>NC_138963.1:126652500-136652500 GCF_055761805.1 Camellia sinensis
GCGATGCAAACTGGCATGGGCCTCTCTAAGATCTTGATCTTGGTTGGAGCAGGTAATCAATCTACACACACAAACAAACACACTTACACACAAAACTCTTTTAATCGATTTCGGTATTAACGTCTCTCTTGCCTTTTGATATCAATCTGATTGTACTTTGCAGGGTACACTAGAATGATCCTGGTTAAGAACGATAAACTATCTGATATATTGGGTGAAATTCAGGTAATTTGATCTTTTGTTGTATTGCTCATATTTAGTTCAAATCACCTTGTCAATCACTGTTACTGCGAATATCTATCTGGGTTTGTGTGTTTTTTTTTTAATGATTGAATTCGTTTAGTTTTCAAAACCAATTTTTTGAAAAACACAAAATTTGTTTGGTTGTACGCTAGAGGGAATTTGATTTATTGGTTATCTTGTTTTTGTGTGGAATTTGTTACTATTATTTAGTGAATTTGGTGAATTGGGTTATCCTGTGGACACAGTTTAATTGTGTTTCATTGGTAGTCCCTGGTTAAAGGCATGGAAAAAAATGAGGAATCATCAGAGTCCGACTCTCACGTTTCTGATGACATCGCTTCTCAGGTATGTTTATCCATGGAAAATAGAAGCCTTACTAAGGTTCTGTTTCGTTTGGTTTGTTTTCCCGTAAAATTTACATCGGTTTTTTCAATTTATTTTTTTATATATATGTAAAAAGATTGTGTGTGTATATATATATATCAAATCATTTTGTTTTCTGATGGTTGGTTGACATTTGAAATATATTTTTTCAATGCCGAATCTTTCTTTCTAACAAGCAACTACTTTAGCTTTCTCAACATCAATAATAGATTTAAATGGTTTCACTGCACTTTCGAGGACTACTATATTTTATTATATATCTATAGAAACAATGGAGAAAATTTAAAAGTACTACGGGCTATATATTAAAAGTTATACTGCCCACCCCTCTCTCTTCCACCTCCCCTTCCCTCCCTCTTCCATTCTCACAAAAGTTCAAAGGTGAATATGTTGCAAAAGTAAGGAGGCAGGACACTTTTGATGGAGTAATTTCGATTACTCTTTACAAGTAAGTTATTTTATGAAGTTGCCTATTTTTTGGGAACATTTTTGTATTTGTAACTCTTTCAACAATTGAAAACTGCATAAAAAGAAGACTTTTAAGATCTGTTCAATATAGTACTTGATGAAAACATTAGTTGGATAAAATAAAATATACCCTGAACTTTTATTGAGGCATGACTTCAGCTCATGTGCCTTGCATTGGAATTCAAATAGAGACCTGCTTTGTAGTATGATTAAGCGGCAGACTTGTACAAGTTAGAACAACATAGTTGTTCCCCATGATTTTCCTTCGATGTAATTAGAACGTTAGCCCTTTGATCAAACTTGATAGCCATTAAATTTATGCAGAAGTGAAATTTTACTGCAGGAACTGTGGGCGGGAAAGGCATAGAAGGTACTACTGCCCAGAACTTCAAGACAGCTCGACAGACAGAAGGTTCAAGTGCCGATTATGTGGGGAAAATGGGCATAACTGAAGAACCTATCCTAAGTCAAAGCCAACTCAATCACAAGCCAAGGTTCCAAGGCATCATTGTTGCAGGATATATGGTCAGAGCGGGCATAATTGCAGGACATGCCCACGAGCCACTCAGGGAAAATCATATGTTGCCCGTAAAAGTCGGACATACACTTGCCGGCTATGCTTAGAAAAAGAGCACAATACGAGGACATGCCCTATTAGAAAACTATCTATTGAACAATGACTCTAAAACCTAGTCATCATCGACACCAAGTGCTTGCTTTCTTATTGTCTAAGAATTTCGCAACGGAAGACAAGATGGCACTATTGGGATCAATTGAAAGATGTATTATTGGAAATGAACTGACAGGTATAATCTTAGAAATTCTCTTCTTAGATTGAATTGAAAGATATTTTTTTCACTTGTAATGCATTGTTGTATAGTATCTTGAAAGGAGACATATTAGTCGCGGAAGTGTATTACTATATAGTATGTTTTTCTTTTCTTTTTTTTTACATCACTCATTTTTAATTCTTTACAATTTTGTGTCGACATAAATTATCTTCTAGTCTTCAAATCTTAAAATTTCAAATCCCTAATCTCTCTACCTACCCAAACCCCTCCGCAACACCTACCATCTGCTGTTGCCACCACCCCTACTGAACATGTTGCCATCATCCACCATCTCTTCTCCCACAGACACCTTTCGCTGTTACCCATAACTGCCTCATCCACCCCATCACCCTTCTTTCTCCTATTTCCTATATGTTTCCCCATTCAATTTCTTATTCTTTTGAAAACCCTAAATCTCACTCCTTTCCTTCTATTGCGTGCACAAAGGGAAGGTTGCTCTAGTGGGGAAGGACTAGGAGTAGTAGTTGGAGGTGGCGGTTGTAGTGGTTAAAATTGGTGGTTGGGATAAATATAGAATTAGAGTTTTTTTTTGGAATTATGAAAAGTTTAATGAAATAAAGATCAAAAATTAGAATTATAGAAGGTTTTAACTAAAAAGTGAGTGTAATGGCAACGCCCAAGTCACCCTTGCCCTAGTCTCTATCTATAATTATATAATTATATTATATTTTTCTTAGAAAAAATTGAAGGATATGAATGATTTTTAAATAAATAGTATGTATTTTTTAAAGTAAATGTAATAAAATTATGTAGTTATGTATATCATATTGACATTTTTATTTTTATTTTTGATAGATGATCTACACAAAGTAATTTAAAGAATGAACGAGCGAATGATTGAAGTAAGATTTATGATAGACTCTACATGTCTAAATAATGCTTGAACTAGAGAAAAGTCATTTTTTAATATAAATATACTTAATAAATATAATAAAAATGAGAGCTTGTGAGCAAAATTTGTCCAAGCCAAACTTCTTTTTTATTGATAGCGGGAAAAACTCTACAGGAAAAAATTGTCATCCATAAATGTAATGAGTTAAATTTTGTGTAATATAAAGTTCCTTTTGACTCATATTGTGTAATTAGAAATATCGAAATTAAACCTAGTTATTTCTGTTGTACCCAAAATAATAATAATAATAATAATAATAATGCGATGACATGGGCCCTTCTGGAACCAGTATTCAAGCAAATCACTACCACCGCCATTCTGCTAAAGTACAACGCCATTCCAAGTAGGGTATAAAGTGAATAAAAATCCCTTTGAGAATTCAGTAGTGTCGTCGGAGGAGAGAGAAGAAGACCTAGCTTGGGTTGGGATGGGGTGAGATCACCAGCGGTGGCGATGCAAACTGGCATAGGCCTCTCTAAGATCTTGATCTTGGTCGGAGCAGGTAATCTATCTACACACACAGACAAACTGTCACGACCCGAACCCGCCCCCGTGGGTTAAGGACGTAACCGGTCAGTAATCATGAGATTACCTACGGCCTCAAACTGTTGTAAACGTATTTTAACAGAGTTAATGGGGGCCAAACGGAAGCAAAATTAAAAACTTTGTCCATAGAGCTGTGCTTATATGCACATCAAACAAACCATACCCAGATACGTTAATAACTCACATCAAAAGTACGGTTTCACAAAATTCATTACAGACAGGATCGTCCAAAACGAGTCAACCTATAACAGACTATGTACAGACATGCACTAGGTCCTTGCCAACAAGACAAAACATAGGTACATAGTGAAAGGACAAGGATGGTCTCATGCGCGAGGCACAAGGCTGACTCTCCCAAAACTCCTGTTGTTTCTAGCAGACTTCACTGGGGCTGGGTTTGGACTTCCCTTGGCTCACCTACAAATACATGAATGAGCGTGAGCGATAGCCCAGTGAATAATATCAAATATAACAGTTACATAACAATATGTAGAACAACATGCTCCAAACGGCCTTGGGCCCAATTCATACTTCTGTTTAACAACAAAATATATATACAACTATACGAAATGCAAGTCAAGTAACTGTAGTTCCAAACATTCTGGCATTTGGCCCATCCGGGTTTCCATTCATGGCAAAACGGCCTTCGGCCCATTCATTCATGTCAAAACGGCCTTCGGCCCATTCATTCATGTCAAACGGCCTTTGGCCCATTCATTCATGTCAAACGGCCTTTGGCCCATTCATTAATGTCAAACGGCCTTTGGCCCATTCATTCATGTCAAACGGCCTTTGGCCCATTCATTCATGTCAAAACGGCCTTTGGCCCATTCATTCATGTCAAACGGCCTTTGGCCCATTCATTCATGTCAAACGGCCTTTGGCCCATTCATTCATGTCAAAACGGCCTTTGGCCCATTCATTCATGTCAAACGGCCTTTGGCCCACTCATTCATGTCAAAACGGCCTTTGGCCCACTCATTCATGTCAAAACGGCCTTTGGCCCATTCATTCATGTCAAACGGCCTTTGGCCCATTCATTCATGTCAAACGGCCTTTGGCCCATTCATTCATGTCAAAACGGCCTTTGGCCCATTCATTCATGTCAAACGGCCTTTGGCCCACTCATTCATGTCAAAACGGCCTTTGGCCCACTCATTCATGTCAAAACGGCCTTTGGCCCATTCATTCATGTCAAACTTTTGTCCACAATCCCAATTAACAACTCATAATATTTATAGGGGAATAACAATTGGACATTGACAAGTTTTCAAATATTGATATTACTCACAGTGATCGGCTTGTGGATGCGCCCTGGAGCTTGACCCTACACATTTCATGAATACAAAAGGGTCACTAACAGTTCAATCCGTTCTTTAATTCACATATTCCTCTTTAGGCTTTGTTCTTATCTCATTAACTCATTTACAATGCTTAACATATGCCTAAGAGTGCTTACAAGTGAAAGGGAACGGAAAACGAATCACAGAATGCATGAACAAAATTCCAGGAAACAGGGTCCCCGCTCGAGCGTAAACTTCTCCGCTCGAGCGGACCCTTAAGGCCTGCAGAAGTACTGGTTGCACGAAAGATGCGCTCGAGCGTGGAATAGAGCGCTCGAGCTGAAGGCCTGTCTACGAAAATCCACGCTCGAGCGTGGAGTGTCCCGCTCGAGCGGAGATCCAACTCTGCAAAAATGCTGGGAGCACGATTTTCCCGCTCGAGCGGCCATTACCCCGCTCGAGCGGACCTCAAAAATCTGGGTTTCCCAGATCGTGTTCTTGAGCTCCAAATCGGTTTTCCATCTACATTTCTTGCATGCAATGGTTCAAATTACACATTTACACATGCTAACATGCTACTAATGCAAGATTACAACATTAGGAAAGCTCAATTACATGAATTATCTACATGCATGTCCCAAAATATCTCAAACCCATCATCAACATGCTCAAATTCAAACATTCAAGACTTATACTCCCATGATTTGTACATGCATGTGGGAGATGCTCATCATTCTCAACTTAGATGGTACAAATGGTGATTACAACATGAGCTTTAACCAAAACTCTACATGAATCATGTGTTTCAAGCTCAAACATGCAAATTCAAAGTAATTTCTTACATGCATGAGTTCTAAGACTTCAAACTCAACAAAAATCAACTCATTACATGTTCTTGATCACAAACAACCCTTGAACTTACAAATTACAAGTAAGAGTCCATGAATTCACTTACCTAAGAGCTTCAACACTCAAGCTCTAGCCAAATCTTGAGCTAGATCTTCAAATTCCCAAGTCTTGAGCCCAAATTACACAAATCTCTCCCTTTTTCTCTCCATGGCCGGCCTCTCTCTCACTCTCAATTGTCTAACTCAGATTTTGAGTTTTAAGAGAGTTAAAGGAGAGTGCAATACAAATATACAACAAGCCCCACTAACAAATATTTTAATATAAAATAATGGGGTACTTAATTTATCAATTTAATCAGTTTAAATTGACCAGAATCAAATTTCAATTAAATTCCACCGTAGGCCCTAAAAATTATGCCAACCACAATGGCGTAATCAATTTCGAGTTCCGTGGCCGATAAGGCCCTCAATTAAATTTCCAAAGCAGACTACTCAAACAGATATTCCTACGATGAACAGATAAAATTTCAAACCACATATTTTCACATAGTGGAACACAAAATCATATCAAAATACATAATCACATCATGTTAAGGACCAATTAACATACTACGGAACAGGGGTGTCACACAAACACACATACACGCAAAACTCTCTTAATCGATTTCGGTATTAAGCTCTCTTGCCTTTTGATATCGATCTGATTATACTTTGCAGGGTACACTAGTACCATCCTGGTTAAGAACGATAAATTATCTGATATATTGGGCGAAATTCAGGTAATTTGATCTTTTGTTGTATTGCTCATATTTAGTTTAAATCACCTTGTCAACCACTGTTACTGCGAATATCTATCTCGGTTTGTGTTTTTTTGTTTTGTTTTAATGATTGAATTCGTTTTGTTTTCAGAACCAGTTTTTTGAAAAACACAAAATTTGTTTGGTTGTAAACTAGGGGAAATTTGATTTATTGGTTATCTTATTTTTGTGTGGAATTTATTACTAGGATTTAGTGAATTTGGTGAATTGGGTTATCCTGTGGACACAGTTTAATTGTGTTTTATTGGCAGTCCCTAGTTAAAGGTGTGAAAAAAAATGGGGAATCATCATAGTCCGACTCTGACGTTTCTGATGCCATCGCTTCTCAGGTATGTTTATCCATGGAAAATAGAAGCCTTACTAAGGTTCCGTTTCGTTTGGTTTGTTTTCCCGTAAAATTTACATCGGTGTTTTCAATTTATTTATTTATATATATGTAAAAGGATTGTGTGTGTATATATATATCAAATCATTTTGTTTTCTGGTGGTTGGTTAACATTTGAAATATATTTTTCCAGTGCTGAATCTTTCTTTCTAACAAACAGCTACTTTAGCTTTCTCAACATCAATAATAGATTTAAATGGTTTCACTGCACTTTCGATGACTACTATATTTTATTATATATCTATAGAAAAAATGGAGAAAATTTAAAAGTACTACGGGCTGTATATTAAAAGTTATACAGTCCACCCCTCTCTCTTCCACCTTCCCTCCCCTCCCTCTTCCATTCTCACAAAAGTTCAAAAGTGAATATGTTGCAAAAGTAAGGAGGCGGGACACTTTTGATGGAGTAATTTCGAGTACTCTTTACAAATAAGTTATTTTATAAGTTGCCTATTTTCTGGGAACATTTTTGCATTTATAATTCTTTCAACAATTGAAAACTACATAAAAAGAAGACTTTTAAGGTCTGTTCAATATAGTACTTGATGAAAACATTAGTTGGATAAAATAAAATTTACCCTGAACTTTTATTAAGGCATGACTTCAGCTCATGGGCCTTGCATTGGAATTCAAATAGAGACCTGCTTTGGAGTAGGATTAAGCGGCAGACCTGTACAAGTTAGAACAACATAGTTGTTCCCCATGATTTTCTAGCCCTTTGATCAAACTTGATAGCCATTAAATTTATGCAGAAGTGAAATTTTACTGCAGGAACTGTGGACGAGAAGGGCATAGAAGGTACTACTGCCCAGAACTTCAAGACAGCTTGACAGACAGAAGGTTAAAGTGCCGGTTATGTGAGGAAAAAGGGCATAATAAAAGAACCTGTCCTAAGACAAAGCCAACTCAATCACAAGCCAAGGTTCCAAGGCATCATTGTTGCAGGATATGTGGTTAGAGTGGGCATAATTGCAGGACATGCCCATGAGCCACTCAAGGAAAATCATATGATGCCCGTAAAAGTCGGACATACACTTGCCGGCTATGCCTAGTAAAAGGGCACAATACGAGGACATGCCCTATTAGAAAACTATCTGTTGAACAGTGACTCTGAAACCTAGTCATCACCGACACCAAGTGCTTGCTTTCTTATTGTTTAAGAAATTTCGCAACGGAAGACAAGATGGTACTGTTGGGATCAATTGAAAGATGTATTATTAGAAATGAACTGACGGGTGTAATCTTAGAAATTCTCTTGTCAGATTGAATTGAGAGATATTTTTTCACTTGAAATGCATTGCGGTATAGTATCTTTAAAGGAGACATATTAGTCGCGGAAGTGTATTGCTATATAGTATGTTTTTCTTTTCTTGTTTTTACATCACTCATTTTTAATTTTTTACAATTTTGTGTCGACATAAATTATCTTTTAATCTTCAAAATCTTAAAATTTCAAATCCCTAATCTCTCTACCTACCCAACCCCTCCTCAACACCTATCATCTGCTGCTGCCACCACCCCTACTAAACATGTTGCCGTCACCCACCATTTCTTATTCCACTGACACCTTTCTCTGTTACTCATAATTGCCTTGTCCATCCTATCACTCTTCTTCCTCCCATTTCCTACATGTTGCCCCATTCACTTTCTTATTCTTTTGAAAACCCTAAATCTCACTCCTTTCTTTCTATTGTGTGCACAAAGGGAAGGTTGCTCTAGTGGGGAAGGACTAGGAGCAATAGTTGGAGGTGGCGGTTGTAGTAGTTAAAATTGGTGGTTGGGATAGATATAGAATTAGAGTTTTTTTTGGAATTATGAAAAGTTTAATGAAATAAAGATCAAAAATTAGAATTATAGAATGTTTTAACTAAAGAGTGAGTGTAATGGCAACGCCCAAGTCACCCTTGCCCTAGTCTCTATCTATAATTATATAATTATATTGTATTTTTCTTAGAAAAAATTCAAGGATATGAATGATTTTGACAATAAATAGTATATATTTTTGAAAGTAAATGTAATAAAATTATGTAGTTATGTGTATCATATTGACATTTTTATTTTTATTTTTTATAGATGATATGCATAAAGTAATTTAAAGAATGAACGATTGAATGATCGAAGTAAGATTTATGATAGACTCTACGTGTCTAAATAACGATTGAACTAGAGAAAAGTCATCTTATATATAAATATAATTAATAAATATAATAAAAATGAGAGTATGCGAGCAAAATTTGTCCAAGCCAAACTTCTTCTTTATGGAGAGCGTGAAAAACTCTACAGGAAAAAATTGTCATCCATAAATATAATGAGTTAAATTTTGTGTAATATAAAATTCCTTTGACTCATATTGTGTAATTACAAATATCAAAATTAAACCCAGTTATTTCTGCTGTACCCAATAATAATAATAATAATAATAATAATAATAATAATAATAATACGATGATGTAGGCTTGTCTGGAACCAGTATTCAAGCAAATCACTATCACCACCATTTTGCTAAAGTACGACGACGTTCCAAGTAGGGTATGAAGTGAATAAAAATCTCTTTGGGTGTGTTTGTTTGGACAGACTGGATAATAGAGGATTGAAATCCATCGGACTGTTAGTCCTGGAATACATTGTCCCCGGATTATTTGGTTAGATTGGATTTGTGTCCTATGTTTGTGAATACATTGTCCCCGGATTATTTGGTTAGATTGGATTTGTGTCCTATGTTTGTTTAGTCATGTGATTAGATGTCTGGATTGAGCTATTTTTAGTGAATCCAATGTTTAGTTGGACGGATTGGATAAGGATAAATGTTCAAAAGACTATTTTACCCTTGTAATTTATCATTTTTATTTAATATATAATTTTAAATTTATAATCTATAATTTATAATTTATAATTTAACAACACTAAAATTTTTTAATTTATAAGGTCATAATTTTTAATTTATTATTTTCAATTAAATTAAATTTACAATTTATATTTTTTATTTAATATATAATTTTAAATTAACAACAGTAAAAAAATAATTTTATTTAATATATAAATTTAATTTTTTAACAACATTAAAAAAATTATAAGGCCATAATTTTTAATTTATTATTTTTAATTAAATTAAATTAAATTTATAATTATTATTTAATATATAATTTTAAATTAACAACGCTAAAAAAATAATTTATAAATGTTCAAAAGATTATTTTACCATTTTTCAATTGTTTATTAAGTAATAACATGGGGGTTAAAATGAACATTTTACACATTAGTCCCATGTAATATCAATCCCATTGAAATAATATCACCTCCCCCAAGATACAATAATCCCTCATATGAGAGACTAATAGTAATGGGATACCAATCTCATAGAAATAATCCCACCTCTCCAAGATATAATAATCCCTCATGTGAGGGACTAATAGTCCAGAGTAAGGCTGTGCAGCAAATCCATCGGCTTGCTAGAACTGCCCGACCCGGCCCGACCCGCGCCCCCTAAACGGATGCATGACATGTGGCGGATGGGCACATGCCCAGTTTTTCAAGTTTCTCGAATTTGGGTCGGGTGGTGGGTGATTCGCCATTTTACCCAGCAAGCCCGACCCGCCCATGACTATTTTATTTTTTATTTTTTCAATTTTATTACACGCCTCAGCCCCTTTTCTTGTGAGTGTTTGGGAAGTGAATTTTTATGTAGTTTTTTTTAGGGCAAATTACATATACACCCCTCCAGGTTTGGTTAAATTACAGATACCCCTGAGGTTTCGGAAATTACATCCCGCCCCCTGAGGTTTGTATTTTCATAACAATTTACCCCCTGAGGTTTATATTTCATAACAAATTACCCCCTAATTTCTTATGCAAATATAGCATTCAGGGGGGAATTCGTAATTTCTCAAACCTCAGGGGGTATCTGTAATTTTGTCAAACCTGGAGGGGTGTATATGTAATTTGCCCTTTTTTTTAATTGTAGGATATTATTAGATAAATTTTTTTTATGATTAGATATGATATTTGTGAGAAAAAAATAAAATAATTATAGAATTAGATATGATATTTTATTTAAATGTGTTTTTTTAATTTTTATAAAAAATTTATCTTTTAACGAAAAAAAAAAAAAAAAAAAAATCCCAATCCCAAACCCAAACCCAAACCCAAACCCAAGTTCCCGAACACCACCAGAGTGTGCCCTAATTTCTTCGCAGACCCAACAAAACAAACACAACACACAACACACAACACACAACACACGCTGAGATACTCTACCATACCTATCGTCCGAGGGTAACCTCTGGCCGACGATCTGCACTGAACGACCGACGATCTACACTTCTGAACGGCGATCGATCTACACTGAGGTATCTCTCTGTCTCTCTCTCTCTCTCTCTCTAGATAGAAGATTTACAGATACCTCTCTCTGTATGTATATTGAGTTGATGGTATGAGAATCTTCGTCTATTGAGTAATCGGCCTCTGAGTAATTTCGGCCTCTGAGAGTAATCGGCCTCTGAGATTGTATATTGAGTTGGTCTTTTGAGAATCTTCGTCTCTTTGTAGCGTGAGAGGGTTTGATGTATATATATGTGTGTGTGTGTGTGTGTGTGTTCGTCCGGTTTTAAGACTAGTTTTTTTTTCCCCCTTTGATTGAGTTGATAAAAAATATATATGACCTACATGTAATTTGTGGTTTGATGTGTATATATACAGTTTTTCAGGTTTGATGTATGTATATACGTGTAATTTGTGCTTTAGGTTGCTGATCAAATACTCTTTTTAATCATGTTTCTGAGTATTTGACTGTGTTAAATTTATGACCTACACTCCATGGTTAAGGTTGCCTTCGTGGGCAACCTTTTCTGTTTCTCCGTTCATCACATGTTGAAATTGTGTGACATTGAAATTCTGTTGTTGTCTCCAGACTCTTCATTGGTTTAGAAACTAAATATGAATTGAATTGAATTATTTGTTTTTGGTTTGGCAGTATATCAATGTGAATTGAATTATTTGTTTTTGAATTGAATGTGAATGAAAAATATATGAATTAAAACCAATGTGAATTGAATTATTTGTTTTTGGTCTGGCAGATTGACAGTATATCAAATATATGAATTGTGCACTTGCACTATCTTTTGCTTACCTATGTTTTGGCAGTATTTTAGGAAGTGCAACGCACAATTGAATTATGTTCAGGTTGTGTTTTTGAGAAAGTGTACAATTTTAAGGCCAAGTTTGGCATCTACTAAATAATACAAAAAGTCAAAAAGTCACTATCCTATTTAAGTCACATCATCTTATTTAAATCACATCACCTTTCTAACACATCACATCAAACCCAACCCAAACCCAACCTATATAAGCCAATAAGTCAAAAAGTGCACTTTTTTAGAACATCCCAAACCAACCCTAAGTTGAAAATTTGTAAACTTTTGAACCGTGAAACTGATTCGTATCCATCCGCCAATCTGCATCTGTTTGATTGACGGACGGATGCGGATTGATTTTCTCTGATCTGCCAATCTAGCAGATGGATGGCGGATTGGAGGTTTCGTGGTTGCAACCGATCCGCGCCCATCCCTACTACGGAGGGACTGTTAATTTAGAGCAAAAAATTTTTTGAACCAATGGACTATTATAGTTGAAAAAAAAAAAAATGGACTATTAATCCCATGAAATAATCCCTCACATCAAAACAAACACACTCTTTGAGAATTCAGTAGTGTCATCGGAGGAGAGAGAAGAAGACCTAGCTAGCGTTGGGTTGGGGTGAGATCACCAGCGATGGCGATGCAAACTGGCATGGGCCTCTCCAAGATCTTGATCTTGGTTGGAGCAGGTAATCTATCTACACACACAGACACACACACACACACAAAACTCGCTTAATCGATTTCGGTATTAAGCTCTCTCTTGCCTTTTGATATCGATCTGATTATACTTTGCAGGGTACACTAGTACGATCCTGGTTAAGAATGGTAAATTATCTGATATATTGGGCGAAATTCAGGTAATTTGATCTTTTGTTGTATTGCTCAAATTTAGCTCAAATCACCTTATTTAGGCAGTTGATTATTACCGTTGTTGCTACATAACACAGAACTATATGATAGAAAACGCATAAAATAGAAAGAATGTATCCCAGGTTTTAGACAAAATCACTGTTACTGCAAATATCTATTTGGGTTTGTGTTTTTTTTTTTTTAATGATTGAATTCGTTTTTGTTTTCAGAACCAGTTTTCTGAAAAACAAAAAATTTGTTTGGTTGTAAGCTAGAGGGAATTTGATTTATTGGTTATCTTATTTTTGTATGGAATTTATTACTAGGATTTAGTGAATTGGGTTATCCTGTTGACATAGTTTAATTGTGGTTTATTGGCAGTCCCTGGTGAAAGGTATGGAAAAAAATGGGGAATCATCAGAGTCCGACTCTGACGTTTCTGATGCCATCGCTTCTCAGGTAAGTTTATCCATGGAAAATAGAAGTCTTACTAAGGTTCCGGTTTGGTTGGTTTGTTTTCCCGTAAAATTTACATTGGTTTTTTCAATTTATTTATTTATATATATGTAAAAAGATTGTGTGTGTATATATATATCATATCATTTTGTTTTCTCGTGGTTGGTTAACATTTGAAATATATTTTTCCAATGCCGAATCTTTTTTTCGAACAAACAACTACTTTAGCTTTCTCAACATCAATAATAGATTTTAATGGTTTCACTGCACTTTCGAGAACTACTATATTTTATTATATATCTAGAGAAAAAATGGAGAAAATTTAAAAGTACTACGGGCTGTATATTAAAAATTATACAGCCCACCCCTCTCATCCACCTCCCCTCCCCTCCCTTTTCCATTCTCACATAAGTTCAAAGGTGAATATGTTGCAAAAGTAAGGAGGCGGGACACTTTTGATGGAGTAATTTCGATTACTCTTTACAAATAAGTTATTTTATGAAGTTGCCTATTTTCTGGGAACATTTTTGTATTTGTAACTCTTTCAATAATTGAAAAATGCATAAAAAGAAGACTTTTAAGATCTGTTCAATATAGTACTTGATGAAAACATTACTTGGATAAAATAAAATTTACCTTGAACTTATATTGAGGCATGACTTCGGCTCATGTGCCTTGTATTGGAATTCAAATAGAGACCTGCTTTGGAGTAGGATTAAGCGGCAGACCCACTAGTTAACATATAGAAACATGAAATCCTGTGTTAACTGTTTGGACCAAGAATTTATTTTAATGGGGAAAATACTGAAAGGTCACTGCTATTTTAAATCATGTTCCCAGTGTTGCCATGACAGAATTAGATCTCAAGCATATGAGGTATGTTTCTCTAATGTGACATATTTTCGTGGTAACTGAGATATATTTTTCTTGGCTTCCTTTTTTTGCATGATTATCATAAAGGTGCGTCGGTTAGCGATGGAGGTCCGGCAACTAGCCTCAGCAAGACAGATAACTGTGTTGAATGGAAACTCTGGCCAAATTGGTATATCTCCTCCTAATACTTGAACATCTTGTTAAAATACTCTATTTTGGCTTGTCTTTTTCATATGATAGATAATGATATTTTCTTTCATTTCATTATCTACAAAGTCACCAAAGTTTTGTATATCTGCCCTGTGGATATTGACACTGCATTTTGGCTTTCTGATGAGGCGCATTTTTGGTTGATTTTACATCTCCTTTATCTGTCTATGTCCAGGTAACATGACCTCTCTTATAGTGCCAGCTGCTGCCGTGGGTGCATTGTGTTATGGATGCATGTGGTGGAAGGTATGGTAATTGGTTAACGAAACTCGAGTTTCCCATCATTGCATCTATATTCTTGTAGCTTTGGGTGTTCCCTCATATGCTAATATTTCTTTAGTTGCATTTTTCTTTTCCCCCTTATTTTTAATTTAATTTTTTATTTTTTATTTTTTATAATGCAATTGCCATTGCCAAAAGGGGGACCACATTGTCAACAGATTTTATTTTTCAATACTGTGATTAATTTGCATTTTTTTTTGCAAGAAACTAATTTTTCAATTGTTACATTTTTAGGGTCTTACCTTCTCAGATCTTATGTATGTAACAAAGCGTAATATGGCAAATGCTGTCTCAAACTTGACAAAACATCTGGAGAGTGTGTCCGAGGCTCTTGCTGTAAGTTTCAGTTTCTCATCAATCTTTTTTTTTTTTTTTTGAGTATGTTTTTTCTATTTTACATCCTTATATTTCATAGATATTTATGGAGTTCATATCCAGTTTTTTCCTTATTGTTATTTAATATATATATATATATATTGGATTGTTATTTAATATATATATATATATATATATTGGATCAGGCAACAAAGAGGCACTTGACACAGCGAATTGAGAACTTGGATGGAAAACTTGACGAGCAAGTGGAAATATCAAAGTTAATTAAGAATGAGGTACAATCCAGAAACGGGTTATTTTCCCTTAGGATATACTGCATAGCATAGAATAGAGTATTTGAAATGTGACTTTTGACTTTTTGAGTGGGACTGGGAGAAATAATTTGGGTCAGCTTTGATGAATTATAAGGAGGCAAATCAATGAATCTGATTATTATTTAAAAATGATCCAATAATAGCATAAAAGGAAGTTCCAACTTGTGTAACAGGTGACTGATGTTCGTGGTGATCTTTCTCAAATTGGCTCTGACTTGGACGCACTACAGAGAATGGTTTATGGCTTGGTGAGTTTTGTCCCAATTTTTTTTAAATTTCGAACCTTATGTTATTTTAGTATAGCTGTTGCAGGATAAGGTTTCTGGTTTTTGATGAGTTTTATACCATCTCTATTAACATCCACAAACAATTGCATTAAATATAAAGATATTTGATTAAGAGAAGGCTAAAGGAGGGGTAAGACATTTTACTGAAAGGAATGAATTCATAAAAGCTAAGGTTTTTACATTGAATATACAATTGAAACTTAGAGAAAATTATGTTAGCCGAATTATGTCATCTTCAAGAATGATCATATTCTTCGATTGTTACAAGTTTCTTTTTCGATATGTTCGAAGAAGGTTGTCTTCTCAGATAACATCAACTACATAAACTCGTCTTATAGTTGAATTGCAGCACAAAATTAGATCCTAGAAACAGTGCTGAAATTTTTTATTGATTCTGCTGAGTGGAATGATTGGCTGAAATTAACTACGACAGTGTGAACCATGTTTATTGAACAGTTGCTTTCTAGCTGGTGTGGATTGGATTTTCTGACAGGAAATTTGATTCGTAGCTTCATTTGACATCAGGGCTGTAGAACTGTTCACCGCTTTATGTTGGGGTCTAGGGGAACACTAAATAACCCTTTGATGACTCCATTGGAAGAGCTGTTTGCTTTGAATTGCAAACCTAAGCTATACTCTGAATTTTCAAAATTTTCATTGAAACAACCGTTGTCATGTTTAGAAGGACTGAGCTTGACATACTGAATGAATTTTTAGCAACTAAAGCAAAGTACATGGAATATTAATTTTGAACGGCTTCGTTGGTTTGGAAGTTGGTATCAAAGTTGTCTTATTGCTTCAGTAAAACATTTTGGCATGGAAGTTTTCTTGTGTGTTATTTAAAAAAAATTATGTGAACTCCTTTCTTGTTGATTCATTCATTTGCTTATTTATGTATTTAATTTTTTTTTTGTAGGATGGAAAGATATGTTCACTGGAAGACAAACAGGTAAAACAATGGGAAGCTTTAACTCAACTGTTGCCATGTTTTCATTGAAACAATTTTGTCAATCATGTTTTCTGTGTCATTTTCTTTTTTTACTTTTTAGAATAAAATATAGTTTAAAAGATGATGCAAAATAGGCCCAAACCATAATTCATAAAAGGTGTGATGATAGCGAAACAACTTTGTTTTTAATATAAATGCATCTAAAATCCCCTCTCCCAATGATCGTGTCCACATTCCTTGTGTGTGTCCATATTTCGTAGCCCTTGATATAATTAAATATGTAGGAATTGGAAATTATATATTGGTATTGTTGGTTGGCACATGCTGTAATTTGGCATTAAAATAGAACTATAAAGAAAAAAATTCGTAGATGGAGTATGGCATATGGCAAGTATTATGCTTTCGATTATTTCATGTTGTTATTGTATGTTAATTCATTGTTCTAAATATGAGACCATCATTTTTATTCCTTGCGCATGCGCGGACATCTATTTGTGGATGTGTGTTTCCTTTTTGGATGAGTTGATTGTCTTTAGTAAAGGTAATAGAACAAATAAAGAGGTGGAAGAAAATAAATAAGGAACTGAGGCCTCGTTTGGCAAGAGGCTATTTTAGCCAATTAGCCAAAAAGTTACTAAATTAGCCAAAAAGCCAACAACCCATACCAAAAAGTCAAAGATTCTCTTTTCTCTCTACTTTTTGCACATCTTTTCGTAATTAGCCAAAAAGTCATCCCAAACATACAAGTTTTTTTTACCTACCTTTTTAGCCAAATAACTAAAAAGTTACTAAATTAACCTGTTCCCAAACGAGGCTTGAGTGGCAGCAAATTAAATTGGTGCAATTTGGTCCTCGAAAAGAAGAGTGCTTGGTATTGATTGAGTTGGGGAACAACAAAGTCTGTGCTAGATATAGAGCACTGTTTCTGTTTAGGGCTTTAAAACCTTCCGGTGGATTCTTTGATTTCTTAGCCAACTATCAGATAGTTGGGTCTAGAGATCATAAAGTATTTGAAAACAACTCGAACGATGCTTATGGTTCCCTTTTTTTTTCTTTTTTTTCCATTGCATTGATTATTAATTGTTTTTATTTTTTATCTTTTGTTCTTTTCTTTTTTGTATGCCTGAGGATGTTCTTACATAATTTGGCAACAGGACCTTGCAAATCTTGGTGTGTTGTACCTGTGCAACTTTGTTGATGGAAGAAAAGTGAAAATGCCAGAAGTTCTTCAGGTTTGCACAATTGCTTATACAAGTTTTAAATTTACACTGATTTTGGTTCCTTTGGTTTATTTCTGTCATACAAAGGTTGTGGCCATTTGGGTCTTTTTATGAATATATATTTACATTTTCAGGAAAAAAAGAGTTAAATTTACACCAACTTCTTAGTTGAATTGACTTTTCATAGAATTTTTCCAAGTGGGTACTCCATGCAGCTCGACAAATTTGTATTTTGGATACTTTTTAGTGACAGGAGGGCATAGTGGCTATCTTTTAATGTAATTTTATGTAGTCTTTAAACAAATTTACATCAATTTACCCACAACTATGGCAATATCATTTTTGCATCATTAATCTAGAACATACATCTATTTTGTAGTGTGGACCAATTTCTCTGTCTTCCACTGGGCATATCTCCATATAAATTTCCTCAAAATTTGTGTCGGTGTTTACATTTTCTTCATGACTGAGATTTGGTTCTCGCCAATTTCTAAATAGATGCTCTTTATAATTTTTTTTTTTTTTTTTTTTTTTTTTTTTTTTTTTTTTCTGCAGGAACAACTCAAGCTTTCTGGGAAGCCCCGTGGTTATCTCAATTCTTCTGAACCTCCAAGCCTAATGGTTTCTTTCTTACTCTTTAAACATTGTTTGTTACTCAATTTTCATCAGACAAGCTAATTATTTGACAATAAATAGTTCGCCATTTCTCTTGATTCTCTTTTTGATTATATCTTTGTAAACATAATATTTCATTAGCTTTACATTAGCTTCACAATTCTGGAGAATGTAAACACATGTAAACACTTCAGCCAAAATTGATGTGGCGGTACTTTTCTTTCTGCAGGGTCTCAAGGAGATAGCGGATTCTTTAGTGTCGGGAAATGCCAATAGGTTAATAATTGATGGTACTATGCAAGAAGGTATCGAGAGGTTGGATGACCGGCCCAGGACCTTGATGAGGTATGAATTGGAATCATTGACATTGTTGTTACGTTGTGAATTGTATCGATAATCGTTTTCATGAAATAGTGAATTGTAAAATTTAGTTTATTTAGCAAAATATATAATTTTATGTATGTATATACATGTAAAATACACAATTGTGTTTAAAATGTAATAAATATCAATATAATTAAATTATATATAACATATAAGATCAAATATATCAATATAATTACTTGATCTCTTTTTATATTGCGAAAACGATGTCATTTCATACATTATGCACATAGAATAGTCGCTTTGTCGTAGTGAATCACAATTGAATTGTAAGATTCACTCAATTTAAGATTCAATTGCACGAATTGAATCGTTTTGCTTGAAATTTGTAGAGCATACGAATCAAATCATGAATAGTAAGATTCTAACAACCATGATTGGAATATGATTCTTAATCTGGGATTGCATTCTTCTAAAAGTGCACGTTTCTTGTGCCAACTGCCTAATTATCTTAAATATTGGATTTTCATAGATGATTCTGTGGATTTTGTATGAGAAAGTAATTAAGCGACAAGAGTGCTCTGCTTTAGGCTTAATCAGTGCATCTGAAACCTTGTGTATCCCCCCCTTCTTGGGCATGTTGAACTTCTTCCATTTTAAGCATTTGCATAATGGTCTAAAATCTTCGATTACTATGTTAACAGTTGATCTGATATTTTGCAGGACGGCTTTGACCAATTGTTGATTCAAATGTTTTGTAAAGACCATTTTCGGCATGCCCTTGGTGGAAGAATCATCATGAATGTTCAATAAGAAGCATTGTCGATTATATATATATTTACACTGTTAATTTTTTTTATTTTTTTTTTATTTTATTGTTTCAAACCTAAGTATGAGGTGGTTGTTTTGTCAGTCGTGATTCCTTGTCCATGTACTTGTGTGATTGGTTCTCTTATATTGTTCAAGTTTGATGTACATGTTGAACATTAAGTGCTCTCTCTCTCTCTCTCTCACACACACATTATGAAATGTTCTCTTATATTGTTCAATTTGTTGGGGAATTTTTTTGTTGCATTTGGGTTTCCTTGAAACTAATGTATGCTGTATTAGTGGTGGTGGTTGATGACAGTAGTGGTGGTGGGATGGTGATGGTGGCACCAACCTAGTTGAGGCAGTGGTGGGTGGTGGTTGAGATGTTGGTGGCGGTGATAGTCACTACCGGAAAAAGGGGGTATAGCAACGCTTCTTTTGTGGCATTTAGGAAAACGTCATGATGGATTAATTATAGACAACGTTTTCAAAAAATGTTGTCTCTGGATCGCAGTTACACAACACCGTTTTAGGTCAATTAGTTTACACCATTCAAAACTCCGTCCCTTTCAAACCGTCTCGCACTCTCACTCTTGCTCTCACTCTTCCACAGCTCACTCTCTCTCTTCCAAAACTCAAAAACCCTCGATTTGAAGCTCTGAAACTCAAAAACCCATTCGATCAAACAAACTCAACTCTCTCGCTCAGACAAACTCACTCTCTTGCTCAGACAAACTCACTCGATTTCAAACACTCTTTCTCGCTCGATTTCAAACACTCTCGATCGATTTTAGATCTGTGGATTTCAAAACTTGTTGCAGATTTTGGTCACTAGATTTGCGCTTATCTTTCGATTTTGGTTCTCCTCTCTTTTGATTTTGTGAGTTTCGATTTTGGTCCTTTGGTCAATCCAGATTTTGAAGCTCATTTAGGGGCCTTTATTTTTTAATTATTTATTTTTTATTTTTTTTGAAGATCTGTAAGTTTGTTGTTGCTTTGTTTTGTTGCAGATCTCGCTCAATCGGCCGCTTCTTTTTGTTGCAGAACTCAGATTTGTAAGTTTTTATTATATATGCATTTGTTTTGTGTGAACTCGGATCTCTGATTTTTCAAATCTATTTGATATGTGTGTGTGTGTGTGTTCTCATTGTTTTGAGTTCATTGTTTTGGATTTGGTGGATATATATATATATGTGTGTGTGTGTGTGTTCTTCTTCTTATTCCTCAGGTGACCGCCTGAGCATGTTTTCATATCTGCACATGACTGTGTTCTAATTTATAAATAGATGCAAATTAGCATAGCAATAGCCAGGTGGCTTATCCAAGGGAAGAAATGTAATGTGTTCTCATTGTTTTGAGTTCACTGTTTTGGATTTGGTGGATATATATATGTGTGTGTATGTGTTCTTCTTCTTCTTCAGGTGAACCTCCTGAGCATGTTTTCATATCTGCACATGACTGTGTTCTAATTTATAAATAGATGCAAATTAGCATAGCAATAGCCAGGCGGCTTATCCAGGGGAAGAAATGTAATGTTCTCTTTGCAATGATATTAAGAGTGCATTATATGTTGTTCTAGCAATATATTAAATGCAATATTCCCCATCTGTAGAAGCTAATAACTAGCTTAACAGATCATTGCAACTGTCACTAGTTACATTAGACTTCTTCATTAAATAAATTTCCAATTTTAAATTTATAATGTTGTGTCAGTGGGAGGTTGATGTTTTTACCGCTACATAAAGAGAACAACATTCACCTAGTAGCTACGATACCAAACTTAATGTAGAACAACAATAATAGGGCTGATATTTATGTGTTAAAGCGTGGTGGATATGGTTGTTAGGAATGGTTTTCTATGTATTTTAAAGACGAGGCAAAAGGATTTTTAGGTTTATAATGCAAGAAGCATAAAGTTTTGGTGATGTAAACAGTAACTATGACATTAAGGTGATGTAAACATATGGTGGAACCCAACAAGTTCACTATGACATTTAGGTTTCAAATATTTGTTAACCATTAATTAAACTACCATACACCCCCTAGAGAACACTTCAGTAGATCCCGTTTAATTGGTGATTGCAAGGACATGATTTATATTTAGGTTTTCGAATTGATAGTGATATGCCTGTATAGTTCACTACTTGCCTTGTAAAAACAAATACTGTAGGAGTTTTGTATCAATTATGCATATTTCATCTCTAGCCTGGGCATTTTTCATATTGATTCTTTCTTGATATATGTGATGGAGTTGATTTTTTTATTTGTACTAAGGGACATAGATTGATTTTTTTAGTACGCACCTAGTCATCTTTGATGAAGCTCTATATCATAATCTATCAAGAGAATTGTAGAAACTTTTAGTTTCTTCATTAATATGCTTCATGCTAGAAATGCGTCTAGTATGCTTGATAGTTCTGATTTAGATTGCACCACTAGGATGCAAAAATATGACAGTTGTTAATTTAGCAAGGAATTATCCATGCATGCAAAAATAGCCATAGACCCGTCCAAGAATCTTCATTAGAGATACCTAGTCATCTTTGATGTTGGATTGTCCAGTTTGGACAGTTAAAGAGTATAAGTCTATGTTGTAATTAGTAGTTCTATTGCTTAAATGTAGTCCATCTCGTAGAGATTTCGTGTAGTAGCTCCTCATGTTCTCTGGGTGCATACTAGACAAGGTGTAGTAGTACACCCAGTCTATGCCATGTACTTGGAGAACCATGGGGAGATGTTGCCGAAATTTCGTTAGAGATGGAAATTTCGTTAGAGATGGATAGAGTGGTATGAGCTACTTTTTACAATATAGACTGTGCATTCCTGAATGGGAAAGTAGGATGAACCAACCTATTAGAGAAGAGTTAGAGTTGAATAGTGTCATGTCGCAAGCATTATAAGGTACTTAATTGAGGTTAAGAAAAATTAAAATGAAATGATAATTTTGAACTTTGTTGATTTGGCAGTGACATTTGTAGTGTAAGACGAAGTCAGATGGATAAAAGTTGGATAAATCAGCATAGGTTGCATCCAGAATATATAGAAGGGGTTTAGGAATTTCTTAAACTTGCATGCCAAAATAATCCTCTATCAAATGAAGTCACATGTCTATGTAAACGGTGTCGGAATGTCAAATTAGTAAAGAAAGACCTTTTGGGGGAACATTTAATGGTCAATGGGTTTCTTCCAAGCTACACCAGATGGATTTTTCACGGGGAAGATTTCCCGGCGTCTGTGCTATTGAATGAGAATATCAGTGATTCGAATGATAGCGATGAAGTCAATGAAATGATATGAGGGGTTTGGACTTCCTCCACCAAGCTTGGTTCATCTTGCTTGTAATGAGACAACAAGTTCTAATATCGAACTAGGCCTGGATAAGAAAACTGAAAGATTTTTAAGTTTATTGATCCCTTGAAGCTGATTGGGATGTTATTGTCAAGATGAAACCTAGAGACTTGTATGAGGTGTGTGGAGAACAACCAATTAATGATGGAGTACATCACAATGAAGTGGAAGGATTTGGCGACCAAGAGTTAGATGCAACTTCGTTTGCTTGTGAAGAGGACATAAATTGGGTTAGGCAAGGTGAAGTTGGAACAACTATTGATGAAACTATTGGATCTCTTGGGATATCGACACAGACACAATCTGAAGATGATGAAGAAATGATATGATATTGTAATTTTGTGTCATATTCATTGTTACATTTGTGCTTTCAGTATGGATATTCATGTTAATGAAACCTTGGCTTTTATAATGTGTCATTTATTTGCTTTGTTAATACAAAGGGTAAAGGAATTCTATGCTGCTGTGTGTATGCTGTTCTTTATATTATGCTGTGTGTATGCTGTTGCTGCTGTGTGTATGCAATAGTCACAAAGTTGCCAATTATTTGCAGGTCAATATAAATGCTGATGAGTCGATGAAGAAATTTGTTTTGGCATCTGTTGGAAAAAAATGGAGAGTGGAAGGCTAGAGTTAAACAAATGGGGAACTCATCGACCCGAAAGAGTACATGAGTATCAATGGCGGAGCTTAGTCTATTATTGGGGCATTCAGAAGGCACAAGTATCATTTAATATTAAATTGTACTTTTACATGGGATTAGTGTTAAATTGTTTATTGAACTCTATTGTAATCTCATAAGATGAGTTTGTTAATTAATAAATTATCTTGTGCTTGTGTTCATATGTAATAGGAAAAAAGTACAAAAAACAAAGAAATTCGGAAGAAGAAGACATTAAATCACATAACCGGCAGAAAACCATTCTCAGTTGTTCGAGTAGAGGTATATAGTTTCTTTTTATTTCAAATTGAAATTGTGTATTTTGATTATTGTAATCTCATAAGATGAGTTTGTTAATTAATAAATTATCTTGTGCTTGTGTTCATATGTAATAGAAAAAAAGTACAAAAAACAAAGAAATTCGGAAGAAGAAGACATTAAATCACCTAACCGGTAGAAAACCATTCTCAGTTGTTCGAGTAGAGGTATATAGTTTCTTTTCATTTCAAATTGAAATTGTGTATTTTGATTTTGTTAATTTTAAGTGTAATTGTAGGAAACAAATAAGAAGAATGGAGTTCCTGCAACTCGCTTAGAGGTGTGGATGGTTGGGTACTCGAAGGATAACAAACCAAGTACTGATAAAGTTGCTGAGGTCATGGTATGTAGCTTGGTTTCAAATTGAAACTGTTCAAATCTAAGGTTATGATCTGGGACAACATAATTTTCACATTATGGGTAGCTGTAATTAACTCACAACTGGGGATTAATGTTAATGTTATAATCATTGCTATGTGTATGCTGCTGTGTGTATGCTACTGAGATAAAAATTCATAAAAACCCCAAACTCCCTGTTGTGACAGAGGAGAAGCAGAACATGGGTTGAGATTGCTTACGCATGTGATAGATTGTTTGATAATGACGTGTGGTTGCTGCTGTTTGTATTTTTGCAATGACGTTATGGTTTTCATTTCTGTGTTGCTCTGTTTTAGTCTTAGATGTTGTCATGGCAGTTAAGTGGTCGTTATTATGTCTTGCTTGTGGGCTAAATTTTATTGGTGGCTAATTAACTAATTAACAATTGCAGACACAAATGAAGGAGCTTGGGGCGCAATCCAATGTTACAGATGAAGAGATTATCACACAGGTTCTAGGGCCTGAGCGATCTGGTTGTGTTCGAGCATATGGATTGGGTCCTTCTCCGACAGATGTCTTTGGAGGCGGATATAGGCAATCACAAGAACAAACTTGTATCATCCAAACGCAGTCCAAGAGCAACTTAACCAATATAAAGCACAAATAGAGATGCAAATGAAGGAGATGATGGATGCTATGCTTAATCAACAGAAAGTAAAAATGGAGATACAAAGCACAATCCAAACTCAACAAGCACGAATAGAGCAATTGGAGTCTCAACAGGCCATGGGTGGGCCTGTTGCACCAGCTGCTACACATTTGCATTCACAACAACAATCCTATGCATACATCTCATCATTTAATTGCCATCGTTTGTTCGAGGAAGTGAGTAAATAGTTAATTACGAAATTTTCAATATGACATTTTATTTATGTCATTTGTTCTTATCAAATGCAGGTTCACATATCAAAGAAAGAAAAGAAGAAGTAGATATGACAAACTCAGGTTCATTCTAAACCATTCTAGTTGGATTGCTTTCTCCTTCTCACTTATTTGTTGATTGGCTTCAGGTGCAGTCTAGTTAGTTGAGTTCTATGATGTGCATGGTCATAAACATTTTAAGTCTTTGTTGTGTACTTAATGTTATTAAGAAATGTATTAGAAAATGTTAATTTGTGAGGGTCAGGAAATTAAAAGGAGAGATTTAGAAGGTGGGAAGTCCATGGACATTAAATGGATTTTGTTTTTTCTCAGTGATTTAAAATTGATAGTCCTGGAATTTTAATTTAAAAATCAAAGGGAAGGTAATCTCACCAGAATCATCATTTCATTGGTTTTTGTCTTTCCTTGTACCTCAGAAAAAGGAGATGTAGAGAAAAGAAACTACAAAAGTTAGCTGCAAATTTATGCATCTCATTCCTACAGTTGCAGTTGCTCGCATGAATATAATGATGTGATTTTTTGTAAAATGATACCAGGTTAGAAATTGACTGACTTTATTCTGATTAGTATTTTAAATTGTTTCAACATGTGGGCTGTGGTCCCCAAAAATCATACGAGGTGATGATCGTGAAGCGATTCACATTCCAAACCACAAATTTACAATGAATGTGGTGAGGAATCTTAGCCAGAAGACTCAGTGGCGCATCAAAACCTACCTTGCTATCAGTCACTTGGATGTGAATAAGATTAATGTGAGGACTGATTTTGATTCATTTGTTTGTCAACAATAGATTGTGTATCAAAAAGCACGCTTCTTTTTCTTGCATTTTATGAATTGTTGTTGGTCATCACGCGTCATCACGCATCCTGTGCATCTAGGCTTTTTCTTTACTGAATGTACAACTCGTTGAGCAAGATGGATTTTTCAGAAAGTTATTTGATTTTTTGTTGGTTCTCAAGTTTCTAAAACTAAACATGGACATGGAATCCTTTGTTTGAATTGCATCCCATGGAAACAATGTGTTACAGACTCATAGTTGCTTAGATGTCTCATTTGTTTGAATTGTATCCTATGACACTAGATGTGAAATTTTCACTTGAAATGATGATTCTGGCGAGATTACATTATGCATGTATATGACATGTATTGAGGATTGGTTTTAAATCTAGCAGTTTGGTTGCATAGAGCAAACATAAAACATGAGATCCCAAATTGTGAATCCAGTTTCCACCAGCAGCAGCACAGAGAAAAACAAAATTAGTATTTTATTTCATATTCTTACATCAGCAGCAGGAACCCCCCTTCCCCTCCCCCCCCAAAAAAAAAGGTGGCGTTTAAGAACGCCACTAAATGACGTCATTGTGACGTCACATATTAATTTCTTGCAGCAGGAGTAGGACAAATAAAAAAAATTAAAAAAAAGTGGTTTTTTTGAAAAAATATCACTAAATGACGACATTGTGACGTCACATGTTAATTTGAGACGGAAGGTGAGACGGTTGTCAAAGATTGTGCGTTGTTTCTTATCTAATATTTTTAGTGATGTTTTTCAAACGTTGGATAACTATTGCGGCGGCATTATCAGCGACGAAAATATTACACGTCGACATAAGCTATTATGGCGTTTTTGAAGCTTTTTGCGGCGTTTTAAAAGTGCCGCTAAAAAATGGATTTCATGTAGTGAGTGATGGCATTAGGAAGACATTAGTTCCAAAATATTTTTTACCTTTTAAAAGTAAAATATATTTTCTATCCAAATAGGCTTATTTTTTATTGATCCTACAAATAAATTTTGTTGATTTTCACTTTTTGTTTTGTCAAATTATAAGTTTTTGGAATATTTACTAACAAATTTTAGCTAACAAACAAGTGCTCTAATTAGTTTCACGTTTATTTTTTTTTATTGATTTGTTAAGTTCTATTAAAAGAGAGTTTCTTTCTGTGTTGTTCTATTTTTTATTTTGTTAATGTTTTAGTGGACGATTATATCATTTTGTTAATGTGGTAGGTATTAATGTGATACTCTAATGCGATAGGTATGATGTGACACTATAAAAAAATTAAAAATTTCTTAATATACTATTTTTAAAATGTGACAGCGTGGTAGGTATGATATGATACTCTAAAATTTTTATTCCAAAAAAATTTAAAATTTTCTAGTGTTTTTTTTATTTCTCTAAATGTGATAACATGACGGGTATGATGTGACACTAAAAAAAATTAAAAATTTCTTAATGTACTTTTTTCAAATATGACATGTGACATTTCAACATGGTAGATATGATATGACACTCTAAAAAAAATTAAAAATTTCTTATTGCATGTTTTTTCAAATGTGATAATTCAACGTAGCGGGTATGATGTGATACTAAAAAAAATTTAGTGTACTTTTTCAAACATGACACTCCAATGTAGTGAACAAATGAGTTATTACACATTTAAAAAAACTAAATAGATCAGAAGAAAAAATATAAAATTATATGGATCACAAGTTCAAAATATATTTGTCAATTTGTCCACACAAATATAGTTTTATTTTAATTTCAGTTTTTCATATTTTCATTTTTGGTTATGGGAGGCCCCTTCAAGTTTGGGGGAGATCTGTATGATGAGATTTTGGTATAAGAAACTGAATTTAATCATTTCATATTTGTTTCGATATATTCTTTCTAAATATTAAAAATATATGTTTTAAGAGAATGATTTGAAAATATTAATAATGCACATATAATTTTTTTGAAAACTATCTGTGTGAGTGAATTTCTGACCACACTGTCAACTCAGTATTCAGCTGGAGAGCACTGGCAGAATAGATGACACCTGAATGACCTATAACAGAAAGAAGAGATTCCGGTAGTGGTTCGTCCACCCGGGGGCACTCCGACGATTAAGTCAGTTATCTCTCAAAGATAATCAATAGAGCTTAACTCACTGTTCAGAATGTAAATTGCGTACCTTAGACCCATGGGGGTGCCTTTCTTTTATAGTTAACCTAATCTTAGTCCCATTAGAAGCCTAGCTTCAATGGGCTTCTGCTCAATGTTTATCTTGGACTCCCCAATAGATAAAGAAAAGAGCTTTATCCTTATCCAGGTTGAAGTTCTTCCTCATTCTAGGACTCTTATCCCTTATCCGCTTATCCCAAAATCCGATATCTTTGAAGATAACCTTGGCCCAATCGAGATCACATCGGGGTCATGACTAGGACACGTGGCAGCTCGGCTGACACGTGGGCGTCACCTTGGCCACGTATTGGTGCTTAGAAAATATATCCTCACAACTGCCCCCTAGGTTCTATTATCTCGACATCCTGAGGTGATGGAACCTATATCGTTTGTATCGTATAGCATGTCGGCTATCTTGCCGTATTATCCATTTACCGAGGTCATAATATGTCGGCTCAATATGACTTCTATTCAAGTTCCTCAGCTGAGATCATCCTCAAAGCCGAGGTTCTACTTTGTTTAAATCAAGAATTCTAAGAGCTTCAACACGCGTATGAGCTGTCACGCATGACTACCCAATCGTTTTTGCCACACGTCTCTCTCTCTTTGGGCTGTACGCGACACGCCCCATTAAGTCAAATTGCTTTCGCGTGCGCCGTCTGACATATACGTTGTTTTAGGCACATTAATTGCCTTTTTCCCGCTGTTTCGAGTTTAGACAAAATTTCCTTTCTTCTTTCCGTCTCTTTACTTTATACCACCGTTTCTGAAGCTTTTTCTCTCTCTAACTTTTTCTCTTAAGTCTGCCATTGTCGCTTTCGCGAAGGTTTCTGCAATTACTTCCGTTCACTCCCCTCCAGCGAGGATTTTTGCTGCACTTTTTAGGTTACTGTCACCGTCTGATCTCGGCGACTCTAATTTTCCCTTGTAAGTCAATGTTCCTTTGTTTCGATTTTTGTTCTTTCTCAAACTGTTATATCTGTATACTGTATTTGCAATGTTGTTCACATTTGTCTTTTTGAATCCAATCATGTATTCTGAACCATTCTGTTATTATACACATAATACCTACATACTTGTTCATTCTGCCACTGTTCTTGGCCTTGCACCCTTGCACACTGTAACGCCCTCAAAAAAAAAAAAAAACATAAAACCCATCACTTTAGACATGCATTGATATAAAAGAAACCAACCATTTCTATTCATCAGAATAATTCTTACAACTGTATTACATGTTAACAACAAAAGGAAATGCCCTATGGGCTTACAGCTTTCCAAGTCAACACCTGGTTACACAAAAGAAGAGTACTAACTCTATACAAAATAAGCCTTCGGCTTGATATACATGTAATACAAACAAAATAAACAAAATCAAGAGTCTTCAACTCTCATCATCATCCAAGCTATGTCTTTGGAGGTGGCATACTACATGTACCTGAAAATAATGTCCCATAAAGGGTGAGCCAACGCCCAGTAGAGATATGCTAAACACAGTATGAGCAATGACTAAGACATTCGCAATTGATAAATGTTCAATTTCCATAAACCAACTCATAACCCATTTCCATTTCATGATCACTATGTTCATGTTTCAGTTCAATTTCCATTTCTTATCAATTTCACAATTTACATCAACGGCTCAGAACCTGGCCAATCACTCATATGAGACAGTGACTCATATTAAACATTTCCCATTTTTTTTTTACAATAGATAAACATACTAGTTGTATCAACATCTCAACAGATAAGCATACAAGCTGTATCCACATTTCAACAGATGCGCATATTAGCTATATCAACACTTCTAAAGATAAGGATATGAGCTATATCAATACTTCCAAAGATAAGCATATAAGCTGTATCAATACTTCCAAAGATAAGCATATGAGCTATATCAACACATTATCTGACAAGCATATGAGCTGTATCAGTGGAGTCCATCCCCTATCTCCTCCCAAACAACATACGGTTTAGAGGTCCATCCCCTATCTTCCCTTAAACCGTGGAGTACATCCCCTATCTCCTCCCACACACACAACGTATATACACAAAGGTCATATACACAATCAATCAATACATAACGTTAATGTATTCTATCAACCGTCATACTCTATGACATATCCAATTGATTAGTTTTAGTTTGCCTAATCACCATGCATTGTCTACAACAATCAAAACTACCCTCCACCGGTAGTCCAAGCAATTATTTCTAAGCAGATAATAAAAGCTCCAACAGATAAAATATCAATATTTTCAAAAGTGAGCGATTAACAAATCCAACTCCACTATTTTACTATATAATGAGTCAATTTCATTATTTCCAACTCAATTCCATATAACCACCATTTTCTCAAATTAATTATACCAATTAATTTATACAACCAATTAGGGTTTTCTATCTCAGTTTCCAATATTGACCCAATGGTCTATATTTCAACAACCAACAACAATATCATTATTTTGAAACTCATAATACACATTCTTGAAGTCAAAATAACAAAACCCACTTTCAACATTTCGAAACCCTAAGTCCCAAAATCACACAACTTCAACACTTTATCAAAATAACTAAAAATCTATGTCAAAGACCATAAGAATGAGTAGGAATCCCTACCTCAAATTCGGAGCTCAAGGAAAGAAGATGAAGAAACTCAACGTGCTCCAAAACTCAATATTCTCGGATCAAAGTGTAGCCTTCGACGATCAACCCAACTTTTACAAAGGCCGAAGGAAAAGGAAACACTCTAACTAGATCAAACCCTAGAGAGAAGGGAGTTTCTAGAGAGAGAAACTCTCAAAATGTCTTTTTAGAAAGTAAGAGAGAGAGAGAGAGAATGTAAAAAGTGATTTTAAAATGCCCAGCTGCCAACTGATATATGACATTCCCGCTTGAGCGGAGAACACAACGCTCGAGCGTCAAGAACAAAAAACTAGGTACGCTCGAGCGCAAGAATGCCCGCTCGAGTGCCAAGACACAAGAATAAAATACATCCGCTCGAGCGCGAAAACCAGTCCGCTCGAGTGTATATTTCCCCCTCCCAGAACTTACACCAAAAAGTACTACCCGCTCGAGCGCCACCACTCGAGCGTAAAGAAATCCGCTCGAGCGTGAAAAACATGCTTGCAGAAGTTCTGCAGAGCACCAAAATACTGGGAGCGTGCAATCTCCGCTCGAGCGCAAGAAGACCCGCTCGAGCGGACCTCCTAAAAACTGGGCAACAAAGAATTGAAACCAAAGCCTAACCAACCTATAACAACTCTGCCCAATACATCCTAAAACTCAATCAAGTGGAATTCAAGGATGACAACAAGGTATACCACCACCAACATCATGGAACTGAGTCCGGAATACAACAGAACAGTAAAGGGACAATCAGGATCGCTATAACCTCCCTCCCGTAAAGAATTTCGTCCCCGAAATTAAATACAAGTTTTTCAAAAACAAGATTTTCTCAATTCCCAACATTATCACAACATAATATTAAACAACCTGACCCATTACCGGTCAATCCCATCTCTTTTCAAGAGGCATATGACATTATTCATAACAATCTGCATTATCAACATGCATTCTTTTGAAATTTACCAATTTCAACTCATTTTCCACAATTCCATAATATATGCAACATTATCATCATGCTTGCATTTCCACAATATACTTAACATACGCATTGTTAAAACAAACTTCCATTAACCAAAACATTCACAATGTTTTACAACTTAAGACACATGTAATGTTCCTAAAGTTCAACGATATTACAAAATTACCAATACATGGTTACACATCAACAAACAAGTCCGAATATTTCTCGCGGACTTCCAACTCACGTTCCCAAGTGGCTTCCTCTACTCCGTGATGTTTCCACAAAACCTTCACCAAAGGAATGGTCTTGCCACGCAGGACTTGATCCCGCCTATCCAAGACCCGAACCGGTCTCTCCTCATACGAGGCATCCTCATCTACCTCCAAGTCGGTCCAATCTAACACATGGGACGGATCCGGCTCATACTTCCGAAGCATACTCACATGAAACGCGTCATGCACTCCGGACAACTACGGCGGTAAAGCTAAACGATAAGCAACCTCGCCAACCCTCTCAAGGATCTCAAAGGGACCAATAAACTGAGGGGATAACTTCCCACTCTTCCCGAACCTCATCAAACTTCGCCTAGGTGATATTTTCAAGAAGACATGATCACCTACCTCAAACGCCAAAGGCCTCCTCCTACGGTCGGCATAGCTCTTTTGGCGACTCTGGGCTGTAACAAGCCTCTTACGGATAAGCTCAACTTTCTCTGTCGTCTCCCTAACCAACTCCAGACCCAACAAAGGTGCATCACCCACCTTGGCCCAACACACTGGAGACCTACACGGTCGGCCATACAAGGCCTCAAACGGTGCCATACCGATGCTAGACTGAAAACTGTTGTTGTAGGCAAACTCCACCAAGGGCAAGTGCCTCTCCCAAGTCCCACTAAAGTCAAGGACACAACCTCGAAGCATATCCTCAAGGATCTGAATAGTACGCTCGGACTGCCCGTCAGTTTGAGGATGATAAGCCGTACTAAAGGTCAACTTAGTGCCCAAGGCACTCTGCAAACTCTGCCACAACCTAGCAGTAAAACGAGGATCTCTATCTGAGACGATCGTCATTGGGACCCCGTGCAATCTCACTATGTCCCGAATATACAAGTTGACGAGATGATCTACCGAATCTCTCACGCGCATAGGAATGAAGTGCGTTGACTGAGTCAACCGGTCTACAACCACCCAAATGGCATCACTACCCCGTTGAGTCCTCGGAAGACCTACAACGAAGTCTATAGTGACATGCTCCCACTTCCACTTGGCAATAGGCAAGGGTTGCAACAAACCCGCTGGCCTCTGATGCTCGGCCTTCACTTGCTGGCAAGTAAGGCACTTTGATACGAAAACAGCCACATCTCTCTTTATACCCCGCCACCAAAACTGGCAACCCAAATCCCGATACATCTTAGTGCCTCCCGGATGCACCACAAGACGTGAATGATGGAACTCTCGGAGTACTTCCTCTTGGCAAGACTCCGGCACAAACAAACGGTCTCGGTATCTCACACTCAAGTCGGGATACACTGTCAAACCCTTCTCAACCTTCCCATTTGAGATCTTCTCTCAAAGGGATTCTACCTCAAGGTCACCTCTCTGTGCCTCTAACACTCGGGTGACAATTGTAGGCTGCGCAACAACAGAAAACAAGGCCGTAGCTTCAGCTGATTCACTCAGAAGTAAGTCAAACTCGCCAAGTGCACCCAACATCTCCCATTCCCGGATGGCTATACAAGCTACATCACTAATGGATTTCCTACTAAAGGCATCGGCCACAACATTGGCCTTTCCCGGGTGATAGTGCAACTCAAAATCATAGTCCTCAATGAACTCCATCCACCTGCTCTGTCTCAAATTCAAGTCTCTCTGTGTAAACAGATACTTCAAACTTTTGTGGTCCGAGAACACCTCGAACCTCTCACCATAAAGGTAGTGCCTCCAAATCTTCAAGGCAAAGATCACTGCTGCTAACTCTAGGTCATGTGTAGGGTAATTCTTCTCGTGTATTTTCAACTGACGTGAGTCATAAGCTACCACTTTCCCTCTTGCATCAACACACAACCCAAACCCTCTCGTGAGGCATCACAGTAAACCGCATAACCCAACCCTCTCTCCGGAATAATCAAAACCGGAGCGGTGGTCAATCTAACCTTCAACTCTTGGAACGACTTTTCGCAAGTCTCACTCCACACAAACTTGACCCTTTTTCGCGTCAATCTAGTCAACGGCGAAGCTAGCCTGGAGAAATCTTTCACAAACCGACGATAATACCCAGCTAATCCCAGAAAACTGCGGATCTCAAACACACTCTTAGGCTGTGCCCAATCTTGCACTGCCTCTACCTTGGATGTATCAACAAACACCCCTTCCCCGGATGCCGCATGGCCTAAAAATTTGACCTCTCCTAGCCAGAACTCACACTTCCCAAACTTGGCATACAGCCTATGGGCTCTAAGCAACTCAAGCACCACTCTCAAGTGTTTCTCGTGCTCTTCCTCAAAAGGCGAATAGATAAGAATGTCGTCCACGAAAATAACTACAAATCGATCCAAGAATTCCCGGAAGATCCGGTTCATCAAATCCATAAAGACTGCCGGTGCATTGGTGAGCCCAAACGGCATCACCAGAAACTCATAGTGGCCATACCATGTACGGAATGCCGTCTTCGGAATATCCTCCTCCCTGACCCTCAACTGGTGGTAACCCGATCTCAAGTTTATCTTAAAGAAACAACGGGAACCCTTCAACTGGTCAAACAGATCATCTATACGGGGCATAGGGTACTTATTCTTGACCGTAGCTCGATTCAACTTTCGGTAGTCGATACACAATCTCAAGGCACCATCTTTCTTCTTAGCAAAGAGGGCCGGTGCTCCTCATGGCGAAACACTAGGGTGAACAAAACCCTTATCTAGCAATTCCTAGAGCTGAATCTTCAACTCACTCAACTTGGCTGGGGCAAAACGATAAGGTGCCATAGAAATCGGCGCTGTGCCGGGCACTAAATCAATAGAGAACTCTATCCCTCGGTGAGGTGGCAGACTAACGAGATCCTCGGGAAAAATATCTGAATACTCACAAACCACCCTCGGCAATACAATCTGGGTCTCATCACACTCACCACTCATAAAGCTAGTAAGTAGACCACTAAGCTTATTCCGCCCTCGCGGATCATACATCGGTGGCAACACACTACCAACCCGATCCCCCAAGAAATGGAAACAATCCCCGCTCAAGGTACAAACCGTGACCCTCTGGCGGTAGCAATCAATAACAGCCCGGTATGACGATAGCCAGTCCATACCCAAAATAACATCAAAACCCTTCATGGGCATGACAACAAAAGGAAAAGGAAGCCTATGGTCGGCGACCTCTATATCGCAACCTCTAACACCTTGTTTCAAGATCAACTCACCACCAACAGGCGATACTACACATATAGGAGATGCTAACTGTGCCAACTCTAATTCCAAAACAGATGCAAATGCAGCAGACACAAAAAAATGAGATGCACCCGTATCAATCAATACATTAGCAACCGAGTTGCAAAACAAGAAGGTACCTCTCACAACTGATGGAGCCAGTACTAGGTCCTGCACGGTAATAGCATACACGCGCCCTGTAGGCCCCTGATCTACCTGCTTACCTCTAGGAGCAAAAGACTGCTGCACTAACTAGGATGACGAAGCTCCCGGATTGGCCCTCGAGGCCTGCACAAACTGAGCTGGCTGATAACTCTGCGTCTGCCTAGAACCAGACGCTTCTGAAGTGGCACTCAACTGCGGGCAAAACCTCTTCAGGTGCCCAGGCTGACCACACTGATAGCAAGACAAAGGCTGGCCCCTGCCCTGACTCTGGCCCTGAGGTCTAGCTGAAGAAGAAGCAGCTCGCTGACCCCCTCCTTTCTGCGGGCAAACCGAAGACTTGTGACCCAGCTGGCCACACGCAAAACAAGTTAAGCCTCCCTGACTACCTCTCCCAGAGCCGGCACTCGGCACTGGAAAGGTCGATCTAGCCAAACCACCCTGAGACTGCTGAGGGTTAGAACCCCTCTGTCTTCTGCCGTCACCCTGACCATCTTGGCTCCTCTTGGAGCCTCTCTGCCCCTCGTCTTCCTCCTGCATCATAATCTCCATTTGAGCAGCAGCATCAACCAAACGTCTGTACTCTCGGATAAAGGACCCTCCAACCCTCAACTTGAGTCCACGCCTCAACTTCCGCTCAAACTCAAAACAACGGCGTTCCTCGGGCGCCACCAGTTCAGGTGCAAACCTGGACAGACTAGTAAAAGTAGCCTCAAACTCGGCCATTGACAAACCCTGCTGTTTAAGCTGGCAAAATTGCTCTCTCAGCTTCTCCCTAGCAGCTGAAGATAAAAACTTCTCCTGGAAGGCATTCACAAACGCCTCCCATGCACCACCAACACTGCCCTTCTCGTACTTCCACCACTGACCTGCATCTCCTTTCAGCTGGAAGGATGCCAAGGTCACCTTTAAAGCCCCGTCCTCGATGCCAAGCATCTCGAACGTCTTCTCCATCTGTTCCAACCACTCGTCAGTCTTAAGTGGCTCATTCGGATCCCCAACAAACTCGTCCGGATTGGACCAGAAAAATTCCCACTTCAAGAAGGAAGGCCCTGCCTCAACGACCTGGGCCTGAACTGGAGCCTGAACGGGATTCTCAACTCGAAAAATACCCACAGACTCCCTCAAAGCATCGGCTATCCCTCGGGCTAAAACGCCCATAGCCTCCTGACTTGCTGGCTCGGCCACATTAGCCTGTTGTGCCAGAATATCGTCCGGTAAAGGCATCTCCTGCCTACCACGCCTGCCTCGCCTACCACGTCCTCGTCCTGACATCCTAATAAAGGTAACGAAGAATGTTAGCACATTCATAAATGTGCCAAAACTAAACACTCGCGTCCTAATGCATGGACAACTGTAATTCACTCCACGTAAGCACATAAACACATAAGCACTTACGAATTTCATTTCTGGATAATGATAGTCCCGAGGCGTTACGAGAGTTCCGATTAGAAACGGCATTGATCAAGTGCTTTTCCAACAAGACTCCCAGAAACCCAAGGATCCAATCAACATCCTAGAAACTACATTCCATACCCACATAGTCACATAAGCATGTTATCAATTAAGCACATAGCATATGACACTACATTTAAGTCTCTATCAAGCGAGACAAACCCATTGTGATCCTAATCACTTCCCACGTACCCAAAGTATTCGAACCCGGTACGCTCTGATACCAAGTTGTAACGTCCTAAAAAAAAAAATATATAAAACCCATCACTTTAGACATGCATTGATATAAAAGAAACCAACCATTTCTATTCATCAGAATAATTCTTACAACTGTATTACATGTTAACAACAAAAGGAAATGCCCTATGGGCTTACAGCTTTCCAAGTCAACACCTGGTTACACAAAAGAAGAGTACTAACTCTATACAAAATAAGCCCTCGGCTTGATATACATGTAATACAAACTAAATAAACAAAATCAAGAGTCTTCAACTCTCATCATCATCCAAGCTATGTCCTTGAAGGTGGCATACTACCTGTACCTGAAAATAATGTCCCATAAAGGGTGAGCCAGCGCCCAGTAGAGATATGCTAAACATAGTATGAGCAATGACTAAGACATTCGCAATTGATAAATGTTCAATTTCCATAAACCAACTCATAACCCATTTCCATTTCATGATCACTATGTTCATGTTTCAGTTCAATTTCCATTTCTTATCAATTTCACAATTTATATCAACGGCTCAGAACCTGGCCAATCACTCATATGAGACAGTGACTCATATTAAACATTTTCTATTTTTTTTACAATAGATAAACATACTAGTTGTATCAACATCTCAACAGATAAGCATACAAGCTGTATCCATATTTCAACAGATGCATACTAGCTATATCAACACTTCCAAAGATAAGCATATGAGCTGTATCAATACTTCCAAAGATAAGCATATGAGCTGTATCAATACTTCCAAAGATAAGCATATGAGCTATATCAACACATTATCTGACAAGCATATGAGCTGTATCAGTGGAGTCCATCCCCTATCTCCTTCCAAACAACATCCGGTTTAGAGGTCCATCCCCTATCTTCCCCAAAACCGTGGAGTACATCCCCTATCTCCTCCCCCCCACACAACGTATATACACAAAGGTCATATACACAATCAATCAATACATAACGTTAATGTATTCTATCAACCGTTATACTCTATGACATATCCAATTGATTAGTTTTAGTTTGCCTAATCACCATACATTGTCTACAACAATCAAAACTACCCTCCACCGGTAGTCCAAGCAATTATTTCTAAGCAGATAATAAAAGCTCCAACAGATAAAATATCAATGTTTTCAAAAGTGAGCGATTAACAAATCCAACTCCACTATTCTACTATATAATGAGTCAATTTCATTATTTCCAGCTCAATTCCATATAACCACCATTTTCTCAAATTAATTATACCAATTAATTTATACAACCAATTAGGGTTTTCTACCTCATTTCCCAATATTGACCCAATGGTCTATATTTCAACAACCAACAACAATATCATTATTTTGAAACTCATAATACACATTCTTGAAGTCAAAATAACAAAACCCTCTTTCAACATTTCGAAACCCTAAGTCCCAAAATCACCCAACTTCAACACTTTATCAAAATAACCAAAAATCTATGTCAAAGACCATAAGAATGAGTAGGAATCCCTACCTCAAATTTGGAGCTCAAGGAAAGAAGATGAAGAAACTCAACGTGCTCCAAAACTCAATATTCTCGGATCAAAGTGTAGCCCTCGACGATCAACCCAACTTTTACAAAGGCCGAAGGAAAAGGAAACACTCTAACTAGATCAAACCCTAGAGAGAAGGGAATTTCTAGAGAGAGGAACTCTCAAAATGTCTTTTTAGAAAGTAAGAGAGAGAGAGAGAGAATGTAAAAAGTGATTTTAAAATGCCCAGCTGCCAACTGATATACGACATTCCCGCTCGAGCGGAGAACACAACGCTCGAGCATCAAGAACAAAAAACTAGGTACGCTCGAGTGCAAGAATGCCCGCTCGAGTGCCAAGACACAAGAATAAAATACATCCGCTTGAGTGCGAAAACTAGTCCGCTCGAGCATATATTTCCCCCTCCCAGAACTTACACCAAAAAGTACTACCCGCTCGAGTGCCAGAATACCCGCTCGAGTGCTACCACTCGAGCGTAAAGAAATCCGCTCGAGCGTGAAAAACATGCCTGCAGAAGTTTTGCAGAGTACCAAAATACTGGGAGCGTGCAATCTCTGCTCGAGCGCAAGAAGACCCGCTCGAGCGGATCTCCTAAAAACTGGGCAACAAAGAGTTGAAACCAAAGCCTAACCAACCTGTAACAACTTTGCCCAATACATCCTAAAACTCAATCAAGTGGAATTAAAGGATGACAACAAGGTATACCACCACCAGCATCACGGAACCGAGTCCGGAATACAACAAAACAATAAAGGGACAACCGGGATCGCTATACACACACACTCTGTCACAGTGTTCTTGATGATTCACCCTTATTTTTTATTCTGAATCATTGCTCTTGTTTCTGTTTGCCGTGTTTTTTTTTCCAGATTCTTGCCTCCAATCTTCGTTTCCATAGATCTAGGTTTGAGATTTGTTTATAGAACCCACAAATTCTAAGAAGAACTAAAACGATCCGCACAAATTCTTACCCCAGCTCACATTTTAGGTTTTTGCCGAGGTCCCTATAACTTTTACAAAACACCTTCTTTCCAACTCCTCCAATTTAATCCGACATTATTGGTATGTGGAAGCATAAGGTAGACACCCCGACTAAGTTAGAACACTTTAGGCAGGAGTTTGACATCCCTGCCAACGTCCACCTCAGGTTGGCAGGGGAGGAGGATTCCATTATGCTCGATGTGAACCTCATGCCCTTCCCAGTAGTGGCCTTCATCGAGTGTGGACTTTGGTTTCCACTTGATACCTTTTTCCGAGAAATCCTTCACTACTATAAATTGAACCCAATGTAGCTTGCCATCAATTCTTACCGAGTCATAACCGGAACAATAACCTTAGCCAAACAAGAGAATGCTAGGGTTACTCTTGCCGATTTCCAGTACTGCTATACTATGTGTCGCTTGAAATCGAAAAAAGGCTACATCTATTACCTCAAACTGAGGTCCACTGAGTACAAGCTCATTGCCGACCTCCCAGACTCAAACAAGAGTGCTGGAGACGATTACTTCATCGTCTCGGGCAATTGGGAGTTTCATCCCAACGATGACCTCCACCTTTATCCCCTAAGCCGAACAGTTTTTGGGGAAGGAGATGGAAAGAGCCAAGTGTCACTTTTTCTTGCTCTCTTTTTTAAAGTTTCCAATACTTTATTTTTAATCATCTATGCTCTTCTTTTTGCAGTTTTTCCCCAGCCACCAAAGGGCTTTCGCAAGTCTTTCTTTCCCAGCAAAGACTTGAAGAAACTGTTGGATTTGCCAGTCCACAAGCGGAGAGCCCCTTTGCTACTCAATTTCATCCCGACCTACAAGTCGGTACTTCCCGACGTTCCAAAGAAGAAGAAGAAGAGTCAATCTCCTCCGTCCGCCACTACTCCTCCTCCAACAGTCTCATCATCTCGGCTAGATCAAGGGTCAACCTCAGATCCAGCAGAGCTACCATCTACCTCGGCTCCACAGCTGATCCCACCATCTCAACGCCGTCGACAACGCCGAACAGTTTTTGCCGCTGAGATGGGCCGCAAGAAAGCAGTTACTAAAGACCTATTAGCCAACATCCCGGCCACTGTTGACGCTGAACTAGCACCATCTCAGCCAAAGCCGAAACAAAAAAGGATAAAGAAGGCTTAGCCAAAGGCAACGGTGACTCAGATTGATACTGAGGACACCTTGCCAATTTCTAAATTGGCTGAGAGTGATAAGGCCCTATCTGTCGCCGAGAAGAGGCCTGCCGAGGCCCAACCATCCGAGTCCACCAGATCAAAGAGGCCGAGGTCGTCTTCTACAACAGCTTCGGGCTCCATGAAGTCTGACTCCCCCTGGGCCCCCCAAATCACTCTGGAGGACAGGCCAGTTAGAGCTGGCGATAGTGCCGACGATGTTAATGTCGGTGTCGCTCTTAGTACTGCTTTGCTTCTTCCTGGCGATCTTGATCGAAACGCTGAGATGAGCGAGTATGAAAACTTTGCTCTAATGCTCCAGCGTTCTGTTCAAGTAAGTCTTCACTCTTGGTATCTTTCTTTCTTTTTTATACTCAGAAAATTTTCTAATGATTTCTGCTCTGTCTATTTTTCTTCAGGCAATCCAGCACACCCACTCCTTCTCAATGCAATCTTTTGAGACAAGGAAGGCGTTGGCTGACAAGACTAAGGAGGTTACTAGTCGGCAGAAAACCAATAAAAACTTGCAATAAAAAATACAGACTTTGGCAGACCAGGCCGAGGCTGCTGTCAAAACTACGGATGATGCCGAAGAAAAAACAGATGCCGCTGAGGCCATTAACAAAGTTCTTGAGGCCCAGAAGAAAGAGGCCGAAGAAAAGACGGCCGAGGCCCAAAAGGAACTTCAAGACGCCTTGGCCACCAAAGCTGCAGAGGTCAAGGCCGCAGACGAAAAGGGGTGGCCGATGTCACGGCGGACTACGAGCGTTAGGTGAAGCAGGCATGCAACAAGGGTTTCACCCTTGGTTGGATGGCTTTATTGAAAAAGCTTGAAATCCCCGAGGGCTCCCCCCTCAGGAACACCGACGTCCTCGCCCTGCCATTCCCCCCAACTCCAAGCCAATCCAACAACGATTCTCAGTCTGAGGAGGAAGCTTTGGTAAGAAGGTCAAAGGAAGCTGCTGGGGCCAAGTTCCCTACTCAAAATGAGCAAGTCTTGGACTTGACTCAAGATGAGGAGGGTGAGGAGAGGTTCCCAAAAATGCTACTCCTGAGAAGGCCATATCGGACACTCCTATTGCCGATAAGAGCCTCGACCAAACCCTCCAGGAAATAGATGCTGAGCTTGCGGCTGAAAAGGCGGCCGACATGTCTTCTCAGCAATCTTTCGAGCTCCAGACTCAACCTGCTAGTGGTGCTGAAGAATCTTAGTTTGATGTTCTTTTTCTTTTTTCTGTACCTTGTAGTTTTTGTTTCTCTGGAACAATGTAAACAGTTCCTGTGGCCGGTGTGCTTTCTTTTGAATATAAATACAACTTTCTCTTTCGGATGCATGTATGTTTGTCTTCCCTTTACTGCTCTCGTATGGCTCTCATACTTAGAATATTTTTGCATAACTTTAATGTGCACCTTAACTGTGTAATCTTCTCGGGATGAGATACCTCGGTTATAAGCATCAGCGGTTTACATCGGCAAATACATAAGTACTTTATTTTAATACAACCTTGGCCTTAACTTGTAAATTTTTCTCAAATTTCAACAAGTGTTAAACATTATCTCGGTTTAACTTCAACTTGTAAATTTTCCTCAAATTTCAACAAGTGTTAAACATGATCTCGGTTTAACTTCAACTTGTAAATTTTTCACAAATTTCAACAAGTGTTAAACATGTTCTCCAAGAACCATTTTCCAACTCTCTGCCCCCTAATGTGAACTTAAGTTCTACTTGGGTTCTCATTATGTATGTATCTCATAGACATCGTCAATTATCTTATCAATCATAAGTGTATAAAAATCAAGCTAAAAATTTATTTATTACTTCGGCAAATGACAAAGAACAGAAAAATCTAATGATAAAAAAATTTAAGATTGCAAGTATTCCAGGGCCTTGGCAACTCTTTGCCTTCATTATCTTCAAGCCGATATGCCCCGTTGTCCAATACCGAGATGATTCTATAGGGTCCCTCCCAATTTGGGCCAAGCTTGCCCTCTCTGGGATCCTTCTTGTTGCCGACGACTTTTCTCAAGATGAGGCCACCGATTTGAAACTCCCTTGGGTTGACCTTCTTATTATAAGCCCTGGCAAGCTGCTGCTGGTATGCCGTCCACTGAATTGCAGCTCTCTCCCTTCTTTCTTCCAGCAGATCCAAATCTCGGGCTAATAATACATCATTAGTCCCGTTCTCTACTCCCTGGGTTCTGATCCCTGGAATGCCGACTTCCAGAGGAATGACTGCTTCTGTGCAATAAGCCATGGCAAATGGAGATTTCCCAGTTGATCTTCTCGGCGTAGTCCGATATGCCTAAAGTACACTTGGCAGTTCATCCACCCATTTTTCCTTTGCTGCTTGCCGCTTCTTCGTAATCCCATCCAAGATGACGTTGTTGGATGCTTCTGCTTGTCCATTGCTTTGAGGAAAACTCAGGGTGGAAAAATAGTTCTTGATTTTGAACTTTGTACAGAAGCTCTTTATTGGTTTACTGTCAAATTGTGTTCCATTGTCGGCAACTATTGCTCTTGAAATCTCAAATCTGGTGATGATGTTTTTCTATACGAAGTTCTTCACGTCCACGTCTTGGATTTTGGCAAGGGGTTCAGCTTCTATCCATTTGGTGAAGTAATCTGTTGCTACCAGCAAGTACTTTCTTTGCCCAGTTGCTTGGGGCAGTTTTCCAACAAGATCCATGCCCCATTGGGAAAACGGCCAAGGACTGGATACTGGGTTTAGGTCTGCTGCTGGTTGGTGTATCAGTGGTGCAAACCTTTGGCACTTTTCACACTTCTTGACATAAGCTTCTGCATCTTTCTGCATGTAGGGCCACCAATACCCTTGGGTAATGGCCCTATGGGCAAGTGATCTGCCCCCTGCGTGGCTTCCACATATTCCTTCATGTATTTCGTATAGAAAATCTTCAACTTGTAAAGGATGTACACATCTCAAAAGGGGTCCAGTGAAGGATCTTCTGTAGAGATGTCCCTCTGCTGTCAGATTGAATCTTGCCAACTTTAATCTGATCTTGTGTGCCTCCTTGTGATCATCTGGCAGTTTTCTTTCTTTCGGGAATGCTATTATTGCGTCTATCCAGCTCGGTCCCATGTCCACACACATTGCTTCACGCTCTGTGGTCAGTGGTTCAATGCTTGGGCTCGACAAGTAGTCGACCATTACGGTCCTTGCCTTTCCAGGTTGTATTGCACTAGCTAGGTTGGCCAGGGCATCGGCGTGGCTGTTGTCATCTCGGTTAATCTGCTGTAGTTGACAATTCTGAAATAAGGCCACCAACCTGCCTACTTCTTTTGTGTATGCCGACATACGTTCATCTCGAGTTGCGAACTCGCCTGTTGTCTGGTTGACTATAAGCTGAGAGTCACAGAAGACTATCTCCTAATCTGCTTCTACTGCTACTGCCAGTTTCAGTCCTGCAATCAGTGCTTCATACTCTGCTTCATTGTTTGAGGCCTTGAACCCTAAACGAATGGATTGTTCTAGTATCTGTCCATCTGGAGATACCAGTACTATTCTTGCCCTCGCTCCTTGTCGGTTTGAACTCCCATCAACAAATAGTCGAAAGGAGTCGCCGATGTAAATGCTGCAGGGCCTGAGTTTTTCTTCTTTCCTTTGTTCTGTTGCCCTTGGCTGGGCTCCTCTTTGCTCGCTTGGACATCGTTCACCTCGGCTCAACGGAGCCCGATGTACGATGGCTCCTGGCGTGAACTCAACCACAAAGTCGGCCAAGACTTAGCCTTTAATTCCTATTTTGGGTCTGTATTCCAGGTCATACTGGCCTAAGGCCGCTGCCCACCTGGCTATTCTACCTGTCAGATCTCCCTGTTGCAATAGGGACTTCAAAGGGTGTTCAGTTAGCACCACAAATTTGTGGGCTTGAAAGTAATGGTTCAGCTTCCTTGAAGCCATTACTAAAGCCAGCGCCAACTTCTCTAGGGGTAAATACCTGGTTTCTGCATCAGCTAGGGTTTTGCTTACATAGTAAACAGCCTTTTGTTCCCTTTTTTCTTCTCGGATTGCCACTGCACTTATCGCATGTTTGGAAACTGCTAAGTATAGGAACAACTTCTCTTCAGGTTCTAGATTTGAAAGAACTGGAGCTGTGGTCAAATACCTCTTCAAGTCGGCCAAGGTGGCTTCGCACTCCTTGGTCCATAAGAAGTCTGTGGCTTTCTTCACTAAGTTGAAGAAAGGTTTGCACTTGTTTGAGCTTCTGCTTATAAACCTATTCAGGGCTGTAGCCCTTCTAGTTAGCATCTGCACCTGTTTTGCCGACGTCGGGTTCTTCAACTCTAGGATGGCCTTGATCTGATCTTGATTGGCCTCAATCCCTCTTCTGGTCACCAGGTATCCTAAGAACTTACTAGATCTAACTCCAAATGCACACTTCGATGCATTGAGTTGGAGCCGATATGTTTTAAGGATATTAAAGACTGCTTTTAGGTCGGCCAAATGGCCTTCAGGCTCCTTGGTCTTCACGACCATGTCATCGATATAAACTTCTACTGTTCGGCCAATCAGGTGTCACGACCCGAACCCGACCCTCTGGGTTAAGGCCATAACCGGCCAGTAATCATGAGATTACCTACGACCTCAAACCAAATAAGACAAAACTCATCAGAGTAAAAGGGGCCAAACGGAAGCAATTTTAAAAGTTTGTCCATAGAGCCGTGCTTATATGCACATCATAACATTCCAGACATATATATGTTAATAACTCACAACAGAAAGTATAGTAACATAAGTACTGTACAGACAGGATCATTCAAATCTAAGTCAGCCAAGCAAAACTACATACAGACGCGTTCAAAACTTCGCCAACCTGACAAAATGTAAATACATAACAAAAGGGCGAAGACGGGTCTCGTGCGTGAGATACAAGGGTTGACTCTCTCAAAACCTTAGTTGTTCCATACAGACTTCACTGAGGCTAGGTCTGGACTTCTCTTGGCTCACCTATAAACACATGAACGAGCGTGAGCGAAAGTCCAGTGAATAATATCAAATCAAATACAGAAGTTACATAACAATATAGAACAACCTATTCCAAACGACCTTGGGCCCAATTCATATTTCTATTTAACAGATATATATAACTATACGAAATTCAAATCAAGTGACTGTAGTTCCAAACATTTTGGCCTTTGGCCCATTCAGATTTCCATTCATGTCAAAACGGCCTTCGGCCCATTCATTTATGTCAAAACGGCCTTCGGCCCATTCGTTTACGTCAAAACGGCCTTCGGCCCATACATTCGTGTCAAAACGGCCTTCGGTCCACTCATTCATATCAAATCAACCTTAGGTCCATTCTTACATGTCCAAACGACCTTCGGTCCACTCATTTCTATCAAAACGACCTTCGGTCCATTCATTTCTGTGAAAACGACCTTCGGTCCATTCGTTTACGTCAAAACGGCCTTCGGCCCACTCATTTATGTCAAAACGACCTTAGGTCCATTTATTTCTATCAAAACGACCTCCGGTCCATTCGTTTACGTCAAAACGGCCTTCGGCCAATACATTTGTGTCAAAACGGCCTTCAGCCCACTCATTTATGTCAAAATGACCTTAGGTCCATTTATTTCTATCAAAACGACCTTCGGTCCATTTATTCATATCGAAACGACCTTCGGTCCATTCATTCGTTCATGTCAGACTTTTGTCCACAATCCCAATTAGCAACTCATAAAGCTTATAAGGGAATAAACAGTTGGACATTGCTAAGCTTTCAAATATCGATATTACTCACAGTGATCGGCCTGTGGATTTGCCCTGGAGCTTGACCCTACACATTTCATGAACACAAAAGGGGTCACTAACAGTTCAATCCGTTCTTTAATTCACATATTCCTCTTTAGGCTTTATTCTTATCTCGTTAACTCATTTACAATGCTCAATGCATTCCTAAGAGTGCTTACAAGTGAAAGAGAACGGAAAACAGAACACAGAATGCAATTTCAGAATTTCAGAAAATAAGGACTTCCCCGCTCGAGCGGACACTTAAGGCCTGCAAAAATACTAGTTACATCAAAATCACGCTCGGGCATTAACTCTGCCGCTTGAGCGAATGGCCTGTCTACATGGCTCCCCGCTCGAGCGTCAACTTCCCCACTCGAGCGGGAACCTTATCTGCAAAAAGTGCTGGAAGCACGATTTTCCTGCTCGAGCGGCTCTTCCCCCGCTCGAGCGGCCATCAAAAATCTGGGTCTTCCAGATTGAGTTCTTGAGCTCCAATTCAACCTTCCAACCACATTTCCTGCATAATATGGCTCCAACTTCACATATATTTGCACTAACATGATATAAACACCAAAACACAACATCATGGAGCCCACTTTCATGAATTAACCACATTCTCAATTTAGATAACACAAATGGTGATCATTCTCATGGAACACAACAAAAACATGCTTGATTATGCAAAATCATGGTGATCCTACACATGCATGTGCACATTAGCTTCAAATTCATCAATTATAGCACAACTCTTGTTCTTGATCACCAATTAATCTTTAATTCACAAAATCACAAGTTAAGTCTCATGAATTCAAGACCAAATGCTTACCTAGAGGCTCAATCTTCCAAACTATAGAAATTTCTTGAGTTCAATCCTTCAATTCTTCACAAATTTGAGCCAAACACCCAACTCTCCTCTTTTCCTCTCTCTAGCCGACCCCCTCCTCCTTCTCTTGAGTTAGATTTAGTCAAAATAAACTAAAGAGGGAAGTTTGAGTGTATAAAGCCTTTACAACAAAACCCACTAAGGCCAATATAATAGTAATAAAGTAGTTGGGTTCTAATTCATCAATTTAATCGATTTAATCTGACCCGAGTCAATTTTCAATTAAATTTCACCGTAAGTTCTAAAAATTATGCCAATCACAATGGCGTAATCAATTTCGGGTTCTGTGGCCGATAAGGCCTTCAATTTAATTTCCAAAGCAAATTATTCAAACAGATATTCCTACGGTGAACCAATAGAACTTCAAAATCACATATATTCACAAAATGGCACATAAAATCATATTAAACACGTCATCATACTCATATTAAGGACCAATTAACGTATTACGGAACAGGGGTATCACATCAGGTGTTTGAACATCTTGGTTACCAATCTCTGGTAAGTTGCTCCTGCGTTTTTTAACCCAAAAGGTATCACTCTGTAGCACTACAGTCCTTTTAGGGTGATAAACGCAGTCTTCTCTTCATCTGGGGGGTACATGGCTATCTGATGGTAACCCCCTGTAGGCATCCAGGAAGCTCATCCTTTCGTGCCCTGAAGTAGCATCCACCAGTTGGTCTATCTTGGGTAATGGAAAATTGTTTTTGGGACAGGCCTTGTTTAGGCTAGTAAGGTCCACGCAGACCCTCCATTTACCATTCTTTTTCTTCACCACTACTGTGTTCGATAGCCATGTCGGGTAATTTACCTCTCGAATGGCTCTGGCCTCCAGAAGTCTATCTACTTCCTCTTCCACTGCTTCAACGTGCATCAATGTCGGTCTTCTAGCTCGTTGGATTACAAGTTTGGCCGACCTGTCTACATTCAGTTTATGGCAAGTGACTTCGGGGTCAATGCCAGGCATTTCCTAAGGTGTCCAGGCAAACACCTCGATGTTTGCTCTCAAGAAAGCCTCTAACTCTTTTTCCTCTTCTTCGGCTAAGCCTGAGCCAAGAAAGAAGAAGTGTTCTTCATCCCCCTGCTGGATGAGGATTTTCTTTAGTGTTTTTTCACTCTTTTCTGCTGGCTCCTTGCCGACGTCCTCTAGGACCTCCACGTCCTCGTCTTTGATCTCTGCCTTCTCTGGTTCTCGTATGCTGCAGGTGGATTTCATTGCTGCCATGGAGCAGTTCTTTGCCTGCAGCTGATCTCCTCTGACCTCTTCTATCTCATGCTCTGTTGGGAACCGCAATAGTTGATGCAATGTTGAGGGAACAGCTCCCATTACATGCAACCACGGTCTTCCCAGGATAGCATTGTAAAGGGAAGGTGTGTCGATTATGGTGAACTCTGTCTTTGTCTTCTTGGTGCCAGCCTGCACCTCCAAGCTTGCTGCTCCCAGTGGCCACGTCGGCGTTCCATTGAACCCAACCATTGGGCCATTGGATTACTCCATATCGTCTGGGTGAAGGCCAAGCTCCATGTAACACCTGACATACATGATGTCATAAGAGCTGCCTTGGTCAATCAGGATGCGCTTCACTTGGCACTCCCCAACCTGGAGGGATACTACCAAGGCATTGTTATGTGGATGTTGTACCATCTCAAGGTCAGCTTCGGTAAAGGACACTACTGGTCCCTGGCATTCCTCGACCCGATGTCATTTCTCCCCGACCTGGTATACATGCTGTAAGTGCTTTACCTTCTGGGTTTCCCCCTATATTTCATTTTCGCTGACCCTTGAGTGAATTACATTAATTACTCGAGGTCTGCCTACCTGCGGTTACTGTGCTGGGGGAGGTGGAGCTGTTGGTGCCTGAGGCAGTTTTGCTTGCTCTTCCCTTGTCCTGGCCTCATCTACAAGGTCCCTCAAATGGCCTTGCCTTACCAGGTCTTCCAGGTGTGCCTTCGGGGCTTTGCAACCTTGAGTTAGATGCCCATCCTCATTATGGTAAGCACAATGCTTACCAACGCTTCTTTCTATAAACTCTCCTGGTACCCTAGCTGGTGCTCTGAAATAAGGTTGGGATCGAATTTTATCCAAGACTTTGTGAATTGGGATTCGGAACACAATTGTGACTGCCTGTGCAGCCCTCAGTCCTATCTCTTGCTTGTTGGACCGGTTGTTACCTCGGCCTCGCTTCGGCGAGCCGTTTCCTTTCTCTTGCTTTGTCTCCTTAGTTCCTGACGTGTCTTTCTCGACTCTGGCATATTTCTCAATTCTGGCTATGAGCTCTTCCATGCTTTTTGGTAATGTCTTTGCCAAAGACTTTCATAGTAGACAGTCATCTTTTAGGCCGTTCTTGAAAGATACGACCGCCACCTCTTGGTTGCACTCGGGTATTCGGTTGAACACTTCATAGTACCTTTTAGCGTAGGCCCTAAGGCCTTCATCCTTACTGATTCTCAGAGCCATCAAGGCATCTACCCTTAATGGCTGTAGTTTGTTTGTCACGAACCTGGCTACAAACATCTCGGCCAGGCCTTTCCAGGTCTTCACACTTCTCTTTGGCAATTTGTGAAACCAATCTGATGCAATCTCCTCGAAGGATGAGGGGAACACCTTGCAGAGTAACGGCTCGTTCCCAGTGTACAGTGCCATCGAGTTCAGGTATAATCTGACGTGAAATTTGGGGTCCGACTTTCCATCGTATATCTGAAATCTCGGCATACTGAATCTTTTTGGGGCCTTAAATTTGTCCATCTCCGTCGAGAATGGTGTTCTCGGCTTAACAAGGGAAGTTACCTCGGCATCTTGTTGCTTCCTCTTGAGGTAATCTCTCAAGTCCTCCTTGGTCCGCCCAGGAGCTCGGCTATCTCCTGATTTCAATCTTTTTGGTGCACTACTCTTAGCTTTGTTGTGAGCCCTTTTCAACCTTTCTCCATTAGTTGTGTCGAAGCACAGCTCCTGCCTTTGAACATGCCGATGTTCTCTGGGGTTAGCCTCTTTGGTGCGATGTGTCCTTCGAGATTCTTCCCTCCTTGACTCTTTTCGCCCGGCCTCCCCTGAAGGTCGGTGAGAGCGTTTTTCGCTCCTGGTGTGCTGGGGGGCTACAGGGATTGTTTTCTGCCCTCCCTTCTGGGCATTGGCCGCTGGAATCGATGTGTCGTGCAGCGGGAACGGTGGCTGCATGACGTTGTTTTGCATCATAAAATTGACGACCGATTGCAGGTCTGCCAATTTGTTCGCTATCTCTTTCACCTCTTCGTCCTTTCCCAGGCATCTATCTTTCCATACCTGGAGGTTGTCCTCGTTGTAATACCCGCTTCGATCTGATTTCTTTGGTACGTCGCCCTCCTGGCTGACGTCTTGTTTGCTGTGATTCTGGTCCTGAGTCTCCTCGTTGCAACCATCTTCCTCCATGTTAGGGTCAACGTGTTTACTGTTCCCAGCAGGGATTTCGTCCCCAACCTTATCCTTCTGTCCGTCGTTGGCCATCTATCCTCCTTTCTCTCCTACAGACGGCGCCAAATTGTGTGAGTGAATTTTTGACCACACTGCCAACTCAGTATTCAGCTGGAGAGCACTGGCGAAATAGATGGCACCTGAATGACCTGTAACAGAAAGAAGAGGTTCTGGCAGTGGTTCGTCCACCCGGGGGCACTCCGACGATCAAGTCAGTTATCTCTCAAAGATAATCAATAGAGCTTAACTCACTGTTCAGAATGTAAATTGCGTACCTTAGACCCATGGGGGTGTCTTTCTTTTATATTAACCCAATCTTAGTCCCATTAGAAGCCTAGCTTCAATGGACTTCTGTTCAATGCTTATCCTGGATTCCCCAATAGATAAAGATAAGAGCTTTATCCTTATCCAGGCTGAGGTTCTTCCTCATTCTAGGACTCTTGTCCCTTATCCACTTATCCTCGAATCCGATATCTTCAGAGATAACCTTGGCCTAGCCGAGATCACCTCGGCGTCATGACCAGGACACGTGGCATCTCGGCTGACACGTCGGCGTCACCTTGACCACGTGTTGGTGCTTAGAAAATATATCCCCACACTATCTAATGAAAATATATGTGGCAAGGATTGACAAATATATTCCCCAACCCTAAGCTTTATATTTTAGATTTTCTATTAGATTATGTGAAAACTCTAAGGTGAAGTTTGGTTTGATTTTTTGAAAAAATAAGTTTGATTAAAATAAATATAGAAAAGATGCTTTTGAATTTTTAAAAATTATTTTTACTCTTCTAAAAGATAAAATTATATAAAAATATTAAGTGTTTTTAATTTTTTTTAAATTTTTTTTCATAAAATTAATTTTTAGTTTTTATTTTATTTTTCCTAAAAAGTTTTAGGGCAAATTACGCTAATAGTCCCTATAGTTTAGGACTCGTGTCACTTGAATCCCTGACTTTTCAATTGTGACATATTTGACTATGAATTTTGAATCTTGTTTCAAATAAGGACAATTGAACATACCATTGCTTAATTTCAAAGGAAAAATTGTCAATTTGATAAAATATAAACTAATTTGAGAAAAATAAATGTCAAAAAAATATTTTAAAATTTTTAAAAATTATTTTTACCCACCAAAGATAAAATTATGTAAAAATGATAAAAATTAATTTTACATGATCATCATCCAAATAATAAAAATCAATTTGGTAAAAAAAAAAATGTCTAAAAGATTTATCAATTTTATATAATTTTATCTTTAGTAGGTAGAAATAATTTTAAAAAATTCAAAAATAATTTTTTGACATTTATTTTTGTCAAATTAATTTATATTTTATCAAATTGATAAATTTACCCTTGAAAAATCTAATAGTATCTTCAATTGTCCTTATTTGGAACAAGATTCAAAATTCAGGGTTAAATGTGTCACAATTGAAAAGTCAGGGACCAAAGTGACACAAACCCCAAACTATAGGGACCATTGGTGTAATTCACCGAAGTTTTATTACATTTACTACCCATAGAACCAAGGGACTCTATTCAGTGTAATATTTGATTGATCACGTATAAATTATTTGTTCTTGTATGTTACTATTTACTTTTCAAATTAATCCTATAATTCAGAAGAATATGTGATTCATATTCTTCTTTTATCAAGGATTCTACTAATTGAAATGTTTTGATATATAATTGATATTCAATTTCTTGATATGTACTTCAATTTTAGAAACTTATGATGGTATCTAATAGTATTTTGTTCATTGAAATGAAAATGGAGTAGAATGATTATTTTTTCACTATGGTTCACTCAAAAAAATTGGCAAAAAAATGTATTGTAAATGAAATCATCATTTACCATTGTGAGGGAATTCCATATAGAAAGGCTATAAACTGTCTATTCCATTCCATTCAACCATTTTTTTTCCAGCAAACCAATCACTACAATTTCGTTTTTTTAAAAAAAAAGAAATAAAAAACTACCAATTCGTTACAATTGCTACTCAGAAAGCAAATTTCAAGGCACCATTCCAAAGAGAATGCCCAGTTTTGGTATACAATGGTAATGTGTCCTCCTCTTGAAAGCCAGTCAATGTATTGGAAGAGCTTCCATATTCAACACTCCCCATATTGTTGTAAAATCTCCCTCCAAACTCATCAATGCCACCAGCCTCTGACTGCTTCTTCTCATTCTTATCGGTATCATAGTCCATGACACTTGAATTTTTCTCCACCATTTCTCTAAACATAGAGGACCTAAAGAGGAGGCCAAGCGCGGTTGGGGAAGTAGATGACTTGTTACAAGGACTAACTGGCATCTTTGTTTCTAGAATCTCGAATTTTTGAGGTGTCATGGTCGTGCCAGTGCTCGTGCCTAAGTCTCTGGCAGTGTAAGGATTGAAGTGGAAGGTGAACCCGGGTTGGTTGCCCAAAATGCAGGTGGAAGAAGCGTTTATAGGTTGAGTCTCCATTTGTTGTGTTGGGTGGTCTTGAGGGGCAAGTGAGTTGAGTCCCGGCCTTAGCCATCTAATATATGTGCTCAATTCAAAATTGGTTACTGCATTTATCCCTCTGTATTCAATCGCTGCAATGTCATAGGCATGTGCAACCTCCTCTTGGGTACCTACAAAGTAAAAACATGTCTTCTGTAAGTTTACTGTCATCTCAAGACGAATGAATGTTGGTCGAGGTGCAGCGGTATCAGGAGAATTAAGCGATATATGTATTGGGAATCAGGTGACATGGTTATGAATTTTTAAAAAAATCATCAGTTGTACAAAGAGTTTTTATAGCAACTGAATCGACTTTAGCAGTTATAAAACAATATATATCGTTAATCAGCTGATATGCATGTGGTTTTTGTTCCTACTAGTATACTGGGGTGTATGAGTATCGGGAGGCTAAAAACCTTATATGCTTATATTTAAAACCATAGATCTCATCTATTCAAAGAATGCTCATAAAATTCTTCATTCTTCAATTTAGTATAATTGATCACTACCATGGTTTTAAATATTGGTCAATACACATTGGTTCACAGCTGATTCATAATCCAATTCACAGCCAATTCATACCAACATGACTGATTTGACTGCTATAAAGTACTTTTTGCAAATAATGATATCATATCACTCGATTCTCGATATGCATCACTTGTGTACTCTTGATACCACCACACACTTTCTTATTAATTGAATGAACAAAAAGAGTTAGACACTCACTGTAAGTGCCAAGGTAGAGATATTTGTTTCCAAACACTCTCCCTATCCTAGCCTCCCATCTACGATTGTGATGGTGCCTGCAGTCATCCAAAAATGCAATCTTAGTATTTAATGTTAAAATTTATCAGAAAATGAAAGTTTAGTGAAATTTTTTTTTTTACTTTGCAACTCCTCTGTACTTGGATACACCTCTTGAGAAACCACTGCTTCTCCTATAACAAACCGAAAAGAGAGCAATTAGTTTTAGGTTAAACACAGGCGTGCATCGTGGAGTACTAATCTAGGTAATTGCCATAAATGTTTTAAGTACCTTCTCAAAGATGCCAAGTACTCCTCTTTTGTTACATTTTGCATTATTTCCATTGGTCTCATAATCGGATACCTAAGAACAAAAAGCAATCGGGGTCCTAAAAAATAATGATAAATTACATTTTTCATGAGGGGATTATCGGATTTATGTATGGCTTACATACCGGGAAATTTGTGAAGGTTGTAGGGCCCCAATGCCAAATCGTATGCCCTTGCTGCATTTTCTTCGACATTATAAGCTCCTGATTAGCAAAACAAAAGGGTTAATTTTCATGATTTCTATCTGAGTTTTGTTTATTTATAGCAAAAAACAAAATAAATAGAAATTAGCTGCTGATGTACTCACCAAGATAAACTGCTCCAATCCAACCACAGCACCCAATGCAAAATCAGATCACAAAATAATGAACAAGGAATTAGCAAAGAAAATAGAAACATCATAAAAGTTGTTTGGGTCTTTTTGTTGTTTTCATTTTTGTATTTTGTGTTTGGAAACAAAACAATTAAAATTTTGAAAATACCCATTATTTTCAAACCATTTTTCTTTTTAGTGCAAAAGAAGTTTATGGAATTTGTTTTCTAAAAACAATCCACTTTGTAGAATAAGTCTACAAACACATAAACTACGCGGATAAGATTTTTTAAAAATGAATCTCATTGAAAAACTGTAAAATCTTAGTGGTTCAATGATAGGTTTCTGCATTCATAGAATAATTGCACTTTCTAGGAAACACCAAAAAGTTGTGGTATTTCCTAAAAAGTAGTTGTTTTAAGAAAATTTTTCAGATCGCTAATTAATTTGCCAAACAAGTTTTCTGATTTTTCCAAGAAATAAAAGCATAAAACAAAGAAAACAAAATCAAAAAAGTTTATTGTAACTACCTTGCTTTCCCTTCTTCCTCTGTGTTGCATCCTAGGACCGTTGATCCCATAGATGAGCTTCAAATCTTCCAGTCCACCTATGCCTTTTTAAGCCCAAAACAACAGACTCGGTTTCAAGTTTTCAAAAAACTAAAAAACCAAAAACAGAACATATACCTGCTGACTCCTCGGAATCTTGAACTTCTCTTCAAACCGGTAGTTGTAGTAGACGAAAAAACTTGGCCCGGCTGAGGCTGAGGCTGTGGCTGTTCTCCAATAACAAATACACATGACTCTCTTTTATGACGCTTGATAGACTTAACAGCCACAGGAGGATGAGCTTCCATGGAACACAACTGATGCTTCAATGGCCTCATTTCATACTTGACAGTGGTTACCATCCCCATTTTGTTTCTGTATCTTTCTCAGTAGGAGACGACAATGTTCAAATGGTTTTGATTGTTTGATCTCAAAGAAGCTCCTTGGAAGTATTTATATATGGAAAGGCTTTGTTGTTTTTTGGCTTTTTTTTGTTTTTTCCCCCATGGCTTCTTCTTTTGAAGCATGACAAAACTGCTCCGATTAGTTTGAAGTGCTTAAGATTTTGTAAGTGGAATGGTTTTGGAAACCACTAAAAATCAAATGGTGATCGAGTGTACGAGACTCCTGCTAAAGGCATAATCCTCATTTATGAATAGACTGTTTCTGTAACATAAATTTATTATCAAAAAATTTGAGCGTTGCTCTAAATCGTCCTAATAAGTTATGGAAATCACTATGTTGTTTTTTTTATAGAAAGGTAAATCACTATGTTGATAGAATGAAAGTTATGCGCACAAAAATGTCAATATAAAAATGAATTTGGACCACACATTGATTTTCTATGCACTTTTTTAAAGTGTATTTTTTCTATGCACCAAGTATTACTATTAGGAATTGTTGTGAAATAAACCCTGCACACAAACAATAGTTAAAGGAATCAATCACAACCCAAAGAGACAGATTTATGTGGTTCAACAAAATTATTACGTTTATAGCTTATACCAGTTCCACTATACTAAAAGAAGAAATGAGCCTAATAATGTATATTAAACACATCAAAGTACCATAATACGCTTGCGGCTGGTTTGATTAGGTGAAAGTATGAGTAAGGTTTTAAAAAGCGGTTATAATCGTTACGTAACACCATTACATAACAGTTGTGATAGTTACCGCTACTCGTTAAGGTCGCTATAGCGGTGTGACGGAAACACACGTTTAATGGGCATTTCAGTGTTACATAATGGCCATAGCGGTACTATAACGGCCGTAACGGTTTGTTACACACCGTTACACACTTTTACAATATTCTGAATGACTTCCTTTCAAAAAAAAAAAAAAAAAGGCTTACAAAAAAAGAATAAATACTTAAGTGAACCAAACTCAAAGAAAAAATCTTACAATAATTTTTTTTTTTATAATTTTTATTTCATTACATTAGCATGTAAAATAAAAAATATATAAACAGTGGTTATATTTATTTTTATAATCATTTTATTTAATATTTAATAGTAAATATTTTTTATTTTGTTATTGTAATATGTTGTCTAAAAAATGTCTTTAAATAAATAAATAAAATCAGATGCTCAAAAATAATTTTTGTTTATGGCACAATTTTATTTTTATAATCATTTTATTTAATACTTAATTGTAAATAATTTTATTTAGTTAGCTATAAAGTGTTGTCTAAAAAAATGTCTCAAAAATAATTTTTATTTTTGGCATAATTTTTATTTTTATAATAATTTCATTTAATAATTGTGAATATTTTTGTATGCTGTTAGTTCAGGTATTGGTCAAAACTAATTTGTAGTCATTTAAAATCAATTATTCTCAAAGTCATTAACTATTAAAATAAAATGTAAAAAACTCTTTTTATAATGATTTAAAAATATGAAACATATTAGATCATCCTTGAAAACTAACAAAAATTTATCAAAATCTATTTAAAACCCTAATAAACTTGATTTTGAAAAAAAATAAAATGCATATCGATAAGCTTTTTCAAATTGTGCAAAAAATAAAAAAATTATGGTTTCGGTTACCGCAACCCGTTACGCTACGACCTTTACACCGCGTTATCGTAACCATTACAGTGACCGTAACCGCTTTTTGAAACATTGAGCATGAGAATCACATTCCAATGTTTGGTTGTAATTTTTGTTATCCAAATTAGATTCCGATGAACATTCCATCCAACAAAATTGACCGATTATTAAATCGTACAACCAATAATGCAAAATAAACATTTAATTGTGATTATATATTTCCATATCCATTGCAAAACCAACGTGGTTGGAGAAGGAATTATTTATCCAATTAACCCAACTGGATAACCAATCCTATCCAAATTTTATAGATGGTTAATCATCTTACTGTTAATCTCGCTAAACAAATAGTGCCTTAGTATAATTTGCATCCGGATAATAAACTCTAGGGTGCAAATCAAACACAAGAAACCCGACAGGAATAAACAGGAAGGTTTGGAAACAACTGTTTGTCGATCTAGACAAAGCCATCCAGCCAATACTCCAGTTCCCAACTTTGCACCATTCAGGAATAAACTTATCCCAGATGGACAAAAGAGGAGAATAATCCAATGCTGCAATAGTTGGGTTATCAAAGAGGACAATAACACATTTCTGGGTTAATTGAAGTGGACAAATGATAGGTCAGATGTAAGACAAACCAGGTTTTGTCTTATCTAGGGTAGATAGCTAAAAAATGTCCCCAGGGTTTTTTTTGGGATAAGGATATCCATGCAAACCTGTCTTGAGTGCAATTCCATGACAAAGTTGTTCATTGTGGGCTACCTAGTTGTGCTTTAGCTATCGCATGGAATTCTTCATCCACTTTAATAAGAAAAAATTCTTAGTGGATAGAATTTTGAAAACACTATCATGAGGTCGGACTCACTAAATATGTGAATTCCATTCAATGTGATAGGGTTTGTGTTTGGTTTTGTGAAAGTATTCTGTGCATGTTGAAGAATTGAGTTAATAAAATTTTTGCAGTGAATTTTTTTACAGTTGAGATGCCACTGACTCACCTTTATAAAACACTTGAGGGACAAAAGATGCCTTACCTAATATATTTTGCGATTTCTTATTTTTCAGGAACACCACATTATTAATGAGGCTGGTGCTTCTTATTAATGAGGCTGTACAAAAAAGACGAGATGAAACCAACGTTATTTTCCTTTTGAGAAGACCACCATGGGTCAAGTTCATGAGAAATTATTTAATACTAGTGGAACAAATCTATATCATGTAGAGTCCATCACGTCCATGTCGATATTTTAAAACACAACATGAGAAGTATGGGTGTTGATTTCTGACCACACAACTAAAAGGAGAACTCAGTTGGAGAGCACTGACATAATAGATTAAGCCTGGACAACTTGTCACAAAAAATAAGAATCCGACGGTAGTTCTTCCACCTGGGGGCACTTCGACGATCAAGTTAGTAAAATATCTCTCAAAGATAGCAAATTGTGTTTAAACTCACCAGAAAGAACTTACCTTTGACCCACGAGGGTGCCATGCTTTTATAGCCAACAATGACCGGATCCATTTAGAAGCCTAGTTTTAGTGGGCTCAAGCTCAATGCTCATCCTGGATCCTTATCTAGATAGAGATAAACTTCTCCTGAGCCTTATCTTTATCTAGAATGACATCCTCCCCAGTTCTAGTTTTCTTGTCCCTTATTTGCCTTCCTTATATTTCAGTATCTCAGGAGATAACCTCTGCTTAGCCGAGATCATCTCTGCAGTTCGACCAGGCCACGTGGCATCTCGGCTGACACTTCGACGTCACCTTAGCCACGCGCTGTCTTTCACAAAATACTCCCCACAAGAAGTATTAATTGACCAAATGACATAGAACATTACTCTAAGAGTGTTTACTCATTCCGTAATTAGTGATCTTAGATCATCTCTAATCGTGTATCAAATTTATTATTAAATTTAAATTTGATGAAAAATAGTTCTTTTTCCAGCTCCAACGGTTTTATCAAATCGGTATCAAATTCAGGATTTCACTTTTCTTTCATCAAACTGAAGACCAATGTACCTTTCATCAAATCACTGCTCATTACCGTTGGATTTTCACCACCGGATGTCCCTTCGAATGTTCTCCCGGATGACCACCTCAAAGCAAAAGTTTGTGAAAAAATTACACTGGCCAGTCAACCCTCTGGATGACCACCTCAAGAAGAAAAATTGTGAAAAATTTGCACTGGCCGGTCGATCGGCTAGTCGTTTGCACTGACCGGTGATTTGACAAAGCCACAAAATTCTTCGTTGGATCACTTGATATCAAAGAGAGCTTTTCCTCAAATTTTTACTCAAATTTGGTGAAAAAAATTAATGCACCGTTGGAGATGCCCTTATTAGTCCCAATCTTAAGCCTATTTTGGTAATTCAAATCATTCATATTATAAGGCCTATCATGCTGATCATACATGAAAAAAATTAAATCCATTGTATATCAGTACTCATATATTTGAAAAATATTTGCCTTTGAAAAAAATGAATGGTTAGTATTTAAAAAATAATAATTTTATAATATGATTATGAATGATTAATCAATTTAAATTTTTGAATAATGTTAGGGATCATAAAAAAATATCATGAAATGTTTCATGAAGAATTATTTTGAGAAACTATTAACTGAGGAATATGGAGATACGACAATAGGGGTAGAAATAGCCAGTGATACAATAAACTAAGACTATAGGTTCTATCGCAAGATTATGAACTTTGAAGTGGAGATTGCACTTAAGAAGATGAAATCAAATAAGGCCTTAGGACCTGATGATATTCCTATTGAAGCTTGGAAGCGTTTAGGTAAAAAGGGAGTTGCTTGGTTGACTAGGTTGTTTAGCAAAATTTTGTTGACTAGGAACATACCAGATGAGTGGAGGAAGAGTATTTTAGTGCCAATCTATAAGAATAAAGGTGATGTCTAGAATTGCAACAACTACAGAGGGATCAAGCTAATGTGTCATATAATGAAAGTGTGGGAGAAAGTAATGGAACGCTGATTGTGAGATAAAACAGAGGTGTCATAGAATCAATTTAGGTTTATGCCTGGCAGGTCAACAATGGAAGCGATCTATCTTTTGAGAAGAGTAATAGAAAAGTATAAAGAAAAGAAAAGAGACATTCATATAGTGTTTATCGATCTTGAGAAAGCATATGATAGAGTGCCTCGAGATATAATATGATGGGTGTTAGAGAAGAAAGGGATGACAAAATGTTACATTGATGTGATTAGGGACATGTATGAAGGGGTGGTGACCACTATCAGATCACCAGCTAGAGAAACAAATGAATTTCCTATCACTGTAGGGTTACATTAAGGATCTACCTTAAGTCCTTATCTTTTTGCTTTAGTTATGGATGAGTTGACGAGAAATATTTAGAATGACGTGCCATGGTGTATGCTTTTTGCAGACGATATTGTGCTAGTGGATGAGACTAGAGAAGGAATTAACACAAAGTTGGAGATTTGGAGAAAAGCTCTTGAATCTAAAGGATTCCGGATAAGTAGAATTAAGACAGAATACATGGGGTGTAAATTTAGTAATAGTAACAATGAAAGCAGAGGAGAAATGAAAATTGAGAACCAAGAACTGCATAAGAGTGAAGATTTTCATTATTTAGGGTTGATTATCACAACAGTAGCGGAGAATGATACAGATGTGGCCTATAGGATTAAGACGAGATGGTATAAGGGGAGAAGTGCGTATGGGGTATTGTGCGATAAACAAATACCCAATAGACTAAAACGTAAGTTCTATAGAATGGCTATTAGACCAGCAATGTTGTATGGGACGGAGTGTTGGGCAACCAAGAAACAACATGTAGATAAAATGAGTGTGGCTGAGATAAGGATGCTAAGTTGGATGTGTGGTAAGACTAGAAAAGACAGAATTAGGAATGAGTGTATTCGGGAATGGGTAGGAGTAGCACCGGTAGAAGATAAGTTGAGAGAGAATCGATTGAGATGGTTTGGTCATGTTCAATAGAGACCAACAGAGGCAGTAGTGAAAAGATGCGATGCTGTAACGGTAGATGGAAGTGTTAGGGGACGGGGTAGGCCTAGATTAACGTTGGCTAGCGTTGTAAATAGAGATATGAATCTTCTTAATTTGACTAATGAAATGGCCTTTGATAGGGCCACGCGGAGAAGAAGGATTCATGTAGCCGACCCAATTTGATGGGACTTAAGGCTTGGTTTGGTTTGGTTTGGTTATCTGCATAGCAAGATTGAAATTTTAAAAAATCAAAGAGGGCCGAGATGGACCCAGTATGGGCTCAACACCAGTCCATTAAATTAATGGTCCAATAGTTAAGGTTGCGACGTGGAGTTTTCTTGCCCCAGGGAGGTGTCAATGGAATTAGTGCTAATAATATTCTTTCATTGTTTTATCTAATTTATTATAACAGTTGAATCCATGATTTGGATTGGAGTTTATTATTCATGTCTGTAGGATCCATCATGAATTATGTTTCAATAATTTGATTCGTTCATTTTGTAGGGCTTTGATAATTAAACTGGTCAAAAAAAGAATTTGTATCATTCATAAAAAAAATGGGTGAAGCACCAATAAATCCCACATTTAGATCTTATGCACTATTTAGTCCTGTAATTTTTTTTTTTTGTAGACTAATAAGTCTCATTTCAATGTTAATGATAGTTTTGGACATTATGGCATTGCTTGTTTCTCCCAAATGTGAGGGATAAAAATGAGATTTCGTTGATGTGAAAATTACAAATCTGTCCAAAAGCTTAGTAAAGAGTTTTTTGGTTTCCCTCCCACCTGATCAAAACAGAAGAGATAGAGATGGCAACTTCTGCATTTGCAATGTTAGTGCGGTGAAAACCCTACATTTCTGCAGAAAACGTTTTAGGTAATGTTAACTCATCATTACGACCTGCACAAATTAACATTCATTTTTCCTCCCAAACCCTAGAAATAAGAAAACCCTCTTTTGTCAGTGAAATTGCGTCGTCAATACACAGCATAAGTGAATAATTTATGGTCATGGTTGACTTTAACAACATCACTCTAGCAACATTCGAGGTTTCATTCACTCACCGTCGGCTTCCGTGACTGTGTTAGTGAACGATGGCGTTAGTTATGTGGCTCCCAATGTCAATTTCCTTGTTGTTGCAGTTGATTCGATTTGTGTATTCAATGTTAGAGTATGTGTTTGTTCTTGATGATATGTAGTAGTGTTAGTTACTAAATAGTGATTTAGTAGATGTTAATGGTTCGGTGGGTTTCAAACTGCATTGAGGGTATGGTCATGTAATGGCTAATCTCTTTTGTGGTTGGTGTTCTGGTAGTCTAAATTTATGTTTGACATTGGATTATTGTGGTGTATTTTGGCATCAGTTTAATTGTAATGCCATTGGTTGTATTGGTTGTGTTGTTATTTGCCCTGTGTTGTCAGTGGTATATATAGTGGAGGTGATATGGAATGATAGTGACATCAATGTTAGTTAAATGCAATGTTGATGATTTACATGCTAGTGAAATACAATGCTTGTTGCATTTGTTCATTGGGTTTTGTTGTTCTTTTGCTGAATGGTTGGGTCCCTTTTTGGTTGGGTTTGCTTATGGATGTGTTGGTTTGTGGTTTAAATTGAATCAGAGTCAGTGTGGCTCGACTTTTCGTGCTCCTTTTGGAGACGACTAGCCCCATAATTCGGACTCCCGTGATTCTGAATCTGATCTCACAAGTGCAATGTGAAATAGATAAACACCAAAGAATCCAAATTCGGCAAGTCTTTTGGAAAATTGATTTTGAATAAAAAAAATGCTAAAAATTGACTGCTTTGCCAGATACAGAATTGCACCTAAATATTTTGGGAAATTTAGGAAACCGGAGACTCGTGCCAAAGGTCACTTATCTGCCGTCACCAAGATTGTCTCGGTTCAAGAACTTAGGTACGAGAGGGGAATGTCATGAATTAAGCGCCCCCGCTCGCCCGATCAAAGATTGGCCTCTACTAGTCATGATGTGATTATTATATACGTTATATGCTCTTGTTCTGATTATTATTAAGCTAACCTTACTATGTGTTGCATACAAGTATAGACTAATTTGCAAAAATTAGAACATTTTGATTTCGAGTTTGTTTTTTGAAAAACGGTTGAGAATGTACTACTTGGAAAAGTGGGCTTAAATGTACTGTAATCAAATTATTCCAATTTGAGCAATTAGCCTTTATCCGCAGGCATTCAAACAGCTTATCATTTAAGTAATTAGCCTCATGGTAATCATGCTTAACATGGCAACACTCGCACACATGCAGTATGCTAAAGCAATAAACGCTCACCTAGTACTCCAAGGCAAGCTAAAACAAATAAAAGAGCTAGGAAAAATACATGATCCTAACTATGCAAATGACTAATGCAACACATACAAAAATGCAATTAATAGGCTCGGCTACTAATTATGACATGTGAACCAACTTTATAGCATGCAGTTTAAGCACGTATTCAAGTAAGAAGTAATAAGCAACAATGTGTGTTAGCATGATGAATCAAGACTAATGCATGCAAGACAAATGAATGTAAATCATGAAGAATGCTAAACGAAATATGATGTGCTACGCTATCCATCATAAGCGGATAAATAAAAAGGAGAAAGACGTGGGGTTGGAAGACATACACGCATTATCACAACTTCGCCCTCGCGCAGGAGGGTCCGAATAAATGGACTAGCTAATTAACTAACTATTACAAACCAAATGAAATAAATTAATTATGCTAGTTAATTATTACAACACCACAAATTAATCAACTACTTTATCTAATTAATTAAGTACAACATAACTAACTAATTAAGTACAACACAACTAACTAATTATTCTAACTAATTCAACTAATTAGTGACAAGTCCACTACTTCAATCACAACATATTGATATTACAACATTATTTTAACGGATCTGAGAATTGAGGGATGGTTCATGCATGGATGTAGGCTTCTACCCGAAAATGTTCTCCATTTTGATACCGGAATGCCTCTGTTGCACAGTTGGAAAATTGCATTTTTTTCCACCTCAACCTCTACTTTGCTCTGCTGGAAAAGGGACACTGCCTAGCTGGAAAAAGTGGCTAGCAGCCCAAAAGTAGTGGCCGGGCGGCCACTAAAAGTAGCCTGTCGCCCAGTAAAAATGGTTTGCAGGCCACTAATGTTGGTTCTTTCCTGCTACAACAGATAGCATAAACAAAGCATCCTCAGAGGATGTTTGTACACCTTATCCCTCGTTATCAGCAAACAGCTCAAAGGAGTGGTAAGCTCGATTCGCAAGCCATCAATCGACGCAATTTCATTGCGTAATGACTTATGAACCAAGGGGTACAATTTCAATAAATGCATAAGTAAAGACTCAAGAACCTCCTCCCTATCATGGATTGATCAAGGGAAGTGGTTGACCTTGTAAATTTGAACCATTTAATCATTAACAATATGAAATGACTCAAGCCTCCATGTGTTCAATTAACGTCCGATTAAACACCAAACCATTTTATTATCTTGCATCTCTTTTAGTCCTAATTTCATTACTCCATTTTAGTTACCATTGATTCATTAGTTCATTAAGTCCAATAATGAGCTTTAAGTCCACTAATAGAAAGAAGTGTCAAACAAAGGGTTGTTTTGGGCATGAGAGAGACATTATGCCGTTGGTAATGAACCCCTAAAGATTAAACCATCAAGCACGATACCCCAAGCTTAAACAAGCAATTGGTTTGTAGATTGTCCTTTTAGCAATAAATTTATCTTCTCTCAGATTCTGGGATTTGGCTTTCTTACCGATCTTCATTAGCTTGAGAAATGACTCATCTTTGACTCTTTGAGCACATCTGACATTTTTGGCCCTAGTTCAAGGGCTACTTCTGATCTAACTTTGCAAGCTTCCTTTGATGACATTTGATCTTCTTGATCTGACCTTCTTGCCCCTAGTTGAAGGGCTGTTTCTGATTCGGCCATGCAAGCCTTGTGGTTGATCATTGAACATTCTGAATCAAAGTTCAAGGTTTGAAAGCAAAAGGGGTCGAGTTTCAAGGCCGAGAGTGATCCGATGCTGCGCAATCTCGAGAGCGATTCCACGCATGTCTTCGTAGGGCCACGCAAAAACATTTTTTGAAATCTTTTAAGAAAGTGACTAGTCGCTCGTGTCAAAGACAATGTAGAACCAATCGGGATCAAGCCAGGATCCTTCTTAGTACTCACATTAACAAACATGATCTCATTCATTAAGGACTTAGCACACCTCTCTTTCTCTCAATCGATCAAATTTTTGCAAACCCCGAGGAATTCCTTCCTCTTTGTTTTCATTATAGTGTTAGAAAAGTTTTGAAAAACTTAGGACAAGGCAATGATTTCAAGGCACAGAAAAGTAAGTGAAAATCTCTGTAGTTTCATTTAGATCTTCTGGCTCAACTGGCTCAATGGCAGAAACAGGCGCAAAAGAAAGAGTGGAAAAGACAAACACAAAACAAGATAGTGATGTCCGAGGTAACACGCTCGAAATCACCTGACTCAAACACAACAGGACTGACTCGATATAACAAGACAGACTCAAAACAATACGACAAGACTGGCCCAATACCCAAGTCAGAAAGTAAAGTAAACAGCATTTTTAAATTGCTCAAAACAGTGCGTGTCATCCACCATATCTGGAGTAAACTGAGCGCCATCAATAGGTGGTTTATCCCCCGATCAAATAGTCACATTATCCCTCCAAGTTCATTGATCTGGTGCCGATAGACTTTGTAGGACCTGGTGCAGCGATGACCTCGCTGTCAATCAGATCTTGTATTTCATGGCGAAGACGAAAACAGCTGTTAGTGTGATGGCCGGTTTGTTGATGGAAGGCACAGTACTTGGCTGGATTATGCTTAGCTGGAAGGGGATCCGGGAGAGGCCGAGGCTCAAAGGGTTTGAGATAGCCTTGTTCTATAAGGATTTGGAGAGCTTTGGACAAGGTCATGTACAACGGGGTAAAGACCCTCTGGCCTCGGGGTTGGTGCTTCGAGGTTTGTGGAGTTATGTTGGATGTACTGGCAAAGGGGTTGGCAAGTGCTGACTGGGTTTGATGATCTCTTTCGAGTATAGGACTGGAACTGAAATGGGTGTTTCTGGTACAACAACCTTTCTCCTGGCCTACCCCTTGATTCAGAATGCTCACATCCTGAGTGACAAAAGTGTCATCCACAGTCTTTGCAACAACTGCGAGCACTTGCTATTTGTTCAGTCCTTCAGCTTTTAAAGCCTCAACAACCCATTGAAGATGTTCATAGGGACCAATGCCTGCTTCTACCTTGTTCTTGCCATTTGCCTCCACTTTGCCAAGGGATTGGCCTTCTGCCTCCATTTTGCCAAGGGATTGGCCTTCTTAAAATGCAGCCCGTCCCCAGATTAGGGAGCCTTTTGGTGCAAAATTTCTGGTCCGTGATGTGGTTAATGATGGAACCAAAATTTCAAAGGCTAAATCTGCCACAGTTCTTTGCAAATTTTCAATCATGCTCATGTGATAACTCTATTCCGTACCATTCTAATTAATCTTAATTAAGGTTGTGATTATGTGTTTAATATGATTTTCAGTGCTATTTATATGATTATATTTGGTTTTGAATTTCTATCTATTCACCGTAGGAAAATCTGTTCAACTTATTCTTATAAACTGAAAATTGAAGGCCTTGTCAGCCATAGAAACTGAAATTGACTACGCCATTGTGATTGGCGTAATTTTTAGAGCCTATGGTAAAATTTAACTGAAAATTTATTCGAATCAAAATAATTAAATTCAGAACGATTAATTAAACTCAACTACTTAGCCTTAATCAATTTGATTAGGCCAACCCATATATATAAGTGGCCCATTTACATTTTGAGCTCATTTTTCACTCATTTGGCTGAGATTACACTCTAGAGAGAGAGAGTCTGTGCCGGTTAGAGAGAGAGAGGGAGCTCAAGTTGAAGAATTAATCAAGAAGCTTGAAGATCTTGAAGATCAACTCAAGAATTAACCATAATTTGGGTGATTAAAGCTCCTAGGTAAGTATTTGAGTATAAATTCATGTGCATAAGATTGTAAATTTGTGTATTCAAGCTAGTTGGGTAATCAAGAACATAATTTGAGATGAAATTGAAGAATTGAAAGCTTATATGTACATGCATGCATAGAATTGCTATGAATTTGCATATTTGAGCATGAACTATGTAGAACAAATAGAATTGAGCACAAAATCTCACATGCATGCATGATTTTCATGAGCTTCATGATATTTAGTGCCATTTGGAATAGAATTGGAGTCAAGAATCTACATGCATGCATGATTGATGAAGATATGGAATTGGTGTGAAGTTGAATGCACATGTTTTGGAACTATGTAAAGTATTCAAAATGATTTTTTGGAAAATGGACCATGAATTTGAGTAATTGGCCTTATATTGTTATTGTCCCCATGTTATGTAATATGTTTCCATGTTTTTGGTGTCCAAAACATGAGCCTTGCACCTTTGAATGTCAAGTTTGAAGCTCAAACAGCTTGCTGGAAAATCCAGAATTCGGCATGTCCGCTCGAGCGGGGTAATGGCCGCTCGAGCGTGAAATGCTAGTTTTCAGAACTTTTGTAGACATGGATGTCCGCTCGAGCGGGGATTTTCACGCTCGAGCATTAGGCCATGTAGTTTGACTTTCAGCTCGAGCATCCGAAGTCACGCTGGAGTGTAAAAGTGAAGCAACCAGTACTTTTGCAAACCAAAGGGGGTCCGCTCGAGCGGCGGAATCCACGCTCGAGCGGGGAATCCTGTTTCAGAAATTTTGAAAAGTGGTTTTATGTTTCATTTACCGTTCTCTTTCATTTCTAAACACTCTTAGGCATGCATTGAACATTATAAAATGAGTTAAAAGGATAAGAAAGAAGCCTAAGAGGGATGTATGAATTAAGAACAGATTGAATCATTTGTGCCTCATATGTGTTATGTAATGTGCAGGGTCGAGCTCAAGGGTAAATCCACCGGCAGAACACTGTAAGTAATATCTTAGTAAAGATATTTTCAAGTATGTTACTTTCCAAATGCTACTTCTGCATAAGCTTCATGGATTTGTTGATTTGAAATATGAATGAGTATTCTATATGCCTAATTTTGTATAAGTCCATTTGATACGTTTGATATATCTAAATTGGGTCCAAGGTCGTTTGTCGCTTGATACGTTTGATATATCTGAATTAGGCCTAAGGCCGTTTGCCACTTGATACGTTTGATACGTTTGATATATCCGAATTAGGCCTAAGGCCGTTTGCCGCTTGATATGTTTGATATATCCAAATTAGGCCTAAGGCCGTTTGCCGCTTGCCGCTTGATACGTTTGATATGTCCGAATTGGGCCTAAGGCCGTTTGTTATTTGATATGTTTGAATATAAAGATGGGCCAAAGGCTGTTTGAATATAATGATGATGGGCCAAAGGCCGTTTGAATACCGTGATGGGCCAAAGGCCGTTTGAACATGAGCATAATGGGCCCAAGGCCGTTTGAATGAAAATGGATCATGATCATGAATATGAAATGCGCATAGATATGAATATAAAGAGAATGGGCCCGAGGCCGTTTGATACGCCTGATATGTTTGAATTGGGCCCGAGGCCGTTTAATATGTTCGAATTGGACCAAGGTCATTTTGAATAAAGAGTCGGTTGGACCAAAGGTCGTTTTGTATAGATGGACCCAAGGTCGTTTTGTCTTATATAAGAATTGGACCTGAGATCGTTTTACATATGGATATGATGTGTTGGACCCGAGGTCGTTTTGCTTTGTTGAGATTTGTAAATATGATGTGAATGAGAATAGTGGTTCAAACGTGTACATTATAAGTATGACTCATTTATGAATGAATCTCATTCATTAACCTCTTTATTTTGATATTATTCACTGGGCGTTAGCTCACTCTTATTTATATGTATGTAGGTGAGCAAAGGGATATTCAACCCCAGCCTTAGTGGAATTTAAGAAAGGAACCTGAGTTTTGTGAAGTCAGCCCAGGTGTCTCACGCAAGAGGCTTTGTTTATGATCTTTGTATTTCCTTTGCTATTTCTATTGGTCATGATAGACCGTTTATGTGTGTAAGCTTTCGGTTTAGCCAACTATGTGTTTGAATGATTTTGGATATACAAGATGTTAACTACTGATATGTGGTGTGAGTTATTATTAAGTTTATGTGAAATGTTTTGATATGCCATGTAAGCATAGCTCATTGGACAAAATTTTTAAGTTTACTTCCGCATCTGGCCCCATATTATTAATTATTAATTGATATCAGGTTTGAGGCCGTAGGTAATCTCATGATTACTGGCCGGTTATGACCTTAATCTATAGGGACGGGTTCGGGTCATGACAGATCATTAGCTCAGAAGTAGTGGGTTCATGGGTTTGAGATGATTGGGGTTCAAATGCATCCATCATACATAAGTCCGCATTTTCTGGAATGAACACCTTAGGCTTGGGTAAATGAGCTGGGGTGATATATATGCTAGGGTTGTAGGTGGATGACAATGTATGGATTAAATTGAGGTGTTGAGGTAACAAGTTAGTGTTAGACTGAGGTCCTTTTAGTGGAGCCATGATCTCTTCGTCAATAAGATCCTGAATCTTATGATGGAGGCGGATGCAACGGTTTGTATCATGACTGTGTTGTTGATAATAGGCACAGTATTTAGCTGGGTCATATCTTGGTGGAAGAGGATTTGGGAGGGGTTGGGGTTCTAGGAGTTCTAGGTACCCTTTTTTTTGCAGCATTCTCAAAGCTTGAGAGAGACTCATGTAAAGAGGATGGAAATTTCGGGCTTGGGGCCGATTTGAAGTGGTTGGTTTTTGGCTATTGAGGGGAGAGGTGACTGTGTTTACTTCTGAGCATTTCGCAGTTGTGCTACCATCAGTAGTAGCATTGGAACTACGAACAACATTCTTCTTCAAAGGCTCATTATTTTTCACAAAGATCCCTTGTCTGATGGCATCCTCGATTTGAACCCCAATTTCTTGAAGCTCTGGAAAGGTAAACAAAGGTAGAACGATCATCTTCTGTAGTAACTCGCCATGCAGATTCCGAACAATCATCCTAATCTGATCTTTTTCAAAAGGCCTTGTAGTCATTGTCGAGGCCTTCGCTCTCCATCTCGTCATGAACTCTGAGAAACCCTCCTTTGGCTCTTGGCGGATGACTTCGAGATCACGAGTTATGACCTCGATCTGTGTGTTGTAGAAGTATTGAGCAATAAAAGCCTCAGCCAGTTCTTTCCAGTTCTATTTCGCAGAGTCCTCTAATTTAACATACCAAATTACGGCTATCCCGGACATGGTTCGGCCGAAGAGAGACAACTTCTGGGCTAGGGTCAAACCCATTGGCCTCAGGATATCAGAAAACAGGCAGAGATGCACCATTGGGTCTTAGAGCCATCGAAGCAGTCGATATGCGACATTGTAAACCACTCCGATAAGGTAACTGCAAATTCAGTATACCCGTCCTTTAAATCCGGGATGGAGTTCACTCTTTGTGCTTGTTTGAATAACTTCTCCAGTTTATTAACCTTAAGTGCAGTTGGGTCAATCTCAAATTCAAACGGAGCTTCAGTTTGATAGACAGGAGCTTTAGAGGCCTGTTCTAGGATTGGCTCTGCCGGATTGCCCTGAGTCTCTTGGACATTAGCAGTATGGGCAGTGGCTTCGGGTGTCGGGTTACCCATGGAAGGTGTATGAGATGCATAAGTCGCAGCCGGCTTGGCTGTTGTTGTTGTAGCCGGGTTATCACTTCGGCCTGACGAACTACGACTTCAGCCTGACGGACTGCGTCCTGCTGCAGTGCCTCGATTGTCTGTTGCAGGTGCTGTATTTGTTCTTCCACACTGGCTGGGGGATACTAAGCCATGGGAATGAGTGATTGGTCTCATGCTAAGCTGAATACAGACAACTGTTCCCAAACCAGACTAGACCTGGGTGAACTGAGGTGTGACGGCTGTAAAAACTGTACCGGTGAATTCTGCCTGAACCTTCTTCGTCTTGTAAACGGTGGGGGTGAGGTAAACACAGGTTGCTTCTGAACAATTTCAAACCTAACAAAGTCTATCGACACAAGTCCAGAGTACCTAGAGGATATTGGAGCCTTCTGAAGCTATGGTTCCAGGACTACCTTGAAAAAGAGAAAATAGACGGCATCTCAGCCCAATTTCACTAGGATGGATATGATCACAGCTAAATAATTGCGCTCTCTACTGAGTTCTGCCCCAAAACAGATACCAACTTAGCAACTGATATGCACATCCCTGTACAGTTTCATTGTAAAGCACATACCAATTAAGTGAGAACCAAAACACCCCTATAACGGGGATAAGGTTACCATGTCCTAGTTTCGTCAGGAGCTAGGATTTCATTATGCACAACAAGTGGCTTCACACAATCTTGCATTCGGGTAAGCAACATATCCTAGTTTAGAATGGTCTCTATGATTTCCGATATGCAACTAGACCGATTGGTCAAAAGGGGTACCTCGGTAAAACCACCTAATATACCTCTCGCTCCTAACACCAAGAAGTGAAAGGAGGATCAAACAGTACAACAGTAGTCCAGATCCAAGGTTCGTGTTCCTATCGTGGCAAAGCCCGCAACCAGTTAGCCTTTTGACAAGCTTTTCCAAGCAAGCCTCCGGCAAACTGCTCAGGAATAGCAGATGACAAACACAGTGACTTAGGCGCACCAATGCAAATGCAAATATAAAGAAACACATAAGTGTAGATAAAATAATATATCATGAGTTCGAGTCAAGTTCTCTAAATCCCCAACAGAGTCGCCAAAAACTGTGGGCTAGCCTTTTTTCGCGCCCCGCCATTCGGAAAGGGTTTGAAAATAAGGCCTCACAGTTCGGACTCCCGCGGGTTCTAAATCTAGTCTCACAAGTGTAATGTGAAATTGATAAACACCAAAGAGTCCAATCCGAAAAACCTTTTTTGGAAAATCGATTTTAAATCAAATAATGCCAAAATTAGACTATTTTGCTAGATTACAGAGTCGCCACCTAAATATTTTGTTTTTGGAGAAATTTAGGAAACCCTGACTCATGCCAAAGACCACGTGTCCATCATCACCAAAGCTACCTCGGCTCGAGAACTTAGGTACGAAGGGGGAAGGTTATGAATTGAACACCCCCGCTCGCCTGATCAATGATTGGCCTCTACTAATCATGATATGTTATTTTATAAACCTTATGTGTTCTTATTCCAGTTTTTAGACTAACTTTACTATGTGACACACACAATCAAGTATAGACTAGCTGTAAGACTTTGAACAATTCAACTCATGTTTGTTTGCGAAAATGGTTTGAATTTGCCACCCTCAAGTGGGCTTAAAAGATACAGATTTGCCACCTCAAGTGGGCTTAAAACATGATTTTGCCAGTGGGCTTAAAACTCTCATTCGTCGAATTGTTCCGATTCAAACAACAAAGCCTTCATCCACAGGCATTCATGCAGTTTAGCATTTAAGTACATAGCCGTATGGCAAGTATGTGAAACATGGCAATATTGCAATCACACTCATGTAAGTATGCTAAAGCATAAAACTTATCGAGTACTCCAAGCCAAAACAAAAACTAGTTAGAAAGATGCATGATCCTAACTCTGTTAAATGTCTAATGCAACACATGCAATAATGCAATTAATAGGCTCGGCTACTAATATGACATACGATTTAATTTGATAACATGCTTTGAAACACGTATTCAAATAAGTATTGAAATTTGCAATGCAGTTTGAATGATGCTTCGAGCCTCGGTGCATGCAATATGAATGAATGGATGCAAACATGCGAGCATAAGGTATGCTAATTGAAAATGTCCCTAATCTAACCATCAAAAGCGATTAAATAAAAGGGAGAAAGACGCGGGATTGGAAAACATACACACACGCACGTACGCACACTTATTACAACATTATGCCCTCACGAAGGAGGGTCCGAATGAATAAAAGCTAACTAGTTACGCTAATTAAGCTAAGCTATTACAAAACGAAACTAATTAACTATTCTAGTTAACTAATTATTACAAACCAAAATTGAATAACTAGCTATGCTAAGCTAATTAAAGCAATTAAACTAATTAACTATCTAAACTAATTAAATAATTACAACACTTGCATTAACTAGCTATTCTAAGCTAACTAAAGCAATTAAATGGCCTCAAGGGCGAGGGACGCATGCATGCTTGGTTGGTTTCCTCCCGAAAATCCACCGCCTTGCCATTGCAGCCTTTGTTTGCACATCTCTTGACCACTGGAAATTGTGCAAACTCCCAGAACACCTCTGATCCCCTACAGGAGCACACAGAGCAACTTTTTTCATTGGTGGCCGGTCGGCTAAAATGGTGGCTGTCGGCTACCATTGGTGGTCGGTCGGCTGATACAGGTGGCCGGTCGACTACCTCTTCCCTGAACTTCTTTTTTTTGCTGCAATAGAGAGCAAACAAAGGCAAAGCAGTGTATTCTTAAGATTTGTGTGTATTGTTACTCTCCTTATCATTACACAAGTTCAAAGTAGTGTAACTTTTGGCCCTCAAACCATCAACCAAGCATGTTCTTTGCATGATGGCTAAGGAACCAAGGAGTACAACTTCATTGTATGCAAAAACAAGACTCAAGACCATCACCTTATCATGTGTTGATCAAAGGTAATGGAGACCAAAGAGAATGGATCATTTCATCACTTTGAGTAAAAATGCTCCAATCTTCCTTGTGTTCAATATAACGTCCGATTGAACACATGCAATGCAACACAATATACTTATCTTGCTCAAGTTTTATTTATCACTTTTGCTTACTCATTTTAAGTTACCAACCCATTCTTTAATTGATTTAGTCCATTGGTGAGAGTCCTCTAAAGAGAAAGAAGTGTCAACCAAAAGATGATGTAAGGCAAGAGAGAGGTCATGCCTTTGATTAGTAGAAACCCTCAAAAGAGGATTGAAACCATTAAGCATGAACCTCGATCTCAAGCTTAAAGAATCCCAAACTTGAAACAACTCTCAAAAGCAATTGAAAGAGTGAAGCAAATGAGAATGTGACCGAGCTATATATGCTGAAATTACATGCAAAATGACACTACAACATGCAACCAACTCAAGCAACTCATGTTTAAAGGCCTAAAACAATGAGTTAGTGAAGGAATTTACACTACAGCTATGCAATACAAAGCTCAAAAGCAATAACTAGCCCAAAACAGATGCAAAACAGCCCAAAATATAGCTTAGAACATTATGAAATTAAGCTAACACAAGCTAGAATAATAGGCTAAATATGAAGCATGTTAGACAAGTAAGCAAGACACAAGGAGGGGAGGCTAACCCCTCCAAATTTGGACTTCAAAATATGTTTTTAGCCACTGAAATAGCTTTGAAAAACAGTGTTTAAAAGCTCTAAAAAAGATGATGCAAGGGTGGGAAACACAAGAGCAAAGGCCTCCAAAACAAGGTACAAAGAAAGGCTATCAACCCCTCAACATTTAATGGCCTTAGGACCCAAGCTTCAGCCCAAAAAGACAAAGTTTTTATAGCCTAAAATTAGTGGAAAGACATGCTGGAATGAAGACAAGAGTAGCTAAAACATGAGGTTACACTACAACTGTGCAAAAGACTACTCATATAACACAAACAGCACAAAACAGAGCTAAGCAGCCCAAATCAGAGGCAAAAACATGCTGGAAATAAGCTAAGTTAAGCTACAAAAACATGCTAACATATGAAGCTAACTAGGCATGCAAACAAGGCACAAAGAGGGGAGACTAACCCCTCCAATTTTGGACTTCAAAACCAAGTTTTTGTCACTGAAATAACTCTAATTTTCAGTGGTTAAAAGAACCAAAAAGTTTGATATAAATATAAGAAAAGATGGCACAAAAAGCTTCACAAGTTAAGGAACAAAAAAGGGGGGACAACCCCCTAACTCATAAAGACTCAAGCTACCATTTTTATGCCTTAAAAAACATAGTTTTTTATACTTCAAAAACAGCCTTAAAGCAATTGAAAAGGATGGCAAAGTAAGCATGCACAGTAAGCTTAAACAATGTAAGTTCAATACCTTTGAAGCAAAGAGCAATTCAGCCCCAAACTCAAGCTCAAATCCCCTTCCAAGGCTTAAACAAAGCTCCAAAGAACCTTAGCTCCAAGGTAAGGGTGTTTGATCAAGGGTCTATATGCAAAAGTGTAGAGAAAACTAGCTACAAGGCACAAAATAAAAAGAGAGAGAGAATTTTTGTCTAAATTGTCTAACCCCTCAAAATGGGAGAGAACACTCCCTATATATAGAAAAACAAGATTGGAGCTTGTATTCATCCCTCCATACACGTGTATGGAGATGCACTTCAGTGAGCAACAGCTGGCACAACTGGCAAACAAATATATGAAAAAGGAGAAAAATGGCTGTCGGCCATCATTGGTAGTCGACCGACTACCAATATGGTCGACCGACCACCAATATAGCCGACCGGCCACCACTAATGGCCGACAGGCACAAGTCATGGCCGACAGGCTATGGGGCTGGCCGACAAGCCACCCTCTCCTCCAGGTTTGAAACAACAAGCTCTTGGTGCACAACCAGGCACAAAACAGACAGGTTTAGAGGCTCAAGGACAAGGCCGCCAAGATCTTCGGGCACTCAAAACGAACGCGAGCATACAAGATTATCGAGTGTACAACCGATGATGTCCAAGTCTTGAGGACGGTCAAAAATGGGGTGTCTACATGGCCGACCAACTTTCTATCTTGTCGTACAAATCTTTATCCGGCCGACTTCTATTTTATTAAACTAGAACAAAATTTGTAAAAATCATGCAGACTCAATGGATTTTTAAATGTTGTTTTGGGTCTTGTTTTGAGGTCTTTTCATTCCAACAAGTGTAAATGGGTGTGTTTAGGTTGGTTTTGCTTTGTTTTTCTTTCATTAAGTTATATTTTGTGTTTTGGTCAATTGTAGGCTTAACATTCAATTCAGTACTCACTTAAATGCAACCATTATCAATTTCAAATTCAAAACAAAGTGTTTTTATGCTTAGGTGTTGTGCCATTTATGCCATGATGTGCAAAACAAAAATCTTTTTATTATCTTCAAGGATCAAACCCCGATCAAATTTTACAAAATAAAAAAAAAATTAAAATGTAGAAGCAAAACTTCAAAATAATTCAAAATATAAAAAATCAAAATGCAAAAAAAAAAGAAGACAGGATTTTCTTAGATTCCGACGGCTGCCCGACGGTGAAGTTTACAGATCGACCTCACTTGCAGATAGCTTCATTGCTCGACTCTGCCACCGATTATTTTGCCTCATTATTCATTCTGAGGAACGCCTTGAAGGCTCTGCCTTAGGATTTGCAGGGCTTTTGAAGGAAATGTAACCTCGTTGACTGTCAAAGGGAGTATACCAAGGCATTAGTGATTTTTCTATGTTTATTGACCATCGCTTCAATTCCTTATTTTGCTTCTTCAGTTGGCTTATCTCCCACTGAGCATTTTAATATATACGTTGGAAGAGGGAAGAGTTGAGCAGTCAACCACCGCACCTCATTTGTTCTGCACCACAACTGGCGTAACAAATTGGACACCACAGTGAAGGCTTCTTTGCACACAATTTCATTGTGTGAGAGTTGGTGTCAATGTCAAACTTAGTCGCCAACAGTTGGTCGACTAACATTGCAAGGAGGTTGAAAGCAGAGGCAGAGGTACTCTGAGAAGGCTCTGAGGAGCTAATATCAGGTGCTTTCTCTAGAGCTTGGTTGAGGCCAGGGAAAAAGGTGAGAGGGCGAGAAAAAGCCATGTCAGAGGGGAGCTCTAGTAGCCACAGATTGATTTTGCAGCTTTTCGTTCTATGGCTCCTTCATAAGCCTCAATTAAGAAGATAACGAAGGAGGGGAGGAAGACAAAGAAGAGGGTTAGGACAAATGATGGAAGGATCGAGGCCAGACCAGATTTGTCGTCGTCAGGCATCGCGCCGTAGTTGTGGAATTTGCAGGAGGCATGACGCTTGAGGTTTTAGGAGATGGAAAGGAAGAAAAAAAGAGAAGAAGAAGAAGAAGAAGAAGAAGAAGAAGAAGAAGAAGAAGAAGGAGAAGGAAAGGACAAAGCATAGAGAGGCACTCAACGGCTCGGTAAGAAAAAGAAAAAGAAAAAGAAAAAGAAAAAGAAAAAGAAAATGCAGCAAAAGAAAAGAAAAAAAAAGAACAAAATATAAATAATAAAAAAAGAAAAATTAAATATATATATTGTATATTTGTGTTTGGGTTCTAACACACTTCAATTGTAATCTCAAAAAAAAAAAAAAAAAAAAAGAGAGTTAGAAATACAATACTTTCCCCCTGAGGTGTTTCTCCGAAACACCGCTTCCCGAGATGTTTTCTACAAAAAATTGCTTCTCGGAACCAAATGGACCCATACATTGAGTTCCAAAATCTTTTTCAAAATTTGGTATTCGAAAGAACATCACCCTTTTCAATATATTTTAAAAAACAACAACAACAACAACAACAACAACAAAAAATAAATAAATAATTTTTGTGTATTTATCATACTGCTTTTGTGCATCCATTTCACTTCTTTTGTACATTTATCACATTGCGTATTGCATCTATTCCATCACACCTTTATGTCAATTGCATTCACCATCACACTTGCACCATTTGTTACATCTGTCATGAATGGTTATAACTATTACATTGTCGCATCACTTGGCTACAATCTATTCACATCACTTGGTTAATTGTTCAATCATTTGATTACAATCCTTTTTCTCCTTCACCCAATTGAAGTTAGCCCCTATTTCATATCGAGGTACGGTCTAAGTTTTGCTTGTTGGTTAAACCTTGTTCTTCTTCACTCGGTTGAAATCAACCCCCTATTTTGTATCGAGGTACGGTTTAGGTTTTACTTGTTGGTTGAAACCCTTTTCTCCTCTTGCGTGAAACGCGTTTGGATCTTAGGTTCACATTTTCTCCTCTCTCGTGAGACGTGTTCGGATCTCAAGTTTACCCTTCCTCCTCTCGTGTGAGACGCGTTTGGATCTCAAGTTCACATTTCTTCCTCTCGCGTGAGACGTGTTTGGATTTTGAGTTCACTTTTCGTCCCCTTGCGTGAGACGCTTTTGGATCTCAAGTTCACCTTTCCTCCTGTCACATGAGATCCATTTGGATATCAAGTTCACATTTTCTCCTCTCGCGTTAGACGCGTCTGGATCTCAAGTTTATATTTTCTCTTCTCGCGTGAGACACTTTTAGATCTCAAGTTTACATTTGCTTCTCTCGCGTGAGACATGCTTGGATCTCGAGTTCACATGATTATACGTTTTCCCTTTTTGTGTGGGACACGGTTAGGCGTGCTTATTGGTTACACCAACCAACTATCTTCAAGAAAACACTGATAGATCATTCCTCTATCATTTGCGCTGTGTCATATGTGTATGGGATGCACCCCTCTTTATCATTTGTGCTGTGACACATTTGTATGCGATACACCTCCCTCTATCATTTGTGCTGTGGCACATTTGTATACGATTTACCTCTTATATCATTTGTACTGTAGTACATTTGTATGTGACGTACCCTTTTATCATTTGTGCTGTGACACATTTGTATGTGATGCACCCCCTCCATTATTTGTGTTGTGGCACATTTGTATGTGATGCATCTCTCTCTATCATTTGTGTTGTGGCACATTTGTATGCGATGCACCCCCTCTATCATTTGTGATGTGGTACATTTGTATGCGATGCACCTCCCTCTATCATTTGTGTTGTGGCACATTTGTATGTGATGTACCCTTTCTATCATTTGTGTTGTGGTACATTTGTATGCGATGCACCCTTTCTATCATTTGTGTTGTGGCACATTTGTATACGATGCACCCTCTCTATCATTTGTACTATGACACATTTGTATGCGATGCACCTCCCTCTATCATTTGTGGTGTGACACATTTGTATGCAATACACCTCTCTCTATCATTTGTGGTGTGATACATTTGTATGCGATGCACCTGCTCTATCATTTGTGTTATGGCACATTTGTATGCGATGCACCTGCTCTATCATTTGTGTTATGGCACATTTGTATGCGATGCACCCCCTATTATGCTTCATAACATTTGCACGAGGCTTGTCTCTCATGTTGCCACTTTTAGATCTTATCATCATTCCATTACATTGCATTGCATAGCATAATCATGAACTTTCAAAACAACTGACTTCGCGAAGCATGTAAGTCCAATTTTCAATTGCATTTCGAGCATATCATTTGCATCCTACTCTTAAACTACGCTGGTTTGATTCATTGCAAAAGGATACGTAGGCAACCATTCGGTTCAACCAATTGCATCTGCATCTTGTTTGTTTGTCCAAGTCTTACGACTTTGTTAAAAGGATCATATTCGGGTTTTGAAATTCACTCACGTCATGACATGACATATCAAGCTTTGTTAAAGAGAGGCAACTGTAGACACCCCATTTTGACCGGCCTTAAGATTTGGGCGCTTTCTTCTGAACACCACATGATGAAAATTGGAATGCGTTATTTTACGAATTTCTCAGCAAAAAAGCTAGGTTTAAGCATTAATTCTAATCTTACACCCATTTTGGCCAAATTATTTTTGACCTATTCAAAAATATTTTTTTGAATTTTTTCTTGTTTGGAAAATTTAGTAGTTTTGGAAGAAAAAAAAACGACTCTCATACCACATGGCAAGTCACATGGTTTGAGATACCACATGTCAAGCCATATGTTTTTAGAAATATCACATGGCTAGCCATGTGTCTTGGGTGTTTTGGAATTCTATAGATACCCCTTTATTTTGTTGTTTAAGGAGAAGAAAAAATTTTTGTTTCAAAGAGAAAAGGAGAGAAAATTTTGTTTCAAAAGACTTGAGAAGAGAAAATTTTGGCTAAGAGAATTTTTGTTTCAAAAAAATCTTGAGGGAGAGAAATTGATTTTCAAAAACCTTGAGTTATTTTGAGAGTAAGAGAGTTTTTTTTTTTTTTTAAAAAAAAAAAAAACAAAACCAAAAGCTTCAAATCAACTTTTCTATCCATTGATATATAACACTCAAAAATTACATTAAAATTTAAACTTGAAACTTGCTGAGATTTCAAAGCATACTACATAACCATGAGGGTATTATGAAGAAAGTTTGGTAATCAAAAAATTCCTCATTTCATCCAAAGGTGAGTTTTTGTAATTTTCTCATTTATTTTATTTCTATTTCTCTTATCTTCAATTATGTGATTTAGCTTGTTAGAAATGGTTAGCTGAACCACCTGACGTAATTTCTTTATTTTCTTAAATTTAGTCTATTATTTTAAATATGTGATTTGTAGTTTCTTTATTTAGAATTTTATTTCTTATTTTATATATGTGATTTAGCTTATTAAGAAATGGTCGGTTGAGTCACCTATCCTTAGATGCTGTAAATAAATTAGTTATATGATTTGTTAGATTCAACTTGATATAATAATTCCCAACCCTAGTCGCATTTTATGTATATATTGCATTAAAATTTTGCATTTAGGGTCATGCATATTTTCTAACTTTGTTTTGTAACTTCCCGCGGGACGTTAGTAAATACTATGTGAGTGTTTATGTTTTCGCATCCTGCTTGTATGTGTGTTTTTTATTATTTCGAGCATCCTACCATACAGCTACTTGCTTAAATGATATATTTCTATGAATACTAGTAGATGGAGGTTATGTTGTTCAATTTGGGATAACATTGATTTTATACTTATGAACTCAATTTCCTTGAAGTTGCACATTATTCAAAACTCTTTCAAAAATACACGAAATCATATCATTCCAAAATGAATAACTATACTTGATTACTTCATATAGTAATTTTAGCATTTATTAAATAATTATAATACGCACATTGTTCAAAACTTTTTAAAAAATACATGAAATCAAATCATTCCAAAATGAATGACTATACTTGATTACTTCTGTAGACACCCCATTTTTGACCACTCTTAAGACTTGGACGCCTCAGGTTGAGCACTCAATGATGAAAAGTTACGCTGTACAATTGTTCAAATTCTTCAGCAAAAGGCTTTGGTTTCTAATCCCAACCTTACACTCCATTTTGACCAAAACTATTTTAGACCTTAAAACCTTCTTTTTCTAAATATTTCTACGATGTTTCGAGACTTGCATTTCATTTAAAATTTACATTTTTCGATAAATCAAGTAAGAACAGAGTGAAAATAAATAGAAGGGAGGTGAACTCTTTGAAAAATATTTTAAAACATCTTATTCATAGGTTTGAAATTGAAGGAAATAGGAGGGGATGGAAAACAACTAGTTTAGGAAAAGGTTGAGTATCAAACCGTTAAGAAATAAATGAGCATCCTTCACTAAATTAGGCATTTCTCTTTGTACACTTAGAATTTAGATGTGAGACTACCACCATTAGAAAGTAGACTTCTGGGGGTTCAATTTTGACTCAAAAATCACCTAAAACCGAATCCGGATGAGGGAGATATGACCTTTTAAGTTGGGCATCAATCTGTTAAGATAGAAATGAGTAGCTGTCACTAAATTAGGCATATCTCTTTATATACTTAGAATTCAGATGTGAGGCCACCTGTGATACCCTTGTTCCGTAGTATGTTAATTGGTCCTTCATTTGAGTATGATTATGTGTTTAATATGATTTTGTGTGCCATTATGTGAATATATGCGGTTTTGAATTTCTATCTGTTCACCGTAGGAATATCTATTTGATTATCTGCTTTGGAAATTAAATTGAAGGTCTTATCGGCCACCGAAACCAAAATTGATTATGCCATTGTGATTGTCATGAATTTTAGAGCCTACGGTGAAGTTTAATTGAAAAATTGATTCAGGTCGGATTAAACAGATTAAATTATGGAATTAGTGCCTAATTATTTATTATTATTAGATTGAATTAGTGGGGCTTGTTGTATGAAGGCACTACACTCTCTTTTAATTCTTTTGAACTCAAAAATCTGAGTTATACAATTGTGAGAGAGAGAGGACCGGCCATAGAGAGAGAAAGGGAGAAAAATTGTACAATTTTGGCTCAAAGCTTGGAAACCTTGAAGATTTCCCAAGAAATTGTTATAGATTATGAGAATAAAGGCTCCTAGGTGAGTATCTCATGGGTTTTGTTTGGAATTTGTAAATTCAAGTTTGATTAATGGTCCAGAACATGAATTAGTTTGATTATAAGGAAATTGAATTGATTTTATTGAATTTAAAGTCATAGAACACATGCATGTAGAGAGTTGCTATGGATTTCCATGTTTGAGCTTAATTTGTGTAATCTATGTTGAAGTTTGATTGAAATCCATGTGTATGACCATTTCTTCACCAAATAAGTTGTGAATAATGTGTATTTCTCACATGCAAGAATAGATCATGAAAGTGTAAGCTTTGCATGTTTGAATTTGATGTGTTGGTGATAAATTTGAATTAATTTGAGACATGCATGTAGGTAATACAAGAAATTGAGCTCCATGATGATGTGTTTTGGTATTTATATCATGTTAGTACAAGTATATGTGAAATTGAAGCCATAATATGCAAGAAATGTGGTTGAAATGTTGAATTTGAGCTCAAGAACACAATCTGGGAAAACCCAGAAATTTGATGTCCGCTCGAGCGGGGAAACCGCCGCTCGAGCGTGAATTTCGTGCTCCCAGTATTTTCTGCAGACCATGATGTCCGCTCGAGCGGGGAAGTTCACGCTCAAGCGGGGAGCTATATGGAATGAACTTCCGCTCGAGCGGGAAGCCATGTAGAGAGGCCTTCCGCTCAAGCGCCAGAATGAACGCTTGAGCATAATTTTCACCTATCTAGTACTTTTGCAGGCCTCAAGGGTCCGCTCGAGCGGGGAAGTCCACACTCAAGCGGGGACCCTGTTTTCTGAAATTTTGAAAATGCATTATGTGTTTTGTTTTCTGTTCTCTTTCACTTCTAAGTACTCTTAGGCATGCATTGAGCATTGAACTTGAGTTAAAGAGATAAGAATAAAGCCTAAAGAGGAAAATGTGAATTTGGGAACAGATTGAATGGTTGTTGACCCTTTTGTGTTCATGGACTGTGTAGGGTCGAGCTCTAGGGCAAACCAACCAACCGATCACTGTGAGTAATGTCAATATTTGAAACTTATCAGTTGTCCAATTGCTTATTTCCTTATAAGCCTTGTGAGTTTGCCAGTTTGAATTATGGACAAATGTTTGATACGAAAGAATGAATGGGCCAAAGGCTGTTTTGACATGAACAAATGGGCCCAAAGGCCGTTTTGACAAGAATGAATGGGCCAAAGGCCGTTTTGACATGAACAAATGGGCCGAAGGCCGTTTTGACATGAATGACTGGGCTGAAGGCCGTTTTGACATAAATGAATGGGCCGAAGGCCGTTTTGACATAGATGGATGGGTCAGAGGCCGTTTTGACATAAATGAGTGGGCCAGAAGCCGTTTTGACAGGAATGAAGAATAAATGTTAAATAAAAAATGTGAATTGGGCCCAAGGCTGTTCGGAGTATGTTGTTCTACATATCGTTTGTGTCTTCTTATTTGATATTATTCACTGGGCTATCGCTCACGTTCATTCATGTGTTTGTAGGTGAGCCAAGAGAGGTCCAGACCCAGCCCCAGTGAAGTCTGTGTGGAACAATCGAGTTTTGAAGAGTCAGCCCATGTATCTCACGCATGAGACTCGCCTTCGCCTTTTGTCATTTTGTTTTATGTTGTTATATTGGCGAAGTCTTTGTATATGTTGTATATAGTTTTCATGGGTTGACTTAGTTTTAGAATGATCCTGTTTGTATAGAACTTATGCTACTACATTTCTGTTGTGAGTTATTAATGTATATATGTTTGGTTGCTTGGATGTGCCATGTAAGCACAACTCTATGGACAAAGTTTTGAACTGCTTCCGTATGGCCCCCAATATCTCTGTTAAAAATACATTTGTTTTGGTTTGAGGCCGTAGGTAATCTCTTGATTACTGGCCGGTTATGTCCTTAACCCACGAGAGCGGGTTCGGGTTATGACACCACCACCATTAGAAAATAGACTTTTGGAGTTTTAATTTAGACTCAAGAATCACCTAAAATCGAGTCTGGATGAAGGAGATATATCCGTTTGAAGTCAGGCTTAAGAATAGTTTTTTGTGGCCGGCCGACCAACTTTTAGTGGTCAGCCGCCAGGTGTCCCAGATAGATATTTTGCTACCAGCTATCCCCCCATGTGCATGCCCTGCATCAACTGTCTCTATATAGATATTTCTGACTGGAGAAACTATTTTTCTATAAATACAAGCCCACTCCTCTTGATTTTAGGTTGAAAAAAATTTGTGAAGACTCCAAAACTTGCTAAGCACCCTTCCTCTCTATCTTGCAATATACATACACTATACATACACTTCCTAAACCAAAAAATTTGAGTCTCTTTGCTAAGGTTCTTGAGCTAAAATCTCAGCCCTTGAGAGTGAAAGCCTTGTGATTTGTGAACAAAAGAGTAACTCATCTTTAAGAGATATAACTTTGGCCATCTTTACACTACTTCTTCCTTCTCTTTTCTTGCTGTTTTTATACTATTTTTGGACTATTTTTATGGACTGAAACTTGTGACTTAAAGCTACCAAAGGTGGAGGGGTTAACCACCTTTTTTTGAACCTTGTTTTCTAAGCTTTTGTCCTTGTGTTTCCAACTTCTTTCTCAATTTTTAGCCACTGCTTTTTAGAGTTTTAGAATGCTAAAATATGTGATTTTGAGGTCCAAAAAGTGGAAAGGTTAGCCACCCCTCCTTTGGCTTGTTTACTAGCTTTAATTCTCTCCAATTTGTGCTTACTTTTCTAGCTTTTCCATACTAATTCCAGCACTGTTTTTGTGAGTTTTATGATTGTTTTAGCGTGTTTATTTCATTTATGCTTTGTATAGTAGGCTTGTAGTGTTGTAGTCCTCATAGGTTTAGGGGTTTAGGCCTTAGACACCGATCTATTTGAGTTGATAGTTTTTATTTTCATAGCTTTCAGACATATGCTCACACTTGTGCTAATCATCTCTGCAACCTCCCTCATTTCTTGGTTTTCTTTGTTTGAGAGTCGTTTCAAACGAGTGTTGTTTAAGGCATGCGAAAGAGATCCTTCCATACTTAATGGTTTAATCTCTTCGGAGGTTCATTACCAATGCATTACATCTCTCTCATGCCAAGAACAACTCCTTGTTTGACACTTCTCTTCATTAGTGGACATAATTCTCATTTTTAGACTAAATGATTAAAGAATGGAAAGGTAATTAAAAAAGGGGCCAATAAAATTGGACTAAAAGATGTGCAAAAATGAAATTAAGTTGGGTTCAATCGAACGTTAATTGAACCTATTGAGTTTTGAGTCATTGCATACTTGCTAGTGATAATAATGGTTCAAGAGTCAATGTCTACTACTTCTCTTGAAGTAACTTCATGATAGGGAGGAGGTTTTGTTAGTTGAGCCTTTGTCCCATCTGTTCATAGATTATCATGCAACGAGTTTGTGACAATTGATGGTTTGCGAACCAAGTCTACCCATCCCTTGATTTGTTTCATGATAGAGAGAGGAAGAGAGGACAAACATCTCCTGAAAATTCTCTGTTTGTGCTCTGTTTCTTTTCTGTGGTAGCAGGGCAGAGCCCAAAAATAGTGGCTGGTCGGCCACCTCACTTTGAGCAGACAGTGCCATTTTTATGGTAGAACAAAGCAGAGGTTGGGGTTAAAACAGATAATTTTTCTAACTGTGAAACAGAACAGTTTTAGCAGCAAAATAGAGGAGTTTTTCGGGTGGAAATTCTTGTTCATGCATATGTAATTCCTCGCTTCCCGTGGCTCGTGAAATTAATGTTAATTGTAGTATGTTGTACTTAAATTATTAGTTTATTTGAAAATTGTAATAGCTAGCTCATTAATTAGTTAGCTTAATTCTAATTTGTAATAATTAGTTAGCATTGTTCATTTTGGCGTTATAATAGTTAGTTAATTAGGGCATTCATTTGAACCCTATTGCGCGAGGGCAAATATGTAATAATGTGTGTATGTCTCCTAACCCCTATTTCTTTCTCCCTTTTATTTACTTGTTTATAATGGATTGCATGTAGCATCATATTTTCCTTAGCATTTTTCATGATGTGCATTCATTCGGTTTGCACGCACAAGGTTTAGCTCATTATACTAATCAATGTCAATTCACATTCCTTAATTGAATACGCGCTTTACGAATATCTTGAATTGACTCAAATGCCATGTTAGGAAGTCGAATCCAATAGTTGCATTTTGTATGTGTTACATTAGTCACTTGCATATTAGAGCATGCATTTAACTAACTATTTTCTTTCTTTGGCTCACCTCAAATAGTTGGGGTAAGCATTTTTTTGCTTTAGCATATTGCTTGGGTGCGATTGTTGCCATCTCGAGGCATATATACCATGAGGCTAAGTGTTTACTTGATATACTTGTTTAAATGTCAGTGGATGAAGACTAACTGCTTAAATTTGAATGATTTGATTAAAGTATATATGAGATCACTTTTTCAAGTAGTACATATTCAAACACTTTTCAAAACAAACATAAAATCAAAGTATTTTAACTTTTGCAAATTAGTCTATACTTATGTGCATCACATAGTAAAATTAGCCTAATAATCATAGCAAGAGCATATAATGTAAATAAGAATCACATCATGATTAATAGAGGTCGATCTTTGATCGGGTGAGTAGAGTGCTCAATTCATGACCTTTCCTTCTCATATCTAAGTTCCCGAACCAAGACACTTTGGTGACGAAGGATAAGTGGTCTTTGGCATGAGTCTTAGATTTCCTAAATTTTCTAAAGATATTTAAGTGGTGACTCTGTAATCTGACAAAGCGGTCCATTTTTGACATTTTTTTTATTCAAAATCGATTTTTCAAAAGATTTGTCGAATTTGAATTCATTTGTGTTTATCTATTTCACATTGCACTTGTAAAATCAGATTCAGAATCATAGGAGTTCGACCTGTAGGGCTATCGTATCCGAAAGAAGCATGAAAAGCAAGCTACAGCTTCATATAGTAATTTTAGCATTTATTAAATAATTATAATATGAACATAATATAAAGTCAATAAAACTCATATCATGATTTAGTAGAGACATATCTTTTAATCGGGTGAACGGAGATGCTCAATTAATGACGTTCCCTCCTCATACCTAAGATTTTGAACCGAGACATCTTTGGTTACGACGAATAGTGGCCTTGGCACGAGTCACGGGTTTTCTAGTTTTCCCAAAAGATTAGGTGGTGACTCTGAGATCTAGTGATGCAATCTATTTCTGGCAAAGGTTTTGCAATAATGGATTTTTTACAAAAGTTGTCAGATCTGGACTCTCATCTATGTTTCACATTGCACTCGTGAAATTAGATCAAAGAAATCGAGAGTCAGAACAGTTTAGAGATTGGGTATCCCCCGGACCATGTGACAATGAGCTAACCAATCTGCATCATTCTTGAAAGGGTTGTATCCCAATTTTTTCACTTGGCTTTTCCAATCTCTCCATTTCTTCCCAAATGAAGACATAATTGTTCTCTTCATGGATTCATCTGCATCCATATGGGCCTACATTACAATTATACACACTTGTAATATGCAATGTCAACTACACTCATAATATGCATTTCACATGGAATCCAATCAACTGAAATAACATAATGATTTCATAAAGAAAAAGCTGCCATAAGAGCTTTCCCCTTGTCTTTTCTTTTCTTTCTCATATATATATATATATATACACACAATGGTAAAAGCTCTAGGTTGATTAAAACATAGGCTTGCTTTGAGAAGCCGCATTATTGAATGTTAGTTACTCTAATTTACATACACTTTCAGTGTTGAATCATCGATCTCATGCTACTAATTTATTCCCTGTAAATATAGCACTAACAGTACAAGCAGGACCTAAAGAGCAATAGACATCCAATTCAACACAACCAAAAAGCCAGGTCAAAAAGTCTCAAAAAGAAATTAAAAAAACAAAAATGGTTATTTCAGCAGAAAAGACAAAAAACAGAAAATCAGAACATAGATGAAACGGTGCACCATATTCTTATGGGCCTAAAGCAAACAGAATAAGAGTTCCAAAATGAGATGTAACAATATATATGTTATGTGTGTGTGCCAAGAAAGAACTCCCATGTTTCACAATTTCTAATTGCCTTGACAACAAAACAACAATTCAAATGAAACCAAATGATCAATGGAACAAATGACACAACAAATCATTCTGCAACCACTAATTTGTTTTAGGGAACAAATAATAGATGTTTAGTAGTAGTTGAATATAAGCTTGTACGTGCCAGCTGAAACTAAGCCATGTGATGTACTACCGCTACGTGATGTGGTAGGAAGAGTGCTTGGTGGATACCATGACGTTGGTGGATCAGGTGTGACTCTCATCTAGAGTGTGGCCTGACTCTCATCTAAACTAGAACAACTGTTAGAGCTTGACTGCTCAATCTCACTAGAAGAACTCTTGTAGCTAAAACTCATTAAATGTTGAGTGTCGCCTATGACTAGAGCATCGCTGATGTGCCATGATAATCTATAAAGAAACTACACACATACGATTTAGGACATGATAATCTAAAAAAAAAAACTACAAACATAAAGAGTAAGGACATGATAATCTATAAAGTTATTTTTTATCTAAAGTAAAGCCCTAGAGCTAAACTGGAAAGACCACCACCATATTTAATAGCAGAAGAGTATATGTGACAGCTCAAAATGACCATTCAAATTTAAGGCAATGTCCATTAGGCCCATAAATATACAAAGGATGCTGTAATTTGAAAATGAAAACAAGTCAGTTTCATTTCAAAACAGAATCAGAGAACATGAAAGGTAAAACTGGCCATTTAAAAAAAGCTACAATATATATATATATATATATGTACTGCTACTACCCAAAAAGAACTCCAAAGAAAAGTAACAAGACAATTGCTTCTCATGAAGAAAGCTACAATATTCATGTTATGAAAAACAAAAAGACAGACTTATATCCCCACAATGGAAGATGCAAATTAAACTAAATCCTAAAGCACAGCCATGTGTAGGTCCTTCTATAAAATATATATTCATGCTATCATAGGAAAGAAGGCGTGGAATTGTTTGGAACAACTGGCAAAAAAAAAAAAAAACTTAAAATTGGGACCACTTTGACAATTTTGATAAGTCGGATAAAACAAAATCTAATGTCATGGAAGTTAGGAGAATTGAATCACTCTTGACCGATGAAATGATTCAAGACATTTGTAGTACATGGGAGATTATGGGACACGAAACACATGATAGTTTGGTTAGTCACATGTCTAACAAGATGTCACATAGTCAAAGCAAGTACCCCAAATGTCGAAAACCATGACAAATATAAACAAATCAACAAGATAATGAATTTCCAAGAATATTTTTTTTTTCATTCGAGTTCCAGATTTACAAATCAAAAAAATAAATAAATAAACAAATGCTTTCCTCAAATCTGCCAAACATCCCAAAGAACTAATAGAACAATTCTATATGTATTGAATCTGCATCCCTATGCCTTCAAAGTGTAACAATCATAACTTCAAACCCACTAACCTGAAAGCTCTGAGATCAATATTCAAGTAGAGATTAAAGTGCTTGCACATGCCACTTCTTCTCCATGAACCTGCTAAATGAAAAAAAAATTACCAAAAAAATGTGAGCCCTACTGAGAACTAGAACGTAATCACATGTTGGTTGTTGCAACAACAAAACATTAAATGTCTCGAAAAGCACTAACCTGGGGAAAAACACATAAGCAAAACCAAGCTTCATCCTTTTAAATGCTTCATCAAACTATATGCTCATGCTCTGATAAGCATCAAAGTCACACAATATACCAATTTATTTAATTCACCTTGAGTGCATGCACAAAAGGAATTACAGAAAGATATCAATAATGGAGCTTTTCATTAAGAAAATTAAAAATACTCAGCAGTATAAAAAATGCCATGAAAATAATAACATAAAAAAAGCATGCACCCATGCAACTAGTAATGGATTTTTACCGACAGCATCAAGCAATACCAACAAACTATTCACTATTCCTTGTGAAGATCGCTCCCAGCCTTCTTAGCAACAGCATCCAGTCCATTCTTCTTTACGGTCTTTATTGCCTTGGTTGACAACTGCAACTTGAGGTAACGTTTCCCTGCCTCCCACTAGATTATTTTGTATTGTAGGTTCACAAACTGCAACTTCTTCGTCTTGTGGTTCAAGTGAGAAATCTTGTTTGCCCTGTTCACTTTTTTCCCCTTAAAGAATAATGAACCACAACATCCATAACTAAACCTCATTTAATTTTCCAATTCTGATTTCAAGTAAATTACGAGTCAACTTCCATATAGACACAAACACAAAGTCACTGCTCCAGCCTAGCAATGTCATCCATTTCTTGTCTTAGAATCATACCATTCAAACATAACCATATTTCTACTAACAATGAAATAGTTGACATCACAACTGTGAATAATAGGATAAATCCTTGTCATGTTTTATGTGGCTTTTAAAGGCCTAAAATCATCCTTCTGAGTGAAATTGTTAATAACACAGTCCTGGAGTTAATTAGAGTATAAATATTGAATCTATAAATGGTGGAGGAGAGCTTGAAAGAAATCCTGTTCCATGAACTACTGATACAAATACAGAGTACCAACATGAAATTGCTGTGGAAATGGAAATTTAAAAAATCAAGTAATCTTAAGGAATCTGCTACATTAGTTCAAGTGGGAGAACAGATAGTTAAACCTGGTTAAATCTAGCTGAACTTTACCACACCCGACCAATAAATAAATCATGAAGTTCAACAAAAGGTGTATGCGAGAACCTACAAAAAATTTAATTATACTTGAAAATGGAGACATGAATCATGACAAGCCAAGAGGGAATGGAAACCTTCATGTAAATGGAGCGTATGTCATAAAATCTTTATTTTTTTATACAAATAAATTTTGATTTTTTCTGACACAAATAAACTCTGATTCAATCTTCTTAGATAAAGAATAGGGAATGTAAATGAGTACAGAAAATTAAGAGCCTAATCACACAACTATGTACTATATGTTTTTAGATCATGGATTTGGATAGGGACTTGGAAAGGGAAAGGGAAAGGGAAAGGGAAAAGCAGAAAAAAAATTAACTTTTATTTCATTCACATCTTTTATCTTTCTCTTCATAAATTCAATCCAAATGCAACCATATAAGTGATTTCAATTTTAATACTATAGAAACCAACCAAATAATTTATTTTATTTTATTTTTTATCCATCACTATGCAACCAAATAATTTAATGTAAGATGTCCCAGTATGATTACACTGATGTTAGTAAAAACAAGTGCCACTGTTGGCCCTCTTTACAAAAAAGTATTCATAGTTTTATTTTGCTCGATAGCAATTAACCCAAACCAATCCAGAAACAGACCACTTCTCAGAGTTCTCAACCAAACAAACAGAGACATATCATGACTTACCCAAAAACCAAATACCAGAAACACATACCAAAAACATATATCTACATCTACACTATCTATACTATTATATAAACCCAACTCAAGCCATCTATTGAGGAAAGTTTCAATCCAGTGTAGTCTGAGCACCATACATTCAAATCAACGAAGGATAATATGATAAAAATACATCAATCAATAAATTAAACCATAATATCCATAATTAAACCTCATATAATTCCAATTCTCATATAAAGTAAATTAAGAGTTAATAATGCCATTGAAAAAGGGAATTAAAATGGTCAAAAAGACTTGGATCTATAGGACAATTTTTTTTCTCCATCTTCTACATTAAAACAGAATCCTGAAGAATCAAATTTGCAAACACAAAGCTATACAAAGCTTATAAAGGTTGGAGATGAACTCTCAAAAATATAACTACACAAATGCATAGTAGAATCCAATGCTACATCAGAGAAAGGGTATATATATAGATATCAAACAGATCTGAAAAATTAAAAGATTTAAATTCGTACAGATCAGATCTGAGTTTGTGTGTATATATATATCTCTTTAGATGTGAAATAAAAGAAATACTCACAAATCTGAGTTTCAGTATTGTAAGTACGAGACAGCTATGATAAATCAACAAATGATGGATCTAATAAACACAGAAAATCAGAAAAGAGAAGCGCAGATCTGATAGAAACAACCTTTAAACTCGAACTCTTTATTTTCAAACTCTAGAGCCTTCAAAATATCTTCTGTTCAAACTCGAGAGCCTTCAAAATGAATCTGGTGTGGAGAGAGAGAGAGAGAGAGAGAGAGAGAGAGAGGGTTTTGAAAGGGGATCTCATGAGTTTGAAAGAGAGACGGAGTTTTGTTACGTAACGGTGTGACGAATACATCTTTAAACTGGCATTCGTTCAACCTAAATCTTAGGTAGTATCTTCGAAACGTTGTCGTAAATTGATCAATAAAGGCGTTTTAAAAAATGCCATAATATAAGCGCCATAATATGCAATTTTTCTTGTAGTGAAACAAACAAAAATACCATTTGTATGTCTATTTTATATTTTTGTCAAGTACTTGTATCCATATTTTATGCTGCCCACACTTGCCAAATTTTCAAATTTCAAATTGATTTATGTTTACTCCTGTCCAGGATATATGATTGGCCATAATTTTTCCCATATATGCATTAACCCATCTTTTTATAAGCAAAAAAAAGCAATCAATCTATGTTACTTTTTCCATATGCACTTCAACACATGCATACATATATACATACATATATTAAAGTGCATGTATTATTTCATTTTTCTATTTCCATATGCAATAACACATGCACTTCAACATATGTATCACATATACAATGTACACTACAAGTCTACAACAAAGACAGACACTGGTTACCAGCACCCATCCAATAATGAGCATATCCAATGTGTATGTGTATACTAACGTCAAACTCGTGTTACGCACGGTTAATGTATGTTTATTATTGATATGTTAGTTTTATTTTAATAAAATACAATAAAGAAATCATCCAGTAGCACATAAAGAGAAAATTTTAAATTATATAAAACATTGACAATGTAATAATAACCGTCAACAAAAAAAGACTAACTAAATTATTTTAAAATTACAAACAAATCTATTCAAATAATAATGCAATCAAATTTACACTTATTTTTCTTCAAATTACATCAAAAGTAATAAAAAAATATTGCATTTGATTATGAGATATCATTGTATTCATTCAAAATCCCGCAATAGTTGCCAAATACAAAAGGTTACTAAACAAAAAAAATTAAAAAACTTAAATTGTGAGTCAGAGACTACGGAGAGTAACAATATTTTCATCAAACACTACGGAAAGTAACCTATTCATGAGTCAAAAACTTTAAAATAATAATAATATTATTATTATTATAATAAAAATCAAAGGAAATATAGATTTCAGGTTCAGACAATTTAAAATAATATTCATCTATGCTTGTAATAACCTTTCATTGACTGGTCTTGCATTCTCTCTATAACTCAAAATCTGTATGCCTATTTTAATTTTTAAAGTATTTAAACCAAGAAAGAATGTGCATATATGTATTTTGAATTTTATACAGTCACACGGTTAGTAAAGACTCCCGGTGATTTTCCTCACACTGTTGATAAAAAAAACTCATTGTGAATAGCCTTACATTATTCGTGAAGAGCAGTTATTTGGTGGGAAAAAAACAAAGTAGCAATGTAGTAGCATATAACTATTAAATCTACTATTATCTGATTACGTTATTATAGGAATGTCAAGCCAAGACAAATGTAGTAGTGTTAAAATTGATGTATAAAAAGAAATAGAGAATTGTATTATTGATTGATGTATGTTGTCTATTACAAATGGTGAGGGGCTCCTTATATAGGAGATGTAGTGGAGTAGGTGGTAGTAGGTGGTAGTGGTAGGTGTGTAGTAGGTGGTAGTAGGTGGTGGTAGGTGTAGTAGGTGGAGTAGGTGATGGTAGATTTCAACAGCCCCCCGCAAACTCAAGGGGGATAGGAACTAACCAACTTGAGGTTGGAGAGAGTAACAAAACAAGAAAATAATCTGAAAAATAAAAAAATGGATAGGAGACACTGTATGGTCGTGTCAGACCGTTGTAGAAGACTGTATGGTTATGGCAGACCGATGTAGAAGACAGTTTATGGGGTCATGTCGGACCGATGTAGCAGACAATGTTGTGACAGTTGTTGTGACAGTTTACGGAGTCTTGCTGGACCCTTGTAGAAACTAACCGGAATCAATGTCGGGACAGTTTATAGTCTTGTCGGACCCATGAAGGAGCTAACCGGAATCAATGTCGGGACAGTTTACAGACCCATGAAGGAGCTAACCGGAATCAATGTCGGGACAGTTTACAGAGTCTTGTCGGACCCATGAAGGAGCTAACCGGAATCAATGTCGGGACAGTTTACAGAGTCTTGTCGGACCCCTAAAAAGTTGCACCCTCAAAAGGTGTGCCCAATCTATCAAAAGGCGTGCCATTAAAAGGCGTGCCCAATCCATAAAAAGGTGTGCCATCAAAAGACGTGCCATCAAAAGGTGCGCCCAAGTTGTCGGCGAGCACCGAGAGGCGCATGATGCGCGTGTCTGCCTCTTCATCATGGTCTTTATAAACCGAAGCGGAGGCTGAGGCTTGGAAGCATAACAAACCAGTTGAAACTTCTTCGTTCTCTGAGAGCTTGTCGCTAAGAGCTGCAAATCTTGAAACACTCTGTAAACACTCTGTAACCAACCCTTCTCTGAAACACTCAGCAACCCATAACATGGCCTCTTCGTCCCGTAGTCTGCTCACTCTCTTTCCCGACCTCAACGAGTCAACAAGAGAGATAACTGGTGCGGTGGCCAGTGAACCTCAACCAAGCGCCTCTGGTTTTGCTCCGTTGAACTTTCCGATGCGGTCGGTGGAGCAAAAAATGGCGGTGCAAACAGGTATTGAGGCCAATCAGTATACTTTGAAGTCATGTGTGGAGACCATAACGGCGGTCACAAACTTGTCGCACCGGCTGCAGAGTAGGACTAATGAGATGCAGCAGTTAAACGCCCAACTGGCTCTGCTCCAACGCATGTATAAGGATGCGCGAGCAGAGATAAGTGTGCTAAAGACGGAAAATAAGGAGCTGAAGCGGAAGGCCACCGTTATGTTCCGATTTGGAGGGCCGCCATATGCTGCAGTGGAGGAGTATGGGGGAGTGAACGTGCTCGGCGGCGTGGAAAACACGGAGGCAGCACCGTCAAGGGCCGCTCAGGACGGAGGCAAGAAGAAGAGACCGGCGGCAGAGTAGAGAAGAAAAATCCCACTGTTCCGATTTGTGTTGGTTTTGTTTTGTTTTGTTTTGTGGTTTTTTTTTTTTTTTATTTATTTATTTATTTTTTTTTATTTTTTTTTTTTGTGTGGTGTAAAATGGTGATCGGGGTGAGCCCCGACATGAATAAAATAAGTTGGTGTGCAGTTCGTCTTCTTCCTTTTTTTTTTTTCTTTTTTTTTTTTTTTTTTTTTTGTTTTTGCAAAGAAATAATAATGGAAAAAAAAGATGAAAAATAAAGTGAAAGAGAAATAAAAAAAGAAAGAAATAATAAGAATATATGTGAAATCAAAACGAGAGAGTGAGGGAAAAAAAGAGATTGGTTGGCCCACGGTTTTGTGAAAACCTGCAATGGTTTTTTTTTTTTTAATGAAAAAAAATAAATAAATAAAATAAATAAATAAATAAAATAAAATAAAAGAAAGAAAGTGGAGCAACGTGGGTGAGGTGCAAAAGGTGATGATAATGTTTTGTGGGCGGTGGAAAAAAAGTAAAGTGAGAGAGTGAGATAGTGGGTGATTAAAAAAAAGTAAAGTGAGAGAGAGAAAAAAGGGACCAGAGAGAGAGATAGTGGGTGATTAAAAAAAGAGAGACCTTAGACAATCCATTCAATGGTGAGATCTCATTGAAAGATATGTCAAATACCAAAAGCCTTCTGAATATGCTAACATCAGGTATTTTTTTTTTGTTAGTTTATTATCCCTGAACACAAGAGCCAGTGCATGTGTGTCTGTATGTCTTGCTGCCGTGTGTGCATATTGTTTTGGTAGAGAGAGAGAAACTGTGTCTCCCCCCTCCTCCAATGGGTGTGTGTGTATGAATCACATACATGCCTCTGTGTGAGTTCTGTGGAAGCCGAGGATTGTGAAGCGAAGTGTGTGGCCTCCTCTGCAGATCGCGGCGAAGGTGTGGAAGAAGTGCCAGAACGACGGGCCGTCCATGACGGCATGATTGACGGTGCATCCGACGAAGATTCCGTCGCCGAGCTCCGTCACCTGCACAGCGGCCAAGGGCTTGTGGGGCCTTAGCTGAAGATGATGATGAGTGTGCTGTTCGGAAAACAGGTCTGGATTTGAGGCTGTTTACGGAAGAACCAGCGTGGGTTGTGCAAGGAGCAGTTGAGGTTGACATTGGTGCAAATCTCAGAGAGACAAGAGTTCAGTTCAGTTATGGAATTTGTGGCAGCGGAGTGAAGGTATGTGTAGAAAATAAGCGGAATAGGTGGAGGTCCGGCGGACGGCTAAGGTGAGGTTGCCGCCCGCCGGTGAAGCGAAAAAATATTAGGTTCTAAACCTGCTCTAATACCATATTAAAATTGATGTATAAAAAGAAATAGAGAATTGTATTATTGATTGATGTATGTTGTCTATTACAAATGGTGAGGGGCTCCTTATATAGGAGATGTAGTGGAGTAGGTGGTAGTAGGTGGTAGTGGTAGATGTGTAGTAGGTGGTGGTAGATGTAGTAGGTGGAGTAGGTGATGGTAGATTTCAACAAGTAGCATCACTTTGAATTATGCCAAGCTATTATTATTCCTGTTTCTAAACTTTTTCAATCTAATTACACAAGTCTTTGAAGTTCAGTGTGTATAACCATTAAATCTATGTTAGCATATATTGTGATTTTGTTTCTAAACTTTTTCAATCTAATTACACAAGTCTTTGAAGTTCAGTGTGTATACCATTAAATCTATGTTAGCATATATTGTGATTTTATTTCTAAACTTTTTCAATCTAATTACACAAGTCTTTGAAGTTCAGTGTGTATAACCATTAAATCTATGTTAGCATATATTGTGATTTTAATCCTGATAAGGTAATTGTAGGAATAACAATAACAAAGGTTAAAAAAATAATACTAATCAACTTGTTTGGTTTTAGTTTTTAGAAAACACTTTTCAAAAAATTATACTTTCTTGTTTTTCGTATATTTTTATTTTTACTGAATTTTTTTAATATTTTAAGTAATTTTTTTAATTTTTAGAGACACCCAACATAAATACACTTAAAAAGTATAATTTTTGTATTTTTTTTTTTGAAAAATTCACTAAATACCAAAAACATAAAAAAAAATACAAAAATTCAGTATATTTTACGTATTTTTGTGTATTTATTAATTTTTAAAAATATTTTTTCACAAATATTAGAAAAAGGATATAAACAAGCAAAAGGTTTTTCAGAATTTTATTTATTTATTGATTATAAATAATCACTAACAAGAATTTGGTTCTTTTTACAAACTTGATATTGATAAATCTACGAGTCTAGAAATTCAGTTCAGACAATTGAACCTTCTCCAACTGTTTCTTTTACTTTCTAGATGCATCTAAGTAAGGTGTATCTAAAAAAAATTTTAAAAAAATGTTTAAAATTTTTAAAAATATTAACTACAAACAAAAAAACACGAAAAACAAAAAACGCAGTTTTCAAAAAATTAAATTCAAAAAATTAAAACCAAACACACTAAATATATTTTGGTAATGATTAAGAGGCTTTAAAAATTAACTTGTTAGAATTTACCATCACCTACCACCACTACCACCTCACCTACTCCACTAAACCTAACCCACTACACCACTACCACCTCACCTACTCCACTAAACCTAACCCACTACACCACTACCACCATCCACTACACCTACATCTATATAAGGAACCAATTGTAATATATCAATCAATCAATAATAATACATCAATTTATTTTTTACATGGTATCAGAGCAAGGTTAACAACCTAGTCATTCTACTTCACCGGCGGGCGGCAGTCTCGCCTTGGCCGGCCGCCGGACCTCTACACATACCTTCCATCAGATGTTTTCCCATTCACTGCAACAAGCTCGGTGTCGAAAACAAGTGTTGCACCACCTGGAATGGTGGGTTGCGACCCCTGCTCTCCATAACCAAGTTTTGCAGGTATTTTCAACTTGCGCTTCTCTCCTATGCACATGCCCAACAATCCTTGGTCCCATCCTTTAATCACTTGACCACTGCCAAGTTCAAACTCAATTGGGTCACTCCTTTCAAAGCTGGAATCAGATCCATCTGTGAGTTTACCCCGATAATGTACTTTGACTCTATCACCTTTGTGTGCCTGAATGTCACAAGTTTTCGGCTTATACTTTACACCGATCTGTAACTCCGTAACATCTCCGTCCTCTTCGCCAAGTCCGGCTTCGCCACTTGCGCCATCGATCACCGACGCTTCATCAACCACGATAGATGGTAGTTTCTTCTCTGTCGCAATAACAACTCCATTAGCAGCTTTAATCCCTAAAGATGTTTGGCCAGATCCATCAGCTGTTAAGGCATGTTCAATTTGAACAAACTTCCCCGAAGGGCTGAATGTGGTGAGAGAGAGAGAACACCACTTTTTTCTTTTACTACTTTGTTTATTTATTTATTTATTTATTTTTTTATTTTATCTCTTCTTTTTTAAACAAAAAAAAAAAAAAACATAATCATTTCTCCCACATGCACTTTATGATCCAAACTTTTTCTTAATCAACCCACTCCCTCTCTCTCATGTTACTTTTTCTCTCCATCAGACCCACGCCTATGCTTTCTACCTTAATATATTTTTATTTAAAATTATTATTATTATTATTATTACAAAAAAAAAAAAAAAAAAAAAAATCAAACCCATTGCCGGTTTTCACACAACCGTGGGCCACGAAACTTTTTTTTTTTTTTTTCATTATTATTTCTTTGCCAAAAAAAAAAAAAAAAAAAAAAAAAAAAAAAAAACCAAACCAATTTACTATTTGCACAACAACCCATATTTTTATTCATCTCAGGGATCAACCCCGATCACAATTTTACAACAAAAAAAAAAAAAAAAAAAAAAAACAACCAAAACAAACAACCAAAACCCACACCCACAGTGGGATTTTTCTTCTCTACTCTGCTGCAGGTCTCTTCTTCTTGCCTCCGTCCTGGGCGGCCCTTGCCGGTGTTGCCTCCGTGTTTCCCACTCCACTGGGCATGATCACTACTCCCTGCTCCTCCACTGCAGCGTATGGCGGACCTCCAAATCGGAACATTACGGTGGCCTTCCGCTTCAGCTCCTTATTTTCTGCTTTCAGCACACTTATCTCTGCTCGCGCATCCTTATACATGCGTTGGAGCAGAGCCAGTTGGGCGTTTAAATGCTGCACCTCATTTGTCCTACTCTGCAGCCGGTTTGACAAGTTTGTGACCGCCGTCATGCTTTCCACACATGCCTTCAAAGTATACTGATTAGCCTCAATATCAGTTTGCACCGCCATTTTTTGCTCCACCGACCGCATCGGAAAGTTCAATGGAGCAAAACCAGAGGTGTTTGGTTGAGGTTCACTGGCCACCGCACCAGTTATTTCTCTTGTGGGCTCGTTCAGTTCTGGAAAGAGCGTGAGCAGGTTCTGGGTAGCTGGACGGGAAGAAGAGGCCATGTTTTGGGTTGCTCAGTGTTTCAGCGCAGGGTTTACAGAGTGTTTCAGACTGCCAAAGTTTCAGAGGTTTCAGAATGGTATGCCTCAGCCTCAGCCTCAGCCTTCGTCTTGGTTAAATAGCCGAGGCAGCCACGCGTATCGCGTGCCTCTTGCCACCAGCCGACAAAACGGGCACGCAAGCCAAGGCGCCCACATGCCTCGCCATCATGTCCGGCACACCTTTTTATGGATTGGGCACGCCTTTTGATGGCACGCCTTTTGAAAAATTGAGCGCACCTTTTGAGGATGCGATTTTTTATGGGTCCGACAAGACTCTGTAAACTGTCCCGACATTGATTCCGGTTAGCTCCTTTATGGGTCCGACAAGACTCTGTAAACTGTCCCGACATTGATTCCGGTTAGCTCCTTTATGGGTCCGACAAGACTCTGTAAACTGTCCTGACATTAATTTCGGTTAGCTCCTTTATGGGTCCGACAAGACTCTGTAAACTGTCCCGACATTGATTCCGGTTAGTTTCTACAAGGGTCCAGCAAGACTCCGTAAACTGTCACGACATTGTCTTCTACAACGGTCCGACATGACCCCATAAACTGTCTTCTACAACGGTCCGACATGACCCATAAACTGTCTTCTACAAACGGTCCGACATGACCCCATAAACTGTCTTCTACAACGGTCCGACATGACCCCATAAACTGTCTTCTACAACGGTCCGACATGACCCCATAAACTGTCTTCTACATCGGTCTGACACCACCATACAGTGTCCTCTACAACGTTATGACACCCCATACAGTGTCTTCACCAACGGTCTGACACGACCATACAGTGTCTCCTATCCTTTTTCATTTTTATGTATTTTCTTGTTTTGTTCCTCTCTTCAAACTCAAGTTGGTTAGTTTCTATCCTCCTTGAGTTTGCGGGGGGCTGTTAGAATTTACCATCACCTACCACCACTACCACCTCACCTACTCCACTAAACCTAACCCACTACACCACTACCACCTCACCTACTCCACTAAACCTAACCCACTACACCACTACCACCATCCACTACACCTACATCTATATAAGGAACCAATTGTAATATATCAATCAATCAATAATAATACATCAATTTATTTTTTACATAACTTAATTTATATAAATTAGATTTTAGACTAACCACAAAACAAAAACATATATTGAAATTTTCAACCTCAAAAAGACAACAACGTTTTTGCTTATATAATAATATAGAAGTAGAGATATAGATATATAGCATACGCAACTTCTGTGCCCTGGTGTTTTATATAGAAACAGACTGCAAGCATATGCCAAACCTAACAAACAAATAATAAAGGGAAAAAACCACTTAACTCTTTGTGGTTTAGCTGTGTAGCACTTCATCTCCCTGTCGTTTAAAAATAACCAAATACCCATCATGTGGTTTTGATTGTTTTGCAATATAATATACCTATCTGCCCTTAAAAAAATTGACGGAATTTGTGCTACACATGCCAAAAATTGGAGTTGAGAAAAGAAAATAATAATTCAAAAGTCAATATTATGTAAAAAGTCACATTTGCCCTTAGCTTCTTCTTTTTCCACAAACCAAACCCTAATCCTCTTCTTCCTCAAAATCTAATCCCAACTCTAAAAACCCCTAACCCTAAGCAGCCCCTCCCATCTCCAGCCACCTCTGCTGCCGCCACCAGCCATTACCCCTGCCACCCCATCCCTACACTGCTAGCACTCCCTCCCCCTCACTCCTGAAACCCCTTTCACCACCACAATCTCATTGCACTCCTTATCTCCTTATTCACACCCCCACAACCGCCTTTCACCATCCCAATGTAGCCGCCATGCCCTCTCCCCTCATGCACACTTGTGACCCAAATTTGTTCTGCTTTTCTTTTTTGGGGGGGGCAGGGGGAGGGGCAATGCAAATCTATTCTTATTTGTGAAAAATGGAGCTTGGACTTAGATGGCTGCCATGAGATGAAACTGGATTCAAAATGCCACGATCTGGAATTGGATGCTTGGCAATTTGTTCCAATTGCAAAATGCCAATGATTTGTTCCGAATGAATACACACACATATATATAGCAAAATTCTATGGTCACACCACACTTCCTTTGAGATTTAGGATTTGGGGTGTGTACCATATACACCTTTGATTACGATCTTTGTGATCTTTGGTTATGGCCTATTGTGACATTAGTTATGACTCATTATGATATTGGTTATGACATTATTTTAGTTATGATCCAAGAATTTTTTAATTCTACCTTAAGTAGAGTTTGGTTATAACTTTTTTTTTTTAGGTATGACTCTCATAGGATTGAGTTATGACATTTGTGGTAATCAAATCCACAAATGTCATAACTTGCATATGGTACATACCCGTTTAAGGGTGTGTATCATAGCATTATCCATATATATATATATATATATATATCTCACTAGAAATCAATTTGTATAATCAACTGTGTATGCACAATGTAAGCGTGTAAGTACATTGTGTGCATATTTTTATGTATATATAATTATAATTAGAAATTAATTTGTGTAGCCACTATGTATATGCACCCGTGTGTAAATTTATATGTAAATATACTATATATTATATTTATTACTCGATGTAATATGAGATAAAATTAGAAATTCAGTGATTATATATGATTTAATTGGCTAATATGTGATTAAATTAAAATTAATTGTATAATAGAAGAGATAGAATGAGAAGGCAGAAGAAAAAAGGGAAGGAAAATAAAAAGAGGGGTATTCAAATCATTTTCTATTTTCCATTAACAGTGTTACGCTCCGGTTGTTTGGGCTGAAAATATTTTCTAATGGAAAGTATTTTCTATCGAAAACTTTTTTCAAAAAAAGTTTTTCAGAGAAAATATTTTTCTATGTTTAGTGGTAGTGGTGGAACGAAGGTGAAGGTGTATGTTTAGTGGTAGTGGTGGAACGAAGGTGAAGGTGGAGGTGGAGGTTGTTAGAATAGGAAATTATATTATTCTGATTTGTTCCTTGATTGATGTAATAGGCTATTATGAGCTGGCCCTTAATTCATGCCTTATGACACTCCTGTAATTATGCTTTATTTCTAATATAAAAAAAGATGAGGTCTCACTCATTCCCTATCTCTTTCTCTTCTCTAAAACCTTCATGGTATCAAAGCAACAACCCTAAATCCATACACCACGCAGCCATCACAAAGCTACCCATCCAGGTTTGACAGGTGTATATCACCTTCCCTAGCCCGGTTAGCTATTGCCGAAGGGCTTCTTGGCCCAGACGCTAGCTGCTGAAGCCTACCGGAGGCAGCCTTAGCCCCTTTGATCAATGTCGCAAGTGCCCCAACCTCTTGTTGGTCCCTGCCAACAGGCCTCCCGGCCTAGTCAACCACTAGTGCAAGCTCTTCTTGCCTTGCCGACTGCCATTGGCAGTCTCTCTGACCCAGTCGACAACCCCTATGCATTCGTTGGCTTCAGTCGACATCCTCTGTTGTCTCGCCTCCCTCTGCTGTCGTCTCACTATTGGTTTGAATCTCTGCTGCTGTCGTCTCTCTGTTGTTGACTTCGTAATGAGGTATTAACCAAGAGTTTCTTTGGTTCTTTTCTTTTTCAAAAAAAAAAAGTACAAAAAAGAAGAAAAAGAAAAAAAAAGTCTATATGAGTTCTTAATTCTTTATGCTTTCATAGTGATTGTTGTGTCTTTCCTTCCACCACCATCTTCCGGGTTTGTGATTGGCACTAGTTTTGTTGAGGGTTCAGTAATACGATATCCATGGCAGATTCCACCAGTGTGTCCACTACTTTCTAGACACCGCAGAATGAGAGTTCCATTATACCTACTACTATGGCTGATAACTCCAACCCTAGTCTTAAAATCACCACCTCTCTATTTAATGGTCAAAACTATTTAGCGTGGTCACAGAGTTTGACTATCTTTTCGAAGAGCAGAGGGAAGATGGGGTATATTGATGGCAACATACAGGCACCCAACACCACGGACCCGAGTTATGATCAGTGGGAGATCACCAACTCCCTCATTAAGGATTGGTTGATACATTCTATGGTCCCGGAGATTGGAGAGGGCTATCTATCTATGGACACTGCATAGGATATTTGGGAATCCGTGGCTACCACTTATTCACGGAAGGGGAATTTCTCCCAGGCTTTCGAGTTACGCCAGTCCATTGAGAGGGCAATATAGGGTGAGATGCCTATTCTCTAGTATTTTACCTTCCTTAACAATGGGTGGGAAAGGCTTGACCATCTTCAGGATTAGAAGCCTGTCTGTCCCACGGATTCTGTTGGTTACTGAAAGTTTGTGGAGCAGGAGCGGGCCTTCAAGTTCTTGGAAGGCCTGAATGTGGAGTATGATCCGGTTCGAAGAGGAGTAATTGGTATGGATGTGCTTCCTTCTCTCCAGGAAGCTTTCTCTTATGTGCAGAATGAGGAGAGTCATCGCTCTGCGATGCTTCCTTCTACCACCACTGACACTTTTGCTTTGTTTTCTGCACCTTCCCCGAGCTGGCGAGTGTGTCTCTCATGGTTCTTGTCCTTCATCTGAGAAGGATAATCTTTTCTGTGACTACTGCCGTATACCTCAACACACTCGAGAGACTTGTTGGAAGCTGCATAGGGCTCTTTCTAGTGGTCGAGGAGACCGTCCTGGTACTCGCGAAAGTAGATCTGGCCAGTCTAGAGGCTAAGGGGCCAATGTTCGGGCTCATCTTTCAGACACGGTTGAGCCACCACCTTCATCTCCCGTTATCTCACCGGTTGTTGATGTTTTGGGATTATCTGCCTCGGATTTTGAGATCGCTCTTCGCCACTTGCTAGACCGTCGAGCCTCCACTTCTGCCACAGGTGCACCCTTTTCTTCCTTTGCCAATTTAGGTAACTTGGCTTCCTCCCCATATATATTGCTATCTCATACCACTGTACTATGAATTATTGATTCTGGTGCTTTCGACCATATGTTTGGTTCCTCTCATTTATTCTCAGAGTATAACCCCTCTTCAGGTCAAGAAAAAGTGCGTATTGCTGATGGTACTATGTCGTCTATATCAAGAAAAGGTTTAATTCATGTCACCTCTTCCCTTCCTTTATTCTCTGTCCTCTATGTTTCTAATTTTAGTATTAATCTTTTATCTTTGAATTATATTACTCGTGGTTTGAATTATAGCGTAACATTTTTTCTTGATCGTTGTCTTTTCTAGGACCTTATCACGAAAAAGGAGATTGGCAGTGGTAGAGAGGAACATGATCTGTACATTCTTAACCAGAAAGAAAAGATGGCTCACACATCTATTCAGTTACCATCCACCAAGGAAGACATTTGGCTGTGGCACCGTCGTTTAGGATATCCCTTTTTTTACTACTTAAGCATTTATTTCCTTTTGTTTTTGAGAATACTTGTATGTCTGATTTTCAATGTGAGTCTTGTCAACTTGGGAAACAACACCAAGCTTCTTTTGCTTCTTTATTAATAAAAAATCTGTTCCATTTACATTGATTCATTCTGATGTCTGGGGTCCCTCATGTTTTGTGTCTTTAAAAGGTCAAAAATGGTTTATTACTTTCATAGATGACTGTTCTAGAGCCACTTGGGTCTATCTGATGAAAGATAAAAGTGAGGTGTTTTCTGTGTTTCAAACCTTTCATGAAATGATTTACACTTAGTTTGGGGTGGTTGTCAAAGTTTTGCGTTCTGATTATGGGGGGAGAATATCTTGACTCTGCTCTTGCCAGTTATTTCGTCACTTATGGCATTATTCATCACACTTCTTGCACTAATACCCCTCAACAAAATGGTATTACTGAAAGGAAAAATCGCCATCTCCTTGATGTGGCCCGTTGTCTATCCTTTGAAATGCGTGTTCCCATGGTTATCAGAATCCCGATCCGGATCTTACGATCCTACGATCTTACGATCCATTTGAGTACAATCGATCCGGATCGTGTAAAAAACTCCTTATAGGTAGGATCTTTCGATCTTGGTAGTAGGATCTTATAGGATCGTGGAATCCCGATCCGAATCCGATCCTATCCAATCCAATTGACAAGCCTTGTTTTGTATTGTATGACATATTTTGTTGTAAATTTTATGTTTGTTGTCTAAATACTAATTTATGTCATCAAAATAAATAATAAAAATTAAGTAGAATTGAATCAAATAGACTAAGAAAAACAAATTAGGAAACAAACATTTAAATATTGCGGTAATTTAAGAAAATTAAATAGTCGGAAAAACAAACTTAGCTTTAGCGGAGTTTAAGAAGGGTAAGATGATTGCAACTTTATCCCAATTTTTGGAGAAATTATTTTTGTGACTCGAATCTGCTCCACCAGGGATGCTAACTGCAAACCTTATCATTCGACTAAGCTACTCTTTTGAGTTCTTAATCTATTTTCATATCCAATTTTGTTAAATATTTTTTCTTCACTTTTTATGCATTATTGTACATTGTAAAGTATTTTATTATAGAATTCTTCTTCTTCTTCACCTTCTTTTTTGATGAAATACAGAACTTTTACCATCGAGTTTTCTATTGCATAATATTATAGGTACATTTGACATGAAGTATTATATTTTTCACAATATCTTCACTTCTTTTTAATAGAATATAGGTTCATTTTGTGTATACTTTGTACGAAATATTTATTTAAATTAAATTATTATGTAATTTTTCTTTTTCGGTAGGATCTTACGATCCTCGATCTGATTCTACGATCTGATCCTATAAACACCTCCAACGATCCAACGTAGGATCCCGATTTTAACAACCTTGCGTGTTCCTAGATCCTATTGGGGGGAAGTGGTTCTCACTGTAGCTTATTTGATTAATCGTCTTCCTACCAAAGTCCTTCAAAAACAAACACCTCTTCAAGTTCTGTTCGAGTCCACATCTTCTGGGTTCTCCATTCCCCTTAGACCTTTGGTTGTGTTTGTTTTGTCCATAACCATTCACCCATTCGTGGTAAATTGGATCTTAGGTCTCTTAAGTGTGTTTTCCTGAGTTACTTTGCCACACAAAAGGGTTATAACTGTTATCATCCTCCCACTTGCAAATAATTTGTCTCCATGAATGTCACCTTTTTCGAGTCTCAGTCTTACTTTCTACCCTCTCCAGTGTCCTAATCATCCCTTCAGGGGAAGTCTTGGTGTGAAAAGATTCTTGTTCCACTTTTGTCGGTGATTGAACAAATAGAGGATGATGAGCCAGCAGTTGTTGAAGCAGGCAAAGTGTACATCAGAGACAAGGACAGACAAAAAGTCACCTGGATGCAAGAGACTAATTTCCCTCCTCTATTGCCAACTTCTTCCTCGGATGAGTGTCTAGAGTCGCCCCCCCTTTCCTGAGAGTCCAAGTAATTCTGATCCTAGTGCTCTTATTCTTGAGTTTTTAGATCTTGATGTTCCCATTGCTAATAGGAAGGGGGTTAGGTCATGTACTCAGTATCCTATTACGAATTATGTCTCTTATTTTAATTTGTCTCCCTCATATAAAGTCGTTTTGTCTAAGATTTCTTATGTGAGTCTGCCTAACAATTTTCAAGATGCTCTCTCTATTCCTAAATGGAAGCATGCCATGATAGAGGAGATGAGAGCTCTCAGCAAGAATGGCACTTAGGAGTTAGTGGAGTTACCTAGAGGCAAACATCTAGTTGGGTGTAAATGGGTGTATACTGTCAAACACAACGTAGATGGTTCCGTCGAACGGTACAAGGCAAGACTGGTTGCTAAGGGCTTCACTCAGATTTATGGAGTAGATTACCAAGAGACATTTTCCCCAGTTACTAAGATGAACTCTGTGAGAATACTACTCTCTCTTGCAATAAATTTGGATTGGCCACTTCATCAATTTTATATGAATAATGCCTTCCTACATGGAAATCTAGAAGAAGATGTCTATATGAATATTCCCTCTAGTTTTGAGGATGCTAAGTCTAAAGGTAAAGTGTGTAAGCTCCAAAAGTCACTTTGTGGGCTAAAGCAATCGCCTAGGGCGTGGTTTGAACGGTTTGCTCAAGTTATACTGAGATATGCATTCAAATAAAGTCAAGCTGATCACATTTTATTTATGAAACACTTCGCATATGGTAAGACCACAACTCCTATTGTTTATATTGATGATATTGTTCTAATAGGGAATGATGTTGAGGAGATCCCTCGGTTGAAAGAATACTTGGTCAAGGAGTTTAAAATCAAAGACTTAGGTCATTTGAAGTATTGCTTGGATATTGAAGTAACTCGGTCCAAGGATGGCATCTTCATATGCCAGAGGAAGTATGTACTTGACTTGCTTAAGAAAATTGGGATGCTGTGAGATAGACCATGTGATACACCTCTAGAACCGGGCCAGAAACTAAGTAAGGATCAAAGGGGAGAGCCAGTGGACAGGGGAAGCCATTAGAGGCTAGTAAGTAAGCTCATATACTTATTCTACTCATGTCCAGACATTGCCATTGCAGTGAGCATGGTCAGCCAGTTTATGCATGCCCTTACAACTTCCCACTTAGAGGCGGTTATGAAAATCCTGAGGTACCTGAAATCCTCTTCTGAAAAGGGTCTCTATTTCTCGAAACATGGCCATCACAGTGTGGAGGCATCAACTTCTAGATATTGCACATTTGTTGGAGGCAACTTAGTCACACAGCGAAGTAAAAAATAGAATGTGGTTGCTAGATTTAGTGCTGAGGCAGAATTCAAAGCCATAGCTCAGGATGTATGTGAGTTGTTATGGATTAGACTATTGTTAGAAGATTTGGGGATCCATCAAACTGATTCCATCAGATTGTACTGTGACAACAAGGCGGCGATCAACATAGCTCATAATCCGGTACAACATGACAGAACCAAGCATGTGGAGATTGATAGGCACTTCATCAAGAAAAAGCTCACTAGTGGCACCATATGTACTACATTTGTGAAAACTGGAGACCAGCTAGCAGATATTCTCACCAAATGGATAGAGAGCAAACCATTTCATGACATTCTCAACAAGCTGGGCATTAGAGATATCTTCACATCAGCTTGAGGGAGAGTGTTAAAATAGGAAATTATATTATTCTGATTTGTTCCTTGATTGAGGTAATGAGCTATTATGAGCTGGTGGCATGGTAGTGGGGTGACGGCGGCGGTGATGGCGACAGTGATGATGGTACTAGCCGTGGTGATGGTGGTGTGGTGGTGGAGGTGAGAGTGGTGGTGGCGGTGGTGTGGTGACATTGATAAAATTTTAATCGAGAAAACGTTTTCTGTCTTTTAAAAGTAGAAAACATTTTTTGCCCAAATAAGCTTGTTTTTCATTAACCATAGAAAATATTTTCCGTTAACTTTCATTTTTCATTGTACCAAACACCAGAAAATACAAAAACATTTTGTAGAAAACGTTTTCCGCCTGAACAAACGAAGCGTTAGTGTCACACTTTAGTCCAAAATCACATAAGAGGTAATTGACTATTTTTAAATGACAAGAGGGTGAAGTGATACAGGGTTAAACCACAGGGGGTAAGGTGGATTTTGCCCAATAATAAGATAGCAGGCAACACCAGCATCCTGCCCCCACCAGAAAGTAAATTGAGACAATAATGTCATCAATTAGTGCTTAGATAATCAATTTAGAAATTCAATGTACAAGGAAGGCATAATATGAATAAGTGAGAGAAATCTGATCATCAGATAGATTCAAGACAACTGAAAGTATATTATTGTGGTCAACAGAACCTGGTATCAGCTACAAGACTTCATCACTGTTCTTCTGAATCCAATAAAATCGTTTTACTAGCAAATATGATACTGAATAACCCGCTCACCCTGGAAAATAAAAAACAAAATTTACATTCTAATAACAGGAAAAAGAAAAAGGGAGTGTTCGTCTCTTTTTCATTGTATGCTCCTCTTTTTTGGGTACAGAAAAAAGACGTTTGGTACAGAAAAAATGTTCAAATAACATTCCGAAAAAAAGTTAATTTCAAGACCTTCGCATGCGAATCTTGCATGTAAAAACTTCTAGTAAGGAGCTACTAAACAAACCCAATTTGTGGTTTCAGATTGTTGACTCATGCAGCTCAGCTAGTTGTTATTATGCATTTATAACTAAATGTCAGATGATCATTACAATTACCACCAGACCTTTTTCCATGAGATAAACCACATCAGATATTATGGAAGTTACTGTTATATAAGAAAAAAAAGGAAAAATTTCTTACCACAAGACTTAAAAATTTGAACTATGTACTGCTAGTAGAGGCAGTAGCTGAAGTGACCGGGTGAGTAGAGGCAAAAAGAGCACAGCACGAAAAGACTATTATAAATTAGCTTCAGGGACATCACAAGCCCATCTGTTTCATCCACAATGACCACTTAACAGCCTCTAAAAACTTATCATTCCTCCGCAGTGCTGTGATCAGATTAGTGTAGGTTATTCTATCGGGTTCTATCCCACTTTCCCTCATTTCCTTTACCAAAGCCACAGCATCTTCAACCAGTCCTGCTACTCCATATGCCTTTATCAATGTGTTATAGCTGCACAAGTCAGGCCCAAGACCAGTAGTTGCTTTCAATTCCATTAGCACACCAGCAATGTCTTCAATCCATCCTTGCTCTCCATATATATTAATCATAATATTGTACGTATAGTGATCTGAAGCACAGCCTGACTCTCTCATCCTCTGCAAAACACTTGTAAAATTCTTCATTTGGCCATTTTTTCCATAGGCATCCAACATACAATTGTAGGCTTCAAGAGAAACTGAAAAACCATTAAACTGCATTTTTCTAACAGTTGATGACATATTCTTTAAGCACTTATTTTGCCCATATGCAGCAACAATAGTATTGTACGAGATAACATCAATCAAGCCTCGCTTTCTAGCCATCCAGAACACCTTCCTAACCTTTTTAAAAAGCCTGGATTTTCCATAAACATTGAGCATAACATTGAACGTAATGGTATTAGGTGCAAAACCACGCTGAAGCATCTCATCAAAAATCCTTGAAAGCTCATCAACTGGCAACGCATGAGCACAGCAGTTTATCACACAATTGTACATTTCCTGATCCCAACTGACTCCAGTCTTTACAATCTTGTAGTAATAAAGATCTGCCAATTTATCTAGCATCCCACATTGTTGATAAATACGGAGCATATCACGGAGCAGATAAATGTCTGGAACAATATTCTTTTGTTTCTCCATTGTGTCTAGAACAGAACAAGCATCATTTATACGTCCAGCTTTGACATACATTCTTACTACAATGCTAAAAGCAATCATGTCCAAGGCTACACCTGCCGATTTTAACTTCAGATAAAGGTTCTCCGCTTCTGTGAATAAATTCATCACACTGTAAATGCCCATCATTGTGCATATGATGTGTAAGTTTGGCTTATCGTCAGATTTTGGCATATGGGCATATATCTTGACCGCATTCTCAAGATGACCCAAATCTTTGCATGAGCAAATTAATAAATGGTACAAGTTATCCTCAAAAGATTGATCCTTCCACTTTTTTTCCTGTAAAATTTTTATTGCATCGCTCACCAAGCAGTGTTTCACATAAGCCATGACAAGAATTGAGCATGATGTCTGATTAAACAGAACATGTTCATAAAAGGAACCTTTCACAACTCGAGGCACTTTATCAAACCTTCCGGCTCTCTCATATGCTTGTAAAAGAATACCAAGGACAGAGGAATATTGACAACCCATCATCATCATATCCTCGAGTGTTGTACTGGCAGCCTCTTCATCCTCGTGATTGGCTTGCAAATTTATCATTGTGTACATGTTGGATGAGTTAGGTTGAAATCCTGCCTGTTTGAGCTCCCTATAGTACCAGTTTGCCTCCTTGTAGCTGTTGGCTCGACCCCACCCTTCAATCATGGACCTGTAAGTTGTTTCATCAGGCTCTATTTGAACAGCTCCAAGGTTTTGAAACAAGCGTTGTGCAGCGTCCATTTTACATATCTTCCCATATCCAGTGATCAATGTGTTGTATGCAATTATATTTGGGGGAAATCCAGCTTCTTGCATTGAAACCAATACCAGCTCAGCCTCCTCCAACTTGCCTTGCTGACTATATGCGTTCAGTAATACCAACCAATTCTCCATATTCAGAATTACTTCATCCTCTCTCAAGAACCATATAATTTCTTCTGCCTTATTATACAGACCCAGACGAGTATAGATTGTGATCATTGCCGAATATGCAGATTGACATCTAAGTCCGAAATTCCTCATTTTGAAAAATGTAAATTGCGCTTTCTCAACATTCCAACCCTTCTGATAAAGACTCATGAGCATGCCAAATGTAGCCTCATTGGGACAAACACCATTTTCCAACATCAAGCGAAACCACTTTGCACCCAAACCCACATGCCCCTGTTTAAAACATGCATAAATAAGTGTGTTAAAAATCTGGAAGTTGAGTTCACAACCTGAATCAGTAGTCATCTCACGAATCAACGCATCTGCCACACTCCAGTCCTCCTTCCTACCCACCACTCGGAGGGCTAAATTATAAGCAGTTAGATTCTGCTTCAACTTTCCATTGCTTCTCATCCACTCAAAAAACCTTAGAGCTTTACTATCACTATGCCTCTCTAAGCGTTTCAAGATCAAATTGCAATGCTCCAAACTCAAGTCAGGCTCAATAGCATAACTATCAACATCTAAAGCATTTTCAACACCGGAAACAAAATTTACACTAGTTGTCTCATCTACAATCACAGGCTTTTTTTCTTCTTCTCGTTCTCGTAAGTCATCACTGCCCACATTCTTTACGCCTCGAGATTTTTTCCAAACACTTCTCCCGCGCCTCCTAAATTGGCGACCATTAAAATTAGAGTCTTCCAAAACCAAACTCTTATTACCTAAATATTTATTTGAGCAATTAAAGGAATGATCAGTTTGACTTGAACCTGAAATGTCTGACAACTCGGTATCGGACCGAGAAACCCTAATTCCCTTGAACTTACTAAAAGGGTTGGGAATACATGCACCAGTTATATGCACAGAACAAGTATATGCAGATAGTGAATAGTGACCCCACAATTGTGAAGAGGAATCAAGTTTCTTCATTTGAATTCTGTAAAATCAAACGCAAATGAAATATGATTTTAGTTGGAGAAAAAGCAAGCAGTGATGAGATGAGAGAAAACAAAATTGATTTGAATTGGAGCATAAAATGATAGCTTCAAGTGCCATTTGATGGGAATATGAAGTTATGAAAGGAAAGAATCGTAGGAGTCTTGAGTTAAAATGGCAAACCTGTCAAAAAGAGATAATGGAATTGGAAGCAGTGGAACTTCTTGTTGTTGGGGGTTGTAGTTGATTCACAGGTCAGAGAGGCTATTGGTGGTGAGAATCCAGATTTGGGGGAGATAGCAGTGGGACCACCGCAACACAGAAGCCAATTAGAACCATTGTCGCCTGGACGACGTAAGCAAGCCGATGGATGGATAGGGCCGTGGTGGCAAGAGGAAAGGGACGTGGTGGAAGAAGATGGCACTCACTGTCCGATGGGCTCAAATATTTTAATATGGATGAGTTCTGAATTTTATTTTATTTTATTTTATTTCTTTTTTGAAAAACATGCCTCCTATTACAAATTAACATAGTTTTATACAAAATTTTATAATCATAACATACGTTGCGTATTTTATGATTTACGTATTTTATGATTGATATAACAAAAATTTAATAGTAAAGTTACATAGTAGCGATGCAATGCATACCATAGGCTTTCACTTTTTGAATTTGGAGAAATTATATTTTGCTCCAGGGGCAAACTTATGTGGTGCTCCAAATTAAGTTTGATTGATTAAAACAGTAAATCATATTACTTTTGTGCCTCCTTTGAAGGGAAAATTATTAGGAGAATTTCAATGTTGTGGTACAAATAAATAAATAAATAAAGACAAACTTTATTTTACCCCTTGTGATTTAGTTTATGTACGGATCACCCCATTACCACATAACCCTGTAGACACGCCATTTTTAAAATGCCTTAAGACTTGGGCGCTCTTTTTTTAATTCTCAATGATGAAAACAAGATGTGTTAATCTTACAATTGCTATAGCAAAAAGTCTAAGAGTCAAGCTTTAAACCACCCTAATGCCCGCTTTGGACAAAATGTTTTTCAACTAAAATGGGAACTTCTTTCAAAATGAGTTTAGTGGTGCGATTCCAGACATTACTGTAATGCTCTAGAGGCTTATATTTTCAAAAATCAAAGTGTTATATTCTTTCAAACAAACTGAGCAAAGGACATGGGAGGAATAAATAGAAGGGGTGAAATCCTCTGAAATACCTATTTTTCCTCTCAGTCCAGGCTGGACCTTGTTGATCCGATGATGCATTCTTTGACTGGCCGAACACCATATGATGGCTGGTCAAAAATGCATTCGACCAGACACCAAAGGGAACGAGCGGCTGAATGTTTCGAGTGCAAAGTATTTCTGGGAATTTCAACTTGTTCAACACATTTTCCAAAAATATCTTAGATATTTACACCTTAGGCTCTATATATAGAGCTCGGCAGCTCATTCCAAAGGATTGAAAAATTTTGCCCAAGGCTCATAAGAGCCTATTGATCTCTCTCTCTCTCTCTCTCTCTCTCTCTCTCTCTCTCTCTCGCCCTCACCTCTTACCTACCACCCATTAGCTTTGAACACCAAAGCTCCATTGAAGTTTGATCCTAGGCTTCTTGTTAGGACTTTTGGACATTAAACAACGCATCTAAAGTGACTTGAGGAAATTAAAAGAGACTTTGTAAATCAAGAGAACTCATCCTCTTTAAGAGGTGATATTCTCACACCTTTCATCATCTTTCTCCATTTCTTTCTTTAATTCAAGCTTTATTTTCATTATGTAGTTGCTGTAAAGAGGTAACAAGTCCTCATGGATGTGGAGGGAGTAGATTTAACCACCTATGCATTGAGTTGATAGCTTTTCCTTTATTTTTTTACTTTCCTTGGCCCTAATTTCTTGTTCTTATGTATTTTGGACCTTTGTGGAGTAACTATTAGCCATCTATTCACAAGTTCAATAAGTAAAGGAGTGTAACAAAGAGAAGATGTAAGTTCTTATCCATTTCTTGGGCTTGAATTTGTTCTTGATTTGATCTATTTTTTTTTTTAAAGCAAAATATTTGTTAACACATCTGTTTATATCATTGTTGAGAGTTGTAGCCCATCTACTTCTTCTCTAAGTGATCCTTATGAGTACATGGGGTATAAGGAATGACCACTCCTCAGAAAATGTCTTTTGGCTTCAGTTTCCGAGGAGTGCTCTTCTGGGTGGTTCTAGATGTTGGACAATCTTCACTATATTTAAAAAATAAATTCTGTTTGTGTACTTAACAACAAACGGAATACAAAAGAAATAAAAGAAAGGAGAGAGATTGTTTGATTACAAAAATCAAACCAGAAAATAAAAATAAATAAATAACAAATTTTATTTTGTTACAAAAACAAAATCAAAATCTAAAGCAGAAAAATAATAAAACAAAAAGTAAATTAACAACTTACCAAATTAATTTCTTGAACAAATTTTTGATCAAGTCCAGTGTTTAACACTGTGTCCTTAGACAGATTCGTCATATTCACGGTGCTTTCAGATTGTAGACGCCTATCTCCCAAGATAAAATGATCAACAGCAAACAATAGCAGTACTACAAAATTGTTTGCACTACGAACACAATTTGTTTTTATACACTTTCTCACAAGAAAATAATGCAACAAAATACAGAGAGTAATTGCAAAATTTTTTGGACAAAAATTAAAGTGAAAGTCCAAATGAGGGACTACCTATTTATATAGGAAAATGGTGGCTGTTTGGTTTGAATTAAACATGTACAAAACCTGTTTAGTTTAAATTAAACAGATACAAATCTATTTAAACAGGTAAGGCACTGTTTGGTTTGAATTTCAAACAAATATTGAATCTGTTCGGTTTAAATTCAAACCGATTGGAACCTGTTCAGGTGGAGGGAAAATTGGACAGATTTTCAGAATTTAAATTCAAATTCTGGAAAGACTTTATTTTACCAAAGAATAAAATTAAATTCAAATGTTTTTTGCCCAAAAAGATAGGTATTGCGCCGGACAAGCCCAACCTAACCTTATACCATGCACTCGTGCCCAGGCCCAGGCCCAGTCCAGCTCGACCGACCAGACGGACGGCAGCGGCGACGTCCACTTATGTGTTTATTTTTGGTTCTAATGGGTCTAGCCCACTTTGCTCATAACCTCACCCTTCTACAAACTTGGGATGCCCCTTGGGGCCCTCTCCAAGTTACAAACTCATGCCTTATAAACCCACAGAATTCTTCCCACCAAACCAATGTGGGACAAGCCTTTGTTCAAACCTTAAGGAATTTCCACCAAAAACTCCATTTCCATGGAGCTCACTTTGGCTTCTGTGGGAGCCGACTTTCGTCGGATCAAAAGGGACGAATGGACAAGTTCAGTCCGAGACATAACATTTATTCGGCATTGATCCTAGTCAATTGAAGAGCCGAATAAAATAATCGGCATTCCCACCAATAAAACAAGGGCCGAGTAGAAGCACATGTAAAGGATCGAGGATGGGCCAGGCCCTAAGGCCCAAAGAGAATAATATAAATACAAGATCATCGATTAGAGAAAGGTATGTGAGAACCATTACGCTTAAACTTAAAATACAAGTAATCCAGAAAGTAAAGACTAACTTGTCCGTCGGAGTGCTAATTCCTGCATCCCCGACCGAAGTGTTTATTCCTTTTTAGGTGATTAGCTGAGGATTGTGAACGTCCCCAGGATCTGAAGAGTATTTCCAAACCACATCACTACAAATGGCGCCGTCTGTGGGAATACTCAAAAACATCCATGGCGGGCGTAACGGAAGACCCTTCGATAGTCACTGACGAAACCACACAGAGAGACGACCTCACTCCAACAAACATGCTTGGACTGGAGACCATCGCTGCGAGACGCGCTTTGAACTTCGCCTCACCCTCAACTTCAAAGCATGAGACAATGCAAGCAATCATGGAATAAGCAAAGCAAAACGAACAGAGGTTGGAGAACATGATCACTGAGAACGAACGTCTCCGTTAGGATTTGGCTTTGGAAGTGGCGAAGTCCAAACAAGCTATACGCCAAGATCCGGAACGACCTCTGGGTGTAGGTGGTCGACGACCCGGAGCCCGACAACAAGACATTGATAGTAACTCCGACTCATTATCCCCGGAGCCCAAGAAGAAGGGACAACCCGAAACTTCCAGTTCCTCTGAAGAGAGTCCACATGTAAGGCATAAGCGAAGAAGAAACAGTTCAGATGAAAAATACCAGCATGATCCCTTTGTACGACGGATCGCAAAGGCGGTTTTGCCCAAAAAGTTCAAAGCTCCGTTGTTTACCCTCTATGATAGAAAATCAGACCCTACCGATCACATCTGTCACTACAAGCAAGCCATGACACTGCATGCAGACGACGAGACCCTCATGTGCCGAATATTTCCCAGCAGTTTAGGACCATTGGTTGTCAGGTGGTATTATAAACTGGAGCCGGCTTCGATCAAAAGCTTCCATCAATTACAGAAATCCTTCAGGGCCAGATTCATCACCAACGAGGTCCAGCCGAAACAAGCCGACTCTCTCTAGGCAATGCAGATCTTGCCAGAAGAAACACTAAGAGAGTATTCGGCGCGCTATTGGGAATGCTTTAATCTTGTTAACGACGCTTGCAACGACTCCATGGCCATCACCGCCTTCAAAATGGGTTTACATCCTGATAGTGCTCTCCTCAGCTCCTTGACTAAAAGACCTCCCAAAACAGTCTGGTCGTTGATGAAGAAAGTTGAGGAATATTGCAAAGTGGAGGATAACGCCTTGCGGGTTAAAGCCGGAAACATGGCCAACAAGACGGCCCCTTCTGAAATTACTCAGCCGTTAAATTCTGTACCACCTCAGAGCCCTAAGCCACGACATCGGGCTAAATGAGACAAGAGACGAGATTCTCGTCGATCAAGCAACCAAAGCTCTCACCGAGCAAATGAACAACTGCAAGTTGATAGCAGGCGCACAAGGCGCGTCGACAAGAAATATACGAAGTTAACAGAGCCGATCAACGCGGTTATGTCTAAAGTCCAACACCTTCCGTTCTTCAAATGGCAGTCCAAAATGGTGGGACCTCTCGACACGAGAAGACGGGATAGACGGTGCGAGTATCACAAGGACCATGGCGATGATACTAAGAGTTGTTATGCATTGAAGGATTACCTGAAGGAATTGGTACAAGATGGTAGGCTACAACAGTACGTCCGAAAAGGCAACCCAACCAAAGCAATAGCCTTGAGACAGGATTCCCCTCCACTCGGTGTGATCCACATGATATACAGCCTACCAATGTCATCCGCGGTACATACGATTCAGTCGAATCCCGACCCTCAAAATCAACTCACTCCGGCAAAACGGCCCCATGAAGCTGTGAGCATTGCTTTTGATAATTCAGATTTGGCCGGAGTGACACTTCTCCACATCGATCCCTTGGTAATTGAGCTACACGTAAACCGATTCACCGTTAAGTGCGTGCTCATTGATCCGAGGAGCACATCGGAGGTTATGTATTACAAGACATTCACCAAACTCGGCTTCTCTGAATCGGATCTCTCTCCGGCTCCTTATCCACTATTCGGCTTCAACGCCAATCCAGAATACCCATTGGGGAAAATTACACTACCCGTTCGAGCGGGCTCCCGAACAGTGGATGTAGAGTTCTTGGTCGTCAAGCTGCCATCGCCGTATAATCTTATCATGGGGCGATCTTGGTTGCATACTATGCAGGCCGTGCCAAGCACCTATCATCAGCTGCTACACTTCTCGACAGAATGCGGCATTGAGCAAATCCGTGGCTCTTAGAAATCGGCACAAGCATGTTATCTCCTTGCTCAAAAGACGCCAAAGGAGTTGCAAGTGAACTCTATTGAGGTAACAGATCGGGAGAGCCTCGACGATATTGGGCGGCTCCCAAATGAAAAGGCCACAGAAGACCTAGATCGAATTGAAATCAATGGCAACCCAGACAGGTTCTTCATGGTCGGCGCCTCCCTCAATCAAGCCGACAGACAGCAACTAATTTCCTTCTTGCTCTGCAACCTTGATGTATTTGCGTGGACTCCATATGAGATGTCGGGTGTAAATCCGTTTCTTTCGCAACACCGTTTAAATGTTGACCCTAAATGCAAGCTGATCATTTAGAAAAGCCGGCGATCAGCTGCAGAGCACACTGTCGCCGTTGTTGAAGATGTTGACCGGTTGCTTAACGCCGAGGCAATCAGGGAAGTGACCTACCCTACATAGTTCTTTAATACTGTGGTTGTGAAGAAGAAAAATGAGACTTGGTGAGTTTGCATTGATTTCACGGATCTAAACAAAGCCTGCCCCAAAGATTGTTTTCCTCTCCCCAGGATAGAACAATTGGTAGATGCTACGGCACGTCATCAGTGTATGAGTTTCCTCGATGTCTACAGAGGCTACCATCAAATTGCCATGCATCCGGAGGGCCAAGACAAAACTGCATTCCTCACCCCAAGAGGAACCTATTGCTATAAGGTTATGCCTTTTGGGCTGAAGAATGCAGGGGCAACTTACCAGAGACTAGTCACCACTATGTTCAAGGATCAACTCGGCCACACTATGGAAGTGTACATTGACGGTATGTTGGTCAAGTCCAAGGAAGAGCAGAATCATATAGCCGATCTGGAGGAGACACTCGGCATTCTATGCAAATATGAAATGAAGTTGAACGCTTCCAAATGTGCGTTTGGGATCGGCTCTGGCAAATTCTTGGGTTAAATTGTCAACCACCGAGAAATCGAAGCCAATCCAAGGTAAATCACAGCAATCCTAGAACTTGGCTCCCCTCGATTGGTCAAGGAGGTTCAGAAGTTAATGGGGATGGCCGCCACACTCAACAGGTTCATCAGTTGTTCCACGGACCGCTGCCGATAATTCTTTCATACAATACGGCAGGGCAAGGCTTTTGAATGGTCCGCCAAGTGCGAAGCCGCTTTCAACGACCTCAAAACTTACCTTCGATCAGTTCCACTCTTGACAACACCTTCGGCAAGTGACCTGCTCATTTTGTATCTGGCAATTTTCGACCGGGCCGTCAGCGCCGTATTGATAAAGGAAGAGCTGGGGGAGCAGCAGCTAGTATATTATGTGAGCAAGGCAATGGTCGACGCCGAAACACGCTACCTTCCGGTGGAAAAACTCATCCTCGCCCTAGTCATGGAAGCAAGAAAACTGATGTATTACTTCCAGGGACATAGCATCGGGGTGCTAACAGATTACCCCCTCCGATCAATACTACGTAGCGCGGAAGCATCAGGTGGGCTCTTGAACTCGGCCAGTACGATATTCGGTTTCTACCTAGAACCTCAATCAAGGGACAGGTGCTTGCCAACTTCGTAGCGGAATTCACTGGTGGTCTTATTGATTTCAAGTCTGATGAAATTTGACCTAAGTCGAACTGGAGAATTTATGTTGGAGACATTTGGTAGTTGTACTGTGATGGATCATCCAATCAGCGGGCAGTGGAGCCGGAGTAGTAATCATGGCTCCCGATGGCGCAATAATTGAGCAGGCCGTCAAACTCGGCTTCGAGGCGTCAAATAACGAGGCCGAATACGAAGCCCTTCTAGCCAATTTGCGGAATGCACATCTTCTGGGTACTCGGCGTTTGCTTGTATTTTGCAATTCAAAACTGGTGATCAATCAGCTAAAAGGGGAGTACGCGACAAAAAATTACCGTATGGCGGCTTACATGAAACCGGCTAACTCCTTGCTGGCAAAATTTGACCATCATGAATTGAATCAGATAACACGTGATTGTAGACACCCCATTTTTGACCGATCTTAAGACTCAGACGTCACCAGTTGAGCGCTCGGTGATATTGCATATTGTGCTCGTTCAGAAGTTTCAGAGTCCCGGCTGTAAGCCTTGCCTCTAGACTTCCGGACTCTTTCGTGCCTTGCCTCGGTTTGCGAACCAGGCTCTGTACATCTCTGTTTTCTCTTTCCGAAGGAAGGGAGAGGCCTCGTAGACCATCTCTCAGTGGCCGTAGGCTACGTTTCGTGGTCGTAGGCCATTTTTCCCGTTTGGAGCCCGGTTTCCGTTTTTTCGGAGCCGACGGCCATGTGCCTCGGTTCGAGACCGCCTAACCACCTCCGTTTGCTCCGGATTTTGGCACACACCTTATTTCCTCCCTTTTGAGGAACACTGTGGCCCGAGAGACCAACTTCGTGGTCGAATGCCACCTCCGGTGCTTAACAGCCCATTTTCGGGGCCCCGGGCCGCGCGTTTCGGTCCCCGAACCTCCGTTTTGCATCCGTTTTGGTTCATTTTTGGTGGAGACCTTATTTTCATAGTTAGGAAGCTTGTAGGAGGGTGGGAGGCCAGCAATTGTTCTGAAAAGCCAGCTTTATTTCTTCATCGCTCTCCGACGCCCGTTTTCCTCACTTGAAAGCCAATGTTGACCACCCCGGAGCCACTTTCTTGAACCCTAAACCCCATATTTGTGTTGTACACACCTGGGAGGCCACCAATATTTGGTGGCCGACTAGTAATTGTGCCTGACCCTTTTGAACCCCTCTAAAAAATGGGTTTTTCTCTCTCCTGGTTCACATTCTCCGGGTTTCAACCACATAGTTGTGTTGTGCACACATGGGAGGCCACATTTTTGAGGTGGCCGACCAACAATTGTCATTTACCCTTTTGACCCTTGGTCGGCCGGCCATGGGGGGTGGCCAGCCGGCCCCCTGAACCTTCTGAACCTGGCCAGCCATGACCCTCTCACCTGGTTCCTTACAGCTGCACCCTCTGTTTCCCCCCAGATCCTGTATCCGAGTGGGGGTCTTTTGGTGGGGAAACTTGAATTTGATTTTCCCCCCTTTTCTTCACTCCTCTCCTCTATAAAACCAGCCCCTCAGCTCCTTGTTTGAGGGTTACAAAATTGGTTTTGAGCCTTTGCCTACAACTCTCACTCTCTCTCTACTTCAACCCTCTAAACCCTAAAAGCCTTACACCATTTACACTACAACACATAACACAAGACCTCCAGACTCCATTCTAGCAACTTGAGGCTGTTTTTCAGAGGATAGGAGCACCATCTCTTGGTCCAAAAGCTACTGTGTTGCTACTCTACAAGGGTGAGTCTTCTTCCCCCATTTTCTAGCTTTTTCTTGGTTCATTTACAAGTCATACTTGCAAGCATTTTTGGGCTCCGACCCAAACTTTAAATAGTCATATTTTGTGCTCATATTCATGTTTGATCAAGGGTCTTACTCTTTTTGAGGTCTCCTCCTCACCCTTTGTGTTTAAACTCTCTTTTAGACCTATTTTTGCATGATATTTTAGGCTTATTTGTGAGCTGTTTTGGACTTGGTCATAAACTGTGAAATGTCTTTTTTTGAGCCCCTATTCAACTTTGTTGAAGGGCTCTCCTCTTTTTGAGGCCAGAAGCTATCACTTGCTTCTTTATCCCTCTTTTAGGCCTTTTTATTGCATGATATTTTAGGCCTACTTGTGATTATTTTTGAGACCTGATGTAAACTGTAAAGTGCCTTGTTTTGAGCCCCTCTTCAACTTTGTTGAGGGCTCTTTCCCATTTGGGGCCAGCTGCTATCCCTTTGTGTTTAATCTCTCTTTTAGGGCCATTTTTACATGATAGATTAGACCTGTTTGTGTTCATTTTTGAGACTTGTTATAAACTGGAAATATGCATGTTTTGGAACTTTCTTGCATCTGTCTTCATGCTTCATGATCAAATAATGCATGCTTTGTATAGTTGTAAGTCATTCCATGTGCCTAGTTTCGAATTTCGGGGTTCATTCCATGCATCGGGTGCCATGTTTCCATGTTTCGGGGCTGTTTTGTATCATATTTCAGCGCTGAAATTCGCATGTTTGCATATCATATTCCATGTCTTGCCATGCTTTGGTAGAGTGGCATTTGTTGCCTTAGGTTCGGTCCTCGATTTGCGTGCAGGCATGCACGTATTTCGAGAGTCTCATTTTTCATCTAATGGCTACTGATGTGAGTATGGCTGAGGTCCACTCATGTTGGTGTAAGTCCATTGTGCATTGTGTATGCCATTTCGATTCATGGCTACTGATGTGAGTGTGGCTGAGGTCCACTCATGTTGGTGTAAGTCCATTGTGCATTGTGTATGCCATTTCGATTCACGGCTACTGATGTGAGTGTGGCTGAGGTCCACTCATGTTGGTGTAAGTCCATTATGCATTGTGTATGCCATTTCATTTCATAACATTGCGTATGCTAGGTTGTATGTTAGAGCGTCGTGTATGCCATGTTACATCGCGCATTGTGTATGCCATTTCATAGCATTGTGTATGCTAGGTTGCATGTTAGAATTGCATTCATGCATGTCATGCATATTGCATTGTGTTTGGGATAGGAGTTAGCCCGAGCACGGGAAACGAGGGACATTTCGTACTTCGAGTGACGGAACGTGTCTCAATTCCCAGTCACCGACACTCCGGATAATCCATGATGGAGTTTAGGTCTTGTTGTGTTTATATGTGCATTCATTTCATATTGAGTCGTGCAATTCGACTCCTCGGCCATCATGCATCGATATGCGTGATTGGTGGCACGAGGATCGAGGACTACACTCATTGAAGAGTAGTCATGCATACATATGTGAAAATACTTTGCCATGTCCCTTTGTTGCTCTCTGTTACAACGAATCAGAAATCGGCAGCCTTCCGGAGCTTGGCACGCATTCCAAGAACAATTGCAAACAGAGGCAAACCGGGGCATCGCGAGGGATTCTCCGCACAAGGCAACCTGAGCATGCATCATTCATCATCCGGAGCAGATTTGAGGCAGTCCCTGGCTTGCACGCCAATTTATTGCTTTCCTAATTTAATTTGTTAATTAATTAGGGTTTTGTACATATTTGGACTGTAATTATTCATTTGGGACTGTATATTATTTATTCGGACCCTCTACGCAAGGGCACAACTGTAATAAGTGTGCGTGCGTGTGATGTATGTCTTCCAACCCCACATCTTTCTCCCTTTTATTTACCAGCTTATTATGGTTAGATTAGGGCATGTTTCAATTAGCACACAGTATGATAGCATGTTTACATTCCTTCATCTGTCTTGCATGCACCGGGCTCAGCGCATCATACTAACTGCATTGTATTTTCAATTCCAAGTTGAATACATGTTAGCTGTAGCATTTCATATGTCATGTTTAGAATAGCCGAGCCTGCTATAGTTGCACTTTTGCATGTGTTGCATTAGGCATTTCTGTATAATTAGGATCATGCATGGATTTCTAATTAGCTTCTGTTTTGGCTTGGAGTACTTGGTAAGTTTTATGCTTTAGCATCCTTGCATGCGTGTGAGTGACTGCCATGATAGCATGCTTACCATGAGGCTAATTGCTTATGTGATATATCTACCTGAATGCCTGTGGGTGAAGGTTGGGTTATTTGGATTGGAACAATTCATTCACTGTGAGTTTTAAGCCCACTAGATAGTGGCAAAATCATGTTTTTCTAAGCCCACCCGACGGTGGCAAATCCACGTCTTAGCCTACTTGCGGGTAACACCATCAAACCATTTTCAAATAAACAAACATGAAATGTTTTGTTCCAATTCAGGCGATCCAGTCTATACTTGTATGCTGTGCACATCACATAGTAAATCTAGGCTAATAACCGGAATAAGAACGCATAATGTTTTCAAAAATAGATATCATGGTTAGTAGAGGCCGATCTTTGATCGGGCGAGCGGGGGTGCTCACGAAGTGACCTTCCCCAATCGTACCCAAGTTCCCGAGCCGAGGCAACTTTGGTGATGACGGACACGTGGCCTTAGGCAAACGAGTCAGGGTTTCCTAAATTTTCCCAAAATAAAACATTTAGGTGGCGACTCTATATCTGGCAAAGCAGTCCATGTTTGTCACTTCTTTCAAAATCTGTTTTCTCAAAACGATTTGCCAGATTTGGACTCTTTGGTTCAGGTTTAGAACCGTGACGATTTGAGAGTCCTGAACTGTAGTGAGCCCAATATGAACAGAACCGGGGGGGGACTCACCCTCCCGGGCGTTCGGGTACGTCTACTGTTTCTGGCGACTCTGCTAGGGAATTTGAGAACTTGACTCGAACTCATGATATCTGTTTTTGACTACACTTATGTGTTTTTTTGTATTGCATGTGCATTGGTGCGCCTAGGACACTGTGTTCGCCATCTGCTATTCCTGAACGGTTTGCCGGAGGCTTGTCTTGTCAAGGCATGACCATAAGGCTGACCGGTTATGGGCTCTGCTAGTATGGAACACAAACCCCGGTTTTACCGGCGCACCCTTTTTGACCATTCGACCTAGTGCATATTCGGAATCCATAGTGACCATTCCAAACTAGGACATGTTGGTGTTTTGGCTCTCACTTCCTTGCTATGTGCTTTTAGGGTGTGTCTCTACAAGAATGCATGTAACAGTTTGCAAGTCTGGGTATCAGGCCTGCGGGCATCAGTATCTGGGAATCAGTTTTACCTGAGGGTATCAGTTCACCAGCAGAATTTTGGGTAGAATTCAGTAGAGAGCACACTCATTCAACTATGCTCATATTTGTTCAGGTGAAATCAGGCTGAGATGCTGCATGTTTTCTCTTTTGCTAGGTAGTCTTGGAACCATAGCTTCAGAAGGCTCCGATATCCCCCGAGGTTCATCGGAATTGTGCTGATAGACTTTGTCAAGTCAGAGATTCAGTTCAAGGACAAATCAGTGTTCCTCCGCCAGAGGCAGGGTAAAATGGGCCAGTTAGGCACAGATCACCGATTCAGCAGTTACCAGATTAGTGGACCTTATCCACCCCACCAGTGAATAGTCAGGCTGAGGCCTCAATTTTTATCAGTTTTCAGCCACCCCACCAGTCAGTCAGCCGGAACAGCAGAACATGGCAGGGATGGAGGAAATGATGCGTCAACTTCAAGAAAGTATGAAACTCATGCAGCAAGATGCTGCTCGCCAGACAGAATTTGCCAAACAGCAGGCTGCAATCATGGCCCAACAGGATGAGCTAATCACCAGGCTGCAACAGCAAAATGGAGCATCTGCTTCGCACCAAGCCCCTCCCCCACCAGGAGTTCCAGCACCCGAGGAGGCACCAAATGTCCAGGGAGATACGAACATTCTGACAGGACCGGCTCCGCCCTCAATCCTACCCCAATTATCCAAAACACCCACCAACCTGCCGGATTCTCCCTTTGAGTCCGAGGTGGACCCCACAGCATTGAAGGTGAGCAAGCTTGAAAAGCTGTTCAAAAAATCTCAGGGTGTCAAGTCCATCCCGGACATTGAGGATGGGCATACTGATGCGGCCGTGACGCTGCCAGACCAGTTTAAAATGCCATATATTGACCGTTTTGATGGGTCCGGGATCCTATGGTGCACTTACAGCTGTTTTCAGACATATTAAGGCCGATGGGCCTCATCAGACTATAGAAGCTTTCTTTATTCGACCGGACCCTATCGGGTGTGGCCGCTATCTGGTATGCAAAATTAGAAGACGATGTCAAACGAAATTGGGATGAGATGGCCGAGGCCTTCGTTGCGCAGTACTCCTATAACACACAAATCGAGATCACAACCCGTGATCTTGAGACAACAAGGCAAGAGCCTAAGGAGAGTTTTTCTAATTTCGTAGCCCGCTGGAGGGCCAAGGCCTCGATGATTACCCTTAGGCCCACTGACAACGATCAAATTCAGATGATTGTGCGCAATCTCCAGCCCAAGCTTATGCAGAAAATGATCGTTCTCCCCTTCCCCACCTTTTCAGATTTACATGAGATGGGAGTACAGATCGAGGACGCTATGAAGCAGGGCCTTCTTGACCAGGAGAAGGAGCAGCCCAGGAGGGCATTTTCCCGCAGTTCGAATGCGACCACCAGTGGTGATGCAGCTGCAAGATCTTCTGAAGTGGGCATGGTTACCACCACCGCATCAAAAACAGCTACCCCATTCACCGGTGCGTCCGGAAGTAGCTCACAAAAAACCAAATATCCGCCTCGAGTCAAGAGGGTTTTTACTCCACTTTATATGCCTTTGTCAAAGGCTCTAGAGGCTTTACTCCGAAAGGGATATCTGAAACCATTGGAACAACGGTCTCTACCCGATCCTCTCCCTCCAAAGCATGACCAGACTAAATATTGTGCGTACCATCAACAAACCGGTCATGACACTGACAGTTGCTTTTGTCTTCGCCACGATGTACAAGATCTGTTTGATAACAAGGTCATCGCCGCACCAGCTCTGCAAAGTCTATCGGCACTTGATTAGTGAACTTGTGGGGGATAATGTGATGTGATCAAGGGATGAACCACCTGCGGGCGGCACTCAGTTTACTCCAGGTGTGTCGTGTGGCACGCACTGTTTTGAGCATCTGTGAATACTAGTTTTTATAGCTTCTGACTTGGGTGTTGAGTCAGTTCTGTGGTTTTGTTTTGAGTCTGTCTCTTTGTTTTGAGTCAGTCTTTTTGTTTCGGGTCTGTCTTGTTGTATTGAGTCAGTCCTGTTTTGTTAGAGTCGGGTGATTTCGGGGGTGTTACCTCGGACATCACTTGCTTGTTTTGTGTTTGTCTTTTTGTTTTCTTTTGAGTCTGTTTCTACCGAGGAGCCAGTTGTGCCAACAGATTTCAATGAAACAGCAGTGATATTCACACTCTTGTATTTGCTTTGGCTGTGCGCCAGTTGTGCCAGAAAATTTGAATCGAACGACAGTACTTTTCACCTACTTTTCTGTGCCTTGAATTCATTGCATTGACCTAAGTTTTTCAAAACTTTTTTCGTACACTGCGGCGAAAACGAAGGGAAAGGAATTTCTCGGGTTTTGCAAAAATTTGATCATTTGAGAGAAAGAGAGGCATGCTAAGCTTTTAATGATCGAGATCATGCTTGTTAATGTGAGTACTGAAAAGGATCCTGGCTTGATCCAGATTGGTCCCACACTGTCTTCAGCGCGAGCGACTAGTCGTTTTCTTAAAAGATTTCAAAAAATGTTTTGCGCGATCCTGCGAAGACCTGTGTGGAATCGCTCTTGAGATTGTGTAGCCTAGGATCGCTCTCAGCCTCAAGACTCGACCTGTAATACCCCTGTCCCGTAATATGTTAATTGGTCCTTAATAAGATGTGATTATGTGTTTGTTATGGTTTTGTATGCCATTATGTGAAAATATGTGGTTTTGAATTTCTATCTGTTCACCGTAGGAATATCTGTTTGATTTTACCACTTCGGAAATTAAATTGGGGGCCTTATCGGCCGCAGAACCCGAAATTGATTGCGCCATTGTGGTCGGCATAATTTTTAGAGCCTACGGTGAAATTTAATTAGAAATTGATTCGGGTCAGATTAAGTTGATTAAATTGATAATTTAGTGCCCAATTGTTTATTATTATTATTTTGGAATAGTGGGGTTTGATGCAAAAGGGCACTACACCCTCAATTCCTTCCCTTATGTGGCTTTGGCTGATTAAACTCTCTAGAGAGAGTGAGAGACCCGAAATTGAGAGAGAAAGGGGGAAATCATCTAAGTTTGCTCTTGAAGCTTTGGAGTCTTGAAGGCTAGCTCAAGAATTAACCATAGTTGTGAAGATTGAAGCTCCTAGGTGAGTGATCAACACCTAATTCATGAATTTGTGTATGTAATAATGTGAATTCGCAGAGGATATCTGATCAAGAACATGAATGGTGTTGAGTATGATGAAATTGAAGTTTATATGCACATGCATGCATAGAATTGCCATGAAAATGTATAATCTAGCATGTATTGAGTTAAACATGGAAATAAAGGTGTTAAATCTTACATGCAAGCATGTTTTTGTTGAGCTCCATGAGAATGAGCACCATTTGCATTATTTGGAATGAAAATGAAGTCAAGATTAGCATGCATGTTGAATAATTAAAGATAGGAGCTTTGGAAGGCATGAATGTGTATGATAGAATTGAGCTTGAATTAAATTGAGCCATGCATGTATTTGATTTATGAAATTGGGCTCCATGAAGATGTATTTTGGTGTTTATACCATGTTAGTACAAGTATATGTGAAATTGGAGCCACCAAAAGCATGGAATGACGGTTTGAATGTTGAAGGGAGCTCAAGAACACAATCTGGAAAACCCAGAATTTTGATGTCCGCTCGAGCGGGAAACCTGACGCTCGAGCGGAGAAATCGAGCTCCCAGCACTTTCTGCAGACATGGTTCCCGCTCGAGCGGGGAAGTTGACGCTCGAGCGGGGAGCTATGTAGACAGGCAGTCCGCTCGAGCGGCCGAGTTCACGCTCGAGCTGGAATTGAAGGCAACTAGTACTTTTGCAGACCTAAGGGTCCGCTCGAGCGGGGACCCTATTTTCTGAAATCCTGTTTTTGCATTTTGTGTTCTGTTTTCCGTTCTCTTTCACTTGCAAGCATTCTTAGGCTTATGTTAAGCATTGTAAATGAGCTAATGAGATAAGAATAAAGCCTAAAAGAGGAATATGTGAATTAAGGAACGGATTGAATTGTTAATGACCCCTTTCGTGTTCATGGAATGTGTAGGGTCAAGCTCCAGGGCGAATCCACAAGCCAATCACTGTGAGTAATATCAATATTTGAATGCTTGCGAATGTCCAATTGTTTAATCCCTTTTAAGCTTTATGAATTGCTAATTGGGTTTGTGGACGTAAGTCTGATATGGATGAATGAATGGACCAAAGGTCGTTTTGAAATGAATGATTGGACCAAAGGTCGTTTTGATGTGAATGAATGGACCAAAGGTCGTTTTGATGTGAACGAATGGACCAAAGGTCGTTTTGATGTGAACGAATGGACCAAAGGTCGTTTTGATGTGAATGAATGGACCAAAGGTCGTTTTGAATTGAATGAATGGACCAAAGGTCGTTTTGATGTGAATGAATGGACCAAAGGTCGTTTTGATGTGAATGAACGGACCAAAGGTCGTCCTGATATAAATGAATGGACCAAAGGTCGTCCTGATGTAAATGAATGGACCAAAGGTCGTTTTGACACATGTGAGTGGGCCAAAGGCCGTTTTGACATGAATGAGTAGGCCGAAAGCCGTTTTGACATGAATGAATGGGCCGAAGGCCGTTTTGACAGAAATGAATGGGCCGAAGGCCGTTTTGACAGAAATAAATGGGCCGAAGGCCGTTTTGACATGAATGGAAATCTGAGTGGGCCAAAGGCCAGAATGGTTGGAACTACAGTCACTTGATTTGAATTTCGTATACTTATATATCTGTTAAGTAGAAATAGGAATTGGGCCTAAGGCCGTTTGGAACCTGTTGTTCTACATTGTTTACGTAATTTCTGTATTTGATATTATTCACTGGGCTATCGCTCACGCTCATTCATGTGTTTGTAGGTGAGCCCGGAGAAGTCCAAACCCAGCCCCAGTGAAGTCTGTGAGGAACAACAGAGGTTTTTGGAGAGTCAGCCCTTGCGTCTCACGCACGAGACCCGTCTTCGCCCTTCCGTTATGTATTTATATCTTGTCATGGTGGCGAAGTTTTTGATTATGTCTGTATATAGTTTCATGGGTTGACTTAGTTGGACGATCCTGTCTGTATAGAATTTTATGCTACTACATTTCTGACGTGAGTTATTAACATGAGTTGGTATGGAATGTTATGATGTGCATATAAGCACGGCTCTATGGGCAAAGTTTTAAATTTTGCTTCCCTTTTGGCCCCTTTACTCTGATGTGTTAAGTCTGTTTTGGTCTGAGGCCGTAGGTAATCTTAGGATTACTGGCCGGTTACGTCCTTAACCCATGGGGGCGGGTTCGGGTCGTGACAGAGTGGTATCAGAGCACGAGTTAATAACTCACACACTTGTCCAAAAGAGCAATAAGCGTCTAGAAAAGATCTAGGATGCATTCACGTGATAAATATAAATCTGAAAGCATCAAGAATATGTTTAAGTGTTTCGGTATGAACAGTCATGTGCTATAATTTGTAAATTGCTTGCATGGTAAAGCTTTGGAATACGTATGCTCTCTGGTGTATGCATACTTGTGAATCTCTGTATTAAGTATAAAGCTATGTTTGATATAAATGAATGATTTCCTAAATTCTCCTTGAACATAATTGTGGTATCCTTAGCGGAGGCCCTCGCCCAGGGGATATAATACTGTGGCTTATGGTCATGAAGCCCTAGCCCGGGGGAAATAATACCGTGGCACAGGCCCTCGCCCGGGGGAAATAATACCGTGGCCTATGTATGAGATATGTTGATATGCTTGACCAACATGATATGTCACGCTAAAAGAAGTACCACACATGATTCGAATATAAGATATAAATTGCTACACTAACGTGTACAACAAGTTTGTTTTGTTATAATGCACATACATGAAAAGTTGTTTATGTGCATTCAATTCTGCCTACGGGTGTCTATTTGAAATATGAACATGATTTGAGTATAGAATTACTTAGCAAATGTTCAGCATGCGATATTTGATAAATATGCAATTATCTGTCACGTAAGTGATTAATTGCGTACGATATGTGAAAGGAGAATATAACAATGTGCCTATGTGCGAATGTACTCATGTGATTCTGTGTTTAATTTCGTATTGGGCATCCCAATATTTGGTAAAGTTTGATAAGAATTGTGTAGAGTATGGGCAAATTAAGGGCATACGGGTTGGAGGGTTCCTCCACAGCCCGACTTGATAGTCCGGAAAGAGTAGTACAAGAATTGGCAGAGATCTTGAGACAATAGCGTCAGTTGCCGCTACGGCAAGAACCTTTGCCACCACCAGTGTGAGAAACATCGAGGAGTTTGTTATCAGACTTCTGGGGCTCGTTATAGATATGGTAAAATGGACCATACAGCAAGGAACTGTCCCCGGAATGAACGAAATGTGAATAAATCCTCTGCCTTGGCTAAATCCGTACCAGTGGTAGGAATTGCTACTCAGGATGGAGTAATCACACTCATCCCAGAAAGCACTCAGAATGTTGCAACCATTATCCCAGGTATCTATACTGTTTTCAAATGAATGCTTATGTGTTGATTGATTCTGAATTAGTACGTTTGTACATCTTCGCTTGGGATATTATTTGATTCGGATCGACATATATTTCATGTCTGCTGCGTGTGTATCTAGATTGGTTAGACCCACATGATCGAGATTGTATTCATTGGAGGTATATGTCCCGTTTGGGAGATTTGTGAAATGCGTTTTGGGATATTGATTGACTATGCACATGCACATATATCTATCTACACCTATGCTCAGGGTGATTTATTATGTTACCGTCTTCAATGACTAAACCACTGGGATTATGATTCTGAAATCGTGAGACCATATATTTTGATTGGTAGAAAGTTGACTGAGTGATGTGACTAATTTGGAACTTTTGCGTAACAATCCCATACTATGTGTACCCGAGGAACTTTGTATAATGTATTACTGTGCACCATGTTCTTGCATATAAGGCTTATTTGGGAACTGCTATACTGATTATGATACGTACCTCCTGATATGAACACTTGCATGCTTATGTAACTATACCTGAACTTATGTGGACAATACCGTATTGTACGTAATTTGAAACACTTTGATATGAACAGTTGTGAAGAATGACTCCGATTTGACTTTGAGAACTGATGAACTTAGGGCAGTTGAGAAACCATCAACCATGTACCTAAGCAAACGAAGTATGCCTTACAGAACCGAATGTGCCCTGTTTGAGAAAATTTTTATCTGATTCGATCCGATAGAACCTTTGCCTGATATTGTTCCGATGGAACCCTCATTTGATATAATTTGATGGAGCCCTTGTTTGATCTAATCTGACAAGACCTTTGCTTGGGTTGATTGATAAGAACCTCTATCTAAGTTGATTCTGAAAAAGGGGGTTGAGAATTGTCTATAAATAAATAGCCAGATTATTCTTGGCAGAAAAACTGATAGGCCCAAAACTTGAATTCATTTGGGATACTTGACTTATTTGAAAGACCTTTTGTGGGCTGTCAACAGATTGATCTAACTATGAACACCGTTGAGAACCAATCCCCAGCTATTGAGGACATATGTGTTAAAAATGAACCGAATTGTACAAACCCCGTGATTAGGTGTTGTAAGGAGTGTTGTTCCATTTTGTTTGATTGACGTTATGGGAACCGATGACGGTAGATTGATTTGATTTCGAGCAGTACTGAACATTTGTCTTAGACTGATCAGAACATGTTTTGTAAGGGAGAGTGGTTGCTTCAATGTCACCAGATTTTGGGAAAATCAGGTTATAGTGAATGGCGTTGTGTTGCTTTGATGACATTCTTGGAGTGTCCTTTCGTGCTAAGGGACGTTAAGCCTATGTAGCACCTTTGATTGAGATACCTTTTGCCACCGACGGTTTCGTACGAGTGGGTTTGAATAATCAATTTGGAATCGGCCACCGACGGTCGCGAACGGGTGTGCTTCGATTCCGAGACGATTATTCCTTTGTTTTGTTCGGAATGTCATCCCTTGGTATTATGTAGATGTTTTTAACATCCAAGGAGCTTTGAAAAACCCTGATTGTCCGGAAATGCGCGAATTCAGTACGTCTTGGGAATAACCACCCAGTGTCATTATATTCTGTGAGTGGAACCTTGAGAATGTGTGAATTGTGTTTGGCATGCGATCGACTCCTTTGATAACGCCTTTGACATCATGGGGATTTACGTATATGAATTGCCTTATGCTTTTAACGACTACCAGATAAAGTAGAAAGACTCGATGGAACAGAGAATTGAATACTGAACTGAATTGTGAATTGCAAACTGTAAACTGTTGAATGAACTGAGAATACGTGTATTCTATTAGAGGTCGATTGCCTCAGTGTTGTTGTATTTTACAATTGGTACTATGGGGATATACGGACTATATGCGTTGTATGGGTAATTGCCCCGATACTACCTTTGTTGGTTAGGGAATCAGTGTCTGGATCCACTCTGAATTTCTGAAGACTTTTGATTGACCTTGGATAACTGTGATGAGTCACTGGACTGAATACCGAATCGGATTGTGAATTGTGGAATTATTGAAGAATGAATTGAACTTTCGTAACACGGAATAGACCGAACTTCTGTGATAAAGTTAGCTGACATTGAAATAAATATGTTGGTGACCTACCTTGAAGAGGTCAGTTGGTGAATATGTCTAAATATTTTTTTTTTTGGTGCCAACAGGTCGAAGTTGAATTTTAGATAGTGGCGGGACTACTTCAACCTCTCTCCATTTTGGAATGGAAATGGGAATATGTGACTACGAATTTCGTTGTAGGGCTACCTTGAGCACCCAAGGTATAAGTCCCATTTGGGCTGTTGTAGGTAAAATTATTGAAGTGTCCATTTCTCCCTATAAAATTTTGTATGATGCTTGTAGACTAGCCACTGTTTACATCGACAAGATCGCTCATTTACATGGGGTCCCAGTATCTATTGTTTAGACAGGAATTCTAAAATGTGTTTGAATTCTGAAAAGCCTTCAAGAGGCAATGGGGGCTCCGCTTCTGCTCTGTTATGTTTCCCAGACCCGGAGGTTCCCTTATGGGGCTGGTTATTCGTAACCTCACGTGTATATGTTCTGTTCTGTTCCGTTCTGTTTTGTTCTGTTAATGCTAATGAATGTATCACGTGAACTTAATCATGACTTATGACTCCTGTATATGATCTGGACAAATTATGAATTTGATATGAAACTGAATTATGATTCGGCGCTGTTTCCAATCCGCAAATTGATGTATGATCAGAAAGAACTTGTTAGATTTCTGGGAGATATACTCCAAATTTATGCAGTAGATTTTTCAGGGAATTTGAAAGATCTATCCATTGTTGGCAGACTTTGCCTACAACTACAGCCTACGCTCTAGTTTGGTGTGACACCATACAAGTCTTGTATGGAGGAAAAGTTGAGTCTTTGACTGATTGAGAGCGGAGTGTTGCTCGATTTTGAGACTAAGCAGCTAACTACCAAAAGGGTTGGAACCATTGAACAAAAAGTGTTCCGAATTGTGCCTGACTAAAGGTGAATTAAGTTTGGAGGACCAAACTTCCTAAAGGGGGGAAGACTGTAATACCCCTGTCCCGTAATATGTTAATTGGTCCTTAATAAGATGTGATTATGTGTTTGTTATGGTTTTGTATGCCATTATGTGAAAATATGTGGTTTTGAATTTCTATCTGTTCACCGTAGGAATATCTGTTTGATTTTACCACTTCGGAAATTAAATTGGGGGCCTTATCGGCCGCAGAACCCGAAATTGATTGCGCCATTGTGGTCGGCATAATTTTTAGAGCCTACGGTGAAATTTAATTAGAAATTGATTCGGGTCAGATTAAGTTGATTAAATTGATAATTTAGTGCCCAATTGTTTATTATTATTATTTTGGAATAGTGGGGTTTGATGCAAAAGGGCACTACACCCTCAATTCCTTCCCTTATGTGGCTTTGGCTGATTAAACTCTCTAGAGAGAGTGAGAGACCCGAAATTGAGAGAGAAAGGGGGAAATCATCTAAGTTTGCTCTTGAAGCTTTGGAGTCTTGAAGGCTAGCTCAAGAATTAACCATAGTTGTGAAGATTGAAGCTCCTAGGTGAGTGATCAACACCTAATTCATGAATTTGTGTATGTAATAATGTGAATTCGCAGAGGATATCTGATCAAGAACATGAATGGTGTTGAGTATGATGAAATTGAAGTTTATATGCACATGCATGCATAGAATTGCCATGAAAATGTATAATCTAGCATGTATTGAGTTAAACATGGAAATAAAGGTGTTAAATCTTACATGCAAGCATGTTTTTGTTGAGCTCCATGAGAATGAGCACCATTTGCATTATTTGGAATGAAAATGAAGTCAAGATTAGCATGCATGTTGAATAATTAAAGATAGGAGCTTTGGAAGGCATGAATGTGTATGATAGAATTGAGCTTGAATTAAATTGAGCCATGCATGTATTTGATTTATGAAATTGGGCTCCATGAAGATGTATTTTGGTGTTTATACCATGTTAGTACAAGTATATGTGAAATTGGAGCCACCAAAAGCATGGAATGACGGTTTGAATGTTGAAGGGAGCTCAAGAACACAATCTGGAAAACCCAGAATTTTGATGTCCGCTCGAGCGGGAAACCTGACGCTCGAGCGGAGAAATCGAGCTCCCAGCACTTTCTGCAGACATGGTTCCCGCTCGAGCGGGGAAGTTGACGCTCGAGCGGGGAGCTATGTAGACAGGCAGTCCGCTCGAGCGGCCGAGTTCACGCTCGAGCTGGAATTGAAGGCAACTAGTACTTTTGCAGACCTAAGGGTCCGCTCGAGCGGGGACCCTATTTTCTGAAATCCTGTTTTTGCATTTTGTGTTCTGTTTTCCGTTCTCTTTCACTTGCAAGCATTCTTAGGCTTATGTTAAGCATTGTAAATGAGCTAATGAGATAAGAATAAAGCCTAAAAGAGGAATATGTGAATTAAGGAACGGATTGAATTGTTAATGACCCCTTTCGTGTTCATGGAATGTGTAGGGTCAAGCTCCAGGGCGAATCCACAAGCCAATCACTGTGAGTAATATCAATATTTGAATGCTTGCGAATGTCCAATTGTTTAATCCCTTTTAAGCTTTATGAATTGCTAATTGGGTTTGTGGACGTAAGTCTGATATGGATGAATGAATGGACCAAAGGTCGTTTTGAAATGAATGATTGGACCAAAGGTCGTTTTGATGTGAATGAATGGACCAAAGGTCGTTTTGATGTGAACGAATGGACCAAAGGTCGTTTTGATGTGAACGAATGGACCAAAGGTCGTTTTGATGTGAATGAATGGACCAAAGGTCGTTTTGAATTGAATGAATGGACCAAAGGTCGTTTTGATGTGAATGAATGGACCAAAGGTCGTTTTGATGTGAATGAACGGACCAAAGGTCGTCCTGATATAAATGAATGGACCAAAGGTCGTCCTGATGTAAATGAATGGACCAAAGGTCGTTTTGACACATGTGAGTGGGCCAAAGGCCGTTTTGACATGAATGAGTAGGCCGAAAGCCGTTTTGACATGAATGAATGGGCCGAAGGCCGTTTTGACAGAAATGAATGGGCCGAAGGCCGTTTTGACAGAAATAAATGGGCCGAAGGCCGTTTTGACATGAATGGAAATCTGAGTGGGCCAAAGGCCAGAATGGTTGGAACTACAGTCACTTGATTTGAATTTCGTATACTTATATATCTGTTAAGTAGAAATAGGAATTGGGCCTAAGGCCGTTTGGAACCTGTTGTTCTACATTGTTTACGTAATTTCTGTATTTGATATTATTCACTGGGCTATCGCTCACGCTCATTCATGTGTTTGTAGGTGAGCCCGGAGAAGTCCAAACCCAGCCCCAGTGAAGTCTGTGAGGAACAACAGAGGTTTTTGGAGAGTCAGCCCTTGCGTCTCACGCACGAGACCCGTCTTCGCCCTTCCGTTATGTATTTATATCTTGTCATGGTGGCGAAGTTTTTGATTATGTCTGTATATAGTTTCATGGGTTGACTTAGTTGGACGATCCTGTCTGTATAGAATTTTATGCTACTACATTTCTGACGTGAGTTATTAACATGAGTTGGTATGGAATGTTATGATGTGCATATAAGCACGGCTCTATGGGCAAAGTTTTAAATTTTGCTTCCCTTTTGGCCCCTTTACTCTGATGTGTTAAGTCTGTTTTGGTCTGAGGCCGTAGGTAATCTTAGGATTACTGGCCGGTTACGTCCTTAACCCATGGGGGCGGGTTCGGGTCGTGACACGACCCCTCATTGTCAAACCTTGGACTTAAGTTCAGAAATGTTCAATGGTCAACTACAACGTGAGGCTTGTGTGGCCAGATTCAAAGCAGCCCTCGAACAAGAGGCAAGAAAGTCAGATTAAGAAGATCGGATGTCATCAAAAAAAAAAAAAAACCTTGCAAAGCTAGACCAGAAGCACCCTTCGAACTAGGGGCAAAGGATTTCAAATGTGCTCGAGGAGCCGAAGATGGATCATTCCACAAATCAAAGAAGGTCGGCAAGAATGCCAAATCCCAGAAGGGAGCAAAGAAGACAGTTTCTGCTGAAGAACAACTTAGATCCTATCCGCAACACTAAGGGCAAATTCAACCCCCTATTGGATGGACTCTTGCATCGTCAACGAACAACAGCCATTTTCCTGGACTCAGATGACTTTAGGATCTCAAAACCATTTGACATGGATTTGTTGCACTTTTACCCTTTGAGAGGCTCGCTGGGCCGAAAACCTGGAAGGGCGACCCAGGTAAAAGTTAGAGCAAGAGAAAAATACAAAAAAGAGAATGCAAAAAAAAGAAGACAAAAAAAATGAAGAAAATAAAAAGAAAAGATGAAAAAGAAAAAAGAAAATACAAAAGAAATAAAAAAGAAAAGAAAAATAGAGCTCGCAAGGTTGAAAACCCGGAAGGGCGGCCTTGGCAAAAGTTAGAGTGCAAAAGGAGAGGTTAATACCCGAGTGTACCTTAACCCCGAACTACGTAAGGCTTGATTCCCATCTCTGGGATACGTAGGCAACTTCATTCTGAAGTCCAGCCGTAAAACACTTCAAACTCAACTATGTCCATGTGATGGTTCTGGTCATCTTTGTCTTTTTTGTATCCGGGAGTTCGGTTGTGATCGTCACTCTGAGGACTGACTACAATGCGCTGCGGTGCCATTCAAACAAGGGGCAACTTTCCGTTGCCATTCAATGCGCCGTGGTGCCGTTCAAACAAAGGGCAACTTTCCGTTGCCATGCAATGTCCTCCAAGCAAGGGGCAATTTTCCTTCAGATCTGAGGTTGTGCATCTCGAAAGTGGGTTCTATGCTCGTTGAGCAGTGGCCGTTTGCAAAAACAGTTCTTGAGAATTTTTACTAAGGTTGACTGAGTTTCTCTCGAAAACTATTCCATTTTTCCAAAACTGGACCTTTTTCTTGGACCCAAAAAAGGAAAATTTTAAGTGCTCATAACCTAACTTGCATGATTTCAAATCAGAAAATCGAACAAGCATGTTAATCTAACTCTCATGTCGGTCAAAATTGTTTTAGTCGAAAACCAAAACAAAAAAAAAAATTGGTCAAAACGATGAACTAGGGGCATAGTTGAGTCAGGCTTCCTGTCTTTTTCCCGTTGCCAATGCCTTTGCCAGAAAGGGCACCATACTTGCCAAGAAGGGCACTCTCCCTGCCAGAAAGGGCACCACTAAAGCTGACCACAAAAGGGCAGAAAGCTCTCACATCCTCCAAGCAACGAGGTATCAAGCCAAGTGCGAAGTACGAACTGGAATGGATCAAGATATCCCACTCCCTCATCTGGACAGGTCTAACCACGTCCAAACTCCCCGACAGAGCATTATCAACCGATGTTAGCTGCAGATTTGCTACACATCCTGTTGTAGCACAACCCCTCTGAGGGAGGAACTCACTAGTTGCGCGCAGACAAAGAAGAATCTAGCTGAGTGCTAGGGGCAAGAGCCCACGACTTTTTGTTTATCCATCAACCACCCTGGGGAGGGATAAAAATGAGAGAATAAAGAATAGAGAGATGTACGATGAGAGAAAAGTAAGAAAAGGGTTTTGTGAGAAAAACCGAGCTTGAAGGCTGAGTGATGTAAGAATCACAAATGAGAAAGGGTGGGAAACAATACCTAGAGAAACAGGCTCCCTGTGCACGTTTGTATGTCGTGTCTTTTGTTTTGTTTGTCTCAAATCTTGTTTTGAGTCGTTCCGAGCGTGTCTCGTTGTGTTTAGGTCATTTTACCTTCGTTTTCTTTTTTTGAGTCGTTTTGGCTGTGGTCAGCTGTGGGCTCAATACCCGGTCGAGAACTCATTCTTAATTTCACAAGTGAATCGTTTTGTGCTCAGAGTGCCGTGCCGTTCTCCACATCTGTGCAAAACAAGATTTGTTCTTTCATAAAACCGCAGGGTTTAACCCAGGTCATGTCAGAACAGTAAAACCAGGACCTATTTGAAGCTATATGGGTTCTAGACTACAAAGCAAAAGAAAAGAGGGAAAATGTCGGGTATCTGAGTTTGTTTCAACTTCAGTAAGTTCCGAGATTGTATTCCGGATGTACCTTTTCAGGTCTTGCCAAATGCTCCGAAGTATGAGTGTGCCTCCACCTCAAGCTCAAGATTAAGCCTACTTCAAGCCAGAATGGCGATCAAAAGTGCTCTCCCTGAGTACCATTCCCAGCCAGAGGCATCTTGGCCGTGTTCGCAATGAGTTCCTAAGAGACCAACTGCGACGGTGGAAACTAGAGTTCGAATGGATGTCGCCTAGAATGTAAAGGTTCGGGATTTCCAGGACTAAAGTCTGGTTTAAATACCCAGGGGCGTGTCCTCGGCTTGAAATCTGTATGGAAGCCCCATAGGTTGAGATAGCGTGTATGCACCTCAATTCTGGATACTGAACCAACCTAGTCTGTCACCCCGTTGGAGAATAGGGAAAGTTGTGAATATGATCCGGAAGAAAGGCAACATCCAAAGTGTTCTATGTGAAGAACCCTTGTCAATATTTCAGAGCCTTGGTACTGTAAGATTGAAGGTAAGTGTTCGAAGAGCACAAGGGGAGATCCCCGTCGGAGAAGAGCGGTTCACCGCCACTCACCTCATGAGGTGCTTTCTAAAGCGCCGCTACGCTTGTTTATTGCGTTCATTAAACATCATGCATTGTATTGCATTGTACCTATCAAGTTTCTTTCTCATTCATGCACGATATTGTATGTACGGTTCATTCAAAGAAGTTCCGTTTGAGATCCTTTATTTAGTGTATCAATCACACTTCTTTAAGTTAGTGTATCAATCACACTTCATTTCTTTAGTGTATCAATCACACCTCATTCACCCTTAGTGTATCTATCACACTTTCTTCATTTATTTAGTGTATCAATCACACTTCATTCATTTAGTGCATCAATCACACTTCTTTCATTTTGTGTATCTATCACATACATTCTCGTTTTGTGTATCAATCACACTTCACTTCATTCACTTAGTGTATCAATCACACTTCATTCATTTTCACTTTTGTGTATCTATCACACACATTCTCATTTTGTGTATCTACCATGCACATATTCACTTTAGCGTATCTATCACATACATTCTCGTTTAGTGTATCAATCACACTTCATTCATTTAGTATATCAATCATACTCTGTTCACATAGTGCATCTATCACACTTTGTGTTCATTTTCAGTATATCGATCATACTTTGTTCACTAAGTGCATCTATCACACTTTGTGTTCATTTAATGTATCCATCACACTCGTTCACTAAGTGCATCTATCACACTTTGTGTTCATATTTAGTATATCAATCATACTCTGTTCACATAGTGCATCTATCACACTTTGTGTTCACATTCAGTATATTAATCATACTCTGTTCACTAAGTGAATCTATCACACTTTGTGTTCATTTAGTGTATCCATCACACTCGTTCACTAAGTGCATCTATCACACTTCGTGTTCACATTTAGTATATCAATCATACTCTGTCCACATAGTGCATCTATCACACTTTGTGTTCATTTTCAGTATATCAATCATACTTTGTTCACTAAGTGCATCTATCACACTTTGTGTTCATTTTCAGTATATCTATCATACTCTGTTCACTAAGTGCATCTATCACACTTCGTGTTCACCTTTTGTGTATCCATCACACTTGTTCACTAAGTGCATCTATCACACTTTGTGTTCACCTTTTGTGTATCCATCACACTTGTTCACTAAGTGCATCTATCACACTTTGTGTTAACCTTTTGTGTATCCATCATACTTTGTTCACTAAGTGCATCTATCACACTTCGTATTCACCTTTTATGTATCCATCACACTTGTTCACTAAGTGCATCTATCACACTTTGTGTTCACCTTTTGTGTATCCATCACACTTGTTCACTAAGTGCATCTATCACACTTTGTGTTCGCTTTTTAGTGTATCAACCACACTCTCTTCACTTAGTGCATCTATCACACTTTGTGTTCGCTTTTAGTGTATCCATCATACCTGTTCACATAGTGCATCTATCACACTTTGTGTTCGCTTTTAGTGTATCTATCATACTCTGTTCACATAATGCATCTATCACACTTTGTGTTCACTTTTAGTGTATCAATCACACTTTGTTCACATAGTGCATCTATCACACTTTGTGTTCACCTTCAGTGTATCAATCACACTCTGTTTACATAGTGCATCTATCACACTTTGTGTTCACTTTTAGTGTATCAATCACACTTTGTTCACATAGTGCATCTATCACACTTTGTGTTCACCTTCAGTGTATCAATCACACTCTGTTCACTTAGTACATCTATCACACTTTGCGTTCTCTTTTTGTGTATCATCATACTTTGCATCACATAGTGCATCTATCACACTTTATATTCACTTTTAGTGTCTATCACACTTTGCTTCATATAGTGTATCCATCACACTTGTTTCACATTATGCTCATTTTGTGTATCTATCACACGTTCACTTTGTGTATCCATCACACACGTTCGCTTAGTGTATCTATCACGTGTTTGCTTAGTGTATCCATCACACTCGTTTCGCTTTGTGTATCTATCACACTTTGCTTCACTTAGTGTATCAATCACACTTTATTCATATAGTGTATCCATCACACTCTCTTCACTTTTGTGTATCTATCACACATGCTCGCTAAGATTGCATCATAACTGCATGAAATGTAGTTTGATTTGCCTTTCCGCTTAAAACTGTCGCATTTATTATGAATATTTGCTTCGTTACAGCTTTATTTACATGATCCTTACTGCATGAAATGTAGTTAGATTTGTATATGCTTGCTGCTTTGCATAATCATGAGTTACGTCCGGCTTTGTGCATATCATTTTGCATCTTGCCCCTTGCCTGCGAGCATGCCTGCGGGCACATCTCCGTTTGTCTTGCCTGTTTGTCTAAGTCTTCGGCCTTGTCAAAAATGGGTCGTCTCTGGGCTTTGACATTCACTCCCGTCACTTATGACTTTCGAGTTCTGTCAAAGAGGGGCAACTGTAGACACCCCATTTTTGACCGACCTTAAGACTCAGACATCACCAGTTGAGCGCTCGGTGATATTGCATATTGTGCTCGTTCAGAAGTTTCAGAGTCCCGGCTGCAAGCCTTGCCTCTGAACTTCCGGACTCTTTCGTGCCTTGCCTCGGTTTGCGAACCAGGCTCTGTACATCTCTGTTTTCTCTTCCCGTAGGAAGGGAGAGGTCTCGTAAACCATCTCTCAGTGACCGTAGGCTACGTTTCGTGGTCGTAGGCCATTTTTCCAGTTTGGAGCCCAGTTTCCATTTTTTCGGAGCCAACGGTCGTGTGCCTCGGTTCGGGACCGCCTAACCACCTCCGTTTTCTCTGGTTTTTGGCACACACCTTATTTCCTCCATTTTGAGGAACACTGTGCCCCGAGAGACCAACTTTGTGGTCGAATGCCACCTTCGGTGCTTAACAGCCCATTTTCGGGGCCCCGGGCCGCGCGTTTCGGTCCCCGAACCTCCGTTTTGCATCCGTTTTGGTTCATTTTTGGTGGAGACCTGATTTTCATAGTTAGGAAGCTTGTAGGAGGGTGGGAGGACAGCAATTGTTCTGAAAAGCCAGCTTTATTTCTTCATCGCTCTCCGACGCCCGTTTTCCTCACTTGAAAGCCAATGTTGACCACCCTGGGGCCACTTTCTTGAACCCTAAACCCCATATTTGTGTTGTACACACCTGGGAGGCCACCAATATTTGGTGGCCGACCAGTAATTGTGCCTGACCCTTTTGAACCCCTCTAAAAAATGGATTTTTCTCTCTCCTGGTTCACATTCTCCGGGTTTCAACCGCATAGTTGTGTTGTGCACACATGGGAGGCCACCTTTTTGAGGTGGCCGACCAACAATTGTCATTTACCCTTTTGACCCTTGGTCGGATGGCCATGGGGGGTGGCCGGCCGGCCCCCTGAAACTTCTGAACCTAGCCGACCATGACCCTCTCACCTGGTTCCTTACAGCTGCACCCTCTGTTTCCCCCCAGGTCCTGTAGCCGAGGGGGGGTCTTTTGGGGGGGAAACTTGAATTTGATTTTCCCCCATTTTCTTCACTCCTCTCCTCTATAAAACCAGCCCCTCAGCTCCTTGTTTGAGGGTTACAAAATTGGTTTTGAGCCTTTGCCTACAACTCTCACTCTCTCTCTTGCTCTAAACCCTAAAAGCCTTACACCATTTACACTACAACACATAACACAAGACCTCCAGACTCCATTCCAGCAACTTGAGGCTGTTTTTCAGAGGATAGGAGCACCATTTCTTGGTCCAAAAGCTGCTGTGTTGCTGCTCTACAAGGGTGAGTCTTCTTCCCCCATTTTCTAGCCTTTTCTTGGTTCATTTACAAGTCATACTTGCAAGCATTTTTGGGCTCCGACCCAAACTTTAAATAGTCATATTTTGAGATCCTATTCATGTTTGATCAAGGGTCTTACTCTGTTTGAGGTCTCCTCCTCACCCTTTGTGTTTAAACTCTCTTGTAGGCCTATTTTTGCATGATATTTTAGGCTTATTTGTGAGCTGTTTTGGACTTGGTCATAAACTGTGAAAATCTTTTTTTGAGCCCGTCTTCAACTTTGTTGAAGGGCTCTCCTCTTTTTGAGGCCAGAAGCTATCACTTGCTTCTTTATCCCTCTTTTAGGCCTTTTTCTTGCATGATATTTTAGGCCTACTTGTGAATATTTTCGAGACCTGATGTAAACTGTAAAGTGCCTTGTTTTGAGCCCCTCTTCAACTTTGTTATGGGCTCTTTGCCATTTGGGGCCAGCTGCTGTCCCTTTGTGTTTAATCTATTTTTTAGGGCCATTTTTGCATGATAGATTAGACCTATTTGTGTTCATTTTTGAGACTTGTTATAAACTTGAAATATGCATGTTTTGGGACTGTCTTGCATCTGTCTTCATGCTTCATGATCAAATAATGCATTCTTTATATAGCTGTAAGTCATTCCACGTGCCTAGTTTCGAATTTCGGGGTTCATTCCATGCATCGGGTGCCATGTTTCCATGTTTCAGGGCTGTTTTGTATCATATTTCAACGCTGAAATTCGCATGTTTGCATATCATGTTCCATGCCTTGCCATGCTTTCGTAGAGTGACATTTGTTGCCTTAGGTTTGATCCTCGATTTGCGTGCAGACGTGCACGTATTTCGAGAATCTCATTTTTCATCTAATGGCTACTGATGTGAGTGTGGCTGAGGTCCACTCATGTTGGTGTAAGTCCATTGTGCATTGTGTATGCCATTTCGATTCATGGCTACTGATGTGAGTGTGGCTGAGGTCCACTCATGTTGGTGTAAGTCCATTGTGCATTGTGTATGCCATTTCGATTCACGGCTACTGATGTGAGTGTGGCTGAGGTCCACTCATGTTGGTGTAAGTCCATTATGCATTGTGTATGCCATTTCATTTCATAACATTGCGTATGCTAGGTTGTATGTTAGAGCGTCGTGTATGCCATGTTACATCGCGCATTGTGTATGCCATTTCATAGCATTGTGTATACTAGGTTGCATGTTAGAATTGCATTCATGCATGTCATGCATATTGCATTGTGTTTGGGATAAGAGTTAGCTCGAGCACGGGAAACGAGGGACGTTTCGTACTTCGAGTGACGGAACGTGTCTCAATTCCCAGTCACCGACACTCCGGATAATCCATGATGGAGTTTAGGTCTTGTTGTGTTTATATGTGCATTCATTTCATATTGAGTCGTGCAATTCGACTCCTCGGCCATCATGCATCGATATGCGTGATTGGTGGCACGAGGATCGAGGACTACACTCCCTGAAGAGTAGTCATGCATACATATGTGAAAATACTTTGCCATGCCCCTTTGTTGCTCTCTGTTGCAGCGAATCAGAAATCGGCAGCCTTCCGGAGCTTGGCACGCATTCCAAGAACAATTGCAAACAGAGGCAAACCGGGGCATCGCGAGGGATTCTTCGCACAAGGCAACCTGAGCATGCATCATTCATCATCCGGAGCAGATTTGAGGCAGTCCCTGGCTTGCACGCCAATTTATTGCTTTCCTAATTTAATTTGTTAATTAATTTGGGTTTTGTACATATTTGGACTGTAATTATTCATTTGGGACTGTATATTATTTATTCGGACCCTCTGCGCGATGGCACAACTGTAATAAATGTGCGTGCGTGTGATGTATGTCTTCCAACCCCACGTCTTTCTCCCTTTTATTTACCAGCTTATGATGGTTAGATTATGGCATGTTTCAATTAGCACACAGTATAATAGCATGTTTACATTCATTCATCTGTCTTACATGCACCGGGCTCGGCGCATCATACTAGCTGCATTGTATTTTCAATTCCAAGTTGAATACATGTTAGCTGTAACATTTCATATGTCATGTTTAGAATAGCCGAGCCTGCTATAGTTGCACTTTTGCATGTGTTGCATTAGGCATTTCTGTATAATTAGGATCATGCATGGATTTCTAATTAGCTTCTGTTTTGGCTTGGAGTACTCGGTAAGTTTTATGCTTTAGCATCCTTGCATGCGTGTGAGTGACTGCCATGATAGCATGCTTACCATGAGGCTAATTGCTTATGTGATATATCTGCCTGAATGCCTGTGGGTGAAGGTTGGGTTATTTGGATTGGAACAATTCATTCACTGTGAGTTTTAAGCCCACTAGATAGTGGAAAAATCATGTTTTTCTAGGCCCACCAGAGGGTGGCAAATCCACGTCTTAGCCTACTTGCGGGTAACACCATCAAACCATTTTCAAATAAACAAACATGAAATGTTTTGTTCCAATTCAGGTGATCCAGTCTATACTTGTATGCTGTGCGCATCACATAGTAAATCTAGGCTAATAACCGGAATAAGAACGCATAATGTTTTCAAAAATAGATATCATGGTTAGTAGAAGCCGATCTTTGATCGGGCGAGCGGGGGTGCTCACGAAGTGACCTTCCCCAATCTTACCCAAGTTCCCGAGCCGAGGCAACTTTAGTGATGACGGACACGTGGCCTTAGGCAAACGAGTCAGGGTTTCCTAAATTTTTCCAAAATAAAACATTTAGGTGGCGACTCTGTATTTGGCAAAGCAGTCTATGTTTGTCACTTCTTTCAAAATCTGTTTTCTCAAAACGATTTGCCGGATTTGGACTCTTTGGTTCAGGTTTAGAACCGTGACAATTTGAGAGTCCTGAACTGTAGTGAGCCCAATATGAACAGAACCGGGGGGGGGGGGGGACTCGCCCTCCCGGGGCGTTCGGGTACGTCTACAGTTTCTGGTGACTCTGCTGGGGAATTTGAGAACTTGACTCGAACTCATGATATCTGTTTTTGACTACACTTATGTGTTTCTTTGCATTGCATGTGCATTGGTGCGCCTAGGACACTGTGTTCGCCATCTGCTATTCCTGAACGGTTTGCCGGAGGCTTGTCTTGTCAAGGCATGACCATAAGGCTGACCGGTTATGGGCTCTGGTAGTATGGAACACAAACCCTGGTTTTACCGGCGCACCCTTTTTGACCATTCGACCTAGTGCATATTCGGAATCCATAGTGACCATTCCAAACTAGGACAAGTTGCTTACCCGTTTATAGGTTGTTTGAAATCGCTGCGTTCGTAGTGAAACCCTAGTTCCTGACAAAATAGGACAGGGAAACCCTACCCCTCCATAGGGGTGTTTTGGCTCTTACTTGCTTGCTATGTGCTTTTAGGGTGTGTCTCTACAGGAATGCATGTAACAGTTTGCAAGTCTAGGTATCAGGCCTGCGGGCATCAGTATCTGGGAATCAGTTTTACCTGAGGGTATCAGTTCACCAGCAGAATTTTGGACAGAATTCAGTAGAGAGCACACTCATTCAACTATGCTCATATTTGTTCAGGTGAAATCAGGCTGAGATGCTGCATGTTTTCTCTTTTGCTAGGTAGTCTTGGAACCATAGCTTCAGAAGGCTCCGATATCCCCCAAGGTTCATCGGACTTGCGCTGATAGACTTTGTCAGGTAAGAGATTCAGTTCAAGGACAAATCAGTGTTCCTCCGCCAGAGGCAGGGTAAAAGGGGCCAGTTAGGCACAGATCACCGGTTCAGCAGTTACCAGATTAGTGGCCCTTATCCACCCCACCAGTGAATAGTCAGGCTGAGGCCTCAGTTTTTAGCCACCCCACCAGTCAGTCAGTCGGAACAGCAGAACATGGCAGGGATGGAGGAAATGATGCGTCAACTCCAAGAAAGTATGAAACTCATGCAGCAAGATGCTGCCCACCAGACGGAATTTGCCAAACAGCAGGCTGCAATCATGGCCCAACAGGCTAAGCTAATCACTTGGCTGCAACAGCAAAATGGAGCATCTGCTTCGCACCAAGCCCCTCTCCCACCAGGAGTTCCAGTACCCGAGGAGGCACCAAATGTCCAGGGAGATGCGAACATTTCGACAGGACCGGCTCCGCCTCCAATCCTACCCCAATTATCCAAAACACCCACCAACCTGCCGGATTCTCCCTTTGAGTCCGAGGTGGACCCCACAACATTGAAGGTGAGCAAGCTTGAAAAGCTGTTCAAAAAATCTCAGGGTGTCAAGTCCATCCCGGACATTGAGGATGGGTATACCGATGCGCCCGTGACGCTGCCAGACCGCTTTAAAATGCCACATATTGAACGTTTTGATGGGTCCGGGGATCCCATGGTGCACTTTTGGCTGTTTTCAGACATATTATGGCCGATGGGCCTCACCAGACTACAGAAGCTTTCTTTATTCGGCCGGACCCTGTCGGATGTGGCCGATATCTGGTATGCAAAATTAGAAGACGATGTCAAACGAAATTGGGATGAGATGGCCGTGGCCTTCGTTGCGCAGTACTCCTATAACACGCAAATCGAGGTCACAACCCGTGATTTTAAGACAACAAGGCAAGAGTCTAAGGAGAGTTTTTCTGATTTCGTAGCCCGCTGGAGGGCCAAGGCCTCGATGATGACCCTTAGGCCCACGGACAACGATCAAATTCGGATGATTGTGCGCAATCTCCAGCCCAAGCTTATGTAGAAAATGATCATTCTCCCCTTCCCCACCTTTTCAGATTTACATGAGATGGGAGGACAGATTGAGGACGCTATGAAGCAGGGCCTTCTTGACCAGGAGAAGGAGCAGCCCAGGAGGGCGTTTTCCCGCAGTTCGAATGCGACCACCAGTGGTGATGCAGCTGCAAGATCTTCTGAAGTGGGCTTGGTTACCACCACCGCATCAAAAACAGCTACCCCATTCACCGGTGCGTCCGGAAGTAGCTCACAAAAAACCAAATATCCGCCTCGAGTCAAGAGGGTTTTTACCCCACTTTATATGCCTTTGTCAAAGGCTCTAGAGGCCTTACTCCGAAAGGGATATCTGAAACCATTGGAACAACGGCCTCTACCCGATCCTCTCCCTCCAAAGCATTACCAGACTAAATATTGTGCGTACCATCAACAAACTGGTCATGACACTGACAGTTGCTTTCGTCTTCACCACGATGTACAAGATCTGTTTGATAACAAGGTCATCGCCGCACCAGCTCAGCAAAGTCTATCGGCACTTGATTAGTGAACTTGTGGGGGATAATGTGATGTGATCAAGGGATGAACCACCTGCGGGCGGCACTCAGTTTACTCCAGATGTGCCGTGTGGCACGCACTGTTTTGAGCATTTGTGAATACTAGTTTTTGTAGCTTCTGACTTGGGTGTTGAGTCAGTTCTGTGGTTTTGTTTTGAGTCTGTCTCTTTGTTTTGAGTCAGTCTTTTTGTTTCGGGTCTGTCTTGTTGTATTGAGTCAGTCCTGTTTTGTTAGAGTCGGGTGATTTCGGGGGTGTTACCTCGGACATCACTTGCTTATTTTGTGTTTGTCTTTTTGTTTTCTTTTGAGTCTGTTTCTGCCGAGGAGCCAGTTGTGCCAACAGATCTCAATGAAACAGCAGTGATATTCACACTCTTGTATTTGCTTTGGCCGTGCGCCAGTTGTGCCAGAAAATTTGAATCGAACGGCAGTACTTTTCACCTACTTTTCTGTGCCTTGAATTCATTGCATTGACCTAAGTTTTTCAAAACTTTTTTCGTACACTGCGGTGAAAACGAAGGGGAAGGAATTTCTCGGGTTTTGCAAAAATTTGATCATTTGAGAGAAAGAGAGGCATGCTAAGCCTTCAATGATCGAGATCATGCTTGTTAATGTGAGTACTGAGAAGGATCCTGGCTTGATCCAAATTGGTCCCACACTGTCTTCAGCGCGAGCGACTAGTCGTTTTCTTAAAAGATTTCAAAAAATGTTTTGCGCGATCCTGCGAAGACCTGTGTGGAATCGCTCTTGAGGTTGTGCAGCCTAGGATCGCTCTCAGCCTCAAGACTCGACCCCTCATTGTCAAACCTTGGACTTAAGTTCAGAAATGTTCAATGGTCAACTACAACGTGAGGCTTGTGTGGCCAGATTCAAAGCAGCCCTCGAACAAGAGGCAAGAAAGTCAGATCAAGAAGATCGGATGTCATCAAAAAAAAAAAAAAAGCATGCAAAGCTAGACCAGAAGCACCCTTCGAACTAGGGGCAAAGGATTTCAAATGTGCTCGAGGAGCCGAAGATGGATCATTCCACAAATCAAAGAAGGTCGGCAAGAATGCCAAATCCCAGAAGGGAGCAAAGAAGACAGTTTCTGCTGAAGAACAACTTAGTTCCTATCCGCAACACTAAGGGCAAATTCAACCCCCTATTGGATGGACTCCTGCATCGTCAGCGAACAACAGCCATTTTCTTGGACTCAGATGACTTCAGGATCTCAAAACCATTTGACATGGACTTATTGAACTTTTACCCTTTGAGAGGCTCGCTGGGCCGAAAACCCAGAAGGGCGACCCAGGCAAAAGTTAGAGCAAGAGAAAAATACAAAAAAGAGAATGCAAAAAAAAGAAGAGAAAAAAAAATGAAGAAAATAAAAAGAAAAGATGGAAAAGAAAAAAGAAAATACAAAAGAAAAGAAAAATAGAGCTCGCAAGGTTGAAAACCCGAAAGGGCGGCCTTGGTAAAAGTTAGAGCGCAAAAGGAGAGGTTAATACCCGAGTGTACCGTAACCCCGAACTACGTAAGGCTTGATTCCCATCTCTGGGATACATAGGCAACTTCATTCTGAAGTCCAGCCGTAAAACACTTCAAACTCAACTATGTCCATGTGATGGTTCTGGTCATCTTTGTCTTTTTTGTATCCGGGAGTTCGGTTGTGATCGTCACTCTGAAGACTGACTACAATGCGCTGCGGTGCCATTCAAACAAGGGGCAACTTTCCGTTGCCATTCAATGCGCCGTGGTGCCATTCAAACAAAGGGCAACTTTCCATTGCCATGCAATGTCCTCCAAGCAAGGGGCAATTTTCCTTCGGATCTGAGGTTGTGCATCTCGAGAGTGGGTTCTATGCTCGTTGAGCAGTGGCCGTTTGCAAAAACAGTTCTTGAGAATTTTTACTAAGGTTGACTGAGTTTCTCTCGAAAACTATTCTATTTTTCGAAAACTAGACCTTTTTCTTGGACCCAAAAAAGGAAAATTTTAATTGCTCATAACCTAACTTGGATGATTTCAAATCAGAAAATCGAGCACGCATGTTAATCTAACTCTCATGTCGGTCAAAATTGTTTTAGTCGAAAACCAAAACAAAAAAAAAAATTGGTCAAAATGATGAACTAGGGGCACAGTTGAGTCAGGCTTCCTGTCTTTTCCCCGTTGCCAATGCCTTTGCCAGAAAGGGCACCATGCTTGCCAAGAAGGGCACTCTCCCTGCCAGAAAGGGCACCACTGAAGCTGACCACAAAAGGGCAGAAAGCTCTCACATCCTCCAAGCAACGAGGTATCAAGCCAAGTGCAAAGTACGAACTAGAATGGATCAAGATATCCCACTCCCTCATCTGGACAGGTCTAACCACGTCCAAACTCCCCGACAGAGCATCATCAACTGATGTTAGCTGCAGATTTGCTACACATCCTGTTGTAGCACAACCCCTCTGAGGGAGGAACTCACTAGTTGCGCGAACACAAAAAAGAATCTAGCTGAGTGCTAGGGGCAAGAGCCCACGTCTTTTGTTTATCCATCAACCACCCTGGGGAGGGATAAAAATGAGAGAATTAAGAATAGAGAGATGTACGATGAGAGAAAAGTGAGAAAAGGGTTTTGTGAGAAAAACCGAGCTTGAAGGCTGAGTGATGTAAGAATCACAAATGAGAAAGGGTGGGAAACAATACCTAGAGAAACAGGCTCCCTGTGCACGTTTGTATGTCGTGTCTTTTGTTTTGTTTGTCTCAAATCTTGTTTTGAGTCGTTTCGAGCGTGTCTCGTTGTGTTTAGGTCATTTTACCTTCGTTTTCTTTTTTTTGAGTCGTTTTGGCTGTGGTCAGTTGTTGGCTCAATACCCGGTCGAGAACTCATTCTTAATTTCAAAAATGAATCGTTTTGTGCTCAGAGTGCCGTGCCGTTCTCCACATCTGTGCAAAACAAGATTTGTTCTTTCATAAAACCGCAGGATTCAACCCAGGTCATGTCAGAACAGTAAAACCAGGACCTATTTGAAGCTATATGGGTTCCAGACTACAAAGCAAAAGAAAAGAGGGAAAATGTCGGGTATCTGAGTTTGTTTCAACTTCAGTAAGTTCCGAGATTGTATTCCGGATGTACCTTTTCAGGTCTTGCCAAATGCTCCGAAGTATGAGTGTGCCTCCACCTCAAGCTCAAGATTAAGCCTACTTCAAGCCAGAATGGCGATCAAAAGTGCTCTCCCTGAGTACCATTCCCAGCCAGAGGCATCTTGGCTGTGTTCGCACTGAGTTCCTAAGAGACCAACTGCGACGGTGGAAACTAGAGTTCGAATGGATGTCGCCTAGAACGTAAAGGTTCAGGATTTCCGGGACTAAAGTCTGGTTTAAATACCCAGGGGCGTGTCCTCGGCTTGAAATCTATATGGAAGCCCCATAGGTTGAGATAGCATGTATGCACCTCAATTCTGGATACTGAACCAACCTAGTCTGTCACCCCGTCGGAGAATAGGGAAAGTTGTGAATATGATCCGGAAGAAAGGCAACATCCAAAGTGTTCTATGTGAAGAACCCTTGTCAATATTTCAGAGCCTTTGTACTGTAAGATTGAAGGTAAGTGTTCGAAGAGCCCAAGGGGAGATCCCCGTTGGAGAAGAGCGGTTCACCGCCACTCACCTCATGAGGTGCTTTCTAAAGCGCCGCTACGCTTGTTTATTGAGTTCATTAAACATCATGCATTGTATTGCATTGTACCTATCAAGTTTCTTTCTCATTCATGCACGATATTGTATGTACGGTTCATTCAAAGAAGTTCCGTTTGAGATCCTTTATTTAGTGTATCAATCACACTTCTTTCAGTTAGTGTATCAATCACACTTCATTTCTTTAGTGTATCAATCACACCTCATTCACCCTTAGTGTATCTATCACACTTTCTTCATTTATTTAGTGTATCAATCACACTTCTTTCATTTTGTGTATCTATCACATACATTCTCGTTTTGTGTATCAATCACACTTCACTTCATTCACTTAGTGTATCAATCAAACTTCATTCACTTTCACTTTTGTGTATATATCACACACATTCTCATTTTCTGTATTTACCATGCACATATTCACTTTAGTGTATCTATCACATACATTCTCGTTTTGTGTATCAATCACACTTCATTCATTTAGTATATCAATCATACTCTGTTCACATAGTGCATCTATCACACTTTGTGTTCATTTTCAGTATATCAATCATACTTTGTTCACTAAGTGCATCTATCACACTTTGCGTTCATTTAGTGTATCCATCACACTCGTTCACTAAGTGCATCTATCACACTTCGTGTTCACATTTAGTATATCAATCATACTCTGTTCACATAGTGCATCTATCACACTTTGTGTTCATTTTCAGTATATCAATCATACTTTGTTCACTAAGTGCATCTATTACACTTTGTGTTCATTTTCAGTATATCTATCACACTCTGTTCACTAAGTGCATCTATCACACTTCGTGTTCACCTTTCGTGTATCCATCACACTTGTTCACTAAGTGCATCTATCACACTCTGTGTTCACCTTTTGTGTATCCATCACACTTGTTCACTAAATGCATCTATCACACTTTGTGTTAACCTTTTGTGTATCCATCACACTTTGTTCACTAAGTGCATCTATCACACTTCGTGTTCACCTTTTGTGTATCCATCACACTTGTTCACTAAGTGCATCTATCACACTTTGTGTTCACCTTTTGTGTATCCATCACACTTGTTCACTAAGTGCATCTATCACACTTTGTGTTCGCTTTTTAGTGTATCAACCACACTCTCTTCACTTAGTGCATCTATCACACTTTGTGTTCGCTTTTAGTGTATCCATAACACCTGTTCACATAGTGCATCTATCACACTTTGTGTTCGCTTTTAGTGTATCTATCATACTCTGTTCACATAGTGCATCTATCACACTTTGTGTTCACTTTTAGTGTATCAATCACACTTTGTTCACATAGTGCATCTATCACACTTTGTGTTCACCTTCAGTGTATCAATCACACTCTGTTCACATAGTGCATCTATCACACTTTGTGTTCACTTTTAGTGTATCAATCACACTTTGTTTACATAGTGCATCTATCACACTTTGTGTTCACGTTCAGTGTATCAATCACACTCTGTTCACTTAGTGCATCTATCACACTTTGCGTTTACTTTTTGTATATCCATTATACTTTGCTTCACATAGTGCATCTATCACACTTTGTATTCACTTTTAGTGTCTATCACACTTTGCTTCATATAGTGTATCCATCACACTTGCTTCACATTATGCTCATTTTGTGTATCTAACACGCGTTCACTTTGTGTATCCATCACACACGTTTGCTTAGTGTATCTATCACGTGTTTGCTTAGTGTATCCATCACACTCGTTTCGCTTTGTGTATCTATCACACTTTGCTTCACTTAGTGTATCAATCACACTTTATTCATATAGTGTATCCATCACACTCTCTTCACTTTTGTGTATCTATCACACATGCTCGCTAAGATTGCATCATAACTGCATGAAATGTAGTTTGATTTGCCTTCCCGCTTAAAACTGTCGCATTTATTATAAATATTTGCTTCGTTTCAGCTTTATTTACATGATCCTTACTGCATGAAATGTAGTTAGATTTGTATATGCTTGCTGCTTTGCATAATCATGAGTTACGTCCGGCTTTGTGCATATCATTTTGCATCTTGCCCCTTGCCTGCGGGCATGCCTGCGGGCACATCTCTGTTTGTCTTGTCTGTTTGTCTAAGTCTTCGGCCTTGTCAAAAATAGGTCGTCTCTGGGCTTTGACATTCACTCCCGTCACTTATGACTTTCGAGTTCTGTCAAAGAGGGGCAACTGTAGACACCCCATTTTTGACCGACCTTAAAACTCAGACGTCACCAGTTGAGCGCTCGGTGATATTGCATATTGTGCTCGTTCAGAAGTTTCAGAGTCCCGGCTGCAAGCCTTGCCTCTAGACTTCCGGACTCTTTCGTGCCTTGCCTCAGTTTGCGAACCAGGCTTTGTACATCTCTATTTTCTCTTCCCGAAGGAAGGTAGAGGTCTCGTAGACCATCTCTCAGTGGCCGTAGGCTACGTTTCGTGGTCGTACGGCATTTTTCCCGTTTGGAGCCCGGTTTTTATTTTTTCGGAGCCAACGGCCGTGTGCCTCGGTTCGGGACCACCTAACCACCTCCGTTTGCTCCGATTTTTGGCACACACCTTATTTCCTCCCTTTTGAGGAACACTGTAGCCCGAGAGACCAACTTCGTGGTCGAATGCCACCTCCGGTGCTTAACAGCCCATTTTCGGGGCCCCGGGCCGCGCGTTTCGGTCCCCGAACCTCCGTTTTGCATCCGTTTTGGTTCATTTTTGGTGGAGACCTTATTTTCATAGTTAGGAAGCTTGTAGGAGGGTGGGAGGACAGCAATTGTTCTGAAAAGCCAGCTTTATTTCTTCATCGCTCTCCGACGCCCGTTTTCCTCACTTGAAAGCCAATGTTGACCACCCCGGGGCCACTTTCTTGAACCCTAAACCCCATATTTGTGTTGTACACACCTGGGAGGCCACCAATATTTGGTGGCCGACCAGTAATTGTGCCTGACCCTTTTGAACCCCTCTAAAAAATGGATTTTTCTCTCTCCTGGTTCACATTCTCCGGGTTTCAACCACATAGTTGTGTTGTGCACACATGGGAGGCCACCTTTTTGAGGTGGCCGACCAGCAATTGTCATTTACCCTTTTGACCCTTGGTCGGCCGGCCATGGGGGGTGGCCGGCCGGCCCCCTGAACCTTCTGAACCTGGCCGGCCATGACCCTCTCACCTGGTTCCTTACAGCTGCACCCTCTGTTTCCCCCCAGATCCTGTATCCGAGGGGGGTCTTTTGGGAGGGAAACTTGAATTTGATTTTCCCCCCTTTTCTTCACTCCTCTCCTCTATAAAACCAGCCCCTCAGCTCCTTGTTTGAGGGTTACAAAATTGGTTTTGAGCCTTTGTCTACAACTCTCACTCTCTCTCTACTTCAACCCTCTAAACCCTAAAAGCCTTACACCATTTACACTACAACACATAACACAAGACCTCCGGACTCCATTCCAGCAACTTGAGGCTGTTTTTCAGAGGATAAGAGCACCATTTCTTGGTCCAAAAGCTGCTGTGTTGCTGCTCTACAAGGGTGAGTCTTCTTCCCCCATTTTCTAGCCTTTTCTTGGTTCATTTACAAGTCATACTTGCAAGCATTTTTGGGCTCCGACCCAAATTTTAAATAGTCATATTTTGAGATCCTATTCATGTTTGATCAAGGGTCTTACTCTGTTTGAGGTCTCCTCCTCACCCTTTGTGTTTAAACTCTCTTGTAGGCCTATTTTTGCATGATATTTTAGGCTTATTTGTGAGCTGTTTTGGACTTGGTCATAAATTGTGAAATGTCTTTTTTTGAGTCCGTCTTCAACTTTGTTGAAGGGCTCTCCTCTTTTTGAGGCCAGAAGCTATCACTTGCTTCTTTATCCCTCTTTTAGGCCTTTTTCTTGCATGATATTTTAGGCCTACTTGTGATTATTTTCGAGACCTGATGTAAACTATAAAGTGACTTGTTTTGAGCCCCTCTTCAACTTTGTTGAGGGCTTTTTGCCATTTGGGGCCAGCTGCTGTCCCTTTGTGTTTAATCTCTCTTTTAGGGCCATTTTTGCATGATAGATTAGACCTATTTTTGTTCGTTTTTGAGACTTGTTATAAACTGGAAATATGCATGTTTTGGGACTGTCTTGCATCTGTCTTCATGCTTCATGATCAAATAATGCATGCTTTGTATAGCTGTAAGTCATTCCACGTGCCTAGTTTCGAATTTCGGGGTTCATTCCATGCATCGGGTGCCATGCTTCCATGTTTCGGGGTTGTTTTGTATCATATTTCAGCGCTGAAATTCGCATGTTTGCATATCATGTTCCATGCCTTGCCATGCTTTGGTGGAGTGGCATTTGTTGCCTTAGGTTCGGTCCTCGGTTTGCGTGTAGGCGTGCACGTATTTCGAGAGTCATTTTTCATCTAATGGCTACTGATGTGAGTGTGGCTGAGGTCCACTCATGTTGGTGTAAGTCCATTGTGCATTGTGTATGCCATTTCGATTCATGGCTACTGATGTGAGTGTGGCTGAGGTCCACTCATGTTGGTGTAAGTCCATTGTGCATTGTGTATGCCATTTCGATTCACGGCTACTGATGTGAGTGTGGCTGAGGTCCACTCATGTTGGTGTAAGTCCATTATGCATTGTGTATGCCATTTCATTTCATAGCATTGCGTATGCTAGGTTGTATGTTAGAGCGTCGTGTATGCCATGTTACATCGCGCATTGTGTATGCCATTTCATAGCATTGTGTTTACTAGGTTGCATGTTAGAATTGCATTCATGCATGTCATGCATATTGCATTGTGTTTGGGATAGAAGTTAGCCCGAGCACGAGAAATGAGGGAGGTTTCGCACTTCGAGTGACGGAACGTGTCTCAATTCCCAGTCACCGACACTCCGGATAATCCATGATGGAGTTTAGGTCTTGTTGTGTTTATATGTGCATTCATTTCATATTGAGTCGTGCAATTCGACTCCTCGGCCATCATGCATCGATATGCGTGATTGGTGACACGAGGATCGAGGACTACACTCCCTGAAGAGTAGTCATGCATACATATGTGAAAATACTTTGCCATGCCCCTTTGTTGCTCTCTGTTGCAGCGAATCAGAAATCGGCAGCCTTCCGGAGCTTGGCACACATTCCAAGAACAATTGCAAACAGAGGCAAACCGGGGCATCGCGAGGGATTCTCCGCACAAGGCAACCTGAGCATGCATCATTCATCATCCAGAGCAGATTTGAGGCAGTCCCTGGCTTGCACACCAATTTATTGCTTTCCTAATTTAATTTGTTAATTAATTTGGGTTTTGTACATATTTGGACTGTAATTATTCATTTGAGACTGTATATTATTTATTCGGACCCTCTGCGCGAGGGCACAACTGTAATAAGTGTGCGTGCGTGTGATGTATGTCTTCCAACCCCACGTCTTTCTCCCTTTTATTTACCAGCTTATGATGGTTAGATTAGGGCATGTTTCAATTAGCACACAGTATGATAGCATGTTTACATTCATTTATCTGTCTTGCATGCACCGGGCTCGGCGCATCATACTAACTGCATTGTATTTTCAATTCCAAGTTGAATACATATTAGCTGTAGCATTTCATATGTCATGTTTAGAATTGCTGAGCCTGCTATAGTTGCACTTTTGCATGTGTTGCATTAGGCATTTCTGTATAATTAGGATCATGCATGGATTTCTAATTAGCTTCTGTTTTGGCTTGGAGTACTCGGTAAGTTTTATGCTTTAGCATCCTTGCATGCGTGTAAGTGACTGCCATGATAGCATGCTTACCATGAGGCTAATTGCTTATGTGATATATCTGCCTGAATGCCTGTGGGTGAAGGTTGGGTTATTTGGATTGGAACAATTCATTCACTGTGAGTTTTAAGCCCACTACATAGTGGCAAAATCATGTTTTTCTAAGCCCACCCGAGGGTGGCAAATCCACGTCTTAGCCTACTTGCGGGTAGCACCATCAAACCATTTTCAAATAAACAAACATGAAATGTTTTGTTCCAATTCAGGCGATCCAGTCTATACTTGTATGCTGTGCGCATCACATAGTAAATCTAGGCTAATAACCGGAATAAGAACGCATAATGTTTTCAAAAATAGATATCATGGTTAGTGGAGGCCGATCTTTGATCGGGCGAGCGGGGGTGCTCACGAAGTGACCTTCCCCAATCGTACCCAAGTTCCCGAGCCGAGGCAACTTTGGTGATGACGGACATGTGGCCTTAGGCAAACGAGTCAGGGTTTCCTAAATTTTCCCAAAATAAAACATTTAGGTGGCGACTCTGTATCTGGCAAAGCAGTCCATGTTTGGCACTTCTTTCAAAATCTGTTTTCTCAAAATGATTTGCCGGATTTGGACTCTTTGGTTCAGATTTAGAACCGTGATGATTTGAGAGTCCTGAACTGTAGTGAGCCCAATATGAACAGAACGGGGGGGGGGGGGGCTCGCCCTCCCGGGGTGTTCGGGGATGTCTACAGCGATCAGAACGCACATGCCGATGCCCTGGCTTGCCTAGCCTCCGCCATTAACTCAGAGATTAAACTGACCATCGAGGTGGGTTTCGTCCCGGAGCCAAGCATTAGTCCTTCGGAGGAAGTCCAGGTCAATGTCATAGAATCTAGATCGAGTTGGATGGATTTCATTGCTGCATTCCTGTATTCCGAACAGCTCCCAGAGGACAAGGAAGAAGCGCACAAGCTGCGAAACAAAGCCCTACAATACTACTTGGACCCGCAAGGAAAACTTTATGAAAAATCCCTTTCTGGTCCATACCTGGAATGCGTGCATCCGGACAAAGTCGATGAACTTCTAACTGAAATACATGAAGGCAGTTGTGGCGCACATTCTGGCGGGCACTCTTTGGCCCATCGAGCCATAACACAGGGATATTATTGGCCGACAATGAGATTTGATGCCGAATGCTATGTGAAAAAATGTGAACAGTGCCAGAAGTTCTCCCCGTTAACCCATCTGCCTGCTAAAGAGTTAAGCGCTATTACCAGTCCCTGGCCGTTCGTCCAGTGGGGACTTGATATCGTAGGACCATTGTCGAGGGCCCCAGGGAACAAGCGATACTTGATCATCGCGCTATATTACTTCACAAAATGGGTCGAAGCGGAGGCATTAACACATATTCGAGATGCTGATGTTAAGCACTTTGTATGGAGAAATATCATAACCCGATTCAGCATTTCAAGAGCTGTTATCTCAGACAATGGCACCTAGTTTGATTGTGGCGTCTACCAAGAGCTATGCAACAAGTATGGTATCCGGCCTTACTTTTGCACATCGGCTTACCCCCAAAGCAATGGTCAAGCCGAAGCCTCTAACAAATCCATCTTGGACGGCATCAAGAAGAGGCTGGAGAAAGCTAAAGGGAAATGGGTCGAAGAATTGCCGAGTGTATTGTGGGCTCATCGAACTACGCCGAGGCGATCCACTGGAGAAACGCTGTTTGCTTTATGCTTTGGAACCCAGGCGATCATACCCCTGAAGATCGGCCACCCAACCCTGAAATCGCAAGTTTTTGATATGGGCCAAAACGACATGATACTGGCTTTGGATTTGATTTTGATCAAAGAACGAAGAGACCGCGCCCTTGCGTCCATGGCACGATACCAGCAACAGCTTGCTAAGTTGTACAATCAACGTGTTCAGCTGCCCCGCTACACACCAAGAGAGCTGGTCCTAAAGAAAGTACTTCCAGCTGCTAGGAAACCGGCTGATGGAAAATTGGCTTCTAACTGGGACGGCCCCTATCAGGTCGATTTGATCGCAGGAGTAGGGGCATATCGGCTCAAAGACATGTTCAGAAGGAGTCTGCCACGGCCTTGGAATTCAACGCACTTGCGTAAATTCTATCATTGAACCCGACTTGTGGGGAATGATACTAGTTTTGAATGGTTCACCATGTACATTCGCCACTTTTTAATGCAAAGATCCCTTTTTACTTACTGCAAAGTCCAGTTCAAAAGTGTTCTGATGAAAGCCTCCGAATTCGGAGCCCCATCGGCACATGACGCCTTTGGGCCGATTAAGCCTCCGGATTCGGAGCGCCCTCCGCGGATATCACGATTGGCCAATTCAAGTCTCCGGATTCGGAACCCCATCGGCGCATGATGCCTTTAGGCCGATTAAGCCTCCGGATTTGGAGTGCCCTTCATGGATATCACGATTGGCCAATTCAAGTCTCCGGGTTCGGAGCCCCATCGGCGTATGATGCCTTTGGGCCGATGAAAGCCTCTAGATTCGGAGCGCCCTTCGTAGATATCACGATTGGCCAATGTCTCCGGATTCGGAGCCCCATCGGCTCATGATGCCTTTGGGCCGATTAAGCCTCCGGATTCGGAGCGCCCTTCGTGGATATCACGATTGGCCAATTCAAGTCTTCGGATTCGGAGCCCCATTGGCGCATGACGCCTTTGGGCCGATGAAAGCCTCTGGATTTGGAACGCCCTTCGTGTATCACGATTGGCCAAATAAAGACTCCGAATTCGGAGCCCCATCGGCGTGAAAGACTCCGAATCCGGAGCCCCATCGCCGCATGACACCTTTGGGCCGATTAAGTCTCCGGATTCGAAGCGCCCTTCGTGAATATCATGATTGGCCAAATAAAGACTCCGAATTCGGAGACCCATCGGCACATGACGCCTTTAGGCCGATTAAGCCTCCGGATTCGGAGCGCCTTTCGTGGATATCACAATTGGCCAATTCAAGTCTCCGAATTCGGGGCCCCATCAACGCATAACACCTTTGGGTCGATGAAAGTCTCCGGATTCGGAGCGCCTTCGTGAATATCACGATTGGCCAAATAAAGACTTCGAATTCGAAGCCCCATCAGCGTGAAAGACTCTGAATTCGGAGCCCCATCAGCGCATGACGCCTTTGGGCCGATTAATCCTCTGGATTCGGAGCACCCTTCGTGGATATCACGATTGGCCAAATAAAGACTCTGAATTTGGAGCCCCATCGGCGCATGACGCCTTTGTACTGATTAAGACTCCAGATTCGGAGTGCCCTTCGTGATATCACGATTGGCCAAGTCTCCGAATCCGGAGCCCTATTAGTACATGACACGTTTGGGCCGATCAAAGCCTCTGAATGCGGAGCCCCATCCGTGCAGGTCACGTTTGGGCCGAATAAGCCTCCATACAAGCCGTATAAACAAAGGCTAAAATATGCAAATATTCAAAATGAAATAGTTCAAGCCGCATAAATGTAGGCTAAAATGTGCGAACATTCAAAATAAAATGTGTCCTTAGATAAATTGATTGGCATCAAGTGTACTAATATAAATAAAAAGTACGCTACAAATTGAAAACGAATCGTTTTTTTAAAATTAGCCAATAAATACATAATCTCGCTCTCAATCTACATAAGCATTACAAGGTCTGCTTCTATTCGGCGGCTCCCTCATCATCACTCTTCTTAACTTCGAAAGCGAAAAAGAGCAAATCATTCTGTTGATACAACGGCAACGCAGAATTCACACCTGCTACCCGGAGAGCCTCAGCTTGCTGAAGTGCCTTGATCTAGCCGTGCTTAAACCCACGATTTTTACATCGGCAAACATCTTCGGCGAGTTTCTTCTTGGTCTTCTGTATTCTGACCTTTCGGCCGTCATGGAAGCCTTTTTCATAGGCCACGGTCCGTACAGTCTCAATTGCGAACATGCTAGCCGTGTTCCAATCAGCAATAGCATCACTTATCAGCCTTTGAGTAACCCTCTCTTCCACAACCGGATTGGGATAGCTGGCCGATTGAGACTCGGAAGACTTGATTTTCCTTAGCTCACGTTCGGCCTTCTCCACGCGAGCTTCTAACTTCCGAATGCGTTCATCTCTCTGCTCTATATCGCGCCGAGCAGTGCGAAGACGCATGCCGATTTCATAAGCGATGTACAGCCCCTTCACCGCCCCGTGAACGCCTTCACGAAACACTTCGAAATCCTGCCGACCTACCATCGACTGCTGGACTTCAGGTGGAAAAATTTGTCGAGCGAACTCAACTGCCACATTTGGATCTCGAACGATCGAATCCGCCTCTGTCATTGGTCTATTCCCCACGAAGACCGCAAAACTCAATGGGCACGGAGTCGCGTCGGATTCCCTTCCAGAATGGGGTTAGGGAGATTTGCCCTGTGGCTGCTTGTCCCTCCTGGGCAATCTACTTCGACGACGAGGAGATTGATGTCTCTCTCGGTCCCTCGAAGTCCTACTTTCCGTGTGTGAAGGTTCACCACTTCGACTCATATCTCTTCCCAGCTCAGCTAGCGTCCTCGCTTCCCCTCTGCGTTGAAGAAAAGTCTATTTGACATTCACACTTGTTTAACCTTCCTCAAAGAACTGGACTGAGTTACTGACTCTGGGCATATAAATAGGACCTTCATTCACGAAGTACATGCCCATTTATTCCCTACGGAGCAGCACATCCGAGGCGATCTCATTAATATTAAAACCTCAACAACCCGGAGCTGATTGAGTCATGTGCCCCAATTGCCCCATGAACCTCTGTTATTCAGCGTTCCAGTTCATGAACCAGCTGGGGCAAGGGCAGATTCATCAATCTAGTTGGCTTAAGTGCCCCAGCCGCTCCAAGAATCGATTTATCAATACAACTCATGTGACCAGTTTATTCGGTGTTCTAGTTCATGAACCAGCTGGGACAATGGCAGATTTATCAATCTAGTCGGCTTAAGTGCCCCAGCCGCTCCAAGAATCGATTTATCAGTACAACTCATGTGACCAGTTTATTCGGCGTTCTAGTTCATGAACCCGCTGGGGCAAGGGCAGATTCATCAATCTAGTCGGCTTAAGTGCCCCAGCCGCTCCATGAATTGATTTATCAGTACAATATTTATAAGTTCATTTAATTCGGCGTTCTAGTTCATGAACCTCCGTTATTCGACGTTCTTGTTCATGAATCAGTTAAGGGCAGATTCAACAAGCTAATCAACTTATGTACCCTAGCTGCCTTATGAGCTACCTTTCAGCACCTCATGAATTCATTTTATTCAGTCATAAAGCAAATTCATTAATTTAATCGGCTAATAAGTTTGCCGTCTCACGTAGTCGTGACATTTTGGTCTAACTGCTGATTCTTTTAATTATGTACTCATATAACAAACAATACAAGCAATAACTTGAGAGCATAGAAAATTTTCATTCATAAATTGGGCGCTAACAGCGGACATTTTACACATGAAAATCCAAAAACAAAAACAAAATACATTCAAAATACCTAACAAAACTAAAATGTCTCCCAAATCAATCCTCGTGATCAGACTCAAGCAACTCAACGTCCACTTGCTCGTATGGAATTGGCATGGCCAATGTCACTCCAGCGGCAGCAAGGGTTTTCAGCCAGCCATGTTTGAATCCCCGATTTTCGAATTCGGGGACCTCATCTACATAGTTTGCAAAGGCAGCGCTCTTCCCAGCCTCGAACGCTTCGGAAGCTTCGAAGTCGGCTTTTTCCTTTGCCTTCTTCGACTCTTCCAATTCAGCCTCCAGCTTAGCAAGTGCCTCCTTGGCTAACTTGAGTGATTCCTCGCTTGCGGTTGCCCTCTCCTCGGCTTCCGATCTGAGCTGGTCAACAGTACGCGCCCTTTCCTTTTCAGCTTCGGCCCATGCACTTCCATTGTCACTCTCACCGCCTCGAATTTGGCCCTACTCCTCTCACCCCCTACTTCCAACTTCAAACGGCCAATTCTTTCAATGGCGTCATGCTGGCGGCGGCCCATTTTAGCTATCCTTCTGACCGTCTACAAAACAAGTTGGGATCGTCACATACTAAGAAATACCGTTTGCAAACTAAACCAAAACAAGGGAGTTAGGATCGTCACATACCAGAAGGGCCGACTGGGCAGCTAATGCTATTACTACCAAATCCGGTTCCGCCCGAAAAGTCGCCATGTTTGCCGGCAATGAGACCGAGGCAGCCAAGCTCAACGCCACAGATGGATCTTTCAAGGCCGACGCTTCAGAAGAGATCGACATGTTCTTTATCTTTGGTTGAACAACAAAAGGAGCAACCACATCCGACTCCTCTAAGCGTGGCCGTTTGTCAACGAGGTTCTCTTTAAAGCCGGCCTCGCTCTTGGCGGTACATTTTTCCTCCCGATTTTCTAGAATCGGCTGCTCTTCTGGAATTTTCCGTTCGGCTTCCTTCTCCGTCTCGGCCACAACAACTTGAGCCGTTTCTTCTACAATAATAGGTTCAGAAGATTCAGTCAGGGCAGGTCCACAACGGGTGGCCTCGGCTTTTCGTCGGCGGCCATGCGTTCGGCATTTCTCTTTCAAGCCATTTGTGTAAGACTTTCCTAAGCCATACCCTCAGAATAAGCGCTGGAAAGGTCTCCCAAGTTTGTAAAAATCTCTTCGAAAAAGACGTCCCCTCGGCCTGAAGTGGACGGAGGGTCAGACGAGTTGAGTCTGGCTTCCTTAAAGGCCGAGTTAAGAGCCTCCTCAACCTCCGCTGCCAACTGGTTCGGATCCTCGGCGATTGGTTCGGCCGCTTGTTCTTCTACGTGTTCCAAATCGGATGTTTCTATGCCAATCTATCTTAAGTTTTTTAAATTGGGGAATATAAGGGTTATAAGATGGTCGTCGCCTCTCGCGATTGGAATGTTGTCTGCCGCCGAAAATGTTGTGTAAGTTGGCTCGTACCACAGGAGAATGTGGGCTGCCCTCCCTTGTTTATGAAGGTTTGGACGGCCGATGAACTGTAGCGCAGTTTTAATTTCTGCAAGCACAGCCTCGTCATCTGAAACCAACACTCTCTTCAAGTCGCTACCTGCATAAACAAAGCGATTAGATGTATATAGAGCCGAATACAGATATGGAAATAACAGAAACAAAAGTAATCTAATCAGCCACCTAGTTCGCCTTTTCGCCTTGGCACGGGGTCTAGGTGATCTTCACCCTCACTGAATTCGCAATTGCCTCGGACAACGACCATCACATCATCGACACGCTTGCCAAAGCTGGAGAGCATAGTCACCAAGTGATGGTCGGTATCCTTGGCTCTAAGAAAGTAGCTTCCTAGTCGGCCAGTAGATTTGGCTAGGACATAACAATGCCGAACGGCGAGTATACCTAAATTAATCCTAAGACGCCGGTTTAGTTCTACGATCCCCATTATGATGCGAAAAAAATTCACGTTGGGCTGGGAAGGGATTAGACCCCAGTATCGAAGAACGACCCTCAAAAATGGGTGAAGGGGAAAGTGGACTCCGCCCTCAGCAATTAACAGAAGAAGAAAGACGATTGTGCTCTCATCATCCCTCTCCATATCAGTGGTGCTGTCTGCCAAAATTGACAGATGGACGTCATCGGGGATGGAAAAATGGCGTCGAAAGCCGGAGATTCGATCCGCTGAAAGGAGGTCCTTCAGATGTTTTGCCATCCTAGCCAGCCCAAGGACTGTGGAAAACAAAAGGAAAAAGAGAAGTGGGATCGGAAGTGAAGGAGGAGAAAACTTACAGGAGACGAAGGGAAAAACGAGAAACAAAGAGTTGCAGAAGCTGCGGAGTGAAGGAGTTGCACTAGGAGGTGAACCAAATATTTTTGAGTATTCAAAACATACATCCGAAGAGACAATTTTAAATCGCATTAAATGGAGGCAGTGTACGAAGGGGCGGGAAATCATTATAATGACCAAAAAGTGTGTGTGCGTCTTGACATGCATTGGGAAGAGGATTAACCGCCAAATTTTTGACTTTCCGGGCTTGAAGCCAAACACGTCGACTAACTGATGCTAGTGGAGTGTCTGGGGGCAATTGTGGGAGCCAAATTTCGTTGGATCAATAGGGACGAATGGACGAGTTCAGTCTGGGACATAACATTTATTCGGCATTGATCCTAGTCAATTGAAGAGCCGAATAAAATAATCGACATTCCCACCAGTAGAACAAGGGCCGAGTAAAAACACACGTAAAGGATCGAGGATGGGCCAGGCCCTAAGGCCCAAAGAGAATAATATAAATACAGGATCATCTGTCAGAGAAAGGTATGTGAGAACCATTACGCTTAAACTTAAAATACAAGTAATCCAGATAATAGAGACTGACTTGTCTATCTGAGTGCAAATTCCGGCACCCCCGACCGGAGTGTTTATTCCTTTTTAGGTGATTAGCTGAGGATCGCGAGCGTCCCCTAGGATCTGAAGAGTATTTCCAAAGCACATCACTACAGCTTCAATTTCCCATTCACCTGATAATGGTTTTGAGCAACCAAATATACCACGTGAATCACAACGCGGCATAGAACGCGTTACCACTTAGACCCGTCAATTTTGGTGCATGGGTCCCACCTAAAAAATAGACCAAAGTTGAGGAAAAATATGATTTTTCCAAAACTTCCAAAGCTATTTCTAACAATCCCCCACATGAATAGAATTTGATGACAACGAAAATGCAACAATATGTAGAATTTGTCAAAAGAGTATAAATCAAAAATATATTGCATTAGGATAGGTAACTTTTGGCCTTGAACCTTTCCTGGTGATAACCTATCGGACTTACTAGCTAACCAATGGACGCGATGCCTTGAATTGTTCAGCCATTTGTGTAAGCCAAGACAATAAGTTTCAGACAATAATATTTTCTGATAGATTGTGGTTCTCACAGTTGTGTTCATTTTAGCCTTGAACGCTCCTGGTTATTCATGAGTGCATCTAGAGAATTTAGCCTCTTTATTCTCATAGAATCGGCCCCAGTTCGACACTCATATAAGTGATTCTTATTGTGAGTATCTCTTTTATACTCGTCTTGATTTTTATGCCTAAATCAAGATATAAGTAATCATTAAAAACAAAGCTTATCCTTAAACCCCTGCATACAACACATGTTGCAAATATCACTCTCACCATAGGAATGGATAGGGAATTTTAATCCCTTGGTGTTCTGGCAAGCCACACATAATTTAGTTGTCCTTTTGAACTTAGTTCTTGGGATCTCTAGTCATATGAGTAGGGTTACCATTATGATCACTCTTATGTAATAGGTTTTAATCCTATCCCCCTTCGATGAACTATACACTTGCTCTTTTGTCAAACTTTTTGTTAACGGATCCGCAATATTCTCTTTAGATTTTATATAATCTATTGAGATTATTCCATTTGAGAGAAATTGCCTTACGGTATTATGTCGACGACGAATATGTCGTGACATACCATTATATATATGATTCTGTTCCCTGTCTATTGTAGATTCACTATCACAATGAATGCAAATAGCTGGCACAAGTTTAGGCCACATTGGAATGTCTTCTAAGAAGTGGCGAAGCCATTCTGCTTCCTCTCCTACTTTGTCTGAAGCAATGAACTCAGATTCCATTGTGGATCGTGCGATGCATGTTTGTTTCGTGGATTTCCAAGAAACAGCAGCGCCTCCCAGAGTAAAGACATATCCACTAGTGGATTTTGAATCTTTAGTATTCGATATCCAATTGGCATCGCAATAACCTTCTAGTTCTGTAGGATATCGAGTAAAGTTCAAACCATGATCACAGGTAAATCTTAGATATCTAAGAACCCGAATGTTCGCTTTCCAATGGTCTTCTCTGGGCTTACTAGTGTACCTACTCAATTTACTGATAGCATAAGCTATATCAGGACGAGTACAATTCATTAAGTACATTAGGCATCCAATGATTTGGGAGTATTTTAACTGAGACACCGCATCACATTTATTTTTTGATAAATAAAGACTGATGTCTATAAGTGTTCTAGCTACATTCATATCATCCTTGATAAATTTACCAAGAATTTTCTCAATATAATGTGATTGAGATAATGCATATTCGTCAAATATTTTCGTAATTTTTTTTCCTATTATTACATCTGCAACCCCCATATCTTTCATATCAAATCTTCTATTCAGTATTTGCTTAGTTGATTTGATCATGTTTTGACTGCTTTTAATGATAAGCATGTCATCCACATAAAGACAAACTGTGACATATCCTTGGTCAATGTTTTTAACATAGATGCACTTGTCACATTCGTTTATCTTAAACCCGTTAGTAAGCATAGCATGATCAAATTTTTCATGCCATTGTTTAGGAGCTTGTTTTAATCCATAAAGAGATTTTACAAGCTGAGAAACTTTCTTTTCTTACCCTGGCACTACAACCCCTTCGAGTTGCTCCATATAGATTTCTTCATTTAGATCACCATTTAAGAAAGCTGTCTTAACATCCATTTGATGTATTTCTAAATTATACAATGATGCTATAACAATAAGCATGCGAATGGATGTTATTCTTGTCACAGGGGAATATGCATCAAAATAGTCCAGACCTTTCTTTTGTCTGTAACCTTTTACTACAAGTCTTGCTTTATACTTGTCTATTGAACCATCTACTTTCATTTTTCTCTTGAATATTCATTTATATCCAAGAGGTTTAGAATCGGGTGGAAGATCCATCAATTCCCAAGTATGATTTTGCATAATGGATTCAATTTCATTATTGACAGCCTCTTTCCACAAAGGTGCTTCAGGACCAGTCATTGCTTCCTTAAAGCTTTGAGGTTCATTTTCTAATAGGTATGTCAGAAAATCTGGACCAAAGGATTTTGATGTTCTTGTTCTCTTACTTCATCTTGGTTCATCATCAGTTAAATCCTGTTGATCGAGACCATTACTAGTCTCTTGTGTTTAATTGTCATTAGTCTCTTGACTTTGTGTACAATCATAAATTCTTTTATGTGAACTTAATTCCTGTCTTTTCTTGTGAGGAAAGACATGTTCAAAAAACATAGCATTTCTTGACTCTATAATAGTGTTCACATTTATATCTGGTATTTTTTATTTATAAGTCAAAAATCAATATGCACTACTATTCTAAGCATAACCAATAAACACACAATCCACTGTTTTTGGTCCTATCTTAGTCTTTTTAGGAACATGAACTTATACTTTTGCCAAACACGCCGACACTTATAAGTATTTGTAGGAAGGTGGTTGACCTTTTCACAATTCATAAGGAGTGTTGTTAGATTTCTTGTGGGGGTATTCTGCTAAGAACATAATTGTAGATACCCCATTTTTGACTGACCTTAAGACTCAGACGTCATCGATTGAGCACTCGGTGATAGTGCATGTCGTGCTCGTTTCGAGCTTCGGAGTTTTGGCTAAGAGCCTTGTCTCCGGGTCTCCGAACTTTTTGTGCTTCGGCTCGGTTTGCAGACCAAAGCCTTGCTTTCCTTCCCAGAGGAAGGAAGAGGTCTTGTAGACCATCTCTCTGTGGTCTTAGACTACTTTTCGTGGTCGTAGGCCACTTTTCCCGTTTAGAGACTAGTTTTCGATTTTTTGGAGCCTTCGGCCGTGCGCCTTGTCTCGAGACCGCTTAACGTTCTCCATTTGGCTTGGTTTTTGAACCACACCTTGCTTCCTTTCCCTAGAGGGATACTGTGGTCCGAGAGACCACTTTTTGTGGTCGTGTACCACTTTTGGTGCTCGACAGCTAGTTTTCGAGGCTCTCGGCTGCACGCTTTGCCTCCTGAGCTCTCGTCTTGCATCCGTTTTGGTTTGTTTTTGGTACAAATCTTGTGTTCCTTGTTTGGAAGGTGGTACGAGGGTGGGAGACCAGTTTTTCCCCTTGGAGACCACTTTCCTTCCCGCCAGCCGATATTCTGGTCGGGAAACTAATTTTCTTGGTCTTTAGGCCACCTTTTCTGGTCACCCCCCCACCATTGGCTTGCTTTCAGTGTGGAGACCACCAATTCCCCCTGCTGACCACTTTTTTTTTTTCTGGGAGACCACTTGAAGTGGTCGGCCGACCACTACAAGTAACAGGCCGACCACTTTAAGTGGTCGGCACCTCTCCCCCTGTTTTGGCAGACTGTGTGGATGCCAGCTGTGCCAGTTGGAGGGCACAAACTGTATCCTTCATACATTGCATCCAAGTTTTTGCTTCTCTAAGAAGCTTTAACTTTGGTTTTTCTATAAGAGAGGGGCCCCCTCTCCATGGCAAGGGTTCAGATTTTGGGCTGAGGAGATAGGCTTACACTCTCTCTATATCCCTCTCTTTCTCTCTTTATATTGGTGTTTTGCTTCACAGTTGTGCACACAACCTCTCTTACCTTGTTACTGAGTTGCTGGAGGTTCTTGAGGGAGCTCAAGAGGTGGTTTTGGCTCAAGAAATCTGCTGGTTTTGCAGTGCTTCAAGGGTAACCTCTTTTCTCCCTTTTAAGCTTTATTTTGGTTGCTCTCTGGGCCTCATTTGCATACTTATTCAGGCCTTACTTTCAATTGAAAAAAGTTTTGTATTTAAGTGTTTTTGATGTTTTTTAAGGCCTCTTGGGTGTTGAGGGTCTTCTACCCTCTTGCATGTCTTGTTTGGCCTTGAAATCCAGTGGATTTTCAGTGGTAGGCATGTCGTTTTGAGGCCTCAAATCAGAGGGGGGTGATCCCCTCTCTTCTTGTTTTGTTTGCTTGCATTATTGGCTTATCAAAAGAGCATGCACCTTCATACTTTCAAGGCTTGGTTCAGGCACTTTTTCATGACTTTTAGGGCCTGTCTTAGCTCTGTCTATGGCTGGTTTGGCCACCTTGTGTTTGCTTCTTGTATGTGTAGTGTATTCCCATTTGTGGCTCATCAAAGTAGCATGTCTTTCTAGCATGTATGGGCTCCATTTTAGTAGATTTTTGGCCATCATTTGACATGTCATGACTCTTTTTTGGGCCGGTTTGGTAGCCTCTTGCATGCTCCGTATGCTTGTAGTGTAAATCTTGTTTACTAGCTTTGTATGCATGATGTTTTGGCTCATTATCCTAGCATATTTTGGCTATGTTCTAGCATGATTTTGTTCTTATTTTGGGTTGTCTTAGCTCTGTTTTGAGGCTTCTTGGTCGATTGAGGCTTGTCATGCATGCTTGTAATGTAATAGCCTTGACTAGCTTTGAGTTTTGAGGTCTCTTGCATGCTTAACTTGAGGTATTTGCATGTTTTGGCATCATTGAGAATGATATTTTAGAGCATGTAGGGCTGTTACACTTCCATATTTTCCACTCCTTAAGTGCTCTTGAGGGTTGTGCCTTTATGCCCTATTTGTGAGCCATTACATGAGCCTCATTTTCGTGCCTTTCAAGCTATCATCTCAACCCATCTTTGCTACTATTTTGGCCTGCATAGGGTCTTTTTGGGGTTGGTTTAGCCATTTGAGCATTGCCTTACATGCCTCTAGTGTAATACACTTCACTAGCTTCGACGCTTGAGCTTTTCAACATGCATTACACGGGTTGTTCGCATGATTCTAAGTCATTTTGCATGCCATTTCAGTGTTGGAGCATATGCCATTGTATTCCATGTTTCATCCTTTCAATGCCTTTGGAGAGTTGTATTTTGTGCCTTGAGCTTGGACTAACATGCATGCATGTTTGTATAGCATTTTGAGTTTCCATGTTAGCATGTATGGCCACTGATTTGGACATGGCTAAGGCCTATTCATTTTGGTTTAAGTCCATCGAGCATTGTGTATGCCATGTGGTTCATTGCGATGTGTATGTCACGTCCATTTGCATTGTGTATGCTAGTTGTTGTTCACATTGATTGCATGCCTGTGTTGCCTTGCATTGAGTATGTGTGCATGTGCATTGAGCATGCCATTAGCCTTGTTAGGTTGTTCATATTGCATTGCATGTTTTCATGCTTGTCCCTTGCATCTTGTTCACATGCTTGTTTCATTGCATTGTATGTTTGTATGCTTGAGCCGCATTGTGTATGCCATGCCATGTTATTTGTTGCATTGTGTTTGGAATAGGAGTTAGTCCAAACACGGGAAACAAGGGACGTTTCATACTCAAAGTGATGAAACGTGCCTCAATTCTCGGTCGCCGACACTCTTGACTATACATGATGGAGTTTTAGGCTTTATGTTTTCGTGTGTGCATTCATTTCATATTGAGTTGTACGACCTGGGCTCCTCCGCCATCATGCATCGAGATGCGTAATTGGTGGCCCGAGGGTCGAGAACCATACCGCCTTGAGCTTATGTAATGAGAGGGAGGGTGGTTGTGCATACATGTGTTGCAAATACTTTGCCATGCCCCCTTTCTTGCTCTCTGTTGCAGCAAATTGAAGTCTGGCAGCAAAAACTGATCGGCCGACCAGATAAAGTGGCTGGCCGACCAGTTTTTCTAGTTTTCAGCACAGAAAGTGGTCGGCAGGTGGTCTCCAATGCCAACAACTGGTCGGCAGCATCCCTACAGATTCCTATGATGGAGATTCAGCCTTTTGGAGCTTTTTGCAGTGTTTTGAGACCAGTTGCAAACAGAGGCAAATCAGGGCATCGCGACAGATTTTCACACGAGGTTACCGAACACGCATCCTTCGTCATCCAAGGCAGAGTTGAGGCAGCCTATTTCATATAGTTTACATGCTCATTCAATTGCTAACTTAGTTAATTTGTTAATTAGTTAGAGTTGTGTAATAATTAGTTGTAGCTTGTTATTCATTCTGTTGTGTAATAACTAGTTTAACTAGATTAGCTTAGATTAGCTAGTTGGTTCTGTATTATTCATTCGGACCCTCCGTCGAGAGGGCACAATTGTTGTAAATAAGTGTGCATGTGTGTGATGCATGTCTTCCAACCCCCATTTCTTTCTCCCTTTTATTTACCAGCTTACGATGGTTAGTTTTAGGGCATGTTTCAATTAGCATCCATATGCTCGCATGTTTGCATTCATTCATCTGTCTTGCATGCACCGGGCTCGACGCATCATGCTAACTGTATTATATTTCAATTCCTGTTTGAATGCATGTATCGAATTGCATTTCACATGACATTTTAGAATAGCTGTGCCTATCTTAGTTGCATTTTGTATGTGTTGCATTAGGCATTCTTAACATAGCTAGGATCATGCATTGATTTCTAACATAGCTTTTGTTTTGGCTCGGAGTACTCGGTAAGGGTTTATGCTTTAGCATCCTTGCATGCGTGTGAGTGACTGCCCTGATAGCATGCTTGCCATGAGGCTAACTGCTTATGTGATATAACTACCTGAATACCTGTGGGTGAAGGTTGGATTATTTGAATTGGAACAATTCATTGATTGCGAGTTTTAAGCCCACTTGAGAGTGGCAAATCACCATGTTTTCTAAACCCACTTGAGGGTGGCAAAATCCGCATTTTAGCCTACTTGCGAGTAGTAAACCGCTTTCAAAAATAAACATGAGATGTTTTGTTCCAACTTAGGCGATCCAGTCTATACTTGTATGTTGTGCGCATCACATAGTAATTTTAGATTAAATAACCGGAATAAGAGCACATGTGTTTTCAAAAACAAGATATCATGTTAGTAAAGGCCGATCTTTGATCGAGCGAGCGGGGGTGCTCATTGCATGACCTTCTCCTCTCGTACCCAAGTTCCCTAGCCGAGGCAACTTTGGTGATGACGGACACGTGGCCTTAGGCACGAGTCAGGGTTTCCTAAATTTCCCAAAATAAAAAATTTAGGTGGCGACTCTATATCTGGCAAAGCAGTCCATGTTTGGCACTTCTTTCTAAAAATCAGTTTTTCAAAACGATTTTCCGGATTTGGACTCTTTGGTGATTTATCAATCTCGCATTGCACTCCGCGAGATTAGATTCAGAACCGTGACATTTGAGTCCGAACGGTAGTGAGCCTAATGAACAAAATGGGATTTTCCCGGGACGTTCGGATGCGTCTACAGTTTCTGGCGACTCTATTGGGGATTTAGAGAACTTGACTCGAACTCATGATATCTTGTTTTGATTACACTTATGTGTTTCTTTGCATTGCATTTGCATTGGTGTGCCTAGGACACCGTGTTTGCCATCTGCTATTCCTGAACGGCTTGTCGGAGGCTCGCTTTGAGAAGCGTGCCATAAGGCTGACCGGTTACGGGCTCTGCCACGATGGGAACACGAACCTCGGTTTTTACCGGGGCACCCTTTTTGACCATTCGACCTAGTGCATATTCGGAATCCGTAGTGACTATTCCCAACTAGAACAGGTTTCTTACCCGATTATAGGTTGTTTGAAACCGCTGTGTGCATAGTGAAACCCTAGCTCCTGAAAAAATAGGACAGGGGAACCCTACCCCTCCATAGGGTTGTTTTGGCTCTCACTTGCTTGCTATGTTCTTTTAGAGTGCGTCTCTACAAGAATGCATGTATCAGTCTGCAAATCTGGGTATCATACCTGTGGGCATCAGTGTTTTAAGAATCAGTTATATTCGCGGGTATCAGATTCAGATTTGGGGCAGTGATTTGGGAACAGTGATCAGTGGTTGAGAACGGTTTATTCAGCATATGTTTACCAGCTGTGTGTTGCCTTTATTTAAGTTGTTATGCTGTCCGTTTTTCTGTTCATTATTTCCTTATTATGCTTTATTTATCTTTTTGCTAGGTAGTTTAGCACAATTGCTTCCGACCAAGCAGATATTTCCCAAGCACTCTGAACTAGAGGTCGTAGACTCCATCGATCTGAGGATCTAATAGACAGACAACCAGTGTTCCATTCTTTACCCCTAGTTGCTAGACAGAGGTCAGTAAGGAGCAGTGTATCGATACCGCGGTTGCCAAATCAGTGGTCCTTGAGTAGTCAGGTTGAGATTTCTGAGTCTACTGCAGAGACAGATATACCAGTGGTTCAGTTATATCAGGGCAGTATGGCAGGAATGGAAGAGATGATGCATCAGCTCCAGGAAAGTATGAAAACCATACAGCAGGATGCTGCCCGTCAAGTAGAATTTGCCAAACAACAGGCCGAAGTCATGGCCCAACAGGCAGAGTTAATTACCAGGCTACAGCAACAAGCCGGAGCATCTGCTTCACACCAGGTTCCTCCCCCACCAAGAGTTCCCATACCTGGGGAGACAATACACGTCCAGGATGATACGGACGCTCCAACAGGGCCGGCTCCGCCCCCGACCCTACCCCAACTACCCAAAGCACAGACCAACCTGCCGAATTCTCCCTTTGAGTTCGAGGTGGACCCCACGGCACTAAAAATGAGCATGCTTGAAAAGCTGTTCAAGAAATCTCAGGGTGTGAAATCCATTCCGGACATTGAGGATGGGTACACCGACTCGGCCGTGACTCTGCAGGACCGATTTAAAATGCAGCACATAGACCGTTTCGATGGGTCTGGTTATTCCATGGTGCACCTACGGCTGTTTTCAGATATCTTAAGGCCAATGGGCCTCTCCAGATTGCAGAAGCTTTCCCTATTTGGCCGGACCCTGTCGGGTGTAGCGACTATTTGGTATGCAAAACTGGAAGACTTCGTTAAGAGGAACTGGGAAGAGATGGCTGAGGCCTTCATGGCTCAATACTCTTACAATACATAGATCGAGATCACAACTCGTGATCTCGAGATGACTAGATAGGAGCCGAAGGAGAGCTTTTCCGACTTCGTAACCCGCTGGAGAGCCAAAGCCTCAATGATGACCATTAGGCCAACTGATAAAGATCAAATACGGATGGTTGTGCATAACCTCCAGCCCAAGCTCATGCAGAAGATGATCGTCCTCCCTCTCCCCACTTTTGCAGATCTACATGGGATTGGAGTGCAGATCGAGGACGCCTTGAAGCAGGGTCTGATTGACAATGACAGAGAGCAGTCCAGGAGGACTTTCAACCGCAGTACGAATGCAGGCACAAGCAGTGTTGCAGCTGCCAAAGCTTCAGATGTGAGCATGGTCACCGCCACCGCCCCAAGAACCCTTACGGCTACACCATTCCCCGACGCATTCGGAAGTAACTCACAAACAACCAAGTACCTACCTCGAGGCCAAAGAACCTTCACTCCGCTATATATGCCCCTGTCCAAAGCTCTAGGGGTTTTAATCAAGAAAGGGCACTTGAAGCCCCTGGAGCCGCAGCCATTGCCAGAAACACTTCCCCCCTCCCATAACCCAGCTAAATACTATGCCTTTCACCAACAGCATGGTCACGACACCGACCATTGCTTTAGATTGCGTCACAAGATTCAAGATCTCGTTGACAACAGGGTGATTGTACCTCCGAAAAAACAGAATGTCACAACCAACCCTCTCCCACCACATAACCAAGCTCCACCTCCCAAACACATCAATCTGATCCAAACTGGGGTTGTGTCATACGACCCTAGCGTATACATCACCCCGTCCCACCTACCCAAGCCGGAGGTGTTCATTCCTGACAACACTGACTTGTGCACGTTGGACATCTCCTGAACCCAACCTGAACCAATGGCGGTGATTATCGAAGATAGGACAGGGATAATTTCGAAGAAAAGTGAGACTGTTGATTCAGGGTCTGAGGAATTTGGGAGCTTTACTGAGGAGGTATACAATTCGAGTGGCTACATTACGTCAGCGGGCCAGGTTAGGCCAAATGTGGAATTGCCAGTGGGGGCAGAGATTTGTGTAGTACGGGAGGATGGACTTGATCAGAGGCTAGATGACTTAGCAGATCTGGAAGAGGACATTGCTAACCTTCAGTTTTTCAACGAACAAGATCCAGGAGACATGACAATCACCTGGTTTGATTTTGATGGGTCAGCAGAGGCTATAGGGTGGCTTGATGACCAACCAGATGTTGTTGAAGAATCTCAGCTAGAACAGGGCCCGTCAGGGACAAGGACATCAACTGTGGCCGGAAGGGTCGGGAATCAGAATGCATCGCCGGAGAGCGCCGGTGCCAAGAATTTCGCTCGGGATATGGGCATTTTGAATACAGGAGATGTTGAACAGCAGGCTGCACTGAAGCAGTTTGAACAGGAAGGGATCGAAGATTCTAAGAGAGCCAGAAAGGCCAAAGCCCCTATGAGAACTAAACGTGCTGTGTGCACAAGGACAGAGCGTGCTACAAGCACATGGACGGAAGGTGCTGTGGGTACAAGGATCGTTGTAACGGAGCCGGACGGGTGTCTGTCGACTGCCGATGGCATGTGGTGGGAAGATGATGACCTATGTCTTGCCCACACCGATGAGGACTAGGGGAATAACCAGCCGAATGATACGTGGTATATTGGCGAAGTTGACCACATGACTAGGAGCGAGCGGTATTTCAAACCCCCACACCTAGATCAACCAGACGTGTTCGAAAAGGACAAGGAGGCAGAGAAGCAGAAAGAAAAGCTACTCGGAGAAGAGGCTGTGCTGAAATAGTTGAAAAGATGCAGGCAGACATCTCCATCTGGGGGCTACTTATGGCTTCACGAGTTCATAAACAAGTCGTCCTATCGGCAATGGATAAGGCCAAACTCTCAATAGACACCACACCTGAGCCGCTGGTAAGATTGGTTTTTCCAGAAGGGGCTTCCCCGATGTTGACCTTTTCAGACAAGGAACTGCCGCCTGAGGGTGCAAATCATAACAAACCTCTCTACATCTCTATAGAATGTAGAGACAAGTGGGTACCGGTAGTTCTTGTCGACATGGGATCCGCTATTAACGTGTGCCCGTCGAGGACGACATATGCAATTGGGTTGAAGCCCGCGGACTTTGTGCCAACAGCCCAGGTAATAAGGGCATATGACAATACTAGCAGAGAAGTGATGGGGACCGTAAAGATCCAAACTCAAGTTGGTCCAAGACAACACGAGATTGACTTTCATGTCTTGGACGTTCCCACGACCTTCAATCTACTCCTAGGGCGGCCGTGGCTGCATCAGGTGAGGGCGGTCTCTTCCGTCCTACATCAGATGTTGAAATATCCCCATGGGAAGGGGGTTGCTATAGTTTTTGGGAACTCGTCAATCCATCTGTCACCAGAGGTGTCTACACCGATTTTGGAAATTGAGCATGGCACGGAGGATATGTTCCTATTAGGATTTACCCTCGTTGAGGCCCGGGCCGTACAAAACATCTTGGCTGTTGATGAAGGGTTATATGTCAACGCACAGTCAGTGTACCTCATGGACAAGCTCCAACACATCCCCGGGATGGGATTAGGGAAGAGTGGCTGGAAAGGCATTGCAGTATCAGCCGAAGTGCCGCACAACCCGCATACCTTTGGCTTGGGTTATTTGCCCACCAAAGAGGACTGGGTGAGGAAAGGCAAGAAGATGGCTAGGAGAGCCAGAGCAAAGCAGGCGGGGAAGCCTTATAAGTTAATGCACCGACCCATCCAGGGTACCCTAAACGGACGCTTTGCCCGAGAGGGGGAGGATTTTCCATTCTGCGGCTTTCCAGAACCATGGTTGAACGCAGAGAATTGTCGCTTGCCAGGGTTTGAGATCTTCTTTGACCTGCAGTTATCCGGGGATGACGTTGCCAAGGAGCAGACAGACCCATTAGCTGAAGTTGAACAGTATAAGGAAGTGGATTCTAAGAGCACCGAGATTGAAGTGGGGGTAGCACTGGCTTGTCTACTTTCAGATCCTCCGATCGTACAGAAGTGCTTGGGGGATAACTTCTCGGTGTCCATGATTGGGAATGAAACGGCTGTGCGCCCACCTTCAAACATTTTGGATGCATCCGTCGCACCCTCCCTCATCTGGCAGCACGAGGAGGGATTTTTATCAAGCAGCACTGGGTTAGGTAGTGAGCCGGAATCTGATTCCACCGAGTTTGTGGAGTCAGAATTAGGCTCCAGCTCGTCTGAGTCTAAGTCCGGTATTCCTGGGGATGATAACTCGGATGCCACAGTCTTGTCCAGGTCGTCTTTTTCTTTCTCTTTTGAGTCTGTTGTAATAGAGGAATCAGACGATTTGGAAGCGATTAATGAGAATGGAATGGCTGTGGCTTCTGAGTACTTTTATGTGCCTTTGATTTATTGTATTGATTAGAACTTTCAAAATTTTGATGAAAATGACGAGGAAGAAATTCCTCCGGTTTTAGAACGTTTAATTGATCAAGAGCAAAAGAGATTTGTTAAACCCTTGGTTGATGAAATCACTACAGTTAATGTTGGTACTGAGAAAGACCTGCGGCTGGTCCAGATCGGGTCCACGTTGTCTTCGGAGGAGCGCCAGCGCTTAGTCGCTTTATTAAAAGATTTCAAAGATGTTTTCGCGTGGTCCTACGAAGACATGCCTGGAATCGATCCTGAGATTGTACAGCACCGGATCCTTCTTGACCCGAAGGCCCGACCCATTAAGCAAAAACTCAGAAGGATCCGCCCGGACTGGGCTCTCAAGATTACAGAAGAGGTCACCAAGCAAATTGATGCAAGGTTCCTACTGGTATCTGAGTACCCGACTTGGCTGGCCAACATAGTTCCGGTGCCGAAGAAGGATGGCAGGATTCGGGTATGTTTGGATTTCAGGGATTTGAACAAAGCCAGTCCGAAGGACGACTTTCCTTTGCCGCATATCGATGAGTTAGTAGACTTCACTGCTGGGCATGCACTGCTCTCGTTCATGGATGGATTCTCAAGCTACAATCAGATTATGATGGCACCCGAAGACCGGGAGAAGACTGCTTTCACTACCCCGTAGGGGACATATTGTTACAGGGTGATGCTATTTGGGTTAAAGAATGCTGGAGCTATATATCAACGGGCTGCAACCACAATATTGCACGACATGATCCACAAAGAGGTTGAGGTATACGTGGACGACATGATTGTCAAGTCCAAGGAAAGAGAGGGCCACTACACCGCCTTGTAAAAGTTCTTCCAAAGGATCAGAGAATTTTGGTTGCGGCTGAATCCTCAGAAATGTACGTTCGGTGTTATAGGAAGAAAAATGATGGGGTTCTTGATCACACAGAGAGGTATCGAAGTCGACCCTTCCAAAATCAAGGCCATCTTAGAAATGCCACCACCAAGGACCGAAAAGGAGGTACAAGGCTTTCTGGGTAAAGTGCAATTCATAAGACGGTTTATTGCTAAATTAACCTTGACTTGTGAACCACTCTTTGATCTCTTGAAGAAAAGAAAGAAGTTCCAATGGAACGACCGATGCCAAGCTGCTTTCGAACAGATTAAGCTATATTTACAAAACCCACCTGTGTTGTCACCGCCTAAGCCGAGGAAACCGTTGATTTTGTATTTTTCAGTGACTGAAACTACAATGGGCTGCATGCTTGCAAAGGAGTTTGAGGACAAGGTGGAGAGAGCTATCTACTACCTGAGCAAGAAGATGCTGGATTACAAGACCCGTTACACTCCGCTGGAAAAGGCTTGCTTAGCCTTGGTATGGGCTACTAGGAAACTGCGGCGCTACCTGTTAACTCACTCTGTAATGTTGGTTTCGAGATTAGATCCCATCAAATATCTCTTCGAGAAACCGGCACTTACGGGTAGGCTAGCCCGTTGGTTGCTGCTGCTTTCCGAATTCGATCTGAAGTATGTGACTCGCAAGTCAGTAAAGGGGAGAGTGGTAGCGGAGTTCCTAGCCGATCACCCAGTGGAAGGGGATGAAGCAGTTGAGTACTTATTTTGAACACGAAACCTGGACGATGTACTTTGACGGAGCGTCAAACCAATACAGGTATGGGATAGGGGTGTTGCTGATAGCACCCGACAATTCTCGTATCCCTCTAGCATTCAAACTCTGGTTCAAAGTATCGAACAACGAAGCAGAGTATAAGGCATGTATTGTTGGTTTAGAAGCAGCCCTAGAACTAGAGGCAAAACGGTTAGACGTCATCGGGGACTCGAACCTTGTTGTATCTCAAGCTAAAAGAGATTGGAAAGTAAAAGAAGAAAAGATGAGAATTTACCACTAGACCTTGGACTTGCTGATTCCTCAGTTTGAGAAACTGAACTTCACTCATCTGTTAAGAGAAAACAACAGGTTCGCAGATTCACTAGCAACTCTATCTTCTATGATAGACATCCCTTTTGGAGTCCGGATGTGTTCGATCATCATTGACCAGAAATTTGCGCTGGCCTACGAGCTGATTGCTGCCATAGATAAGGTTCAAGATGAGAACCCCTGGTATTACGATGTCTGGAACTTCTTGGAGAAAGAGGCATATCCACCAGGGGCAAATGCCAAAGACAAGAGGGCAATCCGAAGAATGGCTCCTCAGTTCATCGTCTGCGGGGGTAAATTGTACAAGAGAGGTCATCTGGGAATGCATAAGCTGTGTGTTGATGCTGAAGAGTCGAAGCGCCTAATGGAGGCCATCCATGGAGGAGAGTGCGGAGCGTACATGAACGGGGTGATGCTAGCCCGAAAGATCCTCAGATAGGGTTATTACTGGTCCACTATGGAGGAGGATTGTATTGGTTTTGTCCGGCGATGCCACAAATGTCAGATCCATGTAAACCGCATGAATATTCCGCCGTCAAAGCTGTACAACATGACTTCGCCATGGTCATTTTCAGTCTGGAGGATTGATGTGATCAGGGCTGTCACTCTAAAGGGTTCCAATGGGCATGAGTTCATTCTGGTCGCGATAGACTACTTCACGAAGTGGGTTGAGGCCCAATCTTATGTGGTGTTGAAGGCATCGCATGTTGCGAAATTCATCAGGAACAACATCATCTGTTGCTATGGGGTCCCGAACGAGATCATTTCAGATAATGGTTCCCACTTCAAGAAGGAAGTGATCGACTTGTTGGAAAAATACAACGTGGCTTTTCACAAGTCATCTATATATCGGCCACAGACCAACGGAGCAGTTGAGGCCGCCAACAAGAACATCAAACACATTTTGCAGAAGATGGTGGAAACCTATCGGGACTGGCCAGATAAGTTGCCATTTGCTTTGTGGGGCTACCAGACTTCAATTCGAACTTCTACTGGGGCGACTCCGTATTCCTTGGTCTATAGGATGGAGGTCGTTCTACCTATCGAAATTGAAGTTCCGTCATTACGAGTACTGGCTGAGTGTCAGATAGCTGAGGCAGATTGGCAGCAGAGCAGGTTCGAGGAACTCATGCTCTTTGACGAGCGAAGACTGAGAGCACTGTACCATGTTCAGGGTTATCAACGCAGAATTGCTAGGGCTTTCAACAAGAAGGTTAAGTCCAGGAATTTGAAAGAAGGATATTTGGTGCTCAAAGATAACCGAGCTCCCATCCACGACCCTAGGGGCAAGTTCAGACCTAATTAGACTGGTCCTTACATCATCAAGTCTATCTGGTCAGGTGGAGCTGTGGTTCTAATGGACCTGGATGGCCTAGAGTTCTCACAGCCGATCAACATGGACAAGTTGAAGAAATATTACCCCTGAGTGGCTCGCTAGGCTGAAAACCTAAAAGGGCGACGTAAGGAAAAATTAGAGCACAAAAAATTCAAAATGATAAAAACTGAGCTCGCAAGGTTGAAAACCCAGAAAGGGCGGCCTTGGCAAAAGTTAGAGCGTAAAAGGTGAGGGTTAATACACGAGTGAACCTGAGCCGAACTACGTAAGGCTTAATTCCCATGTTTGGGATACGTAGGCAACTTCGTCCTGAAGTCCAGCAATAATCATTTCCCCGATCAACTTTGTCCATTTGATCATCTCGGTCATCTTTGTCTATTCAGCATTCAAGAGTTCGGTTGTGATCTTCGGTGTGGTGCTATTCAGACTAGGGGCAACTTTCCAGTTGCTGGAGTCCGGGATTGTACATCTCAGTGACAAATCTCAGGCATGTCCAGTTCTGATCCATATTGAAAATGGTTTTGAAAAGTTTTAATAAAAGTTGATTTTGCTCAAATTAATCTTTTTACAACTTAGACCATTTTTGGACCGAACGGAAAATTTTCAGTACCCACAACCTTCAATTTTATTGATTCCAATACAGAGTCCTCCTGCTCTTGAATACAAAATTGAAGTTGCTTTTCATTACATTCATAAAGAAAACTTGAAAGTTCTAATTAAAAGCAAATAAATCCGGGGCATAGTCAGGTGTTCCTGCGTTCCCTCCTAGAGCCGGTCGAAGCCTCTGATGCCATGCTGGGCCCGACCTGTGCCTCTTCATTGAGCCAATCCACGCACTCATCAGAGAGGGTGCAATTGAAAGTGGGAGCGGGGGCCAGAAGCTCTCTAGTCCTCCATGCTGTGGCATACCGAGCTAGCTATGCGCCTCGGACCGGAAATGCAGCAGGATACTCTATCCCCTCTGCCGGGCAAGTCTGATCATGTCTGAATTGACGCTGAAACCGGAACGAAAAATAGAAGACACAGTAAGTCAGGCCGATCAACTGAATCCCGGTCTGTCGGGACATACTGTAGCTCATCGCTGGTAGATTGAGCCAAGGGCACCGCTAAGCAATGCGGTCTGCAGACAAACTACACATCCAATCGAACCACCATCCCTCATCAAGGGCATCGACCAGACGTCGTCGGAAGAAATAGCCGCGAGCTGAATACGCTGGGCATGAGTCCACAACCTGCAACTTATCCACCAACCACACATAGGGAGGGACGAAAAATGAGAGATTAAAGAATAGAGAGATGTACGATGAGAGAAAAGTGAGAAAAGGGTTTTGAGAGAAAAATCGAGCCTAAGGGCCGAGTGATGTGAGCACTATATATGTGAGACAGGGTGGGAAACATTACCTGCAGCAATAGTGGACTCCCCACGAATCTGGTCGTCTCCCGGCGATGGAAAGCGTCCAAGCCCATCAATGTCTCGGCCAGTGTCATGGCAATGCAGCTCTTGCCCTCTTTTAAGCCTTAGGTAACTTCGATCAAATGAGTGTTAAACCCTCCAGAGCCTGGGGCAAGCAAGAAATGGGACAGCATACACGAGCAAAGCGCATGTCGCCGAAAGCCCTGTTAATGATGGTCGCCGCGGTCACCGGCATCGAAAAACTGACGAATAAAACTTGAAATGTCCAGCATTCCATCACAAATTAATGACCGAGCGTCATGCATAGTGAGCCCACACATTCGTCCTAAGGCTTGGATGTGGCCGAAGCGAAGCTGGGGTAAGATTTCTTCGTTGCGCTCAGATTCCATCAAAGCTTAGAAGTCTTTGAAGGTAGGACAGATTTCTTGCCCGCCAAAGCTAAAGACATGTGTTACCGGATTCCAAAACCTTGCCGCGGCATGGAGAAATGGAAAGTGCAGCGGGGTGCGACTCAGAGTGAATAGTGCATTTATGCCAAAGCCCCGAAAGTTTAACTTTTTCGAGCCGTCTAAGGTAGCAATCCAAGTTGTGAGATTTTGGACGAGAAATGCCTCCATTTTGATGCAAAACTGAGATGGAATGAGAGAACCACGAAGTTGGAACCTTTATGGAGGATAAGGCACTGTTGGGAGGACAAGTGTCAAAAATCTAGAAGTCACTAGGCCAACTGGTTGGCCGACCACTTTTTCTAGTCGGCCAGCCAGATTTTCTGGTCGGCCAGCCATATAACTGGTTTGCAGAACAAAAACTGGTCGGCCAACCACTTTTGGTGGTCGGCCATGGAGAAAAACTGGTTTTTAGCCTTTTCCTAGCCTCTAGAAGAGAGCTCCTAGCTTTTCCATGTGTTGGGAGTGCTAAAGGTCCGGGTTTACCTCTGTTTCGGATGTGTTCCGTCGCTCCGCTTGTTCAAAATGCGTTTGCTTATCCAGTTGTTGCTATTTGTTTATTGAGTTGTCACTCTTTACTTATCGAGTTGTTAAGTGTTGCTTATCGAGTTGTTGAGTTTTGCTTGTCGAGTTGTTGCTCTTTGTTTATCAAGTTGTCGAGTTTTGCTTATTGAGTTGTAAACTTGCTAAGGTTTTGTTGTTTCTTAGTGAGTTAAGTTGTTTAGTTCGCTATGTTGGCTCACTACCTGACTTGGCAATACACAATGTTCAATTTCCATTCAATCTCATTTTTGTGTAAAATGATGCGATGCGATGCTAAGAATACAAAATACAACACTTTTTGGACAAAAAACTGTTTCATTCCATCATAGCTTCTTTTTACAACATTTTACAACAAAGTACAAGTTTTAAAGAAAATAAAACTGCCTAACGTTGTACAGTGTGCTACAACTACATGTAAAAAGGAAAATAAAGCAAGAACATCTACATCAGTGTTGTCGGGCTCAAGATCGGGAGGCTCTCTTCATCGTCTTTGGCTAAGTAGCCTCTGCACCACCCTCACCAGCACCACCATCCGAATCGGAGCCGCTATCTTCAGAATCCTCCTCGGCATCACCTCCGCTCTCAGAACCGGAACCAGAGTCATCCTCTCTGCCTGCGGATGTCTTTGACTAAGGATGCGCAGACTCCTCCTCCTCTCTGGACTCCTCGTCATCTCTAATAGGCGCCCTATGTTTGCCTCGGCTGCGAGTCGAGTCCCCTCTCCCAGCTCCTCGAGAAGGCCTGGATGACCTGGTCTGTAGCGGCGGGACCTGAAAAAGGCATTTTAAATACATTAGCCAAAGTATGTATATCAGATGCAGATGCGAGAATGCTGCATAGAATGTGTGCATGCAGATACAGTACGTGAATGTGGTGTATCAGATGTGCTCTACACATGTAGTCAATCAATGTAGTGAAATGTTCAATTTCAGTATGTCATCAGAAGTATGATAAATGCAAGGAATTTGAAAAGTACTGAGACGCCACAGGCGAACAGCCGCGTCTCCTTCCGCAAGACCATGCTCTCGAGTGAGGCCACCACTCCGAGTAGCCCCTCAGTATACTCTCTGGGAGGCTGCAGATACAAGTGCAAGACATCAGTGAAGGAATGGGTGTCTAAATATCTGAGTGATAAATCAAGACTGTAAAACATACCAGTGGTGAGTCCGGGTCACTGATGTATCGGTGATCTGGTCGCGGAGGCTCTAGCGGGATCTGGTATGGTGTCCCATACTCCCAACCTGTCAGCTCGGTCGGGAGATTGGGCCACCCAGCATACTGGCAAATCGAGGGCACCCCTCTAGCCCTGCCCCTCGATGTGCTAGCCCTGCTAGTAGAAGGGATATCTGTAGCTTGAGCACGACTCGACGATGGAACGTCAGCAGCTCTCCTCGTGGGGGTACGGACACCTGTCAATGGGGGCATCAAGTACGTATGGCAGTAGGTCGCGTACTCCCCCTCCTCCAGCAACAAAACTGCATCGGTACCCAACATAAGGACCTCGACCTCCTGGGGAGTGAGTCTCTCAGTGGACCACATGTCCTCTGGAGGTGCTGAGGGGATATCCTGAGCAGGGTTGCCTATCGTCTGACACAAGAAATGATCTCCCAGAAACTAGGCCCTGCCAGCTGGCCCCTCAAATAAAACCCTGTATCGAGAAGCGGCCCACGCCCCAGGGAACCGAAATCGAGCATCTCCTGACAAGGGTGCCCATGGCTGCCAAGTAATCTGCAGAAGGCAAGTGCATAAACAGATTAGATGTCATAAATATGCAAGATGAATTAAAGCTGAAAGCATAAAGAACTGAGAGTCCTTGATTACCTCTGTCGCCCGTACAGTGTCGAAGAACTGCCGGAGGTATAGCAGAGTCTCCCGAGGCCTCGGCCGGCACCGACCCTCAAATCTGCGAGAGAAGGGGATCTCCAGAGGTACCTCAACCTCGAGCTCAGGAGCCAGCGTCGGGAAGTAGGCATAAATCCATAGCTGTGAAAGACAAGACAGTAGCTGTCAGTATACAGAATGTATAAGGGAGTACAGAATGCTGAGTGCTGAATGTAGAATACAGAAAGTAATGTGTGCCGTGTGCAGTGTACATGTAATGAAAGGCAGAAATGTAAATCAAAGAGGGCAGAACATACCTCCCAGGCTCGCCAGTAGCCACCTACTATGTTTCCCCGCCCGCAGGAGGTCGCGCTCATGTAGCAATAAAGGGTAGCGAGGGCAGCGCCACCCCAATCATACTAACTGCCCTGTGATAGGTCTACCAAAGCACTGAGCATATAAAGTCCAACTGTGTTCCCCCTGTCAGAAAACAGAGTGGTCCCGAGGAGGAACATCAAAAATCCCTGAGCATACTGCTGTATGGCCTTGATGGGCTCAGGCGAAGTCCTCCTGAACCGCTCAGAAAACCAAGTGTACCTGACCCTACCTGATGATCTGTCGATCGGCGGACAGGCTCCCAGCAGATAAATCTAAGCGGCCTCCCACTCGCCCATATCTGCATCATAGGGGATCGGTCAGCCTACCACGTCAAGGGCCGTCAGCATGGAGAAATCATATGGGGTCATCGTCATGTCCCCAGTAGTTGAAAAATGGAACGAGTTGGTGGTGTCCCACTATCTTTCCACAAGTGCCCCCATGAGTTCTACTCGCTGGATGACGCGATAAGCTCGCACAGAAAGGTCCAAATCCTGCCTCGTCCACGATATGGCAAACAGCATCTGGGAGCTCCATATACCACTCCCTAGCAATAATCGATCCATAACCCCGTGTGGAACGGGAAGATACCTGCATTCAGAATGAATAGATATATTCAGTTTCAGAATAGAAATGTGTGAGCCGCGTGTTCAAAATGGAATGTAAGAGCTGCGTGCAAATGAAGTGAATAAGTTGTGTGTTCAGAAATGAAAATGTATGGACTGCATGTTGAGAGTGAAATGTATGAGCTGTGTGCAAATGAAGTGAATGAGCTGTGTGTTCAGAAATGAAAATGAGTTGTGTGCCCGAAAGCGAGCTGCGTGCCCGAAAAGCGAGCTGCGTGCCTGAAAATGAGCTGCATGCAAATGAAGTGAATGAGCTGTGTGTTCAGAAATGAAAAGGAGTTGTGTGCCCAAAAAGCGAGCTGTGTGCCTGAAAACGAGTTGCATGCCTGAGAACAAGCTGTGTGCCCGTAAACGAGTGTGTGCCTGAAAATGAGCTGTGTGCCCGAAAGCGAGCTGTGTGCCCGAAAAAAATGAACTGTGTGCCCGAAAACGAGCTGTGTGGCTGAAAAGAATGAGCCGTGTGCCCGAGAATGAGCTGTGTGCCCCAAGAACAAGCTGTGTGCCCAAAAATGTGTTGTGTGCCCGAAACGAACTGTGTAGTCAGAATGAATCGTGTGTTCAGAGTGAGCTGTGCGCCAAATTAACAGAATACTGTGGCGAACTGTGTGCCAAGTCAGCATCATATCCTAAATGAGCTGCGTGCCAAATCAGTATTATGTTATGTGCAAGCCGTATGCCAGAATAAGCAGAAGTACTGCGCATATGAATGCGTTCAGAACAAGCATAGCGAAAACATTAAATGTGCAAGAAATGCAGAATACATTGCAAACAATGTAAAAGTGAAGTACGTACCTCTCGTGCCTAGTGAGATAGGTGAGACTTTTGCTCCCATAGCAGTAGGTCCACGGGTGCTCGCCACGCGAAGTCGGTAAAGTGACAGAAGGTGTTAGGAGGAAGAATGTGCTCCTCCAGGTGGTATGTTGTAGGATCAAACGGTCGTATCCTCAGAGGCAATGACATAATGTCTAGCTCGTCCTCAGCGTGTGGAGAATCTCCGTCATGATGAAAGTGATCCGCTATCCGAAGAAATCTGGGAAAATGAGCAAAAATGAGCCAAAATGACAAAAAGTCAACAAAAGTCAACTCTCGGGAAGAGAAAAAGTCAACAAAAGTCAAGGCTCGAGAAAAGGTGCCAAACTTCGAGACAAACATACCTCAAGTGGTGAAAATGGAAAAAGAAACTCCGAATCCAAATTTTAATCGGTTAAAAATGAAAAGAATCGAAAGTTTTCGCGAAATAACTTCGCGTGGGGCGTTGGAAAACGCGTATAAAGTGCAGATCTGAGAGAGAAAATGGTCTAGGAAGGAAGATGGATGTATTTCGACCTTAGAGATGTGAGCGAGAGTGATTTGGATGTGTGAACTTAAAGGGCCGAACCTTAAAAGACAAAACTGCCCCGAATTTTGTAAACTAGTCGGCCGAGCAGTTTTTCTGGCTGGCCGACCACTTGGTGGTCAATAACTGGTCGGCGACTGTTCTAGGTGGTCGGTGGCCCTCATGGGTGGTCTCCAAAGTCCCTTTGTTCTCCCTGTGTATTTTGGTGATGATTGGAGTCCTCGGCTCTCGAGAAAATACAAGAAAAGTACACTTTTTGGCGCGAAATTGTCTCTGCGGGAACTTCAAATTCGAATCCTCGATGCGTGGCTCATCGTTACTCATCATGGGCAAGGTGTATCCTTTTGGAATACGGTGTAACCCCTCCGAGAGGTAAATCGGAGGTCACGGTTGAATTGCTTTCTTTAAGGCATGAACTTCTTTACTCGTCATTTTGTTCCAAACATGCTATTGAAGTTGCTCTTTTCTTGCATTGTTATGCACACCTTGTTTGCGTTGTTGTGCACGTTTCCTGCATTGTCATGCACTTTCTTTACTTGCGTGATCTCTACTTGCGTTGTCACGCATGTTACTCGCATTGTTATGCGCGTCTGCCTTGCGTTGTTATGCACGTTACTTGCATTGTCATGCACCCCTCCACTTGCGTTGTCACGCGCTTTTCACTTGCCTTGCCATGCATGTATCTAACGATATTGTACCTGTTGAGTTTCATCCTTTTGCAGGCACGATATTGTATGTACGATTCATTTGAAGCTGGCACGACAAGACGACCCGGACGGTATTGTATTCTCCGCGTGAGAAGTAGCGAGAATTGTATAATTCTCTCACATTCTTTCTGCATGAAATGTAGTTTGATTTGTATTTGTTCGCTTAAAACTGTTGCATTTATTGTGTATAATTGCTTCGTTACAGCTTTCTTTGCATGATCATAAGTTATGTTCGGCCTCGTGCGTGTCTTTTCATTTCGCCCCTGCCTGCAGGCACGTCTCTTTGTTATCTTGCCTATTTGTCTAAGTCTTCGGCCTTGTCAAAAATGAGTCGTCTCTGGGCTTTGACATTCACTCCTGTCATTTATGACTCTCGAGTTCTGTCAAAGAGGGGCAACAGTAGACACCCTATTTTTGACTAACCTTAAAACTCAGACGTCATCGATTGAGCACTTGGTGATAGTGCATGTCGTGCTCGTTTCGAGCTTCGGAGTTTTGGCTGAGAGCCTTGCCTCCGTGTCTCCGAACTTTTTGTGCTTCGGCTCGGTTTGCGGACCAAAGCCTTGTTTCCCTTCCCGGAGGGAGGGAGAGGTCTTGTAGACTATCTCTCTGTGGTCATAGACTACTTTTCGTGGTCGTAGGCCACTTTTCCCGTTTGGAGACTAGTTTCCGATTTTTTGGAGCCTTCGGTCGTGCGCCTTGTCTCAAGACCGCTTAACGTTCTCCGTTTGGCTTGGTTTTTGAACCACACCTTGCTTCCTCTCCCTAGAGGGATACTGTGGTCCGAGAGACCACTTTTTGTGATCGTGTACCACTTTTGGTGCTCGACAGCTAGTTTTCGAGGCTCCCGACTGCGCACTTTGCCTCCTGAACTCTCGTCTTGCATCCATTTTGGTTTATTTTTGGTACAAATCTTGTGTTCCTTGTTTGGAAGGTGGTATATGGGTGGGAGACCAGTTTTTTCCCTTGGAGACCACTTTCCTTCCCCCCAGCCCATTTTTTGGTCGGAAAATTGGTTTTCTTGGTCTTTAGGCCACCTTTTCTGGTCTCCTCCCCACCATTGGCTTGCTTTCAGTGTGAAGACCACCAATTCCCCCTGCCGATCACCTTTTTTTTTTTTTTCTAGGAGACCACTTGAAGTGGTTGGCCGACCACTGCAAGTAGCAGGTCGACCACTTTAAGTGGTCGATACCTCTCCCCCTGTTTTGGCAGACTGTGTGGATGCCTGCTGGAGGGCACAGACTGTATCCTCCATATGTATGGAGGGATTGCATCCAAGTTTTAGCTTCTCTAAGAAGCTTTAACTTTGGTTTTTCTATAAGACAGGGGCCCTCTCTCCATGGCAAGGATTCGGATTTTGGGCTAAGGAGATAGGCTTACACTCTCTTTATATCCCTCTCTTTCTCTCTTTATATGGGTGCTTTGCTTCACACTTGTGCACACAACCTCTCTTACCTTGTTGCTGAGTTGCTGGAGGTTCTTAAGGGAGCTCAAGAGGTGGTTTTGGCTCAAGAAATCTGCTGGTTTTACAGTGCTTCAAGGGTAACCTCTATTCTCCCTTTTAAACTTTATTTTGGTTGCTTTCTTGGTCTCATTTGCATGCTTATTTAGGCCTTGCTTTTAACTGAAAAAAGTTTTGTATTTAAGTGTTTTTGATGTTTTTTTAAGGCCTCCTGGGCGTTGAGGGTCTTCTACTCTCTTGCATGTCTTGTTTGGCCTTGTTTTGTGCCATGCCTTAAGGCCTTTGGGTTGGTCTTTGCTTGGCCTTTTAGTCACTGAAATCCAGTGGATTTTCAGTGGTAGGCATGTCGTTTTGAGGCCTCAAATCAGAGGGGGGTGATCCCCTCTCTTCTTGTTTTGTTTGCTTGCATTATTGGCTTATCAAAAGAGCATGCACCTTCATACTTTCAAGGCTTGGTTCAGGCACTTTTTCATGACTTTTAGGGCCTGCCTTAGCTCTGTTTATGGCTGGTTTGGCCACCTTGTGTTTGCTTCTTGTATGTGTAGTGTATTCCCATTTGTGGCTCATCAAAGTAGCATGTCTTTCTAGCATGTATTAGCTCTATTTTAGTAGATTTTTGGCCATCATTTGACATGTCATGACTCTTTTTTTGGCTGGTTTGGTAGCCTCTTGCATGCTCCATATGCTTGTAGTGTAAATCTTGTTTACTAGCTTTGTATGCATGATGTTTTGGCTCATTATCCTAGCATATTTTGGCTATGTTCTAGCATGATTTTGTTCTTATTTTGGGTTGTCTTAGCTCTGTTTTGAGGCTTCTTGGTCGATTGAGGCTTGTCATGCATGCTTGTAGTGTAATAGCCTTGACTAGCTTTGAGTTTTGAGGTCTCTTGCATGCTTAACTTGAGGTATTTGCATGTTTTGGCATCATTGAGAATGATATTTCAGAGCATGTAGGGCTGTTACACTTCCATATTTTCCACTCCTTAAGTGCTCTTGAGGGTTGTGCCTTTATGCCCTATTTGTGAGCCATTACATGAGCCTCATTTTCGTGCCTTTCAAGCATCATCTCAACCCATCTTTGCTACTATTTTGGCCTGCATAGGGTCTATTTGGGGTTGGTTTGGCCATTTGAGGATTGCCTTGTATGCCTCTAGTGTAATACACTTTACTAGCTTCGACGCTTGAGCTTTTCAACATGCATTACACGGGTTGTTCGCATGATTCTAAATCATTTTGCATGCCATTTCAGTGCTAGAGCATATGCCATTGTACTCCATGTTTCATCCTTTTAATGCCTTTGGAGAGTTGTATTTTGTGCCTTGAGCTTGGACTAACATGCATGCATGTTTGTATAGCATTTTGAGTTTCCATCTTAGCATGTATGGCCACTGATTTGGACATGGATGAGGCCTATCCATTTTGGTTTAAGTCCATCGAGCATTGTGTATGCCATGTGGTTCATTGCGATGTGTATGCCACGTCCATTTGCATTGTGTATGCTAGTTGTTGTTCACATTGATTGCATGCCTGTGTTGCCTTGCATTGAGTATGTGTGCATGTGCATTGAGCATGCCATTAGCCTTGTTAGGTTGTTCATGTTGCATTGCATGTTTTCATGCTTGTCCCTTGCATCTTGTTCACATGCTTGTTTCCTTGCATTGTATGTTTGTATGCTTGAGCCGCATTGTGTATGCCATGCCATGTTATTTGTTGCATTGTGTTTGGAATAGGAGTTAGTCCAAACACGGGAAACGAGGGACGTTTCATACTCAAAGTGATGAAATGTGTCTCAATTCTCGGTCGCCGACACTCTTGACTATACATGATAGAGTTTTAGGCTTTATGTGTTCGTGTGTGCATTTATTTCATATTGAGTTGTACAACCTAGGCTCCTCGGCCATCATGCATTGAGATGTATGATTGGTGGCCCGAGGGTCGAGAACCATATCCCCTTGAGCTTATGTAATGAGAGAGAGAGTGGTTGTGCATACATGTGTTGCAAATACTTTGCCATGCCCCCTTTCTTGCTCTCTGTTGCAGCAAACTGAAGTCTGGCAGCAGAAATTGGTTGGCCGATCAGATAAAGTGGCTGGCCGACCACTTTTTCTGGTTTTCAGCACAGAAAGTGGTCGGCAGGTGGTCTCCAATGCCAATAGCTGGTCGGCAGCATCCCTACAGATTCCCATGATGGAGTTTCAGCCTTCTGGAGCTTTTGTAGTGTTTTGAGACCAGTTGCAAACAGAGGCAAATCGGGGCATCGCGATGGATTTTTGCACGAGGTTACTGGACACGCATCTTTCGTCATCCAAGGCAGAGTTGAGGCAGCCTATTTCATCATTCAATTGCTAACTTAGTTAATTTGTTAATTAGTTAGAGTTATGTAATAATTAGTTCTAGCTTGTTATTCATTCTATTGTGTAACAACTAGTTTAACTAGATTAGCTTAGATTAGCTAGTTGGTTCTGTATTATTCATTCGGATCCTCCATCGAGAGCGCACAACGGTTGTAAATAAGTGTGCGTGTGTGTGATGCATGTCTTCCAACCCCCATTTCTTTCTCCCTTTTATTTACCAACTTACGATGGTTAGTTTTAGGGCATGTTTCAATTAGCATCCTTATGCTCGCATGTTTGCATCCATTCATCTGTCTTGCATGCACCGGGCTTGGCGCATCATGCTAACTGCATTATATTTCAATTCCTGTTTGAATACATGTATCAAATTGCATTTCACATGACATTTTAGAATAGCCGAGCCTATCTTAGTTGCATTTTGTATGTGTTGCATTAGGCATTCTTGACATAGCTAGAATCATGCATTGATTTCTAACATAGCTTTTGTTTTGGCTTGGAGTACTCGGTAAGTGTTTATGCTTTAGCATCCTTGCATGTGTGTGAGTGACAGCCCTGATAGCATGCTTGCCATGAGGCTAACTGCTTATGTGATATAACTACCTGAATGCCTGTGGGTGAAGGTTAGATTATTTGAATTGGAACAATTCATTGATTGCGAGTTTTAAGCCCACTTGAGAGTGGCAAATCACCATGTTTTCTAAGCCCACTTGAGAGTGGCAAAATCCGCATTTTAGCCTACTTGCGAGTAGTAAATCGCTTTCAAAAATAAACATGAGATGTTTTGTTCCAACTTAGGCGATCTAGTCTATACTTGTATGTTGTGCGCATCACATAGTAATTCTAGATTAAATAACCGGAATAAGAGCACATGTGTTTTCAAAAACAAGATATCATGTTAGTAAAGGCCGATCTTTGATCGGGCGAGCGGGGTTGCTCATTGCATGACCTTCCCCTCTTGTACCCAAGTTCCCGAGCCGAGGCAACTTTGGTGATGACGGAGACGTGGCCTTAGGCACGAGTCAAGGTTTCCTAAATTTTCCAAAATATAAAATTTAGGTGGCGACTCTGTATCTGGCAAAGCAGTCCATGTTTGGCACTTTTTTTCTAAAAATCAGTTTTTCAAAACGATTTGCCGGATTTGGACTCTTTGGTGATTTATCAATCTCGCATTACACTCTGCGAGATTAGATTCAGACCCGTGACATTTGAGTCCGAACTGTAGTGAGCCTAATGAACAAAACGGGATTTTCCCGGGACGTTCAGGCGCGTCTACAATAATTAGCAGAGAATATTGCTTCCTCCCACAAGTTTTGTGGTAAGCTTAAACTTAGTAATATGGCATTCATCATTTCTTTTAGGGTTTTATTATTTCTTTTAGCAATTCCATTTTGCTGTAGAGAATAGGGTGCTGTAGTTTGGTGAATAATGCCATGTTATGCACAAAATTCATTTAATGGTGCATCATATTCACCACCCCTATCACTTCTAACCATTTTAATGATTTTACCAAGTTGATTTTCAACTTCAGTTTTGTAGAGTTTAAACATTTCTAAGGCTTCATCTTTACTTCTAAGTAAATATACAAAACAATATCTTGTGCAATCATTGATAAATGTTATGAAATACTTTTTGTCTCCTCTAGTTTGAACAAATTTAAGATCACATACATCAGTATGAATTAATTTTAGAGGTTTGATTTTTCTTTCAATTGATTTAAATTGAACCTTAGTTAGTTTCGCTTCTACACAAATCTCACATTTGTGATTAGGATCAATTTCAAACTTCGGTATATAGTCCAAACCAATTAATCTACGCAAAGCATCAAAATTTACATGTCCTAATCTACCATGCCATAAATTTGACTTAAGAATATAAACAAAAGATGTGTTATTCTTATTAATAGCAAGTTTTGGTACAACTGTCATTAAATTCAACTTGAAGAGACCATCACTCATGTATCCCTTACCAACATACATACCACTCTTTATTAATACAAATTTATCATACTCAAATATAAGCCTAAAACCATTTTTACTTAACAAAGAACCAGAAACTAAATTCATCCGAATGTCTGGTACATGTAGTACGTTGTTAAGGGTAAGTTCTTTCCCTGATGTCATCTTCAAGATCACCTTTCCTTGTCTAGCCATGGTAGAAGTAGAAGAATTTCCCATGAAAAGTTGTTCACCATTTGCAGACTTATTGTAAATAGTGAACATCTTATCCGACAAATGTGTCGAGTTGCCCTAATGTCAACCCACCATTTTTTGGGATTTCCAATCAAATTAGCCTCAGACACCACAGCAGAGAGATTGATGTCATTTACCTCGTTGGAGATGTAATCAAGTTCTGTCACATTGGCTTGATTGGTAGTCTTCTTGCTTATACTTTCATGATCCTTCTTAGGGCGGCGGCAATCAGAAGCTTGATGTCCGGTCTTGCCACAATTATAGCATAGACCTTTGAACTTTTTATTGCCATTGTTGTTGCCTTGTTTAGGACCATTTCCAGTAAACTTCCTCTATTTATTATATGGTTTGTGCACTTGTTCAACCACATTAGCCTTGGACTCAATGGGATTTTTACCATTGCTCTTTTCAGCCTTTCGGTTATCTTCCTCAATTCTTAGTCTTACAATCAATTCATCCATGGTCATCTCCTTACGTTTATGTTTTAAATAATTTTTGAAATCTTTCTAGGCCGGTGGTAACTTTTCCACTAAAGCAGCGACGTAGAAAGACTCGCTAAGAGACATACATTCAGAATGAATATAATGCAAAATTAATTGAAAATTTTGAACTTGAGAAATTACCGTTTGGGAGTCTACCATAACGAAGTCCAGAAATTTACCGACAACAAATTTCTTTGTGCCGGCATCCTCTATCTTGTAATTTTTCTCTATAGAATTCCACAATTCTTTTGCTATTTTTAGAGGGTTGTAAACATTATACAGCATGTTGTCAAGGCCATTGAGGATGTAGTTTCTGCACATAAAATCAAAATGTTTCCAAGCGTCTACAGCAGCAACAACTTGCCGATCACTTTCATCCTCTCTAAGTACTGGAACCTCTTCACGGAGAAACCGGGCTAGATTTAGAGTTGTAAGATAAAACAACATTTTCTGCTGCCATCTCTTAAACTCAATACCATTAAATTTTTTCGATTTTTCTCCATGATTTATTGGAACTTGAACATGGTTCTGGATAGGGACCGGAGTTGGTGTAACGATCGGATTTGGAGTACTACTTTCAGCAGCCATAATATCTGATTACAAAAATAAGAAAAACCAAAACACAAATTAATTTTTTGGTTACTAAAACCAGAAAATAAATTATAATACAAAATAATTTTGCTTTCTCTGTTACTAAAACTAGAAAAATAAAATACCACAATAATTTTCTGTAACACAAATTAATTTCCTGCAATTGTTAATGACACCAGTATATTCTTACTAGTTGTCAAAGAAAATAAGCAGTATATTACTACTATTTGTATTTTCCAACCAGAATATCACTTTGTGACACAGAAAATTAAATACAATGAAGACACCAAAAAATAAATCTGTCTTAAGATTGTTGGACAATCTTCACTGTATTTAAAAAAATAAATTCTGTTTGTGTACTTAACAACAAACAGAATATAGAAGAAATAAAGGAAATGAGAGAGATTGTTTGATTACAAAAATCAAACCAGAAAATAAAAATAGATAAATAAAAACAGATTTTTATTTTGTTACAAAAACAAAATCAACATCTGAAGCAGAAAAACAATAAAACGGAAAGTAAATTCATAACTTACCAAATTAAATGTGATCGGTGGAAAATGTGATCGGTGGAAAATGTCCAAAACGCGAAGGAAATCGCGAATCCGACGACGAAACGAGCGTAGAACGCGAAGAAACGGGCGAAAAATGAGAGAGAAACACTCTAGAGAGAGAGAGCAAGGGATTTCGGCGGTGGAGAAGTGAGGAAATAGGGCTTGAAGCCCTATTTTAAAACACCCAAGGTGAAAAGTCAAAACTGCCCCGCACCAGCAACTGTTTGCCGGTCGGCAATGTTTTGTGCAGGCCGGCACTTTTTTGTGCCGATGGAATTATTTTGATGCCGGTGGCCTCCCCTTTCGGCCGGTGGGGTTCCCACAGCCTTGTTTAGGCCATATGAGAAGTTTGTGGTCTTCATAGCTCAAGAACGTGCAAGAAAGTGCATCTCCGACGCTCAACCGGCCTCCGTTCTGACCGCAGGCCGTGTCTCCAGTACGTGACACTCGAATTCGTGCAAGGTGTATCCTTTTTGTATCCTTTTAAATTCAAAAGTTGCCCCATGTGTGTTGCACGAGTTCATCGCACTACTTCGGTGCATTACATCACGCTGTCATGCGCCACGCATTTGCATTGTTATGCACGTGTTACACGCATTGCAACACGCACCCCTTTGCATTGTCGTGCACATTTCTCATGCATCATCATTGCATTTCCATTCCATGCATTGTCATGCATTCTGGAATACATGCGTTGTTGCGCATTTAAGCCCATTTACATTCCGTGTGGCATGCGTGTCACACTTATTGTCGCACTGTTTTGTGCATTGTATTTCAATCGCGCTGTTTTGCGCATCGCACTGTTTTGTGCACCTCACTTGCATCTTGCATGTATCCATTCGCGCTATCTTGCGCATCTTGCTTGTACTTGTTAGTACATTGCATTGTTTTGAACACAAACCGGCTTCGCGTAGCGTATAAGTCCAACTTTCAAAACCGGCTTCGCGTAGCGTATAAGTCCAACTTTCAAAACCGGCTTCGCGTAGCGTATAAGTCCAACTTTCAAAACCGGCTTTGCGTAGCGTATAAGTCCAACTTTCAAAACCGGCTTCGCGTAGCGTGTAAGTCCACTTGTATCATTTTTGCATCTTATGAGACACACGTATCTCATTTGTTTCATTTTGCATTCCGTGTGGCATGTGTGTCACACTTACATTTTGCGCATGGTCTGGCGAGGCCTTAAACACGTACGATCTAGGAGACCTTAAATCCTTGGAAGGTGTAAGACCTTTAGTGTTCGCATTGTCGTACACTTCGAGAGCCGCGTGTTGTCGCGCATTCCATGCAACATGCATCACTTGCATCATGTGCATCTCAAAAAAAAAACAAACAAAAAACATGCATTGTCATGCATACATTTTGCATCCCGGTCTAGGAGACCTTAAATCCTCTAAAGGTGCAATTCCTTTGGTGTTTGTCGTGCCCGAACGACTTTCGGTGGTCTGGTAAAGCCACCTGCCTATGTTTGCGATGAGTTCCTAGAAGACCAACTGGGACGGTGGAAACTAGAGTTCGAACGGCTTATGCCTAGAACGCAAAGGTTCGGGAGTTCCGAGACTAAAGTCTGGTTTAAATACCCAGGGATTTACCCTCGGCTTGAAATCTGTATGGAAGCCCCATAGGTTGAGACGGCATGTCTACGCCTCAATTCTGGATACTGAACCAACCTAGTATATCACCCTGTTGGTAAGATAGGGAAAGTTGCAATCATAGTCATTGCATCATAGTGCATTGTCATGCATTTCCATTGTAGCTTGCATGCATCCATTGCATTTTCCCTAGTGGGTCGCATTGCACTGCATTGTCATGCATATTTGTAAATATCCACTCCATTGCATATTTGTAGATATTGCATTGTAGATTGCATGCATTCATTGCATCACCTTCCGCCTATGGCTTGCGCCTTTCCAAGTTGAGCTTGGTCCGGTATGTGCCCTTACTTTTCATGTTAAAACACAGTTCTGTATGTGTATCGCGCCGATTCCACGCTGATATGTTGGTTGAGGGTTGCGGCACCTTTTCTGTGTTACACATGGCTCGTACGTGTACATGCCTTTCCTAGGCAAAATTTGGTTTGGCTCGCGTGCCATATCCATTGTATCCATATCCATTCCATTGCATATTTGTAGATATTGCATTGTAGATTGCATGCATTCATTGCATCACCTTCCGCCTATGGCTTGCGCCTTTCCAAGTCGAGCTTGGTCTGGTATGTGCCCTTACTTTTCATGTTAAAACACAGTTCTGCATGTGTATCGCGCCGATTCCACGCTGATATGTTGGTTGAGGGTTGCGGCACCTTTTCTGTGTTACACATGACCTGTATGCGTACATACCTTTCCTAGGCAAGATTTGGTTTGGCCTGCGTGCCATATCCATTGCCATCTTCCTAGCATATCCATACATATTACATTGTAGTGTAATTTTTGCATCCGGCATTAGGATCGTAGTCCTTTCTCTAGCGGATCGTTTCCCCACTTATGTCAATTCCACCCAATACTTGTTCTTGCGTCTGTCTACAATGCTCATAGTTCAGTTGACTGTTCTATGGTAGACAGACTTGTTATCTCCATCAATCTATTTGACATAGGTGTGGTTTCGAACCACTCGTGATTGGATCACGATTCAAATGCTTCGCATGTAGCTTGCATTGTTTCAATTACATTGCATCTTCACTTGCATTGTTTATACATTGTTTTGTATATATTGCATATCGTTTTGCATCCATTTTGCATTGTCATGCATGTTGCTAACAATATTGTACCTGTTAAGTTTGTTTTCTTTTCAGGCACGATATTGTATGTACGGTTCATTTGAAGCTGGTGCAACCAGACGAGCCGCACAGGTATTGTATCTCCCGAGTGAGACGTATTGAGAATTCCATAATTCTCTTACATCCTTTCTGCATTGTAGTGTAGTTTGGTGTATGCTAGCTTAAAACTATCGCATGTTTGCTTCATTACAGCTTTATTTGCATGATCATAAGTTATGCTCGGCTCTGTGCATTGTCTTGCATTTTGCCCCTGCCTTCGGGCGCATATCTTGATTGTCTTGCATGTTTGTCTAAGTCTTCGCCCTTGTCAAAAATGGGTCGTCTCTGGGCTTTGACATTCACTCCCGTCATTGTTATGACTTTCGAGTTCTGTCAAAGAGGGGCAACTGTAGACACCCCATTTTTGACCGTCCTCAAGACTTGGACGTCACCGTTTGAACACTCGGTGATTATCCATGTTTGTGTTCGTTTGGAGTTCCCGGAAGTCTCGGCTCGCGCGCCTTGCTTCAGGATCCCCGAACTCGACCGTTTAGTGTCTGGTTTTGCACCAAACACTTTTGTTTTGCCCTTGAGAGGCAGGGTAGGGCTTGTAGACCATCCCCACCCACCACCGGCAGTGGCCAGAGGCCACCGGCTGGTGTTTGCTGCCACCGGCAATGTTTATTGCCGGCCGGCAATATTTGTTGCCGGTTAGCACTATTTAGTGCCGGCCGGCACTCTTTTTGGCCAAGATGGCATTTTTGGCCGGCCGATTGCTGTTCATCTGCTTTTGCAGATATTTTTGGACAGCTGTCTTACTTTTGCATCCCTCCTTACACGTGTATGGAGGGATCTCCCTCTTGTAAAGCTTGTCTTGTGAGCTTTACAAGACATATAGAGAGAGGCTTGTCTCTAGACTAAGAGGGAGAGGTGGAGAGATATTTTGAGAGCAAGAAACAGCCATTGTTGAGCTCTGGTTCTAGGGTTTGAGTTACATACATTCTCTATCTCTCTTTCCCTCTCTTTTGTTCACTAGGTGCTTTGTGTCTTACTATTGCACACAAACACCTAGTGTTTCACCTTCCTCTTGGAGCTGAGGTTCTAAAGGGTTTGTTTTGAAGTTTTGGTGTTAGATTCAAGCTAAAGGAGGCCATTGGAGCACCATTTGTGAAGAAGGCTTCAAGGGCGAGAATCTAGTCCCATTTTCCCCCATTTTTGCATTGATTTTATACCTATCTTAGAGCTGTTTTTGTGTTTATTGTATAACATAAAAAAGTTCTGTTTTTAGGCCCTCTTTATTGTTTATTAAGAGTGTTTTGTTGTTTGAGGGTTGTTGACCACCCTTAGGCCTTAAAAGGCCTCATTTTGAGCCATTTTGTGCTAGCTCCGGGATTTTGGTGTTTGGGGTCTCTTCACCACTGAAATCTTGAGGGATTTCAGTGGTGAAGGTGATGCCTTGAAGTCCCAAGAAGGAGAGGGTCACCCCCTCTCCTTGTTGTCCTTGAAAAGGGCATGTTTTGGCCTCTTGAGAGAGCATTATGCTTGAGTGTGTGTTGAGCATGTTTGGTTTGTTTTTCATGCTTATATATCCATAATATAACATGATTTTAAGTTGGTTTTGGAACTCCATGCATGCTTAGCATAGTTGCCATGTAATGCCTTGTTTATGCCTTAATGTGCCTTAGGTTGTTAGCCTTTGTTGGAGCATGTTTTAGGCTTAGTCTTGTGAAGATTATGTGCTTATCTTGCCATGTTCTAGGTCTGTCCTAGGTTGTTTGGGTTGATTTTGGCATGCTTGATATAGCTCCTTTGTATTTGGGCTTGTTGGCCTTGAGTATGTGCATGTGTAGCATGCCATCTTTGCATTGTTTTGGTGATTTGGGATCATTCTACATGCCATTTCAGTCCCATTTCCATGCTTGTTTGATTGCCTTGCATGCCTCTTTAATGCTTTGGAAGCTTGTGTAGCAATGCTCCATGTTTTGGTGTTTATGCATGCCTTTGTTTTTTGAGTTACTTAGATGCCATCTAAGTGGTCCTTTAGCTTCTTTTAACATGCTAAACCCCTGATTTTGGTCCTTCCTTTCATGCCATGTTTGGTCTTGTTAAGTATAGTTCGACGCCTCATTGATTTGCTTTGAACACTTAGGCCATTTGGTGCATGCTTGGCTTGATTTGTTGCTTGGTTTGGCACCATGTATTAGCATGATTTCAAAGCTTATAATGCATGCTAATTGTTCATGTTTGTCCCTTTCAAGTGTGCTTGAATGTTGCTTGATTTGTGCTTAAGTATTGGTCCTTATGTGCATATGTGTGTGTATGCCATTTAGCCCTCACTTTTTAGCACTTTGGCCACTGTTTTAGGCCTTATTAGAGCTGCCTAATTCATGTATAAGACCATTTTTCCATCTATTTGCATTGCCATATGTATGCTTGCATGATAGCATAAGTTCATTGCCATGCCATGTTGCATCCTTAGCTTGTATGCCTAGGTTGCATTGCATCTTGCATGCATTCCTTGTCCCTTGACTTGGGTGATAGGGATTGGGAGTTTTGTTTGATTGGTTTGCATACATTTGAAATCAAAGTTGCATACTTGGTTCTTTTGGCCATCATGCATGGAAATGCGTGATTGGTGGTCCGAGAATCGAGGCACATGCCCCTTTGAGTCGCAAACATGATAAGGGACATGATTATTGCATACATGCCTTGAATTGTGCTGCCATACTTTGCCTTGCCCTCTGTTGCTGTCAGTTGCAGGTTCTGCAGGAACACTCTGCCGACCGGCAGTGTAAGGTGCCGGCCGGCAACAATTTCTTTGCCGACAGCTTCAATTTTGTGCCGATGGCCATATCACACTGCCGGTGGCAATTTCATTCAGCCGGTGGTGATCCTCTCTGTCCAAGGGAGCAGTCCTGAGGTTTTGACAGTCTCCAGAGGAGTGAAGGAAGGAAAATAGAGGCAGCTTGCGCATGGCGGCGCGCTTCTCGAGGCGTTTTACTGTTTTTCTTAGTCTATTTAATTTGTTAATTAAATTAGGCAATTTGTAATATTAATTAGCTTGCGTAGTTAATTAATTTGTAATATTTATTCGGTCCCTCCGAGTGAGGGCGTGTCTGTAATAAGTGTGTGTGCGTGGTGTGCATGTCTTCCAACCTCCACTTCTTTCTTCCCTTTTATTTACCTGCTTATGATGGTAGATTAGGGCACATTTATTTTAGCATACCTTATGCTATGCATGCGTGCATTCATGCATTTGTTGACATGCACCGGGCTCGGTACATCATACAAACTACATTGTACTTTTCAATTCCAAATTAAATACATGTTACTTGTAGCATTTCATATGCCATTTTAGGGTTAGCCGAGCCTGTTTAGATTGCATCTTTGCATGTGTTGCATTAGCCATTTTTAACATGAACTAGGATCATGCATATGATTACTGACTAGTTTTTGTTTTGGCTCGGAGTACTAGGTAAGCTTTTATGCTTTAGCATATCGCATGCGTGTGAGTGTTGCCATGACAGTATGATTACCATGAGGCTAGCTGCTTATGTGATATAACTGCTTGAATGCCTGTGAATGGAGGTTGAATTACCTAAATTGGAATAATGCATTAAAACTGTGAGTTTTAAGCCCACTAGATAGTGGCAAAATCATCTTCTCTAAAAGCCCACTTGAGGGTGGCAAAATCTGTATTTTAGCCTACTTGCGAGTAGCAAACCATTTTCAAAACAAACATAAAATGTTTTGTTCCAATTTGGGCGATTTGGTCTATACTTGTTTGCTGCGCGCATAACATAGTAATTCTAGGCTAACAATTGGTTTAAGAACACATAAAGTTTTCAAAAACGGATATCACGGTTAGTAGAGGCCGGTCTTCGGACCGGGCGAAAGGGGGTGCTCATAGCTGACCTTCCCCGATCGTACCCAAGCTCCCGAGCCGAGACAACTCCGGTGATGATGGACATGTGGCCTTCGGCACCGAGTCAGGGTTTCCTAAATTCTCCCATAAAAAATATTTAGGTGGCGACTCTGTATCTGGCAAAGCAGTCCGTGTTTGGCACTACTTTTTCAAAAATCTGTTTCTCAAAACGATTTGCCAGATTTGGACTCTTTGGTTCAGATTAAGAACCGTGACACAAATCGAGTCCGAACTGTAGCGCGAGGCCCACGGGCGCGTCTACAGATAGGTATTGGACCAGACAAGCCCAACCCAACCTCACACCACGCACCCAAGCCCAAGCCCATCCCAGCCCGCCCAACCGGACAAACAGCGGCGGCGCGCACACGTGTGTTTATTTTTGGGTCCAATGGGTCTAGCCCACTTTGCCTATAACCTCACCCTTCTACAAACTTGGGGTGCCCCTTGGGGCCCTCTCCAAGTTACAAACCCATGCCTTATAAACCCATAAAATTCTTCCCACCAAACCAACGTAGGACAAGCCTTTATTCAAACCTTAACGAATTTTCACCAAAAACTCCATTTCCATGGAGCTCACATTGGCTTCAATTTTCTATTCACCCGATAATGGTTTTGAGCAACCAAATATACCATGTGAATCACAACACGGTATAGAACGCGCTACCACTTAGACCCGCTAATTTTGGTGCATGGGTCTCACCTAAAAAATAGACCAAAGTTGAGGGAAAATCTGATTTTTCTAAAACTTCCAAAACCATTTCTAACACTAGAGCTCCTGGATGGTTCATTTGTTTCATTTAGTATGATTTGCTAGATTCAACAGTAGTTTGGCTGGATTGATCTAATGTTGTAATAATTTCTTTAACCCCCCTTCTTTTCTTTTGTTATTTATTCAAAGTGTTGTAACAATCTCTCTTTCTCTCTCTCTCTCTCTCTCTCTCTCTCTTCCTCCCTTTCTTCTCTTCTTTCTTGTTCAAATTGTTGTAATAATCTTCTAACCGCACGTCTTTTTAACCATTTTATTTATAGGAAACTTATGTGTAGGTCATAATAGGTGGACTTATTGTTCAATAGGTTCTATGATACTTAATGACATTTTTCATTAAACACTATTAAAAAAGTGACTAATCGTTATTTTCCAGCGATAGTTTGAAAATTTTGTTACAAAAAATATTACCAATTATAAGTTTTAGCGATAGTTTTAAAAAAATCGTCACAAAAAAAGGTCACTAATTTTTAACTCTCAGTGACAGTTTAAAAATTTGTCACAAAAAAGTATCACTAATTGTAAGTTTTAATGACAATTTATAAAAATCGTAACAAAAAAAAAGTTACTAATTATCAATTTTTAGTGACATGTACAAAAAATCATCACAAAAATTATTTTTAACGACGATTTTACTAACTTATTTTCAATAGGATTTGATAGGAATTAAGTATAATTATTAGGACCTATTGGTAGTTTACCCTTTATTTATAAGCTTTATGTACAACATCATGTCTTATATATCACGCCCATGTATTACATCCATTTTTCATGCATTAGGGTCCGATTCATTTGAATTTGTGAAATTTATCGTTTCTAAGTTGAATATATGTGTCATTCCATGGCTTGAGATGATATTCATGCCATATCCTAGTATTCGGACCTATAGATGCATGTCGTGTACATATTGCATTAATTATTTGTATATAGGATCATTCATATATTCTAACCTATTCTTTTGGCTCACCTCGAAGTACTAGGTGAGTGTTTCTTTGTTTTAGCATGTTGTATGTGCGTGTTATTTATCATGTTCATTGTTATACCATGAGGATGAATGCTTAATTGAGATATTTGCATGAATGCCAATGGATGGAGATGTGTTGCTTGTATTGGAATGTAATTGATTATTATGTTTCTAAGTTTGTATAAAAAAGTTTTTCAAAAATGTATGAAATCAAAACATAAAAAAAATTAGTGCACAATCTATATTTGATTGTCTCAGATAGTAATGTTAGTATTAATAATAATTGGAATATGAATATATATATATATATATATATCAATTATAAAAATCACATCATGACTTAGTAGAGGCCAATTTTTTGATTGGGTGAGCGGGGGTGCTTAATTAATAACGTTCTCCCCCTCATACCTAAGTTCCCGAATTGAGACACTTTGGTTATGATGGACAGTGGCCTTTGGCATAACTCACGGGTTTCCTAATTTCCCTAAAAGATTAGGTGGCGACTCTGAAATCTGGTGATGTAGTATATTTTCTAGTACATTTTGACAAAAAAATGGATTTTCTATAAAAGTTGTTAGATTTGGACTCTCATTTTCTGTTCACATTGCACTAGCAAGACAAGATTAAGAGATTAGGAGTCTGAACTGTTGGGCGTGTTTAGTAACCCCAAAAGCATCCTACAAACCCCCTTATGGCTTGTGGACCAAAACACACCATTAACATCGTTGACAAAAATCAGAAAAAGACTATTTTACCCCTATATATAAGGATTACTACATTATTTTTTTCCTTTTTAAAACTTTTTCCCCCTCTCGACTTCTTCTAAAGTAGTTTAAATTCTTCTCTCTACTACAACCACCATTATTGACATAACAGAGACAATTGGGAGCAAGAGAAGGGGTGCTGAAAACCAGTCTGGTGCTCTCTCTTTCTTCCACACCTACTATTGGCACCTTTCCATTGCAGGAGCCCCATCTCTACCCTTCTCCAGCTGTACCCAAATCATCCTAATGATTTCCATTTCAACACCACAAATTTGTATGAATTGATATATATATATATATATATACTATCATATATATCTACATTGGTCTCTTAGAAATCAATGAATTGGTTCCATCCCTATGGGGGCCAAGAAGATGATTACCTCAGAACAGCAAATAGAGTATATCCAAGCCCATTTTAGATGGGTCGAATAAAGCCCAAGCCCATTAGACGTTGAACCATTGTCAAGTATACACAAGAATATAGAGAGTATGTCGAATAAAGGATATCTGAGCCATAAGGTTGAGCCGAGTATATCTGGAAAGTCGACTCCACCAAGTTAGACTAATCTGGATTGTCCTTTCTTTTAATAAAATCTTTTAATAGCAATATGATAGGGAGATCGGCCCTAACAGAGTAATGATAGAGGGCTAGGCTACGTGGAGAAAAGATCAAGAAGAATAACGATAAAAAATGAGCAGGGACGTCAAAGAAGGACGTATGTCTAAAAACCTTGAACCTCAAGAAACTAAAAAAAACACCAACCTTTCTGTAGAGACTAACTTATTCATCGGAATGTTGATTCCGGTACCACTGTCTAGAGCTTTATTTTTATTTCAGGTGACAGTAGAGAGGATTATCCAAGATCTTGTTTGGACTAGAGGAGTATTCCATATCCATTTCTACACAATTGGCACCGTTTGTGGGAATACTCAAACTCATCCATGGTGAGCCCAAACCAAGATCCTCCGATCACTGGAGATGATAATATCACACCAGGAGCAATTTTAGGCCCAGAACAAACCCCTACAAGGCGGTCGTTGAATTTTGACCCGCTAACCCGATTTCAGCCTTCAACATTAGCAGAGGATGCCATGCAAATATTGATGAGTCGGATGCAACGTAGTGAACAGCGTCTCGAAGACATGGCAGTGGAAAACGAGCGCCTACGTTAGGAGTTGGAAAAGTCCCAACAATTACCTTCTCCCCACGAGCGTGTTCGATAGCCAAGAGTGCAAAAAAGGCGACAACGTCAGCCTTGAAGGCATGGTAACAGTACATCAGATTTCTCCTGGGAAAAACCCAAAAAGTAAGGCCGAGTAGACACGTCTAGCTTATCAAATGAGGAAAGCCCTCCGCAATAGCGTCACAAACAAAAAAAGAGAGATGATGATTCAGACTCAGAGGATAAGCATGATCCTTTCACACAACGTATTACCAAGGTTGTCCTACCTAAGAAGTTTAAAACACCATTGTTCACTCTCTACGATGGAAAGTCGGACCCCACAGATCACATTTGTCATTACAAGCAATCAACGAACCTATATGCAGATAACGATGCACTCATGTGCCAGATATTCCCTAATAGTTTGGGACCGCTCGCCGTCAAGTGGTATTACAAGCTTGACCCGGCTTCAATTGAGAGTTTCCATCAACTCTAAAACTCCTTCAAGTCTAGGTTCATTACCAATGAGACCTAGCTGAAATAAGTAGACTCACTGTGAGCAATGAAAATCAAGACTAATGAAACCTTGCATGAGTATTCGGCGAGCTATTGAGAGTGCTTTAATTTGGCGGATGACGATTGCAATGACTCCATGGTAATCACAGCCATCAAGATAGGGTTGCATCCCGATAGCACGCTCAGGAGTTTGCTAATTCGAAAACCTCCCAAGACAGTTTGGGCTCTGATGAAGAAGGTAGAAGAATACTGCAAAGTGGAAGATGATGCAATACGAGTTAAAGCCAGACTGCAAGCTGCAGAAACGGCAACACCTATCTTGGTACAGCCACTGACTATTACACCACCAAACACAACCCTGCCAAGGAGGAACCCAGAGTCGATAGGCCAATCAAGAAGGAAAAACCGCTGAGATTCATACTGGGAGCAATACCAAGTAGAAAACAGGCACTCTAGGCGGTCAAACAAGAAATACACAGAGTTGTTCGAGCCGATTAGTTAGATTCTGCCAAAAATCCAACATCTGTCTTCCTTCAAATGGCTGACCAAAATGGCCAGGCCCGCTAACCTGAGATAGCGAGACCTGATATGCAACTATCACAAAGACCATGGGCACACGACTGACAAATGTCACGCCCTGACCTGGTCCGAAGTGGTCAACTGACTGAATACATCCCAAAAAAGGCTGACCTCCCAAGTGTACTTGTTGTACACCCCGACTTACCTCCACTCAAGGTAATTCACGGGATATATAGCTTACCCCAACTGAACAAGGTGAATATGATCCAGCCGCAATGTTCTTCCCAATTTAGTTTGGAGCCTAGTATATCCTTCAAACGGCATCAGTTATCGAATAAAATTAGCGTCTCTGATGCCGATCTCGAAGGGGTAACTCTGTCCTATGACGATGCCCTTGTGATTGAGTTGCAAATAAATAAGTTTGTTGTTAGGCGTATCCTAGTTGATTAGGGGAGCACCTTCAAGATAATGTACTATAAAAGGTTTCTCAAACTTGGCTTTAAGGATGTAGATCTCATGCCGGCCGACTACCCCCTTTTTGGTTTCAATGCCAACTCGAAATACCCTCTAGGAAAGATCATGTTACCGGTACTGTCATGACCCAAACCCGCTCCCATGGATTTAGGTCATAACTGGCCAGTAATTAGGAGATTACCTACGACCTCTAACCAAATAGAATGTATTTGAACAGAGTTAAGGGGCCAAAACGGAAGAAAATTTAAAACTTTTGTCCATAGAGCTGTGCTTACATGGCACATCATAACAATCCATATATATATATATGTTAATAACTCACATCAAAGGAATAACAACACAAAGTTCTATACATACAGGATCATTCAAGTCTAAGTTAGTCAAATCCAAAGTTTATATACAAAGGTGATCCAACGTTTTCGCCATCGTAGCAAAATTATAACAAAAGAACAAAAGAGGTGAAGACGAGTCTAGTGCGTGAGACGTTTGGGCTGACTCTTCAAAACCTTGACTATTTTCTGCATATTTCACCGAGGCTGGGTTTAGACATCTCTTGGCTCACCTACATACACATGAATGAGCGTGAGCGAAAGCCCAGTGAATAATATCAAATAAAGAAGGTACACGAATGTGATTCACATATATCAAACGGCCTTGGGCCCATTTAGAGTTCTATTTAGTGCATTATTTAGTACATTAGGCGATTCAAGCCCGAACATGTCAAACGGCCTCTGGCCCATTTCGTTCCTTAACAAACGGCCTCAAGCCCAAATCATTGATGTCCAACGGCCTTTGGCCCAATCATTTATGTCAAACGATGTCCGACGGCCTTTAGCCCAATCATTCATGTCAAACGGCCTTTGGCCCAATCATTTATGTCAAACGACCTTTGGCCCAATCATTCGTGTCAAACGGCCTTTGGCCCAATCATTCATGTCAAACGGCCTTTGGCCCAATCATTCATGTCAAACGGTGTCTGACGGCCTTTGGCCTAATCAATCGTATCCAACGGTGTCCGACGGCCTTTGGCCCAATCATATGGCATAACAAATATTTGTCCACAATTCTGTTTAACAAATTTATAAGACTGATATGGAAATAAGCAATTGGACAAATAACATACTTCAAATATCTTTACTAAGATATTACTCACAGTGTTCTGCCAGTGGATTTGCCCTGGAGCTCGACCCTGCACATTACATAACACATATAGGTCACAATTGATTCAATTCGTTCTTAATCTATACATCCCTCTTAGGCTTCTTTCTTATTCTTTTAATTCATTCATAATGTTCAATACATCCCTAAGAGTGCTTGGAAGTGAAAGAGAACGGAAAATGAAACACAGAACACCTTTACAAAATTTCTGAAATAGGGGCTCCCCGCTCGAGCGGACCCCATGGTCTGCAAAAGTACTGGTTGCCTTACATTCACACTCGAGCGCGACTTCGGATGCTCGAGTTGAACGTTAAACATGTGCCTTGGACGCTCGAGTGTGATTATCCCTGCTCGAGGGGAAGACAATGCCTGCAAAACTGCTGGGAGCTCACATTTCACGCTCGAGTGGCCATTTCCCTGTTCAAGCGGACACGCCAGATTCTGGGTTTTCCAGCAGCCATTTGGGCTTCAAACTTGCATTCAAACTAATGTAACTTGCATATTATGACTCATACTTCACATGCAAACCTTCTAACATGATACAAATGCTAAATTACAACATTTTGAAGTTCAATTCCCATGGATCAATTTCATACTCATACCATTCTTGCCAAATTCATCTCCAAAATATGTAGTTGAGTCCATAGTCTCATTTTCATGGATGCATGTCTTAAATAACTTCCAATTCAACCTAATCAACATGTTTTATACACAAACATGAGGACTCATAACAAATTGCTACATGTATGCACACATTAATCTCAATTTCATCATGATTAGCATGCTTTACCTTCAAATATGCGACTATATGGCAAGTCATGGTAATTACACACATGCATGTACATACAAGCTCCATATTCATCAATTACATCTCAAATTATGGTCTCAATTGCCATCTAACTTTGGATTCACAAAATTACAACTTAAACTCATAAGTTTTTGCTCAATTACTTACCTAGGAGCTTCAATCCTCACAATTGTAGTTAGATCTCGGAGCTAAGCTTCCAAATTCACAAACCTTGAGCCAAAAATGCAAAATTCTCCCTCTTTCTCTCTCTAGAATCGGCTCCCCTCTCCCTCTCTAGAGTGATTTCAGATTTTGAGCTCACCAAAATGAAGAATTGAGTATAATAAGGCCCTTATATAGTCCCTCTCTTAATCAAATTGATTAAGGTTAATAATAGAGCTTAATTCAATCAGTTTACTCGAATTATTTTGATCCGAATCAATTTCCAATTAAATTTCACCATAGGCTCTAAAAATTATGCTAATCACGACGACGTAATAAATTTCTGCTTCTGTGGCCGATAGGGCCCTCAATTTTCAGTTTTTAACAGTAAGTTGAATAGATTTTCCTACGGTGAACAGATAGAAATTCAAAATCACATATAATCATATAAATGGAACCCAAAATCATATTAAACACATAATCACAATTATAATTAAGATTAATTAACATAATATGGAATAGGGTTATCACAGGTACGGGCAGGCACCAAGACACTAGAGGTTGAATTCCTAGTCGTCAAGCTCTCATCGCCTTATAATATAATCATGGACCGAACATGGCTTCACACAATGTAGGCCATATCGAGCACTTACCACTAGCTCCTTTGATATCCAACTCAATTCGGCGTCGAGCAAATTTGTAGTTCACAGAAATCAACAAAGGATTGTTATCTCACAGCCATTGAGAAGAGGCTAAGAGAATTAGAGGTGAATTCAATTGAGTTTTTAAATCGGGAGTGTTTGGAGGATGTTGGAAAACTTCAACAGAGAAAGTAACAGAGGATCTAAATCGAGTGCAAATCAATGATGAGCCTCAAAAATTCTTTTTATTCGGAAAGAGTCTTGATGCTACCCAGCGACGAGAGTAGGTTTCATTCCTCCTCAGCAATATCGATGTTTTCACTTGGTCACCCTTCGACATGCCGGGGGTAGACCCTGACATAGCTATGCATAGCCTAAATGTTGATCTTAAATTTAAACCTGTCGTTCGACGAAGTTGTCATTCAGCTGCCGAGCATGCCGCGACAATAATTGATGAAGTTGACAAGCTATTCGACGCCGATGCAATTCGTGAAGTTACATACCCTAAATGGTTATCTAACACTGTCGTGGTAAAGAAGAATATAGGGTCATGGCGTGTCTGCATAGACTTTACGGATCTAAACAAGGCCTGCCCTAAGGATTATTTCACCCTTGCCCAAAATTGATCAATTGGTGGATGTAACTGCCCTACATCAGTGCATGAGCTTCTTAGATGCTTATAGGGGTTATCACCAAATTGCCATGAATCCAGCCGACCAAGACAAAACGGCATTCCTCACTCCTAGGGAAACATATTACTACAAGGTCATGCCCTTTGGACTGAAAAATATCGGGTAACGTATCAAAGATTAGATGAAAGTGATTATGTGATAGGATATAAGTGAAAGGCTGTAGGGTTGCAAGTGTCTATGTTTGTTTTTTAAAAAAATAAAAAAAATTATGTCCCACAAGAATGTAATTCCCCCAAAATTATTCAATAAGCATGTCTAGGTGGTGTTCCAAATAATTAGTTATTGGTTAAAATTATGAGATCCACCACTTTTGTGTTAGAGTTTTAGGAGACAAAGTGTTAAGTGTCAATCTATTAATAGAATAGGAGTATGGCTATCAGAGCATTGAATAATTACTCCAATTTAAGAAAACAAATGAACAAGTGTCCAACCGTGATGTTGAGCAATACTCTAAGCCAATCAAATACCTTCTCATAAATTTGAGTGGAATAGTGAATATGTTAAATCCGCATTTAATGCAATTTTTTTGAGTGTGATAGTTATTGAAAAAAAGATTTTCATCTCTAACATAATTACTTTGTGATTATTATAACTATTTACAATTTGTTCATTTTAATATGAGGTAGTCTAATTTAAAACTATAATTAAGATTAAGTTGAAAAATAAATGACTAGGTGTGGTTTGTATTGTAAAAAACAATTTTTGTTAAACAATTTAATAGAGTGTAGACAGAGTTAAAATTATTATAAAATTTAAATATCAGAGTTTAAATTACAATAATTAAATATTTAAAGTTTGATTTGTTAGGTTGGTCAAATGTTAATTTATTTATTTTTTTTGTAATTGTTCCCCAAAAAAATAAAATAAAAAGGTAAATTACAATAAACTTCCTCAATTATGATATTTTTACACTTTACCCCAACATTTAAAACCTAACCAATCAATCCCTTTATGTTTGGGGAGTAATGCGGGTTAAAGGGCCCAAGCCCTAACTTGAGTTATACTAAGAGTTTTCCAAGTCAGCCCAAACCCTACTTCCAACCCAAATTTATTTGTCCAAGCTCGACCCAAAGCTCAATAGGTTGAACTCGAACTTAGCTTGAATTGTCCAAGCATTTGAGCTACATTCTCTTTTGATTTGATTTGATTTATATTTTGTAGCTAACCAAGTTAATTTTATTAAACCTGAGTCCTATTAATATTTTTTGACAAAATCATAAGTAGTTACCAAATGTATAAATCGCAACAATAATATGAATTGAAATAACCTAAACAATATAACAAATTATTGTTATAGTATCACCCTAGACATTATTGCATGACATAAATATACTTTTATCAATAATGCTACAGGTGTTCAGATCCTCTAGAGTGCTACTTGTCTATAGTTTTTTTTTTTGCTATGAACAAAATGACGTCATTTTACTTAAGGCTAAAAAAAAAAACACAAAACAATGAAGAAGGAAGAGAAAGGAAGAATGCTGGCGAAACCATATTTGGAACCCAGTCCCCTCGATATTCTCACAACTCCAAATTCTTCCCATTTCTCACAGATCCAAATCCAAATCCAAATCAAAATCCAAATCCTCTCCCTCTATATTCTCACCATCTCTCTCTTTCAACATATATATTTGATTTGATATTTACTACTTGCAATTTTGCTTAGGTCTACGACTTCTAGTGAGCTTATTAGCCGAAAATGGGAATTTTCTATATTTGATTTGATCTTTTTCCTAGGTACATTTCACAAAATTATAGAATTGAACTATTTATTGGTTGGATTCACAACCAATATTCATGTGCAAAAAATCTTCAAAGCTAGTAGACAAGCGAGGCATTTCCAATTTAGTTGAATTATTTAGGAAAAAAATTGTTGAACAAAGTTTTTCCCAAATCGTTTTAAGACAGTGAACTTTTTCCCAACTTGTTAACCAATGGTTTTGTTTTTTGTAATTACCTGGGAAAAAGATCTTCAAAGCAGTAAATAGTGGGAAGAGAAGACTATCCAAATATGGCTTCGTCGGTGGTAAGGGAATGGTAGCTATTGTGGGGAAGTGGTTTTAGGAAATACTCTTCTGATCCTGGAGGACGCTCGTGGTCCACTGATAGGCACCTAAAAGGAAGTAAACGCTCTGGTCGGGGGTGCCGGAATTAGCACTCCGACGGACAAGTCAGTCTCTCGTTCTAGATTACTTGTATTCTAAGTTAAACACCACAATTATCATATACCTCTTTCTGGCTGATGTCACTTCTATTTATATCTTTTCTTCTTTGGGCCTCGGGATTAGTTCCAAATCCAACCTCCTATTCGGCATATTTTGTAATAAAACGATCTTCACTCGGCCCCTTGCTTAATTGACTATCTAACCGAATAAGGTTGGGTCCGAATTTCCGTAGCAATGGCCGAATGTTTCGAATCTTGATTCTTCAATGTTCGACTCTCCGGAATCTCTACGACTCCTAATATTCAGCCCCCACAATTGCCCCCCAAGCACATCACTAGCAGCAGTTGGCTGGAATGTTTGGCTTTGAACTCGAAGAGTCAGAGCCGAAATTCGGCAGCTGACCGTATTCCAACGCGAATGTCTGTCCACAGGCTTCTTGGTTATCATTTCAACTTCTCGCCTCTTCGTACACTCTCATTTATTGTGATTTAAAATTTCGACGTCTTTTCAAATGGATACACGCTTTTAGACACCCGTCGTTGGATTGCCTTCCGAACTATCTCTACGGCCTCCTGCTCTTCTCCACCTCCTTCGCCACTTGTAAGTTCTCTCCTTCTTTGCTTTGAATTTCTTTTCTTGCTTTGTTTTTGGCTTAGCATAATCATATTGGCTAGGGAGAATGGCGAAACATTTAAAAGATCTCCTCTCACCGATCAAATTTCTGGCTTCCGACGCCATTTTTCCATCCCTGATGACGTCCGTCTGTCTTTTGTGGCAGACGGCACCCTTGATATGGAGAGGGTTGATAAAACCACAATCGCCTTCCCTCTTCTATCAATCGCAGAGGGCGGGCTCCGTTTCCCCCTTCACCCACTCCTTAGGGCCGTGCTTTGCCATTGGGAGTTAATCCCTTCATAACCCAACGTCAATTTCTTTAGGATTGTGATGGAGATTGTCGCACTAAACCACCGCCTTGGGCTTAACCCTGGCATCCCCGCTATTCGGCATTGTTACGCCTTGGCCAAGTCTTCTGGTCGACACGGGCGTTATTTCCTTAGAGCCAAAGACTCCGACCATCAACTAGTGACTATGCTTTCCAGCTCTAGGAAGCGAGTCGATGATGTCATGGTCGTCGTCCAAGGAAACTGGGAATTCAGCGAAGGCGAGGACCGCCTTGATCGTATTCCTAGACAGAGGGGCGAACCAGGTGGCTGAGTATCATTTTTTATTCATTTGTTAAATTTATAAAGTTTCATTTTGGGGATCTTATGGTTTTGCTTTTGCAGGAAACGATTTGAAGAAAATCTTGACCTCAATTGACGACACCGTCCTTTTAGAAATCAAGACTGCACTCAAGTACTTCGGCCAACAGAGTCTTTAGAAGCAGGGGAGGGTGGCCCACGTTCTGCTTCGCTACAAGCTGACTTATACAACCTTTTCGGCAGCAGAAAATATCCCAATTCCGATCGGTGAGCAGTTTCTTGTCGCCCGTATCTTGACTGACTTCAAAAATTTGAGGTAAGTCGGTTGCAAGGAATCAGATTCAGAGCGACCAGAAGTAGCTGAGGTCGCCGAATCAGACGAAGCCGAAACAGAGGTTGACGAGGCTTTGAAATTAGCATTTGAGGAAGCCGGCCTCAATTCAACTGATAATCCGTCCACTTCGGGTTGAGAGGACTGTCTACTTGACGATATTTTTCAGGGTCTGGAGGATCTTCCCAGCGTGTACCCAGAAGATATGGCTGGGCTGAGCCTTACTAAGCTTGCCACGAAAGCGAACGCAGAAAGGCTAGCTGCACGGTGAAGGGCGGAGAAGATTCGGGCTGCCGAATCTCAGTCTCAGTCTCAGTCTCAGTCCTCCCTGCCCGTTATTGAGGAAGCGACGACAAATGGAGGAAGCACCGAAACGGAACCCTTGGTGTAGGCCAGTGTAGAAGCTGAGCAAAGGGTGGAGAAGCGCCCTCCCAATGTCGAGGTCGGCTCAGAAGAAGATCGCGCCGACAAACGGCCTCGTTTGGAGGAATCAGACGTGATTGTACCTTTTGTTATTCAGCCGAAGATGAAAAATACGCTGATCTTCTCTGATGCTTCAGTAATCAAAGATCCAGCGGTTGCACTTAGTTTGGCGACGTCCGTTCCACTACCTGCTGATAAGGCGACTTTTCGAGCGGAGCCGGATCTAGTTGCAATCGCGTTGGCTACGCAATCGGCTCTTTTGGTACATTTCTTGACTCTGTCTTTTCCCCTTACACATTATTTTGGTTTAACTTCCTGTTTTGCAGACCGTCAGAAGGATAGCCGACATAGGCCATTGTTATCATGATGCCGTGGAGCAGATTGGCCGTTTACAAGCGGAGGTTGAGGTCCAAAGGAGTAGGGCACAGATCGAGGGCGCTCGTGCCGAGACCGAGTTGGAGAGAGCCCGTAATGTTGAAGATTTGAGATCGGTCGCCGAGGAGAGGGTGAATGCGCGCGACACCGCGCTTAAATTGGCCCAGGAGGCGAATTCTAAATTGAAGGCTGAGTTGGAAGAGATGAAGGTGGCGAAGGAAACAACTGACCTGAAGGCTTCCAACGCATTTGATGCCGGGAAAAAAATTTGCTTATGATGAATACGTAGACGAAGTCCCTAAGTTTGAGAATCGGGGCTTTAAACACTGCTGGCTCAAAGCCCTTGCTGCCACTAATGTGTCTTTGGCTGCGCCAATTCCATATGAGCAAGTGGATGTTGAGCCGCTGGAGTCTGATTCCGATGGCTGATTTCAATGGCGCTTGTTTTTTGTTTTAAGATTTGCGTGTATTTTTCAGCTTTTTACAGTTTTTTGCTTAGTAATTTTCATATGTAAAATGGTTACAATTTGTGCCCAATTTACTTAATGAAAATTCATTTTGTACCTCGCTGTTACAGATGAATGGAATTACTTTGGGTCAAATGTTGTATAATTGCTGACTAAATGATTAGGACGCTTTAAAAGCCAAAAATTGGTGAATGAACTGGCTGCGGCACATATCGATCGGCATGAGGTCAGGGTACGCGGCCGGCTAGATTAATAAATCTGCCCTTGCTCCAACCAGTGCATGAACTTCAAAGGCATTGACCAAAAATTGCCGTTTAGATAGTTAGGCCGTTTTAAAAGCCAAAAATTGGTGAATGAACTGGCTACGGCACATATCGATCGACATGAGGCCAGGGTACGCGGCGGACTAGATTAATAAATCTGCCCTTGCCCTTGCCCCAGCCAGTGCATGAACTTCAAAGGCATTGATCAAAAATTGCCGTTTAGATAGTTAGGCCGTTTTAAAAGCCAAAAATTGGTGAATGAACTGGCTACGGCACATATCGATCAGCATGAGGCCAGGGTGCGCGGCCGACTAAATTAATAAATCTGCCCTTGCCCCAGCCAGTGCATGAACTTCGAAGGCATTGGCCAAAAATTGCCATTTAGATAGTTAGGCCATTTTAAAAGCCAAAAATTGGTGAATGAACTGGCTGCGGCACATATCAATCGGCATGAGGCCAGGGTACGCAGCCGGCTAGATTAATAAATCTGTCTTTGCCCCAGCCAGTGCATGAACTTCAAAGGCATTGGCTAAAAATTGTCGTTTATATAGTTAGGCCGTTTTAAAAGCCAAAAATTGGTGAATGAACTGGCTGCGGCACATATCGATCGGCATGAGGCCAGGGTACGCGGCCGGCTAGATTAATAAATCTGTCCTTGCCCCAGCCAATGCATGAACTTCAAAGGCATTGGCCAAAAATTACCGTTTAGATAGTTAGGCCATTTTAAAAGCCAAAAATTGGTGAATGAATTGCACATATCGATCAGCATAAGGCTAGGGTACGCGACCGGCTAGATTAATAAATATGCCCTATCGTTTGGAGAGTAGTGTTAATGAAATTGTCTCGGGGGCGTTGCAAGTATTAGAAATAAATGGGGGATGGCTGTTTGCGCCAGTAACTTCGCTTACTGTGTTTTCAAGGCGACTTATCACGAATGGCAAATAGAGTTTTCTTCAACAGCAGAGGCGAATGTCGAACTTTGGCTGAGCTTGATACTGCGATGAATCGCGACAGAGAAGCGACCCGTGCGGGAAGTGGGGCGTCCAAAGAGCGAGAAAAACGTCAGCCTCCAAGTCGTTGAAGCAGATCACCCCGAAAGGAGAAACAGCAACGGGGAAGCTCTCCGCGACCATGACCTTTGAGTTTCACAGTTTTTGTGGGGAACAGACCGATGACGGAGGCAAACTCCATTATTAGGGACCCAGTGGTGGCGGTCGAATTTGCTCGACAGATTTTTCTACCGGAGGTGCAGCAGTCGATGGTTGGCCGACAAGATTTCGACGTCTTTCGAGATGGAATCCACGAGGCGGTGAAGGGGCTGTACACCGCTTACGAAGTCGGCATGCGCCTACACGCTGCGTGGCGGGAGATAGAGAAGATGGACGAAAGGGTCCGTAGTTCGGAGTTTCGGGCAGAAAAAGCCGAACGCAAACTTAATGAGCTTAGGATGGCTAAAGCCGCCGAGCTGCACGTGGCGGGTCGATCTAATCCAATCGTGAACGAAATGGTGACCCAACGGCTATTGAGTCATGCCATTGCCGATCGAGACACAGCTAGCATGTTTGCTATAGAAAATGCGAGATCCAAAGGTTATGAGCAAGGCTTTCACGCGGACCGGAAGGTTGGGATCGACAAAATGAAGGAGAGGCTTGCAGAGGAGTCTACCGATGCGAGAATCGGGGGTTTAAGCACAATTGGATCGCGGCACTTCAGGCCGCAGAGGCTCTTCAAGCAAAGGGTGTTGATTCGGCATTGCCACGGTACTGACGCAGTCATTTTCCCTTTTTCCGCCTTTGAGGTCAAAAAGAGCAATGATGAGGGAGAGGCCGCCTAAAAATATTCGTTGTAATGTTCAGGCGCGGATTGCGTCGAAAATTATGTAATTACTTATCAGATGAATAAAATGCTATGTTGTTAATATTTCTGTTGCCTTACAATTACTTGTCAAATTGTGTAATTATGTAATTCTTTGGTGTATATATGTTTGCATGTTTTGTGCTTTATTGGACAGAGATTGCCTAATGGAGCACGTACTAAATATTTATTTAGTATGCTCGTTACATTGCCCAAAAACGATGTTGATAAGACTCCGAATCTGGCATTTTCTTTAGGTATTTATTTGGCTCGAGCTTGGACGACGTCATGCGCCGAATGGGCTCCGAATCCGGAGACTTTGAGTGGCCGATCGTGATATCCACGAAGGGCGCTCCGAATCCGGAGCCTTTGATTGGCTGATCGTGATATCCATGAAGGACGCTCCGAATCCGAAGGCTTGTTCGGCCCAACGGCGTCATGCGCCGAAGGGGCTCCGAATCCAGAGACTTTGAGTGGTTGATCGTGATATCCACGAAGAGCGCTCCGAATCCGGAGACTTTGGTTGGCCGATCGTGATATCCACGAAGGGCGCTCTGAATCCGGAGGCTTTTTCGGCCCAACGGCGTCATGCGCCGAAAGGGCTCCGAATCCGAAGACTTTGAGTGGCCGATCGTGATATCCACGAAGGGCGCTCCGAATCCGGAGACTTTGATTGGCCGATCGTGATATCCACGAAGGGCGCTCCGAATCCGGAGACTTTTCCGGCCCAACGGCGTCATGCGCCGATGGGGCTCTGAATCCGGAGACTTTGAGTGGCCGATCGTGATATCCACGAAGGGCACTCCGAATCCGGAGACTTTGAGTGGCCGATCGTGGTATCCACGAAGGGCGCTCCAAATTCAGAGGCTTTTCCGGCCCAACGGCGTCATGCGCCGAAGGGGCTCCGAATCCGGAGACTTTGATTGACCGATCGTGATATCCATAAAGGGCGCTCCGAATTCAGAGGCTTTGATTAGCCGATCGTGATATCCACGAAGGGCACTCCGAATCTGGAGGCCTTTCTGGCCCCACGGCGTCATGCGTCGAAGGGGATCCGAATCCGGAGACTTTGATTGGCCGATCGTGATATCCACGAAGGGCGCTCCGAATCCGGAGGCTTTGATTGGCCGATCGTGATATCCACAAAGGGCGCTCCGAATCCGGAGGCTTTTCCAGCCCAACGGCGTCATGCGTTGGAGGGGCTCCGAATTCGAAGATTTTGATTGGCTGATCGTGATATCCACGAAGGGCGCTCCGAATCCAGAGGCTTTTCCGGAACACTTTTAGAACAATTATCGACTAGAATCCTCGTATTACAAAAGTGGAATTGTACATGGTGAATCGTTTAACACTAAAATCATTCCCCACAGGTCGGGTTTAATGATAAAACTTTCGCAAGTGGGTCGAGTTCCAAGGCCTTGGAAGACTCCTTCCTGTCATATCTTTCAGCCGATATGCCCCTGTCCCTGCGATGGAATCTATTTGATAGGGGCCGTGCCAGTTTGGACCAAGTTTTCCATTAGCCGACTTCCTGTCGGCTGGAAGCACCTTCTTCAGGACCAATTTTCCTAGTGTGTAGCAGCGCAGCTGAACTCATTGATTATATGATTTCACCAACTGTTGTTGGTACCGTGCCATGGACGCAAAGGCGCGGTCTCTTCATTCCTCGATTAGAATCAAATCCAAAGCCAGCATCATGTCGTTTCGGCCCGTATTAAAAACTTGCGACTTGAAGGTCGGAAGGCCGATCTCCAGGGGTAAGATCGCCTGGTTGCCAAAGCATAAGGCAAACGGAGTTTCTCCAATTGATCTCCTCGGTGTTGTTCGATGAGCCCACAATACACTCGGCAATTCTTCGACCCATTTGCCTTTGGCTTTCTCCAACCTTTTCTTGATGCCGTCCAGGATGGATTTGTTCGAAGCTTCAGCCTGACCATTGCTTTGAGGATAAGCCGGCGCAGAAAAATACAGCCTAGAAAAATACGGCCGAATACCATATTTGTCGCACAGTTCTCGGTAAACACCACAATCAAATTGAGTGCAATTGTCTGAAATAAGGGTTCTTGGAATGCCGAATAGTGTTATGATGTTCCTCCACACAAAGTGTTTAACATCAACGTCTCGAATGTGTGTTAATGCCTCCGCTTCGACCCATTTTGTGAAGTAATCTGTTGCGACGATCAAGTATCGCTTATTCCCTGGTTCCCTCGGCAATGGTCCTATGATATCGAGCACCCACTAGGCGAACGGCCAGGGACTGGTAATAGAGTTTAGCTCTTCTGCGAGCAAATGGGTTAGTGGGGAGAACTTCTGGCACTGTTCACACTTTTTCGCATAACACTCGGCGTCCGCTCTCATTGTCGGCCAATAATACCCCTGAGTTATAGCTCGATGGGCTAAAGAACGCCCGCCAGAATGGGCACCACAACTGCCCTCATGTATCTTAGTCAGAAGCTCCTCGACTTTGTCTAGGTGCACGCATTCCAAATATGGGCTAGAGAGGGATTTTTTATAAAGCCTTCCTTGCGAATCTAAGTAGTATCTCATGGCTTTGTTTCGCAACTTGTGCGCTTCTTTCTTCTCCTCTGGGAGTTGGTCAGAAGACAGGAAAGCAGCAATGGAATCCATCCAGCTTGGGGCAGATTCTATAACGTTAATCTGGACTTCCTCCGAAGGGCCAATGCTTGGCTCCGGCATGAAACCTACTTCGATAGTCCGTTTAATCTCTAAGTTGATAGCGGAGGCTAGGCAAGCCAAGGCGTCTGCATGGGTGTTCTGACACGTTTTATCTGGTTCAACTCATGATGGTCGAATTTTGCTAACAAGGAATTGGCCGTTTTCATGTAGGCTGCCATACGGTCGTTCCTTGCCGCGTACTCCCCCTTTAGCTGGTTGATCACCAGTTTTGAATCACAAAACACAAGCAAACGCCGAGCGCCAAGAACGTGCTCGTTCCGTAAACTGGCTAGGAGGGTTTCGTATTCGGCTTCGTTATTTGATGCTTCGAAGCCAAGCTTGACGGCCTGCTCAATTATTGCACCGTTAGGAGACATGATGACAACTCCGGCTCCACTGCCCCGCTGATTGGATGATCTATCGCAATACAACTGCCAAATATTCCCAACATAAATCCTTCAGTTCGGCTTCGGTCGAATTTCGTCAGGCTTAAAGTCGGTCAGGACACCAGTGAAATCGGCGACAAAGTTGACAAGCACCTACCCTTTGATTGAGGTTCTGGGTAGAAATTGAATATCGTATTGGTCGAGTTCCAGAGCCCACTTTGAAACAGCTTCTGTACAGCGTAGTACAGACCGGAGGGAATAGTCTGTTAGCACCCCGATGCTATGACCCTGGAAGTAATGCATCAGTTTCCTCGCTACCATAACTAGGGCTAGGATGAGCTTTTCTAGCGGAAGGTAGCGTGTTTCGGCATCGACCATTGCCTTGCTCACATAATACACCGGTCGTTGCTCTCCCAGCTCTTCCTTTATCAGCACGGCGCGACGGCCCGGTCGGAAACTACCAGATACATAATGAGCGAGTCACCAAGAGAGGGCGTTGCCAAGAGTGGTACTAAGCGGAGGTATGTCTTAAGGCTGTTGAAAACGGCTTCGCATTCGGAGGACCATTCAAAAGTCTTGCCCTGCCGTAGTGTATGAAAGAATTATCGGCAGCGATCTGTGGAATAGCTGATGAACCTGTTGAGCGCGGCGGCCATCCCCATTAACTTTTGCACCTCTTTTACTGATCGGAGGGAGCTGAGCTCTAGGATTGCTATGATCTGCCTTGGGTTAGCTTCGATTCCTCGGTGATTGACGATATATCCCACGAATTTGCCAGAACCGATTCCAAAGGCACATTTAGAAGCGTTCAGCATTGCGTAGGATGCCGAATGTTTCTTCAAGATCAGCTATATGATTCTGCTTTACCTTTGACTTGACCACCATATTGTGCGATCGAGTTACTTTTTAAACATGGTGGTGACTAGTCTCTAGTAGGTTGCCCCGGCGTTCTTCAGCCCAAAATGCATAACCTTATAGCAGTAGGTTTCTCTTGGGGTGAGGAATGCAGTTTTCTCCTGGTCCTCTGGATACATGGCAATTTGATGGTAGCCTCTGTAAGCATCAAGGAAACTCATGCGCTGATGGCGTGCTGCAGCATCTACTAGTTAGTCTATCCTTGGGAGAGGAAAACAGTCTTTGGGGCAGGCTTTGTTTAGGTCTGTGAAATCAACGCAGACTCGCCATGTACCATTCTTCTGCTTCATAACTACAGTATTAGAGAGCCATGTGGGGTAGGTAACTCCTTGATTGCCCCTGCATCAAGCAGCCGATCAATCTCTTCAATCACGGCAGTAGTGTGCTCTGCAGCAGATCGCCGACTTTTCTGAACGATCTGCTTACACTTAGGGTCGACATTCAAACGATGCTCAGAAATAGTTGGGTCGACGCCCGGCATTTCATATGGAGTCCATGCAAATACATCAAGATTATTGTGCAGGAAGGATACTAGCTGCTGTTTGTCGGCTTGATTCAGGGAGGCGCCGACCATGAAGAATCTCGCTGGATTGCCGTCAATCTCAATTCGGTCTAAGTCTTCCGTGGCTTTCTCATTCGAGAGCCGCCCGACATCGTCGAGGCTTTCACGATCTGGCACCTCGATGGAATTAACTTGCAAATCCTTTGGCGTCTTTCCGAAGAGGAGATAGCATACTTGTGCCGGTTGTTGGGAACCACGGATCTGCTCGATGCCGTATTCTATCAAGAAGTGCAGAAGCTGATGATAGGTGCTTGAGACAGCCGCATAGTATGCAACGAAGTTCGCCCTATGATGAGATTGTATGGCGAAGGCAGCCTGACGACCAAGAATTTCACATCCACTGTTCGGGAGCCTGCTCGGACGGGTAGTATGATTTTTCCCAATGGATATTCTGGATTTGCGTTGAAGCCGAATTATGGATAAGGAGCCGGAGACAAGTCTGATTCGTTTAAGCCAAGTTTGATGAAAGTCTTGTAATACATAACCTTAGAAGTACTTCCCTGGTCTATGAGAACGCGCTCGATAGTAAATCAGTTGACACGTAGTTCAATGACCAATGGATCAATGTGGGGAACTATTATGCCGATACGATCAGAATCGTCGAAGGTGATACTCGGAGCTTCATGCGGCCGTTTCGCCAGCGTGAGTTGCTTCTGGGATGTAGGGTGTGTTTGAATTGTATGCACGGCTGAGGGTGTTGGCAAGCTGTATTTTTAGCCCACTTTCAAAGATTCTAGAAAAATGTAAAAAATCCTATTGACCTCATTGTTATGTCAAAACATTCCCTAAAGTGTTAGATTTCAAGTAAAAATAGTTTTATTGAAAAAGAGTGGGTGGTTTAAGAGAAAATCTGATTTTCATAACAGTCGATGAATCTGGACTGTGCTGGAACATTTCTTTAATACCTAAAAGTATAAGAAAGCTATCCCATTTTTGAAAGATGATCTACAAAATAGATAAAATTATCTACGAACCATAGAAATTCTGAGTTCGGAAAATTTGAAAATGCCTCTTTAATTGTGATATTTAAAGTGAACCGAATCTAGAAATTTATTTTCTTATTAATGATTCATGTTCTTCATTTCTTGAAAGTGCTTGTCATCACTTGTTGAGCCTTGGTATGACTTTTACATATGTTTGTAAATATATTTCTTTACAATGGTGCTTTTATAATGCTCATGCTTATGTAGAGTTTATTGTCTCAATAGTTTGTTCTAACCTTAACCTAAAACAAAACTAGATGGGGTGGTATTGAGTTTTCGATCACTTGAATAATGACGAGATGATAATATGTTAATTTCAAGTATGAATTGATGAACGTATTCTCTAATTGAAGGTTAAATCTTGCATAAATAGTTAGCTTAGAACTTTTGAATGGACTGATCGTATTTGGACCCTGCGTATTTATGGCGAATAAGGTTGGAAGAGGTTATGGGCAAGGCCTTTATTTTTACTGTCTTTTTTGAGGTCCTCAGTTGTCACTATGCAGTACGTAACTGTTGTAGGCATCCAGGATAAGGCCTGCAAAGCAGCAAAAAAAGGGGGCATACTGAATAATTCGAGTCCAATTTTTGCGATTGGGAGGATGAAATCTCTTTGGGGGATTTCTAGATTACTAAGACCTAACTTTGTAACCATTTCCTTGTTTACCTGATTATCATGCTATATTGTTTATTGTAAATATGATTGGGTATTGGATTGGGAAAAATAGATAGGGTGAGTGTGAGTTTACTGGGCATTCAAAACTCATGGCGTTTCATGCTAGGCATTGAAGACAATTAGTCGGTCGAAGATGAAGCCAAAGCATTTGAAGATATATGGCTACCCTAGAAGAATTAGAAACTAGTTTTGTTAAGTCCCGTTTTGTAATCTTGTTTGGAATTGTAATATTTAAACTCTTGATGTAATTAAAACTTATCTCCAATAATTATTATTTTACTTATATATCTATATATCTATATATATATATATATATATTGTGAACTTATCCTTATCATTTCGTCAATTTATGTAGACCCTGTATTAATATCTTGTTAAGATATGTTAAAAATGTAGCTTTGTTATCTAAGGATATTGCACTTTGAAGGGAGGCTATATTGACTCCTTCGATCTTTCTTGGGATCTTACTTGGTTATTAACCAAAGAACTCATTAGTGACGTTTCCTAGACTTGTAATCTTAGAAAAACCCTATATTTATTTGTTAATATATATTCTTTGATGTTCTTGATTTTTGGGGCGTCACATGAGAGGACTTACCTGTATGCCCACTTAAGTGTCTTTCATGCAATACATAAATTAAATATGATCTAATATACAACTAATCATGCATGTAATGACCCTAAGCTTGGTTCAAGGCTACTAATATGATGTTTATGTACAAAGAGAAAGTAACAAGTAAAATGGGACAAATACTAAATAATGCATGCTCCTTACATTATTAAACAGAGCCTAACACATGTTGTTTTAATAAAGTAAAGAAAACATGTGAGAATAGGCGAAAAAGCTAACAAAAATAATAATCTACACGATGAGATGATAGACTAACCCCCTAGCATGAACTAAAACCAAAAAAAATAAAGTGAAGAGATACTAAAATAAAGTTGAGGAACAAAATATGGATGTTTGGGATAATTTTTTAACTTTTTATAGAAAAATGTGTATTAAAAAATTGTGTAAAGAAGTGTGTAGGAGAAGATATGTAGTACGCTGTACGGATGAGAACACTATAGTTGGCTTGGTGAATATATGGGAAAAGATTGTCTCCTTTTCAGGTTTTGATTCGACGGTGTTGTTCGGCCCATGGGGGCCCACCACGGGTCCCGCTTTTCTAATCAGAACCGTTCATTGTGTAGAACTCGTCGATCACTATATACTTATAAAAAATCACATTAATTAGATATCGATAGCTATCTGATCATATTAGTTTTTTTTGTCAACTATTAACTATAATACCATGTAATTTTTATACAAAACTGATTTGATCTGTAATTAGCAATATTCGATAGACGTGATTTTTACAGGCATATAGTACTAGACTAGTTCTACATATTAAACGGTTCGGATTATCAAAACGAGACCTATGGTGAACCCTCACAAGCCTAACTTTACCATTCAATTTATTGAATGTACACGTGTTATTATTATTATTTTTCCTTTCATTGAAAGTGGTTGACGTCAGTACGTTGATGGGTGAAAAAAGTTAAACTTTTATATTAATTTACCATTCAAAATAATATTTGTATATTAATTTTTTAAAATTTTTTTAGTAAATAGTGACAAATTTTTAATTTTTTGATAATTTTTTAATTTTTTTTTAAATTTGTCAAACCAACCCTCAATATACCTTATTATATTCCCTAATCATGATACCTTACCGGCCTTGTCTATCAATCATAATTATCCGATTTGGGGTGGTTTGTTTGTATAAAGCAGTAAAAGATTACAGGGGGAGTGATGATAAAGAAATTGATGCGTACACGTTAAAGCAAGCAAAGCCATACTTGTCAGCAAGTCGCTCTCTTCCTCCGGCTCCGTCCAAGTTCCATCGCCACATAAAAGAAAAAGAAAAAGAAATTTAGGGTTGGTTTGACATAAATTAAATAATACAAAAAATTAAAAAGTCACTATCCTATTTAAGTCACATCATCTTATTTAAATCACATCACCTCTCTAACACATCACATTAAACCCAACCCAAACCCAACCCATATAAACCAATAAGTCAAAAAGTACATTTTTTTAGAACATTCCAAACCAACCCTTAGTGTGTTTAGTTTGAATTTTTGAATTAAATTTTTGAATTTTTATATTTTTTAATTTTTTGTGAATATTTTTAAAATTTTAAATATTTTTTATTTTTTTAGATGCACCTTATTTAGATGTATTTAAAAAATAAAAAATTTATAAAAAAATATTTTTAAAAATTAATAAATATATAAAAATATAAAAATATACTGAATTGTCATATATATATATATATATATATATATATTTTTATATATATATTTTTAGTATTTAGTGAATTTTTAAAAAGTTTTTGTCAAATTTTTTTTTAACTTTTTAAGTATATGTATGTTAGATATATTTAAAAATTAAAAAAATTATTTAAAATATTAAAAAAAATTATTAAAAACAAAAAAATACAAAAAATAAAAAAATAAAATTTTCTGAAAATTATTTTTAAAAAATAATAACCACATAAGGTAAAGTCCGTCCTACAATATGAATCCCCACCGCTATCACTGTACTCCAAAAATAATAAATAAGAAAAAGACGACCGCATCCCATGTGATCAAATCACGACCCCATCCCATGTGATCAAATCACCAATAATACTAATACATTGTTTCTAAGAGAAAAGGTAAAGGGAAAGTCATCTTTTGCTTGCTGCTGCTGCTCGGTTCTGAGAATACAAATACGAAGAATACCAGTAGTCTGTTTCTGTCTAGTTTCTATCTACCACTACTAGTACTACACTGCACTATACTAGTTCTCTTTCTATAATTTGTAGGTACACTTCACTTCTCACCTTTCCTCCCTCCCTCCTTCCCTCCCTCCCTCAACCTACTCTGCCTTGTAACCAAATGAACCACCAGGAACAGGTACTATATCTATCTGTCTATCTATTTGATTATCCATGTTGTTTCATGTTGCATTAAGATTCCATGCCAGCTATACACACACACACACACACATATATATATATATGAAAAATGATTTATCGCCTAATTTTGTCCCCCAATTTTACCCCAATGATGTGCAATTAGGGGAATAGAGATGAGAGAGGAGTGTGAGATCACTTCACATTGGTTTAGCCACGTCATTGGGATGGAATTGGGGGTTTCAATTAAGGGATGTAACATATCTCATATACATATATGCATGTGTATATATATATATGCGTAAGAGCACTTTTTGTAAACTCCAGATCAACAGCTTGTCTTACCTGTAATTTCATTAATTTTTACTGCACATTCCACTCAATTCTCGTATTGGTTCTTTTTGATGCGTTTGAATTATGAATTTGGGGAAAAAGGAAAAAGAAATGGAAATTTTAGAGAAATATGAATGAATTTGGGTAGTGATTTGGAAAAGAAAAAGGGAAATGAAAATTCTAGAGAAATGTGAATGAAATATAAGTTCAAATGGAAAGATCATGGATTTGGATTTTGGTAGTGATTTGGAAAGGTAAAATGTTAAGGAAATGTGAATGAAATATCTGTACTACTATAAAGTGAAGTCTTTCTAGGGAAATTCTATTTCCGTGCACCCTTTCATCTCTGTGCACATCATATTTTAGTTCACACAAAAAATTTGAAAAAAAAAATATTCTACTCAGTACACAACCCATTATACTAAAAATACCCTCTTCTTCAACCTTCCAACACTAACCCTAATCTCTAACCTTAACTAGCCACTGTTGCCACTTCCACCGTCAAAGGCAGCATCGGTGCCAACACCACCTTCTCCCTTTGCAGTTGCCATTTCCCTAACCCCCTTCACTCTCAGTCACCTTCCTCGGTAGCCATCTATAACTGGTGAACCCTACTTCCTCATCCTTTGCCGCCGTCGCCCAGCTTCTCCCTAGTGTTAGCCGCCACTATCTCCACCCATCGGCACCATAATTGTGACCTCCAACCCCTCCCCTTGATCTCACCTCCCCCCTCTCTCTCTCTCTCTCTCTCTCTCTCTTGTGCACGCACATATAATGGAAGGCGTAATCGTGATGGCGGAGATCGCAATGGTAGGGGTTGTAGGGATGGGCCATCATGAGGTGAGGGAGATGACAGAAGTGATTGAGGTGGTCAAGGGAGGAAGCCAGTGGTGGCGGTGGTGGTGCGGTGACTGGTTAGGGTTAAAAATTTTTGAGTGGTTTGGAAATTAGGGTCTTGGATGTGGAAGATAAGGGGTATTTTGGTATTTTTATTTTAGGATAAAAATGTAATTAAAAAAAATTTCATTAAGTGTGTAGAGTGAGAAGAATTGGTGTGTAGAAATAGAATTTTCTGTCTTCCCATGGTGTTTATGTTTCATAATTTTGGTTTTCCAAAAATATCTCTATATTAGTTATGTGGGTAGTTTAAGGCCTCATTTGGAAACATGTTATTTAGTAACTTTTTGGCTTTTTACGAAAAGATGTGCAGAAAAATAGAGAGAGTGATGTGACAACTTATAGTGACGTTTTAGCTTTTTGGCTAAAATACTTAGTTCTCAAACGAGGCCTAAATTCAATTTTTTTTTTTTTTCAAATCTCTCAACTTTTGAATTTTCCAAATTCATTTCAATTTTTAGATTTTGAATTTAATCATAGTTTACATTTTTATTTTATGAAACAAAATGATCATATGTGTACACATCGTGCGCACCATCGCTTCTAGTAAGTTAAAATGTAAAGATTATAGATTTGGTAGTGTTTTAGAAAGGAAAAGGGAAAATGTTAGGGAAATGTGAATGGAATATTAGTTAAAATGGAAAGATCATGAATTTGGGTAGCAATTTGGAAAGGAAAATAGAGATGGTTAGGAAAATGTGAATGAAATATAAGTTAATTTTTTCCATTTCCCTTGCCCTTTTCAAATTCTTATTTAAATCAATGATCCAAGCGCAACATTTGAGAATGAGGGAAACCAAACAAATGGTTAAAATATTTCATGATTTGTACGACAAGGATTTAAGTTCTTGTTAGAGATTATCCTTGATTAGCTCTCCTTTGACCTTGTATAAATGGAATAGTTGATTGCATTTATTAGGGTTTTATTACAGGCTTGTGTTTAGGTATAATGTGTGTACATACGCATATGTTGTAATCGCTATATGCACCTCAAGTGAGATGAATAAATCATTCGATTCAATTCAGAAAACACTTACATGGTATCAAAGGGTTTAAAGATTCATCATGTTCTTCTGCTTTTTACTTTCTCTTTCGTTTTTATTTGAATAGAGGCTCTGCCTCTTTTGATCCTCTCTGCTTCCTTACAGTTCTCCACACAGTTTTGTAATCCCAACAACCAAAACTGCTTGAATTCACACAAGAAACATTCACAAATAGAATTCGAAGCATAAAACTCTAGAAACATAGGCTCTAGATAGTAAATTTCAACATCTTAGAAGGGAGGCTACACATTGCTCATGCTTTCTGCTGCTAGGTATCACCTCCAAAGCAAATTTGCCAAATTATATGGAAAACTGATCATACTATCACTGCGCAGTGACAAAACACGTTAGAAGCTACAAAGCATAGACATGAACACGGGACACGGATACAACATGTCACGGACACGTCGACATGGAAAATTCCAAAAAAGTAAGACATGGATACAGTTCAGACACGCCACAAATTATTATATTTTGATATGATATTATCTATGAATATATTATATTATATTATATAGTTGTATATGTGCTTAATATATATAAAAAAAAATTAAATAATTATTTTATACTAAAGAAACTTGTGTCTAATTCTCTTACATGAATTTTTAGACTATGGCAAACATATATAATTGTAACATTCGCCTCATCCTTCGTAGCCATTTACTAATACATTTATGTCTCTTTTTCATGTTTCATTTAATTTTGTGTGAAATTTCTATAGGATTATTCTTAATAATTATATATATTTTTCAAGATATAAGATATTTATGTCCAATTCTCAAATTTTGAAAACTATATGTTGCAAAATGAGTGTAGGACATGTGTCCGAAATTAAGATTTTTATTTTTAATTAAGGATACTAAAAAAGAATTCGGACACGTGTTCGAAGAGTGTTGGTATCTGACGCGGACATATCACCTTCTTAGAAATATCCATGGTTCTCGGGTTAGAAGTATTAGAGAGACAGAGAGGCCGTCTAGAAGAGAGGAAAGAGTCCAAACGGAGAGAGGGAGGGGAACCTGAGTTCAAAGTACATAGCTCGAGTGAAGAACTCAATTTCAAGTAATGCGTGTCTTGTTCTTATGATTAAAGGGGGTAGAGTCATCTATATATAGATGTTAAGCATGTGGCCTTAACTGAGTGGTTGTTTCGGGTTGGCTTTTTTGTGCTTTTTGGCCTTTTTAGGAGCTAAAAAAGATGTAGTGTATTTGGGAAGTTGCTAAAACAACAATTTTTTTGTGAGTGAAAAAATTGATGTGACATCTAGCTTTTTTAGCTGATGGAAAACCAGCTTATTGGCTTTTTAAGCTAAAATCTGGCTTTTTTGGGAGTTCGCAAACAGCCTCTGAATACCCAAGAATGTCACCATATCTTATATAAACCATTAGACTTGTCATGATTTAGATTGACTTTAGAATTGTCTCTTGGCAGGAAACAATGTCTTTAGGAAGTTTCTAGAGCAAGTTCAGTGGCAAGGTCTTTACCTCCTTTGGGTTGGGCCAAGGCAACTTGACTTGTGTTGGGTTGCAGCACAACAACAAAACTTGCATTTCTAGTCTCCAATTCCCTAGAGTTGCATGATGCGTGCCAAATGATTCGACATACCAGGGCCCAACTTCTTGGCCCTGGTTTGGGAGTTGTGCAGTGCAATGACCATTGTAGTGAAGCAATGTGTAGGGTATGACCACTGCAGTAACAAGTTCATGGAATGTGCAAATCAGCCTCCGTGATACTAATATGATGTTTATGTAGAAAGAGAAAGTAGCAAGTAGAATGGGGAAAATACTAAATAGTGCATGCGCCTTACATTATTAAACAAAGCCTAACACATGTTGTTTTAATAAAGTAAAGAAAACATGTGCGAATAGGTGAAAAAGCTAACAAAACTAATAATCTACACGATGAGATGATAGACTAACCCCCTAGCATGAACTAAAACCAAAAAAAATAAAGCGAAGAGATACTAAAATAAAGTTGAGGAACAAAATATGGATGTTTGGGATAACTTTTTAACTTTTTATGAAAAAATGTGTATTAAAAAATTATGTAAAGAAGTGTGTAGGAGAAGATATGTAGTAGGCCGTACGGATGGGAACATTATAGTTGGCTTAGTGAATACATGAGAAAAGATTGCCTCCTTTTCGGGTTTTGATTTGACGGTGTTGTTCGACCCGTGGAGGCCCACCACGGGCCCCGCTTTTCTAATCGGAACCGTTCATTGTGTAGAACTCGTCGATCATTATATACTTGTAAAAAATCACATTAATTAGATATCGATAGCTATCTGATCATGTTAGTTTTTTTTGTCAACTATTAACTATAATACCATGTAATTTTTATACAAAACTGATTTGATCTGTAGTTAGCGATATTCGATAGACGTGATTTTTACAGGCATATGGTACTAGACGAGTTCTACATATTAAACGGTTCGAATTATCAAAATGAGACCCATGGTGAGCCCCCACAAGCCTAACTTTACCATTCAATTTATTGAATGTACACGTGTTATTATTATTATTTTTCCTTTCATTGCAGGTGGCTGACGTCAGTACGTTGATGGGTGGGAAAAGTTGAACTTTTATATTAATTTACCATTCAAATTAATATTTGTATATTAATTTTTTAATATTTTTTTAGTAAATAGTGATAACTTTTTAATTTTTTGATAACTTTTTAATTTTTTAACTTTTTTTTGAACATATCAAACCAACCCTTAATATACCTCATCATATTCCCTAAGTACCTAAGATGATACCTTACCGGCCTTCTCTATCCATCATAATTATCCGATTTGGGGTGGTTTGTTTGTATAAAGCAGTAAAAGATTACATGGGGAGTGATGATAAAGAAATTGATGCGTACACGTTAAAGCAAGCAAAGCAATACTTGTCAGCAAGTCGCTCTCTTCCTCCACCTCCGTCCAAGTTCCACCGCCTCATAAAAGAAAAAGAAATTTAGTGTGTTTGGTTTGAATTTTTTAAATTAAATTTTTTAATTTTTATATTTTTTTTATTTTTAGTGAATATTTTTAAAATTTTAAATATTTTTTACTTTTTTAGATGTATCTAAAAAATAAAAAATTTGTAAAAAAATATTTTTAAAAATTAATAAATATATAAAAATACAAAAATGTACTAAATTGTCATATATATATATATATTTTTTTATATTTTTTATATTTAGGAAATTTTTAAAAAAAAATTATCAATTTTTTTTTTACTTTTTAGGTATATGTATGTTAAGTATATTTAAAAATTAAAAAAATTACTCAAAATATTAAAAAAATTTACTAAAAATAAAAAAGTACGAAAAATAAAAAAATAAAATTTTTTAAAAACTATTTTTAAAAAATGATAACCACATAGGGTGAAGTCCGTCCTACAATGAATCCCCACCGCTATCAATATCCTCAAAAAGTAATAAATAAGAAAATCACGACCCCATCCCATGTGATCAAATCACGACCCCATCCCATGTGATCAAATCACAAATAATACTAATACATTGTTTCTAAGAGAAAAGGGAAAGGGAAAGTCATCTTTTGCTTGCTGCTGCTGCTGTTCGGTTCTAAGAATACAAATACGAAGAATACCAGTAGTCCGTTTCTGTCTAGTTTCTATCTACTACTACTAGTACTACACTCCACTATACTAGTTCTCTTTTCTATAATTTGTAGGTACACTTCACTTCTCACATTTCCTCCCTCCCTCCTTCCCTCCCTCCCTCCCTCAACCTACTCTGCCTTGTAACCAAATGAACTACCAGGAACAGGTACTATATCTATCTGTCTATCTATTTGATTATCCATGTTGTTTTATGTTGCATTAAGATTCCATGCCAGCTATACACACACACACATATATATATGAAAAATGATTTATCGCCTAATTTTGTCCCCCAATTTTACCCCAATGATGTGCAATTAGGGGAATAAAGATAAGAGAGGAGTGTGAGATCACTTCACATTGGTTTAGCCACGTCATTGGGATGGAATTGGGGGTTTCAATTAAGGGATGTAACATATCTCATATACATATATGCATGTGTATATATATATATATATGCGTAAGAGCACTTTTTGTAAACTCCAGATCAACAGCTTGTCTTACCTGTAATTCCATTAATTTTTACTGCACGTTCCACTCAATTCTCGTATTGGTTCTTTTTGATGTGTTTGAATTATGAATTTGGGGGAAAAGGAAAAAAAAAATGGAAATTTTAGAGAAATATGAATGAATTTGGGTAGTGATTTGGAAAAGAAAAAGGGAAATGAAAATTCTAGAGAAATGTGAATGAAATATTAGTTCAAATGGAAAGATCATGGATTTGGATTTGGGTAGTGATTTGGAAAGGTAAAATGTTAAGGAAATGTGAATGAAATATCTGTACTACTATAAAGTGAAGTCTTTCTAGGGAAATTCTATTTTCACGCACCCTTTCATCTCTGTGCACATCATATTTTAGTTCACACAAAAAATTTGAAAAAAAAAATGTTTTACTCAGTACACAACCCATTATACTAAAAATACCCTCTTCTTCATTCTTCTAACACTAACCCTAATCTCTAACCTTAACTAGCCACTGTCGCCACCTCCACCGTCATAGGCAGCATCGGTGCCAACACTACCTTCTCCCTTTGCAGTTGCCATTTCCCTAACCCCCTTCACTCTCAGTCACCTCCCTCAGTAGCCATCTATAATTGGTGAACCCTACTTCCTCATCCTTTGCCGCCGTCGCCCAGCTTCTCCCTAGTGTTAGCCGCCACTATCTCCACCCATCGGCACCATAATTGTGACCTCCAACCCCATCCCTTGATCTCACCTCCCTCTCTTGTGCACGCACATATAATGGAAGGCGTAATCGTGATGGCGGAGATCGCAATGGTAGGGGTTGTAGGGATGGGCCATCATGAGGTGAGGGAGATGACAGAAGTGATTGAGGTGGTCAAGGGAGGAGGCCAGTGGCAACGGTGGTGGTGCGGTGACTGGTTAGGGTTAGAAATTTTTGAGTGGTTTGGAAATTAGGGTCTTGGATGTGGAAGATAAGGGGTATTTTGGTATTTTTATTTTAGGATAAAAATGTAATTAAAAAATTTTTCATTAAGTGTGTAGAGTGAGAAGAATTGGTGTGTAGAAATAGAATTTTCTGTCTTCCCATGGTGTTTATGTTTCATAATTTTGGTTTTCCAAAAATATCCCTATATTAGTTATGTGGGCAGTTTAAGGCCTCGTTTGGAAACTTGTTATTTTAGTAACTTTTTGGCTTTTTACGAAAAGATGTGCAGAAAAATAGAGAGAGTGATGTGACAACTTATAGTGACTTTTTAGCTTTTTGGCTAAAATACTTAGTTCTCAAACGAGGCCTAAATTCAATTTTTTTTTTTTTTCAAATCTCTCAACTTTTGAATTTTCCAAATTCATTTCAATTTTTAGATTTTGAATTTAATCATAGTTTACATTTTTATTTTATGAAACAAAATGATCATATGTGTACACGTCGTGCGCACCATCGCTTCTAGTAAGTTAAAATGTAAAGATTATGGATTTGGGTAGTGTTTTAGAAAGGAAAAGGGAAAATATTAGGGAAATGTGAATGGAATATTAGTTAAAACGGAAAGATCATGAATTTGGGTAGCAATTTGGAAAGGAAAATAGAGATGGTTAGGAAAATGTGAATGAAATATATGTTAATTTTTTCCATTTCCCTTGCCCTTTTCAAATTCTTATTTAAATCAATGATCCAAGCGCAACATTTGAGAATGAGGGAAACCAAACAAATGGTTAAAATATTTCATGATTTGTACGATAAGGATTTAAGTTCTTGTTAGAGATTATCCTTGATTAGCTCTCCTTTGACCTTGTATAAATGGAATAGTTGATTGCATTTATTAGGGTTTTATTACAGGCTTGTGTTTAGGTATAATGTGTGTACATACGCATATGTTGTAATCTCTATATGCACCTCAAGTGAGATGAATAAATCATTCGATCCAATTCAGAAAACACTTACATGGTATCAAAGGGTTTAAAGATTCATCATGTTCTTCTGCTTTTTACTTTCTCTTTCGTTTTTATTTGAATAGAGGCTCTGCCTCTTTTGATCCTCTCTGCTTCCTTACAGTTCTCCACACAGTTTTGTAATCCCAACAACCAAAACTGCTTGAATTCACACAAGAAACATTCACAAATAGAATTCGAAGCATAAAACTCTAGAAACATAGGCTCTAGATAGTAAATTTCAACATCTTAGAAGGGAGGCTACACATTGCTCATGCTTTCTGCTGCTAGGTATCACCTCCAAAGCAAATTTGCCAAATTATATGGAAAACTGATCATACTATCACTGCACAGTGACAAAACACGTTAGAAGCTACAAAGCGTAGACATGAACACGGGACACGGATACAACATGTCACGGACACGTCGACATGGAAAATTCCAAAAAAGTAAGACATGGATACAGTTCAGACACGCCACAAATTATTATATTTTGATATGATATTATCTATGAATATATTATATTATATTATATTATATAGTTGTATATGTGCTTAATATATAAAAAAAAAAAATTATATAATTATTTTATACTAAAGAAACTTGTGTCTAATTCTCTTACATGAATTTTTAGACTATGGCAAACATATATAATTGTAACATTCGCCTCATCCTTCGTAGACATTTACTAATACATTTACGTCTCTTTTTCATGTTTCATTTAATTTTATGTGAAATTTCTATAGGATTATTCTTAATAATTATATATATTTTTCAAGATATAAGATATTTATGTCCAATTCTCAAATTTTGAAAACTATATGCTAACAAATGTCCAAGAAGTGACGAACATGTTGCAAAATGAGTGTAGGACATGTGTCCGAAATTAAGATTTTTATTTTTAATTAAGGATACTAAAAAAGAATTCGGACACGTGTTCGAAGAGTGTTGGTATCTGACGCGGACATATCACCTTCTTAGAAATATCCATGGTTCTCGTGTTAGAAGTATTAGAGAGACAGAGAGGCCGTCTAGAAGAGAGGAAAGAGTCCAAACAGAGAGAGGGAGGGGAACCTGAGTTCAAAGTACATAGCTCGAGTGAAGAACTCAATTTCAAGTAATGCGTGTCTTGTTCTTATGATTAAAGGGAGTAGAGTCATCTATATATAGATGTTGAGCATGTGGCCTTAACTGAGTGGTTGTTTCGGGTTGGCTTTTTTGTGCTTTTTGGCCTTTTTAGGAGCTAAAAAAGATGTAGTGTATTTGGGAAGTTGCTAAAACAACAATTTTTTTGTGAGTGAAAAAATTGATGTGACATCTAGCTTTTTTAGCTGATGGAAAACCAGCTTATTGGCTTTTTAAGGTAAAATCTGGCTTTGTTGGGAGTTCGCAAACAGCCTCTGAATACCCAAGAATGTCACCATATCTTATATAAACCATTAGACTTGTCATGATTTAGATTGACTTTAGAATTGTCTCTTGGCAGGAAACACTGTCTTTAGGAAGTTTCTAGAGCAAGTTCAGTGGCAAGGTCTTTACCTCCTTTGGGTTGGGCCAAGGCAACTTGACTTGTGTCGGGTTGCAGCACAACAACAAAACTTGCATTTCTAGTCTCCAATTCCCTAGAGTTGCACGATGCGTGCCAAATGATTCAACATACCAAGGCCCAACTTCTTGGCCCTGGTTTGGGAGTTGTGCAGTGCAATGACCATTGTAGTGAAGCAATGTGTAGGGTATGACCACTGCAGTAACAAGTTCATGGAATGTGCAAATTAGCCTCCGTGATAGAGAAGTCATGGGCTAGATTCCTTTAAGCTTATTTGGTGTGACCATGGACCTACGTGTTTCCCTTAAAGGTTGACACATGGAGGCCTATATTTGGATCTACAAGGCACACACCATTGCAAGAATGTCTATGACAGGTGGCATGTAAGGAGGTATCTACAATAATCGTTGGGTAAATTGCAGCCCTGACTTTTCTGGTTACTTAAAGCACTGCATTGAATTTTGTTAGAAAAACCCTAAGGGTAATCGATTTTAAAAAGTTCGGCTCTTCTATGCTGAAATTGAACAAAATTGTGATTCCTTGTGCTGCTGTTGAAGCTACTGAACTTGAATAACGGATGCACCTGCAATTCAATCAAAATGATTTGACTAGTGCTTTGAAACACATAAAATGTTCTTAGTGCAGCTTTTACTAATGTATGTCATTTTATTTTTTATATTTGTTTTGTTGCATCTTTAAAGTAATTGGTCATCATTATTCTTCAATACTGTTTTTTTAATAAGTCATTAATCTTCTGCACTGTTATAAAGGCAGAATACATTTGTGTCCATTTCTAAGCTTTTAGAGAAATATTACCGTTCAGTATTTCAGCGTTTTTCAATCATTTGAAAGAAAAATAAGTGATTTGATGCTCTTGTTCATAATTGCAAATACTCAATTGTCTTCCTATTCCAGTGATGTTGGGACTGGTGAGCAAAGTTATTCTGCAACATGCACTGTTTTTCCATCCATGGTAAAAAGAAGGAAAAATATAAAACCAATATATATATTTATGTATTTTTAAATTTTTTGTTGTTAGATGCATGGTAAATTCTGAACCTCAAGTGACTTAATGAGACTTGAGTCAAGTCTCATTAAGTTTTCAAGCCAAGCTTAAATAACCTACTACTTGGCTGGACTCAATTCGTTTACAACTCTAGGAGATTGGAAAAGAAATAAGATCTTGGATTTATCTAGCATCTTAGCTTTATGTGGATGTCCCACGTCACTTTATGGCTTCTTTGAAATCCTACTTTTCATTAAAATGAGGACTCTATGCTTTTTGAGAAGTTTGATATGCTGTATAGTATTAAATATTTTTCCTCAAATGAGATTTATAAAGTAGCACTTTCAGGCTGTATTCTGGACTCTGGCATTTGAGAAATAATAAAGGAGTTATATTCCAGCGTTGAAGAGGTCAGAATTGTCACTGATAAATCTAATCTTGTACTGCAAACAGAATCATAAGGAGGTGTCTTCCTTAATATTATACACTCTATTAACTGAAGCACTGGAGAGAAGCATCGCCTTTTATATTATATGACATAAAACATGTTTGGTTGTTTTATTTGCTCAAGGGGGTAACTTTTTGAAATTAGAATGTATGATAAAAAAATAAGTGGAGAAGGTTTCCCTGAGAAGTGTGGACCCTGACATGAGGAAACTAAATTAGCATTGTAACTGACTGTCTTTAGTGTGCAAGGTCATTGGCAGTCGGTATAATATATATATATATATATAATTTTTTCCGGCAGTGGTGCTAGTCGTCACTATGGATAGTGTACCAGTTAATAGTGAAGATTGTAGTGGAAGATGATATGTGAACCCTGCCACTGCAAATGAGCTTTAAGTTAGTAAAGGTTTTTGGATACATTTTTTGCATACTTTTAAATTATGAGGTCTTATGTACTTTTTATTTGGTTCCCTAGATGGCAGAGCCCAGACCTGTGTACACAATAGATCATGCACTTTCTACCATGGGATTTGGGAAATTCCAATGTCTTGTGCTTGCTTATGCTGGGCTCGGTTGGGTTGCAGAGGCGATGGAAGTAATGATTCTCTCTTTCATTGGACCAGCAGTTAAGTATGAGTGGTCACTCTCATCTAGCGAGGAGAGCCTGATAACCACAGTCGTTTTTGGTGGCATGCTAGTGGGAGCATACTCATGGGGCCTTGTATCAGATAACTTTGGAAGGAGGCAGGTTCTTTCTACTTCATCAGTCTTGTATTTTGCCTCTACCATTACTATACCTTCGCTGTTTCTGTCATAAAAGGGTAATCTATCTGTCACAATGTGGTATGATATATCAAATGACTTACAAGTAATAGAAATTATATCAATTTTTTATTCCAATTTTTTCATCTGATGCTTTGCCTATTAGGCTATTACCTGCCACCTTAAATGTTTTCTTTCCTTAGTCATCCTGTAAAATATCATCGACATTTTATTTCGTTCATAATTCAAAATTTGAAGCAACCAAGTAATGCAGTGAATTTTTCTCCTTACAACTCAGCAGAGCTCTTAAAACACTTGTAGTTGTGGGGACTATATCTCTGAAAGCCTTTAGACGGATTGTTGAGATATAGATTATAGTATGGAATCAAATTTATATATTGATGAGGAACACCGTTGTCAATACAGTACTGTACTACAGTGTTATTAAAGTGCGACAATGAAATTTTCAGAAGCTAGATCTCATCTAAAATGCAAAGGAATTTTGTCTGTTTCCTTCTTATTTTGTGGGTGCTTGGAAGATGAAGATAAAAAAGAGAGAAAAAAAACTACAGACGACACAGAATCCAAGAAACTGAAACCTAACAGAGCTGTCAAAGGAATTAGGCCATGGGATGCCTCTTCATTAACTGAATTCACTTTTTAGCAGGTGCCACTCCCAAATTATTATTATTTGGGTACCTTATTCATCACTTGGGGTTTTTCCAGGTCAATAATGTAAAATTCATAAGTAGAGGTTGTCACCTGCAGTGATGGCAAGTTCTATCTGCTCCCAGCGCTGTGGTGCTGGTTCAAGTCATGGGAATCTACCTCTTCACAGCAAAGGTGTTAGAATATGTTAGAATAGGAAATAATATTTGCTATATTTTATTCTTATTTGATTTTATTTTCCCTTGATTGATGTAATGGGCTGGCCCATAATTTATGCCTAATGGCACTCCTGTAATTACATATTATTATCAATATAAAAGGGAATGAGGTCTCACTCATTCCCTATCTCTTTTTCTTCTCTAAACTTACACGGTATCAGAGCCAAAACCATAGCCCATCCCTCCTTTACTCTTCTTCTCTTCTGTCGGCAATCACCCATCCCTTTAGCACCACTGCCGACAGTCCCTTTTCACTTGGGAGTGCTGTCGGCAGTCCTTTCTTTCCCCCAGCAGTCCAGTCGGCCACTATAGACTCTCACTCAGCCCACCTACGGTCAACCCAAACCTCCGACACCCTTGCCTCCTTAATTCCTCTAACTCGGGTGGTGCCATCTTGTAAGGTGCTTTGGCGGGTGGTGTTGTGCCTGGCTCCAACTCGATCTTATGATCCACCTCCCTCCTAGGTGGCAGTTTCTTCGGTAGCTCAAGTGGCATCACTTCTTTGTACTCATGGAGTACCTTCTCAATCTCCTTGGGTATTGATCCCTTGGGCACACCCTTCTTTTCCTCTGCCATGGTTGCAAGGTAGGTCACTTCTCCTTTTTTGAAGCCTTTCTTGAAGCCTTTCTTTACTTGCATAGCTGAGAGAAGCGGGGTCTTCAACCCTTTTCCTGGCACCGATTGTACCACATAAGGTGTGTTCTCTTCCAAGATTGCCATGGAGCGTAGGAATGGTATTGGTATTGCCTTAACTTTGCCCAAGAAGTCCATGCCTATGACAACTTGGAAGTCATCCATAGGTGCCACCGTGAGGTCGATCTTGCCCTTCCAAGCACCAAGGCTTATGTCTATCCCACGTGCTACTCCATGCAAGGGTTTTGCCTTTGAGTTGACAGCCTTGAGCCATCCAGACTCTTTGCTAGTCTTTAATTCCAACCTTCTTGCCTCTTCCACAGAGACGAAGTTATGGGTAGCTCCTGTGTCCACCATTGCACGAGCAGGCTTCCCATTGAGGCTTACCTCCACATACATCAAGCCTTTGTCACTTTGGGTAGATGTGGCATGCTTCGATTTGATGGCATTGAGTAGTTGCAGGGATCCCATGTGGGGAGTTTCCTCTTTTTCCTGCTCTTTTATCATGGCATTGAGGGCTTATCTTCTAGGACACTCTCTTGCCCAATGTGATCCATCAAATAAGAAGCAGTTGGTCTTGGGCTTGAACTTGCCTTTGTTTTTGGATTGGTACTTAGCTTTGTCTTTTCCCTCTTTGCCAGTAGGGGGTTTGTTGTGCCCTTCTTTACGATGGAACCCCTTGTTCTTGTCTCCCCCACCTTTATTATGACTATCCTTGGATGACCTGGCCTTATTATCTCCTCTCTTATACTCAATTAGGGACTCGGCTATTGCCATGGCCAAGGAAAGATCTTGCACCCCGCGCCGGCGCAATTCTTGCTCCGCCCATGGTTGTAGGTTGTCCAAGAAGTTAAAGTGTAATTCTTCATCAGTGATGCTCGGGACTTCTAACATAAGAGTAGAAAATTCCTTTACATAGTCCCGAATAGATGATGTGTGTTTAAGTTTCTTAAGTTCTTTCTTAAGTTCTTTCTTAAAGTCATCCCAGGTGTCTATGGTGCACGTACCTTTTTCAATGTCAGCATGCCTACGACACCACCATAGTGTTGCTGTATCGGCGAGGTAAAGGACTGCAGTGCGTACATTGGCATCTTCCTCGGTTACTGCCATTGCCTCAAAGTATCTTTCCATGAGCCACAAGTAGTTGTCCACTTCTTTGGCATCTCTCTTTCCGTCAAAAGGCTTAGGCTTTGGCTTTGGCACCTCCACCTTAGATGTCCCCGGCATGTTCATAGCTCCCCCGGCTATGGCCTTCTTGCACATTGCCACGTCTTGGTGCATCTCCTCCAAGCGGGCTTCAAAGCTTGCGAGCATCTCCAACACTTTAGCTTGGAAGGAATCATTGGCAACTTGGCCATCATGCACCACGGAGTTAATGGTGCTGCCATCACGAAGTTCTTTGATCTCCCCCTTGAGACCTTCTACCTCCTGCTCCAAGCTTTGCTCCAACACATCAAGGCGTTCCCCCGAATCGCCCACGGCAAGCTCTACCTTAGCCAGTCGAGTCTCCATGATTGCCATAGCATCACGTGCATCTTGTGACTTATCCTTCCTTGCCCTGCCAGTGTTGTCCCTTCCACAGGTTTGCTTGGTCACCGTTGTTTCTTTAGCACCGGAAAACATGTTACCTTTTCTTCTCTCGTCTCAACCTTAGCTCTGATACCACGTGTCACGGCCTTTTTGTTTCCAAGCTATCTGTGCGGCACTTAGACAAATTCAAGCTTCACTTGATGATGCTAAGTCAGCCTAACTCGCTAACTTAGAAGAAAGACAAGGGGAACACGAGAGAGTCTGAGAGAATGCCTTGTATTCACTATGAGAAAGTTTTACAACTCTTGGATGGGTTGGAGCAAATGAGCTCCTCTCCTATTTATAGGCTTCCTAAGAGCATTCTAGAATTCTCAAGAGAATGTCATGTAGAAGCTTCCCATGGAAGCCTTCTTTACAAGCTACAAGAATGTTCCAGAATGCTTTAGAAGTATCTATACAAGACATTTACAAGTCAAGTGTTTTGAATATTCAAGGATGTTCTAAAATCCTCCATGTTCTCTTCAAGTGTTGGAATGAGCTAGGAAGGTTTAGATCCTTCCATTAACCTCTTGTCCTCCCAAGCTCCCATGTGGGAGGTTTTTGCCCTAGGAAATTTGGCAGCTTGTGACAAGAAGCCTCAATTTCCTTAACCTGTTTATCCCACAACATCTATTCAGAGTAGCTACGTAAATAAATGAAATGAAGCAATTTACTATTCCTTGTTATGAACATCCCACATTCAGTTACAAAAGTACAAAAACAAAAAAAAGAACACTCTGTTGTTTTCCAAACTATTTATGTACAATGACTTCAAACTTAACTTACCCCATGGTTCAAAGAGAAATGGATACTTCTCCCTCATTTCATCTTCTATTGCCCCAGTTGCGCCTCTCTTCCATAATGATCTTTCCATTCCAATTCTTACCATGGTTTTTTTCTTAATAGCTTCTCCTGGCAATCAACAATTTAGATTTTCCTTTCTTCATACTCCAAGTCCTCTTCAATGATCAACGTTGGCAATCCAATACATGAAAGGGTTCTCTCACATAGCCTCTTAACAGATTTGGTGCTGTTACAGACCTTGCAGTGACCTGTCCTCTCATTCTTTACATAGTGCAATTGTGAAAAACTGCATTTTTTATTTTTATTTGGTTGTCTTTGTTGAAACATAAGATGAGTGTTGGACAACGAAGAAATGACATGTAGATAAGATGAGTGTTGCTGAGATGAGGATGTTAAGGTGGGTGTGTGGCAAGATTAGAAAAGATGAGTTCGGAATAAGTATATTCGTGAATGGATAGGAGTAGTACTGATAGAAGATAAGCTGTGAGAGAATAGATTGAGATGGTTTTGTCATACACAACGGAGACCAACAAAGACAGTGGTGAAGAGATGCAATATAGTGACAGTAGAGGAAGGTGTTAGGAGAAAGGGCAAACCTAGATTGACATGGGTTAGGGTAGTAAATAGAGATATGAATCTCCTTAATTTGACTAACCAAATGGCCTTTGATAGAGTTGAGTGGAGAAGAAAGATTCATGTTGCTAATTCCATTTGATGGGATTTAAGGCTTTGTTTGGTTTGTCTTTGTTGAAACATGTCCATTCAATTATAATTTGATCTTTTTGAGGATGGTATTAATGTTTAATGAAACCAAAACCTGCATCTGTCAAACATCACCTTTACTCCCTCTTATAATGGAATTCTATATGGGTTTATTTTAAAGTCTTTTACATCTTTTCTTTACCTGATCATAATGTTTTAGTCAAGTGTAATAATAAATAGAACTTAATCATTGCAATGTCGACGCAATCTTTTATTAGATGTTTGAAGTTCTTCCACATACTCTACACTGTTTAGTAACTTACGCAGCCTTCATTATGATTTCCTACATTCACTTGCCATTGCCAGGAAGGGTCTTCTCAGTATAGCTATTGTAACCACTGGAGCTGGGTTTCTAAGTTCTTTTTCACCAAACTATACATCTTTGATCATTCTCCGTTGTTTGGTTGGCTTTGGTCTGGGTGGCGGTCCTGTGTACTTGTCTTGGTTTCTGGAGTTTGTTCCTACTCCAAAAAGAGGAACTTGGATGGTAATCTTTTCATCCTTCTGGACACTTGGAACAGTTCTAGAGGCTTCGCTTGCATGGGTATGTCAATAGTTTTCTTACTATTTCTGGTTGCTCTTCGAGCAAGTCATTATTGATACTGCTTTCCTTGGTTCCTTTTTTCTCCTCTAGTATGAAAACTTGGTGCTAGACAGGATTTCATAAGGAAGTAAACGAAGAAGGATTGCTTGGCATTGTTGGATTATATAGATCTCAATTTTCATTTTCAGTCTCAGCTTACTCTCTATACCATTAAATTGTGGAGCCTTCCTAATTTGTGCCTAGAGAGGGTGAGTAGGCAAAACAACCTTAATCACTTGTTACCAATTAAAAATTACCAACCTTGTTTATTTAACAAATTCCAATATGTGATTCAATCAATCATGATATGCACAAAAATCATACAAAGATAAAGAAGACATGCAATTGTACATGGATACCTTGAGGACAACTCTCCCCAAGGGAAAAATCATTGACACAACCAATCCAACAAAATCCACTATTGAATCAAGAGTTACAAGACTCCAGATGAAAATAATTACAACCCTTACTTGGTTAAATTAACTCTTCGAGTCTTTCACAAAGCTCCTTGCTTGTTCTCCACTCCACGTGGCTTTGATCCTATTCAACTCTTGATTCAATAATAATCTACATTGCTCCTTTCACCGATCTTTGTTCAACACGCCTTTGTTAATAGTGTCCAACAGTTGAGTGTGTCACGCAGGAGTGTGTGGGTCTTATAAAGGACCTATGTTATGTGGAACCCAACACTTGGACAAGGGTGGGGGATATGTGTCCAATACATTCCATCACACTTTTTATATATTTGTATTTAACACTATCATTATAGATATATATCGTCGTATAATTGTTATAAAATCAGTAAAATGTCTTTTTGACACTCTATGTTACATATAATATCATTTCACCTCTCATAATATACTAAAAATATAAAATATGATTCTTTTTTGCCAAATCGCATATCCTTAAATTTAAGATTTAATTAGTCCAGCAACCTTAAGATTAGCACCCATATAGAAAAGGACTCAATGTAAAGTATAAATAACGTGTTAAACATGAAAGCTTTTGTTTTTGCTTTGAAGAAGATGAATAGGGCTACTCCACATCTCATAAGGTTGTTAGGGCAGTATGTATGCATCTTACTGAATGCAGAAACTAAGTTTACATAGGTTTTGGATTGGAGGATAAAAACCTGATCTTGGCAGAATCCCTCACGCATGCTAAAGTGGGCCTTTGAGCATGCTTTAGGCGGAGCTTGCAAGCTTGCAACATCTCTTCAATTGGTAGTGCACTCGAGCGGGCTTCCATGTGTGCTTTTGGGAATAGCCCTTAGTATGTCCGCACAAGGCCAGGTCTAGATAATTTGTGGCCTAAACCAATAATTAAAAATGTGGCATTTTATATAATTAAAAAAATTTGTTATATTTTTATTAGATGTAATAAATTTATCAAGAGCTTCTTTTTGAGATTGAATAAGATTTTATATATTTCTTTTTTTTTTTTTCTTAAGTTTTTCATATCCAGATTCATATTTTCTATTAGACATATTTGTTTTCTCTATAAATAATCCAAAAAAAAAAAAAAAAAAAATTGTTCACAACACTAGCAAAAATAAAAATACAAAAAAAAGAAAAAGAAAAAAAAACTTTAAATTAAAAATATTAAAAGGGTAGAACAATAGAAATTGATTTTCCACCGTAAGTGATAAATAGTAGATATTGATCAGATGTATGTTTAAATTTTCTATAATTTCTTCAACATGAGAAAAAAAAATTTGGATTAGAAATATAATTAAAAGAAAATATAAAAAAAAAATAATGTAAACAATTTACCTCAATAATATATCAGTTTGTGGAGTTGATGATGAATAAATATCTTTGACCTAAGAAGCACGGACACTTCTAAAAAGGTAACGTATCCGTGTCGTGTCCGTGTCGGACACCGACACTCTTTGGACACTTTCCCGACACGTGTCCGACACTCTTTATAACGTGTCCTATCTTTTAAAGACCCGGACACTCTTTGAACACTTGGAGGACACACATGTACATCTCTTAAACACACATGTCTATCAATTAGACACATGTGAAACTAATTATAAGTTTGAACAAAACAACTTAAGATACAATAATAAAACAAAAATCATATAAATTTATAGGGATTAATGTCATATTGCATTTTTTTATTATTTTTGAATGATATATTCATATATATAACATATAATAAATATATAAAATTATATATTTCATGCGTGTCCCCCGCGTGTCGTGTCCTACATTTTTTGAAAATTATCGTGTCGGCGTGTCCGTGTCGTATCCGTGTCGTGTCACGTGTCCGTGTCCATGCTTCTTAGTCTTTGACAGAATTTTAAAAGAGTCAGTAAACAAAACTTGAAGAAAAGTGCACAGAGAGAGAAGGGAGAGTTTTTTTTTTTTTTCCTATTTTGCTAGATAGAGATAATGATATGTATTTTTTTGAAAGTATATGGGAGAGGAAACTGAAAAGACTTAGAGAGAGAGAGAGAGAGAGAGAGAGAGACATGAGTTAAAGGAAAAAAATTAGGCTACTTTCTTGGAAATTGATATTAATTAATAATTTATTTGTAGTTATACTAGTGTATGTCAAGAATATCTCTATGGGCTTGACTTCCCAAGTTAGCTATCTCAACTTAAGAGAGCGTTTGGGCCTGGTAGGCTCATTTTGGAACCGATTTTGGTGATCCAAACCGTTCACTTTTTAGGACTTGTTAAATAGAATTTTCATGTAAACAATCAAGATGTTCAAACATTGGTAGCTATATATTTAAATCTAATTTGTATTACAAAAAATGAATGGTTATTCTTGGAAGTATATTTGTCGTCCATTTTTTTAAAAACAAATGATTCAAACATATAGCTGATATTTAATCATCTTGATATTTTGCATGAATATTTTACTTAACAAGTCATAAAAAGTAAACGGTTTAGATCACAAAAATCGGTCCCAAAATGAGCCTACCAAGTCCAAATGCTCTCTCAAGTTTATATGACAACTTGAGAGAAGCCAAATCCTATCTCTATGATCAAGGATAGTAATCATTCATTTGCCCATTTATTCAATCTATACGGTACAACATTTAGATGAACATTTTTACAACATTATTATTATTATTATTTCTTGATAAGATAAGATACAATTTGTTGGGAGCCTTTTGTTGTATAAGTGGATTTTTCATATTATACTATATTAAAAAATTGGGCCTTCCCAAATATGGGGGCCTAAAGCAAAGGCTTGACTGGCTTTATAGTCTAGCCGGGCCTGTCTCTGCAAGTGATTCCCAGTTTGAGCGACCTTTCAGGTATGCTTTCAAGCAAACCTTGCAGGATCTTTGTAGGTTTGTATGTAGTGCAGTCTACTGGGCCTGATGGGAGCTCGAGCGGGCTTCTTTATATTTGATTGTATTTTCAAAGCCAATTTCTCATAAACATGAAGCCAAGAATTTAAATATTAAACTAAGTTAATTTTGTGCATTTTGGGAACCATGCCCAAGTCCAATGCGAGTGCTTATACAATTTACCTATAAGTGTAACGAAGCAAGTCCTGCACAAACCATTAAACGATTCTCAAAAGCTCTTACACAATCTAAATCTAACCTAGCTACTGTTACAACCATGCCCGAATTACAATACATTGACTTAGTGCTCGTTTGGGACGAACTTTTTTAGCGTGATTTTTTGACTATTTGGCTATTTTAGCCTAGTTAAAAGTTGTGTTTGGGATGATTTTTGGTTTGTGCTGTAATGGAATTGATGGTTGTGAGAAAAAATGAGATGATTATGGTTTGAATGTGACATTTTGTCTTATTGGCTGTTTTAGTCTTTTTTGTCTTTATTGGCTAAAATAGCCAATTTGCTCATCCCAAGCACCACCTTAATAGTGTTGTCTCACATAAATTAAAAACCTAACCAAGATTGTGTAACAATTTTCTCCTTTTTACATTTCCTTAAAAAACTGAATTACAATAATGAAACCCAAAACAAAGACATAGCTTGACCTATGGTCCCCACAAACATAGACCTAGACAAGCTCCTTGCTTCACCAAATTGCAATAGGATCAACTTGTAAGCTTGTATCAAATACTCAATTGAATGCCTCACGAGGCATATAGAGCATTGATGAGGGCAATAAAGAACAATAAACAACAAATATCTAACGATAACATGAATATGGACTAAAAGTCATAAACCAAACATAAATCTTAGAAGAGATTAACTCAACAACCAAATAATGTATGTAAACTTTAGTAGCAGAACCTCCTACTTGGGTGACTTTTCTTACTCATAAATGCTATTCCACTCTCCCAAGTAAACAACCTGTAAGAAGTCTCTCCCAACTGAGATAGAAATTCTCAAACATACAAATCTCACATTTAAAATTAAAAAAAAAAAAAACCTCACTTATTCTAATAGTTCATATTAACATAATATTTATTAATACTTACAAAGACAATTTACAGTTAACATCAATCTCTAATATTTAATATTTATTTATATTTAACAAAAACAATTTGTAGTTGACAACTTTGACATCAATAACTATTATTCATATTCACTAAGTAGAAAACATACACGCCATCGGATAGTAATGTGGCTGCAATGTGGTGATGCAATGTAGAAGGGCTAGATCCATGTATCTATGCACATTATCATAATTCAAAAAGATCAACACATATCAGCATCACAAAACGTATTCTTTCCCATCAGCAACCTTAGACCAAGAAGGCTTGATGTGTGCTTTTTGTCTAATGGTTGAGGTTAGGGCTGACCCTGAATGCAATCAACACTTTGATTTTCTTCTCTATAGATATGTTGTATGGGAGCGAAGCACTATATTATTGAATGCTGATATCACGTATCATTGATAGTGATATCATGAATTGGTGATAGTATATATCGGATTATTTGGTGTAGTTTACATAAGGTTTTTTTTTTTTTTTTTTTTTTTAATTTTTATAGCAATTTCTGCTTACAACTTACTAGGTAAAAATTGTTTAAATGAATTGGAAAAAAAAAATGATTATCTGAAATGTAAGAGAAAGATGATTTTAACTTATACTTTTTGATTATTAACTTTTGATTTAGGGTTGATGATGTGGTCCATAGAATTAAGGCGGGGTGGCTTAAGTGGCGAAGTGCGTCTAGGGACTGTGCGATAAACGAGTACCCACTAGACTAAAATGAAAGTTCTATAGAACGGCTATTAGACCAGCGATGTTGTATAGTGTTGGGCAACCAAGAAACAACATGTAGATAAGATGAGTGTTGCTGAAATGAGGATGCTAAGATGAATGTGTAGCAAGACTAGAAAAAACAGAATTAGGAATGAATATATTCGGGAATGGGTAGGAGTAGCACCAATAGAAGATAAGTTGAGAGAGAATAGATTAAGATGGTTTGGTCATATTCAACGGAGACCAACAAAAGCAGTAGTGAAGAGATGCGATGCAGTGACGGTAGATGGAAGTGTTAGGGGACAGGATAGACTTAGATTGACGTTAGCTAGCGTAGTAAATAGAGATATGAATCTACTTAATTTGACTAACGAAATGGTCTTTGATAGAGCCACATAGAGAAGAAGGATTCATGTAACCGACCCCATTTGATGGGACTGAAGGCTTGATTTGGTTGGGTTTGGTTTGGTTTACGTTGCACTGAACATGCCCATCATCATTACAGTAAAATTCACCTAATTAGGTTATCAAATAATATACGTATCCTCATTAATACTTCTAGTAATCTGCAAAATACTCAAAGGTGGTTTGTGAAATGTCTTTAGGAAATTGAAAATTAGTAGGGCAATGAAAAAATATTTACATTTTTATAGTGGTGCAAATTTTGTGTGCATGGTACAAATTTTTTCTATACTTGGTACAAATTCTTTCTGTATGTTAAAATTGCACTAAAAAGGATCTATCTATAGATGTGGGTCTAATCTCTATCTTATTAAATAATTAATTTTGTTTTCTACCTACACATATAGGTGTGGGTTGCACACCCATATGAGATTAAACTCATTTGTGTAATTAGTGAAAAATTAATAAGTCAACCTGCAAACTTTATCATTTCACTTTTATTAAACTAATGCACTTGTGGCTCAAACCTAAACAACTTTATTCATTAGTAAAACTCCTTGATCTAATCTAACGTGCCATCGACAAACGTCTTGGTTATTCAATCTTGGAATATCATGTTGTCGGTGTACACAAATTAAGTGTGCAAAATACAAAAAAGAACACATGAAATATATTACGTACCTGAAATATTATTTCAAGTATAGCTCATATCCACTTGAAGCAGGGCCAGCTTTGAGGCAATGCAAGCAAGGCCATTGCCTCAACCCCCTAATTCTGTCTAAAAAATAGGGCCCCCAAATAATTTTTGATCTTAAGTTAATGTTTTGTTCATTGAAAGGAAATGAAATAAAATAAAATGAAAATCACTTCAGCATAATGTCCATTCTCACGTTTGGTTTACTTAAAAAAATAAAAATATTACAAATGAAATCATCATTTACATTATCAAGGAATTGTTATTTTATAAAGAGACTAAAAAATGATCATTCTATTCAATTAAATTTCATTTTTGTGAACCAAACACTACATAATAGTATTAGTAGTTTAAAAATAAAGTTTTACAAAAAAAAAAATATTAAACAATTGAATTGATGAATTATTTAAAATTAATAGATAGTTGTTTGCCTTGTGCATTAATTATTTATAGAATATTATTTGACTATACCAATTACAATTGTCTTTAGAGAAATATTTTTTTTTTTCAAGTTGAAGTTTATCAAATTTTACAATTCAATCTACTACATTAGGAAAAAGTGTGAACAAACTATTAATGTTAACAATCGAAAATGTTTAAAATTTATCTCAATATTAAAATAAGCATAAGGCTTCAGCCCCATTTTTTGAATTTCCCTTGGGCCCCAAAAAAGTCAGGGCTGGCCTTAGTTCAATTGAGAGATGACATTGTAAGTTCCTGAAGAGTTTTTGTATATTTCAATTGTGTATCAATTACATCAAGACTAGTTTATATAACCCTAACGACTAACCAAAAAGGAAATACAAGAATGAGACAAAAAAAGGAAATACAATAATCACAAACATGCCTAATATATACGAATATATTCTCACATCTCCACTCAAACTCGAGGTGTTTTAGCTGAAAACACAGAGAGTTTGTCAAGAAGAAACCAAAAACGAGCAATGGTGTGAGTCTTGGTGAAGAAGCCAACAAGCAGTAGAGCCGAAGGGACAAAAGGAAGCGAAATAGAGCCAGACTGTAGGTGCTGACGGATGAAGTGACAATTAATCTCAATGTGCTTCGTTCGTTTATGGAAAATAGTGTTGTGGGCAATCTGAATAGCATTTTGGTTGTCACAGTAGAGAGAGGTCGGAGAGGACTGAGGAACGTCTAAGTCAGAGAGGAGACAACGAAACCAGACAAACTCAGCAGTAGCATAAGCCATAACACGGTATTCAGCTTCGGCAGTAGAATGGGCAATAACGGTTTGTTTCTTGCTTTTCTATGAAATCAAGGAATCACCAAGAAATAGACAAAAACCACAAGTAGACTTACGATCAGTCACATCACCAGTCCAATCAGTATCAGCATAAGCCGCCAAGGAAGAAGTAGAGGACAACAAGCCTTGGAAGATAGTACCACGAAGATAGTGAAGAATTCAAACCAAAGCAGCCCAATGCAGAGAGCGGGGAGCAGAAACAAATTGGCTAACCACATGAACAACATAGGCAAGATCAGGGCGAGTAACTATCAAATAGACTAAGCAGCCCACAAGCTCGCGCTACAAAGTAGGAATCCAGGGGGACACCATCAATAGTGTTAAGCTTCACATTAAGCTCAATGGGGGTATCAGAAATCTTAGTGTCAGTAAGACGGGCACGGTGAATAACCTCATTAGCATATTTGGCTTGAGATAGAAAGTAGCCCTTGGGAGAATAAGCAACCTCAATACCGAGAAAATACCGCAATGGTCCCAGATCCTTCATTTCAAAGGTGCGGAAGAGATGTTGTTTGACCTTAGAGATAGCAGAAGAGTCAGAGCCAATGATGATCATATCATCCATATAGAGTAGGAGAGCAACAAAAGCTGAGGTATGTCTCAGAAACAAAGCAGAGTCGGAAGCAGAAGGATGAAACCCAAGCTCGGTAACACCAGTGTGAAAGTGATCATACCAAGCACGAGGAGACTGTTTTAGACCATACAGAGCACGCTGAAGGTGACAAACCTGTCCAGAGAAATGGTGAAGGCCAGGGGGAGGACGCATGTAAACCTCCTTAGTGAGATAGCCATTAAGAAAAGTATTTTTAACATCCATCTGATAAAAAGGCCAAGAACGAATAGCAGCGATAGGGATCAAAGTACGGACAGTAGTCATCTTGGCAACAGGAGCGAATGTCTCCTCATAATCAATACCATACTCCTGTGAGAAACCTTTGGCAACCAGACGAGCTTTGTAGCGCTCAAGAGAACCATCAGAATGAGTCTTGACTTTGTAAACCCATTTGCAACCAACCAGATTCTTACCGGCAGGCAAAGGAACCAACTCTCAAGTACGAGTTTTCTGTAAAGTAGATAACTCATCCTCCATAGCTTAAACCCAATGAGGATCCTGACAAGCTTCCTTGTAAGACTGAGGTTCTGAAAAAGAGTGAATAACAGACAAAAAAGTACGATAGGAAGCAGAAAAACATGTATTAGACCAACCCAACCTGTTTGGAGGACGACGCTCACAAGGAGGATAGTGGTGTGCAGCAGGATCAGAGTTGTCAGAAGTAGAAGGAGCAGCAACAGGAGTAGAGACAACTGGTGGTGGGGGAGCCTTGCGACGAGAATAGACCAACAACGGAGGGAAAGAAGCAATCAAAGGAAAAGAAGGAGCCATAGGTGACTTAGACGGAGAAGTAAGAATGACCTCAAGAGGAACAATGGCGATATACTCATCTGATGGGACCTCAAAAGGAAATGAGTCAATGTGAACCAAATCCTCTTTGGGAATGGGAGCAGTGAGAGGGGGAAGCTGAAAGTAAGACAGACGTTCGAGAAAGGCAACATGATGGGAGACATAGAGGCGACGAGAGACAGGGTCATAACAGCGGTAGCCTTTCTGAGTAAGATTGTAGCCCAAAAAGACACACAAGACAGACCGGGCACTAAGTTTGGTCCGATCCTTGCGGGGAAGGAGGACCCAAACAGACAAAGAATGGAGTAGTTAGCAATTTGGGAGAACAAAGTCTCATAAGGAGACCGACCAGAAAGAAGGAGAGTAGGCATGCGGTTGAGAAGAAAAGCAGCAGTAAGAACTGCCTCCCCCTAGAATGGAGCCGGAACTGAGGCAGAGAGAAGAAGATACCTAGCTGTCTCAAGGAGATGACGGTGTTTACGCTCGGCTCAACCATTTTGGGCAAGTGTATCTGTACAGGAAGTTTGATGAATGGTACCCAAATTGACCAAATACTCACAAAACTCATTTTTAAAAAATAACACTTTAATGGTAGACCCAAACTGAGTAGTAATCATAGACTAAAAGATACGGTATATCTAATAAAAATTGAACTTATGAGTCATAAGATAAACCCAAGTGTAACGGGTGTAATCATCAACAAATGACACATTGTATGTAGAACCTCCCTTGGTGAGAACAGGAGAAGGGCCCTAGACATCAGTATGAACTAAAGAAAACGGTGTAGCAGATATAGAAGTGCTGTTACGGAAAGGTAAGGCTGTCATTTTGGCAAGTTTACACCCCCGACACTCAGTAAATTGATTAGGAGAAACTTTACCCAATATACCTGATTGAGCTAAAGACCGTAAGCGGTCAGCAGACAAATGCCTTAATCTGGAATGCCACAAATAGAAAAGACTGAACAGAGAATCTAATTTGAAAAGAAGAAAAGGCAGTCGAAGATGTAGTCATAAACAAATGCAAACTCTCCATCACATAGAGGTCTCCAACTCTACAACCAGTCCCAATCTGCTACTTGGACATCCGATCCTGCACAGAACAGATAGAAGAAGAAAAGATAATATCAAAACCAAAGGCATCAAGTTGCCTAATAGATAATGAACTGACAGATAACTGAAGAACATATAAGACGGGAAATAGAGACTGCAGACATAGCAGATGGTAGGGCAGACCCAATAGATATAACTGACATACCAGACCCACTAGCAGCATTAACAGTAATAGGAAAGGGAGGGGGAGTACAATTCTGAAATAAAGAGAGATGAGGAGTCATATGATGAGAGGCACCAGAATCAAAAATCCAAACAGACAAAGAGATACCTGAAGAAGACCCAAGCAAACCTGAATGAAGAGAGGAAACAATGGAGGCAGACGGGGATGGCTGGGAGGTAGTTATTGTATGCTGAAGCTGACTAATCTGAGCACTCAAGGAAGCCAAGTCAGGATCAGGAGCTGGAGTTGGAGCAGATGCAGTAAAACTGGCGGAAGCTTGAAAATTACTCAGAGACAGACATCCCTTCTTGGGACAGTGATACTTCCAATGGCCTTTTTTATGGCAATAGGCACATTCATCTGAAGCTAGTGATCTATTTTCGGACCTAGCAATCTTATCATCCGACATTGCAAGGAATCAAATAAATAAAAGAGCTAATGGACTAAATTATAATAAATAGAAAACCTTGGGGGTTGTAGTGTAATAAGCCTGAACCTAGGGTGTTAGTATAATACCCAAGCCAAGTCTGAGAACAGTAGTACTGTATCACAGAATAAATCGAGGACTAGAGACAGTCTGAAGGAGACAAACCAGAGTCTGAGACGAACAAACAAATTGAGAACCACAGAGAATCTAAAGGAGTACCAAAATCTGATGTCAACGTCAAAGACGTATGAGTGCGAACATAATCGCGAACCAGAGGCAAAGAGGAAGGGTCGCAATGCTGATGTTCACGAGCTAGAAACCAAATGGGTCGACCACGAAGGAGAGCCAGAGAGAGAAGACGAGTTGTGAGGAGGCGACGACTAGATGGGTCGAACCGCTGGATGGGTGCGACTACCAAATAGCACGAACAGAGAGGAAATCCAGATGGGTTGACTGAGATAAGGCACAATCACGAGCAGATGGGTCACGAACCAAAATGAGCAGATGAGTCGACGACTAGATAGGTCGACTGAGACAAGGCATAATCACACACCAAAGTCGAACCAGAATGAGCCTGGGAGAAGCAAGCACAAACACGAACAAGAGAGCAATGGAGACAGCTCTAGGGTTTCGGATCAGAGAACGGCTCTGATACCATGTAAGTTTCTGAAGAATTTCTGTATATTCCAATTGTGTATCAATTACATCAAGACTAGTTTATATAACCTTAACGACTAACCAAAAAGGAAATACAATAATGGGACCAAAAAAAGAAATACAGTCATCACAAACATGCCTAATATATACAATGCCTAATATATACGAATATATTCTCACAAACATTACACACAAGAAGTACCGGAGACTAGTGGTGAGTGGGTGACAAACAAAATTGCCCAGCAAGGGAGTCTCATTGCACTGTTTTGAGTTCAAAAAGTCCCAAAAGTGATGGAGAAGTGCATCCTTCTATTTATAGAAGGGGAGCACAAGCATATAACTGCATATCTGGAAACCTAGATCTCTATTAGGGAAAGCAGCTGGACTGTTAGAACATCATGTTCTCCCTTTCAGTAGGAAACCTAGGCAAAAGAACCAAGTTTCTAGAAAGTTCTAGGAGATACCCAAGTAAGGAGAAGCCTCTCTCTCTCAGACCGTGAGGGATGAAGTACCTTGTCAACCCTTGGTCTGTAACCACCAAGTCACAGGCACCTACAGTCATGCAGCATACAGCGAGTTGTTTGGCATGCCTAAGCGCTGCCCTCACTTTGGAAATGTGGCCTAAGGTGTCATCTAGACTCCTAACTCCCACAACCTTTCTCTTACCTTTCAGATAATCATTTTTTTTTCTAATTTATTTAAACCATTTTTACCTAATAAGTTGTAAGCAGAAATTGCGTAAAAAAAAAGAAGAAAAGTAACTTAGATAAACTACACCAAATAATCCGATATATACTATCACCGATTCGTGATATCACTATCAATGATACGTGATATCAGCATTCGATAATATAGTGCTCCACTCCTATACAACATATCTATAGAGAAGAAAAGCGTAGTGTTGATTGCATTTAGGGTCAGCCCTAACTTTTTTGGGGCCCAAGGTGAACTTGAAAAATAGGATCCAACCCTCATACATATTTTAATATTGAGATAAATTTTGAATATTCTCGATTGTTAACATTGTTAGTTTACTCACACTTTTTCCTAACGTAATAGATTAAATGGTAAAATTTGATAAAATTCAACTTAAAAATATACATATATTTTTTCCTTGTGACAATTGTAATTGACATAATTAAACAATATTCTATAAATAATTCATGCATTTGGCAAACAATATGTATCACTTTTAAATAATTCACCAATTCAATTGTTTAATTTTTTTTTTTTTTTTTTTGTTGTAAAACTTCGTTTTTAAACTACTAATACTGTAATGTAGTGTTTAGCTCACTAAAATGAAATGAAATTGAATGGAATGATAATTTCTTAGCCACTTTATAGAATAACCATTCCCTCACAATGGTGACTGATGATTTCAATTGTAATTTTTTTTTATTATTTTTCAATAAACCAAACGTGAGAATGGATATTATGACGGAATACTTATTTCATTCCACTTAATTTCAACAAACCAAACATAACTTTAAGATAAAAAATTATTTGGAGGCCCTATTTTTTAGATAGAATTTGGGGGCCTGAGGCAGCAGTCATACTCGCCTTGCCTTAGGGTCGGCCCTAAGTTGAACCTTTGATCACCTTTATGTGATATTTTTATGTGTATCATCGTTTTTTGGAAAATTTTATTTTAAGTCTTTAAAAAAGGGCAATATAAGAAAGATGTGGACTATTTGGACATCATTATTCTATTGTTTTACTGCAGATTATCATGCCAAGATTAAATTGGAGGTGGCTACTTGCGCTATCATCTGTACCATCTTTTATGGCACTTCTCTTTTACTTTCCTACACTAGAGTCTCCCAGGTATCTATGTATGAAAGGTAGAACAACTGATGCACACAAAATCTTGGAGAAAATAGCAAGACTCAACCAGAAAAGTCTCCCTTCTGGCACGCTTGTGTCTGACCAAAGTATTGAACTGGACGAAGAATTTGCTCCATCAGAAGATACCCATTTACTCTGCTCAAAAGAAAATAAAAACAAGGTTTTAATAGCAGGCTTTTCTTCAGTACTTACGCTCTTGTCATCACAATTAATTAGAACCACACTTAGCCTGTGGCTGCTGTTCTTTGGAAATGCATTTTCCTATTATGGCATTATATTGCTGACCTCTGAGCTGAGCAGTGAGCAAAGTAAATGTCAGTCAATTTCTTTGCATTCAGAAAATTTTCAAGATGCTAGTCTCTACGTGGATGTATTTATCACTAGTTTGGCAGGTGATGCATATCTAGATTTGTCCATCTAAATGAACTAAATTTAATTATTTATTTCATACTGTATTGTCAATGGTGTTCTCTTTTCCATTTTTTTTGTTTTGCTCAAATACTCTTTAACGCTACTTTGTAATTTGTTCCAGAGCTCCCCGGACTTGTTTTATCTGCAATTATTGTCGACAGAATTGGTCGCAAGCTTTCCATGGCAATTATGTTCATGTTAGGTTGCATTTTCCTTCTACCACTGGCTTTTCATCAGAAGGAGGTTTTAACCACAGGTTTATTATTCGGGGCACGAATGTGCCTCATGGGAACCATTACAGTTGCCAATATTTATGCCCCAGAGGTAAGTGTTTGATCTATACTCTTTATTGGATCTTTATAGTTGTCAATGTTTGTACCCTAGAGGTATCCCCTTGTTTTGTTCCTCTTTCCTTTCTTTCCTTCTTTTATTTTTAAGGGGCCAATTGTTAATTAAATTTTGTTTAAAGCAAGATACTTAATGAAATCAAGCTGAAGAGGTACCTAGATAGTAAAAGAGAGGTCCATTTATCATGGAATTATTGGGCAATAAAATATTTTTGGATCGTGAATTCTGCTGCCTTCTTTGTTTGCATTATTAGTGAAGGGAATTTTACTGTACAAAAAGAGCACATACTTTCTTCCATGTGTATCTGAATGTTTGATTTTCATATGGAGTGGAAACTTTCATTTGAAGCCTATTATTTTTATACTTCATGGCATGCAAATTAATTCTATATTTATTGCTTGTATAGGTTCTATTTAAAAGTTAATGTTGCCATTTTAGTTTCTTTTTTTCTGTTTTCTTTTGCCATGTTAGCCACTTGACTGGAACACAAGGCTTAGCTCAGTTTGGTTTGGTTTAGTTTCTGGGTTCATGTACTAGTATTTGAATTGGTGGCTGCTTGTGCTGCCACTTTGTGCAAATAAACTGGAGGTTAAATTTGTACATCTCCAACAGGCTCCTTAAACAGCTCAAGTTTGGCAATTTAGCTAGTTTCGATTCAATTGTGGCCTTCCAACAGGCTCGTCCCATCCAAGCTACACATTTGAAGAGTCTATGACACTTCTTAAAATAGAGAGTATTGTTGGAGTACATGCTGGCTAATGTGGTAAGGTAAAGAGTTTTGTTGTACATCTAAAGAGCCAAAATAGAGAGTAGTGTTGGAGTTGCTTACTCCCGAAGATCAGACCACTGTTTTACAGTAGTTTCCCATTTTAATCATAGAGTAACTTGGGTGATGATGATGATGATGATGATGATGATAATGATATAATTTTCTATTTTTCATGAGGGAAGTCTGAACATGCAACAACTAAACATGCTATCTTTATCACATGACAAGAACATGATAATCTTTTTAGAAATTTGTTTGGAGTTTGTTTAGATTTTATGGCGGGAGAAAAATTTATATAGCTACGAGAATTCATGTTGTTTTGTTTACTTGTTTGATTTGTTTCTCTGTAGATATATCCAACCTCTATAAGAGCAACTGGGTATGGAGTAGCAAGTGCTGTGGGAAGAATTGGTGGCATGATATGCCCTCTTGTAGCTGTTGGATTGGTGTCTGGTTGTCATCAAACGGCTGCGATTCTTCTATTTGAGGCTGTAATGGTTGTTTCAGGATTGTCTGTTATGCTTCTCCCACTTGAAACGAAGGGAAGGGGATTGACTGATGTTGTTACTGTTACTGTTATTGCCTCTGATTGAAGTGAAGAAATTGTAGTTGAGATAACTCACTTTTATGCACTTCTTAGAACCCTTTTTTTTTTTTTTTTTCCTCTACAACTTGTTAATAAAAATAAAACTTATATAATATTTGAAAAAGATGCTGCTGAGGCGTATAATGCTGTTTACTCACCAAAGAGGTTTTGAACTGTCTATGAAAGTCTAAAGATTGATTGAATCACATCAACGTAGAGTACCCATGTAAAAAAAGCCTTCAAAAGAGGAGTTATTGAAAAGCCAATATGGGACATAAGTACATACAGCTCTCTGGACAACTCACATCAACTGTTACATATATAAACATGAGATGAAAATTAGTTCAATTTCAATTTGGTAATGCAAAAATGTCAAATTTAGAACTCTTATCGCAAACTTGCTCCAATGCTACAAGTGCTATATTTTGACACAATCGCCTCTTTCTACCTTTTTTTTTTTTTCATTTTAACCACTGTTCTTCTAACCTCCAACAATTTTTTTAATTCGTGTGTTAAAATTGGACTGATTGGAAATTAAAAAGAAGACTTGTTTCACCAACTAGGAGCTTTGCTTTATAAAAAATTTCAAAATGGGCTATTGCACTATTACATGCAAGAAAAAGGATCTAGAACTCTTATCACATAGTCATCACACCAGCAACCTAAACAAAATTGTAGTTACGAGTTTACACACCACCCCCAAATCTACCATCCTGTTGCCACACAAGATCCCCTTCCAATCCCTTAAGATCTGAGAAATCAGTGTAGTTTGACAATGGTCAATAGTCAACGGTGCAATGGTCAAGCGGTGGTCAGTGGTGGTGATCCTCGATGATGGTGGTCTAGTGTTTCGTTGGTGATTGTGAGTCTTCTTTCTCATTTTTTTCTCCACTCTTTAGGTCTCTCAAATTTGCAAGTATGAATATATATACATGTGTTTACATATCTTCATATATATGTTTCTTTGTGTATATGTCAATAGATGTATATATTTGTGTGTAATAAATATTTTGTTTTGTTATTTTTTTAAGGAAAATGTTGGCACAAAGTATAACAATGCCAAAATTTGACAGCTTGAAGGGCACTGAAATGGAGCTCTGTTTTTTAACCAAGCTGCCATATTAAAGCAAAGCAGCTTAAATGGTAGTTGCATTGAAGATGCTCTAACACAGTTCTCTACATTACAAATTGTGATAACCTTGTCCCCTGTTATGTTAATTAATCTTAATTATGATTGTGGTTATGTGCTTAATATGATTTTGAGTGCTACTCATATGATTATGTGTGTGTTTGAATTCCTATCTGTTCACTGTAGGAAAAATCTGTTTGATTTTCTATTATAGAATTTAAATTGAAGGTCGTAGAGGCTTCAGAAAGCGAAATTGACTGTATTTTTGTACTTGGCATGATTTTTAGAGTCTACGGTGAAATTTGATTAAAAATTGATTTGGATCGAAATAATTAGATTAAATTGATTAATTTAAGCTCAATTAATTAGCCTTAATACAAGTTGATTAGATATATATATATATATATATATAGGTGACTTATTTACATTTATGTTCACTTTTTGAACTCATTCCTTACAACTTGGCTGAAATCACATTCTAGAGAGAGAGGGCTGGTTCTAGAGAGAGAAGAAGGCTCAAATTGTGAATTTTAGCTCAAGGCTTGGAAATTGGAAGCTAGACTCAAGGAATTGACTAAATTTTGGGGGATTGGAGCCTCTAAGTAGGTACCCAACTCTTGATTCATGAGTTTGAATTGTGATTATATGAATTCAAAAGAGAATTAGTGATAAAGAACAAGAATTAAGCTATACATGATAAATTTGAAGTCAAATTACACATGCATGTAAGAATTGTCATGGTGTGAAGCTTAATTCTAAAGACTCATGTGTTGTATTTAGTAGATGATTGTTGAAACATGAAGAATATATCATCAAGTCATATATGCATACATAATTTTCATGAGCTTCATGATTATAAGCATCATTTGTGCCATTTGAAATAGAATTAAAGTCAAAAATTAACATGCATGCATGATTGATAAAGATATAAAGTTTGTATGAGGTTGAATACGTGAGTTTTGAAATTGATGAAGGGGATTGGGAATGATTTTGGAAATGGACCATGATTTTGAACAATTGGTCTCATATTGCTTATGTTCTCATGTTATGTAATGTGTTCCCATGTTTTTGTACCAAAAACACGAGCGTTGGACCTTTGAACATCAAGTTTGAGCTTCAAACAGAAATCTGGAAAACCCAGAATTCGACCTGTCCACTCGAGTGAGAAAAGCCTCGCTCGAGCCTGAAACTGTAGCTCCTAGAAGTTTTGTAGAAATAACACGGTGGCTTGAGCGGCCGAATCTACGCTTGAGCGTGCCCTGCCTTACATGACTCCTCGCTTGAGCGTCAAAAGTCTCGCTCGAGCATAAATTACAAACAACCAGAACCTTTGCAAACCAAAAGGGTCCGCTTGAGCGACCAATGCTGCACTCGAGCGGAGATCCCTATTTCAGAAAATTTGAAAAGTTTATTTATGTTCTATTTTCTGTTCTCTTTCACTTCTAAGCACTCTTAAGCATGCATTGAACGTTGTAAATGAGTTAAAGGGATAAGAAAGAGGCCTAAGAGAAATAAACGATTTGAGGACGAATTGAATTTTTTATGACCCAATATGTTATGTAATGTAAGGTCAAGTGCAAGGGCAAATCCTTTGGCAGAACAATGTGAGTTATATCTTAATAAAGATATGTTCAAGTATGTTATTTTCCAAAGTTACTTCTGTATGAGCCTTATGGATTTGTATTTTGAATTATGGATTAATCAGTTTTTTACATAAGACTAATTGAATACGAATATAATCATGATCACGGATATGTGACACACATAAATACAAATATGAAAATGAATTAGGCCAAAGGTCGTTTGACATGAATGATTGAGCCAAAGGCCGTTTGACATGAATAATTAGGCCAGGAACCGTTTGACATGAATAAATGGGCCAAGGGCCATTTGACACGAACAAATTGGGCCTGAGGCCGTTTGATAAGAACGAATTGGGCCTGAGGCCATTTGATGTACTAGATAGAATCATGAATGGGCCTAAGGCCGTTTGATATGACTGCTACAAATTTCATTCATATACTCTTTTATTTTGATATTATTCATTGGGCTATCTCTCACTCTCATTTATCTGTGTGTAGGTGAGCAAAGAGATATCCAAACCCAGCCCCAGTGAAAGACATGAGAGGAGTCGAGTTTTTGTAGAGTCAGCCCGAACGTCTCACACATGAGACTTTGTTTTGTTTCTTTTGTTTTTGATTCCCTTTTGTTATCTTGGTGAATATGTTGGATCACCATATACATAAGCTTTTGTTTAGCTAACTGCATGTTTGAAGATTCCTGGACATATAAGATGTTAACTTTTGACTTCATGTGTGAGTTATTATAGACCATTTCTAGAATGTTTTACTTCACCATGTAAGCACAGCTCGTTGGACAAAATTTTTAAGTTTGCTTCTATTTGGCCCCTATTACATGTCTGATATTGATTAAGGCAGTAGGTAATCTCATGATTACTGGTCAGTTATGACCTTAATCCATAGGGGCGGGTTCGGGTCATGACACAAATAGAGCAATTTTGGCCGACATGTCAATAACACAATTTGCCTCTTGACATACATGCAATAGTTGGATGTGCTAGTTATAGTTAAGAAGAGATTTGCAATAAGACATCTGCCATTCCTAGTCCCTTCCATCCTCACAACAACCCTCTTCACCCAAAACCTAGCCACTATAGCTATTGCAAACCCTTCACTCATTGCCCTTCCTATCACAACCCAAAATCACCTACTATATTATTTTTTGGGTGGGTACCTACTATATTGTTACGAAACTTGTTTGGTGTAAGTGTAACTTGTGCCATGTGCACATGTAACTTGTGTAGCTCGATTGCTTGCCTTAAATATAACTTAATTTAAAAGATTTAGGGTTGATTTGGTATTTCTTAAGTATTTTTCAAGTTATTTTCACTACTTATTTTACTAGTTTAATGATTTAATGCGATATTTTCATACCTTATGTTAACATATTGGATTATTTGACGACTTTTGGGATGATAAGGGTAAAATGATAGATTAGGCTCATTAGGGGTAAAATATTGGGTTAAAATGAGTTAATGGTTGATTTTGAAACTCTTGATAAGTCGTGGTAGAGACTGAGGGTTGCATGGACAGTTGCAAGGGTATGTTTGGCTGCACTTGTGCTTATAAATGTTTTTGTAACTATGAGGTGGTGTTTTCTTTTAGTGCCATAGGCTTGTTTACTATTTCAACTCAGTTGATTAGATTCTAGAAATTGACCATGCAGCTTTATGTGACTCGTTATGGTGTTGTTCTTAGTCCACTTCCTACATTGCTTGAAAGTGATTAAGGGGTTCACTATGGGAAATTAAGGCTCTGTTTAGAACGATTTCCAAACGTTGATTCTACTCCCACATTTGAATATGATGTTTGGATAGGTATGTGGAACTAATTTTCCACAACTCTGCAGAAAACTCTGTCTGAGGCACGATTTTCAAAAAAAAAAAATTTGAAATTTGGCCTAACTAGACGTCCCACCAATCGTCTGGCCGGTTGACCGGAACAGTGCATTTATTTATTTATTTATTTTGCAATTGATATGTTAATTTTTATATACTCGAAAAAATATTTTTCGAATTTTAAAAAAAAATTTATGTGCTTTAATAGAATTTTGAGTTGTATGTTTGGTTATGAGTTGTAAGTTTTTGTATCAAATATCATATGTCACATCAAAAATTTTCCACTCAATTCAAAACTCTTTTACCAAACAAATTTTCAACACACAAATTATAATTCCAAAACTCACAAACTCAAAATACAACTCCTACTCTCAAATCATATTTACAAAACTTTACCAAACGCAACCTAAGGCTCTTGATCAGCTGTGGTAGAGACTAGGGGTTGCAAGGACATTTTTGGGGTTGGTTGACTGAGTTTGTTGATTTTCTTGGGCTGTGTATCATTCTAACTACTGGTCATATCGTGGATCTGGTACCTTCATGTGACTCTATTGGGGTTGATCTCGAGCCACTTCCAGCATAGCTGATAGTGATAGGGGAGTCACAACCATGGGGAATTCAGCTTCGATGATTCGTTTTGACAGAGATTGGGAGACGTTAGGTCAACTGATGTGGTTTGGTAGGTGGTTAGCCTGTACAGCTTTTTTGGTTGCTTTGGTGGCTTTTGTTGGCTGTTTATTGTGTATAGTTTGCTATAGTTTGTCCTTTGTTAGTGTTTGTTATGTAACTGTCTTTTGTTAGTTGCTAATGTATCGCCCCTAGTTATTTTGTCTTCTTTATTGATGGCAAGTAATTAGATGGCAGAAGTAACTAGGGCAACTAAAAAGCATTAGCAACACTTTATGTTTAGTTTTCAGGATTGTATTGGTCCCCTATTTTTAAAGGGTGGTGTGGGAAATTATTTGTAGAGAGTTGTAATCACCTCGAGTATACCTCTTATAGATTTATATATATTATTATTTTATTTTATGACGTACTTACCTAAAAAATAAATAAAATAAATTGCATTATTCTTAGCTTACTAATTAATGCACCTGCATTGCAATACTTAGATATTATTATGGTGAGCTAATTTGTTGCTCACCTACTACCTTAGAAGTGCTCACATATTTATTTATCACTTGTGCTACAGTAGTTCTAGGCTGTAGGATAATTGGATTTAGAAGCATTTGTTGTACTTCATTTGAATTACATTATAGTATGTAACATTTTATGTTGAATGAATGTGATTTCATTTTATTGGAATGCGTGCAAGCTGTGAGTTTTTTTTTTTTTTTTCCCCCTCAATGGTACTACATACCAATTGTTATACTAATTATTGTATCAATACATCTTATAACATTGTATTTTTAAAATTATAAACCCACTCATTATGGGAACTACAAAGACTCAAAATTAATAAAATTATGCCACATCAGCCGTTAATATACTAATTAGTACATATAATTTTACGGTTTCGCTACGTAGCTCGAAATTACCGAGCTCGAAATTGGCCCGAATCCAAAACAACGTCGTTTTGGTGTTTTTATTTTTTTATTTCTTCTTCTCATTTTTTTGAAGAGGAAGAAGAAAAGAGAAGAGGGAGCAGCTGGTGAACACATTAAGATGATGAATAAATCTGATGAACACATTCATCAACACATCATCATCATCAACAAGATGATGAACATATCTGATTTGTAATAAAAAATTTATGTTAAACAGATCTGATCTGTTTATGTGAGATGAAGTTAAAACAAAAATTATGAATTAAAATTATGAAACAGATCTGATCTGTTTATGTGAGATGAAGTTAAAACAAAAATTATGAATTAAAATTATGAAACAGATCTGATCTGTTTATGTGATCTGATCTGATCTGTTTACTCTTCATTATCAAATCTGTTTTTTTTTTTTTTTCAAAAAAAAAAATTGAAATAATAATAATCAACAACAACATCTTCATCAACAGCAACATCTTCATCAACATCATCACCGCCATCAACATCTTCCTTCTCCGCCATCACTACCATCACCGTCTTCTTTTCTTCCTCCTCCTCTTCCTCTCTTCCTCATTCTCTACTTCTCTCTTTCTCTCTAGGTTTAGCTCAACCTTTGAGAGAAAAATGAGAATTGGAAGGGAAAGAAAAAGAAAAAAAAAATCAAAATCAAAACGACCTCGTTTCTGAAAATCGAGCCATTCGGGGAAAAATGTTTCGAGCTACAAAACATTTTCCATAATTTTATTTATTATTATTTATTTATTTTGACCAAAACATGCACATCTAAAGGGAGACCCACCACAAACTCATATCCAGACAATTGCTTACTAGATAGTGCAAGCTATGAGTTTGAGACAAATATATGAGTGAACTTTTTATTTCTCTTGAGAATAAAATGGTGAAATTATTCAACTAAGGTATATTTTGAAAACAAATTAAAAATAAATTATTTGCATAAACTAATCAAAATTTTCAAATTCAACAAAAGTGATAATTTTTTTCGAAACAAGTGAAAACCTGTCATGTAGGCTATTACATCACTCAAACAACAACTTTTGACATTTTAGGCGTATTTTGAGAAAATTGGTTAAAAACTAATTTTTTTAATTCTTTTTAAGTCACATCATGTCACTTCACAATATTTAACTCATTTTATAATTATCGATCATTTATTAATCTCCAATTTAAAAATGTGAAGAAAGAGTTAGAGAAAATTAATTAAAGTACAACAATTTTACAAGTTCAATATTTATCTATTCTCATTAGATTTCTCATAAAAGTTATATTTCACTTTACAACCTTAGTGTTCAAAACAATAATACATTATAGTTCAAGAAATACAACAAAATGTCCAAGAGGGCTTACATCTTTCAAAGCTAAGGTCTTGATTACACAAATAAGTAGAATTCTATCCCACACACATAAGCCTGGTGGCTATAATCACATAAAACATCTAAAGTGAGCTTCCGTGCTCCATCAGGATGTCCACCAATTCCTAACTAATTGGGGGCACATCATCACAACATGAAATGTTTGTTTTGATAGAAATGAGTTAATACCCAGTAGGAATACTATTAAAAGAGTATGTGAATGATTAAAATGCATATGATCATGATATACACATGTTAAGATAAAATCTATATTTTCACTTTTAGAAACAAAAAATGTTCAATGCATGATTTCCATTTAAAGTCTCATCTACAACCATGGGATGATAAATATACTATGACATCCCAAGCAAGAGCCGTAAAACCATATATACATATATAGATTTATATATAAAAAAATATTTTCACATTTGTCGACTCTAAAAATGACGGGGTGATAGACGCCCAAAACCTTTCCCTTCTACATTTGCCGACTCCTGAAATGGCAGGCTTGTGGATACCCAAAAGCAAGTTTTTCCACATTTGGCGGCTCTAAAAATGGTGGGCTTGTGGACACCCAAAAATCTTTTCCTACATTTGTCTGGCAATAAGCTCTAGGCAGAGCAATTAGGCACCTTGACTCCCCTATGCGAGTACCAAATACAATACACAACTCGTTTCCCAAAACCCGACTCAACTACCCAGACTCATACGCTATTTACCCCCTTTTGACATTTTTCAAATATCCACAAGATTGTAAAATCACATGAGAAAATTATAATTCACATGATGCGTGAGTTTTCAAATTCAATTTACTTAAGGTTTATTCAATTCATAAATAAGATTTAACAACACCAATAACAAGAGATTACTCTAACTTCTCAATTCCACAATTCCCACATTCATCTATTTCAATACATGTATCGAGAAGGTTCACAAAACCTCATGTCTAACACATTCATCTTATACATGAGCATAACTAAATAATTATCACATATACACCTCAAATCATAGATATACTAAGTTAAAAGTACCCCTACCTCGAATATGAAGACAAGAAGATGAAAACCCATGGAGAACTTCAAAGATAATGCTATTCAATCTGTAAGAACGCTGATCTTCACTTCATTTTCGTTTTTAGGACAAGATCTTGAATAATCTCTTGAAGCAAATGGGTAAAATCAAGGTTAGGGTTAGGGTTTTTCAGACAAGAAGACAGAGAGAGAAGAGAGAGAAAGACAAAGTGAGAAAAAATGAAGCAAAAGATCGAAGTGGTTGATTCCGAACAGACCGCTCGAGCGCTCACTCTTGTGCTTGAGCGAAGTATGAAAGCTTCCAAAATTTCAAGCGTAACGAGTAGACCGCTCGAGCCCTCACTCTTGTACTCGAGCGAACTGAGATTTGTTGAACAAACACAACCTCATAGACTCAGTTTTTAAGGCACTCCCTGCACACCAACCTTATTTCCATTTGTAACCATTTAAGTAAATATTTTCATTTAGCCTCTTACATTCAAAGAAAAATACAAAAAAATGAAATCTAATTAAATCAGAAAATGGTTCCTCCAATTTTATTACAAAAATAATTTTTCGACTGAAATTTCTAAGTTTGACATTGAAGTAAAGTGATTTTCATTGTAGAAAAATCTCATAAAATCAAATTAGACTATTTAATATATAATGAACAATTACCGCCAAAAATTATTTTCAAAATCGTAAATTTTGAAAGATCCAACTTAGAAAATTTTCAAGTTAAGTCCAATTTTCAATAGAAAACTTTTTTAATACAACCATCTTTATACGAAAAGGAATAAGGGTCGGGTCTCAACTTGAGTCATTATACATCACCTCTCTACTTTTTTTGCACTTTTTTTTTTAAAAAAAGGTCAAAATATCAACTTTTAACCTACTTCCCAACACGTGAACGTAGAAGTAAAAGATGTGGTAGGGTACATAATGGCCTTTAAGGCCATGTAAGTTACAGATGTGGCAGATGAACGATTATCTAGAAGATTTAAATTCAAATAAATGGGGGAAGTTAAGTAGTAAGTTCAGTTGGAAAGTACAGATCGTGGGAAGCACTTTGAGGTTACCATGCACACCAAAAGACTATAATAACAGAACATTGAAGAGAAAGGTCCCTCAGACAAATTCACAAATTCTAGTACTTTATTTTCTATTTCGAAGTAGCAAGGCAATATATTGTTCTCTTGTAATTGTATTATTTAGTTAATCAATCAAGACTTGACTTCTCTCTAGTCCATTTAGAAGGTACTGTTCGAGCCACTGAGACCCACCACAAGTCTATTTTGATAATTTGAACCGTTCATTTTGTTAGATCCTTTGTGTATATGATATACAAAAAAATTAGGTCAATTCGATAATTATAACTTATTCAATTTATCGCATTTGTCTAAAAAAATAGCCAAGTGTGTTTTTAAAAATAGACCATCAAATTATTTTTTTTTATTAAATTTTTTTTGGTAACAAACGTGATAAAAATAGAATAGGGTACATATATCATATCGACCTAAATTTGTTTGTGTGAATGATACACATGAAAGACTCGATAAAATAAACGATTTAGATCTTCAAAAAGGGACTTCTTGTGAGTTTTAAGAGCCTAAATAGCGCCCTCTAGTATAAATCAAGAATGGGGAATGGGAGGGGATCCCGTCCAATCAATTATACTCTCTCTCTCCATTTATTTTCGTTTATTATCATTCTAAGAAACTTGGTTATGAACGTAACACTCACAATAAAATTATCTTCATTGAAGCAAAAAGAGTTCATTTATTTTCATTAATTATCATTCTTGGAAACTTGGTTATAAACGTAACCCTCACAATAGAATTATCTTCATTGAAGCAAAAAGAGTCTTTATATAGGCCATATTTGAAAATTGATTATTGCAATTAAATTTTTGAATTTTTACAAAAATATATGCAAAAAAATAGAAAGAGTGATGTGATAATTTATAGTGATTTTTTTTTATTTATTTTATTTTTTGGCTAAAAATCAAAATCCCCAAACGGGGTCATAATTGTTAGACAAATGTTTCGTTTATATAAAATCTGTAAGAATTTTGTAATCCTTACTCAAAGGCTCGCAGTTATTACTTTGAACGCTCAAAATTATTACTTTGACCTTCGAAAGCAAAAAAAAAAAAAAAAAAATTCTAACAATTTCATCATATTAACTTTTAGAAATTCAAGGTGTGATAAGTGTCGTGGGGAGGTTTGGTACTAGAGCCGTGGCAAGTAGGTAAGGGATGGTGGAAGAGCAAGGGAAAGAAAAATGAGGGAGGAGATAGAAACAAGGAGGGATATTTGCGTAATTGCAACTATCCATTGCGTCTTTTTGTAATTTTATCACATTGTTTTGTTATCTCTGTTTTATTGAAAATTGAATTTTTTTTTTTTTTTTTTTTTTTTGTAGTGAATTTTTAAAAATATTTTATGCATATTTTTATTTTTTTAGAAATACCTAATCAAGATACATTTAAAAAATATAATATTTATGAAGTTTTTTAACAAAAAAAAAATCACCTACTACAAAAAAATATATATATAAAAATTCAGTACATTTTCATATTTTGTTATATTCAATGAATTTTTAAAAATTTTATGTATAAATTTAATACTTTTTAAATATATCAAGATCAAGTAAGCACCAGAGAGAGAGAGAGAGTAACGAGAACTTCTCTCTCTAAGTAATTTTTGACGGTGCTCCAGTGATACTCCAGCAACTTTCTTTATAGTTTTATAGTTCTAGGGTATAGATCTGCTATTTTTTTTTTAATAGAGGTTTTGAGTGTTTCTCCCTTGATTTCGGTATAGATTTTTAAATTTTCATCACCCACAATGGTTTTTTGGCTTTTTTTTCTTCTTTTTTCTTTTTTTTTTTTCTTTTTTTTTTTGCAGTTTTCGTTTTGTTGTATGGTTGTGGCCCTTCAGGGTCTTGGTGTTTTTCTTTTATTGATTTGTACGTTGTTGTTTTTATTTCAGTATAACTACTTTTTATGTTCTAAAAAACAAATAAAAATAAAGATTAAGTGGATCAAAAAAAAATGATTAAAATATTTTTTAAAATATTGGAAATGTAAAAATATAAATTAAAAACTTAAAACATTATTTTTAAAAACTTTAATTTTTTGATCTATAACTTTTTTGTAATTAATAGCTGAAAGTCTATTTTATAAGTAATTTTCTCATTTATGTGTTTTTACTTCGGAAAATTTTACACACGATTAATCCTCTCATCACGCATCATTCGTACTTCATACCACACACAATTTAATTTAATTTTTTTTGTAATTTTCTCAATTCACACGCAAATTTCCTAAAAAAACATCATCTTCAACATTTCATTTTTTGCCCTAACTCTAACCCTCAATAACCCCCCATTACCACCACCTCCGCCACCGCTCTTTCCCGACACTACCTCTCCAAGCCCATCGCCTAATTGCCACCTTTTCCACTACTCTACTCTCTTCCCCATTACCCCCTCTCTAAACCTTAACGCCACAAATGCGCGATCACCACCATCGTAGCTCCCTACGATGACCTCCATATCTGCGACCCACGATCCATATTGTTTTTCTTCCTTTCGAACCCTAAATGTAGGGTTTGCGATGGAGCAACAATGGTGAAGAAGGGGGTTTGCGAAAAAAGGCTAGAAGGGAGTTCGCAATGAGAGGGGGTTTACAATGGAAAGGGAAGTCGCGGCAATGGTGGGGGTTGGGTTAGGGTTCACAGTGGTAGAAAATAAGTAGAAAATGAAGGAGAAGAAGGTGGATGGTGATAGCAATAGAAGGGGTAGGTTAGGTATTTGTGGCAGCGGAAGGCTATGGGATCTGTGGTTGGTTGCGGCTAGAGTTAGGGTCGAACAAGAAGGAAAAACGAAAAAGGCTTGCAGTAATGTGCTGGTGGCAAGGTTTGCAGCGGCTACTAGTGAAAACGAAAAAGGTTTGTAGCGATTGCCGGCAATAAAGAGGTTTGGATTGGTGTGTCCTTAAAGGTAATTTCAATAAGGAACAAGATCGTAATTAAAAAATTTAAAAATTGGTGTGTACTGAGCAAATTAATGGTGTGTAAATAGAATTTTTCTTTTTCTTTTTCTTTTCGAAAATTCTATTTACATATTTCCACTAATTCTCTTAGTGCACACCATCAATAGATTAAATTTATATTACAATAATATCCTCAAATAAAAAGACTATTAAGGACAACATCGGTATGTATTCTACCAATTCAAAGAATTCATATATACAAACACAAAACACTAATTATACACCATTACCTATATACATATAAACACTGTATTTCTTTATCATCTTTTAACACTCATCGTCTTCACCATTATAATCTAACACACTACACTCATGATATTATTCATTATTAATTAGCTCACCTCATTTTGTTCTCCATCATACTTATTTCCCAAGCTCAAAACATTATTGTCTTTGAAGATTTAGGATTTAAGAACATTAAAATCAATTGGTTTGGAATAATGTAGTAATGAAAAAGTCAGTTTACTACTTACAATGACTTTTTAGTTTTTTGTTTATCACTTGTTCAAATAATCAGAGTTGAACATTTACACAATATTTGATTATTTACATTCAAACAAAACTATTTGGTTTAAAATTATTAAAGTTGACCAAATATTAAATATTGATACCAAAAAAAAAAAAAAAAAAAAAAAAAAATTGAACATTTTGGATTCATTCAGTTAAAAAAAAAATTAAACTTCTATTCTTTATTAAGACACTCTGTATTCATAAACAAGATTAAAATTATTATTTTTTTGTTATATTTTTTCCAGAATTTTGTACCCACCTAACATTGGAACTAATTGTGTTGTTGACTACACAACTCAATTTGTTATTAAAGTACACCCATTTTTCAAGACAATATAAAATGATAGTTTTTTTATATTTTGTTTATTTATTTATTTATTTTTTAAATTTTGAAAATGTACTTAAAACTTGTTTTCCTATTATATATAGATTTTTGAAGTAAAGAAGCATTCAATTGGATCGAAAAGTTAGTTAAGAGAAATGGTTTTGTTGTTGTGATCAAGATTTCAAACTGTGTGGTAGTTGTCATAGAAGACTAAGGATATATCTTAAATATGTTCAATAGAATAAAAATAAATATATAAGAAATGTTCAACTTAATATGTGAGAGGGTAATTCGTGTAGACAAATTGGACTGAGCTAGTAAAATTGTCTTCGAAGTTTAGGCTGCACGTTGGGCCAAGATAAGAGCTCGGATAGCTCGGTTCTGGGCCGAATGGATACTAGGCTAGGTAATGGAATTGGACCTAGCTATCTATGTACATGTTGTAAACAAACCGAGACGGCTTTGGTGAAGAAGGCCGAGCCAACTTTAGCTCGACGGATCATTATTTGGCTGTTTGCACGGTTCGGTCAAAGGAATAGCGAAACCTGGTTGCTCGGTTAGGCATGGTTAACCGAGAAGGGTGTTTGGCCATCTCACTTGGCTTGCAGTGAGGGGGGTGTCCCCGGTATAAGCATAATCCTTTGGGACTGTGATTCCTAGGAGGACTCTACTAAGGAGAGTTAGAGTCCTACTAGGGTTATGCCACGTGGAATCTATAAAAGCTCACGACAGAACCTATTCCCAGGTATTGCAATTCTTACTCTCGATTACATAGAGCTTTTTGTTTGTTGTCTACTTGCTAACTTAGGCATCGGAGGGGTTTCTGACACATACCCGCTAGCAGGTTCACGTTTGTGTTTTCAGGTGATTGGACGACAACGTTTAAAGGAATGCAAGCTTGATCAACAGGATTATACGAGAAAAATTATTTTGTGTTCGTACAATTGGCGCCGTCTATGGGAACATATAAAGAACTTACCTCTTGATTAAGTTTTCTTTCAACTAGTTTCTATGGCGCACAACGAAGACTTGCCCCAGTCTGCCGTTGATGGACAGACTCCAGAAGGAAATAAGAGGCGTGAGGATTTACCTTCTGTTCTGCTCATGGGAGACTTACACTCTCAGCAACGGAACCGTCATAAGGGTGCACGGGAAAAGCGAGGCTTGAGTTCTCATCGCTCTCAAAGCCTAAATGGACAAAGAAGAAGGACAGATGCCCAAGTTCTGGAGGATCATGTGAGGGAGTAAGATGAATTAATTAAGAGAATGGTGGCTGACATGGAAACCATGAAACGCCAGGTGAAAGGCAAAGGCATGGTAGAGATGGAAATCCATGAAGACAGAACGCATCCTCGCCACTTAAGAGAACACGATATGTAAGCCATGCCAACACATTCTGAGAGCAAAAGCCTCTAGACAAGCGATATGCGTTCAAGGACCTCCAGGACTTATTATTCTAGGTATGAGAGAACAAGGACTAAAAGTGTCACGACCCAAACCCGGCCCTATGGGTTTAGCACCGTAACCGGCCAGTAACCCGAGATTACCGAAGGCCTGCAGAACAGTAATACAGTAAAACAGAGTACAGGGCCTGGCGGAAGCCAATACAGTAAATAAATAGTGTCCATTGAGCTGTGACAGTCTGTATGCAAAAGGCTTATCATACATTTATACACAAACAGTACAGAACAGTATACTCAATATTTACAATCATTCAGACTAGGGACTCAACCCTATGCAACAATACAGTAACACTCGGTCTATACAGAACAGTAAAACAGTACAGAAGGGGGAAAAACAAACAAAACACCCCCAAGCCATAGCATGGCAACTCGGAACCTCGCAGTGAGGCACAAAGGCTGGCTTGACAAAACTGGAGTAACCCTGACGCCTCTAGCTGCGGTCTGGTGCCTGTACACCTACATATATATATGAGCAGTGAGCTAAAGCCCAGTGAATAACATAAAGCGTAAAGGGGTTTAGAATGAATGTCCTTACAGTAATGAAAACAGTTCAATTCAATCAGTATTTCAGTCGTTCAGTACAGTAAACAGTCATATGTGGTACATCCATTAGCATAACAGTAACAGTAGGTCTTGAAAGACCGAACAGTAATGATGGCCATCAGTCAGTAAACAGTAGTGGTTCCACGAGGGAACCGACAGAGATCTCTGTAACAGTAACAGTAACAGTAAACAGTAGGTGCTAAGGATGCCGCAGTACAGTTCAGAAATAAAGGACATACATTCATTCAGTTAACAGTAATCAGTTCAGAAAACAGTACAGTTCAGTTGTTCAGAAAATAATCATTTGTGAACATATCTTTACACAATCGTTACTCACAGAGTTCTGGGCTACGGTATGCTAGAGCGTGTCTCCCCAGTCGCCAACCCTACACACTTAACAGATTGAACACACTAAGCTACACAGTTGGGAAATCTCATAACTTAATCCCTAATTTGCCTTGGTGTGTTCTACAACGATATCCTCATCTAAATGTCTTAAACTAGGCCTAAGAATGCCTAGGATGGGATGAGGATGCAAAGATGCGATCAGAAAACAGTTACAGAATTTTCAGTAAAACAGAGTCTCGCTCGAGCTCAGGTTTCCCCGCTCGAGCGGTCATGCAACAAAGGTACACGCTCGAGCGTAACTTTCCCGCTCGAGCGTACTGTAAAAGTACTGGATGGGTGAAATCCCCGCTCGACGCCCGCTCGAGCTTGAGACATGACTCCGCTCGAGCGCCCAATCCTCCGCTCGAGCGGACTGTAAAACAGTGCAAGATGCTGGAAGCTCGATTTTCCCGCTCGAGCGGCACTTCCCCCGCTCGAGCGGACGACTGAAATCTGGAAATCCCAGATTCGAGCTCCAGGTTCAAAACCAAGCTCAAAAGCATCAAAACCAATCCTCTTGGGCCCATTTTCTGAAAAACATTTATAAACACATAGAATAACATGAATCAAGGCTCAATTTTGAGAAATCAAGGCCCAAGGGTGGTTAATTCAAACCCAATTTCAAACCAATTTCAAATCATTTTCAAGAACAATTTCCAAACATGACATGCATGATCTTAAAGCATTTTCAAAGCTTCAATTTGATGCTCTAAAGAGCCAATTCTTTTCAAAACATGATGAAATCATGGACTACACTCAAGACATGAACATGCATGTAACATTTCGTCATGAAAACAACTCAAAATCCAACGATACTACCATGCATGCAAAGATTGGGCTTCAATTCACCATTAATGAACCAATTCATGGCTTAACTCTACAATACAAGCATGGATTGTGCAAGAATGAACTCAAGAACAACAACAAGAAGATGAATGTCCTACCTTAGTCTTGTATTCAAGGTCTAGGAGCTCAAAGTAGCAATCACACTTCAATTCTCAAACAATTCCAAGCAATTCAAGATGAAAACCAACTCCTCAAGTCTCTCTCTCTCTAAGGTCGGTTGAGGCAAGAAGAGGAGAAGAAATGTTTGGTTTGATCACATACGTGGAGTGTAAAAGGCTCAAGAGGTGTGATGTGGTGGCCACTAAGTGGCGGAACGGTAATTAGGCCAAACCATGCGATTAATCGATATTTAATCTAATTTAATCATACCTAATCAATTTTCAGATAAATATACCATAAAATCACATAAATTATGAGGGTCATAAAACACTAATCGGTTTCTAATTCGGCCGCCGATAAGGCCTTCAATTAGCAGTTTAAACATATAAACATGAACAGATAATCAGACAATCAAACAGATAGAATGCAATTAACTAACATATACTCAGTCAATTTAATTTCCAATTTCAGTCAGTCAGTTCAGTACTTTAATCAGTTCAATTATCAGTCAGTTATCAGTCATCATCAGTTCCGTTTAGCAGTAATCGGTGATTATCGGTAATCAATCAGTCCCTAATCAGTAAACAGTATGAGGGTTGTTACAAAAAGGTCTTGGACGGAGGGAAGCAATTGTCGACCCTCACATACTCACCAAACCACCTTTCAACACATTGAGCTGCCCAGATCGGTGGATCTACGAACCATTCTAGAAGAAAAGGCACGAAGGAGAAAAGATGCCCAAGTCCATGACCTTCAAAGGATATCAGCTCTGCAGGGGCTAGCGCTTAAGACGCACAGAAGTATCGAGGTTGGAATGCTAGTACAGTGCCTTGCTTATGAACCAGCCAATAAGGCATCAGCAGTTGCAGAGCTCACCATTCGTTTCGGTGATAGAGAATGCACCACTGCCCTTGGGCTTCAACCAGCCTAAGTTCACGATCTACGACGGGAAGTCAGATCCTTACATGCATTTAAGCCACTTTTACCAAGTTATGGCCATACACCGGCAGAACGACGCTCTAATATGCATTTTGTTCCCATCCAGCCTTGGAGATTTGGGCTTTAACTTGGTTTGAAAAGTTGCCAGAAGGCAGTATTGCTTTCTGGGCGCAACTTGCGGAGGCGTTTGTTACCAGGTTTAAGACAAACACCAAAACGCCAGTTTAGATAGATCAGTTGCTCACCATCGACATGGGCAAGAAAAAAAACATTGAAGTCTTACAATAACAGACATTGGGAGACCTTCAACCCGATAGGCGATTGCCCCACCAGCGTAGCTATCGTGCAGTACAAGCAGAGTTTACCAGTGGGCCATAAGTTGAGAAATTCAATGATAATGGTGTCACTCCTCACTATGGAAGCCCTGATAGAGAGAGTGCACCAGCACATCAGGGTAGATGAAGATGGTGCTCACACTAAAGTGAAGTCCAACACAACAGTGATGTGGGACAAGAAACCTGCGAGAAAAGGTAATATGGTCAAAAAGAAGGGCCGACCTAACAACAACAATCGCGGTGCACCACCCAATGATGAAGACACCAAGGGAAGGAGGTTGAGGGTCTGCACCACCATTACGACTGTTTTCAAGAAGCCCATCTACCGAATCCTTAGTGAAATACGTAATGAACCCTTCGTTCGGCGGCCTGCCACGTTAGAAAAAGCACAGAGGGGCTACAACAAGAGGTATAAGTGCACCTTCCATGATAAAGTAGGGCACCGAACTAAAGATTGTACGCCTCTAAGGCAACATCTGGTAGAATTGATGGCAGGTGGCCACTTAGATCAATACATTGAAGGGGGGCTCGGCCAGCTCCTCAAGATGGAAATGCGACAAACGGGATACCGGTAGCTGGTCCGCCTTAAGGCATGATCAAAGTGATTCTTGGGATCATAGAACCTGAGCAAGTTTGCGAGCTCAGAAGGATGATTAAAAAAGTGGAACACATGAGGAAAGTGTTGAGTGTTCAACCAACCATTAAGAAAGGAAAGACAGAAGCAAAGAATGTAATCACTTTCTCTGACAAGGACTTAGCAAGGTTGCAGAACCCCCACAATGACGCGCTAGTTGTTACTTTGCACATCAAAAACTTTGATATCAAGCGGATCTTGATAGACCAGGGAGGCTCGTGTGAGATAATATACTATGAGACCTTCAAGCAATTAAAATTGGAGGACAAAGACGTGACACCGGTGACTTCCCTGTTGGCCGGCTTTAATTCGATGCCAAAATGGCCAATTGGCAAGATAATTTTGCCGCGCAAAACTAGATAGATGACAAAACAAGTGGAGTTCTGGGTGTTGAAAGTTTCCTCCACATACAACATCATTTTGGGAAGAGCATGATTGCATGCTATGCAAGTTGTAGCATCGAATTACCATCAAGTGATGCGATTCCCAAACAAAGCCGGAGTAATTGAAGAGGTCCTGGGAAACCAAATCATGTTCAAGCAATGCTTCGTGACCGTGAACGGCCGCAGAGCTGCCAATGGATTTGTGCAGATGGTAGAAGAATTGGAGAGCGACGAGATGTTCGCAGACGTCGACAAGGCAGCTGAACAGAAAGAGGTGGAAGATCTGGTGGAAGTAAGAATCGAAGAGAACGACCCACACTACAACAAAAAAGGGTTTTTACGACACCAAATGCACGTCGTGAAAAAGATTCTACGATGCGCAAGGTAAAGCCGTGTTATAACTGGTCATGGAAAGTCATTCATTTCAACGGCATGTTGTAGTACGCCTTTAAAAACCTTTTAACTGCGGATCTTGTGTGTCATATTTGACTTTTCTTTAACTACTTTTGCACGCCGTTAATTTAAGGGACAAACTACGACGTTCATTACTAGTCGTTGAATATTTAATACAATGACCTATTTTGCTTGCCATAGATAGCCCAAGTTTCATAACATTTTTTGCATGTCGTAGAATATGTATATTTTTTTTTAAAAAAAAAAAAACATTCAGCAGGTGTTATTTCACTTGTTCTGTAAAATCTAAGAAAACATTGCAAACAAGCTTCACAAATGTATATATATATATAAGCATTAATCAAACACCAAAATATTATTTTTTTTGGGTGAATAAGTCATAAAAGAAAACATGAAAATATATAAGATTCCAAGGGACATACCCCAACCCTACCATAGCTATACAATAAAAACAAACTAACAAAAACTACAACCAAGCTAAAGAGCTAGAAGACAGAAAAAACAAAGGGGCCAAACAACCTATTCAACATCTATATCTAAAAGAAAATAGGGAGACAGAACAAGAACAAAAGGGCCCATATCAGCAAAAAGAGAAAACCAGGAAAGCAAAACCCACTAAGTCCAAACAACTGAGCCAAGGCATTACTTCATCACAACCAATAAGCAGTGGCAACACAAAGACCTGTAGACAAACTAAAAAGCCTTCATATGTATGAGTAGCCGCAATAACTCTATACCAAGGCCTTCAAGATCATAACACACATCACTATCTAGTTATAGCAGAACAATAAGCTTCGTGGGGACACCATAACCGACAACTACCCAAGGAACATATCTCTTGCACAGCCCGTAGGAAAAGGGACAACAACACTGATACACAACTCAAATAAAAAGAAAATTTCCAAAATCACAAAGCACTGAGAGGAGGAAAGAAAATAAATAGAACAACGGATTGACCCAAGGCACAAAGAACTAGAACTGGTGCAGAGTTGCAACCTGGCTCCCATACAAGACCATCACTCTTTGATAAAACCAAGAAGAATTTACTGAAAATTGACTGGGCTACCTAGATCATACCCAGCCAAACCATCTACATAACCTGGAATATCTAAACACAGTAAGCAAGATGAAATGAACTAGCAGCACCACACTTAGTATATACTTAGATCACTTGACCCACAAACTCAAACTCTCAGCAGGAAGATAAATAACAGTGAACACACAAAAAAAAAATTCATCCTCATAGACACTGGGCTCACAAAACAAAGAATTCCCTAATAATAGCACCAGTAATGGAGAACCTGCAAAACCAACAAAGTTAGGACACAATTTATAACTTACCTTCTCTCAACCCACAACTCACAGCCAACTCCACACCCTAAGTATGTGCTCACAAAACTCAACTCTTTTGCCCTAAATGAAGACCAGCTTTGCGGCCTGCATAGCAAACAATTAGGAAAAACACAATATATACAAAACTCATTTTGAGCTCACAGCCACTCAACCGAGAATATGGAATCTCACAACACTCAACCCTTAAAACTCCTATCTTCCACATTTTTTAATTCAATAGCAGCCATATACCAGCACACATGGGTGGGAAAAAACAACCTGTAACAAAAAGGTTACAAAACACAACTAACTCATAAACTCGAAGCCTCTTTAAGGATAGAGGTTGGAAGTCTCCATTTGGACAAAAACCACTTATCCTTTGAATTTCTCTTCAAGTTTTTGAGAGATAGAACTCTAAACTTGATCATGTTAACAATATTTACAACAACAATATCTTCAGGAACTCTCTCTTTTGTAAAAACTCTGTTATTTCTCTCAAGCCAAATACGATAAACAGAGCAAGTAAAAACTAGTCTGGATATAATGGAACCAAGGGACTTACCCCTCACATTCACGGCAATATAGGGGACCAAATCAAGCCAGTTCAGAGCAAGCCAGTTCACATCAATTTGTTCCTTCATAGACAACGAAACACTCTCAGAGAAGGGACATTTAAAGAATAAGTGAGACTGGTCCTCGGAATGTTGGTGGCACAATGGATAGGTAACAACATGAGAGATGCCAAATGATTTCAGCTTATCCCCTATATTCAATCTATTCTGAATGGCTAACGAAGAAATAAAATTAGCCTTAGGGATGGAGACTCGGGTCCCCTTTGGGTATACCCCCAGAATATTCTTCTGTGTGAACCTAAGGGGGACAAAAGAGAAAGATTAATAAAAACAGTAGAGATCTAATCACTCACTGGAGTGAAAATATAAGTGTTTTAAGATAATTCTTAGAAATATTAAGCACATAAATAAAAATAACTTATTTGTAAAGAGTAATTGAAATTACTCCATCAAAAGTGTCTCGCCTCCTTACTTTTGCAACATATTCACCTTTGAACTTTTGTGAGAATGGAAGAGGGATGGGAGGTGGAAGAGAGAGAGGTGGGCTATATAACTTTTAATATACAGCCCGTAGTACTTTTAAATTTTCTCCATTTTTTCTCTAGATATATAATAAAATATAGTAGTTCTCGAAAGTGCAGTGAAACCATTAAAATCTATTATTGATGTTGAGAAAGCTAAAGTAGTTGTTTGTTCGAAAGAAAGATTCGGCATTGGAAAAATATATTTCAAATGTTAACCAACCACCAAAAAACAAAATGATTTGATATATATATATACACACAATCTTTTTACATATATATAAATAAATAAATTGAAAAAACCGACATAAATTTTACGGGAAAACAAACCAACCGAACCGGAACCTTAGTAAGACTTCTATTTTCCATGGATAAACTTACCTGAGAAGCGATGGCATCAGAAACGTCAGAGTCGGACTCTGATGATTCCCCATTTTTTTCCATACCTTTCACCAAGGACTGCCAATAAACCACAATTAAACTGTGTCCATAGGATAACCCAATTCACTAAATCCTAGTAATAAATTCCATACAAAAATAAGATAACCAATAAATCAAATTCCCTCTAGCATACAACCAAACAAATTTTTTGTTTTTCAGAAAACTGGTTCTGAAAACAAAAACGAATTCAATCATTAAAAAAAAAAAAAAACACAAACCCAAATAGATATTTGCAATAACAGTGATTTTGTCTAAAACCTGGGATACATTCTTTCTATTTTATGCGTTTTCTATCATATAGTTCTGTGTTACGTAGCAACAACGGTAATAATCAACTGCCTAAACAAGGTGATTTGAGCTAAATTTGAGCAATACAACAAAAGATCAAATTACCTGAATTTCGCCCAATATATCAGATAATTTACCATTCTTAACCAGGACCGTACTACTGTACCCTGCAAAGTATAATCAGATCGATATCAATAGGCAAGAGAGAGCCTAATACCGAAATCGATTAAGCGAGTTTTGTGTGTGTGTATGTCTGTGAGTGCAGATAGATTACCTGCTCCAACCAAGATCAAGATCTTGGAGAAGCCCATGCCAGTTTGCATCGCCATCGCTGGTGATCTCACCCCAACTACATATATATAAATAAATAAATTGAAAACACCGATGTAAATTTTACGGGAAAACTAAACAAACGAAACAGAACCTTAGTAAGGCTTCTATTTTCCATGGATAAACATATCTGAGAAGCGATGGCATCAGAAACGTCAGAGTCAGACTCTGATGATTCCTTATTTTTTTCAATACCTTTAACCAGGGACTGCCAATAAAACACAATTAAACTGTGTCTACAGGATAACCCAATTCAACAAATTCACTAAATCCTAGTAATAAATTCCACACAAAAATAAGATAACCAATAAATAATTCCCTCTAGCTTACAACCAAACAAATTGTGTTTTTCAAAAAACTGGTTCTGAAAACAAAACGAATTCAATCATTAAAAAAAAAAAAAAAAAAAAACCCACAAACTCAGATAGATATTCGCAGTAACAGTGATTGACAAGGTGATTTGAACTAAATTTGAGCAATACAACAAATGATCAAATTACCTGAATTTCACCCAATAAATCAGATAATTTATCGTTCTTAACCAGGATCGTACTAGTGTACCCTGCAAAGTATGATCAAATCGATATCAAAAGGCAAGAGAGAGCTTAATACCGAAATCGACTAAGAAAGTTTTGTGTGTATGTGTGTTTGTCTGTGTGTAGATAGATTACCTACTCCGACCAAGATCAAGATCTTAGAGAGGCCCATGCCAGTTTGCATCTCCACCGCTGGTGATCTCATCCCAACCCAACCTTAGCTAGGTCTTCTTCTCTCTCCTCCGACGACACTACTGAATTCTCAAAGGGATTTTTATTCACTTTATACCCTACTTGGAACGACGTCGTATTTTAGCAAAATGGCGGTGGAAGTGATTTGCTAAACGGAACCAGTATTCAAGCAAATCACTTCCACCGCCATTTTTCTAAAATACGACGTCGTTCCAAGTAGGGTATAAAGTGAATAAAAATCCCTTTGAGAATTCAGTAGTGTCGTCGGAGGAGAGAGAAGAAGACCTAGCTAAGGTTGGGTTGGGATCAGATCACCAGCGGTGGCGATGCAAACTGGCATGGGCCTCTCTAAGATCTTGATCTTGGTCGGAGCAGGTAATCTATCTACACACACAGACAAACACACATACAAACAAAACTCTCTTAGTCGATTTCGGTATTAAGCTCTCTCTTGCCTTTTGATATCGATCTGATTATACTTTGCAGGGTACACTAGTACGATCCTAGTTAAGAACGATAAATTATCTGATTTATTGGGCGAAATTCAAGTCATTTGATCTTTTGTTGTATTGCTCATATTTAGTTCAAATCACCTTGTCAATCACTGTTACTGCGAATATCTATCTGGGTTTGTGTTTTTTTTTTTTTAATGATTGAATTCGTTTTGTTTTCAGAACCAGTTTTTTGAAAAACACAAAATTTGTTTGGTTGTAAGCTAAAGGGAATTATTTATTGGTTATCTTATTTTTGTGTGGAATTTATTACTAGGATTTAGTGAATTTGTTGAATTGTGTTATCCTGTGGACACAGTTTAATTGTGTTTTATTGGCAGTCCCTGGTTAAAGGTATTGAAAAAAATAGGGAATCATCAGAGCCCGACCCTGACGTTTCTGATGCCATCGCTTCTCAAGTATGTTTATCCATGGAAAATAGAAGCCTTACAAAGGTTTTGTTTCGTTTGGTTTGTTTTCCCGTAAAATTTACATGGGTGTTTTCAATTTATTTATTTATATATATGTAAAAAGATTGTGTGTGTATATATATATATCAAATCATTTTGTTTTCTGGTGGTTGGTTAACATTTGAAATATATTTTTCCAATGCCGAATCTTTCTTCTAACAAACTACTTTAGCTTTCTCAACATCAATACTAAATTTAAATGGTTGCACTGCACTTTCGATGACTACTATATTTTATTATATATCTAGAGAAAAAATGGAGAAAATTTGAAAGTACTATGGGCTGTATATTAAAAGTTATATAGCCCACCTCTCTCTCTTCCACCTCCCCTCCCTCTTTCATTCTCACAAAAGTTCAAAGGTGAATATGTTGCAAAAGTAAGGAGGCTGGGCACTTTTGTTGGAGTAATTTCAATTACTCTTTACAAATAAGTTATTTTATGAACACTACAAGAAATTGCACTTTTGACAACTACTTTTGGCGACGATGCCAATTTTTCATAGCCAAAAATATATTTTTGGCGAGACAGTGATTCATTTCGTCGGTAAAAGTAGACCTTTAACGACGCAATTTACTATTGTTACTAAAAAAACAAAACATTCACCAGGCGCCAAAATTATTGGTTGGCACCAAAATTTCAAAATTTTAGCGACGAGGGTTAGTTTGTTGCAACACGATAAGCGTTGCTATTAGTTTGTTTACTTTTGGCGAATATAAGTTGGCGTGGGCGAAGAATTAAAAATTTAGCGACGACAAAACTATACGTTGGCAAAAGTTTTGTTAGTGAAATATGATGGTTTCATGATTTGCGTTTTTATTAGAACTTTTTAAAGGAGTTTGGATTCTTTCAAGTTGTCCATATAAATTTGTTTCAAACATATGGTTACTGATATCCGATTTTCATGAAAAAAAATTTCATGATTATTTTAGTCAATGAATAGTAAAAAGTGCATGGTTTAGATTGGTGAGATCAGTTTCAAAATAAGCCCACAAAACCCAAACACTATCTCAAGTTGAGATAACCAAATTAAAATAATCGAAACTCTTTGCAAAGTTGAATTGATGGCTATATTTGATTTGATTTTTTAAAACTTGATTCAAATTTATTTTTAAAGACAAAAAATTAGTTTCGTGAAAAATTTTAAAAATTTAAAAGTACTATACTTATCAATTTTATATAATTTTACAAAAGATATAAATACTTTTTTAAAAATTCAAAAATACATTTTTTAAAAGAAAATCAACCAAACATGACCTCAGTTTCTTACCTTCCTCCCAAAATTCCCCCCTCTTTTTATTTTTTTGTTCATAGGTAAAACCCTTCTCTCCATGATTTTCACCCTTGCGCAGCCGTTCTCTCACGATTTGTAGTTCTCTCCCTCTCGCACGCTTGCACAGACATTTGTCGATCATCGGGGGTTTCCGCCGTTTGTCGTTGCTGTGATAGACCCTCTCCGCTTCATTCTAGCTCTGTAGGTTTGTCCCCTCTTTGCTCTATATCTTAGTCCCCCTCCACGTCTCTGTTTCTCTATCTGCTTTGTATCTCCATATCCAATGGATTTTTGATTTCTGGATTCTTCTTCTGTATCCGAGAACGAGCCTAATTACCTTATGCTCGCTCAGGTTCAACTTCCACTCGAAGACACAGAGAATGATGCGAGACATTACAATGACGATCATTTTGATTTCGGCGAATTTGGTTACACCAATGACAAGGTACAGTGTGTATTTAGATGTTTGTATGGAAATTGCTTTGATTTTCTTATTGGTTCACTGTTAGTTCGACTTTCTGAATTGGTTTAAGGAATGATTGGATTGAGAAATTGAGAAGCTTTAGTTGGTCATTGTGAAAATTTTGCCAGTTTTACCACTTGGGTTTAGGGTTTTACTGGAAATTAAATTAGTAAGATTGGTTGCTTGGGTAGTTAACTTGATGTCTGTATTCTCTTGTTATAAGATCATACATTATGTATTGTCCATTTAGTATTTAAGCTAATGTAAAGTCTTTTGTTATTTATTTATTTATTTTGGTTAATTTTGGCTCCATTTGTGGTGCTTTCCAGGTTTCTTTTCTCCGTTACACTCAGCAGTGGAAGAACAAAAGTTGTGTTTGTGTTGAATAAATCTAATCTCTATCAGAATTCTAATGATTAATTATGCATTCTCTAGTTTGATTGTTAATTTTATTCAAAGGGATTTCTTGTAGGAGGGACTATAAAGAATGGACAAATTTCCCCTATTTTAGATTTGTTAATGAAGTAATTCTAATCTTCAATTCTTTTACATGATTTGATGCAACTCAAGGAAGCTACTGCTTTCGTCAAGGAAAATACTTAGAAGTTGCTTAATTTAGAACATGTGACATTTTATCTTGTATCTATATACTATCTGCCCTTGAAGCAAAACTTTCAGTTTCCTACCATGTTCAGAAAGAGATTGAAGAACTATCTATGACTAATCCTCATTGGAGAACCCGTAGTTTCTATGAATTTGAAATTTTTTTGTATAGCTTTTTAGATGGGTCAACAAGTACATGAATTGAAAGAATGAAGCTTAAGCTTGAAACACCTATTGCAATGGCAGAGCAACTGCTTTCTGCTTGTCAGGAGCTTGTGAAAGAAAGTGCCAGCATACCAAGCAGGATTTGATGTCAGTAAATGAACAAGTAGACAGTGTGAAAGAGTATGCAATGAAGATGGAAAGTGTTAGCGTTTTGTGGAAGAGACAGACTTTATCATTGATTCACTGGTATGTTTCTTAGACTCCAAAATATTATGAGCTAGATGCAAACTTTTGGTGTCAAATCGATGTAACCGATCTATGTCTCTAACAATATTTATCAATCTTTTTCATTCTTTGTCCTAAATTTTATTTATGAAAGCTATACAAATGCAGATTGATAGTACACTTTCATGAATTGTGAAGATTATATAATCAACTCTACAATTATCAAATCTTGATCTTGTTGCTTCATATGCTTTCAAAGAGAAATCTGTTCCAATGTCTGCCACCTCAATTACTCGAAATGACATTATTGGCCTTGCACATTCTAATGCACAAGTAAGTAAATGATTCTAACCTGTTTGGGATTTGAGTTGAGCTCTAAAATTAACATTATTTGTATGTTCTTATAAACTTTACATGTCTATAATTGTCTTGAACATATATATATGATACTTATGAAAATATAATTTAGGAGAATGTAAAGTTTAAACCTTGAGCTTTAGTCTAGAGTACATATTTATATACTTTCAAGAAGGGTAACTTCTAATGGTCAATAATGTAGAACCCCCAAAAATATAAAACTAGTTTTTATTCAACTGCTCTAATTGGTCTCTTCACCAAACAACCCCAAACGATGAAAGGAACAAACAACTCAAGATTTTTTAACAGCTCTTTTATCTTTTTTTCTATTTCCATTGGCATTTAGAGGGAAAAATCATGAAATCGCCACAAAAATGCCTAGAAATTAGTATGAACGCCTTAGTAAGCATAAAAGGAACTTGTTATAACTCAAGGAACAAGCATGGGACTCCCAGCTTTCAAATTGAGCTGAAATGTCTTTTTTGAGCATTTATGCTTGAAAATAGGCATTTGAAGGGAAAAATCATGAAATAGCCACGGAAATACCCAGGAATCAATACGAACAACATTGTAAGGATTAAAATGTTGAAACTCATGGAACAATCACAGGATTCCCCATTATAAAATTAAACTCAAATTTGCATATTTTTTAACACTTAATCTTGAAAATTAGCACCCGGAGAGAAAAATTGTAAATTAGCTATATAAATACCCGAGAATTGGTTCAAACACCTTAGTAAGGACCAAATTAACTTATAGAAACTCACAGAACAAGCATGAGAATCCTAGTTTCAAAATTAAGCTCAAACTTGTATATTTTGAACACTTAGACTTAAAAATAGGCATTTGAAGGGAAAATTTGTGTAATAGCTATGAAAATGCCCAGGAATTGGTTTGAGCACCTTATTAGGGGAAAAATGACTTGTAAAAACTCATGGAATAAGCACAAGACTCGTAGTTTCAAAATTAATCTCAAACTTGCATGTATGAACTAGACACTTAAAAATGAAATAAGTTTAGCTAATTCAATTAATTTTAACTATATTTGTATATTATTTATGAAGTTAATGCATTGATAAAGTACTAATGTTTTTGTCTTTTTATTGACAGGTTGATGATGGACGTTCGTGGTTTGGGTGGTGATATTGTTATTAAAGATACAAGAGTTTGTCGTTCAACAATGTAGTCATTTATTTTATTTTTCTTTGTTTCGTTTTATAAGTTATTTTGTCAAATATTTGAATATATTTTGGAATTATTATGTTTGGGATTGTTGGATATTTGGACACATTTTAGGATTCTTATGTTTAGTATTGTTGGATATTTGAATGCAATTTGGGATTGTTTGATATTGGAATGCATTTGACATTAATTTGGTTGGATTAACAGTTGTTACGATGTATGGCGTTAAGTTTAGTTTGCATAGTTTGTTATATATAGATTTGTTTGTATGTATATACAGGTTACAAGGAAAACAAATCACATGGAACATTTTATTAAAAAAAAATATTATCATATATGCAGTTTATACATGCCTGTGATTTATATATTTTAACTACATAATCAATCATTGATAAAAGAAATCCTATAGAAAATATAAATAATTTTTAATTGATTTTGCCGATGCAAATTTGTCGTTGCCAAAATTGCTTTCTTGACAAAACAAATCATCGGCAATTGGCAACATTTACCGACATAAATGTGTCCCCAAAAGTTTACTTTTGTTGACTCATATTGTGTTGCTAAAAGTGTATTTTTTTGCTGATGCAAATTTGTGTCGGGAAAAGTGCCACACAATCATCATATTTGAACTACTTTTACCGACGCAAGGTAAATTGCCGACAAGGGATGAAGGCTTTTACCAACAACTATATTTGTTGCTAAAGGCATTACTTTTACCTACGCAATATAATTTCGTCGGCAAAATGTTTTGTCGATTCACTTTTACCTACGGGTTGCCAACGTAGCTCCGTGTGTCGGCAAAACTTTTTGCCGATGAGTTTTCCCTTTTAGCAACATATTTTGTTATGTTGCGAAAAATGCAATTTCTTGTAGTGATATAACTTCAGTGACTACCTCACAAGGTCAATTCCATAAGATTCCGCTGCCTTTTCAAGTGTTGTTTCACTCAAACTAAGACGTTTAATTTTTCCAATTCCAGCCCTCAAAGCCTCTTTCAATCCATTCTTTGGTTTCCCAGCATGAATTGCAATCAGATGCTTGTATTGACGTGCTCCTAGCTGGCATGATTTCTGCTCACAGCCATCACTGCCTTCATCATCCTGATCAATGTCGTCCTATTAGCCATGACTAAATTCTAACATGTTAAAGTAATTAGGCACCTTATATATTATAATAGAATGAAGTAAATTTCATTCCTAGATTATAAGCTGATGAAATAAATTTATTTTTTAGCTCACCCTGTCTTCGGGATCCAACTCAGCTGCAAGGTGTGGCGACTCCTTTCCCGATGTAGCTTTAGTAGATGAATCTTTCTCTGTTGGACCCTCAGATTCAAGATATTCTTTTGGTGGTTTGGTTGAAAGAATAATTCGATGCTTTAAGGCTTCTGGTGAAGGGAATTCTTCCAAGCACCCTAACGCAAGGTAATATAATAGTTCTCTAAACATCTCAATGACCGTCTATAGGAAGATTTAGTTTTTATTACAATAGAAACATTGAAATCAATTCATCTTTTTGTAATTTAAAATCATGAAGGTAAAAAGAAAAAAAAAAAGAATTAAAGCTAACCTCTGCAACCTTAGCTTGAAGGTCTGCTGTAAGGTGGTTCTCCAAAGTTACTATAACAGGGTATGGAGATTTAACAAAAGCATATTCTTTAATGGACTGCAAGCATTTCATGAGTGTCACAGGAACCATTAGGGTCCTAGATTCATTCAGAAGTTGAGATTATTCCAAACATAAACATAAGTCAATAATGAACTTAAGAAACTGAATGTAATTTAAAATATTTAGTAAATTCATATTTAAGATTAAAATTTATAATCTATATTGCAAATGCAATGGGATCAGGCAATCCCTACAAAAATTACTTGATACGAGTGTATAACTAACAATTATGCCAACACATAATATCACTTGGATAGTTTCCTAAATTCTCCAATAATTTTGGTTTGCAATTATGATATCATTTATGATATGTTGCATAAACAATCAATATTGGTAAGTAGCTGCATAAAGAAAGACTAATAAAAATGGTAAAAACAAGGAGAAGAAGAAGAAAGACTAATAAGTAATTACAAATGACAGAGTATTTCATCTTACTTAGCATATTCCCGGCCTTGAATTGCTTCCCATTTATCCAGCCTCCAACACTAAAATCCCATCCTGAAGAATCACCTACAGTGAAAGTAGCTGAGTGAGTTGTTTCCAAGTGAAGTGAGAGGGAGACAAGGAGAGCAATGGCAAGAACCACAACTCTGTTTGCACTGCATCTTCCCTGGTGATACTTCAATGCCATGACGCAAAGGTGGAGACGAAGCTACAAATAAATTACTGTGAGCTTCCTAGCTAAGGGCGTATTTAAGAAATGGGGTTGTTGTTGCTTTTATAAAGGTGCGTGTCTTTGGGTATCAAATGGAGGGTGTTTTGGTTATCGCCTGGAAATAATTCATTAGTTTAAATTTGTTAGTGGGCAAAACAAAAATAAACAAAATAAAGTAATTTCTTCATTATCTTATTCCATGGGAATAGGGACACTAAACATTGTTGCCTTACAATGATTAGCAAGCAGCATTTGTTGACTACACAAAGCGAGTGGAAAAACAGGTACAGATAATAAATAAATTCATGCATCATTTTCAAAAGGAGAGATCATTCTGTGTTGATTAAAGCTATAGAATCGGCCAAAGACATGAATTGGTTCCAACTTTCTCTAGTCTTCATAGAATAGTTCATGCATTAAGAAGAACATCATCCAATGGAAGAAAATCAAGGTTTCAAGTTACACAACACACTGCATCCAGAACTCTAAAACAGACACACACAACTAAACCTCTGTAGTAAATCACAGTACAATAATAATCTTCAAACAGATAAAAAAATTGTAACATACAATCAACCAGAGCAATCAAATGAGAAAAATACTCTGTTTGGTTAGTCAGAAAAGAGAATCAAAGCAAGAGGAAGCTCACCTTACTTGAGACTTTTGTCAAATATGTTGTCTTCAGCAACCAAGCAACATATATGCACATGAAATTAAACACATCAATTAGAGTTTTGGGGCAAGACCAGTATCAATTCTAACCAACTTAATCAAACATATATGAGTGTGTATACATATATATATATATATATATATATGTAAAATTCTCGAATGCAAAAAACATGAATCAAATCAAATAAATGAAATAGAACACTCTAGAAAATAAAACACTAAATAGATGAAATTGATAGTTTAAAGGATAAAAATGATCAACTAAACTCTAGAAAAAAACATTAATCAAATCAAATTTTGCTTTAGAAAATAAAAAAATTACTTCAAAAATGACAACAAGCAAAGTTAGAACTCACAATTTAGATAGTATTCTCCAAGTTCTGAGCAACACCATGAGCTAAGAAAATCAACAAGAAGGCTCTTGGTTAGGGTTTCAGAATTCGAGTGTTTAGTAATGAGTGGTGTCTCTTCATCCATGGCTTCTTAGAACTCTCAATTGGGTCGATTTGCCACAATAAGATATATATACCCTAGAAATTGGTGGTGTGGTGGGGCATATAAGAAAGAGTATGAGAGTGGGGGGTGAAGAGAGAGAGAGAGAGCACCATTTGAAACCCTTACCGTTCGAAGCCTCTCTCTTCTTCCACTCTTCTCGATTTTCCTCCTTGAACAGTATTCTATGTTTAGCCATTAGAAGTCAATGAGTGAATGTTTTGAATAGTATTTGGTGCTCAGACCCTTCTCTTCCCCTGTGATTTTTCTTCTTCGAACCTTTCTCTTCTCTTCTCTGTCCCTAACCCGTTCTCTACTCAGACCCCTCTTTTCCGGGCCATTTTCCTAAATAAGCTAAAATAATAAATTAATTCTCAAACTAAGTTTTGAAAAAATTTTCCTAAATAAGCTAAAATAATAAATTAATTCTCAAACTAAGTTTTGAAAAAATTCTCAAAATAAGTTAACTCGTGATTCATAATCGCGATTTCAACATATTTGCACCTATCTCACGTGAAATTTGGTAAATTTTAAATTCGTGGTTACAAAAAGTACTTTTGATTAAGAAATCGTGGTTACAAAACGTGATTTTAATTAATTTTTTTTTCCTATGAACTCGCTGTTCTGAACCACGATTTTATCCAAAAAAAAATTTCTTTTGAACTTGCTGTTCCTAACCACGATTTTATGGAAAAAAAATTTCTTCTGAACTCGTTTCGAGTCACGCTTTTAGACCAAAAACTTTTTCTATTGAAATCGTGGTTGTGAACCACGATTTCAATACTGATTTGCCAACCACGCTTGGACCAACTGATGCCTAATGTAAAATAAACACAGTTTGTCTAATAAAGTTATTTCTTAAATAACAAATAAATTCTAACAAATAAATTTCTAAAAATAAAAATAAAATAAAATTCTAAAAATTTACGCTACCTTAGTGTTTAGGGATAAAATTTATTTTTTTTATTTTACTAAAATAAAAATAAATAAATTTTAAGAATTAAACCCTAAACCCTAAAATAAAAAAAAATAAAATTTATCCGTAAACATTAAGTTAGCGGTTTGGTAACGTTTACGTTTTTTGTTTATATTTATGAAAATTTTATAAACTAGTTTTTATTTATTTTTAGAAAAATATAAATTACAAACGAGTTTGGTTTAAACAAAATGTTTAAAAAAATTTATAAAATTTAAATGCATTTAGTTTTAAAATGTTTAAAAAATTTTAAAAACGTAAAATAAAAAATATGTTTGTTCAAGCCTAAAATATTGAAAAAATAATTATTTGAAAAAAAAAATTAATTGGGAAAAAAAATATTTCAAAAACATTTAATTGAAAAAAAAAATTAATTGAAAAAAAAACTAATAGAAACAAAAATTAATTGAAAAAAATTATTTGGTCTTAATTTCAATTATTTGGTCTTATTTTTTTTCAATTATTTGAAATTAAGACCAAATAATTTTTTTTCAATTATTTTTTTCTATTAATTTTTTTTTTCAAATATTTTTTTCCCAATTAATTTTTTTTTTCAAATAATTACTTTTTTCAATTAAATTTTATAAAAAAATTTTAAACAATAATTATTTTATAAAATTTTCTTTCAATTATTTGTTTAGGGATAAATAATTGTTTAGGGATAAAATTTTCAAATAATTATTTTCTTTCAATAATTATTTTATAAAAAATTTTAAACATTTTGTTCAAACCAAACTCGTTTGTAATTTATATTTTTCTAAAAATAAATGAAAACTAGTTTATAAAATTTTTATAAATATAAACAAAAAACGTAAACGTTACCAAACGCTACCTTAGTGTTTACGGATAAATTTTATTTTTTTTATTTTAGGGTTTAGGGTTTAATTCTTAAAATTTATTTATTTTTATTTTAGTAAAATAAAAAAAATAAATTTTATCCCTAAACACTAAGGTAGCGTAAATTTTTAGATTTTTATTTTTATTTTTATTTTTATTTTTAATAATTTATTTGTTAGAATTTTTTTATTATTTAAGAAATAACTTTATTAGACCAACTGTGTTTACTTTACATTAGGCATCAGTTGGTCCAAGCGTGGTTGGCAAATCAGTATTGAAATCATGGTTCACAACCACGATTTCAGCAGAAAAAGTTTTTGGTCTAAAAGCGTGACTCGAAACAACGAGTTCAGGAGAATTTTTTTTTTTCATAAAATCGTGGTTAGGAACAGCGAGTTCAGAAGAAAATTTTTTTTAGATAAAATCCTGGTTCAGAACAGCGAGTTCATAAGAAAAAAAAATTAATTAAAATCGCGTTTTGTAACCGCGATTTCTTAATCAAAGGCGCTTTTTGTAACCACGAATTTAAGATTTACCAAGTTTCACGTGAGATAGGTGCAAATATGTTGAAATTGCAATTGTGAATCGCGAGTTAGCTTATTTTGGGAATTCTTTCAAAACTAGACTTAGGCCTCGTTTGGCAACCGAACATTTTAGCCAAAAAGTCAAAAAGTTACGAAATTAGCCAAAAAACCAACAACCTGTACCAAAAAGTCAAAGATTCTTTTTTCTCTCTACTTTTTACACATCTTTTCGTAAAAAGCCAAAAAGTCATCCCAAACATACTAGTTTTTTTAAGCTCATATTTTAGCCAAATAGCCAAAAAGTTACTAAATTAGTTTGTTCCCAAACGAGGCCTTAGTTTGGGAATTAATTTATTATTTTAGCTTATTTAGGGAAATGGCCCCTCTTTTCCCTTTATTTTTTTAAATATATTTTTTTGGTGTTTTGGAGCTAGAGTTTTTCATTTTGGCGCCTACTTTTTTTTTCGTCATAACATTCATGACATGCATTGTGCGTAGTAAAAAGGTAATACTTTTAATGACAGGCATTGTGTGCGTCATAAAAAGTGCAATACTTCTAACAATGGGCGTTGTGTGCACTGTGAAAAGTGCAATACATTTCACAGCTGGCATATATGTGTCGTGTATAGTTGATGTATTAACGACATGCCATATGTATGTCATAGAAAGTTTTATTATTTACGGCAAACATTGCAAGCCATAAAAAAATCAACATTACTACCATTCACGGCCTACACAATAGACACGCTGTGGTTGGAAAATTATTTATGACGTGCAAAAAAAGCAAGTCGTAAAAGTGAGAAACCACGGCTTGCATTTATTGTATGTCGTTGATGTGAAGCCGTAAAAACCCAGTTTTGTTGTAATGCCAGAGAAGTTCTTCTTGCTTGACTCATCTTTGTCCAACACTAAGAGAACAAAGATCATGGAATTTTTGATGTCCAATATCGAAGAGTTTGCCTAGATGCCATACGATATGCCTGACATTGACCTAAACTTCATCTATCATCAACTTAACGACGACCCTACCGCCAGACCAATCATACAGTGAACATGCAAGTCGACTCTACATCATGCCAAGATAATAGCTAAAAATGTGGGAAACCTATTGGACGCGAGGGCGATCAGAGAGGCTCACTATACCAAATGGATCTCTAACACTGTGGTGGTGTCCAAAAAGAATGACAAATGGTGCGTTTGTATGGACTACAAAAAGGTCAACAAAGCATGTCCAAAAGATAGTTTTCCTCTACCAAGGATAGACCAACTAGTGGACCTAACTGCAGGCCACAACGGACTTAGCTTTCTTGATGCATATTGTCGATTCCATCAGATTGCTATGTATGAACTGAACCAAGAGGTCACATTCTTCACGACTCCAAGAGGGTTGTATTGCTACAAGGTCATGCCTTTTGGCCTAAAAAATGTAGGGGCAACATTTCAGCGAATGGTCACCAAAATGTTCGAACTATTGTTAGGCAGAACAATGGAGGCTTACATTGACGACATGGTGGTCAAAAGTAAGAATGAAGCAAACCATCTCATCGACCTAGCTGAGATGTTTCAAATTTTGAAGACCCACAAGCTGCGCTAAATGCTTCCAATTGTGCATTTGGCGTGGGGCCAGGCAAGTTTTTGGATTTCTAGTGACCAACCGCGGTATAGAAGCAGGTCCCTCCTAAATCAAGGTTGTTTAAGAGCTCGAAAGGCCTAACACGGTCATGGAATTGCAACACTTGACAGGCCTGGCTACCACACTAAATCGATTCATAAGTCGGTCGTCAGACAAATGTTAACCATTCTTCCGGGTGCTTAAAGCAAAATTTGAGTGGAATAAAGAGTGTGACCGACCTCTGGAGAGCTTGTAGGAGTGCTTGACCTCTCCGCCACTATTACCAACCCCAATGCTTGGAAAGGAACTTTACTTGTACTTGGTGGTTTCCCAACATGCAGTTAGCACAGTGTTGGTGTACGCAGAAAGAATACAACACTTGACCATTTTTTATGTAAGCAAAACAATCCTAAGCATCGAAACAAGGTACTTGCCATTAGAGAAGCTTGCTTTAGCTTTAATAATGGCATCGAGAAAACTGTTGCACTACTTTCATGTGCACACTGTGGTCGTATTAACGACATTCCCTCTAAAAGCCTTGTTTAAGAGGGCAGACTTCTTTGGAAGAATACTGAAGTGGGCAGTAGAGTTGGGACATTTTGACATCAAATTCTAAGCCAGAACGGCAATAACGGCCCAAGCCTTGGTAGACTTTGTGGCATAGTTTGCTCCAGGAAGTTACTCTATTTGTTCGATCAACTTGACAAAATAAACTGGACAATGGAGGAAGTGTCGTAGGAATAGCGCATCCTTCATAGCAAGTTGATCAACCGCACAAAACACCATTAAGCCTAACAGTGGCTGTACTGTCCACTAAGGCTAACAACATAATGCCAATAGAGGAAAGAGTAAGCCGCACAATTACAAACGCAATTTGCGAAGATATGCTTGAAAGGGAAATGGTAAGGCAATTGAGCAGAGAGGACAAAGTCCATACGGCAGACAAAGACTTGAAAGAAATCACCGATGTCCCAGATCCTAAAGCATCTTCGGACCCATCCACATGCTGGAAGTTGTTCATAGAAGAGATGTGGAAGCTCATCGTGGATAGCATGTCTAACAGACATGGCATTGGACTTGGAATAGTCCTCATCTCGCCAGATGGATTGACCATTGAACAAGCAATCACACTTGGATTTCCAGCATCCAATAATGAAGCGGACGAAGCATTATCAGCCGATTTAAAGTTAGCCTACCGAATCAAGGCCACCGAGCTAATGGTGTACAGCGACTCCTAATTGGTCGTCAACCAAATATCAGGCGACTATGAAGCAAAAGATGACAGAATGGCCAAGTATCAGGAGCTGATCAGAAACGAGACCATGAAATTCGAAGTAATGATGATAGAACAAATCGGCCAAGAGAAAAATAGCAACACAGACGAATTGGCTGATTTTGTGTTGATGGTAGACATTTCTATCCCACATCCTTAGCTAATTAACTTCCTACCAAAACCGAGCATCGAGGAACTTGAAGCAGTCGAGGTATTATGTGCCGAGCTAGGTCCGTCCTCGATGGACCCCATCATCACCTTCTTGAAAGATAGGATTTTGCTAGAGGATAAGAAGGAGGCAAACAAGATTCGAGCGAAGTCACAACGGTTTTGGCTTTCTCCATCTCTAGTGCTACACAAAAAGTCCTTCACTGGACCATACTTGAAATGTGTCCATCCTAGAAAGGTTGAGGCCTTTCTGTTCGAAATTCACAAAGGCATTTGCAGAAGCCATCAAGGGGGAGGTCTTTGGCCTACCGAGCTATCTTGCAAGGATATTGGTGGTCGTGCATGCAAGTAGACGCGGAGAAATATTTCAGAAAATGCGAACAATGCCAGAAGTTAGCACATCAAATCTATTAGCCGGCCAGAGAGCTTTTATCTTTGACCAGCCCTTGGCCCTTTGCAATGCAGGGCTTAGGCATAATTGGACCACTCTCAACGATGCCGGGCAACATAAAGTTTTTCATCGCGGCAACAGACTACTTCACAAAGTGGGTGGAGGCAGAAGCAGTTGCATTTATCAAAGAGAAAGACATCAAGAAATTTGTCTAGCATAACATCATAAATCGATTTGGAATTCCCAAGGCCTTGATATCAGACAACGACACTCAATTCGATAGACGACTCTTCAGAGGCTTTTGTGGAGAGCACAAAATAGAATTCTACAACTCCACGTTGGCTTACCCTCAAGCCAATGGCCAAGCTGAAGCATCAAATAAGGTGATCCTGGATGGCTTGAAGAAGAGGTTGTAAAAGGCGAAAGGAAAGTAGGATGAATACCCAATGTCTTATGGGCCTACTGGGCTACACCAACGCGGTCAACCGGAGAAACGCCCTTTGCCTTGGCCTACGAGATAAAAGCAGTGATCCCTCTAGAAGTCGGCCTCCTTATCATTAGAAGTGAAAATTTTGACCCAGATTTGAATGGTGAAACAATTACCTTGGAACTAGACCTTGCCGAAGAGCGAAAAGAAAGGGCGCTAATCCACATTACTTCATATCAACAAAAACTGTCTTGAAAATACAACAAGGCGGTGCATCTAAGGCAATTCAAGATTGGAGATTGGGTATTGCGCAAAGTAATGGGAAACACTTTGGTGCCTGGTGATGGCAAATTAGGACCCAACTGGGAGGGGCCGTATAAAGTGGTGGGATTAGCAAGAAAATGAGCTTACCAATTAGAAGATGTTGACAACCGAGCTATCCCAAGGCCATGGAATACGACCAATCTTAAGATAGTTTATTTTTAGCAACTATAATCTTCCTATCTTTTTGTATGGTATTTAATAAAACAAGTAGACAGTTTTTTTTTTGAAAATTTTCAATACTTGTATTTATTTCGATTTGTGCATAAAAAAACCTTTGCACAACTGGGGGCAAAGTGGGTTGGCAGGTATAACCAACTCTTTCTTGAAATCCTTTGGCCGGGATGGTTATCTTGGCCAAAGTAGGTTGCCAGGTTTGATTAACTCTTTCTTCAAATCTTTGATCAAGATGATTATCTCGACGAAAGTAGGTTGGCAGGTTTGATTAACTATTTCTTCAAATCTTTGATCAAGATGATTATCTCGGCGAAAGTAGGTTGGCAAGTTTGACCAAATTGTTTTATTCTTTTGGCTAGGATGGTTATCTCGACCAAAGTAGATTGGCAGGTTTGACTAACTTTTTGAAAATATTTGACCGAGATGGTTATCTCAGCCAAAGTAGGTTGACAGGTTTAACTAACTCTTTCTTCAAATCTTTGATCGAGATGATTATCTTGGCCAAAGTAGGTTGGTAGGTTTGACCAACTTTTTTGATTCCTTTGACTGAGATAGTTATCTCGGCCAAAGAAGGTTGGTAGATTTGACCAATTTTTTTAATTCCTTTGACCGGGATGGTTATCTCGGCTAAAGAAGGTTGGTAGGTTTGACCAACAAATCTTTGAAATCTTTGGCCGGATGGTTATCTCGGCCAAAGCAGGTTGGTAGGTTTGTCCAACAAATTTTCGAAGTCTTTGGCCGGATGGTTATCTCAACCAAAGCAAGTTGGCAAGTTTGACCAACACATTTTGGAAGTCTTTGGTTGGATGGTTATCTCGGCCAAAGCAGGTTGGCAGGTTTGACCAACACATTTTGGAAGTCTTTGGTTGGATGGTTATCTCAGCCAAAGAAGGATGACATGTTTGACTAACAGGTTTTTTACACTATTTGATCGAGATGGTTATCTCGGCCAAAGAAGGTAGGCAAGATTGACAAGAACCGAGTTGGCTAACTCGACAGAGCATGCAAAGCCCAATAAAGTAAATTCAAGACACAGTTGACAAGCAAAAAAGTTGAAAGTTTCATTAATATTGAACTTGGTTACAAGAGGAGGGGCATGCAATCTAGTTACAGTGTAAGGATAAAATGAAGAAAAAAGAAGACTATAAAAGCCAAAAATAAAAAATGTTAACAGGATCACAAGAAGAGACTGTCCAGCTCGGCCTCAGCATCGACACTGGTCTCGTCCTCACCTAGCATGGCACCACGTGCATCTTTAAGTATGAGATCGGTGATGTCCTCCTCATTGGCAGTGGTCGGCTGGATTTGATCAAGAACTTCTGGCTGAGTTGGCTGTATTTGCTGGCGACTGAGATTAGCCGATGGAGTATTGGTTAGGGCTGGGCTATCCTTCTCATCCACTTGCAGGAACTTTTGTTCGACAACATTAGCATACCCTGTTTTGTAGCTCGAAATGAAGCGAGAAGGAGGATTCAGGAAGCTGTAGAATTATGCGCTTGGTCAAGATGCTTTGTCGCCCGCTTTCCAACCGCATTTGAAGGACATATCCTTGGCTGCTTCACATTATTGGACGTAGATTTCTTTACATTCCTTGAAACCACGACCCTCAGTAACCTCCATTTTCCTGTCTAGGGCCTTTATTACATCATTCTTTGCTCTTTCTAGCTTGGCGAGCTCGCGCAGATAGCGGTCTTTCTTCTCCGCCAAAGCCTTTTGTTTGTTCACTTTGGCCATATGGACTTGTTCGGCTAGCATTTCTTTCTCGCTATTTAGCTCGGTCATGCTAGCCCTAAGCTCATTCAGCTCAGCATCTTTAGCTTCATTGTCGACAATGCCAGCTCGGGCAGTTTTTTCTTAATTCGAGCACACGTTGGTGGACAACGTGGTTCTTCTGCACAGCTTGCAATTTACGTGGAAAAAAATTAACAAACCAAGCAAAAAGTTGGGAACAAAGAAAATAAAGAACGTTTACTCACCAGAATGAGAGACTTCGTGGTAGACTGTATTGCCTTCAGCTCAGTCAATTGTTCATGCCTCTTCATGTCGACTGGCAGGTAAACACTCTTAGCCAAGTTAAAGGCTATCTGGTGGTCCTTTTCGGCGTAGACTGAATCGGTGGTGGTCATAACTCGGCCCTTATATGTTATAACCGGTGCCTACACCGGGGGAAAAGGAGTAGCACAGCGGCCCCCTTGGGCATGTTCAGTTATGTGCAACCCAGTTGCTGGCTACTCGGTCTCTTCTTCATCCACTAGCCGTTGTTGTTTGGTGGATGAGGTGCGAGCCCTCTTGCTAGTCCGAGATGAGGACGCCCTTGTAGTTGGGAAGGTGACAACTGTCATGACCCGAACCCGCGCCTATAGATTAAAGTCATAACTGGCCAGTAATCATGAGATTACTTGCGACCTCAAATAAGATTAAACGTATCTCAATAGTAATAAAGGGGGCCAAAATGAAAGCAGACTTAAAAAATTGTCCAATGAGTTGTGCTTACATGGCATACCAAAAACATTTCTCATGTACTGTTAATAACTCACATCATAAACCAAAATTAGCATCTTGTACACCTAGGATCATTCAAACATATAGTTAGCTATACCAAAAGCTTATACACATAAATGGTCTGTCATGAGCAGTGGAAGTAGCAAAAAAAAAAAAAAAATACAAAAGATCATAAACAAGCCTTTTGCGTGAGGCACCTAGGCTGACTCCACAAAACTCAAGTTCCTTTCTCAAACTCCACTAAGACTGGGGCTGAATGTCCCTTTGCTCACGTACATACATATAAATAAGAGTGAGTGAATGCCTAATGAATAATACCAAAGTAAAGAGGTTATATGAATGAGACTCATATTAAGTACACCGAACCCGTAAATTTCGTATACAAATGGCCTTAGGCCCATTCTTTATTTTTTTGTTATACATGACAAATGGCCTCGGGCCCATTTTAGATCCTTATCAAACATATCAAATGGCCTTGGGCCCATTGCATAACTTTGTCAGATTCATAAAACGGCCTTGGGCCTAATTCAAACATTTTAGACGTATCAAACAGTCTCGGGCCCTTTATTTTCCATATTCATATTTATACGCATTTCATATTCATGATCATGATCAACTTTTTATTCAAATGGCCTTTGGCCCATCAAAATATTTAAACGCATCAAACGGCCTCAGGTCCAAATCATACATATCAGAAGTATCAAGCGGCCTTAGGCCCAATTCATACATATCAAACGGCCTTGGGCCCAAATTATGGTCTTCGTCAAGCCATATACAAAAATTAGGCATATCGAATACTCATTCACAATTCAATTCAACAAATCTATGAAGCTTATACAAAAATAGCATTTGGAAGATAACATACTTGAAGATATCTTTACTAAGATATTACTCATAGTGTTCTGTTGATGGATTTGCCCTCGCGCTTGACCCTATACATTTCATAACACATTGAGTCACAAACAATTCAATATGTTCTTACTTGTTTATTTCTCTAAGGTCTCTTTCTTATTCCTTTAGTTCATTTACAATGTTTAATGCATGCCTAAGAGTGCTTACAAATGAAAGAGAACAGAAATCGGAACATGAAACAACTTTTTCAAAATTTCTAAAACAGGGCGCTCTGTTCAAGCGTAGCTTTGGCTGCTCGAGCAGTCTGCAAAACTCTATAAAAGTACTGGTTGCATGATTTTCACGCTTGAGCGATGAGTCTTGCAAAATAAGGTTCACTCGAGTGCAAGGTTTGTTGCTTGAGCTACTGTGCAATTCTCTGTAAAACTTCTGGCAGTTTGATTTTTACGCTCGAGCAGACAAGCCAAATTTTGGAATTTCCAGCATACTTTTTGAGCTACAAAACACAACTTTACATGGTGTAACTTGCATATTATGGCCTATATGTCAACCATATAACTTCTATCATGATATAAATGTCAATTTTATAAGATTGAAGCTTAAATTCCCATAAATTCATCACATAAACTCAAATCATTTCAATTTCATTTCTATAACTTCAAAACCCATGTAAACAAATTCTATATCTCCATGGATTGTGCATGCATTTGTAATGAAGCTCCTCTTTTCATCTCAAATGGCATAATTAATGCTCAAACCCATGAGACTCAACAAAATCATGTAAAAATATAGCCAATTCATACATGCATGCACATATTAACTTCAAATTTATCATAATCAACTTAATTCTTGTTCTTGATTACCAATTCTCTTTGAATTCATGTAATTACAAACTCAAACTCAAGAATTAAGGGTTGGTTACTCACCTAAAAGCTCTAATCTTTCCAAATATGGCTAATTCTTGAGCCTAACCTTCCAAGTCTTCAAGTTTTGAGACAATTCTACAATTTCTTCTTCCTCTCTCTAAAATCGTCCCCCCCTCTCTCTCTAGAGTGTGATTTTAGCCAAATTACGAAACATAAGCTCAAAAAGAATGAGCATAAGTGCAAATAGATCCTTATATTTGCTTGCCTAATCAAATTTGATTAAGGCTAATTAATTATGCTCAATTTAATCAATTTAATCTAATTATTTTGATACAAACCAACTTTTAATCAAATTTCACCATAGGCTCTAAAAATCATGCTAATTACAATGGTACTGACAATTTCAATTTCTATCATCTCTACGGTGAACATATATGGGTTCAAAAGCATAATTAGTCATATAATTCGCACCCAAAATCATATTAAGCACATAATCACAATCATAATTAAAATCAATTAACATAGCATATGACAGGGTTATCACAACAATGGCTTTACGAAGTTGCTCGGCAGGGTGCTGCTCGGTTTGGGTCTCGGCAGGGCTTGCTCGGTGATCAGAGATCAGATGACTCTCTTTTTCGTTATCTTTTGCCCCTCGGTAAAAGGAATAAGATTGATTTGGGGGAGAGTTGGGTCTGGCTTGAGCGAAGACTCCAATAAAAATCTATAACCTTGCTCTTTCGCTTATCGCTGTATCGGTAAGTCAGTTCTAAATTCAAGAGCTCGGTCCAGTCTTTATGTCGGTGTTGTAGCACGGCACGGAGAGCATCCTGGTTGGCGTAAGCATAGTTCTCCTTAAGCATGTTCAGATCTGCAAAAAAAGATTCAAGGGTTAGCACGGCAGGAGATACTGACATCACAAGAGAAAGACGAACCAAGCTATTCACACTAGTTGTGCCTTTATTTCAATTTATGTTATAGCCTGGTACTAGGCCTCTTGGTCTTCATAATATTACCCAAAACCCAGAGAAAACCATCGTCGAGCAAGTCTTTGCTTGGTGTACACTGGACGACTTTCTCTCGGCCTCTTTTGACTTTAAGGTAGTATATCCAGACGTCATCATTCTGATCGAGCAAATATTGATGGAATATCTCGGCCAGTCCAAGGTTAAGGCCAAGAAGGCAGTTGAGCTCAACAATGCCATTTATAATTCTATATATATTGGTGAACACTTAGGTGGGGCAGAGTTTGGTCTGCTTAAGGAATTCACAAATGAGGGGTTAGACTGGGAACCAAAGTCCACCCTCTACGATTTACAGTATGGTGAAGGGAAAAAAATCGGATTTGTCCCAAGGTATAGTATCTTGCTCGGCTAGGGTGAACTGCAAGTCATTAGGAATGTAATCTCTCCTAAATTTGGCTATGGCACTTGGAGAGCTAACCATGAAGCGGTATTTGCCCATTGGTTTTAAATTAAAGGTTATTGGGGTTTGCTCGGTCGAGCAACACCCAAAATAGTGCAGTAAAGGTGTGCCTGGCCAACCTAGTCAAGTCTGCAAAGTGAGAAATAAAAAATGTGTTATGCCCAAGTATTGATCGGGCTAAGGCAATAGTGTAAACTAATTGATAGTTTGCTCAATCAAAAGTGTGTGTGTATGTAAGACTTAGTTGGGCACAGTTTGGCCCATAGCTAGGCAAGGTTTTAGCACGGTTCTGGCTAAGGACAAGGTTTCAATCCGGTTTGACCAGAGGGGCAAGGTTTTAGCCCAGTTCAGGTAGTACTTCTAGTTTGGTTGGGTGTACTCATTCTTATACAGACAAGTTTTTAGCTCGGTCGTAGCATGATTTTGACGAAGAATAAATGTGACGATAGCCCATAAATAAATAAATCAAAACCCAAACCAATGACAAGTTACAAGTATAAATGGTAAAACTAGCCATAACCAACTTCCAAAACTATATACTAAATGGAACACAAACCGCCCACCAAATAAAATAATTCTAAATAAAACCCAACCACAATGTATGCACAAAATCAAACATACACAAGCTAAAACAAAATAAATGAATGTTCTAGAGATCCATGCAATTGAATCCCCGCTACGCCATGAGTCTACTCTAAGTTCTTCTAACACCTGGAAGTGATAAACAACTAAGTCAGCTGATAGCCGAATGAGAAGCAACATGGATAGTAAATATAGTTTTGAAAACAGGGTTCAATTCCAAAATAAGATATATATCACAGAAACTAGGTTGGTATATAATTTTGATAAAGATAATTTGTTTCAAAAAGAAGGTTCCACAGTTCAATAGTTAAAATACTCATGTCTCTCAAGAACATGATAAATGACATTTTTCACTTAAAACAAATTATAACATGAATATCCATAATTTTCTAGATACCAAGAATAACAAATAACATGGCACAAAGTTCTCAAGGCAATAAACCCATTGTATCCAATATTGAACCAAGAGTTATCCTCGGGGTGGCAACCTGGGCCTTTTCTCTAATACGATCCGATTGAAGGTCACCTAGCCTAGCCCAGGTCTTTTCCTTACAATCGTGGAGCACTAGAGTCATTACAGCCCAACCCAGATCTGTTCCCTAGTGGCCAGAGTCACCACACAGCGGAATAATTTTCCTAGACTAAAATATACAAACAATCCCGATAATCAATACAATTTAGTTTCGCAAAACATGGTAGTTCACCATTATAAACATGAGACCAAAACAAATAGTTTACAGTATGCCAAGTTTACCCATGTTTCGGAAATAATTTAATTCCACTGATAATATAATAATTTATCAAAACAGCTTAGTCTTGAAATAACAATTTAATTTTTCAACAGTTCAGGGTAGGGAAACATTTATAAAAATACGTAGCATGCAACTACTCACCTAAAAACGGAATAATGTAATCCTCGAATAGAGTATAAAAGTCCAACTAGTGCCCTGAACCAAGTATGAAAACTATACGTCACTACTAATTCATAAATACTAAAAAGAATAATAAACTAAGTACCCCACACTAAATCGCACTAACACAGCTCAACCCCACTCACCGTTACTCTTAAATAATACCTAAGTTCATGTTCTTCAAGGTCTAAAATTACCTAAGACATGGGTTTAGATCGAAATTTAATTAAAAGTAATTTTAAGATAAAACATATTTTTAAACAAGTTTTCCCAATCTATTCGCTAACTTTGAAAATTAAAAATTCACTCCACGCTATTCAAAAAATTCCAAAAGCCTTTAGATGTCAACTAATATATCCTAAGTTTCAAACTCAATTGGTTTTACTTGATTTACTTATCAAAATAATTATTTACAATTAATTATGTCCAAATAGATTGTTTTCTATAGCACTTTAAAGAAATTAATGGTTCTCTTAGTATACATGAGCAATCAATGTAAAGCCAAAAATATAAGAAACTAGACTCGTAACTGGTTCTAATGACGTTGATTTGATAATTTTCGAATTTATACCCAAAGAGAATGACACTTCCGAAGTTACTATTTTGTACTAGTTTTCTGGACAGATTTGGACGCATTAGTTTATATGGATTTTGACCCCAAAATTTATAAGAAAATTCTGGTATGCAATACAATATGTAATTAATCTACTATAAAAATTTCAGTTCAAAATTCATCCGTTTGATATGATTCCTCGATTTTTAAAGTTTATGGTTCTGTACAAAAATTTTAAACTAAGAATTACACCCATTCTTTACACAATTTATTTCCTCAGGTTTCTTAACAGTGTATATATATACAACATATATAAACCTATAACCTCTCCATTAGTGAACTAAATAATAATAGAATAAGGATAAAGAAGAAAGAAAAAAGAAAACCTTGGAGAGCTATCCTTTGATGATCACATATAGCACAACACACCCCTTTGTTGCAACCTCTTTTTTTTTTTTTTTTTCAATCTCTCTCTCCCGTGGCTGCTGCTGCTACTAGGAACACTAGAGTTGTTTTTTATATATCTAAACAAAAGGTTTTAAATTATTATCTCTTTATATTATTTTATTTTCTCTCTCCATTAATATAAATAAAATACAACTATTACTAGATCAAAATATATTAACTAATTTGTCCCCTATTTTTTTAAAATAATAAATCTTACATCCAAATTAAAGACTTTCATCATAAATTTATTTTAGATTTAAAATTAATTAAAAGATTGTTTAGTAATATTTAATTTGCACCTTAAGATTTATAAGTAAAATATTTAAGGTTTGTAAAATAATTATTATTTAATTATTTATTTTATTTGTATATTTAGGTTCTCACACATTGGGAAGCAGTGGGAAAGTCCAGCCAGATGCCTGGCACGTCGTCCGGTTGGATGTCCAGGGAAGTGCTGTTCTAGGCCTGTGTGAGGGTTAAGAAGAAGAAAATGAAGCCAAAGCTCCAACCCAGACCATCCAAGAAGATTCTCTATTTTTCAAATTTTTATCAACTGCAAACTCTTGTTTCTTCTTCTTCTTGAGAAATTTTATTGTAATGTATTTTTAGTAATTTTTTGTTGTCTATTTTTAGGATCTGGAACTCAGAGATGGTGCCTGAGATCGAAGTGAAGAACGAAACAGAGGTCATATATATATATATATATATATATGACATGGATAGGCCCACAAGGCTTACGACCCACAGCAAACAACCCCAAACCCATCGCTTGGGACCCATAGCATAACCCGGTTGGCAAAGCCCAGGACAGCTGGAGGCCATCTGGACATGGAGGGCCAATGGCATTCGGGCACATGGCAGGTGAAACACAGGCCACGTCAGCAGACAAAGATCTGCAGAGTTATTGCCACAACACATCACCATTAATGCAGCCCATCACAACATTTATTACGACAACACCTCCCCGTCGGAACAGAGCCCCTCACCCTGAACAAGGTAAGTTATGGCACAGGCTTTCGGCGGAACGGGGCACGTCACAAGGGACAGTGAAATGATTACCAAAGGATATAAGCAAGAATGGAAGACAAGAGGAAGGTTAAGCTTTTCTATCTCTCGCTCTCTCTCTCTCTATATATATATATTTCCTTCCTCCTCAACTGATTCGCACGCCGGAGGGTTCACTGGAGGACTACCCCGTTTCCCTTTGGACTTGCTTGCAGGTCATCTGGTGGAATCATCTGCCTGAATCGGAACTTGAGGAGCTTCGACCAGTTCGGCCCATCCACCAGGACGAACTGCATTATCAGTTGGCACCGTCTGTGGGAAATTGTGGTTTATTCGTGCGCTAGTTGTGTTCACTATCGCCGGAGCCCTCCTTTCTCACCGTTACCTTTTCCTCTCACCCGTCCAGGTGTATGGTCACGACTAGGTCCATGGCTTCTCACCATAATACCGCGGATCATCAAACAGACCCTTCTCATCCAAACAACCCACCACAATACATCATCGAACTCACTAACAGCATTAACCGCATGGCCGAGCAAAACCAGGCCCTGATCAGTGCTTTACTCCAAAGAAACCTCCCCGTTCCACCTCCAGATATTCCACCCAACCAAGAAAGAACCCCTGGCCACACTGCTCCACAACCCCCCCCCCCCGCTCAACCCAGAAGGTTTACAACCCCCTCCTCCTCCACATATGAGCCTAGCACCTCCACCTCCACGCCCGTCAGTCGTAGCACTAGCCCCTGAGAGGGAAGCCAGCAGTGTCCAGCCTCCATTGACCGACCATGGCGACAACATTCCCCTCTGGGACGCTGAACTCCGAGCTATGAAGCTCCAACTACAAGGGGTCATGCAGAACATTTAGCACAAGCCCTCAGTCACCGCCAACTCGCCTTTTGTTGCCTCCATCCGCGACAAACCATTGTCCGCCAAGTTCAAAATGCCTACCATTGACTCCTTCGATGGCACGATGGACCCAGTCGACCATCTGGAAACCTACCGCACCCTCATGATCCTCCATGCTTTCCCTGACGAGATCATGTGCCGAGCTTTCCCGTGACACTGAAGGGATCAGCTCGGTTGTGGTTTAGCCAGTTACCGGCGGACTCCGTCTCCACCTTTCAACACCTCAGTGACTCTTTCCTGAGCCATTTTATCGGAGCCCAGCGTTAGAGACGCCCAGCCACCAAACTCCTTAACATTCGTCAGATCGAGGGAGAGTCGCTCCGCAGCTTCGTCACCCGCTTCAACACCGAAGCCCTTCAAGTAGCGGAGAATGACGACAAGGTCATCCTCACGGCTTTCATGGCCGGCCTGCGGTCATCCGATTTTCTTTTCTCCCTCTCCAAAAACCCTCCAACCACCATGGCAACCCTACTATCCAAAGCCTAGAAATACATGAATGCTGAAGATTCCCTGGCCGCTCGGCAAGAGTCGATCACTAAAAATTCGACCCCTAGAGACAAGAGGAAAGACTCAGAACCCAGGACCGCCCAGTATAATAGCCAAACACCCCACTATAATGACCGACCCCACCGAGCCGACCGGTCGACTCCGACCCCACCGCTCGGTCGGTTCGAGCGGTACACACCACTCAACTCCCCCATGGAGCACGTCCTCAATCAGATCCAGCGGGACTACCCCCTCAAGTGGCCCCTGCCTTCACGAAACCCTTCCAATCGCAAAGATCAGTCCAAGTACTGCCATTTCCACCAAGACCATGGCCATACCACCGACGAGTGTATCAACCTCAAAGATCAAATCGAGACCTTCATACGTCAGGGCCGCCTCAGCCGATTCACAGACACCCGCCTTCAACAGAGGCAAAGAACCGACCTTCCCAGGAACAATCGCCGACATACACCACCCCGCAATCAAGCCCCACCTAACTAAGGCCACGATTGCCCACCACCATAGCCTCGGCCTCCAGGCAATCCCCCTCCGCTAGTCGGAGAAATCAGAGTCATTTCAGGTGGCCTTGCTTGCGGGGGACCATTTCGCTCGGCTCAGAAGGCAGAGCTCAAAAAAATCAGGCAGGGCTCAGACAAAGCAGTGGCGACGGTGGACCGATCTCCCAAACAGTCAAAACAGTGGATCGAACCCATCACCTTCATAGATACCGACTGTGCAAGAGTCCGTTACCCACATGATGACCCCCTTGTCATTTCCGCCATCCTCTCCAACTACAAGGTCAGACGAGTCCTCATAGACAACGGCAGCTCTTCAGACATCATCTTCCTCAATTGCTTCCGCGAGCTCAAGATTGGGGAAGAAAGCTTGTCTCCTCTCCAAACCCCTCTGGTCGGTTTCATCGGCGACCGTGTGACCTCCATCGACTTCATCGATCTACCTATCACTATTGGCGAACACCCGAGGCAGACCACTAAGTTGCTCACCTTCCTTGTGGTCGACTGCCCCTCTGCTTACAACATCATCCTTGGCCGCACAGCCCTAAACGCCTTCCAAGCCATCACATCCACCTATCACCTTGCCATCAAATTTCCTACTAATCTCGGTGTCGGAACTGTCAAAGGAGAACAGACCGTGGCCAGGGAGTGTTATGTCGCCTCACTCAAAGAAGTCAAGCTAAAAGAGGCCATGATCATCGAAGGGCTTGACGTCCGAGACGAAGACGAGCTGGTAAGAGGTGAACCCGTGGAGGAACTTGTTGAAGTTAACATTGATCCCACCAACCCAATCAAAAACGCCAAAATTGGCAGCCAACTACCTTTCTAAGCCAAGGCCGACCTCACCGCTCTCCTGACTGAGCACAGAGATGTATTCACCTGGACCCATTCCGGCATGCTAGGCATTGACCCCTCCTTCATAACCCATCGCCTCAACATCGAACCCCACTTTCGACCCCACCGCCAGAAGCAACGCATTTTCCACCCGGAGCGCAACACTCTTATAGCCGCAGAAGTTGACAAACTCCTCGAGGCCCAATTCATCAAAAATGTAGACTACCCTAGATGGTTGTCCAATGTGGTCCTCGTCCGCAAACACAATGGCAAATGGCGACTCTGTGTCGATTACTCTGACCTGAACCGAGCTTGCCCCAAAGACAGCTACCCCCTTTTCCACATAGATCTGCTGGTCGACACCACGGCCGGTCATCAAATGCTTAGCTTCATGGATGCCTTCTCTGGGTACAACCAAATCCTGATGCACACATCTGATCGGGAACACACATCATTTATTACCGACCGAGGTACCTACCACTATTGTGTAATGCCATTCAGGTTGAAGAATGCCGGGGCCACCTATCAACGACTGGTTAATGCCGTTTTCCATCACCAAATAGGCCGGAATATGGAAGTCTACGTCGATGACATGCTAGTCAAAAGCAAATACTCCTCCGATCACCTCACTGACTTACGAGAGACCTTCGCCACCTTACGCAAGTACCAGATGAAGCTCAACCCAGAGAAGTGCGCCTTTGGCGTAGGATCTGGAAATTTTTTGGGTTTTATGGTTAGTCAGCACGGCATTGAAGCTAACCCTGAGAAGATCAAGGCCTTTGTTGAGATGCAGTTGCCTAGGACGGTCAAAGAAGTTCAAAGACTCACCGGCCGAGTGGTGGCCCTCAACCTCTTCATTTCCCGTGTAACAGATAAGTGCTTACCCTTCTTCAAAGTTCTTCGGCAGACTTTTGAATGGACAGCTGAATCCGAAGAGGCCTTCCAACAATTAAAGCAATGCATGGCCAACCCTCCCCTTCTTTCCGAAGCAATCACGGTCGAGCCCCTCTTCCTCTACTTAGCAGTATCGAGCACCGCAGTCAGTGCAGCTCTCCTCAGAGAAGATGGCTCAATCCAACGGTTGGTCTATTACATCAGTCGGGCTCTCAGGGGAGCGGAGCAGAACTACCCCTTATTAGAAAAACTGTCCCTGGCCTTGGTTATTACCTCCAGACGACTCCGCCCATACTTCCAAGCCCACTCTATAGTGGTCCTCACCGACCAGCCCCTGAAAAAGGTCATGCAGCAACCAGAACTCTCAGGTAGACTGATGCAGTGATCAGTAGAACTCAGCCAGTTCGACATCTCCTACCGCACTCGGACAGCAATCAAGGGGCAGGCTGTAGCTGACTTCATCCTAGAGTTCACCAATCCGGTCCCGACCACTACCCCTCCACTCCCACCAACTCCAACAGAGCCAGAAGATCCTCATTCTTGGACTCTCAATGTCGACGGTTCGTCTCGAAGAGAAGGAAGTGGTGCTGGCCTCATCCTCACCTCCCCTGAGGGCGGCTATTTCAAATGTGCCCTCCGTTTCTTGTTTGAAGCAAGCAACAATGAGGCCGAGTATAAGGCATTGATAGCAGGACTCCACCTTGCCAAGGACATTGGGGTCAGCCACCTCCGAGTATTCAGCGACTCCCAGCTCGTCGTCGGTCAGATGACGGGGGACTTTGACGCCAAGGAAGACACAATGCGAGCTTACAGGGATATAACACTCCCCCTTACTCGCCTCTTCAATACCTTCCACATTAGGCACATTCCTCGGGCGGAAAACTCCAAAGCAGATGAGATGGCTCAGTTGGCCTCTGTTGACCATCCTAGTCTCAGCCATGATGTCCGCCTCGAATATCTACACCACCCGGCCATTTCACCCGATCTGCAAGCTGTACAGTTCATCCAAAATGAACCCATCCCTTGGGCATCCGACATTCTCCTATTCTTGACCACAGGGACACTCCCAGATGACCAACAGCAGGCAGCCAAAGTCCAATCCCGAGCATCCAATTACATTATTATCGACGGTATATTGTACAAGCGCAGCTTTTCCCGACCATATCTACGGTGCCTCAATCCAGCTCAAGCAACCTATGTAATGCAGGAGATCCATGAGGGAATTTGTGGTAATCATTCAGGCGGCAGGTCCCTTGCCCAGAAGATACTCCGTACTGGGTATTTTTGGCCAACTCTTAATCAAGATGCGACCGATTTCGTGCTCAAATGCGATAAATGTCAACGTTTCGCCAACATCCCTCATACTCCCCCTACAGAGTTAATCACACTCTGCAGCCCTTATCCATTTGCCAAATGGGGGATTGACTTGGTTGGTCCACTTCCCACTGGCCGAGGCCAGACCAAGTTCGCGATTGTCGCCATTGATTACTTCACCAAGTGGGTCAAGGCTGAACCCCTTGCCACAATCACCGAGCGGAACACCACCAGGTTTATATGGCAATCGATCATTTGCCGATTTGGCATCCCTCAAGCCATCATCTCTGACAACGGCAAACAATTCGATAACGCGAAGTACAGAAAATTTTGTGCAAATCTCCAGATTCAACCATGCTTCTCTTCCCCCGGTCACCCCCAAGCAAACGGCCAAGTTGAGGTCACCAACCGTTCCCTTCTGAAAATCATCAAAACTAAGCTCGAAGCCGCTAAAGGCCTCTGGGCTGAGGAACTACCAAATGTACTTTGGGCTTACCGCACCACTGCTCGCACTCCTACTAGGGAAACCCCTTTTCGCTTAACATATGGCGCTGAGGCGGTTATTCCGGTAGAAGTCGGTCTGTGTCACGACCCCAAACCGCCCCTAGTAGTTTGGTGCCGTGATGGCCAGTAATCCGTAATTACCGAATGCCAACTTCCAAAATTCACACACAATCAGAGTATAATATACGGGGCTGACAAATGCGGAAGCAATAATTCAAATACAAGTGGTCCATAAGAGCAGTGCATAAGTCAAATGGAATGGCATACATCTTTACATAGCATTAAAACTTGAATACAAAAGTACATATTACATCTTGGCAAAAGGCTTCTCAAGCCGACATAAACAAAAACACTTGAGCCACAAATCATGAAACACAAATTAAGAATACAAAATCTTCAGGTTGCCGACATCCTTACAGCCGACCAAACATGCATACAAAACATACATCTCGGCGTAGCCGACTTCTTGCTTGTTACCTACATATATACATAGGGAGGGTGAGCTTGGATACTCAGTGAATGGTACAAGTAATAAAGGGGTTACAAGAATGATTCCCGAGGTCTTTCAAAACAATACATAATATATCTTTGCCAAAACCATACTTATGATAGCTTGTACAAAACATGAGATAAATCTTGTTCATCAAACTTGATCTTGCAAAACTTACATACATACACCAAATCTTATAACATAACCTTGGCATAACCTTGTTTTCTTCAAAACTTGCTCACTTAACATGTGTGCTACTAATGCTTAAAGTCCCCTAGCACGTACGGACTTGTGCCACTAATGCTTAAAGTCCCCTGGCACGTACGGACTTGTGCCACTAATGCTTAAAGTCCCTTGGCACGTACGTACTTGTGCCACTAATGCTTAAAGTCCCTTGGCACGTACGGACTTGCAAAGATTGACATCAAAACAAAGTTCACTTGATAACTTGCCATTCAAAACAAAACTTATACTTGATACATAAAATAGGGATATCATTCATGCTTAACAAATACTTTTATCAAAACAAGGCAAAGCTTATCAAAATGCTATAACATAACTTTATTAAAAATACCACTCACTTTGATTCTTGGGACGTCGGGGTCAAGGCAAAGGTCCAAATCCTACAAACACATGGCAAAACATACTTGAACATACTTCTTAAAACAAGTCTCATATGCATGCAAATAATCTCGGGAAAACATGCTGGAAGTCAGAACAATGTTTTACATGTCAGAAAGACATGCTGGGTACCAACCAGGTCTAAGCCGAGGTCCTACACCTCCTTGCCGAGGTGTGGTCCCGACGGCCTCATTCAAAAGCAAGGTCGGGAAAACCTGGGTTTCCCTTTGAAGAACATGAAGAACATGAACATGAAGATCATGAAGAACACGAATGCCAAAATCATAACTTCTTTATTTACAAAACCTGGGATTTCATGCTATGAGTTCGAAAACATGGACCTGGGTACCCATCCTTGAAAATCATGCAAGAACAAACACAAAAACATGGGTTTAGGCATGAGCCTTCGGATCAAAACATAACTTTTCTTGAAGAACACATGAATGCTATTTTCTCTTTCTAAAACCGAACTTCAAAGCAATGCATGGCTTACAAATCATATTCAATCATGCAATGCAATGGCATGAACATAAAGATCATCATGAGTAGCTCAAGAACCTAACCTTAGGACACGGATCTAACGGTTCGATCTCTAGAAATCAAGCTTGGAAATCTACCTCCTCTCAAGAACTCTTCTCCCTCCTCTAGAGCTTCTCTCTCTACTCTTCAAAACAAGATACAACAAATGATGGGTTCTCTCCCTCTATCGGCTGACTTAACTCTCAGCTCGGACACGTGGCAACGGTTGGTTGGTTCTCTTCAAAAAAGGTGATAGATTGACAAGACAAGACAATGACAAAGTGTATCTAACAAGCTACTCGGAATGGCACTCCGGCAAGTGGTGACATCGGCTAAGAACAAAGCTTCGGCAACTAAGGTGACAATGACCTCGGCTAGGAAGGACAACACTTGACTAAGCTGTGCCACACCTTGGCCTAGATGTGCCATACCTCGGTCTAGGTCATACCACTCCAGGACAAGATCAATCAGGTGCATGGGTAACATCTCGGCCTAGATAATACACATCTCGGCCTTGGTGATTCATACCTCGGCCTAGATAATGACATCTCGGCCAATATGTCAAAGCAAAGATGGAGGTCAACAAAGGGGTTCCAAGATACTTCTAGACTGAGGATGACCTCGGCTTGGAATGATCTAGGCATATCGTAACCTAGGCTTGGCATAACGGGAAAGGGACAAAGCATGCAAGCAATACTCAAACACTTCACAAACATACAAATGCAAGCTTAACAAATCATAATCATGCAGATGCTCTTGAACATGACTAATACGTAAATGTGGGTCCTTACAGTCTGCCTACCCCCAGGGTTTTACATCCGGATCTGGCCTCCACCGAAGAGCTCCATCGAACAAACCTGGACCTCGTCGAAGAGCTCAAAGAGACTGCTGCTGTCAGATTGGCTTAGTACCAGCAGAAAATGAGAACACACTACAACCGCAGAGTTCGACCACGAGAGTTCTCTGTAGGGGACCTTGTCTTGAGAGAAGCAACTCTTGCCACAAAGAATCCAACCGAGGGCAAACTGGCAGCCAAATGTGAGGGACCCTACGTTGTGAAAGCCCGACCACGACTAGGCACTTACCAACTTCAAGACATGGAAGGCCGAGACCTCCCCCACCCCTGGAATGCGGAACATTTGCAGCGATACTATCAATAAGTTCATACTTTTGTATCGTCAACATTGTTGTCTTTCCCTCTTTAATACATAATGCAAACTCTGACCGAAGTTCTCAGCTTTTATAATTCAAATTGTCTGTCTGTCACTCCCATGACACTTTTACTTGCAGCACTTCAAAGCCTTGGCCAGACCGAGCACTCAAAGCCTCAGCCAGACTGAGCACTTCAAAGCCTCGGCCGACCGAGCACTCAAAGCCTCAGCCAGACTGAGCACTTCAAAGCCTCGGCCAGACCGAGCACTCAAAGCCTCAGCCAGACTGAGCACTTCAAAGCCTCGGCCGACCGAGCACTCAAAGCCTCAGCCAGACTGAGCACTTCAAAGCCTCGGCCAGACCGAGCACTCAAAGCCCCAGCCAGGCTGAGCACTTCCAAGCCTCGGCCAGACCGAGCACTCAAAGCCTCAGCCAGGCTGAGCACTTCAAAGCCTCGGCCAGCCCGAGCACTCAAAGCCTCAGCCAGGCTGAGCACTTCAAAGCCTCGGCCAGCCCGAGCACTCAAAGCCTCAGCCAGACTGAGCACTTCAAAGGCTCGCCCAGACCGAGCACTCAAAGCCTCAGCCAGACTGAGCATTTCAAAGCCAAGCAGGACCACATTTTTAACACTTAGTCACATTTTGAAGCTTATTCACAATTCTAGGACCACGTTTTTACCTAGTTAAATTCCAAAGATGTTCTCACGTATTTCATTTACTAATTAGATTATCTACCACCCCACCCAGTTTGTTTCTCCAATCTCTCCTCTACAAGTTTACAATTAACTGTCTAGTTACGATTTGCAACCTACCCTTTGTCCTCATCCATGGATTCTTCATCCGTACTTATTAAACTGGAAGTACTAACCCCACTTGAATATTATGTTCTACAATTTCATAATCCAATTTTTCAATCAGCCACTATCATCCTTTCAATTTTTATACAAATCCAATCTTACTCTGCAGGGAGGCACTTTTAACTTAACTTTGCACGAAATTTTTATTGCACAATTTTTATGACCAGTTTTTTGTGACAAGACTTCATTCATTTTACACAATACAGGCCCACACAATCAACTGACAACATAAACGAAATTTTATTCATTTACAATGTGTACACAAGTTCATTACAAAAAAAAAAAAAAAAAAAAAACAAAAACACAAAACAAACACAGAGAGGGGGCTCTTCATCTCCCTTAATTACTCCTCCTCACTGGATACAAGCTCTTCTTCTTCAATGCCCTCATCCAGGGGGGTCTGGGCCACATCATCTTCACTAATCGTTACACTACTCAGGTCCAAGTCTGGGAACAGCTCTTCAGCTCTGCGTTTGAACATCTTCCAACCGCTGTCCCAGAACTCAGCCATTTCGTGCTTGTAGAAGTCGGACTACTGGAAGCTCTCAATAACTTCTGCCTCTGTCCTACCTCCAGCAGTCGTCCTTGATGGGCCCACCCCCCCAGATTCTTGCCCAGCCAGACTCCTGGCGACTGCGGTATCTACCGCTATCTGAAATTCGGGAGACCCTTTGTATTGCTCCACTGCTGCGATGCATAGATCAGGGTAAGCCGCCCTCTCAAAAGCCGCCTTCGCCCTCTCTTCGTCCAGCTCTCTCTGCAAGGTTCCCCTTTCAGCAGCCGCCGTCGCCCTCTCCTCTTCCACCCTTTTCTTCAGACTCTCCATCTCCGCCATCGCCTTCGCCTTCGCCTTCTTTGTTTCCAACTCCCTCATCAGCCTCCCCTTCTCCTCCTCTGCTTTGACACTCTCATCCTCCAACCCCTTCAACAGATCTTCAATTCTCGCATCCGCCTCATCTTTTTGCCTGACCAGCTCTTCATTGCTGCTCATGGCCTTTTCATGCTGCTCGATCGCAACGGCGCAGGCTCTTTCAAACTCCTCCAACTTCTTCTGTTCGCCAGCCAGTTGGAACTCGAGTGACACGACCTTACGGTGTGTGTCCTCCAGCTCCAACTTGACTGCTTGCAGTTCAGTATGGGCAGCCTTCCAGTCGGCACTCTCCTTCTTCAACTTGGCCAACTGGGCCTTGGCCTCTTCAGCCTTTAACTTGGCAACCCCTGCCTTCCTTAGAAGGGCCCCTGCCAAGGTAGTTACCTCCATTTGGGCGGAGCATAACCCCCTTAGCAGGTCAGCCTCATTAAATCCTGATGCCGAGCGCAGGGCTGTCTCCTCCACAATCTTCACCAAGCAGTCTGCCCCTGCCCTGGCTGGGCCTCCTTCTCCCTCCAACCTTCCAGCTACCGCGCGAGCGTGATAGATTGCCGTGGCCTGACGGACCCCTCCTTCCTGGGGGCAGGGCCTTTTTGGGTCTGCTCCCTCCCGCTCGGCACACCCTCGGTCAACCCAACTCCTACTTGCTCTGTTGGGGCAGTCTCCACAACCTCCAGAGTTGGGGTGACCCCCACCACCTCTGGGGTATCCTTGGCCACAGCGACCTCCACCTCAGCTGGGGCCACCTTAACCCTCTTGGCCCCAGATTCATCTGCAGGTTCCTCTGGGGCACTCCTCTTTTTCTTCTTCTTCTTCAGAGCCTCCCCCTCCTTTCTGGCCTATTCTTTTACAAGATCTACTGGGGCGCGGTCGTGGCTCAAAACTGCTTAAGTCTTTCCCCCCCAACGGCCTTGGGCGCGGTCGGATCCTCTCCCGCGCGATCGGTTGAGGCGGTCGGTCTCCTCGCGCTTCCTTCAACTTCGTGGCTTTGGCCAGTACGGCCTGATCCTCTACCTCCTGAGCTTCTCTTCTCGCCTCCAATTCTGCTCGGTCGAGGTCCCCACCCCTCGGCTGTGGTCCCAGCCCTACCTCAAACAACGCGGACGGTTGAATAAGCTCGCCCCATTTGGCATTCTCTCTCTCCCTCTACTCCTTCACTCTCTTCACCATCTCTTCCACCGCTGCCCCCAGTCTTGACTCCATCGACCTAATGGGCACCTTCCAGATGGTGCGCACCCCCAGTCCCCCATTAGCAGACACGTAGAACCACCGTGGCCGCCACCCCTTGATCGATGTCGGCAGCCCTGCCACCAATCCCCTCCCCATCACTGCCTGTAGGGTGACCCACGTCTCTTGCTGCCCCGAAGCCTTGTAACAGGAAAATAACTCATCTACCGCCATGGCCTCCCCTCCATTCGCCTTGGGCCACGCGCTCGCACAGGCCAGCAGAATCTTCCATGCATTGGGCATCAATTGCCCTGGCGCTACCTCCAGACGGTTCAGTACGTCAACCACCACTTGGGGCAGTGGCAACCTCAGCCCACCTTTTAGCGCCTCCTCGTAAAGGGAAAACTCCTCTGGCCTAGCATCAGACGACCTTTCCCTTGATGTTGGCAGCAATAACTCCACCTCTGCCGGAATCTGGTATCTTTCCCTGATAGCCTCCAAATCCGCCGCAGTAATTGTAGATTTGTCAGCCTTAGTGTGCCACTGATCCGGCTCTACCTAGCTTATTGGCCTTGGGGCCAATATCAGGGCCGACGCTTACGATTGTCCCACCGGTTCCCCCACCCCCACCACTCGTGTCTCCGCCCTATATCGCGCCACTAGCTCTTCTGCATCATCGTCTCCCAAGGGATCCACCCTCACATTCACCGCTTCTTATTGTGCCATTTCTAGGGTTCGCCTACGAATCACTTCTGACGCAGGAGCAAGGAAGCTGAGAAAATGTTGCACAGGTGTGTCGTGCGCAATGACGGAATTAACACTTGGGTATTTTGATTTTTTGTTAAAAGGTAGGTGAAACGAATCATACCAAAAACCCACGGTCTACCCGTATTCCATGGATCCACATTAATTTTCGCCCGTTTCAAAACCTTTCAAATCAACCGCCAAAACCGCCTTTTCAAAACCCCCATCGTGACCTATCGTTTCATTTCTGCTCCAACGCTTCACTTCCTCCACGATTTTACCACGTGTATGGCCACGATGCACTGTCCCCTCTCCCTTACCCTGTCCTTTCCATTTCACATCATCACATGGCACCCCACCCCCCCTCTTTTTGAGCCCCGCGCCGTCCTGGTCGGCACGCCTAACGGTCGACCCCTCCCGCTCGGCCACCCTTACGGTCAGCTTCTCCCGCTCGGCCACCCTTGCAGTCGGCACGCCTAACGGTCGACCCCTCCCGCTCGGCCACCCTTGCGGTCGGCACGCCTCACGGTAGACCCCTCCCGCTCGGCCACCCTTGCGGTCGGCACGCCTCACGGTCGACCCCTCCCGCTCGGCCACCCTTGCGGTCGGCACGCCTAACGGTCGACCCCTCCCGCTCGGCCACCCTTGCGGTCGGCACGCCTCACGGTCGACCCCTCCCGCTTGGCCACCCTTGGGGTCGGCACGCCTCACGGTCGACCCCTCCCGCTCGGCCACCCTCACGGTCAGCTTCTCCCGCTCGGCCACCCTTGCGGTCGGCATGCCTAACGGTCGGCCTCTCCACTCGGTTCGCACTTCTCTTCCTTATTACTATTCCCTTCGTTGGGCTAAAGCTGCACTCGGAAATGGGGGACTACTGACATGGATAGGCCCACAAGGCTTACGGCCCACAGCAAACAACCCCAAACCCATCGCTTGGGACCCATAGCATAACCCGGTTGGCAAAGCCCAGGACAGCTGGAGGCCATTTGGACATGGAGGGCCAATAGCATTTGGGCACATGGCAGGTGAAACACAGGCCACGTCAGCAGACAAAGATCTGCAGAGTTATTGCCACAACACATCACCATTAATGCAGCCCATTACAGCATTTATTACGACAACACCTCCCCGTCGGAACAAAGCCCCCTCACCCTGAACAAGGTAAGCTACGGCACAGGCTTTCGGCGGAACGAGGCACGTCACAGGGGACAGTGAAATGATTACCAAAGGATATAAGCAAGAATGGAAGACAAGAGGAAGGTTAAGTTTTTCTATCTCTCTCTCTCTCTATATATATATATATTTCCTTCCTCCTCAACTGATTCGCACGCTGGAGGGTTCACTGGGGGACTACCCCGTTTCTCTTTGGACTTGCTTGCAGGTCATCTGGTGGAATCATCCGCCTGAATCGGAACTTGGGGAGCTTGGACCAGTCCGGCCCATCCACCTAGGATGAACTGCATTATCAATATATATTCTCAATTGACAAGAAGAGTAGTAGGCAACATAATAAATTATTTATATATTCTCAACTGACAAGAAAAGTAGTAGGCAACATAATAAATTATTTATTTATTTTATTTATTATATATATATATATATATTCTTAGCACTCATTTTAACACATCCATTGCATTACCACTCACTCTCTAAAATTAACAAACTCTTAAGAGCATCTTCATATCTTCCTTTATATTACCTCCTTACTCAAAATAAGGAGTTTTTCTGTCAAAACACATCCCTAGCAATTCCCCTATCTAACCCTCCAAATATAAGTATTGCTACAGTGACTCCATAGGGTGTCATTGTAGCTCCCTCATATATGATAAATTCTTATTTTATTTCGTTGAATGCGCGAAGAATGTCCTCTTAGACGTCCCCTCGGACATCCCCTCTGATGTCCCGTGAGAGTCCTGGAGGTAAAGAAGGAATATGTCCAAAATTAACTTGTGAAAATGTAACTCCTAAAATAGGGAATAAAATTTTTAATAATATTTTAAGATAAACTTTAGGTAATTTGATAAACAACAATGCTAGAGAGCCACAATCTTTGTGGCCACAATGGCTCAAAACTGCCAAAATGACGTCGTTTTGACAGTTTTGAGCCATTGTGGCCACAAAAATTGTGGCCTTCAAACATTTTCCTTTGACAAATATGCCCTAACACACCTTAACACATTTTTAAATTCTAATTTTACTATTTTTTGCCATATAGCATACTTTAATACATTTTTTTTAGCTTTCACATTATCAATATCGATGCTCTAATAAGGGAATTAGTACTTACTAACTAACTAATAACTCCTAAATAATTAGGTTCAGTTTGAAAAGTTGAAAATAATTTATTTTTTTATCTTTTTATTTTTTTTTATCACATCACTTCTCTATTTTTTTACATATTTTTTTTAAAAAAATAAAAAATATACTTATTTAGGTCATCCCAAACTACTCCTTAGTGAGAGAATTAGGCATTGTTTGAGGTACTTTAAAAAAGTTAAAAAGTGGCTATCTTATTTAAGTCATATCATCTTATTTAAGTCACATCACTTCTCTATCACATCATTTTAAACTCAATTTATATTTCAAAAAAAGTCAAAAAAATATGTTTATTGAGATCATCCCAAACCACCCCTTGTGTAAATAAAATTTTAGGCCTAGTTTGGGAAGACTAAATAAGTGCACTTTTTGACTTTTTATGAAATATGGGTTGGGTTTGAGTTGGGTTTGAAGTGATATATTAGAGAAGTGATGTGACTTAAATAAGATGATGTGACTTAAATAGGATAGTGACTTTTTGACTTTTTATCTTTTTTCATGTCAAATTTGACCTTAATTTTTTCATGGATGCCACGTCATTTTGTAAAAAAAAGAAAAAAAAAAAGAAAAAAGTTTGTACTTTAGGACACAGACCATGTTGTCTCTTTTTTTGTGCTTTGTCAATTACTCCACCACTAAATACTATTATATTTCTGGCATCAGCTTTTCTCATTATTCTCTCTCATCTCTCTCTTTTTGAAGTTCTCTCTCTTTTTGAAGTGTTGTGAGCTTCTTGTGATGTACATGGATGGGGTTTGCATTCTTGGGTTCGCCAGAGATCTTTAACTTGTTCTGCGTCCTTCATTTTCTCTAATTTTTGCTGTATTAACTACTCTTAAAATCTCAATCTACTATTTTTTCATGTTTTCTCTGAAATTTTTAGTTAAATATGTGTTGATTTAAGGTGGAGTTGAGTTGAGTTGGTACTTTTTCGTTGTTCTTGTCTGGATACCAAGCTAGCTCTTATCTGTAACACTGTCGAGTTCTCTACATCCAAAAACCCATCTGTAAGCGCTCTACTACAAATTAATCTTCAATAAATCCCAACTCTATAATATCTTTTCTTGAAGATTTATCAATCTGTTTTAACTTTTAAGCTGCAAAACAGGATCGAGGGTAGGGTCGTGGGTGTTCTGTCATTCCTCTTCTTATTTTATTTTATTTTAATTTTTAAATTCACTTTCATTAGTTGCATTTCTTGGGTTTTGTAAGTTATTTTCAAAATTTGATTTTGCTGTCTTGGGTCCCCCCCCGCCCAAAAAAAAAAAAAAGAAAAAGAAAAAAGAAAAAGAAAAAAGAAAACCTTTTTTTTGGATTTCCTTTTGTTTTCAGATCAGCTCTTTTAGTTTTAGTTGCACTGTTTTTTCCCCCATCGCCTTCACTACTAGATTGAAACTCTTCTCTCTGTGCGGTTCTGTCTCTTGGTTCCTAATTTAGTCCCAATTTATCCATCTGCAAACATTGCTGCACAACGTAAACTAGATAGTGGTTTTTAGACCCATTTGGATCTAATAAAAGCCGTGTATTGTTCTTCTTTAATCAAAGTTGAAACTTGGGTCCCCAATTGTGTTTTAGTAGAGGATAGTTTTGCTAGCAGATTCATACAACACACTATGGGCTGGTTTTCAATGGCTGTGGTACTACTTGTACTAGTATTGTCTTTCTATTCCTTGGTGCATTCAGTGAGTGGCATTGGTGCTAACTGGGGCACACAAGCAACCCACCCACTGCCTCCGGATACAGTGGTGAGGCTGCTTAGGGATAATGGGTTTCAGAAGATTAAGCTTTTCGATGCCGATTATGATGCGTTGAGAGCTTTAGGCAAGTCCGGTATTGAGGTTATGGTTGGTATCCCCAACGACAAGCTTACATCTCTTGCTGGCAGTGTCAAGGCTGCTGAAAAATGGGTTTCCAAAAATATTTCTACTCATATCACTACCAATAACGTCAACATCAGGTCTGCTTCCTCCTACCTCTTATATTCTAGATCTAGACCTTTAATTTTTGTCAATTTAATTTTTCTCTTTTTGATTTGTTGGCTACTTTGAGCCAGTTTGGGATTGTGATGTTGACAATTAACTGCTTTGCTGTTGACAACTATGACTTCATTAAAAAATGGAAAGCGGAATAGTTTGTAATAATGATATTCCTAGACTGTTGTCCTCACTGTGTGTGTGTTAGGCATCTTAAATTGATTTTTTTTTTTTCTAAACTAGGCTGATTGCTGAAGGATTTTAAGTTTTCTGATTGATGGGATAGATGATATCACTTCCTATGTTGACGTACACACACATACATGAGCACTTGAAACTTTGTGCTAGTGGAGAGTTGAGTTAGCCTGGTGGGGAGCCGGGTGTTAGTAAAACAATTTCAAGTGGTTTGCCAATGGAATTAGAAAATGCACAAGACAATTGTATGTAGTTCAATGCCTTGTTTTAGGACTTCTCTGCATTCGAAAGTATGGTAAAGCACAAAATAATGAAGATTAACAATTTGTTAATCCTAATAATGATTACAAACATAAGATTGTTCTTACAACCCTTTTACAAGAGAAAAATATGAACTTCTAAGATTAGTCCTACTCCTATATAGATAACAAGAATACAAAAGAAAAATATGAACTTCTAAGATTAGTTCTACTCCTATCTATAAACAAGTATGTGGAATTCATGTGGCATTGAGTGGAACCTCTTTCTAATGACAAGGCCTTTTGAGGTCCTTCTTGATGGATGATTGCTCGGCAGTTATAAGATTCAGAACAGTTACTTTTTGGCAGTTATTTGCCTTATCTTGCTTTGGGCAGCATTACCTTTGGTTTCAACCTGAGTCACCTAATCTGTCCAACATGATGGGCGGATTGCTAGTTCACTCGTGGATAGGGTGACTTGTGACATGCTGGTCAAATTCACAAATTTTTAGGTGGTCATCATTGAACACCACATGTACACCTTTCTAAGCCACACTGGAATGTGGGGTCTACAATATTGGGAACAAAAATGCATTCCCACCCTTCAAGAAGTTTTGAACTGATGACATTAGCATCATAACCAATGCTTATCTACCTCTAGGCCACCACACTAGTTGTACAACAATTACAAAGTAATTGTCATTTATTCCATTAGTATCAAGTGTAGTTTTCTAACAAGGTACTAGTGAATAAAACAGTTAAAGATTATTTAGGATAAAATAAAATAAAGTAAAAATATATGTATATATACACTCTAGTGGCACTCCCACTCTTGATACATTTTCACAAAGGACACTCTTGCACTCTCACTTGCTCAAATGGTGACTTAGTTTTAATTGTCTGCTTTACATCACATGGTAAAACCCTATATTTTTGGCTTGCCGTTACTATCTGGACAATGCATCCCCTGAATTTCATTGCACGCTGTCACCTGTATTGTCATTTGAATTGACTGTCAGTGTCATGTAAACATAGGCCTAGTCAAAAGGCCAATCTTGAAGATGATGAGTATTTCAACTATACCTTGTGCCTCTTAGCCTTCCCCAAAATCTGAGGCTTCCTTTGAATTTTATTTTTATTTTTTTACTCAAATCTCCCCACTACTAGAGATCTTGCTTAATTTATCCCTTTTGCAAAGTTTATGTGTTGCACTAGGTGTGCCAAAAATTGTCAGGAAAACAACTTCAAGTGGTCTGTTGACAGAAACAGAAAATGCACGATGCAATTGTGTGTGGTTCAATGTCTTGTTTCAAGATTTCTCTGGATTGGAAGGTATGGCAAAAACACAGTAACGAAGATTAACAATTCATTAATCCTCAAATAAAAGAATGTTCTCACAGCCTGTTTATAAGGGATTTTTTTTTTTTTTACTTCTAACGCTACTCATACTCTTATCTATAACCCAAATATGTGGGGTTGACATGGTGTTGAGTGGAACCTCTTTTTAACAACAGTTGGTCTGTTTATAGGCCTTTTCAGGTCTCTATCGACGGATAGTTGTTTGGCAGTTTTGAGATGGGAGCTTCTATTTACACCATGGTTCTAACACTTTACACTCATCTTCTGAGTAGACTTTAATGAAAATTAAAAATTTTCATCTCTTTACACTCCTTATAATTTTAAACATATCTTTGTCCCTCACCCCACACTTTCTCTCTACACCCACCCTCCCTCTTCGTCTCTCTTTCTCACCACTATAAAGGAGGAGGATGGCGGTGGGGTGGGGAAGGGATGTGGTTGGGGGTGGTGGTGGTGTGAAACTACAAGATGACCCTTTTGCGACTTTTTCTGTTTTTTTGTTTTTTTTTTTTTCGAATTTTGTTCAGCCAACCAAAGGATAACAATTTTGATTTGATGACCATTCATTTTCTCGTTTGGCCTTAGTTGTCCAAACAACTTTAAACGCTTAGCTACCAAAGACTGAACAATGTTGGTTTATTTGGCGAACCAAAGTCAAACGGTGCTTTGACTTCAATTTCCAAATATCATGGAACTATATCAAAATGATAGAAAAGCACACCCAAACAAGAGTTTACAACACTCAAGACAGAAGAACTGACAACCCAACCCGTTTGACCTTTTGCTCTAGCAGGCTTCCCTGAAGTTTTCATTTGTTCTCCATGTCTCATAGCTCTATAACCTTTAGACTTATTGTTCTCCACACCTCATTGCTTTGTTATTACTACAACCAAAGATACATATGTGTGACTGTGGGTTCTTAATTTAAAACTCTCAACCATGAAACTATCTCAATGATTAGATCAAAATGCTTGGTTCCAATAATTAAAAATTGTGGGTTTCATGAAACTTCGAAAACTTCTAAACTCACAAAGTTTTCTCTCTCAAGTATGCAGCTGTACATAGAAGAGAAGACTCGTTATTGTTTATATGTTACATAGAAGTTCTAAACCTAATTGGACTGAGATTGTAGGTGCACTTGAGTGGGCTTTGAGCACACGTTAGGCGGAGAGTTCGGGTAAAATATGTGCATTTTAGTAATAATTTCCAACCTCTATTGTGACATGCTTATCCAAATAGGCCTGTGTGAGTAACAATGCGATGCTTGCAATGCAGATGTAGTTCTTCACACAACAAACACTCGGACACAAAGCTAACATATCAATCCCTTACAATCAATCCCAACTGCATACGACTAATCCCAAGTTTTGTTTATTGGAATTGCCATACATGAAATATTATAATAGATTAAAAGTTCCTCATGTGGTTGGTTGATTATGCCCATTAAAAGGGAGCTCCCCATCTTGTAGATAATCTTGTAAAGCTAACTTTGCTTAGCTTTCATCGAGGACGCAACCACTGTAGGGGCCCATCTATGCAATTTGTAGCTCCATAAAGTATCCAATACTAATTCAAAGTATTGGAAATAGATAGAAGCCAAAATTTAGTTAATTTTGATAGTAAATGGAATGAGCTTTAATAAACGCAATGTGCGCAACCAAGAAAAATGAAAAGAAAAAGGCATATGTCTAATTAGAAAAAGATGTAACTCATCCTTCAACATCTCATAATCATATGTGGCACTAGGTAAGATGGTCCTGTAGAAGTGGATGTACCTTAGTAGCAGGAATCGTATTAGATGGTGAAGACTCTGAGGAAGAAGCGCGATTCTGCACTTCTGAGGAAGAATCGCAGCAGAATTGTGAATTTGAGGAGAGGGAAACGCGAATATGATGCGAGAAGGAAGCACTCTTGAGAGGGGAAGGAGAGAACCTGGTTGCTGGCTTCGATCCTCTATTCGACGATTTTGATCTCGCGCCCTTTGACTTTCCCTTTGAAGCCCTAGTCTTCGTCCCTCTCTTCGAAGCCCTAAGTTCTCTCTCTTCTCCCACTCTCGATCTCCTCCTCATCTCTGTTTGCTTCTCTCTCTTCGTCTCTGTTTGCTTCTCTCGCCTCTCTCTCTCGATCTATTCTGTTCTCTCTCTCTCTCTGTCACGCCCCAAACTCGCCCCTAGAAGTTTGGTAACGAGACCGGCCAGTAATCCTAGATTACCACAGGCCTTGCTATACAAAACATAAATAAAAGGGGCTCGCGAAAGCGAAAACAATAACCACTAATAGTCCAAAGAGCTGTGCATTTATATGAACATACATTACATGCCAAAAACGTTAATTTACCCACTACATTACATCACATATAATCAAAATTCATATATAACACATAGGCAAAAGCCACGGATACAACAAGACAAAGCTCACAAAACGGCCTTCCAGGCCTAGCCCCGGCTCGGAGCACACAAAACACTTGTTAGGCTTCAAAACAGTGGCTCGGCTCGAGAACCCGCCTAGGCTTGACTTCCAGAATGCTCACCTATAATACATAATTACAAACAATGAGCTAGAGCTCAGCAAGTAACATAACAGTAAAGAGGTTAGTGAATGAAGTCCGACATTTTCATAAATCCACAATAAATCAATCATAAACATATATCAGTCATCAGTCATCATAAGAACATACGTAATGGCATACTCCACAGAACCTTTCATAACAGTCTATCAGTCAACAGTTTACGAGATCTCGTAACTAGTCATGGGTTTGTCCTTCCATGCCGTTCCCCATGACTCATGACGCATGGGCCTGCATGTTCCCGCCCCCATGACCCAACTATCTATGGATGCCATACTAGATTCGCAAATCAGGACATTCATTCACGGAAAACATTCTCATTTCAAAGCATAGCATAACGTAATACATTTAAAACATAGTTCATAATAACATATCTTTACAGAAATGTTACTCACAGAGGGTTTCCGAAACCGAATGCACGGTCTTCAAATCTTGACCTGCAAATATCAACATATCACACATTTCTCAATACACATTATCATTAAATCCTGTAATTCATGCACTTCATTCTTTCCTTTACTTCATTTCATGTTCATTCTAATCTTTCTTTACTTTGATTCATACTCATTTCATGTTCATAAGATGATAAATGATGCAATTAACATGTTAAAATCAAGTCTGCAACTTCCCCAAAATTTTCTTGAAAAAGGCCTTCCTTCTCGAGCGCCACTTTGGCCGCTCGAGCGTACTGTAAAAAGTCCCAAAACTGCTGGGAGGCTGTTTTCACCGCTCGAGCGGGCTTTCCTCCGCTCGAGCGTACAGAGCAAAAATCCGAATTTCTAGTTCTTCTTCCAAGCTTCATTCTCCTCTTTACAAAATCACTTTCCACATTTATGAAATCTAAGGCCCAAAATACTTAAAACCCATCTTAAATCAACATCAAAACTTCAAACCAAAACCCATATGGGAACAATAGAAGATCAAATCTTGGAGTAAAATAGAGAATCGTAAACTTGAGCATAAAAGCTTCATTTCGAAACATCCATGGAGGTTTCCTTCAACAATGCCAATTAACCATAAATCATACCATTTTAAAGCCATGATCTTGTGTTCAACATGCTAAATACCACGAATCAACAATCAATTTCATGGGAATCTTACCTTAACCGCTTAGTTTGGAGAAGATTTGAGTTTAACCCCCTTTTCTCTTCTTCTTTCCCTTTCCTTTCTCTCTTTCCCGAGTTCTCTCTCTTTCTCTCCCCAGATATTCTCTTTTTCTTTAGTTTGAGTCAAATGAGTCAAAACATCCATCCTTATCTATTATATAACAAAATAAACCATTATGCTCAAAACACTTAAGCCAAACACGACTTACGAATCAGACGAAATTCAGTCCTTAATTTATTTCCTCAAATGGTTCTAAAAATTCCCGGTATCACATAGGCGTGTTCAATTTCGTTTTCTGAACCCATTACGGTCATCAATTTCAGTCCCGAAGTCGTAATCTCAACAGGTATTTTCTAAGTTCAACAGATAATCTTCAATTAAATCATACTAACACATAATTAATTACTGGTAATCATCGTATACGGTTCTGGGTCGTTACACTCTCTCCCTCTCCGTTTTCATATTTGACTTTGATTTATATAATATAATTTATCATATATATATATATAATATAATTTATAAATTATAATATTTATCATATATAATATAATTTATCATAAACATTACAATTTTAATGTCTAAAATAAAAAATTATTTATCTTATCATATATAATATAATTTTTATTTATTATTTATTTTTTATTTTTTAACATAATTTATTATTTCTTAACTTTTTAACATATAATAAATAAAATGAATCATCTACTTGTTTAAAAGAAATCTATTTAAATCATATATAATAAAAAAAAATCTGCAAAAATTTATAAAATGAAATATCTAATTTTTATTTATTTTATTTATTTTAACATAATTTATTATTCCTTATTTATTATAATAAATAAAATATAATTAATAAAAATAATACATGAGCGCTCTTAATCTACGACTTCTCTAAGTGGCTACGTTCCCTCGCTTTCGCTCCTGCCCCCGCCCTCGCCCCCGCCCCCGCCCCTGCTTCGTGCAACTAAGGGATGTACATCTATTTGACAGCTCCTTGAAGTGAAATGAATTTGATTTTGGAGTTTGAATGTGAAAAGATTGTGATTCAAGAAGCATAATTGATATCTATATATATATATATAGGTATATAGAAGAGTGAAGAAGCATGGACACTTATATCGAGGAGGCATGTCGTGTCAGACACCTGTATCAGACACGACACTCTACAGATACTCCTAAAAAGCATGTTCGACACTTTTTCAACGTGTCTTAATTAAAATTTTAAATTCAAAATATCACACTTTATGGATATTGGAATATAGAATATATTTAGGATCTCGTGATTTGTGGATTACGGATATTTAGGCTTAATTTTTGCACTCTTCCTTGTTTCCTATTTTGTAATCAGTTTCATTGTATATACACATGGGCTCACCCTTATTGTGGTAAGCCAATTACACACACTTCTTGGTATCAAAGCCAAAACCCCAACCCACCCTTCCTTCCGCTCTTCTTTTCTTTTGTCGGCACCACCCATCCATCTCAACAGCACTGTTGGCAGCCCCTTTTTCATCCAGCAGTCTCTAGCAGGTTGTCGGCACTTTTAGGCTGTCACCCAGCCACTGCATAGGCCATTCCAGACCTTGGTCTTGACCGATAGCCTATATAGGCTCTATTGGTTGCTTCAAGTCTTAGTCTAGCCACCTACCAGGCCATCCATCCAAGGCCTGGGTCTTGTTCGTCAACCGCCCTAAAGTGTGTTGTTGACCTTTTTGCAACTCTTTTGGGTGTGTTGACTTTGTTTCTCTTTGTTATAGACCTTGTGTTGATGTGGTAAGCATGTGTTTTGTTCTTTTCTTTGTCAAGGGTTACCGATGTGTTTGGTAGTAGTTTTATTGGGCAACGTAGTTTCTCAAGCTTTAGTTTTTGCCTTGTGGTTAGCCATTTCTTTGGCCTTTGTTGTGTGAGTACTCTTCTTTGACTGAGACTTCTGAGAAATCTAAGACTATTGGTGGGCATATTATCTAGTGGTCCCTACCATTAATGTTTCTCTCACTGTGCATGCTTTTGCACATCGCATTACCAGTGTGGTGCATAATGGGAAGAATTTTTCTACTTGGAGTCGCTCTCTTCGCATGTACCTTAGTGGTAGAGGCAAATCTGGTTGGCTTCTTGAATCTGAGAAACAATCGCCTAATAGGGGCATGACTCTCGAATTTTTGAACTTTATCTGGAAATCTCTTATGCATCATAGGAGGCTTTGGGTTTCTCTGTTTTTGAGTTCTTTGATTATCTTCAGTCTTGATGGAAAAAATTAGCTCAATATGAGCCTTTGAGTGATTTTCTAGAGGAGGCCGCTTCTATTGTGGCTAAACAGATGGGCCGTCTTCGTACATACCAGTTTTTGATGGGTTTAAAATCTGAATTTGAGTCTCTTCGGATTCAGATTTTAAATACGTCTCTTATGTTGTTGTTGTATGAGGCCTTTGCTATCATTGACAATGAGAAGTGCCATCGCCGATTTGTTTAGCCATCTCCATCTTCTGTGTCTAATTCCTCCACTGATCAGATGGCTCTTCCTGCTCACTCTGCCACCCGTCCTCCGGTTAGAAAGGTTAATTGTCATCACTGTGGAGAGAGTGGGCTTGTTAAAGCCTGTTGCTTCAAGCTTCACCTAAAGTTGAAGCAACGCTTTACTAGGACATGGCCCTCTCGTATTGCCACTATTGCTGACACTGCTGGCTTTACTGTCACATCTGGCTCCTTAGACTTGCATCAGCTCCATTGGCTCATTCTCATTTGCTCCGTCTACCTCCATTGCCATTTTGGCCACAGGTACTCTTATTGCCTTTCATGTTCGATCTATTTTGACTTGGGTTCTAGATTATGGAGCTAATGATCATATGACTGGTGAGTTATCGATATTTTCTTCTCCGATTCATAGTGTTACCCAATCTGTGTATGGCTGATGGGTCTACTTCTCATGTTAGTCATAAGGGTGATGTGTTTTTATCTCCTACTATCACTAACTTTTGACCTTCATATTCCCAAGTTTGCTTATAATTTATTATCTGTTAGTCGTCTTGCCAAGGCTCTCAATTGTGCAGTTATTTCTTACTTACTCATCGCTTCTTGCTGGACTTGTGTTTGAAGATGATTTTTGCTAGGAGTTATGAGGATGATGGACTTTACTATTTTGGAGAGCCACAACTTTCTTCATCCTTCACTTCAAGTTTGCAAGCATCTGTTTTGCCTGAGTCATCTTATGTTTTTTTGTTTCAAACTCAAGAGTTGTGGCATGCTCGCCTATGACATGTCAATTTTCAATACTTATGTTTATTATTTCCTTCATTAAATAAAACTTGCAAGCAACATAAATTTCATTGTGTGGTTTGTGAACTCTCCAAACACACTTGTACTAGTCATATCCCTTGTATGTCTTGTGCTCCTAGTATGTTTGATTTAATTTATTCGGATGTATAGGGCCTCTCACCTGTTACTTCTTTTTTTGGAAATCGTTACTATGTGACATTTATGGATGATTATTCCTGGTGTACATAAGTTTATTTACTTAAAAAGAAATATGATGTTTTTCCCCTTATTCACACAATTTCTTCAAATGATTAAAATCCAGTTTCACAAAGTTGTTAGGACTATTCGCCCTGATAATGATGGGAAATACATCTCTAATGATTTCTGCTCCCACCTTAATCAGCTCGGTATTTAGCAACAACTTACTTGTGCCTATACCCCTGACCAAAAGGGGGTTGCTGAAAGAAAGAATCGTCATATTACAGGTTTGGTGTCTTCTTTGTGGCATGCATGTTCCTAAATCCTATTGCCACATTGCCGTTCTCATTGCTGTGTATCTCATTAATCGGACTTTGAGTAGAGGGTTTGGCTCCTTTACAGGTTCTAAAACCCTATGAACTTTGTTTCCTATCTTGCGTCGTGTGTTTGGTTACACTTGTTTCGTCCAAAATCGCAGCCCTTCTCATACCAAGTTATTAGATGATAAAGCTCTTCAGTGCATATTTGTGGGATACTTTGCCCTTTCCAAGGGTTATTGGTGTTATGACCCGATTTGTCTACGTTTTTACCATTCTTTGGATGTAACTTCTTATGATCTTCCTTTGTTTGGTACTAATTCTTATGCAGGCATCTCTTTCCTCTGATCTGGTTGGCTACATGCCTTCTTTTGCTTGTCCTATTCCTATTTTTGACTTTGCCACTCCAAGTCTTCCTTTAGCTGTGTCGCCTACCTGGTCTTCTCCGCTACTTGCTCCTCCTCTCTAGACTTATTCCGGTCGTCTGTGTGCTCCACTTTGTCTAGCCTCTTCGTCTCGGGATTTAGGTAATGCTTCTTCCTTAGTCACTTCCTCTCTAGGTCCTCTTTCTCCTCCTCGGTATTCGACTCGCAATCATTTACCCCTTGATCGTTATGGTTGACCTAGCAGTACTAATCATTTGGTTTTCCAATATTTGTTTTATATTGGTCTTTCAGATTCTTATCATTCTTTTCTTGGGAAGCTTGAGTTGATCTGTATTTCTCGCTCAGTCTCTGAGGCTCTCCAGAATCCTCATTGGGTTGTGGCAACCAAATTGAAATGGTTGCTTTGGAACATAATTACACCTGGGAACTCGTTCCTTTACCTTTTGGTGAGAAGACTATGGGGTGCAAGTGGGTCTTTAGTGTGAAGTATTTGGCTAATGGTACCGTGGATAAGTACAAGGCTTGTCTTGATGCTAAGGGTTTTATAGGTTCTTAGCAAGGACTTTGGGGCTAGCTTTGCACTTGGTGCCAAATTGACTTGTGTTTATTTGCTTGTATCTTTGGCTACCTCTCATTCTTGGCCACTTCATCAGCTTAATATCAAAAATGCTTTTCTTCACGGGGACTGGAGACTATATACATGAATCCTCCACCTTGTTGTCGGGCTGAGGGAGAGTATGCTGGCAGGGTATGCCATTTACGTAAGTCACTATATGGATTGAAGTAGTCTCTATGGGCTTGGTTTAGCAGGTTCAATTCTATTGTTTTATCCGTAGGTTTTGTTCAGTGCCACTTTGATCACACATGCTTCATTTGTGTTAGCCCAATGGTAGTCGTATCATTTTGTTGGTCTATGTAGATGATATCATCCTCACCGGGATGATGCCTTAGGAATTGCTCAGGTGAAACAGGAGCTTAATAGAGAATATTTCTCACTAGGGAATATTTCTCACCCAAACATCAAGGATTTGGGTCCTCAAATATTTTTTGGGTATTGAAGAAGCTCGTTCTCACTAGGGAATATTTCTTTCTCAACGTAAGTACACTTTTGGATCTTCTTTAGGACACAGGCATGTTGGGGTGCAAACCTGTTTTACCCCATGGATCCAAATCTGTAGCTTTCAGCTTAGTCTGGCAAACCACTTTCTGATCCCTTTTGATACCAGCGGTTGGTAGGATGGTTGATGTACTTGACTAATAGGATATTGAATGTGATATTTGTAGTTAGTGTGGTCAGTCAATTCATGCATGTGCCTCGTACCGCTCAGTGTTTTAAAAAGTGCGCCTAGGCGCTAAGCGAGGCGAGGTGCAAGGGTTGCGCTCAAAATAGGCGAGGTGAGGCGAGTTGTGAGAAGCGCAGGTAAGGCGTTGAGGCGCACGCCTTTCGATTAGGCTCAAGGTGCACGCTTTGTGCGCTTCGCCATTGACTGATCTGTTTTGTGTTTTGTGTACTAGCCATCGACTGATCGGAGCTTCGACATCGACTGGAGTCGTCTTCTTCAGGTTCGTCTCTCCTAGACTCTTCTCTCTCTATTTCTTCTCTTCTGCTTCGTCTTCTATTCTCCTCTCTTCTTTCGTCGTCTTCTCTCTCGCTTTTGCCTCATTCACGATCGCTCTCTTTCGCCTTCTCTCTCGTGATCGCAATCTCTCTCTCTCTCATAAATTCTGCCTCTCTTTATCTTCTTGATTCATTTATATATATAATATATTATATAATACCTATTATATAATATATAATATATAATATATAATATATAATATACTTATAGGCCATGTTTGATTCACAACACTAATAGTGAGGTATTAATAATCCTATTAAATTAGTGTGGTATTAGTTATCCCACCCCTACCCCATTACTAATAATCCTACAAATTTGTTGGATTAATTATCCATTGGATTAATAATCCTAAACTAAAATGTCAAAACAAACATAGGATGATTGGGCCCACGGATTAATAATCCCAATCCTATGCTTTAATCCTTCCAATCAAACATGCCAATAGATAATATGTAAAATATAATTGATTTATATATATATAATATTATATAATACCTATAATATCTATTATATAATATATAATATAATATATAATATACTTATAGATAATATATAAAATATAATATATACTTATACATAGTAATAAAAAAAATAAACACATGTATGTAAAATAAAATAAAAAAATTAATTGAAACACATTTTAAAAAAAAATATAATAAATAAATAAATAAAATAATATATATATTAAAAAAATTAATTGTTTTTTTTCTTCTTCTCTTCTCCTCTTTAAAAAAATTATTAATATACATATTAAATATTTGCTTATGTTAAAAATTGTGCTATATTAATATTTTGCTCAACTTTTATAACTTGCGCCTTACTTCGCCTCGCGCTTCGGCGTTTAGGCTCCAGGTGACCTTGGCGCCTCAATGCGCCTAGAACTTTTTAAAACACTGATATAGTTCATCTAATGTTCTTCATATTTTGAGATATCTTGAGTCCGCCCCAGTTTAGGTTTGTTCTTTTTTGTTGGGACTCAAATGAGATTGTCTTGATTTATTGATGATGGCTATGTTGGGTTAACAACTGACCAGCTCTCTACCTCTGAGTTTTGTGCCTTCTATGGTAGTCGTCTTCTATCATGCAAAAGCAAGAAGCAAGTTGTTGTCTCCAAGTTTTCTGCAAAAGTTGAGTACTGCGCTATGGCTTAGGGGACATGTGAGTTACTTTGGCTTAGGTCCAGTCTCTTTGAATTAGGCTTTGAGACATGCATCTCCTCCAAATTATTCTGCGACAACAAATCTGCCATATTACTTGCCTCCGACTCGCTTCTTCATGAGCTAACCAACCGTATCAAAGTCGACATCCACTTCATTTGGGAAAAGGTTCAGACATGCATCATTTGTCCATCGTTTGTTCTGTCTTTTGATCAGATTGCTAATGTCTTCACCAATTTTGTGGGACCATCTCTGCTCTAATCTTCCATTGTCAAGCAGGGTTTGGTCAATATCTTTGAACCCGCTTGAGGGGGAGTGTTGGGATAAAGAATATATTATATAATATATTTAGGATCCCGTGATTTGTGGTTCACTGATATTTAGGCTTAAATTTTGCACTCTTGTTTATTTCCTATTTTGTAATCAGTTTCATGATATACACATATGACCTCACCCTTATTATGGCAAGCCAATTACATACACTTCTTCTATAAACACTTAAGTGACACTTCATGAACCTTCTGAACGCGACTTATGTGATGAATTTTTTCATAGTAAATATGTTTTGTATTTTTCAGAATGCTACTTATTTACTCTAAATATGTTTTGAAACATTTGTAAGATGAATAGATGAAATATGTATATTTCAATGTTCTACAATTATTTTACTTTATTTAGTTTATGTGAATGATAACTTGATGTTTAAGTTATGGAATACATGACTTTTAAATTTTAATTAGTGTTATGTTGCTTTTCTTTTGGGAAAATTAGACAGACGCCATTGGTAATTGTCCAAATTACAATTAGCCCCACTAGCAAGGAAAAATGACGCCGTCCCTTGAAAACTCAATTGCATTACACTTGGATGTGTGTCGTTAATAGTTGTTGGAATTAGCTTATGTTACCAAATTTTAAATGAAAAATACCCATTTTACCCATTTTCCCCCATCCCACCCTTAGCCATCCGCAGTGTTCTTCACTTCCCCACTACTACCACTCCCACTTCTTCCTCCCACTACTCCTTGATTGAATGGGGTGACTATAATAAGAGAAAAGGAGAAAGGAGAATAAGACAACAACCTATCTCTGGTTGTCTACCCTTCCCCCACCCAATGCCACTACCACAACCAACCATCTCCATTGGGCGCCACCACTCTTACCCTTCTTCCCCCTTCCAGCCACAAGCCCCAACCCCATTGCCCACGAACATCGTGAGTAGTGGCATCACGTAAGCCCCAACCACCTCCTTTCTATAAACATCACAAACAACCAACAAATCTCATGCACGTGTGTATTTAACATATAAATTATATGGACAATATTGATTGAAAACATAAAAATAACCATTATTAAATTAGTTAAAGTTTAGCATACATAATTACATATCTAGCCTGATATAATCAATATATAAGAAAGTCCCTATGTTCTTTTACTATCTAAAGTAAACAATAGCAAAAATAAAAGCAAACCTATGAGAGAAATTGAACAGAAATAGAGGTCGACTGTTGTGGCTGTGATTGAGAGAGAAGAAAATCAAGCCAATCAAACTAGAAACACACCACTGGACCACTCGCCTCCAACAAAATCAAACCAAGCAAAGCAGAGGGTTGTGATTTGATGGTGGTGGCGACAATGAAGGTCGTGAAGGTTGTGATTTGCTGAGCCGGGGATCGCTTGGCAACGGATGATCAATCTACTAAGCGGCAATGATGTAGGTCGTGGGAGTAGTGGTAGAGGGAGGGGATGAAGTAATGACATGGTGAGAGGAGGGCTGGTGTTGGTGCCATATATTTAGTGGCTGTTACTGTTAGTGGAAAGGAATGCAAAATTACTTTAAGGAGTCAAATGTACTTTAAAACTGTTTAGAATTGTAATTTGATGTATTTTTATTTTTAATGTTCAGGTTAATGGAGGTCGACGATATAAAAACTGGGGTTGTTAAAGGTCTTTCGGCAAGTGATTTCAGTTGTATTGAACTTGCGTTGCCTAATTTATTTTCTCAATTGAGGTTAAGATACAAACAAAAAAGTATTAAGGTTGATAAAATATTGATAAAATATTCCCCCCTTTGAGCACCCAATGCTAGTGGGTTGGTCAGAGTAAATGTTTATGATCGGAGGTTAGACGGTAATGACAGTTTGCAGGCATGGTTTATTTTCCCAGTAGATTGTCAATGCGAGTTAGTCTATTGTGGGAATGTTTATTGTTCAATTAACGACAAACAGGTGCCATGGATGGTGAAGTATCGACTTGAAAATTCCAATATTAAAAGGGGAGTTACGTATTGTAAAATGAAGGGGTATCTGAAGTATTCTACGAGTGACATGCCAGAAGATTCGCAAATGAGGGCCCCCTCTATTGTTGTGTTATCTAAAAAATATACTAATGATAATGTTGATGTCTGGCATTGTCCTCCAACGAAGGCCATTCCGATTCTGACACGGACCAAGTCTGTTGGTTTACAGGAGAGGCGAAGAGATTTGTTGTTAGGAGGTTTTGGGGAAAGTGGTTCAGTTATTCATGAACGCAGAGGTCGTCTGAGTTTGTCAGAGATTGATGTACGCAGAGGTGGTGATGACACTAGTGATGTTGATCCTGGTCCGTCGATTTCAGAGGTTGGTGTTAGCAAAGAGGAAGTTGATCGTAGAGGATCAGTTGTTATGGATGCAGTAGAATTTTCTAATGTTTTACGAAATGTAATCATCAGTGTAAAAAATAGTGATGTGACTCAAGATGTACTCCCTCCGTCCCAAAATATTGGTCCCTTTTGGGGAATCCAACTTTTTTTGGTAGTACATTTATTGCATTTGAAAAAAGTTGATTTTCCAAAATTACCCATTTGATAGTACATTTTTTGGGAATATCAATGTCATAATTGTACTTTTTAAATTGTTTATTAATTTAAAAGAATGGCAAAATAGGAAATTTACATTATTTTTGTACTTGATTTATAAAGAGGGACTAATATTTTGGGACAATGAAAAATGGAATAAGGGACTAATATTTTGGGACGGAGGGAGTAATAGTTGATGATAAGGGAAATGTAGTAAGTAAATAAAATTTTGAGTGGTTTCATAAATAAAATTAATAAAATTTTTCATTAATCATGACAGTGGTTACATTAACATCAAACCATTCTCTCATTTTTGGGGACATTGCATCTAACCAACTAATGTCCCTATTTGTTAATAAAATACAAGGAATTCCTTCTCTAATAGTGAGATCTGGTTGGAACTTAACAAATACATGGAAATCTCTCTGGCAGCCTACTAAATTCTTCATTAATTTGGTAGGGACTGTCGAGTATTTGATGTCGTCTATCACGTTGTAGACGGCGTCTTGGTCGTAGTCCTTGAAGCTTATTCTGCCGGAGAAGTAATTGTGTCGTTCGAGACTTCTGGCCCAGGCGGTTTTGCCTGTTCTTGAGGGTCCTTCGAGGTAGAGGGTGATTGGGAAGAATCGGTCTACAACTTCTATAAAGGGTGCACTTGGCAATGACACTAGTGATGTTGATCCTGGTTCGTCGATTTCAGAGGTTGGTGTTAGCAAAGAGGAAGTTGATCGTATCTTAGGAGTAGCGTGTGGCGGTGCCGTGGCTGGTGGTGGTTCAGTTATAAGGGTAGAGATAGAGAGGCACTGTGCGATCTTTGAAGGGAAGAGAGAAATAATTGAGGCTCGACCTGTTTTTCATGGGTTGACCCATCTCTCAGGGTTACTTTTGTCATTTTACATTTTTGGTTAATAGAGTTAACTTTTGAAGCCCATTAGGGGAGGCCATTGTCTTTTTTTCATACTAGTGGGGCTGCATGTAATTTGGGTATTTACCAAGGGAGGGGCATGTAATTTGCCCTTTTTTTTCCCTTCATTATATGTGAAGAAATTATTTATATATTTGATATATAATAAAATTTTAAAAACATAGAATTTTTAATGTGCCTTAAGCGTATTGTGTCTTTCATTTTTTTGAAAACCAACGTGTTGGCGTGTCTTGTTTTGTGTCACGTGTTCATGTTTGTGCTACTTAGTTGACAAGTGGGAAGCATATTAATATCACCTACACTGTTTGTATGCTTCCTACGTGTCGAGCACGGGACACAACACATACACGCCGACACGTTGGTTTTCAAAAAAATGCAAGACACAATACGCTTAGGGCACATTAAAAATTTATATTTTTTAAATTTTATTATATATCAAATATATGAATAATTTCTTCATAGATTATGAAAAGGAAAAAAAAAAAGGGGCAAATTACATGCCCCTCCCTTGTACATAAGTTGCTTTTGAAGCAAAAGGGGAAAAAGAAGGTAAGAAATGAAACATAAACATTAAATTTTATTTGTGTCACTATGTTGTCCTTATATCATTAGATGGTATGTGATATATTATCAACTATAGATGATTATGAAGGGCAAGATGACATGGAACAACTCATACTGGAACGATATTCTTCATATGATGATCAATAAGAAAAATCTAAAATCATGTTTGAAAAAGCTAATAATTCCGTCTGAGATATTGATTTGTGAGTATGATTTAATTATAACAATTCCCAATAAAACAATCATAGATCTTTGTAAGTGAATTGAATTATATCTACTCTCAATCAACAACAATAGTCAATCATTTTATACAGGGAAAACCACAATTGGAACACATATAATTGTGGAAAAAACCACAGGCCAATGGCACCAAAGCAATCCACTAAGAAGAATAGGAAAGTACAGAAGGAATTTTCACACAATCACCTAGCGAATTCATGCATGATTGACTCAACCCCCTTGTACCTCTTCCAACGCCATCTTTACCACGGAATTTCTTCTCCAATGTCGAATCCACGATGCCAATGTTGAATCCCTAATGATGAGCCACTTTGGAATCTACTAAAGCTTCCAAGCTCAAGTTCTCCATAATCCACTGAAGAGATCTTTTCTCGAATGTTGAATTTGTAATCAAAACCCCTTGATATTCAATACATAGCCTATAGATCAATAGATCTCACTCAAATCATCAAGGTATACAGATAATCACCCTAAAGCACCGTCTTTTTGTTTTTCGCACTTTTGGGATCTTTGAAGCACAAATACTTCAAAATAGGGGTCGTAGTGGTGTCGAACATGGGGACATATACAGGACACGCCAAATGGTGCATGCCTTTAATTTTATTAATTTTTTGCAGGGGACATGTTGGGGACACACCAAATGGCATGTCCCTTTAATTTTATTTTATTTTTTGCAGGGGACACGGTCGGGACACGTGTCCCAAATGTGAATGAACTATTAATTTGTTTAAATGTAGTGGTTTATATATATTGAATTAATATTATTTTTTATTAATTCTGATTGTTTGGTAATATAATATTAATTTACATAGCAAATATATGTATATTAAAATTTTTTTTGCCGTGTCCCCTACCGCGGTTGTGTCCCAATTTTTTTGAAATCACCATGTCTTGTGTCTGTGCTTCATAGTTAGGGATGAATCTCTAAGAGTCTCAACAATGATCTGATCCAAAAATGCACATATTAGACCACTCGAGCTCAATTTCCTGTGCTCGAGTACACATTATGACTCTGCAAGATATGTCTATGAGACTTTGAGAAGCTGCAAGACTGACTTGACCGCTTGAGCGGGCAACTTTATGTGCTCAAGCGCACATTTCTCTGCTTGAACACTGGGTTGAATTCAATCTAAAACACTCTCATCCTTACAAATATGAAAAAGAACAAATGCAATTATAATTGAATGGTGTTTTGTCCAACAGGATTGCCAACAACAAAACAGGCATAACAATGTTAGAGGGCTTTTTGCTTGAATTTGGATGCTTGATTGACCTATGGACTATCTACTATCTAGTCATATTTGATCCTTATTTTGGCATATAACTATTTTTGTAATGGGAAAATGCAAACACTAAATGTAATTGGTGCTTTAGTTTAGGGACATGAATAAAAATTCACAATAATGAATTGAATTAGCTTCGCCATTTTTTAGTGTATTTGATCTATGATTAAGCTTTTAGATTGTTTGTATTGTCATATTTTCTTATTTTAAATCATTGTAGAAAAATCAATTAAGATCGTACTGGGGGTGTTTGGGAACCTAGATTTGGGGCTAAAATAGCCTCAAAAACAAGTTTAGCCTAAAAGCTCCTAAACCAAAAGTTTAAAAAAAAAATAAAAAAAAAAAATAGGCCGGCAGTGGCTGTCACTGTGACGGTCCTACCGCTGTCACAGTGACAGGTAGCTAAATTACAATTTTACCCCTTAGAATTAATTTTGAAAAATGTGAAGTTAGGGACAAATTTGTCATTTTAACTTCAAACATCATTTCAACACATTTTTCAATACATCCAACTCAAATAAAAATTTATCCTATCTTCCCAAACACAAAAACTAAAATAGCCTACTAAAATAGCCAAAAAACCTCTAAAATAGCCACTTCCCAAACATCCACATAATGTATACTGACAACTATGGTTTGCTTATGACTTAGTTTTGGTCAATGTTGTTACCTTTTTGTGTGCTTTATCGTGTACTTCTCATTCCCTATCATTGTCTGACCGTCATTCCACTAAACCGACTCTTTACTGATTTTACAGGTATGTTGCAGTTGGGAATGAACCTTTCTTGGCATCATACAATGGGAGCTTTCTCAAAACAACCTTCCCTGCTCTCCAAAATGTCCAATCTGCCCTGATAAAAGCTGGTCTTAGCAATCAAGTTAAGGTCACAGTACCCCTTAATGCTGATGTCTATGCGAGCTCAAGTGGTGTTCCATCTGGTGGAGACTTCCGAACTGACATCCGTGATCTCATGCTTGCCATTGTCAAGTTCCTTAGTGATAATGGTGCCCCTTTTACTGTCAACATCTATCCTTTCATAAGCCTCTATACGGACGCCAACTTCCCAGTTGAGTATGCCTTCTTCGATGGGAATGCATCACCTATAAATGATGGTGGGACTAATTATTACAACATGTTTGATGCAAATCATGATACTCTTGTGTGGGCCCTACAGAGGAATGGGTTTGGAAACTTGCCTATAATAGTTGGAGAAATTGGTTGGCCTACCGATGGGGACCGAAATGCTAACATTGCCTATGCTGAGCGCTTCAACCAAGGGTTCATGTCCCATATATCAGGCGGGAAAGGAACTCCAATGAGACCTGGGCCCATTGATGCCTATTTGTTTAGCTTAATTGATGAGGATGCAAAAAGCATCCAACCTGGGAATTTTGAACGACATTGGGGGATATTTACTTATGATGGAAGGGCCAAATATCCACTTAACCTTGGTACAACAAATTCCGGAGCTTTAATTCCAGCAAAAAATGTGCAATACCTAGAGAAGAAGTGGTGTGTGATGAAGCCAGGGGCCAAACTTGATGATCCGCAAGTGGCATTGAGTGTGAGCTACGCTTGTGGACTTGCTGACTGCACAAAGCTTGGTTATGGGACATCTTGTGGAAGTTTGGATGCTCGGGGGAACATTTCGTATGCATTTAACAGTTACTACCAAAGGAATAATCAGCTAGACGAGGCCTGCAAGTTTGCAGGCCTTGCCATGGTCACTAAAACAGATCCATCAGTTGATCCTTGCACATTTGATATCATGATTGAGCCGTACTATGGTGGTGCTCAAGGGAGATTTGGCTGCATCCGAAGATCCTTGGGCCTTGTAGCGGCCTCCATTTTCTTTTTGTGGATAGTTCTCTGAATCCATCCATGTCGGTCTCTTTTGATTTGTAGTAGTAGTAGTAGTAGTAGTAGTAGTAGTAGTAGTTGCTTTAGAAACTGAAGAGTAATTGGAGAATGGTATAATCAGAATCCAATTTTGCAAACTAGGCAAGCATTCACATTTGCATTATTGGAGTAAGATTGTGATCATTGGAGTTCTAAGTTAGAAGTTTGGGGATGAAAGTTTTGAGCAAGTTGGGATGGGATGGAATTTGGGTTATGGTTGATGATTGGGTTTGGCAGATGGCAGGTGGTTGATGGTAGTAAAAAACTAGTCTTGACTTTCTCCCAAAGTGCTGAACATACGCAGGCAGGCAGGAGGGCATTCAGGTAAGGAACGTCCGTAGCTAGGTGTAAGACTTGAGGAATGGCGCATCAATCACTAGTTCTTCATTATGTCATTTGTAAAAATGCCTAAGCATATTTGACTTTGATGATGATTTGATTTGATTTTTAATGGACTGGCTTGTGCATGGCTGCAGAAGTTTTTAAGTGTTGTGATTCTTGACAGTTGGTGTGGTAGAATTTTGTTAGATATGAGATTCAGGTACATGTGGTTGGTGCAAATATAAACTTTAACGAAATAACATAGGCCTAAAAATCAACATATGCCTATGCTGTCTACTAATTTGAGAGAAATTAAGGTGGCAGTGTAATCTAATTGAAGTTGTTTAGACAAGAATGCATTATGAGAATATGGTTTTGAACTATTTGCTTTTTTTTTGGGTAACTAATTCAGGCAAAGAACCTGTGCTGTGCAATAGTAAGGCAGGCGTGAATGGTGTCAGTATTTTAATTTTAGTACTGGTATTGCACAAATTTTGTGCTGCTACTGTATTCGGCGAACCTATCATTTATACATACATCTATATTTATTTATAGTATTACTAGTAAAGTCCAAGGTATTTTATTGAGAAATGTAAATTAATTAAATTATTTAAGATAATATTTAATAATTTAATTTAGCGTTAAGAATTAAAATTTGAATGTATTAATTGAAAATCAATTAAGCCGCTTTGATAATCATATAATCACTTAAATTTAAGTGGTTTAAAAAATGTAGGCTAAAAAATAAAAAAAAATTGTAAGTGATAGAAAATTTATTTAATTTTAACTAAATTTATAAATATTTATACATTAATAGCAAAACACACTGCTATAATCTCACAACATCCACCATCACTACCATCGTTGTAACAACTACCATCACCGCTGTCACTGTCGCCGCCTCCGCCTCTGCCTCTGCCTCTGCCTCTGCCTCCGCTACAGCTATCACCGCCACTGCCACCACCCACCAACTTTCCACGACCATCATCTTTATTATCATTATCATTGTTACCATAAATACTACCATCATTTGACTCCCACTACAACAATCACCACTGCTATTACAAGTACCACTTCAATAAGTACTATAACTCTTCACATTCACAACCACTACCATCGTTGTCACAACCCATCACCATCATTCCATCTCCACAATAACCACCATCATTACACCACTATCGCAACCCAATTTTCATTACCACTACATTACCCTTCCATCATCACTACGGCCACTATCTCTTTATCTGTACCATTATTGTCATTGGCGCTATTATTGTTGCCTCTACCACTCCCACCAATTCACTATCACAATATAAAATTATAAAATAAAAAATTTTAAATTTTAAATTTAGTATCATATGTATATATCAAACAATTTGTTTTACGTCAACACTTGTATTTTTATTAAATAGCTTTTTAGCTTAATAAATTTAGCATTTAATTTTCAATTTTTAATTTTATCAAACAGCACGTAAGTTTGGTGACGTTAGATAACCTAATTTAAGACTTAAAACTAAATATATTAAGTAAAAATTAATGAAGCCCATTTGATAATCACAAATTGTATCACTTAAAAATTTAAGTAGTTGTTAAAATGTAAACTAAAAATTAAGAAAATCTCAAATGATAGAAAACTTACTTAATTCTAATTGAATTTATAAATTCTTATACGTAAGTAATAACATACACTATTATAATCTCACAACCGCTGCCATCACCATTGCCGCCGCCACTACCATTAACATTATCACTATTGTCGTTGCCGCATCCACCGCCGCTATGACCACCACAACCACCAGCATCCAACACCCTTCCGTCACCACCACAACCACCTTGATTACCGTTGTCATTGTTACTACAGGCACTGTAATACTCCGACTTTTATTACTTAAATCCATTATGAACCTTTATTAAAATCCCTTTCTCCATAATATAAATGCGGACGTAGAAAATAAAAGAATAGCAATACATAATCCCCTTCTTATATGAACATGACGATATGTTGATACAATCACTTACAATACCCTTAGGCTTACATTGAAGAAGAATAAACAAAAAGGGATTAACCCTATATACATAATAATGGCATTCCGCCTAACAATTAATGGGCCCTGAGGCCTGCATGTAAGGTGACTTCAAGTCCAGAAACAATTCTTCTAGTCTTGTACCTGAAAAGTTTCAACAATGTGGGATGAATATATATAGTCCAGTAGAAATTCCAATGATCCTAAACAATAACACCATATGTGTGACGACCCCGACCTCCGTACTATTATAATATATTGTTTTAATAAGCTTAATTGCACGATTGTGTGTTAATTATGTGATTACATGCTTAATTTTGTAGTTATTTGTTATTACATGGAATATCTGTTCACTTATCGACTTAGAATCATAAATTGAAAGCCTAAACAGCTTCAGAAGCCAAAATTGACTAGCCCAATATGCTAATTAGAATACTTAGAATTTTATGACAACTTTCGTCAAAATTTGATTCGGACCAAAATAATTGGAATCAATTAAAATTGAATAGGATTAATTATCCATAAATCACACCCTATATAAGGCCCTAATTAAGTCTTGAGCTCATATATATACACACACTTGGCTGAGATTTTAAGAGAGTAGAAGAGTAAACTCAACACTTAGAGAGAGAGAGAAGAGAATTGTGAAGGAATTGAAGGAGAATTGGAGAATTAAGCTACAAGACACTTGAATTCAAGCTTTAGGTATGATCTTCAATCCTAATCCTTGTAAATAAAATATGTAGAAGTTGAATACATCTAAGTTTTGACTTTATTTGCATGGAATTATACATTAGAGGCATGAATTAGCTTGAATTGGAAGAATTGTGTTGAACTATGTACATGCATGCATAAATTGAGTTTAGAATTCTTGAAATTCTTACATGCATGGCACTTTTACACCTCAACTTGAAGAGTCCTTCATGTTTTCATACCTCTCATATTAATTGATCAAGTTTTGAAGACATATAGACTCAATTTGAGTCAAACAAGGTTTATAACTTGAAGTTAAAGTTTTTGGTTTGAGAATTTACCATGATTTTGAGCAATTGGTTTCAAATTAACTATGTTTCCATATTTTATAATGTTTTCCATGTTTTTGTACCAACCATGAAAAGTTTGAGCTTCAAAAACAATTCTGGAAATTCCAGAATTTGACCTGCCCGTGAGCGAGGAAAGTGTCGCTCGGGCGTAAAAATCGAGCTCCCAGAAGTTTTACAGAGAATTGCACGGTGGCTCGTATAGCAATCCCGGTTTTTCCTCCGTTGGCTATTGTATTCCAGACTCGGTTCCGTGAATGTCTGTTGTTGTATATGTTGCATTTCCGTCCTTTAATTCTTTGTATTTGAGTTTTAGGATGTGTTGGGTAGGTTTGTAACAGGTTGGGAGTGTTTTGAAACAAGTGGTTGCTGCCTAGTTTTTGGTGTCTTCGCTCGAGCGAGCTCTGTGTTTTAGTTCCTTCGCTCGAGCGAGATTTGAGTGGTGTGTCTGTTGGCTTGAGCGAGCATTCTTGCGCTCGAGCGTGCGTCTGCGTCTAAGTTTGGACCTGAAGGTTGTGTTTCTTGGCTCGAGCGAGCTTTCCTTCGCTCGAGCGAACGAGCGAGCGAGCGAGCTGTATGTTTTGGGTTTCTTTGCTCGAGCAAGGACTTCTGCGCTCGAGCGTGCTTCTGGGTTGCAGACCTGAAGCTTCGTGTTGTTGGCTCGAGTGAGGTTTTTTGCACTTGAGCGAGGTTTCTTTGTGTCTAGTCACTCGAGCGACCATTCCTTCGCTCAAGTGAGGGTCGATTATATCAGTTCGCAACAGCAGCTTCTTCCTCACTTTTTTGACTATCCTTTATCTTCAAACCCTAGATCCGGTTGCTCTCTCTCTCTACATACCTTCTCTCTACAAATACTCCATGTTCTAGGAGTCTTCTACCCTAATCCCTTTGTAAGAAAGGTAGAGCTTTGCGTGGGGTTCATTTTGATCTGAAAATCATTCGGTTTGGAGCATCTTGAGTTTTCTTCATCTTCTCCATTGGGTCTTTTCATTTGAGGTAGGGATAAACTACTCCATCTTATGAGTTTTGACATGACTTTTAGTCATTTTGATTAAATGGTGAGTTATGGAAATTTTGGGAAGTTAGAGTTTGTTTTGAAATTATATAAAAAGGGGGTTTTCAATTGTTAAACTCCATGTGTATGTGAGACCTTGAAAAATGGAATTATTGTTGTCGAATAGATGAAAATGAGCCTTAGGGCCAAAGTTGGGAAAAAGGGGGAAAAGCCGTAATTTAATGTGATTAATTAATTTGTATAATTAATTTGGGAAAGTAATGTGAAATTGAGATGAAAATCAGGAAATTGGGAAGTTGTGAGATTGAATGGTGTAGTTGGATTAGTTAATCACTCATCTAAGAAATTGTTGATAATTTATCTGTTTGATGAATTTATTATCTATTTGGAAATAACTGCTTTGGGCTATCGGTGGAGGATAGTTTTGATTGTTGTAGATACTGTATGTTGATTAGGGAAAACTAAAACTAATCGAATGGTTAAGTCATTGAATATGACGGTTGAATTAACACATTGAATACGTGCCTGGATTGATCATTGTATATGATAAACTGTTTAAATATGTTGCATATGTATCTTGTTTGGGAGGAGATAGAGAATGTGCTCTCAAACCTGTTTGGGAGAAGATAGGGGATGGACTCCATTGATAACTAAGTTGGCCGGAGTGTCCAGGGTGAAAGTCCCAAAATCCCAATTGCGTTTGCATAACGTAGATGAATTGAAGTATTGAAATGCTAACAATATGAGTTGTAGTCTCATTCGAAATTGAAGTGTTGAAGTGTTAACGGTGTGAGTTGTAGTCTCACCTTGATTGATCATGATTGAAACATTGTTAATATGAGTTTTAGTCTCATTTTAAACTGGCTGGATAAACAGAGAACCATATCTATGAATTGGTTTGGATAATAAAACAAGAAAAAGGAATTGAAACATATTTGTAAATATGGATTGATTATGAAAGAGATGTACTTTTGTTTATATGAGTTAAAAATTTATCAAATGCTAATGTTTTAGTTATTGCTCATATTTGGTTTAGTGTATCTCTATTGGGCTTTGGCTCACCCTATATGAGACATCATTTTCAGGTTCAGGTGATATGCCACCTCTAAGGACGTAGCTTGGGTGGCTTAGAGGCTGAAAGATCTTTTTGTTGTTATCTTCTTGGTATTACATGTAAATTCAAGCCAAGGGCTTAATGTGTTTTGAGTTAGCACTCTCTTTTTGAAACTAAGTGTTGGTTTGGAAAGTTGTAAGCCCGTAGGACATTTACTTTTGTTGTCAGCATGTAATACTTTTGTAATGAATACTCTAATAAATGCAAATATACTTTATTCTCTTATGTTTATGGATGTCATGAATGTTGGGTTTATACGTATTATTTTGAGGGCGTTACAACTTGATATCAGAGCGTACCAGGTTTGAATACTTTGGATACGTGGGAAGTGGTTAGTACCACAATGGGTTTGTCTCGCTTGTTAGAGACTTATGTATGATGTTATGTGTTTATTTGATAACATGCTTATGTGACTATATGGGTAAGGAATTTAGTTTCTAGGATTTTGATTGGACCCTTGGGTTTCTGGGAGTCCTATTAGAAAAGCACTTGATCAATGCTGTTTCTAACAGGAACTCTAGCAACGCCACGGGACTGTCATTATCCGAAAATGAAATTCATAAGTGCTTAAGTGATTATGTGCTTACGTGGAATGAATTACTGTTGTCCAATGTATTAGGACACGAGTGAAATAGCTTCGGCACATTTGTGAATGTGCTAATGTCTTCGTTACCTTTATTAGGATGTCAGGACGAGGACGTGGTGGTAGGCGAGGTAGGCCTAGGAGGCAGGAGATGCCTATACCGGATGAGATTCCGGCGCAACATGAGGGTGTTGGTCAGGCCAATGTGGCTGAGCCAGTAGGTCAGGAGGCCATGGGCACCTTAGCCTGCGAGATGGCAGGAGCATTGAGGGAATCCATGGACATTCTCAAGGCTGAGAATCAAGTCCAGGCCCATGTTGCTGAGGTAGGGTCTTCTTTTCTAAAGAGGGAGTTTTTCTGGTCTAATCCGGATGAGTTTTTGGGGGATCCTAAAGAGCCACTTAAGGCTGATGAGTGGCTTGAGTAGATGACGAAGGCGTTTGAGATGCTTGGCATCGAAGACGGAGGCTTGAGGGTGACCTTGTCGTCCTTCCAGCTGAAGGGAGACGCGGGTCAGTGGTGGAAGTTTGTTCGGGGACATATTGGTGGGACTTGGGAGGCTTTCGTTGATGTCTTCCAGGAGAAGTTTTTGCCTCCCACTGTTAGGAAAAAGTTGAGGGATCAGTTCTGTCAGCTCAAGCAGCTGAATACACTAGTGGCCGAGTTTGAGGCCACATGTACCAGTTTATTGAGGTTTGCACCTGAGTTGGTGGCGTTTGAGGAATGCCGCTGTCTTGAGTTTGAGAAGAAATTGAGGACTAGACTCCAGTTTTGAGTGGCTGGGTCCATAACTAGGGACTATGGGCGCCTGGTGCAGGCTGCAGCCCATCTTGAGACTATTATGTAGGCGGATGATGAGAGGATGAGGGGCTCCAAGAGGAGTCAGGATGGCCAGGGGGATGGTAGGAGACAGAGGGGTTCTAACCCTTAGTAGTCCCAGGGTGCGTTTGCGAGATCTACCTTTCCAGTGCCGAGTTCAGGCTCTGGGAGAGGCAGTCAGGGAGACTTTACTTGTTACAAATGTGGTCAGCTGCTCCATAAGTCTCCAGCGTGCCTGCAGAAGGGAGGAGGACAGAGAGCAGCTTCATCTTCTGCTCGTTCTCAGAGCCAGAGTCAGAGCAGAGGCTAGCTGCTCTCTTGTTACCAGTGTGGTCAGGCAGGGCACCTGAAGAGGTTTTGCCCGCAGTTGAGTGGCACATCTGGTGCATCTGGTTCGAGGCAGACTCAGAGCCATCAGCTAGCTCAGTCAGTTCAGGCCTTGAGGGCCAATCAGGGAGCCTCTTCGGCTCAGTCGGTGCAACAGTCTTATGCTCCGAGAGGTGAGCAGGTAGATTAGAGACCTTCAGGGCGTGTGTATGCTGTTACTGCGTACGATCTTGTACCGGCTCCATCTATTGTGAGAAGTACCTTTTTGTTTTGTAACTCGGTTGCTAATGTGTTGATTGATATGGGTGCATCCCATTCCTTTATATCTACTGTATTTGCATCTGTTTTGGGGTTGGAGTTGGCTCAGTTAGCATCTCCTATTTGTGTTGTATCACCTGTTGGGGGTGAATTGATTTTGAAGCAAGGGTGTAGAGGCTGTGATATTGAGGTCGCCGATCGCCGACTTCCATTTTCTTTTGTAGTTATGGCCATGTCGAGTTTTGATGTGATTTTGGGTATGGACTGGTTATCGTCATACCGGGCTGTTATTGATTGTTACTGCCAGAGGGTTACTGTATGTACCTTGAGCGGGGATTGTTTTCATTTCTTAGGGGATCAGGTTGGTAGAGTTTTGCCACTGGTATATGATCTACGAGGGCGGAGTGAGCTTAGTTGTCTTCTCGCTAGCTGTATGAGTAGTGAGTGTGATAAGACTCAAACTGAGTTGCTCAGAGTGGTTTGTGAGTACTCGGACGTCTTTCTTGAGGATCTTGTTAGTTTACCACCCCATCGAGAGATTGAGTTCTCTATTGATTTAGTGCCTGGCACGACATCAATCTCTATGGCACCGTATCATTTTGCCCCAGCCGAATTGAGTGAGTTGAAGATTCAACTCCAGGAGTTGCTAGATAAGGGCTTTATTCGCCCTAGTACTTCACCATGGGGAGCACCGACCCTCTTTACTAAAAAGAAAGATGGGGCCTTGAGACTTTGTATTGATTACCGGAAATTGAATCGGGCTACGGTTAAGAACAAATACCCTATGCCTTGTATAGATGATCTGTTTGACCAATTGAAAGGATCTTGTTGTTTCTCTAAGACAGACTTGAGATCGGGTTACCATCAGTTGAGGGTCAGGGAGGAGGATATCCTGAAGACGGCATTCCGTACGCGGAATGGCCATTATGAGTTTCTGGTGATGCCTTTTGGGCTCACCAATGCACCGGCTGTGTTTATGGACTTGATGAACCGGATCTTCCGGGAATTCTTAGATCATTTTGTGATCATTTTCGTGGACGACATTATGATTTATTCACCTTTTGAGGAGGAGCACGAGGAACACTTGAGAGTGGTGCTTGAGTTACTTAGAGCCCATAAGCTGTATGCTAAGTTTGGGAAGTGTGAGTTCTGGCTAAGAGAGGTAAAATTTTTAGGCCATGTGGTGTCCTTGGAAGGGGTGACTGTAGATTCATCCAAGATAGAGGCAGTGCAAGATTGAGCACAGCCTAAGAGTGTTTTTGAGATCCGCAGTTTTTTGAGATTGGCCGGGTATTACCGTCGATTTGTGAAAGATTTCTCCAGGCTAGTTTCGCTGTTGACTAGATTGACGCGAAAAGGGGTCAAGTTTGTGTGGAGTGAGACTTGTGAAAAGTCGTTCCAAGAGCTTAAAGTTAGACTTACCATTGCTCCAGTTTTGATTATTCCGGAGAGGGGTTGGGGTTATGCAGTGTATTGTGATGCTTCACGAGAGGGTTTGGGTTGTGTGCTGATGCAAGAGGGGAAAGTGGTAGCCTATGGCTTGCGGCAGTTGAAAACACATGAGAGGAATTACCCTACACATGACCTAGAGTTAGCAGCTGTAATTTTTGCCTTGAAGATTTGGAGGCACTACCTTTATGGTGAGAAATTTGAGGTGTTCTCGGATCATAAGAGTTTGAAATATCTGTTTACACGGAAATACTTGAACTTGAGGTAGAGGAGGTAGATGGAGTTCATTGAGGATTACGACTTCGAGTTGCATTACCATCCGAGGAAGGCCAATGTTGTGGCCAATGTTGTTGCCGATGCTCTTAGTAGGAAATCCATTAGTGATGTAGCTTGTATAGCCATCTGGGAGTGGGAAATGTTGGGTGCACTTGGCGAGTTTGATTTGCTTCTGGGTGAATCTGTTGAGTCTGCGGCCTTGTTTTCTGCGATTGCGCAGCCTACACTTGTGAACCGAGTGTTAGAAGCATAGAGAAGTGACCTTGAGGTAGAATCCCTCCGGGAGAAGATCTCCAGTGGGAAGGTCGAGAAGGGTTTGACTGTGTATCCCGACCTGAGTGTGAGGTACCGAGACCTTCTGTTTGTGCCGGAGTCTTACCGAGAGGAAGTACTCCGAGAGTTTCACCATTCACGCCTTGCGGTGCATCCGGGAAGCACTAAGATGTATCGTGATTTGGGTCGCCAGTTTTGGTGGCGGGGTATGAAGAAAGATGTGGCTATTTTTGTGTCTAAGTACCTTACTTGTCAGCAAGTGAAGGCTGAGCATCAGAGGCCAGCGGGTTTGTTACAACCCTTGCCTATTGTCGAGTGGAAGTGGGAGCATGTCATGATGGACTTTGTTGTGGGTCTTCGGAGGACTCAACGGGGTAGTGATGCTAGTTGGGTGGTCGTAGACCGGTTGACTAAGTCGGCCCACTTTATTCCTATGCGTGTGAGAGATTCGGTAAATCATCTTGCCGACTTGTATATTTGGGACATTGTGAGGTTGCACGTGGTCCCAATGTCGATTGTCTCAGATAGAGATCCGCGTTTTACTGTTAGGTTGTGGCAGAGTTTGTAGAGTGCCTTGGGCACTAGATTGACCTTTAGCACGGCTTATCATCCTTAGACTAATGGGCAGTCCGAGCGTACCATTCAGATCCTTGAGGATATGCTTCAAGGCTGTGTCCTTGACTTTAGTGGGTCGTGGGAGAGGCACTTGTCCTTAGTGGAGTTTGCCTACAACAACAGTTTTCAATTGAGTATTGGTATGGCACCGTTCGTGGCCTTGTATGGCCGACCGTGTAGGTCTCCAATGTGTTGGGCCGAGGTGGGTGATGCACCTTTGTTGGGCCCGGAGTTGGTTCGGGAGATGACGGAGAAAGTTGAGCTTATCCGTAAGAGGCTTGTTACAGCCCAGAGTTGCCAAAAGAGTTATGTCGACCGTAGGAGGAGACCTTTGGCATTTGAGGTGGGTGATCATGTCTTTCTGAAAATATCGTCTAGGCGGGGTTTGATGAGGTTTGGGAAGAGTGGGAAGTTGTCCCCTCGGTTTATTGGCCCTTTTGAGATCCTTGAGCAGATTGAAGAGGTTGCCTACCGTTTAGCTTTACTGCCGCAGTTGTTCGGAGTGCATGACGTGTTTCATGTTAGTATGCTTCGGAAATACGATCCGGATCCGTCACATGTATTGGATTAGACCGACTTAGAGGTTGATGAGGATGCCTTGTATGAGAAGAGACCGGTGCGAGTCTTGGATAGGTGGGACCAAGTCTTGCGAGGCAAGACGATTCCCTTGGTAAAAGTTTTGTGGAAGCATCACGGGGTTGAGGAAGCCACTTGGGAACGAGAGTTGGATGTCTGTGAGAAATATCCAGACTTGTTTATTAATGTTTAACCATGTATTGGGAATCTTTTTTTTGATGAAATCTAGAAACATTGTATGTGTTTGACTTATGGTAGTATTGTTGAATATGCTTTGAAAATGGAAGTTTAATTTGACATTGTATATGTTAAATGTATTGTCGAAATGCAATATGTGGATTGGGACTTGTTGAAATTCAATGAAATTCATGTTGAGAAAGTATGTTGTAAACTGCCTCTTGAAAAGAGATGGGATGATCGGTAATGGGTCAGGATGTTGAATATTGAATTGTAATATTGTTGAGAATTGAAAAATCACAATTTTGAAACTTATAACTAATTTCGGGGACGAAATTCTTTGTAAGGGGGAGGTTATAGTGATCTTGGTTTTCCCTCCGTTGGCTATTGTATTCCGGGCTCGGTTCCGTGAATGTCTGTTGTTGTATATGTTGCATTTCCGTCCTTTATTTCAGGATGTGTTGGGCAGGTTTGTAACAGGTTGGATGTGTTTTGAAACAAGTGGTTGCTGCCCAGTTTTTGGTGTCTTCGCTCGAGCGAGGCTTTTGTTGCTCGAGCGAGCTTTGTGTTTTAGTTCCTTCGCTCGAGTCAGGGTTCCTTTTCTCGAGCGAGATTTGAGTGGTGTGTCTGTTGGCTCGAGCGAGCATTCTTGCGCTCGATCGTGCTTCTGCGTTTAAGTTTGGACTTGAAGGTTGTGTCTCTTGGCTCGAGCGAGCTTTCCTTCGCTCGAGCGAGGACTCCTGCGCTCGAGTGTGCTTCTGGGTTGCAGACCTGAAGCTTCGTGTTGTTGGCTCGAGCGAGGCTTTCTGCACTCGAGCGAGGTTTCTTTGGTCGCTCGAGCGACCACTCCTTCGCTCGAGCGAGGGTCAAATATATCAGTTTGCAGTAGCAGCTTCTTCCTCACTTTTTGACTATCCTTTATCTTCAAACCCTAGATCCGGCTGCTCTCTCTCTCTCTACATACCTTATCTCTACAAATACTCCATGTTCTAGGAGTCTTCTACCCTAATCCCTTTGTAAGAAAGGTAGAACTTTGCGTGGGCTACGTTTTGATCTGAAAATCATTCGGTTTGGAGCATCTTGAGTTTTCTTTATCTTCTCCATTGGATCTCTTCATTTGAGGTAGGGATAAACTACTCCATCTTATGAGTTTTGACATGACTTTTAGTCATTTTGATTAAATGGTGAGTTATGGAAATTTTGGAAAGTTAGAGTTTGTTTTGAAATTATATAAAAAGGGGGTTTTCAATTGTTAAACTTCATGTGTATGTGAGACCTTGAAAAATGGAATTATTGTTGTCAAATAGATGAAAATGAGCCTTAGGGCCAAAGTTGGGAAAAAAGGGGAAAAGCCCTAATTTAATGTGATTAATTAATTTGTATAATTAATTTGGGAAAGTATGAGAAAGTGAAATTGAGATGAAAATCAGGAAATTGGGAAGTTGTGAGATTGAACGGTGTAGTTGGATTAGTTAATCACTCATCTAAGAAATTGTTGATAATTTATCTGTTTGGAAATAACTGCTTTGGGCTATCGGTGGAGGATAGTCATGATTGTTGTAGACACTGTATGTTGATTAGGAAAAACTGAAACTAATCAAATGGTTAAGTCCTTGAATATGACGGTTGAATTAACACATTGAATATGTGCCTGGATTGATCATTGTATATGATAAACTGTTTAAATACGTTGCATATGTATCTTGTTTGAGAGGAGATAGGGGATGTACTCCATGGTTTTGGAAGAGATAGGGGATGTACTCGTAAACCTGTTTGGGAGAAGATAGGGGATGGACTCCATTGATAACTAAGTTGGCCGGAGTGTCCAGGGTGAAAGTCCCGAAATCCCAATTGCGTTTGCATAACGTAGAAGAATTGAAGTATTGAAATGTTAACAATATGAGTTGTAGTCTCATTCGAAATTGAAGTGTTAAAGTGTTAATAGTGTGAGTTGTAGTCTCACCTTGATTGATCATGATCGAAACATTGTTAATATAAGTTGTAGTCTCATTTTAAACTGGCTGGATAAACAGAGAACCATATCTTTGAATTGGTTTGGATAATGAAACAGGAAAAAGGAATTGAAACATATATGTAAATATGGATTGATTATGAAAGAGATGTACTTTTGTGTATATGAGTTAACATTTATCAAATGCTAATATTTTAGTTATTGCTCATATTTGGTTTAATGTATCTCTATTGGGCTTTGCCTCATCCTATATGGGACATCATTTTCAGGTTCAGGTGATATGCCACCTCCAAGGACGTAGCTTGGGAGGCTTAGAGGCTGAAAGATCTTTTTGTTGTTATCTTCTTGGTATTACATGTAAATTCAAGCCAAGGGCTTAATGTGTTTTGAGTTAGCACTCTCTTTTTGTAACCAAGTGTTGGCTTGGAAAGTTGTAAGCCCGTAGGACATTTACTTTTGTTGTCAACATGTAATATTTTTGTAATGAATACTCTGATAAATGCAAATATGCTTTATTCTCTTATGTCTATGGATGTCATGAATGTTGGGTTTATACGTATTATTTTGAGGGCGTTACAGCTCGAGCTTCCAAAGCTGGGCTTGAGCAAACTCTGTTTTGCATTACTCATCGCTCGAGTGACAGAAAGCTTGCTCGAGCGTAAAAATCATGCAACTAATATTTTTACATAGTTTTGCAGACTGCTCGAACGACCAAATCTGAGCTCAAGCGGAGACCTTGTTTTCAACAAATTTTGACTAACTCTTTTGAGTTCATACTTGCATCCTCATGTCATTTCAAGTACCCATAGGCACCAATTGAACTCATATAAACATGGAATGAGTTAGAAACACATGAGGAGAATTGAATTAAAGTGAAATGGTTATTGAATGGTACTTCAATTGTATTTTTGTTATGTGTTTTGTTTAGGTGGACATCTAGGGCCTAGTGACAACATAACCCACTGTGAGCAGTAACTTTATAAAGATATGTTCAACTTGTATTTATTTTCGAAACTGTTATCGTTCTCGAAATCGATGTATGATTGATCGAATGGTTTATTGAAACGTTATGATGATTGATGGAATGATATATTGAAATGTTATTTTCTCATAATGAATGAAGTTCTGTTTTGAAATTGTACTCGTGGCATCCTTTAGTGAGGCCCTTTCATGGGGGAAACAATACCGTGGCCCATTATTAAATAGGCCTTTGCCTGGGGGAAATTAATACCATGGCCCATTGTTACAGAGGCCCTTGCTCTGGGGAAATTAATACCATGGTCCATTGATTAATAGGCCCTTGCCTGGGGGATATAATATCAAGGCCCATTGGCCCTCGCCCGAGAGAAACAATATCGTGGCCCATTAGATAATGAAACACAGAGATCTCTGATGTTAGACCTTCATGGTCACATTGATTATTGAACATTGATTGACGCTCGTGGTCCCATTATTATCAAAGCATTGTTACTCTACTGGATGTGTTACATGATTTGAATGAAATGGTTATTGAACGTCAAGATTGACTAGAAATGTAGAATTGATATTTGTAATGGTATTGAACTTCATTTATATAACCTCTTTATTCTGTTATTAATTATTGGGCATTAGCTTGCTAATTATGTATATATCTGTAGGTGATCAAGTTGAGCATCAAGGATAGAGATTGCCTCAAAGTCACCCGTTGTCAGCTTTTTGTAGAGCTTCCGAGAAGGAGCCAACTTGGACTCGCGTGGAGCCAAGCAAAGTCTAATCCCCTTTTTGTTATGAACTTTTGTTTCAAAATTTTCGTTTGATTTTTGTATAGGGGGGTTTTTCTTTAAGTATGACTTGTGAAGTTTGGATGTTTGTTTTTAAAAGTTTTTATAATGTATGCACTTATAGAATGGTAATGTGAAGTCTTTTCATATATGAATAGCTCAATGGAATACTTTTATGTTTTAACTTGCTTTCGCTAATCCCTGTAATTTATATTAAATGGATTTTGTTAATAGAGGCCGTAGGTAATCTATGATTACTGGCTAGTCATGATGCTAAATCTTTAGGGGCGGGTTTGGGTCTTGACAATATGGATAACTATGATCATGAATGCTTCAGGTTATAAGTACATGAGTAGTGTTAAATTTTATATTCAAAACATACATACATACGTATACTTTTCCTCAGATTTTAATAATTTTAAGGAAAACCATTCCTATCTTTGTGATTCTGAAATTTTGATTCAAAAGGATTTATCAACTTCATTGACCTCAGAGAAACCCACACTATTACTGTCATGACCCAAACTTGTTCCTAAAAGTTTGGTTCATAACTGGCCAGTAATCACACGATTACTTACGGCCTCATACAGAAAACAAATGTTTTTAATAATGGAGCCTTAAGCGGAAGCAAATTTAAGAAATAACCTCCATTGAGCGGTGCTTAAATGGTTAAGATAAAATAATTATATACATAGGAGCCAAGATAATAAGTTACACCCCTACAAAACCATCGTGACAACACCGGATAAAAGTCTTAACATAGATATAAAGTCAAAAGACAAAAGCTCCATCAAGGAGTTTCGACACAACAGGTCCTCATAAGCAATTTCCTGAGGCTGACTTTAAGGTTGACCTCCAAGCTGATAACCTACACACATATAACATAGAGTGTGAACGACACTCAATGAATAATAGCAAAGTAAAAAGAATCAAATGAATAATCTTGAATTAAAAGAAAGCATATTATGTGAACACAATACTTTTCCATAATTACATCCTTCAGAACATTATCTATAATCATATTTACAGAACGGCCTTGGGCCAAGCACATCATAGTATCAACAGAACGACCTTAGGTCCACATTGCACATGTCATATAACGTTCATAAAACTCATTTATTGCTATGAAAACACAATATTAGAATAAGTCACCATATTTGGATCAAAATAATCAATTATGAACATATCTTTACAATGCTATTACTCACTATGCGTTTGGCCTTGCGGTGTCTCCTCTGGCACACGACCAATACAACATTTCACACAAACACATTTGATAAATAATTCGTTCCACTTCGTACACTTTTCTTTTAATGATTCACATCATTTTTCAATGAGTTTCCAATCATTATTTCACTTTCCGGAGGGTTTAAATAAGGCCGAGAATGCGTTTAGAGGGTTGGAGAGGTCAACAAAAGAATGCAGGATTTTCTCCCCTACTGGCCGCTCGTGCAGTAGGTTTAACCGTTCGAGCGATCAGGTTCTGCTCGTGCAAAGGTGGTGGCCGCTCGAGCGAGCAGAATGCTCTTCCCTATTTTGGTCCATGCTTCGCTCGTGCAGAGCTCATAGCCGTACGAGCGGTCCGGGCAAAACCAGACACTTCGAAAATGAGGTTTGAAGCCAAGTTCCTAAACTCAATTTCAAGCCCAAATTCATGCAAAACTAACTCAAAAACATGATATACTAACATGATTCAAGTGTAATTTCAACTCAAACACATCAATCTTGCTTCAATGTCAAATTCAAGGTCTCATCTTTTTCATACATTCATGAATTACATAATCAAGCTCAAAATACATATAAACATGGATGGTCTTTACACAAATCTTTGTTGTATGAATAATCTAGAGCTTATTTCATGAAGCATTCACAAGATTGAACTCAACTCAAGCAAGTTAAAGAGATTAAGGCTCAATTTCTTGAACTTATTCTAAATTCAAAACCCTAACTCCTTTAGGTGTTGAATCTTCAAATTCCTCTTGATTTCAAGCAAGAGATGAGTTATTTACGAGGATTCTAGATAGATTTTCACACCTTTGCTCAAATCTAGGAATTCCCTTTGAATCTCTTCCAACTCTTTAGCTTCTCTTCTTCCTCTCTCTCTAACTCTCTCTCTAGCAAATGCTCTCAATAATAGATGAACTCAAGATGGATACATACATATAAAACTTAGGCTAATTAACCCAATTAATTCATTACAAATTGTAATTTTATAAAATTTCACAGCAGGTTCTAAAAATCATGCTAAACATAGATATGAAGCCGATTTTGGTTTCTGGAGCCTTTAAGGCTTTCAATTTTAGTTCAAAGTTCTAATTGTAACATATATTCTTACATTCGACAGGTATAATTTCAAATTCACATAATTCACACAATTAAACATGCAAATTCATATCAAACACATAATCATATGCATAATTAAGCATCATACGGGTTGGGTTGTCACAACTACTTTACCAAACATCTATATCATTCTACCATTGAAAATGATCTCACATTTATCAATTTCTGCACACGGAGAATCAATTAGACATCTCTCATGTTTTCATCAACTACATATATCTCAACACATACATATATCAATTAACAGGTTGCAAAACACATAAATATTTCTGTGGTCTCACTAAACCCCACAACACGCTTTACCGGGGTATAAGCTGAAAGGAAACGAAACCTGTTTCAAGGCACCATGCTTTACCGAACCTCAAGCCGGAAGGAAATGAAATCTTAACCCACGCTTTATCAGACATAAACTAGAAGTTTATAGAACCTATGTCAATGCTCCATTCTTTATTAGGTGCTAACCGAAAGGAAATGGACCCTTTATATATGACACAATTCATTTAACTACACATAACATGCATAGCCTATTCAACAACAATCAATTCCATCCTTCATCGATGGCCGATGACAAAACCTCTAAATAATAAATGTATGACTCTCATAAGTGAAACAATATAATTTTGATAATTAAAACAACATACTTTCATTATAATCCACAACCTAAATACCTTTAAATTTACTTTTGGGAATTTCATAACTATCATTAAATCTTTATCTATTTTAATTACACATAACCAATCCTCAATGATTAACATGCTCAACAAATATACATCCATTAACTCCTCTCATTTCTCAACTATATCAAACAAATAAATAAATAAAATTAGGGTGTTTTTTTTTTTTTGGTCTTAGTGATCATAAACATGCTCAAATACTATGTTATTCCAATAATTAACAACAAAACAAGAAAATAAACTCTTAAACTCCAAAACCTTATGTGATAACCCCGTTACATATTTTTTTTGGGTAAGTAACCCCGTTACATATTATACTCTTAATCATTAGCTTTGAATTTTACTTAAGTACTTAGTGTGAACTTGAATGCTAATTATGTGTTTAACATGATTTTTGGATACATATCTGTTAACCGTAGGAATATCTGTTGTGATTTCTGTTGTACTCTAAAATTGAAGGGCTTAATGGCGTCAGAAACCGAAATTGATTAGTTTAATATGAATAGCATAATTTTTAGAGCCGAATGGGAAGTTTGATTAAAATTTGATTCAGTTCAAAAAAATTAAGTTGTGATTAATTAACTTAAGTGTAATTAGTGAGCTTAAGCCTTAATGTTACCTTAAGCTATATATGTTAAGTTAGAGACTTAAGCATTTTTGAACTCATCTTCATTACAAAATTTTGCTGAGATTGATTTTATAGAGAGAGAGAGAGAGAGAGAGAGAGAGAGAGAGAGAGAGAGAGGAGAAGAACTTGAAGATTTTGCTTGAGAATTGAAGGATTGAGGAAGACAACTCAAGTTCTTGTTAGAATTAGTATTATTAAAGACTTTAGGTACGTAATTACTCCATAATTCATGAATCTAAGTTATTTAATATATGAATTCAAGTAGATTACATAATTAAATGCAAGAATTAACCTTATGATGAAGAAATTGAAGCTAATTCACACATGCATGCACGATTTTAAAGAGTTCTACTATTTTTGACCACGATTTTGCTAATTAAGCTTGAACCAGAAGTTATATCACACATGCATTCATGAATTACGTTGTTTTGAAGTTTAATCATACATGCATGAAAATTTGAATTTCAATGTTGAAGAATTCATGGAGTTTTGAGTTGTTGACCTCAATTGAGTGTATGTTTATGTCCTTGAAAGTGTTTTTAAGTGTTTGTGAGGTTGTATACAAGCCATGCAAGTATCTCTATTGGGCTTTAGCTCACCCTATGTGGAAAACAACTTTCAAGTACTGATGATATGCCTCCACCAAGGACTTAGCTTGGGAGGACCGTCGAGCTGAAGACTCAATTATTATTTTATTTTATTTTATTTTTTGTTTTGTTTCTTTTGTTGTAATTATCTTTTATACAAGTCTCGGCCTTTTTAATTGTTCTGGACTTGATCCATCTTGTTGTAACCAAGCAATGTCTTGAAAAGATGTAGACATTAGGGCATAAACTTATCTGTTCACCTTTTATTTCAGTTCACTCATATGTGGCATATGCTATAGATTCAGGACTTAGGATTTATGAATGTATTCTCGCATACGTCATTTTTTGTACAGTAAAAGAACATAAATGAATTGCATGTCTATGCTTTCTATTGAGTAACATGAAATAGTTTGTCGCTATTATTTCGGGGCGTTACAAAAACTTTATAACCATTAACAATTAAATTTATAATTTTTTTCAATAATCTGTAAATATTTTATGAAAATCCCATTGATATGTAATTTTCCCTAACTTTAATTAGATAATTTATTAATTTTACTTTGGAATGATTCATAACCAAATGAATAAGAAATAATTTTTAACTTGCTAACTATTTTAATAATTTTTTTTATTTTTTTTAAAACTAAAATAATCACTTGTCAAGCAAACCCTAATTTACCCCATGTAACAAATAACGTTAATTTTGAAAGTAACATAAACACTTTCCCTTCATGTGCCAAGTAAAACAACTAATGAGTTGACAAAGAATGTCGCAGCTGAGGTGAGGAATATTGCGACTGAGGTGGAGAAAAATAAAATATCAATAAATCTAAGGGGTAAAATAGAGAAGAAAGGGGCATAAAAAAGCCATCAACATTCAGAAAATTCTATTTCCACACACCTAATTAGCTCAAGACACATCTTTTCTCAATATACACACCTATTAATTTAATTATCAATTAATTTTCTCAATCTACACACTTAAAGTTACAATTATACCCTTCACTCGTAACCATTATACATACACCACTAGCCCTTTTTCCACACACATTTGATTGACCCTACTTCCATATTGACCCACCCTCGCCCTTGAAGACTTTGGTCTAAAGTGAAATTTCCTCCATTGAAGACTTGTATAGAAGATCTCCATTGAAGACTATTGTAAATCCTCCAATATAGTGTTGAAGGTAAGAAATCTTTCCATTTTCTTATTGCATTTATCATTTTTTTATTGCATTCATCATTTTTGGATCAATGTGCACTCCATTGGCATAAAACCTTCGATTTCGGTCTTGTGAGTGATGGTTTAGGGCTTTCAACACTGGGTTTCCGAAACAATAGAGTGAATGCGGAACATAACTTCAAAATAAATTGTATTATTTTGACAAATTATTTTCAAAAAGAAAATCTCGATTATTAGTTTTCGAAGTTGATGAATTTCTTCAGTTCTGTGGTTTTGAAATGATGCCATGTTTTTGACAGTTTAGTTCTGAAAATTTGGTGTTGTTTCGGCACTAAAGTTCTGAATGGATTTTTTTTTCTTCCTTTTATTATATATATATATATATATATACACATTTGGACCAATAGGACACCAAGATTGGTTTTACCTTAGGTTCTTTTTCAATAATATTATTTTATGGGTATGTTTATGTATTTATTTTTTTTGTGAACTTCAATACATAACAATAGAAAGAAAATCTATGCAGTACTGGTATTTCCACATTATATTGTTAACACAAGTAGCTGTTATTTCTATATTGGAATGAGCATTAATCAAGTGCCCTTCTAATAAGACCTCAAGAAATTTAATAGACGCAAACAACATCCCAGAAGTTCAATCCCATACCCAACTAGTCTCATATAAACATGTTATTACATAACACCTAAAACATGGAACATCTCCTAATTAAGCGAAATGAACCCATTATGGAAAAACGACCACTTCTCGCGAGCCCCAAGTATTCAAACCTAGTAGTTTTGATACCAAGTTGTAATGCCTCGAAGAAATAACACAATAAGTACTCACTAACTTCCAATTACATTATCTTGTTTCCAAATCAACCCTTCCAAAGCTTAATATATATAAGGAATATAAAGCCTCAACATAGACATCATCATCAATCTGTAACATGTATATTCATTAAACTCCAGAGATGTACCAAAAAATATTCCACATGTGGTTATACATTCAACATTCCTAGAATATGAATCTATAGTATGTGGCACAATCTATTAAGTACAAGTCAATGCCCTCAAGGGCTACAATTTCCAAGGCTTAAGCCCGGTTACATAAAAGTGGTTTTCGAACCCATACATATAAAACTCTTGGCTTGTCAAAAAAATTAAAACAAAATAAAAGAACCTTATGCTGTCAAAATATGTTCCACGCCTTTAACTCAACGGGGTCACCACATCCTTTCCTGCACAAAATCCCATAGGGTGAGTACAAAGCCTAGTAGGAAACTCTTAACAAAGTATATACATTTTATACAATCTCCAGAGATGAATGCATATGCCATGCCATGTTCAAAAACATACATTTCTATCTTTTGAAACTTTTGTGCACAATGAAATTTGAGAATTTAACAATTTTATAATTTCAGTATAGTTCAAAGGGGTGGTAAATACGACTTAGGCAATCCCTAGGTTGGTGTCTGCAAGTCGGCATAACAAGCACTACTAATCCCCACTTTATTGGTTGCTAACCGGAAGGCACGTGGTACCTTCTCCGCGCGTGTTTTCGGTCTTTCGCCTTGGACACTTAGGCCAACTTAATTAATACTAACTACACCCCCTATCCGGGCTTACCAACGTATTTACCTCAAAACAAATCCAAATGATCTTGTTTCACAAAACAATTCCTTTTTCAAGCAATAACTTTCCAATGCAAGATTCAAAAATCAATTATTATAATGATTAAATGGAAATGACAATGCAAAAATGAAACAATGCATTTATAAGTTCTATTTTCAATTCCACCACATGATCCTCTAATGTGATCAAATTTTCACATCTCTTATCAATATAACATCATAATATATTTTCAAGAGAAAATATAACAACATCAACATACATGTATTCTCCACATGTTAAACATCATTTTCTAAGCTTGGTTTTCCATGACAAATCAACAATAAGCTCCAACGTAAAAAATTCTCATTTCCTCCATGAAATTCCTCGTTTAATACAAAAATAGAATTTTCCCCAACATTTCTTCACATAATAATTTATCAAGTATAAACTTTACAATATCTCAACATTTTCCCCAAACCTCCAAATTCTCGGATTTCCACCAAAACAGGGTTTTTATTCCATTTTTGAAAAGACTTTTCCAAAACAACACCCACACCTTAGAACATAGCCCATATTCTCAAAAGTTTTGGAAAAAATAGATAAAATCATCTTGCAACATCATCTAAGGTTTATCAACCTAAAACCATAACTCAAACATGTACGAAATACTTCAAAGAAGCATAATCTTGCAAAAACATATATATATATATATAACTCTAAGATTATCCCTATCTCAAGCTTGGGAGATGAAGAGAAAGAAAGCCTAGAACTCAAAGTTTGTGAAAATTCAATCCAAGCAATTATAAATGTAGCCCTCGTCGCCCTCTTCGATTTGGTGTAAAAGCCCTCTTAATTTCTTGAAGATTTGAGCTAAATCTTAGAAAGAAGTTTGGATTTGGGTGTGTTTGTAGAGAGAAGGGAGAGAACATGTGAGTATAGAGAGAGAGAGATAGAGAGAGAGAGAGAGAAGTGAAAATCTGTACAAAACACGTTTTTGGCATTAGTTTTGAGGAAAAGGGCATGAAATTCGAGATAGACACGCCGAAATCTGCACTAGCGGTTTGAATTTCACACAAGCAGAATTTCATTATGTACAAGCAGATTTTTTTACCTCCACGGTGGTTTGCTCCAGAGAGGAACCTAGAAATTTCACTAAAATTCACTCGAGCGGGACCCAAAATCTATAGCGATCCCGGTATTCCTTGTTGTTGTTTAATTGTAATCCGGACTCGGTTCTGTAGATTTGTTGTTGTCTTATCCTCATTTCTATCCCTTACTCTTTGTTTTAGAGTTTTGGATTGTGTTGGGTAAGTTGGGAATAAGTTGGTTGTGTTTTAAAGCTTAGAATTTTTGCCCAGGTTTTGGTCTATCCGCTCGAGCGGAGATTTGACGCTCGAGCGGGATTTTGTTGTTGCCTCTCCGCTCGAGCGACAGTTTAGACGCTCGAGCGTGAATTTCCTTCTCTCAGCTTTTTGGTCGTCTGCAAAAAATTCTGGGAGGGTACATCCTGCGCTCGAGCGGCTCTTTGGACGCTCGAGCGTGAACCTGTGTCTGACGCTCGAGCGGGGTGTTGTACGCTCGAGCGGACCTATTTTATATCAGTCCGTGAAATCACTTTTTGAATCACTTTTCACTTTTCTTTTCTCTCTCTTACTTTCCCAAAACCAATTTTTGAGAGCTCCTCACTCTAAAACCTAACTTCTCTCTAGGGTTTGATCTAGTAGTAGTGTTTTCCTCACCTTGGGCCTTTGTAAAAAGTGTGTTGATCGTCAAGGGTTTCGTTTTGATCCAAGAAATTTAGGATTTGGAGCACTTTCGCGTTTTTGCTCTTCTTCTCCTTGAGTCCTACGTTTGAGGTAGGGGTTCTCCTTGTTCTTTTTCAATGCTTCGTCTATAGATAGACATGTGGTAGCTTTGTATTGCATGAAAACCATACCTATGTTGGGTTTGTTTGAAAATCATGAGGGAACCTAGGGTTGGTTGATTGAAAAATGGATTTATTGTCTTTGGTTGTTCATTGGACTATTTGTGGCGTAAAATAGCATGTTGTTGTTGAAACATAGAAAAGCCCTAATTCATATTTGTCATGATAAATTAAAAGAGGGGTTTTGTTCTTTGGGCAAATACTTGTGTATTGTGGGTCTCAAATGAGGTCTTTGTTGTTTATTGTTGTTGATTGAGCCTTTTTGGTCAATATTGAGAAAGAGGGAGAAAAACCCTAATTTAATAATTATGACTTAAGTTGCATAATTGATTTGGAAGGTTAGGAAAGGAATGGAATTGATTTAGGGAAAATGAGAAAAGTGTTTTTGGAATAAGTGGTGGAACATGTTGATTTGGAAAATTATGAAAGTTGATTTTGAAAGTGAAGAATGAAACATTAACTCTATGTGAGTCATAGAAAATAAATATGGGAATTGGATCGTTGTATCATGCATGTCGAGTGCACATATTTGGGGAATAAATTTGTAACTACCATGCTTGGGTTGTTGATGGGTTTGTGATCTCATGATAATTGAGTCTGTTAATAGATGTACAGTATACATGAATCTAGAGGTTTTGTCCTTGGTCATCGGTGGAGGATGACGTGGTTGTGTTGAATTGTCATGTGTGCATCATGCCTATGTGTTAATGATGACGTCCAAGTCTTGAGGACGGTCAAAAATGGGGTGTCTACAGTTGCCCCTCTTTGACAGAACTTGAAAGTCATAACAATGACGGGAGTGAATGTCAAAGTCCCGAGACGACCCATTTTTGACAAGGCTGAAGACTTAGACAAAGCATGCAAGATAGCAAGATATGTGCTCGAAGGCAGGGGCAAAATGCAAATGACATGCACGGTAACGAACATAACTTATGATCATGCAAAGAAAGCTGTAACGAAGCAAAACACGTAACAGTTTTAAGCAGGAGAAAACAAAGCTAACACATTGCTGGTATCTTGATAGTTTATGTGTATGCAATATACATGTTGGTTATGCCCTGTTGTGCTGTGATTGTTGGTGTTATACCCCGCGCTTAAAATCAAAGGTACCGCTACCTTCCAGCTAGCGCCTGGAGAACTGACTGCGCTAAAAATCGGAGGCACCATACCCTTCCAGCTAGTGCCTGGTAAACTGGCTTGTTGTTGTGAAAGGTGTATCTTCGGCTTACTACGCACATAGCTAGTAGAGCGAAGTTTTGTAGTTGTTGTTTCTGCATATCTAGGAACATCATGGAGTGTGTTCGTTACGGTTTTGGAAGGCCGGGTTGCCTCATTTGTTGATTTTATACATGTTGGCGATTTGTTATCTCCTTTTTTATTTAGGGCTTGCATGTATAGATATGATTGTGTTTTAAAGAAACCAAAATGTCTTCTTGTCTTTTGGGAATTGAAGGAAATCGAACATTTTGAAAAGATGCTTTGAAAAAGGTATACATGTTGTATGTTTGGGAAATGGGAGAGAGTAGCGGTCTTAGTGAATTTATTTCCTAAGAAATTGTTAATGCTATGAAAGATTGGGAACGGGGATTAATGAAAGGAAAAAGGAAAGATGGATCGCCTAAGGCGTTGATTGAAATGGTTGTTTTCGAGAAAAGTTCATACTTATGTATATTTTGTGTAAACTGTCACATTACTATCCTAGTATGAGATTGAGTATTCATGATCATAGCTATCTGTATGTTGTTATTGTTGAGGGCCATGTTGAGATCCCTACTGGACTATATGTTCATCCCACATTGTTGAATCTTTTTCAGGTGTTTAGCAGGATGTGCTACAAGATTTGGATCTTCTTATTTGTTGGCCACGGGGCCTCTTTGTTGTTGGCGGAATGCCATATATGTAAAAAGGGTTGTACCCTTCCTTTGATTGTTTAATGTTGTAAGCCCGAGGGCAACTTATTTAGAATACTCATGTTGTATTTAATTAGCATTAAAAGAGAGAGTTGTGTTTCATTCCTTCTAGTTGAACACTTGAGTTTATTTCCGCATGTTGTCTCTGAAATTGAATTAAGTTAATGAACTTGGTAATGACTTCGAGTAATAAAAAGTGGGGCGTGACAAAATCTGCTTGAGCAATTTTTTTGCCTAGAAAACTCTAAAAAATCCTATGAGGATTCGCTCGAGCAGCTGCCAAATTTACATGAGCGGTTTTGCCTAGAAACTCATAATTTGATTTTGCAACCCAAGACACGTTCCAATGCCTAAAACTCAAAATTTTCAACCCGAAAAAGTTACGAGAGGTTAAGAGTAGAAAAGAAATCTCAACGATCCAAAATGATAAACAAAAAGCCGAAAGTAATGAACACTAACATACTCCTTAATACTAGGGAAGTCCAAGACCCGGGACATCACAAAATACCTTATAAAAGAAAAGGTTTTAATAAATAAAGAAGAGAAAAATATAAACGAAAATATTATAAAAAAACCCATTAATTTCAACAAATGAAGAAGATTTTTTGGAAAAAATAATTATTGTCCAGAAGGAAAAAAGACTTGTGAATGTTGGGCATGTGGAGAAATAGCTCATTCTACTAATCAATGTAGAAATAAGAAAATAATAAAATAATAGAAACCTTAGGAAGCTTGGATTATGAGTTAGAAGAAGAAGAAGAAGAAGAAGAAGAAGAAGAAGAAGAAGAAGAAGCATTAGAATTGGCTCTAGAAAATAATTTAGCAATAATAGAATTAGTTGGAAAGGAAATAGAAGTAGAAGAAGAAGATTATAGTAATACCGATGAACAACTAAATTTTATGGTGATAGAAGAAATAAGTATAGAAAATTTAAGAGGAGAACAATTTGTCATAGAAAATTCTCAAGAAAAAGAAATAGAAAAAGATTGGGTATTACCAATAATATGAAAAGACAAAATATATCAAAAATCAATATTCAAATTAAAAAGTAAATATATGTGAAAAAATGGAAATAGATATTTAAATTAACGTTTGTGAATATGATGTAAGAGAAATAAATTTAATAAATTATGAAAATATATTAAAAAATAATAAAGATAATAAGTATAAATATATGCATATAGGGAATGTACAAATACAAATTACACTGTTATTTGATATTAGACAATGAAATTTCGGAAAGTCCATAATCAGTTGAATAAAAAGTAATCTATGTGGGGAACCATTAGGTTTTAATTGTAGACCAGAATACTATATTAGCTTCAGAGATGGATTCATAAATAGATTCTTAACATTAAAAATAAAAACTGTAGGAATCGATATTCATGAGACCACCCATCCATTAAGGATGTTTTGGAAAACAATATATAAGTTAGATAATACTAGAGATCCTAAGATGCAACATAAAATTATAGAAGTAAATAAATATGAACCTACTAATAGAATACCAATAGATAGAATTATGCCTAAAAGAATAAATCCTAATGAGATTAAACTAGATAATTGATGGATAACAAATTTCAATAATCCTAAAAATATTAAAAAAATAAAAAATATAATTAAAATCAATAATACAAAAATATTAAAATAGAAACTCCTAACACAATAGAAAATAATGATAAAATGGATAATATAAGTATATTATCAGGAAGACACTCTATAGATAATTTTAGTATACAATCCGATAGGAGTTCAGTCAGTTAAAGAATAATTTGATATAGAATTACGAGTGTGCCAGTATATGAAGATGAGGAAAATCTTATGGCTTGGACAAATGATGATGAAGAAGATGCGCAAAAGGAATACGACACATTTGTGAAAATATATAGCAAAAAGAATGAAGAAAATAAAATGTCATTATTATATACTAACGTTAATAGTATATATATACCCATAAAAATATGCATAGAATGATTTAATACTTATGAATTATGTGCTTACTTAGACAGTGGATGCTCGGCGTGTTAGGGAAAATGAAACTCTTTCCTGAGTATATGTGAAAAAAGCAAAATCCACCATTACTAGTTCAAATAGCTAATAATAGTACAATGATACATAATGATGCCATAGAAAACTTAGTTATAGATATTAATTCCATCACCTTTGCTATTCCTAAACTTTGGGTAACCGATCATCCATCACATTTTGTAATCATAGGAAATAAGTTTCAAAGATTAGACAACCCTTGTACTCAAACATTACACTCTGTTATATTTACAAATATCAATAAACTTGTGAGAACCTGAGAGTATTTCTTCTTTATCGCTCGACCGACGGATTGTTCACTCGAGCAGTCTTGCGGGTCATCCAGTATTTTTGCATGTCTGAGATTCTGGGTGATGTTGAGGTTTGCTCGAGCGTGGGGTTTGTCGCTCAAGCAGTCTGCTCTTTGTTGGTCTGAACTTCTAGGAGTGTGCATTCTACGCTCAGGCGCAGGTTTCATCGCTCGAGCGGTCTGTTCGGGATCAGCACTTTAAAAAGGCATTTTTGGTCAAATCTAGATCATTTCTCTCTCTCTCTCTCTCTCTCTCCTTCCTCTCTTTTGTCATTTTTGAGGGTTTCAAGCTTTCTAGCCTGGTTTTCATCTATTTCCACTTACTTTCTACCCTTAGTTTCATATACCAAAACGTAGAGCATGAAGAGAGTTTTCTACTAATCTGAGTGGATCATGTTTTCGTCGACGTTGGACATTTGGGCTTTCTCTTCTTCATGCTAGAGGTAGGGATTTCTTTGCTCTTTCTCAATAATTCCTCATACATAGACATGTGGTGGTATATTTCTATTACATAAAAAGCATGATTTATTTATGTGATTTCAAATTCATAAAAAGGGGTTTTTGGGTTTGGGTTGTGAAAAGTGAAATTGTATATTTTTGGAAGGTTTTGGTGCATTGGAAGGTAGTCTATTTATTTATTTATTTATTTTTTATGTTATGAATGAAGGAAAAACCTTAATTTAATGTTATTGGTTTAATAAATTGAAAAGGGGGTAAAGTTAAATAAATGTGTTAATTGCTAGAAAGGAGAGCTAACCATGATGTTGGGATTGTTTCAGACTAAGTATGTTGAGTTGAGTTGAGTTGGATGGTGGTTTCGGTTAACTATGGGTTCAGGGCTATCTAAGAAAGAAAATGAACTTTTTGAGCATGGTTAGAATATTGTGAATTGGGGAAATAAGGAAATTGATTTTTGAAAAGAATATGAAGTTATAACTCTTTTGTGAATTGAGAATAAATGAGGGGTTGGTTATTTAAACATTTGATATATGTTATTGTTGTTGTTGGGCATATGTCCCATGAAATTTGGACGGTTGTAGTTATGTGTAATAAATACATGTGACTAAAGGTTTTGTTCTTGGTCATTGGTAGAGGATGTCGTTGATGTGTTGAATAGATTGTGTATGTGTTACAGTTATGTTATTATGCTTTTAGCATGTCATGATGGTTAGTAATGTATACTGCGTTGAGAATGAGAGGTACCATTACTTTCTAGCTAGCGCCTAGAGAATTGGTTGAGCTTAAAATAAGAGGTACCGGTACCTTTCAACTAGCGCCTGGAGAACTTGGTAGATGTGCCATTCTTTTCCAGCTTGTGTCTAGTAAATTGGTAGAGGTACCATTCCCTTCCAGCTTGGGTCTAGTAAATTGGTGTTTCGTTGTAGAAAAGTGTATACTTGCCTTACTGTGCTTGAGGCAGGTAGAGCATGGGTTGTGGTTTTAGTGTTGAATCAGTTTATTTGTGTATATCATATTTGGTAGTAGTTTGGTTGATAAGGTCAAGTTGTCTCATATGATGGTATTGTAGTCTTGGCATGTACGTTATTTTCTTTTCATGTTAAAGGTATTGTATATACATTTGTGCATAGAACAAGTTGTAGAAATGTTTTATTACCATTGGCTTATGGCTTGGAAATGTCATTCATGTATTAGTAATAGGTGTACGTGATAGGTTGGTAGTGTAAGGAATGAAAGGTGATTTGGTTTTGTGAATACGTTATCGAAAAACGCGTTGTTAATATACATTCTTTATAAAAAAGGATAATGTAAGAGAAAGAAGAGTTAGCATTATGTATTGTTGAGAAAATTAGAAGATTTTTGGGAAAAGATTATATATAAGTATACTTTGATTATAAATTGTCACATTATTTATATTTTATGGTAAAGAATTTAAAAATGGAATATATATATATGTGTGTGTGTGTGTGTGAAATGTAAGTGAAATATTATTTTTGATTCATATTTTATTATTTTTCTCTCTCTCTAAATCTCCTTTTAAATTTATAAATCAAACACAGTATTAGAGTTGCACTTAAACAAACCAAGAAATTTGAATTTGCCGCATGTTTGATTTATAAATTTTTTATTTAAAATCAATTTGGTAAATAAATAGACCAAGTTTAAATATAATTTTAAATTTATTAAGTGTTAAAAACATGACTGAACATTTATTACTTAGCTTAATAAGATTACATGCCTGGTAAAAGATAAGTTGCTTGAGTTTCATTTGTATTTGACTCATTAAAAATTTATTTGTTATATAAGTAAATCAAACTTAAATATATTTTGAAACTCATTTTTAAAGTAATTTGAACAAATTATTTTCAACTTGTCTACAGTCTTATTTGTATTTATATAATTTTCTCATTCCCATTCTGTTGCATTGTAGCAATAGAAAAATAAAAAATAATGCTAAAAGTAAAACATACATAACAAATCAAATCGGTTAATTTTGTCCCTTTTTAGACTTTGAGACTATGTTTGGTTTATAAATTTAGTACAAATTTAAATATATATATATATACATATATAAGTGAAATATGAAAAAAAATATATATAATTATAGGGAGACGCACCAATAAATCCCAAATTCTAATCTTTTGATCTATTTAGTCCTAACTTTAATCTTATGAACCAATAAGTCCTATCCCAGTGTTAAAGACCAATTAGCCCATGTTTTATCATGCAAAGTAAGGGTAATTGTGGGTTTTGCTGATGTTGAATTTACGTCTCTGCCCCAAAATATTTCCTTTGGGGAATTTTGGTTTCCCTCCAAAGCAATCGGAACGGAAGAGACGTAAATGGAAATTTGTGCTACGTTCCGATGTTAATGGGATATTGTTTGGTGTGTTGGTGATCTATCTCTAATGGCAATGTTGAGTCAGTGTGGATTGATACACTAATTTGAACATTCATTTTCTTCGTAAACCCTAGAAACATACGAACCTCCCTATTCTGGCAATACGTTTACATCGTGAAGTTGGAGAGGCCGTTGCGACGTTGTATAGTCATGTGGCGAGAAAACAACCTCCATCAATCATCGTCGGTGATTGTGTCATCAACAAATGGCATCAGGTAAGTTGTTTCGTTATGTATGTGTACTCATGATATTGTCCATGTTGTTCAGATTGAGCTGTTGAAGTGGTGTGACGTGTGTTATAAGTTGTTCAAATGTGGAAATTGTTGATGTTATTGCATAGTGGTGATGGTTGGGTCAATTAAATGTTGTTTGAATTTTTTGGGGTTTGGATGCAGACGTTTTTGACCCATTGTGTTTGATGTAGAGTGTGCACATGAAATGTGGTGGTAATGTTGATTTGGATTCCTCTGTTTTGTTATTGTCTTCTGTTATCTAGTCATGTTAATTTGAGATCAGGATTTTTCTATATGGGTTTATTTATATTAGGTGCAACTGTTGTGTGTTTTTTTCATTGTAGGGACAAGGGGATAATTCCTCTATTTTTGATTTGGTCTATATTAGATTATGGTAATTTGTATTGTAAATGTCATCTGTAGAATTAGAAAGTTTGAGTAGTTTATTGTGCTTTGTAATGTTGGTACATCATCACATTTCGTGCCGTATTATAATTAGGAGGTTTGAGGTGTGAGGTTTGAGTAGTTGTGTGTGTTGTGGGATCATGCCATTAGGAATGTCTGTTGTGATGTTTGTGGGTTTGGATTTGGTTATCAGTTATGTTTAAACATGAGTTGTGTTGACAATATGTGACATAGATGAATGCTGTATGAACGCAACAGAACTCAATTACAATAACCTAGTGAAAATTATAGCATGAATTATAGGACGGAAAATGAAAACAAGATTTATATATCCGACATAAGTACATTGTTTTGTTGTGTGTTGATATTCAGTGGAGTTGTTAGTAGTACGTGTAATTTTGTTTGGAGAGGGTACGCTGTTCTGTGCACACAATTGCCCTTGCATGTTAGTTTGTGATTGATTAGTAGTATGTAGCGTAGCATTGGAATAGTGGCATGTGATGTTTGATGTTATGTACGTTAGATGCACTTGGTTTTACAATTAACGTTGCATCTTCATTATGCATGTAATTGAGTTTGTATTTTTAGTTACATGTTTGTGTGATATTGTGGTTTGTGTCAAGAATGTGTTATATTTTATTTTGTTCGTGACATGTGTGTAACACTATTGGCAGGTCGCATTGGCCAGCAATACGGGAAACAGACTACAAGTAACAGCCCACCACGTTGGCAACAGACCGGTAACAAGTCAACCAGGTTGGCCACGAAGAGGCAAACCAGACTGCCATTCAAGAAACAGAAATTAAATAGTGGTACTGTTAAAAATTATGAAATCGACCCGGCGAGAATAATGTACCGGTCTAACATTTTGGGGGTTATTAAGACTATGCTTGAGTTAGAGTTGGGTGATAATCATATTCGGCAATGGGAGAAAACACCGTTCTGGCCAATGATTGATGTTATCTGTATCCACAAACTAGATCCAAGAGCATACATGAAGTGTGATGCCACGGTGTGCCGAATAATTCAAATGTACCATCCAAAGGATAAGAAGTATTACATTGGTGGGATTGGACTTCCATTGAGGAACAACGACATACGATTGATGTTTGGAATACAATGTGGAAAAGGCAAATCAAATTTGGCCCAAGGTGTGAAAAGGCCATCAGATTTTATGCAGAAACGATGTCCAAATGTTGGTCGGATGTCTTAGAAAGTAATTAAAGATTTGCTCATGGAGGCAATGTGTGGTCGTACAGAATAGGACGAGGAAGATGTAGCGAAGTTGCTTTCCTTTTATGTATGAGCAAAATTATTTTTCGCAACTACGGGTGAGCACATCGGGTGGACGTTTGTGCGCATAATTGACAAACTAGAAACCTTAAGGTTATATGATTGGACTACTACAATCCGTAACACCCTGATCAGTTCACTGAATGAAAATGCATGGCAGGCCAAAGAGGGTTACAGGTTGTGTCGTTTCGTTGATGGTACGTATGCCAAACAAACTATCGCAGTATATATCTTGCTCCACACACACAGTTGTATTTTTCCTACGTGTTCATCTAATGTTGTTTTCTGTCATTGTGATTCCAGTTTCTTATTTGTGAGCATTCACACATTGTGAAACCAGAGCGTGGTAATGTGATGCCACGATTTTGCAAATGGAACATTGGTACACTCATAGGGAGGTTGAAAAGGGTAAATTTGACGGCGAAAGGCTCCATTAAGGTATGGCATGGAAAATGTCCAAAATGTTTGTTTTTGTTGCCCGTAAGTTAATATTTTATATGTGCGATACTATTTACATTTTGCAGGTTATCTGTGATAAAATTTTGGGACAAGTAATAAGTGTTACTTATTTAAACCAGCGCAAATTGGAAAGGAGGCAAGCCAAAATGAGGAGATCATGCTTGATGTTGATCCAATAAATGTGTGGGTTAGACATGGGGTTAATGTTAGTATGACTAATGTAGCTGATGTGGAGTGAAGCTTTGATTGGTGGCAGCCTGATTCACCTAGCGATGGTAACGTCAAAATGGATGGAGTATGTGAAAATGAGAACTGCAATAGTAAGACGCCGAATGTTAAGAAAAATATAGGCAAGAAGATACTTGCAGCCGAAGAAGCATGGCCGGTGTTGTTTCAGGATCTGCTAGACCTGTCATGCACACCGAAGGATGATACGGTTCACACCGAACTGGACAGCTAGAAGAATGAGGTGAGTAAGGCTAGAGAGAGAATTGATGATTTAGAAAAGGAAATTAAAATGAAGACGGCATGGGTATATGAATTGGAAGGTTGGGTCGATGTTTGGGGCATAGGCTACCAATTTGTTTATAGGGTTTGTCAGCGTTATCGTTGGAAAGGATATTGAAATTGCACGCCTTAACAACCTGGTTGAACAGTTGAAGGATATAATAGCCAATTTTGAGGACAATCTTGATGATCGTGAGGTGCACTAGGTGAAATCGGTGGCGAATGATGGATCCAACTTGCGAACACCTTCTAATAGTCGGTCTGGAAAAATGAATATGTCGGGCAGCGGCATAAGTGGGGAAATAGCACAGCAGCCCTCATCTCCTACAGCCCGAGCGAAGGCCGTCCCCGAGCCTATGGTAGAGTTTGTTGAAGATGTGAATGAAGTTGAAGATCTGACTGTGGACAACACGAATGGGTATATAAGGGGTCATTCAACCACAGTTAGTGGTGTTGATGTTGGTGATCTTAACATAGTAACTGGCTGTGAGGGAAAAACAGTAGCTCCAAGGCCTGGTCCTAAGATCACGTCACTGGTTAGACATGTGAAGAACAAGCCAAGACGGGAATTTAGAGTATCTGACTACGAGTACCCCGATGTAGTGGGTCGGGGTAAACATAGCACTAGAGTGGTGGTGCACAAATCATCGGAGCCTAGGTGTCACGACCTATAACGATCCGGGTTTTGGACCTGACCTTTACCGTATTCCGGACTTGGGTTTGCAACTTAATATTGTATCCGTGTTCCGTTTTTCTCCTTTAACTCTTGAATATAACCTTTTGATTGTGTTAGGCATGTTTTGGACAAGACGGTTGTTGAGTGGTCCAAATATTTCCTTCCCAGATTTTGGCTTCCTCGCTCGAGCGAGGCTTCCTGCGCTCGAGCGAGCTTTGTGAAATCTGCTTCTTTGCTTGAGCGAGATTTCTTTCGCTCGAGCGAGTTTTGAGGGTCTTCAAGTTTCTTTCTCAGACGTAGTTTCTGCTCGAGCGAGCCTTCTTGCGCTCGAGCGAGACTTGTGTATTCGTTCCTTCGCTCGAGCAAGAACTCTTGCGCTCGAGCGTGTGTCTACTTTTGTGGCAGACCTGAAGCTTTGAATTGTGCACTCGAGCGAAACTTCTTGTGCTCAAGCGAGGTTAGTTGTTATGTCTGGTCGCTCGAACGACAAATCCTTTGCTCGAGTGAGGATTGTGATCTCAGCTTTTTAAATATAGTGATTCAAGATCATTTGGACCCAATACCTTTTCTACTCTTCATTCCTTTTTTCTCCCTTTTTGAAACCCTAACTCCCTGCCATCAAATACCTCTCATACACTTGTGATTCACCCGAAATCGTTTTCTAGGGGCGGAGAGCACTTGAAGAGGGTCATTCTCAACCGATTGGATTGTGGGTTTGTGGTAGATTCGTGAAGGGGGTAGGGATATCTTTACCCTTGTATGTCTTCATTATTGAAGAGATTTATGGTATTTAATGTGATTTGTGAACTAATTGAAGGTTTGGTGATATTGAACCCATGTTTATCATTTTTTTTTTACTTTTTCATTCACCAATGGTTAGAAATCTCTCATCTTTTCTTTTCAAAATGACTAGAAATGTGATTAAGAAATTAGATTGGTGACCAAGAATGAGAAACCCCAAATTTGGTAAAACCCTAAGTTTCTAATTTAATAGGAATTACTTAGTATAATGAAATCTCCTCTTGAATCATAGACATGGGTAAATAATGGAGAAATGCAATGTGGGCTTTGATGAGATTAGAGAGATGGTGACTTGAATGCTATGATTCTTGAATTTTATGTGTTGCTTATCTATGATTATGCTTGATGTTCATATGTGGGATTGAGATGTGATTTAAATTGTTGACAAGCATGAGTCCTTGTGTGTGTGGCGGTGAAGAGTAGAGATGGTGTCGTGTTGGTTGTAACGCCCTAAAAAAAATAACATTAATCCCTTCACTTTAGACATGCATTGACATAAAAGAAATCAACTATCTTTCCATTAATTAGAGTAATTCTTACAAAAGTATTACATGTTAACAACAAAAGCAAGTGCCCTATGGGCTTACAGCTTTCCAAGTTAACACTTGGTTACAAAAAGAAGAGTGTTAACTCAATACATATTAAGACCTTGGCTTGAATTTACATGTAATACATCAAAAGAAAGTAAACAAAACAATTTGCCTACTTCTAGCCTCCCAAGCTACGTCCTTGGAGGTGGCATGCTACCTGTACCTGAAAATGATGTCCCATAAAGGGTGAGCCACAGCCCAGTAGAAATACACTAAACCGGCCATGAACAATGACTAAAAGATTAGCAGTTGATAGATGGTCAACACAGATACATTCACTTATATCATATTCGATTTCATGACATTAAGTCCATATTACATTTCATTTCCCATGCCCTTTCAAATTTTGATTTTTGAAAACAAGGCTCAACGCCTAGCCAAATAACTTAATGAGGTTTAGACTCATCTTTAAAACACTTTCAAAATTCATGAGGGATACACATTTGAATGCTGTATCAATAACACATAAACCATTCCCACCCTTTGCGGAAGATACACATTTCGGTACTGTATCAACATAACATAGAATCACTTCTATACTTTACAATTGATAACGATATACAGTTTAGTGCTATATCAAATCAATCCAAACACTTCCATAAGTCTCAAATAATACACATTGTAGTGTTGTATTAATGAAACAAAAATACTTCAAATTCGCAGCCTGATACACATTGTAGTGCTGTATCACTGTCACACGAAATCCGGTTTAGAGGTTCATCCCCCATCTTCTCCTAAACCGTGGAGTACATCCCCCATCTTCTCCCACACAACACATGTATATAAACATAGATCATATACAATCAATCAATACATAGAATTTGTGTATCATTCCACTTGCTAAATTCAATAGCATACTCAATCGATTAGTTTTAGTTTGCCTAATCATCATGCAATGTCTACAACAATCAAGACTATCCTCCACCGATAGCCCAAAGCAGTTATTTCTATACTGAAAATAAATGCACCAAATGGATATATAATCAACATTTCAACTAGGTGAGCGATAAACGAATCTAACTACACCTTTAATCCCATACACTTTCAATTCCAATATTCTCAACTAAATTCCTCTTTTCCTCAAATTAATTATACCAATTTATTCATCAATGTAATTAGAGCATTTCTCATAATTAACATCACAACCCTAAGGTTCCATTTCCTTACCAATAGATCAATATTGATCTTATTTCTCTATGCCAAACATGCATATACGTTTATATAAGCAAAACCCCAACTTTTGTAAAATTTCACAAAGGCCCAAACTTTCTCAAAATTACCCAACAACCCCAACTCATCAAAATACTAAAATTCAAAGACAAAACTCATGAGAAAGAGTAGGATATCCCTACCTCGAAGTTAGAGCTCAAATGGAGAAGGAGAAGAAAGTGAAAATGCTCAAAACACCATGATTCTCGGATCAAAACGAAGCCCTTGACGATCAACACACTTTTTACAAAGGCCGGAGGATAGAGAGACACTCTAACTAGATCAAACCCTAGAGAGAAGGGAGTTTCTAGAGAGAGAAGCTCTCAAAATAGCTTTTTAGAAAGTAAGAGAGAGAGAGAGAATGTAAAAAGTGATTTTAAAATGCCTAGCTGCCAACTGATATACGACATTCCTGCTCGAGCGGAGAACACAACGCTCAAGCGTCAAGAACAAAAAACTAGGTCCGCTCGAGCACAATAAGGCCCACTCGAGCGCCAAGACACAAGAATAAAGTACTTCCGCTCGAGCGCAAAACCAGTCCGCTCAAGCGTAGATTTCCCACTCCCAGAACTTACACCCAAAGGTACTACCCACTCGAGCGCCAAAGTACCTGCTCGAGCGCCACTGCTCGAGCGTAAAGAAACCCGCTCGAGCGTAAAAATCACACCTGCAGAAGTTTTGCAGGGACACGAAAAACTGGGAGTGTGCAATACCCGCTCGAGCGTAACAAGACCCGCTTGAGCGGGAATACCAAAAACTTGGCAACAAGATTTTAGACCAAGGTTCAACCCACCTGCTCGAAACAAGCCCAACACATCCTAAAACTCAAACAAATGGAATTAAAGGATGACAACAAGGTATATACAACCGCCAGCCTCACGGAACCGAGTCCGGAATACAACAGAACAGCAAAGGGACAACCGGGATCGCTATATTGCTACCCGCGCGAGGAGTTTAAAAAGGTGCCCAATTGCCCTATCTAGGCTTATCGCTGGACGAATGTGGGAAAAATATTTTTAGGTGTCCACACAGTCCCGCCGTATAGTAGCCGGCGAAAGTGGAAAAACGGATGATTTTCTTAGGGTGTCCACCTCCTGTCGTATAGTAGCCAGCGAATGTGGGGGTTGTCTTTACAAAGTAAAGGTGGTTCTTGGGCTTGTGTAGAGAGGAGTGTAGTCTATTTCTCATGTTGTGGATATTTGATTGCAGTATTTGATTGATGTGAGCTGTGATTATCATACTATCTTAAAATACTTCATTATGAATTGTTGACTGTGTCCTTGTGAAAACAATCTTAATAGAACGTTTTACCTCATGGAAACCATTATCTCATTCAAAGGATTAGATACATGGATAAATGTATCTCTACTGGGCACCTAGCTCAACCCAAATCTAATTTTTTAGGAATTGATGAAGGGTAGCCTCATTGAGAGATTGGTTCAAGCACTAGCGCTATCACCTTTTGGGAACTAATTGAAGTCAAGGACTCTAATAGCTATGTGTGTGATAACCCTGCTTCGTATTATGCTGATTGATCTTAATTACGAATGTGATTATGTGTTTGATATGATTTTGAGTGCCATTTATATGAATATATGTGGTTTTGAATTTTTATCTGTTCACCGTAGGAAAATCTGTTTGATTATTTGCTTTAGAATTTAAATTGAAGGCCTTATTGGCCACAGAAACCGAAATTGATTACGCCCATTGTGATTAGCGTAATTTTTAGAGCCTATGGTGAAATTTAATTGAAAATTTATTCGGATCACATTAAATAGATTAAATTGATGAGTTAGTGCTCAATTAATTAATATTAATGAAATGTGTTTGAGAGAGAGAGAGCCTATAAAAGGGGTCATATTCACTCAATTCCTCTCTTTTTATTCAATTTGGCTGAGATTACTCCAAGGAAAGAGAGAGAAAGCGTCGGCTAGAATGAGAGAGAGGGGCCAACATTGAAGGTTTGATCAAGAGGCTTGGAATCTTGAAGATAAACTCAAGAATTAACCATAATTTGGAAGATTTAAGCTTCTAGGTGAGTAATTGGTTATGATTTCATAAGTTTGAAGTTGTAACTTTGTGAATTCAAGTTAGATGATCATCTAGAGCTTGAATTGAAGTTGGTATGTTCATGCATGCATAAAGTTTGCCATGAATTTGCATAAACTAGCATGAAATATGTTGATTATGAAAAATTGAGCACCGAAGCATACAAGCAAGCATGGTTTTGTTGAGTTTCATGATTATAGACACCATTGGTGTCATTTAAAATGGAATTGGAGTAAAAAATGAACATGCATGTGTAATTCAAGGAGTTTATGGAGTATGGGTATATGTATATTGAAATTGAACTTTGAAGCTATGTGTTTTGTTGTGATGAATTGAGGGTTGGATTATGATTTTGAACAATTGACCTCATAATGCTTGTATACTCATGATATATAATGTGTTTCCCTATTTTTGGTGCCTTAATTCGAGCTTTAAAGCCTTTGAATGTTGAATTTGAGCCTCAAGAACAGTTCTGGAAAACTCAGAATTTGGCATGTCTGCTCGAGCGGGGAAAGCGCCGCTCGAGCGTGAAATGCGAGCTCCAAGAACTTTTGTAGACATTGATGTCCACTCGAGCGGGGAAGTTCACGCTCGAGCGGAGAGCTATGTAGAATGACTTTTAGCTCGAGCGTCCGAGTTCACGCTCGAGCGTAAAAATAAGGCAACCAGTACTTTTGTAGACCATGAGGGTCCACTCGAGCGGCAGAACCCACGCTCGAGCGGGGACCCCTGTTTCAGAAATTTTGTAAAGGTGTTTTGTGTTTCGTTTTCCATTCTCTTTCATTTCTAAGCACTCTTAGGCATGCATTGAGCATCATAAATGAGTTAAAAGGATACGAAAGAAGCCTAAGAGGGATGTTTGAATTAAGAGCGGATTGAATCGTTTGTGACCCATATGTGTTATGTAATGTGTAGGGTCGAGCTCAAAGGTGAATCCACCGGCAGAACACTGTGAGTAATATCTTAATAAAGATATCTGAAGTATGTTATTTTTCCAATTGCTTACTTCTATATAAGTCTTATAAGTTTGTTACATTGAATTGGGGAAAAATATTTGTTATGCCATATGATTAGGCCAAAGGCCGTTGGATACAACTGTCTGGGCCGAAGGCCGTTTGACACACATGAATGAATGGGCTAGAGGCCGTATGACATGAATGAATGGGCCCAAGGTCGTTTGACACGAATGAATGGGCCAAAGGCCGTTTGACACGAATGATTGGGCCAAAGGCCGTCGGACAGGAACAGTTGGTCCAAAGGCTGTCGGATATGAATGAATTGGGCCCGAGGCCGTCTGATGTGTTTGGAACTGCAGTCGCTTGACCTATGTATATATATATATTAGATAGAAATATGAATTGGGCCCAAGGCCGTCTGGTGTATATTGTTCTAGTGTATCTTCTTTGTTCGCTATTATTCACTGGGCTTTCGCTCACGCTCATTCATGTGTCTGTAGGTGAGCCAAGGGAGGTCCAAACCCAGCTTCAGTGAAGTTTGTGTGAAACAGTCAAGGTTTTGAAGAGTCAGCCCAAACGTCTCACGCACGAGACTTGTCTTTGCCTTTTTTTCTCTTTTGATATGGTTTTGTTATATTGGCGAAAACGTTGGATTACTTTTGTATATAAACTTTGGGTTTGACCAACTTGGACTTAATGATCCTGTATGTACAGAACTTTGTGTTATTACTTATTTTGACGTGGGTTATTAACATGTATGTATATGGATTGTTATGATGTGCCATGTAAGCACAGCTCTATGGACAATTTGTAAGTTGGCTTCCGTTTGGCCCCTTTACTCCGATGAGTTATGTCTGGTTTAGTTTGAGGCCGTAGGTAATCCCTTGGTTACTGGTTGGTTATGTCCTTAACCCATAGGGGCTGGCTCGGGTCATGACAGAGTGGTATCAGAGCACGAGTTAATAACTCACACACTTGTCCAAAAGAGCAATAAGCGTCTAGATAAGATCTAGGATGCATTCATGTGATAAGTATGAATATGAAAACATCAAGAGTGTGTTTAAATTCTTTGAAATGAATGATTGTGTGCTATATGTTGTGATTTACTTGCATTGCAAATTATGTGAATATGTATGCTCTTTATTAGATGCATACTTGTGAAACTTTTGTATAAAGAATAATGCAAGTCTAATCAGATGGTGAGAAAAAAGAGGTGATGAGATAGAGGAATCCTCTACTGCCAGAATGGATAGAATGGAAAGATTGATTTAGGAAATGGCAGAAACATTGAGGCAACAAGAACAATGGCAACAACAGTGGCAGCAACCACATCTTCCACCTCCACCTCCGGCATCACTCATGCCAGATTTACAGAACGATGACCGAATAATAGCTCTCACCAAAGAGTTTAAGAAAATGAAACCGCTACAGTTTCATGGGGGATTAGATCCATTAAAGGCCGAAGCATGGGTTCTCGGCATTGAAAAACTGTTTGAGGTGTTTCCTTGTTCAGAGACACAGAAAGTACTTTTAGCCACCTTTATGCTAGAAGATGAAGCAAGAAGATGGTGGATGTTAATGCGTGAGAATCACAAAGACATTGGCTGGGAAAAATTCCTGGAAGTCTTCTATGATAAATACTTCCCTCAGTGTGTCCGTGACAGGAAAGTATCAGAGTTCATGGAACTTAAACAAGACAGCATGACAGTAGCTGAGTATGAGGCCAAATTCACTGAGTTGGCCAGGTTCGCACCACATGTGATAGATACTGACTACAAGAAAGCGAGACATTTTGAAGGTGGGCTTTGAAGTTATATTTTAGAAAGGGTAAATGTCCTGAAGCTGGAAACCTATATTGGGGTGCTAGACCGGGCCATAATATCAGAAGCTAACATAGCTAGACAAACTAAACCAACAACAGACTGGAAAGGTAGTAAGAGACTAGGCTTCTTTTCGAAGAAGAAGTTTTTGAAGAAGCAGAATACGGGCTTCTCGAGTACTTCTAATTCTTCCTGAGATACATCCCTAATGTGTAACATTTGTAGTAAAAGGCATCGTGGGGTTTGTTACTGTGTGTCAGGAGCCTGTTTTAAATGTGGTAAACAAGGGCATATGGCTACAGATTGTAATCAAAATAGTGGAAAGCTAGCTGCTAGCTCAACTGCATCAATCCCGAAGCCATGAAGTACAATGAGATCTACTACCACCAGGGATACCATGAGGCAAGGGAGAGTTTTTGCGCTTGTTCCGGGCGATACACAGAATGCTAACGCAGTTGTCTCAGGTACTATTTCTATATGTAATCAGGATACTTTTGTGTTAATTAACTCTGGCTCAACACACTCTTTCGTAACATGTGCATTTACATCTAGACAGAGTAGACCTCTAGAATTATTGCCATATCTGCTATGTGTGTTTGCTCCATCTGGGGAATCTATATTGTGTGAATCTGTATATCATTTTTGTGACATGCGAATTGGGGATGCTATTCTGTATGTGGATTTGTTTCCCTAGGACTTTAGGCACTTTGATATAATTCTGGGCATAGATTGGTTAACTAAATATTATGCCACCATTGATTGTGTAACAAAACGGGTTATGTTTAAACCACCGGAACAGGAAGAAATCGTGTTTGTGGGTAACGGGGTAGTGCCTCCACCTTATTTGATATCTGTAATGAAAGCATGTAAATTAATCAGGAAAGGGTGCTAGGGTTATTTGTGTTGTGTGCTGTCTGAATAATCTGTGAATGTTGAATTGAACAGTATCCCTATTGTTAGAGAATTTCCAGATGTGTTTCCAAATGAATTACCAGGGGAATTGGTAGATAGGGAGATAGAGTTTGCAATTGAGATTATGCCAGGCACCCAACCTATTTCTAAAACTCCCTACAGAATGGCTACTGCTGAAATGAAAGAACTAAAAGAACAGTTGCAAGACCTGCTTAACAAAGGGTTTATCCGGCCTAGCACTTCACCATGGGGTGCACCAGTGTTGTTTGTGAAAAAGAAAGATGGAACCTTGTGTTTGTGCATCGACTATCGAGAATTGAACAAGGTAACAATAAAGAATAAATATCCCCTACCTCGTATTAACGACCTGTTTGACCAGTTTCAGGGATCACAAGTGTTTTCCAAAATTGATTTGAGGTCCGGGTGTCATCAGTTGAAAGTGAAAGTAGAAGATGTTGAGAAAACCACATTTCAAACAAGGTATGGCCATTATGAATTTCTTGTTATGCCATTTGGGGTAACTAATGCTCTGGCAGCGTTTATGGACCTAATGAACCGAATTTTTAAAACCTACCTTGATGAATTTGTTGTGGTTTTTATTGATGACATTTTGATATACTCCAAGAATAGACTTGATCATGAACAACATCTGAGGACTATGTTACAGATACTTAGAGAAAAAAAGTTATTTGCTAAACTAAAGAAATGTGAATTTTGGTTGGATGAAGTAATCTTTTTAGGGCATGTGATCAGCAAGGAAGGAATATCAGTGGACCCGCAGAAAATAGAGGCGATTGTGAATTGGCTTGCGCCAACAAATGTAACAGAGGTCCGCAGTTTCATGGGCTTAGTTGGGTACTACAAGAGGTTTGTGAAAGATTTTTCAAAAATAGCTATGCCTCTTACCCAACTGACACGCAAGGGACAACTATTTGAATGGAATGACAAAAGAGGATCTGCCTTTCATGAGCTAAAGACGAGATTAACTACTGCACCAGTATTGACATTGCCCACAGGTACGAAAAACTTTGTAATTTTCAGTGATGCATCTTATAAAGTTTGGGTTGTGTATTAATGCAGAACGGAAAGGTTATTGCTTATGCCTCTCGACGGTTGAGGCCACATGAGAAAAACTACCCAACACATGACTTGGAATTGGCCGCAGTTGTGTTTGCTCTAAAAATTTGGCGGCATTACTTGTATGGGGCAAAGTGTGAAGTCTACACGGATCACAAAAGTCTGAAATACTTCTTCACACAGAAGGAGTTGAACATGCGACAGAGGAGATGGCTTGAGTTGATAGAAGACTATGATCTTGAAATCCAGTATCACCCTGGGAAAGCCAATACCGTTGCTGTTTCCTTGAGTAGAAAATCGATGGGGAATTTGGCTTGTTTGCTCATTGACCAGAAGGGAATCTTGCAAGATTTTGAGAAGTCTGAAATTGAAGTGGTATTGTGTGAATAGGGCGGATTGATAGCCGCTATTTCAGCCGAACCGGCAATCATTAATGAGATTAAACAGAAACAAAAAGAGGATGAATTCCTCAAGAAAGTGATTGATGAATTTGAGATAAGTCCAAAAGTAGAGTTCAGCATTGAAGGCGAAGTGTTGAGATTTCAAAACCGAATGTGTATCCCAGGTATTCCGGAGCTAAAGAAAAGAGTTCTGGATAAAGCTCACAAGTAAGTATTTGCTATGCATCTGGGCAATAACAAAATGTATCGGGATTTGAAACAAAGCTATTGGTGGCCTAAAATGAAGAAAGAAATTGCAGAGTATGTGTCCAAATGTCTTTAATGTCAGCAAGTTAAAGTTGAACATCAGAAACCGGGAGGTCTACTTCAACCTCTCCCTATTCCTGAATGGAAGTGGGAGCATGTGACTATGGATTTCGTTGTCGGTCTACCTCGGACTCCTCGAGGTATGGATTCTATTTGGGTTGTAGTTGATAGACTGACCAAATCTGCACATTTTCTACCTGTTAGAACTACATTTGATGCTTATAGACTGGCTACTATATGTGTTGATGAGATTGTCCATTTACACGGAGTTCCGATATCTATTGTGTTGGATAGAGATCTGAAATTTGTGTCTAGATTGTGGAAAAGTTTGCAAAAAGCTATGGGAACAGAATTGAGGTTTAGTACCGCATTCCACCCGCAGACTGACGGGCAATCAGAACGGACAATGCAGACATTGGAAGATATGCTTTAGATGTGAGCTTTAGATTTCCAAGGGAGTTGGGAAGACCATTTGCCACTAGTAGAGTTCGCATAAAATAACAGCTTCCACTTCAGCATCGGTATGGCACCATACGAGGCTTTGTATGGTAGAAGGTGTAGATTACCAATTTGTTGGACAGAAGTCGGGGATAGAGCTTTACTTGGGCCTAAAATTGTGCAAGACACTTCTGAGAAGATCAAAATAATCCAACAGAGGCTCAAAACAGCTCAGGACCGACAAAAGAATTATGCAGACGTTCGAAGAAGACCTCTTGAGTATGAGGTTGGTGACCATGTGTTTATCCGTGTGAGTCCAATGAAAGGCCAAGTCAGGTTCGGAAAGAAGGGAAAGCTATCGCCCCATTACGTTGGGCCGTTCCAAATTCTGGAAAGGCTTGGTCTAGTTGCATATCGAGTCGCTTTGCCACCGGGATTTGAACAAATCCATAATGTGTTTCATGTATCGATGTTGAGGGGTTATCTTTGAGATCCGTTTCATGTGATTGATTATCACTGGGTAGCTCTTGATGAAAATATGGAGTACGCTGAATGGCCGGAACGAATCATTGACCGACAAGTGAAACAATTGAGAAGCAAGTCCATCCCAATGGTGAAAGTGGAATGGAAAGAACACTATGGGACGGATGCCACATGGGAAAAAGAGAATGAAATGTGACTATGTTATCCACGTTTGTTTCCCGACGAAGGTAAAATAAGTTTGGAGGACCAAACTTCCTAAAGGGGGGAAGACTGTGATAACCCTGCTCCGTATTATGCTAATTGATCTTAATTACGAATGTGATTATGTGTTTGATATAATTTTGAGTGCCATTTATATGAATATATGTGGTTTTGAATTTTTATCTGTTCACCGTCGAAAATCTGTTTGATTATTTGCTTTAGAATTTAAATTGAAGGCCTTATCGTCCACAAAAATCGAAATTGATTACGCCATTGTGATTAGCGTAATTTTTAGAGCCTACGGTGAAATTTAATTGAAATTTTATTCAGATCAAATTAAATAGATTAAATTGATGAGTTAGTGCTCAATTAATTAATATTAATGAAATGTGTTTGAGAGAGAGAGCCTATAAAAGGGGTCATATTCACTCAATTCCTCTTTTTATTCAATTTGGCTGAGATTACTCTAAGGAAAGAGAGAGAGAGTCGGCTAGAATGAGAGAGAGAGGGGGCAACATTGATGGTTTGATCAAGAGGCTTGGAATCTTGAAGATAAACTCAAGAATTAACCGTAATTTGGAAGATTTAAGCTTCTATGTGAGTAATTGGCTATGATTTCATAAGTTTGAAGTTGTAACTTTGTGAATTCAAGTTAGATGATCATCTAGAGCTTGAATTGAAGTTGGTATGTTCATGCATGCATAAAGTTTTCCATGAATTTGCATAAACCAGCATGAAATATGTTGATTATGAAAAATTGAGCACCGAAGCATACATGCAAGCATGGTTTTGTTGAGTTTCATGATTATAGACACCATTGGTGTCATTTAAAATGGAATTGGAGTAAAAAATGAGCATGCATGTGTAATTCAAGGAGTTTATGGAGTATAGGTATATGTATATTGAAATTGAACTTTGAAGCTATGTGTTTTATTGTGATGAATTGAGGGTTAGATTATGATTTTGAGCAATTGACCTCATAATGCTTGTATACTCATGATATATAATGTGTTTCCCTATTTTTGGTGCCTTAATTCAAGCTTTAAAGCCTTTGAATGTTGAATTTGAGCCTCAAGAACAATTCTGGAAAACCTAGAATTTGGCATGTCCGCTCAAGCGGGAAAAGCGCCGTTCGAGCGTGAAATGCGAGCTCCCAGAACTTTTGTAGACATTGATGTCCGCTCGAGCGGGGAAGTTCACGGTCGAGCGGGGAGCTATGTAGAATGACTTTTAGCTCGAGCGTCCGAGTTCACGCTCGAGCGTAAAAATAAGGCAACTAGTACTTTTGCAGACCATGAGGGTCCGCTCGAGCGGGGACCCTTGTTTTAGAAATTTTGTAAAGGTGTTCTGTGTTTCGTTTTCCGTTCTCTTTCATTTCTAAGCACTCTTAGGCATGCATTGAACATTATAAATGTGTTAAAAGGATAAGAAAGAAGCCTAAGAGGGAAGTATGAATTAAGAGCGGATTGAATCGTTTGTGACCCATATGTGTTATGTAATGTGTAGGGTCGAGCTCGAGGGTGAATCCATAGGCAGAACACTGTGAGTAATATCTTAATAAAGATATCTGAAGTATGTTATTTGTCCAATTGCTTACTTCTATATAAGTCTTATAAGTTTGTTACATTGAATTGGGGACAAATATTTGTTATGTCATATGATTGGGCCAAAGGCCGTTGGATACAATTGACTGGGCCGAAGGCCGTTTGACACACATGAATGAATGGGCCAGAGGGCGTATGACATGAATTAATGGGCCCAAGGCCGTATGACATTAATGAATGGGCTAAAGGCTGTTTGACATGAATGAATGGGTGGAAGGCCGTTTGACACTGTAGACACCCCATTTTTAACCGTCCTCAAGACTTGGACGTCACCGTTTGAACACCCGGTGATCATCTATGTTTGTGTTCGTCTTGAGTTCCCGGAAGCCTTGGCAGCGCGCCTCGTTGCAGGACCTCTCGACTCGACTGTTTTGTGCTTGGTTTGACACCAAACACTTGTGTTTTGCCTTTGAGAAGAAGGGTAGGGCTTGTAGACCATCCCCACCCATCACCGGCCGTGGCTTGAGGCCATCGGCTGTGTTTTGTGGCCACCGGCCAAATATTTGGCCGGCCGGCATTATAGATGGCCGGTCGGCTATCTTTTTTTGGTCAATTGCATCTTTGGCCGGCCGACTACTGTGCATCTGCTTTTGCAGATATTTTGACACAACTGTCTTGCATTTGGCTCCCCTCCATACACGTGTATGGAGGGATCTCTCTCTTTAGAAGCTTGTCTTGTAAGCTTTACAAGACAAAAAGCTCTATAAAGAAGGTTGTCTTGTATGCCTCTGTTTTTAGCTGGTTTTGGTATACCATGCATGCTTAGCATACCTACCTTGTAATGCCATGTTTAGGCCTTAACATGCCTTAGGTTGTAAACCATTGTTCTAGCATGTTTTAGGCCTAGCTTTGTGAAGCTTTTGTGCTTATTTTGCTATGTTTGAGGTCTGTCCATAGTTGTTTGGGTCGACTTTGGCATGCTTAGTATAGCCCCTTTGCATTTTTGGTTTGTTGGCCTTAAGTGTGCGAATGTATAGCATGCATCCTTGCCTTAACTTAGTGGGTTGGGACCATTTGCCATGTTATTTCAGTCCCTTTAACATGCTTGTATGCTTGCCTTGGATACCTCTTTGAAGCTTTGAAAGCTTGTTTTGCATGCTCCATGTTTTGGCCATTGTGCGTACCCTTTGAATTTGAACCACTTAGATGTCATCTAGGTGTCCCTTGGGTGTTGTCTAGGCCTGCCTTAGACTTGTTTTAAGTCCTCTTAGCCTTGTGAGGCTCGGTGGACTTAGTCTCGGTTTAAGCCTCTCGGCTTGTCTTGGTTTTTTTTGGCTTTGTTTGCATGCCTTGTTTATCTTGTTTAATTGGCTTAGCACCTTTTGTAACATGATTTTCAATGCTTACCTTGCATGCCATTAGTCCATGTTATGCCTCTTTCAAGTGTGCTTGAGAGTTGCCCTTTTGTGCTTGAGTGTTAGCCCTTTAACATGTGCATGTGTATATGTGTGTTTAGTCCTCATTTCATAGCACTTATGGCCACTGTTTTGGGCCTAATTAGAGCTACCTAAATCATGCTTAAGTCCATCCTTTGCTTGCTTGCATGCTTACCTTGCATGTTTGTTTGCATGCTTGCATGTACATCTTGCATACCCATGTTGCATCCTTAGCTTGCATGCCTAGGTTGCATTGCATCTAGCACGCATGTCTTGTTCCTTGATCTAGTGATAGGAATTGGGCTTTGGTTTGTTGGTTTGCATTGCATTTGACATCAAAATGCACAACTTGGTTTTTTGGGCCATTACGCATTGAAGTGCGCGATTGGTGGTCCGAGAATCGAGTACCGCCCCCCCTTTGAGTCATAAACATGATAAGGGGTGTGGTTGTGCACACATTTGCTTGAAATGCATTGCCATGCCATGTTTTGTCCTCTGCTGCTGTCAGACCAGTTTCTGCAGGAAGATTTGGCCGGCCAGCCATCTTCAGTGCTGACCGGCAAATAGTGTTGGCCGATGAATCAATTTTGTGGCCGGTGATCATTTCCCTTGGCCGGTGGCCATTCCCCTCAGCCGGTGGTGTTCCACAGTGTGCAGAGAGCATATACTGGGACTTGTACAATTTTCAGAGGAGCAGAGCAGGGAAAACAGAGGCAACTTGTGCATGGTGGCGGGTTTCCGAGCAGAACCGAGCACGCATTGCATTGGACCCTCTTCCCGAGGCTGATTTTATTGCTTGATTAGCTTAGTTAATTTGCTTAGCTAGTGAATTGTCTGTAATAATTAATTAGCTTGATAGTTAGTTAATTGTATTATTCTTTTGGTCCCTCCGAGCGAGGGCTAATTTGTAATAAGTGTGGGTGCGTGTGTGCATGTCTTCCAACCCCCACTTCTTTCTCCCTTTTACTTACCTGCTTTGATGGTTAGTAATAGGTCATGTTTAATTTAGCATACCTTATGCTATGCATGCGTGCATCATTCATCAGTATTGCATGCACCGGGCTCGGCGCATCATGCTAACTGCATTGGTATTTCAAATCTAACTTGAATACATGCTACTTGTGCATTTTCACATGTCATTCATAGGTTAGCCGAGCCTACTCTAAATTGCATCCTGTATGTGTTGCATTAGTCAATTTGACATGACCTAGGACCATGCATGTTGGCTAACTAGTTTATTGTTTTGGCACGGAGTACGATGTAAGTATTTTCATGCTTTAGCATATCGCATGCGTGTCAATGCTATCATGACAGCATGCTTACCATGTGGCTAGATGCTTATGTGATAAACTGTTTGAATGCCTGTGAGTGAAGGTTGGATTGTCTGAGTTGGAAAAACTCGTTGAAATCCGTATTTTAGCCTACTTGCGAGTAGCAAATTCCAAAGTGTTTTTCAAGACAAACGGATATGCAATGCTTATTTCCAAGTTAGGCAATCTAGTCTATAGTTGTTTGCTGTGCGCATAACATAGTAATTCTAGGCTAATAACTGGAATAAGAACACATAACGTTTTAAAAAACGGATATCATGGTTAGTAGAGGCCGGTCTTCGGATCGGGCGAGAGGGGGTGCTCATAGCTGACCTTCCCCGATCGTACCCAAGTTCCCGAGCCGAGGCAACTTTGGTGATGACGGACACATGGCCTTTGGCACCGAGTCAGGGTTTCCTAAATTCCCCCATTAAAATATTTAGGTGGCGACTCTGTATCTGGCAAAGCAGTCCATGTTTGGCACTTCTTTTCAAAAATCTGTTTTCTCAAAACGATTTGCCGTATTTGGACTCTTTGGTTCAGATTTAGAACCGCAAACAAAATCGAGTCCGAACTGTAGCGTGTAGCGGGGTCCCTCGCGGGCACGTGCTACAGACACGAATGATTGGGCCAAAGGCATCGGACAGGAACGGTTGGGCCAAAGGCCATCGGATATGAATGAATTGGACCCGAGACCGTCTGATGTGTTTGGAACTGCAGTCACTTGACCTATGTATATATATATATATATATATTAGATAGAAATATGAATTGGGTCCAAGGCCATTTGGTGTATATTGTTCTAGTGTATCTTCTTTGTTCAATATTATTCACTGAACTTTCGCTCACACTCATTCATGTGTCTGTAGGTGAGCCAAGGGAGGTCCAAACCCAGCTTCAGTGAAGTTTGTGTGAAATAGCCAAGGTTTTGAAGAGTCAGCCCAAACGTCTCATGCACGAGACTTGTCTTCGCCCTTTTGCTCTTTTGATATGGTTTTGTTATATTGGCAAAAACGTTGGATTACCGTTGTATATAAACTTTGGGTTTGACCAACTTGGACTTAATGATCCTGTATGTACAGAACTTTGTGTTATTACTTATTTTGACGTGGGTTATTAACATGTATGTATATGGATTGTTATGATGTGCCATGTAAGCACAGCTCTATGGACAATTTGTAAGTTTGCTTCCGTCTGGCCCCTTTACTCCGATGAGTTATGTCTGGTTTGGTTTGAGGCCGTAGGTAATCCCTTGATTACTGGCCGGTTATGTCCTTAACCTATAGGGGTGGGTTCCGGTCATGACAATGTGTATATTTTGGGGCTTTTGTAACAAAATTAGTTTTTATGTTTTGTAATGTTGTATGCCCAAGAGGCCTTATTTTTGTAAGTTATCTAGTTCACTGAACAAAGAGAGAATGTTTTGAACATCATGGGAATGTAATGTATGTAATGTAAACGTTTAACTCTTTGTTCAATGAGAAAGATGATTTGTGTGAGTGTTCATGAATATGGTATTGGTGTATTTTATGGTGTGTATTTCCAGGGCGTTACAAGTTGGTATTAGAGCCATAGGCTCGAACACTTTGGGTTCATGGGAAGTGACGTTGATCACAATTGGGTCCTTAGGTCAAGACAGAATGTTTAGGACATGTGGTGTGATATGTGTTTTTATGTGATTATGGAGATGTGGGGTTAGGCTCCTAGGATGTGGTTAGGTCCGTTACATTCATCGAACTCCTATTGGAAAGGCATTTGATAACTGTTCTTTCCACTTGGAGGTCCTTGATTGTTATGGACTTAGCTAACATCTAGGGAGGATGACTCATGTGTGTATCTATGTGAATATTGAGTATTTGTTTGAATTGCTTGATGTATAACCGCATGAGGGTTGCACGGGAAGTGAACGTAGAGCACTTAGGTGTGGAAACTCGTTATTGAATCTAACCTTGTATTTTTTATATAGATGTCTGGGCGCGCTAGGCCTCGGGGTAGACCCCATCAGGGTGGCAGGAACATCCCCGTTCAACTTGAGATCCCTCCACAAGAGGAAGGAGTGGGTCAAAACAACATACTCGTTCCACCGGCCAAGGAGCTATGGGGGCCTTGGCGAGGGAAATGGCAGGGGCTTTACGAGAGTCCGTGGAAATATTGAGAGCCGAACAAGCGGCTAGGACCATTGAGGGGGAAACGAGAGCTTCCTTTCTGAAGAAGGAGTTCTTTCGTTCTAATTCGGCTGAGTATAGTGGTGAGCCCAACCTAATGAAAGCTGATGAGTGGTTGGAGAAAATAGTCAAGTCTTTCGACATCCTAGACATCCAAGAGCATGAGTTGCGAGTGGCATTAGCAGCCTACCAATTGAAGGGAGAGGCCGGGCAGTGGTGGAAGTCCGTTAAGTATAGGGTGAGCATACTTGGGGAGCATTTGTGCAAGCTTTCCAAGACAAATTCCTCCCTCCCATGGCTAGGGAGCGATTGAGGAAACAATTTGAGCAACTATTGCAACTAGATACCCCGGTAGCGGAATATGAGGCTAAATTTACTAGCTTATCTCGTTTTGCACCCAAATTGGTGGCTACTGAAGAGAGGAAATGCCTTGAATTTGAGAAAAGGTTGAGGCTGAAGATTTTGATGAAGGTGGTTGGCAACATGATCTGTGATTATGACCGATTAGTTGAAGCGGCAGCTCATGTAGAGATCACAGTGGAGGCTGAAGAGGCACGACAAAAGTCTAAGAGATCAAGACAGTCTGATACCAGGAGTGACACGGGTTCTTCTAAGAGGTCCAGGGGTTCGTCATCATCTTGGCAATCATCTCCACAACAAGCCAAATCTTCAAGTTATGTGTCGGGTGGGAGTTCGGGAAACACGCCCCAAGTTACTGGTGCATGTTATAGGTGTGGCCAAATGGGTCACAAGGCTGTGGAGTGTGGACAGAAGGGTGGGGCACGGTCTCAGTCAGTGGGGCCACAGGGTCAATCTCAAAAAAGGAGCCAACCACAATCTTGTTATCAATGTGGACAACCTGGGCATTTGAAGAAGTTTTGTCCACAAAAGGCAGGGGTTTCAGAAGTGGCGGGATCTAGGCAGTCTGGAGGTTTACAGATGGGTCAAGGGCAAAGGCACTCCTATCAGTTGACTCAATCAGGGCAAGCACCCAGGGCAGTTCAAGGAGCCACATGTGCTCAGTCCATCCCACAAGCTTATGTTCCGAGGAGTGACATGGGGGATCAGAGGTCACAAGGCAGAGTATATGCCGTCATTACTTCCGAGCCAGCCATGGGGCCATCAGTGGTGAGAGGTACATTTCTTGTTTTCAATACTTGGGCTAAGGTGTTGATTGGCACTGGAGCATCGGATTCAATTATCGCTACGTCTTTTGCATCATTGTTGGGGATAGAGAGTAGACAACTGTCGGCTTCGCTTACTATAGAGTCAGCGGTGGGGGAAAAGGTCATTCTAACCCGGGAATGTCAGGGGTGTATTATTGAGGTAGCCGGTCGACAACTTCCGTTTAATTTTGTATTGTTGGAAATGGTGGGTTTTGATGTTATTCTCAAAATGGATTGGTTGTTCACTTACCGGGCAATAATAGATTGTCATCGGGAGTGGGTTACCGTGTGTACTACAAACGGTGATTGTTTCACGTTTTTGGGGGATAGGTGTGATAAGTCTTTACCCTATTCTTACTACCCACGTGGCCGGGGGTAGATTAATTTTTTGTTAGCAACCCTTTGGGAGGATGGTAGTGATGTAATTCGAGAGGAATTTCCAAGAGTAGTGTGTGATTACCTCGATGTTTTCCCTGAAGATCTCATGGAGTTGCCACCTCATAGGGAGGTAGAGTAAACTTAATACATTTAATAGTGCTAACAGATCATATACAAAGCATTACGGATCATACTTGTCAGTTCCATAAAGGAACCTCCGGTACTGGGAACATATAACTTGTCAGTTCCATAAAGGAACCTCCAGTACTGGGAATAGATAACTTGTCAGTTTCATGAAGAAACCTCCAGTACCGGGAACAGATAACATACTTGAACCACAAAATTGTTGCCACAGGTACTTGTCAAAAACTAGACAATCATTCATTGTGCAAAACATAGCATTTCATAAAACAGGTCTTATTCCATGTACAAAAAATAAATAAGTTGAACATAGCTTTACTATGTTATTACTCACAGATTATTGCACAGATAACTTTGATAACAGCCAATAGATCAACAGTTCACGGCGAGTGACCTAGGCTTGTCAATGATGCTCTAGATGATAAATTGTTTGAAGTTCTAAGCCAAAATCTCTAAGTTCTCTAGTAATCCTCTTAATTTGAGTTCAAACTCCTCTTCTCTCTCTCTCCCACGTTTTGGTGTCTCAAGATGAAGAAGTGAGAGTGTGTATGTGTGAGTGTCTAGTCATATAAGCCCTATATAGCCTTGATTAAGAGTGAACTAATTAGACTTTAATTAGTCTAAGTAATGACCATTAATTAATTCACATTAATTCGTTCCGAATCAAATTTTAATTAAACCTACCATAATGTTCTAAAAATTCCAACTAACACATATACCAAGTCAATTTCGTGATCAGATGTCGATAAGACCTTCAATTCGCAGTACAATACAGAAACATAAATAGATACTCCTACGATAGACAGATAGAAACTCATATAGCACATAACACATGCAATTAACTCAGGATTTCATCTTAATTACTTATTAGGCATAATTAATCCTAGTTAATCAGCTAATCACAGGTCGGGGTTGTTACAGTCTTCCCCCCTTAAAGAGTTTGGTCCTCCAAACTTGAATTACTTTCATTTTGGAAGAATATTGGATCCAAAGGAAATAAATCAGGGTATTCCTTCATCATGTCTTCTTTCGTCTCCCAAGTTGCATAGGTCCCTCCATGGTTTTTCCAATTAACTTATACCAATGGTATTTCCTTGTTCCTTAGCCTTTTAATTCGATGGGTCACAATCTGTATTGGCTTTTCTTCATACGTGTAGTCATCTTTCAAAAGCACATGTGTTGGTTCAATGACATGGAATGGATCTCGTAAGTAATCCCGAAGCATTAAAACATGAAAAACGTTGTGCATATTTTCCATCACCAGAGGTAATGCTATTTGGTATGTTACTGAGTTGATTTTGTCAAAAACTTCATATGGGCCAATGTATCATGGTGCTAGCTTTCCTTTCACCCCAAATCGCGTCTGACCCTTTATTGGAGTTACTTTTATAAATACATGGTCTCCGACTTCGTATTCCCTATCCCTTCTCCGGACATCCGCATAACTCTTTTGACGGCTTTGTGTAGTTTTGAGACGTTGTTGAATCAGTTTCACTTTCTCGGTTGTTTTTTGCACAAGTTCTAGTCCCAACAACGGTCTATCACCTACCTCAACCGAGCAAATTAGAGATCGACACTTTCTACCATACAAAGCTTCATAAGGTGCCATGCCGATACTCAAATGGTAGCTATTGTTATACACAAACTCGGCTAGTGGTAAGTAGGTTTCCCAACTGTCTTAGAAATCTAGGGCACACATCCGTAACAAGTGTTCCAATGTTTGAATGGTCCGTTCAGATTAGCCATCTGTCTGTGGATGATAAGCACTGCTTAGCCTCAATTCAGTCCCTAGAGCTTGCTATAGACTCTGCCAAAATCTTGAAGTGGACTTAGGATCTCGGTCAGATACAATAGATACTAGCACACCATGTAATCCCAAAATCTCATTAACATAGAAGTTAGCCACCTTATCCGTATTATATAAAGATTTGACAAGTAAGAAATGTGCGGATTTAGTCAAACGATCAACAATTACCCAGATAGAGTCCATAACTCGAGGAGAGCAAGATAATCACACAATGAAGTCCATCGTGACATGTTCCCATTTCCATTCCGGTATTGGAAGCGGCTATAGCAATCCTGCAGATCATTGATGTTCTGCTTTAACTTGTTGGCAGTGCAAACATCTAGTGACAAAATCTGCAATACTCTTTTTCATTCCCGAGCACCAGAAATTTTATTTCAAATCATGATACATCTTTGTGTTTCCCCGAATGCATAACAAATTTCGAAGTGTGAGCTTCAGTCACAATGCGTTTCCTCAAATCAAAACAATCTGACACACAAAGGCGACCCTGATATTTCAACACATTGTTCTCAAGTACAAACCCGGGCCTTAGTTTTGAGTCAAATTCAACCACAATCTTTTTCAAGAATTCATCTTGTAGTTGTTTCTCTCTAATTTCTTCAATGATTGTAGGCTGGGCAGAGATAGCAGCTAAAATTCCGCCTTGCTCATACAATACAATTTCAATCTCATTCTTTTCCAAGTCACATAGCAATTCTTTTTGACCGGTGAGCAAACACGACAAATTTCACAATGACTTTTGGCTCAAAGCATCTGTCACTGTTTAGCTTTCCTTGGATGGTACAAAATTTGCAAATCATAGTCTTTGATCAACTCTAACCATCTTCTTTGTCTCATGTTCAGTTCTTTTTGGGTGAAGAAATATTTCAAGTTTTTATGGTCAGTATACACTTCACATATTACTCCGTATAGATAATTACGCTAAATTTTCAAAGCAAACACCACAACTGCCTGTTCAAGATCATGAGTCGGGTAATTTTTTTCCTGAGAGCGAAGCTGCCGAGAGGCATAAGCGATTACCTTCCTATTCTGCATTAATACACAACCCAAGCCTTTATAGGAAGCATCACTGTAAATTTGAAATCCATCTGTTCCATTTGGTAGAGTTAGAATTGGTGCAATCACTAATCTAGTCTTCAACTCTTGGAACACAGACTCTCTTTGATCATTCCAATCAAATGATATATTTTTCTGTGTCAACTGTGTCAATGGCATAGCAAGTTTCAAGAAATCTTTCACAAATCTTCTGTAGTAGCCAGCAAGTCCTAGAAAATTTCTAACTTCTGACATATTTGTCGGTCTAGGCCAATCCACAATAGCTTCAATTTTCTGTGGGTCAACCGAGATACCATCCTTGTTTGATTACATGTCCTAAAAATGCCACATTGTCAAGTTAAAATTCACATTTGGACAATTTTGCATACTGCTTCTTTTCTCTCAAAATTTGTAAAGCAGTTCGCAAATGGTTCTCATGCTCTTTCCTACTTTTGGAATAAATCAAGATATCATCAATAAATACAACAATAAGATCATTAAGTCCATGAATGATGTGGGTGTATTAGTTACTCTGAATGGCATTACCAAAAAATCATAGTGTCCGTATCTAGTTCTGAATGCAATTTTCTCTACATCTTCTGCCTTGACCTTTAACTGGTGATACCTGGATCTAAGGTCTATCTCGGAGAACACTTGTGCTCCCTGAAGTTGGTCAAATAGATCATCTATTCGGGGCAATGAGTATTTGTTCTTCACGGTTACCTTATTCAACTCATGGTAATCAATACATAGCCTCAAAGACCCGTCTTTCTTTTTGACAAACAATACTGGAGCCCCCCAAGGTGAAGTGCTAGGACGGATGAATTTCTTATCTAAGAGTTCTTGGAGTTGGACTTTCAACTCTTTTAGTTCGGAAGTTGACACACTATAAGGGGTCTTAGAAATTGGTTATATCCCGAGTTCTACATCAATAGTAAACTCAATTTCCTTATCAATTAACTCCCCAGGCAGGTCAGTAGGAAATACATCAGAAAATTCACAAACTACAGGAATCGTTTCCACATTAGCACTATCCGAAAACTCAGTCAACACACAATATAAGTAGCCCTGACACCCTTTTCTTAATAGTTTCCTGGTTTTCATAAATGAAATCAAGTATGGCGGAGGAACTACCCCATTTCCAGTAAAAACAAACTCAGGCATACCAGGTGGTCTAAACATGACGGTTTTATTCACACAATCAATAGTGGCACAATATTTCGTCAACCAATCCATACCCAATGTACAATCAAAATGATCAATGCTCAAAGGCAACAAATCAATGTACAATGTCATATCACCAATTATGATGTCACATGCTGGGTATACATAAGCATATACCATAGAACCTTCTGATGGTGCAAACACAAAGAGTAAACAATTCATAGATTCTAATTGGCGAGTCAATTTTTGTGAAAAAGCATGCGACACAAAAGAGTGTGTGTAGAACCGGAATCTATCAAGACATACGCATTTTGAACACAGATGGAAATTATACCTGACACCATAGATTCAGTGTTTTGTACATCTCCAGGCATTAGCGCAAATACTCTCCCTTGCCTTAGCGTCTCATTTCCAGTATTACTCCTAGTATTAGTTCTCGGATTGGTTCTCGTTACAGGAGCAGATCCAGCTGAACTTCCTGCAGGACGGTTAGCATTGTCTAATCTCAGGGACAATCTCTAATCATGTGGCCAGTCTTGCCACACCGAAAACATGTACCTCCGTTACGATAATACGTGCCCTTATGCTTCCTTCCACTATCGGGACAATTTGGAATAGAGCCACTACTCTGGCTAGAGCTATTGGAGGACCCCATATTCGGCATTTTTGAAAATGATCGGCCCTTCTTGAAATTGAATCCGGATTGTTTACCCTTCCATTCAGTTGTTGGAGCTGGAACTTGTTTCTTTGCTGCCAAAATGGCCTCTGCCATCAATGCTCTATCAAGTACTTTTACATATGTTGGCAACTTTAAAACGCAGACTCGGTCAAACACCTCAAAATCCAAACCACCTTTGAATTTTCGTGCCTTCTTGTAATTAGTATCCATCATATGTAGAGCAAACTGGGCCAATTCAGTGAATTTAGCTTCATACTTAGCTACAGACATTCTTCCCTACTTAGAAATTTTGACACTTTCTGATTTCTGAAGCATTGGAGAAAATACTTATTGTAGAAAATCTCATTAAACTGAGTCCACGTCATGTTCCCATCATTAGCTTGGACTAATAACCACCACCTCCGGGCTTCATCTTGTAACGTGTAGGTGGCCAAAAGGACTTTTTGTATTTCAAAGCAAGGAAAAACTTCAAATAGTTTCTCCATTTCAAGCAACCATGTTTCTACTTTTAAGGGTTCAATACCTCCCAAGAAAGTTGGCGGTTTCATCTTCATGAATTTTTGAGTCAAGTTGATTATATCATTGTTGTTTGGCTCATTTTGTGCTGGTGGAGGCAGTGGAGGCAAAGGTTGTTGTCTCTGTTGTTGTATTATTGCTTCTGTCAGGGCTGCAAGCATTTGTTCCATACGACTCATGTGAGCCTCTAAGGATTCACTTGTATCATTACTCCTTGCATTTTCCATGATGCTATAGAGAGACAAGGTAATAATAAACATAGGAATAATCTTGTTCATTTCTTTCAATTTCAATTGTTCAGATTCAAATTCAGTTTTCACCTTTATAAAGATTATCACCCACTCACACATGCAGATGAAATGTCCCTAATTCTTTTTGAGGACATCCTATAGCTCATATGGACGCGTGTGTGTGGTATAACACGTGCTCTAATACCACTCTATCACGACCCAAACCTGCCCCTATAGGTTCAGTGTCGTAACCGGCCAATAATCTAGGGATTACCAAAGGCCTCTTATCAGAATGACATACAATTAGAGGTTGCAGAAGCAAATATAGAAATATACATTGTCCATAGAGTTGTGTTAACGTATAGGAGACAGAAATATTCAAACAAACTTATATATCCATGTGACGTCATAAATACATTAGTCTTTCATCACCCATTTACACAGATAAGGTCAAAAGGAGACATAGCCCAATGTACAGATAAGCAAAACAAAACAAAAACATCTGTAGCAAAGTTACAAAACTAGACATCTCAAAAGGAAACCTCTCCAGAAGGCACGGTGGCTGGCCGACTCTAACCTCTCTAGGTAGCAACTTAGGCCTGGTCACGCGCTTGCTCACCTACATACATAATATAAATAGTGAGTGAAAGCCCAGTGAATAATAGCAAAGTAAAGGGGTTTAAATGAATGATATCCCCCATCAGATTCGGAAAACAGATTTGTACTTATATTCTTGTTCAAGATAAAACAAAAATCAGATCAAATACAGATTCACATTTACATTCTTCATGATGCTTGAGTAAACTGGATACATTCAATAGTGCTAACAGATCATATACAAAGCATTATGGATCATGCTTGTCAGTTCCATAAAGGAACCTCCGGTACTGGGAACGGATAACTTGTTAGTTCCATAAAGGAACCTCCAGTACTGGAAATGGATAACTTGTCAATTCCATGAAGGAACGTCCAGTACTTGAACCACTAAATTGTTGCCACAGGTACTTGTCAGAAACTAGACAATCATTCATTGTGCAAAACATAGCATTTCATAAAACAAGTCTTATTCCATGTACAAAAAATAAATAAGTTGAACATAGCTTTACTACATTATCACTCACAGATTATTGCACAGATAATTTTGATAGCAGCCAATGGATCAACATTTCACGGCGCGTGATCTAGTCTTGTCAATGATGCTCTAGATGATAAATTGTTTGAAGTTCCAAGCCAAAATCTCTAAGTTCTCTAGCAATTCTCTTAATTTGAGTTCAAACTCCTCTTCTCTCTCTCTCTCCCGTTTTGGTGTCTCAAGATGAAGAAGTGAGAGTGTGTATGTGTGAGTGTCTAGTCATATAAGCCCTATATAGCCTTGATTAAGAGTGAACTAATTAGACTTTAATTAGTCTAAGCAATGACCATTAATTAATTCGCATTAATTCATTCCGAATCGAATTTTAATTAAACCTATCATAATGTTCTAAAAATTCAAACGAACACATATACCAAGTCAATTTTGTGATTGGATGCCGATAAGGCCTTCAATTCGTAGTATAAAATAGAAACAGAAACAAATATTCCTACGATAGATAGATAGAAACTCATATAGCACATAACACATGCAATTAACTCAGGATTTCATCTTAATTACTTATTAGGCATAATTAATGCTAGTTAATCAGCTAATCACAAGTTGGGGTTATCACGACCCAAATCCGCCTCCATAGATTTAGCGTCATAACCGGCCAATAATCCGTGATTACCGAAAGCCTGTTTAACAATAATGACAATAATACAATATAAAGGGGCTAGCGGAAGCCAATCAATAATAACATACATCATCCAATGAGCTGTGAGGACTTGAATGGAAATAAACTTTCATATACATAATTATATACACAAACACTTAAGTCCATAACACACATATGTACATAACAAAACATAAGCTAGGGAATTAAATCCCATTGCCAAAAATAGTTAACAAAACTCAATAAACATAGTTAACAAAACTCAATAAACATTCTTATCTTATAAACACAATGTCAAAAGGGTGAATTTGAATCACTCAATAAGCCTTGACATGTAGTGGTTCGGAACCTCGCAGTGAGGCACAATAGTTGACTTGACAAAAATACGGTTCGAGTTGACACTGTTAACTTTGATCCAGTGCCCGGTCACCTACATATATAATAAACAATGAGTTAGAGCCCAGTGAATGACATCTGCGTAAAAGGGTTATGAATGATGTCCTCACAATATTTGAAACAATCGATTATCAATAGAACATTTTCTCAATTAATATCTTGTGTCAATCAAGCAATCAATCATTCAATTTAACAATCATTCAGATTCATATAAGTCATACGTGGTACATCCAATAGCAACAATACAATTGGTCAGAAACGCAGAATTCTATATAGTAAACCAGCCCTTGTTCGGCAGAACCAATCAAGAAGAGGCATCGTAATGCCGAGAAGAAGGCCCAACACAGGAAGATATTCCACTTCCAATGCGGCTATTCGTTATTCCATACGAACGGATGTGTCGAACCACATCCATTGGAGAGAGAGGACACTGTCAGGGGTCTTTTACGATACTTTGAAGAACCCGATGTGGTTCAAAGCAGTAGACCTCTCGAGACTGGGCAATCAGGGGTTGTACAAGATAGAGTGCCTGTTCAACTACAACCTCCGGAAAGTATTGGGAATCCGGACGTTTACACCGACAATGTATACATGGCTAACATCCCATGGTCACAGAAGCCTCACGGAGACTGTATTTACCCAGCTTATTGCACGCAGGATGATGAACAAATTATCCAGCTTTGGGATTATTAGTGTAGTTAATTATTGTCTCGCACTGACCATTGTACTCGACGAAATTTCATATTATGTAAAAGACTGGCGATGGGAAAATATTTATGTACATTTTTATGATTAAATAAAATGCAATTTCATGGAATTTATATTGTCTTCATAAATTTGATTTCAGAGCAGGTTTAATGTCTAATGGGCTGTAATTGGTAGATAGACCAATGGACCAATTACAATAATAAGGCCCATATAATGTTTAACATGAACAATTGAAATAGGCCCATCAAAACTATGAAAGAAGTGGATACTAGAGGCCCATTAGACATAGGCCCATCATTAATTGAGGCGCGGCCCAGTAATGAAATACAGTTTATAAAATAATTTTATTACATATTCCAACGCAAAAATAATAATTTACAATTTTTTTTATTACACCCAAATCCAGTTCTAGACCACACAGGGACATCTGTTTCAGGCGCCGTGACGTAATAATAATCAGCGACGGAATATGTGTCCGACGGCGTTTGGGTTTCTAGTTCGGAAATCGCTTTCAGACCGGCGAATAGAGCATCTTGTTGCCACTGACAGGCGTTGATGAGCCGGATTAACTTTTCGGCGTTGTTTTCGCCGATGACCAACAAGGACCACTGCACCAGCAATAGATTTGGCTCGTATTTTAAAATCAACCGCCTAAATTGGCCTAGATCTCCGCGATCCATTCCAAAATAATTCAAACTCCTTAATATTTTGGCTTTTATAATAAATTCCCGCTTGCGCTTGCCTTTTTAGATTTTTAATCCTAACCGTAGATCTGGGTGTGGAGCGGAGACACTAGCCGACAACTCGCCACAAAATGCGGAAGGGAGCACCAATCGGGGGACGACACGTGGCACGGGGGGGGGGGGGGAACGTCCCAGGTAATATTAGTGAAACGCTCTTGGGAACCTATATAACTCATTTCCTCACTCTCTAACACTGGTAAAGTTTTTGGTGAGTGACTTGCGTAATCCGAGAGAGTGAGTGACGTCATTGAGAGTGAGTTATGGCCTTAATGCAACGTCGTTTTAGAGTTCAAAACAAGAACATCTTCCTCACATATGCCCAATGTTCTATACCTAAAGAGAGATTGCTAGAGAAAATTAGAGAGCTGTTCACAACCAGGCCACCAAATTATGTGAGGGTTGCACCTGAATTACATGAGGACGGGCAACCACATCTCCATGCTCTTGTCCAATTTCCATACCATTTTCAGACGCAAGATGAACGGTTCTTCGACGTTACTCACGATTGAACTAGTCGCCATTTCCATCCAAATGTACAAGGGGCCTACAACCATCAGAATGTGCTGGAATACATCTCCAAACATGGGGATTACACGAAATGGGGTGAATTCCATGAGAGGGGCCGCTGCGCTAACCAGAGTAACAAAGAAAATATATACCGCGACGCACTTGCCGCCGGCACCAAGGACGAAGCTCTAGCACTGGTATGAAATGGCGATCCAAAATGTTTCTGGTTAAATTATGGCAAGTTGTCATCCAATTATGATCGGATTTCATTTAATCCACCATTGCCATATGTTCATCCATTTATAGACACAGTATGGATCGTCCGGATTCCCAATACTTTCCGGAGGTTGTAGTTAAACAGGCATTCTATCTTGTACACCTCCTAATTGCCCGATCTCGAGAGGTCTACTGCTTTGAACCACATCGGGTTCTTCAAAGTATCGTAAAAGACCCCTGACAGCGTCCTCTCTCTCCAATGGATGTGGTTCGACACATCTATTCGTATGGAATAACGAACAACCGCATTGGAAGTGGAATATCTTCCTGCGTTGGGCCTTCTTCTTGGCATTACGATGCCTCTTCTTGATTGGTTCTGCCGAATAGGGGCTGGTCGACTGTATAGAATTCTGCATTTCTGATCGTCCACACTTTGAGCCCGGCGATTTGGAAGACCTAGTCAGACAGGGTCACTTAAGGGACCTGGTAGATAAGGCCAGGATGAGGGAAGAGCAGACGAGGCTACCCCAGGCACCGGTAGCACCACCTCCATCGCCACCACAACAGCAAGCAGATGGACCTCAAGTGATCAATGTGATTCACTTAAGGGTCAACAAGAATGAAATGGATAGGAAGACTTAGAGGGTGAGGCACTTACAACATGTGTGTCAGATCCAGCAAAAGAGGCCTAGGATAAACGAGTACCAGGGACCAATAGCGTCATTTACAGAGGCAGACCAGGACATGGTGCAGTATCCACACAACAATGCTCTGGTAGTGACCCTTAAGGTAGGAGAATACCAAGTAAGGCGCATTCTGATCGACCAAGGCAGCTCTTGTGACATCATGTATGTCAGGTGTTATAAGGAGCTTGGCCTTTATCGCGATGATTTGGAGCAGTCTAACAGCCCAATGGTCGGGTTCAATGGAACGCCGACATGGCCTCTGAGAGCAATAAATTTGGAGGTGCAGGCGGGCACCAAGAAAGTAAGCACAGAGTTTACAGTAATTGACAGCCCCTCCCCTTACAATATTATCTTGGGAAGGCCATGGTTGCACCCAATGAGGGTTGTTCCCTCAACACTGCACTAGCTGTTGTGGTTCCCAACGGAGCATGGAATTGAAGAGGTTAGAGGGGATCAGGTGTAGCAAAAAATTGCTCTGTGGCAGTAATGAAATCTACCTGCAATGTGCAAGAGACAGAACCGGCAAAAATTGAAGACGAGGATATGGAAGTTATAGATGATGTCAGCAAAGAACCAGTCGAGAAAAATGAGGAACCCTAGAAGAAAATTCTAGTCCAAGAAGGGGATGAAGAGCACTTCTTTCTTCTTGACTCAGGCTTTGCCGAGGATGAGGAAAGGGAGTTTGAAGCTTTCTTACAGGCCAATGTAGAAGTATTTTCCTGGACGCCATACGAGATGCCAGGCATTGACCTCGAGGTCAGATGCCATATGTTCAATGTATACAGGTCGGTTAAACCTGTCATCCAGCGAGCGAGGAGGCCGACGCTGATGCATGTTGAGGTAGTGTAGAAGGAAGTGGACAAACTGCTGGAAGCCAAAGCCATTCGCAAGGTGAACTACCCTACTTGGTTGTCCAACACTGTGGTAGTGAAAAAAAAGAACGGTAAGTGGAGGGTTTGTGTTGATTTCACTAGCCTAAGGCTTGCCCTAAGGACAGTTTTTCCACTACCCAAGATTGATAAGTTAGTAGATGTCACATCAGGGCATGGAGGGATGAGCTTCTTGGATGCTTGTAGGGGATACCACCAGATAGCTGTAGACACCCCATTTTTGATCGACCTCAAGACTTGGATGTCACCACTTGAACACTCGGTGATCATCCATGTTTGTGTTCGTTTGGAGTTCCCGAAGGTCTCAGCTCGCGCGCCTTGCCTTAGGATCTCCGAACTCGACTGTTTAGTGTCTGGTTTTGCACCAAACACTTGTGTTTTGCCTTGGAGGGGCAGGGAATGCCTTGTGAGGCATCCCCACACACCACCGGCAGTGGCTAGAGGTCACCGGCTAGTTTTTGCTGCCATCGGCACTATTTGTTGCCGGTCGGCACTTTTTGTTGCAGGTCGGCACTATTTGTTGCCGGTCGGCACTCTTTTTTGTCAAAATGGCATTTTTGGCTGGCCGACTCCTGTGCATCTGCTTTTGCAGATATTTTAAGACAGTTGTCTTGCTTTTGGCTCCCCTCCATACACGTGTATGGAGGGATCTCCCTCTTTAGAAGCTTGTCTTGTAAGCTTTACAAGACAATAAGCTCTATAAGAGAGAGCCTTGTCTCTTGGCTTTAGGGTTAGAGACTTTAGACATTTTAGAGAGAGAGAAGACAAAGGAGAGCTCTGGTTTTAGGGTTAGGGTTTGATACATATCCTATCTCTCTTTCCCTCTCTTTAGTGTTCTAGGTGTTTTAGTCTATACTATTGCACATAAACACCTAGTGTTTCACCTTCCTTTGGTTACTGAGGTTCTAAAGGACTGATTTTGGTGTTTTGGTGTTGGATTCAAGCCAAGGAGGGCCATTGGAGCATCATTGTTGAAGAGGTCTTCAAGGGTGAGAATCTTACCCCTTTTTCATTTTTCTCCAAAAATGCTTTGTAACTAGAATCGACTTCGGGGTTGCATAATCTAATACTTGGAATCCCGCCCTTTATTTTCTTTGGGCGGACATATTTACAATTTGAAAAAAATTCCCGTTGCGCTCCAATAAACTCGCGCCAATGTTTCAAAAATTGTGGGGCCACATCATCGATTATGTTGTAGAAAGAGTCGTCCTTGTGGTCCCTCAAGTCAATGTGGCTAGAATAATAATTATGTGGTCCCAAAGATCGGGCCCAACATGTTTTTCCAATTCTAGATAGGCCTTCAATTATAATGCTCTTGGGCCTGTGCGGTCTTTGGGCTTCGTCTCTTATATTGTCTGCAACCCGTTGCTGTATGGCTGTTGGAACGATCCATACTGTGTCTGTAAATGGATGAACATACGGCAATGGTGGATTAAATGAAATCCAATCATAATTGGATGACAACTTGTCATAATTTAACCAGAAATATTTTGGATCGCCATTTCGTACCAGTGCTAGTGCTTCGTCCTTGGTGCTGGCGGCAAGTGCATCGCGGTATATATTTTCTTTGTTACTCTGGTTAGCACAGTGGCCCCTCTCATGGAATTCACCCCATTCCGTGTAATCCCCGTGTTTGGAGATGTATTCCAGCACGTTCTGATGGTTGTAGGCCTCTTGTACATTTGGATGGAAATGGCGACTAGTTCAATCGTGAGTAACGTCGAAGAACCGTTCATCCTGCGTCTGAAAACAGTATGGAAATTGGACAAGAGCATGGAGATATGGTTGCCCGTCCTCATGTAATTCATGTGCAACCCTCACATAATTTGGTGGCCTGGTTGTGAACAACTCTCCAATTTTCTCTAACAATCTCTCTTTAGGTATAGAACATTGGGCATATGTGAGGAAGATGTTCCTGTTTTGAACTCTAAAACGACGTCGCATTGAGGCCATAACTCACTCTCAATGACGTCACTCACTCTCTCGGATGACGCAAGTCACTCTCCAAAAACTTTAATGGTGTTAGAGAGTGAGGGAGTGAGTTATATAGGTTCCCAGGAGCGTCCCACTAATATTACCTGGGACGCTCCCCCCGTGCCACGTGTTGTCCTCCGATTGGTGCTCCCTTCCGCATTTTGTGGCGTGTTGTCGGCTAGTGTCTCCGCTCCGCGCCCAGATCTGCGGTCAGGATTAAAAATCTAAAGAGGCAAGTGCAAACGGGAATTTATTATATAAGCCAAAATAATTGGGGAGTTTGAATTATTTTGGAAATGAATCGCGGAGATCTAGTCCAATTTAGGCTGTTGATTTTAAAATACGAGCCAGATCTATTGCTGGTGCAGTGGTCCTTGTTAGTCATCGGCGAAAACAACACCGAAAAGTTAATCTGGCTCATCAACGCCTGTCAGCAACAACAAGATGCTCTATTCGCCGGTCTTAAAGCGATTTTCGAACTAGAAACCCAAGCGCCGTTGGACACATATTCCGTCGCTGATTATTATTACGTCACGGCGCTTGAAACAGATGTCCCTGTGTGGTCTAGAACTGGATTTGGGTGTAATAAAAAAAAATTGTAAATTATTATTTTTGCGTTGGAATATGTAATAAAATTATTTTATAAACTGTATTTCATTACTGGGCCGCGCCTCAATTAATGATGGGCCTATGTCTAATGGGCCTCTAGTATCCACTTCTTTCATAGTTTTGATGGGCCTATTTCAATTGTTCATGTTAAACATTATGTGGGCCTTATTATTGTAATTGGTCCGTTAGTTAACAAAACTCAATAAACATTCTTATCTCATAAACACAATGTCAAAAGGGTGAATTTGAATCACTCAATAAGCCTTGACATGTAGTGGTTCGGAACCTCGCAGTGAGGCACAATAGTTGACTTGACAAAAATAGGGTTCGAGTTGACACTACTAACTCTGATCCGGTGCCTGGTCACCTACATATATAATAAGCAATGAGTTGGAGCCCAGTGAATGACATCTGCGTAAAAGGGTTATGAATGATGTCCTCACAATATTTGAAACAATCGATTATCAATAGAACATTTTCTCAATTAATATCTTGTGTCAATCAACCAATCAATCATTCAATTTAACAATCGTTCAGATTCATATAAGTCATACGTGGTATATCCAATAGCAACAATACAATTAGTCTTAAAGACCGAACAATCAATTGATGGCCATCAAATAATAGACAGTAGTTCCAAGAATTGGAACTGACAGAGATCTCTGTAACAATAGCGATATCAATAACACTAACAATAGCAATATGCCATGGATGCCACGAATACAGTTCAAAAAGAGGATCATCATTCAATCAATAAAAAGTAGCAATTCAGAAACAATATCATTTATCATTCAGAAAATAAATACAATTTGAACATATCTTGACAACAGTGTTACTCACAGTGGGCTCCTGAAAACACGTGCTATTTGTGCAGCGTCTGACCTAAACAAATAAAGTTGAGCACAACACAATTACAATCACATTCATATAATTCTATTCAATTCGGTTTCACTCGTTCGGTTCTAATTGCTCATTCATTTGATTCAATACACTTATGTAATGCAAATGCATGTTTAAGCACTTTAAAACCATGCAAATGAGGCTTGGAGGGTGGAGAAAAGAAGCAAAAATGAAACCAAAATTTTTCTTGAAACCGCACGTGCGGCAGCCCCATTCCGCACGTGCGAAACTGCTAAAAATGCAGCCAGCCCCATTCCGTATGTACCGAACTGCTAAAAATGCAGCCTAAAAATCTGCTTTGTTTTTTGAATCCTTCCTTTGAAAATCTAACTTTATAATTTGTATATTTCAATCCCCAACACGTTAAAAATAGTTATGAACTCTAATTTGCAACCATCAATTTCAAACCATCAATTTATAACAATACTTAATTGTTTAATTTATAACCAAAAATCTTTAAAGCAAATTGTAAAATCTTAAAATGTGTATTCAAGCTACAACTCAAACTTTTAAATGAGAATTTCTTAGAAATTATGAGAGACCAGGCAAGAATTCATGTATATAAAACAAATTTCTCCATGAGATGATCATATTTCTTGGACTCAAACATTTTCAAGTGCAAAATTACCATTATATATACGAATTATGTTCTTTTCCATAACTTTGAGATTTCCTTCTTAAAGTACATAAATCAGGCAAGAAAACAATTGTTTTGTTCATGGATTCTTGAAAACATTACATGCATGTAAGGATTATGCAACTTAATAGGTGTTTGAACTAAAATTATGCCATGCATGTTAAATATGATAGTTAATTCTCACACTTCCTTCATATGAAAACATGCATGTTCTAAGCTCTTAATTTCATGGACAAGATCTCTAATTACTTGTAAATTCATCTGAATTAAACTTGTCTCTTGGAAGATGGTGAGTAAAGGAGCTTTAAGTTCAAGAAATTGGAAAGAAAAGTTTACCTTATTTTGATGATTAAAGAGAATTAAAGCTAAATTACTATCTTCCTCGTAGTTCTTTCTTTCTTTCTCTTCTTGTTGAAGTCTCATTCTTAAAGTCTCTCCCTCTCTCTGTGTGTGTCTATCTCAAGGCCATCAAGGTCCACTGCCTCTATTATATGCAATTGATGAGTAGGATTTTGTTTTGTTTTTATTTTGAGTTCTCATATTCCTAGCCTTACACATATATTAGGCTTAAATTTAATAGGCTAATAAATTAATTTAAATCAAATTCACTCAAAGTAAATTACTCCTCATCACCTTATAATCTCAATTACATTATATGAAATTATACTAATGTGAATTAGGCTCTAATTCCTATCCAAATTTAATTCTAACTTGTTAAAATTAGCGAATCAGACAGGTTTAATTTTCATTCTAACCTATTTGTTCAAACAATACAATTCAATAAATCTCATAACAATCAATAACGCTTAATCACATAATTAACATGTAGGAACATAATTAATAGTTCCAATTAAGGCTCTATTCAATCACAGACAATTTCAGTAAACTGAATCAATTTTCAATTAAATTTTCCAAATGGCTCCAAAAATTCCCATAAGCCCATCCATGTACTCAATTTCAATTTGTGCACCTAATAAGATTGTCGATTTTAGTTCCAAAGTTGTAACCTTAACATGCAATTTTCCAATTTGGACAAATGTGCACAAATTAAATTACTTGGCACTTAGTTTAATTAGAATTAACACATAATTAATTAATTAAAATCACGATTAGCAAGTCTGGTCGTCACAGGGGTTGTTACACCGGGGTAATTTACACTGTTGAGGATGTTGACGTGGAGCGTAAAACATGGAATGGTTTTGGTATGAGCAAAAGGCATGTTGTGTGGAACATGGTGAAGGATGATGAGCTAAGAATGCTGGATAAAATATATAGTTTGGACGGTGACGGGTAAGATATTTTTCCAATTTGTTATAATACTTGTATGGTATCTAGTAAACAATGTTACAGTTTTGTTATTAAATTTGATGTGTGGGTTGCAGGGCAGTAATATGGGACGGTGGGGACAACGGAGTGCACGTGCATTTCACGAATTTCCAAAACTTGGTACAACAAAACTCGATCCATGGGAATGTACGCACATCTTGTATCCTTTTAAATGTTGTTGGCATTTGATTTGATTGTGTGGAAGGTGGTTATGAATTTAAGAATTAAATCATTGCTATGTTGGCGTATTGGGTAGGAAAAAATGCATGCTGTAAGAATGGTGTGCATCTAGTAACTACGATGGTGGTGATGTGTAGAGCAAATTTACATTTGTAAACTGATATTGACATTTGCACATCAAGCAAGAGTTCATCATAGTTTCCGTATGCACAAAATGGAACACCCCTCCCCCCCCCCAAAAAAAACTATGCATTTGCAGTATCCAATAATTGTGTGCACTTATGTTACCATAACAATGGAGTGTGTGCACAGATGACGACATTATGATTGTAATGTATCAGTTACACACAGTGGTAATATTTGGTACATGTACGTATAACAAGGAAATACTTATGACTGACATATGGTGTATGTAATCGATGCGTACACCGATATACCAATGGAAGTGCAGTGGAAGGTGGCTAGAAGAACAGAATATGGGGACACGACCTACATTTATAGTAGTGTGTGTTCAGTACGTAATGCGCATTTTGTACCTTACCACCCCATATAAAAATAGGTTTTGATAACATTGCAAAACAAGTGTCTAAATTGAAATATATCATATGTGCAGGACATGATGAGGAATACGAGCGCGCTATCGAGGACTAAGTACTTGAATGTTCACACAAAGGCAACACGAGGGTATAGATATACAGTTTACCCAACATACCATGTGAACCATTGGACTGTGATGGTCCAAGATGCAAAAAGTGGTAAATGGAAACATTATAATTCCTTGAGGCGGAGACGTAGGGTCTGAGACGAGCATTACAATGAGGCTCTTAAAGTGGTAAGTGCGTCAATGGTTTTTGGCGGCTGGTGATGTTACCATGTTTGACTGGCAATGATGTGTTTGTTTGTACGTGTGTGTTCATTTACGTTAGTTTGTTAACAAATACATTGCATGTTACGAGACTAACCTACCACAAAATTGAACACCAGAAACAATGGGTGGCCGACGACCATACCAATTTCGTGAAGCCTAGAGTTGAAACGAAAGATGTTCAGACTAATCACTTTGATGGCGCTCTTGTTTCAGTTGTGGATTGCCCGCAACAAGTGCCCGAGTCATAAGTGTTGCTTGTTCCATGTTTCTAGATTTTTTTGTTAATGAATTGGTGAGTGTGATGTTGTCATGGTCGTTTGTGAATGCAGATCAGACTGCGCAATTGTTGTATGTTTTATTATCCGGCAATACATTCACGGGATGGAAATCAAAAGCACGATAGAGAGGATCACCCCAACTAGTCTACACACAGTGACAGTTAAAATGTTCTTGAACGACCAAGCAAGAGGACTTCGTGCCAAGACAGCACTGTAGACACCCCATTTTTGACCGTCCTCGAGACTTGGTTGTGCATGTAGGTACACCCAACAACTAGTTCAATTGCTCGCTGAGTACTCGACTGTCGCGGCAGAACGTCATCGGTTCGAGCTTCCCGGACCTTCTATCTTTTCTGCCCCATTTTTGGACCTTGGCTAGGTCATTTCAAAGTGACCTTCTTGGTGCACTGCCGGCCATGGCATGGAATTGCCGGCCATTGCTTTGCTCCTGCCGGCCACTGGTGAAGCCCTGTCAGCCATCAGCGAGCCACTGCCGGCCATTGATGATGGCCGTCACCCCTCCTGTCTCAGCTGGTTTTCCTCCAGATCTTTTGAGCCAGTTGGTTTTTTGTTTGCTCCCCTCCATACACGTGTGTGGAGGGATGAAGCCCTTGTAAAGCTTCTTGAAGAAGCTTTGGCTTTACATTCCTCTATATAAGCAAGAGGGCTCCCTCATTGCCAGAGAGTCTGAGTTTTTGAGAGCAAAAACTCCCTTTCTCTCTATATTGTTTATATTTTGTGCTTAGAAATTGGATTTCCTTGCACTTTTACACTACAACACCTAGATAAACACCACCACCATTGAACCAAGCTTCTTGGGAGGTCTTTTTGAGGTCTGAAAGCAAGCTTCCACCCCTTGAATTTGCTGGTTTTGAAGAGGGTCTTCAAGGGTGAGCATTTCCCCAATTTTTGTACTTTTTTGCACCTTACTTTAGATGTCTTTGCATATTGATTTAGGCTTTGCTTATAACTGGAAAAAGTCTTGTTTTTAAGTGCTTTTTAAGTTGGGTTAAGGTCACTTTGCTGTTTGGGGTGTGTAGCCCCCTTGCATGCTTTGTTTGGCTTTGTTTTAAGCCATATCTTGAGGCCTCCGAGCTAGCCTTGGTTTGGCCTTCCTACCACTGAAATCCAGTGGGATTTTGGTGGTAGAGGTGTGGTTTTGAGGTCCTAAATTAGAGGGGGTAGTCCCCTCTCTTTGTGTCCCTCTTTACTTGCATTTTTTGGCCTTCCAAAGGACCATCCCTCTATGTATTTTTGAGGCTTGGTTTAGGCCTATTTTTCTGACTTTTAGGACCTACCTTGGCCTTGTCCATGGCTGGTTTGGTCATATTTTGCATGCATATAGTATGTGTAGTGTAACTCCATCCATAGCTCATCAAAGTAGCATGTGTGCTTAGTTTGTGTTGAGTTCATTTTAGTGGGTTTTTGGTAATGTTTTAGCGTGCCATGAATCTGTTTTGGGTTGGTTTTGTTAGCCCATGCTTGCATGATGCACTTGTGATGTAAATCTCCTAAACTAGCTTCGTATGATCCATGCCATGCCATGTCATTTTAGCTTGTTTGGTTTACATTCCAGCATGTATTTGGTCATCATTTGGCATGTCATGACCCTATCCATAGTTGGTTTAATCATCCTTTGCATGCTCCATATAGGTGTAGAACAAATCATGTTTACTAGCCCTTTGTGCATGATGTTTTGACTCATCATACTAGCATATTTTGGCTTTGCTCAAACTTGATTTTATGTTTATTTTGAAGTGTTCTAGGACTGTTTTAGGCTGCCATGTCCATATCACTCATGCTTTGTATAGCTATAGTGTAAATGTTTAGGCTAGTCTTGGGTTTTGAGGCCCCTACCATGCCATGCATGTGATGTTTGCATGCCTTGCCCTCATTCCATATGCTATTTCAGTCCATGAAATATTGTCATACACTTGCATTTGGCATGCCTTGAATGCTTTGTATAGCTTGTGCTTTATGCCTCAAGAATGGGCTTTTGCGCATGCCACTTAGCCTAAGTCTTTGGCTCATCATTTCAGTACATTTTGGGTCCTAATATACCATGATGTAACTTTGTTTTTGGTTGTCCAAGTCACGCCATGATTGGTTCTAATAGGTGCAGTACATTGCCTCTTTTGTAGCCTTGCATGTCCTATGTTGTTGTATGCTTGCTCCATATTCGCATGTTGTTGCATGCTAACTACATTACATGTCATTGCATGTTCATTATCCTTCATTTTTCATGCCTAAGTCATATTGCATGATTGAATGATTCAATTTAGCACCGAGTATGCCATGTAGTTCATATTGCATGTTTGCCATGCTTATGTGTTGCATTGTTTGGATTAAGTGTTAATCCGAACACGAGGAACGAGGGGCGTTTCATACTCCGAGTGATGGAACGTGCCTCAATCCTCGGTCGCCAAAGCTCTTGATGATTCATGATAGAGTTCTAGGCTTTACTTGCTTTATTTGTGCATTCATTTTCATATTGATTTGCACAAGTTGGATCTTTGGCCATCATGCATCGGGATGCGTGATTGATGGTCGTGGATCCGACTAGGCCTCTCCCTTGATGTTTTGAGGTGATTTGGAGTGCCATGGTGCATACATGTCTTTGAGAGACCCTCACTTTCCTCTATTTTGTGCTTCGTTGTAGTTTGGTGTCAGAGCACACCAGTGGCCGGTAGCCTGCCACTGATGGCCGGCAGTGTGCCACCCTTGGCCGGCAATGGACCACCTTTGGCCAGCAGTGATCCTTCCATGGCCGGCAGGCCACTGGTGACTTCCCCTGCAGTGTTTTGGTAAGGTCTAGCAACAACCACTGGAAGACAACCTGCAAACAGAGCCTCTAAAGAGCAACCGGAAGGCGTTTCGAGGCGAAGAACCGAAGCGAGCATGCATGCCTCCCTTCTTCAAACAGAGCTGGAACAGCATCGTTTACTGCTTTCCCTATTTGTTTGTTGTCTTTCATTTGATAGTTAATTAATTAAGTTGTGTAATAATTAGTTATAGCTAGTTATTCATTTGGTTTTGTATTAATTAAGTAGCTTGTGAGTTAGTTAATTAGGTGGCTTGTATTATTATTCGGTCCCTTCGAGTGAGGGATTATTTGTAATAAGTGTGGGTGCGTGTGTGCATGTCTTCCAACCCCATTTCTTTCTCCCTTTTATTTAACCGCTTATAATGGTTAGATTTAGGGCATATTTCAATTAGCATACCCTATGCTATGCATGCGTGCATTCATTCATCTGTATTGCATGCACCGGGCTCAGCGCATCATACTAACTGCATAGTATTTCAAATCTAACTTGAATACGTGTTATCTGTTGCATTTCACATGCCGTCCTAGGATTAGCCGAGCCTATTCTAGACTGCATTCTGTATGCGATACATTAGGCATTTAACATGGACTTGGATCATGCATGATTGCTAACGAGTTCTCTGTTTTTGCGCGGAGTACGATGTAAGTATTTATGCTTTAGCATCTCGCATGAGTGTGATTGTTAACATGATAGCATGCTTACCATGTGGCTATATGCTTATGTGATATACCTGCCTGAATGCCTGTGGGTGAAGGTTGGATTACTTGAATTGGGATAATTCATTGAAATCCGCATTTTAGCCTACTTGCGAGTAGTAAACTTCAAACATTTCCAAACAAATGGATATGCAACGCTTTGTTCCAAATTAGGCGATCTAGTTTATACTTGTATACTGTGCGCATCACATAGTAATTCTAGCTAATTAATCGGAATAAGAACGCATAATGTTTTCAAAACTAGATATCATGGTTAGTAGAGGCCGATCTTTGATCGGGCGAGCGGGGGTGCTCACGAAGTGACCTTCCCCAATCGTACCCAAGTTCCCGAGCCGAGGCAACTTTGGTGATGATGGACACGTGGCCTTAGGCAACGAGTCAGGGTTTCCTAAATTTCCCAAAATAAAATATTTAGGTGGCGACTCTGTATCTGGCAAAGCAGTCCATGTTTGGCACTTCTTTCAAAAAATCTATTTTCAAAAACGATTTGCCGGATTTGAACTCTTTGATGATTCATCGGTCTTGCATTGCACTCTGCGAGATTAGATAAAGGACCGTGACTTTGAGTCCTGAACTGTAGTGAACCTCAAATGAACAAAACGGGGGGATTCATCCTCTCGGGACGTTCGGGGACGTCTACAGTTTCTGGCGACTCTATTGGAGATTTAGAGAACTTGACTCGAACTCATGATATCTGGTTTTGACTACACTTATGTGTTTCTTTGCATTGCATTTGCATTGGTGCGCCTAGGACACCGTGTTTGCCGTATGCTATTCCTGAACGGTTTGCCAGAGGCTCGCTTCGAGAAGCGTGCCATAAGGCTGACCGGTTGCGGGCTCTGCCACGATGGGAACACAAACCCCGGTTTTACCGGGCCTCCCTTTTTGACCATTCGACCTAGTGCATATTCGGAATCCATAGTAACCATTCCAAAGCTAGGACATGTTGCTTACCCGAGTTTAGGTTGTTTGAAACCGCTGCGTGCGTAGTGAAACCCTAGCTCCAGACAAAATAGGACAGGGAAACCCTACCCCAACATAGGGGTGTTTTGGCTCTCCCTTGCTTGTTATGTGCTTTTAGAGTGCGTCTCTACAGGGAATGCACGTATCAGTTTGCAAATTTGAGAACCAGGCTTGAGGGCACCACTATCAGTATTTGGGAATCAGTTATATCTGCGGGTATCAGATTCAGTTTTGGGGCAGCGACTTTGTAGAACAGTGATCAGTAGTAGAGTACAGTGATTCAGCTATGCTTACGTCTGTTTTGCTTGGGCTGAAATGCTGTGTGTTTTCTCTTTCAGAGGCGGGGGTTTAGATAGTTAGTTCAGAATAGCTAGTGTTCCCCCTTGTTGAGGCAAGACAGGTATCTGATTCGTCAGTCACCAGTTGCACCACCTCCGTTCAGTTCAGCGGATCTATGATGATGCAAAATTCAGAGGAAATCGTGGTTATGGCAGCCGCATTAGACCAAGGAATCATCCTACAAAGTGAGACCAATGTTGATGTACCACATCCACCCAGGTCGCCTGTTGCGTGCCGGATCTGGGAGCCCCAGTTATTTCAGGCCCGTGAACCTACCACGTTTGAATTAATGGGAATGATTGGTGACCTTCAGAGGTCCGTGGTGGATCTCGCTTACGGAATGTCAGCTTCGCCACCAACTGCATCATATGCCGGAAATTTTGTACCGCAAGAGCCCCCGCTACTGGGGCGAATTGTGATCGAGCTCAACCAACCTGAGGTTGTCCCAAGCTATTGCAATGACATGTCAACAGCAACCCAAACCCTTGATCAGGCTGAGGCTAGAGGTAAGAACAAAATGAAGGCAGACACCGATCCCATTGAACAACTGCTGTGGGCAGTCGAGGCCTTGAAAGCCTGGGGGATGAATAAACAGCAGGTATTCGCAGGTGTGGCCAAGACTGTAGATGGTGCTTTCCCCACTCCAACCAAGGGCAGTTCAAGCCAGACGAAAAACTGGGATAAGCCCCGTCATGCCAGAACAGTTCCTTCCACTCATAACCCTGCACCTGGAAGAGATCAGAAAGCCAAGGCAGTGCCTGCCGACCCTTTCGCTAGTGCGTCTAGCAAGAATCCACAGACTTTGAAGTATCTACCCCGAGGGCGCAGACTCTTTCACGCCCTCTACATGCCTTTGTCTAAGGCACTTCAAATCCTGGCTGAAAAGGGGCATCTTAAACCCCTCGAGCCTAGGCCTCTCCCTAGTCATCTTCCGGCAGACCATGACGCTACTCAGTACTGCACGTACCATCAGCAAACCGGTCATGCCACCGACAACAGCTTCCGTCTTCGCCATGAAGTGCAGGACTTGATCGACAATGAGGTCATCCTCCTACCTACCTCAGCAAAGTCTGTCACCACTGAGCTTTTGGACTTCGAGGATACCACGAGTATGTGATCAGGGGTTGGACCACCTGCGGGCGGCGCTCGGTATATTTCAGATGTGGCGTGTGGCACGCACTGTTTTGAGCATTTGTGAATGTTGGTTTTTGTAGCCTCTGACTTGGGTGTTGAGTCAGTTCTGTGGTTTTGTTTTGAGTCTGTCTCTTTGTTTTGAGTTAGTCTTTTTGATTAAGGGTCTGTCTTGTTGTATCAAGTCAGTCCTGTTTTGTTAAGGTCGGGTGATTCTGGGGGTGTTACCTCGGGCATCACCATTTTGTTTTGCGTTTGTCTTTTCATTTTCTTTTGAGTCTGTTTCTGCTAGGGAGCCAGTTGTGCCAACAGATTTCGAATGAAACAGCAATGATTTTCACACTCTTGTGTTTGTTTCTGCCTTGCGCCAGTTGTGCCAGAAAGTTTGAATAAGCGGTAGTACTTTTCACCTGCTCTTCTGTGCCTTGAAATTGTTACATTGACCTAAGTTTTTCAAAAGTTTTTGAACACTGTGGTGAAAACAAAGAGGGAGGAATTCCTCAGGTTTTGCAAAGTTTGATCAATTGAGAGAAAGAGAGGCATGCTAAGCCCTTAATGAATGAAATCATGTTTGTTATTATGTGTACTGAGAAGGACCCTGGCTTGATCCAGATTGGTTTCACACTATCTTCAGCACGAGCGATTTGTCGCTTTCTTAAAAAAATTTCAAAAACAAAAATATTTTGCGCGGTCTTGCGAAGACTTGTGCGGAATCGCTCTTGAGATTGTGCAGCCTAGGATCGCTCTCAGCCTCAAGATTCAACCCCTTTGCTCTCAAAACCTTGAACTTGGGATCGGAATGATCAATGGTCAACCATCAATGTGAGGCCTGTGTGGCCAGATTTAAAGCAGCCCTCGAACAAGAGGCACCAAAGTCAGATCAAGAAGATCAGTTGTGATCAAAGGAAGCTTGCAAAGCTCAATCAAAAGCACCCCTCGAACTAGGGGCAAAAGAATTTCAAATGTGCTCGAAGAGTCAAAGATGAAGAACGACAAGAATGCCAAATCCCAAAAGGGAGGAAAGAAGAAAGCATTACTGAAGAACAACTGAGTTCCTATCCATAACACTAGGGGCAAATTCACCCCCCAGATGGACGTCTACATCATCAGCGAACAGCGGCCACTCTCCTAGATACGGATGGCTTCAAAACCCTAAAACCATTTGGCATGGACAAAGCTACACTTTTACCCTTGAGAGGCTCGCTGGGCCGAGAACCCGGAAGGGCAACCCAGGCAAAAGTTAGAGCAAGAGAAAAATACAAAAAAAAAGAGAAAAAAAATCTTGAAAAGATTGAAGAAAAGAAAATGAAAAGAAAAGAAAAACAAAGCTCGCAAGGTTGAAAACCCAGAAGGGCGGCCTTGGCAAAAGTTAGAGCGCAAAAGGAGAGGTTAATACCTGAGTGTACCTTAACCCCGAACTACGTAAGGCTTGATTCCCATGTTTGGGATACGTAGGCAACTTCATCCTGAAGCCCAGCCCCCAATGCTTTCAAAGCGACTATGTCCATATATTGGTTTTGACCATCTTTGTCTTCTCTATATTCGAGAGTTTGGTTGCGATCATCACTGATGAGGACTGTTTATAACATGCTGCGGCGCTATCCAGACAAAGGGCAACTTCCCGTTGCCAAGAGTCGCCATTCAAACAAGGGGCAACTTTTCGTTGCCATACAGTGTCCTTCAGACAAGGGGCAGTGTTCCTTTTGATCTGAGGTTGTGCATCTCAAGGGTAGGTTCCGTGCTCGTTGAGCAGTGGCCATTTGCAAAAATAGTTTTTGAGAATTTTTACTAAGGTTGACTGATTCTTTCGAAAATTATTCCACTTTTTCCAAAACTGGACCATTTCTTGGACCCAAAAAAGGAAAATTTTCAGTGCTCATAGCCTGACTTGCATGATTTTCAAATCAAAAAGTGAATAAGCATGTTAATCTAACTCTCATGTTGGTCAAATTTTTTTTAGTAAGAAAACAAAAACAAAAATGGTCAAAATGATGAAATAGGGGCACATTTGAGTCATGTGTTCTGTCTTTCCTCCTTCGTCAACATACTTGCCAAGAAGGGCACTCTACTTGTAAGAAAAGGGCACAACTGAAGCTAACAACAAAAGACTGAAAGCTCTTATGTCCTCTGAGCAATGAGGTATCAGGCCATGTACAAAGCATGAATTGGAATGGATCAAGATATTCCACTCCCTCATCTGGACAGATCTGATCACGTTCAAACTCCCCGGCAGAGCATCGTCAATCGATGTCAGCTGCAGATTTGCTACACACCCAGTTGTAGCGCAGCCCCTCTGTGGGAGAAACTCACTGATGTGAACAAGAAGAAAAATCTAGCGGAATGCTAGGGGCAAGAGCCCACAACTTTCTGTTTATCCATTAACCACCCAGGGGAGGGATAAAAAAATGAGAGATTGAAGAATAGAGAGATGTGCGCTGAAAGAAAAAGTGAGGAAACGGGTTTTGTGAGAAAAACCGAGCCTGAGGGCTGAGTGATGTGAGAATCGCAAATGAGAGAGGGTGGGAAACAATACCCAGAGAAACAGGCTCCCTGTGCACGCCTGAGTGTCTTGTCTTTTTGTTTTATCTCGATTCTTGTCTTGAGTCATTTTCAAGTGTCTGTGTTTATGTTTAGGTCATCTTACCTTGTCTTTCTCTTTGTTGTTGAGTCGTAGTGTGCTGTATTCAGTCGTAGGCTCAATACCTGGTCAAGAACTCAATTCTCAATTTCAAATCGTTTTGTGCTCAGAGTGCCCTGCCATTCTCCACATTTGTGCAAAACAGAATTTTGTTCTTTCAAAAACTGCAGGGTTCAACCCGGGTCATGTGGGAACAGTAAAACCAGGACCTATCCGAAGCTATATGGGTTCCAGACTACAACGCAAGAGAAAAGAGGGAAAATGTCGGGTATCTGAGTTTGTTTCAACTTCAGTAAGTTCCGAGACTACATTCCGTGTGTACCTCTTCAGGTCTTGCCAATGATCCGAAGTATGAGTGTGCCTCTACCTGAAGCTCAAGATCAAGTCTGCTTCAACCCAGAATGGTGATCAGAAGTGCCCTCCTTGAGTACCAGTCTCTGTCAGAGGCATCTTGGCTATGTTTGCAATGAGTTCCTAGGAGACCAACCGCGACGGTGGAAACTAGAGTTCGAATGGCTGATGCCTAGAACGCAAAGGTTCGGGATTTCCGAGACTAAAGTCTGGTTTAAATACCCAAAGGCATGTCCTCGGCTTGAAATCTGTATAGAAGCCCCATAGATTGAGATAGCGTGTATGCACCTCAATTCTGAATACTGAACCAACCTAGTCTGTCACCCCGTTGGAGAATAGGGAAAGTTGTGAATATGATCAGGAAGAAAGGCAGCATCCAAAGTGTTCTACGTGAAGAACCCTTGTCAGTATTTCAGAGCCTTTGTACTGTAAGAAAGGTAAGTGTTCGAAGAGCACGAGGGGAGATCCCTATCAGAGTAGAGCGGTTCATCGCCACTCACCTCATGAGGTGCTTTCTAAAGCGCCGCTATGCTTGTTTATTGCGTTCCTTAAACATCATGCATTGTATTGCATTGTACCTATCAAGTTTCTTTCTCATTCATGCACGATATTGTATGTACAGTTCATTCAAAGAAGTTCCTTTTAAAATCATTCACTTAGTGTATCAATTACACTTTCACATTTCGTTCATTGTGTATCTATCACACACATTCTCATTTTGTGTATCTATCACACACATTATCATTTTCTGTATCTATCGCATATATTCTCATTTTCTGTATCTATCACACTCCATTCAGTTAGTGTATCAATCACACTTCATTTATTTAGTGTATCAATCACACCTCATTCACCCTTAGTGTATCAATCACACTTTCTTCATTCGTTTAGTGTATCAATCACACTTCATTTATTTAGTGTATCAATCACACTCTCTTCACTTAGTGTATCAATCACACATTATCACTTTGTGTATCTATCACGCACATTCTCATTTTCTGTATCTATCACACATATTCTCATTTTCTGTATCTATCACACACATCCTCATTTTGTGTATCTATCATGCACATATTTACTTCATTATCTTTTGTGTATCCATCACACCTGCTCACTAAGTGCATCTATCACACTTCGTGTTCACCTATAGTATATCCATCATACTTTGTTCACTAAGTGCATCTATCATACTTCGTGTTCACATTTAGTATATCCATCATACTTTGTTCACTAAGTGCATCTATCACACTTCGTGTTCACATTTAGTATATCAATCGTACTCTATTCACTAAGTGCATCTATCACACTTCCTGTTCACATTTAGTATATCAATCATACTTTGTTCACTGAGTGCATCTATCACACTTCGTGTTCACATTTAGTATATCAATCATACTTTGTTCACTAAGTGCATCTATCACACTTCGTGTTCACATTTAGTATATCAATCATACTTGTTCACTAAGTGCATCTATCACACTTTGTGTTCACCTTTAGTGTATCCATCACACTTTGTGTTCACATTTAGTATATCAATCATACTTGTTCAGTAAGTGTATCTATCACACTTTGTGTTCACATTTAGTATATCAATCATACTTGTTCACTAAGTGCATCTATCACACTTCGTGTTCACATTTAGTATATCAATCATACTCTGTTCACTAAGTGCATCTATCACACTTTGTGTTCACATTTAGTATATCAATCATACTCTGTTCACTGAGTGCATCTATCACACTTTGTGTTCACATTTAGTATATCAATCATACTCTGTTCACTGAGTGCATCTATCACACTTCGTGTTCACATTTAGTATATCAATCATACTTTGTTCACTGAGTGCATCTATCACACTTCGTGTTCACATTTAGTATATCAATCATACATTGTTCACTGAGTGCATCTATCACACTTCGTGTTCACATTTAGTATATCAATCATACTTTGTTCACTGAGTGTATCTATCACACTTCGTGTTCACCTTTAGTATATCAATCATACTTTGTTCACTAAGTGCATCTATCACACTTCGTGTTCACATTTAGTATATCAATCATACTTGTTCACTAAGTGCATCTATCACACTTTGTGTACACCTTTAGTGGATCCATCACACTTTGTGTTCACATTTAGTATATCAATCATACTTGTTCAGTAAGTGTATCTATCACACTTTGTGTTCACATTTAGTATATCAATCATACTTGTTCACTAAGTGCATCTATCACACTTCGTGTTCACCTTTAGTATATCCATTATACTTTGTTCACTAAGTGCATCTATCACACTTCGTGTTCACATTTAGTATATCCATCATACTTTGTTCACTAAGTGCATCTATCACACTTCGTGTTCACATTTAGTATATCAATCATACTTTGTTCACTAAGTGCATCTATCACGCTTTGTGTTCACATTTAGTGTATCCATCACACTTGTTCACTAAGTGCATCTATTACACTTCGTGTTCACCTATTATATATCCATCACACTTGTTCACTTAGTGCATCTATCACACTTTGTGTTTGCCTTTTGTGTATCCATCACACTTTGCTCACTTCACCCTTTGTGTATCAATCACACTTTGTTCATATAGTGTATCTATCACACACTCGCTTTGTATCTATCACACTATGCCTACTTTGTGTATCAATCACACGCACTCGCTTTGTATCTATCACACTATGCCTACTTTGTGTATCAATCACACACGCTCTCTTTGTGTATCAATCACACACGTTCGCCTTGTGTATCAATCACACACGTTCTCTTTGTGTATCAATCACACACTCTCGCTTTGTGTATCTTTCATACCTTGTTCACTTAGTGCATCTATCACACTTTGTGTTCACCTTTTTGTGTATCCATCACACACGTTCGCTTTGTGTATCTATCACACATACACTTTGTGTATCCATCACACACGTTCGCTTCGTGTATCTATCACACATGCACACTATATTCGCAGTGAGAATTGCAATAATTCTCTTACATCCTTTCTGCATTGTAATGTAGCTTGGTTTCTACTTGCTTAAAACTGTTGCATTGTTATGCTTCGTTACAGCTTTCTTTGCATGATCACAAGTTATGTTCGGCATTGTGCATATCATTTGCATCTTGTCCCTGCCTGCAGGCACATCTCTTTATTATCTTGCTTGTTTGTCTAAGTCTTCGGCCTTGTCAAAAATGGGTCGTCTCTGGGCTTTGACATTCACTCCCGTCACTTTGTGATTGTTGAGTTCTGTCAAAGAGGGGCAACTGTAGACACCCCATTTTTGACCGTCCTCGAGACTTGGTTGTGCTTGTAGGTACACCCAACAACTAGTTCGATTGCTCGTTGAGTACTCGACTGTCACGACGGAACGTCATCGGTTTGAGCTTCCCGGACCTTGTATCCTTTCTATCCCATTTTTGGACCTTGGCTAGGTCCTTTCAGAGTGACCTTCTTGGTGCACTGCCGGCCATGGCATGGAACTGCCGGCCATTGCTTTGCTCCTGCGGGCCACTGGTGAAGCCCTGCCGGCCATCAGTGAGCCACTGCCGGCCATTGATGATGGCCGACACCCCCCCTGTCTCAACTGGTTTTCCTCCAGATCTTTTGAGCCAGCTAGTTTTTTGTTTGCTTCCCTCCATACACGTGTATGGAGGGATGAAGCCCTTGTAAAGCTTCTTGAAGAAGCTTTGGCTTTACATTCCTCTATATAAGCAAGAGGGCTCCCTCTTTGCCAGAGAGTCTGAGTTTTTGAGAGCAAAAACTCACTCTCTCTCTATATTGTTTGTATTTTGTGCTTAGAAATTGGATTTCCTTGCACTTTTACACTACAACACCTAGATATACACCACCACCATTGAACCAAGCTTCTTGGGAGATCTTTTTGAGGTCTGAAAGCAAGCTTCCACCCCTTGAATTTGCTGGTTTCGAATAGGGTCTTCAAGGGTGAGCATTTCCCCTATTTTTGCACTTTTTTGCACCTTGCTTTAGCCCTCTTTGCATATTGATTTAGGCTTTTCTTATAACTGGAAAAAGTCTTGTTTTTAAGTGCTTTTTAAGTTTGGTTAAGGTCACTTTTCTGTTTGGGGTGTGTAGCCCCCTTGCATGCTTTGTTTGGCTTTGTTTTAAGCCATATCTTGAGGCCTCCGAGCTAGCCTTGGTTTGGCCTTCCTTCCACTGAAATCCAATGGGATTTTGGTGGTAGACATGTGGTTTTGAGGTCCTAAATCAGAGGGGGTAGTCCCCTCTCTTTGTGTCCATCTTTACTTGCATTTTTTGGCCTTTCAAAGGACCATCCCTCTATGTATTTTTGAGGCTTGGTTTAGGCCTATTTTTGTGACTTTTAGGACCTTCCTTGGCCCTATCCATGGCTGGTTTGGTCATATTTTGCATGCATATAATATGTGTAGTGTAACTCCATCCATAGCTCATCAAAGTAGCATGTGTGCTTAGTTTGTGTTGAGTCCATTTCAGTGGGTTTTTGGTGATGTTTTACCATGCCATGAACCTGTTTTGGGTTGGTTTTGTTACCCCATGCTTGCATGATGCACTTGTAATGTAAATCTCCTAAACTAGCTTCGTATGATCCATGCCATGCCATGTCATTTTAGCATGTTTGGTTTACATTCTAGCATGTATTTGGTCATAATTTGGCATGTCATGACCCTATCCATAGTTGGTTTAATCATCCTTTGCATGCTCCATATAGGTGTAGAACAAATCATGTTTACTAGCCCTTTGTGCATGATGTTTTGACTCATCATACTAGCATATTTTGGCTTTGCTCAAACTTAATTTTTATGTTTATTTTGAAGTGTTCTAGGACTGTTTTAGGCTGCCATGTCCATATCACTCATGCTTTGTATAGCTATAGTGTAAATGCTTAGGCTAGTCTTGGGTTTTGAGGCCCCTACCATGCCATGCATGTGATGTTTGCATGCCTTGCCCTCATTCTATATGCTATTTCAGTCCATGAAATGTTGTCATACACTTGCATTTGGCATGCCTTGAATGCTTTGTATAGCTTGTGCTTTATGCCTCAAGAATGGACTTTTGCGCATGCCACTTAGCCTAAGTCTTTGGCTCATCATTTCAGTACATTTTGGGTCCTAATATACCATGATGTAACTCTGTTTTTGGTTGTCCAAGTCACGCCATGATTGGTTCTAATAGGTGCAGTGCATTGCCTCTTTTGTAGCCTTTCATGTCCTATGCTTTAGCATTGTATGCTAGCTTGCTTTGGCTTATTTCCTTGCATGTTTTAGTCTCATATCAACATGTACTAGGACTATTTTAGGTTGCCCTTGCCATATCCTTCATGCTTTGTACAGCTGTAGTGTAATTGGCCTTGCAAGCTTTGTGTTTCGGTGAATCATGCATGCTATCCTTGAGCTACTTAGATGATTTGGCATCGTTTATCATCTCATTTCAGTGCCTCTAGTGTTGTTACACTTGCACATTTGTCACTTCTTAGGCACTTTTGAGAGTTGCCCTTTTAGGCCCCTTTGATGAACCTTTTGCATTTTGCATGCTTGAGTGTGTTGTGTGGCTTAATTCATCGTTTTGGCCACTAATTTGGGCTTAGTTGAGAACTGCCCATATTGGTTTAAGTCAATACCTAGCATGTTGTTGCATGTCTGTCTTGCATATTGTTGTATGCTTGCTCCATATTCGCATGTTGTTGCATGCTAACTACATTACATGTCATTGCATGTTCATTATCCTTCATTTTTCATGCTTAAGTCATATTGCATGATTGGATGATTCAATTTAGCACCGAGCATGCCATGTAGTTCATATTGCATGTTTGCCATGCTTATGTGTTGCATTGTTTGGATTAAGTGTTAATCCGAACACGAGGAACGAGGGGCGTTTCATACTCCGAGTGATGGAACGTGCCTCAATCCTCGGTCGCCAAAGCTCTTGATGATTCATGATAGAGTTCTAGGCTTTACTTGCTTTATTTGTGCATTCATTTTCATATTGATTTGCACAAGTTGGATCTTTGGCCATCATGCATCGGGATGCGTGATTGATGGTCGTGGATCTGACTAGGCCTCTCCCTTGATGTTTTGAGGTGATTTGGAGTGCCATGGTGCATACATGTCTTTGGGAGGCCCTCAATTTCCTCTATTTTGTGCTTCGTTGCAGTTTGGTGTCACAGCACACCAGTGGCCGGCAGCCTGCCACTGATGGCCGGCAGTGTGCCACCCTTGGCCGGCAATGGACCACCTTTGGCCGGCAGTGATCCTTCCATGGCCGGCAGGCCACTGGTGACTTCCCCTGCAGTGTTTTGGTAAGGTCCAGCAACAAGCACTGGAAGACACCCTGCAAACAGAGCCTCTAAAGAGCAACCGGAAGGCGTTTCGAGGCGAAGAACCGAAGCGAGCATGCATGCCTCCCTTCTTCAAACAGAGTTGGAACAGCATCGTTTACTGCTTTCCCTATTTGTTTGTTGTCTTTCATTTGTAGTTAATTAATTAAGTTATGTAATAATTAGTTGCAGCTAGTTATTCATTTGGTTTTGCAATAATTAAGTTGCTTGTGAGTTAGTTAATTAGGTGGCTTGTATTATTTATTCGGTCCCTCCGACTGAGGGAAAATTTGTAATAAGTGTGGGTGCGTGTGCGCATGTCTTCCAACCCCATTTCTTTCTCCCTTTTATTTAACCGCTTATAATGGTTAGATTTAGGGCATATTTCAATTAGCATACCCTATGCTATGCATGCGTGCATTCATTCATCTGTATTGCATGCACCGGGCTCGGCACATCATACTAACTGCATAGTATTTCAAATCTAACTTGAATATGTGTTATCTGTTGCATTTCACATGCCGTCCTAGGATTAGCCGAGCCTATTCTAGACTGCATTCTGTATGCGATACATTAGGCACTTAACATGGACTTGGATCATGCATGATTGCTAACGAGTTCTCTGTTTTGGTGCGGAGTACGATGTAAGTATTTATGCTTTAGCATCTCGCATGAGTGTGATTGTTAACATGACAGCATGCTTACCATGTGGCTATATGCTTATGTGATGTACCTGCCTAAATGCTTGTGGGTGAAGGTTGGATTACTTGAATTGGGATAATTCATTGAAATCCGCATTTTAGCCTACTTGCGAGTAGCAAACTTCAAACATTTCCAAACAAACGAATATGCAATGCTTTGTTCCAAATTAGGCGATCTAGTCTATACTTGTATGCTGTGCGCATCACATAGTAATTCTAGCTAATTAATCGGAATAAGAGTGCATAATGTTTTCTAAACTAGATATCATGGTTAGTAGAGGCCGATCTTTGATCGGGCGAGTGGGGGTGCTCACGAAATGACCTTCCCCAATTGTACCCAAGTTCCCGAGCCGAGGCAACTTTGGTGATGACGGACACGTGGCCTTAGGCAACGAGTCAGGGTTTCCTAAATTCCCAAAATAAAATATTTAGGTGGCGACTCTGTATCTGGCAAAGCAGTCCATGTTTGGCACTTCTTTCAAAAAATCTGTTTTCAAAAATGATTTGCCGGATTTGGACTCTTTGATGATTCATCGGTCTTGCATTGCACTTTGTGAGATTAGATACAGGACCATGACTTTGAGTCCTGAACTGTAGTGAACCTCAAATGAACAAAACGGGGGGATTCATCCTCCCTGGACGTTCGGGGACGTCTACACATAATATGTGGTTTGCAGAAGCATCATCAGTCGCACCCCTCACCCCCATATTTGTTTGTTTTGTTTCATAGTCAACGGACTACATAATTATTTCTTGATTCGTAACGGCTGAACGTTGATGTCATATATGTGGTAGGTTATTTTTATTGTTGGACAAATCGTTGGTTTCCGTAATGTTGGATTAATTGTTTTCACATTTTGTAGTCGTTTATTCAGGTTTGAATAGTTATGTCAATTTGCGAGGCACCATGCTGTGGGTTGGTTACGTTGAGCATTACTAAACATTGATGTTCATAGTATCAATTTGTTTGCTTATTTACCTATTTGATGATACGTTGTTTTGGTTCGGGGTTGTTAGCTTCATGGTTTTATTTTAATAAGAGATGAACATAATGATTGTTTTGTTTCGATAGGAGACGATTATATGTTTGGTTTCGGATAGTAAGTTTAATGAAGGTTGGTATGTTGTTTGGCTGACGTGGAACTGACCTCTAATTGTATTTGACGAACACAGCATGGGTTGGGTCGTGCTATATCTAACCATTAATGTCGAGCTATTAACATAGTGTTAAGAACACCGCATTTTTATGAAATTGTTAACTACATCACTTGATTATGGAATTGTTAAGTTACTCATCTGGTCATTGAAAATTACATTCCGAACAAGTGTTAGTGTAAGTGGTTTATTGGTGCCATACACATATTTGATTCATCGTTATGAATTTTGCTTTGTGTCGGTGTGTGTTATGACCAAACTATATGTTATTGTAATAAATTCAGTTAATGGGGTTTGGGCTTATGTTGGCTGATGTAATGCACAACAAGAACATGGAGTAGAACATAAATATGTTGAAAACCACAAGTGGGCAACAATTATGCAGTGTATGGCATGGGGACAATGTGAACGAAAATGATGTGCAATTGGACATCATGTTTGTCACAACACATTTATTAACATTGTAAACACAATCAATGTTTCCCCAATTAAACAAACATTTAAATAAAGTTGAAACCGATACAATTTTTGTGACAAACCCAGTTTCTGGAAAAACAAATTAAACAACTACTGGGTGTCTATATTGGCTCTTTACATGTCTTCCTATTTGTGGTTGCCCAACTTTCCGCATTGACCACACCGAATGTGCTGTACTACTTCGCCCCTCGATGGAATTCTCTTTCGTTTGGGACTGCCCGACTGACGCTATAACGACCCCATTACGTATAATGATTAGTACTTAATTAATTAAGGAGATTTGAAATTTAATTGCCAATTATTCTAATTTAATTTGGGATTTATGGAAATTATGGAGATTGATTCACATATAGTTCTATTATGAATTTATTTTGGAATTAGAAATTAAAAGCCTAAATGGCTCAAGAAAGTACAAATAGTGAATTGAATTATTAAATTTCGAGTATCGGATCATATGAGAGTTTAATTAAATACTCGATTCAAATCTATACAACTAAGATTTGATTAATTGGGTCCGAATTGGAGTTAATTAAGTTATACGAATTAGGAATTAATATTATTATAAATTAAATTTAATTACGAGGCGTTCAATTGAATATGTAATTTATTGACGAAGATTTTGAAGTTTAAGCTGAAATTGAAGGCCTTAATGATTTGGGAAATCACAATTTATGATGGCAATAAGTTTAATTTAATATTTGGAGCCTTTGAGAGTTTGATTAAAATCTGATTCAGAATGGTAAAGGTTAAATATAATTAATTAGGTCTTAATGGAAGTCAAATTAGACTAATTAAATCATGTAGGAATTGCAATTAGTTATGATTAATTAAGTTATGTGCTAATTATGATTAATCAAGACTAAGTGATATTTAATTAAACTAATGTGTAATTAGTGTCCTTAACTAATCCTAACATATCACCACATGGATTATTTCAAGGTGGACAAGTGCCCCACTATTGAATAAAATAAAATAATAATAATAAAAAAAGATGATGAATGAAGGCAAAGGGGTGGCCTTCAATCTGTTGGAAGCAGAGTTAGAAAAAAAAAAAAAAAGAAGAAGAAAGGAAGGCATAACACGGCTGAGATCGGGAGGAAGAAAAAAAAAAGGGGGGAAGAAGAAAGCCTTGTGGGATATCAAGATTTAAGCTTAAAATTGTGGAAAATTCATCTTCAAGTAAGAAATTCCATCCTCTTCTTAGTATTGTTTGAATAATCTAGACATAAATTGATTTAAGATGAATTTTGAGAGGATTAAAAATGAAGATTTAATAAATTAAATCTAAATTAGGTTAAGTTATAGAGCAAAATTATGATTTGATTTTGATTTTAGTTTTGTACATGCAACTGTTATTCTATAAGTTTTATGATGTGGAGACAATGCAAATGAATTGTTCTAATGTAAAAAAATGGAGGGTTTTCATGGTTATTGAAATGCAATTTGTTAAGATTAGTTGCTTTTTTGGGTAAATCTATAAGGCATTAATGTTTGTTAATTTTATAAGGCATTAATGGTTATTGAAATGCAATTTGGGTAAATTTATAAGGCATTAATGTTTGTTAATTTTATATTTTGAATTTGTGGAAGATTTGTGGAGGGAAATGAAGAAAAAGTTAGAGAAGTGATTAATGGTTATTGAAATGCAATTTGGGTAAATCTATAAGGCATTAATGTTTGTTAATTTTATATTTTGAATTTGTGGAAGATTTGTGGAGGGAAATGAAGAAAAAGTTAGAGAAGTGAATGCAATATTAAATAAATTTTTGTTTACTTTTTTTGTTTATTCCCCCCCACCACAAATTACCTTGCAAAATCTAAACATAGAAGAATGAGATATAGGAGAAAAGCATAACAAATTTATAGTCTATTACAACAACACGAATCAACCAATAGAGTACAATGATGGCCAACTAATTGGATTCAAATAGTACAATGTTGCTACGGTCATCTCCTTAAGTGCCACCACGACCACCGTTCAGGGAATCTGGCATAGTCACCTCATCAAACGGGTTCTCTACTTGCAGCTCAAATGCCACTACCTTCACGGCCACCTTCCACAGTGCAACTCAAATGAAAATTGAATAATACATTTAATATCACAACATTACAATCAACAGCAGTCATATTAAGATGTAATAATATGTCATAATATCATCTAATTTATTTATATTCAGAAAATTAACATTACAATTTGTTTCTCGTCTTTTGTATTTGTTGAGATGGATGATGTATGTTCTAAAAAAAAGAAAAGAATAAAAAGATAGTTTTGTCTTTAAAAAGATTATTGTACAGTACATTAATTAATTTGAATTGATAGTTTGATATCTATCTTTGATCACTTTTTTCCCTCCCTCTCTCTATCCTCACCATACATTTAAATAATGTCATTTTTCTAAATATTTTTCATGTGAAAATGTTTTGTATAATGATTTATAAAAAATATACCTAAAAATTAAAACTCAACACATTTTAAATTCTTAGTAATTTTTTAAATATATTTTTTTCTAAGCAGACCATCTCAATATGAGGATAACTATTGAGGTTCTCTCTTATTTTTTTATTTTTTTCATTTGAGTGCCTACAATATCATTGATTTCTATTAAATTGGTAATCCGACATGTATAGAATAATATAACATAGGCACACAATTTAATTATATGCTGTAGACACCCCATTTTTGATCGACCTTAAGACTCAGACGTCATCGATTGAGCGCTCGGTGATAGTGCATGTTTGTGCTCGTTTCGAGTTTCCGGAGTTTTCGGCTGAGTGCCTTGCCTCCGGGCCTTTGAACTCTTTGTGTTTTGGCTCGGTTTGTGGACCAAGCCTTGTTGACCTTGCCTGGAGGGAGAGAGAGGTCTGTAGACCACTTTTTGTGGCCGTAGACCACTTTTCCCTCTGGTAGTATAGTTTCCGGTTTCCGGAGCCTTTGGCCGAGCGCCTTGTCTTGCTTCCCTTTTGGTTTGGTTTTGAACCAAACCTTGTTTTCCCTTCCCTGGAGGGAGGGAGAGGTCTGTAGACCACCTTTTTGTGGTCGTAGACCACTTTTCCCTCTTGGAGACTAGTTTCTAGTTTTCGGAGCCTTCGGTCGCGCACCTTATCTCGGGACTGCTTAACGTTCTCCTCTTGGCCCGGTTTTTGAACCATGCCTTATTGCCTTGGTCTAGAGGGACACTGAGGTTTGGGAGACCAATTTTTGTGGTCGTAGACCACTTTTCCCTTGTAGACCACTTTTGGTGTTTGAGGCTTCCGGCTACGCGCCTTGTCCCCCGTACTCTCGTCTTGCATCCTTTTTGGTTTGTTTTTGGCACAAACCTTGTTTTCCTTGCTTGGAGGGTGGAATAAGAGTTGGAGACCAATTTCTCTCCCCGTAAACCACTTTTCTTCCCTGCTAGCCAGTTTTCTTGCAGCTGGAAAAAGTGGTCTCCCACCATGCCACCACCTTGCTTTCCGTGTTCGGACCATTCCTCCCCCTGGCCGACCACTTTTCTTTTCGGGTGACCACTTTCACTAGTCGGCCGACCAGTGTAGGTAGCTGGCCAAGTGGTCGGCAGCTTTCCTGCACCTTTTTGAAGATCTTTTGGTGCCAGCTGTGACGCTGGAAGGCACAGAAACCATCCTCCATACGTGTATGGAGGGATGGCTTGGAGCCCTTAGCTTCTTCAACAAGCTTGTTGCATGCTTTTTCTATATAAGGGAGCCTCCTCCCTCTTCTCCAGGTTCAGAATTTTGGCATTGAGCTATAGATACACACCTATCCCTATATTTGCTCATTCCCTCTTGTTTTGTGCTTAAAAGTCCTGTTTCTTCTTACTTTTGCACACAAACACATAGTGAAACACCACCCTTTTGTTGCTGAGGCACTTAGAATCTGGTTTGGTGTTCTGGGATTGGTTTGAGCGCAGAAGGGTTGCTGGAGTTGCAACTTTGAAGTTGTTTTACAAGGGTAAGCTTCTTACCCCTTAAACATTGGTTTTTGTTTAAGCTTTTGGCCCTATTTTCATGCTGATTTAGGCCTAACTTTTAACTGCAAAAAGTTCTGATTTTTCATGCTTGAAATGTTTGTTTAAGGCCTTGTTGGTGTTGGGGGTGGTCTACCCCCTCTTGTGCCTTGTTTGGCCTTGGTTTTGTGCTATACTTTTAAGCTATTGGGACCACCTTCTTTTGGCCTTCTTACCACTGAAACTTAGAGGAATTTCAATGGTGGAAAGGTAGTTTTGAGGTCCCAAATTGGAGGGGGTCATCCCCTCTCCTTGTATTTTGTGTGCTTGCCCCATTGGCCTCATGTTTGAGCATGTTTGTTAAGATTGTGTTGGCTTGTTCTCAGCCTACTTTTGGCATTATTTTAGTATGTCATACCTCTGTTTTGGCTTGGTAGAGTCACCCTTTGCATGCTTTATACACTTGTAGTGTAATCTTGAATGCTAGCCTACCATGCATCATGCTTTTGGACCATCATTCTAGCATGTTTTGGCTCAACTCCAAGAAGCTTTTGTTCATGTTTTACAATGCTTAAGGTCTGATTTATGTTGCTTTGGTCATGCATGCCATGCTTTGTATAGCCATAGTGCATTCTAGCTCACTAGCTTTGAGTTTCCAAGCCACTAGCATGCATTGCTTGGGCTATTTGCACGATGTGGCATCATTTGTTATGTGATTTCAGGGCATGTTTAATTGCCATGCATTCACATCTTTCACTCTTTCAATGCTTTGGAGGGTTGGTGCTTTATGCCTTAAGTATGAGCCATTGTGTATGCCATCTTGCCTAGCCTTTTGGACCACCATTTCAGTGTGTTTTGGGTCATATTTTTCAATAATACAACTCTGTTTTTGGTTGGTTAGAGCATCCCTCATTTGCTTCTTACACTTGTAGTGTGAGTCCTCTTTACTAGCCTTGCAAGCCTAATGAGTGAGCTTGTTATTCTAGCATGTTTTAACTTGGGATTAGCCCATTTTTTGTGTTAATTTGACATGCCATAACTTTGATTTTTTTTGGTGGAGTCACCTCATGCATGGTGTAGACACCCCATTTTTGACCATCCTCAAGACTTGGACGTCATCATTTGAACACTCGATGATCATCCATGCTTGTGTTCGTTTTGAGTTCCCGAAGGTCTCGGCTGCGCGCCTTGCCTTAGGATCTCTCAACTTGTCTGTTTTGTGCTTGGTTGTAGACCAAGGACTTGTGGTTTTGCTTATGAGAGAAGAGGGTGGCTCATTTGCCATCCCCTCAACCCACCCTTTGCTTGCCAGCTGTGCCAGCTGGTGAGCACAGACCCTCCCCTCCATACACGTGTATGGAGAGATTTGATGTAATAACCCAATCCTCGCATGTGTTTCCGGTATATTTTATGTCCGTCATTATGCGTATTTATATGCTTATTGTGACATTGCACATGGAATTAAGTTTAATGAAGTGAACCTTATGATATTAGATTCATATCTGTTTAATAAGAAATCACATCTGTCACAATTAAAATGTTTGGATCTAGAATTGGAGGCCTTAAAGGCTTAATTGTCTGAAATTGATTTTATACATGTGATCAGCTTAATTTTTAGGTAATATTAAGCATTTTTGGGAAATTTCAATTTCGGATGTTTAAACGATTGATTTTTGTCTTATTAGCTCTTATAGCTCTTATATATATGTATGTGTTCTTTAAGCTTTGGAGGGAGTTCAACATATTCCATGGAAAAGAATAGTAAGAGTAGAGAGAAATGAGAAGGGAGTTTCAATAAAGGCTAGAGATTGAATAACTTAGAGAGAGACTTTGGGAGATCTCAACTCAAGGTAAGTTTGTCTATCTTTTATAATTCCTCTCTTGAATTTGAGGGTGATACAACCATGATAATTGAACCCAAGGTGTAATTGAATCATGTTTTATCCATTAGATGAGTTTGAACTAAGTTGCTTATGTGTGTATGTGGAGAAATTAGCTTTGATTTCTTACTTTCTCATGAAAGATCATGAAGAACTTACCTTATATATATATGTGATGGTATATGTGATGTTGATGCAAAAAGGAAATTCGATTATGGTTAAGAATTCAAGAACTAGTGTTTATCTAGTTTAATGTACGTATTTGAAGCCTTGTTAACATGAATTTTAGGCTATGTATTATCAACTAAGAATGTTAAATTGAGCCTTGTTCATGTTTTCCAAAAGGTGGGATTTTGCAAGAATTTTCGGACAATTTTGGGCAGAATCGCCGCACGTGCGGGGGTCATGGCCACACGTGCGGGAGTCATGGCCGCACGTGCGGGAAATGGTGGAAAACAGGGGCTTGGCCACTGTCTAAAAGGCACGTGCGGGACATTTTTCCGCACGTGCGGGAGAGCTTGCCGCACGTGCGGGGCTCACAGCCGCACGTGCGGCCCATGCTGAAAAACGCGGATCGCTCCGTTTTGCGTGTAGAACCCTCTAATGTTGTCGGAATATGTATTTGATGCCTTTTAATATGTATAAATTCCTTCAAATTAAAACGAAACAGAAAGTAATCTGATATGAAAAGGAAACTAAATTGTAAAGGTTGAATGTGTGCAGGGCACATTCCAGGAGGGACAAGCACTCCGTTGTAGCACTGTGAGTAGTAGTACGGTAGTCGTACGTCCAATTACCGTTAACGATTCTTAATGTTAACATTCTGTACCTTGCAAGTAATTATGTTAACAATATGTTGATTGGAAAATCTAAAGGCATTATTCCGCAGTACATTTTATTTACTGTTGATAAAGAATACTAACGTTATTTGCAAGATAGCTATAAAGATTCATGACGAACCAAGGGTCCGTATAAGCACTATGGAACCATGGTATTCACGTATCTCTGATATCATTCAATCCGTACAATGTGCTTACCTTTTGTTAATAATTATTAGGAATGTCTTGTTAGACTTAAGTTAACTATGTTAACTCATGTGAATGATGTAACGGTTACCATTAGTCCTCTGTTAATTACAAGTTAACTATGTTAACACATATGAACGATTAAACAAAGGTGTATGCTTCTATATGCTACAGATTAATAGAGCAAGTGAACTACGCCATTTCTTAATGAATAAAAAGGAATTATGTTTATTCTTGAAAAACAGATTTTTGAAGTAAAGATGAGAGCCTATTATTTTGTTGTTCATAGGCCATAGGCCAATCAATTATAGGTTATTAAGTGTGGATACCTTCGAAGAATCAGAGTAATTGGAAGACTATGTGTATTCATGTGAATTGGAAGTTATTCAGAAACCACGACATAAATGCAAAAGTTTAACATTAGTGCGTGACCCTCATGGGAATGTGAATTATTCTATCTTTGTTAAGCATACAATAATAACGTGATATGACAACAAATGCCTTATATTCTAACATGTACATCTTGAATCACTGAATGATTGTCCATTTAGATAAAGGTATTCAAGGCATCTTTAGCACAAGGCCCTTACCCAGGGTAATAATATAGTGGGTCACGTATGTTACAAGTTTATGTCTGTTACAAGTTTAAGTATGTTTATGTTTCAAGTTCATGTATATTACAAATTCAAGTATGTTACAAGTTCTCAGTACCGGGGCACCTTTTTATAGAACTAACAAGAATGCGTCATATTGATTGTTAGCACTATTAAAATGCCAAGCATAGTCAAGTATGAATTTGGATTGCTATTTATGATTCAAGCAGAATGTGTATGTGTGAATTTGTTTTCGTTTATAGTATGACATGATATGTATGGTTTGGTCTGTAAAATCTATTAATTCCTGGGATGGAACAAAGTGCTACTTGGAACTAAGTGCTATGTTGTGAGCCACCTCTAGAGTCCATGGGAGACACCTCTTGAATCCATTCATATATGAACTAGGCTTAAAGCCAATATGGGCCTACGGCCATTCTATATGATCTATTAGGCCAAAGGCCATCCTGTGTTCTGGTATGGAGCAAAGTGCTGTACGGAACTAAGTGCTGCAGTGCGAGCTACCTCTAGAATCCGTATGAGCTACCTCTTAAGTCCATACATATGTGAAAGTTATGAGGCCTATGGCCATTCCGTATAAGTTTTTACGATATGAAACAAAGTGCTACACGGAACTAAGTGCTACGATGTGAGTCACCACTAGAATCCGTGTGAGACACCTCTTGAATTCATACAAGTATGTTTAAGGGCTATATGCCATCATGTTTAAGGGCTTCATGCCATATGTTTAAGGGCTTCATACCATATGTACAAGGGCTATATGCCACCATGTTTAAGGGCATTATGCCACCATGTTCAAGGGCTTCAAGCCATTATGATTTAAGATGTGATATGTCAAGCTGTTATGTACTTAGCACAGAATCAGACTAACTATGTGAATTCTACTGCTTTATATGCATTGCTATGTTTTATTTTTCAAGTTAAGCATCTTTTTATTATGTATTACTATTCACTGAGCCCAGCTCACTCTCTGTTATGTCTGTTTCTGTAGGTCACCAATTAGGTGATCAACCCCAGCCGTGACGCCGCTTTCTTTTGTCAACCTTCGTGGGTCCAGGCACTGCATGAGAACGTTTATTTTGTAAAATCTGTTAAGATATTGGCTTATTTTTGATTGTCCACCCAAGGTTGAATGTATAAAACTTCAATGGTCTTTGTATGTGCCCAATGATAGGGCTGGGTCTGTATATATGTATGTATATAACTGATGTTCAGGTGTATGTTTTAGATTTTATTTGTTTGTTAAAAGTATGTGATCCTGGCATGTTAGTAGTGGCTCGATGGAGTTTGTTTCCAGTGTCAAATTTTGATATTTAGTGCTTCCATTTAGGCCCCATTTAAATATATAGATATAAAACAGGTTAAGTGTCTGTTTCTGAAGTGGTCATGCCCAAACTTCTAGGGGCGGGTTTGGGGTGTGACATTTGAACCAAAGCTTAGCTTCTCTAAGAAGCTTTGAATTTGATTTCCTATAAGAGGGGAACCTCCCCTCCCTTTCCAGAGGTTCAACAAAATAGATATAGAGTTCATATATCCCTCACTCTCTATATATCTCTCTCTCTCTCTATATAAATATTTGTGTGTGTGTGTGTTGGTGCCTTAAAAATGTATTTTGTTCATACTTTTGCACTATAGCACCTAGTAGATCACCTTTCTTTGGTTGCTGAGGCACTAGGGAGTTGGTTTCAGAGTTCTTGGGCTGGTTTTGATCCAAGGGAGTGGCTAGAGTTGTGTTCTTGAAGGTGTTCTTCAAGGGTGAGCAACTTACCTTTTGTTTCCCCATTTTGGCTTAAGCTTTTAGACCTATTTGCATATTGTTTTAAGCTTAACTATAAACTGAGAAAGGTTCTATTTTTGTGTGTTTAAGATGATTGTTTAAGGTCAATTTTTGGTTGGGGGTTGTCTACCCCCTCTTAGGCCTTGTTTGGCCTTGTTTGGAGCCACCTCTTTTGGCCATTGTTCTTGCTTTGGTTTGACCTTTCTACCACTGAAATCCAAAGGATTTTCAGTGGTGGAAAGGTGGTTTTAGAGTCTTGTATAGGTGAGGGACACCCTTCTCTCCTTGTGTCTCTTTTGCTTGTGATAATGGCTTGTAATGGTAGCATGTTTTCTTAACATGTTTTGGCTTCATTTCAGCAAGTATTTGGTGTTATTTTGTCATGCTATACCTTTGTCTAAGGTTGGTTTAGTGGTCTCTTGCATACACCATATACTTGCCTTGTAATCCTCTCTATTGCCTTAACATGCTTTGTGCTTTAAGCTATGGTTTTAGCATGATTTTGACTCGACCCAAAGGAGCTTTTGTTCATATTTCAGCATGCTAAAGCTCTATTTCATGTTGTTTTGATCATATATGCATTACTTTGCATAGCTACCATACATTCTAGCTTGTTAGCTTTGAGGGTCCAAGTCATTAGCATGCACTACTTGGACCCTTTTTCATGATTTGGCATCATCTCATATGTTATTTCAGTCCATGTTTCATGCTCATATACTTGCATTTGCCATCCTTTCAAAGCTTTGAAGAGTTGGTGTCTTATGCCTTAAGGTTTGGTTATTGTGCATGTCTCCATGATTAGGTCTTTGGGATGCCATCTAAGTGGGTTTTTGAGACTATTTTGACATGCCATATCTCTATTTTTTATTGGTTAAGTCATGCCATGTTTGGTTATAATGGGTGTAGTGTAATCCCCTTTGTTGGCCTTACTTGCATCTTGCCTTCGGCCCTTCATTTTGGCTTGTTTTAGCTTTGGCCCTTGCATGTTTTAGACTCCCTTTCGCATGATCTAGGACTGTTTTGGTTGTCCTTGGCTCTTTGGAGCTTGTTTCATGTGGCCTTAGTACAAGCTCCTTGGCTAGCCTTAAGCCTTGAGCTTTCTTACATGTTATGCTTGACTTGTGTGTATGATTTGGCATCATCGTTGACATCATTTTAGAGCATGTAGTATTGTCACGTTTGCATGCTTTTCACTCTTTGAGTGCTTTCGAGAGTTGTCCTCTCTGTGCCTAAGTGATGGACCAATATGTGTACATGTTTGTTTTGCATGTTGGTGCCTTAGTTTTAGTGTTTTGGCCATTGATTTGGACATGGCTGAGGTCTGCCCATTTCAGGTTAAGTCCATCTTGCATGATCCTTGCATATTGTTGCATGCTTGTTCTATTTCGTCATTATTGCATACTTGGTACATTGCATTTTGCATGCTTCGTACATTGCACATTTGCATGTTTAGGTTGCATAGTATTGTTGCATACTTGTTGCATGCCATGTTGTTTACATGTTAGGTTGCGTTGTATTGCCTTTGGCGTGCTCATGTTGCATTGCATCGCATTTCCATGATTGCATTATATTTGGCATACTTGCATTGCATTATGTTTGGTTTGGGTGTTGAACCAAACACGAGGATTGAGGGACATTCGTACTTGAAGTAACGAAACGTGCCTCAATCCTCGGTCGTCGACACTTTTGATCAAACATGATAGAGTTCTAGGCATTCATGTGTTTTTGTGCATTCATTCCATATTGAATCACACACTTGGCTCCTTTTGCCATCTTGCATCGACATGCATGATTGATGGCCCGAGGGTCGAGCACTACACTCCCTTGAGCTCATGACATGATAGGGAGGGTGTTTGTGCACACATTGTCTTGAAAATGCATTGCCATGCTCTGTTTGTCCTCTGCTGCAGCAAAACAGCATTTTGCAGGAAGATATGGCCGGCCGGCCATCTTCAGTGCCGATCGACTAAAAATTGTTGGCCGAGATCCTCACAAATGGTCGATGACCAATTCCACATGACCGGTGTTCTTATATTTTGGTCGGTGACATCTCACAGTGCTCAGGGAGTGGTTCAGAAACACCTTGGGACTGGTGTAGTTTTTATAGGTGCAGAGCAGTGCAAAAAGAGGCAACATGTGGCATGGCAACGGGTTTCCGAGCGAGGTGACCGAGCATGCATTCGTCCCTCTTCGCGAGGCTGCTTTCCTATTCTTCATAGCTTAATTAATTTGTTTAATTAGTTAAGAGTTATGTAATAATTAATTAGCTAGGGTAGTTAATTAATTAGTTGATTTGTATTATTTATTCGGACCCTCCGTCGAGAGGGCGAATTTTGTAATAAGTATGCGTGAGTGTGTGAATGTCTTCCAACCCCACGTCTTTCTCCCTTTTACTTACTTGCTTTCAATAGTTAGTTTTAGGTCATGTTTCAATTAGCATCTTTACGCTCGCATGTTTGCATCATTCATCTGTATTGCATGCACTGGGCTCGGCGCATCATACTAACCGCGTAGTATTTCAATTCCAACTTGAATACGTGTATCGAGTTGTCGCATTTCACATGCCATTCTTAGATAGCCGAGCCTATTTCTAGTTGCATTTTGCATGTGTTGCATTAGCCATCTTAACATAGCTAGGATCATACATTGATTACTAACTAGCTATTGTTTTGGCTCGGAGTACTAGGTAAGCTTTTATGCTTTAGAATTGCATGAGTGTGAGTGTTAACATGACCGCATGCTTGCTATGAGGCTAACTGCTTATATGATATAACTGCCTGAATGCCTGTGGGTGAAGGTTAGATTACTTGAATTGGAACAATTCATTGAAATGCGAGTTTTAAGCCCACTCGATTGTGGCAAAATCATGTTTTCTAAGCCCACTCGAGGATGGAAAAATTCACGTCTTAGCCTATTTGCGAGTAGCACCTTCAACCCTTTTCAAACAAACAAACATGAGATGATTTGTTCCAACTTAGGCGATCTAGTCTATACTTATGTGTTGTGCTAATAACCAGAATAAGAACACATGTGCTTTCAAAAACAAGATATCATGTTAGTAAAGGCCGATCTTTGATCGGGCGAGCGGGGGTGCTCATTGCATGACCTTCCCCTCTTGTACCCAAGTTCCCAAGCTGAGGCAACTTTGGTGATGACGGACACGTGGCCTTAGGCACGAGTTAAGGTTTCCTAAATTTTCCAAAAACAAAACATTTAGGTAGCGACTCTGTATCTGGAAAAATAGTCCATGTTTGGCACTTCTTTACACAAATTAGTTTTTCAAAACGATTTGCCAGATTTGGACTCTTTGGTGATTTATCAATCTCACATTGCATATTGTGAGATCAGATTAAGAACTGTGACATTTGAGTCCGAACTGTAGTATGCTAACGAACAAAACGGGATTTTCCTAGGACGTTCGGGACGTTTACAGTTTCTGGCAACTCTGCTGGGAATTTAGAGAACTTGACTCGAACTCGTGATATCTTGTTCTGACTACACTTGTGTGTTTCTTTGCATTGCATGTGCATTGGTGCGCTTAGGACACCTTGTTTGCCGTATGGTATTCCTGAATGGTTTGCCGGAGGCATGCTTTGAGAGGCGTGCCATAAGGTTGACCGGTTGCGGGCTCTGCCACGACGGGAACACAAACCTCGATTTTCACTGAGGCACCCTCTTTGACCATTCGACCTAGTGCATATCGGAATCCATAGTGACTATTCCAAACTAGGACAGGTTCCTTACTCGATTGTAGGTTGTTTGAAAACCGCTGTGTGCGTAGTGAAACCCTACCTCCTGACAATAGGACAGGGAAACCTTACCCTAACATAGGGGTGTTTTTGCTCTCACTTGCTTGTTATGTGATTTTAGAGTTGGCCTCTACAGGTATGCACGTATTAGTCTGCAAGTTTGGGTATCAGGACTGCGGGCATCAGCATCAGCACTTTGAGACTCAGTTATATCTGCGGGTATCAGATTTAGATTTGAGGTCAGTGATTTTGGGGACAGTGATCAGTGGTTGAGAACAGTTCATTCAGCTTGTGTTTGCCAACTGTGTGTTGTCTTTATTTAAGCTGTCATGCTATCCGTTTTTTGCAAGGTAGTTTAGCACCATTGATTCCGACCAGGCAGATATCCCCCGAGCACTCTGGGTTAGACATTGTAGACTTAATCGATCTAGGGATCTGATAGACGGACAAGCATTGTTCCTTTCTTTACCCTCAGTTACCAGACGGAGGTCAAGAGGACGCAGTGTATTGGTACAACAGTCGTCAGATCTGTGGTCTACCCCACCAGTGAACAGTCAGGCTGAGGTCTCAGTTTCCATTGTAGGGATAGATATACCAGTTATTCAGCTAAATCAGCATAACATGGTAGGAATGGAGGAGATGATGCGTCAACTCTAGGAAAGTATGAGAACTATGCAGTAGGACGAAGCCCGTCAAGTAGAATTTGCCGAACAACAGGCCGAGGTCATGGCCCAACAGGCAGAGTTAATCGCCAGGTTACAACAGCAAATCGGTGCATCTGCTTCACACCAAGTTCCTCCCCCACCAAGAGTTTCAATACCCGGGAGACACCAAATGCCCAGGAAGATACGGACGTTCCGATAGGGCCGGCTCCGCCCCCAATCCTACCCCAGCTATCCAAACACCTACCAACCTACCGGATTCCCCCTTTGAGTTCGAGGTGCACCCCACAGCGTTAAAAGTGAGCAAGCTTGAAAAGCTGTTCAAGAAATCCCAGGGTGTGAAGTCCATTTCGGATATTGAGAACGGATACACCGACTCAGCCGTGATGCTGCCGGACCGATTTAAAATGCCGCACATAGACCGTTTGAATGGGTCTGGAGATCCTATGGTGCATTTGTGGCTGTTCTCGGACATACTAAGGCTGATGGGCCTCTCTAGATTGCAGAAACTTTCTCTGTTTGGCTGGACCTTGTCAGATGTAGCGACCATTTGGTATGCAAAACTGGAAGACTCCGTTAAGAGGAACTGGGATGAGATGGCTGAGGCCTTTGTGGCTCAATACTCCTATAATACTCAGATCGAGGTCACAACTCGTGATCTCGAGACAACTAGGCAAGAACCGAAGGAGAGCTTCTCCGATTTTGTGACCCGGTGGAGGGCCAAGGCCTCGATGATGACCATCAGGCCTGTTGACAAAGATCAGATTTGGATGGTTGTGCGCAACCTCCAACGCAAGCTTATGTAGAAGATGATCGTTCTCCCCTTCCCCACCTTTGCAGATTTGCATGAGATACGGGTGCAAATAGAGAATGCCATGAAACAAGGCCTCATTGATAATGAGAGAGACCAGCCCAAGAGGGCATTCAACCGCAGTACAAATGCAGGCACAAGCAGTGTTGCAGCTGCCAGAGCTTCAGATGTGAGTGTGGTCACCACCACCACCACCCCAAGAACCCTTTCAACTACACCATTCACCGGTGCATCCGGAAGTAGTTCACAAACAACCAAGTTTCCACCCAGAGACCAAAGAACCTTCACCCCACTATACATGCCTTTGTCTAAGGCTTTGGGGGTTTTGATCAGGAAAAGGCACTTGAAGCCCCTAGAGCTGCAGCCATTGCTAGAAAAACTTTCCCCCTCCCACAACCCAGCTAAATATTGCGCATTTCACCAACAGCATGGTCATGACACCGACCAGTGCTATAGATTGCGTCACGAGATTCAGGATCTCGTTGACAATAGGGTGATCGTGCCTCCGGAGAAACCGAATGTCACAACCAACCCTCTCCCACCACATAACCAAGCTCCATCTCCCAAACGCATCAATTTGATCCAAACAGGGGTTGTGTCATACGACCCTAGTATATATATCAACCCTTCTCACTTACCCAAGCTGGAGGTGTTCATTCCTGACAGCACTGACTTGTGCGTGTTGGACATCTCTCGAACCCAACTTGAAACGGTGGTAGTAGCTATCGAAGATAAAAGGGGGTCGAATGCGGAGGCAGATGAGAATGCAAATATAGAGCCTGAGAGGTCTGCAAGCTTCATGTACAACTCGAGCGGTTACATTACACCGGCAGGCCAGGCTAGGCCGAATGTGGAATTGCCAGTGGAGGCAGAGATTTGTGTAGTGTGGGAGGATGGACTTAATCAGAGGCTGGATGACCTGGTAGAACTAGAAGAAGACATTGCTAACCTTCAGTTTTTCAATGAGCAAGATCCGAGAGACGTGACAGTCAACTAGTTTGATTTGGATAGGGCAGCAGAGTCTACTGGGTGGCTTGACGACTAGCTAGATGTTGTTGAACAACCTCAGCTAGAACAGGGTTCCTTAGGGACGGGGACATCAACTGTGGCCGGAAGGGCCGATAATCTGGATGAATTGCCGGAGAGCGCCGGTGTTAAGAATTTCGCTCGAGATCCGGGCAATTTAAATATAGGAGATGTTGAACAGCAAGCTGTGCTAAAGCAGTCTGAGTGGGAAAGGATAGAGGATTTTGAGAGGACCAGAAAGGCCAAGGCCCCTGCGGGGACAGAACGTGCTGTGTGCACGGGAACAGAGCATGCTGCGGGCACAGGAATGGAAGGTCCTGTGGGCATAGGAATAGTTGTAACGGAGCTGGACAGGTGTCTGTCGGCTGCCGAAGGCATGTGGTGGGAAGATGATGATCTATGTCTTGCCCACATCAATAAGGACTGGGGGAGTAACTAACCGGATGATACCTGGTACATTGGCAAAGTTGATCACATGACTAGGAGTGGGCGGTATTTCAAGCCCCCGCACTTAGATCAACCAGAAGCGTCCGGAAAGGACAGGGAGGCAGACAAGCAGAAGGATAAATTGCTCGAAGAGGAGGCTGTGCTGAAACAGCTGAAGAAGATACATGCAGACATCTCCATCTAGGGACTGCTTATGGCTTCACAAGTCCATAGACAAGCTGTCTTATCTGCAATGGACAAGGCCAAACTTTCAATAGATACCATGCCTGAGTAGCTGGTAGGATTGGTTTTTTCCGGGAGGAGCTTCCCCAACGTTGACCTTTTCTGACAAGGAACTGCCACCTGAGGGCGCAAACCATAACAAACCGCTCTACATCTCTGTGGAGTGTAGAGACAAGTGGGTACCAGTAGTTCTTGTCGACACGGGATCCGCCATTAACGTGTGTCCGTCGAGGATGGCATATGCAATCGGGTTAAAGCCCGCAGACTTTGTGCCAATTGCCCAAGTGATAAGGACTTATGACAATACTAGTAGAGAAGTGATGGGGACTGTGCAGATTCAGACCAAGGTTGGTCCAGGACATCACGAGATTAACTTTCATGTCTTGTACATTCCCGCAATCTTTAATCTACTCTTGGGGTGGCCATGGCTGCACCAGGTAAAGGCAGTTTCTTTCACCTTGCATCAGATGTTGAAATACCCCCACGGGAAGGGGGTGGCTATAGTTTTTGGGAATACATCAATCCATCCGCCGCCAGAGGTGTCTACACCGGTTTTGGAAATTGAGCATGGCACGGAGGATGTGTTCTTATCAGGATTTACCCTAGCCGAGGCCCGGGTTGTTCAAAATATCTTGGCTATTGATGAGGGGTTGTATGCCAACGCATAGTCAGTGTACCTCATGAACAAGCTCCAGCATATCTCTGGGATGGGATTAGGAAAGAGTGGTCGGAAAGGCATTGCAGTATTGGTCGAGGTTCCGCACAACCCGCATACCTTTGGCTTGGGCTATCTGCCCACCAAAGAGGACTGGGTGAGGAGAGGCAAAGAAGTGGCTGGGAGAGCCAGAGCCAAGCAGACCGGGAGGCATTTCGAGCTGATGCATCGGCCTATCCAGGGCACCCTGAACAGACGCCTTGTCTCGGAGGGGGAGGACTTTCCATTCTGCGACTTCCCAGAGCCATGGCTGAATGCCGAGAAGAGATGCCTGCCGAGTTTGGAGATCTTCTTCGACTTACAGTTGTCCGGGGATGATGTTGCCGAGGAGCAGACAGACCCATCAACTGAGGTTGAGTAGTGTAAGGAAGTGGATTCCGAGAGCACCGAGATTGAAATAGGGGTAGCATTGGCTAGTCTACTTTCAGATCCTCCGATCGTACATGAGTGCTTGGGGGATGATCTCTCAGTGTCTATGATTGGGAATGAAGCGGCTGCAAGCCCATTTGCAAATATTTTGGATGCATCCATCGCACCCTCCCTCGTTTGGCAGTACGAGGAAGGATTCTTATCGAGCAGCACCGGGTCAGGTAGTGAGTCGGAATCTGATTCTACCGAGTTTGTAGGGTCGAAATCAGGTTCCAGCTCGTCTGAGTCTGAGTCCGGTATTCCTGGGGGTGACAACCCCGAAGCCACAGTCCTATCTAGGTCGTCTTTTTCTTTTTCCTTTGAGTCTGTTGTAAAAGAGGAATCAGGCAACTTGGAAGTGATTAATGAGAATGAAATGGCTATGGCCTTTGAGTATTTTTCTGTGCCTTTGATTTATTGCATTAATTCAGACTTTCAAAACTTCGATGAAAACGACGAGGGAGAAATTCCTCCGGTTTTGAAATATTTGCTAGATCAGGAGCAAGAAAGGTTTGTAAAACCGCTGGTTGATGAAATCACCCAAATTAATGTTGGTACTGAGAAGGACCCACGGCTGGTCCAGATCGGGTCCACGTTGTCTTTGGAGGAGCGCGAGCGCTTAGTTGCTTTATTAAAAGATTTCAAAGATGTTTTCGCGTGGTCCTACGAAGACATGCCTGGAATCGATCCTGAGATTGTACCGCACTGGATCCCTCTTGACCCCGAGGCCCAACTTGTTAAACAGAAGCTCAGAAGGATCCACCCAGACTGGGCTATCAAGATCAAAGAAGAGGTCACCAAGCAAATCGACGCAGGGTTCCTGTTGGTATCTGAATACCCAACTTGGTTGGCCAACATAGTTCCGGTGCCGAAGAAGGACGGTAGGATTCGGGTATGTGTGGATTTTAGGGATTTGAATAAAGCCAGTCCGAAGGACGACTTTCCTCTGCCGCATATCGACGAATTAGTGGACTTCACTGCTGGGCATGCATTGCTCTCATTCATGGATGGCTTTTCAGGCTACAATCAGATTGTGATGGCACCCGAAGACCAGGAGAAGACAACTTTTACCACCCTATGGGGGACCTACTGTTACAGAGTGATGCCGTTTGGGCTGAAGAATGCTGGAGCTACATATCAACGGGCTGCGACCACGATATTGCAAGACATGATCCACAAAGAGGTTGAGGTGTACGTGGATGACATGATTGTCAAGTCCAAGGAAAAAGAGGGCCACTACACTGCCTTGCAAAAGTTCTTTCAAAGGGTCAGAGAGTATAGGTTGCGGCTGAATCCTCAGAAGTGTACATTCGGTGTTACAGTAGGGAAAATGCTGGGGTTCTTGATTACACAGAGAGGTATCGAAATCAACCCTTCCAAAATCAAGGCCATCTTAGAAATGCCACCACCAAGGAATGAAAAGGAGGTGCGGGACTTTCTGGGTAAAGTGCAATTCATAAGACGGTTTATTATAAAATTAACCTTGACTTGTGAACCACTCTTTAGTCTCCTGAAGAAAGGAAAGAAATTCCAATGGGACGGCCGATGCCAAGCTGCTTTTGAATAGATCAAGCAATATTTACAGAACCCACCCCTGCTGTCACCGCTTGAGCCGGGGAAACCGTTGATTTTGTACCTTTTAGTGACTGAAACTACAATGGGCTGCATGCTTGCACAGGAGTCTAAGGACAAAGTGGAGAGAGCTATCTACTACCTGAACAAGAAGATGCTGGATTACGAGACCCGTTACACTCCGCTGGAAAAGGCTTGTTTAGCCTTGGTATGGGCTACCAGGAAGCTGCGGCACTACCTGTTAGCTCACTCTGTAATGTTGGTTTCAAGATTAGATCCCATCAAATATCTCTTCGAGAAATTGGCACTTACGGGTAGGCTAGCTCGTTGGTTGCTTCTGCTTTCCGAATTCGATCTGAAGCATGTGACGCGCAAGTCAGTGAAGGGGAGAGCGGTAGCGGAGTTCCTAGCCGAACACCCAGTTGAAAGGGATGAAGCAGTTGAGTACCTATTCCCAGACGAGGCCATTCTGCATGTCGAAGAAGAATTTTGGACGATGTACGTTGATGGAGCGTCAAACCAATACGGGTATGGGATAGGGGTGTTGCTGATAGCACCCGATAATTCTAATGAGGCAGAGTATGAAGCCTGTATTGCTGGACTAGAAGCAGCTCTGGAACTAGGGGCAAAACGGTTGGACGTCATCGGGGACTCAAACCTTGTTGTATCTCAAACAAAAGGAGATTGGAAAGTCAAAGAAGAAAAGATGAGAATATACCACCAGACCTTGGACTTGCTGATTCCTGATTGGAGAAGCTAAACTTCGCTCATCTGCTAAGAGAGAACAACAGGTTCGCAGATTCACTAGCAACTCTATCTTCTATGATAGACATCCTTTTTGGAGTCCGGATGCGTCCGATCATCATTGACCAGAAGTTTGTACCGGCCTACAAGCAGATTGCTACCATTGATGAGGTTCAAGATGAGAACCCCAGTATTACGATGTTTGGAACTTCTTGGAAAAAGAGGCGTATCCACCAGGGGCAAATGCCAAGGATAAAAGGGCAATTCGAAGAATGGCTGCTCAATTCATCATCTGCGGGGGTAAACTGTACAAGAGAGCTTATCTGGGAATGCATAAGTTGTGTGTTGATGCTGAAGAGTCGAAGCGCCTAATGGAGGCCATCCATGGAGGAGAGTGCGGAGCGTACATGAATGGGGTGATGCTAGCCCGAAAGATCCTCAGACAGGGTTATTGCTGGTCCACCATGGAGGAGGATTGTATTGGCTTTGTCCGGCGATGCTAGAAACGCCAGATCATGCAAACCGCATGAACATTCCGCCGTCAAAGTTGTACAACATGACTTCGCCATGGCCGTTTTCAGTCTGGGGGATTGATGTGATCAAGGCTGTCACTCCGAAGGGGTCCAATGGGCATGAGTTCATTCTGGTTGCGATAGACTATTTCACAAAGTGGGTTGAGGCCCAATCTTATGCGGTGTTGAAGGCATCGCATGTTGCGAAATTCATCAGGAACAACATCATCTGTCGCTATGGGGTCCCGAATGAGATCATTTCAGATAATGGTTCCCACTTCAAGAAGGAAGTGGTCGACTTGTTGGAAAAATACAACGCAGTTTTTCACAAGTCATCTACATATCGGCCACAGACCAACGGAGCAGTTAAGGCCACCAACAAGAACATCAAACACGTTTTGCAGAAGATGGTGGAAACCTACCGGGACTGGCCAGATAAGCTGCCATTTTCTTTGTGGGGCTACTGGATGTCAATTAGAACTTCTACTGGAGTGACTCCGTATTCATTGTTTTATGGGATGGAGGCCGTTCTACCTATCGAAATTGAAGTTCTGTCATTACGAGTACTGGCTGAGTGTCAGATAGCTGAGGCAGATTGGCAGCAGAGCAGATTTGAGAAACTCATGCTCTTTGATGAGAGAAGGCTGAAAGCACTGTACCATGTTCAAGGTTATCAATGATGAATTGCCAGGGCTTTTAACAAGAAGGTTAAGCGCAGGAACTTGAAAGAAGGAGATTTGGTGCTCAAAGACAACCGAGCTCCCATCCACGACCCTAGGGGCAAGTTCAGACCCAATTGGACTGGTCCGTACATCATCAAGTCTATCTGGTCAGGTGGAGATGTCGTTCTAATGGACCTAAATGGCCTAGAGTTCTCCCAACCGATCAACATGGACAAGTTGAAGAAATATTTTCCCTGAGAGGCTCGCTAGGCCGAAAACCCGAAAGGGCGACCCAGGCAAAAGTTAGAGCACAAAAAATTTGAAATTATAAAAACTGAGCTCGCAAGGTTGAAAACCCGCAAAGGGCGGCCTTGGCAAAAGTTAGAGCATAAAAGGTGAGGGTTAATACACGAGTGAACCTGAGCCGAACTATGTAAGGCTTGATTCCCATGTTTGGGATACGTAGGCAACTTCATTCTGAAGTCCATCCATAATCACTTCCCCGATCAACTTTGTCCATGTGATCATGTTTGGTCATCTTTGTTTATTGAGCATTCAAGAGTTCGGTTGTGATCTCCGGTATAGTGCTATTCAGACTAGGGGCAACTTTCCAGTTGCTGGAGTTTGAGGTTGTACATCTTAGTGACAGATCTCAGGCATGTCTAGTTCTGATCCATATCGAAAATGGTTTTGAAAAGTTTTAATAAAAGTTGATTTTGCTCAAATTAATCTTTTTTTTACAACTTAGACCATTTTGGGACTAATCAAAAAATTTTCAGTACCACCACCTTCAATTTTATTGATTTCAATATAGAGTTCTCCTGCTCTTTGATACAAAATTGAAGTTGCTTTTCATTACATTCATAAAGAAAACTCGAAAGTTCTGATTAAAAGCAAATAAATCCAGGGTATGGTCAGGTGTCCCTGCGTCCCCTCCCAGAGCTGGTCGCAACCTTTGATGCCAAAATGGGCCCTACCTGTGCCTCTTCATTGAGCCAATCCATGCACTCATCAGAGAGGGTGCAACTGAAAGTGGGAGTGGGGGCCAGAAGTTCTCTCGTCCTCCATGCTGCGGCATACCGAGCTAGCTACGCGCCTCGGACTAGAAATGTAGCAGGGTACTCTATCCCCTCCTCCGGGCAAATCTGATCATGTCCGAACTGGCACCAGAACTAGAATGAAAAATAGAAGACACAGTGTGTCATGCCAATCAACTGAATCCCAGGCTGACGGGTCATGCTGTAACTCATTACCGGTAGGTTAAGCTAAGGGCAGCGCCAAGCAATGTGGTCCGCAGACAAACTGCACATCCAGTTGTACCACCGTCCTTCATCTGGAGCATCGACTAGACGTCGTCGGGAGAAATAGCTGCGAGCTGAATATGCCGGACACGAGTACACAACCCTCAACTTGTCTATCAACCACACCTGGGGAGTGATGAAAAATAAGAGAATAAAGAATAAAGAGATGTACGTTGAGAGAAAAAGTGAGCAGAAGGTTTTGAGAGAAAAATCAAGCTTGAGGGTCGAGTGATGTGAGAAACATATGTGAGATGGGATGGGAAACATTATCTGCAACAATAGTGGACTCCCCGCAAACCTAGCCGTCTCCCGGCGATGAAAAGTGTCTAAGCCCATCAATGTCTTAGCCAATGTCATGGCAATGCAGCTTTTGCCCTCTTTCAAGCCCTCGGTGACCTCAATCAAACGAATGCTAAACCCACCAGAGCTTGGAACAAGTAAGAAATGGGACAGCATGCATAAGAAAAGCGCATGTCGTCGATAACCCTGCCAATGATGGTCGCTGCGGTCACCAGCATCAGAAAACTGACAAGCCAAGCTCGGAATGTCCATCTCTCCATTGTGAATCAATGATTGAGCGTCATGCACAGTAAGGCCGCACATCCATCCTAAGGCTTGGACGTGGCCGAACCGGAACTGAGGCAAGATTTCCTCGTTGCGCTCGGATTCCATTAAAGCTTGGAAATCCTTGAAAGTGGGACACATCTCTTGACTGCCAAAACTAAAGACGTGTGTTACCAGATTCCAAAACCTTGTCGCGGCATGGAGGAACGGAAAACGCAGCGGGGTGCGACCCAGCGTGAATAGTGCATTTATGCCGAAACCTCAGAAATTTAGCCTTTCCGAGCCATCCAAGTTGGCAATCCAAGTTGTGAGATTTTGGACAAGAAACCTTTCCATTTGGTGCAAATCAGTGTCGAAATGAGGAAAACTACGAAGCTGAGGCTTTTATAGAAGATAAGGTGTTGAGTGGAAGACAGGTGTCAACATTCTGGAGGTGCTTGCTATTTTTGGGCGATCGGCCAAAAATAATGCCGACCGACCATCCTTTTTGGTTGATCGGCTAAAAATGTTGGCCGATGGTCATTTCTTGTGGCCGGTGGCATTTCCCTTTGGCCGATGGCCTTCATTCTTGTTCCCTGAGCTGCTTATGTATTGAACATGTTGAGAATTTGTGATTGGCACCACTTCCAATGCCTTCTGGTGATGATTTTGCAAAGTCACGCCTCCGTTACTTCGATTTGTTTATCGAGTTGTTGTACATTTGCTTATTGAGTTGTATTTCACATTCTTTAAGTCTTTGCTTTTCTTATCGAGTTGTATTTACACTTGGTTAGCTTATCTAGTTCTTTGTTTTGATTATTGAGTTGTTTTTGTCGTTAGTCGGTTCACTATCTGATTATTACGATGGAAGTGCTTAATTTTTAGACAAAAGTTTAATCTCATTTACATTGTTATGTAATGCGATGCGATGCATAGAATATACAAATGCAACACTTTTTGAACAAAAATAGCCACTTCATTTCATTATATGTCGCTTTTGCAAAAAGTACATAGTTTTGAGAAAATAAAACCTGCCTGAGGCAGTATAATGTGCTCAAACTACTAGTAAAAAGAAAAGTAAAACAAAAAAGGGAAAGGCAACAAAATGTCTGGACAAAGCAAAAAAAAAGAAAAACAGCAAGTGTCTGGATCAGTATCAGTCATCTCGAGCACGGGAATCCGTCTTGGTCCTCTTCCTGGACGAGGGTCTAGGGTTACCACCGCCATCTCCATAGTCAGAATCTGAGCCGTCTCTGGCCTCGCCCTGGGACGACGCCGCCTCCTCGTCAGAATCATCAAGGGAGGGCTCTCGCGAACTGCTCTTAGCATGAGTGTGCCTATGTCTGCCCCAGCTATGGAATGTCATCCCCTGCCTGGCTCCCCCTCCTCCTCGAGTAGGAACAAATGGCCCAGCTGGAGCACCTCCCGCGGCGGAAATCTGGAATGGGGCCTGAAAAGGACAAATGGCAAATGCATCAGTTATGCTACGCAAAGCAGAGTATGAATACCGAATACAGTGTGTGAGTACAGTGTATGAATGCTGTGGGCAATGTGTGAGTACAGTGTATGAATGCTGTGAGCAATGCTATGAGCAGTATGTAAGTTCAAGTGTATCAGTGCCGTGAGTGCTGTGTGTCAAGTACTGTATCAACAATGTGGTACATCAGATCGGTATGAAACAGATTATGCAGAGTTTGAGACTGTGGTTGAAAGAACTTACCGGGATGCCATAGATGGTCAACAGGTCGATGCTCCGTTGCAGCATCCCCATCACAGAGGCAGTCAGCTCCAGAGACTGGAGAGTGTACTCGACGGAAGCCTGCAAAAGGGTTAAGAGCATCAGTATTCTGCGAAATATCAAGAGAAATGAAATGAAATGGCTGTACAAAATGTAAAGTGTGGTAATACATACCGGGGTCAAGCCATAGACTCCGACAAGCTCACGATCAGCCGGAGGAGGAGCGATGGGTATCTAGTAAGTCTCCCCACCTTGTCCTCGGCATGTCATTGTCGTAGGCAACTCTGGCCATCCACCTCCTTGCCCTCTTCGGAACCCACTCCTACCTCGGGCCGGAGGTGCCCTCGGTGCCCCTGCTCCTGTTGCTGGCGCCACTGGCCTCTCTCTCTCTTGACTCGGCGAGCACCGGTCAGAGGCCACATGAGATAAGCTTGGATGTACTCGGCGTAATCGCCCTCGTCTCTAAAGCGCTCATAGCTCTAGCCAATCGTGTAGTCTGTCATCTCCTCTAAGGTGTACCTCTCAGTGTGCCTCGTGTGGGTAAGAGGAGGTACTAGAACTGTCTGCTCTGGCACGCCCAAGGTCTGCCGCAGGAAGCGCTCCCCAAAGTACCAAGTGCGGCAGATCGGTCCCTCTAACAAGATCCTAAACCGGGCAGTCTCCTGAGCACCGGCATACCGCTCCCGAACTGCGTCAGGCAGCGGGGCCTAAGACTGCCAGGTGATTTGCAAATAATACACAGTTTGTTATCTACTGGTATTGAGAGTAAAATATAAAGTGAAGCTTAAATAAACTGTAATGTTTTACGTACCTTGGCCGTGGTGATGGTGTTAAAGTAGCGGCGGAAGAACATGAAGGACTCCCGTGGCCTCTGCTCGCATCTCACATCGAAGCAGTGGGAAAACAGAACCATAGGGGACATCTCCTCATCTGGCACTGGGGCGAGCCTTGGAAAGTAGGCATACACCCACAACTACAGAATGTAATAGAGTAGATATGAGTATGCTTATCAGATAAAGCAGTGTACAGATAAAGAAGAGTGCAGTATGTGCAGTGTATTGTGCAGTGTGTGCAGTGTACAACCAGTGTAAAGTAGATTGCGTGCGCAGTGTGTGTGATGTATAGATAATGAAAAACAGAATTGAAAAGATAGAAAAGGGAACATGTACCTCCCAGGCTCGCCAGTAGCCTCCAAGCAACGGCTCGTTGCGGTGGGAGAATGAGCTCATATACCCGTAAAGGGTGGCCAAGCCCGCGCCACCCTAGTCATAGCCACGGATCCGCGTCACGTCCACAAGTGCGCTCAGTAGGTAAAGGGCGACAGTGTTCGCCTGGTCAGCGAAGAGTGTGGTCCCCAGCAGGAACATGATGAAGCCACGAGCATACTGCTCCACCTCCTCCTCCTCCTCCTCCTCTCGAGTAGTAGGCGCCTGGATCCGGAAGTGATCCTCGAACCATGAGTACCTCACAAACCCTGACCGGACAAGAGGTGGCTGAGTGCCAAGCAAGTATAGCTGAGCGGCGTCCCACTCGTCCATATCTGTATCAAAGGGGATCAGATCACCCCCTACTCCGATGCCTGTGAGCATGGAGAAGTCAAAGGGAGTCATCGTCATCCCCCCGGTGGTAGAAAGGTGGAAGGAGTCGGTGGTATCCCACCACCTCTCCACTAAAGCAGCAAGAAGGGGCCTGCTCATAGTGAGGCGCGAGAGTCCCATGCAGAAGGTCCCAAAGCCGGCTTGGTCGACAATATGGCAAACCGCATCGGGTAGCTCCATATACCATCCTCGAGCGACGATATTCCCATAACCTCGGAAGGCATGGGAATCTCCCTGTGTTCAAAGACAAACAGATGCGAAGCAGTGTCAGATGTATAGTGTTTGAATGCCTTCAAAATTGGGGAAAATGCAGTGTGGGTGCATGTGTTCAGATTTAAATAGATATCGTGTGTGGGTGTGCTCACAGTGAACTACAGCATGTGATGTATCAGTGTGTCTGAGTTAAGCAGTTAAAGAACAGAATTGACTATCACAGTTATATGTTCTACATTGCAGAAAATAAAACAGAGAGAATATACCTCAGCAGCACCGTAAGACAGATGTGACTTTGGCTCGCGCAACAAAAGCTCTAGTGCCGCGCCCCGCGCATAGCTCCTGAAGTGGCGGATGCCGTCAGGAGGCAACACGTGTATCGTAGGCCTGTAAGTCACCGCATCGAATGGCCGGATGTGAAGAGGTAGGAGCTCGACCTCGGGGTCAACGTCCATCCCTGGGGGAGTCCCACCACACGGAATGTCGTCTGCCATATCAAAAGGAGCGTGAAAATGGCCAAGAATGTGAAAAACGGGCAAGAATGCGAAAGGTCAACCCAAAAGTCAACCCCGAGAGAATGAAAAATGGAAGAAAAGGTCGGAGTGTGGAAAAGGCACGAAAACCAAGTAAACTTGGGGGGAAACAAACCCCAAGTAGTGGAAACCAAGAAAGAAACACCAAAAGCCGAGTTTTGTTCGGTTTAAAATGTGCGAAACGGGAAGGGTTTCGTGAATCGAACAACGAAAGGGGTTCGAAAACACAAGAAAAGCAAGGATCTAAGGTTGGGAAATCACCTAGAGAGAAAGAGGAGTGATTTTCGACCAAGAGGAAGTGAGGAAATGGGGTTCGGAACCCCATATTTAAAGACCCGTGGCCAAAAGACAAAACTGCCCCGAAACTGCCATTTTTGGCCGATCGGCCAAATTGTTAGCCGATCCGGTAAATATTTAGCTGATGAGTTTATTTTGTGGTCGATGGATGGCCAATGGACTTTCCTTGTGGTTGATGCACCTCCAACACCCTTGTTTGGGTCGTTTATGTGGTTTGGGACCTTCATCCCTCAAGATAGTGTAAGGAAGTACACTTTTGAAGCTTAACCGGTCTTCGTGTTGACCTTAAACCGTGTCTTTCGTGTACGTCACTCGATGCGCGCGAGGTGTATCCTTTTCGTATTCTTTTGTATATCACAAAAATTCAAGAATTGCTTTTGAGCACGTTATGTTACAATGTTTTGTCATAATTGTAATAGGCGTGTTTGCTATGCGTCTTTTCGCCCTTGCATTGAGCATGCTTCATCTTGTTTTCGAGTTGCATCTCAACATCACGAATAACATGCCTTTACCATGCTTCCGTTGAATATATACCTCTTTTTGTCGTCGCATTGTTACACACATTGCTTGCGTTGTTGCGCATGCTTTACTTACATGTGTTTATGCACCCCGTTGTTGCATTGTTACACACATTGCTTGCATTGTTGCGCATGCTTTACTTACATGTGTTTATGCACCCTTTCGCATTGTTACACACATTGCTTGCGTTGTCGTGTATGCTTTACTTACATGTATTGTCATGCTTTTCCTGGCATTGTTATGCGTACACTTAGGTTGCATTGTTATGCACCCCTTGCTTGCGTTGTCGCGCATGTTCTACTTGCATTATCATGCTTGTTTCAGTCGCATTGTTATGCGTACACTTAGGTTGCATTGTTATGCACTCCCTTGCTTGCGTTGTTACGTAGGTTTTACTTGCATTGTCATGCTTGTTTCAGTTGCATTGTTATGCACCCCTTTGCTTGCGTTGTCGCGCAGGTTTTACTTGCACTGTCATGCTTGTTTCAGTTGCATTGCTATGCACCACCTTACTGGCGTTGTCGCGCACACTTGGTGCATTATCATGCACATTTTTACTTGCATTGTCACGCATGTCTTGCTCGCATTGTTATGCGTACACTTAGGTAGCATTGTTATGTACCCCTTGCTCGCGTCGTCGCACATGTCTTTACTTGCATTGTTATGCTCATTTTACTTGCATTGTTATGCACCTTCTCACTCCCATTGTATATGCATGTGTTTATCTCATATTGAAATGGTAGCTTGATCTAACGTTGAACATGTGTTTCTACTATACTGTACCTGTTGAGTTTCTTTCTTTTACAGGCATGATATTGTATGTACGGTTCATTTGAAGTTGGTGAAACCCGCCAGTACTGTGTGTACCGGTCAATCGGAGGAATTTCAGGTAACACCTTTCCTGTCCTTTGAATTCGCTTTGTTTCGATTAGAAGTATCCGGGTGCGCTCGGTGTTTGCGCTATACCCTTGTTAGAAGCATTGGGACTTACTCCGATGTTTGTGCTCCCTTTCCTCATGTGCGTGTGCCACGCTGAGAGATGCTCCCTTTCCTCTCCTGCGTGTGCCACGCTGAGAGATGCTCCCTTTACTCTCATGCGTGTGCCACGCCAAGAGATGCTCCCTTTCCTCTCCTATGTGTGCCACGCTAAGAGATGCTCCCTTTCCTCTCATGCGTGTGCCACACCGAGAGATTCTCCCTTTCCTCTCCTGCGTGTGCCACGCCAAGAGATGCTCCATTTCCTCTCCTGCGTGTGCCGTGCCGAGAGATGCTCCCTTTCCTCTCCTGCATGTGCCACGCAGAGAGATGCTCCCTTTCCTCTTATGCGTGTGCCACGCCAAGAGATGCTTCTTTCCTCTCCTGTGTGTGCCACGTCGAGAGATGCTCCCTTTTCTCTCCTGCGTGTGCCACGCTGAGAGATGCTCCCTTTTCTCTTATGGGTGTGCCACGCCGAGAGGTGCTCCCTTTCCTCTCATGCATGTGCCACGCTGAGAGATGCTTTCTTTCCTCTCTTGTGTGTGCTACGCTGAGAGATGTTGTGTTTGGGACTCTGGGTGTCCTCGGTAGTCGCTTGTAGTCTTCTCTGCGTGAGACGCAGTGAGAATCGCACAACATTTTTACATCATTTCTATTGGAATGTGTAGGACTACTCTTTCTTATTTGCTTACTTAAAATGTTGTATTTGTTTTGCATAAATGCTTCATTACAGCTCCCTTTGCATGATCATAAGTTATGCTCTACACCTTGCATGTCATTTGCATCTTGCCCCTGCTTGTGGGCGCATATCTTTGTTATCTTGTATGCTTGTCTGAGTCTTCGGCCTTGTTAAAAATGGGTTGCCTCTGGGCTTTGACACTCACTCCCGTCATCTTATGACTTTCGAGTTCTATCAAAGATGGACAACTGTAGACACCCCACTTTGGACCGTCCTCAAGACTTGGACGTCATCGTTTGAACACTCGATGATCATCCATGCTCAAGTTCGTTTTGAGTTCCCGAAGGTCTCGGCTGCACGCCTTGCCTTAGGATCTCTCAACTTGTCTATTTTATGCTTGGTTGTGGACCAAGGACTTGTGGTTTTGCTTCTGAGGGAAGAGGGTGGCTTGTTTGCCATCCCCTCAACCCACCAGCCAATGCTTGAAGCCATCGGCCTTGTTTTCTTGCCATCGGCCAAAAGTGTAGGCCGGTCGGACTTTTTGTTGGTCGGTCGGCACTTATTTTGGTCGATCGGCCATATTTTCTAGCCGAGGCCTTTTCTTTGCCTTTTTCAGGCATTGTGCATACCAGCTGTGTCAACTGGTGAGCACAGACCCTCCCCTCCATACACGTGTATGGAGAGATTTGAACCAAAGCTTAGCTTCTCTAAGAAGCTTTGAATTTGATTTCCTATAAGAGGGGAGCCTCCCCTCCCTTTCTACAGGTTCAACAAAATAGATATAGAGTTCATATATCCCTCTCTCTCTATATCTCTCTCTCCATATTTGTGTGTGTGTTGGTGCCTTAAAAGTGTATTTTGTTCATACTTTTGCACTATAGCACTTAGTAGATCACCTTCCTTTGGTTGCTGAGGCACTAGGGAGTTGGTTTCAGAGTTGTTGGGCTGGTTTTGATCCAAGGGACTGGTTGGAGTTGTGTTCTTAAAGGTGTTCTTCAAGGGTGAGCAACTAACATTTTGTTTCCCCATTGTGGCTTAAGCTTTTAGACCTATTTGCATATTGTTTTAAGCTTAACTATAAACTGAGAAAAGTTCTATTTTTGTGTGTTTAAGATGATTGTTTAAGGTCATTTTTTGGTTGGGGGTTGTCTACCCCTCTTAGGCCTTGTTTGGCCTTGTTAGGAGCCACTTTTTTTGGCCTTTGTTCTTGCTTTGGTTTGACCTTTCTACCACTGAAATCTAGAGGATTTTCAGTGTTGCAAAGGTGGTTTTAGAGTCTTGTATAGGAGAGGGACACCCCTCTCTCCTTGTGTCTCTTTTGCTTATGATAATGGCTTGTAATGGTAGCATGTTTGCTTAACATGTTTTGGCTTCATTTCAGCAAGTATTTGGTGTTATTTTGTCATGTTATACCTCTGTCTAAGGTTGGTTTAGTGGTTTCTTGCATACACCATATACTTGCCTTGTAATCCTCTCTATTGCCTTAACATGCTTTGTGCTTTAAGCTATGGTTTTAGCATGATTTTGACTCGACCCAAAGGAGCTTTTGTTCATATTTCAGCATGTTAAAGCTTTGTTTCATGTTTTTTTTGATCATATATGCATTACTTTGCATAGCTACCATACATTCTAGCTTGTTAGCTTTGAGGGTCCAAGTCATTAGCATGCACTACTTGGACCCTTTGTCATGATTTGGCATCATCTCATATGTTATTTCACTCCACGTTTCATGCACATATACTTGCATTTTCCATCCTTTCAAAGCTTTGAAGAGTTGGTGTCTTATGCCTTAAGGTTGGGTCATTGTGCATGCCTCCATGATTAGGTCTTCGGGATGCCTTCTAAGTGGGTTTTTGGGCCTATTTTGACATGCCATATCTCTGTTTTTTATTGGTTAAGTCATGCCATGTTTGGTTATAATGGGTGTAGTGTAATCCCCTTTGTTGGCCTTACTTGCATCTTGCCTTCTGCCCTTCATTTTGGCTTGTTTTAGTTTTGGCCCTTGCATATTTTAGACTCCCTTCAGCATGATCTAGGATTGTTTTGGTTGTCCTTGGCTCTTTGGAGCTTTTTTCATGTGGCCTTAGTACAAGCTCCTTGGCTAGCCTTAAGCCTTGAGCTTTCTTACATGTTATGCTTGACTTGTGTGTATGATTTGTCATCATTCTTGACATCATTTCAGAGCATGTAGTATTGAGTGCTTTCGAGAGTTGTCCTCTTTGTGCGTAAGTGATGGACTAATATGTGTACATGTTTGTTTTGCATGTTAGTGCCTTAGTTTTAGTGTTTTGGCCACTGATTTGGGCATGGCTGAGGTCTGCCCATTTCAGTTTAAGTCCATCTTGCATGATCCTTTCATATTGTTGCATGCTTGCTCCATTTTGTCGTTATTGCATACTTGGTACATTGCATTTTGCATGCTTCGTACATTGCACATTTGCTTGTTTAGGTTACATAGTATTGTTGCATACTTGTTGCATGCCATGTTGTTTACATGTTAGGTTGCGTTGTATTGCCTTTGGCGTGCTCATGTTGCATTGCATCGCATTTCCATGATTGCATTATATTTGGCATACTTGCATTGCATTATGTTTGGTTTGGGTGTTGAACCAAACACGAGGACCGAGGGACGTTCGTACTTGAAGTGATGAAACGTGCCTCAATCCTTGGTCGCCGACACTCTTGATCCAACATGATAGAGTTCTAGGCATTCATCTGTTTTTGTGCCTTCATTCCATATTGAATCGCACATGTGGCTCCTTTGGCCATCATGCATCGACATGCGTGGTTGATGGCCCGAGGGTCGAGCACTACACTCCCTTGAGCTCATGACATGATAGGGAGGGTGTTTGTGCACACATTGTCTTGAAAATGCATTGCCATGCTCTGTTTGTCCTCTGCTGCAGCAAAACAGCATTCTGCAGGAAGATATGGCCGGCCGGCCATCTTTAGTGCCAATCGACTAAAAATTGTTGGCCAAGATCCTCACAAATGGTCGATGACCAATCCCACATGGCCGGCGTTCCTATATTTTGGCCGGTGACATCTCAAAGTGCTCAGGGAGTGGTTCAGAAGCATCCTTGGGACTTGTGTAGTTTTCAGAGGTGCAGAACAGTGAAAACAGAGGCAACATGTGGCATGGCAACGTGTTTCCGAGCGAGGCGACCGAGCATGCATTCATCCCTCTTCCCGAGGCTGCTTTTGTCACGACCCCAAACCGCCCCTAGTAGTTCGGTGCCGTGATGGCCAGTAATCCGTAATTACCGAAGGCCAACTTTCAAAAACTTAACACAATCAGAGTATAATAATCGGGGCTCACAAATGCGGAAGCAAATAATCTAAAATACGAGTAGTCCATAAGAGCTGTGCGTAGATCAAATGCAATGCCAAACATTTCCAATTAACTTTACAACTTGAATACAACAAAGTAAAATACGTATTACATCTTGATCAAAAGGCTTCTCGAGCCGACATATACAAAAATACAGTTAATACGAGCCAAGAAGCATGATTTTCAAGAATTGCCGACATAAATACAAACAAAGCCGACATAATCAAGAGTCCAAAACAAGCTTTCAAAATAGTCTAGGCGTCGCCGACGTCCTGCTCATCACCTACATATATATAGAGAGGGTGAGTCTGAATACTCAGTGAATGGTACTAATAATAAAGGTTTTGCATGAATATAGCCGAGGTCCTTCAAAACGAAACACATCAAACTTTATCAAGACGAGGGATGAACCGTATTCATCAATCAAATATTACAAGTATCCAAAGATGCTTACTGACATCGGCAAAACAAGGGATGAACCGTATTCATCATTCAAATATCACAAGTCTCAAGGGATGCTTACTGACATCGGCGGAACAAGGGATGAACCGTATTCATCATTCAAATATTACAACATCGGCGAAGCAAGGGATGAACCGTATTCATCAATGAAGTATTACAAGTATCAAGGGCTGTACGATCTGTTATCGTTTAGTCAAAGGTACTGCGAAAGTTTATAGTCCTCCAGCACAAGGGACTGGTGTTACTTAGGCCTGTAGCCCGATTTAACATAGAAATCTTTTCAAGAAAGGATTGTATCCTTTTACACTTAGTACTGCGAAAGTTTAGAGTCCTTCAGTACAAGGGACTTGTGCACTTGGTACCGCGAAAGTTTAGAGTCCTCCAGTACAAGGGACTTGTGTTACTTAGGCCCGTAGCCCGATTTAACATAGCAAAACTGGTGTTACTTAGGCCCGTAGCCCAATTTAACAAGGACCGTATCCTTTTATACTTAGTACTGCGAAAGTTTAGAGTCCTCCAGCACAAGGGACTTTCCAAGAGAGGACCGTATCCTTTTCAAAGATGGCATCAAAACAAGGAGTATACTGACACATCAAAACAAGAGCTATTCATTCATGCTTAACAAAACACTTTTGTCAAAACAAAGCAAGCAAGATTTATCAAAACAAGTATAACATAGCTTTATCAATAATACCACTCACCTAGTTCTTCAGGTGTAGACTCAAAGCAAGGATCAAGGTCCTACAAATCACACGACAAATCACATTCTCAAATCAAACTCTGTATGCATGCAAATGATCTCGGCATTCTCACCAGATCCAAATCAATAACAAAGCAAAACAAGCTGGGAGTTTAAATACTGCTCCCGTTTCATGAAAACACACAGGGTACCATCCAGGTCTTTGCCGAGGTCCCACACATCCTTGCCGAGGTGTGGTCCCGTTGGCCTCATACAAAAGCAAAGTCGGGAAAAACCTGGGTTTCCCTTGAAGCACATGAAGAACATGATGAACATGGTCGAGAGGAAGATGAATGCAAGTTCAAAACTTGTTACAAAATCTGAGGTTTCATGCTAAGAGTTCAAAACAGGGACCTGGGTACCCACACAAGAAAGCCATGCAAGAATAAACACAAAAACATGATTTTCGTTCCAAACTTTCGATCAAGACGAGACTTTCTTCAAGAACACATGGGAAAACCATTTCCTCTTTTCAAAAACCAACTTCAAAACAATGCATGACATGCAAAACAGATTCGATCATGCAATGCAGCTAGATGATCAGCAACAACAACCAAAGGAGATCAAGATTCTAACCTCAAAACTCGAATCCAACGGTTCAAACCACGAAGATCAAGCTTGGAAGACTTACTCTCACTCAAGAACTTCTCTTCCTCCTCTCTAGAGCTTCTCTCTCTAAAACAAAGGTTTGAGACAAGAAAATGATTTGTTTCAAGGTCTGCCGGCTGTCTTAACAGTCAGCTCGGACACGTGGCGCTATCGGGTTGGTTCAGCTCAAAAAGGTGATTGATTGATAAGACAAGTCTCTAACAAAGCGTATGCAGCAAGCTCGGGTAAGACACATCGGCAAGAAATGACATCGGCTCAAATCAAGGATCCGGCAACAGGATAACAAAAACATCGGCTAGGGAGGACGACGCTTGACTAAGCTGTGCCACACCTTGGCCGGGGTGTGCCACATCTCGGCCTAGGCCATACCTGCCCAAGGACAAGGTTCAGCAAGTGCAAAAACATCTCGGCAACAAGCCCGAGGTGAAGACGGGGGTCGACCAAGGTCTCAAAACAGTTCTAAGCACAAAGGTTCAGAGGCAACCTAAGCTCAAGATGACTTCGGCCACACACACACACCGAACAAGGAACAAAACTACGCAAGCAATACAAACAAAACAAGATAAGCAAATCCTTCCAATTAACATAACAAGGCAAGATCATGCAGGCATGTATGCAAGTATGACAAGAGTAAGGTGAGGGTTGTTACAGCTTTCCTAGTCTTCATAGCTTAATTAATTTGTTTAATTAGTTAAGAGTTTTTTTTTTGGGGGTAAGTAAGTCATAAAATAAAGACAATAAAATGTACAAGTTTACAAGGGGCATACCCCAGGTACGCCCAACAACAAATAATAGAAGAACAAAAAACACCACAAAACTACCACTGGACATCGTTCAACATAAAACCACACTCGCAAAAGCGAAAGAACAACAGAAAAAAACAGAACCCCACTTTGCCCATATATCCTTTTTGTCCCTAAGTAACCCCTACCATCAAAGATAATAGATGGAAACTTGGGTGGGATATATGGGCAAATAAACAAAACACACCACAGACTCATAAAACATAACAAACAAACACACAATACAAATGTAACTAACTAAACACCCAACAAAACCAATCGAAAAATAATAACTGCCCCCGCTTGCTCCCAGTCTCTACCTCGGATGAAAGCATGGAATCCAATAAGCATCTCGCTTCTCATAGCCGTGACATCCTAGCCACTCAACCAAAGCCATGACGAAGGAAAATATCTATCCCATGAAAGATCCTGGCTGAGTCACATGAAGCCTGCATAGTAAATCACCATAATCAACGGTCTTGAGAAGTTTAGTGAAAAAAAAACAATAGCCCCGCTGCAACAAACCAATACATAGCCAACAAAACATGAGAGCAATCATCACATCCCCCAGTCCCTTCCCTGGTAGATCACAAGCCTCAAACCCCACAGCAGTGTCCCCTTCACTCCATGACAGGCGTGGCAATACAATCAATTTAGGATGGGTCACATGAAGACAAGAAGCGACCAGAAAACCGGTAGCTATCCTCCCGCTTATCTCCCAGTCTCTAACTCGGCTGGTTATTGAACCACTATTCCCCATAGCAGTGACTCCCCAATCACTCTTGGCGGAGATGGCTCAAAACCACCCTCAGATCGAGTCATATGAGGATCACACAATCAATCATCATGAAATAACCGACTACAAAAGATCTGTTGCATTGTGGCTAATCAAAAATATATGGGCTCACCAATAAAATTAAGACCCAACCCCAAAAAAACCAATATACTACGAGCCCAAGAATTAACCCATAAACCATAGAATAGTAACCCAATTAATAAAATAACCATGAAGTCCAAATGGGCCCAACACAATGTCTTCATAAAAACCAATTTGCCGTCCTTTTTTATCTTCACGCATATGGTCGGATTTAAAAAATCAGCCCATGTAAACCATGTTAAGCAACGTGGGCCCACAATGACTAAGACCCATGTGAACTTTGAGTCACCAACCAGTCTGTTTATAACATGCAACACATATAATAAAAAAACCGTAGGTGGGACCCAATAGAACTAACATTGCATGTGATGGTAATACCACAACCTGCTCAATTGAAAACCATGGGCCATGGAACCTGGTTTTTGAAATTCAAGACAATAACATGGCTGGCCCCACATGGTACTCCCAATAATACAAAAAGTATATATAATATATGAAAAATGTTTGGGAGCACTAATTAGGTGGCAGTGGGTCCCGCCATTAATGATGTGATGTTTTGGTCTTGGAGTTGTATTTTTTTTTTTTACTTTTTTAATGCATTAGTGTTATTAGTGGTGATGTTTTTAGTGGGATGAATCATTGTTGATAATATATTTATATATACCACTTACACTCATGCCAACCAAATGAATCTGCACACGGCAACATCAGCACACTGCACGTGCGTCCCTCTGCCCCAAAACACACCCCACTCATGTAATTACGCCCAACCGCAACTAGACGCGTCTACACCACTACTTCTTCTTCCATACGCACAGCTCACGGCTTGGTTACACCGGCGCCGAAGCAAAAATTCCATGCTGGCACCGTAGCAATCATCAACATAAAATGACACATAAACCCCATGACTACCCTTCGGAAACTAAGCTGGAGCTACAGCAGCTACAATTTGACGAAATAGCCACCCGTACACCTGGATATACAAAGCTCAGATCGCATGAGATTGAAAACACACAACAGCGATCATCTTTCTCATGTTCAACATAGTCGCGATGGCAACGCCTACTCGCCACTAATCTACGACTAACCTCGCCGTTATCTTCAATACAAAGCTCCATCAAAACATTGATGAAACTGGAAGCTATTAATCAACACAACCTAGCACCGTCGATGACACAACACCACCAGCGGCACACACCATACCAAATCCTTGGAGCAAACAGCCATGGTGCCACCCACAACCGGAGCTCCTTAAAGCCAGATTACCCACCCGATGAATCATCCCTCTCTCTAAAAAATCTGTAGAAAGACCTAGAGAGAGAGAGGTAACAACAACATAGAAGCCCAGATTAATCAGTTGATTTGTATTATTTATTTGAACCCTCCGTCGAGAGGGCGAATTTTGTAATAAGTGTGCGTGAGTGTGTGAATGTCTTCCAACCCCACGTCTTTCTCCCTTTTACTTACCTGTTTTCAATGGTTAGTTTTAGGTCATGTTTCAATTAGCATCCTTACGCTCGCATGTTTGCATCATTCATCTGTATTGCATGCACCGGGCTCGGCGCATCATACTAACCACATAGTATTTCAATTCCAACTTGAATACGCATATCAAGTTGTCGCATTTCACATGCCATTCTTAGATAGTCGAGCCTATTTCTAGTTGCATTTTGCATGTGTTGCATTAGCCATCTTAACATAGCTAGGATCATGCATTGATTACTAACTAGCTATTGTTTTGGCTTGGAGTACGAGATAAGCTTTTATGCTTTAGCATCTTGCATGAATGTGAGTGTTAACATGACCGCATGCTTGCCATGAGGCTAACTGCTTATATGATATAACTGCCTGAATGCCTATGGGTGAAGGTTAGATTACTTGAATTAGAATAATTCATTGAAATGCGAGTTTTAGGCCCACTCGATTGTGGCAAAATCATGTTTTCTAAGCCCACTTGAGGATGGAAAGATTCACGTCTTAGCCTACTTGCGGGTAGCACCTTCAACCCTTTTCAAACAAACAAACATGAGATGATTTGTTCCAACTTAGGCGATCTAGTCTATACTTGTGTGTTGTGTGCATCACATAGAATTCTAGGCTAATAACCGGAATAAGAACACATGTGCTTTCAAAAACAAGATATCATGTTAGTAAAGGCCGATCTTTGATCGGGCGAGCGGGGGTGCTCATTGCATGACCTTCCCCTCTCATACCCAAGTTCCCGAGCCGAGGCAACTTTGGTGATGACGGATACGTGGTCTTAGGCACGAGTTAGGGTTTCCTAAATTTCTCCAAAACAAAACATTTAGGTGGCGACTCTGTATCCGGCAAAGTAGTCCATGTTTGGCACTTCTTTACACAAATCAGTTTTCCAAAACGATTTGCCAGATTTGGACTCTTTGGTGATTTATCAATCTCACATTGCACATTGTGAGATCAGATTAAGAACCGTGACATTTGAGTCCAAACTGTAGTATGCTAATGAACAAAACGGGATTTTCCTGGGACGTTCGGGCACATTTACACTTGGTTTTGGTAGGTGTAGTGTAATCTTCCATATTGGCCCCGCATATTCCATGCTTCATGCCTTCATGCTAGCTTGTTTTGGCTCTGGTCCATACATGTTTTAGCATCATTTTGACATGCTCTGGGACCATAGCATGCTTCATTTGTGACATGTGTATGATTTGGCATCATCTACCATGTTATTTCAGAGCATATAGCATTGCCATGTTCCCACTTTTTCACTCTTTGAGTGCCTTTAAGGCTCATGCATTGTTGCCTTGTTTGTGGCCTAGCTTGTATGCATGCATGCCTAGACTTTTGAGCTCCTATCCCAGCATGTTTTGGTCTTGGTTTTGACTTATTTGAGCTCTGTTTGTGGCTGGTTCATCCATTTGTGCCATGCATTGCATGCCTCTTGTGTAGTCCCATTCACTAGCTTTCATGCTTAAGGATTCTTGCATGCCATCACATCATTTCACATGATATTTCAGTGCTTATAGTGTGGCTACACTCTTATATTTGTCACTCCTTGATCATGCTTGAGAGTTGTCCTCTTAGGCCTAATTGATGAGCCGTTGCATGTGCATGCATTTTCTTGCTTTCACGCTAGCATTTCAGAGTGTTTTGGCCACTGTTATGGGCATGATTGAGGTCTGTCCATATTCGGTTTAAGTCCATTGAGCATGTTTGTTTGCATGTTGTTCGCATGTTGTTACATTCCATGTTGTTTGCATGTGCATGCATTACATAGTGTGTGCATGCCTTGCATTGTGTTTGGAATTTTGTGCATGCTATCCTAGCATTAGTAGAATAGTATGCTGTATGCTTGTTGCATTGCATTATGTTGTTGCATGCTTGTTACATCGCATTATGTGGTTGCATGCTCATGTTGTTTACATTATACTTGACATGCTTATATTGTATTGCATTGTATTTCCATGTGCATGCATTGCATTGTGTTTTGATAGGTGTTAGTCCAAACATGAGAAACGAGGGACGTTTCAAACTTGAAGTGATGAAACGTGCCTCATTTCTCGGTCGCCGACCCTCTTGATCATGCATGATAGAGGTTAAGGCTTTATGTGTTATTTGTGCATTCATTTACATTGAATTGTGCAATCTTGGCATCTCGGCCATCATGCATTGCGATGCTCGGTTGGTGGCCCGAGAGTCGAGAACCGCACTCCCTTGAGATCATGAAATGATAGGGAGGGTAGTTGTGCACACATATCTTGCAAATACATTGCCATGCCCCTTCTTGTTCTCTGTTGCAGCAAACTGGAGAAGTGCAGCATTTTCTGTTCAGCAGACCAGTAAAAGTGGCTAGCCGACCACTTTTTCTGGTCTACAGCAAAGGCAGGTGGTTTGCAACACCAACAAGTGGTTGGCCATGCTCCTAGAGGTCTCTATGGTGGAGCAAAAGCTATCTAGAGCTTTGTACAGTGTTCTGAGAACAAATGCAACAGAGGCAAGTTGGGGCATCGCGATGGATTTTCGAACGAGGCGACCGAGCATACATGCGCTTCTCACTCCAAGGCCCTTTCTATTTGCTTTACTTAGTTGTTTTGCTTAAGCTAGCTAATGCATTGGTTTTTGTACTTAATTAGTTAATGTGCTTAACTATTCAATTTGTGTCTGTAATAATTAGTTAGTTAGCTTGTTTTGTACTAATTAGTTAACTTGTTAGTTAATTAGCTTTGTTTTGTAATAATTAGTTTCATTAGCTTAGATTAGCTAGTTAGCTTATTATTCGGACCCTCCGTCAAGAGGGCACAACTGTTGTAATAAGTGTGCGTGTGTGCGATGCATGTCTTCCAACCCCCATTTCTTTCTCCCTTTTACTTATCTACTTTCAGTGGTTAGTTTTAGGGCATATTTCAATTAGCATACTTATGCTTGCATGTTTGCATCCATTCATTTGTCTTGTACGCACCGGGCTCGACGCATCATGCGAACTGCATTGTATTTCAATACCAATTTGAATACATGTATCAAGTGTAGCATTCACATGACATCTTAGAATAGCCGAGCCTATTGTAGCTGTATTTTTGCATGTGTTGCATTAGGCATTGTTAACATAGCTAGGATCATGCATTGATTACTAACTAGCTTTTGTTTTGGCTCGGAGTACACTGTGAGCGTTTATGCTTTAGCATCTTGCATATGTGTAAATGTTGCCATGATAGCATGCTTGCCATGAGGCTATTTGCTTAACCGCTATAACTGCATGAATGCCTATGGGTGAAGGCTTGATTGCCTAGATTGGAATAACTCGATGATTGTGAGTTTTAAGCCCACTTGAGGTGGCAAATCCGTGACTTAGCCTACTTGTGAGTAGTAACTTCAAACCACTTTAAAAAACAAACATGAGTTGTTTTGTTCCAATCCACGTGATTGAGTCTATCACATAGTAATTCTAGAGTAATAACCGGGATAAGAACGCATGTGTTTTCAAAAATAACATATCATGTTAGTAGAGGCTGATCCTTTGATTGGGCGAGTGGGGGTGCTCATTGCATGACCTTCCCCACTCGTACCCAAGTTCCCGAGCCGAGACAACTTTAGTGATGACGGACACGTGGCCTTAGGCACGAGTCAGGGTTTCCTAAATTTCCCAAAACAAAATATTTTGGTGGCGACTCTGAAATCTGGCAAAGCAGTCCATGTTTGGCGCTTTTTGATTAAAATCGATTTTCCAAAACGATTTGCCGGATTTTGACTCTTTGGTGATTTATCAGTCTTACATTGCACTTTGTAAGATTAGATTCAGAACCGTGACACGAGTCCGAAATGTAGTAGCGAAGAACAACGATTCGCTCCCTCGCACGCGGAGCGGAGTTCCATGCAGTCTACATATGCTTAAAATTATTTTCAATTGACTTTTTACCAAATCTATTTGTTAGTAGAATTATATAAAATTGGTAAATTATTTAGAAAATATTTCTCAAAGAACTGGTAGATTTTCAACCCAAAATTATTAAGTTTGACAAAATATTGCATAAGAATGAAAGTAGATATGGTGCGCCATGTTTTTCTCTTTCCTTTTCTCCTTATTATTATTATAAGAAAAATATTTGAAAGCTCTAATTGAGCATTCCTAATCCATCCACAGCGACATGGAATGACCATATGAAAAGGGACTCACACTCCTCATTTCTCCGCTCTTTATCTCTCTCTATTCTCTCTCTTCCATCTCATTAGAGGTCAATATGGAGATGATATATTATTAGGGGATGTAGCACCACTCTTATTTTATTTTCTTTTGATCAGCAAAATGAAACTTTATTGATGAAGAAAACAATACATGCAAAAGTTTACATCAACAAAGAGGGAAATGCAAAGAGCATCAAAGCTAACCTTAACAATCCCAACTAGGTTGGCACTGCTAAGGAAGCACACTCATTTGCAAGCACTTGACCCAAGATTGGTGAGAAACCAATCAAAAGGAACCAAAGGAATGAGAAGAACAAAAAACAAAACAACAAAACCATAATCAACAGAGTAAAAACCAATGCATCAGAATTTCAACTCCTCTCTAGCTGCACATATGCCTCCTACACAGATTAGACCAATCAAACAGACCAGCAGCAGCATACAGTAGGCCAAAAATAGACCAGACCAATCCTCTGAACAGACCAGACCAGATTAGCAACCTTTCACTAAGTCTTTTAGTAGACCTTAGACACATACCTTTACCACAAAACAACAGCAGCATCACACGACACCAGCAGCAAACAAAAATAGCCGTAGCCAAAGATTAGTGAAGTGCTTAAAAAAATCTTAACAGTAGAGAACAAAAAGCAGAGAATTTGCAACAGAGTGATAGCAGTAGAGTAAAAGACTAGAGACCCTCTACACTTAACCAAGCAATTGTTTTATGCCACCAGACTTGAGCCATTTTTGATACAAAACTTCACCTAAGCAAAGCATTCCAGTAGCAGCCATCAAGATTAGTCAAGAAGCAAAATACCCAAAAACAACAGCCAAACTCGCCAACAAGAAGCACCATCATAGTAGCTGCCCTCCTCAGCCATCTACACAGATTCCAGTGAATGCTGCTGGCATATGAAGAATTCAGCTAATTATACAAACCGACATGTGGATAGCTTAGCTCCCATTCCTAATGCAATATTGAACCTGCTGGTTTAATGTACACTTTCACACATATAACTCATCTACAGTTCATAAACCCCAGTCCTTGAGCCCAATCTTCCCACCCAACAGCAGGGCAGCCTCCTTATAAGCCCAGAAGACCTCACACCAATGCAAACCACACTCTAGAGAAATCGAGGCCAAACCACAACAATATACAGCAGAACACACCAGAAAATAGCACCAAGCTCTGGTCCACACTCCAAAGACTCAAGGTCATCTTAACCTCCACCAATGCATACTCCACCCAAACAATATCTGATGCCTCTAAGGTTAGAAATAAAATCCTGAACAATAAAGTGATACTCCTTGAGGATTGGTTTTAACCAAATAGCAATTCTAATCTTGACCTCTTCATATAATTCAGGTAGATTTGGTGAAGAATTATTGAACACACAATCATTTCTATGCTTCCGTAAAGACCACAACACAGTAGGAGGAATAGCTCTCCAAATCTTTCTCTCCCTCTTGTTTAGACTAACACCATCCCACCATAGTAATAAGCTATCAATTGTTTATGGGAAGGCCCCTTGTAAATCCCACAAACTCAACATATGAGACTATTCACTCCAAGAAAGTGGGCAGTACAACAGTAAATGATTCACTGATTCAATCTCCTTTTTACAAAATATACAGAGTGTTGAGGCCCTAGCAGGTAGTACACCAGTTCTATGGAGAAAGGCCGAGGTTCTGACTTTATTTTTGCAAGAAAGCCAACAGAAAAATTGAACTTTGGGTGGGAGGTACTTAATCTATACAAACTTGTTGGTTAACAGATATGGACCAAAAGAGTGTTCAAAAAATTGGTATATAGACAATACTGAAAACACACCTGAGTTTGTGGCAGCCCAAGATAGCATATTAGTTTGATCAAAACTGATGTTGGGAGCAGCCAAAAGCAAATTAGTGAGTCTGGAAACCTCTATATACTCCCAGTCAAACAGCCTCCTTCGGAAATTGAATATCCAATTGGATGAACCATTTCTTTTCTCATACATTGATCTGAATGATTCTTCTTTGTCAACTACCAATCTAAAAAGAACAGGGAACTCTTTTTCCAAACACACATTCAAACACGATTTGTCTTTCCAAAACTTGACTCTAGATTCATCACCAACCTTTACAATCAGGTTGTTCAAAAAGAATTCCATTAAACTGCTTCTGCAACCTGCTAAAGATATGATGCCTTTCCATACACAAGAATACCTGCTACTAGATCTAAATGATGGAACCCAGCTATCCAACTCTAGGTTGTAATTGCTACAGATTACCCTTCTCCACAAAGCTTCCTTATCAACCCCAAATATCCACCACCACTTGATTAATAAGCTATCATTAACCTCTCTGACTCGTCTAATGCCAAGCCCACCTTGTTCCACACTTTTTGAAATTTCCTCCCACTTCAGCATATGAAGTTTTTTCTTCAAATCAGATCCGCCCCATAGGAATCTAGCTTGAAGCTTCTCAAATTCAGTAGCTACCCCGTTTGGCATCTTGAAGAGAGATAGATAGTATATAGGTAAAGAGGAAGTTACAGCTATAATTAGAGTGAGCCTACCAGCAAGTGATAGCAACCTTCTTTTTCATCCAACTAACTTGCTCTTTAATTTGCCCAGAACTGGTTTCCATGTTGCTTTCCTGTTTGGATTAGCTCCCAGTGGTAGCCCTAAGTAGTGAAAAGGCAAGGACTTGGTCCTACAATTTAGTGTATCTGCAAAGGAAACAATGATATCCTCTTGCACATCCACTCCACACACTAAACTTTTTTGATAATTAATTCTCAAACCTGAGATCAGTTTAACGCATCTTAAGATCCTCTTTAAATTGCAAATTTTAGCCTCCTGTGCTTCACAAAATAATAATGAATCATCCGTAAACTGAAGATGGACAACACTACACCATGAGGTCCTAACATAACTCCTTCAATGAGGCCCAACTGTTGTGCTCTAGACAATAAAATGCTGAGGCCTTCTGCTGCCAAATTAAATAAAAATGGAGATAAGGGATCCCCTTGCCTCAAGCCTCTTTGAGGGATGAACTCCTGAGTTGGGGATCCATTTACAAGGACTGATAGCCTGGCAATGGAAACACACTCTTCAATCCATCTGATCCATTTTTCCCCAAAACCAAAATTCAACAACATAGATTTTAGATAGAGCCAATTCATAGAGTCAAAGGCTTTCTCAAAGTCAAGCTTAATAAGTACACCCTTCCTTTTTGTTTCCTTCCATCCATGTACCACCTCATTAGCAACTAGCACACCATCAATAATATTCCTCCCCCCTATAAATGTTGTTTGAGATTCACTGATGATATGAAGCAACACAACTTTCAACCTTCTAGCCAGTACCTTGGCCAAGATTTTGTAAACAGATCCAATAAGGCTAATGGGTTTATAGTCTCCAAGACCCACAGGATTTTCCTTTTTAGGAATGAGTGAAATAAATGAGCTATTTAATCCTTTCACCAGTTTGCTATGCATGTGAAATTCCTTGAGAAAGTTACAGACATCACCCTTCATCAATTTCCAAAATTTTTGAAAACAAAACAAATTAAATCCATTCGGGCTAGGAGCCTTGTTACCATCACAATCCTTAACTGCAACTTTAATTTCTTCCTTTGAAAACTCTGCTTCTAACACCCCATAGTAAGAACTACTTTGCACTGACTTAAATGTTCCACCTAATGTAGGTCTAGAAGCCCACTCCGCTAAGAAATGCTTCTTGAAATGCTCATAAACATTTCTCTTAATTTGATTAGGATCTTCAAACAGAACGTTATCAACTGTAATGAGTTTCACGAATTAGAGGTCAACATGGGGTGATGTATTGGGAGATATAGGACCACTCTTATTATTGAGTCTCATGAGTATAGGTTTGTTAAGGAAAAATAGCTTAAATAAATTAATATATATATATATATATATATGAATATTGAAAAGTAAGAAAAAATGTCTATTTAAATTCTACTATATGATTCTCAGCATTCAACTTGTTAAAAACTACACCAAATAGACTAGTAATAGTCTTCAATTGGAAAAAGGCTTAGCTATTTGTTGTATTTAGTTCGGGATAAAAAAAATCATGCGATTAAACTATGGCCCACTTTGGGAAGTTGGTTGGAAGTTAGTTTTTTGATTTTTTGGTTTTTTTAAATCACATCACTTTTGTATTTTTTTAATTTTTTTGAAGTCAATCATAAAAAGGGTGTTGGAAAAATTGGTACTTTCATGGTTTAATTGGGCATCGACTTTGGTACTATTTGTGTCCCATGTTTATGTTCACAGCCAATGCTTCAATACTAACTGATATAAACATGTCTGAGCAGTTATTGAAGTATACAAGGAACCTCCAGCTGACAATTTTTAAGGGGACATCAATGTTAGAAAAGAAGGTACAGCAGATAGCAGATTAGCAACGCGCGGTTAAAGGTGTAGGAATTAGGGATTGTTTTGTTCATTCTTGGTCGTTTATGTAATATTGCTGCTATTTTCTTTGGTTAGCATGCCAGTGATCTGATTGAGAATTGTTTTTGTTTTCATGTATGAATAGGAGGGGAGGTGTGTCACAAAGCAGCCATGCATGCTAACCTTTTAATATGCATGCATGATGTTGTTTCTTTCTTTTCTTAAATCTTTTATCTCTGCATTTTGTCTTCGTGTATGCGAACTGTTTGAGATGAAAAAAATACTCTTTTAGAGTGTGCATTGCAGGAAGATATTTTTGTTAGGGCGAATTTCAAAGAAGTGGGGAGTAGAAAAAAATAATTTCAAAGTAATGAAGGTACAAGATAGACTTGCATAAAATCACTTGTACTTCTATCACTTCGAAATTATTTTTTCACTCCCTTTTTTTTTTTTATTTTATACTCCCTTTTTGTCACAGTATGTACCTGGACATAGAACAATGAAACTCTTTAGGCTGTGTTTGAATCTTGGATTTATGGAAGTAATTGCTCAGTTCTCTCTCTCTCCCCTACATCCCTCCACAAACTGCAGTTTGCTAATATGTTTTGTGTAGTTTGGCTGTTCTAGGTTTAGTTTGATAGACAAACAAACTTGTCATCTAGATCTATTTTTAGGAGAGGGTTGTCAATGTCAAGGGAATGGTTGTAGAGCAAAGATGCATCAAATATTAAAACTCTAGCGGTAGGCCATTGGCTGTCACATGGAGAAATTGTGCATGGCGCTGAGCAAGGTGACGCCGTGCATACCCGAAAATTATAAGGACTGGTGATTCATTGCTTCTTGTGTATGATAGTGAGACCTAGTAGTTGTTTGAATTCAAATTTGTTTTTGTTCAATGAAATAGGGTCAGATATATGCCACTGTAACAGTGAATCGAAATTTGCCTATCATATGGCCTTTGTTGAGAAGAGATTTTTGTTATGGCTTTGTTTGGATTGAAGACAAAATTTTCACAGTTTGGTCTAAGCTTTTTATGGTGAGTACAATGCAGAACCTTTCAGTATCTAGAACTTGCTAAAAATATGTGGTATCTGGTGATAATCAGCCCTATAATAATATCAATTGAAAATTAGAAATGTAATGTGGTATCTGCTATACATCTAAACTTGTCCATTGTGATGGTACTCTGTCTCTGTGATCTGCCATTTCTAAATCTAACATCTTATTTTTCATGTTTTCTTTTAAAAAATGTAAGAAATGATTGTGTAATATATTTATGTTCCTTGAATAGAAACAAGAAATGGAAAATGTTTTTTTTTACTTGGATGTAATACAGGGCAAATGGATTAAACCTTTGATTCATTAACAAATTTTGGATACCCAAAAAGGGAGATGTTAGGTTTTTGAAGGAATTTCAATAAAATTAGAAACTTGTGAAATATGTAAATGCTTCCTTTTTGGCTTAAATCCCCAAAATTGAATGTCCCTGCATCAAGCTTAAGGGTAATAAGGACTTATTTAGCCCCAAAATTATTTAGCAGTTTGAAAATTATGGTACATATAGCATATTATAGTTAGAAATCAAGTATGAAAAAAAAAAAAAACTATGAACTTGAAATTCAAAGTCAAGAACATGATTGGAAGATAAACTTGGAATAAACAAATGATCTAAGTACCCAACAAGACAAAGTTATAGGTGCAAAATCAAAATGTGAAAAGTACGATCAGGTATCAAGCCAAACAAGCCTCCTGTCTCTCTCTGCTAAGTATATAAATCAAACTTAAATTCATTTTTAAACTCATTAAAATTTTAAATTATGTTATTAGTTTTCTCTTTCTTCTTGAGCGATTGCAAGGCTTCTTGCTTGTGAATTTTTCATCAACTCATCCTCTTCTTTTTTGAGATTGGCAGACTCTTCCTCATTCCTCTGTTTGTAAGCCTCCATTTCTTCCAAATACTTTTCCTTGTTTTTCTTTGCAATCTGCAAGTTCCCAAAATATGAAATTGCTATTGCAGAGAGAGAGAGAGAGAGAGAGAGAGATTTAGAGAGAAAGACAGAGTTAATTAAACCTTTTCATAAGGCTTCTTCTGTTTCTTTGTCATGTTATTCCATTCTTCACCTGTGATCTTCGCAACCTGTCAAACGATGCCAATTTTACAAATTAGCATATGATCAATAACAAGCTAGGAAGCACGGATACGGGATACGAATACGGTGATATGGCAAAATTTGAAAAACTAGGATACGAGGTACGACGGGGATACGTTTGTAAAAAATATTATTTTTACAATTTTTAGTAATGTAGTATGCATAAAAATAAAACCTAAAACAAAAGACAGCTTGATAAAGAAGAAAGATTCCTATAAAACTAAGAGTTTTCAAGGTCAATAGCTTCAACTTGTTCCCTTCATCAGTGAATATCACAGGACCTTAGCTAAAGCCAAAAAACCATTCTTAAATAAAAATATCAGCAAATATACTTTTTTAAGTCATCAGTGATAACCTAGGAAGTATGGATACAGATACGGATATGGCGATATGGGGATATGGATATGGCGATACGTCAAAATTTGAAAAAGTATGATACGGGTATGGCAGGAATATGTTCATAAAAAAAATATTTTTATAATTTTAATAATGTAATATGCACAAAAATAAAACTTAAAGTAAATTAATAAATAAAGAGAGGGATTCCTATTAACCTAAAAGCCTTCAAACATTCATAAAACATCCAAAACTAAAAGCAAAAGCAAATGCAAATTAAAACATCATCCTTACATGCCAACACCAAAAAAAGAATGAGAGCAGAGAGAAGAAACATGAGAGAGTGAGAAAGCGAGAGAGAAGTGAGAGAGACAATAAGGATACATCAATTTGACAAATTCTATTACTTTAACTCTCCCTCTTATCAAAGAACTAAACAAAATATTATAAGTAATATGTAACTTCGAGTATCCGATACTTCAAAATTAAGTATCCGATACTTCAAAATTAGTAAAAAATCAATTAAGAAGTATTCGATACTTTTAAGAAGTATCCGATACGTATCCACGATTATCGAAGGAGTATCGGTATCCGATAAGTATCTGATACGGATACGTCTCCCTTTTTGAAGTATCCGTGCTTCATAGATAACAAGAATTCAAGAAACTAAAGGGGAGGCCTCTTCAATTACCTCCTAGACAGTCTTGTTCTCTGCAAGTAGAGCTACTCTTCGCTCATTTCTGAACATGAAAAACGCAGATATTGGTTGCTTCGATTTCAACAGATCTTTTTCTTTTCTGTAGAAATTCAATGAGACAAAGATTAGAGAGAGAGAGAGAGAGAGAGAGAGAGAGAGAGAGAGAAAAGAAGAAGAATGAGGGATAGAGAAATATAGAGAAAATTACTGAATTTACTTTTTCAACTAAAGATGCTGCTCTTCCTCCAACCGCTTCATGGCTTCAGTTGTGAACGCCAAATACGCAGACATTGGTTGCTCATTTTCTTTCTTGGTCTTCCTCCATTGATCTTTGAGCCAAATTAAAACAAAACAAATTAAAACACAGAAACTACCAAACAAAGTATAAAAAAGTACATGGTCATTCCAAAAACAAACCTGACGTAGACTCATGATGAGGACTCAAACTGTGATGAAGAAGATCAAAAACATGCACGGCTTGTTGGACTTTCTTATTGTTTCGACTCTTTTTATTGTTCCCAATCTTCGATTCACTCCCTGTTTCTTTCTAATTCACATTCTTAACTCCACCTTTTTCCTTCTGATCTTCCTTTCTCCTAAAAACCTTCCTGGGGTTTGGGAATGAGCCTAGACCCATGAATCTTGCGACTAATCCTGGGGTCTTGACTTGGGTTTTGAAATCTTTTTTTGGGTTTTCGAAGGTGGTGGTGGTTGGGATGGTGGTGGTGGGGCCGGTGATGAGATCGGATGGGCTGGTTAGGAGGCTGTCAGTGCAGAAGAGGCGGCGGAAGATGCCAGAGTACCAAAAGGAGGCAAAAACCTTATTCTGTGATTGTTATGTTTAAGAGAGAGAGAGAGAGAGACTGTGTGGAATGATAGCAAAAACTGTTGTGTGTTTTGAAAGAGAAGGTAAAAGATGGTAGTGGTGTCACCAAAAGGCAACGAAACTATAAAGGCTTGGTTTGGTACAATATGGAGGGAGGAGTGATCCGCAGAGTCATTTACCAGTTTGAATCTAATTTCCATAATTTGTATCTAATTTCCATAATTTGAATGGTTCTTATTTTAAGACTTATTAGGTAAAATATTTATATAAAAAATTAAGATGATTATATATTAATTGTTATATATTCAAATTAAATTTATATTATAAAAAATAGATAATTATTTTTAAAATTATATTTGTTGTCTATTTTTTTGAAACAAATATGCTTTAAATATATAACTACTGATATTCAATTATTTTAATTTTTTATATGAATATTCTAATTAAAGAGTTTTAAAAAATGAACGGTTCAAATCATCAGAATCGATTCAAAAATAGGCCTACTAAATCCAAACGCTCTCTCAAATTAAATAACAACTTAAAAAAAAGCCAAATCTTTTCTAATACCATGACATGGCTTATGTGTTAATTATATGTACACAAAAAAAAGGGTAAATTACATTGACACCCCTTGAGGTTTATGTTTATTATAATTCCCTCCTCACCTTTTGGAAATTACATCTCTCTTCCTGAGGTTTAAAGTTTCATTACAGATTTTTCCCTTAGCAATTTAATTTTTTTAAATACCAATTTTTCCCTCACTGGGTACATTACATTGACACCCCTCACATATTAGAAATTATAATTCCCTCCATAAAGTTTAAAGTAGCATTACCAATTACCTCCTTAGTTAGTATTATTTGGAAAAAAAATTAATTGAAAAAAAAAGAATAATTGAAAAATTTTTTTGTTAGTAAAATTTTTTAATTTCTGTTTAAAAACCAACGTAAACTCATTTTTTGAATGTACATTTTTTCCTCAAATTTACAAACTAAGACAACAATTTGTAAATCAAAAAAATTATCAAACAAGTTTTTATGACAGTTTTTAAAATTTTTGTAAATATAAATTGAAAACTAAAAACAAAATGGTTGCCAAATATACCTTAGATGGTAAAAATATTGTAGAATTAACAAATAATTAAATAAGTTACCAATGTAAGAAATGACTTATCAAAAGATTCTTAGGCTTTGTATAGTTCGATTTTTAGAATTTTTTTTTTAAAAATTAAAAATTAATTTGGTTAAGAAATAATAATAATTTTTTATTTTTTATTTCAATTAGAATCATAATTTATAGATTTGACTATATAGATTATGATTCCAATTAGAATAAGGTAATTCTAGGAATAGTAATCACAAAATTTAAGGAAGCAATACTAATAAATTTTGGTAATGATTTAGAGGATTTAAAAATTACCTTATTCTAATTGGAATCATAATTTATTTACTACATCATTATTATTTTTTTAAAACAACATTTAGTACCTAAATTCACATTGCCTCCACTGATATTAAAAAATATAGATTGTGTTTGGTTTAATTTTTTAAACGAGTGTTTATTTGTCTTTAATAGTTTTTTTATATTTAATTAATTTTTGTTAAATACAGCAAAATTAGATACATCTTCTTACATTGTGAAATTTATTTATTTGTCTTGCAAAAATCAATGAAAGTGTTCTATATTTTGAGTTTTCAAAAATATTTTTTAAAATTTTTAATTCATTTTTTTAATAATTTTTTTTAATATTGTAATTAAGTTTTTAATTTTTTTGATCTGGCTCAAGTAGATATAAAAATTTTAAAAAATAAACAAATAAATAAAAATTGGTTAAAAAAATAAAAACATTCACTATAAAAAAATATATGAATTGAAAATTCAAAAAACTATACTTGAAAACTCCAATCAATAAAAATTGAGGGCAGCTAAATGCCCCTACCTTTCTATTGTAGATCTCCTGCTTCTTTGGCCTTCCATCACAAAAAATGCTTCCCTCTTTAATTTTCTTACCCCTACCATAATCTCAAATATACCCTTTGAACCTCACCCGTACACTTTCTACTTGTAACTTCTCATTCTCTTCTCCAGTAGTCCCCCTTCCACTCCGGGGACCCTCTCTCTCTCCAGCCAACTAGTTTGGAATAGTATTCTCAAAGATAAATTTATTCCTTGTGGTCTAGATTTGATCATTGAACAATGGCCAACAATGATCATTCAACAGAACTTCAACGTCAATAATTATCAGATTTGATTCAAATCTTTGACATATATATTCAGGGTAAAATTGTCTAGAAAAAAGTGAAAAAAAATATATTAATCTGTCTTTTATGAAGAACACGCTTCTTGTTCAGGAGGTTTAAGAAATAAAATAGTTTAAATTGTCCTTTACACAGTAACATGTTGGGCATAGAGAATTTTGGCCAAATTTCCCTAATATTGTTGACAAATACTAACTTTATTTTTTATTTTTGTCAAATAAAAGAACATGATTTTATTGATAGAAATAAGACGTACAACTAAAGACGCCATCATCAACCCATTGTTAATTGGAATCTCATATTGGAACGATTTGGTGCAATTTATGAGCTACTTAGTATAATTTTCTTTTCTCTCTCTTTTTTTTTTTTTAAATTTGTGCAAGAATTTTGGTGTCACTTTTGCTTACATTTCATAAGAAAAAAATAGCTTAAATAAAATGAAAAAAAATATAATTTTTGAAAAGCAAAACAAAAAAAACAAAAAGTAATTTTAATTTATATTTTTTGATTATCTAGTTTCAACATGTTAAAATCTATACCAAACATAGTGATAATAGTCTTCAATTGAAATAACCTTAGCTATAATTCTGTTTTATTGTGCTGGTTTGGGATATAAAATCATGTGATTAGACTATGTATCTAGTCAATTCTTAATTCCATTTTTGGATATAAAAATGGGTCTTTAAAAAAATTTATGTTGATGCATTATTTTTATCCTTTCATTTTCAGCTGAAATACCAACTAGCTCATGGTTGGAACTGAATCAATAAATTTTGAATCCATAATTGATTTTACTATGTTGTTTGTTTGATATCCTATATTCTTTGTATCTTGGACAAATATATAAACATAAGGAGTATACCAAATAAAAAGAAACAAAAAAATCATTTATATAGAATATGATTTTGGAGATTTATATCAATTCATTTTAAAATAAACTATAAGACCTAGCTTATTATTTTAAAAATGTCATGCAAATTTGTATCAGTGATTTTAAACCAAAAGACCTAACTTATTATTTTAAAAATGTCATTATCATATATTGATGCATTTTATCTATGTCAATGACATTTTCTCTCTACTCCTTTCCTTCCCAACCATTACCACCTCCTCCCTCCTTCATTTCTCCTTATCTTCCTTTCCTTATTCCTTCTTTTTTGGCTCCCTCATCAACCTCAACTGTTTCACCATGTACTGCCTTAGCCTTCTCTTCCTTTCCTCTTTCTTTGTTTTTTTGGCTCCCTCATCAACCTCAATTGTTTCACTCTGTATTGCCTTAGCTTCCTCCATGACTCCCTCTTTCCACCCACTACAAAATCACTTTACCACATGTCGCTAATGCCCTCCAAATTCATTAAATTTTAATGCCCAACTAACACAAATTGATTTACCATATATTTTATCTTTGATATTGATTGTCCAAAATCAAACACTTCTTTGATGCCAAACAATATATATGTGTGTGTGTGCGCATGTTTTTAATAGATACTAGTTGTGTGAATAATTCTCCACAGGACACTGCCATTTTTTTCATTTTTTATTTTTCAAGCCAAAACAAAGTGACATTTTGTGGAGTTGATTTTCATTGTTCAAAGGATGGCTTGTTTTTAAATGTTGGTGAAGTGGAGACTGTGTTTTAGACTTTCAGTGGCCATTTGTGTGTGGGTGTATTTACTGTTATGATGGTGAGGTAAGAGTAAATGAGTGATTTTCTAGTGTACAGGAGTGTGTACTGCTCGAGTGCTGAAGTTGGGATAGAATTTACTACCGTTGGCAACCATGGGAGGAACATGAAGTAAAGTAAATATGTATATAAATATAGGTTTAATTTAGAAGAGAGAAAGAAGACAGAGGTGACGGTATAAAAATCAATTTAAATATTTTATTAACAGGAGTTATATACACATGGCATGACAACGGGTAGAAACATCTCAATAGACATTCTTCTACTTATTCTTCTTGTTTTCTTTCCTTTTTGACATTGGCTAGTCTTTGAACAATGACACTGTTTCAGCATTGAATTGAAACAATCGTATTATACAAGACTAAAGCCTACTTGTCAGGGATCTCCTCAAATAACTTAATTTATTTTTTATTTTTTTTCTGCCACCTGAATTGAATTACATGTGAATGCATCTCATGTTAGAAGAGCAACAATTGAATGTACACCAATATGCTAGTCTTTGATCTATTTCCATGCTTTGCGGTAGATATTTCTCCCTGTACTGATAAAATGGATGGCACCTTAAATTGGTATTCTTCTTTGCATTATGGCTGCCTTATTTTCATTTGTCTTCATTTTTTGTATTGGTCAACTTGCTCACAAGAAAGTGCAGCCTGGCAATGAGAGGTCGAGGTGCCCTTGTTACTGGTCAAATCCCCTTACACATAGAAATCCTGCAAAATAATTATTCCATTATGTAGACGTCCCCGAACGTCCCAGGAGGGAATCCCCCCCGTGTTCTATTCGTTTTGGGTTCATTACAGTTCGGACTCTCAAATTGTCACGGTTCTTAATCTGAACCAAAGAGTCCAAATCTGGCAAATCGTTTTGAGAAACAGATTTTTGAAAGAAGTGCCAAACATGGACTGCTTTGCCAGATACAGAATCGCCATCTAAATATTTTTTATGGGGGAATTTAGGAAACCCTGACTCGGTGCCAAATGCCACGTGTCTGTCATCACCAAAGTTGCCTCGGCTCGGGAGCTTGGGTATGATTGGGGAAGGTCAGCTATGAGCACCCCCTCTCGCCCGATCCGAAGATCGGCCTCTACTAACCGTGATATCCGTTTTTGAAAACCTTATGTGTTCTTATTTCGGTTATTAGCCTAGAATTACTACGTTATGCGCACAGCAAACAAGTATAGACCAAATCGCCTGAATTGGAACGAAGCATTGCATATCCGTTTGTTTGAAAAACAGTTTGAAATTTGCTACTCGCAAGTAGGCTAAAGCACAGATTTCAACGGGTCGTTCCAACTCAAACAATCCAACCTTCACCCACAGGCATTCAAGCAGTTTATATCACATAAGCATCTAGCCTCATGGTAATCATGCTATTATGGAAACACTCACACGCATGCGGTATGCTAAAGCATAAATGCTTACCTAGTACTCCGAGCCAAAACAAAAACATGTTAGCAATCAATGCATGATCCAAGTCCATGTTAAGTGGCTAATGCAACGCATACAGAATGTCACTAGAGTAGGCTCGGCTAGTCTATAAATGACATGTGAAAATGCACAAGTAGCATGTATTCAAGTTAGATTTGAAATACTTATGCAGTTAGTATGATGTACCGAGCCTGGTGCATGCAAGACTAATGAATGATGCACGCATGCATAGCATAAGGTATGCTAAAGTAAATATGTCCTAATACTAACCATCAAAAGCAGGTAAGTAAAAGGGAGAAAGAAGTGGGGGTTGGAAGACATGCACACACGCACCCACACTTATTACAGATTTGCCCTCGCTCGGAGGGACCGAAAGAATAATACAAGTTAATTAACCTACAAGCTAATTAACTATTACAGACCAATTAATTAATTAACAAATTAACTAATCTAATGAAAGCAGTAAACAGCCTCTGGAAGAGGGCCCAATGCAATGCGTGCTCGATTCCGCTCGGATGTCACTGCCATGCACAAGCTGCCTCTGCTTTGACTGTTTTGCTTCTCTGAAGATTGCACAAGTCCCAGGGTTGCTTCTCTGAGTGCTGTGGAGCACCACCGACTGAAAGAATATACTACCGGCCATGGAGAATGGTCACCGGCTAAATATTGTGCTCTCGGCCAAACATTCTTTGCCGGTCGGCACTAAACACTGCCAGCCGGCCAAATATTCCTGCTGAAACCTGCAGTTGACAGCAGCAGCGGGCATAACTTGGCATGGCAATGCATTTCAAGCAATGTATGCACCAACCACACTCCTTATCATATGTATGACTCAAAGGGGTGTGCTCTTTGGTTCTTGGACAATCAATCGTGCATTTCGATGCATGATGGCCCAAGAGACCAAGTATGCGTTTTGATTTCAAATACAATGCACACACACAAACAAAGGCCCAATCCCTATCACTAGATCAAGGGACAAAGCATGCATGCTAGATGGAATGCAACCTAGGCATGCAAACTAGCATGCTATATGGTATGGAGGGGAGCATGCAAACATGCGATGTACACTAGGTACGCAACCTAAGCAAACAAGGCAAACAAGCATGTCACAACTATGCAAGCTAATGAAGCATGCGAGATGTGATATAATCATGCAAGTGTGCAAGACATGCAAACATGCTAGCAACTTGACCAAGGGAATGCATGCCAAATGCAAGTGATTTCAAGCATGCAACACATGCAACCAAAACATGCAAACGTGGATTAATGCAACAACATTTGAATAGCATGCGAAAGATGGACTTAAACTGAATTAGGCAGCTCTCAACTAGGCCCAAAACAATGGCTAACATGCTCAAGAATGGAAGGATGAATGACATGCAAGCATGCATGCACACAAGGACCAACACCTAGGCATATAGGAACAACTCTCAAGCACACTTAAGAGGATGCAAACATGGGCTAATGGCATGCATCATAAGCTTTGCAAATCATGTTAAGAATGGTGCTAAACCAAGTAAACAAGGTAAGCATGGCATGTGACAATGGTCCAAAATTCAAGGCAAGCCCAAGGGGGATTGAACTACACTTAATGCAACCACACATGGCATGAATTAAGTGACCAAAATCAGAGTTTTAGCATGCTAAAACAAAGCCAAAAAACCACTTAGATGGCATCTAAATGACTTACACATGGAAGCATACACAATGACCAAACATGGAGCATAGGACACAACCTCTTGAAGCATCAAAGGGGCCATGAAATGCAAGCATACAAGCATGCTAAGAGAACTGAAATGATGCTATAAGTGGTGCCAAACCACCGAAATAAATCAAACAATGCATGCTCAACACTTCACATAATTAAAGCCTACAAGCTAACAATGCAAAGGAGCTATGCAATACATGTTATGGTTGACCAAAACAACCAAAAACAGACCTTAAACATGACAAAACAAGTACGAAAGCTTCACAAAGCTAGACCAAAAGCATGCTTGAACAAGGGTTAAAACCTAGATGCATGTTAAGGCTACAATATGGCATTACAAGGCATGTATGCTAAGCAAGCTTGGTGTACCAAAACCAACTAAAAATAGAGGCATATTATGACATAATAAGCATGAAAATCAGCTAAGGCATGGCCAACACACACTTAGACTAGATGCTCACTAAAGAAGCAAAAATGGCCCTTTTCAAGGACAACAAGGAGAGGGGGTGGCCCTCATCTTCCTAGGACCTCAAGGCACCATCCTCACCTCTAAAATCCCTCAAGATTTCAGTGGTGAGGAGGCCCAAACACAATGGTCCCGGAGCTCAACCGAAATGGCACAAAACAAGGACCAAACAAGCCTTAAGAGGGGTCAAACAACCCCAAAGTTTAAAACACCCTTAACAAACTATTTAGAGCACTAAAAATTAGAACTTTTATATGTTATACACTAAGCTCAAAAACGGATGCAAAATAGGTAAATAAGCTATGCAAAAATGGGGAAAAAGGGACAAGTTTCTTACCCTTGTAGACCCTCTTCACCAATGGTGAACCAGCTGGTTCTTCAAGCTCAAACCAACTCCACAACTCCAAAAACAACCCTCAAGGGCCTCAGCTCCAAGAAAAGGTGTGTTGGTGGGTGTTTGTGTGCAAAACTAAGACAAAACACACACAAAACACAAGAGAGAGAGAGAGAGAGAGATATAGAGATGGAGGATATATGAACCCTAACCCTAAAACTCAAAACCCTCTGAAAATGTTGTCTAAATTGTCTAACCCCTGAACAAGGGAGAAGAGGCCTCTCTTTTGTAGACAAATGGCCTTGTAAAGCTTCTAAAGGAAGCTAACAAGAGGGCAATCCTTCCATACACGTATGGAGGGGGTGAAAGTGTATGCCAGCTGCACAAAAATATCTGCAAGAGCAGATGCACAGTAGTCGGCCGGCCAAAAATGCAATTGACCAAAAAAAGATAGCCGGCCGGTCGTCTATAGTGCGTACCGGCCAAACATTTGGCTGGTAGCAACAAAACACAGCCGGTGGCCTCAAGCCACAGCCAGTGGAGTGTGGGGATGGCCCACAAGCCATTCCCTGCCCCTCCAAGGCAAAGCACAAGTGTTTGGTGCAAAACTAGACACAAAACAGTCGAGTCGAGAGATCCTGAGGCAAGGCGCGTAGCCGAGACTTTTGGGAACTCAAGACGAACACAAACATGGATGATCACCGAGTGTTCAAGCGGTGACGTCCAAGTCTTGAGGACGGTCAAAGATGGGGTGTCTACAGTTGCCCCTCTTTGACAGAACTCGAAAGTCATAACAATGACGGGAGTGAATGTCAAAGCCCAGAGACGACCCATTTTTGACAAGGCCGAAGACTTAGACAAACATGCAAGACAAATAAGATATGCGCCCGAAGGCTGGGGCAAAATGCAAGACAATGCACAAAGCCGAAAATAGCTTATGATCATGCAAAGAAAGCTGTAACAAAGCATAACATGCGACAGTTTTAAGCTAGCATACACCAAACTACACTACAATGTAGAAAGGAAGTAAGAGAATTATGCAATTCTCGATACGTCTCACTCGGAGGATACAATACCTGTCTGGTTCGTCTGGTTGCACCAGCCTCAAATAAACCGTACATACAATATCGTGCCTGCAAAGAAAGCAACTTAACAGGTACGATATCGTTAGCGACATGCATAACACGCAAAATGAATGCAAAATGATATGCAATATATACAAAACTATGTATAAACAATGCAATGCAATTGAATCATGATCAAATCCTGAGCGGTTCAAAACCACACAAATGTCAAACAGATTGATGGAGGTAACAAGTCCGTCTACCATAGAAAAGGTCACACAAAACTATGAGTGACGTAGACGGACACAAGAACAAGTAATTGGGTGGAATGACATAAGTGGGGAATGATCCGCTAACGAAAGAACATGATCCTAATACAGGATGCAAAAATTACACTACAATGTAATATGTATGATGGATATAACACGCGGGCCAAACCAAATCTTGCCTAGGAAAGGCATGGACACAAACAAACCACGTCTAACATAGACTGGTCATACAGAACTATAAGTATATAGACGTGAAAAGTATGGGCACATACCAGTCCAAGCTCAACAAGGAAAGGCGCAAACCCTAGATGGAGGTGATGCAATGAATGCATGCAAGCTACAATGCAACATGCACTGGAATGGAATATATACAATGGATGAGGCACGCGGGCCAAACCGTATCTTGCCTAGGAAAGGCATGGACACAAACAAGCCACGTCTAACATAGAACGGTCATACAAAACTATGAGTGTATAGACGTGAAAAGTCTGGGCACATACCAGTCCAAGCTCAACAAGGAAAGGCGCAAACCCTAGATGGAGGTGATGTAATGAATGCATGCAAGCTACATTGCAATATCTACAATATGCAATGGAATGGATATAGTGGATTAAGGCCTACGGCCAAACCGTATCTTGCCTAGGAAAGGCATGGACACAAACAAACCACGTCTAACATAGAACAGTCATACAGAACTATGAGTGTATAGAAGTGAAAAGTATGGGCACATACCAGTCCAAGCTCAACAAGGAAAGGCGCAAACCCTAGATGGAGGTGATGCAATGAATGGATGCAAGCTACAATGCAATATCTACAATATGCAATGGAATGGATGTAAACGTGATATTTACAGTGATGCATGACATATGCAATATATTACAATGAAATGCATGACATATGTATGTAGTTGTTGTTGTTGTTGTTGTTGTTGTTGTTGTTTTTTTTTTTTTTTTTTTTTTTTTTTTTTTTTTGTTTTTGTTTGAAATGCATGTTGATGCATGCTGATGCAAACGCGTGACAATGCACGTCTTGTGATATGCATGACAATGCAAATGATCTTGAATGTGCGACCACGTGTGTCGCTCGAAATGCTAATGAACTCGAATGCGCGACGACGCGCATTGCTTGAAATGCATGATAATGCATGTGAACTTGCCAAAAGTCGTTCGGGCACGACAAACACTGAAGGACTTGCACCTTCAGAGGATTTAAGGTCTCCTAGACCGAGCGTATTTAAGGTCTCGCTAGACCATGCGTATTTAAGGTCTCGCCAGACCATGACGAATGCATGACAATGCATGTGACCTTGCCAACAGTCGTTCGGGCACGACAAACACCGAGGGACTTGCACCTTCAGAGGATTTAAGGCCTCCTAGACCGAGCGTATTTAAGCTCTCTCCAGACCATGCGTATTTAAGGTCTCGCCAGACCATGCGTATTTAAGGTCTCGCCAGACCATGACGAATGCATGATAATGCATGCATAATGACGTATAACTTAACACGTGTTCGCAAAACAATGCGTGTGGGGCAACTTTCGAATCTTAAAAGAGACAAAAGGATACAAAAAAGGATACACCTTGCACATATTCGAGTGCCATGCACAAAAGACACGGTCCGAGGTCAAAACGGAGGCCGGTTGAGCTTCAGAAAGGCACTATCTTGCACTATCTTGAGAAATAAATGCCCCAAACTATACATCTGACCCAAGCAAGGTTATAGGAGGCTCACTGGCCATCAGGGGAGGTCACCGGCCATCCACCAGCTATCAAAACATATCACCGGCCAAATATTTGGCCGACCGGCCAACAATTGGGCCGACTAGCCAAATGTTGCTGAGTCGGGACAGTTCGGTCTTTTTGCCTCGGGTCTTTTAAAATAGGGCTTCAAACCCTATTTTTCTCATTTCCTCTTAGCCGAAATTTCTCCCTCTCTCTCTCTAGAGTATTTCCCGAGCCTCCATTCTCTGTTTTCCTCAGTTTTCGTGCCCATTTCGTCGTTTGATTCACGAACATCTTTGCGTTTCAAACATTTTGAACCGAACATTTCTTCATTCCGGTGTCTCCTTTGCTATTTCCACCTCTTGGGGTTTGTTTTCCCCAAGTTTCTCTCGATTTCAATGCTTCTTCCATTTCCCGACTTTCTCGGCCATTTTCCGCCCTCTCGGGGTTGACTTTTTGTTGACTCTTTGCATTCTAGGCCGATTTTCTCTCTTTCGGCCATTTTCACACCACTTTTGACATGGCGGATGATATTCCACAGGGCGGGACTCCCCCAGAGCATGAGATGGATCCAGAGGCCGAGCTCCTCCCCTTGAGTGTTCGCCCGTTCGACCCGGCGACCTACCGGCCGGCGATTCACGTGCTTCCTCCCGACGGACTTCGCCAGTTCCGTGATTTTGTGAGAGGTGTGCCACCAGAGCTTCTTTTGTGTGAGCCCGAGATGCACTTTTCATACGGTGCTTCCGAGGTATATTCTCCCCTGTTTTATGTTGTAGTTGACTGTGAATACACTTGCACTCGATATCCGTTTGAATTTGAACACGTGCACACCCACTACATTTGCCCTGAACCACTCAAACACACTGGTACATCACATGTTGTAGTTCACTGCGAGCATACCGGCACTCGGTACCTATTTGAGTCTGAACACGTGCACACACGCTATATTTGTACTGAACCACTCAAACACACTGGCACATCACATGTCGTAGTTTACTGCGAGCATACCGGCACTCGGTACCTATTTGAATCTGAACACGTGCACACATGCTATATCTGTACTGAACCACTCAAACACACTGACACATCATATGCTGTAGTTCCCTGCTAGTACACCGGCACCCGATGTTTGTTTGAACCTGAAAACGCGCACACACGCTATATTGCCACCAATTTTGAATACTCTTCAAAACTGTACATTTTATATTCTTCGCAACTATTTGCTTTTAAACAGGGAGATTCCCATACTGTGTGCGGGTGTGGGAATGTCGTCGCCAGGGATTGGTACATGGAGCTACCTGACCCAGTTCGTTACATTGTCGATTAGGCGGGCTTCGGCGCCTTCTGCAGAGGACTTTCTTGGCTCACTGCGAGCAGACCCCTCCTTGCTGCTTTAGTGGAGAGGTGGTGGGACACCACCGACTCTTTCCACTTTTCTGCTATGGGAGACATGACGATGACTCCCTATGATTTCTCGATGCTCACCGGCATCGGGGTAGGGGGTGATCCGATCCCCTTCGACACCGACATGGACGAGTGGGAGGCTGCTCAGATTTACCTGCTCGGTGAGGTGCCGTCTCTCGCATGTCTCGACTTCGTTCGATATTCATGGTTCGAGGTCCAGTTTAGAGTCCAGCCAGCCTTAGTCGAGGAGGCTCCGATGACTCAGGAGGCGGTGGAGCGATACGCGCGCGGCTTTCTCATGTTCCTGCTGGGGGCGACTATTTTCGCCGACCGGGCGAACACTGTGCCCCTCTGCCTGCTTAGCGCTCTCGTGGACGTCACCCGGATCTTACGCTATGACTGGGGTGGCGCTGCCTTGGCCACTTTATACGGGTACATGAGCTCAGCCTCCCGTTGCAGCGGACAGCTGCTCGGGGGTTGCTGGCAAGCTTGGGAAGTATGTTTTCTCCTCTGCTTTTCATTTCTACTTTACATTTTCTGTACTCTATACATTGCACACACTGTGGTCTGCTTCACACTGATTGTATACTGCATACACGGCACACATATACTCTGCTATACACTGACTGTACACTGCACACACTGTACACTCTGCTCAATACACTGCCCAATACACGGTCCTGCAATTTCTGCTTTATTCTGTATTCTGCTTTATCTGATAATCCTGTTGGTATTTGCTCTACAGTTGTGGGTCTACGCCTACTTTTCGAGACTCTCCCTAGTGCCAGATGTGGATACCCCCCTCGTCGTTCCGTTCTCGCTCCGCTTTGACGTGAGGTGCGTGCGGAGGCCGCGGGAGACGTTTATCTTTTTCCGCCGCTACTTCAACACCATCACCCCGCAGAGGTATGTTCAACCTTTAGAGTTTTATTTGGCTTGGCTTTACACTGTATTTTCAATAACAGTAGATAACAAACTTGCATGTCATGTACAGATCACTTGGCAGCCATGGGCTCCATTGCCTGCGATGATTCGAGATCGATTTGCTGGTGCAGAGGAGACTTCACATTTCAGGATTTTGCTGGAGGGCCCGGTCTGTCGGGCTTGGTACCTGGGTGAGCGTTTCCTACGGCAGACCTTGGGTTTGCCAGAGCAGATAGTTTCGGGTCCGCCTCCTACCCACATGAGGGACACCGAGAGGTGCACTGCCGAGGAGATGGCCGATTACACAATCGGCTGGGCTGCGGAGGGCTTTACGGGCGAGGGTGACTACTTAGAGTACGTTCGGACGTACATTATGCGGCCTCTGAGTAGTGGCCGCCGAGCTGAGAGAGGGGGACCTGCGGTGCCGGTAGTTGGAGCGGGAGCAGGGGCAGGGACGTCAAGGACAGCTCGTGTCCGTGGCAGGAGCGGAGCTCGAAGGGGTCGGGGGGTTAGCTGGCTAGCGCTACCCACTTCACTGACATACAGAGGGCAGGGTGGGGCGACCTACCAGATCCCCTTTGCTGCTCCTCCGACTGACCACGAGTTGGTCGGTTTCCATGACTTACCTCTGGTATGTACTACTTCGTCTTGCATCTTGCATTGTCATTTTATTTCAGTTTATTGATATTCCTCAGAATACTGATACATCTAATACTTTTGCAGGCTTCTTCCGAGTATACCCGGCAGTCCTTGGAGCTGAATGCCTCCATGATGGGGATGTTGCAGCGGACTTTCGACCTCCTGGCCCTCTATAGCATTCCGGTATGTTCTTCTGATCACGGTCTCAAACCATACACATAAGCTGCTTCACAAAATCTGGTGCACAACATAACACTTGATAAGCTGCTGACGACATTCATACACTGTACTCATACATTGCATTCTGCATTGATACACTGCTCACGGCATTTGCACACTATACTCATACACTGCGTTCTGCACTGATAAACTGCTCACGGCATTCTTACACTGTACTCGTACACTACATTCTGCACTGATAAACTGCTCACGACATTCGCACACTGTACTCATACACTGCATTCTGCGATGATAAACTGCTCACGTCATACTGATGTGTTTGCCTCTTATACTTTTCAGCCTCCTTTCCAGATTCCCACTGTGGGAGGTGTTCCAGCTGGACCTTCTGTTCCTATCGGAGGAGATGGCAGAGTATACCCCCGCACCAAGGCGGGGCACACCCATGTTGGGAGTAGCTCATGGGCACCCGTCCCTGATGATGATGATGAGTCCGAGGCTATGGCAAAGGCGGAGGCAGAGTTGTCTGAGGAGGAGACCGGAGACGGCTCGGGCTCAGACTCGGATGACAGCGCTGATGATGCTCCTGGACCTTCGTCCAGGAAGAGGACTAGGATGGACTCCCAGGCCTGAGATCCTTTGTCATTGATCCAGATTTTTGCTGTTTTTCTTTTTCCTTTTCTTTTGTACCTTTTGTTGGTAGTTAGAGTACCTTGTACTGCCGCAGGCAGATTTTTATTTCCAAAACTATGTACTTGAAAAAGATGATGAAATGAAACAAACTTTTATCAAAAAAAGGTGTTGCATTTGTACATTTCATATATTGCATCGCATGGCATCGTGTTGCACCTCATTGTAAATAAAATTGATCTGTTCTCTGAAAATTGAACACTTGCGTTGTAATAATCAGATAACGAACCAGCCAACAACAAAACAACCCATACCAACCACTGCACATTCTGAACACTCGGCTCATACTCTACTGGGGATTAATCTGCATACAACTCATAACACAGCGTTTGGCTCATTTTGCACACAGCGGATCCTAAACAAACAGCCCAAATCTGACAAGACAGACCATGAAGGTTGAATCTACTGAAGTTGAAGCACACTCAGATGCGATCTGAAACCCAGAAGCTTCAAAGTGGCCTAGGTTTTCCTGTTCACACTTATCGGGGGTGGACCCTGCAGTCGTATGAAAGAAACAAATCATGTTTTTGCACAAATGTGGAGAATGGCACAGCATTCTGAGCACAAAACGATTAATTTTTGAAATTGAAGAAGGGTTTTTTTTTTTTTTTGAAAACCGGGGTAGTGAGCCTACAACTGGACATAGCGAGAATGACTCATCAGCGGAGACAAAAAACGATAAACAACCTAAACACAACGAGACACACTCGGAAAAGACTCAAAACAAAGGTTGAAGTAAACAAAACAAAAGGCACGACATGTAGACGCGTTAACGAAGACGGGGGACCTTAGATCACGAGGAGCCAGTTTCTCTGGGTATTGTTTCCCACCCTTTCCTCATTTGTGATTCTCACATCACTCGGCCCTCAGGCTCAGTTTTTCTCTCAAAACCCTTTGGCTAGCTTTTTCTCTCAACTCACACCTCTCTATTCTTTATTCTCTCATTTTTATCCCTCCCCAGGGTGTTTAATGGATGAATAGGAAGTTGTGGGTTCACGCCCGACATGGTTAGCTCACGGCTGTTTCTTCTGGTGGCGTTTGGTCGATGCCCCAGGTAAAGGGAACGGAGTACCTTGATCCCTTCAGATTCGTGCTTCACACTTGGTTCGATACCTCGTTACTCAGAGGTTGAGAGAGCTTTCAGCCCTTTAATGACAGCTTCAGTTGTGCCCTTTCTTGGCAAGTATGTTGGCGATGGGGGAAAGACAGAACACCTGACTCAACTGTACCCCTAGTTCATCATTTTGGCCATTTTTTGTTTTGGTTTTCTATTAAAACAATTTTGACCAATGTGAGAGTAACACACTTGTTCAATTTTTGATTTGAAAACCATGCAAGTCAAGCTATGAGCACTGAAAATTTTCCTTTTTTGGGTCCCAGAAAATGGTCCAGTTTTGAAAAATAAAACAATTTTCGAGAAAACTAGTCAACCTCAGTAAAAATTCTCAAAAACTATTTTTTTGGCAAACGGCCGCCGCCCAACGAGCGCGGAACTCACTCTCGAGATGCACAACCTCGGATCGGAGGCAATGGAAAATTTCCCCTTGTTTGAAGGACGCTGTACGGCAACGGAAAGTTTCCCCTGGTTTGAACGGTGACTCACGGCAATGGAAAGTTGCCCCTTGTCTGGATAATGCCGCAGCATATTGTAAACAGTCCTCACTAGTGATGATCATGACCGAACTTTCTCGGATACAGAGAAGACAAAGATGGTCAAAACCAATATATGGACACAGTCACTTTGAAGGTGTTGGGGGCTGGACTTCGGGATGAAGTTGCCTACGTATCCGGTTGTCACAATCGAACTATCGGATTCAGGGAGGGCAAGAATAATCAAAACCATTACATGGACTGAGGCGCTATGAGAGCGTTGGGGGCTGGACTTCAGGACGAAGTTGCCTACATATCCCAAACATGGGAATCAAGCCTTACGTAGTTCCAGTTAAGGTACACTCGGGTATTTTAACCTTCACTTTTTAGGCTCTAACTTTTGCCAAGGCGCCCGATGCGGGTTTTTGACCTTGCGAGCTTTTTTTTCCTTTTTCTGTTCAATTCTTTTCATTTTTTTCCTCTCTTGTATATTATTATTTTTTCTTTTTATATATTTTTTTCTTTTTTTTTTGTATATATTTTCTTCTCTTTTTTTTTTCTTTTTTTTGTATATATTTTCTTTTGCTCTAACTTTTGCCTGGGTCGCCCTTCCGGGTTTTCGGCCCAGCGAGCCGCTCAAAGAGTAAAAGTGTAACAAGTCCAAGCCAAATGGTTTTAGGGTTTTGAAGCCATCTGTATCTAGGAGAGTGGCTGTTGTATTGACTTACTGAAGGACCCATCTTCGGCTCTTCGAGCAAATCAGACATTTTTGCCCCTAGTTTGGAGGGGTGCTTCTGTTCTAGCCTTGCAGGCTTCTTCTGATGAGATTTGATCTTCTTGATCTGACCTTGGTGCCTCTTGTTCGAGGGCTGCTTCCAATCTGGCCACACAGGCCTCTCTTGATGGTCGATCGTTGAACACTCCAAATGGTGGTTCAAGGTTTTAAAACAAGGGCTCGAGTCTTGAGGTTGAGAGCGATCCTAAGCTGCACAATCTCGAGAGTGATTCCACACAGGTCTTCGCAGGACCGCGCAAAACATTTTGTTTTTGAAAGTTTTTAAAGAAGCGTCAAATCGCTCGCGCTGAAGATAGTGTGGAGCCAGTCAGGATCAAGCCAGGGTCCTTCTCAGTACTCACGCTGACAAGCATGATTTCAATCATTAAGGGCTTAACACGCCTCTCTTTCTCTCAATTTGATTAAAGTTTCCAAAACCTGAGGAATTCCTTCTTCTTTGTTTTCACCGCAGTGTTCAAAAAGTTTTGAAAAACTTAGGTCAATGCAATGATTTTCAGGGTACAGGAGAATAGGTAGAATGTACTGCTGTTCCATTCAAGTCCCCTAGCAGAACTAATTCAGAATAGTAGTAAGCATGGAAACATGATAGCCGTAGCTTTTTCATTCAGATTTCCTGGTTGCAACTGGCTCCACGACGGAAACAGACTTAAAAGAAAGCAAAAGGGTAATTACAAAACAAGACGGTGTTTGAGGCAACAGCTCTGGAATCACCCGACATTCTATACAAAGGGGACTGACTCGCTACAACAAGACAGACCCACAAGCAAAAGGACTGACTCAAGACAATGAGACAGACTCAAAAAAAAAAAAAAGACTGACTCGACACCCAAGCCAGAATTTACAAAACTAGCATTCGCAGATGCTCCAAAAATTCGTGCCAGACGCCACATCCAAAATACGCTGAGCGCCGTCCACAGGTGGTTCACTTCCTGATTACATACTCGCAGTATCAGTATCCTCAAAATCCAATAACTGGGTAGTAACAGACTTGGCTGAGGTGGGCGGGAGGATAACTTCGTTGTCGATCAAGTCTTGCACCTCATGACGGAGGCGAAAACAATTGTCGGTAGCATGACCGGTTTGCTGGTGGTACGCACAGTACAAGGTAGCATCATGTGTAGTAGGGAGATTCTTTGGGAGAGGCCGAGGCTCCAAGGGTTTAAGATGCCCCCTTTCGGCAAGGATCTGAGTGCCATTGACAATGGCATATAGAGAGCGTGAAAGACCCTGCGCCCTCAGGGCAGGTACTTTGAAGGTTGAGTATTCTTGCTAGACGCACTAGCGAAAGGGTCGGTAGGCGCTGCCTTGGCTTTCTGATCTTTCCCAGGTGCAGGGTTGGGAGTGGAAGGAACTGTTCTGGCATGACGGGCCTATCCCGATTTTCTAACTGGCTTGTACTGCCTTCGGTTGGAGTGGGGAAAATATCATCCACAACCTTAGCTACGACTGTGAATACCTGTTGTTTACTCATCCCCTCGGCTTTCAAAGCCTCGACTGCCCACAACAATTGTTCAATGGGATCGGTATCTGCCTTCATTTTGTTCTTGCCACTGGCCTCATCCTGATCGAGGGTTTGGGTTGATATTGATACGTCATTGTTATAGTGGGAGGCCACCTCGGGTTGGCTAAGTTCGATCACAATCCGTCCCAACAGTGGGGGCTCCTGTGGTACAAAATTCCCGGCATACGGTGTGGCTGGTGGCGAAGCTGACATTCCGTAAGCGAGATCCGCCACGGACCTCTGGAGGTCACCTATCATTCCCATCAATTCGAATGTGGTGGGCGCACGAGCCTGATACAACTGGGGGGTCCAGACTGGGTGCGCGACAGGCGACCTGGGTGGATGCGGTACATCGACATTGGTCTCGCTTTGCAGAGTGATTCCTTGATCTAATGCGGTCATCATAACCATGATCTCCTCTGAATTCTGCGTCATGATAAGTCCGCTGTATTGAACGGTGACTGACGGATCAGATATTTGTCTTGCCTCAGCAAAGGGGGAACACTAGCTATTCTGTATCAACTCTCTGAACTGAAAGGAAAAACAAGCAGCGTTTCAGCCCAAACGGATCAAACACAGATGTAGCCGAACAACTGTACTCTACTGCTGATCATTGTTGCCCAAAATCACTGCCCCCAAAATACTGAATCGGATACCCACAGATATAACTGATTCTCATAAACTGATATTGGTGCCCTCAGGCCTGATACTCAAACTTGCAAACTGATATGTGTGCTCCCTGCATAGATACACTCTAAAAACACATAGCAAGTAAAGAGAGCCAAAACACCCCCATGGACGGGTAGGGTTTCCCTGTCCTGTTTTGTCAGGAGCTAGGGTTTCACTACGCACGCAGTGGTTTTCAAACAACCTAACATCGGGTAAGCAACCTGTCCTACTTTGGAATAGTCACTATGGATTTCGATATGCACTAGGTCGAATGGTCGAAAAGGGTGCCCCGGTAAAACCGGGGTTTGTGTTCCCATACTGTCAGAGCCCACAACCGGTCAGCCTTATGGCATGCTTTGACAAAGTCAAGCCTCTGGCAAACCGTTCAGGAATGGCAGATGGCAAACATGGTGCCCTAGGCGCACCAATGCGCATGCAATGCAAAGAAACACATAAATGAAATCAAAACAGGATATCATGAGTTCGAGTCAAGCTCTCTAAACTCCCCAGCAGAGTCGCCAGAAACTGTAGACATCCCCGAACGTCCCGGGAGGGAATCCCCCCTTGTTCTGTTCGTTTTGCGTTCACTACAGTTCGGACTCTCAAATTGTCACGGTTCTTAATCTGAACCAAAGAGTCCAAATCCGGCAAATCATTTTGAGAAACAAATTTTTGAAAGAAGTGCCAAACATGGATTGCTTTGCCAGATACAAAGTCGCCACCTAAATATTTTTTATGGGGAAATTTAGAAAACCCTGACTCGGTGCCAAAGGCCACGTGTCCGTCATCCCCAAAGTTGCCTCGGCTCGGGAGCTTGGGTATAGTTGGGGAAGGTCAGCTATGAGCACCCCCTCTCGCCCGATCCGAAGATCGGCCTCTACTAACCGTGATATCCGTTTTTGAAAACCTTATGTGTTCTTATTCCGGTTATTAGCCTAGAATTACTATATTATGCGCACAACAAACAAGTATAGACCAAATCGCCTGAATTGGAACGAAGCATTGCATATCCGTTTGTTTGAAAAACAGTTTGAAATTTGCTACTCGCAAGTAGGCTAAAGCATGGATTTCAACGGGTCGTTCCAACTCAAACAATCCAACCTTCACCCACAGGCATTCAAGCAGTTTATATCACATAAACATCTAGCCTCATGGTAATCATGCTATTATGGCAACACTCACACGCATGCGGTATGCTAAAGCATAAATGCTTACCTAGTACTCCGAGCCAAAACAAAAACATGTTAGCAATCAATGCATGATCCAAGTCCATGTTAAGTGGCTAATGCAACGCATACAGAATGTCACTAGAGTAGGCTCGGCTAGTCTATAAATGACATGTGAAAATGCACAAGTAGCATGTATTCAAGTTAGATTTGAAATACTTATGCAGTTAGTATGATGTACCGAGCCTGGTGCATGCAAGACTAATGAATGATGCACGCATGCATAGTATAAGGTATGCTAAAGTAAACATGTCCTAATACTAACCATCAAAAGCAGGTAAGTAAAAGGGAGAAAGAAGTGGGGGTTGGAAGACATGCACACACGCACCCACACTTATTACAGATTTGCCCTCGCTCGGAGGGACCGAAAGAATAATAAAAGTTAATTAACCTACAAGCTAATTAACTATTACAGACCAATTAATTAATTAACAAATTAACTAATCTAATGAAAGCAGTAAACAGCCTCTGGAAGAGGGCCCAATGCAATGCGTGCACGATTCCGCTCGGATGTCACTGCCATGCACAAGCTGCCTCTGCTTTGACTGTTCTGCTTCTCTAAAGATTGCACAAGTCCCAGGGTTGCTTCTCTGAGTGCTGTGGAGCACCACCGGCTGAAAGAATATACTACCGGCCATGGAGAATGGTCACCGGCTAAATATTGTGCTCTCGGCCAAACATTCTTTGCCGGTCGGCACTAAACACTGCCAGCCGGCCAAATATTCCTGCTGAAACCTGCAGTTGACAGCAGCAGCGGACAGAACTTGGCATGGCAATGCATTTCAAGCAATGTATGCACCAACCACACTCCTTATCATATGTATGACTCAAAGGGGTGTGCTCCTTGGTTCTTGGACCATCAATCGCGCATTTCGATGCATGATGGCCCAAGAGACCAAGTATGCATTTTGATTTCAAATGCAATGCACACACACAAGCAAAGGCCCAATCCCTATCACTAGATCAAGGGACAAAGCATGCATGCTAGATGGAATGCAACCTAGGCATGCAAACTAGCATGCAATATGGTATGGAGGGGAGCATGCAAACATGCGATGTACACTAGGTACGCAACCTAAGCAAACAAGGCAAACAAGCATGTCACAACTATGTAAGCTAATGAAGCATGCGAGATGTGATATAATCATGCAAGTGTGCAAGACATGCAAACATGCTAGCAACTTGACCAAGGGAATGCATGCCAAATGCAAGTGATTTCAAGCATGCAACACATGCAACCAAAACATGCAAACGTGGATTAATGCAACAACATTTGAATAGCATGCGAAAGATGGACTTAAACTGAATTAGGCAGCTCTCAACTAGGCCCAAAACAATGGCTAACATGCTCAAGAATGTAAGGACGAATGACATGCAAGCATGCATGCACGCAAGGACCAACACCTAGGCATATAGGAACAACTCTCAAGCACACTTAAGAGGATGCAAACATGGGCTAATGGCATGCATCATAAGCTTTGCAAATCATGTTAAGAATGGTGCTAAACAAAGTAAACAAGGTAAGCATGGCATGCGACAATGGTCCAAAATTCAAGGCAAGCCCAAGGGGGATTGAACTACACTTAATGCAACCACACATGGCACGAATTAAGTGACCAAAATCAGAGTTTTAGCATGCTAAAACAAAGCTAAAAAACCACTTAGATGGCATCTAAATGACTTACACATGGAAGCATACACAATGACCAAACATGGAGCATAGGACACAACCTCTTGAAGCATCAAAGGGGCCATGAAATGCAAGCATACAAGCATGCTAAGAGGACTGAAATGATGCTATAAGTGGTGCCAAACCACTGAAATAAGTCAACCAATGCGTGTTCAACACTTCACATACTTAAAGCTTACAAGCTAACAATGCAAAGGAGCTATGCAATACATGTTATGGTTGACCAAAACAACCAAAAATAGACCTTAAACATGGCAAAACAAGTACGAAAGCTTCACAAAGCTAGGCCAAAAGCATGCTTGAACAAGGGTTAAAACCTAGATGCATGTTAAGGCTATAATATGGCATTACAAGGCATGTATGCTAAGCAACCATGGTGTACGAAAACCAACTAAAAATAGAGGCATATTATGACATAATAAGCATGAAAATCAGCTAAGGCATGGCCAACACACACTTAGACTAGATGCTCACTAAAGAAGTAAAAATGGCCCTTTTCAAGGACAACAAGGAGAGGGGGTGGCCCTCCCCTTCCTAGGACCTCAAGGCACCATCCTCACCTCTGAAATCCCCCAAGATTTCAGTGGTGAGGAGGCCCAAACACAATGGTCCCGGAGCTCAACCGAAATGGCACAAAACAAGGGCCAAACAAGCCTTAAGAGGGGTCAAACAACCCCAAAGTTTAAAACACCCTTAACAAACTATTTAGAGCACTAAAAATCAGAACTTTTATATGTTATAAACTAAGCTCAAAAACAGATGCAAGATAGGTAAATAAGCTATGCAAAAATGGGGAAACAGGGACAAGTTTCTTACCCTTGTAGACCCTCTTCACCAATGGTGAACCAGCTGGTTCTTCAAGCTCAAACCAATTCCACAACTCCAAAAACAACCCTCAAGGGCCTCAGCTCCAAGAAAAGGTGTGATGGTGGGTGTTTGTGTGCAAAACTAAGACAAAACACACACAAAACACAAGAGAGAGAGAGAGAGAGATAGAGATGTAGGATATATGAACCCTAACCCTAAAACTCAAAACCCTCTGAAAATGTTGTCTAAATTGTCTAACCCCTGAACAAGGGAGAAGAGGCCTCTCTTTTGTAGACAAATGGCCTTGTAAAGCTTCCAAAGGAAGCTAGGGGGTGAAAGTGTATGCCAGCTGCACAAAAATATCTGCAAAAGTAGATGCACAGTAGTCGGCCGGCGAAAAATGCAATTGACCAAAAAAAGATAGCCGGTCGGCCATCTATAGTGCCGGCCGGCCAAACATTTGGCCGGTGGCAACAAAACACAGCCGGTGGCCTCAACCCACGGCCGGTGGAGTGTGGGGATGGCCCACAAGCCATTCCCTGCCCCTCCAAGGCAAAGCACAAGTGTTTGGTGCAAAGCCAGACACAAAACAATCGAGTCGAGAGATCCTGAGGCAAGGCGCGTAGCCGAGACTTCCGGGAACTCAAGACGAACACAAACATGGATGATCACCGAGTGTTCAAGCGGTGACGTCCAAGTCTTGAGGATGGTCAAAAATGGGGTGTCTACACATTAACATTAGCAAGTAAAGCATGGTTGAATAAAATTCATTCATGAGCTGATGAGTAGGTATTAAGGGACAGAGGATCATCTCTGAATGAGTTGAACAAGTTGGAATTTGGTTAGTCAGAGCCTTCAAGTACATTAAGCCACTGTTCTGTGAAGTATATAGTTTATTTCAAATCTCCTTAGCATATAGTTTATCATTTTATGTTGTTATTTGATTTGTAGAGAGTGAACAACTTGTGTGTAAGGATGACACTTGGCAGAGTTAGGGTGGTTTTTTTGTCAACTGAACAGTGCTATTGATATTTTATCATTATTTTGTTGTTAATAATAATTCCAAAATTTGTTGGGGGTAATGAGTATATTAAATGAACAATGGACAATTGAGAAGTTTGCTGTTGTATCATCATCATGTTCTCTTAGTTTATTAGTTACCATGGGTAATGGAAAGAAGCATGGGTAACGGACAAGTTCATGGTGATTTTGTGTCCAGATAGACCCTTAAACTATAAGTAGAGCAAGGATGTAACTCACCTACAAAACATTATTAGGTCTCAAGAAGATTTTCCCAAAAATGTGTTATGCTGGCATTGGTCTTCCAAGATCAAGAAATAAATTTGAGTAAGAGAAGAGGGATACGATGAGTATGAAAATCAAATCCATTGAATTTTGGTCTCTCTAAAAAAGTTCATTGAAGCACAGATCTTTGCTACTATCAGGCTTAGTTTGGTTAGATAGAGAATATAGGAAAGTGAAAGAAAAAGCAAAAAATATATTTTTCATGTGTTTGTTTAGATAGAGTCCTAACAAGTAATGAAAACTAAAGTTTCTTGTACAATTCAAATTAGATTGTTAGTTAGGCATACGATTTCTCGCAAAATATACTGGGAAATTTATTTTTTCCCACAAAACTTGATAATGCTTATTTTATTTCCCTCTTTAAAATGCTTCTCTCCACAACTCCCTATTATACGGTGATTACATTTTTTCCCATAATTTTCTTGTAATGTTGACACATTTAGGGTTTATGGTGAAAAAGATCTATTTACCTTTAAAAATTTATGATACAGAGGTCCATGCCCATGGAACATCAATAGGATTAAGACTGGATTCAGGCTCAGCAAATGTCTGCAATAGTGGCCATTGTGTGTTATGATACTATCTATGAAGAAAAAAAAAAACAATTGGCTTCAACTTTTGCCAAAGTAGGATGGTAAAGTAAGCTAGCATTTTGCAGGTTTCATTGGAAATTCATAGTCCCTTTGTTGGTGGGTGGTGACGTTATAAAGCTGCTGCAGAGGTTCCCATGGGAAGTGGTAGTTCTACCATGGAAATAGATTACTAATAGAGATAAGAGATATTAGATGGCAATAATTAGACTACCTCATTAACTTGGAAGTACGTGCCATGAGTGGAAAGCTTCCTCTCATTGTCGTTCCACATGGTATCTACACATGAGGCAAGTATCAATAAACAGCTCTTAGTAGCCTTCAATGTTACTTTTAGCAACAATAATTGTGATATGTATCCTAGGTTTGGATTTCCTTACCAAAAGTGTCCCTCTAATTGTTAATGAATTTGCTTCTCGTACACTACTACATGAGAAGCACTTCTGCTCATTGCACATTTTGCCTGATTCTTGAGACCTACACTTGCTTTCTAGTGGTTGAATTGAATTTGCAGTTTCTTCTGTAAGAATGATGCCAAAGTATATGGAAGCAATAATCACTTAACAAGACAATAATAGCATTTATACCTAAAAACTTAATGTCAAATAGCCTCAGATCGATTTGATCTGTCACTTGGGTTCTGATAGGTATAATAAATCATGTGCTTAGCTGGTGTCCATATAGCAAGAAGGTGTGGACTTGGATCATCTGGTTCTTGTTTATCCAGCTGAATATTTTAGAGGGTCAGTTGGAATAAATTTATGTTGCTGATAGGAGAATGAAATAAAACAAAAGCAGAGATAACTAACCCCTTTTAGGAGAGGGTGTGAATCTGGAAGTTCGTATCTGCAGCGGGATGGAAGGAGTTAGTTGTGCAGCAAAAAGTATCTTAGCAAGTTGTGTTATTTAACATTTATTAATATCTAAATGGTTTGTTTGTCAATACTGACAAAATAAAATCTAACTTGATCCACTGGCTTGGTAAGGTAGCAAACCAAGTTTTTGTTATTCTGGTTGGGGGTTTAATTTGTGGAAGATTTTGCAACTACTGTCTTTTGGAGGGTAACTTCAGGCAAACTGAATTGACTGCTGATTATATATTTTATTGGTCTAATAGGAAAATAAAATTTAACTTGGTCCAGTTCTTCTGTACTCATATATGTATGTCACATGAATATCTAATTTGAAGATTCCTACTTACACTTGATACTCTGTCCGTAGTCGACTCACATTCTTCAGTTTGGGTGTAGGGATGGAAGCAGCTTCTGGATTTAAAGCAACGAAAGCTTTGGACATGTCTCGTACATAGTTCCATATTCTCTTGCATAGATTCTGTGTGAACTGTTCAATGTTGAGCTTGATTGTAGGAATGTCGTCAGGATCCTCATAGAATGTGTCCCCAATGTCACTTTCTGTTACTTCAGTGGTTTCTGGTTTCGGTGTTGTGATGACCGGCTTTGTTATACATCTCTTTCCTTTGTTTTCATGGGAATTGTTGAGTCCGGACGTCTTCTCTCTAATTGTCATCCTTGTTCGTTTCAAATTTATTTTCCTTTTCGTTCTAGAGGGTGCGTGGCCGGGTTTGGAGTGTCCGGAAGTGAGCCGGAAAATTTTGGACTACTGGGCCAGGGTCGCACGTGTGGTGCCCTAGGCTGCACGTGTGGAGTGGGGGCGCTCGAGCGGCAGGGGTGGCCGCACAAGCGGTGAAGGTTGATTTGCATGGGTTTGCACACTGTCTAGAGTGCACAAGCAGTTGGAGCCGCCGCAGGAGCGGTGGAGGCCGCCGTACGTGCGGGGAGGGGCACCGCACGTGTGACCAACTTGGCAGTCTGAGCCCTATTTTTTTATAACTTTTTGGTCCGATTGTATAGCACATTTTGCTCATTTTTCTCATTCAAAACCCTATTTTCTCCTCTCTCTCTCTAGAAAACTCCCTCAAACACTTAAAAAACTTTGATTTTGCAAATGTTTGGATCAAGATCTTCATCATCTTCCGCTAAATCTAGAAGATCCAAGGTTAGGGCTTCATTTGGGTGGTGGAAATCAAGCCCCCTCTCATCTTCAAAGTTAGGGTTTCATCTCATCTTCCATCAACAAGTTTGAGGTAGGGATTTTTTGAGTTATATATACAAGTTTTGCCATGTTGATGATGATTTAAGAGTTTTCTTCTAGTTTTAATGATTTTAACTTGTGATTTCAAAAGTGTAGAGATTTTCTTAAAAAGGGGGTTTTCTTTAAACTTTCAAAGTCTTGGTCGATCTTTGAGGGTTCCATTTTGTTGATGTAAGAATGATGTCTTGATGAGGGTTTTCACCAAGACATGAGAAGTGTGGATTTTGGTTTAAAAGTGTTCTTGTGGTTTTGTATTTAAATTTTGGTTTAAAATGTAGAGATTTGTGAATATGGGCTTGTATCTCAATCTATTTTCTACTCTTGAGAGTTTTTCCTCTATTAGACTCATGAGAGATGATTTTGATGGAGTTTTTCTTGAAAAATGATGAAGATTTGTTTTTAATAAAAAAAACCCCTAGAAATGTGGGGATTTTGGTGAAATAGAAGATGTCTTTGAAATTCCTTATTTTCTTATGTTAAGAGGATGAATGAGGAAATGTAAATTTTAAATTGTGTTTTTATTAAATAGCAAAACCTTGACATATGAGCCATGAGAATTATTTTAGCATTGTTACTACATAATTGAGTATGTATAGTTGATGAATGGTAAATCACTGTGCATCATGGATTGTGAAAATTATAACCTTGAGAGATTTATGTTTGAAAACATCACATATGACCTTGAAGAGGTTAAATTAATTAGAATTATGCATGATGGGAAATGGTTGTGGTGTGTTGAAGACACATGGTTATTTTGCAAAATAATGTTGAGGTTAAGAAATGAGTAAGGTAGTTGCTTGTTGTTATTGTTAAGACAATTGAAATTGGAAAAGTGTTATGAGTTATGGAAAGATCATGGCATTGAATATTCATTCAATTTATTATTATGCATTATAAAATTTGATTGAAGATATTTATTTCATGAAAGAAAATGATGTTGTGATAAGAACCAAGGAAATGCGATATGGGGTAAATACGTGGTAAGTCCGGATAGGGAGTGTAGTTGAACTTGATAAGTTGGCTTGAGTGCCCTTGGTGAAAGACCAGAAAACCGCGCAAATAGGTGTCGAGCCTTCTAGTTAATACCGGTAAAAATGAAAGTTTGGTAGTACTCATAGAGTCTACTTGCAGACACCAGCCTAGGGATTACCAGTGTCGTATTTACCACCCTTTGTTGATTAAAAGAGTTGGAAATATTGAAATTAATGAGATTGCATAACGTTGTAGACGTCCCCAAACGGCCCAGGAGGACGAGTCCCCCCGTTCTGTTCGTTTTGGGTTCACTACAGTTCAGGACTCTCAAATTGTCACGGTTCTTAATCTGAACCAAAGAGTCCAAATCCGGCAAATCGTTTTGAGAAACAGATTTTGTAAAGAAGTGCCAAACATGGACTGCTTTGCCAGATACAGAGTCGCCACCTAAATATTTTTTTTTATGGGGGAATTTAGGAAACCCTGACTCGGTGCCAAAGGCCACGTGTCTGTCATCACCAAAGTTGCCTCCGCTCGGGAGCTTGGGTACGATTGGGGAAGGTCAGCTATGAGCACCCCCTCTCGCCCGATCCGAAGATCGGCCTCTACTAACCGTGATATCCGATTTTGAAAACGTTATGTGTTCTTATTCCAGTTATTAGCCTAGAATTACTACGTTATGCGCACAGCAAACAAGTATAGACCAAATCGTCTGAATTGGAATGAAGCATTGCGTACCCGTTTGTTTGAAAAACAGTTTGAAATTTACTACACGTAAGTAGGCTAAAGCACGAATTTCAACGAGTTGTTCCAACTCAAACAATCCAACCTTCACCCACAGGCATTCAAGCATTTTATATCACATAAGCATCTAGCCTCATGGTAATCATGCTATTATGGCAACACTCACACGCATGCGGTATGCTAAAGCATAAATGCTTACCTAGTACTCTGAGACAAAACAAAAACATGTTAGCAATCAATGCATGATCCAAGTCCATGTTAAGTGGCTAATGCAACGCATACAGAATGTCACTAGAGTAGGCTCGGCTAGTCTATACATAACATGTGAAAATGCACAAGTAGCATGTATTCAAGTTAGATTTGAAATACTTATGCAGTTAGTATGATGTACCGAGCCTGGTGCATGCAAGACTAATGAACGATGCACGCATGCATAGCATAAGATATGCTAAAGTAAACATGTCCTAATACTAACCATCAAAAGCAGGTAAGTAAAAGGGAGAAAGAAGTGTGGATTGGAAGACATGCACACACGCACCCATACTTATTATAGATTTGCCCTCGCTCGGAGGGACCGAAAGAATAATACAAGTTAATTAACCTACAAGCTAATTAAATATTACAAATCAATTAATCAATTAACAAATTGACTAATCTAATGAAAGCAGTAAACAGCGTCGGGAAGAGGGCCACAATGCAATGCACGCTCTGCTCCACTCGGAAAGTCACTGCCATGCACAAGTTGCCTCTGCTTTGACTGTTCTGCTTCTCTGAAAATTGCACAACTCCCCATGGTTGCTTCTCTGAGTGTTGTGGAACACCACCGGCTGAGTGGGATCATCACCGGCCATTTTGAAGTGGTCATCGACTAAACATTATGCTCTCGGCCAAACATTCTTTGCCGGTCGGCACTCAACACTGCCAGCCGGCCAAATCTTCCTGCTGAATCTGTTTTTGACAGCAGCAGAGGGTAGGCAAGGCATGGCAATGCATTTCAAGCAATGTATGCACCAACCACACCCCTTATCATATTCATGACTCAAAGGGATATGATTCTCGATTCTCGGACCATCAATCGCGCATTTCCACACATGATGGCCCAAAGGATCAAGTGTGCATTTCGATTTCAAATGAAATGCAATGAACATAAACAAACCAAGGGGCTTTCAACCTTTATCATGGCTTGATCAAGAGGTGAAGCATGCATGCCAATGCAATGCAATCCTAAGCATGGGAGCCTAAGTGTGCAATATGGGCATGCAAGCAAGTAATGCAAAGATGCAACTAACCAAGCATGCAAAGTGTAACAACAACATGCACACATGCAAGGTGAAATATGGACAACATGTTGGATACAAAGCATGCCCAATGCAACAACACAAAAGTGTGCAACGATGTGTCATGAGCCAAGTGTCTATATATATAAGCATGCATGCAAACATGGCTTAAAACTTTAAACATCAAAAGTAACTCTCAAGCACACTTAAGAGGATGCAATCATGGACAAATGTCATGCATAATAAGCTTCGAAAATCATGTTAAGAATGGTGCTAAACCAAGTAAACAAGGTAAGCATGGCATGCGACAATGGTCCAAGATTCAAGGCAAGCCCAAGGGGGATTGAACTACACTTAATGCAACCATACATGGCATGAATTAGGTGACCAAAACTAGAGTTTTAGCATGCTAAAACAAAGCCAAAAGACCACTTAGATGGCATCTAAATGACTTACACATAGAAGCATACACAATGACCAAACACGGAGCATAGGACACAACCTCTTGGAGCATCAAAGGGGCCATGAAATGCAAGCATACAAGCATGCTAAGTGGACTGAAATGATGCTATAAGTGGTGCCAAACCATTGAAAAAAATCGAACAATGCATGCTCAACACTTCACATACTTAAAGCCTACAAGCTAACAATGCAAAGGAGCTATGCAATACATGTCATGGTTGACCAAAACAACCAAAAATAGACCTTAAACATGGCAAAACAAGTATGACAGCTTCACAAAGCTAGGCCAAAAGCATGCTTGAACAAGGGTTAAAACCTAGATGCATGTTAAGGCTACAATATGGCCTTACAAGGCATGTATGCTAAGCAAGCATGGTGTACCAAAACCAACTAAAAACAGAGGTATATTATGACATAATAAGCATGAAAATCAGCTAAGGCATAGCCAACATGAACCTAAACATTATGCTCTCTCAAGAGGCTAAAATGACCCTTTTCAAGGACAACAAGGAGAGGGGGTGGCCCTCTCCTTCCTAGGACCTCAAGGCACCATCCTTACCTCTGAAATCCCTCATGATTTCAGTGGTGAGGAGGCCCAAATGCAATGGTCGCAGAGCTTAACCGAAATGGCACAAAACATGGGCCAAACAAGCCTTAAGAGGGGTCAAACAACCCCAAAGCTTAAAACACCCTTAACAAACTATTTAGACCACTAAAAATCAGAACTTTTATATGTTATACGCAAAGCTCAAAAACAGATGCAAGGTAGGCAAAAATGGGGAATAAAGGGATAAGTTTCATACCCTTGTAGACCCTCTTCACCAATGGTGAACCAGCTGGTTCTTCAAGCTCAAATCAGCTCCACAACTCCAAAAACAATCCTCAAGGACCTCTGCTCCAGGAAAAGGTGTGATGGTGGGTGTTTGTGTGCAAAACTAAGAAAAAACACACACAAAACACAAGAGAGAGAGATATAGAGATGGAGGATATATGAATCCTAACCCTAAAACTCAAAACCCTATGAAAATGCTGTCTAAATTATCTAACCCCTCAACAAGAGAGAAGAGCCTCTCTTTTGTAGACAAATGGTCTTGTAAAGCTTCCAAAGGAAGCTAACAAGAGGGAAATCCCTCCATACACGTGTATGGAGGGGGTGAAAGTGTATGCCTGCTGCACAAAAATATCTGCAAAAGCAGATGCACAGTAGTCGGCCGGCCAAAAATGCAATTGACCAAAAAAAGATAGCCGGCCGGCCATCTATAGTGCCGGTTGGCCAAATATTTTGCCGGTGTAACAAGCCCGCGGGGGGCCTCGCTACAGCTCGGACTCGACTTTTCGTAGTCACGGTTCTAAATCTGAACCAAAGAGTCCAAATCCGGCAAATCGTTTTAGGAAAACTGATTTTTGAAAGAAGTGCCAAACATGGACTGTTTTGCCAGATACAGAGTCGCCACCTAAATATTTTATTTTGGGAAATTTAGGAAACCCTGACTCGGTGCCAAAAGGCCACGTGTCCGTCATCACCAAAGTTGCCTCGGCTCGGGAACTTGGGTACGATTGGGGAAGGTCACTTCGTGAGCACCCCCGCTCGCCCGGTCATAGACCGGCCCCTACTAACCATGATATCAATTTTTGAAAACATTGTGAGTTCTTATTCCGGTTATTAGCCTAGGTCACTATGTGATGCTCACAGCATATAAGTATAGACCGGGTCGCCCGAATTGGAACAAAACATTTCATGTTTGTTTTTGAAAATGGTTTGCTACCCGCAGGTAGGCTTGAAACATTTTGATGATTCATTCCAATTCAGATAACCCAACCTTCACCCACAGGCATTCAGGCAGATATATCAGATAAGCACATAGCCTCATGGTAAGCATGCTATCATGGCATTCATTCACACGCATGCAAGGATGCTAAAGCATAAAGCTTACCGAGTACTCCAAGCCAAAAACAGAAACTACATTAGAAATTATGCATGATCCTAATTATACAGAAATGCCTAATGCAACACATGCAAAATGCAACTATAGTAGGCTCGGCTATTCTAAGATGGCATATGAAATGCTACAACTAACATGTATTCAACTTGGAATTGAAAGTACAATGCAGTTAGTATGATGCGCCGAGCCCGATGCATGCAATACAGATGAATGATGCAAACATGCTATCATACTGTATGCTAATTGAAATATGCCCTAATCTAACCATCAAAAGCGGATAAATAAAAGGGAGAAAGACGTGGCGTTGGAAGACATACATCACACTCACCCACACTTATTACAGTTGTGCCCTCACTCGGAGGGTCCAAATAAATAATACAGTCCAAATATTACAGTCCCCAAATAAAAGAATATTACAGTCCAAAATATTACAGAATTCTAATTAATTAAATGAATTAACTAGAAAGCAAATAAAACTGGCGTACAAGCCAGGGACCGCCTTGCTTCTGATGGATGATGCATGTCCGGATTGTCTTGCGCGGAAATCCACCGGAATGCCCCAATTAGCCTCTGTTTACATCTGTTATTCTTGAAAAGCATGCCAAGTCCCGGAAAGTTGCTGATTCCTGGTTTTGCTGCAACATAGAGCAAGAAAGGGGCATAGCAATGTATTTGCACAAATATATGCATGTCTCGATCCTCGTGCCACCAATCACGCATACCGAGGCATGATGGCCAAGGAGTCGAAATGCACAACTCAATATAGGATGAATGCACATGAAACTACAGCTAAAACCTAACTCCATCATGGATAATCCGGAGTGTCGGTGACTGGGGAATTGAGACACATTCCGTCACTCGGAGTACGAAATGTACCTCGTTTCCCGTGCCCGGGCTAACTCCTATTCCAGACACGATGCAATATGCATGATATGCATGAAATGCAACTAAGATGCAATCCTAACATACACAATGCTATGGAATGACCTGCCTCGAAATGCGTGCACACGGGCACGCAAACCGAGACGATGATATATGTCTCGAAGTACGTGCACACGGGCACGCAAACCGAGGCAATGATATGTGTCTCGAAGTACGTGCACGCGGGCACGCAAACTGAGGCAATGATATGTGTCTCGAAGTACGTGCACGCGGGCACGCAAACCGAGGCGATGATATGTGTCTCGAAGTACGTGCACGCAGGCACGCAAATCGAGGCGATGATATGTGTCTCGAAGTACGTGCACGCGGGCACGCAAATCGAGGCAATGATAGAATGATGAAATGACATGGAAATGACAAATGGGCTTATACCAACATGAGAGAGCCTCAGCCACACTCACATCGGATGCCGGTGGCAGAAAATGAAGTTCCTCGAAATGCGTGCACACGGGCACGCAAACCGAGGCGATGCTAAAATGTGATGAAATGACATGGAAATGACAAATGGGCTTATACCAACATGAGAGAGCGTCAGCCACACTCACATCGGATGCCATCGGATAAAAATGAAGTGCCTCGAAATGCGTGCACACTGGCACGCAAACCAAGGCGATACGAAAGCGATGCGAATGTCATGAAAAATGCAACATGGACTTATACTAACATGAGAGAGCCTCAGCCACACTCACATAAGATGCCGATGGCAGAAAATGAAGTGCCTCAAAATGCGTGTACACTGGCACGCAAACCGAGGTGATGCGAAAGCGATGCGAATGACATGAAAAAATGCAACATGGACTTATACTAACATGAGAGAGCCTCAGCCACACTCACGGGCACGCAAACCGAGGCGATGACAGAATGATATGAAAATGACATGAAAATGACAAATGGGCTTATACCAACATGAGAGAGCCTCAGCCACACTCACATCGGATGCCGGCGGGTAAAAATGGAGTGCCTCGAAATGCGTGCACACGGGCACGCAAACCGAGGCGGTGACAGAATGCAATGAAATGTGGCAAAAATGATATGCAAGCATGCTAATGGAATTTCAGCAACAAAATATGGGGGAAAACAGTCCCGAAATGAAGCGAAATGACATGAAATGCAAGGAAATGCCCCGAAATGCAACGTAAGGCACCCGAAATGGCCTATAGCTATGCCAAACATGCACAATATGGACATGCAATGCAAATAAAGAAGCTAGACAGTCCCAAAAGATGCACTTTCACAGTTATAAACATGGCCAAACAGCAAGTATAGGTAGGGGAAAAATAGCATGCAAGAATAGGGGCCAAAAGAGGGGTAATGAAGCAAGTGGTATAAGAAAAACTCAAACTGAAAAATTTCCTTCTACAACACTGAATATGGACCAAAAATATGAACATTTACAGTATATGGAAGACCTCAAATCAGTATAAAAACATGCTAAAAATGTGATGCAAAACAAGGCTCAAAAGGTGCTATAACATGAAGTATATAAAATATTCACCAAACAGAAAAAAAGTGTGAATGAAACATGAAGTATAGGCCAAAATAAGGCCACTTTTAGTTCGGACAAAGAGCCAAAAACAGAAGCAAAGAGGGCTATCAATTTATGCAAAAATGGGGCCAAATAGGGGATATAACTACAAGTGACACATGGAAACACCAAACAATGTTGAGCCCTTCTCCAATATTGAAGAGGGGCTCAAAATAAGCCTTATATAAGTTTATAATATGCTCAAAAACAGACTGCTCATGGGCCAAAGATAGCATGCAAAACTATGACATACAAGATGATCAATGAAGCAAGTATATTATGGAGGGCTCAAACAAGGTTGAGCCCTTAATGAGAAGTGAAGATGAGCTCAAAATATGGCCCTTTTCAGTTAGGGCCGGAGCTTGAAACCAAAAAGAAGTGGGGCTTAGAAATAGATCAAGAAAAAGGTTCAAAAGGTTAAAAGTGTAACTTACCCTTGAAGATTCAAGCTTTTGTTGCTTCTTGGATGGATTTGCAGCTTCTTTTGCCTTCTAGAAACCTTCCTTGCTGCTGGAGGTGAGGTGGTGGTGGTAGAGCTTGGTGGTGTAGAAGGAATGAAGGTTAGGGACTTAGGGTTTTTTGAAGAATTGAGAGGGAAGAAGATGGAGTTGGCTATGGAGCTTTTAAGAATAATTTTTCTAACCCTTACAAAGAAGGCCACCAGCTGGTTATAAGGATCAAAAATGGGGTGTAAAGGTGGGGGAGAAGGAGGGCAAAACTCCCCCACAAAATATCCCCCGGATACAGAAAATATCTGGGGGACATTGCCCCACAGCTGGAAAGGGTACAGTGCAAGGAAGCAGGCCGGCCTCACACTTTTGCTGGAGGTGGCCGGCCAGCCACACCCCCTAGCCGGCCGGCTAGGGGTCAAAAGGGTCAATGTGATTTTCTGGCCGGCCAGCTACTGGGGTGTAATAACCCACATTCATGTCTTAGTCATGTTCATGTACATTTGCATGATTTTGTCTTGTTAAGCTTGCATTTGTAGACTTGGACTTGTTTTGCCTAGGTAAAGGTTCTTGTCTTGTCTTGATGCTATCATGTTTTCCCTAAGTGTTGTATGCATGCTTTGTCCCTTTCCTGTTATGTTAAGCCTAGGTCATGCCAAGCCTAGGTCATGTTAAGCCTAGGTCATGCCAAGCCTAGGTCATGTTAAGCCTAGGTCATGTTAAGCCTAGGTCATGCCAAGCCTAGGTCATGTTAAGCCTAGGTCATGCCAAGCCTAGGTCATGTTAAGCCTAGGTCATGTCAAGCCTAGGTCATGCCAAGCCTAGGTCATGCCAAGCCTAGGTCATGCCAAGCCGAGGTCATCTTAAGCCTAGGTCACACCTTTGAACCTCTTACACCTTGGACCATCTTGGAACCGCTTTTGTGACCTCCACCACCACCTAGGCATATTGGCCGAGATGTTACCACCTAGGCATCCGAGATCCTTAATCCTTGCACCTAGTGATCTTGTTCTGGGACTGGAATGACCTAGACCGAGGTGTGGCACATCTAGGCCAAGGTGTGGCACAGCTTAGTCAAGTGTTGTCCTTCCTAGCCGAGGTCATTGTCACCCTAGTTGCCGAAGTCTTGTGGTTAGCCGATGTCACCCCTTGCCGGAGTGCCATTCCGAGTAGCTTGCTAGATACGCCTTGTCTGGGCCTTGTCTTGTCAATCTATCACCTTTTTGAAGAGAACCAACCAACCGTTGCCACGTGTCCGAGATGAGAGTTAAGTCAGCCGGCAGAGAGAGAAACCCCTCATTTGTTGTATATTGTTTTGAAGAGTAGAGAGAGAAGCTCTAGAAGAGGGAGAAGAGTTCTTGAGAGAGAGTAGATTTCCAAGCTTGATTCCAAGAGATCCAACCGTTAGATCCGCGTTCTAAGGTTAGATTCTTGATCTACTCATGATGTTCTTTATGTTTATGTTATTGCATTGCATGATTGAAAATGATTTGTAAGCCATGCATTGCTTTGAAGTTCGGTTTTAGAAAGAGAAAATGGCATTCATGTGTTCTTCAAGAAAAGTCATGTTTTGATCCGAAGGCTCATGCCTAGATCCATGTTTTTGTGTTTGTTCTTGCATGATTTTCAAAGTATGGGTACCCAGGTCCATGTTTTCGAACTCATGTCATGAAATCCCAGATCTTGTAATAACAAGTTATGATTTTAGCATTCATATTCTTCATGTTCTTCATGCTCATGTTCTTCATGTTCTTCAAGGAGGAAACCCAGATTTCCAGGCTTCATTTCCCTAGGTGTGATCACCGACACCACTCTTGCCTAGATCACACACCTAGGCCAAGCATCGTATCTCACCTTGGCCTACCTTGCATGATCACTTGCACATTAGTTTATCTTGCATGCACACCTAGGCTAACCACTGCACACCTAGGCCGACCATGGTACACCCATGCCAGCACCTTGTAACACCTCGACAGACAGCTACATACTGAAGCCTAGGTAACCACACCTCGGCCAAGAGGTGTGGGACCTCGGCCAAGACCTCCTGAGTTCACCCAGCTAGGTCGTTTTAGCCTAGATCATCTCTGTGCATCCATTCCAGGACCTGGTTGGTACCCAGCATGTTTTCCCTAGATGTTTTCAGCATGTTTTCCCTAGGTATTTTCAGCATGTTTTCCCTAGGTATTTTCAGCATGTTTTCCCTAGATATTTTCAGCATGTTTTCCCTAGGTATTTTCAGCATGTTTTCCCTAGATGTTTTCAGCATGTTTTCCCTAGGTATTTTCAGCATGTTTTCCCTTGATGTTTCCAGCATGTTTTCCCTAGGTATTTTCAGCATGTTTTCCCTAGGTGTTTTCAGCATGTTTTCCCTAGGTATTTCCAGCATGTTTTCCCTAGATGTTTTCAGCACGTTTTCCCTAGATCATTTGCATTCATGTGAAGCTTGTTTTAAGAGTGCGTTCAATAGACTTTGCCACGTGTTTGTAGGACTTGGACCTTTGCCTTGATCCCGACGTCCCAAGAACTAAGTGAGTGGTATTTTTAATAAAGTTATGTTATAAAGTTTTGACAAAGCCTTGCTTCGTTTTAGAAAAGTATTTGATCAAGCATGAATGATTATCCCTATTTGTATATCAAATACTAACTTGTTTTGATGACATGTCTTGAAAGTCCTTAGTTGCAGGGGACTATAATACAACTGCACTCTTGTCTTGAAAGTCCTTAGTTGCAGGGGACTATAATACAACTGCACTCTTGTCTTGAAAGTCCTTAGTTGCAGGGGACTATAATACAACTGCACTCTTGTCTTGAAAGTCCTTAGTTGCAGGGGACTATAATGCAACTGCACTCTTGTCTTGATATGTCATCACCCCATGTATTATGTAGATGTTATTAACATCCCAAGCAAGATTTGAAAGGCCAAGATTTGATTGATGAACTTGATTCATCCCATGTTTTGAACAAGCTATGATATATGTATTGTTTTGACAAGGACCTTGGAAATCATTCATTTTACCCCTTTATTACTTATACCATTCACTGAGTATCCAAGCTCACCCTCCCTATGTATATATGTAGGTAATAAGCAAGAGGTCGGCTTCGCCAAGACGTGTGTTTTGTATGCTTGTTTGGTCGGCTGTAAGGATGTCGGCAATCCTGAAGATCATGTTCCATGTTTTGTATTTCATGTGTTATATTTATGTCGGCTTGAGAAGCCTTTTGCCAAGATGTAATATGTACTTTTGTATTCAAGTTTCAATGCTATGTAAAGATGTATGCCATTCCATTTGACTTATGCACTGCTCTTATGGACCACTTGTATTTGAATTATTGCTTCCGCATTTGTGAGCCCCCTATATAAATACTCTGATTGTGTGTGAATTTTGTAAGTCGGCCTTCGGTAATCTCGGATTACTGGCCATCACGGCACCAAACTACTAGGGGCGGTTTGGGGGCGTGACATGGGGAGGTACCCCTATGTGTGTACAACACAACCATGTAGTTGAAATTCCAAGAAAGTGGGCCCAAGGGGTTCAACAATGGCTCGGAAAGAGGGGGTCAAAAGGGTCAAGTGACCTTAATGGCCGGCCATGAACTTTTAGGGGCCTCTCAGATGTGTAGATCACAGATATGTGGTTCAAAGTTCAAGAAAAAGGGTCCAAGGGGTTCAACATTAGCCCGGAAGAAAGGGGTCAAAAGGGTCAGGTGACCTTAATGGCCGGCCACCAACTTTTAGGGGCCTCTCAGATGTGTAGATCACAGATATGTGGTTGAAAGTTGGCAACACTAGCTCCAAGGCATTCAACATTAGCCCGGAAGTGCGAAAAACGGGCGCCGGAAGGCTCCGGAAGAGAGATAACTGGTTGTTGCAACAATTGCTGGCCTCCCACCCTTCAGTGACCTTCCCTGTGATAAAACAGAGATACCTGCCAAAAATGAACGAAAACCGTTGCAAAATGAATGTTCCGGGGCCAAAACACGCAGTTCGGGGTCCCGAAAATGGGCTGTTAAGCACCGAAAATGGTATTCGACCTCGAAGTGGGTTTCTTAGCCCCCAGTGTCCCTCAAAAGGGATGAAATAAGATGTATGCCAAAAATTAGAGCAAACGGAGATGGTTAGGCGGTCCCGAACCGAGGCACACAGCCTGACGGCTCCGAAAACCGGGAACCGGACTCCGAAATGGGCAAAATGGCCTACGGCCACCAAATGTAGCCTACGGACATTGAGAGATGGTCTACGGGACCTCTCCCTTCCCTCAGGAAAAGAAACAGAGAAAACCGAGTCTGGTTCGCAAACCGAGACAAGGCACAGAAAAGGGTTCGGAAGTCCGGAGGCAGGGCTCACGGCCGTGACTCTGAAATTTCTGAACAAGCACATTATGGAACATCACCAAGCGCTCAATCGGTGACGTCTGAGTCTTAAGGTCGGTCAAAAATGGGGTGTCTACAGTTGCCCCTCTTTGACAGAACTCGGAAGTCACAAGTGACGGGAGTGAATGTCAAAGCCCAGAGACGACCCATTTTTGACAAGGCCGAAGACTTAGACAAACATACTGGATAAACAGAGATGCGCCCGCAGGCATGCCCGCAGGCAGGGGGGCAAAATGCAAATGATATGCAAGAAGTCGAAGGTAACCCAATGATCGTGCAAATGCAGCAAGCTGTAATGAAGCAAGTATTCGCAAACAGATGCAACAGTTTTAAGCAAGAATGCAAAGCAACAACTACATTTCATGCAGTTAAGAATGTGGAGGATTATTCAATCCCCGCCACGTCTCACACGGAGAAGATACAATACCTGCGCGATTCGTCTGGTCGCACCAGCTTCAATTGAACCGTACATACAATATCGTGCCTGCAAAAGAGAGAAATTGCAACAAACACAATATGCTAACAATATGCATTCAATGTGACTTTGAAAATTCGACACATGCAGTGCCGGTGAGTGAATGCATCGCAATGCAAGAATGGAACATGCGTGACAACGCATGTTCAAACACGGAAGTATGATTAACATCAAGAAACGTGCATGTTAATGCAGGTATGTTCATGAAAATGCAAGATAATGTAACACGAGCAGGAATCAGGGCGCTCATTTGTCAGGAATCAGCGAGTACGGAAAAGCGTGTTTCGGCGAAGGCAACTCAATCGCGGTCTCCGATCCGCTTTTTTGAAATGTTACCACTCATTCAAAAAGGATACATTTTGATTTCGATGGATGAAGATAAGACACATGTCAGAATTTGAAACCGAAGTCCCGACGGAGCAATTTCGCGACCGGAAGTGTACTTTTCTTGAACTTTTTCAGGTCCCGGGAACTCCGATCTTCCTCAAAATTTGCAGAGAGCTAGGTGAGCATGTGAGGATGATGGCCGGCCGTTTATCTTCCCAAGGGGAGGTGGCCAACCGGTTTCCACAAAAGTAGATGGCTGGCCGGCCATTTCTGCAAAAAGCAGATGGCTGGCCAGCTAGAAATAGGGGCCGGCCGGCCATGCCCTTTTTCCGGGGGCATTTTGGTCTTTTTCCCTCCTTTTTGATGCTCTTGCAATCCAAGGCTTGAAGGCCTATAAATGGCAGCCGAACCTCACTTCATTTCTTGCCTCTTTCAACACTTTTCTCTCCAGTTTTGAGTTTTACGCGCGTTTTCCAACGCCTCGCGCAAATTATTTTCGTAAAAACACTTAGTTTTAAACACTTTGGAGCGATTAAATTCCGGCTTCGGAGCTTCCTTTTGCATTTTCACCACTTGAGGTAAGTTTATCTTAATATTTGGAATATTTTCTCGGGAGTTGACTTTTGTTGACTTTTTATTTCCCGGGAGTTGACTTTTGTTGACTTTTTCCAATTTTGGCCCATTTTGCTCATTTTTTCTCCCCTTTTGCAGATTCTTGAAAATGGCGGGTACTTCTTCCCATGGCGGAGGTTTTCCAGGTGCTGGAGATGATTTCGATCCCATGACTCTACCTCCGAGGACCCGACCTTTTATTCCTGAGAGGTACCGTCCGGCAGCTCACGTCCTCCCGCGTGCCGTCTTCCGTCATTTTACCAGCTTCGACGAGCGAGCACCCGTGGATCTGCTTCTCAGAGAGCCGGAGCAGCATCTCTCTCACGAGGCCCGAGAGGTATTTACCTTATCTTCTGTATTTTACATTTCGCACCTTTTGCCATGCTTGAATATGCAGTTTAGCTTATGACATAGTACTTTGCTTACATTTTGAACATGTAGTTTCAACACTTGAATTTCTGAACACTTGGCTCACCAATTAATTGCGAACACACAGCCCATATTAGAACACACGACTCCAACACTGATTTGTCGAACACACAGCCCGAATTCGAAAGTGAACACACAGCTCACACTTTAAATGGAAGTTGAACACGCAGCCCAGACTTCAAATTTTCTGAACACGCAGCCTAGATAGATGGTGGACACACAGCCCACAATTTAACTGAAGGTTGAACACGCAGCCCAAAATTCAAATTTTCTGAACACGCAGCCCAGGTAGATAGTGAACACGCAGCCCACAAATTAACTGAAAGTTGAACACGCAGCCCAAATTTCAAATTTTCTGAACACGCAGCCCAGGTAGATAGTGAACACGCAGCCCACAAATTAACTGAAAGTTGAACACGCAGCCCAAATCTCAAATTTTCTGAACACGCAGCCCAGGTAGATAGTGAACACGCAGCCCACAAATTAACTGAAAGTTGAACACGCAGCTCAAATTTCAAATTCTCTAAACACGCAGCCCAGGTAGATAGTGAACACGCAGCCCACAAATTAACTGAAAGTTGAACATGCAGCTCAAATCTCAAATTTTCTGAACACGCAGCCCACAAATTAACTGAAAGTTGAACACGCAGCTCAAATCTCAAATTTTCTGAACACGCAGCCCAGGTAGATAGTGAACACGCAGCGCACAAGTAACTGAAAGTTGAACACGCAGCCCAAATCTCAAATTTTCTGAACACGCAGCCCAGGTAGATAGTGAACACGCAGCCCACAAGTAACTGAAAGTTGAACACGCAGCTCAAATCTCAAATTTTCTGAACACGCAGCTCAGGTAGATAGTGAACACGCAGCCCACAAATTAACTGAAAGTTGAACACGCAGCCCAAATCTCAAATTTTCTGAACACGCAGCCCAGGTAAATAGTGAACACGCAGCCCACAAGTAACTGAAAGTTGAACACGCAGCTCAAATTTCAAATTCTCTGAACACGTAGCCCAGGTAGATAGTGAACACGCAGCCACAAATTAACTGAAAGTTGAACACGCAGCCCAAATCTCAAATTTTCTGAACACGCAGCCCAGGTAAATAGTGAACACACAGCCCACAAGTAACTGAAAGTTGAACACGCAGCTCAAATTTCAAATTCTCTGAAGACGCAACCCAGGTAGATAGTGAACATGCAGCCCACAAATTAACTGAAAGTTGAACACGCAGCCCAAATCTCAAATTTTCTGAACACGCAGCCCAGGTAGATTTTGCAAGTAGCTTATTTCACTTCATCGGCACACAGCCCAAACTTCATTCCATTGTCACACAGTCCTTTTTCATTCCATTGGCACACAGCCCATTTCATTTCATTATTGACACATGTATTCATTCTGAATGCAGGGTAGTTCCCGCAGTGTGCGGGGGTATGGTTCCACTGCAGCGAGGGATTGGTACGCTGAGCTCCCGGAGGGCGTCAGAGACTTGGTAGATTTGGCGGGGTTCGGCCCCTTCTGTGTCGGGTTGTCACGTTGTCCTGCCAGGAGGACGCTGATGGCAGCCTTGGTAGAGAGATGGTGGGACACCACCAATTCCTTCCATTTCTCTGCTACCGGGGACATGACCATGACCCCTTTTGATTTCGCTGTATTGACTGGCCTTGACGTCGGAGGTTGGTCCATCCCTTACGACGAGGACATGGGCGAGTGGGAGGCCGCCTGGATGTATTTATTGGGGGCTCACCCACCTGTTGACAGGGTCTCTGGGAGAGTCCGATACACTTGGTTCTCTTCCCATTTTCGGCGGGCAGAGATGGTGCCCGAGACTCCCGAGGAGACAGAGCAGTATGCTCGTGGCTTCCTGATGTTCCTCTTCGGGACTACCCTGTTCGCCGACAGAGGGAACACCATTGGGCTATACCTGCTGAGCGCTCTGGTTGACCTATCACAGGTCAGTAGATATGATTGGGGTGGCGCTGGCCTGGCTACCCTCTACTTTTATATGAGCGCGACCTCCCGCGGGCAGGGCGACTTACTTGGCGGCTACTGGAGAGCCTGGGAGGTACTTTTCTGTCCCCCTGATTTACATTTCTGCTTCTCATTACTTGTACATTGCACCCACAGCGCACTTTTACAGTCTGTATTTTGCTCTCAGCATTTCGTACTTACATTCTGCACTGCTTTTCTCAGCTATGAGTTTATGAATACTTCCCATCATTAGCCCCAGAGCTGGAGGTGGTAGGGATTCCCGTGACCCCATATTCATTGATATTTGAGGGCCCGCACCGGGCGAGGCCTCGAGAGACCCTCCTTCGCCTGCGACAGTATTTCGACACGGTGCGACACTCAGAGGTACTCCAGAACTTTCAGTTCTTTTCATTTTCATCTTTGATTTGCACTGTATATTCTTGATTTCTGATCGGTTTATGCATTTGTCATCCGCAGATTACATGGCAGCCTTGGGCGCCCCTGGGTGATGATCTCCGACTTCAGTATACCGGAGCATCAGGCATCTCCCAGTATAGGGTCCTGCTTGAAGGGCCGGTTGGCAGGGCATGGTTCCTGGGGGAGCGCTTTCTGCGCCAGGTATGGGGGTATCTTTATCAGGATATTCCCGCAGCACCCCCAGCTAGTATGCGGACCGCTGACAGGCTCTCTTACTCAGAGGTAGTTGGTGCTATGCTGGGTACTGAAGCCTTACTATATATTGAGGAGGGGGACTACGCCACCTACCGTCACATATACTTGATGCCCCCATTGACGGAAGCTCGTATCCCGATGATGAGGCCTGCCGGTACGTCATCCTCGGATCAGGCTCAGGCTCGAGCTACAGACATCCCTTCTTCTAGCAGGGTTGGCGCATCTAGAGGTGGGAGTAGACCGTTTCCTCCGACTCCGTCGATTCATCCTCATGTCGGATGGCCAGATATGCCTACTGAGTTGATGGCGTGGCAGTACGGGGCTAGCTCTCCGACTCTGATTCCACTAGAGCCCCCGATGCCCAGTGATCGATACGCCATTGATCCGGACTCACCGCCGGTATGCTCCACTTTTCATTCATCATTCAGATGTTTAGACACTCTTCTGTTCACTGATGATTATGAACTCGTTTTTGCAGCCATCGCGAGGATACATGGAGGAGGTGGTTGGACTGGTGGCCACACTCGAGGGCATGGTCCTACGCAGGGAGGCACAGTTGTCTGTTGCGGGCATTCAGGTACTCTTCAGTTTTCTGGCATTTATCATACTTCTGATGACATGCTGATTTCTACTGCATCGATAGACTATTTGTGTAGAGCACATCTGACACACACCCCACTTATACACTGTACTTACATGCACTCACTTCATGTAGCCTCTGCCTGTATCTGCATCTGATGTATATATTTGAACTGATGCATTTGAATTGAACTTTTTGTTTTCAGATGCCTTCATGGTCCGGCCAGCCGCAGACTAGGCCATCCGGGCCTCATTGGGGAGCTGGGCCATCTCGGCCTTCCAGAGGATCTGGGCCATCTAGGCCTTTCCGAGGAGCTCGAGGAGGGCCTGTCCGCAGACGCAGGGCTCATGTTGTGGAGGTGGAGTCTGATGAGGAGGAGGAGGAGGCTACCGACCGTCAGTTCGAGACATCTGTTGAGGAGGGAGGCTCCGGTTTTGGCTCGGGGAACAGAGGCGAGGCTGAGGAGGACCCTGAGGATGACGGCTCCGACTCAGATGATGGTGTGGAGGTCGTCCCGCAAAAGAGGACGAGGCGTGCTTCTCGTTCCCGCTCCCGAGGACTTTGATGTTGCTATTTCCTGCTTTATTTTTCTTTTTGCTAGTAGTTTGTAGCACTTTGCACATTGTTAGGCAGTTTTATTTTTTGTAAAACTTGTACCTTTGTATGTTGTAAAGCATGATGAAATGAAATAGCTTTTGAAAAGATGTTTGTATTTTTAGCATCGTATCGCATCAATTTATTTTGCACAAAAATAAAATTGAATGGAAATGCGCATTGTGTAATCACCAAGTCAGGTAGTGAACCGACGCAACAAACTAAGCAACTCAACTTACTAAGATATAACAGAATCTTTAGCAAGTTTACAACTCGATAAGCAAAATGCAACAACACCAATAAACCAGACTTGAACAAAAATTGCTTAAACAGAGAGCAATGACTCAAAAACACAAAACACGTCCGCTCGACAAACAACTCGATAAGCAAAACAACAACTCGATAAGCAAAACTCAGCAACAACAAAGCGTACTTCTGACGATCTGGGCATCGGAACGCATCCGGAATGAAGGCCTTTGACTCTCCCGTTGCATGGAAATACTTGGAACTTTCCCTCGAAGAGTAAAACAAGGCCAAGGAGATACACTGCAGCATTGCCAGCCATCCCCGGGAGCCGGCCGGCCATTTTTGAAAAAGAGAATGGCTGGCCAGCTAGTTTTGAAAAAGTAGATGGCTGGCCGGCCATTCAGTCCTGCAGCCACCAGATTTTTGACACTTGTCCCCGTGAACAGTGTTTTTCCTTCTATATAAGCCTCAACTTCGGGAGCATTCTCTTCATCTTAATTTTAGACAAAGATGGAGGCGTTTCTCGCGGAAAATATCACATCTTGGATCTCTTCTCTAGATGGCTCGGAAAAGTTGAATTTCCGGGGTTTCGGCTTGAATGCACTATTCACACTGAGCCGTACTCCGCTACATCTTCCTTTTCTCCATGCCGCGGCAAGGTTCTGGAATCCAGTGACGCATGTTTTTAGCTTTGGTGGCCAAGAGATGTGCCCCACTTTCGAAGATTTTCAAGTTTTGATGGAGTCCGAGTGTTCTGAAGTGATCTTGCCCCAGTTCCGTTTTGGTCACGCCCAGGCTTTAGGGCGGATGTGTGGGCTCACAGCGCATGACGCTCGATCTCTGATCTGCAGTGGAGAGCTGGACATCCTCGGCTTGATCCACCATTTTTCCGACGCTGGTGACTGCATCAACCATTATTGGCAGGGTTTCCGGCAACACGCCCTCTGTTTATGTTTGTTGTCTCACTTTCTGCTTTCCTCGGGCTTCGGCGGGGCTAGCATTCGCCTGATTGAAGTCGCCCAAGGTTTGAGAGAAGGAAAGAGCTGTATTGCCATGACCTTGGCCGAGACATTGATGGGTTTAGATTCTGTCTATCGCCGGGAGGCGACTAGGTTTGCCGGGAGTCCACTGCTACTGCAGGTAATGTTTCCCACCCGACCTCACATATATATATTTGCTCACATCACTCGGCCCTCAGGCTCGGTTTTTCTCACAAAACCCTTGTCTTACTTTTCTCTCATCGTACATCTCTCTATTCTTTATTCTCTCATTTTCCATCCCTCCCCTAGGTATGGTTAATGGATAAATTGCAGGTTGTGGACTCTTGCCCTTCTTATTCAGCTCGAGGCTACTTCTTTCGGCAGCGCCTAGTCAATGCTCTTGACGAAAGGTGGTGGTTCGATTGGATGTGCAATTTGTCCGCAGACGGCATTGCTTGGCGTTGTCCTTGGCTCAACCTCCCGGCAATGAGCTATAGTATGTCCCAGCTGACTGGGATCCAATTGGTTGGTCTGACCCACTGCGTATTCTATTTTCCGTTCCGGTTCCTGCGTCAGTTTGGCCATGATCAGACTTGCCCACCGGAGGGGATTGAGTACCCAACTGCTTTCCCGGTTCGGGGTGCACAGCTTGCCCGATATGCCACGGCATGGAGGACTAGAGAGCTCTTGGCCCCTGCCCCAACTTTCAGTTGCACTTTATCCGATGAGTGCGTGGATTGGCTCAATGAGGAGGCACAGGTCGGGCCTAGTTTGGCATCAGACGCTCCGTCCAGCTCCGGAAGGGGACACAGAGATACTTGATTCAACTATGCCTCGAATTTATTGCTTATTTAGCATTTTCAAGTTTTCATTATGAATGTACTAAAAAGCAACCTCGATTGTAATGCAAGAGCAAGAGAACTCAGTTTTGAAATCAATGAAATTGAAAGTTGTGGTACTGAAAATTTTCCGCTTTTGGTCCAAAAATGGTCTTAGTCGTAAAAAGATTGATTTGAACAAAGTCAACTTTTATTAAAACTTTTCAAAACTATTTTCGATGTGGATCAGAATTGGACATGTCGGAGATCTGTCACTGAGATGCACAACCCCAGATCCCTGCAACTGGAAAGTTGCCCCTAGTCTGAAGGACAATGCGGCACTTCATAGCAACGGAAAGTTGCCCCTAGTCTGAGTAACTTTGCATCGTCGTGGCAACGGAAAGTTGCCCCTAGTCTGAACAGCACTGTACCGGAGATCGCGATAAATGCTGATGGATAGAGATGACTGAGATGATCAAGATGGACAGAGTTGATCGGGGAAAATTTTATGGCTGAACTTCGAGGTGAAGTTGCCTATGTATCCCAAAGATGGGAATCAAGCCTTACGTAGTTCAGGCTAAGGTTCGCTTGAGTATTTTCACTCTCCTTTTGCGCTCTAACTTTTGCCAAGGCCGCCCTTTGCGGGTTTTCAACCTTGCGAGCTTGTCTGGCCAATCTCGATAGGTTTCCACCATCTTCTGTAGTATATGCTTGATATTCTTGTTGGCAGCTTCAACCGCTCCATTGGTCTGCGGCCTGTATGTAGATGACTTGTGAAAAGCCACATTGTATTTCTCCAACAAGTCTATCACTTCTTTTTTGAAGTGGGAACCATTATCTGAAATTATCTCGTTTGGCACCCCATAGCGACAGATGATATTGTTCCTGATGAACTTTGCAACGTGCGACGCCTTCAACACCGCGTATGATTGGGCCTCGACCCACTTTGTGAAATAATCTATCGCCACCAGGATAAACTCATGCCCGTTTGACCCCTTCGGGGTAACAGCTCCGATCACATCAATTCCCCAGACTGAAAAAGGCCATGGTGAAGTCATGTTGTACAGTTTTGACGGCGGGATGTTCATACGGTTTGCATGGATTTGACACTTGTGGCATCGCCGAACAAAGCTAATACAATCCTCCTCCATGGTTGACCAGTAGTAGCCCTGTCTGAGGATCTTTCTGGCCAGCATTACTCCATTCATGTGTGCACCGCACTCCCCCCCATGGATGGCTTCCATCAGGCGTTTTGACTCTTCAGCTTCTACACAGAGCTTATGCATTCCCAGATGACCCCTTTTGTACAAATTTCCCCCATAGATAACGAATTGAGCAGCCATTCTTCTGACAGCCCTCTTATCTTTGGCATTTGCCCCTAGTGGATATGTCTCCTTTTCCAAGAAGTTCCAGATGTCGTAGTACCAGGGGTTGCCGTCTTGAACCTCATCTATGGCGGAAATCGACTCGTATGCCGGCACGAACTTCTGATCAATAATGACTGGACGCATCCGGACTCCGGACGGGATGTCTATCATAGAAGATAGAGTTGCTAATGAATCTGCAAACCTGTTGTTCTCTCTTACGAGGTGGGTGAATTTTAGCTTTTCAAACCGAGGAATTAGTGAATCCAAGGTTTGGTGGTATATTATCATCCTTTCCTCCTTGACTTTCCAATCTCCTTTTGCTTGAGACACAACGAGGTTCGAGTCCCCAATGACGTCCACTCGTCTTGCCCCTAGTTCCAGGGCTGCTTCTAGGCCAGCAATACATGCTTCATACTCTGCTTCATTGTTGGAAACCTTGAACCAGAGCTTGAATGCTAAAGGGATACGGGAATCGTCAGGCGCTATCAGCAACACCCCTATCCCATACCCATACTGGTTTGACGCTCCGTCAAAGTACATTGTCCAAGTTTCATCTTCGACGTGCAGAATGGCTTCATCTGGGAATAAATACTCAATCGCTTCATCCCCCTCAACCGGGTGGTCGGCAAGGAACTCCGCTACCACTCTGCCTTTTACTGATTTGCGCGTTACGTACTTCAAATCAAATTCGGAGAGCAACAGCAACCATCGAGCTAGCCTACCCGTAAGTGCTGGTTTCTCGAAGAGATATTTGATGGGATCCAAACGCGAAACCAACATTACTGAGTGGGCTAACAGGTAGTGCCGCAGCTTCCTGGTTGCCCATACCAAGGCCAAACAAGCCTTCTCCAGCGGCGTATAGCGGGTCTCGTAATCCAGCATCTTTTTGCTCAGATAGTATATGGCCCTTTCCGCTTTGTCTTCCGATTCTTGCGCGAGCATGCAGCCCATGGTAGTCTCAGTTGCCGAAAGATACAGTATCAACGGTCTCCCCGGCTCTGGCGGTGACAACACGGGTGGGTTCTGTAGATACTCTTTGATCTGCTCAAAAGCTGCTTGAAATCGGCCGTCCCATTGGAATTTCTTTCCTTTCTTCAGGAGACCAAAAAGTAGTTCACAAGTCAAGGTTAATTTAGAAATAAACCGTCTTATGAATTGCACTTTACCCAGAAAGCCTCGCACCTCCTTTTCAGTCCTTGGTGGTGGCATTTCTAAGATGGCCTTGATTTTGGAAGGGTCGACCTCGATGCCCCTTTGTGTGATCAGAAACCCTAGCATCTTCCCTGCTGTAACACCAAACGTGCATTTCTGGGGATTCAGTCGCAACCGAAACTCTTTGATCCTTTGAAAGAATTTTTGTAAGGCGGTGTAGTGGCCCTCTCTATCTTTGGACTTGACAATCATGTCGTCCACGTACACCTCGACCTCTTTATGGATCATATCATGCAGTATTGTAGTTGCTGCCCGTTGATACGTAGCTCCAGCATTTTTCAACCCAAATGGCATCACTCTATAACAATATGTCCCCCACGGGGTAGTGAACGCAGTCTTCTCCCAGTCTTCGGGTGCCATCACTATCTGGTTATAGCCTGAGAAACCATCCATAAATGAAAGCAAGGCATGTCCTGCCGTGAAGTCTACCAATTCATCGATGTGCGGCAAAGGGAAGTCATCTTTCGGACTGGCCCTGTTCAAATCTCTGAAGTCTACACAGACCCGAATTCTGCCGTCCTTCTTCGGCACCGGAACTATGTTGGCCAACCAAGTTGGATATTCAGATACCAGCAGGAACCCTGCGTCAATTTGCTTGGTGACCTCTTCCTTAATCTTGAGGGCCCAGTCTGGGCGAATCCTTCTGAGCTTCTGTTTGACAGGGCGGGCCTCTGGATCAAGAGGGATCCGGTGCTGTACAATCTCAGGATCGATTCCAGGCATGTCTTCGTAGGACCACGCGAAAACATCTTTGAAATCTTTTAATAAAGCGACTAAGCGCTCGCGCTCCTCTGAAGACAACGTGGACCCGATCTGGACCAGCCGCGGGTCCTTCTCAGTACCAACATTCACAGTAGTGATTTCGTCCATTAATGGTTTAACAAATCTTTCCTGCTCTTGATCAATTAATCGTTGCAAAACTGGGGGAATTTCTTCCTCGCTGATTTCATCAAAATTTTGAAAATCTTGATTTAAGCAATAAATCAAAGGCACAGAAAAATACTCGGAAACCACATCCACATCATTCTCATTAAATACTTCCAAGCCGTCAGATTCCTCTGTTACAACAGACTCAAAAGAGAATGAAAAAGACGACCTAGACAGGACTGTGGCATCCGGGTTATCACCCCCAGGAATACCGGACCCAGACTCAGTTGAGCTGGAATCTGATTCCGACGCAGAAGATTCGGTAGAATCAGATTCTGGCTCACTACCTGACCCGGAACTGCTAGATAAAAAGCCTTCTTCATACTGCCAGATGAGAGAAGGTGCGATAGATACATCCAAGATCGGCGCTGGAAAGCCCGCAGCTATTTCATCTCCAATCACAGAAACCAAAGAGTTATCCCCCAAGCACTCTTGGCCGATCGGAGGATCTGATAGTAGACTCGCCAGTGCTACCCCCATTTCAAGCTCTGTGCTCTCAGGATCCACTGCTTCACATTGTTCAACCTCAGTTGGTGGGTCTGTCTGCGCTTCGGCAACGTCATCCCCAGATAATTGTATGTCGAAGAAGATTTCAAAACCAGGCACGCGCCTCCCTTCCGCGTTTTGCCATGGCTCCGGGAAGCCGCAGAATGGAAAATCTTCCCCCTCCCGGACGAAGCGTCCGTTTAGGGTACCCTAGATGGGCCTGTGCATTAAATCAAATGGCTTCCCGGCCTTCTTCGCTCTGGCCCTGCCGGCCATTTCCTTTCCTTTCCTCACCCAGTCTTCTTTAGTGGGTAGATAACCCAGTCCAAAGGCGTGAGGGTTGTGTGGCACTTCGGCCAACACTGAGATGCCTTTCCGGCCACTTCTCCCTAATCCCATCCCAGGGGTATGCTTTAGCTTGTTCATGAGGTATATGGATTGTGCACTAACATACATGCCCTCATTCGCAGCCATGACATTCTGCACCACTTGAGCCTCGGCCAAAGTGAACCCCGATAAAAATACATCCTCCGTGCCGTGTTCAATCTCCAAGACAGGTGTAGACACCTCCGGCGGCGGATGGATTGATGAATTCCCAAAAACGATCGCTACCCCTTTCCCGTGAGGGTACTTTAGCATTTGATGTAGAGTGGAAGAGACTGCTTTGACCTGGTGCAACCATGGTCGCCCCAAAAGTAGGTTAAAGGTTGCGGGAACGTCCAAGACATGAAATTCAATGCTGTGTTGTCCTGGACCAACCTTGGTTTGAATTTTAACAGTCCCCATCACCTCTCTGCTGGTATTATCGTATGCTCTGATCACTTGGGTGGTTGGGACGAAATCCACGGGCTTCAACCCGATTGCATATGCCGTTCTGGTCGGGCAGACATTAATCGCAGACCCGGTATCAACAAGCACCACCGGTATCCACTTATCTCTACATTCCACAGAAATATAGAGCGGTTTGTTATGGTTTGTGCCCTCAGGCGGTAGCTCCTTGTCCGAAAAGGTTAATGCCGGGGAACCTCCTCCCGGAAAAACCAGCCCAACCAGCTGTTCAGGCGTGGTGTCTATGGAGAGTTTGGACTTGTCCATGGCAGATAGGACAGCTTCTCTGTGTACTCGTGATGCCATTAGCAGTCCCCAGATGGAGATGTCTGCTTGTATTTTCTTTAACTGTTTCAACACAGCCTCATCTTCAATCTGCTTCTCCTTCTGTCTTTCTGCCTCTCTATCTTTCCCGGATGCCTCGGGTTGGTCCAGGTGTGGGGGCTTGAAGTACCGCCCACTTCTTGTCATATGGTCCACTTCATCGAGGTACCAAGTATCATCCGGCTGGTTATTCCCCCAGTCTTCATCTGTGTGGGCAAGACACAAGTCGTCATCTTCCCACCACATCCCGCTAGCGGCCAACAGACACCTGTCTGGCTCTGGTCCACTCGCACTCTCAGTGCTCTCTGTCCATATGCTCGCAGCATTGTTTGTCTTCATGCACACAGCACTTTCAGTCCCCTCAGGGCCTTTTGCTTTTCTAATTCTCTCAGCCTCCTCAAACTTTTCTTGTTCTAGCTGCGTCAGTACAGCTGTTTGTTCAACAGTTCCTACATCCGTAATGCCCATGTCCTGAGCGGAATTCTCTACACCGGCGCTCTCCGGCGGTACAACTTGACTTTCGGCCGTTCCGGCCACAACTGATATTTCTGCCCCTGTCGGGCTCTGTTCTGATTGGGCTTCCCTCACTGCATCCGGTTGATCTTCGAGCCATCCCGTGGCCTCCTCTGATTCCTCATAATCATACCAATTAATTGACGCCTCCCCCAGTTCCTGGTCATCAAGAAGTTGCAGGTTGGCAAAGTCCTCCCCTGCAGTTGTCAGCTCATCTGTCCATAGCCCAGATCTATCCCCCCGGATCATGCATAGCTCTCCTGTCTCTGGCAATTCTACACTTAGCCCAATTCGGCTCGTTGATAGGATGTGCTTGCTTGGATCATAGGCTCCCCCGACAAAATTCTGTCCAGTTTCAGATTCAACAATCTCATTTCCTCCCAAAATCTGCCCTGCCCTGTCTTCGACGGTCACCACCACCGGTTCTGTTTGGGTTTTGGAGATGTCCACCATGCACAAGAAATCAGTGCAATCGGGAAGGAGCACCTCTGGCTTGGGTAGGTGGGTGGGCGTAATGTAGATGCTAGGATCGTAAGATGCGACCCCAGTCTGGATAAAGTTAATTCTTTTGGGAGGAGGAGCTTGGTTATGTGATGGGAGAGGGTTGGTTGTAACATTGGGTTGATCGGGAGGTGCGATCACCTGTTTGTCAATAAGATCTTGGATCTCATGACGCAATCTGTAACAACGGTCGGTGTCATGACCGTGTTGTTGGTGGTATGCACAGTATTTTGACAGGTCATATGAGGGGGGAAGTGGATTCGGTAATGGCTTTGGTTCTAGGGGTTTTAAATGATTCTTTCTGATCAGTATTCCTAGAACTTTGGTCAGAGGCATATATAGTTGGGTAAAGGTTCTTTGGCCTCGTGGTTGGAATCGGCTGTTGGCTTGTGTGTTGCTTCTGGACGCGCCGGAGAATGGTGTGGCAGTCATAGGTCTTGGAGGGGGAGGGGGAGTGGTGGTGACCATACCAACTTCCGAGGCTCTCGTATTTGCAGTGCCGCTCGGGCCTGCGTTGTTATTGCGATTGAAGGTCCTCCTCGGTTGTTCTCTATCCTGGTCAAACAGTCCTTGCCTCATAGCATCTTCTATTTGCACCCCCATATCATGTAAATCTGCGAAAGTAGGGAAGGGGACCACAATCATTCTTTGCATTAACTTCGGGTGGAGATTGCGCACAATCATCCGAATTTGATCTCTGTCAGTGGGCCTTAAAGTCATCGTTGACGCCTTTGCCCTCCATCGGGTCACAAAGTCCGAGAAAGATTCCTTGGGCTCTTGTCTCGTCGTCTCAAGATCACGGGTTGTGATCTCGATCTGAGTGTTGTATGAATATTGTGTGACAAAGGCCTCAGCCATCTCATCCCAATTTTTCTTCACCTCATCTGATAATCTTGCGTACCAATGGGAGGCCACACCCGACAGGGTTCGGCCGAATAGTGAGAGCTTCTGTTGTCGTGTTAGGCCCATCGACCGCAAGACATCTGCAAACAGTCGGATATGGACCATGGGGTCGCCGGTCCCGTCAAAACGGTCGATTTGTGGCATTTTGAACCTATCGGGGAGTGTCATGGCCTCCTCGGTATATCCATCTCCGATATCCGGCATAGCCTTGGCCCCTTGGGATTTCTTGAAGAGCTTCTCCAGTTTGCTCAATTTCAGAGCTGTTTGATCAACCTCGACCTCGGATGGAGAGTCCGGGTGATTAGATATATGAACCTTGGACAGTTGTGGTGGAATCGGGGGCGGAGCTGGCCCCGTTGGAAGACTTGTGTCCTCTTGCAGATTTTGGATAGTCGGTACAGTAGTCTGGGTGTTTGGAGGGACGTCCTGGATAGCAGGAGCCTTTTCAGGTAATGGGGCTCCTGCCGGAGGAGGGATTGTTTGTGAAGGAGACGCTGTATTCTGTTGTTGCAGTCTGGCAATCAACTCAGTCTGCTGGGCCATGACTGTGGCCTGCTGTTTGGAGAATTCCGCTTGACGGGCGGTATCATCGTGCATTTGCTTCATACTCTCCTGCATCTGGCGCATCAAAGCCTCAATCCCTGATGTATTCGGTTGATCCATCTGTCTAACTGGTATGTCTATTTCTACAGCAGTAATTGAGACCTCAGTCCTGTAGTCCTCTGATAAAGTAACCCACTGTTCTGACAATCTTTGTTCTGACGTACTGCGCCTTTTTGGCTTCCTTCTGGTAACAGGGGGTAGAGAACGGAACACTGGCTGTCCGTCGATTAGATCCTCAGATCGGTGGAGTCGATGACCTCGTGTCCAAGGTGCTTGGGGAATGCCTGTTGGGTTGGAAGCAATCGTGCTAAACTGACCTAGCAAAAGATAAATAAACCGAAAAGGAAATAAATAAACAGATAAACGGACAGCATAACAGCTTAAAATAAAATGCAAGACACACAGTCGGGCATAATCAACACACAGTCAATAAGCTGAAATACACACTGGCCTCGAACACTGATCATTATCCCTGTATCATTGTTCCCTGAAACAGAATCTGATATCCGCAGATAATTAATCCTCAAATACTGGCTGATGCCCGCAGGCTTGATACCCGTAATACAAAACTGATGCCCGCAGGCCTGATGTCGACAATACTGAACTGATGCCCGCAGGCCTGATACTGTCAATACTGAACCGTAGCCCGTAGGCTTGATACTCAAACTCATATACTGATATAATGCCCGCAGGCCTGATACTGACAATTCTGAACTGAAGTCCGCAGGCTTGATGCCCAAACTCATATACTGATACATGCATTCCTGTAGAGACGCACTCTAAAGCACATAACAGATAAGTGAGAGCCAAAACACCCCTATGTTGGGGTAGGGTTTCCCTGTCCTATTGTGTCAGGAACTAGGGTTTCACTACGCACGCAGCGGTTTCAAACAACTTATAAACGGGTAAGCAACCTGTCCTAATTTGGAATGGTCACTATGGATCCGAATATGCACTAGGTCGAATGGTCAAAAGGGTGCCCCGGTGAAACCGGGGTTTGTGTTCCCATACTGGCAGAGCCCACAACCGGTCAGCCTTATGGTCATGCCTTGACAAGACAAGCCTCCGGAAAACCGTTCAGGAATAGCAGATGGCAAACACGGTGTCCTAGGCGCACCAATGCAAATGCAATGCAAAGAAACACACAAGTGTAGTAAAAAAACAGATATCATGAGTTCGAGTCAAGTTCTCTAAATCCCCAGCAGAGTCGCCAGAAACTGTAACAAGCCCGCGGGGGGCCTCACTACAGCTCGGACTCGACTTTTCGTAGTCACGGTTCTAAATCTGAACCAAAGAGTCCAAATCCGGCAAATCGTTTTAGGAAAACTGATTTTTGAAAGAAGTGCCAAACATGGACTGCTTTGCCAGATACAGATATCATGAGTTCGAGTCAAGTTCTCTAAATCCCCAGTGGAGTCGCCAGAAACTGTAACAAGCCCGCGGGGGGCCTCGCTACAGCTCGGACTCGACTTTTCGTAGTCACAGTTCTAAATCTGAACCAAAGAGTCCAAATCCGGCAAATCGTTTTAGGAAAACTGATTTTTGAAAGAAGTGCCAAACATGGACTGCTTTGCCAGATACAGAGTCGCCACCTAAATATTTTATTTTGGGAAATTTAGGAAACCCTGACTCGGTGCCAAAAGGCCACGTGTCCGTCATCACCAAAGTTGCCTCGGCTCGGGAACTTGGGTACGATTGGGGAAGGTCACTTCGTGAGCACCCCCGCTCGCCCGGTCATAGACCGGCCCCTACTAACCATGATATCAATTTTTGAAAACATTGTGAGTTCTTATTCCGGTTATTAGCCTAGGTCACTATGTGATGCTCACAGCATATAAGTATAGACCGGGTCGCTTGAATTGGAACAAAACATTTCATGTTTGTTTTTGAAAATGGTTTGCTACCCGCAGGTAGGCTTGAAACATTTTGATGATTCATTCCAATTCAGATAACCCAACCTTCACCCACAGGCATTCAGGCAGATATATCAGATAAGCACATAGCCTCATGGTAAGCATGCTATCATGGCATTCATTCACACGCATGCAAGGATGCTAAAGCATAAAGCTTACCGAGTACTCCAAGCCAAAAACAGAAACTACATTAGAAATTATGCATGATCCTAATTATACAGAAATGCCTAATGCAACACATGCAAAATGCAACTATAGTAGGCTCGGCTATTCTAAGATGGCATATGAAATGCTACAACTAACATGTATTCAACTTGGAATTGAAAGTACAATGCAGTTAGTATGATGCGCCGAGCCCGATGCATGCAATACAGATGAATGATGCAAACATGCTATCATACTGTATGCTAATTGAAATATGCCCTAATCTAACCATCAAAAGCGGATAAATAAAAGGGAGAAAGACGTGGGGTTGGAAGACATACATCACACTCACCCACACTTATTACAGTTGTGCCCTCACTCGGAGGGTCCAAATAAATAATACAGTCCAAATATTACAGTCCCCAAATAAAAGAATATTACAGTCCAAAATATTACAGAATTCTAATTAATTAAATGAATTAACTAGAAAGCAAATAAAACTGGCGTGCAAGCCAGGGACCGCCTTGCTTCTGATGGATGATGCATGTCCGGATTGTCTTGCGCAGAAATCCACCGGAATGCCCCAATTAGCCTCTGTTTACATCTGTTATTCTTGAAAAGCGTGCCAAGTCCCGAAAAGTTGCTGATTCCTGGTTTTGCTGCAACAGAGAGCAAGAAAGGGGCAAAGCAATGTATTTGCACAAATATATGCATGTCTCGATCCTCGTGCCACCAATCACGCATACCGAGGCATGATGGCCGAGGAGTCGAAATGCACAACTCAATATAGGATGAATGCACATGAAACTACAGCTAAAACCTAACTCCATCATGGATAATCCGGAGTGTCGGTGACTGGGGAATTGAGACACATTCCGTCACTCGGAGTACGAAATGTACCACGTTTCCCGTGCCCGGGCTAACTCCTATTCCGGACACGATGCAATATGCATGATATGCATGAAATGCAACTAAGATGCAATCCTAACATACACAATGCTATGGAATGACCTGCCTCGAAATGCGTGCACACGGGCACGCAAACCGAGACGATGATATGTGTCTCGAAGTACGTGCACGCGGGCACACAAACCGAGGCAATGATATGTGTCTCGAAGTACGTGCACGCGGGCACGCAAACCGAGGCGATGATATGTATCTCGAAGTACGTGCACGCGGGCACGCAAATCGAGGCGATGATATGTGTCTCGAAGTGCGTGTACGCGGGCACGCAAATCGAGGCAATGATAGAATGATGAAATGACATGGAATTGACAAATGGGCTTATACCAACATGAGAGAGCCTCAGCCACACTCACATCGGATGCCGGTGGCAGAAAATAAAGTTCCTCGAAATGCGTGCACACGGGCACGCAAACCGAGGCGATGCTAAAATGTGATGAAATGACATGGAAATGACAAATGGGCTTATACCAACATGAGAGAGCGTCAGCCACACTCACATCGGATGCTGTCGGATAAAAATGAAGTGCCTCGAAATGCGTGCACACTGGCACGCAAACCAAGGCGATGCGAAAGCGATGCGAATGTCATGAAAAATGCAACATGGACTTATACTAACATGAGAGAGCCTCAGCCACACTCACATAAGATGCCGATGGCAGAAAATGAAGTGCCTCGAAATGCGTGCACACTGGCACGCAAACCGAGGTGATGCGAAAGCGATGCGAATGACATGAAAAAATGCAACATGGACTTATACTAACATGAGAGAGCCTCAGCCACACTCACATAAGATGCCGATGGCAGAAAATGAAGTGCCTCGAAATGCGTGCACACGGGCACGCAAACCGAGGCGATGACAGAATGATATGAAAATGACATGAAAATGACAAATGGGCTTATACCAACATGAGAGAGCCTCAGCCACACTCACATCGGATGCCGGCGGGTAAAAATGGAGTGCCTCGAAATGCGTGCACACGGGCACGCAAACCGAGGCGGTGACAGAATACAATGAAATGTGGCAAAAATGATATGCAAGCATGCTAATGGAATTTCAGCAACAAAATATGGGGGAAAACAGTCCCGAAATGAAGCGAAATGACATGAAATGCAAGGAAATGCCCCGAAATGCAACGTAAGGCACCCGAAATGGCCTATAGCTATGCCAAACATGCACAATATGGACATGCAATGCAAATAAAGAAGCTATACAGTCCCAAAACATGCACTTTCACAGTTATAAACATGGCCAAACAGCAAGTATAGGTAGGGGAAAAATAGCATGCAAGAATAGGGGCCAAAAGAGGGGTAATGAAGCAAGTGGTATAACCAAAACTCAAACTGAAAAATTTCCTTCTACAACACTGAAGATGGACCAAAAATATGAACATTTACAGTATATGGAAGACCTCAAATCAGTATACAAACATGCTAAAAATGTGATGCAAAACAAGGCTCAAAAGGTGCTATAACATGAAGTATATAAAATATTCACCAAACAGAAAAAAAGTGTGAATGAAACATGAAGTATAGGACAAAATAAGGCCACTTTTAGTTCGGACCAAGAGCCAAAAACAGAAGCAAAGAGGGCTATCAATTTATGCAAAAATGGGGCCAAATAGGGGATATAACTACAAGTGACACATGGAAACACCAAACAATGTTGAGCCCTTCTCCAATGTTGAATAGGGGCTCAAAATAAGCCTTATATCAGTTTATAATATGCTCAAAAACAGATTGCTCATGGGCCAAAGATAGCATGCAAAACTATGACATACAAGATGATCAATGAAGCAAGTATATTATGGAGAGCTCAAACAAGGTTGAGCCCTTAATGAGAAGTGAAGATGAGCTCAAAATATGGCCCTTTTCAGTTAGGGCCGGAGCTTGAAACCAAAAAGAAGTGGGGCTTAGAAATAGATCAAGAAAAAGGTTCAAAAGGTTAAAAGTGTAACTTACCCTTGAAGATTCAAGCTTTTGTTGCTTCTTGGATGGATTTGCAGCTTCTTTTGCCTTCTAGAAACCTTCCTTGCTGCTGGAGGTGAGGTGGTGGTGGTAGAGCTTGGTGGTGTAGAAGGAATGAAGGTTAGGGACTTAGGGTTTTTTGAAGAATTGAGAGGGAAGAAGATGGAGTTGGCTATGGAGCTTTTAAGAATAATTTTTCTAACCCTTACAAAGAAGGCCACCAGCTGGTTATAAGGATCAAAAATGGGGTGTAAAGGTGGGGGAGAAGGAGGGCAAAACTCCCCTACAAAATATCCCCCGGATACAGAAAATATCTGGGGGACATTGCCCCACAGCTGGAAAGGGTACAGTGCAAGGAAGCAGGCCGGCCTCACACTTTTGCTGGAGGTGGCCGGCCGGCCACACCCCCTAGCCGGCCGGCTAGGGGTCAAAAGGGTCAATGTGATTTTCTGGCCGGCCAGCTACTGGGGAGGTACCCCTATGTGTGTACAACACAACCATGTAGTTGAAATTCCAAGAAAGTGGGCCCAAGGGGTTCAACAATGGCTCGGAAAGAGGGGGTCAAAAGGGTCAAGTGACCTTAATGGCCGGCCATGAACTTTTAGGGGCCTCTCAGATGTGTAGATCACAGATATGTGGTTCAAAGTTCAAGAAAAAGGGTCCAAGGGGTTCAACATTAGCCCGGAAGAAAGGGGTCAAAAGGGTCAGGTGACCTTAATGGCCGGCCACCAACTTTTAGGGGCCTCTCAGATGTGTAGATCACAGATATGTGGTTGAAAGTTGGCAACACTAGCTCCAAGGCATTCAACATTAGCCCGGAAGTGCGAAAAACGGGCGCCGGGAGGCTCCGGAAGAGAGATAACTGGTTGTTGCAACAATTGCTGGCCTCCCACCCTTCAGTGACCTTCCCTGTGATAAAACAGAGATACCTGCCAGAAATGAACGAAAACTGTTGCAAAATGAATGTTCCGGGGCCAAAACACGCAGTTCGGGGTCCCGAAAATGAGCTGTTAAGCACCGAAAATGGTATTCGACCTCGAAGTGGGTTTCTTAGCCCCCAGTGTCCCTCAAAAGGGATGAAATAAGATGTATGCCAAAAATTAGAGCAAACGGAGATGGTTAGGCGGTCCCGAACTGAGGCACACGGCCTGACGGCTCCGAAAACCGGGAACCGGACTCCGAAATGGGCAAAATGGCCTACGGCCACCAAATGTAGCCTACGGACATTGAGAGATGGTCTACGGGACCTCTCCCTTCCCTCAGGAAAAGAAACAGAGAAAATCGAGTCTGGTTCGCAAACCGAGACAAGGCACAGAAAAGGGTTCGGAAGTCCGGAGGCAGGGCTCACGGCCGTGACTCTGAAATTTCTGAACAAGCACATTATGGAACATCACCAAGCGCTCAATCGGTGACGTTTGAGTCTTAAGGTCGGTCAAAAATAGGGTGTCTACAGCCGGTGGCAGCAAAACACAGCCGGTGGCCTCAAGCCGTGGCCGGTGGAGTGTGGGGATAGCCCACAAGCCATTCCCTGCCCCTCCAAGGCAAAGCACAAGTGTTTGGTGCAAAACCAAAAAACAGTCGAGTCGAGAGATCCTGAGGCAAGGCGCGTAGCTGAGACCTCCGGGAACTCAAGACGAACACAAACATGGATGATCACCGAGTGTTCAAGCGGTGACGTCCAAGTCTTGAGGACGGTAAAAAATGGGGTGTCTACAGTTGCTCCTCTTTGACAGAACTCGAAAGTCATAACAATGACGGGAGTGAATATCAAAGCCCAGAGACGATCCATTTTTGACAAGACCGAAGACTTAAACAAACATGCAAGACAAACAAGATATGCGCCCGAAGGCAAGGGCAAAATGCAAGACAATGCAGAAGGTCGAACATAACTTATGATCATGCAAAGAAAGCTGTAACGAAGCATAATAATGCAACAGTTTTAAGCTAGCATACACCAAACTACACTACATTACAGAAAGGATGTAAGAGAATTATGCAATTCTCGATACGTCTCGCTCGGAGGAGACAATACCTGTCCGGTTCGTCTGGTTGCCCAGCCTCAAAGGAACCGTACATACAATATCGTGCTTGAAAAGAAAGCAAACTTAACAGGTACAATATCGTTAGCAACATGCATAACTTGCAAGATGAATGCAAAATGATATGCAATAAATACAAAACTATGTATAAATAATGCAAATGAAAATGCAATGCAATTGAATCATGATCAAATCCTAAGCGGTTCAAAACCACACAAATGTCAAATAGATTGATGGATGTAACAAGTCCGTCTACCATAGCAAAGGTCACACAAAACTATGAGTGATGTAGACAGACACAAGAACAAGTAATTGGGTGGAATGACATAAGTGGGGAATGATCCGCTAATGAAAGAACATGATCCTAATGCAGGATGCAAAAATTACACTACAATGTAATATGTATGATGGATATGGCGCGCGGGCCAAACCAAATATTGCCTAGGAAAGACATGGACACAAACAAACCACGTCTAACCTAGAACGGTCATATAGAACTATGAGTGTATAGACGTGAAAGTATGGGCACATACCAGACCAAGTTCAACAAGGAAAGGCGCAAACCCTAGCTGGAGGTGATGCAGTGGATGCATGCAAGCTACAATGCAATATCTACAATATGCAATGGAATGGATATAACAGATTAAGGCCTACGGCCAAACCGTATCTTGCCTAGGAAAGGCATGGACACAAACAAACCACGTCTAACATAGAACGGTCATACAGAACTATAAGTGTATAGACGTGAAAAGTATGGGCACATACCAGACCAAGCTCAACAAGGAAAGGCGCAAACCCTAGCTAGAGGTGATGCAGTGGATGCATGCAAGCTACAATGCAATATCTACAATATGCAATGGAATGGATATAACGGATTAAGGCCTACGGCCAAACCGTATCTTGCCTAGGAAAGGCATGGACACAAACAAACCACGTCTAACATAGAACGGTCATACAGAACTATGAGTGTATAGACGTGAAAAGTATGGGCACATACCAGTCCAAGCTCAACAAGGAAAGGCGCAAACCCTAGATGGAGGTGATGCAATGAATGCATGCAAGCTACAATGCAATATCTACAATATGCAATGGAATGGATATAGCAGGATGCATGACATATGCAATATTTACAGTGATGCATGACATATGCACTATTTACAACGGTATGCATGACATATGCACTATTTACAATGATGCATGACATATGCACTATTCACAATGAATGTATGACATATGCATGTTGTTGTTTTTTTTTTTTTGTTTTTGTAATGCAAATGATGCATGTTGATGCATGATGATGCAAATGCGTGACAACGCACATCTTTTGATATGCATGACAATGCATATGATCTTGAATGTGCGACCACGTGTGTCGCTCGAAATGCTTGACAATGCACATGATCTGTGCATATCAACGCACCAAAGGTCTTGCACCTTCCGAGGATTTAAGGTCCCCTAGACCGAGCGTATTTAAGGTCTCGCCAGACCAAGCGTATTTAAGGTCTCGCCTGACCATAGCGAATGCATAACAATGCAAGCATAATGACGTATAACTCAACACGTGTTCGCAAAACAATGCGTGTGGCGCAACTTTCGACTCTTAAAAGAGACAAAAGGATACAAAAAAAGGATACATCTTGCACATATTCGAATGCCATGCACAGAAGACACGGTCCGAGGTCAAAACGGAGGCTGATTGAGCTTCAGAAAGGCACTGTCTTGCACTATCTTGAGAAATAAATACCCCAACCTATACATCTGACCCAAAACAGGCTGTTGGAGGCTCACCGGCCATTAAGGGAGGTCACCGGCCATCCACCGGCCATCAAAACGTATCACCGGCCAAATATTTGGCTGACCGGCCAAATGTTGCTGAGTCGGGACAGTTCGGTCTTTTTGCCTTGGGTCTTTTAAAATAGGGCTTCAAACCCAATTTTTCTCATTTCCTTTTAGCCAAAATTTCTCCCTCTCTCTCTCTAGAGTATTTCCCGAGCCTCCATTCTCTATTTTCCTCGATTTTTGTGCCCGTTTCGTTGTTTGATTCGCGAATATCTTTGCGTTTCAAACATTTTGAACCGAACATTTCTTCGTTCCGGTGTCTCCTTTGCTATTTCCACCTCTTGGGGTTTGTTTTCCCTGAGTTTCTCTCAATTTTCGTGCCTCTTCCACTTCCCGACTTTTTCGGCCATTTTTCGCCCTCTCGGGGTTGACTTTTTGTTGACTCTTTGCATTCTAGGCCGATTTTCTCTCTTCCGGCCATTTTCACACCACTTTTGACATGGCAGATTATATTCCACGGGGCGGGATTCCCCAGGAGCATGAGATGGATCCAGAGGCCGAGCTCCTCCCCTTGAGCGTCCGCCCATTTGACCCGGCGGCCTACTGGCCGGCGATTCACGTGCTTCCTCCCGACGGACTTCGCCAGTTCTGGGATTTTGCGAGAGGTGTGCCATCAGAGCTTCTCTTGCGTGAGCCCGAGACGCACTTTTCATACGGCGCTGCCGAGGTATATTCTCCCCCGTTTCATTTTCCGCAATGTAGAACACTTAACTGCCATAGTTGATTCTGCTCTTTAATTGCTTAGCCCGGATAAACCGATACACTGTATGTTGTAGTTGACTGTGAACACACTTGCACTTGATGTTTGTTTGAATCTGAACACGTGCACACACGTTGCATTTGCCTTGAACCACTCAAACACACTGGCACATCATATGTTGTAGTTCACTATAAGCACACCGGCACTCGATATCTGTTTGAATCTGAAGACGTGCACACACGCTATATCTGTACTAACCACTCAAACACACTGACACATCATATGCTGTAGTAGCCTGCTAGCACACCGGCACCCGATGTTTGTTTGAACCAAAAAACGTGCACACACGTTATATTGTCACTAATTCTGAATACTCTTCAAAACTGTACATTTTATATTCTTCGCAACTATTTACTTTTGAACAGGGAGATTCCCATACTTTCCGCGGGTATGGGAATGTTGCCGCCTGAGATTGGTACATGGAGTTACCGGACGCAGTCCGTCGCATTGTTGACCAGGCCGGATTTGGCACATTCTGCAGGGGACTCTCGCGCCTTACTGTGAGCAGGTCTCTCCTTGCTGCTTTAGTAGAGAGGTGGTGGGACACCACCGACTCTTTCCACTTTTCTGCTACGGGAGACATGACGATGACTCCTTATGATTTCTCGATGCTCACCGGCATCGGGGTGGGGGGTGATCCGATCCCCTTCGACACCGACATGGACGAGTGGGAGGCTGCTCAGATCTACCTGCTCGGTGAGGTGCCGCCTCTCGCACGTCCCGACTTCGTTCGATATTCATGGTTCGAGGTCCAATTTAGAGTCCAGCCAGCCTTAGTCGAGGAGGCTCCGATGACTCAGGAGGCGGTGGAGCGATACGCGCGCGGCTTTCTCATGTTCCTGCTAGGGACGACTATTTTTGCCGACCGGGCGAACACTGTGCCCCTCTGCCTGCTTAGCGCTCTCGTGGACGTCACCCGGATCTTGCACTATGACTGGGGTGGCGCTGCCTTGGCCACTCTGTACGGGTACATGAGCTCAGCCTCCCGTTGCAGCGGACAGCTGCTCGGGGGCTACTGGCGAGCTTGGGAGGTATGTTTTCTCCTCTACTTTACATTTTCTGTACTCTGTACACTACACACACTGTGGTCTACTTCACACTGATTGTATACTACATACACGGCACACATATACTCTGCTTTACACTGACTGTACATTGCATACACTATACACTCTGCTCAATACACTGCACAATACACGGTCCTGCAATTTCTGCTTTATTCTGTATTTTGCTTTATCTGATAATCCTGTTGGTATTTGCTTTGCAGTTGTGGGTCTACGCCTACTTTTCGAGACTCGCCCCAGTGCCAGACGTGGAGACCCCTCTCGTCGTTCCGTTCTCGCGCCGTTTTGACGTGAGGTGTGTGTGGAGGCCCCGGGAGATGTTTATCTTTTTCTCCCGCTACTTCGACACCGTCACCCCCGCAGAGGTATGTTCAACCTTTAGAGTTTTATTTGGCTTGGCTTTACACTGTATTTTCAATAACAGTAGATAACAAACTTGCATGTCATGTACAGATCACTTGGCAGCCTTGGGCTCCATTGTCTGCGATGATTCGAGATCGATTTACGTTTCAGGATTTTGCTGGAGGGCCCGGTCTGTCGGGCTTGGTACCTGGGTGAGCGTTTCCTACGCCAGACCTTGGGTTTGCCGGAGCAGATAGTTCCGGGTCCGCCTCCTACCCACATGAGGGACACCGAGAGGTGCACTACCGAGGAGATGGCCGATTACACGATTGGTTGGGACGCGGAGGACTTTAGGGGCGAGGGCGATTACTCAGAGTATGTTCGGACGTACATTATGCGGCCTCTGAGTAGTGGTGGCCGAGCTGAGAGAGGGGGACCTGCGGTGCCGGTAGTTGGAGCGGGAGTAGGGGCAGGGACGTCGAGGACAGCTCGTGTCCGTGGCAGGAGTGGGGCACGGAGGGGTCGAGGGGTTAGCTGGCCAGCGCTACCCACTTCACTGACATACAGAGGGCAGGGTGGGGCGACCTACCAGATCCCCTTTGCTCCTCCTCCGGCTGACCACGAGTTGGTCGGTTTCCATGACTTACCTCCGGTATGTACTACTTCATCTTGCATTGTCATTTTATTTCAGTTTATTGATATTCCTCAAAATACTGATACATCTAATACTTTTGCAGGCTTCTTCCGAGTATACCCGGCAGTCCTTGGAGCTGAATGCCTCCATGATAGGGATGTTGCAGGGGAATTTCGACCTTCTGGCCCTCTATAGCATTCTGGTATGTTCTTCTGATCATGGTCTCAAACCATATACATAAGCTGCTTCACATAATCTGGTGCACAACACAACACTTGATAAGTTGCTGACAGCATTCATACACTATACTCATACACTGCATTCCGCATTGATAAACTGCTCACGGCATTCGCACACTGTACTCATACACTGCATTCTGTACTGATAAACTGCTCATGGCATTCGCACACTATACTCATACACTGCATTCCGCACTGATAAACTGCTGACGGCATACTGATGCGTTTACCTCTTATACTTTTCGGCCTCCTTTCCAGATTCCCACTATGGGAGGTGTTCCAGCTGGACCTTCTGTTCCTACCGGAGGAGATGACAGAGTATACCCCCGCACCAAGGCGGGGCGCACCCATGTTGGGAGTAGCTCACGGGCACCCGTCCCTGATGATGATGATGAGTCCGAGGCTGAGGCAGGGATGGAGGCAGAGTCGTCCGAGGAAGAGACCGGAGACGGCTCGGGCTTAGACTCAGATGACAGCGCTGATGATGCTCCTGGACCTTCGTCCAGGAAAAGGACTAGGATGGACTCCCAGGCCTGAGATCCTTTGTCATTGATCCAGATTTTTGCTGTTTTTCTTTTTCTTTTTCTTTTTCCTTTGTACCTTTTGCTGGTAGTTGGAGTACCTTGTACTGCCGCAGGCAGATTTTTATTTCCAAAACTATGTACCTGAAAAAAGATGATGAAATGAAACAAACTTTTTATCTGAAAAAGTGTTGCATTTGTACATTTCATATATTGCATCGCATTGCATCATGTTGCACCTCAATGTAAATTAAATTGATCTGTTGTTTGAAAATTGAACACTTGCATTGTAATAATCAGATAACGAACCAGCCAACAGCAAAACAACCCATACCAACCACTGCACATTCTGAACACTCGACTCATACTCTACTGGGGATTAATCTGCATACAGCTCATAACACAGTGCTTGGCTCATTTTGCACATAGCAGTTCCTGAACAAACAACCCAAATCTGGCAAGACGGACCATGAAGGTTGAATCTATTGAAGTTGAAGCACACTCAGATGCGATCTGAAACCCAGAAGCTTCAAAGAGGCCCAGGTTTTCCTGTTCGCACTTATCGGGGGTGGACCTTGTAGTTGCATGAAAGAACCAAATCATGTTTTTGCACAAATGTGGAGAATGGCACAGCATTCTGAGCACAAAAACGATTAATTTTTGAAATTGGAGAAGGGTTTTTTTTTTTTTTAAACCGGGGGTAGTGAGCCTACAACTGGACATAGCGAGAATGACTCAATAGCAGAGACAAAAAAAAAGGTAAACACCCTAAACACAATGAGACACACTCGGAAAAGACTCAAAACAAAGGTTGAGGAAAACAAAACAAAAGACACGACATACAGACGCGTTAACGGAGACGGGGGACCTCAGGTCACGAGGAGCCAGTTTCTCTGGGTATTGTTTCCCACCCTTTTCTCATTTGTGATTCTCACATCACTCTGGCACTCAAGCTTGGTTTTTCTCTCAAAACCCTTTTTGCTCACTCTTTTTCTCAACTTACACCTCTCTACTCTTTATTCTCTCATTTTTATCCCTTCCCAGGATGTTTAATGGATGAATAGGAAGTTGTGGATTCACGCCCGACATGGTTAGCTCACGGCTGTTTCTTTTGGTGGCTCTTGGTCGATGCCCCAGGTAAGGGAACGAAGTACCTTGATCCCTTCAGATTCGTGCTTTGCACTTGGTTTGATACCTCGTTGCTCGGAGGTTAAGAGAGCTTTTAGCCCTTTAATGACAGCTTGAGTTGTGCCCTTCTTGGCAAGTATGTTGGCGATGGGGGAAAAATAGGAAGCCTGACTCAACCGTGGCCCTAGTTCATCATTTTGACCATTTTTGTTTTGGTTTTCTAATAAAACAATTTTGACCAATATGAGAGTTAGATTAACATACTTGTTCAATTTTTGATTTAAAATCATGCAAGTCAGGCTATGAGCATTGAAAATTTTCCTTTTTTGGGTCCCAGAAAATGGTTCAGTTTTGAAAAATAAAACAATTTTCGAAAAAAACTAGTCACCCTCAGTAAAAAAATTCTCAAAAACTACTTTTATTTTTTATTTTTGGCAAACGACCGCCGCCTAACGAGCGCGGAAATTACTCTCGAGATGCACAACCTCGGATTGGAGGCAATGGAAAATTGCCCCTTGTTTGAAGGACGCTGCACGGAAATGGAAAGTTTCCCCTGGTTCGATCGGTGACTCATGGCAACGGAAAGTTTCCCCTTGTCTGGATGATGCCGCAGCATATTGTAAACAGTCCTCACTAGTGATGATCACGACCGAACTTTCTCGGATATAGAGAAGACGAAGATGGTCAAAACCAATATATGGACACAGTCACTTTGAAGGTGTTGGGGGCTGGACTTCGGGATGAAGTATTCGGTTGTCACAACCGAACTATCGGATATGGGGAGGGCAAGAATAATCAAAACCATTACATGGACTGAGGCGCTATGAGAGCGTTGGGGGCTGGACTTCAGGACGAAGTTGCCTACGTATCCCAAACATGGGAATCAAGCCTTACGTAGTTCCGGTTAAGGTACACTCGGGTATTTTAACCTTCACCTTTTTAGGCTCTAACTTTTGCCAAGGCGCTCCATGTGGGTTTTCGACCTTGCGAGCTTTTCTTTCCTTTTCTTTTTTCTTTTTTTTTTCTCTCTCTTTTGTATATTTTTTCTCTTTTTTTTTTGTATTTTTTTCTCTTTTGTATATTTTTTTCTCTTTTTTCCTCTCTTTTGTATATTTTTTCTCTTCTTTTTTTTTTTGTATATATTTTCTTTTGCTCTAACTTTTGCCTGGGTCGTCCTTCCGGGTTTTCGGCCCAGCGAGCCGCTCAAAGGGTAAAAGTGTAACAAGTCCATGCCAAATGGTTTTAGGGTTTTGAAGCCATTCATATCCAGAGAGTGGCTGTTGCATTGACTTACTGAAGGACCCATCTTCGGCTCTTCGAGCAAATCAGACATTTTTGCCCCTAGTTTGGAGGGGTGCTTCTGTTCTAGCTTTATAGGTTTCTTCTGATGAGATCTGATCTTCTTGATCTGACTTTGGTGCCTCTTGTTCGAGGGTTGCTTCCAATCTGGCCACACAGGCCTCTCTTGATGGTCGATCGTTGAACACTCCGAATTGTGGTTCAAGGCTTTAAAACAAGGGCTCGAGTCTTGAGGCTGAGAGCGATCTTAAGCTGCACAATCTCGAGAGTGATTCCACACAGGTCTTCGCAGGACCGTGCAAAACATTTTGTTTTTGAAAGTTTTTAAAGAAGCGTCAAATCGCTCGCGCTGAAGATAGTGTGGAGCCAGTCTGGATCAAGCCAGGGTCCTTCTCAGTACTCACGCTGACAAGCATGATTTCAATCATTAAGGGCTTAGCACGCCTCTCTTTCTCTCAATTTGATCAAAGTTTGCAAAACCCGAGGAATTCCTTCCTCTTCGTTTTCACCGCAGTGTTCAAAAAGTTTTGAAAAACTTAGGTCAATGCAATGATTTTCAGGGCATAAAAGAACATGTGGAATGTACTGTTGTTCCATTCGAGTCCCCTGGCACAACTAATTCAGAATAGTAGTAAGCATGGAAACATGATAGCCGCAACTATTTCATTCAGATTCCCTGGTTGTAACTGGCTCCACGACAGAGACAGACTCAAAAGAAAGCAAAAGGGTAATTTCAAAATAAAATGGTGTTCGAGGCAACAACTCCGGAATCACCCGACATTCTATACAAAGGGGACTGAATCGCTACAACAAGACAGACCCATAAGCAAAAGGACTAACTCAAGGCAATGAGACAGACTCAAAACAAAACAAAAGACTGACTCGACACCCAAGCCAGAATTTACAAAACTAGCATTCACAGATGCTCCAAAAATGCGTGCCAGACGCCACATCCAAAATACGCCGAGCGCCGCCCGCAAGTGGCTCACTTCTTGATTACATACTCGCAGTATCAGTATCCTCAAAATCCAATAACTGGGTAGTAACAGACTTGGCTGAGGTGGGCGGGAGGATAACTTCGTTGTCGATCAAGTCTTGCACCTTATGACGGAGGCGAAAACAATTATCGGTAGCATGACCGGTTTGCTGGTGGTACGCACAGTACAAGGCAGCGTCATGTGTGGTAGGGAGATTCTTTGGGAGAGGCCGAGGCTCCAAGGGTTTAAGATGTCCCATTTCGGCAAGAATCTGAAGTGCCTTTGACAGCGGCATATAGAGAGCGTGAAAGACCCTGCGCCCTCAGGGCAGGTAATTTGAAGGTTGAGTATTCTTGCTAGACGCACTAGCAAAAGAGTCGGCAAGCGCCACCTTGGCTTTTTGATCTTTCCCAGGTGCAGGGTTGGGAGTGGAAGGAACTGTTCTGGCATGACGGGGCCTATCCCGATTTTCTAACTGGCTTGTAGTGTCTTCGGTTGGAGTGGGGAAAACATCATCCACAGCCTTAGCTACGACTGCGAATACCTGTTGTTTACTTATCCCCTCGGCTTTCAAAGCCTCGACTGCCATAGCAGTTGTTCAATGGGATCGACTTCTGCCTTCATTTTGTTCTTGCCTCTGGCCTCATCCTGACTGAGGTTTTGGGTTGATGTTGATACGTCATTGTTATAGTTGGAGGCCACCTCGGGTTGGCTAAGTTCGATCATAATCTGTCCCAACAGTGGGGGCTCCTGTGGTACAAAATTCCCGGCATACGGTGCGGCTGGTGGTGAAGCTGACATTCCGTAAGTGAGATCCGCTACGGACCTCTGGAGGTCACCTATCATCCCCATCAATTCAAATGTGGTGGGCTCACGAGCCTGATACAACTGGGGGGTCCAGACCGGGTGTGCGACAGGCGACCTGGGTGGATGCGGTACATCGACATTGGTCTCGCTTTGCGGAGTGATTCCTTGATCTAATGCGGCTGTCATAACCATAATCTCCTTTGAATTCTGCGTCATGATAAGTTCGTTGTACTGAACGGTGACTGACGGATCAGATATCTGTCTTGTCTCAGCAAGGGGGAACACTAGCTATTCTGTATCAATTGTCTGAACTGAAAGGAAAAACAAGCAGCGTTTCAGCCCAAATGGATCAAACACAGATGTAGCCGAACAACTGTACTCTACTGCTGATCATTGTTGCCCAAAATCACTGCCCCCAAAATACTGAATCGGATACCCACAGATATAACTGATTCTCATAAACTGATACTGGTGCCCTCAGGCCTGATACTCAAACTTGCAAACTGATATGTACGTTCCCTGTAGAGATGCACTCTAAAAGCACATAGCAAGTAAAAGAGAGCCAAAACACCCCTGTGGAGGGGTAGGGTTTCCCTGCCCTATTTTTGTCAGGAGCTAGGGTTTCACTATGCACGCAGTAGTTTTCAAACAACCTAACATCGGGTAAGCAACCTGTCCTAGTTTGGGATAGTCACTATGGATTTCGATATGCACTAGGTCGAATGGTTGAAAAGGGTGCACCGGTAAAATCGGGGTTTGTCTTCCCATACTGTCAGAGCCCACAACCGGTCAGCCTTATGGCATGCTTTTACAAGTCAAGCCTCCGGCAAACCGTTCAGGAATGGCAGATGGCAAACACGGTGGCGCACCCATGCACATGCAATGCAAAGAGACACATAAATGAAATCAAAACAGGATATCACGAGTTCGAGTCAAGCTCTCTAACTCCCCAGCAGAGTCGCTAGAAACTGTAGACGTCCCCGAACGCCCCGGGAGGACGAGCCCCCCCGTTCTGTTCGTTTTGGGTGCACTGCAGCTCAGGACTCTCAAATTGTCACGGTTCTTAATCTGAACCAAAGAGTCCAATTCCGGCAAATCGTTTTGAGAAACAGATTTTGAAAATAAGTGCCAAACATGGACTGCTTTGCCAGATACAGAGTTGCCACCTAAATATTTTTTTTTTTATAGGGGAATTTAGGAAACCCTGACTCGGTGCCAAAGGCCACCTGTCCGTCATCACCAAAGCTGCCTCGGCTCGGGAGCTTGGGTACGATTGGGGAAGGTGAGCTATGAGCACCCCCTCTCACCCGATCCGAAGATCGGCCTCTACTAACCGTGATATCCGATTTTGAAAACGTTATGTGTTCTTATTCCGGTTATTAGCCTAGAATTACTACGTTATGCGCACAGCAAACAAGTATAGACCAAATCGTCTGAATTGGAACGAAGCATTGCGTACCCGTTTGTTTGAAAAACAGTTTGAAATTTGCTACTCGTAAGTAGGCTAAAGCACGGATTTCAACGAGTTGTTCCAACTTAAACAATCCAACCTTCACCCACAGGCATTCAAGCAGTTTATATCACATAAGCATCTAGCCTCATGGTAATCATACTATTATGGCAACACTCACACGCATGCGGTATGCTAAAGCATAAATGCTTACCTAGTACTCCGAGCCAAAACAAAAACATGTTAGCAATCAATGCATGATCCAAGTCCATGTTAAGTGGCTAATGCAACGCATACAGAATGTCACTAGAATAGGCTCGGCTAGTCTATAAATGACATGTGAAAATGCACAAGTAGCATGTGTATTCAAGTTAGATTTGAAATACTTATGCAGTTAGTATGATGTACCGAGCCTGGTGCATGCAAGACTAATGAATGATGCATGCATGCATAGCATAAGGTATGCTAAAGTAAACATGTCCTAATACTAACCATCAAAAGCAGGTAAGTAAAAGGGAGAAAGAAGTGGGGATTGGAAGACATGCACACACGCACCCACACTTATTACAGATTTGCCCTCGCTCGGAGGGACCAAAAGAATAATACAAGTTAATTAACCTACAAGCTAATTAAATATTACAAATCAATTAATCAATTAACAAATTGACTAATCTAATGAAAGCAGTAAACAGCGTCGGGAAGAGGGCCCCAATGCAATGCACGCTCGGCTCCGCTCGGAAAGTCATTGCCATGCACAAGTTGCCTCTGCTTTGACTGTTCTGCTTCTCTGAAAATTGCACAACTCCCCAAGGTTGCTTCTCTGAGTGTTGTGGAACACCACCGGCTGAGTGGGATCATCACCGGCCATTTTGAAGTGGTCATCGACTAAACATTATGCTCTCGGCCAAACATTCCTTGCCGGTCGGCACTCAACACTGCCGGCCGGCCAAATCTTCTTGCTAAATCTGTTTTTGACAACAGAAGAGGGCAGGCAAGGCATGCAATGCATTTCAAGCAATGTATGCACCAACCACACCCCTTATCATATTCATGACTCAAAGGGATATGATTCTCGATTCTCGGACCATCAATCGCGCATTTCCATGCATGATGGCCCAAAGGATCAAGTGTGCATTTCGATTTCAAATGAAATGCAATGAACATAAACAAACCAAGGGGCTTTCAACCTTTATCATGGCTTGATCAAGAGGTGAAGCATGCATGCCAATGCAATGCAATCCTAAGCATGTGAGCCTATGTGTGCAATATGGGCATGCAAGCAAGTAATGCAAAGATGCAACTAACCAAGCATGCAAAGTGTAACAACAACATGCACACATGCAAGGTGAAATATGGACAACATGTTGGATACAAAGCATGCCCAATGCAACAACACAAAAGTGTTCAACGATGTGTCATGAGCCAAGTGTCTACATATATAAGCATGCATGCAAACATGGCTTAAAACTTTAAACATCAAAAGTAACTCTCAAGCACACTTAAGAGGATGCAATCATGGACAAATGTCTTGCATCATAAGCTTCGAAAATCATGTTAAGAATGGTGCTAAACCAAGTAAACAAGGTAAGCATGGCATGCGACAATGGTCCAAGATTCAAGGCAAGCCCAAGGGGGATTAAACTACACTTAATGCAACCACACATGGCATGAATTAGGTGACCAAAACCAGAGTTTTAGCATGCTAAAACAAAGCCAAAAGACCACTTAGATGGCATCTAAATGACTTACACATAGAAGCATACACAATGACCAAACACGGAGCATAGGACACAACCTCTTGGAGCATCAAAGGGGCCATGAAATGCAAGCATACAAGCATGCTAAGTGGACTGAAATGATGCTATAAGTGGTGCCAAACCACTGAAATAAATCGAACAATACATGCTCAACACTTCATATACTTAAAGCCTACAAGCTAACAATGCAAAGGAGCTATGCAATACATGTCATGGTTGACCAAAACAACCAAAAACAAACCTTAAACATGGCAAAACAAGTATGAAAGGTTCACAAAGTTAAGCCAAAAGCATGCTTGAACAAGGGATAAAACCTAGATGCATGCTAAGGCTACATTATGGCATTACAAGGCATGTATGCTAAGCAAGCATGGTGTACCAAAACCAACTAGAAACAGAGGTATATTATGACATAATAAGCATGAAAATCAGCTAAGGCATGGCTAACATGAACCTAAACAATATGCTCTCTCAAGAGGCTAAAATGACCCTTTTCAAGGACAACAAGGAGAGGGGGTGGCCCTCTCCTTCCTAGGACCTCAAGGCACCATCCTCACCTCTAAAATCCCTCAAGATTTCAGTGGTGAGAAGGCCCAAACGCAATGGTCCCGGAGCTCAACCGAAATGGCACAAAACAACGGCCAAACAAGCCTTAAGAGGGGTCAAACAACCCCAAAGCTTAAAACACCCTTAACAAACTATTTAGAGCACTAAAAATCAGAACTTTTATATGTTATACACAAAGCTCAAAAACGTATGCAAGGTAGGCAAAAATGTAATGAAAAAATGGGGAATAAAGGGACAAGTTTCTTACCCTTGTAGACCCTCTTCACCAATGGTGAACCAGCTGGTTCTTCAAGCTCAAACCCGCTCCATAACTCCAAAAACAACCCTCAAGGACCTCAGCTCCAAGAAAAGGTGTGATGGTGGGTGTTTGTGTGCAAAACTAAGACAAAACACACACAAAACACAAGAGAGAGAGAGAGATATAGAGATGGAGGATATATGAACCCTAACCCTAAAACTCAAAACCCTCTGAAAATGCTGTCTAAATTATCTAACCCCTCAACAAGAGAGAAGAGCCTCTCTTTTGTAGACAAATGGTTTTGTAAAGCTTCCAAAGGAAGCTAACAAGAGGGAAATCCCTCCATACACGTGTATGGAGGGGGTGAAAGTGTATGCCAGCTGCACAAAAATATCTGCAAAAGCAGATGCACAGTAGTCGGCCAGCCAAAAATGCAATTGACCAAAAAAAGATAGCTGGCCGGCCGGCCAAATATTTGGCCGGTGGTAACAAAACACAGCTGGTGGCCTCAAGCCATGGCTGGTGGAGTGTGGGGATGGCCCACAAGCCATTCCCTGCCCCTCCAAGGCAAAGCACAAGTGTTTGGTGCAAAACCAGACACAAAACAGTCGAGTCGAGAGATCCTGACGCAAGCCGCATAGCTGAGACCTCTGGGAACTCAAGACGAACACAAACATGGATGATCACCGAGTGTTCAAGCGGTGATGTCCAAGTCTTGAGGACGGTCAAAAATGGAGTGTCTACAAACGTCATTGAGAAAATGGTAATTTTCAAGAGGTGCATTAAAATGATGTTCTTTTTATAATGCCATGGCATGGTAATACATTTGCATATGATGTTGAGAAATCTTGCATAACTGTATATACTTTGTGAGAATTCTCTACTGGGCTTTAGGCTCACCCCTATGGGTTTTGGTGTAGGTAAAGATGTTGTGATCCCGCTGAGATAAGGGTGTGGATATGTTTTGGTGAAGAGTAGATTGCTCTTTCTTTTGTTGTAAATCTCGTTAAGCCAAGGGCTAATTTGGTATGGGTCCGAGAGACCATTTCATGTAACCAGGTTGTTGCCTTGGAAGGTGTAAGCCTGTAAGGGCATTCCTTTTGTTTTATTTTTATTTTATGACTATATGTTTCACATGCTATAGATTCAGGTTTTTTTTTTTCTTTCTAATCATTGATTGTATAATTGCATGTGGAACTCTCGTATAAACTGTGGAGATTTTGATGTAGCAAATGGTGAATGGTCGTAATTAATGAACGCCTGTGGTTGATGTACCATTCATGTTGGGATTATTTCGGGGCATTACAGGTGTTGTTGGTTCCTCAACAATAGGTTCATACTTGCTCACACAACTGTTTGCATATCTTTAGGTTCACTGCTACCGGCTGGAGGTAGTGGCATGAGCATGATTGCCACAGAAGGGCAGTGGCAATAGGAATCATTGAACTCGCTACACTTTTCTCCTTTGGACTTGGAAGGGCAAGCCTTGCACAACAAAAAATGAGTTTAGTAGCAGTATCACATTTGTGTATATATTTGTAAACATATCTATCCCTGTGCAAGCGGAGTGGGTGTGGGTGCATGTGTATTCAATTGTTGGACATGGATCTGAGCTACGAAGTTCTTTAGGGAAGGGATTCGCTTTTCTCCAATGGCTACATTATCAAACAATTAGCATGTTGGTATTTTTCCCTATCTAGTAGGGGTGTTCATGGGTCGGTTTGGTTCGGTACAATAATGATTGGTTCCAAATTTTTGAACTCAAAACCAAACCAATCATGTACTAGAATTAAGCCAACCCAACCCAATGTAGCTCAGGTTGGTTCAGGTTAAAAATAAGTGAATCAATCAATAATAAATAACTAAAATAAACAAATCTTAAACATTTAACACAACACAAAAAAGAGCAAACAATTGTTTAAGCCAATACAAATTAAATTCAACCCAAGCTTAAACATGACTAATACAAATTAAATCCATTAATATTGTTAGAATTAGGAAATTAGTATTTTGTATATATGGTAGTTTTTATAAAATCTATGATCGTGCAAATCACAGATTTAGTGCCTTAGATTATTTTATTTCTTAATTTGTAAATATTCATTCAATATATATTCATGGCTTGGCCTCATTCCAAGGTAAGCCTTTCATTTATTTTTTTCTTCTTAGTATTAAAGCCAAACCCTAGCCACCCTCCCTTCCTCTCTCTTTCGGTAGCCTACAGCCACACCCATCACACCGATAGACCTTCCACCCTTACCCATCCACCCGACTGTCCTTTTTCTCTCTATACACCAGTCGACAGCCTCTTCTCTCTCTTCCCAGCACCTTCGCAGCCCTTTATCCTTGCTGCCAAGTGTACTATGAGGTCGACTAGACCTCGGTTGTATTGGATCTAGTTTAGCAGTCCCTTTGAGAAGGTTGTAACTCTTTTTTCCCTTCTAGGTCTCACTGTGGCCGAGCTTTTTGGGCATCTTCAGGCTAGTTGGGAAGAATTGGCTAAATATGAGCCTTTGATAGAGCTTACGACAGAGGCTGCCTCCCTTGTGTCCAATTGTCTTGCCAGGCAGCACACTTATCAGTTTCTTATAGGTTTAGACTCTGAATTTGAGTCTATTCGGATTCAGATTTTAAGCACATCACCCTTGTAGCCTATCTATGAGGCCTTCGCTACCATTGATAGAGATGAGCACTGTTGGCGATTAGTCCAGCCTAGCCCTTCTTCTGTTGCTTCGGGATTATCCAATCAGGTGGCTCTTACTGCACGTTCTTGTAAGTAATTCTAAATGTTCTGTATATTCAACTTGTGTATCAATTACTTCAAGACTAGTTTACATAACCCTAACGACTAACCAAAAAGAAAATACAAGAATGGGACGAAAAAAGAAAATACAAGAATGTCATCACAACCTTGCCTACTATATACACAATCATGCCTAATATATACGGTTATAATCTCACACCCCCACTCAAACTCAAGGTGTTTTAGCCGAAAACACGGAGAGTTTGTTAAGAAGAAACCAAAAACGAGTAGTGGTGTGAGTCTTGGTGAAGAAGTTAGCAAGCTATAGAGCCGAAGGGACAAAAGGAAGTGAGATAGAACCAAACTATAGGTGATGATGGACGAAGTGACAATCAATCTTAATGTGTTTCATTCGTTCATGGAAAACAGTGTTGTGGGCAATTTGAATAGCACTTTGATTGTCACAGTAGAGGGAGATCGGAGAGGACTGAGGAACGCCTACGTCAGAGAGGAGACAACGAAGCTAGACAACCTCAGCAGTAGCATAAGCGATAGCACGGTACTCAGCTTCGACAGTAGAACAGGTAACAACGGTTTGTTGCTTGCTTTTCCAAGAAATCAAGGAGTCACCAAGAAACAAACAGAAACCAGAAGTGGACTTACGATTAGTCACATCACCAACCCAATCAACACCAGCATAAGCCACCAAATCCAAGGAAGAAATAGAAGACAATAACAAGCCTTGGAAGATAGTACCACGAAGATAGCGAAGAATCCAAACCAAAGCAGCCTAATGTGGAGAGCTGGGAATAGAAACGAACTAGCTAACCCCATGAACAGCATAGGAAAAATCAGGGGTGTGGACACCCCATTTTTGACTGTCCTCAAGACTTGGACGTCACCGTTTGAACACCCGGTGATCATCCATGTTTGTGTTCGTTTGGAGTTCCCGGAGGTCTCGGCTACGCGCCTTGCCTCAGGATCTCCGAACTCGACTGTTTAGTGTCTGGTTTTGCACCAAACACTTGTGTTTTGCCTTGGAGGGGCAAGGAATGCCTTGTGAGGCATCCCCACACATCACCGGCCATGGCCAAAGGCCACCGACTGGTGTTTTGTTGCCATCGGCAATGTATATTGCCGGTCGGCATTCTTTGTTGCCGGTCGGCAGTACATTTTGTCAAAATGGCAATTTTGAGTAGCCGACTACTGTTCATCTGCTTTTGCAGATATTTTAATAAAGCTGTCTTGCATTTGGCTCCCCTCCATACACGTGTATGGAGGGATCTCTCTCTTTAGAAGCTTGTCTTGTAAGCTTTACAAGATAAAAAACTCTATAAAGAGAGGTCTTCTCTCTTGTTGAAGAGGGTTAGACATTTTAGACAGCCATTTTAGGGTTTGAGTTCTAAGGTTAGGGTTTGTCTATATCCTAGCTCTATATCTCTCCTCCTCTTGTGTTTAGTATGTGTGTTTAGACTCACTATTGCACACAAACACATAGTGTTACACCTTTTCTTGGTTCTGAAGGACCAGAGGTCTGTTCTTGGAGTTTTGTGGCTGGTTTAAGCTCAAGGAAGCAGGTGGTCCACCATTTGTGAAGAAGGTCTTCAAGGGTAAGAAGTTTGTCCCTTTATTCCCCATTTTTGCATTGTATTTTTACCTACCTTGCACCTATTTTTTGGCTTTGCATATAACACATAAAAGTTCTGTTTTTAGGCCCTCTAAATAGTTTGTTTAGAGTATTTTGTGGTTTGAGGTTGTTTGACCCCTCTTAAGCCTTGTAAGGCTCCATTTTGTGCCATTTTGTGTGAGCTCCGAGACCTTGGTGTTTGGGCCTCCTCACCATTGAAATCTTGAGGGATTTCAGAGGTGAGGATGGTGCCTTGAGGTCCCAAGAAGGAGAGGGCCACCCCCTCTCCTTGTTGTCCTTGAAAAGGACCATTTTTGGCCTCTTGGAGGAGCACCTAGCTTAGGCTCTTGTTGACCATGCCTTAGCTGATTTTTGTGCTTATTATGTCATAATATGCCTCTGTTTTTAGTTGGTTTTGGTACACCATGCTTGCTTAACATACATGCCTTGTAATGCCATTTTGTTGCCTTAACATGCCTTAGGTTGTAAACCATTATTCTAGCATGTTTTAGGCTTAGCCTTGTGAAGCTTTCATGCTTATTTTTCCATGTTTGAGGTCTGTCCTTAGTTGTTTGGGTCGACTTTGGCATGCTTAGTATAGCCCCTTTGCATTTTTAGTTTGTTGGCCTTAAGTGTGTGAATGTATAGCATGCATCCTTGCCTTAATTTAGTGGGTTGGGACCATTTGCCATGTTATTTTAGTCCCTTTAACATGCTTGTATGCTTGCCTTGGATGCCTCTTTGAAGCTTTGAAAGCTTGTCTTGCATGCTCCATGTTTTGGTCATTGTGCATGCTTTTGAATTTGAGCCACTTAGATGCCATCTAGGTGTCCCTTGGGTGTTGTTTAGGTTCGCATTAGACCTATTTTAAGTCCTCTTAGCCTTGTGAGGCTTGGTTGACTTAGTCTTGGTTTAAGCCTCTTGGCTTGTCTTGGGTTTTTGGCTTTGTTTGCATGCCTTGTTTATCTTGTTTAATTGGCTTAGCACCTTTAGTAACATGATTTTCAATGCTTACCTTGCATGCCATTAGTCCATGTTATGCCTCTTTCAAGTGTGCTTGAGAGTTGCCCTTTTGTGCTTGAGTGTTAGCCCTTTAACATGTGCATGTGTGTATGTGTGTTTAGTCCTCATTTCATAGCACTTATGGCCACTGTTTTGGGCCTAATTAGAGCTGCCTAAATCATGCTTAAGTCCATCCTTTGCTTGCTTGCATGCTTATCTTGCATGCTTGTTTGCATGCTTGCATGTACATCTTGCATACCCATGTTGCATCCTTAGCTTGCATGCCTAGGTTGCATTGCATCTAGCATGCATGTCTTGCTCCTCGATCTAGTGATAGGAATTGGGCTTTGGTTTGTTGGTTTACATTGCATTTGACATCAAAATGTGCGCACTTGGTCCCTTGGGCCATCACGTATGGAAATGCGCGCTTGATGGTCCGAGAACCAAGGACCATGTCCCTTTGAGTCATACACATGATGAGGGATAGGATTGGCACATACAATGCTTGAATTGCATTGCCATTCTATCCTTTGCCCTCTGCTACTGTTAATTGCAGGTTCTGCAGACATTCTTTGCTGACCGGCAGTGTTTAATGCCGACTGGCAATCCATTGGTGGCCGATAGCTTCATCAATAGCCGATGATCATATACCACTGCTGGTGGCTATTCTACTCAGCCGGTGGTGTCTCCCAATGTCCAGGGAAGCAATTCTGAGACTTTGGCAGTCTTCAAAGAGGCAGAGCAGAGAAAACAGAGGCGGCCTATGCATGGCAGTGTACTTCCGAGCAAGACCCGAGCACGCGTGCATCGGACCCTCTTCCCGAGCCCCACTTTTATTGCTTTCCTTATGCTTAGTTAATTTGTTAATTAATTAGGTGATTTGTAATAATTAATTAGCTTGCGAGTTAGTTAATTTGTATTATTCTTTCGGTCCCTCCGAGCAAGGCCAAATTTGTAATAAGTGTAGGTGAGTGTGTGTATGTCTTCCAACCCCCACTTCTTTCTCTCTTTTACTTACCTGCTTTGACGGTTAGTAATAAGACATGTTTAATTTAGCATACCTTATGCTATGCATGCGTGCATTATTCATCAGTATTGCATGCACCGGGCTCGGCGCATCATGCTAACTGCATTGGTATTTCAAATCTAACTTGAATACATGCTACTTGTGCATTTTCACATGTCATTCATAGAATAGCCGAGCCTACTCTAGTGACATTTCGTATGCGCTGCATTAGACATTTAAACATGGACTTGGATCATGCATTGATTGCTAACGAGTTCTTTGTTTTGGCATGGAGTACGATGTAAGTATTTATGCTTTAGCATCCTTGCATGCGTGTGGGTGTTGCCATGATAGCATGATTACCATGAGGCTAGCTGCTTATGTGATATAAACTGCTTGAATGCCTGTGGGTGAAGGTTGGATTGCCTGAGTTGGAATAGCTCATTGAAATCCGTGTTTTAGCCTACTTGCGAGTAGCAAATTCCAAAACATTTTCCAAAACAAACGGATATGCAATGCTTATTCCCAAATTAGGCAATCTAGTCTATACTTGTTTGCTGTGCGCATAACATAGTAATTCTAGGCTAATAACTGGAATAAGAACACATAACGTTTTCAAAAACGGATATCACGGTTAGTAGAGGCCGATCTTCGAATCGGGCAAGAGGGGGTGCTCATAGCTGACCTTCCCCAATCGTACCCAAGTTCCCGAACCGAGGCAACTTTGGTGATGACGGATACGTGGCGTTTGGCACCGAGTCAGGGTTTCCTAAATTCCCCCAAAATAAAATATTTAAGTGGCGACTCTGTATCTGGCAAAGCAGTCCATGTTTGGCACTTCTTTTCTAAAAATCTGTTTCTCAAAACGATTTGCCGGATTTGCACTCTTTGGTTCAGATTAAGAACCGTGACACAAATCGAGTCCGAACTGTAGCGGGGGTCCCTCGCGGGCGCGTGCTACAAGGGGGAGTAACTGTTAGATAGACTAAGCAGCCCACAAGCTTATGATACAAACTAGGATCATCCAGGAGGACGCCATCAGTAGTGTTTAGCTTCACATTAAGCTCAATGGAGGTATCAGAAAAATCTTCGTGTTAATAAGACTGGTACGATGAATAACCTCATTGGCATATTTGGCCTGAGACAAAAAGTAGCCCTTGGGAGAAGAAGCGACCTCAATATTAAGAAAATACCACAATGGTCCTAGATCCTTCATTTCAAAAGTGCGGAAGAGATGCTGCTTGACCTCAGAGATAGCAGAAGTGTCACACCCCAAACCCGCCCCTAAAAGTTTGGGCATGACCTATTCAGAAACGGACACGTAACCTGGTAACATAACATACGGGGCCTTATCGGAAGCACGAAAAAAATGGAAATAATGAAACAAATAAACTCCATTGAGCTACTTCTACATGCCAGGATCTCATTCATCACATGCATTATAGTGGATAGATAAAGTTCTAATTATAACCCAGAGCATATACATACACATTTACAATGCCAGCCCCATGATTGGGCGTATAAACATGAAAGTATATACAACAACCTTAGAGGGACACCCATAAGCAAGTCAACATCTTAACAACTCGACAAAATAAATGGCTTATACAGTGCCTGGACATACGAAGGTTGACAAAAGAAAGCGGGCGTCTTGGCTAGGACTGACCACCTGATTGGTGACCTACAGAAACAGACATAATAGAGAGTGAGCCGGGCTCAGTGAATAGTAATACATAAATAAAATGATGCTTAACTTGAAACACAATACATGTCAATGTAATAGTCTGATTCTGTGCTAAGTACATAACGGCCTTAGGCCCAATCTTGCAACGGAAACTTGATGGCTATAAGCTCTTGAAATGTGGTGGCACGAGGCCCTTGAAACATTGGCATAAAGCCCTTGAAACTTGTTTGACCTTGTAGTATATTCAAACTTGTAACATATACTTGAAACATACCTGAGCATACTTGAACTTGTAACATACTGGAAACATGCCTGAAACATACTTGAACATCATTCATTAATTCAAACGGAACATATTATAACTAGAGAGTTTCTTATTGTATCATGTCATTATCGTACGCTTAACAATATGAGACTAATTCACATTCTCATGAGAGTCACATAATAATGCTAAACTTTGCACTTATATCGTAGATTCTGAATAACTTCCAATTCATAAGCAACATAGCAAAATAACTTCAAATTCATATGGATACACATAGTTACTCTTATATTTACTCAGAATCTATTCTTCAAGAATGAACATAAATTCTTTTGGGTAAATGACTTAATTCACGTGCTCTATTAATCAATAGTATACACCGTTGTTTAATCGTTCTTATATGTTAACATAGTTGCCTTGCCTTGTAATTAATAGAGTCCTAATGGTAACCGTTACATCATTCCACGAGTTGACATAATTAACATAAAAGTTAACAGGACAAAGTAAGCACATTTTCATTAGATTACAGATGACTTTATCGGTTTCACAATTCCACAGTTCGGCCCTTGGCCTGAGGGGTTCACACATTCACGATAGCCTTTAGGTTTCATAGATTCACAACTTATTACATCGGCCTTCGGCCCTTTGGATTCACAAGTTCACAAGTTTGGCCCTTGGCCTCATAGCTTCATAATTGCACAAATGGCCCCTGGCCACATAGGTTAACAAGTCGGCCCTCGACCTCATAAATTCACAAGTCGGCCCCTGGCCTCATAAATTCACATATACATAAATTAGCTTTTGGGTTTCATAGGTTCACAATTCACAATTTGGAAATTCATACTTCACAAATGGCCCTCGGCCACGTCGTTTTATATTTCACAAGGTGGTGATCCATACTTCACAAATTCGATATGCATATTTCACAAATCCTTTTTCGTGTTTCCATAACTTCACAATGTTCCTCATATAGCATACACCTTTGATGTTACCATAATTTCACAATATTTACGTAGCATACATAACATACATGTCAACATAATTCTTACGACGAAGATCATAACGTCAATAACAATAATCATTAACGGTTAAAGATACATCGAAGTACTACTACTCACAGTGCTACAACGGAGTGCTTGGCCCTCCTGAAGTGTGCTCTGTACACATATATAACTTAGTCATTAGTTCTTTTTCCTTCCTTCATTATTCTTCACAAGCCTACCATTATCCATCCATTATACCACAATTTCCTCCATCTCAATATATCTATATATAGAAATAGAAGATTACCATTCTTGCAAACACACTATGGAATTTATAATCAATCACTTCGATTTCAAGATAGGAAGGAATTGTATGGACATCTTCCACATTTTTCCAAAAATAAATCACTCTCTTGATTTTAATAACTAAGCAAGCCCACAAGTATTTAGCAAAATAATTTGGGATTAACCCATTTTGGAAAACTCCACATTTTAGGTCACAAAAATCAAAGTCAACAGAGTCAATACCATCTCACATAATCACTACAATTCAACATAAGCAACATGATTGAACTCAACATCATTAAATATAATTCAACATAATTCAAGAGGAATTCTTAAATTCCATTTCAACATTCCATAACCGAGTTTATGTCATCTATATCATTAATAAATCATTTCCTCAAATTTCCTTCTCATTATAACATGATTTACATTGTTCATAACAAAATTCATTCGCAAATTTTAAACATAACCAAATTCCAATTAAACTTGTACATAGATAATTCAACCTACCAATTTCATGATTCAACTTTCAATTTGGGCCAAATTATTGATTATCATCAAAAATCAACCTAGGGTTTCTAGAAAAACCTAGAAATTTCAAGAAAAATTCAAACTTCTTAACCCATTATTTTTTCTTCCAATTTTCCCCTTGATTATATATCCTAGGTTCATAATCCATAATCTAAACCCAACAATAAAACCCCAAATTCTTCAAATCCGAAATCCCCAAATTTCCATAATATAACCCTATATGCTCAAAATGTAGATTTTGCATTTATATACTCCAAAATACCAAAAATCTATCTATTTATGTAAGCATTGAAGGAGAACTAGGACCCCTACCTCAAGATTGAAAGCAAGGAAGCTAGGTCAAGAGCATCACTTCGAAATTCCAAAATCCAATCGGTTGAAAATGTTGATCTTTACTTGTTCTTCGTCGTTGATGCAAAATCCATGGTTGATTTGTTGATAAAAGTGGAGGAAATCAAGGTTTTTAGGGCTAAGTTTTCGGACATGGAAAAGGGGAGAAGAAGAGAGGAAAAGAAAATATAAGAAATGGTCCAAAAATCACGTTTTTGAGCTGCTGTCCCGCACAGCCCGCACGTGCGGCGCTATTCCCCGCACGTGCGGCTCTGCTTCCAGCACAGATGTGGAAACTTCAAACGGGTATAACTCTCTCATCAGGACTCCTTTCTAGGCCGTTCTTGTGTTCAAATTGAAGCCCCGGAAACAAGCTTTCCAATGGTTCCAACTTTACATTCAAATTCTAAGTATGGAAGGAGAAAATGGCAAAAGAGTGACGGCTGGTCAAAAATTCAAACTCAAATTTGGGACTTTTTATCTAATCTTATCTATATATCTTGTTAAGTCTTCGATCAAGGTTCCAAACATCATCCAAGGGTCCTCAATTATAATATTTATAGTTTACTTGCCAACCCATCAATATCAAGAGTCCGACAACCATACAAATTTTAAGGTGACAGGCACCACTATATATCAATCCAATGTGAATTTAAAATCCGAGTCGTTATAAGAAGGGTCAGAGCCAGTAATGATCATATCATCCACATACAGTAATAAGGCAACAAATCTAGTAGGGGTGTGGAGAAGAAATAAAGCAGAGTCCTGAGCACAAGGATAAAACCCAAATGTAGTAACAGCACTCTGAAAGCAATCATACCAAGCACGAGGAGACTGCTTTAGACCATACAGAGCATGCCAAAGGCGACAAACTTGTCCAGAGGAATGGGGAGGGCCAAGGGGAGGAGGTATGTTGTCATGACTCGAACTCGCCCCTATGGGTTAAGGACATAACCGGCCAGTAATCTAGAGATTGCCTACAGCCGCAAACCAAATAAGACATAACTCATCAGAGTAAAGGGGCCAAACGGAAGTAAATATTTAAAACTTTGTCCATAGAGCTGTGCTTATATGCACATCGTAACATTTCACATAAGTATTCGTTAATAACTCACATCAAAGGGAAATTAACATACAAACTGTAATACAGGATCATTCAAGTCCAAGTCAGTCAAACCCAAAGTTTATATACAAAAGTGATCCAATGTTTTCGCCAACATAACAAAACTATAACAAAAGAACAAAAAAGGCAAAGACAAGTCTCGTGCGTGAGACGTTGGGCTGACTCTTCAAAACCTTGACTGTTTCCCACATATTTCACTGAGGCTGGGTTTGGGCATCCCTTGGCTCACCTACATACACATGAATGAGTGTGAGCGAAAGCCCAGTGAATAATATCGAATAAAGAAGATACACTATAACAATGTACAACAGACGGCCTTGGGCCTAATCGTTCCTGTCCGACGGCCGTTGGCCCAATCATTTGTGTCAAACAGCCTTCGGCCCATTCGTTCATGTCATACGGCCTCTGGCCCATTCTTTCGTGTCATATGGCTCTGGCCCATCCATTCATGTCATACGGCCTCTAGCCCATTCATTCATGTCATACGGCCTCTGGCCCATTCATTCATGTCCAACGGCCTCTGGCCCATTCATTCATATTTCAGACTATCATTCGTGTTAGACTATTATTCATGTCAGACCGCCTTAGGCCCAACCATATGGCATAGCAAACATTTGTCCACAATTCAAATTAACAACTTATAAGACTCATAGGGAAATAAGTAATTGGACAAAAAACATACTTTAAAATATCTTTATTAAGATATTACTCACAGTGTTCTGCCGGTGGATTCACCCTTGAGCTTGACCCTACACATTACATAATGCACATGGGTCACAAACGATTCAATCCGTTCTTAATTCATACATCCCTCTTAGGCTTCTTTCTTCTCCTTTTAATTTATTCATAATGCTCAATGCATGCCTAAGAGTACTTAGAAGTGAAAGAGAATGAAAATGAAACACATAACACTTTTACAAATTTTCTGAAACAGGGGTCCCCGCTCGAGCGGACCCATTAGGTCTACAAAAGTACTGGTTGCCTCATTTTTACGCTCGAGCATCAATTCGGACGCTCGAGCTGAAAGTCTCACTTCATGGCTCCCCACTCGAGCATGAATCTCCCCGCTTGAGCGAACATCCATGTCTGCAAAACTTCTGGGAGCCCGTATTTCCCGCTCGAGCGGCTTTTTCCCCGCTCGAGCAGACATGCCAAATTCTGGAAAATCCAAAATTGTTCTTGAGGCTCAAACTTGATATTCAAAGGCTCCAAAGCTTGAATTAAGGCACCAAAATAGGGAAACACATTATATATCATGAGTACACAAACAATATGAGTCCAATTGCTCAAAATCATGGCCCAATTCTTCAAAATTAATCAACATTCAAACCTTATATAAGCTCCATATCTTTAATAATTGAACATGCATTCTAATTTTGACATCATTTCTATTTCAAATGATGCAAATGGTGTTCATTCTCATGAAACTCAACAAAACCATGCTTGCTTGTATGATCCAACAACTCAATTTTTCATAATTAACAAGCTACATGATAGATTATTCAATTCTTGCCAATTCATGATAATTTTATGCATGCATGAACATATCAACTTCAATTCATGTTCTTGATCATCATTTAAGTTTGAATTCACAAAGTTACAACTAAAATCTATGAATTTACTCACCTAAGAGCTTCAAACACCCAAATTCTAGCCAATTCTTGAGTTAATTTTCAAGATTTCCAAGCCTCTTGCTCAAATCTCCAATTGTTTCCCTCTCTTTCTCTCTAGACGACCCTCACACTCTTTCCTCAGAGCAATCTCAGCCAAGTTGAATAAAAAGAGAGGAATTGAGTGTATAATGGCCTTTTTATAGCCCCACATAATCAAATTTGATTATAACCAATTAATGGCACTTAATTAATCATTCTGAATCTAATTATTTTGATCCGAATCAATTTTCAGTTAAGTTTTACCGTAGGCTCTAAAAATTACGCCAATCACAATGGCGCTGTCAATTTCGGTTTCTGTGGCCGGTAAGGCCTTCAATTTTCAGTTTATAACAGTAAGTTGAACAGATATTCCTACGATGAATAGATAGAAATTCGAAACCACATATATTCATATAAATGGCACACCAAATCATATCAAACACATAATCACAATCACAATTAAGGTTAATTAGCATAATGCGGAACAGGGTTATCACACATGTAAACCTCCTTGGTGAGATAGCCATTAAGAAAAGTATTCTTAACATCCATTTGATAAAGAGGCCAAGAACGAACATCAGCGACAGAGATCAAAGTACGGACAATAGTCATCTTGGAAACAAGAGCAAAGGTCTCCTCATAATCAATACAATACTCCTGTGAGAAACCTTCGGCAACCAGACGAGCTTTGTAGCGCTCAAGGGAACCATCAGAATGAGTCTTGACTTTGTAGACCCATTTGCAACCAACCAGATTCTTACCATCAAGCAAAGGAACCAACTCCCAAGTACTAGTTTTCTGTAAAGCAGACAACTCATCCTCCATAGCTTGAATCTAATGGGGATCCTGACAGGCCTCCTTGTAAGACTGAGGTTCTGAAAAAGAATGAATAACAAACAAAAAAGTATGATAAGAAGCAGAAAAACATGTATTAAACCAACCCAACTTGTTTAGAGGATGACATGCGCGAGCAGGATAGCGGTGTGTAGCAGGATCAGAGGCGTTAGAAGTAGGAGGATCGGCAGTAGGAGCAAAGACAACAGGTGGAGAGAGAGCCTGGCGACGCGAATAACCCAACAACAGAGGAGGAGGAGGAGAAAGAGCAGGCTGGGGAGATCGAAGAGAAAATGAAGTAAGGTCATGGAGAACAGTAGAGATGTACTCATTAGGAGGGACCTCAGAAGAAATGGATCAATATGAACCGAATCTTTTTTGGAAACTGGAGCAGTGGTAGGAGGAAGCTGAAAGTAAAGCAGACGTTCGAGAAAAGAAACATGACGAGAGACGTAAAGACGACGAGAAATAGGGTCATAACACTGATAGCCTTTTTGAGTAAGATTATAACCTAAAAAGACGCATAGGACAGACCAGACACTAAGTTTGGTCTGATCTTTAGGGGGAATAAGGACAAAACAAGCAGACCTAAACACACGAATGAGGGAGTAATTGGGGAGTTGAGAGAACAGAGCCTCATAAGGAGACCGACCAGAAAAAAGGGAGTAGGCATGTGGTTAAGAAGAAAAGTAGCAGTAAGAACTACCTCGCCCCAAAACGAAGCTGGAACTGAGGCAAAGAGAAGAAGAGACCTAGCTATCTCAAGGAGATGGCGGTATTTACACACGGCTCAACCATTTTGGGCAGGTGTATCAGTAGAAGAAGTTTGATGAATGGTTCCCAAATTGGCCAAATACTCACAGAACTCAGTTTTAAACTATTCCCCACCCAAGTCAGATCGTAACAATTTAATGGTAGCCCCAAACTGTGTAGTGATCATAGATTGAAATGTACGATATATTTGGTAGAAGTCAGATTTATGAGTCATAAGATAAATCCAAGTATAACGAGTGCAATCATCAACAAAAGACATATAGTATGCGTAACCCCCTTTAGTGAGAACAGGAGAGAGTCCTTAAACATCAGTATGCACAAGAGAAAATGGAGAAACAAAAACTGAAGTACTTTTATTAAAAGATAAAACTAATATTTTGGCAAGTTTACACCCCCGACATTCATCAATTTGACTAGGAGAAAGTTTACCCAATAATCCTGACTGAGCTAAAGACTGTAAACGGTCAACAGACAAATGACCTAGGTGAGAATGCCATAAGTAAAACTGACTCAACTGAGAATCTAACTGAAATGAGAAAAAAGCAACTAGAGAGGTGGATAGGAGGAGATGCAATCTTTCTACCACATAGAGATCTCCAACTCTACGGCAGGTCCTAATCTGCTTCTTGGACACCTAATCTTGCACACAATAGACAGAAGAGGAAAAGATAATATCAAAACCAGATGTATCAAGTTGACTGATAGATAATAAACTGACAGATAGCTGAGGAACATAAAGAATAGAAGGAATAGTAATATCAGACATGACAGAGGGTATGATAAACCCAACAGATAGAATGGGCATACCAGACCCATTAGCAGTATTAACAGTAATAGGGGAGGGATGGAGTATATAGTTTTAAAGTAAGGAAATGTGAGCAGTCATATGATGAAAGGCACCAGAGTAAAAAGCTAGACAGAAGAGGAGATACCTAGAGAGGACCCAAACAAACCTGAATGAAGATGCGAGAGCAGAGGCAGATGAGGATGGCTGGGAGGTGGAGAGAAGATGCTAAAGCTGAGCCATTAGGGCATGCAAGGAAGCCAAGTCAGGATCATAAAGGGTAGCAGATGCAGTATAACCAGTAGGAGGGCAGAACTGTGTCTGAGGCGGCTAAGTAGACTGACGTCCCTTCTTGGGAAAGTTATACTTCCAATGGCCCTTTTAATGGCAAAAAGCACACTCATCAGAGGCTAGTGGCCCCTTCTTGGGCTTCGCAGTGGTCTGAAGCTGATGATGTGGTGGGGTTGACAATAGAGGAGGCTGAGTAGGAGCCAAGAAGACAGATGGAGATAGAGTTTGACTGGCCATCTTAAGACAGATTTCCTCGGAGAGGAACTCACGAACAATAGCATCCACAGAAGGGAGATGAGACCGATGAAGGAAGCCATCATGGATAGCCTCGTACTGAGGCAAGAGAGCCGTTAAGAACTGCACTAAACGACCTTGCATAAGTGACTAGTGCCTTGAGGCTAGATGGTTCCATGAGAGCCAACTGATCCAAAATACCTGTCATCTCAATGTAAAAGTCCTGAATAGATTAATCCCATTGACGAGCACTTTGAATAGTTGTTTCCAACTCATATCGCTGGGCGAAGTTGGACTACTGATACACACCCAATAAATGGTCCCACACCACCTTTGCAGTACTGTATTTAGAAAACATCATTCCAATACGGTCATCCACAAAATCATGAAACTAGGTCAGAACTTAGGCATTATCACAATCCCAAGCATCATACAAAGTCAAATATTCTTCATGTTTAGGGTCCAATGGATGAGGAATAGACCAAGAAGAAAATTCTTCATAACACTAGCCCAATAAGCATAATTGGCACCAGTGAGTTTACATGTGATGGCTTGTGTTTTGGTGACACTATAATAAACGAAAGATTTACAGGTTGAAATATAATAAAGAATAACAACTGAGTGGGCCAAACTATAAATAAGAATTTTTAATGCAAACAAAAGTAGAGAGGGCACAGATGGTCATAGTTACAAATAGAGAGAGTCAGAAAGAGAAAGAACCAGGCAAATGATGCTGATGAAGACCACGAGAGTCAAGAGAGATGCGATGATCGATCGCAACTCGCAGTAGATGGGTCACGACAAGGAGTCGCCCTTGAACCAAGAGGCAGAGAGGTTGGGGTCAACTTTGGGCAGTCTGTTAACCAGACGAAAAGAGCTCTGGGTCGACTCGTAAGAGGCAGAGAGCTCATGCTTGACTTTGAGTAGTCCACGAACCAGACGGAGAGAGCTCCGGGTTGACTTACAGCAGATGGATCGTGACGAAGAGAGCTGATTGCGAATCGGACTTTGAGCTAAGGTGTAGACGTGCCCGAACGTCCTAGGAAAATCCCATTTTGTTCATTAGCATACTACAGTTAGGACTCAAATGTCACGGTTCTTAATCTGATCTCACAATGTGTAATGTGAGATTGATAAATCACCAAAGAGTCCAAATCTGGCAAATCGTTTTAGAAAACTGATTTGTGTAAAGAAGTGCCAAACATGGATTGCTTTGCCAGATACAGAGTCGCCACCTAAATGTTTTGTTTTTTGGGAAATTTAGGAAACCCTAACTCGTGCCTAAGGCCACGTGTCCGTCATCACCAAAGTTGCCTCGGCTCGGGAACTTGGGTACGAGAGGGGAAGGGCATGCAATGAGCACACCCGCTCGCCCGATCAAAGATCAGCCTTTACTAACATGATATCTTGTTTTTGAAAGCACATGTGTTCTTATTCCGGTTATTAGCCTAGAATTACTATGTGATGCGCACAACACACCAATACAGACTAGATCGCTTAAGTTGGAACAAATCATCTCATGTTTGTTTGTTTGAAAAGGGTTGAAGGTGCTACTCGCAAGTAGGTGTAGACACCCCATTTTTGATCGTCCTCAAGACTTGGACGTCATCGTCTGAACACTCGATGATCATTAATGTTCGTGTTTGTTTTGAGTTCCCAAAGGTCTCGGCCGCGCGCCTTGCCTCAGGATCTCTTAACTTGCCTGTTTTGTGCTTGGTTGTGGACCAAGAACTTGTTTGTTTTTGCGGCTGAGGGCAGACAATGGCTTCTTGGTCATCCCCACACCTCACTGGCCTTGGCTTGAGGCCACTGGCCCTGTTTTGTTGCTACCGGCCATTGATGTTGGCCGGTTGGCATTGTTTTTGGTCGGCCGGCCGTTTGTGTGGTCAATCCGCCATATTTTCTAGCCCAGACTTCTTTTTTGCCTTTTTTAGGCATTGTGCATGCCGGCTGTGCCAGCTGGAGCACACATACCTGTCCTCCATACACGTGTATGGAGGATTTGTACCCTTTGCACCATTTTGCTCTAGCTTCTTGAGGAAGCTTGAACCCTTTGCTCTAGCTTCCTCAAGAAGCTTGAACCCTTTGTCTTAGCTTTCCCAAGAAGCTTGAACCTTTGTTCTAGCTTCTTGAGGAAGCTTGACCCCTTTGTCTTAGCTTCTCCAAGAAGCTTAGGCCCTTGTTTTGTTCTATAAAAGAGGGCCTCCCTTCTCCTTTAGAGGGGTTGAACAAATCAAAATATATATCAGAGATATATATCACATATATATCACTCCCTCTCTATATCTTCCTCTCTCTCCATTTGTGTGTGAAATAGTGTTCAAAAGGTGCTTTTGTTCGTAGTTTTACACTAAAACACCTAGTGTTACACTATACTTCAGTTACTAAGGTGTTGAGGGACTGGTTTCAGAGTTTTTAAGTTGGTTTTGATCAGAGGAAGGGGCTGGGGTTGGTGTTCTTGGAGTGTTCTTTAAGAGTGAGCACTATTGCTTTATATTCTCCCATTTTGTACAAGCTTTTAACCGATCTTGCATGTTGTTTTGATCCTTATGTATAACTGATAAATTTTTTGATTTTTCTTGTTTAAGATGTTTCATTAAGGTCTCTTTTGTGTTTGTGGTTGTCCACCCCCTCTTAGGCCTTGTTTGGCCTTTTTTTGTGCCTTTTTCTTTGAGCTTTGGGACCCCTTTATTTCGACCTTCTCACCATTAAAATCCAAAGGATTTTCAGTTGTGGAGAAGTGGTTTTGAGGTTTTGTATAGGGGAGGGACACCCCTCTCCCTTTGAGTCTCCTTTGCTTACATTTAGGGCTCACCATAGTAGCATGTTGGCATAGCTTTGTTTGGCTTTATTTCAGAGGGATTTTGGTGATATTTGATCATATTATACCTCTGTTTTTGGTCAGATTGTTAGTCCATTACATGCATAATACACTTGCCTTGCATTCCTCTATTTTGCCTAGAAATGCATCATGCATTTAGACCACCATGCTTGCATGTTTTGACTTAACTTTGTGAAGTTTTTAGTCATGTTTTACCATGTTTAAGCTCTGATTGGTGTCGATTTGGTCATGCTTGCCATGCTTTGTATAGCCACCTTGCATTTTGGCTTGTTAGCCTTGGGTGTGTGAGTCTTGAGCATGCTTCATTTGGGTTATTTCAGTGATTTGGAATCACTTCTCATGCCATTTCAGTCCATGTTCCATGCTCGTATGCTTGTATTTAACACCCTTTCAATGCTTTGAAGAGTTGTTGTCTTATACTCCACGTTTAGGCCATTATGCATACCTCTTTATTTAAGTCTTCGGGCTGCCATATTAGTGGGTTTTGGGGCTTATTTTGACTTGTTTTAACTCTGACTTCATTAGTCTAAGTCATGCCATGTTCGGTTATAAGAGGTGTAGTGCATTTGCCCTTTTAGGCCTTGTATGCGTTTTGTTTTTTGCCTTTCTTCATAGCATGTTTTTGCTTTGTTCCATATGAGTTTTAGCTTCATTTTGGTCTACCTCGAGATTGTTTTAGGTCACCTCGACCATTTGGGGCTTGGTTGACATAGTCATGGTTTAAGTCCCGTTGCTAGCTTTGAGCTTTAACTCCATTAACATGCCATGTTTGAGTTGTGTAGTTGATTTAGTGTCATTCTTCATGTGATTTCAGAGTTTATTTGCAATGCCATATCCTCATGTTCATCACATATTGCTCATGTTTGAGGGTTGTGTATCGTGGCCTAAATTGATGGACCAACATGTGTGCATGTTTACCTTGCATTTTGGTGCCTTAATTTTGGTATTTTGGCCACTGTTTTGGGATTGTCTAAGGTCTTCCCATTTCGGTTTAAGCCCATCTTTGCATATAGTTGCATGTTTGACATGTTGCACTTGTGTGATTGTTGCATGCTTGCATTATACCATGTTTGCGTGTTTATTATATTGCATGTCATTTAGCTACTTGCATCACATAACCTTGTTGCATACTTGGTGTGTTTGTGTTACATTAGCTTAGCTTGCATGTTAGGTCGCATTGCATTGCATCTTGCATGCTTAGCACATTGTACATTTGCATGTTTAGGTTGCATTGCATTTGGCATGCTTTGTTAACTTAGCCTCATATTGCATACATGAGCCATTTTGCATATTTGAGCCATATTGCATACATGCATTGCATTGTGTTTGGTTTGGGTGTCAAACCAAACATGAGGTATGAGGTGTGTTCGTACTTAAAGTGATGAAACACGTCTCAATCCTCGGTGGCCCACACTCTTGATCCCCAACATGATAGAGTGTGTAGCATTCATTTGTTTTCATTGCATTCATTTTACATTGATTTACAAACTTGGCACCTTTGGCCATTATCCATCGAAATGCGTGATTGGTGGCCCGAGGACCGAGAGCCATGCTCCCTTGAGTTCATTGCATGATAGGGAGAGTGGCTATGCACACATTGCCTTGAAAATACCTTGCCATGCACTGTCTGTCCTCTGTTGCAGCAAAACCAGTGTTCTACAGGTTGAAATGGCAGGTCGGCAACTTTCAGTGCCGGCCGACTGTAAGAGTCCAGCCGGTGGACCAACTTTTGGTCGGTTACCATATTTCCATAGCCGGTGGTCTAGTATCTTGGTCGGTGATATCCCATAATGATCATGGAGTAATTTAGAAGCATCCCAAGAATTTTCACAATTATCAGAGGTGCAGAACAGTGCAAACAGAGGCAACAGAGGCATGGCAATGGGTTTCCGAGCAAGGCAAATTGAGCATGCATCATCCAATCATTTCAAGCCTTTTGAAATTCATACTTAGTTTATTTTGTAATTAATTTGTTAATTAATTAAGGGTCTGTAATAATTAATTAGCTAAAGTAGTTAATTATTTATTGGATTTGTATTATTCTTTCGGACCCTTCGTCGAGAGGGCGAATTTGTAATAAGTGTGTGTGTGTGTGTGTGATGCATGTCTTCCAACCCCACGTCTTTCTCCCTTTTACTTACCAGCTTATGATGGTTAGTTTAGGGCACGTTTCAATTAGCATACTTACGCTCGCATGTTTGCATCCATTTATCTGTCTTGCATGCACTGGGCTCGGCGCATCATGCTAACTGCATTGTATTTCAATTCCAATTTGAATGCATGTATCAAGTTGCATTTCACATGACATCTTAGAATAACCGATTTTATTTCTAGTTGCATTTTGCATGTGTTGCATTAGCCATCTTAACATGAACTAGGATCATGCATTTGATTACTAACTAGTTTCTGTTTTGGTTGGGAGTACTAGGTAAGCATTTACGCTTTAGGATCCTTGCATGTGTGTGAGTGTTGCCATGACAGCATGCTTACCATGCGGCTATCTACTTACGTGATATAACTGCTTGAATGCCTGTGGGTGAAGGTTGGGTTGCTTGAATTGGAATAATTCGTCGAAACCCGTGTTTTTAGCCTACTTGCGAGTAGCAAACTTCAAATCCATTTTCAAAACAAACGGATATGAGATGTTTTGTTCCAACTTAGGTGATCTAGTCTATACTCGTATGTTGTGCGCATCACATAGTAATTCTAGGCTAATAACCGGAATAAGAGCACATAATGTTTTCAAAACTCGATATCATGGTTCATAGAGGCCGATCTTTGATCGGGCGAGCAGGGGTGCTCACGAAGTGACCTTCCCCAATTGTACCCAAGTTCCCGAGCCGAGGCAACTTTGGTGATGACGAACATGTGGCCTTAGGCACGAGTCAGGGTTTCCTAAATTCCCCCAAAATAAAATATTTAGGTGGTGTCTCTGTATCTGGCAAAGCAGTCCATGTTTGGCACTTCTTTCTAAAAATCTATTTTCAAAACGATTTGCTGGATTTAGACTCTTTGGTGATTCATCGGTCTTGCATTGCACTCTGCGAGATTAGATACAGGACCATGACAATTGAGTCCGAACTATAGTGAGCCCAAATGAACAAAACAGGATTCCCTCCTAGGACATTCGGGGACGTCTACAGTTTCTGGTGACTCTGCTGGGGACTTAGAGAAATTGACTCGAACTTATGATATCTTATTTTAACTACACTCATGTGTTTCTTTGCATTGCATGTGCATTGGTACGCCTAGGACACCGTGTTTGCCATCTGCTATTCCTGAACGGTTTGCCGGAGGTTCGCTTTGAGAAGTGTGCCATAAGGCTGACCAATTACGGGCTTTGCCACGATGGGAACACAGACCCCGATTTTTGCCGGAGCACCCTTTTTGACCGTTCGACCTAGTGCATATTCGGAATCCATAGTGACTATCCCAAACTAGGACAGGTTGCTCACCCGATTATAGGTTGTTTGAAACCGTTGCGTGCGCAGTGAAACCCTAGCTCCTGACAAAATAGGATAGGGAAAACTTTATCCCAACATAGGGGTGTTTTGGCTCTCACTTGTTTGCTATGTTCTTTTAGAGTGTGTGTCTACAGGAACGCACGTATCAGTTTACAAGTTTGGGTATTAGGCCTGAGGACACCAGTATCAGTATTTTGGGAATCAGTTATCTGCAGGTATTAGATTCAGATTTGGGGGCAGTAATTTGGGAACACCGATCTGTGTTTGAGAACAGTGTATTTAGCTTATCAATTGCGTGTTGTTATACCCAATTGTGTGTTGTGTTTATTTAAGCCGTTATGCTGTCCGTTTTCTGGTTGTTTATTTCCTTATTACTGCTTTATTTATCTTTTTGCTAGGGTAGTTTAGCACAATTGCTTCCGACTAAGCAGATATTCCCCAAGCACTCTGGACTACAGGTCGTCGACTCTGTCGATCTGAGGATCTGGTAGACGGACAACCAGTGTTCTACTCTTTACCCCCGGTTGCTAGGCGGAGATCGAGAAAACGCAGTGTATCGGTACTGAGATTGCCAGATCAGTGGTCTTTGAACAGTCGGGATGAGATTTTTGAGTCTACTACAGAGGCAGATACACTGGCAGTTCAGGTAAATCAAGGCAGTATGTCATGGATGGAAGACATGGTGCGTCAGCTCCAGGAGAGCATGAAAGCCATGCTGGAGGACGCTGTTCGTCAAGCAGAATTTGCCAAACAGCAAACCGTTGTTATGGCCCAACATGCAGAGCTAATTACCCAGCTACAGCAGCAAACCGGAGTATCCGCTTCACACCAGGCTCCTCCCCCAACAAGAGTCCCAATACCTGAGGAGACGGCGATTGTCCAGAATGCCCAAGAGGATACAGACATCCCAACGGGGCCGGCACTACCCCCGATTCTACCTTAACTATCCAAGGCACCCACACCTATCAATCAACTATCGAGGTGGACCCTACAACGTTGAAGTTGGGCAAGCTTGAAAAGTTGTTCAAGAAGTCCCAAGAGGTAAAGTCCATCCCAGACATAGAGGACGGGTATACCGATGTGGCTGTGACGCTGCCAGATCAGTTCAAGATGCCACAAATCGACCGCTTTGATGGGTCCAGGGATACCATGGTGCATCTACGTTTGTTTTCAAGTATATTAAGGCCGATGGGCCTCACCAAACTATAGAAGCTTTAATTGTTTGGCCGAACCCTGTCGGGTGTGGCGGCCATCTGGTACGCAAAATTGGAAGATGATGTCAAGTGGAACTGGGATGAGATGGCCGAGGCTTTCATTGCACAGTACTCCTATAACATGTAAATCGAGATTACAACCCGTGGTCTCAAGACAACAAGACAGGAGCCTAAGGAGAGTTTCTCCGAATTCGTAACCCGTTGGAGGGCCAAGGCCTCAATGATGACCATAACGCCGAAGGATAAGGATCAAATACGGATGGTTGTGCGCAACCTCCAACCCAAATTAATGTAAAAAATGATCGTGCTCCCCTTCCCTACCTTTTCAGATTTGCATGAGATGGGTGTACAGATCGAGGATGCCTTGAACCAGGGCTTGATTGACAAAGACAGAGAACAACCCAGAAGAACCTTCAACCGCAACAACAATACAGGAACAAGCAACACCACAACTGCCAGAGCTTCAGAAGTAAGCATGGTCACCACCATTTCCCCAAGAACCCTTGTGGCTACACCAATCTCCGGCGCGTCCAGTAATAGCTCTCAAGCAGCCAGATATGCACCTAAGAGCTAAAGAGCCCTCACCCCACTATATATGCCCCTGTCCAAAACTTTGGGGGTTTTAATCAAAAAAGGGCACTTGAAGCCCCTGGAGCCGCGGCCATTGCCAGACAAACTTCCCCCCTCCCATAACCCGGCGAAGTACTGCGTGTTTCACCAACAGCACGGTCATGACACCGACTAATGCTATAGGTTACGTCATGAGATTTAGGATCTCAAGAGGGTGATCGTGCCTCCATAGAAATTGAACGTCACAACCAACCCTCTCCCACCACACAACCAAGCTCCACCTCTCAAACGCATCAACTTTATCCAGACCGGGGTCATGCCATTTGACCCCAGCATACATATCACCTCATCTCACCGACCCAAATCAGAGGTGTTCCTTCCTGACAGCACTGACTTGTGCATGTTGGACATCTCCCGAACCCAACCCGAGCCAATGGTGGTGGCTGTCGAAGACAGAATAGGGATGATTTCGGAGGAATGTGGTATAGTGGATTCAAGGATTGAGGAATTGGGGAGTTTTACTGAAGAGGTGTACAACCCAAGTGGCTACATCGCGTCAGTAGGACAACTTAGGCCAGATGTGGAATTGTCAGTGGGGGCAGAAATTTGTGTACTACGGGGAGATGGACTTGATCAGAGAATAGATGACTTCGCAGTTCTAGAAGGGGACATGGCTGACCTTCAGATTTTCAACGAATAAGATCCGGGGGACACGACAGTCAACTGGTTCGATTTTGAGGAGTCAGCAGAAGTCACAGGGTGGCTTAACGACCAACCATATATTGTTGAAAAATCTCAGCTGGAAAAGGGCCGTCGGGGGCAAGGACATCAATTGTCGCCGGAAAGGCCGGGGATCAGAATACATCGCCAGAGAGCACTGGTGCCAAGAATTTCGCTCAGGATTTGGGCATTTTGAATACAGGAAGTTTGGAATAGCAGGCTGCATTGACACAGTTAGAACTGGAAGGAATCGAGGACTCTGAGAGAGCTAGAAAAGCCAAGGCCCCTGTGGGGACTAAGAGTGCTGTGTGCACAAGAACAGAGGGTGCTGCGAACAGATGGACAGAAGGTACTGTGAGTGCAAGGACAGTGGTGACGGAGTTGGACAGGTGTTTGTTGGCTGCCGATGGAATGTGGTAGGAGGACGATGATTTATGTCTTGCCCACATGGATGAGGACTGGGGAAGCAATCAACCGGATGATACCTGGTACATTGGTGAAGCTGACCATATGACTAGGAGTGGGCGGTATTTCAAGCCCTCACACCTAGATCAGCCAGAGGCGTCCGGGAAGGACAAAGAGGCGGAGAAACAGAAAGAGAAGCAACTCGAAGAAGAGGCTGTTTTGAAACAGTTGAAAAAGATACAAGCAGACATCTCCATCTGGGGACTGCTTATGGCTTCTCGAGTACATAGACAGGCTGTCCTTTCAGCCATGGACAAGGCCAAACTCTCGATAGACACCACGCCGGAGCAGCTAGCTGGATTGGTTTTTCTGGGAGGAGGTTCCCCAACGTTGACCTTTTCTGATAAAGAACTACCGCCTGAGGGTGCAGATCACAACAAACCTCTCTACATCTCTGTGGAATGTAGGGGCAAGTGGGTACCAGTGGTTCTTGTCGACATGGGATCCGTCATTAATGTGTGCCGGTCGAGGACGGCATATGCAATTGGGTTGAAGCCCGCGGACTTTGTGCCAACTGCCCAGGTGATTCGGGCGTATGATAACACAAGCAGAGAGGTGATGGGGACTGTCAAAATTCAGACCCAAGTTGGTCCAGGACAACACGAGATCGATTTCCATGTCTTGGACGTTCCCGCAACCTTTAACCTACTTTTGGGGCGATCGTGGTTGCACCAGGTAAAGGCAGTTTCTTCCACCTTGCACCAGATGTTGAAATACGCTCACGGGAAGGGGATAGCTATAGTTTTTGGAAACTCACCAATCCATCTGCCGCCGGAGGTGTCTACACCGGTCTTGGAAATCGAGCACGGCATGGAGGATGTGTTCTTATTGGGGTTTACTCTGGCTGAGGCTTGGGTCGTGCAAAACATCTTAGCTGTTGATGAAGGGGTGTATGTCAGTGCACAATCAATACACCTCATGAACAAGCTTCAACACATCCCCGAGATGGGATTGGGAAAGAGTGGTCGGAAGGGCAGTGCAATGTCGGCCGAAGTGCCGCACAACCCGCATACCTTTGGCTTGGGTTATCTGCCCACCAAAGAGGATTGGGTAAGGAAAGGTAAGGAGGTGGCTGGGAGAGCTAGAGCGAAGAAGGCAGGGAAGCCATATGAGTTAATGCACCGACCCATTCAGGGTACCCTAAACGGACGTTTCATCTGGGAAGCGGAGGATTTTCCATTCTGCGATTTCACAGAGCCATGGTCGAACACGGAGAGGAAGCGCGTACCAGGTTTTGAGATCTTCTTCAACCGGCAGATATCCGGGGATGATGTTACCGAGGACCAGACAGACCCATCAGCTGAGGATGAGCAGTGTAAAAGTGTGGATTTCGAGAGCGCTGAAATTGAAATGGGGGTAGCACTGGCTTGTCTACTTTCAGATCCTCCGATCGAACAGAAGTGCTTGGGGGATAACTTCTCGGTGTCCATGATCGGAGAATGGAACGGCTACGAGCCCACCTACAAACATTTTAGATGCATCCACCGCACCCTCCCTCATCTGGCAGTACGAGGAGGGATTTTTGTTAAGCAGCACCAGGTCATGTAGTGAGCCGAAATCTGATTCCACCGAATCTGTTGAGTCGGAATCAGGTTCCAGCTCATTTGAGTCTGAGTTCAGTAATTCTACGGGTGATAACCCGGATACCACAGTCCTGTCTAGGTTGTCTTTTTCTTTCTCTTTTGAGTCTGTTATAACAGAAGAATCGGACGAATTGGATGTGCTTAATGAGAATGGAATGGCTGTGGTTTCTGAGTACTTTTCTGTGCCTTTGATTTATTGTATTAATCAGGACTTTCAAAATTTTGATGAAAACGACGAGGAAGAAATTCCTCCGGTTTTACAATGTCTAATTGATCAAAAGCAGGAGAGATTTGTTAAACCCTTGGTTGATGAAATCACTATAGTTAATGTGGGTACTGAGGAGGACCCGTGGCTGGTCCAGATCGGGTCCACATTGTCTTCGGAGGAACGCGAGTGCTTAGTAGCTTTATTAAAAGATTTCAAAGATGCTTTCGCGTGGTCCTACAAAGACATGCCTGGAATCGATCCTGAGATTGTACAGCACCGGATCCCTCTTGACCCAGAGGCCCGACCCGTTAAATAGAAACTCAGAAGGATCCGCCCCGACTGGGCTCTCAAGATTAAAGAAGAGGTCACCAAGCAAATTAACACAGGGTTCCTACTGGTATTCAAATACCCAACTTGGTTGGCCAACATTGTTCCGGTGCCGAAGAAGGATGGCAGGATCCGGGTATGCGTGGATTTCAGGGATTTTAATAGAGCCAGTCCGAAGGACGACTTTCCCTTGTCGCATATTGATGAGTTAGTGGACTTCACAGCGGGACATGCTTTGCTTTCATTCATGGATGGATTCTTGGGCTATAATCAGATAGTAATGGCACCTGCAGACCGGGAGAAGACTGCTTTTACCACCCCATGGGGGACTTACTGTTACAGGGTGATGCCATTTGGGTTGAAGAACGCTGGAGCTACATATCAATGGGCTGCGACCACAATATTGCACGACATGATCCACAAAGAGGTTGAGGTGTATGTGGACGGCATGATTGTCAAGTCCAAAGAAAGAGAGGGCCACCACACCGCCTTGCAAAAGTTCTTCCAAAGGATCAGAGAATTTCGGTTGCGGCTGAATCCTCAAAAGTGTACATTCGGTGTCACATTAGGGAAAATGTTGGGGTTTCTGATTACCCAGAGAGGTATCGAAGTCGACCCTTCCAAAATCAAGGCCATCTTAGAAATGCCACCACCAAGGACTGAAAAGGAGGTGCGAGGCTTTCTGGGTAAAGTGCAATTCATAAGACAGTTTATCTCAAAATTAACCTTGACTTGTGAACCAGTTTTTGGTCTCCTGAAGAAAGGAAAGAAGTTCCAATGGGACGGCCGATGACAAGCTGCTTTTGAACAGATCAAGGAATAGTTATAGAACCCGTCCGTGTTGTCACCGCCTGAGTCAGGAAAATCGTTGAATTTGTATCTTTCAGTGACTGAGACTACAATTGGCTGCATGCTCGCACAAGAGTCTGAGGACAAGGTGGAGAGGGCTATCTACTATCTGAGTAACAAGATGCTGGAGTATGAAACTCGCTACACACCATTGGAAAAGGCTTGCTTACCCTTGGTATGGGCTACCAGGAAGCTGCGGCACTACTTGTTAGCTCACTCTGTAATGTTGGTTTCAAGGCTAGATCCCATCAAGTATCTCTTCGAGAAACCGGCACTTACGGGTAGGCTAGCTTGTTGGTTGCTGTTGCTTTCCAAATTCGATCTGAAATATGTGACGCGCAAGTTAGTCAAGGGAAGAGTGGTAGCGGAATTCTTAGCTGAACATCCAGTGGAAGGAGGTGAAGCAGTTGAGTACTTATTCCCAGATGAGGCCATTTTGCATATCGAAGATGAAACTTGGATGATGTACTTTGACGGAGCGTCAAACCAATACGGGTATGGGATAGGGGTGTTGCTGATAGCACCCGACAATTCCCGCATTCCTCTAGCCTTCAAACTCTGATTCAAAGTCTCGAACAACGAAGCAGAGTACTAAGCATGCATCACTGGTTTAGAAGCAGCCCTGGAACTAGTGGCAAGACGGTTGGACGTCATTGGGGACTCGAACCTTATTGTATCCCAAGCTGAGGAGGATTGGAAAGTCAAAGAGGAAAAGATGATAATGTACCACCAGACCTTGGACCTGTTGATTCCTCGGTTTGAGAAGTTAAACTTCGCTCATTTACTAAGAGAAAACAATAGGTTCGCAGATTCACTAGCAACTCTCTCTTCCATGATAGACATCCCTTCTGCAGTCCGGATGCGTCCGATCATTATTGACCAGAAGTTTGCACCGGCCTACGAGTCAATTGCCGCCATAGAAGAAGTTCAAGACGAGAACCCCTGGTATTACGATATCTGGAACTTCTTGGAGAAAGAAGCGTATCCGCTAGGGAAAAATGCCAAAGACAAGAGGGCAATCTAAAGGATGGCTGCCCAATTCACTATCTGCAGAAGAAAACTGTATAAGAGAGGTCATCTGGGAATGCATAAGCTATGCATTGAGGCAAAAGAGTCAAAGCGCCTAATGGAGGCCATCCATGGAGAAGAATGCGGGGCGCATGTGAACGGGGTAATGCTGGCCCAAAAAATCCTCAGACAGGGTTACTACTAGTCCACCATGGAGGAGGATTGTATTAGCTTTGTTCGGCGATGCAACAAATGTCAGATCCATGCAAACCGCATGAACATCTCGCCGTCAAAGCTGTACAATATGACTTCGCCATGGCCATTTTCAGTTTGGGGAATCGATGTGATCGGGGCTGTCACTCCAAAAGGGTCCAATTGGCACGAGTTCATTCTGGTCGCGATAGACTATTTCACAAAGTGGGTTGAGGCCCAATCTTATGCGGTGTTGAAAGCGTCGCACGTTGCAAAGTTTATCAGGAACAACATCATCTGTTGCTATGGCGTCCCGAACGAGATTGTCTCAGATAATGGTTCCCACTTCAAGAAGGAAGTGATTGACTTGTTGGAGAAATACAACGTGGCTTTTCATAAGTCGTCCGCATATCGGTCGCAGTCCAGCGGAGCAGTTGAGGCCGCCAACAAGAATGTTAAGCGTATTTTACAGAAGATGGTGGAAACCTACCGGGACTGGCCAGATAAATTGCCATTTGCTCTGTGGGGCTATCGGACTTCAATTAGAACGTCTACTGGGGCGACTCCGTATTCATTAGTTTATGGGATGGAGGCCGTTCTACCTATTAAAATTGAGGTTCTGTCATTGAGAGTGTTGGCTGAGTGCCAGATAGCCGAAGCAGATTGGCAGCAGAGCAAATTTGAAGAACTCATGCTTTTTGATGAAAGAAGACTGAAGGCACTGTACCATGTTCAGCGTTATCAGCGCAGAATTGCTAGGGCTTTCAACAAGAAAGTTAAGTCCAGAAATTTGAAAGAAGGAGATTTGGTGCTTAAAGACAACCAATCTCCCATTCACGACCCTAGGGGCAAGTTCAAACCCAATTGGACTGGTCCCTATATCATTAAGTCTATTTGGTCGGGTGGAGCTGTTGTTCTGATGGACCTAGATGGCCTAGAGTTCTCCCAACCGATCAACATGGACAAGTTGAAGAAATATTACCACTGAGAGGCTCGCTAGGCCGAAAACCCAAAAGGGCGACCTAGGCAAAAGTTAGAGCATGAAAAATTTGAAATTATAAAAACTGAGCTCGGAAGGTTGAAAACCCGCAAAGGGCGGCCTTGGCAAAAGTTAGAGCCTAAAAGGAGAGTGGAAATACTCGAGTGAACCCGAGCCGAACTACGTAAGGCTTGATTCCCATCTTTGGGATACGTAGGCAACTTCATCCCGAAGTTCAACCAGAAACTTTTCCCCGTTCAACTTTTGTCCATTTGATCATTTCGGTCATCTTTGTCTATTCAGCATTCAAGAGCTTCGGTTGTGATCTTCGGTGCAGTGCTATTTAGACTAGGGGCAACTTTCCAGTTATTGGAACCCGGGGTTGTGCATCTCAGTGACAGATCTCAGGCGTGTCCAGTTCTGATCCATATCGAAAATGGTTTTGAAATGTTTTAATAAAAGTTGATTTTGCTCAAATTAGTCTTTTACAACTTAGACCATTTTTGGACCAAACGGAAATTTTTTGTACCCACAAACTTCATTTTTATTGATTTCAATATAGAGTTCTCCTGCTCTTGCATACAAATTGAAGTTGCTTTTTGTCACATTCATAAAGAAAACTTGAAAGTTTTGATTAAAGCAAATAAATCAGGGGCATAGTCAGGTGTTCCTGCGTCATCCCCCCCCAGAGCTGGTCGAAGCTTCTGATGTGAAACTGGGTGCAATCTGCGCCTCTTCCTTAAGCCAATCTATGCACTCATCAGACAAGGTGCAGCTGAAAGTGGGAGTGGGGGCCAAGAGTTCTCTAGTCCTCTATGTTGCGGCATGACGAGCAAGCTGCGCACCTCGAACCAGGAATGCGGCTGGATACTCCATCCCCTCTGCCGAGCAAGTTTGATCATGGCCGAATTGGCACTGGAACCGGAACGGGAAGTAGAATACACAGTGAGTCAAGCCAATCAACTAAATCCTGATCTGCCGGGACATGCTATAGCTCATTGCTGGTAGGTTGAGCTAGGGACACCATCAAGCAATACGAACTGCAGACAAATTGCACATCCAGTCAAACCACCATCCCTCATCTTGGGCGTCAACTAGACAACGTCGGAAGAAGTAGTCGCAAGCTGAGTATGCTGGGCAAGAGTCCACAACCTGCAACTTATCCATTAACCACACTTGGGGAGGGATGAAAAACGAGAGATTAAAGAATAGAGAGATTTACGATGAGAGAAAAGTGAGAAAAGGGCTTTGTGATAAAAACCGAGCTTGAGGGCCGAGTGATGTGAGCAATATATATGTGAGATAGGGCGGGAAACATTACCTACAGCAGTAGTGGACTCCCCACAAATATGGTCGTCTCTCGGCGATGAAAAGCATCCAAGCCCATCAATGTCTCGGCCAAAGACATGGCAATGCAGCCTTTGCCCTCCTTTAAGCTTTGAACAACCTCGATCAACAGGACACTAGATCCTCCGGAGCCTGAGGCAAGCAAGAAATGAGATAGCATGCACAAACAAAGGGCGTGTCGCTGAAAACCTTGCCAATGATGGTCACCACGGTCACCGGCATTGGAAAACAGACAAATTAAACTCGGACCGTCCAGCATTCCGTCACAAATCAAGATCGAGCGTCGTGCATAGTAAGTCCACACATTCGCCCTAAGGCTTGGGCGTGGCCGAAGCGAAGTTGGGGCAAGATTTCTTCGTTGCGCTCAGATTCTATCAAAGCTTGGAAATCTTCAAAGGTAGGACACACTTCTTGCCCGCCAAAGCTAAAGACATGTGTTACTGGGTTCCAAAACCTTGCCGCGGCATGGAGAAACGAAAAGTGCAACGGAGTGCGACTCAGCGTGAATAGTGCATTTACGCCAAAGCCCCTGAAATTCAGCTTTTCCGAGCCATCCAAGTTGGCAATCCAAGTTGTGGATTTTGGGTAAGAAACTTATCCATTTGGTGTAAACTAATGTTAAAATGAGGAAAACTACGAGGCTGAGGCTTTTGTGGAGGATAAGGTGTTGAGTGGAAGACAGGTGTCAACATTCTGGAGGTCCTTACCATTTTTGGCCGGTTGACCAAAAGTAGTGCCGACCGACCATCTATTTTGGCTGATCGGCTAAAATATTGGCCGATTCCAATTAATTTCGGCCGGTGATGTCTCCCTTTGGCCGATGCCCTCTAATTGTGCTCTAAGCCGAATAAGTGTTAAGCATGATGAAAAACTGGCCATTGACACCACTTCCAATGCCTTCAGATGATGTTTTTGCGAACTAATACCTGTTACTTCGTCTTGTTTATTGAGTTGTTGTACATCTGCTTATCGAGTGTATTTTACATCTTTTAAGTCTTTGCTTTTCTTATCGAGTTGTATTTACAGTTGGTTAGCTTATCGAGCTCTTTGTTTTGATTATCAAGTTGTTTTTATCCTTACTCGGTTCACTACCTGATTATTACATTACAAGTGCTTAATTTTCAAACAAAGGTTCAAATCTCTTTTACATTGTTGTGCAATATAGCACTTTTTGAACGAAATAGCTGTTTCATTTCCATCATGTCTTTTGCAAAAAGTATATAGTTTTGAGAAAGTGAAACCTGCCTGAGGCAGTGCCATGTGCTTAAACTACCAGTAAAAAGAAAAGTAAAGCGAAAAGGGACAGGAGCAGCAGAGTGTCTGGATTAATACCGATGGCCACCCCTTGTGGTTGATACACCTCCCACGCCCTTGTTCGGGTCAATCATGTGGTTTGGCACCTTCATTACTCAGGATAGTACAAGAAAGTGCACTTTTGAACCCTAGTAGGCCTTCGTGTTGACCTTGAGACGTGTCTTCTATGAGCGATGCTCCGTACGTGCGGGGAGTATCCTTTCCCGTATCCTTTTGGTATCTTGCGAACTGCACAAATCATTTCAATTATGTGTTATTACGTTGCTTCGTTTTGACTTCGACAAAACATGCTCGTTACGCGTCTTGCATTGAACGATGCCTCGTTTTAAAGTTGCATTTCAACATCATGAATAACATGCCTTTCCCATGCTTCAGTTGAATTGCACCTTTCTCTCATTCTCGCATTGTTACACACATTGCATGCGTTTCCGCGTGTGCTTTACTTACATGTGTTTATGCACCTTTCTCTCCTTCTCGCGTTGTTACACACATTGCATGCGTTTTTGTGTATGCTCATGTGTTTATGCACCTTTTTCCCCTCTTCGCATTGTTATACACATTGCATGCGTTGTCGCGTCATGCTTTACTTATATGTGTTCAAGTTCCTATACACATTGCATGCGTTGTCGGGTCATGCTTTACTTATATGTGTTCAAGTTCCCATACACATTGCATGCGTTGTCGCGTCATGCTTTACTTATATGTGTTCAAGTTCCTATACACATTGCATGCGTTGTCGTGTCGTGCTTTACTTATATGTGTTCAAGTTCCTATACACATTGCATGCGTTGTCACGTTATGCTTTACTTATATGTGTTCAAGTTCCTATACACATTGCATGCGTTGTCGTGTTATGCTTTACTTATATGTGTTTAAGTTCCTATACACATTGCATGCATTGTCGCGTCGTGCTTTACTTATATGTGTTCAAGTTCCTATACACATTGCATGCGTTGTCGCATCGTGCTTTACTTATATGTGTTCAAGTTCCTATACACATTGCATGCGTTGTCGCGTTATGCTTTACTTATATATGTTTAAGTTCCTATACACATTGCATGCGTTGTCGCGTTATGCTTTACTTATATGTGTTCAAGCTCCTACACACATTGCATATATTTTCACGTGTGCTTTACTTACATGTGTTTATGCACCCTTTTTGTACCTACTACACTATCACCTCATCGCATTGTTTTGTGCATCCCATTGCATTTTGCATGCATTTCAATCGCGCTATCTTGCGTATCGCACTATCTTGTGCATTCGATCGTGCTATTTTGCATCGCACTTTCTTGTGCATTCGATCACGCTATTTTGCGCATCGCACTATTTTGTGCACATTACTTGCATTTTGCATGCATTTTATAGCGCTATCTTGCGCATCACGCTATTTTGCGCACACCTTACCTGCACTTGTTAGTGCATTGCGTTGTCACGCACGCCCTCCATGCATTGTTATGCTTATTTCAAATTGCATTGTTATGCACACATTTGGTTTGCGTTGTTATGCACCCCTCTCACCCACATTGTCATGCACCCCTTCGCTTGCGTTGTCACGCACCTTTCAATCGCATTGTTATGCATGTTTCTAACAATGTTGTACCTTTAAGTTTTCTTTCTCTTGCAGGCATGATATTGTATGTACGGTTCATTTGAGGCTGGCACGACCAGACAAACCGCACAGGTATTGTATTCTCTGCGTAATGTAGTGAGAATTACATAATTCTCTTACATCCTTTCTGCATTGTAATGTAGTTTGGTTTCGACTTGCGTAAAACTGTTGCATGTTATGCGTTGTTACAGCCTTCTTTGCATGATCATAAGTTATGCTCAGCCTTGTGCATTGTTCTTGCATTTTGCCCCTACCTTCGGGCGCATATCTTTATTTGTAGTTTGTATGCTTTGTCTAAGTCTTCGACCTTCTCAAAAATGGGTCGTCTCCGGGCTTTGACACTCACTCCCGTCATTATTATGACTTTCGAGTTCTGTCAAAGAGGGGCAACTGTAGACACCCCATTTTTGACCGTCCTCAAGACTTGGACGTCATTGTTTGAACACTCAATGATCATCCATGTTCATGTTCGTTTTGAGTTCTCGAAGGTCTCGGCTGCGCGCTTTGCCTCAGGATCTCTTAACTTGCCTGTTCTGTGCTTGGTTATGGACCAAGAACTTGTTTGTTTTTGCTTTTGAGGGCAGAGAATGGCTTGTTGGTCATCCCCACACCTCACCGGCCTTGGCTTGAGGCCACTGGCCCTGTTTTGTTGCTACCGGGCATTGATGTTGGCCGGTCGGCATTGTTTTTTGTCAACCGGCCGTTTGTTTGGTCAATTGGCCATATTTTCTGGCCAGGACTTCTTTTTTGCCTTTTTTAGGCATTGTGCATGCCAACTGTGCCAGCTGGAGCACACATACCTATCCTCCACACACGTGTATGGAGGATTTGCACCCTTTGCACCCTTTTGCTCTAGCTCCTTGAGGAAGCTTGAACCCTTTGCTCTAGCTTCCTCAAGAAGCTTGAACCCTTTGTCTTAGCTTCCCCAAGAAGCTTGAACCTTTGTTCTAGCTTCTTGAGGAAGCTTGACCCCTTTGTCTTAGCTTCTCCAAGAAGCTTAGGCCCTTGTTTTGTTCTATAAAAGAGGGCCTCCTTTCTCCTTTAGAGGGGTTGAACAAATCAAAGATATATATCAGAGATATATATCACATATATATCACTCCCTCTCTATATCTTCCTCTCTCTCTCCATTTGTGTGTGGAATAGTGTTCAAAAGGTGCTTTTGTCCTTAGTTTTGCACTAAAACACTTAGTGTTACACTATACTTCAGTTACTAAGGTGTTGAGGGACTGGTTTCAGAGTTTTTAAGTTGGTTTTGATCAGAGGAAGGGGCTGGGTTGGTGTTCTTGGAGTGTTCTTCAAGGGTAAGCACTATTGCTTTATATTCCCCATTTTTGTACAAGCTTTTAACTGATCTTGCATGCTATTTTGAGCCTTATGTATAACTGATAAAAGTTTTGATTTTTCTTATTTAAGATGTTTCATTAAGGTCTCTTTTGTGTTTGGGGTTGTCCACCCTTTCTTAGGCCTTGTTTGGCCTTTTTTTTGTGCCTTTCTCTTTGAGCTTTGGGACCCCTTTATTTCGACCTTCTCACCACTACAATTCATAGGATTTTCAGTGATGGTGTCACGACCCGAACCCGCCCCCATGGGTTAAGGGCGTAACCGGCCAGTAATCCTAAGATTACCTACGGCCTCAAACCAAAACAGACTTAACACATCAGAGTAAAGGGGCCAAAAGGGAAGCGAAATTTAAAACTTTGTCCATAGAGCTGTGCTTACATGGCACATCAAAACAAACCATACATATGTACGTTAATAACTCACAACAGAAACATAGTGACATAGGTTCTGTATAGATAGGATCATCCAAAACTAAGTCAACCCATAAAAACTATAAGCAGACATATACAAAACTTCGCCAACCTGACAAAATGTAAATACATAACAAAAGGCGAAGACGGGTCTCGTGCGTGAGACAGAAGGGCTGACTCTCTCAAAACCTTAGTTGTTCCATACAGACTTCACTGAGGCTGGGTCTGGACTTCTCTTGGCTCACCTACAAACACATGAATGAGCATGAGCGAAAGCCCAGTGAATAATATCAAATCAAATACAGAAGTTACATAACAATGTAGAACAACACGTTCCAAACGGCCTTAGGCCCAATTCCTATTTCTATTTAACAGATATATAACTATACGAAATTCAAATCAAGTGACTGTAGTTCCAAACATTCTGGCCTTTGGCCCATTCAGATTTCCATTCATGTCAAAACGGCCTTCGGCCCGTTCATTTACGTCAAAACGGCCTTCGGCCCATTCGTTTCTATCAAAATGGCCTTCGGCCCATTCGTTTACGTCAAAACGGCCTTCGGCCCATACATTCATGTCAAAACGGCCTTCGGCCCACTCATTCATGTCAAAACGACCTTAGGTCCATTCATATATGTCAAAACGACCTTCGGTCCACTCATTTCTATCAAAACGACCTTCGGTCCATTCATTTCTGTCAAAACGGCCTTTGGCCCATTCATTTCTATCAAAATGGCCTTCGGCCCATTCGTTTACGTCAAAATGGCCTTCGGCCCATACATTCATGTCAAAACGACCTTCGGTCCATTCATATTGGTCAAAACGACCTTCGGTCCGTTCATTTATATCAAATGACCTTTGGTCCATTCATTTACATCAAAACGACCTTTAGTCCACTCATTTATATCAAAACGACCTTCGGTCCGTTCATTTATATCAAACGACCTTTGGTCCATTCATTTACATCAAAACGACCTTTAGTCCACTCATTTATATCAAAACGACCTTCGGTCCATTCATTTGTTCCTGTCAGACTTTTGTCCACAATCCCAATTAACAACTCATAAAGTTTATAAGGGAATAAACAATTGGACATTGACAAGCTTTCAAATATTGATATTACTCACAATGATCGGCTTGTGGATTTGCCCTGGAGCTTGACCCTACACGTTTCATGAACACAGAAGGGTCATTAACAGTTCAATCCGTTCTTTAATTCACACATTCCTCTGTAGGCTTTATTATTATCTCATTAACTCATTTACAATGCTCAATGCAAGCCTAAGAGTGCTTACGAGTGAAAGAGAACGAAAAACAGAACACAGAATGCAAATTTCAGAATTTCAGAAAATAAGGTCCCCGCTCGAGCGTGGACTTCCCCGCTCGAGCGTACCCTTAAGGCTTGTAAAAATACTGGTTACATCAAAATCACGCTCGAGCGTGAACTCAGCCGATCGAGCGGATGGCCTGTCTACATAGCTCCCCGCTCGAGCGTCAACTTCCCCGCTCGAGCGGGAACCATGTCTGCAAAAAGTGCCGGGGAGCACGATTTTCCCGCTCGAGCGGCATTTCCCCCGCTCGAGCGGACAGCAAAATTCTGGAAATCCCAGGTTGAGTTCTTGAGCTCCAATTCGATTTTCCAGCTACATTACTTGCATGCAATGGCTCAAATCTCAAATATAATCATACCAACATGGTACCAATGCAAGATTATAACATTATGAAGCTCAATTTCTTGATTTATCTACATGCATGGCCCAAAATATGTCAAACTCAACACCAACATAAGAAATTCATGCATTCAAGCTCATATCTTCTCAAATTGTATATGCATGTGATGAATTAGCCACATTCTCAACTTGGATAACCCAAATGGTGATTAAAACACGAGTTTCCTTTAACATTACACATGGATTACACACATTTGTGCGCAAACATGCAATTTCAAAGTAATTTCTTACATGCATGCACATATTAAGCTTCAATTCAACAATTCCAACACAATTTCATTTCAATCTTACTCTTGATCACCAAATTTGCTTGAACACACAAAATTACGAACTATAATCCAAGAATTACTCACCTAAAAGCTTTGATCTTCTAAGCTCTAGTCAATTCTTGAGCTAAATCCCCAAAATTTCCAAGCTTTAAGCCAAATTGCACAATTTCTCTCCCTTTCTCTCACCAAGGCCGGCCCTCACTCTCTCACAATTGAATCCCTCAGATTTTTGAGTTCATAAGAGTTAAAGCGGAGTGTAGTGCTATCATACAACAAGCCCCACTAATATAATATTTTAATATAAAATATTTGGGCACTTAATTCATCAATTTAATCAGTTTAATCTGACCAGGATCAATTTCTAATTAAATTTCACCGTAGGCTCTAAAAATTATGCCAATCACAATGGCGTAATCAATTTCGGGTTCTGTGACCGATAAGGCCCTCAATTTAATTTCCAGAGCAGATTATTCAAACAGATATTCCTACGGCGAACATATAGTCAAAATCGCATATATTCACATAATGGCATACAAAAATCATATCAAAACATATAGTCACATACGTATTAGGGACCAATTAGCATATTACGGAACAGGGGTATCACAGTCTTCCCCCCTTTAGGAAGTTTGGTCCTCCAAACTTATTTTACCTTTAGTCAAAACAATTCGGAACACTTTTGATTCAACGGTTCCAATCATTCTTAATAGTCATTCACTTAGTCTCAAAATCAGGCAACGCTCTATTCTCTATCAGTCATAGATTTACCTTTTTCCGCAATACAAGGCTTGTACGGTGCCATGCCAAAACTAGAGCGTGAGCTGTTGTTGGAAGCAAAGTTTTCCAACGATGGATAGATCTTTCCAACTCCCCTAAAAAATCTAATGCATATCTTTGGAGCATTCCTCCCAAAAATCTAACAAGTTCTTTCTGATCATACATCAATTTGCGGATGGAAAACAGCGCCGAATCATAATTCAGTTTCGTAACAAATTCATAATTTGTCCAGATCATACACAGAAACCATAAGTCATGATTAACTTTACGTGATACATCCATTAGCATTAACAGATCAGAACGGAACGGAATAGAACAAAACATATACACGTGAGGTTACGAATAACCAGTTCCATAAAGGAACCTCCGGATCCGGGTAACATAACAGAACAGAAGCTGAGCCCCCATTGCCTCTTGAAGGCTTTTCAGAATTCAAACACATTTAGAATTTCTGTCTAAACAATAGATACTGGGACTCCATGTAAACGAGCGATCTTATCGATGTAAACAGTGGCTAGTCTACAAGCATCATACAAAATTTTATAGGGAGAAATGGGCAACTTCAATAATTTTACCTACAATAGCCCAAATGGGACTTATACCTTGGGTGCTCAAGGTAGCCCCACAACGAAATTCGTAGCCACATATTCCCATTTCCATTCCAAAATGGAGAGAGGTTGAAGTAGTCCCGCCACTATCTGAAATTCAACTTCAACCTGTTGGCACCGAAAAATATCTAGACATATTCACCAACTGCCCTCTTCAAGGTAGGTCACCAACATATTTATTTCAAATGTCAGCTAACTTGTCACAAAGGTTCGGTCTATTCTCTTGTCACAAAAGTTCAATTCCTTCTTCAATAATTCCACAATTCACAATCCGATTCGGCATTTAGTCCAGTGACTCATCACAATTATCCAAGGTCAATCAAAAGTTTTCAGAAATTCAAAGTGGATCCAGACACCGATTCCCTAACCAACAAGGTAGTATCGAGGCAATTACCCATACAACGCATATAGTCCGTATATCCCTATAGTACCAATTGTAAAATACAACAACACTGAGGCAGTCGACTTCTAATAGAACACACGTATTCTCAGTTCATTCAACAGTTTACAGTTTGGAATTTACAATTCAGTTCAGTATTCAATTCTCTGTTCCATCAAGTCTTCCTACTTTATCTGATAGTCGTTAAAAGCATAAGGCAATTCGTATACGTAAATCCCCATGATGTCAAAGGCATCATCAAAGGAGTCAATCACATGTCAAACACAATTCACACCTTCTCAAGGTTCCAATCACAGAATATAATGACACTGGGTAGTTATATACAAAGCCTATCGAATTCACGCACTTTTCGAACAATCAGGGTTTTTTCGAAGTTTCTTGGATGTTAAAACATTTACATAATACCAAAGGATGACATTCCGGACAAAACAAAGGAATAATCATCTCGGAATCAAGCACATTCGTTCACGACCGTCGGTGGCCGACTCGAGATCGATTAGTCAAACCCACCCGTACGAAACCGTCGGTGGCAAAAGATATCTTGATCAAAGGTGCTACATAGGCTTAACGTCCCCTAGCACGAAAGGACGCCCCAAGAATGTCATCAAAACAAACATAATACCACTCACCATAACCTGATCTTCCAAAATCTGATAACACTGAAGCAACCACTCTCCCATACACAACATATTCTGATCAGTCAAGGACAAGTGTTCAGTACTGCTTATAGTCAAATCAATCTGCCATCATCAGTCCCCATAGCATCAAACCAACTAGGATGGGACAATACACAAGCATCGTTCCTTAAGACACCTAATCACGGGATTTGTACAATTCAGTTCATCTATAACACATATGCCCTCAATGGTTGAAGGTTGGTTCTCAATGGTGTTCATAGGTAGATCAATCTATTGATAGCCCACAAAAGGTCTTTCAAATAAGTCAAGCACTCCAAACGGATTCAAGTTTTGGGTCCATCAGTTTTCCTGCCAATAATAATCTGGTCATTTATTTATAGACAATTCTTAACCCCTTTTTACAAAATCAACTTAGATAGAGGTTCTTATCAATCAATCTAAGCAAAGGTCTTGTCAGATTAAATCAAACAAAGGTCCCGTCAAATTATATCCAATGAGGGTTCTATCGGGTCAATTCAGACAAAGGTTCTATTGGATCAAGTCAGATTGAAGTTTTCTCAAATATGGTACATTTGATTCTGTAAAGCTCACTTCGTTTGTTTAGGCACATGGCTGATAGTTTCAAAACTGCCCTAAATTTATCAGTTCTCAAGGTCGTATCAGAATCATTCATCACAACTGTTCATATCAAAGTGTTTCAAATTACGTACAATACGGTATTGTCCACATAAGTTCAGGTATAGTTACATAAGCACGCAAGTGTTCATATCAGGAGGCACGTATCATAATCAGTATAGCAGTTCCCAAATAAGCCTTATATGTAAGAACATGGTGCACAGTAATACATTATACAAAGTTCCTCGGGTACACATAGTATGGGATTGTTACGCAAAAGTTCCAAATTAGTCACATCACCCAGTCAACTTTCTACCAATCAAAATATATGGCCTCACAATTATAGAGTTCATCATTTAGGGCGCTCAACTTGGTCACACGATTACAGAATCATAATTCCAGTGGTTTAGTCATTGAAGACGGTAACATAATAAATCACCCTGAGCATAGATGTAGATATATATGTGCATGTGCATAGTCAATCAATATCCCAAAACGTATTTCACAAATTTCCCAAACGGGCATATACCTCCAATGAATACAGTCTCGATCATGTGGGTCTAACCAATCTAAATACACATGCAGCACATATGAAATATATGCCGATCCGAATCAAACAATATCCCAAGCGAAGATGTACAAACGTACTAATTCAGAATCAATCAACACATAAGCATTCATTTGTAAACAGTATAGATACCTGGGATAATGGTTACAACATTCTGAGTGCTTTCTGGGATGAGTGTGATTACTCCATCCTGAGTAGCAATTTCTACCACTGGTACGGATTTAGCCAAGGCAGAGGATTCATTCACATTTCGTTCAATCCGGGGACAATTCCTTGCCGTATGGTCCATTTTACCATATCTATAACGAGCCCCAGAAGTATGATAACAAACTCCTCGGTGTTTCTCACACTGGTGGTGGCAAAGGTTCTTGCCGTAGCGGCAACTGACGCTGTTGTCTCAAGATCTCTGCCAATTCTTGTACTACTCTTTTCGGACTACCAAGTCGGGCTGTGGAAGAACCTTCCAACCCATATGCCCTTAATTTGCCCATACTCTACACAAATTCTTATCAAACTTTACCAAATACTGGGATGCCCAATACGAAATTAAACACAAAATCACATGAGTACATTCGCACATAGGCACATTGTTATATTCTCCTTTCACATATCGTACGCAATTAATCACTTACGTAACAGATAATTGCATATTTATCAAATATCGCATGCTGAACATTTACTAAGTAATTATATACTCAAATCATGTTCATATTTCAAATAGACACCCGTAGGCAGAATTGAATGCACATAAACAACTTTTTCGGTATGTGCATTATAACAAAACGAACTTGTTGTACACATTAGTGTAACAATTTATATCTCATATTCGAATCATGTGTGGTACTTTTTTGAGCGTGACATATCATGTTGGTCAAGCACATCAACATATCTCATACATAGGCCACGGTATTATATCCCCCGGGCGAGGGTCTGTGCCACGGTATTATTTCCCCCGGGCTAGGGCTTCATGACCATAAGCCACAGTATTATATCCCCTGGGCGAGGGCCACCGCTAAGGATACCACAATTATGTTCAAGGAGAATTTAGGAAATCATTCATTTATACCAAACATAGCATTATACTTAATACAGAGATTCACAAGTATGCATATACTAGAGAGCATACGTATTCCAAAGGTTTACCATGCAAGCAATTTACAAATTATAGCACATGGCTATTCATACCGAAACACTTAAGCATATTCTTGATGCTTTCAGATTTATATTTATCATGTGAATGCATCCTAGATCTTTTCTAGACGCTTATTGCTCTTTTGGACAAGTGTGTGAGTTATTAACTCGTGCTCTGATACCACTCTGTCACGACCCGAACCCGCCCCCATGGGTTAAGGGCGTAACCGGCCAGTAATCCTAAGATTACCTACGGCCTCAAACCAAAACAGACTTAACACATCAGAGTAAAGGGGCCAAAAGGGAAGTGAAATTTAAAACTTTGTCCATAGAGCTGTGCTTACATGGCACATCAAAACAAACCATACATATGTACATTAATAACTCACAACAGAAACATAGTGACATAGGTTCTGTACAGACAGGATCATCCAAAACTAAGTCAACCCATAAAAACTATAAGCAGACATATACAAAACTTCGCCAACCAGACAAAATGTAAATACATAACAAAAGGTGAAGACGGGTCTCGTGCGTGAGACACAAGGGCTGACTCTCTCAAAACCTTAGTTGTTCCATACAGACTTCACTGAGGCTGGGTCTGGACTTCTCTTGGCTCACCTACAAACACATGAATGAGTGTGAGTGAAAGCCCAGTGAATAATATCAAATCAAATACAGAAGTTACATAACAATGTAGAACAACACGTTCCAAACGGCCTTAGGCCCAATTCCTATTTCTATTTAACAGATATATAGCTATACGAAATTCAAATCAAGTGACTGTAGTTCCAAACATTCTGGCCTTTGGCCCATTCAGATTTCCATTCATGTCAAAACGGCCTTCGGCCCGTTCATTTACGTCAAAACGGCCTTCGGCCCTGTAGACACCCCATTTTTGACCGACCTTGAGACTCAGACGTCACCAGTTGAGCACTTGGTGATATTGCATAATGTGCTCGTTCAGAAGTTTCAGAGTCGCGGCTGCGAGCCCCGCCTCCGGACTTCCGGACCTTCTTCGGTGCCTTGCCTCGGTTTGCGAACCAGACTCAGTTTTCTCTGTTTCTTTTCCTGAGGGGAGGGAGAGGTCCTGTAGACTATCTCTCAGTGGCCGTGGGCTACATTTGGTGGCCGTAGGCCATTTTGCCCATTTCGGAGCCCGGTTCCCGGTTTTCGGAGCCGTCAGGCCGTGTGCCTCTGTTCGGGACCGCCAAACCATCTCCGTTTGCTCTGATTTTTGGCATACATCTTATTTTCTCCCTTTTGAGGGACACTGGGGTCTGAGAAACCCACTTCGTGGCCGAACGCCATTTTCGGTGCTTAACAGCCCATTTTCGGGATCCCGAACTGCGTGTTTTGGCCCCCGAACATTCGTTTTGCATCGGTTTTCGTTCATTTTTGGCAGATACCTCTGTTTTATCACAAGGAAGGTCACTGAAGGGTGGGAGGCCAGCAATTGTTGCAACAACCAGTTATCTCTCTTCCGGAGCCTCCCGGCGCCCGTTTTTCGCACTTCCGGGCTAATGTTGAATACCTTGGAGCTAGTGTTGCCAAATTTCAACCACATATTTGTGATCTACACACTTGGGAGGCCCCTAAAAGTTGGTGGCCGGCCATTAAGGTCACCTGACCCTTTTGACCCCTTTCTTCCAGGCTAATGTTGAACCCCTTTGACCCTTTTTCTTGAACTTTGAACCACATATCTATGATGTACACACATGAGAGGCCCCTAAAAGTTCATGGCCGGCCAGTAAGTCAACTTGACCCTTTTGACCCCCTCTTTCCGAGCCATTGTTGAACCCCTTGGGCCCACTTTCTTGGAATTTCAACTACATGGTTGTGTTGTACACATATAGGGGTACCTCTCCAATAGCTGGCCGGCCAGAAAATCACCTTGACCCTTTTGACCCCTAGCCGGTCGGCTAGGGGGTGTGGCCGGCCGGCCACCTCCAGCAAAAGTGTGAGGCCAGCCTGCTTCCTTGCACTGTGCCCTTTACAGCTGTGGGGCAATATCCCCCAGATATTTTCTGTATCCGGAGGATATTTTGTGGGGGAGTTTTGCTCTCCTTCTCCCCCACCTTTACACCCCCTTTTTGATCCTTTTAACCAGCTGGTGGCCTCACTTCAAAGGATTAGAAAATTTACTCTTCAAGCTTCCATAGCCAACTCCATCTTCTTCCTTCTCAACTCTTCAAAAAACCCTAACTCCCTAATCATCATTCCTTCTACACCACCAAGCTCTACCACCACCATCTCATTTCCAGCAACAAGGAAGGATTCTTGAAGGCTAAAGAAGCTGCAAATCCATCCAAAAAGCAACAAAAGTTTGAATCTTCAAGGGTAAGTAACACTTTTACCCTTTTGACCCTTTTTCTTGATCTATTTCTAAACCCCACTTATTTTTGGTTTCAAGCTCCGGCCCTAACTGAAAAGGGCCATCTTTTGAGCTCATCTTCACTTCTCATTAAGGGCTCAACCTTGTTTGAGCCCTCCATAATATACTTGTTTCATTGATCATCTTGTATGTCATGATTTTGCATGCTATCTTTGGCCCATGAGAAATCTGTTTTTGAGCATGTTATAAACTGATATAAGGCTTATTTTGAGCCCCTCTTCAACATTTGAGAAGGGCTCAACATTGTTTGGTGTTTCCATGTGTCACTTGTAGTTATATCCCCTATTTGGCCCCATTTTTGCATAAATTGATAGCCCTCTTTGCTTCTGTTTTTGGCTCTTGGTCCGAACTAAACGTGGCCTTATTTTGGCCTATACTTCATGTTTCATTCACACTTTTTTTCTGTTTGGTGATTATTTTATATACTTCATGTTATAGCACCTTTTGAGCCTTGTTTTGCATCACATTTTTAGCATGTTTGTATACTGATTTGAGGTCTGCCATATACTGTAAATGTTCATATGTTTGGCCCATATTCAGTGTTGTAGAAGGAAATTTTTCAGTTTGAGTTTTGCTTATACCACTTGCTTCATTACCCCTCTTTTGGCCCCTATTCTTGCATGCTATTTTTCCCCTACCTATACTTGCTGTTTGGCCATGTTTATAACTGTGAAAGTGCATCTTTTGGGACTGTCTAGCTTCTGTCTTTGCATTGCATGTCCATATTGTGCATGTTTGGCATAGCTATAGGCCATTTCGGGTGCCTAATGTTGCATTTTGGGACATTTCCTTGCATTTCATGTCATTTCGCTTCATTTCGGGACTATTTTCCCCCATATTTTAGTGCTGAAATTCCATTAGTATGCTTGCATATCATTTTTGCCATATTTCATCACATTTTAGCATTGCCTCGGTTTGCGTGCCAGTGTGCACGCATTTCGAGGCACTTCATTTTCTGCCGTCGGCATCTCATGTGAGTGCGGCTGAGGCTCACTTATGTTGGTATAAGTCCATTTGTCATTTTCACATATCATCGCCTCGGTTTGCGTGCCCGCGTGCACGCATTTCGAGACATATATCATCGCCTCGGTTTGCATGCCCGCGTGCACGTATTTCAAGACACATCATTTTCATTGCATTCGTGCATTTTCTCGGTTTGCGTGCCCGCGTGCACGCATTTCGAGACATATCATTTTCTCGGTTTGCGTGCCCGCGTGCACGCATTTCGAGACATATCATTTTCTCGGTTTGCGTGCCCGTGTGCACGCACTTCGAGGCATATCATTTTCATTGCATTCGTGCATTTTCTCGGTTTACGTGCCCGCGTGCACGCATTTCGAGACATATCATCTTCTCGGTTTGCGTGCCCGTGTGCACGCACTTCGAGGCATATCATTTTCATTGCATTCGTGCATTTTCTCGGTTTGCGTGCCCGTGTGCATGCACTTCGAGGCATATCATTTTCATTGCATTCGTGCATTTTCTCAGTTTGCCTGCCCGTGTGCACGCATTTCGAGGCATCTCATTTTCATAGCATTGAGTATGTTAGGATTGTATCTTAGTTGCATTTCATGCATATCATGCATATTGCATCGTGTCCGGAATAAGAGTTAGCCCGGGCACGGGAAACGAGGTACATTTCGTACTCCGAGTGACGGAATGTGTCTCAATTCCCCAGTCGCCGACACTCCGGATTATCCATGATGGAGTTAGGTTTTAGCTGTAGTTCCATGTGCATTCATCCTATATTGAGTTGTGCATTTCGACTCCTCGACCATCATGCCTCGGTATGCGTGATTGGTGGCACGAGGATCGAGACATGCATATATGTGTGCAAATACATTGCTATGCCCCTTTCCTGCTCTCTGTTGCAGCAAAACGCAGAATCAGCAACTTTTCAAGGCTTGGCACGCATTTCAAGAAACAGGTGTAAACAGAGGCTAATCGGGGCATTCCGGTGGATTTCCGCGCAAGACAACCCGGACATGCATCATCCATCAGAAGCAAGGCAGTCCCTAGCTTGCACGCCAGTTTTACTTGTTTTCTTAGTTAATTCATTAATTAATTAGGATTTTGTAATATTTTGGACTGTAATATTCCTTATTCGGGACTGTAATATTTGGACTGTATATTTATTCGGACCCTCTGCGCGAGGGCAATGTTGTAATAAGTGTGCGTGAGTGTGTTGTATGTCTTCCAACCCCACGTCTTTCTCCCTTTTATTTATCCGCTTATGATGGTTAGATTAGGGCATATCTAAATTAGCATACAGTATGACAGCATGTTTGCATTCATTCATCTATATCGCATGCACCGGGCTCGGCGCATCATACTAACTGCATCGTACTTTCAATTCCAAATTGAATACATGATAGTTGTAGCATTTCATGTACCATCTTAGAATAGCCGAGCCGGTTATAGTTGCATTTTGCATGTGTTGCATTAGGCATTTCTGTATACTTAGGGTCATGCATGATTTCTAATACAGTTTTTGTTTTGGCTTGGAGTACTCGGTAAGTTCTATGCTTTAGCATCCTTGCATGTGTGTGAGTGAATGCCATGAATAGCATGCTTACCATGAGGCTATGTGCTTATGTGATATAACTGCCTGAATGCCTGTGGGTGAAGGTTAGGTTATCTGAATTGGAATAGATCATCAAATGTTTCAAGCCTACCTGCGGGTAGCAAAACCATTTTCAAAAGCAAGCATGAAATGTTTTGTTCCAATTCGGGCGACCCGGTCTATATTTATATGCTGCGAGCATCACATAGTAATCTAGGCTAATAACCGGAATAGGAACATACAATGTTTTCAAAAATTGATATCATGGTTAGTAGAGGCCGGTCTTTGACCGGGCGAGCGGGGGTGCTCACGAAGTGACCTTCCCCAATCGTACCCAAGTTCCCGAGCCGAGGCAACTTTGGTGATGACGGACACGTGGCCTTTTGGCACCGAGTCAGGGTTTCCTAAATTTCCCAAAAATAAAATATTTAGGTGGCGACTCTGTATCTGGCAAAGCAGTCGATGTTTGGCACTACTTTTTCAAAAAATCAGTTTCTCAAAACGATTTGCCGGATTTGGACTCTTTGGTTCAGATTAGGAACCGTGACAACAAAATCGAGTCCGAGCTGTAGCGAGGTCCCCCGCGGGCTTGTTACAGGCCCATTCGTTTCTATCAAAATGGCCTTCGGCCCATTCGTTTACGTCAAAACAGCCTTCGGCCCATACATTCATGTCAAAACGGCCTTCGGCCCACTCATTCATGTCAAAACGACCTTAGGTCCATTCATATATGTCAAAACGACCTTCGGTCCACTCATTTCTATCAAAACGACCTTCGGTCCATTCATTTCTGTCAAAACGGCCTTCGGCCCATTCATTTCTATCAAAATGGCCTTCGGCCCATTCGTTTACGTCAAAATGGCCTTCGGCCCATACATTCATGTCAAAACGACCTTCGGTCCATTCATATTGGTCAAAACGACCTTCGGTCCGTTCATTTATATCAAATGACCTTTGGTCCATTCATTTACATCAAAACGACCTTTAGTCCACTCATTTATATCAAAATGACCTTCGGTCCGTTCATTTATATCAAACGACCTTTGGTCCATTCATTTACATCAAAACGACCTTTAGTCCACTCATTTATATCAAAACGACTTTCGGTCCATTCATTTGTTCCTGTCAGACTTTTGTCCGCAATCCCAATTAACAACTCATAAAGTTTATAAGGGAATAAACAATTGGACATTGACAAGCTTTCAAATATTGATATTACTCACAGTGATCGGCTTGTGGATTTGCCCTGGAGCTTGACCCTACACGTTTCATGAACACAGAAGGGTCATTAACAGTTCAATCCGTTCTTTAATTCACATATTCCTCTGTAGGCTTTATTATTATCTCATTAACTCATTTACAATGCTCAATGCAAGCCTAAGAGTGCTTACGAGTGAAAGAGAATGAAAAACAGAACACAGAATGCAAATTTCAGAATTTCAGAAAATAAGGTCCCCGCTCGAGCGTGGACTTCCCCGCTTGAGCGTACCCTTAAGGCTTGTAAAAATACTGGTTACATCAAAATCACGCTCGAGCGTGAACTCAGCCGCTCAAGCGTATGGCCTGTCTACATAGCTCCCCGCTCGAGCGTCAACTTCCCCGCTCGAGCGGGAACCATGTCTGCAAAAAGTGCCGGGGAGCATGATTTTCCCGCTCGAGCGGCATTTCCCCCGCTCGAGCGGACAACAAAATTCTGGAAATCCCAGGTTGAGTTCTTGAGCTCCAATTCGATTTTCCAGCTACATTACTTGCATGCAATGGCTCAAATCTCAAATACAATCATACCAACATGGTACCAATGCAAGATTATAACATTATGAAGCTCAATTTCTTGATTTATCTACATGCACGGCCCAAAATATGTCAAACTCAACACCAACATAACAAATTCATGCATTCAAGCTCATATCTTCTCAAATTGTACATGCATGTGATGAATTAGCCACATTCTCAGCTTGGATAACCCAAATGGTGATCAAAACACGAGTTTCCTTTAACATTACACATGGATTACACACATTTGTGCGCAAACATGCAATTTCAAAGTAATTTCTTACATGCATGCACATATTAAGCTTCAATTCAACAATTCCAACACAATTTCATTTCAATCTTACTCTTGATCACCAAATTAGCTTGAACACACAAAATTACGAACTATAATCCAAGAATTACTCACCTAAAAGCTTTGATCTTCTAAGCTCTAGTCAATTCTTGAGCTAAATCCCCAAAATTTCCAAGCTTTAAGCCAAATTGCACAATTTCTCTCCCTTTCTCTCACCAAGGCCGGCCCTCACTCTCTCACAATTGAATCCCTCAGATTTTTGAGTTCATAGGAGTTAAAGGGGAGTGTAGTGCTATCATACAACAAGCCCCACTAATATAATATTTTAATATAAAATATTTGGGCACTTAATTCATCAATTTAATCAGTTTAATCTGACCAGGATCAATTTCTAATTAAATTTCACCGTAGGCTCTAAAAATTATGCCAATCACAATGGCGTAATCAATTTCGGGATCTGTGACCGATAAGGCCCTCAATTTAATTTCCAGAGCAGATTATTCAAACAGATATTCCTACGGCGAACATATAGTCAAAATCGCATATATTCACATAATGGCATACAAAAATCATATCAAAACATATAGTCACATACGTATTAGGGACCAATTAGCATATTACGGAACAGGGGTATCACAGATGGAGAAGTGGTTTTGAGGTCTTGTATAGGGGAGGGACACCCCTCTCCTTTTGTGTCTCCTTTGCTTACATTTAGGGCTCACCATAGTAGCATGTTGGCATAGCTTTGTTTGGCTTTATTTCAGAGGGATTTTGGTGATATTTGATCGTATTATACCTCTGTTTTTGGTCGGATTGTTAGTCCATTGCATTCATAATACACTTGCCTTGCATTCCTCTATTTTGCCTAGAAATGCATCATGCATTCAGACCACCATGCTTGCATGTTTTGACTTAGCTTTGTGAAGTTTTTAGTCATGTTTTACCATGTTTAAGCTCTTATCGGTGTCGATTTGGTCATGCTTGCCATGCTTTGTATAGCCACCTTGCATTTTGGCTTGTTAGCCTTGGGTGTGTGAGTCTTGAGCATGCTTTATTTGGGTTATGTCAGTGATTTGGAATCACTTCTCATGCCATTTCAGTCCATGTTCCATGCTCGTATGCTTGCATTTAACACCCTTTCAATGCTTTGAAGAGTTGTTGTCTTATACTCCATGTTTAGGCCATTATGCATGCCTCTTTGTTTAAGTCTTCGGGCTGCCATATCAGTGGGTTTTGGGGCTTATTTTGACTTGTTTTAACTCTGACTTCATTAGTTTAAGTCATGCCATGTTCGGTTATAAGAGGTGTAGTGCATTTGCCCTTTTAGGCCTTGTATGCGTTTTGTTTTGTGCCTTTCTTCATAGCATGTTTTGGCTTTGTTCCATATGAGTTTTAGCATCATTTTGGTCTGCCTCGAGACTGTTTTGGGTCGCCTCGACCATTTGGGGCTTGGTTGACATAGTCATGGTTTAAGTCCCATTGCTAGCTTTGAACTTTAACTCCATTAACATGCCATGTTTGCGTTGTGTAGTCGATTTGGTGTCATTCTTCATGTGATTTCAGAGTTTATTTGCAATGCCATATCCTCATATTTATCACATGTTGCTCATGTTTGAGGGTTGCGTATCGTGGCCTAAATTGATGGACCAACATGTGTGCATGTTTACCTTGCATTTTGGTGCCTTAATTTTGGTATTTTGGCCACTGTTTTGGGATTGGCTGAGGTCTTCCCATTTTGGTTTAAGCCCATCTTTGCATATAGTTGCATGTTTGACATGTTGCATTTGTGTGATTGTTGCATGCTTGCATTATACCGTGTTTGCGTGTTTATTATATTGCATGTTATTTAGCTACTTGGATCACATAACCTTGTTGCATACTTGGTGTGTTTGTGTTACATTAGCTTAGCTTGCATATTAGGTCACATTGCATTGCATCTTGCATGCTTAGCACATTGTACATTTGCATGTTTAGGTTGCATTGCATTTGGCATGCTTTGCTAACTTAGCCTCATATTGCATACATGAGCCATTTTGCATATTTGGGCCATATTGCATACATGCATTGCATTGTGTTTGGTTTGGGGTGTCAAACCAAACATGAGGTGTGAGGTGTGTTCATACTTAAAGTGACGAAACTCGCCTCAATCCTCGGTCGCCGACACTCTTGATCCCCAACATGATAGAGTGTGCAGCATTCATTTGTTTTCATTGCATTCATTTTACATTGATTAGCAAACTTGGCACCTTTGGCCATCATGCATTGAAATGCGTGATTGGTGGCCCGAGGACCGAGAGCCATGCTCCCTTGAGTTCATTGCATGATAGGGAGAGTGGCTATGCACACATTGCCTTGAAAATACCTCGCCATGCACTATCTGTCCTCTGCTGCAGCAAAACCAGTGTTCTGTAGGAGAAAATGGCCGGTCGGCAACTTTCAGTGCCGGCTGACTATAAGAGTCCAGCCGGTGGACCAACTTTTGGTCGGTTACCATATTTCCATAGCCGGTGGTCCGGTATCTTGGCCGGTGATATCCCATAATGATCAGGGAGTAATTCAGAAGTGTTCCAAGAAATTTTCACAATTATCAGAGGTGCAGAATAGTGCAAACAGAGGCAACAGAGGCATGGCAACGGGTTTTCGAGCAAGGCAAATCGAGCATGCATCATCCAATCATTTCGAGGCGGAGCTGCGACGGCCTTTTGAAATTCATACTTAGTTATTTTGTAATTAATTTGTTAATTAATTAAGGGTCTGTAATAATTAATTAGCTAGAGTAGTTAATTATTTATTGGGTTTGTATTATTCTTTCGGACCCTCCGTCGAGAGGGCGAATTTGTAATAGGTGTGCGTGTGTGTGTGATACATGTCTTCCAACCCCACGTCTTTCTCCCTTTGATTTACCAGCTTATGATGGTTAGTTTAGGGCACGTTTCAATTAGCATACTTATGCTCGCATGTTTGCATCCATTTATCTGTCTTGCATGCACTGGGCTCGGCGCATCATGCTAACTGCATTGTATTTTAATTCCAATTTGAATACATGTATCAAGTTGCATTTCACATGACATCTTAGAATAGCCGAGCCTATTTCTAGTTGCATTTTGCATGTGTTGCATTAGCCATGTTAACATGAACTAGGATCATGCACTTGATTACTAACTAGTTTCTGTTTTGGCTGGGAGTACTAGGTAAGTATTTACGCTTTAGCATCCTTGCATGTGTGTGAGTGTTGCGATGACAGCATGCTTACCATGAGGCTATCTGCTTACGTGATATAGCTGCCTGAATGCCTGTGGGTGAAGGTTGGGTTGCTTGAATTGGAATAATTCGTCAAAACTCGTGTTTTTAGCCTACTTGCGAGTAGCAAACTTCAAATCCATTTTCAAAACAAACAGATATGCGATGTTTTGTTCCAACTTAGGCGATCTAGTTTATACTTGTATGCTGTGCGCATCACATAGTAATTCTAGGCTAACAACTGGAATAAGAGCACAAAAGGTTTTCAAAACTCGATATCATGGTTAGTAGAGGCCGATCTTTGATCGGGCGAGCGGGGGTGCTTACGAAGTGACCTTCCCCAATCGTACCCAAGTTCCCGAGCCGAGGCAACTTTGGTGATGGCGGACACGTGACCTTAGGCACGAGTCAGGGTTTCCTAAATTCCCCCAAAGTAAAATATTTAGGTGGCGACTTTGTATCTGGCAAAGCAGTCCATGTTTGGCAATTCTTTCTAAAAATATGTTTTCAAAACGATTTGCCGGATTTGGACTCTTTGGTGATTCATCGGTCTTGCATTGCGCTTTCCGAGATTAGAAACAAAACCGTGACAATTGAGTCCGAACTGTAGTGAGCCCAAATGAACAAAACGGGATTCCCTCCCGGGACGTTCGGGGACGTCTACAGTAGGCTAAGACGTGAATTTTGCCATCTTCGAGTGGGCTTAGAAAACATGATTTTGCCACAATCGAGTGGGCTTAAAACTCTCATTTCAATGAATTGTTCCAATTCAAGTAATCTAACCTTCACCCACAGGCATTCAGGCAGTTATATCATATAAGCAGTTAGCCTCGTGGCAAGCATGAGGTCATGTTAACACTCAAACTCATGCAAGATGCTAAAGCATAAAAGCTTACCTAGTACTCCGAGCCAAAACAATAGCTAGCTAGTAATCAATGCATGATCCTAGCTATGTTAAGATGGCTAATGCAACACATGCAAAATGCAACTAGAAATAGGCTCGGCTATCTAAGAATGGCATGTGAAATGTGATAACTCAATACACGTATTCAAGTTGGAATTGAAATACTATGCGGTTAGTATGATGCGCTGAGCCCGGTGCATGCAATACAGATGAATGATGCAAACATGCGAGCATAAGGATGCTAATTGAAACATGACCTAAAACTAACCATTGAAAGCAGGTAAGTAAAAGGGAGAAAGACATGGGGTTGGAAGACATTCACACACTCATGTACACTTATTACAAAATTCGCCCTCTCGACGGAGGGTCCGAATAAATAATACAAATCAACTAATTAATTAACTACCCTAGCTAATTAATTATTACATAACTCTTAACTAATTAACCAAATTAATTAAGTTATGAAGAATAAGAAAGCAGCCTCGGGAAGAGGGATGAATGCATGCTCGGTCGCCTCGCTCGAAAACTTGTTGCCATGCCACATGTTGCCACTGTTTGCACTGTTCTGCACCTCTGAAAATTGCACAAGTCCCAAGGATGCTTCCGAACCACTCCCTGAGCATTGTGAGATGCCACCGGCCAAAATATAGGGACACCGGTGTAGACGCGCCCGCGCGTGGGGCCTCACTGCTACAGTTCAGACTCGATTTGTGTCACGGTTCTTAATCTGAACCAAAGAGTCCAAATCTGGCAAATCGTTTTGAGAAACAGATTTTTGAAAAAGTATGCCAAACATGGACTGCTTTGCCAGATACAGAGTCGCCACCTAAATATTTTTTTTATGGGAGAATTTAGGAAACCCTGACTCGGTGCCGAAGCCCACATGTCCGTCATCACCGGAGTTGTCTCGGCTCGGGAGCTTGGGTACGATCGGGGAAGGTCAGCTATGAGCACCCCCTTTCGCCCGGTCCGAAGACCGGCCTCTACTAACCGTGATATCCGTTTTTGAAAACTTTATGTGTTCTTAAACCAATTATTAGCCTAGAATTACTATGTTATGCGCGCAGCAAACAAGTATAGACTAGATTGTCTAATTTGGAAGTAAGCATTGCATATCCATTTGTTTTGGAAAATATTTTGGATTTGCTACTCGCAAGTAGGCTAAAACACGGATTTCAATGAGTTCTTCCAACTCAAACAATCCAACCTTCACCTACTGGCATCCAAGCAGTTTATAACACATAAGCATCTAGCCACATGTTAAACATGCTGTCATGGCAACATTCACACTCATGCGATATGCTAAAGCGGAAATACTTACATCGTACTCCATGCCAAAACAAAGAACTCGTTAGCAAATATGCATGATCCAAGTCCATGTTAAGTGCCTAATGCATCGCATACAAAGTGTTGCTAGAATAGGCTCGGCTATCCTAAACATGGCATGTGAGAATGCACAACTATCACATATTCAGTTTAGAATTTGAAATACAAATGCAGTTAGCGTGATGTACCGAGCCTAATGCATGCAATACAAATGCATGGATGCACACATGCATAGCATAAGGCATGCTAAATTAAACGTGCCCTAATCTACCATCGTAAGCAGGTAAATAAAAGGGAAGAAAGAAGTGAGGTTGGGAGACATACACACCATCCACACACACTTATTACAGATTTTCCCTCGCTCGGAGGGACCAAATAAATATTACAGATTAATTAACTACGCAAGCTAATTAATAATTACAAATTAATTAATTTAATTAACAAATTAAATTAAGCTAAAGAAAAATAGTAAACTGCCTCGGGAAACGCGCCGCCATGCATAGGCTGCCTCTGTTTTCCTTCCTTCACTCCTCTGGAGGCTGTCAGAACCTCAGGACTGCATCCCTGGACACTGGGGAGTACCACCGGCTGAGTGGAATTACCACCGGCAGCGGTATGTGGCCATCGGCACAAAATGAAGCTGTCGGCAGAGAAGTTGTTGCTGGCCGGCACCTTACACTGCCGGTCGGCAGAATGTTCCTGCAGAATCTGCAAATGACAGCAACAGAGGGCAAGGCAAAGCATGGCAGCACAATTCAAGGCATATATGCACCAACCATGTCCCTTATCATGATACTGACTCAAAGGGGCATGTGCCTCGATTCTCGGACCACCAATCACGCATTTCCATGCATGATGGCCCAAAGAACCAAGTATGCAACTTTGATTTCAAATGAAATGCAAACCAAATCAAACCAAAGTCCTAATCCCTATCACCAAATCAAGGGGCAAGGAATGCATGCAAAATGCAATGCAACCTAAGCATACAAGCTAAGGATGCAACATGGCATGGCAACTAACTTATGCAAGCATACAAGCATACATATGGGAATGGAAATGGGTGCAAAGATGGACTTAGACATGAATTAGGCAACTCTAAATAGGCCTAAAACAGCAGCCATAATGCTATAATGAAGGACCAAATATACATGCACACATGCACCTAATTGAAGGCCAACACTTAAGCACAAATTGAACAACCCTCAAACACATCTGAAAGGGAGAATCATGGACTAATGAACATGCAACGTAAGCATTGAAATCATGCTAAAACATGGTGCCAAACCAAGCAACAAATCAAGCCAAACATGCAGCAAATAGTCCAAGTGTTCAAAGCAAACCAATGGGGCATTGAACTACACTTAGTAAGACCAAACATGGCATGAACTCATTGACCAAAAACAGAGTTTTAGGATATAACATAAGGCCCAAAAGACCACTTAGATGGCATCTAAACGGCTCAAAACAAAGGCATGCACAAATGGTCAAAACAAGGAGGATGCAACACATGCTTCCAAAGAATCAAAGGGGCATGCAAGGCAATCAAACAAGCATGGAAATGGGACTGAAATAACATGTGAAGTGACCCCAAATCACCAAATCGATGCAAAGATGTCATGCTACACATGCACATACTCAAGGCCAACAAGCCCAAATACAAAGGAGCTATATCAAGCATGCCAAAATCAACCCAAACACTTATGGACAGACCTAAAACATGGCAAAATATGCACATAATCTTCACAAGACTAAGCCTAAAACATGCTCCAACAAAGGCTAACAACCTAAGGCATATTAAGGCATAAACAAGGCATTACATGGCAACTATGCTAAGCGTGCATGGAGTACCAAAACCAACTTAAAATCATGTTATATTATGGATATATAAGCATGAAAAACAGCCTAAACATGCTCAACACACACTCAAGCATAATGCTCTCTCAAGAGGCCAAAACATGCCCTTTTCAAGGACAACAAGGAGAGGGGATGGCCCTCTCCTTCTTGGGACTTCAAGGCATCATCTTCACCACTGAAATCCCTTAAGATTTCAGTGGTGAAGAGACCCCAACACCAAAATCCCGGAGCTAGCACAAAATGGCCCAAAATGAGGCCTTTCAAGGCCAAAGGGGGGGTCAACCACCCTCAAACAACAAAACACTCTTAATAAACAATAAAAAGGGCCTAAAAACAGAACTTTTTTATGTTATACAATAAGCACAAAAACAGCTCTAAGATAGGTAGAAAATCAATGCAAAAATAGGGAAAAATGGGACTAGATTCTCACCCTTGAAGCCTTCTTCACAAATGGTGCTCCAATGGCCTCCTTTAGCTTGAATCCAATGCCAAAACTTCAAAACCAGTCCTTTAGAATCTCAAGAGCCAAAGGAAGGTGAAACACTAGGTGTTTGTGTGCAATAGTATGAACTAAACACTATTTTACACACACAAGAGGGAAAAAAAGAGAGAGATAGGATGTGTATCTAATCCTAACCCTAAAACCAGAGCTTGGTATGTATTTTTCTCTCCCTCCAATGTCTAAAATCTCCAACCCTTGCAACAAGAGAGAGAGCTCCTCTATATAGAAGCTTCTTGTCTTGTAAAGCTTACAAGACAAGCTTCATAAGAGGGAGATCCCTCCATACACGTGTATGGAGGGATGCAAAACTAAGACAGCTATCTAAAAATATCTGCAAAAGCAGATGAACAGCAATCGGCCGGCCAAAAATGCCATCTTGGCCAAAAAGAGTGCCGGCCGGCACTAAATAGTGCTGACCGGCAACAAATAGTGCCGGCCGGCAATAAACATTGCCGGTGGCAGCAAACACCAGCCGGTGGCCTCTAGTCACTGCCGGTGGTGGGTGGGGATGGTCTACAAGCCCTACCCTGCCCTTCCAGGGCAAAACAAAAGTGTTTGGTGCAAAACCAGACACTAAACAGTCGAGTTCGGAGATCCTGAAGCAAGGCACGTGAGCCGAGGCCTCCGGGAACTCCAAACGAACACAAACATGGATAATCACCGAGTGTTCAAACGGTGACGTCCAAGTCTTGAGGACGGTCAAAAATGGGGTGTCTACAGTTGCCCCTCTTTGACAGAACTCGAAAGTCATAACAATGACGGGAGTGAATGTCAAAGCCTAGAGACGACCCATTTTTGACAAGGCCGAAGACTTAGACAAACATAAAAGACAATCAAGATATGCGCCCGAAGGCAGGGGCAAAATGCAAAACAATGCACGAAGCCGGACATAACTTATGATCATGCAAAGAAAGCTGTAACGAAGCAAACATGCGACAGTTTTAAGCTAGCATACACCAAGCTACACTACAATGCAGAAATGATGTAAGAGAATTATGCGATTCTCAATACGTCTCACTCGGGAGATACAATACTGTAGACGCGCCCGTGGGCCTCATGCTACAGTTCGGACTCAATTTGTGTCACGGTTCTTAATCTGAACCAAAGAGTCCAAATCCGGCAAATCGTTTTGAGAAACAGATTTTTGAAAAAGTAGTGCCAAACATGGACTGCTTTGCCAGATACAGAGTCGCCACCTAAAAATTTTTTTATGGGAGAATTTAGGAAACCCTGACTCGGTGCCGAAGGCCACATGTCCGTCATCACCGGAGTTGTCTCGGCTCGGGAGCTTGGGTACGATCGGGGAAGGTCAGCTATGAGCACCCCCTTTCGCCCGGTCCGAAGACCGGCCTCTACTAACCGTGATATCCATTTTTGAAAACTTTATGTGTTCTTAAACCAATTGTTAGCCTAGAATTACTATGTTATGCGCGCAGCAAACAAGTATAGACCAAATCGCCCAAATTGGAACAAAACATTTCATGTTTGTTTTGAAAATGGTTTGCTACTCGCAAGTAGGCTGAAATGCAGATTTTGCCACCCTCAAGTGGGCTTTTAGAAAAGATGATTTTGCCACTATCTAGTGGGCTTAAAACTCACAGTTTTAATGCATTATTCCAATTTAGGTAATTCAACCTCCATCCACAGGCATTCAAGCAGTTATATCACATAAGCAGCTAGCCTCATGGTAATCATACTGTCATGTTAACATTCACACGCATGCGAGATGCTAAAGCATAAATACTTACATCGTAGTTCGTGCCAAAACAGTAAACTAGTTAGCAAACATGCATGTCCTAGTTCATGTTAAAAAATGGCTAATGCATCACATGCAAAAATGTAATCTAGGCAGGCTCGGCTAACCTAAGCATGGCATATGAAATGCGATCAACTATCACATAGTCAATTTTTGAATTGAAGTACGAATGCAGTTACCGTGATGTACCGAGCCTAATGCATGCAGTACAAATGCATGGATGCACGCATGCATAGCATAAGGTATGCTAAATTAAACGTGCCCTAATCTACCATCATAAGCAGGTAAATAAAAGGGAAGAAAGACGTGAGGTTGGAAGACATACACACACTCACGCACACTTATTACAGATTTGCCCTCGCTCGGAGGGACCAAAATAATAATACAAATTAATTAACTACGCAAGCTAATTAAATATTACAAATTGCTTAATTAATTAACAAATTAACTAAACTAAAGAAAAATAGTAAACCGCCTCGGGGCGAGGGCCAGATGCAACACATGCTCGGGACTGGCTCGGAATCGCACTGCCATGCATAGTTTGCCTCTGTTTTCCCTGCTCTGCTCCTCTGAAAACTGCCAAAGTCTCAGGGATGCCTCTCAGGACACTGGGGGATATCATCGGCTGAGCAGAATTTTCACCGGCAGTAGCGTTTAGTCACCGGCACAAAATAGATCCACCGGCCATCGATTGACTGCCGGTCGGCACTAAATACTGCCAGCCGGCAATAAATTCCTGCAGAACCTTTGTAGACCAACGAACCAGCACCTCTTGGACCAAGTTTAGGTGCTCCTAAGCTCTGGAGAACAGCCTCAAGTTGCTGGAATGGGCGTTGGATGCCTTGTGCTATGAGTTGATGAAGAAATGGCCCAAGAACAAGGGTGTTTGATGGTTGAATGGGAGAGATATAGTGAGAGATGAAGGGATATATGTATGTATATATCAGATATATCTATATATCTCTGGTTTTTTGTTCCAAAAATCCAACCTCACCAATGGAGGAGGAGAGGCCCCTTATATAGGCAATACTAAGCTTCTAAGACAAGCTTCAAAGGGTCAAAGGGGTTTAAAGGGGAGGTCAAGGCTTATTGGAGAAGCTTGGACAGCTGGTAGGCTTCTTGAGGAAGCCAAGATAAGGGGTCAAGGCTTCCTCAAGAAGCCTTGAGCAAAGGGTGCAAAAGAGGGGTCCAAAGGTGGTCAAGGGTTCAAAATAGCAACATATATGCACGGGGGAGTGTGCTGGTGCATTCCAACTGGCACAGCTGGGATGCACCAGGCTTGGAGAGTGCAAATGGTGCAAACCGGCCAGAAAATTTGGTCGTCGGCCAAAATAAAGTGCCGGTCGGCATAATATTTTTCCTGTCGGCAAAATAGATTTCCGATAGATGATTCCAAAGTCAAAAAATGGCCAGTGGGTATGTAAATTGAAGCCCCGGAAGTTAACTTTCCAATGGCGCAAACCTTGCATCAAAATTCCTCCTATGCAAAAAGTTATGCCCTTTTTCGTGAAGCCGCGCAGATTCGATCCAACCGGGATGATGCCCGACTTCAACTGACCATATCTCCCCCACCCGGACTTGGCTCTAGGAGATTCTTGAGTGCAAAATGAAGCCCCAGAAGTAAGATTTCCGATGGTGGTAGCCCCATAGATAAACTCCAAGCGTAGAGACAGATAAGCCTGATTCAGCGAGGGCTGCTCGACTCGCTTCTACCCGGATTCATGCCGAACTTCTCCCAAATTAGTTTTCTCCTCTCCTTTCCTCTCTTCTTCAACTCCAAACCCCTAAACAAAGTGTTTTGAAGGATTTGCCTCTCTCCTTGCTGAAGAAACTGATTCTTTTCCCTGCACATCTCTTAACACCGAGCAAACCATCAGTAGTGCCCAAGTCTTAAGGGCGGTCAAAAATGGGGTGTCTACAAATACCTGTGCGGCTCGTCTGGTTGCACCAGCCTCAAATGAACCGTACATACAATATCGTGCCTGAAAAGAAAACAAACTTAACAGGTACAATATCGTTAGCAACATGCATGACAATGCAAATGTGGATGCAAAACGAAATGCAATGTATACAAAACAATGTATAAACAATGCAAATGAAGATGCAAAGTAATTGAAACAATGCAAGCTACATGCAAAGCATTTGAATCATGATCCAATCATGAGCGGTTCGAAACCACACCTATGTCAAATAGATTGATGGAGATAACAAGTCTGTCTACCATAGAACGGTCAACTGAACTATGAGCATTGTAGACAGACGCAAGAACAAGTATTGGGTGGAATTGACATAAGTGGGGAAACGACCTGCTGGAGAAAGGACTACGATCCTAATGCCAGATGCAAAAATTACACTACAATGTAATGCATGGATGAATATGCTAGGAAGATGGCAATGGATATGGCACGCAGGCCAAACCAAATCTTGCCTAGGAAAGGTATGTACGCATACAGGCCATGTGTAACACAGAAAAGGTGCCGCAACCCTCAACCAACATATCAGCGTGGAATCGGCGCGATACACATGCAGAACTGTGTTTTAACATGAAAAGTAAGGGCACATACCAGACCAAGCTCAACCTGGAAAGGCGCAAGCCATAGGCGGAAGGTGGTGCAATGAATGCATGCAATCTACAATGCAATATCTACAAATATGCAATGGAGTGGATATGGATACAATGGATATGGCACGCAAGCCAAACTAAATCTTGCCTAGGAAAGGCATGTACACATACGAGCCATGTGTAACACAGAAAAGGTGCCGCAACCCTCAACCAACATATCAGCGTGGAATCGGCGCGATACACATGCAGAACTGTGTTTTAACATGAAAAGTAAGGGCACATACTGGACCAAGCTCAACCTGGAAAGGCGCAAGCCATAGGTGGAAGGTGATGCAATGAATGCATGCAAACTACAATGCAATATCTACAAATATGCAATGGAATGGATATGGATACAAAAATCCATGACAATGCAGTGCGATGCGACTACTGGGAAAAATGCAATGGATGCATGCAAGCTACAATGGAAATGCATGACAATGCACTATGATTTTTTGTTTTTTGGGATGCACATGATGCAAGAAATGCATGTTGCATGGAATGCGCGACAACACGCGGCTTAAGACATGTACAAAGCAATAGTGTGCACACCAATGCATTAAAGGTCTTGCACCTTCCAAGGATTTAGGGTCTCCTAGACCGTACGTGTTTAAGGTCTCGCCAGACCATGCGCAAAATGTAAGTGTGACACACATGCCACACGGAATGAAAAATGAAACAAATGAGACACGTGTGCCTCATAAGATGCAAAAAAGATACAAGTGGACTTACACGCTACGCGAAACCGGTTTTGAAAGTTGGACTTATACGCTACGCGAAGCCGGTTTTGAAAGTTGGACTTATACGCTACGCGAAGCCGATTTTGAAAGTTGGACTTATACGCTACGCGAAGCCAGTTTTGAAAGTTGGACTTATACGCTACGCGAAGCCGGTTTTGAAAGTTGGACTTATACGTTACGCGAAGCTGGTTTTCTGTTCAAAACAATGCAATGTACTAACAAGTACAAGCAAGATGCGCAAGATAGCGCGAATGGATGCATGCAAGATGCAATTGAGGTGCACAAAACAGTGCGATGCGCAAAACAGCGCGGTTGAAATACAATGCACAAAACAGTGCGACGATTTGAAATGCACAAAACAGTGTGATTGTTTGAAATGCACAAAACAGTGTGACGGTTTGAAATGCACAAAACAGTGCGATAGTTTGAAATGCACAAAACAGTGCGATGGTTCGGAATGCACAAAATAGTGCGACGGTTTGAAATGCACAAAACAGTGCGATAGTTTGAAATGCACAAAACAGTGCGATTGATATGAAATGCACAAAACAGTGCGACGGTTCGGAATGCACAAAACAGTGCGCCGTTTTGAAATGCGATACACATGGGGCAACTTTCGGACCTTGCAAAAGCCAAAAGGATACGAAAAGGATACACCTTGCATGGGTTGAAGTGCTACGCACGGCAGATGCAGTCCGAAGTCAGAACGGAGGCCGGTTGGGCGTCGGGAATGCACTTTCTTGCACTTTCTTGAGCTATGAAGACCAAAAACTCCTCACATGGCCTAAACAAGGCTGTGGGAACATCACCAGCCGGGAGGGGAGGCCACCGGCTGGCCGCCGGCATCAAAATAAGTCCATCGGCACAAAAAAGTGCTGGCCGGCACAAAACATTGCTGACCGGCAAACAGTTGCTGATGCGGGGCAGTTTTGACTTTTCACCTTGGGTGCTTTAAAATAGGATTTCAAAACCCTATTCCCCACTCCTCCTCCGCCGAAATCTCTTGCTCTTTCTCTCTAGAGCGTTTCTCTCTCCCTTTTCGCCCGTTTCTTCGCGTTCTACGCCCGTTTCGTCGTCGGATTCGCGATTTCCTTCGCGTTTCGGACATTTTCAACCGATCACATTCTTGTTTCGGTGCCTCGTTTGGCGTTCTCGCCTTTTTGGGGTTTGTTCCCCCCACTTTCCTCTTCATTCCTGTGCCTTTTCACATTCCGGCCTTCCCGGCCATTTCCGATCCTCTTGGGAGTTGACTTTTCAGTTGACTCTTCGCATTCCGGCCCGGTTTTCCTTTTCCCGGCCATTTTCTCATCATTTTCGATATGGCAGACGACATTCCACGTGGCGGGACTCCCCCGGACCACGAGATGGATCCCGGGGTCGAGCTCCTACCACTGAGCGAGCGCCCGTTCGACCCGGCGACCTACCGGCCGGCGATCCATGTTCTGCCCCCCGACGGCCTGCGTCAGTTCCGGAGCTTCGAGAGGCATGTGGCTCCTGAGCTACTACTGCGTGAGCCTACCTCCCACCTTTCATTCGGCACTTCCGAGTTAACCCTCTTTCTTCTGCTTTACTTTCCGCAATGTAGGATACAAAACTGTCATAGTTAGTTGTATTCTTTAACTGCTGAAAACTGATATGCTGTAGACTGTAGTTGACTGTAAACATACATACAACTGACATCTGCTTAAGACTGACACATGTACACACACTGCACTAGCCCTGAATCACTTAAACACATTGCACTCACTGTATTTGACTGCATACACACTGGCACCCAGTATTTGTCTGAATCTGTTAGATTTGCACACAATGCTATATCTATTCTGAAACACCCAAACACGCTGACACAACACACGTATTTCACTGCAAGCACACCGGCACCCGGTATTTGCCTGAATCTTTCAAACTTGCACACATGCTTTATCTGCTTTTTCAAAACTGCGTTTTGAATGTTGTCTTGCCACCGTTATTTTCTGTTTACAGGAGGGTTCCCATACCATTCGCGGGTATGGGAATACTGGTGCTCGGGAGTGGTATGATGAGCTCCCTAGCGTGGTCCGACGTATCGTGGATCGAGCGGGTTTCGGCACCTTCTGCCGAGGACTCTCTAGGCTCTCCACTTGCAGGCCTCTCCTTGCTGCTCTGGCGGAGAGATGGTGGGACACCACCGATTCTTTTCACTTCTCTGCTGCAGGGGATATGACGATGACCCCTCATGATTTCTCGATGCTCACAGGCATCGGGGTGGGGGGTGATCCGATCCCTTTTGACATCGCGATGGATGAGTGGACCGCAGCTCAGGTCCATCTACTGGGGAAGGTGCCACCCCTAGCTCACCCAGGTTTCGTGCGGTACTCCTGGTTTGAGGTCTAGTTTCGGGTCCAGCCCGTGTTGGAGGAGGAGGCGGAGATGACCCCGGAGGACGTGGAGAGGTATGCTCGCGGCTTCCTCATGTTCCTGTTCGGGACTACCATCTTTGCCGACCGGGCGAACACCGTGCCTCTCTATCTTCTCAGCGCACTAGTGGACGTCCGGGACATTTTGCACTACGACTGGGGTGGCGCCGCTCTGGCCACCCTTTATGGATATATGAGCTCGGCTTCGCGCGGCAGCGGCCAGCTACTCGGAGGCTACTGGCGGGCTTGGGAGGTACATTTCTTCTCCGCTTTTTTCATTTCTGTCTCGTACTTTCTGTACTCTGTACACTGCACACACTGTAGTCTGTTTTACACTTGCTGTATACTGTACACACGGCATACACATACATTCTGCTTTACACTGACTGTACACTGATCACACTGTACACTGCACACAATACACTGCACAACACACGGCTCTGCATTTCTGCTTTATTCTGCATTCTGCTTCAACTGATAAATGCACTGGTATTTATCTTGCAGTTGTGGGTTTACTCCTATTTCCCTAGGCTCGCTCCTGTGCCAGTTGTGGAGACTCCTCTGGCTGTCCCCTTTTCGAGCGATATTTCGACACCATCACCCCCGCGGAGGTATGCTTTACTTTCAGTTCATTTAAGCTTTGCTTTCCAACTGTATATTTCAGTAACAGTAGATAACGAACTGTCTGTCATTTTTAGATCACTTGGCGGTCGTGGGCTCCTATGCCGGCGGCGATGCGGGGTCGGTTCCCTGGTGCGGAGGAGACCTCGCGTTTTTGAATTTTGCTTGAGGGCCCGGTCTGTCGGGCTTGGTACCTGGGGGAGCGTTTTCTACGCCAGACCCTAGGGTTACCTGAGCAGATAGTCCTGGTTCACCCTCTTGCGGATATGAGGGAGACCGAGAGGCTCATCAGCGAGCAGATGGACGACTACACCATCGGCTGGGAGGAGGCCGGCTTCGGAGGCACCGGTGACTATCAGGAGTACGTGCAGACATATCTGATGCGCCCCCTGAGCGGCCGTCGAGCAGAGGGGGCCAGGCCTGTGGCATCGGCGGCTGGGGCTGGAGCGGGAGTTGGAGTAGGGGCTGCGAGGAGGGCCCGAGTCCGTGGCAGGGGCGGAGTGCAGAGACAACGGGGAGTTGGCTGGCCTGCCCTGCCCGCTGTACTGACTTTCCAGGGGCAGGGTGGGTCGACCTATCAGATCCCATTCGCCCCTCCACCGGCTGGTCACGAGTTCATCGACGTCCCCGATCTACCACCGGTATGTATTACTGCACTTCGTACAGTCATTCATTTTCAGTTTATTTAATATTCCACAGAATATTGATGCATCTGATACTTCTGCAGGCTTCTTCTGGGTGTACCCGTCAGTCGTTGGCGATGAATGCCTCGATGATGGGGATGCTTCAGCGGACTTTTGATCTCCTAGCCCTCTACAGCATACCAGTATGTCCTTCTGACACTAGCCTCAAACCATTCACACACTGCTTTACATAATCTGATGCACGGCACAACACCTGATACACTGGTCTCACAGTATCTGACACACTGCACGCACTGCATTCTGCACTGTACTCTGTACTGATAAACTGCTCACGGCATTCTCATACTGTACTCATATACTGCATTCTGCACTGTTAAACTGCTTACAGCATTCATACACTGTACTCACACACTGCATTCTGCACTGATAGACTGCTTGCGGCATTCATACACTATATTCACACACTGCATTCTGCACTGATAGACTGCTTACAGCATTCATACACTATACTCGGCATTGCATTCTGCACTGATAAACTGTCTACAGTATACTGATGCATTTCCCTTTTGTGTACTTTTTCAGCCTCCTTTCCAGATTCCCATGGCAGGAGGCGCTCCAGCTAGGCCTTCTGTCCCTGCTCGGGGGAGAGATGAGGGGGGCAGGATATTTCCCCGTACCAGGGGAGGGCGTACTCATGTCGGGAGTAGCTCGCGAGCTCCAGTCCCGGATGATGACGATGACGAGGAGTCAGAGGCGGAGGCAGAGGCGGAGTCCGAGTCATTGGAGGAGGAGACCAGAGACGGTTCTAGCTCGGGCTCTGACGACGACACTGATGATGCTCTTGGACCCTCGTCCAGGAAGAGGACTAGGACGGACTGACGGCCCCCTGGAGTGCTTGACATGGATGCAGATTTTTGCTATCTTTTCTTCTTTCTTGTAGTTTTCTTTTTGTTGGTAGATAGATTACCTTGTACTGCCGCAGGCAGATTTTTGTTTCCAAAAACTTGTACATTTGAAAAGATAGTTAAATGAACAGATTTTTGCTTAAAAAGTGTTACATTCACATATCTCATGTATTGCATTGCATCTCATCATGTTACACCTCAATGTAAATGAAATTGATTAGCTGTCTGAAAATTGAACACTTGTACTGCAATAATCAGATAACTTAAACAGCCAACAGCAAAATAACCCAAGCAGCCTACTGCCTGATTCTGGACACACAGCCCTTGCTCTACTGGGGATTAATCTGCATACAGCCCTTAGCACAGCATTCGGTTCATCCTGCACACAGCAAATTCTAAACAAAACAGCCCAATCTGACAAGACGGCCTACAGTGGTGAAACCAACTAGGGTTGAAACATGCTCAAATGTAGAGAATGGCACAACATTCCGAGTGTAAGTGATTTTTGAAATCGAATGAGGGTTTTTCAAATCGGGATATCGAGCCTACAACTGAACACAGCGGGGAGGACTCAAATATAGGTACACGACCTAAACACAACGAGACACGCTCGGAAAAGACTAAAAACAAAAGACGAGACCGTCAAATCAAAGAGACACGACACACAGACGCGTAAACGAAGATGGGGGACCTCGGACCACGAGGAGCCAGTTCAAACTAGGTATTGTTTCCCACCCTGTCTGATTTGTGATTCTCACATCACTCAGCTCTCGAGCTCGATTTTTTTTCTCAAAAACCCTTTTCTTCACTTCTCTCTCAACTTACACCTCTCTATTCTTCATACTCTCATTTTTCATCCCTCCCCGGGGTGATTGATGGATAAGTAGAAAGGTGTGGGTTCATGCTCAACACCGTTAGCTCACAGCTATTTCTTCTGACGGGTAGAGCGCGCTTCTGGCAAGTACGTTGATGACGGGGGAAAGACAGAACGCCTGGCTCGACTGTGCCCCTAGTTCATCATTTTAACCGTTCTTTTCGTTTTGGTTTTCTGCTAAAACAAGTTTGATCAAAATGAGAGTCGGATTAACGTACTTGTTCGATTTTTGATTTGAAAAGCATGCAAGTCAGGCTGCAAGTACTGAAAATTTTCCTTTTTTGGGTCCAAGACAATGGTCCAGTTTTGGAAAATGGAATAGTTTTCGAGAAAATAGTCAACCTCAGTAAAAATTTTCAAAAACTATTTTTCAAACAGCTGATGCTCAACAAGCATGGAACTTACTCTTCGAGATGCGCAACCTCGGATCGGAGGCAATGGAAAATTGCCCCTGGTTTGAAGGGAGTGGGAGGCAACGGAAAGTTGCCCCTGGTTTGAATGGCGGCTCACGGCGGCTCGTGGCAACGGAAAGTTGCCCCTTGTTTGGGATGGTGCCGCAGCAATCTGTAAACAGTCTTCATTGGCGATGGTCGAACTCTCAGACACAGAGATGACGAAGACGGTCACAACACATATATGGACACAATCACCTCGAAGGGTGTTGGCCACTGGACTTTGGGATGAAATCGAAACCATTGCATGGACTGAGACGCTATGAAAGCGTTGGGGGATGGACTTCATGATGAAGTTGCCTACGTATCCCAAACATGGGAATCAAGCCTCACGTAGTTCCTGGTTAAGGTACACTCGGGTATTTTAACCTTCACTTTGTTTGGCTCTCACTTTTGCCAAGGCGCCCGATGCGGGTTTTCGACCTTGCGAGCTTCTTTTCATTTTCTCGTTCTTCTTTTTTTTTTTTTCTCTTCTTTTCTCTTTTCTTTTCTTCTTTTTTTTTTTTTTGCATTTTTCTTCTTTTTTGTATTTTTTGCTTTTCTGTATTTTTCTCTTGCTCTAACTTTTGCCTTGGTCGCCCTTCCGAGTTTTCGGCCCAGCGAGCCTCTCAAAGGGTAAAAAGTGTAGCAAGTCCATGCCAAATGGTTTTTTTTGAATTGAAGCCTCTCTGTGTCTAGGAGAACGGCTGTTGCACTGATTTGCGGAGAATCCATCCCGGTTACTCCACAAGCTTCTTCCGGTGAGATCTACTCCTTCTGATTCGGCCTCGGTGCCTCTTACTCGAGGGCTGCTTTGATACTGGCCATACAGACCTTTCACGGCGTTTGTCCGTTGAACTTTCTGAACGTTCTGAATGGGTTCAAAGTCGGAAAACAAATAGGTTGAATCTTGAGGTTGGGAGCGACCCTAGGCTGCGCGACCTCAAGAGGGATTCCACACAAGTCTTCACAGGGCCGCGTAAAACATTTGCTTTTGAAAGTTTTTAAGAAAGTGACAACTCGCTCGCGCCGAAGATAGTGTGGAACCAATCTGGATCAGGCCAGGATCCTTCCCAGTACTCACGCCGACAAGCATGATTTCATTCATAAAAAGGCTTAGCACGCCTTTCTTTCTCTCAAAATGATCAAAATTTTGCAAAACCCGAGGAATTCCTTCCTCTTCGTTTTCATCACCGCAGTGTTCAAAAAGTTTGTTTTTTGGAAAACTTAGGTTAATGCAATGAGTTTGGCGCGCAGGAGAGTAGGCGAGATGTACTGTCAGCCCAATCAAATGCTCTGGCACTTATGCTGAAAGCGAGCATGAAGTTGAGATAGCAACAGCTGTTTCATCCGGATCTGTTGGTGCAACTGGCCCCTTGGCAGAAACAGACTCAAAACAAAAATAGATAATTTCAAAACAAAACGGTGTTCGGGATAACAACCCCAGAATCACCTAGTATTATATACAACGGGGACTGACTCGATACAACCAGACAGACCCTTAAGCAAAAAAGACTGACTCAAGACAAAGAGACAGACTCAAAACAAAAGACTGACTCGATATCCAAGCCAGGATTTACAAAACTCGATTTCACCGATGCTCAAAAATGCGTGCCAGACGCTTCATCCAAAATATACCAAATGTTGCCCGCAGGCGGTTCACTTTACATACTCGCAGTATCTGAGCCCTCGAAATCCAACAACTGAGTGGTGACGGGCTTACCTGAGGTGGGTGGTAGGATAACCTTGTTATCAATCAAATCCTGCACTTCATGACGAAGGCGGGAACATCCATCGGTACTGTGACCGGACTGTTGATGGTACGCGCAGTACAAGGTAGCATCATGAGTGGCGGGGAGATTCTTCGGGAGTGGCCGGGGCTCCAAAGGCTTAAGATGCCCATTCTTCGCCAATATTAGCAATGCCCTAGACAAAGGCATGTAGAGGTCGTGAAAGACCCTGCGCCCTCGGGACAGGTACTTTGAAGTTTGAGGATTCTTGCCAGATGCGCTAGCGAAAGGATCGGCTGGCGCTGCCTTGGCTTTTTGAACCTTCCCCGGTGCAGGGTTGGGAACTACAGGCATTGTCTGGGCATGACGGTGCCCATCCCGATTTTCTACCTGGCTTGGACTGCCTTTGATTGGAGCGGGGAAAGCATCATCCACAGCTTTGATCACGATTGCAGATGTTTGTTGCTTGTTCATCCCTCTGACTTTCAGAGCCTCGACTGCCCACAGCAGTTGTTCAATAGGGTCGGCGTCTATCTTTGCCTTGTATTTTCCTCTGGCCTCAGCCTGATCAAGGATCTGGGTCGGTGCTGGCATGTCACGGCTGTAGCTGGAAGCCACCTCTGGCTGGCTGAGCTCTATCACAATCCGCCCCAGCAGCGGGGGCTCCTGTGGCACGAAATTCCCGGCATATGGCGCCGCTGGCGGTGAAGTCGACATTCCATAGGCCAGATCGGCCACGGTCCTCTGGAGGTCCCCTATCATTCCCATCAATTCGAAGGTGGTGGGCTCACGAGCCTGATATAACTGGGGAGCCCAAACCGGGTGCACAACGGGCGACCTGGGCGGGTGTGATATACTGATGCTGGCCTCACTCTGCGGAGCGGTCCCCTGCTCCAATGCAGCCGTCATAACCACAACTTCTTCTAGATTTTGTGCCGCCATAAATCCTGCCTCAGCAAGGGGGAGACACTGACTATTCTGTATCAACTCTGCGACTCTCTGAACTGAAAGGAAAAACAGGCAGCATTTCAGTCCAAACTGATCAAACACGGGCGTAGCCAAACAACTGTACCCTACTGCTGATCACTGTTCCCAAATTTCTGTTCCCAAAATACTGAATCTGATACCCGCGGATAACTGATTCCTGATAACTGATTCTCAACAATACTGATTCTGGTGCCCTCAGGCCCGATACTCAAACTTGCAAACTGGTATATGCGTCCCTGTAGAGATACACTCTAAAAGCACATAGCAAGTAAGAGAGAGCCAAAACACCCCTATGTTGGGGTAGGGTTTCCCTGTCCTATTTCGTCAGGAGCTAGGGTTTCACTACGCACACAGCGGTTCTTAAACAACCTAACATCGAGTAAGCAACCTGTCCTAACTTGGAATGGTCACTATGGACCCGAACATGTACTAGGTCGAATGGTCAAAAGGGGTGCCCCGGTAAACCGGGGTTTGTGTTCCCATGCTATCAGAGCCCATAGCCGGTCAGCCTTATGGAGATGTCTTGACAAGACAAGCCTCCGGCAAACTGTTCAGGAATGGCAGATGGCAAACACTGTGTTCCTAGGCGCACCAATGCACATGCAATGCAAAGAAACACATAAGCGAAATCAAAACAGGATATCATGAGTTCGAGTCAAGCTCTCTAAAAATCCCCAGCAGAGTCGCCAGAAACTGTAGACGCGCCCGCGCGTGGGGCCTCACTGCTACAGTTCGGACTCGATTTGTGTCACGGTTCTTAATCTGAACCAAAGAGTCCAAATCTGGCAAATCGTTTTGAGAAACAGATTTTTGAAAAAGTAGTGCCAAACATGGACTGCTTTGCCAGATACAGAGTCGCCACCTAAATATTTTTTTTACGGGAGAATTTAGGAAACCCTGACTCGGTGCCGAAGGCCACATGTCCGTCATCACCGGAGTTGTCTCGGCTCGGGAGCTTGGGTACGATCGGGGAAGGTCAGCTATGAGCACCCCCTTTCGCCCGGTCCGAAGACCGGCCTCTACTAACCGTGATATCCGTTTTTGAAAACTTTATGTGTTCTTAAACCAATTGTTAGCCTAGAATTACTGTGTTATGCGCGCAGCAAACAAGTATAGACTAGATTGTCTAATTTGGAAGTAAGCATTGCATATCCGTTTGTTTTGGAAAATGTTTTGGATTTGCTACTCGCAAGTAGGCTAAAACACGGATTTCAATGAGTTCTTCCAACTCAAACAATCCAACCTTCACCCACAGGCGTCCAAGCAGTTTATAACACATAAGCATCTAGCCACATGTTAAGCATGCTGTCATGGCAACATTCACACTCATGCGATATGCTAAAGCGGAAATACTTACATCGTACTCCGTGCCAAAACAAAAAACTCGTTAGCAAACATGCATGATCCAAGTCCATGTTAAGTGCCTAATGCATCGCATACAAAGTGTTGCTAGAATAGGCTCGGCTATCCTAAACATGGCATGTGAGAATGCACAACTATCACATATTCAGTTTAGAATTTGAAATACAAATGCAGTTAGCATGATGTACCGAGCCTAATGCATGCAATACAAATGCATGGATGCACACATGCATAGCATAAGGCATGCTAAATTAAACGTGCCCTAATCTACCATCGTAAGTAGGTAAATAAAAGGGAAGAAAGAAGTGAGGTTGGAAGACATACACACCACCCACACACACTTATTACAGATTTGTCGTCGCTCGGAGGGACCAAATAAATATTACAGATTAATTAACTATGCAAGCTAATTAATAATTACAAATTAATTAATTTAATTAACAAATTAAATTAAGCTAAAGAAAAACAGTAAACCGCATCGGGAAACGCGCCGCCATGCATAGGCTGCCTCTGTTTTCCTTCCTTCACTCCTCTGGAGGCTGTCAGAACCTCAGGACTGCATCCCTGGACACTGGGGAGTACCACCGGCTGAGTGGAATTACCACCGGCAGCGGTATGTGGCCATCGGCACAAAATGAAGCTGTCGGCAGAGAAGTTGTTGCCGGCCGGCACCTTACACTGCCGGTCGGCAGAATGTTCCTGCAGAATCTGCAAATGACATCAACAAAGGGCAAGGCAAAGCATGGCAGCACAATTCAAGGCATATATGCACCAACCATGTCCCTTATCATGATAATGACTCAAAGGGGCATGTGTCTCGATTCTCGGACCACCAATCACGCATTTCCATGCATGATGGCCCAAAGAACCAAGTATGCAACTTCGATTTCAAATGAAATGCAAACCAAATCAAACCAAAGTCCTAATCCCTATCACCAAATCAAGGGGCAAGGAATGCATGCAAAATGCAATGCAACCTAAGCATACAAGCTAAGGATGCAACATGGCATGGCAACTAACTTATGCAAGCATACAAGCATACATATGGCAATGCAAATGGGTGCAAAGATGGACTTAGACATGAATTAGGCAACTCTAAATAGGCCTAAAACAGCAGCCATAATGCTATAATGAAGGACCAAATATACATGCACACATGCACCTAATTGAAGGCCAACACTTAAGCACAAGTTGAACAACCCTCAAACACATTTGAAAGGGAGAATCATGGAGTAATTAACATGCAACATAAGCATTGAAATCATGCTAAAACATGGTGCCAAACCAAGCAACAAATCAAGCCAAACATGCAGCAAATAGTCCAAGTGTTCAAAGCAAACCAATGGGGCATTGAACTACACTTAGTAAGACCTAACATGGCATGAACTCATTGACCAAAAACAGAGTTTTAGGACATAACATAAGGCCCAAAAGACCACTTAGATGGCATCTAAATGGCTCAAAACAAAGGCATGCACAAATGGTCAAAACAAGGAGGATGCAACACATGCTTCCAAAGCATCAAAGGGGCATGCAAGGCAATCAAACAAGCATGGAAATGGGACTGAAATAACATGTGAAGTGACCCCAAATCACCAAATCGATGCAAAGATGTCATGCTACACATGCACATACTCAAGGCCAACAAGCCCAAATACAAAGGAGCTATATCAAGCATGCCAAAATCAACCCAAACACTTATGGACAGACCTAAAACATGGCAAAATATGCACATAATCTTCACAAGACTAAGCCTAAAACATGCTCCAACAAAGGCTAACAACCTAAGGCATATTAAGGCATAAACAAGGCATTACATGGCAACTATGCTAAGCATGCATGGAGTACCAAAGCCAACTTAAAATCATGTTATATTATGGATATATAAGCATGAAAAACAGCCTAAACATGCTCAACACACACTCAAGCATAATGCTCTCTCAAGAGGCCAAAACATGCCCTTTTCAAGGACAATAAGGAGAGGGGATGGCCCTCTCCTTCTTGGGACTTCAAGGCATCATCTTCACCACTGAAATCCCTCAAGATTTCAGTGGTGAAGAGACCCCAACACCAAAATCCCGGAGCTAGCACAAAATGGCCCAAAATGAGGCCTTTCAAGGCCTAAGGGGGGGTCAACCACCCTCAAACAACAAAACACTCTTAATAAACAATAAAAAGGGCCTAAAAACAGAACTTTTTTATGTTATACAATAAGCACAAAAACAGCTCTAAGATAGGTAGAAAATCAATGCAAAAATAGGGGAAAATGGGACTAGATTCTCACCCTTGAAGCCTTCTTCACAAATGGTGCTCCAATGGCCTCCTTTAGCTTGAATCCAATGCCAAAACTTCAAAACTAGTCCTTTAGGATCTCAGGAGCCAAAGGAAGGTGAAACACTAGGTGTTTGTGTGCAATAGTATGAACTAAACACTATTTTACACACACAAGAGGGAAAAAAAGAGAGAGATAGGATGTGTATCTAATCCTAATCCTGAAGCCAGAGCTTGGTCTGTATTTTTCTCTCCCTCCAATGTCTAAAATCTCCAACCCTTGCAACAAGAGAGAGAGCTCCTCTATATAGAAGCTTCTTGTCTTGTAAAGCTTACAAGACAAGCTTCATAAGAGGGAAATCCCTCCATACACGTGTATGGAGGGATGCAAAAGTAAGACAGCTGTCTAAAAATATCTGCAAAAGCAGATGAACAGCAATCGGCCGGCCAAAAATGCCATCTTGGCCAAAAAGAGTGCCGGCCGGCACTAAATAGTGCTGACCGGCAACAAATAGTGCCGGCTGGCAATAAACATTGCCGGTGGCAGCAAACACCAGCTGGTGGCCTCTAGTCACTGCCAGTGGTGGGTGGGGATGGTCTACAAGCCCTACCCTACCATTCCAAGGCAAAACACAAGTGTTTGGTGCAAAACCAGACACTAAACGGTCGAGTTCGGAGATCCTGAGGCAAGGCACGCGAGCCGAGGCCTCCGGGAACTCCAAACGAACACAAACATGGATAATCACCGAGTGTTCAAACGGTGACGTCCAAGTCTTGAGGACGGTCAAAAATGGGGTGTCTACAACCGGCCATGCGGAATTGGTCATCGACCATTTGTGAGGATATCGGCCTACAATTTTTAGTCGATCGGCACTGAAGATGGCCGGCTGGCCATATCTTTCTGCAGAATGTTGTTTTACTGCAACAGAGGACAAATAGAGCATCGCAATGCATTTTCAAGGCAATGTGTGCACAAACACCCTGCCTATCATGTCATGAGCTCAATGGAGTGTAGTGCTCGACCCTCGGGCCATCAATCACACAGGTCGATGCATGATGGCCAAAGGAGCCAAGTGTGCGATTCAATATGGAATGAATGCACAAAAACACATGAATGCCTAGAACTCTATCATGTTGGATCAAGAGTGTCGGGATTGAGGCACGTTTCGTCACTTCAAGTACGAACGTCCCTCGGTCCTCGTGTTTGGTTCAACACCCAAACCAAAGATAATGCAATGCAGGTATGCCAAATATGATGCAATCGTGGAAATGCGATGCAATGCAACATGAGCACGCCAAAGGCAATACAACGCAACCTAACATGTAAACAACATGGCATGCAACAAGTATGCAACAATACCATGCAACCTAAACATGCAAATGTGCAATGTACGAAGCATGCAAAATGCAATGTACCAAGTATGCAGTAACGATGAAATGGAACAAGCATGCAACAATATGCAAGGATCATGCAAGATGGACTTAAACTGAAATGGGCAGACCTCAGCCATGCCCAAATCAGTGACCAAAACACTAAAACTAAGGCACCAACATGCAAAACAAACATGTAAACATATTGGTCCATCACTTAGGCACAAAGAGGACAACTCTCGAAAGCACTCAAAGAGTGAAAAGCATGCAAACGTGACAATACTACAGGCTCTGAAATGATGTCAAGGATGATGCCAAATCATACACACAAGTCAAGCATAACATGCAAGAAAGCTCAAGGCTTAAGGCTAGCCAAGGAGCTTGTACTAAGGCCACATGAAACAAGCTCCAAAGAGCCAAGGACAGCCAAAACAGTCCTAGATCATGCTAAAGGGAGTCTAAAACATGCAAGGGCCAAGGCTAAAACAAGCCAAAATGAAGGGCTAAAGGCAAGATGCAAGTAAGGCCAACAAAGGGGATTACAGTACACCCATTATAACCAAACATGGCATGACTTAACCAATAAAAAACAGAGATATGGCATGTCAAAATAGGCGTAAAAACCCACTTAGATGGCATCTTGAAGACCTAATCATGGAGGCAAGCACAATGACCCAACCTTAAGGCATAAGACACCAACTCTTCAAAGCTTTGAAAGGATGGCAAATGCAAGTATATGAGCATGAAACGTGGACTGAAATAACATATGAGATGATGCCAAATCATGAAAAAGGGTCCAAGTAGTGCATGCTAATGACTTGGACCCTCAAAGCTAACAAGCTAGAATGTATGGTAGCTATACAAAGTAATGCATATATGATCAAGACAATATGAAACAGAGCTTTAACATGCTGAAATATGAACAAAAGCTCCTTTGGGTCGAGTCAAAATCATGCTAAAACCATAGCTTAAAGCACAAAGCATGTTAAGGCAACAGAGAGGATTACAAGGCAAGTATATGGTGCATGCAAGAGACCACTAAAATAACCTTAGACAGAGGTATAGCATGACAAAATAACACCAAATACTTGCTGAAATGAAGCCAAAACATGTTAAGCAAAGATGCTACCATTACAAACCATTATCACAAGCAAAAGAGACACAAGGAGAGAGGGGTGTCCCTCTCCTATACAAGACTCTAAAACCACCTTTCCACCACTGAAAATCCTCTGGATTTCAGTGGTAGAAAGGTCAAACCAAAACAAGAACAAAGGCCAAAAGAGGTGGCTCCAAACAAGGCCAAACAAGGCCTAAGAGGGGGTAGATAATGCCTAACCAAAAAGTGACTATAAACAATCATCTTAAACACACAAAAAAAGAACTTTTCTCAATTTATAGTTAAGCTTAAAACAATATGCAAATAGGTCTAAAAGGTTAAGCCAAAATGGGGAAACAAAAGGTTTGTTGCCCACCCTTGAAGAACACCTTTAAGAACACAACTCCAGCCACTCCCTTGGATCAAAACTAGCCCAAGAACTCTAAAACCAACTCCCTAGTGCCTCAGAAACCAACGGAAGGTGATCTACTAGGTGCTACAGTGCAAAAATATGAACAAAATACACTTTTAAGGCACCAACACACACACAAATATAGAGAGAGATATATAGAGAGAGAGGGATATATGAACTCCATATATATTTTGCTGAACCTCTGGAAAGGGAAGGGAGGCTCCCCTCTTATAGGAAATCAAATTCCAAGCTTCTTAGAGAAGCTAAGCTTTGGTTCAAATCTCTCCATACACGTGTATGGAGGGGAGGGTCTATGCTCACCAGCTGGCACAACTGGCATGCACAATGCCTGAAAAAGGAAAGGAAAAGGCCTTGGCTAGAAAATATGGCCGATCGACCAAAATAAGTGCCGACCGACCAACAAAAGTGCCGACTGGCCAACACTTTTGGCCGATGGCAAGAAAACAGGGCCGATGGCTTCAAGCCTTGGCCGGTGGGTTGAGGGGATGGCAAAGAAGCCACCGTCTTCCCTCAGAAGTAAAACCAGAAGTCCTTGGTCCACAACCAAGCACAAAACAGACAAGTTGAGAGATCTTAAGGCAAGGCGCGTAGCCGAGACCTTCGGGAACTCAAAACGAACACGAGCATGGATGATCATCGAGTGTTCAAACGATGACGTCCAAGTCTTGAGGACGGTAAAAAATGAGGTGTCTACATAAGGTTTCACACGAAGCTCTGATACCATGTAAGTAATTCTGAAAGTTCTGTATATTCAACTTGTGTATCAATTACATCAAGACTAGTTTATATAACCCTAACGACTAACCAAAAAGGAAATATAAGAATGGGACCAAAAAAGGAAATACAAGAATGTCATCACAACCTTGCCTAATATATACACAATCATGCCTAATATATACGATTACATTCCCACAATTCTGGCTCTCGGGGTTCGGCTGGTTCTGTGACTTGTCATTGTTGTGGTGCATCTTGGCATCTTAAGGCTTGTTGTTTCAAACTTCATCCTGAGTTGAAGCAACGATTTTGGAATTTCAGATCTTATTCCAAGAAATCATCAAACAAAAAGTTACCTTATAGTCAAATGTCTATTATGGAAATTAAAAATTTTATTTCAAAGTGAGAGACTCGGTCATTACCTCGTTATCTAACATTTTTCCATAAAATAAATTCCCACTAAAGTCAAAAACCTAAAGATTACTGTCTAATAATTTTTTTTTCATAATTTCTAAAATTCTACATGGGTTTTCTTTCAAAATTCTTTCCTACCAAGGAGCTTTGGATTTTATTCCAAGTATCTAATCAAACAATTGTCTACTTAGTCAAATATCTTTTAGTGGATTTGGAATTTTATTCAAAATTGAAGATTTGGTCACCAATTCCCTATCTACCCTTTTTCATACAAGTTAAAATTCCCCCTAAAGTTAATGACTTAAAAGATTCTTATTCAATCAAACACTTTCCATAACATCCAAGGCTCTACCTAAGTTGGAAAGTTTCTTTTTTTAGAAGTCATTCTTTAATCACATGTTTTCTTGGGGATTTAAATTTTAAAAAGGCAATCATTCTTCTTCTTCTTCTTCTTCTTCTTCTTCTTCTTCTTCTTTTTTTTTTTTTTTTTGATCACTAAGGTAAGAACCCAAATTCAAACTCAAATTCTTTAAAATTGGGAAACCACACCCCTAATTTACGACTGAATACCCAAATCATGATCAAAATATGAATCACGGCCTAAATTAAACCCCTAAATCTTTGTAATTGGACCACTGCCCCAAATAACTCGGAATCCACATAATCAAATCACTGCCATATCTGACTCTCCAGATTTTGGGAATGAAATCACTGTTTTCTGATTGTTGATCCCAGAAATTAAATCAAATCATTTTCAAAATATCACATGAGCACATAATTTGCATTCATGCCTATTGGAGGGTAGGGTTGCCCTGTCCTAATTTAGAAATGAGATATAGGATTCACTAAATCATTCAAAGAGGCAATAATACAATCCTTAAAAGGAGAGTATCCTGCCCTTGTTTGGAAGGTGCTAATGCTCTCTATATGCAAAAGGTAAGTTTGGTCCCAAAAGGGTACATCAGTTATTACAATCAATATACCTCTCATTCCACAAGGGAATAATCAAACAGTACTAAAACAATAATCTGATGCTTGCGTTGTTGACATAACATAGCCCGCGAATAGTGTCCGGGATATTATACAACAAACCTGAGCATAGGTGAATGGACCCCGTCAATTTTGTTTAACAGTTACCATTGGATCTCGAAGTCATCATCATCACCCATTAGGTGATAGTTGCCCAACCAAGGAAATTTTGAGGAATTTTAATGATTCCTACCAGACTTATCAATCTAAACAATTGTCTTTCCATTATATATTGTTTCCCAAAATGTACCCCAATTTACTTTCAAAAGAGCATGATCAAATTTCAACTTGTATTTTTTTTTTCAAAAAAACTCCCTTTTTTATTTAAATTTTCAAAGTATTCCTTTCTTATTTTTTTTAAAGTTTGGAGGAGTTCAAATTTTATTCTATGGAATCAAGCAAACAATCATCCTTTAGCCAAATATCTTATAGAGGAACCAAAATTTTAGTCAAAATGAGAGACTTGGTCATCACTTCCTTGTCTAACATTTCTCCATACAATTAAGGTTCCCCCAAAGTCATTGTCCAATAATTTTTACTTGATGAAAAGAGCTTTTCATAATTTCTGAACTCTACTCAAAATTTATTTTCAAAAAATTTCCAAAGGAATTTAAGATCTTATTCGAAGAAATCAACCAAACAGTTACCATAGAGTCAAATATCTTCTAAGGAAATTCAAAATTTCATTTCAAAGTGAAAGATTCGATCATTACCTCCTTATCTAACACTTTCCCATAAAATCAAATTCCCTCGAAAGTCAAAAACCTAAAGATTTCGGTGTAATAAAAAACTTTCCTTAATTAAAAAAATTCTACTTGGGTTTTCTTTCAAAATTCTTTCCTCCCAAGGAGCTTTGGACTTTATTCCACATATCTAATCAACAATTGTCTCCTTAGTCAATTATCTTTAGGGGGAATTGGAATTTTATTCAAAATTGAAGATTTGGTCGCCACTTCCTTCTCGACCATTTTTCATAAAAGTTAAAATTCGCCCTAAAGTCAATGACTTAAAGAATCTTATTCAATCAAACACCTTCCATAACGTCCAAGGCTCTACTTAAGTTGAAAAGTTTCTTTTTTTTAGAAGTTGTTCTTTAATCACATGTTTTGTTGGGGATTTAAATATCAAAAAGGGAATAATTCTTTTTTTTTTATCTGTTTTTTTGATCACTAAGATAAGAACCCAAATTCAAACTCAAATTCTTTAAAATTGGGAAACCACCGCCCTAATTTACTACTGATTACTCAAATCAAGATCAAAATATGAATCAGTTCCTAAATTGAACCCCCAAATCTTTGTAATGGGATCATTGCCCCAAATAACTCGGATTGTCACAGAATCAAATCACCACCATATCAAACTCCACAGATTTTTGGAATGAAATCACTGTGTTTCTGATTGTTCATCTCTGGAATCAAATCAAATCATTTTCAAAATATCACATGAGCACATAATTTGCATTCATGCCCATTGGGGGGTAGGGTTGCCCTGTCCTTATTTAGAAATAAGATCAAGGATTCCATAAATCATTTAAAGATGCAATAATACAATCCTAGAAAATAGGGTATCCTTCCCTAGTTTGGAAGGTGCAAATGCTCTCTATATGCAAAAGGTAAGTTTGGTCACAAAAGGGTACATCAGTTATTACTATCAATATACCTCTTATTCCACAAGGGAATGATCAAACACAACTAATAGCATAATCTGATGCTTGCCTTATTGGCATAACATAGCCCACAAATAGTGTCCGGGATATTATGCAACAAACCTGAGGATAGGTGAATGGACCTAGTCAATTTTGTTTCACACTTACCATTGGATCTTGAAGTCATCATCATCACCAATTTGGTGATAGTTGCCCAACCAAGGGAATTTTGAGGAATTTTAAGGGATCCTATTAGAGTAATCAATTTAAACAATTGTCTTTCCATTATCTATTCTTTCCCGAAATGTGCCCCAATTTATTTTCAAAAGTGCATGATAAAATTTCAACTTCAATTTTTTTCCAAAATAAAGTCCCTCTTTTTATTTAAATTTTCAAAGTTTTTCTTTCCTCATTTTTTTCAAATGTTTTGAGGAGTTCGGATTTTATTCCAAGGAATCAATTAAACAATCATCCTTTAGCCAAATATCTTATAGAGGAACAAAAAATTTATTCAAAATGAGAGACATGGTCATCACTTCCTTGTCCTTGTCTAAAATTTCACCATAAAATTAAGGTTCACTGAAAGTCAGTGGCCCAACGATTATTACTCGATGAAAAGAACTTCCCATAATTTCTGAACTCTACTCGAATTTTATTTTCAAAAAATTTCAAAGGAATTTAAGATCTTATTCGAAGAAATCAATCAAACAGTTACGATATAGTCAAATGTCTTCTAAGGAAATTCAAAATTTCATTTCAAAGTGAAAGACTCGGTCATTACCTCCTCATCAAAAACTTTTCCATAAAAACAAATTCCCTCAAAAGTCAAAAAACCTAAAGATTTTTGTCTGATCAAAAACTTTTAGTAATTTAAAAAATTCTACTCGGGTTTTCTTTCAAAATTCTTTCCTTTGAAGGAGCTTCGGATTTTATTCCAAGTATCTAATCAAACAATTCTCCTTAGTCAATTGTCTTTTGGGGGATTTCGAGTTTTATTCAAAATGGAGGAATTGGTCACCACTTCCTTATCTACCATTTTTCATAAAAGTTGAAATTCCCCCTAAAGTCAATGACTTGAAGATTCTTATTCAATCAAACACTTTCCATAACCACCAAGGCTTTACTTAAGTTGGAAATTTTCTTTTTCTTAGAAGTTATTCCTTAATAACATGTTTTATTGGGGATTTCAATTTTCAAAATGCAAAAATTCTTCTTTTTTGATCACTAAGGTACTTGGTCATCACTTCCTTGTCTAACATTTCCCCATAAAATTAAGGTTCCCCCAAAGTCAGTGTCCCAAGGATTTTTGCTCGATGAAAAGAACTTTCCATATTTTCCGAACTATACTCAAATTTTATTTTCAAAACATTTCCAAGGAATTTAAGATCTTATTCGAAGAAATCAATCAAACAGTTACCTTATAGCCAAATGTCTTCTAAGGCAATTCAAAATTTCATTTCAAAGTGAAAGACTTGGTCATTACGTCCTCATCTAACACTTCCAGAAAATCAAATTCCCTCTAAAGTAAAAAACCTAAAGATTTATGTCTGATAAAAAACTTTCGTAATTTCTAAACTTCTACTCAGGTTTTCTTTCAAAATTCTTTCCTCCCAAGGACCTTCGGATTTTATTCCAAGTATCAAATCAAAGAATTGTCTCCTTAGTCATTTGTCTTCTTGGGGATTTGGAGTTTTATTCAAAATGGAAGATTTGGTCACCACTTCCTTATCTACCATTTTTCATAAAAGTTGAAATTCCCCGAAATGTCAATGACTTGAAGATTCTTATTCAATCGAACACCTTCCATAACCTCCAAGGCTCGATTTAAGTTAGAAAGTTTCATTTTCTTAGAAGTTATTCGTGAATCACATGTTTTATTGGGGATTTAAATTTTAAAAAGGCAAAAATTCTTCTCTTTTGATCACTAAGGTAAGAACCCAAATTCAAACTCAAATTCTTTAAAATTGGGAAACAACCCCTCCTCTCAAATTGACTACTGATTACTCAAATCAATATCAAAATACGAATCACTGCCTAACTTGAACCCCCAAATCTTTGTAATTGGATCATTGCCCCAAATAACTCGGACTGCAACAGAATCAAATCGCTGCCATATCAGACTCCCAGATTTTAGGAAAGAAATCACTATCTTTCTGATTGTTGATCTCTAGAATGAAATCAGATCAGTTTCGAAATATCACATAAGCACATAATTTGCATTAATGCCTATCGGGGGGTAGGGTTGTCCTGTCCTAATTTAGAAATGAGATCTACAATTCACTGAATCATTCAAAGAGGCAATAATACGACCCTAGAAAGGAGGGTATCCTGCCCTAGTTTTGAAGGTGCTAATGCTCTCTACATGCAAAAGGTAAGTTTGGTCACAAAAAGGTACATCGATTACTACTATCAATATACCAATCCTTCCAGAAGGGAATGATCAAATAGTACTAGCAGCACAATCTGATGCTTGCCTTGTTGGCATAACATTACCCACGAACAGTGTCCGGGATATTATACAGCAAGCCTAAGGATAGGTGAGTGGACCTAGTCAATTTTGTTTAACACTTACTGTCGGATCTCGAAGTCATCATCATCATCCATTGGGTGATAGTTGCCCAACCAAGGTAGTTTTGAGGAATTTTAATGATTCTTACCAGAGTGATCAATCTATACAATTGTCTTTCCATTATTTAATGTTTTTCGAAATGTGCCCCAATTCATTTTCAAAAGTGCGCGATCAAATTTCAACTTCAATTTTTCTTGAAAATACTTTTTCCAGATAAAGTGCCTTTTTTATTTAAATTTTCAAAGCTTTCCTTTCCTCTTTTTTTCCAAATGTTTTGAGGAGTTTGGATTTTATTCCAAGGAATCAATCAACCAGTCACCCTTTAGCCAAATATCTTATACAGGAACCAAAATTTTATTTAAAATGAGGGACTTGGTCATCACTTCCTTGTCTAACATTTCTCCATAAAATTAAGGTTCCCTCAAAGTCAGTGGCCCAAGGATTTTTGCTTAATGAAAAGAACTTTCCAAAATTTCTGAACTCTACTCAAACTTTATTTTCAAAAATGTCTCAAGGAATTTAAGATCTTATTCGAAGAAATCAATAAAACAGTTACCTTATAGTCAAATGTCTTCTTCGGAAATTCCAAATTTCATTTCAAAGTGAAAGGCTCGGTCATTACCTTCTCATCTAACACTTTTCCATAAAATCAAATTCCCTCTAAAGTCAAAGAACATAAAGATTTTTGCCAGATCAAAAAGTTTTCGTAATTTCTAAAATTGTACTCGGGTTTTATTTCAAAATTCTTTCCTCCCAAGGAGCTTTGGATTTTATTCCAAGTATCAAATCAAACAATTGTATCCTTAGTCATTTGTCTTCTGCGGATTGGGAGTTTTATTCAAAATGGAAGATTTGGTCACCACTTCCTTATCTACCATTTTTCATTAAAGTTGAAATTCCCCCTAAAGTCAATGACTTGAACATTCTTATACAATCTAACACCTTCCATAACCTCCAAGGCTCAACTTAAGTCAGAAAGTTTCTTTTCTTAGAAGTTATTCCTTAATCACAAGTTTTATTAGGGTGTTCAATTTTAAAAAGGCAAAAATTCTTCTCTTTTGATCACTAAGGTAAGAACCCAAATTCAAACTCAAATTCTTTAAAATTGGGAAACAACCCCCGCAATTTACTTCTGATTACTCAAATCATTATCAAAATATGAATCACTGCCTAACTTGAACCCCCAAACCTTTGTAATTGGATCATTGCCCCAAATAACTCGGACCGCAACATAATCGAATCACTGTCATATCAGACTCCCTAGATTTTGGAAAAGAAATCATTGCGTTTCTGATTGTTGATCTCTGGAATCAAATCAGATCAGTTTCAAAATATCACGTAAGCATATAATTTGCATTCATGGCTATTGGGGGGTAGGGTTGCCTTGTCCTAATTTAGAAATGAGATCTATGATTCACTAAATCATTCAAAGAGGCAATAATACGATCCTAGAAAAGTGGGTATCCTACCCCAGTTTGGAAGGTGCTAATACTCTCTACATGCAAAAGGTAAGTTTGGTCACAAAAGGGTACATCAGTTATTACTATCAAAATACCACTTGTTAAACAAGGGAGTGATCAAATAGTACTAGCAGCACAATCTGATGCCTGCCTTGTTGGCATAACATAACCCATGAACAGTGTCCGGGATATTATACAGCAAGCCTAAGGATAGGTGAGGGGACCCAGTCACTTTGGTTTAACACTTACCGTCGGATCTTGAAGTCATCATCATCATCACCTATTAAGTGATAGTTGCCCAACCAAGGCAATTTTGAGGAATTTTAATTATTCCTACCAGAGTGATCAATCAAAACAATTGCCTTTCCATTATTTACTGTTTCCTGTAATGTGCCCCAATTTACTTTGAAAAGTGCGTGATCTAATTTCAACTTCAATTTTTTTTCAAAATCTTTTTCAAAATAAAGTGCATTTTTTTATTTAAATTTTCGAAGTTTTCCTTTCCCCTTTTTTTTTCAAATGTTTGTAGGAGTTCGGATTTTATTCCAAGGAATCAATCAAACAATCATCCTTTAGCCAAATATTATACAGGAACCAAAATTTTATTCAAAATGAGGGACTTGGTCATCACTTCCTTGTCTAACATTTCTCCATAAAATTAAGGTTTCCTCAACGTCAGTGGCCCAAGGATTTTTGCTCGATGAAAAGAACTTTCCATAATTTCCAAACTCAACTCAAATTTTATTTTCAAAAAATTTCCAAGGTATTTAAGATCTTATTCGAAGAAATCAATCAAACAGTTACCTTATAGTCAAATGCCTTCTAAGGAAATTTAAAATTTCATTTCAATGTGAAAGACTCGATCATTACCTCCTCATCTAACACTTTTCCAAAAAATCAAATTCCCTCTAAAGTAAAAAAACCTAAAGATTTCAAAATAAAGTGCCTTTTTTTTATTTAAATTTTCAAAGCTTTCCTTTCCTCTTTTTTTGTTTTTAAATGTTTTTAAGAGTTCGGATTTTATTCAAAATGAAGGACTTAGTCATCACGTCCTTTTCCAACATTTCTCCATAAAATTAACATTCCCTAAAAGTCAGGGGCCTAATGATTTTTGCTCGATGAAAAGAACTTTCCATAATTTCCGCACTCTACCCAAACTTTATTTTCAAAAAATTTCCAAGGAATTTAAGATCTTATTCGAAGAAATCAATCGAACAGTTACCTTATAGTCAAATGTCTTCTAAGGAAATTCAAAATTTCATTTCAAAGTGAAAGACTAGGTCATTACCCTCATCTAACACTTTTCCATAAAATCAAATTCCCTCTAAAGTAAAAAAACCTAGAGATTTCTGTCTGATCAAAAAAATTTCGTAATTTCTAAAATTCTAATCGGGTTTTCTCTCAAAATTCTCTCCTCCCAAGGAGCTTCTGATTTTATTCCAAGTATCTAATCAAACAATTGTCTCCGTAGTCAATTGTCTTTTCAGGGATTTGGAGTTTTATTCAAAATTGAAGATTTGGTCACCTCTTCCTTATCTACCATTTTTCATAGAAGTTGCAATTCCCCCTAAAGTCAATGGCATGAAGATTCATATTCAATCCAACACCTTCCATAACCTCCATGGCTCTACTTAAGTCGAAAAGTTTCTTTTTCTTAGAAGTTATTCCTTAATCACATGTTTTATTGGGGATTTAAATTTTAAAAAGGCAAAAATTCTTGTTTTTTTTAATCACTAAGGTTCGAACCCAAATTCAAACTCAAATTCTTTAAAATTGGGAAACAAGGCCCCAAATTTACTACTGATTACTCAAATCATTATCAAAATACAAATCACTGCTTAACTTGAACCCCCAAATCTTTATAATTGGATCATTGCCCAAATAACTCAGACTGCAACAGAATCAAGTCACTGCCATATCAAACTCCCCAGATTTTGGGAAAGAAATCACTGTCTTTTTGATTGTTGATCTCTGGAATCAAATCAGATAAGTTTCAAAATATCACATAAGCACATAATTTGCATTCATGCCTATTGGGTTGCCCTGTCCTAACTTAGAAATGAGATCTACGATTCATTAAGTCATTCAAAGAGGAAATAATACGATCCTAGAAAGGAGGGTACCCTGCCCTAGTTTGGAAGGTGCTAATGCTCTCTACATGCAAAAGGTAAGTTTGGTCACGAAAAGGTACATCGGCTATTACTATCAATAAACCACTCCTTTCAAAAGGGAATGATCAAACAGTACTAGTAGCACAATCTGATGCCTGTCTTGTTGGCATAACATAACCCACGAACAGTGTCCGAGATATTATGCTGCAAGCCTGAGGACAGGTGAGTGGACCCAGCCACTTTTGTTTCACACTTACCGTCGGATCTCGAAGTCATCATCATCACCTATTGGGTGATAGTTGCCCAACCATGGCAATTTTGAGGAATTTTAATCATTCCTACTAGAGTGACCAATCCAAACAATTGTCTTTCCATTATTTATTGTTTCCCGAAATGTGCCCCAATTTACTTTCAAAGTGCACGATCAAATTTCAACTTCAATTTTTTTTCAAAATCCTTTTTCCAAATAAAGTTCCTTTTTTTATTTAAATTTCCAAAGTTTTCCTTTCCATTTTTTTTTTCAAATTTTTGAGGAGTTCGAATTTTATTCCAAGGAATCAATCAAACAATCATCCTTTATCCAAATATCTTATATAGGAACCAAAATTTTATTCAAAATGTGGGACTTGGTCATCACTTCCTTGTTTAACATTTCTCCATAAAATTAAGGTTCCCTCAAAGTCAGTGGCCCAAGGATTTTTGCTTGATGAAAAGAACTTTCCATAATTTTCGAAATCTACTCGAATTTTATTTTCAAAAAGTTTCCAAGGAATTTAAGATCTTATTCGAGGAAATCAATCAAACAGTTACCTTATAGTCCAATGTCTTCAAAGGAAATTCATCATTTGATTTCAAAGTGAAAGAGACGGTCATTACCTCCTCATCTAACAATTTTCCAAAAAATCAAATTCCCTCTAAAGTCAAAAAACCTAAAGATTTCTGTCTGATCAAAAAATGTTCCTAATTTCTAAAATTCTACTTAGGTTTTCTCTCAAATTCTTTCCTCCCAAGGAACTTCGGATTTTATTCCAAGTATCTAATTAAACAATTGTCTCGTTAGTCAATTGTCCTTTCAGCGATTTGGAGTTTTATTCAAAATTGAAGATTTGGCCACCACTTCCTTTTCAACCATTTTTCATAAAAGTTGAAATTCCCTCTAAAGTTAATGACTTGAAGATTCTTATTCAATCAAACACCTTCTGTAACCTCCAAGGCTCTACTTAAGTTGGAAAGTTTCTTTTTCTTAGAAGTTATTCGTTAATCACATGTTTTATTGGGGATTTAAATTTTAAAAAGGAAAAAATTCTTCTTTTTTGATCACTAAGGTAAGAACCCAAATTCAAACTCAGATTCTTTAAAATTGGGAAACAACCTGGCATGACCCCAAACCGCCCCTAGTAGTTTGGTTCCGTGATGGCCAGTAATCCGAGATTACCGAAGGCCAACTTTCAAAATTCACACACAATCAGAGTATAAATGTATGGGGCTCACAAGTGCGGAAGCAATAATTTAAAATACAAGTGGTCCATAAGAGCAGTGCATAAGTCAAATGGAATGGCATACATCTTTACATAGCTTTAAAACTTGAATACAAATAAAATGAAGTACAAAAATACATATTACATCTTGATAAAAGGATTCTCAAGCCGACATGTTCAAAATACATAAACTTCAAGATTGCCGACTTAAACAAAATACATGAAATACAAGTCAAGATACATAATATTCAGGATTGCCAACATAAACAAAACACTTGAGCTACAAATCATGAAACATAATCTTCAGGATTGCCGACATCCTTACAGCCGACATAACATGCATACAAAACACACATCTCGGCGTAGCCGACTTCTTGCTTGTTACCTACATATATACATAGGGAGGGTGAGCTTGGATACTCAGTGATTGGTATAAATAATAAAGGGGTTAAATGAATGATACCCGAGGTCTTTTCAAAACAATACATAACATAGCTTAGCTTGGCTTGAAATAAAACATCATTCGAAACTTGGTCTTTCAAAACTTGCTTACTTACTTAACATACGTCAACTTAAAACATGGGGTGATGACATTCCGGACGAAACAAACAAAGGTGCCACAAAAGCTTATAGTCCCCTGGCACGTATGAACTTCACATGTGTGCTACGAATGCTTATAGTCCCCTAGCACGTACGGACTTCACATATGTGCTACGAATGCTTATAGTCCCCTAGCACGTACGGACTTCACATGTGTGCTACGAATGCTTATAGTCCCCTAGCACGTACGGACTTCACATGTGTGCTATGAATGCTTATAGTCCCCTAGCACGTATGGACTTCCCGAGAACGTCAGCCAAAACAAAACTTATACTTGATACGCAAAACTTATACTTGATACATAAAATAGGGATATCATTCACGCTTAATAAATACTTTTATCAAAACAAGGCAAAGCTTTATCAAAACCTTATAACATAACTTTATTAAAAATACCACTCACATAGTTCTTGGGACGTCGGGATCAAGGCAAAGGTCCAAGTCCTACAAACACATGGCAAAGCCTACTGAATGCACTTCTTAAAACAAGTCTTACATGCATGCAAATGATCTTGGAAAAACATGCTGGAAGTCAAAACACTGTTTTACATGTCAGGAAGACATGCTGGGTACCAACCAGGTCTTTGCCGAGGTCCCACACCTCCTGGCCGAGGTGTGGCTACCTAGGCTTCGGCGTGCGACTGCATGCCGAGGTTCGCTCAAGACAAACTAAAGGTGTAAGTGATCATGCAAGGTAGGCCAAGGTGAGATACGATGCTTGGCCTAAGTGTGAGGTCTAGGTAAGAGTGATCTCGGCGACTACACCTCGGGAAGTGAGGTCTGGAGATATGGGTTTCCACCTGTGAAGAACAAGAAGAACATAAACATGAAGAACATGAACGCTAAAATCATAATTCTTTATTACAAAATCTGGGATTTCATGCTATGAGTTCGAAAACATGGACCATGGTACCCATACTTGAAATCATGTGAAAACAAACACAAAAACATGGATCTAGGCATGAGCCTTCGGATCAAAACATGACTTTTCTTGAAGAACACATGAATGCCATTTTCTCTTTCAAAAATCGAACTTCAAAGCAATGCATGGCTTACAAATCATATTCAATCATGCAATGCAATAACATAAACATAAAGAACGACAAGAGCAGATCAAGAATCTAACCTTAAAACACGGATCTAACGGTTCGATCACTAGGGATCAAGCTTGGAAATCTATCTCCTCCCAAGAACTCCTCTCCCTCCTCTAGAGCTTCTCTCTCCTATCTTCAAAACAAGTATAGGAACAAATGATGGGTTGCTCTCTCTGCCAGCTGACTTAACTCTCAGCTCGGACCCATGGCAACGGCTGGTTGGTTCTCCTAAAAAAGGTGATAGATTGACAAGACAAGACTATGACAAAGCATATCTAACAAGCTACTCGGTAAGGCACTCCGGCAATTGATGACATCGGCTAACAACAAGACTTCGGCAACTAAGGTGACAATGACCTCGGCTAGGAAGGACAACACTTGACTAAACTGTGCCACACCTTGGCCTAGATGTGCCACACCTCGGTCTAGGTCATACCACTCCAAGACAAGATCACTCAGGTGCAAAGGTAACATCTCGGCCTAGATGATACACATCTCGGCCTTGGTGATTCACACCTCGGCCTAGATAATGACATCTCGGCCAATATGTCAAGGCGAAGATGGAGGTCAAACAAAGGGGTTCCAAGATACTTCTAGACTGAAGATGACCTCGGCTTGGAATGATCTAGACGTAACGTAACCTAGGCTTGGCATAACCTCGGCTAAACATAACTTAGGCTTGGAATGACTTCGACTAAACATAACTTAGGCTTGAGGCAGCAAGAAAGGAACAGAGCACGTACACAACACTTAAGCAAATCACATAGACATCAAAACAAGGCATGGATCTTACTTATGCAAAACAAGTCATAAACATACAAATGCAAGCTCAACGAGTCATGATCATACCAATGCTCATGAACATGACTAAGACATAAATATGGGCTGTGACAGCAACTTAACATGGAAAAACATATAATGCAAGCAAACATAACTAGGACATGAAATGTGGGTTGTTACACAACCCCCCTAATTTACTACTGATTACTCAAATCATTATCAAAATATGAATCACTGGCTAAGTTGAACCCCCAATTTTTTTTGTAATTGGATCATTGCCCTAAATAGCTCGGACTGCAACAGAATCAAATCACTGCCATATCATACTCCCTAGATTTTGGGCAAGAAATCACTGTCTTTCTGATTGTTGATCTCTGGAATCAAATCAGATCAGTTCCAAAATATCACATAAGCACATAATTTGCATTCATGCCTATCGAGGGGTAGGGTTGCCCTGTCCTAATTTAGAAATGAGATCTACGATTCACTAAATAATTCAAAGAGGCAATAATACAATCCTAGAAAGGAGGGTATCCTGCCCTAGTTTGGAAGGTGCTAATGCTCTCTACATGCAAAATGTAAGTTTGGTCAATAAAGGATACATCGGCTATTACTATCAATATACCACTCCTTCCACAAGGGAATGATCAGACAGTACTAGCAGCACCATCTGATGCCTGCCTTGTTGGCATAACATAACCCACGAATAGTGTCTGGGATATTATGCAGCAAGCCTGAGGATAGGTGAGGGGACCCAGCGAATTTTGTTTAACACTTACCGTCGGATCTCGAAGTCATCATCATCACCCATTGGGTGATAGTTGCCCAACCAAGGCAGCTTTGAGGAATTTTAATGATTCCTACCAGAGTGATCAATCTAAACAATTGTCATTCCAGTATTTACTATTTCCCGAAATGTGCCCCAATTTACTTTCAAAAGTGCGCAATCAAATTTTAACTTCAATTTTTTTTCAAAATCCTTTTGCAAAATAAAGTGCCTTTTTTATTTAAATTTTCAAAGTTTTCCTTTCCTCTTTTTTTTTTTTTTCAAATTTTTGAGGAGTTTGGATTTTATTCCAAGGAATTAATCAAACAATCATCCTTTAGCCAAATATCTTATACAGGAACCAAAATTTTATTGAAAATGGGGGACTTGATCATCACTTCCTTGTCTAACATTTCTCCATAAAATTAAGGTTCCCTCAAAGTCAGTGGCCCAAGGATTTTTGCTCAATGAAAAGAACTTTCCATAATTTCCGAACTCTACTCAAATTTTATTTTCAAAAAATTTCCAAGCAATTTAAGATCTTATTCAAAGAAATCAATCAAACGGTTACCTTATAGCCAAATGTCTTCTAAGGAAATTCAAAATTTCACTTCAAAGTGAAAGACTCGGTCATTACGTCCTCATCTAACACTTTCACATAAAATCAAATTCCCTCTAAAGTCAAAAAAACCTGAAGATTTCTATCTGATCAAAAACTTTTCTTAATTTCTAAAATTCTATCTGGGGTTTCTGTCAAAATTCTTTCCACCCAAGGACTTTCGTGTTTTATTCCAAGTATCTAACCAAACAATTGTCTCCTTAGTCAATTGTCTTTTGTGGGATTTGGAGTTTTGTTCAAAATGGAAGATTTGGTCGCCATTTCCTTATCTGCCATTTTTCGTAGAAGTTGAAATTCCCCCAAAAGTCAATCACTTGAAGATTCTTATTCAATCGAACAACTTCCATAACCTCCAAGAGTCAACTTATGTAGCAATTCTTCTTGTTTGATCACTAAGGTAAGAACCCAAATTCAAACTCAAATTCTTTAAAATTGGGAAACAACCCCCCTAATTTACTACTGATTACTCAAATCATTTTCAAAATACGAATCACTGCCTAAGTTGAACCCCCAAATTTTTTTGTAATTGGATCATTTGCCCCAAATAACTTGGACTGCAACAGAATGAAATCACTGCCATATCAGACTCCCCAGATTTTGGGAAAGAAATCACTATCTTTTTGATTGTTGATCTCTGGAATCAAATAAGATCAGTTTCAAAATATCACAAAAGCACATAATTTGCAATCGTGCCTATCGGGGGGTAGAGTTGCCCTATCCTAATTTAGAACGAGATCTACGATTCACTAAATCATTCAAAGAGGCAATAATACGATCCTAGAAAGGAGGGTATCCTGCCCTAGTTTAAAAGGTGCTAATGCTCTCAACATGCAAAAGGTAAGTTTGGTCACAAAAAGGTACATCATTTATTACTATCAATATACCACTCCTTAAACAAGGGAATGATCAAACAGTACTAGTAGCACAATCTGATGCCTGCCTTGTTAGCATAATATAACCCACGAACAGTGTCCGGGATATTATGCCGCAATCCTAAGGATAGGTGAGTGGACCTAGTCATTTTTGTTTAACACTTATTGTCGGATCTCGAAGTCGTCATCATCACCCATTGGGTGATAGTTGCCCAACCAAGGCAATTTTGAGGAATTTTAATGATTCCTACCTGAGTGATCAATCAAAACAATTGTCTTTCCATTATTTATTGTTTCCCAAATTGTGCCCCAAATTACTTTCAAATTGACCGATCAAATTTCAGCTTCAATTTTTTTGCAAAATCCTTTTTCAAAATAAAGTGCCTTTTTTTATTTAAATTTTCAGAATTTTCCTTTTCCCTTTTTTTTTTCAAATGTTTTGAGGAGTTCAGATTTTATTCCAAGGAATCAGTCAAACAATCGTCCTTTAGCCAAATATCTTGTACAGGAACCAAAATTTTATTGAAAATGAAGAACTTGGTCATCACTTCCTTGTCTAACATTTCTCTATAAAATTAAGGTTCCCTCAAAGTCAGTGGCCCAATGATTTTTGCTCGATGAAAAGAACTTTCCATAATTTCTGAACTCTACTCAGATTTTATTTTCAAAAAATTTCCAAGGAATTTAAGATCTTATTTGAAGAAATCAATCAAACAGTTACCTTATAGTCAAATGTCTTCTAAGGAAATTCAAAATTTCATTTCAAAGTGAAAGACTCGGTCATTACCTCCTCATCTAACACTTTTCCATAAAATCAAATTCCCTCTAAAGTCATAAAACCTAAAGATTCTGTCTGATCAAAAACTTTTCCTAATTTCTAAAATTCTGCTCGGGTTTTCTTTCAAAATTCTTTCCTCCCAAGGAGCTTCAGATTTTATTCCAAGTATCTAATCAAACAATTGTCTCCTTAGTCAATTGTCTTTTCAGCGATTTGGCGTTTTATTCAAAATTGAAGATTTGGCCACCACTTCCTTTTCAACCATTTTTCATAAAAGTTGAAATTCCCCCTAAAGTTAATGACTTGAAGATTCTTATTCAATCAAACACCTTCCATAACCTCCAAGGCTCTACTTATGTCGGAAAGTTTCTTTTTCTTAGAAGTTATTCCTTAATCACATGTTTTATTGGGGATTTCAATTTTAAAAAGGCAAAAATTCTTCTTTGTTGATCACTAAGGTAAGAACCCAAATTCAAACTCAAATTCTTTAAATTTGGGAAACAACCCCCGTCCCCCCCCCCCAAAAATTTACTACTGATTACGCAAATCATTATCAAAATACAAATCACTGCCTAACTTGAACCCCCAAATCTTTGTAATTGGATCATTGCCCTAAACAACATGGACTGCAACAGAATCAAATCACTGCCATATTAGACTCCCCAGATTTTTGAAAAGAAATCACTGTCTTTCTGATTGTTGATTTTTGGAATCAAATAAGATCAGTTTCAAAATATCACATAAGCACATAATTTGCATTCATGCCTATCGGGGGGTAGGGTTGCCCTGTACTAATTTAGAAATGCGATCTACGATTCACTAAATCATTCAAAGAGGCAATAATACGATCCTAGAAAGGAGGGTGTCCTGCCCTAGTTTGGAAGGTGCTAATGCTCTCTGCATGCAAAAGGTAAGTTTGGTCACAAAAAAGTACATCGGCTATTATTATCAGTATACCACTTCTTCCATAGGGAATGATCAGACAGTACTAGCAGCACAATCTAATGCCTGCATTGTTGGCATAACATAATCCACGAACAGTGTCCGGGATAGTATGCAGCAAGCTTGAGGATAGGTGAGGGGACCCAGTCACTTTGTTTAACACTTACCGTCGGATCTCGAAGTCATCATCATCACCCATTGGGTGATAGTTGTTACTACAACAAAACTGGGCTTTTACGGCTTCACATCAACGACATACAGTAAATGCAAGCCGTGGTTTCTCACTTTTACGACTTTTTTTTTGTATGTCATAAATAATTTCCCAACCACGGCATGTCTATTGCGTAGGCTATGAATGCTAATAATGAAGATTTTTTTACGGCTTGCAAGGTTAGCCGTAAATAATAAAATTTTCTACGACATGCATATGGCATGCTGTTAATACATCAACTATACACGACAGACGTACACCAGCCGCTAAAAATATTAAACATTTCATGATGCACAAAAAACCAGCCGTTAAAAATAGTGCACTTTTTACGACGCACAAAAAGTCAGGCATTAAAAAATATACTTTCCACGACATACATATGCTAGCCGTTAAAAATAGTTTACTTTTCATGACATACAATTTCTGTCGTGAATAATATTACCAAAATAAAAATAAGCGCCAAAATTAAATATTGTGGCGCCAAATGCTAAAATGAAATTCTTTGAATTGGGCATAGCTCGCTCTCTCTCTCTCTCTCTCTCTCTCCAAATGCTAAAACTCCTCAACTTAACAGTGATCTGCAAAGGTTATTACTACTCTTTACTCCTCCACCACACTCTTCCGTTTCAAACCCTAAATCATATTCTCACCAATTTCACTCTCTCTCACTCTCTCTTCTCCAATTTTTCTCTCTAGAACCCACAACGAACATGGCTCTTGTCTTACCAAATTCATCGACCCAGAGCTGCCATGGAGACTAGCAAAAGGCGAGAGCGGGTTTTCAAAGACTTCCATTACCTTTTACCTGTTCCGAACTCACTCAACACTCACCACGGTTACCCCTCTTCCTATTCCCTTCTTCAGATCTAATTTATGTATACCCTTTTGCTGTTTTCTGGCTGGGTTTTTTATTTTTTGGAGAAAAAATTATGTTTTTGATTTTGGGTTTTTTGTGTTTAGATGGATCGGTATCAGAGGGTAGAGAAACTGAGGCTAGAGATGCCAATTAATGAGAATGAGACTTGTATAACCACTTAGGGGAGGATGAGGAACTACATTGTTTATGCTACCACTCTGTTTCAGGTCTCTCTCTCTCTCTCTCTCTCTCTCTCTCTCATTGAAAAAATAGGGCTTTGATTGAGCAAATAAAAAATTAGAATTGTGTTTTAGGTTGTGAAATTATCTAAATCTAAATTGGAAAACTTAAACCTGAATGTGAAATTAGGTTCTTGGGTTGAACACGAAATTTTTTATTTTTATAAATTTGTTGAATCTAAAGAAATTGGGTTCTATTACGAAAATTAAGGTCCTGTAGTTGTGATTGTATAAAATAATTTTTTTTTTATGGAATCTAAAACTAGAGAATCCTACAGGAACTCCATAACTTGAAGAAAAACATGCAACATGGTTAACTATAGTTAGAAAACTATTTTGTTGAGTGCTTTCATATTTAAAACATTTAGGGAAACTTGACCACTGACTTTTAGAAGACTTGATCACCGATTGCTCCCCAAAAAAAAACAAAAAGCTCATTATATATTTGGAAAGACAATGAAAAAGCCAAATCTTAGTGGATTTGTTGCCCTCCATGCCATATTGCTCATGAAAAAGTCATGCAATGTTCAAATAAGTATTACCAGCCCAAATTAGAGGCTTATATCAACCTCCCAACTACCTTCCTCAATTTTCAATCTTCCTTTGCTTGAATTTGCTATATATTTTTATTTTTCTGTTTTTTTGTTTTGAATTTCCTATAGTTTGAATTTTGAAAAAATATTACACGGAAATGCTGATTCTGTACTTATCTTCATTCTTCCGCACAAGGTTTTGTGACCAAAGATCAGTCATTTAGCTGTTCAAGCCTACAGTCAAGAAACTAGTCTTAGGGTTGGGCAACTTGGTAAGCAAATAAATTTTCTTTTATGGCTGTGCTTCAGCTGAACATTCACTGCCATGCTTCCTGTTTATACTACCTATTCTTCTAGTAGAACAAAATCAGACATGACAAGATATCCAAAAATACACTACGGAAACTCAGAAAGAGTTTTAGGGCACAAAAGATTACTTTTCCAGACTTTAGTGACGTTAACTTGGATTTCTATTTCAAATGTTTAAGAAAGGTCATTCCAAATTCTAAAGCAATACAAAATAAAGATTTTGGAGTTGAGTATTTATTTATTTGTTGATAAGATTTTGGAGTTCAAAATTTACATTAGCCAACAAATTTTCCCACATGCGTTACAATTAAGTTTCATTTCACAAAGTCTGTGTCATCCAATTTTTGACCATAATCATAAAGTTTTGATTTTTCTATTTCAATAAATAAATGACAAACTTTTGATTTAGAAACAGGAAAACAAACACATATATAGAAATAACCAAAGACCTTCACCATGTCAAACTGCTCATCTAAAAGGTGGTGAGTTCAACTGAACTACAAACCTAATTTAAAAGTTTGTCATGTAACTAATTTGGGGTTATGAATATCTGTACATTTTTTTGGTGGGTAGAACCCTTATAATTTTGGGATTTATCTTACTATTTGCTAACTATAATACAGGGTTTTGGGGGTGCAGTCTATGCCCCCCACTTGGATCCATTGCTATCTGTAGGTCCCTTATGTTTCAGGGTAATTCATACTTTTCATTACATTAGATATTTAATATGTACATGCATTTCCAAACAAACACCCCCCCGTTCGGCGGGCGGAATGTGATTTGAGCCATACTTTTGATTGAATGTCCTTTGATTGCTCAATATATATGCCCTTCCTTAAGCAGCATGATATTTTAGTCTAGTTATGCTTTTCTCTCTCCCTCTCCGTCTCCCTCTCCCTCTCTCTATTTTTTTTCCTTGGGCTCCTAAAATTTTTCTTGAATTTATGGCTTGCCTACTTAGACAGCCAGTTGAACACATAGTAAATATCACACAGTTTGGGGCTCCTTGTAATATTTAATGCCTTACTAATTTCTGTTGCCTAGCAATGAGCTCAATTTTATCAGATTTACTTTTAGCATTTTTTGGATTAAAGCTTGTGTGTGTATTTGAGTTCTTGTGCCCAGGGTTCTTAAGGGATTTTTAAAACTCCAATTAGTTGATATCTGTGAAACTCTCATCAATAGTTGTGCATGTGTATTTGAGTTCATATGTTTGAGTGGTTTTTTAAGGGCATTTAGTGCTTGATGAGAGTAGAAAAGCACGCCAAGACTGGTATTGCTCCTCTCAATTTAATTTTTGTTAATAAAAGAGAAATTACCATCTAACCCCTGCAACATATATTATATAATATGAGTTCTAATTGGCTTTAAGACTTCATTTTACTTGTGTAAGATTCTGATTGCTCCTCGAAGAACCATAGGGTGTTGACCACCCTTGTTTAAGAAATTAAGTATGCATAAAATTGGTATAAAGGGATTTTTTTAGTTTGATTTTACCAAATTTATCTTGGCAGTGCATAACTTAGTAGAGTACTTAGAAGAAAAGAGAAGCATACAAATCAAATACTTGAAACTTGCTCTTAGGGTTAGTGTTTCTCCTTTTGAGTTTTGCTTAGGGTCATTAAATGGTGAATAGTACTAGCTTAAGCTATATAGTTTGGCATATATCTAATTTGGGTGACCCCATGCCTCTTCACTACATCCACATCATAAGAATTTCCAGTTACATGAAAAGGAAAACAGGATTGGTGGTTAAAATATTGCATTCGTGGCTTCTCTTTGATGGAAAAGGAGTACGGATTTAAGAATTTTGTAAAGGAATTTTCAGTAAATGTTCTCTATATATAACCCTTTTATATTTGTGTTAACATGAGGGGGAAAATATGATGTTGAAGTGGTTTACATGTAAAGTAAAACTCAAAAGTTAGAATATGAATCTTAGTTATACGAGAGAATGAAATCCTTGTTCTTTTTTGTTTTGTTTTTTTTTTTTAAATTTTATTTTGGAAAGGAACAATACACACATTAAGACATTTATTTACTATCTAGACTCTACACACATCTAATACTTTGAGGTGAATTTATATAAAAGTGATAATGAAGATTAATAAGAGCATGGGTGTCAGCGCCATTGGTCCATATGAACTCTTATTTGGGATGTTAAAAAGGTTTGAAGTTGCTGCTTGGGTGATTGCTTATTTACTGACATTGGCCAATTCTTTTGCTCATGTGATGACAACATGGGCATTCAGAAATAAATTTACTGGTTCCCTCTAAGCCAGTGAGGTCCCTTTGTGGGTGAAGAATGCTGTGGAGATGGATAGATTAGGAGGGGTGAAGACCCTTGGTGAAGTCAGTTGTCCCCCTTTTCGGCTGTTTTTTGGTTTTGGTTCATTTGTGCTATGTTATGTTGCTCTTTCCTTTTCCTTCTATTTAGTCCAAAAAGAAGAAGAAGAAGAAGAAGAAGAAGAAAAAAGAATCCCCGCCCATTTTGCTAGAGTGTTCCTTGTGCCACCAAGTGTTGTGACCCATGTCATTGTTTTAAATTTAGTTTCAAATCCTATTAATGCTCCTTTCTTTACTGCATATAAAATTTCTATTTTGCTCCTAAACATTTGGTGGTTGTCTTATTAGAATAGGCATTATGATTTGAGGTTATTTTGCTCCTGAACATTTGTGTTCATTACATTATTTAATATCAATCTAGAATAGAAAGTTACAAGATATTGGAATTTAAGGATAATGTCTTTGTTCACTTTGTAATAGAGAGTAATGTAGGATTCAAAAATTTTCAATGAATGGGAATGGTATTAGAATTGGTGAATAAATTATCTGGTTTTGGATTTTTATATATGCCATCATGGATGTGGTTTTTAAATAAGAAAGGGAATTTTGTTTCAGTTATGCAAGAACCTATTATCTTATGTTATAAAGACCTTGTTGATTTGTATGTGCTTTTTGTTTCAACTATGGGCTGGATATTAATATGAATTCCATTTTTATGAAGAAAAAAAAATAGGGGCCAAAAATGAAGGGGAAGAAGCTTCCATTTTTATAACTTGTCGTTGATCATTCAGTTCAAGTTGATGTCACTAGATTAGAAAATACAGTTCAGGCAAATATAGAGCTTGAAGTCCAACGGAACAAGGAGAGATTTGCTTTTTTAGAATGGGGGTCGAATGCTTTTCACAACATGCTTCTTGTTCCTGGTATCATGCATCAGGTATGGAAGTTAACATAGCAGCTTTGGCGAATTATAGTGTTTCAATATATTGAATTGCTTATCTATCTCCTCTCCTTTTTCTTTTTTTCTTTTTATAATTGTTTTTCATGCAATTTTGTTTAAATCCGTTGAAGTTCCCTTTCCAGGTTTTGTTTCCCAAAAAAAAAAAAAAATCTTTTTAATTCTTATTCTTGTATAGAGTGAAGTGAGCTTTGATAATTTCAGTTGGCTTAAGTTTTTCCTTTCAGGCTTTGTTAATGTGTAGAGTGAAGTGACTTTTGATAATTTTGGTTTGCAGGAGATTTTGAATGAGATAAATATGAAAGTAAAATAGTACCTTAGAGGTGAAGGTGATAATTTTGAGGTATGACACTTTTCTTTTGAGATTCTTAGACACTTGTATTTCTTTCTTCTTCTATTGCCCTGAAAATCATATACATTTGCAAGGGTTACAAGATAAAAAATTGAAAGCTTAGCTTGCTAGTAGAGAAGAATTATATGGAAAATCTGCGAAGGCTGTTGCCAAGGCTGAGAAGGTGAATTTTATGTAATTTGATGTTCAATCAATTGATTGAGTTCTTTTCTCTACTTCTTAAGTCTTACGTAATTTGTAAGTTTAGGTTTATTTAATCCTGATAATGACATCTGCTGTGTTATTTCTTTCTTCTTCTTTTTTTATGTGGAATTCTTTTCATACTAATTGCTTTCTTACATTTATGCCTAATAAACTTGTGTTTGTGTTTGTTTTTATTTTTAAAAGAGAGAATTATTTCAAGATTTGGCTCCACTGTTGGTTTCTCTCTTTGTAGCAGATAAGGCAAGTTGACACTCTATTTTGTCAAAAAAAATTTGTTTGGAAAAAGTTACTTTTAATTGTGAAGATAATTTCTTTTACCAATCCCCTCAAACTAATTAAAGAGACATAATAATTTTTTTCTTCAAGGTGCAAGGAAATTTACTTGTAGAAATGAATGAAGTAGTGTTGTTAATTATGGCTTCATTTTTGTAGGCTTCTTCAGATTATAGCTGTGGAGAAAAGAAGGTAGACTCTCAATGACTTTGACATTGGAAAGCCTCTTGGAAGGGGCAAGTTTGGCCATGTCTATAAACTTAGATATGCATAGTTTTGGATGGTTTAAACTTTTTGGACAGTTTAGAACTTAAGAATATAGTTATCGAATGTATGGAATGTATAAACAATTGTTGAATGTTTATAATTTATGGATATAGTTTCTTTTTGGTGTTTCAAACAATATTTTGGTGGTTGATTGATATTTTGTGATGTTTGTTTGTAATATTTGTTAGATTGCACAAAATTGGTTAAATAGAACCTACTGAATTTAAAAATAATAAAAAAAAATTACATATTCTACGGCAGGCATAATAAGTCGTCGTATTACATATTTTACGACGTGCAATCAGCGTCGTTATTTTTCTCACCAATTAACGACGTACAAAAGTAGTCGTAGAAAAAGTAACAACGATGCACAAAATCTCCCGTTAAATAGTTTTTCATGGCATACTATAGTATGTCGTAGAAAAAGTAACGACGACGTACAAAATCTGCTGTGTAACGCCCTCAAAATAATACATAAAACTCATCACTTTAGAGAAGCATTGATATAAAAGAAACCAACCATTTCTATTCATCAGAGTAATTTTTACAATTGTATTACATGTTAACAACAAAACCAAATGCCCTATGGGCTTACAGCTTTCCAAGTCAACACCTGATTACACAAAAGAAGAGTACTAACTCTATACAAAATAAGCCCTTGGCTTGATATACATGTAATACAAATAAAATAAACAAAAACAAGAGTCTTCAACTCTCATCATCATCCAAGCTATGTCCTTGGAGGTGGCATACTACCTGTACCTAAAAATAATATCCCATATAGGGTAAGCCAACGCCCAGTGGAAATATGCTAAACACAGTATGAGCAATAACTAAGACATTAGCAATTGATAAATGTTCAATTTCCATAAACCAATTTATAACCCATTTCCATTTAATAACCACTATGTTCATGTTTCATTTCAGTTTCCATTTCGTATTGATTTCACAATTTACATCAACGGCTCAGAACCTGGCCAACCATTTATATGAGACAGTGACTCATATCAAACGTTTCCCATTTCACAATCGATAAACATACTAGTTGTATCAACATCTCAACAGATAAGCATACAAGCAGTATCCACATTTCAACAGATATGCATATTAGCTATATCAACACTTCCAAAGATAAGCAAATGAGCTGCATCAACATTTCCATAAATAAGCATATAAGCTATATTAACACGTTAACTGACAAGCATATGAGCTGTATCAGTGGAGTCCATCCCCTATCTCCTCCCAAACAACATCCGGTTTAGAGGTCCATCCCCTATCTTGCCCTAAACCGTGGAGTACATCCCCTATCTCCTCCCACATACACAACGTATATACACATAGGTCATATATACAATCAATCAATACATAATGTTAATGTATTCTATCAACAATCATACTCTATGACATATCCAATTGATTAGTTTTAGTTTGCCTAATTATCATGCATTGTCTACAACATTCAAAACTACCCTCCACCAGTAGCCCAAACAATTATTTCTAAACAGATAATAAAAGCTCCAACAGATAAAATATCAATGTTTTCAAAAGTGAGCGATTAATAAATCCAACTCCACTATTCTACTATATAATGAGCCAATTTCATTATTTCCAACTCAATTCCATATAGCCACAATTTTTCCAAATTAATCATACTAATTAATTTATACAACCAATTAGGGTTTTCTACCCCATTTCCCAATATTGACCCAATGGTCTATATATCAACAACCACCATCATTAACACCATTTTGAAACCCAAAATACATATTTAAGAATCACAATGACAAAAACCCCATTTATACTTTTTGAAACCCTAAGTCCCAAAATCAACCATTTAACAAAATGCCCAAAAATCTAGGTCAAAACCCATAGTAGTGAGTAGGAATCCCTACCTCAAAAGATGACACCCAAAGAAGAAGATGACGAAAACGAAGTTGCTCTAAAATACAAGTTTCTCGGATCAAAATGTAGCCCTCGACAATCAACCCAACTTTTATAAAGGCCAAAGGGGAGGGAAGCACTCTAACTAGATCAAACCCTGGAGAAAATGGAGGTCCTAGAGAGAGAAGCTCTCAAATGGCGGTTTGGAAAAGTAAGAGAGAGAGAGAGAAAGTGTAGAAAATGATTAAAAAATGCCCAGCTGCCCTATGTTATACGACATTCCCGCTCGAGCGGAAAACACAACGCTCGAGCGTCAAGAACAAAAACTAGATCCGCTCGAGCACAAGTAAACCCGCTCGAGCTCCAAGACACACGAATAAAGTACATCCGCTCGAGCACGAAAACCAGTCCACTCGAGCGTAGATTTCCCCCTCCCAAAACTTACACCCACAAAGTACCACCCGCTCGAGCGTGACCGCTCGTGTGTAAAGAAACCCGCTCGAGCGTGAAAAACATGCTTGCAGAAGTTCTGCAGAGCACCAAAATACTGCGAGTGTGCAATCTCCGCTCGAGTGCAAGAAGACCCGCTCGAGCGGACCTCCTAAAAACTGGGCAACAAAGAATTGAAACCAAAGCCTAACCAACCTGTAACAACTCTGCCCAATACATCCTAAAACTCAATCAAGCGGAGTTAAAGGATGACAACAAGGTATACAACCACCAACATCACGGAACCCATGTCCGGAAAGCAATAAATACCGAAAGGTAAAACCAGAATCGCTATAACCTTCCCCCCTTAAAGAATTTCGTCCTCGAAATTAAATACAGGTTTTTCTTTTTCCAAAAACAAGATTTTCTCAATTCCCAACAGTATTACAGGTGAAATTCAACAACTCGACCCATTACCGGTCATTCCATCTCTATTCAAGAGGCAATTCACCACACATCTGAATATGTATTAACAACATACTTTTCCCGAAATTCAATAATTTCTACACACATGTTTCACAATTTTATACCATATTCAACATTCATGATATATCTCCATTTCTATAGTACATTGAACACATGCAATGATATAACAAATTTCCATTAACCAAAACATTTACAATGTTTTACAACTTAAGACACATATAATGTCCTTAAAGTTCAACGATACTGCAAAATTACCAATGCATGGTTACATATCAACAAACAAGTCTGGATACTTCTCGCGGACTTCTAACTCACGTTCCCAAGTGGCCTCCTCCACTCCATGATGTTTCCACAAAACCTTTACCAAAGGAATGGTCTTGCCATGCAGGACTTGATCCCGCCTATCCAAGACCCGAACCGGTCTCTCTTCATACGAGGCATCCTCATCTACCTCTAAGTCGGTCCAATCTAACACATGGGATGGATCCAGCTCATACTTCGAAAGCATACTCACATGAAACACGTCATGCACTCCGGGCAACTGCGGTGGTAAAGCTAAACGATAAGCAACTTCCCCGATCCTCTCAAGGATCTCAAAGGGACCGATAAACCGAGGGGATAACTTCCCACTCTTCCCAAACCTCATCAAACCTCGCCTGGGTGATATTTTCAAGAAGACATGATCACCTACCTCAAATGCCAAAGGCCTCCTCCTACGGTCGGCATAACTCTTTTGGCGACTCTGGGCTGTAACAAGCCTCCTACGAATAAGCTCAACTTTCTCCGTCGTCTCTCTAACCAACTTTGGACCCAACAAAGGTGCATCACCCACCTCGGCCCAACACAATGGAGACCTACACGGTCGGCCATACAAGGCCTTAAACAGTGCCATACCGATGCTAGACCGAAAACTATTGTTGTAGGCAAACTCCACTAAGGGCAAATGCCTCTCCCACGTCTCACTAAAGTCAAGGACACAACCTCGAAGCATATCCTCAAGGATCTGAATAGTACACTCGGACTGCCCGTTAGTCTGAGGATGATAAGCCATACTAAAGGTTAACTTAGTGCCCATGGCACTCTGCAAACTCTGCCACAACCTAGCAGTAAAACGAGGATCTCTATCTGAGACGATCGTCACTAGGACCCCGTGCAATCTCACTATCTCCCGAATATACAAGTCGGCGAGATGATCTACCGAATCTCTCACGCGCATAGGAATAAAGTGCGCCGACTTAGTCAACCGGTCTACAACCACCCAAATGGCATCACTACCCCACTGAGTCCTCGGAAGACATACAACGAAGTCCATAGTGACATGCTCCCACTTCCACTCGACAATAGGCAAGGGTTGCAACAAACCCGCTGGCCTCTGATGCTCGGCCTTCACTTGCTGGCAAGTAAGGCACTTAGACACGAAAACAGCCACATCTCTCTTCATACCCCGCCACCAAAACTGGCGACCCAAATCCCGATACATCTTAGTGCCTCCCGGATGCACCGCAAGGCGTGAATGATGGAACTCTTGGAGTACGTGCTCTCGGTGAGACTCTGGCACAAACAAACGGTCTCGGTATCTCACACTCAGGACGGGATACACCGTCAAACCCTTCCCAACCTTCCCACTGGAGATCTTCTCACGGAGGGATTCTACCTCAAGGTCACCTCTCTGCGCCTCTAACACTCGGGTCACAAGTGTAGGCTGCGCAACAACAGAAAACAAGGCCGCAGCCTCAATTGATTCGCTCAGAAGCAAATCAAACTCGCCAAGTGCACCCAACATCTCCCATTCCCGAATGGCTATACAAGCTACATTCCTAATGGGTTTCCTACTAAGTGCATCGGCCACAACATTGGCCTTTCCTGGGTGATAGTGCAACCCAAAATCATAGTCCTCAATGAACTCCATCCACCTTCTCTGCCTCAAATTTAAGTCGCTCTGTGTAAACAGATACTTCAAACTCTTGTGGTCCGAGAACACCTCGAACCTCTCACCATAAAGGTAGTGCCTCCAAATCTTCAAGGCGAAGATCACTGCTGCTAACTCTAGGTCGTGTGTAGGGTAATTCTTCTCGTGTATTTTCAACTGACGTAAGCCATAAGCTACCACTTTCCCCTCTTGCATCAATACACCATCCAAACCCTCTCGTGAGGCATCACAACAAACCGCATAACCCAACCCTCACTCCGGAATAATCAAAGCTGGAGCGGTGATCAATCTAACCTTCAACTCTTGGAACGACTTTTCGCAAGTCTCACTCCATACAAACTTGACCCCTTTCCGCGTCAATCTAGTCAACGGCGAAGCTAGCCTGGAGAAATCTTTCAAAAACCGACGGTAATACCCAGCTAATCCCAGAAAACTGCGGATCTCAAACACACTCTTAGGCTGTGCCCAATCTTGCACTGCCTCTACCTTGGATGTATCAACAGACACCCCTTCTCGGGATACCACATGGCCTAAGAATTTGACCTCTCCTAGCCAAAACTCACACTTCCCAATCTTGGCATAAAGCCTACGGGCTCTAAGTAATTCAAGCACCACTCTCAAGTGTTCCTCGTGCTCCTCCTCAGACGGCGAATAAATAAGAATGTCGTCCACGAAAACGAACACAAATCGATCTAAGAATTCCCAGAAGATCCGGTTCATCAAGTCCATAAAGACTGCCGGTGCATTGGTAAGCCCAAATGGCATCACCAGAAACTCATAATAGCCATACCGCATACGGAATGCCGTCTTAGGAATATCCTCCTCCCTGACCCTCAACTGGTGGTAACCCAATCTCAAGTCTATCTTAGAGAAACAACGGGAACCCTTCAACTGGTCAAACAAATCATCAATACGGGGCACAGGGTACTTATTCTTAACCGTTGCCCGATTCAACTTTCGGTAGTCGATACACAATCTCAAGGCACCATCTTTCTTTTTAACAAAGAAGGCCGGTGCTCCCCACGGCAAAACACTTGGGCGAACAAAACCTTTATCTAGTAATTCTTGGAGCTAAATCTTCAACTCACTCAACTCGGCTGGGGCAAAACGATAAGGTGCCATAGAAATCGGCCCTGTGTCAAGCACTAAATCAATAGAGAACTCTATCTCTCGATGAGGTGGCAAACTGATGAGATCCTCGAGAAAAACATCCGAATACTCACGAACCACCTTCGGCAATACAATCTGGGTCTCATCACACTCACCACTCATAAAGCTAGCAAGTAGACCACTAAGCTTATTCCACCCTTGCGGATCATACATCGGTGGCAACACACTATCAACCCGATCCCCCAAGAAATGGAAACACTCCCCGTTTAAGGTATAAACTATGACCCTCTAACGGTAGCAATCAATAACAGCCCGATACGATGATAGCCAGTCCATACCCAAAATAACATCAAAACCCTTCATGGCCATGACAACAAAAGGAAAAGGAAGTCTATGGTCGGCAACCTCTATATCACAACCTCTACATCCGTGTTTCAAAATCAATTCACCCCCAACAGGTGATACAACACAAATAAGAGATGTTAACTGTGCCAACTCCAACTCCAATACAGATGCGAATGCAGCAGATACAAAAGAATGAGATGCACCCGTATCAATCAATACACTAGCAACCAAGTTGCAAAACAGAAAAGTACCTCTCACTACTGATGGAGCCGGTACTAGGTCCTGCGCGGTAACAGCATACACGCGCCCTGTAGGCCCCTGATCCACCTGCTCACCTCTAGGAGCAAAAGACTACTGCACTGACTGGGATGACGAAGCTCCTGGATTGGCCCTCGAGGCCTGCACAGACAGAGCTGGCTGATAACTCTGGGTCTGCCTAGAACCAGACGCTCTTGAAGTGGCACTCAACTGGGGGCAATACCTCTTTAGGTGCCCAGGCTGACCACGCTGATAGCAAGACAAAGGCTGGCCCTTGCCCTGACTCTGGCCCTGAGGTCTAGCTAAAGAAGAAGCAGCTCGCTGACCCCCTCCCTTCTGCGGGCAAACCGAAGACTTGTGACCCAGCTGGCCACACGCAAAACAAGTCAAGCCTCCCTGACTACCTCTCTCAGAGCCCGCACTCGGCACTGGAAAGGTCGATCTAGCCAAAGCACCCTGAGACTGCTAAGGGTTAGAACCCCACTGTCTCCTGCCGTCACCCTGACCATCTTGGCTCCTCTTGGAGCCTCTCTGCCCTTCATCCTCCTCTTGTATCGTAATCTCCACATGAGCTGCAGCATCAACCAAACGTTTGTACTCTCGGATAAAGGACCCTCCAACTCTCAACTTGAGTCCACACCTCAACTTCTGCTCAAATTCAAAGCAACGACGTTCCTCGGACGCCACAAGTTCAGGTGCAAACCTGGACAAACTATTAAAAGTAGCCTCAAACTCGGCCACTGACAAGCCCTGCTATTTAAGCTGGCAAAATTGCTTTCTCAGTTTCTCCTGAGCAGCTGAAGATAAAAACTTCTCCTGGAAAGCATTCGCAAACGCCTCCCATGCACCACCAACACTGCCCTTCTTGTACTTCCAACATTGACCCGCATCTCCGTTCAGTTGGAAGGATGCCAAGGTCACCTTCAAAGCTCCGTCGTCGATGCCAAGCATCTCGAACGTCTTCTCCATCTGTTCCAACCACTCGTCAGCCTTAAGTGACTCCTTCAGATCCCCAACAAACTCGTCTGGATTGGACCGGAAGAATTCCCGCTTCAAGAAGGAAGGCCCTGCCTCAGCTGCATGGGCCTGTTCCTGATTCCCTGCTCTGAGAATACCCAAAGCTCCTGCTATCTCTTGGGCCAAGGCACTCATAGCCTGCTGACCCGCTGGCTCGGCCACATTGGCCTGACCAACTCCCTCCTGCTGTGCAGGAATATCATCCGTTAAAGGCATCTCCTGCCTACCACGTCCTCGTCTTGACATCCTAATAAAGGCAACCAAGACCATTAGCACATTCACAAATGTGCCGAAGCTATAACACTCACGTCCTAATGCATGGACAACTGTAATTCACTCCACATAAGCACATAATCACATAAGCAATTACGAATTTCATTCCCGGATAATGATAGTCCCAAGGCGTTAATAGAGTTCCGGTTAGAAACAGCATTGATCAAGTGCTTTTCCAACAAGACTCCCAGAAACCCAAGGATCCAATCAACATCCTAGAAACTACATTCCATACCCACATAGTCACATAAACATGTTATCATATAAGTACATAACACTACATCTAAGTCTCTATCCAGCGAGACAAACCCATTGTGATCCTAATCACTTCCCACGTACCCAAAGTATTCGAACCTGGTACGCTCTGATACCAAGTTGTAATGCCCTCAAAATAATACATAAAACCCATCACTTTAGACATGCATTGATATAAAAGAAACCAACCATTTCTATTCATCGGAGTAATTCTTACAACTGTATTACATGTTAACAACAAAAGCAAATGCCCTATGGGCTTACAGCTTTCCAAGTCAACACCTGGTTACATAAAAGAAGAGTACTAACTCTATACAAAATAAGCCATTGGCTTGATATACATGTAATACAAACAAAATAAACAAAAACAAGAGTCTTCAACTCTTATCATTATCCAAGTTATGTCCTTGGAGGTGGCATACTACCTGTACCTGAAAATAATGTCCCATATAGGGTGAGCCAACGCCCAGTAGAAATATGCTAAACACAGTATGAGCAATAACTAAGACATTAGCAATTGATAAATGTTCAATTTCCATAAACCAATTTATAACCCATTTCCATTTAATAACCACTATGTTAAACCAATTCAACATCTCAACAGATAAGCATACAAGTCGTATCCACATTTCAACAGATATGCATATTAGCTATATCAACACTTCCAAAGATAAGCATATGAGCTGTATCAACACTTCCATAGATAAGCATATAAGCTATAGCAACACGTTAACTGACAAGCATATGAGCTGTATCAGTGGAGTCCATCCCCTATCTCCTCCAAAACAACATCCGGTTTAGAGGTCCATCCCCTATCTTGCCCTAAACCGTGGAGTCATCCCCTATCTCCTCCAATACACACAACGTATATACATATAGGTCACATACACAATCAATCAATACATAACGTTAATGTATTCTATCAACAGTCATACTCTATGACATATCCAATTGATTACTTTTAGTTTGCCTAATCATCATACATTGTCTAGAACAATCAAAACTACCCTCCACCGGTAGCCCAAGCAATTATTTCTAAACAGATAATAAAAGCTCCAACAGATAAAATATCAATGTTTTCAAAAGTGAGCGATTAATAAATCCAACTCCACTATTCTACTATATAATGAGCCAATTTCATTATTTCTAACTCAATTCCATATAGCCACAATTTTCCCAAATTAATCATACTCATTAATTTATACAACCAATTAGGGTTTTCTACCCCATTTCCCAATATTGACCCAATGGTCTATATATCGACAACCAACATCAATAACACCATTTTGAAACCCAAAATACATATTTAAGAATCAAAATGACAAAAACCCCATTTATACTTTTTGAAACCCTAAGTCCCAAAATCAACCATTTAACAAAATGCCCAAAAATCTAGGTCAAAACCCATAGTAGTGAGTAGGAATCCCTACCTCAAAAGATGACACCCAAAGAAGAAGATGACGAAAATGTAGTTGCTCCAAAACACAAGTTTCTCAGATCAAAATGTAGCCCTCGACAATTAACCCAACTTTTACAAAGGCCAAAGGGGAGGGAAGCACTCTAATTAGATCAAACCCTAGAGAGAAGGGAGTTCCTAGAGAGAGAAGCTCTCAAATGGTAGTTTGGAAAAGTAAGAGAGAGAGAGAAAGTGTAGAAAATGATTCAAAAATGCCCAGTTGCCCTCTGTTATACGACATTCCCGCTCGAGTGGAAAACACAACGCTCGAGCGTCAAGAACAAAAACTAGATCCGCTCGAGCGCAAGTAAACCCGCTCGAGCTCCAAGACACACGAATAAAGTACATCCGCTCGAGCGCGAAAACTAGTCCGCTTGAGCGTAGATTTCCCCCTCCCAGAACTTACACCCAAAAAGTACCACCCGCTCGAGCGCCAGAGTACCCACTCGAGCGCGACTGCTCGAGCGTGAAAAACATGCTTGCAGAAGTTCTCCAGAGCACCAAAATACTTGGAGTGTGTAATCTCCACTCGAGCGCAAGAAGACCCGCTTGAGCGGACCTCCTAAAAACTGGGCAAGAAAGAATTGAAACCAAAGCCTAACCAACCTGTAACAACTCTGCCCAATACATCCTAAAACTCAATCAAGCGGAATTAAAGGATGACAACAAGGTATACAACCACCATCATCACGGAACCCAAGTCCGGAAAACAATAAATACAGAAAGGTAAAACCGGAATCGCTATATGCTGTTAAATAGTTTTTAACGGCGTGCGAAGCATGTCGTTGAAAGTGAATGACTTTCCATGACTAGTCATAATATGACGCGCGTTGCACGTCGTAGAAGGGTTTTTATGGCGTGCATTGCGCGCCGTAAAACCTTTTTTCGTTGTAGTGTGTCCAACCAAGGAAATTTTGAGTAATTTTAATGATTCCTACTAGAGTCATCAATCAAAACAATTGTCTTTCCATTATTTATTATTTCCCGAAATATGCCCCAATTTACTTTCAAAAGTGTCCCATCAAATTTCAACTTCAATTTTTTTTCAAAATCCTTTTTCGAAATAAAGTGTTGTTTTTTATTTAAATTTTCAAAGTTTTCCTTTCCTCTTTTTTTTTTTTGAAATGTTTTGAGGAGTTCGGATTTTATTCCAAGGAATCAATCAAATAATCGTCCTTTAGCCAAATATCTTATATAGGAACCAAAATTTTATTCAAAATGAGGGACTTGGTCATCACTTCCTTGTCTAACATTTCTCCATAAATTAAGGTTCCCTCAAAGTCAGTGGCCCAAGGATCTTTTCTCGATGAAACAATCTTTCCATAATTTCCGAACTCTACTCAAATTTATTTTCAGGAAATTTCCAAGGAATTTAAGATCTTACTCGAAGAAATCAATCAAACAGTTACCTTATAGTCAAATGTCTTCTAAGGAAATTCAAAATTTCATTTCAAAGTGAAAGACTTGGTCATTACCTCCTCATCTAACACTTTTTCATAAAATCCCTCTAAAGTCAAAAAAACCTAAGCATTTCTGTCTGATCAAAAACTTTTCATAATTTCTAAATTTCTACTCGGGTTTTCTTTCAAAATTCTTTCCTCCCAAGGACCTTCAGATTTGGAGTTTTATTCAAAATGGAAGATCTGGTCAATTGTCTCCTTAGTCAATTGTCTTTTCAAGGATTTGGAGTTTTATTCAAAATGGAAGATCTGGTCACCACTTCCTTATCTACCATTTTTCACAAAAGTTGAAATTCCCCATAAAGTCAATGACTTGAAGATTCTTATTCAATCAAACACCTTCCCTAACCTCCAAGGCTCTACTTAAGTCGGAAGGTTTCTTTTTCTTAGAAGTTATTCCTTAATCACATGTTTTATTGGGGATTTCAATTTTAAAAAGGCAAAAATTCTTCTTCTTTTTTTTTTATCACTAAGGTAAGAACCCAAATTCAAACTCAAATTCTTTAAAATTGGGAAACAACCCCCCTAATTTACTACTGATTACTCAAATCATTATCAAAATACGAATCACTGCCTAAGTTGAACCTTCAAATCTTTGTAAGTGGATCATTGCCCCAAATAACTCAGACTGCAATAGAATCAAATCACTGCCATATCAGACTTCCCAGATTTTTGAAAAGAAATCACTTCCTTTCTGATTGTTGATCTCTGGAATCAAATCAGATCAGTTCCAAAATATCACACAAGCACATAATTTGTATTCATGCCTATCGGGGAGTAGGGTTGCCCTGTCCTAATTTAGAAATGCGATCTATGATTCACTAAATCATTTAAAGAGGCAATAATACGAGCCTAGAAAGGAGGGTATCTTGCCCTAGTTTGGAAGGTGCTAATGCTCTCTACATGCAAAAAGGTAAGTTTGGTAACAAAAAGGTACATCGGCTATTACTATCAATATATCACTCCTTAAACAAGGGAATGATCAAACAGTACTAGCAGCACAATCTGATGCCTGCCTTGTGGGCATAACATAACCCACGAACAGTGTTCAGGATATTATGCAGCAATCCTGAGGATAGGTAAGTGGACCCTGTCACTTTTGTTTAACACTTACCGTCAGATCTCAAAGTCATCATCATCATCACCCATTGGGTGATAGTTGCCCAACCATGGCAATTTTGAAGAATTTTAATGATTCCTACCAGAGTAATCAATCCAAACAATTGTCTTTCCATTATTTATTGTTTCCCGAAATGTGCCCCAATTTACTTCCAAAAGTGAGCGATCAAATTTCAACTTCAATTTTTTTTCAAAATCCTTTTTCAAAATAAAATGCCTTTTTTTATTTAAATTTTCAAAGTTTTCCTTTGCTCTTTTTTTTCAAATGTTTTGAGGAGTTTGGATTTTATTCCAAGGAAGCAATCAAACAACCATCCTTTAGCCGAATATCTTATACAGGAACCAAAATTTTATTCAAAAAGAGGGACTTGGTCATCACTTCCTTGTCTAACATTTCTCCATAAAATTAAGGTTCCCTCAAAGTCAGTGGCCCAAGGATTTTTTCTCGATGAAACAATCTTTCCATAATTTTCGAACTCTACTCAAATTTATTTTCAAGAAATTTCCAAGGAATTTAAGATCTTATTCGAAGAAATCAACCAAACAGTTACCTTATAGTCAAATGTCTTCTAAGGAAATTCAAAATTTCATTTCAAAGTGAAAGACTCGGTCATTACCTCCTCATCTAACACTTTCCCATAAAATCAAATTCCCTCTAAAGTCAACAAACCTAAAGATTTCTATTTGATCAAAAAATTTTCGTAATTTGTAAAATTCTACTTGGGTTTTATTTCAAAATTCTTTCCTCCCAAGGAGCTTTGGATTTTATTCCAAGTATCTAATCAAAATTGCCTCCTTAGTCAATTGTCTTTTTAGGGATTTGGAGTTTTATTAAAAATGGAAGATTTGGTCACCACGTCCTTATCTACCATTTTTCATAAATGTTGAAATTCGCCCTAAAGTCAATGACTTAAAGATTCTTATTCAATCAAACACCTTCCATAAGCTCCAAGGCTCTACTTAAGTTGGAAAGTTTCTTTTTCTTAGAAGTTTTTCTTTAATCACATGTTTTTTTGGGGATTTAAATTTTAAAAAGGCAAAATTTCTTTTTTTTTTTTTTTGATCACTATGGTAAGAACCCAAATTCAAACTCAAATTCTTTATAATTGGGAAACCACCCGCTTAATTTACTATTGATTAGTCAAATCATTATCAAAATAGGAATCACTGCCTAAATTGAACCCCCAAATCTTTGAATCATATCACTGCCATATAAGGCTCCCCTGGTTTTTGAAATGAAATCACTGTCTTTCTCATTGTTGATCCCTTGAATCAATTCAAATCGTTTCCAAAATATCACATAAGCACATAATTTGCATTCATTCCTATTGGGAGGTAGCGTTTCCCTATCCCAATTTAGAAATGAGATATAGGATTCACTAAATCATTCAAAGAGGCAATAATACAATCCTTGAAAGGAGGCCATCCTGCCCTAGTTTGGAAGGTGCTAATGCTCTCTATATGCAAAAGGTAAGTTTGGTCACAAAAGGGTACATCAGTTATTACTATGGACTCCCTGGACTATGAAGCTATACAATGTGCAAATGTCAATGAGATTTCTAATTCTATCAGAGAACTAGGAATGAACAACTTGCTAGCAGAGTGAATCAAGGTACGAGTACAAATCATATTTTAAAAGTTTCAAATTTGTCAAAATCAGCTTCTAATGGCTCTAGTCGTGTGTAATAACAAGCTAAATGCATAAACCTATAAAAAAAGAAAAAGAAAAAAAATGTTAATAATGATTGCATAAATATGCAGGATTTCCTAAAACCGAATGGTTACAAAACATGGAAGCATTGACCTTGAGTGGTTGAGAGATGTTCCTTTAGACAAGGCAAAGTAAGTCATCTCGAACTAGAGACTTGTAATCATGCATAAACCTTACCATTTTGTATAAACGGTGAAACATCTAATGAACCATGATAAGAGAGCTTCCTATAACATGTATTTCATTAGGTAGTCTATTTGTATGTGGGGAAATATTTTCATTGGTAGGGTTGCTTTTGTTACTCATTTAGGTGAATTTAAACCAAAATTTATATATAAGCAAATTCATTTTCTTAAGTATAGCGATCCCGATTTTCCCTCAATTGGTTGTTGTATTCCGGACTCGGTTCCGTGGATGTCTGTTATTGTATATGTTCATTTCCATCCTTTAATTCTTTATATTTGAGTTTTGGGATGTGTTGGGCAGGTTTGTAACAAGTTGGATGTGTTTTGGAACAAATTGTTGCTGCCCAGTTTTTCGTGTCTTCGCTCGAGCTAGGCTTTTGTCGCTCGAGCGAGCTCTATGTTTTAGTTCCTTCGCTCGAGCCAGGGTTCCTTCCCTCGAGCGTGCGTTTGCATCTAATTTTGGACCTGAAGGTTGTGTTTCTTGGCTCGAGCGAGCTTTCCTTCGCTCGAGCGAGTGAGGACTATGTTTTAGGTTTCTTCGCTCGAGCGAGCTTTTCTTCGATCGAGCGTGCTTCTAGGTTGCAGACCTTAAGATTCGTGTTGTTGGCTCGAGCGAGGCTTTCTGCGCTCGAGCGAGGTTTCTTTGTGTCTGGTCGCTCGAGCGACCACTCCATCGCTCGAGCGAGGTTCGAATATATCAGTTCGTAGTAGCAGCTTCTTCTTCACTTTTTTTTCATCTCTTTTACTCAAACCCTAGAATGGCTGCTCCCTCTCTCTCTACATACCTTCTCTCTACAAACACATCTAGTTCTAGGAGTCTTCTACCCTAGCCTCTTTGTAAGAAAGGTAGAGCTTGGTGTGGGCTTCATTTCAATCCGAAAAAGATGGTGTTTGGAGAATCTTGGGTTTTCACCTACAACTCCTTTGAGTCTCTTCTCTCGAGGTGGGGATACCCTACTCCTTCTTATGAGTTTTGGCATAGATGTGATTCATTTTGTATGAATGGTAGATTATGGTAATTTTGGGAAAGTTAAGATTGGTTTTGAAGTTATATAAAGGGGGTTTTCAATTGTTAAACTCCATGTGTATGTGGGACTATGGAAAATGGAATTATTGCTGTTGAATTGATGAAAATGGACCTTAAGGCTAAAGTTGGAAAAAAATGAGAGAAGCCCTAATTTAATGTGACTAATTAATTTTTATAATTAATTCGAGAAAGTATGAGAATGTGAAATTGAGTTGAGAATCATGAAATTGGGGAATGATGAAATTGAATGGTGTAGTTGGATTGATTAATCAGTCACCCGTGAAAATGTTGATAATTTATCTGTTTGATGAATTTATTATCTGTTTAGAGGTGACTGCTTTGGGCTATCGGTGGAGGATAGTCTTGATTGTTGTACACACTGTATGTTGATTAGGGAAAACTAAAACTAATCAAACGGTTAAGTCATTGGATATGACGGTTGAATTAACACATTGAATACGTGTCTGGATTGATCATTGTATATGATAGACTGTTTAAATACATTGCATATGTATCTTGTTTGGGAAGGGATAGGGGATGCACTCTCAAACTAGTTTGGGAGGAGATAGGGGATGGACTCCATTGATAACTAAGTTGGCCGAAGTGTCTAGGTTGAAAGTCCCGAAATCCTAATTACATTTTCATAACCTAGATAATTGAAGTATTGGAATGTTTTAATATGAGTTGTAGTCTCATTTAATTGTTTGGCTAGGTAATGAGCCTTGTTTATGAATTTGAATTGGATAAGTAAAGGAAGGTGGAATGAAACACGGGTGTATCTGTCATGGAACTAGGATGTGTTGAAAGTTGGTTTACAAGTATTAACTATTTATCGAATGCTAATGTTTTAGTTATTTCTCATACTTGGTTTAGTATATCTCTGTTGGGCTTTGGCTCACCCTTTATGGGACATCATTTTCAGGTACAGATGGTATGCCACCTCCAAGGACGTAGCTTGGGAGGCTTAGAGGCTGAAAGATCTTTTTGTTGTTATCGTTTTGTATTACATGTAAATCAAGCCAAGGGCTTATTTTGTATAAAGAGTTAGAACTCTTCTTTTGTTGAATCCAAGTGTTGACTTGGAAAGTTGCAAGCCCGCAGGGCATTTACTTTGGTGTCAACATGTAATACTTTTGTACTTAATGCTTTGATATATGGAAACATGCTTTATTCACTTATGTCCATGAATATCATGAATGTTGGGTTTATATGCATTATTTGGAGGGCGTTACAACTTGGTATCAGAGCATATCGGGTTTGAATACTTTGGGTACGTGGGAAGTGGTTGTTACCACAATGGGTTTGTATCGTTTGTTAGAGACTTAGGTGTAATGTTATGTACTTATGTGATAACATGTTTACGTGACTATATGGGTATGGAATTTAGTTTCTAGGATGTTGATTAGATCCTTGGGTTTCTGGGAGTCCTGTTGGAAAAGCACTTGATCAATGCTTTTCCTAACTGGAACTCTAGTAGTGCCTTGGAACTGTCATTATCTGGAAATCAAATCCATATGTGCTTATGTGACTATGTGCTTATGTGGAATGAATTACTATTGTCTAATGCACTAGGACACGAGTGAAATAGCTTCAGCACATTTTTTAATGTGCTAATGTTCTTGTTACCTTTATTAGGATGTCAAGACGAAGACATGGTGGTAGGCGTGGTAGGCCTGGGAGGCAGGAGATGCCTATACCGGATGAGATTCCAGCGCAGCAGGAGGGTGCTGGTTAGGCCAATGTGGCCAAGCCAATAGGTCAGTAGGCCATGGGCGCCTTAGCCCGCGAGATGGCAGGAGCACTGAGGGAATCCATGGACATTCTCAGAGCTGAAAATCAAGTCCAGGCCTATGTTGCTAAGGCAGGGCCTTCTTTTCTAAAGAGGGAGTTTTTCGGTCTTTTCCGGATGAATTTCTGGGGGATCCTAAAGAGCCACTTAAGGCTGATGAGTGGCTTGAGCAGATGACGAAGATGTTTGAGATGCTTGGCATCCTTCCAGCTGAAGAGGGATGAGGGTCAGTGGTGGAAGTTTACACGTGGGTGTATTGGAGCGACTTGGGAGGCTTTTGTAGATTCTTTCCAAGAGAATTTTTTGCCTCCCACTGTTAGGGAGAAGTTGATGGATCAGTTCTGTCAGCTCAAGCAGATGAATATATCAGTGGCCGAGTTTGAGGTTGCATTTACTAGTTTATCGAGGTTTGCACCGGAGTTGGTGGCATCTGAGGAACGCCGCTGTCTTGAGTTTGAGAAGAAGTTGTGGATCAGACTCCAGTTTCGAGTGACCGGGTCCATGACGAGGGAGTATGGGCACATTGTGCAGGCCACAGCCCATGTTGAGACTATCATGCAGGCAGAGAAAGAGAGGATGAGGGCCTCCAAGAGGAGTTAAGGAAGGCCAGGGGGATGGTAGGAGGCAGAGGGGTTCTAACCCCCCTGCAGTTCCAGGGTGCGTTTGCGAGATCTACCTTTCCAGTGCCTAGTTCAGGTTCTGGGAGAGGCAATCAGGGAGACTTTACTTGTTACAAGTGCGGACAGCTGGGCCACAAGTCTCCTGCTCGCCCACAGAGGGGAAGAGGACAGAGAGCAGTTTCATCTTTGGCTCATCCTCAGAGCCAAAGTCAGGGCAGAGGCCAGTCGCTCTCTTGTTACCAATGTGGTCAGGTGGGGCACCTAAAGAGGTTCTGCCAGTAGTTGAGTGGCACATATGGTGCATCTGGTTCGAGGCAGACTCTCAGCCAGCTCAATCAGTTCAGGCCTCGAGGGCCAATCAGGGACCCTCTTCGGCTCAGTTTGTGCAGCAGTCTTATGCTCCGAGAGGTGAACAAGTAGATCAGAGACCTTCATGGCGTGTGTATGTTGTTACCGTGCAGGATCTTGTATCGGCTCCATCAGTTGTGAGAGGTACCTTTTTGTTTTGCAACTCGGTTACTAATGTGTTGATTGATACGGGTGCATTCCATTCCTTTATATCTGCTGCATTTGCATCTGTTTTGGGGTTAGAGTTGGCGCAGCTAGCTTCTCCTATTTGTGTTGTATCACCTGTTGGAGGTGAGTTGATTTTGAAACAAGGGTGTAGAGGCTATGATATTGAGGTCGCCGACCGCCGGCTTCCATTTTCTTCTGTAGTTATGGCTATGTCGAGTTTTGACGTGATTTTGGATATGGACTAGTTATCGTCATACCGGGCTGTTATTGATTGCTACCGCCAAAGGGTTACTGTGTACCCTGAGTGGGGATTGTTTTCATTTCTTGGGGGATCGGGTTGGTAGTGTTTTGCCACCAGTGTATGATTTGCGAGGGCGGAGTGAGCTTAGTTGCCTTCTCGCTAGCTGTATGAGTAGTGAGTGTGATAAGACCCAGGCTGAGTTGCCGAGAGTGGTTCGTGGGTACTCGGATGTCTTTCCTAAGGATCTTATTAGTTTGGCACCCCATCGAGAGATCAAATTCTTTATTGACTTAGTGCCTAGCACGGTACCGTACCGCTTTGCCCCAGTCGAGTTAAGTGAGTTGAAGATTCAACTCCAGGAGTTGCTAGATAAGGGCTTTATCCGCCCTAGTACTTTGCCGTGGAGAGCATCGACCCTCTTTGCTAAAACAAAAGATGGGGCTTTGAGACTTTGTATCGATTACCAAAATTTGAACCGGGCTACGGTTAAGAACAAATGCCCTATGCCTCGAATAGATGATCTGTTTGACCAGTTGAAAGGGTCCCGTTGTTTCTCTAAGATATATTTGAGATCGGGTTTCCATCAGTTGAGGGTCAGGGAGGAAGACATCCCAAAGACGGCATTCCGTACGCGGTATGGCCATTATGAGTTTTTGGTGATGCCTTTTGGGCTCACCAATGCACCGGCAGTGTTTATGGATTTGATGAACCGGATATTCCGGTAGTTCTTAGATCGCTTTGTAGTCTTGTTTGTGGACGACATCATGATTTATTCACCTTCGGAGGAAGAGCACAAGGAACACTTGAGAGTGGTGCTTGAGTTGTTTAGAGCCCATAAGGTGTATGCCAAATTTGGGAAGTGTGAGTTTTGGCTAAAAGAGGTTAAGTTCTTATGCCATGTAGTCTCCGGGGAAGGGGTGTCTGTTGATACATCCAAGATAGAGGCAGTGCAAGATTGGGCACAACCTAAGAGTGTTTTTGAGATCCGCAGTTTTCTAGGATTAGCTGGGTATTACCATCGATTTGTGAAAGATTTCTCTAGGCTAGCTTCGCCTTTGACTAGATTGACGCGGAAAGAGGTCAAGTTTGTGTGGAGTGAGACTTGTGAAAAGTCGTTCCAAGAACTTAAAGTTAGACTTACCATCACTCTAGTTTTGATTATTCCGGAGAGGGGTTTGGGTTATGCAGTGTATTGCGATGCTTCACGAGAGGGTTTGGGCTGTGTATTAATGCAAGAGGGGAAAGTGGTAGCCTATGGCTCGCGACAGTTGAAAACGCATGAAAGGAATTACCCTACACATGACCTAGAGTTAGCAGCTGTGATTTTTGTCTTGAAGATTTGGAGGCACTACCTTTATGGTGAGAGGTTTGAGGTGTTCTCGGATCATAAGAGTCTAAAATATCTATTTACACAGAAAGACTTGAACTTGAGGCAGAGGAGGTGGATGGAGTTCATTGAGGATTACGACTTCGAGTTGCATTACCATCCAGGTAAGGCCAATATTGTGGCCAATGCCCTTAATAGGAAATCTATCAGTGATGTAGCTTGTATAGCCATTCGGCAGTGGGAAATGCTGGGTGCACTTGGCGAGTTTGATTTACTTTTGGGTGAATCTATTCAGTCTGCGACCTTGTTTTCTGTAGTTGCACAGCCTACACTTGTGAATCGGGTGTTAGAGGCACAGGGAAATGACCTTTGAGGTAGAATCCCTCCGGGCGAAGATCTCCAGTAGGAAGGTTGAGAAGGGTTTGACTGTGTATCCTGACCTGAGTGTGAGGTACCGAGACTGTTTGTTTGTGCCGGAGTCTTGCCGAGAGGAAGTACTCCGAGAGTTTCACCATTCACGCCTTGCGGTGCATCTGGGAGGCACTAAGATGTATCGTGATTTGAGTCGCCAATTTTGGTAGAGAGGTATGAAGAAAGATGTGGTTGTTTTTGTGTCTAAGTGAATGCTGAGCATCAGAAGCCAGCGGGTTTGTTACAACCCTTGCCTATTGCCGAGTGGAAGTGGGACCATGTCACGATGGACTTTGTTGTAGGTCTTTCGAGGACTCAGCGGGGTAGTGATGCTATTTGGGTGGTAGTTGACCGGTTGACTAAGTCGGCGTACTTCATTCCTATGCGCGTGAAAGACTCGGTAGATCATCTTGCCGACTTGTATATTCGGGACATAGTGAGGTTGCACGGAGTCCCAGTGTCAATCGTCTCAGATAGAGATCTGTGTTTTACTGCGAGGTTGTGGCAGAGTTTGCAGAGTGCCTTGGGCACTAGATTGACGGGCAGTCCGAGCATACTATTCAGATCCTTGAGAATATGCTTCGAGGCTGTGTCCTTGACTTTAGTGGGTCGTGGGAGAGGCACTTGCCCTTAGTGGAGTTTGCCTACAACAACAACTTCCAATCGAGTATCGGTATGGCACCGTTTGAGGCCTTGTATGGCCGACCGTGTAGGTCTCTAGTGTGTTGGGCCGAGGTGGGTAATGCACCTTTGTTGGGCCCGGAGTTGGTTCGGGAAACGACGGAGAAAGTTGAGCTTATCCGTAAGAGGCTTGTTACAGCCCAGAGTCGCCGAAAGAGTTATGCCGACCGTAGGAGGAGACCTTTGGCATTTGAGGCGGGTGATCATGTCTTTCTGAAAATATCACCTAGGCGGGGTTTGATGAGGTTTGGGAAGAGTGGGAAGTTGTCCCCTCGGTTTATTTTCCCTTTTGAGATCCTTGAGAGCATTGGCGAGGTTGCCTACCGTTTAGCTTTGTCGCCGCAGTTGTCTGGAGTACACGATGTGTTTCATGTTAATATGCTTCTGAAATATGAGCCGGATCCATCACATGTATTGAATTGGACCGACTTAGAGGTTGATGAGGATGCCTCGTACGAGGAGAGACTGGTGAGAGTCTTGGATAGGCGGGAACAAGTCTTGCGAGGCAAAACGATACCCTTGGTAAAAGTACTGTGGAAACATCACGGGGTGAAGGAAGCCATTTGGGAACATGAGTTAGAGGTCCGTGAGAAATATCCGGACTTGTTTGTTAATGTTTAACCATGTATTGGAAACTTTGTTTTGTTGATAAACTCTAAGAACAATGTATATGTTTTGGTTTATGGAAATATTGTAATGGGTGAGTATACCTTGAAAATGGAAGTTTAATTTAACATTGTATATGTTGAATGTGTTGTAGAAATGCAAATATATCATTAACATTGAATATGTTATGAAATTGTGAAGCATGCATATTGAGACTAGTAAAATTTCGAAGAGATGCATATTGATAATGCATGTTGTATCATATTGTAAATTGTCTCTTGAAAAGAGATGGGATGACCGGTAATGGGTCAGGATGTTGAATATTGAATTGTAATATTGTTGAGAATTCAAAAATCACAATTTTGAAACTTATAACTAATTTCGAGGAAAAAATTCTTTAAGGGGGGGAGGTTATAGCGATCCTGGTTTTCCCTCCATTGGTTGTTATATTCTGGACTCAGTTCCGTGGATGTCTATTATTGTATATGTTTCATTTTCGTCCTTTAATTCTTTATATTTGAGCTCTGGGATGTGTTGGGCAGGTTTGTAACAAGATGGGTGTGTTTTGGAACAAATTGTTGCTGCCCAATTTTTGGTGTCTTTGCTCTAGCGAGGCTTTTGTCGCTCGAGCGAGCTCTATGTTTTAGTTCCTTCGCTCGAGCCAGGGTTCCTTCGCTCGAGCGTGCGTCTGCGTCTAATTTTGGACCTGAAGGTTGTGTTTTTTGGCTCGAGCGAGCTTTCCTTCGCTTGAGCGAGGGAGGACTATGTTTTGTGTTTCTTTGCTCGAGCGAGCTTTTCTTCGCTCGAGCGTACTTTTCTTCGCTCGAGCGTGCTTTTGGGTTGCAGACCTGAAGATTCGTGTTGCTGGCTCGAGCGAGGCTTTCTGCGCTCGAGCACGCTCGAGCGAGGTTTCTTTGTGTCTAGTCGCTCGAGCGAGGTTCAAATATATCAATTCGCAGCAGCAACTTCTTCTTCACTTTTTCTTCATCTCTTTTACTCAAACCCTAGAATGGTTGCTCCCTCTCTCTCTACATACCTTCTCTCTATAAATACATCTAGTTCTAGGAGTCTTCTACCCTAGCCTCTTTGTAAGAAAGGTAGAGCTTGGTGTGGGCTTCATTTCAATCTGAAAAAGTTGGTGTTTGGAGCATCTTGGGTTTTCACCTACAACTCCTTTGAGTCTCTTCTCTTGAGGTAGGGATACCCTACTCCTTCTTATGAGTTTTGACATAGATGTTAGTCATTTTGTATAAATGGTGGATTATGGTAATTTTGGGAAAGTTAGGATTTGTTTTGAAGTTATATAAAGGGGGTTTTCAATTGTTAAACTCCATGTGTATGTGGGACTATGGAAAATGGAATTATTGTTGTTGAATTGATGAAAATGAGCTTTAAGGCTAAAGTTGGGAAAAAGGGAGAGAAGCCATAATTTAATGTGACTAATTAATTTGTATAATTAATTGGAGAAAGTATGAGAATGTGAAATTGAGTTGAGAATCATGAAATTGGGGAATGATGAAATTAAATGGTGTAATTGGATTGATTAATCACTCACCCATGAAAATGTTGATAATTTATCTGTTTGATGAATTTATTATCTGTTTAGAGGTGACTGCTTTGGGCTATCGGTGGAGGATAGTCATGATTGTTATACACACTGTATGTTGATTAGGGAAAACTAAAACTAATCAAACGGTTAAGTCATTGGATATGACGGTTGAATTAACACATTGAATATGTGCCTGGATTGATCATTGTATGTGATAGACAGTTTAAATACATTGCATATGTATCTTGTTTGGGAAGAGTTAGGGGATGTACTCCATGGTTTGAGAGGAGATAGGGGATGTACTCTCAAACCTGTTTGGACTCCATTGATAACTAAGTTGGCCGGAGTGTCCATGGTGAAAGTCCCGAAATCCTAATTACGTTTGCATAACATAGATAATTGAAGTATTGAGATGTTTTAATATGAGTTGTAGTCTTATTTAATTGTTTGGCTAGGTAATGAGCCTTGTTTATGAATTTGAATTGGATAAGTAAAGGATGGTGGAATGAAACACGGATGTATCTATCATGGAACTGGGATGTGTTGTAAGTTGGTTTACAAGTATTAACTGTTTATCGGATGCTAATGTTTTAGTTATTTCTCATACTTGGTTTAGTATATCTCTGCTGGGCTTTGGCTCACCCTTTACGGGACATCATTTTCAAGTACAGATGGTATGCCACCTCCAAGGACATAGCTTGGGAGGCTTAGAGGCTGAAAGATCTTTTTGTTGTTATTGTTTTGTATTACATGTAAATCAAGCCAATGACTTATTTTGTATAAAGAGTTAGAACTCTTCTTTTGTTGAATCCAAGTGTTGACTTGGAAAGTTGTAAGCCCGCATGGCATTTTCTTTTGTTGTCAACATGTAATACTTTTGTACTTAATACTCTGATATATGGAAACATGCTTTATTCACTTATGTCTATGAATGTCATGAATGTTGGGTTTATATGCATTATTTTGAGGGTGTTACATTAAGTGACCGAGTTTAACTCAAACTAATCATGCTTATTCCCTAAGAAAGAGAATTTACTGACTAATTATAAATTAATGATCTTAGTTTAACTTAAGCACCTCACTTAAAGTTTTTTAAACCACCTAAGTGTTCAATTCTCAAGTCTAAATGGATGAATTTTAATTCACTTTGATTTTCTTCTTATTTCTCTTTCTTTTCTCGTCTACCTCTGAAGAAGAAAGTTTCTCTCTAACTTTCTCCACCCTTCTCTCTTTTGTTGTATGAAATAATTAGCTTAGGCCACTAATTGTTTCATTATCTTAAGTGACCAAGTTTAACTCAAACTAATCACGCTTAGTTTAACACTAAAATATTATTAAATATGGAATCAAGGTAAGCTCTACTAATCATCAACTTGCACACAAGGTTAGCTCTTGTGTTGAAGCTTCCATTGCTTTCACTATCGATTCATCAGAAAGGGCTGGTGGATCCTAAACTACAATTTCAAAACAGATTGAAGGATTTTTTGAATCACATTGTGTCTTCAGTGTTCATCACTGCCTCGTGTATCTGCAGCTCGCAGAAAAAATTATGAAAAAAATTTGGAACATCTTGACTAAAATACATGAGATTAGCAGCACAAATCATTTATTTGGAAAATACATTGTGGTATAATATTACAGACTAAATACTATAAGGTATTGTTCACCAATAGCAACATACCCATTTCCAGGTGTGACTTGCTTGGGCTGCTGTCGATAGCTCCGGGATGCAGCTCTAGAATACTTTGGAACAAAGGAATTTTTGTTAAGTAGGAAAAGGGAGAAGAGGTTAAAAGTCCCCAAAAAAATATATAAATACATAAATAAATAAAATAAAGTGGATAATTACTGGACACCCCACAAAATGGAATTTTCCATATAATACCAAGAATATATCTGGTAACAAGAAAAATATGGCTTTAACAACAGAATCAGGAGAAGCAGATTCTAACACATGTTTCTCCACAACTAGTACTAACTCTGCTGAAGCCACTTCTGCGTCATTTCGGTTCAAAATGATTTAGGTAACTATAAATTATGTCTAAACAGCTAGCATCACAAAGAGACACAGTTAAAAGGCCTTCAAAGATTTGAGAGTTAAGAACTAAAATACTATACAAGCACAAAAGATATAATTGGACTCTACTCTACTATTCATGATTAACTAAATATTTGGAAAGAGCGAAAGCACCAATAAAAGGAAGAAGATGATTCGTAGAAGCAATTTTCCTTATCTAGAAAATTGTGACCTTAAAAATTGTGCCTCACATAGTCTCAATTAGTGCAATCCCCCCCCCCCTCCCAAAAAAAATAAAAATAAAAAGGTTGTTTCTCAATACCACACTTCCCCTGCAAAATAATTCGAAACACGATGAGGTATGAGGTACAAGTACTTTACCAGAACTTCACTCAATTTCTAGAGAGCTTGACAAAAAGTTCTTAGCCGGTAAATTTTTCAATTCAATTTTTAATTTGTTGTTAAATTGTTTCAAGCATGAATTTATTGATCTTTTATGTAGTTTAAAACATGTTTACAAGATGGAATGAAAAGAGGATTTAGTAAAGCAAAAGCATAGCTATTTTTGGGGTGAGTTTTCATGATTGCGCAGAATTGAAATTGTGCAGAGGCCTGACTTTGATGAATTTTTAAAAATAGTTCTCTACCTCGTAATTTCATGAAATTTTACCAGGCAATCCCTCTATGAGTCTAGTATATTGTGTAATAGAAGAAAATTCAAATAAATGAATTTTAAATAAATCTCAAACTAGGTTGTGTTCTGTTTTACTACTATGTTGACTTCAATTTTAACCTATTGTTTTCTATAAGTTTTTTAGTCAAAGAGACACTTGAAACAATTCAAAATAAGTCAAATTTCTTGAAGTTGTACCAGGGGAGCACAATAAATCACTGCCTTCAAACTCTATTGCAAAATGTGCTAAAGTTTTATTGGATTTTCACCAGAAATTTATCATTAGATCTTCAAGTTTTCTATCTGAATCAAAAATGAAAGAGTAAAAGAATCAAGGCTTATTATGTTGCAGACGCATAGAACAAGTGTAAATTGAATCAAATTATGGTTGAACAACCTCACCTATCCACTTCAATGAAAAGCTAAAGCACTTCCACTTAAACAAAACACATTCAAAAAGTAGCATTGACAGCAAAATCGATAGAAACATTACATACACATACCTATAGGGCAAAGGATAATCATATTTGGATTTGAGACAGAGAGGGCAAAGCTCGTCAATACAAAATCAAGGCATCGACATTTCTACCCTGCAATGAATCCAATATTAAAGAGATGTTCGATAAGGACCAACAACACATGGTGAATGTCATTGTATTTTTATAAGAAAAGTGAGGTCATACCACCCCAGAATAGAGTAAACAAGACAAATATAAGATCGGCTCTACAAGAAACATAAGCATGAGATGAGATAAATCTGTTTAAACTACCAATATTATCATCATGACAACAATATGTTTGACCCATCATAATCACTTTGTTGCCAAATTAATGAGCCCATAAGAAGCTCAAGGAAAAGCCAATTCAATGTAAAGAGAACGCTCATAACTTGGTCTAATTTCTTAGTATGGATTCATAAAAAGCAAGCTAACAAATCAACCCAAAAATAAAAATATTTGCGTATAAAACTACGGCATTATGGTAATTATGTAACCATCATATGTTTTTGGAATTATACGAAAAAATTTAACATCAGTTTTCAAATCTTTAGCTAATTTTTTTTTTAAACGAAAAAGAAAGAAAGAAAGAAAGATAGAAAATGAGAAAGGTAGTACAGAGAACTCTAGGTCAATACCAAATCAAAGCCCTAAATCTAAGAGAACCATAAACTCTAGATTATTTCGAATAAAATTAGTTTGATCTCATACCCAACATCTACGAATTGAATGCAAATGACAAGCATGAGATGGATTAAAGCCCTAACTGTTGGAGAGAAAGAGAGAAAGAGATCGAGGGAGGGGAGGAGAGGAGACAAGGAAAGAGAAATAGAGACAGAGAAAGAGATCGATGGAGGAGAGACGACAGAGATCAAGGGAAGAGAGGAGACAGAGAAAGAGATCGAGGAAGAGAGGAGATGAGAGGAGCCCTAACTTGTTTAGATCAATTGAAGAAGCTGAGGTATCCTTTGTCTGCTCTCTTCTTCTCCTCCTTGTCTTCGTCTTCTGTCTCCATCTTTTTCTCCTTCTCCTTCTCCTTCTTCTTCTCCTCCCTTTTCTTCATCTTCTCCTATTCTCTCTCTCTCTCTCCCTCTCTCTCTCTCATTTCACTTTCCCCTCTTTCGTTTCTCTTTTTTATTTTTCCCCCATTTTGCTGATTCACCCGTCTCTCTCTCTCCCATCTCTCTTTCTTCTATTTCTCTCACCTCTTTTATTTTCTTCCCTCCCTTGTTTCTTCATTTTTTTCTTTTTTATCCTTATTTTTATTGAACGTAAAATTCATAAAATAAATTATTTTTATTTAAAAAATCCATTTTTTATTAAAAAATTCATTTTTTATTAAAAAAATTTAAAAATATGTTTATCATAAACAGTTTTAGATAGAAACAAATAGAAAGAAATTAGGAAAGCTAAATCGGTGAATCTAAATGAATTTGGTGGGTTTTAATGTTTATCATAAACGGGTTTAGATAGAAACGAACAGGAAAATAAAACACATGAAATTTGTAGAGAATCTCATGCAATTTTGAAATAAATGTGATCAATCACCTACTTATATAAAAGCATGAATTGAGTAAGAATGCCAAATACAGAAAATTAGGAAAATTTATCAGGTGTAGCTGGGCTCACCGATCTCCGACTATACCATGTGGCCAGAGTGGTCTACTTGGGAATCTAGTCAATGTCGGAGAACCAAGTCCGTCTTCGGTGTACCAAGAGAAAGAGAGAATAGAGGAAAAGGAAGCAAATATAGGGTTTGTGTTTTGACATATTATTTTAAAAATAAATTTTTGAAGAGAATTTAAAATTTTGAAATTTTGTTTAATTATATATTTTGAAAATAATTTTCAAATGTTGGAGTTTGGGATGATTTAATATATATATATATATATATATATATATTTGGTAGTTGATTACATGGGTGTAAGAGAAAAAGTGATTGAGAAAAAGAGAAGAGAATGAAAAAGTGATTATTAATGTGTAGTTGAAAAAAAGTGGTTTTGAAAAAAAAAATTTAAAAATTTTCAAACAAACATGTTTTTGGAGACAAACCAAATAGACTATTCTTTTTACAAAAAAACTAGGTCTCAGAATTTGGCACCCCAAATTTATCCACAAATGGATATATGTGGTCGAGATTGAATTCAATTCATGCTTCACTATAGATCATGTATGAAGAAAAATATCATGGGGATTTTTTTTTAAGATCCCTAATATTAAGATTTTATAGCATAAAGGACACTCAATATTTTCATAATGTCTAAGGTCCCTCAACATCAATCTAGAGAAAATTCGATTTAGAGAATTTCTCTGAACAAATCACTGAGAAAATTCCAAAGTTCTCTGGAGATATCATAGAGAAAATTCCAATTCCAATTCCAAATTTCTCTAGACATATCACAGAGAAAATTCCAAATTTCTCTGGACACATCACAGAGAATTTTATTCATCACCGATCCCAAATTTCTCTAGACACATCACAGGGAAAATTTTACACATCACCCACACGAAATTTCTCTGGACACATCACAGAGAAATTTTACACATCTCCAATACCAAATTTCTCTGGACACACCACAAAGAAAATTTTACACATCACCAACACCAAATTTCTCTGGTTTCAAACCAGAGAAAATTGAAATTTCTCTGAGTTCAAACTAGAGAAATTTTTTTCCTTTCCTTTTCTTATTTCAACTTCTGTTTGTTAACAATACTATTATTGTTGACCATTACTCCATATCCAGTTTATGCAACCATTTATGTATAAACTAATATTTCTACAAAACCCTTTACAATGACATTAGAATTAAACATTCAAAAAATACAAGGACCAACCAACATTCCAATCCTCAGTGAGCATTTTCTATTGTATGATTTTCCTACCTAGCTTGATCTAGATAAACTTGACCACCTTGATCTTGCACGTCTCTAAACATCGAAATAAATGAGTTGAACACTTCAGATGAAGCCCCGCCCAAGATCCACAATAGCAAGTTACTAAACGAATTCATGGTCCTAACTTTGTTCACAAATTTTTTTGGCTTTGTTTACACATGTAGATGCACATCTTGACCAGAGAATTTTCTTTGCGGGATTGTCTTTCACTTTTGTGCATAACGATCATTGCTTCTGCTTCGTGTATTGGATTGAATTTCTCTGGTTTGGACTAGAAAAATTCTTTGGTTTGAACTGAATTTTCTCTGGGTTGGTCTAGAGAAATTCTCTAGTTTGGATTGAAATTTGTCACGACCCCATTCTTCCCCTAGTAGAGTGGTGCCATGATGGCCAGTAATCCGAGATTACTAAAGGCCAACTTACAAAGGATTCACACAATTAGAGAATACATATGGGGATTACATGTGCGGAAGCAAATTTAAATCTAAGTAGTCCATAAGAGCTGTGCATAGATCAAATAAAATGCCAAAGATCTTAACATGGTTTTACATCTTGCATACAAATGGATTAAAACTAAATATTACATCTTGATCAAAAGGCTTCTCAAGCCGAAATATACAAAAGATGTGAACTACAAGCTAAGAAGCATAATCTTCAAGATGCTAGCAAAACATGAATCCAAAACATCTTGCAAATAACATCTTAGGCAACACCGCCTTCTTGCTCATCACCTACATATATATAAAGGAGAGGGTAAGCTTGGATACTCAATGAAAGATATAAGTAATAAAGGTTTGAATGAATGATATCCGAGATCTTTATCAAAACAGTACGTATCATAGCTTGTACAAAATCAAGGGATGAACCAAGTTCATCTATCAAAGTCTTTCAACGCTTCAAGGGATGCTTACTAGCATCAACATAATACAAGGGATGACATTCTTGACAAAACAAGGGAATAATCGATCCGGAATCAACTAGACAAACCCACCTGCACAAGACCGTCGGTGGCAGGGGAGATATCTCAAACAAGGGTACTAGTTGCCTTATAGTCCCCTAGCACTAAGGACTTTCCAAGAATGTCATCAAAACAAGCATAATACTTGATACAAAAACTAAAGGATAATTATTCATGCTTGATTAAATCCTTTGCCAAAACGAAGCAAAGCTTTATCAAAACTTTATAACATAACTTTATTAAAAATACCACTCACAATAGTTCTTTGGATGTAGAGATTAAGGCAAGAATCGAAGACCTACAAATACATGGCAAAATCCACTGAATGCATTTCAAGAAGACAAGAAGGAATGCTCAAAGATGGTTGTGCAATGCATTCGTAAAATAATCTTTACATGAATGAAAATGATCTCGGCATTTCTTTCCAAAACCAAGTCAAGACAAATCAAAACATGTGCTAGGAGTCAAAACACTATTTTTCTTCTAGGGAAAACATGTTGGGTACCAATCAGGTCTCGGAATGGATACACAGAGATGATCTAGGCTAAAATGACCTAGCTGGGCGATGCACACCTCGGCCTAGGTGATACACATCTCAGCCAATATGCCTAGGTGACGGTGGAGGTCAACCAAGGTGGTTCCTAGATGGTCCTAGGTGTTGGCGCTCAACGGCCTAGGTGTAAGAGGTTCAAAGGTGTGACCTAGGCTTGAGACAACAAGCATAGATGACCTAGGCTTGAGACAGCACCAAGCAAAGAACAAAGCATGCATACAATACTTAGGCAAAACATGATAGCATCAAGACAAGACAAGGACCTTTACCTAGGCAAAACAAGTCTAAGTCTGCAGGTACAAACTTAACAAGGCAAGATCATATAAATGTTCATGAATATGACTAAGACAAGATGAGGGCTGTTATAAAATTTCTCTAGATTGATTTGAGAGACCTTAGACATTCCCTCATTGGCATTTCATCAAATACCTTCTTTGTTGAATACATGTCCCCAGTTCCCGAATACATCTTTTTATGTGGATTTCTTCATTAAATGTTGTATGAAGATTTTAAGATTTAGTTTATTGAGATCAACAATAAAGACAATGAAGAAGAAACAAGAAAAAAGTAAGAGAAACAATGATGAATATTTTCAAGTTTTGCTTGTGGATATGTAACTGATGCATTTTGTTTCTGCTTTCATATCTGCTATAATGCTTTACAAATCTTACTAGTGCTCTGCTTCTTGATATTTGTCCTCTAAGGGTAGTGATATTTGTCGACGAAGGAATCTTCATCGGAGGACTAGTTATCGGAGGAACAACAATGAGGATTAGTGCTTTGCTTCATATAAGTCTTGCTGAATAAAGCACTATCAGGAATCTTCATATAAATTGACGATCTCCATTGGCAAAGCTTTATAAATCTTGCTAGTGCGAATTCCTCCGTCGTAGTCAATGCCAATGAAGCTTTGAACGATGATGCGGACAAAGAGGAGAGAGAAAGAGGAGTTGTTTGGTGCAAGAAGAGAGAGGAAAGAGAATGAAATAGTGGGTGTTATACATGGGTATGGGTGAGGGAACTTAGACTACAAACAAATTTATTGTGGACCTCTCCCATTACTAAAAGTTGGAGAGGGATGTTATGTAATGCCCTCAAAATATTATACAAATCAACCATTCATAAGATCTAGAGACATAATAGAAATGTTATATTTTCATTCATCAGAGTTAATATTACAAAAAATATCACATGTATTACACTTTCATAAATGTTCAACTTGAAACTATAGCATGTAACTCTAGTTTAGAACAACAAAATAAATGCCCTAAGGGCTTACATCTTTCCAAGACTTTGCTTGGTTACAACAAAAGAAGAGTCTAGTCTCTATAAAAGTAAAGCCCTCGACTTGAATAAACATTCAACTCAAAATGAAATCACAAAAGTGGAGCATTTAGCCCCTAAGCCTCCGAAGCTATGTCCTTGGAGGTGGCATGTCATCTGTACCTGAAAATGATTTCCCAAGTAGGGTGAGCCAAAGCCCAGTAGAGATATGCTAAACCATATATGAGTGTAGACACCCCATTTTTGACCATCCTTAAGACTTGGTTGTGCTTGCAGGTACATCCAACCACAAGTTCGATTGCTCGTCGAGTACTCGACTTTCGCGGCGGAACGTCACAGGTTTGAGCTTTCTAAACCGTGTATCCTTTCTGCCCCATTCTTGGACCATGTGTTGGCCCTTCTAGCTTGATCCTCATAGTGCACTGCTGGCCCCTCTTTGGCCCTATCGGCCTTGCTTTTTCCCCTGCCTGCTACTGATGATGCCTGCCGGCCATCATTGAAACACTACCGGCCACAACTGATGGCTGGCAGAACACTGGTCTCAGCAGGTTTCACGCTAGATCTTTTGAGCCAGCTGGTTTTCACTCATCTCCCTTCCATACACGTGTATGGAGGCATGAAGCTCTTGCCAAGCTTGTTTAACAAGCTTTACATTGCCCTCTTCTATATAAGGAGAGGCCCTTCCTCTATATCAGGGGTGGAGCATTTTTTAGAGAAGTTGCATCTCTCTCTCTCTCTCTATATTTCTCATTCTCTCTCTTTATATTTTGTTTGTTTGTGCTCTAAAGTCCTTTTTTCTTGCACTTTTGCACTACAACACATAGTGTTTCACCACCATCTTTGAGCTGAGGTTCTTGGGAGTGTTACTTGAGCTCTGAAACTTGGTTTTTGGCCTCAGAAGCTGCTGGTTTCGAAGCTGATCTTCAAGGGTGAGTATATTCCCCTTTTTTAGCATTTATTTGTATCTCATTTTGGCCATCCTTGCATTTTGTTTTAGGCCTTGCTTTCAACTGAAAAAAGTTTTATATTTAAGTGCTTTTGATGATTGTTTAAGGCCTCTTTGGTGTTAAGGGTGTTCTACCCTCTTGTATGCCTTGTTTGGCCTTGTTTTGTGCCATGCTTTAAGGCCTTTGAGTTAGTCTTTGTTTGGCCTTGTAGCCACTGAAATCCAGTGGATTTTCAGTGGTAAGTATGTTGTTTTGAGGTCTCAAATCAGAGGGGCTGATCCCCCTCTCTTTTTGTTTTATTTGCTTGAGTTATTGGCCTATCAAAGGAGCATGTATCCCTATACTTTTGAGGCTTAGTTCAGGTCCGTTTTTGTGACTTTTAGGACCTGTATTAACTCTGTCCATGGCTGGTTTGGTCACCTTGTACATGCATCTTGTATGTGTAGTGTAATCCCATTTGTGGCTTATCAAAGTAGCATGTCTTGCTAGCATGTATTGACTCCATTTCAGTGGATTTTTTTATCATCATTTGACATGCCATAACTCTGTATAAAGCTATTTTGGTTGTCTCTTGAGTGGCCCATGCACTTGTAGAACAAATCTTGCTTACTAGCCTTATATGCATGTTGTTTTGGCTCATCAGTCTAGCATATTTTGGCTATGCTCCAGCATGATTTTATTCTTATTTTAGACTGTCCTAGGACTATTTTGGACTGCCATGGTCATATCACTCATGTTTAGTATAGCTATAGAGCAAATGCTTTGACTATCCTTGAGTCTTAAGGGAGCTTGCATGCTAAACTTGTGATGTTTTCATGCTTTGGAATCATTTGTAGTGTTATACCAGTGCATGTTTCATGGTCATATACTTGCCTTTGTCATGCTTTCAATGCCTTGAAGAGTTGGTGTTTTATGCTTTATGAATGGATCATTGTGCATGCCTCTATGCTTAGGTCTTTGGGATGCCATCTCAGTAGGTTTTTGGGCTTATTTTGACATGATGTAACTCTGTTTTATGTTGTCCAACTCATGCCATGTTTGGTTTTAATAGGTGTAGTTTAACACCCCTTTTGTAGCCTTGCATGCTTTATGTTTTCGACCTTTTGTTCTAGCTTGTTATGGCTAGGTTCAAGCATGTTTTTAGACTCACCTTGACCTGCCTTCGGACTGTTTTGATGCCCTTGCCCCTTTGGGGCTTGCTTTGTATAGCCATGGCTTAAGTCCCTTTGCTATTTTTGAGCTTTGAGCTTTCTTACATGCTTTATTTGTCTTGCTAGGGTGGTTTGGCACCATTTCGTGCATGCTTTCAGAACTTTTGGATGCTGTCATATATTTGTGTTTGTCACTCTTTAAGTGTGCTTAAGAGTCGCATCTTTATGCTTTGATCCTTGAGCCAATTGGCATGCATGTTTGCCTTGCCTTTTCATGCTTTTCATACCATCTTTTCAATACTTATGGCCACTGATTTGGGCATGACTGAGGTCTATCCCTTTTGGTTTAAGTCCATTTAACATGTTCACTTGCATGTTGCTTGCACGTTTATCTTATTTAGGATTGAGCATGCCATGTAGTTCATAGCATTGAGTATGCCATGATTGTTTCCATGTAGTTCATAGCATTGTGTATGCCATGTGTTTGCATGTTTAGGTTACATCGCATTGTGTATGCTATGTTGTCCATTTGCATTGTGTATGCTCGTTGTTCTTAGCATTGCGCATGATGCATGCCATTAGCCCTGTTAGGTTATTCATATTGCATTGCATGTTCGCATGCTTAAGTCATATTGCATGTTTGCCATGCTTGTGTTGCATTGTTATTTGGATTAAGTATTAATCTGAGCACGAGAAACGAGGGACGTTTCATACTTGAAGTGATGAAACGTGCCTCAATTCTCGATCGCCGATGCTCTTGACGATGCAGGATAGAGTTTTAAGCATTTATATGTTTATTTGTGCATTCATTTTACATTGATTTGCACAAGTTGGATCTTCGGCCATCATGCATCGAAATGCGTGATTAATGGTCTTGGATCTGATTATACCTCTCCCTTGATGTTTCGAGGTGATATGGGGTGGCATAGTGTGTACATATCCTTGGGAGACCGTCCCTTTCCTCTGTTTTGTGCTCTGTTACAGCTTGGTGTCACTGCACACCAGTGGCTGGCAGCCTCTCATCCTTGGCTGGCACCCCCCTCATCTTTGGTTGGCAGTGTGTACTCTTGGCCGGCACGGTGGTCGGCAAAAGCTCCTCATGGTCGGTAGGCCACTGGTGCACTCCCCATCATGGTTTTGGTAAGATCCACGAGCAAGTTCTCAAGGACACCCTGCAGACAGAGTCTCAAGAGTGCAACCGGAGAGCTTTTTGGGACAGGAACCGAGCATGCATCCTCTTCTAACTTCAAGCAGAGCTGAGGCAGCATTGTTTATTGCTTTTCTTATTTATTAGCATGAATTTGTATTTAATTAGTTAATTTGTTAATTAGTTAAAGTTTTGTAATAATTAGTTGTAGCTAGTTATTCAATTTGTTGTGTAATTATTTTGCTTGTTAGTTAGGTAGTTAGTTAATTTGTATTATTCATTCGGACCCTCCGTCGAGAGGGCGAATTTTGTAAGAAATGTGCGTGCGTGTGTGCATGTCTTCCAACCCCACGTCTTTCTCCCTTTTACTTACTTGCTTACAGTGGTTAGATTAGGGCATATTTTGTTTGACATACCTTATGATTGCATGCGTGCATCCATTCATTTGTCTTGCATGCTCTGGGCTCGGCGCATCATGCAAACTGCATTGTATTTCAATACCAAGTTGAATACATGATTATCAAGTTGCATTTCATATGACATTCTAGAATAGCTCAGTATACTTTAGATGCATTTTCGCATGTGTTGCAATAGCCATCTTAACATGAGCTAGGATCATGCATTGATTTCTAACTAGTTCTTTGTTTTGGCTCGGAGTACACTGTGAGTGTTTACGCTTTAGCATATTGCATGTGTGTTATTGATTGCCATGTATAGCATGCTTGCCATGAGGCTAACTGCTTAGTTGATACAACTGCCTGAATGCCTGTGAGTGAAGGTTGGATTGCTTGAATTGGAACATTTCATTGTAATCCTCGATTTAGCCTACTTGCGAGTAGCAAACTTCAAACCATTTTCGAAACAAATGGATATGCAATGTTTTGTTCGAAATTAGGCGATCTAGTCTATACTTGTATGTTGTACACATCACGTAGTAAGATTAGCTAATTAACCGGAATAAGAGCACATGTGTTTTCAAAAACAAGATATCATGCTTAGTACAGGCCGATCTTTGATTGGGCGAGCAAGGGTGCTCATTGCATGACCTTCCCCTCTCGTACCCAAGGTCCCGAGCCGAGGCAACTTTGGTGACGACGGATACATGGCCTTAGGCAATGAGTCAAGGTTTCCTAAATTTCCCAAAAATAAAATATTTAAATGGTGACTCTGTATCTGGAAAAGCAGTCCATGTTTGGCACTTCTTTACAAAAAATCAGTTTTCCAAAACAATTTGCCGGATTTGGACTCTTTGGTGATTTATCGGTCTTGTATTGCACTTTGTGAGATTAGATTCAGAACCATGACATTTGAGTCCAAACTGTAGTAGCAAGCCTAATCCAGGCACGTCTACAGTTTCTGGCGACTCCGCTGAGGATTTAGAAAACTTGACTCGAACTCATGATATCTTGTTTTGCTTACACTAATGTGTTTCTTTGCATTGCATGTGCATTGGTGCACCTAGGATACCATGTTTGCTGTATGCTATTCCTGAACGGTTTACCGGAGGCTTGCTTTGAGAAGCGTGCCATAAGGCTGACCGGTTGCGGGCTCTGCCACGATGGGAACACAAACCTCGGTTTTTACCGGGGCACCCTTTTTGACCATTCGACCTAGTGCATATCAGAATCCATAGTGACTATCCCAAACTAGGACAGGTTGCTTACCCGATTATAGGTTGTTTGAAACCCCTGCGTGCGTAGTAAAACCCTAGCTCCTGACAAAATAGGACAGGAAAACCCTACCCCAACATAGGGGTGTTTTTGGCTCTCATTTGCTTGCTATGTGCTTTTAGAGTTGGCCTCTACAGGGAATGCACATTTCAGGGTGCAAATCTGAGTATCAGGCCTGCGGGCATCAGTGCCTGAGAGTCAGTTTTACCTCTGGGTATCAGATTCAGATTTGGGGCAGTGATTTGGGAATAGTGGTCAGTGGTTGAGAAATAGTTCATCCTGCTTGTGTTTGCCAACTGTGTGTTGTGTTAATTTAAGCCGTTATGCTGTCCGTTTTTCTTTTTTTTTGGTTTGTTTCCTTATTATGCTTTATTTATCTTTTTGCAAGGTAGTTTAGCACCATTGCATCCGACCAGATAGATATTGCCCGAGCACTCTGGGTTAGAGGTCGTAGACTTAATCGATCCAGGATCTGGTAGACGGACAAGCAGTGTTCCTTTCTTTACCCCCGGTTATCAGACGAAGGTCAAAATGGTGCAGTGTATCGGTACAGCGATCGTCAGATCAGTGGTCTACCCCATTAGTGAACAGTGAGGTTGAGATCTCAGTTTTTATTACAGGGATAGATATACCAATTGTTCAGATAGATCAACACGATATAGCAGGTATAGAGGAGATGATGCGTCAACTCTAGGAAAGTATGAGAACTATGCACCAGGACGCTGCCCGTCAAGCAGAATTTGCCAAGCAACAGGCCGAAGTCATGGCCCAACAGGCAGAGTTAATTGCCAGGCTACAGCAGCAAACTGGAGCATCCGCTTCACACCAAGCTCCTCCCCTACCAAGAGTTCCAATACTCGGGGAGACAGCAAACATCCAGGATGATACGGACATTCCGACAGGACCGGCTTTGCCCTCAATCCTACCCCAACTATTCAAAGCACCTACCAACCTACCGGATTCTCCTTTTGAGTTCGAGGTGGATCCCACAGTGTTAAAAGTGAGTAAGCTTGAAAAACTATTCAAGAAATCCCAGGGTGTGAAGTCCATTCCAGATATTGAGGATGGGTACACCGAATCAGCCGTGACGCTACCGGACCGATTTAAGATGCCGTACATAGATCGTTTCGACAGGTCTGGAGATCCTATGGTGCATTTGCGGCTGTTCTCGGATATCTTAAGGCCGATGGGCCTCTCCAGATTGCAGAAGCTTTCTCTGTTTGGCTGGACCCTATCGGGTGTAGCGGCTATTTGGTATACAAAACTGGAGGATTTCGTTAAGAGAAGTTAGGAGGAGATGGCTGAGGCCTTCATAGCTCAATACTCCTATAATACGTCGATTGAGGTCACAACTTGTGATCTCGAGACAACTAGGCAAGAGCCGAAGGAGAGCTTCTCCGATTTTGTGGCCCGGCCAAGGCCTCGATGATGACCATCAGGCCTGTTGACAAAGACCAGATTCGGATGGTTGTGCGCAACCTCTAGCCCAAGCTCATGCAAAAGATGATCGTTCTCCCCCTCCCCAAGAGGGAATTCAACCGCAGTACAAATGCAGGCACAAGCAGTGCTGCAGCTGCCAGATCTTCAGATGTGGGTATGGTTACCACTACCACCACTCTAGGAACCCTTTCAGCTACACCATTTACCGGTGCGTCCGGAAGTAACTCACAAACGACCAAGTATTCCCCCCGAAGCCAAAGAACCTTCACTCCACTATACATTCCTCCGTCCAAAGCTCTGGGGGTTTTGATCAGGAAAGGGCACTTGAAGCCCCTAAAGCTGCGGCCGCTACTAAACAGACTCCCTGCTTCCCATAACCCAGCCAAATACTACGCTTTTCATCAACAACATGGTCATGACACCGACCAGTGCTTTTGATTACGTCATGAGATTCAGGATCTCATTGATAACAGGGTGATCGTGCCTCCGGAGAAATCGAATGTCACAACCAACCCTTTCCCACCACATAACCATGCTCCACCTCCCAAACGCATCAATCTAATCCAAACTGGGGTTGTGTCATATGACCCTAGCATATATATCACCCCTTCTTACCTACCCAAGCTGGAGGTGTCCATTCTTAACAGCACTAACTTGTGCATGTTGGACATTTCCCAAACCTAACCTGAAACGGTGGTTATGGATATCGAAGATAGAATTGGGTCAACTGTGGAAATAGATGAAAATGACCAGTTAGAGCCTGAGGACTCTGCGAGCTTCATGTACAACCAGAGCGGTTACATTACATCAGCAGGCCAGGTTAGGCCAAATGTGGAATTGCTAGCAGAGGCAGGGATTTGTGTAGTACGAGAGGATGGACCTAATCAGGGGCTAGATGACCTAGCGGATCTGGAGAAAGACTTTGCAAATCTACAGTTCTTTGAGGGGCAGGACTTAGGGGACGTGACAGTCAATTGGTTTGATTTGGATGGGTCAGCGGAATCTACTGGGTGGCTTGACGACCAGCCCGATGTTGCTGAACAACCTCAGTCAGAACAAGGTCCGTCAAGGACAGGGACATCAGCTGTGGCCGGAAGGGCCGAGGAATAGAATACATCACCGGAGAGCGCCGGTGTTAAGAATCTCACCCGGGATCCGGGCAGTTTGAATATGGGAGATACTAAACAGCAGGCTGCGCTGAACCAGTTTGAGCAGGAAATGATCGAAGATTCTGAGGGGGTCAGAAAGGCCAAAGCCCCTGTGGGGACAGAACGTGCTGTGTGTACAGGAACGAAACTTGCTACAGGCACAGGAACGGAAGGTGCTGTAGGCACAGGAATAGTTGTAACAGAGCCGGACAGGTGTCTATCGGCTACCGATGGCATGTGGTGGGAAGATGATGACCTATGTCTTGCCCACACCGATGAAGACTACGGGCTGGTACATTGGCGAGGTTGACCACATGACTAGGAGTGAGCAGTATTTCAAGCCCCCACAGTTAGATCAATCAGAAGCGTCCGGGAAGGAGAAGGAGGCGGAGAAACAGAAAGAAAAGTTACTCGAAGAAGAAACTGTACTGAAATAGCTTAAGAGGATACAGGCAGACATCTCTATCTGGGGACTGCTTATGGCTTCAAGAGTTCATAGACAAGCTGTCGTTTCGGCAATGGACAAGGCCAAACTTTCAATAGACACTACACCTGAACAGCTGGTAGGGTTGGTCTTTCCGGGAGGAGCTTTCCCAACGTTGACCTTTTCTGATAAGGAACTGCCGCTTGAGGGCACAAATCATAACAAACCACTCTATATCTCTGTGGAGTGTAGAAACAAGTGGGTACCGGTGGTTCTTGTCGACACAGGATCCGCCATTAATGTGTGCCCGTCGAGGACAACATATACAATCGGGTTGAAGCCCGCAGACTTTGTGCCAACTGCCCAGGTGATAAGGGCCTACGACAATACAAGCAGAGAAGTGATGGGGACTGTGCAGATTCAGACCCAGGTTGGTCCAGGACAACATGATATTGACTTTCATGTCTTGGACGTTCCCGCAACCTTTAGTCTACTCCTAGGGCGGCCGTGGCTGCACCAGGTACATGCGGTCTCTTCCACCCTGCACCAAATGTTTAAATACCCCTACGGGAAGGGCGTGGCTATAGTTTTTGGGAATTCGTCAATCCATCCACTGCCAGAGGTCTCCACACCGGTTCTAGAAATCGAGCACGGCGCAGAGGATGTGTTCCTATCAGGATTTACCCTAGCCGAGGCCCGGGTTGTACAGAGCATCTTAGCTGTTGATGAAGGGTTGTATGTCAGTGCACAGTCAGTGTACCTTATGAACAAGCTCCAGCACATCCCTGGGATGAGACTAGGAAAGAGTGGCCAGAAGGGCATTGCAGTATCGGTTGAAGTGCCGCATGACCCACATACCTTGGGCTTAGGCTATCAGCCTACCAAAGAGGACTGGGTGAGGAAAGGTAAAGAAACGGCTGGGAGATCCAGAGCCAATCAGACCAGGAAACATTTTGAGTTGATGCATCAGCCTATCCAAGGCACCTTGAATAGACGCTTCGTTTGAGAGGGGGAGGACTTCCCATTCTGTGGTTTCCCAGAGCGATGGTTGAACACAGAAAAGAGGCGCCTGCCGGGATTTGAGATCTTCTTCGACTTGCAGTTGTCTGGGGATGATATTGCCGAGGAGCAGATAGACCCATCAGCTGTGGTTGAGCAGTGTGAGGAAGTGGATTTCGAGAGCACCGAGTTTGAAATGGGGGTAGCACTAGTTTATCTACTATCAGATCCTCCGATCGTACATGAGTGCTTGGGGGATGATCTCTCAGTGTCTATGATCGGGAATGAAATGGCTGCGAGCCCACCTTCAAACATTTTGGATACATCCATCGCACCCTCCCTCGTCTGGCAGTACGAGGAGGGATTCTTATCGAGCAGTACCGGATCAGGTAGTGAGTCGAAATCTGATTCCACCGAGTCTGTAGAGTCAGAATCAGGTTCCAGCTCGTCTGAGTCTGAGTCTGGTATTCCTGGGGGTGACAACCTGGATGCCATAGTCCTGTCAGCTCATGTTTTTCTGTTTTCCTTTGAGTCTGTTGTAACAGAGGAATCAGATGGACTGGATGAAGTACTTAATGGATGGCTGTGGCTTTTGAGTATTTTTTTGTGCCCTTGATTTATTGTATTAATCAGGACTTTCAAAATTTCAATGAAAATGACGAGGAAGAAATTCCTCCGATTTTGAAATATTTGCTAGAACAAGAGTAGGAGAGGTTTGTAAAACCGCTGGTTGATGAAATCACCTAAATTAATGTTGGTACTGAGAAGGACCTGCGGTTGGTCCAGATCGGGTCCACATTGTCTTCGGAGGAGCGGGAGCGCTTAGTCTCTTCATTAAAAGATTTCAAAGATGTTTTCGTGTGGTCCTACGAAGACATGCCTGGAATCGATCTTGAGATTGTACAGCACCGAATTCCTCTTGACCCAGAGGCCCGACCTGTTAAGTAGAAACTCAGAAGGATCCGCCCAGATTGGGCTATCAAGATCAAAGAAGAGGTCACCAAGAAAATTGACGTAGGTTTCCTGCTGGTATCTTAATACCCAACTTGGTTAGTCAGCATAGCTCTAGTGCCGAAGAAGGATGACAGAATTCGGGTATGTGTGGACTTCAGGGATTTGAACAAAGCCAGTCCGAAGGACGACTTTCCTCTGCCGCATATCGATGGGTTAGTGGACTTCACTACGGGCATGTGTTGCTTTCGTTCATGGATGGCTTTTCAGGCTACAACCAGATTGTAATGGCACCCGAGGACCGAGAGAAGACTACTTTTACCACCCCGTGGGGGACCTATTGTTATAGAGTCATGCCGTTTGGGCTGAAGAATACTGGAGCTACATATCAACGGGCTGCGACCACGATATTGCATGACATGATCCACAAAGAGATTGAGGTGTACGTGGACGACATGATTGTCAAGTCCAAGAAAAGAGAGGGCCATTACACCGCCTTACAAAAGTTCTTCCAAAGGATCAGAGAATTCCGGTTGCGGCTGAATCCTCAGAAATGTACGTTTGGTGTTACAGCAGGGAAAATGCTGGGGTTCTTGATTACACAGGGAGGTATCGAAGTCGACCCTTCAAAAATCAAAGCCATCTTAGAAATGCCACCACCAAGGACTGAAAAGGAGGTGCGATGCTTTCTGGGTAAAGTGCAATTCATAAGACGGTTTATTGCTCAATTAAACTTGACTTGTGAACCACTCTTTGGTCTCTTGAAGAACGGAACGAAGTTCCAGTGGGACGGTTGATGCCAAGCTTCTTTTGAACAGATTAAGAAATATTTACAGAATCCACCTGTGTTATCACCGCCTGAGCCGGGGAAACTGTTGATTTTGTACCTTTCAGTGACTAAAACTACAATGGGCTATATGCTTGCACAAGAGTCTGATGACAAAGTAGAGAGAGCTATCTACTACCTGAGCAAGAAAATGCTGGATTACAAGACCCGCTATACTCCGTTGGAGAAGGCTTGCCTGGCCTTGGTATGGGCTACCAGGAAGCTGTGGCACTACCTGTTAGCTCACTCAGTAATACTAGATTCGAGATTAGATCCCATCAAATATCTCTTTAAGAAACCGGCACTTACGGGTAGGCTAGCTCGTTGGTTGCTTCTGCTTTCCAAATTCGATCTGAAGTATGTGACGTGGAAGTCAGTAAAAGGGAGAGCGGTAGCAGAGTTCCTAGCCGATCACCCGGTGGAAGGGGATGAAGCAGTTGAATATCTGTTCCCAGACAAGGCCATTCTGCATGTCGAAGACGAGTTTTGGGCGATGTACTTTGACGGAGCGTCAAACCAATACGGGTATGGGATAGGAGTGTTGTTGATAGCACCCGACAATTCCCGCATACCTCTAGCATTCAAACTCCGGTTCAAAGTATCGAACAATGAGGCAGAGTATGAGACATGTATTGCCGGCTTAGAAGCCGCCCTAGAACTAGGGGCAAAATGGTTGGACGTCATCGGGGATTACGATGTCTGGAACTTCTTAGAAAAAGAGGCGTATCCACCAGGGGCAAATGCCAAGGACAAAAGGGCAATTCGAAGAATGGTTGCTCAGTTCATCGTCTGTGGAGGAAAACTGTACAGGAGAGGTCATCTCGGGATGCATAAGCTATGTGTTGATGCCGAAGAATCGAAGCGCCTGATGAAGGCCATCCACGGAGGAGAGTGCGGAGCGCACATGAACGGGGTGATGCTAGCCCGGAAAATTCTCAAACAAGGTTATTACTGGTCCACCATGGAGGAGGATTGTATTGGCTTTGTCTCTCGATGCCACAAATTCCAGATCCATGCAAACCGCATGAACATTCCGCCGTCGAAGCTGTACAACATGACTTCACCATGGCCATTTTCAGTCTGGCGGATTGATGTGATTGGGGTTGTCACTCCAAAGGGGTCCAATGGGCATGAGTTCATTCTGGTCGTGATAGACTACTTTACAAAGTGGGTTGAGGCCCAGTCTTATACGGTGTTGAAGGCATCGCACGTTGCAAAGTTCATCAGGAACAATATCATATGTCGCTACGGGGTCCCGAACGAGATTATTTCAGATAATGGTTCCCACTTCAAGAAGGAAGTGATCAACTTGTTGGACAAGTACAACGTGGGTTTTCACAAGTCATCTACATATCGGCTGCAAACCAATAGAGCAGTTGAGACTGCCAAGAAGAACATCAAGCATATTCTGCAGAAGATGGTGGAAACCTACCGGGGCTGGCCAGATTAGTTGCCGTTTGCTCTGTGGGGCTACCGGACTTCAATTTGAACTTCTACTGGGGCGACTCTGTATTCCTTGGTCTATGGGATGGAGGTCATTCTGCCTATCGAAATTGAGGCCGCGTTATTACGAATACTGGCTGAGTGTCAGATAGCCGAGGTAGATTGGCAGCAAAGCAGGTTCGAAGAACTCATGCTCTTTGACGAGAGAAGGCTTAAAGCACTGTACCATGTTCAGGGTTATCAACGATGAATCGCCAGGGCTTTCAACAAGAAGGTTAAGTCCAAGAACTTGAAAGAAGGAGATTTGGTGCTCAAGGACAATTGAGCTCCCATCCATGATCCTAGAGGCAAGTTTAGACCCAATTGGACTGGTCCTTACATCATCAAGTTAATCTGGTTGGGTGGAGCTGTCGTTCTGATGGACCTAGATGGCCTAGAGTTCTCTCAACCGATCAACATGGACAAGTTGAAGAAATATTTTCCCTGAGTGGCTCGCTAGGCCGAAAACCCGAAAGGGCGACCTAGTCAAAAGTTAGAGTATGAAAAATTTGAAATTATAAAAACTGAGCTCGTAAGGTTGAAAACCCAGAAAGGGCGGCCTTGGCAAAAGTTAGAGTGCAAAAGGAGAGAGTTAATACACAAGTGAACCCAAGCCGAACTACGTAAGGCTTGATTCTCATCTTTGGGATACGTAGGCAACTTCATCCTGAAGTCCAGCCATAAACACTTCCCCGATCAACTTTGTCCATGTGATCATGTTTGGTCATCTTCGTCTATTCTGCATTCAAGAGCTTGGTTGTCATCTCCGGTACAGTGCTATTCAGACTAGGGGCAACTCTCCAGTTGTTGGGATCCAGAGTTGTACATCTCAGTGATAGATCTTAAGCGTGTCTAGTTTTGATCCATCTCGAAAATGGTTTTGAAAAGTTTTAATAAAATGTGATTTTGCTCAAATTAATCTTTTCACAACTTAGACCATTTTTGGACCAAACGGAAAATTTTCAGTGCCCACAACCTTCAATTACTTTGATTTCAATATAGAGTTCTCATACTCTTGAATACAAATTGAAGTTGCTTTTTATTACATTCAAAAGGAAAACTTGAAAGTTCTGATTAAAGCAAATAAATCCGGGGCAGAATCAGGTGTTCCTACGTCCCTTCCCAGAGCTTGTGGAAGCCTCTGATGCCAAAGTGGGCCCTACTTGTGCCTTTTCATTGAGCCAATCTATGCACTCATCAGAGAGGGTGCAGCTGAAAACAGGGTGCTGGCCAGAAGCTCTCTCGTCCTCCATGCTGTGGCATATCAGGCTAGCTGTGCGCCTCGGACCGGGAATGCAGTAGGGTACTCTATTCCCTCCTTCGAACAAGTTTGATCATGACCGAATTGGTGCCAGATCCGGAACGAAAAGTAAAAGACACAGTGTGCCAAGCCAATCAATTGAATCCCGGGCTAGCGAGTCATGCTATAACTCATCGCCGGTATGCCAAGGGCAGCGCCAAGCAATGTAGTCTACGGACAAATTGCACATCCAGTTGTACCACAATCCCTCACCCGGAGTATCAACTAGACGTTATTGGAAGAAATATTTGCGAGCTGAATACGCCGGGCATGAGTCCACCACTTTGAATTTGTCCATCAACCATACCTGGGGAGGGATAAAAAATGAGAGATTAAAGAATAGAGAGGTGTACGTTGAGAGAAAAGTAAGAAAAGGGTTTTGAGAGAAAAATCAAGCTTGAGGGCCGAGTGATGTGAGAAACGTATGTGAGATGGGGTGGGAAACATTACTTGCAGTAATAGTGGACTCCCCATGTAACGCCCTCAAAATAAACCAAAAAATCATCCAACAATAGCATGCTTAAACATAAGTGAATAAAGCATAAATATATTCCATTAGAGTAGTCTTTACAAAATGTATTACATGTTGACATCAAAAGTAAATGCCCTATGGGCTTACAACTTTCCAAGTCAACACTTGGTTACAAAAAAGAGAGTACTAACTCTATACAAAGAAAGCCCTTGGCATGATATACATGTAATATAATAAAAAACACAAAACAGCTCAACAGTCTCTAGCCTCCCAAGCTATGTCCTTGGAGGTGGCATGCTACCTGTACCTGAAAATGATGTCCCATATAGGGTGAGCCACAGCCCAGTAGAAATATACTAAACCAACTATAAACAATGACTAAAATAATAGCATTTGATAGATGGTCCAGACTTATATTCCAATTAATGTCATATTACTGCTTCATGACAATCATATCCATGTTACACTTTAGTTCCATTTCTTATTCAACTTTAAGTTTGAAAACAAGGCTCAAAACCTGGCCAAACAATATAATGAGATAGTATCTCATCATTAAAATACTTTCAAAAATCATGACGGATACAGATTTTGGTGCTGTATCAATAACACAAAACCACTTCCGTATTTCACAAATGATACACATTTTGATGTTGTATCAATATAATTAAAACACTTCCATACTTCACATATGATACACATTGTAGTGCTGTATCAATGTAAAACAACTTCCGGTTTAGAGGTCCATCACCTATCTTCCCCTAAACCGTGGAGTACATCCCCTATCTCCTTCCACACAACACAATGTATATAAACACAGATCATATACACAATCAATCAATACATAAGGTTAATGTATTATTCCAACCGTCATGTTCGATGGCACATACCACTGATTAGTTTTAGTTTGCCTTATCATCATGCCCTGTCTACAACAATCAAGACTATCCTCCACCGATAGCCTAAAACAGTTATTTCTAAACAGAAAATAAATGCACCAAATGGATAACATATCAACATTTTGTCTAGGTGAGAGATAAATTAATCCAACTACACCCCTTTAATCCCATCCACTACCAATTTGAAAATTTCCTATTCAATTCCTCATTTTTTTTCCAAAATTAATTATACAAATTAATTTATCGAAACAACTAAGGCTTTTCCCTAAATCTCAATACCAACCTAAGGTTCCGTTTTCCATCAATAAACCAACACCGAGTCCATTTCCAATATAATACATACATAAAGGTTTATATGTTTGAAACCCCATCTTTTGAAAATTACACAATGACCCCAAACCTTCGCAAAATTACCCAACGGCCCCCAACAAATCAAAATGCCAAAATTTTAAGACAAGGCTGATAAGATGGAGCAGGATATCCCTACCTCGAAGTTAGAGCTCAAACGGAGATGAAGAATAAATTCAAAGTGCTCCAAAATCTAAACTTTCCAGATCAAAATGTAGCCCTCGACGATCAACACACCTTTTGTAAGGACAACAAGGTAGTGGGACACTCTAGCTAGATCAAACCCTAAAGAGAATGGAGATTCTAGAGAGAGGAGCTCTCAAAATCGATTTTGGGAAAGTAAGAGAGAGAGAGAGGAAGTATAAAAAGTGATTCAAAAATGCCCAAGTGCCCTCTGTTATACGCATGACCCGCTCGAGTGGAGAACATAACGCTCGAGCGTCAATCACAAAAATCTGGATACGCTTGAGCGCAAGAATGCCTGCTCGAGCGCCAAGACACAAGAATAAAAACACATCCGCTCGAGTGCAAAAACCAGTCCATCGAGCGTGGATTTCCCCCTCCAAGAACTTTCACGGACAAAGCGCTACCCGCTCGAGAGCTAAGATACCCACTCGAGCGCAACCCGCTCAAGCGCAAGGAAACCCGCTCGAGTGTGAAAAACACACCTGCAGAAGTTTTGCAGGGACACAAAATACTGGAAGGGTGTAAACCCCGCTCGAGCGGACAACCAAAAACCAAAACTCCGCTCGAGCTTAGAATGACCCGCTCAAGCGTAACACCAAAAACCTGGGCAACTACATTTAGACCAAAACTCAACCTACCTGTTCGAAACATGCGCAACACATCCCAAAACTCAAACATACGGAATTAAAGGATGACAACAAGGTACACAACCACCAACTCCACGGAACCAAAGTCTGGAGTACAACAAATACAGAAAGGAAAAACCGGAATGGCTATAACCATCCCCACTTAAAGAATTTCGTCCCCAAAATTAAATACAAGTTCTTCAAAAACAAGATTTTCTCAATCCCCACATTATTACAATGCGAAATTTAACAACTCGACACGTTACTGGTCATCTCATCTCTTTTCAAGAGGCAATTTACAACATTTTCCACAACATGCATTATAAATATGCATTCCTTGAAATTTCACAAATTTCGATACCACACTACACAATTTTATATCATTTTCAATATTCATGATACATTCCGATTTCTACAATACATTCAACATATGCAATGTTTACATTAAACTTCCATTTTAAGGTAAGTTCCAAAACATAATTCCATACACCAAAACACATACCATGTTTTACAACTTAAACCATATATAATGCTCTTAAAGTTCAACAATATTACAAAATCTCAATACATGATTATACATCAACAAACAAGTCCGGATAATTCTCACGGACTCTTGCCTCACGTTCCCAAGTGGCTTCCTCCACTTCGTGATGCTTCCACAAAACCTTTACCAAGGGAATGGTTTTACCTCGCAAGACTTGGTCCCGCCTATCCAAGACCCGAACCAGTCTCTCCTCATACGAGGCATCCTCATCTACCTCTAAGTCAGTCCAATCCAACACGTGTGATGGATTTGGCTCGTACTTCCGAAGCATACTAACATGAAATACGTCATGTACCCTAGACAATTGTGGTGGCAAAGCCAAACGATAAGCAATCTCCCCAATCCTCTCAAGGATCTCAAAGGGGCCGATAAACCGAGGGGATAATTTCCCACTCATCCCAAACCTCATCAAACCTCGCCTAGGTGATATTTTCAGAAAGACATGATCACCCGTCTCAAAAGCTAAAGGCCTCCTTCTATGGTCGGCATAACTCTTTTGACGACTCTGGACTGTAACAAGCCTCCTACGGATAAGCTCGACTTTCTCCGTTGTTTCTCTCACCAACTCTGGGCCCAGCAAAGGTGCATCACCACCTCGGCCTAACAAATTGGAGACCTACACTGGTCGGCCATACAAGGCCTCAAACGGTGCCATACCGATACTTGACTGATAGCTGTTGTTGTAGGCAAACTCCACCAAGGGTAAGTGCCTCTCCCACGTCCCACTAAAGTCAAGGACACAACCTCGAAGCATATCCTCAAGGATCTGAATAGTACGCTCGGACTGCATGTCAGGCTGAGGATGATAAGCCGTACTAAAGGTCAACTTAGTGCCCAAGGCATTCTGCAAACTCTGCCACAACCTAGTAGTAAAACGAGGGTCTCTATCTGAGACGATCGTCACTGGGACCCCATGCAACCTCACTATGTCCCGAATATACAAGTCGGCAAGATGATCTACCGAATCTCTCACACGCATAGGGATAAAGTGTGTCGACTTAGTCAACCGGTCTACAACCACCCAAATAGCATCACTACCCCGCTGAGTCCTCGGAAGACCTACAACGAAGTCCATAGTGACATGCTCCCATTTCCACTCGGCAATAGGCAAGGGTTGTAACAAACCCGCTGGCCTCTGATGCTCGGTCTTCACTTGTTGACAAGTAAGGCACTTAGACACAAACACTGCCACATCCTTCTTCATACCCCGCCACCAAAACTGGCGGCCCAGATCCCGATAATCTTAGTGCCTCCCAAATGCACCGCAAGGCGTGAATGGTGAAACTCTCGGAGTACTTCCTCTAGGCAAGACTCCAACACAAACAAACGGTCTCGGTATCTCACACTTTGGTCGGGATACACCGTCAAACCCTTTTCAGCCTTCCCACTGGAAATCATCTCTTAGAAAGACTCTACCTCAAGGTCACCTCCCTGTGCCTCCAACACTCGAGTCATAAGTGTAGGCTACGCAACAATCAAAAACAAGGCCGCAGCCTCAACAGATTCGCTCAAAAGCAAATCAAGCTCGCCAAGTGCACCCAACATCTCCCACTCTCGGATGGCTATACAAGCTACATCACTAATGGATTTTCTGCTAAGGGCATCGGCCACAACATTGGCCTTTCCCAGGTGATAGTGCAACTCAAAGTCGTAGTCCTCAATGAACTCCATCCACCTCTTCTGCCTCAAATTCAAGTCCCTCTGTGTAAACAGGTATTTCAAACTCTTATGGTCCGAGAACACCTCGAACCTCTCACCATAAAGGTAGTGCCTCCAAATCTTTAAGGCAAAAATGACGGCTGCTAATTCAAGGTCATGTGTAGGGTAATTCCTCTTGGGAATTTTCAACTGACGTGAGCCATAAGCTACCACTTTCCCCTCTTGCATCAACACACAACCCAAACCCTCTCGTGAGGCATCATAGTAAACCGCATAACCCAAACCTCTCTCCGAAATAATCAAAACTGGAGCGGTGGTCAATCTAACTTTCAACTCTTGGAACGACTTTTCGCAAGTCTCACTCCATACAAACTTGACCCCTATCCGCGTCAACCTAGTCAACGGCGAAGCTAGCCAGGAGAAATCCTTCACAAACCAACGATAATACCAAGCTAATCCCAGAAAACTGCGGATCTCAAAAACACTCGTAAGCTGTACCCAATCTTGCACTGCCTCTATCTTGGATTTATCAACAGACACCCTTTCCCCGGAAATCACATGGCCTAAGAACTTGACTTCTCCTAGTCAGAACTCACACTTCCCAAACTTGGCATACAGCCTATGGGCCCTAAGCAACTCAAGCACCACTCTTAAGTGTTCCTCGTGCTCCTCCTCTGAAGGCGAATAAATCAGAATGTCGTCCACGAAAACGACTACCAAACGATCTAAGAATTCTCGGAAGATCCGGTTCATCAAGTCCATAAAGACTGCCGGTGCATTAGTGAGCCCAAACGGCATCACCAGAAACTCATGGTGGCCACACCGCGTACGGAATGCCGTCTTCGGAATATCCTCCTCCCTGACCCTCAACTGGTGGTAACCCGATCTCAAGTCTATCTTATAGAAATAATGGGAATCCTTCAACTGGTCGAACAGGTCATCTATACAGGGCATTGGGTACTTATTCTTAACCGTAGCCCGATTCAACTTCCGGTAGTCGATACAAAGTCTCAAGGCACCATCTTTCTTTTTAGCGAAGAGGGCCAGTGCTCCCTACAGTGAAACACTAGGGTGGATGAAGCCCTTATCTAGCAATTCCTGGTGCTGAATCTTTAACTCACTCAACTCGGCTGGGGCAAAACGATAAGATGCCATAGAAATCAACGCCGTGCTGGGCACTAAATCAATAGAGAACTCAATCTCTCGGTGAGGTGGAAAACTAAGGAGATCCTCGGGAAAAACATCCGACTACTCACAAACCACTCTCGGCAATACAATCTGGGTCTCATCACACTCACTACTCATAAAGCTAGCAAGAAGACCACTAAGCTCACTCCGCCCTCACGGATCATACACCGGTGGCAACACACTACCAACCCGATCCCCCAAGAAATGGAAACACTCCCCGCTCAAGGTACATACTATGACCCTCTGGCGGTAGCAATCTATAATAGCCCGATATGACGATAGCCAGTCCATACCCAAAATAACATCAAAACCCGTCATGGGCATAACTACAAAAGGGAACGGAAGCCGACGATCAACGACCTCTCTATCACAACCCCTACATCCTTGTTTCAAAATCAATTCACCCCCAACAGGTGATACAACACATATAGGAGATGCCAATTGTGCCAACTCCAACAACAAAATAGATACAAATGCAGCAGATACAAAGGAATGAGATGCACCCGTATCAATCAACACACTAGCAATCGAGTTGCAAAACAGAAAAGTACCTCTTGCAACTGATGGAACCGGTACTAGGTCCTGCGCGGTAACAGCATACACACGCCCTGTAGGCCCTTGATTCACCTGCTCACCCCTGGGAGCAAAAGACTGCTACACAGACTGGGACGACGAAGCCCCCAGATTGGCCCTCGAGGCCTGCACAGACTGAGATGGTTGAAAACTCTGCGTCTGCCTAGAACCAGACACCCCCGAAGTGGCAGTCAACTGTGGGCAAAACCTCTTCAAGTGCCCAGGCTGACCACACTGATAACAAGACAAAGGCTGGCCTCTGCCCTGACTCTGACCCTGAGGTCGAGCCGAAGGAGAAGCAGCTCGCTGACCTCCTCCCCTCTGTGGGCAAACCGAAGACTTGTGGCCCAGCTGACCACACTTAAAACAGGTAATGTCCCCCTGGTTGCATCTCCCCGAGCCTGCACTCGGCACTGGAAAGGTTGATCTAGCAAAACCTTCCTGAGACTGCTGAGGGTTAGATCCCCTCTGTCTCCTGCCATCACCCTGACCATTATGGCTCCTCTTGGATCCTTTCTGCCCTTCCTCCTCTTCCTGCGTCATGATCTCCATATGGGCTGCAACATCCACAAGACGCCCATAATCTCGAGTCATAGAACCCCCAACTCTCATCTTGAGGCCGCGCCTCAACTTCTTCTCAAACTCGATGCAACGGCGCTCCTCGGACGCCACAAGTTCAAGTGCAAACCTGGACAGACTAGTAAAAGTAGCCTCAAACTCGGCCACAGACAAACTCAATTGCTTGAGCTGGCAAAACTGTTCTTTCAGCTTCTCCCTGACTGTTGGAGATAAGTACTTCTCCTGGAAAGCCTCTACAAAAGCCTCCCACGTGCCACCAATATGACCCCTCATGCATTTCCACCACTGACCCACACCCCCCTTAAATTGGAAAGATGCCAAGGTCACTTTCAATGCTCCGTCCTCGATGCCAAGCATCTCGAACGTCTTCGTCATTTGTTCCAACCACTCATCTACCTTAAGTGGCTCCTTTGGATCCCCAATAAACTCGTCCAGATTGGACCGAAAGAACTCTCTCTTCAAGAAAGAAGGTCCTACCTGTAGACACCCCATTTTTGACCACCCTTAAGACTTGGGCGTTACTGATGGTTTACTTAGTGGTAAAAGATGTGCAGGGCAAAGGTTCAATCTCTTCGGCAAGGAGAGAGCCAAATCCCAACTTCACACCCCTTTTGGATCAAAACTATTTTGAATGGTTTTTAGACCTTAGAACCCTCTCTTTCAAAACATTTTTGAAATAAAGTTTCTGCGATGTTCCGAGGCTCGCATTTTGTCAAACGTTGTGCTTTTCGGTAAACCGAGCACGGACGAAGTGGAAATGAATGAAAGAAAGATGAAATCTTTGAAAAATCTTTCAAAACACTTTGTTTAGGGGTTTGGAGTTGAAGAAAAGAGGAAAGGAGAGGAGAAAACTAGTTTGGGAGATGTTCGGTTTGAATCCGGGTAAGAGAGAGTTGAGCAGCCCTCGCTGAATTGGGCTTATTCATTTGCATACTTGGATTTTAGCTATGAGGCCACCACCGTTGGAAAGCTTACTTTTGGGGCTTCATTTTGCACTCAAGAATCTCCTAGAGCCAAGTCCGAGTGGGGGAGATATGATTGGTTGAAGTTGGGTATCATCCCGGTTGGATCGAATCTATGCGGCTTCACCAAAATGGGCATAACTTTTTCCACAAGAGGAATTTTAATGCAAGGTTTGCGCCATTGGAAAGCTAACTTTCGGGGTTTCAATTTGGATACCCACCGGCCATTTTTTGACCTTGGCAGCATCTGTCGGCAATCTATTTATCCGACCGGAAATTTATTGTGCCGACTGGCAATTTATTGTGCTGGCCGGCCATTTTTGCTGGCCGACGACCTTCCGGAGTATTCTACAGATTGAGTGGATGCCAGCTGTGCCAGCTGGAGGGCATAGACTGGATCCTCCGTACACGTGTATGGAGGATCTTTGCTCTTAGTTTGAAGCTTCTAAGAGAAGCTTTAGTCTCTTGGCTCTATAAAGGAAGCTCTCCTCTTCCTTATACCAGGTTAGAAAACTAGCTAGAGCAATACATACAATCCTCCATATATCTATCTCATCCAAGCCTCCAAACCCAAGAATCCTTGCTCCATTTGCACTACACCCTATAGCACCACACCACCACTCCATTCCAGTAGCTTGGAGGGCCTTCTCAGAGCTTTGGAGGCACCTTTTCTCAAGCCAAGAGTTGCTAAAGATTGGTCTACAAGGGTAAGCTACATTTTTCCCTTTTTTTGTCCATATTTTGCATCATTTCTTAGCCATATTTGCTTGGTGTTTTGAGCTCCGGCCCTAACTGAAAGTGGCATTTTTTTGAGCTCCTTTTCACTTTTGTTTAAGGGCCTCTCACTGTTTGAGGCCTCCTTGTAGCACTTGCTTCATTATCCCTCTTGTATGCCATTATCTTGTGTAGTATTTTTGGCCTATGTATAATCTGTTTTGAGCTCTGTCATGAACTGAGAAGGGGCTTTTTTTGAGCCCTTCTTCAACATTGTTGAAGGGCTCAATGCTGTTTGAGGCATCCTTTCTATACTTTGTGTTATACCTCTATTTTTGGCCATATTTTGCATAGTATTTTTGGCTTCTATATATACTGTTTTTGGCTCGGCCATAAACTGTAAAATGCCATTTTTTGGGCCCCTCTTCAACATTGTCAAAGGGCCCCTTTGTGTTTGAGGCCAGAAACCTTCACTTGCTTCTTTGTCCATCATTTGGCCCATTTCTTGCATGAGAGCTTAGCCATACCTGTGTCTGTTTTTGGGCTCTTTTCAGAACTGTAAAATATCATATTTTGGATCCCTCTTCAACATTGTTGAAGGACCCTCAGCTGTTTGAGGCCTGCAGGTGTGACTTGCTTCATTAGCTTGCTTTCGGGGCCATTTTTGCATGCTAGTTTAGCCCCATTTGCATTTGCTCTTTGACCTTGCTGGGAACTGTAAACATGCTTGTTTTGGGGCTGCCTTGAATCTGTCTTCACATGTCATGATCAAATAATGCATGCTTTGTATAGCTATAGGTCATTGCGTATGCCTAATTTTGCGTTTCAAGATCATTTCATGCATCGGGTGCTATATTGTCATGATTCGGGGCTGTTTTGGGTCATATTTTAGCGCTGAAATTTGCATGCTAGCATATCATCTTGCCATGTTTTGTTAGAGTGGCATTCGGTGCCTTAGGATCGGTCCTCGGTTTGCGTGCATGCGTGCACGTACTTCGAGAGTCTCATTTTCATCTCATGGCCACTGATGTGGGTGTGGCTGAGGTCCACTCACATTGGTGTAAGTCCATTTTACATTGTGTATGCCATGTTTCAATGCGTTCTGCATGTTATGTTGTTAGCATTGTGTGTGCCATGTAGTTATATTGCATGTTTGTATGTTTGCTTGCATGCTTAGGTCGCATGTGCATTGTTGTGCATTGCCTCGCCTCTTGACCAACCATGATTGAGGTTGGGTCTCTTGTATGTTTTGTGTGCATTGCATTTGACATTGAAATGCATACTTGACTCTTTGGCCATCATGCATCGAAATGCGTGATTGGTGGCCCGAGGGTCGAGGGCCTGCTCCCTTGAGTCCATTACATGATAGGGAGTGTGTCCATGCATACATTTGCCTAAAAATTCCATGCCATACACTGCTTGCCCTCTGCTGCTGCCAATTGCAGGTTCTGCAGGAAACTTTGGCCGGTCGGTTAAATACAGTGCCGACCGGCAATCCATCAATGGCCGATAACTTCATCAGCGGCCGGTGACCATTTCCCATGGCCGGTGGCCATCCCTCCCAGCCTGTGGTATTCCCCAACATCCAGAGAGCATGTCCTTAGACTTTGGCAGTCCTCAGAGGAGCAGGGCAGTGAAAAACAGAGGCAGCAGTGGTATGGTACGGACTTTCCGGGCGAGACGAGTTCGAGCACGCATCATTCGTGCATCTCGAGGCGGGGGGCTGTGGCCACCTTTCTTTTTTGCATTCATTCTATTAGTTAATTAGAAATTCTGTAATAATTAATGTGTTTATTATTCGGACTGTAATATTTATTCGGACCCTCTGCGCGAGGGCAATGTTGTAATAAGTGTGGGTGAGTGTGTGTATGTCTTCCAACCCCACGTCTTTCTTCCCTTTTATTTACCTGCTTATGATGGTAGATTAGGGCATGTTTCAATTAGCATGCAGTATGATAGCATGTTTGCATTCATTCATCTGTTTTGCATGCACCGGGCTCGGCGCATCATACTAACTGCATTGTATTTTCAATTCCAAATTGAATACGTGTTGGTTGTAGCATTTCACATGTCATTGTAGATTAGCCGAGCCTATCTTAGTTGCATCTTGCATGTGTTGCATTAGCCATCTTAACATGAACTAGGATCATGCATATGATTATTATCTAGTTTTTGTTTCGGCTCGGAGTACTCGGTAAGCATCTATGCTTTAGCATATCGCATGCGTGTGAGTGTTGCCATAACAACATGATTACCATGAGGCTAGCTGCTTATGTGATATAACTGCTTGAATGCCTGTGGATGGAGGTTAAATTACCTAAATTGGGATAACGCATTAAAACTGTGAGTTTTAAGCCTACTAGATAGTGGCAAAACCATCTTTTCTAAAAGCCCACTCGAGGGTGGCAAAACCTGCATTTTAGCCTACTTGCGAGTAGCAAACCATTTTCAAAACAAGCATGAAATGTTTTGTTCCAATTTAGGCGATTTAGTCTATATTTGTTTGCTGTGCGCATAACATAGTAATTCTAGACTAATAACCGGATTAAGAACACATAACGTTTTCAAAATTGGATATCACGGTTAGTAGAGGCCGGTCTTCAGACCGGGCGAGAAGGGGTGCTCATAGCTGACCTTCCCCGATCGTACCCAAGTTCCCGAGCCGAGGCAACTTTGGTGATGACGGACACATGGCCTTCGGCACCGAGTCAGGGTTTCCTAAATTCCCCCATTTTAAAATATTTAGGTGGCGACTTTGTATCTGGCAAAGCAGTCTATGTTTGGCGCTTCTTTTCAAAAAATCTGTTTCTCAAAACGATTTGCCGGATTTGGACTCTTTAGTTCAGATTAAGAACCGTGACACAAATTGAGTCCGAACTGTAGCATGAGGCCCACGCGGGCGCGTCTACACTACCTCAACAATCGGGGCCTGCACTTGAGCCTGAACTGGATTCTCAGCTCTAAGAATACCCATAGACTCCCTCAAAGCATTGACTATCCCACGGGCTAAGTCGCCCATAGCCTGCTGACCTGTTGGCTCGGCCACATTGGCCTGACCAACCCCCTCCTGCTGTGCCGGATCCTACCTACCGCGCTTATCACATCTACCTCCTCATCCTCGTCTTGACATCCTAATAAAGGTAATGAAGAACGTTAGCACATTCACAAATGTGCCGAAGCTACAACACTCACGTCCTAATGCATGGACAATTGTAATTCACTTTCACGTAAGCACATAAACAGATAAGCACTTACGAATTTCATTTTCGGATAATGATAGTCCCGAGGCGTTACTAGAGTTCCGGTTAGAAACAACATTGATCAAGTACTTTTCCAACAAGACTCACAGAAACCCAAGGATCCAATCAACATCCTATAAACTAAATCCCATACCTAAGTAGTCACATAAACATGTTATGAAATAAACACATACTGTCACACATAAGTCTCTAACAAGCGAGACAAACCCATTGTGATATTAATCACTTCCCACGTACCCAAAGTATTCAAACCCGATACGCTTTGATACCAAGTTGTAACACCCTCAAAATAAACTCAAAAATCATCCAACAATAGCATGCTTAAACATAAGTGAATAAAGCATAAATATAGTCCATCAGAGTAGTTTTTACAAAATGTATTACATGTTGACATCAAAAGTAAATGCCCTATGGGCTTACAACTTTCCAAGTCAACACTTGGTTACAAAAAAGAGAGTACTAACTCTATACAAAGAAAGCCCTTGGCTTGATATACATGTAATATAATCAAAAACACAAAACTGCCCAACAGTCTCTAGCCTCCCACGCTATGTCCTTGGAGGTGGCATGCTACCTGTACCTGAAAATGATGTCCTATATAGGGTGAGCCACAGCCCAATAGAAATATACTAAACCAACTATAAACAATGACTAAAATAATAGCATTCGATAGACGGTCCACACTTATATTCTAATTCATGTCATATTACAGCTTCATGACAATCATATCCATGTTACACTTTAGTTCCATTTCTTATTCAACTTTAAGTTTGAAAACAAGGCTCTGAAGCTAGCCAAACAATTTAATGAGATAGTATCTCATCACTAAAATACTTTCAAAAATCATGACGGATACACATTTTGGTGCTGTATCAATAACACATAAAACCACTTTCGTATTTCACAAATGATACACATTTTGGTGCTGTATCAATATAACAAAAACACTTCCATACTTCACGTATGATACACATTGTAGTGCTGTATCAATGCAAAACAAATTTCGGTTTAGAGGTCCATCCCCTATCTTCCCCTAAACCGTGGAGTACATCCCCTATCTCCTCCCACACGACACAATGTATATAAACACAGATCATATACACAATCAATCAATACATAAGGTTAATGTAATATTCCAACCGTCGTGTTCGATGACACATACCACTGATTAGTTTTAGTTTGCCTAATCATCATGCCTTGTCTGCAACAATCAAGACTATCCTCTACCGATAGCCCAAAACAGTTATTTCTAAACAGAAAATAAATGCACCAAATGGATAACATATCAACATTTTGTCTAGGTGAGTGATAAATTAATCCAACTACACCCTTTTAATCCCATCCACTTCCAATTTGAATATTTCCTATTCAATTCCTCATTTTTTTTCCAAAATTAATTATACAAATTAATTTATCAAAACAGTTAGGGCTTTTCCCTAAATCTCAATACCAACCCTAAGGTTCCGTTTTCCATCAATAAACCAACACCGAGTCCATTTCCAATATAATACATACATAAAGCTTTATATGTTTGAAACCCCATCTTTTGAAAATTACACAATGACCCCAAACCTTTGCAAAATTACCCAACGACCCCCAACATATCAAAATACCAAAATTTTAAGAGAAGGCTCATAAGTTGGAATCGGATATCCCTACCTCGAAGTTAGAGCATCTCCAATGCACTAGGCATATAACACTTGTTAGTTAAAATGCCTAGTGTGATTCACTTTTTTCAATTCCAATGCACTAGGCATATGATTAGGCATTTTGCCTCAACTCATATTCACTAGCTACATGTAGCTAGCCTTCAACGCTAGGCAAAATGTATTCATTCATTAGGATCATTTCCCTCCATCTTTGTTGTTGACGTGTCATTCTATAAAATTAATAGTATTTGGATAAATAGCTAAAATAAAGAGCATGGTTGGAGTAAAAACATAAAACAATTGATAGGCAAAATAAAATATATACTTTATAGTAATATTCAGATAGGTAAAATGCCTACTACCGTTGGAGATGCTCTCAAACGGAGATGAGGAAGAAAATCAAAATGCTCCAAAATCCAAACTTTTCGGATCAAAAAGTAGCCCTCGACGATCAACACACCTTTTGTAAAGACAAGAAGGTAGTGGGACACTCTAGCTAGATCAAACCCTAGAGAGAAGGGAGATTCTAGAGAGAGGAGCTCTCAAAATCGATTTTGGAAAAGTAAGAGAGAGAGAGAGAGAGAGGAAGTGTAAAAAGTGATTCAAAAATGCCTAACTGCCCTCTGTTATATGCATGACCCGCTCGAGTGGAGAACATAATGCTCGAGCGTCAATCACAAAAATCTGGATACGCTCGAGCGCAAGAATGCCCGCTCGAGCACCAAGACACAAGAATAAAAATACATCCGCTCGAGCGCGAAAACCAGTCAGCTCGAGCGTGGATTTTCCCCTCCCAGAACGTTCACAGATAAAGCGCTACCCATTCGAGCGCTGAGATACCTGCTCGAGCGTAAGGAAACCCGCTCGAGTGTGAAAAACACACCTGCAGAAGTTTTGTACGGACACGAAATACTAGAAGTGTGTAAACCCCACTCGAGCGGACAACCAAAAACCAAAACTCCGCTCGAGCTCAGAATGACCCGCTCGAGCGTAACACCAAAAACCTGGGCAACTACATTTGAGACCAAAACTCAACCTACATGTTCGAAACATGCCCAACACATCCCAAAACTCAAACATACGGAATTAAAGGATGACAACAAGGTGCACAACCACCAACTCCACGAAACCAAATTCTGGAGTACAACAAATACAGAAAGGGAAAACCGGAATGGCTATACCCCGGGAACCTAGCTGTCTCCCGGTGATGAAAAGTGTCCAATCCTATCAACATCTCGGCTAGCGTCATGGCGATGCAGCTCTTGCCCTCTCTTAAGCCCTCAGCGACCTCAATCAAACGAGTGCTAAACCCACCAAAGCCTGGGGCAAGCAAGAAATGAGATAGCATGCATAAGGAAAGTGCATGTCGCAGGTAACTCTGCCAATGATGGTCGCCGCGGTCACCGGCACCAGAAAATCGACGAACCAAGCTCGGAATGTCCAGCTCCCCGTTGTGAATCAATGACTGAGCATCATGCAAAGTGAGGCCGCACATTCGTCCTAAGGCTTGGACGTGGCCGAACCGGAGTTGAGGCAAGATTTCTTCCTCGTGCTCGAATTCCATTAAAGCTTCGAAGTCCTCGAAAGTAGGACACATCTCTTGTCTACCAAAGCTAAAGACGTGTGTCACCGGACTCCAAAACCTTGCCGCGGCATGAAGGAACCGAAAACGCAGCGGGGTGCAACTCAACGTGAATAGTGCATTTATGCCAAAGCCCCAAAAATTCAGCTTTTTCGAGCCATCCAAGTTGGCAATCCAATTTGTGAGATTTTTGACAAGAATTGCTTCCATTAAGTGCAAAACTGACCTGAAATGAAGAGAATCTCGAAGTTGGAACTCATATAGAACATAAAGGCAGTGAGTGGAGGATAGATGTCGACGTTTTGGAGAGTCTGCCATCGATGGCCGACAGGACTCCCCTTGTGGCCGACAGCCTCTCCCTCATGCCCATTGACCTTTTTGGTGAAAGCCCAGTTGTTTGCTGCAGTGGAGTCCTGCTATTCTTGTCTTTTGAGGTCTTGTTTTGTCCTGTAGGATTTTGTTATGTCTCGTTTAAGACATATTAGTTTTCATTTTTGTATCAAGTTGTAATCATGTTCATTTCATTTATCGAGTTGTTGTAACTCGCTTATCGAGTTGTAAACTTGTTAAGGTTTTGTTTTGCTTATCGAGTTGTTTTTTTGTTAGTCGGTTCACTACCTAATTATTGCAATTCGAGTGTTTGGTTTTCAAAACAAATTCGATCTCATTTACATTGTTATGTAATGCGATGCGATGCGATGCATAGAATGTACAAATGTAACACTTTTTCAACAAAAAGAGCTGTTTCATTCTATTATATTTTCTTTTACAAAAGGTACATAGCTTTGAATAAAATAAAACCTGCCGGACGCAGTACAAGGTGCTAAAACTACTAGTACAGATAAAAATAAAGTAAACAAAAAAGGAAGAAGAGCAGCATCTAAAAGCAGCAAAATGTATGGATCAACGCCGGAGCCTCAAGTGCGGGAATCCGTCCTGGTCCTCTTCCTGGACGAAGGTCCAGGATCTTCACCGTCAGAGTCTGAATCTGAGCTATCCCTAGCCTCATCTCCGTCCTGAGATGACCCTGGCAGCGGACTCACTGCCTCCTCATCAGACTCATCATCATCTGGGGTAGGCCCCTGTGAACTACTCCCGGCGTGAGCATCCCTAACTCTGCCGCGACTGTGCGCTGGAGTCCTGCGTCCCATTCCCCTTGCTGCTCGGGGAGGCGTTGAAGGACCCGCCCTTGCTCCTGCTGGGGCATCTGATGGGCCTGACATCAGAGAGGGAATCTGAAAAAGGGCAATTCACCAAAATGCATTAGTAATCAAAATATATCAAATGCGAAGAATAATGCGCTATGAGCAATGAGGGATGTGCAGTGCATGTGTACCGTGAGCAGTGTATGGGAGCAATGTATCAGATCAATGCGGTGTGAAACTGTGCAAATGATGGCATGTCAAGAAAAGACTTTGTGGTATGAAATGTAGTTTGAAAGAACTTACCGGAATACTGTAAATGCTGAGTAGGTCCAGGCTTGTCTGCAGTATCCCTACCGCCGAGGCCGTCAGCTCCAGAGACTGACGAGTGTACTCAATAGGAGCCTACAAAAGTGTTGAAGTCATTAGTAATCTGTGGGATATCAAATTAAATGGAATGACTGTATGGAATAAAAAGTATAGTACATACCGGGGTCAAGCCGTGAACTCAGACAAGCTCATGACTAGCTGGAGGAGTAGCGAAGGGAATCTGATAAGTCTCTCCAGCCCGCCCTCAGCATGTCATAGTAGTAGGCAGCGCTGGCCATACAGCCCCCTGTCTCCCCTCAGGACCTCTCCTCCTACGAGATCTGGTCGCTCCACCTCTCCCTCTGCAGCTAGAGCCCTCACTCCCTCTCCTCCTCGGACACCAGACAAAGGTGGCATTATATGCGTCTGAATAAAGGTCACGTAGTCGCCTTCTACGCGGAAGTAATCCGTCTCCAATCCTACCATGAATTGGATCACCTGGTCGACGGACAGCCTGCGTGTCTCCCTTATCGATGGTGGAGGTGTCATCAGTACAAACAGAGCAGGCAAGCCCAAGGTCTAGCGTACGATGCGCTCACTCAAAAAACCAGGCACGACAGATCAGGCCGTCAAAGAGGATGTGGAACTAAGACATAGTCCGAGCAGTGTGGTACTAATCTCGTAGTCCTGACGGAATCGCACCCCATGGTTGCCACGTGATCTGAGAAAAGAGAACGAACAAGATGATCAGTTGTCAAATAACGAATGTGGGTGCAACAGGTTAACTGAAATAACCTCGTTGCAGAATTACCTTACACGCTGTGACTGAATCGAAATACTGTCAGAAGAACATGAAGCTCTCCCGAGTCCTACGACGGAGCTGGTCGTCATATACATCAGAAAATGGGACTGTCGCTGGGGTCTCCTCCACAGGCTCTGGAGCAAGTGTCGGGAAGTATGCGTACACCCACAGCTGCAAGAAAGATGTGATCAGTACAATGTATGAACAGAGTGTTGAACATGCAGAAAGCAGGGCGCGGTACAATGCATAAGGAATATAGGCCTAAAGAAGATATTAGATTTTTATGTGTGTAGTGTATGGTATGTAGTGTACAGTATGTATGGTGTACAGAAAACGCAAAGCAGAAAGCATACAGCGCAACAGCAGATATAGAGAATGCAGAAAGTACAAGTGTTGAACACAACAAAAGCATGAAATGCTAAGCAAAATAATGAAAAGGGGGAGACTAAGCTGTGTACCTCCCAACCTCACCAGTAGCTACCGATTAATCTCCCGTATATTCGAGAGGTCGAGCTCATGTATCCATAGAGGGTGATGAGGCCGGCTGCGCCCCAGTCATAGAAATGGACCCGTGGGAGCACCACCAGAGCACCCAGGAAGTATAAACCTGCAGTATTCCACCTGTTCGAAAACAAGGTGGTACCAAAAAGGAACATGAGGAAGCCCCTGGCGTACTGCTCCACCTCCTTATCAGTCTCGGGATCCTCCCCTCTGTAATGCTCCTCGAACCAGGTATATCTAACCATACCCGCTCGGAGTGTCAGTGGACACGCTCCAAGTAATGTATCCCATGCGGCCACCCACTCTCCCATGTTGGGATCAAGAGGATTTGGATCACCTCTTATGCTCAGGCCAGTGATCATGGCGAAGTCAAACGGCGTCATCGTCATCTCTCCCACCGTAGAGAAGTGGAAAGAGTTGGTGGTGTCCCACCACCTCTCCACAAGAGCCCCTAGAAGAGGGCGACTCGCTATGACCCACATTAAGCTGGAGCAAAATAGGCCGAAGCCGGTCCCGTCGATGATCTGGCGGACCCTCGCGGGAAGTACGTCATACCATTCCCGGGCTGTCGTCGCACCATAACCTCTGAAGAAGCGGGATCCGTCTTGCGGCAAAGCAGTGACGTATTGAAAATACAGTTGAAATCAGAGCAGTGATGTATTTGAAAGTACAGTTGCATGCGGATTAATGATGTATTGAAAATACAGTTGAATTCAGAATAGTGACGCATGAGGTGCATTCGTATACTGTACATACAAGACAGTGATGTGTGAAGTATAGTTAAATGCAGAGCCACAATGTATGAAATACAGTCGGATCAAGGCATCTAATGCAAGCAGATCAAACCAGTGCAAGAAATGCAAATAATTGAAGGTAAAGCTGCGAAAAAGTAGAGTTAGTTCCTCCACGGCAATGGCCGACAAATGAGACATCGGCTCCCTCAGCAAGAGGTCGTCTGGCGCGTCCTCGTCAAAATCGGTAAAAGTGTGGATGCCTCTCACCACTGGTATAATATGGGTCTTCGGGTGATACCTCGTGGTGTCGAAGGGACGTACGCTCAGTGGTAAAGGCTCAGGCTCAACCCCTGGCTCAGTCGCAAAGTCCGCGGCAAACTCCATTGGAGTGAGTGCCGAGAAAACCCCATCACGTGGGACATCGTCAACCATCTGAAATAGATGGAGAAATGAGCAAAAATGAGCAAAATGATGAAGTTTATTCAAATAAAGTTGAAAACTCGAGAAAAATGAACTAACCTCGAGGGAAACTCGGGGGAAATGATCCTTCAATGGGGGAAATGACAAAAGACACCCCAGACTCAAATTCTGATTGGTTTAAATCGAAGAGAACAAAGGGGTTTTAACGATTCAAGTTTGTTTAGGATGTTGGGAAATGCATAGAACGAGCGAATCTAGAGAGGAGGCACACCTAGAAGGCAAGGGAAATGATTCTTGTGCAAGGGGTATGGGAGAAATGAAAGGATTTTGGGTCTATTTAAAGACCCATGGCCAAAATGACCAAAATGGCCGAATCTGCCAGCGGTGGCCTGCACCCCTTCATCGGTGGCTAGCACCACTCTGTTGATGGCCGGCGGTTGCCATAGATGGCTGGCAGACCTCCACCAGGTTCTATTGCCTATTTTACCTTGGTATGTGAACTTGGGTTCCAACAATTCCGAGGAGTGTCCAAAATTTGATTCAAAATGCCTCCGTTGAAGCCTGGAATCATGTTCTCAATACACGGTGGTCATTGCCCATCAACGTGCACAAGATGTATCCTATTTGGCACATCACAAATCTTTCGGGAGGTAAACTGGAAGTTGCCTTCAAGATGTCATTATCTAGCATGCTTTCGTTGTTACTTAGCATTCGTTTTTTATATTAAACATCCATACGCATGTCATTCGCATGTTATTGTAGACACCCCATTTTTGAACGCCCTTAAGACTCAGGCACTACTGATGGTTTACTTGGTGGAGAAATGTGTGCAGGGCAAAAGTTCAGTTTCTTTGACAAGGAGAGAGACAAATCTCAACTTCATATCCCTTTTGGACCAAAACAATCTTGATCAAAATATTTTAGACCTTGAAACCCTCTCTTTCAAAATGTTTTGAAAATAAAGTTCCTACGATGTCCCGACGCTCGCATTTCGTTAAATGTTGCGCTTTTCGATAAACCGAGCAAGGACAAAGTGCAAATGAATCAAAGAGAGATGAAATCGTTGAAAAATCTTTCAAAACACTTTGTTTAGGGGTTTGGAGTTGAAGAAAAGAGGAAAGGAGAGAAGAAAATTAGTTTGGGAGAAGTTCGGCATGAATCCGGGTAGGACCAAAACTGTGCGGCTTCACCAAAACAAGCATAACTTTTTTCCCAGTTGGAAATTTGATGCAATTCTGGCTCCGTTGAAAAGCTAACTTCCGGGGCTTCAATATGGACACAAGAATGACTGAAAAGCAGTCCAGATGAAGGAGTTATTCCCATTTGAAGTTGGACCTGGAAAGTAGAAAAGCGGTCAGTCGACCAGAAAAACTAGCTGGCCGACCAGAAAAAGTGGTCGGCCAACTAGAAAAGTGGCTGGTAGGTCCCAAAATAAGATTTTTTTGAAGATATTTTCTGTCCAGCTATTCTCCACAACTTCCAGCAGTCCCAAAAACAGATATTTCGATCCAACTCTTGCTTTTTGCTATATATGAGCCATATCTCCCATTTTGCAAAAAAAGGACTCCTTGGGCAAGCTTGAGAGCTTCTCTCACTAAAATCCCTCTCTCTCTACAAAACTTCCAGAGCAAGATCTCTGCCTCTCTCTCTAGAGCCTCTCTGTCTTGCTCTTTTTGTGCATAGAAGTGTATAGAAGTAGAGATATACAACTAGTTTGCCTAGGCATCCTTCATCAAAGTTGCATATCATTGGGCTGAGGTTCCTTAGAGCTCATTTTTGGACTGTTGGAAGGTCATTTGAGCCAGCAAATAGGCCATTTTTCTGCTGTGCTACAAGGGTAAGCACATCTCCTCTTTTGTACTTGTTTTGCACTCTTGCTTCACCACCATTTTCCCTTTGTTTTGAGGCTGTTTTTGGGTTAGTGTTGAACAACAAAAACCTTTATTTTTCAGTCCTAAAAATGGTGGTTTAAACCTTGTTTGGCTTGGGGGTTGTCTCTCCCTTTTGTTCCTTAGCTTGTATAGCTTTTGAGCCATCTTTCAAGGCCTTTCGAAACAACTTTTCGTAGCATTTTCAACACTGAAATCCAGAGGATTTTTAGTGGTAAAAACCTCGCTTTGAGGTCCCAAATGGGTGGGGGTTGTCCCCCATCCTCTTCTCTTGTTTCCTTGCATTATTGGCCTATCAAAGGAGCATGTGTTTCTACTATTTTGAGGCTTGGTTCAGGTACTTTTTTGTGACTTCTAGGACCTAGCTTGACTCTTTCCATGGCTGGTTTGGTCACCTTTTGCATGCTTCTTGTATGTGTAGTGCAATCCCATTTGTGGCTCATCAAAGTAGCATGTCTTTCTAGCATGTATGGGCTCCATTTCAGCAGGTTTTTGGTCATTATTTAGCATGTCATAACTCTGTCTAAAGTTGGTTTGATAGCCTCTTGCATGCTTCATGTACTTGTAGTATAAATCTTGCTTACTAGCTTTGTATGCTTGTTGTTTTTGCTCATCATTCTAGGATATTTTGGCTATGCTCCAACATGATTTTATTCAAATTTTGGGCTATTCTAAGACTGTTTTGGGCTTCCATGGTCATATCACTCATGTTTTGTATAGTTATAGTGCAAATCCTTTGGCTAGTCTTGAGTTTTGAGGTCCCTAGCATGCTATATTTGTGATGTTTGCAAACCTTGGCGTCATTTGGCAAGGAATTTCAGAGCTTATATCTTTGCCATACTCCCATATTTACCACTCTTTAATTGTATTTGAGAGTTGAGCTTTGTGCCTTGCTTGCGAGCCATCATTTGGGCGTGCTTCTTCTTGCTTAGCATGTTATCATTTCAGTCCATTTCGGCCACTATTTTGATATGCATTAGGTCTGTTTTGAGTTCTTTAGGTCATTTGAGCATTGCTTGGTATGGTTGTAGTGTAAAGCCCTTGACTAGCTTTGTATTTCAAGTCTCTTGGCATGCTTTATTTGAGCTATTTGCATGATATGGCTTCACTTTGCATGTAACTTCAGAGCATATAGACTTTCCAAGCTCGCACTTTTGTCACCCCTTGAGTGCCTCTAAGGGTTGTGTACTTGTTGCCTAGCTTGTGGACCAATATGTGTGCATGTGTGTCTTGCCTTTTGGTGCCTTAGTCTTGGTGTTATGGCCACTGATTTGGACATGGCTGAGGCCTATCCATTTTGGTTTAAATCCATCAAGCATTGTGTATGCCATGTGGTTCATTGTGTTGTATATGCCATGTCCATTTGCATTGCGTATGCTAGTTGTTGTTCATATTATTGCATGCTTGTGTTGCCTTGCATTGAGTATGTATGCATGAGCATTGTGCATGCCATTAGCCTTGTTAGGTTGTTCATGTCGCATTGCATATTTGCATGCTTGCGTTGCATTGCATTTTTACATACTCCATGTTACATTGCATTGTGCATGCCATGTTAAGTGGTGCATTGTGCTTGGGATAGGAGTTAGCACAAACACGGGAAACGAGGGGCATTTCATACTCAAAGTGATGAAATGTACCTCAATTTCCGGTCGCCGACACTCTTGACTATACATGATGGAGTTTTAGGCTTTACGTGTTCATATGTGCATTCATTTCATATTGAGTTGCGCAATTGGGCTCCTCAGCCATTATGCATCGAGATGCATGATTAATGGCCTGAGGATCGAGAACTATACTCTCTTAAGCTCGTGTAATGATAGGTAGGGTGGTTGTGCACATATATCTTGCAAATACATTGCCATGCCCTTTCTTGCTCTCAGTTGCAGCAAACTGGAAGTAGTGCAGCAAAACTGATCGGCCGACCAGTATTACTAGCTGGCCGACCACTTTTTTTCGGTTTTTTAGCAAGAAAAGTGGTTGGCAGGTGGTCTCCCTCCCCAACAACTATTCGGCAGTATCCCTAGAGGTCGCCTAGGTGGAGTTGAAGCTTTGTGGAGATTGGTGAAGTGTTCTGAAAACAGTTGCAAACCGAGGCAAGTTGGGGCATCGCGATGGATTTCCGAGCGAGGCAATTCGAGCATGCATGCATCCCTCGTCATGAGGCCATTTCAGTGCTTTGTTAACTTAGAATAGTTATTTGTTTCAACTTGTTTTGTAATAATTAATTAGCTAGAATAATTTGTTAATTAGTCGGTTGTGTATTATTTATTCGGACCCTCCGTCGAGAGGGCACATTTGTTGTAATAAGTGTGCGTGTGTGTGATGCATGTTTTCTAACCCCACGACTTTCTCCCTTTTATTTACTAGCTTACGATGTTTAGTATTAGGGCATATTTTGTTTAGCATACCTTATGCTTGCATGCGTGCATTCATTCATTTGTATTGCATGCACCGGGCTTGGCGCATCATACTAACTGCATTGTATGTCAATCCCAATTTGAATACATGTATCAAGTGTTGCATTTCACATTATATCTTAGGATAGCCGAGCCTATTTCTAGTTGCATTTTGCATGTGTTGCATTAGCCATCTTAACATAACTAGGATCATGCATTGATTACTAACTAGTTTTGTTTTGGCTCGGAGTACTCGGTGAGTGTTTATGCTTTTGCATCTTGCATTAGTGTGAGTGTTGCCATGATAGCATACTTGTCATGAGGTTAACGATTTAAGTGATATAACTGTCCGAATGCCTGTGGGTTAAGGTTGGATTACTTGAATTGGAACAATTCATCGAAATGCGAGTCTTAAGCCCACTTGAGGTGGCAAAATCCTGTTTTCTTAAGCCCACTTGAGGGTGGCAAAATCCACGTCTTAGCCTACTTGCAAGTAGCACATTCAAACCCTTATGCAATGATTTGTTCCAAATTAGGCGATCAAGTCTATACTTGTGTGTTGTGCGCATCACATAGTAATTCAAGCTAATTAACCGGAATAAGAACATATGTGTTTTCAAAAACAAGATATCATGCTTAGTACAGGCTGATCTTTGATCGGGCGAGTGGGGGTGATCATAGATGACCTTTCCCTCTCGTACCCAAGTTCCCGAGCCGAGGCAACTTTGGTGATGACGGACACGTCGCCTTAGGCACGAGTCAGGGTTTCCTAAATTTCCCAAATATAAAATATTTAGGTGGCGACTCTGTATCTGGCAAAACAGTCCATGTTTGCCACTTCTTTCTAAAAATTAGATTTTCAAAATGATTTGTCGGATTTGGACTCTTTGGTGATTTATCATTGTCGTATCGCACCTTGTGAGATTAGATTCAGGCCCGTGACATTGAGTCCGAACTGTAGTGAGCCCAAATGAACAAAACGGGATTTTTCCCGGGACGTTCGGGCGCGTCTATAGTTTTTGGCGACTCTGCTGGGGATTTAGAGAACTTGACTCGAACTCATGATATCTTGTTTTGATTACACTTATGTGTTTCTTTGCATTGCATTTGCATTGGTGCGCCTAGGACACCGTGTTTACCATCTGCTATTCCTGAACGGTTTGCCAGAGGCTCGCTTTGAGAAGCGTGCCATAAGGCTGACCGGTTACGGGCTCTGCCACGATGGGAACACAAATCTCGATTTTTACCGGGGCACCCTCTTTGACCATTCGACCCAGTGCATATCGGAATCCAAAGTGACCATTCCAAACTAGGACAGGTTGCTTACCCGATTGTAGGTTGTTTGAAACTGCTGCGTGCGTAGTGAAACCCTAGCTCCTGACAAAATAGGACAGGAAAACCCTACCCCACCATAGGGGTGTTTTGGCTCTCATTTGCTTGTTATGTGCTTTTAGAGTGTGCCTCTACAAGGAATGCATGTATCAGTTTGCAAGTCTGGGTATCAGGCCTAAGGGCATCAATATTTTGGGGGAATTTGTTTTACCTGAGGGTATCAGTTTACAGGCAGAATTTTGGGCAGAATTCAGTAGAGAGTGCAGTCATTCAGCTATGCTCACATCTATTCCAGTGAAATTGGGCTGAGATGCTGCCTGTTTTCTCTTTTGCAGGGTAGTCTTGGAACCGTAGCTTCAGAAGGCTTCAATATCCCCTGAGGTTCATCGGACTTATGCTGATAGACTTTGTCCGATCAGAGATTCAGTTCAAGGGAAATCAGTGTTCCTTTGCCAGAGGCAGGGTAAAAGGGTTAGTCAGGCACAGATCACCAGTTTAGCAGTTACCAGATCAGTGGCCCTTATCCACCCCACCAATGAACAGTCAAGCTGAGGTCTCAATTTCTACTGCAGGGACAGATATACCAGTTGTTCAGATAAACCAACACTCTATGGCAGGTATGGAAGAGATGATGCATCAGCTCCAGGAAAGTATGCAAGCCATGCAGTAGGATGCTGCCCGTCAAGCAGAATTTGCCGCACGCCAGGCCGAAGTTATGGCCCAACAGGCAGAGTTAATCGCCAGGCTATAGCAGCAAATCGGGGCATTTTCTTCACATCCAGCTCCTCCCCCACCAAGAGTCCCAATACTCGGGGAGACAGCAAATGTCCAAGAAGATACGGACATCCTAACGGGGTCGGCTCCGCCCCCAATCCTACCCCAGCTGTCCAAGGCACCCACACCCACCAACCTACCAGATTCTCCCTTTGAGTTTGAAGTGGACCCCACAACACTAAAAGTGAGCAAGCTAGAAAAGCTATTCAAGAAGTCTCAGGGCGTGAAGTCCATTGCGGATATTGAGGATGGGTACACCGATTCAGCCGTGACTCTGCCGGACCGATTCAAAATGCCGCATATCGACCGCTTCGACGGCTCTGGAGACCCAATGGGTTTGCCCCAGAAGTTGTCTCTCTTCAGCCGAACCATGTCTGGGATGGCCGCAATCTGGTATGCAAAATTGGAGGACTCTGTGAAATGGAACTGGAAAGAGTTGGCGGAGGCCTTTATTGCTCAGTACTCCTACAACACACAAATCGAGGTCACAACTCGTGATCTCGAAGTCACCCACCAAGAACCAAAGGAGGGTTTCTCAGAGTTCGTGACCAGATGAAGAGCAAAGGCCTCAATGATGACTGCAAGGCCTTCCGACAAAGATCAGATCAGGATGATTGTTCAGAATTTGCATGGCAAGTTGCTACAAAAGATGGTGGTTCTACCTCTGTTTACCTTCCCAGCCCTTCATGAAATGGAGGTTCAAATCGAGGATGCTATCAGACAAGGAATCTTTGCAGAAGATGATGAGCCTTTGCAGAAGGATGTTGTTCGCAGTTCCAATGCTACTACTGATGGTAACACAATTGCAAAATGCTCAGAAGTAGACTCTATCACCACTTCCCTCAATGGCTAGAAGCCAATCACTTCAAATTGGCCCTAAGCCCGAAAGTTCAATCCTCTTTACATGAGTCTCCCAAGCTTTGAAAAAGCTGCAAGAAGAAGGGCACCTAGAACTCCTAGAACCCCAACCCCTTCCAAATCCTCTTCCACCAAGATATGACCTAGCCAAATACTGTGCCTATCATCAACAACATGGTCATAATACGAATTGTTGCATCTGCCTCCGTCAAAAGATTCAGGATCTTATTGACGAAGAGACCCTAGCTCCACCCAAAGGACCTCAGGTTAGTACTGACTCTTCACCTCCCCACCTCAACCACATCCATACACTACCATCCACCTTCGACCCCAGCATATACATCACCCCGGCACAGCTACCCAAACCTGAGGTGTTCATTCCAGAAAGCATGGACTTATGCATGATGGCTGCACCTGAACCCCAATCATCTCAAACCCGTGAACCCACTACTTCTGAGTTGATGAGAATGATTGAAGATCTTCAAAGAACTGTGACAAATCTGGCCTCCGGCACATTGGCTCCCTCATCGACCACATCACATGCTAGGAGTTTCACGACAAAAGGCTCCCCAATCTTGGGACGGGTTGTATTGAAAGAAGGCCAATCCCTTGGCAAAATGGAGGCAAGAGGTAAGAACAAGGTAGGGGCAGGCATTGATCCCCATGAACTCCTTCTGTGGGCAGCGGAGGCTTTGAAGGTGGAACGGCTAAACAAACAGCAAGTGCTCGCAGTTGTTGCAAAGATTGTGGAAAATACTTTCGTCACTCAGAATGAGAGCAGTTCGAAACAAGGAAAAAACCGGGAGAAGGGCCATCGTACCAGAAACGATCCTGTTAGCTCTAATCCTCCACTCGGAAGAGGTCAGCAAACCAGGCCAAAACTTACCAATCCCTTTGCTGGTGTGTCCAACAAAAATCCATAAATCTTGAAGTACCAACCCCGAGGTCAGAGGGTCTTCCATGCCCTCCATATGCCTTTGTCCGAAGCTTTCCAAATCCTTGTTGGACAAGGCCATCTCAAACCGCTTGAGCCTCGGCCTCTCCCGAATCCTCTTCCGGCTATGCATGATGCTGCCCAGTACTATGCCTTCCCTCAACAAACCGGTCATGGCACTGAAAATTGCTTTCATCTTCGCCACGAAGTGCAAGATTTGATTGATGACGGGGTCATTGCTGCACCAAGCTCTGCAAAGTCTATCGGCATTGGATCGGTGAACTTGGGAGATAATATGACCATGTGATCGGGGGATGAACCACCTGTGGATGGCACTCAGTTCACTTCAGCTGTGGGGATGGCACGCACTATTTTGAGCATTTGCGAATGCTATTTACTTTACTTTCTGACTTGGGTATTGGGTCAATCTTGTTGTGTTGTAAAGAGTTAGTCATTTCTTGCTGAGTCAGTTGGGTATGTCTTGTTGTACCGAGTCATTCCTGTTTTGTTGGAGTCGAGTGATTTTGGGGGTGTTACCTCAGACATCACTTGCTTGTTTTGTGTTTGTCTTTTCATTTTCTTTTGAGTCTATTACTGCCTTGGAGCTAGTAATGCCAACAGATTTGCATGAACAGCAGTGATTTTCACACTCTTGTGTTTGCTTCTGCCTTGTGCTAGTTGTGCAAAAAGTTCTAAATGAGGTGGCAGTATTTGACTAAAAACTGTGTCTTTTCTGTGCTTTGAAATCATTACATTGACCTGAGTTCTTCAAAACTTTTTGAACATTGTGATGAAGATAAAGAGGAAGGAATTCCTCGGGATTTGCAAAAAAATTGATCAATTGAGAGAAAGAGAGGCATGCTAAGCCCTTAATGATTGAGATCATGCTTGTTAATGTGAGTACTGAGAAGGATCCTGGCTTGATCCAGATTGATTTCACATTGTCTTCTGCATAAGCGATTAGTTGCTTTCTTAAAAGATTTCAAAAAAAATTGTGCGTCGTCCTGTGAAGACCTGTGTGGAATCGCTCTTGAGATTGTGCAGCTTAGGATCGCTCTCAGCCCCGAGACTCGACCCCTCACTTTCCAACCTTGAACTTGAATTTAGCATGTTCAACGGTCAACTACTATGTGAGGCATGTGTGGCCAAATTCGAAGCAACCCTCGAACAAGGGGCAGGGAAGTCAGATCAAGAAGATCAGATGTTGTCAAAAGAAGCTTGCAAAGCTAGATCAGAAGCACCTCTCAAACTAGGGGCAAAAATGTCAAAGGTGCTTGAAGATTCAAAATTATTGGGATGTTTCTCAAGCTAACAAAGATCAGCAAGAATGCCAAATCCCAGAGGGGAGGAAAGAAGAAAGTATTGCTGAAGGACAACCGAGTTCCTATCCACAACACTAGGGGCAAATTCAGCCCCCCATTGGATGGACTCCTGCATCGTCAGCGAACAGCAGCCATTCTCCTGGATTCAGATGACTTTAGGATCTCCAAGCCATTTGACATGGACAAAGCTACACTTTTACCCTTGAGAGGCTCGCTGGGCTTAAAACCCGGAAGGGCGACCCAGGCAAAAGTTAGAGCAAGAAAAAGAAGAAAAATGAAGAAAATGAAAGGAAAAGATGAAAAAGAAAAAACTTGAAAAGAAATGAAAAGAATTGAAAAGGAAAGAAGAACATAGCTCGCAAGGTTGAAAACCCGGAAGGGCGGCCTTGGCAAAAGTTAAAGCGTAAAAGGAGAGGTCAATACCCGAGTGTACCTTAACCCCGAACTACGTAAGGCTTGATTCCCATCTTTGGGATACGTAGGCAACTTCATTTTGATGTCCAGCCATAAAACACTTCAAATTCGACTATGTCCATGTGATGGTTCTGGTCATCGTTGTCTTCTCTGTATTCGAGAATTTGGTTGTAATTGTCACTGTGAGGACTGGTTGCCACATGCTGCGTTGCTATTCAAACTAGGGGCTACTTTCCGTTACCGTCCAGTGCTGCAGTGCTATTCAGACTAGGGGCAACTTTCAGTTACCGTGCAGTGCTGTAGTGCCGCTCAGACAAGGGGCAATTTTTCATTGTTTTGGATCTGAGGTTGTGCATCTTAAGAGTAAATCCTGCGTTGGTCGAGCAGTGGCCATTTGCAAAAATAGTTTTTGAGAATTTTTAATGACGTTGGCTAATTCTCTTGAAAATTATTCCATTTTTCTAAAATTGAACCATTTCTTAGACCCAAAAAAGGAAAATTTTCAGTGCTCATAAACTGACTTGCATGATTTTAAATCAGAAAGTTGAACCAGTGTGTTAAACTAACTCTCATATTGATTAAAATTGTTTTGGTAGAAAGCAAAAACAAAAAATGGTCAAAATGATGAACTAAGGGCGCAGTTGAGTTAGGTTTTCTGTCTGTTTCCCGTTATCAACATACTTGCCAGAAAGGGCACCATATTTGCCAGAAAAGGGACAACTGAAGCTGATAGCAAAGGGCTGAAAGCTCTCTCATCCTCCAAGCAATGAGGTATCAAGCCAAGTACGAAGCACGAACTCGAATGGGGCAAGATATTACACTCCCTCTTCTGGGCCAGATCTGATCACGTCCAAACTCCCTAGCACAGCATCGTCAACCGATGTCAGTTGTCTGATCGCATTGCAACCCCTCTGTGGGAGAAACTCACTGTTGTGAACAAGAATAAGAATCTGGTAGAATACCAGGGGTAAGAGCCCACAGCTTCCTGCTTATCCATCAACCACCCAGGGGAGGGATAAAAAAAAAAAAGAGATTGAAGAATAGAGAGATGTGCGTTGAGAGGAAAAGTGAGTAACGGGATTTTTCAGAAAAACAGAGCCTAAGGGCCGAGTGATGTGAGAATCACAAATGAGAAAAGGTGGGAAACAATACCCGAAGAAACTGGCCCCTCATGAACTGAGAGGTCTCTCGTCATTGGAACACGTCTGAGTGTCGTGTCACTTGTTTTTGTTTGTCTCGATTCTTGTTTTGAGTCGTTTCAAGTGTCTTTGTTTGTGTTTAGGTTGTTTACCTTTTGTTTTTCTTTGTTGAGTCATACTGCGCTGTGTTCAATCGTAGGCTCAATACCCGATTAAGAACTCATTTCTCAATTTCAAAATGAATCGTTTTGTGCTCAGGAGTGTTGTGCCGTTCTTAATATTTGTGCCAAAACAGGATTGGTTCTTCATAAAACTGCAGGGTTCAACCCAGGTCATGTCAAAATAGTAAAACCAGGACCTATCTGAAGTTATGAAAGTTCCGGGCTGCAAAGCAAAAGAAAAGAGGAAAAATGTCGGGCATCTGAGTATGTCTCAACTCCTGCAAATTCCGTCATTGCATCCTGTATGTTCAAAATGAGCAGAGTACTATGTTACGAGCTGTGTGTTCAGAATGAGCTGTGTGCTGTATGAGCTGTGTGTTCAGAGTGAACAGAATACTGTGTTGATTGTTTCAATGCCAGAGTGGCAATCAGAGTGCTCTCCTTGAGTACCATTCCCCGTCAAAGTTATCTTGGTTATGTTTGCAATGAGGGAAAGTTTGAATATGATCAGGAAGGAAAACGATATTTGTGGTTTCTGCATGCAGGACCTTTGTACTGCGAGTTGAAGGTAAGTGTTCGAAGAACACAATGGAGGGGAGATCCCCGTCAGAGTAAAGCGGTTTAGCGCCAGTCACTCCATGAGGTGCTTTCTAAAGTGCTGCTTTGTTTGTTTATTGCATTCCCTAAACATCATGCTCTACATTGCTTGTAACATATACTGTATCATCGCACTTATTGCGTTTATTTGCATCTTGTGTTATCTTGTGCCATTTATCCTTTTACGCCGAGCTGTGTTTAGGATCGTTGTCCTCCGGGACTTTTGCAGGTTGCGCCGAGCACGCGCTTGATAGTTTGTTTCGGACCTCCTCTCATGATTTCAGCGTGGTTTGAGTGTCCACTTCCTCGCACGATTTCTGCGTGTTTGGAATTCATCTCAGGTTATGTTGTGTACGCACCTAGGCAGTTATTTTCAGGCCTCTTCTCATGATTTTAGCGTGGTTTGAGTGTCCCTTTCCTCACACGATTTCAGCGTGTTTGGAATTCATCCCAGGTCGCGTTGTGTACGCGCTTTGGCGTTTTGTTTTCGACCTCCTCTCACGATTTCAGTGTGGTTAGAGTGTTCTTTCCTCACACGATTTCAGCGTGTTTAGAATTCATCTCAGGTTGCGTCGTGTACGCACCTGGGCGGTTTGTTTTCGGACCTCCTCTCACGATTTCAGCGTGGTTTGAGTGTCCCTTTTCTCACACGATTTCAGCGTGTTTGGAATTTATCTCAGGTTGCATCGTGTACGCACCTGGGCGATTTGTTTTCGGACCTCCTCTCACGATTTCAACGTGGTTGAGTGTCCTTTTCCTCACACGATTTCAGCGTGTTTGGAATTTATCTCAGGTTGCGTCATGTACGCACCTAGGAGGTTGTTTTTAGGCCTCTTCTCACGATTTTAGCGTAGTTTGAGTGTCCCTTTCCTCACATGATTTCAGCGCGTTTGGAATTCATCTCAGGTCGCGTCGTGTACGCGCTTGGGCGTTCGGTTTTCGACCTCCTCTCACGATTTCAGCGTGGTTAGAGTGTTCTTTTCCTCACACAATTTCAGTGTGTTTAGAATTCATCTCAGGTTGCGTCGTGTACGCACCTGGGCGGTTTGTTTTCGGACCTCCTCTCACGATTTCGGCATGGTTTGAGTGTCCCTTTCCTCACACGATTTCAGCGTGTTTGGAATTTATCTCAGGTTGCGTCGTGTACGCACCTGGGCAGTTTGTTTTCGGACCTCCTCTCATGATTTCAGCGTGGTTTGAGTGTCTCTTTCCTCACACGATTTCAGCGTGTTTGGAATTCATCTTAGGTTGTGTTGTGTATGCAGCTAGGCGGTTGTCTTCGAACCTCTTCTCGCAATTTCAGCTTGGTTAGGGTGTTCTTTTCCACACACGATTTCAGCGTGTTTGGAATTCATCTCAGGTTGCGTTGTGTATGCACCTAGGCGGTTGTTTTCAGGCCTCTTCTCACGATTTCAGCGTGGTTAGAGTGTCCCCTTCCTCACACGATTTTTGCGTGTTTGGAATTTATCTCCGGTTGCATGGAACGCGCTCCTGATTGGTTTTCTTTGTTCTTCCTCCTCTCACGATTCCAGCGTGGTTGAAGTGCGTTACCCCATTTGCATCTATTGCTCTATCAGTTACATCCATTGCATCCTAACTGTTTTATGCTGGTCTAGGAGTCCTTAAATCCTCTAGTCTAGGAGACCTTAAATCTTGCATCTTCATTCGCACTGTCTTGTGCACTTTCTAGTCTAGGAGACCTTAAATCCTCTAAAGGTGCAATTCCTTTGGTGTTTGTCGTGCCCAAACGACTTCCAGTGGTCTGGTATAGCCACCTACCTGTGTTTGCGGTGAGTTCCTAGGAGACCAACTGACACGGTGGAAACTAGAGTTCGAATGTCTCATGCCTAGAATGCAAAGGTTCGGGATTTCCGAGACTAAAGGCTGGTTTAAATACCAAGGGGTATATCATCGGCTTGAAAATCTGTGTGGCAGCCCCATAGATTGAGATAGCATATATATGCGCCTCAACTCTGGATACTGAACCAACCTAGTTTTTCACCTTGTTAGAGAATAGGGAAAGCTACGACCATAGTCAGGGAGAAAAGTAGTACCTGTGATTCAACCGAGAAGAAGGGGAAGGTCCCCAACAGCATGAGGTAGGTCATTGCCAATTGCCCCTGCAAGGTACCTTCACTTCCTAGCTATTACATTGCATTGCATTGCATAAATCCTGAATTATCAAACCGACTTCGCGTAGCATATAAGTCCAATTTTCAAACCGGCTTCGCGCAGTGTATAAGTCTAATTTTCAAACCGGCCTCGCATAGCATATAAGTCCAATTATCAAACCGGCTTCGCGTAGCGTATAAGTCCAATTATCAAAATCGGTTAACAACAACAAATGCACTTGTCTGTTCACACCACCCAAATCGGTTTCGCGTAGCTATAAGTCCAATTATCAAAATCTTCCAGCATAATATTTTGCATCCTGCCCCTGAACTACGCTGGTTTGATACCTTGCAAAGGGATACGTAGGCAGCCTGCGGGTTCAACTAACTACATCTGTATTTTGTTTGTTTGTCCAAGTCTTCTGTCTTGTAAAAAATAGGTCATCTCTGGGCTTTGACATTCACTCCCGTCACTTCTTGACTTTGGAGTTCTATCAAAGAGGGGCAACTGTAGACACCCCATTTTTGACCGCCCTTAAGACTTGGGCACTACTGATGGTTTACTTGGTGGAGAAATGTGTGCAGGGCAAAAGTTCAGTTTCTTCGGCAAGGAGAGAGACAAATCTCAACTTCATACCCCTTTTGGACCAAAACAATCTTGATCAAAAGATTTTATACCTTGAAACCCTCTCTTTCAAAATGTTTTGAAACTAAAGTTCCTACGATATTTCGACGCTCACATTTCGTTAAATGTTGGGCTTTTTGGTAAACCGAGCAAGGACAAAGCGGAAATGAATGAAATAGAGATGAGATCTTTGAAAAATCTTTCAAAAGACTTTGTTTAGAGGTTTGGAGTTGAAGAAAAGAGGAAAGGAGAGAAGAGAATTAGTTTGGGAGAAGTTCAGCATGAATCCGGGTAGGACCAAAACTGCGCGCCTTCACGAAAATAGGTATAAATTTTTTCGCAGTTGGAATTTTCATGCAAGTCTGGTGCCATTGGAAAGCTAACTTCCGGGGCTTCAATTTGGACACAAGAATGACCTGAAAAGGAGTCCAGATGAAGGAGTTATGCCTATTTGAAGTTGGACCTGGAAAGCAGAAAAGCGGCCGGCCGACCAGAAAAACTAGCTGGCCGACCAGAAAATGTGGTCGGCTAACCAGAAAAGTGGCTGGCAGGTCCCAAACTGAGAATTTTTTTAAGATTTTTTCTCTCTAGCTGTTCTCCACAGCCTCCAGCTATCCCAAAAACCGATATTTCGAACCAACTCTTGCTTTTTGTTATATATGAGCCATATCTCCCATTTTGCAAAAAAAAAAGACTTCTTGGGCAAGCTTGAGAGCTTCTCTCACTAAACAACCTCTCTCTGTACAAACTTCCAGAGCAAGATCTCTGCCTCTCTCTCTCTAGAGCCTCTCTCTCTTGCTCCTTTTGTGCATAGAAGTGTATAGAAGTAAAGATATACAACTAGTTTGCCAAGGCATCCTTCGTCAAAGTTGCGTAACATTGGGTAGAGGTCCCTTGGAGCTCATTTTTGGACTGTTGGAAGGTCATTTAAGCCAGCAAAGAGGCCATTTTGCTGCTGTGCTACAAGGGTAAGCACATCTCCTCTTTTGTACTTGTTTTGCACACTTGCTTCACCACCCTTTTCCCCTTGTTTTGAGGTTGTTTTTGGGTTAGTGTTAAACTAAAAAAACCTCTATTTTTCAGTCCTAAAAATGGTGGTTTATGCCATGTTTGGCTAGGGGGTTGTGTCTCCCTTTTGTTCCTTAGCTTCTATAGCTTTTGAGCCATCTTTCAAGGCCTTTCAAAACAACTTTTAATGGCCTTTTGACCACTGAAATCCAGAGGATTTTCAGTGGTAAAAACCCTACTTTGAGGTCCCAAATGGGTGGGGGTTGTCCCCCCTCCTCTTCTCTTGTTTCCTTACATTATTGGCCTATCAAATGAGCATGTGTTTCTACTATTTTGAGGCTTGGTTCAGGTACTTTTTGTGATTTCTAGGACCTAGCTTGACTCTTTCCATGGTTGCTTTGGTCACCTTTTGCATGCTTCCTGTATCTGTAGTGCAATCCCATTTATGGCTTATCAAAGTAACATGTCTTTCTAGCATGTATGGGCTCCATTTCAGCACGTTTTTGGTCATTATTTAGCATGTCATAACTCTACCTAAAGTTGGTTTGATAGCCTCTTGCATGCTTCATGTACTTGTAGTATAAATCTTGCTTACTAGCTTTGTATACATGTTGTTTTGGCTCATCATTCTAGCATATTTTGACTATGCTCCAACATGATTTTATTGATATTTTGGGTTATTCTAGGACTGTTTTGGGTTGCCATGGTCATATCACTCATGTTTTTGTATAGTTATAGTGCAAATCCTTTGGCTGTCCCTAGCATGCTATATTTGTGATGCTTGCATACCTTGGCATCATTTGGCTTGGAATTTCAGAGCTTATATCTTTGCCATACTCTCATATTTATCACTCTCTGATTGTATTTAAGAGTTAAGCTTTGTGCCTTGCTTGCGGGCCATCATTTGGGCATGCTTTTTCTGGCTTTGCATCCTATCATTTCAGTCCATTTCGGCCACTGTTTTGACATGCATTAGGTCTATTTTGAGTGCTTTAGGTCATTTGAGCACTGCTTGGTGTGGTTGTAGTGTAAAGCCCTTGACTAGCTTTGAATTTCAAGTCTCTTGGCATGCTTTATTTGAGCTATTTGCATGATATGGCTTCACTTTGCATGTAATTTCAGAGCATATTGACTTGCCATGCTCCCACTTTTGTCACCCCTTGAGTGCCCCTAAGGGTTGTGTTCTTGTTGCCTAGCTTGTGGACCAATATGTGTGCATGTGTGTCTTGCCTTTTGGTGCCTTAGTCTTGGTGTTATGGCCACTGATTTGGACATGGCTGAGGCCTATCCATTTTGGTTTAAGTCCATCGAGCATTGTGTATTCCATGTGGTTCATTACATTGTATATGCCATGCCCATTTGCATTGCATATGCTAGTTGTTGTTCATATTATTCAATGCTTGTGTTGACTTGCATTGAGTATGTATGCATTAGCATTGTGCATGGCATTAGCCTTGTTAGGTTGTTCATGTTGCTTTGCATATTTGCATGCTTGCGTTGCATTGCATTTTTACATACTCCATGTTACATTGCATTGTGCATGCCTTGTTATGTGTTGCATTGTGTTTGGGATAGGAGTTAGCCCAAACGCGGGAAACAAGGGGCGTTTCATACTCAAAGTGATGAAATGTACCTCAATTCCCGGTTGCCGACACTCTTGACTATACATGATGGAGTTTTAGGCTTTATGTGTTCATATGTTTATTCATTTCATATTGAGTTGCGCAATTCGGCTCTTCGGCCATCATTCATCGAGATGCGTGATTGATGGCCCGAGGATCGAGAACTATACTCCCTTGAGCTCGTGTAATGATAGGGAGGGTGGTTGTGCACATATATCTTGCAAATACATTGCCATGCCCTTTCTTGCTCTCTGTTGTAGCAAACTGGAAGTAGTGCAGCAAAACTGGTCGGTCGACCAGTATTACTAGCTGGCCGACCACTTTTTCTGGTTTTTTAGCAAGAAAAGTGGTCGGTAGGTGGTCTCCCTCCCCAACAACTGCTCGGCAGCATCCCTAGAGGTCTCCTAGGTGGAGTTGAAGCTTTGTGGAGCTTGGTGAAGTGTTATGAAAACAGTTGCAAACAGAGACAAGTTGGGGCATCGCGATGGATGTCCAAGCGAGTCGATTCGAGCATGCATGCATCCCTCGTCATGAGGCCATTTCAATGCTTTGTTAACTTAGAATACTTATTTGTTTCAACTTGTTTTGTAATAATTAATTAGCCAGAATAGTTAGTTAACTAGTCGGTTCTGTATTATTTTTTCGAACCCTCCGTCGAGAGGGCACATTTGTTATAATAAGTGTGCGTGTGTGTGATGCTTGTCTTCTAACCCCACGTCTTTCTCCCTTTTTATGTACTAGCTTACGATGGTTAGTATTAGGGCATATTTTGTTTAGCATACCTTATGCTTGCATGCGTGCATTCATTCGTCTGTATTGCATGCACCGGGCTCAGTGCATTATACTAACTGCATTGTATTTCAATCCCAATTTGAATACATGTATCAAGTGTTGCATTTCACATGACATCTTAGGATAGCCGAGCCTATTTCTAGTTGCATTTTGCATGTGTTGCATTAGCCATCTTAACATAACTAGGCTCTTGCATTGATTACTAACTAGTTCTGTTTTGGCTCAGAGTACTCGGTGAGTGTTTATGCTTTAGCATCTTGCATGAGTGTGAGTGTTGCCATGATAGCATACTTATCATGAGGCTAACTGCTTAATTGATATAACTACCTGAATGCCTTTGGGTGAATGTTGGATTACTTGAATTGGAACAATTCATCGAAATGCGAGTCTTACGCCCACTTGAGGTGGCAAAATCCTGTTTTCTTAAGCCCACTTGAGGGTGGCAAAATCCACGTCTTAGCCTACTTGCGAGTAGCACATTCAAACCCTTATGCAATGATTTGTTCCAAATTAGGCGATCTAGTCTATACTTGTGTGTTGTGCGCGTCACATAGTAATTCTAGCTAATTAACCGGAATAAGAACACATGTGTTTTCAAAAACAAGATATCATGCTTAGTACAGGCCGATCTTTGATCTGGCGAGTGGGGGTGCTCATAGATGACCTTTCCCTCTCGTACCCAAGTTCCTGAGCCGAGGTAACTTTGGTGATAACAGACACGTGGCCTTAGGCACGAGTCAGGGTTTCCTAAATTTTCCAAATATAAAATATTTAGGTGGCGACTCTGTATCTGGCAAAACAGTCCATGTTTGGCACTTCTTTCTAAAAATTAGTTTTTCAAAATGATTTGCTAGATTTGCACTTTTTGGTGATTTATCAATCTCGTATCGCACTTTGTGAGATTAGATTCAGAACCGTGACATTGAGTTCGAACTGTAGTGAGCCCAAATGAACAAAATAGGATTTTTTCCGGGACGTTCGGGCGCGTCTACAGTTTCTGGCGACTCTGCTAGGGATTTAGAGAACTTGACTCGAACTCATGATATCTTGTTTTGATTACACTTATGTGTTTCTTTGCATTGCATTTGCATTGGTGCGCCTAGGACACCATGTTTACCATCTGCTATTCCTGAACGGTTTGTCGGAGGCTCGCTTTGAGAAGCGTGCCATAAGGCTGACCGGTTACGGGCTCTGCCACGTTGGGAACACAAACGCCGATTTTTACCGGGGCACCCTCTTTGACCATTCGACCTAGTGCATATTGGAATCCATAGTGACCATTCCAAACTAGGACAGGTTGCTTACCCGATTATAGGTTGTTTGAAACTGCTGCGTGCGTAGTGAAACCCTAGCTCCTGACAAAATAGGACAGGGAAACCCTACCCCACCATAGGGGTGTTTTGGCTCTTATTTGCTTGTTATGTGCTTTTAGAGTGTGCCTCTACAAGGAATGCATGTATCAGTTTGCAAGTCTAGGTATCAGGCCTGAGGGCATCAGTATTTTGGGGGAATCAGTTTTACCTGAGGGTATCAGTTTACAAGCAGAATTTTGGGCAGAATTCAGTAGAGAGTGCAGTCATTCAGCTATGCTCACATCTATTCCAGTGAAATTGGGCTGAGATGTTGCCTGTTTTCTCTTTTGCAAGGTAGTCTTGGAACTGTAGCTTCAGAAGGCTTCAATATCCCCCAAGGTTCATCGGACTTGTGCTGATAGACTTTGTCCGGTCAGAGATTCAGTTCAAGGGAAATCAGTGTTCCTTTGCTAGAGGTAGGGTAAAAAGGCTAGTCAGGCACAAATCACCAGTTCAGCAGTTACCAGATCAGTGGCCCTTATCCACCCCACCAATGAACAGTCAGGCTGAGGTCTCAATTTCTACTGCAAGGACAGATATACCAGTTGTTCAGATAAACCAACACTCTATAGCAGGTATGGAAGAGATGATGCATCAGCTCCAGGAAAGTATGCAAGCCATGCAGCAGGATGCTGCCCGTCAAGCAGAATTTGCCGCACGCCAGGCCGAAGTTATGGCTCAACAGGCAGAGTTGATCGCCAAGCTACAGCAGCAAATCGGGGCATCTGCTTCACACCCAGCTCCTCCCCCACCAAGAGTCCCAATACTCGGGGAGACAGCAAATGTCCAGGAAGATACGGACATCCTAACGGGGTCGGCTCCGCCCCCAATCCTACCCCAGCTGTCCAAGGCACCCACACCCACCAACCTACCGGATTCTCCCTTTGAGTTTGAAGTGGACCCCACCGCACTAAAAGTGAGCAAGCTAGAAAAGCTATTCAAGAAGTCTCAGGGCGTGAAGTCCATTCTGGATATTAAGGATGGGTACACCGATTCAACCGTGACTCTGCCAGACAGATTCAAAATGCCGCATATCGACCGCTTCGACGGCTCTGGAGACCCAATGGTGCACCTCCACCTATTTTCCGATATCCTGAGGCCAATGGGTTTGACCCAGAAGTTGTCTCTCTTCGGCCGAACCATGTCTACGATGGCCGCAATCTGGTATGCGAAATTGGAGGACTTTGTGAAATGGAACTGGGAAGAGTTAGCTGAGGCCTTTATTGCTCAACACTCCTACAACACACAGATCGAGGTCACAACTCGTGATCTCGAAGTCACTCGCCAAGAACCAAAGGAGGGTTTCTCAGAGTTCGTGACGAGAGGGAGAACAAAGGCCTCAATGATGACTACAAGGCCTTCTGACAAAGATTCGATCAGGATGATTGTTCAGAATTTGCATATCAAGTTGCTGCAAAAGATGGTGGTTTTACCTCTGTTTACCTTTCCAGCCCTTCATGAAATGGGGGTTCAAATCGAGGATGCTATCAGACAAGGAATCTTTGCAGAAGATGATGAGCCTTTGCAGAAGAATGTTCTTCGCAGTTCCAATGCTACTACTGATGGTAACACAATTGAAAAATGCTCAGAAGTAGACTCTATCACCACTTCCCTCAATGGCCAGAAGCCAATCACTTCAAATTGGCCCCAAGCCCGAAAGTTCAATCCTCTTTACATGAGTCTCCCAAGCTTTGAAAATGCTGCAAGAAGAAGGCACCTAGAACTCCTTTTCTACCAAGATATGACCAAGCTAAATACTGTGCCTATCATAGACAACATGGTCACGATACGAACTGTTGCATCCGCCTCCGTCATAAGATTAAGGATCTTATTGACGAAGAGACCCTATCTCCACCCAAAGGACCTCAGGTTAGTACTGACTCTTCACCTCCCCACCTCAACCACATCCACACACTACCATCCACCTTCGACCCCAGCATATACATCACCCCGGCCCAGCTACCCAAACCTGAGGTGTTCATTCCAGAAAGCATGGACTTATGCATGATGGGTGCACCTGAACCCCAATCATCTCAAACCCGTGAACCCACTACTTCTGAGTTGATGAGAATGATTGAAGATCTTCAAAGAACTGTGACAAATCTGGCCTCCGGCACATTGGCTCCCTCATCGACCACATCACATGCTAGGAGTTTCACGACAAAAGGCACCCCAATCTTGGGATGGGTTGTATTGGAAGAAGGCCAATCCCTTAGCAAAATGGAGGCAAGAGGTAAGAACAAGGTAGGGGCATGCATTGATCCCCATGAACACCTTCTGTGGGCAGCGGAGGCTTTGAAGGCGGAAGGGCCAGCAAGTGCTCGCAGTTGTTGCAAAGATTATGGAGGATACTTTCGTCACTCAGAATGAGAGCAGTTCGAAACAAGGAAAAAACCCGGAGAAGGGCCATCGTACCAGAAACGATTCTGTTAGCTCTAATCCTCCACTCGGAAGAGGTCATCAAACCAGGCCAAAACCTGCCAATCCCTTTGCTGGTGCGTCCAGCAAAAATCCACAAACCTTGAAGTACCAACCCCGAGGTCAGAGGGTCTTCCATGCCCTCTATATGCCTTTGTCCGAAGCTTTCCAAATCCTTGTTGGACAAGGCCATCTCAAACCCCTTGAGCCTCGGCCTCTCCCAAATCCTCTTTCGGCTACACATGATGCTACCCAGTACTGTGCCTTCCACCAACAAACCGGTCATGGCACTGACAATTGCTTTCATCTTCGCCACGAAGTGCAAGATTTGATTGATGACGGGGTCATTGCCGTACCAAGCTCTGCAACGTCTATCGGCATTGGATCGGTGAACTTGGGAGATAATGTGACCACGTGATCGAGGGATGAACCACCTGTGTATGGCACTCAGTTCACTCTAGTTGTGGGGATGGCACGCATTATTTTGAGCATTTGTGAATGCTGTTTACTTTACTTTCTAACTTGGGTATTGGGTCAGTCTTGTTGTGTTGTACAGAGTTATTCTTTTCTTACTGAGTCAGTTGGGTCTGTCTTGTTGTACCGAGTCAGTCCTGTTTTGTTGGAGTCGGGTGATTTCGGGGGTGTTACCTCGGACATCACTTGCTTGTTTTGTGTTTGTCTTTTCGTTTTCTTTTGAGTCTATTTCTTCTTTGGAGCTAGTAATGCCAACAGATTTGAATGAACATCAGTGATTTTCACACTCTTGTGTTTGCTTCTGGCTTGTGCTAGTTGTGCCCGAAGTTCTAAATGAGATGGCAGCATTTGACTAAAAACTATGTCTTTTCTGTGCTTTGAAATCATTACATTGACCTGAGTTCTTCAAAACTTTTTGAACATTGTGATGAAGATAAAGATGAAGGAATTCCTTGGGATTTGCAAAAAAATTAATCAATTGAGAGAAAGAGAGGCATGCTAAGCCCTTAATGATTGAGATCATGCTTGTTAATGTGAGTACTGAGAAGGATCCTGGCTTGATCCAGATTGATTTCACATTGTCTTCCGCATGAGCGATTAGTCGCTTTGTTAAAAGATTTCAAAAAAATGTTTTGCATCGTCCAGTGAAGACCTGTGTGGAATCGCTCTTGAGATTGTGTAGCTTAGGATCGCTCTCAGCCCCGAGACTTGACCCCTCACTTTCAAACCTTGAACTTGAATTCAGCATGTTCAACGGTCAACCACAATGTGAGGCATGTGTGGCCAGATTCGAAGCAACCCTCGAACTAGGGGCAGGGAAGTCAGATCAAGAAGATCAGATGTCGTCAAAAAAAGCTTGCAAAGCTAAATCAGAAGCATCTCTCAAACTTGGGGCAAAAATGTCAAACGTGCTCGAAGAGTCAAAATTATTGGGATCTTTCTCACACTAACAAAGATCAGCAAGAGTGCCAAATCCCAGAGGGGAGGAAAGAAGAAAGTATTGTTGAAGGATAACAGAGTTCCAATCCGCAACACTAGGGGAAAATTCAGCACCCCATTGGATGGACTCCTGCATCGTCAGCGAACAGCAGCCATTCTCCTGGATTCAGATGACTTCCGGATCTCAAAACCATTTGACATGGACAAAGCTACACTTTTAGCCTTGAGAGGCTCGCAGGGCTGAAAACCTGGAAGGGCGACCCAGGCAAAAGTTAGAGCAAGAAAAAGAACAAAAGGAACAAAAAAAAGGAAAATGCAAAGAATGAAAAAAAAAATAGAAGAAAAATAAAGAAAATGAAAGGAAAAGATGAAAAAGAAAAAAGTAGAAAAGAAATGAAAAGAAAAGAAGAACATAGCTCGCAAGGTTGAAAACCTGGAAGGGCGGCCTTGGCAAAAGTTCGAGCGCAAAAGGAGAGGTTAATACCCGAGTATACCTTAACTCCGAACTACGTAAGGCTTGATTCCCATCTTTGGGATACGTAGGCAACTTCATTTTGAAGTCTAGCCATCAAAACACTTCAAATTCGACTATGTCCATGTGATGGTTCTGGTCATCTTTGTCTTCTCTGTATTCGAGAATTTGGTTGTAATTGTCACTGTGAGGACTGGTTGCCACATGCTGTGACGCTATTCAAACTAGGGGCAACTTTCCGTTGTCGTGCAGTGCTGCGGTGCTATTTAGACTAGGGGCAACTTTCAGTTGCCATGCAGTGCCGCTTAGACAAGGGGGAATTTTTCATTGTTTTGGATCTGAGGTTGTGCATCTCAAGAGTAAATCCTGCGTTGGTCGAGCAGTGACCATTTGCAAAATAGTTTTTGAGAATTTTTAATGAGGTTGACTAATTCTCTAAAAAATTATTCCATTTTTCTAAACTTGGACCATTTCTTAGACCCAAAAAAGGGAAATTTTCAGTGCTCATAACCTGACTTGCATGATTTTAAATTTGAAAGTTGAACAAGTGTGGTAATCTAACTCTCATATTGATTAAAATTGTTTTAGTAGAAAGCAAAAACAAAAAATGGTCAAAATGATGAACTAGGGGCACAGTTGAGTCAGGTGTTTTGTCTGTTCCCCGTTATCAACATACTTGCCAGAAAGGGCACCGTATTTGCCAGAAAGGGCACAACTGAAGCTGACAGCAAAGGGCTGAAAGCTCTCTCATCCTCCAAGCAACGAGGTATCAAGCCAAGTACGGAGCACGAACTCGAATGGGGCAAGATATTCCACTCCCTCTTCAAGGCCAGATCTGATCACGTCCAAACTCCCCAGCACAGCATCGTCAATCGATGTCAGTTGCAGATCTACTACGCGTTTGGTCGTATTGCAACCCCTCTGTGAGAGAAACTCACTGTTGTGAACAAGAATAAGAATTTGGTAGAATACCAGGGGTAACAGCCCACAACTTCCTACTTATCTATCAACCACCCAGGGGAGGGATAAAAAAAAATGAGAGATTGAAGAATAGAGAGATGTGCGCTGAGAGGAAAAGTGAGTAGAGGGATTTTTCAGAAAAATAGAGCCTGAGGGCCAAGTGATGTCAGAATCACAAATGAGAAAGCGTGTGAAACAATACCCGAAGAAACTGGCTCCTCACGAACTGAGAGGTCTCTCGCCATTGGAAAACGTCTGAGTGTCGTTTCTCTTGTTTTTGTATGTCTCGATTCTTGTTTTGAGTCGTTTCAAGTGTCTTTGTTTGTGTTTAGGTTGTTTACCTTTTGTTTTTCTTTGTTGAGTCGTACTGCGCTGTGTTCAATCGTAGGCTCAATACCCGGTCAAGAACTCATTTCTCAATTTCAAAATGAATCGTTTTGTGCTCAGGAGTGTTGTGCCATTCTCAATATTTGTGCCAAAACAGGATTGGTTCTTTCATAAAGCTGCAGGGTTCAACCCAGGTCATGTCAAAATAGTAAAACCAGGACCTATCTGAAGTTATGAAAGTTCTGGGCTGTAAAGCAAAAGAAAAGAGAAAAAATGTCAGGCATCTGAGTATGTCTCAACTCCTGCAAATTCCGTCCTTGCATCCTGTGTGTTAAGAATGAGCAGAGTACTATGTTACGAGCTGTGTGTTTAGAATGAGTTGTGTGCTGTATGAGTTGTGTGTTCAGAGTGAACAGAATACGGTGTTGATTGTTTCAATGTCAGAGTGGCAATCAGAGTGCTCTCCCTGAGTACCATTCCCCATCAAAGTTATCTTGGTTATGTTTGCAATGAGGGAAAGTTGTGAATATGATCTGGAAGGAAAACGACATTTGTGGCTTCTGCATGCAAGCCCTTTGTACTGCAAGTTGCAGGTAAGTGTTCGAAGAACACCATGGAGGGGAGATCCCTGTCAGAGTAAAGTGGTTTGCCGCCACTCACTCCATGAGGGGCTTTCTAAAGTGCCGCTTTGTTTGTTTAATGCATTCCCTGAACATCATTCTCTGCATTGCTTGTAACATGTACTGTATCATCGCACTTATTGCGTTTATTTGCATCTTGTGTTATCTTGTACCATTTATCCTTTTACGCCGAGCAGTGTTTAGGATCATTGTCCTCCGGGACTTTCACAGGTTGCGCCGAGCACGCGCTTGATAGTTTGTTTCGGACCTTCTCTCACGATTTCAGCGTGGTTTGAGTGTCCGTTTCCTCACACAATTTCAACGTGTTTGGAATTCATCTCAGGTTCTGTTGTGTACGCACCTGGGCAGTTGTTTTCAGGCCTCCTCTCACGATTTTAGTGTGGTTTGAGTGTCCCTTACCTTACACGATTTCAGCGTGTTTGGAATTCATCCCAGGTCGCGTCGTGTACGTGCATGGGCGTTTGGTTTTAGACCTCCTCTCACGATTTAAGCGTGGTTAGAGTGTTCTTTTCCTCACACAATTTCAATGTGTTCAGAATTCATCTCAGGTTGCGTCGTGTACGCACCTGGGCGGTTTGTTTTCGGACCTCCTCTCACGATTTCAGCATGGTTTGAGTGTCCCTTTCCTCTCACAATTTCAACATGTTTGAAATTTATCTCAGGTTGCGTCGTGTACGCACCTGGGCGGTTTGTTTTCGGACCTCCTCTAACGATTTCAACGTGGTTTGAGTGTCCCTTTCCTCACACGATTTCAGCGTGTTTGGAATTTATCTCAGGTTGCGTCATGTACGTACGTAGGCGGTTGTTTTCAGGCCTCTTCTCACGATTTCAGCGTAGTTTGAGTGTCCATTTCCTCACACGATTTCAGCGCGTTTGAAATTCATCCCAGCTCGCGTCGCGTACGCGCTTGGGCGTTCGATTTTCGACCTCCTCTCACGATTTCAGCGTGGTTAGAGTGTTCTTTTCCTCACACAATTTCATTGTGTTTAGAATTCATCTCAGGTTGAGTCGTGTATGCACCTGGGTGGTTTGTTTTCGGACCTCCTCTCACGATTTCGGCATGGTTTGAGTGTCCCTTTCCTCACACGATTTCAGTGTGTTTGGAGTTTATCTCAGGTTGCGTCGTGTACGCACCTGGGCAGTTTGTTTTCGGACCTCCTCTCATGATTTCAACGTGGTTTGAGTGTCCCTTTCCTCACACGATTTCGGCGTGTTTGGAATTTATCTCAGGTTGCGTCATGTACGCACCTGGCGGTTGTTTTTCGGCCTCTTCTCACGATTTCAGCGTGGTTTGAGTGTCCCTTTTCTCACACGATTTCAGCGTGTTTGGAACTCATCTCAGGTTACATCGTGTACGCACCTAGCCGTTTGTTTTCGGACCTCGTCTCACGATTTTAGCGTGGTTTGAGTGTCCCTTTCCTCACACAATTTCAATGTGTTTGGAATTCATCCCAGGTCGCGTCGTGTACGTGCTTGGGCGTTTTGTTTTCGACCTCCTCTCACGATTTCAACGTGGTTAGAGTGTTCTTTTCCTCGCACGATTTTAGCGTGTTTGTAATTCATTTCAGGTTGCGTCATGTATGCACCTGGGCGGTTTGTTTTCGGACCTCCTCTCACGATTTCAGCATGGTTTGAGTGTCCCTTTCGTCACACGATTTCAGCATGTTTGGAATTCATCTCAGGTTGTGTTGTGTACGCAGTTAGTCGGTTGTCTTCGAGCCTCTTCTCGCGATTTCAGCATGGTTAGAGTGTTCTTTTCGTTCCACGATTTCAACGTGTTTGGAATTCATCTTAGGTTGCGTTGTGTATGCACCTAGACGGTTGTTTTCAGGCCTCTTCTCACGATTTCAGCGTGGTTAGAGTGTCTCCTTCCTTATACGATTTCTGCGTGTTTGGAATTTCTCTCAGGTTGCGTCTTGTACGCACCTGGGTGGTTTGTTTTCGGACCTCCTCTAACGATTTCAACGTGGTTTGAGTGTCCCTTTCCTCACACAATTTCAGCGTGTTAGAAATTTATCTCAGGTTGCGTCATATACGCACCTAGGCGGTTGTTTTCAGGCCTCTTCTCACGATTTCAGCGTGGTTTGAGTGTCCCTTTCCTCATACGATTTCAGCGTGTTTGGAATTCATCCCAGGTCGTGTCGTGTACGTGCTTGGGCGTTTGGTTTTCGACCTCCTCTCACGATTCCAACGTGGTTAGAGTGTTCTTTTCCTTACACAATTTCAGTGTGTTTAGAATTCACTCAGGTTGCGTCGTGTACGCACCTGGGCGGTTTGTTTTCGGACCTCCTCTCACGATTTCGGCATTGTTTGAGTGTTCCTTTACTCACACGATTTCAGCGTGTTTGGAAATTATCTCAGGTTGCGTCGTGTACGCACCTGGGCAGTTTGTTTTCGGACCTCCTCTCATAATTTCAACGTGGTTTGAGTGTCCCTTTCCTCACACGATTTCGGCGTGTTTGGAATTTATCTCAGGTTGCGTCATGTACGCACCTGGCGGTTGTTTTCAGGTCTCTTCTCACGATTTCAGTGTGGTTTGAGTGTCCCTTTCCTCACACGATTTCAGCGTGTTTGGAATTCATCTCAGGTTACGTCGTGTACGCACCTGGCCGTTTGTTTTCGGACCTCGTCTCACGATTTTAGCGTGGTTTGAGTGTCCCTTTCCTCACACAAGTTCAGCGTGTTTGGAATTCATCCCAGGTCACGTCGTGTACGTGCTTGGGCATTTTGTTTTCGACCTCCTCTCACGATTTCAACGTGGTTAGAGTGTTCTTTTCCTTACACGATTTTAACATGTTTGTAATTCATCTCGGGTTGCGTCGTGTACGCACTTGGGCGGTTTGTTTTCGGGCCTCCTCTCACGATTTCAGCGTGGTCTGAGTGTCCCTTTCCTCACACGATTTCAGCGTGTTTGGAATTCATCTCAGGTTGTGTTGTGTACGTAGCTAGTCGGTTGTCTTCGAGCCTATTTTCGCGATTTCAGCATGGTTAGAGTGTTCTTTTCCTCACACAATTTCAACGTGTTTGGAATTCATCTCAGGTTGCGTTGTGTATGCACCTAGACGGTTGTTTTCAGGCCTCTTCTCACGATTTCAGCGTGGTTAGAGTGTCCCCTTCCTTACACGATTTCGGCGTGTTTGGAATTTATCTCAGGTTGCGTCATGTACGCACCTGGGCGGTTTGTTTACGGACCTCCTATCACGATTTCAACGTGGCTTGAGTGTCCCTTTCCTCACACGATTTCAGCGTGTTTGAAATTTATCTCAGCTTGCGTCATGTTCGCACCTAGGCGGTTGTTTTCAGGCCTCTTCTCACGATTTCAGCGTGGTTTGAGTGTCCCTTTCCTCCACGATTTCAGCGTGTTTGGAATTCATCCCAGGTCACGTCGTGTATGTGCTTGGGCGTTTGGTTTTCGACCTCCTCTCACGATTTCAGCGTAGTTAGAGTGTTCTTTTCCTCACACAATTTCAGTGTGTTTAGAATTCATCTCAGGTTGTGTCGTGTACGCACCTGGGCGGTTTGTTTTCGGACCTCCTCTCACGATTTCAGCATGGTTTGAGTGTCCCTTTCCTCACACGATTTCAGCGTGTTTGGAATTTATCTCAGGTTACGTCGTGTACGCACCTGGGCAATTTCTTTTCGAACCTCCTCTCATGATTTACACGTGGTTTGGGTGTCCCTTTCCTCACACGATTTCGGCGTGTTTGGAATTTATCTCAGGTTGCGTCATGTACACACCTGGGCGGTTGTTTTCAGGCCTCTTCTCACGATTTCAGCGTGGTTTGAGTGTCCCTTTCCTCACACGATTTCAGCGTGTTTGGAATTCATCTCAGGTTACGTCGTGTACGCACCTGGCCGTTTGTTTTCGGACCTCGTGGTTTGAGTGTCCCTTTCCTCACACAATTTCAGCGTGTTTGGAATTCATCCCAGGTCGCGTCGTGTACGTGCTTGGGCGTTTTGTTTTCGACCTCCTCTCACGATTTCAACGTGGTTAGAGTGTTCTTTTCCTCACACGATTTTAACGTGTTTGTAATTCATCTCAGGTTGCGTCGTGTACGCACCTGGGCGGTTTGTTTTCGGACCTCCTCTCACGATTTCAACGTGGTTTGAGTGTCCCTTTCCTCACATGATTTCTGCGTGTTTGGAATTCATCTCAGGTTGTGTTGTGTGCGTAGCTAGTCGGTTGTCTTCGAGCCTATTCTCGCGATTTCAGTATGGTTAGAGTGTTTTTTTCCTCACACTTGGAATTCATCTCAGGTTGCGTTGTGTATGCACCTAGACGGTTGTTTTCAGGCCTCTTCTCACGATTTCGGCATGGTTAGAGTGTCCCCTTCCTTACACGATTTCTGCGTGTTTGGAATTTATCTCAAGTTGCGTCGTGTACGCACCTGGGCGGTTTGTTTTCGGACCTCCTCTTACGATTTCAACGTGGTTTGAGTGTCCCTTTCCTCACACGATTTCAGCGTGTTTGAAATTTATCTCAGGTTGCGTCATGTACGCACCTAGGCGGTTGTTTTCAGGCCTCTTCTCACGATTTCAGCGTGGTTTGAGTGTCCCTTTCCTCACACGATTTCAGCGTGTTTGGAATTCATCCCAGGTCGCGTCGTGTACGTGCTTGGGCGTTTGGTTTTCGACCTCCTCTCACGATTTCAGTATGGTTAGAGTGTTCTTTTCCTCACACAATTTCAGTGTGTTTAGAATTCATCTCAGGTTGCGTCGTGTACGCACCTAGGCGGTTTGTTTTCGGACCTCCTCTCACGATTTCAGCATGGTTTGAGTGTCCCTTTCCTCACACGATTTTAGCGTGTTTGGAATTTGTCTCAGGTTACGTCGTGTACGCACCTGGGCAATTTGTTTTCGAACCTCCTCTCATGATTTCAACGTGGTTTGGGTGTCCCTTTCCTCACACGATTTCGGCGTGTTTGGAATTTATCTCAGGTTGCGTCATGTACGCACCTGGGCGGTTGTTTTCAGGCCTCTTCTCACGATTTCAGCGTGGTTTGAGTGTCCCTTTCCTCACATGATTTCAGCGTGTTTGGTATTCATCTCAGGTTACGTCGTGTACGCACCTGGCCCTTTGTTTTCGGACCTCGTCTCACGATTTTAGCGTGGTTTGAGTGTCCCTTTCCTCACACAATTTCAGCGTGTTTGGAATTCATCCCAGGTCGCGTCGTGTACGTGCTTGGGCGTTTTGTTTTCGACCTCCTCTCACGATTTCAACGTGGTTAGAGTGTTATTTTCCTCACACGATTTTAGCGTGTTTGGAATTCATCTCAGGTTGCGTCGTGTACGCACCTGGGCGGTTTGTTTTCGGACCTCCTCTTACGATTTCAGCGTGGTTTGAGTGTCCCTTTCCTCACACGATTTCAGCGTGTTTGGAATTCATCTCTGGTTGTGTTGTGTACGCAGCTAGTCGGTTGTCTTCGAGCCTCTTCTCGCGATTTCAGCATGGTTAGAGTGTTCTTTTCCTCACACGATTTCAACGTGTTTGGAATTCATCTCAGGTTGCGTTGTGTATGCACCTAGACGGTTGTTTTCAGGCCTCTTCACACGATTTTAGCGTGGTTAGAGTGTCCCCTTCCTCACACGATTTTTGCGTGTTTGGAATTTAGCTCCGGTTGCGTGGAACGCGCTCCTGATTGGTTTTCTTTGTTCTTCCTCCTCTCACGATTCCAGTGTGGTTGTAGTGCATTACCCCATTTGCATCTATTGCTCTATCTGTTACATCCATTGCATCCTATTTGTTTTATGCTGGTCTAGGAGTCCTTAAATCCTCTAGTCTAGGAGACCTAAAATCCTGCATGTTTATTCGCACTGTCTTGTGCACTTTCTAGTCTAGGAGACCTTAAATCCTCTAAAGGTGCAATTCCTTTGGTGTTTGTCGTGCCCGAACGACTTCCAGTGGTCTGGTATAGCCACCTACCTCTATTTGCGGTGAGTTCCTAGGAGACAAACTGAGACGGTGGAAACTAAAGTTCGAATGGCTCATGCCTAGAACGCAAAGGTTTGGGATTTCCGAGACTAAAGTCTCGTTTAAATACCAAGGGGTATATCATCGACTTGAAATCTGTGTGGCAGCCCCATAGATTGAGATAGCATATGTATGCGCCTCAACTCTAGATACTGAACCAACCTAGTTTGTCACCCTGTTAGAGAATAGGGAAAGCTGCGACCATAGTCAGGGAGAAAAGTAGTACCTGTGGTTCAACCGAGAAGAAGGGAAAGGTCCCCAACAGCATGAGGTAGGTCATTGCCAATTGCCCCTGCAAGGTACCTTCACTTCCTAGCTATTACATTGCATTGCATTGCATAAATCCTGAATTATCAAACCGGCTTCACGTAGCATATAAGTCCAATTTTCAAACCGACTTCGCGCAGCGTATAAGTCTAATTTTCAAACCGGCCTCGCATAGCGTATAAGTCCAATTATCAAACCGGCTTCGCATACCGTATAAGTCCAATTATCAAAATCGGTTAACAACAACAAATGCACTTGTATGTTCACACCACCCAAATCGAGTTCGCGTATCTATAAGTCCAATTATCAAAATCTTCCTGCATAACATTTTGCATCCTGCCCCTGAACTACGCTGGTTTGATTCCTTGAAAAGGGATACGTAGGCAGCCTGCGAGTTCAACCAACTACATTTGTATTTTGTTTGTTTGTCCAAGTCTTCTGTCTTGTAAAAAATGGGTCGTCCCTGGCCTTTGACATTCACTCCCGTCACTTCTTGACTTCTGAGTTCTATCAAAAAGAGGCAACTGTAGACACCCCATTTTTGACCGCCCGTAAGACTTGGGCACTGCTGATGGTTTTACTTGGTGGAGAAATGTGTGCAGGACAAAAGTTCAGTTTCTTCGGCAAGGAGAGAGACAAATCTCAACTTCATACCCCTTTTGGACCAAAACAATCTTGATTGAAAGATTTTAGACCTTGAAACCCTCTCTTTCAAAATATTTTGAAAATAAAGTTCCTATGATATTTTGACGCTCACATTTCGTTAAATGTTGCGCTTTTTGATAAACCGAGCAAGGACAAAGTGGAAATGAATGAAATAGAGATGAAATGTTTGAAAAATCTTTCAAAACACTTTGTTTAGAGGGTTGGAGTTGAAGAAAAGAGGAAAGGAGAGAAGAAAATTAGTTTGGGAGAAGTTCGGCATGAATCCGGGTAGGACCAAAACTGCGCGGCTTCACGAAAATAGGCATAAATTTTTTCACAGTTAGAATTTTCATGCAAGGCTGGTACCATTGGAAAGCTAACTTCCTGAGATTCAATTTGGACATAAGAATGACTTGAAAAGGAGTCCAAATGAAGGAGTTATGCCCATTTGAAATTGGACCTGGAAAGTAGAAAAGTGGTCCGCCGACCAGAAAAACTAGCTGGCCGACTAGAAAAAGTGGTCGGCCGACCAAAAAAGTGGCCGGCCGACCAGAAAAGTGGCTGGCAAGTCCCAAACTAGTATTTTTTTGAAGATATTTTCTCTCTAGTTGTTCTCCACAACCTCCAGCTATCCCAAAAACAGATATTTCGAACCAACTCTTGCTTTTTGCTATATATGAACCATATCTCCCATTTTGCAAAAAAAAGACTTCCTGGACAAGCTTGAGAGCTTCTCTCACTAAACTCCCTCTCTCTCTAAAAAACTTCCAGAGCAAGATCTCTGCCTCTCTCTCTCTCTCTAGAGCCTCTCTCTCTTGCTCCTTTTGTGCATAGAAGTGTATAGAAGTAGAGATATACAACTAGTTTGCCAAGGCATCCTTCATCAAAGTTGCATATCATTGTGATGAGGCCCCTTGGAGCTCATTTTTGGACAATTGGAAGGTCATTTAAGCCAACAAAAAGGCCATTTTGCTGCTGTGCTACAAGGCTAAGCACATCTCCTCTTTTGCACTTGTTTTGCACACTTGCTTCACCACCCTTTTTCCCTTATTTTGAGGCTATTTTTGGGTTAGTGTTGAACTACAAAAACCTCTATTTTGCATTCCTAAAAGTGGTGGTTTAAGGCTTGTTTGGCTAGGGGGTTGTCTCTCCCTTTTGTTCCTTAGCTTCTATAGCTTTTGAGCCATCTTTCAAGGCCTTTCAAAACAAATTTTCATTGCCTTTTGACCACTGAAATCTAGAGGATTTTCAGTGGTAAAAACCCTGCTTTCAGGTCCCAAATGGGTGGGGGTTGTCCCCCCTCCTCTTCTCTTGTTTCCTTATATTATTGGCCTATCAATGGAGCATGTGTTTCTACTATTTTGAGGCTTGGTTCAGGTACTTTTTTGTGACTTCTTGGACCTACCTTGACTCTTTCCATGGTTGGTTTGGTCACCTTTTGCATGCTTCTTGTATCTGTACTGCAATCCCATTTATGGCACATCAAAGTAACATGTCTTTCTAGCATGTATGGGCTCCATTTCAGCAGGTTTTTGGTCATTATTTAGCATGTCATAACTCTACCTAAAGTTGGTTTGATAGCCTCTTGCATGCTTCATGTACTTGTGGTACAAATCTTGCTTACTAGCTTTGTATGCATGTTGTTTTGGCTCATCATTCTAGCATATTTTGGCTATGCTCCAACATGATTTTATTGATATTTTGGGCTGTTCTAGGACTGTTTTGGGCTGCCATGGTCATATCACTCATGTTTTGTATAGTTATAGTGCAAATCCTTTGGCTGTCCCTAGCATGCTATATTTGTGATGTTTGCATACCTTGGCATCATTTGGCATGGAATTTTAGAGCTTATATCTTTGCCATACTCTCATATTTATCACTCTCTAATTGTATTTGAGAGTTGAGCTTTGTGCCTTGCTTGCGAGCCATCATTTGGGCATGCTTTTTCTGGCTTAGCATGCTATCATTTCAGTCCATTTCGGCCACTGTTTGGACATGCATTAGGTCTGTTTTGAGTGCTTTAGGTCATTTGAGCATTGCTTGGTATGGTTGTAGTGTAAAGCCCTTGACTAGCTTTGAATTTCAAGTCTCTTGGCTTGGTTTATTTGAGCTATTTGCATGATATGGCTTCACTTTGTATGTAATTTCAGAGCATATTGACTTGCCATGCTCCCACTTTTGTCACCCCTTGAGTGCCCCTAAGGGTTGTGTTCTTGTTGTCTAGCTTGTGGACCAATATGTGTGCATGTGTGTCTTGCCTTTTGGTGCCTTAGTCTTGGTGTTATGGCCACTGATTTGGACATAGCTGAGGCTTATCCATTTTCATTTAAGTCCATCGAGCATTGTGTATGCGATGTGGTTCATTGCATTGTATATGCCATGTCCATTTGCATTGCGTATGCTAGTTGTTGTTCATATTGTTCCATGCTTGTGTTGCCTTGCATTGAGTATGTATGCATTAGCATTGTGCATGGCATTAGCCTTGTTAGGTTGTTCATGTTGCATTGCATATTTGCATGCTTGCGTTGCATTGTATTTTTACATACTCCATGTTACATTGCATTGTGCATGCCATGTTATGTGTTGCATTGTGTTTGGGATAGGAGTTAGCCCAAACACGGGAAATGAGGGCGTTTCATACTCAAAGTGATGAAATATACCTCAATTCTCGGTCGCTGACACTCTTGACTATACATGATGGAGTTTTAGGCTTTACGTGTTCATATGTGCATTCATTTCATATTGAGTTGCACAATTCGGCACCTCGACCATCATGCATCGAGATGCGTGATTGATGGCCCGAGGATCGAGAACTATACTCCATTGAGCTCGTGTAATGATAGGGAGGGTGGTTGTGCACATATATCTTGCAAATACATTGCCATGCCCTTTCTTGCTCTTTGTTGCAGCAAACTGGAAGAAGTGCAGCAAAACTGGTCGGCCGACCAGTATTACTAGCTGGCCGACCACTTTTTCTGGTTTTTCAGCAAGAAAAGTGGTCGGCAGGTGGTCTCCCTCCCCAATAACTGGTCGGCAGGATCCCTAGAGGTCTCCTAGGTGGAGTTGAAGCTTTGTGGAGCTTGGTGAAGTGTTATGAAAACAGTTGCAAACAGAGGCAAGTTCGGGCATCGCGATGGATTTCCGAGCGAGTCGATTCGAGCATGCATGCATCCCTCGTCATGAGGCCATTTCAATGCTTTGTTAACTTAGAATACTTATTTTTTTCAACTTGTTTTGTAATAATTAATTAGCTAGAATAGTTATTTAATTAGTCGGTTCTGTATTATTTTTTCGGACCCTCCGTCGAGAGGCCACATTTGTTATAATAAGTGTGCGTGTGTGTGATTCATGTCTTCTAACCCCATGTCTTTCTCCCTTTTATTTACTAGCTTACGATGGTTAGTATTAGGGCATATTTTGTTTAGCATACCTTATGCTTGCATGCGTGCATTCATTCATCTGTATTGCATGAGCCGGGCTCGGCGCATCATACTAACTGTATTGTATTTCAATCCCAATTTGAATACATGTATCAAGTGTTGCATTTTGCATGACATCTTAGGATAGCCAAGCCTATTTCTAGTTGTATTTTGCATGTGTTGCATTAGCCATCTTACCATAACTAGGATTATGCATTGATTACTAACTAGTTTCTATTTTGGCTCGGAGTACTCAGTGAGTGTTTATGCTTTAGCATCTTGCATGAGTGTGAGTGTTGCCATGATAGCATACTTGTCATGAGGCTAACTGCTTAAGTGATATAACTGCATGAATGTCTGTGGGTGAAGGTTGGATTACTTGAATTGGAACAATTCATCGAAATGCGAGTCTTATGCCCACTTGAGGTGGCAAAATCCTATTTTCTTAAGCCCACTTGAGGGCGGCAAAATCCACATCTTAGCCTACTTGTGAGTAGCACATTCAAACCCTTATGCGATGCTTTGTTCCAAATTAGGTGATCTAGTCTGTACTTGTGTGTTGTGCGCATCACATAGTAATTCTAGCTAATTAACCGGAATAAGAACACATGTGTTTTCAAAAACAAGATATCATGCTTAGTACAGGCCGATCTTTGATCGGCCGAGTGGGGGTGCTCATAGATGACCTTCCTCTCTCATACCCAAGTTCCCGAGCCGAGGCAACTTTGGTGATGACGGAGACGTGGCCTTACGCACGAGTCAGGGTTTCCTAAATTTTTCAAAAATAAAATATTTAGGTGGTGACTCTGTATTTGGCAAAGAAGTCCATGTTTGGCACTTCTGTCTAAAAATCAGTTTTTCAAAACAATTTGCCAGATTTGGACTCTTTGGTGATTTATCAATCTCGCATCACACTTTGTGAGATTAGATTCAGAACCGTGACATTGAGTCCGAACTGTAGTGAGCCCATATGAACAAAACGGGATTTTTCCCGGGACGTTCGGGCGCATCTACAGTTATTTACATTATTATGCATACATAACTTGCGCTGTTACGCTTGTTTTTATTTTCTTTATTTTGCATACATAACTTGCACTATTACGCTTGTTTTTTTACTTACATTATTTTGTATCCATATAACCTGTGTTGTCTTGCATGTTTTATTTGCGTTGTTTCGCATTCCTGTAACCTGCGTTGTCTCACATGCTTTATTTGCGTTGTTTCGTATTCCTGTAACCTGCGTTGTCTCGCATGTTTTATTTGCGTTGTTTTGCATTCCTATAACCTGCGTTGTGTCGCATGTTTTATTTGCATTGTTTTGCATTCCTATAACTTGCGTTGTCTCGCTTGTTTTATTTGCGTTGTTTCGCATTTCTATAACTTGCATTGTCTCGCTTGTTTTATTTGCGTTGTTTCGCATTTCTTTAACCTGTGTTGCCTCGCATGTTTTGTTTGCAATGTTTCACACTCCTATAACTTGCGTTGTGTCGCATGTTTTATTTGCGTTGTTGCGCATTCCTATAACCTGCGTTGTCTCGCATGTTTTATTTGCATTGTTTCTCATTTCTTTAACCTATATTGTCTCGCATGATTTACTTGCGTTGTTTTGCATTTCTTTAACCTACGATGTCTCGCATGTTTTATTTGCATTGTTTCGCATTTCTTTAACTTGCGTTGTCTCACATGTTTTATTTGTGCCGTTACGCATTTCTTTAACTTGCGTTGTTTCGCATGCTTTAATTTGTGCTGTTACGTACTTCTTTAACCTGCGCCATTACGCATGTTTTATCTTACGTTATTACGCGCTTTTCACTTGCATCATTATGCTTGTTTCTAACAATATTGTACCTGTTGAGTTTCTTTCTTTTACAGGCACGATATTGTATGTACGGTTCATTTGAAGCTGGCGCGACCAGACAAATCAAACAGGTATTGTATTTACTCCGTGTGAGGCGTAGCGAGAATTGTGTAATTCTCTTACATCCTTTCTGCATGTAATGTAGTTAGATTTGTATTCGCCTGCTTAAAAATGTTGCATTTATTGTATATAATTGCCTCGTTAAAGCTTTCTTTGCATAATCATAAGTTATGCTCTTGCACCGTGCATGTTATTTGCATCTTTCCCCAGCCTGCGGGCGCATCTTTGCATGATTATATTGAATAATTAGCCTAAGCCTTCGGCCTTGTCAAAAATGGGTCGTCTCTGGGCTTTGACATTCACTCCCGTCACCTTGTGACTTTTGAGTTCTGTCAAAGAGGGGCAACTGTAGACACCCCATTTTTGATCGTCCTCAAGACTTGGTTGTGCTTGCAGGTACATCCAACCATAACTTCGATTGCTCGTCGAGTACTCGACTTTCGCGGTGGAACATCACAAGTTTGAGCTTTCCAAACCGTGTATCCTTTCTGCCCCATTCTTGGACCATGTGTTGGCCCTTCTAGCTTAATCCTCATAGTGCACTGTCGGCCCCTTTTTGGCCCCGCCGGCCTTGCTTTTTCCCCTGCCTGCTACTGATGATGCCTGCCGACCATCATTGAAGCACTGCCGGCCACAACTGATGGCCGGCAGAACACTTGTCTCAGCAGGTTTCATGCTAGATCTTTTGAGCCAACTGGTTTTCACTCATCTCTCCTCGATACGTGTATGGAGGGATGAAGCTCTTGCCAAGCTTGTTTAACAAGCTTTACATTGCCCTCTTCTATATAAGGAGTGGCCCTTCCTCTCTATCAGGGGTTGAACATTTCTTAGAGAAGTTGTATCTCTCTCTCTCTATATTTCTTATTCTCTCTCTTTATATTTTGTTTGTTTGTGCTCTAAAGTCCTTTTTTCTTGCACTTTTGCACTACAACACATAGTGTTACACCACCATCTTTGAGCTGAGGTTCTTGGGAGTGTTACGTGAGCTCTGAAACTTGGTTTTTGGGCTCAGAAGTTGCTGGTTTCGAAGTTAATCTTCAAGGGTGAGTATATTCCCCTTTTTAGCATTTATTTGTATCTCATTTTGGCCATCCTTGCATTTTGTTTTAGGCCTTGCTTTGAACTGAAAAAAGTTATGTATTTAAGTGCTTTTGATGATTGTTTAAGGCCTCTTTGGTGTTAAGGGTGTTCTACCCTCTTGTATGCCTTGTTTGGCCTTGTTTTGTGCCATACTTTAAGGCCTTTGAGTTAGTCTTTGTTTGGCCTTGTAGCCACTGAAATCTAGTGGATTTTCAGTGGTAAGCATGTGGTTTTGAGGCCTCAAATCTGAGGGGGTGATCCCCCTCTCTTTTTATTTTATTTGCTTGAATTATTGGCCTATCAAAGGAGCATGTATCCCTATACTTTTGAGGCTTAGTTTAGGTCCTTTTTTGTGACTTTTAGGACCTGTATTAACTCTATCCATGGCTGGTTTGGTCACCTTGTACATGCATCTTGTATGTGTAGTGTAATCCCATTTGTGGCTTATCAAAGTCGCATGTCTTGCTACCATGTATTGACTCCATTTCAGTGGGTTTTTTTATCATCATTTGACATGCCATAACTCTGTATAAAGCTGTTTTGGTTGTCTCTTGAGTGACTCATGCACTTGTAGAACAAATCTTGATTACTAGCCTTATATGCATGTTGTTTTGGCATATCATTCTAGCATATTTTGGCTATGCTCCAAGATGATTTTATTCTTATTTTGGGCTGTCCTGGGACTATTTTGGGCTGCCATGGTCATATCACTCATGTTAGTATAGCTATAGAGGAAATGCTTTGACTAGCCTTGAGTCTTAAGGGAGCTTGTATGCTAAACTTGTGATGTTTTCATGCTTTGGAATCATTTGACATGTTATATCAGTGCATGTTTCATGGTCATACACTTGCCTTTGTCATGCTTTCAATGCCTTGAAGAGTTGGTGTTTTATGCCTTATGAATGGATCATTGTGCATGCCTCTATGCTTAGGTCTTTGGGATGCCATCTTAGTAGGTTTTGGGCTTATTTTGACATGATGTAACTCTGTTTTACGTTATCCAAGTCATGCCATGTTTGGTTTTAATAGGTGTAGTTTAACACCCCTTTTGTAGCCTAGTATGCTTCATGTTTTTGGCCTTTTGTTCTAGCTTGTTATGGCTAGCTTCAAGCATGTTTTTAGACTCACCTTGACCTGCCTTGGGACTGTTTTGATGCCCTTACCCCTTTGGGCTTACTTTGTATAGCCATGGCTTAAGTCCCTTTGCTATTTTCGAGCTTTGAACTTTTTACATGCTTTATTTGTCTTGCTAGGGTGGTTTGGCACCATTTCATGCATGCTTTTAGAAATTTTGGGTGCTATCATATATCCATGTTTGTCACTCTTTAAGTGTGCTTAAGAGTCGCATCTTTATGCTTTGATCCTTGAGCCAATTGGCATGCATGTTTGGCTTGCCTTTTCATGCTTTTCATACCATCTTTTCAATACTTATGGCCACTTATTTGGGCATAACTGAGGTCTACCCCTTTTGGTTTATGTCCATTTAGCATGTTCACCTGCATGTTGCTTGCATGCTCATCTTATTTAGCATTGAGCATGCCATGTAGTTCATAGCATTGAGTATGCCATGATTGTTTCCATGTAGTTCACAGCATTGTGTATGCCATGTGTTTGCATGCTTAGGTTACATCGCATTGTGTATGCTATGTTGTCCATTTGCATTGTGTAGGCTAGTTGTTCTTAGCATTGTGCATGGTGCATGCCATTAGCCTTGTTAGGTTATTCATATTGCATTGCATGCTTAAGTCATATTGCATGTTTGCCATGCTTGTGTTGCATTGTTGTTTGGATTAAGTATTAACATGAGCACGAGAAACGAGGGACGTTTCATACTTGAAGTGATGAAACGTGCCTCAATTCTCGGCCGCCGATGCTCATAACGATACATGATAGAGTTCTAGGCATTTATATGTTTATTTGTGCATTCAATTTACATTGATTTGTACAAGTTGGATCTTTGGCCATCATGCATCGAAATACGTGATTGATGGTCTTGGATCCGATTATGCCTCTCCCTTGATGTTTCGAGGTGATATAGGGTGGCATAGTGCGTACATATCCTTGGGAGACCCTCCCTTTCCTTTGTTTTGTGCTCTGTTGCAGCTTGGTGTCATAGCACACCAGTGGTCAACAGCCTCTCATCCTTGGTCGGCACCCCACTCATCTTTGGTTGGCAGTGTGTACTCTTGGCCGGCAGGGTGGTCGGTAGAAGCTCCTCATGGTCGGCAGGCCACTGGTGCACTCCCCAGCATGGTTTTGGTACGATCCAGGAGCAAGTTTTCAAGGACACCCTGCAAACAGAGCCACAAGAGAGCAACCGGAGAGTTTTCGGGACAAGAACCGAGCATGCATCCTCTTCTAACTTCAAGCAGAGCTGAGGCAACATTGTTTATTGCTTTTCTTATTCATTAGCATGAATTTGTATTTAATTAGTTAATTTGTTAATTAGTTAAAGTTTTGTAACAATTAGTTGTAGCTAGTTATTCAATTTGTTGTGTAATTAATTAGCTTGTTAGTTAGTTAGTTAGTTAGTTAGTTAATTTGTATTATTCATTCGGACCCTCCGTCGAGAGGGCGAATTTTGTAATAAGTGTGCGTGCGTGTGTGCGTGCATGTCTTCCAACCCCACATCTTTCTCCCTTTTACTTACTTGCTTACAGTGGTTAGATTAGGGCATATTTTGTTTAGCATACCTTATGCTTGCATGCATGCATCCATTTATCTGTCTTGCATGCTCCGGGTTCGGCGCATCATACAAACTACATTGTATTTCAATACCAAGTTGAATACATGATTATCAAGTTGCATTTCACATGACATTCTAGAATAGTCGAGCCTACGTTAGATGCATTTTCGCATGTGTTGCATTAGCCATCTTAACATGAACTAGGATCATGCATTGATTTCTAACTAGTTCTTTGTTTTGGCTCAGAGTACACTGTGAGTGTTTACGCTTTAGCATATTGCATATGTTATTGATTGCCATGTATAGCATGCTTTCCATGAGGCTAACTGCTTAGTTGATATAACTGCCTGAATGCCTGCGGGTGAAGGTTGGATTGCTTGAATTGGAACAATTCATTGAAATCCTCGATTTAGCCTACTTGCGAGTAGCAAACTTCAAACCATTTTCAAAACAAATGGATATGCAATGTTTTGTTCCAAATTAGGCGATCTAGTCTATACTTGTATGCTGTGCGCATCACGTAGTAAGATTAGCAAATTAACCGAAATAAAAGCACATGTGTTTTCAAAAACAAGATATCATGCTTAGTACAGGCCGATCTTTGATCGGGCTAGCGGGGGTGCTCATTGCATGACCTTCCCCTTTCAAACCCAAGTTCCCGAGCCGAAGCAACTTTGGTGATGACGGACACGTGGCCTTAGGCAACGAGTCAGGGTTTCCTAAATTTCCCAAAAATAAAATATTTAAGTGGCGACTCAGTATCTAGCAAAGCAGTCCATATTTGGCACTTCTTTACAAAAAAATCAGTTTTCCAAAACGATTTGCCGGATTTGGACTCTTTGGTGATTTATCAGTCTTGCATTGCACTTTGCGAGATTAGATTCAGAACCGTGACATTTGAGTTCGAACTGTAGTAGCAAGCCTAATCCGGGCGCGTCTACAATGAGAATTAACTAAAATATAAGCATCAAATAAATGCGCAACATTCTTAACCAACACATACTCTTTTCAAGGTCATTCAATATAGATAACCAATATCTCAATTCATTTCCATTCTACCATTTTAGGTAAATCAATTAGCCAAATTCATTATTATCAAGCAACCAATATGAGACTACAACTCAATGGTTCACAATTCAATACATTCATCAAATTCAACACTTCTATTTCTTGCCATTTTACAGAACCACGTCCGAGGGAACCGGCACCCATAAATATATAAGATTTTGGGACTTTCACCCTGGACACTCCGGCTAACTTAATTATCAATGGAGTCCATCCCCTATCTCCTCCCAAAAAATGGAGTACATCCTTTATCTCCTTCCAAACAAAGATACATATACAATGTATTTAAACAAGTTGTTATTTACAATGACCAATCAAATCACATATTCAATAGTTTAATCCAACCGTCATATTCAATGACATAATCCAATTGATTAGTTTCAATTCACCTAATCCTCATGTAGTTTCTACAACAATCATAGCTATCCTCCACCGATAGCCTAAAGCAGATATTTCTAAATAGATAAATAAATCTAACAAACAAATAATTTATCATATTTTCCATATATGAGTGATTTATCAAATCCAACTACACAACTCACTTGTGCATTCTTCCAATTTCATATTTCTCATAACGATTTCATTATTTATACCAATAATTTATTTAACTCGTATTAGGGCAAATCTCCCCCTTTTTAAACATCAACCCCCAAGACTCAATTTCATCATTTATATACAAATAACCCTATTTTCAAGACCTCACATACACATATGCAACCCCAAATAGAAAACCCCTCTTTTAAAAATTCAAACCCAAACCCTAACTTCACCCAAATCTTCCCAAATCCCATAATTTACACAAAATGACAAATATCTAGGTTAAAACCCATATTAAAGAGTAGAATATCCCTACCTCAAGCTTAGACGAGAGAGAAGAGAGAAAGCTCAAAAGTCGGTGGTGACAAAACCGCGTTTTGCTCTGATCAAAATGAAGCCCTTGACAAGCTCTACACTTAATCTCAAAGGAGCAAGGTGAAAAGGTCACTCTAGATGAGTAGATCTAGAAATTTAAGTTAAAAAGTTTGAGTTTTAGAGAGAAAAGAGAGAAATCACGATTTAAGAGGAAAAAGGGATGAAAATCATGAAAGCAAAATGGTTTGGGCCTATTTATAGTAGTAAGAAATAGCCGTAAGGTCAAATAAAATAATAGGCCCAAAAACCCCCTTAGATAGGACCCATTTGGACCTCAAAAATCTGGAGAAAAAAAAAAACACGCAGTGGTCGACCTTTCGAGCATGGGGGTCGACCCTTAGGTAGAAAAGACAATCTGCACAAGTAAGGGGGGACGACCCTTAGACAGGAACGGGTCGACCCTATTTTCCAGCAACTAACACACAGACATAAGAAGTCGACCCTCCCCAGTCTGGTGTCTACCCTATTTTCCAGCAACATCGCCAACAGGTAAGGGTCGACCCTTAAGAAGGCTGGTGTCGACCCTAGAACAGAATTTCTAAGTTTCTAAGGAACTTTTGACAAGAACAAGTATGAACAACCAAACCCAACAAGTTTAAATTAGATTATACTCCTCCAAAACCAATCCATAATAACACCAAAGATTTTCAAAATAAAAATAAATGATTCGAATACACTTTCCCATAAGCTTTGAAGGATACAGGTGCTACATGTTAGGCCAATTTTCCCTAAATAATATGAATGAAATATAAGTTTTTTTTTTAATTTTTTAAATCGGTATTTAAATTTATAATCTAAATACAATGAAAATGAAATATTACATATGAGTCTTATAAATAGTATATTAAATGGTTGGTGTTGTTTTTGTACAAAGTGTGCAGTAGATGATGATGAACCACCAGTGTGGTATAGCGATCCCAGTTTTCCCTCCATTGTTTATTGTATTCCGAACTTGGGTTCTGTCATGGTTGTTGTTGTCTTTATCTTGTTTACGTCCTTTAAATTCTTTGTATTTGATTTTTGAGATGGGTTGGGTAGGTTTGAAACAGGTTGGGTGTGATTTGAAATAAATAGTTGCTGCCCAGATTTTGGTTTCTTCGCTCGAGCGAGGGTTTTGTTGCTCGTGCGAGCTTTGGGTTTTAGTTCCTTCGCTCTAGCCAGGGTTCCTTCGCTCGAGCGAGCTTTGAGCGGTGTGTCTCTTGGCTCGAGCGAGCACTTTTGCGCTCGAGCGTGCGTCTGCGTCTCTTATTGACCTGAAGGTTGTGTTTCTTCACTCGAGTGAGCGAGGACTATGTTTTGAGTTTCTTCACTCGAGCGAGCACTCTTGCGCTCGAGCATGCTTCTAGGTTGCAGACCTGAAACTTTGCATTGTTCGCTCGAGCGACGCTTCTTGTGTTGGAGAGAGGTTCTTTTGTGTCTGGTCGCTCGAGCGACCACTCCTTCGCTTGAGCGAGCCTCAAGTATATCAGTTGCAGTAGCGTGTTTCTACTTCACTTTTTCATCTCCTTCTTTCCTCAAAACCCTAGATCTGGCACACTCTCTCTCTACATACACCTTCTCTCTAGAAATACACTTAGTTCTTAGATGTCTCTACCCTAGTCTCTTTGAAGAAAAGGTAGAGCTTTGCTTGGGCTACACTTTGATAGGGGCATGACATGGTGGCTGAAATTCAGCATGATCATTCTGAGATTGAAAAAATTGCTACTATTGCTACTGATCAGATACCTGCATTCCATTCTAAGGTTGTGGAGCTCATTCACCCCGCAGTAGCAGAAATTATTAGCAGCATTGAGCATGGGGGAATAGAGGCAGAAAGAGCATATTCCCTGGAAATACAGGGTGGAAAAGAGGCAGTAAGAGCTAATTCATCGGAAATACTGGGAGAAAAGGGAGATAGTAGGAAAAATGTGGGCAGTTCCACCAAGAATAGGTCCTCTGGCAGAAACTCAGGAAGCCAAAGGAAGAAAAAGAGGTAAATTAGTGATTTTTTTTTTTTTTGTGGTGATCTGGTTGTGTCCAGATTTTTGTTATGTTAATCATGTCTACAAATCTTTCTTGTTGGAATGTCGAAGGGTTTAACCACCCTTCAAAACATAAAGAAGTCATTGATTTTGTGAAAAAAGAAGATATTAAAATTATGGGAGTTTTGGAGGCAAAAATTAAACTGGAAAATGAAGCTAAAATTTTTGAACAAAGCTTTGAAAATTGGAAGTTGTTGTCCAACTCACAACCAGATCTGCCACCTAGAATTTGGATTTGTTGGGACCCAAACTTTTATGATATTTTGGTGGTTCAACAGTCAAACTAATTCATTTTTGTTAAGGTGACTGTTTTTGAAAGCGACTTCAATTTTTTTGCTACTTTTGTTTATGCAGAAAATAAGCATGAGTTGAAACTTCCTCTTTTTTGTGATCTAAAAAAAATTGCTATCAACCATGCTAGTCACCCCTCTGTCTTCCTTGGTGATTTTAATGCTGTTCGGTTTTCGTATGAAAAAATGGGGGGTAAGGAGGGTTGGAATAGTAAAAATGGTACCTTCAATAATCTGATTTTGGATTCTGAGTTGGAAGACTTATGTTATAAAGGATGTCAATTTACTTGGTCTAATAAGCGCCGAGGGGGGGGGGGTGGCAATTTTATTACCTCTAAAATTGATAGGGTTCTCGTTAATGAGAGTTGGCTTACTGTTAATCCTAACTCACATGCTCTCTTTTTGCCTCCTAGAGTCTCTGATCATTCTCCTGTGATTGTACATTTTGGTTCTGATGCTATTAAACTTAATAAACCTTTTAAGTTTTTTGATTTTTGGGCTGACCATGTTGAGTTCCTTCCTAAAGTGCATGATATGTGGAGAAAATATGTTAGGGGCTCTCCTATGTTTAGGGTTTGTCAAAAGCTTAAATCTCTAAAACCTGTTTTAAAAGCTTTGAACAAAAAGGAGTACAGCGAGATTTCTACCAGAGTTGGAGTGGCAAAGGATCAGCTACTTAATTCTCAGATTAAGCTTGATAAAGATCCGATGAACTTAACTCTTCAAGAGGAGGAAAGGACTGCCTATGGTAGATATGTGGATCTCAGTAAAGCTGAGGAAAGCCTTGCTCATCAGAAATCTCGGGTCCAGTGGTTAGGTTTAGGGGATAGGAATTCCAAATTCTTCTTTAGAACTATTAAGGGGAATGTGAATAGGGGGCAGATTCATAGTGTTGTCCTTCCTAATGGGGATAGAGTGACTAAAAGTGATGAGGTCCATAAATCCTTTGCGGACTCTTTCACTAGTTTATTTGGGAAGCCTTTTAATTACCATTACAATGGGTATGATAGGATTAGTAATCTGGTCACCAAAAGAGTGTCTGAAGCTCAATATCATATCCTTGCTAGGGAAGTTACTGTGAAAGTGATCACTGATGCTTTTCGTTCCCTTAAAGCAAATAAGACCCCTGGGCCTAATGGGTATTCTGCTAGCTTCTTTTTGAAAGCCTGGGATATTGTGGGGAGAGAGGTTGTTGATGCTATCCAATCTTTTTTTACATCGGGGGAGCTCCTTCAGGAAGTGAACAGTACCTCCATTGCTCTTATTCCTAAGACCCCCAATGCTGAAAGAGTGGGAGACTTTCGTCCTATCTCTTGCTGTAATACTTTGTATAAGTGTATTTCGAAGATCATTGCTGATAATATCTTTCTTTCACAAGAGCTTATGAGGGTCTATCATAGGTCTTCATCTTCTCCTAGGTGTGCCATGAAAGTGGATATTATGAAAGCTTATGATAACGTCAGATGGGACTTTGTTCTAGATGTTTTAAATGCTATGGGGTTTCCCCCTAATATTATTCTTTGGATAAAAGCCTGCATGACTAGCCCTACATATTCCATTTGTATTAAAGGGAGTCTGCATGGCTATTTCAGGGGGGAGAGAGGGTTGCAGAAGGAGACCCCATGCCTCCTTATCTTTTTGTTATTGTTATGGAGATCCTTTCCTGGATTTTGGCTGAGAAGGCCTCTCACCCTGATTTCAAATTTCATTGGAGGTGTGAGAAAACGAAGATTTTTAATTTGTGCTTTGCAGATGATTTGATGATCTTCTGTAAGGGGGATGTGTTCACTGTCCAGTCTATCAAAACTGGCTTAGAGGAATTTGAAAACTTTTCTGGGTTGCCCCTAGCCCTAATAAGAGCCACATTTTCTTCTCGGGTTGTGATAAGAACTTGAGGGATGATATTCTTCGGGTGTGTAATTTCAGTGAAGGTGCTTTGCCTGTGAGGTACTTAGGGGTTCCTTTAGTCTACACTAAACTCAAAGCTGCTGATTGTGATCAGCTTATGGAGCAGATCACAAAGAGAATTAAAAGTAGGACTAATAAGTGCCTTACTTATGCTGGTAGAGGCCAGTTGATCCAATCTGTCCTTTTTTCTATGCAAATGTACTGGACTTCGTTGTTTATTCTTCCTAAGAAGGTCATCCGTTCTGTGGAGAGTCTATTTAGAGCTTTTTTCTGGTCTGGGTGTGATCTGAAGAAGTATGGGGCTAAGGTGTCTTGGGATAGAATGTGATCCCCTAAAAATGAAGGGGGCTTGGGGTTTAAATCTCTCCAAGTGTGGAACAAAGCTGCTATTGCTAAACATGTCTGGTTCCTCTTTTCTGGGGGTGACCAATCTATGTGGTGTCTCTGGATTAAATCTTATATCCTCAAGGGTAGAAGTTTTTGGATAGTTAGGGTGACAAATGACCCCTCCTGGGTTTGGAGGAAAATTCTTTCTCTTAGGCCTATCATTTACCCTTTAATCAAGCATAGGGTGGGTGATGGTTCTAGAGTTTTTCTATGGTTTGATAATTGGCACCCTATGGGATCTATGTAGGATAGATTTGGGCCTAGAATTGTTCATGATTCTGCTTTGGGTATTGATGCTAAGGTTAGTGAGATTGTGGAAGGTACTACCTGGAAATGGCCTTTCCCTTCTTCGTGGGAGATTATGGACCTCATTTCTAGTACTCCTCCTACTTTTCTCCCTTCGGGTGGGTCTGATGATGTGAGTTGGAGCCCTGCTGCTAGTGGTAAATTCACTATCCAGTCCACTTGGCATGTTTTGAGGGCTCATTTTGTTCCTGTGAACTGGTCTAAGCTTCATAATATCCCCAAAGTGAGCTTTGTGGTGTGGATGGCTATACTTTGCAGATTGAACACTGGTGATAGGTTAAAAAAATTTGGTGTGACCCAAACTAGTGAGTATGTCTTCTGCCAGCACCTTTGTGAAGATCGCAACCATCTTTTCTTTGAGTGTCCATTCTCTGATAGAGTGTGGACCTGTATAAAAGGAAAGATGAATATTGATTGGCCATCAATTCCTTGGGGTGATTTGGTTCAGATTATTGCAACATCTGTTAAAGGGAAATCTTTAGGGACTATTATTACCAAGCTTGCCTTTACATTTACTGTGTACCAGTTATGGATTGCTAGGAATAATAGAGTCTTTGGTAAGGATATGGTCCCTGAAGAAGTGGTCATAAAGCATATTGTAGACATGGTTCGATTCAGGGTTATGCAGATAAGAAATTTGAATTCACAGCATACTGATCGATGGTACTTGAGTTCGTGGAGAATTCCTCATGCTGTGCTGAAACATGCTAAACCTGCTGTGAGGGATGTGAGTTCACAAAATGTTGGTTGAGTGAAGGAAAGCAAATACATTGTGGGGTTACCTAATGTTTGTTATTGATATAGGTTTGCGGCCCACTAGAAAGGAGCAGTTTGAGTGTGTGCCATATTTTATGAGGGCTGAGTATAGTGTGAGGAACAAAATTAATCCTAACCCACAATCACTAGCCATATTGAGAGGGGCTAACATGTTTTTTTATATATTCTATGTATCTTTATTTTGCAGGTGTATGGAGCATTGTTTCTTGAGTGATGAGAGTATATATATTTGTGGGTTGAGTGATGAGAGCATTTATATGTGTGTTGTAACAAGCAATATGCCTTTGTTTTATGTTTGCTATTGGTTTGTGGATTGGCTAATCCTGTCTTGGTATTTGCTCTTGACAGGGTTTACTATAATGTCTAATCATTGTTTTGGATGTATGGAGTGGCATCAGTGTACCCTCCGTGTTGATACTATCTGTTTCGGTGCTCAGCCTGGGTTAGTGCAAGCTGTGGAATTGTCTATGATCGTGTTGATGGCGGTTGATGGCGCCTCTGTGTGTGAAGAAAGCTGTTATTTTATTCTGTTTTACTTAATTTGTTTTGTTAGATGGCCCACCCGTGCGGGATGTGCACGGGGTATTCTGTTTGTTATTGTCAGATATTTTCTACTTTGTCATATGGGTGTGTTCATGTCCCTCATCAAACCTGCATGCGGCCTATGAACACATTGGCAGATATTATGCTGTTTTGATTGGGTTTCTAGTTTTGTTTGTTTCTTCTTGCATTTTATTTCGGGTTAGTTAGATATGTGTTGGTAGTTTTTTAATTTGGTTTGGCTTTGGCCTTTTGTTTTGTTGTTCGTGGTCCTGTCTCTTGTATAGTTTGGTTAGGGCCTGGGGTATGCTCGTTGTAGTGGTGTAAGTTTTTTGTTTTTTATTTTATGACTTATCCACCCAAAAAAGCGGCTACACTTTGATTTGAAAAATGTTGGATTTGGAGCACTTTGAGTTTCTTCCTTCTTCTCCTTTGAGCTCCGAAACTTGAGGTAGGGATAACCTACTCCTTTCTATGAGTTTTCAATGGTTAAGCTCCATGTATAAGTGAGACCTTGGAAAATGGGATTATTGGTGTAAGATTGAGGAAATCAAGCCTTAGGGTTGAAGTTGAGAAAAGGGAGAAAATTCCCTAATTGAATCTAATTAATTAATTTGATAATTTGTGGAAATATGAAATTGAGTTGGAAATCATGAAATTGGGAAATTATGAGATTGAATGGTGTAGTTGGAATGATTAATCACTCACCTATGAAAATGTATTAATTTATATGTTTGATAAATTTAATTATCTGTTTAGAAATAACTGTTTTGAGCTATAGGTGGAGGATAGCCATGATTGTTGTAGAATTGCATGATGATTAGGTAGATTGAAACTAATCAATTGGAATATGTCACTGAATATGACGGTTGGATTAACACATTGTATATGTGCTTTAACTTGATCATTGTATATGATAAGCGTTTAAATACATTGCATATGTATCTTGTTTGGGAGGAGATAGGGAATGTACTCCATGGTTTGGGAGGAGATAGGGGATGGACTCTATTCATAACTAAGTTGGCCGAAGTGTCTAGGCTGAAAGTCCCAAAATCTTAATTACATTTGCATAACATAGATGAATTGAAGTGCTAATAATATGAGTGCAGTCTCATTTTGAGTTGATTATGATTGAAGTATTGATAGCATGAGTTGTAGTCTCATTTTGAACTGTTCGGATAAACAATGTACAATATCTATGAATTGATTTGGATAATGAAACGGAAAAAGGATTGAAATACACTTGTGAATATGGATTGGTTATGGAAGAGATGTACGTTGGTTTATATGAGTTAAACATTTATCATATGCTAATGTTTTAGTTATTTCTCATATTTGGTTTAGCGTATCTCTACTGGGCTTTGGCTCACCCTATATGGGACATCATTTTCAAGTACAGGTGATATGCCGCCTCCAAGGATGTAGCTTGGGAGGTTTAGAAGCTGAAGGTTTATTTTTGTGGTTATCTTATGTATTACATGTAATTCAAGCCAAGGGCTTAATATGTTTAGAGTTAGAACTCTCTTTCGTTGAAACCAAGTGTTGACTTGGAAAGTTGTAAGCCCGTACGGCATTTACTTTTGTTGTCAACCTGTAATACCTTTTGTAAGAAACACTCTGATGAAGGAATATATTTTACTTTCTAATGTCTATGGATATTATAAATGATTGGTTTATGCATTTATTTTGAGGGGGAAAGAGAGAGAGAGAGAGAGAGAGAGAGAGAGAGAGAGAGAGAGAGAGAGAGAGATACCCATTTTCTCTATAAATGATTGGTTTATGCATTTATTATAAAGGCATTTGCTTTATGCTATTCCTGTCATCAATGAGAAGATACCCATTTCCTCTATAATTCACAAATTGAGAGAGAGGGAGAGAGAGAGAGAGATGTGAGAGATGAAATAAAATTAAGTTGTAGTGAAAAGGGAAAATATAACAATCCCGATTTTTCCCCGTTGTTTATTGTATTCCAAACTCGGGTTCCGTGGTTGTATGTTGTTGTTTATATCTTGTTTTCATCCTTTAATTCTTTGTATTCGAGTTTTAGGGTGTGTTGGGTGAGTCTGGTACAGGTTGGTTATGAATTCGAACAATTGGCTGCTGCCTAAGTTTTTGCTTCTTCGCTCGAGCGAGGCCTTTTGCGCTCAAGCAAGCCTTGGGTATTTGCTTCTTTGCTCGAGCAAGGGTTTGTGCACTCGAAATGAGTATTGTGGGTCTTCAGGCTTCTCTTTCAGACACAGCTTTCGCTCGAGCGAGCTTTCTTGCGCTCGAGCGAGCCTTGTGTCTTGTGTCTCTTCGCTCGAGCGAGAACTCTTGTGCTCGAGCGTGCGTCTGCGTCTCTTTTAGACCTAAAGGGTGGCATTCTTCGCTCGAGCGAGCTTTCTTACGCTCGAGTGAGCCCTGTGTTGTTGGTTCCTTTGCTCGAGCGAGAACTCTTGTGCTCGAGCATGCGTCTGCGTGAGTGGCTGACCTGAAGTTTCGAATTGTTCGCTCGAGCGACACTTCTTGCGCTCGAGCAAGGTTATTTTGTGTCTGGTCGCTCGAGCGACCAGTCTTTCGCTCGAGTGCCCCGTGTATATCAGATCGCAGCAGTGTGATTTTACATCACTTTTTCATCTCCTTTTCACCCCAAACCCTAAATCCGGTTGTCTCTCTCTCTACTCTCTCACTCTCTCTACAAATACTCCATGTTCTAGAGGTTTTCTACCCTAATCCCTTTGTAAGAAAGCTAGAGCATTGCTTGGGCTATCTATTGATCCGAAAAAGTTGGTATTTGGAGCATCTTGAGTTTCTCCTTCTTCTCCTGTGAGCTCCTAACTTTAAGGTAGGAATAATCTACTCCTTAATATGAGTTTTGACATAAATGTTAGTCTTTTTGTATAAATGGTGGGATTTGAGAATTTTGGGTAAAGTTAGGGTTTGAAATGTGAAATGTTTGAAAGAGGGGTTTTCTATTATTTGGGCTCCATTGTGTATGTAAGGTCTTGAAATGGGGTTACTTGTGCATAATTGATGAAATTAAGCCTTAGGGTTGATATTTGAGGAAAGGGGAAAAATGCCCTAAGATATAAGATCCATGTATAAGATATTTGAGGATATAAAAATGTGAAATTTTGGATCTCTAACATAAATTTTTCTTATTAATTAAGCCTTAGGGTTGATATTTTCTATAAGGCTTAATTTTTCTTATAATCTCGAGATTGAGAGCGCTACGACAATATAATTTTTCTTATTTTGAGGGCGTTATAGGAAAGAAAAAAAGAAAAAAAAGGGGGGGGGGATTTGAAGGAATGAGGAATGGGGGAAGAGTAATGATAGAGATCCTAAATTTTTAATTAATTATCTTATATAAGTATGAGACTCATATTGTGTGGGTTCTACACCCATATGAAACCTTTGATAAATTTTGGTAGAATTTTGAGATTTCTACCATTTTCATGGGGAAATTCGGTAGGAGCTTTGTGGGTAATAAATAGGTTCCAAGATGATTATTTAGTACTTAGGCCTTATTTGAAAATAAGTTTTTTTAGTAATTTTTTAGTTTTTTGGTTAAAATATGATGTAAAAAAAATTAGTATGTTTGGGATGACTTTTTGATTTTTTACGAAAAGATATGTAAAAAGTAGAGAAATTTTTTTTTTGACTTTTTTATATAAGTTGCTAATTTTTTAATTTTTTTAATGACTTTTTAACTTTTAAATTAAAAAGTAATGTTGTCAAAACATGTTCTCAAACGAGAACTTAATGCTAATGCTTACGTGGTCGGTGGATTCCCTCTAAATTATTCTCCACCGAACTCTCAACCATTTGGCTTCGTTTGGGAAGCCAAAAGCTACCCTTTTTGGCTATTTTAGTCACAAAAAAAAATAGGCTTTTTAGCCCAATAAGACAAAACATCACGTCCAATTCATAATTATTACATTCTTTTTCTCACAAAAAGTCAGAAAAATCAAAAAAAGTCAAAAGCCCTTCCCAAGCGAGGCATTTTAGCCTCCCCAGGTTAAAATAGCCAAAAAAGACGACCCGCTTCCCAAACGAAGGCTTATTCTATTTCTCTAATTTTTTATGTCTTTTTTTTTCACAGTAAAAAATATGTAATAAAACCATAGTGTTATCGGTTAAAAACAAATTATAAAAAAGATTAAGTAAACGATTTTTATCTCTAATGTTGTGATTCTTATCGCAAATCAAAATTGTTGCTCATTGAAAACTGATATCTCCATGTGATATCACTGTTATATTTAGGACTATTTTAAAAATTAGCTTTTTTAGTTATTTTTTATTTTTTTATAAAAAGACGTGCATAAAAATAGAATAAATAATTATTTTTTTATAATATTTTTTTAATTTTTAACTATTTTAATCTATTGTCAAAAAAATCTCAATATTTACTTGTCATATGAACCCATGTTATGATTTTCTATATAATATTAGTATTTATTTTTGTATATATAAATGGTCCCATGTTAAGATTTTGCTTAGGATCTTTAAAAATTCAGGATCGGTTGCAGTCATAATAATGGGTCCCATTGTTCTTAAATATGGTAATGTAAAATGAATCAAATTGCTTAAAAAATTTATTCGAAAGTCAAATTTAAACATGGTTAAAAGCTCGTTAAATTTCCAAATAAAATTTGAACAAATTGATACTTGATAAACTTATGTATAGAGGTGTGAAAAAAAAAATAAAAAAAAAAAAACTATATGTTTCATCAACCCAAACCGACCCAATTCAATTAGTAAGGTCCAAAAAGGTGAGCAGGTTGAATGATGGATTTTTTTTGTTTAAAATTTGATTTATTTAAGATATTATAATAAAATTTAATAAATGACAATTATATTAATGAAATTCAAATATATTATAATTTTTTTTAGAAAAAAATTCTCAAAGTGAGAGAAAAGCACAATTAATACACCAGGAATGAAACCCACACACAGGTAGAAAGATTCAAACTCCTAACCCCGTTGACTGTTGAATGATAGAATTTGACACATCAATTGGTCTATAGATTAAAATTTATTAAGAGTTGTTTTGGGAAGTGCGAAAAAAATTAATTTTTTTTATTTATTACAAAAAGACGTGCAAAAAAAAAATAATACTCAAATAAGCCAATAAGTCAAAATGTACTATTTGACATAAAGGTGATGTTACCTAAATAAGTGCACTTATCTAAATAAATGTATTTATTTAATTTATGTCAAATAGTGTTTATTAGTCACACTCCAAGATAATATACATTATAGAAAGTAAAAGTTTATGGAGTAAGAAAATTACCATGATTGTTTTTTATCAATGATGTAAATTTTGTATTGTAGAGGTAAGTATTGATTAAATCTCCAACATTTATTTCAAATTCTAAAGTGTTGTTTGGAAATAATAATTTTTACGTAAAAAGTTTCTACAATTTGGGAAATCAATCTCTTTATATTTTTATAAATTTTATTATAAAAAGTTAAAAAAAATTATTTTAAAAAATTAATTTTCAAATCATGATTATTTTACGTTTTATTTTTTTTATTTTTTTATAAAAGACCTAAATTACTCCTATCACATGGCTAGCCATTTGACCATCACTACTATAAATTCGTCTGACCATCACTACTCTTTTAGGTGATTTCATCACATTGTGAGCTTCTTCCAAACAAACATTATTCATTTGTTTGGTTTTAGTTTTCAGAATTTACTTTTTAAAAAACTTTACTTCTTCATTTTTCATATTTTTATGTTTTCGCTGAATTTTTTTAATATTTTAAGTAATTTTTTTTTTAATTTTTAAACACACGTAACATAAATACACTTAAAAGGTATAATATTTGTGAAAAAAATCTTTAAAAAATTCATTAAATACCAAAAATAAAAAAAATTCACCATTTTTTAAAAATATTTTTGAGTATTTATTAATTTTTTAAAATATTTTTTCACAAATATTTTACTATTTAGATACGTCTAAGTAAGTTGCATCCAAAAAAGTAAAAAAAAAAATTACTTAAAATTTAAAAAATATTCACTAAAAACAAAAAAATACGAAAAATAAAAAACTCATTTTTTAGAAAATTGAAACCAAACACACTATTGTTTGGCCAAGTCAGTTGGTGTTAAAATAGTCATTAAAAAATAAAATAAATTAAAAAAATTAATAAGATAAAATGTTATATTTAAATTATAATTATTTCATTTTTGAGTTGGGACTTTGGGACTAAAAAGTTTGTTTGACAAAATATTTTTGACTTTTATGAGAGAAAAAATAAAATGATTATGATTTGTATGTAATAATTTATCTTATTGACTTATTTAATCTAATTTTTTCTTATATATATTTTTTTTAATTTCGACCAACTTAGCCAAACGAAGGCTTATGTCCCTAACATCATTCAATAAATAAAATAATAATTTTTGATAACCAAAAATATTTGGGCTTCAACTGATACATCCATTCACATATATTTTTTTTTTTAAAAATGCATACACACCTAGAGAATAGGAAAAATTTAGAGTATCATATGACAATACTCTTATTAAATATTATACTTACCAAATCGTAAGTCTCGAGAAATTATTTAATAGGTTAGATACACTACTTCATCATGTTGATATGGTGTGCCTAACCAATGAAATTTTAAAAAATGTGATAATTATAGACAGAATTCCTAAAATTATTACATATGTTGTGATTTTTTTCCTCGATGTATTGTTCCCATCGACTGGAACACACTACTTTCATCTAAATCCAAAGAATAACTTCTCAGTAAGTCTCACTTCCTCCACTAATCATAATGTTCTTAGTATCATCTCACTACACACGAAGACCACCAAATAACTTCTCATATAGAACATAATTGGTTTGTATGAAATTTCTATTACATTTGGAATTTAACATTAAATATAAATTTTTTGGATGGTTGAATGTTAAATATGTGCACATTGTGAAATGGTTGATAATATAATTGGTATATATATTATTTTTTTTATATACTGCGTACAAGTTGCACTAATAATGGAATAAATATAGGTTGTTAAGAAATTAATTAAAACAACACTAAATGAAGTTTTTGGTGACTAAACGTTTAGTAGCAACAAACAAACAAAAAAAAAAGTTTTTGGCGACTGAATATTTGGCAAGGAAAGATTTTTCGTGCCTATATATTTAGTAGGGAAAAAAAGACTTTTGCCGACCAAGTAGTTAGTAGCCAAAACAAATCAAGATGAGGACAAAAACTTTTCCTGACTAAATATTTTAGTCACGAAAAATAATGGCATTCTTCAACGACTAAAATGTTTTGTTGTAAAGTATAATTCTACTAAAATATTTATTATTTGACGACTAAAATATTTGGTGGCTAAATGTGACATAAAACGGCAACTAAAATATTTGGTCACTAAATGTAGGAGTATTTATGACAAAAATGTATTAGCGACTAAACATTTTAGTTATTTTTATTTGAGAACTTTCGGGAACTACAATTTTAGTCCCCAAAAAGTGTCAATTAAGGACTAAGTTAGTTTTAGTAGTCAAAGTGGAGAGAATTAGCTACCAATATAAATTTAGTCACCAATATTATCACCGAGAAGCCTTCGGTGACTACCTGGGCAACTAAAGATTTTAGTCACCATTGACTTTCGATGACTAAAAAACAGGTTTTAATAACTAATTTTTTGATAACCAAATGTTCATTTTCTAATAGTGAATGACAGATTATAAAGCAACAATCAAATCAACCCATCTGTTGATCTTCAAGATTCAACTGATATTTCCAAATGTGGAGAAAGTTTATAACACTCCATGACAACTACAATTTTAGTCCCCAAAAAGTGTCAATTAAGGAGTAAGTTAGTTTTAGTGGTCAACTAGGAGAGAATTAGTGACCAACATATATCTAGTCGCCAATATTATCACCGAGAAGCCTTTGGTGACTACCTAGGCGAGTAAAGATTTTAGTCACCATTGACTTTCGATGACTAAAAAAAAGGTTTTAATGATTAATTTTTTAATAACTGAGGGTTCATTTTCTAGTAGTGAATGTCAGATTATAAAGCAACAATCAAATCAACCCATCTGTTGATCTTCGGGATTCAATTGATATTTCCAAATATAAAGTTTATAACCCTCCACAAAAAGGGTATGGGGGTGGCTGCTGTCGGGGGGGCACAACAGTCATTGCTGTGTAGCGAAATGGGCCCATTTCGGAGTCCATTTCGATAATTCGAACTTTTCACATTTTAGAATACATCAAGTAGAACATACATGCAAAAAATTACGTTAATCAAATATCGTTAACCTTTTCATCCATTGACATTGTATTCATTTTAATACTTTAAATCATAGTTATTATTTATTTTTGTAGATACAAATGTGAGTGGATGAATAGGTTAACGATATCTGATTAACTTGATTTTTTGTAAGTATGTTCTGCTTGATGTATTCTAAAATGTGAACGGTTCGGATTATCAAAATGGACCCCGAAATGGGCCCATTTCGCTACACAGTAGTGGCTGTTGTGCCCCCTACTCTTTAAATGTGGAGACAATGCAAATGAACTGTTCCAATGTAAAAAAAATGGAGGGTTTTCTTGGTTATTGAAATGCAATTTGTTAAGATTAGTTGCTTTTTTGGGTAAATCTATAAGGCATTAATGTTTGTTAATTTTATATTTTGAATTTGTGGAAGATTTGTGGAGGGAAATGAAGAAAAAGTTAGAGAAGTGAATGCAATATTAAATAAATTTTTGTTTACTTTTTTTGTTTATTTATTTTTTTTCGCCAAAAATTACCTTACAAAATCTAAACATAGAAGAATGAGATATAGGAGAAAACCCTAACAAATTTATAGTCTATTGCTACAACTCCAATAAACCAATAAAGTACAACGATGGCCAACTAATTGGATTCAAATAGTACCATGTTGCTACGGTCATCTCCTCAAGTGCCACCATGACCACCGTTCAAGGAATCCAGCATAATCACCTCATTAAGCGGGTTCTCTACTTGTAGCTCAAATGCCACTACCTTCACGGCCACCTTCCACAGTGCAACTCAAATGAAAATTGATTAATACATTTAATATCACAACGTTACAATCAACAACTGTCATGTTAAGATGTAATAATATGTCATAATATCATTTAATTTATTTCTATTTAGAAAATATTCTTTGTTTCTCGTCTTTTGTATTTGTTGAGACGGATGATATATTTTCTAAAAAAGAAAAGAATAAAAAGGTAGTTTTGTCTTTAAAAAGATTATTGTACAGTACATTAATTCACCTGAATTGATAGTTTGATATCTATCCTTGATCACTTTTTTTTTTCCTCTCTCTATCCTCACCATACATTTAAGTAATATCATTTTTCTAAATATTTTTCATGTGAAAATGTTTTGTATAATGAATTTTAAAAAATATACCTACAAATTAAAACTCAACACATTTTAAATTCTTAGTAATTTTTTAAATATTTTTTTTCTAAGCAGGCCATCTCAATATACGGATAACTATTGAGGTTCTCTCTTATTTTTTATTTTTTCATTTGAGTTACTACAATATCATTGATTTGTAATAAATTGGTAATTCGACAAGTATAAAATAATATAACATAGGCACACAATTTAATTATATGCTTAAAATTATTTTCAATTGACTTTTTACCAAATCTATTTGTTAGTAGATTTATATAAAATCAGTAAATCATTTAGAAAATATTTCCCAAAGAATTGGTAGATTTTCAACCCAAAATTATTAAATTTGACAAAATATTGCATAAGTATGAAAGTAGATATTGTGTGCCATGTTTTTCTCTTTCCTTTTCTCCTTATTATTATTATAAGAAAAATATTTGAAAGCTCTAATTGAGCATTCCTAATCCACCCACATGACATGGAATGACCATATGAAAAGGGACTCACACTCCTCATTCCTCCGCACTCTATCTATCTCTATTTTCTCTCTTCCATCTCATTAGAGGTCAATATGGAGATGATATATTATTAGGGGATGTAGCACCACTCTTCTTTTCTTTTTTTTCTTTTTTTTGATCAGCAAAATGAAACTTTATTGATGAAGAAAACAATGCATGCAAAAGCTTACATCAACAAAGAGGGAAGTGCAAAGAGCATCAACGCTAACCTTAACAATCCCAACTAGGTTGGCACCATTATGGAAGCACAATCATTTGCAAGCACTTGACCCAAGATTGGTGAGAAACCAATCAAAAGGAACTAAAGGAATGAGAAGAACAAAAAACAAAACAACAACACCGTAATCAACAGAGTAAAAACCAGTGCGTCAGCATTTCAACTCCTCTCTAGCTGCACAGATGCCTCCTGCACAGACTAGACCAATCAAATGGACCAGCAGCATACAGTAGGCTAAAAATAGACCAGACCAATCCTCTGAACAGACCAGACCAGATCAGCAACCTTTCACCAAGTCTTTTAGTAGACCTTAGATACATACCTTTACCACAAAACAGCAGCAGCATCACACAACACCAGCAACTAACAAAAATAGCAACAGCCAAAGACTAGTGAAGTGCTTAAAAAAATCTTAACAGCAGAGAACAAAAAGCAGAGAATTAGCAGCAGAGTGATAGCAGTAGAGTAAAAGACTAGAGACCCCCTATACCTAACCAAGCAATTGTTTTATGCCACCAGACTTGAGCCATTTCTGATACAAAACTTCACCTAAGCAAAGCAATCCAGCAGCAGCCATCAAGATCAGCCAAGAAGCAAAACACCCAAAAATAGCAGCCAAACTCACCAACAACAAGCACCATCACAGTAGCTGCCCTTTTCAGCCATCTACACAGATTTCAGTGAATATTGCTCCTGTATGAAAATTCAGCTAATTATACAAACTGGCATATGGATAGCTCAGCTCCCATTCCTAATGCAATATTGAACCTGCTCATAAACCCTAGTCCTTGTGCCCAATCTTCCCACCCAGTAGCAGGGCAGCCTCCTTATAAGCCCAGAAGACCTCACACCAATGCAAACCACACTCTAGAGAAATCGAGGCCAAACCATAACAATATACAACAGAACACACCAGAAAATAGCACCAAGCTCCGGGCCACACTCCAAAGACTCAAGGTCATCTCAACATCCACCAATGCACACTCTACCCAAACAATATCTGTTGCCTCTAAGATTAGAAATAAAATCCTGAACAATAAAGTGATACTCCTTGAGGATTGGTTTTAACCAAATAGCAATTCTAATCTTGACCTCTTCACACAATTTAAGTAGATTGGGTGAAGAATTATTGAACACTCAGTCATTTCTATGTTTCCGTAAAGACCACAACACAGTAGGAGGAATAGCTCTCCAAATCTTTCTCTCCCTCTTGTTTAGACTAACACCATCCCACCATAGTAATAAGCTATCAATTGTTCCTGGGAAGGCCCCTTGTAAATCCCACCAACTCAACATATGAGACTGTACACTCCAAGCAAATGGGCAGTACAACAATAAATGATTCACTGATTCAATCTCCTTTTTACAAAATATACAGAGTGTTGAGGCACTAGCAGGTAGTACACCAATTCTATGGAGAAAGGCAAAGGTTTTGACTTTATTTTTCCAAGAAAGCCAACAGAAAAATTGAACTTTGGGTGGGAGGTACTTAATCCATACAAACTTGTTGGTTAACAGATATGGACCAAAAGAGTGTTCAAAAAATTGGTATATAGACAGCATTGAAAACACACCTGAGTTTGTGACAGCCCAAGATAGCATATCAGTTTGATCAAAACTGATGTTAGGAGCAGCCAAAATCAAATTAGTGAGTTTGGAAACCTTCCTATACTCTCAGTCAAACAACCTTCTTTGGAAATTGAATATCCAATTAGATGAACCATCTCTTTTCTCATACATTGATCTAAATGATTCTTCTTTGTCAACTACCAATCTAAAAAGAACAGGGAACTCTTTTTCCAAACACACATTCAAACACCATTTGTCTTTCCAAAACTTGACTCTAGGTGCATCACCAACTTTTATAATCAGGTTGTTCAAAAAGAATTCCATTAAACTGCTTCTGCAATCTGCTAAAGATATGATGTCTTTCTATACACAAGAATACCTGCTACTAGATCTAAATGATGGAACCCAGCTATCCAACTCCAGGTTGTAATTGCTACAGATTACCCTCCACAAAGCTTCCTTATCAACCCCAAATCTCCACTACCACTTGATTAATAAGCTATCATTGACCTCTCTAACTCCTCTAATGTCAAGCCCACCTTGTTTCACACTTTTTGAAATTTCCTCCCACTTCACCATATGAAGTTTCTTCTTCAAATTAGATCCACCCCATAGGAATCTAGCATGAAGCTTCTCAAATTCAGTAGCTACCCCTTCTGGCATTTTGAAGAGAGATAGATAGTATACAGGTAAAGAGGAAGTTACTGCTTTAATTAGAGTGAGCCTGCCAGCAAATGATAGCAACTTTCTCTTCCAAATCACACTTTTGCCGACTAAAAATTTGGTCAGCAAAGGTCCATTTTTAGTTAGCAAAAGTTATTCGTGACCAATTTTTTTGGTTGCCACTTTGGTCGCCAATTGAGGGTCGGCAAAAGTAATTAGCGACTATAGCGATCCCGGTATTCCCTGTTGTTGTTGAACTGTAATCCGGACTTGGTTCCGTAGATTTGTTGTTGTCTTATCCTCTTTTCTATCCCTTACTCTTATCTTAGAGCTTTGGGTTATGTTGGACTTGTTGGGAATAGGTTGGTGATGTTTTAAAACTTAGAAATCATTGCCCAGATTTTGGTCCCTCTGCTCGAGCGGCTCTTTTGACGCTCGAGCGGGACTCAGTTGTTGCTTGTCCGCTCGAGCGGGGGTGTTGGCGCTCGAGCGGGGAGATCACCCATCCAGTGGTATACGCTCGAGCGGGGAGTTTGACGCTCGAGCGGGCTTCTTGTCTGTAATAGTTCTGGGAGCGTGCATCCGCTGCTAGAGCGGGGGATTGGACGCTCGAGCGGGGATCTGTGAGTGACGCTCGAGCGGGGAGTTCGACGCTCGAGAGGGGCGACCTGTATAACACACTGAGATTCAGCTTTTTGAATCACTTTTCCATTTCCTTTCTCTCTCTTACTTTTCCGAAAAAGCCATTGGAGAGCACCTCACTCTAAAACCTAACTTCTCTCTTAGGATTGATCTAGCTAGAGCGTTTTCCTCACCTTGGGCCTTTGTAAGAAGTGTGTTGATCGTCGAGGGCTTCGTTGTGATCCAAGAAATTTGGGATTTGGAGCACTTTGATTTCGGGTCATCTTCTCTATTTGAGTTCTTCATTTGAGGTAGGGATTCTCCTTGTTCTTTTTCAATACTCCGTCTATAGATAGACATGTGGCAAATTTTGTATTGCATGAAAACTGTATCATGTTGGATTTGTTTGAAAATCATGAAATAAAGCTAGGGTTGGTTGTGTGGAGAATGGTTTTGGCTTCATTGATTGTTGTCTTGGCTAATTAGAATATAAATTAGCATGTTGTAGTTAATAGAAGAAAAGCCCTAAATTATATTTTTGGTTGGGTAAATTATAATGGGGGTTTGTTGACCATTGTGTGTAAATCTCTTTTGTCAAAATGAGTGTGGTAAGGGTGTTAATACCTAAAGGATTAACCATGGCTTTGGAGTTGATTTTATGGAAACAAGATTAGTGGAGTTGGTTTTGTGATAACAAAAAGGAAATGGAATCGTTTTTGTGAAAATGAGGGAAGTGTTTTCGAAATAAGTTTGAGAATTGGATTGTTGTATCTTGAGTGTTGAACACACATGTAGAAGTTGTATCTTTAACTATCATGTTAATATTGTTGTCGGGTTTATGATTCATGATATTTGAGTCTTTTAATAGATGTACTAACTATATGCATCTAGAGGTTTTGTCCTTGGTCATCGGTGGAGGATGACACGGTTGTGTAGAATTGTCGGGTTTGCATTTTGCCATTGATTAATTGAACATCGTATGTGATGAAGTGCTAGATACATTATATATATGTATATTTGATCGGAAGGAGATGGTCATGTGTTCTTATGCTTTAACACATTGCTGGTGTCTTGATAGTGTATGTATATGCATTATACATGTTGGTTATGCCTTGATGTGCTGTGATTGTTGGTGTTATGCCCCGCGCTGAGAATCAAAGGTATCATACCCTTCCAGCTGGCGACTGGAGAACTGACCGCGCTTAGAATCAAAGGTGTCATACCCTTCCAGTTAGCACCTGGAGAACTGACTGTGCTAATAATCAAGGGTACCATACCCCTCCAGCTAGCACCTGGTAAACTGGCTTGTTGTTAATGTTGTTGAGTGGGGTGTATTGTTGGCTTACTACGCACATAGCTAGTAGAGCGAAATGGGATTGTTGTTGTTTCGTTGTAACTGAAAATATCATGGGTTTGATTGGTTAGAGTTCGGAGGACTGAGTTACTCCATGGGTTGATTGTATACATGTTGGTGGGTTGTAAATTTATATTTTTACAAAGATATGCATGTATAGTTATGATAGTAATGGAAACGAACCAAAATGTCATTTTTGTCTTTTGGAAAGTGTGGAGGAGAACAAATGTTTTTAAGATAAACATGTTTGAAAAGGTACATCTGAGTATGTATAGGAAATGGAAGGGCTTAGTGTGATTACTTCCTAAGTATTTGTTAATGTTATGAAAGATTGGGAATGGGGGTTAATGAAAGGAAAAAGGAAAGACAAATCACTTGTAGTGTTGAATGAAATGGTTGTTTTCGAGAAAAGTTCATACATATATAATTTTGTATAAACTGTCACATTACTATTCTAGTATGAGAATGAGTGTTCATGATCATAGCTATCTGTAAGTTGTTATTGTTGAGGATCATGTTGAGTTCCCTACTGGACTATATGTTCATCCCACGTTGTTGAATCTTTTTCAGGTGTTAAGCAAGTTGAGCTGCAAGATTTGGATCTATTTATTTACTGGCCACGGGGCCTCAGTTATGTTGGCGGAATGCCATTGTTGTAAAAGGGTTACACCCTTCTTCTTGTACCTTAAGTGATGTAAGCCCAAGGGCAATTTATTAAGTATGTTCATGTAATATTTACTTTGCATACGAATGATAGTATTGTTAATCACTTCTACGGATTGAATGTATGAGTTTATTTCCGCATGTTATCCTTGAAATTGAATTAAGTTAATGAATTTGGTAATGACTTCGAGTAATAAAAAGTGGGGCGTGGCAACTTGGTATCAAGGCTAGCTGGGTTTGAATACTTTGGGCTCGTGGGAAGTGGTTTTTACCACAATGGGTTTACTACGTATTGTGAGGACGTTGCATATAGATATCATGAAAGTTAGGACTTATGTGTTGCATTTATGTGAGCATGGGATTCAGTCTCCTGGATAATATTCATAGCCGGTGAACTTACTTTGAGGTCCTTTTGGAAACACGCCTGATCAACGTGGTTTCTGATGGGAATTCCTTGAGAGTTCCGGGATGAGTGGCTATCTTTGTGGACTTGATTCGATTATGTGTTTATTTGTCTAAATGATTGTATGCAATAGAGATGTAAATTTTGAGACTAAGTGTGTCTTGTAACTTAACGGTAGTGGAGTGTGCCTCGGAGATGGCTATTGTGTTTTGCGCTAAGTGTGTTTTGCCTTTGTGTTTAATAGGATGTCTACAAGAGGGAGTAGAGGTCGGATGAGTAGTAGGAGCGCCGGGAGAGGCACAACAGTTCATTTAGTACCTTCCGTTGCAGCATCGGCTGTCGGCGAGGATGTCGCACGTGAGATTGTGAGAGCCGTGCAGGACGCCCTAGCTCGCACTGAGGGTGGTAGCGGGCATGCTCTCAAACTTACTAAGGAGTTCTTTTGCTCCAGTCCACCAGAGTTTCTGGGGGAGGCTAAACCGTTGGAGGCAGAGAGTTGGCTAGAGCAGATTACCAAGACTCTTGATATGCTCAGAGTCGAGGATGAGGAGTTGAGGGTTTCTTTGGCGACTTTTCAGTTGAAGAGTGATGCGAGTTATCGGTGGAAGTATGCTAAGAATAATGTGGGTAGCACGTGGGTTGCTTTTACCGAGGGTTTTTTGCCAAGTATTTCCCTCCTTCTGCACGGGAAAGGTTGAGGGATCAATTTTTGGAGTTGCGTCAGGATGATACTCCTGTGGCACAGTTTGAGATGCGGTTTGCTAGCTTGTCGTGGTTTGCTCCAGAGTTGGTGGCAACAGAGGAGCGTCGTTGTTTTGAGTTTGAAAGGCGGTTGTGTTTCGATATTCGGGAGAAGGTAGCTGGATCCTTTTGGAAGGATTATTATAATTTAGTCAAGGCAGCGGCCCATGTGGAGGCTATGATGGTGAACGATGATGGGGTTAAGGAGGAGACCGTTTTGGTAAGTCCTACGGTTCCCAAGCGCTCTAGGCTCAGTAAGGGGTGGAGGCGGAAACATGCTCAGTCAGGGGCTGGTTCCTTTTCTTCACCAGGGGTTTTGGACTCTTCTGTTGGGAGGTCCGGGGAGGTGCAGGTTTTAGACCAGTCTCAGAGTAGGGGGTCTGGTGGTTGTTTCGTTTCTGGCCAGCAGGGCCATGGTAGACGTTTTTGTCCTTTGCGTGTAAGTTCTTCGGGTGTTTCAAAACCCAGTCAGACTCAGTTGTACCCATCCAATCAAGGACCCTATCGGTACCAAAAACGGTCAGGCCAGGCTTCGGGAGCCTCGCGGGGGGCGACTTATTAAGTAGCCCTATAGTATTACCCTGGAGGGGGACTTTTGTGTTGTTGGCCGGTGGTGTATCATATGAATCATCTTGTTGTTGACCGGTGTACTGTTGGATGCTGAGGCACCATGTTTTTGTATCGTATGTATATGTACTTTGTTGTTTGTTTAATCCTCAGGTATTAGGGAGTATGTATGGGTTTTAAGCTCTCTTTTATATTGAGAAGTTGTTAGTGGGGTCAATGATCCTAATGTTGTTGCTTGCTTGGTACTGTATGATGAGTTAGTTGTGTGACGGCCTGTGTGCCTTATTCACTTTAATGATTATTTGTTGAGAACGGGAATCCGTGGGAGAATGTGTTAGATGTGGTGGTTTTGAGAGTTGCGGGATGTTGGCAAGGTTATGTGTGAATGTTGGGTATGGTTGTGAGTGGAGGCTGGCAGCATTCTTAAGAGGAAGAACAGTTGTGTTATAGAGTAACGAGAATAGCGTTGGTGAAATTGTCCTTCGTGATTGGGTTGTTGTAATTAAGGTTTACCAAGTCGGTTTTCGGTCAAGGAGATGAGCAGTGTAGGAACCCACATTTTATGTCTTCGTCATGTTCATGAGCATCTACATGATTATGGCTTGTTAAGTTTGCATGTGTATGTTTGTGACTTGTTTCGCTTAAGCGAGTGTGATCCATGCCTTGTTTTGAAGCCTTGTGATTTGTCTAAGTGTAGTGTGCTTGTCTTGTTCCTTCCTTGATGTGAAACTTAGGTCACGCCTTGCCTGAGTTATGCTAGCCGATGTTATTCCAAGCCTAGGTTACGTTACGCCTAGATCATTCCAAGCCGAGGTCATCCTCAGTCTAGAAGTATCTTGGAACCCCTTGTTGACCTCCGTCCTCGCCTTGACACATTAGTCGAGGTGTTACCTTGCACCCCAGTGATCTCGCCCTGGAGTGGTATGACCTAGACCGAGGTGTGGCGCATCTAGGCCAAGATGTGGCACAGCTTAGTCAAGTGTTGTCCTTCCTAGCCGGGGTCATTGTCACCTTAGTTGCCGAAGTCCTTTTGTTAGCCGATGTCACCCCTTACCGGAGTGCCATTCCGTGTAGCTTGTTAAATACGCCTTGTTATTAGCCGATGGCATTGCCTCGTCAGAGAGCCCATACCGCTTTATTTGTTGAACACCCTTCCACCATGCTTTGTCTGGTCTGTCAGCCACCTTTTCAGGGAAAACCCAACCAGTCGCCGCCACGTGTCTCAGCAGAGGGTTAACCCCAGAACCGGGTAAAGAAAACTATCATTTGGTATCATAACCTTGCCTTGTAGAGAGAGAAACTCTAGGAGGAAGAAGGAGTTTTAGAGTGAGGAAGTAGATCTTCAAGCTTGATTCCTAGAGATCGAACCGTTAGATCCGTGTTCTAAGGTTAGATTCTTGATCTGCTCATGATGTTCTCTATGTTCATGTTATTGCATTTCATGATCGGATATGATTTGTAAGCCATGCATTGTTTTGAAGTTCGATTTTAGAAAGAGAAAATGACATTCATGTGTTCTTCAAGAAAGTCTTGTTTTCATCCGAAAGCTTGCATAAAGAATCATGTTTTTGTGTTTATTTCCGCAAGAATTCCAAGTACGGGTACCCAGATCCATGTTTTCAAACTCATAGCATGAAAATCCCAGATTTGTGATGACAGATTATGATTGAACATTCATATTTTTCATGTTATCACACTCATGTTCTTCATGTTCATCAGCAGAGGGAAACCCAGAGTTTCCCGACCTCTTTTCCTTGCATGTGGCCCTCGGGAACACACCTCGGCAAGGAGGTGTGAACCTCGGCCTAGACCTGGTTAGTGCCCAGCATGCTTTTTCGAGATCATTTGCATACATAAGAGACTTGTTTGAAAGTGCATTCAATAGGCTTTGCCCTGTGTTTGTAGGACTTGGGCTTGTCTCGACCCCGACGTGTGAAGAACTATGTGAGTGGTATTTTTAATAAAGCTATGTTACACTTGCTTTCATAAATCTCGTCTGGCCTTGTTTTGAAAAGTACTTGATCTAGCATGAATGACTATCCCTACTTGTATATTAAGCACTATCTTGTTTTGATGACATTTCTTGAAAGTCCTTAGCTGCAGGGGACTATAATGCAACTGCACTCTTGTCTTGAAAGTCCTTAGCTGCAGGGGACTATAATGCAACTGCACTCTTGTATTGGAATGTCATCACCCCCTTGTATTAAGTAGATGTAATAACATCCAAGGAACTTGAAAGTCCGGCAATGAACTTGATTTCCCCCTTGATTGTAAAGTATGCTATGTATTGTTTTGAAAGAAATCTTGGATATCAATCATGCAAAACCTTTATTTCTAATATCATTCACTGAGTATCCAAGCTCACCCTCTCTATATATATGTAGGTGATGAGCAAGAAGGCAATGAGGCCTAGACGTGTAGCCGATGTGTTTTTGGGTGCATTGCCGACGTGTTTTGGATTAGCATTTTGTACCATCTTGAAGATTATGCTTCTTAGCCTATATTTCATGTGTACTTGTATATGTCGGCTTGAGAAGCCTTTTGGTCAAGATGTATTTTGTATCTCATTCCCTTATTGTATCTAAGTTGTAAGACTTTGTAAAAATGTATGTCATTTCATTAGACTTAAGCACGGCTCTCATGGACTATTTAGATTCTGTATATATATATATGTTGCTTCCGCACTTGTAAGCCCCATATTTTATACTCTGATTGTGTGTGATTCTTGTAAGTCGGCCTTCGGTAATCTCGGATTACTGGCCATCACGGCACCAAAGTACTAGGGGCGGTTTGGGGGCGTGACAGAATGGTATCAGAGCACAAGATCCTTATAGTACGTTATTCACACACCTTGAGTCCTAAAGAGCATAGGATCTTCCTTAGAATGATGTTAGGATTGCATCTTATTACTTGCTACTTGACTACGTGTGCATCATTTCGGTATAGACCTTTATTACTTGTATACGTATTATCTGTTCAGTTATTTTAAAGCCTCATCTTGCATTCTCCTAGCATCATGAGGAGAGGTCGACCTCCAGTTGGCCGACATCGTTCAGAAGATAGATTGGAGAGATTAGAAAGGTTAGTCGAAGGCTTGGTTCGTGAGCAGAGACAACCTAGGCCACAGAATACTGGTACGACTTCCACGCAGGCCGAACAGACGAATGGCCGTTATACAGCTCCACCCCCTCCAGTGCCACAAGTGCCACTACAGCAGGCTTTGTATGGGAACGACACGATAACCCTAATCAGAGAGTTCAAGAAAATGAAACCGCCGAGATTTCAAGGAGGTATAGAACCAATGAAAGCCGAGGCATGGGTTTTAGAGATGGAGAAGTTGTTTGAGATCTTCCCCAGTACAGATGCCCAGAAGGTATCTCTGGCAGCATTCACATTAGACGACGATGCTCATAGGTGGTGGATGATGGTCCGAGAAAGCAATCCGGGTTTGACTTGGGAAAAATTTTTGGAGTTGTTCTACAACAAGCATTTCCCCCTTAGCGTCCGAGACCGAAAGACCACGGAGTTTCAGAATCTGATGCAAGGGAACAAGACAGTCGCAGAATACGATCGTGCCTTTACTGAACTGGCGAGATATGCGCCTCATATGGTTGGCGACGAATACCGAAAGGCGAGGAAGTTCGAAAGTGGGTTGCGTGGACCGATACAAGATCGGGTCAATATGCTCAATATGCCGACATACACCGGAGTACTGGACAAGGCCATCCTGGCTGAAGCTAATTTGAACCGATACCAGAGTTCGGGTGAGGGTCAGAGGAAGAGACAGAATTATGATAATCGCCAAGTTCCGTTCAATGCCAAGAAGAGAATGAGCACAGACAGTTCCAGCAACTCAAATCAGGAAGGTAACGCCAAGCCGGTGTGCGCGAGTTGTGGAAAGCTACATTTCGGGGTTTGTCGTTGGGCAACAGGAGCTTGCTATGAGTGCGGCGAGATAGGTCATCGTGTGAAGGACTGTCCGAAGGCAGGGACTGACGACGGAAAGAGGAATGGAAGCACCTCGGGCCCTGCACAGAACAACAACGTCGGGAGAATACAGGCAAGACAAGGCAGAGTTTTTGCATTGGTACCCGGAGACGCCCAGAATGCCGAGGCGGTAGTGTCAGGTACCTTTTCAATTTGCTCTCAAGATGCATACGTATTGATTGATTCGGGTTCTACGCATTCATTTGTGTCCACTATATTCGCCGAGAAGTTGAGTAGAGAATTAGAACCCCTTGATTACGTATTATCTGTGTCTACTCCATCTGGGAGAAATATGATTGTTACATCCATTTATAGGGCGTGTATTGTTATGATTGAGAGTGTAGAGTTGTTAGTTGATTTGATGCCATTAAGCATGACCCATTTCGATGTCATATTGGGAATGGATTGGTTAGTAGCGAACCATGCATCCATTAATTGTGTTACTAAGAGCGTCACATTGAAGACCCCAAGTCAAGCTGAGGTCATTTTCCAAGGTAAAGAAGTAGTACCCCCACCTTACTTAATCTCATCCATGAAGGCCTACAAGTTGATCCAAAAAGGATGTCAGGGTTATTTATGCAGTATACTAAGTAATTTGAATGGAAGTGTTGAGTTAGCTGACATACCCGTTGTTGAGGAATTCCCCGATGTCTTTCCGAATGAGTTGCCTGGCCACCTTGTCGATAGGGAAATAGAGTTTACTGTGGACATCCTGTCAGGAACACAACCCATCTCCAAAACACCCTACAGAATGGCCCCAGCCGAACTTAGAGAACTGAAATCGCAATTACAAGAATTGTTGGACAAAGGATTTGTTAGGCCAAGCACTTCACCGTGGGGAGCACCCGTTCTATTTGTTAAGAAAAAGGATGGCACACTTCGTCTTTGCATTGACTACAGAGAACTTAATAAGGTGACCATTAAGAACAAGTACCCATTGCCTAGAATCGATGATTTGCTTGATCAACTACGAGGAGCACGAGTCTTTTCCAAGATTGACCTTAGGTCAGGCTACCACCGTTGAAGGTTAAAGCCGAGGACATCGAGAAAACTGCTTTTCGGACAAGATATGGCCACTGCGAATTTTTGGTAATGCCCTTCGGAGTAACCAATGCCCCAGCAGCATTCATGGACTTGATGAACAGAGTCTTTAAGCCGTACCTAGATGAGTTTGTCATTATTTTTATCGACGACATATTGATCTATTCCGGGAGTACGAGCGAGCACGAGAATCATCTGAGACTTGCCCTGCAGACCTTGAGAGATAAGAAGTTGTACGCCAAGTTAAGTAAATGCGAGTTTTGGCTTTCCAGCATTTCATTTCTAGGGCATGTGATTAATGAAGACGGTATATCAGTTGACCCCAGTAAGATTGAAGCTGTTGTGAATTGGCCGACGCCGACCAACGTGTCCGAGGTTCGTAGTTTTCTGGGTTTGGCAGGTTATTACAGAAAGTTTGTGAAGGATTTCTCGAGGATTGCAGTGCCATTGACACAACTAACTAAGAAGGGAGCAGCTTATGAATGGACCAATGAAAGAGAATCAGCCTTCCAGGAGCTGAAGACGAGGTTAGTTACAGCACCAGTTCTGGTACTACCATCGGCTAATGAGGAATTTCAGATTTACAGTGATGCTTCACATAAGGGTTTGGGTTGCGTGTTAATGCAAGAAGGTAAAGTCATAGCGTACGCATCTCGTCAGTTGAAGCCCAATGAAAAGAATTATCCTACCCATGATCTGGAGCTAGCTGTCGTGGTTTTTGCTTTGAAGATATGGCGTCATTACTTGTATGGAACATCTTGCCAAGCTTTCACCGACCACAAGAGTCTGAAGTACCTGTTCACCCAGAAAGAGTTAAATATGAGGCAGAGAAGATGGCTCGAGCTGTTGAAGGACTACGACATGCAGATTCAGTATCACCCAGGTAAGGCAAATTCCGTAGCCGACGCATTAAGCAGGAAGCTAGTTGGAAGTTTGGCGTGTCTGGCAACGATCTCAGTGGAACCGACCATCGTTGAGGAAGTGAAGACCAGGCAGATGGAAGATAAGTTCCTAAAAAGGGTAATTGATGAATTCGTCTCCAAACCGAGGCCAGGATACACAGTGGAAAATCAGGTGCTTAAGTTTGAAGGAAGATTGTGTGTAGCCGACGTACCAGTGTTGAAAAGGAAGATTTTGCAAGAGGCCCATAGTTCCAAGTTTGCCATTCATCCAGGGAGCACCAAGATGTACCAGGACGTAAAACGGACCTTCTGGTGGCCAAACATGAAAAGAGAGATAGCCGAGTTTGTATTTCAGTGTCTGTGTTGTCAGCAAGTGAAGGCAGAACACCAGAGACCGGCAGGACTTCTTCAACCCTTGTCAATTCCTGAGTGGAAATGGGAGCACATCTCCATGGATTTCGTAGTGGGTTTGCCGAGGACGCAAAGAGGTATGGATTCCATTTGGGTTATAGTCGACAGGTTTACTAAGTCAGCTCACTTCTTGCCTGTCAAGACTACATTCAATGCCGACCGACTTGCCGAATTGTACATGAATGAGATCGTTAGGCTTCATGGTGTGCCGATGTCCATTGTGTCAGACCGAGATCCGAAGTTCGTTTCTAGATTTTGGCAGAGTCTACAAGGAGCCTTGGGAACAGAGTTGAGATTTAGCACAGCCTTTCACCCCCAGACCGACGGGCAGACAGAAAGAACGATTCAGACACTCGAAGACATGCTCAGACTGTGCGTGTTGGATTTCCAGGGAAGTTGGGAATCGCATTTGCCATTAGTAGAGTTCGCGTACAACAACAGTTATCAAGCCAGCATAGGCATGGCGCCGTATGAAGCTTTGTATGGAAGGGAGTGCAGATCGCCGATATGTTGGACTGAAGTAGGAGACAAGGCTCTAATTGGCCCCGAGTTGGTTCAGATGACAACTGAAAAGATCAAACTCATTCAGCAGAGGATTAAAACCGTACAGAGTCGACAGAAGTGTTATGCCGACCAAAGAAGGAGGGAGTTAGAATTTGAAATTGGGGATCATGTATTTTTGAAGGTCTCACCGATGACAGGAGTTTCGAGATTTGGGAAGAAGGGTAAACTTGCACCCCGATATATTGGGCCGTTTGAAATTCTTGAGAAAGTTAACACCGTTGCTTACAGACTCGCTTTGCCGCCGGATTTGAGCCAAGTCCACAGCGTGTTCCATGTTTCAATGCTGAGAAAATATATCCGAGACCCACTGCATGTAATAAATTACTCCTGGGTTGTAGTTAATGAAGACCTGGGCTACGAAGAGAAGCCGATGAGAATTATCGACAGACAAGTGAGACAGTTGAGAAACAAGTCGATATTAATGGTGAAAATCGAATGGGAGAAGCATTATGGCGAGGAGGCCACATGGGAAAAGGAAGAGGAGATGAAAATCCGTTACCCGGAGTTATTCGTAGGACAAGGTAACTCAAGTTTGGGGACCAAACTTCTTTAAGGAGGGTAGACTGTAGGAACCCACATTTGATGTCTTCGTCATGTTCATGAGCATCTGTATGATTATGGCTTGTTAAGTTTGCATGTGTATGTTTGTGACTTGTTTCGCTTAAGCGAGTGTGATCCATGCCTTGTTTTGAAGCCTTGTGATTTGTCTAAGTGTAGTGTGCTTGTCTTGTTCCTTCCTTGATGCGAAACTTAGGTCACGCCTTGCCTGAGTTATGCTAGCCGATGTTATTCCAAGCCTAGGTTACGTTACGCCTAGATCATTCCAAGCCGAGGTCATCCTCAGTCTAGAAGTATCTTGGAACCCCTTGTTGACCTCCGTCCTCGCCTTGACACATTAGCCGAGGTGTTACCTTGCACCCCAGTGATCTCGCCCTGGAGTGGTATGACCTAGACCGAGGTGTGGCGCATCTAGGCCAAGATGTGGCACAGCTTAGTCAAGTGTTGTCCTTCCTAGCCGGGGTCATTGTCACCTTAGTTGCCGAAGTCCTTTTGTTAGCCGATGTCACCCCTTGCCGGAGTGCCATTCCGTGTAGCTTGTTAAATGCGCCTTGTTATTAGCCGATGTCATTACCTCGTCAGAGAGCCCATACCGCTTTACTTGTTGAACACCCTTCCACCATGCTTTGTCTAGTCTGTCAGCCACCTTTTCAGGGAAAACCCAACCAGTCGCCGCCACGTGTCTCAGCAGAGGGTTAACCCCAGAACCGGGTAAAGAAAACTATCATTTGGTATCATAACCTTGCCTTGTAGAGAGAGAAACTCTAGGAGGAAGAAGGAGTTTTAGAGTGAGGAAGTAGATCTTCAAGCTTGATTCCTAGAGATCGAACCGTTAGATCCGTGTTCTAAGGTTAGATTCTTGATCTGCTCATGATGTTTTCTATGTTCATGTTATTGCATTTCATGATCGGATATGATTTGTAAGCCATGCATTGTTTTGAAGTTCGATTTTAGAAAGAGAAAATGACATTCATGTGTTCTTCAAGAAAGTTTTGCTTTGATCCGAAAGCTTGCATAAAGAATCATGTTTTTGTGTTTATTTCCGCAAGAATTCCAAGTACGGGTACCCAGGTCCATGTCTTCAAACTCATAGCATGAAAATCCCAGATTTGTGATGACAGATTATGATTGGACATTCATATTTTTCATGTTTTCACACTCATGTTCTTCATGTTCATCAGCAGAGGGAAACCCAGAGTTTCCCGACCTCTTTTCCTTGCATGTGGCCCTCGGGAACACACCTCGGCAAGGAGGTGTGGAACCTCGGCCTAGACCTGGTTAGTGCCCAGCATGCTTTTCCGAGATCATTTGCATACATAAGAGACTTGTTTGAAAGTGCATTCAATAGGCTTTGCCCTGTGTTTGTAGGACTTGGGCTTGTCTCGACCCCGACGTGTGAAGAACTATGTGAGTGGTATTTTTAATAAAGCTATGTTACACTTGCTTTCATAAATCTCGTCTTGCCTTGTTTTGAAAAGTACTTGATCTAGCATGAATGACTATCCCTACTTGTATATTAAGCACTATCTTGTTTTGATGACATTTCTTGAAAGTCCTTAGCTGCAGGGGACTATAATGCAACTGCACTCTTGTCTTGAAAGTCCTTAGCTGCAGGGGACTATAATGCAACTGCACTCTTGTCTTGAAAGTCCTTAGCTGCAGGGGACTATAATGCAACTGCACTCTTGTCTTGAAAGTCCTTAGCTGTAGGGGACTATAATGCAACTGCACTCTTGTCTTGAAAGTCCTTAGCTGCAGGGGACTATAATGCAACTGCACTCTTGTCTTGAAAGTCCTTAGCTGCAGGGGACTATAATGCAACTGCACTCTTGTATTGGAATGTCATCACCCCCTTGTATTAAGTAGATGTAATAACATCCAAGGAACTTGAAAGGCCGGCAATGAACTTGATTTCCCCCTTGATTGTAAAGTATGCTATGTATTGTTTTGAAAGAAATCTTGGATATCAATCATGCAAAACCTTTATTTCTAATATCATTCACTGAGTATCCAAGCTCACCCTCCCTATATATATGTAGGTGATGAGCAAGAAGGCAATGAGGCCTAGACGTGTAGCCGATGTGTTTTTGGGTACATTGCCGACGCGTTTTGGATTAGCATTTTGTACCATCTTGAAGATTATGCTTCTTAGCCTATATTTCATGTGTACTTGTATATGTCGGCTTGAGAAGCCTTTTGGTCAAGATGTATTTTGTATCTCATTCCCTTATTGTATCTAAGTTGTAAGACTTTGTAAAAATGTATGTCATTTCATTGGACTTAAGCACGGCTCTCATGGACTATTTAGATTCTGTATATATATATGTTGCTTCCGCACTTGTAAGCCCCATATTTTATACTCTGATTGTGTGTGATTCTTGTAAGTCGGCCTTCGGTAATCTCGGATTACTGGCCATCACGGCACCAAACTACTAGGGGCGGTTTGGGGGCGTGACAAGCAGGCTTGCTACGTAACCATTGGGGGGGGATAGTAATTCCCTTAGACACAATGTTGGTGTGGTTTGATTTTAGGAGATCCAGTGAGATTCCAAATTTTGGGGGTTTGTGTGGGGAACTCCGCGTGTGGGGTTAGTGGCACATCAGTGTGTGGATTACTGAGTGTGGAGTTTATTGAGTTGTTTAGTCAGCTTGTTGGTATCGGGTTTTGGGTTGACATCGGTCACCTTGAAGTTAGTCTCGTTTGTTGTAGACTTTGTATGTTAGTTAAGGAAAACTGAAACTAATCGAACATGTTATGCCATTGAATCTAACGGTTGATAGAATACATTAACTTTATGTATTGATTGATTGTGTATAGAACCTTTGTATTTATATGCATTGTGTGTAGAGGAGGAGATGGAGGATGTGCTCCGCGGTTTAGGGGAAGATGGGGGATGTACCTCTAAACCGGATAGGATTGGGAGGAGATGGAGGATGAACTCCGTAGATACAGCTCATATGCTTGTCTAGAGAAGTGAAGATGCAGCTCATATGCCTATCTTTGTGAAGTGTGGATACAGGTAATATGCTTATCTGTTGTGGTAGTGTAGATAAAGCTCATATGCTTATCTTTGAAAGTGTGATATAGTTTTTATACTTATCTGTTGATAGTGCTGTTGTTATTTCTATTAACTATCTTTATAGAAATGTTATGTTCTGTGTTGGTTGTGGTATCACCGTGTGCGTGATGGTTGTTGATAGTGTTATTTTGGAAAGAAGTGGAAAACAAAACTTTTCCTAGTATTTGGGCCACCCAAGGGTGTTGTTGAGAAATTGATTTAATTCAAGGGTTTTGAGGATTTTCAAATGAATGATTTTTGGCAAATAAACGGTGGATGATTGTGTTTTGGATAACACCGTGTTGGAAAATGCAAAGTTTATTTCGAAATGTCTCTTGAGCAAGAAAATGTTTTCTTATTATTTACTCAAAAGGTTTGCTTTGGTCGTGTTGTTGCATAGTGACTTAGCTTGAAGCGCTGGTCAGATGTGAGTGAACTGTTTCAGAAGGGTTGATTTGTTGTGGATTTTATGCCTGCGGTGTTGTCATTTGGAACGTGTTCCCTTGGTTAGTCTCTTCCTTGGTAAGAGTGGATTAAAGGTTTGTAGTGAGAGTAGTTTCTTTCCTAGTACTCGGGTGTTGGTGTTGTGTGATCTGTTGGCCTTGTGTTTTGGCGTATCCTTAATTTCGAGGACGAAATTCTTTAAGGGGGGGAGGTTATAGCGATCCCGGTATTCCCTATTGTTGTTGAACTGTAATCCGGACTTGGTTCCATAGATTTGTTGTTGTCTTATCCTCTTTTCTGTCCCTTACTCTTATCTTAGAGCTTTGGGTTGTGTTGGACTTATTGGGAATAGGTTGGTGATGTTTTAAAACTTAGAAATCCTTGCCCAGATTTTGGTCCCTCCGCTCGAGCGGCTCTTTTGACGCTTGAGCGGGACTCTGTTGTTGCTTGTCTGCTCAAGCGGGGGTGTTGGCGCTCGAGCGAGGAGATCACCCATCCAGTATTTCGTCTGCAATGGTATACGCTCGAGCGGGGAGTTTGACGCTCGAGCGGGCTTCTTGTCTATAATAGTTCTGGGAGCATACATCCACCGCTAGAACAGGGGATTGGACGCTCGAGCGGGGAGTTCGACGCTCGAGCGGGGCGACCTGTATAACACACCGAGATTTAGCTTTTTGAATCACATTTCCATTTCCTTTCTCTCTCTTACTTTTCCGAAAAAGCCATTGGAGAGCACCTCACTCTAAAACCTAACTTCTCTCTTAGGATTGATCTAGCTAGAGTGTTTTCCTCACCTTGGGCCTTTGTAAGAAGTGTGTTGATCGTCGAGGGCTTCGTTGTGATCTAAGAAATTTGGGATTTGGAGCACTTTGATTTCGGGTCATCTTCTCTATTGTAACGCCCCCAAAATATTAACATTGAACCCATCAAATAAGACATGCGATGATATGTAAAAGTTCCACATTCTTCCATATTATCAGAATTCCTTTACATAGTATTACATGTTAACAACAAAAGCAAATGCCCTATGGGCTTACAGCTTTCCAAGTTAACACTTGGTTACAACAAAAAGAGTACTAACTCATCTACACATTAAGCCCTTGGCTTGAAATTACATGTAATACATCAAAAGAACAAAACAACAAAAAGTCCGCCTGCCTCTAGCCTCTCAAGCTACGACCTTGGAGGTGGCATGGTACATGCACCTGAAAATGATATTCCCATAAAGGGTGAGCCATAGCCCTGTAGAAATATACTAAACCAACCATGAACAATGACTAAAAGATTAGCAATTGATAGATGGCCAACACTGATACAATCACATAAATCACATATTTATGTCATACGACTTATGAGTCCAAATTACTTTTCATTTTCCCTTTTTCAACAGATAGGCATATAAGCACTACCCACACTCTCAACAGATATGTATAACAACAATATCCACATTTTCAGATAAGCAAATAAGCTATATCCACATTCTACAACAGATATGTATAACAACAATATCCACAGATAAGCATATAAGCTATATCCACACTTCACAAAGATAAGCATATGAGCTGTATCTACGGAGTTCATCCCCTATCTTCTCCCAACACTATCCGGTTTAGAGGTACATCCCCTATCTTCCCCTAAACCGTGGAGTACATCCCCCATCTCCTCCTCTACACATAACGTATACAAACACAAGGGTTCTATATACAATCGCTCAACACATATAGTTAATGTATTCTATCAACCGTCAAGTTCCATGACACACTTCATTGATTAGTTTCAGTTTGCCTAATCATCATGCATTGTCTACAACAATCACGACTATCCTCCACTGATAGCCCAAAGCAGTTATTTCTAAACAGAAAATAAATGCACAATGGATATTCAATCAACATTACATTTCCTCATTTTTCACAATTAATTATCCCAATTAATCAAACAATATAATTAGGTCATTATCCATAATTAACATTTCAACCCTTAGGCTCCGTTTTCATCAATGATTTAACATTTATTCCATTTCTCTATGCCAAACATGCATCTAGGTTTATTATGAATAAAACCCCATCTTTTGTAAAATTACACAAAAGCCCCAAACTTTTACCAAATTACCAAACCAACCCCAACATCTCAAAATACCAAAATTTAAAGACAAAATCCATAGAGAGGAGTAGGATATCCCTACCTCGAAGTTTGAGCCAAAAAGGAGATGAAGACTCGAAGATCAACGTGCTCCAAATCCAAACTTTTTCAGATTAAAACAAAGCTCTCAACGCCCTCTATCTTTTTAACAAAGGCCCTAGGCTAGATTCACACTCAAGGGAGATCAAATCTTAGAGAGAGTGTAAGTTTAGAGAGAGAGTGTGTCGGATCAAGGGTTTGAAAGAAAAATAAAGTGAAAAAGTGATGTTTCAAAACGCTACTGTCCGTTGATATAAAACACTCTCGCTCGAGCGAAGACTTGGTCGCTCGAGCGACCAGACACAGAAACTCTCGCTCGAGCCAAAAACTCAGAAGTGCGCTCGAGCGAAGGAATGCTCGCTCGAGCCAACAACTCAAACCCTCAAGTCTGCAACCAGGAGCACACTCGAGCGACAGACCTCTCGCTCGAGCGAAGAACAAACCAGACCGCTCGAGCCAAGAAAAGCTCGCTCGAGCCAAGAAATGCAACTCTCAGGTCCAGAACCAGACGCAATCGCTCGCTCGAGCGAAGCCACTCTGGCTCGATCCACCAGACACAAACTCAACTCTCGCTCGAGCGACAAACTCCTCGCTCGAGCGAAGGGCCAAAAATCTGGGCAGCAACACTAGGCTCCCAAACACAACCAACCTGAAACAAACCTGCCCAACACATCTTATAACTTAATATACAAAGTAGAGAGGAGGCAAACACGATAATAAACAACTACCAACATCCACGGACACATGTCCGGATCACTGTTCAACAAGGGTAAAACCCGGGATCGCTATATCTATTTGAGTTCTTCATTTGAGATAGGGATTCTCCTTGTTCTTTTTCAATACTCCGTCTATAGATAGACATGTGGTAAATTTTGTATTGCATGAAAATTGTATCATGTTGGATTTGTTTGAAAATCATGAAATAAAGCTAGGGTTGGTTGTGTGGAGAATGGTTTTGGCTTCATTGATTGTTGTCTTGGCTAATTAGAATATAAATTAGCATGTTGTAGTTAATAGAAGAAAAGCCCTAAATTATATTTTTGGTTGGGTAAATTATAATGGGGGTTTATTGACCATTGTGTGTAAATCTCTTTTGTCAAAATGAGTGTGGTAAGGGTGTTAATACCTAAAGGATTAACCATGGCTTTGGAGTTGATTTTATGGAAACAAGATTAGTGGAGTTGGTTTTGTGATAACAAAAAAGAAATGGAATCGTTTTTGTGAAAATGAGGGAAGTGTTTTCGAAATAAGTTTGAGAATTGGATTGTTGCATCTTGAGTGTTGAACACACATGTAGAAGTTGTATCTTTAACTATCATGTTAATATTGTTGTTGGGTTTATGATTCATGATATTTGAGTCTTTTAAGAGATGTACTAACTATATGCATCTAAGGTTTTGTCCTTGGTCATCGGTGGAGGATGACACGGTTGTGTAGAATTGTCGGGTTTGCATTTTGCCATTGATTAATTGAACATCGTATGTGATGAAGTGCTAGATACATTATTGTAGACACCCCATTTTTGACCGTCCTCAAGACTTGGACGTCACTGTTTGAACACTCGGTGATCATCCATGTTTGTGTTCGTTTGGAGTTGCCGGAGGTCTCGGCTCGCGCGCCTTGCCTCAGGATCCCCGAACTCGACTATTTAGTGTCTGATTTTGCACCGAACACTTTTGTTTTGCCTTAGAGGGGCAGGGAATGCCTTGTGAGACATCCCCATACACCACCGGCAGTGGCTGGAGGCCACCGGCTGGTCTTTTTCTTCCATCGGCAATTTTGTTTGCCGGTCGGCACACTTTATTGCCGGTCGGCATAATATGTTGCCGGTCGGCACTGTTTTTTGCCGGAATAGCTTTTTTGGGCAGCCGACCACTGTTCCTCCACTTTATGGAGATATTTTGTGCCAGCTGTGATAGCTGGCACCAACTCCTTTCCCCTCCATACAGTGTATGGAGGGATTTCCCTCTAGCCAAGCTTGTTGAATAAGCTTTGCAAGAGGGATCCTTATAAGAGAGAGGCTTTCCTCTTGGTTCTAGGTTAGAAAAATAGAAGCAAAATCAGTCTTTAGAGATATAGATACATATTATCTCTATACCTCTCTCCCTCTCCCTTCTTGTGTGTGTTTCTTGGCCCAAAAGGTGTGTTTTACCTTACTTTTGCACCATTACACACACCATTACACCTTAGTCCGAGATTGAGGGACTTGGGGGAGTTGTTTCTTGAGTTTTGGACTGGTTTTGATCCAAAGAAGGAGGTTAGGCCATTTGTTCTTCAAGGGTTCTTCAAGGGTGAGCATCTTCCCTTTTATTCCCCAAACTTGCATTGGTTTTCTACCTATTTTGTTTATTGTTTTGGCTCTTGTGTATAACATAAAAAAGGCTCATATTTTCCTGCTCTAACACTTTCATTAAGGTCACTTTGTGGTTAGATTGCAAACTCACCCTCTTAGGCCTTGTTTAGCCTATTTTGGTGCCATTTTGATAAGGTTTTGTTCACTTCAGCATTTTGATCTTTTGATCACCAAAAATCAGTGTATTTTAGTGTCAAAAAAGTTGGTTTGAAGTCTTGCATAGGGGAGGGACACCCCTCTCCCTTTATGGTTTTGTTTCTTTGCTTTTTGGGCTCAAGAGGGTAGCATGTGTGCTTGATGTTTCTTGGCTTCATTCCAGCATTTTTTTAGGCATCTTAGGTCATATATAATCTCTTTTTTTGGTCAAACTTGTGCCTCCTTGCATGCTTGTAATACTCGTTTTGTATTATTCTACTTTGCTTAAAAGTGCACATCATGGTTAGGCCATGATTCTTGTGAGAGTTGGCTTAGTTCCATGAAGTTCTTGGTGTTGTTTTTCCATGCTTAAGGTTTATTGGTTATTCATTTAGCCATGCTTGACATGTTTGTTAGGGTTACTTTGTATTCTAGCTTAAAAGCTTTGAGCATGATGGCCTCTAGCATATATGTTTGTGATTACCCTCTTGGTTTAATATCATCTAAGGACTTTCTTTTTAGTCCAAGAATCATGCCTACATGTGTGCATGCATGGTCTTTTTCATATCCTAAGGGTGTGTCTTCCTATGCCTAAGAATGAGCCTTGGTGTATTTGTTTCATGGGGTTTATTTTAGTTGCCATATTAGGAGTTTTTGGGGTCCTATCTTGCATGCATAAATTCTGTTTTTTTACTTGTTTTAATCATGCCATGAATGGCCATGTTGGTGGGAGTAAGTTGTCTCCTTTAGTGCCTTAGCTTTGGGACCATAAGTTTGCTTGTTAACATGAGTTGATTGTCTATCATTTTAAGCACTTTTGGCCACTGTTTTGAGAAGGGTAAGGGCCTGCCCCTTTGCCACTTCAAGCCCTCTTGCATGCTTGCTCCATGTTTGTTGCATATTTGTTCCATTAAGCTTTGTAGCACATCAATTCCATGGTCAATTTGCTCCATGTTTGCATCATGTTTGTATCTTGTGCGCTTGGTATCATACATTTTGTCATGATAATTGCATATTGCTTGTTGTGTTTTATATCTTGGTGGCATGTTACATTTGAGGCTTGTGAGCATTACATGCATTGCATTTACTTGGTTTGGGGTGTCAAACCAAGTGCGGGAGTCAAGGACCATTCATACTCCAAGTGATGTAATGTGCCTTGATCCCCGGTCATCGGGACCTTTGACTCCAACTTGATAAGGCCCCGGTTTTCATGTTGTTTGTTGCATGCATTTTCATATCAAGTGGCAAATTCGGTCCTTTGACCCACCATGTACCATTGATGGTTCAAGGATTGAAAGTCATGCTTCTTTGAGTCCAAAATATGATAAGAAGTATGACCATGCTTACATCTGTCCAAAAAACTCCATGCTATGCACTGTCTGTTCTCTGTTTGCTGTCAGATTGTCTTCTGCAGGAAGTTTCTGCCGACCGGCAGAATTTAGTGCCGACCGGCACTATCTGGAATGCCGATGAATCCGATAAAGGGCCGATGAGAATTTTGAAGTGCCGGTGGCAATTCTGTCTGGCCGGTGGTGCTCTGCAGGATGCAGAGAGCTTGTTCCAGTACTTTGGCAATTTTCAGAAAGACAAGGCAGTACAAACAGAGGCGACAAGAGTATAGTACGGGTTTTCCGGGCAGGACGGATTCGAGCATGCATCATCTGCGCGCCCCGAGGCAGAGGCTGTGGCCACCCTCTTCATTCTTTTGCTTCCCTTTTTTTTTTTTATTAATTAGGAAATTTTGTAATAATTTTATTTGTTCATTATTTTGGGGCTGTAATATTAATTCGAACCCTCTGAGTGAGGGTAGACATGTAATAAGTGTGGGTGAGTGTGTGTATGTCTTCCAATCCCCATTTCTTTCTTCCCTTTTATTTACCAGCTTATGATGGTAGATTAGGGCATTTTTGAAATTAGCATACCTTATGATATGCATGCGTGCATTCATGCATCTGTTAACATGCACCGGGCTCGGTACATCATGCTAACCGCATTCGTATTTTCAAATTCCAAAATTGAATACATGAATTAGTTGGTTGCATATCGTATGCCATATCTAGGTTAACCGAGCCTAACTAGAATTGCACCTTGTATGTGTTGCATTAGACAAAATAACATGAACTAGGACACGCACATTTGCTAACTAGTTTATTGTTTTGGCACGGAGTACAATGTAAGTGGTTATGCTTTAGCATCCAACATGCGTGTGAATGTTACCATAAGAGTATGCTTGCCATGCGGCTAAGTGTTTACATGAGATAAATTGCTTGAATGCCTGTGGGTGGAGGTCAAACTGCTTAAATTGGGATAATGCGTTAAAACTATATTTGTTTTAAGCCCACTAGATAGTGGCAAAACCGTCTTTTCTAAAAAAGCACACTTGAGGGTGGCAAAACCTGCATTTTAGCCTACTTACGAGTAGCAAACCATTTTCAAAATGAACATAGAATGTTTTGTTCCAATTTGGGCATTTTGGTCTATACTTGTTTGCTGCGCGCATAACATAGTAACCTTAGGCTAATAATCGGAATAAGAATACATAAACGTTTTCAAAACTCGATATCACGGTTAGTAGAGGCCGGTCTTCGAACCGGGCGAAAGGGGGTGCTCATAGCTGACCTTCCCTGATCGTACCCAAGCTCCCGAGCCGAGACAACTCCGGTGATGACGGACATGTGGCCTTCGGCACCGAGTCAGGGTTTCCTAAATTCTCTCATAAAAAATATTTAGGTGGCGACTCTGTATCTGGCAAAGCAGTCCATGTTTGGCACTACTTTTTCAAAAATCTGTTTCTCAAAACGATTTGCCAGATTTGGACTCTTTGGTTCAGATTAAGAACCGTGACACAAATTGAGTCCGAACTGTAGTAGCGAGGCCCACGCGGGCGCTGTTACAGTTTCTGGCGACTCTGCTGGGGATTTTTAGAGAGCTTGACTCGAACTCGTGATATCCTGTTTTGATCTCATTTATGTGTTTCTTTGCATTGCATGTGCAATGGTGCGCCTAGGAACACAGTGTTTGCCATCTGCCATTCCTGAATGGTTTGCCGGAGGCTTGTCTTGTCAAGACATGTCCATAAGGCTGACCGGCTATGGGCTCTGACAGCATGGGAACACAAACCCCGGTTTACCGGGGCACCCTTTTTGACCATTCGACCTAGTGCATATCGAAATCCATAGTGACCATTCCAAACTAGGACAGGTTGCTCACCCGATGTTAGGTTGTTTGAAACCGCTGTGTGCGTAGTGAAACCCTAGCTCCTGACAAAATAGGACAGGGAAACCCTACCCCAACATAGGGGTGTTTTGTTCTCTTTTACTTGCTATGTGCTTTTAGAGTGTTGCTCTACAGGAACGCACATGTCAGTTTGCAAGTTTGAGTATCAAACCTGGGGACACCAGTATCAGTATCAGTTGGGAGAATCAGTTATCCGCGGGCATTGGTTCAGCTTTCGGGAATAGTGACTTCTGGGAACAGTGATCAGCAGTAGGGTACAGTTGTTTGGCTACACCCGTGATTGATCAGTTTGGGCTAAAATGCTGTCTGTTTTTCTTTCAGTTCAGAGAGTTGCAGAGTTGAAACAGAATAGTCAGTGTCTCCCCTTGCTGAGGCAGGATTTATGACGACACAAAGTTCAGAAGAAATTGTGGTTATGACAGCCGCACCGGAGCAGGGAACCACTCCGCAGAATGAGGCCAGCATCAGTATGTCATACCCGCCCAGGATGCCCGTTGTGCACCCGGTCTGGGCTCCCCAGTTATACCAGGCTCCTGAGCCCACCACCTTCGAATTGATGGGGATGATAGGCGACCTCCAAAGGTCTGTGGCAGACCTCGCCTATGGAATGTCGGCTTCACCGCCAGCGGCACCGTATGCCGGGAATTTTGTACCACAGGAGCCTCCGCTACTGGGGCGGATTGTGATAGAGCTCAGCCAGCCAGAGGTGGCTTCCGGCTATAGCCACGACATGCCAGCACCAACCCAGACCCTCGATCAGGCTGAGGCCAAAGGAAAGGACAAGGCAAAGATAGACGCCGACCCCATTGAGCAACTGCTGTGGGCAGTCGAGGCTTTGAAGGCCAGAGGGATGAACAAGCAACAAACATCTGCAATAGTGACCAAAGCTGTAGATGATGCTTTCCCCGCTCCAACCAAGGGCAGTTCAAGCCAGACAAAAAATCGGGATGGGCCCCGTCATGCCCAGACAATTCCTGTAGTTCCCAACCCTGCACCGGGGAAGGTTCAAAAGGCCAAGGCAGCGCCAGCTGATCCTTTCGCCAGCGCATCTGGCAAGAATCCTCAAACTGCAAAGTACCTGCCCCGAGGGCGCAGGGTCTTTCACGACCTCCACATGCCTTTGTCTAGGGCATTGCTGCTATTGGCGAAGAATGGGCATCTTAAGCCTTTGGAGTCCCGGCCACTCCCGAAGAATCTCCCCGCCACTCATGATGCTACCTTGTACTGCGCGTACCATCAACAGTCCGGTCACAGTACCGATGGATGTTCCCGCCTTCGTCATGAAGTGCAGGATTTGATTGATAACAAGGTTATCCTACCACCCACCTCAGGCAAGCCCGTCACCACTCAGTTGCTGGATTTCGAGGGCTCAGATACTGCGAGTATGTAAAGTGAACCGCCTGCGGGCAACACTTGGTACATTTTTGATGAAGCGTCTGGCACGCATTTTTGAGCATCGGTGAAACCGAGTTTTGTAAATCTTGGCTTAGATGTCGAGTCAGTCTTTTGTTTTGAGTCTGTCTCTTTGTCTTGAGTCAGTCTTTTTTTGCTTAAGGGTCTGTCTTGTTGTATCGAGTCAGTCCCCGTTGTATATAATACCAGGTGATTCTGGGGTTGTTGTCCCGAACACCATTTCGTTTTGTAATTATTATCTGTTTTTTTTGTTTTGAGTCTGTTTCTGCCGAGGGGCCAGTTGCACCAACAGAGCCGATTGAAACAGTTGTTGCTATCTCAACCTTCATGCTTGCTTTCAGCATAAGGACCAGAGAATTTGAGTGGGCTGACAGTACATCTCGCCTGCTCTCCTGTGTGCCCAAACTCATTGCATTAACCTAAGTTTTTCAAAAAAAACAAACTTTTGAACACTGCGGTGATGAAAACGAAGAGGAAGGAATTCCTCGGGTTTTGCAAAATGTTGATCATTTCGAGAGAAAGAGAGGCGTGCTAAGCCTTTTTATGAATGAAATCATGCTTGTCGGCGTGAGTACTAAGAAGGACCCTGGCCTGATCCAGATTGGTTCCACACTATCTTCGGCGCGAGCGATTCGTCGCCTTCTTAAAAACTTTCAAAAGCAAATGTTTTACGCGGCCCTGCGAAGACCTGTGTGGAATCGCTCTTGAGATTGCGCAGCCTAGGATCGCTCTCAGTCTCAAGATTCAACCTATTTGTTTTCCGAGTTTGAACCCCTTCAGAATGTTCAGAAAGTTCAACGGACAAACGCCATGGAGGCCCGTGTGGCCAGTTTCGAAACAGCCCTTGAGCAGGAGGCACTAAAGCCGAATCAGAAGGAGTAGATCTCGTCGGAAGAAGCTCGTAGAGCAACCGGGATGGATTCTCCGTAAATCAGTGCAACAGCCGTTCTCCTAGACACAGGGAGGCTTCAATTTCAAAAAAACCATTTGGCATGGACTTGCTACACTTTTACCCTTTGAGAGGCTCGCTGGGCCGAAAACCCGGAAGGGCGGCCCAGGCAAAAGTTAGAGCAAGAGAAAAATACAACAAAAAAAGAGAAAAATACAAAAAGAAAGATTGAAAAAAAAAATAGAAAAGAAAAAGAATTGAGAAAGAAATAGAAAATGAAAAGAAGCTCGCAAGGTCGAAAACCCGCATTGGGCGCCTTGGCAAAAATAAGAGCCAAACAAAGTGAAGGTTAAAATACCCGAGTGGACCTTAACCGGAACTACGTAAGGCTTGATTCCCATGTTTGGGATACGTAGGCAACTTCATCATGAAGTCCAGCCCCCAACGCTTTCATAAGCGTCTCAGTCCATGCAATGGTTTCGATTTCATCCTCGAAGCCCAGTGGCCAACACCCTTCAAGGTGACTGTGTCCATATATGTGTTGTGACCGTCTTCGTCATCGCTGTGTCTGAGAGTTCGACCACCGCCAATGAAGACTGTCTGCGGACTGCTGCGGCACCATCCCAAACAAGGGGCAACTTTCCGTTGCCACAAGCCGTCGTGAGACGCCATTCAAACTAGGGGCAACTTTCCGTTGCCTCCCACCCCCTTCAAACCAGGGGCAATTTTCCATTGCCTCCGATCCGAGGTTGTGCATCTCAAAGAGTAAGTTCCATGCTCGTTGAGCATTGACTGTTTGAAAAATAGTTTTTGAAAATTTTTACTGAGGTTGACTATTTTCTCGAAAACTATTTCATTTTCCAAAACTGGACCATTGTCTTGGACCCAAAAAAGGAAAATTTTCAGTGCTTGCAGCCTGACTTGCACGCTTTTCAAATCAAAAATCGAACAAGTACGTTAATCCGACTCTCGTTTTGATCAAAACCGTTTTAGTAGAAAGCAAAAACGAAAAAATGGTTAAAATGATGAACTAGGGGCACAGTTGAGTCAGGCGCTCTGTTTGCCCCGTCATCGACGTACTTGCCAGAAGAGCACTCTGCCCGCCGAAAGAATAGCTATGAGCTAACGGCATCGGGCGTGAACCCGCAACTTTCTATTTATCCATCAATCACCCCGGGGAGGGATTGAAAAATGAGAGATATGAAGAATAGAGAGGTGTAGGTTGAGAGAAAAGTGAGGAAAAGGGTTTTGAGAGAAAATCCGAGCTTGAAAGTCGAGTGATGTGAGGATCACAAATCAGAAAGGGTGGGAAACAATACCCAGATTGAACTGGCTCCTCGTGGTCCGAGGTCTCCCATCTTCGTTTACGCGTCTGTGTGTCGTGTCTCTTTCATTTGACGGTCTCGTCTTTTGTTTTGAGTCTCTCCCGAGCGTGCCTCGTTGTGTTTAGGTCGTGTACCTCTTCGTTTGAGTCCTCCCCGCTGTGTTCAGTTGTAGGCTCGATATCCCGGTCTGAAAAACCCTCATTCGATTTCAAAAATCATCTATGCTCAGAATGCTGTGCCATTCTCTACATTTGAACGTGTCTCGACTCCAACCGGTTCCATCTTTGAGGTCCGTCCTGTCAGATTGGACCGTTTGTTTAGAATTTGCCGTGTGCAGAATGAGCTGAATGCTGTGTTATGGGCTGTATACAGATTAATCCCCAACAGAGTAAGGGCTGTGTGTCCAGAATCAGGCAGTGGGTTGCTTGGGTTATTTTGCTGTTGGCTGTTTAAGTCATCTGATTATTACAGTGCAAGTGTTCAATTTTCAGACAGCCAATCAATTCCATTTACATTGAGGTGTAACATGATGAGATGCGATGCAATGCATGAAATGTGTAAATGTAAGCACTTTTTCAGATAAAAAGTCTGTTTCATTTACTTAGCTTTTCAAATGTACAAGTTTTAGAAACAAAAATCTGCCTGCGGCAGTACAAGGTAATCTAACTACCAACAAAAGGAAAAGTACAAAGAAGAAAAGATAGCAAAAATCTGCATCTGTGTCGATCACTCCAAGGGCCGTCAGTCCGTCCTGGTCCTCTTCCTGGACGAAGGTCCAGGGGCATCATCAGCGTCGTCGTCAGAGCCCGAGCTAGAATCGCCTCTGGTCTCCTCCTCCGATGACCCTGCCTCCGCCTCTGACTCCTCGTCGTCGTCATCATCCGGGACTGGAGCTCGTGAGCTACTCCCGACGTGAGTACGCCCTCCCCTGGTACGGGGAAATATCCGGCCCTCCTCATCTCTCCCCCGAGCAGGGACAGCAGGTCTAGCTGGAGCACCCCCCGCCATGGGAATCTGGAAAGGAGGCTGAAAAGTACACAAAAAGGGGAAATGCATCAGTACACTGTGAACAGTTTAAAGGTGCATAATGCAGTGTGTAAGTACAGTGTATGAATGCCGTGAGCAGTTTATCAGTGCAGAATGTAGTGTGTGAGGACAGTGCATGAATGCCGTGAGCAGTTTATCAGTGCAGAATGCAGTATATGCAGTGTGTCAGATGCTGTGAGATCAGTGTATCACGTGTTGTGCCGTGCATCAGATTATGCAAATCAGTGTATGAATGGTTTCAAGCCAGTATCAGAAGGACATACCGGTATGCTGTAGACGGCTAGGAGGTCAAATGTCCGCTGGAGCATCCCCATCATCGAGGCATTCATCGCCAACGACTGACGGGTGTACTCAGAAGAAGCCTGCAAAAGTATCAGATGCATCAGTATTCTGTGGAATATCAAGTAAACTGAATTGAATAATTGTACGAAGTGCAGTGATACATACCGGAGGTAGGTCAGGGACGTCAATGAACTCGTGACTAGCCGGTGGAGGGGCGAAGGGGATCTGATAGGTCGACCCACCCTGCCCCTGGAAAGTCAGTACAGCAGGCAGGGCAGGCCAGCCAGCTCCTCGTCCTCCCCGCACTCCGCCCCTACCACGGACCCGGGCCCTCCTCGAAGATCCAGCCCCTGCTCCCGCTCCGGCCCCAGCCGCTGATGCTACAGGCCTGGCCCCCTCTGCTCGACAGCCGCTCAAGGGACGCATCAGGTACGTCCGCACGTACTCCTGATAGTCGCTAGTGCCTCGGAAGCCGGCCTCCTCCCAGCCGATGGAGTAATCATCCAGCTGCACAGCGGTAAGCCCCTCAGTCTCCCTCATCTCTGCAGGAGGGTGAGTCGGGACTATCTGCTCACGTAACCCCAGGGTCTGGCGTAGAAAACGCTCCCCCAGGTACCAAGCCCGACAGACCGGGCCCTCTAGCAGAATCCGGAAACGCGAGGTCTCCTCAGCACCAGGGAACCGACCCCGCATCGCCGACGGCAAGGAAGCCCATGGCCGCCATGTGATCTGAAAGTAACAGACAGTTTGTTATCTACTGTTATTGAAACATGCAGTGGGAAAGCGAAGTTAAATGAACTGTAAGTAAAGCATACCTCCGCGGGGGTGATGGTGTCGAAATATCGGCGGAAGAAGCCGAACGTCTCCCGTGGTCGCCGGGTGCATCTCCCGTCAAAGCGACTCGAGAAGGGAACAGCCGGAGGAGGCTCCGCGACTGGTACGGGTGCAAGCCTAGGGAAGTAGGCGTAAACCCACAACTGCAAAACAGATGTTAGTACGACCATCAGATAAAGCAGGATATACAGAATAAAGCAGAAATGGCAGAGCCGTGTGTTGAGCCGTGTATTGTGTGCAGTGTACAGTGTGAGCAGTGTACAGTCAGTGTAAAACAGAATGTATGTGTGTGCCGTGTGTACAGTATACAGTGAGTGTAAAGCAGACCGCAGTGTGTGCAGTGTACAAGAGTACAGAGAATATCGGACGGAAATGAAAAAGCGGAGAAGAAATGTACCTCCCAAGCCCGCCAGTAACCTCCAAGTAGCTGGCCGCTGCCGCGCGAAGCCGAGCTCATATAGCCGTACAGGGTGGCCAGAGCAGCGCCGCCCCAGTCATAGTGCAGAATGTCTCAGACGTCCACCAATGCGCTGAGAAGGCAGAGAGGCACGGTGTTCGCCCGGTCGGCGAAGATAGTAGTCCCGAACAGGAACATGAGGAAGCCACGGGCATACCTCTCCACGTCCTCCTCGGTCATCTGCACCTCCTCCTCCAATGCGGGCTGGACCCGAAACTGTGTCTCGAACCAGGAGTACCGCACGAAGCCTGGACGAGCTAGTGGTGGGGCCTCCCCCAGTAAATGGACCTGAGCGGCGGTCCACTCATCCATGTCTGTGTCAAAAGGGATCGGATCCCCCCCTACCCCGATGCCTGTGAGCATCGAGAAGTCATAAGGGGTCATCGTCATATCCCCCGCAGCAGAAAAGTGGAAAGAATCGGTGGTGTCCCACCACCTCTCCGCCAAAGCAGCAAGAAGAGGCCTGCATGTGGAGAGCCTAGAGAGCCCTCGGGAGAAGGTGCCGAAGCCCGCCTGGTCCACGATGCGCTGGACCGCATCAGGGAGCTCGTCATACCACTCCCGAGCACCAGTATTCCCATACCCGCGAATGGTATGGGAACCCTCCTGCAAACAGAAAATAACAAGGGCAAGACAACATTCAAAATGCAGTTTTGAAAAGACAGATATGGCATGTATGCAAGTTTGTCAGATTCAGGCAAATACCGGGTGCCGGTGTGCTTACAGTGAAATACGTGTGCTGTGTCAACGTGTTTGAGTGTTTCAGAACAGATGTAGCATGTGTGCAAATCTAACAGATTCAGACAAATACTGGGTACCAGTGTGTATGCAGTGGAATACAGTGTGTGCCGTGTGTTTGGGTGATTCAGGACTAGTGCAGTGTGTGTGCATGTGTCAGTCTCAAGCAGATATCAGTTGTATGTATGTTTACAGTCAACTACGGTCTACGGTATATCAGATTTCAGCAATTAAAGAATACAGCTAACTATGGCAGTTTTGTATCCTACATTGCAGAAAGTAAAGCAGAGGATGAAGAGTTACCTCGGGAGTGCCGAATGAAAGGTGGGAGGTAGGCTCGCGTAGTAGTAGCTCAGGCGCCGCGTACCTCTCAAAGCTCCGGAACTGACGCAGGCCGTCTGGGGGCAGAACGTGGATCGCCGGCCGGTAGGTCGCCGGGTCGAACGGGCGCTCGCTCAGTGGTAAGAGCTCGACCCCGGGATCCATCTCGTGGTCCGGGGGAGTCCCGCCACGTGGAATGTCATCCGCCATGTAGAGAGTGGTGTGAAAATGGCCCGGAAAAGGGAAAACCGTGTCGGAATACGAAGAGTCAACTGAAAAGTCAACTCCCGAGAGGGTCGGAAATGGCCGGGGAGGCCGGAATGTGAAGAGGCACGGAAATGAAGAGGAAAGTGAGGGGAACAAACCCCGAGAAGGCGAGAACGCCGAACGAGGCACCGAAACGAGAATGTGATCGGTGCAAAATGTCCGAAACGCGAAGAGGATCGCGAATCCGACGACGAAACGGGCGTAGAACGCGAAGAAACGGGCGAAAAATGAGAGAGAAATACCCTAGAGAGAGAGGAAGGGATTTCGGCGGTGGAGAAGTGAGAAAATAGGGCATGGAGCCCTATTTTATAACACCCAAGGTGAAAAGACAAAACTGCCCCGCACCAGCAACTGTTTGCCGGTCGGCACTTTTTTGTGCCGATGGAATTGTTTTTGTGCCGATGGCCGGCCAGTGGCCTCATCTTTCGGCCGGTGGGGTTCCCACAGCGTTGTTTAGGCCATTTGAGAAGTTTGTGGTCTTCATAGCTCAAGAAAGTGCAAGAAAGTGCATCTCCGACGCTCAACCGGTCTCTGTTTTGACCGCAGGCCGTGTCTCCAGTGCGTGGCACTCAAATTCGTGCAAGGTGTATCCTTTTTGTATCCTTTTGAATTCAAAATTTGCCCCATGTGTGTTGCACAAGTTCATCACACTACTTCGGTGCATTACATCGCACTGTCGTGCGCCACACATTTGCATTGTTATGCACGTGTTACATGCGTTACAACACGCACCCCTTTGCATTGTCGTGCACATTTCTCATGCATCATCATTGCATTTCCATTCCTTGCATTGTCATGCATTCCGGAATACGTGCGTTGTTGCGCATTTAAGCCCGTTTACATTCCGTGTGGCGTGCGTGTCACACTGGTCATCGCACTGTTTTGTGCATTGTATTGTTCGCGCTGTTCTGCGCATTGCACTGTTTTGTGCATTGTATTGTTCGCGCTGTTCTGCGCATTGCACTGTTTTGTGCATTTCAAAATTGTTCGCGCTGTTCTGCGCATTGCACTGTTTTGTGCATTGTATTGTTCGCGCTGTTCTGCGCATTGCACTGTCTTGTGCATTTCAAACCTCGCGCTGTTCTGCGCATTGCACTGTTTTGTGCATTTCAAATTGTTCGCGCTGTTCTGCGCATTGCACTGTTTTGTGCATTTCAAATCGTCGCACTGTTTTGTGCATTGCATTCCGTCGCGCTGTTTTGCGCATCTCATTGCATTTTGCATGCATTCCATCGCACTGTCCTGTGCACTCGCGTTGCCTAACGCATTGCGCTATTTTGCGCATCGTACCGTCGTGCAATACCGCCGGTCTGGCGAGACCTTAAACACGCATGGTCTGGCGAGACCTTAAACACGTACGGTCTAGGAGACCTTAAATCCTTGGAAGGTGTAAGACCTTTAGTGTTCGCATTGTCGTACACTTCGAGAGCCGCGTGTTGTCGCGCATTCCATGCAACATGCATCACTTGCATCATTTGCATTTCAAAAAAAAACAAAAAAAAAACGTGCATAGTCATGCATACATTTTGCATTCCGGTCTAGGAGACCTTAAATCCTCTGAAGGTGCAATTCCTTCGGTGTTTGTCGTGCCCGAACGACTTTTCGGTGGTCTGGTAAAGCCACCAGTCTGTGCTTGCGATGAGTTCCTAGAAGACCAACTGGGACGGTGGAAACTAGAGTTCGAACGGCTTATGCCTAGAACGCAAAGGTTCGGGAGTTCCGAGACTAAAGTCTGGTTTAAATACCCAGAGGTTTACCCTCGGCTTGAAATCTGTATGGAAGCCCCATAGGTTGAGACGGCATGTCTACGCCTCAGTTCTGGATACTAAACCAACCTAGTATATCACCCTGTTGGTAAGATAGGGAAAGTTGCAATCATAGTCATTGCATCATAGTGCATTGTCATGCATTTGCATTGTAGATTGCATGCATTCATTGCATCACCTTCCGCCTATGGCTTGCGCCTTTCCAGGTTGAGCTTGGTCTGGTATGCGTCCTTACTTTTCATGTTAAAACACAGTTCTGTATGTGTATCGCGCCGATTCCACGTTGATATGTTGGTTGAGGGTTGCGGCACCTTTTCTGTGTTACACATGGCTCGTACGTGTGCATGCCTTTCCTAGGCAAGATTTGGTTTGGCTTGCGTGCCATATCCATTGTATCCATATCCATTCCATTGCATATTTGTAGATATTGCATTGTAGTTTGCATGCATTCATTGCATCACCTTCCGCCTATGGCTTGCGCCTTTCCAGGTTGAGCTTGGTCCGGTATGTGCCCTTACTTTTCATGTTAAAACACAGTTCTGTATGTGTATCGCGCCGATTCCACGTTGATATGTTGGTTGAGGGTTGCGGCACCTTTTCTGTGTTACACATGGCTTGTATGTATGCATGCCTTTCCTAGGCAAGATTTGGTTTGGCCCGCGGGCCATATCCATCCATTACATTGTAGTGTAATTTTTGCATCCGACATTAGGATCGTAGTCCTTTCTCCAGCGGGTTGTTTCCCCACTTATGTCGATTCCACCCAATACTTGTTCTTGCGTCTGTCTACAATACTCATAGTTCAGTTGACCGTTCTATGGTAGACAGACTTGTTACCTCCATCAATCTATTTGACATAGGTGTGGTTTCGAACCGTTCGTGATTGGATCACGATTCAAATGCTTTGCATGTAGCTTGCATTGTTTTAAATACATTGCATCTTAATTTTCATTTGCATTGTTTATACATTGTTTTGTATATATTGCATGTCGTCTTGCATCCATTTTGCATTGTCATGCATGTTGCTAACAATATTGTACCTGTTAAGTTTGTTTTCTTTTCAGGCACGATATTGTATGTACGGTTCATTTGAAGCTGGTGCAACCAGACGAGCCGCACAGGTATTGTATCTCCCGAGTGAGACATATTGAGAATTCCATAATTCTCTTACATCCCTTCTGCATTGTAGTGTAGTTTGGTATGCTAGCTTAAAATTGTCGCATGTATGCTTCATTACAGCTTTCTTTGCATGATCATAAGTTATGCTCAGCTCCGTGCATTGTCTTGCATTTTGCCCCTGCCTCCGGGCGCATATCTTATTTGTCTTGTATGTTTGTCTGAGTCTTTGGCCTTGTCAAAAATGGGTCGTCTCTGGGCTTTGACATTCACTCCCGTCATTGTTATGACTTTCGAGTTCTGTCAAAGAGGGGCAACTGTAGACACCCCATTTTTGACCGTCCTCAAGACTTGGACGTCACTGTTTGAACACTCGGTGATCATCCATGTTTGTGTTCGTTTGGAGTTGCCGGAGGTCTCGGCTCGCGCGCCTTGCCTCAGGATCCCCGAACTCGACTATTTAGTGTCTGGTTTTGCACCGAACACTTTTGTTTTGCCTTAGAGGGGCAGGGAATGCCTTGTGAGACATCCCCATACACCACCGGCAGTGGCTGGAGGCCACCGGCTGGTCTTTTTCTTCCATCGGCAATTTTGTTTGCCGGTCGGCACACTTTATTGCCGGTCGGCATAATATGTTGCCGGTCGGCACTGTTTTTTGCCGGAATAGCTTTTTTGGGCAGCCGACCACTGTTCCTCCACTTTATGGAGATATTTTGTGCCAGCTGTGATAGCTGGCACCAACTCCTTTCCCCTCCATACACGTGTATGGAGGGATTTCCCTCTAGCCAAGCTTGTTGAATAAGCTTTGCAAGAGGGATCCTTATAAGAGAGAGGCTTTCCTCTTGGTTCTAGGTTAGAAAAACAGAAGCAAAATCAGTCTTTAGAGATATAGATACATATTATCTCTATACCTCTCTCCCTCTCCCTTCTTGTGTGTGTTTCTTGGCCCAAAAGGTGTGTTTTACCTTACTTTTGCACCATTACACACACCATTACACCTTAGTCCGAGATTGAGGGACTTGGGGGAGTTGTTTCTTGAGTTTTGGACTGGTTTTGATCCAAAGAAGGAGGTTAGGCCATTTGTTCTTCAAGGGTTCTTCAAGGGTGAGCATCTTCCCTTTTATTCCCCAAACTTGCATTGGTTTTCTACCTATTTTGTTTATTGTTTTGGCTCTTGTGTATAACATAAAAAAGGCTCATATTTTCCTGCTCTAACACTTTCATTAAGGTCACTTTGTGGTTAGATTGCAAACTCACCCTCTTAGGCCTTGTTTAGCCTATTTTGGTGCCATTTTGATAAGGTTTTGTTCACTTCAGCATTTTGATCTTTTGATCACCAAAAATCAGTGTATTTTAGTGTCAAAAAAGTTGGTTTGAAGTCTTGCATAGGGGAGGGACACCCCTCTCCCTTTATGGTTTTGTTTCTTTGCTTTTTGGGCTCAAGAGGGTAGCATGTGTGCTTGATGTTTCTTGGCTTCATTCCAGCATTTTTTTAGGCATCTTAGGTCATATATAATCTCTTTTTTTGGTCAAACTTGTGCCTCCTTGCATGCTTGTAATACTCGTTTTGTATTATTCTACTTTGCTTAAAAGTGCACATCATGGTTAGGCCATGATTCTTGTGAGAGTTGGCTTAGTTCCATGAAGTTCTTGGTGTTGTTTTTCCATGCTTAAGGTTTATTGGTTATTCATTTAGCCATGCTTGACATGTTTGTTAGGGTTACTTTGTATTCTAGCTTAAAAGCTTTGAGCATGATGGCCTCTAGCATATATGTTTGTGATTACCCTCTTGGTTTAATATCATCTAAGGACTTTCTTTTTAGTCCAAGAATCATGCCTACATGTGTGCATGCATGGTCTTTTTCATATCCTAAGGGTGTGTCTTCCTATGCCTAAGAATGAGCCTTGGTGTATTTGTTTCATGGGGTTTATTTTAGTTGCCATATTAGGAGTTTTTGGGGTCCTATCTTGCATGCATAAATTCTGTTTTTTTACTTGTTTTAATCATGCCATGAATGGCCATGTTGGTGGGAGTAAGTTGTCTCCTTTAGTGCCTTAGCTTTGGGACCATAAGTTTGCTTGTTAACATGAGTTGATTGTCTATCATTTTAAGCACTTTTGGCCACTGTTTTGAGAAGGGTAAGGGCCTGCCCCTTTGCCACTTCAAGCCCTCTTGCATGCTTGCTCCATGTTTGTTGCATATTTGTTCCATTAAGCTTTGTAGCACATCAATTCCATGGTCAATTTGCTCCATGTTTGCATCATGTTTGTATCTTGTGCGCTTGGTATCATACATTTTGTCATGATAATTGCATATTGCTTGTTGTGTTTTATATCTTGGTGGCATGTTACATTTGAGGCTTGTGAGCATTACATGCATTGCATTTACTTGGTTTGGGGTGTCAAACCAAGTGCGGGAGTCAAGGACCATTCATACTCCAAGTGATGTAATGTGCCTTGATCCCCGGTCATCGGGACCTTTGACTCCAACTTGATAAGGCCCCGGTTTTCATGTTGTTTGTTGCATGCATTTTCATATCAAGTGGCAAATTCGGTCCTTTGACCCACCATGTACCATTGATGGTTCAAGGATTGAAAGTCATGCTTCTTTGAGTCCAAAATATGATAAGAAGTAGGACCATGCTTACATGTGTCCAAAAAACTCCATCCTATGCACTGTCTGTTCTCTGTTTGCTGTCAGATTGTCTTCTGCAAGAAGTTTCTGCCGACCGGCAGAATTTAGTGCCGACCGGCACTATCTGGAATGCCGATGAATCCGATAAAGTGCCGATGAGAATTTTGAAGTGCCGGTGGCAATTCTGTCTGGCCGGTGGTGCTCTGCAGGATGCAGAGAGCTTGTTCCAGTACTTTGGCAATTTTCAGAAAGACAAGGCAGTACAAACAGAGGCGACAAGAGTATAGTACGGGTTTTCCGGGCAGGACGGATTCGAGCATGCATCATCTGCGCGCCCCGAGGCAGAGGCTGTGGCCACCCTCTTCATTCTTTTGCTTCCCTTTTTTTTTTTATTAATTAGGAAATTTTGTAATAATTTTATTTGTTCATTATTTTGGGGCTGTAATATTAATTCGAACCCTCTGAGTGAGGGTAGACATGTAATAAGTGTGGGTGAGTGTGTGTATGTCTTCCAATCCCCATTTCTTTCTTCCCTTTTATTTACCAGCTTATGATGGTAGATTAGGGCATTTTTGAAATTAGCATACCTTATGATATGCATGCGTGCATTCATGCATCTGTTAACATGCACCGGGCTCGGTACATCATGCTAATCGCATTCGTATTTTCAAATTCCAAAATTGAATACATGAATTAGTTGGTTGCATATCGTATGCCATATCTAGGTTAACCGAGCCTAACTAGAATTGCACCTTGTATGTGTTGCATTAGGCAAAATAACATGAACTAGGACACGCACATTTGCTAACTAGTTTATTGTTTTGGCACGGAGTACAATGTAAGTGGTTATGCTTTAGCATCCAACATGCGTGTGAATGTTACCATAAGAGTATGCTTGCCATGCGGCTAAGTGTTTACATGAGATAAATTGCTTGAATGCCTGTGGGTGGAGGTCAAACTGCTTAAATTGGGATAATGCGTTAAAACTATATTTGTTTTAAGCCCACTAGATAGTGGCAAAACCGTCTTTTCTAAAAAAGCACACTTGAGGGTGGAAAAACCTGCATTTTAGCCTACTTACGAGTAGCAAACCATTTTCAAAATGAACATAGAATGTTTTGTTCCAATTTGGGCATTTTGGTCTATACTTGTTTGCTGCGCGCATAACATAGTAACCTTAGGCTAATAATCGGAATAAGAATACATAAACGTTTTCAAAACTCGATATCACGGTTAGTAGAGGCCGGTCTTCGAACCGGGCGAAAGGGGGTGCTCATAGCTGACCTTCCCTAATCGTACCCAAGCTCCCGAGCCGAGACAACTCCGGTGATGACGGACATGTGGCCTTCGGCACCGAGTCAGGGTTTCCTAAATTCTCTCATAAAAAATATTTAGGTGGCGACTCTGTATCTGGCAAAGCAGTCCATGTTTGGCACTACTTTTTCAAAAATCTGTTTCTCAAAACGATTTGCCAGATTTGGACTCTTTGGTTCAGATTAAGAACCGTGACACAAATTGAGTCCGAACTGTAGTAGCGAGGCCCACGCAGGCGCTGTTACAATTATATATATATATATATTTACTCGGAAGGAGATGGTCATGTGTTCTTATGCTTTAACACATTGCTGGTGTCTTGATAGTTTATGTATATGCATTATACATGTTGGTTATGCCTTGATGTGCTGTGATTGTTGGTGTTATGCCCCGCGCTGAGAATCAAAGGTATCATACCCTTCCAGCTGGCGACTGGAGAACTGATTGCGCTTAGAATCAAAGGTGTCATACCCTTCCAGTTAGCACCTGGAGAACTGACTGTGCTAATAATCAAGGGTACCATACCCCTCCAGCTAGCACCTGGTAAACTGGCTTGTTGTTAATGTTGTTGAGTGGGGTGTATTGTTGGCTTACTACGCACATAGCTAGTAGAGCGAAATGGGATTGTTGTTGTTTCGTTGTAACTGAAAATATCATGGGTTTGATTGGTTAGAGTTCGGAGGACTGAGTTACTCCATGGGTTGATTGTATACATGTTGGTGGGTTGTAAATTTATATTTTTACAAAGATATGCATGTATAGTTATGATAGTAATGGAAACGAACCAAAATGTCATTTTTGTCTTTTGGAAAGTGTGGAGGAGAACGAATGTTTTTAAGATAAACATGTTTGAAAAGGTACATCTGAGTATGTATAGGAAATGGAAGGGCTTAGTGTGATTACTTCCTAAGTATTTGTTAATGTTATGAAAGATTGGGAATGGGGGTTAATGAAAGGAAAAAGGAAAGACAAATCACTTGTAGTGTTGAATGAAACGGTTGTTTTCGAGAAAAGTTCATACATATATAATTTTGTATAAACTGTCACATTACTATTCTAGTATGAGAATGAGTGTTCATGATCATAGCTATCTGTAAGTTGTTATTGTTGAGGATCGTGTTAAGTTCCCTACTGTAACGCCCTCAAAATTAACCCATTATATATATCATTGACATGCATTATTTAAAGAAGACAATTTATTAATTCATTCATCAGAGTATTACCAAAAAAAGCATTACATGTAACATCGCATAAAATGCCCTACAGGCTTACATCTTTCCAAGCCAGCACTTGGATTCAAAAATATGAGTTCTAATCTCAATACAAGAAAAGCCCTAGGCTTGAATGTTTACATGCAAAACTATTAACTAAAGGTAGTCTTCTTCAATCCAGAAGCCAAACCCTCCCAAGCTAAGTCCTTGGAGGTAGTTTATCACCTGAACCTGAAAATGATGTTCCCATAAAGGGTGAGCCACAGCCCAATAGAAATATACTAAACCACATATAAGCAATGAATAAAGCAATAGCATTCAACAGATGGTTAACCAAAATAATCAATTACTTCATTTTATAGTCTTATGACACTATTGGCAAAGATACGTTTTTACTTTCCAATTTTATCAACATGGCTCAGAACCTGGCCAAACTTACAACAGTGAATCACATATATCATATTCACATCCTTCCAATATCAACAAACAAATGAGACTCAAGCTCAAATCAAACACTTCATACTTCCAAATTGATACACATTTTAGTGTTGTATCAATAAAACACTTCTATATAAATAAGCATACACAAAAGTGATGCTAATGGAGTCCATCCCCTATCTCCTCCCAAACAAAATCCGGTTTAGAGGTCCATCCCCTATCTTCCCCTAAACCGTGGAGTACATCCCCTATCTCCTCCCACACAAAACAATATATGCAAATGCCATGCTCAATCAATACACGTATTTTCTGTATTAATGCAATAGTCAAAATTAATGACTTAACCAATGTGATTAGTTTCAGTTATTCCTAATCCACATGCAATATCTACAACAATCACGACTATCCTCCACCGATAGCCCAAAACAGTTATTTCTAGACTGAAAATAAATATAACAACAATTCAATAGGTGAATGGTTTAAATTATCCAACTACACAATTTAATCAATGAATTCCTCAATTTCATGCATTTCACCAATTTCCCCAATTTCCTTAAATTAATTATACAAATTAATTTATTAATACAACTAGGATTTTTCCCAAAATTACCAAAGTACTCCCAACATATCAAAATACCAAAACTTAGAACAAAACTTATAGAATGGAGTAGGAAATCCCTACCTTGAAGTGAAGAACTCGAATGGATAAGATGAAGATGAAGACCCAAATTCCAAAGTGCTCCAAACCACCAAACGTTCAGATTAAATGGAAGCCCTCGACTCACTCTATCTTTTTAACAAAGGACTTAGGGTAGAAATACACTCTAAGTAGATCAAACCTAAGAGAGAAGGTGTGTAGGGAGAGGGAGAAGACGGTTCTAGGGTTTTAAAATCAAAAGGGAGATGAAAAAAATGATCCTGAAAGTCGGATCTCGGATTTTTATACCAGTCGCCCCGCTCGAGCGTGGAAACCCCCGCTCGAGCGCCACTCACAGACTCCCGCTCGAGCGGCCAAACTCCCGCTCGAGCGGCGAATGCACTCTCCCAGAAGTTTTTGCAGACAGGTCCACGCTCGAGCGCCCAACTCCCCGCTCGAGCGTCACTCACGACTTCCCGCTCGAGCGTCCAATCCCCCGCTCGAGCGGCCAACACTACACAGGACATACTGGATGGGTGTATTCCTCGCTCGAGCGTCCAAATCCCCGCTCGAGCGGACAAGCCAAAATCTGGGCAACTATACTTGGTTCCTAAGCTCAACCAACCTGCTCCAAAACTTCCCAACACAACCCAAGACTCAAAATAAGAAAATAATGAATGACAACAACAATTATACAATGACGGAATCTACGGAACCTAAGTCCGGATACAATAATCAAATGGGAAAAGACCGGGGTCGCTATAACCTCCCCCCCTTAAAAGAATTTCGTCCCCGAAATTAAGCATAAGTTTGTAAATAAAAACAAAATTTTCTCAATTCTCAAAGATATTGTATAACAACAATAAACATCTTGACCCAATACTGGTCACTTCATCTCTTTATCAAAGAGTATCTCACAATATATATAAAACAACATATATTTCAAACTGTATCATTATTATGGATTATTTCTTTTAATGTTAACAATTCCCATATCATATTCAATCGCATGATATAAACAACACATTCAACGATGTACTCAATAGATGCAATGTTACACTAAACTTCTACAATGAAGCAAGTTTCAAGATACACCCATTTATCAAAACATACTCAATGTTTTACAACTTAAGACACATGTAAAGCTCTTAAGTTTAACAATATTACAAAATCTAAATACTAGATTACAAATCGACAAACATGTCCGGGTATTTTTCGCGGACTTCCAACTCACGTTCCCAAGTGGCTTCCTCCACTCCGTGATGTTTCCACAAAACTTTGACCAAAGGGATGGTTTTGCCTCGCAAAACTTGATCTCGCCTATCCAAGACCCGAACCGGTCTCTCCTCATACGAAACATCCTCATCAACCACTAAATCGGTCCAATCCAACACATGTGATGGATCCGGCTCATACTTCCGAAGCATACTCACATGAAACACGTCATGTACTCCGGACAACTGCGGTGGCAAAGCTAGACGATAGGCAGCCTCGCCAATCCTCTCAAGGATCTCAAAAGGACCAATGAACCGAGGGGACAATTTCCCGCTCCTCCCAAATCTCATCAAACCCCGTCTAGGTGATATCTTCAGAAAGACATGATCACCCACCTCAAACACCAAAAGTATTCTCTTATGGTCGGCATAAGATTTCTGATGACTCTGTGCTGTAACAAGTCTCTTACGGATAAGCTCAACTTTCTCCGTCGTTTCCCTCACCAACTCTGGACCCAACAGAGGTGCATCACCCACCTCGGCCCAACAAACAGGAGATCTACACGGTTGGCCGTACAAGGCCTCAAACGGTGCCATACCGATACTAGACTGGAAGCTGTTGTTGTAGGCAAACTCCACTAATGGCAAGTGCCTCTCCCATGACCCGCTAAAGTCAAGAACACAACCCCGAAGCATATCTTCAAGGATCTGAATAGTACGCTCGGACTGCCCATCAGTCTGAGGATGATAAGCTGTGCTAAAGGTCAATTTAGTACCTAAGGCGCTCTGCAAGCTCTGCCATAATCTGGCAGTAAAACGAGGGTCCCTATCGGAGACGATCGTCACTGGAACCCCGTGCAACCTCACTATGTCCCGAATATACAAGTCGGCAAGATGATCTACTGAATCTCTAACGCGCAGAGGAATGAAGTGCGCCGACTTAGTCAGCCGGTCTACAACCACCCAAATAGCATCACTGCCCCGCTGAGTCCTCGGAAGACCTACAACGAAGTCCATAGTGACATGCTCCCACTTCCACTCGGCAATAGGCAAGGGTTGCAACAAACCCGCTGGCCTTTGATGTTCGGCCTTCACTTGCTGACAAGTAAGGCACTTAGATACGAAAGCTGCCACATCTCTCTTCATACCCCGCCACCAGAACTGGCGACCCAAATCCCGATACATCTTAGTGCCCCCCGGATGCACCGCAAGACGTGAATGATGAAACTCTCGGAGTACCTCCTCTCGGCAAGACTCCGTCACAAACAGACGGTCTCGGTATCTCACACTCAGGTCGGAATAAACCGTCAAACCCTTCTCAACCTTCCCACCGGAAATCTTCTCACGAAGAGATTCTACCTCAAGGTCACCTCTCTGAGCCCCTAACACTCGAGTCACAAGTGTAGGCCGTGCAATAACAGAAAACAAGGCCGCAGCCTCAACGGATTCGCCCAGAAGTAAATCAAACTCCCCAAGTGCACCCAACATCTCCCATTCTCGGATGGCTATACTAGCTATGACACCAACAGGTTTTCTGCTAAGGGCATCGGCCACCACATTGGCCTTTCCCGGATGATAATGCAACTCAAAGTCATAATCCTCTATGAACTCCATCCACCTCCTCTGCCTCAAGTTCAAATATTTCTGTGTAAACAAATATTTCAGACTCTTATGATCCGAGAATACCTCAAATTTCTCACCATAAAGATAATGGCTCCAAATCTTCAAGGCAAATATCACAGCTGCTAACTCTAGATCATGCGTAGGGTAATTCTGCTCGTGAATTTTCAACTGACGTGAGCCATAGGCAACTACTTTCCCCTCTTGCATTAACACACAACCCAGACCCTCTTGTGAGGCGTCACAATAGACTGTATAACCCAACCCTCTCTCTGGAATAATCAATACTGGAGCGGTGGTCAGTCTAACTTTCAACTCCTGAAACGACTTTTCACAAGTCTCACTCCATACAAATTTGACTCCCTTCCGAGTCAATCTAGTCAAAGGCGAAGCTAATCTGGAGAAATCTTTCACAAACCGACGGTAATACCCAGCTAATCCCAGAAAAACTGCGGATCTCAAATACACTCTTAGGCTGTGCCCAATCCTGCACTGCCTCCACCTTAGATGTATCAACAGACACTCCTTCCCCGGATACCACGTGGCCTAAGAATTTGACTTCCCTCAGCCAGAACTCACACTTCCCAAACTTGGCATACAGCCTATGGGCTCTAAGTAACTCAAGCACCACCCTCAAGTGTGACTCATGCTCCTCCTCAGAAGGCGAATAGATAAGGATGTCATCCACAAAAACGACTACAAAACGATCTAAAAATTCCCGGAATATCCGGTTCATCAAATCCATAAATACTGCCGGTGCATTGGTGAGCCCAAATGGCATCACCAAAAACTCATAGTGGCCATACCTCGTACGGAATGCCGTCTTTGGAATATCCTCCTCCCTGACTCTCAACTGATGATAACCTGATCTCAAGTCTATCTTCGAGAAACAACGGGAACCTTTCAACTGATCGAACAGATCATCTATACGGGGCATAGGGTACTTATTCTTAACCGTAGCCCGATTCAATTTCCGGTAATCTATACAAAGTCTCAAAGCACCACCTTTCTTTTTAACAAAGAGGGCCGGTGCTCCCCAAGGCGAAACACTAGGACGTATAAAGCCTTTATCTAACAACTCCTGGAGTTGGACCTTCAACTCAACTAACTCAGCTGTGGCAAAACGATAAGGTGCCATAGAAATCGGCGCCATGCCGGGCACTAGGTCAATAGAGAACTCAATCTCTCGATGCGGTGGCAAACCAACAAGATCCTCGGGAAAGACGTCTGAGTACTCACAAACCACCCTTGGCAACACAATCTGAGTCTCAACATCCTCACTAATCGAAAGGTTAGCAAGTAGACCACTAAGCTCACTCTGTCCTCGCGGAACATACCCCGGTGGCAACACATCACCAACCCGGTCCCCCAGAAAATGAAAATACTCTCCGCTCACGGTACAACAAGTGACCCTCTGGCGGTAGCAATCAATAACTGCCCGGTATGACGATAACCAGTCCATACCCAAAATAACATCGAAACCCCTCATAGGCATAACTACAAAGGAAAATGGGATTCTATTGTAATCAACCTTTATATCACAACCCCTAACACCGTGTTTCAAAATCAATTCACCCCCAAGAGGCGACACTACACAAATAGGAGATGCTAACTGTGCTAACTCCAACTCCAAAACAGATGCAAATGCAGCAGACACAAAGGAATGAGATGCACCCGTATCAATCAAAACATTAGCAACCGAGTTGCAAAACAAGAAAGTACCTCTCACAACTGATGGTGCCGGCACAAGATCCTGCGCGGTAACAGCATACACGCGCCCAGACGACCTCTGATCAACTTGCTCAACCCTAGGAGCATAAGATTGCTGCACCGACTGAGACGATGAAGCCCCTCCCTGATTGGCCTTCGAGGCCTGACCCGACTGAGCTGGCTGCTGACCCTGAATCGGCCTCAAACCAGATGCACCAGATGTGCCACCCAACTGCGGGCAATACCTCTTCATATGCCCTGGCTGACCACACTGATAACACGAGAGTGGCTGACCTCTACCCTGACTCTGGCTCTGAGATCGAGCTGAAGATGATGCTGCTCTCTGCACTCCTCTCCTCTGAGGACAAACTGGAGACTTGTGGCCCACCTGGCCACACTTGAAACAGGTAATGTCTCCCTGACTGCCTTTTCCCGAACTAGCACTCGGCACAGGAAAAGTCGATCTAGAAAAGCTACCCTGAGACTGCTGAGGATTAAAACCTTTCTGTCTCCTACCATCACTCTGACCATCCTGACTCCTCTTGGAGCCCTTCTGTCCTTCCTCCTCCTCCTGCATCATAATTTCCATGTGGACTGCAGCATCAACCATACGCCCATAATCCCGAATCATAGTTCCCCCAACTCTCAGCTTGAGGCCACGCCTCAACTTCCTCTCAAACTCAATACAACGGCGTTCCTCAGACGCCACCAATTCAGGTGCAAACCTGGACAAACTAGTAAATGCAGCCTCAAACTCGGCCACTGAAGAACTCGACTGCTTAAGCTGGCAAAACTGGTCTCTCAGCTTCTCCCTAACTGCTGGAGATAAGAACTTCTCCTGGAAAGCATTCACAAAAGGCTCCCATGTACCTCCTATACGCCCCTTAGTGAACTTCCACCACTGACCCGCATCCCCCTTCAACTGGAATGATGCCAAGGTCACCTTCAACCCCTCGTCTTCGATGCCAAGCATCTCAAACGTCTTCGTTGTCTGTTCGAGCCATTCATCTGCCTTAAGCGGCTCTTTAGGATCACCCACAAATTCATCCGGATTAGACCGGAAGAACTCCCTCTTCAGAAAGGAAGGTCCTGCATCCGCAATAACAGCCTGAGCTTGATTCTCAGCCCTAAGAATGCCTACTGACTCCCTGAATGCCCCTGCTATCTCTCGGGCTAAAGCGCCCATAGCCTGCTGGCCTACTGGCTCGGCCACATTGGCCTGGCCAATTCCCTCATGAACTGCCGGAATCTCCTCTGGCACCGGTACCTCCTGCCTACCCGGCCTACCACGCCTACCGCGTCCTCGTCCTCGTCCTGACATCCTAATAAAGGAAACAAATAAAGACGTTAGCACATTAATAAATGTGCCGAAACTAAACACTCGCGTCCTAATGCATTGGAAAAAAAATAATTCATTCCACGTAAGCACATAATCACATAAGCACCTACGAATTTCATTCCCGGATAATGATAGTCCCAATGCGTTACTATAGTTCCGGTTGGAAGCAGCAGTGATCAAGTGCCTTTCCAACAAGACTACTAGAAACTCAAGGGTCCAATCAACATCCCAGAAACTACATTCCATACCCACATAATCACATAAACATGTTATCACATAATCATATAACATTACACTAAGTCTCTATCAAACGAGACGAACCCATTGTGATGCTAATCACGTCCCACGTACCCAAAGTATTCAAACCCGGTACGCTCTGATACCAAGTTGTAACGCCCTCAAAATTAACCCATTATATATATTATTGACATGCATTATTTAAAGAAGACAATTTATTAATTCATTCATCAGAGTATTACTAAATAAAGCATTACATGTAACATCGCATAAAATGCCCTACAGGCTTACATCTTTCCAAGCCAGCACTTGGATTCAAAAATATGAGTTCTAATCTCAATACAAGAAAAGCCCTAGGCTTGAATGTTTACATGCAAAACTATTAACTAAAGGTAGTCTTCTTCAATCCAGAAGCCAAACCCTCCCAAGCTAAGTCCTTGGAGGTAGTTTATCACCTGAACCTGAAAATGATGTTCCCATAAAGGGTGAGCCACAGCCCAATAGAAATATACTAAACCACATATAAGCAATGAATAAAGCAATAGCATTCAACAGATGGTTAACCAAAATAATCAATTACTTCATTTTACAGTCTCATGGCACTATTGGCAAAGATACGTTTTTACTTTCCAATTTTATCAACATGGCTCAGAACCTGGCCAAACTTACAACAGTGAATCACATATATCATATTCACATCCTTCCAATATAAACAAACAAATGAGACTCAAGCTCAAATCAAACACTTCATACTTCCAAATTGATACACATTTTAGTGCTGTATCAATAAAACACTTCTATATAAATAAGCACACACAAAAGTGATGCTAATGGAGTCCATCCCCTATCTCCTCCTAAACAAAATCCGGTTTAGAGGTCCATCCCCTATCTTCCCCTAAACCGTGGAGTACATCCCCTATCTCCTCCCACACAAAACAATATATGCAAATGCCATGCTCAATCAATACACGTATTTTCTGTATTAATGCAATAGTCAAAATTAATGACTTAACCAATGTGATTAGTTTCAGTTATTCCTAATCCACATGCAATATCTACAACAATCACGACTATCCTCCACCGATAGCCCAAAACAGTTATTTCTAGACTGAAAATAAATATAACAACAATTCAATAGGTGAATGGTTTAAATTATCCAACTACACAATTTAATCAATGAATTCCTCAATTTCATGCATTTCACCAATTTCCCCAATTTCCTTAAATTAATTATACAAATTAATTTATTAATACAACTAGGATTTTTCCCAAAATTACCAAAGTACTCCCAACATATCAAAATACCAAAACTTAGAACAAAACTTATAGAATGGAGTAGGAAATCCCTACCTTGAAGTGAAGAACTCGAATGGATAAGATGAAGATGAAGACCCGAATTCCAAAGTGCTCCAAACCACCAAACGTTCAGATTAAATAGAAGCCCTCGACTCACTCTATCTTTTTAACAAAGGACTTAGGGTAGAAATACACTCTAAGTAGATCAAACCTAAGAGAGAAGGTGTGTAGGGAGAGGGAGAAGACGGTTCTAGGGTTTTAAAATCAAAAGGGAGATGAAAAAAATGATCCTGAAAGTCGGATCTCGGATTTTTATACCAGTCGCCCCGCTCGAGCGTGGAAACCCCCGCTCGAGCGCCACTCACAGACTCCCGCTCGAGCGGCCAAACTCCCGCTCGAGCGGCGAATGCACTCTCCCAGAAGTTTTTGCAGACAGGTCCACGCTCGAGCGCCCAACTCCCCGCTCGAGCGTCACGCACGACTTCCCGCTCAAGCGTCCAATCCCCCGCTCGAGCGGCCAACACTACACAGGACATACTGGATGGGTGTATTCCCCGCTCGAGCGTCCAAATCCCCGCTCGAGCGGACAAGCCAAAATCTGGGCAACTATACTTGGTTCCTAAGCTCAACCAACCTGCTCCAAAACTTCCCAACACAACCCAAGACTCAAAATAAGAAAATAATGAATGACAACAACAATTATACAATGACGGAATCTACGGAACCTAAGTCCGGATACAATAATCAAATGGGAAAAGACCGGGGTCGCTATACCTACTGGACTATATGTTCATCCCACGTTGTTGAATCTTTTTCAGGTGTTAAGCAGGTTGAGCTGCAAGATTTGGATCTATTTATTTACTGGCCACGGGGCCTCAGTTATGTTGGCGGAATGCCATTGTTGTAAAAGGGTTACACCCTTCTTCTTGTACCTTAAGTGATGTAAGCCCAAGGGCAATTTATTAAGTATGTTCATGTAATATTTACTTTGCATACGAATGAGAGTATTGTTAATCACTACTACGGATTGAATGTATGAGTTTATTTCCGCATGTTATCCTTGAAATTGAATTAAGTTAATGAATTTGGTAATGACTTCGAGTAATAAAAAGTGGGGCGTGACAGCGACCAAAACGTTTTTTAGTTGCGAAAAAGTTGGATTTGCCGATTAAATTTTTGGTCGCTAAAAATATCATTATTACGACTAATCCATTTAGTTGCTAAAACACTTTAGTCAGGAAAAGTGACATATTCCCGACCAAACATGTTAGTTGCCAATTGTCACATTCCACAACCAAAGATGTTAGTCGCCAAAAGTCACAATACACGACCAATAGATTAGCCGCCCAAAGTCACATTCCACGACCAAACGTGTTAGTTGCCAACATTTTGGTCGCCAACATCCAACAAAATAAACCTATAATTGAAGATAAATATTCCATCCAATCCATTCAATATAATCTGTAATTAAAAGAATCATTCATACTAACAAAGTATCTGAATCATTAGCATTCAACAAATACATAAATCATCAAATCCTGAACCTATTTAATAAAAGTCAGCAACTATTATAAGTTTCCATCCACAAGTAATTTCAAAGTACATATTCCTCCAATTAAAAATTCAATTCACATCCTGACTAGCATAAAAATTTAAAACATAACAAGTACTTGTTATTATGTTTTAAATTTTTATCCATGCGCATCTATCAAAAAATATAACTAAGTAGTGTACCCAAATATTTTCCATATACACCCATCCAAAAATATAACTACTAGTCTATCGAAATATTTTCCATACGCATTTATCCAAAAATATATAATCCTTCCAAAAATGCTTATAGTGCCAATTAGTCCTGTACAATTTAGCTTCGTGCACGAGTTCATCCATCTATACCAAAGAAAAAGAAAAAGAATGTCAAGAATTGAGCAATCATTAAACCTTGTTTGTCCAAAATGTGGTAAAACACTTAAAATTTTACTTTCAAACTGGAGGGATGGAGCTCCTTCTCCAAAGACCACATAGATGGGATTTGAGAATTAGTCACTACAAAACTAAATCTTTGTTTGGATGCTTCTAGTAAACTGTCCAATACTGTATATGATTATTCAGAACATGCAAACATGTTCCTTGCTATACCACACTATTACTTGACGTCAAACCAACCATCATGTTTACATTGTGTAAGAATCTCAAAAAATCAGATGTAACAATTTTTGCAAGAAGAAAATTCTATCGTTTCCCTGCCATTTCATGCAAGTTAGTTTTGTGATAATGAAAACAAACATCTTAGAATGAGACCTCTAACTTCTCGAGAAGTCTATCCACCACTACTAAGGACATAAATCTTTCTGTTACATCATACCTATCACATTAACTAGACATATGATAGTTTGACCCACCATTTAAATAAGCTTAGACTTCTTTTATTTTTGACAAAAGCATGGATGTTGGCATTAACCAGTCAAGAACACTTACAAGGAAAGGGCCACTAATTTTCTCACTCAAGTGCCTCCAGAGTCAATTAAATAGCACAAGAGCCCATGCTTACCTACAATTTTTCAGAGTTTGCACTGTATGAATTTAAACACTCCATGGACCTCCAACATCTGTAAAAAACAATTCAGTCAATTGCAATTTATACGATACACAATATTTAAATTTTCTTTAAAATTTCCCAAACAAAAAGTAATTGAACTTATTTTATAAAAATTAATATTTCTAGAAAGGTTTATTAACTTATTAAAAAAATAAGAAGAATGACAATGTTACTTTTTCCTTTAGTTTGTCTAACCTTTTTTACAAATATCTACTCATCACAAGAATTGCTTCTCTTAGGCTACTCTGACTCTAGCAGATTGGACAAAACACCTAAAGTTCTCACAAAAAGATTTAGTTCTTGTAATCCAATGTTACACGCACAATATTAAGTCACTTCTTCATCCATTTGTTTTTGTCTTTTTTATCACATTTTTGGGTCTAAATATCTAACTGTGAGTCCTACTGACATGCTGGTTGCTCTCACAAGTTTGTTTAATCGAGGCCGAGGTGACCATTATGATCTCGAGGGCATTTCGAGACTGTTTCCAATTTCTGGCCTCAAACGGCCCATTTTCACCTTTTTAATCACATGTTTTGGTCTAAATAGCTAACCGTGCATCCTATCGACACACCGCTTGCTCTCACAAGTTTGTTTAATTTACGCCGAGGTGATCGTGATTATCTCGGGGCTGTTTGGGGCCTGTTTCCAATTTTTGCCCCCAAATAGCCCGTTTTCACCTTTCTTATCACATGTTTTGGTCTAAATATGTAACCTTGCGTCCTATCGATGCGCCGTTTGCTCTTACAAGTTTGTTTAATCTAGTTCGAGGTGACCGTGATGATCTCAAGGCTGTTTGGGGGCTATTTCCAATTTTTTCCCACAAATGTCATCCTTCAAAATAAAGAACAAACCAAACTAGAAGTGATCAAACCAAAATAGAGAACAACCCTCAATAACAGCAAAGCAAATGATCCAAAAGGAAGTTTCAACATTTCAATACTTGTTCCAAAACTATTAAGATAAAGAGTGGCCCTTTTTCCCTAAGAACATCCAGCCTTTTCTTTCTTCATATTTCTGAATCTCAAGTAATCTTCCCCGATTACTAAACTTATCATTTTCAGCCATTCCAATCATTCCATCTATAAAAAAAGTTTAATCTTTGAAAATGAATGAGACATAGGATTGAAGACAAATATTACCTAAACCAGATTAGATGAAGATGTTGTTAGTAAGGATGAAGATCAGTTTCATGAAGAAGCCTACAAATCCCATCTACACCAATTCAATTGCTGTATGGACAACCTTCGTGAATTCTGCAAAAAAATAATAAAAATAATAGAAAAAAAATAACAACCAAAAACATTTCAGATCAGATTAAACCATATATTTTTTTAACAAACAAGTGTAGAGCAATAGCATCAGACTGAGATTGCAAAACTTAGGAATTTCTGAGAACCATCCTTAAGATTCTCAAAGGTTTAAAAAGACAAAGAAAAATGGACACTTGATAAACTATATACCACATTGATCTATAGATCAAAAAACCTTTTTGAAATGAAAAATAAAAACCTTCAAAAAATCTAAAACAGATCTATTTGTATGCATCAATATGACCATGATACGATTGTAGACAGCAGCAAGGTCTAAATTAAGATAACAGAGAATGCATAAAAAAAACGCTTAATTAGATCCATATGTTCATATGATCATATTCACAACCACAACTATATATAATAATGATATATAATATAATAAATAAAAAAACTAAAAACAAAACAAAATGTCAATATTTGTTTTTGTTTTTTTTTTTTCAATTATTAAGCCATCCTTTTGCATATTGTTCCTTGTCTCAAGCAAGTCAGAAACACACTATGAGAGACTGTTCAAATAGGATATGTGGCATACCAAAACAAAAGCATTCTGACGAGTATTCTGATGAGTGGTTTGTTGCCCCAAGGTGGGAAGTGTGATATGATTGGCTAATGTTGTCCTTGTAAACAAAGCTTTCTTTGGAGTTTGTTGGTCAAAATTGCTTGTGATCTTAACAAGAATAATGGTATCTGATGCAGCCTCCGGGATATATAGCAGTTCTTGGAAAGCCATGTTAGAGCAAATAGTAACTAATTTCTCACCTCTTGTGTGTCACATTATTGTAGCAGGGTCTAGTGTCTATTTCTTGGAGGGATTTATACCAGTTCTTGTTTTATTTTTCTTTTTTTGATACTTCTTTCTTTGACCTCCAAATGGTTGTGGGTCCCTAATTTTTATTCATATATAAAATCTGGTGTGTTTTTTGGATTTATAGGCTCTTAAAATGATTTTAAGTTTTATTAGGATTAGAGTGAAGGATGTGCAAGGTGGAAAGCCCTTTGTATATGTGTTTAGGCTTTTTCACCCTGCTAACTGTGTGGAGATGTGTACACAAAAGTCTTGTTTTATGGTTCCGACTCACTTCCCTCTATGGCTGCACTCTCTGCTTATTGTATAGCAAGGGTTTTGTATTGAAGGATGTTTGGGGCTATTTTTTAAGTGTTTTTTTTTTTGGGGGGGGGGGGAGGGGGTTAGGATAAGAGTGTTGAATCCTAATGCCAACACAGTGTGTGTTCTATGTGTAGTGGGGAGTTAACCTTTATGCTGCTACAGAATGGAGTTGTTGCTGTTTGTAGCAAAGCTGCTGGAGAGCCGCTGAGTGTTGTTGTTCCTGCTGATTGTTGTTGCTGCAGAGCTGATTTTGGTGCTGTTTTGGGTGCTGTAGAGCTGTTTTTCATGCTGATTTTGGTGTTGTTTTTGGTGCTGATTTTGGTGTTGTTTTTGGTGCCCCAAAATTTGCAGCAGCACACACAGCAGCAGCAGGCTACTCCCAACTAACAGCAGCATGATTCTTTGCTAATTCAACAAAGAAACACAGGCATCTCTAATGTTGCAAATTTGTGAGAATTATATGTCAAAAAAAAAAAGGTCCTTAACAACATTTCTAGAAAGAACATACCAATTGTGATGGTACAGAAAGCTCTAAAACTGTCTTACGCAACTCCTTGAGGGCACTAAAGTCTCCATCTCCTAAGTTTTCTTCAATAGTTGTAACTGCTCTACAACTTTCTGCCAATTAAATACAAGTAGCAATATGCCATCAAAATTAAGAAAGAGCATTAAGGTAAAAGAAACCACACTCACACCAAATTGAAACAAGAGAAGATTTCCATACTAACAACTTAACAAAATAACTCGAGCTGCAAAATGGACCTTGCAAGGTTATCCAAAGATTATGCACAGAAAAGTTCAGTTAAATGAATACTTGACCCTATCCTTCTAAAGGTTTCAGGGATGGTAAGCATCTATCAGGAACAAAACCTTCTATGCAATTGAAGTCACCTAGACTTTAACATTGACATCATAGTTCATAGTAATGAATGGCATATTTGCATTGTTAGAGTTAAGTGCATCAATAATATTGGGCAACATTATACAATTGAATTCTGCCCATGCAGAAGTAACCTAATTAAACCTCAATTTAGACGATGCCAACATCTGTTTAATAATGTTGGTGTATCTAACATGATCCTTTCTTTAATTTGTCTTCCTTAATTTTTTATTAGTACAAATTTCACAAAGGAGTGGATCAGTAAGCTTCTCTCTTGTTTCTCAGATTACAACCTGAATCCCTTGGATGGTCACTACTTAGCAACAGACTGATTCTTTCTTTCACATTTGTTTGGCTAGAACAACAATCTAAAACAAGCCTGCCAATCTAGGATCAAAACAAACGCAAATTCACCCAGTTGGTGTGTCTACTATTAAGAAATAATTGGAAGAAAAGAAAAAATCCTATGCCAAATGGAAAAATTAGAAGTTACTGAATGAAGAGTGCAATAACAAATTACAATAGAGATATGTGAAAGATTTTGAGATGAGGAAACCTGATTTAAACTGTCTGGAATAACTTTCTCGAAAACTCCAAATAGAGTATGACGGTTGACAGAATACATTAACGTTATGTATTGACTGAGTGTGTATATGACCTTTGTATATATATGCATTGTGTGTGTGGGAGGAGATAGAGGATGTACTCCACGGTTTAGGGGAAGATAGGGGATGGACCTCTAAACCGGATGTTGTTTGGGAGGAGATAGAGGATGGACTCCACTGATACAGCTCATATGCTTGTCAGATAATGTATTGATACAGCTCATATGCTTATCTCTAGAAGTGTTGATACAGCTCATATGCTTGTCATTGGAAGTGTTGATATAGCTAATATGCATATCTGTTGAAATGTGGATACAACTTTTATACTTATCTGTTGAGATGTTGATACAACTAATATGTTTATCTATTGAAAAATGGGAAATGTTTAATATGAGTCATTGTCTCATATAAATGATTGGCCAGGTTCTGAGCCATTGATGTGAATTGTGAAATTGATAAGAAATGGAAACTGAAATGAAATGAAACTGAGTTATGAATTGGTTTATGGAATCTGAACATTTATCAATTGCTAATGTCTTAGTTATTGCTCATACTGTGTTTAGCATATCTCTACTGGGCGTTGGCTCACCCTTTATAGGACATTATTTTCAGGTACAGGTAGTATGCCACCTCCAAGGACATAGCTTGGATGATGATGAGAGTTGAAGACTCTTTTTGTTTATTTTGATGTATTACATGTAAATTCAATCCAAGGGCTTAATATGTATTGAGTTAGTACTCTTTTTTTTGTAACCAAGTGTTAACTTGGAAAGCTATAAGCCCTTAGGGCATTTCCTTTTGTTGTTAACATGTAATACAGTTGTAAGAATTACTCTAATAAATAGAAATGGTTAGTTTACTTTATATTAATGCATGTCTAATGAGATGGGTTTTATCTATTGTTTTGAGGGCGTTAGAGAGAGAGAGAGAGAGACACACACACACACACACACAGAGGGAGACTGTGTGAATGGCTGCGAAAACTGTCGTGAGAGAGAGAGATAGAGAGACTGTGTGAATGGCTGCGAAAACTGTCGTGAGAGAGAGAAAGAGAGAGAGAGACTATGTGGAATGGTTGAACTAAAAGTGATTAATATATATGGATAGACATAGAGGATAAGGGATCAATGAAGGCAAGGGAGATTTTTTTTTCAAACAGTGATGGCTGAGTGCGAGAGACACATTTGAACATGAATATACTCTCTCCCTGTCTCTCACCAATAGTAAATAGTATGTTTCTTACATTCCTTATTTTCTTCGAACACGCTTTCCCTTTCTTCTATGGAAGTTTCATTCCTTCCTTCCTTCCTTCCTAATTTCCAAAAGGCAATGTATCCTTATATGCTTATTTCCATAATTTCCATAATTTGAATTATTTACAATATGAATAATTTGAATAATTTCCGTAATTTGAATAATTTGAATAATTATCCTAGTAATTTGAATATTTTTCATAATTTTAATTATTTACAATATGGAGGGAGGAGTGATTCGCGGAGTCTATCCTAATTTCCATAATTTGAATAATTTGAATTATTTACAATATGAATAATTTGAATAATTATCCTAATAATTTGAATAATTTTCATAATGGGCACCCAGATCATGTGCTAGACAATTAGACAGCTATTAGAGTATCTCTAACGTTTACTCAAAAAAAACATTAATATTAAATTTGAATAAAAAATTAATGAAAAGTTTCATATGACACTATGTGTTCCAATGCTAATTTTTTAATTTTTATCAAACAACTTGTTGACCAAGAGGTCGTCCGACTTATGTAAATTTTCATCAAACCATCAGTTGATCGGGAGGACAATCAATCGGTCATCCGGTGTATGGTGAAGTCTCTGCAAAAGTAACGGCTATCTGTAAAAATTTGATAAACGATGAAGCCTCCCTCAATTTGATGAAATTTTTTATTTTCCTTTCATTTGATATGGGTTTGATGCCATGGTTGGAGCAACAAAAGTGTGCGTATTTTAACAAATTTAAATTTGATGGAAAATCTAAGTAAAAGTTTGAGACACTCTTATCGGAGTAGAAAAAAATAAATATATGCATTTATACTTAGGGCTTGTTAAGGAAATTGTTTTTTAGTAATTTTGTTAAATTATGAGGTGAAAAAAATAAAGTGTTTAAGAATAATTTTTTGAATTTTTAAAAAAAGAAGTACAAAAGGGAAGAAATGAATCTTTAACTTTTTTATATGACTTTTTAAAACTTTTTTAATGATTTTTTGATTTTTGATTTTATTTTATTTTATCAATCTCCCAAACAACCTCTTATGCTTAATTTCATATCACTTGATGGGTAAACGAAACAAATATCACATGTTTCTTTTTTGTCTCTTTAAATTTTGTTAATTTATAAAATTATTCATGTCACAAAAATCATCATAAGAATCAAATAAGATCCAATAGGATAAAGAAGAGAAAAGAGGTAACAAGTAATGTAGATTCGTGTAAACTATCATGATGATTTACATTAATTTATATAATCCTACTTTTTTTTTCTTTTTTTTTTTAAAGAAGTGTTGAAATTTCAATCCTAACATCTAGTTTAGTAGAAAAACCCTGATCATAGGGCAAATATTTAGTAATTGCAAAACATTATTTAATAATATTTATGTGATATTATAAATTAATCATGTAGTAAAATATTGTATGACTGAAATGTGGAGATTTATACCATTATTAGATAATTAAAAGACAAATGATGACCGTGTGTTGTGATTTTTCCTATTTGTCGAGATCAATTATCATATAGACAATGTCATATGACGATAAAAAAAAAAATATAGACAATTTTATATGATAATTCCATTTCTTCCAAATACTTTTCCATGTTTTGTTTTGCAATCTGCAAGTTCCCATAATATGAAATTGATGTTGCAGAGACAACAAGAGAGAGAGTGAGAGATTGGTAGAGAAAGACATAGTTAATTGAACCTTTTCATAAGGCTTCTTTTGTTTCTCTGTCATGTTATTCCATTTTTCAATTACCTCCCAACCACTCTTGCTCTCTGCTCTTCACTCATTTTTGAACATGAAAAACGCAGACATGGGTTGCTTCGGTTTCAACGTATCCTTTTCTTTCCTGTAGAAATTCAATGAGACAAAGATTAGAGGGAGAAGAAGAAGAAGGGGGGAGAGAGAAATATAGAGAAAATTACTGAATTTACTTATTCAACTGAAGAAACTGCTCTTCCTCTAACAACTTCATGGCTTCAGTTGTGAACGCCAGAGACGCAGACATTGGTTGATGAGGACTCAAACTGTGAAGATTAAAATTATGAAGATCAAAAATCATAACTCTAACTTTTTTCCTTCTGATCTTCCTTTCTACTGTCGGTGCAGAAGAGGCGGCGGAGGACGTCGGAGGACCAAAAGGCGGAAAAAACCTTATTCGCGGAGTGTATCCTAATTTCCATAATTTGAATAATTTGAATTATTTACAATTTGAATAATTATCCTAATAATTTGAATAATTTTCATAATGGGCACCCAGATCATGTCCTAGACAATTAGACAGCTATTAGCGTATCTCTAACACTTACTCAAAAAAAATTTAATTTTAAATTTGAATAAAAAATTAATGAAAAGTTTCATATGATACTATGTGGTCCATTGCTAATTTTTTAATTTTTATCAAACAACTGGTTGACCAAGAGTTGGTCCGACTTATGTAAATTTTCATCAAACAATCAGTTGATCGGGAGGACAATCAATTGGTCATCCGGTGTATGGTGAAGTCTCTACAAAAGTAACGACTATCTGTAAAAATGTGATAAACGATGAAGCCTCTCTCAATGTGATGAAATTTTTTATTTTCCTTTCATTTGATATGGGTTTGATGTCATGGTTGGAGCAACAAAAGTGTGCGTATTTTAACAAATTTAAATTTGATGGAAAATCTAAGTAAAAGTTTGAGACGCTCTTATCGGAGTAGAAAAAAATAAATATATGCATTTATACTTAGGGCTTGTTAAGGAAATGGTTTTTCAGTAATTTTGTTAAATTATGAGGTGAAAAAAATAAAGTGTTTAAGAATAATTTTTTGAATTTTTAAAAAAAGAAGTTCAAAAACAAAGAAATGAATCTTTAACTTTTTTATATGATTTTTTAAAACTTTTTTAATGATTTTTTGGTTTCTGATTTTATTTTATTTTATCAGTTTCCCAAACAACCTCTTAAGCTTTATTTCATATCACTTGATGGGTAAACGAAACAAATATCACATGTCTCTTTTTTGTCTCTTTAAATTTTGTTAATTTATAAAATTATTCATGTCACAAAAATCATCATAAGAATCAATAATATCCAATAGGATATAGAAGAGAAAAGAGGTAACAAGTAATGTAGATTCGTGTAAACTATATTGATGATTTACATTCGTTTATATAATCCTACTTTTTTTTTTTTTTTTAAAGAAGTGTTGAAATTTCAATCCTAACATCTAGTTTGGTAGAAAAACCCTGATCATAGGGTAATTATTTAGTAATTGCAAAACATTATTTAATATTATTTATGTGATATTCTAACTTAATCATGTAGTAAAATATTGTATGACTGAAATGTGGAGATTTATACCATTATTAGATAATTAAAAGACAAATGATGACCGTGTGTTGTGATTTTTCTTATTTGTCGAGATCAATTATCATATAGACAATGTCATATGACGATAAAAAAAAATATAGACAATTTTATATGGTAATTCCACTTCTTCCAAATACTTTTCCATGTTTTGTTTTGCAATCTGCAAGTTCCCATAATATGAAATTGATGTTGCGGAGACAACAAGAGAGAGAGTGAGAGATTGGTAGAGAAAGACATAGTTAATTGAACCTTTTCATAAGGCTTCTTTTGTTTCTCTGTCATGTTATTCCATTTTTCAATTACCTCCCAACCACTCTTGCTCTCTGCTCTTCACTCATTTTTGAACATGAAAAACGCAGACATGGGTTGCTTCGGTTTCAACGTATCCTTTTCTTTCCTGTAGAAATTCAATGAGACAAAGATTAGAGGGAGAAGAAGAAGAAGGGGGGAGAGAGAAATATAGAGAAAATTACTGAATTTACTTATTCAACTGAAGAAACTGCTCTTCCTCCAACAACTTCATGGCTTCAGTTGTGAACGCCAGAGACGCAGATATTGATTGATGAGGACTCAAACTGTGAAGATCAAAATTATGAAGATCAAAAATCATAACTCTAACTTTTTTCCTTCTGATCTTCCTTTCTACTGTCGGTGCAGAAGAGGCGGCGGAGGACGTCGGAGTACCAAAAGGCGGAAAAAACCTTATTCTGTGACTCTGCCATTTTGAGACACACAGAGAGAGAGAGAGAGAGAGAGAGAGAGAGAGAGAGAGACTGTGTGAATGGTTGCGAAAACTGTCGTGAGAGAGAGAGAGATAGAGAGACTGTGTGAATGGCTGCAAAAACTATAGTGAGAGAGAGAGAGAGAGAGACTATGTGGAATGGCTGAACTAAAAGTGATTAATATATATGGATAGACAGAGGGGACAAGGGATCAATGAAGGTAAGGGAAATTTTTTTTTCAAACAGTGATGGCTGAGTGCGAGAGACACATTTGAACATCAACATACTCTCTCCCTCTCTCTCATTAGTAGTAAATAGTATGTTTCTTACATTCCTTATTTTCTTCGAACACGCTTTCCCTCTCTTCTATGGAAGTTTCATTCCTTCCTTCCTTCCTAATTTCCAAAAGGCAATATATCCTTATATGCTTATTTCCATAATTTCCATAATTTGAATTATTTACAATATGAATAATTTGAATAATATTTGAATAATTTACAATATGAATAATTTGAATAATTTACAATATGAATAATTTGAATAGTTTCCATAATTTGAATAATTATCCTAATAATTTGAATATTTTTCATAATTTGAATTATTTACAATATGGAGGGAGGAGTGATTCACGGAGTCAATCCTAATTTCCATAATTTGAATAATTTGAATTATTTACAATTTGAATAATTTGAATAATTTCCATAATTTGAATAATTATCCAAATAATTTGAATAATTTTCATAATGGGCACCCAGATCATGCGCTAGACAATTAGACAGCTATTAGAGTATCTCTAACACTTACTCAAAAAAAAAATTTAATTTTAAATTTGAATAAAAAATTAATGAAAAGTTTCATATGATACTATGTGGTCCATTGCTAATTTTTTAATTTTTATCAAACAACTGGTTGACCAAGAGTTGGTCCGACTTATGTAAATTTTCATCAAACAATCAGTTGATCGGGAGGACAATCAATCGGTCATTCGGTGTATGGTGAAGTCTCTACAAAAGTAACGGCTATCTGTAAAAATGTGATAAACGATGAAGCCTCTCTCAATGTGATGAAATTTTTTATTTTCCTTTCATTTGATATGGGTTTGATGTCATGGTTGGAGCAACAAAAGTGTGCGTATTTTAACAAATTTAAATTTGATGGAAAATCTAAGTAAAAGTTTGAGACGCTCTTATCGGAGTAGAAAAAAATAAATATATGCATTTATACTTAGGGCTTGTTAAGGAAATGATTTTTCAGTAATTTTGTTAAATTATGAGGTGAAAAAAATAAAGTGTTTAAGAATAATTTTTTGAATTTTTAAAAAAAGAAGTTCAAAAAGAAAGAAATGAGTCTTTAACTTTTTTATATGATTTTTTAAAACTTTTTTAATGATTTTTTGATTTTTGATTTTATTTTATTTTATCAGTCTCCCAAACAACCTCTTAAGCTTAATTTCATATCACTTGATGGGTAAACGAAACAAATATCACATGTTTCTTTTTTGTCTCTTTAAATTTTGTTAATTTATAAAATTATTCATGTCACAAAAATCATCATAAGAATCAATAAGATCCAATAGGATATAGAAGAGAAAAGAGGTAACAAGTAATGTAGATTCGTGTAAACTATATTGATGATTTACATTCATTTATATAATCCTACTTTTTTTTCTTTTTTAAAGAAGTGTTGAAATTTCAATCCTAACATCTAGTTTGGTAGAAAAACCATTATCATAGGGTAATTATTTAGTAATTTCAAAACTTTATGTAATATTATTTATGTGATATTCTAAATTAATCATGTAGTAAAATATTGTATGACTGAAATGTGGAGATTTATACCATTATTAGATAATTAAAAGACAAATGATGATCGTGTGTTGTGATTTTTCTTATTTGTCGAGATCAATTATCATATAGACAATGTCATATGATGATAAAAAAAAATATAGACAATTTTATATGGTAATTGCATTTCTTCCAAATACTTTTCCATGTTTTGTTTTGCAATCTGCAAGTTCCCAAAATATGAAATTGATGTTGCGGAGACAACAAGAGAGAGAGAGAGAGAGATTGATAGAGAAAGACATAGTTAATTGAACCTTTTCATAAGGCTTCTTTTGTTTCTCTGTCATGTTATTACATTTTTCAATTACCTCCCAGCCACTCTTGCTCTCTGCTCTTCACTCATTTCTGAACATGAAAAACGCAGACATGGGTTGCTTCGGTTTCAGCGGGTCCTTTTCTTTCCTGTAGAAATTCATTGAGACAAAGATTAGAGAGAGAAGAAGAAGAAGGGAGGGAGAGAGAAATATAAAGAAAATTACTGAATTTACTTATTCAACTGAAGAAACTGCTCTTCCTCCAACAACTTCATGGCTTCAGTTGTGAACGCCAGAGACGCAGACATTGATTGATGAGGACTCAAACTGTGAAGATCAAAATTATGAAGATCAAAAATCATAACTCTAACTTTTTTCCTTCTGATCTTCCTTTCTACTGTCGGTGCAGAAGAGGCGGCGGAGGACGTCGGAGTACCAAAAGGCGGAAAAAACCTTATTCTGTGACTCTGCCATTTTGAGACACACACACACACACACACACACACACACACAGAGAGAGAGAGAGAGAGAGAGACTATGTGAATGGTTGCGAAAACTGTCGTGAGAGAGAGAGAGATAGAGAGACTGTGTGAATGGCTGCAAAAACTATAGTGAGAGAGAGAGAGAGAGAGAGACTATATGGAATGGCTGAACTAAAAGTGATTAATATATATGGATAGACAGAGGGGACAAGGGATCAATGAAGGTAAGGGAGATTTTTTTTTCAAACAGTGATGGCTGAGTGCGAGAGACACATTTGAACATCAATATACTCTCTCCGTCTCTCTCATTAGTAGTAAATAATATGATTCTTACATTCCTTATTTTCTTCGAACACGCTTTCCCTCTCTTCTATGGAAGTTCCATTCCTTCCTTCCTTCCTAATTTCCAGAAGGCAATATATCCTTATATGCTTATTTCCATAATTTCCATAATTTGAATTATTTACAATATGAATAATTTGAATAATATTTGAATAATTTGAATAATATTTGAATAATTTACAATATGAATAATTTGAATAATTTACAATATGAATAATTTGAATAGTTTCCATAATTTGAATAATTATCCTAATAATTTGAATATTTTTCATAATTTGAATTATTTACAATATGGAGGGAGGAGTGATTCGCAGAGTCAATCCTAATTTCCATAATTTGAATTATTTACAATTTGAATAATTTGAATAATTTTCATAATGGGCACCCAGATCTTGTGCTAGACAATTAGACAACTATTACAGTATCTCTAACACTTACTCAAAAAAAAAAATTAATTTTAAATTTGAATAAAAAATTAATGAAAAGTTTCATATGATATTATGTGGTCCATTGCTAATTTTTTAATTTTTATGAAACAACTGGTTGACCAAGAGTTGGTCCGACTTATGTAAATTTTCATCAAACAATCAGTTGATCGGGAGGACAATCAATCGGTCATCCGGTGTATGGTGAAGTCTCTACAAAAGTAACGGCTATCTATAAAAATGTGATAAACGATGAAGCCTCTCTCAATGTGATGAAATTTTTTATTTTCCTTTCATTTGATATGGGTTTGATGTCATGGTTGGAGCAATAAAAGTGTGCGTATTTTAACAAATTTAAATTTGATGGAAAATCTAAGTAAAAGTTTGAGACGCTCTTATCGGAGTAGAAAAAAATAAATATATGCATTTATACTTAGGGCTTGTTAAGGAAATGGTTTTTCAGTAGTTTTGTTAAATTATGAGGTGAACAAAATAAAGTGTTTAAGAATAATTTTTTGAATTTTTAAAAAAAGAAGTTCAAAAAGAAAGAAATGAATCTTTAACTTTTTTATATGATTTTTAAAACTTTTTTAATGATTTTTTGATTTTTGATTTTATTTTATTTTATCAGTCCCCCAAACAACCTCTTAAGCTTAATTTCATATCACTTGATGGGTAAACGAAACAAATATCACATGTTTCTTTTTTGTCTCTTTAAATTTTGTTAATTTATAAAATTATTCATGTCACAAAAATCATCATAAGAATCAAATAAGATCCAATAGGATATAGAAGAGAAAAGAGGTAATAAGTAATGTAGATTCATGTAAACTATATTGATGATTTACATTCATTTATATAATCGTACTTTTTTTTTTTTTTTTAAAGAAGTGTTGAAATTTCAATCCTAACATCTAGTTCGGTAGAAAAACCCTGATCATAGGGTAATTATTTAGTAATTGCAAAACATTATTTAATATTATTTATGTGATATTCTAAATTAATCATGTCGTAAAATATTGTATGACTGAAATGTGGAGATTTATACCATTATTAGATAATTAAAAGACAAATGATGACTGTGTGTTGTGATTTTTCTTATTTGTCGAGATCAATTATCATATAGACAATGTCATATGACGATAAAAAAAAATATAGACAATTTTATATGGTAATTCCATTTCTTCCAAACACTTTTCCATGTTTTGTTTTGCAATCTGCAAGTTCCCAAAATTTGAAATTGATGTTGCAGAGACAACAAGAGAGAGAGAGAGAGAGAGATTGATAGAGAAAGACATAGTTAATTGAACCTTTTCATAAGGCTTCTTTTGTTTCTCTGTCAAGTTATTCCATTTTTCAATTACCTTCCAGCCACTCTTGCACTCTGCTATTCGCTCACTTCTGAACATGAAAAACGCAGACATGGGTTGCTTCGGTTGCAACGGGTCGTTTTATTTCCTGTAGAAATTCAATGAGACAAAGATTAGAGAGAGAAGAAGAATAAGGGGGAGAAAGAGGAATATAGAGAAAATTACTAAATTTACTTATTCAACTGAAGAAACTGCTCTTCCTCTAACAACTTCATGGCTTCAGTTGTGAATGCCAAAGACGCAGACATTGGTTGATGAGGACTCAAACTGTGCAGATCAAAATGATGAAGATCAAAAATCATAACTCTTTTCTTTCTGATCTTCCTTTCTACTGTCGGTGCAGAAGAGGGGCAGAGGATGTCGGAGTACCAAAAGGCGGAAAAAACCTTATTCTGTGACTATGTCATTTTGAGACACACACACACACACACACAGAGAGAGAGAGAGAGAGAGAGAGAGACTGTGTGAATGGCTGCGAAAACTGTCGTGAGCGAGAGAGAGATAGTGAGACTGTAACGCCCTCAAAATAATAACATTAAACCCATCAAATAAAACGTTCATTGACATACGAAATATCCACATTCTTCTATTCATCAGAGTTTCATTACAAAAGTATTACATGTTAACAACAGAAGCAAAATGCCCTACGGGCTTACAGCTTTCCAAGTTAACACTTGGTTACAACAAAAGAGTGCTAACTCATCTACACATTAAGCCCTCGGCTTGAATATACATGTAATACATCAAAAGGAACTTAAACAACAAAAAATCTGCCCGCCTCTAGCCTCCCAAGCTATGACCTTGGAGGTGGCATGCTACCTGTACCTGAAAATGATATTCCCATATAGGGTGAACCACAGCCCAGTAGAAATACACTAAACCAACCGTGAACAATGACTAAAAGATTAGCAATTGATAGATGGCCAATACTGATACATCCACATAAATCACATTTTATGTCATACGACTTATAAGTCCAAGTTACTTTTCATTTTCCCTTTTTCAACAGATAAGCATATTAGCTCTATCATCATCACAACAGATATGTATAAGAACTATATCCCACATTCACAGGTAAGCATATGAGCTGCATCCATATTTCACAAAGATAAGCATATTAGCCCTATCTTCACTTCTCTAGACAAGCATATGAGCTGTATCTACACTTCTCAAAGATAAGCGTATGAGCTCTATCTTCATTTCTCTAGACAAGCATATTAGCTGTATCTATGGAGTTCATCCCCTATCTCCTCCCAACACTATCCGGTTTAGAGGTACATCCCCCATCTTCCCCTAAACCGCGGAGTACATCCCCCATCTCCTCCTCTATACATAACGTATACAAACACATTGGTTCTATATACCTTCATTCAATACATACAGTTAATGTATTCTATCAACCGTCAAATTCCATGACACATTCCATTGATTAGTTTTCGTTTGCCTAATCATCATGCATTGTTTACAACAATCATGACTATCCTCCACCGATAGCCCAAAGCAGTTATTTCTAAACAGAAAATAAATGCACAAATGGATATTTAATCAACATTTCATTTCGGTGAGTGACAAATAATTCAACTACACCCTTTAACCCCATACATTCCAATCTCAACATTCCTATTTCATAACCTCATTTCTCACGATTAATTAACCCAATTAATCAAACAATGTAATTAGGGCATTTTCCATAATTAACATTACAACCCTTAAGGTCCCATATTCATCAATGATTCAACATTTATTCCAATTCTCTATGCCAAACATGCATCTAGGTTTATTATAAATAAAATCCCGACTTTTTGTAAAATTACACAAAAGCCCGTAACTATCACAAAATTACCAAACCAACCCCAACATCTCAAAATACTAAAATTTAAAGAAACAATCCATAGAGAGGAGTAGGATATCCCTACCTCAAATCCAGAGCCCCAAAGTAGAAGATGACAAAACCCAACGTGCTCCAAATCCCGAAATTTTCAGATTAAAATGTAGCCCTCGACGATCAACAACTTTTTTGTAAAGGCCAAAGATGAGCAAATCACTCCTACTAGATCAAAACCTAGAGAGAAGGTAGAGTTCTAGAGTGAGAGGCTCAACAATGGTGTTTTTGGAAAAGTAGGAGAGAGAAGAGAAAGTGAAAAAGTGATTTGAAAAGTCAAAACTCGAAACTTAAACCCAGTCGCCCCGCTCGAGCGTCACTCACAGACTTCCGCTCGAGCGTCAACCATCACGCTCGAGCAGCGGATGCACACTCCCAGAACTTTTACAGAACTAGGTCTCCGCTCGAGCGTCAACTCTCCCGCTCAAGCGTCACACACAGAACCCCGCTCGAGCGGCCAATCCCACGCTCGAGCTTCCAACACTGCACAGGAAGTACAGGATGGGTGCAATTCCCGCTCGAGCGGACAGGTCAAAATCTAGGCAACTAGTTTTGGTTTCTAAACTCAACCAACCTGTAACAAACCTGCCCAACACATCCTATAACTCAATTACAAAGTAAGAAAGGATGTACACCAGGTAATAATCAACTACTATCATCCATGGACACATGTCCGGATCACTATACAACAAGGGTAAATCCGGGATCGCTATAGAGACTGTGTGAATGGCTGCAAAAACTGTCGTGAGAGAGAGAGAGAGAGAGAGAGACTATGTGGAATGGCTGAACTAAAAGTGATTAATATATACGGATAGACAGAGGGGACAAGGGGTCAATGAAGGTAAGGGTGATTTTTTTTTCAAACAGTGATGGCTGAGTGCGAGAGACACATTTGAACATCAATATACTCTCTCCCTCTCTCTCATCAGTAGTAAATAGTATGTTTCTTACATTCCTTATTTTCGTTGAACACGCTTTCCCTCTCTTCTATGGAAGTTTCATTCCTTCCTTCCTTTCTAATTTCCAAAAGGCAATATATCCTTATATGTTTATTTCCATAATTTTCATAATTTGAATTATTTACAATATGAATAATTTGAATAATATTTGAATAATTTGAATAATTTACAATATGAATAATTTGAATAATTTACAATATGAATAATTTGAATAATTTCCATAATTTGAATAATTATCCTAATTGTAAGAACCCACATTTTTCATCTTAATCATGTTCATGAGCATTTGTATGAGTATGACTTGTTAAGCTTGCATGTGCATGTTGTGACTTGATTTGCTTTAGCAAGTGAAATCTGTGCCTTGACTTGAAGCCTTGTGATTTGTCTAAGTATAGTGTACCTGTCTTGTTCCTTCCTTGATGTAAAAACTTAGGTCACGCCTTGCCTCTAGCCGATGTTATTCCAAGCCGAGGTCACCCTTAGTCTAGTAGTAGCATCTTGGAACCCCTTGTTGACCTCAGTCCTTGCCTCGACCACGTTAGCCGAGATGTTACCTTGCACCCCAGTGATCTCGTCCTGGAGCGGTATGACCTAGGCCGAGGTGTGGCGCATCTAGGCCAAGATGTGGCACAGCTTAGTCAAGTGTTGTCCTTCCTAGCCGAGGTCATTGTCACCTTAGTTGCCGAAGTCCTTGTTAGCCGATGTCACCCCTTGCCGAAGTGTCATTCTGTGTAGCTTGTTAGATACGCCTTGTTGTCAGCCGATGTCATTGCCCTGTCAGAGAGCCCATACCGTTTTGCTTGTTGAACAACCTTCCACCATGCCTTGTCTGGTCTGTCAGGCACCTTTTCAGGTAAAACCCAATCAGCCGCCGCCACGTGTCTCAGCAGAGGGTTAACCCCAGAACCGGGTATAGAAAACTATCATTTGGTGTCATAACCTTGTCTTGTAGAGAGAGAAGCTCTAGGAGGAAGAAAGAGTTTTAGAGTGAGGAAGTAGATCTTCAAGCTTGATTTCTAGAGATCCAACCGTTAGATCCGCATTCTAAGGTTAGATTCTTGATCTACTCGTAATGTTCTTTATGATTATGTTATTGCATTGCATGATTGAAAATGATCTGTAAGCCATGCATCGTTTTGAAGCTCGATTTTAGAAAGAGAAAATGACATTCATGTGTTCTTCAAGAAAGTCTTGATTTGATCCGAAAGCTTTATGCCTAGATTCACGTTTTGTGTTTGTTCTTGCATGATTTCCAAGTATGGGTACCCAGGTCCATGTTTTCAAACTCATAGCACGAAAACCTCAGATTTGTGATGACAGATTATGATCAAACATTCGTATTTTTCATGTTTTCACACCCATGTTCTTCAAGTTCATCAGCAGAGGGGAACCCAGAGTTTCCCGACCTCTTTTTCCTTGTATGTGGCCCTCGGAAACACACCTCGGCTTAGACCTGGTTGGTGCCCAGTCGGTTTTCCAAAAATCATTTGCATGCATGTTAGACTTGTTTTGAGGAAATATGTTCAAGTACGCTTTGCAATGTGATTGTAGGACTGGACCTTGCTTGACCCCGACGTTTGAAGAATTATGTGAGTGGTATTTCTAATAAAGCTATGTTACACTTGTTTTGATAAATCTTGTTTTGCCTTGTCTTGAAAAGTATTTGATCTAGCATGAATGATTATCCCTATTTGTATATCAAACACTATCTTGTTTTGATGACATGTCTTGAAAGTCCTTAGTTGCAGGGGACTATAATGCGACTGCACTCTTGTCTTGACAGTCCTTAGTGCTAGAGGACTCTAAACATTCGCAGCACTCTTGTCTTGAAAGTCCTTAGTTGCAGGGGACTATAATGCGACTGCACTCTTGTCTTGACAGTCCTTAGTGCTAGAGGACTCTAAACTTTCGCAGCACTCTTGTCTTGAAAGTCCTTAGTTGCAGGGGACTATAATGCAACTGCACTCTTGTCTTGATGTGTCATCACCCCTTGAAATAAGTAGATGTTATTAACATCCAAGGAACTTGAAAGCCGGCAAATGAACTTGACTTTTACCTTGATTGTAAAGTATGCTATGTATCGTTTTGTAAGAGATCTTGGATATCAATCATGCAAAACCTTTATTTCTAATATCATTCACTGAGTATCCAAGCTCACCCTCTCTATATATATGTAGGTGATGAACAAGAAGGCATTGAGGCCTAGACGTGATTGCCGATGTGTTTTGGGTGCATTGCCGACATGTTTTGGATTAGCATTTTTGCACCATCTTGAAGATCATGCTTCTCGGCTTATGTTTCTTTTGTTTGTTTGGCATATGTCGGCTTGAGAAGCCTTTTGGTCAGGATGTATTTTGGTATCTCATTCTTGTTGTATCTAAATTGTAAGACTTGTAAAGATGTTTGATGTATGACATTCCATTGGACTTATGCACGGCTCTCATGGACTACTCAGTTTTATGTGTATATTTTGCTTCCGCTCTTGTAAGCCCCATATTTCATACTCTGATTGTGTGTGATTTTTGTAAGTCGGCCTTCGGTAACCTCGGGTTACTGGCCATCACGGCACCAAACTACTAGGGGCGGTTTGGGGGCGTGACAGATTGGTATCAGAGCACAAGATCCTTGTAGTACGTAAATCACACACCTTGGGTCCTAGAGAGCCTAGGATTTCCCTTAGAATGATGTTAGGAGTTGCATCATATTGCTTGCTACTTGACTATGTGTGCATCATTTTGGCATAGACGTTTGATATCCATATATGTGTTATCTGCTTAGTTGTTTTAAAGTCTCATCTTGCATTCCCCCTAGCATCATGAGGAGAGGTAGACCCCCAGTTGGCCGAGATCGTTCAGAAGACAGGTTGGAGAGGTTGGAAAGGTTAGTCGAAGGCTTGGTTCGTGAGCAGAGACAACCTAGGCCACAGGATACTGGTACCACTTCTACGCATGCCGAACAGACGAATGGCCGATATGCAGCTCCACCCCCTCCAGCGCCACAAGTGCCTCCACAGCAAGCTTTGTATGGGAACGACACGATAACTCTAATCAGAGAGTTCAAGAAGATGAAACCGCCGAGATTTCAGGGAGGTATAGAACCGATGAAAGCCGAGGCATGGGTTTTAGAGATGGAGAAGTTGTTTGAAGTTTTCCCCAGTACAGACGCCCAGAAGGTATCTCTAGCAGCATTCACATTAGACGACGATGCTCGTAGGTGGTGGATGATGGTCCGAGAAAGCAATCCGGGTTTGACGTGGGCAAAATTTTTGGAGTTGTTCTACAACAAGCATTTCCCCCTTAGCGTCCGAGACCGAAAGACCACGGAGTTTCAGAATCTGATCCAAGGGAACAAGACAGTCGCAGAATACGATCGTGCCTTTACTGAACTGGCGAGATATGCGCCTCATATGGTTGACGACGAATACCGAAAGGCGAGGAAGTTCGAAAGTGGGTTGCGTGGACCGATACAAGATCGGGTCAATATGCTCAATATGCCGACATACGCCGGAGTACTGGACAAGGCCATCCTGGCTGAAGCTAACTTGAACCGATACCAGAGTTCAGGTGAGGGTCAGAAGAAGAGACAGAATTATGAAAGTCGCCGAGTTCCGTTCAATGCCAAGAAGAAGATGAGTACGGACAGTTCCAGCAACTCCAATCAAGAAGGTAACGTTAAGCCGATGTGCGCGAGCTGTGGGAAGCTACATTTCGGGGTTTGTCGTTGGGCAACGGGAGCTTGCTATGAGTGTGGCGAGGTAGGCCATCGCGTAAAAGACTGCCCGAAAGCAAGGACCGTTGATGGGAAGAGGAATGGAAGCACCTCGGGCTCTGCACAGAAGGATAACACCGGAGGGATACAGGCGAGGCAGGGCAGAGTTTTCGCATTAGTGCCAGGAGACGCTCAGAATGCTGAAGCAGTGGTGTCAGGTACCATTTCAATTTGTTCTCAAGATGCATACGTATTGATTGATTCGGGTTCTACGCATTCGTTTGTGTCCACTATATTTGCCGAGAAGTTGGGTAGAGAATTAGAACCCCTTGATTATGTTTTGACTGTGTCTACTCCATCTGGGAGAAATATGATTGTCACATCCGTTTATAGGACGTGTATTGTCATGATTGAGAGGGTAGAGTTGTTAGTTGAATTGATGCCTTTAAGCATGACCCACTTCGATGTCATATTGGGAATGGACTGGTTAGTAGCGAACCATGCATCCATTAATTGTGTTACTAAGAGCGTCACACTGAAGACCCCAAGTCAAGCCGAGGTCATTTTTCAAGGTAAAGGAGTAGTACCCCCACCTTACTTGATCTCATCCATGAAGGCCTGCAAGTTGATCCAAAAAGGATGTCAGGGTTATTTATGCAGTATACTAAGTGATTTGAATGGAAGTGTTGAGTTAGCCGACATACCTATTGTTGAAGAATTTCCCGATGTCTTTCCGGATGAGTTGCCTGGCCACCTTGTCGATAGGGAAATAGAGTTTACTGTGGACATCCCGCCAGGAACACAACCCATCTCCAAAACACCCTACAGAATGGCCCCAACAGAACTTAGAGAACTGAAATCGCAACTACAGGAATTGTTGGATAAGGGATTCGTCAGGCCGAGCGCTTCACCGTGGGGAGCACCTGTTCTGTTTGTTAAGAAAAAGGATGGCACACTTCGTCTTTGCATCGACTACAGGGAACTTAATAAGGTGACCATTAAGAACAAGTATCCATTGCCAAGGATTGATGACTTACTTGATCAACTACGAGGAGCACGAGTCTTTTCCAAGATTGACCTCAGGTCGGGCTACCACCAGTTGAAGGTTAAAGCCGAGGACATCGAGAAAACTGCTTTTCGGACAAGATATGGCCACTACGAATTTTTGGTGATGCCATTCGGAGTAACCAATGCCCCAGCAGCATTCATGGACTTGATGAACAGAGTCTTTAAGCCATACCTAGATGAGTTTGTCATTATTTTTATCGACGACATATTGATCTATTCCGGTAGTACGAGCGAGCACGAGAATCATCTGAGACTTGCCCTGCAGACCTTGAGGGATAAGAAGTTGTACGCCAAGTTGAGTAAATGCGAGTTTTGGCTTTCCAGCATTTCATTTCTAGGGCATGTGATTAATGAAGATGGTATATCAGTCGACCCCAGCAAGATTGAGGCTGTTGTGAGTTGGCCGACGCCGACCAACGTATCCGAGGTTCGTAGTTTCCTGGGTTTGGCAGGTTATTACAGAAAGTTTGTGAAGGATTTCTCGAGGATTGCAGTGCCATTGACACAATTAACCAAGAAGGGAGCAGCTTATGAATGGACCCATGAAAGAGAGTCAGCCTTCCAGGAGCTGAAGACGAGGTTAGTCACAGCACCAGTCCTCGTACTGCCATCGACTAATGAGGAATTTCAGATTTACAGCGATGCTTCACATAAGGGTTTGGGTTGCGTGTTAATGCAAGAAGGTAAGGTCATAGCATATGCGTCTCGTCAGTTGAAGCCCAATGAGAAGAATTATCCTACCCATGATTTGGAGCTAGCTGCCGTGGTTTTTGCTTTGAAGATATGGCGCCATTACTTGTATGGAACATCTTGTCAAGTTTTCACCGACCACAAGAGCCTGAAGTACTTATTCACCCAGAAAGAGTTAAATATGAGGCAGAGAAGATGGCTCGAGCTGTTGAAGGACTATGACATGCAGATTCAGTATCACCCAGGTAAGGCAAACTCCGTAGCCGACGCATTAAGCAGGAAGCTGGTCGGAAGTTTGGCGTGTCTGGCAACAGTCTCAGCGGAACCGACCATCGTTGAGGAAGTAAAGACCAGGCAGGTGGAAGATAAGTTCCTAAAAAGGGTAATCGATGAATTTGTCTCCAAGCCGAGGCCAGGGTACACAGTGGAAAATCAGGTGCTTAGGTTCGAAGGAAGATTGTGTGTAGCCGACGTACCAGAGTTGAAAAGGAAGATTTTGCAAGAGGCCCATAACTCCAAGTTTGCCATTCATCCAGGGAGCACCAAGATGTATCAAGACGTAAAGCGGACCTTTTGGTGGCCAAACATGAAGAGAGAAATAGCTGAGTTTGTGTTTCAGTGTCTGAGTTGTCAGCAAGTGAAGGCAGAACACCAGAGACCGGCAGGACTTCTCCAACCCTTGTCAATTCCTGAGTGGAAATGGGAGCACATCTCCATGGATTTCGTAGTGGGTTTGCCGAGGACTCAAAGAGGTATGGATTCCATTTGGGTTATAGTTGACAGGTTCACTAAGTCAGCTCACTTTTTGCCTGTCAAGACTACATTCAATGCCGACCGACTTGCCGAATTGTACGTAAACGAGATCGTTAGGCTTCATGGTGTGCCGATGTCCATTGTGTCAGACCGAGACCCGAAGTTCATTTCTAGATTTTGGCAGAGTCTACAAGGAGCCTTGGGAACAGAGTTGAGATTTGGCACAGCCTTTCACCCCCAGACTGACGGGCAGACAGAAAGAATGATTCAGACACTCGAAGACATGCTCAGGTTGTGCGTGTTGGATTTTCAGGGGAGTTGGGAATCGCATTTGCCATTGATAGAGTTCGCGTACAACAACAGTTATCAAGCCAGCATAGGCATGGCGCCGTATGAAGCTCTGTATGGAAGAGAGTGCAGATCGCCGATATGTTGGACTGAAGTAGGAGACAAAGCTCTAATTGGCCCCGAGTTGGTTCAGATGACAACTGAGAAGATCAAACTCATTCAGCAGAGGATTAAAACCGCACAGAGTCGACAGAAGAGTTATGCCGACCAAAGAAGGAGGGAGTTAGAATTTGAAATTGGGGATCACGTGTTTTTGAAAGTTTCGCCGATGACAGGAGTTTCGAGATTTGGGAAGAAGGGTAAACTTGCACCTCGATATATTGGGCCATTTGAAATTCTTGAGAGGATCAACACCGTTGCTTACAGACTTGCTTTGCCACCAGATTTGAGTCGAGTCCACAATGTGTTCCATGTTTCGATGTTGAGGAAATATATCCGAGACCCACTGCATGTAATAGATTATTCCGGAGTTGTGGTTAATGAAGACTTGGGCTACGAAGAGAAGCCGATGAGAATTATCGACAGACAAGTGAGACAGTTGAGAAACAAGTCGATATCAATGGTGAAAATCGAATGGGAGAAGCATTATGGCGGGGAGGCCACATGGGAAAAGGAAGAGGAGATGAAAATCTGTCACCCGGAGTTATTCATAGGTCAAGGTAACTTAAGTTTGGGGACCAAACTTCCTTAAGGAGGGTAGACTGTAAGAACCCACATTTTTCATCTTAATCATGTTCATGAGCATTTGTATGAGTATGACTTGTTAAGCTTGCATGTGCATGTTGTGACTTGATTTGCTTTAGCAAGTGAAATCTGTGCCTTGACTTGAAGCCTTGTGATTTGTCTAAGTATAGTGTACCTGTCTTGTTCCTTCCTTGATGTAAAAACTTAGGTCACGCCTTGCCTCTCGCCGATGTTATTCCAAGCCGAGGTCACCCTTAGTCTAGTAGTAGCATCTTGGAACCCCTTGTTGACCTCAGTCCTTGCCTCGACCACGTTAGCCGAGATGTTACCTTGCACCCCAGTGATCTCGTCCTGGAGCGGTATGACCTAGGCCGAGGTGTGGCGCATCTAGGCCAAGATGTGGCACAGCTTAGTCAAGTGTTGTCCTTCCTAGCCGAGGTCATTGTCACCTTAGTTGCCGAAGTCCTTGTTAGCCGATGTCACCCCTTGCCGAAGTGTCATTCTGTGTAGCTTGTTAGATACGCCTTGTTGTCAGCCGATGTCATTGCCCTGTCAGAGAGCCCATACCGTTTTGCTTGTTGAACAACCTTCCACCATGCCTTGTCTGGTCTGTCAGGCACCTTTTCAGGTAAAACCCAATCAGCCGCCGCCACGTGTCTCAGCAGAGGGTTAACCCCAGAACCGGGTATAGAAAACTATCATTTGGTGTCATAACCTTGTCTTGTAGAGAGAGAAGCTCTAGGAGGAAGAAAGAGTTTTAGAGTGAGGAAGTAGATCTTCAAGCTTGATTTCTAGAGATCCAACCGTTAGATCCGCATTCTAAGGTTAGATTCTTGATCTACTCGTAATGTTCTTTATGATTATGTTATTGCATTGCATGATTGAAAATGATCTGTAAGCCATGCATCGTTTTGAAGCTCGATTTTAGAAAGAGAAAATGACATTCATGTGTTCTTCAAGAAAGTCTTGATTTGATCCGAAAGCTTTATGCCTAGATTCACGTTTTGTGTTTGTTCTTGCATGATTTCCAAGTATGGGTACCCAGGTCCATGTTTTCAAACTCATAGCACGAAAACCTCAGATTTGTGATGACAGATTATGATCAAACATTCGTATTTTTCATGTTTTCACACCCATGTTCTTCAAGTTCATCAGCAGAGGGGAACCCAGAGTTTCCCGACCTCTTTTTCCTTGTATGTGGCCCTCGGAAACACACCTCGGCTTAGACCTGGTTGGTGCCCAGTCGGTTTTCCAAAAATCATTTGCATGCATGTTAGACTTGTTTTGAGGAAATATGTTCAAGTACGCTTTGCAATGTGATTGTAGGACTGGACCTTGCTTGACCCCGACGTTTGAAGAATTATGTGAGTGGTATTTCTAATAAAGCTATGTTACACTTGTTTTGATAAATCTTGTTTTGCCTTGTCTTGAAAAGTATTTGATCTAGCATGAATGATTATCCCTATTTGTATATCAAACACTATCTTGTTTTGATGACATGTCTTGAAAGTCCTTAGTTGCAGGGGACTATAATGCGACTGCACTCTTGTCTTGACAGTCCTTAGTGCTAGAGGACTCTAAACTTTCGCAGCACTCTTGTCTTGAAAGTCCTTAGTTGCAGGGGACTATAATGCGACTGCACTCTTGTCTTGACAGTCCTTAGTGCTAGAGGACTCTAAACTTTCGCAGCACTCTTGTCTTGAAAGTCCTTAGTTGCAGGGGACTATAATGCAACTGCACTCTTGTCTTGATGTGTCATCACCCCTTGAAATAAGTAGATGTTATTAACATCCAAGGAACTTGAAAGCCGGCAAATGAACTTGACTTTTACCTTGATTGTAAAGTATGCTATGTATCGTTTTGTAAGAGATCTTGGATATCAATCATGCAAAACCTTTATTTCTAATATCATTCACTGAGTATCCAAGCTCACCCTCTCTATATATATGTAGGTGATGAACAAGAAGGCATTGAGGCCTAGACGTGATTGCCGATGTGTTTTGGGTGCATTGCCGACATGTTTTGGATTAGCATTTTTGCACCATCTTGAAGATCATGCTTCTCGGCTTATGTTTCTTTTGTTTGTTTGGCATATGTCGGCTTGAGAAGCCTTTTGGTCAGGATGTATTTTGGTATCTCATTCTTGTTGTATCTAAATTGTAAGACTTGTAAAGATGTTTGATGTATGACATTCCATTGGACTTATGCACGGCTCTCATGGACTACTCAGTTTTATGTGTATATTTTGCTTCCGCTCTTGTAAGCCCCATATTTCATACTCTGATTGTGTGTGATTTTTGTAAGTCGGCCTTCGGTAACCTCGGGTTACTGGCCATCACGGCACCAAACTACTAGGGGCGGTTTGGGGGCGTGACACTAATAATTTAAATATTTTTCATAATTTGAATTATTTACAATATGGAGGGAGGAGTGATTCGCGGAGTCTATCCTAATTTCCATTATTTGAATAATTTGAATTATTTACAATATGAAGAATTTGAATAATTATCCTAATAATTTGAATAATTTTCATAATGGGCACCCAGATCATGTGCTAGACAATTAGACAGCTATTAGAGTATCTCTAACGCTTACTCAAAAAAAAATTTAATACTAAATTTGAATAAAAAATTAATGAAAAGTTTCATATGATACTATGTGTTTCAATGCTAATGTTTTAATTTTTATCAAACAACTGGTTGACCAAGAGGTCGTCCGACTTATGCAAATTTTCATCAAACAATCAGTTGATCGGGCGGACAATCAATCGGTCATCCGGTGTATGGTGAAGTCTCTACAAAAGTAACGGCTATCTGTAAAAATGTGATAAACGATGACGCCTCCCTCAATGTGATGAAATTTTTTATTTTCCTTTCATTTGATATGGGTTTCATGTCGTGGTTGGAGCAACAAAAGTGTGCGTATTTTAACAAATTTAAATTTTAAGGAAAATCAAAGTTAAAGTTTGAGACACTCTTATCGGAGTAGAAAAAAATAAATATATGCATTTACACTTAGGGCTTGTTAAGGAAATGGTTTTTTAGTAATTTTGTTAAATTATGAGGTGAAAAAAATAAAGTGTTTAAGAATAATTTTTTGAATTTTTAAAAAAAGAAGTACAAAAAGAAAGAAATGAATCTTTAACTTTTTTATATGATTTTTTAAAACTTTTTTATTGATTTTTTCATTTTTGATTTTATTTTATTTTATCAGTCTCCCAAACAACCTCTTAAGCTTAATTTCATCTCACTTGATGGGTAAGCGAAACAAATATCACATGTTTCTTTTTTGTATCTTTAAATTTTGTTAATTTATAAAATTATTCATGTCACAAAAATCATCATAAGAATCAAATAAGATCCAATAGGATAGAGAAGAGAAAAGAGGTAACAAGTAATGTAGATTTGTGTAAACTATCATGATGATTTACATTCATTTATATAATACTACTTTTTCTTTTCCTTTTTTAAAGAAGTGTTGAAATTTCAATCCTAACATCTAGTTTGGTAGAAAAACCATGATCATAGGGTAATTATTTAGTAATTTCAAAACTTTATGTAATATTATTTATGTGATATTCTAAATTAATCATGTAGTAAAATATGGTATGCCTGAAATGTGGAGATTAATACCATTATTAGATAATTAAAAGACAAATGATGACTGTGTGTTGTGATTTTTCTTATTTGTCGAGATTAATTATCATATAGACAATGTCATATGACGATAAAAAAAAATATAGACAATTTTATATGATAATTTCATTTCTTCCAAATACTTTTCCATGTTTTGTTTTGCAATCTGCAAGTTTCCAAAATACAAAATTGATGTTGCAGAGGCAATAAGAGAGAGAGAGAGAGAGAGAGAGAGAGAGAGAGAGAGATTGATAGAGAAAGACAGAGTTAATTGAACCTTTTCATAAGGCTTCTTCTGTTTCTCTGTCATGTTATTCCATTTTTCAATTACCTCCCAGCCACTCTTGCTCTCTCCTCTTTGCTCATTTCTGAACATGAAAAATGCAGACATGGGCTGCTTCGGTTTCAACGGGTCCTTTTCTTTCCTGTAGAAATTCAATGAGACAAAAATTAGAGAGAGAAGAAGAAGAAGGGGGGAGAGAGAAATATAGAGAAAATTACTGAATTTACTTATTCAACTGAAGAAACTACTCTTCCTCCAACAACTTCATGGCTTCAGTTGTGAATGCCAAAGACACAAACATTGGTTGATGAGGACTCAAACTGTGAAGATCAAAATGATGAAGATCAAAAATCATAACTCTAACTTTTTTCCTTCTGATCTTCCTTTCTGTTGTCGGTGCGGAAGAGACGGCGGAGAATGTCAGTGTAAAAAGGCGGAAAAAACCTTATTCGGTGACTCTATCATTTTGAGACACACACACATAGAGAGAGAGAGAGAGGGAGGGAGAGAGAGAGACTGTGTGAATGGCTGCGAAACTTGTCGTGAGAGAGAGAGATAGAGAAACTGTGTGAATGGCTGCGAAAACTGTCGTGAGAGAAAGAGATAGAGAGACTGTGTGAATGGCTGCAAAAATTGTCGTGAGAGAGAGAGAGAGAGAGACTGTGTGGAATGGCTGAACTAAATGTGATTAATATATATGGATAGAGAGAGGGAACAAGGGATCAATGAAGGCAAGGGAGATTTTTTTTTCAAACAGTGTTGGCTGAGTGCGAGAGACACATTTGAACATGAATATACTCTCTCCCTCTCTCTCATCAGTAGTAAATAGTATGTTTCTTACATTCCTTATTTTCTTCGAACACGCTTTCCCTCTATTCTATGGAAGTTTCATTCCTTCCTTCCTTCCTAATTTCCAAAAGGCAATATATCCTTATATGCTTACTTCCATAATTTCCATAATTTGAATTATTTACAATATGAATAATTCGAATAATATTTGAATAATTTGAATAATTTACAATATGAATAATTTTAATAATTTCCATAATTTGAATAATTATCCTAATAATTTGAATATTTTTCATAATTTGAATTATTTACAATATGGAGGGAGGAGTGATTCGCGGAGTGTATCCTAATTTCCATAATTTGAATAATTTGAATTATTTACAATATGAATAATTCGAATAATTTCCATAATTTGAATAATTATACTAATAATTTTAATAATTTTCATAATGGGCACCCAAATCATGTGCTAGACAATTAGACAGCTATTAGAATATCTCTAACGCTTACTCAAAAAAAAATTTAATATTAAATTTGAATAAAAAATTAATGAAAAGTTTCATATAATACTATGTGTTCCAATATAGCGATCCCGGATTTACCCTTGTTGTACAGTGATCCGGACATGTGTCCGTGGATGTTGGTAGTTGATCATTATCTTGTTTACATCCTTTCTTACTTTGTATTTGAGTTATAGGATGTGTTGGGCAGGTTTGTAGGTTGGTTGAGTCTAGAAACCAAAACTAGTTGCCCAGATTTTGGCCTATCCGCTCGAGCGGGTCTTCTTGCGCTCGAGCGGGGATTGTACTCCTCCAGTATTTCGTGTCTCTGCAAAACTTCTGCAAATGTGACTTTTACGCTCGAGCGTGTTTGTTTACGCTCGAGCGGTGGCGCTCGAGCGGGTAGTACTTTCTGGGTGTAAGTTCTGGGAGGTGGAAATCTACGCTCGAGCGGACTGGTTTTCGCGCTCGAGCAGAAGTGCTTTATTCCTGTGTCTTGGCGCTCGAGCGGGCCTTATTGCGCTCGAGCGTGTTCAGATTTTGTTCTTGGCGCTCGAGCGTCGTGTTATCCACTCGAGCGGGTCATACGTATATGAGTTATCCGCTGGGTGATTTCAAATCACTTTTTGCTTTTCTTTCTCTGTCCTACTTTTTCTAAAAGCCATTTTGAGAGCTCCTCTCTCTAAAATCTTGCCTTCTCTCTAGATTTTGATCTAGCTAGGGTGAGTTCCTCACCTTCGGCTTTTGTAAAAGTCGTGTTGATCGTCGAGGGCGTCGTTTTCATCCGAGAATCTTGGTCTTTGGAGCATTTTGATTTTGGTCTTCATCTCCTTTGGAGCTCAAACTTTGAGGTAGGGATATCCTACTCCTCTCTATGGATTTTGTCTTTAAATTTTGGTATTTTAAGATGTTGGGGTTGGTTTGGTAATTTTGTGAAAGTTTGGGGCTTTTGTGTTATTTTACAAAAGTTGGGGTTTTATTTATAATAAACCTAGAAGCATGTTTGGTATAGAGAAATGGAATAAATGTTGAATCATTGATGAAAATGGGACCTAAGGGTTGGGATGGTAATTATGGAAAATGACCTAATTACATTGTTTGATTAATTGAGATAATTAATTGTGAGAAATGAGGAAATGAAATGGAATTGTTGAGATTGGGAATGTATGGGGAAAAAGGGTGTAGTTGAATTATTTATCACTCACCGAATTGAAATGTTGATTGAATATCCATTTGTGCATTTATTTTCTGTTTAGAAATAATTGCTTTGGGCTATCGGTGGAGGATAGTCGTGATTGTTGTAGACAATGCATGATGATTAGGCAAACGGAAACTAATCAATGGAATGTGTCATGAAATTTGACGGTTGATAGAATACATTAATTGTATGTATTGAGTGATTGTATATAGAACCAATGTGTTTGTATACGTTATGTGTAGAGGAGGAGATGGGGGATGTACTCCGCGGTTTAGGGGAAGATAGGGGATGTACCTCTAAACCAGATAGTGTTGGGAGGAGATAGGGGATGAACTCCGTAGATACAGCTCATATGCTTGTCTAGAGAAGTGAAGATATAGCTTATATGCTTATCTTTGTGATGTGTGGATATAGCTTATATGCTTATCTGTGATTGTGGGATATTGTTGTTATACATATCTGTTGAGAATGTGGATATAGCTTATATGCTTATCTGTGAATGTGGGATATAGTTTTTATACATATCTGTTGAGAGGATGATAGAGCTAATATGCTTATCTGTTGAAAAAGGGAAAATGAAAAGTAACTTGGACTCATAAGTCGTATGACATAAATATGTGATTTATGTGAATGTATCAGTGTTGGCCATCTATCAATTGCTAATCTTTTAGTCATTGTTCATGGTTGGTTTAGTGTATTTCTACTAGGCTGTGGCTCACCCTATATGGGAATTTCATTTTTAGGTACAGGTAGCATGCCATCTCCAAGGACATAGCTTGGGAGGCTAGAGGCGGACATACTTTTGTCGTTTTATTTTTGATGTATTACATGTAAATTCAAGCCAAGGGCTAAATATGTAAATGAGTTAGTACTCTTTTGTTGTAACCAAGTGTTAGCTTGGAAAGCTGTAAGCCCGTAGGGCATTTTGCTTTTGTTGTTAACATGTAATACTTTTGTAATGAAACTCTGATGAATGTAAGGTTGTGGGACTTTTATAAATCAATGCATATCTATTTGATGGGTTTAATGTAGTTATTTTGAGGGCGTTACATCCAATGCTAATTTTTTAATTTTTATCAAACAACTGGTTGACCAAGAGGTCGTCCGACTTATGTAAATTTTCATCAAACAATCAGTTGATCGGGCGGACAATCAATCGGTCATCCGGTGTATGGTGAAGTCTCTACAAAAGTAACGGCTATCTGTAAAAATGTGATAACCGATGACGCCTCCCTCAATGTGATGAAATTTTTTATTTTCCTTTCATTTGATATGCGTTTGATGTCATGGTTGGAGCAACAAAAGTGTGCGTATTTTAACAAATTTAAATTTGATGGAAAATCTAAGTAAAAGTTTTAGATGCTCTTATCGGAGTAAAAAAAAATAAATATATGCATTTACACTTAGGGCTTGTTAAGAAAATGGTTTTTTAGTAATTTTGTTAAATTATGAGGTGAAAAAAATAAAGTGTTGAAGAATAATTTTTTGAATTTTTAAAAAAAGAAGTACAAAAAGAAAGAAATGAATCTTTAACTTTTTTATATGATTTTTTTAAAAATTTTAAATATTTTATGATTTTTGATTTGATTTTATTTTATCAGTCTCCCAAACAACCTCTTAAGCTTAATTTCATATCACTTGATGGGTAAACGAAACAAATATCACATGTTTCTTTTTTGTCTCTTTAAATTTTGTTAATTTATAAAATTATTCATGTCACAAAAATCATCATAAGAATCAAATAAGATCCAATAGGATAGAGAAAAGGAAAGAGGTAACAAGTAATGTAGATTCGTGTAAACTATCATGATGATTTACATTCATTTATATAATCCTACTTTTTCTTTTTATTTTTTAAAGAAGTGTTGAAATTTCAATCCTAACATCTAGTTTGGTAGAAAAACCTTGATCATAGGGTAATTATTTAGTAATTTCAAAACATTATTTAATATTATTTATGTGATATTCAAAATTAATCATGTAGTAAAATATTGAATGACTGAAATGTGGAGATTTATACCATTCTTAGATAATTAAAAGACAAATGATGACTGTGTGTGGTGATTTTTCTTATTTGTCGAGATTAATTATCATATAGATAATGTCATACGATGATAAAAAAAAATATAGACAATTTTATATGGTAATTTCATTTCTTCAAAAGACTTTTCCATGTTTTGTTTTGCAATCTGCAAGTTCCCAAAATATGAAATTGATGTTGCAGAGACAATAAGAGAGAGAGAGAGATTGATAGAGAAAGACAGAGTTAATTGAACCTTTTCATAAGGCTTCTTCTATTTCTCTGTCATGTTATTCCATTTTTCAATTACCTCCCAGCCACTCTTTCTCTCTGCTCATCGCTCTTTTCTGAACATGAAAAACGCAGACATGGGTTGCTTCGGTTTCAACGGGTCCTTTTCTTTCCTGTAGAAATTCAATGAGACAAAGATTAGAGAGAGAAGAAGAAGAAGGGGGAAGACAGAAATATAGAGAAAATTACTGAATTTACTTATTCAACTGAAGAAACTGCTCTTCCTCTAACAACTTCATGGCTTCAGTTGTGAATGACAAAGACGCTGACATTTGTTGATGAGGACTCAAACTGTGACGATCAGAATGATGAAGATCAAAAATCATAACTCTAACTTTTTTCCTTCTGATCTTCCTTTCTACTGTCGGTACAAAAGAGGCGACGGAGGATGTCGGAGTACCAAATGGCAGAAAAAACCTTATTTTGTGACTCTGTCATTTTGAGACACACACACACACACGCACACACACACACAGACTGTGTGAATGGCTGCGAAAACTGTCGTGAGAGAGAGAGATAGAGAGACTGTGTGAATGGTTGCAAAAACTGTCGTGAGAGAGAGAGAGAGAGAGAGAGAGAGATTGTGTGGAATGGCTGAACTAAAAGTGATTAATATATATGGATGGACAGAAGGGACAAGGGATCAATGAAGGCAAGGGAGATTTTTTTTTTCAAACAGTGATGGCTAAGTCCGAGAGACACATTTGAACATGAATATACTCTCTCCCTCTCTCTCTCATAAGTAGTAAATAGTATGTTTCTTACATTCCTTATTTTCTTCGAACACGCTTTCCCTCTCTTCTATGGAAGTTTCATTCCTTCCTTCCTTCCTAATTCCCAAAAGGCAATATATCCTTATATGCTTATTTCCATAATTTCCATAATTTGAATTATATACAATATGAATAATTTGAATAATTTACAATACGAATAATTTGAATAATTTCCATAATTTGAATAATTTGAATAATTATCCTACTAATTTGAATATTTTTTATAATTTGAATTATTTAAAATATGGAGGGAGGAGTGATTCGCGGAGTCTATCCTAATTTCTATAATTTGAATAATTTGAATTATTTACAATATGAATAATTTGAATAATTTCCATAATTTGAATAATTATCCTAATAATTTGAATAATTTTCATAATGGGCACCCAGATCATGTGCTAGACAACTAGACAGCTATTAGAGTATCTCTAACGATTACTCAAAAAAAAAATTTAATATTAAATTTGAATAAAAAATTAATGAAAAGTTTCATGTGATACTATGTGTTCCAATGCTATTTTTTTATTTTTTATCAAACAACTGGTTGACCAAGAGGTCGTCCGACTTATGTAAATTTTCATCAAACAATCAGTTGATCAGGTGGACAATCAATCGGTCATCCGGTGTATGGTGAAGTCTCTACAAAAGTAACGGCTATCTGTAAAAATTTGATAAACGATGAAGCCTCCCTCAATTTGTTGAAATTTTTTATTTTCCTTTCATTTGATATGGGTTTGATGTCATGGTTGGAGCAACAAAAGTGTGTGTATTTTAACAAATTTAAATTTTATGGAAAATCTAAGTAAAAGTTTGAGACGCTCTTATCGGAGTAGAAAAAAATAAATATATGCATTTATATTTAGGGCTTGTTAAGGAAATGGTTTTTTAGTAATTTTGTTAAATTATGAGGTGAAAAAAATAAAGTGTTTAAGAATAATTTTTTGAATTTTTAAAAAAAGAAGTACAAAAAGAAAGAAATGAATCTTTAACTTTTTTATATGATTTTTTAAAACTTTTTTAATGATTTTTTGATTTTTGATTTTATTTTATTTTATCAGTCTCCCAAACAACCTCTTAAGCTTAATTTCATATCACTTGATGGGTAAACGAAACAAATATCACATGTTTCTTTTTTGTCTCTTTAAATTTTGTTAATTTATAAAATTATTCATGTCACAAAAATCATCATATGAATCAAATAAGATCCAATAGGATAGAGAAGAGAAAAGAGGTAACAAGTAATGTAGATTCGTGTAAACTATCATGATGATTTACATTCATTTATATAATCCTACTTTTTCTTTTTCTTTTTTAAAGAAGTGTTGAAATTTCAATCCTAACATCTAGTTTGGTAGAAAAACCATGATCATAGGGTAATTATTTAGTAATTTCAAAACATTATGTAATATTATTTATGTGATATTCTAAATTAATCATGTAGGAAAATATTGTATGACTGAAATGTGGAGATTTATACCATTATGAGATAATTAAAAGACAAATGATGACTGTGTGTTGTGATTTTTCTTATTTTTCGAGATCAATTATCATATAGACAATGTCATATGACGATAAAAAAAAATATAGACAATTTTATATGGTAATTCCATTTCTTCCAAAAACTTTTCCATGTTTTATAGCGATTTCGATTTTACCTTTCTGTATTTATTGTTTTCCGGACTTGGGTTCCGTGATGTTGGTGGTTATATACCTTGTTGTCATCCTTTAATTCTGCTTGATTGAGTTTTAGGATGTATTGGGCAGAGTTGTTACAGGTTGGTTAGGCTTTGGTTTCAATTCTTTGTTGCCCAGTTTTTAGGAGGTCCGCTCGAGTGGGTCTTCTTGCGCTCGTGCAGAGATTGCACACTCCCAGTATTTTGGTGCTCTGCAGAACTTCTGCAAGCATGTTTTTCACGCTCGAGCGGGTTTCTTTACGCTCAAGCGGTCGCGCTCGAGCGGGTACTCTGGCGCTCGAGCGGGTGGTTCTTTTTGGGTCTAAGTTCTGGGAGGGGGAAATCTACACTCGAGCGGACTGGTTTTCGTGTGGCGCTCGAGCGGGTTTACTTGCGCTCGAGCGGATCTAGTTTTTTTATTCTTAATGCTCGAGCGTTGTGTTTTCTGCTCGAGCGGGAATGTCGTATAACAGAGGGCAGCTGGGCATTTTTGAATCATTTTTTACACTTCCTCTCTCTCTCTTACTTTTCCAAACCGCCATTTGAGAGCTTATCTCTCTAGAAACTCCCTTCTCTCTAGGGTTTGATCTAGTTAGAGTGATTCTCTCCCCTTTGGCCTTTGTAAAAGTTGGGTTGATCGTCGAGGGCTACATTTTGATCCGAGAAACTTGTGATTTGGAGCAACTTCGTTTTCGTCATCTTCTTCTTTGGGTGTCATCTTTTGAGGTAGGGATTCCTACTCACTCTTATGGTCTTTGACATAGATTTTTGGTTGTTTTGATAAAATGTTGAAGTTGGGTAATTTTGGGACATAGGGTTTCAAAATGTTAAAAGAGGGTTTTGTTATTTTGATTCTAAAATGTGTATTGTGGATTTCAAAATAATGATATTGTCGTTGGTTGTTGATATATGGACCATTGGGTCAATATTGGGAAATGGGGTAGAAAACCCTAATTAGTTGTATAAATTAATTGGTATGATTAATTTGGGAAAATTGTGGTTATATGGAATTGAGTTGAAAATAATGAAATTGGCTCATTATATAGTAGAATAATGGAGTTGGATTCATTAATCGCTCACTTTCGAAAACATTGATATTTTATATAGCGATCCCGGGTTTACCTTTGTTGTACAGTGATCCGGACATGTGTCCGTGGATGTTGGTAGTTGTTTATTATCTTTTTTGCATCCTCTTTACTTTGTATATTGAGTTATAGGATGTGTTGGGCAGGTTTGTTACAGGTTGGTTGTGTTTGGGAGCCTAGTGTTGCTGCCCAGATTTTTGGACCTTCGCTCGAGCGAGGAGTTGGTCGCTCGAGCGAGAGTTGAGTTCGTGTCTGATGGGTCGAGCCAGAGTGGCTTCGCTCGAGCGAGTGCTTGCTCCTGGTTCTGGACCTGAGAGTTGTGTTTCTTGGCTCGAGCGAGCTTCTCTTGGCTCGAGCGGTCTGGTTTGTTATTCGCTCGAGCGAGAGGTCTATCGCTCGAGCGTGTTGCTGGTTATAGACCTGAGGGTTTGAGTTGTTGGCTCGAGCGAGCATTCCTTAGCTCGAGCGCACTTTTGAGTTTTTGGCTCGAGCGAGAGTTTCTGTATCTGGTCGCTCGAGCGACCAAGTCTTCGCTCGAGCGAGCGTGTTTTATATCAGCGGACAGTAGCGTTTTTGAACATCACTTTTTCACTTCCCTTTTCTTTCAAAACCTAGATCTGAGACTCTCTCTCTCTCTAAACTTACACTCTCTCTAAGAATTGATCTCCCTAGAGTGTGAATCTAGCCTAGGGCCTTTGTTAAAAAGATAGAGGGCGTTGAGAGCTTTGTTTTAATCTGAAAAAAGTTTGGATTTGGAGCACGTTGATCTTCGAGTCTTCATCTCCTTTTTGGCTTAAACTTTGAGGTAGGGATATCCTACTCCTCTCTATGGATTTTGTCTTTAAATTTTGGTATTTTGAGATGTTGGGGTTGGTTTGGTAATTTTGTGAAAGTTTGGGGGCTTTTGTGTAATTTTACAAAAGTTGGGGTTTTATTCATAATAAACCTAGATGCATGTTTGGAATGGAGAAATGGAATAAATGTTAAATCATTGATGAAAATGGAACCTAAGGGTCGAAATGTTAATTATGGGAATTGACCTAATTACATTGTTTAATTAATTGGGATAATTAATTGTGAGGAATGAGAAAATGAAATGTTGATTGAATATCCATTGTGCATTTATTTTCTGTTTAGAAATAACTGCTTTGGGCTATCGGTGGAGGATAGTCGTGATTGTTGTAGACAATGCATGATGATTAGGCAAACTGAAACTAATCAATGAAGTGTGTCATGGAACTTGACAGTTGATAGAATACATTAACTACATGTATTGAGTGATTGTATATAGAACCCATGTGTTTGTATACGTTATGTGTAGAGGAGGAGATGGGGGATGTACTCCGCGGTTTAGGGGAAGATAGGGGATGTACCTCTAAACCGGATAGTGTTGGGAGAAGATAGGGGATGAACTCCGTAGATACAGCTCATATGCTTATCTTTGTGAAGTGTGGATATAGCTTATATGCTTATCTGTGGATATTGTTGTTATACATATCTGTTGAGAATGTGAATAGAGCTTATATGCCTATCTGTTGAAAAAGGGAAAATGAAGGGTAACTTGGACTCATAAGTCGTATGACATAAATAGGTGATTTATGTGATTGCATCAGTGTTGGCCATCTACCAATTGCTAATATTTTAGTCATTGTTCATGGTTGGTTTAGTGTATTTCTACTGGGCTGTGGCTCACCCTATATGGGAATATCATTTTCAGGTATAGGTAGCATGCCACCTCCAAGGACATAGCTTGGGAGGCTAGAGGCAGACATACTTTTGTCGTTTTACCTTTTGATGTATTACATGTAATTTCAAGCCAAGGGCTTAATGTGTAATGAGTTAGTACTCTTTTGTTGTAACCATGTGTTAACTTGGAAAGCTGTAAGCCCATAGGGCATTTGCTTTTGTTGTTAACATGTAATACTTTTGTAATGAAACTCTGATGTATATAAGAATGTGGAACTTTTACATATCAACGCATGTTTTATTTGATGGGTTTAATGTTATTATTTTGAGGGCGTTACATTTTATCTGTTGGAGCTTTTATTATCTGTTTAGAAATAATTGCTTGGGCTACCGGTGGAGGGTAGTTTGATTGCTGTAGACAATGCATGATGATTAGGCAAACTAAAACTAATCAGTTGGATATGTCATAGAGTATGACGGTTTATAGAATACATTAACGTTATGTATTGATTGATTGTGTATATGACCTTTGTGTATATACGTTGTGTGTGTGTGGGAGGAGATAGGGGATGTACTCCACGGTTTAGGGGAAGATAGGGGATGGACCTCTAAACCGGATGTTGTTTGGGAGGAGATAGGGGATGGACTCCACTGATACAGCTCATATGCTTGTCAGTTAAAGTGTTGATACAACTTATATGCTTATCTATGAAAGTGTTGATGCAGCTCATATGCTTATCTTTGGAAGTGTTGATATAGGTAATATGCATATCTGTTGAAATGTGGATACAACTTGTATGCTTATCTGTTGAGATGTTGATACAACTAGTATGTTTATCTATTGTAAAATGGGAAACGTTTAATATGAGTCACTGTCTCGTATAAGTGGTTGGCCAGGTTCTGAGCCGTTGATGTAAATTGTGAAATTCATAAGAAATGGAAACTGAAATGAAACATGAAAATAGTGGTCATGAAATGGAAATGGGTTATGAATTGATTTATGGAAATTGAACATTTATCAATTGCTAATGTCTTAGTTATTGCTCATACTGTGTTTAGCATATTTCTACTGGGCGTTGGCTCACCCTATAGGGGACATTATTTTTAGGTACAGGTAGTATGCCACCTCCAAGGACATAGCTTGGATGATGATGAGAGTTGAAGACACTTTTTTGTTCATTTTGTTTGTATTACATGTATATCAAGCCAAGGGCTTATTTTGTATAGAGTTAGTACACTTCTTTTGTGTAACTAGGTGTTGACTTGGAAAGCTGTAAGCCCATAGGCCATTTGCTTTTGTTGTTAACATGTAATTCAGTTGTAAGAATTACTCTGATGAATAGAAATGGTTGGTTTCTTTTATATCAATGCATGTCTAAAGTGATGGGTTTTATGTTTTTTTTTCAGGGCGTTACAGGTTTTGTTTTGCAATCTGCAAGTTCCCAAAATATGAAATTGATGTTGCAGAGACAATAAAAGAGAGAGAGACAGATTGATAGAGAAAGACAGAGTTAATTGAACCTTTTCATAAGGCTTCTTCTATTTCTCTGTCATGTTATTCCATTTTTCAATTACCTCCCAGCCACTCTTTCTCTCTGCTCATCGCTCTTTTCTGAACATGAAAAACGCAGACATGGGTTGCTTCGGTTTCAACGGGTCCTTTTCTTTCCTGTAGAAATTCAATGAGACAAAGATTAGAGAGAGAAGAAGAAGAAGGAGGGAGAGAGAAATATAAAGAAAATTACTGAATTTACTTATTCAACTGAGGAAACTGCTCTTCCTCCAACAACTTCATGGCTTCAGTTGAGAATGCCAAAGACGCAGACATTGGTTGATGAGGACTCAAACTATGAAGATCAAAATGATGAAGATCAAAAATCATAACTCTAACTTTTTTCCTTCTGATCTTCCTTTCTGCTGTCGGTGCAGAAGAGGCGACGGAGGATGTCGGAGTACCAAAAGGCGTAAAAAACCTTATTCTGTGACTTTGTCATTTTGAGACACAAACATAGAGAGGGAGGGAGAGAGAGAAAGAGAGAGAGAGAGACTGTGTGAATGGCTGCGAAAACTGTCGTGAGAGAGAGAGATAGAGAGACTGTGTGAATGGCTGCAAAAACTGTCGTTAGAGAGAGAGATAGAGACTGTGTGGAATGGCTGAACTAAAACTGATTAATATATATGGATAGACAGAGGGGACAAGGGATCAATGAAGGCAAGAGAGAGTTTTTTTTTTTCAAACAGTGATGGCTGAGTGCGAGAGACACATTTGAACATGAATATACTCTCTCCCTCTCTCTCATCAGTAGTAAATAGTATGTTTCTTATATTCCTTATTTTCTTCGAACACGCTTTCCCTCTCTTCTATGGAAGTTTCATTCCTTTCTTCCTTCCAAATTTCCAAAAGGCAATATATCCTTATATGCTTATTTCCATAATTTCCATAATTTGAATTATATACAATATGAATAATTTGAATAATATTTGAATAATTTGAATAATTATCGTAATAATTTGAATATTTTTCATAATTTGAATTATTTACAATATGGATGGAGGAGTGATTCGCGGAGTGTATCCTAATTTCCATAATTTGAATAATTTGAATTATTTACAATATGAATAATTTGAATAATTATCCTAATAATTTGAATAATTTTCATAATGGGCACCCATATCATGTGCTAGACAATTAGACAGCTATTAGAGTATCTCTAACGCTTACTCAAAAAAAAAATTAATATTAAATTTGAATAAAAAATTAATGAAAAGTTTCATATGATACTATGTGTTTCAATGCTAATGTTTTAATTTTTATCAAACAACTGGTTGACCAAGAGGTCGTCTGACTTATGTAAATTTTCATCAAACAATCAGTTGATTGGGCGGACAATCAATCGGTCATCCGGTGTATGGTGAAGTCTCTACAAAAGTAACGGCTATCTGTAAAAATTTGATAAACGATGAAGCCTCCATCAATGTGATGAAATTTTTTATTTTCCTTTCATTTGATATGGGTTTGATGTCATGGTTGGAGCAACAAAAGTGTGCGTATTTTAACAAATTTAAATTTGATGGAAAATCTAAGTTAAAGTTTGATAGGCTCTTATCAGAGTAAAAAATAAATAAATATATGCATTTATACTTAGGGCTTGTTAAGGAAATGGTTTTTTAGTAATTTTGTTAAATTATGAGGTGAAAAAAATAAAGTGTTTAAGAATAATTTTTTGAATTTTAAAAAAAGAAGTACAAAAAGAAAGAAATGAATCTTTAACTTTTTTATATGATTTTTTAAAACTTTTTTAATGATTTTTTGATTTTTCATTTTATTTTATTTTATCAGTCTCCCAAACAACCTCTTAAGCTTAATTTCATATCACTTGGTGGGTAAACGAAACAAATATCACATGTTTCTTTTTTGTCTCTTTAAATTTTGTTAATTTATAAAATTATTCATGTCACAAAAATCATCAGAAGAATCTAATAAGATCCAATAGGATAGAGAAGAGAAAAGAGGTAATAAGTAATGTAGATTCGTGTAAACCATCATGATCATTTACATTCATTTATATAATGCTACTTTTTCTTTTTATTTTTTAAAGAAGTGTTGAAATTTCAATCCTAACATCTAGTTTGGTAGAAAAACCATGATCATAGGGTAATTATTTAGTAATTTCAAAACATTATGTAATATTATTTATGTGATATTCTAAGTTAATCATGTAGTAAAATATTGTATGACTGAAATGTGGAGATTTATACCATTATTAGATAATTACAAGCCAAATGATGACTGTGTGTTGTGATTTGTCTTATTTGTCGAGATTAATTATCATATAGACAAAGTCATGTGACGAGAAAAAAAAATATAGACAATTTTATATTGTAATTTCATTTCTTCCAAATACTTTTCCATGTTTTGTTTTGCAATCTGCAAGTTCCCAAAATATGAAATTGATGTTGCAGAGACAATAAGAGAGAGAGAGAGAGAGAGATTGATAGAGAAAGACAGAGTTAATTGAACCATTTCATAAGGCTTCTTCTGTTTCTCTGTCATGTTATTCCATTTTTCAATTACCTCCCAGCCACTCTTGCTCTCTACTCTTCGCTCATTTCTGAACATGAAAAACGCAGACATGGGTTGCTTCAGTTTAAATGGGTCATTTTCTTTCCTGTAGAAATTCAATGAGACAAAGATTAGAGAGAGAAGAAGAAGAAGAAGAAGGCGGGGATAGAGAAATATAGAGAAAATTACTGAATTTACTTATTCAACTGAAGAAACTGCTCTTCCTCCAACAACTTCATGGCTTCAGTTGTGAATGCCAAAGACACAGACATTGGTTGATGAGGACTCAAACTGTGAAGATCAAAATGATGAAGATCAAAAATCATAACTCTAACCTTTTTCCTTCTGATCTTCCTCTCTGCTGTCGGTGCAGAAGAGGCGGCGGAGGATGTCGGAGTACCAAAAGGCGGAAAAAACATTATTCTGTGACTCTATCATTTTGAGACACACGCACACACACACACACACAGACTGTGCGAATGGCTGCGAAAACTGTCGTGAGAGAGAGAGATAGAGAGACTGTGTGAGTGGCTGCAAAAACTGTCGTGAGGGAGAGAGAGAGAGAGAGAGATTGTGTGGCATAGCTGAACTAAAAGTGATTAATATATATGGATAGACTGAGGGGACAAGGGATCAATGAAGGCAAGGGAGATTTTTTTTTCAAACAGTGATGGCTGAGTGCGAGAGACACATTTGAACATGAATATACTCTCTATAGCGATCCCGGATTTACCCTTGTTGTACAGTGATCCGGACATGTGTCCGCGGATGTTGGTAGTTGATTATTATCTTGTTTACATCCTTTTTACTTTGTAGTTGAGTTATGGGATGTGTTGGGCAGGTTTGTTACAGGTTGGTTGAGTTTAGAAATCAAAACTAGTTGCCCAGATTTTTACCTGTTCGCTCGAGCGGGGGTTTTGGCGCTCGAGCGGGAATTGCACCCATCCAGTATTTCCTGTGCAGTGTTGGACGCTCGAGTGTAGGATTGGCCGCTCGAGCGGGGTTGTGTGAGTGCCGCTCGAGCGGGGAGTTGGAAGCTCGAGCGGAGGCCTAGTTCTGTAAAAGTTCTGGGAGTGTGCATCCGCCGCTCGAGCGGGATGGTTGACGCTCGAGCGGGAGTCTGGGAGTGACGCTCGAGCGGGGCGACTGGGTTAAAGCTCCGTGTTTTGACTTTTCAAATCACTTTTTCACTTTCTCTTCTCTCTCCTACTTTTCCAAAAAACACCATTGTTGAGCCTCTCACTCTAGAACTCTACCTTCTCTCTAGGTTTTGATCTAGTAGGAGTGATTTGCTCATCTTTGGCCTTTACAAAAAAGTTGTTGATCGTCGAGGGCTACATTTTAATCTGAAAATTTCAGGATTTGGAGCACGTTTTGTTTTGTCATCTTCTCCCTTGGGGCTCCGGATTTGAGGTAAGGATATCCTACTCCTCTCTATGGATTTTGTCTTTAAATTTTAGTGTTTTGAGATGTTGGGGTTGGTTTGGTAGTTTTGTGAAAGTTTGGGGCTTTTGTGTTATTTTTACAAAAGTTGGGGTTTTATTTATAATAAACCTAGATGCATGTTTGGCATCGAGAAATGGAATTAATGTTGAATCATTGATGAAAATGGGACCTAAGGGTCGAAATGTTAATTATGGAAAACGACCTAATTACATTGTTTAATTAATTGGGATAATTAATTGTGAGAAATGAGGAAATGAAATGGAATTGTTGAGATTGGGAACGCATGGGGTTAAAGGGTGTAGTTTAATTATTTATCACTCACCGAATTGAAATGTTGATTGAATATCCATTGTGCACTTATTTTCTGTTTAGAGATAACTGCTTTGGGCTATCGGTGGAGGATACTCGTGATTGTTGTAGACAATGCATGATGATTAGGCAAACGAAAACTAATCAATGGAATGTGTCATGGAGTTTGACGGTTGATAGAATACATTAACTGTATGTATTGAATGATGGTATATAGAACCAATGTGTTTGTATACATTATGTGTAGAGGAGGAGATGGGGGATGTACTCCGCGGTTTAGGGGAAGATGGGGGATGTACCTCTAAACCGGATAGTATTGGGAGAAGATAGGGGATGAACTCCGTAGATACCGCTTATATGCTTGTCTAGAGAAGTGAAGATAGAGCTCATATGCTTATCTTTGTGAAGTGTGGATATAGCTTATATGCTTATCTGTGAATGTGGGATATAGTTGTTATACATATCTGTTGAGAATGTGGATATAGCTTATATGCTTATCTGTGAAGGTGGGATATAGTTTTTATACATATCTGTTGAGATGATGATAGAGCTAACATGCTTATCTGTTGAAAAAGGGAAAATGAAAAGTAATTTGGACTTATAAGTCGTATGACATAAAATGTGATTTATGTGGATGTATCAGTGTTGGGCATCTATCAATTTCTAATCTTTTAGTCATTGTTCATGGTTGGTTTAGTGTATTTCTACTGGGCTGTGGCTCACCCTATATGGGAATATCATTTTCAGGTGCAGGTAGCATGCCACCTCCAAGGACATAGCTTGGGAGGCTAGATGCGAGCAGATTTTTGTTGTTTAGTTTCTTTTGATGTATTACATGTATATTCAAGCCAAGGGCTTAATGTGTAGATGAGTTAGTACTCTTTTGTTGTAACCAAGTGTTAACTTGGAAAGCTGTATGCCCGTAGGGCATTTTACTTTTGTTGTTAACATGTAATACTTTTGTAATGAAATTCTGATGAATAGAAGAATGTGGATATTTCGTATGTCAATGAATGTTTTATTGGATGGGTTTAATGTTATTATTTTGAGGGCGTTACAACTTGGTATCAGAGCGTACCGGGTTCGAATACTTTGGGTACGTGGGAAGTGATTAGGATCACAACGGGTTTGTCTCGCTTGATAGAGACTTAGATGTAGTGTCATATGCTATGTGTTTAATTGATAACATGCTTATGTGACTATGTGGGTATGGAATGTAGTTTCTAGGATGTTGATTGGAATCCTTGGGTTTCTGGGAGTCTTGTTGGAAAAGCACTTGATCAATGCTGTTTCTAACCGGAACTCTAGTAGCGCCTCGGGACTTTCATTATCCGGAAATGAAATTCGTAAGTGCTTATGTGTTTATGTGCTTACGTTGAGTGAATTACTGTTGTTCGTGCACTAGGACGTGAGTGTTTAGTTTCGGCACATTTGTGAATGTGCTAACGTTCTATATTACTTTTATTAGGATGTCAGGACGAGGAAGAGGTGCTAGGCGTGGTAAGCCTGCGAGGCAGGAAGTACCGTTACCGCAGGAGGTTCCGGCAGTACAGGAGGGAGTTGGTCCGGCCAACGTGGCCGAGCCAGCGGGTCAACAGGCTATGAGTGCCTTGGCACGAGAGATAGCAGGAGCTTTGGGTATTCTTAGAGCTGGGAATCAGGCAGCTGAGGCAAGGCCTTCTTTCTTGAAGAGGGAGTTTTTCCGGTCTAATCCGGATGAGTTTATCGGGGATCCGAAGGAGCCACTGAAGGCTGATGAGTGGCTAAAGCAAATGAGTAAGACGTTCGAGATGCTTGGCATCGAGGACGGAGCACTGAAAGTGACCTTGGCATCTTTCCAGCTGAAGGGAGATGCGGGTCAATGGTGGAAGTACGAGAAGGCCCGTGTTGGGGGTACATGGGAGGCGTTTGTAAATGCTTTTCAGGAGAGGTTTTTGTCTGCAGCAGCTAGGGAGAAGCTGAGGGATCAGTTTAGCCAGCTTAAACAGCAGGGCTTGTCAGTGGCCGAGTTTGAGGCTACTTTTACCAGTTTGTCCAGGTTTGCACCTGAACTGGTGGCGTCTGAGGAACGCCGTTGCTATGAGTTTGAGCGGAAGTTGAGGCGGGCCCTCAAGTTGAGAGTTGGTGGGTCTTACATCCAGGAGTATAAACACCTGGTAGATGCCGCTGCTCATATGGAAATTATGATGCAGGAAGAGGAGGAAGAGTAGAGGGGCTCCAAGAGGAGCCAGGATGGTCAGGGTGATGGGAGGAGACAGAGGGGTTATAACCCTCAGCAGCCTCAGGGTGCAGTTTCTAGATCGACCTTTCTAGTTCCGAGTGCAGGCTCAGGGAGAGGTAATCAGGGGGAGTTTTCTTGTTACAAGTGTGGCCAGCTGGGTCACAAGGTTTCAGTTTGCCCGCAGAAGGGTGGGGGTCAGAGAGCTGCTTCTTCTTCAGCTAGACCACAGAGTCAGAGTTTAGGCAGGGGGCAACCCTTGTCTTGTTATCAGTGTGGACAACCTGGGCACCTGAAGAGGTTTTGCCCGCAGTTGAGTGCCACTTCGGGAGCGTCTGGTTCCAGGCAGACGCAGAGTTTTCAGCCAGCTCAGTCTGTGCATGCCTCGAGGGCCAATCCGGGAGCATCGTCATCCCAGTCTGTGCAGCAGTCTTTTGCTCTGAGGGGTGAGCAGGTAGATCAGGGGCCTACCGGGCGCGTGTATGCTATTGCCGCGCAGGATTTAGTACCGGCTCCATCGGTAGTGAGAGGTACATTTCTGTTTTGCAACTCGGTTGCTAGTGTGTTGATTGACACGGGTGCATCTCATTCTTTTGTATCTGCTGCATTTGCATCTGTTTTGGAATTGGAGTTGGCACAGTTAGCATCTCCTATTTGTGTGGTATCGCCTATTGTGGTGAGTTGATTTTGAAACAAGGTGTTAGAGGTTGTGATATAGAGGTCGCCGACTATAGGCTTCCTTTTCCGTTTGTTGTCATGCCCATGAAGGGCTTTGATGTTATTTTGGGTATGGACTGGTTATCGTCATACCGGGCTGTTATCGATTGCTACCGCCAGAGGGTCACGTTATGTACCTTGAGCGGGGAGTGGTTCCATTTCTTGGGAGACCGGGTTGGTTGTGTTTTACCACCGGGGTATGATTCGCGAGGGCGAAGTGAGCTTAGTGGTCTACTTGCTAGCTTTGAGAGTGGTGAGTGTGATGAAACCCAGGTTGTTTTGCCGAGGGTAGTTTGTGAGTACTCGGACGTTTTTCCCAAGGATTTCGTTAGTTTGCCACCTCATCGGGAGATCGAGTTCTCCATTGATTTAGTGCTCGGCACGGCGCCGATTTCTATGGCACCTTACCGTTTTGCTCCAGCAGAGTTGGTTGAGTTGAAAGTTCAGCTCCAGGAATTGCTAGATAAGGGTTTTGTTCGCCCTAGTGTTTCACCGTGGGGAGCACCGGCCCTCTTTGCTAAAAAGAAAGATGGTGCCTTGAGATTGTGTATAGACTACCGGAAGTTGAATCGGGCTACGGTCAAGAATAAGTACCCTATGCCCCGTATAGACGATTTGTTTGACCAGTTGAAGGGTTCCCGTTGTTTCTCTAAGATAGACTTGAGATCGGGTTACCACCAGTTGAGGGTCAAGGAGGAGGATATTCTGAAGACGGTATTCCGTATGCGGTATGGCCATTATGAGTTTCTGGTGATGCCATTCGGGCATACCAATGCACCGGCAGTCTTTATGGACTTGATGAACCGGATCTTCCGGGAATTCTTGGATCGATTTGTAGTCATTTTTGTGGACGACATCCTTATCTATTCGCCTTCAGAGGAGGAGCACGAGGAACACTTGAGAGTGGTGCTTGAGTTGCTTAGAGTCCATAGGCTGTATGCCAAGTTTGGGAAGTGTGAGTTCTGGCTGAGGGAAGTCAAATTCTTAGGCCACGTAGTATCCGGGGAAGGGGTGTCTGTTGATGCATCCAAGGTTGAGGCAATGCAAGATTGGGCACAGCCTAATAGTGTGTTTGAGATCCGCAGTTTTCTGGGATTAGCTGGGTATTACCGTCGGTTTGTGAAAGATTTCTCTAGGTTAGCGTCACCGTTGACTAGACTGACTCGGAAGGGAGTCAAGTTTGTGTGGAGTGGGACTTGTGAAAAGTCGTTCCAAGAGCTGAAGGTTAGATTGACCACCGCTCCGGTGTTGATTATCCCGGAGAGAGGGTTAGGTTATGCGGTTTGTTGTGATGCCTCACGAGAGGGTTTGGGTTGTGTGTTGATGCAAGGCTCACGTCAGTTGAAAATACATGAGAAGAATTACCCTACACACGACCTAGAGTTAGCGGCTGTGATCTTTGCCTTGAAGATTTGGAGGCACTACCTTTATGGGGAGAAGTTCGAGGTGTTCTCGGACCACAAGAGTTTGAAGTATCTGTTTACACAGAGAGACTTGAATTTGAGACAGAGGAGATGGATGGAGTTCATTGAGGACTATGATTTTGAGTTGCACTGTAATGCCCTCAAAATTAGCCCATTATAAATATATCATTGACATGCAATATTTAAAGAAAACAATTCATTAATTCATTCATCAGAGTATTACTAAATAAAAGCGTTACATGTAACATCAAATTAAATGCCCTACGGGCTAACATCTTTCCAAGCCAACACTTGGACACAGAATATGAGTTCTAACTCAAATACAAATAAAGCCCTAGGCTTGAATGTTTACATGTAATATCAAATAAATAAATAACAACTAAACTAAACAGAGTCTTCAACTCCAATTCCTTCCAAGCTAAATCCTTGGAGGTAGCTTATCACCTGAACCTGAAAATGATGTTCCCATAAAGGGTGAGCCACAGCCCAGTAGAAAAATACTAAACCAAATATAAGCATTGGATAAAGCTATAGCATTCAATAGATGGTTAACCAAGATAATTAATTATAACTTGATACTGTCTCATGACACTAATGTCTATGACATGTTTCAATTCCCATTATTATCAATATGGCTCAGAACCTGGCCAAACTTACAACAGTGAACTATATATCACATTCACATTACTTCCAATATCAACAACACAGATGAGACTCAGGCTCATATCAAAACACTTCGTACTTCTCATTTGATACACATTTTAGTGTTGTATCAATAACATGTAAAAACACTTCAATATAATAAGCACACATAATAGTGATGCTAATGGAGTCCATCCCCTATCTCCTCCCAAACAAAAATCCGGTTTAGAGGTCCATCCCCTATCTTCCCCTAAACCGTGGAGTACATCCCCTATCTCCTCCCAAACAATATGCATATGCAATGCTCAATCAATACATGTATTTTCTGTATTAATTCAATAGTCTAAATTTATGACTTAAACAAATTGATTAGTTTCAATTTTCCCTAATCCACATGCAATGTCTACAACAAACACGACTATCCTCCACCGATAGCCCAAAACAGTTATTTCTAGACTGGAAATAAATATATCAACAATTCAATAGGCGAGTGATTTTAATTATCCAACTACACCATTTAATCAATGAATTCCTCAATTTCATGCATTTAACCAATTTCCCCAATTTCCTTAAATTAATTATACAAATTAATTTATTAATACAACTAGGGTTTTTCCCAAAATTACCAAAGTACTCCCAACATATCAAAATACCAAAACTTAGAACAAAACTTATAGGATGGAGTAGGAAATCCCTACCTCGAAGAAAATAACCCGAATGGAGAAGCCGAAGATGAATACCCAAATTCCAAAGTGCTCCAAACCACTGAACGTTCAGATTGAATGAAAGCCCTTGACTCACTCTATCTTTTTAATAAAGGACCAAGTTTAGATACTCACCCTAGGTAGATCAATTTTTAGAGAGAAGGCAGGTTTAGAGAGAGAGGAAGAGAGAGAGACTCCCAAGGGGCCGTTTTCTAAAAGTTAAGAAAGAAAAGTAGGTCAAAAAGTGATCCAAAAAGTGAAATCTCGGACTGATGTAGTCGACTCCCCGCTCGAGCGTGAAAATCCCCGCTCGAGCGTCAGACACAGACTCACGCTTGAGCATGAAAAGAGCCGCTCGAGCGTCGATTGAACACTTCCAGAAGTTTTGCAGGCGATGGTACCCGCTCGAGCGGAGGGACTGCAGAGTAAAGTACTGGGAGATGGAAAAACACGCTCGAGCGTCAAAACTCCCGCTCGAGCGGATAAGCAACAACGAAGAGCCCGCTCGAGCGTTAAAACTTTCGCTCGAGCGTGAAGGCCAAAATCTGGACATCACCTTTTGGTTTCAAAGTGCAACCAACCTGTTTCAAACCTGCCCAACACAACCCAAGATTCAAATACAAAGAGGAAAGGCTAGAAGTGATAATGATACAAAAACAAGTCCACGGAACCAAGTCCAGAATACAGTATACAAAGGAAGGAAAAACCAGGATCGCTATATGCACTATCACCTGGGAAAGGCCAATGTTGTGGCCGATGCCCTTAGTAGGAAATCCATTAGTGATGTAGCTTGTATAGCCATCCAGGAATGGGAGATGTTGGGAGCACTTGGCGAGTTTGATTTGCTACTGGGCGAATCTGTTGAGGCTGCGGCCTTGTTTTCCGTTGTCGCGCAGCCTACACTTGTGACTAGAGTGTTAGAGGCACAGAGAGGTGACCTTGAGGTAGAATCCCTCCGAGAGAAGATCTCCAGTGGGAAAGTTGAGAAGGGTTTGACGGTGTATCCCGACCTGAGTGTGAGATACCGAGACCGTTTGTTTGTATCGGAGCCTTGCCGAGAGGAAGTACTCCGAGAGTTTCACCATTCACGTCTTGTGGTGCATCTGGGAGGCACTAAGATGTATCGGGATTTGGGTCGCCAGTTTTGGTGGCGGGCTATGAAGAGAGATGTGGTTGTTTTCGTATCAAAGTGCCTTACTTGCCAGCAAGTGAAGGCCGAGCATCAGAGGCCAACGGGTTTGTTGCAACCCCTGCCTATTGCCGAGTGGAAGTGGGAGCATGTCACTATGGACTTCGTTGTAGGTCTTCCGAAGACTCAGCGGGGTAGTGATGCTATTTGGGTGGTCGTAGACCGGTTGACTACGTCGGCGCACTTCATTCCTATACGCGTGAGAGATTCGGTAGATCATCTTGCTGACTTGTATATTCGGGACATAGTGAGATTGCACGGGGTCCCAGTGACGATCGTCTCAGATAGAGATCCTCGTTTTACCACCAGGTTACGGCAGAGTTTGCAGAGTGCCTTGGGCACTAAGTTGACTTTTAGTACGGCCTATCATCCTCAGACTGACGGGCAGTCCGAGCGTACTATTCAGATCCTCGAGGATATGCTTCGGGGTTGTGTCTTGGATTTCAGTGGGACGTGGGAGAGGCACTTACCCTTGGTAGAGTTTGCCTATAACAACAGCTTTTAGTCTAGTATCGGTATGGCACCGTTTGAGGCCTTGTATGGCCGACCGTGTAGGTCTCCAGTTTGTTGGGCCGAGGTGGGTGATGCACCTTTGTTGGGTCCGGAGTTGGTTAAGGAGACGACGGAGAAAGTTGAACTTATCCGTAGGAGGCTTGTTACAGCCCAGAGTCGTCAGAAATCTTATGCTGACCGTAGGAGGAGGCCTTTGGCGTTTGAGGTAGGTGATCATGTCTTTCTGAAGATATCACCTAGGCGAGGCTTGATGAGGTTTGGGAAGAGTAGGAAGTTATCCCCCCGGTTTATTGGTCCTTTTGAGATCCTTGAGAGGGTTGGCGAGGTTGCTTATCGGTTAGCTTTACCGCCGCAGTTGTCCGGAGTTCATGACGTGTTTCATGTGAGTATGCTTCGGAAGTATGAGCCAGATCCATCACATGTATTGGATTGGACCGATTTAGAGGTAGATGAGGATGCCTCGTATGAGGAGAGACCGGTTCGGGTCTTGGATAGGCGGGATCAGGTCCTGCGTGGCAAGACTATTCCTTTGGTGAAAGTCTTGTGGAAACATCACGGAGTGGAGGAAGCCACGTGGGAACGTGAGTTGGAAGTCCGTGAGAAATATCCAGACTTGTTTGTTGATATGTAATCTTCCATTTAAATTTTGAACTATTGTTGAACTTAAGAGCTTTCATATATGTCTTAAGTTGTGAAACATTGAAAATGTTTGGTTTATTGGAAATATGTTTTGGAACTTGCCTCATATGGAAGTTGAATGTAACATTATATATGTTGAATATATTGTTGAAATTAGAAAGGAAATGCGTAATGTTGATGCATGTTGAAAGTACATATGTTGTTTACATATTGTGAAATGCCTCTTGTTAAAGGGATGGGATGACCGGTAATGGGTTGAATTGTTGAATGTTAAAATGTAACATTGTTTAAAAATGGAGGAAAACCTATTTTTGAAAAACTTGTGCTTAATTTCGGGGACGAAATTCTTTAAGGGGGGGAGGTTATAGCGATCCTGGATTTACCCTTGTTGTACAGTGATCCGGACATGTGTCCGTGGATGTTGGTAGTTGATTATTATCTTGTTTACATCCTTTTTACTTTGTAGTTGAGTTATGGGATGTGTTGGGCAAGTTTGTTATAGGTTGGTTGAGTTTAGAAATCAAAACTAGTTGCCCAGATTTTTACCTGTCTGCTCGAGCGGGGGTTTTGGCACTCGAGCGGGAATTGCACCCATCCAGTATTTCCTGTGCAGTGTTGGACGCTCGAGCGTGGGATTGGCCGCTCGAGCGGGGTTGTGTGAGTGCCGCTCGAGCGGGGAGTTGGAAGCTCGAGCGGAGACCTAGTTCTGTAAAAGTTCTGGGAGTGTGCATCCGCCGCTCGAGCGGGATGGTTGACGCTCGAGCGGGAGTCTGTGAGTGACGCTTGAGCGGGGAGTTTGACGCTCGAGTGGGGCGACTGGGTTAAAGCCCCGTGTTTTGACTTTTCAAATCACTTTTTCACTTTCTCTTCTCTCTCCTACTTTTCCAAAAAACACCATTGTTGAGCCTCTCACTCTAGAACTCTACCTTCTCTCTAGGTTTTAATCTAGTAGGAGTGATTTGCTCATCTTTGGCCTTTACAAAAAAGTTGTTGATCGTCGAGGGCTACATTTTAGTCTGAAAATTTCGGGATTTGGAGCACGTTGGGTTTTGTCATCTTCTTCCTTGGGGCTCCGGATTTGAGGTAGGGATATCCTACTCCTCTCTATGGATTTTGTCTTTAATTTTTAGTATTTTGAGATGTTGGGGTTGGTTTGGTAGTTTTGTGAAAGTTTGGGGCTTTTGTGTTATTTTTACAAAAATTGGGGTTTTATTTATAATAAACCTAGATGCATGTTTGGCATCGAGAAATGGAATTAATGTTGAATCATTGATGAAAATGGGACCTAAAGGTCGAAATGTTAATTATGGAAAATGACCTAATTACATTGTTTAATTAATTGGGATAATTAATTGTGAGAAATGAGGAAATGAAATGGAATTGTTGAGATTGGGAACGTATGGGGTTAAAGGGTGTAGTTTAATTATTTATCACTCACCGAATTGAAATGTTGATTGAATATCCATTGTGCACTTATTTTCTGTTTAGAGATAACTGCTTTGGGCTATCGGTGGAGGATACTCGTGATTGTTGTAGACAATGCATGATGATTAGGCAAACGAAAACTAATCAATGGAATGTGTCATGGAGTTTGACGGTTGATAGAATACATTAACTGTATGTATTAAATGATGGTATATAGAACCAATGTGTTTGTATACATTATGTGTAGAGGAGGAGACGGGGGATGTACTCCGTGGTGTAGGGGAAGATGGGGGATGTACCTCTAAACCAGATAGTATTGGGAGAAGATAGGGGATGAACTCCGTAGATACAGCTTATATGCTTGTCTAGAGAAGTGAAGATAGAGCTCATATGCTTATCTTTGTGAAGTGTGGATATAGCTTATATGCTTATCTGTGAATGTGGGATATAGTTGTTATACATATCTGTTGAGAATATGGATATAGCTTATATGCTTATCTGTGAAGGTGGGATATAGTTTTCATACATATCTGTTGAGATGATGATAGAGCTAACATGCTTATCTGTTGAAAAAAGGAAAATGAAAAGTAATTTGGACTTATAAGTCGTATGACATAAAATGTGATTTATGTGGATGTATCAGTGTTGGCCATCTATCAATTGCTAATCTTTTAGTCATTGTTCATGGTTGGTTTAGTGTATTTCTACTAGGCTGTGGCTCACCCTATATGGGAATATCATTTTCAGGTGCAGGTAGCATGCCACCTCCAAGGACATAGCTTGGGAGGCTAGATGCGAGCAGATTTTTGCTGTTTAGTTTCTTTTGATGTATTACATGTATATTCAAGCCAAGGGCTTAATGTGTAGCTGAGTTAGTACTCTTTTGTTGTAACCAAGTGTTAACTTGGAAAGCTGTATGCCTGTAGAGCATTTTGCTTTTGTTGTTAACATGTAATACTTTTGTAATGAAATTCTGATGAATAGAAGAATGTGGATATTTCGTATGTCAATGAATGTTTTATTGGATGGGTTTAATGTTATTATTTTGAGGGCGTTACACTCTCTCCCTCTCTCTCATCAGTAGTAAATAGTATGTTTCTTACATTCCTTATTTTCTTCGAACACGGTTTCCCTCTCTTCTATGGAAGTTTCGTTCCTTCCTTCCTTCCTAATTTCCAAAAGGCAATATATCCTTATATGCTTATTTCCATAATTTGAATTATTTACAATATGAATAATTTGAATAATATTTGAATAATTTACAATATGAATAATTTGAAGAATTTCCATAATTTGAAAATTTTGAATAATTATCCTAATAATTTCAACATTTTTCATAATTTCAATTATTTACAATATGGAGGGAGGAGTGATTCGCGGAGTCTATCCTAATTTCCATAATTTGAATTATTTACAATATGAATAATTTGAATAATTTCCATAATTTGAATAATTATCCTAATAATTTGAATAATTTTCATAATGGGCACCCAAATCATGTGCTAGACAATTAGACATCTATTAGAGTATCTCTAATGCTTACTCAAGAAAAAATGTAATATTAAATTTGAATAAAAAATTAATGAAAAGTTTCATATGATACTATGTGTTCCAATGATAATTTTTTAATTTTTATCAAATAACTGGTTGACCAAGAGGTCATCCGACTTATGTAAATTTTCATCAAACAATGAGTTGATTGGGAGGACAATCAATCGGTCATCCGGTGTATGGTGAAGTCTCTGCAAAAATTTGATAAACGATGAAGCCTCCCTCAATTTGATGAAATTTTTTATTTTTCTTTCATTTGATATTGGTTTGATGTCATGGTTGGAGTAACAAAAGTGTGCATATTTTAACAAATTTAAATTTGATGGAAAATCTAAGTAAAAGTTTGAGATGCTCTTATCGGAGTAGAAAAAAATAAATATATGCATTTACACTTAGGGCTTGTTAAGGAAATGGTTTTTTGGTAATTTTGTTAAATTACGAGGTGAAAAAAATAAAGAGTTTAAGAATAATTTTTTGAATTTTTAAAAAAAGAAGTACAAAAAGAAAGAAATGAATCTTTAACTTTTTTATATGATTTTTAAAACTTTTTTAATGACTTTTTCATTTTTGATTTTATTTTATTTTATCAGTATCCCAAACAACGTCTTAAACTTAATTTCATATCACTTGATGGGCAAACAAAACAAATATCATATGTTTCTTTTTTGCCTCTTTAAATTTTGTTAATTTATAAAATTATTCATGTCACAAAAATCATCATAAGAATCAAATAAGATCCAATAGGATAGAGTGGAGAAAAGAGGTAACAAGTAATGTAGATTCGTGTAAACCATCATGATGATTTACATTCATTTATATAATGCTACTTTTTCTTTTTATTTTTTAAAGAAGTGTTGAAATTTCAATCCTAACATCTAGTTTGGTAGAAAACCATGATCATAGGGTAATTATTTAGTAATTTCAAAACATTATGTAATATTATTTATGTGATATTCTAAATTAATCATGTAGTAAAATATTGTATGACTGAAATGTGGAGATTTATACCATTATTAGATAATTAAAAGCCAAATGATGACTGTGTGTTGTGATTTTTCTTATTTGTCGAGATTAATTATCATATAGACAATGTCATATGACGAAAAAAAAAATATAGACAATTTTATATGGTAATTTCATTTCTTCCAAATACTTTTCCATGTTTTGTTTTGCAATCTGCAAGTTCCCAAAATATGAAATTGATGTTGCAGAGACACTAAAAGAAAGAGAGAGATTGATAGAGAAAGACAGAGTTAATTGAACCTTTTCATAAGGCTTCTTCTATTTCTCTGTCATGTTATTTCATTTTTCAATTACCTCCCAGCCACTCTTGCTCTCTACTCTTCGCTCATTTCTGAACATGAAAAACGCAGACATGGGTTGCTTCGGTTTCAACGGGTCCTTTTCCTTCCTGTAGAAATTCAATGAGACAAAGATTAGAGAGAGAAGAAGAAGAAGGGGAGATAGAGATATATATAGAAAATTACTGAATTTACTTATTCAACTGAAGAAACTGCTCTTCCTCCAACAACTTCATGGCTTCAATTGTGAATGCCAAAGACACAGACATTGGTTGATGAGGACTCAAACTGTGAAGATCAAAATGATGAAGATCAAAAATCATAACTCTAACTTTTTTCCTTCTGATCTTTCTTTCTGCTGTCGGTGCAGAAGAGGCGACGGAGGATGTTGGAGTACCAAAAGGCGGAAAAAACCTTATTCTGTGACTCAGTCATTTTGTGACACACACACACACACACACACACACACACACACTGAGAGAGAGAGATAGAGAGACTGTGTGAATGGCTGCGAAAACTGTCGTGAGAGAGAGAGATAGAGAGACTGTTTGAATGGCTGTAAAAACTGTCGTGAGAGAGAGAGAGAGAGACTATGTGGCATGGCTGAACTAAAAGTGATTAATATATATAGATAGACAGAGGGGACAAGGGATCAAAGAAGACAAGGGAGACTTTATTTCAAACAGTGATGGCTGAGTGTGAGAGACACATTTGAACATGATTATACTCTCTCCCTCTCTCTCATCAGTAGTAGATAGTATGTTTCTTACATTCCTTATTTTCTTCGAACACGCTTTCCCTCTCTTCTATGTAAGTTTCATTCCTTCCTTCCTTCCTAATTTCCGAACGGCAATATATCCTTAGATGCTTATTTCCATAATTTCCATAATTTGAATTTTTTGCAATATGAATAATTTGAATAATATTTGAATAATTTGAATAATTTACAATATGAAGAATTTGAATAATTTCCATAATTTGAAAAATTATCATAATAATTTGAATATTTTTCCTAATTTGAATTATTTACAATATGGAGGGAGGAGTGATTCGCGGAGTCTATCCTAATTTCCATAATTTGAATAATTTGAATTATTTACAATATGAATAATTTGAATAATTATCCTAATAATTTGAATAATCTTCATAATGGGCACCCAGATCATGTGCTAGGCAATTAGATAGCTATTAGAGTATCTCTAACGCTTACTCAAAAAAAAATTTAATATTAAATTTGAATAAAAAATTAATGGAAAGTTTCATATGATACTATGTGTTCCAGTGCTAATTTTTTAATTTTTATCAAACAATTGGTTGACCAAGAGGTCGTCCGACTTATGTAAATTTTCATCAAACAATCAGTTGATCAGGAGGACAATCAATCGGTCATCCGGTGTATGGTGAAGTCTCTGCAAAAGTAGCGGCTATCTGTAAAAATTTGATAAACGATGAAGCCTCCCTCAATTTGATGAAATTTTTTATTTTCCTTTCATTTGATATTGGTTTGATGTCATGGTTGGAGTAACAAAAGTGTGCATATTTTAACAAATTTTATTTTGATGGAAAATCTAAGTAAAAGTTTGAGACGCTCTTATCGGAGTAGAAAAAAATAAATATATGCATTTATACTTAGGGCTTGTTAAGGAAATGGTTTTTTAGTAATTTTGTTAAATTATGAGGTGAAAAAAATAAAGTGTTTAAGAATAATTTTTTGAATTTTTAAAAAAAGAAGTACAAAAAGAAAGAAATGAATCTTTAACTTTTTTATATGATTTTTAAAACTTTTTTAATGATTTTTTGATTTTTGATTTTATTTTATTTTATTAGTATCCCAAACAACGTCTTAAGCTTAATTTCATATCACTTGATGGGCAAACGAAACAAATATCACATGTTTCTTTTTTGTCTCTTTAAATTTTGTTAATTTATAAAATTATTCATGTCACAAAAATCATCATAAGAATCAAATAAGATCCAATAGGATAGAGAAGAGAAAAGAGGTAACAAGTAATGTAGATTCGTGTAAACTATCTGTCATGCCCTCAAAATAATACGTAAAACCCATCACTTTAGACATGCATTGACATAAAAGAAATCAACCATCTTTCCATTAATCAGAGTAGTTCTTACAAAAGTATTACATGTTAACAACAAAAGCAAGTGCCCTACGGGCTTACAGCTTTCCAAGTTAACACTTGGTTACAAAAAGAAGAGTACTAACTCAATACATATAAAGCCCTTGGCTTGAATTTACACGTAATACATCAAAAGAAAGCAAACAACAAAAGGAATCTGTCTGCCTCTAGCCTCCCAAGCTATGTCCTTGGAGGTGGCATACTACCTGTACCTGAAAATAATGTCCCATAAAGGGTGAGCCACAGCCCAGCAGAAATACACTAAACCAGCTATGAACAATGACCAAAATTTTAGCAGTTGATAGATGGTCAACACCGATACACTCACTCATATCACATTTTAGTTTCATGACATTTAAGTCCATGTTACACTTCATTTCTCATTTCTTTTTCAACCTTGAGTTTGAAAACAAGGCTCAACACTTAGTCAAATAACTCAATGAGAATAAGACTCATCTTAAAAACACTTTCAAAATTCATGATGGATACACATTTTAATGCTGTATCAATAACACATAAACCACTCCCATACAATACGAACGATACACATTTTGGTGCTGTATCAACACAACATAGAAACACTTCTATACTTCACAATTGATAACGATATACATTTTAGTGCTATATCAAATCAATCTAAACACTTCCATAATCAACACTTGATACACATTGTAGTGCTGTATCAATGTCACACACAACCCGGCTTAGAGGTCCATTCCCTATCTTCCCCTAAGCCGTGGAGCATATCCCCCCACACACAATGTATATAAACATTGATCATATACATAAACAATCAATACATAAAGTCGATGTATTATTCCAACCGCTATATTCGATAGCATACTCAATTGATTAGTTTTAGTTTACCTAATCATCATGCATTGTCTACAACAATCAAGGCTATCCTCCACCGATAGCCCAAAGCAGTTATTTCTAAATAGGAAATAAATGCACCAAATGGATACGTTATCAATATTCAACCTGGGTGGGCGATTAAATGAATCCAACTACACCCGTTAATCCCATTATCTTTTCAATTTGAATACTCTCAATTAAATTCTTCATTTCTCAAAATTAATTATACAAATTAATTTATCCAACTAATTAGGGCATTTTTCCATAATTAACATAGCAACCCCAAGGTTCCACTTTTATCCACAGTTCATCATCTATATCATTTCTCTATGCCAAACATGCATATAGGTTTAATTATAAATAAAACCCCATCTTTTGTAAAATTACACAAAGACCCAAACTTTCTCAAAATTACCCAACAACCCCCAACATATCAAAATGCTAAAATTCAAAGACAAAGCTCATAAAGAGGAGTAGGATATCCCTACCTCGAAGTTAGAGCTCAAACGGGGAAGTTGAAGAAAGTGAAAATGGTCCAAACACCACGATTCTCGGATCAAAATGAAGCCCTCGACGATCAACACACTTTTTACAAAAGCCGGAGGATAGGGAGAGACTCTAACTAGATCAAACCCTAGAGAGAAGGGAGATCCTAGAGAGAGAAGCTCTCAAAAACATTTTAGAAAAGTAAGAGAGAGAGAGAGGAAGTGTAGAGAATTATTCAAAAGTGCCCAGCTGCCCTCGGTTATACGACATTCCCGCTCGAGCGGAAAACACAACGCTCGAGCGTCAAGAACGAAAAACTAGGTCCGATCGAGCGCGAAAGACCAGTCCGCTCGAGCGTAGATTTTCATCTCCCAGAACTTTCACCAACGAGGAACTACCCGCTCGAGCGCCAATAATCCCGCTCGAGCTCAACCTGCTCGAGCGCAAGAAACCCGTTCGAGCATAGAAAATACACCAGCAGAAGTTTTGCAAGGACTCGAAATGCTGGAAGGGTGTAAACCCCGCTCGAGCGCAAAATAATCCGCTCGAGCAGACCACTCAAAAACTAGGCAACAACAATGGGAGCCAAAGCTCTACCAACCTACAACAACCAAGCCCAACACATCCTCAAACTCAAACAAATGGATTTAAAGGACGACAACAAGATAGATACAACTACCAATTCCACGAAACCGAGTCTGGAATACAACTGAACAGTAAAGGGACAACCGGGATCGCTATACTATCATGATGATTTACATTCATTTATATAATGCAACTTTTTCGTTTTATTTTTTAAAGAAGTGTTGAAATTTCAATCCTAACATCTAGTTTGGTAGAAAAACCATGATCATAGGGTAATTATTTAGTAATTTCAAAACATTATGTAAAATTATTTACGTGATATTCTAAATTAATCATATAGTAAAATATTGTATGATTGAAATATGAAGATTTATACCATTATTAGACAATTAAAAGACAAATGATGACTGTGTGTTGTGATTTTTCTTATTTGTCGAGATTAATTATCATATAGACAATGTCATATAACGATAAAAAAAATATAGACAATTTTATATGGTAATTTCATTTCATCCAAATACTTTTCCATGTTTTGTTTTGCACTCTGCAAGTTCCCAAAATATGAAATTGATGTTGCAGAGACAATAAGAGAGAGAGAAAGAGAGAGATTGATAGAGAAAGACAGAGTTAATTGAACCTTTTCATAAGGCTTCTTCTGTTTCTCTATCATGTTATTCCATTTTTCAATTACCTCCCAGCCACTCTTGCTCTCTGCTCTTCGCTTATTTCTGCACATGAAAAACGTAGACATGGGATGCTTCGGTTTCAATGGGTCATTTTCTTTCTTGTAGAAATTCAATGAGACAAAGATTAGAGAGAGAAGAAGAAGAAGGGAGGGAGAGAGAAATATAGAGAAAATTACTGCATTTACTTATTCAGCTGAAGAAACTGCTCTTCCTCCAACAACTTCATGGCTTCAGTGGTGAATGCCAAAGACGCAGACATTGGTTGATGAGGACTCAAACTGTGAAGATCAAATGATGAAGATCAAAAATCATAACTCTAACTTTTTTCCTTCTGATCTTCCTTTCTGCTGTCGGTGCAGAAGAGGCGGCGGAGGATGTTAGAGTACCAAAAGGCGGAAAAAACCTTATTCTGTGACTCTGTCATTTTGAGACACACACACACACACACACACACACACACACGCACACACACACACACACGGAGAGAGAGAGGGAGAGGGAGAGAGAGAGAGAGAGACTGTGTGAATGGCTGCGAAAATTGTCGTGAGAGAGAGAGAGAGATAGAGAGACTGTGTGAATGGCTGCAAAAATCGTCGTGAGAGAGAGAGAGAGAGAGAGACTGTGTGGAAAGGCAGAACTAAAAGTGATTAATATATATGGATAGACAGAGGGGACAAGGGATCAAAGAAGACAAGGGAGATTTTATTTCAAACAGTGATGGCTGAGTGCGAGGGACACATTTGAACATGAATATACTCTCTCCCTCTCTCTCATCAGTAGTAAATAGTATGTTTCTTACATTCCTTATTTTCTTCAAACACGCTTTCCCTCTCTTCTATGGAAGTTTCATTCCTTCCTTCTTTCCTAATTTCCGAACGGCAATATATCCTTATATGCTTATTTCCATAATTTGAATTTTTTACAATATGAATAATTTGAATAATATTTGAATAATTTGAATAATTTAAAATATGCGTAATTAGAATAATTTCCATAATTTGAATAATTTGAATAATTATCCTAATAATTTGAATATTTTTCATAATTTGAATTATTTACAATATGGAGGGAGGAGTGATTCGCGGAGTCTATCCTAATTTCCATAATTTGAATAATTTGAGTTATTTACAATATGAATAACTTGAATAATTTCCATAATTTGAATAATTGTCCTAATAATTTGAATAATTTTCATAATGGGCACCCATATCATGTGATAGACAGTTAGACAGCTATTAGAGTATCTCTAACGCTTACTCAAAAAATAATTTAATATTAAATTTGAATAAAAATTAATGAAAAGTTTCATATGATACTATGTGTTCCAATGCTATTTTTTTAATTTTTATCAAACAACTGGTTGACGAAGAGGTCATCAGACTTATGTAAATTTTCATCAAACAATCAATTGATCGGGAGGACAATCAATCGGTCATCCGGTGTATGGTGAACTCTCTGCAAAAGTAACGGCTATCTGTAAAAATTTGATAAACGATGAAGCCTCCCTCAATTTGATGACATTTTTTATTTTCCTTTCATTTGATATGGGTTTGATGTCATGGTTGGAGCAACAAAAGTGTGTGTATTTTAATAAATTTAAATTTGATGGAAAATCTAAATAAAAGTTTGAGATGCTCTTATCGGAGTAGAAAAAAATAAATATATGCATTTATACTTTGGGCTTGTTAAGGAAATGGTTTTTTAGTAATTTTGTTAAATTAGGAGGTGAAAAAAATAAAGTGTTTAAGAATAATTTTTTGAATTTTTAAAAAAAGAGGTACAAGAAGAAAAAAATGAATCTTTAACTTTTTTATATGATTTTTTAAAACCTTTTTAATGATTTTTTGATTTTTGATTATATTTTATTTTATCAGTCTCCCAAACAACCTCTTAAGCTTAATTTCATATCACTTGATGGGTAAACGAAACAAATATCACATGTTTCTTTTTTGTCTCTTTAAATTTTGTTAATTTATAAAATTATTCATGTCACAAAAATCATCATAAGAATCAAATAAGATCCATTAGGATAGAGAAGAGAAAAGAGGTAACAAGTAATGTAGATTCGTGTGAACTATCATGATGATTTATATTCATTTATATAATGCTACTTTTTCTTTTTATTTTTTAAAGAAGTGTTGAAATTTCAATCCTAACATCTAGTTTGGTAGAAAAACCATGATCATAGGGTAATTATTTAGTAATTTCAAAACATTATGTAATATTATTTATGTGATATTCTAAATTAATCATGTAGTAAAATATTGTATGACTGAAATGTGGAGATTTATACCATTATTAGATAATTAAAAGACAAATGATGACTGTGTGTTGTGATTTTTCTTATTTGTCGAGATTAATTATCATATAGACAATGTCATATGACGATCAAAAAAAATATAGACAATTTTATATGGTAATTCCATTTCTTCCAAATACTTTTCCATGTTTTGTTTTGCAATCTCCAAGTTCCCAAAATATGAAATTGATGTTGCAGAGACAATAAGAGAGAGAGAGAGAGAGAGATAGAGAGAGAGATTGATAGAGAAAGACAAAGTTAATTGAACCTTTTCATAAGGCTTCTTCTGTTTATCTGTCATGTTATTCCATTTTTCAATTACCTCCCAGCCACTCTTGCTCTCTGCTCTTCGCTCATTTCTGAACATGAAAAACGCAGACATGGGTTGCTTCGGTTTCAACGGGTCCTTTTCTTTCCTGTAGAAATTCAATGAGACAAAGATTAGAGAGAGAAGAAGAAGAAGGGGGGTGGGAGAGAGAAATATAGAAAAAATTATTGAATTTACTTATTCAACTGAAGAAACTGCTCTTCTTCCAACAACTTCATGGCTTCAGTTGTGAACGCCAAAGACGCAGACATTGGTTGATGAGGACTCAAACGGTGAAGGTCAATATGATGAAGATCAAAAATCAAAACTCTAACTTTTTTCCTTCTAATCTTCCTTTCTGCTGTCGGTGTAGAAGAGGCGGCAGAGGATGTCGGAGCACCAAAAGGCGGAAAAAACCTTATTCTGTGACTCTGTCATTTTGTGACACACACACACACACACACACACAGAGAGAGAGAGAGAGAGAGAGAGAGAGAGAGAGAGAAAGAGAGAGGGAGAGACTGTGTGAATGGCTGCGAAAATTGTCGTGAGAGAGAGAGACAGAGAGAGACTGTGTGAATGGCTGCAAAAACTGTCGTGAGAGAGAGAGAGAGAGTGAGAGAGAGAATGACTGTGTGGAATGGCGGAACTAAAATTGATTAATATATATGGATAGACAGAGGGGACAAGGGATCAATGAAGGTAAGGGAGATTTTTTTTTGAAACAGTGATGGCTGAGTGCGAGAGACACATTTGAACATGAATATAGACTCTCCCTCTCTCTCATCAGTAGTAAATAGTATGTTTCTTACATTCCTTATTTTCTTCGAACACGCTTTCCCTCTCTTCTATGGAAGTTTTATTCCTTCCTTCCTTCTTAATTTCCAAAAGGCAATATATCCTTATATGCTTATTTCCATAATTTCCATAATTTGAATTATTTACAATATGAATAATTTGAATAATATTTGCATAATTTGAATAATTTACAATTTGAATAATTTCCATAATTTGAATAATTTGAATAATTATCCTAATAATTTGAATATTTTTCATAATTTGAATTATTTACAATATGGAGGAAGGAGTGATTCGCGGAGTTTATCCTAATTTCCATAATTTGAATAGTTATCGTAATAATTTGAATAATTTTCATAATGGGCACCGAGATCATGTGCTAAACAATTAGACAGCTATTAGAGTGTCTCTAACGCTTACTCAAAAAAAAATTTAATATTAAATTTGAATAAAAAATTAATGAAAAGTTTCATATGATACTATGTGTTCCAATGCTAATTTTTTAATTTTTATCAAACAACTGGTTGACCAAGAGGTCGTCCGACTTATGTAAATTTTCATCAAACAATCAGTTGATTGGGAGGACAGTCAATCGGTCATCCGGTGTGTGGTGAAGTCTCTGCAAAAGTAACCGCTATCTGTTAAAATTTGATAAACGATGAAGCCTCTCTCAATTTGATGAAATTTTTTATTTTCCTTTCATTTGATATATGCTTGATGCCATGGTTGGAACGACAAAAGTGTGCGTATTTTAACAAATTTAAATTTGATGGAAAATCTAAGTAAAAGTTTGAGACGCTCTTATCGGAGTAGAAAAAAATAAATATATGCATTTATACGTAGGGCTTGTTAAGGAAATGGATTTTTAGTAATTTTGTTAAATTATGAGGTGAAAAAAATTAAGTGTTTAAGAATAATTTTTTTGAATTTTAAAAAAAGAAGTACAAAATGAAAGAAATGAATCTTTAACTTTTTTATATGATTTTTTAAAAACTTTTTTAATGATTTTTTGATTTTTGATTTTATTTTATTTTATCAGTCTCCCAAACAACCTCTTAAGCTTAATTTCGTATCACTTGGTTGGTAAACGAAATAAATATCACATGTTTCTTTTTTGTCACTTTAAATTTTGTTAATTTATAAAATTATTCATGTCACAAAAATCATCATAAGAATCAAATAAGATCGAATAAAATAGAGAAGAGAAAAGAGGTAACAAGTAATGTAGATTCGTGTAAACCATCATGATGATTTACATTCATTTATGTAATGCTACTTTTTCTTTTTATCTTTTAAAGAAGTGTTGAAATTTCAATCCTAACATCTAGTTTGGTAGAAATACCATGATCATAGGGTAATTATTTAGTAATTTCAAAACATTATGTAATATTATTTATGTGATATTCTAAATTAATCATGTAGTAAAATATTGTATGATTGAAATGTGGAGATTTATACCATTATTAGATAATTAAAAGCCAAATGATGACTGTGTGTTGTGATTTTTCTTATTTGTCGAGATTAATTATCATATAGACAATGTCATATGACGATCAAAAAAAATATAGACAATTTTATATGGTAATTCCATTTCTTCCAAATACTTTTCCATGTTTTCTTTTGCAATCTGCAAGTTCCCAAAATATGAAATTGATGTTGCAGAGACAATAAGAGAGGGAGAGAGATTGATAGAGAAAGACAGAGTTAATTGAACCTTTTCATTAGGCTTCTTCTGTTTCTCTGTCATGTTATTCCATTTTTCAATTACCTCCCAGCCAGTCTTGCTCTCTGCTCTTCGCTCATTTCTGAACATGAAAAACGTAGACATGGGTTGCTTCGGTTTCAACGGGTCCTTTTCTTTCCTGTAGAAATTCAATGAGACATAGATTAGAGAGAGAAGAAGAAGAAGGGGGGGAGAGAGAAATATGGAGAAAATTACTGAATTTACTTATTGAACTGAAGAAACTGCTCTTCCTCCAACAACTTCATGGCTTCAGTTGTGAACGCCAAATGTCACACCCCAAATCCGGGCATGACCGGCCGTGGCCCACAGGGACTTAGCCCAAGGCACACGTAAGCCTAAACACGAATCCAATCACATTGAACAACTGAACAATAGTCCAATAATAAATAACCAAAACTCAATCTAGACATGTCACAATTATAAACGGCAAAATCAACCGTAATAAAATACCATCCAAACTTATGGGATATAAACAACCCACATATCAAAAATAATCCTAAATGAACTTCGATAACAATAAATATAAATATGCACAAATTTGACATAACACTCTAAACTAAAGGAATGCCCTGGAGGTCCATGCAATTGAGTCCCCGCTACGCCATGAGTCTACTCTAAGTCCTTCTAACACCTGGAAATGGTAAACAACTAAGTCAGCTGATAGCTCAGTGAGTAGCAACATGGATAGTAAATACAGTTTTGAAAACAGGGTTCAATTCCAAAATAAGATATATATCACAGAAACTAGATTGGCATACAGTTTGGTAAATACAATCTGTTTCAAAAAGATGGTTCCACAATTCAACACTTAAAATACTCATGTCTCGGAAGAACATGATAAACAACATTTTCCACTTAAAATAGATTATAACATGAACACCAATAATTTTCTGGGTACCAATAAAAACAAATAATCTGCCACACATTTCTCAGGCTATAAGCCCCGTTGGATCCAATACCGAACTAAGAGTTATCCTCAGGGTGGCACCTGGGCCTTTTCTCAAAGACGATCCGATTGAAGGTCACCTAGTTATTTTTAAAGGTCTTTTCCTTACAATCGTTGAGCACTAGAGTCATCACGGCCCAACCCGGATCTGTTCCCTAGTGGCCAGAGTCACCACACACAGTGGAATAATTTCCCTGGACTAAATACACACATGGTCCCAATAATCAATACACATAAGTTTTGCAAAACATGGTAGTTCATCATTATAAACATGAGACCAAAAAAAATAGTTTACAGTATGCCAAGTTCACACATGTTTTGGAAATAATTTGATTCAATTAATAATATAATAATTTATCAAAACAATTTAGTCTTAAAACAACAATTTAATTTTCCAACAGTTCAGGGTAGGGGAACATTTATAAAAATACGTAGCATGAAACTACTCACCTGAAACGAAATAATATAATCCTCGAATAGAGTGTAAAAGTCCAACTAGTGGCCTGAACCAAGTATAAAAACTACACGTCACAACTAATTTAAAAATACTAAAAAAAAATAAGAACTAAGTAACCTCAAACTAAAGCGCACTAACACGGCTCAACCCAACTCACCGTTACTCTTAAATATTACATAAGCTCATGTTCTTCAAGGTTTAAAATCACCCAAGACATAGGTTCCGATCGAAACTTACCTAAAAATAACTTTAAGATAAAACAGTGTTTTAAACAAGTTTTCCCAATCTATTCGCTAACTTTGAAAATTAAAAAACCCACTCCACGCTATTTGAAAAATTATAAAAACCTCCAGATATGATCTAATATATCCTAAGTTTCAAACCCAATTGGTTTCACTTGATTTTATTATCAAAATAATTATCTACAATTTATTATATCAAAACAGGTTGTTTTCTGCAGCACTTTAAAGAAATTGACGGTTCTCTTAATATACAAGAGAAATCAATGCAAGGCCAAAAACGTACGAAACTAGACTCGTAACCAGTTCTAGTGACACTAATTTGATAATTTTTGGATTTATACCCAAAGAGAACAACACTCCCGAATTTACTGTTTCGGACTGGTTTCCTGGACAGATTTGAATACCTCAATTTATATGGATTTCGACTCCCAAAAATTATGAAAAAAAATCAGATATGCAATTCAATATGTAATTGATCTACTGTAAAAATTTTAGATTAAAATTCATCCGTTTGATATGGTTTCTTGATTTTTAAAGTTCGTGATTCTGCGCAGAATTTTTGAACTAAGAATTACACCCATTCTTTACACATAAATTTAGCTCCTCAGATTTCTTAATAGTGTATACATATATATACAAAATACATAAACCTACAACCTCTCCATGAATGAATAAAATAATTATAGAATAAGGATAGAACAAAGAAAGAAGAGAAGAAAACCTAGAAAGGCTAACCTTTGATGATCACACACAACACAACACACCCAAAAGTTCTTTGATTGCAACATCTTCTTCTTTTGTTCCTTCTCTCAAGCCCTCTCCCGTGGCTGCTGTGTTGTTGCCCTATGTGGTGAACAAATAATAGAGTAGGGTTTGTGTTTATTTTATTTTATACTAGTGGTGGGCACACATAGGTCAAATAAATAGATAAATATACAATATATATATATATATATATATGTTATATGCAACTCAAATGATAAGAGTCTTATATATTAACTTTGTGGTCTAGAGTTCAAGTCACACCCTCCTCTCTCTATATATATATATATATTTTTTATAATAAATCTTGCCTCTAAATTAAATGCTTTCACCACAAATTTATTTTAAGTTTAAAATTAATTAAAAGATCCTCCAATAATATTTATTTTGCACCTTAGAATTCACCACCAAAATATTTGAGATTATAATATTATTATTTAATTATTTACTTAATTTTTATATTCGGGTTCTCACATTCTCCCCCCCTAAAAGAAAAGTTTCGTCCTCGAAACTAGCCCGAGTAAATCATGAGAATAGATGTGGGTACTTCTCGCGCATCTCGTCCTCGCATTCCCAAGTGGCCTCTTCAACTAGATGATTACGCCACAGTACCTTAACCAATTTAATGACCTTTGTACGCAACATTTTCTCTTTCGAATCCAAAATCTGAACAGGTATCTCCTCATACGAAAAAATCCTTTCTAATCTGAAGCGGCTCATAATCTATCACATGCGACAGACTGTGCACATATTTCCTCAGCATAGACACGTGAAACACATTATGCACTCCTGCCAACCTAGGGGGTAAAACAACACGGTACACAACCTCACTAACCTTCTCTAATACCTCAAATGGTCCAATGTATCTAGAACTCAACTTTCCTTCCTTTCCAAACCTGATGACTCCTTTCCATGGTGATACTTTCAAGAATACCATATCCCCCACATGAAACTCTAAATCTCTCCTACGATGATCAACATAACTTTTTTGTTTACTCTGAGCAGTCAATAATCTCTCTCTAATGGTGATAATTTTTTGTGTAGCATCCTCCACCAAATTAAGTCCCAACATTTGCCTCTTACCAACCTCATACCAGCACAAATGAGACCTACACTTCCTCACATACAAAGCCTCATAAGGCGTTACTCCCAAACTAGAATGATAACTATTATTATACGCAAACTCCATGAGCGGTAAATAATCATCCTAATTACCTCTCCACTCCAAAGCATAAGCCCTCAACATATCCTCAATGATTTGAATAGTCCTCTCCAATACGCCATCTGTCTAAGGGTGATAAGTTGAACTAAAATTTAACCAAGTACCCATAACTGACTGTAACGCACCCCAAAACTTAGACACAAAACGAGGGTCCCAATCTGACACTATTGACACTAGTGCACCATGAAATCCAACAATCTCCTTCACATACAACTGTGTAAATCGAGTTAGAGAATAGTTCATTCGAACTGCAATAAAATGTGCTGACTTGGTTAATCTATCCACAACTACCCAAACTGCATCATGATTACTACTAGTACGAGGTAATCCGCACACGAAATCCATGGTAACATGATCCTACTTCCACTCTGGGATAGGTAAAGGTTGTAGTTTCCCTGCCGGTTTCTAATGTTCTACTTTAACCTGTTGACACACAAAACACTGAGCCACAAATTTTGCAATATCTCCCTTCATACCATTCCACCAAAAATGTTTATGAAGATCTTGATACATCTTAGTACTTCCAGAATGAATGCTGTAACTAGAACTATGTGCCTCCGTCATAATCTCCTTTCTCAATCACCACTAGCAAGAACACAAATTTGACTACGGAATCTAAGCAACCCATCATCACTAACCACAAAGTCTACATGCTTACCCTCTGCCATCTCTCCTCTAATACGCTTACACTGGGGGTCAATCTCCTGTGCTAAACGAATCCGTTCTCTCAAGGTCGGCTGAACTGTCAATTGACTACAATAAGCCCTATTACCAGGTGTAACAACCTCAAGCCGCAAACGTCTCATGTCTTCCACCAAACAACTCTTAATACACAAAGCAACTATATCTCCAATTGCAACCTTCTTACTCAAGGCATCTGCTACCACATTTCCTTCTCCGGATGATACAAAATATTCACATCAAAATCTTTTAACAACTCAAGCCATCTTCCTTGCCTCAAATTTAGTTCCTTCTGTGTGAAAATATACTTCAAACTCTTATGATCAGTGTAAATCTCACATGACTCTCTATACAAATAATGCCGCCAGATCTTAAGAGCGAAAATCACTGCTGCTAACTCTAAGTCATGTGTAGGATAGTTTCTCTCATGTATTTTCAACTGTTGTGACGTATAAGTAATCTCCTTCCTATGCTGCATGGGCACACATCCTAAACCCTATCGTGAAGCATCACTATAAATCACAAAACCACCACCATTAGTAGATAAGGCAAGGATTGGAGCTGATATCAACCTTTGTTTAAACTCTTAGAAGCTACACTCACAATCATCATTCCACTCAAACTTTACCTCTTTCCTAGTGAGGTTTATAAATGGCAAAGCAATACAGCAGAATCCTTCCACAAACTGTCTATAATATCCAGCAAGCCCTAGAAAGCTACGTACCTCTGTAACAGAAATAGGTCGCGGCCAATCAATAATTGCTGCTACCTTCGTGCTATCTACAAATACCCCATCTTTACTCCCACATGACCCAAAAAGGATACACTGCTCAACTAGAATTCACACTTCTTAAATTTTGCATACAGTCTCTTCTCTCTAAGGATCTGAAATGCTACCCTCAAATATTGTTTATGCTTTACTCCTCGAATAAATTAGGATGTCATCAATAAACATTACCAAAAATTTATCCAGCTGCGTTTTAAATACTCTATTCATCAAATCCATGAATGCGGCGTGTGCATTTGTGAGACCAAAAGGCATTACCAAGAACTCATAATGCCCATAACGGATTCTAAAAGTTGTCTTAGGAACATCCTCATCCTTTACTTTCAACTGGTGATAGCCTAACCTCAAGTCAATCTTAGAGAATACTTGAGCTCCCTGCAATTGGTCAAATAGGTCAACAATACGTGGCAAAGGATACATATTCTTCACTGTGACTTTGTTCGGTTCTCAACAATCAATACACAACCTCATAGACCCATCATTCTTCTTCACAAACAACACAGGTGCTCTCCAAGGTGAAACACTAGGCCTAATAAAACCTTTGTCTAACAACTCCTATAACTGAGTTTGTAACTCCCTCAACTCCAACGACGCCATTCTATAGGGCACTTTAGAAATAAGTGTTGTGTCAGGGACCAAGTTAATGGAAAATTCTACCTCACGATCTAGAGGAAGTCTAGGTAGATCCTTTAGAAAAACATCAACACAATCACTCACTACAGGCAATTCCTCTAACTTATATTCTGGCAGTTCAATACTCACCACAGAAGCTAAATAATCATGACACCCTTTACTTAACATTCGATTAGCCTAAAAGGCAGAAGTAAACCAGATAGAAGACCCTTTCTTATCTCCCTAAAAGAAAAACTCAAGTTGTCCCAACATAGCAAAAACTACCATCTTTCTAAAACAATCAGCAGAGGTATGATGCTTGGTCAACCAATCCATCCCCGAAATCACATAAAAATCCTTCATCTCTAAAGAAATCAAATCCACTGGAAAAATTCTACCATCCATCTCTATCTCACAAGATCTACAGACATCTCCTAACACTACTGTTTCTTCTAATGGATTACACACGGTAATACAAACATCAAAGGCTCAAAAAGAATTGACAATCCATGTAAATATCTAGGTACCAACTCTTAACCTTCAAAATGAAATTAAGAAAGATTCAACATAAGTTTAAACAAAACTAACTTAACCAAACACCACTAAGTACTATAGGGACTCGGACCTCGTCTAAATGATGAAATGCAAGATATGTAACTCAATAAACCTATTGCTCTGATACCACAATTGTCACACCCCAAATCCGGGCATGACCGGCCGTGGCCCACAGGGACTTAGCCCAAGGCACACGTAAGCCTAAACACGAATCCAATCACATTGAACAACTGAACAATAGTCCAATAATAAATAACCAAAACTCAATCTCGACATGTCACAATTATAAACGGCAAAATCAACCGTAATAAAAAACCATCCAAACTTATGGGATATAAACAACCCACATATCAAAAATAATCCTAAATGAACTTTGATAAGAATAAATATAAATATGCACAAATTTGACATAACACTCTAAACTAAAGGAATGCCCTAGAGGTCCATGCAATTGAGTCCCCGCTACGCCATGAGTCCACTCTAAGTCCTTCTAACACCTGGAAATGGTAAACAACTAAGTCAGCTGATAGCTCAGTGAGTAGCAACATGGATAGTAAATACAGTTTTGAAAACAGGGTTCAATTCCAAAATAAGATATATATCACAGAAACTAGATTGGCATACAGTTTGGTAAATACAATCTGTTTCAAAAAGATGGTTCCACAATTCAACACTTAAAATACTCATGTCTCGGAAGAACATGATAAACAACATTTTCCACTTAAAATAGATTATAACATGAACACCAATAATTTTCTGGGTACCAATAAAAACAAATAATCTGCCACACATTTCTCAGGCTATAAGCCCCGTTGGATCCAATACCGAACTAAGAGTTATCCTCAGGGTGGCACCTGGGCCTTTTCTCAAAGACGATCCGATTGAAGGTCACCTAGTTATTTTTAAAGGTCTTTTCCTTACAATCGTTGAGCACTAGAGTCATCACGGCCCAACCCGGATCTGTTCCCTAGTGGCCAGAGTCACCACACACAGTGGAATAATTTCCCTGGACTAAATACACACATGGTCCCAATAATCAATACACATAAGTTTTGCAAAACATGGTAGTTCATCATTATAAACATGAGACCAAAAAAAATAGTTTACAGTATGCCAAGTTCACACATGTTTTGGAAATAATTTGATTCAATTAATAATATAATAATTTATCAAAACAATTTAGTCTTAAAACAACAATTTAATTTTCCAACAGTTCAGGGTAGGGGAACATTTATAAAAATACGTAGCATGAAACTACTCACCTGAAACGAAATAATATAATCCTCGAATAGAGTGTAAAAGTCCAACTAGTGGCCTGAACCAAGTATAAAAACTACACGTCACAACTAATTTAAAAATACTAAAAAAAAATAAGAACTAAGTAACCTCAAACTAAAGCGCACTAACACGGCTCAACCCAACTCACCGTTACTCTTAAATATTACATAAGCTCATGTTCTTCAAGGTTTAAAATCACCCAAGACATAGGTTCCGATCGAAACTTACCTAAAAATAACTTTAAGATAAAACAGTGTTTTAAACAAGTTTTCCCAATCTATTCGCTAACTTTGAAAATTAAAAAACCCACTCCACGCTATTTGAAAAATTATAAAAACCTCCAGATATGATCTAATATATCCTAAGTTTCAAACCCAATTGGTTTCACTTGATTTTCTTATCAAAATAATTATCTACAATTTATTATATCAAAACAGGTTGTTTTCTGCAGCACTTTAAAGAAATTGACAGTTCTCTTAATATACAAGAGCAATCAATGCAAGGCCAAAAACATACGAAACTAGACTCGTAACCAGTTCTAGTGACACTAATTTGATAATTTTTGGATTTATACCCAAAGAGAACAACACTCCCGAATTTACTGTTTCGGACTGGTTTCCTGGACAGATTTGAATACCTCAATTTATATGGATTTCGACTCCCAAAAATTATGAAAAAAAATCAGATACGCAATTCAATATGTAATTGATCTACTGTAAAAATTTCAGATTAAAATTCATCCGTTTGATATGGTTTCTTGATTTTTAAAGTTCGTGATTCTGCGCAGAATTTTTGAACTAAGAATTACACCCATTCTTTACACATAAATTTAGCTCCTCAGATTTCTTAATAGTGTATACATATATATACAAAATACATAAACCTACAACCTCTCCATGAATGAATAAAATAATTATAGAATAAGGATAGAACAAAGAAAGAAGAGAAGAAAACCTAGAAAGGCTAACCTTTGATGATCACACACAACACAACACACCCAAAAGTTCTTTGATTGCAACATCTTCTTCTTTTGTTCCTTCTCTCAAGCCCTCTCCCGTGGCTGCTGTGTTGTTGCCCTATGTGGTGAACAAATAATAGAGTAGGGTTTGTGTTTATTTTATTTTATACTAGTGGTGGGCACACATAGGTCAAATAAATAGATAAATATACAATATATATATATATATATATATATGTTATATGCAACTCAAATGATAAGAGTCTTATATATTAACTTTGTGGTCTAGAGTTCAAGTCACACCCTCCTCTCTCTCTATATATATATATATTTTTTTATATTAAATCTTGCCTCTAAATTAAATGCTTTCACCACAAATTTATTTTAAGTTTAAAATTACTTAAAAGATCTTCCAATAATATTTATTTTGCACCTTAGAATTCACCATCAAAATATTTGAGATTGTAATATTATTATTTAATTATTTACTTAATTTTTATATTCGGGTTCTCACACCAAAGATGCAGACATTGGTTGATGAGGACTCAAACTGTGAAGATCAAAATGATGAAGATCAAAAATCATAACTCTAACTTTTTTCCTTCTGAACTTACTTTCTGTTGTCGGTGCAGAAGACGTGGCGGAGGATGTCGGAGTACCAAAAGGCGAAAAAAACCTTATTCTGTGACTCTGTCATTTTGAGACACACACACACACACACACACACACACATACACAGAGAGAGAGACTGTGTGAATGGCTCCGAAAACTGTCGTGAGAGAGAGAGAGAGATAGAGAGTATTGCGATCCCGGTTGTCCCCTTTACTGTTCTGTTGCATTCTGGTCTTGGGTTCCGTGATGTGGGTGGTGGTATATCTTGTTGTCATCCTTTAATTCAATTTGTTCGGGTTTTAGGATGTATTGGGCAGAGTTGTTACAGGTTGGTTAGGCTTTGGTTTCAATTCTTTGTTGCCCAGTTTTTAGGAGGTCCGCTCGAGCGGGCCTTCTTGCGCTCGAGCAGATATTGCATGCTCCAGTATATTGGTGTTCTGCAGAACTTCTACAGGCGTGTTTTTCATGCTCGAGCGGGTATCTTTGCGCTCAAGCGGTGGCGCTCGAGCGGGTGCTCTGGCACTCAAGCGGGTAATACTTTTTGGTGTAAGTTCTGGGAGGGGGAAATTTACGCTCGAGCAGACTGGTTTTCGCGCTTGAGCAGATATACTTTATTCTTGTGTCTTGGCGCTCGAGCGGACCTTGTTTTTTGTTCTTGGCGCTCGAGTGTTGTGTTCTCTGCTCGAGCAAGAATGTCATATATCAGTTGGCAGCTGGGCATTTTAAAATCACTTTTTACATTCTCTCTCTCTCTCTCTTACTTTCTAAAAAGACATTTTGAAAGTTCCTCTCTCCAGAAACTCCCTTCTCTCTAGGATTTGATCTAGTTAGAGTGTTTCCCTTCCCTTCGGCCTTTGTAAGAGTTGGGTTGATCGTCGAGGGCTACACAATGATCCGAGAATATTGAGTTTTGGAGCACGTTGAGTTTCTTCACCTTCTTTCCTTGAGCTCCGAATTTGAGGTAGGGATTCCTACTCACTCCTATGGTCTTTGACATAGATTTTTGATTGTTTTGATAAAGTGTTGAAGTTGGGTAATTTTGGGACTTAGGGTTTCAAAATATTAAAAGAGGGTTTTGTTATTTTGATTTCAAGAATGTGTGTTATGAGTTTCAAAATAACAATATTGTTGTTGGTTGTTGAAATATAGACCATTGGGTCAATATTGGGAAATGGGGTAGAAAACCCTAATTGGTTGTATAAATTAATTGGTATGATTAATTTGAGAAAATGGTGGTTATATGGAATTGAGTTGGAAATAATGAAATTGGTTCATTATATGGTTGAATAGTGGAGTTAGATTTATTAATCACTCACTTTGGAAAACATTGATATTTTATCTGTTGGAGCTTTTATTATCTGTTTAGAAATAATTGCTTGGGCTACCGGTGGAGGGTAGTTTTGATTGTTGTAGACAATGCATGATGATTAGGAAAACTAAAACTAATCAATTGGATATGTCATAGAGTATGACAGTTGGTAGAATACATTAACGTTATGTATTGATTGATTGTGTATATGACCTTTGTGTATATACGTTGTGTGTGTGGGGGGAGATAGGGGATGTACTCCACGGTTTAGAGAAAGATAGGGGATGGACCTCTAAATCGGATGTTGTTTGGGAGGAGATAGGGGATGGACTCCACTGATACAGCTCATATGCTTGTCAGATAATGTGTTGATATAGCTCATATGCTTATCTTTGGAAGTGTTGATACATCTCATATGCTTATCTTTGGAAGTGTTGATACAGCTCATATGCTTATCTTTGGAAGTGTTGATATAGCTAATATGCATATCTGTTGAAATGGGGATATAGCTTGTATGCTTATCTGTTGAGATGTTGATACAACTAGTATGTTTATCTATTGTAAAAACGGGAAATGTTTAATATGAGTCACAGTCTCATATAAGTGGTTGGCCAGGTTCTGAGCCGTTGATGTAAATTGTGAAATTGATAAGAAATGGAAATTGAAATGAAACATGAACATAGTGGTCATGAAATGGAAATGGGTTATGAATTGGTTTATGGAAATTGAACATTTATCAATTGCTAATGTCTTAGTTATTGCTCATACTATGTTTAGCATATCTCTACTGGGCATTGGCTCACCCTATATGGGACATTATTTTCAGGTACAGGTAGTATGCCGCCTCCAAGGACATAGCTTGGATGATGATGAGAGTTGAAGACTCTTTTCTTTTGTTTGTATTACGTGTATATCAAGCCAAGGGCTTATTTTGTATAGAGTTAGTACTCTTCTTTTGTCTAACCAGGTGTTGACTTGGAAAGTTGTAAGCCTATAGGGCATTTGCTTTTGTTGTTAACATATAATACAGTTGTAAGAATTACTCTGATGAATAAAAATGGTTGGTTTTCTTTTATATCAATGCATGTCTAAAGTGATGGATTTTATGTATTATTTTGAGGGCGTTACAGAGAGACTGTGTGAATGGCTGCAAAAACTGCCGTGTGAGAGAGAGAGAGAGAGAGAGAGAGAGAGAGAGAGAGACTGCGTGGAATGTCTTAACGAAAAGTGATTAATATATATGGATAGACAGAGGGGACAAGGGATCAATGAAGGCAAGGGAGATTTTTTTTTCAAACAGAGATGGCTGAGTGCGAGAGACACATTTGAACATCAATATACTCTCTTCCTCTCTCTCATCCATAGTAAATAATATGTTTCTTACATTCCTTATTTTCTTTGAACACGCTTTCCCTCTCTTCTATGGAAGTCTCATTGCTTCCTTCCTTCCCAATTTCCAGAAGGCAATGTATCCTTATATGCATATTTCCATAATTTCCTTAATTTGAATTATTTACAATATGAATAATTTGAATAATTTACAATATGAATAATTTACAATTTGAATAATTTGAATAATTTCCATAATTTGAATAATTTGAATAATTATCCTAATAATTTGAATATTTTTCATAATTTGAATTATTTACAATATGGAGGGAGGAGCGATTCGCGGAGTCTATCCTAATTTCCATAATTTGAATAGTTATCGTAATAATTTGAATAATTTTCATAATGGGCACCGAGATCATGTGCTAAATAATTAGACAGCTATTAGAGTGTCTCTAACGCTTACTCAAAAAAAAATTTAATATTAAATTTGAATAAAAAATTAATGAAAAGTTTCATATGATACTATGTGTTCCAATGCTAATTTTTTAATTTTTATCAAACAACTGGTTGACCAAGAGGTCGTCCGACTTATGTAAATTTTCATCAAACAATCAGTTGATCGGGAGGACAATCAATCGGTCATCCGGTGTATGGTGAAGTCTCTGTAAAAGTAACGGCTATCTGTAAAAATTTGATAAACGATGAAGCCTCTCTCAATTTGATGAAATTTTTTATTTTCCTTTCATTTGATATGGGTTTGATGTCGTGGTTGGAGCAACAAAAGCGTGCGTATTTTAACAAATTTGAATTTGATGGAAAATCTCAGTAAAAGTTTGAGACGCTCTTATCGGAGTAGAAAAAAAATAAATATATGCATTTATACTTAGGGCTTGTGCAAGGAAATGGTTTTTTAGTAATTTTGTTAAATTATGAGGTGAAAAAAATAAAGTGTTTAAGAATAATTTTTTGAATTTTTAAAAAAAGAAGTACAAAAAGAAAGAAATGAATCTTTAACTTTTTTATAGGATTTTTTAAAACTTTTTTAATGATTTTTTGATTTTATTTTATTTTATCAATCTCCCAAACAACCTCTTAAGCTTAATTTCATATCACTTGATGGGTAAACGAAACAAATATCACATGTTTCTTTTTTGTCACTTTAAATTTTGTTAATTTATAAAATTATTCATGTCACAAAAATCATCATAAGAATCAAATAAGATCCAATAGGATAGAGAAGAGAAAAGAGGTAAAAAGTAATGTAGATTCGTGTAAACCATCATGATGATTTACATTCATTTATATAATGCTACTTTTTCTTCCTATTTTTTATAGAAGTGTTGAAATTTCAATCCTAACATCTAGTTTGGTAGAAAAACCATGATCATAGGGCAATTATTTAGTAATTTCAAAACATTATAAAATATTATTTATGCGATATTCTGAATTAATCATGTAGTAAAATATTGTATGACAGAAATGTGGAGATTTATACCATTATTAGATAATTAAAAGACAAATGATGGTTTTGTGTTGTGATTTTTCTTATTTTTCGAGATTAATTACCATATAGACAATGTCATATGACGATAAAAAAAAAAATAGACAATTTTATATGGTAATTCCATTTCTTCCAAATACTTTTCCGTGTTTTGTTTTGCAATCTGCAAGTTCCCAAAATATGAAATTGATGTTGCAAAGACAATAAGAGAGAGAGAGAGAGAGAGAGAGAGAGAGAGAGATTGATAGAGAAAGACAAAGTTAATTGGACCTTTTCATTAGGCTTCTTCTATTTCTCACTCATGTATTCCATTTTTCAATTACCTCATTGCCAATCTTGCTCTCTGCTCTTCGCTCATTTCTGAACAAGAAAAACGCAGACATGGGTTGCTTCGGTTTCAACAGGTCCTTTTCTTTCCTGTAGAAATTCAATGAGACAAAGATTAGAGAGAGAAGAAGAAGAAGGGGGGGAGAGAGAAATATAGAGAAAATTACTGAATTTACTTATTCAACTGAAGAAACTGCTCTTCCTCCAACAACTTCATGGTTTCAGTTGTGAACGCCAGAGACGCAGACATTGGTTGATGAGGACTCAAACTGTGAAGATCAAAATGACGAAGATCAAAAATCATAACTCTAACTTTTTTCCTTCTGATCTTCCTTTCTGCTGTCGGTGCAGAAGACGCGACGGAGGATGTCAGAGTACCAAAAGGCGAAACAAACCTTATTCTGTGACTCTGTCTTTTTGAGACACACACACACACACACACACAGAGACTGTGTGAATGGCTGCGAAAACTGTTGTGAGAGAGAGAGATAGAGAGACTGTGTGAATGGCTGCAAAAACTGTCGTGAGAGAGAGAGAGAGAGAAAGAGAGAGAGACTATGTGGAATGGTTGAACTAAAAGTGATTAATATATATGGATAGGCAGAGGGGACAAGGGATCAATGAAAGCAAGGGAGATTTTTTTTTTCAAACTGTGACGGCTGAGTGCGAGCGACACATTTGAACATTAATATACTCTCTCCCTCTCTCTCATCAGTAGTAAATAATATGTTTCTTACATTCCTTATTTTCTTTGAACACGCTTTCCCGCTCTTCTATGGAAGTTTCATTCCTTCCTTCCTTCCTAATTTCCAAAAGGCAATATATCCTTATATGCCTATTTCCATAATTTCCATAATTTGAATTATTTACAATATGAATAATTTGAATAATATTTGAATAATTTGAATAATTTACAATATGAATAATTTGAATAATTATCCTAATAATTTGAATATGTTTCATAATTTGAATTATTTACAATATGGAGGGAGGAGTGATTCGCGGAGTCTATCCTAATTTCCATAATTTGAATAATTTGAATTATTTACAATATGAATAATTTGAATAATTTCCATAATTTGAATAATTTTCATAATGGGCACCCAGATCATGTGCTAGACAATTAGACAGCTATTAGAGTATCTCTAATGCTTACTCAAAAAAAATTTAATATTAAATTTAAATAAAAAATTAATGAAAAGTTTCCTATGATACTATGTGTTCCAATGCTAATTTTTTAATTTTTATTAAACAACTGGTCGACCATGAGGTCGTCCGACTTATGTAAATTTTCATCAAACAATCAGTTGATCGGGAGGACAATCAATCGGTCATTCGGTGTATGGTGAAGTCTCTGCAAAAGTAACGGCTATCTGTAAAAATTTGATAAACGATGAAGCCTCCCTCAATTTGATGAAATTTTTTATTTTCCTTTCATTTGATATTGGTTTGATGTCATGGTTGGAGTAACAAAAGTGTGCGTATTTTAACAAATTTAAATTTGATGGAAAATCTAAGTAAAAGTTTGAGACGCTCTTATCGGAGTAGAAAAAAATAAATATATGCATTTATACTTTAGGCTTGTTAAGGAAATGGTTTTTTAGTAATTTTGTTATAGCGATCCCGGTTGTCCCTTTACTGTTTTGTTGTATTCTGGACTCAGTTCCGTGAAGTTGGTAGTGGTATCTATCTTGTTGACGTCCTTTAATTTCACTTGATTGAGTTTTAGGATGTTTTGAGCAGGGTTGTTACAGGTTGGTTAGGCCTTGGTTTCAATTCCTTGTTGTCCAGTTTTTAGGCGATCCGCTCGAGCGGGTCTTCTTACGCTCGAGCGAGGATTGCACACCTCCAGTATTTCATGTTCCTGCAAAACTTCTGCAGTTGTGATTTTTACGCTCGAGCGGGTTTGTTTACGCTCGAGAGGTAGCGCTCGAGCGGGTTTGGTGGCGCTCAAGCGGGTAGTACTTTCTGGGTATGAGTTCTGGGAGGGGGAAATCTATGCTCAAGCGGACTGGTTTTCACGCTCGAGCGGAAGTGCTTTATTCTTGTGTCTTGGCGCTCGAGCGGGCCTTATTGCGCTCGAGCGTGTCCAGATTTTTGTTCTTGGAGCTCGAGCGTTGTGTTATCCGCTCGAGCGGGTCATGCGTATATGAGTTATCCGCTGGGTGATTTTAAATCACTTTTTACTTTCCTTTCTCTCTCCTACTTTTTCTAAAACCCATTTTGAGAGCTCATCTCTCTAAAACCTTGACTTCTCTCTAGGTATTGATCTAGTAGGAGTGATTTCCTCACCTTTGGCCTTTACAAAAAAGTTGTTGATCGTCGAGGGCTATCTTTTGATCCGAGAAATTCGTGGTTTGGAGCATTTTCGTTTTCTTCACCTTCTTGGTTGGGAGTCATCTTTTGAGGTAGGGATAACCTACTCCTCACTATGGGCTTTGTCTTTAAATTTTAGTATTTTGAGATGTTGGGGTTGGTTTGGTAATTTTGTGAAAGTTTGGGGCTTTTGTGCAAATTTACAAAAGTTGGGGTTTTAACTATATAAAACCTAGATGCATGTTTGGCATGGAAAGGTGAAATTAATGTTAAAACATTAATGAAAATGGAACCTGAGGGTTGTAATGTTAATTATGGATTATGCCCTAATTACATTGGTTAATTAATTCGTATAATTAATTACGAGAAATGAGGAATTGATTTGGAAAGGTATGAGATTAAAGGGTGTGGTTGGGCCATTTACCGCTCACCTAGTTGAAATCTTGATTATATATCCATTGTTGCATTTATTTTCTGTATAGAAATAACTGCTTTGGGCTATCGGTGGAGGATAGTCTTGATTGTTGTAGACAATGCATAATGATTAGGCAAACTGAAACTAATCTCTGGAATGTGTCATTGAGTATGACGGTTGAAAGAATACATTAAATTTATGTGTTGTGTGATGATGTGTATAATTATTGTTTATATGCATTGTGTCGTGTTGGAGGAGATAGGGGATGTACTCCACGGTTTAGGGGATGAAAGGGGATAGACCTCTAAACCGGATGTCGTTGGGAGAAGATAGGGGATGGACTCCATAGATAGAGCTCATATGCTTATCTAGTAATGTGTTGACATAGCTCATATGCTTGTCTTTGGAAGTGTGATAGTGCTCTTATGCATATCTATGGAAGTGATGATATAGCTTGTATGCTTATCTGTTGATGTGTTGATACAGCTAGTACGCTTATCTAATATGAATTGGGAAGAAGTTTAATATGAGTTACTGTGTCATGTAAGTTGTTTGGCCAGGTTCTGAGCAATGGTTATAAATTGAGAATTGAAAAGAATTGAAAAATGGATTGTAACATGGACTTGTATGTCATGAAACCGTAAAGTGTGATAAGGGAAAGTATCAGTGTTGACAATCTATCAACTATTAATCTTTTAGTCATTGTTCATATTTGGTTTAGTGTATTTCTACTGGGCTGTGGCTCACCCTATATGGGAATATCATTTTCAGGTACAGGTAGCATGCCACCTCCAAGGACGTAGCTTGGGAGGCTAGAGGCGGGCAGTCTTTTGTTGTTTAGTTTCTTTGATGTATTACATGTGTATTCAAGCCAAAGGCTTAATGTGTAAATGAGTTAGCACTTTTTTTGTTGTAACCAAGTGTTAACTTGGAAAGCTGTAAGCCTTTAGGGCATTTGCTTTTGTCGTTAACATGTAATATTTTTGGTAATGGAACTCCGATGAATTGAAGAATTTGGAGCTTTTATATATATCAATGCATGTTTATATTGATGGGATTAATGTTATATTTTTTTGAGGGCGTTACAACTTGGTATCAGAGCGTACCGGGTTCGAATGGTTTGGGTACGGGGGAAGTGATTAGGATCACAACGGGTTTGTCTCGCTTGATAGAGACTTAGGTGTAGTGTCATATGCTATGTGTTTAAATTGATAACATGCTTATGTGTTTATATGGGTATGGGATTTAATTTCTAGGATGTTGATTGGATCCTTGGGTTTCTGGGAGTCTTGTTGGAAAGGCACTTGATCAATGCCGTTTCTAACCGGAACTCTAGTAACGCCTCGGGACTATCATTATCCGGAAATGAAATTCGTAAATGCTTATGTGTTTATGTGCTTACGTGGAATGAATTACAGTTGTCCATGCATTAGGACGTGAGTGTTTAGTTTCAACACATTGATGAATGTGCTAATGTTCTGAGTTACCTTTATTATGATGTCAGGACGGGGACGCGGTAGGCGTGGCAGGCGTAGTAGGCAGGAGATGCCTTTACCGGAGGAGGTTCCGGCAGTGCATGAGGGAGTTGGTCAGGCCAATGTGGCCGAGCCAGCGGGTCAGCAGGCTATGAGTGCCTTGGCACGAGAGATAGCAGGAGCTTTGGGTATTCTCAGAGTAGGGAATCAGGCAGCTGAGGCAGGGCCTTCTTTCTTGAAGAGGGAGTTCTTCTGGTCTAATTCGGACGAGTTTGTTGGAGATTTGAAGGAACCACTGAAGGCTGACGAGTGGTTAGAACAAATGAGTAAGACATTCGAGATGCTTGGCATCGAGGACAGAGCATTGAAAGTGACCTTGGCATCCTTCCAGCTGAAGGGAGATGCGGGTCAATGGTGGAAGTACGAGAAGGCTCGCGTTGGTGGTACATGGGAGGCGTTCGTAAATGCTTTCCAGGAGAGGTTCTTATCTGCAGTTGCTAGGGAGAAGCTGAGGGATCAGTTTAGCCGGCTTAATCAGCAGGGTACGTCTGTGGCAGAGTTTGAGGCCACTTTTACTAGTTTGTCCAGGTTTGCACCCGAGTTGGTGGCGTCCGAAGAACACCGTTGCTACGAGTTTGAGCGGAAGTTGAGGCGGGGCCTCAAGTTAAGGGTTGGTGGGTCTTACATCTGAGTGTATAGACATTTAGTGGATGTTGCAGCTCATATGAAGCTTATGATGCAGGAGGAAGACGAGGAGAAACATAGAGGCTCTAAGCGGGGCCAGGAGGGTCAGGATGATGGCAGGAGACAGAGGGGTTATAACCCTCAGCAGTCTTAGGGTGGAGTTACTAGATCGACCTTTCCGGTGCCGAGTGCAGGCTCGGGAAGAGGTAATCAGGGAGGTTTGACTTGCTACACTTGTGGCCAGTTGGGTCACAAGTCTTCGGTTTGCCCGCAGAAGGGCGAAGGTCAGAGAGGTGCTTCTTCTTCAACTAGACCCCAGAGTCAAAGTTTGGGCAGGGGGCAGCCCTTATCTTGCTATCAGTGTGGGCAGCCTGGGCACCTGAAGAGGTTTTGCCCACAGTTGAGTGCCACTTCAGGAGCGTTTGGTTCTAAACAGATGCAGGGATTTCAGCCAGCTCAGTCTGTGCAGGCCTCGAGGGCCAATCCGGGAGCTTCGTCATCCCAGTCAGTGCAGCAGTCGTATGCTCCGAGGGGTGAGTAGGTGGATCAGGGGCCTACAGGGCGCGTGTATGCTGTTACCGCGCAGGATCTAGTACCGGCTCCATCAATAGTGAGAGGTACCTTTTGTTTTGCAACTCGGTTGCTAATTTGTTGATTGACACGGGTGCATCTCATTCTTTTGTATCTACTACATTTGCATCTGTTTTGGAATTGGAGTTGGCACAGTCAGCATCTCCTGTTTGTGTGGTATTGCCTATTGGTGGTGAGTTGATCTTGAAACAAGGTGTTAGAGGTTACGATATAGAGGTCGTCGACCATAGGCTTCCTTTTCCTTTTGTTGTCATACCCATGAAGGGTTTTGATGTTATTTTGGGTATGGACTAGCTATCGTCATACCGGGCTCTCATTGATTGTTACCGCCAGAGGGTCACGTTATGTACCTTGAGCGGGGAGTGGTTCCATTTCTTGGAAGACCGGGTTGGTAGTGTTTTGCCACCGGGGTATGATTCGCGAGGGCGGAGTGAGCTTAATGGTCTACTTGCTAGCTTTGAGAGTGGTGAGAGTGGTGAGTGTGGTGAGACCCCGCTTGTGTTGCCGAGGGTGGTTTGTGAGTATTCAGATGTCTTTCCAGAGGACCTTGTTAGTTTGCCACCACACCGAGAGATAGAGTTCTCTATTGATCTAGTGCCCGGCACAACGCCGATTTCTATGACACCTTATCGTTTTGCTCCAACAGAGTTGGTTGAGTTGAAAGTTCAGCTCCAGGAATTGCTAGATAAGGGTTTCGTTCGCCCTAGTGTTTCACCGTGGGGAGCACCGGCCCTCTTTGCTAAAAAGAAAGATGGTGCCTTGAGATTGTGTATTGACTACCGAAAGTTGAATCGGGTTACGATCAAGAATAAGTACCCTATGCCCCGTATACATGATCTGCTTGACCAGTTGAAGGGTTCCCGTTGTTTCTCTAAGATAGACTTGAGATCGGGTTACCACCAGTTGAGAGTCAGGGAGGAGGATATTCCAAAGACGGCATTCCGTACGCGGTATGGCTATTATGAGTTTCTGGTGATGCCATTCGGCTTACCAATGCACCGGCAGTCTTTATGGACTTGATGAACCGGATCTTCCGGGAATTCTTAGACCGTTTTGTGGTCGTTTTCGTGGACGACATCCTGATTTACTCACCTTCAGAGAAGGAGCACGAGGAGCACTTGAGAGTGGTGCTTGAGTTACTTAAAGCCCATAAACTGTATGCCAAGTTTGGGAAGTGTGAGTTCTGGCTAAGGGAAGTCAAATTCTTAGGCCACGTGGTATCCGGGGAAGGGGTGTCAGTTGATGCATCCAAGGTTGAGGCAGTGCAAGATTGGGCACAGCCTAAGAGTGTGTTTGAGATCCACAGTTTTCTGGGATTAGCTGGGTATTACCGTCGGTTTGTGAAGGATTTCTCCAGGCTAGCTTCGCCGTTGACTAGATTGACGCGGAAAGGGGTCAAGTTTGTATGGAGTGAGACTTGTGAAAAGTCGTTCCAAGAGTTGAAGGTTAGATTGACCACCGCTCCGGTTTTGATTATTCCGGAGAGAGGGTTGGGTTATGCGGTTTATTGTGATGCCTCACGAGAGGGTTTGGGTTGTGTGTTGATGCAAGAGGGGAAAGTGGTAGCTTATGGCTCACGTCAGTTGAAAATGCACGAGAAGAACTACCCTACACACAACCTTGAGTTAGCAGCAGTGATCTTTGCCTTGAAGATTTGGAGACACTACCTTTATGGTGAGAGGTTCGAGGTGTTCTCGGACCACAAGAGTTTGAAGTATCTGTTTACACAGAGAGACTTGAATTTGAGGCAGAGGAGATGGATGGAGTTCATTGAGGACTATGATTTTGAGTTGCACTATCACCGGGGGAAGGCCAATGTTGTGGTCGATGCCCTTAGTAGGAAATCTATTAGTGATGTAGCTTGTATAGCCATCCGAGAATGGGAGATGTTGGGTGCACTTGGCGAGTTTGATTTGTATTTGGGCGAATCTGTTGAGGCTGCGGCCTTATTTTCTGTTGTTGCGCAGCCTACACTTATAACTCGAGTGTTAGAGGCACAGAGAGGTGACCTTGAGGTAGAATCCCTCCGAGAGAAGATCTCCAGTGGGAAAGTTGAGCAGGGTTTGACGGTGTATCCCGACCAGAGTGTGAGATACCGAGACCGTTTGTTTATGCTGGAGTCTTGCCGAGAGGAAGTACTCCGAGATTTCCATCATTCACGCCTTGTGGTGCATCCGGGAGGCACTAAGATGTATCGAGATTTGGGTCGCCAATTTTGGTGGTGAGGTATGAAGAGAGATGTGGCAGCTTTCGTGTCTAAGTGCCTTACTTGTCAGCAAGTGAAGGCCGAGCATCAGAGGCCAGCGGGTTTGTTGCAACCCTTGCCTATTGCCGAGTGGAAGTGGGAGCATATCACTGTGGACTTCGTTGTAGGTCTTTTGAGGACTCAGCGGGGTAGTGATGCCATTTGGGTGGTTGTAGACCGGTTGACTAAGTCGGCGCACTTCATTCCCATGCGCGTGAGAGATTCGGTAGATCATCTCGCTGACCTGTATATTCAGGACATAGTGAGATTGCACGGGGTCCCAGTGACAATCGTCTCAGATAGAGATCCTCGTTTTACTGCTAGGTTGTGGCAGAGTTTGCAGAGTGCCTTGGGTACTAAGTTGACCTTTAGTACGGCTTATCATCCTCAGACTGACGGGCAGTCCGAGCGTACTATTCAGATCCTTGAGGCTATGCTTCGGGGTGGTGTCCTTGACTTTAGTGGGACATGGGAGAGGCACTTACCATTGGTGGAGTTTGCCTACAACAACAGCTTTCAGTCTAGTATCGGTATGGCACCATTTGAGGCCTTATATGGCCGACCGTGTAGGTCTCCAGTGTGTTTGGCCGAGGTGGGTGATGCACCTTTGTTGGGTCCGGAGTTGGTTAGAGAGACGACGGAGAAAGTTGAGCTTATCCGTAGGAGGCTTGTTACAGCCCAGAGTCGCCAAAAGAGTTATGCTGATCGTAGGAGGAGGCCTTTGGCGTTCGAGGTAGGTGATCATGTCTTCTTGAAAATATCACCTAGGCGAGGTTTGATGAGATTTGGCAAGAGTGGGAAGTTATCCCCTCGGTTTATTGGTCCTTTTGAGATCCTTGAGAGGATTGGCGAGGTTGCTTATCGTTTAGCGTTGCCGCCACAGTTGTCTGGAGTTCATGACGTGTTTCATGTGAGCATGCTTCGGAAGTATGAGCCGGATCCATCGCATGTGTTAGATTGGACCGATTTAGAGGTAGATGAGGATGTCTTGTATGAGGAGAGACCGGTGCGACTCTTGGATATGCGGGATCAAGTCTTGCGTGGCAAGACCATCCCTTTGGTAAAGGTTTTGTGGAAACATCACGGAGTGGAGGAAGACACTTGGGAACGTGAGTTGGAGGTCCGCGAGAAATATCCGGACTTGTATATTGATGAGTAATCTTGTATTTAAATTTTGTAATGTTGTTGGACTTAAGAGCTTTATATATATCTTGAGTTGTAAAACATTGGTAATGTTTTGGTTTAATAGAAGTATGTTGTAGAACTTACCTTGATATGGGAGTTGATTATGATATTGCATGTTGGCTATATTGTAGAATTGGAGTTGTATCATGTATATTGATTATGATATGAACTGCGAACCATGTATGTTGTGAAATGCCTCTTGAAAAGAGATGGAATTGACCGGTAATGGGTCGAAATGCTTAATATTATGTCGTAATATTGTTGAGAATGGAGAAAACCTGTTTTTGAAAAACTTGTGTTTAATTTCGGGGACGAAATTCTTTAAGGGGGAGAGGTTATGGCGACCCCGGTTGTCACTTTACTGTTCTGTTGTATTCCGGACTCGGTTCCGTGAAGTTGGTAGTGGTATCTATCTTGTTTCCGTCCTTTAATTTCACTTGATTGAGTTTTAGGATGTTTTGAGCAGGGTTGTTACAGGTTGATTAGGCCTTGGTTTCAATTCCTTGTTGTCCAGTTTTTAGGCGATCTGCTCGAGCGGGTCTTCTTGCGCTCGAGCAGGGATTGCACACCTCCAGTATTTCGTGTTCCTGTAAAACTTCTGCAGATGTGATTTTTACGCTCGAGCAGGTTTGTTTACGCTCGAGCGGGTTTGGTGGCGCTCGAGCGGGTAGTACTTTCTGGGTATGAGTTCTGGGAGGAAGAAATCTATGCTCGAGCGGACTGGTTTTCGCGCTCGAGCGGAAGTGCTTTATTCTTGTGTCTTGGCCCTCGAGCGGGCCTTAATGCGCTCGAGCGTGTCCAGATTTTTGTTCTTGGAGCTCGAGCGTTGTGTTATCCGCTCGAGCGGGTCATGCGTATATGAGTTATCCGCTGGGTGATTTTAAATCACTTTTTACTTTCCTTTCTCTCTCCTACTTTTTCTAAAACCCATTTTGAGAGATCCTCTCTCTAAAACCTTGACTTCTCTCTAGGTATTGATCTAGTAGGAGTGATTTTCTCACCTTTGGCCTTTACAAAAAAGTTGTTGATCGTCAAGGGCTATCTTTTGATCCGAGAAATTCGTGGTTTTGAGCATTTTCGTTTTCTTCACCTTCTTGGTTGGGGGTCATCTTTTGAGGTAGGGATAACTTACTCCTCACTATGGGCTTTGTCTTTAAATTTTAGTATTTTGAGATGTTGGGGTTGGTTTGGTAATTTTGTGAAAGTTTGGGGCTTTTGTGCAAATTTACAAAAGTTGGGGTTTTAACTATATAAAACCTAGATGCATGTTTGGCATGGAAAGGTGAAATTAATGTTAAAACATTAATGAAAATGGAACCTGAGGGTTGTAATGTTAATTATGGATTATGCCCTAATTACATTGGTTAATTAATTCGTATAATTAATTACGAGAAATGAGGAATTGATTTGGAAAGGTATGTGATTAAAGGGTGTGGTTGGGCCATTTACCGCTCACCTAGTTGAAATGTTGATTATATATCCATTGTTGCATTTATTTTCTGTATAGAAATAACTACTTTGGGCTATCGGTGGAGGATAGTCTTGATTGTTGTAGACAATGCATGATGATTAGGCAAACTGAAACTAATCATTGGAATGTGTCATTGAGTATGACGGTTGAAAAAATACATTAAATTTATGTGTTGTGTGATGATGTGTATAATTATTGTTTATATGCATTGTGTCGTGTTGGAGGAGATAGGGGATGTACTCCACGGTTTAGGGGATGAAAGGGGATGGACCTCTAAACCGGATGTTGTTGGGAGAAGATAGGCGATGGACTCCATAGATAGAGCTCATATGCTTATCTAGTAATGTATTGACATAGCTCATATGCTTGTCTTTGGAAGTGTGATAGTGCTCTTATGCATATCTATGGAAGTGATGATATAGCTTGTATGCTTATCTGTTGATGTGTTGATACAGCTAGCACGCTTATCTAATATGAATTGGGAAGAAGTTTAATATGAGTTACTGTCTCATATAAGTTGTTTGGCTAGGTTCTGAGCCATGGTTATAAATTGAGAATTGAAAAGAATTGAAAAATGGATTGTAACATGGACTTGTATGTCATGAAACCGTAAAGTGTGATAAGGGAAAGTATCAGTGTTGACCATCTATCAACTATTAATCTTTTAGTCATTGTTCATATTTGGTTTAGTGTATTTCTATTGGGCTGTGGCTCACCCTATATGGGAATATCATTTTCAGGTACAGGTAGCATGCCACCTCCAAGGACGTAGCTTGGGAGGCTAGAGACGGACAGTCTTTTGTTGTTTAGTTCCTTTGATGTATTACATGTATATTCAAGCCAAGGGCTTAATGTGTAAATGAGTTAGCACTTTTTTTTTGTTGTAACCAAGTGTTAACTTGGAAAGCTGTAAGCCTTTAGGGCATTTGCTTTTGTCGTTAACATGTAATATTTTTGGTAATGGAACTCTGATGAATAGAAGAATGTGGAGCTTTTATATATATCAATGCATGTCTATATTGCTGGGTTTAATGTTATATTTTTTTGAGGGCGTTACATTTGTTAAATTATGAGGTGAAAAAAATAAAGTGTTTAAGAATAATTTTTTGAATTTTTAAAAAAAGAAGTACAAAAACAAAGAAATGAATCTTTAACTTTTTTATAGGATTTTTTAAAACTTTTTTAATGATTTTTTGATTTTTGATTTTATTTTATTTTATCAGTCTCCCAAACAACCTCTTAAGCTTAATTTCATATCACTTGATGGGTAAACGAAACAAATATCACATGTTTCTTTTTTGTCTGTTTAAATTTTGTTAATTTATAAAATTATTCATGTCACAAAAATCATCATAAGAATCACATAAGATCCAATAGGATAGAGAAGAGAAAAGAGGTAAGAAGTAATGTAGATTCGTGTAAACCATCATGATGATTTACATTCATTTATATAATGCTACTTTTTCTTTCTATTTTTTAAAGAAGTGTTGAAATTTCAATCCTAACATCTAGTTTGGCAGAAAAACCATGATCATAGGGTAATTATTTAGTAATTTTAAAACATTATGTAATATTATTTATGTGATACTCTAAATTAATCATGTAGTAAAATATTGTATGACTGAAATGTGGAGATTTATACTATTATTAGATAATTAAAAGACAAATGATGACTTTGTGTTGCGATTTTTCTTATTTGTCGAGATTAATTATCATATAAACAATGTCATATTGACGATAAAAAAAATATAGACAATTTTATATGGTAATTCTATTTCTTCCAAATACTTTTCCATGTTTTCTTTTGCAATCTGCAAGTTCCCAAAATATGAAATTGATGTTGCAGAGACAATAAGAGAGAGAGAGAGATTGATAGAGAAAGACATAGTTTATTGAACCTTTTCATAAGGCTTCTTCTGTTTATCTGTCATGTTATTCCATTTTTCAATTACCTTCCAGCCACTCTTGCTCTCCGCTCTTCGCTCATTTCTGAACATGAAAAACACAGACATGGGTTGCTTCGGTTTCAACGGGTCCTTTTCGTTCCTGTAGAAATTCAATGAGGCAAGGATTAGAGAGAGAAGAAGAAGAAGGGGGGGAGAGAGAAATATAGAGAAAATTACTGAATTTACTTATTCAACAGAAGAAAATGCTCTTTCTCTAACAACTTAATGGCTTCAGTTGTGAATGCCAAAGATGCAGACATTGGTTGATGAGGACTCAAACTGTGAAGATCAGAATGATGAAGATCAAAAATCATAACTCTAACTTTTTTCCTTCAGATCTTCCTTGCTGCTGTCGATGCAGAAGAGGCGGCGGAGGATGTCGGAGTACCAAAAGGTGGAAAAAACCTTATTTTGTGACTCTGTCATTTTGAGACACACACACACACACACACACACACACACACAGAGACTGTGTGAATGGCTGCGAAAACTATCGTGAGAGAGAGATAGAGAGACTGTGTGAATGACTGCAAAAACTGTCGTGAGAGAGAGAGAGAGAGAGAGAGAGAGAGACTGTGTGGAATGGCTGAACTAAAAGTGATTAATATATATGGATAGACAGAGCCGACAAGGGATCAACGATAGCAAGGGAGATTTTTTTTTCAAACAGTGATGGCTGAGTGCGAGAGACACATTTGAACATGAATATACTCTCTCCCTCTCTCTCATCAGTAGTAAATAGTATGCTTCTTACATTCCTTATTTTCTTCGAACACGCTTTTCCTCTCTTCTATGGAAGTTTCATTCCTTCCTTCCTTCCTAATTTCCAAACTGCAATATATCCTTATATGCTTATTTCCATAATTTCCATAATTTGAATTATTTACAACATGAATAATTTGAATAATATTTGAATAATTTGAATAATTTACAATATGAATAATTTGAATAATTTACAGTATGAATAATTTGAATAATTTGAATAATTATCCTAATAATTTGAATACTTTTCATAATTTGAATTATTTACAATATGGAGGGAGGAGTGATTCGCGGAGTCTATCCTCATTTCCATAATTTGATTAATTTGAATTATTTACAATAGGAATAATTTGAATAATTTCCATAATTTGAATAATTATCCTAATAAGTTGAATAATTTTCATAATGGGCAACCAGATCATGTGCTAGGCAATTAGACAGCTATTAGAGTATCTCTAACGCTTTCTCAAAAAAAAAAAATATTAAATTTGAATAAAAAATTAATGAAAAGTTTCATATGATACCATGTGTTCCAATCCTAATTTTTAATTTTTATCAAACAACCGGTTGACCAAGAGGTCGTCCGACTTACGAAAATTTTCATCAAACAATCAGTTGATTGGGAGGACAATCAATCGGCCATCTGGTGTATGGTGAAGTCTCTGCAAAAATAACGGCTATCTGTAAAAATTTGATAAACGACGAAGCCTCCCTCAATTTGGTGAAATTTTTTATTTTCCTTTCATTTGATATGGGTTTGATGCCATGGTTGAAACAACAAAAGTGTGCGTATTTTCACAAATTTAAATTAGATGGAAAATCTAAGTAAAAGTTTGAGACCCTCTTATCGGAGTAGAAAAAAATAAATATATGCATTTATACTTAGGGATTGTTAAGGAAATGGTTTTTTAGTAATTTTGCTAAATCATGAGGTGAAAAAAATAAAGTGTTTAAGAATAATTTTTTGAATTTTTAAAAACAAGAAGTACAAAAAGAAAGAAATGATTCTTTAACTTTTTTATATGATTTTTTTAAACTTTTTTAATGATTTTTTGATTTTTGATTTTATTTTATTTTATCAGTCTCCCAAACAACCTCTTAAGCTTAATTTCATATCACTTGATGGGTAAACAAAACAAATATCACATGTTTCTTTTTTGTCTGTTTAAATTTTGTTAATTTATAAAATTATTCATGTCACAAAAATCATCATAAGAATCAAATAAGATCCAATAGGATAGAGAAGAGAAAAGAGGTAACAAGTAATGTAGATTCGTGTAAACTATCATGATGATTTACATTCATTTATATAATCCTACTTTTTCTTTTTATTTTTTAAAGAAGTGTTGAAATTTCAATCCTAACATCTACTTTGGTAGATAAACGACGATCATAGGGTAATTATTTAGTAATTTCAAAACATTATGTAATATTAATTATGTGATATTCTAAATTAATCATGTAGTAAAATATTGTAAGACTGAAATGTGGAGATTTATACCATTGTTAGATAATTAAAAGACAAATGATGACTGTGTTGTGATATTTCTCATTTGTCGAGATTAATTATCATATAGACAATGTCATATGACGATAAAAAAAAATATAGACAATTTTATATGGTAATTGCATTTCTTCCAAATAATTTTCCATGTTTTCTTTTGCAATCTGCAAGTTCCCAAAATATGAAATTGATGTTGCAGAGACAATAAGAGAGAGAGAGAGATTGATAGAGAAAGACAGAGTTAATTGAACCTTTTCATAAGGCTTCATCTGTTTCTCTGTCATGTTATTCCATTTTTCAATTACCTCCCAGCCACTCTTGCTCTCTGCTCTTCGCTCATTTCTGAACATGAAAAACGCAGACATGGGTTGTTTCGGTTTCAACGGGTCCTTTTCTTTCCTGTAGAAATTCACTGACACAAAGATTAGAGAGAGAAAAAGAAGAAGGGGGGAGAGAGAAATATAGAGAAAATTACTGAATTTACTTATTCAACTGAAGAAACTGCTCTTCCTCCAACAACTTCATGGCTTCAGTTGTGAACACCAAAGACGCAGACATTGGTTGATGAGGACTCAAACTGTGAAGATCAAAATGATGAAGATCAAAAATCATAACTCTAACATTTTTCCTTTTGATCTTCCTTTCTGCTGTCGGTGCAAAAGAGGCGGCGGAGGATGTCGGAATACCAAAAGGCGGAAAAAACCTTATTTTGGGACTCTGTCATTTTGAGACACACACACACACACACACACACGTACATACACACACACACAAAGAGAGAGAGAGAGAGAGAGAGAGAGAGAGAGAGGGAGACTGTATGAATGGCTGCGAAAACTATCGTGAGAGAGAGAGATAGAGAGACTGTGTGAATGGCTGCAAAAGCTGTTGTGACAGAGAGAGAGAGAGAGAGAGAGAGAGAGAGAGAGAGAGAGAGACTGTGGAATGGCTGAACTAAAAGTGATTAATATATATGGATAGACAGAGGGGACAAGGGATCAATGAAGGCATGGGAGATTTTTTTTTTCAAACAGTGATGGTTGAGTGCGAGAGACACATTTGAACATGAATATACTCTCTCCCTCTCTCTCATCCGTAGTAAATAGTATGTTTCTTACATTCCTTATTTTCTTCGAACACGCTTTCCCTCTCATCTATCGAAGTTTCACTCCTTCTTTCCTTCCTAATTTCCAAAAGGCAATATATCCTTATATGCTTATTTCCATAATTTCCATAATTTGAATGATTTACAATATGAATAATTTGAATAATATTTGAATAATTTGAATAATTTACAATATGAATAATTTGAATAATTTCCATAATTTGAATAATTATCCTAATAATTTAATATTTTACATGATTTGAATTATTTACAATATGAAGGGAGGAGTGATTCACGGAGTCTCTCCTAATTTCCATAATTTGAATTATTTGAATTATTTACAATATGAATAATTTGAATAATTTCCATAATTTGAATAATTATCCTAATAATTTGAATAATTTTCATAATGGGCACCTAGATCATGTGCTAGACAATTAGACAGCTATTAGAGTATCTCTAACGCTTACTCAAAAAAAAAATTAATATTAAATTTGAATAAAAAATTAATGAAAAGTTTCATTGATACTATGTGTTCCAATGCTAATTTTTTAATTTTTATCAAACAACTGGTTGACCAAGAGGTCGCCCGACTTATGTAAATTTTCATCAAACAATCAGTTGATCGGGAGGACAATCAATCGGTCATCCGGTGTATGGTGAAGTCTTTGCAAAAGTAACGGCTATCTGTAAAAATTTGATAAACGATGAAGCCTCCCTCAATTTGATGAAATTTTTTACTTTCCTTTCATTTGATATGGGTTTGATGCCATGGTTGGAGCAACAAGAGTGTGCGTATTTTAACAAATTTAAATTTGATGGAAAATCTAAGTAAAAGTTTGAGATGCTCTTATCGGAGTAGAAAAAAATAAATATATGCATTTATACTTAGGGCTTGTTAAGGAAATGGGTTTTTAGTAATTTTGTTAAATTATGAGGTGAAAAAAATAAAGTGTTTAAGAATAATTTTTTGAATTTTTAAAAAAAGAAGTACAAAAAGAAAGAAATGAATCTTTAACTTTTTTATATGATTTTTTAAACTTTTTTAATGATTTTTTGATTTTTGATTTTATTTTATTTTATTTTATTAGTCTCCCAAACAACCTCTTAAGCTTAATTTCATATCACTTGATGGGTAAACGAAACAAATATCACATGTTTCTTTTTTGTCTCTTTAAATTTTGTTAATTTATAAAATTATTCATGTCACAAAAAATCATCATAAGAATCAAATAAGATCCAATAGGATAGAGAAGAGAAAAGAGGTAACAAGTAATGTAGATTCGTGTAAACCATCATGATGATTTACATTCATTTATATAATGCTACTTTTGCTTTTTATTTTTTAAAGAAGTGTTGAAATTTCAATCCTAACATCTAGTTTGGTAGAAAAACCATGATCATAAGGTAATTATTTAGTAATTTCAAAACTTTATTTAATATTATTTGAGAGTGTAATTTATGTGAAAATTGGGCCGAGCTAGGTGATGGGCCGTTATGAGCCACAGTATAAAGGGCCGAAGTGAAATGGCCATATAAGATACTCCGGTCGTGCGATATTTTGGAGTTAGTCCGGTCCTAAGGACGTGAAACTGGACCGGTCCAGTAGAAGATCGAAGTTAGACCGGTCTAAAGGTTCCTTGGAATTAGACCGGTCTTAAAGTTACACCGGTCTCGAAATATTAGTTCGGTCTGACCGCTCCATGGGTTGTGCATGAGGAGCCGCCGTAAGAGCAATAAAAGGAAGAGTTAGTTCAGCTTACTCTTCGACTGAACGTAAACATATTTGCTTCGGTCATATTGGTGTTCGGCCATAATAAAACCATCTCACTTGGTTTAAGCAGTGATGGGGGTATTAAAGGATAAGCATTATCCTACAGGAGTATGAATCCTAGGAGGACTCTGCATGGAGGAATAGAAGTCCTACTAGGATTGTGCCACACGAAACCTATAAAAGCTCACAAACATCACCTTTGGAGAGGTAACACACAACTTTGCTTTCTGAATACATAGAGCTTTTGTCTATTTGTCAAGTTTACTGACTTAGGCATCGGAGAGGTTTCCGGCACACACCCGCCGGTTAGCTCACGTTTGTGTTTTTAGGTGATAAAGCGACGACGTACGGAGGAGAGTAGACTTGGTCAACAGGATTATACGAGAAGGTTTATTTCTTTTCCGTACAATTGGCGCCGTCTGTGGGAATTACAGACAGAACAAAACCTCTTGACTAAAAGCTTCTCCTCTTTACAAACAATGGCGCACATTGAAGAATTGCCACATTTCGCCATCGATGGGCAAACTCCAGATGGGGGAGCAAGGCGTGAAGGATTACCTTCTATCCCTCCCATGGCAGATTTGGAGCCCCAACGACATAACCCCAGGAGAGATACTAGGGGAAGACGGACTCACAGCCCTCGTCAATCTCGCTCGCAAAGTCCTGACAAGCAAAGACGGAGAATTGATCCTCAAGCTCTGGAAAACCGCGTGAAGGAGCAAGATGAATTAATAAGGAAGATGGCAGCGGACATGGAGGCCTTAAAGCGCCAGATGAAGAGAAAAGAAGTGGCGACAGGAGAGGGGCACAAAAACAAGACGCCCCCTCGCTACTCAGAAAATCGTAGTAGGAATACCACACCCTCGCAAGGAGAGAGTAGAAGCCCCAGGACAGGCGATACTCAATCCTGGTCTTCCAGAACTTGTCACTCTAGGTCTGAGAGGACGAGATCTGAAAGATCATACACTGAAGGAAGCACGTATTGGCCCTCACATACGCACCAAGCCAGATCTAGACAGACGGAGTTACCCAGATCATCCGACTTACGAACCGTGCTCGAAGAAAAAGCATGATGCAAGGAGGATGCCAGGGCACGGGATCCACACAGAGTTTCTGCCTTACAGCGATTGGCTCCTCGGACTGATGGAAGCGTCGAGGTTGGAATGCCAATACCGCACCCTGCCTACGAACCAACAGACAAAGCATTGGCAAGGCTGCAGACTTCGCCGTTTGTTCCAACGATTGAAAATGCGCCCCTACCATCGGGCTTCCTTCAGCCAAAATTCACTACATATGAAGGGAAGACGGACCCCTACTCACACTTGAGCCACTTTCGCCAGGTCATGGCTGTATATAGGCGAAACGGGGCCTTAATGTGCATACTCTTCCCATCTAGCCTTGGCGACCTAGGCTTGACTTGGTTCGAGAAACTTCTAGAGGGCAGCATAGCCTCTTGGGTGCAATTGGCAGAGGCCTTCGTAACAAGGTTCCGAACAAACACCAAAACCCCAGTGGAGATCGACCAGCTACTCTCCATCGACATGGGCAATAAAGAGACCCTAAGATCTTACAATAGTCGCTACTGGGAGACATTCAATCAGATTGGGGACTGCCCCACCAATCTCGCCATTGCACAATATAAAAGAGGCCTTCCAGTCGGGAACAGACTATGGGAGTCAATCACCATGACGCCGCCCCTCATCATGGAAGCCTTGATGGAAAGAGTGCACCAGCACATCAGGGTAGAAGAGGATAGGCGCACGTGCCAAAGCAAAATCTGGGGCAACCACAGTACCAGAAAAGAAGACCTCAGCAAAGGTCAACACGGTAGATCAAAGTAACAGAAACGGACGTGGCAGACGAGATAACGGAGAAGACTCGGATAAAAGATGGTTGAGAATCCGCACTGCCATAACCACGGTGTTCAAGAGACCGATATATCGGATTCTGAGCGAAATAAGAGATGAGCCTTTCGTTAAGTGGCCAGCCAAACTAGGGGAAGCGCAGAAGGACTATGACGAAAGATCACGGTGCACCTTCCATAAAGAAAAGGGACACCGCACTGAGAATTGCACACCATTAAGACAACACCTGGAGGAGTTGGTGGCAGCAGGCCACTTGGATAAGTACATTGAAGGAGAGACGCAACCAGCCCCCCAGGATCACAATAACCCCAACGGGATGCCAGTCGACGCGAGCTCAGAGGATCAATCAAAAAGGCTGAACACTTAAGAGAGGTGCTAAGTGCCCAACCTGCCACCAAGAAGGGGAAGATAGAGGCAACAAACGTCATGTCTTTTTCAGATAAAGACTTAGAACGGATATATTGCCCTCACAATGATGCCCTGGTCGTCACTCTCCGAGTCAAGGATTTTGACGTCAAGCGGATTCTGATTGACCAGGGTAGTTCATGTGAAATCATGTACTACGAAACATTTAAACAACTGAAGCTACAAGACAAAGACTTGGCGCCTGCTGTATCACCCCTAATTGGATTCAACTCTATGCCAGAATAGCCCGTCGGCAAAATAATTCTTCCAGTTAGAGCAGGAAGCGTGACGAAACAAGTGGAGTTCTGGGTATTGAAGGTCCCCTCCACTTACAACATCATCTTGGGCAGAACATGGCTGCATGCCATGCGATCGGTGGCGTCATCCTACCACCAAGTGATGCGGTTTCCCAATGACACCGGAGTAATTGAAGAAGTTTATGGAGATCAGATCATGTCGAAGCAATGCTTCGTCACGGTGAATGGCAGCCTCGCTGCCAAAGGATACGTTCATTCGGTGGAAGAACCTGAGAGTAATGAGCTATTTGCAGATGTCGGCAAAGCAGCGGATCAGAAAGTAGTGGAGGACTTGGTAGAGGTAAAAATAGATGAAAAGAACCCGGATAAGTTTTTTTTGCTTGGTTCGTCGTTGTCCAACACTGAGAGATTAGAGGTCTTGGAATTCTTAACCTTAAACATCAAAGTGTTCGCCTGGACACCCTACGACATGCCAGGCATTGATCCAAACTTCATCTGTCACCAACTCAATGTCCACCCATCCGCCAGACCAGTCATTCAGCGCACTCGTAGATCGGCACTTCACCATGCCGAAATAGTGGCAGAAGAAGTAGGTAACCTGCTGGAGGCAGGAGCAATTAGAGAGGTGCACTACCCAAAATGGATCTCCAACACGGTCATAGTGCCAAAAAAGAATGGCAAATGGCGTGTCTGCGTCGACTACAAAACAGTCAACAAGGCGTGCCCAAAAGATAGCTTTCCTCTGCCACGGATAGATCAACTGGTAGACCTAACGGCGGGGCACAACTGACTTAGCTTTCTGGACGCATACAGAGGCTACCACCAAATCGCCATGCATGAACCAGACCAGGAGGTCACATCCTTTACAACTCCGAGAGGACTATACTGTTACAAGGTCATGTCCTTTGGCCTGAAGAACGCAGGGGCAACATTCCAACGAATGGTAATCAAGATGTTTGAACCATTGTTAGGAAGAATGATGGAGGCTTACATCGACGACATGGTGGTCAAAAGCAAGGATGAAAATGACCATCTAAAGGACCTAGGAGAAATGTTTGATATCCTGAAGAAGCACAAGTTGCGCCTCAACGCATCTAAGTGTGCATTCGGTGTAGGATCTGGCAAATTCTTAGGCTTCCTTGTGACCAACCGGGGTATAGAAGCGGACCCCTCCCAGATCAAAGCAATTCAGGAGTTGGAGAGACCAAACTCAGTAAAAGAAGTACAGCATCTCATCGGCATGGCGGCTGCACTCAATCGATTCATCAGCCGATCGTCAGACAGACTACGACCATTCTTTCAAGCTTTAAAAGCCAAGTTCGAATGGGACGAAGAATGCGACCAAGCACTGGAAAGCCTGAAAGAATACATGTCCTCCCCACCATTGCTGGTCACCCCAATACCAGGAGAAGAACTCTTCCTATACCTTGCAGTCTCACAGCACGCAATTAGCGCAGTGTTGGTTCGTGCGGAAGGAATTCAACATCTGCCCATCTATTATGTCAGCAAGACATTGCTAGGAGCCGAAACAAGGTACTTGCCATTGGAAAAACTTGCATTGGCCCTAATGATGGCCTCCAGGAAATTGGCACACTACTTTTACGCCCACACCATAGTTGTCCTCACAGCTTTTCCACTAAAAGCTTTGTTTGAGAGGGCGAACTTTTCTGAGCGAATTTTGAAGTGGGCAGTAGAGTTGGGACAATTCGACATCAAGTTCCAACCCAGGACCACAGTAAAGGCCCAATCTTTGGCAGACTTCGTCGCAGAGTTTACTCCTGGAAGTCATCATATCTGCCCAGTCGACCTAACTGACACAACCGAACTATGGATGGAAGATGACGCCGGAATAGCGCAATCCCTAGTAGAAGGTAGTCAATCAGACTCCAAGGTAGACCAGACTAAAGACAGCAAGGAAGAAACAAACCAAGCTTCAGCAAACCAAGACTCACCAACAAATAAAGACTTGGTTCAATCAGATAGCGAGGGGCAAACGACAAGCACAGACCTTGAAGAAAACACCAGCAACATTCTTGACCCCACGACATCATCTGACCACTCCACTTGCTGGAAATTGTTCGTTGGTGAGATGTGGAAGCTCTTTGTGGATGGAGCATCCAACCGGCATGGTGCAGGACTTGGCATAGTCCTCATCTCACCAGACGACCTGGTTGTAGAGCAAGCAATCAACCTTGGCTTCCCAGCATCAAACAACGAAACGGAATATGAAACACTTCTAGCAGGACTCAAATCAGCATACCACATGAAGGCCACCGAATTAATGGTGTACAGCGACTCACAGTTGGTAGTAAACCAAATTTCTGGCGACTATGAAACAAACGATGATAGGATGGCCAAGTACCAGGAATTGGTCAGAACAGAAATCAAGAAATTTGAAGTAGTAAGGATAGAATAGATAGGCAGGGAGGAGAACAGCAGAGCAGACGAACTAGCTGGCTTCGCCTCAATGGCAGACACCTCCATCCCTCATCCACTACTAATCGACTACCTCCCTAGACCAAGCATTGAGGACCCCGAAGTAGAAGAGGTATGTTGCACAGAACTAGGCCCCTCATGGATGGATCCCATCATACTATTCTTGAAAGACGGCATCCTACTGGAAGAAAAGAAAGAAGCCAACAAAATTAGAGCAAAGTCACAGCGATTTTGGCTCTCCCCATCTTTGGCATTATACAAAAAGTCGTTCTCAAGACCCTATCTAAAGTGTGTCCACCCCAGCAAAGTGGAAGCATTCTTGTACGAGATACACGAAGGGGTGTGCGGAAGCCATCAAGGAGGAAGATCGCTAGCTTACAGGGCCATTTCACAAGGATACTGGTGGCTATACATGCAGGCAGACTCAGAGAAATATGTGAAGAAGTGTGAGAAATGCCAAAAATTCGCACACCAAATACATCAACCAGCAAGAGAACTCCTACCATTAACTAGCCCATGGCCTTTCGCAATGTGGGGCTTGGACATAGTAGGACCACTTCTAATAGCACCCGGCAACAGAAAGTTCTTTCTCGCAGCAACAGACTACTTCACAAAGTGGGTGGAAGCAGAAGCATTGGCATCAATCAAGGAAAGAGATGTGAAGAAATTCGTCTGGCAAAACATCATCACTCGGTTTGGCATACCAAAAGCCCTTATCTCAGACAATGGAACTCAGTTCGACGGCAGAATCTTCAGAGGCTTTTGTGAAGAATACAAAATAGAGTTCTATAATTCTACACCGGCATATCCCCAAGCAAATGGACAGGCAGAAGCTTCAAACAAAGTAGTCTTGGATGGGTTAAAGAAAATATGAGAGAAAGCCAAAGGCAAATGGGCCGAAGAACTTCCTCATGTGTTATGGGCTTACGGCACCACACCGCGACGATCAACAGGAGAAACACCATTCTCCTTAGCCTATGGAATGGAAGCAGTAATCCCACTGGAAATTGGCCTCCCCACAATTCGAAGCGAAAATTTTGATCCCGACTTAAATGGAGAGGCCATAACATTTGAGCTCGACCTCGCCAAAGAAAGAAGAGAAAAAGCACTAGTCCACATTGCCTCATATCAACAAGAGTTATCCAGGAAATACAACAAAATGGTGCATCCAAGACAATTCAAGATCGGAGATTGGGTACTACGCAAAGTGATGGGAAACACCTTGATACCAGGAGATGGCAAGCTAGGGCCAAACTGGGAAGGTCCTTACAAAGTGGTTTGGTTAGCAGGCAAAGGGGCATACCACTTAGAAGACAAGGATGGCAAAGCAATCCCTAGGCCATGGAACACGGCCAATCTCAAGTTATTTTATTTTTAACTTTCTTCTTTTCAAACATGTGTAATTTCTTTTTCCTCAATAAAATAATCGATTCTTTTCAGCATGAGTTGTTCTCTGTAAAAGTTAGCTTTAGTAAAGTTTAGGTACCTTGCAAACATTATTCTAAGTTGGCTGGAAAAACTAACTTAGAGGTTGGCTGGATTAAACCAACACCCTTCCTAAGCCCAGGATAAGGATCCAGGCTGCAGGACGTTTGGTCGAAATAACCAAACATTTTATTCTAAGTTAGCTGGAAAAAACTAACTTAGATGTTGGCTGGAATAAACCAACACCCTTCCTAAGCCCACGATAAGGATCCAGGCTGCAGGACGTTTGGTCGGAATAACCAAACATTATTCTAAGTTGGCTGGAAAAAAACTAACTTGGAGGTTGGCTGGATTAAACCAACACCCTTCCTAAGCCCAGGATAAGGATCTAGGCTGCAGGACGTTTGGTCGGATTAAACCAAACATATTTCTAAGTTGGCTAAAAAAACCAACTTAGAGGTTGGCTGGATTAATCTAACTCTTTGTACTCTTTAGCCGAAGTAAGGGTATGGCTGAAGAGTGGTTGGCTGGATTAAACCAACTCTTTATACTCTTCAGCCGAAGTAAGGATATGGCTGAAGAGTGTCTTTATACTCTTCAGTCAAAGTAAGGCTATGACTGAAGAGTGGTTGGCTGGATTAAACCAACTCTTTATACTCTTCAGCTGAAGTAAGGGTATGATTGAAGAGTGGTTGGCTGGATTAAACCAAATGTTTATACTCTTCAGCCGAGGTAAGGGTATGGCTGTAGAGTGGTTGGCTGGATTAAACCAACTCTTTATACTCTTCAGCCGGAGTAATGGTATGACTAAAGAGTGGTTGGCTGGATTTTAACTCTTTGTACTCTTCAGCCGAAGTAATTATGTCGGCTGAAGAGTGGTTGGCTAGTAAGCTTAGTTAGATTGACCAGCTAAAACCGAGATAACAGTTGGAAGTAAAAAGATCATGGAAAAATCATTACAAGTACAAACATACAGATCAGCCGAAGTAAGAGTTCGAGAAAATCTTCATTCATCAAAAAGGCAAATACAAAGGTGGGGCCATAGCCCGGTTACAAGAGTAAAGAAGTAACAAAAAAAGAACAGTACAAAATCAAGAGAAAAGGTCTTCAATTTCGGCATCGATGTCAACTTGAACGCCGGTTGCAGATGGAAGATCCGTCTCAGTAGCAACTGGCAGAACGATATCAGTCGATGGCTCAACAGTCAGGTCTTCAACCGTTGCCTCCAACCGAGCTGATTGATCGTTGACTTGCTCGTTGACTACCGGAGTAACAGTTTGTTCATCGTCTTCATCATCCGAATCCTGTAGAAATTGTTCTTGGACCAAAGCAGCATATTCTGCTAGTGAGGCTGGAATGAAGTACTGTGGAGCATTGTAGACCTCGGTTTCAGGCCCACAGCCGAGCTATTCCACAGCACTCCTCCAACCACACTTGAAGAATAAGTCCTTCGCCCCCTCGCACTGCGGAATGTAGAGGCCCTCCGCCTCTTTGAAACCTTGGGCATTGGCATCACTGATCTTCTTCTTCAGATCGGCTATTTCAGCGTCTTTTTTGCCTTCGAGTTTGGCCAACTCGCGCAAGTATTTATCTTTCACCATTACAGCAATTTTTTGTTTTTCAGCTTCAGCCGAGCTAACAAGTCCGGTCAAGCGACCGTTCTCGAACTGTAGCTCGGCTATCTGCTTCTTGGTACGCTCAAGTTTGGCTGTCTTTGCCTCGGCTTCTGCCATAGCATGCCTGGTTGTTTTGCGGAGCTCAAGCACTTTCTTATGGGCAATATTGTTCTTCTGAATAGCCTGCAAAAGAGTAGTAACTCTCTTTAGCCGGACCGACAGTTGGGAAAAAGTTAGACAAAGAAAAGGGAGAGCCACTTACCAGGATCATTGATTTTGTTGAAGACCGGATGGCCTTCAGCTCGGTGTTTAGTTGCTTGTTGTGGTGCTCCATATCTTTCAGAAGGCAAACACTCTTGGCTAGATTGAAGGCCATCAAGTGATCCTTCTCAGCAACGACCGAGTCAGTCTCCTGGATATTTTGGTCTTGAAAGGTGAGAGTTGGAGCCCATTTGGAGGAGTCAGCTCGGTCAGATTGCTCCGGTTGAAGGATGGGTTGAGGACTTGGTGGAGGGAGGGATTTGTCCTCATCCACAAGTTGTTGTTCGGTCGGGGTAGATCGGGCGCGCTTAGAGAGGCGTGATGAAGAAGACTGTTGAGAAGGGAGGGCCACAACGGCAGGCTGCGTTTGGCTTGGTGGTGGTACTTCGGGTCTGTTAGTTTCTGTTAGAAGCGCCCTTACTCTGTTCTTTTTAGCCATCTCCTCTTCAGCAGTTAGTGGGATTAGTCTGATTTCTGGCAAGGTTGGGTCCGGTTCTGGGGTCTCCTCAAGAAGAAAGTCGGTCACTCTCGCCTTTCGGCGACCGTTGTATCTGTAGGTCAGCTCGAACTTTAACAGCTTAGCCCAACTACGTTTTGGATACCGTAGTGCGGCATGCAAAGTCGCTAGATTGGGGTAGCTGTATAAAGAATGGAGGTGGGCAGAATCTGCGAAAAAAGACAACTGTTAGCTCGGCTTAAAGATTGACAAACCGAAATATAAAATAGCACGCAAGAAAACCGAAGTAAATTTACCAGGTTCTCCTTTTTTCCAGTTTATACGTCGGCCAGGAATTTGGGCTTGATGATCCTCAAAATTCCCAGACACCCAAAAAAAATCGTCGTCGTTTAAGTCTTTATCCGGTGTGTTTTTTATTATTTTCTCACGACGGCGGCGTATTCTGAGATAGTATACCCAACCGTCTTCCTTCGAACCAATGGAGTATTGGTGAAAGATTTCGGCCAAACCAAGGTTGAGACCGACTTGCCGGTTGAGTTCGACTATTCCCATTATTATGCGGTATGAATTGGTGGATAGTAGGGTAGGGCATAGTCTAGTTTGCCTAAGAAACTCGCAAATTAAAGGTTGGACTGGAAATCGTAGTCCGGTTTCAATTATGGATAAAAGGGTAAAGGGGACAAAGCCTTCATTGCCCCAAGGAATGACATCTTTTTCGGCTAAAATCAGGTGGACGTCATAAGGGATATTGTAGTCTTTTCTGAATTCGGCTAAGCCGCCCGGAGTGTCTACTAGATACCTATACTTCCCCATTTATGGTATAATTTATGAATAAATTAAAGTTCGGTCCACAAGATTGTCTCAGTAGCTCGGTTGAGCATGCAGAGGAGTGCCTGGGCAACCTAAGTCTGCAAAGTAGAAAACAAAGGGGTTAAGCACAGATCGTTGGACCGTGCTACAAAACAAAAGTACAAAAAATAGGAGCCCTACTTCGGCTATGTGGATGCTACAGGTTCTAACTCGGTTTCTGCAAGCTGATTTGTAGCTCGGTTTGAGCAGGGCTTTTCTAGTTCGGGCACGGCAAACGTCTACATATCTCGGTCGAGGAAACAGTTCTGTTTGACCGGTTGATCGCCTAGGGGCAGCTTTCTGAGTTCCATCTAAAAAACTAAGAAAGCTAGTTTAGCCCCAAAGGCATAGATCGGTTGGAGTTCAGGTATCTCATTATGCTAAGAGCAAACCTAGTTCGGTGGGTTACCTCGGCTAAGGCCTATCAAGAAGTGGTTAGACTTATTCAAAGCTACTGGTGTGAGCATGAAGTGTTAGTCCGGTTTTAAGCTAACTAAACTTTTACCTAGCTTAAACAGTACCCTAGTTCGGTTGCATCATGATTTTGGATCAAAAATCTATTTTCTACAGGGTATTTCATATACTCATATGTTCTACTGTTAAGTTTCTTCCATAAAAGTACAAAGCAAAGCAAAACAGAAAAACGTGTTTACAGAAAACACAGAAAACAGAACACAGAAAGCAACATATGAAAACAAAGTAAAGGTGCAATCCTAACCAGAAGAAGAAGCAGGAAACTGAAGATGGAAGCAAAAGGCAGCAAAACACGAGCTCAGAAAATGAACAAGCAGTGGAGGCTGAGAGAGAGAAGTTGTAAAGTGTGTTGAAATGATGAGACTAGTTTTAGGTAAAGGGAAAAAAGGCGGGACTGTTCAAACTTCATGAAGTACGAAGACAGCGTGACAGCCGTCCTCAATTAATCAGTGCGTGCCACGTGTCCCAGGAAGGAGAAACGATTCAGTTGCTGTGATTGAGGAGACGTTTTGACCGGACAAGCAGAGCCTGGAGTAAAATTAGCTCGGCTGGAAAGGCTAAAGGGTTTTGTTTAGCTCGGCTGGAACGGCTTAAAAACTTCAGCTCGGCTGATACACAGGTAATCCCAATCTTGCTGTGCAGATGGAATTAAGGGGCAATTGAGAGGGTAATTTATGTGAAAATTGGGCCGAGCTAGGTGATGGGCCGTTATCAGCCACAGTATAAAGGGCCGAAGTGAAATGGCCATATAGGATACTCCGGTCGTGCGATATTTTGGAGTTAGTCTGGTCCTAAGGACGTGAAACTGGACCGGTCCAGTAGAAGATCGAATTTAGACCAGTCTAAAGGTTCCTTGGAATTAGACCGGTCTTAAAGTTACACCGGTCTCGAAATATTAGTTCGGTCTGACCGCTCCATGGGTTGTGCATGAGGAGCCGCCGTAAGAGCAATAAAAGGAAGAGTTAGTTCGGCTTACTCTTCGATTGAACGTAAACATATTTGCTTCGGTCATATTGGAGTTCGGCCATAATAAAACCATCTCACTTGGTTTAAGCAGTGAGGGGGATGTTAAAGGATAAGCATTATCCTACAGGAGTATGAATCCTAGGAGGACTCTGCATGGAGGAATAGAAGTCCTACTAGGATTGTGCCACACGAAACCTATAAAAGCTCGCAAACATCACCTTTGGAGAGGTAACACACAACTTTTCTTTCTGAATACATAGAGCTTTTGTCTATTTGTCAAGTTTACTGACTTAGGCATCGGAGAGGTTTCCGGCACACACCCGTCGGTTAGCTCACGTTTGTGTTTTCAGGTGATAAAACGACGACGTACGGAGGAGAGTAGACTTGGTCAACAGGATTATACGAGAAGGTTTATTTCTTTCCCGTACATTATTTAGGTGATATTCTAAATTAATCATGTAGTAAAATATTGTATAACTGAAATGTGGAGATTTATACCATTATTAGATAATTAAAAGACAAATGATGACTGTGTGTTGTGATTTTTCTTATTTGTCGAGATTAATTATCACATAGACAATGTCATATGACGATAGAAAAAATATAGATAATTTTATATGATAATCCGAAAATATTTAATAATTTTTATGATCATATTGTATACAAAAGACAAAAAACTGAAAATAAAAAATTGAGGGTGCTAGTTGTCAATTGGACGGGATAATAAAATTAGCATAGGTAGGGAGCGTGGATTTTGGGCGCGTTTATAGTATCCCACCCCTACCTAGATTGTATCAAATCAAGGAGGGGCAAATTAGGACGGAACAAGGGTAAGTTAATTTTATAGTTGTAAAAATGGGGATACTAATACAAAATCAGAGATAACATAATATATTATGAATAATGATTTATTATTAATATGAGTTAAAGTATGTAAGATGAGAATTAAATCTGTGAAAATGAATGTTAAGTCTCATTCTTTAATATTAGAAAAAAGATTGGGAACTCTAAATTAAGAGTTTTAATAGCTTTAATTGGTGTGTGGGTCCTATGTGATGTGATGTTTTGGCTTTGAATTTTTTTCTTCTTTTTTTTTATTTTTTATTTTCCACATCGTTAGTACTCTTTTAGAGCTTCCAAATTAGAGAGATGTATAATTTTTGTTTATAGCGATCCCGGTATTCCCTCCTTTGGTTGTTGTATTCCGGACTTAGGTTCCGTGATGTTGGTTGTTGCTTATATCTTGTTTCCGTCCTTTAATTCTTTGTGTATGAGTTTTAGGAAGTGTTGGGTAGGTTTGTAACAGGTTGGTTGTGGTTGGAAGCAAATGGTTGCTTTAGTCTCTTCGCTCGAGCCAGGACTTTGTCGCTCGAGCGAGCCTTGTGTTGTTGCTTCTTCGCTTGAGCGAGAGTTTGTACGGTCGAGCGAGTTTGTGTGTCTTCAGGTTTTGTTCAGACGCAGCCATGGCTCGAGCGAGCTTTCCTTCGCTCGAGCGAGAGAGCTGTATGTTTTGGGTTTCTTCGCTCGAGCGTGCTTCTGGTTGCAGACCTAAAGCTTCGAATTATTGGCTTGAGTGAGGCTTTCTACGCTTGAGCGAGTTAACTTTGTGTCTGGTCGCTCGAGCGACCACTCCTTCACTCGGGCGAGCCTCTGTTATATCAGTACGCAGCAGCAGTCCCCTTCATCACTTTTTGATTTTCTTTTCTCCCTCAAACCCTAGATCCGACCTCTCTCTATATATATACATCTTCTCTCTAGGGTTTCATCTAGTTCTAGTGGTCTTCTACCCTAGTCCTTTTGGAAGAAAGGTAGAGCTTCGCAAGGGCTTCACTTTAATCTGAAAAGTTGTGGATTTGGAGCACTTTGACTTTCATCTCTCTTCTCCTTTGAGCTCTGAAAATTAAGGTAGGGATATCCAACTCCTTCTTATGGGTTTTGACTTAAATATTTATCATTTTGATTAGTTGGTGTTGTTGGGTAATTTTGGAAAAAGTTAGGGTTTGGGTTGTAATTTATAAAAGAGGAGTTTTGTGTTCAAGAACTCCATGCGTATTTAAGGCCTTGGAAATATGAGTTTGAGAGTTAAATTGGTGGAATTTGGTCTTAGGACCAATATTTGAGAAAACGGGAAGATGCCCTAATTTTTGTAATAAATTAATTTGTATAATTAATTTGGGAAAAATGTGGAAATATGAAATTGAGTTGATATCCATGAAATTGGGAAAATTATGAGATTGAAAGGTGTAGTTGAATAATTTAATCACTCACCTATGAAAATGTCGATATTTTATCTATTGATAAATTTACTATCTGTTTAGAGATAACTGCTTTGGGCTATCGGTGGAGGATAGCCTAGATTGTTGTAGACACTGCATGTTGGTTAGAGAAAACTGAAACTAGTTGAACGTGTTATGTCATTGAATATGACAGATGGATTAATACAACAAATATGTGTATTGATTGATATGTTGAACTGCTGAAATACATTATATATGTATATTTGTTAGGGAGGAGATAGGGGATGTACTCCAGTGTGTTGGAGGAGATAGGGGATGCACTCCACACACATATGTGTTCATATACTTTAGCACATTATTTATGTATCTTTGTTTGGGAGGAGACAGGGGATGTACTCCATATGTGTTCATATACTTTAACACATTATTTGTGTATCTTTGTTTGGGAGGAGATAGCAGATGTACTCCATATGTGTTCATATATTTTAACATATTGTTTGTGTATCTTTGTCTGGGAGGAGATGGGGAATGTACTCCATATGTGATTATATGCTTAAATACAATGTATATGTATCCTTGATTGGGGGATAATGAGGGATGGACTACATAGATAACTAAGCTGGCTAGAATGTTCGGGGTGAAAGTCCCGAAACCTTATAAATTGAAGTGCATGAATAGAGTTGTTAATTGGAGTATTAATTACATGAGTTGTAGTCTCATTTTGAATCATAGATAGCGGAAGTATTAATGAGTCGAGATGTAGTCTCACCTAAATTGTTTGGTTAGATAATGAACCATATTGAGGAATTGAATTGGATAAATAAGGGAAGTGGATGGTGGCATGGATGTATTTGTTGTCGGGAGATGAGAAGGGTATGAATTGGTCTACACGTGTTAATCACTTGTCGAATGATAATGTTTTAGTTGTTTCTCATGTTGGGTTTAGTATATCTCTACTGGGCTTTGGCTCACCCTACTTGGGACACCATTTTTAGGTACCGGAGACGTGCCAAGTTCAAGATATTTGCTTGGGAGGTTTTAGGAGTTGAAGACTCTGCTTTATTATTTGTTTTGTTGATTATATGTAAATGTAAGCTGAGGACTTTACTTGTAAAAGAGTTAGAACTCTTCTTTCGTATAACCAAGTAACAACTTGGAAAGATGTAAGCCCGCAGGGCATTTTATCATTTTTGTAAACATTTGGACTTGTATGAGATACTCATTTGTAATATTAACTCTGATGTATGTATGGGAATGTGACTTATCTATCACGTGTATCTATATAGGACAGTTTGGATGGTGGGATTATGTATTATTTTGAGGGCGTTATATTGCTAATATTATTATATTAAAAAAAGTTAAATTATATACATAAATTTTTTAATAAATATTATCGGGTGAGAGGAAACAAAATTTGTTTCTGCCCCACTTGCTCATTAGAGAAAGGCAGGGTGGAAAAAAAATCACCATTTCTAGGTATTGGGCATATTACAAGTGCATCACTGAAATTTGATGGGCCTGGCCATGATGTGTAAAAGAGGAACATGTAGCCCATTTAACAACATTCATTGACACAACCATTCAAAATTTTAACAACATTCACACAACCATTCAAAATTTCATCTTTGATGACACTTTTTTAATTAGGGATAGTAATGGGGGAGGTTATGCTATAGGTTTTGATATTAAAAATCAGATTTTTTATTCCATTTTGAGGTAGTTGAATAGGCACTATCTCATTGAAAGTGTCCAATGGCAGTAAGAATTTTTAGGAATGGAAGGTTAGAGTGATACTTGACCCTGTTAGTCCTAACATTTGTTATTTGCATAGAACATCAAATTCCTAGGCTGTGTTTAAATTTAAAAAAAAAAAGAAAAAAGAAAAAAAGAAGATAGGGAAATAGAGTGAAATATAAGCTCTCTTTTTGTGTGTGCCGTTTCTCTTTTTATTTTCAAATTTCTATTTAAATTTATAATTCAAATACAACGTTAGAGTTCAAAATTCAAAACACAACAATATTTGATTAAAATAATCAACATTTTATCTAAAAGGTATATAAATATCACTCAAAATTTTTATATTTCACTATTTTTGACCAATTTGATATTGTGTTTTATTCACACATTTTCAAACTTCAAAAATGTTGTTTTGATTAGCAATATAGTTACGGAAAAAAGTACGTAAAAGAAAAAAATCCTTATATTTTTTTGTTGTTGTGTTTTTTATTTTAGCAATAAAGTTTCATACAATCCTCTTAAACTTCAAAACTTTGATTTTGGTTTCTCACAAAACAAGGAGGGAACACTTGAAAGTGGAAAAAAATTATCATTCCTTTGAGATTTGCTCATGATTCCATTCACTTGTTTAAAATGAAAAAGATCATTAAGTAAAATATAAGAATTTTCTTACAACTTTCAAGCTTTTCAAATGATAAAGCTAAAATTTTCAATAATGTTCTTATAAAATTTTAATGCTAACCCTTTACTTTTTCATCATTTTCTTTCTAATCAAATAGATAACCAACACCTTAATATATGAATATCTTGTGTTTTCACGTCTTTCAAATTATTTTATTAACTTGTCCTTATATTCTATATATATATATTTTAATTTTTATTAATTTATTATCAAATTTAACATTTAGACACAACCTCAATAGCTTATAATTTTTATGAGCATTTAATATTTGTATAATTTTTACATGAATAAATGAAGCTAATTTCAATCATTCTTTCTTTCTATTGTTTTCTTGTATGGTCAATCCAAATTAGCTAACATATTGCATGCCAACTAGCTTTCTCGATGTTTACAGGTGATTTGGCTGCTTTTTCAAAAAGCGTGCTCCATTCAGTTGTTAAGAATACTGTAAAAGAAAATATCTTTACAAAAAAATTGAATTACAGAAAGGAAAGGGGAAAAAATTACTAATAATTTACTTTTGTTTTAGTCATCCACTTTACAAGAGAGTTCATATACAAAAATAATTTGAACAGTAGGAAAAAGCTTAATTTACGTGTACCTAATTTTTCTCTTACAAATAACCCAATTCTGGACTCAGAGTTACTACTGAAATTAAAAGTGGGTTTTTACCCTTTTGCCCCTCTAACACAAATACTTTTTATCACCTCCATATTAGCTTTTCCCCCCTTCTGCTGACTCATGATGATCTCTAGGGGCTTTTTGCAACTAATCTTGACCGATGCAATTTTTTTTTTTATGATATTTCTAGTAATATTTGTGTATATGTTTCCAATTTTGATCATATATTTATTGATGTGAGTTGCATATATGCAGGTGGAAGGTGCAAATGTTATAGTCTACTCAGTGCATCTGGGGTTGATAATGACAAATCTCATGAGACACTGGCCCCATTTGGTAGAACTGTGAAAAAGTAATTATAGATTATAACTTAACAAATTATAACTTATAACTGTGAACATAAACGATTAACTTGTTTGATGCAGCTGTGGAATTACAGATTTAAGCAACAGAGTAGTGTTTGGTTGATAAGCTGTAAAATAACTTTTTGCTGTATAATTGTCCTTTTTGCTCTTATATGATATAAAAATGATTATTTTGTTATTTTTTCAGTTTTAATTTTAAAAAGTTATTTCATTAATAAAAGTTAATAAAATTAGTATTACAAAAATTATTATTTTCATTCATAGTATCAATTAGTATAAAATTATTTCATTTTTTCATTATAAATTAATTAGTGTCAATTAATGGCTTAATTAGCATTAATGTTTTTTTCTTCTTCTTCTTTTTCTTCATTTCTTTTTTCTTTTTCTCCTTATTTTCTTCTCTTCTTTCTTTTTCTCCTTAGTTGTAACGCCCTCAAAATAATACATAATCCCAACATCCAATAGTTCTATATACATGATGGATAGATCACATCTCCATACATACATCAGAGTTAATATTATAAAAGAATATTTCATATAAGTTACAAATGTTTACAAAAATAATGGAATGCCCTGCGGGCTTACATCTTTCCAAGTTGTTACTTGGTTACACAAAAGAAGAGTTCTAACTCTTTTACAAGTAAAGCCCCCGGCTCGCATTTACATAAAATCAATAAAACAAATAACAAACCCGAGTCTTCAATTCTGAAAACCTCTACGGCGATCTCGGTTGTCCCTTTACTGTTCTGTTGTATACCGGACTCGATTCCGTGGAGTTGGTAGTTGTATCTATCTTGTTGCTATCCTTTAAATCCATTGTTTGAGTTTTAGGATGTTTATGGGCTTATGTTGAACAGGTGGGTTAAGCCTTGGTCTATATCCTTGTTGCCCAGGTTTTTGGTGTTACGCTCGAGCGGGTCATTCTGCGCTCGAGCGGAGTTTGGTTTTTGGTTTACCGCTCGAGTGGGTGTTCTGGCGCTCGAGCGGAGATTGCACTCCCAGTATTTTGTGTCCCTGCAAAACTTCTGCAGATGTGTTTTCTACGTTCGAGCGGGTTTTCTGCGCTCTAGCGGGTAGCGCTCGAACGGGATTGTTGACGCTCGAGCGGGTAGTACTGTCTTGGTGAGGGTTCTGGCAGAGGGAGATTTGCGCTCGAGCGGACTGGTTTTCTCGCTCGAGCGGATGTACTTTATTCCTGTTTCTTGGCGCTCGAGCGGGCCTTATTGCGCTCGAGCATGTCCAGATTTTTGTTTCTGACGCTCGAGCATTGTGTTTTCCACTCGAGTGGGAATGTCGTATAACAGAGGGCAACTGGGCATTTTTGAATCACTTTCTACACTTCCTCTCTCTCTCTCTTACTTTCTGAAAAGATATTTTGAGAGCCTCTCTCTCTAGAAACTCCCTTCTCACTAGGGTTTGATCTAGTTAGAGTACTTTCCTTCCCTTTGCCCTTTGTAAAAGTTGTGTTGATCGTCGAGGGCTTTGTTTTGATCCGTGAATCTTGGAGTTTGAAGCATTTTAGTTTTCTACATCTTCTCCTCTTGGGCTCCGAATTTGAGGTAGGGATTCCTACTCACTCTTATGGCCTTTAACATAGATTTTTGGGTGATTTTGATAAAGTGTTGAACTTGGGAAATTTTGGGACTTAGGGTTTCAAAATGTCAAAGAGGGTTTTATTATTTTGATTCTAAAATGAGTATTTTGGGTTTCAAAATAGTGGTATTGATGTTGGTTGTTGATATATGGACCATTGGGTCAATATTAAAAAATGGGGGGAAAAAAGCCCTAATTCGTTGTGTAAATTAATTGGTATAATTAATTTGGGAAAAGTGTTGGTATTTGGAATTGAGTTGGAAATAATGAAATTGACTCGTTATATGGTAGAATAGTGGAGTTGGATTTGTTAATCGCTCACTTTTGAAAACATTGATATTTTATCTGTTGGAGCTTTTATTATCTGTTTAGAAATAATTACTTGGGCTACCGGTGGAGGGTAGTTTTGATTGTTGTAGACAATGCATGATGATTAGGCAAACTAAAACTAATCAATTGGTTATGTCATAAAGTATGACGGTTGGTAGAATACATTAACGTTATGTATTGATTGATTGTGTATTTGACCTTTGTGTATATACATTGTGTGTGTGTGGGAGGAGATAGGGGATGTACTCCACGGTTTAGGAAAGATAGGGGATGGACCTCTAAACCAGATATTGTTTGGGAGGAGATAGGGGATGGACTCCACTGATACAGCTCATATGCTTCTCAGATAATGTGTTGATACAGCTCATATGCTTATCTATGGAAGTGTTGATACAGCTCATATACTTATCATTAGAAGTGTTGATATAGCTAGTATGCTTATCTGTTGAAATGTGGATACAGCTTGTATGCTTATCTGTTGAGATGATGAAACAACTAATATTTTTATCTGTTAAGAAATGGAAAGTGGAATGAAACATAGCCGTAGTGATTATAAAATGGAAATGGGTTGTGAATTGATTTATGGAAATTGAACATTTATCAATTGCTAATGTCTTAGTTATCGCTCATACTGTGTTTAGCATATCTCTACTGGGCGTTGGCTCACCCTATATGGGACATCATTTTCAAGTACAGGTAGCATGCCACCTCCAAGGACATAGCTTGGATGATAATGAGAGTTGAAGACTCTTTTTGGTTGTTTTATTTGTATTACATGTATAGCAAGCCAAGGGCTTATTTTGTATAGAGTTAGTACTCTTCTTTTGTGTAACCAAGTGTTGACTTGGAAAGCTGTAAGCCTATACGGCATTTGCTTTTGTTGTTAATATGTAATACTATTGTAAGAACTACTCTGATGAATAGAAATGGTTAACTTCTTTTGTATAATGCATGTCTAAAGTGATGGATTTATGTATTTATTTTGGGGCGTTACAACTTGGTATCAGAGCGTACCGGGTTCAAAAACTTCGGGTATGTGTGAAGTGATTAGGATCACAATGGGTTTGTCTCGCTTGATAGAGACTTAGATGTAGTGTCATATGCTATGTGCTTAATTGATAACATGCTTATGTGACTATGTGGGTATGGGATTTAGTTTCTAGGATGTTGATTGGATCCTTGGGTTTCTGTGAGTCTTGTTGGAAAGGCACTTGATCAATGCTGTTTCTAACCAGAACTCTAGTAACGCCTCGGGACTATCAATATCCGAAAATGAAATTCGTAAGTGCTTATGTGTTTATGTGCTTACGTGGAATGAATTACAGTTGTCCATGCATTAGGACTTGAGTGTTTAGTTTTGGCACATTTGTGAATGTGCTAAAGTTCTGTATTACCTTTATTAGGATGTCAGGATGAGGAAGAGGTGCTAGGCGTGGTAGGCCTGCGAGGCAGGAGGTACCTTTAACGGGTGATATTCCGGCAGTGTAGGAGGGAGTTGGTCAGGCCAATGTGGCCGTGCCAGCGGGTCAGTAGGCTAGGAGTGCCTTGGCCCGAGAGGTAGCAGGAGCTTTGGGTATTCTCAGAGCAGGGAATCAGGTAGCTGAAGCAGGGCCTTCTTTCTTGAAGAGGGAGTTCTTCCGGTCTAATCCGGACGAATTTGTTAGGGATCCGAAGGAACCACTGAAGGCTGACGAGTGGTTAGAACAGATGGGTAAGACGTTCGAGATGCTTGGCATCGAGGACGGAGCATTGAAAGTGACCTTGGCATCTTTCCAGCTGAAGGGAGATGCGGGTCAGTGGTGGAAATACGAGAAGGCTCGTGTTGGTGGTACATGGGAGGCGTTTGTGAATGCTTTCTAGGAGAGGTTCTTATCTGCAGTTGCTAGGGAGAAGCTGAGGGATCAGTTTAGCCGGCTTAATCAGCAGGGTATGTCTGTGGCAGAGTTTGAGGCCACTTTTACTAGTTTGTCCAGGTTTGCACCTGAGTTGGTGGCGTCCGAAGAACGCCGTTGCTATGAGTTTGAGTGGAAGTTGAGGCGGGGCCTCAAGTTGAGGGTTGGTGGATCTTACATCCGAGAGTATAGACATTTAGTGGATGCTGCAGCTCATATGAAGCTTATGATGCAGGAGGAGGATGAGGGGCAGAGAGGCTCCAAGAGGAGCCAAGACGGTCAGAGTGATGGCAGGAGACAGAGGGGTTCTAACCCTCAGCAGTCTCAGGGTGGTTTGGCTAGATCGACCTTCCTAGTGCCGAGTGCAGGCTCCGGGAGAGGTAGTCAGGAAGGCTTGACTTGTTTTGCGTGTGGCCAGCTGGGTAACAAGTCTTCAGTTTGCCCACAGAAGGGAGGGGGTCAGCGAGCTGCTTCCTCTTCAGCAAGACCTCAGGGCCAGAGTCAAGGCAGGGGCCAGCCCTTGTCTTGCTATCAGTGTGGTCAGCCTGGGCACCTGAAAAGGTATTGCCCGCAGTTGAGTGCTACTTCAGGGGCGTCTGGTTCTAGGCAGACGCAGAGTTATCAGCCAGCTCAGTCTGTGCAGGCCTCGAGGGCCAATCCGGGAGCTTCGTCATCCCAGTCAGTGCAGCAGTCGTATGCTCCGAGGGGTGAGCAAGTAGATCAGGGGCCTTTAGGGCGCGTGTATGCTATTACCGCGCAGGATCTAGTACCTGCTCCATTGGTAGTGAGAGGTACTTTTCTGTTTTGTAACTCGGTTGCCAGTGTGTTGATTGACACGGGTGCATCTCATTCTTTTGTATCTGCTGCATTTGCTTCTGTTTTGGAGTTGGAGTTGGCACAGTTAGCATCTCCTATTTGTGTAGTGTCACCTCTTGGGGGTGAACTGATCTTGAAACAAGGTGTTAGGGGTTGTGATATAGAGGTCGCCGACCATAGGCTTCCTTTTCCTTTTGTAGTTATGCCCATGAAGGGTTTTGATGTTATTTTGGGTATGGACTGGCTATCGTCATACCGGGCTGTCATTGATTGCTACCGCCAGAGGGTTACGTTATGTACCTTGAGCGGGGAGTGGTTCCATTTCTTGGGAGACCGGGTTGGTAGTGTTTTGCCACCGGGGTATGATTCGCGAGGGCGGAGTGAGCTTAGTGGTCTACTTGCTAGCTTTGAGAGTGGTGAGTGTGGTGAGACCCAGCTTGTGTTGCCGAGGGTGGTCTGTGAGTATTCGGATGTCTTTCCTGAGGACCTTGTTAGTTTGCCACCTCACCGAGAGATAGAGTTCTCTATTGATCTAGTACCCGGCACGGCGCCGATTTCTATGGCACTTTACCGTTTTGCTCCAGCAGAGTTGGTTGAGTTGAAAGTTCAGCTCCAGGGATTGCTAGATAAGGGTTTTGTTCGCCCTAGTGTTTCGCCGTGGGGAGCACCGGCCCTCTTTGCTAAAAAGAAAGATGGTGCCTTGAGATTGTGTATAGACTACTGGAGGTTGAATCGGGCTACGGTCAAGAATAAGTACCCTATGCCCCGTATAGATGATTTGTTTGACCAGTTGAAGGGTTCCCGTTGTTTCTCTAAGATAGACTTGAGATCGGGTTACCACCAGTTGAGGATCAGGGAGGAGGATATTCCTAAGACGGCATTTCGTACGCGGTATGGCCATTATGAGTTTTTGGTGATGCCATTCGGGCTTACCAATGCACCGGCAGTCTTTATGGACTTGATGAACCGGATCTTCCGGGAATTCTTAGACCGTTTTGTGGTCGTTTTCGTGGACGACATCCTGATTTACTCACCTTCAGAGGAGGAGCACGAGGAACACTTGAGAGTGGTGCTTGAGTTGCTTAGAGCCGATAAACTATATGCCAAGTTTGGGAAGTGTGAGTTCTGGCTAAGGGAAGTCAAATTCTTAGGCCACGTGGTATCTGAGAAAGGGGTGTCCGTTGATGCATCCAAGGTTGAGGCAGTGCAAGATTGGGTACAGCCTAAGAGTGTGTTCGAGATCCGCAGTTTTCTGGGATTAGCTAGGTATTACCGTCGGTTTGTGAAGGATTTCTCCAGGCTAGCTTCGCCGTTGACTAGTCTGACTCAGAAGGGAGTCAAATTTGTGTGGAGTGAGACTTGTGAAAAGTCGTTCCAAGAGTTAAAGGTTGGATTGATCACCGCTTCGGTTTCGATTATTCCGGAGAGAGGGTTGGGTTACGCAGTTTATTGTGATGCCTCACGAGAGGGTTTGGGTTGTGTGTTGATGCAAGAGGGGAAAGTGGTAGCTTATGGCTCACGTCAGTTAAAAATTCACGAGAAGAATTACCCTACACACGACCTAGAGTTAGCAGCGATGATTTTTGCCTTGAAGATTTGGCGGCACTACCTTTATGGTGAGAGGTTCGAGGTGTTCTCGGACCACAAGAGTCTGAAATATCTGTTTACGCAGAGAGACTTGAATTTGAGGTAGAGGAGATGGATGGAGTTGATTGAGGACTATGATTTTGAGTTGCACTATCACCCGGGGATGGCCAATGTTGTGGCCGATGCCCTTAGTAGGAAATCCATTAGTGATGTAGCTTGTATAGCCATCCGAAAATGGGAGATGTTGGGTGCACTTGGCGAGTTTGATTTGCATTTGGGCGAATCTGTTGAGGCTGCGGCCTTGTTTTCTGTTGTTGCGCAGCCTACACTTGTGACTAGAGTGTTAGAGGCACAGAGAGGTGACCTTGAGGTAGAGTCCTTCCGAGAGAAGATCTCCAGTGGGAAAGTTGAGAAGGGTTTGACGGTGTATCCCGACCTGAGTGTGAGATACCGAGACCGTCTGTTTGTGCCGGAGTCTTGCCGAGAGGAAGTACTCCGAGAGTTCCATCATTCACGTCTTGTGGTGCATCCCGGAGGTACTAAGATGTATCGGGATTTGGGTCGCCAGTTTTGGTGGCGGGGTATGAAGAGAGATGTGGTTGTTTTCGTATCGAGGTGCCTTACTTGCCAGCAAGTGAAGGCCGAGCATCAGAGGCCAGCGGGTTTGTTGCAACCCTTGCCTATTGCCGAGTGGAAGTGGGAGCATGTCACTATGGACTTCGTTGTAGGTCTTCCGAGGACTCAGCGGGGTAGTGATGCCATTTGGGTAGTTGTAGACCGGTTGACTAAGTTGGCGCACTTCATTCCCATGCGCGTGAGAGATTCGATAGACCATCTCACAGACTTGTATATTCGGGACATAGTGAGATTGCACGGGGTCCCAGTGACGATCGTCTCAGATAGAGATCCTCGTTTTACTGCTAAGTTGTGGCAGAGTTTGCAGAGTGCCTTGGGCACTAAGTTGACCTTTAGTACGGCTTATCATCCTCAGACTAACGGGCAGTCCAAGCGCACTATTCAGATCCTTGAGGATATGCTTTGGGGTTGTGTCCTTGACTTTAGTGGGACGTGGGAGAGGCACTTACCATTGGTGGAGTTTGCCTACAACAACAGTTTTCAGTCTAGTGTCAGTATGGCACCGTTTGAGGCCTTGTATGGCCGACCGTGTAGGTCTCTAGTTTGTTGGGCCGAGGTGGGTGATGCACCTTTGTTGGGTCCGGAGTTGGTTAGAGAGACAACGGAGAAAGTTGAGCTTATCCGTAGGAGGCTTGTTACAGCCCAGAGTCGCCAAAAGACTTATGCTGACCGTAGGAGAAAACCTTTGGCATTTGAGATAGGTGATCATGTCTTCTTGAAGATATCACCTAGGCGAGGTTTGATGAGGTTTGGGAAGAGTGGGAAGTTATCTCCTTGATTTATAAGTCCCTTTGAGATCCTTGAGAGGATTGGGGAGGTTGCTTATCGTTTGGCTTTGCCACCGCAGTTGTCCGGGGTTCATGACGTATTTCATGTTAGTATGCTTCGGAAGTATGAGCCGGATCCGTCTCATGTATTAGATTGGACCGACTTAGAGGTAGATGAGGATGCCTCGTATGAGGAGAGACCGGTTCGGGTCTTGGATTGGCGAGATCAAGTCTTGCGAGGCAGGACTATTCCCTTGGTAAAAGTTTTGTGGAAGCATCACGGAGTGGAGGAAGTCACTTGGGAACGTGAGGCTGATGTCCGTGAGAATTATCCGGACTTATTTGTTGATGTATAATCATGTAATGAAATTTTGTAGTATTGTGGAACTTTAAGAGCATTATATATGTCTTAAACTGTGAAACATTGTGAATGTTTTGGTTAATGGAAGCTATGTTAACATTATGTACGTTAAGTATATTGTGAAAAATGCGAGCATGATATTAATGTTGCATGTGTTGTGAAATTGTGGAAAATGTGTTGAAATTGGTAGATTTCAAAGGAATGCATGGTGATAATGTAGGTTGTTGTGTACAATGGGAAATGCCTCTTGAAAAGAGATGGAATTGACCGGTAACGGGTCGGAATGTTTAAATATTATTTTGTAATATTGTTGGGACTGGAAAAAACTTGTTTTTGAAAAACTTGTATTTAATTTCGGGGACGAAATTCTTTAAGGGGGGGAGGTTATAGCGATCCCGGTTGTCCCTTTACTGTTTTGTTGTATTCCGGACTCGATTCCGTGGAGTTGGTAGTTGTATCTATCTTGTTGTTATCCTTTAAATCCATTGTTTGAGTTTTAGGATGTTTATGGGCTTGTGTTGAACAGGTGGGTTAACCCTTGGTCTATATCCTTGTTGCCCAGGTTTTTGGTGTTACGCTCGAGCTGGTCATTCTGCGCTCGAGTGGAGTTTGGTTTCTGGTTTACCGCTCGAGCGGGTGTTCTGGCGCTTGAGCGGAGATTGCACACTTCCAGTATTTCATGTCCCTGCAAAACTTCTGCAGATGTGTTTTCTACGCTCGAACGGGTTTTCTGCGCTCGGGCGGGTAGCGCTCGAGCGGGATTGTTGACGCTCGAGCGGGTAGTACTATCTTGGTGAGGGTTCTGGGAGAGGGAGATTTGTGCTCGAGCGGACTGGTTTTCTCGCTCGAGCGGATGTACTTTATTCCTGTTTCTTGGCGCTCGAGCGGGCCTTATTGCGCTCGAGCGTGTCCAGATTTTTGTTTCTGACGCTCGAGCGTTGTGTTTTCCACTCGAGCGGGAATGTCGTATAACAGAGGGCAACTGGGCATTTTTGAATCACTTTCTACACTTCCTCTCTCTCTCTTACTTTCTAAAAAGATATTTTGAGAGCTTCTCTCTCTAGAAACTCCCTTCTCTCTAGGGTTTGATCTAGTTAGAGTACTTTCCTTCCCTTTGCCCTTTGTAAAAGTTGTGTTGATCGTCGAGGGCTTCGTTTTGATCCGTGAATCTTGGAGTTTGAAGCATTTTAGTTTTCTACATCTTCTCCTCTTGAGCTCTGAATTTGAGGTAGGGATTCCTACTCACTCTTATGGCCTTTAACATAGATTTTTGGGTGATTTTGATAAAGTGTTGAAGTTGGGAAATTTTGGGACTTAGGGTTTCAAAATGTCAAAGAGGGTTTTATTATTTTGATTCTAAAATGAGTATTTTGGGTTTCAAAATAGTGGTATTGATGTTGGTTGTTGATATATGGACCATTAGGTCAATATTGACAAATGGGGGAGAAAAAGCCCTAATTCGTTGTGTAAATTATTTGGTATAATTAATTTGGGAAAAGTGTTGGTATTTGGAATTGAGTTGGAAATAATGAAATTGACTCGTTATATGGTAGACTAATGGAGTTGGATTTGTTAATCGCTCACTTTTGAAAACATTGATATTTTATCTGTTGGAGCTTTTATTATCTGTTTAGAAATAATTGCTTGGGCTACCGGTGGAGGGTAGTTTTGATTGTTGTAGACAATGCATAATGATTAGGCAAACTAAAACTAATCAATTGGTTATGTCATAAAGTATGCCAGATGGTAGAATACATTAACGTTATGTATTGATTGATTGTGTATATGACCTTTGTCTATATACATTGTGTGTGTGTGGAAGGAGATAGGGGATGTACTCCACGGTTTAGGGGAAGATAGGGGATGGACCTCTACACCGGATATTGTTTGGGATGAGATAGGGGATGGACTCCACCGATACAACTCATATGCTTGTCAGATAATGTGTTGATACAGCTCATATGCTTATCTATGGAAGTGTTGATACAGCTCATATGCTTATCATTGGAAGTGTTGATATAGCTAGTATGCTTATCTGTTGAAATGTGGATACAGCTTGTATGCTTATCTGTTGAGATGATGATACAACTAATATGTTTATCTGTTAAGAAATGGAAAGTGGAATGAAACATAGCCGCAATGATTATAAAATGGAAATGGGTTGTGAATTGATTTATGGAAATTGAACATTTATCAATTTCTAATGTCTTAGTTATCGCTCATACTGTGTTTAGCATATCTCTACTGGGCGTTGGCTCACCCTATATGGGACATCATTTTCAGGTACAGGTAGCATGCCACCTCCATGGACATAGCTTGGATGATGATGAGAGTTGAAGACTCTTTTTGGTTGTTTTATTTGTATTACATGTATAGCAAGCCAAGGGCTTATTTTGTATAGAGTTAGTACTCTTCTTTTGTGTAACCAAGTGTTGACTTGGAAAACTGTAAGCCTATAGGGCATTTGCTTTTGTTGTTAACATGTAATACTGTTGTAAGAACTACTCTGATGAATAGAAATGGTTAATTTCTTTTGTATAATGCATGTCTAAAGTGATGGATTTATGTATTTATTTTGGGGCGTTACAACCTCCTAAGCAAAGATCTTGAATTTGGCACGTCTCCGGTACCTGAAAATGGTGTCCCAAGTAGGGTGAGCCAAAGCCCAGTAGAGATATACTAAACCCAATATGAGAAATAACTAAAATATTATCATTTGACAAGTGATTAACACGTGTAAACCAATTCACACCCTTCTCATATCCCAACAACAATTACATCTATGTTTCTATCCACCTCCCTTATTTATCCAATTAAATTCCTAGATATGGTTCATTATCTAACCCAAACAATTTAAGTGAGACTACAACTCAACTTATGAACACCTCCGTTTCCCACAATTTAAAATAAGACTACATCTCACGTAGTTACTACTTCAATTGACAACTTCATTCCTGCACTTCAATTATAAGGTTTCGGGACTTTTACCCCGAACAAATCCGGCCAGCTTACTTATCTATGGGGTACATCCTCCCATCTCCCCCCAAATAAATATACATAAACAATGTGTTAAAGTATATAAACACATATGGAGTACATCCCTCCATCTCCTCCCAAATAAATATACATAAACAATGTGTTAAAGTATATAAACACATATGGAGTACATCCCCTATCTTCTCTCAAACAAAGATACATGAACAATGTGTTAAAGTATATAAACACATATGGAGTACATCCCCTATCTCCTCCCAAACAAAGATACATAAACAACGTGTTAAAGTATATGAACACATATGTGTGTGGAGTACATCCACGATCTCCTCCCACACACTGGAGTACATCCTCTATCTCCTCCCTAACAAATATACATATATAATGTATTTAAGCACTTCATCACATACAATGATCAATCAATACACATATTTGCTGTATTATTTCAACCGTCATATTCAATGACACAACACGTTTGATTAGTTTCAGTTTTCCCTAATCAACATACAATGTCTACAACTGTAGGAACTCACATTTTATGTCTTCGTCATGTTCATGAGCATCTGTATGATTATGACTTGTTAAGCTTGCATGTGTATGTTTGTGACTTGTTCCGCTTAAGCAAGTGTGATCCATGCCTTGTTTTGAAGCCTTGTGATTTGTCTAAGTGTAGTATGCTTGTCTTGTTCCTTCCTTGATGTGAAACTTAGGTCACGCCTTGCCTGAGTTATGCTAGCCGATGTTATTCCAAGCCGAGGTCATCCTCAGTCTAGAAGTATCTTGGAACCCCTTGTTGACCTCCGTCCTCGCCTTGCCACTTTAGCCGAGATGTTACCTTGCACCCAAGTGATCTCGTCCTGGAGTGGTATGACCTAGACCGAGGTGTGGCGCATCTAGGCCAAGATGTGGCACAGCTTAGTCAAGTGTTGTCCTTCCTAGCCGGGGTCATTGTCACCTTAGTTGCCGAAGTCCTTTTGTTAGCCGATGTCACCCCTTGCCGGAGTGCCATTCCGTGTAGCTTGTTAAATACGCCTTGTTATTAGCCGATGTCATTGCCTCGTCAGAGAGCCCATACCGTTTTACTTGTTGAACACCCTTCCACCATGCTTTGTCTGGTCTGTCAGCCACCTTTTCAGGGAAAACCCAACCAGTCGCCGCCACGTGTCTCAGTAGAGGGCTAACCCCAGAACCGGGTAAAGAAAACTATCATTGGGTATCATAACCTTGCCTTGTAGAGAGAGAAATTCTAGGAGGAAGAAGGAGTTTTAGAGTGAGGAAGTAGATCTTCAAGCTTGATTCCTAGAGATCGAACCGTTAGATCCGTGTTCTAAGGTTAGATTCTTGATCTGCTCATGATGTTCTCTATGTTCATGTTATTGCATTGCATGATCGGATATGATTTGTAAGCCATGCATTGTTTTGAAGTTCGATTTTAGAAAGAGAAAATGACATTCATGTGTTCTTCAAGAAAGTCTTGTTTTGATCCGAAAGCTTGCATAAAGAATCATGTTTTTGTGTTTATTTCCGCAAAAATTCCAAGTACGGGTACCCAGGTCCATGTTTTCAAACTCATAGCATGAAAATCCCAGATTTGTGATGACAGATTATGATTGAACATTCATATTTTTCATGTTTTCACACTCATGTTCTTCATGTTCATCAGCAGAGGGAAACCCAGAGTTCCCGACCTCTTTTCCTTGCATGTGGCCCTCGGGGACACACCTCGGCAAGGAGGTGTGGAACCTCAGCCTAGACCTGGTTAGTGCCCAGCATGCTTTCCGAGATCATTTGCACACATAAGAGACTTGTTTGAAAGTGCATTCAATAGGCTTTGCCCTGTGTTTGTAGGACTTGGGCTTGTCTCGACCCCGACGTGTGAAGAACTATGTGAGTGGTATTTTTAATAAAGCTATGTTACACTTGCTTTCATAAATCTCGTCTTGCCTTGTTTTGAAAAGTACTTGATCTAGCATGAATGACTATCCCTACTTGTATATTAAGCACTATCTTGTTTTGATGACATTTCTTGAAAGTCCTTAGCTGCAGGGGACTATAATGCAACTGCACTCTTGTCTTGAAAGTCCTTAGCTGCAGGGGACTATAATGCAACTGCAGTCTTGTCTTGAAAGTCCTTAGCTGCAGGGGACTATAATGCAACTGCACTCTTGTCTTGGAATTGTCATCACCCCCTTGTATTAAGTAGATGTAATAACATCCAAAGAACTTGAAAGGCTGGCAATGAACTTGATTTCCTCCTTGATTGTAAAGTATGCTATGTATTGTTTTGAAAGAAATCTTGGATATCAATCATGCAAAACCTTTATTTCTAATATCATTCACTGAGTACCCAAGCTCACCCTCTCTATATATATGTAGGTGATGAGCAAGAAGGCAATGAGGCCTAGACGTGTAGCCGATGTGTTTTTGGGTGCATTGCCGACGTGTTTTGGATTAGCATTTTGTACCATCTTGAAGATTATGCTTCTTAGCCTATAATTCATGTGTACTTGTATATGTCGGCTTGAGAAGCCTTTTGGTCAAGATGTATTTTGTATCTCGTTCCCTTATTGTATCTAAGTTGTAAGACTTGGTAAAAATGTATGTCATTTCATTGGACTTAAGCACGGCTCTCATGGACTATTTAGATTCAGTATATGTATATATGTTGCTTCCGCACTTGTAAGCCCCATATTTTATACTCTGATTGTGTTTGATTCTCGTAAGTTGGCCTTCGGTAATCTCGGATTACTGGCCATCACGGCACCGAACTACTAGGGGCGGTTTGGGGGCGTGACAACAACAATCAAGACTATCCTCCACCGATAGACCAAAGCAGTTATCTCTAAACAGACAATAAATTTATCAACAAATAAAATATTGACATTTTCATTGGTGAGTGATTAAATTATCCAACTACATCATTTACTTTCACAATTACCCAATTTCATTATCCTCAACCCAATTTCACATTTCCCCAAGTTAATTATTCAATGTAATTAGGGCATTTTCCCCTTATTCCCAAGATTTCCCCCAAGGCTCATATTTCACTCATAATTCATAAACAACTCCCAATTTCAAGTATTTAACACATGTTTGACTCACACATGAAGAACCCCTCTTTTATAAATTACAAATCAAACCCTAACTTTTCCAAAATTACCAAACAACACCAACTAATCAAAAAGACTAAAATTTATGTCAAGACTCATAGATTAGAGTAGGTTATCCCTACCTCACGCGGAGAGACCGAATGGAGAAGAGAGGTGAAACTCAAGGTGCTCCAAATCCACAAATTTTCAAATTAAAGAGAAGCCCACGCCACCCTTTATCTTTCTTACAAAGAGACTAGGGTAGAAACACTCTAGAAATAGATGAAACCCTAGAGAGAAGATGTATAGAGAGAGAGAGGTCAGATCTAGGGTTTGAGGAAGAAAAGGAAATCAAAAAGTGATGAAGGGGATTGCTGCTGCGTACTGATATAACAGAGGCTCCCTTGAGCGACCAGACACAAAGATAACTTGCTTGAGCGTAGAAAGCCTCGCTCGAGCTAACAATTCGAAGCTTCAAGTCTGCAACCAGAAGCATGCTCGAGGGAAGAATAGCTCGCTCAAGCGAAGAAACCCAAAACATACAGCTCGCTCGCTCGAGCGAAGGAACCCTGGCTCAAGCGAAGAATCTAAAACACCAAGCTCGCTCAAGCGACAAAAGTCTCGCTCGAGCGAAGGAACAAGATTCTGGGCATCAACTATATGTTCAAACTCACTACCAACCTGTAACAAACCTGACCAACACATTCCAAAACTCGAATACAAGGAATTAAATGATGAACACCAGATATATGCAACAACCAACACCATGGAACCTAAGTCCAAAATACAACAACCAAATGGGGAAAACCGGGATCGCTATATTAGTATTAATGTTGTGATGTCATTACATTATTTTTCTTTATACTAATTTCAATTAGTTATTTAATAGAAGTTATAATAGTCAATTTTTTTTATATTTAATATAAGTTATTTCATTTTTTTTCTTCAATCTTAATTTTTATTTTAAATCGTGATTATGTTTTTATTAATTTTTTTTAATTTAGTGATATTGCATTTTTTTTTCATTTTTTTAGTGATATTTCATTTTTTTCATTTTTAGTAATTCATTTATTCATTTGACAAATCCTTTCATTTTTTTCAATTTATATCATTTTTTTTTGTGATGTTTCATTTTTTCATTTTTAGTAAAATTATTTCATTTTTTCATTATAAATTAATTAGTGTCAATTAATGGCTTAAGTAGCATCAATTAATACTAAAATTTTTAATTAGTATCAATTAATATAAAATTTATTTCATTAATGGCTAAAATGCTTAATTATTATTATGACTTTTTTATTAAAAAAAACACTAAAAAACTCGAGAAAAAAAAAAACTAAAATCTATCGCCGGAGAAAGAGAACAACAACAACAAACCAATGCTGGAGAGAGAGAGAGAGCAGCAGCGACGAACCAACGTCGGACGACGACGGATGGTTGATCGTCACCATCGGTCATCACTCAGTCGATCGTGACTCTAGGGTTTCAGATCGCAATCATCACGCAGTCGATGGTTAGGCTTTCGATCGCGAAGCTAGGGTTTCGATCGCTAAGAGAGAGAAGAGATCTGGTTCGTGAGTGTGAGAGAGAGGGAGAGCACTTGTGTGTGTGTGTGTGTGTGAGAGAGAGAGAGAGAGAGAGAGAGAGCACCGAAAATCACCCGCTGGAAATCGCCTCTCGCCAAAAATTGCCTCTCTTTGTCTCTCTTTGAGAATGAACTGTGATGCTTTGTGGTTTATATAATGGCAATTTGGTAATACTTCAAATTAGTAAAGGGCATTTAAGTAATTTTTCCCCTCAATTTGTAGCCTCCCGCTTAAGCTGAATGAGTTAAGCAACCCGGAGGCGACTCAGCCAAAAAACACGTTTTTGGCTTAATTTAAGGTACAAAAAGTGATTTTATGTTTTACCAGACATACCAAAACAGCTTAAAATAATCTAAAAGCTAAGTTAAGCAACTTTTAAGCTCTACCAAACACCCCCATTCTATCCTGCTCATGAGCATGTACTCACTTTAGTACTGTTCTGTAGTTTGAAAAATGGGAGGGAAGAAGACTTAGATGATTAATTATTTCAGTAACTTTCTTTCTCTCTTTTTTTTTTCAGAATTTTCGAAGGTAGTTCTTGTTTCCTATGGAAAAACATCCCACAGGTAATCAATCCCTCTCTGTCAATAGCAAGTGAAAAGGAAAGGGGTAAAAACTAATCAGTAACCCAAGGGGCTGTGGCACTCTGGTCAGACTTTGGGGTATAAGCCCTGAGATCTTAGGTTTCACAACCCCTAGGGCCAACTCCTAGGGATTTGGTGTAGTGGTCCTAGGATGGCCCTCTAAGTGCTTGACGACCGGTATCCAGGGCTTAGTTGTGAGGTTGAATCTTTTTTTTTGTTTTTTTTTGGGTAAGTAAGACATAAATAAAAAAAAAAACAGAGAATACACAGCTACAAGGGGCATACCCCAGGACCTAACAAAAGCTATACAAGGACAAGGGCAAGAAGCCAAACACGAACCAGCATGCAAACCAAGCTAGAACAGGACAATAAACAAACAAGACTTAAAATATGGAGAAAGGAACGCAAACATAGGAAAAATATAACCCCCCAAAAATATGTTCATGAGCCCCATAAATTCGAATGAGGGCCATGAACACATCCAAACAACACCCAATTCTGTAACAATCTAGCCTACAAAATGCCTAAGGCGAGCCGAACAGTACAATAAGAAAAACCATGTACATCCCACACAGCTAGGCCAAAGGGAATGACAACCCAGCAGAACAATCATAGTCCAAATACATACCAATAAAATAAGAATAAACGAAAGACAAGTATCCACAAAGGCGCTACAAGCAGCCATCATCAAGTGCCAGTAAACACAACTACCCTTAGTGCCATTAGACTCACAGCAATCAATACAGCCCCAATAGAGCTCGAACATCGTAGTAGACCCACAGCAACCCAAACTGCCCAACATAGGAATATCATAACAGCCACATCCTTCAGACGCATAGCACATATCCCTATCCAGGCAGCCATCGGAGTGCTCAAACATTGTAATAAACCCTGTGGAAAAAAACAGAAATGAGTACATCCAGTGATTCCCAAGACAAAACATAGCAGCAACACACTCAATGTAGGAACTCTCATCACTAGGCCCACAATTTAGGGGCTCACACCACTCAAAATTAGCTTCCATAACCTGTACATAAAAATTTACAGTAGATATAGGCATTAGAAAAAATTTTATGGCTAACATCACTCGACCCACTTGTAATTTCAGAACAAATCAGCAGCACACTCCATATGGGAACTCACATCACTCGGCCCACAGATTAAGGGCTCACACCACTCAAGATTAGCTTCCTTAACCCGCACATAACAATTTACAGTATATATAGGCATTAGAAAAATTTTATGGGTAGCATCACTCGACCCACATATAGTGAACTCACATCACTCAGCAGCCCTCCCATTTCTGGTGCTATGGGGCTTTAGAATTGTCTCCGGCAGACTCCATTGATCAAGAAACCATCTGTCACCATTGGATCTATGGATATTCTTAGTAGACAGCATTCTATTTCTAACCATTTGGATAACAGATTTAATGACCACCTCTTCAGGTTTTAGCTCTTTATTAAAAATTCTGTTATTTCTCTCTATCCAGGTCATGTAAACAGAACATAAGAATGCATTACTAATGATATTAGCCCTCAATGAGTTACCTTTAGTCTCCTTAGAAGCAAATGTAACACTATCAGGCCAACCAAGAACCGGCCAATTAATATTACAAGCAGCTTCAATGGCACTTCAGACTTTACTAGAGAAGATGCACTCAAAGAATAAATGAGAGTGGCTTTCCTCCAGGTGGAGGCAAAAAGGGCAGTGAGAGCTAGTGGATAAGCCAAACATACGGAGTCTATCACCAGTGTAAAGTCTGTTGTGGAGAGCCACCCAAACAATGAAACTGGCTTTAGGGATTCTGTGAGGGCCCCACACAAGCTTATGCCAAACCACTTTATCGAATTTCTTCCTCCAATGATTCCAAGCTGATTGAATGGAAAACTTACCATCCGTAGTAAGACTCCAAAAAGCTTGATCAGTGCTGGAAGGATTGGGATGGAAACACCCAGGAGTAGAGGAGATTAACTCCTGAATTTCCCAAGAGTTGGGGACAGGCCACTTCCAAGAAGACCCATCAATGATTTTACTGACTTTTGTATCACTGTTGAGGGTAGAGTCATAAATAATTTTGTCCCCAAATTTGTTCCACAGAGGACCAATAGGGTGCCAATTATCAAACCAAAGGAAAGTGGTGTCCCCACACCCAATCTTATGCTTAATCAGAGGGGAAACCCACTTCCTAAGGGACAATAATTTTCTCCACACCCAAGAAGGATCATTAGGAACCTTAACTATCCTGGTTGAATCTTGACCGTTGCTCTCTTTAACTAAAATAGTGTGTATGTTGCGGAGTTGGTGCACACACCTGATATTTGACCCCCGTTCTGCTCTGGTTAACCGACATTAGGTAGTTGATTCCGAAATCAGCGGATAACAGGCTTGGGAGTTTACTCATTAACCAAAAATAAAAAAATAATCAAAGTGTTTGGTTTTAGTTTTTTGAATTCAGTTTTTTGAAAATTGAGTTTTTTGTTTTTTATGTTTTTTTATTTATTTTTAGTGAATATTTTTAAAATTTCAAACAATTTTTTACTTTGTTAGATGCACCTTACTTAGATGTATCGAAATAGTAAAATATTTGTGAAAAATTATTTTAAAAAATAATAAATACATAAAAATACAAAAATTGTACTGAATTTTCATTTTATTTATTTATATATTTTTTTTGTGGTTTTGGTATTTAGTATTTTTTTAAAGATTTTTTCACAAATATTATACTTTTTAAGCGTATTTATGTTAGGTGTATCTAAAAATTACTTAAAATATTTAAAAATTCAATAAAAACAAAAAAAAATACGAAGAACAAAAAAGTAGAATTTTTTGAAAAGTGAATTTTGAAAATTAAAACCAAACAGATTTGGCCACTCTAAACTTTGTTTCAACCACTGCCTATTTTTTTTCTTTTTTTCTTTTTTCTTTTTTTTCATTTAAACCCTTCAAGATTTCTACTATTACTAGTTATGAAACGTTGTTGTCTTGATTATGAGTTGTGTATACTTAGTTATGAAGTTTTGTGATTGTCGGATTTGTGATGATTAGTTATAAGACTTTGTGGCGGTTGGCTTTGAATCAAAATAGCCTTTGATTATGAGGCTTTCGTTTTGGTTATAAACCAAATTGGTGGTTGGTCTTTAGTGTTTTTTTTGCAAATGTATTAAGTCAAATTTTATTTTATTTTTTACTTTTTCATCAATTCATCTATTGTAGAAGGATTTTTTTTTTTAATGAAAATTTTCAAAAAAAATTTTACTAAAAAAAAAAAGGGCTTAAAAGTGATTTTTTTAACTTATTATTTTTTAAAAATTTCTAATCCATCTAGTCAAGTAGAACTTAAAAATATACTAAAACAGTCAGATTCAAATCACGCCTAAAGATTTTGGTTGCAAAATATTACTGGTCTCAATACTAGTGCTTATTTTGATAACCTTTTTATAATATGTTTTAATTGTAATGGAAACAATTAGACCATATTATCTATAATTAAGTTTTTAATTTGTGGCCCAGCTACCTAGTACTTTCACTAGTTTCTTGCTTAAGAATCACTTGTTCCATTTCCATTTTTTTTTTCATTTCCATTATTTAAGTTTTTTTTTTCTTCAGGGAGCAGCCACAACATGCTACATGGCACTTCACCCCAAGTTGAAAGGTGTAACTGGAAAGTATTTTCTTGACTGCAATGAGGGGCCACCAAGCAAGTTTACCACAAACAAGGTGTTAGCCAAGAAACTTCAGAATTTCAGCAACCAGTTGGTTAATTCAGCTCAGAAAATTTAAATTATATGTGTGTGTGTGTGTGCCTCTGTGTGTTTCTCATTGTTTGATTTCAATATTTGAGTTGTTTCACAAGGCATTGTTAGCCTTTTGTTGATAATATGGTTTTTGTTGAGCCATTTGCTTCATGATTGTAAGGAGTTATATATGGATGTAATTAGGAGTACTCATAAAAAACTGGTAGAATTCAAATAAATAAATAAATAAATAATCAATTCAATTCGATCCAAGTGTTGGTATATTCCGGGAATTTATTAGTTTTGGTTATGGTACCAATTTCATAAAACGGTGGAATTTATTTTATTTTGAACGCCAAATGATGGAACTATTTAAATTAACTTAGTAAATTCGATTTGCGATTTTAAGGTTTCAATTATAATTCTGAACCGATTTGAAGAGTGATATATTTATTTATTATTTTTAGATATTTCTGTATGTAAGAAAAAAAATGCATTGGCTAGCAAGATTCAAATACCAATTTATGGAATTGAGTTAGGTTTGATCAACTCAATTATGTCACTTGTTGATAGTTTATATTTTATAATAAGATATAGAAAAATGTTTGAGACACGCAATTTGTTATTTTTAAAAATTATCCCTAAATTAATGATGTGTCAGACAAGTGTCAAATTTTGATTTGTCAAACATTCCATCATGTGGGGGTTTAACTTCAATGCCATATCATTAAGGATCATGTAGGAGTGATAAATTAAGAAATATAACATTATTGTAAAATATATATCATATCCAGTTATATATTATTTTAAGAACTATAGACTAGACCAAACCAAACCAAACCAATGATTAGTTAGGAGTGATATATCATATCTAATTATATATTAGTTGCGATTTTAATGAGGAATGATTCAATCTCTGATTTGCTTTGAAATCAGATAAATTTAATTTATGAACACCTACGAAATATGAGTACTTTAAAAACGTTAACGCATAAATTTTGAATATTTATTGAATATGGATACACGTATATACTGGATACGATATATACAAGCCTAGTTGCAACAGGAATGGGTACCCCTAATCTATGTGACTTGGTCATTACGGTATTTTGAGTATACAAAAACACTTCATAACAAAAGTCTACCCAATTAAATTTAAAATATATATATATTTTTAAGAATGTCCATATATACACATCCACCGGAAATGGGAGCACTTACAAAATCTTTTTTTTTTTTTAGTAACATTTTTTTTTAAAATTATGGTACCTTTTTTAAATAAAAAAAATCAGTCTATAAAAATTCTAAAAAAAAATTTAAAACACCAAAATAAATAAATTAAAAGTTTACTATTTTTTTAATGTTTTGATATGTCTTTTTTAATTTTTAATTTTTATTTTTTGATACATCTCGTCGACTTAAATCTAGAGATCTAAATTTTTTAAAAGATTCATTAAAAGAAGAAAATAAATAAATTTTAAAAAAAACAAATAAACATATTTTTCAAATTTTTTTCTCAAACTGGATTTCATTTTGCTAACACACAAATATATATATATATATATATATATATAAAATTAGTTAGATATTGTTTTGCGTAAACAAAACATATCTATAATCAACTTCCACAAGTAATGCAAACAAGAAGAAACTAATATATAACGTGATTTGTGTTAATATACAAAATACAAATTCAAACCAAGGCTTTAGATTCCAATATTGCACTGTGAATTAAAGCAAAAGCGAGAAAATTAACCGTGATCGATTTAGTTGAGCTCCAAGGTCTTCAATGTGTCTCATCATCATCATGAACGTCCCACAACCCCCAGGATCAAACAACCAAAGCTGAGGCGCCGATGATGACCGCCGCAAAAACTAGAGGAGCCAATAGGCCCAGCAGTTTGGACTGCTGCCGAAACATCTGAACCGGGAAGCACGGAACCTCTGTTTGAACATCCTTCGGAACCCTAACCAACCCCTCCCTGTCACATGCCCGAGAGAATACAGACTTCCGAGAGATCACCGATACGAACGCCGCCTCAGACCAGAACGATGCCACCGCCACAGTCACCGTCAGAACCGCCGTCCATGTGGCGGCGGAGGCCACGAGGAGGTGAGCCATTGGAAGATTGAATTGAAGAGAGTGAGAGTCATTTCAAAGATCAAATCAAGCACAACAATGGCGAAGAATGATTCGAGTTCATGTGTGGATATATATATATATATATATATATTTACACTAGCACACGATGATTCAGATAAGTAAGAAACCCATAATCTTAGGTTTAAATATTACTCATGTCCCTTCAACACTAAGTATAATAATAATAATATATATATATATATATATATATATATATTATGAAAAATGATATAGAAATCTATTTTTAAACTCAATGATATGTAATTGATATGATTGGTTATAATTTAAAAAATATGAAAGAGAATATTATCTTAAATATTCTAATTGATTATTACATCATTAAATTTGAAAGTTACGTCTAATTTTTTAACTTGTGTAGCAATGCCATATCTGATTATGTGGAGAAGAAGATGAATCTAAAGTCGACCACTTTGGATTGGGAATTGCGTGAACGTAGATTAACTCGGGTGTTGTTGATGATCTCATGAATGAATCGACCTCCTATTTGCTTGTTTGAGTTTGGTATGATGGAATAAAATATCTTTGAGAGTGGTTATTTTGGGCAACTGAGGCTGACGTTTTTGTTGTTTGATACCAATATTTTAAAAATCGGACCGGTGAGTAAACTGAAAAAGAGATTGGGTGGACGGATTATTGGTTCAACCGTCGGGTTAAACTGGAATCAAACCGTAATATCATATTTATTTTATGAATATTTTTATAATTTAATATATATATTCATCAAACATATATGTTGATATATATTTTTATATTAATATTGTTTGTAAAAATATTAATTATACATATGTTTGAAGGAAATTAGTTTGAATACAATTAATATTATATATTTCCTATATATTAATAAGGAACCATGGTAACAGAGCGGAAATTCATACTCTTTGGAGTTTAAGGTATTGGATTCAAGTCCCTTGCCGGTTTAGCAGTTTAACCGTGATTCACACCAATTTAGTTTAAAATGATCGATTTTCAAGAAGGAACGGATTAGAGGGCATATCGAAACCGAACCATAGACTATTCGACAGTTCAACCGGTCAAACCGACCAGTTCAGTCCGATTTTCAAAACATTGGTTGATACATAATTAAATCACATATAATAAATATATGGCCATTGTTATTAAAGTATCAATATTGTTATGGAAAATGAGTGAGAGCACTAATTAGTGCTATCACTAATGATGTGGTAGTGGGTTCCACCAGGAATGATTTGATGTTTTGGTCTTGGTGTTGTATTTTTTTTCTTTTTTTATTGAGTGCCATGTTATTAGTGGTCTTTTTAGAGGTCCAAAATTAGTGGTCTCTATCATTGTTGTATTGTTATATGGTATAACAAGTAATGATTTATAAATAAAAAGTTTATTAAATTGTGGTTTGATATATGGAGCTTTCATTGTAAAACAAAATAGGTATAATTCATAAATATGAATTTATTTATAAAAATGATATTATTGTGAAAAATTTTGCATGAAAAGAGTATCTTTATATAAAAAGTTATTCACATGACAAATAATGTAACAAAAAAATTTATGAATGAAATAATGTTAGTTCACATTTGTTAAGTAGTTAGGGCATCTCCAACGGTTCATCTTTTTTTTATTAAATTGGAGTAAAAGCTCCATTTGATATCAAATGTTCTAACGGAAATTTTTAAGGCTTCATTAGAACACTGGTCGACTAGACAATATAATTTTTTCACAAATTTTTGCAATGAGGTGGTCATCTAGGGATGGGACATCTAGTGGGAAAAATCTAACAAATAGAAACAGTGATTAAAAGGCACATCTATCCTCAATTTGATGAAAGATTCAAAAAATTTTAAATTTGATGAAAGATTTTGTCATGACCCGAACCCGCCCCTATGGGTTAAGGCCATAACCGGCCAGTAATCCATAGATTACCTACGGCCTCAGACCAAAACATACATAACTCATTAAAGTAAAGGGGCCAAACGGAATCAAAATTTAAAACTTTGTCCATAGAGCTGTGCTTACATGGCACATCAAAACAAACCATACGTATAGACATTAATAACTCACAACAGAAATACAGTAGCATAAGTTCTGTACAAACAGGATCATCCAAAACTAAGTCAACCCATGAAAACTATATACAGACATATTCAGAAACTTCCCCAACATGACAACATAGAACAAAATAACAAAAAGGCGAAGGCGGGTCTCGTGCGTGAGACACAAGGGCTAGCACTCCAAAACCTTTGTTGTTCCACATAGACTTCACTGGGGTTGGGTTTGGACTTCTCTGGGCTCATCTACAAACATACGAATGAGCGTGAGCGATAGTGTAGACACCCCATTTTTGACCGACCTTAAGACTCAGACGTCACCGATTGAGCGCTTGGTGATGTTGCATAATGTGCTCGTTCAGAAGTTTCAGAGTCGCGGCCGTGAGCCCTGCCTCCGGACTTCCGAACCCTCTTCTGTGCCTTGCCTTAGTTTGCGAACCAGACTCGGTTTTCTCTGTTTCTTTTCCTGAGGGGAGGGAGAGGTCCCGTAGACCATCTCTCAGTGGCCGTGGGCTACATTTTGTGGCCGCAGGCCATTTTGCCCATTTCGGAGTCCGGTTTCCGGTTTTTCGGGACCGTTGGCCGTGTGCCTCGGTTCGGGACCGCCTAACCATCTCCGTTTGTTCTGAATTTTGGCACACATCTTATTTACTCCCTTTCAAGGGACACTGGGGTCGGAGAAACCCACTTCGTGGCCGAATGCCACTTTCGGTGCTTGGCAGCCCTTTTTCGGGACCCCGAACTGCGTGTTTTTGCCCCCGAGCATTTGTTTTGCATCGGTTTTCGTTCATTTTTGGCAGGTGCCTCTGTTTCATCACCAGGAAGGTCACTGGAGGGTGGGAGGCCAGAAATTATCTTGACAACCAGTTATATTCCATTTTCCCCCTCCGACACCCGTTTTTCTCACTTCCGAGCCAATGTTGAACACCTTGGAGCCATTTTCTTCAACCCCAAACCACATATTTGTGATGTACACACATGGGAGGACCCTAAAAGTTTATGGCCGGCCATTAATTCCATTTGAACCTTTTGAACCCCTCCTCAAAATGGCTTGTTCTCTCTCCTGTTTTAGAGTTTCCAAATTCGAACCACAGGGTTGTGAAGAGGAGACCTGGGAGGCCACCTTTTTGTGGTGGCCGGCCACTAAATCAAGTTGACCCTTTTGACCCCTAGCCGGCCGGCTAGGGGAGGTGGCCGGCCGGCCACCTGCAAGCCCAAAAGGTGGCCAGCCATGCTCCTTATGCTTGGTACTTTACAGCAGTATGGCTGTTTCCCCCAGAAAATATCTCAATCCGGGGGATATTTTGTGGGGGAAAGCCTTGGTCCTTTTCCCCCACCCTTTCCTTCCATGCTCCCCCTCATTTTGGTCCTTATAACTAGCTGCAAGCATTGGTTTTAGAGGTTGAAAAAATTGGTCTTCAAGCTTGCATACAAAAATCCCTCTCTATCTCTCTCATTTCCTTGGAAAACCTCCAAGTCCAACACCACCATTTCTTCTACACCACCAACCTCCACCCTTCCATCCTCCATTCCAGAAGTTTGAAGGTGTTCTCCAAGGCCTAAGGAGCCACAAACTCAAGCCAAGAGGCAACCAAAGTCAAGCCTTCAACGGTAAGTAGTATTTTTCCCATTTTAAGCTTATTTTGGTATCTTTTCTTAGCCATACATGCTTATTGTTTTGAGATCTGGCCCTAACTGAAAGTGGCCTTCTTTTGAGCTCATTTTCTTGTTTCATCAAGGGCTCAACCTTGTTTGAGCCCCCCATCTTGCACTTGCTTCAATATCTCCCTTGAATGCCATTTTCTTGCATGCTTTGGCAGCCCATTATGCTTCCATTTTTGGGCATTTTACAGAACTAAAAATAGGATTATTGTGAGCCCCTCTTCAACATTGAAGAAGGGCTCAACACTGTTTGGGACCTCCATGCTATACTTGCCTTTATATCCCTCTTTGGTCCCCATTTCTTGCATGTTTTGGTAGCCTATTATGCTTCGGTTTTTGGCCATTTTACAGTACTAGAAAAAGTCTTATTTTTACCTTCTTAACATGTTTCATTAAGGGTCTTTGGCTGTTTGATGAATATTTTGTATACTTTGTGTTATAGCCACTTTTGAGCCTCATTTTGCATTGTATTTCTAGCATGTTTGTATACTGTTTTGGGGTTTTTTACAGTTCTGTAAATATGCATATTTTTGGTTCCTCTTCAATGTTGTAGAAGAGAATTTTTCAGTTTGGGCTTTGCATATACCACTTGCCTCTTTGGCCACCTTTTGGCCCCTTTTCTTGCATAAGAGCTTAGCCATATCTATGTTTGTTTTTAGGATTTTTACAGTTCTGTAAAGTGGCTTATTTTTGGACCCTCTTCAATGTTGTTGAAGGGCCCTAACCTATTTGGAGTTAGCAGCTGTGAGTTGCTTCATAATCTCATGTTTAGGGCCATTTTTGCATGCCATTATTGCCCTATCTTTGCTTGCTGTTTGGCCATGATTTGTACTGTAAAAATGCTTATTTTGAGGCTGCCTTGCTTCTGTCTTTTCATCACGTGTACCAATTATGCATGCTTTGTATAGCTGTAAGCCATTTCACGTACTTAATTTTGCATTTCGGGAGAGATTCCATGCATCGGGTGTACTTCCGCCTCATTTTGGGGCTGTTTTCCCCCACATTTCAGTGCTGAAATTCCATTAGTATGTTTGCATATGCCATTTCCATGCCATTGCATTGCGTATGCCATTGCCTCGGTTTGCGTGCCCGTGTGCACGCATTTCGTGGCACTTCATTTTCATTCATTGGCCTCTTATGTGAGTGTGGCTGAGGCTCTCTCATGTTAGTATAAGTCCATGTCGCATTCTATATGCCATTTCCATTCCATTGCATTGCGTATGCCATTGCCTCAGTTTGCGTGCCCGTATGCACGCGTTTCGAGGCATTTCATTTTCATCCATCGGCCTCTTATGTGAGTGTGGCTGAGGCTCTCTCATGTTAGTGTAGGCCCATATCATATTTCCATGTCATTTCCATTGTATATGCATTTCCTCGGTTTGCGTGCCCGTGTGCATGCATTTCGAGACATCTCATTTTCATAGCATTGTGCATGCTAGGCTGTATCTTAGTTGCATTCATGCATGTCATGCATATTGCATTGTGTCCGGGATAGGAGTTAGCCCAGGCACGGGAAACGAGGTACGTTTCGTACTCCGAGTGACGGAACGTGTCTCAATTCCCAGTCACCGACACTCCGGATCACCCATGATGGAGTTAGGTTCTTGTTGTGTTTACACGTGCATTCATTCTATATTAAGTTGCACATTTCGACGCCTCTGCCATCATGCATCGATATGCGTGATTGGTGGCACGAGGATCGAGGCATGCATATATTTGTGAAAATACATTGCTATGCCCCTTTCCTGCTCTCTGTTGCAGCAAAATGAAGAATCAGCAACTTTTCGGAGCTTGGCACGCTTTCCAAGAATAACTGCTAAATAAAGGCTAATTGGGGCATCCCGGTGGATTTCCGCGCAAGGCAGCCTAAATATGCATCATTCATCAGAAGCAAGGCAGTTCCCTGGCTTGCATGCCAATTTTACAGTTTTCTTAGTTAATTTGTTAATTAATTAGGAATTTGTACATTTATTTGGACTGTAATATTTGGACTGTAATATTCTTTCATTTAGGACTGTATATTTATTCGGACCCTCTGCGCGAGGGCATAACTGTAATAAGTGTGCGTGTGTGTGTTGTATGTCTTCTAACCCCACGTCTTTCTCCCTTTTATTTATCCACTTTTGATGGTTAGATTAGGGCATATTTCAATTAGCATACAGTATGATAGCATGTTTGCATTCATTCATCTGTTTTGCATGCACCGGGCTCGGCGCATTATACTAACTGCATTGTATTTTCAATTCCAAATTGATTACATGATAGTTGTAGCATTTCATATGCCATCTTAGAATAGCCGAGCCTGCTATAGTTGCATTTTTGCATGTGTTGCATTAGGCATTTCTGTATACTTAGGATTCAGGCATGATTTCTAATGAGTTTTTGTTTTGGCTTGGAGTACTCGGTAAGTTTTATGCTTTAGCATCCTTGCATGCGTGTGAGTGACTGCCATGAATAGCATGCTTACCATGAGGCTATATGCTTATGTGATATAACTGCCTGAATGCCTGTGGGTGAAGGTTGGGTTACTTAGATTGGAATAAATCATCAACTGTTTGTTTTAAGCCCACTAGATAGTGGCAAAACCATCTTTTCTAAGCCCACCTGCGGGTGGCAAAATCTGTATTTTAAGCCTACCTGCGAGTAGCAAACCATCTTTCAAACAAACAAACATGAAATGTTTTGTTTCAATTCAGGCGACTCAGTCTATACTTATATGCTGTGCGCATCACATAGTAACCTAGGCTAATAACCGGAATAAGAACATACAATGTTTTCAAAAATAGATATCATGGTTAGTAGAGGCCGGTCTATGACCGGGCGAGCGGGGGTGCTCACGAAGTGACCTTCCCCAATCGTACCCAAGTTCCCGAGCCGAGGCAACTTTGGTGATGACGGACACGTGGCCTTTGGCAACGAGTCAGGGTTTCCTAAATTTTCCAAAATAAAATATTTAGGCGGCGACTCTGTATCTGGCGAAGCAGTCCATGTTTGGCACTTCTTTCAAAAATCTGTTTTCTCAAAACGATTTGTCGGATTTGGACTCTTTGGTTCAGATTTAGAACCGTGACACAAATCGAGTCCGAGCTATAGCGAGGTCCCCCGCGGGCTTGTTATAGATAGCCCAATGAATAATATCAAATACAGAAGTTATACAAACGATATGCAGAACAACATGCGCTAAACGGCCTTGGGCCCAATACATATTTCTATTTAACATATATATACATAATTTAGGTCAAGTGACTTTGGTTCCAAACACACTGGCCTTTGGCCCATTTATCTTTCCATAACAAACTGGCCTTTGGCCCATTCATTCGTGTCAAAACAGCCTCTGGCCCATTCATTCATGTCAAAACGGCCTCTGGCCCATTCATTCATGTCAAAACAGCCTTCGGCCCATTCATTCAAAACTGCCTTCGGCCCATCCTTTCATTCATATCAAACATTTGTCCATAATTCAAACTGGCAGACTCATAAGGCTTATAAGGAAATAAGCAATTGGACAAATGACAGGTTTCAAATATTGATATTACTCACAGTGATCGGTTGGTTGGTTCGCTCTGGAGCTCGACCCTATACAGTCCATGAACACAAAAGGGTCACCAACAATTCAATCCGTTCTTAAATTTGCATTTTCCTCTTTAGGCTTTATTCATATCTCTTTCAGTCAATTACAATGCTCAATTCATGCCTAAGAGTGCTTGCAAGTGAAAGAGAACGGAAAACGAAACACAGAACGACCATACAAAATTTTAGAAAAACAGGGTCCCCGCTCGAGCGTGAACTTCCCCGCTTAAGCGGACCCAATTGGTCTGCCAAAGTGCTGGTTGCATCAAATTCACGCTTAAGCGTGAACTCGGGCGCTCGAGCGGAATGCCTGTCTACATAGCTCCCCATTTGAGCGTGGACTTCCCCGCTCGAGCGGACCCATGCCTGCATAAAAATACTGGGAGCATGAATTCCCTGCTCGAGCGGCGATTCCCCCGCTAAAGCGGACATCATAAATTCTGGGTTTTCTAAAATGGTTTCTGAGTTCAAATTCGACATTTCAACCACATTTCTTGCATATTATGGCTCCAATTTCACATGTACTTGTACTAACATAGTACCAACACTAAAATACATCAACATGGAGCTCAATTTCACAAATTGATCACATGCATGCCCCAAATTAACTCAAACTCATGCATTCAAGGTTTCTATTTTTAATAAACAACATGCATGCCCATTTTGACTTTCATTTTCACTTCTAATGATGCAATTAGTGCTCATTCCCAGGAAACTCAACAAAAACATACTTGCATGTGGGATTACACTTCCAATCTTTCATAATTCACAAATTACATGCTAGAATTTTGTGATTCCATAGGAGTTCTTCACATGCATGCACATATCAAGCCTCAATTTCAACAAAACCAACTCAAACCATGCTCTCGATCACAAACAAACCTTGAACTTACAAGATCACAAATTCAAACTTACAAATTCAAGATCAATGCTTACCTAGAGGCTCAATTCTTCTAATTTGGTCAAATCTAGAGTTAAATCTTCAAATTCCCAAGTTTGAGTAAAAAATTGCACAAGTCTCTCCCTTCTATCTCTATGGCCGGCCTTCTCTCTCTCTCAAGGCACCAAAATCAGATTTTGAACTCAAGTGTAAGGATTAAATGTATAGTGCCTTTCTACATAAGTCCCCACTAAGTCATTATTTTAATATTAGATAATGGAGCACTGAATTGATCATTCTGAATCTAATTATTTTGATCCGAATCAATTTTTCAATTAAATTTCACCGTAGGCTCTAAAAATTATGTCAATCACAATGGCGCGACCAATTTCGGTTTCTGTGGCTGATAAGGCCTTCGATTTAATTTCCAAAGTAGATAATCAAACAGATATTCTACGGTGAACAGATAGAAATTCAAAACCACATATTTTCACATAATGGCACACAAAAATCATATTAGACACATAATCATGCTCATATTAAGGACCAATTAACATATTACGAAACAGGGGTATCACAGTCTTCCCCCCTTTAGGAAGTTTGGTCCTCCAAACATAATTTACCTTCATCGGGAAACAAGTGTGGGTAGCGTAGTCGCATTTCCTCCTCTTTTTCCCATGTAGCATCCGTCTCATAGTGTTCTTTCCATTCCACTTTCACCATTGGGATGGACTTGTTTCTCAATTGTTTCACTTGCCGATCAACAATTCGTTCCGGCCATTAAGCGTATTTCATACTTTCATCTATAGCTACCTGGTGATAATCAATCACATGAAATGGGTCTCGGAGGTAACCCCTCAACATCGGCACGTGAAACACATTATGGATTTGTTCAAATCCCGGTGGCAAAGCAACTCTATAGGCCACCAGGCTAGGCCTTTCTAGAATCTGAAACGGCCCGATGTAACGGGGCGACAACTTGCCCTTCTTTCCAAACCTATCGGAGAAACACGGATGAACACATGGTCACCAACCTCATACTCAAGAGGTCTTCTCCGAATATCTGCATAATTCTTTTGTCGGTCCTGAGCTGTTTTGAGCCTTTGTCGAATAGTCTTGATTTTCTCGGAAGTGTCTTGCATAATTTCAGGCCCAAGTAAAGCCCTATCCCCGACTTCTGTCTAGCAATTTGGTGATCTACACCTTCTGCCATACAAAGCCTCGTATGGTGCCATACCGATGCTGGAGTGGAGCCTGTTATTATAAGCAAATTCTGCAAGTGGCAAGTAGTCTTCCCAACTCCCCTGGAAATCCAAAGCACACATCTGAAGCATATCTTCCAGAGTCTGTATTGTTCGTTCTGATTGCCGATCTGTCTGTGGGTGGAATGCAGTACTGAACCTCAGTTTTGTCCCCATAGCTTCCTACAAACTCTTCCACAATCTAGATACAAATTTCGGATCTCTATCCGACACAATAGATACCAGAACTCCGTGTAAATAAACAATCTCATCAACATAAATAGTAGCCAATCTATAAGCATTAAACGTAGTTCTAACTGGCAGAAAATATGCAGATTTAGTCAGTCTATCAACTACAACCCAAATAGAATCCATACCTCGAGAAGTCCGAGGTAGGCTGTAGACGTCCCCGAACGTCCCGGGAGGGAAATTCCGTTCTGTTCATTTGGGTTCACTACAGTTCGGACTCAAATTGTCACGGTCTTGTATCTAATCTCGCAGAGTGCAATGCAAGACCGATGAATCATCAAAGAGTCCAAATCCAGCAAATCATTTTCAAAACAGATTTTTTTGAAAGAAGTGCCAAACATGGACTGCTTTGCCAGATACAGAGTCACCACCTAAATATTTTTTATGGGGGGGATTTAGGAAACCCTGACTTGTTTGCCTAAGGCCACGTGTCTGTCATCACCAAAGTTGCCTCGGCTCGGGAACTTGGGTACAATTGGGGAACGTCAGCTATGAGCACCCTCGCTCGCCCAATCAAAGATCGACCTCTACTAACTATGGTATCTAGTTTTGAAAACATTATGCGTTCTTATTCCGGTTATTAACCTAGATTTACTATGTGATGCGCGCAGCATATAAGTATAGACTAGATTGCCTAAGTTGGAACAAAGCATCGTATATCTGTTTGTTTCGAAAAATGGATTGAAATTTGCTACTCGTAAATAGGCTAAAACACGGGTTTCGACGAATTATTCCGACTCAAGCAACCCAACCTTCACCCACAGGCATTCAGGCAGTTTTATCACATAAGCATATAACCTTATGGTAAGCATGCTATCATGGCAATCACTCACACGCATGCAAGGATGCTAAAGCATAAACACTTACCGAGTACTCCGAGCCAAAACAAAAACTAGTTAGTAATCAATGCATGATCCTAGTTCATGTTGAGATGGCTAATGCAACACATGCAAAATGCAACTAAGATAGGCTCGACTATTCTAAGATGGCATGTGAGATACTACGACTAACACGTATTCAACTTGGAATTGAAATACAATGCAGTCAGTATGATGCGCCGAGCCCGGTGCATGCAAGACAGATGAATGGATGTAAACGTGCGAGCATAAGGATACTAATTGAAACATGTCCTAATCTAACCACTGAAAGCTGATAAATGAAATGGAGAAAGACGTGGGGTTGGAAGACATACATCACACACATGCACACTTATTACAACATTGCCCACTCTCGGAAGGTCCGAATAAATAATACAAACCCAAATAAATAAATAACTACCTTTGATAATTAAATATTACAAAACTTCTAATTAATTAACAAATTAAAATCAGAAGGGAGGTGGCTGGAGCCCCGCCTCGGAATGATGGGATGATGCACGCTCGATTCGCCTCACCCGGAAACCCGTTGCCATGCCACTGTTGCCTCTGTTTGCACTGTTCTGCACCTTTGAGCATTGTGAAAATATTCTTGATGCTTTTGAACCACTCCCTGATCATTCTGGGATGCCACCGGCCAAGGTAAAGATCCACCAGCCATTGATAAATTGTTATCGACCAGTTGTGAAGCCATCGGCCAGATATTTTTGATTGGTCGGCACTGTATGTAGTCGGTCGGCCAAATATTCCTACAGAATCCTGTTTTGACAGCAGCAGAGGACAGACAGTGCATGGCCACTTTCCCTATCATTCTATAGACTCAAGGGAGTATGGCCCTCAGCCCTCGGGCCACCAACCACGCATTTCGATGCATGATGACCAAAGGTACCAAGTTTGCAAATCAATGTAAATGAATGCAACCAAAACAAATGAATGCTTCACGCCCTATCATTTGGAGATCAAGGGCTTCGGCGACCGAGGATTGAGACGTGTTTCGTCACTTTGAGTATGAGCACACCTTATTCCCCATGTTTGGTTTGACACCCCAAACCAAACATAATGCAATGTATGTATGCAATATGGCTCAAGTGTACAAAACGACATCAAGTATGCAATATGAGGCTAAGTTAGCAAAACATGCCAAATGCAATGCATACATGCAAATATGCAATGTAGCAAATATGGAAAAATATGCAATGGAACTAGCATGTGCCAACACACAATGAACCAAATATGCAACAAACGTGCGACGAACATGCAATGGTGGACTTAAACCGCAAAGGGAAGACCTCAGCCTCGCCATAAACAGCGGCCAAAAGTGACGGAAATGATGGACAAATGCTCATGCAAACATGCACACCAATGGGCCTAAAACTAAGGCATAAAAGGGAGCATTCCACTACAACTATCATGATCACACATGGCATGGATTATGCAACCAAAAATAGAGTTTCAATGCGTCAAAATACACCCCAAAACCCACTGATATGGTAGCCCAAGGATTTAAACAAAAAGGCATACACCAAGGACTCAAACATGGAGCATAGGACCACAACTCTTCAAGGCATTGAAAGGGTAATCAAATGCAAGCATGTAAGCATAAAACATGGACTGAAATGGCATGATAAGTGATTCCAAATCACTGAAATAGCTCAAGCAAAGCATGCTCATGACTGACACACTCAAAGCCTACAAGCTAGAGTACAAAGAAGCTATACAAAGCATGGAAAACATGGCTAAGACAACCAAAGTCAGACCTCAAGCATGGTAAAATATGACTAAAAACTTCACAAAGCTAAGCTAAAACATGTGAGCATGGTGGTCCAAATGCAAGATGCATGTTATGACAATAAAGGGGATTACAAAGCAAGTGTTTGATGAATGCAATGGACTATCAACCTGACCAAACACAAAGGTATAATATGATCAAATAACACCCAAAAGTCTCTGAAATGGAGCTAAAACCAACTAAGCATGCATGCTACCTTTATGAGCCAAAAACACAAGCATATGAGACATAAGGGGAGAGGGGTGTCCCTCCCCTATGAAAGACCTCAAAACCCCTTTACAACATGCGAAAGTTCCCGAAGCTCAACAAAGAAGGCACAAAAAGGGGCCAAACAAGGCCTAAAAGGGGGAGGACAACCCCAAACCCAAAAGTGACCTTAATGAAACATCTTAAGCATAAAAAATCAGAACTTTTATTAGTTATACATAAAGCTCAAAACAGCATACAAGATAGGTTAAAATCTAGTGCAAGAATGGGGAATATAAAGCAATATTGCTCACCCTTGAAGAATACGTCAAGAACAGCAACTCCAGCCCCCTCCTTCTGATCAAAACACACTCAAAGCTCCAAGAACAAACTCTCAAAACCTCCAAAACCGAAGTATGGTGTAACACTAGGTGTTTTAGTGCAAAACTAAGAACAAAACACCCTTTTGGACACTCTAACACACACAAATGAAGAGATAGAGAGGGAGATATAGAGAGAGAATGATATATATATCATATATATCTCTGATTTTCTGAACCTCTCTAATGGAAGGAGAGGCCTCCTTTTATTGAACAAAACAAGGACCAAAGTTTCTTAGAGAAGCTAAGGCAAAGGGGTCAAGCTTTCTCAAGAAGCTAGACCAAAGGTCCAAGCTTCTTAGGGAAGCTAAGACAAAGGGTTCAATCTTTTGGAGGAAGCTAAGACAAAGGGTCTAAGCTTCTTCATGAAGCTTAGAGCAAAAGTGTGCAAAGGGTGCAAGTCCTCCATACATACAAGTCCCTGCACTCCAGTTGGCACAGCTGGCATGCACAATGCCTAAAAAAGGCAAAAAGGAGGTACCGGCCAGAAAAAGAGACAATCGGCCAAATAAATGGCCGGCCGACCAGATATCAGTGCTGACCGACCTAACACATGGTCGGTAGAAGAAAAGCAAGGCCGCTAGCCTCATGCCACGGCTGGTAGGTTTAAGGGATGGCTAACAAACCACTTTCTACCCTCAGGTGCAAAAAACCACAAGTCTTTGGTCCACAACCAAGCACAAAATAGTCAAGTCGAGAGATCCTAAGGCAAGGCACGCAGTTCAGTCCTTCAGGATCTCAAAACGAACACGAACATGGATGATCACTGAGTGTTCAAACGGTGACGTCCAACTCCTTAGGACGGTAAAAAATGGGGTGTCTACAGTTGCCCCTCTTTGACAGAACTTGAAAGTCATAACAATGACGGGAGTGAATGTCAAAGCCCAAAGACGACCCATTTTTGACAAGGCCGAAGACTTAGACAAAGCATACAAGCTACAAACAAAGACATGCACCCAAGGGCAGGGGCAAAATGCACGACAATGCACAAAGCCGAGCATCACTTATGATCATGCAAAGAGAGCTGTAACGAAGCATAACATGCAACAGTTTTAAGCAAGCCAAAAACCAAACTACATTACAATGCAAAGTGGGTGTAAGAGAATTACGTAATTCTCGCAACGTTTGACGCGGAGAACACAATACCTATGCGGTTCGTCTGGTCGTGCCAGCTTCAAATGAACCGTATATACAATATCGTTCCTGTCTAGTTTGCCTGGTCGTGCCAGCCTCAAATGAACCGTACATACAATATCGTGCCTGAAAAAGAAAGAAAACTTAACAGGTACAATATTGTTAAAAACATGCATAGCAATGCAAGTGAAAAGTGCGTGACAATGCGAGTAAGAGGGTGAATGACAATGCAAGCGAAAGGGGTGCATAACAACGCAAGCCGAGTGTGTGCATAACAATGCGATTTGAAACAAGCATAACAATGCTATGAAGGCACAAACACATATAAGTAAAGTACATGCGACAACGTGTGCAATGTGTGGAGGTGAGGAAGATTATACACGTGTAAGTAAAGCACACACGACAACATGTACAATGTGTGAAAATAAAGGAACTTGAACACAAAAAAGTAAAGCATAACGCGACAACGCATGAAATGTGTATAAAAGGGAACTTGAACAGATATAAGTAAAGCAATACGTGGCAACGCATGCAATGTGTATAAAAAGGAACTTGAACACATATAAGTAAAGCAATACGCGACAACGCATGCAATGTGTATAAAAAGGAACTTGAATACATATAAGTAAAGCAATACGCGACAACACATGCAATGTGTATAGGAAATTGAACACATATAAGTAAAGCATAACGCGACAACGCATGCAATGTGTATAGGAACTTGAACACATATAAGTAAAGCATAACGCGACAACGCATGCAATGTGTATAGGAACTTGAACACATATAAGTAAAGCAATACGCGACAACGCATGCAATGTGCATAAGAACTTGAACACATATAAGTAAAGCAATACGCGATAACTCATGCAATGTGTATAAAAAGGAACTTGAACACATATAAGTAAAGCGATACGCGACAACGCCGGCAATGTGTATAGAAAGGAGCTTGAACACATATAAGTAAAGCATAACGCGACAACGCATGCAATGTGTATAAAAAGGAACTTGAACACATATAAGTAAAGTAGTACGCGACAACGCATGCAATGTGTATAAAAAGAAACTTGAACACATATAAGTAAAGCAATACGCGACAACGCATGCAATGTGTATAAAAAGGAACTTGAACACATATAAGTAAAGCAATACGCGACAACGCATGTGTATGAAAAGGAATTTGAACACATATAAGTAAAGCAATACGCGACAACGCATGCAATGTGTATAGAAAGGAACTTGAACACATATAAGTAAAGCAATAGGCGACAACGCATGCAATGTCTATAGAAAGGAACTTGAACACATATAAGTAAAGCAATACGCGACAACGCATGCAATGTGTATAGAAAGGAACTTGAACACATATAAGTAAAGCAATACGCGACAACGCATGCAATGTGTATAGAAAGGAACTTGAACACATATAAGTAAAGCAATACGCGACAACGCATGCAATGTGTATAAAAAGAACTTGAAGGGGTGTATAAACACATGTAAGTAAAGCATACGCAGAAACGTACGCAATGTGTAAAGCAATGCGGTAAGGGTGGATATTCAACTGAAGCATGGTAAAGGCATGTTACTCATGATGTTGAGATGCAAATTCAAAAGAAGGCGAGGCAGCGCTCAACGCAAGGCGCGTAATGAGCGTACATTATTAAAGCCAAAGTGAAGCAACATAATACAACATAATCGAAGTGATTTGTAGGAGTCACAAGAGCCAAAAAGGATACGGGAAAGGATGCTCCTCGCACGCACTGAACATCGCTCATAGAAGACATGGCTCGAGGTCAACACGAAGTTCTACTAAGGTTTCAAGAGTGCAATTCCATGCATTGTCTCGAGTACTGAAGGTGCCAAACCACATAATTGACCCGAACAAGGGCGTGGGAGGTGCATCGACCACAAGGGGAGGCTACTAGTGTTAGTCCAGACACTCTGCTGCCCTGCTCCCCTTTTGCTTTACTTATCTTTTTACTGGTAGTTTAAGCACATTGCACTGCCTCAGGCAGGTTTTTACTTTCTCAAAACTACTTTTACTTACCCCTTTTTTTTTCTTTTTTTTTTTTTGCAAAAGACATGACGGCAATGAAATAGCTATTTTGTCCAAAAAGGTGTTACATTAGTACTCTCCATGCATCGCATCGCATTGCATTACATAACAATGTAAATGAGATTTGAATCTTTTGATTGCTTGAAAAGTAAGTGCTTGCCTCGTAACAATCAGGTAGTGAACCGAGTAATGACAAAACAACTCGATAATCAAAACAAAAGACTCGATAAGCTAACCAAGTGCGAGTACAACTCGATAAGAAAAACAAAAACTTAAAGAATGTGACATACAACTCGATAAGCAAATGTGCAACAACTCGACAAGCAAATGGGCGTGACCTCGTAACAATAATCACAGGAGGGCATTGGAAGTGGTGCCAGTCCCAAATTCCCAACATGTTCAACGTATAAATAGCTCAAGGAACAAAAAGGAAGACCACCGGCCACGGGGGAAGGCCATCGGCCTCAATAAATGGCCATTGGCCCAAATATTTGGCCGTTCAACCAAATATGGTGGTCGGTCGGCACTATTTTTGGCCGGCCAGCCAGAAATGGCAAGAACCGCCAGAATGCTGACACCTGTCTTCCACTCACACCTTATCCTATACAAAAAGCCCCAACTTCGTAGTTTTCCTCAATTCAACACTGATTTGCTCCAAATGGAAGAGTTTCTTGCCCAAAATCTCACAGCTTGGATTGCCAACTTGGATGGCTTGAAAAAGCTGAATTTTCGGGGCTTTGGCGTAAATGCACTATTCACGCTAAGTCGCACTCCGCTACACTTTTCGTTTCTCCATGCTGCGGCAAGGTTTTGGAATCCGGTAACACATGTCTTTAGCTTTGGCGGGCAAGAGGTGTGTCCTACCTTCGAAGATTTCTAAGCTTTGATGGAATCTGAGCATAACGAAGAAATTTTGCCCCACTTTGCTTCAGCCACGCCCAAGCCTTAGGGCGAATGTGTGGACTTGCTATGCACGATGCTCGATCTTTGATTTGTGACGGAATGCTGGATATTCCGAGTTTGATTTGTCGGTTTTCCGATGCCGGTGACCGCGGTGACCATCATTGGCAAGGCTTTCGGCGACATGCCCTTTGTTTGTGCGTGCTATCTTATTTCTCGCTTGCCTCAGGCTCTGGAGGATCTAGTGTCCGGTTGATTGAGGTTGTTCAAAGGTTAAAGGAGGGAAAAAGCTGCATTACCATGTCTTTGGCCGAGACATTGATGGGCTTGGATGCTTTTCATCGTCGAGAGACGACCAGATTTGCGGGGAGTCCACTACTGCTGCAGGTAATGTTCCTACCCTTCCTCGCACATATATTGCTCACATCACTCAGCCCTCAAGCTCGGTTTTTCTCTTAAATCCCTTTTCTCACTTTTCTCTCATCGTATATCTCTCTATTCTTTAATCTCTCTTTTTTCATCCCTTCCCAGGTATGGTTGATGGATAAGTTGCAGGTTGTGGACACTTTCCCAGCATACTCAGCTCGCGGCTACTTCTTCCGACGTCATCTTGTTGATGCCCTAGATGAGGGATGATGGTTCGGCTGGATGTGTAATTTGTTTGCAAACTGCATTGCTTAGCGGTGTCCCTGGCTCAACCTACCAGCAATGAGCTACAGCATGTCCTGGCAGACCGGAATTCAGTTGATTGGCTTGACTCACTGTATATTCTACTTCCCGTTCCGGTTCCAGCGCCAATTCAGCCATGATCAAACTTGGCCGGCAGAGGGGATGGAGTATCCAGCCATATTCCCGGTCCGAGGTGCGCAGCTTGCTCGGCATGCCGCAGTATGGAGGACTAGAGAACTCCTAGCCCCCGCTCCCACTTTCAGTTGCACTTTGTATGATGAGTGCATAGATTGGCTTAATGAAGAGGCAAAGATTGGGCCCAGCTTGGCATCAGAGGCTTCGACCAGCTCTGGGCGGGGGCGCAGGAACACCAGACCCATCTATGCCCTGGATTTATTTGCTTTAATTAGAACTTTAAAGTTTTCTTTATGAATGTAATGAAAAGCAACTTCACTTTGTATGCAAGAGTAGGAGAACTCTGTATTGAAATCAATAAAGTTGAAGGTTGTGGGTACTGAAAATTATCCGTTTGGTCCAAAAATGGTCTAAGCTGTAAAAGATTAATTTGAGCAAAATCAACTTTTATTAAAACTATTCAAAACCATTTTCGATATGGATCAGAACTGGACACGCCTGAAATCTGTCACTGAGACGCACAACCCTAGATCCCAACAACTGGAAAGTTGCCCCTAGTCTGAATCGCACTGCACCGGAGATCATAACCGAAGCTCTTGAATGCTGAATAGACAAAGATAACCGAGATGATCAAATGGACAAAGTTGATCGGGGAAAAGTTTATGGCTGAACTTCGGGATGAAGTTGCCTACGTATCCCAAAAACGAGAATCAAGCCTTACGTAGTTCAGGCTCAGGTTCACTCGTGTATTAACCCTCACTTTTTACGCTCTAACTTTTTCCAAGGTCACCCTTTGCCGGTTTTCAACCTTGCGAGCTCAGTTTTTTTGTAATTTTAAATTTTTCATGCTCTAACTTTTGCCTAGGTCGCCCTTTCGGGTTTTCGGCCTAGCGAGCCTCTCAGCGGTAATATTTCTTCAACTTGTCCATGTTGATCGGTTGGGAGAACTCTAGGCCATCTAGGTCCATCAGAACGACAGCTCCACCTGACCAAATAGACTTAATGAAGTAGGGACTAGTCCAATTGGGTCTGAACTTGTCCCTAGGGTCATGGATGGGAGCTCGGTTATCTTTGAGTACCAAATCTCCTTCCTTCAAATTTCTGGACTTAACCTTCTTTTTGAAAGCCCTGGCGATTCTTTGTTGATAACCTTGAACGTGGTACAGTGCTTTCAACCTCCTTTCATCAAAGAGCATGAGTTCTTCAAATCTGCTCTGCTGCCAATCTGCCTCGGCTATCTGACACTCAGCCAGCACTCTCAATGACGGAACCTCAATCTCAATAGGAAGAACGGCCTCCATCCCATAAACCAATGAATACAGAGTCGCCCCAGTAGAAGTTCTAATTGAAGTCCGGTAGCCCCACAGAGCAAACGACAGCTTATCTGGCCAGTCCCGGTAGGTTTCCACCATCTTCTGTAAAATACGCTTGACATTCTTGTTGGCGGCCTCAACTGCTCCGTTGGTCTGTGGCCGATATGTGGATGACTTATGAAAAGCCACGTTATATTTCTCCAACAAGTAAATCACCTCCTTTTTGAAGTGGGAACCATTATCTGAGATAATCTCATTCGGGACTCCATAGCGACAGATGATGTTGTTCCTGATAAACTTTGCAACGTGCGACGCTTTCAACACCGCATAAGATTGGGCCTTAACCCACTTTGTGAAATAGTCTATCGCGACCAGAATGAACTCATGCCCATTACACCCTTTTGGAGTGACAGCCCCGTTCACATCAATTCCCCAAACTGAAAATAGCCATGGCGAAGTCATATTGTATAGCTTCGACGGCGGGATGTTCATGCAGTTTACATGGATCTGACATTTGTGGCATCGCCGAACAAAGCCGAAACAATCCTCCTCTATGGTGGACCAGTAGTAACCCTGTCTAAGGATTTTTCAGGCCAACATTACCCCATTCACATGTGGTCCGCATTCTCCTCCATGGATAGCCTCCATCAGGCGCTTTGACTCTTCAGCCTCAACGCACAGCTTATGCATTCCCAGATGACCTCTCTTATACAGTTTTTCTCCGCAGATGATGAATTGTGCAGTCATTCTTCGGATCGCCCTCTTGTCTTTGGCATTTTCCCCTGGCGGATATGCGTCTTTCTCCAAGAAGTTCCAAACATCGTAATACCAGGGGTTCTCGTCTTGAACTTCTTCTATGGCGGCAATTGACTCGTAGGCTGGTGCAAACTTCTGGTCAATAATGATCGGACACATCCGGACTCCAGGAGGGATGTCTATCATGGAAGATAGAGTTGCTAGTGAATCTGCGAACCTGTTGTTTTCTCTTAGTAGATGAGTGATGTTTAGCTTCTCAAACCGAGGAATCAGCAGGTCCATGGTCTGGTGGTACATTATCATTTTTTCCTCTTTGACCTTCCAATCCCCCTTAGCTTGGGATACAACAAGGTTCGAGTCCCTATTGACGTCCAACCGTCTCGCCCCTAGTTCCAGGGCCGCTTTTAAACCAGCAATGCATGCTTCACATTCTGCTTCGTTGTTCGAGACTTTGAATCGGAGTTTAAATGCTAAAGGGATACGGGAATTGTCGGGTGCTATCAGCAACACCCCTATCCCATACCCATACTGGTTTGACGCTCCGTCAAAGTACATCGTCCAAGTTTCATCTTCGATATGCAAAACGGCCTCATCTGGGAATAAGTACTCAACTGCTTCACCTCCTTCCACTGGGTGATCGGCTAAGAACTCCGCTACTGCTCTTCCCTTGAGTGACTTGCGCGTCACATATTTCAGATCGAATTCGGAAAGCAACAGCAACCAACGAGCTAGCCTACCCATAAGTGTCGGCTTCTCGAAGAGATATTTGATAGGATCTAGTTGTGAAACCAACATTACGGAGTGAGCAAACAGGTAGTGCCGCAGCTTCCTGGTAGCCCCTACGAAAGCTAGACAAGCCTTCTCCAATGGTGTGTAGCGAGTCTCATACTCTAGCATCTTCTTGCTCAGACAGTAGATGGCTCTCTCCACTTTCTCCTCTGATTCTTGCGCGAGCATACAACCCATTGTAGTCTTAGTTACTGAAAGATACAAAATCAACAGCTTCCTCGGCTTAGGCGGTAACAGCACAGGTGGGTTCTGTAAGTATTCCTTGATCTGTTCAAAAGTAGCTTGGCATCGACCGTCCCATTGGAATTTCTTTCCTTTCTTCAAGAGACCAAAAAGTGGTTCACAAGTCAAGGTTAATTTTGAGATAAACCGTCTTATGAATTGCACTTTACCCAGAAAGCGTCGCACCTCCTTTTTAGTCCTTCATGCTGGCATTTCTAAGATGGCCTTGATTTTGGAAGGGTCGACTTCGATACGTCTCTGTGTAATTAGAAACCCCAACATTTTCCCTGCTGTGACACCGAACGAACACTTTTGAGGATTCAGCCGCAACTGAAATTCTCTGATCCTTTGGAAGACCTTTTGCAAGGTGGTATAGTGGCCCTCTCTTTCTTTAGACTTGACAATCATGTCGTCCACATACACCTCTACCTCTTTGTGGATCATGTCATGCAACATCGTGGTCGCGGCCCGTTGATATGTAGCTCCAGCATTCTTCAACCCAAACGGCATCACACTGTACCAATAGGTCCCTCACGGGGTGGTGAAAGCAGTCTTTTCCCGGTCTTCAGGTGCCATCACTATCTGGTTGTAGCCCGAGAATCCATCCATGAATGAAAGCAAAGCATGCCCTGCTATAAAGTCCACTAACTCATCAATATGCGGCAAGGGAAAGTCGTCCTTTGGACTGGCTCTGTTCAAATCCCTGAAATCCACGCATACCCGGATCCTACCATCCTTCTTCAGCACCGAAACAATGTTGGCCAACCAAGTTGGGTATTCGGATACTAGCAGGAACCCTGCGTCAATTTGCTTGGTGACCTCTTCTTTAATTTTGAGAGCCCAATCGGGGCAGATCCTCCTGAGTTTCTGTTTAACGGGTCGGGCCTCGGGGTCAAGAGGAATCCGGTGCTGTACAATCTCAGGATCGATTCCAAGCATGTCTTCATAGGACCATGTGAAAACATCTTTGAAATCTTTTAATAAAGCGACTAAGCGCTCGCGCTCCTCCGAAGACAACGTGGACCCGATCTGGACCAACCGCGGGTCCTCCTCAGTACCCACATTAACTGTAGTGATTTCATTAACCAGGGGTTTAACAAATCTCTCCTGCTCTTGATCAATTAGACGTTGTACAACCAGAGGAATTTCTTCCTCGTCGTTTTCATCAAAAATTTGAAAGTCCTGATTAATACAATAAATTAAAGGCACAAAAAAGTACTAAGAAACCACAACTATTCCATTCTCATTAAGCACATCCAATTCGTCCAATTCTTCTGTTACAACAGACTCAAAAGAGAAAGAAAAAGACGGCCTGGACAGGACTGTGGTATCCGGGTTATCACCCCCAGGATTACCGGACTCAGACTCAGACGAGCTGGAACCTGATTTCGACTCAACAGATTTGGTGGAATCAGATTCCAGCTCACTACCTGACCCGGTGCTACTTGACAAAAATCCCTCTTCGTACTGCCAGATGAGAGAGGGTGCGATGGATGCATCCAAAATGTTTGATGGTAGGCCCGCAACCATTTTGTTCCCGATCACGGACACCGAGAAGTTATCCCCCAAGCACTTCTGTTCGATCCGAGGATCTGAAAGTAGACAAGCCAGTGCTACCCTCATTTCAATTTCAGCACTCTCGGAATCCACATTTTTACATTGCCCAACCTCAACTGATGGGTCTGTCTGCTCCTTAGCAACATCATCCCCGGATAACTGTAGGTCGAAGAAAATCTCAAAACTTGGCATGCACTTCCTCTCCGTATTCAACCATGGCTCTGGGAAACTACAGAATGGAAAATCCTCCCCCTCCCGGACGAAGCGTCCGTTTAGGGTGCCCTGAATGGGCCGGTGCATCAACTCAAAAGGCTTTCCTGTCTGTTTTGCTCTAGCTCTCCCAGCCATTTCCTTACCTTTTCTCACCCAATCCTCTTTGGTGGGCAGATAACCCAAGCCAAAGGTATGTGGGTTGTGTGGCACTTCGGCCAATGCTACAACGCCCTTCAAGTCACTCTTTCCCAATCCCATCCCGGGGATGTGTTAGAGCTTGTTCACGAGGTATACTAATTGAGTACTAACATAGACCCCCTCATTAATAGCCATGATGTTCTGCACAACTCGAGCCTCGGCTAAGGCAAAACCCGACAAGAACACATCCTCCATACCATGTTCGATTTCCAAAATCGGCGTAGATACTTCTGGTGCTGGATGGATCGATGAATTTCCGAAAACAATGGCCACCCCCTTCCCATGGGGATACTTCAACATTTGATGCAAGGTGGACGAAACTGCCTTTACCTGGTGCAACCACGGCCGCCCCAAGAGTAGATTGAAAGTTACAGGAACTTCCAGGACGTGAAAGTCTATCTCATGTTGTCCCGGACCAACCTTAGTTTGAATTTGCGCGGTCCCCTTCACCTCTCTACTTGTGTTATCATACGACCTTATCACCTGGGTGGTTGGCACAAAGTCTGCGGGTTTCAACCCGATTGCATAGGCTGTCCTTGCCGGGCACACGTTGATGGCGGATTCGGTATCAACAAGAACCATCAGTATCCATTTGTTCTTACACTCCATAGAGATATAGAGTGGCTTGTTGTGATTCACACCCTGAGGTGGCAATTCTTTGTCGAAGAAGGTCAGCATCGGGGAAGTTCCTCCCGGAAAGATCAATCCCACCAGCTGTTCTGGCATGGTTTCTATTAAGAGCTTGGCCTTGTCCATTGCCGATAGGACGGCCTGTCGATGAACACGTGATGCCATAAGCAGTCTCCAGATGGAGATGTCTGCTTGTATCTTTTTCAGCTGCTTCAGTACAACCTCTTCTTCGAGTTGCTGTGGGGGCTTGAAGTACCGCCCGCTCCTAGTCATATGGTCGACTTCGCCAATATACCAAGTATCATCCGGTTGATTGCTCTCCCAGTCTTCATCCGTGTGGGCAAGACATAGGTCATCGTCCTCCCACCACATTCCATCGGCAGCCGACAGACACCTATCCGGCTCCGATACAACTGTTTATGTGCCCACAGCACCTTTTGCCCATATGCTCGTAGCACCCTCTATTCTTGTGCACACAGCACTTTCAGTCCCCATAGGGGCTTTGGCTTTCCTGATTCTTTCAGACTCTTTGATTCCTTCTTGTTCCAATTGTGTCAGTACAGTTTGTTGTTCAATAATCCCTGCATTCAAAATGCCCAAATCCTGAGCGAAATTGTTAACACCGGCGCTCTCCGATGATGCATTTTGATCTCCGTCCCTTCCGACCACAATTGATGTCCTTGCCCCTGCCGGGCCCTGTTCCAACTGAGATTCTTCAACAACGTCTGGTAGGTCATCAAGCCACCCGGTAACCTCTGCTGACTCTTCAAAATCAGACCAGTTGACTGCCACGCCCTCTGGATCTTGTTCAGTAAAAAACTAGAGGTTAGCAAAATCCCCCTCCACAGCTGCCAAGTCACCTATCCTCTGACCAAATCCATCTCCCTGTATCACACAAAGCTCTGCCCCTGTCGGCAATTCCACATTTGGCCCAACCTGGCCTACTGACAGAATGTAGTCACTCGGACTGTATACCTTCTCAGCAAAACTCCCAGATTCTTCAGATTCTGACTCAACAATCCCATTCTCCACTGAAGTCTTCCCTGTTCTGTCTTCGACAGTCACCACCATTGGTTCGGGTTGGATTTGGGAGATGTCTAACATGCACAAGTCTGTGCTGTCATGAAGGAATACCTCCGGCTTAGGTAGATGGGAATGAGTGATGTATATGCTGGGGTCGTATGTCGTAACCCCAGTCTGGATAAAGTTGATGCGTTTGGGGGGTGGAGCTTGGTTGTGTGGTGGGAGAGGGTTGGTTGTGACATTGGGTTTCTCTGGAGGCACGATCACCCCATTATCGATGTGATCCTGAATCTCATGGCGTAATCGGAAGCACTAGTCCGTGTCATGACTGTGCTGTTGGTGAAACGAGCAGTATTTGGCTGGGTTATGGGAAGGGGGAGTTTTTCCGGCAATGGCCGCGGCTTTAGGGGCTTTAAGTGCCCTTTTTTGATTAAAACCCCCAGAGCTTTGGACAGGGGCATATATAGTGGAGCAAAGGTTCTTTGGCTTTTGGGTGGGTATCTAGCTGTTTGTGAACTACTACCGGACGCACCGGTGAATGGCGTAGCTGCAAGGGTTCTTGGGGTGTTGGTGGTGACCATGCTTACTTCATGAGATTTGGTAGCTGCAGCACTGCTTGTGTCTGCATTCGTACTGCGGTTGTTGAAGATTCTCTTGGGTTGCTCTCTGCCATTGTCAATCAAGCCCTGCTTCAAAGCATCCTCGATCTGTACTCTCATCTCATGCAGATCTGAAAAGGTAGGGAAGGGGAGCATGATCATTTTCTGCATTAATTTGGGTTGGAGGTTGCGCACAACCATCCGTATTTGATCCTTATCCGTCGGCCTTATGGTCATCATTGAGGCCTTGGCCCTCCAGCGGGTTACGAATTCGGAGAAACTCTCCTTAGACTTCTGCCTTGTTGTCTTGAGATCATGGGTTGTAATCTCGATTTGAGTGTTATAGGAGTACTGTGCAATGAAAGCCTCGGCCATCTCATCCCAGTTCCGCTTGACACCATCTTCCAATTTTGCGTACCAGATGGCCGCCACACCCGACAGGGTCCGACCAAACAATGAAAGCTTCTGTAGTTTGGTGAGGCCCATCCGCCTTAATATATCTGAAAACAAACGTAGATGCACCATGGGATCCCCGGACCTGTCAAAATGGTCGATTTGTGGCATCTTGAACCGATCTGGCAGCGTCACAGTCGTATCGGTATACCCGTCCTCAATATCTGGGATGGACTTTACCCCTTGGGACTTCTTGAACATCTTTTCAAGCTTGCCCAACTTCAATACTGTAGGGTCCACCTCGAACTCAAAGGGAGAGTCTGGTTGATTGATAGGCGTAGGTGCCTTGGATAGTTGAGGTCGAATCGGGGGTGGAGCCGGCCCCGTTGGGATGTCTGTATCCTCCTAGGCTTTCTGGACATTTGCCGTCTCCTCAGGTATTAGGACTCTCGGTGGGGGAGGGGCCTGGTGTGAAGCAGATGCCCCAGTCTGTTGTTGCAGCCTGGCAATTAACTCTGCCTGCTGGGCCATGATCTCGGCCTGTTGTGTGGCAAATTCATCTCGATGAACAGCGTCCTGTTGCATAACTCTCATACTTTCTTGAAGTTGACGCATCATTTCCTCCACTCCTGCTATACTGCCCTGATCTATCCGAACTACTGGTATGTCTATCTCTGTAGTAGACTCAGAAATCTCAACCTGACTGTTCAAAGGCCACTGATCTGACAATCTCGGTACCGATACACTGCGTCTTCTTGACCTCCGCCTGACAACCGGGGGGTAAGGAATAAAACACTGGTTGTCCGTCTACCAGATCCTTAGATCGATGGAGTCGACGACCTCTAGTCCAGAGTGCTTGGGGAATATCTGGTTGGTCGGAAGCAATTGTGCTAAACTGCCTAGCAAAAAGATAAATAAAGCAATAATAAGGAAATAAACAACCAGACAAGCAGACAGCATAACAGTGTAAATAAACACACAACACACAGTTGATAAGCTGAACAGATTTTTCTCAAATACTGATCATTGTTCCCCAAATCACTGCCTCCAAAACTGAATCTGATACCCGCAGATAACTGACTCCCAAAATACTGAACTGGTGCCCGCGGGCCTGATGCCCAGACTTGCAAGCGGATATGTGCATTCCTGTAGAGACATAGCCTAAAAGTACATAACAACCCCTATGTTGGGGTAGGGTTTCCCTGTCCTATTTTGTCAGGAGCTAGGCTTTCACTACGCATGCAGCGGTTTCAAACAACCTAGAATCGGGTAAGCAACCTGTCCTAGTTTGGAATAGTCACTATGGATTCCGAATATGCACTAGGTCGAATGGTCAAAAAGGGTGCCCCGGCAAAAATCGGGGTTTGTGTTCCCATTGTGGCAGAGCCCGTAACCGGTCAGCCTTATGGCACACTTCTCGAAGTGAGCCTCCGGCAAACCGTTCAAGAATAACAGACGGCAAATACTGTGACTTAGGCGCACCAATGCACATGCAATGCAAAGAAACACATAAGTGTAATCAAAACAAGATATCATGAGTTCGAGTCAAGCTCTCTACCACCCCAACAGAGTCGCCAGAAACTATAGACGTCCCCGAACGTCTAGGGAGGGAAATCCCGTTCTGTTTATTTGGGTTCACTACAGTTCGGACTCAAATTGTCACGATCCTGTATCTAATCTCGCAGAGTGCAATGCAAGACCGATGAATCATCAAAGAGTCCAAAACCGGCAAATCGTTTTGAAAACAGATTTTTTTAGAAGAAGTGTCAAACATGGACTGCTTTGACAGATATAGAGTCGCCACCTAAATATTTTTTATGGGGGGGATTTAGGAAACCCTGACTCATTTGCCTAAGGCCACGTGTCCGTCATCACCAAAGTTGCCTCGGCTCGAGAACTTGGGTACGATTGGGGAAGGTCAGCTATGAGCACCCCCGCTCGCCCGATCAAAGATCGGCCTCTACTAACCATGATATCTAGTTTTGAAAACATTATGCGTTCTTATTCCGGTTATTAACCTAGATTTACTATGTGATACGCGCGGCATACAAGTATAGACTAGATTGCCTAAGTTGGAACAAAGCATCGTATATCCGTTTGTTTCAAAAAATGGATTGAAATTTGCTACTCACAAGTAGGCTAAAACACGGGTTTCGACGAATTATTCCAACTCGAGCAACCCAACCTTCACCCACAGGCATTCATGCAGTTATATCACATAAGCATATAACCTCATGGTAAGCATGCTATCATGGCAATCACTCACACGCATGCAAGGATGCTAAAGCATAAACACTTATCGAGTACTCTGAGCCAAAACAAAAACTAGTTAGTAATCAATGCATGATCCTAGTTCATGTTGAGATGGCTAATGCAACACATGAAAAATGCAACTAAGACAGGCTCGGCTATTCTAAGATGGCATGTGAGATGCTACGACTAACACGTATTCAACTTGGAATTGAAATACAATGCAGTTAGTATGATGCGCCGAGCCCGGTGCATGCAAGACAGATGAATGGATGCAAACATGCGAGCATAAGGATGCTAATTGAAACATGTCCTAATCTAACCACTGAAAGCTGATAAATAAAAGGGAGAAAGACATGGGGTTGGAAGACATACATCACACACATGCACACTTATTACAACATTGCCCTCTTTCAGAGGGTCCGAATAAATAATACAAACCCAAATAAATAATTAACTACCTTAGCTAATTAAATATTACAAAACTTCTAATTAATAAACAAATTAAAATCAGAAGGGAGATGGCCGCAACCCTGCCTCGGAATGATGGGATGATGCATGCTCGATTTACCTCGCCTTGAAACCCATTGCCATGCCACTGTTGCCTCTCTTTGCACTGTTTCTGCACTTCTGAGCAATGTGAAAATATTCTTGATGCTTCTGAACCACTTCCTGATCATTCTGGGATGTCACCGGCCAAGGTAAAGATCCACCGGCCATTGATAAATTGTTATCGACCAGTTGTGAAGCCATCAGCCATATATTTTTGGTCGGTCGGCACTGTATGTAGTCAGCCAGCCAAATATTCCTGTAGAATCCTGTTTTGATAGCAGCAGAGGACAAACAGTGCATGGCAAGGAAATTTCAAAGCAATGTGTGCATGGCCACTTTCCCTATCAATCTATAGACTCAAGGAAGTGTGGCCCTTGGCCCTCGGGCCACCAACCACGCATTTCGATACATGATGACCAAAGGTACCAAGTTTGCAAATCAATGTAAATGAATGCAACCAAAACAAATGAATGCTTCACGCCCTATCATTTTGAAATCAAGGGCATCGGCGACCGAGAATTGAGATATGTTTCGTCACTTTGAGTACGAGTACACCTTATTTCCCATGTTTGGCTTGACACCCCAAACCAAACATAATGCAATATATGTATGCAATTTGGCTCAAGTGTACAAAACGGCATCAAGTATGCAATATGAGGCTAAGTTAGTAAAACATGCCAAATGCAATGCAGCCTATACATACAAATATGCAATACGCCAAGCATGCAAAATGCAATGTAGCAAATATGGAAAAATATGCAATGGAACTAGCATGTGCCAACACACAATGAACCAACTATGCAACAAACGTGCGACGAACATGCAATGGTGGACTTAAACCGCAAAGGGAAGACCTCAGCCTTGCCATAAACAGCGGCCAAAAGTGACGGAAATGATGGACAAATGCTCATGCAAACATGCACACCTATGGGCCTAAACCTAAGGCATAAAAGGGAGCATTCCACTACAACTATGATGACCACACAAGGCATGGATTATGCAACCAAAAACAAAGTTTCAATGCATCAAAATACACCCCAAAACACACTGATATGGCAGCCCAAGGATTCAAACAAAAAGGCATACACCAAGGACTCAAACGTGGAGCATAGGACCACAACTCTTCCAGGCATTGAAAAGGTAATCAAATGCAAGCATGTAAGCATAAAACATGGACTGAAATGGCATGATAAGTGATTCCAAATCACTGAAATAACTCAAGCAAAGCACGCTCATGACTCACACACTCAAAGCCTACAAGCTAGAATGCAAGGAAGGTATACAAAGCATGGCAAACATGGCTAAGACAACCAAAGGCAGACCTCAAGCATGGTAAAATATGACTAAAAACTTCACAAAGCTAAGCCAAAACATGTGAGCATGGTGGTCCAAATGCAAGATGCATGTTATGACAATAAAGGGGATTACAAAGCAAGTGTATGATGCATGTAATGGACTATCAACCCGACCAAAAACGGAGGTATAATATGACCAAATAACACCCAAAGGCCTCTAAAATGGAGCTAAAACCAACTAATCATACATGTTACCTTTATGAGCCAAAACCACAAGCATATGAGACATAAGGGGAGAGGGGTGTCCCTCCCCTATGAAAGACCTCAAAACCCCTTTACCACCACTGAAAATCCTCTAGATTTCAGTGGTGAGAAGGCCAACATGTGAAAGCTCCCGAAGCTCAATAAAGAAGGCATACAAAGGGGCTAAACAAGGCCTAAAAGGGGGAGGACAACCCCAAACACAAAAGTCACCTAAATGAAACATCCTAAGCATAAAAAATCAGAACTTTTATTAGTTATACATAAAGCTCAAAACAGCATGCAAGATACGTTAAAATCTAGTGCAAGAATGGGGAATATAAAGCACTATTGCTCACCCTTGAAGAACACTTCTAGAACAGCAACTCCAGCCCCCTCCTTCTGATCAAAACACACTCAAAACTCCAAGAACAAACTCTCAACACCTCCAAAACCGAAGTATGGTGTAACACTAGGTGTTTTAGTGCAAAACTAAGAACAAAACACCCTTTTGGACACTCTAACACGCACAAATGAAGAGAGAGAGGGAGATATAGAGAGAGAGTGATATATATATATATATATATCATATATATCTCTGATTTTCTGAACCTCTCTAACGGAAGGAGAGGCCTCCTTTTATAGAACAAAACAAGGACCAAAGCTTCTTAGAGAAGCTAAGGCAAAGGGGTCAAGCTTCCTCAAGAAGCTAGACCAAAGGTCCAAGCTTCTTAGGGAAGTTAAGACAAAGGATTCAATCTTTTGGAGGAAGCTAAGACAAAGGGTCTAAGCTTCTTTAAGAAGCTTAGAGCAAAAGGGTGCAAAGGATGCAAGTCCTCCATACACACAAGTCTGTTCACTCCAGCTGGCACAACTGGCATGCACAATGCCTGAAAAGAGCAAAAAGGAGGTACCGGCTAGAAAAAGAGACAATCGGCCAAATAAATGGCCGACTGATCAGATATCAGTGCCGACCGACCTAACACTTGGTCGGTAGAAGGAAAGCAAGGCCAGTGGCTTCATACCACGGCCGGTAGGTTTAAGGGATGGCTAACAAACCACTTTCTACCCTCAGGTGTAAAAAACCACAAGTCTTTGGTCCACAACCAAGCACAAAACAGTCAAGTCGAGAGATCCTAAGGCAAGGCGCGCAGCCGAGTCCTTCGGGATCTCAAAATGAACACGAACATGGATGATCACCGAGTGTTCAAACGGTGACGTCCAAGTCTTGAGGACGGTCAAAAATGGGGTGTCTACATAGGCCAACAACGAAATCCATAGTCACATGTTCCCACTTCCATTCAGGAATAGGGAGAGGTTGAAGTAGACGGCCTGGTTTCTAATGTTCAGCCTTAACTTGCTGACACTGAAGACACTTGGACACATATTCTGCAATCTCTTTCTTCATTTTAGGCCACCAATAGGTTTGTTTCAAATCCCAATACATTTTATTGTTACCCGGATGCATAGCAAATACAGATTTGTGGGCTTCATCTAAAACCCTCTTCTTTAGTTCCGGAATGTCTAGGACACACATTTAGTTTCGAAATCTCAACACTTCGTTTACAATATTGAACTCTGCTTTCGGGCTTGTCTCGAATTCATCAATTACTTTCTTGAGGAATTCATCCTCTTTCTATTTCTGCTTAATTTCATCAATGATTGTCGGCTCGGCTGTAATAGCGGCTATCAATCTGCCCTGTTCACATATTACCACTTCAATTTTAGATTTCTCAAAATCTTGCAAGATCTCTCTCTGCTCAGTAAGCAAACAAGCCATACTTCCCGTTGATTTTCTGCTCAAGGCATCAGCAACTGTGCTAGCTTTCCCAGGGTGATACTGAATCTCTAGATCGTAATCCTTTATCAGTTCGAGCCATCTCCCCTGTCGCATATTTAACTCATTCTACGTAAAGAATTATTTTAGACTTTTATGATCCATATAGACTTCACACTTTGCCCCATACAGATAATGCCGCCAGATTTTCAAAGCAAAAACGACTGTGGCCAATTCTAAGTCATGTGTTGGGTAGTTTTTCTCGTGCAGTCTCAACTGTCGGGAGGCATAAACAATAACCTTTCCGTTCTACATTAGCACACAACCAAAACCTTTATAAGATGCATCACTGAAAATTACAAAATTTTTCGTACCTGACGGTAGTGTCAACACTGGTGCAGTGGTCAATCTCGTTTTCAATTCATGAAAGGAAGCTTCTCTTTCGTCATTCCATTCAAATAATTACCCCTTGCGAGTCAGCTGGGTAAGAGGTACAACTATCTTGGAAAAGTTTTTCACAAACCTCCTGTAGTACCCGGCTAAGCCCATGATACTGCGGACCTCTGTTATATTTGTCGGTGTAAGCCAATTCACAATCGCCTCTATTTTCTACGGGTCTACTGAAATTCCCTCCTTATTGATCACATGCCCTAAGAAAACAACTTCATCAAACCAAAACTCACATTTCTTTAGTTTAGCAAATAATTTTCTTTCCCGAAGTATTTGTAAGATCGTTCTCAAATGATGTTCATGTTCAAGTCTATCTTTAGAATATATCAAAATATCATCAATAAAAACCACAACAAATTCGTCAAGGTAGGTTTTAAAAATTCGTTTCATTAGGTCCATAAATGCTGTCGGAGCATTAGCCACTCCAAATGGCATGACAAGAAACTCAAAATGTCCATACCTCGTTCTGAATGCGGTTTTCTCAACATCCTCTGCCTTAACTTTCAGCTGATGATACCCAGATCTCAAATCGATCTTAGAAAACACTTGTGATCCCTGCAACTAGTCAAATAAGTCATCAATACGGGGTACGGGATATTTGTTCTTTATTGTTACCTTGTTCAATTCCCGATAATCGATACACAGGCATAGGGCTCCATCTTTCTTTTTCACAAACAGTACCGATGCACCCCAAGGTGAAGTGCTAGGTCGGATAAACCCCTTGTCAAGTAGGTCTTGCAACTGTTCTTTCAGCTCTTTCATTTCAACAGTAGCCATTCTATAGGGAGTTTTAGAAATGGACTGGGTGCCTGGCACAGTTTCAATAGTAAACTCTATCTCCCTGTCTACCAATTCTCCTGGCAATTCATTTGGAAACACATCTGGAAATTCTCTAACAATAGGGATATCATTCAATTCAACATTCACAGATTGTTTAGACTACACATAGCACAAATAACCCTGGCACCCCTTCCTGATCAGTTTACATGCTTTCATTGCAGATATCAAATAAGGTGGAGGCACTACCCCATTACCCACAAACACAATCTCTTTATGGTGGTCTAAATACAACTCGTTTTGTCACACAATCAATGGTGGCACAAAACTTGGTCAACCAATTCATGCCCAAAATTACATCAAAATGCCTAAAGTTCAAGGGCAGCAAATCCACATATAGGATAGCATCCTCAACATGCATATCACAAAACCGATATATAGATTCACACAATACTGATTCCCCAGATGGAGCAGACACACATAGCAGATACTGCAGTAATTCTAAAGGTCTATTCAGTCTAGATGCAAATGCATATGTCATAAAAGAGTGTGTGGATCTGGTGTCAATTAATACAAAAGCATCCTGATTACATATAGAAATAGTACCTGAGACAACTGCGTTGGCATTCCGTGTATCACCCGGAACAAGCACAAAAACTCTCCCCTGTCTCACGCTATCCCCGGTGGTAGCGGATCTCAAAGTATTTCCCAGTTTCGGGATCGATGTAGTGGAACTAGCAGCTATTTTTCCCCCATTCTGATTACAATCTCGGGCTATATGCCCTTGTTTCCCACATTTGAAATAGGCTCCTGACACACGGTAACAATCTGCACGGTTCTGCTACAAATATTGCACATGGGAGCTGTGTCTCGGGAAGAATTTGAAATATTTGAGGAGCCCGTATTTTGTTTTTTCGAAAATTTCTTCTTCAAAAAGAAGCCTTGCCTTTTGTTACTCTTCCAGTCAGTTGTTGACTTGGCCTGTTTAGCTATGTTAGCCTCTGATATGATAGCCCTGTCTAGCACCCCAATGTAGGTCTCCAGCTTCAGGACATTCACCCTCTCTAAAATGTCACTTCGAAGCCCACCTTCAAAATGCCTCGCTTTCTTGTAATCAGTATCAATCACATGAGGTGCAAACCTGGACAATTCAGTGAATTTGGCCTCATACTCGGCTACAGCCATACTGTCTTGCCTTATTTCCATGAACTCTGCTACTTTCCTATCCCGAACACACTGTGGAAAGTACTTGTCGTAGAAAATTTCCAAAAATTTTGCCCAATCAACATCCCTGTGGTTTTCTCGCATTAACATCCACCATCTTCTTGCCTCGTCTTCTAGCATAAAAGTGGCTAGAAGCACTTTCTGGGTCACCGAGCAAGGGAATACTTCAAACAATTTTTCGATACCAAGGACCCGTGCTTCAAGTTTCAAAGGATCCAATCCCCCGTGGAACTGTGGTGGTTTCATTTTCTTGAACTCTTTGGTGAGAGCTATGATTCGGTCATCATTCTGATTATCGGGCACCGGAGGTACCGGAGGCGGAGGTGGAGGATGTGGCTGCTGCCACTGTTGTTGTCATTCCTGTTGTTACCTCAATATCTCTGCCATTTCCTGAATCAGTCTTTCCATTCTATCCAGTCTGGCAGTAGAAGATTCCTCTATCTCATCACCTCTTGTTCTCACCATCTGATTAAACTTGCATTATAATTTATACAAAAGATACACAGGTATGCATATACTAAGGAGCATACATCATCGAATAATTTGAAATGCAAGCAGTTCACAGACTTATAACACATAGTCATTCATACCAAAACAGTTAGGCATATTCTCGATGCTTTCGAGTCCATATTTATCACATGAATGCATCCTAGATCTTTTCTAGACGCTCATTGCTCTTTTCAATAAGTGTGTGAGTTATTAACTCGTGCTCTGATACCACTCTGTCATGACCCGAACCCGCCCCTATAGGTCAAGGCCATAACCGGCCAGTAATCCATAGATTACCCACGGCCTCAAACCAAAACAGACATAACTCATCAGAGTAAAGGGGCCAAACGGAAGCAAAATTTAAAACTTTGTCTATAGAGCTGTGCTTACATGGCACATCAAAACAAACCATACGTATAGACATTAATAACTCACAACAGAAATACAATAGCATAAGTTCTGTACAAATAGGATCATCCAAAACTAAGTCAACCCACGAAAACTATATACAAACATATTCAGAAACTTCGCCAACATGACAACATAGAACAAAATAATAAAAAGGCGAAGGCGGGTCCTGTGCGTGAGACACAAGAGCTGACTTTCCAAAACCTTTGTTGTTCCACATAGACTTCACTGGGGCTGGGTTTGGACTTCTCTAGGCTCACCTACAAACATATGAACGAGCGTGAGCGATAGCCCAGTAAATAATATCAAATACAAAAGTTATACAAACGATATGCAGAACAACATGCTCCAAACGGCCTTGGGCCCAATTCATATTTCTATTTAACATATATATACATAATTTAGGTCAAGTGATTGTGGTTCCAAACATACTGGCCTTTGGCCCATTCAGGCTTTCATTCGTGTCAAAACGGCCTCTGGCCCATTCATTCATGTCAAAACGGCCTCTGGCCCATTCATTCATGTCAAAACGGCCTTCAGCCCATTCATTCATGTCAAAATGGCCTTCGGCCCATTCATTTATGTCAAAACGGCCTTCGGCCCATTCATTTATGTCAAAACGGCCTTCGGCCCATTCATTTATGTCAAACGGCCTACGGCCCATTCATTTACGTCAAAACGGCTTTCGGCCCATCCTTTCATTCATATTAAACATTCGTCCATAATTCAAACTGGTAGACTCATAAGGCTTATAAGGAAATAAGCAATTGGACAAATGACAAGTTTCAAATATCGATATTACTCACAGTGATTGGTTGGTTGGTTCGCTCTGGAGCTCGACCCTACATAGTCCATGAACACAAAAGGGTCACCAACAATTCAATCCGTTCTTAAATTCGCATTTTCCTTTTTAGGCTTTATTCATATCTCTTTAACTCAATTACAATGCTCAATGCATGCCTAAGAGTGCTTGGAAGTGAAAGAGAACGGAAAACAAAACACAGAACGAGCATACAAAATTTCAGAAAACAGGGTCCGTGCTCGAGCGGACCCAATTGGTCTGCAAAAGTGCTGGTTGCATCAAATTCACGCTCGAGCGTGAACTCGGGCGCTCGAGCGGAATGCCTGTCTACATAGCTCCCCGCTAGAGCGGACCCATACCTGCAAAAAAATACTGGGAGCATGAATTCCCCGCTCGAGCTGCGGTTTCCTCGCTTGAGCGGACATCATAAATTTTGGGTTTTCCAGAATGGTTTCTGAGTTCAAATTTGACATTTCAACCACATTTCTTGCATATTATGGCTCCAATTTCACATGTACTTGTACTAACATGGTACCAACACTAAAATACATCAACATGGAGCTCAATTTCACAAATTGATCACATGCATGCCCCAAATTAACTCAAACTCATGCATTCAAGGTTTTCATTTCTAATAAACAGCATGCATGCCCATTTTGACTTTCATTTTCACTTCTAATGATGCAATTAGTGCTCATTCCCATGAAACTCAACCAAAACATGTTTGCATGTGGGATTACACATCCAATCTTTCATAATTCACAAATTACATGCTAGAATTTTGTGATTCCATGGGAGTTCTTCACATGCATGCACATATCAAGCCTCAATTTCAACAAAACCAACTCAAACCATGCTCTCGATCACAAACAAACCTTGAACTTACAAGATCACAAATTCAAACTTGCAAATTCAAGATCAATGCTTACCTAGAGGCTCAATTCTTCTAATTTGGTCAAATCTAGAGTTAAATCTTCAAATTCCCAAGTTTGAGTAAAAAATTGCACAAGTCTCTCCCTTCTATCTCTATGGCCGGCCTTCTCTCTCTCTCTCAAGGCACCAAAATCAGATTTTGAACTCAAGTGTAAGGATTAAATGTATAGTGCCTTTCTACGTAAGTCCCCACTATGTCATTATTTTAATATTAGATAATGGAGCACTGAATTGATCATTCTGAATCTAATTATTTTGATCCGAATCAATTTTTCAATTAAATTTCACCGTAGGTTCTAAAAATTATGCCAATCATAATGGCGCGACCAATTTCGGTTTCTGTGGCCGATAAGACCTTCGATTTAATTTCCAAAGCAGATAATCAAATAGATATTCCTACGGTGAACAGATAGAAATTCAAAACCACATATTTTCACATAATAGCCCACAAAAATCATATTAGACACATAATCATACCCATATTAAGGACTAATTAACATATTACGGAACAAGGGTATCACAGATTGGTTGCTCAGTTGGAACAACAAAAAGTAAATTTTTTTCATCAAATTCAAATTTAATGAACTATTTGGAGAACCATTGAAGATGGTCTTAGAGACAAGATATGAACCAACCTAACATGTTTTGTAATTCTTGACTATGTACGCAACACCACACGATATTCTAGAACTATAACTCAAAACAATTGAAAAAAATAAATAAATCCTCCGTGCCAAGTGATCATAGTATGATGTGGGGACAAAGGAACATTCTGCATGTCCAAGTATTACTGTTTTTTTTTTTTTTTTTTTTACTATCAATTATATTTTGCCTCTAGTAATTTTAGTAAAAATTTTAATATCTGTAAAAATACTCAATTGCATAACATCAAACAAAGTGAATGATGCACTAACATAGTAGACACAGAAGAAAGAAGTTTTGAGTTTAGAAGTGAGTTTTTTTTATGGGAACCAGTCCAACACTTTGTGAAACCAAGATCAATTACCTCTCTCATTGCTTTCTTGTTTAATTTATGCATTGTTCATGTAAGCAAAAACAATATCTGTCACGACCCCAAACCGCCCCTAGTAGTTTGGTGCCGTGATGGCCAGTAATCCGTAATTACCGAAGGCCAACTTACAAAATTCACACACAATCAGAGTATTTATATAGGGGGCTCACAAATGCGGAAGCAATAATTCAAGATACAAGTGGTCCATAAGAGCAGTGCATAAGTCAAATGAAATGGCATACATCTTTACATAGCTTTACAACTTGAATACATGAAGAAATGAAGTACAAAATACATATCACATCTTAACGAAAGGGCTTCTCAGCCGACATGTTCAAATACAAAAGCTTCAAGATTGCCGACGTCCTCACTGCCGACATAACATGCATACAAAACACACATCTCGGCGTAGCCGACTTCTAACTTGTTACCTACATATATACATAGGGAGGGTGAGCTTGGATACTCAGTGAATGATATAAGTAATAAAGGGGTAAATGAATGATTTCCAAGGTCCTTGTCAAAACAATACATATATCATAGCTTGTTCAAAACATGGGATGAATCAAGTTCATCAATCAAATCTTGGTCTTTCAAATCTTGCTTGGGATGTTAATAACATCTACATAATACATGGGGTGATGACATTTCGGACAAGACAAGGGAATAATCGACCCGGAATCGATTAGACATATCCACCCGTTCATAGACCGTCGGTGGGGCCATCCGTTCATAGACCGTCGATGACAGAGATCTCTCAAACATGGTGCTACATGGGCTTAGAGTCCCCTAGCATGGGAGGACTTTCCAAGAATGTCATCAAAACAAAGCTTATACTTGATACACAAAATAGAGATAATCATTCATGCTTGATCAAATACTTTTCTAAAACGAAGCAAGGCTTTGTCAAAACTTTATAACATAACTTTATTAAAAATACCACTCACCTAGTTCTTGGGACGTCGGGATCAAGGCAAAGGTCCAAGTCCTACAAACACATGGCAAAGTCTATTGAACGCACTCTTAAAAACAAGCTTCACATGAATGCAAATGATCTAGGGGAAACATGTTGAAAACATCTAGGGAAAACATGCTGAAAATACCTAGGGAAAACATGCTGGAAACATCTAGGGAAAACATGCTGAAAATACCTAGGGAAAACATGCTGGAAACACCTAGGGAAAACATGCTGGAAACATCTAGGGAAAACATGCTGAAAATACCTAGGGAAAACATGCTGGAAACACCTAGGGAAAACATGCTGGGTACCAACCAGGTCCTGGAATGGATGCACAGAGATGATCTAGGCTAAAACGACCTAGCTGGGTGAACTCAAGAGGTCTTGGCCGAGGTCCCACACCTCTTGGCCGAGGTGTGGTTACCTAGGCTTCAGTATGCAGCTGTCTGCCGAGGTGTTACAAGGTGCCAGCATGGGTGTACCATGGTCGGCCTAGGTGTGCAGTGGTTAGCCTAGGTGTGCATGCAAGATAAACTAATGTGCAAGTGATCATGCAAGGTAGGCCAAGGTGAGATACGATGCTTGGCCTAGGTGTGTGATCTAGGCAAGAGTGGTGTCGGTGATCACACCTAGGGAAATGAAGCCTGGAAATCTGGGTTTCCTCCTTGAAGAACATGAAGAACATGAGCATGAAGAACATGAATGCTAAAATCATAACTTGTTATTACAAGATCTGGGATTTCATGACATGAGTTCGAAAACATGGACCTGGGTACCCATACTTTGAAAATCATGCAAGAACAAACACAAAAACATGGATCTAGGCATGAGCTTTCGGATCAAAACATGACTTTTCTTGAAGAACACATGAAAACCATTTTCTCTTTCTAAAACCAAACTTCAAAGCAATGCATGGCTTACAAATCATATTCAATCATGCAATGCAATATCATAAACATATAGAACAACAAGAGCGGATCAAGAATCTAACCTTAGAACACGGATCTAACGGTTCGATCTCAAAGAATCAAGCTTGGAAATCCACTCTCTCTCAAGAACTCTTCTCCCTCTTCTAGAGCTTCTCTCTCTACTCTTCAAAACAAGATACAACAAATGAGGGGTTTCTCTCTCTGCCGGCTAACTTAACTCTCAGCTCGGACACGTGGCAACGGTTGGTTGGTTCTCTTCAAAAAGGTGATAGATTGACAAGACAAGGCCCGGACAAGGCGTATCTAGCAAGCTACTCGGAATGGCACTCCGGCAAGTATTGACATCGGCTAACCACAAGACTTCGGCAACTAGGGTGACAATGACCTCGGCTAGGAAGGACAACACTTGACTAAGCTGTGCCACACCTCGGCCTAGATGTGCCACACCTCGGTCTAGGTCATTCCAGTCCCAGAACAAGGTCACTAGGTGCAAGGATTAAGGATCTCGGACGCCTAGGTGATAACATCTCGACCAATATGCCTAGGTGACGGTGGAGGTCAACCAAAGGGGTTCCAAGATGGTCCAAGGTGTAAGAGGTTCAAAGGTGTGACCTAGGCTTAACATGACCTCGGCTTGGCATGACCTAGGCTTAACATGACCTAGGCTTGGCATGACCTAGGCTTAGCATGACCTAGGCTTAGCATGACCTAGGCTTAACATGACCTAGGCTTGGCATGACCTAGGCTTGGCATGACCTAGGCTTGACATGACCTAGGCTTAACATGACCTAGGCTTGACATGACCTAGGCTTAACATGACCTAGGCTTGACATAGCAAGGAAGGAACAAAGCATGCATACAACACTTAGGGAAAACATGATAGCATCAAGACAAGACAAGAACCTTTACCTAGGCAAAACAAGTCCAAGTCTACAAATGCAAGCTTAACAAGACAAAATCATGCAAATGTACATGAACATGACTAAGACATGAATGTGGGTTATTAAAGTCTACCCTCCTTAAAGAAGTTTGGTCCCCAAACTTAACTTACCTTGTCCCCAAAATAATTCCGAAAGTCGGATTCTCATCTCTTCTTATCATCTCTAGCCTTTACCTTGGGACAATCCTTAATATGATGACCCATCTCACCGCATTCAAAACATGCTCCAGATGTCCGATGACAAACTCCAAAATGTCGCCTCCCGCAACTTGTACATGTCGGCCTGGTGCCACCTTCCTGGTTCGTATTGTTGGAACTGTCCACATTTGTCTTCTTCTTGGCATCATGCTGGTCTTGGCGATTGTCATAGGTCTGCCTCTTTTTCTGATTCTCCCCTAAACTCTGACTTCTGTTCAAGTTGGCTTCTGCAAGGATGGCTTTATCTAACACTCCAGCATACGTCGGCATGTTAAGCAAATTAACCCGGTCTTGAATTGGCCCTCGAAGTCCACTCTCAAACTTGCGAGCTTTCCTGTATTCGTTGTCGACCATATGAGGTGCATACCTTGCCAACTCGGTGAAAGCACGATCATACTCCGCCACTGTTTTGCTACCCTGGGTCAACATCTGAAATTCTGTGGTTTTGCGATCTCGGACACTGAGCGGGAAATGCTTGTCATAGAACAGCTCCAAAAATCTGGCCCAAGTCAAGTCTGGGTTACCTTCTCGGATCATCATCCACCATCTTCGAGCGTCGTCTTCCAAAGTGAATGCTGCTAATGACACTTTCTGAGTGTCGGTGCTAGGAAAAACCTCGAACAACTTCTCCATCTCAAGAATCCATGCTTCTGCCTTCATCGGCTCTATACCTCCATGGAACTTTGGCGGTTTCATCTTCTTAAATTCTCTGATCAGGGTCAATGTGTCATCTCCATACAAAGCTGGCTGCGGAGGCACTTGTGGTACTGGCGGTGGTGGAACTACATGTCGGCCATCTGTCTGCTCGGCCTGGGTGGAGGTAGTACCGGTGTTCTGCTGCCTTGCCTGCCTTAATTCATCGGCCAAACTTTCAACCAATCTTTCCAATCTGTTTATTCTGTCCTCGGATTGATCTCGGCTAATTGGGGGTCTCCCTCTTCTCATGATGCTGGGGGTATGTAGGATGTGACTCTTAGAATAAAATGAACAGATGAACGTGTGTGCAAGTGAACATGATCATGCCGATGTAACAAAATGCTCATGCCGAGATAATGCACACCTTGTCAAGTAGCAAGCAACATGATGCAATCTTAACATTCTTCTAAGGGACATCCTATGCTCTTTAGGACTCAAAGTGTGTGAATAACGTACTATAAGGAACGCGTGCTCTGATACCATTCTGTCACGACCCCAAACCGCCCCTAGTAGTTTGGTGCCGTGATGGCCAGTAATCCGTAATTACCGAAGGCCAACTTACAAAATTCACACACAATCAGAGTATTTATATAGGGGGCTCACAAATGCGGAAGCAATAATTCAAGATACAAGTGGTCCATAAGAGCAGTGCATAAGTCAAATGAAATGGCATACATCTTTACATAGCTTTACAACTTGAATACATGAAGAAATGAAGTACAAAATACATATCACATCTTAACGAAAGGGCTTCTCAGCCGACATGTTCAAATACAAAAGCTTCAAGATTGCCGACGTCCTCACTGCCGACATAACATGCATACAAAACACACATCTCGGCGTAGCCGACTTCTAACTTGTTACCTACATATATACATAGGGAGGGTGAGCTTGGATACTCAGTGAATGATATAAGTAATAAAGGGGTAAATGAATGATTTCCAAGGTCCTTGTCAAAACAATACATATATCATAGCTTGTTCAAAACATGGGATGAATCAAGTTCATCAATCAAATCTTGGTCTTTCAAATCTTGCTTGGGATGTTAATAACATCTACATAATACATGGGGTGATGACATTTCGGACAAGACAAGGGAATAATCGACCCGGAATCGATTAGACATATCCACCCGTTCATAGACCGTCGGTGGGGCCATCCGTTCATAGACCGTCGATGACAGAGATCTCTCAAACATGGTGCTACATGGGCTTAGAGTCCCCTAGCATGGGAGGACTTTCCAAGAATGTCATCAAAACAAAGCTTATACTTGATACACAAAATAGAGATAATCATTCATGCTTGATCAAATACTTTTCTAAAACGAAGCAAGGCTTTGTCAAAACTTTATAACATAACTTTATTAAAAATACCACTCACCTAGTTCTTGGGACGTCGGGATCAAGGCAAAGGTCCAAGTCCTACAAACACATGGCAAAGTCTATTGAACGCACTCTTAAAAACAAGCTTCACATGAATGCAAATGATCTAGGGGAAACATGTTGAAAACATCTAGGGAAAACATGCTGAAAATACCTAGGGAAAACATGCTGGAAACATCTAGGGAAAACATGCTGAAAATACCTAGGGAAAACATGCTGGAAACACCTAGGGAAAACATGCTGGAAACATCTAGGGAAAACATGCTGAAAATACCTAGGGAAAACATGCTGGAAACACCTAGGGAAAACATGCTGGGTACCAACCAGGTCCTGGAATGGATGCACAGAGATGATCTAGGCTAAAACGACCTAGCTGGGTGAACTCAAGAGGTCTTGGCCGAGGTCCCACACCTCTTGGCCGAGGTGTGGTTACCTAGGCTTCAGTATGCAGCTGTCTGCCGAGGTGTTACAAGGTGCCAGCATGGGTGTACCATGGTCGGCCTAGGTGTGCAGTGGTTAGCCTAGGTGTGCATGCAAGATAAACTAATGTGCAAGTGATCATGCAAGGTAGGCCAAGGTGAGATACGATGCTTGGCCTAGGTGTGTGATCTAGGCAAGAGTGGTGTCGGTGATCACACCTAGGGAAATGAAGCCTGGAAATCTGGGTTTCCTCCTTGAAGAACATGAAGAACATGAGCATGAAGAACATGAATGCTAAAATCATAACTTGTTATTACAAGATCTGGGATTTCATGACATGAGTTCGAAAACATGGACCTGGGTACCCATACTTTGAAAATCATGCAAGAACAAACACAAAAACATGGATCTAGGCATGAGCTTTCGGATCAAAACATGACTTTTCTTGAAGAACACATGAAAACCATTTTCTCTTTCTAAAACCAAACTTCAAAGCAATGCATGGCTTACAAATCATATTCAATCATGCAATGCAATATCATAAACATATAGAACAACAAGAGCGGATCAAGAATCTAACCTTAGAACACGGATCTAACGGTTCGATCTCAAAGAATCAAGCTTGGAAATCCACTCTCTCTCAAGAACTCTTCTCCCTCTTCTAGAGCTTCTCTCTCTACTCTTCAAAACAAGATACAACAAATGAGGGGTTTCTCTCTCTGCCGGCTAACTTAACTCTCAGCTCGGACACGTGGCAACGGTTGGTTGGTTCTCTTCAAAAAGGTGATAGATTGACAAGACAAGGCCCGGACAAGGCGTATCTAGCAAGCTACTCGGAATGGCACTCCAGCAAGTATTGACATCGGCTAACCACAAGACTTCGGCAACTAGGGTGACAATGACCTCGGCTAGGAAGGACAACACTTGACTAAGCTGTGCCACACCTCGGCCTAGATGTGCCACACCTCGGTCTAGGTCATTCCAGTCCCAGAACAAGGTCACTAGGTGCAAGGATTAAGGATCTCGGACGCCTAGGTGATAACATCTCGACCAATATGCCTAGGTGACGGTGGAGGTCAACCAAAGGGGTTCCAAGATGGTCCAAGGTGTAAGAGGTTCAAAGGTGTGACCTAGGCTTAACATGACCTCGGCTTGGCATGACCTAGGCTTAACATGACCTAGGCTTGGCATGACCTAGGCTTAGCATGACCTAGGCTTAGCATGACCTAGGCTTAACATGACCTAGGCTTGGCATGACCTAGGCTTGGCATGACCTAGGCTTGACATGACCTAGGCTTAACATGACCTAGGCTTGACATGACCTAGGCTTAACATGACCTAGGCTTGACATAGCAAGGAAGGAACAAAGCATGCATACAACACTTAGGGAAAACATGATAGCATCAAGACAAGACAAGAACCTTTACCTAGGCAAAACAAGTCCAAGTCTACAAATGCAAGCTTAACAAGACAAAATCATGCAAATGTACATGAACATGACTAAGACATGAATGTGGGTTATTAAAGTCTACCCTCCTTAAAGAAGTTTGGTCCCCAAACTTAACTTACCTTGTCCCCAAAATAATTCCGAAAGTCGGATTCTCATCTCTTCTTATCATCTCTAGCCTTTACCTTGGGACAATCCTTAATATGATGACCCATCTCACCGCATTCAAAACATGCTCCAGATGTCCGATGACAAACTCCAAAATGTCGCCTCCCGCAACTTGTACATGTCGGCCTGGTGCCACCTTCCTGGTTCGTATTGTTGGAACTGTCCACATTTGTCTTCTTCTTGGCATCATGCTGGTCTTGGCGATTGTCATAGGTCTGCCTCTTTTTCTGATTCTCCCCTAAACTCTGACTTCTGTTCAAGTTGGCTTCTGCAAGGATGGCTTTATCTAACACTCCAGCATACGTCGGCATGTTAAGCAAATTAACCCGGTCTTGAATTGGCCCTCGAAGTCCACTCTCAAACTTGCGAGCTTTCCTGTATTCGTTGTCGACCATATGAGGTGCATACCTTGCCAACTCGGTGAAAGCACGATCATACTCCGCCACTGTTTTGCTACCCTGGGTCAACATCTGAAATTCTGTGGTTTTGCGATCTCGGACACTGAGCGGGAAATGCTTGTCATAGAACAGCTCCAAAAATCTGGCCCAAGTCAAGTCTGGGTTACCTTCTCGGATCATCATCCACCATCTTCGAGCGTCGTCTTCCAAAGTGAATGCTGCTAATGACACTTTCTGAGTGTCGGTGCTAGGAAAAACCTCGAACAACTTCTCCATCTCAAGAATCCATGCTTCTGCCTTCGTCGGCTCTATACCTCCATGGAACTTTGGCGGTTTCATCTTCTTAAATTCTCTGATCAGGGTCAATGTGTCATCTCCATACAAAGCTGGCTGCGGAGGCACTTGTGGTACTGGCGGTGGTGGAACTACATGTCGGCCATCTGTCTGCTCGGCCTGGGTGGAGGTAGTACCGGTGTTCTGCTGCCTTGCCTGCCTTAATTCATCGGCCAAACTTTCAACCAATCTTTCCAATCTGTTTATTCTGTCCTCGGATTGATCTCGGCTAATTGGGGGTCTCCCTCTTCTCATGATGCTGGGGGTATGTAGGATGTGACTCTTAGAATAAAATGAACAGATGAACGTGTGTGCAAGTGAACATGATCATGCCGATGTAACAAAATGCTCATGCCGAGATAATGCACACCTTGTCAAGTAGCAAGCAACATGATGCAATCTTAACATTCTTCTAAGGGACATCCTATGCTCTTTAGGACTCAAAGTGTGTGAATAACGTACTATAAGGAACGCGTGCTCTGATACCATTCTGTCACGACCCCAAACCGCCCCTAGTAGTTTGGTGCCGTGATGGCCAGTAATCCGTAATTACCGAAGGCCAACTTACAAAATTCACACACAATCAGAGTATTTATATAGGGGGCTCACAAATGCGGAAGCAATAATTCAAGATACAAGTGGTCCATAAGAGCAGTGCATAAGTCAAATGAAATGGCATACATCTTTACATAGCTTTACAACTTGAATACATGAAGAAATGAAGTACAAAATACATATCACATCTTAACGAAAGGGCTTCTCAGCCGACATGTTCAAATACAAAAGCTTCAAGATTGCCGACGTCCTCACTGCCGACATAACATGCATACAAAACACACATCTCGGCGTAGCCGACTTCTAACTTGTTACCTACATATATACATAGGGAGGGTGAGCTTGGATACTCAGTGAATGATATAAGTAATAAAGGGGTAAATGAATGATTTCCAAGGTCCTTGTCAAAACAATACATATATCATAGCTTGTTCAAAACATGGGATGAATCAAGTTCATCAATCAAATCTTGGTCTTTCAAATCTTGCTTGGGATGTTAATAACATCTACATAATACATGGGGTGATGACATTTCGGACAAGACAAGGGAATAATCGACCCGGAATCGATTAGACATATCCACCCGTTCATAGACCGTCGGTGGGGCCATCCGTTCATAGACCGTCGATGACAGAGATCTCTCAAACATGGTGCTACATGGGCTTAGAGTCCCCTAGCATGGGAGGACTTTCCAAGAATGTCATCAAAACAAAGCTTATACTTGATACACAAAATAGAGATAATCATTCATGCTTGATCAAATACTTTTCTAAAACGAAGCAAGGCTTTGTCAAAACTTTATAACATAACTTTATTAAAAATACCACTCACCTAGTTCTTGGGACGTCGGGATCAAGGCAAAGGTCCAAGTCCTACAAACACATGGCAAAGTCTATTGAACGCACTCTTAAAAACAAGCTTCACATGAATGCAAATGATCTAGGGGAAACATGTTGAAAACATCTAGGGAAAACATGCTGAAAATACCTAGGGAAAACATGCTGGAAACATCTAGGGAAAACATGCTGAAAATACCTAGGGAAAACATGCTGGAAACACCTAGGGAAAACATGCTGGAAACATCTAGGGAAAACATGCTGAAAATACCTAGGGAAAACATGCTGGAAACACCTAGGGAAAACATGCTGGGTACCAACCAGGTCCTGGAATGGATGCACAGAGATGATCTAGGCTAAAACGACCTAGCTGGGTGAACTCAAGAGGTCTTGGCCGAGGTCCCACACCTCTTGGCCGAGGTGTGGTTACCTAGGCTTCAGTATGCAGCTGTCTGCCGAGGTGTTACAAGGTGCCAGCATGGGTGTACCATGGTCGGCCTAGGTGTGCAGTGGTTAGCCTAGGTGTGCATGCAAGATAAACTAATGTGCAAGTGATCATGCAAGGTAGGCCAAGGTGAGATACGATGCTTGGCCTAGGTGTGTGATCGAGGCAAGAGTGGTGTCGGTGATCACACCTAGGGAAATGAAGCCTGGAAATCTGGGTTTCCTCCTTGAAGAACATGAAGAACATGAGCATGAAGAACATGAATGCTAAAATCATAACTTGATATTACAAGATCTGGGATTTCATGACATGAGTTCGAAAACATGGACCTGGGTACCCATACTTTGAAAATCATGCAAGAACAAACACAAAAACATGGATCTAGGCATGAGCTTTCGGATCAAAACATGACTTTTCTTGAAGAACACATGAAAACCATTTTCTCTTTCTAAAACCAAACTTCAAAGCAATGCATGGCTTACAAATCATATTCAATCATGCAATGCAATATCATAAACATATAGAACAACAAGAGCGGATCAAGAATCTAACCTTAGAACACGGATCTAACGGTTCGATCTCAAAGAATCAAGCTTGGAAATCCACTCTCTCTCAAGAACTCTTCTCCCTCTTCTAGAGCTTCTCTCTCTACTCTTCAAAACAAGATACAACAAATGAGGGGTTTCTCTCTCTGCCGGCTAACTTAACTCTCAGCTCGGACACGTGGCAACGGTTGGTTGGTTCTCTTCAAAAAGGTGATAGATTGACAAGACAAGGCCCTGACAAGGCGTATCTAGCAAGCTACTCGGAATGGCACTCCGGCAAGTATTGACATCGGCTAACCACAAGACTTCGGCAACTAGGGTGACAATGACCTCGGCTAGGAAGGACAACACTTGACTAAGCTGTGCCACACCTCGGCCTAGATGTGCCACACCTCGGTCTAGGTCATTCCAGTCCCAGAACAAGGTCACTAGGTGCAAGGATTAAGGATCTCGGACGCCTAGGTGATAACATCTCGGCCAATATGCCTAGGTGACGGTGGAGGTCAACCAAAGGGGTTCCAAGATGGTCCAAGGTGTAAGAGGTTCAAAGGTGTGACCTAGGCTTAACATGACCTCGGCTTGGCATGACCTAGGCTTAACATGACCTAGGCTTGGCATGACCTAGGCTTAGCATGACCTAGGCTTAGCATGACCTAGGCTTAACATGACCTAGGCTTGGCATGACCTAGGCTTGGCATGACCTAGGCTTGACATGACCTAGGCTTAACATGACCTAGGCTTGACATGACCTAGGCTTAACATGACCTAGGCTTGACATAGCAAGGAAGGAACAAAGCATGCATACAACACTTAGGGAAAACATGATAGCATCAAGACAAGACAAGAACCTTTACCTAGGCAAAACAAGTCCAAGTCTACAAATGCAAGCTTAACAAGACAAAATCATGCAAATGTACATGAACATGACTAAGACATGAATGTGGGTTATTACAATATCTTTCATAAATCAATAAAATCTAAAAGAGGTAATCCGGGTTCCAATTTAGGCAGGGCACATAAAGATGTCCATATTCCACAAATATTACTTGCACTAATTGCCAACTTTCACATAGACTCTATTCTCAATAGAAAAGAACAATAATATGATATTTACATTCAAATTAGCCTCTAAATACTTTTCTTTTGAAGAAATATTAACAGGTGAACATATTTTCTTATTGAATAGATTTCACAGGCAGATACAACGTTCTGTGGCAATCAATATGCAAGACGTGAATAATACATGCTTTGGCAACAAATATTGATTACGTGTCCGGTTGCAAAAAATCAATCAGCACAAGAGAATGCTTTCTCGACCATAAGAGTGAGGAATAGAAACCCGACAACAGAGATGCAGACTGCAACAAGCATAACCACTAACACAACATGCAAAGAAACGTGAGGGCTCACAAAAAACACAACTGCAATCGAAACACACTACCAAACCTTGAGCTGTGCAAATGCTCCTTCCTGTACACCCCAAAAGTAACATTTGAGAATTAAATGCAAGTGCATTTGCACAAAGAAACGACCAAGAAAAAGTTGAGGGCCAAATATCTTTAATATACATGAATGAGAAATAGATTAGACATAAATATGAAAATAATTAAGATAACTAACATTTTAAAGGAGGGTACAACACACAAAAGTCAATTTTCTCCTATTTGTTTAATTGTTCAATTAGGAGAACACTTGTGGAACCCATATCTTTAACTTTCCTAAAGGAATAAGTTTTCCGAATTTCCTTCAATATATGGAATTTACGTCTCGAGAATCTCAATATACCTTATCTTCAACCATAAAACATATGTTTTCACAATTACATCCACTAATTTATTTATTTTTTATAAATAAATCAATACATAGTTTCATCCCACCTTCCTCTCAATTAGATCCCCCACGCACAAACACCTCTAAGAAGGTAATGTGTCGAATACACATCCAAATGTTTCATTAATTTAATTATTTGTTTATATTTTTTAGATCTAGACACGCTTTGGACACACGTCCATCACTTATTCATACACTCAACTCAAGGCATGCACTTCTCGTGTCAACACTTATGTGAAAAAGAGTATAAATCAAACTAAAAAGGCTTAGTAAAACAAACAAAATAAATCACTACCATATCATGCTTAAAGAGCTTCCCAAGCAAAGCATTAAGCTATGTGTTGAATATTCCATCCCCAATTCCCAATGCAGCTACAATGAGAAGGGGGTATAAAATGCCGAGTACTCCACTAGTTACGCTGCACAATGGCACAGTTAACAAGAACTAATAAAGTCATAGCAACTTCAAATCAGATAAATATAATTAAAAACTTTAGATTCCAAATAACTTTAGTTGGAATCAACGAGAAACCTAACCCGCACTTCAGTAGAAGCCAAAGCAGTACCATAACTGAATGAAAGCTCCGGCACAAACTATTAGAGTGGTTGACTTGAGACCAGAGGTGAGTCGACCCATAGCCAACGAACACTGACACATATTCCAGATATGTAATGAGTTTGAAAACTTAATGAATCAAATAAATGACAAATTATAAAACAAAGATGGTTTTCCTGGGTTTTTAACTTTTAGCAAGCTTGAGGTGTAATAGTGTTTACATCCTATGCCACATTATTATCGAATAATTTCCTATAAAACATATGAGGCTAGAGATCATAGCAGAGGTTGTGAGTAAATAACTTGAATGCACATACCGTAGGAAAAATAAGATTATGGAACAGAACACAGGATATAATCCATCCATATTATCCATGTGACGTACCACCAGGACAATAAATGAAATTTTGTATATTGTTGCAAACACACAACACAACTCAGAGAGAACAAATATGGAAAAGGTTATATATTATTTGTTATTCTTGTTCCTTACAAAAGGAAAAGTTTAATGAAATTTAAAGTTGTTCACTCAATTCATTTTTATTTCTCCAACTCAACAAGATGAAAGAGATGAAGAACATGCCTTGTCAAAATTAATGTACATAAAACAGAAATAGACTCACCAAGTGATCTAATTCATTTAAACCATTCCATAAAGCTACTCATTTCTGGATTGCCATACTTACAATTGAATCAAAAGCCCCATACACTGCCATAGCACCACCTACACTAGACTCACCAAGTGCAGGTTCGATAATGTACTTGGTGTATTCAGCCCTAAAATTGTAAATGCGTTCCATGCTTGATTGAAGAAAATGTTACAATGTATATAGTGCACAAAATTGAATGGTCGAAGGATAATAAAAAAGGTAAATGTCATAAGTTAATCAACAATTACCATACAAATGCTTGTTGTAAGCCTGAATATGCAATAAGGGGGATGATTAATAACATTCATAAGTCAAACAATGGAGCGATGACAGACTTTGACATAGAAACCATGGAAGAGTAGAAACTGACAGAAGAATCTGGTAAAGTCTCCTCTCCTTTAGCATCCCTCTTTTGTAAGAAGCACATGAGTATGGTACCTAAGGTCATACTACAAAGGAACACAATATATAGTAAAGTTGTGCCACTGGTAGTTTCCCCCTGCAGTGATATGAAAGAAAGACTAACAAATTAAAGATGTGAGTGTTTTAAAAGAACTAAAAAATCATAGATTTTGACACTGAGGTAGAATCTACAATACTTCAAATTTTCCACAACCAAATGAAAGATAGTGGTATATTGTTGTCAAGGATGGCACTACATAGGATTAAAGTTGTGCCATTGAATATCCTTATTATTATTTTTTAAATACAAGTAATTTATGTATATTTTAATATTTTATTTGCTATCTTAAAAATATATATATTGAACACCCCAACAAACACATACACTTCTTAACACTACTAAGAAGGTGTGTATCCGTGTTCGATGCATGTCTGGCACTAGCACTCATCGGACACTTTTTGACATGTGTTGGATACTATATCAACTTTTTGTTTTAGACCTTGATACCCTTCGGATACTTGGGTAGACGTGTGAAGGATTCGCAAAATGGAATAGTCAAGTTTGTCAACTTGACAAAATTTTCTAGCAAAAGGAATGCCAAAAATGGAAGCCAACCATGTCGAAACTCCATAGCTCTAATTGTTGACATGGCTATACAATTGTTTCCCACGGTTAGACAACTACTCCAACAAACTATGCCACTCAAACCAACTAAGGGAAGTCATTCCTTTTGAAACTCTCTTCATTGATTGATTTTGAGACTATTGAATAAGGTTTGGGACCCTTGATTTTATCCCTTTTTTTAAAAAAAAAAAAACTATCATTAAAACGTCCACCAAAGAAATTATTAAAGAAACAAAAGGAAAAGGGAAATCCCTTAGCCAAAGAGGGGGAAAAAAAGGAAATAAACATCATTCACTTCATAATAAATCGGACTCTCCTCATCTTTCTGCCATCTTTATTTTTCAGTGCTAACTTATAGCTAAAATTGCATTAGAGATGCAAAAGATAAATTTAACATTAAATAATTTTTTGGTACAATCAATGTAACAACCCACATTTTTGTCCTAGTCATGTTGCACGCATTTATATGTTTTGCCATGTTAAGATTGCTGTAACAACCCATATTCATGTTGTAGTCATGTTCATGTTCACTTACACAACTTTGTCTTGCTAAGTTTGCATCCATGAATCTTGTCTTGCTTTGTGTTTATGCGATTTGCCTAAGTGTTATGTGCATGCTTGTTTCCTTCCTTGGTGTCTCAAGCCTAGGTTATGTTAAGCCGAAGTCATGCCAAGCCTAGGTTACGTTACGCCTAGATCATTCCAAGCCGAGGTCATCTTCAGTCTAGAACTAACTTGGAACCCCTTTGTTTGACCTCCCCCTTCGCCTTGACATATTGGCCGAGGTGTTCATCACCAAGGCCGAGATGTGTATTATCTAGGCCGAGATGTTACTTTTGCACCCAAGTGATCTTGTCCTGGAGTGGTATGACCTAGACCGAGGTGTGGCACATCTAGGCCAGGGTGTGGCACAGCTTAGTCAAGTGTCGTCCTTCCTAGCCGAGGTCATTGTCACCTTAGTTGCCGAAGCTTTGTCCTTAGCCGATGTCACCCCTTGCCGAAGTGCTTTACTAGGTAGCTTGTTAGATACGCTTTGTCATAGTCTTGTCTTGTCAATCTATCATCTTTTTGAGGAGAACCAACCAGCCGTCGCCACGTGTCCGAGCTGACACTTAAGTCAGTCGACAGAGAGAGAAACCTACCATTTGTTGTATCTTTGTTTTGAAGAGGAGAGAGAGAAGCTCTAGAAGAGGGAGAGGAGTTCTTGAGAGGAGGTAGACTTCCAAGCTTGATCCCTAGAGATCGAACCGTTAGATCCATTTCTAAGGTTAGATTCTTGATCTGCTCATGTTGTTCTTTATGTTTATGTTATTGCATTGCACGATTGAATATGATTTGTAAATCATGCATTGTTTTGAGGTTCGGTTTTAGAAAGAGAAAATAGCATTCATGTGTTCTTCAAGAAAAGTTATGTTTTGATCCGAAAGCTCATGCCAAGATCCATGTTTTTGTGTTTGTTTTCACATGATTTTCAAGCATGGGTACCCAGGTCCATGTTTTTGAACTCATAGCATGAAATTCCAGATTTTGTAAATAAAGAAGTTATGATTTTAGCATCCATGTTCTTTGTGACCTTCATGTTCATGTTCTTCCTGTTCTTCACGGGTGGAAGCCCAGATCTCCGGACTTCATTTCCCGAGGTGTAGTCGCCGAGGTCACTCTTACCTAGACCTCACACTTAGGCCAAGCATCGTATCTCACCTTGGCCTACCTTGCACGATCACTTACACCTTTAGTTTGTCTTGTGCGCACCTCGGCATGCAGCCGCGTGCTGAAGCCTAGGTAGCCACATCTCGGCCAGGAGGTGTGGGACCTCGGCAAAGACCTGGTTAGTACCCAGCATGTCTTCCTGACATGTAAAGCAGTGTTTTGACTCCCAGCATGTTTTCCCGGGATCATTTGCATGCATGTAAGACTTGTTTTGAGAAGTGCATTCAGTGTGCTTTGCCATGTGTTTGTAGGGTTTAGACTTGCCTTGACCCCGACGTTTGAAGAACTAGGTGAGTGGTATTTTTAATAAAGATATGTTATAACGTTTTGATAAAACTTTGCCTTGTTTTGATAAAAGTATTTGTTAAGCATGAATGATATCCCTATTTTATGTACCAAGTATGAACTCTGTTTTGGATGGCAATGTATCAAGTAAGCTTTGTTTTGATGTCAATCTTTGAAAGTCCGTACATGCCAGGGGACTATAAGCACTTGTGGCACAAGTCCGTACGTGCTAAGGGACTATAAGCATTAGTAGCACACATGTGAAGTCCATACGTGCTAAGGGACTATAAGCATTAGTAGCACACATGTGAAGTCTGTACGTGCCAGGGGACTATAAGCACTTGTGGCACAAGTCCGTACGTGCTAAGGGACTATAAGCATTAGTAGCACACATGTGAAGTCCGTACGTGCTAAGGGACTATAAGCATTAGTAGCACACATGTGAAGTCCGTACGTGCCAGGGGACTCTAAGCTTTTGTAGCACCTTTGTTTGTTTTGTCCGGAATGTCGTCACCCCATGTTTTAAGATTTGACGCATGTTAAGTATGTAAGTTTTGTAAGATCAAGTTTGATGAACAAGATTTATCTCATGTTTTGGACAAGCTATGATAAGTATGGTTTTGACAAAGATATATTATGTATTGTTTTGAAAAGATCTCGGGTATCATTCATTTAACCCCTTTATTACTTGTACCATTCACTGAGTATCCAAGCTCACCCCTCCCTATGTATATATGTTGGTAATAAGCAAGAAGTCGGCTACGCCGAGATGTGTGTTTTGTATGCTTGTTATGTCGGCCATAATGATGTCAGCAATCCTGAAGATTGTGTTCCATGATTTGTAGCTTAAGTGTTTTGTTTATGTCGGCAATCTTGAAGCTTAAGTATTTCGAACATGTCGGCTTGAGAAGCCTTTTATCAAGATGTAACATGTATTTTGTACTTTATCTTATTTGTATTCAAGTTTTAAAGCTATGTAAAGATGTATGCCATTTCATTTGACTTATACACTGCTCTTATGGACCACTTGTATTTTAAATTATTGGTTCCGCACATGTGAGCCCCATATATTTATACTCTGATTGTGTGTGAATTTTGTAAGTTGGCCTTTGGTAATCTCGGATTACTGGCCATCACGGCACCAAACTATTAGGGGCGGTTTGGGGTCGTGACAATCAAGGTCAGAGTTTCTCGAGTGTAATGCAAGCATTAATAACTAAATCTATGATAATGAATTGGTACTAGTAATACAACAAACAACATAGAAAAATATAGGACATGGAAATCAGCTTGGATTCACAAGCATGCACATATCGTTCCATCTTTCAATAGAACAAGAGACAAGGTTTCCAACGAATTGCAAAATTCAATAAAAAATGAAGATTATTCCTGATGCACAACATCCATACAAAACAAATTGAATATATTCTTATTAGAACCAAAGATCATTAAAATTGTCATCAAACACTAAAATGCAGCACCTTGTGACCTGCAAACATTCCCCAAAATTCTCCATTGAAGTTACCAATCATGTGCATGACTGCGTGTTGTAGAAGTAAGATATGTACCCTGATGGACTATAATATCATTAGGGAAAAAGTAATGTACTTATTACATCATCAAACACAAGAAAGTGATGAACCAAATCTAAAAGATGGACTTGTACCTCCGCAACCCATATTATTGAAGTAGAAAATCCTAGGTACAACGAAGCTGAAACCGTCATGTACCTATCACAAGAATATTCATTTTTAAGTATATACAACTTCATCAATTTGATGAACATGATAGGGCTCTATCAAATATGTGCCCACATCATTATTTAGTACAATACTGACAAGCATAAGAATGTTGTCTCGAGTCAAAGAGCAACCACTTTCCGTAAATAGTGGAAAGACAAGGTCTACGCCCAATCTTACCCGCCCAAGTCCCAAACCACATGGACTTTTAGTCTCATGAAATTCACTCAAACATTTTGGGAGCAACTCCCCTCAAGACTTCATCCTCTCAATATCTCTCAAGACTTCATTTTGTGGGCTCCATGTAGCCAACGAAGGTGATCCAAACCGCTCATCTTGTTTGCCCAATAAAGTAGAACATATATGCAAAAAATTAACTTTATTGAATATCGATGAGCATATTAACTTATCATATTTTGTCTTATAAAATCAATGGTTTTTATTTAGATTCATATGTACCATCCATTTCATAAAATGAAACGTGATCAGTTTTTTTTTTTTTTATCAGCATGAAACACGATTAGTTAGTGTATCGATCGATGTCCAATCAAGCTAAATTTTAATAAATATATTCTTCTCTTCGACCTATGAGATGAACGGTTTGTATCACAAAACTATGGAGCCCACAAAATTGAGTCTTGAGGGAGTATGGAGAAGATGTAGTCTTGAGGGGAGCCTACTCCCCAACAATTTTGGCTATTTTATCACCTATCAGTGCAAAGGCACAGTCACATAAAACTTAAAAAGCACGTTTGTCCTCAACTAAATTAAGACAATACATCAATGGTGAAAAAAATTGTTACCATGTGGGCTTCAAATTCACTGCTATGAACAACCAATACCCAGCAGTCTCAAGAACAAGAGCATTTTTTGTACTCAGGAACCGAACCACCAATGAAGCAAAGAAAGAAAAAACCATAAAAGACAAATACAATATCCCGAGCGAAATTGTCCCTATATCTTCCTCCTGAAACCCAAATTCAAAGTCTAACCCATAAAAAAAAAACACGCAATTGTTCAATTTATGTCTCATCAATCAAATTTAGAACTCACAGTATTGATTGTACTCTCCAGATTCTGAACAGCACCATAAGCCAAGAACATCAACAAGAAAGCCGAGCTCAGAATATGCACATCTCTGGTATGGTTCTTCTTCGTTAGGGTTTGAGTTTCTGAGTTCTCAGCAGCGAGTGGTGCTTCTTCTTCTTCCATAGCTTCTGAGAAACACTCCAATCAATTGAATTTGCTATGAGAAGATTGATTAAAAACCTAGAAATGGTTGGTGGAGTGTATGAGAGAGAGTGCTGACGAGAGTGGATTGAATCACAAGATATTTGATATGAGGGAGTGTGATTATTTTATAGAACGAATCAAAGATTTTGAATATGAGACGTAGACGGGGTAGAGAGAGAAGGAGGAAGAGGGACCGGAGGTGCATTCCTTTAATCTTGTTTGGTTCGTGACAAAGTAATGGGAAAAATGAAAATGTTGATGGGAGTGTCCTTGTTTTGACTCCTCTTCGGGTGCTGATTGGCCACTTCTCTGAAATACAGCATTCGTCTGGATGTGGTTTTTTTCTATTATTTATTTTTATTATTATTGTTTAGGCCTTATTTGGAACCAACTTTTTTTTAAAGTAATTCTTTAACTTTGGATTATACTATGATGTAAAAACATTAGGGTTTCATTTGATAAATCTCTTAAATTATAGTTTTATCCATTAATTTGAGTGTGGTGTTTACTTTGAGCTTTCAACTCATAATTCTACAACCACTTTTCAAAACTCAATTTAAAAAATAATCATTACTTTTCAAAACTCATAACCAAACACATAATTCAAAACTTTTTTAAAACTCCATTCAAATCAATAATTTAATTTTTTAAATATTTTAAATATTTTTAAAATATTTTAATTTTGTTAAGATTTTAAATATTTTAATATTTAAATATGTTACGATTTTTTTAATTTTTTAATTTTTTGAATATTTTTAAATATTTTAATTTTTAAATATTACGATTTTAAATTTTTAAATTTTAAAATATTTTATAAAAATAAATTCAAACTCTATTTTATAAAAATATTTTTAAATATTTTAATTTTTTTGTTATGTATTTAGTTATGATTTGAGTGTAGAGTTGTGAAAGTAGTATGGAGTTTCGAGTTATGCGTTTAGTTATGAGTTTATATCAGGTTTCACCCTTGCTGAGGCTCGGGTTGTACAAAACATCATGGCTGCTAACGAGGGGATATATGTCAGTGCTCAAACGGTATACCTCATGAATAAACTCCAACACATCCCCGGGATGGGGTTAGGAAGGAGCGGCCGGAAGGGCGTCGCAGCACTGGCCGAAGTGCCACATAACCCTCATACCTTTGGCTTGGGTTATCTGGCCACCAAGGAGGATTGGGTAAAGAAAGGAAAGAAAATAGCTGGAAGAGCCAAAGCGAAACAGATGGGGAAGCCTTTTGAGTTGATGCACCGGCCCATCCAGGGTACCCTAAACGGACGCTTCGTCCGGGAGGTGGAAGATTTTCCATTCTGTAGTTTTCCGGAGCCGTGGCTGAACGCGGAGAGGAAGCGCGTACCGGGGTTCGAGATTTTCTTTGACCTACAATTATCTAGGGACGATGTTGCCGAAGAGCAGACAGACCCGACAGTCGAGGTTGAGCATAGTGGGAAAATGATGTCTGAGGACACCGAACTTGAAATGGGGGTAGCACTGGCATGTCTACTTTCAGATCCTCTGATCAAACAGAAGTGCTTGGGGGATAACTTCTCGGTGCCCATGATGGGGAATGAAACGGTTGTGGGCCTACCATCAACCATTTTGGATGCATCCATCGCACCCTCTCTCGTTTGGCAATACGAAGAGGGATTTTTGTCGAACAGCGCCAGGTCAGGTAGTGAGCCGGAATCTGATTCCACCGAGTCTTGTGAGTCGGAATCAGGTTCCAGCTCAATTGAGTCTGAGTCTGGTATTCCTGGGGGTGATAACCCGGATGCCACAGTCCTGTCCAGGTCTTCTTTTTCTTTCTCCTTTGAGTCTGTTGTAACAGAAGAATCGGACGGTTTGGAAGTACTTAATGAGAATAATGTGGATGTGGTTTCCGAGTACTTTTCTGCGCCTTTGATATATTGCTTAAATCAGGACTTTCAAAATTTTTACGAAAACGACGAGGGAGAAATTCCTCCAGTTTTGCAATGATTAATTGATCAAGAGCAGGAAAGATTTGTTAAACCTTTAGTTGATGAAATCACTACTGTGAATATTGGTACTGAGAAGGACCCGCGCTGGTACAGATCGGGTCCACGTTGTCTTCGGAGGAACGCGAGCGCTTAGTCGCTTTATTAAAAGATTTCAAAGATGTTTTCGCCTGGTCCTACGAAGACATGCCTGGAATCGATCCTGAGATTGTACAGCACCGGATCCCTCTTGACCCCGAGGCCCGACCCGTCAAGCAAAAACTCAGAAGAATCCGCCCTGACTGGGCCATCAAATTAAGGAAGTGGTCACCAAGAAAATCGACGCAGGCTTCCTACTGGTATCCGAATACCCAACTTGGTTGGCTAACATCGTTCCAGTGCCAAAGAAGGATGGCAAGATCCGAGTATTCGTGGATTTCAGGGATTTGAACAGAGCTAGTCCAAAGGACGACTTCCCCTTGCCACACATTGATGAGTTGGTGGATTTCACAGTGGGGCATGCTTTGCTTTCGTTTATGGATGGCTTCTCAGGCTACAATCAGATAGTGATGGCACCAGAAGACCAGGAAAAGACTGCCTTCACCACCCCATGGGGGACATACTGCTACCGAGTGACGCAGTTTGGATTGAAGAATACTGGAGCTACATATCAACCGGCCGCGACCACAATATTGCATGACATGATCCACAAGGAGGTTGAGGTATACGTGGACGACATGATTGTCAAGTCCAAAGAAAGAGAGGGCCACTACACCGCCTTACAAAAGTTCTTTCAAAGGATCAGAGAATTCCGGCTGCGACTGAATCCTCAGAAGTGTACGTTTTGTGTTACAGTAGGGAAAATGCTGGGGTTTCTTATTACACAGAGATGTATCGAAGTCGACCCTTCCAAAATCGAGGCCATCTTAGAAATGCCACCACCAATGACTGAAAAGGAGGTGCGAGGCTTTCTGGGTAAAGTGCAATTCATAAGACGGTTTATCTCAAAATTAACCTTGACATGTGAACCACTTTTTGGTCTCCTGAAGAAAGGAAAGAAATTCCAATGGGACGGCTGATGCCAAGCTGCTTTTGAACAGATTAGGGAATACTTACAGAACCCGCCCGTGTTGTCACCACCAGAGCCGGGGAGACCGTTGATATTGTATCTTTCGGTAACCGAGACCACAATGGGTTGCATGCTCGCGCAAGAATCAGAGGACAAAGTGGAGAGAGCCATCTCCTATCTGAGCAAGAAGATGCTAGAGTATGAGACTCGCTACACACCGTTAGAGAAGGCTTGCTTAGCTTTGGTATGGGCTACCAGGAAGCTGCGGCACTACCTGTTAGCTCACTCCGTAATGTTGGTTTCACGACTCAATCCCATCAAATATCTTTTCGAGAAACCAGCACTTGCGGGTAGGCTAGCTCATTGGTTGCTGTTGCTTTCCGAATTCGATCTAAAATATGTGATGCGCAAGTCAGTCAAAGGAAGAACAGTAGCAGAATTCTTAGCCGACCATCCAGTTGAAGGGGGCGAAGCAGTTGAGTACTCATTCCCAGACGAGGCCATTTTGCATAGCGACGATGAAACTTGGACGATGTACTTTGACGGAGCGTCAAACCAGTACGGGTATGGAATAAGGGTGTTACTGATAGCACCCGACAATTCCCGTATCCCTCTAGCATTCAAACTCCGGTTCAAAGTCTCAAACAATGAAGCAGAATATGAGGCATGCATTGCCGGTCTAGAAGTAGCCCTAGAACTAGGGGCAAGACGGTTGGACATCATCGGGGACTCGAACCTTGTTGTGTCTCAAGCAAAAGGAGACTGGAAAGTCAAAGAAGAAAAGATGATGATGTATCACCGGACCTTGGACTTGTTAATTCCTCGTTTTGAGAAGCTAAATTTTGCTCATCTACTAAGAGAGAACAACAGGTTCGCAGATTCTTTAGCCACTCTATCTTCCATGATAGACATCCCGTCCGGAGTCTGGATGCGTCCAGTCATCATTGACCAGAAATTTGCGCCAGCCTACGAGTCGATCGCCGCCATAGATGAGGTTCAGGACGAAAAGCCCTGGTATTACGACATTTGGAACTTCTTGGAGAAGGAAATGTATCCACCGGAGGCAAACGCCAAGGATAAAAGGGCAATCAGAAGAATGGTCGTTCAGTTCATCATCTGCGGGGGTAAGCTGTATAAGAGAGGTCACCTGGGAATGCATAAGCTATGTGTAGAAGTGGAGGAATCAAAGCGCCTGATGGAGGCCATCTACGGAGGAGAATGTGGGGCACATATGAATGGGGTAATGCTAGCGCGGAAAATCCTCAGACAGGGTTACTACTGGTCCACCACCGAGGAGGATTGTATCGGCTTTGTTCGGCGATGCCACAAATGCCAGATCCATGCAAATCGCATGAACATTCCGCCGTCGAAGCTGTACAATATGACTTCGCCATGGACATTTTCAGTTTGGGGAATCGATGTGATCGGGGCTGTTACTCTGAAGGGGTCGAATGGGCATGGGGTCAAATGGGCATGAGTTCATCCTGGTCACGATAGATTACTTCACGAAATGGGTTGAGGCCCAATCCTATACGGTGTTGAAGGCTTCACATGTCGCGAAATTCATCAGAAACAACATCATTTGCCGCTATGGGGTCCCAAACGAGATTATTTCAGACATGGTTCCCATTTCAAGAAGGAGGTGATTGATTTGTTAAAGAAATACAATGTGGCTTTTCATAAGTCGTCCACATACCGGCCGCAGACCAACGGAGCAGTTGAGGCCGCCAACAAGAACATCAAGCACATACTGCTGAAGATGGTGGAAACCTATCGGGACTGGCCAGATAAGTTGCCGTTTGCTCTGTGGGGCTACCGGACTTCAATTAGAACTTCTACTGGGGCGACTCTGTATTCATTAGCCTATGGGATGGAGGTCGTTCTACCTATCGAAATTGAGGTTCCGTCATTACGAGTATTGGCTGAGTGTCAAATAGCCGAGGCAGATTGGCAGCAGAGCAGATTCGAGGAACTCATGCTCTTTGATGAGAGAAGACTGAAAGCAATGTACCATGTTCAAGGTTATCAGCGTAGAATTACCCGGGCTTTCAACAAGAAGGTTAAGTCCAAGAATTTGAAAGAAGGAGATTTGGTACTCAAGGATAACCGAGCTCCCATCCATGACCCGAGGGGCAAGTTCAGACCCAATTGGACTGGTCCCTACATCATTAAGTCTATTTGGTCGGGTGGAGCTGTCGTTTTGATGGACCTAGATGGCCTAGAGTTCTCCCAACCGATTAACATGGACAAGTTGAAGAAATGTTACCCCTGAGAGGCTTGCTAGGCCAAAAACCCGAAAGGGCGACCTAGGAAAAAGTTAGAGCATTGAAAAAATTGGAAAATATAAAAACTGAGCTCGCAAGGTTGAAAACCCGCAAAAGGCGGCCTTGGCAAAAGTTAGAGCGTAAAAGGAGAGTGAAAATACTCGAGTGAACCTAAGCGAAGAGAGTTAGAATTTGAAGTTGGGGATCATGTATTCCTGAAGATTTTTCCGATGAAAAGAGTTTCAAGATTTGGGAAGAAAGGTCAATTAGCACCTCATTATATTGGACCATTTGAAATTCTTGAGAAAGCTATCCACGTTGCTTACAGACTTGCTTTGCTGCCAGAACTAAGTCAAGTCCACAATGTGTTTCATATTTCGATGTTGAGGAAGTATATTCGGGATCCATTGCATGTGATTGACCATTTCGGGATTGTGATTAATGAAGATTTGGGTTATGAGGAAAAGCTGATACAGATTCTTGATAGGCAAGTGAAACAATTGAGGAACAAGTCGATATCGATGGTGAAGGTTGAATGGAAAGAGCATTATTGCAGGGATACTACATGGGAAATGGAAGAAGAAATGAAAATCCGACATCTAGAGTTGTTTGTGGGACGAGGTAACTGAAGTTTGGGGACCAAACTTCCTTAAGTGGGGTAGGATGTAATAACCCTCACTTTATCTTGGTCATGCTCACATGCATACACATGAATTTGTTTTGTTAAGTTGCATTTACAGACCTTGATTTGTCTTGTCTAAGTGTTGCTTGCATGTTTTGTTTCTCGCTTGGTGTGTGTTAAGCCGAGGTCATCTTAAGCCTAGGTCACACCTTCAAACCTCTTACACCTAGGACCATCTTGGAACCACTTTGGTTGACCTCCACCTTCACCCTAGCATCTTGGCCGAGTTGTCATCATCTAGGTTGAGATGTTATCATCTAGGCATCCGACATCTTTGAACCTTGCACCTAGTGATCTTGTACTGGGACTGGAATGACCTAGACCGAGGTGTGGCACATCTAGGCCGAGGTGTGGCACAGCTGGGCCAAGTGTTATCCTTCCTAGCCGAGATCATTGAGACCTTGCTTGCCGAAGCCTTTGTCCTAATCTGAGATCATTACCTGCCGGAGTGCCCATGTCACCTTGCTTGTTGTGTACACTTTGTCATGCTCTTGTCTTGTCAGTTAGTCACCTTTTGAGGAGAGCCAACCGGTCATTGCCATGTGTGCTAGCAGAGGGTTAAGTCAGCTGGCAGTAGAGAAAACATATCTTTTGTCATATCTTTGTTCTAGGAAGAGAGAGAAGCTCTAGGAAGAGAGGAAGAAGAATTCTTAGAGTGAGAATAGATTTCCAAGTTTGATCTTCACACCTTGAGCCGTTAGATCCGCGAGATGATGCACACATTGTCAAGTAGCAAACAATATGATGCAATTCTATTATCTTTCTAAGGGAAATCCTGTGCTCTTTAGGACTCAAAGTGTGTGAATAACGTACTATAAGGAACTTGTGCTCTGATACCAATCTGTCACGACCCCATTCCGCCCCTAGTAGAATGGTGCTGTGATGACCAACAATCCGAGATTACCAAAGGCCAACTTTCAAGGAATTCACACACAATCAGAGTATATATATGGGGCTAGCATGTGCGAAAACAATAAATTTAAATCTAATTAGTCCATGAGAGCTGTGCATAAGTCAGATGAAATGACATACATCTTTACATAGCTTTACAACTTGGGTACAACAAAATGAAGTACAAAAAATACATCTTGACCGAAAGGCTTCTCGAACCATCATATACAAAATACAAAGAAATGCAAGCTAAGAAGCATGATCTTCAAGATGCTACAAAATACAAATCCAAAACAAGTTGCAAGGCACATCTAGGTGTCGCCGCTGTCCTGCTCATCACCTACATATATATAGAGAGGGCGAGCTTAGATACTCAGTGAATGGTACAATTAATAAAGGGTTTTGCATGAATAATATCCGAAATCTTTATCAAGCGACACACATTATATCTTGCACAAAATCAAAGGCAAAACAAGTTCATCTAACAAGTCTTCATCAATCAAAGTCTTTCAAGGCTTTCAAGTTTCAAGGGGTGACATTAATAAAGGTTGTGCTACTACTGCTTATAGTCCCCTAGCACGTACGGACTTTCAATGGTTGTGCTACAAATGCTTATAGTCCCCTAGCACGTACGAACTTTCAAAGGTTGTGCTGCAATTGCTTATAGTCCCCTAGCACGTACGGACTTTCAAAGGTTGTGCTACAAATGCTTATAGTCCCCTAGCATGTACGGACTTTCAAAGGTTGTGCTACAAATGCTTATAGTCCCCTAGCACGTACGGACTTTCAAAGGTTGTTATCCAAAACAAGGCTAACACTTGATACACAAAATAGGGATAATCATTCATGCTTAACAAATACTTTTCCAAAACAAAGCAAAGTAAGGCTTTATCAAAACTTTATAACATAACTTTATTAAAAATACCACTCACATAGTTCTTCAACGTCGGGGTCAAGTGAGAGTCCAAGTCCTACAAACACATGGCAAAGTCTATTGAATGCACTTTCAAACAAGCTTTACATGAATGCAAATGATCTCGGCATTCCTTCAAAACTAAGTCGAACCAAAACAAAACACGTTCCTCATCTCGGGAAAACATAATGGGCACCAACCAGATCTTGGCTGAGGTCCCACACCTCCTTGCCGAGGTGTGGTCCCGATGGCCACATTCAAGGAAATGAAGTCGGGAAAATTTGGGTTTCCCTTTCTTGAAGAACATGAACATGAAGAACATGGATGCAAAGATCATAACTTATCATTACAAAATCTGAGATTTCATGCTATGAATTCAAAAACATGGACCTGGGTACCCATACTCGAAGATTTCATGAAAACAAACACAAAAACATGAATCTCGATGCAAGCTTTCGGATCAAACAAGGCTTCTATTCAAGAACACATGAATATCACTTTCTCTTTCTAAAACCAAACTTTAAATTGATGCATGGTTTGCAAATCAAATTCGATCATGCAATGCAGCTAGATGATCAATAAGAACAACAAGAGTAGATTAAGATTCTAACCTCAAGACACGAATCTAATGGCTCAAGGTGTGAAGATCAAGCTTGGAAAATCTATCCCTCCTCTAAGAACTCCTTCTCCCTCTTCTAGAGCTTCTCTCTCCTCAAGAACAAAGACATATAGCAAATGATACATTTCTAGGTCTGCTGGCTGACTTAACACTCAGCTGGGACACGTGGCAATGGCTGGTTGGTTCTACTGAAAAAGGTGACTGAGTGAAAAGACAAGACCATGACAAAATGTGTTTTACAAGCAAGATGGCATAGGCACTCCGACAGGTAATGATCTCGGCTAATAACAAGGCATTGGCAAGTAAGGGAACAATGATCTCGGCTAAGAAGGATAACACTTGACTAAGCTATGCCACACCTTGGCCTAGAGGTGCCACACCTCGGTCTAGGTCTTACCACTCCAGGACAATATCACTTTGGTGCAAAGGTAACATCTCGGCCTAGATAATACACATCTCGGCCTTGGTGATGAACACCTCGGCCTAGATAATGACATCTCGGCCAAAATGTCAGGGCGAAGGTGGACGTCAAACAAAGTGGTTCCGAGATAATTCTAGACTGAAGACGACTTCGGCTAGACTCAAACCAAGCAAGGTACAAAACATGTGGGAAACACTTAAGCAAACAAATCAAAGTTTTGCAAAAATGCAACATATCAAGACAAGATCGTGTAATATATGAAAGCATGACTAGAGTAGAGTGAGGGTTGTTACAATAGAAATTTCATGCTATACACAACATCAAATTGTGTCACTTACAAAATTATTCGCTATTATTTCATTAACCCATATGCTTATTTATTCCCTCAAGAAAATTAATTATCTCAATTCTCTCCATCTATGCCCTTCCATTAAGTCACATCCACTTTTGTGTTGTTAGTAAGACTGATTTTCTTTGTTATGTTTACAGGGCTCCCGATTTTAGTGTTGAAAATTTTGATGAACGAACAGTTATGCTCTGTGACCAAGTAGGGCTTGCATTTTCCCTTGTATATTTTACCATACGTGTGTTCTTTTTAATTATCTAAATCTAACTGTTTATTGTTGTTTAGTGTGAGAAGGAGTACCATGTTGGCTGCTTGTGTGACAGTGGCCTCTGTGATTTAAAAGTAAGTTTCAGAATCTTTGTAATGCTTTCGACATGTATTTATTCATCGACTCAGTGTTGTTTCTCACAATTGGTGTAGGGACTACCCAGGGTAAGTGGTTTTGTTGTGGACTGCAATAGGATCCATGTGGCACTACAAAATTTAGTTTTAGTTGGTGCGGAGGTGATTCCAGCTTCAATGTCATATGCAATACACAGAAAACATGTTGAGAAAGGATTTACAGATGGAGTTTCAAATGTTGTTCAATGGCAGATTTCAAGTGGGAAAAGTCGCTATCCAGAACATTTGCCAGTACTGTCTAGGGCTGCTGCAATTTTTCGAGTAAGTTTTTGCTGATACGATGTAGAACAGCCAAATGTGATTTTTAAAATTTGTAAAAGCCTATCTAATTTTGTTCTTATCTATTCTAGTGCTACTTCTCGGTTACTTCTGTTTAGCAACATAATGTAATATGATGTGCTAGAAGAAACAGATCTGGGGGCCAAGACCTCTTCGGGGCATTTGGTTAACATTGATTTTCTATGCTATATCTTACATGTTTCTTTGTCCAAAAATGGTTTTGATTTTGACTCTTTTTTCTTTTGATGTATTGTCCTTTTGACAGCAGTTGTATAAAGATAGTCCTTTTTGTTCTGTTATATTTTCTTTTATTACTTAATTTTATTGCGGGGTTAAACCTATTTGTATGTCTCATCTTTGGCAGGAATGTTTTGATCAGTGTGAAATGAAGTTATTTTGTAGGTTGTCAACAAATACTTGTGACTACATTAATTAAGTATACATTATTAAAAAGAATGCATTTTGGAGGAGGAAAATATGAATTTTGCTTACAAACAAACCTCTATTTTATGTCCTAGAATTGTTCAACTCACATTATGTGCCTTTCAAATATTGACCATAAGGTTGAATTAGGAGAAAAGGATTGGATTTATTTAATGAAATTTGAGAACGGAAAAATAAGGAGAAAAAGGGCGCCATGTAAGTAGATTGTTTGCTTCACTAGTTAAATTTCCCTCACTTCTTATTGATCTTTATGTTTTTGGTTAATCTACGAAACCTGTTTAAAATGCCCTTTTTTGTACTTAATGCAGGAGAAATATATCTGGGCAAGAATTTGGTGGAATATACTGTGTCATTGTAATCGTAAAGTAAGCTGCTTCACATTAAAGTTGTTTCTGCATGTTTTATTAATTTACTTTACATTTTCATTTTCATTTTTGTTAATGGTTGTTATTAGTTTTATATTCTTATTATTTTTTAATCATTGGATTCCAAAATGTCGTGCACAGGTTAGTTGTTGTATTGGCTGGTCTTCTGAGGTTTTTTGGAAGTCAGGTTGCTGGGCTTCCTTTAGTGGCTACAAGTAGAGAGAATTAAGGAAAAGTAAGTTTTTCTTTTGTTTTTTAATTTTCTTCATTTATTGATTTTTCCCCTTCTTCGCAGCCGGAGTTATTCCTTTCTTTTTGTTTGTGTTGATGATCTTTTTTATCTGTTGGGATATTTCCAAGCATTGTTTTCATGTATTGAGAGCCTACTGTATTCCCTGAATGTTGAAAACCTGGTACTCCCTGCTGCTGAGGAAGCTGAATCAATCTGGACAAAAAAATTAGGTTTCAGAAAGATGAGTGATGAAAGGGTAATGCTCTTCTACAACTTAATTAATGGCTCAAATTTTTTTTCTCCCATGTTTTTACCTTAAACTTATAGAATCTCCAGTCCACAGGGGATTGAAATAAAATAAAAATAAAAATGCAATTGCAATGGGAATGCATTCTATGCTACACTCGGTATTTGGCACCGCATATTAGTTACTTTTGTCAGTGCAATGACCAGAGGTGTTTAGCCAGAACTTTTTGTTGCCATTTTATAATTGGGTAAGGGAAGAACATAGATTTTGTGGTTTTAGATGATATGGGTTAGTTATCAAAGTGATCAATAAATCACATTTTCTTAATTACCAATTCTTTTCTTTCCTAATCGGGCACTTTTGAGGTTCTTTCTTTACAATGTCAACCTTAAAATACATTTGCTTCAATTTTGAGTTAATGCGCAACTCTACAGTTTTGTATGCCTTGGAAGGAGGTACATAACATGTATGCAGTGGTGGAGCCACAGTGGGTCTAGGAAGGTCACGTGCCCCTCCTGGGTTTTGGAATAATTTTTTTTTTTTTTTTGCCAACATAAAAAAAATTTAAATAAAAAAATTATAAAATATTATTTAGAGTGAAATATCAATGACATTTTTAATATTATGAGAATAATAATGGTTGTTTTTTATTGAAAATAAAGATATTATGATAAGTCATATTATTAGCTATGAAAATTTCAATACAATGGCGATGTCCATCATTATTGACATACAATTTAATTAATCTCAATGAAGATATGAAATTTATTGAATTGTTAGTTACATTTGACATTTGGGGTTCATCCTCTATGTGTTTCTTTACTATTGATTGGTGATATCATATGTTAATGATGACGTGGTATTACTATTATATTAATTTTTACTAAAATTTTGTATAAAAAATTACTTTATTATTATATAATTTATTTTAAAACTTATATCCATGAATTTTTTTAATTTTATATTGTCCATGACATACTAGTTACAAATAATATATATATATATATATATATATATATGTATTTATCTTTCTTGAAGTCAATCATAAAAATTTATGTGAAATATTTTTGTACAAATTTTTAATGTTATAATTAATAAGTGCTTCCTTTGATTTAATTTCTTAGCACCGCCACTGCATGTATGCCATGAGATAGGATTGAAACAACTGCGTATTTATACAAGTGAAGATGTTACTATAAATTCTTTCATTTTTCTTTTAAGAAGGATTTTTTTTTTTTTTTTTTTTACATTTCCATTATGAAAAAGGGTGTTGGCAAAATGGGTACTTTCATGGTTTAATTGGGCATCGACTTTGGTACTATTTGTGCCCCATATTTATGTTCACAACCAATGCTTTAGTACTAACTGATATAAACATGTCTGAGCAGTTATTGAAGTATACGAGGAACCTCCAGCTGACAATTTTTAAGGGGACATCAATGTTAGAAAAGAAGGTGCAACAGATAGTAGATTAGCGATGTGCGGTTAAAGGTGTAGGAATTAGGGATTATTTTGTTCATTCTTGGTTGTTTATGTAATATTGTTGCTATTTTCTTTGGTTAGCATGCCAGTGATCTGATTGAGAATTGTTTTTGTTTTCATGTATGAATAGGAGGGGAGGTGTGTCACAAAGTAGCCATGCATGATGTTGTTTCTTTCTTTTCTTAAATCGTTTATCTCTGCATTTTGTCTTCGTGTATGTGAACAGTTTGAGATGAAAAAATACTCTTTTAGAGTGCATTACAGGAAGATATTTTTGTTAGGGCGAATTTCAAAGAAGTGGATAATAGAAAAAAATAATTTCAAAGTGATGAAGGTACAAGATAGACTTGCACAATCTAATGCATAAAATCACTTGTACTTCCATCACTTTGAAATTATTTTTCTACTCCATATTTTTATTTTATACTCCCTTTTTGTTACAGTATGTACATGGACATGTTTACAATGAAACTCTTTAGGTTGTGCTTGAATCTTGGATTTATGGAAGTAATTGCTCAGTTCTCTCTCTCTCTCCTACACCCCTCCACAAACTGCAGTTTGCTAATATGTTTTGCTTAGTTTGGTTATTCTAGGTTTAGTTTGGTAGACAAACAAACCTGTCATCTAGATCTGTTGTTAGGGGAGGGTTGTCAATGTCAAGGGAATGGTTGTAGAGCAAAGATGCATTGAATATTAAAACTCTAGCGGCAGGCCATTGGCTGTCACATGGAGAAATTGTGTGCAGCTGAGCAGCTGAGCAAGGCGACGCCGTGCATGTTCGAAAATTGTAAGGACTAGTGATTCATTGCTTCTTGTGTATGACAGTGAGACCTAGTAGTAGTTTGAATTCAAATTTGTTTTTGTTGAATGAATTGGGGTCAGATATATGCCACAGTAATAGTCAATCGAAATTTGCCTATCATATGGCCTTTGTTGAGAAGAAATTTTTGTTATGGCTTTGTTTGGATTGAAAACAAAATTTTAACAGTTTGGTCTAAGCTTTGTATGGTGATTACAATGCAGAACCTTTCAGCATCTAGAACTTGCTAAAAATATGTGGTATCTGGTGATAATTAGCCCAATAATAATATTAATTGAAAATTAGAAATGCCATGTACATAAGGGGAAAAAAAATTAGAAAAGTTTTCAAAATTTAATTGTATGATAATTCTGTTTTATTGTGTTAGTTTGGGATATAAAATCATGTGATTAGACTATGTATCTAGTCAATGCTTAATTCCATTTTCGGATATAAAAATGGGTCTTTAAAAAAATTAATATTGATGTACTATTTTTTATCCTTTCATTTTCAGCTGAAATACCACCTAGCTCATGGGTGGAACTGAATCAATAAATTTTGAATCCATAATTGATTTTACTATGTTGTTTGTTTGATATCCTATATTCTTTGTATATTGGACAAATATATAAACATAAGGAGTATACAAAAAAAAAAAAAAAAAAAAGAAACAAAAAATCACTTATATAGAATATGATTTTGGAGATCTATGTCAATTCATTTTAAACTATAAGACCTAGCTTATTATTTTAAAAATGTCATGCAAATTTGTATCAGTGATTTTAAACCAAAGGGTAAATTACACTGACACCCCCTGAGATTTATGTTTATTACAGTTCTCCCCTCACATTTTGGATATTACATCTCCCCCCTGAGGTTTAAAGTTTCATTACAGATTCCCCCTTCAGCAATTTAATTTTTTTGAATACCAATTTTTCCCTCATTAGGTAAATTACATTATCATGACCCCATTCCGCCCCTAGTAGAATGGTGCCGTGATGGCCAGTAATTCGAGATTACCAAAGGCCAACTTTCAAAATTCACACACAATCAAAGTATTACATACGGGGCTAACATGTGCGGAAGCAATATATACAAATCTAATTAGTCCATAAGAGCTGTGCATAAGTCAAATGAAATGGCATACATCTGTACATAGCTTTACAACTTGATTATAACCAAAATAAAATACATATTACATCTTGACTAAAAGGTTTCTCAAGCCGACGTGTGCAAAATACAAGTATTACAAGTTGAGAAGCATAATTTTCAAGACTGCCGACGTGAATACAAGTCAAGCCGACATGACAAAAATCCAAAACAAGCTCGCGAATCACATCTAGGCGTCACCGCCTTCCTGCTCATCACCTACATATATCTAGGGAGGGTGAGCTTGGATACTCAGTGAATGATATAAATAATAAAGGGTTTGCATGAATAATAGCCGAAGTCTTTTCAAAATGATACATATCAAAGCTTTATATAACAAGGGATGGACCTCGTCCATCTAGCAAATCTTCAAAGTTTCAAGGGGTGCTTACTAGCATCAATATATTTCAAATGATGACATTCCAGACAAACAAACCCACGCGGTAAACCGTCAGTGGCAAAACGAGACAAAGCAAGGGAGATATCTCAAATAATGGTGCAATTGCATTATAGTCCCCTGGCACTAAGGACTCTCAAAACAAGATGTGCAGTTGCATTATAGTCCCCTGGCACTAAGGACTTTTCGAGAATGTCATCCAAACAAGATAATGCTTGATATACAAAATAGGGACAATCATTCATGCTTAACAAATACTTTTCAAAACAAAGCAAAGCAAAGCTCATCAAAACATTGATATAATAGCTTTATTAAAAATACCACTCACATAGTTCTTTAAACGTCGGGGTCAAGGCAAAAGTCCGAGTCCTAAAAACACACGGCAAAGTCTAATGAACGTACTTCCAAACAAGATTCACATGCGACCGAATGATCTCGGTGTTCATCAAAACCAAGTTAAATCAAAACAAGACACTGTTTTTCATGTTGGGAAAAAAAATATGCTGGGCATCAACCAGGTCTTGGCCAAGGTCCCACACCTTCTCGCCGAGGTGTGGTCCCGACGGCCACATTCAAAAGCGAAGTCGGGAAAATCTGGGTTTCCCGGTAAAGAACATGAAGAACGTGAAGGTAGAGGAGATGAAGAACATGCATGCTAAAATCATAACTTGTTACTACAAAGTCTGAGATTTCGTGCTATGAGTTCGAAAACATGGACCTGGGTACCCATACTCAAAGATCTTGTGAGAACAAACACAAAAACATTGTTCTTGATGCAAACTTTCGGATCAAAACAAGACTTTTCTTCGAGAACACATGAACACCATCTTCTCTTATTAAACCAACTTTAAATCGATGCAAGGCATGTAGAACAGGCTCGATCATGCAATGCAGCTAGACGATCAATAAGAACAACAAGAGTAGTTTAAGATTCTAACCTTAAAACTAGGATCTAACGGTTCGATCTCTAGGGGTGGAGCTTGGAAATCCACTCTTCCTCAAGAACTCCTCTTCCCCTCCTAGAGCTTCTCTCTCTCTCTAGAAAACAAGATTTGATACAAAAATGATATGTTTTCTCGACAGTCATTGACTTAACCCTCGGCTGGGACACGTGGTATCAGCTGATTGGCTCTACTCAAAAAGGTGACTGGCTGACAAGACAAGACCATGACAAAGTGTATTCAACAAGCTAGACGGCAAGAGCATTCTGGCAAGTGATGATCTCGGCTACGGGAAAAGCTTCGGCAAGTAGGGTGACAACGACATCGGCTTGGAAGGACAACACTTGACTAAGCTGTGCCACACCTTGCCCTAGATGTGACACACCTCGGTTTAGGTCATACCATTCCAGGAACAAAATCACTAAGTGTAAGGATCAGGGATCTAGAACGCCTAGATAATAACATATCGGCCTAGATGATGCACATCTCGGCCAATATGCCAGGGTGAAGATGGAGGCCAACAGAAGTGGTTCCAAGATAGTTCTAAGTGTGGAAAGGTTCCAAGGTGTCTAGGCTTAAGATGACCTCGGCAACACACCAGGCAAGAACAAAGCATGTAGCAACACTCAAGCAAAACAAGACAGGGTTTACAAATGCACATAACAAAACAAGATCATACATAAATGTATGCAAGTATGACTAAGTTGAAGTGAGGCTTGTTACATCCTACCCCCCTTAAAGAAGTTTGGTCCCCAAACTTGAGTTACCTTGTTCCAAAAACAATTCTGGATGTCGGACATTCATTCCTCTTCCGTTTCCCATGTAGCATCCTTACCGTAATGCTCCTTCCAGTCAACTTTCACCATTGGTATCAACTTACTTCACAACTGTTTCACCTGCCTATCGATAATCCGTATCGACTTTTCTTCTAACCTAAATCCTCATTGACTACAATCCCGGAATAGTCAATCACTTGCATTGGATCTCGAATATACTTCCTCAACATCGAAATATGAAACACATTATGGACTTGGCTCAATTCTGGCGGAAAGGGAAGTCTGTAGGCAGCGAGATTAACCTTCTCAAGAACTTCAAAAGGCCCGATGTAACGGGGTGCTAACTTACCTTTCTTCCCAAATCTTGTAACTCCTTTCATCGACGAAATCTTCAGGAATACATGGTCCCCAACTTCGAATTCCAACGCTCTTCTTCTCTGATCGGCATAACTCTTCTGTCGACTCTGTGCGGCTTTGATTCTTTGCTGAACGAACTTAATCTTCTCGGTTGTTACTTGAATTAACTCGGGACCAAGCAGAACTTTGTCTCCTACCTCGGTCCAACATATCAGCGACCTGCACTTCCTTCCATACAATGCTTCATACGGCGCCATGCCAATGCTAGCTTGATAACTGTTGTTGTAGGTAAATTCCACCAATGGCAAATGCACTCCCCAACTTCCTTGGAGGTCCAATACACATAGTCTAAGCATATCTTCAAGTGTCTGAATTGTCCTCTCTGTTTTCCCATCAGTCCGGGGATGAAAAACTGTGCTAAACCTCAACTCGGCCCCGAAAGCTCTTTGTAGGGTCTGCCAAAATCTGGAAACAAACTTCAGATCTCAGTCTGACACAATTGACATCGGCACTCCATGAAGTCTAACAATCTCATTCGTATACAACAAAGCAAGTTTATTGGCGTTGAAGGTGGTCTTAACGGGTAACAAGTGTGCTGACTTAGTTAGTCTATCCACGATGACCCAACTCGAATCCATACCCTGTTGCGTCTTCGACAAACCAACCACAAAGTCCATGGAGATGTGTTCCCATTTCCATTCAGGAATCGGCAAAGGTTGAAGAAGTCCTGCTGGCCTTTGCTGTTCTGCTTTCACTTGTTGACAACACAGACACTGGGACACAAACTCGGCTATTTCTCCTTTCATATTCGGCCACCAAAACGTCTGCTTCACATCCTGATACATCTTGGTGTTCCCTAGGTGAACAGCAAACTTGGAACCATGAGCTTCCTGCAAAATTTTTCTTTTCAACTCTGGGATGTCGGCCACACACAATCTTCCTTCAAACTTGAGCACTTGATTTTCTATGGTGTACCTTGATCTCGGCTTTGTGTTAATCTCATCAGCTACCCTCTTGAAGAATTCATCCTCCATCTGTCTTGTCTTTACTTCCTCAATAATAGTCGGCTCCACTGAGATCATGGTTAGACATGTCAAATTTCCAACCATCTTTCTGCTCAAAGCGTCGGCTACGGTGTTAGCTTTACCTAGGTGATATTGAATTTGCATATCCTAGTCTTTCAACAACTCAAGCCATCTTCTTTGCCTCATATTCAATTCTTTCTGAAGTACTTCAGACTCTTATGGTCTGTAAAAACCTGACAAGAAGCTCCATACAAGTAGTGACGCCAAATCTTTAAAGCAAATACCATAGCTGCTAGTTCTAAATCATGGGTAGGATAATTCTTTTCGTGTGGCTTCAACTGACGAGATGCATATGCTATGACCTTACCTTTTTGTATTATTACACAACCCAAACCCTTATGCGAAGCATCACTATAAACTTGAAACTCTTCATTACCTGATGGCAGTACAAGAATTGGCACTGTGACTAACCTCGTCTTCAACTCTTGGAAAGCTACTTCCCTGTCCTCAGTCCATTCGTAAGCCGCTCCCTTGTTAGTCAGTTGTGTCAACGGAATTGCAATCCTTGAGAAATCCTTCACGAACTTTCTGTAATAACCTACCAATCCCAGAAAACTACGAACCTCGGACACATTAGTCGTTCTCGGCCAATTCACAATGGCTTCAATTTTACTAGGATCGACTGAAATGCCATCGTTATCAATTACATGGCCCAAAAATGAAATAGTGGAAAGCCAAAACTCACACTTGTTAAACTTAGCATATAATTTCTGATCCCTCAACGTCCGTAAGGTAAGTCTCAAATGATCCTCGTGTTCAGCTTTACTCTTTGAATAGATCAATATATCATCGATGAAGACAACCACAAACTCATCCAGATATGGCTTAAAGACTCTGTTCATCAAATCCATAAATGCCGCAAGGGCATTGGTCACTCCAAAAGGCATTACTGAGAACTCGTAGTAGCCATACCTCATCCGAAAAGCGGTCTTCTCAACATCCTCGGCTTTAACCTTAAGCTGATGATAACCCGACCTAAGGTCAATTTTGGAAAAAACTCGTGCTCCTTGCAACTGATCAAACAAATCATCTATCCTCGGTAACGGGTACTTATTCTTAATGGTTACCTTATTCAGTTCCCGGTAATCAATACAAAGGTGAAGTGTACCATCCTTCTTCTTAACAAACAAGACGGGGTGCTCCCCAAGGTGAAGTGCTCGGCCTAATAAAAGCCTTATCTAGCAACTCTTGTAGTTGAAGTTTGAATTCCTTAAGCTCGGCGGGGGCCATCCTATAGGGTGTTTTAGAGATGGGTTGGGTTCCCGGCTTGACGTCAACAGTAAATTCTACCTCTCTATCGGCTTAGTGACCAGGCAAATCATTTGGAAAGACGTCGGGGAATTCATTAACAACTAGGACGTCGACTAACTCGACACCTCCATTCAGATTACTTAGTACACTACACAGATAACCCTGACACCCTTTTTAGATCAACCTATAGGCTTTCATGGACGAGATTAAGTAAGGTGGGGATACTACTCCCTTACCCTGAAATGTGATCTCGGCTAGGTTAGGGGGTTTTAACGTGACACTTTTAGAAACACAATTTATGGATGCGTGATTTGCCACTAACCAATCCATCCCCAATATAACATCAAAATGAGTTATGTCCAATGGCATTAAATCAGCTAACAATTCAACATTCTCAATCACAACAACACATGCTCGATAGATGGATGCAACATTCATAGATCTCCCAGATGGAGTAGATACAGATAACACATAATCAAGGGGTTCTAGTTTCCTATTAATCTTCTCGGCAAACTTAGCAGAAACGAATGAATGCGTAGAACCCGAATCAATCAATATATATGCATTTTGAGAGCAAATTGGGAGTATACCTAACACCACTGTCTTAGCATTCTGAGTGTCTTCCGGTACTAGTGCAAAAACTTTGCCTTGCCTCATCTGTCCTTTCCCAACGTTACCTTTCTGTACGGAACCCGAGGTATTCTCATCCTTCTTACTATCATCAGCCTTTGTTTTAGGGCAGTCCCTCACATAAAGACCTATTTCACCACACTCATAACAAGCTCCAGATGCCCGACGACAGACCCCAAAATGTGGCTTCCCACAACTAGAACATGTCGGCTTAGTACTACTTTCCTGACTTGGGTTGCTCGAACTGCCAGCAGTCGCTTTCTTCTTGGTACCAAATTGTGCTCAGCGATTGTCATAATTCTGTCTCTTCCTCTGGCTCTCTCCCGAACTCTGGTATCTGTTCAAGTTAGCTTTGGCCAGAATGGCTTGTCCAATACTCCAGCGTAAGTCGGCATGTTGAGCATGTTAACTTGGTCTTGTATCGGCCCACGCAGCCTACTTTCAAACTTCCTAGCCTTCATATATTCATCGTTGACCATGTGGGGTGCATACCTCGCCAAGTCGGTAAAGGCACGGTCGTATTCAGCCACTGTTCTACTGCCTTGCGTCAAAGTCTGAAATTCGGTAGTCTTACGATCTCGAAGGCACGGTCGTATTCAGCCACTGTTCTACTGCCTTGCGTCAAAGTCTGAAATTCGGTAGTCTTACGATCTCGAACACTTAGGGAAAAATGCTTGGTGTAAAACAACTCCAAAAATCGGGTCCAGGTCAAGTCTGGATTGCCTTCTCGAGCCATCATCCACCATCTGCGAGCGTCGTCGTCTAGGGTAAAGGCTGCTAATGTCACCTTCTGGGTGTCGGTGCTGGGAAAGATCTCGAACAGCTTCTCCATTTCCAAAACCCACGCTTTGGCTTTCATCGGCTCTATACCCCCTTGGAATCTCGGTGGCTGCATTTTCTTGAACTCTCTGATCAAGGCTATCGTGCCGTCTCCATATAAGGCTGGCCGTGGGAGCACTTGTGGTATTAGAGGAGGTGGAGGTGGAGGCAAAACTGCATTTCAGCCGTTTGTCTGCTCAGCCTGAGTTGAAGTAGCAGTAGCGTACTGTTGTCTTGTCTACCTTAACTCGCGGGCCAAACCTTCAACTAACCTTTCCAGTTTATCTAATCTGTCCTCGGACTGATCTCAGCCAACTGGAGGTCTACCTCTCCTCATGATGCTATGAGTATGCAAAATGTGACTTTAAAACAAAATGAACAAATAAGCACGTAAGCAAGTAACAATTAAGCATGCCGAGACGATGCACACCTTGTTCAAATAGCAAGCAATATGATGCAACCCTAACATCCTTCTAAGGGAAAATCCTATGCTCTTTAGGACTCAAAGTGTGTGAATAACGTATACTAAGGAACTTGTGCTCTGATACCATTCTGTCACGACCCCATTCCGCCCCTAGTAGAATGGTGCCGTGATGGCCAGTAATTCAAGATTACCGAAGGCCAACTTTCAAAATTCACACACAATCAGAGTATTACATACGGGGCTAACATGTGCGGAAGCAATATATACAAATCTAATTAGTCCATAAGAGCTGTGCATAAGTCAAATGAAATGGCATACATCTGTACATAGCTTTACAACTTGATTATAACCAAAATAAAATACATATTACATCTTGACTAAAAGGCTTCTCAAGCCGACGTGTGCAAAATACAAGTATTACAAGTCGAGAAGCATAATTTTCAAGACTGCCGACGTGAATACAAGTCAAGCCGACATGACAAAAATCCAAAACAAGCTCGCGAATCACATCTAGGCGTCACCGCCTTCCTGCTCATCACCTACATATATATAGGGAGGGTGAGCTTGGATACTCAGTGAATGATATAAATAATAAAGGGTTTGCATGAATAATAGCCGAAGTCTTTTCAAAATGATACATATCAAAGCTTTATATAACAAGGGATGGACCTCGTCCATCTAGCAAATCTTCAAAGTTTCAAGGCGTGCTTACTAGCATCAATATATTTCAAATGATGACATTCCGGGTAGACAAACCCACGCGGTAAACCGTCAGTGGCAAAACGAGACAAAGCAAGGGAGATACCTCAAATAATGGTGCAGTTGCATTACAGTCCCCTGGCACTAAGGACTCTCAAAACAAGATATGCAGTTGCATTATAGTCCCATGGCACTAAGGACTCTGAAAACAAGATGTGCAGTTGCATTATAGTCCCCTGGCACTAAGGACTTTTCGAGAATGTCATCCAAACAAGATAATGCTTGATATACAAAATAGGGACAACCATTCATGCTTAACAAATACTTTTCAAAACAAAGCACATCAAAACATTGATATCATAGCTTTATTAAAAATACCACTCACATAGTTCTTTAAACGTCGGGGTCAAGGCAAAAGTCTGAGTCCTACAAACACACGGCAAAGTCTAATGAACGTACTTCCAAACAAGATTCACATGCGACCGAATGATCTCGGCGTTCATCAAAACCAAGTTAAATCAAAACAAGACACTGTTTTTCATGTCGGGAAAAAAAATATGCTGGGCATCAACCAGGTCTTGGCCGAGGTCCCACACCTTCTCGCCGAGGTGTGGTCCCGACGGCCACATTCAAAAGCGAAGTCGGGAAAATCTGGGTTTCCCTTTAAAGAACATGAATAACGTGAAGGTAGAGGAGATGAAGAACATGCATGCTAAAATCATAACTTGTTACTACAAATTCTGAGATTTCGTGCTATGAGTTCGAAAACATGGACTTGGGTACCCATACTTAAAGATCTTGTGAGAACAAACACAAAAACATTGTTCTTAATGCAAACTTTCGGATCAAACCAAGACTTTTCTTCGAGAACACATGAACACCATCTTCTCTTACTAAACCAACTTTAAATCGATGCAAGGCATGTAGAACAGACTCGATCATGCAATGCAGCTAGACGATCAATAAGAACAACAAGAGTAGTTTAAGATTCTAACCTTAAAACTAGGATCTAACGGTTCGATCTCTAGGGGTCGAGCTTGGAAATCCACTCTTCCTCAAGAACTCCTCTTTCCCTCCTAGAGCTTCTCTCTCTCTCTAGAAAACAAGATTTGATACAAAAATGATATGTTTTCTCGACAGTCACTGACTTAACCCTCTGCTGGGACACGTGGTATCAGCTGATTGGCTCTACTCAAAAAGGTGACTGGCTGACAAGACAAGACCATGACAAAGTGTATTCAACATGCTAGACGGCAAGAGCATTCCGGCAAGTGATGATCTCGGCTACGGGAAAAGCTTCGGCAAGTAGGGTGACAACGACATCGGCTTGGAAGGACAACACTTGACTAAGCTGTGCCACACCTTGCCCTAGATGTGCCACACCTCGGTTTAGGTCATACCATTCCAGGAACAAAATCACTAAGTGTAAGGATCAGGGATCTAGAACGCCTAGATAATAACATATCGGCCTAGATGATGCACATCTCGGCCAATATGCCAGGGTGAAGATGGAGGCCAACAGAAGTGGTTCCAAGATAGTTCTAAGTGTGGAAAGGTTCCAAGGTGTCTAGGCTTAAGATGACCTCGGCAACACACCAGGCAAGAACAAAGCATGTAGCAACACTCAAGCATAACAAGACAGTGTTTGCAAATGCACATAACAAAACAAGATCAAACATAAATGTATGCAAGTATGACTAAGTTAAAGTGAGGGTTGTTACATACATCGACATCTCTCATATTTTATAAATTACAATCCCCTCCCTAAGGTTTAAAGTAGCATTACCAAGTGCCCTCTTGGTTAGTATTAGTTGGAAAAAAAATTCATTGAAAAAAAAAATAATTGGAAAATAACTTATTTGAAAAAAAAAATTCATTGAGAATTTTTTTTGTTAGTAAAGTTTTTAAAACATAATCTCATTTTTTAAATTTACGTTTTTCCTCAAATTTACAAATTGAGACAACCATTTATAAACCAAAAAAATTATCAAACAAGTTTTTATGACAGTTTTTAAAAATTTTATAAATGTAAATTGAAAACTGAAAACGAAATGGTTACCAAACAGGCTTGATGGTAAAAATATCGTAAAATTAACAAATAATTAAATAAGTTACCAACGTAAGAAATGACTTATCAAAAGATTGTTAGGCTATGTATGGTTTGATTTTTAGAATTTCTTTTTAAAAATTAAAAATTAATTTGGTTAATTAATAAAAAATAAAAAATAATTATCATTTTTATATAATTTTTATCTTTTGAGTGGTTAGAAATAATTTTTTACAAATTTAATTGAAACATGCATACGTATGTATATAACCTACCCAACAGTTAAAATGATAATTATTTTTTACCCTTAAATGATAATTATTTTTTAATTTTTATTTCCTAACAAAATTAATTTTTAATTTTTAAAAAAAAATTCTAAAAATCAAACCATACATAGCTTAAGAATCTTTTGATAAGTCATTTCTTACGTTGGTAACTTATTTAATTATTTGTTAATTTTATGACATTTTTACCATCAAGCCTGTTTGGTAATCATTTTGTTTTCAGTTTTTAATTTATATTTACAAAAATTTTCAAAACTGTCATAAAAATTTTTTTGATAATTTTTTTGGTTTATAAATGGTTATCTCAATTTGTAAATTGAGGAAAAAATTTAAATTCAAAAAATGAGCTTACGTTGGTTTTTAAATAGAAATTTAAAAACTTTACTAACAAATTTTTTTTTCAATTAATTTTTTTCCCAATTAATTTTTTTTTCAATGAATTTTTTTCCCAATTAATTTTTTTTTCATTGAATTTTTTTCCAAATTAATTTTTTTTTCAATGAATTTTTTTTCCAACTAATACTAACCAAGAGGGTAATTGATAATACTACTTTAAACCTTAGAGAGGGGATTGTAATTTGTAAAATGTGAGGGGTGTCAATGTAATTTACCCAATGAGAGCAAATTTGGTATTTAAAAAAATTAAATTGCTGAATGGAGGAATCTGTAATGAAACTTTAAACCTCAGGGGCGAGATGTAATTTCCAAAAGGTGAGGGGGGAACTGTAATAAACATAAATTTCAGGGGGTGTCAGTGTATTTTACTCTAAACCAAAAGACTTAACTTATTTTTTAAAAAACGTCATTATCATATATTAATGCATTTTAATGAACGAATTCAAATCTATGACATTATTTTGTACAAATTTATATTTGCATATCAAAATTTTTATTTTATTTTTATTTTTATTTTTATGAAACCAATTCTTGGCCATACTTTCTCATGCTTGTCCATCTTTTTGGTATTTTAATGGTTCTTCAAAAGTTCATATTTCATATTGCTACTTCTTTTAACTTGACAAAATTAAAAGACTTGTATTGATCATAAAACACTAAATAATTTGGGGTTAATTAGTCAAACTAACCGAAGTCTAATTCACATAAACCGGTTAGTCACACAAATCTTGTGTGCTCATAATAAGGTTTAAATTTTTTTATAACTATACACTACAAGAAAATACACTTTTGACGACCACTTTTGCCGACTAAAAATATTTTGGTCGCCAAAAGTTGTGGGATTGGTGTAACAAGCCCGCGGGGGGACCTCGCTACAGCTCGGACTCGACTTTCGTAGTCACGGTTCTAAATCTGAACCAAAGAGTCCAAATCCGGCAAATCGTTTTGAGAAAACAGATTTTTGAAAGAAGTGCCAAACATGGACTGCTTTGCCAGATACAGAGTCGCCACCTAAATATTTTATTTTGGGAAATTTAGGAAACCCTGACTCGGTGCCAAAAGGCCACGTGTCCGTCATCACCAAAGTTGCCTCGGCTCGGGAACTTGGGTACGATTGGGGAAGGTCACTTCGTGAGCACCCCCGCTCGCCCGGTCATAGACCGGCCTCTACTAACCATGATATCAATTTTTGAAAACATTGTATGTTCTTATTCCGGTTATTAGCCTAGGTTACTATGTGATGCACACAGCATATAAGTATAGACCGGGTCGCCCGAATTGGAACAAAACATTTCATGCTTGTTTATTTGAAAATGGTTTGATGATGCTACTCGCAAGTAGGCTAAGACGTGGATTTGCCACCCCCAGGTGGGCTTTTGGAAAAGATGGTTTTGCCACTATCTAGTGGGCTTAAAACAAACATTTGATGAATTGTCCCAATTCAAGTAACCCAACCTTCACCCACAGGCATTCAGGCAGTTATATCACATAAGCATATAGCCTCATGGTAAGCAAGCTATTCATTGCAGTCACTCACACGCATGCAAGGATGCTAAAGCATAAAACTTACCGTGTACTCCAAGCCAAAATGGAAATTACATTAGAAATCATGCATGATCCTAAGTATACAAAGATGCTTAATGCAACACATGCAAAATGCAACTATAGTAGGCTCGGCTATTCTAAGATGGCATATGAAATGCTACAACTAACATGTATTCAACTTTGAAATTGAAAGTACAATGCAGTTAGTATGATGCGCCGAGCCCGGTGCATGCAATACAGATGAATGGATGCAAACATGCTGTCATACTGTATGCTAATTTAAATATGCCCTAATCTAACCATCATAAGCGGATAAATAAAAGGGAGAAAGACGTGGGGTTGGAAGACATACATCACACTCACGCACACTTATTACAGTTGTGTCCTCACTCGGAGGATCCGAATAAATAATACAGTCCGAATATTACAGTCCCCAAAATAAAAGAATATTACAGTCCAAAATATTACAGAATTCTAATTAATTAATGAATTAACTAGAAAGCAAATAAACTGGCGTGCAAGAGAGGGACTGCCTTGCTTCTGATGGATGATGCATGCCCGGATTGTCTTGCGCGGAAATCCACCGGAATGCCCCAATTAGCCTCTGTTTACACCTGTCCTTGAAATGCGTGCCAATTTCCAAAAAGTTGCTGATTCCTCGTTTTGCTGCAATAGAGAGCAGAAAAGGGGCATAGCAATGTATTTGCACGAATATATGCATGTCTCGATCCTCGTGCCACCAATCACGCATACCGAGGCATGATGGCCGAGGAGTCGAAATGCACAACTCAATATAGGATGAATGCACATGAAACTACAGCTAAAACCTAACTCCATCATGGATAATCCGGTGTGTCGGTGACTGGGGAATTGAGACACATTCCGTCACTCGGAGTACGAAATGTACCTCGTTTCCCGTGCCCGGGCTAATTCTTATTCCGGACACGATGCAATATGCATGATATGCATGAAATGCAACTAAGATACAATCCTAACATACTCAATGCTATGAAAATGAGATGCCTCGAAATGCGTGCACACGAGCACGCAAACCGAGAAAATGATATGTCTCGAAATGCGTGCACGCGGGCACACAAACCGAGAAAATGATATGTCTCGAAATGCGTGCACGCGGGCACGCAAACCGAGGCGATGATATGTCTCGAAATGCATGCACGCGGGCACGCAAACCGAGGCGATGATATGTGTCTCGAAATGCGTGCACGCGGGCACACAAACCGAGGCGATGGCGGAATGTAATGTAATAACATGAAAACATGATGTGGGCTTATACCAACATGAGTGAGCCTCAGCCACACTCACATGGGATGCCGGTGGATAAAAATAGGGTGCCTCGAAATGCGTGCACACGGGCACGCAAACCGAGACAATGATGGAATGCTATGAAATGACATGGAAATGACAAGTGGGCTTATACCAACATGAGTGAACCTCAGCCACACTCACATCGGATGCCGGCGAATAAAAATGAGGTGCCTCGAAATGCGTGCACACGGGCACGCAAACCGAGGCAATGACAAAATATGATGAAATGACATGGAAATGACAAGTGGGCTTATACCAACATGAGTGAACCTCAGCCACACTCACATCGGATGCCGGCGGATAAAAATGAGGTGCCTCGAAATGCGTGCACACGGGCACGCAAACCGAGGCAATGCTAAAATGTGATGAAATGACATGGAAATGACAAGTGGGCTTATACCAACATGAGAGAGCCTCAGCCGCACTCACATGAGATGCCGATGGCAAAAAATGAGGTGCCTCGAAATGCGTGCACACGGGCACGCAAACCGAGGCAATGCATACGCAATGCAAATGACATGGAAACTGTCAAATGGACTTATACTAACATGAAAGAGCCTCAGCCGCACTCACATGAGATGCCGACGGATAAAAACGGAGTGCCTCGAAATGCGTGCACACGGGCACGCAAACCGAGGCAATGATGAAATGTGATGAAATGTGGCAAAAATGATATGCAAGCATGCCAATGGAATTTCAGCACTAAAATATGGGGGAAAACAGTCCCGGAATGAGGCGAAATGACATGAAATGCAAGGAAATGTCCCGAAATGCAACATTAGGCACCCGAAATGACCTATAGCTATGCCAAACATGCACAATATGGATATGCAATGCAAAGACAGAATCTAGACAGTCCCAAAAGATGCACTTTTACAGTTATAAACATGGCCAAACAGCAAGCATAGGTAGGGGAAAATAGCATGCAAGAATAGGGGCCAAAAGAGGGGTAATGAAGCAAGTGGTATAAGAAAAACCCAAACTGAAATATTTCCTTCTACAACACTGAAGATGGACCAAAAATATGAACATTTACAGTATATGGCAGCCTCAAAATCAGTATACAAACATGCTAAAAATATGATGCAAAATGAGGCTCAAAAGGTGCTAAAACATGAAGTATACAAAATAATCACCAAACAGAAAAAACGTGTGAATGAAACATGAAGTATAGGCCAAAACAAGGCCACTTTCAGTTCGGACCAAGGTCCAAAAACAGAAGCAAAGAGGGCTACTAATTTATGCAAAAATGGGGCCAAATAAGGGATATAACTACAAGTGACACATAGAGACACCAAACAATGTTGAGCCCTTCTCCAATGTTGAAGAGGGGCTCAAAATAAGCCTTATATCAGTTTACAACATGCTCGAAAATAAATTGCTCATGGGTCAAAAATAGCATGCAAAACTATGACATACAAGATGGTCAATGAAGCAAGTGTATCATGGAGGGCTCAAACAGGGTTGAGCCCTTAATGAGAAGTGAAGATGAGCTCAAAAGATGGCCCTTTTCAGTTAGGGCCGGAGCTTGAAACAAAAAGGAAGTGAGGCTTAGAAATGGATCAAGAAAAAGGGTCAAAAGGGTAAAAGTGTAACTTACCCTTGAAGATTCGAATTTTTGTTGCTTCTTGGATGGATTTGCAGCTTCTTTAGCCTTCAAGAATCCCTCCTTGCTGCTGGAAATGAGATGGTGGTGGTAGAGCTTGGTGGTATAGAAGGAATGGAGGTTAATGGACTTAGGGTTTTTGAAGAATTGAAGAAGATGGAGATGGAATTGGCTATGGAATTCTTAAGATCAATTTTTCTAACCCCCTAGAAGAAGGTCTTCAGCTGGTTATATGGTCAAGAAAGGGGGTGTAAAAGGGGGGTCAAATGGAGAGGAAAACTCTCTCCCAAAATATCCCCCGGATACAGAAAATATCTGGGGGATATTGCCTCACAGCTGGAAGGGGAACAGTGAGAGGAGCACGGCCGGCCGCTCACTTTGGCTGGAGGTGGCCGGCCGGCCACACCCCCTAGCCGGCCGGCTAGGGGTCAAAAGGGTCAAGCATCTTTTCTGGCCGGCCAGGTAATGGGGAGGTAGGCCTTTGTGTGTACAACACAACCATGTAATTGAAATTCCAAGAAAGTGGGCCCAAGGGGTTCAACAATGGCTCGGAAAGAGGGGTTCAAAAGGGTCAAGTGACTTTAATGGCCGGCCATGAACTTTTAGTGGCCTCTCAGGTGTGTACATCACAGATATGTGGTTGAAAGTTGGAGAAAAAGGGTCCAAGGGGTTCAACATTAGCCCGGAAGAAAGGGGTCAAAAGGGTCAAATGACCTTAATGGCCGGCCATGAACTTTTAGGGGCCTCTCAGATGTGTAGATCACAGATATGTGGTCGAAAGTTGGCAACGCTAGCTCTAAGGTATTCAACATTAGCCCGGAAGTTGGAAAAACGGGCGCCGGGAGGCTCCGGAGGAGAGATAACTGGCTGTCGCAACAATTGCTGGCCTCCCACCCTTCAGTGACCTTCCCTGTGATAAAACAGAGGTACCTGCCAAAAATGAGCGAAAACCGTTGCAAAACGAATATTCCGGAGCCAAAACACGCAGTTCGGGGGCCCGGAAATGGGCTGTTAAGCACCGAAAATTGTATTTGACCTCGAAGTGGGTTTCTCAGCCCTCAGTGTCCCTCAAAATGGATGAAATAGGATGTACGCCAAAAATCAGGGCAATAGGAGATGGTTAAGCGGTCCCGAACCGAGGCACACGGCCTGACGGCTCCGAAAACCGGGAACCGGACTCCGAAATGGGCAAAATGGCCTACGGCCACCGAATGTAGCCTACGGACATTGAGAGATGGTCTACGGGACCTCTCTCTCTCCTCAGGGAAAGAAACAGAGAAAACCGAGTCAGGTTCGCAAACCGAGACAAGGCACAGAAAAGGGTTCGGAAGTCCGGAGGCAGGGCTTACGGCCGCGACCCTGAAACTTCTGAACAAGCACATTATGCAACATCACCAAGCGCTCAATCGGTGACGCCTGAGTCTTAAGGTCGGTCAAAAATGGGGTGTCTACAGTTGCCCCTCTTTGACAGAACTCGGAAGTCACAAGTGACGGGAGTGAATGTCAAAGCCTAGAGACGACCCATTTTTGACAAGGCCGAAGACTTAGACAAACATACAAGATAAACAGAAATGTGCCCGCAGGCAGGCCCGCAAGCAGGGGGGGCAAAATGCAAAATGATATGCAAGAAGCCGAACATAACTCAATGATCATGCAAATGCAGCAAGCTGTAACTCGGTGTTTAGGGACGTATCCCAAGAATTTAAGGACGAGGAGGAGAAACAAAGGGACGTATCCTGGTGTTTCAAAATGGTGTGTGCATTGGGACTTATTCCGAACACTTTTAACCGAAGAGGGAGAAACATAGGGACGTATCCCGGCGTTTTAGAGTGGTGTGAGCATTGGGACTTCTTCCGAACGCTTTTAACCGAAGAGGGAGAAACATAGGGACGTATCCCGGCGTTTCAGAGTGGTGTGAGCATTGGGACTTCTTCCGAACGCTTTTAACCGAAAGGGAGAAACATAGGGACGTATCCCGGCATTTCAGAATGGTGTGAGCATTGGGACTTCTTCCGAACGCTTTTAACCGAAGGAGGAGAAACATAGGGACGTATCCCGGCGTTTCAGAATGGTGTGAGCATTGGGACTTCTTCCGAACGCTTTTAACCGAAAGGGAGAAACATAGGGACGTATCCCGGCGTTTCAGAATGGTGTGAGCATTGGGACTTCTTCCGAATGCTTTTAACCGAAGGAGGAGAAACATAGGGACGTATCCCGGCGTTTCAGAATGGTGTGAGCATTGGGACTTCTTCCGAACGCTTTTAACCGAAGAGGGTGAAACATAGGGACGTATCCCGGCGTTTCAGAATGGTGTGAGCATTGGGACTTCTTCCGAATGCTTTTAACCGAAGGAGGAGAAACATAGGGACGTATCCCGGCGTTTCAGAATGGTGTGAGCATTGGGACTTCTTCCGAACGCTTTTAACCGAAGAGGGTGAAACATAGGGACGTATCCCGGCGTTTCAGAATGGTGTGAGCATTGGGACTTCTTCCGAATGCTTTTAACCGAAAGGGAGAAACATAGGGACGTATCCCGGCGTTTCAGAATGGTGTGAGCATTGGGACTTCTTCCGAACGCTTTTAACCGAAGAGGGTGAAACATAGGGACGTATCCCGGCGTTTCAGAATGGTGTGAGCATTGGGACTTCTTCCGAATGCTTTTAACCGAAGAGGGTCTAACCCGTCGCACGCGCGAGGAGAAAGAAAGATAATTGCAAGTGAACTGGTGCATAAAAATGCAAGTAATTGAGCATAACAATGCGAGATAGATGTGCATAATCAATGTAATGGATATAATAATGCTAGTGAAGTGGGTGCTTAATAATGCAACAATGAGCATAACAATGCTAGATAAATGTGCATAACAATGCAACAAATGAGCATAACAATGCTAGATAAATGTGCATAACAATGCAACAAATGAGCATAACAATGCTAGATAAATATGCATAACAATGCAGTTAATGAGCATAACAATGCTAGATAAATATGCATAACAATGCAACAAATGAGCATAACAATGCAGGTGGAGTGTGCGTGACAACGCATATTTGAAACAAAATACCGAACAAGGGAATACTAGCCTTAAGTAGACCAATTTCCAAACGCAACCTCTGATTTACCTCTCGGAGGGGTCACGATACATTCCAAAAAGGATACACCTCGTGCATGCCGACTGACGATGAGCTACACATCGAAGACATGAGTTTGAAAATCCCGCAGAAACATTTTGAGCTGAAAAGAGTAGGTCCTTCTTGCGCTTTCTTGACTGTACTTCCAAACCGCAGTTACTACCTTTCCTTTCTGGCTATGTTCACAACTTTCCCTATTCTCCAACGGGGTGACAGACTAGGTTGGTTCAGTATCCAGAATTGAGGTGCATACATGCTATCTCAACCTATGGGGCTTCCATACAGACTTCAAGCCGAGGACACGCCTCTGGGTATTTAAACCAGACTTTAGTCTCGGAAATCCCGAACCTTTGCATCCTAGGCATCAGCCATTCGAACTCTAGTTTCCACCGTCGCAGTTGGTCTCCTAGGAACTCATTGCGAACACAGCCAAGATGCCTCTGGCGGGGAATGGTACTCAGGGAGAGCACTTCTGATTACCATTTTGGCTTGAAGCAGACTTGATCTTGAGCTTGAGGTAGAGGCACATTCATACTTCGGAGCTTTGGCAAGACTTGAAGAGGTACACACGGAATGTAGTCTTGGAACTTACTGAAGTTGAAACAAACTCAGATGCTCGACATTTCCTCTTTTGCTTTTGCTTTGTAGTCTGGAACCCATATGGCTTCAGATGGGTCCTAGTTTTGCTGTTCTCGCATGACCTGGGTTGAACCCTGAGGTTTTATGAAAGAACGAATCTTGTTTTTGCACAGATGTGGAGAACGGCACGATGTTCGGAGCGCAAAACGATTTTGTTCTTGAAATTCAGAGATGAGCTTTCGGCCAAGTATTGAGCCTATGACTGAACGCAGCAAAACAACTCAACAAGGAAATAAAAGGCACACAACCTAGACACATCGAGTAACACTCGAAACGACTCAAAACAAGAATTGAGATAAAATAAAAAGACACGACACTCAGACGCGCACAGGGAGCCTGTTTCACCGAGTAGTGTTTCCCACCCATTCTCATTTGTGGTTCTCACATCACTCGGCCCTCAAGCTCTGTTTTTTTCTGAAAAGGTCCTTTTCTCACTTTTTCTCTCATCGTACATCTCTCTATTCTTCAATCTCTCATTTTTCATCCCTCCCCTGGGTGGTTGATGGATAAACAGCAAATTGTGGGCTCGTGCCCAACATAATCAGCTCGCGGCTATTTCCTTTGGTGACATCTGTCGATGCGCCGGATGAGGGAATGGAGCATCTTGATCCATTCTAATTCGTGCTTCGCACTCGGCTTGATACCTCGCTGTTTGGAGGGTGAGAAAGCTTTCTGCCCTTTGTTGTTAACTTCGGTCATCCCCCCTTTTTTGGCGGGTAGAGTGGCCTTTCTGGCAACTATGTTGGCAATGGGGAAAAGACAGGAAGCCTGACTCAACTGTACCCGTAGTTCATCATTTTGACCATTTTTTAGTTTTAGTTTTCTCCTAAAAAAATTTTGACCAAAATGAGAGTTAGATTAACATGCTTGTTCAATTTTCTGATTTAAAATCATGCAAGTTAGGCAGTGAGCACTGAGAGTTTTCCTCTTTTGGGTCCAAGAAATGGTCCAGTTTTAAAAATGGAATACTTTTCGAGAAGATTAGTCAACCTCAGTAAAAATTCTCAAAAACTATTTTCGCAAACGACCACTGCTCAACGAGCATGGGACCTACTCTTGAGATGCGCAACCTCGGATCTATGGCAATGGAAAATTGCCCCTTGTCTGAAGGACACTGCATGGCAACGGAATGTTGCCCCTTGTTTGAAATGACACTGCGGCGTTCTGAATGGCAACGGAAAGTTGCCCCTTGTTTGGATAGCACCGCAGCGCATTGAATGGCAACGGAAAGTTGCCCCTGGTTTGAATGACACCGCGGTGCATTGAATGGCAACGGAAAGTTGCCCCTTGTCTGAATGGCACCGTAGTGTATTGTAGTCAGTCCTCAGAGCGACGAACGCAACCAGACTCTCAGATATAGAGAAGGCAAAGATTATCAGAACCATTACATGGGCACAGTCGATTTGGAACTGTTTATGGCTGGACTTCAGAATGAAGTTGCCTACGTATCCCAAAGATGGGAATCAAGCCTTACGTAGTTCGGGGTTAAGGTACACTCGGGTATTAACCTCTCCTTTTTAGGCTCTAACTTTTGCCAAGGCGCCTGTTGCAGGTTTTCGACCTTGCGAGCTTTGTTTTTCTTTTCTTTTCAATTCTTTTCATTTCTTTTTCCTTTTTTTGATTTTTTTCGTTCTTTTCTTTGCATCTTTCTTTTTTGTTCTCTTTTTTTCTTTTTGCATTTTTTGCTTCTTCTTTTTTTGTATTTTTCTCTCGCTCTAACTTTTGCCTGGGTCGCCCTTCCGGGTTTTCGGCCCAGCGAGCCTCTTAAGGGTAAAAGTATAACAAGTCCATGCCAAATGGTTTTGAGATCCTAGAGTCATTTGAATCCAGGAGAATGGCTGCTGCTTTGCTTTGTAAGCTTCTTCTGATGAGGTCTGATCTTCTTGACCTGACTTTGGTGCCTCTTGTTCGAGGGCTGCTTCAAATCTAGCCACACAGGCCTCACATCGTAGTTGACCGTCGAACCTTCTGATTTCAAGTTCAAGGTTTGGAAGCGAAGGGGTTGAGTCTTGAGGCAGAGAGCGATCCTAGGCTGCACAATCTCAAGAGCGATTCCACACAGGTCTTCGCAAGACCGCGCAAAACATTTTGTTTTTGAAAATTTTTAAGAAAGCGACAAATCGCTCGCGCTGAAGATAGTGTAGAACCAATCTGGATCAAGCCAGGGTCCTTCTCAGTACTCACGCTAACAAGCATGATTTCATTCATTAAGGGCTTAGCATGCCTCTCTTTCTCTCAAATGATCAAAGTTTTGCAAAACCCGAGGAATTACTTCCTCTTCGTTTTCACCGCAGTGTTCGAAAAGTTTTGAAAAACTTAGGTCAATGCAATGATTTCGGGGTGCAGAAGAGTAGGCGAAAAGTACTGTTGTTTCATTCAAACTTTCTAGCACAACTGGCACATGGCAGAAGCAAATATGAGAGTGTGGAAATCACTGCTGTTTCATTCAAAATCTGTTGGTACAACTGGCTCCCTGGCAGAAACAGACCCAAAACAAAACGAAAAGACAAACACAAAACAAAATGATGATGCCCGAGGTAACACCCCCCGGGACCACCTGACTCTTATACAACAGGACTGACTCGATATGATAAGACAGACCCGACACAAAAGAAAAGATTGACTCTATACAGGACAACAAGACTAACTCACTACCCAAGTCAAAAAGCACAAAAACTGGTATTTGCATATTGCTCAGAACAGTGCATGCCATTCCCACGTCTGAAGTAAATTGAGCGCTGCCCGCAGGTGGTTCATCCTCTGATCAGATCACATTATCCCTCAAGTTCACTGATCAAGTGCCAATAGACTTTGCAGGACCTGGTGCGGGGATGACCCCGTTGTCGATCAGATCTTGTATTTCGTGGCGGAGACGAAAGCACGTGTCAGTGTCATGGCCAGCTCGCTGATGGAAGGCACAGTAGTCGGCTGGGTTGTGCGAGAGAGGGAGGTCCTTTGGTAATGGTTGCGGCTTCAGGGGCTTCAAATCCCCCTCTCTAATCAAGATCCTAAAGGCCGCTGATAGAGACATATATAATGGTGCGAACACCCTCTGGCCTCGAGGTGGGTATTTTGAGGTTTGTGGATTTTTCCTGGACGCGCCAGCAGGGGGATTAGCAGGTGCTGGCCTAGTTTGCTGATCTTTTCCAAGTGCAGGATTATAGTCGAAAGGAACGTTTCTGATACAACGACCCTTCTCCCGGCTTGCCCCTTGATTCAAACTGCCCCCAACTTGAGTGGTGAAAATGTCGTCCACAGTTTTTGCAAAGACTGCGAACACTTGCTCTTTGTTCAGTCCCTCGGCTTTCAAAGCCTCAACAGCCAACAGAAGATGTTTATGAGGATCCATGTCCACCCCTACCTCGTTCCTTCCACTTGCCTCCACTTTGCCAAGGGATTGGCTTTCCTCAAATGCTGCCCGTCCCAACATCGGGGAGTCTTTTGACATGAAGTTCCCGGTATGTAGTGTGGTCGATGATGGAGCCGACGTCCCGGAGGCCAAACCTATCACAGTTCTCTGAAGATCTTCCGAACCCTGTGCCATCACGGGTCTGCTGATGATGTGACTGGTGACTGTCGGATCAGATGAACAAAATGAACCCTAACTGGCCCTCCTTTGCCTTACCTCAGCGAAAGAACACTGATTTGCCCTTGAACTGAATTTCCGACCTGACAAAGTCTATCGACACGGATCCAATGTACCCGGGGGATATCGGAGCCTTCTGAAGCTAGGGAAAACAGACAGCATCTCAGCCTGATTCCATCTGAACAGATACGAGCATAGTTGAATGAGTGTGTCCTCTACTGAATTCTGCCCCAAAATTCGGCTTCAAAATCTGAGTCTGATACCCGCAGGTAAAGCTGACTCCCAAATACTGATAGTAATGCCCGCAGGCCTGATGCCAAAATTCGCAAACTGGTGCCCGCAGGCCTGATACCCAAACTCATACACTGATACATGCATTCCTGTAGAGACGCACTCTAAAGCACATAACAGATAAGTGAGAGCCAAAAACACCCCTATGAAGGGGTAGGGTTTCCCTGTCCTATTTTGTCAGGAGTTAGGGTTTCACTACGCACGCAGCGGTTTCAAACAACCTATAAACGGGTAAGCAACCTGTCCTAGTTTGGAATGGTCACTATGGATCCGAATATGCACTAGGTCGAATGGTCAAAGAGGGTGCCCCGGTAAAACCGGGGTTTGTGTTCCCATACTGGCAGAGCCCACAACCGGTCAGCCTTATGGTCATGCCTTGACAAGACAAGCCTCCGGCAAACCGTTCAGGAATAGCAGATGGCAAACACGGTGTCCTAGGCGCACCAATGCAAATGCAATGCAAAGAAACACACAAGTGTAATAAAAAACAGATATCATGAGTTCGAGTCAAGTTCTCTATATCCCCAGCAGAGTCGCCAGAAACTGTAACAAGCCCGCGGGGGGACCTCGCTACAGCTCGGACTCGACTTTCGTAGTCACGGTTCTAAATCTGAACCAAAGAGTCCAAATCCGGCAAATCGTTTTGAGAAAACAGATTTTTGAAAGAAGTGCCAAACATGGACTGCTTTGCCAGATACAGAGTCGCCACCTAAATATTTTATTTTGGGAAATTTAGGAAACCCTGACTCGGTGCCAAAAGGCCACGTGTCCGTCATCACCAAAGTTGCCTCGGCTCGGGAACTTGGGTACGATTGGGGAAGGTCACTTCGTGAGCACCCCCGCTCGCCCGGTCATAGACCGGCCTCTACTAACCATGATATCAATTTTTGAAAACATTGTATGTTCTTATTCCGGTTATTAGCCTAGGTTACTATGTGATGCACACAGCATATAAGTATAGACCGGGTCGCCCGAATTGGAACAAAACATTTCATGCTTGTTTATTTGAAAATGGTTTGATGATGCTACTCGCAAGTAGGCTAAGACGTGGATTTGCCACCCCCAGGTGGGCTTTTGGAAAAGATGGTTTTGCCACTATCTAGTGGGCTTAAAACAAACATTTGATGAATTGTCCCAATTCAAGTAACCCAACCTTCACCCACAGGCATTCAGGCAGTTATATCACATAAGCATATAGCCTCATGGTAAGCAAGCTATTCATTGCAGTCACTCACACGCATGCAAGGATGCTAAAGCATAAAACTTACCGTGTACTCCAAGCCAAAATGGAAATTACATTAGAAATCATGCATGATCCTAAGTATACAAAGATGCTTAATGCAACACATGCAAAATGCAACTATAGTAGGCTCGGCTATTCTAAGATGGCATATGAAATGCTACAACTAACATGTATTCAACTTTGAAATTGAAAGTACAATGCAGTTAGTATGATGCGCCGAGCCCGGTGCATGCAATACAGATGAATGGATGCAAACATGCTGTCATACTGTATGCTAATTTAAATATGCCCTAATCTAACCATCATAAGCGGATAAATAAAAGGGAGAAAGACGTGGGGTTGGAAGACATACATCACACTCACGCACACTTATTACAGTTGTGTCCTCACTCGGAGGATCCGAATAAATAATACAGTCCGAATATTACAGTCCCCAAAATAAAAGAATATTACAGTCCAAAATATTACAGAATTCTAATTAATTAATGAATTAACTAGAAAGCAAATAAACTGGCGTGCAAGAGAGGGACTGCCTTGCTTCTGATGGATGATGCATGCCCGGATTGTCTTGCGCGGAAATCCACCGGAATGCCCCAATTAGCCTCTGTTTACACCTGTCCTTGAAATGCGTGCCAATTTCCAAAAAGTTGCTGATTCCTCGTTTTGCTGCAATAGAGAGCAGAAAAGGGGCATAGCAATGTATTTGCACGAATATATGCATGTCTCGATCCTCGTGCCACCAATCACGCATACCGAGGCATGATGGCCGAGGAGTCGAAATGCACAACTCAATATAGGATGAATGCACATGAAACTACAGCTAAAACCTAACTCCATCATGGATAATCCGGTGTGTCGGTGACTGGGGAATTGAGACACATTCCGTCACTCGGAGTACGAAATGTACCTCGTTTCCCGTGCCCGGGCTAATTCTTATTCCGGACACGATGCAATATGCATGATATGCATGAAATGCAACTAAGATACAATCCTAACATACTCAATGCTATGAAAATGAGATGCCTCGAAATGCGTGCACACGAGCACGCAAACCGAGAAAATGATATGTCTCGAAATGCGTGCACGCGGGCACACAAACCGAGAAAATGATATGTCTCGAAATGCGTGCACGCGGGCACGCAAACCGAGGCGATGATATGTCTCGAAATGCATGCACGCGGGCACGCAAACCGAGGCGATGATATGTGTCTCGAAATGCGTGCACGCGGGCACACAAACCGAGGCGATGGCGGAATGTAATGTAATAACATGAAAACATGATGTGGGCTTATACCAACATGAGTGAGCCTCAGCCACACTCACATGGGATGCCGGTGGATAAAAATAGGGTGCCTCGAAATGCGTGCACACGGGCACGCAAACCGAGACAATGATGGAATGCTATGAAATGACATGGAAATGACAAGTGGGCTTATACCAACATGAGTGAACCTCAGCCACACTCACATCGGATGCCGGCGAATAAAAATGAGGTGCCTCGAAATGCGTGCACACGGGCACGCAAACCGAGGCAATGACAAAATATGATGAAATGACATGGAAATGACAAGTGGGCTTATACCAACATGAGTGAACCTCAGCCACACTCACATCGGATGCCGGCGGATAAAAATGAGGTGCCTCGAAATGCGTGCACACGGGCACGCAAACCGAGGCAATGCTAAAATGTGATGAAATGACATGGAAATGACAAGTGGGCTTATACCAACATGAGAGAGCCTCAGCCGCACTCACATGAGATGCCGATGGCAAAAAATGAGGTGCCTCGAAATGCGTGCACACGGGCACGCAAACCGAGGCAATGCATACGCAATGCAAATGACATGGAAACTGTCAAATGGACTTATACTAACATGAAAGAGCCTCAGCCGCACTCACATGAGATGCCGACGGATAAAAACGGAGTGCCTCGAAATGCGTGCACACGGGCACGCAAACCGAGGCAATGATGAAATGTGATGAAATGTGGCAAAAATGATATGCAAGCATGCCAATGGAATTTCAGCACTAAAATATGGGGGAAAACAGTCCCGGAATGAGGCGAAATGACATGAAATGCAAGGAAATGTCCCGAAATGCAACATTAGGCACCCGAAATGACCTATAGCTATGCCAAACATGCACAATATGGATATGCAATGCAAAGACAGAATCTAGACAGTCCCAAAAGATGCACTTTTACAGTTATAAACATGGCCAAACAGCAAGCATAGGTAGGGGAAAATAGCATGCAAGAATAGGGGCCAAAAGAGGGGTAATGAAGCAAGTGGTATAAGAAAAACCCAAACTGAAATATTTCCTTCTACAACACTGAAGATGGACCAAAAATATGAACATTTACAGTATATGGCAGCCTCAAAATCAGTATACAAACATGCTAAAAATATGATGCAAAATGAGGCTCAAAAGGTGCTAAAACATGAAGTATACAAAATAATCACCAAACAGAAAAAACGTGTGAATGAAACATGAAGTATAGGCCAAAACAAGGCCACTTTCAGTTCGGACCAAGGTCCAAAAACAGAAGCAAAGAGGGCTACTAATTTATGCAAAAATGGGGCCAAATAAGGGATATAACTACAAGTGACACATAGAGACACCAAACAATGTTGAGCCCTTCTCCAATGTTGAAGAGGGGCTCAAAATAAGCCTTATATCAGTTTACAACATGCTCGAAAATAAATTGCTCATGGGTCAAAAATAGCATGCAAAACTATGACATACAAGATGGTCAATGAAGCAAGTGTATCATGGAGGGCTCAAACAGGGTTGAGCCCTTAATGAGAAGTGAAGATGAGCTCAAAAGATGGCCCTTTTCAGTTAGGGCCGGAGCTTGAAACAAAAAGGAAGTGAGGCTTAGAAATGGATCAAGAAAAAGGGTCAAAAGGGTAAAAGTGTAACTTACCCTTGAAGATTCGAATTTTTGTTGCTTCTTGGATGGATTTGCAGCTTCTTTAGCCTTCAAGAATCCCTCCTTGCTGCTGGAAATGAGATGGTGGTGGTAGAGCTTGGTGGTATAGAAGGAATGGAGGTTAATGGACTTAGGGTTTTTGAAGAATTGAAGAAGATGGAGATGGAATTGGCTATGGAATTCTTAAGATCAATTTTTCTAACCCCCTAGAAGAAGGTCTTCAGCTGGTTATATGGTCAAGAAAGGGGGTGTAAAAGGGGGGTCAAATGGAGAGGAAAACTCTCTCCCAAAATATCCCCCGGATACAGAAAATATCTGGGGGATATTGCCTCACAGCTGGAAGGGGAACAGTGAGAGGAGCACGGCCGGCCGCTCACTTTGGCTGGAGGTGGCCGGCCGGCCACACCCCCTAGCCGGCCGGCTAGGGGTCAAAAGGGTCAAGCATCTTTTCTGGCCGGCCAGGTAATGGGGAGGTAGGCCTTTGTGTGTACAACACAACCATGTAATTGAAATTCCAAGAAAGTGGGCCCAAGGGGTTCAACAATGGCTCGGAAAGAGGGGTTCAAAAGGGTCAAGTGACTTTAATGGCCGGCCATGAACTTTTAGTGGCCTCTCAGGTGTGTACATCACAGATATGTGGTTGAAAGTTGGAGAAAAAGGGTCCAAGGGGTTCAACATTAGCCCGGAAGAAAGGGGTCAAAAGGGTCAAATGACCTTAATGGCCGGCCATGAACTTTTAGGGGCCTCTCAGATGTGTAGATCACAGATATGTGGTCGAAAGTTGGCAACGCTAGCTCTAAGGTATTCAACATTAGCCCGGAAGTTGGAAAAACGGGCGCCGGGAGGCTCCGGAGGAGAGATAACTGGCTGTCGCAACAATTGCTGGCCTCCCACCCTTCAGTGACCTTCCCTGTGATAAAACAGAGGTACCTGCCAAAAATGAGCGAAAACCGTTGCAAAACGAATATTCCGGAGCCAAAACACGCAGTTCGGGGGCCCGGAAATGGGCTGTTAAGCACCGAAAATTGTATTTGACCTCGAAGTGGGTTTCTCAGCCCTCAGTGTCCCTCAAAATGGATGAAATAGGATGTACGCCAAAAATCAGGGCAATAGGAGATGGTTAAGCGGTCCCGAACCGAGGCACACGGCCTGACGGCTCCGAAAACCGGGAACCGGACTCCGAAATGGGCAAAATGGCCTACGGCCACCGAATGTAGCCTACGGACATTGAGAGATGGTCTACGGGACCTCTCTCTCTCCTCAGGGAAAGAAACAGAGAAAACCGAGTCAGGTTCGCAAACCGAGACAAGGCACAGAAAAGGGTTCGGAAGTCCGGAGGCAGGGCTTACGGCCGCGACCCTGAAACTTCTGAACAAGCACATTATGCAACATCACCAAGCGCTCAATCGGTGACGCCTGAGTCTTAAGGTCGGTCAAAAATGGGGTGTCTACAATTGGCAACCAAAAATTATATTAGTCGGCAAAAGTACAATATTTAGCTACTAAATTTTTTTAGTCAGGGTATATTTGTAACAACTCTCATTCTTGTCTTAGTCACGTTCATGTGCATTTGCATGATTTTGTCTTGTTAAGCTTGCATTTGTAGACTTTGACTTGTTTTGCCTAAGTAAAGGACCCTGTCTTGTTTTGTGCTTATGTGTTTTGCCTAAGTATTGTATGCATGCTTTGTTCCTTGCTTGGTGCTGCCTCAAGCCTAGGTCATCTTAAGCCTAGGTCATGTTAAGCCTAGGTCATCTTAAGCTTGGGTCATGTTAACCCTAGGTCATCTCAAGCCTAGGTCATGTTAAGTCTAGGTCATCTTAAGCCTAGGTCATCTCAATCCTAGATCATTTATCCTTGCTGTCTCAAGCCTAGGTCACACCTTTGAACCTCTTACACCTAGGCCGTTGAGCACCAACAACTAGGACTATCTTGGAACCACTTTGGTTGACCTCCACCTTTACCCTGGCATACTGGCCGAGGTGTGCATCACCTAGGCCGAGGTGTATATCATCTAGGTCGAGATGTTAATCATCTAGGCATCCTAGATCCTTGATCCTTGAACCTAGAAACCTTTTATTCTGGGACTGGTATGACCTAGACCGAGGTGTGGCATATCTAGGCCGAGGTGTGGCACAGCTAGGCCAAGTGTTATCCTTCCTGGCCGAGATCGGTGAGACCTTACTTGCCGAAGCCTATGTCTTGATCCGGGATCATTCCCTTGTCAGAGTGCCCATGTCACATTACTTGTCATACACCCTTTGTCATACTCTTCTCTTGTCACTCTGGCACCTTTTTAAGGAGACCCAACCAGACGTTGCCATGTGTCCCAGCAGAGGGTTAAGTCTGCTAGCAATGAGAAACCCATATCATTTGCTATATCTTTGCCCTAGAAGAGAGAGAAGCTCTAGGAAAGAGGAAGAAGGAGTTCTTAGAGAGAGAACTAGATTTCCAAGCTTGATCTTTACACCTTGAACCGTTAGATTCGTGTTTTGAGGTTAGATTCTTTATCCGCTCTTGTTGTTCTTTATATTGATCTGATCACATTGCATGATCTAGCATGATTCATGAGCCATGCATTGATTTAAAGTTTGGTTTTAGAAAGAGAATGTGATGTTCATGTGTTCTTGAAGAAAAACCAAGTTTTGATCCGAAAGTTTATAACGAGTCTCATGTTTTTGTGTTTGTTTTCATGAAAACTTCAAGTATGGGTACCCAAGTCCATGTTTTTGAACTCATCTCATGAAATCTCAGATTTTGAATAAAGAAGTTATGATTTTAGCATTTATGTTCCTCATGTTCATGTTCTTCATGTTCATCAAGGGGGAAACCCAGATTTCCAGACTTCATTTCCATAGGTGTGGCCACCGAGACCACTCTTGCCTAGACCTCACACCTTGGCCAAGCATCGTATCTCACCTTGGCCTACCTTGCATGATCACTTGCACCTTTGCCTATCTTGCATGCACACCTAGGCCGACCATGGTACACCCTTGCTAGCACCTTGTTACATCTCGACAAGCAGCCGCACACCTAGGCCTAGGAGACCACACCTCGGCCAAGACTTCCTGAGTTCACCCGGCTAGGCCATTTTGGCGTAGATCATTTCTGTGCATCCATTCCAAGACCTGATTGGTACCTAACATGTTTTCCCTAGAAGAAAAACAGTGTTTTGACTTCCAGCATGTTTTCCCTAGAAGAAAAACAGTGTTTTGACTGCCAACACATGTTTGCTTTATCTTGACTTGGTTTTGGAAAGAAATGCCGTGATCATTTTCATTCATGTAAAGCTTGTTTTAAGAATGCATTGCATAACCATCTTGAGCATTCTTTCTTGTCTTCTTGAAATGCATTCAGTAGACTTTGCTATATGATTGTAGGTCTTGGATTCTTGCCTTAATCCCCACACCCGAAGAGCTATGTGAGTGATATTTTTGATAAAGCTATGTTATAAAGTTTTGATAAAGCTTTGCTTCATTTTGGAAAAGTATTTGATCAAGCATGAATGATTATCCTTTAGTTTTTGTATCAAGTATTATGTTTGTTTTGATGACATTCTTGAAAAGTCCTTAGTGCTAGGGGACTGTAATGTAACTAGTACCCTTGTTTGAGATATCTCTTTTGCCACCGACGGTCTTATACGGGTGGGTTTGTCTAATCGATTTTGGGTCGGCCAACGATGGTCGTAAAGGCGTGTGCTTCAATTCCGAGACGATTATTCCCTTATTTTGCCACCGACGGTTTTCCAGGTGGGTTGTCTAACCGATTCCGGGTTGGCCACCAACGGTCGTGAATGGGTGTGCTTCGATTCCGGGACGGTTATTCCCTTGTTTTGTCCAGAATGTCATCCCTTAGTATTATGTAGATGTTATTAAACATCCAAGAAGCTTTGAAAGAATTTGATTGATGAACTTGATTCATCCCATGTTTCGTTATAAGCTATGATATGTACTGTTTTGATAAAGATCTCGGATATTATTCATTCAAACCTTTATTACTTATATCCATCACTGACTATCCAAGCTCACCCTCCCCTTAATATCTATGTAGGTGACGAGCAAGAAGGCGGTGACGCCTAGATGTTATTTGGAAGTTGTTTTGGATTCATGTTTTGCTAGCATCTTGAAGATTATGCTTCTTAGCTTTATAATTCATTTCTTTTGTATATGTCGGCTTAAGAAGCCTTTTGATCAAGATGTAAGATGTACTTTATTTTATTTGCATCCAAGTTGTAAACCATGTTAAATGTATGTCGTTTCATTTGATCTATGCACAGCTCTTATGGACTACTTAGATTTAAATTTGCTTCCGCACATTTAAGCCCTATATGTATACTCTGATTGTGTGAATTTTTGTCAGTTGGCCTTTGGTAATCTCGGATTACTGGCCATCACGACACCATTCTAATAAGGGCGGAATGGGGTCATGACAATATTGATTATTGGCGACTAAACAAAAATTTTGTCGCTAAAAATACCATAATTGGCGACTAAAAAAAATTTAGTCGCTAAATTTGCCACAACTTGCGACTAAAAAAATATTTCAGTCATTGTATAGTTAGTTTTGGCTACTAAAATTGTTTAGTCAATGAATGAAAAACAAAAATTAACTTTTTATCTTTGGCGACCAAAAGCATGGTCGCCAAATATTTATGTTCAGTGACTAAAAAATATTTGTCGCTGTATAGTTAGTTTTAGCTACTAAAATTATTTAGTTGTTGAATGAAAAAAAAAATTTACTTTTTTATCTTTTGGTCGCCAAAAAATTATTTTTTAGTCGCTGTATAGTTATTTTTGGCAACTAAAATTGTTTAGTCGCCGAATGAAAAATAAAAAATTACTTTTTATCTTTGGTGGCCAAAAGTTTGGTCGCCAAAAATTTATTTTCAGTGATTAAAAAATATTTTAGTCACAGAATAAAAAATAAAAAATTAAATTTTATCTTTGGCGACCAAAAGTTTGGTCGACAAAAATTTATTTTCAACGACTAAAAAAAAATTTTAGTTGCCAAAAAAATTAAAATTTTTGGAGGGAGACATTTCAAATTTTGGAGGGATTTATAAAACTAATTGGTGACCAAAATGTTTAGTCGTGAATTGTGTAAAATGACCAATAACCATATATATATTTATATATATATACATATATATTTTGTTTCCAAACCAAACCCTAAACAAGCCAGCGCCTCTCTCTCTTTTCAGCGTCTCTCTCCCTCTCCATCTTCTTATTTTCTACTCCTCTCCTCTCCCTCTCCATTGCTAGGGATGGCAATGGGGGTTATTGGGATGGATATTAATTCCCCATCCCTATTCCCCTATAATAATTTTTCCCATTCCCCATTCCCCATGAGTACTAACCTCTCCATCTCCTAATGGGTTTGGATTTTCCCCAACCCGACATGACCTTCTTTTTTTTCTTCCAAGGTTCACAACCAGAGCTAAATATATATTCAATCTTATTTTATTTTATTTGGCTCAACAACAAAATCAAATACACATTAATTAATTAAAAAGTTTGTTTTAAATAATCAAATATATAATTTTGAGACAATCAAATAAGCTCACAAGAATATGAAATAAAATTGTTTTCATATATTTATATAACAAAATCAATCTGGGTTAAAGGTATTCTTGTAACACCTCGATATTTACACCACGATATGCTACCAACCCAATAAATGAACAATAAACACAGGTACACCATTCAATAATTGGGATCTATCACATTCTCATAAATTTCTTGTCAAGCTCAAAGTAATAAAATTACATTACACGGTAATATAAAAATATCCATCTTAATTGCCACAAGGGTTTACACTTTTCAAGACTAAGAGTCTTGATTCAAGCAAATAAAATTCCTAACTTGACAAACAACTTGAATGGCTGATGGCGAACACCATCAAAGAAGCTTCGGCGCTCCACCTTGAATTCAATTCGCTTTTCGATCCTATCATGGTATACCTTCAACACTTGGATTTTTAGGATATCCATCCCATAAAAAGGGAGTGAGCTTTGATGCTTACTAGGAAATACACTTAACAACAAATAAGCATGCTCAAAGTGATTATGTTCATGAAATGTCATGCCATGCATACAACTTATTTTTATTAGAAAACCAATTTGTAACTTGCTAAATTCGTATTCCAAGTTTTGACCCAATTCATTAACCATTAAGTTAACCATGAACCATCATTTTATAATTAATTTCCACGTTACATGTCACAAACACTCCCCACATTCACTTGCCACCAAGCACAGTAGGGCAAGTGGGCACCTCTTGCTTTTAGAAAACCTTCACATTTACCGGCCACCAAGCACGGAGGGGCAATTGGACACCTATTTCATTCTTAAAACATCTCCACATTTTCCGGCCACAGAGCATGGAGGGGCGATTGGACACCCATTAATCATTGTAACTTTTCCCTTCATTTACCGGCCTACAAGCACGGAAGGGCAATTGGGCACCTTTACCAACATACCGATAGCATCCCCACATTTTCCGGCCTACAAGCACGGAAGGGCAATTGGGCACCTCAACACACACAACACATTCCAAAGTAACCCATTTTACATAACTCATCGCACTTGGCCCAAAAGCCATGAAGATACGATGCAACGCAATGGAATGCAAATGGGTTGCCAATATCATAGTTTGCCTAAGGTTCAAATCATTACTACAAAAATAATTAACATGAAACATAAACAAGGCAATCTCAACAATTTCCATAATCATCTCATATAGCAACATGAATTCCAAATTCTCCATTGTGCCAACATCATGTGAATATCAACTCAAAACACTCAAGTTCCACTTAGAACATTTCTTAAGTAAGTTATCTCATTTCCAATAAACTTCCAAACTAAGGTTCCAAAATAATTTAATCCACAACTTCTATCCCCACACTAGTTTCATCAAATTATTAGGATTTACCCATTTCATAGTTTCCATATATTCCAATACCATATTAATGTCAATTTTAACATAAAACAATCAATTAGTCCAAAATCCCCTTTTACTCAATATTTCAAACCTAGGGTTTTAAAGAAAATTGGGGGTTTTCCTCTTTTCTTAGTTAAATCCTCAAATCATCAATTACTATTTATGAATATGCTAAAAACATTCAACACCCTTTGAAAATTTGAGTGAAAACCCCATATGTGAATAAGCAACAAGCCATTAATGTTTTTAACCCATAATCAACTCAAAATCCCAAAATGTCACCAAAATCACTTTGAATCATAAATATTTAAGGCTAAGAGGACTCCCTACCTCAAGATTGGAAGCAAAGAAGCTAGATCAAACGCGTCCTTTCAAAAATCCAAAATCTAATCGGTTGAAAATGTTTATCTTCACTTGTTCTTCATCTTTGATGCAAGATCCATGGTGGATTGTTGGTAAGAATGGATGAAATCAAAGTTTTAGGGGTTAGGTTTTCGGACATGGAGGAGGGAAGAAGATAAGAGAATGAAAAAGTAAGGTTTTTGGGCCAAAAAGTTGCTTTATAATGTCTGTTAGCGACCTGGTCGCTCGAGCGAAGGAAGCTTGGCTCGAGCGTGGAAAAGAAGCTCTCAGATTTCTGAAAAACGCACTCTTCGCTCGAGGGAAGAAAGTCTCACTCGAGCGAGCATGCTTCCAGCACATAAACTCAAAATTGAAACAAGCATAACTCTCTCGTTCGGACTCCGTTTTAGGTGGTTCTTGTGTCCATGCCATGCTTGGTTGTGATAGTTGTAATGGAGTGCACTCTTTGTAGTCTTGAATGCCTTTGTTTGGGTGCCTATTTCTTAGCATGTTTTGGCCATGTTCCATACATGTTCTAGTCTTGTTTTGGTCTGCCCTAGGATTGATTTAAGTCATTTTGACTCTTAAGGCTTGGTTGGTATGGCTATGGTTTGAACCCTTTGGTTGGTCTCAAGCTTTGGGGCCCTTTGCATGCTATGTTTCACTTGTGTGTTTGGATTTGGAATTCCTTTTAGCATGATTTTAGAGCTCAGCATGTTTGTAAAATGCCCATGTTTGTCTCTTTTAAGTATGCTTGGAATTGCCTCTTTTATGCCTTAAGTGATACACCTTGGTGCATGCATGCTTGCATGTGTGATTCGTGCTTTTGTTACATCATTATTGGCCACTGTTTTGGGGCATGGCTGAGGCCTCCCATTTCGATTTAAGCCCACTCTTGTACATAGTTGCATGTTTGGCATGTTGCATCTTGTTACATCATTTGCATGCTTGCATTATATCATGTTTGCATGTCCTTGTTACATTAGCTTAGCTTGTATGTTAGGTCTCATTGCATTGTATCTTGCATGCTTAGCACATTTTACATTTGCATGTTTGGGTTGCATCGCATTTGGCATGCTTTGCTAACTTAGCCCCATATTGCATACTTGAACCATTTTGCATATTTCAGCCATATTGCATACATGCATTGCATTGTGTTTTGTTTGGGGTATCAAACCAAACATGAGGTATGAGGTGTGTTCTTACTTAAAGTGATGAAATACGCCTCAATCCTCAGTCGCTGACACTCTTGATCCCAACATGATAGAGTGTGTAGCATTCATTTGTTTTCGTTGCATTCATTTTAAATTGATTTGCAAACTTGGCACTTTTGGCCATCATGCACCGAAATGCGTGATTGGTGGCCCGAGGACCGAGAGCCATGCTCCCTTGAGTTCATTGTATGATAGGGAGAGTGGCTATGCACACATTGCCTTGAAAATACCTTGCCATGCACTGTTTGTCCTCTGTTGTGTTGCAGTAAAACCAGTATTCTACAAGAAGAAATGGCCGGTCGGCAACTTTCAGTGCCGGCCGACCACAAAAGTCCAGCCGATGGACCAACTTTTGGTTGGTTACCATATTTCCATAGCCAGTGGTTTGGTATCTTGGCTGGTGATATCCCATAATGACCAGGGAGTAATTCAGAAGCATCCCAAGAATTTTCACAATTATCAGAGGTGCAGAATAGTGCAAACAGATGCAACAGAGGCATGGCAACGGGTTTCCGAGCAAGACAAATTGAGCATGCATCATACAATCATTTCAAGGCGGAGCTGCGGCGGCCTTTTGAAATTCATACTTAGTCCATTTTGTAATTAATTTGTTAATTAATTAAGGGTCTATAATAATTAACTAGTTAGAGTAGTTAATTATTTATTTGGCTTGTATTATTCTTTTGGACCCTCCAAGAGAGGGTGAATTTGTAATAAGTGTGCGTGTGTGTGTGAATGTCTTCCAACCCCACATCTTTCTCCCTTTTATTTACTAGCTTTTGATGGTTAGTTCAGGACATGTTTCAATTAGCATACTTATGCTCGCATGTTTGCATCATTCATCTGTTTCGCATGCACCGGGCTTGGCGCATCATGCTAACTGCATCGTGTTTCAATTCCAACTTGAATACGTATATCGAGTTGTCACATTTCACATGCCATTCTTAGAATAGCCGAGCCTATTTTAGTTGCATTTTGGAGGTGTTGCATTAGCCATTTTAACATGAACTAGGATCATGCATGATTCCTAACTAGTTTCTTGTTTTGGCTTGGAGTACTAGGTAAGTTTTTATGCTTTAGCATCTTACATGAGTGTGATTTTTGCCATGATTGCATGCTTACCATGAGGCTATCTGCTTACGTGATATAAACTGCTTGAATGCCTGTGGGTGAAGGTTAGGTTACTTGCATTGGAATAATTCGTCGAAACTCGTGTTTTTTAGCCTACTTGCGAGTAGCAAATTTCAATCCATTTTCAAAACAAACGGATATGCGATGCTTTGATCCAAATTAGGCAATCTAGTCTATACTTGTATGCTGTGCGCGTCACATAGTAATTCTAGGTTAATAATCGGAATAAGAACACATAATATTTTCAAAACAAGATATCATGTTTAGTAGTGGCCGATCTATGATCGGGCGAGCGGGGGTGCTCATAGCTGACCTTCCCCAATCGTACCCAAGTTCCCGAGCCAAGGCAACTTTGGTGATGACGGACACGTGGCCTTAGGCAAACGAGTCAGGGTTTCCTAAATTCCACTAAAATAAAATATTTAGGTGGCGACTCTGTATCTGGCAAAGCAGTCCATGTTTGACACTTCTTTCTAAAAATCAATTTTTCAAAACGATTTGCTGGATTTTGACTCTTTGATGATTCATCGGTCTTGCATTGCACTCTGCGAGATTAGATACAGGACCGTGACATTGAGTCCTAAATTGTAGTAATCCCAAACGAACGAAACGGGATTCCCTGCCAGGACATTCGGGAACGTCTACAACGTCCTGATAAAGTATGTTGTTCAAAGAGGTTGCCTTCATTCCAAGAGGTAATAGTCTTTTATTTCCCCTCGATTGAGATTTGTAATTATTTTTTATTTAAATTTTAATATTTTTTTGGGTGTCATACATGATAGATGGGTTATTTGTGTGAAGGAACTCATGTTGATTTCTTTACTAGTGACAATAAATTTTTATAGAGTATATTAGTGGCAATAGTTTTTTTTAATGAATCATGTAAGCCTTTTTATTGTACTTTCCTTCGAAGTACTACCTTTTCTATTTTGGGTTTTGTTCACCACACCTTCATTTTTCCACAATATCAGTCTTCTTTCTCATAAATCATAAGTATTGAGATACAGTCAAATTATAACTATAGTTTTAGCTTGTTATTTTTCTCATCTTATTACATAACATCAAAATGGAACCAAATTCGGGAAAGACTCCAACCTGCGATAATTACTCAGTGGTATATTTCTTGTACATTTTCTAAAGCTCTTGATATATTCTATTTGATATTTCATTTATTCTTTTTTCTTGCATTTTCTTTAATGTTTTGGCCTTAAAAAGTGCAGCTATTCAAGCGGTTTTGAGCAGTGACAAAAAGATGGTAGCCTCTTCAGCTGGCAGTGGGAGAGTTTTACGCAAAAAATTAAATAAAGTGGTTTAAGCCTATAGTGGTGGTTTAGATACCTTAGTCACTGTCCCATGGCTACGGTAGGCCTAAAATTTTGGTCAAGGCATGTTTACTCGTATTGTATTTGAAAATACATCTTTATTTGCAAGCACCTACATGTTAGAGACATCTTATGTTCCAAAGAACCGCTACAATTCTATGTAGTGTGGTATATTTAGTCTTAAACTGGTCTTGATTTCTATTTGTTGGATGTGACAAAAAAGCACAAGACATGTTCTGGTATAACATTTCAGTTTAATGTCGAGTTTAGGCTGTAACTTTATGGAGAGAGTGTCGGCTGCATATTCTTCAGTTCCATGGTTACAAATAGCATTTCTTTTCCAGCTCATGTTCATGCCTGTGATATGTTCTATAATTTTACTTTTACTTACTCATAGTGCTTCTTGTATTCTGGAGCATTGACTACATATCCATTTAAATTATTATATTCTCTGTTTGTGTAATCTTGTATCATTTTGCATATTGCAGAGAGAATTATGGCAACAGTAGGTCGCATCAATCTTCGTTGCTTTCACGTTTCTCGTTGCTAGTTTTGATATGTCATCTGTGATAACCCTGTTCCGTATTATGCTAATTGGTCCTTATTATGAATATGATTATGTGTTTGATATGATTCTATGGGCCATTTATGTGAAAATATGTGGTCTTGAATTTCTATCTGTTCACCGTAGGAATATTTGTTTGATTATCTGCTTTGGAATTTAAATTGAAGGCCCTATCAGCCACAGAAATTGAAATTGACTGTGCCATTGTGATTGGCGTAATTTTTAGAGCCTACGGTGAAGTTTAATTGAAAATTGATTTGGATCAAATTAAATAGATTAAATTAATAAAATGGTGCCCAATTATTTAATATTAAAGAAATCTATTGAGAGGGAGCTTTTAAAGGGCCATTATACACCATCATTTTTGTTTCTTTTGAACTCAACATCTGAAATTATGCCCTAGAGTGAGGGAGGAGCCGAATTTAGTGAGAGGGGAGGCTCAAGGTAGAGATTTGGCTAGGGAACTTGGTGATCTTGAAGGCACACTCAAGATTTGATCATAAATTGGGAAGATTGAGCTTATAGATGAGTAATTGGTTAGGAATTCATGAGTTTAATATTGTAATTTTGTGAATTCAAAGTTGATTGGTGATCAAGAACAAGAATTGTGTTGTGTTTGATGAGTTTGAAGTCCATGTGTGCATGCATGTAGAGAATTCCTATGAAATTACATAATTTAGCATGTATTATGTGAATTGTGAAAGATTGGCAGTTGGATCACACATGCAAGCATGTTTTTATTGAATATCATGAGGACGAACACCAATTGCATCATTTGAAATAGAAATGAAGTCAAAATTAACATGCATGTTTGATTATTAAAGATTTGGAGCTTATATGGGAGTTGAATGCATGAGCCATGATTAATTTTGAAGAATTGGACCATGATTTTGAATGATTGGCCTCATGTTGTTTACATCCATGTGCTATATATTGTATTTGCATGTTTTGAAAGCAGAATTATTGGTTTTGGACCTTTGAAGGTCGAATTTGAGCTCAAGAACAAGTTCTGGAAAACCCAGAATTCTTGTCGTCCGCTCGAGCAGGGGAACCGCCGCTCGAGCGTAAAATACGGGCTCCCAGTATTTTTACAGTCATGGATGTCCGCTCGATCAGGGAAGTTCACGCTCGAGTCGAGAGCTATGTGGAATGAGCTTCACCTCGAGTGCCCGAATTCACGCTCAAGCGTAAAAACGAGGTAACCAGAACTTTTACAGACCTAATGGGTCCGCTCAAGCGGGGAAGTCCACGCTCGAGCGAGGACCCCTGTTTCTGAAATTTTGTAAATGCATTCTATGTTTCGTTTTCCGTTCCCTTTCACTTCTAAGTACTCTTAGTCATGCATTAAGCATTGCAAATGAGTTAAAAGGATAAGAATGAAGCCTAAAGAGGAATATGTGAATTAAGAACAGATTGAATTGTCTGTGACCCATTGTGTTCATGGAATATGTAGGGTCGAGCTCCAGGGCGAATCATCCCGCCGATCACTATGAGTAATATCTTTATAAAGATATGTGGAGTATGTTATTTGTCCAATTGGTTACTCCTACGTAAGTCTTATAAGTTCGTTAATTTGAATGTTGGACAAATGTTTGCTATGCAAAATGAATGGGCAAAAGGTCAGTTTGACATGAATGAAAGAATGAATGGGCCAGAGGCCAGTCTGCCAGAGGCCAGTCTGACGTGAAAGATAGAATGAATGGGCCAAAGGCCAGTTTGACATGAATGAAAGAATGAATGGGCCAGAGGCCAGTCTGACATAAAAGATAGAATGAATGGGCCAAAGGCCAGTTTGACATGAATGAAAGAATGAATGGGCCAGAGGCCAGTCTGACATGAAAGATAGAATGAATGGGCCAAAGGCCAGTTTGACATGAATGAAGAATGAATAGGCCAGAGGCCAATCTGACATGAAAGATAGAATGAATGGGTCAAAGGCCAGTTTGACATGAATGAAAGAATGAATGGGCCAGAGGCCAGTCTGACATGAAAGATAGAATGAATGGGCTGAAGGCCAGTTTGACACGAATGATACGAATGAATGGGCTAGAGGCCGTATGACACGAAGAAATTGGGCCCGAGGCCGTATGATGTGTTTGGAACCACAATCACTTGACTTATATTTATATATATGCTAGATAGAAATGTGAATTGGGCCCAAGGCCGTTTGAAGCACGTTGTTCTAAATACCGTTTGTGTAACTTCTTTATTTTATATTATTCACTGGGCTTTCACTCACGCTCATTCATGTGTCTGTAAGTGAGCCAAGGGAGGTCCAAACCCAGCCTCAGTGAAGTTTGTGTGGAACAACCACGGTTTTGCAGAGTCAGCCCTTACGCCTCACGCACGAGACTCGTCTTCGCCCTTTTGCTATCTTGTTTTATTTTGTCATGTTGGCGAGGTCTTTGGATACGTTTGTACATAGTTTCGATTGGCTGACTTAGACTTGAATGATCCTGTATGTACAAAAGTCTGTGTTAGTACATATTTTGATGTGAGTTATTAACATGTATATGTATGGTTTGTTATGACGTTCCATATAAGCACAACTCTAAGGACAAAGTTTTAAATTTGCTTCCGTTTAGCCCCTTTACTCTGATGAGTTATGTCTTATTTGGTTTGAGGCCGTAGGTAATCTCGTGGTTACTGGCCGGCTATGTCCTTAACCCATAGGGGCGGGTTCGGTTAATGATAGAGTGGTATAAAAGCACGAGTTAATAACTCACACACTTGTCCAAAAGAGCAATAAGCATCTAGAAAAGATCTAGGATGCATTCTTGTGATAAGCATGAATTTGGAAAACATCTAGAATACGCATAAATGTTTCAATTTGAACGATTATGTGTTATAAGTTTATGATTTGCTTACATTGTAAATTATGTAAATATGTATGCTCTTTATTATATGCATACTTGTGAAACTTTTGTATAAAGAATAATGTAAGTCTAATCAGATGGTGAGAACAAGAGGTGATGAGATAGAAGAGTCCTCTACTGCCAGAATGGATAGGATGGAAAGATTGATTCAGGAAATGGCAGAAACATTGAGGCAACAACAAGAGTGGCAACAATAGTGACAGCAACCACATCCTCCACCTCTACCTCCGGCACCACCCGTGCCAGATAATCAGAATGATGACCGAATAATAGCTCTCACCAAAGAGTTTAAGAAAATGAAACCACCACAGTTCCATAGGGGATTAGATCCGTTGAAAGCCGAAGCATGGGTCCTCGGCATTGAAAAGCTGTTTGAAGTGTTCCCTTGTTCGGAGACACAAAAAGTGCTTCTAGCCACCTTTATGCTGGAAGATGAAGCAAGAAGATGGTGGATGTTGATGCGTGAGAATTACAAAGATGTTGACTGGACCAAATTTCTGGAAATTTTCTATGATAAGTACTTTCCACAATGTGTTCGGGACAGGAAATTATCAGAGTTCATGGAACTCAAACAAGACAGTATGACTGTAGCTGAGTATGAAGCCAAATTCATTGAATTGGCCAGGTTTGCACCACATGTGATTGATACTGACTATAAGAAAGCGAGGCATTTTGAAGGTGGGCTTCGAAGCGACATTTTAGAAATGGTGAATGTCTTGAAGCTAGAAACCTATATTGGGGTGCTAGACAGGGCCATAATATCAGAAGCTAACATAGCTAGACAGACTAAGTCAACAACTGACTGGAAAGGCAACAAAAGGCAAGGCTTCTTTTCAAAGAAGAAATTTTTGAAAAAACAAAACACGGGCTCCTCAAGTACTTAGAATTCTTCCCGAGATACATCTCCTATGTGCAATATTTGTAGTAAAAGGCATTGTGGAGTTTGTTACCGTGTATCGGGAGCTTGTTTCAAATGTGGCAAACAAGGGCATATGACCCGAGATTGTAATTAGAACAGTGGGAAGATAGCTGCTAGTTCCACTGCATCGATCCCAAAACTGGGAAATACTATGAGATCTACGGCCGCTGGAGATACTGTGAGGCAAGGGAGAGTTTTTGCGCTTGTTCTGGGCGATACACGGAATGCTAATGCAGTTGTCTCAAGTACTATCTCTATATGTAATCAGGATGCTTTTGTGTTAATTGACTCCGGATCAACACACTCTTTTATGAAATGTGCATTTGCATCTAGACTAAGTAGGCCTCTAGAATTATTTCCATATCTGCTATGTGTATCTACTCTATCCGGGGAATCTATATTGTGTGAATCTGTATATCGTTTTTGTGACATGCGTGTTGGGAATGCCATCCTATATATGGATTTGTTGCCCTTGAACTTTAGGCACTTTGATGTAATTTTGGGCATGGATTGATTAGCTAAATATTGTGCCACTATTGATTGTGTGACAAAACGGGTTGTGTTTAGACCACCAGAACAGGAAGAAATTGTGTTTGTGGGTAACGGGGTAGTACCTCCACCTTATTTAATAGCTGCAATGAAGGCATGTAAACTGATCAGGAAAGGGTGCTGGGGTTATTTGTGTTATATGTTATCTAAACAATCTGTAAATGTTGAATTGAATAGTATCCCTGTTGTTAGAGAATTTCCAGATGTGTTTCCAAATGAACTACCAGGGGAATTGGTGGACAGGGAGATGGAGTTTACAATTGAGATTATGCCAGGCACCCAGCCTATTTCCAAAACTCCCTACAGAATGGCTACTGCTAAAATGAAAGAACTGAAAGAACAGTTGCAAGACCTACTTGACAAAGGGTTTATCCGACCTAGTACTTCACCATGGGGTGCATCGGTGTTATTTGTGAAAAAGAAAGATGGAACCTTACGCCTGTGTATTGACTATCGAGAACTGAACAAGGTGACAATAAAGAATAAATACCCTTTACCTCGTATTGATGACTTGTTTGACCAGTTGCAAGGATCACAGGTGTTTTCCAAAATTGATTTGAGATCCGGGTACCACCCGTTGAAAGTAAAGGCAGAGGATGTTGAGAAAACAGCGTTTAGAACGAGGTATGGTCATTTGGAATTTCTTGTTATGCCGTTTGGGGTAACTGATGCTCCAGTAGCGTTAATGGACTTAATGAACCGAATTTTTAAAACCTACCTTGACAAATTTGTTGTGGTTTTTATTGATGACATTTTGATAAACTCCAAGAATAGACTTGAACATGAACATCATTTGAGAGCTGTCCTGCAAATACTTAGAGAAAGGAAATTATTTGCTAAACTAAAGAAATATGAGTTTTGGTTGGATTGTAACGCCCTCAAAATAATATATAAAAACCCATCTCTTTAGACATGCATTGATACAAAGAAACCAACCATCTTTCCATTAATCTGAATAGTTCTTACAAAAGTATTACATGTTAACAACAAAAGCAAATGCCCTACGGGCTTACAGCTTTCCAAGTTAACACTTGGTTAGAAAAAGAAGAGTACTAACTCAATACATATTAAGCCCTTGGCTTGAATTGACATGTATTACATCAAAAGAAAGCAAATAACAAGCAGTCAGTCTGCCTCTAGCCTCCCAAGCTATGTCCTTGGAGGTGGCATGCTACCTATACCTGAAAATGATGTCCCATAAAGGGTGAGCCACAGCCCAATAGAGATACACTAAACCAGCCATGAACAATGACTAGAAGTTTAGCAGATGATAGATGGTCAACACAGATACATCTACATATATCACATTTCGATTTCATTTCTTTTTCAACCTTGAGTTTGAAACAAGACTCAAAACTTAGCCAAATAACTTGATGAGAATAAGACTCATCTTAAAACATTTTCGAAATTCATGGTGGATACACATTTTTATGCTGTATCAGTAATACATAAGTCACTTCCATACTATACGAGCGATAAACATTTTGGTGTTGTATCAACATAACATAGAAACACTTCTATACATCACAATTGATAACGATATACATTTTAGTGCTATATCAAATCAAAACAAACACTTCAATTCGCAGCCTGATACACATTGTAGTGCTGTATCACTGTCACAAGAAAATACTTCTAATTCGCAGCCTGATACACATTGTAGTGCTGTATCACTGTCATAAGATTCGGTTTAGAGGTTCAGCCCCTTTCTTCAAATAAACCGTGGAGTACAGCCCCTTTCTCCTCCCACACAATACAATATATAAACAATTATCATATACAAATTAAATCAATCAATACACATTTGAGTGCTGTATTGTACCAACTACCATATTCAATGGCTTACTCAATTGATTAGTTTTAGTTTGCCTAATCATCATGCATTGTCTACAACAATCAAGACTATCCTCCACCGATAGCCCAAAGCAGTTATTTCTATACTGAAAATAAATGCACCAAATGGATATATAATCAACATTTCAACATTCTCAATTTAATTCTTCCTTTCTTCAAATTAATTATACCAATTAATTTATCAATGTAATTAGAGCATTTCTCATAATTAACATCACAAGCCTAAGGTCTCATTTTCATCAATAAACCAATATTGATCCCATTTCTCTATGCCAAACATGCATATAAGTTTATATAAACAAAACCCCAACTTTTGTAAAATTACACAAAGGCCCAAACTTTCTCAAAATTACCCTACAACCCCCAACTTATCGAAATACCAAAATTCAAAGACAAAACTCATGAGAAGGAGTAGGATATCCCTACCACGAAGTTAGAGCTCAAACGGGAAGTTGAAGAAAACCAAAGTGCTCCAAACTCAGAGATTCACGGATCAAAATGGAGCCCTCGACGATCCACACACTTTTTACAAAGGCCGGAGGACAGTGAGACACTCTAACTAGATCAAACCCTAGAGAGAAGGGAGTTTCTAGAGAGAGGAGCTCTCAAAATAGCTTTTTAGAAAGTAAGAGAGAGAGAGAGAGAGAGGATGTAAAAAGTGATTTTAAAATGCCCAGCTGCCAATTGATATACGACATTCCCGCTCGAGCGGAGAACACAACGCTCGAGCGTCAAGAACAAAAAACTAGCTATGCTTAAGCGCAAGAAGGCCCGCTCGAGCGCTAAGACACAAGAATAAAGTACATCCGCTCGAGTGCGAAAACCATTCCGCTCGAGCGTGGATTTCCCCCTCCTAGAACTTACACCAAAAGGTACTACCCGCTCGAGCGCCACCGCTCGAGTGTAAAGAAACCCGCTCGAGCGTAAAAATCACACCTGCAGAAGTTTTGCAGGGACATGAATTACTGGGAGTGTGCAATATCCGCTCGAGCGCAACAAGACCCGCTCGAGCGGAACGGCAAAAACCTGGTGACAAGATTATAGACCAAGGTTCAACCCACCTGTTCAAAACATCCCCAACATATCCTGAAACTCAAACAAATGGAATTAAAGGACGACAACAAGCTAGATACAACTACCAACTCCACGGAACCGAGTCCGGAATACAACAGAACAGTAAAGGGATAACCGGGATCGCTATAACCTCCCCCCTTTAAAGAATTTCGTCCCCGAAATTAAATACAAGGCTTTTAAAAACAAGATTTTCTCAATTCCCAACATTATCACAATGTGAATTTTAACAACTCGACCCATTACCGGTCATCTTATCTCCTTTCAAGAGGCAGTTTACAACATTTCCAGAACATGCATTATAGTTATGCATTCCCTGAAATTCCACAAATTTCACTACTACATTCCACAATTCTATATCATATTCAGTATTCATGATATATTTCCATTTATACAATACATCCAACATATGCAATGTTACATTAAACTTCCATTTGAGGTAAGTTTCAATATACTTCCATTAAATCAAAACATAAGCCATGTTTTTCAACCTAAGATATATTCAATACTCTTAAGGTTCAACAATACAACAAAGTATACAATACATGCTCAAACATCCATAAATAGATCCGGATATCTCTCTCGGACCTCCAACTCACGTTCCCAAGTGGCTGCCTCCACTCCGTGATGTTTCCACAAGACTTTTACCAAGGGGATGGTCTTGCCTCGCAAGACTTGATCCCTCCTATCCAAGACCCGAACCGGTCTCTCTTCATACGAGGCATCCTCATCAACCTCTAAGTCAGTCCAATCCAACACATGGGATGGATCCGGCTCATACTTTCGAAGCATACTCACATGAAACATGTGATGCACTCCGGGCAACTGCGGTGGTAAAGCTAAACGATAAGTGACCTCCTCAATCCTCTCAAGGATCTCAAAGGGACCGATAAACCGAGGGGATAACTTCCCACTCTTCCCAAACCTCATCAAACCTCGCCTAGGTGATATTTTCAAGAAGACATGATCACCTACCTCAAACGCCAAAGGCCTCCTCCTACAGTCAGCATAACTCTTTTGGCGACTCTGGGCTATAACAAGCCTTCTACGGATAAGCTCAACTTTCTCTGTCGTCTCCCTAACCAACTCCGGACCCAACAAAGGTGTATCACCCACCTCGGCCCAACACACTGGAGACCTACACGGTCGCCCATACAAGGCCTCAAACGGTGCCATACCGATGCTAGACTGAAAACTGTTGTTGTAGGCAAACTCCACCAAGGGCAAGTGCCTCTCCCACGTCCTACTAAAGTCAAGGACACAACCTCGAAGCATATCCTCAAGGATCTGAATAGTACGCTCGGACTGCCCATCAGTCTGAGGATGATAAGCCGTACCAAAGGTCAACTTAGTGCCCATGGCACTCTGCAAACTCTGCCACAACCTAGCAGTAAAACGAGAATCTCTATCTAAGATGATCGTTACTGGGACCTCGTGCAATCTCACTATGTCCCGAATATACAAGTTGGCGAGATGATCTACCGAATCTCTCACGCGCATAAGAATGAAGTGCGCCGACTTAGTTAACCGGTCTACAACCACCCAAATGGCATCACTACCCCGCTGAGTCCTCGGAAGACCTACAACGAAGTCCATAGTGACATGCTCCCACTTCCACTCAGCAATAGGCAAGGGTTGTAACAAACCTGCTGGCCTCTGATGCTCGGCCTTCACTTGCTGGCAAGTAAGGCACTTCGATACGAAAACAGCCACATCTCTCTTCATACCCCGCCACCAAAACTGGCGACCCAAATCCCGATACATCTTAGTGCCTCCCAGATGCACCGCAAGGCGCGAATGATGGAATTCTCGGAGTACTTCCTCTCGGCAAGACTCTGGCACAAACAAACGGTCTCAGTATCTCATACTCAGGTCGGGATACACCGTCAAACCTTTCTCAACCTTCCCACTGGAGATCTTCTCTCGGAAGGACTCTACCTCAAGGTCACCTCTCTGTGCCTCTAATACTCGGGTCACAAGTGTAGGCTGCGCAACAACAGAGAACAAGGCCGCAGCCTCAACAGATTCGCCCAGAAGAAAATCAAACTCACCAAGTGCACCCAACATCTCCCATTCCCGGATGGCTATACAAGCTACAACACTAATGGATTTCCTACTAAGGGCATCGGCCACAACATTGGCCTTCCCCGGGTGATAGTGCAACTCAAAATCATAGTCCTCAATGAACTCCATCCATCTCCTCTGCCTCAAATTCAAGTCCCTCTGTGTAAACAGATACTTCAAACTCTTGTGGTCCGAGAACACCTCGAACCTCTCACCATAAAGGTAGTGCCTCCAGATTTTCAAGGCAAAGATCACTGCTGCTAACTCTAGGTCGTGTGTAGGGTAATTTTTCTCGTGTATTTTCAACTGACGCGAGCCATAAGCTACCACTTTCCCCTCTTGCATCAACACACAATCCAAACCCTCTCGTGAGGCATCACAATAAACCGCGTAACGCAACCCTCTCTCCGGAATAATCAAGACCGGAGCGGTGGTCAATCTAACCTTCAACTCTTGGAACGACTTTTCGCAAGTCTCACTCCACACAAACTTGACCCCTTTTCGCGTCAATCTAGTCAACGGCGAAGCTAGCCTGGAGAAATCTTTCACAAACCGACGGTAATACCCAGCTAATCCCAGAAAACTGCGGATCTCAAACACACTCTTAGGCTCTGCCCAATCTTGCACTGCCTCTACCTTAGATGTATCAACAGACACCCCTTCCCCGGATACCACATGGCCTAAGAATTTGACCTCTCCTAGCCAGAACTCGTACTTCCCAAACTTGGCATATAGCCTATGGGCTCTACGCAACTCAAGCACCACTCTCAAGTGTTCCTCGTGCTCCTCCTCAGAAGGCGAATAGATAAGAATGTCGTCCACGAAAACGACTACAAATGGATCCAAGAATTCCCGAAAGATCAGGTTCATCAAGTCCATAAAGACTGCCGGTGCATTGGTAAGCCCGAATGGCATCACCAGAAACTCATAATGGCCATACCGCGTACGGAATGCTGTCTTCGGAATATCCTCCTCCCTGACCCTCAACTGGTGGTAACCCAATCTCAAGTCTATCTTAGAGAAACAACGGGAACCCTTCAGCTAGTCAAACAAATCATCTATACGGGGCATAGGGTATTTACTCTTAACCGTTGCCTGATTCAACTTCCGGTAGTCTATACACAATCTCAAGGCACCATCTTTCTTTTTAGCAAAGAGGGCCGGTGCTCCCCACGGCGAAACACTAGGGCGAACAAAACCCTTATCTAGCAATTCCTAGAGCTGAATCTTCAACTCACTCAACTCGGCTGGGGCAAAACGATAAGGTGCTATAGAAATCAGCGCTGTGCCGGGCACTAAATCAATAAAGAACTCTATCTCTCGGTGAGGTGGCAAACTAATGAGATCTTTGGGAAAAACATCCGAATACTCACAAACCACCCTCGGCAATACAATCTGGGTCTCATCACACTCACCACTCATAAAGCTAGCAAGTAGACCGCTAAGCTTATTCAGCCCTCGCGGATCATACACCGGTGGCAATACACTACCAACCCGATCCTCCAAGAAATGGAAACACTCCCTGCTCAAGGTACAAACTGTGACCCTCTGGCGGTAGTAATCAATAACAGCCCGATATGACGATAGCCAGTCCATACCCAAAATAACATCAAAACCCTTCATGGGCATGACAACAAAAGAAAAAAGAAGTCTATGGTCGGCGACCTCTACATCACAACCTCTAACACCTTGTTTCAAGATCAACTCACCACCAATCGACGACACTACACATATAGGAGATGCTAACTGTGCCAACTCCAATTCCAAAACAAATGCAAATGTAGCAGATATAAAAGAATGAGATGCACCCGTATCAATCAATACACTAGCGACTGAGTTGCAAAACAGAAAGGTACCTCTCATTACTGATGGACTCGGTACTAGGTCCTGCGCGGTAACAGCATACACGCGCCTTGTAGGCCCCTGATCCAACTGCTCACCCCTCGGAGCATACGACTGCTGCACTGACTGGGACGACGAAGCTCCCGGATTGGCCCTCGAGGCCTGCACAGACTGAGCTGGCTGAAAGCCTTGCGTCTGCCTAGAACCAGATGCGCCCGAAGTGGCACTCAACTATGGGCAAAACCTCTTTAGGTGCCCAGGCTAACCACACTGATAACAAGACAAGGGTTGACCCCTGCCCTGACTCTGGCTCTACGGTCTAGCTGAAGATGAAGTAGCTCTCTGACCTCCTCCCCTCTGTGGGCAAACTGAAGCCTTGTGGCCCAACTGACCACACTTGTAACAGGTGAATTCCCCTTGATTACCTCTCCCTGAACCTGCACTCGACACTAGAAAGGTCGACCTAGCAACACCACCCTGAGACTGCTGAGGGTTAGCACCCCTCTGTCTCCTGCCATCACCCTGACCATCTTGGCTCCTCTTGGAGCCTCTCTGTCTGTCCTCTTCCTGCATCATGATCTCCATATGGGCTGCAGCATCAACCAAGCGCCCATAATCTCGGATCATCGAACCTCCAACCCTCATCTTGAGGCCGCACCTCAACCTCTTTTCAAACTCAATACAGCGGCGTTCCTCGGACGCCACAAGTTCAGGTGCGAACCTGGACAAGCTAGTGTAAGCAGCCTCATACTCGGCTACTGAAGAACTCAACTACAAAAGCTGATAGAACTGGTCTCTCAGTTTCTCCTTGATTGCTGGAGACAAATACTTCTCCTGAAAAGCCTCTACAAAAGCCTCGCACGTGCCAGCAATACGGCCCCTCATGTATTTCCACCACTGACCCGCATCCTTTTTAGCTGGAAGGATGCCAAGGTCACTTTCAACGCTCCATCCTCAATGCCAAGCATCTCGAACGTCTTACTCATTTGCTCTAACCACTCGTCAGCCTTTAGTGGCTCCTTCGGATCCCCAATAAACTTGTCCGGGTTGGACCGGAAGAACTCCCTTTTCAAGAAGGAAGGCCCTGCCTCAACAACCTGGGCCTAAACTGGAGCCTGAACCGGATTCTCAGCTCGGAAAATACCCACAGACTCCCTCAAAGCATCAGCTATCCCTTGGGCTAAGGCGCCCATAGCCTCCTGACCTGTTGGCTCGGCCACATTGGCCTGGCCAACCCCCTCCTGCTGTGCCGGAATATCATCCGGTAAAGGCATCTCCTGCCTACCACGTCTGCCACGTCTACCACGTCCTCGTCCTGATATCCTAATAAAGGTAACGAAGAACATTAGCACATTCATAAATGTGCCGAAGCTAAACACTCGCATCCTAATACATAGACAACTGTAATTCACTCCACGTAAGCACATAAACACATAAGCACTTAGGAATTTCATTTCCGGATAATGATAGTCCCGAGGCGTTACTAGAGTTCCGGTTAGAAACAACATTGATCAAGTGCTTTTCCAACAAAACTCACAGAAACCCAAGGATCCAATCAACATCCTAGAAACTAAATCCCATACCCAAGTAGTCACATAAACATGTTATCAAATAAACACATAATGTCACACATAAGTCTCTAACAAGCGAGACAAACCCATTGTGATACTAATCACTTCCCACGTACCCAAAGTATTCGAACCTGGTAGCTTTGATACCAAGTTGTGACGCCCTCAAAATAATACATAAAAACCTATCTCTTTAGACATGCATTGATACAAAGAAACCAACCATCTTTCCAATAATCTGAATAGTTCTTACAAAAGTATTACATGTTAACAACAAAAGCAAATGCCCTACGGGCTTACAGCTTTCCAAGTTAACATTTGGTTACAAAAAGAAGAGTACTAACTCAATACATATTAAGCCCTTGGCTTGAATTTACATGTAATACATCAAAAGAAAGCAAATAACAAGCAGTCAGTCTGCCTCTAGCCTCCCAAGCTATGTCCTTAGAGGTGTACCTGTACCTGAAAATGATGTCCCATAAAGGGTGGGCCATAGCCCAGTAGAGATACACTAAACCAGCCATGAACAATGACTAGAAGATTAGCAGTTGGTAGATGGTCAACACAGATACATCTACATATATCACATTTCGATTTCATTTCTTTTTCAACCTTGAGTTTGAAACAAGGCTCAAAACTTAGCCAAATAACTTGATGAGAATAAGTCTCATCTTAAAACATTTTTGAAATTCATGGTGGATACACATTTTTATGCTGTATCAGTAACACATAAGTCACTTCCATACTATACGAGCGATACATATTTTGGTGTTGTATCAACATAACATAGAAACACTTCTATACTTCACAATTGATAACGATATACATTTTAGTGCTATATCAAATCAAAACAAACACTTCAATTCACAACCTGATACACATTGTAGTGCTGTATCACTGTCACAAGAAAATACTTCTAATTCGCAGCCTGATACACATTGTAGTGCCCTATCACTGTCATAAGATTCGGTTTAGAGGTTCAGCCCCTTTCTTCCAATAAACCGTGGAGTACAACCCCTTTCTCCTCCCACACAATACAATGTATATAAACAATTATCATATACAAATTAAATCAATCAATACACATTTGAGTGCTGTATTGTACCAACTACCATATTCAATGGCTTACTCAATTGATTAGTTTTAGTTTGCCTAATTATCATGCATTGTCTACAACAATCAAGACTATCCTCCACCGATAGCCCAAAGCAGTTATTTCTATACTGAAAATAAATGCACCAAATGGATATATAATCAACATTTCAACATTCTCAATTTAATTCTTCCTTTCTTCAAATTAATTATACCAATTAATTTATCAATGTAATTAGAGCATTTCTCATAATTAACATCACAAGCCTAAGGTCCCATTTTCATCAATAAACCAATATTGATCCCATTTCTCTATGCCAAACATGCATATAAGTTTATATAAACAAAACCCCAACTTTTGTAAAATTACACAAAGGCCCAAACTTTCTCAAAATTACCCTACAACCCCCAACTCATCGAAATACCAAAATTCAAAGACAAAACTCATGAGAAGGAGTAGGATATCCCTACCACGAAGTTAGAGCTCAAACGGGAAGTTGAAGAAAACCAAAGTGCTCCAAACTCAGAGATTCACGTATCAAAATGGAGCCCTCGACGATCCACACACTTTTTTACAAAGGCCGGAGAACAGTGAGACACTCTAACTAGATCAAACCCTAGAGAGAAGGGAGTTTCTAGAGAGAGGAGCTCTCAAAATAGCTTTTTAGAAAGTAAGAGAGAGAGAGAGGATGTAAAAAGTGATTTTAAAATGCCCAGCTGCCAACTGATATACGACATTCCCGCTCGAGCGGAGAACACAACGCTCGAGTGTCAAGAACAAAAAACTAGCTACGCTCGAGCGCAAGAAGGCCCGCTCGAGCGCCAAGACACAAGAATAAAGTACATCCGCTCGAGCGTGAAAACCAGTCCGCTAGAGCGTGGATTTCTCCCTCCTAGAACTTACACCAAAAGGTACTACCCGCTCGAGCGCCAGAGTACCCGCTCGAGCGCCACCGCTCGAGCGCCACCGCTCGAGCGTAAAAATCACACCTGCAGAAGTTTTGCAGGGACACGAAATACTGGGAGTGTGCAATATCCGCTCGAGTGCAACAAGATCCGCTCGAGCGGAACGACCAAAAACCTTGCGACAAGATTATAGACCAAGGTTCAACCCACCTGTTCAAAACATCCCCAACACGTCCTAAAACTCAAAAAAATGGAATTAAAGGACGACAACAAGATAGATACAACTACCAACTCCACGGAACCGAGTCCGGAATACAACAGAAAAGTAAAGGGACAACCGGGATCGCTATAGGATGAAGTTGTTTCCTTAGGGCATGTTATCAACAAAGAGGAGATTTCAGCGGACCTGCAAAAAATAGAGGCAATTATGAATTGGCCTACACCAACAAATGTAACAGAGGTCCGCAGTTTCATGGGCCTAGCCGGTTATTACAGCAGGTTTGTGAAAAGTTTTCAAGGATAGCTGTACCTCTTACCCAGTTGACACGTAAGGGGCAATCATTTGAATGGAATGACGAAAGAGAATCTGCCTTTCATGAACTAAAAACGAGACTGACCACTGCACCCGTATTGACATTGCCCACAGGTATGGAAAACTTTGTAATTTTCAGTGATGCATCTTATAAAGGTTTGGATTGTGTACTAATGCAAAACGGAAAGGTTATTGCTTACGCCTCCCGATAGTTGAGACCACACGAGAAGAACTACACAAGACATGATCTAGAATTGGCTGTAGTTGTTTTTGCTTTGAAAATCTGGCGGCATTATTTGTATGGGGCAAAATGTGAAGTCTACACGGATCACAAAAGTCTGAAATACTTCTTTACGCAGAAGGCGTTGAACATGTGACAGAGTAGATGGCTCGAACTGATAAAGGACTATGATCTTGAGATTCAGTATCACCCCGGGAAAGCTAATACAGTTGCTGATGCCTTGAGTAGAAAATCAATGGGGAGTCTGGCTTGTCTGCTTACTGAACAGAAAGAAATCTTGTAAGATTTTAAGAAGTCTAAAATTGAAGTGGTGTTGTGTGAACAACTGGCAATCATTGATGAAATTAAATAGAAACAGAAACAGAAAGAGGATGCATTCCTCAAGAAAGTTATTGATGAATTTGAGACAAGTCCGAAAGCAGAGTTCAGCATCGAAGGCGAAGTGTTGAGATTTTGAAACCGAATGTGTATTCCAGATATTCCGAAACTAAAGAAAAGGGTTTTAGATGAAGCCCACAAATCAGTGTTTGCTATGCATCCGGGTAACAATAAAATGTATCAGGATCTGAAACAAAGCTATTGGTGGTCTAAAATCAAGAAAGAAATTGCAGAATATGTCCAAGTGTCTTCAATGTCAGCAAGTTAAAGCTGAACATCAGAAACCAGGCGGTCTACTTCAACCTCTCCCTATTCCTAAATGGAAGTGGGAGCATGTGACTATGGATTTTATTGTTGGTCTACCCCGGACTCCTCAAGGTATGGATTCTATTTGGGTTGTAGTTGATAGACTGACTAAATTTGCACATTTTCTACCAGCTAGAACTACATTTAATGCTTATAGGCTGGCTACAATATACGTTGATGAGATTGTCCGTTTACACGGAGTTCCGGTATCTATTATGTCGGATAGAGATCTGAAATTTGTATCTAGATTGTGGAAGAGTTTGAAGGAACCTATGGGAACAGAACTGAGATTTAGTACTGCATTCCATCCACAGACAGATGGGCAATCAGAACGGACCATACAGACGTTAGAAGATATTCTAAGGATGTGTGCCTTGGATTTTCAGGGGAGTTGGGAAGACTATTTGCCACTTGCAGAATTTGCATACAATAATAGCTTCCACTTTAGCATCGGTATGGCACCATACGAGGCTTTGTATGGTAGAAGGTGTAGATCACCGATTTGTTGGACAGAAATCGGGGATAGAGCTTTACTTGGGCCTAAAATTGTGCAAGACACTTCTGAGAAGATCGAAACTATTTAGCAAAGGCTCAAAACAGCTCAGGACCGACAAAAGAATTATGCAGATGTTCGAAGAATACCTCTTAAGTGTGAGGTTGGTGACCATGTGTTTATCCGTGTGACCTCGATGAAAGGCCAAGTCAGATTTGGAAAGAATGGTAAGTTGTCGCCCCGTTACATTGGGCCGTTTCAAATTCTGGAAAGGCTTGGCCCAGTTGCTTATCGAGTCGCTTTGCCACCAAGATTCGAGCAAATCCATAATGTGTTTCAAGTGTCGATGTTGAGGGGTTATCTTCGAGACCCGTTTCATGTGATTGACTATCACCAGGTAGCTCTTGATGAAAATATGGAGTACACCAAGGGGGCGGAACGAATCGTTGACCGGCAAGTGAAACAATTGAGAAGCAAGTCCATCCCAATGGTGAAAGTGGAATGGAAAGAACACCATGGGACGGATGCCACGTGGGGAAAAGAGGATGAAATGCACCTACACTATCTACATTTGTTTCCCGACGAAGGTAAAATAAGTTTGGAGGACCAAACTTCCTAAAGGGGGGAAGATTGTGATAACCCTGTTTCAAATTATGCTAATTGGTCCTTATTATGAATGTGATTATGTGTTTAATATGATTCTGTGTGCCATTTATGTGAAAATATGTGGTTTTGAATTTCTATCTGCTCACCGTAGGAATATTTGTTTGATTATCTGCTTTGGAATTTAAATTGAAGGCCCTATCGGCCACAGAAATCGAAATTGACTAAGCCATTGTGATTGGCGTAATTTTTAGAGCCTACGGTGAAATTTAATTGAAAATTAATTCGGATCAAATTAATGAAATGGTGCCCAATTATTTAATATTAAAGAAATGTATTGAGTGGCAGCTTTTAAAGGGCCATTATACACCCTTATTTTTGTTTCTTTTGAACTTAACATCTAAAATTATGCTATAGAGAGAGGGAGGAGCCGAATTTAGTGAGAGGGGAGGCTCAAGGTAGAGATTTGGCTAGGGAACTTGGTGATCTTGAAGGCACACTCAAGATTTGATCATAAATTGGGAAGATTGAGCTTCTAGGTGAGTAATTGGTTAGGAATTCATGAGTTTAATATTGTAATTTTGTGAATTCAAAGTTGATTGGTGATTAAGAACAAGAATTGTGTTGTGTTTGATGAGTTTGAAGTCCATGTGTGCATGCATGTAGAAAATTCCTATGAAATTACATAATTTAGCAGGTAATATGTGATGTATGAAAGATTGACAGTTGGATCACACATGCAAGCATGTTTTTATTGAGTATCATGAGGACGAACACCAATTGCATCATTTGAAATAGAAATGAAGTCAAAATTAACATGCATGTTTGATTATTAAAGATTTGGAGCTTATATGGGAGTTGAATGCATGAGCCATGACTAATTTTGAAGAATTGGACCATGATTTTGAATGAGTGGCCTCATGTTGTTTACATCCATGTGCTATATATTGTATTTGCATGTTTTGAAAGCAGAATTATTGGTTTTGGACCTTTTAAAGTTGCATTTGAGCTCAAGAACAAGTTCTGGAAAACCCAGAATTCTTGTCATCCGCTCGAGCAAGGGAACCACCGCTCGAGCGTAAAATACGGGCTCACAGTATTTTTACAGTCATGGATGTTCGCTCGAGCGGGGAAGTTCACGCTTGAGCGGGGAGCTATGCGAAATGACCTTCAGCTCGAGCGCCCGAATTCACGCTCGAGCGTAAAAATGAGGTAACCAGAACTTTTACAGACCTAATGGGTCTGCTCGAGCGGGGAAGTCCACGCTCGAGCGGGGACCCCTGTTTCTGAGATTTTGTAAATGCGTTCTATGTTTCGTTTTCTGTTCCCTTTCACTTCTAAGTACTCTTAGGCATGCATTAAGTATTGAAAATGAGTTAAAAGGATAAGAATGAAGCCTAAAGAAGAATATGTGAATTAAGAATGGATTGAATTGTTTGTGACCCATTGTGTTCATGGAATGTGTAGGGTCGAGCTCCAAGGCGAATCGTCCCGCCGATCACTGTGAGTAATATCTTCATAAAGATATCTGAAGTATGTTATTTGTCCAATTGGTTACTCCTATGTAAGTCTTATAAGTTCGTTAATTTGAATGGTGGACAAATGTTTGCTATGCAAAATGAATGGGCCAAAGGCCAGTTTGACATGAATGAAAGAGTGAATGGGCCAGAGGCCAGTCTGACGTGAAAGATAGAATGAATGGGCCAAAGGCCAGTTTGACATGAATGAAAGAATGAATGGGCCAGAGGCCAGTCTGACATGAAAGATAGAATGAATGGGCCAAAGGCCAGTTTGACATGAATGAAAGAATGAATGGGCCGAAGGCCAGTTTGAGATGAATGATATGAATGAATGGGCCAGAGGCCATAAGACACGAAGGAATTGGGCCCGAGGCCGTATGATGTGTTTGGAACCGCAGTCACTTGACCTATATTTATATATATGCTAGATAGAAATGCGAATTGGGCCCAAGGCCATTTGAAGAACGTTGTTCTAAATACCGCTTGTGTAACTTCTTTATTTTATATTATTCACTGGGCTTTCACTCACGCTCATTCATGTGTCTGTAGGTGAGCCAAGGGAGGTCCAAACCCAGCCTCAGTGAAGTTTGTGTGGAGTAACCAAGGTTTTGCAGAGTCAGCCCTTACGTCTCACGCACGAGACTCGTCTTCACCCTTTTGCTATCTTGTTTTATTTTGTCATGTTGGCGAGGACTTTGGATACGTTTGTACATAGTTTTGATTGGCTGACTTAAACTTGAATGATCCTGTATGTTCAAAACTCTGTGTTAGTATATATTTTGATGTGAGTTATTAACATGTATATGTATGGTTTGTTATGACGTGCCATATAAGCACAGCTCTAAGGACAAAGTTTTAAATTTGCTTCTGTTTGGCCGCTTTACTCTGATGAGTTATGTCTTATTTGGTTTGAGGCCATAGGTAATCTCGTGATTACTGGCCGGTTATGTCCTTAACCCATAGGGGCGGGTTCGGGTCATGACAGAGTCATCTCTGTCAAAATTTTTTGTCTGAGGATGTGGAGGTGATTAGAGTTGCAATATAAATAAAAGGAAAATGTGTCTGCCTTCATTTATCAATTTAAGTGTTCTAAATGATACTTTTTGCCCAAATGGATTATGACAATGGCAAGTATGATTTTCCCTTTTCTAATCATCTTTCGAATGTGATTTATAGGCGTTGGATTTGTTTCTTTTAGTGCCTTCTGGATTTCTTTTACTTTGCAGCAGTTATGTGGGGAAATTTATTATGAGGTTGTGTATTTTGAACAATTTGACAACGTAATTGTTAAATCTACTGGCTGAATGAAGTGTTGCAAAAAATATGATCTCAAAATTAGTAATGAAGTTGTGTATTTAATGTTGCTATTTTAATTGGTGGCTGTTGCTATTAGAGAAACTTTTACATGGGATTATTGCCTATTGTTTGCGTATGGGATTACTGCTTGTCTTTGCTATTGAATTTGGAGTTGCTGGTATTTTTTTTTGGTATTGAACATTTGGAATTATGTTGGTTTTAGTTTTGAATTCTAATTCTAATTTAAATCACTGGATTGGTGCTTCTAAGGGGCACTTCTTTTTAAAACTCAAATAATTGAAAACTTTTAACATTATTTTGCTGTCAATATGGTAGATTGGTGAAGCCTTTTCAGGTACAAAAATCTTATAGATGAATGTTACAAAAAAAAAAAAAAAAAAAAAAAAAAAAAACTGTTAATATGTCTCATAATCTTAAAAAAAATTGTTGAATAATTTCATCTAAATTGGAATTATGTTTTATTCATGTTATTTGTTCTTGTCAAATGCAGGTTCAAATATCAAAGAAAGGAAAGAAGAAGAAGTAGTTAGGACAAACTCAATGAAAGGTGGCCTCTTTTTTGTTGTAATTTTTATTCTTAAAATTTAAGTTGTTGAGGTGGAATATTATTGTAATTCATCTCTGCTGTGGTGATTTCTAAGAAGTGTTAATTTTGTTACAAATTTTTGTTCGACAAAGTGCCTAATTTTGAGCAGTCCCTGAAATCATGGTAAATGTTTGAGGAAATTCAAAGTATAAGAATACTGAAACATTTGAGTTGATGTCATATTTTGGACAACATATTAAAATAGATTATCTAAAGGTTTATTCTAATTGATAATAGATTATAACATGCAGCAATGGTGGACCTGGATATTCTTATTAATTATGTTTATCATATATGTTTATCACATACATGTTGATAGGATCTGCAAAAGTGAACTAGCAATCCATGGATGGACAACGAGACACCGAAATTGCAGGAGGATCTCTTTCTGGTATAAGCATACTGGAGGAAGAGCTGAAGAACTGTTCCAAGAGCCTCATACCTTGTTATTTTCTTTGATTTCTTTGTTCTTTTAATTTTTGGTGGAGCAGCTTGAAGAGTGTGGTTTGAGATTGAATTTTTAGTGATTGTATTTGTCAAATCACAGATTGTGCATACTACTGCTCTTGTATACATGTAGTTAAATTCTCAAGCTTTCTTCTTAGTTAAATTCTTTGGCTGTGTGTTATGCTATATTTTAATTAGATTTAGCTCTGTGTTATGCTATATTTTAGTTAAATTTTTTTGGCTGTGTTATGATGCTATATTTCAGAATAAAGAAAAAAAAAAGAGCGGCATTTTTTTTTTCAAAAAAACACCACTAATCATGATGTCATACGTTATTTTGGGACGGAAATGGCAGTGGCGTTAAAGTTTTTTGTGGTGCTTTTTAAAACGCTGTCTAATGTTTTTAGCGGCGTTTTTAAAACATTGTAGAGTTATTACAACGGCCGTATAAGCGACGCAAGTATTAAACGTCGCTATAACTTATGACGGCGTTTTTCTGGCTCATAGCAGCGTTTTTGAAACGCCGCTAAAAATCAATTTTCTTGCAATGATCTCCTCTATTCCATTATAAAATTGAGGGAGGGATGATCAACCCAGAGCGTACCCTATTGCCATTCTCAAAGAGCAGTAGAAAGTTTCTAATCAGTCTCTTTAATATTAATGTCTATTTGAAGTTCGAAGCAATAGCATATGAACTTTTTAAAGGAAAAGTTGACCATTCTAAAAAATAAAAATAAATAAATAATCAACATAGTGCATAAATTATACATATCATGTATCTAAACATATAGCAATATACAATAAAATGCACCTATAACAAAATGTAATTATTTATCATGAGATATCGATGCTCTGTACACAATAAAAAAATCCAACAACCATTAAGGACAAAAAGCAAGCAATGCACAAGTGCATCAAATACAACCATATTACAAATGATAATAAAATAAATGTTAAGCAAATTGAACTATTTTGCCTCACAAGGTATGGGTATAGAAAGGGGAAAAGACCACCACAGATATTAATACTGCATCTATGTTGTGTCAACAAGTATTGAAAGATTATTAGTCAAGTAAATCAAACCTGTGCTTTTGAATCCTTTGGACCAAGGGTAGAAGAAGTTGGATTTCCTAACAAACAAGATGATGGTTTTGAGGGCAACTCCTCATCAAGAGATTCAGAATACATATCCGCATGTCCACCGTCCGCCTCAGCATCATTAACTGAACTTTTACCGTTGATGTTATGAGTCCGCATATGAGAAACTAAAGACTTCTGTTCTACAGGATCTTTCTTTCCAAGGTTAATCTCCACCTAAGATAGGTTAAATTGCGCTTCCCCAAAGGAATCAGTACTATCACGATAGGTGCGGCAAGAGGATTGAGATTTCTTATTATTGGATCTTATTTTTCTAGATGAACAATCTTCTTTCTTATTGGAATTTCTCCTAATTGCCTTATTTTTACCCTGATTCATGGCTTCTCCATCCATCAAATAACTGTCCTGGTCAAGAGTTTCACATTGCATGTTTGTTTTAGGGCTACCAAAGCTAATAGATGAAGCAGCAAAAGATCTCGATCTGGATGAAATTCTAATACTATCCTTCCAACCATTCCTACGACTAATACCCAAAGGACTATCCCACTCAGCAATTGCATCATTGCTAACAAATCTGTCACTGGATCCATCCAAACCAGTCATTGGATAAAAATTCTCTGGCCTCATTTCCGTATCACGAATAGAAAGCATTTGACCTAGAGTGCTAGCCATACCAATTACTCCAACATTCTGATACCTTTGGGACATCTTCCACCTCTCTGAGAGTCTCTTCTTGGCCTCCCTACTTACAAATGACTCAGTCGAAAGCCATGATGAAGGTCTAGGTTGGTTACTCCAGTGAAAGGACTTTCTGAGAGTCGATATTGTCAATTCTGATTCACTTCCAGACACATTATATGAGCTCTCATCCCCAACATATCCCTCAAGTATGGAGGGCAAATCCATTGGCTCACCGCATAAACTTTCTCTCATTTTCCTAATAATCTCCTTAGCTTTTTCTTTGGGCTCTCTAGACTTGGGCCTCAAAAAACCTACAACATCATTAGATGAGTTTTTCTTAACCTAATGTCCTCACCAGTATCAATGGTTAAAATTACAGGTGACAATATGTATTTTAACTAAATTTTAGGAAATGTATTCAAAATTTATCTGTCAATTTTTAAGTAGATGTGAATTACTTTATTTATTCATTTAACTTTTGCGGAGAGGCTCACATCTTTGTTTGAAAATGAATTCAAAAGAAAGTGAAATTGAAATCACATTGCACAAAGTGGAGAAAAAAAAGTAATCGAGCAAACGATGTTGTTTGTTGTCACCGCATGATACTATGACAGCACCATCCCCGAATTCCGTAGACTCAAACAGAAACTACCAAACTAAAAACAAATTAAAACACAGAGACTACACTTAGCTATGTAAACACAGAAAGAAATTAAAACACTGAAACTCCACTTTTTTCCTTATGATCTTTCTTTCTCCTAAAAACCTTCCTGGAGTCTGGGAGTGAGTCTAGACCCATGAGTCTTGCGACTACTCCAGGGGTCTTGACGTGGGTTTTGAAATTCTTGTTTGGGTTTTCAAACGTGGTGGTCATGGTTGGGATGTCGATGGTGGGGTCGGATGGTTGGGTTGGGAGGCTGTCGATGTAGAGGAGGCAGCGGAGGATGCCGGGGAAACACTTGAACTTGGAATTCTGTGCAACCATGTTTGAGAGAGAGAGAGAGAGAGAGAGAGAGAGAGAGAGAGAGAGAGAGAGAGAGACTATGGAAAGGCCAAACTATTTGTTTTGAAAGAGAATTAATTGTTATTTTAAGACATATTAGGTAAAATATGAATGATTTCCATAATTTCAATATGGAGGGAGAAGTGATCTGTGCCTAATTTACATAATTTCAATGATTCTTATTTTAAGAATTATTAGGTAAAATATTTATATAAAAAAATTAAGATGGTTAGATATTAATTGTTATATATTTAAATTAAATTTATATTATAAAAAATAGATAATTATTTTTAAAATAATATTTGTCGCCTATTTTTTTGAAACAAATATGCTTTAAATATATAGTTATTGATATTCAATTATCTTAATTTTTAATATGAATATTTTAATTAAAGAGTTTTAAAAAGTGAACAGTTCAAATCATCAGAATCGATTCTAAAATAGACCTACTAAATCCAAACGCTCTCTCAAATTAAATAACAACTTAAAAAAGAAAGCCAAATCCTTTCTAATACCATGACATGACTTATGTGTTAATTATATGTACCAAAAAAAAAAAAAAAGTTATAGATAAAACAGGTTGAGTTATTTTTTTTAGGTAGTTAAATAAATGAATAAATTATAAACACACATCCGAGATTTATTTAAAATATGAATTATTTTATGTGATTTTAAAAATTATATCATGTCCCTTGAAGTTTAAATGGTCATTTTACCAATAAATCATCTAGTCACAGCTATTATTGATGTCAATAGTATATTTCAATAAATAATTCAACCAATTTTATTATTATATGGTAGAGCATTTAGAAATTTTATTTTTTATGATGATTATTTCTTACTCATTAAGTTTTTAAAATTTATTTAATTATTTCCCTTTCAAAAATCAATATGACCAATTTTTAAAATTCATATATTTTTATTCTAAAATAGTGAAATATTAGAACTATGTCATTTTTTTTATTTATAACAAAACATAATTTTAATTATTAATTGTTAATACAATAATTTTAATTTATCTATACTATATGTTATAGTAAAGGAATATTTGAAACAAAACACTTAAACTTATATATAAAATTTTGTTTACGAGAGACAAAACATAAAAAATTTAAATACAATTATCGTATTTTTAATAAATTATATATTATTTTATCACATGCATAGCACGGGTGATATACTAGTTCTATCACAACGCAATTCATGTTATCTCTATGTATAAATAATTTATTTTGTAAAATTTATGAAACAAATCATTTGTGTAAACAATTAAATTAATAGAGTATTGGTAGATGATAAAATCATGTTATTATTACATAATGTAAGTAAAAGTGTTGTAGCCTCTTTGAAGTTGAAAGTCTCACTCCAATTTTTTCAATTTTTCTGAATCTTATAACACTTAAAATACACGTCATTCTATGATTAGCTCAAAATAATTTATATAAATTAAGGCAATTTTTAAATCCTCTAAATCATTACCAAAATTTGTTAGTATTGCTTCCTTAAATTTTGTGATTATTATTCCTAGAATTACCTTATTCTAATTGGAATCATAATCTACATGATTGTACATTCCAAACTTCAAAGACTTCTATAATTATATTTAACAAGTTTAGGAAATATAACAATGGGAAGAAAGCGGCATATTAGGTCCACAATTTTTTAATTTTTTTTCTTCTTTAAAACACAATCACAACATAATTCTTAAGTGTATGGGGAAAAAATATATAAACACAAAAAGAATTATTAAGAGATTTAAGCTTGAAAAACAAGCGAATTGTGCAAATCAAATTATGAATATGATCCACATATTTTAAATGACGCATGGATATTTATATTCTCTATTTAATATGAATTGTTGTTGGGTTATTTTAGCCAATTTCTTTGTATATATCTTTTTTTTTTTTTAATAAGTTTTTTTTTATATTTATTTTTGTATAAATGAAAAAAATGCAAAACACAAAAAAAATATTTTTATAGCCGGCGAAATCTAGCTCCAGTACAACAAGAGCACCAAGCTCCCTCCTAAAGATAAAACAAAAGTGATGATAATCTTGGGTTTGACATCCTTTTTATAATGACGTAAGGGAATCCTAAGGAATTTTTACTACAATGTAAGAGGAATCGAAAAGAATTTTTACTATTAATATAAGAGAATTTACTTAGAATTTTTACCAATCATGTGACTATTTGAAAATCAAAGTATTTATGTGTATATTTTTTTTCTTAGTTTAAGTATTTTTTTAAGAAAAGACCAATCAATGGAGTACATTTCTTTAGAATGGAAAAAAATTATAAAATGGAAGAGATGTGAAATTTTTGTAACTTTATATCTACATAAATTCGGAAATAGTAGAAGGAGTAATTGATTAAGAGTCACAAAATTTAAAATTAAGAGTCAAAATTGATTAAATTAAAAGTGTAGAGAGCAACATGATATAAGAGATAAATTGTAGGACTACTAATATAATTTGTTTCTGTTTTGTTAATTTCTTACTCATAATTTAACTTCTTTTTAATTTTTTTTCCCTTGTTATTTAGTGGCCTGTTATATTTGGCAACTATCACAAAAAACTTTGAACGTATGAAATGAATATAATGATATTTCATCATCAAACAATTTTTATTATTACTTTTGGTTTAAATGGATGAAAAATTAGTGTAAATTTAGTTGCATTATTATTTGGATTGATTTGCATTTAATTTTGAAATAATGTAATTTGTTTAAGTGATTTACAATTTATCATTACATTATCAATGTTTTACATAATTTTTAATCTTTTGTGTTTATTATGCACTATACAGTGATTTTTATTTTTTTTTATTAAGATAAAATGAATATGTCAAAAATATATATACATTAGCCATGTAGATCACGGGCTTAACACTAGTTAATAAATATGGTAAAGGATAAATTACAAACATGCCCCTGACATTTACTTAAAATTATAAATTACACCCTATAGTTCTACAAATTACATTATGGCCCCGAAGGTTTCTAATTTCATAACAAATAGGCCCTTTTATTAATAAATTATCAAGTTAATTAACAGTTTTTAATAATATTAAAATTTTATTTCAATAAATAATTTAGATAATTTTATTACTGTATAGGTTAACAAGTAGAAATTTCACTTTTTCAAATAATTTTGTTAAATAAAAAATTTTGACAGCGAGGTATTTGAAATTTTCCAAACCACAAGGGGCAATTCGTATTTTAAGCAAACCTCAAGAAGTGTATTTGTAATTTACCCTAAAGTAAACAACAAAAATTATTTTGAAAGAGTACAGCCTGCACGGTGAAATTTGTCTATTGTGAGCTTATTTTGATAATTCAAATCGTTCATCTGGTATGACCCTTCGTGTAAATCATCTATACCAAAAATCAAGTTAATCAGATATCAATATCCACACGATCGAATCACATTTGTTTTTTTTTAAATAAATAAATTGTCAATTCTTGAAATGATGCATGCCATACATTTTTTCATTTTTTTTTTGTTCCAATCATGTGGCAAACAATATTCGATTAACTTAATTTTTTGTATAAATTATCTACTCAATAGGCCTTGTAAGATAAATAATTCAAATTATTAAGATAGATCCACAGTAGGCAAACTACAAGATACATTATAGTGAAAATATCATTTTGCCCCCCAAACTATCACGTGTTTTTCAATTTAACCCATGTACTTTGATTTATTTCAATTTAGTGCCTGAACTTTCAATAAATTGATCAATTTAACTCATGCCGTCACATTCCGTCTACAATTGGACGGAATATGCTAATGTGACACCAAAGTTCATTTGGAATTTCATTTTACCCCCAAACTATACCTTAAAAATCAATTTGCTCCCCAAATATAAAAAAATTAAATTTAATTATTTAATAAATAATTTTTTTATCTCAATAATAAAAAAATTAAATTTTAAATAATATATACTTTGCAAAAAGAAATAATTAAAAAAAATAAAAATTCTCATTTTGAATTATTTAGAGACTATAAAGCATAGATAATTTGACAAACATGTCTTACCCGTACTGAATACTTACAAATAGAATTTAATTATATGATTAGCCTTTTTTTTTTAAACATAAAGAAAGAAGAAGGATATTCTGAAGTGTCATCATTGCATCTGTGGACTCAAGTCCCGGGGTAACTAGTTGCCAGCCTGATTTAACCCAACTTAAAGGAAGGGACTCACCACCTAACACCAGTGAAATTCAACCATATGCCATGTCACGCCCCACTTTTTATTACTCGAAATCCATTACCAAAGCCATTATTTTAAATCCAATTTTAGAGATAACATTGCAGAAGCTCAATATATTTTCAAGAAATACATAAGTAAGGATTCTCTCATTTGAATATAAAATGGATGCAACATGAACATAATTAAATAGATTGCCCGCAGGCTTACATCCTTAAAGCACAAGAAAGGTTTAACCCTTTTTACACCAATGGCATTCCACCTACACGTAAAAGGCCACGTCTCCAACAAGTAAGAAAGATCCACGACCTTGAATCATTTCTCTATGTTCACCTAAAAAAGATTAACAACGTGGGATGAACATATAGTCCAGTAGGGATCTCAATATGATCCTCAACTATAACAACTTACATATAGCTATAATCATGAATGCTAATCTCATACCATATAAATAATGTGATGTTTTATATCCACCGTATGCTTACATAACACTTTTCTCGAAAACATTCAGTTTGTACCACAAAACCAAGTTTCACTTCCCTTACCCATTTCCCATTTCAAAAAATTATTACTCGATAACCAGGTTTTCCATTTGCGACAAAACACCACATAACATTCATTTTATGTTTGAAAACACGTTCATTAAATCCATTTTCTTCGCTTTATTCGTAACCCAAATATAAACATAATCCGTCTCGACGGGTTTGTCACATTTCACAACTTAGACTCAAAATTTAAGAAATAACTTCAACTAAATAAGTTATGGTGGAAACTCCCTCAACCACTCTCTAGTACATCCAAGTTTACATAAACACCTCTACTCAACATATGAAACAATTTACCTTACAAAATCATAATTATCAAAGCATATGATATACATAACCAGATTGAAACAACAACGATAAATAACCCCTGAATGTGCTAATGCTCTTCATTACCTTTATTAGGAAGTCAGGATGAAGACGTGGGGGTGTAGACACTCCATTTTTGACCGTCCTCAAGACTTGGACGTCACCGTTTGAACACTCGGTGATCATCCATGTTTGTGTTCGTTTGGAGTTCCCGGAGGTCTCGGCTCGCGTGCCCTGCCTCAGGATCTCCGAACTCAACCGTTTAGTGTCTGGTTTTGCACCAAACACTTGCATCTTGCCTTTGAGAGGCAGGGAATGCCTTGTGAGACATCCCCACACCCCACCGGCAGTGGCTAGAGGCCATCGGCTGGTCTTTTGCTGCTATCGGCACTTTTGTTTGTCGGTCGGCACATTTTATTGCCGGTCGGCATAGGTTGTTGCTGGTCGGCACTGTTTTTTGCCGAAATGGCATTTTTGGGCAGCCGACCACTGTTCATCCACTTTATGGAGATATTTTGTGCCAGCTATGATAGCTGGCACCAACTCTTCCCCCCTCCATACACGTATGGAGGGATCTCCCTCTAAGCAAGCTTGTTGAATAAGCTTTGCAAGAGGGAGTCTTATAAGAGGAGGGCCTTCCTCTTTGATCTAGGTTAGACTCTTGCAACCAAAAACCAGACCTTGGAGATATAGATACACATTATGTCTATACCTCCCTCTCTCTCCTCCTTTGTGTGTGTTTCTTAGCTCAAAAGGTGGTTTTTACCTTACTTTTGCACCATTACACACACCATCACACCTTACTCTGAGATTGAGGGACTTGGGGGGTTGTTTCTTGAGTTTTTGGACTGGTTTTGATCAAAATAAGGAGGCTAGACCATTTGTTCTTCGAAGGTTCTTCAAGGGTGAGCATCTTGATTTATATTCCCCAAACTTGCAATAGTTTTTTACCTATCTTGCTTGCTGTTTTAGCTCTTGTGTATAACATAAAAAGGGCTTGTATTTTCCTGCTTTAGCATTTTCATTAAGGTCATTTTGTGGTTTGAGTGCAAACTCACCCTTCTAGGCCTTGTTTGGTCCATTTTGGTGCCTCTTTGATAAGGTTTTGTTCACTTCAGTTTTTTTGGTCCTTTGACCATTGAAAATCAGTGTATTTTTAGTGTCAAAAAAGTCGGTTTGAAGTCTTGCATAGGGGAGGGACACCCCTCTCCCTTTATGGTTTTGTTTCCTTGAGTTGTGGCCCAAGAGGGTGACATGCATGCTTGCTTAGTTTTTGCCTCATTTCAGAACTTTTTGGGTGTTTTTAGGTCATGTGGGATCTCTATTTTTGGCTGGATTTGTACCCCCTTGTATGCTTGTAGTACTTGCTTTGTATTGCTCCATTTTGCTTAGGAGTGCATCTCATGATTAAGCCATGATTCTTGTGTGTGTTGGCTTAGTTCCATGAAGTTTTTAATGTTATTTTTCCATACTAAAAATCTGTTGGTTATTCATTTGTTCATGCTTGACATGTTTGTTAGGGTTGCTTTGCATTTTGGCTTAAAAGCTTTAAGTATGTTGACCTCTAGCTTGCATGGTTGTGATTACCCCCATGATTTAACACCATCTAGGACTACATTTTAGTCCAAGAATCATGTTTGTATGTGTGCATGCATGACCTCTTTTATGCCTTAAGGATGTACCCTCTTGTGCCTAGGAATGAGCCTTAGTGCATATGCCTCTTGGGGGTCATCTTGGCTGCCATTTTAGGAGTTTTTGGAGTCCCATTTTGCATGTAAAAATTCTGTTTTTACTTGCTTTAATCATGCCATGAGAAGTCATGTTGGTGGGAGTAAGTTGTCTCCTTTTTGTGCCTTAACCTTGGGACCATAAGTTTGCTTGTTAACATGAGATGTTGTCCATCATTTTGAGCACTTTTTGGTGCTGTCTTGGGGTGGACTAAGGACTGTCCCTTTATGGTCCAAAGGCTCCATTGCATGCTTGTTTCATGTAAGTTGCATGATTGCTTCATTAAGCCTCATAGCATGCTAATCCCATTACCAAATTGGTCTACGTTTGTACCTCATTTGCACCTTGCATGCTTGGCATTACACATTTGTCATGTTGGTTGCTTAGTGCTTGTTGTGCTTTACATCTTGGTACCATGTTGCATTTTGAGCCTTGTGAGCATAACATGCATTGCATCATTTGGCTTGGGGTGTCAAGCCAAATATGAGGGTCAAGGGACATTCATACTCCAAATGATGCAATGTACCTTGATTCTCGGTCACCGGGGCCTTTGACTTCGACATGATAAGGCTTCGGATCTCATTTTGTTTGTTGCATGCATCCTTACATTGAGTGGCGAATTTGATCCCTTGGGTCATCATGCTCCATTGATGGCTCGAAGATCGAGGGTCGTGCTTCTTTGAGTTCAAAACATGATAAGAAGCACAACCATGCCCACATGTACCTGAGAAGCCCATGCCATGCACTGTCTGTTCTCTGTTTGCTGTCAAATTGTCTTCTGTAGGAAGTTTCTGCCGACCGGCAGAATTTAATGCCGACCGGCAATATATGGAGTGCCGAGGAATCCAACAAATGCCGATGGGAATTGTGAAGTGCCGGTGGGAATTCTGTCCGGCCGGTGGTGCTCTGCAGGATGCAAGGAACATGCTCCAGTACTTTGGCAATTTTCAGAAAGACAAGGCAGTACAAACAGAGGCGGCAGAAGTACAGTACGGGTTTTCCGGGCGAGACGGATTTGAGCATGCATCATTCGCGCATCCCGAGGCAGAGGCTGCGGCTGCCCTCTTCTTTCCTTTGCCATCTTTTCTTTTTAATTAAATTAGAAATCTTGTAATAATTTTATTTGTTTATTATTTTGGGACTGTAATATTTATTTGGGCCCTCCGAGTGAGTGCAAATCTGTAATAAGTGTGTGTGGGTGGTGTGTATGTCTTCCAATCCCCATTTCTTTCTTCCCTTTTATTTACCCGCTTATGATGGTAGATCAGGGCATTTTTTGAAATTAGCATACCTTATGCTATGCATGCGTGCATCCATGCATTTGTGTTGCATACATTAGGCTCGGTACATCACGCTAACCGCATTTGTATTTCAAATTCTAAACCGAATATGTGATAATTGTGCATTTTCACATACCATGTTTAGGGCTAGCCGAGCCTGCCTAGATCGCATTTTGCATGTGATGCATTAGCCACTTTTAACATGAACTAGGACATGCATGTTTGCTAACTAGTTTACTGTTTTGGCACGGAGTACAATGTAAGTATTTTTGCTTTAGCATCCAGCATGCGTGTGAATGTTGCCATAATAGTATGCTTGCCATGCGGCTAAGTGCTTACATGAGATAAATTGCTTGAATGCCTGTGTGTGGAGGTCAAATTGCTTAAATTGGGATAATGCGTTAAAACTGTGAATTTTAAGCCCACTAGATAGTGGCGAAACCATCTTTTCCAAAAGCCCACTTGAGGGTGGCAAAATCTGCATTTTAGCCTACTTGCGAGTAGCAAACCATTTTCAAAACGAACATAAAATGTTTTGTTCCAATTTGGGCGATTTGGTCTATACTTGTTTGCTGCGCGCATAATATAGTAATTCTAGGCTAATAATTGGAATAAGAACGCATAACGTTTTCAAAATCGGATATCATGGTTAGTAGAGGCCGGTCTTCGGACCGGACGAAATGGGGTGCTCATAGCTGACCTTCCCCGATCGTACCCAAGCTCCCGAGCCGAGACAACTCCGGTGATGACGGACATGTGGCCTTCGGCACCGAGTCAGGGTTTCCTAAATTTCCCCATTTTAAAAATATTTAGGTGGCGACTCTGTATCTGGCAAAGCAGTCCATGTTTGGCACTACTTTTTCAAAAATCTGTTTCTCAAAACGATTTGCCAGATTTGGACTCTTTGGTTCAGATTAAGAACCGCGACAACAAAAATTGAGTCCGAACTGTAGTAGCGAGGTCCCCCTCCGCGGGCGCGTCTACAGTTTCTGGGGACTCTGCTGGGGAGAATTAGAGAGCTTGACTCAAACTCGTGATATCCTGTTTTGATTTCGCTTATATGTTTCTTTGCATTGCATGTGCATTGGTGCGCCTAGGAACACAGTGTTTGCCATCTGCCATTCCTGAACGGTTTGCCGGAGGCTTGCCTTGTCAAGGCATGTCCATAAGGCTGACCGGCTATGGGCTCTGACAGCGTGGGAACACAAACCCCGGTTTACCGGGGCACCCTTTTTGACCATTCGACCTAGTGCATATTCGGATCCATAGTGACCATTCCAAATTAGGACAGGCTGCTTACCCGATATTAGGTTGTTTGAGAACTGCTGCGTGCATAGTGAAACCCTAGCTCCTGACAAAATAGGACAGGGAAACCCTACCCCAATGTAGGGGTGTTTTGGCCCTCTTTACTTGCTATGTGCTTTTAGAATGTATTTTTACAGGGAAATGTACATACCATTTTGCAAGTCTGGGCATCAGGCCTGAGGGCATCAATATCAGTTTTAAGAGAATCAGTTATTTGCGGGTATCAGGGTTTAGTGTTGGGAACAGAGTTTGTTTTTGGGGAAACAGTGATCAATATCGAGGAACAGTGTGTTCGGCTCACCGACTTTGTATTTTGAATATCCAACTGTGTATTATTTGTTTATTTTATGCCGTTGTGCTGTCCAGTTGTTGATTTATTTATTGCTTTATTTATCTTTTTGCTAGGTAGTTTAGCATCATTACGTCTAACCCAGTAGACATTCCCCAAGCACTCTGGATCAGAGGTCGTCGGCTCCATCGATCTGAGGATCTGATAGAAGGACAACCGGTGTACCATTCTCTACCCCCGGTTACTAAACGGAAGGCAACTAGGCAGAGGACATCGGTCCAACAGTCGGTACAGAGGGCATCATCTACCCCACCTGTGTACAGTAGGGATCAGGATCCTGTTTCACCCACAGAGAGGGAACGCATACCAATAACTCAACCAGAGCAGAATAGTATGGCTAGCTTAGAGGAGATGGTGCGCCAACTTCAAGAAAGCATGAAAATGATGCAGCAGGATGCTGTCTGACAGGCAGAATTCGCCAGACAACAAGCTACAGTCATGAGTGAGCAAGCGGATTTAATTGGGAGATTGCAACAGCAAACTGGGGCATCACCTTCGCAGCAAATCCCTCCTCCATTAAGGGTTCCAATACCCGAAGAGACACTAATCGCCCGGAACGTCCAAGAGGATACAGACATCCCAACAGGGCCAGCTCTCCTCCCGATTCCACCTCAACAATCCAAGGCACCCACCCCCATCAATCTGTCGGATTCTCCCTTTGAGTCTGAGGTAGACCCCATGACGTTAAAAATGCACATGCTTGAAAAGCTGTTCAAGAAATCTCAAGGTACGAAGTCCATTCCCGACATTGGAGACGGATACATTGACACAGCTGTGACGCTGCCAGATCAGTTTAAGATGCCACAAATTGATCGTTTTGATGGATCTGAGGATCCCATGGTACACCTGCGACTATTCTCAGACGTCCTAAGGCCAATGGGCCTCACTAGATTGCAGAAGCTATCTTTATTCGGCCGGACCTTGTCAGGTGTGGCGGCCGCATGGTATGCCAAGTTAGAGGATGACGTCAAGAGAAATTGGGACGAGATGGCCGAGGCCTTCATCCTGCAGTACTCGTATAACACACAAATCGAGATCATGACCCGGGATCTCGAGACAACGAGGCAAGAACCCAAGGAAAGCTTCTCAGAATTTGTAACTAGATGGCAGGCTAAGGCTTCGATGATGACCTTGAGACCCACAGACAAAGACTAGATTCGGATGATTGTGCGCAATCTTCAGCCGAAGCTAATGCAAAAGATGATTGTAGTCCCCTTTCCCACCTTTGCTGATCTACATGAAATGGGGGTGCAGATCGAGGACGCCTTGAGACAAGGATGGATTGATAATGACCGGGAGCAACCCCGTAGAAATTTCAATCGTAATACTAATGCAGGCCCGAGCGGTGCTACGACTACCAGGACCTCCGAAGTGAGTATGGTCACCACTAACCCTTCCACAAGAAATACGGCAGCCACACCATTCTCCGGTGCGTCCGGAAGCAACTCACAAACAGCCAAATACCCTCCCAGAAACACCAGAACCTTCGCTCCACTTTATATGCCCCTGTCCAAAGCTTTGGGGGTTTTGATTAGAAAAGGGCATCTGAAGCCCCTAGAGCCGCGACCCTTACCCGAAAGACTACCCGCCACCCACAATCCAGCCAAGTATTGTGCGTTCCACCAGTAGCACGGTCACGACACCGACCTGTGCGTTCGGTTACGTCATGAGATTCAAGATCTCATTGATAATGGGGTGATTTTACCCCCTGAGAAACCCAATGTTACTACAAATCCTCTCCCCACACATAACCAAGTTCCACCACCCAAAAGAATCAACTTCATCTACACTGGGGTCGCATCCTACGATCCTAGTATCTATATCACACCCTCCTACTTGCCTAAACCGAAAGTTTTCCTCCCTGATTGCACCGATTTGAGCATGATGGATGTCTCTATAACCCAACCCAAGCCAGTGGTGGTGACCATCGAGAACATGAAGGAGGTTGTCAAACCAGAGTCTGTGGAGCCTGAGAATGATGTTGGGAACGCTTACAGTCCGAGTGACTACATTTCACCAGTGGGCCAGAATAGACCAAATGTCGAATTTCCAGTCGGGGGAGAGCTGTGTGTAATCCGAGGGAACAGTCCAAGACAGGAAACGGATGATTTGGCAGCCATGGAAGAGGATTTTGCCAAGTTCCAATTTTGCGATAACCAAGATCTAGAATATTCAGCCACCAACTGGTATGATAATGAAGAATCAGCGGAGGCCACGGGATGGTTAGACGATCAGCCAGATGTAATAGGGGAGTTTCAGTCAGAACAAGGCCCGGCAGGGGCGGGAATGTCCACAACGGCCGGGGGTGTCAAAGAACAGAATACATCGTCAGAGAGCGCCGGTGTCGAGAATTTCGCTCAGGAATGGAGCATTTTAAGTACAGGGATCAGTGAGCAATCTACTGCATTGACACAGTTGGAACAAGAGAGATTCGAGGATTCTGAGAGGATCAGGAAAGCAAAAGGCCACGTGGGGGTCGAAACCGCCATAAGTACGGAAAGGGATAATGCTGCGAGCATAGGGATAAGAGATACTGCAGGTATCGGGACAGTTATGCCAGAACCAGACAGATGCCTGTCAGCCGCAGATGGTATGTGGTGGGAAGACGACGATTTGTGTCTTGCCCACACGGACGAGGATTGGGAAGGTAACCAACCAGATGATACCTGGTATATCGGTGAAGTCGATCACATGACTAGGAGTGGACGGTATTTCAAGCCTCCACACCTAGATCAACCAGAGGCATTTGGAAAAGATAATGAAGCAGAGAAACAAAAGGAGAAGCAACTCGAAGACGAGGCCGTATTGAAACAATTGAAAAAGATACAGGCAGACATCTCCATCTGGGGACTGCTTATGGCCTCTCGAGTACATAGGCAGGCCGTCCTTTCAGCCATGGATAAGGCCAAACTTTCCATAGATACCACGCCCGAACAGCTGGTGGGCTTAGTCTTTTCGGGAGGAAGTTCCCCAGCATTGAGTTTTTCTGACAAAGAACTGCCACCCGAGGGTGCGAACCATAACAAGCCGCTCTACATCTCTGTCGAGTGCAGAGATAAATGGATACCTGTGGTACTTGTCGACACGGGGTCCGCCATCAACGTCTGCCCGGCAAGGACAGCTTATGCGATCGGTTTAAAAGTCGCGGATTTTGTGCCAACGGCTCAGGTGATTCGGGCGTATGACAACACAAGCCGGGAAGTAATGGGGACAGTTAAGATTCAAACAAAGGTTGGACCGGGACAGCACGAGATAGATTTCCACGTCTTGGAGGTTCCTGCAACGTTCAACTTGCTTTTGGGGCGGCCATGGCTGCATCAGGTAAAGGCGGTCTCCTCTACCCTACATCAAGTGGTGAAATACCCCTATGGAAAGGGAGTAGCCATTGTTTTTGGAAACTCGTCAATTCATCCGCCACCGGAAGTGTCTACACCTGTTCTAGAAATTGAACACGGTGTGGAAGATGTGTTCATATCGGGTTTTACCTTGGCCGAGGCTCGGGTTGTACAGAACATCATGCCAGCGAATGAAGGGGTGTATGTTAGTGCCCAAGCAGTCTATCTCATGAACAAACTCCAGCACATCCCTGGGATGGGATTAGGCAAGAGCGGCAGGAAAGGCGCCGCAGCATCGACCGAAGTGCCACATAACCCACATACCTTTGGTTTGGGCTACCTACCCACCAAAGAGGATTGGATAAGGAAAGGAAAGGAAATGGTCGGAAGGGCCAGGGCGAAACAGATGGGGAAACCCTTTGACTTAATGCACCAGCCCATTCGGGGTACCCTAAACGGACGCTTCGTCCGGGGGGGGAGGACTTTCTGTTCTGTGGTTTCCCGGAGCCGTGGCTCAACGCGGAGAAGAAGCGCATGCCAGGATTTGAGATTTTCTTTGATTTACAGTTACCTGAGGATGATATCGCCGAAGGGCAGGCAGAACTATCGGCTGAGGCTGAGCAAAGTAAGGAAGTACAGTCTGAGGACGCTGAAAATGAGATGGGGGCAGCGCTGGCGTGTATGCTTTCAGATCCTCCGATCGAACAGAAGTGCTTAGGGGATAGCTCCTCGGTATGTGTGATTGGGAATGAACCGGCTGCGGGCCTACCATCAGCTATTTTGGATGCGTCCATCGCACCTTCTCTCATCTGGCAATATGAAGAAGGCTTTTTATCATGCAGCACCGGGTCAGGTAGTGAGCCGGAATCTGATTCTACCGAATCTTGTGCGTCAGAATCAGATTCCAGCTCAACTGAGTCTGAGTCAGGTATTCCCGGGGGTGATAACCCGGATGCCACAGTCCTGTCTAGGTCGTCTTTTTCATTTTCTTTTGAGTCTGTTGTAACAGAGGAATCCGACGGCTCGGAAGTATTTAATGAGAACGACGTGGATGTGGTTTCGGAGTATTTTTCTGTGCATTTGATTTATTGCTTAAATCAGGATTTTCAAAATTTTGATGAAAACGACGAGGAAGAAATTCCTCCGGTTTTGCAACGGTTAATTGATCAAGAGCAGGAAAGATTTGTTAAACCTTTAATGGATGAAATCACTACTGTGAATGTTGGTACTGAGAAGGACCCACGGCTGGTCCAGATCGGGTCCACGTTGTCTTCTGAGGAACGCGAGCGCTTAGTCGCTTTGTTAAAAGATTTCAAAGATGTTTTCGCGTGGTCCTACGAAGACATGCCTGGAATCGATCCAGAGATTGTACAGCACCGGATCCCTCTTGATCCCGAGGCCCGACCTGTTAAACAGAAGCTCAGAAGGATCCGCCCTGATTGGGCCATTAAGATCAAGGAAGAGGTCACCAAGCAGATTGATGCAGGCTTCCTGTTGGTGTCTGAGTACCCGACTTGGTTGGCCAACATTGTTCCGGTGCCAAAGAAAGATGGCAGAATTCGGGTCTGTGTAGACTTCAGAGACTTGAACAGGGCCAGTCCGAAGGACGACTTTCCCCTGCCGCACATTGATGAATTAATAGATTTCACGGCAGGAAACACCTTGCTTTCGTTTATGGATGGCTTCTCAGGCTATAATCAGATAGTAATGGCACCCGAAGATCGGGAGAAGACTGCATTCATTACCCCGTGGGGTACATATTGTTATAGAGTGATGCCATTTGGGCTGAAAAACGCTGGAGCTACCTATCAACGGGCAGCAACTACAATACATGATCCATAAAGAGGTCGAGGTGTATGTGGACGACATGATTGTCAAGTCCAAAGAAAGAGAGGGCCACTACACCGCCTTACAAAAATTCTTTCAGAGGATCAGAGAGTTTCGGCTGTGGCTGAATCCCCAGAAGTGTACTTTTGGTGTTACAGCAGGGAAGATGCTAGGGTTTCTGATTACGCAAAGGGGCATCGAGGTCGACCCTTCCAAAATCAAGGCCATCTTAGAAATGCCACCACCGAGGACTGAAAAGGAGGTGCGAGGCTTTCTAGGTAAAGTGCAATTCATAAGACGGTTTATCTCTAAATTAACCTTGACTTGTGAACCACTTTTTGGTCTCCTGAAGAAAGGAAAGAAATTCCAATGGGACGGCCGATGTCAAGCAGCTTTTGAGCAGATCAAAGAGTATCTACAGAACCCGCCTGTGTTGTCATCGCCAGAACCGGGGAGACCGTTGATATTGTATCTTTCGGTAACTGAGACTACCATGGGCAGCATGCTCGCACAGGAGTCAGAAGACAAAGTGGAAAGGGCCATCTACTATCTGAGCAAAAAGATGCTGGATTACGAGACCCGCTACACTCCGCTCGAGAAGGCTTGCTTGGCCTTGGTATGGGCTACCAGGAAGCTGCGGCACTACCTGTTAGCTCACTCTGTAATGTTGGTTTCACGTTTGGATCCCATCAAATATCTTTTCGAGAAACCAGCACTTACGGGTAGGCTAGCTCGTTGGCTGCTATTGCTTTCCGAATTTGACTTGAAGTATGTAACACGCAAGTTGGTGAAAGGGAGAGCGGTAGCGGAGTTCCTTGCCGACCACCCGGTTGAGGGGGATGAAGCGGTTGAGTACCTATTCCCAGATGAAGCCATTCTGCACATCGAAGATGAAACTTGGACGATGTACTTTGACGGAGCGTCAAACCAGTATGGGTATGGGATAGGGGTGTTGCTGATAGTGCCTGACGATTCCCGTATCCCTTTAGCATTCAAGCTCCAGTTCAGAGTCTCGAACAATGAGGCAGAGTATGAGGCATGTATTGCTGGTCTAGAAGCAGCCCTAGAACTAGGGGTAAGACGGTTGGACGTCATTGGGGACTCGAATCTTGTTGTGTCTCAAGCAAAAGGAGACTGGAAGGTCAAGGAGGAAAGGATGATAATCTACCACCAAACCTTGGATTTGTTAATTCCTCGGTTTGAGAAGCTAAATTTCACCCACCTCGTAAGAGAGAACAACAGGTTCGCAGATTCACTAGCAACTCTATCTTCCATGATAGACATCCCGACCGGAGTCCAGATGCGTCCAGTCATCATCGATCAGAAGTTTGCGCCAGCATACGAGTCAATTTCCGCCATAGATGAGGCCCAAGACGACAACCCCTGGTATTACGATATTTGGAACTTCTTGGAAAAGGAGACGTATCCACTAGGGGCAAACGTCAAGGATAAGAGGGCCATTAGAAGAATGGCTATTCAGTTCATTATCTGCGGAAGTAAGCTGTACAAAAGGGGTCATCTGGGAATGCATAAGCTCTGTGTAGAAGCTGAAGAGTCGAAGCACCTAATGGAGGCTATTCATGGAGGGGAGTGTGGTGCGCACATGAATGGAGTAATGCTCGCCAGAAAGATCCTCAGGCAGGGTTACTACTGGTCGACCATGGAGGAGGATTGTATCGGCTTTGTTCGGCGATGCCACAAATGCTAGATCCACGCAAACCGTATGAATATCCCACCATCCAAGTTGTACAACATGACTTCCCCGTGGCCGTTTTCCGTGTGGGGGATTGATGTAGTGGCGCTGTTACCCCGAAGGGGTCGAACGGACATGAGTATATCCTCGTAGCGATAGATTATTTCACAAAGTGGGTCGAGGCCCAATCATATGCAGTGTTGAAGGTGTCGCACGTCGCCAAGTTCATCAGAAACAACATCATTTGCCGCTACGGGGTGCCAAACGAGATTATTTCGGATAATGGATCCCACTTTAAGAAAGAAGTGGTCGACTTGTTGGAAAAGTATAACGTGGCTTTTCATAAGTCATCTACGTACCGGCCGCAAACCAACGGAGCAGTTGAGGCCGCCAACAAAAACATCAAGCATATACTGCGGAAAATGGTGGAGACCTACCGAGATTGGCCAGATAAGTTGCCGTTCGCTCTATGGGGCTACAGGACTTCAATTAGAACTTCAACCGGAGCAACTCCGTATTCGTTAGTTTATGGAATGGAGGCTGTTCTACCTATTGAAATTGAAGTTCCGTCGTTACGGGTATTGGCTGAGTGTCAGACAGCTGAGGCAGATTGGCAGCAGAGCAGGTTCGAGGAACTTATGCTCTTTAACGAAAGAAGGCTGAAAGCACTGTACCACGTTCAAAGTTATCAGCGCAGGATTGCTCGGGCTTTTAACAAGAAGGTTAAGTCTAGAAATCTAAAGGAAGGGGATTTGGTACTCAAAGACAACCGAGCACCCATCCACGACCCGAGGGGCAAGTTCAGACCCAATTGGATTGGTCCCTACATTATCAAAGCTATCTGGTCGGGTGGAGCTGTGGTTCTGATGGACTTAGATGGTTTGGAATTCTCCCAACCGATCAACATGGACAAGTTGAAGAAATACTACCCTTGAGAGGCTCGCTAGGCCGAAAACCCGAAAGGGCGACCTAGGCAAAAGTCAGAGCACAAAAAAATTAGAAAATATAAAAACTGAGCTGGCAAGGCCGAAAACCCGCAAAGGGCGACCTTGGCAAAAGTTAGAGCGCAAAAGGAGAGTGAAAATACTCGAGCGAATCTAAGCCGGAACTACGTGAGGCTTGATTCCCATGTTTGGGATACGTAGGCAGCTTCATCTTGAAGTTCAGCTATAACACTTCCCCGATCAACTTTGTCCATTTGATCATCTCAGTCATCTTTGTTCATCAGCATTCGTTGGAATCTCCGGTGCGGTGCCACTCAGACTAGGGGTAACTTTCCGTTGCTATGCAGTGCTGCGGCGCTCTTCAGACTAGGGGCAACTTTCCAGTTGCAGGAATCTGGGATTGTGCATCTCGAGTGACAGATCTCAGGCGTGTCCAGTTCTGATCCACATCAAAAATATCTTTGAAAAAGTTTTAATATAAGCTGACTTTGTTCAAATAATCTTTTTACAACTTTGACCATTTTTGGACCAAGGTGGAAAATTTTCAGTGCCACATCCTTCAATTTCTTTGATTTCAAAACAGAGTTCTCCTGCTCTTACATACAATTGAAGTTGCTTTTTATTACATTCATAAAAGAAAACTTGAAAGTACTAATAAAGCAATAAATCTGGGGCATAGTCAAGTCAGGTGTTCCTGCGCCCCCTCCCGGAGCTGGTCGAAGCCTCTGATACCAAGCTGGGCCCGATCTGTGCTTCTTCATTGAGCCAATCTATGCACTCGTCAGACAAAGTGCAACTAAAAGTAGGAGCGGGGGCCAGGAGTTCTCTCATCCTCCATGCAGTGGCCTGCCAAGCAAGCTGCGCGCCCCGGGCTGGGAATGCAGCAGGATACTCTATCCCCTCTGGCGGGCAGGTCTGATCATGACCAAATTGGCGTCGAATCCGAAATGGGAAATAGAATACACAGTGAGTGAGACCAACCAGTTGAATCCCAGTCTGCCGAGGCATGTTATAACTCATCGCTGGAAGGTTCAGCCAAGGGCACCGCCAAGCAATACAGTTTGCGGACAGGTGGCACATCCAAGCGAACCACCATTCCTCATCCAAGGCACTGACTAGACGATGCCGGAAGAAGTAGCCGCGAGCTGAATATGCTGGGCAGGAGTCCACAACCTGCAGTTTGTCCATCAACCATACCTGGGGAGGGATTGAAAAAAATGAGAGAATAAAGAATAGAGAGATGTACGAGGAGAGAAGAGTGAGAATGGGGTTTTTGTAAGAAAAGACCGAGCTCGAGGGCCGAGTGATGTGAGCAATACATAAATGCGAGAATTGGGTGGGAAACATTACCTGTAGTAGTAGTGGACTCCCCGCCAATCTAGACGTCTCATGACGATAAAAGGCGTCTAAGACCATTAGCGTCTCGGCTAGAGCCATGGCAATACAGCTCTTGCCCTCTTTCAAGCCTTGGGCGACCTCAATCAGCCGGACGCTAGCCCCTCCAAAGCCCAAGACAAATAGAAAATGGGATAGCATGCACAAGCAGAGGGCATGTCGCCGGAAGCCTTGCCAGTGATGGTTGTTGTGATCACCAGCATCAGAAAATCGATTAGCCAAACTCGGAATGTCCAGCATCCCATCACAAATCAGGGACCGAGCATCACGCATGCTGAGCCCACACATGCGCCCTAAGGATTGGACACGACCAAAATTAAGTTGGGGCAGGAGTTCCTCGTCGCGCTCGGACTCCATTAAGGCTCGGAAGTCTTCGAAAGTAGGACACATCTCTTGCCCGGCGAAGCTAAAGACATGTGTCACCGGATTCCAAACCTTGCCGCGGCTTGGAGAAACGGGAGGTGCAATGGGGTGCGACCTAGAGTGAATAGTGCATTTATGCCAAAACCCCGGAAATTCACTTTTTCCGAGCCATCCAAGCTAGCAATCCAAGCTGTCAGATTTTGAGCAAGAAACTCTTCCATTGGAGCGAATCAGGGTGAAAATGAGAAAAACTATGAGGCTGGGATCTTTTGTAGGAGATAAGGTTGAGTGGGGGACAGGTGTCAACATTCTGGTGGTCCCCCTCATTTAGTGCCGACCGGCCAAAAACTCTGCCGACCGGCCATTTTATTTTGCCGACAAAACAAACACATGGCCGGTAGCCATTCCTTGCAGCCGGTGGTCCCTACACCATGCCGGTGGACTTCCTTCTGGTTTCCTGAGCTGTTTATGCTAAGAATTGGGGAACTTCACCACCTCCAACCCCTCCCCGGCGATAGACTCTTGCGGAGCCATGCCTGTCTGCTTGTCGAGTTTTTTGAACATTTGCTTATCGAGTTGTATTTTGCTTTCTTTGAGCTCTTGATTTGTTCATCGAGTTGTATTCACACTTGTTTGGTTGCACCATGTCCTTGTTTTGCTTATCGAGTTGTAAGTCGGTTCACTACCTGATTATTACGATGGCAAATTTCCAAAATGAGTTCAATTTCGTTCACATTGTAGTGTGATACCCTGCGATGCGATGCACAGAAGATCCACAAATGCAACATCTTTTGAATAAAATGATTTGTTTCATTCCCATCACATGTTTTGCAAAGTGTGTGAATTTTAAGAAAGAAAATAAAACCTGCCTGAGGCAGTGCAATGTGCTTGAGCTACTAGTAAAAAGGAAAATAAAACGTAGAATGACAGGGTAGCCAAGTATCAGAATTGATACCAGTGAAACTCCCCTTGCGGTTAACGCACCTTCCGCATCTTTGTTCAGGTCAGCCACGTCGTTGGACGCCCTCACAATACGGGAAATCACACCTTTGAAACGTGAACCTTCGAGTTGACCTCAGGCCACAACTTCTGCGAGCAACCCTCGATGCGTGCGAAGAATGCCCCGCCTCGTATCCTTTTCACGCTTTGTGAACTCGACAAATTATTTCAATTATGCTATGTAATGGTACATCCTTTCTTTACTTGCATAGACCGCATGTTTAATTTCATTACCTGCGTAGACCGCATGTTTTGATTGCGTAGACCGCATGCTTAATTTCATTACCTGTGTAGACCGCATGCTTTGATTGCGTAGACCGCATCTTCTTTAATTTCATTACCTGCGTAGACCGCATGTTTTGATTGCGTAGACCGCATGATTTATTAATCTCATTACCTGCGTAGACCGCATGCTTTGATTGCGTAGACCGCATCTTCTTTAATTTCATTACCTGCGTAGACCGCATGTTTTGATTGCGTAGACCGCATGATTTATTAATCTCATTACCTGTGTAGACCGCATGCTTTGATTGCGTAGACCGCATCTTCTTTAATTTCATTACCTGCGTAGACCGCATGTTTTGCTTGCGTAGACCGCATGTTTAATTCCATTACCTGCGTAGACCGCATGCTTTGATTGCGTAGACCGCATCTTCTTTAATTTCATTACCTGCGTAGACCGCATGTTTTGATTGCGTAGACCGCATGATTTATTAATCTCATTACCTGCGTAGACCGCAGGCTTTGATTGCGTAGACCGCATCTTCTTTAATTTCATTACCTGCGTAGACCGCATGTTTTGATTGCTTAGACCGCATGATTTATTAATCTCATTACCTGCGTAGACCGTATGCTTTGATTGCGTAGACCGCATCTTCTTTAATTTCATTACCTGCGTAGACCGCATGTTTGGCTTGCGTAGACCGCATGTTTAATTCCATTACCTGCGTAGACTGCATCTTCTTTAATTTCATTACCTTCGTAGACCGCATGTTTTGATTGCGTAGACCGCATGATTTATTAATCTCATTACCTGCGTTGACCGCATGCTTTGATTGCGTAGACCGCATCTTCTTTAATTTCATTACCTGCGTAGACCGCATGTTTTGATTGCGTAGACCGCATGTTTAATTTCAATGCCAGCGTAGACCGCATGCTTCACTTACATATTCGTATTTTCGCATCATTGTTATACTCCCTACTTGCTTTGCGTTGTCACGCGTTTCGAGTACACTGCTTTGCATATTGCTAACGATATTGTACCTGTTAAGTTTGTTTTCTTTTCAGGCACGATATTGTATGTACGGTTCATTTGAGGCTGGTGCAACCAGACGAGCCGCACAGGTATTGTATCCTCCGAGTGAGACGTATTGAGAATTGCATAATTCTCTTACATCCTTTCTGCATTATAGTGTAGTTTGGTGTATGCTAGCTTAAAACTGTCGCATGTATGCTTCGTTACAGCTTTCTTTGCATGATCATAAGTTATGCTCGGCTCTGCATTGTCTTGCATTTTGCCCCTACCTTCGGGCGCATATCTTGATTGTCTTGCATGTTTGTCTAAGTCTTCGGCCTTGTCAAAAATGGGTCGTCTCTGGGCTTTGACATTCACTCCCGTTATTGTTATGACTTTCGAGTTCTGTCAAAGAGGGGCAACTGTAGACACCCCATTTTTGACCGTCCTCAAGACTTGGACGTCACCGTTTGAACACTCGGTGATCATCCATGTTTGTGTTCGTTTGGAGTTCCCGGAGGTCTCGGCTCGCGTGCCCTGCCTCAGGATCTCCGAACTCAACCGTTTAGTGTCTGGTTTTGCACCAAACACTTGCATCTTGCCTTTGAGAGGCAGGAAATGCCTTGTGAGACATCCCCACACCCCACCGGCAGTGGCTAGAGGCCACCGGCTGGTCTTTTGCTGCTATCGGCACTTTTGTTTGCCGGTCGGCACATTTTATTGCCGGTCGGCATAGGTTGTTGCCGGTCGGCACTGTTTTTTGCCGAAATGGCATTTTTGGGCAGCCGACCACTGTTCATCCACTTTATGGAGATATTTTGTGCCAGCTGTGATAGCTGGCACCAACTCTTCCCCCCTCCATACACGTGTATGGAGGGATCTCCCTCTAAGCAAGCTTGTTGAATAAGCTTTGCAAGAGGGAGTCTTATAAGAGGAGGGCCTTCCTCTTTGATCTAGGTTAGACTCTTGCAACCAAAAACCAGACCTTGGAGATATAGATACACATTATGTCTATACCTCCCTCTCTCTCCTCCTTTGTGTGTGTTTCTTAGCTCAAAAGGTGGTTTTTACCTTACTTTTGCACCATTACACACACCATCACACCTTACTCCGAGATTGAGAGACTTGGGGGTTGTTTCTTGAGTTTTTGGACTGGTTTTGATCAAAAGAAGGAGGCTAGACCATTTGTTCTTCGAAGGTTCTTCAAGGGTGAGCATCTTGATTTATATTCCCCAAACTTGCAATAGTTTTTTACCTATCGTGCTTGCTGTTTTAGCTCTTGTGTATAACATAAAAAGGGCTTGTATTTTCCTGCTTTAGCACTTTCATTAAGGTCATTTTGTGGTTTGAGTGCAAACTCACCCTTCTAGGCCTTGTTTGGTCCATTTTGGTGCCTCTTTGATAAGGTTTTGTTCACTTCAGTTTTTTTGGTCCTTTGACCATTGAAAATCAGTGTATTTTTAGTGTCAAAAAAGTCGGTTTGAAGTCTTGCATAGTTTTAAGCTAGCATACACCCCTCTCCCTTTATGGTTTTGTTTCCTTGAGTTGTGGCCCAAGAGGGTGACATGCATGCTTGCTTAGTTTTTGCCTCATTTCAGAACTTTTTGGGTGTTTTTAGGTCATGTGGGATCTCTATTTTTGGCTGGATTTGTATCCCCTTGTATGCTTGTAGTACTTGCTTTGTATTGTTCCATTTTGCTTAGGAGTGCATCTCATGATTAAGCCATGATTCTTGTGTGTGTTGGCTTAGTTCCATGAAGTTTTTAATGTTATTTTTCCATACTAAAAATCTGTTGGTTATTCATTTGTTCATGCTTGACATGTTTGTTAGGGTTGCTTTGCATTTTGGCTTAAAAGCTTTAAGTATGTTGACCTCTTGCATGCATGGTTGTGATTACCCTCATGATTTAACACCATCTAGGACTACATTTTAGTCCAAGAATCATGTTTGTATGTGTGCATGCATGACCTCTTTTATGCCTTAAGGATGTACCCTCTTGTGCCTAGGAATGAGCCTTAGTGCATATGCCTCTTGGCGGTCATCTTGGCTGCCATTTTAGGAGTTTTTGGAGTCCCATTTTGCATGTAAAAATTCTGTTTTTACTTGTTTTAATCATGCCATGAGAAGTCATGTTGGTGGGAGTAAGTTGTCTCCTTTTTGTGCCTTAACCTTGGGACCATAAGTTTGCTTGTTAACATGAGATGTTGTCCATCATTTTGAGCACTTTTTGGTGCTGTCTTGGGGTGGACTAAGGACTGTCCCTTTATGGTCCAAAGGCTCCATTGCATGCTTGTTTCATGTAAGTTGCATGATTGCTTCATTAAGCCTCATAGCATGCTAATCCCATTACCAAATTGGTCTATGTTTGTACCTCATTTGCACCTTGCATGCTTGGCATTACACATTTGTCATGTTGGTTGCATAGTGCTTGTTGTGCTTTACATCTTGGTACCATGTTGCATTTTGAGCCTTGTCAGCATAACATGCATTGCATCATTTGGCTTGGGGTGTCAAGCCAAATATGAGGGTCAAGGGACAGTCATACTCCAAATGATGCAATGTACCTTGATTCTCGGTCACCGGGGCCTTTGACTTCGACATGATAAGGCTTCGGATCTCATTTTGTTTGTTGCATGCATCCTTACATTGAGTGGCGAATTTGATCCCTTGGGTCATCATGCGCTATTGATGGCTCGAAGATCGAGGGTCGTGCTTCTTTGAGTTCAAAACATGATAAGAAGCACAACCATGCCCACATGTACCTGAGAAGCCCATGCCATGCACTGTCTGTTCTCTATTTGCTGTCAAATTGTCTTCTGCAGGAAGTTTCTGCCGACCGGCAGAATTTAATGCCGACCGGCAATATATGGAGTGCCGAGGAATCCAACAAATGCCGATGGGAATTGTGAAGTGCCGGTGGGAATTCTGTCCGGCCGGTGGTGCTCTGCAGGATGCAAGGAACATGCTCCAGTACTTTGGCAATTTTCAGAAAGACAAGGCAGTACAAACAGAGGCGGCAGAAGTACAGTACGGGTTTTCCGAGCGAGACGGATTCGAGCATGCATCATTCGCGCATCCCGAGGCAGAGGCTGCGGCTGCCCTCTTCTTTCCTTTGCCATCTTTTCTTTTAAATTAAATTAGAAATCTTGTAATAATTTTATTTGTTTATTATTTTGGGACTGTAATATTTATTTGGGCCCTCCGAGTGAGGGCAAGTCTGTAATAAGTGTGTGTGGGTGGTGTGTATGTCTTCCAATCCCCATTTCTTTCTTCCCTTTTATTTACCCGCTTATGATGGTAGATCAGGGCATTTTTTGAAATTAGCATACCTTATGCTATGCATGCGCGCATCCATGCATTTGTGTTGCATACATTAGGCTCGGTACATCACGCTAACCGCATTTGTATTTCAAATTCTAAACCGAATATGTGATAATTGTGCATTTTCACATACCATGTTTAGGGCTAGCCGAGCCTGCCTAGATCGCATTTTGCATGTGATGCATTAGCCACTTTTAACACGAACTAGGACATGCATGTTTGCTAACTAGTTTACTGTTTTGGCACGGAGTACAATGTAAGTATTTTTGCTTTAGCATCCAGCATGCGTGTGAATGTTGCCATAATAGTATGCTTGCCATGCGGCTAAGTGCTTACATGAGATAAACTGCTTGAATGCCTGTGGGTGGAGGTCAAATTGCTTAAATTGGGATAATGCGTTAAAACTGTGAATTTTAAGCCCACTAGATAGTGGCGAAACCATCTTTTCCAAAAGCCCACTTGAGGGTGGCAAAATCTGCATTTTAGCCTACTTGCGAGTAGCAAACCATTTTGAAAACGAACATAAAATGTTTTGTTCCAATTTGGGCGATTTGGTCTATACTTGTTTGCTGCGCGCATAATATAGTAATTCTAGGCTAATAATTGGAATAAGAACGCATAACGTTTTCAAAATCGGATATCATGGTTAGTAGAGGCCGGTCTTCGGACCGGGCGAAAGGGGGTGCTCATAGCTGACTTTCCCCGATCGTACCCAAGCTCCCGAGCCGAGACAACTCCGGTGATGACGGACATGTGGCCTTCGGCACCGAGTCAGGGTTTCCTAAATTTCCCCATTTTAAAAATATTTAGGTGGCGACTCTGTATCTGGCAAAGCAGTCCATGTTTGGCACTACTTTTTCAAAAATCTGTTTCTCAAAACGATTTGCCAGATTTGGACTCTTTGGTTCAGATTAAGAACCGCGACAACAAAAATCGAGTCTGAACTGTAGTAGCGAGGTCCCCCTCTGCGGGCGCGTCTACAGGTGGTAGGCGAGGCAAGCCTAGGAGTCAGGAAATACCTATACCGGATGATATTCCGGTGCAGCAGGAGGGTGTTGGTCAGGCCAATGTGGCCGAGCCAACAGGTCAGCAGGCTATGGGCGCCTTAGCCCGTGGGATAGCAGATGCTTTGAGGGAATCCATGGGCATTCTCAGAGCTGAGAATCCAGTTCAGGCCCAAGTTGTTAATGCAAGGCCTCCCTTTCGGAAGAGGGAGTTCTTCCGGTCTAATCCAGATGAGTTTGTTGGGGATCCAAAGGAGCCACTTAAGGCTGATGAGTGGTTGGAGTAGATGACCAAGACATTTGAGATGATTGGCATCGAGGATGGGGTATTAAAGGTGACCTTGGCATCTTTCCAGCTTAAGGGGGATGCGGGTCAATGGTGGAAGTTCACGAGGGGCCGTATTGGTGGCACTTGGGAGGCTTTTGTAGATGCTTTCCAGGAGAAGTACTTAGCCCCAACTGTCAGGGAAAAGCTGAGGGACCAGTTTTGTCAGCTCAAGCAGCTAGGTTTGTCAGTGGCCGAGTTTAAGGCCGCCTTTACCAGTTTGTCCAGGTTCGCACCTGAGCTCGTGGCGTCAGAGGAATGCCGTTGTATTGAGTTCGAAAGGAAGTTGAGGCATGGCCTCAAGATGAGGGTTGGGGGATTCATGATTCGGGAGTATGGGCGTCTTGTGGATGCCACGACCCATATAGAGTCTATGATGGAGGAGGAGGAGAGGATGAGGGGCTCCAAGAGGAGTCAGGAAGGCCAGGGGGATGGTAAGAGGCAGTGGGGTTCTAACCCTCAGCAGTCCCAGAGTGCTTTAGCGAGATCTACCTTTCCAGTGCCGAATTCAAGTTCTGGGAGAGGCAGCCAGGGGGACTTTGCCTGTTTCAAATATGGTCAGCTAGGCCACAAGTCTCCAGCTTGCCCACAGAGGGGAGGAGGTCAGGGAACAACTTTATCTTCAGCTCGACCTTAGAGCCAGAGTCAGGGCAGAGGCCGGTCGTCCTTTTGTTATCAGTGTGGTCAGGTAGGACACCTGAAGAGGTTCTGCCCACAGTTGGGTGGTACACTTGGTGCGTCTGGTTTGAGACAGACACAGAGTTTGCAGCCAGTACAGTCTGTTCAGGCCTCGAGGGCTAATGAGGAGGCTTCATCGTCTCAGTCTGTGCACCAGTCTTTTGCTCTGAGAGGTGAGCAGGTAGATCAGGGGCCTACAGGGCGCGTGTATGCTGTTATCGCGCAGGATCTTGTACCGGCTCCATCTGTTGTGAGAGGTACCTTTTTGTTTTGCAACTCAGTTTCTAATGTGTTGATTGATACGGGTGCATCTCATTCCTTTATATCTGCTGCATTCGCATCTGTTTTGGGATTAGAGTTGGCACAGTTAGCATCACCTATTTGTGTTATATCGCCTGTTGGGGGCGAATTGATTTTGAAACACAGATGTAGAGGTTGTGACATAGAGGTCACCGACCGCCGACTTCCATTTCCTATTGTAGTTATGCCTATGTCGGGTTTTGATGTTATTTTGGGTATGGACTGGTTATCGTCATACCGGGTAGTTATTGATTGTTACCGCCAGAGGATCACAGTTTGTACCGTGAGCAGGGAGTGTTTTCGTTTCTTGGGGGATTGGGTTGGTAGTGTGTTGCCACCGGTGCATGATCCGCGAGGGCGGAGTGAGCTTAGTGGTCTTCTCGCTAGCCTTATAAGTAGTGAGTGTGATGAGGCCGGGGTTGAGTTACCGAGAGTGGTTTACGAGTATTCAGATGTTTTTCCTGAGGATCTTGTTAGTTTGCCACCACATCGAGAGATAGAGTTCTCTATTGATTTAGTGTTGCGCACAGCGCCGATTTCTACGACACCTTACCGTTTTTCCCCAGCCGAGTTGAGTGAGTTGAAGGTTCAACTCCAGGAGTTGCTAGATAAGGGTTTTGTTCGCCCTAGTGTTTCACCATGCGGAGCACTGGCCCTCTTTGCTAAAAAGAAAGATGGTGCGTTGAGACTTTGTATCAACTACCGGAACTTGAATCGGGCGACAGTTAAGAATAAGTACCCTATGCCCCGTACAGATGACTTGTTTGACCAGTTAAAAAGGTCCCATTGTTTCTCCAAGATAGACTTGAGATCGGGTTACCATCAGTTGAGGGTCAGGGAGGAGGATATTCCGAAAACGGCATTCCGTACGCGGTATGGCCACTATGAGTTTCTGGTGATGCCTTTTGGGCTCACCAATGCACCGACAGTGTTTATGGATATGATGAACCGGATATTCCGGGAATTCTTAGATCGTTTTGTAGTCATTTTCGTGGACGACATTTTGATTTATTCTCTTTCGGAGGAGGAGCACGAGGAACACTTGAGAGTGGTGCTCGAGTTGTTTAGAGCCCATAGGCTATATGCCAAATTTGGGAAGTGTGAGTTTTGGCTAGGAGAGGTCAAGTTCTTAGGCCATGTGGTTTCCGAGAAAGGTGTGTCTGTTGATACATCCAAGATTGAGGCAATGCAAGATTGGGTAGAGCCTAAGAGCGTTTTTGTGATCCGCAGTTTTCTGGGATTAGCTGGGTATTATCGCCGGTTTGTGAAAGATTTCTCTAGACTAGCTTCGTCATTGACTAGATTGATGCGGAAAGGGGTCAAATTTGTATGGAGTGAGACTTGTGAAAGGTTGTTCCAAGATTTGAAAGTTAGATTGACCACCGCTCCGGTGTTGATTATTCCGGAGAGATGTTTGGGTTATGCGGTTTATTGTGCTGCCTCACGAGAGGGTTTGGGTTGTGCCTTGATGTAAGAATGGAAAGTGGTAGCCTATGGCTCACGTCAGGTGAAGATTCACGAGAGGAATTATCCTACTCACGACCTAGAACTAGCAGCAGTAATTTTTTCCTTGAAGATTTGGAGGCACTACCTGTATGGTGAGAAATTCGAGGTGTTCTCGGATCATAAGAGTTTGAAGTACCTGTTTACACAGAGGGACTTGAATTTGAGGTAGAGGAGGTGGATGGAGGTCATTGAGGACTATGACTTTGAGTTGCACTATCACTCGGGAAAGGCCAATGTTGTGGCCGATGCCCTTAGTAGGAAATCCATTAGTGATGTTGCTTGTATAGCCATCCGGGAGAGGGAGATGTTGGGTGCACTTGGCGAGTCTGATTTGCTTTTGGGTGAATCCGTTGAGGCTGCGACCTTGTTTTTTGTTGTTACGCAGCCTACACTTGTGAATCGAGTGTTAGAGGCACAGAGAGGTGACCTTGAGGTAGAATCCCTTCGAGAGAAGATCTCCAGTGGGAAGGCTGAGAAGGGTTTGACAGTGTATCCCAACCTGAGTGTGAGATACCGAGACCGTCTGTTTGTGCCGGAGTCTTTCCGAGAGGACGTACTCTGAGAGTTTCACCATTCGCGCCTTGCGGTACATCCGGGAGGCACTAAGATGTATCGTGATTTGGGTCGTCAGTTTTGGTGCCGGGGTATGAAAAAGGATGTGGCAGCTTTTGTGTCTAAGTGCCTTACTTGTCAGCAAGTGAAGGCCGAGCATCAGAGGCCAACAGGTTTGTTGCAACCCTTGCCTATTGCCGAGTGGAAGTGGGAGCATGTCACTATGGACTTCGTTGTAGGTCTTCTGAGGACTCAGCGGGGTAGTGATGCTATTTGGGTGGTTGTAGACCGGTTGACTAAGTCAGCGCACTTTATTCCTATGCCCGTGAGAGATTCAGTAGATCATCTTGCCGACTTGTATATTCGGGACATAGTGAGGTTGCACGGGGTCCCAGTGTCGATCTTCTCTGATAGAGATCCTCGTTTTATTGCTAGGTTGTGGCAGAGTTTCCAGAATGCCTTGGGCACTAAACTGACCTTTAGCACAGCTTACGATCCTCAGACTGACGGAGAGTCCAAGTGTACTATTCAGATCCTTGAGGATATGCTTTGAGGTTGTGTCCTTGACTTTAGTGGGACGTGGGAGAGGCACTTGCCCTTGGTGGAGTTTGCCTACAACAACAGTTTTCAGTCAAGTATCGGTATGGCACCGTTTGAGGCCTTATATGGCCGACCGTGTAGGTCTCTAGTTTGTTGGGGCGAGGTGGGTGATGCACCTTTGTTGGGCCTGGAGTTGATGAGGGAAACGATGGAGAAAGTTGAGCTATCCGTAAGAGGCTTATTACTGCCCAGAGTCGCCAAAAGAGTTAAGCCGACCGTAGGAGGAGGCCTTTGGCATTCGAGACGAGTGATCATGTTTTCCTGAAAATATCACCTAGGCGGGGTTTGATGAGGTTTGGGAATAGTGGGAAGTTGTCCCCTCGATTTATCAGTCCCTTTGAGATCCTTGAGAGGATTGGGGAGGTTGCTTACCGTTTAGCTTTGCCGCCGCAGTTGTCCGAAGTGCATGACGTATTTCATGTTAGTATGCTTCGGAAGCACGAGCCGGATCCATCGCATGTATTGGATTGGACCGACTTAGAGGTTGATGAGGATGCCTCGTATGAGGAGAGGCCGGTACGGGTCTTGGATAGGTGGGATCAAGTCTTGAGAGGCAAGACCATTCCCTTGGTGAAGGTTTTGTGGAAACATCACGGAGTGGAGGAATGTTTCCACTTGGGAACGTGAGGTGGATGTCCGTGAGAAATATCCGGTCTTGTTTGTAAATGTTTAACCATGTATTGGGATTTTGTAATATTGATGAACTTTAAGAGCATTAAATATGTCTTAAGTTGTAATACATTGTGAATGTTTTGGTTCATGGAAATATTGTGGAACTTGCCTTCTAATGGAAGTCCATTTTAACATTGCATATGTTAACTCTGTTTTAGAAATGCAAATATAATTTTGGCATTGAATTTGTTTTGTGATGCATGTTGATAATGCATGTTGGAGATTATGTTGGAAGTTTGCCTCTTGAATAGAGATGGAATGACTGGTAATGGGTCAAGTTGTTGAATTTTACATTGTAATAATGTTGGTAATTGAGAAATCATGTTTTTCAAAAACTTGTACTTAATTTCGGGGACGAAATTCCTTAAGGGGGGGAGGTTATAGCGATCCTGGTTCTTCCTTCTTTGATTATTGTATCCGGACTTAGGTTTCGTGGAGTTGGTGGTTGTATATATCTTTTTTGTCATCCTTTAATTCCATATACTTGAGTTTTAGGGTGTATTGGGCGTGTTTTGAATAGGTTGGTTAAGCTTAAGTCCCATTCCTAGCTGTCCAGATTTTTCGTGGTCCGCTCGAGCGGGTCCCTTTATGCTCGAGCGGAGTTTACACACTCTCAGCATTTTGTGCCTCTACAAAACTTCTGCAGGTGCATTTTTCACGCTCGAGCGGATTTCCTTACGCTCGAACGAGTAGCGCTCAAGCAGGTATTTTGGCGCTCGAGCGGGTAGTTTATTGTCTGTAAAAGTGCTGGAAGAGGGAAATCTACGCCCAAGTGGCTTTCCCTTTGCGCTCGAGCGGGTGTGTTTTGCAGTTGTGTCTTGGCGCTCGAGCGGGAATCTTTGCGCTCGAGCATGTCCAGTTTTTGTGTTTGACGCTCAAGCGTCCTATTCTCCGCTTGAGCGGGTCATACGTATATCAGTAGACAGCAGCGGGATTACACTTTACTTTTTCATCTGTATCTTTTTGAAAAACCCTAGATTTGAGCTTTCTCTCCCTCTAAACAACTTCTCTCTAGGGATTGATCTACTTCTAATGAGTTTCTAACCTAGGCTCTTTGTAAGAAAGATAGAGGGTATTGAGGACTTCCTTTTAATCAGAAAAATCTTGGATTTGGAGCACTTTGGATTTTGGTCATCTCCTCCATTTGAGCTTTTCATCTCGAGGTAGGGATAACTACTCATTCCTATGGCCTTTGACATAAACTATTAGTCTTTTTGATATAATGTTGAGTTCGGTGATTTTGGGTGTTAGGGTTTCAAAATGTATAAAAGAGGGGTTTTGTATTTTGAGCCTATACAAGTATATTTGAGCCTATAGATGAGAATATTGGTGTTGTTGATAATATTTGGACCTTTCGGTTAATATTGAGCTTAAAGGGAAAAATGCCATATTTGGGTATATTTGGGTCATTAGTGTAATTAATGACATTTGTTATGAAATTGAGTTGGGGATAATGAAATTGGCTCATTATGAGATAGAATGGTGGAGTTGGATTTATAAATGGCTCACTTTTGAAAATGTCAATTATATATCTGTTGAGGCATTTATTATCTGTTTAGAAATAACTGCTTTGGGCTATCGGTGGAGCATAGTCTTGATTGTTGTAGACATTGCATGATGATTAGGTGAATTGAAACTAATCAAGTTGTGTATTTGAATACATGGGTGCCGAATCTCGCGGACGAAATTTCCGTAAAATGGCTATTTGAATATAATTATACATGGTTGCTGAATCCTGCGGACGTAATTTTCGTAAAATGGCAATCCGAATATATCTATACATGGGTGCCGAGTCCCGCGGATGAAATATCCGTAAATTGGCCAGAAGAGAATAAAAATACATGGGTGCCGAATCCCGCGGACGCAATTTCTGTAAAATGGCAGTTTGTAGTATCGTTGGCATGAGATGTAGTATCACTTTAGTTATTTGGCCAGGTTCAGAGCCATGTTTACAAGTTGAGTTTTGTTAAGTTAAGGATTATGGAACTGGATTGTACTGTATGTTGGTTTATATGAGTTAAACATTTATCAAGTGCTAATATTTTAGTTATTGCTCATATTATGTTTAGCATATCTCTACTGGGTGTTGGCTCACCCTATATGGGACATCATTTTCAGGTACAGGTGTTATGCCACCTCCAAGGACGTAGCTTGGGAGGCTTGAGGCTGTAGACTTTTTTTTGTTGTTTTTGTTGTATTACATGTATATCAAGCCAAGGGCTTATTTGTGTAGAGTTAGTACTCTCTTTTTGTAACCAAGTGTTGACTTGGAAAGTTGTAAGCCTATAGGGCGTTTACTTTTATTGTCAACACGTAATACCTTTTGTAAGAATACTCTGATGATTGTAATATGAAAACTCTTTTATTTATCGCGAATGTATGCTATGATGGGTTTATTTTTGAGGGCCTTACAACAACCAACCATTGAACACGCAACACTAAGTCAGTATTAAGAATCTACGAGGCTCAATTAATCTCTACAACTCAACAATTTATCATGTTTAAAAAAATGACCATTCCAACAAAAGTTAATGTTTCAATTTATAAAAACCCAGTTTTGGCATAAATCAATCATCAACTCATTCACCACATTTCTTAAACTCATAACATAATTATTGCACAATTTTCACTCCCTTTTAGTCTATTGGACATTACTTCAAAATTTAGGGCTTTATCTCTCTAATCATGAACATATTGAATAACACTCCACATTTAACCCAACTCAACCCATCTCATGAAATTTCAATCTCTACACCCACATCCTATACCCTCTATCATGATTTTTTTTTTAAAATAATCCATAGCACATGATTTTTATGAAATAGAAAATACCACATGTCTATCTATAGGGAAAGTATTGAAGAAAATCAAGGAAATCCCTACCTCAAGAGAGAAGAGGAGAAAAGCTCCAAAATCAACTTCGCCGGAAAATAATCTCCACCGGTCAAGACGAAGCCCCCGATATGCTCATCCTTTTGGTATGAGGGACTAGCACCGAAATCCTAATGGATTTCTTGAGATCAAAGAAGATATAAAATTCTTTTTGAGGGTTTGGCTATAGAGATGAGAGAAATTGAGAGAAACAATATAGAGAGAGAGTGATATATCTGAAAATAAGAGAAATGGGACCAAAAATGCAAAATATAGCTGAAAGGCACGAAAAACGGAGTAAAAATGTGGAACGCCGCACGTACGGTGCACCTCCCTGCACGTGTGGAGCTATCCTCCCGCATGTGCGGTCCTTCCCCGCACCTCCTTCCCGTATGTGCCTTTTTAGCAGTGTCCACCCAACTCCCCTACTCAGTTTTCCGCACGTGCGGCCTGATCCCCCGCACGTGCGGCCCAAGGCCCCCACATGTGCGGCACTGGCCTCCAGCCCAGAAAAACTGCTGTCTTCGCTCCCCACACCTCGGAGCCGATCCACTCCCTCCGAAACGAGTGGAAACCCAGAACCGAGACAACCACAATTGAAGAAGTTTTAAGAAGAAATTTTCAACACAAACTTGCCTGGCATCTTGACATCGATAATTCAAACGAAGTTTCAAGAGAGTAAGGCAAAACACGCACCGGTCATCACAACCGCCCCACCTTAGGAAATTTCATCCCCGAAATTCAACAATGCCAAAACAAAAATTAACACTTCAAGAAGGAGACACGGTACTCTGGAAGACCTCCCCAATCAACTTTAGGGAAAACCACACCAACTCCCGGCCATAACCAATTTGGAATACTTCCCGATGCTAGGAACACCAAGGACAGCCGAATCAATCAAGACACAAATGAATAGGTCACGGGTTCTTCTCGACTCGCACCACTCACTAGGCCTACGAGACAAGAACAATGACAACCATAGCGACCACACGCCTACCCAAGCATCTACCACCACATGCTCAAACAAGCCCAAGCGCTTAACACTCCAGCGAGAAAAAGAATAAAGCTCATTTAAAAGGAGGGAATTACAAGAAGAACAAGAACTTACCCAAAAAAAAAATTACAACAAGAACCCGATTCAAGACACGACCCTGGCCTGACAAGCCCTCACAATTTCAATCGATTCACATAATCACACATACAAAGTTCAAGATTTTGCAATAAAATTAAAATGGTTACACCATTACAACCATATGGGTACAACAATTAACAACTCAATCCCAAAAGAAAATTTCATCATTTTTCTCAAGTCTGGGGAAAAAAAAATCATTTCTTTTGCATGTAAAACATTTCCTCAAAGGTGCCAAAACGCACACCGATCCCAAGCCAAAATACCTTTTCTGTCTTTCAAGCAAAATCCCAAAATTCATTCGTTTCTATTTCCATTCTCACATAACAACCAGCGAGCCTCTATCGTCACCCAACAATGTCCATCACCCACACGGTGATGTCACAACCAACAAAACATAACATTTCCACAACGGTAATTAACAAATATAAGCATTGTACCAACAACACCAGATACTATGACCACGCAATTTTGTTCGGTCATGTTCATTACTATTATCATACAATTTATCATCCACACAAGGTAAATAAGTGGATACATATACCAGTTACAACAAAATTGTTTGTGTCATCTTAAATGAAAACTCTTTTCCTCATTTATACATTTTTCTCAAAATTTTCTTAAATTCATATCGTTTCCAACAAAAATTTCATGTCATAAACTTTGAGCAAAACTGTTTTATTTTGTAAACATTTTCCCAAAATATACTTTAAAATCTCACCGCAAGGGTTTTAGTGGATATAGGAAAAGTCATGAAGGTTTTCAAAAACGAACAATCACTTATCAATTCATTTTATCAACCATTAACCGGTGAATCCTGACCATCACCCAATCACATCTATCACCCTTACAGTGTCTTCACAATGTGACAACTACATTTCCATAACAACAACAATTAGAAAAACACAGTGCTGAAAGAAACCATGCAACATGCATAACTTTCTAAACTTCGATTACCAACGCACACATTAACCCAACAGCTAGCACTTTACTCCGATTTACGAGTTTCAAAAACTTACACAGAAAGCGTACATTGATAGCTACACACATACGCAAGGCTAAACACCCCAAACACAACCCCGGTACAACACCGCCTTCTAGCTAAACCCGTGCTAAATTCCCAAAGACTCAACTTTATAACCCCCATCTAGACCATTCTAATGTGACTATGTGTCACCCACCTTGATACCGATCAACTTAGCCATTTACCCAAGAACTTTCCACTTCCACTCCATTCATACGCCTAGATGGAAAACACACTCTTACATTCAACACAAGATCGAAAAGGTCAATGGGGATCACACGATCCCGGTCACACAAGACACTTCTCACTAATGGTACTCTCATCACTGGGGAACACAAATCATCCGACAATCCAACAATACATGAAGCATCTACTCATGAAATTCCTTCCATTCCAAAAACTCCACCAAAATCTATCAACACTATTTACTCATTCCACATACGTAATTATTAACTCGCAACCAACCTTGGCGCAGTACCGACCCTATTCGCGGCCAAGAGGACCACAATGAACTCACGAATCAACAACCCGAGACACAAAGTGACACACACCAATGCCACCCTCACTAAGCCAAGACACGTATCTCACACTTTCCTTAGACATTCCAGCACCACTTCCACCAATCTTCACAAAACTCTAAAGTCTCACATTTCCTCAAGCTTAACACAATAAAAGCTTTAAAATTTGGTCCTCATCCCAACACTACACTAGTCACAAAAATTTCCACTACAAGTTCCAAACTAATTTAGAATTTAAAGGCCATCACACGACCAACAACAAAATTTAATATCCGTTATACAACAACACTAGGATCATCAATATCCTTAACAACTTTTCATTACACATGCAGAAAAGAGTATTCCAGACTCATTGCATGCCCAACACGTGAGGGTAATCAAGCAACAACACACATACATATGTAACACATAACCATGGTGCCTTAACATCCCACAGCACACCGATCAATAACAAAAGTTTCGCAGTAAATAACCAAGATCTTCTAAAACAGAAGTCCCTCTCAAGGGTAATACTATTGTGCTGACTGACAAGCCGACCTTTGCAAAGTTCTCGAAGCTTGGCCCCTTCGGGTCTGATACTGATAACGTCCCTGATTGGGCTGATGGGACAAGGTCTGACTAGGTTCTGAAACTTCCAAAGAACTCGCACGCAAAGAGCAAAAACGTCTAACATGGCCCTGTTGACCACAATCAAAACAAACGGTAGTCTCCCAATTCTGAACCTGACTCGGAGCCCAAACCTCACTGGGTCCCGCAAAAGACAAGTCCGAAACCCTCGACAAAGACAAGGACTGAGACTGAGAGTGAGTATGAGCTCGCCTCCACCTATTACTGAGCCTAGAGTGCTTATGAACTGTTGGAGTTACTGAAATGGCCTCCTCTCTTACCCGACCAACACTGCTAACCATGGCCTCCACATGGGCCGCCGCCTCAACTAAAGCAAAATAATTTTTCCACATAGATCCAACCACCTTCTCTTGGATATCATCACGCAACTGCCTCTCAAACTCATAACAGCGGTGCTCTTCTGTTGCCACTAACTCTGGAGCAAACCTTGACAAACTAGTGAATCTCATCTCAAATTGAGCCAAAGAAATAACACCCTGGCGTAACTCAACAAACTGTTCCCTCAACCTTTCTCGAGCAGAAGAAGGGAAATACTTGGCCAAGAAGGCCTTGGTAAACACAACCCACGTGGCACCTACAGTACCCTTCACATACTTCCACCAATAATTCGCATCTCCTGTCAATTGGAAGGTCGCCAAAGAAACCCTCAACCCCTCATCCTCGACTCTGAGCATATCAAGAGTCTTGGTAATCTATTCCAACCAACGCTCTGCCTCTAGCGGTTTTGCCTCCCCCAAAAACTCCAGTGGGTTGGAGCGAAGAAACTCCTTAATAAGCTTGAGGGTGTGCCCGTTGTCCCCCTCATTACGAGCTAGAGCGTCTTGCACTACTCTCACAACCTCACGTGCAACTTCCTCGCCGATAGCCAATGCTGCAACGGCAGGTGGTAAGGGAACCGCCGTGTCCCTACCGATACTCCTACCACTCATCCATACTCTATTTCCTCGTGTAGACATCCTATAAAATCCCAAAACAAAATCAAACTTAGTATTCAACACAACAGCCTCCCTAATGCACATATTCATCACTACTAAGTATCAAGACACACTTAACTCCCAAAACATACAATTTTCAAAACATATAGATAGTTTAAACATCTAAACACATAATTGAATCAAGTCCACAAGGATAACCACTTGTTCTGAAACTCCCAAGAATTCCTATTAGAAACCACGTTGATCAGGCGTGTTTCCAACAGGACCTCAAAGTGAGTCCACCGGCCACAAGTACTATCCAAGAAACTTAATCCCATGCTCACATAAATGCAACACATAAATCCTAACATTTATCCTCACTATATGCAACGTCACCAAGCATAGCAAACCCCCTTGTGGTAAAAACCACTTCCCATGAGCCCAAACTACTCAAACCCGGCTCGCTCTGATACCAAGTTGTCACGCCCCACTTTTTATTACTTGAAATCAATTACCAAAGCCATTATTTAAAATCCAATTTCAGAGATAACATTGCAAAAGCTCAATATATTTTCAAGAAATACATAAGTAAGGATTCTCTCATTTGAATATAAAATGGATGCAACATGAACATAATTAAATAGATTGCCCGCAGGCTTACATCCTTAAAGCACAAGCATGGTTTAACCCTTTTTACACCAATGGCATTCCGCCTACACGTAAAAAGCCCCGTGGCCAACAAGGAAGAAAGATCCATGACCTTGAAGCATTTCTCTATGTTCACCTAAAAAAGATTAACAACGTGGGATGAATATATAGTCCAGTAGGGATCTCAACATGATCCTCAACAATAACAACTTACAGATAGCTATGATCATGAATGCTAATCTCATACCATATAAATAATATGACGTTTTATAACTAACGTATACTTACATAATACTTTTCTTGAAAACATTCAGTTTGTACCACAAAACCAAGTTTTGCTTCCCTTACCCATTTCCCATTTCAAACAATTATTACTCGATAACCAGGTTTTCCATTTGCGACAAAACACCACATAACATTCATTTTATGTTCGAAAACACGTTCATTAAATCCGTTTTCTTCGCTTTATTTGTAACCCAAATATAAACATAATCCGTCTCGACGGGTTTGTCACATTTCACAACTTAGACTCAAAATTTAAGAAATAACTTCAATTAAATAATTTATGGTGGAAACTCCCTTAACCACTCTCTAGTACATCCAAGTTTACATAAACACCTCTACTCAACATATGAGACAATTTACCTTACAAAATCACAATAATCAAAGCAAATGATACACATAACCAGATTGAAACAACAACGATAAATAACCCCTGCTCTATCGGACCGCAGCACGGTAAGCCAATAATATACTTCACACAACAACATGCCAATTTACCAGACACCAGCTGGAAGGGAATGGTACCTCTGCCAATTCTCCAAGCACTAGCTGGAAGGTAATGGTACCTCTGATTCTCAGTGCAACCAATTCTCCAGGCGCTAGCTAGAAGGTAATGGTACCTTTGATTCTCAGCGCATTACACATCTCCCAACCATCATCTTTAACCACTTTCAAAGATAACATAGGTGTACTACAGACACATAATCATTTCAGCATTCACAATGTCATCCTCCACCGATGACCAAGCACAAAACATATTCACGATTCAATCCAAGTAAATTTCCAACATTCGCACAGTATTAGTGTTCCAATTCTTCCAATTCAAAATCAATTATTTTATTTCTTTCGTACTAATATTCTTCACCTTATGCCTCAATCAAATTTTGTTTCATTTCACAATGACATGACCAATACGATTCCTTTCTTTCTAATTAAAGGATTTTTATCATGGTTGGCAAGTTATAATTTACACAATTTCTATTTAGCGGCTGTGTACTGAAGGATCTCCTAATCTCGTGATTAATTTCATTCTCTTTAATATGCTCATTACGATAGCCCTACAACTAACCATTGAACACGCAACACTAAGTCAGTATTAAGAATCTATGAGGCTCAATTAATCTCTACAACTCAACAACTTATCATGTTTTAAAAAATGACCATTCCAACACAAGTTAATGTTTCAATTTATAAAAACCCAATTTTGGCATAAATCAATCATCAACTCATTCACCGCATTTCTTAAACTCATAACATAATTATTCCACAATTTTAACTCCCTTTTTATTCTATTGGACATTACTTCAAAATTTAGGGCTTTATCTCTCTAGTCATGAACATATTGAATACCACTCCACATTTAACCCAACTCAACCCATCTCATGAAATTTCAATCTCTACACCCGCATCCTATACCCTCTATCATGATTTTTTTTTGAAAATAATCCATACCACATGATTTTTATGCAACAGAAAATACCACATGTCTATCTATAGGGGAAGTATTGAAGAAAATCAAGGAATTCCCTACCTCAAGAGAGAAGAGGAGAAAAGCTCCAAACTCAACTTCACCGGAAAACAATCTCCACCGGTCAAGACGAAGCCCCCGATACGCTCATCATTTTCGTATAAGGGACTAGCACCAAAATCTCAATGGATTTCTTGAGATCAAAGAAGATATAAAATTCTTTTTGAGGGTTTAGGTATAGAGAGATGAGAGAAAAAGAGAGAAACAATATAGAGAGAGTGATATATCTGAAAATAAGAGAAATGGAACCAAAAATGCAAAATATAGCAGAAAGGCACGAAAAATAGAGCAAAAATGCAGAACGCCGCACATGCGGCGCACCTCCCCGCACGTGCGGAGTGGCCCTCCCGCATGTGCGGCACTTACCCCCGCACGTGCGGTCCTCCCCCGCACCCCCTTCCCGCACGTGCCTTTTTAGTAGTGTGCACCCAACTCCCCTACTCAGTTTCCCGCATCTACGGCCTGATCCCCCGCATGTGCGGCCCCGCCCGTACGTACAGCCCAAGGCCCCTGCATGGGCAGCACTGGCCTCCAGCCCGGAAAAACCGCCGGCTTCGCTCCTGACACCCTAGAGCCGATCTGCTCCCTCCGAAACGAGTGGAAACCCAGAACCGAGACAACCATAACAGAAGAAGTTTCAAGAAGAAATTTTCAACACAGACTTACCCGGCATCTTGACATCGATAATTCAAACGATGTTTCAAGAGAGTAAGGCAAAACACGCACCGGTCATCACATGCCACAAACAAGCTTAAAATTTGATCGAAAGATTTTCGCATAGCGTCACTAGAATTAACCAGCATTGGCCATGATGTCCTCTAGATTAATTTTGACATGAATAATTGGCTTCAAATCTTAAAAGTTAGCTAGAGTGGACCCCATGAAAAGGCCGTGTTAAACCCTAATGGACTTGTGATACAGTGCTGAGTTTTGAAAGAGAATAGTTGAGTTCATTAGTACAAAAACATTATGGTGAACATCATCAATGGAGGAATTTTTGTGTTAGTGAAGAGGCATTTTGTGAGGTGGAAGTGTTTGGATTTTATCATGGTTTGGGATCTAATTAATTACTTTTTTTATATTGATAAATTAAACTATTTCTTTTGAGATTTTAAAAATAAAGAAAAATTTACTCACAAATCTCATACGGGGGAATGTTGACCCATTTAATTCTAAGAGTTTTCTTATGAACCAATTAGTCATTTTTGTTTTGAAAAATTGTATTCATTTGATTTGATACCATTTGGAGTGAGAGAGCTAGATTCCAAGCTTGATCTTTAGAGTTTGAGACGTTTAATCCGTGTTTTGAGGTTAGAATCTTGATTTACTATTGTTATTCTTATGTTGATCAGATTGCATTTCATGATCTAGCATGATTCATGAGCCATGCATTGATTTAAAGTTTGTTTTAGAAAGAGAAAGTAATGTTCATGTGTTCTTGAAGAAAAACCATGTTTTGATCCGAAAGTTTGTATCAAGTTCCATGTTTTTGTGTTTGTTTCCATAAAATCTTCAAGTATGGGTACCCAGGTCCATGTTTTCAAACTCATCACATGAAAACTCAGAGTTTGAATAAAGAAGTTATGATTCTAGCATTCATGTTCTTCATGTTCTTCAAGAGGGAAACCCAGGTTTTCCCAGACTTCATTTCCTTGAATGTGGTCGTCAGGAACACACCTCGGCCAAGAGGTGTGGGACCTCGGCCTAGACCTGGTTAGTACCCAGCATGTTTTTCCTAGATGAAAAGGCAGTGTTCTAACTCCCAGCATGTTTTACTTTGTTTTGACTTGATTTTAAAAGAAATGCCGAGATCCTTTCCTATCATGTAGAGCTTGTTTTAAGGATGCATTTCATACTCATCTTTGAGCATCTCTTCTTGTCTTCTTGAAGTGCATTCAATGGGATTCCTTATGTGCTTGTAGGCCTTGGATCCTTGCTTGTAATTCCTACACCCAAAGAACTATGTGAGTGGTATTTTTAATAAAGTTATGTTATAAAGTTTTGATAAAGCTTTGCTTTGCTTGGTTTTGGAAAAAGTATTTGTTAAGCATGAATGAATACCCCTATTTTGTGTATCAAGTATTAGTCATGTTTTGGATGACATTCTTGGCAAGTCCGTACGTGCTAGGGCACTCTAAACCTTTGTAGCACTAGTCCGTACGTGCTAGGGGACTCTCAACCTTTGTAGCACAAGTCCGTACGTGCTAGGGTTCTCTAAACCTTTGTAGCACAAGTTCGTACGTGCTAGAGGACGCTAAGCTTTTGTAGCACCTTTGTTTAATGTCATCCCTTGTATTATATTGATGCTAGTAAGCATCTCTTGAAGATTTGAAAGACTTGATTGATGGACTTGGTTCATCCCTTGATTTTATATAGTATGCTATGTATTATTTAGAAAAGAGCTCTTGAATATCATTCATGCAAAACCTTTATTACTTGTATCATTCACTGAGTATCCAAGCTCACCCTATATATATATATATATATATATGTAGGTGACGATCAGGAAGGCGGTGACATCTAGATGATTGTTGCAAGATGTTTTTGGATTCATGTTTTGTAGCATCTTAAAGATTATGCTTCTTGGCTTGTAGTTATCTCTTTGTATATGTCGGCTTGAGAGGCCTTTTGATCAAGATGTATTTTGTACTTTATTTTATTGTATCCAAGTTGTAAGCTATATTAAGATGTATGTCATTTCATTTGATCTATGCACAGCTCTTGTGGACTATTTAGTTTTAAATTTATTGCTTCCGCACATGTAAGCCCCATATCTATACTCTGATTGTGTGTGAACCCTTGCAAGTTGGCCTTTGGTAATCTCGAATTACTGGCCATCACGGCACCATTCTACTAGGGGCGGAATGGGGTCGTGACACATATGGGGCTTACATGTGCGGAAGCAAATTTAAATCTAAGTAGTACATAAGAGCTATGCATAGATCAAATGAAATGTCATACATCTTAACATGGTTTTACATCTTGCATACAAATTAATTAAAACTAAATATTACATCTTGATCAAAAGGCTTCTCAAGCCGAAATATACAAAAGACAAGAACTACAAGCTAAGAAGCATAATCTTCAAGATGCTAACAAAACATGAATCCAAAATATCTTGCAAATAACATCTTAGGCGACACCGCCTTCTTGCTCATCATCTACATATATATAAAGGAGAGGGTAAGCTTGGACACTCAGTGAATGATATAAGTAATAAAGGTTTGACTGAATGATATTCGAGATCTTTATCAAAACAATACATATCATAGCTTGTAACAAAACATGAGATGAATCAAGTTCATCAATCAAATTCTTTCAAAGCTTCTTGGGATGTTTACTAACATCTACATAATACAAAGGATGACATTCCTGACAAAACAAAGGAATAACCGTCCAGAAATCGGAGCACAACTGTCGGTGGCCGACCCAGAATCAGTAAGGCAACCCACCTGGAAAATCGTCGGTGGCAAAACGTAACCCACTCGTACAAGACCATCGGTGGTACCATCAGTATGTGACCGTCGATGGCAAAGAGATATCTCAAACAAATGTGCTACATAGGCTTAACATCCCCTAGCACGAAAGGACCTTCCAAGAATGTCATCAAAACAAACATAATACTTGATAAAAAAATTAGAGGATAATCATTCATACTTGAACAAATACTTTTCCAAAATGGAATAATGCAAAGCTTTTATCAAAACAATACAACATAGCTTTATTGAAAATACCACTCACTTAGCTCTTCGAGTGTAGGGCTTAAGGCAAGAATCCAAGACCTACAAGAACATAATAAATCCCATTGAATGCACTTCAAGAAGACAAGAAGAGATGCTCAAAGATGGGTATGAAATGCACTCCAACAAGCTTTACATGAATGAAAATGATCCCGGCATTTCTTTCCAAAACCAAGTCATGACAAAGCAAAACATGTGGTGGGTGTCAAAACACTATTTTTTTTTTCTAGGGAAAACATGCTGGATACCAACCAGGTCTCGGAATGGATGCACAGAGATGATCTACGCCAAAATGGCCTAGCTGGGTGAACTTAGGAAATCTTGGTCGAGGTACTACACCTCTTGGCCGAGGTGTGTTCTCCTAGGCCTAGGTGTGTGGCTGCCTATCGAGATGTTGCAAGGTGCCGGCAAGGGTGTACCATGGTCGGCCTAGGTGTGCATGCAAGATAGGCTAAGGTGCAAGTGATCATGCAAGGTAGGCCAAGGTGAGATACGATGCCTGGCCTAGGTGTGAGTTCTAGGGAAAAGTGGGTCTCAGTGACCACACTTAGGCAAATGAAGTCTGGAAATCTGGGTTTTCCCCCTTGAAGAACATGAAGAACATAAACATGAAGAACATGAATGCTAAAATCATTACTTCTTATTCGAAATCTGAGATTTCATGTTATGAGTTCAAAAACATAGACCTGGGCACCCACAGTTGAAGATTTCATGAAAACAAACACAAAAACATGGAACTTGTTATAAACTTTCGGATCAAAACAAGGCTTTTCTTGAAGAACACAAGAATATCATTTTCTCTTTCTAAAACCAAACTTTAAACCAATGCATCGCTCATGAATCATGTTAGATCATGCAATGTGATCATATCAACGTAAAGAACAACAAGAGTAGATCAAGAATCTAACCTCAAAACACGGATCGAACGGTTCAAACTCTAAGGATCAAGCTTGGAAATATAGTTCTCACTCCAAGAGCTCCTTCCTCTTTCCTAGAGCTTCTCTCTCTTCTAGGGAAAAGATATAGCATATGATATGTTTTCTCTACTGCTAGGCGACTTAACTCTCTGCTGGGACACGTGGCAACGTTTGGTTGGATCTCCTCAAAAAGGTGCCAAAATGACAAGACAAGAGTATGACAAAGTGTGTACAACAAGTGAGGTGACAAAGGCGTTTTGACAAGGCAAGGATCTCGGATCAAGACATAGGCTTCAGGCAAGAAGGTTTCAATGATCTCAGCTAGGAAGGATAACACTTAGCTTAGATGTGCCACACCTCGGTTTAGGTCAGACCAATCCAAACACAAGATCACTAGGTGCATGAATCAAAGATCTAGGACGCCTAGATGACAACATCTCAGCCTAGATGATACATTTCTCGGCCTAGGTGATGCACACCTCGGCCTAGATGATGACATCTTAGCCAATATGCCTAGGTGATGGTGGTGGTCAACCAAGGTGGTTCCAAGATGGTCCTAGGTGTTGGCGGTCAACGGCCTAGGTGTAAGAGGTTCAAAAGTGTGACCTAGGCTTGAGACAGTAAGGATAGATGACCTAGGCTTGAGATAACCTAGGCTTAACACACCAAGCAAGGAACAAAGCATGCATATAACACTTAGGCAAAGCAAATCAAAATCTACAAATGCAAGCTTAACAAGACAAAATCATGCAAATGCACATGAACGTGACTAAGACAAGAATGAGTGTTATTACATTCACATTGACAATATGAGTATTCACATTGACATGTTAACATTCACATTAATGATGTGAACATTCACATTGATGTGTGAACATTCACATTGATAGTGTAAACATTCACATTGACAATATGAATATTCACATTGTCATTTTAACATTCAGATTGACGATGTGAACATTCACATTGACGGTGTGAACATTTACATCACAGAACATTCGCATTATAAATGTGAGTATTATTAGGGGTATTTTGGAAACTATGTCACCCATATGACTTATTGGAACATAAGAAAATCATGTGGACTAAATGGAACATAAGTAGGTGAAAATGGATTCATGAAAAAGTGCCCCTTAATTTTGGAGACTCTAAAATTGATTTTAATTTCAAAGAAAATATCAATTTATTTATTATTTTAAGGACATGATTTGCATTTAAATTTGAATTGTTCCACAAAATTTTAACAAAGTATTTTCACAAGCCCCACACTTTTGGGTTGACCCAAATCATGATCAAAATATGATCAAAATAACTCGGATTGCCACAGAATATGAATCACTGCCTAAATTGAAATATGAGTCACTGCCTAAATTGAAATCCCAAATCTATGTGATTGCATCATTGCCCCAAATAACTCGGATTGCCACAGAATCAAACCACTGCCATGTCAGACTCCCCAGATTTTGGGAATGAAATCACTGTCTTTCTGATTGTTGATCCCTGGAATCAAATAAAATCATTTTTAAAATATCACATAAGCGTATAATTTGCATTCATGCCTATTGGGGGGTAGGGTTGCCCTATCCTAATTTAGAAATGAGATCTAGGATTCACTAAATCATTCAAAGAGGCAATAATACAATCCTAGAAAGAAGGTATCTTGCCCTAGTTTGGAAGGTGCTAATGCTCTCTATATGGAAAAGGTAAGTTTGGTCACAAAAGGGTATATCAATTATTACTATCAACATACCTCTTATTCCACAAGGGAATGATCAAACAATACTAATAACATAATCTGACGCTTGCCTTATTGACATAACATAGTCGACTAGTGTCCGGGATATTATGCAACAAACCTGAGGATAGGTGAATGGGCACAGCCAATTTTGTTTAACAGTTACCATTGGATCTTGAAATCGTCATTATCACCCATTAGGTGATAGTAGCCCAACCAAGGCAATTTTGAGGAATTTTAATGATTCCTACCAGACTGATCAATCTAAACAATTGTCTTTCCATTATTTAATGTTTCCCGAAATGTGCCCCAATTTATTTTCAAAAGTGCATGATCAAATTTAACCATGTATTTTTTCTCAAAATCCTTTTTCAAAATAAAGTCCCTTTTTTTATTTGAATTTTCAAAGTTTTCCTTTCCTCCTTTTTCAAAAGTTTTGAGGAGTTCGGATTTTATTCCAAAGAATCAATCAAACAATCATCCTTTACCCAAATATTTTATGGAGGAACCAAAATTTTATTCAAAATGAGAGACTTGGTCATCACTTCCTTTTCTAGCATTTTTCCATAAAATTAAGGATCCCTCAAAGTGAATGGCCCAAAGATTTTTACGTGATGAAAAGAACTTTCCGTAATTTTCGAACTCAACTCAAATTTTATTTTGAAAAAATTTCCAAGGAATTTCAGATCTTATTCAAAGAAATCAGTCAAACAGTTACCTTACAGTCAAATGTCTTCCAAGGCAATTCCAAATTTTATTTCAAAGTCAAAGACTCGGTCATTACCTCCTTATCTAACACTTTTCCATAAAATCAAATTCCCTCTAAAGTCAAAAATCTAAAGATTCTGTCTAATAAAAAACTTTTCATAATTTCTAAAATTCTACTCGGGTTTTCTTTCAAAATTCCTACCTCCCGAGGAGCTTTGGATTTTAGTCCAAGTATCTAATCAAACAATTGTCTCCTTAGTCAAATATCTTTGAGGGGGTTCGGAATTTTATTCAAAAATGAAGATTTGGTCACCACTTCCTTATCTACCGAATTTCATAAAAGTTGAAATTCCCTCTAAAGTCAATGACTTAAAAGATTCTTATTCGATTAAACACCTCCCATAACCTCCAAGCCTCTACTTAAGTTGGAAAGTTTTTTATTTTTGGAAGTTATTCTTTAATCACATGTTTTCTTGGGGATTTAAATTTTAAAAAGTCAATCATTCTTTTTATAATTATTATTATTTTTTATCGCTAAGGTAAATACCCAAATTCAAACTCAAATTCTTTAAAATTTGGAAACCACCCCTAAATTACTATTGATTACTCAAATCATGATCTAAATATGAATCACAGCTTAAATTGAATGGCCAAATCTTTCTAATTGGATCATTGACCCAAATAACTAGGATTTCCACAGAATCAAATCACGACCATATCAGACTCCCCAGATTTTGGGAATGAAATCACTGTCTTCTGATTGTTGATCCCTGGAATAAAATCACATCATTTTCAAAATATCACATAAGCACATAATGTGCATTGATGCCTATTAGGGGATAGGGTTGCTCCATCCTAATTTACAAATGAGATCTAGGATTCACTAAATCATTCAAAGAGGCGACAATACAATCCTAGAAAGGAGTGCATCCTGCCCTAGTTTGGAAAGTGCTAATGCTGTCTATATGCAAAAGGTAAGCTTGGTCACAAAAGGGTACATCAATTATTAATATCAATATACCTCTCATTCCACAAGGGAATGATCAAACAGTACTAATAGCAAAATCTGACGCTTGCCTTATTGACATAACAGAGCCCGCAAATAGTTTTCGAGATATTATGCAACCAAGCTGAGGATTGGTGAATAGACCCAGTCAATTTTGTTTAACAGTTACCATTGGATCTCGAAGTCGTCATCATCACCCATTAGGTGATAGTTACCTAACCAAGGGAATTTTGAGGAATTTTAATGATTCCTACTAGACTGATCAATCTAAATAATTGTCTTTTCATTATTTATTATTTCTCGAAATGTGCCCCAATTTATTTTCAAAAGTGCATGATCAAATTTCAACATGTATTTTTTTTTAAAATCCTTTTTCAAAATAAAGTCCCTTTTTTTATTTAAATTTTCAAAGTTTTCCTTTCTTCTTTTTTTTCAAAAGTTTTGAGGAGTTCGGATTTTATTCTAAGGAATCAATCAAGCAATCATCATTTAGCCAAATATCTTATAGAGGAACCAAAATTTTATTTAAAATGAGAGACATTCTCATCAGTTCCATGTCTAACATTCCTTCATAAAATTAAGGTTCCCTCAAAGTCGGTGCCCCAAAGATTTTTACTTGATGAAAAGAACTTTCCATAATTTCCGAGCTCTACTCGAATTTTATTTTCAAAAAATTTACGAAGAATTTCAGATCTTATTTGAATAAATTAATCAAACATCTACCTTATAGTCAAATGTCTACTATGAAAATTCAAAAATTTATTTCAAAGTGAAAGACTCGGTCATTAACTCCTTATCTAACAGTTTTCCATAAAATTAAATTCCCCCTAAAGTCAAAAACCTAAAGATTTCTGTCTAATAAAAAAATTTCGTAATTTCAAAAATTCCACTAGGGTTTTCTTTCAAAATTCTTTCCCTCCAAGGTGCTTTGGATTTTATTCCAAGTATCTAATCAAACAAATTGTGTCCATAGTCAAATATCTTTTAGTGGATTTGGAATTTTATTCAAAATTGAAGATTCGGTCACCACTTCCTAATTTACCATTTTTCATAAAGTTGAAATTCCAGCTAAGGTCAATGACTTAAAGATTCTTATTCAATCAAACACCACCCATAACATCCAAGGCTCTACTTACGTTGGAAAGTTTCTTTATTTTAGAAGTTATTCATTAATCACGTGTTTTCATAAAGGCAATTTTAAAAAGGCAACTCCGCCGCCCAAGCCCAGGTGTAGACACCCCATTTTTGACCACCCTTAAGACTTGGGCATTACTGATGATTTACTTGGTGGTGAAAGTTGTGCAGGGAAAAGGTTCAATTTCTTCGGCAAGAGGAGACTCAAATCCTAACCTCACACCCCATTTTGGATCAAAGCTATTTTGGATGGTTTTTAGACCTTAAAACCCTCTCTTTCAAAATATTTTTGAAATAAAGTTCCTACGATGTTCTGAGGCTCGCATTTCGTTAAATGTTCCACTTTTTGATAAACCGAGCAAGGACAAAGTGGAAATGAATGAAAGATATATGAAATCTTTGAAAATCTTTCAAAACACCTTGTTCAGGGGTTTGGAGTTGAAGAAGAGAAAAGGAGAGGGAAGAAACCCAGTTGGGGAAGGAGTTGGGCACGAATCGTTAAGAGAGAGTCAAGCAACCCTTGCTAAATCAGGCCTATCCTTGGATTTCAGATACGAGGCCACCACCATTGGAAATCTTACTTCCGGGACTTCATTTTTCACTTAAGAATATCCTAAAGCCGAGTTCGGATGGGGGAGATATGATTGATTGAAGTTGGGCATCATTCCGGTTGGACCGAAACTGAGCAGTCTTCACTAAAAGAGGGATATCTCATAGCACACTTGGAATTTTTCGGTGAGGCTTCCAAATTTGGAAAGAAGACTTCTGGGGCTACAGTTTAGGCTCAAGAATGACCTGAAAAGGAGTCCAGATGAAGAAATTTGGCTTGCTTCAAGTTGGGGACCAGAATTGATTTTTTCCATCGGCCTCTATGGGATTGCATCGGCCACAATTGGACCTCATCGGCCATAGGTCGGCCAAAAGTGAACCTTATCGGCCACAAATGTTGGCCGATCAGTTAAAAATGTCCAGAAAGCCCAGAATTGGCAGATATTTCTCCTCTAACTGTTTCCAGCTTGTGCCACCTGTCCTAGCTCAGATATTTTCGACCAAGCTTACTATTTTGCTATATAATGAAGCCTTATATGTCATTTTCAAGGGTTAGAACATGAGAGGATAGATTAGACCAATTTTGGCAAAAGATTTGGGAGCCTGTCTCTCTAGAAACTCTCTCTAGATTTCACTCTCTCTAAGGATTTTGTGCTTGAAGGCTTGCATACAGCCATCTTCAACCTATCAACCCTTAAGAAGACTTGATCACCATTGGGCTGAGGTCGCTTGAAACTTGTTTTGTGCTGCTAAAGCTTGGTTTTAACTCAGAAATCTTGCTGTTTTGCTGTTTGGCTTCAAGGGTGAGCACTTGTCCCTCTAAAGCTTTGTTTTGCATTCTTGTTTTACCACCTTTGCAGACTATTTTTGGCTTTGTTTTGAACAAAAGAAAGATTTGTTTTTCAGCCCTAAAAATGGTGGTTTAGGCCTACTTTGTATTAGGGGGTTGTCTCTCCCTTTTGTTCCTTAGCTTGTATAGCTTTTCAGCCATCTTCTAAGGCCTTTCAAAAAAAATTTCCGTGGCCTTTTGACCACGGAAATCCAGAGGATTTTCAGTGGTGAAAACCATATTTTGAGGGCCCAAACAGGAGAGGGTGGTCCCCTCTCCTCTTGTGTTGCTTGCTAGTGTTGATGGCCAACCAAATAAGCATGTGTTTTTACTTCTTTATGGCTTTGTTTAGGCTCATTTTTGTGACTTATCAGACCTGCCATGACTCTATTTTTAGCTATCTTGGTCACTTCTTGCATGCTTATTGCACTTGTAGTGTAAATCCACTTCGCTAGCCTTGTTAGCCTTACAAAGTAGCATGCTTTTGTTTTTTAAATTAGCTTAGTTCAAGCATGTTTTTGGGGTTATTTTGCCATGATATAACTCTGATTTTTGGTGGCGAAGCCATCTCATGCTTGGTCTTGATAGGTGTAGTGTAATCCACTTTACTTTCCTGGCATCCATCATGCCTTATGCCCCTCATGCCAGCATATTTTGGCTTCCTTCCTTGCATGTTTTAGACTCATTTTAACATGTTCTAAGAATTTTTTGGGTTGCCCTTTCCATATGCTTCATGTTTTGCATAGTTGTAGTGCAAGTGCCTTGCTAGCCTTAAGCTTTGGGCACCATAGCATGCTTCATTTGTATCATGTACATGACTTGGCATCATTCCACATGATATTTCAGAGCATGTAGCATTGCCATGTTCCCATATCATTCACCCTTTGAGTGCCTCTAAGGCTTGTGCATTTGTTACCTTGTTTGTGGCTTAGTGTGCATGCATGCATGCCTAGGTATTTGTGCCTCAATCTTAGCATATTTTGGTCTTTGTTTAGACCTATTTGAACTCTGTCCATGATTGGTTCATGCCTTTGTACCATGTATTGCATGCCTCCTTTGTAGTCCTCTTTGGTAGCTTTATGCTTTAAGGACCCTAGCATGCCATGCTTGTGTTGATTAAATGATTTGGCATCATTTCATACCTTATTTCAGTGCTTATAGTGTTGCTACACTCTTACATTTGTCACTCCTTGAGCACTTTTGAGAGTTATGCTTTTATGCTTAGTTGGTGGACTAGAGCATGTGCATGCATTGTCTTGCATTTTATGCCATCATTTCAGCATTTTGGCCACTGATTCGGGCATGACTGAGGTCTGGCCATTTTAGGTTAAGTCCATCTTGCATGTTGTTGCATGCCTGGTACATTGCATGCTGTTGCATGCTAGTTGCATTGCATCACATTGTTGCATATTTGTTTTTTTGGGTGAATAATTGTTGCATATTTGTTGCATTGCATCATGTGTGCATGCTTGAGTTGCATTGCATTTGGCATGCTTATGTTGCATTGCATAGCATCTCCACATTGCATACATTGCATTGTGTTTGGTTTGGGGCGTTAAGCCAAACACGAGAAACGAGGGACGTTTCATACTTGAAGTGATGAAACGTGCCTCAATTCTCGGTCGCTGACCCTCTTGATCATGCATGATAGAGGTTAAGGCATTTATGAGTTTTTGTGCATTTCATCCATAATTTGTGCAACTCGGCCTCTTTGGCCATCATGCATCAAAATGCGTGATTGATGGCTCGAGGGCTGAGCACTACATTGCCATGTCTCTGTTCGTGCTTTGTTGTAGCAAAAAGGGAAGTTTGCAGGAAGTGATGGCCGATTGGCTATCTAGTGTGCCGATCGGCTAACAATGCTTGGCTGATAGCCTCATATTTGGTCGATGACCACTATCCACTAGCCGATGGCCACCCCTCCTGGCCGATGACCTCACAAAGTGTCCATGAGGTGGTTCAGAAGCATCACAGAAGTTGGCATAATTTTCAGAGGTGCAGAAGTGTGCAAACAGAGGCAACATGAGGCATGTTAAAGGATTTCCGAGCGAAGCTGACCAAGCATGCATATGCTCCTCTTCTCGAGGCCGTTTTAACTGCTTTGTATAGTGAGTTAATTTGTAATTAATTAGTTAATGTGTTAGCTAATTTAATTCATTGTTGTAAATTCTTAATTAGTTTAGTGTTAGCTAATTTCCAATTTGGTTATGTAATAATTAGTCTAATTAGATTATTAGATTAGTTAAAATAGCTTAGCGTAGCTAGCTTGTATTATTCATTCGGACCCTGCGTCGAGAGGGTGAATTTTGTAATAAGTGTGCGTGTGTGTGTGAATGTCTTCCAACCTCACGTCTTTCTCCCTTTTACTGAATTTCTTTCGATGGTTAGTTTTAGGGCATGTTTCAATTAGCATACTTATGCTTGTATGTTTGCATACATTCATTCGTATTGCATACATTGGGCTCGGCGCATCATACAAACTGTATTGTATTTCCATACATTTACTTCAATACATGTTCAACAACATGTTATCAAGTTGCATTTCATATGCCATCTTAGAATAGCCCAGCCTATTTTAGTTGCATTTTTGCATGTGTTACATTAAGCATCTTAACATAGCTAGGATCATGCGTTGATTACTAACAAGTTGTTGTTTTGGCTCGAAGTACACTATAAGTGTTTATGCTTTAGCATCCCTACATGTGTGTTATTGATTGTCATGACAACACGCTTGCCATGAGGCTATTTCCTTAAGTGATTAACTGCATGAATGCCTGTGGGTGAAGGTTGGACTGTTTGAATTGGAACAATTCATCAAAATGTGTGTTTTAAGCCCACTTGAGAGTGGCAAAATCATGTTTTCTAAGCCCACTTGAGGGTGGCAAATCAATGTCTTAGCCTACTTGCGAGTAGCACCTTCAAACCATTTTCAAACAAACGAACATGAGATGTTTTGTTCCAACTTAGGCGATCTAGTCTATACTTGTATGCTATGCGCATCACATTGTAATTGTAGCTAATAAACCAGAATAAGAACACATGTGTTTTCAAAAACAAAATATTATGTTAGTAAAGGCCGATCTTTGATTGGGCGAGCGGGGCTGCTCATTGCATGACCTTCCCCTCTCATACCCAAGTTCCCGACCCGAGGCAACTTTGGTGATGACGGACACGTGGCCTTAGGCACGAGTCAGGATTTCCTAAATTTCCCAAAAATAAAATATTTAGGTGGCGACTCTGTATCTGGCAAAGCACTCCATGTTTGGCACTTCTTTATAAAAATCAGTTTTTCAAAACGATTTGCCGGATTTGGACTCTTTGGTGATTTATCGGTCTTGCATTGCACTTTGCGAGATTAGATTCAGAACCATGACATTGAGTTCGAACTGTATAGCTAAGAACAAAACAGATTTCGCGCCTTCGCGCGCAGAGCCAGGACGTTCAGGCACGTCTACAGTTTCTGGCGACTATGTTGGGGATTTAGAGAACTTGACTCGAATTCATGATATGTTGTTTTGACTACACTTTTGTGTTTCTTTGCATTGCATTTGTATTGGTGCGCCTAGGACACCGTGTTTGCCATATGCTATTCCTGAACAGTTTGTCGGAGGCTTGCTTGGAAAAACGTGCCATAAGCTGACTGGTTGCGGGCTCTGCCACGATGGGAACACAAACCCCAATTTTTACCAGGGCACCCTTTTTGACCGTTCAACCAAATGCATATCGGAAACTGTAGTGACCATTCCAAGCTAGGACAGGTTGCATACCCGATTATAGGTTGTTCGAAACCACTGTGTGCGTAGTGAAACCCTAGCTCCTGACATAATAGGACAAGGAAACCCTACCCCAACCATGGAGGTGTTTTGGCTCTCACTTGCTTGCTATGTGCTTTTAGAGTGTGCCTTAACAGAAATGCATGTATCAGTTTGCAAGTCGGGGTATCAGGCCTGAGCGCATCAGTATTTTGGGGGGATCATTTTTACCTGAGGGTATTAGTTTACGGGCAAAATTTTGCGGCAGAATTCAGTAAAGAGCGCAGTCATTCAGCTATGCTCATATCTATTCTGGTGAAATCAGGCCAAGATGCTGTCTGTTTTCTCTTTTGCAAGGTAGTTTTGGAACCATAGCTTCAGAAGGCTCTAATATCCCCCGGGTGCATTGGACTTGTGTTGATAAACCTTGTCAGGTTAGAGATTCAGTTCAGAGCAACCAGTGTTCCTTCGCTGAGGTAAGGCAAAGAAAGGCTAGATAGGGCTCACTCGTTCATCTAATCTGACAGTCACCAGTCAAATCACCTTTGTTCAAACTCAGTAGACCGTGATGGCACGGAGTCCGGAAGAAGTTGTGGCCATGATGGCAACATTAAACCAAGGAATCCCCAGGCAGGGTGAGACCAATGTTGAAATGCAATACCCATTTGGGGCACCTACCACACATCCAATCTCGGGACCCCAGCCGAATTTGGACCCACTCCCGCTAGCTAAAAGATTTGCGTGGTCTGGATCCCCGAGAAAGGTTGGCTCAAGCCAGAGTTTTTAGACCCTTGGCGCAGCCTACTGAAAGGCTTTATTCCCTTGATATTACTGATCTTAATCCGAGCTCGGAGAAAATTGCGAACCTTGAGGAGCAGGTCGAAAAGGCACAGGGCTTTAACTCCATTTATGGCATTGAGGACGGGTATACCGAGGTTGCTATAAGGCTCCCAGATAGATTCAGAATGCCACATATTGACTGTTTCGATGTGTCTGGGGATTCTATGGCACATATCCGGCTTTTCGTGGATATCCTGAAACCGATGAGTCTGACTAAGCTGTAGAAACTCTCTCTATATGCCATAACCCTGTCAGGTGCAGCTGCCACTTGGTATGCCGAATTGGAGGATATAGTGAAGCAAAACTGCAAGAAATTGGCTGAGGCCTTTGTTGATCAATATTCTTACAACACCCAGGTTGAAATGACCTTGCAAGAGCTTGAAGCAACCCAACAGAGCCCTTTGCGGAATTTGTTGCAAGGTGGAGAACAAAGGTAGCACAAATGACAAATTGCCCTTCCGAGAGGTACCAAGTGCGGATAGTGGTACAGAACCTTGAGCCGAATATGCTGCATAAGTTAATAGTGGCACCGCTGTATACTTTCAAAAGTTTACATGAACTGGGGATTCAGATCGAGGATGTGTTCAATAGAGGGATTATTCCCAAAACAAGTAAACCAGTAAGGAGGGTTTCTGTCGGGAGTACCAATGCTGGCGGTAGCACTGTTCCCAAACCCGCTAAAATCAATGCAGTCGCCATAGCCGATCCTTTTGCCAAGGCCAGTCTACAAACAGCCAGCCCAGCCCGAGCTCAGGGCAGAACTTTCACCCCCCTCTATATGAGCCTAACCAGCGCACTGAAAGTCCAGATGGAGAGAGGGTATCTCAAACCCCCTGATCCTCAACCTCTGCCTAACCCACTCCCTGCCGGGCATAACTTCACAAAATACTATGTGTACCATCAGCAGTGCGGCCGTGGCACCGATGGTTGCTACCGCCTTCATCATGAGATCTAGAATCTCGTTGACAACCGGACAATAGTTCCACCACAAAACCCCAAGGACCAAGTACCTCATCCATATCTCATCCTCGGCCATACACTGTCACCCACCTACAACCCCAGTATATACACCCCGACCCATATACTCAAGCCCGAGGTGTTTACCCTGGAAAGTGTGGGCATAAGCATGATGGATGCACTTGAACCCCAATCATCTCAAACCTATGAACCCATTACTTCTGAGCTGGGAAGCATGATTGAAGATCTTTAGAGAACTGTGGCAGATTTAGCTTTTGGAATTTTGGCTCCATTGTCGACTATATCACAGGTTAGAAGTTTCAATCCAAAAGGCTCCTCGATCTTGGGGCAAGCTGCAACTGAAAATGGCCAACCTGAAGCCATCTCAGATCTTGGTGTTGGCATGTCGACAACAACAAGGCTCCGCTCTGATATAGCGACCCAATCCCTTGGCAAGGTGGAGGCAAGTGGTAAGAACAAGGTAGGGTCTTGCATTGGTCCCCATGAATGCCTCCGGTGGGCTGTTGAGGCTTTAAAAGCCGAGGGACTGAACAAACAGCAAGTGCTTGCAGTGGTTGCAAAAAATGTGGAAGATACTTTTGCCACTCAAGTTGGGGGCAGTTTGAATCAAAGGGCAAGTCGGGGGAAGGGCCGTCGTACCGAAAACGTTCCTTTCAACTCTAATCCTGCATTTGGAAGAGATCAGCAAACCCAGTCAGCGCCTACCAACCCCTTTGCTAGTGCATCCAGCAAAACTCCACAAACCTCGAAGTACCAACCCCGAGGCCAGAGGGTCTTCCATGCCCTCTACATGCCTTTGTCCAAAGCTTTCCAAATCCTTATAGGACAAGGCCATCTCAAACCCCTTGAGCCTCGGCGTAGACGCGCCCGCGTGGGGCCCTTGCTACAGTTCGGACTCGATTTGTGTCACGGTTCTTAATCTGAACCAAAGAGTCCCAAATCCGGCAAATCATTTTGAGAAACAGATTTTTTGAAAAGAAGTGCCAAACATGGACTGCTTTGCCAGATACAGAGTCGCCACCTAAATATTTTAAAATGGGAGAATTTAGGAAACCCTGACTCGGTGCCGAAGGCCACGTGTTCGTCATTGCCAAAGTTGGCTCTGCTCGGGAGCTTGGGTACGATTGGGGAAGGTCAGCTATGAGCACCCCCTCTCGCCCGGTCCGAAGACCGTTCTCTACTAACCGTGATATCTGCTTTTGAAAACGTTATGTGTTCTTATTTCGTTTATTAGCCTAGAATTACTATGTTATGCGCACAGCACACAAGTATAGACTAGATTGCCTAATTTGGAAATAAGCATTGCATATCCGTTCGTCTTAAAAAGCACTTTGGAATTTGCTACTCGCAAGTAGGCTAAAATACGGATTTCAACGAGTTTTTCCAACTCAGACAATCCAACCTTCACCCACAGGCAATCAAACAGTTTATCACATAAGCATCTAGCCACATGGTAAGCATGCTGTCATGATAGCATTCACACTCATGTGAGATGCTAAAGCATAAATACTTACATCGTACTCCGTGCCAAAACAATAAACTAGTTAGCCAACATGCATGGTCCTAGTTCATGTTAAATTGACTAATGCAACACATACAGGATGCACTTAGAATAGGCTCGGCTAACCTAAGCATGGCATGTGAAATGCAGTCAATTGATGCACGTATTCAATTTGGAATTGAAGTACGAATGCGGCTAGCATGATGTACCAAGCCCGGTGCATGCAAGACAAATGTATGTATGCACACATGCGTAGCATAAGGTATGCTAAATTAAACATTACCTAATACTAACCATCAAAAGCAAGTAAGTAAAAGGGAGAAAGAAATGGGGGTTGGAAGACATGCACACACGCACCCACACTTATTACAAACTCGCCCTCGCTCGGAGGGACCAAATAAATATTACAGATAATTAACCTACAAGCTAATTAAATATTACAGGCTATCTAATTAGCTAAACTAATCTAGGGAAAACAGATGAACCGCCTCGGGAAGAGAGCCTAATGCAATGCGTGCTCGGTCTTGCTCGGAAGTGCACTACCATGCCCAGGCTGCTTCTGTTTTCCTTGATATACTCCTCTGGAGACTGCCAAAGTCTCAGGGCTGTTTCCCTGGACATTGAGGAGTGCCACCGGCTGAATAGAATGGCCACCGGCAGTGGTGTGCGATCACCGGCTGTTGGTGAAGCTATCGGCACATGGAGGATTGCCGGTCGGCACTGAACACTGCCAGTCGGCAGAAGGTTCCTGTAGAATCTGCAATTGACAGCAACAGAGGGCAAGGCAGAGCATGGCAATGCAATTCAAGCAATGTATGCACCAATCATGTCCCTTATCATGCTAGTGACTCAAAGGGACATGCTCCTTGGTTCTCGGACCATCAATCGCGCATTTCTATGCGTGATGGCCCAAGGGACCAAGTGTGCACATTTTGATGTCAAATGACATGCAATGCACACAATCAAATCAAGAGGCTTCTACCTCTATCATGACTTGGTCAAAAGGTAGAGCATGCGTGCCAATGCAATGCAACTCTAATCATGCAAACTAGCATGCAAGCATGAACATGGGCAATGCACAAACATGCAACAACATGTTAAGTGGCTAGAGGAGAGAATACATGCCAAATGTATTACAACCTAAGCATATAACAACATATCATGCAACTCAAGCAATGCAACAAAATGCAATTACGTATGGCATGCAACACAAGGTGAAATGGAGTGAATATGTGATAATGTGCAAGGCATGCATGCAATAACATAAGAGGATGGTCTTACAGTAATTTGGACAGCCCTATGCTAGGCCCAAAACAGTGGCCAAAGCTCAAGAAGATGGGACCAAACACGCACACACACATGCACATATTAAGGCCTAAACACTTAAGCATCAAAGGGGCATCTTTTAAGCACACTTGAAAGAGGCATAACATGGACTAATGGCATGCAAGGTGGGCATTGAAAATCATGTTCCAAAAGGTGCTAAGCCAATTAAACAAGATGAACAAGACATGCAAATAAAGCCAAAAACCCAAGCCAAGCCAAGAGGCTTAAACCAAGACTAAGTCAACCAAGCCTCACAAGGCTAAGAGGACTCAAAATAGGTCTAAGGCAGGCCTAGACAACACCCAAGGGACACCTAGATGGCATCTAAGTGGCTCAAATTCAAAAGCATGCACAATGACCAAAACATGGAGCATCCAAGACAAGCCTCCAAAGCTTCAAAGAGGCATCCGAGGCAAGCATACAAGCATGTTAAAGGGACTGAAATAACATGGAAAATGGTCCCAAATCACTAAATTAAGGCAAGGATGCATGCTACACATTCACACACTTAAGGCCAACAAGCCAAAAATGCAAAGGGGCTGTACAATGCATGCCATGGCTGACCCAAACAACTATGGACAGACCTCAAGCACGTCAAAATAAGCACAAAAGCTTCACAAAGCTAGACCTAAAACATGCTAGGACAATGGTTTACAACCTAAGGCATGTTAAGGCCTAAACATGGCATTACAAGGTAGGTATGCTAAGCATGCATGGTGTACCAAAACCAATTAAAAACAGAGGCATATTATGACATAATAAGCACAAAAAATAGCTAAGGCATGGTCAACATGAAGCTTAGCTAGGTGCTCCCTCAAGAGGCCAAAAATGGTCCTTTTCAAGGACAACAAGAAGAGGGGGTAGCCCTCTCCTTCCTAGGACCTCAAGGCACCATCCTCACCTCTGAAATCCCTCAAGATTTCAGTGTTGAGGAGGCCCAAACACCAAGGTCCCAGAGCTCACTCAAAATAGCACAAAATGGGGCCTCTCAAGGCCTAAGAGGGGTCAAACACCTCCAAACCACAAAACACTCTTAACAAACTATTTAGAGGGCCCAAAAACATAACTTTTTTATGTTATACACTAAGCACAAAAATAGTTCTAAGATAGGAAAAAATAGTATGCAAAAAAGGGGAATAAAAGGGCAAGATTGTTACCTTTGAAGACCTCTTCAACAATGGTGGACCAGCTGCTCCCCCAAGCTCAAAACCACTCAAGAACCTCAAGAACAACCTCTTAGAACCTTAGTAGCCAAGGGAAGGTGTAACACTATGTGTTTGTGTGCAATAATAAGACACAAATACACTTATACACACACAAAGGTAAAAAGAGGGAGAGAAATAGAGATAGGTGTGACACAAACCCTAACCCTAATCCAGAGCTCACCTCTGTATATTTTCTAACCTTTTTGTCCAACTCTAAAGCCAAGAGGGGAGGGCTGCTCTTATAGAGGAGCCAATCTTGTAAAGCTTACAAGGTAAGCTAACAAGGAAGCCATCCCTTCATACACGTGTATGGAGGGGAACAAAATGCCATACAGCTGTATTAAAATATCTGTAAAAGCAGATGAACGGTAGTCGGCTGCTCAAAAATGTCATTTTGACAAAATGGACTGCCGACCGGCAACAAATAGTGCTGACCGGCAGTACACATTGCCGATGGCAACAAAACACCAGCCGGTGGCTTCTAGCCATGGCCGGTGATGTGTGGGGATGCCTCACAAGGCATTCCCTGCCCCTCCAAGGCAAAACACAAGTGTTTGGTGCAAAACCAGACACTAAACAGTCGAGTTCGGAGATCCTGAGGCAAAGCGCGTAGCTGAGACCTCCGGGAACTCCAAACGAACACAAACATGGATAATCACCAAGTGCTCCAATGGTGACGTCCAAGTCTTGAGGCCGGTCAAAAATGGGGTGTCTACACTCGGCCTCTCCCAAATAAACTTTCTCCCTCCCATGATCCGGCCAAGTACTGTGCCTTCCATCAACAAACCGATCATGATACCGATAGTTGCTTTCGTCTTCACCACGAAGTACAAGATTTAATTGATAAAGAGGTCATCGTCGCACCAAGTCCGGCAAAGTCTATCGGCACCGGGTCAGTGAACTTGGGAGATAATGTGATTATGTGATCGGGGGATGAACCAGCTACCGATGGCGCTCATTTTACTCCGGATGTGGGGATGGCACGCACTGTTTTGATCAATGTGCAAATGCTGTTTACTTTACTTTCTGATTTGGGTGTTGGGTCAGTTTTGTTGTATTGTTTTGAGTCAGTCTTTTTGTACTGAGTCAGTTGGGTTTGTCTTGTTGTCTCGAGTTAGTCTTGTTGTTAGAGTCGGGTGATTTCGGGGGTGTTACCTCGGACATCATTATCTTGTTTTGTGTTTGTCTTTTACACTCTTTTGAGTCTGTTTCTGCCATGGAGCCAAATACGCTAGAAGATTTGAATGAAACAGCAGTGATTTTCACACTTTTGAGTTTGTTTCTGCCTTGAAGCCAGTTGTGCCAGAAATTTGAATGGAACGACAGTGCTTTTCACTTACTTTTCTGTGCCTTGAAATCGTTGCATTGACCTAAGTTTTTCAAAACTTTTTGAATACTGTGATGAAAACAAAGAGGAAGGAATTCCTCGGGATTTGTAAAAATTTGATTAATTGAGAGAAAGAGAGGCATGCTAAGCCCTTAATGAATGAGATCATGTTTGTTAATGTGAGTACTGAAAAGGATCTTGGCTTGATCTAGATTGGTTCTACTTTGTCTTCAGCGTGAGCGACTAGTCACTTTCTTAAAAGATTTCAAAAAATGTTTTGCGTGGTCTCGCGAAGACTTGTGTGGTATTGATTTTGAGATTGTGTAGCTTAGGATCACTCTCAGGCTCAAGACTCAACCCCTTTGCTTTCAAACCATGAACTTGGATTTAGAATGTTCAACGGTCAACCACAATGTGAGGCTTGTATGGTCAGATTTGAAGCAACCACAATGTGAGGCCTATATAGCCAGATTTGAAGCAGCCTATGAACTAGGGGCAAGAAGATCAAGTGTTATCAAAGGAAGCTTGCGTAGCTGGACGAGAAGCAGCCCTTGAACTAGGGGCAAAAAATGTCAAATGTGCTCGAAGAGTAAAAAATTGGGACATTTCTCAAGCTAACGAAAATCGGCAAGAATGCCAAATCCCAGAAGAGAGGAAAGAAGAGAGTATTGCTGAAGGACAATTGAGTTCCTATCCACAACACTGGGGGCAATTCAGACCCGGTTGGATGGACTCCTACATCATCAGCAAACATCAGCCATTCTCTTGGATTCAGATGGATTCGAGATCCTACGACCATTCAACATGGACTTGTTACACCTTTTACCCTTGAGAGGCTCGTTGGGCCGAAAACCCAGAAGGGCGACCCAGGCAAAAGTTAGAGCAAGAAAGAAAAATAAAATGAAAAGAGATGAAAAAAAAAAGAAAAAAAGAAAAGAAAAGATGAAAAATAAATAAAGAAAAAGAAATAAAAAATTCTGAAAAGAAATGAACAAAGAAAAGAAGAAATAAAAAGAATTGAAAAGAAAAGAAGAACATAGCTCGCAAGGTTGAAAACCCAGAAAGGGCAGCCTTGGCAAAAGTTAGAGCGCAAAAGGAGAGGTTAATACCCGAGTGTACCTTAACTCAGAACTACGTTAGGCTTGATTCCCATCTTTGGGATATGTAGGCAACTTCATTCTGAAGTCCAGCCATAAACACGTCCAAATCGATTGCGTCCATGTAATTGTTCTGATCATCTTTGTCTTCTCTGTATCCGAGAGTTCGGTTGTGATCGTCACTTTGAGGACTGATTACAGTGCACTGTGGTGCCATTTATACAAGGGGCAACTTTTCGTTGTCGTGCGGTGTCATTTAGACAAGGGGCAATTTTCCATTGTTTTGGATTTGAGGTTGTGCATCTCAAGAGTAAATTCTGTGTTGGTCAAGCAGTGGCCATTTGTAAAAACAGTTTTTGAGAATTTTTAATAAGGTTGACTAATTTTCTCTCAAAAATTATTTCATTTTTCCAAAACTGGACCATATCTTGGACCCAAAAAGGAAAATTTTCAGTGCTCATAACCTAACTTGCATGATTTTAAATCAGAAAATCGAACAAGTATGTTAATCTAACTCTCATATTGGTCAAAATTGTTTTAGTAGAAAGCTAAAACAAAAAATGGTCAAAATGATGAACTTGTCTTTTCCCCATTGTCAACATACTTGCCAGAAAGGGCACTCTACTTGCCAGAAAGGGCACTTTATTTGCCAAGAAGGGTACAACTGAAGTTTGCAGCAAAGGGCTGAAAGCTCTCTCAGCCTCCAAGCAGCGAGGTATCAAGCCAAGTGCGAAGCACGAAATGGAATGGATCAGGATATTCCACTCCCTCATCTAGACAGGTCTGGTCACATCCGAACTGGCCAAGGGCGTCATCAACCGATGTTAGCTACAGATTTGCTACACCCAGTTGTAGTGCAACCCCTCTGTGGGAAAGTTCACTGCTGTGAGCAAAAGAAGAAGGAATCTGGTAGAATACCGGGGCAAGAGCCCACAACTTCTTGTTTATCCATCAACCACCCAGGGGAGGGATAAAAAAAAGAGAGATTGAAGAATAGAGAGATGTGCACTGAGAGAAAAAAGTGAGAAAAAGGGCTTTTCAAAGAACAAGAGATTGAGTGCTAGAGTGATGTGAGAATCACAAATAAGAAATGGTAGGAAGCGTTACCCGAAGAAACTGTCTCCTCATGAACTGAGAGGTCTCTCATCTTTGTAACACATCTGAGTCTTGTGTGTGTGTCTTTTGTTTGTCTAGGTTCTTGTTTTGAGTCGTTTCGAGTGTCAATAGATGTGTCTAGGTTGTTTACCTTTGTTTTCTGTTGATTGAGTCATTTTTTACGGTGGTCAGTCATGGGCTCAATACCCGGTTAAGAACTCGTTCCTCACTTTCAATTTCAAAAAAAGAAAAAACTTTTTGTGCTCAAAGTGTTGTGTCGTTCTCCATATTTGTGCAAAACAGGATTTGTTCTTTCATAAAACTGCAGAGTTCAACCCAGGTCATGTTAGAACAGTAAAACCATGACCTATCTGAAGCTATATGGGTTCCAAACTGCAAAGCAAAAGAAAAGAGGGAAAATTTGGAGCATCTGAGTGTGTCTCAAGTTCAGAAAATTCCGTGATTGTACTCCGGATGTACCTCTTCAGGGCCTTGCCAATGCTCCAAAGTATGAGTGTGCCTTTACCTCAAGCTCAAGCTCAAGTCTGTTTCAAAGCTAGAATGGTGATCAAAAGTGCTCTCCCTAAGTACCAGTCCCTGCTATAGGCATCTTGGCTGTGTTTGCAATGAGTTCCTAGGAGACCAACTACGACGGTGGAAATTAGAGTTCGAATGGCTGATGCCTAGAACACAATGGTTTGGAATTTCTGAGACTAAAGTCTGGTTTAAATACCCAGGGGTGTATCATCGGCTTGAAATCTGTATGGAAGCCCCATAGATTGATATAGCATGTGTATGCACCTCAATTCTGGATAGTAAACCAACCTAGTCTGTCACCCCATTGGAGAATAGGGAAGGTTTTGAATATGATCAGGAAGAAAAATGGCATCTGGGGCTTCTACATGCAGATGTCACTACTTGTTAGCATTTTCGGACCTTTGTACTGCGAGTTGAAGGTAAGTGTTCAAACAACACAAGGGGAGATCCCCGTCAGAGTAGAGCGGTTTAACACCACTCACCCCATGAGGTGCTTTCTAAAGCGCCGCTTTGTTTTTTTATTGCATTCCCTAAACATCATGCTCCACATTGCTTGTAACATGTATCATATGATCGCACGTATTGCATTTATTTGCATCTTGTGCTATCTTCTATCATTTATCCTTTCACGCTGTGCAGTGTTTAGGATCGTTGTCCCCCGGGGCTTTCTCAGGTTGTGTCGAGTGCGCCCTTGAACGGTTGTCTTCGGACCTCTTCTCACGATTTCAGCGTGGTTAGAGTGTTCTTTTCCTCACACGATTTCAGCGTGTTTGGAATTCATCTCGGTTTGCGTTGTGCGCGCACCTGAGTAGTTGTTTTCGGACCTCTTCTCACGATTTCAGTGTGGCTAGAGTGCTCCTTTCCTTACACGATTTCAGTATGTTTGGAATTCATCTCGGGTTGCGTTGTGCACGCTCCTGAGTAGTTGTTTTCTGACCTCTTCTCACGATTTTAGCGTGGTTAGAGTGCTCCTTTCCTTACACGATTTCAGCGTGTTTGGAATTTATCTCAGGTTGCGTTGTGCACGTACCTGGACGGTTGTTTCTGACCTTTTCTCATCATTTCAACGTGGTTAGAGTGTTCCTTTCCTCACACGATTGCAGCGTGTTTGGAATTTATCTTAGGATGCGTGATGCGTAAGCCTGGGCGTGTTTTATCTTGGGACACGTGAAGCACGAGCCCGCGCGGTTTCTGACCTCTTCTCACGATTTCAACGTGGTTAGTGTGTGCCCTTCCTCACACGATTTCGGCATGTTTGGAATTTGTTTTCCTCTTCTCACGATTTCAGCGTGGTTAGAGTGTTCTTTTCCTCACACGATTTCAGCGTGTTTGGAATTTATTTCAAGTTACGTTGTGTGCACACTTGGACGGTTGTTTTCGGGCCTCTTCTCACGATTTCAACGTGGTTTGAGTGTCCCTTTCCTTATACGATTTCAGTGTGTTTGGAATTTATCTCAGGTTGTATCGAGTACGCCCTTGAGTGGTTGTTTTCAGACCTCTTCTCACGATTTTAGCGTTGTTAGAGTGTTCCCTTCCTCACACGATTTCAGCGTGTTTGGAATTTGTTTTCCTCTTCTCACGAATTCAGCGTGATTAGAGTATCCCAGGACGCGTGACATGTAATCTTGTACGGTTTTTGATTCTTAGTTTACCCTGAGCGGTTGTTTTTGGGCCTCTTCTCACGATTTCAGCGTGGTTTGAGTGTTCCTTTCCTCACACGATTTCGGCGTGTTTGGGATTTGTTTCTCCTCCTCTCACGATTCCAGCATGATTGGAGTATGTCACCTTTTACATCTACTGTACTATCTGTTACATCGCATCTATTATCTATTGCATCACATCTGTTATGTCTATTGCATTACATATAGAATATATTGCATGCATGTACTGCATTGTCCATCTATTGCTTGCATCCTTTCCATGTTAAGCTTAGTCCGACATGTGCCCATACTTTTCGCGTTAAAGCATGGTTCTGTGATTATGTGTACGCGCCTATTCCACTAAGAGAATTATAGTCAGAGAGTGGCGGCACTGTTTCTGTGTTAGACGTGGTCTGTTTTGTGTCTATGCCTTTTCTAGGTAGAAATGTGGTTTGGCCGCGTGCCTTATCCATTGCATCCGTTGCATCGTAGTTTTTTTTTCTTTTTTTTTTCTTTTTTTTTTTGTATTCAGCATATAGGATCACGATCTTTCCTCAGCAAATCATTCCTCGCTTATATCATGCCCCCCAATTACTTGTATTCTTTCAACGAAACACACAGTTCTACATGTGCATGCACCTATTCCACTAAGAGAATTGTGGTTAGAGCGCTTGTAGACACCCCATTTTTGACCGACCTTAAGATTCAGACATCACCGATTGAGCGCTCGGTGACGTTGCATATCGTGCTCGTTCAGAAGTCTCAAAGTCGCGGCCGTAAGCCCTGCCTCCGGATTTCCGAACCCTCTTATGTGCCTTGTCTCGGTTTGCGAACCAGACTAAGTTTTCTCTGTTTCTTTTCCCGAGGGGAGGGAGAGGTCCCGTAGACCATCTCTCAGTGGCCGTGGGCTACATTTTGTGGCCGCAGGCCATTTTACCCATTTCGGAGTCCGGTTTCCCGTTTTTCGGGACCGTTGGCCGTCTGCCTCGGTTTGGGACCGCTTAACCATCTCCATTTGCTTTGATTTTTGGCATACATCTTATTTTCTCCCTTTCAAGGGACACTGGGGCCTGAGAAACCCACTTCGTGGCCGAACGCCACTTTCGGTGCTTGGCAGCCCATTTTCGGGACCCCGAACTGCGTGTTTTGGCCCCCGAGCATTTGTTTTGCATCGGTTTTTGTTCATTTTTGGCAGGAACCTCTGTTTTATCACCAGGAAGACCGTAGAAGTGTGGGAGGCCAGCAATTGTCTCAACAACCAGTTTTTACTTCACCGACGCCCTCCGATGCCCGTTTCTCACACTTCCGGGCTAATGTTGAACACCTTGGAGCCATTTTCTTCAAACCCAAACCACATATTTGTGTTGTACACACATGGGAGGACCCTAAAAGTTCATGGCCGGCCACTAATGTTTCTTGACCCTTTTGAACCCCTCCTTCCGAGCCAATGTTGAACACCCTTGGGCCACTTTCTTGAATTTTGAACCACATATTTGTGTTGTACACACATGGGAGGACCCTAAAAGTTCATGGCCGGCCACTATTTCCATTTGACCCTTTTGAACCCCTCTTGAAAATGGCTTGTTCTCTCTCCTGTTTCAGAGTTTCCAAATTCGAACCATAGGGTTGTGAAGAGGAGACCTGGGAGGCCACCAATATGTGGTGGCCGGCCACTAATTGAACTTGGCCTTTTTGACCCCTAGCCGGCCGGCTAGGGGGGGTGGCCGGCCGGCCACCTGGAGCTCCAAAAAGGGGCCGGCCATGTTCCTCTCTCCTTCCACTTTACAGCTGTACAGCTCTTTCCCCCAGAAAATATCTATATCCGGGGGATATTTTGTGGGGAAACAAGAGCCTCAATTCCCTCCACTTTGGCCAAAAGGTCTTCTCTCCCTCTCTTGCATTTTGCTGGCCTCCCAACTCAAGAAAAGGGGTTACAAGGATTGGTTGGAGCATATACATACATATCGCCCCATTTCCTTCAAGTTTTGGGCTCCATTTCTTCATCATCTTCAAGCTCTACCATCACCACTCCATTTCAGCAGAAAAGGGAGGAACTCCAGCAGCTTAGAGTCATCAAAGTTGGTCCAAGAAGCAACAAAAGTGTTGGTCTTCAAGGGTGAGTAGCATTTCCCCCTTTTTGGTTCATTTCTTGTACCATTCATAAGCCATACATGCTTATTAATTTGAGCTCCGACCAAAACTGAAAAGGTCATTTTTTTGAGCTCATTTTCTTGTTTCATTAAGGGCTCAACCCTGTTTGAGCCCTCCATATTGCACTTGCTTCAATATCTTCCTTGAATGCCATTTTCTTGCATGCTTTGGCAGCCTATCATGCTTCTGTTTTTGGTCTTTTTACAGGCCTAGAAATAGTCTTATTTTGACCTTCTTAACATGTTTCATTAAGGGTCTTTGGCTGTTTGGTGAATGCTTTGCATACTTTGTGTTATAGCCTCTTTTGAGCCTCATTTTGCATTGCATTTATAGCATATTTGTATATTGTTTTGGAGTTTTTACAGTTCTGTAAATATGCTTATTTTTGGTCCCTATTCAATGTTGTAGAAGGGAATTTTTCAGTTTGGGCTTTGCATATACCACTTGCCTCTTTGGCCACCTTTTGGCCCTTTTTCTTGCATGGGAGTGCAGCCATACCTGTGTTTGTTTTTGGGATTTTTACAGTTCTGGAAAACATCATATTTTAGGCCCCTCTTCAACTTTTTTGAAGGGCCCTAACCTATTTGGAGTTAGCAGCTATGAGTTACTTCACAATCTCATGTTTAGGGCCATTTTTGCATGCCATTGTTGCCCTATCTTTGCTTGCTGTTTGGCCATGTTTTGAACTGGAAAAATGCTTACCTTGGGATTGCCTTGCTTCTGTATTTTCATTGCATGTCCATATTGTGCATGTTTGGTATAGCTATAGGCCATTTCGGGTGCCAAAATTCATGTTTCGGGAGAGATTCCATGCATCGGGTGTGTTTTCGCCTCATTTCAGGGCCGTTTTCCCCCACTTTTCAGTACTGAAATCCCATTAGCATGTTTGTATATCATTTTCCATGCCATTGCATTGCGTATGCCATTGCCTCGGTTTGTGTGCCCGTGTGCACGCATTTCGAGACACTTCTTTTTATCCGTCGGCCTCTTATGTGAGTGTGGCTGAGGCTCTCTCATGTTAGTATAAGTCCATGTTGCATCCTATATGCCATTTCCATGTCATTGCATTGCATATACCATTGCCTCGGTTTGCGTGCCCGTGTGCACTCATTTCGCGGCACTTCATTTTCACTCATCGGCCTCTTATGTGAGTGTGGCTGAGGCTCTCTCATGTTAGTGTAAGCCCATATCACATTTTCATGTCATTTACATTGCGTATGTCATTTTCTCAGTTTGCGTGCCCGTGTGCACGCATTTCGAGACATCTCTTTTTTTACAGCATAGTGCATACTAGGTTGTATCTTAGATCGCATTCAGTCATTTTCCTCGGTTTACGTGCCCGTGTGCACGCATTTCGAGGCATCTCATTTTCATAGCATTGTGCATGCTAGGCTGTATCTTAGTTGCATTCATGCATATCATGCATATTGCATCATGTTCGAGATAGGAATTAGCCTGGGCACGGGAAACGAGGTACGTTTCGTACTCCGAGTGACGGAACGTGTCTCAATTCCCCAGTCACCGACACTCCGGATCATCCATGATGGAGTTAGGTCTTATTGTGTTTTCATGTGCATTCATTCTATATCGAGTTGCACATTTCGACTCCTCTGCCATCATGCATCGATATGCGTGATTGGTGGCACGAGCATCGAGGCATGCATATATTTGTGAAAATACATTGCTATGCCACTTTCCTGCTCTCTGTTGCAGCAAAATGAAGAATCAGCAACCTTTCGGGGTTTGGCACGCTTTTCAAGAACAGGTGCAAACAGAGGCTAATTGGGGCATCCCAGTGGATTTCCGCGCAAAGCAGCCTAAATATGCATCATTCATCAGAAGCAAGGCAGTCCCTGGCTTGCACGCCAGTTTTATAGTTTTCTTAGTTAATTTGATTAATTAGGAATTTGTATATTATTCGGACTGTAATATTTGGACTGTAATATTCTTTTATTTGGGACTGTATTATTTATTCGGACCCTCTGCGCGAGGGCATAACTGTAATAAGTGTGCGTGTGTGTGTTGTATGTCTTCCAACCCCACGTCTTTCTCCCTTTTATTTATCCGCTTATGATGGTTAGATCAAGGCATATTTCAATTAACATACAGTATGATAGCATGTTTGCATTCATTCATCTGTATTGCATGCACCGGGCTCGGCGCATCATACTAACTGCATTGTACTTTCAATTCCAAATTGAATACATGATAGTTGTAGCATTTCATATGCCATCTTAGAATAGCCGAGCCTGCTATAGTTTGCATTTTTGCATGTGTTGCATTAGGCATTTCTGTATACTTAGGGTCATGCATGATTTCTAATGTAGTCTCTTTTTTGGCTTGGAGTACCCGGTGAGCTTTATGCTTTAGCATCCTTGCATGCGTGTGAGTGAATGCCATGATAGCATGCTTACCATGAGGCTATTTGCTTGTGTGATATAACTGCCTGAATGCCTGTGGGTAAAGGTTGGGTTGTTTAAATTGGAACAAATCATTGACTGTGAGTTTTAAGCCCACTAGATAGTGGCAAAACCATCTTTTCTAAGCCCACCCGAGGGTGGCAAAATCTGTATTTTAAGCCTACTTGCGAGTAGCAAACCATCTTTCAAAAACAAACATGAAATGTTTTGTTTCAATTCGGGCGACCCAGTCTATACTTATATGCTGTGTGCATCACATAGTAACCTAGGCTAATAACCGGAATAAGGACACACAAAGTTTTCAAAAATAGATATCATGGTTAGTAGAGGCCGATCTTTGATCGGGCGAGCGGGGGTGCTCACGAAGTGACCTTCCCCAATCGTACCCAAGTTCCCGATCCGAGGCAACTTTGGTGATGACGGACACGTGGCCTTTGGCACCGAGTCAGGGTTTCCTAAATTTCCCATTAAAAAAGAAAACTTTTAGGTGGCGACTCTGTATCTGGCAAAGCAGTCCATGTTTGACACTTCTTTCAAAAACTGTTTTCTCAAAACGATTTGCCGGATTTGGACTCTTTGGTTCAGACTTAGAACCGTGACAATTTGAGAGTCCTGAGCTGTAGTGACCCCAAATGAACAGAACGGGAGCTCGTTCCTCCCGGGGCGTTCGGGGACGTCTACAGTTTCTGGCGACTCCGCTGGGGATTTAGAGAACTTGACTCGAACTCATGATATCTGTTTTTGACTACACTTGTGTGTTTCTTTGCATTGCATTTACACTGGTGCGCCTAGGACACCGTGTTTGCCATCTGCTATTCCTGAACGGTTTGCCGGAGGCTTGTCTTGTCAAGGCATGACCGTAAGGCTGACCGGTTGTGGGCTCTGCCAGTATGGGAACACAAACCCCGGTTTTACCGGGGCACCCTCTTTGACCATTCGACCTAGTGCATATTCGGATCCACAGTGACCAATCCAAACTAGGACAGGTTGCTTACCCGTTTATAGGTTGTTTGAAACCGCTGCGTGCGTAGTGAAACCCTAGCTCCTGACAAAATAGGACAGGGAAACCCTACCCCTTCATAGGGGTGTTTTGGCTCTCACTTATCTGTTATGTGCTTTAGAGTGCGTCCCTACAGGAATGCATGTATCAGTGTATGAGTTTGGGCATCAGGCCTGCGGGCACCAGCTTGCGAATTTGGGCATCAGGCCTGCGGGCATTACTATCAGTATTTGGGAGTCAGCTTTACCTGTGGGTATCAGACTCAGATTTTGAGGCAGAATTTTGGGGCATAATTCAGTAGAGAGTACACTCACTCAGCTTTGCTCATGTGGGTTATCATGAAATCAGGCTGAGGTGCTGTCTGTTTTCTCTTTTGCTAGGTAGTCTTGGAACCATAGCTTCAGAAGGCTTCGATACCCCCCGGGCACATTGGACTAGTGCCGATAGACTTTGTTAGGTCAGAAATTCAAGTCAAGGACAGCCAGTGTTCTTTCGCTGAGGCAAAGTAAAGAAAAGCCGGTCAGGGCTCATCTGTTCATCTAATCCGTCAGTCACCAGTCACATCACCTTTGTTCAAACTCAGCAGACCGTGATGGCACAAGGTTCGGAAGAATTTGCGGCCGTGACAGCAGCGCTAAATCAGGGAACTGCCAGGAGACCAGTATTGAAACGCAGCGCCCATCTGGGGCATCTGCCTCACATCCAGCTTTGGGACCCCAGCCCAACTTTGACCCAATTCCGCCAGTTGAAGACTTGCAGTGTCTGAATCCTCGAGAAGGGTTGGCTCAAGCTCAGGTGCTCAGACTCCTGGTGCAGCCTAATGAGGGAACTCAACCATTTCATGTTGATGAGTTCAATCCGACTGCAGTGAAAATTGCAAACCTTGAGAAGCAGTTCAAAAAGGCACAGGGCCTTAACTCCATTCTTGGCATTGAGGATGGGCGCATCGAGGCTGCCATCCGGCTCCCAGACGGATTCAAAATGCCATATATCGACCGTTTCGACGGGTCTGGAGATCCAATGGTACATATCCGACTTTTCTTGGATGTCCTGAAGCCGATGGGTCTGACTAAGCCACAGAAACTCTCTCTGTATGGAAGAACCCTATCGGGTGTAGCAGCTACTTGGTATGCCAAATTGGAGGATACAGTGAAGCAAAACTGGGAAGAACTGGCTGAGGCCTTTGTCGATCAGTATTCCTACAATACCCAAGTTGAAATGACCATCCAAGAGCTTGAAGCAACTCGCCAGAACCCAACAGAGCCTTTTGTGGAATTCATTGCAAGGTGGAGAGCAAAGGCAGCACAAATGACAGATCGTCGCCCTTCTGAGAAGGATCAAGTGCAGATGATGGTCCGAAACCTCGAGCATGACATGTTGCAAAAGTTGATAGTCGCTCCACTATTCACTTTCAAAAGTTTGCATGAACTGGGGGTTCAAGTCGAGAATGCGTTCAACAGCGGGATCATTCCCAGGACAAGGGAACTGACAAGGAAGGTGATTTCAAAGAGTACCAACGCTGGTAGTAGCGCTATTCCCAAACCCACCGAAATCAATACGGTCGCCACAACCGACCCTTTTGCCAAACCGAGGCTACAAACAGCTGGCCCAGCCCGAACTCAGGGTAGAACTTTCACCCCCTCTATATGAGCCTGACTAGCACACTAAAAGCCTTGATGGAAAAAGGGCATCTCAAACCCCTCGACCCTCAACCTCTTCCCAACCCACTCCCGGCCAGACATAACCCCGCCAAGTATTGTATGTACCATCAGCAGCGTGGTCATGGCACCGACCGTTGCTACCGCCTCCGTTATGAGGTCCAAAATCTCATCGACAACCGGACGATAGCTCCACCTTCAGACCCCAATGACCAAACATCTCCTGCCTACCTCAATCACATCCACATACTGCCATCCACCTTTGACCCCAGCATATACATCACCCCGGCCCATCTACCCAAGCCTGAGGTGTTTATCCCAGAAAGCATGGACTTATGCATGATGGGTGCACCTGAACCTCAACCATCTCAAACCCGTGAACCCACTACTTCTGAGTTGATGGGAATGATTAAAGATCTTCAAAAAACCGTGACGGATCTGGCCTCCGGGACATTGGCTCCATCATCGACCACACCACATACCGGGAACTTCATGTCAAAAGACTCCCCGATGTTGGGACGGGCTGCATTTGAGGAAAGCCAATCCCTTGGCAAAGTGGAGGCAAGTGGTAAGAACAAGGTAGGGGCAGGCATTGGTCCCCATAAACACCTTCAGTGGGATATTAAGGCTTTGAAAGCCGAGGGACTGAACAAAGAGCAAGTCCTCGCAGTTGTTGCAAAAGCTGTGGATGACACTTTCGCTGTTCAAGTTGGGGGCGGTCTGAATCAAAGGGAACATCGGGAGAAGGACTGTCATACCAGAGACGATCCTGCTATCTCTAATCCTCTACTCAGAAGAGATCGGAAAACCAGGCCAGCACCTGCCAATCCCTTTGCTGGTGTGTCCAGTAAAAATCCACAAACCTCAAAATACCCACCTCGAGGCCAGAGGGTGTTCGCACCACTATACATGTCTCTATCAGCGGCCTTTAGGATCTTGATTAGAGAGGGGGATTTGAAGCCCCTGGAGCCGCAGCCATTACCAAAGAACCTCCCTCTCTCGCACAACCCAGTCGACTACTGTGCCTTCCATCAGCAAGCTGGCCATGACACTGACATGTGCTTTCGTCTCCGCCACGAAATACAAGATCTGATCGACAACGGGGTCATCCCCGCACCAGGCCCTACGAAGTCTATCGGCACTTGATCAGTGAACTTGGGGGATAATGTGATGTGATTGGAGGGATGAACCACCTGCGGGCAGCACTCGATTTACTTCAGATGTGGGAAGGGCAGGCACTGTTTTGAGCATTTGCGAATGCCAGTTTCTGACTCGGGTATTGGGTCAGTCTTGTTGTTTTGTTTTGAGTCTGTCTTTTTGTTTTGAGTCAGTCTCTTGTTGTTTTGGGTCTGTCTTGTTGTATCGAGTCAGTCCTGTTGTATAGGAGTCGGGTGATTCCGGGGGGGGTGTTACCTCGGGCGTCACCATTTTGTTTTATGTTTGTCTTTTCGTTTTGCTTTGAGTCTGTTTCTGCCTTGGAGCCAGTTGTACCAACAGATTTGAATGAAACAGCAGTGGTTTTTCATGCTTTGTGCTTGCTTCTGCTTTGTGGCAGTTATGCTAGAAAGTTTAAATGAAACAGCGGTACTTTTCGCTTACTCTTCTGCACCCCAAAATCATTCCATTAACCTAAGTTTTTCAAAGTTTTTGAACACTGCGGTGAAAACAAAGAGGAAGGAATTCCTCGGGATTTGAAAAACTTTGATCAATTAAGAGAAAGAGAGGCATGCTAAGCCTCTAACGATGGAATCATGCGTGTTAGCGTGAGTACTGAGAAGGACCCTGGCTTGATCCAGACTGGTTTCACACTATCTTCAGCGCGAGCGATTTGTTGCTTTTCTTAAAAAATTTTCAAAAACAAAATGTTTTGCGCGGTCCTACGAAGACTTGTGTGGAATCGCTCTTGAGATTGTGCAGCTTAGGATCGCTCTCAGCCTCGAGACTCGAGCCCTTGCTTCCAAACTTTGGGCCCATTCAGAACGTTCAACGGTCAACTACAATGTGAGGCCAGTGTGGCCAGATTTAAAGCAACCCGTGAAGTAGTGGCGACAAAATCAGATCAAAAAGCTTGCGAAGCTAGATCAGGAGCACCCCTCGAACTAGGGGCAAAAGAATTTCAAATGTGCTCGAAGAGTCAAAGATGAAGATCAGCAAGAATGCCAAATCCCAGAGGGGAAGAGAGAAGAAAGTATTGCTGAAGAACAACCGAGTTCCTATCGACAAACACTAGGGGCAAATTCACCCTCCATTGGATGGACTCTTGCATCGTCAGCGAACAACAGCCATTCTCCTGGATTCAGATGACTTCGGGATCTCAAAACCATTTGATATAGACAAAGCTATACTTTTACCCTTGAGAGGCTCGCTGGGCCGAAAACCTGGAAGGGCGGCCCAGGCAAAAGTTAGAGCAAGAAAAGAAGAAAAAGAAGAAAAAAAAGAGAAAAGAACAAAAGAACAAAAAAGAAAGATGCAAAGAAAAGAACAAAAAAGGAAAATCAAAAAAGAAATGAAAAGAAAAGAAAAGAACACAAAAATTAAAAGGAAAAACAAAGCTCGCAAGGTCGAAAACCCGCAACGGGCGCCTTGACAAAAGTTAGAGCCTAAAAAGGAGAGGTTAATACCCGAGTGTACCTTAACCTCGAACTACGTAAGGCTTGATTCCCATCTTTGGGATACGTAGGCAACTTCATTCTGAAGTCCAGCCGTAAAACACTTCAAATTCGATTGCGTCCATGCGATGGTTTTGGTCATCTTTGTCTTCTCTGTATCTGAGAGTCTGTTTGTGTTCGTCGCTCTGAGGACTGCCTACAATGCGCTGCGGTGTCATCTAAGCAAGGGGCAACTTTCCGTTGCCATTCAATACACTGCGGTGTCATTCAAACAAGGGGTAACTTTCTGTTGCCATTCAAAACGCCGCAGTGTCATTTCAAACAAGGGGTAACTTTCCGTTGCCATTCAAAACGCCGCAGTGTCATTTCAAACAAGGGGCAACTTTCCGTTACCATGCAGCGTCCATTAGCAAGGGGCAATTTTCCATTGCTACGGATCCGAGGTTGCGCATCTCAAGAGTGGGTTACGTGCTTGTTGAGCAGTGGTCGTTTGCAAAAATAGTCTTTGAGAATTTTTACTGAGGTTGACTAATCTTCTCGAAAAGTATCCCATTTTCAAAACTGGTCCATTTCTTGGACCCAAAAGAGGAAAATTTTCAGTGCTCACAGCCTAACTTGCATGATTTTAAATGAGAAAATTGAACAAGCATGTTAATCTAACTCTCATTTTGGTCAAAAATTTTTTAGGAGAAAACTGAAACAAAAATGGTCAAAATGATGAACTAGGGGCACAGCTGAGTCAGGCTTCCTGCCTTTCCCATTGTCAACATACCTGCCAGAAAGGGCATTCTACTTGTCCAAGAAGGACACTCTACCCGCCAGAAAAGGGGATAACTGAAGTTAACGACAAAGGGTTGAAAGCTCTCTCATCCTCCAAGCAGCGAGGTATCAAGCCAAGTGCGAAGCACGAATTGGAATGGATCGAGATGCTCCATTCCCTCATCCGGCGCATCAACAGATGTCACCAAGGGAAATAGCCGCGAGCTGATTATGTCGGGTGTGAGCCCGCAACTTCCTGTTCATCCATCAACCACCCAGGGGAGGGATGAAAAATGAGAGATTGAAGAATAGAGAGATGTGCGATGAGAGAAAAAGTGAGAAAAGGGCTTTTTTAGAAAAATGGAGCTTGAGGGCCGAGTGATGTGAGGATCACAAATGAGAAAGGATGGGAAACAATACTCGGTGAAACAGGCTCCCTGTGCACGTCTGTGTGTCGTGTCTTTTGTTTTGTTTGTCTCGATTCTTGCTTTGAGTCATTCCGAGTGTGTCTCGATGTGTTTAGGTTGTTTACCTTTTGTTTTCCGTTGTTGAGTCATAGTGCGCTGTGTTCAGTCGTAGACTCAATACCCGGTTAAGAACTCATTTCTTAACTTCAAAAATCAAATCGTTTTGTGCTCGAAGTGCTGTGCCATTCTCCACTTTTGTGCAAAACAAGAATTTGTTCTTTCTTAAAACCGCAGGGTTCAACCCAGGTCATGCAAGAACAGTAAAACAAGGACCTATTTGAAGCTATATGGGTTCCAGACTACAAAGCAAAAGAAAAGAGGGAAAACCGAAGCATCTGAGTGTGTTTCACCTTCTTCAAACTCCGTGATTGTGCTCCGGATGTACCTCTTCAGGCCTTGCCAGTGCCCTGAAGAATGAGCGGGCCTCTACTCCAAGCTTAAGCATGCTTCAAGCCAGAACGGCAATTAAAGCAGCAGCAGCAGATGTTATCTCTCGCCAATATGAACAGGGTGTGCCCTTTTTGAGCTGAATGTGTTGCAAAGTCCTCTAAGAGGTAAATCAGAGGCACCAGAGTACGTATTTGATGCTCCTCTGCTACATAGAATGTGCACTTTCATATACACTTCTGTGACATGCGTGCCGCGCATCGTTATGATTCATGCATAGAATATGCTTGCTTTCGATTCTACATAGAATTTGCTTTCAATATTGCATAGAATATGCTCCTATTTCTTGCATAGAAAATGCTCGTATCTTTTGCATAGAAAATGCACTCTTCCATACTTGCATAGAAAATGCACCTCATTTGCGTAGAACATGCATTCACTAGCACTATCTTGTGCACTTACACTTTTTATCTCACTAGCACTGTTTTGTGCATCTTGTGGTTGTATCACACTCGCACTATTTTGTGCATTGCATATCAATCGCGCTGTTTAGCGTATTGCACTGTCTTGTGCATTTCAAGATCAATCGCGCTGTTTAGCGTATCGCACTATTTTGTGCATTGCATATCAATCGCGCTGTTTAGCGTATTGCACTTTCTTGTGCATTTCAAAATCAATCGCGCTGTTTAGCGTATCGCACTGTTTAGTGCATTTCAATCGCGCTGTTTAGCGTATCGCACTGTTTAGTGCATTTCAAATCAATCGCACTTTCTTGTGCATTTCAAAATCAATCGTGCTGTTTAGCGTATCGCACTGTTTAGTGCATTTCAATCGCGCTGTTTAGCGTATCGCACTGTTTAGTGCATTTCAATCGCGCTGTTTAGCGTATCGCACTGTTTAGTGCATTTCAATCGCGCTGTTTAGTGTATCGCACTATTTAGTGAATTTCAAATCAATCGCACTTTCTTGTGCATTTCAAAATCAATCGCGCTGTTTAGCGTATCACATTGTTTAGCGCATTTCAATCGCGCTGTTTAGCGTACCACACTCTTTAGTGCATTTTAAAATCACTCGCGTCATTTTGGGCATCGCACTGTCTTGTGCATTTCAAATCACTCGCGCTTTCTTGCGCGTTGCACTGTTTTGTGCACCTTACTTGCATTTTGCATGCATTCCATCGCGCTATCTTGCGCATCTCACCTGTACTTGTTAGTGCATTGTATCGCGCTATCTTGCGCACCTTATCTGAATCGCACTATTTTGTGCATCTGTTTGGCACTGTTTTGTGCATTCACTCTGCATCGCACTGTCTTGTGCACTCCCTGGTCTAGGAGACCTTAAATCCTCTAAAGGTGCAATTCCATTGGTGTTTGTCGTGCCCGAACGACTTCCGGTGGTCTGGTATAGCCACCTGCCTGTGTTCGCGGTAAGTTCCTAGGAGACCAACTGAGACGGTGGAAGCTAGAGTTCGAATGGCTTATGCCTAGAACGTAAAGGTTCAGGATTTCCGAGATTAAAGTCTGGTTTAAATACCCAGGGGTATATCCTCGGCTTGAAATCTGTATGGCAGCCCCATAGATTGAGATAGCATCTGTATGCACCTCAATTCTGGATACTGATCCAACCTAGTTTGTCACCCTGTTGGAGAATAGGGAAAGCTACGACCATAGTCAGGGAGAAAAGTAGTACCTGTGGTTCAACCAAGAAGAAGCGAAAGATTCCCAGCAGCATGAGGTAAGTCATCGCGAATTACCCTTGTGAGGTACCTTTACCTCTTAGCCAATACATTGCATTTTAGTTATTACATTACAGTGCACTGCATGAATCCTTAATTTTCGAACCGGCTTCGTGTAGCGTATAAGTCCAATCTTCAAAATATTTATGCGTATCATTTGCATTTTGCCCCTGCCTGCGGGCATGCCTGCGGGCACATTTCTTCGCTGTCTTGTATGTTAGTCTAAGTCTTCGGCCATGTCAAAAATGGGTCGTCTCTGGGCTTTGACATTCACTCCCGTCACTTGTGACTTCCGAGTTCTGTCAAAGAGGGGCAACTGTAGACACCCCATTTTTGGCCGACCTTAAGACTCAGACATCACCAATTGAGCGCTCGGTGACGTTGCATATCGTGCTCGTTCAGAAGTCTCAGAGTCGCGACCGTAAGCCCTGCCTCCGGATTTCCGAACCCTCTTCTGTGCCTTGTCTCGGTTTGCGAACCAGACTCGGTTTTCTCTGTTTCTTTTCCCGAGGGGAGGGAGAGGTCCCATAGACCATCTCCCAGTGGCCGTGGGCTACATTTTGTGGCCGCAGGCCATTTTGCCCATTTCGGAGTCCGGTTTCCGATTTTTCGGGACCGTTGGTTGTGTGCCTCGGTTCGGGACCGCTTAACCATCTCCATTTGCTCTGATTTTTGGCATACATCTTATTTTCTCCCTTTAAAGGGACACTGGGGCCTGAGAAACCCACTTCGTGGCCGAACGCCACTTTCGGTGCTTGCCAGCCCATTTTCGGGACCCCGAACTGCGTGTTTTGGCCCCCGAGCATTTGTTTTGCATCGGTTTTTGTTCATTTTTGGCAGGAACCTCTGTTTTATCACCAGGAAGACCGTAGAAGGGTGGGAGGCCAGCAATTGTCTCAACAACCAGTTTTTACTTCTCCGACGCCCTCCGATGCCCGTTTTTCACACTTCCGGGCTAATGTTGAACACCTTGGAGCCATTTTCTTCAAACCCAAACCACATATTTGTGTTGTACACACATGGGAGGACCCTAAAAGTTCATGGCCGGCCACTAATGTTTCTTGACCCTTTTGAACCCCTCCTTCCGAGCCAATGTTGAACACCCTTGGGCCACTTTCTTGAACTTTGAACCACATATTTGTGTTGTACACACATGGGAGGACCCTAAAAGTTCATGGCCGGCCACTATTTCCATTTGACCATTTTGAACCCCTCTTGAAAATGGCTTGTTCTCTCTCCTGTTTTAGAGTTTCCAAATTCGAACCACAGGGTTGTGAAGAGGAGACCTGGGAGGCCACCAATATGTGGTGGTCGGCCACTAATTGAACTTGGCCTTTTTGACCCCTAGCCGGCCGGCTAGGGGGGGTGGCCGGCCGGCCACCTGGAGCTCCAAAAAGGGGCCGGCCATGTTCCTCTCTCCTTCCACTTTACAGCTGTACAGCTCTTTCCCCCAGAAAATATCTATATCCGGGGGATATTTTGTGGGGAAACAAGAGCCTCAATTCCCTCCACTTTGGCCAAAAGGTCTTCTCTCCCTCTCTTGCATTTTGCTGGCCTCCCAACTCAAGAAAAGGGGTTACAAGGATTGGTTGGAGCATATACATACATATCGCCCCATTTTCCTTCAAGTTTTGGGCTCCATTTCTTCATCATCTTCAAGCTCTACCATCACCACTCCATTTCAGCAGCAAGGGGAGGAACTCCAGCAGCATAGAGTCATCAAAGTTGGTCCAAGAAGCAACAAAAGTGTTGGTCTTCAAGGGTGAGTAGCATTTCCCCCTTTTTGGTTCATTTCTTGTACCATTCATAAGCCATACATGCTTATTAATTTGAGCTCCGACCAAAACTGAAAAGGTCATTTTTTTGAGCTCATTTTCTTGTTTCATTAAGGGCTCAACCCTGTTTGAGCCCTCCATATTGCACTTGCTTCAATATCTTCCTTGAATGCCATTTTCTTGCATGCTTTGGCAGCCTATCATGCTTCTGTTTTTGGTCTTTTTACAGGCCTAGAAATAGTCTTATTTTGACCTTCTTAACATGTTTCATTAAGGGTCTTTGGCTGTTTGGTGAATGCTTTGCATACTTTGTGTTATAGCCTCTTTTGAGCCTCATTTTGCATTGCATTTATAGCATATTTGTATATTGTTTTGGAGTTTTTACAGTTCTGTAAATATGCTTATTTTTGGTCCCTATTCAATGTTGTAGAAGGGAATTTTTCAGTTTGGGCTTTGCGTATACCACTTGCCTCTTTGGCCACCTTTTGGCCCTTTTTCTTGCATGGGAGTGCAGCCATATCTGTGTTTGTTTTTGGGGTTTTTACAGTTCTGGAAAACATCATATTTTAGGCCCCTCTTCAACTTTTTTGAAGGGCCCTAACCTATTTGGAGTTAGCAGCTATGAGTTACTTCACAATCTCATGTTTAGGGCCATTTTTGCATGCCATTGTTGCCCTATCTTTGCTTGCTGTTTGGCCATGTTTTGAACTGGAAAAATGCTTACCTTGGGATTGCCTTGCTTCTGTATTTTCATTGCATGTCCATATTGTGCATGTTTGGTATAGCTATAGGCCATTTCGGGTGCCAAAATTCATGTTTCGGGAGAGATTCCATGCATCGGGTGTGTTTTCGCCTCATTTCAGGGCTGTTTTCCCCCACTTTTCAGTACTGAAATCCCATTAGCATGTTTGCATATCATTTTCCATGCCATTGCATTGCGTATGCCATTGACTCAGTTTGCGTGCCCGTGTGCACGCATTTCGAGGCACTTCTTTTTATCCGTCGGCCTCTTATGTGAGTGTGGCTGAGGCTCTCTCATGTTAGTATAAGTCCATGTTGCATCCTATATGCCATTTCCATGTCATTGCATTGCATATACCATTGCCTCGGTTTGCGTGCCCGTGTGCACGCATTTCGAGGCACTTCATTTTCACTCATCGGCCTCTTATGTGAGTGTGGCTGAGGCTCTCCCATGTTAGTGTAACTCCATATCACATTTCCATGTCCTTTACATTGCGTATGTCATTTTCTCAGTTTGCGTGCCCGTGTGCACGCATTTCGAGGCATCTCTTTTTTTACAGCATAGTGCATACTAGGTTGTATCTTAGATCGCATTCAGTCATTTTCCTCGGTTTGCGTGCCCGTGTGCACGCATTTCGAGACATCTCATTTTCATAGCATTGTGCATGCTAGGCTGTATCTTAGTTGCATTCATGCATATCATGCATATTGCATCGTGTCCGGGATAGGAGTTAGCCCGGGCACGGGAAACGAGGTACGTTTCGTACTCCGAGTAACGGAACGTGTCTCAATTCCCCAGTCACCGACACTCCGGATCATCCATGATGGAGTTAGGTCTTATTGTCTTTTCATGTGCATTCATTCTATATTGAGTTGCACATTTCGACTCCTCTGCCATCATGCATCGATATGCGTGATTGGTGGCACGAGGATCGAGGCATGCATATATTTGTGAAAATACATTGTTATGCCACTTTCCTGCTCTCTGTTGCAGCAAAATGAAGAATCAGCAACCTTTCGGGGTTTGGTACGCTTTTCAAGAACAGTTGCAAACAGAGGCTAATTGGGGCATCCCAGTGGATTTCCACGCAAAGCAGCCTAAATATACATCATTCATCAGAAGCAAGGCAGTCCCTGGCTTGCACGCCAGTTTTACAGTTTTCTTAGTTAATTTGATTAATTAGGAATTTGTATATTATTCGGACTGTAATATTTGGACTGTAATATTCTTTTATTTGGGACTGTATTATTTATTCGGACCCTCTGCGCGAGGGCATAACTGTAATAAGTGTGCGTGTGTGTGTTGTATGTCTTCCAACCCCACGTCTTTCTCCCTTTTATTTATCCGCTTATGATGGTTAGATCAAGGCATATTTCAATTAACATACAGTATGATAGCATGTTTGCATTCATTCATCTGTATTGCATGCACCGGGCTCGGCGCATCATACTAACTGCATTGTACTTTCAATTCCAAATTGAATACATGATAGTTATAGCATTTCATATGCCATCTTAGAATAGCCGAGCCTGCTATAGTTTGCATTTTTGCATGTGTTGCATTAGGCATTTCTGTATACTTAGGGTCATGCATGATTTCTAATGTAGTCTCTTTTTTGGCTTGGAGTACCCGGTGAGCTTTATGCTTTAGCATCCTTGCATGCGTGTGAGTGAATGCCATGATAGCATGCTTACCATGAGGCTATTTGCTTGTGTGATATAACTGCCTGAATGCCTGTGGGTGAAGGTTGGGTTGTTTAAATTGGAACAAATCATTGACTGTGAGTTTTAAGCCCACTAGATAATGGCAAAACCATCTTTTCTAAGCCCACCTGAAGGTGGTAAAATCTGTATTTTAAGCCTACTTGCGAGTAGCAAACCATCTTTCAAAAACAAACATGAAATGTTTTGTTTCAATTCGGGCGACCCAGTCTATACTTATATGCTGTGTGCATAACATAGTAACCTAGGCTAATAACCGGAATAAGGACACACAAAGTCTTCAAAAATAGATATCATGGTTAGTAGAGGCCGATCTTTGATCGGGCGAGCGGGGGTGCTCACGAAGTGACCTTCCCCAATCGTACCCAAGTTCCCGAGCCGAGGCAACTTTGGTGATGACGGACACGTGGCCTTTGGCACTGAGTCAGGGTTTCCTAAATTTCCCATTAAAAAAAAAAATATTTAGGTGGCGACTCTGTATCTGGCAAAGCAGTCCATGTTTGACACTTCTTTCAAAAACTGTTTTCTCAAAACGATTTGCCGGATTTGGACTCTTTGGTTCAGACTTAGAACCGTGACAATTTGAGAGTCCTGAGCTGTGTGACCCCAAATGAACAGAACGGGAGCTCGTTCCTCCCGGGGCGTTCGGGGACGTCTACAGCGCTCCGGCACCTTTTCTATGTTACACGTAGTTTGATTTTGCATCTCCATCCCTTTATAATATTTGTGTGGTTTTGCACTGCTTGTGATTCGATTATTCCATTGCATTGTATATTATTACACTGTTTTGTTATATTATGTATCATTTGCACTCTGCCCTTGAACTACGCTGGTTTGATTCCTTGCGAATGGATACTTAGGCAGCCTGTAGGCCCAACCATTTATTTATCTATCCGTATTTTGTTTGTTTGTCCAAGTCTTCGGCCTTGTCAAAAATGGGTCGTCTCTGGACTTTGACATTCACTCACGTCATTTCATGACTTCGAGCTCTGTCAAAGAGGGGCAACTATAGACAGCCCATTTTTGACAGCCCTTAGGACTTGGGCGTTACTGATGATTTACTTGGTGGTGAAAGTTGTGTAAGGAAAAAGTTCGATTTCTTCGGCAAGAGGAGAGTCAAATCCTAAGCACATACCCCATTTTGGATCAAAGCTATTTTGGATGGTTTTTAGACCTTAAAACCCTCTCTTTCAAAATATTTTTGAAATAAAGTTCCTACGATGTTCCAAGGCTCGCATTTCGTTAAATGTTGCGCTTTTCGGTAAACCGAGCGAGGACAAAGTGGAAATCTTTGAAAAATCTTTCAAAACACCTTGTTCGGGGGTTTGGAGTTAAAGAAAAGAAGAGGAGAGGGAATAAACCCAGTTGGGGAAGGAGTTGGGCATGAATCGTTAAGAGAGAGTCGAGCAACCGTCGCTAAATCAGGCCTATCCTTTTGAATACTTGGATTTCAGATATGAGGCCACCACCGTTGAAAATCTTACTTTCGGGGCTTCATTTTTCACTTAAGAGTCTCCTAAAGCCGAGTCCGGATGGGGGAGATATGATTGGTTGAAGTTGGGCATCATTCTGGTTGGACTGAAACTGAGCAGTCTTCACTAAAAGAGGGATATCTCATAGCACACTTGGAATTTTGAGGTGAGACATCCAAATTTGGAAAGAAGACTTCTGGGGCTACAGTTTAGGCTCAAGAATGACCTGAAAAGGAGTCCAGATGAAGAAATTAGGCTTGTTTCAAGTCAAGGACCAGGACTGATTTTTTCCATCGGCCTCTATGGGACTGCATCGGCCACAATTGGACCTCATCAGCCATAGGTCGGCCAAAAGTGAACCTAATCGGCCACAAATGTTGGCCGATCAGCTAAAAATGTCTAGAAAGCCCAGAATAGGCAGATATTTCTCCTCCAGCTATTTCCAGTTTGTGCCACCTGTCCTAGCTCAGATATTTTCGACCAAGCTTGATATTTTGCTATATAATGAAGCCTTATATCTCATTTTCAAGGGTTAGAACATGAGAGGATAGATTAGAACAATTTTGGCAAAAGATTTGGGAGCCTCTCTCTCTAGAAACTCTCTCTAGATTTCACTCTCTCTAAGGATTTTGTGCTTGAAGGCTTGCATACGTCCATCTTCAACCTATCAACCCTTAAGAAGACTTGATCACCATTGGGCTGAGGTCCCTTGAAACTTGTTTTGTGCTGCTAAAGCTTGGTTTTAACTCAGAAATCTTGTTGTTTTGCTATTTGGCGTCAAGGGTGAGCACTTGTCCCTCTAAAGCTTTGTTTTGCATGCTTGTTTTACCACCTTTGCAAATTGTTTTTGGCTTGGTTTTGAACTAAAGAAAACTCTATTTTTCAGCCCTAAAAATGGTGGTTTTGGCCTATTTTGTGTTAGGGGGCTGTCTCTCCCTTTTGTTCCTTAGCTTGTATAGCTTTTCAGCCATCTTCTAAGGCCTTTCAAAACAACTTTTCGTGGCCTTTTAACCACAAAAATCCAGAGGATTTTCAGTAGTAAAAACCCTATTTTGAGGGCCCAAATAGGAGAGGGTGGTCCCCTCTCCTCTTGTGTTGCTTGCTAGTGTTGATGGCCAACCAAATGAGCATGTGTTTTTACTTCTTTATGGCTTTGTTTAGGCTCATTTTTGTGACTTATCAGACCTGCCATGACTCTGTTTTTGGCTATCTTGGTCACTTCTTGCATGCTTATTGCACTTGTAGTGTAAATCCTCTTTGCTAGCCTTGTTAGCCTTACAAAGTAGCATGCTTTTGTGGTTTAAATTAGCTTAGTTCAAGCATGTTTTTGGGGATATTTTTCCATGATATAACTCTGATTTTTGTTGGCGAAGCCATCTCATGCTTGGTCTTGATAGGAGTAGTGTAATCCACTTTACTTGCCTTGCATCCATCATGCCTTATGCCCTTCATGCCAGCATATTTTGGCTTCCTTCCGTACATGTTTTAGACTCATTTTAACATGTTCTACAACTTTTTTGGGTTGCCCTTGCCATATGCTTCATGTGTTTGCATAGTTGTAGTGCAAGTGCCTTGCTAGCCTTAAGCTTTGGGCACCATAGCATGCTTCATTTGTATCATGTACATGACTTGGCATCATTCCACATGACATTTCAGAGCATGTAGCATTGCCATGTTCCCACTTCATTCACCCTTTCAGTGCCTCTAAGGGTTGTGCATTTGTTACCTTGTTTGTGGCTTAGTGTGTATGCATGCATGCCTAGGCATTTGTGCCTCAATCTTAGCATATTTTGGTCTTTGTTTAGACCTATTTGAACTCTGTCCATGATTGGCTCATGCCTTTGTACCATGTATTGCATGCCTCCTTTGTAGTCCTCTTTGGTAGCTTTAAGCTTTCTTGTATTGATTGAATGATTTGGCATCATTTCATACCTTATTTCAGTGCTTATAGTGTTGCGACACTCTTACATTTGTCACTCCTTGAGCACTTTTGAGAGTTGTGCTTTTATGCTTAGTTGGTGGGCTAGAGCATGTGCATGCATTGTCTTGCATTTCATGCCATCATTTCAGCATTTTGGCCACTGATTTGGGCATGATTGAGGTCTGTCCATTTTAGTTTAAGTCCATCTTGCATGTTGTTGCATGCTTGGTACAATGCATCTTGTTGCATGCTAGTTGCATATTTGTTGCATTGCATCATGTGTGCATGCTTGAGTTGCATTGCACTTGGCATGCTTATCTGGCATTGCATAGCATCTCCATGTTGCATACATGGCATTGTGTTTGGTTTGGGGCGTTAAGCCAAACACGAGGAACGAGGGACGTTTCATACTTGAAGTGATGAAACGTGCCTCAATTCTCGGTGGCCGACCCTCTTGATCGTGCATGATAGAGGTTAAGGCATTTATGTGTTTTTGTGCATTTTATCCATATTGATTTGTGCAACTCGGCCTCTTTGGCCATCATGCATCGAAATGCGTGATTGATGGCTCGAGGGCCGAGTACTACACTCCTTTGAGCTTTGAATATGATAAGGGATGTAGTTGCACAACATTTTCTTGCAAATACATTAACATGCCTCTGTTTGTGCTCTGTTGCAGCAAAAAAGGAAGTTTGCAGGAAGAGATGGCCGATCGGCTATCCAGTGTGCCGATCGGCTAACAATGTTTGGCCGATAGCCTCATATTTGGTCGATGACCATTATCCACTGGCTGATGGCCACCCCTCTTGGCCAATGACCTCTCAGAGTGTCCATGAGGTGGTTCAGAAGCATCACAGAGGTTGGCATAATTTTCAGAGGTGCAGAAGTGTGCAAACAGAGGCAACATGAGGCATGTCATAGGATTTCCGAGCGAAGCCGACCGAGCATGCAAATGCCCCTCTTCTCGAGGCCATTTTAACTGCTTTGTATAGTTAGTTAATTTGTAAGTAATTAGTTAATGTGTTAGCTAATTTAATTCATTGTTGTAAATTCTTAATTAGCTTAGTGTTTGCTAATTTCCAATTTGGTTATGTAATAATTAGTCTAATTAGATTATTAGATTAGTTAAAAGAGCTTAGCGTAGCTAGCTTGTATTATTCATTCGGACCCTCCGTCGAGAGGGCGAATTTTGTAATAAGTGTGCGTGCGTGTGTGAATGTCTTCCAACCCCATGTCTTTTCTCCCTTTTACTTAATTGCTTTTGATGGTTAGTTTTAGGGCATGTTTCAATTAGCATACTTATGCTTGCATGTTTACATATATTCATTCGTATTGCATGCACTGAGCTCCGCGCATCATACAAACTGCATTGTATTTCAATACGTTTACTTGAATACGTGTTCAACAACATGTTATCAAGTTGCATTTCATATGCCATCTTAGAATAGCCCAGCCTATTTTAGTTGCATTTTTACATGTGTTGCATTAGGCATCTTAACATAGCTAGGATCATGCATTGATTACTAACTAGTTGTTGTTTTGGCTCGGAGTACACTGTAATTGTTTATGCTTTAGCATCCCTGCATGTGTGTTATTGATTTCCATGACAACATGCATGCCATGAGGCTATTTCCTTAAGTGATTAACTGCATGAATGCCTGTGGGTGAAGGTTGGACTGCTTGAATTGGAAAAATTCATCAAAATGTGTGTTTTAAGCCCACGTGAGAGTGGCAAAATCATGTTTTCTAAGCCTACTTGATGGTGGCAAATCCACGTGTTGGCCTTCTTGTGAGTAGCACCTTCAAATCATTTTCAAACAAACGAACATGAGATGTTTTGTTCCAACTTAGGCGATCTAGTCTATACTTGTATGCTATGCGCATCACATAGTAATTCTAGCTAATAAACCAGAATAAGAACACATGTGTTTTCAAAAACAAAATATCATGTTAGTAAAGACCGATCTTTGATCGGGCGAGCGGGGGTGCTCATTTCATGACCTTCCCCTCTCGTACCCAAGTTTCCAAGCCGAGGCAACTTTGTTAATGACGGACACATGGTCTTAGGCACGAGTCAGGGTTTCCTAAATTTCCTAAAAATAAAATATTTAGGTGGCGACTCTGTATCTGGCAGAGCAGTCCATGTTTGACACTTATTTATAAAAATCAGTTTTCCAAAACGATTTGCCGAATTTGGACTCTTTGGTGATTTATCAGTCTTGCATTGCACTTTGTGAGATTAGATTCAGAACCGTGACATTGAGTCCGAACTGTAGTAGCTAAGAACAAAACGGATATCGCGCCTTCACGCGCGGAGCTAGGACGTTTGGGCACTTCTACCCCAGGTTAAGGAGAAGGGTTGTGTATTAGGTAGCCGATAACCAACACGAAAAAAAAGCCGCTTGGATCCCTTATGACAATGAATCTTACTTTGAATTGTTTAAATGCTAGGTCATTTCCCTCAAGTTACGCGTTGCGCTTGCCTCCAGGTGTTTCGAAAAGTGAGCAAAGGGCGCCGCATCGACGCTTGTGTGCGGTGAAAAATGGGCAAGGGTTCCCGCATTCTGCTGGACGAGTGAGGGTAAAGAAGCTAGTCGAAGACTATAGGTTTGGGGTAGCCACTTGGAATATAGGAACCTTAACTGGTAAGACGGTGGTGTTGGTAGATGTTATGATTAGGAGGAGAGTTAGTGTAGCTTGTGTGCAAGAAACTAAGTGGACGGCTGAGAAAGCTAGGGAAATTGAGGATACCGGTTTTAAACTGTATTATAGTGTTAAGGATAGACGCATCATTGGGGTACGAATCTTAATTGTCAAGGGTCTTGTGGAGAATGTAGTGGCGGTCATTAGGAAAGAGGATAGGATTATGTTAGTTAAACTAGTTATTAAAGGGAATATAGTGAACGTTAATAGTGCATACGGCCCTCAAGTGGGATTAGATGATCAAACTAAGAGGGATATTTGGGAGCAAATGGATGCGATTTTATAGAAGATACCCGTAGGTGAGAACCTGGTTATAGGTGGTGATTTCAATGGCCATGTAGGCATAGATAAACTAGGATATGAAAAGGTGCATGGTGGATACGGTTTTGGTGACAGAAATGAGGCTGGAAAGAGTATCTTAGATTTTGCATTGACTTCTGACCTAGTGGTGGCCAATACTATGTATAAGAAGAGGGAGGAGCATTTGATAACCTTTAAGAGGGGGTCAGTTAAGAGTCAAATAGATTATTTCTAAGAGAGAAAAGTGGACTGCCTAAAATGCAATGATTGCAAGGTGATTCCTAGAGAGAGCCTGACCTCTCAACATAGGATCTTGGTACTAGATTTATGTTTTAGAGGGCAATACCAAGCTAGGAAGGATGGTGGGACCTAAAAGGGAATAAATTAGAAATATTTAAGAATAGAATGGATAAGGAAGGTACTTGAGACTTGGAAGATGATGCTAACACTATGTGGAACGTGATGACCATTTGTATGAGGAGAATCTCAAGGGCAGTGCTTGGAGAGTCGAAAGGAACAGGACCCAGCTCTAGGAAAACTTGGTGGTGGAGGGAAGAGGTTCAAGTGGTAGTTAAGGCAAAAAAAGAGTGCTTTAAAAAGTAGCAAAATGATAGAACTGAGGAAAACCTTAAGAGCTATAGATTGACTAATAAGGAGGTCAAGAAAGTAGTGAGAGAGGCTAAGTTAAAAGCTTATGATGACCTATACATTAGACCAGATAGTAAGGAGGGAGAGAAGAGGGTATACAAACTTGTTCAGATATGAGAGAGGAAAACAAGAGATTTTAATCAAGTTAAGTAAATCAAGAGTGAGGATTCTAAGTTATTGGTGAGGGATGAAGAGATTAAAGAAAGATGGAAGAACTATTTTAATAAACTCTTAAATGAGGAACATGAAGGTACGACAATAGGGGAAGAAATAGCCAGTAATACGATAAACCAAGACTATAGGTTCTATCGCAGGATTAGGAACTTTGAAGTAGAGATTGCACTTAAGAAGATGGAATCAAATAAGGCTTTAGGACCAGACGATATCCCTATTGAAGCTTGGAAGTGTTTGGGTAAAAAAGGGGTTGCTTGGTTGACTAGGTTGGTTAGCAAAATTTTGTTGACTAGGAACATGCCAGATGAGTGGATGAAAAGTATTTTAGTGCCAATCTACAAGAATAAAGGAGATTTCCATAACTGCAACAACTTTAGAGGAATTAAGCTAATGTGTCATATAATGAAAGTGTGGAAGAGGGTGATAGAACGCCGATTGCGAGATATAATAGAGGTGTCAAAGAATCAATTTGGGTTTATGCCTGCCAGGTCAACAATGGAAGCGATCTATCTTTTGAGGAGAGTAACAGAAAAGTATAGAGAAAAGAAAAAAGACATTCATATGGTGTTTATCGACCTTGAGAAAACATATGATAGAGTGCCCCGGGATATAATATGGTGGGTGTTAGCGAAGAAAGGGTGACAAAAGGTTACATTGATGTGATTAGGGACATGTATGAAGGGGTGGTGACCACTATTAGATCGTCTGCTGGAGAGACAAATGAATTTTCTATCACTGTAGGGTTATACCAAGGATCTATCTTAAGTACTTATCTTTTTGCTTTAGTTATGGATGAGTTGACGAGAAATATCTAGGATGATGTGCCATGGTGTATGCTTTTTGCAAATGATATAGTGCTAGTGGATGAGACTAAAGAATGAGTTAATATAGAGTTGGAGATTTGGAGAAAAGCTCTTGAATCTAAAGGATTCCGGATAAGTAAAACTAAGATAGAGTACATGGAGTGTCAATTTAGTAACAATAACAATGAAAGCAGAGGAGAAGTGAAGATTGAGAACCAAAAACTGCCTAAGAGTGAACATTTTCGTTATTTAGGGTCGATTATCACAACAGCGGGGGAGATTGATGTGGATGTGGCCCATAGGATTAAGGCAGGATGGTGTAAGTGAAGAAGTGCGTCTGGGGTACTGTGCGGTAAACGAACACCCACTAGATTTAAAGGTAAGTTCTATAGAACGACTATTAGACCAACGATGTTGTATGGGACAGAGTGTTGGGCAACAAAGAAACAACATGTAGATAAGATGAGTGTGGCTGAGATAAGAACGCTAAGGTGGATGTGTGGCAAGACTAGACAAGACAGAATTAGGAATGAGTGTATTCGGGAATGGGTTAGAGTAGCACCGATAGAAGATAAGTTGAGAGAAAATCGATTGAGATGGTTTGGTCATATTCAACGGAGACCAAAAGAGGCAGTAGTGAAAAGATACAATGTTGTAATGGTAGATGGAAGTGTTAGGGGACGGGGTAGGCCTAGATTAACGTTGGTTAGCATTATAAATATGGACATGTATCTACTTAATTTGACTAATGAAATGGCCTCAGATAGGGCCGCGTGGAGAAAAAAGATTCATGTAGCCAACCCCATTTGATGAGACATAAGGCTTGATTTGGTGTGGTTATCACCAAGGTAAGAACCCAAATTCGAACTCAAATTCTTCAAAATAGGGAAACCACCCCCCTAATTTACTACTAATTACTCAAATCAAGATCAAAATATGAATCACGGCCTAAATTGAACCCCAAAATCTTTGTAATTGGAGCATTGCCCCAAATAACTCGGATTGCCACAGAATCAAATCACTGCCATATCAGACTCCCCAGATTTTGGGAATGAAATCACGGTCTTTCTGATAGTTGATCCCTAAAATCAAATCAAATCAAATCATTTTCAAAATATCACATAAGCACATAATTTGCATTCATGTCTATTGGGGGTAGGGTTGCCCTGTCCTAATTTAGAAATGAGATCTAGGATTCACTAAATCATTCAAGGAGGAAATAATACAATCCTAGAAAGGATGATATATTGCCCTAGTTTGGAAGGTGCTAATGCTCACTATATCCAAAAGGTAAGTTTGGTCACAAAAGGGTACATCAATTATTACAATTAATATACCTCTCAATCCAAAATGGAATTATCAAACAGTACTAATAGCATAATCTAATGCTTGCCTTATTGACATAACATAGCCCACGAATAGTGTCTGGGATATTATGCAACAAACCTGAGAATAGCTGAATGGGCACAATAAATTTCGTTTAAAAGTTACCATTGGATCTCGAAGTCGTCATCATCACCCATTAGGTGATAGTTGCCCAACCAAGGGAATTATGAGGAATTTTAATGATTCCTACCAAAACAATTAATCTAAACAATTGTCTTTCCATTATTTATTGTTTCCCGCAATGTGCCCCAATTTATTTTCAAAAGTGTGTGATCAAATTTGAACTTCAATTTTTTTTTCAAAATAAAGTGCCTTTTTTTATTTAAATTTTCAAAGTTTTCATTTCCACTTTTTTTTTCAAATGTTTTGAGGAGTTCGGATTTTATTCCAAGGAATCAATCAAAAAATCATCCTTTAGCCAAATATCTTATAGAGGAACCAAAATTTTATTCAAAATGAGAGACTTGGTCATCACTTCCTTGTCAAACATTTCTCCGTAAAATGAAGGATCCCTCAAAGTCAGTGGCCCAAGGATTTTTTCTTAATGAAAAGAACTTTCCATAATTTCCGAACTCTACTAAAATTTTATTTTCAATAATTTCAAAGGAATTAAAGATCTTATTCGAAGAAATCAATCAAACAGTTACCATACAATCAAATGTCCTCTAAGGAAATTCAAAATTTCATTTCAAAGTGAAGGACTCGGTCATTACCTCCACATCTAACACTTTTCCGTAAAATCAAATTCCCCATAAAGTAAAAAATCTAAAGATTTCTGTCTAATCAAAATCTTTTCGTAATTTAAAAAATTCTACTCAGGCTTTCTTTCAAAATTATTTCCTCCCAAGGAGCTTTGGATTTTATTCCGAATATCTAATCAAACAATTGTCTCCTTAGTTAATTATCTCTTGGGAGATTTGGAATTTTATTTAAAATTGAAGATTTGGTCACCACTTCCTTATCTACCATTTTTCATAAACGTTGAAATTCCCCCTATAGTCAATGACTCAGAGATTCTTATTCAATCAAACACCTTCCATAACCTCCAAGGCTCTGCTTAAGTTGGAAAGTTTCATTTTTTTAGAAGTTATTCTTTAACCACATGTTTTGTTGGGGATTTAAATTTAAAAAGGCAAATTTATTTATTTATTTATTTGTTTTTTTGGATCACTAAGGTAAGAACCCAAATTCAAATTCAAATTCTTTAAAGTTGGGAAACAACCCCCGTAATTTGTTACTGATTACTCAAATCATTATCAAAATATGAATCATTGCCTAAATTGAACCCCCAAATCTTTGTAATTGGATCATTGCCCCAAATAACTCGGATTACAACATAATCAAATCACTACCATATTAGACACCCCAGATTTTGAGAATGAAATCACTGTCTTTCTGATTGTAGATCTGTGGAATGAAATATAATAAGTTTCAAAATATCACATAAGCACATAATTTGCATTCATGCCTATTTTTTTTTTTGGGAGGGGGTAGGGTTGCCATGTCCTAATCTAGAAGTGAGACCTGTGATTTGCTAAATCATTCAAAGAGGCAATGATGCAATCCTAGAAAGGAGGGCATCCTGCCCTAGTTTGGAAGGTGCTAACGCTCTCTATATGCAAAAGGTAAGTTTGGTCACAAAAAGGTACATCGGTTATTATTATCAATATACCACTCCATCCACAAGGAAATGTTCAAATAGTACCAGTAGCATAATCTGATGCTTGCCTTGTTGACATAACATAACCCACGAAATAGTGTCTGGGATATTATGCAACAAACCTGAGGATAGGTCAATGGACCCAGCCAATTTTGTTTAACACATACCTTTAGATCTCGAAGTCATCAACATCCCCCATTCGGTGACAGTTGCCCAACTAAGGCAATTTTGAGGAATTTTAATGATTCCTACCAGATTGATCAATCTAAACAATTGTCTTTCCATTATTAATTATTTCTCGAAATGTGCCCCAGTTTTTTTTCAAAAGTTCATGATCAAATTTCAACTTCAATTTTTTTTAAAATAAATAAAGTGCCTTTTTTATTTAAATTTTCAAAGTTTTCCTTTCCTCTTTTTTTTTCAAATGTTTTGAGGAGTTCGGATTTTATTTCAAGTAATCAATCAAACAACCATCCATTAGCCAAATATCTTGTAGAGGAACCAAAATTTTATTCAAAATGAGAGACTTGATAATCACTTCATTGTCTAACATTTCTCCATAAAATTAAGGATCCCTTAAAGTCAGTGGCCCAAGGATTTTTACTCGATGCAAAGAACTTTCCATAATTTTCGAACTCTACTCAGATTTTATTTTCAAAAAATTTCAAAGGAATTTAAGATCTTATTCGAAGAAATCAATCAAACAGTTATCTTATAGTCAAATGTCTTCTAAGGAAATTCAAAATTTCATTTCAAAGTGAAAGAATTGGTCATTACCTCCTCATCTAACACTTTTCCATAAAATCAAATTCCCTCTAAAGTCAAAATCCTAAAGATTTCTGTCTGATAAAAAACTTTTCGTAATTTTTAAAATTCTACTCTGGTTTTCTTTAAAAATTCTTTCCTACCAAGGAGTTTTGGATTTTATTACAAGTATCTAATCAAACAATTGTCTACTTAGTCAAATATCGTTTCGGGGATTTCAAATTTTATTTTAAATTGAAGATTTGGTCACCATTTCCTTATCTACCATATTTCATAAAAGTCAAAATTCCCCCTAAACTCAATGACATAAAGATTCTTATTCAATGAAACACCTTCCGTAACCTCCAGGGCTATACTCAAGTTGGAAGGTTTCTTTTTTTTAGAAGTTATTCTTTACTCACATGTCTTATTGGGGATTTGAATTTTAAAATGCCAAAAAAAAATTTTATTTATTTTTTTAATTTTTTAATTTTTTTTTTTTTTTTTTTTTTTTTGTGATCACTAAGGTAAGAACCCAAATTCAAACTCAAATTCTTTAAAATTGGGAAACAACCCCACTAATTTACTAATGATTACTCAAATCATTATCAAAATATGAATCAGTGCCAAAATTGAAACCCCAAATCTTTGTAATTGGATTGTTGCCCCAAACAACTCGGATTGCAACAGAATCAAATCACTACCATATCAGACTCCCCAGATTTTGGGAATGATATCATTGTCTTTCTAGTTGTTGATCTCTGGAATCAAATCAAATCAGTTTCAAAATATCACATAAGCACATAATTTGTATTCATGCCTATTGGGGGATAGGGTTGCCCTGTCCTAATTTAGAGATGAGATCTCTATGATTCACTAAATCATTCAAAGAGAAAAATAATACAATTGTCACGACCCTATTTCGCCCCTAGTAGAATGGTGCCGTGATGGCCAGTAATCCGAGATTACCAAAGGCCAACTTACAAAAATTCACATAGTCAGAGTATACATATGGGGCTTACATGTGCGGAAGCAAATTTAAATCTAAGTAGTCCATAAGAGCTGTGCATAGAGCAAATGAAATGACATACATTTTAACATGGTTTACAACTTGGACGTAAATAAAATAAAGTACATGTTACATCTGGATCAAAAGGCTTCTCAAGCCGACATATACAAAAGAAATGAATTACGAAGCTAAGAAGTATAATCTTCAAGATGCTGCCTGTAGACACCCCATTTTTGACCGTCCTCAAGACTTGGACGTCACCATTGGAACACTTGGTGATTACCCTTGTTTGTGTTCGTCTTGAGTTCCTGGAGGTCTCGGTTGCGCGCCTTGCCTCAGGATCTCTCGACTTGACCGTGTTGTGTCTGGTTTTGCACCAAACACTTGTGTTTTCCCTTGGAGGGGCAGGGAATGCCTTGTGAGGCATCCCCACACATCACAAGCCATGGCTTGAGGCCACTGGCCAGTGATTTTATGCCATCGGCAATGTATATTGCCGGTCGGCACTCTTTGTTGCCGGTCGGCCATTTATTTTGCCAAAATGGCAATTTTGAATGGTCGATCACTGTTCATCTACTTTTAGTAGATATTTTGTGCCAGCTGTGATAGCTGGCACCCACTCTGTTTCCCTACATACGCGTGTATGGAGGGATTTCCCTCTTGGATGGCTTGTTTTGGAAGCCTTACAAGAGGGAGTTGCCTATAAGAAGAGGCTTCCTCTCTTGGCATTATGGTTACAAAAATTTCAGAGGAAGCTCTGGATTAGGGTTAGGGTTGATACATATTTCCTATCTCTATATCTCTTTCTTGTGTGTGTCTAGTGTGTGTTTGTCCACACTATTGCACACAAACACATAGTGTTACACCTTCTCTTGGTTGTTGAGGGACCAGAGGGTTGTTCTTGGTGTTCTTGACTGGATTTGAGTTCAAGGAGGCAACAAGATCATCATTTGTGAAGGAGGACTTCAAGGGTAAGAAACTAGCCCTTTTTACCCCATTTTTGCACACCACTTTTACCTATCTTGCAACTATTTTTTGGCTTTGCATATAATACATAAAAGTTTTTTTTTAAGGCCTCTAAATAGTTTGTTAAGAGTGTTGTAAGCTTTGGGGTTGTTTGACCCCTCTTAAGCCTTGTTTGGACCTTGTTTTGTGCTATTTTGTGTGAGCTCCGGGACTTTGGTGTTTGGGCCTCCTCACCACTGAAATCTTGAGGGATTTCAGTGGTAAGGATGGTGCCTTGAGGTCCAAAGAAGGAGAGGGCCACCCCCTCTCCTTGTTGTCCTTGAAAATGACCATTTTTGCCTCTTGAGGGCGCACCTAGCTTAGGCTCTTGTTGACCATGTCTTAAGTGTTATTTGTGCTTATTTTTCCATGATATAGCACTATTTTTACTTGGTTTAGACACACCATGCTTGCCTTGCATACTTGTCTTGTAATGCCATGAATTGCCTTAACATGTGCCTAGCATTTAGACCACCATGCTTGCATGTTTTGGCTTAGCTTTGTGAAGTTTTTAGTCATGTTTTAACATGTTTAAGTTCTGTTTGGTATCGTTTTGGTCATGCTTTCCATGCTTTGTATAGCCTCTTTGCATTCTAGCTTGTTAGCCTTGGGTGAGTGGGTCACTAGCATGCTTTACTTGGCTTGTTCTCATGATTTGGCATCATTGGAGACCATATTTCAGTCCATGTTCCATGCTTGCATACTTGCATTTTCCATACCTTTCATGCTTTGGAGAGTTGATGGCTTATGCTCCATGTTTAGGCCTTTGTGCATGCATGCTTGTGTGTGTGTTTTCATGCCTTTGTTGCATCATTTTGGCCGATGATTTTGGCATGCTTGAGAGCTACCTATATTGGTTTAAGTCCATTTTTGCATGATGTTGCGTGCTTGTCTTGCATATTGTCACATCCTTGCTCCATTTTCATGATTGTTGCATGCTATACATATTCACATGTTCATGTTGCATTCTTAGCTTCCATGCCTAGGTTGCATAGCATTTTGCATGCATGCCTTGCCTCTTGAATCACCATGATAGAGGTAGGGCTTTATGTGTTTATTTGGTTTGCATGTCATTTGAAATCAAAATGCACAACTTGGTTTTTTGGGCCATCACGCATTGAAATGCGCGATTGATGGCCCGAGAACCAAGGGCCATGTCCCTTTGAGTCATAAACATGATAAGGGATATGGTTGGTGCATACATTGCTTGAATTGCATTGCCATGCATAGCTCCGTCCTTTGCTGCTGTCAAACAGATTTTGCAGGAACTTTTTGCCGATCGACTGCACAGAGTGTCGACCAGCAACCAATCTGTGGCCGATGGATTCATTTTTGGCCAATCGACACCAAATCACAGCCGATGATGATTCTCCTCAGCCGGTGGTGTCTCCCAATGTCCAGTGAAGCAATTCTGAGACTTTGGCAGTTTTCAGAGGGTAGAGCAGGGAAAACAGAGGCAACCTACGCATGGCAGTGGACTTCCGAGCAAGACCCGAGCACGCGTGCATCGAGCCCTCTTCCCGAGGCCCTTTTTCTTGCTTTCTTAAATTAATTAAATTGTTTAATCAATTTAGTTGGTCTGTAATAATTAATTAGCTAGGATAGTTAATTCATTATTCGAATTGTATTATTCTTTTGGTCCCTCCGAGCGAGGGCGAATTTGTAATAAGTGTGGGTGAGTGTGTGCATGTCTTCCAACCCCCACTTCTTTCTCCCTTTTACTTACCTTCTTTGATGGTTAGTAATAGGTCATGTTTAATTTAGCATACCTTATGCTATGCATGCGTGCATCATTCCTCAGTATTGCATGCATCGGGCTCAGCGCATCATGCTAACTGCATTAGTATTTCGAATCTAACTTGAATACATGCTACTTGTGCATTTTCACATGTCATTCATAGACTAGCCGAGCCTACTCTAGTGACATTCCATATGGTTGCATTAGACATTTAAACATGGACTTGGATCATGCATGGATTGCTAACGAGTTCTTTGTTTTGGCACGAAGTACGATGTAAGTATTTAGGCTTTAGCATCGTTGCATGCGTGTGAGTGTTACGATGATAGCATGATTACCATGAGGCTAGCTGCTTAAGTGATATAATTGCTTGAATGCCTGTGGATGAAGGTTGGATTGTCTGAGTCGGAATAGCTCATTGAAATCCGTGTTTTAGCCTACTTGCGAGTAGCAAATTCCAAAACATTTTTCCAAAACAAACGGATATGCAATGCTTATTCCCAAATTAGGCAATCTAGTCTATACTTTTGTGATGTGCGCATAGCATAGTAATTCTAGGCTAATAATCGGGATAAGAACACATAACGTTTTCAAAAACGGATATCATGGTTAGTAGAGGCCGATCTTCTGATCGGGCGAGAGGGGGTGCTCATAGCTGACCTTCCCCAATCGCACCCTAGCTCCCGAGCCGAGGCAACTTTGGTGATGACGGACACGTGGCCTTTGGCACCGAGTCAGGGTTTCCTAAATTCCCCCTTCAAAAATATTTAGGTGGCGACTCTGTATCTTGCAAAGCAGTCCATGTTTGACACTTCTTTTCAAAAATCTGTTTCTCAAAACGATTTGCCGGATTTGGACTCTTTGGTTCAGATTAAGAACTGTGACAATTCGAGAGTCCTGAACTGTAGTGAACCCAATATGAACAGAACGGGACTCGTCCTCCCGGGGCGTTCGGGGACGTCCACAGTTTCTGGCGACTCTGTTGGGGATTTTAGAGAGCTTGACTCGAACTCGTGATATCCTGTTTTGATTTCATTTATGTGGTTCTTTGCATTGCATGTGCATTGGTGCGCCTAGGACACCGTGTTTGCCATCTGCCATTCCTGAACGGTTTGCCGGAGGCTTGTCTTGTCAAGACATGACCATAAGGCTGACCGGTTGTGGGCTCTGACAGTATGGGAACACAAACCCTGGTTTTACCAGGGCACCCTTTTTGACCATTCGACCTAGTGCATATTCGGAATCCATAGTGACCATTCCAAACTAGGACAGGTTGCTTACCCGATGCTAAGTCGTTTGAAACAGCTGCGTGCATAGTGAAACCCTATCTCCTGACAAAATAGGACAGGGAAACCCTACCCCAACATAGGGGTGTTTTGGCTCTCTTTATTTGCTATCTGTTTTTAGAGTGTATCTCTACAGGGAATGCACATATCAGTTTGCAAGTTTGAGTATCAGGCCCGAGGGCGCCAGTATCAGTGTTGTTGAGAAATCAGTTATCTGCGGGTATCAAGTTCAGTTTTGGGAACAGTGATTCTGGGGAACAGTGATCAGTAGTAGAGTGCAGTTGTTCGGCTACACCTGTGATTGATCTGTTTGGGCTGAAATGCTGTTTGTTTTTCCTTTCAGTTCAGAGTGTTCAAAGAATTGATGCAGAATAGCTAGTGTTCCCCCTTGCTGAGGCAGGACTTATGATGACGCATAATTCAGAAGAGATTGTGGTTATGACAGCTACGCTAGATCAAGGGATCACCCTGCGGGATGAAACCAATGTTGATGTATCGCATCTGCCTATGTCGCCTGTCGTGCACCCGGTCTGGACCCCCCCAGTTGTATCAGGCTCGCGAGCCCACTACATTCGAGCTAATGGGAATGATTGGTGACCTCCAGAGATCCGTGGCCAATCTGGCCTATGGAAAGTCGGCTTCGCCACCAGCGGCACCGTATGTCGGGAATTTCATACCACAAGAGCCCCCGTTACTGGGGAGAATTGTGATAGAGCTCAGCCAACCAGAGGTTGCCTCCAGCTACAGCAATGACGTGTCAGCAACAACCGGGCTTCGCTCCGATGTACCAACCCAAACCCTTGATCAGGTTGAGGCCATAGGTAAAAACAAAGCAAAGGCAGATGCCGATCCCGTTGAACAACTGCTTTGGGCAGTCCAGGCTTTAAAAGTCGGGGGGATGAACAAGCAACAGATATCCGCAGTTGTGGTAAAAACTATGGAGGATGCTTTCCCCACTCCACCTGAGGGTAGTTCATGTCAGTCAGAAAATCAGGATAGGCCCCGTCATGCCAGAATAGTTCCTCTTATTCCCAACCCTGCACCTGGGAAAGATCAGAAAACCAAAGCAGTGCCTGCCGACCCTTTTGCTAGTGCGTCTAGTAAGAATACTCAGACTTCAAAGTACCTACCCCGAGGGCGCGGGATCTTTCATGCTCTCTACATGCCTCTGTCTAAGGCACTTCAGATTCTTGCCGAAAGGGGGCACCTCAAACCCCTTGAACCTCGGCCTCTCCCGAAGAATCTCCCTCTCACACATGATGCTGCTTTGTACTGCGCGTACCACCAATAGACCGGTCACGCCACCGACAACTATTTTCACCTTCTCCATGAAGTGCAGGATCTGATCGATAATGAGGTCATTCTTCCACCTACCTTAGCGATGTCTGTTACCACCGAGCTGTTGGACTTTGAGGATGCTGCGAGTATGTGATCAGGGGTTAGACCACCTGCGGGCGGCACTCAGTTTACTCCAGATGTGGTGTATGGCACGCACTGTTTTGAGCATTTCTGAATACAGTTTTGTAGCTTCTGGCTTGGGTTTTGAGTCAGTTCTCTCTTTTGTTTTTGAGTCTGCCTCTTTGCTTTGAGTCAGTCTTTTTGTTCAAGGTTCTATCTTGTTGTAGTGAGTCAGTCCCCCTGTATAGAATGTCGGGTGATTCCAGGGTTGTTGCCTCGAACACCGTTTTTGTATTTAACCCTTTTGCTTTCTTTTTGAGTCTGTCTCTGCTGTGGAACCAGTTATGTCTCTGCTGTGGAGCCAGTTACATCTGAGAAACCTGAATGAAACAGCTGCGGCTATCATGTTTCCATGCTTATTGTTGATTTTGAGCTAGTTGTGCCAAAGGATTTGAACCGAACGGCCGTGCATTCCACCTGTTCTCTTGTGCCCTGAAAATCATTGCATTGACCTATGTTTTTTCAAAACCTCTTTAACACTGCGGTGAAAACAAAGAGGAAGGGATTCCTCGAGTTTTGCAAAACTTTGATCAATCTGAGAAAAGGAGAGGCATGATAAGCCTTTAATGAATGAAACCGTGCTTGTTAGCGTGAATAATGAGAAGGACCCTGGCTTGATCCAGATTGGTTCCACACTATCTTCGGCGTGAGCGATTTGTCGTTTTCTTAAAAACTTTCAAAAACAAATATTTTGCGCGGCCCTGTGAAGACCTGGTGTGGAATCGCTCTTGAGATTATGCAGCCTAAGATCGCTCTCAGCCTCAAGATTCGACCTGTTTGTTTTGAACCTCGAACTCATTCGGAACATTCAACGGTCAACTGTCAGAGGAGGCCCGTGTGGCCAGTTTTGAAGCAACCCTCGAACAAGAGGCACCAAAGTCGAATAAAAAAGATTAGATCTCACCAGAAGAAGCTCATGGAGCAGTCATGATGGATTCTTCTGCAAATCATTGCAACAGCTGTTCTCCTAGATATAGAGAGGCTTCAACTTCAAAAACCATTTGGCATGGACTTGTTACACTTTTACCCTTTGAGAGGCTCGCTGGGCCGAAAACTCGGAAGGGCGACCCAGGCAAAAGTTAGAGCAAGAGAAAAATACAAAAAATGCAAAAAACAAGAGAAGAAATAAAATCAAAAAAAAAGAAAGAAAAAAAAGAGAATTAAAAGATACCAAAAAATCAAAAAAAAAGAGAAAAAAAAGAAAATGAAAAGAAGCTCGCAAGGTAGAAAACTCGCATCGGGCACCTTGGCAAAAGTTAGAGCCTGAAAAGTGAAGGTTAAAATACCCGAGTGTACCTTGACCCGGAACTACGTAAGGCTTGATTCCCATGTTTGGGATACGTAGGCAACTTCATTCTGAAGTCCAGCCCCCAACGCTTTCATAGCATCTCAGTCCATACAATGGCTTCAATTTCATCCCAAAGTCCAGTCGCCAACACTTCCAAAGTGACTGTGTCCATATATTGGTTATGACCGTCTTCGTCATCTCCGTGTCTAAGAGTTCGACCACCACCAATGAAGACTGTTTGCGGACTGCTGCGGCATCATCCAGACAAGGGGCAGCTTTCTGTTGCCATGATGTCGCCGTTCAAACGAGGGGCAACTTTCCGTTGCCATCCACCCCTTCCAAGCCAGGGGCAATTTTCCATTGCCTCCGATCCGAGGTTGTGCATCTCGAGAATGAGTTCCACTCTCGTTGGGCGGCGGCCGTTTACAAAAATAGTTTTTGAGAATTTTTACTGAGGTTGACTGTTTTCTCGAAAATTATTTCATTTTCCAAAACTGGACTATTTTCTTGGACCCAAAAAGGAAAATTTTCAGTGCTTATAGTCTGACTTGCATGGTTTTCAAATCAAAAATCGAACAAGTGTGTTAATCCGACTCTCATTCTGGTCAAAATTGTTTTAGTGGAAAACAATAACAAAAAATGGTCAAAACGATGAACTATCGGCACGGTTGAGTCAGGCTTCCTGTCATTCCCCTATCGCCAACATACTCGCCAAGAAGGGCACAACTCAAGCTGTCATTAAATGGATGAAAGCTCTCTCAACCTCCGAGCAACGAGGTATCGAACCAAGTGCGAAGCACGAATCCGAAGGGGTCAAGGTACTCTATTCCCTTACTTGGGACATCGACCAAACGCCACCAGAAGAAACAGCCGTGAGCTAACCATGTTGGGCGTGAACCCACAACTTCCTATTCACCCATTAAACACCCCGGGGAGGGATAAAAATGAGAGAATAAAGAATAGTGAGGTGTAAGTTGAGAGAAAAGTAAGAAAAAGGGTTTTGAGAGGAAAAAACCGAGCCTGAGGGCCGAGTGATGTGAGAATCACAAATCAGAAAGGGTGGGAAATATACCAGGAGGAACTGGCTCCTCGAGATTTGAGGTCTTTCGTTGAACATGTTCGCGTGTCTTGTCTTTCGTTTGGTTCACCTCAACTTTTGTTTTGGGTCTTTTCCGAGCGTGTCTCGTTGTGTTTAGGTCGTGTACCCTTTTGTTTGAGTCCTTCCCGCTGTGTTCAATTGTAGGCTCGATACCCCGGTTGAAAATCCTTTTTTTATTTTATTTCGAAAATCGTTTATGCTCAGAGTGCTATGCCATTCTCTACATCTGTGCGAAGCAAAAGAAAAAAATTCGGGGCATCTGAGCGTGCTTCAACTTCAACTGGTTCCATCTTTGTGTTCCGTCTTGTTAGATTGGGCCATTTGTTCAGGATTTGCTGTGTGCAGAATGAACCCAGTGTGGTGTTAAGGGCTGTATGTGGACTAATCCCCAACAGAGTATGGGCTGTGCGTTCAGTTGGAGCAGTGTGTTGCTTAGGCTGTTTTGCTATGAGGCCGTTTGGTTATCTGATCATTACAGTACAAATGCTCGATTTTTCAGACAACAGGTCAATTCCATTCACATTGAGGTGTAACATGATGTGATGCGATGCAATACATGAGATATGTAAATGTAACACTTTTTAAACAAAACGTTTGTTCATTTCATTATCTTTTTCAAGTACATAGCTTTGAAAACAAAAATCTGCCTGCGGCAGTACAAGGTAATCTAACTACCAGCAAAAAGAAGGAAGAAAAAGAAAAAAAGTACAAAAAAAAGAAGAAAAGCAGCAATTTGGATCATCATCAGTAGTCTCGGGCCCGGGGATCTGTCCTCACCCTCTTCCTGGACGAAGGTCCAGGGGCATCGTCATCAGCATCGCCATCTGAGCCTGAGTCTGAGTCGTCTCCAGCCTTCTCAGATGACCCGGCCTCTGCCTCTGCCTCGGATTCATCATCATCATCATCGTCATCATCAGGGGTCGGCGCCCGAGAGCTACTCCCGACATGAACACGCCCCCCCTGGTACGGGGACGTACAACGTCTCCACGCCCTCCTCGAGCAGGAATAGAGGGCCCAGCCGGAGCGCCACCCACCGGAGGAATCTGGAAGGGAGGCTGAAAAGCACAAAAGGCAAATACATCAGAATACTGTGAGTAGTGTATCAGTGCAGAATGCAGTGTACGAGTACAGTGTGTGAATGCCGTGAGCAGTTTATCAGTGCAGAATGCAGTGTATGAGTACAGTGTGTGAATGCCGTGAGCAGTGTATCAGTGCAGAATGCAGTGTATGAGTACAGTGTGTGAACGCCGTGAGCGGCTTATCGAGTGTTGTGTTGTGCACTAGATTATGTGAAGCAGCTTATGAGTATGGTTTGAGGCCGCGATCAGAAGAACATACCAGAATACTATAGAGGGCCAGGAGGTCGAAGGTCCGCTGTAGCATCCCCATCATGGAGGCATTCAACTCCAGGGACTGCCGGGTGTACTCGGAGGACGCCTACAAAAGTATCAAAGGCATCAGTATTCTGCGGAGTATCAAATAAACTGAAATAAAATGACAATGCAAGATACATGATGAAGTAGTACATACCGGAGGTAAGTCATAGAACCCGACCAACTCATGGTCAGCCGGAGGAGGAGCAAAGGGAATCTGGTACGTCGCCCCACCCTGCCCTCGGCATGTCAGTATAGTGGGTAGAGCAGGCCAACTAACCCCCTGACCCCTCCGAGCTCCGCTCCTGCCACGGACACGAGCTGTCCTCGACGTCCCTGCTCCAGCTCTTGCTCCAGCTGCCGGCGCCGCTGGCCTCTCCCCCTCAGCCCGACGACCACCACTCAAGGGTCGCATAATGTAGGTCCGGACGTACTCGGCGTAGTCGCCCTCGCCTTTGTGACACTCTGTAACCCAGCCGACGGTGTAGTCCCTCATGTGCTCAAAAGAGAACCCCTCTGTATGCCTCATATGTGTAGGAGGCAGACCCGGAACTATCTGCTCTGGTAAACCCAGGGTCTGACGCAAGAAATGCTCGCCCAGGTACCAAGCCCGACAGATCAGGCCCTCCAACAGGATCTGGCAATGGGCAGTCTCCTCTACGCCCTCGTAGTGATCCCTCGCCACGGCTGGCAACGGAGCCCAAGGTCGCCAGGTGATCTGAAAAATGAAATGCAGTTTGTTATCTATTGTTATTGAAAACATACAATGCTAAGCGAAGCCTAAGCAAATTCTAAAGTTGAACAAACCTCCGCGGCGGTGATGGTGTCGAAGTAGCTGCGGAAAAAAATAAAAGACTCCCGTGGTCTCCGCACGCATCGCACATCAAAGCGATGAGAAAAGGGGACGCCGAGTGGGGTCTCCACATTAGGTACTGGGGCAAGCCTGGGAAAGTAGGCATACACCCACAACTGCAGAACAAATATATGTATGACTATCAGATAAAGCCAAATACAGAATAAAGCAGAAATGGCAGAGCCGTGTGTTGTGCAGTGTATTGTACAGAGTATACAGTGTGTGCAGTATATAGTCAAGGTAAAGCAGAGTATATGTGTGCCGCGTGTGCAGTATATAGTCAGTGAGAGGCAGACCGTGGTGTGTGCAGTCTACAGAATACAGAAAATGTGAAGTAGAAGTGTAAAAGGGGAAGAAGATGTACCTTCCAAGCTCGCCAGTAGCCGCCGAGAAGCTGTCCGCTGAGGCGGGAAGAAGAGCTCATGTAACCATACAAAGTGGCCAAGCCGGCGCCACCCCAATCATAGCAGCGGATCTGCCTGACATCAGCTAGTGCGCTCAACAGACATAGAGGCACGGTGTTCGCCCGGTCGGCGAAAAGTGTCGTCCCGAAGAGGAACATGATGAAGCCCCGCGCATACTGATCCACCACCTCTGGGGTCATCTGCGCCTCTTCCACCAAGGCTGGCTGGATTCGGAAATGGCTCTTGAACCAAGAGTACCTGACAAACCTTGCTCGAGCGAGGGGAGGCTGAGTGCCGAGCAGGTACAGCTGGACGGCGTCCCACTCACCCATATCGGTATCGAAGGGGATCGGATCACCCCCTACCCCAATGCCGGTGAGCATCGAGAAATCATAAGGGGTCATCGTCATGTCCCCCGCAACGGAGAAGTGGAAGGAGTTGGTGGTATCCCACCACCTCTCCACTAAAGCGGCAAGCAAGGGCCTGCAGGTCGTAAGCCGGGAGAGCCCCCTGCAGAAGATGTCGAAACCGGCCTCGTCGATGATATGACGAACCGCGTCTGGCAGCTCTATGTACCAATCCCGAGCAATGACATTCCCATACCCGCCGATGGTATGGGAATCCCCCTGTAATCAAAAACAACAATTACGAGGCAATATTCAAAACACAGTTTTAAGAAGTATACAGGTATACAGCATGTGTGCAGGTTTTCAAATTCGAACAGACATCGGGTGCCGGTGTACTTACAGTGAACTACACGTGTGATGTGTCAGCGTGTTTGAGTGGTTCAGGGCAAATACAGCATGTGTGCATGTTTTCAGACTCAAGCAGATACCGGGTACCAGTGTGTATGCAGTGCAATACAGTGTGCGCCGTGTGTTTGGGTGATTCGGGGTCAGTGCAGTGTGTGTGCACGTGTAAGTTTCAAACAGATATCGGTTGTAAGTTTGTTTGCAATCAACTACAGTGTACAGTGTATCGGTGCATCCGGGCTAAGCAGTTAGAGAACAGAATCAACTAATGGCAGTTATGTTCTACATTGCGGAAAATAATAAAACAGAAGAAAAAATGTTACCTCGGAAGCGCCGAAGGACAGATGGGAGGTAGGCTCACGCAGGAGAAGCTCGGGTCCCATGCCCCTCTCGAAGCTCCGGAACTGGCGTAGTCCATCGGGGAGCATCACGTGAACCACAGGCCTGTAGGTCTTCGGATCGAACGACCGGATATGAAGTGGCAAGGGGTCGGCCTCGGGATCCATCTCGAGCTCTTGAGGGGTCCCGCCCTGTGGAAGATCGTCCGCCATCTCGAACAGAATGTGAAAACGGCCGGAAGACGAAAAACCGGGCGAGAATGTGAAGAGTCAACAAAAAGTCAACCCCGAGAGGGCTGGAAAAGGCCGGAAAAGCCGAAGTGCGGAAAAGGCACAGATATCGAGAAAAACTCAAGGAAAACAAGCCCCAAGTGGTGGAAATCGAAAAAACAACACCGAAATGAAATTTCAATCGGTTCAAAACGTTCGAAACGCAAGGGTGAACGCGAATCGAACGACGAAACGGAGCCAAAAACCAAGGAAAACAAGGAAATAAGGCTTGGAAAATATTTTAGAGAGAGAGAGGAGAAGATTTCGAGCAAGGAGAAGTAAAGAAAATAGGGCTAGAAGCCCTATTTTAAAAGGCCCGTAGCGAAATGCCAAAACTGCCCCGATACAGGGACTTTTTGCCAGTCGGCAACACTCTTTGCCGGTCGGCAAAATAGTTTGCCGATGGAAATTGTATGATCGCCGATGGATGGCCGGTGATGCATTTTGATGGCCGGTGGGTATCCGGTGGTCTCTTACAGTGGTTTTGGAGCCTCCTACATCCTTTTTTGGGTTATATGTGTGGTTCAGGGCCTTCATTGCTCGAGACGGTGCAAGAAACGTGCATCTCCGACGCTCAACCGGCCTCCGTTTTGACCTCGGATTGTGTCTTCTGTGCGTGGCACTCGAATTCGTGCAAGGTGTATCCTTTCCGTATCCTTTTGGCTTTTACAAAACTCAAAAGTTGCCCCATGTGTATCACATGTCAATCGCACTGTCTTGTGCATTTCAAATCAATCGCACTGTCTTGTGCATTTCAAATCAATTGCACTGTCTTGTGCACTCGCGTTGTCTAAACACATCGCGCTGTTTTGCGCATCTCATTGCATTTTACATGCATTCCATCGCGCTATCTTGCGCATCGCACTGTCTTGTGCACTCGCGTTGTCCAACGCATCGCGCTATTTTGCGCATCTCATTGCATTTTGCATGCATTCAATCGTGCTATCTTGCGCAGTTCATTGCATTTTGCATGCATTCAATCGCGCCATTTTGCGCATCACACCGTCATGTACATTTCTCGGTCTAGGAGACCCTAAATCCTCTGAAGGTGCAAGTCCTTCAGTGTTTGTCGTGCCCGAACGACTTTTGATAAGTTGCATTATACATGTATTTCAAGCGACTCGCGTCGTCGCATATTCAAGTTCTCGTGCATCTTAAAAGCCGCGCGTTGTCGTGCATTTCGAAATCATACATCATCATGCATTTGCATTTCAAAAACAAAACAAAAAATATAATTGCATTGTCATGCATCATCGTAAAGAGTTGCATTGTTATGCACCATCGTAAATAGTTGCATTGTCATGCATCATTGTAATACAGTGCATATTGTATTGTAATTTGCATGCATTCATTGCATCACCTTCCATCTATGGCTCGCGCCTTTCCATGATTGAGCTTGGTCCGGTATGTGCCCATACTTCTCGTGTCGAAGCATAGTTCAGTGGACCGTTCTATGTTAGACGCGGCTTGTACGTGTACATGCCCTTCCTAGGCAAGATTTGGTTTGGCCTACGTGTCTTATCCATCGTATCTTTTCCATCCCAGTGCACATTGCATTGTAATTTGCATGCATTCATTGCATCACCTTCCATTTATGGCTTGCGGCTTTCCATGTTGAGCTTGGTCCGGTATGTGCCCATACTTCTTGTGTCGAAGCATAGTTCAGTGGACCGTTCTATGTTAGGCGTGGCTTGTATGCGTACATGCTTTGCCTAGGCAAGATTTGGTTTGGCCCGCGTGCCATATCCATTGCCATTTCCCCAGAATTTTCATTATATATTACATTGTAGTGTAATTGTTGCATCCAGCATTAGGATCGTAGTCCTTTCCCCAGCGGGTCGTTTCCCCACCTTTGTCATTCCCCCTAATACTTGTTCTTGTGTCCGTCTACATTACTCATAGTTCTGCTGACCGTTCTATGGTAGACGGACTTGTTACCTCCATCAATCTATTTGACATAGGTGTGGTTTTGAACCGCTCATGATTGGATCATGATTCAATTGCATTGCATTTTCATTTGCATTGTTCATACATAGTTTTGTATATATTGCATATCATTTTGCATTCATTTTTGCATTGTCATGCATGTTGCTAATAACATTGTACCTGTTAAGTTTGCTTTCTTTGCAGGCACGATATTGTATGTACGGTTCGTTTGAAACTGGTGCAACCAGACGAGCTCCACAGGTATTGTACTCTCCGCGTGAGACGTATTGAGAATTGCATAATTCTCTTACATCCTTTCTGCATTGTAGTGTAGTTTGGTGTATGCTAGCTTAAAACTGTCGCATGTTATGCTTCGTTATAGTTTTCTTTGCATGATCATGAGTTATGTTCGGCTCTGTGCATTGTCTTGCATTTTGCCCCTGCCTTTGGGCGCATATCTTGTTTGTCTTGCATGTTTGTCTAAGTCGTCGGCCTTGTCAAAAATGGGTCGTCTCTGGGCTTTGACATTCACTCCCGTCATTGTTATGACTTTCTAGTTCTGTCAAAGAGGGGCAACTGTAGACACCCCATTTTTGACCGTCCTCAAGACTTGGACGTCACAATTGGAACACTTGGTGATTACCCTTGTTTGTGTTCCTCTCGAGTTCGCGGAGGTCTCGATTGCGCGCCTTGCCTCAGGATCTCTCGATTCGACCGTGTTGTGTCTGGTTTTGCACCAAACACTTGTGTTTTGCCTTGGAGGGGCAGGGAATGCCTTGTGAGGCATCCCCACACATCACCGGCCATGGCTTGAGGCCACCGGCCAGTGATTTTATGCCATCGGCAATGTATATTGCCGGTCGGCACTCTTTGTTGCCGGTCGGCCATTTATTTTGCCAAAATGGCAATTTTGAATGGCCGATCACTGTTCATCTACTTTTAGTAGATATTTTGTGCCAGCTGTGATAGCTGGCACCCACTCTGTTCCCCTCCATACACGTGTATGGAGGGATTTCCCTCTTGGATGGCTTGTTTTGGAAGCCTTTCAAGAGGGAGTTGCCTATGAGAAGAGGCTTCCTCTCTTGGCAGTATGGTTACAAAAATTTTAGAGGAAGCTCTGGATTAGGGTTAGGGTTGATTGATATTTCCTATCTCTATATCTCTCTCTTGTGTGTGTCTAGTTTGTGTTTGTCCATACTATTGCACACAAACACATAGTGTTACACCTTCTCTTGGTTGTTAAGGGACCAGAGGGTTGTTCTTGGTGTTCTTGACTGGATTGGAGCTCAAGGAGGCAACAAGATCATCATTTGTGAAGGAGGACTTCAAGGGTAAGAAACTAGCCCTTTTTACCCCATTTTTGCACACCACTTTTACCTATCTTGCAACTATTTTTTGGCTTTGCATATAATACATAAAAGTTCTGGTTTTAAGGCCTCTAAATAGTTTGTTAAGAGTGTTTTAAGCTTTTGGGTTGTTTGACCCCTCTTAAGCCTTGTTTGGCCTTTGTTTTGTGCTATTTTGTGTAAGCTCCGGGACTTTGGTGTTTGGGCCTCCTCACCACTGAAATCTTGAGGGATTTCAGTGGTAAGGATGGTGCCTTGAGGTCCCAAGAAGGAGAGGGCCACCCCCTCTCTTTTTGACCATGTCTTAAGTGTTATTTGTGCTTATTTTGCCATGATATAGCACTGTTTTTACTTGGTTTAAACACACCATGCTTGCCTTGCATACTTGTCTTGTAATGCCATGAATTGCCTTAACATGTGCCTAGCATTTAGACCACCATGCTTGCATGTTTTGGCTTAGCTTTGTGAAGTTTTTAGTCATGTTTTAACATGTTTCAGTTCTGTTTGGTATCGTTTTGGTCATGCTTGCCATGCTTTGTATAGCCTCTTTGCATTCTAGCTTGTTAGCCTTGGGTGTGTGGGTCACTAGCATGCTTTACTTGGCTTGTTCTTATGATTTGGCATCATTGGAGACCATATTTCAGTCCATGTTCCATGCTTGCATACTTGCATTTTCCATACCTTTCATGCTTTGGAGAGTTGATGGCTTATGCTCCATGTTTAGGCCTTTGTGCATGCATGCTTGTGTGTTTGTTTTCATGCCTTTGTTGCATCATTTTGGCCGATGATTTTGGCATGCTTGAGAGCTACCTATATTGGTTTAAGTCCATTTTTGCATGATGTTGCGTGCTTGTCTTGCATATTGTCACATCCTTGCTCCATTTTGCATGATTGTTGCATGCTATACATATTCACATGTTCATGTTGCATTCTTAGCTTCCATGCCTAGGTTGCATAGCATTTTGCATGCATGCCTTGCCTCTTGAATCACCATGATAGAGGTAGGGCTTTATGTGTTTATTTGGTTTGCATGTCATTTGAAATCAAAATGCATAACTTGGTTTTTTGGGCCATCACGCATTGAAATGCGCGATTGATGGCCCGAGAACCAAGGGCCATGTCCCTTTGAGTCATAAACATGATAAGGGATATGGTTGGTGCATACATTGCTTGAATTGCATTGCCATGCATAGCTCCATCCTCTGCTGCTGTCAAACAGATTCTGTAGGAACTGTTTGCCGATCGACTGCACAGAGTGCCGACCGGCAACCAATCTGTGGCCGATGGATTCATTTTTGACCGATCGACACCAAATCACAGCCGATGATGATTCTCCTCAGCCAGTGGTGTCTCCCAATGTCCAGGGAAGCAATTCTGAGACTTTGGCAGTTTTCAGAGGTGCAGAGCAGGGAAAATAGAGGCAGCCTACGCATGGCAGTGGACTTCCGAGCAAGACCCGAGCACGCGTGCATTGAGCCCTCTTCCCGAGGCCCTTTTTCTTTCTTTCTTAAATTAATTAATTTGTTTAATCAATTTAGTTGCTCTATAATAATTAATTAGCTAGGATAGTTAATTCATTATTCGAATTGTATTATTCTTTTGGTCCCTCCGAGCGAGGGCGAATTTGTAATAAGTGTGGGTGAGTGTGTGCATGTCTTCCAACCCCCACTTCTTTCTCCCTTTTACTTACCTTCTTTGATGGTTAGTAATAGGTCATGTTTAATTTAGCATACCTTATGTTATGCATGCGTGCATCATTCATCAGTATTGCATGCACCGGGCTCGGTGCATCATGCTAACTGCATTAGTATTTCAAATCTAACTTGAATACAGGCTACTTGTGCATTTTCACATGTCATTCATAGACTAGCCGTGCCTACTCTAGTGACATTCCATATGCGTTGCATTAGATATTTAAACATGGACTTGGATCATGCATGGATTGTTAACGAGTTCTTTGTTTTGGCACGGAGTACGATGTAAGTATTTGTGCTTTAGCATCCTTGCATGCGTGTGAGTGTTGCCATGATAGCATGATTACCATGAGGCTAGCTGCTTAGGTGATATAATTGCTTGAATGCCTGTGGGTGAAGGTTGGATTGTTTGAGTCGGAATAGCTCATTGAAATCCGTGTTTTAGCCTACTTGCGAGTAGCAAATTCCAAAACATTTTTCCAAAACAAACGGATATGCAATGCTTATTCCCAAATTAGGCAATCTAGTCTATACTTTTGTGCTGTGCGCATAACATAGTAATTCTAGTCTAATAATCGGGATAAGAACACATAACGTTTTCAAAAACGGATATCATGGTTAGTAGAGGCCGATCTTCGGATCAGGCGAGAGGGGGTGCTCATAGCTAACCTTCCCCAATCGCACCCTAGCTCCCGAGCTGAGGCAACTTTGGTGATGACGGACACGTGGCCTTTGGCACCGAGTCAGGGTTTCCTAAATTCCCCCTTAAAAAATATTTAGGTGGCGACTCTGTATCTGGCAAAGCAGTCCATGTTTGGCACTTCTTTTCGAAAATCTGTTTCTCAAAACGATTTTTCCGGATTTGGACTCTTTGGTTCAGATTAAGAACCGTGACAATTCGAGAGTCCTGAACTGTAGTGAACCCAATATGAACAGAACGGGACTTGTCCTCCCGGGGCGTTCGGTGATGTCCACACTACCAAAACATGAATCCAAAACAACTTGCAAATAACATCTAGGCGTCATCGCCTTCTTGCTCGTCACCTACATATATATATAAAGGGGAGGGTGAGCTTGGATACTTAGTGAATGATATAAGTAATAAAGGTTTGAATGAATGATATCCGAGATCTTTATCAAAACAATACATAGCATAACTTGTACAAAACATGGGATGAATCAGGTTCATCAATCAAAGTCTTTCAAAGCTTCTTGGAAGTTTACTAACATCTACATAATACAAGGGATGACATTCCTGACAAAACAAAGGAATAACCGTCCTGGAATCGAAGCACACCCGTTCACAACCGTCGGTGGCCGACCCAGAATCGGTTAAACAAACCACTCAGAAAACCGTTGGTGGCAAAACAAGGGATATCTCAAACAAAGGTGCTACATAGGCTTAACATCCCCTAGCACGAAAGGACCTTCCAAGAATGTCATCAAAAGAAACATAATACTTGATACAAAAACTAGTGGATAATCATTCATACTTGAGCAAATACTTTTCCAAAATGAAACAAAGCAAAGCTTTTATCAAAACATTGTAACATAGCTTTATTAAAAATACCGCTCACAATAGCACCTCAGATGTAGAGAATTAGGGCTAGAACCCGAGTCCTACAATCATATAGCAAAGTCTACTGAATGCATTTCAAGAATACAAGAAGGAATGCTCAAAGATGGTTGTTCAATGCACTCTCAAAACAAGCTTTACATGAATGAAAATGATCCCGACATTTCTTTCCAAAACCAAGTCAAGACAAAGAAAAACATGTGTTGGGAGTCAAAACACTGTTTTTCTTCCAGGGAAAATATGTTGGGTACCAACCAGGTCTCAGAATGGATGCACAGAAATGATCTAGGCCAAAATGGCCTAGCTGGGTGAACTCAGGAAGTCATGGCCGAGGTCCCACACCTCTTGGTCGAGGTGTGCATGCAAGATAGGCTAAGGTGCAAGTGATCATGCAAGGTAGGCCAAGGTGAGACATGATGCTTGGCCTAGGTGTGAGATCTAGGCAAGAGTGGTCTCAGTGACCACCTAGGCAAATGAAGTCTGGAAATTTGGGTTTCCTCTTGAAGAACATGAAGAACATGAATGCTAAAATCATAACTTCTTATTCAAAATCTGAGATTTCATGTTATGAGTTCAAAAACATGGACCTGGGTACCCATGCTTGGAGATTTCATGAAAACAAACACAAAAACATGGATCTTGATACAAACTTTTCGGACCAAAACAAGGTTTTCTTCCAAGAACACAAGAACTTCATTTTCTCTTTCTAAAACAAAACTTTAAATCGATGCATGGCTCATGAATCATACTAGATCATGCAATGTGATCAAATAAACATAAGGAACAACAAGGGTAGATCAAGAATCTAACCTCCAAACACGAATCTAACGGCTCAAGGTATGAAGATCAAACTTGGAATCTAGCTCTCTCACTCTAAGAACTTCTCTTCCTTCTCCTAGAGCTTCTCTCTCTTCAAAGGAAAAGATATAGCAAATGATATAGTTTCTCACTGCTAGCGAACTTAACCCTCTACTGGGACATGTGGCAACGTCTGGTTGGATCTCCTAAAAAAGGTGCCAGAAATGACAAGACAAAAGTATGACAAAATGTGTATAACAAGTAAGGTGGTATGGGCACTCTAACAAGGCGATGATCTTGGATTAGGACATAGGCTTTGGCAAGTAAGGTCTCATTCATCTCGGCCAGGAAGGATAACACCTGGCTTAGCTGTGCCACACCTCGGCCTAGGTGTGCCACACCTCGGCCTAGGTCATATCAGTCTAGGAACAAGATCACTAGGTGCAGGGATCAAAGATCTAAGATGCCTAGATGATAACATCTCGGCCTAGATGATACACATCTTGACCAATATGCCTAGGTGACGGTGGAGGTCAACCAAGGTGGTTCCAAGATGGTCCTAGGTGCAAGAGGTTCAAGGGAGTGATCTAGGCTTGAGACACCAAGCAAGGGACAAAGCATGCATACAACACTTAGGCAAGACACATAAGCACAAAAAAAGACAGGGACCTTTACTTAGGCAAAACAAGTCAAAGTATACAAATGCAAGATCAACAAGATAGAATCATGCAAATGCACATGAACGCGAGTAAGACAAGAATGAGCGTTGTTACAACAATCCTAGAAAGAAGGGAATCCTGCACAAGTTAGGAAGGTGCTAATGCTCTCTATATGCAAAAGGTAAGTTTGGTTCCAAAAAGGTACATTAGTTATTACTATCAATATACCACTCCTTCCACAAGGGAAAGATCAAATAGTACTAGTAGCATAATCTGATGCTTGCCTTGTTGACATAACATAATCCACGAATAGTGTCCGGGATATTATACAACAAACTGGAGAATAGGTGAACGGGCCCAGTCAATTTTGTTTAACACTTACCGTTGGATCTCGAAGTCATCATCATCAACCATTAGGTGATATTTGCACAACCAAGGTAATTTTGAGGATTTTTTTTTTTTTTGGGTGAATAATTTTGAGGAATTTTAATGATTCCTACCAGAGTGATCAATCCAAATAATTGTCATTCCATTAGTTATTGTTTCCTCCAATGTGCCCCAATTTATTTTCAAAAGTGCGTGATAACATTTCAACTTCAATTTTTCTTTAAAAATCCTTTTTTCAGAATAAAGTGCCTTTTTTTATTTAAATTTTCAAAGTTTTCCTTTGCTCATTTTTTTCAAATCTTTTGAAGAGTTCGGATTTTATTCCAAGGAATCAATCAAACAATCATCCTTTAGCAAAATATCTTACAGAGGAACCTAAATTTTATTCAAAATAAGAGACTTGGTCATCACTTCCTTGTCTGCCATTTCTGCAAAAAATTAAGGTTCCCTCAAAGTCAGTGGCCCAAGGATTTTTACTCGATAAAAAGAACTTTCCATAATTTCTGAACTATAACCAAATTTTATTTTCAAAAAATTTCCCTAGCATTTAAGATCTTATTCAAAGAAATCAATCAAATAGTTACCTTATAGTCAAATGTCTTTTAAGGAAATTCAAAATTTCATTTCAAAGTGAAAGACTCGGTCATTACCTCCGTATCTAACACTTTTCCATAAAATCAAATTCTCCCTAAAGTCAAAAACCTAAAGATTTCTATCTAATCAAAAGCTTTTCATAATTCTAAAATTCTACTCGGGTTTCTTTCAAAAATTCCCCCCCCCCAAGGAGCTTTGGATTTTATTCCAAGTATCTAATCAAACAATTGTCTCCTTAGTCAAATATCTTTTCGGGGATTTCAAATTTTATTCAAAATTGAAGGTTTGGTCACCACTTCCTTATCTATCATTTTTCATAAAAGTCAAAATTCCCCCTAAAGTCAATGACTTAAAGACTCTTATTCAATCAAATACCTTCCATAACCTCCAAAGCTCTACTTAAGTTGGAAAGTTTCTCTTTTTCTAGAAGTTATTCTTTAATCACATGTTTTATTAGGGATTTAAATTTTAAGAAGAAAAATATTCTTTTTTTTTTATCACCAAGGTAAGAAACCAAATTCAAACTCAAATTCTTTAAAATTGGGAAACAACCCCTCTAATTTACTACCGATTACTCAAATCATTATCAAAATATGAATCACTACCAAAATTGAACCCCCAAATCTTTGTAATTGGATCATTGCCCCAAATAACTCAGATTGCAACAGAATCAAATCACTACCATATCAGACTTCCCAGATTCTTGGAAGGAAATCATTGTCTTTCTGGTTGTTGATCTCTGGAATCAAATCAAATCAGTTTCAAAATACCACATAAGCACATAATTTGTATTCATGCCTATTGGGGGGTACGGTTGCCCTGTCCTAATTTAGAAATGAGATCCACGATTCACTACATCATTCAAAGAGGCAATAATACAATCCTAGAAAGGAGGGTATCCTGCCCTAGTTTGGAAGGTGCTAATGCTCTCTATATGGAAAAGGTAAGTTTGGTCCCAAAAAGGTACATCGGTTATTACTATCAGTATACCACTCCTTCCACAAGGGAATTATCAAACAGTCCCGGTAGCATAATCTGATGCTTGCCTTGTCGACATAACATAACCCACAAATAGTGTTCGGGATATTATGCAACAAACCGAAGAATAGTTGAACGGACCTAGTCAATTTTGTTTAACACTGCCATCAGATCTCGAAGTCATCATCATCACCCATTAGGTGATGGTTGCCCAACCAAGGTAATTTTGAGGAATTTTAATGATTCCTACCAGACTGATCAATCTAAACAATTGTCCTTCCATTATTTATTGTTTCCCGCAATGTGCCCCAATTTATTTTCAAAAGTGCGTGATCGAATTTCAACTTCAATTTTTTTTTTTTCAAAATAAAGTGCCTTTTTTTATTTAAATTTTGAAAGTTTTCCTTTGCTTTTTTTTTTTCAAATGTTTTGAGGAGTTCGGATTTTATTCCAAGGAATCAATCAAAAAATCATCCTTTAGCCAAATATCTTACAGAGGAACCAAAATTTTATTCAAAATGAGAGACTTTTTAGCAACCCATATTCTTGCCCTAATCATGTTCATGTGCATTTGCATGATTTTGCCTTGTTAAGCTTGCATTTATAGACTTTGACTTGTTTTACCTAAGTGAAGGTCCTTGTCTTGTTTTGTGCTTATGTGTTTTGTCTGAGTGTTATATGCATGCCATGTTCCTTGCTTGTTGTCTCAGCCTAGATCGCACCCTTGAACCTCTTACACCTAGGACCTTCTTGGAACCACCTTTGTTGACCTCCACCGTCACCAAGGCATATTGGCTGAGATGTCATCATCTAGGCCGAGATGTTATCATCTAGGCGTTCTAGATCTTTGATCCTTACATCTAGTGATCTTGTTATTGGACTAGTATGACCTAGATCGAGGTGTGGCACATCTAGGCCGAGGTATGGCATAACTAGGCAAAGTGTTATCCTTCCTGGTCGAGATCAGTGAGACCTTACTTGCCGAAGCCTATGTCCTAATCCGAGATCATTGCCTTGTCAGAGTGCCCATGCCATCTTACTCGTTGTACACACTTTGTCATACTCTTATCTTGTCATTCTGGCACCTTTTTGAGGAGATCCAACCAGACGTTGCCCCGTGTCCCAGAAGAGGGTTAAGTCAGCTAGCAGTAGAGAAAACATATCATTTGCTATATCTTTGCCCTAGAAGAGAGAGAAGCACTAGGAAAGAGGAAGAAGTTCTTAGAGTGAGAGAGCAAGATTCCAAACTTGAGTTTCACACCTTGAACTGTTAGATTCGTGTTTTGAGGTTAGAATCTTGATTTAGTCTTGCTGTTCTTTATGTTAATCTGATCACATTGCATGATCTAGCATGATTCATGAGCCATGCATCGATTTAAACTTTGTTTTAGAAAGAGAAAGTGATGTTCATGTGTTCTTGAAGAAAAACCATGTTTTGATCCGAAAGTTGTATCAAGATCCATGTTTTCGTGTTTGTTTTCATGAAATCTCCGAGTACAGGTACCCAGGTCCATGTTTTTGAACTCATCTCATGAAATCTCAGATTTTGGAATAAAAGTTATGATTTTAGCATTCATGTTCTTCATGTTTATGTTCTTCATGTTCTTCAAGAGGAAACCCAGATTTCCAAACTTCATTTGCCTAAGTGTGGTTAGTAAGACCCACTCTTGCCTAGATCTCACACCTAGGCCAAGCATCGTATCTCACCTAGGCCGACCTTGGTACACCCTTCCCGGCACCTTGTAACATCTCGGTAGACTGCCGCACACCTAGGCCTAGGAGACCACATCTCGGCCAAGAGGTGTGGGACCTCGGCCAAGACTTCTTGAGTTCACCCAGCTAGGCCATTTTGGCCTAGATCATCTTTGTGCATCCATTCCAAGACTTGGTTGGTACCCACCATGTTTTCCCTAGAAGAAAAACAGTGTTTTAACTCCCAGCACATGTTTTGCTTTGTCTTGACTTGGTTTTGGAAAGAAATGCCGGGATCTTTTCCCTCATGTAAAGCTTGTTTTGAAAGTGCATTTCATAACCATCTTTGAGCATTCCTTCTTATCTTCTTGAAGTGCATTTAGTGGACTTTTATTATGTAATTGTAGGACTTGGACCTTGCCTTAATCCCTACACCCGAAGAGCTATGTGAGTGGTATTTTTAATAAAGCTATGTTATAATGTTTTGATAAAGCTTTGCTTTGCTTTGTTTTGGAAAAGCATTTGATCAAGCATGAATGATTATTCACTAGTTTTTGTATCAAGTATTATGTTTGTTTTGATGACATTCTTGGAAGGTCCTTTTGTGATAGGGGACGTTAAGCCTATCTAGCACCTTTGTTTGAGATATCTCTGCCATCGACGGTCATGTACGGATGGTACCACCGACGGTCTTGTACGGGTGGGTTTGTCTAATTGATTCTGGGTTGGTTATTCCTTTGTTTTGTCAGGAATGTCATCCTTTGTATTATGTAGATGTTAGTAAACATCCCAAGAAGGTTTGAAAGACTTGGATTGATGAACTTGATTCATCCCATGTTTTGTTACAAGTTATGATATGTGTTGTTTTGATAAAGATCTCGGATATTATTCATTCAAACCTTTATTACTAATATCATTCACTGAGTATCCAAGTTCACCCTCCTCTTTATATATATGTAGGTGACGAGCAAGAAGGCGGTGACACCTAAGATGCTATGTGCAAGATGTTTTGATTCATGTTTTGCATCATCTTGAAGATTATGCTTCTTAGTTTGTAACTCATTTCTTTTTGTATATTTCGGCTTGAGAAGCCGTTTGATCAAGATGTGACATGTACTATATTTTATTTGTATTCAAGTTGTAAAACCATGTTAAGATGTATGTCATTTTCATTTGATCTATGCACAGCTCTTATGGACTACTTAGATTTAAATTTGCTTCCGCACATGTAAGCCCCATATGAATACTCTGATTATGTGTGAATTTTTTGCAAGTTGGCCTTTGGTAATCTCGGATTACTGGCCATCACAACACCATTCTACTAGGGGCATAATGGGGTCATGACAGACTTGGTCATCACTTCCTTGTCTGGCATTTCTCCATAAAATTATGGTTCCCTCAAAGTCAGCGGCCCAAGGATTTTTATTCGATGAAAAGAACCTTCCATAATTTCTGAACTCTACTCAAATTTTATTTTCAAAACATTTCCAAGGAATTTAAGATCTTATTCGAAGAAATCAATCAAACAGTTACCTTATAGTCAAATGTCTTCTAAGGAAATTCAAAATTTCATTTCAAAGTGAAAGAGTCGGTCATTACCTCTTGTAGAAACCCCATTTTTGACCGTCCTTAAGACTTGGGCATCACTGATGGTTTACTTGGTGATGAAAGATGTGCAAGGCAAAGGTTCAATTTCTTCGGCAAGAGGAGAGCCAAATCCTAACCTCACCCCCCATTTTGGACAGTTTTTTTAGACCTTAAAACCCTCTCTTTCAAAACATTTTTGAAAAAGAATTCCTATGATGTTCCAAGGCTCGCATTTTGTTAAATGTTGTGCTTTTCGGTAAACCAAGCAAGGTCAAAGTGGAAATGAATGAAAGAGAGATGAAATCTTTGAAAAATCTTTCAAAACACCTTGTTTAGGGGGTTTGGAGTTGAGGAAAATTGAAGAAGAGGGAAGAAACCAAGTTGGGGAAGAAGGTGGGCATGAACCGTTAAGAGAGAGTCGAGCAGCCCTCGCTAAGTCAGGCCTATCCGTCCATGCACTTGAATATAAGCTATGAGGCCACCACCGTTGGAAAGAAGACCTTTGGGGCTTCATTTTACATTCAAGAATCTCCTCAAACCGAGTCCGGATGGGAGAGATATAGTTTGGTTGAAGTTGGGCATCATTCTGGTTGGACCGAAACTGAGTAGCTCCACCAAAAGAGGCATAACTTTTTTTTATAGTTGGACGTTTTACGCAAGGCTTCCACCATTGGAAATCTTACTTTTGGGGCTTCAATTTGGACACAAGAATGACCTAAAAAGGAGTTCATATGAAGGAGTTCATATGAAGGAGTTATGCCCATTTGAAGTCGGGCCTGAAAAATAGATTTTTTTGGCCGATCGGCCAAAAAAGTAGCAGATAAGTGGCAAATCAACACAAAAGATGGCCGACCGGCCAAGATTGACCCAAACTTAGATATTTTGAAGATATTTCATCTCCAGCTATTCCACACAACCTCCAGCTGTCCCATACTTAGATATTTTCGACCAAAAGCTTTGCATTGCTATATATGAAGCCAAATATCTCATATTCAAGGACCAAGAACTTCCTAAGCAAGTTTGGGAGCCTCTCTCTCTAAAAAGTCCTCTCTCTAGAAATTTCAGACCTAAATCTCTGCCTCTCTCTCTTGCTCTTTGTTGCATAGAAGTGCATAAAAGTAGATAAACGTGCCTAGTTTGCCTATGCATCCTTGATCAAAGTTGCCTATCTTTGGGAGGAGGTTCCTTGAAGCTTACTTGGGAATTTGTTTGAGTTCCAAAAGGTGTTTTGGCTCAGATTTTGGGCTGGTTTTGCAGCTGTACATCAAGGGTAAGATCTCCCTCTTTTAAGCTCACTTTTGTACACTATCTTGGCCACCTTAGCATGCTTGTTTTGCCACCCTTTCAAATTTTTTTGGGCTTGGTTTTGAACTGAAGAAAGGTCTGATTTTCAGTCCTAAAAATGTTGGTTGAGGCCTTGTTTGGCTAGGTGGTTGTCTCCCCCTTTTGTTCCTTAGCTTGTATAGCTTTTGAGCCATCTTCTAAGGCCTTTCAAAACAACGTTTCATGGCCTTTTAACCACTGAAATCCAATGGATTTTCAGTGGTAAAAACCCTGCTTTGAGGTGCCAAATGGGTGGGGGTTGTCCCCATCCTCTTCTCTTGTTTGCATGTCTTATTGGCCTATCAAATGAGCATATGTTTCTACCATTTTGAGACTTAGTTCAGGCACTTTTTTGTGACTTTTGGGACCTTCCTTAACTCTGTCCATGGCTGGTTTCGTCACCTTATGCATGCTTTATACACTTGTAGTGTAATTCTTACAAACTAGTCTTATATGCCTCATGAAGTAGCATGTTTGTTAAGCATGTATAGGCTCCATTTCAGCATGTTTTTGGTCATTATTTATCATTTCAAGACTCTTTCTAAAGTTGGTTTGATAGCCTCTTGCATGCTCCATGCACTTGTAGTGCAATCCTCTTCACTAGCCTAACGTGCTTTGTGCTTTGAGCCTTTGTTCTAGCATGATTTTGGCTCAAATCAAAGAAGATTTTATTCATATTTCAGCGTGTTTAAGCTCTGTTTGAAGTGTTTTGGGTCATGCATGCCATGTTTTGTATAGCCGTAGTGCATTTTAGCTCACTAGCCATGAGTTTCCAAGCCACTAGCATGCATTCCTTGGGCTATTTGCATGATTTAGCATCATTTGAAATGATATTTTAGAGCACATTTCATTTCCATGCACTCACATGTTTCACTCCTTCAATGCTTTGAAGGGTTCGTGCTTTATGTTTTAAAAAAGAGCCCATGTGTATGCCATCTTGCCTAGGCTTTTGGACCACCATTTCAGTGTGTTTTGGGTCTTATTCTTCCATGATATAACTCTGTTTTTGATTGGTTAGGGCATCCCTCATTTGCTTCTTACACTTGTAGTGTAAGTCCTCTTTACTAATCTTGCATGCCTAATGAGTGAGCTTGTTATTCTAGCATGTGTTGACTTTGTATTAGCCCTTTTTTGGTGTTAGTTTGACATGCCATAACTTTGATCAAGCATGATAGAGTTCTAGGCATTCATATGTTTTTGTTGTATTCATTCTACATTGATGTGCACGCTTGGCTCCTTTGGCCATCATGCATTGGAATGCACGATTGATGGTCCGAGGGGTCGAGGACTACACCCCTTTGAGTCACAAACATGATAAGGGGAGTGGTAATGCAACCCTTGCCTTGTAAATGTATTGCCATGCTCTCTTTGTCCTCTGTTGTAGTAAAACAGCATTCTACAGGAAGAAATGGCCGGTCGGCTACTTTCAGTGCCAATCAGCTAACCATTGTTGGCCGATAGCATCATAATTGGTTAATGGCACCTTTCCATTAGCTGATGACCACTCCTCTTGGCCGATGGCCTCTCACAGTGTACAGGAAGTGATTCAGAAGCATCCTTGAGACTTGCGCAGTTTTCAGAGGTGCAGAGTAGTGTAAACAGAGGCCACATGAGCATGGCGATAGATTTCCGAGCGGAGCTGAGCATGCGTGTATTTGTCCCTCTTCCCGAGGCCTCTTTACTGCTTTAGTAGCTTAATTAATTTGTTTAATTAGTTAAGTGGTTTTGTAATTAATTAATTAGCTTGTTAGTTAGTTGATTTGTTTTATTTATTCGGACCCTCCATCGAGAGGGCGGACTTTGCAATAAGTGTGCGTGAGTGTGTAATGTCTTCCAACCTCATGTCTTTCTCCCTTTTACTTAACCGCTTACGATGGTTAGTTCTAGGTCATGTTTCAATTAGCATACTTATGCTCGCTTGTTTGCATCCATTTATCTGTCTTGCATGCACCGGGCTCGGCGCATCACAACTAACTACATTGTATTTCAATTCCAAGTTGAGTACATGTATCAGTTGTTGGATTTTACATGCCATCTTAGAATAGCTGAGCCTATTTCTAGTTGCATTTTGCATGTGTTGCAGTTGCCATCGTAACATGAACTAGGATAATGCATTGATTACTAATTAGTTTTTGTCTTGACTCAGAGTACTAGGTAAGTTTTTATGCTTTAGCATCTTGCATGTGTGTGAGTGTTTCCATGATTGCATGCTTGCCATGAGGCTATTTGCTTATGTGATATAACTGCCTGAATGCCTATGTGTGAAGGTTAGATTACTTGAATTGGAACAATTCATCAAATGCGAGTTTTTTTAAATCCACTTGAGAGTGGCAAAATCATGTTTTCCTAAGCCCACCTAAGGGTGACAAATCCACGTCTTAGCCTACTTGCGAGTAGCAAACTTCAAACCATTTTCAAAACAAACGGATATGCGATGCTTTGTTCCAAATTAGGCGATCTAGTCTATACTTGTGTGTTGTGCGCATCACATAGTAATTCTAGCTAATTAACCAGAATAAGAACACATGTGGTTTCAAAAACAAAATATCATGCTTAGTACAGGCCAATCTTTGATCGGGCGAGCGGGGGTGCTCATAGATGACCTTCCCCAATCGTACCCAAGTTCCCGAGCCAAGGCAACTTTGGTGATGACGGACACGTGGCCTTAGGCACGAGTCAGAGTTTCCTAAATTCTCCAAAGTAAAACATTTAGGTGGCGACTCTGTATCTGGCAAACCTGTCCATGTTTGGCACTTCTTTCTTAAAAATCAGTTTTCCAAAACGATTTGCCGAATTTGGACTCTTTGGTGGTTTATCAATCTCACATCGCAGATTGTGAGGTCAGATTAAGAACCGTGACATTTGAGTCCGAATTGTAGCATGAGGCCCTCGGGGCGCGTCTGTAGTGACCATTCCAAGTTAGGACAGGTTGCTTACCCGTTTATAGGTTGTTTGAAACTGCTGTATGCGTAGTGAAACCCTAGCTCCTGACAATAGGACAGGGAAACCCTACCCCAACATAGGGGTGTTTTGACTGTCACTTGCTTGCTATGTGCTTTTAGAGTTGGCCTCTACAGGAATGCACGTATCAGTTTGCAAGTCTGGGTATCAAGCCTGCGGGCATCAGCATCAATATTTGGGAAACAGTTTTGAGGCAGAATTTTGGGGCATAATTTAGTAAAAAGCACAGTCATTTAGCTATGCTCGTATTTGTTCTAGTGAAATCAGGCTGAGATGCTATCTGTTTTCTCTTTTGCTAGGTAGTTTTGGAACAATAGCTTCAAAAGGCACCAATATCCCCCGAGTACACCGGACTTGTGTTGATAGACTTTGTCAAGTCAGAGATTCAATTCAAAGGCACCCAGTGTTTCCTTCACCGAGGCAAGGCAAAGAAGGGCCAGACAAGGCTCACCGGTTCATCTGATCCAATAGTCACCAGTCACATCACCTTTGTTCAAACTTGGAAGACCGTGATGGCACGGAGTCCGGAAGAAGTTGTGGCCATGACAACGACATTAAACTAGGGAATCCCCAAGCAGGGTGAGACTAGTGCTGAAATGTAACCCACATCTGGGGCACCTACCACACACCCTGTCTCGGGACCTCAGCCGAACTTGGACCCACTCCTGCCAGCTGAAGATTTGCATGGTCTGGATCCCCGAGAAGGGTTGGCTCAAGCCTGAGTTTTCAGACCCTTGGCGTAGCCTACTAAGAGGTTTTATTCCCTTGATACTACTGATCTTGATCCGAGCTCAGAGAAAATTGCGAACCTTGAGGAGCAGGTCAAAATGGCGCAGGGCTTTAACTCCATTCATGGCATTGAGGATGGGTATACCGAGGTTGCCGTAAGACTCCCAGATAGATTCAAAATGCCACATATTGACTGTTTCGACGGGTCTGGGGATCCTATGGCACACATCCGGCTTTTTGTGGATATCCTGAAACCGATGGGTCTAACTAAGCCACAGAAACTCTCTCTGTATGCTAGAACCCTGTTGGGTGCAGCCGCTACTTGGTATGCCGAGTTGGAGGATACAGTGAAGCAAAACTGGGAGAAATTGGCTGGGGCCTTTGTTGATCAATATTCTTACAAACCCAGGTCGAAATGACCTTGCAAGAGCTTGAAGCAACCCGCCAGAACCCAACAGAGCCTTTTTGTGGAATTTATTGCAAGGTGGAGAGCAAAGGCAGCACAGATGACAGATCGCCCTTCAAAAAGGGATCAAGTGCGGATAGTGGTGCAGAATCTTGAGCCTGATATGCTGTAAAAGTTGATAGTCGTTCCATTATCCACTTTCAAGAGTTTGCATGAACTGGGGATTCAGATCGAGAATGCGTTCAACAGAGGGATTATTCCCAAAACAAGTGAATCGGTAAGGAGGGTGTTTTCCAGGAGTACCCATGCCAGTAGCACTGTTCCCAAACCCACTAAAATCAATACAGTCGCCATAGCTGACCCTTTTGCTGAGACCAGCCTACAAACAGCCAGCCCAGCCCAAGCTCAGGCAGAACTTTCACCCCCCTTTATATAAGCCTAACCAGCGCGCTAAAAGTCCAGATGGAGAGAGGGTATCTCAAACCCCTTAATCCTCAACCTTTGCCTGACCCACTCCCTGCTAGACATAACCCCACCAAATACTACGTATATCATCAGCAGCGCGGCCATGGTACCGATGGTTGCTACCGTCTTCGTCATGAGATCCAGAATCTCATTGACAACCGAATAATAGCTCCACCTCAAAACCCCAAGGACCAAGTACCTCATCCACATCTCAACCTCGGCCACACACTGCCACCCACCTGCAATCCTAGTATATACACCCCGACCCATCTACCTAAGCCTGAGATGTTTATCCCGGAAAGCATGGACTTAAGCATAATTGATGCACTTGAACCCCAATCATCTCAAAGCCAAAGACCCACTACTTCTGAGCTGGGGAGCATGATTGAAGATTTGCAAAGAACTGTGGCAGATCTGACCGTTGGAATATTGGCTCCATCATCGACCATATCGCATGCCAGAAATTTCATACAAAAAGACTCCCCAATTTTGGGACAAGTTGTATTGGAAGAAGGCCAATCCCTTGGCAAAGTAGAGGCCAGTGGTAAGAATAAGGTAGGGGCAAGCATTGGTCCCCATGAACATCTTCAGTGGGCTATTGAGGCTTTGAAAGCCGAAGGGCTGAACAAACAACAATTGATTGCAGTTGTTGCAAAGATTGTGGACAGCACTTTTGCCACTCAGAATGAGTGCAGTTTGAATCAAGGGGCAAGTTGAGAGAAGGGCTGTCGTACCAGAAATGTTCCTCTTAGCTCTAATCCTGCACTCGGAAGAAATCAACAAACCCAGTCAGCGCCCATCAATCCCTATGCTAGTGCATCCAGTAAAAATCCGCAAACCCTGAAGTACCCACCCCGAGGCCAGAGAGTCTTCCATGCCCTCTACATGACTTTGTCCAAAGCTTTCCAAATCCTCGTTAGACAAGGCCATCTCAAACCCCTTGAGCCTCGGCCTCTCCCTAGTCATCTTCCAGCTAGTCATGATGCCGCCCAGTACTATGCCTTCCATTAACAAACCGGTCATGGCACTAACCTTTGCTTTCGTCTTCGTCACGAAATACAAGATCTGATTGACAATGGGGTTATCGTCGCGCCAGGCTCTGTAAAGTCTATCAGCACTGGATCAGTGAATTTGGGGGATAATGTGATTATGTGATCGGGGGATGAACCACCTGCGGATGGCGCTTAGTTTACTCCAGATGTAGTGGATGGCACGCACTGTTTTGAGCATTTGCGAATGCTGATTATTTTACTTTCTGACTTGGGTATTGGGTCAGTCTTGTTGTATTGTATTGATTCAGTCCTTTTGTATCGAGTCAGTTGCGTCTGTCATATTGTATCGAGTCAGTTATGTTGTATAGGAGTCGGGTGATTCCGGGGGTGTTACCTCGGACATCACTATCTCGTATTGTGTTTGTCTTTTCACTTTCTTTTGTGTTTGTTTCTACCATGGAGCTAGTTGCACCGGAAGATCTAAATGAAACAACAGTGGTTTTCATGCTTTTGTGTTTGTGCCAGAAGTTTGAATGAATTGGCAGTGCTTTTACCTACTTTTCTGTGCCTTGAAATCATTGCTTTGACTTAAGTTTTTCAAAACTTTTTGAACACTGTGATGAAAACGAAGAGGGAGGAATTCCTCGGGATTTGCAAAACTTTGATCAATTGAGAGAAAGAGAGGCGTGCTAAGCCCTTAATGAATGAGATCATGTTTGATAATGTGAGTACTGGGAATGATCCTAGCTTGATCCAGATTGGTTCTACATTGTCTTCAGCACGAGCGACTAGTCGCTTTTTTAAAAGATTTCAAAAAATATTTTGCGCCGTCCTACAAAGACCTGTGTGGAATAGCTCTTGAGATTGTGCAGCCTAGGATCGCTCTCAGTCTCGAGACTCGACCCCTGGCTTTCAAACCTTGAACTTGGATTCTGAATGTTCAAAGGTCAATCATGATGAGAGGCCTATGTGGCCAGATTTGAAGCAGCCCATGAACTAGGGGCAAGGAAGTCAGATCAAGAAGATCAGATGCCATCAAAAGGAGCTTGTGAAGCTGGATAAGAAGCAGCCCTTGAAGTAGGGGCACAAAAAATGTCAGATGTGCTCGAAGAGTCAAAAATTGGGACATTTCTCAAGCTAATGAAGATCGGCAAGAATGCCAAATCCCAGAAGGGAGGAAAGAAAAAAGTATTGCTAAAAGACAACTGAGTTCCTATCCACAACACTAGAGTCAATTTGAACCCCCATTGGATGGACTTTTACACCACCAGCGAACAACAGCCATTCTCTTGGATACAGGTGGCTTCGAGATCTCAAACCGATCAACATAGACCAAGTTATAACTTTTACCCTTGAGAGGCTCGCTGGGCCCAAAACCCAGAAGGGCGACGCAGGCAAAAGTTAGAGCAAAAAGAAAAAAAAAAGAAAAAAGAAAAAAAAGAAGTGAAAAGAAAAAGAAAAAGGAAAGAAATGAAAAAGAAAAGAAAAGAATGCAAAGAAATGAAAAGAAAAGAAAAACAAAGCTCGCGAGATTGATAACCCAGAGGGTGGCCTTGGCAAAAGTTAGAGCGCAAAAGGAGAGGTTAATACCCGAGTGTACCTTAACCCAGAACTGCGTAAGGCTTGATTCCCATGTTTAGGATACGTAGGCAACTTCATTCTGAAGTCCAACCATAAACACTTCAAATTTGACTGTGTCCATGTGATGGTTCTAGTCATCTTGGTCTTCTCTATATCCGAGAATTCGGTTGCAGTTGTCACTATGAGGACTGGTTACCATGTGCTGCAGCACTATTCAGACTAGGGGCAACTTTCTGTTGTCGTGCAGTGTTGTGGTGTTATTTAGAGTAGGGGCAACTTTCAGTTGCCATGTAGTGCCGTTCAAACAAGGGGCAATTTTCCATTGTTTTGGATCTGAGGTTGTGCATCTCAAAAGTAAATTCTACGTTGGTCGAGCAGTGGCCATTTGCAAAAATAGTTTTTGAGAATTTTTAATGAGGTTGACTAATTCTTTCAAAAATTATTCAATTTTTCTAAATCTGGACCATTTCTTGGACCCAAAAAAGGAAAATTTTCAGTGCTCATAGTCTAACTTGCATGATTTCAAATTAGAAAATCAAATAAGTGTGTCAATCTAACTCTCATGTTGGTCAAAATTGTTTTAGTAGAAAACCAAAACAAAAAATGGTCAAAATGATGAACTAGGGGCACAGTTGAGTCAGGCTTCCTGTCTTTTCCCCGTTGTCAATGCATTTTCCAGAAAGGGCACCATACTTGCCGGAAAGGGCACCGTATTCGCCAGAAAAGGCATAGCTAAAGCTAGTAGCAGAGGGCCGAAAGCTTTCTCATCCTCCAAGCAGTGAGGTATCAAGCCAAGTTCGAAACACGAATTGGAAGTGGAGCAGGATATTTAGTTCCCTCATCTGGATGATCAAATCAAAAATTGGCGTCTGATCCAGAATGGGGACGTAGAAAATGCAATGTGTGAGGCCACTCAATTGTATACCTTGCCGGTGAGACGTACCGACTCATTTTCGGTCAAGCTAAGCTAAGGTCATCGTCAACCGATCTCAGTTGCAGACCTGATGTACACCCAACTGTAGCGCAACCCCTCTGTGGGAGGAACTCACTGGTTGTGAGTGAAAGAAGAAGAATTTAGTAGAATGCTAGGGGCACGAGCCCACAACTTCCTGTTCATCCATCAACCACCCAGGGGAGGGATAAAAAAAGAAGAGAGATTGAAGAATAGAGAGATGTGCGCTAAGAGAAAATGTGGGAAAAGGACTTTTTTAGAAAAATAGATATTGAGTGCCAAAGTGATGTGAGAATCACAAATGAGAAAGGGTGGGAAACAATACCTGAAGAAACTGGCTCCTCGTGAACTAAGAGGTCTTTTGCCTTTGTAACACGCCTGAGTGTCGTGTGTGTTGTTTTGTTTGTCTCGATTCTTGTTTTGAGTCGTTTCGAGTGTCAATAGATATGTTTAGGTTGTTTACCTTTGTTTTCATTTGTTGAGTCATGGTGTGCTATGGTCAGTCGTAGGCTCAATACCCAGTTAAGAGCTCGTTTCTCAATTTCAAATTCAGATATAAAATCGTTTTGTGCTCAGAGTGCTGTGCCATTCTCCACATTTGTACAAAACAAGATTCTTTCTTAAACCGCAGGGTTCAATCCAGGTCATTTGAGAACAGTAGAACCAGGACCTATCTGAAGCTATATTGGTTTCGGATTACAAAGCAAAAGAAAATAGGGAAAATTGAAGCATCTGAGTGTGTTTCACCTTCATCAAATTCCGTGATTGTACTCCGGATGTACCTCTTCAAGCCTTGTCAATGCTCTGAAGTATGAGTGTGCCTCTACCTCAAGCTCAAGCTCAAGTCTGTTTCAAAGCCAGAATGGAGACCAAAAGTGCTCTCCCTGAGTATCATTCCATGCCAGGGGCATTTTGGCCGTGTTTGCAATAAGTTCCTAGGAGACCAACTGCGATGGTGGAAACTAGATTTCGAATGGCTGTTGCCTAGAACGCAAAGGTTCGGGATTTCTGAGACTAAAGTCTGGTTTAAATACCTAGGGGTGTATCCCTGGCTTGAAATCTGTATGGAAGCCCCATAGGTTGAGATAGCATGTGTGCGTCTCAATTATGGATACTGAACCAACCTAGTCTGTCACCCCGTTGGAGAATAGGGAAAGTTGTGAACATGGCCAGGAAGAAAGGTCGTTCCTATAGCTTGGAGGCATGAGATGCAGAAGCAAGAAATCCCCAGCAGCACGAGAGAATGCAAGGGAAGTACTTTTTTTAAGCTCAAGTGGCTTGGGCGGGAGCTTTGGAATGTGTTTTTAGTATGTGATGCTCAGCACGTACAAGGTGTATCCTTTTAATTTGTTGCAACTCCTCCAATAGGTAGACCGGAGGTTGCGTTTGAATCGGTCTTGTCAAGACGCGCATTTCTTCATTAAGCATATTGCAACGAATATGCATTGATTATTGTGCACAGAATATGGATGCGCATTTCAGTTGCATTGTTATGCACACTCTAGTTGCATTGTTATACACGTTCCAGTTGCATTGTTATGCACACTTCACTTGCATTGTTGTGCACACTCCAGTTGCATTCTTATGCACGTTCTAGTTGCATTCTTATGCACACTCCAGTTGTATTGTTATGCACACTTTACATGCGTTGTCACGCACGTTCCAACTTGCATTGTTATGCACCATTCCAACTGTATTGTTATGCACTCTTTACTTGCATTGTTATTCACACTTTACTTGCGTTGTCACGCACTTTCATTTGCATTGTTATGTACGTTCTAGTTGTATGGTTATGAACACTTTACCTGCATTGTTATTGTAGACACCCCATTTTTGACCGACCTTAAGACTCAGACGTCACCGATTGAGCGCTTGGTGATGTTGCATAATGTGCTCGTTCAGAAGTTTCAGAGTCGCGGCCGTGAGCCCTGCCTCCGGACTTCCGAACCCTCTTCTATGCCTTGCCTCGGTTTGCGAACCAGGCTCAGTTTTCTTTGTTTCTTTTCCTGAGGGGAGGGAGAGGTCCCATAGGCCATCTCTCAGTGGCCGTGGGCTACATTTGGTGGCCGTAGGCCATTTTGCCCATTTCGGGGTCCGGTTCCCGATTTTCGGGATCGTTGGCCGTGTGCCTCGGTTCGGGACCACTTAACCATCTCCATTTGCTCTGATTTTTGGCATACTTCCTATTTTCTCCCTTTTGAGGGACACTGGGGTCTGAGAAACCCACTTCGTGGCCGAATGCCACTTTCGGTGCTTAACAGCCCATTTTCGGGACCTCGAACTGCGCGTTTTGGCCCCCGAACATTCGTTTTGCAACGGTTTTCGTTCACTTTTGGCAGGTACCTCTGTTTTATCACTGGGAAGGTCACTGAAGGGTGGGAGGCCAGTAATTGTTGCAGCAACCAGTTATATATCCTCCGACGCCCTCCAACGCCCGTTTTTCACACTTCCGGGCTAACGTTGAACACCTTGGGGCCACATTCTTGAACTTTGAACCACATATTTGTGATGTACACACGTGGGAGGACCCTAAAAAATGGTGGCCGGCCAGTAATTCCACCTGACCCTTTTGAACCCCTCCTTCCGGGCTAATGTTGAACACCTTGGGGCCACATTCTTGAACTTTGAACCACATATTTGTGATGTACACACATGGGAGAACCCTAAAAAATGGTGGCCGGCCAGTAATTCCACCTGACCCTTTTGAACCCCTCTTTCCGAGCTAATGTTGAACACCCTTGAGCCACTTTCTTGGACTTTTAACCACAGGGTTGTGTTGAGGAAACATGGGAGGACACCATCATGTGGTGGCCGGCCACTAAACCAGCTTGACCCTTTTGACCCCTAGCCGGCCGGCTAGGGGGTGTGGCCGGCCGGCCACCTGCAACCAAAATACTTGGCCGGCCGTAATCCTCACACTATTCACTTTACAGCTGTATGGCTTTATCCCCCAGAAAATATCAATATCCGGGGGATATTTTGTGGGGAAAAGTTGGCCTCCTTTTCCCCCACCTTTACACCCCCTTTTTGGTCCATATAACCAGCAGGGCATATCATATTTTGGGGTTGGAAAAAATTGTCTTCAAGCCTCAATACACATACCTCCCTCCATCTTCCTCATTTTCCTAAAAATCCTTAAGTCCTACACCTTGTTTTCTTCATCACCACCAAGCTCTACCACCACCATTCCATTTCAGTAGAAAGGGGAAGAATTCCAGCAGCTTAGAGTCATCAAAATTGGTCCAAGAAGCAACAAAAGACTTGTCTCCAAGGGTGAGTTGCTATTTCCCCTTTTTTGAGCTTTTCTTTGCAATATTCCTTAGCCATCTATGCTTTATGCTTTGAGCTCCGGCCATAACTGAAAGTGGCCTTATTTTGAGCTCATTTTCATGTCTCATTAAGGGCTCAACCCTTTTTGAGCCCTCCATCTTGCACTTGCTTCATTATCCCTCTAAAATGTCATTTTCTTGCATGATATTTTTAGCTTGTGTGTGATTTATTTTGGAGCATGTTGTAAACTGATAATGGGCTTATTTTGAGCCCCTCTTCAACATTGAAGAAGGGCTCAACACCATTTGGGACTTCCATGTTGTACTTACCTTTATACTCCCCTTTTAGTCCCATTTTTGCATGCTATGGAAGCCTATCATGCTTTCGTTTTTGGCCATTTTACAGTTCTGAAAATAGTCTTATTTTGGCCCATTCTTCATGTTTCATTTAGGGCTCAACACCATTTGGGACCTCCATATGCCACTTCATGTTATATCTCTCTTTTGGTCCCCATTTTTGCATGTTTTGTTAGCCTATCATGCTTTTGTTTTTGGCCGTTTTACAGTTCTGAAAATAGTCTTATTTTGGCCCATTCTTCATGTTTCATTAAGGGTCTTTGGTCGTTTGTGGAATATTTTGTATACTTTGTGTTATAGCCACTTTTGAGCCTCATTTTGCATTGCATTTATAGCATGTTTGTATACTGTTTTGGCCATTTTACAGTTCTGAAAATAGTCATATTTTTTGTCCCTCTTCAATGTTGTAGAAGGGAATTTTTCAGTTTAGGCTTTGCATATACCACTTGCCTCTTTGGCCACCTTTTGGCCCTTTTTCTTGCATAGGAGTGCAGCAATACCTGTGTTTGTTTTGGGGGTTTTTACAGTTCTGGAAAACATCATATTTTAGGCCCCTCTTCAACTTTGTTGAAGGGCTCTAACCTGTTTGAGGACATCAGCTATGAGTTGCTTCTTAATCCCATGTTTAGGGCCATTTCTTGCATGCTAGTTTTGCCCTATCTTGGTTTGCTGTTTGGCCAAGTTTTGTACTGGTAAAATGCTAATTTTGGTGATGCCTTGCTTCTGTCTTTACATTCCATGTCCATATTATGCATGTTTGGTATAGCTATAGGCCATTTCGGGTGCCAAAATTCGTGTTTCGGGACTATTCCGCGCATCGGGTGTGTTTTCGCCTCATTTCGGGGCTGTTTTCCCCCATGTTCCATTGCTGAAAATCCATTAGCATGCTTGTATGCCATTTCCATGCCATTTGCATCGCATATGCCATTGCCTCGGTTTGCGTGCCCGTGTGCACGCACTTCGAGGCACTTCATTTTCATTCACCGGCATCCTATGTGAGTGTGGCTGAGGCTCTCTCATGTTGGTATAAGCCCATATCATGTTCTCATGTCATTTGCATCGCATATGCCATTGCCTCGGTTTGCGTGCCCGTGTGCACGCACTTAGAGGCACTTCATTTTCATCTACCGGCTTCTTATGTGAGTGTGGCTGAGGCTCTATCATGTTAGTATAAGTCCATGTTGCATTCTATATGCCATTTTTGCCATATTGCATTGCATATGCCATTGCCTCGGTTTGCGTGCCCGTGTGCACGCACTTCGAGGCACTTCATTTTCATCTACCGGCTTCTTATGTGAGTGTGGCTGAGGCTCTCTCATGTTAGTATAAGTCCATGTTACATTTTCCATGCCATTTTAGCCATATTGCGTTGCGTAAGCCATCGCCTCGGTTTGCGTGCCCGTGTGCACGTATTTCGAGGCATCTCATTTTTACAACATAGTGCATGCTAGGTTGTATCTTAGATTGCATTCTGTTATTTTCTCGGTTTGCGTGCCCGTGTGCACGCATTTCGAGGCATCTCATTTTTACAGCATAGTGCATGCTAGGTTGTATCTTAGATCGCATTCTGTTATTTTCTCGGTTTGCGTGCTCGTGTGCACGCATTTCGAGGCATCTCATTTTTACAGCATAGTGCATACTAGGTTGTATCTTAGATCGCATTCTGTTATTTTCTCAGTTTGTGTGCCCCTGTGCACGCATTTCGAGGCATCTCATTTTTACAGCATAGTGCATACTAGGTTGTATCTTAGATCGCATTCTGTCATTTTCTCAATTTACGTGCCCGTGTGCACGCATTTCGAGGCATCTCATCTTCATAGCATTGTGTATGTTAGGATTGTATCTTAGTCGGATTTCATGCATGTCATGCATTTTGCATCGTGTTCGGGATAGGAGTTAGTCCGGGCACGGGAAACGAGGAGCATTTCGTACTCTGAGTGACGGAATGTGTCTCAATTCCCCAGTCACCGACACTCCGGATCATCCATGATGGAGTTAGGTTTTGTTGTGTTTTTCATGTGCATTCATCCTACATTAAATTGTGCAATTCGACTCCTCGGCCATCATACCTCGGTATGCGTGATTGGTGGCACGAGGATCGAGGCATGCATATATCTGTGAAAATACATTGCTATGCCCCTTTCCTGCTCTCTGTTGCAGCAAATCAAGAATCAGCAACTTTCCGGAGTCTGGCACGCTTTCCAAGAATAACTGCTAAACAGAGGCTAATTGGGGCATCCCGGTGGATTTCCGCGCAAGGCAACCCAGACATGCATCATTCATCAGAAGCAAGGCAGTCCCTGGCTTGCACGCCAGTTTTACAGTTTTCTTAGTTAATTTGTTAATTAATTAGGAATTTGTATATTATTCGGACTGTAATATTTAGACTGTAATATTCTTTTATTCGGGACTGTATTATTTATTCGGACCCTCTGCGCGAGGGCATAATTGTAATAAGTGTGCGTGAGTGTGATGTATGTCTTCCAACCCCACGTCTTTCTTCCCTTTTATTTATCTGCTTATGATGGTTAGATTAGGGCATATTTCAATTAGCATACAGTATGACAGCATGTTTGCATCATTCATCTGTTTTGCATGCACCGGGCTCGGCGCATCATTCTAACTGCATTGTATTTTCAATTCCAAATTGAATACATGTTAGCTGTAGCATTTCATATGCCATGTTTAGAATAGCCGAGCCTGCTATAGTTGCATTTTGCATGTGTTGCATTAGGCATTTCTGTATACTTAGGATTCATGCATGATTTCTAATAAGTTTTTGTTTTGGCTTGGAGTACTCGGTAAGCTTTATGCTTTAGCATCCTTGCATGCGTGTGAGTGACTGCCATGAATAACATGCTTACCATGAGGCTATTTGCTTACGTGATATAACTGCCTGAATGCCTGTGGGTGATGGCTGGGTTACTTGGATTGGAATAAATCATCAAATGTTTTAAGCCTACCTGCGGGTAGCAAACCATTTTCAAAAAAGCGAACATGAAATGTTTTGGTTCCAATTCAGGCGATCCAGTCTATACTTGTATGTTGTGTGCATCACATAGTAACCTAGGCTAATAACCGGAATAAGAACACACAATGTTTTCAAAAATAGATATTACGGTTAGTAGAGGCCGGTCTATGACCGGGCGATCTGGGGTGCTCACGAAGTGACCTTCCCCAATCGTACCCAAGTTCCCGAGCTGAGGCAACTTTGGTGATGACGGACACGTGGCCTTTGGCACCGAGTCAGGGTTTCCTAAATTTCCCATAAAAAACATTTAGGTGGCGACTCTGTATCTGGCAAAGCAGTCCATGTTTGGCACTTCTTTCAAAATCTGTTTTCTCAAAACGATTTGCCAGATTTGGACTCTTTGGTTCAAGATTTAGAACCGTGACTACAAGTCGAGTCCGAGCTGTAACGAGGTCCCCCGCGGGCTTGTTACAGTTTCTGGCGACTCTGCTGGGGATTTAGAGAACTTGACTCGAACTCATGATATCTGTTTTTGACCACACTTGTGTGTTTCTTTGCATTGCATTTGCATTGGTGCGCCTAGGACACCGTGTTTGCGATCTGCTATTCCTGAACGGTTTGCCGGAGGCTTGTCTTGTCAAGGCATGACCATAAGGCTGACCGGTTGTGGGCTCTACCAGTATGGGAACACAAACCCCGGTTTTACCGGGGCACCCTCTTTGACCTTTCGACCTATTGCATATTCGGATCCATAGTGACCATTCCAAATTAGGACAGGTTACTTACCCGTTTATAGGTTGCTTGAAACCGCTCTGTGCGTAGTGAAACACTAGTTCCTGACAAAATAGGACAGGGAAACCCTACCCCAACATAGGGGTGTTTTGGCTCTCGCTTATCTGTTATGTGCTTTAGAGTGCGTCTCTACAGGAATGCATGTATCAGTATATGAGTTTGGGTATCAGGCCTGCGGGCATCAGTTCAGCATTTTCAGTATCAGGCCTGCGGGCATCAGTTCAGTATATGAGTTTGGGCATCAGGCCTGCGGGCATCAGTTCAGTATTATGGGTATCAAGCATGCGGGCATCAGCCAGTATTTGAGAATTAGTTATCTGCGGATATCAGATTCTGTTTTAGAGGACAGTGATACAGGGATAATAATCAGTGTTTGAGGACAATGTGTATTATTGACTGTGTGTTGATTATGCCCGGCTGTGTGTCATGCATTTTATTTCAAGCTGTTATGCTGTCAGTTTATCTATTTATTTATTTCCTTTTCGCTTTATTTATCTTTTGCTAGGTCAGTTCTAGCACAATTGCTTCCAACCCAGCAGGCATTCCCCAAGCACTTTGGACACGAGGTCGTCGACTCAATCGATCTGAGGATCTAATCGACGGACAGCCAGTGTTCCATTCTGTACCCCCTGTTACCAGAAGAAAGCAGAAAAAGCGCAGTGTATCTGAACAGAGATCACCAGAACAGTGGTTTCCCCCATCAGTGGACAGTCGGATTGAGATCCCCATTGAGACAGATTTGCCAGTAGTTCAGATAGATCGAAACAGTATGGCAACGCCAACAGGAGTTGAGGAGATGGTGCGCCAAATGCAAGAAACCATGCGGGCCATGCAGCAGGATGCCGTTCGCCGAGATGAACTCGCCAAGCAACAGGCCGAGATTATGACCCAGCAGGCTGAGCTAATTACCCGATTGCAACAGCAGAATGCTGCATCTGCTTCACACCAAATTCCTCCTCCGGCAGGGGCTCCATTACCTAAGCAGGCACCTACTGTTCAGAACGCCCCACCAAATGCCCAGAATACCCTGCCGAATGTCCAAAACTTACAAGAGGACAGGAATCTTCCAACGGGGCCAGCTCCGCCCCCGCTTCCACCACAACTGTCCAAGGTCTATGCACCCAATCGCCCCGACTCTCCCTTCGAGTTCGAGGTTGATCATACAGCTCTGAAATTGAGCAAACTGGAGAAGCTCTTTAAGAAATCCCAAGGGGTCAAGGCTATGCCGGATATCGAAGACGGATATACCGAGGAGGCCGTAACACTCCCCGATAGGTTCAAAATGCCACAAATCGACCGCTTTGACGGGTCCGGCGACCCCATGGTCCATCTCCGACTGTTTGCAGACATCTTGCGGCCAATGGGCCTAACACGACCACAGAAGCTTTCACTATTCGGCCGAACCCTGTCGGGTGTGGCCGCCCACTGGTACGCAAAGTTACAAGATGAAGTGAAAAGGAATTGGGATGAAATGGCCGAGGCCTTTGTCGCGCAATATTCATACAACACTCAGATCGAGATCACAACCCGTGATCTCGAAACGACAAGGCAAGAGCCCAAGAAAACTTTCTCGGACTTTGTAATCCGATGGAGGGCAAAGGCGTCAATGATGACTTTAAGGCCCACTGACAAAGATCAAATCCGGATGATTGTGCGCAATCTCCACCCAAAGTTGATGCAGAGAATGATTGTAGTCCCCTTCCCTACTTTCGCAGATTTACATGAGATGGGGGTGCAAATCGAAGACGCAATGAAACAAGGTCTGTTTGACCACGACAGAGAACAACCGAGGAGGACTTTCAACCGTAACAACAATGCGGGCCCGAGTGGCGCTGCAAATACGAGAGCCTCAGAAGTTAGTATGGTCACCACCACTCCCCCTCCCCCTCCAATGCCCATGGCTGCCACATCCTTCTCCAGTGCGTCCGGAAGCAACACACAAACCAACAGATTCCAACCGCGAGGCCAAAGAACCTTTACCCCACTGTATATGCCCCTGACCAAAGTTCTGGGAATATTGATTAGAAAAAAGCATTTGAAACCCCTGGAGCCCAAGCTACTACCGAGTCCACTCCCCCCCTCTTATGACCCAGCAAAATACTGTGCGTATCACCAACAACACGGTCACGACACCGACCGGTGTTACAGATTGCGTCATGAGATCCAGGATCTTATTGACAAACAGGTGATCGCGCCTCCTGATAAACCCAATGTCACAACCAACCCTCTCCCACCACATAACCAAGCTCCTCCTCCCAATAGAATCAATTTTATCCAGACTGGGGTCGCATCTTACGATCCTAGTATCTATATTACGCCCACCCACCTACCCAAGCCAGAGGTACTCCTCCCCGATTGCACTGACTTCTTGTGCATGGTGGACATCTCCAAAACCCAACCAGAACCGATGGTGGTGACCGTCGAAGACGGGGCATGGCAAATTTTGGGAGAGAATGAGATTGTTGAATCTGGGACTGGACAGAGTTTTGCTGGGAGAGCCTATGATCCAAGCGAGTACATCCTATCAACGAGCCGAATTGGGCTAGGTATAGAATTGCCAGAGACAGGAGAGCTATGCATGATCCGGGGGGATGGATCTGGGCTATGGGCAGATGATCTGACAGCCGTAGAGGAGGACTTTGCCAACCTGCAATTTTTCGATGACCAAGAACCGGGGGATGCGTCAATCAACTAGTTCGACCATGAGGAATTGGCAGAGGCCACTGGATGGCTCGAGGATCAACCAGATGAAGTGGGGGAAGCCCAACCAGAACAGAGCCCGGCAGGGGCAGAGGTATCAGCTGTGGCCGGAATGGCCGAAAGTCAAGTTGTATCGCCGGAGAGCGCCGGTGCTAAGAATTCCGCTCGAGACATGGGCATTATGGATACGGGAATTGTTGAACAAACAGCTGTACTGATGCAGCTGGAACGAAAAAAGTTTGAGGAGGCTGAGAGAATTAGGAAAGCTAAAGGCCCTGAGGGGACTGAAAGTGCTGTGTGCACGAAGATAGAGAATGCTGCGAGCATGTGGACAGGGAGTACTGCGAGTGCAACTAAACCGGAGCCAGACAGGTGTCTGTTGGCTGCCGACGGAATGTGGTGGGAAGACGATGACTTATGTCTTGCCCACACGGATGAAGACTGGGGAAATAGTCAACCGGATGACACTTGGTACCTCGATGAGGTTGACCATATGACGAGAAGTGGGCGGTACTTCAAACCCCCACACCTGGACCAACCCGAGGCATCCGGGAAGGATAGAGAAGCGGAGAAACAGAAGGAGAAGCAGATTGAAGATGAAGTTGTGCTGAAACAGTTGAAAAAGATACAAGCAGACATCTCCATCTGGGGACTGCTAATGGCATCACGAGTACATAGGGAAGCTGTCCTGTCTGCTATGGACAAGTCCAAACTCTCCATAGACACCACGCCTGAACAGCTGGTTGGGCTGGTTTTTCCGGGAGGAGGTTCCCCGGCATTAACCTTTTCGGACAAGGAACTACCGCCTGAGGGCACAAATCACAACAAACCTCTCTATATTTCTGTGGAGTGTAGAGATAAGTGGATACCGGTGGTACTTGTTGATACCGGGTCTGCGATTAATGTCTGCCCGACCAGGACGTCATATGCAATCGGGTTGAAGCCCGTGGACTTCGTCCCAACTACTCAAGTGATCAGAGCATACGACAATACCAGCAGAGAAGTGATGGGGACTGTTAAAATTCAAACCAAGGTTGGTCCAGGACAACACAACATTGAATTTCATATCTTGCACGTTCCCGCAACCTTTAACTAACTTTTGGGGCGACCGTGGTTGCACCAGGTCAAGGCAGTCTCTTCCACTCTACATCAGATGCTAAAGTACCCTCACGGGAAAGGGGTAGCGATCGTTTTTGGGAATTCATCAATCCATCCGCCGCCGGAAGTGTCCACACCTGTCTTGGAGATCGAGCACGGCACGGAGGATGTGTTTTTATCGGGGTTCACTTTGGCCGAGGCTCAAGTGGTACAGAATGTCATGGCTGTGAATGAGGGTATGTACGTTAGTGCTCAATCTATCTACCTCATGAACAAGCTAAAACATACCCCCGGGATGGGATTAGGGAGAAGCGGCCGGAAGGGCGTCTCAGTGTTGGCCGGAGTGCCACACAACCCTCACACCTTTGGACTGGGTTATCTGCCCACCAAAGAGGATTGGGTGAGGAAAGGGAAAGAAATGGCCGGAAGGGCCAGAGCAAAGAAAGCTGGGAAGCCATTTGAGTTAATGAATAGGCCCATCTAGGGTACCCTAAACGGACGCTTCGTCCGGGAGGGGGAAGACTTTCCGTTCTGCGGCTTCCCAGAACCATGGCTGAACGCGGAGAAGAAGCGCGTGCCTGGTTTCGAAATCTTCTTCGATTTACAATTACTTGGGGATGACGTTGCCGAAGCACAGACAGACCCACCAACTGAGGTTGAGCAGTGTAGAGCAGTGGATCCTGAGAGGACAGAGCTTGAAATGGGGGTAGCACTGGCGAGTCTACTTTTAGATCCTCTGATCGACCAAGAGTGCTTGGGGGATAACTCTTCGGTTTCTATGATTGGAGATGAAATAGCTGCGGGCTTTCCAGCGCCGATCTTGGATGCATCTATCGCACCTTCTCTCATCTGGCAATATGAAGAAGGCTTTTTATCTAGCAGCTCCGGGTCAGGTAGTGAGCCGGAATCTGATTCCACTGAATCTTGTGTGTCGCAATCAGATTCCAGCTCGACTGAGTCTGAGTCCGGTATTCCTGGGGGTGATAACCCGGATGCCACAGTCCTGTCTAGGTCGTCATTTTCATTTTCTTTTGAGTCTGTTGTAACAGAGGAATCTGACGGCTTGGAAATATTTAATGAGAATGATGTGGATGTGGTTTCTGAGTATTTTTCTGTGCCTTTGATTTATTGCTTAAATCAGGATTTTCAAAATTTTGATGAAAACAACGAGGAAGAAATTCCTCCGGTTTTGCAACGGTTAATTGATCAAGAGCAGGAAAGATTTGTTAAACCTTTAATGGATGAAATCACTACTGTGAATGTTGGTACTGAGAAGGACCCGCGGTTGGTCCAGATCGGGTCCATGTTGTCTTCGGAGGAGCGCGAGCGCTTAGTCGCTTTATTAAAAGATTTCAAAGATGTTTTCGCGTGGTCCTACGAAGACATGCCTGGAATCGATCCTGAGATTGTACAGCACCGGATCCCTCTTGATCCCGAGGCTCGCCCTGTCAAACAGAAACTCAGAGGATCCGCCCGGACTAGGCTCTCAAAATTAAGGAAGAGGTCACCAAGCAAATTGACGCAGGGTTCCTACTGGTATCCGAATACCCAACTTGGTTGGCCAACATTGTTCCGGTGCCAAAGAAGGACGGCAGAATTCAGGTCTGTGTAGACTTCAGAGATTTGAACAGGGCCAGTCCGAAGGACGACTTTCCCTTGCCACACATTGATGAATTGGTGGATTTCACGGCAGGACACGCTTTGCTTTCGTTTATGGATGGTTTCTCAGGCTATAATCAGATAGTAATGGCACCCGAAGACCGGGAGAAGACTGCGTTCACTACCCCGTGGGGTACATATTGTTATAGAGTGATGCCATTCGGGTTGAAAAACGCTGGAGCTACGTATCAACGGGCAGCAACTACAATATTGCATGATATGATCCATAAAGAGGTCGAGGTGTATGTGGACGACATGATTGTCAAGTCCAAAGAAAGAGAGGGCCACTACACCGCCTTACAAAAATTCTTTCAAAGGATCAAAGAGTTTCGGCTGCGACTAAATCCCTAGAAATGCACGTTTGGTGTTACAGCAGGGAAGATGCTAGGGTTTCTGATTACACAAAGGGGCATCGAGGTCGACCCTTCCAAAATCAAGGCCATCTTAGAAATGCCACCACCAAGGACTGAAAAGGAGGTGCGAGGCTTTCTAGGTAAAGTGCAATTCATAAGACGGTTTATTTCTAAATTAACCTTGACTTGTGAACCACTTTTTGGTCTCCTAAAGAAAGGAAAGAAATTCCAATGGGACGGCCGATGTCAAGCAGCTTTTGAGCAGATCAAAGAGTATCTACAGAACCCACCCGTGTTGTCACCACCAGAGCCGGGGAGACCGTTGATATTGTACCTTTCGGTAACTGAGACTACCATGGGCTGCATGCTCGCGCAGGAGTCAGAAGACAAAGTGGAAAGAGCCATTTACTATCTGAGCAAAAAGATGCTGGATTACGAGACCCGCTATACATCGCTGGAGAAGGCTTGTTTGGCCTTGGTATGGGCAACCAGGAAGCTGCGGCACTACCTGTTAGCTCACTCTATAATGTTGGTTTCGCGTTTGGATCCCATCAAATATCTTTTCGAGAAACCAGCACTTACGGGTAGGCTAGCCCGTTGGCTGCTGTTGCTCTCCGAATTTGATTTAAAGTATGTAACGCGCAAGTCAGTAAAAGGGAGAGCGGTAGCGGAGTTCCTTGCCGACCACCCGGTTGAGGGGGATGAAGCGGTTGAGTATCTATTCCCAGATGAAGCCATTCTGCACGTCGAAGATGAAACTTGGACGATGTACTTTGACGGAGTGTCAAACCAGTATGGGTATGGGATAGGGGTGTTGCTGATAGCGCCTGACGATTCCCGTATCCCTTTAGCATTCAAGCTCCGGTTCAAAGTCTCGAACAATGAGGCAGAGTATGAGGCATGTATTGCTGGCCTGGAAGCAGCCCTAGAACTAGGGGCAAGACGGTTGGACGTCATTGGGGACTCAAACCTAGTTGTATCTCAAGCAAAAGGAGATTGGAAAGTCAAGGAGGAAAGGATGATAATTTACCACCAAACCTTGGATTTGTTAATTCCTCGGTTTGAGAAGCTAAATTTCACCCACCTCGTAAGAGAGAACAACAGGTTCGCAGATTCACTAGCAACTCTATCTTCTATGATAGACATCCCGTCCGGAGTCCGGATGCGTCCAGTCATTATTGATCAAAAGTTTGCGCCAGCATACGAGTCGATTTCCGCCATAGATGAGGTTCAAGACGGCAACCCCTGGTATTACGACATCTGGAACTTCTTGGAAAAGGAGACATATCCACTAGGGGCAAATGCCAAGGATAAGAGGGCCATCAGAAGAATGGCTGCTCAGTTCATTATTTGCGGGGGAAAGCTGTACAAAAGGGGTCATCTGGGAATGCATAAGCTCTGTGTAGAAGCTGAAGAGTCGAAGTGCCTGATGGAGGCCATCCATGGGGGGGAGTGCGGTGCACACATGAATGGAGTAATGCTGGCCAGAAAGATCCTCAGACAGGGCTACTACTGGTCAACCATGGAGGAGGATTGTATTAGTTTTGTTCGGTTATGCCACAAGTGTCAAATTCATGCAAACCGCATGAATATCCCGCCATCAAAGCTGTACAACATGACTTCACCATGGCCTTTTTCAGTTTGGGAAATTGATGTGATTGGAGCTGTTACCCCGAAGGGGTCAAACGGGCATGAGTTTATCCTAGTAGCGATAGATTATTTCACAAAGTGGATCGAGGCCCAATCATACGCGGTGTTGAAGGCGTCGCACGTCGCAAAGTTCATCAGAAACAACATCATCTGTCGCTTCGGGGTGCCAAACAAGATACTTTCAGATAATGGTTCCCACTTCAAGAAAGAAGTAATAGACTTGTTGGAAAAATACAATGTGGCTTTCCATAAGTCATCTGCATACCGGCCGCAGACCAACGGAGCGGTTGAGGCCGCCAACAAGAATATCAAGCATATACTGCAGAAGATGGTGGGAACCTATCGGGATTGGCCAGACAAGCTGCCATTTGCTCTGTGGGGCTACAGGACTTCAATCAGAACTTCTACTGGAGCAACTCCATATTCATTGGTCTATGGAATGGAGGCTGTTCTACCCATTGAGATTGAGGTTCCATCATTACGAGTATTGGCTGAATGCCAAATAGCCGAAGCAGATTGGCAGCAAAGCAGATTCGAAGAACTCATGCTCTTTGATGAAAGAAGACTGAAAGCACTGTACCACATCCAAGGCTATCAACGCAGAATTGCCCGGGCTTTTAACAAGAAGGTTAAGTCCAGGAATCTGAAAGAAGGAGATTTGGTGCTCAAAGACAACCGAGCTCCCATCCACGACCCAAGGGGCAAGTTCAAACCCAATTGGACTGGTCCTTACATCATCAAAGCTATCTGGTCAGGTGGAGCTGTGGTTCTGGTGGATCTAGATGGCTTGGAGTTCTCACAATCGATCAATATGGACAAGTTGAAGAAATACTATCCTTGAGAGGCTCGCTAGGCCGAAAACCCGAAAGGGCGACCTAGGCAAAAGTAAGAGCACAAAAAATTGAAAATATAAAAACTGAGCTCGCAAGGTTGAAAACCCGCAAAGGGCGGCCTTGGCAAAAGTTAGAGCGCAAAAGGAGAGTGAAAATACTCGAGTGAACCTCGGCCTGAACTACGTAAGGCTTGATTCTCATCTTTGGGATACGTAGGCAACTTCACCTTGAAGTTCAGCCATAAACGTCTCCCCGATCAACTCTGTCCATTTTGATCATCTCAGTCATCTTTATCCATCAGCATTTATCGCGATCTCCGGTACAGTGCTGTTCAGACTAGGGGCAACTTTCCGTTGCCGCGACGGTGCAAAGTTACTCAGACTAGGGGCAACTTTCCGTTGCTTTGAAGTGCCGCATTGTTCTTCAGACTAGGGGCAACTTTCCAGTTGCAGGGATCTGGGGTTGTGCATCTCAGTGACAGATCTTCGGCGTGTCCAGTTCTGATTCACATCGAAAATAGTTTTGAAAAGTTTTGATAAAAGTCGACTTTGTTCAAATTAATCTTTTTACGACTAAGACCATTTTTGGACCAAAGCGGAAAATTTTCAGTACCACAACTTTCAATTTCATTGATTTCAAAACTGAGTTCTCCTGCTCTTGCATTATAATCGAGGTTGCTTTTTAGTACATTCATAAAGAAAACTTGAAAATGCTAAGTAAGCAATAAATTTGGGGCATAGTTGAATCAAGTATCTCTGCGTCCTCTCCCAGAGCTGGACGAAGCATCTGAAGCCAAGCTAGGCCCAACCTGTGCCTCCTCGTTGAGCCAATCCAAGCACTCATCGGACAAAGTGCAACTGAAAGTGGAAACAGGGGCCATGAGCTCTCTAGTCCTCCATGCTGTGGCATATTGGGCAAGCTGTGCACCCCGGATCGGGAAAGCGGCTGGATACTCAATCCCCTCCGGTGGGCAGGTCTGATCATGACCAAACTGACGCAGGAACCGGAACGGAAAATAGAATACGCAGTGGGTTAGACCAATCAATTGGATCCCAATCAGCCGGGACATACTATAGCTCATTTCCGGGAGGTTGAGCCAAGGACAACGCCAAGCAATGCCGTCTACGGACAAATTGCACATCCAGTCAAACCACCACCTTTCGTCAAGAGCATTGACTAGGCGCTGCCGAAAGAAGTAGCCTCGAGCTGAATAGGCCGAGCAAGAGTCCACAACCTGCAACTTGCCCATTAACCATACCTAGGGGAGGGATGGAAAATGAGAGAATAAAGAACAGAGAGATGTACGATGAGAGAAAAGTAAGACGAGGGTTTTGTGAGAAAAACCGATCCTGAGGGTCGAGTGATGTGAGCAAATATATATGTAAGGTTGGGTGGGAAACATTACCTGCAGCAGTAGTGGACTCCCAGCAAACCTAGTCGCCTCCCGGCAATAGAAAGAATCTAAGCCCATCAGTGTCTCGGCCAAGGTCATGGCAATACAGCTCTTTCCTTCTCTCAAGCTTTGGGCGACTTCAATCAGGCGAATGCTAGCCCCGCCGAAGCCCGAGGAAAGCAGAAAGTGAGACAACAAACACAAGCAGAGGGCGTGTTGCCGGAAACCCTGCCAATGATGGTTGCTGCGGTCACCGGCGTCAGAAAAACGATGGATCAAGCCGAGGATGTCCAGTTCCCCACTGTAGATCAGAGATCGAGCGTCATGCGCCATGAGCCCACACATCCGCCCTAAAGCCTGAGCATGGCCAAAACGGAGCTGGGGTAAGATCACTTCAGAGCATTCAGACTCCATCAAAACCTGAAAATCTTCGAAAGTGGGACACATCTCTTGGCCGCCAAAGCTAAAAACGTGCGTCACTGGGTTCCAGAACCTTGCCGCGGCATGGAGAAAAGGGAGCTGTAGCGGGGTACGACTCAGCGTGAATAGTGCATTCAAGCCGAAACCCCGGAAGTTCAGCTTTTCCGAGCCATCTAGAGAAGAGATCCAAGATGTGAGATTTTCCGCGAGAAACGCCTCCATCTTTGTGTAAAACTAAGATGAAATGAATGTTCCCAAAGTTGAGGCTTTTATAGAGGGAAAAACACTATTCATGGGGACACGTGTCAAAAACCAGGTGGCTGCAGGAATAAGTGGCCGGCCGGCCACCTTTTCTGGCTGGCCGGCCATTCTCTTTTTCAAAAACTGGCCGACCGGCTCCCTATCTCCACAAAATTGGCCGGCCGGCTCCCAAAGGTGGCCGGCAATGCTGCAGTGTATCTCCTTGGCCCTGTTTTACCCTTCGAGGGAAAGTTTCAAGCATCTCCATGCAACGGGAGAGTCAAAGGCCTTCATTTCCCTCTGTTTCGGATGCGTTCCGGTGCCCAGATCGTCAGAAGTACACTCTGTTGTTGCCAAGTTTTGTTTATCGAGTTGTTGTTTTGATTATCGAGTTGTTGTTTTGCTTATCGAGTTGTTTGTCGAGCGGACGTGTTTCGTGTTTTTGAGCCATTGCGCTCTGTTTAAGCAATCTTTGTTTAAGTCTTGTTTATTTGCGTTGTCAACGTTATTGCATTTTGTTTATCGAGTTGTAAACTTGCTAAAGGTTCTGTTATATCTTAGTAAGTTGAGTTGCTTAGTTTGTTGCGTCGGTTCACTACCTGACTTGGTGATTACACAATGCGCATTCCCATTCAATTTCATTTTTGTGCAAAATAAAATGATGCGATACGATGCTAAAATTTAAAATACAAACACCTTTTCAAAAGCTGTTTCATTCCATCATGCTTTACAACAAACAAAGGTACAAGTTTTACGAAAAATAAAACTACCTAACAATGTGCAAAGTGCTACAAACTACTAGCAAAAAGAAAAATAAAGCAGGAAATAGCAGCATCAATGTCCTCGGGAGCGGGAATGAGAAGCACTCCTCATCCTCTTCTGCGGAACAACCTTTGCACCATCATCATCATCTGAGTCGGAGCTGTCATCCTCACGATCCCCCTCAGCCTCGCCTCTGTTCCCCGAACCGAGACCGGAGCCCCCCTCCTCAGCAGATGTCTCTGACTGACGGTCGGTAGCCTCCTCCTCTTCCTCAACATCCTTCTCCTCCTCATCAGGCTCCGCCTCTACAACGTGAGCCCTGCGTCTGCGGACAGGCCCTTCTCGAGCTCCTCGAAAAGGCCTAGATGGCCCGGCTCCTCGGAAAGGCCGGGATGGCCCAGCCCCCTGGAAAGCCCCGGATGATCCAACTCCGTGAAATGGCCCAGATGGCCCAGCTCCCCAAGGAGGCCTAGGTGGCCTGGCCTGCGGCTGACCGGACCATGAAGGCATCTGAAAACAAAGAGTTCAATTCAAATACATCAGTCCAAGTATATACATCAGATGCAGATACAAGCAAAGGCTACGTGAAGTAGGTGCATGTAAATACAGTGTACAAGTGGAGTGTGTGTCAGATGTGCTCTACACAAGTAGTCTATCGATGCAGTAGAAATCAGCATGTCATCAGAAGTATGATAAATGCCAGAAAACTGAAAGGTACCTGAATGCCCGCGACAGACAACTGTGCCTCCCTACGCAGGACCATGCCCTCGAGTGTGGCCACCAGTCCAACCACCTCCTCCATGTACCCTCGCGGTGGCTGCGAATATGAGCTCATAATCATCAGTGAACAAAAGAATGTCTAAACATCTGAATGATGAATGAAAAACAGTGGAGCATACCAGCGGTGAGTCAGGATCAATGGCGTATCGATCACTGGGCATCGGAGGCTCTAGCGGGATCGGAGTCGGTGAAATAGCCCCATACTGACACGCCATCAACTCAGTAGGCATATCTGGCCATCCAGGATGAGGATAAGTAGACGGAACCGGAGGAACCGGTCTACCCCCACCTCTAGATGTACCAGCCCTACTAGTAGAAGGGGCGTCTGCAGCCCGAGCCCGGGCCTGGCCCGAGGATGACATACCAGCAGGCCTCGTCATCGGGCTACGGTCTCCCGCCAATGGAGGCATCAAATATGTATGGCGGTAAGTGCCGTAATCCCCCTCCTCGAGAAATAATAAAGCATCGCTACTCAGCATAGCGCCGACTACCTCCGAGAAAGAGAGCCTGTCAGCAATCCGCATACTGACTGGGGGTACTGAGGGAGGATCCTGAGAAAGATACCCCCATACCTGACGCAGAAAGCGTTCCCCCAGAAACCACGCTCTACAAACAGGTCCTTTGAGCAGGAACCTGTACTGGGAGGTGCCCGATCCTCCGGGATACTGAAATCGGAGACCATCGCCCAAGGGTGCCCATGGCTGCCATGTGATCTGCGGATAACAAATACATAAGCCAATCAGAAATCGGGAATACACAGAGCAAATCAAAGATGAAAATGAAAAGAACTGAAAGTTCTGAAGTACCTCTGATGGGCGCACAGTGTCAAAGTACTGTCGCAGATAAATAAGAGTCTCTCGGGGTCTCGGCCGGTGCGGGCCCTCGAATACCAATGAATATGGGGTCACGGAAGGCCCTGCCACCTCCAACTCTGGGGCCAATGCTGGGAAGTATACATAAACCCATAGCTGAGAAAAGCAGTGCAGAATGTAAGTACAAAGTGCTGAGAACAGAAAACAGACTGTAAAAGTGCACTGTGTGTGCAATGTACAAATAATGAAGAGCAGAAATGTAAATCAAGGGGACAGAAAAGTACCTCCCAGGCTCTCCAGTAGCCGCCAAGTAAATCTCCCCGCCCGCGGGAGGTCGCGCTCATATAAAAGTAAAGGGTAGCCAGGCCGGCGCCACCCCAATCATATCGACTGACCTGTGATAGGTCAACCAGAGCGCTCAATAGGTATAGCCCAACCGTGTTCCCTCTATCGGCGAACAGAGTAGTCCCAAAGAGGAATATAAGGAAACCACGGGCGTACTGCTCCGTCTCCTCAGGAGTCTCGGGCACCATCTCCACCCGTCGGAAGTGGGAAGAGAACCAAGTGTATCGGACTCTCCCAGAAACCCTGTCAACAGGCGGGCGAGCCCCCAACAGATATGTCCAAGCGGCCTCCCACTCGCCCATGTCCTCGTCATAGGGGATGGGCCAACCACCTATGTCTAGGCCGGTCAACACTGCAAAGTCTAGAGGGGTCATAGTCATGTCCCCGGTAGTAGAGAAATGAAAGGAGTTGGTGGCGTCCCACCATCTCTCTACCAATGCCGCCATCAGAGTCCTCCTGGCAGAGCAACGTGACAACCCAACGCAGAAGGCCCCGAACCCTGCCAAGTCTACTAAGTCTCGGACACACTCCGGAAGCTCAGCGTACCAATCCCGTGCGGCGGTGGAACCATACCCCCGTACACTGCGAGAACCAACCTGCATTCAGAATGAATACATGTGTTAATAATGGAGAGTTTAGGCTGCATGCCGATGAAATGAAATAGGTTGTGTACCGATGAAGTGAAATAAGCTTCATGCAAATTCTAATCTGGGCTGCGTGTTCAGAAAATTAAAGTTTGGGCTGCGTGTTCAAATTTCAATCAGTGTGGGCTGCGTGTTCACTATTCTAATCTGGGCTGCGTGTTCAGAAAATTAAAGTTTGGGCTGCTTGTTCAAATTTCAATCAGTGTGGGCTGCGTGTTCACTATTCAACTGGGCTGCGTGTTCAGAAAATTAAAGTTTGGGCTGCGTGTTCAAATTTCAATCAGTGTGGGCTGCATGTTCACTATTCTAATCTGGGCTGCGTGTTCAGAAAATTAAAGTTTGGGCTGCCTGTTCAAATTTCAATCAGTGTGGGCTGCGTGTTCACTATTCTAATCTGGGCTGCGTGTTCAGAAAATTAAAGTTCGGGCTGCGTGTTCAAATTTCAATCAGTGTGGCTGCGTGTTCACTATTCAACTGGGCTGCGTGTTCAGAAAATTAAAGTTTGGGCTGCGTGTTCAACTTTCAATCAGTGTGGGTTGCGTGTTCACTATTCTAATCTGGGCTGCATGTTCAGAAAATTAAAGTTTGGGCTGCGTGTTCAAATTTCAATCAGTGTGGGCTGCGTGTTCACTATTCTAATCTGGGCGGCGTGTTCAGAAAATTAAAGTTTAGGCTGCGTGTTCAAATTTCAATCAGTGTGGGCTGCGTGTTCACTATTCTAATCTCGGCTGCGTGTTCAGAAAATTAAAGTTTGGGTTGCGTGTTCAAATTTCAATCAGTGTGGGCTGCGTGTTCACTATTCAACTGGGCTGCGTGTTCAGAAAATTAAAGTTTGGGCTGCGTGTTCAAATTTCAATCAGTGTGGGCTGCGTGTTCACTATTCTAATCTGGGCTGCGTGTTCAGAAAATTAAAGTCTGGGCTGCGTGTTCAAATTTCAATCAGTGTGGGCTGCGTGTTCACTATTCATCTGGGCTGCGTGTTCAGAAAATTAAAGTTTGGGCTGCGTGTTCAAATTTCAATCAGTGTGGGCTACGTGTTCACTATTCTAATCTGGGCTGCGTGTTCAGAAAATTTAAGTTTGGGCTGCGTGTTCAAATTTCAATCAGTGTGGGCTGCGTGTTCACTATTCTAATCTGGGCTACGTGTTCAGAAAATTAAAGTTTGGGCTGCGTGTTCAAATTTCAATCAGTGTGGGCTGCGTGTTCAGAAAATTAAAGTTTGGGCTGCGTGTTCAACTTTCAATCAGTGTGGGCTGCGTGTTCACTATTCTAATCTGGGCTGCGTGTTCAAAAAATTAAAGTTTGGCCTGCGTGTTCAAATTTCAATCAGTGTGGGCTGCGTGTTCACTATTCTAATCTGGGCTGCGTGTTCAGAAAATTAAAGTTTGGGCTGCGTGTTCAAATTTCAATCAGTGTGGGCTGCGTGTTCACTATTCAACTGGGCTGCGTGTTCAGAAAATTAAAGTTTGGGCTGCGTGTTCAAATTTCAATCAGTGTGGGATGCGTGTTCACTATTCATCTGGGCTGCGTGTTCAGAAAATTAAAGTTTGGGCTGCGTGTTCAAATTTCAATCAGTGTGGGCTGCGTGTTCACTATTCAACTGGGCTGCGTGTTCAGAAAATTAAAGTTTGGGCTGCGTGTTCGACTTTCAATCAGTGTGGGCTGCGTGTTCACTATTCTAATCTGGGCTGCGTGTTCAGAAAATTAAAGTTTGGGCTGCGTGTTCAAATTTCAATCAGTGTGGGCTGCGTGTTCACTATTCTAATCTGGGCTGCGTGGTCAGAAAATTAAAGTTTGGGCTGCGTGTTCAAATTTCAATCAGTGTGGGCTGCGTGTTCACTATTCAACTGGGCTGCGTGTTCAGAAAATTAAAGTTTGGGCTACGTGTTCAACTTTCAATCAGTGTGGGCTGCGTGTTCACTATTCTAATCTGGGCTGGGTGTTCAAATTTCAATCAGTGTGGGCTGCGTGTTCACTATTCTAATCTGGGCTGCGTGTTCAGAAAATTAAAGTTTGGGCTGCGTGTTCAAATTTCAATCAGTGTGGGCTGCGTGTTCACTATTCAACTGGGCTGCGTGTTCAGAAAATTAAAGTTTAGGCTGCGTGTTCAAATTTCAATCAGTGTGGGATGCGTGTTCACTATTCATCTAGGCTGCGTGTTCAGAAAATTAAAGTTTGGGCTGCGTGTTCAAATTTCAATCAGTGTGGGCTGCATGTTCACTATTCTAATCTGGGCTGCGTGTTCAGAAAATTAAAGTTTGGGCTGCGTGTTCAAATTTCAACTAGTGTGGGCTGCGTGTTCACTATTCACCTGGGCTGCGTGTTCAGAAAATTAAAGTTTGGGCTGCGTGTTCAACTTTCAATCAATGTGGGCTGCGTGTTCACTATTTCAACTGGGCTGCGTGTTCAGAAAATTTAAAGTTTTGACTGCGTGTTCAACTTTGAAATCAGTGTGGGCTGCGTGTTCAGTATTCTAATATGGGCTGTGTGTTTAAAAAATTTAAAGTGTGGGCTGTGTGTTCACTTTCGAATTCGGGCTGTGTGTTCGACAAATCAGTGTTTGACCCGTGTGTTCACCTCTTAACTAATGTGTACTGTGCGTTCGCAGTTAATTAATGAGCCAAGTGTTCAGAAATTCGAGTGTTTAAACTACATGTTCAGGATGCAAGCAAAGTACTATGCCATAAGCTAAACTGCGTGTTCAAGTATAGCAAAGGTGCGAAATATACGAAAAATGCAGAAAATGAAGTAAATACCTCTCGGGCCTCATGAGAGAGGTGGTGTTCTGGCTCTCGGAGAAGCAGATCCCCAGGTGCTCGCTCATCAAAATTAGTGAAATGATGGAAAACGGCACGCGGAAGGACATGTGCTGGCGGATTGTACCTCCCGGGAATAAAGGGCGGACCCTCGGGGGTAGAGTCATGGGATCAAAATCGTCTCCGGCACATGGAAAGTCTCCGCCGTGGGGAGAATTACCCGCCATTTTCAAAGAATCTGCAAAAGGAGCAAAAATGAGCAAAAATGAGCCAAAATTGGAAAAAGTCAACAAAAGTCAACTCTCGGGAAATGAAAAGTCAACAAAAGTCAACTCCCGAGAAAATCTTCCAAATATTGAGACAAACTTACCTCAAGTGGCGAAAATGAGAAAAGAAGCTCCGAAACCGAAATTTAATCGCTTCAAAGTGTTTAAAACTGAATATTTTTGCGAAAACAACTTGCGTGGGGCGTTGTAAAACGCGTATGGAACTCAGATCTAGAGAAGAAAGTGTTGTAGGAGGCAAGAGAGGAAGAGATCTCGGCTGCATTATATAGGCTCCAAGTCTTGGGATGAAGGAGCATGAAGAAAGGGGGTGAAAATACCAAAATGCCCTCGGATTTGGGCATATGGCCGGCCGGCCACCTTTTCTAGCCGGCCAGCCATTTCCTTTTTGGAAAACCGACCGGCCAGCCAATTCCTTTTTGCAAAAGTGGCCGGTGGCCTCCCCTTGGGAAGATAAACGGCCGGTGGTGTCCCCCACAGGCCCACTTAGCTCTCTACAAATTTTGAGGAAGATTGGAGTTCCCGAGACCTGAAAAAGTTCAAGAAAAGTACACTTCCGGTCGCGAAATTGCTCCGCCGGAACTTCAGCTTCAGGATCTGACATGTGTCTCATCATCATTCATCAAAATCAAAGTGTATCCTTTTGAATGAGTTGTAGCCTTTCCGGGAAGCGGATCGGAGGCCGTGATCGAGTTGCCTTCGCCAAAACACGCGTTTCCATTGCTCGTTGTTTCGTAACAAACGGGCACCCTGATTTATGCTCGTTTTGTACTATCATGCACATAACTTGCATTCTCATGAACACACTTACATTGTTATGCACATTTTTTATATTGGCATACCTCTATGTTTGAGCATACATTGTCACGCATGTTCCACTCTTGCATGGCGATGCATTCACTCACCGGCACTGCGTGTGTCAAACTTCCAGAATCATATTGGATATATATTGGTAGCATATTGTACTTGTTGCAATTTCTCTCTTTTACAGGCACGATATTGTATATACGGTTCAATTGAGGCTGGTGCGACCAGACGAATCGTGCAGGTATCGTATCTTCTCCGAGTGAGACATGGCGGGGATTGAATTATCCTCCGCATTCTTAACTGCATGAAATGTAGTTGTTGCTTTGCATTCTTGCTTAAAACTGTTGCATCTATTTGCGAATACTTGCTTCATTACAGCTTGCTGCATTTGCATGATCATTGAGTTATGTTGGGCTTCTTGCATATCGCTTTGCATTTTGCCCCCCCGCTTGCGGGCCTGCCTGCGGGCACATCTCTGTTTACTTTGTACGTTTGTCTAAGTCTTTGGCCTTGTCAAAAATGGGTCGTCTCTGGGCTTTGACATTCACTCCCGTCACTTGTGACTTCCGAGTTCTGTCAAAGAGGGGCAACTGTAGACACCCCATTTTTGACCGACCTTAAGACTCAGACGTAACCGATTGAGCGCTTGGTGATGTTGCATAATGTGCTCGTTCAGAAGTTTCAGAGTCGCGGCCGTGAGCCCTGCCTCCGGACTTCCGAACCCTCTTCTGTGCCTTGCCTCGGTTTGCGAACCAGGCTCGGTTTTCTTTGTTTCTTTTCCTGAGGGGAGGGAGAGGTCCCGTAGACCATCTCTCAGTGGCCGTGGGCTACATTTGGTGGCCGTAGGCCATTTTGCCCATTTCGGGGTCCGGTTCCCGGTTTTCGGGATCGTTGGCCGTGTGCCTCGGTTCGGGACCGCTTAACCATCTCCATTTGCTCTGATTTTTGGCATACTTCCTATTTTCTCCCTTTTGAGGGACACTGGGGTCTGAGAAACCCACTTCGTGGCCGAATGCCACTTTCGGTGCTTAACAGCCCATTTTCGGGACCTTGAACTGCGCGTTTTAGCCCCCGAACATTCGTTTTGCAACGGTTTTCGTTCACTTTTGGCAGGTACCTCTGTTTCATCACTGGGAAGGTCACTGAAGGGTGGGAGGCCAGTAATTGTTGCAGCAACCAGTTATATATCCTCCGACGCCCTCCAACGCCCGTTTTTCACACTTCCGGGCTAATGTTGAACACCTTGGGGCCACATTCTTGAACTTTGAACCACATATTTGTGATGTACACACGTGGGAGGACCCTAAAAAATGGTGGCCAGCCAGTAATTCCACCTGACCCTTTTGAACCCCTCCTTCTGGGCTAATGTTGAACACCTTGGGGCCACATTCTTGAACTCTGAACCACATATTTGTGATGTACACACATGGGAGGACCCTAAAAAATGGTGGCCGGCCAGTAATTCCACCTGACCCTTTTGAACCCCTCTTTCCGAGCTAATGTTGAACACCCTTGAGCCACTTTCTTGGACTTTTAACCACAGGGTTGTGTTGAGGACACATGGGAGGACACCATCATGTGGTGGCCGGCCACTAAACCAGCTTTACCCTTTTGACCCCTAGTCGGCCGGCTAGGGGGTGTGGCCGGCCGGCCACCTGCAACCAAAATACTTGGCCGGCCGTAATCCTCACACTGTTCATTTTACAGCTGTATGGCTTTATCCCCCAGAAAATATCAATATCCGGGGGATATTTTGTGGGGCAAAGTTGGCCTCCTTTTCCCCCACCTTTACACCCCCTTTTTGGTCCATATAACCAGCAGGCCATATCATATTTTGGGGTTGGAAAAAATTGTCTTCAAGCCTCAATACACATACCTCCCTCCATCTTCCTCATTTTCCTAAAAATCCTTAAGTCCTACACCTTGTTTTCTTCATCACCACCAAGCTCTACCACCACCATTCCATTTCAGTAGCAAGGGGTCAAAATTGGTCCAAGAAGCAGCAAAAGACTTGTCTCCAAGGGTGAGTTGCTATTTCCCCTTTTTTGTGCTTTTCTTTGCAATATTCCTTAGCCATCTATGCTTTATGCTTTGAGCTCCGGCCATAACTGAAAGTGGCCTTCTTTTGAGCTCATTTTCATGTCTCATTAAGGGCTCAACCCTGTTTGAGCCCTCTATCTTGCACTTGCTTCATTATCCCTCTAAAATGTCATTTTCTTGCATGATATTTTTAGCTTGTGTGTGTTTTATTTTGGAGCATGTTGTAAACTGATAATGGGCTTATTTTGAGCCCCTCTTCAACATTGAAGAAGGGCTCAACACCATTTGGGACTTCCATGTTGTACTTACCTTTATACTCCCCTTTTGGTCCCATTTTTGCATGCTATGGCAGCCTATCATGCTTTCGTTTTTGGCCATTTTACAGTTCTGAAAATAGTCTTATTTTGGCCCATTATTCATGTTTCATTTAGGGCTCAACACCATTTGGGACCTCCATATGCCACTTCATGTTATATCTCTCTTTTGGTCCCATTCTTGCATGTTTTGTTAGCCTATCATGCTTTTGTTTTTGGCCGTTTTACAGTTCTGAAAATAGTCTTATTTTGGCCCATTCTTCATGTTTCATTAAGGGTCTTTGGTCGTTTGTGAAATATTTTGTATACTTTGTGTTATAGCCACTTTTGAGCCTCACTTTGCATTGCATTTCTAGCATGTTTGTATACTGGTTTGGCCATTTTACAGTTCTGAAAATAGTCATATTTTTGGTCCCTCTTCAATGTTGTAGAAGGGAATTTTTCAGTTTGGGCTTTGCATATACCACTTGCCTCTTTGGCCACCTTTTGGCCCTTTTTCTTGCATAGGAGTGCAGCCATACCTGTGTTTGTTTTTGGGGTTTTTACAGTTCTGGAAAGAATCATATTTTGGGCCCCTCTTCAACTTTGTTGAAGGGCCCTAACCTGTTTGAGGACATCAGCTATGAGTTGCTTCTTAATCCCATGTTTAGGGCCATTTCTTGCATGCTAGTTTTGCCCTATCTTGGTTTGCTGTTTGTCCATGTTTTGTACTGGTAAAATGCTAATTTTGGGGCTGCCTTGCTTCTGTCTTTACATTCCATGTCCATATTATGCATGTTTGGTATAGCTATAGGCCATTTCGGGTGCCAAAATTCGTGTTTCGGGACAATTCCGCGCATCGGGTGTGTTTTCGCCTCATTTCGGGGCTGTTTTCCCCCATGTTCCATTGTTGAAAATCCATTAGCATGCTTGTATGCCATTTCCATGCCATTTGCATCGCATATGCCATTGCCTCGGTTTGCGTGCCCGTGTGCACGCACTTCGAGGCACTTCATTTTCATTCACCGGCATCCTATGTGAGTGTGGCTGAGGCTCTCTCATGTTGGTATAAGCCCATATCATGTTCTCATGTCATTTGCATCGCATATGCCATTGCCTCGGTTTGCGTGCCTGTGTGCACGCACTTCGAGGCACTTCATTTTCATTCACCGGCATCCTATGTGAGTGTGGCTGAGGCTCTCTCATGTTGGTATAAGCCCATATCATGTTCTCATGTCATTTGCATCGCATATGCCATTGCCTCGGTTTGCGTGCCCGTGTGCACGCACTTCAAGGCACTTCATTTTCATCTACCGGCTTCTTATGTGAGTGTGGCTGAGGCTCTCTCATGTTAGTATAAGTCCATGTTGCGTTCTATATGCCATTTTTGCCATATTGCATTGCATATGCCATTGCCTCGATTTGCGTGCCCGTGTGCACGCACTTCGAGGCACTTCATTTTCATCTACCGACTTCTTATGTGAGTGTGGCTAAGGCTCTCTCATGTTAGTATAAGTCCATGTTACATTTTCCATGCCATTTTAGCCATATTGCATTGCGTAAGCCATTGCCTCGGTTTGCGTGCCCGTGTGCACGCATTTCGAGGCATCTCATTTTTACAGCATAGTGCATGCTAGGTTGTATCTTAGATCGCATTCTGTTATTTTCGGGGTTTGCGTGCCTGTGTGCACGCATTTCAAGGCATCTCATTTTTACAGCATAGTGCATGCTAGGTTGTATCTTAGATCGCATTATGTTATTTTCTCGATTTGCGTGCCCCTGTGCACGCATTTCGAGGCATCACATTTTTACAGCATAGTGCATACTAGGTTGTATCTTAGATCGCATTCTGTCATTTTCTCGGTTTGCGTGCCCGTGTGCACGCATTTCGAGGCATCTCATCTTCATAGCATTGTGTATGTTAGGATTGTATCTTAGTCGCATTTCATGCATGTCATGCATATTGCATCGTGTTCGGGATAGGAGTTAGTCTGGGCACGGGAAACGAGGTGCATTTCGTACTCCGAGTGACGGAATGTGTCTCAATTCCCCAGTCATCGACACTCCGGATCATCCATGATGGAGTTAGGTTTTGTTGTGTTTTTCATGTGCATTCATCCTACATTAAATTGTGCAATTCGACTCCTCGGCCATCATACCTCGGTATGCGTGATTGGTGGCATGAGGATCGAGGCATGCATATATCTGTGAAAATACATTGCTATGCCCCTTTCCTGCTCTCTGTTGCAGCAAATCAAGAATCAGCAAATTTCTGGAGTCTGGCACGCTTTCCAAGAATAACTGCTAAACAGAGGCTAATTGGGGCATCCCAGTGGATTTCCGCGCAAGGCAACCCAGACATGCATCATTCATCAGAAGCAAGGCAGTCCCTGACTTGCACGCCAGTTTTACAGTTTTCTTAGTTAATTTGTTAATTAATTAGGAATTTGTATATTATTCGGACTGTAATATTTGGACTGTAATATTCTTTTATTCGGGACTGTATTATTTATTCGGACCCTCTACGCGAGGGCATAATTGTAATAAGTGTGCGTGAGTGTGATGTATGTCTTCCAACCCCACGTCTTTCTTCCCTTTTATTTATCTGCTTATGATGGTTAGATTAGGGCATATTTCAATTAGCATACAGTATGACAGCATGTTTGCATCATTCATCTGTTTTACATGCACCGGGCTCGGCGCATCATACTAACTGCATTGTATTTTCAATTCCAAATTGAATACATGTTAGCTGTAGCATTTCATATGCCGTGTTTAGAATAGCCGAGCCTGCTATAGTTGCATTTTGCATGTGTTGCATTAGGCATTTCTGTATACTTAGGATTCATGCATGATTTCTAATAAGTTTTTGTTTTGGCTTGGAGTACTCGGTAAGCTTTATGCTTTAGCATCCTTGCATGCGTGTGAGTGACTGCCATGAATAACATGCTTACCATGAGGCTATTTGCTTACGTGATATAACTGTCTGAGTGCCTGTGGGTGAAGGTTGGGTTACTTGGATTGGAATAAATCATCAAATGTTTTAAGCCTACCTGCGGGTAGCAAACCATTTTCAAAAAAGCGAACATGAAATGTTTTGGTTCCAATTCAGGCGATCCAGTCTATACTTGTATGCTGTGCGCATCACATAGTAACCTAGGCTAATAACCGGAATAAGAACACACAATGTTTTCAAAAATAGATATCACGGTTAGTAGAGGCCGGTCTATGACCGGGCGAGCGGGGGTGCTCACAAAGTGACCTTCCCCAATCGTACCCAAGTTCCCGAGCCGAGACAACTTTGGTGATAACAGACACGTGGCCTTTGGCACCGAGTCAGGGTTTCCTAAATTTCCCATAAAAAACATTTAGGTGGCAACTCTGTATCTGGCAAAGCAGTCCATGTTTGGCACTTCTTTCAAAATCTGTTTTCTCAAAACGATTTGCCAGATTTGGACTCTTTGGTTCAAGATTTAGAACCGTGACTACAAGTCGAGTCCGAGCTGTAGCGAGGTCCCCCGCGGGCTTGTTACAGTTATGCACACTTCATTTGCATTGTTATGCACCACTTCACTTGTGTTGTCATGCACGTCCCGCCTGCATTGTTATGCACCCTTCCACCCGCATTGTTATGCACTCTTCACATGCGTTGTCACGCACGTTCCAACTTGCATTGTTATGCACCATTCCAACTGCATTGTTATGCACTCTTCACTTGCATTGTTATTCACACTCCACTTGCATTGTTATGCACCGTTTCACTTGCGTTGTTATGCACCCTTTCAGTTGCATTGTTATGCACACTTTACTTGCATTGCTATGTATGTCTCACGTGCATTGTCATGCACATTTTCACTTGCATTACTATGCCTGTATCATGTGCATTGTTATGCAACGTCGCACTTGCATCTATCACACTCATTTATTTTGTGCATCTAGCACAAAATTTCATTACAATTGTGTATTTGTGGTACAGTCTGGTACCTATCTCTTTTATCTCAGGAAGCGTGAAGCGCGACCCTGGACGGGTTTTATCTCAAGATGCATGAAGCGCGGCCCTGGGCGGGTTATATCTCTGGACGCGTGAAGCGTGGCCCTAGCCGGGTTTTATCTCAGGACGCGTGAAGCGTTGCCCTGGGCGGGTTTTATCTCATGACACGTGAAGCGCGGCCCTGGGCGGGTTGTATCTCAGGGCGCGTGAAGCGCGGCCCTGGACGGGTTTTATCTCGGGATGTGTGAAACGCGGCCCTAGATGGGTTTTATCTCGGGACGCATGAAGCACGAGTCTGAGCAGTTTTTAGACCTCTTCTCACGATTTCAGCGTGGTTAGGTTGTCCCCTTGCTCACACGATTTCAGTGTGTTTGGAATTTATCTCAGGTTGCGTGGAACGCGCTTCTGATTGGTTTTCTTTGTTCTTCCTCCTCTCACGATTCTAGCATGGTTGGAGTGTGTTCACCCTTTGCATCTACTATACTATCTCTTACTTCGCATCTATTATCTATTGCATCATATCTGTTTTATCGTCCAGTCGAGGAAACCTTAAATCCTCTAAAGGTGCAATTCCTTTGGTGTTTGTCGTGCTCGAACGACTTTCAGTGGTCTAGTATAGCCACCTGCATGTGTTAGCGGTGAGTTCCTAAGAGATCAACTGAGACGGTGGAAACTAGAGTTCGAATGGCTCATGCCTAGAATGCAAAGGTTCGGGATTTCCGAGACTAAGGTCTGGTTTAAATACCCAAGGGTGTATCCTCGACTTGAAATCTATATGGAAGCCCCATAGGTTGAGATAGCATGCGTATGCACCTCAATTCTGGATACTTAACCAACCTAGTATGTCACCCTGTTGGAGAATAGGGAAAGCTGCGACCGTAGCCAGGGAGAAAAGTAGTACCTGTGGTTCAACCAAGAAGAAGCAAAAGATCCCTAGCAGCATGAGGTGAGTCATCACCAATTTCCCCTGCAAGGTACTTTCACTTCCCAGCTACATTGCATTTTCTCATCCATAACATCTATTGCATCTACTGCATTGCATCCTCTCCATGTTAAGCTTAGTCTGGCATGTGCTCATACCATTTCCTTCGTTGAAGCATGGTTCTGTGATAATGTGTACGCGCGCCTATTCCACTAAGAGAATTGTGGTCTAAGGGTGTCGACACCATTTATGTGTTAGACGTGGTCTGTTTTGTGTCTAAGCCTTCTCTAAGTAGAAATGTGCTTTGTCCGTGTGCCTTATTCACTTCATCCATTGCATCCATTGCATTATAGTTAGTTGCATTCAGCATATAGGATCACGATCTTTCCTTAGTAGATCACCCCTCACTTATATCATGCCACCCAATTACTTGTATCTTGTTTTCTTTCTGCGAAACACATAGTTATTCCTGTGCACACACCTATCCCACTAAGAGAGTTGTGGTTTGAGGTTCCCGGCACCTTTTCTGTGTTAGACGTAGTTTCATTTTGGATGGTTTGAGGTTCCCAGCTTCACTTAGCGTATAAGTCCAATTTTCAAACCGGCTTCGCTTAGCGTATAAGTCCAATTATCAAACCGGCTTCGCTTAGCATATAAGTCCAATTTTCAAACCGTCTTCGCTTAGCGTATAAGTCCAATTATCAAACCGGCTTCGCGTAACGTATAAGTCCAATTATCAAACCGGCTTCGCTTAGCGTATAAGTCCAATTTTCAAATCGGCTCCGCGTAGCGTATAAGTCCAATTTTCAAATCAGGTTCGCGTAGCGTATGAGTCCAATTATCAAAATCTCCCTTCATATCATTTGCATCTTGCCCTTAAACTACACTGGTTTGATTCCTTGCAAAGGGATACGTAGGCAGCCTGCGGGTTCAACCAACTACATTTGTATTTTGTTTGTTTGTCCATGTCTTCGGCCTCATGAAAAATAGGTCATCTCTGTGCTTTGACATTCACTCATGTCATTTCATGACTTTGAGCTCTGTCAAAGAGGGGCAACTGTAGGCATCCCATTTTTGACCATCCTTAAGACTTGGGCGTCACTGATGGTTTACTTGGTGATGAAAGATGTGCAAGGCAAAGGTTCGATTTCTTCAGCAAGAGGACAGCCAAATCCTAACCTCACCCCCCATTTTGGACCAAAGCTATTTTGGATGGTTTTTTTAGACCTTAAAACCCTCTCTTTCAAAACATTTTTGAAAAAGAATTCCTACGATGTTTCAAGGCTCGCATTTTGTTAAATGTTATGTTTTTCGGTAAATCGAGCAAGGTCAAAGTGGAAATGAATGAAAGAGAGATGAAATCTTTGAAAATTCTTTCAAAACACCTTGTTTAGGGGGTTTGGGGTTGAGAAAAATTGGAGAAGAGGGAAGAAACCAAGTTGGGGAAGAAGATGGGTATGAACCGTTAAGAGAGAGGTGAGCGGTCCTCGCTAAATCAGGCCTATCTGTCTATGCACTATGATTTAAGATATGAGGCTACCACCATTGGAAAGAAGACTTCCTGGGCTTCATTTTTCATTCAAGAATCTCCTCAAACTGAGTCCGGATGGGAGAGATATGGTTGGTTGAAGTTGGGCATCATTCCGGTTGGACCGAAATTGAGCAGTTCCACCAAAAGAGGTGTAACTTTTTCCACAGTTGGAATTTTTATGCAAGGCTTCCACCGTTGGAAATCTTACTTCTGGGGCTTCAATTTGGACACAAGAATAACCCAAAAAGGAGTCCATATGAAGGAGTTATGCCCATTTGAAGTCGGGCCTGAAAAGCAGATTTTGTTGGCCGATCGGCCAAAAAAGTAGCAGATAAGTGGCAGATCAGCACCAAAGATGGCCGACCAGCCAAGAGTGACCCAAACTCAGATTTTTTGAAGATATTTCATCTCCAGCTATTCCACACAACCTCCAGCTGTCCCATACTTAGATATTTTCGACCAAAAGCTTCGCATTGCTATATATGAAACCAAATATCTCATATTCAAGGACCAACAACTTCCTAAGCAAGTTTGGGAGCCTCTCTCTCTAAAAAGTCCTCTCTCTCTAGAAATTTCAGGCCTAAATATCTACCTCTCTCTCTCAAGTTTCCTCCATCTCTTGCTCTTTGTTGCATAGAAGTGCATAGAAGTAGAGAAACATACCTAGTTTGCCTATGCATCCTTGATCAAAGTTGCCTATCTTTGGGAGGAGGTTGCTTGAAGCTTACTTGGGACTTTGTTTGAGTTCCAAAAGGTGTTTTGGCTCAGATTTTGGGCTGGTTTTGCAGCTGTACATCAAGGGTAAGATCTCCCTCTTTTAAGCTCATTTTTGTACACTATCTTGGCCACCTTAGCATGCTTGTTTTGCCACCCTTTCAAATTGATTTGGGCTTGGTTTTGAACTGAAGAAAGGTCTGATTTTCAGTCCTAAAAATGTTGGTTGAAGCCTTGTTTGACTAGGGTGTTGTCTCTCCCTTTTGTTCCTTAGCTTGTATGGCTTTTGAGCCATCTTCTAAGGCCTTTCAAAACAACTTTTCATGGCCTTTTAACCACTGAAATTCAGAGGATTTTTAGAGGTAAAAACCCTATTTTGAGGTCCCAAATGGGTGGGGGTTTTCCCCCCTCCTCTTCTCTTGTTTGCATGTCTTATTGGCCTATCAAATGAGCATATGTTTCTACCATTTTGAGGCTTAGTTCAGGCACTTTTTTGTGACTTTTGGGACCTTCCTTAACTCTGTCCATGGCTGGTTTGGTCACCTTATGCATGCTTTATACACTTGTAGTGTAATTCTTGAAAACTAGTCTTATATGCCTCATGAAGTAGCATGTTTGTTAAGCATGCATAGGCTCCATTTCAGCATGTTTTTGGTTATTTTTTAGCATTTCATGACTCTTTCTAAAGTTGTTTTGATAGCCTATTGCATGCTCCATGCACTTGTAGTGCAATCCTCTTCACTAGCCTAACGTGCTTTGTGCTTTGAGCCTTTGTTCTAGCATGATTTTGGCTCAACTCAAAGAAGATTTTATTCATATTTCAGCGTCTTTAAGCTCTATTTGAAGTGTTTTGGGTCATGCATGCTATGTTTTGTATAGCCATAGTGCATTTTAGCTCACTAGCCTTGAGTTTCCAAGCCACTAGCATGCATTGCTTGGGCTATTTGCATGATTTAGCATAATTTGGAATGATATTTCAGAGCACGTGTCATTGCCATGCACTCACATGTTTCACTCTTTCAATGCTTTGAAGGGTTCGTGCTTTATGTCTTAAAAAAGAGCCCATGTGTATGCCATCTTGCCTAGGCTTTTGGACCACCATTTCAGTGTGTTTTGGGTCTTATTTTTCCTTGATATAACTCTATTTTTGGTTGGTTAGGGCATCCCTCATTTGCTTCTTACACTTGTAGTGTAAGTCCTCTTTACTAGTCTTGCATGCCTAATGAGTGAGCTTGTTATTCTAGCATGTGTTGACTTGGTATTAGCCCATTTTTGGTGTTAGTTTGACATGCCATAACTCTGATTTTTGTTGGTTAAGTCATCACATGCTTGACTTTGGTAGGTGTAGTGTAAACCTCCTTATTGGCCTTACATACTCCATGTTTTTACCCTTCATGCTAGCTTGTTTTGGCTTTGCTCCATGCATGTTTTGTCATTGTTTTGGCATGCTCTAGGACTATTTTGGGTTGTATTGGCCATATGTTTCATGAATTGCATAGCTATAGTGCAAATGCCTTGACTAGTCTTGAGTTTTGAGGCCTCTACCATGCTATACTTGTGATGTTTACATGCCTTGGCATCGTTTTAAATGATATTTCAGAGCTTATGTCTTTGCCATATTCTCATGTTTATCACTCTTTAAGTGCTCTTGAGAGTTGCACCTTTGTGCCTAGTTCATGGGCCAATGCATGAGCATGCATTTTATTACTTTCAACGCTAGCATTTTAAAGCATTTTGACTATTATTTTGGCATGCATGAGGACTGTTTAGGGTTGGTTTAGTCCATTGAGCATTGCATGGTATAGCCTTTGTGATGTGTACTTCATTAGCTTTAATGCTTAAGGACCCTAGCATGCCATGATTGTGTTGCTTGCATGATATGTCATCATTTCATACCTTATTTCCGTGCTTATAGTGTTGCTACACTCTCATATTTGTCACTCCTTGAGCACTTTTGAGAGTTATGCTTTTATGCTTAGTTGGTGGGCTAGAGCATGTGCATGCATTGTCTTGCATTTCATGCCATCATTTCATCACTTTGGCAACTGATTTGGGCCTATTTGAGAGCTGTCCATTTTGGTTTAAGCTCATCCTTTGTATGTTGTTGCATGCTTGCCTTGCATGTTGTCGCATGCTTGTTGCATATTTAGTACCTTGCATGTTGTTGCATGCTAGTATGTTGCATGCTTATCCCTTAATCATGTTGTCACATGCTTGTCTCATTTTGTATGTTGTTGCATACTTGTCCACCTTTGCATGCTTGAATGTTCATGTTGCATCTTGCATACTTGCTTAGGTTGCATTGTATTTGGCATACTTGCTTGCATTACATTGTGTTTGGTTTGGGGTGCCAAGCCAAACACGAGGACCAGGGGACGTTTCGTACTTGAAGTGACGAAATGTGCCCCAATCCTTGATCGCCGACGCTCTAGGTCAAACATGATAGAGTTCTAGGCATTCATATGTTTTTGTTGCATTCATTCCACATTGATGTGCACACTTAGCTCCTCTGGCCATCATGCATTGAAATGCGCGATTGATGGTCCGAAGATCGAGGACTACACCCCTTTGAGTCTCAAACATGATAAAGGGGGTGGTCGTGCAAACATTGCCTTGTAAATGTATTGCCATGCTCTGTTTGTCCTCTGCTGCAGCAAAACAGCATTTTGCAGGAAGAAATGGCCGGTTGGCTACTTTCAGTGCCGATTGGCTAACCATTGTTGGCCGATAGCATCATAATTGGTCGATGGCACCTTTCCATTGGCCGATGACCACTCCTCTTGGCCGATGGCCTCTCACAGTGTACAGGAAGTGATTCAAAAGCATCCTGGAGACTTGTTCAGTTTTCAGAGGTGCAGAGTAGTGTAAACAGAGGCAACATGAGCATGGCGATGGATTTCCTAGCGGAGCCGAGCATGAGTGTATTTGCCCCTCTTCTCAAGGCCTCTTTACTGCTTTAGCAGCTTAATTAATTTGTTTAATTAGTTAAGTGGTTTTGTAATTAATTAATTAGCTTGTTAGTTAGTTGATTTGTTTTATTTATTCGGACCCTCCATCAAGAGGGTGGACTTTGTAATAAGTGTGCGTGAGTGTGTGAATGTCTTCCAACCCCACGTCTTTCTCCTTTTTACTCAACCGCTTACGATGGTTAGTTCTAGGTCATGTTTCAATTAGCATACTTATGCTCGCATGTTTGCATCCATTTATCTGTCTTGCATGCACCGGGCTCAGCGCATCATAACTAACTACATTGTATTTCAATTCCAAGTTGAGTACATGTATCAGTTGTTGCATTTCACATGCCATCTTAGAATAGCTGAGCATATTTCTAGTTGCATTTTGCATGTGTTGTAGTAGCCATCTTAAGATGAACTAGGATAATGCATTGATTACTAATTAGTTTTTGTCTTGACTCGGAGTACTAGGTAAGTTTTTATGCTTTAGCATCTTGCATGTGTGTGAGTGTTGCCATGAGACTATTTGCTTATGTGATATAACTGCCTGAATGCCTGTGGGTGAAGGTTAGATTACTTAAATTGGAACAATTCATCAAATGCATGTTTTTTTAAACCCACTTGAGAGTGGCAAAATCATGTTTTCCTAAGCCCACCTGAGGGTGACAAATCCACGTCTTAGCCTACTTGCGAGTAGCAAACTTCAAACCATTTTCAAAACAAACGGATATGCGATGCTTTGCTCCAAATTAGGCGATCTAGTCTATACTTGTGTGTTGTGCGCATAACATAGTAATTCTAGCTAATTAATCGGAATAAGAACACATGTGTTTTCAAAAACAAAATATCATGCTTAGTACAGGCCGATCTTTGATCGGGTGAGTGGGGGTGCTCATAGATGACCTTCCCCAATCGTACCCAAGTTCCCGAGCCGAGGTAACTTTGGTGATGACAGACACGTGGCCTTAGGCACGAGTCAGGGTTTCCTAAATTATCCAAAATAAAACATTTAGGTTGCGACTCTGTATCTGGCAAAGCAGTCCATGTTTGGCACTTCTTTCTTAAAAATCAATTTTCCAAAACGATTTGTTGGATTTGGACTCTTTGGTGCTTTATCAATCTCACATCGCACATTGTGAGATCAGATTAAGAACCGTGACATTTGAGTTCGAACTGTAGCATGAGGCCCCCGGGGCACGTCTACACCTCTTCATCTAACACTTTTCAATAAAATCAAATTCCCTCTAAAGTCAAAAACCTAAAGATTTCTGTCCGATCAAAAACATTTAATAATTTCGAAAATTCTACTCGGGTTTTCTTTCAAAATTCTTTCCCCCCAAGGAGCTTTGGATTTTATTCCAAGTACCTAATCAAACAATTGTCTCCTTGGTCAAATATCTTTTCTGAGATTTTGAATTTTATTCAAAATTGAAGATTTGGTCACCACTTCCTTATCTACCATTTTTCATAAAAGTCGAAATTCCCCCTAAAGTCAATGACTTAAAGATTCTTATTCAATCAAACACCTTCCATAACCTCCAATGCTCTACTTAAGTTGGAAAGTTCCTTTTTTTTTTTTAGAAGTTATTCTTTAATCACATGTTTTATTGGGGATTTAAATTTTAAGAAGAAAAAAATTCTTTTTTTTTCTCACCATGGTAAGAACCCAAATTCAAACTCAAATTCTTTAAAATTTGAAAACAACCCCCCTAATTGACTAATGATTACTCAAATCATTATCAAAATATGAATCACTGCCAAAATTGAACCCCCAAATCTTTGTAATTCGATCATTGCCCCAAATAACTCGGATTGCAACAGAATCAATTCACTCCCATATCAGACGCCCCAGATTCTTGGAATGAAATCATTGACTTTCTGGTTGTTGATCTCTCGAATCAAATCGAATCAGTTTCAAAATATCACATAAGCACATAATTTGCATTCATACCTATTGGGGAGTACGGTTTCCCTGTCCTAATTTAAAAATGAGATCTACGATTCACTAAATCATTCGAAGAGGCAATAATACAATCCTAGAAAGGACGGTATCGTACCCTAGTTTGGAAGGTGCTAATGCTCTCTATATGCAAAAGGTAAGTTTGTTCCCAAAAAGGTACATCGGTTATTACTATCAATATACCACTCCTTCCACAAGGGAATGATCAAACAGTCCTAGTAGCATAATCTAATGCTTGGCTTGTTGACATAACATAACCCATGAATATTGTCCGAGATATTATGCAACAAACCTGAGAATAGGTGAACGGACCCAGTTAATTTTGTTTAACACTTGCCAGCGGATCTCGAAGTCATCAGCATCACTCATTAGCTGATAGTTGCCCAACCGATGTAATTTTGAGGAATTTTAATGATAACTACCAGACGGATCAATCTAAACAATTGTCATTCCATTGTCTATTGTTTCCTGCAATGTGCCCCAATTTATTTTCAAAAGTGCGTGATAAAATTTCACCTTTAATTTTTTTTCAAAATAAAATGCCTTTTTTTATTTAAATTTTCAAAGTTTTCCTTTGCACTTTTTTTTTTCAAATGTTTTGAGGAGTTCGAATTTTATTCCAATGAATTAATCAAACGATCATCCTTTAGCCAAATATCTTAGAAAGGAACCAAAATTTTATTCAAAATGAGAGACTTGGTCATCACTTCCTTGTCTGGCATTTCTCCATAAAATTAAGAATCCCTCAAAGACAGTGGCCCAAGGATTTTTACTCGATGAAAAGAACCTTCCATAATTTCTGAACTCTACTCAAATTTTATTTTCAAAAAATTTCTGAGGAATATAAGATCTTATTCGAAGAAATCAATCAAACAGTTACCTTATAGTCAAATGTCATCTAAGGAAATTCAAAATTTCATTTCAAAGTGAAAGACAGGTCATTACCTCCTCATCTAACACTTTTCAATAAAATCAAAATCCCTCAAAAGTAAAAAACCTAAAGATTTCTGTCTGATCAAAAACTTTTCATAATTTCTAAAATTCTACTCGGGTTTTCTTTCAAAAGTCTTTCCCCCAAGGAGCTTTGGATTTTATTCCAAGTATCTAATCAAACAATTGTGTCCTTAGTCAAATATCTTTTCGGAGGTTTCGAATTTTATTCAAAATTGAAGATTTGGTCACCACTTCCTTATCTACCATTTTTCATAAAAGTCAAAATTCCCCCTAAAGTCAATGACTTAAAGATTCTTATTCAATCAAATACCTTCCATAACCTCCAATGCTCTACTTAAGTTGGAAAAGTTCCTTTTTTTTTAGAAGTTATTCTTTAATCACATGTTTTATTGGGGATTTAAATTTTAAGAAGAAAAGAATTCTTTTTTTTTTTTTATCACCAAGGTAAGAACCCAAATTCAAACTCAAATTCTTTAAAATTTGAAAACAACCCCCCTAATTTACTAATGATTAGTCAAATCATTATCAAAATATGAATCACTGCAAAACTTGAACCCCTAAATCTTTGTAATTGGATCATTGCCCCAAATAACTCGGAGTGCAACAGAATCAAATCACTCCCATATCAGACTCCCCAGATTCTTGGAATGAAATCATTGACTTTCTGGTTGTTGATCTCTGGAATCAAATCAAATCAGTTTCAAAATATCACATAAGCACATAATTTGCATTCATGCCTATTGGGGGTTACGGTTTCCCTGTCTTAATTTACCAATGAGATCAACGATTCACTAAATCATTCGAAGAGGCAATAATACAATCCTAGAAAAGACGGTATCCTGCCCTTGTTTGAAAGGTGCTAATGCTCTCTATATGCAAATGGTAAGTTTGGTCCCAAAAAGGTACATCGGTTATTACTATCAATATACCACTCTTTCCACAAGGGAATGATCAAACAGTCCTAATAGCATAATCTAATGCTTGGCTTGTTGACATAACATAACCCACGAATATTGTCTGGGATATTATGCAACAAATCTGAGAATAGGTGAACGGACCCAGTCAATTTTGTTTAACACTTGCCATCGGATCTCGAAGTCATCATCATCACCCATTAGGTGATAGTTGCCCAACCAAAGTAATTTTGAGGAATTTTAATGATTCCTACCAGACTGATCAATCTAAACAATTGTCGTTCCATTGTTTATTGTTTCCCGCAATGTGCCCCAATTTATTTTCAAAAGTGCATGATAAAATTTCACCTTCAATTTTTTTTCAAAATAAAGTGCATTTTTTTATTTAAATTTTCAAAGTTTTCCTTCGCTCTTTTTTTTTTTTCAAATGTTTTGAGGAGTTCGAATTTTATTCCAATGAATTAATCAAACAATCATCCTTTTGCCAAATATCTTACAAAGGAACCAAAATTTTATTCAAAATGAGAGACTTGGTCATTACTTCCTTGTCTGTCATTTCTCCATAAAATTAAGAATCCCTCATAGACAGTGGCCCAAGGATTTTTAGTTGATGAAAGAACCTTCCATAATTTCTGAACTCTATTCAAATTTTATTTTCAAGAAATTTCCAAGGAATATAAGATCTTATTCGAAGAAATCAATCAAACAGTTACCTCATAGTCAAATGTCTTCTAAGGAAATTCAAATTTTCATTTCAAAGTGAAAGATAGGTCATTACCTCCTCATCTAACACTTTTCAATAAAATCAAATTCCCTCTAAAGTCAAAAACCTAAAGATTTTTGTCTGATCAAAAACTTTTCATAATTTCTAAAATCCTACACGGGTTTTCTTTCAAAATTCCTTCCTCCCAAGGAGCTTTGGATTTTATTCCAAGTATCTAATCAAACAATTGTCTCCTTAGTCAAATATTTTTTCGGGAATTTCAAATTTTATTCAAAATTGAGGATTTGGTCACCATTTCCTTATCTACCATTTTTCATAAAAGTTGAAATCCCCCCTAAAGTCAACGACTTAAAGATTCTTATTCAATCAAACACCTTCCCTAACCTCCAATGCTCTACTTAAGTTGGAAAGCTCCTTTTTCTTTTTAGAAGTTATTCTTTAATCACATGTTTTATTGGGGATTTAAATTTTAAGAAGAAAAAAATTCTGTTTTTTTTTTTTTTTATCACCAAGGTAAGAACCCAAATTCAAATTCAAATTCTTTAAAATTGGAAAACAATCACCCGAATTTACTAATGATTACTCAAATCATTATCAAAATATGAATCACTGCCAAAATTGAACCCCCAAATCTTTGTAATTGGATCATTGCCCCAAATAACTCGGATTGCAATAGAATCAAATCACTGCCATATCAGACTCCCCAGATTCTTGGAATGAAATCATTGTCTTTCTGGTTGTTGATCTCTAGAATCGAATCAAATCAGTTTCAAAATATCACATAAGTACATAATTTGGATTCATGCGTATTAGGGGGTACGATTTCCCTGTCCTAATTTAAAAATGAGATCCACGATTCACTAAATCATTTGAAGAGGCAATAATACAATCCTAGAAATGAGGGTATCCTGCCCTTGTTTGGAAGGTGCTAATGCTCTCTATATGCAAAAGGTAGGTTTGGTCCCAAAAAGGTACATCGGTTATTACTATCAATATACCACTCCTTCCACAAGGGAATGATCAAACAGTCCTAGTAGCATAATCTGATGCTTTCCTTGTTGACATAACATAACCCACGAATATTGTCTGGGATATTATGCAACAAACCTGAGAATAGGTGAACGGACCCAGTCAATTTTGTTTAACTCATGCCATCGGATCTTGAAGTCATCATCATCACCCATTAGGCGATAGTTGCCCAACCAATGTAATTTTGAGGAATTTTAATGATTCCTACCAGACTGATCAATCTAAACAATTGTTGTTCCAGTGTTTATTGTTTCCCGCAATGTGCCCCAATTTATTTTCAAAAGTGCATGATAAAATTTCAACTTCAATTTTTTTTTTTCAAAATAAAGTGCCTTTTTCTATTTAAATTTTCAAAGTTTTCCTTTGCTCTTTTTTTTCAAATGTTTTGAGGAGTTCGGATTTTATTCCAATGAATTAATCAAACAATCATCCTTCAGCCAAATATCTTACAGACGAACCAAAATTTTATTGAAAATGAGAGACGTGGTCATCACTCCCTTGTCTGGCATTTCTCCATAAAATTAAGATTCCCACAAAGACAGTGGCCCAAGGATTTTTAGTCGATGAAAAGAACCTTCCATAATTTCTGAACTCTACTCAAATTTTATTTTCAAAAAATTTCCAAGGAATATAAGATCTTATTCGAAGAAATCAATCAAGCAGTTACCTCATAGTCAAATGTCTTCTAAGGAAATTCAAAATTTCATTTCAAAGTGAAAGATAGGTCATTACCTCCTCATCTAACAATTTTCAATAAAATCAAATTCCCTCTAAATTCAAAAACCTAAAGATTTCTGTCTGATCAAAAACTTTTCATAATTTCTAAAATTCTACACGGGTTTTCTTTCAAAATTCCTTCCTCCCAAGGAGCTTTGGATTTATTCCAAGTATCTAATCAAACAATTGTCTCCTTAGTCAAATATCTTTTCGGGGATTTCGAATTTTATTCAAAATTGAAGATTTGGTCACCACTTCCTTATCTACCATTTTTCATAAAAGTTGAAATCCCCCCTAAAGTCAACGACTTAAAGATTCTTATTCAATCAAACACCTTCCATAACCTCCAATGCTCTACTTAAGTTGGAAAGTTCCTTTTGTTTTTAGAAGTTATTCTTTAATCACATGTTTTATTGGGATTTAAATTTTTAGTAGAAAAAAATTCTTTTTTTTTTTATCACCAGGGTAAGAACCCAAATTCAAACTCAAATTCTTTAAAATTGGGAGACGACCCTCCTAATTAACTACTAATTACTCAAATCATTATCAAAATTTGAGTCACTGCCAAAATTGAACCAACAAATCTTTGTAATTGGATCATTGCCCCAAATAACTCGGATTGTAACAGAATCAAATCACTGCAATATGAGACTCTCCAAATTTTGGGAATGAAATCATTGTCTTTCTGGTTGTTGATCTCTTGAATCAAATCAAATCAGTTTCAAAATATCACATAAGCACATAATTTGCATTCATGCCTATTGGGGGGTATGATTGCCTTGTCTTAATTTAGAAAAGAGATCCACGATTCACTAAATCATTCGAAGAGGCAGTAATACAATCTTAGAAAGGAGGGTATCCTGCCCTAGTTTGGAACGTGCTAATGCTCTCTATATGCAAAAGGTAAGTTTGGTCCCAAAAAGGTACATCGGTTATTACTATCAATATACCACTCCTTCTACAAGGGAATGATCAAACAGTCCTAGTAGCATAATCTGATGCTTGCCTTATTGACATAACATAACCCACGAATAGTGTCCGGCATATTACGCAGCAAACCTGAGAATAGGTGAACGCACCTGTAGACACCCCATTTTTGACTGTCCTCATGACGTGGACGTCATAGTTTGAACACTCGATGATCATCCATGTTCGTGTTAGTTTTGAGTTCCCGAAGGTCTCGGTCGCGCGCCTTGCCTCAGAATCTCTTAACTTGCCTGTTTTGTGATTGGTTGTGGACCAAGAACTTGTTTGTTTTTGCTTCTAAGGGAAGAAAATGGCTTGTTGGTCATCCCCACACCTCACCGGCCTTGGCTTGAGGCCACCGGCCCTATTTTGTTGCTACCGGCCATTGGTGAGGCCAGTCGGCATTGTTTTTGGTCGACAGGCCGTTTGTTTGGTCAATCGGCCATATCCTCTGGCTGGGACTTCTTTTTTGACTTTTTCAGGCACTTTACATGCCAGCTGTACGAGCTGGAGCACACATACCTATCCTCCATACACGTGTATGGAGGATTTGCACCATTTGCACCTTTTTGCTCTAGCTTCTTGAGGAAGCTTTGAACCCTTTGCCTTAGCTTCACCAAGATGCTTGGACCTCTGCCTTAGCTTCCCCAAGAAGCTTGAACCTTTGTTCTATCTTCTTGAGGAAGCTTGACCCCTTTGTCTTAGCTTCTCCAAGAAGCTTAGGCCCTTTTTGTTCTATAAAAGAGGGCCTCCCTCCTCCTTTAGAGTTGTTGAACAATTCAAAGATATATATCACTCTCTCTATATCTCCCTCTCTCTCTAGATTGTGTGTGTAATAGTGTGTTTGTTCCTATTTTTGCACTAAAGCACCTAGTGTTACACTATACCTTGGTTATTGAGGTGTTGAGAGGTTGTTCTTAGAGTTTTGAGTTGGTTTTGACTAGAAGGAGGGGGTTGGAGTTGCTGTTCTTGAAGTGTTCTTCAAGGGTGAGCACTATTGCTTTATATTCTCCATTTTTGCATTAGCTTTTAGCCTATCTTGCATGCTTTTTTGAGCTTAGTGTATAGCTGATAAAATTTCTGTATTTTTATGCTTAAGATGTTTGTTTAAGGTCATTTTGGTGTTGGGGGTCGTCCTCCCCCTCTTAGGCCTTGTTTGGCCTCTTTTTGTGCCTTCTTTGTTGAGCTTTGGAACTTTCGTGTATTGGCCTTCTCACCACTGAAATCCAGAGGATTTTCAGTGGTGGTGAAGTGGTCTTGAGGTCTTATATAGGGGAGGCACACCCCTCTCCCTTTGTGTCTCATATGCATGTGTTTTGGGCTCATAAGGATAGCATGCATGCTAGGTCGATTTTGGCTCCATCTCAGTGGGTATTTAGTGATATTTGATCATGGTTTACCTCTATTTTAGGTTGGTTTGTTGCCCCCTTGCGTGCACCATACACTTGCCTTGCATTCCTCTATTTTTCTTAGAAATGCATCATGCATTTAGACCACCATGCTTGCATGTTTTGACTTAACTTTGTGAAGGTTTTAGTCATGTTTTAATGTGTTTAAGTTCTGTTTGGTGTCAATTTGGTCATGCTTGCCATGTTTTATATAACCTCTTTGCATTCTCGCTTGTTGGCTTCGGGTGTGCGAGTCATTAGCATGCTTCATTTGAGCTATTTCAGTGATTTGGCATCACTTGTCATCATATTTCAGTCCATGTTTCATGGCCACACACTTGCATTTATCACCTATTCTATACTTTGGAGAGTTATTGTTTCATGCTCTTTATTTGGACCATTGCATGTGCCTCCATGATTCGGTCTTTGGAAGACCTTCTCATTGGGTTTTGGGGTTTGTTTTGGTGTATTATAACTCTGATTTTATTTGCTTAAGTCATGTCATGTTCGGTTGTAAGAGGTATAGTGCATTTGCCCTTTTGGGCCTTGTATGCGTCTTGTTTTGTGCCATTCTTTCTAGCATGTTTTGGCTTTGTTCCATATGAGTTTTAGCTTCATTTTGGTCTGCCTCGGGACTATTTTGAGCCGCTTTGACCATTTGGGGCTTGGTTGACATAGTCATGGTTTAAGTTTTGTAACTAGCTTTCAGCTTTAACTCCATTAACATGCCATGTTTGCATTGTGTAGTCCATTTGGCAGCATTCTCCATGTGATTTCAGAGTTTATTGTAATGCCATATCCTCATATTTATCACATCTCGCTCATGTTTGAAGGTTGTGCATTGTGGCCTAATTGATAGACCAGCATGTGTGCATGTTTATCTCACATTTTGGTGCCTTATTTTTGGTATTTTGGCCACTGTTTTGGGGCATGGCTGAGGCCTCCCATTTCGGTTTAAGCCCACCCTTGTACATATTTGCATGTTTGGCATGTTGCATCTTGTTACATCATTTGCATGCTTGCATTATATCATGTTTGCATGTTCTCATTACATTAGCTTAGCTTGCATGTTAGGTCGTGTTGCATTGTATCTTGCATGCTTAGCACATTTTACATTTGCATGTTTAGGTTGCATCACATTTGGCATGCTTTGCTAACTTAGCCCCATATTGCATACTCGAGCCATATCGCATACATGCATTGCATTATGTTTGGTTTAGGGTGTCAAGCCAAACATGAGGAATGAGGTGTGTTCGAACTTAAAGTGACGAAACACGTCTCAATCCTTGGTCGCCGACACTCTTGATCTCAACATGATAGAGTGTGTAGCACTCATTTGTTTTGTTGCATTCATTTACATTGATTTGCAAGCTTGGTACCTTTGGCCATCATGCATCGAAATACGTGATTGGTGGCCCGAGGACCGAGGGCCACACTCCCTTGAGTTCATTACATGATAGGGAGAGTGGCTCTGCACACATTGTCTTGTAAATGCTTTGCCATGCACTATCTGTCCTCTGCTGTAGCAAAACCAATGCTCTGCAGGAAGAAATGGCCGGTCGACCAATTTTAGTGCCGGCCGGCTACCAAAGTCTAGCCGATGGTCCCACTTTTGGTCGATAACTGTATTCCAGTGGCCGGTGGACTTTCATTATGGCCGGTGACATCCCATGGTACTATGGGAGTGTTCCAGAAGCATTACAAGTATTTTCACAGTTCTCAGAGGTACGGAACAGTGCAAACAGAGGCAACAGTGGCATGGCAACGGGTTTCCGAGCGAGGCGATCAAGCATGCATCATCCAAGCATTCTAAGGCGGGGCTGCAGTGGCCTCCCTTTGTAACTAATTTGTTAATTAATTTAGGGTTTTGTAATATTTAATTAGCTAGAGTAGTTAATTATTTATTTGTGTTGTATTATCGGACCCTCCAAGCGAGGGCACAATTGTAATAAGTGTGCGTTTGTGTGATGTATGTCTTCCAACCCCATGCCTTTATCCCTTTTATTTACCAGCTTATGATGGTTAGATTAGGGCATGTTTCAATTAGCATACTTATGCTTGCATGTTTGCATCCATTCATCTGTCTTGCATGCACCGGGCTCGGCACATCATGCTAACTACATTGTATTTCAATTCCAATTTGAATACATGTATCAAGTTGCATTTCACATGACATCTTAGAATAGTCAAGCCTATTTCTAGTTACATTTTGCATGTGTTGCATTAGCCATCTTAACATAAACTAGGATCATGCATTTGATTACTAACTAGTCCCTGTTTTGGCTCGGAGTACTAGGTAAGCGTTTATGCTTTAGCATCCTTGGATGTGTGTGAGTGTTGCCATGACAGCATGCTTACCATGAGGCTATCTGCTTAGTTGATTAACTGCTTGAAAGCCTGTGGGTGAAGGTTGGGTTACTTAGATTGGAGTAATTCGTCGAAACCCGTGCTTTAGCATACTTGTGAGTAGCAAATTTCAATCCATTTTCAAAACACACGGATATGCGATGTTTTGCTCCAAATTAGGCAACCTAGTCTATACTTGTTTTGCTGTACACATCACATAGTAATTCTAGCTAATTAACTGGAATAAGAACGCATAATGTTTTCAAAACAAGATATCATGTTAGTAAAGGCCGATCTTTGATCGGGCGAGCGGGGGTGCTCATTGCATGACCTTCCCCTCTCGTACCCAAGTTCCCGAGCCAAGGCAACTTTGGTGATGACGGACATGTGGCCTTAGGCAACGAGTCAGGGTTTCCTAAATTTCCCAAAAATAAAACATTTAGGTGGCAACTCTATATCTGGCAAAGCAGTCCATGTTTGGCACTTCTTTCTAAAAATCTGTTTTCAAAACGATTTGCCGAATTTGGACTCTTTGGTGATTTATCAGTCTTGCATTGCACTTTGCGAGACTAGATTCAGAACCGTGACAATTTGAGTCCGAACCGTAGTAAGCCCAAATAAACAGAACGGGATTCCCTCCCGGGACGTTCGGGCGCGTCTACAGCACCCTATCAATTTTGTTTAACACTTGTCATCGGATCTGGAAGTCATCATCATCACCCATTAGGTGATGGTTGCCCAACCAAGGTAATTTTGAGCAATTTTAATGATTTCTACCAGACTGATCAATCTAAACAATTGTTCTTCCATTATTTATTGTTTCCCGCAATGTGCCCTAATTTATTTTCAAAAGTTCGTGATCAAATTTCAATTTCAACTTTTTTTTTTCAAAATAAAGTGCCTTTTTTTATTTAAATTTTCAAAGTTTTCCTTTGCTCCTTTTTTCAAATGTTTTGAGGAGTTCGGATTTTATTCCAAGGAATCAATCAAACAATCATCCTTTAGCCAAATATCTTACAGAGGAACCAAAATTTTATTCAAAATGAGAGACTAGGTCATCACTTCCTTGTCTGAGATTTCTCCATAAAATTATGGTTCCTTGAAAGTCAGTCGCCCAAGGATATTTATTCGACGAAAAGAACTTTCCATAATTTTCGAACTCTACTCAAATTTTATTTTCAAAATTTTTTTAACGAATTTAAGATCTTATTCGAAGAAATCGATCAAACAGTTACCTTATAGTCAAATGTCTTCTAAGGAAATTATAAATTTCTTTTCAAAGTGAAAGACTCGGTCTTTACCTCCTCATCTAACACTTTTCCATAAAATCAAATCCCTTCTAAAGTCAAAAACCTAAAGATTTCTGTCTGATAAAAAACTTTTCATAATTTCTAAAATTCTACTCGAGGTTTCTTTCAAAATTGTTTCCTCCCAAGGAGCTTTGGATTTTGGGAGTGAAATCGCTGTCTTTCTGATTATTGATCTCTAGAATCAAATCAAATCATTTTCAAAATGTCACATTAGCACATAATTTAAATTCATCCATATTAGGGATTAGGATTGCCCTGTCCTAATTTAGAAATCAGATCTAGGATTCACTAAATCATTCACAGAGGCAATAATACAATCCTAGAAAGGAGGGTATCCTGTCCTAGTTTGGAAGGTGCTAATGCTCTCTATATGCAAAAGGTAAGCTTGGTCACAGAAGGGTACATCAGTTATTACTATCAATATACCTCTCATTCCACAAGGGAATGATAAAAAAATATATAAATACATTAAAAAATAAAATAAAGTGGATAATTATTGGACACCCCACAAAATGGAATTTTCCATATAGCACCAAGAATATATCTGGTAACAATAAAATTATTGCTTTAACAGCAGAATCAAGAGAAGCAGATTCTAACACGTGTTTCTCCACAGCTAGTACTAACTCTGCTGAAGCCACTTCTGTGTCAATAATTCGAAGCACGATGAGGTACAAGTCCTTAAGCAGAACTTCACTCAATTTCTAGAGAGCTTGACAAAAAGTTCTTAGTTGGTAAATTTTTCAATTCAATTTTTAATTTGTTGTTAAATTGTTTCAAACATGAATTTATTGATCTTTTATGTAGTTTAAATCATGTTTTTACAAGATGGAATGAAAAAAGGGTTTTCTAAAGCAAAAGCATAGCTATTTTAGGGGTGAGTTTTCATGATTGCGCAGAATTGAAATTGTGCAGAGGCTTGACTTTGATGAATTTTTAAAAATAGTTCTCTACCTCGTAATTTCCTGAAATTTTAATAGGCAATCCCTCCATGAGTCTAGTATATTGTGTAATAGAAGAAAATTTCAATAAATGAATTTTAAATAAATCTCAATCTAGGTTGTGTTCTGTTTTACTACTTTGCTGAATTCTATTTTGACCTACTGTTTTCTATAAGTTTTTTAGTTGAAGAGACACTTGAAACAATTCAAAATAAGTCAAATTTCTTGATGTTGTACCAAGGGAGCACAATAAATCACTACCTTCAAACTCTATTGCAAAATGTGCTAAACTTTTATTGGATTTTCACCAAAAAATTATCATTAGATCTTCAAGTTTTCTATCTGAATAAAAAATGAAATAGTAAAAGAATCAAGTCTTATTATGTTGCAGACACATAGAACAAGTGTAAATTGAATCAAATTATGGTTGAACAACCTCACCTATCCACTTCAATGAAAAGCTAAAACACTTTCACTTAAAAAAAACACATTCAGTAAGTAGCATTGACAACAAAATCGATACATACACATACCTATAGGGCAAAGGAAAATCATATTTGGATTTGAGACAGAGAGGGCACAACTTGTCAATACAAAATCAAGGCATCGACATTTCTACCCTGCAATGAATCCAATATTAAAGAGATGTTAGATAAGGACCAACAACAAATGGTGAATGTCATTGCATTTTTATACGAAAAGTGAGGTCATACAACCCCAGAATAGAGTAAACAACACAAATATAAGATCGGCTCAACAGGAAACATAAGCATGAGATGCGATAAATCTGTTTAAACTAACAATATTATCATCATGACAATAATCTGTTTGACTCATCATAATCACTTTGTTGCCAAATTAATAAGCCCACAAGAAGCTCAAGGAAAAGCCAATTCAATGTAGAGAGAAAGCTCATAACTTGGTCTAATTTCTTAATATGGATCCATAAAAAGCAAGCTAACAAATCAACCCAAAAACAAAAATATTTGCGTATCAAACTACGGCATTATGGTAATTATGTAACCATCCTCCGTTTTTGGAATTATATGAAAAAAAAAATTAACATCAATTTTTAAATGTTTAGCTAATTTTATTTATTTATTTAAAATGAAAAAGAAAGAAAGATAGAAAGATAGAAAAGAAAAGGAAAAAGATAGTACAGAGAACTCTAGGTCAATACCAAATCAAAGCCCTAAATCTAAGAGAACTAGAAACTCTAGATTATAGTATTTCGAATTAGCTAGCTCAGGATCTGCATCTGTTCAATCCAGATCAAAGTCATTCAAATAAAAAACAACATCAGCCAAGTCCATATTTAAGCTTAAAATCTTAGGCCACAACAATAAATAACCAAACGAATAAAAGTAGTTTGATCTCAAATCCAACATCTACGAATCGAATGCAAATGACACGCATGAGGTGGATCGAAGCCTTAACTGTTGGAGAGAAAAAGACAAAGAGAGAAAGAGATCGAGGAAGGAGAGCGGACAAAGAAAGAGATCGAGGGAGGGAGGAGAGGAGAGGAGCCCTAACCTGTTCAGATTAATTGAAGAAGCTGAGGTATTCTTCGTCTCCTCTCTTCTTCTTCTCCTCCTCGTCTTCATCTTCTGTCTCGGTCTTCTTCTCCTCCCTTTTCTTCGTCTTCTCCTATTCTCTCTCTCTCTCTCTCTCTCTCATTTCCTGATTATGCCATTTTCAAAACTTTAGTCCCACCAAAGTCCAACCTATGGCGTGTTTTTTTCTTTATTCAATTATAGGAGAAAACGGCTTTAACTCGGCTTTACCAATGCCGTTTTTAGTGAAGAAAAAATTTTAAAAAAAAATAGCTCAATGAAAATGGCTTTTGAAAAGTCGTTTTTACTTAAGGTATAATTAAATTTGAGTTAATTAAAAACGGTTTTACTAAAAATGTTTTTAGTAAAAAAATTTTTTGCCATTTATATTTTTAGCATAAATATTGGTTACCAATATTAATTTTTAAAAATAAAATGGTGTTTCGAAAACCGTTTTATAAAACCCGTTTTATAATACAGTTTTTGTAAAACTGTTTTCAGTTTAATATTGTTTTTCCATTTTGTTTTGGCTTAAAACTCAGCTGGTCCAACAACAGTCCAAAACACACCCACACACACTCTGCATTCAAAATTGTCGAATAGCACTGTGAAGAAGGCCATGAAGAGAGACACGCGAAGAGCACCGCAGAGGCGGCGAAAAAGACGAAGGCCACCGCGTGATCTATATGAAGAATGAAGAATGGGTAACTTGACACCACTGCCAAAAAGAGGAAGACCTTCAGCAAACATCCGCATTAAGGTTTGTATTGCATAAATGATGGTTTTCATTTTAGATTTCGGAGTTTCAATTTATAAATTAGGGATTGCTGAAACTAGGGTTTTGAAAAGGTACAAATGTTGTAATTTATAAATTAGGGATTGCTGAATCTAGGTTGTTCAATGTAGAACAAAATTTTCTAGCCACAAAATTTGACAAATTATTTGGTCATCTGTTGTATTTTATTTTAAATGGTTGTAATTATCTTATTGTATGTCGAAATGAAATTTTTTCCATTTTGATTATATAAACTTTTGTGAAAGATGTTCAGGTTTTTTGTTTGCAAATAATTTTACAATATTTTTTTATTTCAAATGTGGCCATTATTTAAAATGTACAGGTTATGTATTTTAAATGTACAGGTTTTATATTTGGAAATATTTTGTATTTTATTTGAAATGTGGGCAGTATTTGGTTTTATTTGCAAATGATTTTATTTCCATTTTCATTAAGAGTAGTAGTCCAAAAATAAATGTCTTCATATTGTATGTTTCATCAATAAATTGATTCATCTGACCAATATGTACGGTTTTCTTGGACGTGTCACATTTTTTTGCATTTTTATGAGGGAATTGTAAAACGAATTTGTGAGCATTTATTATTTAGAGTTTGCATAAGTATAGGTTTGAATATATAGCGTCTGTATAGTGTTAGAAACCTATCTTGTGTATGCATAGGGTTCAATATGTATGTTGACGATTATATAGACTTTTATAATTTTGGCTTTCTATCAGGCATTATAATCAAATGTCATATACTAACAGTTCGACAATGAAAATCAGATTCCCAAATATGCTTCCGTTATTCTTTTGAAAAAATTGACAATGTTTATATGCACAGTTTACGTATGGAAGTTGTTAGCATTATGTTCTATTGGGGGGAAACATTTTGCGAAATCGCGAGTACAGCGATTCCGGTATTCCTTTTACTGTTCCGTTGCATTCCGGACCCGGTTCCATGGAGTTGGTAGTTGTGCCTATCTTGTTGTCGTCCTTTAATTCCATTTGTTTGAGTTTTAGGATGTGTTGGGCTTGGTAGTTATAGGTTGGTAGAGCTTTGGCTCCCATTGCTGTTGCCCAGTTTTTGAGTGGTCCGCTCGAGCGGGTCATTTCACGCTCGAGCGGGGTTTACACCTTTCCAGCATTTCGAGTCCCTGCAAAACTTGTGCAGGTGTGTTTTCTACGCTCGAGCAGGTTTCTTGCGCTCGAGCAGGCTTGTTGGCGCTTGAGCAGGTAGTACCTTATTGGTGAAAGTTCTGGGAGGTGAAAATCTACGCTTGAGCGGACTGATTTTCGCGCTCGAGCGGATATACTTTATCCTTGTGTCTTGGCACTCGAGCGGGCATTCTTGCGCTCGAGCGGACCTAGTTTTTTATTCTTGACGCTCGAGCGTTGTCTTTCCGCTCGAGCGGGAATGTCGTATAACAGAGGGCAGCTGGGCATTTTTGAATCATTTTCTACACTTCCACTCTCTCTCTTACTTTCCCAATAACGTTTTTGAGAGCCTCTCTCTCTAGAAACTCCCTTCTCTCTAGGGTTTGATCTAGTTAGAGTGTTTCCCTACCCTTTGGCCTTTGTAAAAGTTGTGTTGATCGTCGAGGGCTACATTTTGATCCGAGAAACTTGTGATTTGGAGCAACTTCATTTTCGTCATCTTCTTCTTTGGGTGTCCTCGTTTGAGGTAGGGATTCCTACTCACTCTTATGGTCTTTGACATAGATTTTTGGTGGTTTTGATAAAGTGTTGAAGTTGGGTAATTTTGGGACTTAGGATTTCAAAATGTTAAAAGAGGGTTTTGTTATTTTGATTCTAAAATGTGTATTGTGGGTTTCAAAATAATGATATTGTTGTTGGTTGTTGATATGTAGACCTTTGGGTCGTCAATATTGGGAAATGGGGTAGAAAACCCTAATTGGTTGTATAAATTAATTGGTATGATTAATTTGGGAAAATTGTGGTTATATGGAATTGAGTTAGAAATAATGAAATTGGCTCATTATATAGTAGAATAGTGGAGTTGGATTTATTAATCGCTCACCTTTGAAAACATTGATATTTTATCTGTTGGAACTTTTATTATCTGTTTAGAAATAATTGCTTGGGCTATCGGTGGAGGGTAGTTTTGATTGTTGTAGACAATGCATGATGATTAGGCAAACTAAAACTAATCAATTGGATATGTCATAGAGTATGACGGTTGATAGAATACATTAACGTTATGTATTGATTGATTGTGTATATGACCTATGTGTATATACGTTGTGTGTGTGGGAGGAGACAGGGGATATACTCCACGATTTAGGGAAAGGTAGGGGATGGACCTCTAAACTGGATGTTGTTTGGGAGGAGATAGGGGATGGACTCCACTGATACAGCTCATATGCTTGTCAGTTAACGTGTTGATACAGCTTGTATGCTTATCTATGGAAGTGTTGATACAGCTCATATGCTTATCTATGGAAGTGTTGATACAGCTTATATGCTTATCTTTCGAAGTATTGATATAGCTAATATGCATATCCGTTGAAATATGGATACAACTTGTATGCTTATCTGTTGAGATATTGATACAACTAGTATGTTTATCTATTGTAAAATGGGAAACGTTTAATATGAGTCACTGTCTCATATAAGTGGTTGGCCTGGTTCTGAGCCGTTGATGTAGATTGTGAATTGATAAGAAATGGAAACTGAAATGAAACATGAACATAGTGGTCATGAAATGGAAATGGGTTATGAATTGATTTATGAAAATTGAATATTTATCAATTGCTAATGTCTTAGTTATTGCTCATACTGTGTTTAGCATATCTCTACTGGGCGTTGGCTCACCCTTTATGGGACATTATTTTCAGGTACAGGTAGTATGCCACCACTAAGCACATAGATTGGATGATGATGAGAGTCGAAGACTCTTTTTATTCATTTTGTTTGTATTACATGTATATCAAGCCAAGGATTTATTTTTTACAGAGTTAGCACTCTTCTTTTGTGTAACGAGGTGTTGACTTGGAAAGCTGTAAGCCCATAGGGCATTTGCTTTTGTTGTTAACATGTAATAAAGTTGTAAGAATTACTCTGATGAATAGAAATGGTTGGTTTCTTTTATATCAATGCATGTCTATAGTGATGGGTTTTATGTATTTTTTTGAGGGCGTTACAACTTGGTATCAAAGCTACCGGGTTCGAATACTTTGGGTACGCGGGAAGTGATTAGTATCACAATGGGTTTGTCTCGCTTGATAGAGACTTAGATGTAGTGTCATATGCTATATGTTTAATTGATAACATACTTATGTGACTATGTGGGTATGGAATGTAATTTCTAGGATGTTGATTGGATCCTTGGGTTTCTGGGAGTCTTGTTAGAAAAGCACTTGATCAATGCTGTTTCTAACCGGAACTCTAGTAACGCCTCGGGACTATTATTATCCCGAAATGAAATTCGTAATTGCTTATGTGATTATGTGCTTACGCGAAGTGAATTATAGTTGTCCATGCATTAGGACGTGAGTGTTATAGCCTCGGCACATTTGTGAATGTGCTAATGGTCTTGGTAACCTTTATTAGGATGTCAAGACGAGGACGTGGTAGGCGTGGTAGGCAGGAGATGCCTTTACCGGATAATATTCCGGCACAGCAGGAGGGAGTTGGTCAGGCTAATGTGGCTAAGCCAGCAAGTCAGCAGGCTATGGGTGCCTTGGCCCGAGAGATAGCAGGAGCTTTGGGTATTCTCAGAGCAAGGAATCAGGAACAGGCCCACACAGCTGAGGCAGGGCCTTCCTTCTTGAAGAGGGAATTCTTCCGATCCAATCCGGACGAGTTTGTTGGGGATCCGAAGGACCACTTAAGGCTGACGAGTGGTTGGAACAGATGGAGAAGACGTTCGAGATGCTTGGCATCGAGGACGGGGCTTTAAAGGTGACCTTGGCATCCTTCCAACTGAAGGGAGATGCGGGTCAATGGTGGAAGTACGAGAAGGGCAGTGTTGGTGGTGCATGGGAGGCGTTTGTGAATGCTTTCCAGGAGAATTTTTTATCTTCAACTGCTAGGGAGAAGCTGAGGGAGCAGTTTTGCCAACTTAAACAGCAGGGCTTGTTAGTGGCCGAGTTTGAGGCTACTTTTACTAGTCTATCCAGGTTTGCACCTGAACTTGTGGCGTCTGAGGAACGCCGTTACTTTGAGTTTGAGCGGAAGTTGAGACGTGGACTCAAGCTGAGAGTTGGAGGGTCCTTTATCTGAGAGTACAGACGTTTGGTTGATGCTGTAGCTCATATGGAGATTATGACGCAGGAGGAGGATGAAGGGCAGAGAGGCTCCAAGAGGAGCCAAGATGGTCAGGGTGACGGTAGGAGACAGAGGGGCTCTAACCCTCAGCAGTCTCAGGGTGGTTTGGCTAGATCGACCTTTCCAGTGCCGAGTGCGGGCTCTGGGAGAGGTAGTCAGGGAGGCTTGACTTGTTTTGCGTGTGGCCAGCTGGGTCACAAGTCTTCGGTTTGTCCGCAGAAGGGAGGGGGCTAGCGAGCTGCTTCTTCTTCAGCTAGACCTCAAGGCCAGAGTCAGGGTAGGGGCTAGCCTTTGTCTTACTATCAGTGTGGTCAGCCTGGGCACCTGAAGAGGTATTGCCCACAGTTGAGGGCCACTTCAGGAGCGTCTGGTTCTAGGCAGACGCGGAGTTTTCAGCCAGCTCAGTCTGTGCAGGCCTCGAGGGCCAATCTGGGAGCTTCGTCATCCTAGTCAGTGCAACAGTCTTTTGCTCCTCGAGGTGAGTAAGTGGATCAGGGGCCTACAGGGCGCGTGTATGCTGTTACCGCGCAGGACCTAGTACCGGCTCCATCAGTAGTGAGAGGTACCTTTCTGTTTTGCAACTCAGTTGCTAGTGTATTGATTGATACGGGTGCATCTCATTCTTTTGTATCTGCTGCATTCGTAACTGTGTTAGAGTTGGAGTTGGCACAGTTAGCATCTCCTATTTGTGTTGTATCACCTGTTTCAGGTGAATTGATTTTGTAACACGGATGTAGAGGTTGTGATATAGAGGTCGCCGACTATAGGCTTCCTTTTCCTTTTGTGGTCATGCCCATGAAGGGTTTTGATATTATTTTGGGTATGGACTGGCTATCGTCATACCGGGCTGTTATTGATTGCTACCGTCAGAGGATCACAGTTTGTACCTTGAGCAGGGAGTGTTTCCATTTCTTGGGGAATCAGGTTGGTAGTGTATTGCCACCGATGTATGATCCGCGAGGGTGGAATAAGCTTAGTGGTCTACTTGCTAGCTTTATGAGTGGTGAGCGTGATGAGACCCAGATTGTATTGCCAAGGGTGGTTTGTGAGTATTCGAATGTTTTTCCCTAGGACCTCGTTAGTTTGCCACCTCACCGAGAGATAGAGTTCTTTATTGATTTAGTGCCCGGCACAGCACCGATTTCTATGGTGCCTTACCATTTTGCCCCAGCCGAGTTGAGTGAGTTGAAGATTCTGCTCCAGGAATTGCTAGATAAGGGCTTTGTTCGCCCTAGTGTTTCGCCGTGGGGAGCACCGGCCCTCTTTGTTAAAAAGAAAGATGGTGCCTTGAGATTGTGTATCGACTACCAAAAGTTGAATCGGGCTACGATTAATAATAAGTACCCTATGCCCCGTATAGATGATTTGTTTGACCAGTTGAAGGGTTCCCGTTGTTTCTCTAAGATGGACTTGAGATCGGGTTACCACCAGTTGAGGGTCAGGGAGGAGGATATTCCTAAGACGGCATTCCGTACGCGGTATGGCCATTATGAGTTTCTGGTAATGCCATTCGGGCTTACCAATGCACCAGCAGTCTTTATGGACTTAATGAACTGGATCTTCCGGGAATTCCTAGATCGCTTTGTGGTCATTTTCGTGGACGACATTCTTATCTATTCGCCTTCTGAGGAGGAGCACGAGGAACACTTGAGAGTGGTTCTTGAATTGCTTAGAGCCCATAGGCTGTATGCCAAGTTTGGGAAGTGTGAGTTCTGGCTAGGAGAGGTCAAATTGTTATGCCAAGTGGTATCCAGGGAAGGGGTGTTTGTTGATACATCCAAGGTAGAGGCAGTGCAAGATTGGGCACAGCCTAAGAGTGTGTTTGAGATCTGCAGTTTTCTGGGATGAGTTGGGTATTATCGTCGGTTTGTGAAAGATTTCTCCAGGCTAGCTTCGCCGTTGACTAGATTGACGTGGAAAGGGGTCAAGTTTGTGTGGAGTGAGACTTGCGAAAAGTCGTTCCAGGAGTTGAAAGTTAGATTGACCACCGCTCCGGTTTTGATTATTCCGGAGCGAGGGTTGGGTTATGCGGTTTATTGTGATGCCTCACGAGAGGGTTTGGGTTGTGTGTTGATGCAAGAGGGAAAAGTGGTAGCTTATGGCTCACGTCAGTTGAAAATACACGAGAAGAATTACTCTATACACGACCTAGAGTTAGTAGCAGTGATCTTCGCCTTGAAGATTTGGAGGCACTACCTTTATGGTGAGAGGTTCGAGGTGTTCTCGGACCACAAGAGTTTGAAGTATCTGTTTACACAGAGAGACTTAAATTTGAGGCAGAGAAGGTGGATGGAGTTCATTGAAGACTATGATTTTGAGTTGCACTATCACCCGGGAAAGGCCAATGTTGTGGCCGATGCCCTTAGTAGGAAACCCATTAGTGATGTAGCTTGTATAGCCATCTGGGAATGGGAGATGTTGGGTGCCCTTGGCGAGTTTGATTTGCTTCTGGGCGAATCTGTTGAGGCTGCAACCTTGTTTTCTGTTGTTTCGCAGCCTACACTTGTGACCCGAGTGTTAGAGGCACAGAGAGGTGACCTTGAGGTAGAATCCCTCCGAGAGAAGATCTCCAGTGGTAAGGTTGAGAAGGGTTTGACGGTGTATCCCGACCTGAGTGTGAGATACCGAGACCGTTTGTTTGTGCCGGAGTCTTTCCTAGAGGAAGTACTCTGAGAGTTCCACCGTTCACGCCTTGCGGTGCATCTGGGAGGCACCAAGATGTATCGGGATTTGGGTCGCCAGTTTTTGTGGCGGGGTATGAAGAGAGATGTGGCTGTTTTCGTATCGAGGTGCCTTACTTGTCAACAAGTGAAGGCCGAGCATCAGAGGCCAGCGGGTTTGTTGCAACCCTTGCCTATTGTCGAGTGCAAGTGGGAGCATGTCACTATGGACTTCGTTGTAGGTCTTCCGAGGATTCAGCGGGGTAGTGATGCCATTTGGGAGGTTATAGACCGGTTGACTAAGTCGGCGCACTTCATTCCTATGCGCGTGAGAGATTCGGTAGATCATCTCGCCGACTTGTATATTCGGGACATAGTGAGATTACACGGGGTCCAAGTGATGATCGTCTTAGATAGAGATCCTCGTTTTACTGTTAGGTTGTGGCAGAGTTTGCAGAGTGCCTTGGGCACTAAGTTGACCTTTAGTACGGCTTATCACACTCAGACTGACGGGCAGTCCGAGCGTACTATTCAGATCCTTGAGGATATGCTTCGAGGTTGTGTCTTTGACTTTAGTGGGACGTGGGAAAGGCACTTGCCCTTGGTGGAGTTTGCCAACAATAACAGTTTTTAGTCTAGCATCGGTATGGCACCGTTTGAGGCATTGTATGGCCGACCTTGTAGGTCTCCAGTGTGTTGGGCCGAGGTGGGTGATGCACCTTTGTTGGGTCCGGAGTTGGTTAGGGAGATGGCGGAGGAAGTTGAGCTTATCTGTAGGAGGCTTGTTACAGCCCAGAGTCGCCAAATGAGTTATGCCGGACCGTAGGAGGAGGCCTTTGGCGTTTGAGGTAGGTGATCATATCTTCTTGAAAATATCACCTAGGCGAGGTTTAATGAGGTTTGGGAAGAGTGGGAAGTTATCCCCTCAGTTTATCGGTCCCTTCGAGATCCTTGAGAGGATTGGAGAGGTTGCTTATCGTTTAGCTTTACCACCGCAGTTGTCCAGAGTGCATGACGTGTTTCATGTGAGTATGCTTCGGAAGTATGAGCCGGATCCGTCCCATGTGTTAGATTGGACCGACTTAGAGGTAGACGAGGATGCCTCGTATGAGGAGAGACCGGTTCGGGTCTTGGGTAGGCGGGATCAAGTCTTGCGAGGCAAGACCATTCCCTTGGTAAACGTTTTGTGGAAACATCATGGAGCAGAGGAAGCCACTTGGGAACGTGAGTTGGAAGTCCGCGAGAAATATCCGGACTTGTTTGTTGATGTGTAACCATGAATTGGTAATTTTGTAATATCGTTGAACTTTAAGAGCATTATATATGTCTTAAGTTGTAAAACATTGTGAATGTTTTGGTAAATGGAAATTTGTTATAACATTGCATATGTTTAATGTATTGTGGAAATGCAAGCATGACGTTAATGTTGCATGTATTATGGAATTGTGGAAAATGAGCTGAAATTGGTAAATTTCAAAAGAATGCAAGTTGATAATGCAGGTTGTTATGTATGATGTGATATGCCTCTTGAAAAGAGATGGGATTGACTGGTAACGGGTCGGATTGTTTAACATTATGTTGTAATATTGTTGGGAATGGAGAAAACTTGTATTTAATTTCGGGGACGAAATTCTTTAAGGGGGGAAGGTTATAGCGATTCCGGTATTCCCTTTACTGTTTTGTTGCATTCCGGACTCGGTTCCGTGGAGTTGGTAGTTGTGTCTATCTTGTTGTGGTCCTTTAATTCCATTCGTTTGAGTTTTAGGATGTGTTGGGCTTGGTTGTTACAAGTTGGTAGAGCTTTGCCTCCCATTGCTGTTGCCCAGTTTTTGAGTGGTCTGCTCGAGCGGGTCATTTTACGCTCGAGCGGGGTTTACACCCTTCCAGCATTTCGAGTCCCTGCAAAACTTCTACAGGTGTGTTTTCTACGCTCGAGCGGGTTTCTTGCGCTCGAGCGGGTTGCGCTCGAGCGGGCTTGTTGGCGCTCGAGCGGGTAGTACCTCGTTGGTGAAAATTCTGGGAGATGAAAATCTACGCTCGAGCGGACTGGTTTTCGCGCTCGAGCGGATATACTTTATCCTTGTGTCTTGGCGCTCGAGCGGACATTCTTGCGCTCGAGCGGGCATTCTTGCGCTCGAGCGGACCTAGTTTTTTATTCTTGACGCTCGAGCGTTGTGTTTCCGCTCGAGTGCGAATGTCGTATAACAGAGGGTAGTTGGGAATTTTTGAATCATTTTCTACAATTCCACTCTCTCTCTTACTTTCCCAAAAATGTTTTTGAGAGCCTCTCTCTCTAGAAACTCCCTTCTCCCTAGGGTTTGATATAGTTAGAGTGCTCCCCTCCCCTTTGGCCTTTGTAAAAGTTGTGTTGATCGACGAGGGCTACATTTTGATCCGAGAAACTTGTGATTTGGAGCAACTTCGTTTTTGTCATCTTCTTCTTTGGGTGTCATCGTTTGAGGTAGGGATTCCTACTCACTCTTATGGTCTTTGACATAGATTTTTGGTGGTTTTGATAAAGTGTTGAAGTTGGGTAATTTTGGGACTTAAGATTTCAAAATGTTAAAAGAGGGTTTTGTTATTTTGATTCTAAAATGTGTATTGTGGGTTTCAAAATAATGATATTGTTATTGGTTGTTGATATATAAACCTTTGGGTCAATATTGGGAAATGGGGTAGAAAACCCTAATTGGTTGTATAAATTAATTGGTATGATTAATTTTGGAAAATTGTTGTTATATGGAATTGAGTTGGAAATAATGAAATTGGCTCATTATGTAGTAGAATAGTGGAGTTAGATTTATTAATCGCTCACTTTTGAAAACATTGATATTTTATCTGTTGGAGCTTTTATTATCTGTTTAGAAATAATTGCTTGGGCTACCGGTGGAGGGCAGTTTTGATTATTGTAGACAATGCATGATGATTAGGCAAACTAAAACTAATCAATTGGATATGTCATAGAGTATGACCGTTGATAGAATACATTAATGTTACATATTGATTGATTGTGTATATGACCTATGTGTATATACGTTGTGTGTGTGGGAGGAGATAGGGGATGTACTCCACGGTTTAGGGGAAGATAGGGGATGGACCTCTAAACTGAATGTTGTTTGGGAGGAGATTGGGGATGGACTCCACTGATACAGCTCATATGCTTGTCAGTTAACGTGTTGATACAGCTTGTATGCTTATCTATGGAAGTGTTGATACAGCTCATATGCTTATCTTTGGAAGTGTTTATATAGCTAATATGCATATTTGTTGAAATGTGGATACAGTTTGTATGCTTATCTGTTGAGATATTGATACAACTAGTATGTTTATCTATTGTAAAATGGAAAACGTTTAATATGAGTCACTGTCTCATACAAGTGGTTGGCCAGGTTCTGAGCCGTTGATGTAGATTGTGAAATTGATAAGAAATGGAAACTGAAATGAAACATGAACATAGTGGTAATGAAATGGAAATGGGTTATGAATTGATTTATGAAAATTGAACATTTATCAATTGCTAATGTCTTAGTTATTGCTAATGTCTTAGTTATTGCCCATACTGTGTTTAGCATATCTCTACTGGGCGTTGGCTCACCCTTTATGGGACATTATTTTCAGGTACAGGTAGTATGCTACCTCCAAGGACATAGCTTGGATGATGATGAGAGTCGAAGACTCTTTTTGTTCATTTTGTTTGTATTACATGTATATCAAGCTAAGGGTTTATTTTGTATAGAGTTAGCACTCTTCTTTTGTGTAACCAGGTGTTGACTTGGAAAGCTGTAAGCCCATAGGGCATTTGCTTTCGTTGTTAACATGTAATACAGTTGTAAGAATTACTCTGATGAATAGAAATGGTTGGTTTCTTTTGTATCAATGCATGTCTATAGTGATGGGTTTTATGTATTTTTTTTAGGGCGTTACAGCGAGGAAGGTGTGTCATACGACACTGAAGCGCAAGGGTTGTTCAATGTACATAGGGGGATAACATTGGCCGAGTGGGAGGCTATGATGGTGCCCAAGGTCGGTACATACGGGGAAAGAATGCGAGTAAAGTTGAAATGTAGACTCCCATGTCGGGGGAAGTATAGGTTGTTGCCAATCAATGATAATGAGACATTAACTTTTGGGATTGAAATATTTTCTTTTGGGAATTATCTCATTAATATATTTTATATTTGGTTTTGAATGTTTGGTCCCCTATATTTGGGAATTTAAGGTTAGGCCTTTTGTGGTGGTAGAGTTCTTTTAAGATTTTCAAAGTACTTGTTTAATATGTAAAAGTTCATTTCGATCTTACAAATTTATTATCCAATATGATGTGTTATGTACAAAATAAAGCTGTTTGGTGCTATGCAAATAATAACAGGAAGGTGAAACTTGAGTACATGTGTGTCATCATATATTGCTAGAAGACTCATGTTGTATGTACATGTCATATATTTTGCAAGTATAAAAGTGTACGATGTTCTTTTTGACAGTACGTTGCCGTTCTACTAATGCATGGTTGTGGTGATCTTAATCGTGTTAGAGATTACGGTTTGTGGCCATAATCGCTTAAGAGATCCCCCAAGTAGCAGGTTTCTATCAGTTTAGGATTTTATGAAGCATAGTTTTTTGAAGGCTCCTTATAGTTTATTTATTTATTTTGATTTTGATTTTTTATCCTTTGTGTGGTCAAAGAATTATCAGGTTATTATTTTAGCGGCCAACAACATCACTAAACTGAAGCTTTTGGCTACAGTGGTCAAATGATAGAAGATAGCCTTTGCCCTAGTTTGTCTTCCTATGTTCAGAACTACAATTTTAAATAGCAAAATTGCATGAAGGAGGCGCTAGAGGGGAAGAAAAAAGGGGGTGGCTAAGAAGTTCGCTCTCTTTCAATTCGTTTTTTCTTATCTATATTAGTTAATTCATATTTCTGAAGTAGTCAATATTCTTTTTCATTGAATTGATTACTAAAATGAAATTCATCATGCTCTCTGTCACTGATTTTGCAATCTTTTGTGCAGGCCAACCTTCTACCATTCTAGTTCAGTTGTGAAACAGAAAAAAAACTGCGGAAAGTCGTACCAAGAAAAGGTAAAACTTATTCTCCCTATTCTCCCTCTCCCTAGTCAAGTGTCTCAGTTTTCTTGGTACTTTTATAGAAGTCTGCCTCTAATTTTGGGATTTTTCGGGATTGGCTTGAAGTCTTATGCTTATTGAAGTTTTGCACATTGATTACAAGGATAATGATCTGCATCGATTACTTTTCATGCCTAATGGACTTTTAGATGGTGTTGAATTGGCTTACTATTCCAAAGGACAGGTGGTTTTTTCGATGCACTCTCTTCTTTTGCAGATGTGTTTATATTCATCTCAATTTCTTCATTTTATACATTTTATTTTTTATTGCAGAGAATACTTAGGGGCTACAAACAAGGAAATGGAATAGTTTGTAGTTGTTGTCACACTGAGGTACATTGTTGGCACAACACTTATTGAATAAAGTGCTAGGATCCCCTTCTTTTCGCCCCCCTTCCCCTTAACATTTATAGGTCTCAGTTATGAGATTATTTTCCTTTGTGAGCAGATTAGTCCTTTCCAGTTTGAGGCTCATGCTGGATGGTCAGCTAGACGCCAACCGTGAGTAGCCTTAAAAAAACTTATCATTGGTTCGGTGATTGTGAGTATGCTATGCTGAATTAATATTTTCCATTATTTACTCCAGCTACCGGAACATCTATACTTCTAGCGAACTGATGCTTCATGATATAGCTCTGTCATTGGCTAATGGAGAAAATCTGGCTATTGGAAGCAGTGATGATATGTGTGCAGCATGTGGAGCTGGAGGGGATCTGATTATTTGTGATGGATGCCCTCAGGCTTTTCATGTAGGTGGGTATTTCCCTTGAATGTACTTTATCTCTGTTCTTGCTGTGATTGATGTTCATATTGTGTGGGTATCATCTCTAAGTTATACAACAGACATTTAATTTATTTCTTATTTTGTGTTCTAAGAATTACATTCCACCATTGAAGTGACTACTACGCACTAAAAGTAGAATAAGATAACCGATGTAGATACTAGAACAGTTAATAAAAAAAAACTGTAGTGTAGATATGCCATGGTTTGGTTGTGTGTTCATTGTCATTCATTAAGGGATACATTTTCTCAATTCATGTCAACTTTTTAAGCTTGTATTTTTTTGGTTTCATTTTGTCTAATGGCCCCATTTGGTAACACTTATGAGTCAGTTTATTTAGCATATTTGCTTAAAAAAAGTTGACTAATGTTGTTTGGTTGCAATTTTAAATTATAACTTGATTTTTTCAGCTTATTTAACCAAAAAAAAAAAGTGAGATTTTCTTAAGTTACAATTTGTAGTTTTTTTTAAAAAATATATATATTTCAAAACCATTAAATTTGTATGGACAGAAGAGCCTCATATCTTTTGTTTTTACTGGTATAAAAAGACTTTTGAGGGCATTTGGGTTATTTGCACAATAAAAAAACTATGTGACAACTTATTTAGCTGCCAAGCTCAACTTTTTTCACGTATTATCAAAATCTGTACCAAACAAAATTACAACTTGTTTTGATTATTTTGAGCTAATAATTTGAAAAGCTATAAACATAAAATTTAACTCTTATAAGTAATACGAAGCTTGCCTAATGTGCTTTTTAGGGAATCATATAATGGTGGTGAAAGTGAAACACAATTTGTTAAAAGCGGTCTTGAAGTATTTATAAATTACTTTCTTCTTCTTGGTTGCGTTATTGATCGGTTATTTTAGTACTGAATTGAAGTATTGCAAGGTAAGGCCAATTTACAACCTTTACATTACAATTTGAAAGCGTTAAATGACAAGCCCTACACTCAAATAAGCTTGTATATTTAAGTGTATCTAACTTATGTTTAACCAGATATACATTTTCATTGTTTTTCTTCTGTTATATAAGTACTTATCAATTATTTTTTTGCTCTTCCCTTTTCCCACTCTCTCTTGTGGCTTCTTTCACTTTATTTGAATTTACAGTGTGCACCTAAAGGTGACTGGCACTGCCCATATTGTAGAGATAAATTTGGTTTTAGATGAAACTTTGCTGGAGAGTCCTCAAATACGGGAAGACATTATAATTCGGTTGACACGAGTTGTTAAAGCCCCATAAATTGAATTAGGTGGTTGCATTGTTTGCAGGTTGGTTAAGTGTAGTCATTCAATAAAATTTTGGTTAATAATGAAGAAATTAATTACTTCTTCTATGGATTTTATACATTGCTCTAATCCTGAGAATCCAAATAGCAGTTTTGTGTATGATGGGCTCTTTCAAGAGTGTTGATCAAAAGTCACAATCTTATATTTTCCTTGAGGTTCATTGATTTGTTAATTATATACACATTTAATTATTAGTATAGTTCCATGTTTATCAGGGTCAGTTTGTTGTGTCAGTGCTGTCTGAATGGGTTTTTATCTCATGTCAACTCTTTTTAATTGTTATGTCTTCATTTAGAGTCTCATTTATGGTTTTGAACTCACCAAAAGTTTGGGTTCGTGCTGGCCAGGTATTTTTTTATTTTTTATTTTTTAAATCTTTTCTCCATTTATATTTTGTCATTTGGTATGCATTTATTCTGTTTTCTATAGTTTCTTCACCTGTGTATTACTACTAGAAGGACTGAACTTATTGGTTTCAAAGTCACAAATTATGACAAGAACTTTTAATTCTTGAATATTTTTGTCATTTTGGCTATTCCGAGAGTGAAGGAATAATAGTAAAAGTGAAACTGGCTACAGTAGAATCGATGGTAATGATTAGAAATTTAGAAACCAATAGTTTCATTTAACCCAAAGGTTGAACATGGCTTTACTCAGAAGGCCATGTAGAATCGATGGTAATGATTAGAAATTTAGAAACCAATGGTTTTATTTAACCCAAAGGTTGAACACAGCGTTACTCAGAAGGCCATTTTAGGTTTTGAAGGCCAGGAGCTCCTTTGCTTTTAACTTGCAGTTTAATAGTAAAAGTCCAAAAAATTTATACCAATATAGAAATTTGATGCTATACATAGCATCAAATTGTGTCACTTACAAAATTATTCACTATTATTTCATTAACCCATATGCTTATTTATTTCCTCCAGCAAATTAATTATCCCAATTCTCTCTATCTATGCCCTATCATTAAGTCATGTCCACTTCTGTGTTGTTAGTAAGACTGATTTTCTTTGTTATCTTTGCAGGGCTTACGATTTTAGTGTTGAAAATTTTGATGAACGAACAGTTATGCTTTGTGACCAAGTATGGCTTGCATTTTCCCTTGTATATTTTACCATATGTGTGTTTTTTTAATTATCTAAATCTAACTGTTTATTGCTGTTTAGTGTGAGAAGGAGTACCATGTTGGCTGCTTATGTGACAGTAGTCTCGGTGATTTAAAAGTAAGTTTCAGAATCTTTGTAATGCTTTCGACGTGTATTTATTCAGTGACTTAGCATAGTTTTTCACATTTGGTGCAGGAACGGCCCAGGGATAAGTGGTTTTGTTGTGATGACTGCAATAGGATCCATGTGGCACTGCAAAATTTAGTTTTAGTTGGTGCGGAGATGATTCCAGCTTCAGTGTCACATGCAATACATAGAAAACATGTTGAGAACGGATTTATAGTTGGAGTTTCAAATGATGTTCAATGACGGATTTTAAGTGGGAAAAGTCGCTATCCAGAACATTTGCCAGTACTGTCTAGCGCTGCTGCAATTTTTTGAGTAAGTTTTTGTTGATACCATGTAGAATAGCGAAATGTCATTTTTAAAATTTGTAAAAGCCTGTCTAATTTTGTTCTTATCTACTCTAGTGCTACTTCTCGGTTACTTCTCTTTAGCAACATAATGTAATATGATGTGCTAGAAGAAACAGATCTGGGGGCTAGGACCTCTTCGGGGCATTTGGTTAATATTGATTTTTTATGCTATATCTTAAATGTATCTTTGTCCAAAAATGGTTTTGATTTTGACTATTTTTTCTTTTGCTATATAGTCCTTCTAACAGCAGTTGTATAAAGATACTCCTTTTTGTTATGTTATACTTTCTTTTATTACTTAATTTTATTGGGGGGTTAAACCTATTTGTATGTCTCATCTTCGGCAGGAATGTTTTGATCCTATTGTTGCAACTTCTGGTTGTGATCTTATACCTGTTATGGTCTATGGGTAAGTTATCATTATATATTGTGCTTAAGTAGCTCTTCATCTGAAGGGTCTATCTACCAAAACTTATGCCATGCGGAAGAAATTTAAGTGCTTTGTGAGGAAAATTTCATCATTTCCCTCTATTAATGAATTGGTGTGAAATGAAGTTATTTTGTAGGTTGTCAACAAATACTTGTGACTACATTAATCAAGTATACATTATTAAAAAGAATGCATTTTAGAGGAGGAAAATATGAATTTTGCTCACAAACAAACCTCTATTTTATGTCCTAGAATTGTTCAACTCACATTATGTGCTTTTCAAAGATTGACCATAAGGTTCAATTAGGAGAAAAGGATTGGATTTATTTAATGAAATTTGAGAACAGAAAAATAAGGAGAAAAAGGGCGCTATGTAAGTAGATTGTTTGCTTCACTAGTTAAATTTCCCTGACTTCTTTTTGATCTTTATGTTTTTGGTTAATCTACCAAACCTGTTTAAAATGCCTTTGTTGTACTTAATGCAGGAGAAATATATCTGGGCAAGAATTTGGTGGAATGTACTGTGTCGTTTTAATCGTAAAGTAAGTTGCTTCACATTAAAGTTGTTTCTGCATGTTTTATTAATTTACTTTACATTTTCATTTTCATTTTTGTTAATGGTTGTTATTAGTTTTATATTCTTATTATTTTTTAATCATTGGATTCCAAAATGTCGTGCATAGGTCAGTTGTTGTATCGGCTGGTCTTCTGAGGATTTTTGTTAGTGGTTGTTAAATAAATTTTTGTTTACTTCTTTTGTTTATTTATTTATTTTTTCCCCACAAATTACCTTACAAAATCTAAACATAGAAGAATGAGATATAGGAGAAAACCGTAACAAATTTATTATCTATTGCAACAACTCCAATCAACCAATAAAGTACAACGATGGCCAACTAATTGGATTCAAATAGTACCCTGTTCCTGCAGTCATCTCCTCCAGTGTCACCACGACCACCGTTCAAGGAATCCGGCATAGTCACCTCATTAAGCTGGTTCTCTACTTGTAGCTCAAATCCCACTACCTTCGCGGCCACCTTCCATAGTGCAACTCAAATGAAAATTGATTAATTCATTTCATATCACAACATTACAATCAACAATTGTCGTGTTAAGATGCAATAATACGTCATAATATCATATAATTTATTTCTATTCAGAAAATATTCTTTGTTTCTCATCATTTGTATTTGTTGAGGCGAATGATATATTTTCTAAAAAAAGAAAAGAATAAAAATATAGTTTTGTCTTTAAAAAGATTATTGTACAGCACATTAATTCACCTGAATCGATAGTTTGATATCTGTCTTTGATCACTTTTTTTTTTCCTCTCTCTATCCTCACCATACATTTAAGTAATGTCATTTTTCTAAATATTTTTCATGTGAAAATGCTTTGTATAACGAATTTTAAAAAATATACCTAAAAATTAAAACTCAACTCATTTTAAATTCTTAGTAATTTTTTAAATATTTTTTTTCTAAGAAGACCATCTCAATATAAGGATAACTATTGAGGTTTTTTCTTATTTTTTTATTTTTTCTTTGAGTGCCTACAATATCATTGATTTGTATTAAATTGGTCATTCGACAAGTATAAAATAATATAACATAATCACACAATTTAATTATATGCTTAAAATTATTTTCAATTGACTTTTTACTAAATCTATTTGTTAGTAGAATGATATAAAATCGGTAAATCATTTAGAAAATATTTCTCAAAGAATTGGTAGATTTTTAACCCAAAATTATTAAGTTTGACAAAATATTGCATAAGAATGAAAGTAGATATGGTGTGCCATGTTTTTCTCTCTCATTTTCTCATTATTATTATTATTATAAGAAAAATATTTGAAAGCTCTAATTGAGCATTTCTAATCCACCCACAATGACATGGGATGACCGTATAAGAGGGACTCACACTCCTCATTCCTCTGCTCTCTATCTCTCTCTATTCTCTCTCTTCCATCTCATTAGAGGTCAATATGGAGATGATATATTAGGGGATGTAGCACCACTCTTATTTATTTTTATTTTTATTTTTTGATCAGCAAAATGAAACTTTATTGATGAAGAAAACAACACATGCAAAAGCTTACATCAACAATGATGGTAGTGCAAAGAGCATCAATGCTAACCTTAACAATCCCAACTAGGTTGGTACCGCTAAGGAAGCACAATCATTTGCAAGCACTTGAACCAAGATTGGTGAGAAACCAATCAAAAGGAACCAAAGGAATGAGAAGAACAAAAAACAAAACAACAAAACCATTATTAACTGAGCAAAAACCAGTGCATCAGCATTTCAACTCCTCTCTAGCCGCACCGATCCCTCCTGCACAGAGTAGACCAATCAAACAGACCAGCAACATATATTAGGCCAAAAATAGACCAGACCAATCCTCTCAATAGACCAGACCAGACCAGATCAGTAACCTTTCACCAAGTCTTTTAGTAGACCTTAGGCACATACCTTTACCACAAAACAGCAGCATCATCACACAACACCAACAGCAAACAAAAATAGCAGCAGCTAAAGAGTAGTGAAGTACTTAAAAAAATCTTAATAGTAGAGAACAAAAAGTAGAGAATTAGCAGCAGAGTGATAGCAGTAGAGTAAAAGACTAGAGACCCTCTACACCTAACCAAGCAATTGTTTTATGCCACCAGACTTGAGCCATTTCTGATACAAAACTTCACCTAAGCAAAGCAATCCAGCAGCAGCCGTCAAGACTAGCCAAGAAGCAAAACACCCAAAAACAGTAGCCAAACTCACCAACAACAAGAACCATCACAGTAGCTGCCCTCCTCAACCATCTACACAGATTCCAGTGAATACTGCTCCCATATGAAGAATTCAGCTAATTATACAAACTGACATATGGATAGCTCAACTCCCATTCCTAATGCAATATTGCACCTACTGGTTTAATGTATACTTTCACACATATACCTCACTTACAGTTCATAAACCCTAGTCCTTGAGCCCAATCTTCTCACCCAGCAGCAGGGCAGCCTCCTTATAAACCCATAAGACCTCACGCCAATGCAAACGACACTCCAAAGAAATCGAGGCCAAACCATAACAATATACAAAAGAACACACCAGAAAACATCACCAAGCTCCGAGCCACACTCCAAAGACTCAAGGTCATCTCAACCTCCACCAATGCATACTCCACCCAAACAATATCTGATGCCTCTAAGATTAGAAATAAAATCCTGAACAATAAAGTGATACTCATTGAGGATTGGTTTTAATCAAATAGCAATTCTAATCTTGACCTCTTCACACAATTTAGGTAGATTTGGTGAAGAATTATTGAACACACAATCATTTCTATGTTTCCATAAAGACCACAACACAGTAGGAGCAATAGCTCTCCAAATCTTTCTCTCCCTCTTGTTTAGACTAACACCATCCCACCATAGTAATAAGCTATCAATTGTTCCTGGGAAGGCCCCTTATAAATCCCACCAACTCCACATATAAGACCATACACTCCAAGCAAATGGGCAGTACAACAGTAAATGATTCACTCAAAATATCCAAAGTGTTGAGGCACTAGTAGGCAGTACCCCAATTCTATGGAGAAAGGCAGAGGTTTTGACTTCATTTTTCCAAGAAAGCCAACAGAAAAATTGAACTTTGGGTGGGAGGTACTTAATCTATACAAACTTGTTGGTTAACAGATATGGACCAAAAGAGTGTTAAAAAAATTAGTATATAGACAGTACTGAAAACACACCTGAGTTTGTGGTAGCCTAAGATATCATATCAGTTTGATCAAAACTGATGTTAGGAGCAGCCAAAAGCAAATTAGTGAGTCTGGAAACCTCCTTATACTCCTAGTCAAACAGCCTCCTTCGAAAACTGAATATCCAATTGGATGAACCATCTCTTTTCTCATACATTGATCTGAATGATTCTTCTTTGTCAACTACCAATCTAAAAAGAACAGGGAACTCTTTTTCCAAACACACATTCAAATACCATTTGTCTTTCCAAAACTTGACTCTAGATCCATCACCAACCTTTATAATCAAGTTGTTCAAAAAGAATTCCATTAAACTGCTTCTGCGATCTGCGAAAGATATGATGTCTTTCCATACACAAGAATACCTGTTACTAGATCTAAATGATGAAACCCAACTATCCAACTCCAGGTTGTAATTGCTACAGATTACCCTCCTCCACAAAGCTTCCTTATTAACCGCAAATCTCCACCACCACTTCATTAATAAGCTATCATTAACCTCTCTGACTTGTCTAATGCCAAGCGCACCTTGTTCCACACTTTTTTGAAATTTCCTCCCACTTCAGCATATGAAGTTTTTTCTTCAAATCAGATCCGCCCCATAGGAATCTAGCTTGAAGCTTCTCAAATTCAGTAGCTACCCCTTCTGGCATCTTGAAGAGAGATAGATAGTATACAGGTAAAGAGGAAGTTACAGGTTTAATTAGAGTGAGCCTACCAGCAAATGATAGCAACCTTCTCTTCCATCCAGCTAACCTGCTCTTTAATTTGTCCAGAACTAGTTTCCATGTTGCTTTCCTGTAAGCTCCCAGTGGCAGCCCCAAGTAGTGAAAAGGCGAGGACTTGGTCCTACAATTTAGTGTATCTACAAAGGAAACAATGATATCCTCCTACACACCCACTCCACACACCAAACTTTTGTGATAATTAATTCTCAAACTTGTGATCAGTTCAAAGAATCTTAAGATCATCTTTAAATTGCAAAATTCAGTCTCCTGTGCTTCACAAAATAATAATGAATCATCCGCAAACTGAAGATAGGACGACACCACACCATGAGCTCCTAACATAACTCCTTTAATGAGGCCCAACTGTCGTGCTCTAGACAATAAAATGCTGAGGCCTTCTACTACCAAGTTGAATAAAATTGGAGATAAGGGATCCCCTTGCCTCAAGCCTCTTTGAGGGCTGAACTCCTAAGTTGGGGATCCATTTACAAGGACTGATAGCCTGGCAGTGGAAACACACTCTTCAATCCTGCTGATCCATTTTTCCCCAAAACCAAAATTCAACAACATAGATTTTAGATAGAGCCAATTCACAGAGTCAAAGGCTTTCTCAAAGTCAATCTTAATAAGTACGCCCTTCCTTTTTGTTTTCTTCCACCCATGTAGCACCTCATTAGCAACTAGCACACCATCAATAATATTCCTCCCCCCTATAAATGCTGTTTGAGATTCACTGATGATGTGAGGCAACACGGCTTTCAACCTTCTAGTCAGAACCTTCTCTTAATTTGATTAGGATCTCACTACAGGAAATCGCACTTTAGCCGACTAAAAATTTGGTCAGCAAAAGTCCATTTTTAGTTAGCAAAAGTTATTCGTGACCAATTTTTTTGGTCGCCACTTTGGTCGCCAATTGAGGGTTGGCAAAAGTAATTAGCGACCAAAACTTTTTTTAGTTAGGAAAAAGTGGGATTTGCTGACTAAATTTTTGGTCGCTAAATATGTCATTACTATGACTAATCCATTTAGTCGCTAAAACACTTTAGTCGCGAAAAGTGACATATTCCCGACCAAACATGTTAGTCACCAATTGTCACATTCCACGACCAAACATGTTAGTTGCCAAAAGTCACATTCCACGACCAAACATGTTAGTTGCCAAAAGTAATGTTTGCATGACTAAAAGTTTAGTTGGCAATAGACCTATTCGCGACCAAACTCTTTGTGTGATGACTGGTTCAAAAGCCGTCTCGTGTCCTTTGTATTACGTTGGGTGAGTCGTGGTTGAAAATTTTTTCTCAAAAAATTTTCGGTTGTGTTATTCCTCTTTCGAGTTTTCACTTGTTTTGGAGGGTACGAGGTCAACTCCGGGGCGTTGGGTGTGAAGTCGGAGTTTTTCCGGGCTGGAGGGCCAGCGCCGCACGTGCGGGGCCTTGGGCCGCACGTGCGGGAAACTAAGGTTGGGGCTGTAAGCACACTGCCTAAAAGGCAGGTGCGTGAGCTAAGGTGCATGGCAAGCCACACGTGCGGGGGTGGAAGCCGCACACGTGAGAGACCACTCCACACGTGCGGGAGTAGGCGTCGCACGCACAGGGGTGCGTGTTTTCTGCTCTGATTTTCGTGCTTTCAGCTGTATTTTGATATTTTGTTCCTTTTGCTTTCATTTTCAGATTATGTCACTCTCTCTCTACAATATTTTCTCTCATTTTCTATCATCTCTCTCTACCCAAACCCTCAAAGTTTTTATGTCTTCTTTGATCTCAAGAAATCCATTTGGATTTTGATGCTAGTCCCTTATACCAAAATGATGAGTGTGTCAAGGGCTTTGTTTTGACTGGTGGAGATCGTATTTCCGCGAGGTCAATTTTTGGGCTCTTTCTCCTCTTCTCTCTTGAGGTAGGGATTTCCTTGATTTTCTTCAATGCTTCACCTATAGATAGACATCTGGTATGTACATATTGCATAAAAACCTTGTTGTTTTGGATTTATTTTGAAAATCATGAATGGGGGTTCAAGATGGGTTGTGTGAGGTTGTAAATTGGGAGTTTATTGTTGTTGGATTAATTTTCAAGTAGTAGTTTAGCTTGTTTATGTAAAAAGGGAAGTGAAGCCCTAAATTTTAATTAATTTTCTCATTTGTCAAAAACCCTTTTATTGTGAGTTAAGCATGTTATGAAATTAGAAATTTAAATGATGAAATTATCATGTTACGAATTTAGGATTTGATTATTGACTTGGCAATAACTTGTGATTAAATCGGGTGTCTCATAAATTTTAGTATTTATCTTGTGTTGAGTTAATTTTAGTTAAGTTTAACAAATTGATAAGTTGTTAAATGTTAAAAAAAAGAAATTAAATCATGAGTTTTGAATGTTGTGTCATTACATTACCGTTAGGTTGAAATGGAGTAAATCTTAACCTTGTTAGTTATGATTGAAATCGTTTATCTAAAATGAAAGAATGTGAGTTGGTCATACTCCCTTGTGATAAGAAACTAAGTGAATTGAGGCAAAGGGTGGAGGAGATTAATGTAGAAGGAAAAGACAATTGATTTCGCAAATGGAATGATGAAATGCTAACATTGTGGGAGTTTCAGAAATTGACTTGGGCTTGAATCACGAATATTTAAATTCATCATTTTTATAATTGGATCTAAAGTCCCCTGTGAATTATTGTTGTTAATGTGTAAGTTGAATGTATGTTGCTTAGAGGTTTTGTCCTTCGCCATCGGTGGAGGATGACATTGTTGTGTTGATTACTTGTGTGTATGTGTTACACTTGTTGGTTGCACCTTATCATGTTGTGAGGGTTGATATGTGGGTGTGTATGCTGCGCTGATAATGAGAGGTACCATTCCCTTCCAGGTAGTGCCTGGTAAATTAGCTATGCGGATAATCAGAGGTACCAGTCCCCTCCAGCTAGCGCATGGTAAATTGGCGGTGTGTGTTGCGCTGATAATTAGAGGTACCAGTCCCTTCCAGCTAGTGCCTGGTAAATTGGCCGAGCTACCATTCCCTTCCAGCTAGCACCTTGTAGATTGGCAGAGGTACAATTCCCTTCCAGCTGGTGTCTGGTAAATTGGCATGTTATTGTGGATAGATGCATCATTGGCTTACCGTGCTTCTGGCAAGTAGAGCGGAGGTTGTTTATTATTGTTGTTCAGTTTGATTGGGTGTATCATGTGTTATGATGATTGTGTTTTGATCAAGTTAGATTGTCTCATATGTTGAGCAGAGGTGTTCTTGTAAGTTTGGACGTGCTAGAGGGTGGTTGTGTGAGCTTCCACCATAAGTTATATTATTGAAATTAATTCTTTGGATTTTGAATCTAAATTTGAGAATGTGATGAACTTGTAAAGACGGACTATAATTATATTTGAGTCATGAATAATGTCAAGGAATTAGATTTGATGAGAGTGCTTTCAAAATAAAACGGATCCTAAGTAGTATTTGTAATCATAACTGGAAAATATAGTTATCGTGTAATAATTGTTTAGATGGGAAAAGGGGTAGTAGTAGCGAACCTTGGTGTTGGTGAACAAACTGAATGTTTTTGAGAAAAGTATTTATGTAAGTATACTTGGTTATAAAATGTCACATTATTTATATGGTATGAGACTAGCATTCATGATCATAGCAATCTTTATTGTTGAGGATCATGTTGAGATCCCTACTGGACTGTATGTTCATCCCAAGTTGTTCAATCTTTTTCAGGTGATTATCAAGATGTGCTACAAGATTTCGGATCTTCTTTATTTGTTGGCCACGGGGCCTTTTTCTGTGTAGGCGGAATGCCATGGATGTAAAAGGGTTAAACCCTTCCTCTTGATTTAAATGATGTAAGCCTGCGGGCACTTTATTTAGTTATGTTCATGTTGCATTTATTTTATATCCGCATGAGAGACCCTTACAAATTTAGTAAGCTTCTGTATGCCATCTCTGAATCTGAATTTATAATAAAGGTTTTGGTAACGGAAATTCAAGTAATAAAAAGTGGGGCGTGACACTTTGGCTGCCAAAATTAACAATTTTACCGACTAATTATTTAGTCGCCAAAATGTATCCTTTTTCCTACCAACATTTTGGTTGCCAACATCCAACAAAATAAACATGTAATTGAAGACAAATATTTCACCCAATCCATTCAAAATGATCTGTAATTAAAAAGAATCATTCATACCAACAAAGTATCTGAATCATGAACATTCAACAAATACATAAATCATCCAATCGTGAAGCTATTTAATAAAAGTCAACAACTATTATAAGTTTCCATCCACAAGTAATTTCAAAGTACATATTCCTCCGATTAAAATTCCGATTCACATCCTGACTAGAAAAAAATTTAAAACATAACAAGTACTTGTTATTATGTTTTAAATTTTTATCTATGCGCATCTATCAAAAAATATAACTATTAGTGTACCCAAATATTTTCCATATATACCCATCCAAAAATATAACTACTAGTCTATCGAAATATTTTTCATACACATTTATCCAAAAATATATAATCCTTCCAAAAATGCTTATAGTGCCACTTAGTCTTGTACAATTTAGCTTCGTGCACGAGTTCATCCATCCGTACCAAAGAAAAAGAAAAAGAATGTCAAGAATTAAGCAATCATTAAACCTTGTTTGTCTAAAATGTGGTAAAACAATTAAAATTTTACTTTCAAACTGGAGGGATGGAGTTCCTCCCCAAAAGACCACATAGATGGGAATTGAGAATTAGCCACTACAAAACTAAGGGTATGTTTGGTTTGCATTTGGGAGATGAGTTTTAGAAAAAAAGTTCTAAAAAATTGTTTGGTTTGAGCTTTTCTCAAAAAATTTCCAAAATCACTTTCTCTCTCTTACACATTAATCAATCACTTTTTCTCTCTCCTCTCTCATTCTCAATCACTTTTTCTCTCACATGCATCTACTCAAATTCTCCCAAAATATCAAATCATCCCAAACTCCCAAAAAAACAACTCTCCCAAAATATACAACCAAACAAACCAAAAAAATTTCTAAACTCTCTTCCCAAATTTTTTTCAAAAACAACTCTCCCAAAAACAAACCAAACAAGCCCTAAATCTTTGTTTGGATGCTTCTAGTAAATTGTCCAATGTTGTATATGATTATTCAGAACATACAAACATGTTCCCTGCCATACCACACTATTACTTGACATCAAACCAACCATCATGTTTACATTGTGTAAGAATCTCAAAAACATCAGATGCAACAATTTTGCAAGAAGAAAATTCTATCGTTCCCCTGCCATTTCATGCAAGTTAATTTTGTGAGAAAGAAAAAAAACATGTTAGAATGAGACCTCTAACTTCTCAAGAAGTCTACCCACCACTACTAAGGACATAAATCTTTTTGTTACATCATACGGATCACATTAACTAGACATATGAGAGTTTGACCCACTATTTAAATAAGCTTAGACTTCTTTTATTTTTGACAAAAGCATGGATGTTGGCATTAACTAGTCAAGAACACTTACAAGGAAAGGGCCACTAATTTTCTCACTCAAGTGCCCCCAGAGTCAATTAAATAGCATAAGAGCCCATGCTTACCTACAATTTTTCAGAGTTTGCATGGCCAGTATGAATTTAAACACTCCATGGACCTCCAACATCTGTAAAAAACAATTCAGTCAATTAAAATTTATATGATGCACAATATTTAAATTTTCTTTAAAACTTTCCAAACAAAAAGTAATTGAACTTATTTTATAAAATGTTGAGAGCACAACACAAGTCTAAAATGTTGAGAGCACAAATTCCATTTCTAAAATGTTGACCGCAAAAACAAACGAATTCCATTTATTATGAGGGGAAAATGTTTCAGCTTGTTGTTCATTTGACAAATGATTGTTTCATCCTCAAACCTAGGAAGCATGGATATGGATACAAGTATCATAATTCGTCAAAATCTAAGAAATTGAGATATAGGTACAACAAGGATGCATCAATAATAAAATATATTTTTATTATTATAGAATTAAAATAGGGCAAATTACAACCCCAAGGGGTTGGGGCTAGTTGGAGCAGCTTGGGGCTTGGGGGTATACTCCCTCCAAGTCTCAGGTTCAACTCTTACTAGGTGCGTTCAACTCTTTGAGGCTACGCTCCCAGGCTCTGCCCAAAATTTATTTGTTATTCGATTAGAAATTTTAAGAGTAGGATATAATTTCCAAAACTACCACAAGCAATTAGTATTTCAAGCAAACTTCAAAGGGAGTATTTGTAATTTTCCCATTAAGATAGCAATAATTTTGAATTATTATTTAATGTTAATATATTTTTTTTTAAATCAATAAAATAGCTTGAATTTTCATTTAGCTAAAAATAATATTACTAAAATGATTCCAAAAATATCAAAGCATCCATCACATGGCAACATAAAAGGGCAAGTTGAAGAGCACTCATGATAGCAACAAAGGCTAAAAGGCATGGATACAAACATGTGACACAACATTGATAGGCTGACACAAAATTTTCAAAAAATGTACACATGACATGTAGGGGCCACATGCAAAATATATAATTTTATATATTTATTATATGTCATATATAAGGATACAAAATTATTATATGTCACATATAAGAGTATTTAAGTAAAATATAATAATGTTTAAAGTCACAAGAAGAAAATTAGATATAAATTTATATTGTTTTATTTTATCATTGGATTCCAAATTATTTTATTTAAACTTGTAATGTGTTTCATGTGTATCTAAGAGTTAGGAAGTGGCCGACGACTATGGTGTCGTGTCGGTGACATGCTACCTTCTTAGAAATGCTTGTGCTTCTTAGAAAAAATGAATTGCCTTCAATTTTCATCTTCCAAACAAAAACAAATGTTTCACGTAACTTGGGTTGTCTTTCTCCCCCTTCGTATCTCTCACTCATCCATGCATTTTTAAATGTAACAACCGGAACTAAGTCTTTCATGCACGTGCTAATTGAGGACACATATCCATGCATATCCGACATGTACAACCTATTTCAAGTATCTGTACTTTCAAGTCTCAAACTAAAATGATGCACTTGATCTTATAATGGATTGTTAATTATCATCAAATTTATCCAATCCAAGTAAATGGGCCCATATGTAAGAATCACAACATTTCAAATGGAACCACAAGAAGCTTGTTTTCCTTTTTTAACTAAAAATTACAGTTCCAACATAAATAGTGGATCTTGCAGGCTAATAGACAACCTTCATAGACCTGTGACTTTGACATGGAGAAATAAGATCACTATTAAGGACTATCATCTTGAACCAAGTTCTTTAAGCAACCCACTCAACTTGGCAAAATCATTTGTGGGCCGACAAATTAGAAGCTTGATAACCAAATCAATACAACACTCTTAAACCAACATTTATTTGAACACACAATTATCATCTTAAAAATATTGCATTTGTTCACTAAGAGAAAACTCCCTCCATCAATACTATTTAGTGAGAGTCCATCAGAATCACCTTTGCTACAACTGATCTTTGTAAGTCAACAAGCAAGCCAAGGGGCTATTTGAAGGGTGTCCGCATGATTTGGACACAATGTAGACGAATCCATCATCTCCACACTACATATTATGGATTATCTTTAGTTTTGGCCTCATCAAAAACTCCAATTGATGAGACTGCAAGAAATCATAGGGCATTCACCAATTTGGAAATTCAACACCAAATGAACTCTTTTATATGGATTCCAATAACCCCCCCCCCCCCATCCCCTCAAAAAAAAAATAAAAAAATAAAACAACAACAACAACAACAACAACAACAACAACAACAACAACAACATACATAGTCTCACCTCTACATGTAGATAGGTTGTTTCTGAGTTTGTGTTCTTGTGTATTTGTTCCTTCTACTTAATTAGTACCAGGGACACAAAATTTGGAGTGGAAGGAATGAGCAGCCTCTGATAATCCTAATGATTTATTTACATCACCATTTAGTTGTTGATTTTAGATCTAGTGGCCCATAATGACTTTAACAAGTCCTCAAATGGGGGAGTTTTGAGTTCTTCAATTGATGTTGGGCTTGGTAATTTAAATAGTTGCTTCTGTGGTGCTGATGGTGAGGGTTGATCATCCACCTGGTTAATAGAAACATAATAACGTTTCAACTAGAGACAAAATCATAGTCTACAAAACAAGGGCACAGACATGGATACATGACACAACGTTTTCCAAAAAAATAAGAACAAGGGCATGGTGATAGTATGGCAAATTATTTTTGTCCATAAACAACCAAATTTAATAAAAATTAACACCAATTTAAGATTTAAAAAATAAATAAATAAATAACACCTAAAGTTAGACTATGTTGTATGAGCCTTTAGAGATCCTTAGAAGGCAATCCTTGAACATCACACAATTGTGTATATGTAGATCAGTGCATGACATTTTGTATATAAAGACATGTTATGCTGCCTTGTCCATGTCCCACAAGTGTCAGACATAACTGTGTCAGCTATTTTGAAGTGTCGATGTCTCATAGATCATGTTAGACTCTCACAACAAAAACTGTATTTCAGTGGTGCAAAAACCTTGAATTGTGATGCACTTACCCTGTATTCATTAACCAGAGATTTCTCTACATTTTGTATGATTTCAATGGTTTTGTAGAAGCGAGTGATTTCCGTTTCTCTCACTCCCTCACGACAAGTCGCAATCAAGGAATTGATTTTCTTGCTTGCATCTTGATCAAGTTTCAGTAAATCTGTAAGAAAATCATTCAAAAAATAATTTTATCTGAGTGAAAGATCAATTTGTATGAAGCAATGGAAACTTACCATCAATGGAGGAAAGAAAACTCTTGTTTGTCGCAATTGCTTTTTCCATTGTTGACAAGGCAACAGAAGAAAACCAAGCACGGGTCACTTGATTGGCTTCCACTCCACCCCTAAGTAAACAAACCAAGGGACATTTGACAATACAATTCAATTTCTTTTATTAAAAAAAATATATCAATTTCACAGGATGAACTCACTTGACAATGGAGTTCATAGAATCGACATTTCTTCTCTGAAGACTAAGAAGGGAATCTTTAGCATTCCTCCAATGTTCGGCAACCATATTTTCCTTTTCCATGCTACAAAATTCATCAGAGAAAGATAACAAAGATTCAATAGTATGATATATAAAAATTAGATTTACAAAAAAAAAAAAGGAAAAAGAAAAAAAAAGTAGAAATGGGTACACATTATAAAATCAATTTCAATAGTCATAATGTCATGAAATTGATCATACCAATGTCTAAGGCCTTCTTCTAGGCCATCATTCACGCTTTCCACTACATTATTGTCCTCAATATATTTGGCATCAATCTTTTGCGTGTAAGTTTCCTATTCTTCTTCGACAGAATTAGTTGAATCTTGGATGTTAGACATTTCCTGATGTGGATTGTTGATTCTATTGGCCGCACTCCCTCGAAAGCCATCAACTTCTGTTTGAACCTAAACAACCAGATTGACAGAGATTCATAGAATCAATAAAGATTTAAGTCCACCCTCCTCTGAAAAAAGCTACACAAATCGCAAGCCAAAGGGTAATCATGCGGTCAAAAAACGTAAGTTATGATAAGGTTAAAACACAAAGGGAAAGAGAATGAATTCACTAAACGGGAACTAAAGCATATCTTTCACATTAAGCTGTGTGTGTGTACACACCCCATTTTTGACCGTCCTCAAGACTTGGACGTCATCGTTTGAACACTCGGTGATCATCCTTGTTCGTGTTCGTCTTGAGTTCCCGGAGGTCTCGTCTACGCGCCCTGCCTCAGGATCTCGCGACTCGACTGTTTTGTGTCTGGTTTTGCACCAAACACTTGTTGTTTTGCTTCTGAGGGTGGGAAGTAGCTTGTAGGCCATCCCCACACCTCACCGGCCATGGCTTGAGGCCACCGGCCTTGTTTCCTTGCCACCGGCCATTGGTGATGGCCGGTCGGCACTATTGATGGTCGGTCGGCATTGTGTTTGGTCGGCTGGCCACTGTTTTTGATCAATCGGCCACTTGTCCTGACCGAGACCTTTTCTTGAGGGAGCTTGACCCTTTTGAACCTTTTTTTAGCTTCTCCAAGAAGCTTGAACCTTTTGACCCTTTTTTAGCTTCTCCAAGAAGCTTGACCTTTTTAGCTTCTCCAAGAAGCTTGACCTTTTTTAGCTTTTCCAAGAAGCTTGACCCTTTTTAGCTTCTGCAAGAAGCTTGACCCCTTTTTTTTAAAAGCTTCTTGAAGAAGGTTGAACCTCTTGACCCTTTTGCCTAGCTTCTCCAAGAAGCTTGGCCCTTTTGCTCCAAGCTTCTAAGAGAAGCTTGGCCTTTTTGGTCAAAGCTTCTAAGAGAAGCTTTGCCCCATTGGTTTCTCTATATAAGGAGAGCCTCTCCTTCCATTTTAGGGGTTAGAAAAATCTGATATATATCACATATATATCACTCCCTCTCTCTCTACATTTGTGTCGATTAGAGGGTCCAAAAGGGGCTTGTTCTTGGCCTATTGCACACCACTTCATAGCCACACACTTCCATCATCACTTGGAGGTTCTTGGAGCTTGTTTTCAGCGGCTAAGGGACTGGTTTTTTTTCCAAGAAGCTGCTGGTTTTGTTGGTCTACAAGGGTGAGCCTTTAACCCTCTTTTATCCCCCGTTTTTGCACAAGTTTTTAGCCTGTCTTTCTTGCTGTTTTGGGCTTTGGGTATAAAATAAAAAAGTTCTGTTTTTTTGTGTTTAAGATACTTCATTAAGACCACTTTTGTGTTTGGGGTCGTTTACCCCCTCTTAGGCCTTGTTTGGCCCCATTTTTGTGTGATTTTGGTGAGTTTCGGGACCACCTTGTTTGGGCCTCCTCACCACTGAAATCTTAAGGGATTTCAGTGGTGAGGATGGTGGTTTGAGGTCCTAAGAAGGAGAGGGGTGACCCTCTCCCTTGTTGCCTTTTTTTTTTTGCCCTTTTTGGCCTTCCAAAGGGGCTCCTATTTGCATGCTTCCAAGCCTTGTTTCAAGCATTTTTCCGTGGGTTTTAGGACCCCCGTAAGCCATTTCCAGAGTTGGTTTGGTCTTGTTGAATGTCCTTATTTCATGTGTAGAGTAACCCTCTTGTTGGCCTTTCAAAGGAACACCCCATTCTAGCATGTGTGGACCTTGTTTCCATGGGTTTTTGGGGCTTATTTGACATACCATGTTACTGTTTTGGGCTGGTTTGGTGACCTCTCTTGTGCTTCATATACATGTAGTATAAACCATGTTTACTAGTCTATGTTGCATGTTTGTTTTGGCCCTTCATGTCAGCACTTTTTGGCCATGCCTTGAACTGATTTCATGCATGTTTTGTACTGCTTTAGCACTGTTTTCATGCCTCATGGTCGAATAACGCTTGTTATGCATGCTTATAGTGCAATGCCCATGCCTAGCTTTGAGTTTTGAAGCTTCTTGCATCCTTAAGTGGTAGTGTTTTCATGTTTTGGGGTCATTTTGGAGTCATTTGGTATGCTATTTCAGATCTGGAACATGCACCATTGTATGCCATGTTTCCTCCTTGCCATGCTTTGGTAGAGTTGCATTTTTGTGCCTTAAGCTTGGTTAATGCATTGTGCATGCATTCCATGTATTTTGTTGCCTCACTTGCACCATTGTGGCTACTGTTTTGGACCTAGTAGAGAGCTGTCCAAATTAGTTTATGACCGTACCTTTGGCATGTTGTTGCATGCTATACATGTTTGTATGTTTAGGTACTTAGTCTATTAACATGTTGTATGTTTAAGTGCCATTGCATTTGGCATGTTTCTTGTGTTGAGTTGCTTTGCATATTTACATGTGTTATGCCTTTAATGTTGTTGCATGTGTGTCATTAACATTGATGTTATATGCCTTGCATGCTTACTTGTTTAGTTCATGGCCCATTGCACATGGTTTTGTTGTTTGCATGATCATGTTGCACACTTAGCTCACATGCCTAGGTTGCATTACATTGGCATGCATACTTTGCCTCTTGAATTGAGTATGATAGAGGTTGAGTTCATTATTTGTTCATGTGCATTTCATTCCACATTGAAATTGCACACTTTGGTTCTTTGGGCCATCACGCATTGAAATGCCCGATTGGTGGTCCGAGAATCAAGTACCATGCTCCTTTGAGCCATAAACATGATAAAGAGTGTGGTTGGTGCATACATTTGCTTGAAATACATTGACATGCCTTGTCTGCCCTCTGCTGCTGTCAAACAGGTTTCAGCAGGAAGAATTGGCCGGCCGGCAGTGTTGGGTGCCGACCGGCAAAACATGTTTGGCCGAAAGCATAATGTTTAGCCGATGACTATTCTAAATGGCCGGTGATGATCTCACTCAGCCAGTAGTGTCCCACAACACTCAGAGAAGCAACCTTGGAAGTTGTGCAATTTTTAGAGAAGCAGAACAGTCAAAGCAGAGGCAAACTTGTGCATGGCAGTGACTTTCCAAGCGGAGCCGAGCGCGCATTGCATGGGGCCCTCTTCCCGAGGCCGTTTATTGCTTTCATTAGATTAGTCAATTTGTTAATTAATTAATTGGTCTGTAATAATTAATTAGCTTGTAGGTTAATTAATTTGTATTATTCTTTTGGTCCCTCCGAGCGAGGGTGAATTTGTAATAAGTGTGGGTGCATGTGTGCATATCTTCCAACCCCCACTTCTTTCTCCCTTTTACTTACCTGCTTTTGATGGTTAGTATTAGGACATGTTTACTTTAGCATACCTTATGCTATGCATGCGTGCATCATTCATCAGTATTGCATGCACCAGGCTCGGCGCATCATACTAACTGCATAAGTATTTCAAATCTAACTTGAATACATGCTACTTGTGCATTTTCACATGTCATTTATAGACTAGCCGAGCCTACTCTAGTGACATTCAGCATGTGTTACATTAGCCATCTTAACATGAACTAGGATCACGCATACGATTACTAACTAGTTTCTGTTTTGGCTTGGAGTACTCTGTAAGTCCTTTTGCTTTAGCATACCTCATGCGTGTGAGTGTTGCCATAATTGCATGATTACCATGAGGCTAGCTGCTTATGTGATATAACTGCTTGAATGCCTGTGGATGGAGGTTGAATAATCTAAATTGGGATAACGCATTAAAACGGTGAGTTTTAAGCCCACTAGATAGTGGCAAAACCATCTTTTCTAAAAGCCCACCCAAGGGTGGCAAAACCTGCATTTTAGCCTACTTGCGAGTAGCAAACCATTTTCAAAACAAGCATGAAATGTTTTGTTCCAATTTAGGCGATTTGGTCTATACTTGTGCTGTGCGCATAACATAGTAATTCTAGGCTAATAACTGGAATAAGAACACATAATGTTTTCAAAACAAGATATCACGGTTAGTAGAGGCCGTTCTTCGGATCGGGCAAGAGGGGGTGCTCATAGCTGACCTTCCCCAATCGTACCCAAGCTCCCAAGCCGAGGCAACTTTGGTGATGACGGACACGTGGCCTTTGGCACCGAGTCAGGGTTTCCTAAATTCTCCCAAAATAAAATATTTAGGTGGCGACTCTGTATCTGGCAAAGCAGTCCATGTTTGGCACTTCTTTTTCTAAAAATCTTTTTTCTCAAAACGATTTGCCAGATTTGGACTCTTTGGTTCAAGATTAAGAACCGTGACACAAATTGCGTCCGAACTGTAGCATGAGGCCCACGGGCGCGTCTACAGTGTGTAAGAGAGGTTGAAAGAGATAAATTGAGATGAAGTTTTAAATATATTGCAATTAATTAGACTGTCTTCCAGCTTTATTTTCCAAGCAATTAAAGTAGCTAACATCTATGCCACTTTATCCAATAGTTGCCTTTCTTCGTTAATAGCATGCTCCTCGAGCTTCTTTTCAAGTCCACAAAATTCCTGGCTATTCATTGTGCGTGTTTCTTCCGTTAAAAGTGTCAATTTTGAAAAATACAAGCTTAAACTCTCAAAGAAATTTAGTATAGTACTAGAAATCAATCGAGTCATCTGCAATGTTCTGGAGTCAGCCTGATGTCACAAAGTGTCAAACATAATTTCGAAAGTGATTAACTTTTAGTGAAAGAAAAGGACTCTGATTGATGACAAACATAAGAACACACCTCAATCTGGTGTTGTGCAAAGACAGCAATCTTTTCCTCTTGATTATTGAGGTTATTTATTGATTAAAGGATCTGCCTCTGAAGCAATATTTCTAAAAAGCTGGGAAGAATGAAATGCCGTAATGAGCAGATGACAAAATCATGAAAGACTCGGTCGAGAAATAATATTCACATTCATGAGGGAAGTTGAATGATTTGATAGTTCCAAGTTTAGATTATCAAAAGCTAAGTGTGATTTTCTGTCAAGTTCTCCTGCTAAATCATCCAAATGTTATACACTAGAACCATACATGGATTTAAGCCCTCTAAGTTGTGCTTTAAGTTGTTCAGTAGCCTAAATATACATTAAAAGAACAGTATGAGTTCCAAATCCTCCATGTGTTTGCTTCAAGCATTGATGAAATCACTGATAAAAAAAAAAAAGAGTTCTTATTTGTAACCAAATAATTTATATTTTACCGTGGCCTTTGTAGATACAAACAATTGTGTGGCTTCTTCTATTACTTTCAGTTGCAGTCCTTGTTCTGTTACAGAAGCAACGACAGTTTCATGTACAACTTCAAGCTACTGATCTAGTTGAGCGTGAAAGTTCTGGGTTAGAACTTTGTTCGTGTCTTCCACTTTACTTTTGCGATCTGTTCACAAATCATAATTGGCAATGTCAATGAATCAATTTTTTGACAACCTGATCTTCTAGTAATTTTAAAAAAATAAAAACAAACCAATGCATGCGAGAAAGTTGGATACCTCTGATGCTACATTCCCCAGCTCAACATGAAGCTCAAACGCTTTTTCAATTATTGCTTTCTCTGACAAAAATATAAAATTAAAATTTTTTAAAAATCATTGATGCTCTAAGTTATTTTCAGAACATTTCTCTCCATGAAAGTGAAGTTTTTTTAGAATTATCAGAGTAGAATGCTGACACTATATTTTCATAAGAAAATATTTGTAACGGCCTCAAAATAATAACATTAAAACCCATCAACTTAGACATGCATTGGTATAAAAGATAAATATTCTTCTATTCATCAGAGTAGTTCCTTATAAAAGTATTACATGTTAACAACAAAAGCAAATGCCCTATGGGCTTACAGCTTTTCAAGTTAACACTTGGTTACAAAAAAAAGAAGAGTACTAACTCAATACATATTAAGCCCTTGGCTTGAATTTACATGTAATACATCAAAAGAAAGAAAATAACAAAGTAGTCTGTCTGCCTCTAGCCTCCCAAGCTATGTCCTTGGAGGTGGCATGCTACCTGTACCTGAAATGATGTCCCATAAAGGGTGAGCCACAGCCCAGTAGAAATACACTAAACCAGCCATGAACAATGACTAAAAGATTAGCAATTGATAGATGGTCAACACAGATACATCCACACATATCACATTTCGATTTCATGACATTAAGTCCATGTTACATTTCATTTCCCATGTCCTTTCCAACTTTGAGTTTGAAAACAAGGCTCAACACCTAGCCAAATAACTTAATGAGGTTTAGACTCATCTTTAAAACACTTTCAAAATTCATGAGGGATACATATTTTAATGCTGTATAAATAACACATAAACCATTCCCACACTTTGCGAAAGATATACATTTCGGTGCTGTATCAACATAACATAGAATCACTTCTATACTTTACAATTGATAACGATATACATTTTAGTGCTATATCAAATCAATTCAAACACTTCCATAATCAACACTTGATACACATTGTAGTGCTGTATCAATGTCACACAAAATTCGGTTTAGAGGTCCATCCCCTATCTTCCCCTAAACCGTGGAGTACATCCCCCATCTCCTCCCACACAACACATGTATATAAACATAGATCATATACAATCAATCAATACATATAATTAATGTATTATTCCAGTTTCTATATTCAATAGCATACTCAATCAATTAGTTTTAGTTTGCCTAATCATCATGCAGTGTCTACAACAATCAAGACTATCCTCCACCGATAGCCCAAAACAGTTATTTCTATACTAAAAATAAATGCACCAAATGGATATATAATCAACATTTTAACTAGGTGAGCGATGAACGAATCAAACTACACCCTTTAATCCCATACACATCCAATTCCAACATTCTCAATTTAATTCTTCTTTTCTTCAAATTAATTATACTAATTAATTTATCAATGTAATTAGAGCATTTTCCATAATTAACATCACAACCCTAAGGTTCCATTTTCACCAATAAACCAATATTGATCTCATTTCTCTATGCCAAACATGCATATAAGTTTATATAAACAAAACCCCAACTTTTGTAAAATTACACAAAGGCCCAAACTTTCTCAAAATTACCCAACAACCCCCAACTCATCAAAATACTGAAATTCAAAGACAAAACTCATGAGAAGGAGTAGGATATCCCTACCTCGAAGTTAGAGCTCAAACGGGGAAGTTGAAGAAAACCAAAATGCTCCAAACTCAAAAATGGAGCCCTCGACGATCCACACACTTTTTATAAAGGCCGGAGGATAGGGAGATACTCTAACTAGATCATACCCTAGAGAGAAGGGAGTTTCTAGAGAGAGGAGGTCTCAAAATATCTTTTTAGAAAGTAAGAGAGAGAGAGAGAGAATGTAAAAAGTGATTTTAAAATGCCCAGCTGCCAACTGATATACGACATTCCCGCTCGAGCGGAGAGCACAACGCTCGAGCGTCAAGAACAAAAAACTAGGTACGCTCGAGCGCCAAGACACAAGAATAAAGTACATCCGCTCGAGCGCGAAAACCAGTCTGCTCGAGCGTGGATTTCCCCCTCCCAGAACTTACACCAAAAAGTACTACCCGCTCGAGCGCCAGAGTACCCGCTCGAGCGTAAAGAAACCCGCTCGAGCATAAAAATCACACCTGTAGATGTTTTGCAGGGACACGAAATACTGGGAGTGTGCAATCTCCGCTCGAGCGCAACAAGGCCCGCTCGAGCGGAACGACCAAAAACCTGGCAACAAGATTTTAGACCAAGGTTCAACCCACCTGTTCGAAATATTCCCAACACATCCTAAAACTCAAATAAATGGAATTAAAGGACGACAAAAAGATAGATACGACTACCAATTCCACGGAACCGAGTTCGGAATACAACAGAACAGTAAAGGGACAATCGGGATCGCTATAACCTCCCCCCTTAAAGAATTTCGTCCCCGAAATTAAACACAAGTTTTTTTTTTTAAAAAAAAAAAAACAGGTTTTCTCCATTCTCAACAATATTACAACATAATATTAAACAATCCGACCCATTACTGGTCAATCACATCTCTTTCAAGAGGCATTTTAGAACATTTTCCGCAACATGCATTATAGTTATGCATTCCTTGAAATTCCACAAATTTCAATAGTACATTCCATAATTCTATATCATATTCAGCATTCATGATATATTTCCATTTCTATAATACATCCAACATATGCAATGTTACATTAAACTTCCATTTTGAGGCAAGTTTCAAAATACTTCCATTAAATCAAAACATAAACCATGTTTTACAACCTAAGATATATTCAATACTCTTAAGGTTCAACAATACAACAAAATATACAATACATGCTCAAACATCCATAAATAGATCCGGATATCTCTCTCGGACCTCCAACTCACGTTCCCAAGTGGCTTCCTCCACTCCGTGATGTTTCCACAAGACTTTTACCAAGGGAATGGTCTTGCCTCGCAAGACTTGATCCCGCCTATCCAAGACCCGAACTGGTCTCTCTTCATACGAGGCATCCTCATCAATCTCTAAGTCGGTCCAATCCAATACATGCGATGGATCTGGCTCATACTTTCGAAGCATACTCACATGAAACACGTCATAAACTCCGGACAACTGCGGCGGCAAAGCTAAATGATAGGCAACCTCACCAATCGTCTCAAGGATCTCAAAAGGGCCAATAAACCAAGGGGACAACTTCCTACTCTTCCCGAACCTCATCAATCCCTGCCTAGGTGATATCTTCAGAAAGACATGATCACCCACCTCGAACACCAAAGGTCACCTCTTACGGTCGGCATAAGATTTCTGACGACTCTGGGCTGTAACAAGCCTCCTACGGATAAGCTCAACTTTCTCCGTCGTCTCCTTAACCAACTCCGGACCCAACAAAGGTGCATCACCCACCTCGGCCCAACACACTGGAGACCTACACGGTCGGCCATACAAGGCCTCAATTAGTGCCATACCAATGCTAGACTGAAAATTGTTGTTGTAGGCAAACTCCACCAAGGGCAAGTGCCTCTCCCATGTCCCACTAAAGTCAAGGACACAACCTCAAAGCATATCCTCAAGGATCTGAATAGTACGCTCGGACTGCCCATCAGTCTGAGGATGATAAGCCGTACTAAAGGTCAACTTAGTGCCAAAGGCACTCTACAAACTCTGCCACAACCTAGCAGTAAAACGAGGATCTCTATATGAGACGATCGTCACTGGGACCCCGTGCAATCTCACTATGTCCCGAATATACAAGTCGGCTTCGAGTAGCGTATAAGTCCAATTTCCAAACTGGCTTCGCGCAGCGTATAAGTCCAACTATCAAACCGGCTTCACGCAACGTATAAGTCCAATTTGCAAACCGGCTTCGCGTAGCATATAAGTCCAATTTCCAAACTGGCTTCACGCAGCGTAAAGTCCAATTTTCAAACCGACTTCGCGGAGCGTATAAGTCCAATGATCAAACTGGCTTCACGTAGCGTATAAGTCCAATTATCAAACCGGCTTCGCACAGCATATAAGTCCAATTATCAAACTGTCTTCGCGTAGCATATAGTCCAATTATCAAACCGGCTTCGTGTAGCGTATAAGTTCAATTTTCAAACCGGCTTCGCGTAGCGTATAAGTCCAATTATCAAAACTGGCTTCGCGTAGTGTATAAGTCCAATTATCAAACCGGTTTCGCGCAGCGTATTAGTCCAGTTATGAAACCGGCTTCGCGTATCGTATAAGTCCAATTATCAAAATCGGTTTACAACAGCAGGTGCTCATGTCTATTCACACCACCCAAATCAGCTTCGCGTAGCGTATAAGTCCAATTATCAAAATCTTCCTGCATATCATTTGCATCTTGCCCCTGAACTATGGTGGTTTGATTCCTTGCGAAGGGATACGTAGGCAACCTGCGGGTGTAACCATTTATTTATCTGTATTTTGTTTGTTTGTCCAAGTCTTTGGCCTTGTCAAAAATGGGTCGTCTTTGGGTTTTGACATTCACTAACGTCATTTCATGACTTCCGAGCTCTGTCAAAGAGGGGCAACTGTAGACATCCCATTTTTGACCGACCTTAAGACTTGGGCGCTACTGATGGTTTCCTTGGTGATGAAAGATGTGCGGTGTAAAAGGGTCAATTTCTTCTGTGAGAGGAGAGTCAAATCCAAACCTCACATCTCATTTTAGACCAAAGCTATTTTGAATGGTTTTTAGATCTTAAAATCCTCACTTTCAAAATATTTTTGGAATAAAGTTCCTATGATGTTCCGACGCTCGCATTTTGTCAAATGTTGCGTTTTTCGGTAAACCGAGCAAGGGCAAAGTGGAAATGAATGAAAGAGAGATGAAATCTTTGGAAAATCTTTCAACACACCTTTTTTAGGGGTTTGGAGTTGAATAAAAGAGGAGAAGAGGGAAGAAACCAAGTTGGGGAAAAAGATGGGCATGAACCATTAAGAGAGAGTCGGGTAACCCTCGCTAAATCGGACCTATCCTTTTGTATATTTGGATTTAAGCTATGAGGCCACCACCATTGGAAATATTACTTCCAAGGTTTCATTTATCACTTACGAATCTCTGAAAGCCGAGTCCGGATGGGGGAGATATGGTTGGCTGAAGTTCGGTATCATTCCGGTTGGATCGAAATTGAGCAGCCTTCACTAAAAGAGGGATATCTCTTAGCACACATGGAATTTTGATGTGAGGCTTGCATAATTGGAAAGAAGACTTCCGGTGCTACAATTTAGGCTCAAGAATGATCTGAAAAGGAGTCCAGATGAAGGAGTTAGGCTTTCTTCAAGTCAGGGACCAGGATTGATTTTTGCCATCGGCCTCTATGGAAGTGCATTGGCCACAATTTGACCTCAGCAGCTATAGGTCAGCCAAACGTGAACCTTATAGGCCACAAATGTTGGCCGATCGGCCAAAAATGTTCAGAAAGCCTAGAATTGGCAGATATTTCTCCTCCAACTATTTCTAGCTTGCGCCACCTGTCTTAGCTCAGATATTTTCGGCCAAGTTTGATATTTTGCTATATAATGAAGCCTTATATCTCATATTCAAGGCTTAGAATATTTAGAGAACATTTTTGGCAAAAGGTTTGGGAGCTTCTCACACTAGAATCTCTCTCTCTACAATCCTCTCTTGAGCATTTGTGCTAGAAGGCTTGCATACAACCATCTTCAACCTATCAACCCTTAAGAAGACTTGATCACCATTTGGCTGAGGTTCCCTAGAACTTGGTTTGAGCTCCAAAAGGATGATTTTGGCTCAGATTTTGGGCTGGTTTTGCAGCTATACATCAAGGGTAAGATCTCCCTCCCTTTAAGCTTGTTTTGCACACTTGCTTGGCCATCTTTTCACACTACTTTGGGGCTGTTTTTTGGGGTGGTGTTGAACTAAAAAAACCTCTATTTTTTTCTCTGTTTTTCAGTCCTAAAATTCTTGGTTTGTGCCTTGGTTGGCTAGGGGGTTGTCCTCCCTTTTGCTCCTTGGCTTGTAAGGCCTTGTGAGCTAACTTTCAAACCTTTCAAACAACTTCTTTTTGGCCTTAGAACCACTGAAATCTAGAGGATTTTCAGTGGTAAAAACCCTATTTTGAGGGCCCAAATAGGAGAGGGTGGTCCCCTCTCCTCTTGTCTTTCTTGTTAGTGTTGATGGCCAACCAAATGAGCATGTGTTTATACTTTTTTATGGCTTTGTTTAGGCTCATTTTTGTGACTTATTAGACCTTCCATAACTATGTTTTTGGCTTTCTTGATCACCTCTTGCATGCTTATTGCACTTGTAGTGTAAATCCTCTTTGCTAGCCTTGTTAGTCTTACAAAGTAACATGCTTTTGTTGTTTGATTTAGCTTAGTTCAAGCATGTTTTTGGTGTTATTTTAACATGTTATAACTCTGATTTTGATTGGTGGACTCACTCTGTGCATGGTTTATACACTTGTAGCGTATTTCTCACAAACTAGTATTGTATGCTTCATGAAGTAGCATGCCTTTCTAGCATGATTTGATTCTATTTTAGCATGTTTTTGGTGATGTTTTGCCATGTCATACCTGTGTCAAGGTTTGGTTTGGTTGGCCCTTGCATGCTCCATGCACTTGTAGTGCAATTCTATGAATTAGCCTAATGTGTATCATGCTTCAACATGTCATTCTTGCATAATTTTGGCTTAACTCTAAGAATCTTTTGGTCATGTTTTAGCATGCTTAAGCTCTGATTTTTGTTGTTTTGGTCATGCATGCCATGATTTGTATAGCTATGGTTCATTCTAGCTTGTTAGCTTTTTGCATCAAGTCCACTAGTATGCATTGCTTGACCTATTTGCATGATTTGGCATCATTTGTTTTGTGATTTCAGAGCATGTTCCATTGCCATGCCCTCACATCTTTCACTCTTTTGATGCTTTGGAGGGTTTGTGCTTTATGCCTTAAGTATGAGTCATTGTGCATGCCACTATGCCTAGGCCTTTGGACTATCATTTCAGTGCATTTTTGGTCTTGTTTTACCATGAGGTAACTCTGATTTTTGTTGTCAAAGTCATGCCATGTTTTTGTTTTGATAGGTGTAGTGTAATCCCCCTTGTTAGCCTTGCATGCTTCATGCTTTTGGTCTTTTGTTCTAGCTTGTGTTGGCTATACGCAAGCATGTTTTTGGTCCTATCTTGACCTGCCTTGGGACTGTTTTTGTTGCCCTTGGCCCTTTGGGGCTTGTTTTGCATGGCCATGGTGTAAGCCCCTTTGCTAGCCTTAAGCTTTGAGCCTCATGCATGCTATGCTTTTCTTGTTTGAGTGGTTTGGCACCATTCCATACATGATTTTAGGGCCTATAGTGTTGTCACACATCCATGCTTTTCACTCATTGCTCATGCTTGAAAATTGTTATCTTCATGCCTTGTTTGTGAACCAAAGTGTATGCATGTTTGTATGTGCTTTCGTGCTTCATTTTCATAGCATTTTGGCCACTGATTTGGGCATGATTGAGGTCTGTCCATTTTAGTTTAAGTCTATTTTGCATGTTGTTTCATGCTTGTTAGATTGCATGTTGTTGCATGCTTGTTCGATTTTGTTGTTGTTCCATGCTTGTCGCATTGCATGGTGTCACATGCTTGTTGCATTGCATGATTCTTGCATGTTGTTTACATGTTTAGGTTGCATCACATGGTGCTTGCATTCTCATGTTGCATTACATTGTTTGCATGTCATTAGCTTTGTTCAGTTGTGCATGCATTGCATTGTGTTTGGCTTGGGTGTTAAGCCAAATGCGAGGAACGGAGGACGTTTCGTACTCGAAGTGATGAAACGTGCCTCAATTCTTGGTAGCCGACCCTCTTGAGCATGCATGATAGAGGTTAAGGCATTTATGTGTTTTTGTGCATTTCATCCATATTGATTTGTGCAACTCGGCCTCTTTGGCCATCATGCATCGAAATGTGTGATTGATCGCTCGAGAGTCGAGCACTACACTCCTTTGAGCTTCAAACATGATAAGGAGTGTAGTTGCACACACATTTTCTTGCAAATACATTGCCATGCCTCTGTTTGTGCTTTGTTGCAGCAAAAAGGAGAGTTTACAGGAAGAGATGGCCGATCGGCTATCTGGTGTGCCGATCGGCTAACAATATTTGGCCGATAGCCTCAAAATTGGTCGATGACCATTATCCACTGGCCGATGGCCACCCCTCTTGGCCGATGACCTTTCAGAGTGTCCATGAGGTGGTTCAGAAGCATCACAGAAGTTGGCATAATTTTCAGAGGTACAGAAGTGTGCAAACTGAGGCAACATGAGGCATGGCAACGGATTTCCGAGTGAAGCCGACCGAGCATGCATCTCTTCTTCGCCCGTGAGGCCATTTCACTGTTGTGGATTAGTTTAACTGATTAATTATTTGATTTGTTATGTAATAATTAAACTAGCTAATTTGTTTAATTAGTTAATGTGTTGTAATAATTAGGTTAGTGTTAGCTAGTTATTCATTTTGATTATGTAATAATTAGTCTAATTAGATTATTGGATTAGTTAGAATAGTTTAGCGTAGCTAGCTTGTATTATTCATTCGGGCCCTCAGTCGAGAGGGCCAATTTTGTAATAAGTGTGCGGGAGTGTGTGAATGTCTTCCAACCCCATTTCTCTCGCCCTTTTACTTAACCGCTTACGATGGTTAGTTCTAGGTCATGTTTTGATTAGCATCCTTATGCTTGCATGTTTGCATTCATTCATCTGTATTGCATGCACCGGGCTCGGCGCATCATACAAACTGCATTGTATTTCAATACATTTACTTGAATATGTGTTCAATATCATGTTACCAAGTTGCATTTCGTATGCCATCTTAGAATAGCCGAGCCTATTTTTAGTTACATTTTTGCATGTGTTGCATTAGGCATCTTAACATAGCTAGGATCATGCATTGATTACTAACTAGCTGTTGTTTTGGCTCAGAGTATACTGTAGGTGTTTATGCTTTAGCATCCCTGCATGTGTGTTATTAATTGCCATGACGACATGCTTGCCCTGAGGCTATTTGCTTAAATGATATAACTGCCTGAATGCCTGTGGGTGAAGGTTGGATTGCTTGAATTGGAACAAGTCATTGAAATACGAGTTTTAAGCCCACTTGAGAGTGACAAATCCACGACTTAGCCTACTTGCGAGTAGCAACTTCAAACCGTGTTCGAAAAACAAACATGAGATGTTTTGTTCAAACTTAGGTAATTTAGTCTATACTTGTACCATGTTTAGGGTTATCAACGACGAATCGCCAGGGCTTTCAACAAGAAGGTTAAGTCCAAGAACTTGAAAGAAGGAGATTTGGTGCTCAAGGACAATCGAGCTCCCATCCATGATCCTAGAGGCAAGTGTAGACCCAATTGGACTGGTCCTTACATCATCAAGTCAATTTGGTTGGGTGGAGCTGTCGTTCTGATGGACCTAGATGGCCTAGAGTTCTCTCAACCGATCAACATGGACAAGTTGAAGAAATATTTTCCCTGAGTGGCTCGCTAGGCCGAAAACCCGAAAGGGCGACCTAGGCAAAAGTTAGAGTATGAAAAATTTGAAATTATAAAAACTGAGCTCGTAAGGTTGAAAACCCAGAAAGGGCGACCTTGGCAAAAGTTAGAGCGCAAAATGAGAGAGTTAATACACAAGTGAACCCAAGCTGAACTACGTAAGGCTTGATTCTCATCTTTGGGATACGTAGGCAACTTCATCCTAAAGTCCAGCCATAAACACTTCCCCGATCAACTTTGTCCATGTGATCATGTTTGGTCATCTTCGTCTATTCTGCATTCAAGAGCTTGGTTGTCATCTCCAGTACAGTGCTATTCAGACTAGGGGCAACTCTCCAGTTGTTGGGATCCGGAGTTGTACATCTCAGTGATAAATCTTAGGCGTGTCCAGTTTTGATCCATCTCGAAAATGGTGTTGAAAAGTTTTAATAAAAGGTGATTTTGCTCAAATTAATCTTTTTACAACTTAGATCATTTTTGGACTAAACGGAAAATTTTCAGTGCCCATAACCTTCATTTACTTTGATTTCAATACAGAGTTCTCATACTCTTGAATACAAATTGAAGTTGCTTTTATTACATTCATAAGGAAAACTTGAAAGTTCTGATTAAAGCAAATAAATCCGGGGCAGAATCAGGTGTTCCTGCGTCCCTTCCCAGAGCTTGTGGAAGCCTCTGATGCCAAAGTGGGCCCTACTTGCGCCTTTTCATTGAGCCAATCTATGCACTCATTAGAGAGGGTGCAGCTGAAAACAGGAGCGCGGGCCAGAAGCTCTCTTGTCCTCCATGCTGTGGTACATCGGGCTAGCTGTGCGCCTCGGACCGGGAATGTAATTGGGTACTCTATTCCCTCCTTTGAACAAGTCTGATCATGACCGAATTGGTGCCGGATCCGGAACGAAAAGTAAAAGACACAGTGTGCCAAGCCAATCAATTGAATCCCGGGCTGGCGAGTCATGCTATAACTCATCGCCGGTAAGCCAAGGGCAGCGCCAAGCAATGTAGTCTACAGACAAATTGCACATCCAGTTGTACCATAATCCCTCACCCGGAGCATCAACTAGACATTATTGGAAGAAATAGCTGCGAGCTGAATACGCCGGGCACGAGTCCACCACTCTCAATTTGTCCATCAACCATACCTGGGAAGGGATAAAAAATGAGAGATTAAAGAATAGAGAGGTGTACGTTGAGAGAAAAGTAAGAAAAGGGTTTTGAGAGAAAAATCGAGCCTGAGGGTCGAGTGATGCGAGAAACATATGTGAGATGGGGTGGGAAACATTACTTGCAGTAATAGTGGACTCCCCATGTAACGCCCTCAAAATAAAGCAAAAAATCATCCAACAATAGCATGTTTAAACATAAGTGAATAAAGCATAAATATATTCCATCAGAGTAGTCTTTACAAAATGTATTACATGTTGACATCAAAAGTAAATGCCCTATGGGCTTACAACTTTCCAAGTCAACACTTGGTTACAAAAAAGAGAGTACTAACTCTATACAAAGAAAGCCCTTGGCTTGATATACATGTAATATAATCAAAAACACAAAACTGCTCAACAGTCTCTAGCCTCCCAAGCTATGTCCTTGGAGGTGGCATGCTACCTGTACCTGAAAATGATGTCCCACATAGGGTGAGCCACAACCCAGTAGAAATATACTAAACCAACTATAAACAATGACTAAAATAATAGCATTTGATAGATGGTCCAGACTTATATTCCAATTCATGTCATATTACTGCTTCATGACAATCATATCCATGTTACACTTTAGTTCCATTTCTTATTCAACTTTAAGTTTGAAAACAAGGCTCAGAACCTGGCCAAACAATTTAATGAGATAGTATCTCATCATTAAAATACTTTCAAAAATCATGACGGATACAGATTTTGGTGCTCTATCAATAACACATAAAACCACTTCCGTATTTCACAAATGATACACATTTTGATGCTGTATCAATATAACAAAAACACTTCCATACTTCACATATGATACACATTGTAGTGCTGTATCAATGTAAAACAACTTCCGGTTTAGAGGTCCATCACCTATCTTCCCCTAAACCGTGGAGTACATCCCCTATCTCCTCCCACACAACACAATGTATATAAACACAGATCATATACACAATCAATCAATACATAAGGTTAATGTATTATTCCAACCGTCATGTTCGATGACACATACCACTGATTAGTTTTAGTTTGCCTTATCATCATGCCTTGTCTACAACAATCAACACTATCCTCCACCGATAGCCCAAAACAGTTATTTCTAAACAAAAAATAAATGCGCCAAATGGATAACATATCAGCATTTTGTCTAGGTGAGAGATTAATTAATCCAACTACACCCCTTTAATCCCATCCACTACCAATTTAAATATTTCATATTCAATTCCTCATTTTTTTCTAAAATTAATTATACAAATTAATTTATCGAAACAACTAAGGCTTTTCCCTAAATCTCAATACCAACCTAAGGTTCCGTTTGCCATCAACAAACCAACACCGAGTCCATTTGCAATATAATACATACATAAAGGTTTATATGTTTGAAACGCCATCTTTTGAAAATTACACAATGACCCCAAACCTTCGCAAAATTACCCAACGACCCCCAACATATCAAAATACCAAAATTTTAAGACAAGGTTCATATGATGGAGTAGGATATCCCTACCTCGAAGTTAGAGCTCAAATGGAGATGAAGAAGAAATTCAAAGTGCTCCAAAATCCAAACTTTTCGGATGAAAATGTAGCCCTCGACGATCAACACACCTTTTGTAAGGACAACAAGGTAGTGGGACACTCTAGCTAGATCAAACCCTAGAGAGAAGGGAGATTCTAGAGAGAGGAGCTCTCAAAATCGATTTTGGGAAAGTAAGAGAGAGAGAGAGAGAGGAAGTGTAAAAAGTGATTCAAAAATGCCCAGCTGCCCTCTGTTATACGCATGACCTGCTCGAGTGGAGAACATAACGCTCGAGCGTTAATCACAAAAATCTGGATACGCTCGAGCGCAAGAATGCCCGCTCGAGCGCCAAGACACAGGAATAAAAATACATCTGCTCGAGCGCGAAAACCAGTCCATCGAGCATGGATTTCCCCCTCCAAGAACTTTCACGAACAAAGCGCTACCCGCTCGAGAGCTAAGATACCCGCTCGAGCGCGACCCGCTCGAGCGCAAGGAAACCCGCTCGAGTGTGAAAAACACACATGCAGAAGTTTTGCAGGGACACAAAATACTGGAAGTGTGTAAACCCCGCTCGAGCGCAAGATGTCCCACTCGAGCGGACAACCAAAAACCAAAACTCCGCTCAAGCTTAGAATGACCCGCTCGAACGTAACACCAAAAACTTGGGCAACTACATTTAGACCAAAACTCAACCTACCTATTCGAAACACGCGCAACACATCCCAAAACTCAAACATACGGAATTAAAGGATGACAACAAGGTACACAACCACCAACTCCACGGAACCAAAGTCTGGAGTACAACAAATACAAAAAGGGAAAACCGGAATGGCTATAACCTTCCCCACTTAAAGAATTTCATCCCCGAAATTAAATACAAGTTCTTCAAAAACAAGATTTTCTCAATCCCCACATTATTACAATGCGAAATTTAACAACTCGACACATTACAGGTCATCTCATCTCTTTTCAAGAGGCAATTTACAATATTTTCCACAACATGCATTATAAATATGCATTCCCTGAAATTTCACAAATTTCGATACCACACTCCACAATTTTATATCATTTTCAATATTCATGATACATTCCGATTTCTACAATACATTCAACATATGCAATGTTTACATTAAATTTCCATTTTAAGGTAAGTTCCAAAACATAATTCCATACACCAAAACACATACCATGTTTTACAACTTAAGCCATATATAATGCTCTTAAAGTTCAACAATATTACAAAATCTCAATACATGATTATACATCAACAAACAAGTCCGGATAATTCTCACGGACTCTTGCCTCACGTTCCCAAGTGGCTTCCTCCACTCCATGATGCTTCCAAAAAACCTTTACCAAGGGAATGGTTTTGCCTCGCAAGACTTGGTCCCGCTTATCCAAGACCCGAACCGGTTTCTCGTCATACGAGGCATCCTCATCTACCTCTAAGTCAGTCCAATCCAACACGTGTGATGGATCTGGCTCGTACTTCCGAAGCATACTAACATGAAATACGTCATGTACCCCAGACAACTGTGGTGGCAAAGCCAAACGATAAGCAATCTCCCCAATCCTCTCAAGGATCTCAAAGGGGCCAATAAACCGAGGGGATAATTTCCCACTCTTCCCAAACCTCATCAAACCTCGCCTAGGTGATATTTTCAGAAAGACATGATCACCCGTCTCAAAAGCTAAAGGCCTCCTCCTATGGTCGGCATAACTCTTTTGACGACTCTGGACTGTAACAAGCCTCCTACGGATAAGCTCGACTTTCTCCGTTGTTTCTCTCACCAACTCCGACCCAACAAAGGTGCATCACCCACCTCAGCCCAACAAATTGGAGACCTACACTGGTCGGCCATACATGGCCTCAAACGGTGCCATACCAATACTCGACTGAAAGCTGTTGTTGTAGGCAAACTCCACCAAGGGTAAGTGCCTCTCCCACGTCCCACTAAAGTCAAGGACACAACCTCGAAGCATATCCTCAAGGATCTGAATAGTACGCTCGGACTGCACGTCAGTCTGAGGATGATAAGCCGTACTAAAGGTCAACTTAGTGCCCAAGGCACTCTGCAAACTCTGCCACAACCTAGCCGTAAAACGAGGGTCTCTATCTGAGACGATCGTCACTGGGACCCCGTGCAACCTCACTATGTCCCGAATATACAAGTCGGCAAGATGATCTACCGAATCTCTCACGCGCATAGGGATAAAGTGTGCTGACTTAGTCAACCGGTCTACAACCAGCCAAATAGCATCACTACCCCGCTGAGTCCTCGGAAGACCTACAACGAAGTCCATAGTGACATGGTCCCATTTCCACTCGGCAATAGGCAAGGGTTGTAACAAACCCGCTGGCCTCTGGTGCTCGGCCTTCACTTGTTGACAAGTAAGGCACTTAGACACAAACACTGCCACATCCTTCTTCATACCCCACCACCAAAACTGGCGACCTAGATCCTGATAATCTTAGTGCCTCCCAAATGCACTGCAAGGCGTGAATGGTGAAACTCTCGGAGTACTTCCTCTCGGCAAGACTCCGGCACAAACAAACGGTCTCAGTATCTCACACTTTGGTTGGGATACACCGTCAAACCCTTTTTAGCCTTCCCACTGGAAATCTTCTCTCAGAAAGACTCTACCTCAAGGTCACCTCCCTGTGCCTCCAACACTCGAGTCATAAGTGTAGGTTGTGCAGTAACCGAAAACAAGGCTGCAGCCTCAACAGATTCGCTCAAAAGCAAATCAAACTCGCCAAGTGCACCCAACATCTCCCACTCCCAGATGGCTATACAAGCTACATCACTAATGGATTTTCTGCTAAGGGCATTGGCCACAACATTGGCCTTTCCCGGGTGATAGTGCAACTCAAAGTCGTAGTCCTCAATGAACTCCATCCACCTCCTCTGCCTCAAATTCAGGTCCCTCTACGAAAACAAGTATTTCAAACTCTTATGGTTCGAGAACACCTCGAACCTCTCACTATAAAGGTAGTGCCTCCAAATCTTTAAGGCAAAAATCAAGGCTGCTAATTCAAGGTCATGTGTAGGGTAATTCCTCTCGGAAATTTTCAACTGACGTGAGCCATAAGCTACCACTTTCCCCTCTTGCATCAACACACAACCCAAACCCTCTCGTGAGGCATCATAGTAAACCGCATAACCCAAACCTCTCTCCGGAATAATCACAACTGGAGCGGTGGTCAATCTAACTTTCAACTCTTGGAACGACTTTTCGGAAGTCTCACTCCATACAAACTTGACCCCTATCCGCGTCAACCTAGTGAACGGCGATGCTAGTCGGGAGAAATCCTTCACAAACCAGCGATAATACCCAGCTAATCCCAGAAAACTGCGGATCTCAAAAACACTCTTAGGCTGTGCCCAATCTTGCACTGCCTCTATCTTGGATGTATCAACAGACACCCTTTCCCTAGAAATCACATGGCCTAAGAACTTGACTTCTCCTAGTCATAACTCACACTTCCCAAACTTGGCATACAACCTATGGGCCCTAAGCAACTCAAGCACCACTCTCAAGTGTTCCTCATGCTCCTCCTCTGAAGGCGAATAAATCAGAATGTCGTCCACGAAAACGACTACCAAACGATCTAAGAATTCTCAGATGATCCGGTTCATCAAGTCCATAAAGACTGCCGGTGCATTAGTAAGCCCAAACGGCATCACCAGAAACTCATAGTGGTCATTCCGCTTACGGAATGCCGTCTTCGAAATATCCCCCTCCCTGACTCTCAACTGGTGGTAACCCGATCTCAAGTCTATCTTATAGAAACGATGGGAATCCTTCAACTGGTCGAACAGGTCATCTATACAAGGCATAGGGTACTTATTCTTAACCGTAGCCCGATTCAACTTTCAGTAGTCGATACAAAGTCTCAAGGCACCATCTTTCTTTTTAGCGAAGAGGGCCAGTGCTCCCCACGGTGAAACACTAGGGCGGATGAAGCCTTTATCTAGCAATTCTTGGTGCTGAATCTTCAACTCACTCAACTCGGCTGGGGCAAAACGATAAGATGCCATAGAAATCAGCGCCGTGCTGGGCACTAAATTAATAGAGAACTCAATCTCTCGGTGAGGTGGCAAACTAAGGAGATCCTCCGGAAAAGCATCCGAATACTCACAAACCACTCTCGGCAATACAATCTGGGTCTCATCACACTCACTACTCATAAATCTAGCAAGAAGACCACTAAGCTCACTCCGCCCTCGCGGATCATACACCGGTGGCAACACACTACCAACCCGATCCCCCAAGAAATGGAAACACTACCCGCTCAAGGTACATACTATGACCCTCTGGCGGTATAATCCTTAACAGCCCGGTATGAGGATAGCCAGTCCATACCCAAAATAACATCAAAACCCGTCATGGGTATAACTACAAAACGGAACGGAAGGCGACGATCAACAACCTCTCTATCACAACCCCTACATCCTTGTTTCAAAATCAAGTCACCCCCAACAGGTGATATAACACATATAGGAGATGCTAATTGTGCCAACTCCAACTCCAAAATAGATACAAATGCAGCAGATACAAAGGAATGAGATGCACCCGTATCAATCAACACACTAGCAACCGAGTTGCAAAACAGAAAAGTACCTCTCACAACTGATGGAGCCGGTACTAGGTCCTGCGCGATAACAGCATACACACGCCCTGTAGGCCCTTGATTCACCTGCTCACCCCTGGGAGCAAAAGACTGCTACACAGACTGGGACGACAAAGCCCCGGATTGGCCCTCGAGGCCTGCACAGACTGAGCTGGTTGAAAACTCTACGTCTGCCTAGAACCAGACGCCCCCGAAGTGGCAGTCAACTGTGGGCAAAACCTCTTCAGGTGCCCAGGCTGACCACACTGATAACAAGACAAAGGCTGGCCTCTGCCCTGACTCTGACCCTGAGGTCGAGCCGAAGGAGAAGCAGCTCGCTGACCTCCTCCTCTCTGTGGGCAAACCGAAGACTTGTGGCCTAGTTGACCACACTTAAAACAGGTAATGTCCCCCTGGTTGCATCTCCCCGAGCCTACACTCGGCACTGGAAAGGTTGATCTAGCAAAACCTCCCTGAGACTGCTGAGGGTTAGATCCCCTCTGTCTCCTGCCATCACCCTGACCATCCTGGCTCCTCTTGGAGCTTTTCTGCCCTTCCTCCTCTTCCTGCATCATGATCTCCATATGGGCTGCAACATCTACAAGACGCCCATAATCTCGAGTCATAGACCCCCAACTCTCATCTTGAGGCCGCGCCTCAACTTCTTCTCAAACTCGATGCAACGGCGCTCCTCGGACGCCACAAGTTCAAGTGCAAACCTGGACAGACTAGTAAAAGTAGCCTCAAACTCGGCCACAGACAACTCAATTGCTTGAGCTGGCAAAACTGTTCTCTCAGCTTCTCCCTGACTGCTGGAGATAAGTGCTTCTCCTGGAAAGCCTCTACAAAAGCCTCCCACGTGCCACCAATACGGCCCCTCATGTATTTCCACCACTGACCCGCACCCCTCTTAAGTTGGAAAGATGCCAAGGTCACTTTCAATGCTCCGTCCTCGATGCCAAGCATCTCGAACGTCTTCGTCATTCGTTCCAACCACTCATCTGCCTTAAGTGGCTCCTTTGGATCCCCAATAAACTCGTCCAGATTAGACCGAAAGAACTCTCTCTTCAAGAAAGAAGGTCCTACCTCAACAACCGGGGCCTGCACTTGAGCCTGAACTAGATTCTCAGCTCTAAGAATGCCCATAGACTCCTTCAAAGCGTCGGCTATCCCACGGGCTAAGTCGCCCATAGCCTGCTGACCTGTTGGCTCGGCTACATTGGCCTGGCCAACCCCCTCCTGCTGTGCCGGATCCTGCCTACTGCGCCTGTCACATCTACCTCCTCATCCTCATCTTGACATCCTAATAAAGGTAATGAAGAACGTTAGCGCATTCACAAATGTGCCGAAGCCACAACACTCACGTCCTAATGCATGGACAATTGTAATTCACTCCACGTAAGCACATAAACAGATAAGCACTTACGAATTTCATTTTCAGATAATGATAGTCCCGAGGCGTTACTAGAGTTCCGGTTAGAAACAACATTGATCAAGTGCTTTTCCAATAAGACTCACAGAAACCCAAGGATCCAATCGACATCCTATAAACTAAATCCCATACCCAATTAGTGACATAAACATGTTATGAAATAAACACATACTGTCACACATAAGTCTCTAACAAGCGAGACAAACCCATTGTGATATTAATCACTTCCCACGTACCCAAAGTATTCAAACCCGATACGCTCTGATACCAAGTTGTAACACCCTCAAAATAAACTCAAAAATCATCCAACAATAGCATGCTTAAACATAAGTGAATAAAGCATAAATATATTCCATCAGAGTAGTCTTTACAAAATGTATTACATGTTGACATCAAAAGTAAATGCCCTATGGGCTTGCAACTTTCCAAGTCAACACTTGGTTACAAAAAAGAGAGTACTAACTCTATACAAAGAAAGCCCTTGGCTTGATATACATGTAATATAATCAAAAACACAAAACTGCCCAACAGTCTCTAGCCTCCCACGCTATGTCCTTGGAGGTGGCATGCTACCTGTACCTGAAAATGATGTCCCATATAGGGTGAGCCACAGCCCAGTAGAAATATACTAAACCAACTATAAACAATGACTAAAATAATAGCATTCGATAGATGGTCCACACTTATATTCCAATTCATGTCATATTACAACTTCATGACAATCATATCCATGTTACACTTTAGTTCCATTTCTTATTCAACTTTAAGTTTGAAAACAAGGCTCAGAACCTAGTTAAACAATTTAATGAGAGAGTATCTCATCACTAAAATACTTTCGACAATCATGACGGATACACATTTTGGTGCTGTATCAATAACACATAAAACCACTTCCATATTTCACAAATGATACACATTTTGGTGTTGTATCAATATAACAAAAACACTTCCATACTTCACGTATGATACACATTTTAGTACTGTATCAATGTAAAACAACTTCCGATTTAGAGGTCCATCCCCTATCTTCCCCTAAACCGTGGAGTACATCCCCTATCTCCTCCCACACAACACAATGTATATAAACATAGATCATATGCACAATCAATCAATACATAAGGTTAATGTATTATTCCAACCGTCATGTTCGATGACACATACCAGTGATTAGTTTTAGTTTGCCTAATCATCATGCCTTGTGTGCAACAATCAAGACTGTCCTCCACCGATAGCCCAAAAAAGTTATTTCTAAACAGAAAATAAATGCACCAAATGGATAACATATCAACATTTTGTCTAGGTGAGTGATAAATTAATCCAACTACACCCCATTAATCCCATCCACTTCCAATTTGAATATTTCCTATTCAATTCCTCATTTTTTTTCCAAAATTAATTATACAAATTAATTTATCAAACACAATTAGGGCTTTTTCCTAAATCTCAATGCCAAACCTAAGGTTCCGTTTTCCATCAATAAACCAACACCGAGTCCATTTCCAATATAATACATACATAAAGGTTTATATGTTTGAAACGCCATCTTTTGAAAATTACACAATGACCCCAAACCTTCGCAAAATTACCCAACGACCCCCAACATATCAAAATACCAAAATTTTAAGACAAGGCTCATAAGATGGAGTAGGATATCCCTACCTCGAAGTTAGAGCTCAAACGGAGATGAAGAAGAAATTCAAAGTGCTCCAAAATCCAAACTTTTCGGATCAAAATGTAGCCCTCGACGATCAACACACCTTTTGTAAAGACAACAAGGTAGTGGGGCACTCTAGCTAGATCAAACCCTAGAGAGAAAGGAGATTCTAGAGAGAGGAGCTCTCAAAATTGATTTTGGAAAAGTAAAAGAGAGAGAGAGAGGAAGTGTAAAAAGTGATTCAAAAATTGCCATTTGCCCTCTGTTATACGCATGACCCGCTCGAGTGGAGAACATAATGCTCGAGCGTCAATCACAAAAATCTGGATACGCTCGAGCGCAAGAATGCCCGCTCGAGCGCCAAGACACAGGAATAAAAATACATCCGCACGAGCGCGAAAACCAGTTAGCTCGAGCGTGGATTTGCCCCTCCCAGAACTTTTACAAACAAAGCGCTACCCGTTCGAGCGCTGAGATACCCGCTCGAGCGCGACCCGCTCGAGCGTAAGGAAACCCGCTCGAGTGTGAAAAACACACCTGCAGAAGTTTTGTAGGGACATGAAATACTGGAAGTGTGTAAACCCCGCTCGAGCGGACAACCAAAAACCAAAACTCCGCTCGAGCTCAGAATGACCCGCTCGAGCGTAACACCAAAAACCTGGGCAACTACATTTGAGACCAAAACTCAACCTACCTGTTCGAAACATGCCCAACACATCCCAAAACTCAAACATACGGAATTAAAGGATGACAACAAGGTGCACAACCACCAACTCCACGAAACCAAAGTCTGGAGTACAACAAATACTAAAAGGGAAAATCGGAATGGTTATACCCTGCGAACCTAGCCGTCTCCCGACGATGAAAAGCGTCCAATCCTATCAACGTCTCGGCTAGCGTCATGGCGATGCAGCTCTTGCCCTCTTTTAAGGCCTCAGCGACCTCAATCAAACGAGTGCTAAACCCACCAAAGCTTGGGGCAAGCAAGAAATGAGATAGCATGCACAAGTAAAGTGCATGCCGCAGATAACTCTGCCAATGATGGTCGCCACGGTCACCGGCACTAGAAAATCGACGAACCAAGCTCGGAATATCCAGCTCCCCGTTGTGAATCAATGACCGAGCATCATGCAAAGTGAGGCCGCACATCCGCCCTAAGGCTTGGACGTGGCCGAACCGGAGTTGAGTCAAGATTTCTTCCTCGCGCTCGAATTCAATTAAAGCTTGGAAGTCCTCGAAAGTAGGACACATCTCTTGTCCACCAAAGCTAAAGACGTATGTCACCGGACTCCAAAACCTTGCCGCGGCATAAAGGAACCGAAAACGCAGCGGGGTGCAACTCAACGTGAATAGTGCATTTATGCCAAAGCCCCGAAAATTCAGCTTTTTCGAGCCATCCAAGTTGGCAATCCAATTTGTGAGATTTTGGACAAGAATTGCTTCCATTAAGTGCAAAACTGAGCTGAAATGAAGAGAATCCCGAAGTTGGAACTCATATAGAACATAAAGGCAGTGAGTGGAGGATAGATGTCGACGTTTCGGAGAGTCTGCCGTCGATGGCCGACATGACTCCCCTTGTGGCCGACAGCCTCACCCTCATGCCCACTGACCTTTTTGGTGAAAACCCAGTTGTTTGCTGCAGTGGAGTCCTGCTATTCCTGTCTTTTAAGGTCTTGTTTTGTCCTATAGGATTTTGTTATGTCTCGTTTAAGACATATTAGTTTTCATTTTTGTATCAAGTTATAATCATGTTCATTTCATTTATCGAGTTGTTGTAACTCACTTATCGAGTTGTAAACTTGTTAAGGTTTTGTTTTGCTTATCGAGTTGTTTTGTTGTTAGTCGGTTCACTACCTAATTATTGCAATTCGAGTGTTTGGTTTTCAAAGCAAATTCAATCTCATTTACATTGTTATGTAATGCGATGCGATGCATAAAATGTACAAATGTGACACTTTTTCAACAAAAAGAGCTGTTTCATTCTATCATATTTTCTTTTACAAAAGGTACATAACTTTGAATAAAATAAAACCTGCCTGACGCAGTACAAGGTGCCAAAACTACTAGTACAACGAAAAATAAAGTAAACAAAAAAGGAAGAAGAGCAACATCTAAAATCAGCAAAATGTATGGATCAGCGCCGGAGCCTCAAGTGCGGGAATCCGTCCTGGTCCTCTTCCTGGATGAAGGTCCAGAATCTTCACCGTCAGAGTCTGAATCTGAGCTATCCCTAGCCTCATCTCCGTCCTGAGATGACCCTGGCAGCGGACTCACTGCCTCCTCGTCAGACTCATCATCATCTGGGGCAGGCCCCTGTGAACTACTCTCGGCGTGAGCATGCCTAACTCTGCCGCGGCTGTGCGCTGGAGTCCTGCGTCCCATTCTCCTTGCTGCTCGGGGAGGCGCTGAAGGACCCACCCTTGCTCCTGCTGGGGCATCTGATGGGCCTGACATCAGAGAGGGAATCTGAAAAAGGGCAATTCACCAAAATGCATTAGTAATCAAAATATATCAGATGCAAAGAATAATGCGCTGTAAGCAGTGAGGGATGTGCAGTGCATGTGTACCGTGAGCAGTGTATGGGAGCAGTGTATCAGATCAGTGCGGTGTGAAACTGTGCAAATGATGGCATGTCAAAAAAGAACTTTGTGGTATGAAATGTAGTTTGAAAGAACTTACCGGAATACTGTAAATGCTGAGCAGGTCCAGGCTTGTCTGCAGTATCCCTACCGCCAAGGCCCTCAGCTCCAGAGACTTACGAGTGTACTCAATAGGAGCCTGCAAAAGTGTTGAAGTCATTAGTAATCTGCGGGATATCAAATGAAATGGAATGACTGTACGAAATAAAAAGTATAGTACATACCGGGGTCGAGCCGTGAACTCCGACAAGCTCATGACCAGCTGGAGGAGTAGCAAAGGGAATCTGATAAGTCTCTCCAGCCCGCCCTCAGCATGTCATAGTAGTAGGCAGCGCTGGCCATACAGCCCCCTGTCTCCCCTCTGGACCTCTCCTCCTACGAGATCTGGTCGCTCCACCTCTCCCTCTTGCAGCTGGAGCCCTCACTCCCTCTCCTCCTCGGACACCGGACAAAGGTGGCATCAGATGCGTCTGACTAGAGGTCGCATAGTCGCCCTCTACGCAGAAGTAATCCGTCTCCAATCCTACCGTGAACTGGATCACCTGGTCGACGGACAGCCTGCGTGTCTCCCTTATCGCTGGTGGAGGTGTCGTCGGTACAAACCGAGCAGGCAAGCCCAAGGTCTGGCGTACGATGCGCTTACTCAAAAACCAGGGACGACAGAGCGGGCCCTCAAAGAGGATGTGGAACTAAGACATAGTCTGAGTAGTGTGGTACTAATCTCGTAGTCCTGACGGAATCGCACCCCATGGTTGCCACGTGATCTAAGAAAAGAGAACGAACAAGATGATCAGTTGTCAAATAACGAATGTGGGTGTAGCAGGTTAACTGAAATGACCTCATTGCAGAATTACCTTGCACGCCGTGACTGAATCAAAATACTGTCAGAAGAACATGAAGCTCTCCCGAGTCCTACGACGGAGCTGGTCGTCGTATACATCAGAAAATGGAACTGTCGCTGGGGTCTCCTCCACAGGCTCTGGAGCAAGTGTCGGGAAGTATGCGTACACCCACAGCTGCAAGAAAGATGTGATCAGTACAATGTATGAACAGAGTGTTGAACATACAGAAAGCAGGGCGCGGTACCATGCATAAGGAATATAGGCCTAAAGAAGATATTAGATTTTTATGTGTGTAGTGTATGGTATGTAGTGTACAGTATGTATGGTGTACAGAAAACGCAAAGAAGAAAGCATACAGTGCAACAGCAGATACAGAGAATGCAGAAAGTACAAGTGTTGAACACAACAAAAGCAGGAAATGCTAAGCGAAATAATGAAAAGGGGGAGACTAAGCTGTGTACCTCCCAACCTCACCAGTAGCCACCGATCAATGTCCCGCATATTCGAGAGGTCGAGCTCGTGCATCCATAGAGGGTGTTGAGGCCGGCGGCACCCCAGTCATAGAAATGGACCCACGGGAGCACCACCAGAGCACCCAGGAAGTATAAACCCGCGGTATTCCACCTGTTCGAAAACAAGGTGGCACCGAAAAGGAACAAGAGGAAGCCCCTAGCGTACTGCTCCACCTCCTCATCAGTCTCGGGATCCTCCCCTCTGTAATGCTTCTCGAACCAGGTATATCTAACCATACCCGCTCGAAGTGTCAGTGGACACGCTCCAAGTAATGTATCCCATGCGGCCACCCACTCTCCCATGTCGGGATCAAGAGGAATCGGATCACCTCCTATGCTCAGGCCAATGATCAGGGCGAAGTCGAACGCGTCATCGTCATCTCTCCCACTGTAGAGAAGTGGAAAGAGTTGGTGGTGTCCCATCACCTCTCCACAAGAGCCCCTAGAAGAGGGTGACTCGCTATGACCCACGTCAAGCTGGAGCAAAATAGGCCAAAGTCGGTCCCGTCGATGATCTGGCGGACCCTCGCGGGAAGTACGTCATACCAATCCCGGGCTGTCGTCGCACCATAACCTCTGAAGGAGCGGGATCCGTCCTGCGGCAAAGCAGTGATGAAATCAAAGTAGTGACATATTGAAAATACAGTTGAAATCAGAGCAGTGATGTATTTGAAAATACAGTTGCATGCGGATTAGTGATGTATTGAAAATACAGTTGAATTCAGAATAGTGACGCATAAGGTGCAGTCGTATACTGTACATACAGGACAGTGATGTGTGAAGTATAGTTAAATGCAGAGCCACAATGTATGAAATACAGCCGGATCTAGGCATCTAATGCAAGCAGATCAAAACAGTGCAAGAAATGCAAATAATTGAAGGTAAAGCTGCGAAAAAGTAGAGTTAGTACCTCCACAGCAATGGCCGACAAATAAGACATCGGCTCCCTCAGCAAAAGGTCGTCTGGCGCGTCCTCGTCAAAATTGATAAAAGTGTGGATGCCTCTCGCCACTGGTATAATATGGGTCTTCGGGTGATACCTCGTGGTGTCGAAGGGACGTACGCTCAATGGTAAAGGCTCAGGCTCAACCCCTGGCTCAGTCGCAAAGTCCACGGCAAACTCCATTGGAGTGAGTGCCGGGAAACCCCCATCACATGGGACATCGTCAACCATCTGAAATAGATGAAGAAATGAGCAAAAATGAGCAAAATGATGAAGTTTTGAACAAACCAAACCCTAAGCGAGAGAAGAATTCAAATAAAGTGGAAAACTCGGGAAAAGTGAACTAACCTTGAGAGAAACTCGGGGGAAATGATCCTTGAATGGGGGAAATGACAAAAGACACCCCAGACTCAAATTCTGATTGGTTCAAATCGAAGAGAACAAAGGGGTTTTAACGATTCAAGGTTGTTTAGGGTGTTGGGAAATGCATAGAACGCACAAATCTAGAGAGGAGGCACACCTAGAAGGCAAGGGAAATGATTCTTGTGCAAGGGGTGTGGGAGAAATGAAGGGATTTTGGGTCTATTTAAAGACCCATGGCCGAAATGACCAAAATGGCCGAATCTGCTAGCGGTGGCCAGCACTCCCTCATTGATGGCTGGCACCACTCTGTTGATGGCCGGCGGTTGCCATAGATGGCCGGCAGACCTCCACCAGGTTCTATTGCCTATTTTACCTTGGTATGTGAACTTGGGTTCCCACAATTCTGAGGAATGTCCAAAATTTGATTCAAAATGCCTACGTTGAAGCCCGGAATCATGTTCTCAATATACGGTGGTCATTGCCCATCAACGCGCACAAGATGTATCCTTTTTGGCACATCACAAATCTTCCGGGAGGTAAACTGGAAGTTGCCTTCAAGAAGTCATTATCTAGCATGCTTTTGTTGTCACTTAGCATTCGTTTTTTATATTAAACATCCATATGCATGTCATTCGCATGTTATTGTAGACACCCCATTTTTGAATGCCCTAAAGACTCGGGCACTACTGATGGTTTACTTGGTGGAGAAATGTGTGCAGGGCAAAAGTTCAGTTTCTTCGGCAAGGAGAGAGACAAATCTCAACTTCATATCCCTTTTGGACCAAAACAATCTTGATCAAAATATTTTAGACCTTGAAACCCTCTCTTTCAAAATGTTTTGAAAATAAAGTTCCTACGATGTTCCGATGCTCGCATTTCATTAAATGTTGCGCTTTTCGATAAACTGAGCAAGGACAAAGTGGAAATGAATGAAAGAGAGATGAAAACTTTGAAAAATATTTCAAAACACTTTGTTTAGGGGTTTGGAGTTGAAGAAAAGAAGAAAGGAGAGAAGAAAATTAGTTTGGCAGAAGTTCGGCATGAATACAGGTAGGACCAAAACTGCGCGGCTTCACCAAAACAAGAATAACTTTTTTTCTAGTTGTAAATTTGATGCAAGGTTAGTTCCGTTGGAAAGATAACTTCCGGGGCTTCAAATTGGACACAAGAATGACCTGAAAAGGAGTCCTGATGAAGGAGTTATGCCCATTTGAAGTTGGACCTGGAAAGTATAAAAGCGGTCGGCCGACCAGAAAAACTAGCTGGCCGACCAGAAAAAGTGGTCGGCCGACTAGAAAAGTGGCTGGTAGGTCCCAAAATAAGATTTTTTTGAAGATATTTTCTCTCCAACTGTTCTCCACAACTTCCAGCTGTCCCAAAAATAGATATTTCGAACCAACTCTTACTTTTTGATATATATGAGCCATATCTCCCATTTTGCAAAAAAAAGACTTCTTGGGCAAGCTTGAGAGCTTCTCTCACTAAAATCCCTCTCTCTCTACAAAACTTCCTGAACAAGATCTCTGCCTCTCTCTCTGGAGCCTCTCTCTCTTGCTCTTTTTGTGCATAGAAGTGTATAGAAGTAGAGATATACAACTTGTTTGCCAAGGCATCCTTCATCAAAGTTGCATATCATTGGGATGAGGTCCCTTAGAGCTCATTTTTGGACTGTTGGAAAGTCATTTGAGCCAGCAAAGAGGCCATTTTGTTGCTGTGCTACAAGAGTAAGCACATCTCCTCTTTTGTACTTGTTTTGCACACTTGCTTCACCACCATTTTCCCCTTGTTTTGAGGCTGTTTTTGGGTTAGTGTTGAACTACAAAAACCTTTATTTTTCAGTCCTAAAAATGGTGGTTTAAGCCTTGTTTGGCTAGGGGGTTGTCTCTCCCTTTTGTTTCTTAGCTTGCATAGCTTTTGAGCCATCTTTCAAGGCCTTTCAAAACAACTTTTCATAGCCTTTTCACCACTGAAATATAGAGGATTTTTAGTGGTAAAAACCTTGCTTTGAGGTCCCAAATGGGTGGGGGTTGTCCCCCCTCCTCTTCTCTTGTTTCCTTGCATTATTGGCCTATCAAAGGAGCATGTGTTTCTACTGTTTTGAGGCTTGGTTCAGGTACTTTTTTGTGACTTCTAGGACCTAGCTTGACTCTTTCCATGGCTGGTTTGGTCACCTTTTGCATGCTTCTTGTATGTGTAGTGCAATCCCATTTGTGGCTCATCAAAGTAGCATGTCTTTCTAGCATGTATGGGCTCCATTTCAGTAGGTTTTTGGTCATTATTTAGCATGTCATAACTCTGTCTAAAGTTGGTTTGATAGCCTCTTGCATGCTTCATGTACTTGTAGTATAAATCTTGCTTACTAGCTTTGTATGCATGTTGTTTTGGCTCATCATTCTAGCATATTTTGGTTATGCTCCAACATGATTTTATTCAAATTTTGGGCTGTTCTAAGACTGTTTTGGGCTTCCATGGTCATATCACTCATGTTTTGTATAGTTATAGTGCAAATCCTTTGGCTAGTCTTGAGTTTTGAGGTCCCTAGCATGCTATATTTGTGATGTTTGCATACCTTGGCGTCATTTGGCATGGAATTTTAGAGCTTATATCTTTGCCATACTCCCATATTTATCACTCTTTAATTGTATTTGAGAGTTGAGCTTTGTGCCTGGCTTGCGAGCCATCATTTGCGCATGCTTTTTCTTGCTTAGCATGCTATCATTTCAGTCCATTTCGGCCACTATTTTCACATGCATTAGGTCTGTTTTGAGTGCTTTAGGTCATTTGAGCATTGCTTGGTATGGTTGTAGTGTAAAGCCCTTGACTAGCTTTGTATTTCAAGTCTCTTGGCATGCTTTATTTGAGCTATTTGCATGATATGGCTTCACTTTGCATGTAACTTCAGAGCATATAGACTTTCCAAGCTCCCACTTTTGTCACCCCTTGAGTGCCCCTAAGGGTTGTGTACTTGTTGCCTAGCTTGTGGACCAATATGTGTGCACGTGTGTCTTGCCTTTTGGTGCCTTAGTCTTGGTGTTATGGCCACTGATTTGGACATGGCTGAGGCCTATCCATTTTGGTTTAAATCCATCGAGCATTGTGTATGCCATGTGGTTCATTGCGTTGTATATGCCATGTCCATTTGCATTGCGTATGCTAGTTGTTGTTCATATTATTGCATGCTTGTGTTGCCCTGCATTGAGTATGTATGCATTAGCATTGTGCATGCCATTAGCCTTGTTAGGTTGTTCATGTCACATTGCATATTTGCATGCTTGCGTTGCATTGCATTCTTACATACTCCATGTTACATTGCATTGTGCATGCCATGCTATGTGTTGTATTGTGCTTGGGATAGGAGTTAGCCCAAACACGGGAAATGAGGGGCATTTCATACTCGAAGTGATGAAACGTACCTCAATTTCCAGTTGCCGACACTCTTGACTATACATGATGGAGTTTTAGGCTTTACGTGTTCATATGTTTATTCATTTCATATTGAGTTGCGCAATTCGGCTCCTCAGCCATCATGCATCAAGATGCATGATTAATGGCCCGAGGATCGAGAACTATACTCCCTTGAGCTCGTGTAATGATAGGTAGGGTGGTTGTGCACATATATCTTGCAAATACATTGCCATGCCCTTTCTTGCTCTCTGTTGCAGCAAACTGGAAGAAGTGCAGCAAAACTGATCGGCCGACCAGTATTACTAGCTGGCCGACCACTTTTTTTTGTTTTTCAGCAAGAAAAGTGGTCGGCAGGTGGTCTCCCTCCCCAACAACTGTTCGGCAGTATCCCTAGATGTCTCCTAGGTGGAGTTAAAGCTTTGTGGAGCTTGGTGAAGTGTTCTGAAAACAGTTGCAAACAGAGGCAAGTTGGGGCATCGCGATGGATTTCCGAGCGAGGCAATTCGAGCATGCATGCATCCCTCGTGATGAGGCCATTTCAGTGCTTTGTTAACTTAGAATAGTTATTTGTTTCAACTTGTTTTGTAATAATTAATTAGCTAGAATAATTTGTTAATTAGTCGATTCTGTATTATTTATTCGGACCCTCCGTCGAGAGGGCACAGTTGTTGTAATAAGTGTGCGTGTGTGTGATGCATGTCTTCTAACCCCACGTCTTTCTCCCTTTTATTTTCTAGCTTACAATGGTTAGTATTAGGGTATATTTTGTTTAGCATACCTTATGCTTGCATGCATGCATTCATTCATTTGTATTGCATGCACTGGGCTCGGCGCATCATACTAACTGCATTGTATTTCAATCCCAATTTGAATACATGTATCAAGTGTTGCATTTCACATGACATCTTAGGATAGCCGAGCCTATTTCTAGTTGCATTTTGCATGTGTTGCATTAGCCATCTTAACAAAACTAGGATCATGCATTGATTACTAACTAGTTTTGTTTTGGCTCGGAGTACTCGGTGAGTGTTTATGCTTTTGCATCTTGCATTAGTGTGAGTGTTGCCATGATAGCATACTTATCACGAGGCTAACTGCTTAAGTGATATAACTGCCTGAATGCCTGTGGGTTAAGGTTGGATTACTTGAATTGGAACAATTCATCGAAATGCGAATCTTAAGCCCACTTGAGGTGGCAAAATCCTGTTTTCTTAAGCCCACTTGAGGGTGGCAAAATCCAGGTCTTAGCCTACTTGTGAGTAGCACATTCAGACCCTTATGCAATGATTTGTTCCAAATTAGGCGATCTAGTCTATACTTGTGTGTTGTGCGCATCACATAGTAATTCTAGCTAATTAACCGGAATAAGAACACATGTGTTTTCAAAAACAAGATATCATGCTTAGTACAGGCCGATCTTTGATCGGGTGAGTAGGGGTGCTCATAGATGACCTTCCCCTTTCGTACCCAAGTTCCCAAGCCGAGGCAACTTTGGTGATGACGAACACGTGGCCTTAGGCACGAGTCAGGGTTTCCTAAATTTTCCAAAAATAAAATATTTAGGTGGCGACTTTGTATCTCGCAAAACAGTCCATGTTTCACACTTCTTTCTAAAAATTAGTTTTTCAAAATGATTTGTCGGATTTGGACTCTTTGGTGATTTATCAATCTCGTATCGCACTTTGTGAAATTAGATTCAAGCCCATGACATTGAGTCCGAACTGTAGTGAGCCCAAATGAACAAAACGGGATTTTTCCCGGGACGTTCGGGCGCGTCTATAGTTTTTGGCGACTCTGCTGGGGATTTAGAGAACTTGACTCGAACTCATGATATCTTGTTTTGATTACACTTATGTGTTTCTTTGCATTGCATTTGCATTGGTGCGCCTAGGACACCGTGTTTATCATCTGCTATTCCTGAACGGTTTGCTGGAGGCTCGCTTTGAGAAGCGTGCCATAAGGCTGACCGGTTACGGGCTCTGCCACGACGGGAAGACAAATCCCGATTTTTACCGGGGCACCCTCTTTGACCATTCGACCCAGTGCATATCGGAATCCATAGTGACCATTCCAAACTAGGACAGGTTGCTTACCCGATTGTAGGTTGTTTGAAACTGCTGCGTGCGTAGTGAAACCCTAGCTCCTGACAAAATAGGACAGGGAAACCCTACCCCACCATAGGGGTGTTTTGGCTCTCATTTGCTTGTTATGTGCTTTTAGAGTGTGCCTCTACAAGGAATGCATGTATCAGTTTGCAAGTCTGGGTATCAGGCCTGAGGGCATCAGTATTTTGGGGGAATCAGTTTTACCTGAGGGTATCAGTTTACAGGCAGAATTTTGGGTAGAATTCAGTAGAGAGTGCAATCATTCAGCTATGCTCACATTTATTCCAGTGAAATTGGGCTGCGATGCTGCCTGTTTTCTCTTTTGCAAGGTAGTCTTGGAACCGTAGCTTCAGAAGGCTTCAATATCCCCCGAGGTTCATCAGACTTGTGCTGATAGACTTTGTCCGGTCAGAGATTTAGTTCAAGGGAAATCAGTGTTCCTTTGCCAGAGGTAGGGTAAAAGGGTTAGTCAGGCACAGATCACCAGTTCAGCAATTACCAGATCAGTGGCCCTTATCCACCCCACCAATGAATAGTCATACTGAGGTCTCAATTTCTACTACAGGGACAGATATACTAGTTGTTCAGATAAACCAATACTCTATGGCAGGTATGGAAGAGATGATGCGTCAGCTCCAGGAAAGTATGCAAGCCATGCAGCAGGATGCTGCCCGTCAAGCAGAATTTGCCGCACGCCAGGCCGAAGTTATGGCCCAACAGGCAGAGTTAATCACCAGGCTACAGCAGCAAATTGGGACATCTGCTTCACATCCAGCTCCCCCCCCACTAAGAGTCCCAATACTCGGGGAGACAGCAAATGTCCAGGAAGATACGGATATCCTAACGGGGCGGGCTCCGCCCCCAATCCTACCCCAGCTGTCCAAGGCACCCACACCCACCAACCTACTAGATTCTCCCTTTGAGTTTGAAGTGGACCCCACAACACTAAAAGTGAGCAAGCTAGAAAAGCTATTCAAGAAGTCTCAGGGCATGAAGTCCATTCCGGATATTGAGGATGAGTACACCGATTCAGCCGTGACTCTGCCGAACCGATTCAAAATGCCGCATATCGACCGCTTTGACGGCTCTGGAGACCCAATGGTGCACCTCCACCTATTTTCCGATATCCTAAGGCCAATGGGTTTGCCCCAGAAGTTGTCTCTCTTCAGCCGAACCATGTCTGGGATGGCCGCAATCTGGTATGCAAAATTGGAGGACTCTGTGAAATGAAACTGGGAAGAGTTGGCGGAGGCCTTTATTGCTCAATACTCCTACAACACACAGATTGAGGTCACAACTTGTGATCTCGAAGTCACCCGCCAAGAACCAAAGGATGGTTTCTCAGAGTTCGTGACCAGATGGAGAGCAAAGGCCTCAATGATGACTACAAGGCCTTCCGACAAAGATCAGATCAGGATGATTGTTCAGAATTTGCATGGCAAGTTACTGCAAAAGATGGTGATTCTACCTCTGTTTACCTTTCTAGCCCTTCATGAAATGGGGGTTCAAATCGAGGATGCTATCAGACAAGGAATCTTTGTGGAAGATGATGAGCCTTTGCAGAAGAATGTTGTTCGCAATTCCAATGCTACTACTGATGGTAACACAATTGCAAAATGCTGAGAAGTAGACTCTATCACCACTTCCCTCAATGGCTAGAAGCCAATCACTTCAAATTGGCCCTAAGCCCGAAAGTTCAATCCTCTTTACATGAGTCTCCTAAGCTTTGAAAAAGCAGCAAGAAGAAGGGCACCTAGAACTCCTAGAACCCCAGCCCCTTCCAAATCCCCTTCCACCAAGATATGACCTAGCTAAATACTGTGCCTATCATCAACAACATGGTCATGATACGAATTGTTGCATCCGCCTCCGTCAAAAGATTCAGGATCTTATTGACGAAGAGACCATAGCTCCACCCAAAGGACCTTAGGTTAGTACTGACTCTTCACCTCCCCACCTCAACCACATCCATACACTACCATCCACCTTCGACCCCAGCATATACATCACCCCGGCCCAGCTACCCAAACCTGAGGTGTTCATTCCAGAAAGCATGGACTTATGCATGATGGGTGCACCTGAACCCCAATCATCTCAAACCTGTGAACCCACTACTTCTGAGTTGATGAGAATGATTGAAGATCTTCAAAGAACTGTGACAAATATGGCCTCCGGCACATTGGCTCCCTCATCGACCACATCACATGCTATGAGTTTCACGACAAAAGGCTCCCCAATCTTGGGATGGGTTGTATTGGAAGAAGGCCAATCCCTTGGCAAAGTGAAGGCACGAGGTAAGAACAAGGTAGGGGCAGGCATTGATCCCCATGAGCACCTTCTGTGGGCAACGGAGGCTTTGAAGGCGAAAGGGCTAAATAAACAGCAAGTGCTCGCAGTTGTTGCAAAGATTGTGGAGGATACTTTCGTCACTCAGAATGAGAGCAGTTCGAAACAAGGAAAAAACCAGGAGAAGGGCCATCGTACCAGAAACGATCCTGTTAGCTCTAATCCTCCACTAGGAAGAGGTCAGCAAACCAGGCCAGAACTTGCCAATCCCTTTGCTGGCGTGTCCAACAAAAATCCACAAACCTTGAAGTACCAACCCCGAGGTCAGAGGGTCTTCCATGCCCTCCATATGCCTTTGTCCGAAGCTTTCCAAATCCTTGTTGGACAAGGCCATCTCAAACCCCTTGAGCCTCGGCCTCTCCCGAATCCTCTTTCGGCTATGCATGATGCTGCCCAGTACTGTGCCTTCCATCAACAAACTGGTCATGGCACTGACAATTGCTTTCATCTTCGCCGCGAAGTGCAAGATTTGATTGATGACGGGGTCATTGCCGCACCAAGCTCTGCAAAGTCTATCGCCATTCGATCGGTGAACTTGGGAGATAATGTGACCATGTGATCGGGGGATGAACCACCTGTGGATGGCACTCAGTTCACTCTAGCTATGGGGATGGTACACACTATTTTGAGCATTTGCGAATGCTATTTACTTTACTTTCTGACTTGGGTATTGGGTCAATCTTGTTGTGTTGTACAGAGTTAGTCTTTTCTTGCTGAGTCAGTTGGGTCTGTCTTGTTGTACCGAGTCAGTCCTATTTTGTTGGAGTCGGGTGATTTCGGGGGTGTTACCTCAGACATCACTTGCTTATTTTGTGTTTGTCTTTTCGTTTTCTTTTGAGTCTATTACTGCCTTGGAGCTAGTAATGCCAACAGATTTGAATGAACAACAGTGATTTTCACACTCTTGTGTTTGCTTCTGCCTTGTGCTAGTTGTGCCAAAAGTTCAAAATGAGGTGGCAGCATTTGACTAAAAACTGTGTCTTTTCTGTGCTTTGAAATCATTACATTGACCTGAGTTCTTCAAAACTTTTTGAACATTGTGATGAAGATAAAGATGAAGGAATTCCTCGGGATTTGCCAAAAAAATGATCAATTGAGAGAAAGAGAGGCATGCTAAGCCCTTAATGATTGAGATCATGCTTGTTAATGTGAGTATTGAGAAGGATCCTGGCTTGATCCAGATTGATTTCACATTGTCTTCCGCATGAGCGATTAGTCGCTTTCTTAAAAGATTTCAAAAAAAGTTTTGCGCCGTCCTGTGAAGACCTGTGTGGAATCTCTCTTGAGATTGTGCAGCTTAGGATCGCTCTCAGTCCCGAGACTCGACCCCTCACTTTCAAACCTTGAACTTGAATTCAGCATGTTCAACGGTCAACTACTATGTGAGGCCTGTGTGGCCAGATTCGAAGAAACCCTCGAACAAGGGGCAGGGAAGTCAGATCAAGAAGATCAGATGTCATCAAAAGAAGCTTGCAAAGCTAGATCAGAAGCACCCCTCAAACTAGGGGCAAAAATGTCAAAGGTGCTCGAAGATTCAAAATTATTGGGATGTTTCTCAAGCTAACAAAGATCAGCAAGAATGCCAAATCCTAGAGGGGAGGAAAGAAGAAAGTATTGCTGAAGGACAACCGAGTTCCTATCCACAACACTAGGGGCAAATTCAGCCCCCCATTGGATGGACTCCTGCATCATCAGTAAACAGCAGCCATTCTCCTGGATTCAGATGACTTCAGGATCTCCAAACCATTTGATATGGGCAAAGCTACACTTTTACCCTTGAGAGGCTCGCTGGGCTTAAAACCCGGAAGGGCGTCCCAGGCGAAAGTTAGAGCAAGAAAAAGAAGAAAAATGAAGAAAATGAAAGGAAAAGATGAAAAAGAAAAAAGTTGAAAAGAAATGAAAAGAATTGAAAAGAAAAGAAGAACATAGCTCGCAAGGTTGAAAACCCGGAAGGGCGGCCTTGGCAAAAGTTAGAGCGCAAAAGAAGAGGTCAATACCCAAGTGTACGTTAACCCCGAACTACGTAAGGCCTGATTCTTATCTTTGGGATACGTAGGCAACTTCATTTTGATGTCCAGCCATAAAACACTTCAAATTCGACTATGTCCATGTGATGGTTCTGGTCATCGTTGTCTTCTATGTATTCGAGAATTTGGTTGTAATTGTCACTGTGAGGACTGGTTACCACATGCTGCGTCGCTATTCAAACTAGGGGCAACTTTCCGTTGCCATGCAGTGCTGCGGTGCTATTCAGACTAGGGGCAACTTTCAGTTGCCATGCAGTGCCGCTCAGACAAGGGGCAATTTTTCATTGTTTTGGATCTGAGGTTGTGCATCTCAAGAGTAAATCCTGCGTTGGTCGAGCAGTGGCCATTTGCAAAAATAGTTTTTGAGAATTTTTAATGATGTTGACTAATTCTCTTGAAAATTATTCCATTTTTCTAAAATTGGACCATTTCTTAGACCCAAAAAAGGGAAATTTTCAGTGCTCATAACCTGACTTGCATGATTTTAAATCAGAAAGTTCAACAAGCATGTTAATCTAACTCTCATATTGATTAAAATTGTTTTGGTAGAAAGCAAAAACAAAAAATGGTCAAAATGATGAACTAAGGGCGCAGTTGACTTAGGTTTTCTGTCTGTTCCCCGTTATCAACATACTTGCTAGAAAGGGCACCATATTTGCCTGAAAGGGGACAACTGAAGCTGATAACAAAGGGCTGAAAGCTCTCTCATCCTCCAAGCAACGAGGTATCAAGCCAAGTGCGAAGCACGAACTCGAATGGGGCAAGATATTCCACTCCCTCTTCTGGGCCAGATCTAATCACGTCCAAACTCCCTAGCATAGCATCGTCAACCGATGACAGTTGCAGATATACTACGCGTCTGATCGCATTGCAACCCCTCTGTGGGAGAAACTCGCTATTGTGAACAAGAATAAGAATCTGGTAGAATAACAGGGGTAAGAGCCCACAACTTCCTGCTTATCCATCAACCACCCAAGGGAGGGATAAAAAAAAATGAGAGATTGAAGAATAGAGAGATGTGCACTGAGAGGAAAAGTGAGTAACGGGCTTTTTCAGAAAAACAGAGCCTGAGGGCCGAGTGATATGAGAATCACAAATGAGAAAGGGTAGGAAACAATACCCGAAGAAACTGGCTCCTCACGAACTGAGAGGTCTCTCGCCATTGGAACACGTCTGAGTGTCGTGTCACTTGTTTTTGTTTGTCTCGATTCTTGTTTTGAGTCGTTTCAAGTGTCTTTGTTTGTGTTTAGGTTGTTTACCTTTTGTTTTTCTTTGTTGAGTCGTACTGCGCTGGGTCCAATCGTAGGCTCAATACCCAGTTAAGAACTCATTTCTCAATTTCAAAATGAATCGTTTTGTGCTCAGGAGTGTTGTGCCGTTCTCAATATTTGTGCCAAAATAGGATTGGTTCTTTCATAAAACTGCAGGGTTCAACCCAGGTCATGTCAAAATAGTAAAACCAGGACCTATCTGAAGTTATGAAAGTTCCGGGCTGCAAAGCAAAAGAAAAGAGGAAAAATGTCGGGTATCTGAGTATGTCTCAACTCCTGCAAATTCCGTCCTTGCATCCTGTGTGTTCAGAATGAGCAGAGTACTATGTTACGAGCTGTGTGTTCAGAATGAGCTGTGTGCTGTATGAGCTGTGTGTTCAGAGTGAACAGAATACTGTGTTGATTGTTTCAATGCCAGAGTGGCAATCAGACTGCTCTCCCTGAGTACCATTCCCCGTCAAAGTTATCTTGGTTATGTTTGCAACGAGGGAAAGTTGTGAATATGATCAGGAAGGAAAACGACATTTGTGGTTTCTGCATGCAGGACCTTTGTACTGCGAGTTGAAGGTAAGTGTTCGAAGAACACAATGGAGGGGAGATCCCCGTTAGAGTAATGTGGTTTACCGCCACTCACTCCATGAGGTGCTTTCTAAAGTGTCGCTTTGTTTGTTTATTGCATTCCCTAAACATCATGCTCTACATTGCTTGTAACATGTACTGTATCATCGCACTTATTGTGTTTATTTGCATCTTGTGTTATCTTGTACCATTTATCCTTTTACGCCGAGCTGTGTTTAGGATCGTTGTCCTCCGAGACTTTTGCAGGTTGTGCTGAGCACGCGCTTGATAGTTTGTTTCAGACCTCCTCTCACGATTTCAGCGTGGTTTGAGTGTCCATTTCCTCACACGATTTCTGCGTGTTTGGAATTCATCTCAGGTTGTGTTGTGTACGCACCTGGGCAGTTGTTTTCAGGCCACTTCTCACGATTTTAGCATGGTTTGAGTGTCCCTTTCCTCACACGATTTCAGCGTGTTTGGAATTCATCCCAGGTCGCGTCATGTACGCGCTTTGGCGTTTTGTTTTCGACCTCCTCTCACGATTTCAGCGTGGTTAGAGTGTTCTTTTCCTCACACGATTTCAGCATGTTTAGAATTCATCTCAGGTTGCGTCGTGTACGCACTTGGGCGGTTTGTTTTCGGACCTCCTCTCACGATTTTAGCGTGGTTAGAGTGTTCTTTTCCTCACACGATTTCAGCATGTTTAGAATTCATCTCAGGTTGCGTCGTGTACGCACTTGGGCGGTTTGTTTTCGGACCTCCTCTCACGATTTTAGCGTGGTTTGAGTGTCCCTTTTCTCACACGATTTCAGCGTGTTTGGAATTTATCTCAGGTTGTGTTGTGTACGCACCTGGGCGGTTTGTTTTCGGACCTCCTCTCACGATTTTAGCGTGGTTTGAGTGTCCCTTTTCTCACACGATTTCAGCGTGTTTGGAATTTATCTCAGGTTGTGTTGTGTACGCACCTGGGCGGTTTGTTTTCGGACCTCCTCTCACGATTTCAACGTGGTTTGAGTGTCCTTTTTCTCACACAATTTCAGCGTGTTTGGAATTTATCTCAGGTTGCGTCGTGTACGCACCTAGGCGGTTGTTTTCAGGCCTCTTCTCACGATTTCAGCATGGTTTGAGTGTCCCTTTCCTCACACGATTTCAGCGTGTTTGGAATTCATCTCAGGTTACGTCGTGTACGCACCTGGCCGTTTGTTTTCGGACCTCGTCTCACGATTTCAGCGTGGTTTGAGTATCCCTTTCCTTACACAATTTCACCGTGCTTGGAATTCATCCCAGGTCGCGTCGTGTACGTGCTTGGGCGTTCTGTTTTCGACCTCCTCTCACGATTTCAGCGTGGTTAGAGTGTTCTTTTCCTCACATGATTTTAGCGTGTTTGGAATTCATCTCAGGTTGCGTCGTGTACGCACCTGGGCAGTTTGTTTTCGGACCTCCTCTCACGATTTCAGCGTGGTTTGAGTGTCCCTTTCCTCACACGATTTCAGTGTGTTTGGAATTTGTCTCAGGTTGTGTTGTGTACGTAGCTAGGTGGTTGTCTTCGAGCCTCTTCTCGCGATTTTAGCATGGTTAGAGAGTTCTTTTCCTCACACGATTTCAGCGTGTTTGGAATTCATCTCAGGTTGCGTTGTGTATGCACCTAGACGGTTGTTTTCAGGCCTCTTCTCACGATTTCAGCGTGGTTAGAGTGTCCCCTTCCTCACACGTTTTCTGCGTGTTTGGAATTTATCTCCGGTTGCGTGGAATGCGCTCCTGATTGGTTTTCTTTGTTCTGCCTCACCTCACGATTCCAGCGTGGTTGGAGTGCGTTACCCCATTTGCATCTATTGCTCTATCTGTTACATCCATTGCATCCTATCTGTTTTATGCTGGTCTAGGAGTCCTTAAATCCTCTGGTCTAGGAGACCTTAAATCCTGCATCTTTATTCGCACTGTCTTGTGCACTTTCTAGTCTAGGAGACCTTAAATCCTCTAAAGGTGCAATTCCTTTGGTGTTTGTCGTGCCTGAACGACTTCCAGTGGTCTGGTATAGCCACCTACCCGTGTTTGCGGTGAGTTCCTAGGAGACAAACTGAGACGGTGGAAACTAGAGTTCGAATGGGTCATGCCTAGAATGAAAAGGTTCGGGATTTTCGAGACTAAAGTCTGGTTTAAATACCAAGGGGTATATCATCGGCATGAAATCTGTGTGGCAGCCTGTAGACGCGCCCGCGGAGGGGGGCCTCGCTGCTACAGTTCGGACTCGATTTGTGTCACGGTTCTTAATCTGAACCAAAGAGTCCAAATCTGGCAAATCGTTTTGAGAAACAGATTTTTGAAGAAGTAGTGCCAAACATGGACTGCTTTGCCAGATATAGAGTCGCCACCTAAATATTTTTTAAAATGAGGGAATTTAGGAAACCCTGACTCGGTGCCGAAGGCCACATGTCCGTCATCACTGGAGTTGTCTCGGCTCGGGAGCTTGGGTACGATCGGGGAAGGTCAGCTATGAGCACTCCCTTTCGCCCGGTCCAAAGACCGGCCTCTACTAACCATGATACCCGATTTTGAAAACGTTATGTGTTCTTATTCCATTTATTAGCCTAGAATTACTATGTTATGCGTATAGCAAACAAGTATAGACTAGATTGCCTAATTTGGAAAGGAACATTGCATATCCGTTTGTTTTGAAAATGTTTTGGAATTTGCTACTCGCAAGTAGGCTAAAACACGGATTTCAATGAGTTTTTCCAACTCAAACAATCCAACCTTCACCCACAGGCATTTAAAACAGTTTAACACATAAACACTTAGCCGCATGGCAGGCATACTGTCATGTTAACATTCACACGCATGCGAGATGCTAAAGCGAAAATACTTACATCGTACTCCGTGCCAAAACAGTAAACTAGTTAGCTAACATGCGTGTCCTAGTTCATGTTGAATTGCCTAATGCAACACATACAGGATGCAATTAGATAGACTCGGCTAACCTAAGCATGGCATCTGAAATGCGATCAACTATCACATAGTCAATTTTTTAATTGAAGTACAAATGCAGTTAGCGTGATGTACCGAGCCTAATGCATGCAATACAAATGCATGGATGCACGCATGCATAGCATGAGGTATGCTAATTTAAACGTGCCCTAATCTACCATCATAAGCTGGTAAATAAAAGGGAAGAAAGACGTGAGGTTGGAAGGCATACACACACTCACGCACACTTATTACATATTTACCCTCACTCAGAGGGACCAAATAAATATTACAAATTAATTAACTACGCAAGCTAATTAAATATTACAAATTAATCAATTTAATTAACAAATTAAATTAAGCTAAGAAAACAAATAAACCGCCTCGAGAAACGCACCACCATGCATAGGCTGCCTCTGTTTTCCTTCCTTCACTCCTCTGGAGGCTGTCAAAACCTCAGGACTGCGTCCTTGGGCACCGGGGATTGCCACCGGCTGAGTGGAATTACCACCGGCAGTGGTGTGTGCCCATCGGCATAAAATGAAGCTGTCGGCAGAGGAATTGTTGTCGGTCGGCACCTTACACTGCCGGTCAGCAGAGTGTTCCTGCAGAATCTGCAAATGACAGCAACAGAGGGCAAGGCAAAGCATGGCAGCACAATTCAAGGCATATATGCACCAACCATGCCCCTTATCATGATAATGACTCAAAGGGGCATGTGCCTCGATTCTCGGACCACCAATCACGCATTTCCATGCATGATGGCCCAAAGAACCAAGTATGCAACTTTGATTTCCAATGCAATGCAAACCAATCAAACCAAACAAGGCCCAATTCCTATCATCAAGTCAAGGAACAAGGCATGCATGCAAGATGCAATGCGACCTAGGCACACAAGCTAAGGATGCAACATGGCATGGCAACAAACTTATGCAAGCATACAAGCAAACATAGGGGCATGCAAATGGATGCAAAGATGGACTTATGCATGAATTAGGCAGCTCAAAATAGGCCTAAAACAGTAGCCAAAATGCTATAATGAGGGACCAAATACATGCACACATGCACCTAATTGAAGGCCGACACTTAAGCACAAATTGAACAACCCTCAAATACATTTGAAAGGGGGAATCATGGACTAATTAGCATGCAACATAAGCATTGAAATCATGCTAAAACATAGTGCCAAACCAAGCAATAAATCAAACCAAATATGCAACAAATGGCCTAAGTGCTCAAAACAAACCAATGGAGCATTGGACTACACTAAGCAAGACCAAACATGGCATGAGCTTATTGACCAAAAACAGAGTTTTGGGACATTAATACAAGGCCTAAGGATCACTTAGATGGCATCCAAATGACTTAAAACAAAGGCATGCATAATCACCAAAACATGGACCATGAGATGACAACCTTACAAGGCATTAAAGGGACATCAAATGCGAACTCTCAAGCATACAATAAGGTCTGAAATAGCATGGTGGATGGTCCCAAATCACCAAAACAATGCAAGGATGGCATGCTATACATTCACATACTTAAGGCCAACAAGCCGAAATGCAAAGGGGCTATATGATGCATGCCAAAATCGACCCAAACACTTATGGACAGACCTAAAACATGGCAAAATAAGCACATAATCTTCACAAGACTAAGCCTAAAACATGCTCCAACAAAGGCTAGCAACCTAAAGCATATTAAGGCATAAACAAGGCATTACATGGCAACTACGCTAAGCATGCATGGAGTACCAAAACCAAGTAAAAACAGAGGCATAACATGACATATTAAGCATAAAAAAGCAGCCAAGTCATGGTCAATACACCCTCAAACATAATGCTCTCTCAAGAGGCCAAAACATGCCCTTTTCAAGGACAACAAGGAGAGGGGGTGGCCCTCTCCTTCTTGGGACTTCAAGGCATCATCTTCACCACTGAAATCCCTCAAGATTTCAGTGGTGAACAGACCCCAACACGAAAATCCCGGAGCTAGCACAAAAGGGCACAAAATGAGGCCTTTTAAGGCCTAAGGGTGTTCAAACTTACCCAAACCACAAAACACTCTTAATAAACAATCAAGAGGACTAAAAAATAGAACTTTTTTGTATTATACACTAAGCTTAAAAACGAATTCAAGATAGGTAGAAATACAATGCAAAAATGAGGTAAAAAGGGGTGAGATTCTTACCCTTGAAGCCTTCTTCAACAATGATGCTCCAATGGCCTTCCTTAGCTTGAATCCAAAACCAAAACTTCAAAACCAGTCCCTTAGAACCTCAAGAGCCAAAGGAAGGTGAAACACTATGTGTTTGTGTGCAATAGTATGGACTAAACACACTAAAACACACACAAGAGGGAAAAAGAGAGAGATAAGGTGTAACAAACCCTAACCCTAGATCTCAAACCCTAACAATGGCTGTCTAAGCTCTCAAAATATCTTAAAATGTCTAACCCTTCAAGCCAAGAGACCAACCTCTCCCTTTATGGCACTTCTTGTCTTGTAAAGCTTACAAGACAAGCTTCATAAGAGGGAGATCCCTCCATACACGTGTATGGAGGGGAGCAAAAGCAAGACAACTGTCTTAAAATATCTACAAAAGCAGATGCACAGTAATCGGCGGGCCAAAAATGCCATCTTGGCCAAAAAGAGTGCAGGCCGGCACTAAAAAGTGCTGACCGGCAACAAATAGTGCCGGCCGGCAATATACATTGCCGGTGGCAGCAAAAACTAGCCGGTGGCCTCTAGCCACTGCCGGTGATGGGTGGGGATGGTCCACAAGCCCTACCCTGCCCTTCCAAGGCAAAACACAAGTGTTTGGTGCAAAACCAGACACTAAACGGTCAAGTTCGGAGATCCTGAGGCAAGGCACGCGAGCCGAGGCCTCCGGGAACTCCAAACGAACACAAACATGGATAATCACCCGAGTGTTCAAACGGTGACGTCCAAGTCTTGAGGACGGTCAAAAATGGGGTGTCTACACAGCCCCATAGATTGAGATAGCATATGTATGCGCCTCAACTCTGGATACTGAACCAACCTAGTTTGTCACCCTGTTAGAGAATAGGGAAAGCTGCGACCATAGTCAGGGAGAAAAGTAGTACCTGTGATTCACCCGAGAAGAAGGGGAAGGTCCCCAACAGCATGAGGTAGGTCATTGCCAATTGCCCCTGTAAGGTACCTTCACTTCCTAGCTATTACATTGCATTGCATTGCATTTCATAAATCCTGAATTATCAAACCGGCTTCGCGTAGCGTATAAGTCCAATTTTCAAACCGGCTTCGCGAAGCGTATAAGTCTAATTTTCAAACCGGCCTCACATAGCGTATAAGTCCAATTATCAAACCGGCTTCGCGTAGCGTATAAGTCCAATTATCAAAATCGGTTAACAACAGCAGATGCGACTGTCTGTTCACACCACCCAAATCGGATTCGCGTAGCTATAAGTCCAATAATCAAAATCTTCCTGCATAACATTTTGCATCCTGCCCCTGAACTACGCTGGTTTGATTCCTTGAAAAGGGATACGTAGGCAGCCTGCGAGTTCAACCAACTACATCTGTATTTTGTTTGTTTGTCCAAGTCTTCGATCTTGTAAAAAATGGGTCGTCTCTGGCCTTTGACATTCACTCCCGTCACTTCTTGACTTCTGAGTTCTATCAAAGAGGGGCAACTATAGACACCCCATTTTTGACTGCCCGTAAGACTTGGGCACTACTGATGGTTTACTTGGTGGAGAAATGTGTGCTAGGCAAAAGTTCAGTTTCTTCGGCAATGAGAGAGACAAATCTCAACTTCATACCCCTTTTGGACCAAAACAATCTTGATTAAAAGATTTTAGACCTTGAAACCCTCTCTTTCAAAATGTTTTGAAAATAAAGTTCCTACGATATTTCGACGCTCACATTTCGTTAAATGTTGCGCTTTTTGGTAAACCGAGCAAGGACAAAGTGGAAATGAATGAAATAGAGATGAAATCTTTGAAAAAACTTTCAAAACACTTTTTTTAGAGGTTTGGAGTTGAAGAAAATAGGAAAGGAGAGAAGAAAATTAGTTTGGGAGAAGTTCGGCATGAATCCGGGTAGGACCAAAACTGCGCGGCTTCACGAAAATAGGCATAAATTTTTTCACAGTTGGAATTTTGATGCAAGGTTGGTTCCATTGGAAAGCTAACTTCCGGGGATTCAATTTGGACATAAGAATGACCTGAAAAAGAGTCCAAATGAAGGAGTTATGCCCATTTGAAGTTGGACCTGGAAAGTAGAAAAGCGGTCCGCCAACCAGAAAAACTAGCTGGCCGACTAGAAAAAGTGGTCGGTCAACCAGAAAAGTGGCTGGCAGGTCCCAAACTAAGATTTTTTTGAAGATATTTTCTCTCTAGCTAATCTCCACAACCTCCAGCTATCCTTAAAACAGATATTTCGAACCAACTCTTGCTTTTTGCTATATATGAGCCATATCTCCCATTTTGCAAAAAAAAAAAAGACTTCTTGGACAAGCTTGAGAGCTTCTCTCACTAAACTCCCTCTCTCTCTACAAAACTTCCAGAGCAAGATCTCTGCCTCTCTCTCTTGCTCCTTTTGTGCATAGAAGTGTATAGAAGTAGAGATATACAACTAGTTTGCCAAGGCATCCTTCATCAAAGTTGAATATCATTGGGCTGAGGCCCCTTAGAGCTCATTTTTGGACTGTTGGAAGGTCATTTAAGCCAGCAAAGAGGCCATTTTGCTGCTGTGCTACAAGGGTAAGCACATCTCCTCTTTTGCACTTGTTTTGCACACTTGCTTCACCACCCTTTTTCCCTTATTTTGAGGCTATTTTTGGGTTAGTGTTGAACTACAAAAACCTCTATTTTTCAGTCCTAAAAATGGTGGTTTAAGCCTTGTTTGGCTAGGGTTGTCTCTCCCTTTTGTTCCTTAGCTTCTATAGCTTTTGAGCCATCTTTCAAGGCCTTTCAAAACAACTTTTCATTGCCTTTTGACCACTGAAATCTAGAGGATTTTCAGTGGTAAAAACCCTGCTTTGAGGTCCCAAATGGGTGGGGGTTGTCCCCCCTCCTCTTCTCTTGTTTCCTTACATTATTGGCCTATCAAAGGAGGATGTGTTTCTACTATTTTGATTTCTTGGACCTACCTTGACTCTTTCCATGGTTGGTTTGGTCACCTTTTGCATGCTTCTTGTATCTGTAGTGCAATCCCATTTATGGCTCATCAAAGTAACATTTCTTTCTAGCATGTATGTGCTTCATTTCAACAGGTTTTTGGTCATTATTTAGCATGTCATAACTCTACCTAAAGTAGGTTTGATAGCCTCTTGCATGCTTCATGTACTTGTAGTATAAATCTTGCTTACTAGCTTTGTATGCATGTTGTTTTGGCTCATCATTCTAGCATATTTTGGCTATGCTCCAACATGATTTTATTGATATTTTGGGCTGTTCTAGGACTGTTTTGGGCTGCCATGGTCATATCACTCATGTTTTGTATAGTTATAGTGCAAATCCTTTGGCTGTCCCTAGCATGCCATATTTGTGATGTTTGCATACATTGGCATCATTTGGCATGGAATTTCAGAGCTTATCTCTTTGCCATACTTTCATATTTATCACTCTCTAATTGTATTTGAGAGTTGAGCTTTGTGCCTTGCTTGCGAGCCATCATTTGGGCATGCTTTTTCTTGCTTAGCATGCTATCATTTCAATCCATTTCGACCACTATTTTGACATGCATTAGGTCTGTTTTGAGTTCTTTAGGTCATTTGAGCACTGCTTGGTATGGTTGTAGTGTAAAGCCCTTGACTGGCTTTGAATTTCAAGTCTCTTGGCATGCTTTATTTGAGCTATTTGCATGATATGGCTTCACTTTGCATGTAATTTCAGAGCATATTGTCTTGCCATGCTTCCACTTTTGTCACCCCTTGAGTGCCCCTAAGGGTTGTGTTCTTGTTGCCTAGCTTGTGGACCAATATGTGTGCATGTGTGTCTTGCCTTTTAGTGCCTTAGTCTTGGTGTTATGGCCACTGATTTGGACATCGCTGAGGCCTATCCATTTTCGTTTAAGTCCATCGAGCATTGTGTATGCCATGTGGTTCATTGCATTGTATATTCCATGTCCATTTGCATTGCGTATGCTAGTTGTTGTTCATATTGTTCCATGCTTGTGTTGCCTTGCATTGAGTATGTATGCATTAGCATTGTGCATGGCATTAGCGTTGTTAGGTTGTTCATGTTGCATTGCATATTTCCATGCTTGCGTTGCATTGTATTTTTACATACTCCATGTTGCATTGCATTGTGCATGCCATGTTATGTGTTGCATTGTGTTTGGGATAGGAGTTAGCCCAAACGCAGGAAACGAGGGGCGTTTCATACTCAAAGTGATGAAATGTACCTCAATTCCCGGTCACCGACACTCTTGACTATACATGATGGAGTTTTAGGCTTTACGTGTTCATATGTTTATTCATTTCATATTGAGTTGCGCAATTCGGCTCCCAGGCCATCATGCATCGAGATACGTGATTGATGGCCCGAGGATCAAGAACTATACTCCCTTGAGCTCGTGTAATGATAGGGAGGGTGGCTGTGCACATATATCTTGCAAATACATTGCCATGCCCTTTCTTGCTCTATGTTGCAGCAAACTGGAAGAAGTGCAGCAAAACTGGTCGGCCGACCAGTATTACTAGCTGGCCGACCACTTTTTCTGGTTTTTCAGTAAGAAAAGTGGTCGGCAGGTGGTCGCCCTCCCCAACAACTGGTCGGCAGCATCCCTAGAGGTCTCCTAGGTGGAGTTGAAGCTTTGTGGAGCTTGGTGAAGTGTTATGAAAACAGTTGCAAATAGAGGCAAGTTGGGGCATCGCGATGGATTTCCTAGCGAGTCGATTCGAGCATGCATGCATCCCTCGTCATGAGGCCATTTCAATGCTTTGTTAACTTAGAATACTTATTTCTTTCAACTTGTTCCAAATTAGGCGATCTAGTCTGTACTTGTGTGTTGTGCGCGTCACATAGTAATTCTAGCTAATTAACAGGAATAAGAACACATGTGTTTTCAAAAACAAGATATCATGCTTAGTACAGGCTGATCTTTGATCGGGCGAGTGGGGGTGCTCATAGATGACCTTCCTCTCTCGTACCCAAGTTCCCGAGCCGAGGCAACTTTGGTGATGACGGACACATGGCCTTAGGCACGAGTCAGGGTTTCCTAAATTTCCCAAAAATAAAATATTTAGGTGGTGACTCTGTATCTAGCAAAGAAGTCCATGTTTGGCACTTCTTTCTAAAAATCAGTTTTTCAAAACAATTTGCCAGATTTGGACTCTTTAGTGATTTATCAATCTCGCATCACACTTTGTGAGATTAGATTCAGAACCGTGACATTGAGTCCGAACTATAGTGAGCCCAAATGAACAAAACGGGATTTTTCCCGGGACTTTCGGGCGCGTCTACAGTTATTTACATTATTATGCATGCATAACTTGCGCTGTTACGCTTGTTTTTATTTTCATTATTTTGCATACATAACTTGCGCTGTTACGCTTGTTTTTTTACTTACATTATTTTGTATCCATATAACCTGCGTTGTCTTGCATGTTTTATTTGCGTTGTTTCGCATTCCTGTAACCTGCGTTGTCTCGTATGCTTTATTTGCGTTGTTTCGCATTCCTGTAACCTGCGTTGTCTCGCATGTTTTATTTGCGTTGTTTCGCATTCCTATAACCTGCGTTGTGTCGCATGTTTTATTTGCGTTGTTTTGGCATTCCTATAACTTGCGTTGTCTCGCTTGTTTTATTTGCGTTGTTTCGCATTCCTATAACCCGCGTTGTCTTGCATGTTTTATTTGCATTGTTTTGCATTTCTTTAACCTGTATTGTCTCGCATGTTTTACTTGCGTTGTTTCGCATTTCTTTAACCTGTGATGTCTCGCATGTTTTATTTGCGTTGTTTCGCATTTCTTTAACTTGCGTTGTCTCACATGTTTTATTTGTGCCGTTACGTACTTCTTTAACTTGCGTTGTTTCGCATGCTTTAATTTGCGCTATTACGTACTTCTTTAACCTGCGCCGTTACGCATGTTTTATCTTACGTTATTACGCGCTTTTCACTTGCATCATTATGCATGTTTCTAACAATATTGTACCTGTTGAGTTTCTTTCTTTTACAGGCACAATATTGTATGTACGGTTCATTTGAAGCTGGCGCGACCAGACAAATCAAACAGGTATTGTATTTACTCCGTGTGAGGCGTAGCGAGAATTGTGTAATTCTCTTACATCCTTTTTGCCTGTAATGTAGTTAGATTTGTATTCGCCTGCTTAAAACTGTTGCATTTATTGTATATAATTGCCTCGTTATAGCTTTCTTTGCATAATCATAAGTTATGCTCTTGCATCGTGCATGTTATTTGCATCTTTCCCCAGCCTGCGGCCGCATCTCTGCATGATTGTATTGAATGATTAGCCTAAGTCTTTGGCCTTGTCAAAAATGGGTCGTCTCTGGGCTTTGACATTCACTCCCGTCACCTTGTGACTTTCGAGTTCTGTCAAAGAGGGGCAACTGTAGACACCCCATTTTTGACCATCCTCAAGACTTGGTTGTGCTTGCAGGTACATCCAACCATAAGTTCGATTGCTCGTCGAGTACTCGACTTTCGCGGCAGAATGTCACAAGCTTGAGCTTTCCAAACCGTGTATCCTTTCTGCCCCATTCTTGGACCATGTGTTGGCCCTTCTAGCTTGATCCTCATAGTGCACTGCCGGCCACTTTTTGGCCCCGCCGGCCTTGCTTTTTCCCCTGCCTGCTACTGATGATGCCTGCCGGCCATCATTGAAGCACTACAGGCCACAACTGATGGTCGGCAGAACACTTGTCTCAGCAGGTTTCATGCCAAATCTTTTGAGCCAGCTGGTTTTCACTCATCTCTCCTCCATACACATATGGAGGGATGAAGCTCTTGCCAAGCTTGTTTAACAAGCTTTACATTGCCCTCTTCTATATAAGGAGAGGCCCTTCCTCTCTATCAGGGGTTGAGCATTTTTTAGAGAAGTTGTATCTCTTTCTCTCTATATTTCTCATTCTCTCTCTTTATATTTTGTTTGTTTGTGCTCTAAAGTCCTTTTTTCTTGCACTTTTGCACTACAACACATAGTGTTACACCACCATCATTGAGCTGAGGTTCTTGGGAGTGTTACATGAGCTCTGAAACTTGGTTTTTGGCCTCAGAAGTTGCTGGTTTCGAAGTTAATCTTCAAGGGTGAGTATATTCCCCTTTTTAGCGTTTATTTGTATCTCATTTTGGCCATCCTTGCATTTTGTTTTAGGCCTTGCTTTCAACTGAAAAAAGTTATGTATTTAAGTGCTTTTGATGATTGTTTAAGGCCTCTTTGGTGTTAAGGGTGTTCTACCCTCTTGTATGCCTTGTTTGGCCTTGTTTTGTGCCATGCTTTAAGGCCTTTGAGTTAGTCTTTGTTTGGCCTTGTAGCCACTGAAATCTAGTGGATTTTCAGTGGTAAGCATGTGGTTTTGAGGCCTCAAATCAGAGGGGGTGATCCCCCTCTCTTTTTATTTTATTTGCTTGAATTATTGGCCTATCAAAGGAGCATGTATCCCTATACTTTTGAGGCTTAGTTCAGGTCCTTTTTTGTGACTTTTAGGACCTGTATTAACTCTATCCATGGCTGGTTTGGTCACCTTCTACATGCATCTTGTATGTGTAGTGTAATCCCATTTGTGGCTTATCAAAGTAGCATGTCTTGCTACCATGTATTGACTCCATTTCAGTGGGTTTTTTATCATCATTTGACATGCCATAACTCTGTATAAAGCTGTTTTGGTTGTCTCTTGAGTGACTCATGCACTTGTAGAACAAATCTTGATTACTAGCCTTATATGCATATTGTTTTGGCTCATCATTCTAGCATATTTTGGCTATGCTCCAAGATTATTTTATTCTTATTTTGGGCTGTCCTAAGACTGTTTTGGGCTGCCATGGTCATATCACTCATGTTAGTATAGCTATAGAGGAAATGCTTTGACTAGCCTTGAGTCTTAAGGGAGCTTGTACGCTAAACTTGTGATGTTTTCATGCTTTGGAATCATTTGACGTGTTATATCAGTACATGTTTCATGGTCATACACTTGCCTTTGTCATACTTTCAATGCCTTGAAGAGTTGGTGTTTTATGCCTTATGAATGGATCATTGTGCATGCCTCTATGATTAGGTCTTTGGGATGCCATCTTAGTAGGTTTTTGGGCTTATTTTGACATGATGTAACTCTGTTTTATGTTATCCAAGTCATGCCATGTTTGGTTTTAATAGGTGTAGTTCAACACCCCTTTTGTAGCCTAGTATGCTTCATGTTTTTGGCCTTTTGTTCTAGCTTGTTATGGCTAGCTTCAAGCATGTTTTTAGACTCACCTTGACCTGCCTTGGGACTGTTTTGATGCCCTTGCCCCTTTGGGCTTACTTTGTATAGCCATGGCTTAAGTCCCTTTGCTATTTTCGAGCTTTGAACTTTTTGCATGCTTTATGTGCCTTGCTAGGGTGGTTTGACACCATTTCATGCATGCTTTTAGAACTTTTGGGTGCTATCATATATCCATGTTTGTCACTCTTTAAGTGTGCTTAAGAGTCACATCTTTATGCTTTGATCCTTGAGCCAATTGGCATGCATGTTTGCCTTGCCTTTTCATGCTTTTCATACCATCTTTTCAATACTTATGGCCACTTATTTGGGCATAACTGAGGTCTACCCCTTTTGGTTTATGTCCATTTAGCATGTTCACTTGCATGTTGCTTGCATGCTCATCTTATTTAGCATTGAGCATGCCATGTAGTTCATAGCATTGAGTATGCCATGATTGTTTCTATGTAGTTCATAGCATTGTGTATGCCATGTGTTTGCATGCTTAGGTTACATCGCATTGTGTATGCTATGTTGTCCATTTGCATTGTGTAGGCTAGTTGTTCTTAGCATTATGCATGGTGCATGCCATTAGCCTTGTTAGGTTATTCATATTGCATTGCATGCTTGCATGCTTAAGTCATATTGCATGTTTGCCATGCTTGTGTTACATTGTTGTTTGGATTAAGTATTAATACGAGCACGAGAAACGAGAGACGTTTCATACTTGAAGTGATGAAACGTGCCTCAATTGTCGGCCGCCGACGCTCTTGACGATGCATGATAGAGTTCTAGGCATTTATATGTTTATTTGTGCATTCATTTTACATTGATTTGTACAAGTTAGATCTTTGGCCATCATGCATCGAAATACGTGATTGATGGTCTTGGATCCGATTATGCCTCTCCCTTGATGTTTCGAGGTGATATAGGGTGGCATAGTGCGTACATATCCATGGGAGACCCTATCTTTCCTCTGTTTTGTGCTCTGTTGCAGCTTGGTGTCATACCACACCAGTGGTCAGCAGCCTCTCATCCTTGGCCGGCACCCCCCTCATCTTTGGTCGGCAGTTTGTACTCTTGGCCGGCAGGGTGGTCGGTAGAAGCTCCTCATGGTCGGCAGGCCACTGGTGCACTCCCCAGCATGGTTTTGGTAAGATCCAGGAGTAAGTTTTCAAGGACACCCTGCAGACAGAGCCACAAGAGAGCAACCGGAGAGTTTTCGGGACAAGAACCGAGCATGCATCCTCTTCTAACTTCAAGCAGAGCTGAGGCAGCATTGTTTATTGCTTTTCTTATTCATTAGCATGAATTTGTATTTAATTAGTTAATTTGATAATTAGTTAAAGTTTTGTAATAATTAGTTGTAGCTAGTTATTCAATTTGTTGTGTAATTAATTAGCTTGTTAGTTAGTTAGTTAGTTAGTTAATTTGTATTATTCATTCAGACCCTCCGTCGAGAGGGCGAATTTTGTAATAAGTGTGTGTGCGTGTGTGTGTGCATGTCTTCCAACCCCATGTCTTTCTCCCTTTTACTTACTTGCTTACAGTGGTTAGATTAGGGCATATTTTGTTTAGCATACCTTATGCTTGCATGCATGCATCCATTCATCTGTCTTGCATGCTCCGGGCTCGGCGCATCATACAAACTGCATTGTATTTCAATACCAAGTTGAATACAGGATTATCAAGTTGCATTTCACATGACATTCTAGAATAGTCGAGCCTACTTTAGATGCATTTTCGCATGTGTTGCATTAGCCATCTTAACATGAACTAGGATCATGCATTGATTTCTAACTAGTTCTTTGTTTTGGCTCAGAGTACACTGTGAGTGTTTACGCTTTAGCATATTGCATGAGTTATTGATTGCCATGTATAGCATGCTTGCCATGAGGCTAACTGCTTAGTTGATATAACTGCTTGAATGCCTGCGGGTGAAGGTTGGATTGCTTGAATTGGAACAATTCATTGAAATCCTCGATTTAGCCTACTTGCGAGTAGCAAACTTCAAACCATTTTCAAAACAAATGGATATGCAATGTTTTGTTCCAAATTAGGCGATCTAGTCTATACTTGTATGTTGTGCGCATCACGTAGTAAGATTAGCAAATTAACCGAAATAAGAGCACATGTGTTTTCAAAAACAAGATATCATGCTTAGTACAGGCCGATCTTTGATCGGGCTAGCGGGGGTGCTCATTGCATGACCTTCCCCTCTCATACCCAAGTTCCCGAGCCGAAGCAACTTTGGTGATGACGGACACGTGGCCTTAGGCAACGAGTCAGGGTTTCCTAAATTTCCCAAAAATAAAATATTTAGGTGGCGACTCTGTATCTGGCAAAGCAGTCCATATTTGGCACTTCTTTACAAAAAAATCAGTTTTTCAAAACGATTTGCCGGATTTGGACTCTTTGGTGATTTATCGGTCTTGCATTGCACTTTGCAAGATTAGATTCAGAACCGTGACATTTGAGTTCGAATTGTAGTAGCAAGCCTAATCCGGGCGCGTCTACAATGAGAATTAACTAAAATATGAGCATCAAATAAATGTGCAACATTCTTAACCAACACATATTCTTTTCAAGGTCATTCAATATAGATAACCAATATCTCAATTCATTTCCATTCTACCATTTTGGATAAATCAATTAGCCAAATTCATTATTATCAAGCAACCAATATGAGACTACAACTCAATGGTTCACAATTCAATACATTCATCAAATTCAACACTTCTATTTCTTGCCATTTTACAGAACCACGTCCGAGGGAACCAGCACCCATAAATATATAAGATTTCGTGACTTTCACCCTGGACACTACGGCTAACTTAATTATCAATGGAGTCCATCCCCTATCTCCTCCCAAACAATGGAGTACATCCTTTATCTCCTTTCAAACAAAGATACATATACAATGTATTTAAACAAGTTGTCATATACAATGACCAATCAAATCACATATTGAATAGTTTAATCCAACCGTCATATTTAATGACATAATCCAATTGATTAGTTTCAATTCACCTAATCCTCATGTAGTTTCTACAACAATCATAGCTATCCTCTACCGATAGCCCAAAGCAGATATTTCTAAACAGATAAATAAATCTAACAAACAAATAATTTATCATATTTTCCATATATGAGTGATTTATCAAATCCAACTACACAACTCACTTGTGCATTCTTCCAATTTCATATTTCTCATAACGATTTCATTATTTATACCAATAATTTATTTAACTCGTATTAGGGCAAATCTCCCCCTTTTTAAACATCAACCCCCAAGACTCAATTTCATCATTTATATACAAATAACCCTATTTTCAAGACCTCACATACACATATGCAACCCCAAATAGAAAACCCCTCTTTCAAAAATTGAAACCCAATCCCTAACTTCACTCAAATCTTCCCAAATCCCACAATTTACACGAAATGACAAATATCTAGGTTAAAACCCATATTAAAGAGTAGAATATCCCTACCTCAAGCTTAGACGAGAGAGAAGAGAGGAAGCTCAAAAGTCGGTGGTGACAAAACCACGTTTTGCTCTGATCAAAATGAAGCCCTTGACAAGCTCTACACTTAATCTCAAAGGAGCAAGGTGAAAAGGTCACTCTAGGTGAGTAGATCTAGAAATTTAAGTGAAAAAGTTTGAGTTTTAGAGAGAGAAGAGAGAAATCACAGTTCAAGAGGAAAAAGGGGATGAAAATCATGAAAGAAAAATGGTTTGGGCCTATTTATAGTAGTAAGAAATAGCCCTAAGGTCAAATAAAATAATAGGGCCAAAACCCCCCTTAGATAGGACCCATTCGGACCTCAAAAATCGGGAAAAAAAAAACACGCAGTGGTCAACCTTTCGAGCATGGGGGTCTACCCTTAGGTAGAAAAGACAATCTGCACAAGTAAGGGGGGGTCGACCCTTAGACAGGAACGGGTCGACCCTATTTGCCAGCAACTAACACACAGACATAAGAGGGTCGACCCTCCCCAGTCTGGTGTCTACCCTATTTTCCAGCGACATCGCCAACAGGTAAGGGTCGACCCTTAGGAAGGCTGGTATTGACCCTAGAATAGAATTTCTAAGTTTCCAATGAACTTTTGACAAGAACAAGTACGAACAACCAAACCCAACAAGTTTAAATTAGATTATACTCCTCCAAAACCAATCCATAATAACACCAAAGATTTTCAGAATAAAAATAAAGGATTCGAATACACTTTCCCATAAGCTTTGAAGGATACAGGTGCTACATGTTAGACCAATTTTCCCTAAATAATATGAATGAAATATAAGTTTTTTTTTTTATTTTTTAAATCGGTATTTAAATTTATAATCTAAATACAATGAAAATGAAATATTACGTATGAGTCTTATAAATAGTATATTAAATGGTTGGTGTTATTTTTGTACAAAGTGTGCAGTAGATGATGATGAACCACCAGTGTGGTATAGCGATCCCAGTTTTCCCTCCATTGTTTATTGTATTCCGAACTTGGGTTCTGTCATGGTTGTTGTTGTCTTTATCTTGTTTGCGTCCTTTAAATTCTTTGTATTTGATTTTTGAGATGGATTAGGCAGGTTTGAAACAGGTTGGGTGTGATTTGAAAAAAATAGTTGCTGTCCAGATTTTGGTTTCTTCGCTCAAGCGAGGATTTTGTTGCTCGTGCGAGCTTTGGGTTTTAGTTCCTTCGCTCGAGCCAGGGTTCCTTCGCTCGAGCGAGCTTTGAGCGGTGTGTCTCTTGGCTCGAGCGAGCACTCTTGCGCTCGAGCGTGCGTTTGCGTCTCTTTTTGACCTGAAGGTTATGTTTCTTCGCTCGAGTGAGCGAGGACTATGTTTTGAGTTTCTTCGCTCTAGCGAGCACTCTTGCGCTCGAGCATGCTTCTGGGTTGTAGACTTGAGGCTTTGCATTGTTCGCTCAAGCGACGCTTCTTGCACTCGAGAGAGGTTCTTTTGTGTCTGGTCGCTCGAGCGACCACTCCTTCGCTTGAGCGAGCCTCAAGTATATCAGTTGCAGTAGCATGTTTCTACTTCACTTTTTCATCTCCTTTTTTCCGCAAAACCCTATATCTGGTACGCTCTCTCTCTACATACACCTTCTCTCTAGAAATACACTTAGTTCTTAGGTGTCTCTACCCTAGTCTCTTTGAAGAAAAGGTAGAGCTTTGCTTGGGCTACACTTTGATAGGGGCATGACATAGTGGCTGAAATTCAGCCTGATCATTCTGAGATTGAAAAAATTGCTACTATTGATACTGATCAGATACCTGCATTCCATTCTGGGGTTGTGGAGCTCGTTCACCCCGCAGTAGCAGAAATTATTAGCAGCATTGAGCATGGGGGAACAGAGGCAGAAAGAGCATATTCCCTGGAAATGCAGGGTGGAAAAGAGGCAGTAAGAGCTAATTCACTGAAAATACTGGGAGGAAAGGGAGATAGTAGGAAAAATGTGGGCAGTTCCACCAAGAATAGGTCCTCTGGCAGAAACTCAGGAAGCCAAAGGAAGAAAAAGAGGTAAATTAGTGATTTTTTTTTTTTTGTGGTGATCTGGTTGTGTCCAGATTTTTGTTATGTTAATCATGTCTATAAATCTTTCTTGTTGGAATGTCAAAGGGTTTAACCACCCTTCAAAACATAAAGAAGTCATTGATTTTGTGAAAAAAGAAGATATTAAAATTATGGGAGTTTTGGAGGCAAAAATTAAACTGGAAAATGAAGCTAAAATTTTTGAACAAAGCTTTAAAAATTGGAAGTTGTTGTCCAACTCACAACCAGATCTGCCAGCTAGAATTTGGATTTGTTGGGACCCAAACTTTTGTGATATTTTGGTGGTTCAACAGTCAAACCAATTCATTTTTGTTAAGGTGACTGTTTTTGAAAGTGACTTTAATTTTTTTGCTACTTTTGTTTATGCAGAAAATAAGCATGAGTTGAGACTTCCTCTTTTTTGTGATCTAAAAAAAATTGCTATCAACCATGCTAGTCACCCTTCTGTCTTCCTTGGTGATTTTAATGCTGTTCGGTTTTCGTATGAAAAAATGAGGGGTAAGGAGGGTTGGAATAGTAAAAATGGTACCTTCAATAATCTGATTTTGGATTCTGAGTTGGAAGACTTATGTTATAAAGGGTGTCAATTTACTTGGTCTAATAAGCGGGGGGGTGGCAATTTTATTACCTCTAAAATTGATAGGGTTCTCGTTAATGAGAGGTGGCTTACTGTTAATCCTAACTCACATGCTCTCTTTTTGCCTCTTGGAGTCTCTGATCATTCTCCTGTGATTGTGCATTTTGGTTCTGATGCTGTTAAACTTAATAAACCTTTTAAGTTTTTTTGATTTTTGGGCTGACCATGTTGAGTTCCTTCCTAAAGTGCATGATATGTGGAGAAAATATGTCAGGGGCTCTCCTATGTTTAGGGTTTGTCAAAAGCTTAAATCTCTAAAACCTATTTTAAAAGCTTTGAACAAAAAGGAGTACAGCGAGATTTCTACCAGAGTTGGAGTGGCAAAGGATCAGCTACTTAATTCTCAGATTAAGCTTGATAAAGATCCGATGAACTTAACTCTTCAAGAGGAGGAAAGGACTGCCTATGGTAGATATGTGGATCTCAGTAAAGCTGAGGAAAGCCTTGCTCATCAGAAATCTCGGGTCCAGTGGTTAGGTTTAGGGGACAGGAATTCCAAATTCTTCTTTAGAACTATTAAGGGGAATGTGAATAGGGGGCGAATTCATAGTGTTGTCCTTCCTAATGGGGATAGAGTGACTAAAAGTGATGAGGTCCATAAATCCTTTGCGGACTCTTTCACTAGTTTATTTGGGAAGCCTTTTAATGACCATTACAATGGGTATGATAGGATTAGTAATCTGGTCACCAAAAGAGTGTCTGAAGCTCAATATCATATCCATGCTAGGGAAGTTACTGTGAAAGTGATCACTGATGCTTTTCGTTCCCTTAAAGCAAATAAGACCCCTGGGCCTGATGGGTATTCTGCTGGCTTCTTTTTGAAAGCCTGGGATATTGTGGGGAGAGAGGTTGTTGAAGCTATCCAATCTTTTTTTACTTCGGGGGAGCTCCTTCAGGAAGTGAACAGTACCTCCATTGCTCTTATTCCTAAGACCCCCAATGTTGAAAGAGTGGGAGACTTTCGTCCTATCTCTTGCTGTAATACTTTGTATAAGTGTATTTCGAAGATCATTGCTGATAGGATTAAGACTGTTCTACATGATCTCATTGATCCTGTGCAATCAGCTTTTGTCCCTAGGAGGAGAATTGCTGATAATATCTTTCTTTCACAAGAGCTTATAAGGGGCTATCATAGGTCTTCACCTTCTCCTAGGTGTGCCATGAAAGTGGATATTATGAAAGCTTATGATAACGTTAGATGGGACTTTGTTCTAGATGTTTTAAATGCTATGAGGTTTCCCCCTAATATTATTCTTTGGATAAAAGCCTGCATGACTAGCCCTACATATTCCATTTGTATTAATGGGAGTCTGCATGGCTATTTCAGGGGGGAGAGAGGGTTGCGGAAGGAGACCCCATGTCTCCTTATCTTTTTGTTATTGTTATGGAGATCCTTTCCAGGATTTTGGCTGAGAAGGCCTCTCACCCTGATTTCAAATTTCATTGGAGGTGTGAGAAAACGAAGATTGTTAATGTGTGCTTTGCAGATGATTTGATGATCTTCTGTAAGGGGGATGTGTTCACTGTCCAGTCTATCAAAACTGGCTTAGAGGAATTTGAAAACTTATCTGGGTTGCCCCTAGCCCTAATAAGAGCCACATTTTCTTCTCGGGTTGTGCTAAGAACTTGAGGGATGAGATTCTTCGGGTGTGTAATTTCAGCGAAGGTGCTTTGCCTGTGAGGTACTTAGGGGTTCCTTTAGTCTCTACTAAACTCAAAGCTACTGATTGTGATCAGCTTATGGAGCGGATCACAAAGAGAATTAAAAGTAGGACTAATAAGTGCCTTACTTATGCTGGTAGAGGCCAGTTGATCCAATCTGTCCTTTTTTCTATGAAATTGTATTGGACTTCACTGTTTATTCTTCCTAAGAAGGTCATCCATTCTATGGAGAGTCTATTTAGAGCTTTTTTCTGGTCTGGGTGTGATCTGAAGAAGTATGGGGCTAAGGTGTCTTGGGATAGAATGTGATCCCCTAAAAATGAAGGGGGCTTGGGGTTTAAATCTCTCCAAGTGTGGAACAAAGTTGCTATTGCTAAACATGTCTGGTTCCTCTTTTCTGGGGGTGACCAATCTATGTGGTGTCTTTGGATTAAATCTTATATCCTCAAGGGTAGAAGTTTTTGGAGAGTTAGGGTGCCAAATGACCCCTCCTGGGTTTGGAGGAAAATTCTTTCTCTTAGGCCTATCATTTACCCGTTAATCAAGCATAAGGTGGGTGATGGTTCTAGAGTTTTTCTATGGTTTGATAATTGGCACCCTATGGGATCTGTGTGGGATAGATTTGGGCCTAGAATTGTTCATGATTCTGCTTTGGGTATTGATGCTAAGGTTAGTGAGATTGTGGAAGGTACTACCTGGAAATGGCCTTTCCCTTCTTCATGGGAGATTATGGACCTCATTTCTAGTACTCCTACTTTTCTCCCTTCGGGTGGGTCTGATGATGTGAGTTGGAGCCCTACTGCTAGTGGTAAATTCACTATCCAGTCCACTTGGCATGTTTTGAGGGCTCATTTTGTTCCTGTGAACTGGTCTAAGCTTCTTTGGGGGCCTCATAATATCCCCAAAGTGAGCTTTGTGGTGTGGATGGCTATACTTTGCAGATTGAACACTGGTGATAGGTTAAAAATTTTTGGTGTGACCCAAACTAGTGAGTGTGTCTTCTACCAGCACCTTTGTGAAGATCGCAACCATCTTTTCTTTGAGTGTCCATTCTCTGATAGAGTGTGGGCCTGTATAAAAGGAAAGAGGAATGTTGATTGGCCATCAATTCCTTGGGGTGATTTGGTTCAGATTATTGCAACATCTGTTAAAGGGAATCTTTGGGGACTATTATTACCAAGCTTGCCTTTACATTTACTGTGTACCAGTTACGGATTGCTAGGAATAATAGAGTCTTTGGTAAGGATATGGTCCCTGAAGAAGTGGTCATAAAGCATATTGTGGACATGGTTCGATTCAGGGTTATGCACATAACAAATTTGAATTCACAGCATACTGATAGATGGTACTTGAGTTCGTGGAGAATTCCTCATGCTGTGCTGAAACATGCCGAACCTGCTGTGAGGGATGTGAGTTCACAGAATGTGGGTTGAGTGAAGGAAAGCAAATACATTGTGGGGTTTCCTAATGTTTGTTATTGATATAGGTTTGCGGCCCACTAGGAAGGAGCAGTTTGAGTGTGTGCCATATTTGATGAGGGTTGAGTATAGTGTGAGGAACAAAATTAATCCTAACCCACAATCACTAGCCATATTGAGAGGGGCTAACATGTTTTTTTTATATATTCTATGTATCTTTATTTTGCAGGTGTATGGAGCATTGTTTCTTGAGTGATGAGAGTATATATATTTGTGGGTTGAGTGATGAGAGCATTTATATGTGTGTTGTAACAAGCAATATGCCTTTGTTTTATGTTTGCTATTGGTTTGTGGATTGGCTAATCCTGTCTTGGTATTTGCTCTTGACAGGGTTTACTATAATGTCTAATCATTGTTTTGGATGTATGGAGTGGCATCAGTGTACCCTCCGTGTTGATACTGTCTGTTTCGGTGCTCAGCCTGGGTTAGTGCAAGCTGTGGAATTGTCTATGATCGTGTTGATGGCGGCTTTGTGTGTGAAGAAAGCTATTATTTTATTCTGTTTTACTTAATTTGTTTTGTTAGATGGCCCACCCGTGCGGGATGTGCACGGGGTATTCTGTTTGTTATTGTCGGATATTTTCTACTTTGTCATATGGGTGTGTTCATGTCCCTCATCAAACCTGCATGCGGCCCATGAACACATTGGCAGATATTATGCTGTTTTGATTGGGTTTCTAGTTTTGTTTGTTTCTTCTTGCATTTTCTTTCGGACTAGTTAGATATGTGTTGGTAGTTTTTTAATCTGGTTTGGCTTTGGCCTTTTGTTTTGTTGTTCGTGGTCCTGTCTCTTGTATAGTTTGGTTAGGGCCTGGGGTATGCTCGTTGTAGTGGTGTAAGTTTTTTGTTTGTTATTTTATGACTTATCCACCCAAAAAAGCGGCTACACTTTGATCTGAAAAAGGTTGGATTTGGAGCACTTTGAGTTTCTTCCTTCTTCTCCTTTGAGCTCCGAAACTTGAGGTAGGGATAACCTACTGTAGACACCCCATTTTTGACCGTCCTCAAGACTTGGACGTCACCGTTTGAACACCCGGTGATCATCCATGTTTGTGTTCATTTGGAGTTCCCGGAGGTCTCAGCTATATGCCTTGCCTCAGGATCTCCGAACTCGACCGTTTAGTGTCTGGTTTTTCACCAAACACTCGCATTTTGCCTTGGAGGGGTAGGGAATGCCTTGTGAGGCACCCCCACATACCACCGGCCATGGCCAAAGGCCACCGGCTGGTTTTTTGTCTCCATCGGCACTGAATTTTGCCGGTCGGCATCCTTTTTTGCCGGTCGGCACCTTTTGTTGCCGGTCGGCACTAAATTTAGTCAAAATGCCTTTTTTGGGCAGCCGACTACTGTTCATCTACTTTATGTAGATATTTTGTGCCAACTGTGATAGCTGGCACCAACTCTGCTTCCCTCCATACATGTGTATGGAAGGATCTCCCTCTAACCGAGCTTGTTGAATAAGCTTTGCAAGAGGGACTTCTATAAGAGGAGGAGCCTTCTCCTTATTCTAGGTTAGAAACTTTGAAGGCAAAACTAGAGCTTATACATATAGATACACCCTCTCTCTATACTTCCCTCTCTCTCCTCCTTTGTGTGTGTTTCTTGGCCCAAAAGTGTGATTTTACCTTACTTTTGCACTAATACACACACTATTACACCTTGCTTCGAGATTGAGGGACTTTGAGGGTTGATTCTTGAGTTTTGGGGCTGTTTTTGATCAGAAGAAGAGGGTTGCATTGGCTGTTCTTGAGGTGTGCTTCAAGGGTGAGCATCTTGCTTTAGTTTCCCCAAACTTGCACTAGTCTTTTACCTATCTTTCTTGCTGATTTAGTTTTTGTGCATAACATAAAAAAAGCTTATATTTTCATGCTTTAGAACTTTCATTAAGGGTCTTTAGTAGTTTGAGTTCAAACTCACCCTCTTAGGCCTCATTTGGCCTTTTTGTAGCCTCCTTGGTAAGGCCTTATTTGCTTAAGTGTTTTGGTCTCCTCACCACTGAAAACCAGTGGATTTTCAGTGGTAAGGAAGGTGGTTTGAAGTCTTGCATAGGGGAGGGACACCCCTATCCCTTCATTGTTTTATGTCCTTGCATTTTGGCTTAAAGGGTAACATGCATGCTTGATTAGTTTTAGCCCCTATTTAGAGGTTTTTGGGTGTTTTTAGGTCATTTGTAATCTCTGTTTTTAATCGGATTTGTGGCCCTTTGCATGCTTAATATACTTGCTTTACATCCCCATATTTGGCCTAGAAATGTATCTCATGATTAGGCCATGATTCTTGCATGTGTTGGCTTAGTTCCATGAAGGTGTTGGCACTATTTTACCATGTTTAAGGTCTGTTGGCCATCTATTTCAGTCATGCTTGCCCTACTTGGTATCCTCTATTTGTGTTTTGGCTTGTAAGCTTTGAACATTTTGACCTCTAGCATGTGAAGCTATGACCATCCTCATGATTTGGCACCATTTAGGACCATATTTCAGTCAAAAAATCATGTTTATATGTGTGCATGTGTGACCTCTTTCATGCCTTGAGAGTGTGCCTTTTTATGCCTAAATATGAGTTTTGGTGCATTCATCCCATTGGAGCCATTTAAGCTGCCATATTAGTAGGTTTGGAGTCCATTTTGCATGCTAAGTTTCTGTTTTGGCTTGTCCAATTCATGCCATGAGTGGTCATGTTGGTGGAGGTGAAATGCCCTCCTTTTGTGCCTTAACTTTAGGACCATTGGCTTGCTTGTTGGCATGGGTTTTTGTCCACCTTTCTAGGCACTTTTGGTCACTGTTTTGGGGTGGATCAAAGTCTGCCCCTTTATGGTTCAAGGCCTTCTTGCATGCTTGACTCATGTCCATTGCATGATTGCTTCATTAAGTGTTGTAATATGTTGATCTCATTCCTTAAATGGTCCATGTTTGCATTGCACTTGCATCTTGCATGCCTAGCATTACATACTTGTCATATTAGTTACATATCATTTGGCATGCCTTGCATAATTAGTATCTTGTTGCATTTTGAGCCATGTGAGCATAACATGCATTGCATTACTTGGTTTGGGGTGTCAAGCCAAGTGTGAGGGTCAAGGAACATTGATACTATGAGTGGTGTAATATGCCTTGATTCTCGGTCACCGGGACCCTTGACTTCGGCATGATAGGGTCTTGGTCCTCATTTGTGTGGTTGCATGCATCTTTACATCAAGTGGCAAACTTGATCCCTTGGGCTATCATGCACCGTTGATGGCTCGAGGATCGAGGGCCATGTTTCCCTGAGTTCAAAGCATGATGGGAAGCATGACCATGCTTACATGTGCCTAAAATCCCATGCCATATACTGTCTGTTCTCTGTTGCTGTCAAATTTGTCTTCTGCAGGAAGCTTCTGCCGACCGACAGAATTCAGTGCCGACCGGCCATTGGTGAATGGCCGATAAATCCAAAAACAACCGATGGAAATTCTGCACTGCCGGTGAGAATTTCCCCGAGCCAGTGGTACTCTTCAGTATGCAAGGAATCTGTCCTAGGGCTTTGGCAATTTTCAGAGAGACAGGGCAGTATAAACAGAGGTGGCAGGGGTATGGTACAGGTTTTCCATGCGAGCCGGGTTTCAAGCATGCATCACACGCGCATCCCGAGGCAGGGGGCTGTGGCCACCTTTCTTCCTTTTGCATTCATTCTGTTAAGTAAATTAGAAATTCTGTAATAATTTATTTGTTTATTATTCGGACTGTAATATTCATTTGGCCCCTCCGAGTGGGGGCAATTATGTAATAAGTGTGCGTGAGTGTGTGTATGTCTTCCAACCTCACGTCTTTCTTCCCTTTTATTTACCTGCTTATGATGGTAGACTAGGGCATTTTTAAAATTAGCATACCTTATGCTATGCATGCGTGCATTCATGCATTTGTATTGCATGCATTAGGCTCGGTACATCACGCTAACTGCATTTGTACTTCAATTCAAAATTGAATACGTGCATCAAAATTGATCGCATTTCACATGCCATGTTTAGTTTAGCCGGGCCTACTCTAATTGCATTTTTGCATGCGATACATTAGCCATTTTTAAACATGAACTAGGGCATGCATGTTTGCTAACTAGTTTATTGTTTTGGCACGGAGTACGATGTAAGTATTTATGCTTCAGCATCCCGCATGCGTGTGAGTGTTGCCATGACAGTATGCTTGCCATGCGGCTAAATGCTTATGTGATAAAACTGTTTGAATGCCTGTGGGTGAAGGTTGGACGGCCTGAGTTGGAAAAAACTCGTTGAAATCCATGTTTTAGACTACTTGCGAGTAGCAAATTCCAAAGCACTTTTCAAAACAAACGGATATGCAATGCTTGTTTCCAAATTAGGCAATCTAGTCTATACTTGTCTGCTGTGTGCATAACATAGTAATTCTAGGCTAATAAACGGAATAAGAACACATAACGTTTTCAAAACTGGATATCACGGTTAGTAGAGGCTGGTCTTTAGACCGGGCAAGAGGGGGTGCTCATAGCTGACCTTCCCCAATCGTACCCAAGCTCCCGAGCCGAGGCAACTTTGGCAATGACGGACACGTGGCCTTTGGCACCGAGTCAGGGTTTCCTAAATTTCCCCATTTAAAAAATATTTAGGTGGCGACTCTGTATCTGGCAAAAGCAGTCCATGTTTGGCACTTCTTTTTCTAAAAATCTATTTTTCTCAAAACGGTTTGCCAGATTTGGACTCTTTGGTTCAGATTAAGAACCATGACAAATCGAGTCCGAACTGTAGCGAGGGCCCCACGCGGGTGCGTCTACAGTTTCTGGCGACTCTGCTAGGGAGTTTAGAGAGCTTGACTCGAACTCGTGATATCCTGTTTTGATTTCATTTATGTGTCTCTTTGCATTGCATGTGCATTGGTGCGCCTAGGACACCGTGTTTGCCATCTGCCATTCCTGAACGGTTTGCCGGAGGCTTGTCTTGTCAAGGCATGACCATAAGGCTGACCGGTTATGGGCTCTGACAGTATGGGAACACAAACCCCAGCTTTACCGGGGCACCCTTTTTGACCATTCGACCTAGTGCATATTCGGATCCATAGTGACCATTCCAAGCTAAGACAGGTTGCTTACCCGATGTTAGGTTGTTTGAAACTGCTGTGTGCATAGTGAAACCCTAGCTCCTGACAAAATAAGACAGGGAAACCCTACCCCAACATAGGGGTGTTTTGGTTCTCACTTACCTGCTATGTGCTTTTAGAGTGTATCTGTACAGGAACGTACATGTCAGTTTGCAAGATTGAGTATTAGACCTGTGGACATCAGTATCAGTTTATGAGGATCAGTTATCTGCGGGTATCAAGTTCAGTTTTGGGAACATTTATTCTGGGAAACAATGATCAGTATCGACGAACAGTATGTTCGGCTTACCAACTGTGTATTATGAAATGCCCAACTGCGCGTTGTATGTGTTTATTTTACGCTGTTACGCCGTCCGATTGTTTGTTTATTTACTGCTTTATTTATCTTTTTGCTAGGTAGTTTAGCACCATTGCTTCCAACCCGGTAGACATTCCTCAAGCACTCTGGATTAGAGGTCGTCGGCTCCATCGATCTGAGGATCTGGTAGACGGACAACCAGTGTACCGCTCCCTACCCCCGGTTACCAGACAGAGGACAGCTAGGCAGAGGACATCAGTTCAACAATCAGTTCAGAGGGCCTTATCTACCCCACCTGAGTTCAGTACGGATCAGGGTGCTATTTCACCTACAGAAAGGGAACATATACCAGTAATTCAACCGGAGCAGAATAGTATGGCTAGCTTAGAGGAGATGGTGCGCCAACTCCAAGAGAGCATGAAAATGATGTAGCAGGATGCTGTTCGGCAGGCAGAGTTCGCTAAACAGCAAGCCACGGTTGTGAGCAAACAAGTAGAGTTGATTGTGAAACAGCAAAACGGAGCATCTGCTTCGCAACAAGTTCCTCCCCCACCAAGGGTTCCGATACCCAAAGAAACACTGAATGCCCGGAATGTCCAAGAGGATACCGATCTTCCAACGGGGCCAGCTCCGCCCCCGATCCCGCCACAACTATCCAAGGCACCCACGCCTGTCAATATATCGGACTCTCCTTTTGAGTTCGAAATGGACCCCACAGCCTTAAAATTGAGTAAGTTGGAAAAGATGTTCAAAAGATCCCAGGGAGTCAAGACCATCCCTGACATCGAAGATGGGTATACCGATGCAGCCGTGACGCCGCCCGACAGATTCAAGATGCCGCAAATTGATCGTTTTGACGGATCCGGGGATCCTGTGGTGCACATGCGATTGTTTTCGGACATCCTAAGGCCAATGGGCCTCACTAGACTGCAGAAGTTGTCTCTATTTGGCCGGACCCTGTCGGGTGCAGCGGCCATATGGTATGCCAAATTGGAGGATGGCGTCAAGAGGAGTTGGGACGAGATGGCTGAGGCCTTCATCTTACAGTACTCATACAATACACAAATCGAGATTACGACCAGGGATCTCGAGACAACGAGACAAGAACCCAAAGAGAGCTTCTCGGAATTTGTAACCAGATGGCGGGCTAAGGCTTCGATGATGACCTTAAGGCCCACAGACAAAGACCAGATTCGGATGATTGTGCGCAATCTTCAGTCGAAGCTAATGCAAAGGATGATTGTACTCCCCTTCCCTACCTTTTCTGATCTGCATGAAATGGGGGTGCAGATCGAGGATGCCTTAAAACAAGGCTTAATTGACAATGACTGGGAGCAACCCCGTAGAACCTTCAACCGTAACACTAATGCAGGCCCGAGTGACGCTACAACTACCAGGACCTCCGAAGTGAGCATGGTCACGACCAACCCTCCCCCAAGAAATATGGCAGCCGCACCATTCTCCGGTGCGTCCGGAAGCAGCCCACAAACAGCCAAATACCTTCCCAAAAATACCAGAACCTTCGCTCCGCTTTATATGCCCCTGTCCAAAGCTTTGGTGGTTTTGATCAGAAAAGGGCATCTGAAGCCCCTAGAGCCGTGGCCCTTACCAGAAAGACTCCCCGCTGCCCACAATCCAGCCAAGTATTGTGCATTTCACCAGCAGCACGGTCACGACACCGACCTGTGCTTTCGATTGCGTCATAAGATTCAAGATCTCATTGATAACGGGGTGATTTTACCTCCTGAGAAACCCAATGTTACTACAAATCCTCTCCCCACACATAACCAAGCTCCACCACCCAAAAGAATCAATTTCATCCATACTGGGGTCGTGTCGTACGATCCTAGCATCTATATCACACCTTCCTACCTACCTAAGCCGGAAGTTTTCCTTCCTGATTGCACCGATTTGTGCATGATGGACGTCTCCATAACCCAACCCAAGCCAGTAGTGGTGACCATTGAGAGCAGGAGAGAGAAGACTCCAAAGGAGAAGGGGGTTGTCAAGCTAGAGTCTGCGGAGTCTGGGAGCGATGTTGGGAATACTTATAGTCCGAGTGACTACATTTCACCGATGGGCCAGAATAGACCAGATGTGACGTTTCCAGCAGAGGGAGAGTTGTGTGCAATCCAAGGGGACAGTCTAGGACAGGGAACAGATGATTTGACAACTGTGGAAGAGGATCTCGCCAAGTTCCAGTTTTACAGTAACCAAGATCCAGAAGACTCAACCGTCAACTGGTTCGATTTTGAGGAATCGGTAGAGGCCACGGGATGGTTGGACGATCAGCCAGATGTGGTAGGAGAGTTTCAGTCAGAATAAGGCCCGGCAGGGGCAGGAATGTCAGTAACAGCCGGGAACGTTGAAGAACAGAGTACATCGCCGGGGAGCGCCGGTGTCGATAGTTTCGCTCGGGAATGGAGCATTTTGAGTACAGGGATTATTGAACAATCTACTGCATTGGCATAGTCAGAACAGGAAAGATTCGAAGATTCTGAGAGGATCAGGAAGTCAAAAGCCCACATGGGGATTGAGACTGCTGTGAGTACAGAAAGAGAAAATGCTGCGAGCATAGGGATAGAAGGTACTGCGAGTACGAGAACAGTCATGCCAGAACCGGACAGGTGCCTGTCGGCCGCAGATGGAATGTGGTGAGAGGATGATGATCTGTGTCTTGCCCACACCGACGAAGATTGGGGGAATAACCAACCAGATGATACCTGGTATATCGGCGAAGTCGATCACATGACCAGGAGTGGACGGTATTTCAAACCTCCACACCTAGATCAACCAGAGGCGTCTGGAAAAGATAGGGAGGCAGAAAAGCAAAAGGAAAAGCGACTCGAGGATGAGGCCGTGTTAAGACAATTGAAGAAGATACAAGCAGACATCCCCATTTGGGGGCTGCTTATGGCTTCTCGAGTACATAGGCAGGCTGTCCTTTCAGCCATGGACAAAGCCAAGCTTTCTATAGACACCATGCCCGAACAGCTGGTGGGCCTAGTCTTTTCGGGAGGAGCTACCCCGATGCTGACCTTTTCCGACAAAGAATTACCACCTGAGGGTGCGAACCATAACAAGCCGCTCTACATCTCTGTGGAGTGCAGAGATAAATGGATACCCGTGGTGCTTGTCGACACAGGGTCCGCCATCAACGTCTATCCAGCAAGAACAGTCTACGCGATCGGTTTGAAAGTCGCGGATTTTGTGCCAACGGCCTAGGTGATTCGGGCGTATGACAACACAAGTCGGGAAGTAATGGGGACAGTTAAGATTCAAACAAAGGTTGGGCCGGGACAGCATGAGATAGATTTCCATGTCTTGGAGGTCCCTGCAACGTTTAACCTGCTTTTGGGGCGACCGCGGCTGCATCAGGTGAAGGCGGTCTCCTCCACCCTACATCAAGTGGTGAAATACCCCTATGGGAAGGGAGTAGCCATTGTTTTCGAAAACTCATCAATCCATCCGCCGCCGGAGGTATCTACGCCTGTTCTAGAAATCGAGCACGGTATGCAAGATGTGTTCATATCGGGTTTTACCTTGGCTGAGGCTCCAGTTGTACAGGACTTCATGGTAGCTAATGAAGGGGTATATGTCAGTGCCCAAGCAGTCTATCTCATGAACAAACTCCAGCACATCCCCGGGATGGGATTGGGGAAGAGCGGCCGGAAGGGCGTCGCAGCATTGGCCGAAGTGCCACACAACCCTCATACCTTTGGATTGGGTTACCTACCCACCAAAGAGGACTGGATAAGGAAAGGAAAAGAGATGGCCGGAAGGGCCAGAGCGAAACAGATGGGGAAGCCCTTTGACTTAATGCACCGGCCCATTCAGGGTACCCTGAACGGACGCTTCGTCCGGGAGGGGGAGGACTTTCCGTTCTGTGGCTTCCCCGAGCCGTGGCTGAACGCAGAAAGGAAGCGTGTACCGGGGTTTGAGATTTTCTTTGATCTACGGCTACCTGAGAATGACATCGCCGAAGGACAGGCAAATCTATCGGCTGATGCTGAGCAGAGTGAGGAAGTGCAGTCTGAGGACGCTGAAGATGAAATGGGGGTAGCACTGGCGTGTCTACTTTCAGATCCTCCGATCGAACAGAAGTGCTTGGGGGATAACTCCTCAGTATGCATGATCGGGAATGAAACGGCTGCGGGCCTACCATCAGCTATTTTGGATGCAACCATCGCACCCTCCCTCATCTGGCAATATGCAGAAAGATTTCTGTCCAGCAGCACCGGGTCAGGTAGTGAGCCGGAATCTGATTCCACCGAGTCCTGTGAGTCAGAATCAGGTTCCAGCTCGACTGAGTCTGAGTCCGGTATTCCTGGGGGTGATAACCCGGATGCCACAGTCCTGTCTAGGTCGTCATTTTCTTTCTCTTTTGAGTCTGTTGTAATAGAAGAATCGGACGGCTTGGAAGTATTTAATGAGAGTGATGTGGATGTGGTTTTTGAGTATTTTTCTGTGCCTTTGATTTATTGCTTAAATCAGGATTTTCAAAATTTTGTTGAAAACGACGAGGAAGAAATTTCTCCGGTTTTGCAACGATTAATTGATCAAGAGCAGGAAAGATTTGTTAGACCCTTAATGAATGAAATCACTACTGTAAATGTTGGTATTGAGAAGGACCCGCGGCTGGTCCAGATCGGGTCCACGTTGTCTTCAGAGGAATGCGAGCGCTTAGTCGCTTTATTAAAAGATTTCAAAGATGTTTTCACGTGGTCCTACGAAGACATGCCTGGAATCGATCCTAAGATTGTACAGTTCTTGATCCCGAGGCCCGACCTGTCAAGCAGAAACTCAGAAGGATCCGTCCCGATTGGGCCATTAAGATCAAGGAAGAGGTCACCAAGCAAATTGATGCAGGCTTCCTGCTGGTATCCGAATACCCGACTTGGTTGGCCAACATTGTTCCAGTGCCGAAGAAGGATGGCAAGATCCGAGTATGTGTGGATTTTAGGGATTTGAATAGAGCTAGTCCGAAGGACGACTTCCCCCTGCCGCACATTGATGAGTTGGTAGATTTTACAACGGGGCATGCTTTGCTTTCGTTCATGGATGGCTTCTCAGGATACAACCAGATAGTGATGGCACCCGAAGACTGGGAGAAGACTGCTTTCACCACCCCGTGGGGGACATATTGCTATAGAGTGATGCCGTTTGGGCTGAAGAATGCTGGAGCCACATATCAACGGGCTGCGACCACAATATTGCACGATATGATCCACAAGGAGGTTGAGGTGTACGTGGATGACATGATTGTCAAGTCCAAAGAAAGAGAGGGCCACTACACCGCCTTACAAAAGTTCTTTCAAAGGATCAGGGAGTTTTGGCTGCGGCTGAATCCCCAAAAGTGTACATTCGGTGTTACAGCGGGAAAAATGTTAGGGTTTCTGATTACACAAAGGGGCATCGAGGTCAACCCTTCCAAAATCAAGGCCATCTTAGAAATGCCACCACCAAGGACTGAAAAGGAGGTGCGAGGCTTTCTAGGTAAAGTGCAATTCATAAGACGGTTTATCTCAAAATTAACCTTGACTTGTGAACCACTCTTTGGTCTCCTGAAGAAAATAAAGAAATTCCAATGGGACGGCCGATGTCAAGCAGCTTTTGAGCAGATCAAAGAATATTTACAGAACCCGCCCGTGTTATCACCACCAGAGCCGGGGAGACCGTTGACATTGTACCTTTCAGTAACTGAGACTACCATGGGCTGCATGCTTGCACAAGAGTCAGAGGACAAGGTGGAAAAAGCCATCTACTATCTGAGCAAGAAGATGCTGGATTATGAGACCCGCTACAACCCGCTGGAGAAGGCTTGCTTGGCCTTGGTATGGGCTACCAGGAAGCTGCGGCACTACCTGTTAGCTCACTCTGTAATGTTGGTTTCACGCTTGGATCCCATCAAATATCTTTTCGAGAAACCGGCACTTACGGGTAGGCTAGCTCGCTGGCTGTTGTTGCTTTCTGAATTTGATCTGAAATATGTAACACGCAAGTCAGTAAAAGGAAGAGCAGTAGCGGAGTTCCTTGCCGACCACCCGGTTGAAGGGGATGAAGTGGTTGAGTACCTGTTCCCAGATGAAGCCATTCTGCATATCGAAGATGAAACTTGGACGATGTACTTTGACGGAGCGTCGAACCAATACGGGTATGGGATAGGAGTGCTGCTGATAACGCCGGACGATTCCCGTATCCCTTTAGCATTCAAGCTCTGGTTCAAAGTCTCGAACAATGAAGCAGAATATGAGGCATGTATTGCTAGCCTAGAAGCAGCCCTAGAACTAGGGGCAAGACGGTTGGACGTTATTGGGGACTCAAACCTTGTTGTATCTCAAGCAAAAGGAGACTGGAAAGTCAAAAAGGAAAGGATGATAATTTACCATCAAACCTTGGATTTGTTAATTCCTCGATTTGAGAAGCTGAATTTCACCCACCTGGTAAGAGAAAACAACAGGGTTGCAGATTCACTAGCAACTCTATCTTCCATGATAGACATCCCGTCTGGAGTCCGGATGCGTCCAGTCATTATTGACCAGAAGTTTGCGCCAGCGTACGAGTCAATTTCCGCCATAGATGAGGTTCAGGACGACAACCCCTGGTATTACGACATTTGGAACTTCTTGGAAAAGGAGGCGTATCCACTAGGGGCAAATGCCAAGGATAAAAGGGCAATCAGAAGAATGGCTGTTCAGTTCATCATCTGCGGGGGTAAGCTGTACAAGAGAGGTCATCTGGGAATGCATAAGCTCTGTGTAGAAGCTGAAGAATCAAAGCGCCTGATGAAGGCCATCCATGGAGGAGAGTGCAGTGCACACATGAATGGAGTAATGCTGGCCAGAAAGATCCTCAGACAAGGCTACTACTGGTCTACAATGGAAGAGGATTGTATCGGTTTTGTTCGGCGATGCCACAAATGCCAGATCCATGCAAACCGCATGAACATCCTGCCATCAAAACTGTATAACATGACTTCGCCATGGCCATTTTCGGTTTGGGGAATTGATGTGATCGGGGCTGTTACTTCGAAGGGATCGAATGGGCATGAGTTTATTTTGGTCGCGATAGATTACTTTACAAAGTTGGTCGAGACCCAATCATATGCCGTGTTGAAAGCATCGCAGGTTGCAAAGTTCATCAGAAACAACATCATCTGTCGCTACGGGGTCCCAAACGAGATTATTTCGGATAATGGTTCCCACTTTAAGAAGGAAGTAATTGACTTGTTGGAGAAATATAATGTGGCTTTTCATAAGTCATCCACGTACCGGCCGCAAACCAACGGAGCAGTTGAGGCCGCCAACAAGAACATCAAGCATATACTATAGAAGGTGGTGGAAACCTACCGGGACTGGCCAGATAAGTTGCCGTTTGCTCTGTGGGGCTACAGGACTTCAATTAGAACTTCTACCGGGGCGACTCTGTATTCATTGGTCTATGGGATGGAGGCCGTTCTACCTATCGAAGTTGAGGTTCCGTCATTACGAGTATTGGCCGAGTGTCAAATAGCCGAAGCAGATTGGCAGCAGAGCAGGTTTGAGGAACTCATGCTCTTCGATGAGAGAAGACTGAAAGTACTGTACCATGTTCAGAGTTATCAGCGCAGAATTGCCCGGACTTTCAACAAGAAGGTTAAGTCCCGGAATCTAAGGGAAGGAGATCTGGTGCTCAAGGACAACCGAGCCCCCATCCACGACCCAAGGGGCAAGTTCAGACCTAATTGGACTGGTCCTTACATTATCAAAGCTATCTGGTCAGGTGGAGCTGTGGTTCTGATGGACCTAGATGGCCTGGAGTTCTCCCAACCGATCAACATGGACAAGTTGAAGAAATATTACCCTTGAGAGGCTCGCTAGGCCGAAAACCCGAAAGGGCGACCTAGGCAAAAGTTAGAGCACAAAAAAATAGAAAATATAAAAACTGAGCTCGCAAGGCTGAAAACCCGCAAAGGGCGGCTTTGGCAAAAGTTAGAGCGCAAAAGGAGAGTGAAAATACTCGAGCGAACCTAAGCCTGAACTACGTAAGGCTTGATTCCCATCCATGGGATACATAGGCAGCTTCATATTGGAGTTCAGCAATAACTTTTTTTCCCCGATCAACTTTGTCCGTTTGATCGTCTCGGCCATCTTTGTCTATTCAGCATCCAAGGGTTCGGTTATGATCTCCGGTGCAGTGCTCTTCAGACTAGGGGCAACTTTCTGTTGCCATGCAGTGCCGCGGTACTATTCAGACTAGGGGTAACTTTCCAGTTGCAGAGCTCCGGGGTTGTGCATCTCAGTGACAGATCTCAGGCGTGTCCAGTTCTGACCCACATCGAAAATGTTTTTGAAAAGTTTTAATAAAAGCTGACTTCATTCAGAATAATCTTTTTACAACTTTGACCATTTTGGACCAAAGCGAAAAATTTTCAGTACCACAACCTTCAATTTCATTGATTTCAAAACAGAGTTCTCCTACTCTTGCATACAATCAAAGTCGCTTTTTATTACATTCATGAAGAAAACTTGAAAGTACTAATAAACAATAAACCCGAGGCATAGTCTAGTCAGGTGCTCCTGCGCCCTCTCCCAGAGCTGGTCGAAGCCTCTGGCGCTAAGCTGGGTCCGACCTGTGCCTCCTCGTTAAGCCAATCCAAGCACTCGTCAGACAAAGTGCAACTGAAAGTAGGAGCGGGGGCTAGGAGTTCTCTCATCCTCCACGCGGTGGCCTGCCAAGCAAGTTGTGCACCTCGGACTGGGAATGCAGCAGGATACTCTATCCCCTCTGGCGGGCAGGTCTGATCATGGCCAAATTGACGTCGAATCCAGAATGGGAAGTAGAATACACAGTGAGTAAGACCAATCAATTGAATCCCAGTCTACCGGGGCATATTGTAACTCATTGCCGGAAGGCTCAGCCAAGGGCACCGCCAAGCAATACGGTCTGCAGACAAGTGGCACATCCAAGCGAACTACCATCTTGCGTCTAGGGCATTGACTAGACGGTGCCGGAAGAAGTAGCCGCGAGTTGAATATGCTGGGCAAGAGTCCACAACCTGCAGTTGTCCATTAACCATACCTGGGAAGGGATGAAAAAATAAATAAATAAATAAAAAATAAATAAATAAAAAATAAATGATGAGAGAATAAAGAATAGGGAGATGTATGAGGAGAGAAAAGTGAGAATAGGGTTTCGTGAGAAAAGACCGAGCTTGAGGGTCGAGTGATGTGAGCAATGCATATATGTGAGATTGGGTGAGAAACATTACCTGTAGTAGTAGTGGACTCCCTGCTAATCTGGTCGTCTCATGACGATAAAAGGCGTCTAAGCCCATCAGCGTGTCAGCCAGAGTCATGGCAATACAGCTCTTGCCCTCCTTCAAGCCTTGGGCAACCTCAGTCAGCCGGACACTAGACCCTCCGGAGCCTGAGACAAATAGAAAGTGAGATAGCATGCACAAACAGAGGGCGTGTTGCCGGAAGCCTTGCCAGTGATGGTTGCTGCGATCGCCGGCATCAGAAAACCGATCGATCAAACTCGGAATGTCCAGCATCCCGTCATAAATCAGAGACCGAGCGTCACGCATACCGAGTCCACACATTCGGCCTAAGGATTGGGCATGGCCAAAATTGAGTTGGGGTAGGACCTCCTCGTCGCGCTCGGACTCCATTAAGGCTCGAAAATCTTCAAAGGTAGGACATATCTCTTGCCCAGCAAAGCTAAAGGCGTGCGTCACCAGATTCCAAAACCTTGCCGTGGCATGAAGAAACGGGAGGTGCAATGGGGTACGACCCAGAGTGAATAGTGCATTTATGCCGAAACCCTGGAAATTCACTTTTTTCGAGCCATCCAAGCTAGCAATCCAAGCTGTGAGATTTTGAGCAAGAAACTCTTCCATTGGAGCAAATCAGTGTGAAAGAGAGAAAAACTACGAAGCTGGGGTCTTTTATAGGAGATAAGGTTGGGTGGAGGACAGGTGTCAACATTCTGGTGATCCCCTCATTAAGTGCCGGCCGGCCAAACTCTTTGCTGACAAACCATTATATCTTGCCAACCGAACAAACTTTTGGCCGGTGGCCATTCCTCGCGGCCGGTGGCCTCTACCCCTGGCCGGTGGGCTTCCTCTTAGTTCCCTGAGCTGTTTATGCTAGGCATTGGGGAACTTCACCACCTCCGATCCCTCCCCTGGCGATCGATTCTTGCGGGGTCACACCTGTCCGCTTGACAAGTTATTGTGCATTTGTTTATCGAGTTGTACTCACACTGGTTTGGTTATATCGCGTTTTTGTTTTGCTTATCGAGTTGCAAGTCGGTTCACTACCTGATTATTACGATGCAAATTTTCAGTATTCAAAATAAGTTCAATTTCGTTCACGTTGTGGTGTGATACCTTGTGATGCGATGCAAAGAAGGTTTACAAATGCAACATCTTTTGAACAAAATGGTTGTTTCATTCCCATCACGCGTTTTGCAAAATGTATAATTTTGAGAAAAAAATAAAACCTGCCCGAGGCAGTGCAATGTGCTTAAACTACCAGTAAAAAGGAAAGTAAAGCATAGAATGGCAAGGTAGCAAAGTATCGGAACTGATACCAATAGAACTCCCCCTTGCGGTCAACGTACCTTCCGCACCTTTGTTCAGGTTAACTATGTGGTTTGACGCCTTCATCACTCGAGACAATACGGGAAAGCACACTTTTGAAACATGAACCTTCGAGTCGACCTTAGGCCACGACCTCTGCGGGCGATGCTCGATTCATACGAAGGACGTCCCGTCCCGTATCTTTCTCATATCTTGTGGATTCCCACAAATCATTTCAATTATGCTGTGTTACAGTATTTTGCATCCCTGCATTATGAATGATATGTTTTCGCTCACATACGTTCGAGTTTCTCTTTATATTCATTATTTGAGTAGACCGCACGTTAATTACATTACCCGCGTAGACCGCATGTTTGTAATCAATTTCATCACTTGCGTAGACCGCATGTTAATTACATTACCTGCGTAGACCGCATGTTCGTAATTAATTCCATTACTTGCGTAGACCGCACGTTAATTACATTACCTGCGTAGACCGCATGTTTGTAATCAATTTCATTACTTGCGTAGACCGCATGTTAATTACATTTACCTGCGTAGACCGCATGTTTGTAATCAATTCCATTACTTGCGTAGACTGCATGTTAATTGCATTTACCTGCGTAGACCGCATGTTTGTAATTAATTTCATTACTTGCGTAGACCACATGTTAATTACATTACCTGCGTAGACCGCATGTTCGTAATTAATTCCATTACTTGCGTAGACCGCATGTTAATTTCATTACTTGCGTAGACCGCATGTTTTGCCTGCGTAGACCGCATTATTGTTCAATTTCATTACTTGCGTAGACCGCATGTTTTGCCTGCGTAGACCGCATTATTGTTCAATTTCATTACCTGCGTGGACCGCATGTTTTGCCTGCGTAGACCGCATTATTGTTCAATTTCATTACTTGCGTAGACCGCATGTTTTGCTTGCGTAGACCGCATTATTGTTCAATTTCATTACTTGCGTAGACCGCATGTTTTGCTTGCGTAGACCGCATGATTGTCCAACTTCATTGCTTGCGTAGACCGCATGCTAATGATCAAATTCATTGCCTGTGTAGACCGCACGCTCCATTTACACATCTGTGCCTTCGCAGCATTGTTATGCTCCCCACTTGCTTTGCGTTGTCACGCATTTCGAGTACACTACTATGCATGTTGTTGACAATATTGTACCTGTTAAGTTTGTTTTCTTTGCAGGCACGATATTGTATGTACGGTTCATTTGAGGCTGGTGCAACCAGACGAGCCGCACAAGTATTGTATCCTCCGAGTGAGAAGTATCGAGAATTGCATAATTCTCTTACATCCTTTCTGCATTGTAGTGTAGTTTGGTGTTTGTTAGCTTAAAGTTGTCGCATGTATGCTTCATTACAGCTTTCTTTGCATGATCATAAGTTATGCTTGGCTTCGTGCATTGTCTTGCAATTTCCCCCTGCCTTCGGGCGCATACCTTGTTTGTCTCGCATGTTTGTCTAAGTCTTCGGCCTTGTCAAAAATGGGTCGTCTCTGGGCTTTGACATTCTCTCCCGTCATTGTTATGACTTTCGAGTTCTGTCAAAGAGGGGCAACTGTAGACACCCCATTTTTGACCATCCTCAAGACTTGGACGTCACCGTTTGAACACCCGGTGATCATCCACGTTTGTGTTCATTTGGAGTTCCCGGAGGTCTCAGCTATACGCCTTGCCTCAGGATCTCCGAACTCGACCGTTTAGTGTCTGGTTTTGCACCAAACACTCGCATTTTGCCTTGGAGGGGTAGGGAATGCCTTGTGAGGTACCCCCACATACCACCGGCCATGGCCAAAGGCCACCGGCTGGTTTTTTGTCTCCATCGGCACTGAATTTTGCCGGTCGGCATCCTTTTTTGCCGGTCGGCACCTTTTGTTGCTAGTCGGCACTAAATTTAGTCAAAATGCCTTTTTTGGGCAGCCAACTACTGTTCATCTACTTTATGTAGATATTTTGTGCCAGCTGTGATAGCTGGCACCAACTCTGCTTCCCTCCATACATGTGTATGGAGGGATCTCCCTCTAACCGAGCTTGTTGAATAAGCTTTGCAAGAGGGACTTCTATAAGAGGAGGAGCCTTCTCCTTATTCTAGGTTAGAAACTTTGAAGGTAAAACTAGAGCTTATACATATAGATACACCCTCCCTCTATACTTCCCTCTCTCTCCTCCTATGTGTGTGTTTCTTGGCCCAAAAGTGTGATTTTACCTTACTTTTACACTAATACACACACTATTACACCTTGCCTCGAGATTGAGGGACTTTGAGGGTTGATTCTTGAGTTTTGGGGTTATTTTTGATAAGAAGAAGAGGGTTGCATTGGCTGTTCTTGAGGTGTGCTTCAAGGGTGAGCATCTTGCTTTAGTTTCCCCAAACTTGCACTAGTCTTTTACCTATCTTTCTTGCTGATTTAGTTTTTGTGCATAACATAAAAAAAGCTTATATTTTCATGCTTTAGAACTTTCATTAAGGGTCTTTAGTGGTTTGAGTTCAAACTCACCCTCTTAGGCCTCATTTGGCCTTTTTGTAGCCTCCTTGGTAAGGCCTTATTTGCTTAAGTGTTTTGGTCTCCTCACCACTGAAAACCAGTGGATTTTCAGTGGTAAGGAAGGTGGTTTGAAGTCTTGCATAGGGGAGGGACACCCCTATCCCTTCATTGTTTTATTTCCTTGCATTTTGGCTTAAAGGGTAACATGCATGCTTGATTGGTTTTAGCCCCTTTTCAGAGGTTTTTGGGTGTTTTTAGGTCATTTGTAATCTCTGTTTTTAATCGGATTTGTGGCCCTTTGCATGCTTAATATACTTGCTTTACATCCCCATATTTGGCCTAGAAATGTATCTCATGATTAGGCCATGATTCTTGCATGTGTTGGCTTAGTTCCATGAAGGTGTTGGCACTATTTTACCATGTTTAAGGTCTGTTGGCCATCTATTTCAGTCATGCTTGCCCTACTTGGTATCCTCTATTTGTGTTTTAGCTTGTAAGCTTTGAACATGTTGACCTCTAGCATGTGAAGCTATGACCATCCTCATGATTTGGAACCATTTAGGACCATATTTCAGTCAAAAAATCATGTTTATATGTGTGCATGTGTGACCTCTTTCATGCCTTGAGAGTGTGCCTTTTTATGCCTAAATATGAGTTTTGGTGCATTCATCCCATTGGAGCCATTTAAGCTGCCATATCAGTAGGTTTGGAGTCCATTTTGCATGCTAAGTTTCTGTTTTGGCTTGTCAAATTCATGCCAGGAGTGGTCATGTTGGTGGAGGTGAAATGCCCTCCTTTTGTGCCTTAACTTTAGGACCATTGGCTTGCTTGTTGGCATGGGTTTTTGTCCACCTTTCTAGGCACTTTTGGTCACTGTTTTGGGGTGGATCAAAGTCTGCCCCTTTATGGTTCAAGGCCTTCTTTCATGCTTGACTCATGTCCATTGCATGATTGCTTCATTAAGTGTTGTAATATGTTGATCTCATTCCTTAAATGGTCCATGTTTGCATTGCACTTGCATCTTGCATGCCTAGCATTACATACTTGTCATATTAGTTGCATGACATTTGGCATGCCTTGCATAATTAGTATCTTGTTGCATTTTGAGCCATGTGAGCATAACATGCATTGCATTACTTGGTTTGGGGTGTCAAGCCAAGTGTGAGGGTCAAGGAACATTCATACTATGAGTGGTGTAATGTGCCTTGATTCTCGGTCACCGGGACCCTTGACTTCGGCATGATAGGGTCTTGGTCCTCATTTGTGTGGTTGCATGCATCTTTACATCAAGTGGCAAACTTGATCCCTTGGGCTATCATGCACCGTTGATGGCTCGAGGATCGAGGGCCATGTTTCCCTGAGTTCAAAGCACGATGGGAAGCATGACCATGCTTACATGTGTCTGAAATCCCATGCCATATACTGTCTGTTCTCTGTTGCTGTCAAATCTGTCTTCTGCAGGAAGCTTCTGCCGACCGGCAGAATTCAGTGCCGACCGGCCATTGGTGAATGGCCGATAAATCCAAAAACAGCCGATGGAAATTCTGCACTGCCGGTGAGAATTTCCCCTAGCCGGTGGTACTCTTCAGTATGCAAGGAATCTGTCCTAGGGCTTTGGCAATTTTCAGAGAGACAAGGTAGTATAAACAGAGGTGGCAGGGGTATGGTACGGGTTTTCCAGGCGAGCCGGGTTTCGAGCATGCATCACACGCACATCCCGAGGCAGGGGGCTGTGGCCACATTTCTTCCTTTTGCATTCATTCTGTTAAGTAAATTAGAAATTCTGTAATAATTTATTTGTTTATTATTCGGACTGTAATATTCATTTGGCCCCTCCGAGTGGGGGCAATTATGTAATAAGTGTGCGTGTGTGTGTGTATGTCTTCCAACCTCACGTCTTTCTTCCCTTTTATTTACCTGCTTATGATGGTAGACTAGGGCATTTTTAAAATTAGCATACCTTATGCTATGCATGCGTGCATTCATGCATTTGTATTGCATGCATTAGGCTCGGTACATCACGCTAACTGCATTTGTACTTCAATTCAAAATTGAATACGTGCATCAAAATTGATCGCATTTCACATGCCATGTTTAGTTTAGCCGGGCCTACTCTAATTGCATTTTTGCATGCGATACATTAGCCATTTTTAAACATGAACTAGGGCATGCATGTTTGCTAACTAGTTTATTATTTTGGCACGGAGTACGATGTAAGTATTTATGCTTCAGCATCCCGCATGCGTGTGAGTGTTGCCATGACAGTATGCTTGCCATGCGGTTAAATGCTTATGTGATAAAACTGTTTGAATGCCTGTGGGTGAAGGTTGGACGGCCTGAGTTGGAAAAAACTCGTTGAAATCCATGTTTTAGCCTACTTGCGAGTAGCAAATTCCAAAGCACTTTTCAAAACAAACGGATATGCAATGCTTGTTTCCAAATTAGGCAATCTAGTCTATACTTGTCTGCTGTGTGCATAACATAGTAATTCTAGGCTAATAAACGGAATAAGAACACATAACGTTTTCAAAACTGGATATCACGGTTAGTAGAGGCCGGTCTTCAGACTGGGCGAGAGGGCGTGCTCATAGCTGACCTTCCCCAATCGTACCCAAGCTCCCGAGCCGAGGCAACTTTGGCAATGACGGACACGTGGCCTTTGGCACCGAGTCAGGGTTTCCTAAATTTCCCCATTTAAAAAATATTTAGGTGGCGACTCTGTATCTGGCAAAAGCAGTCCATGTTTGGCACTTCTTTTTCTAAAAATTTGTTTTTCTCAAAACGGTTTGCCAGATTTGGACTCTTTGGTTCAGATTAAGAACCGTGACAAATCGAGTCCGAACTGTAGCGAGGGCCCCACGCGGGCGCGTCTACACCTACTCCTTTCTATGAGTTTTCAATGGTTAAGCTCCATGTATATGTGAGACCTTGGAAAATGGGATTATTGGTGTAAGATTGAGGAAATCAAGCCTTAGGGTTGAAGTTGAGAAAAGGGGGAAAATTCCCTAATTGAATCTAATTAATTAATTTGATAATTTGTGAAAATATGAAATTGAGTTGGAAATCATGAAATTGGGAAATTATGAGATTGAATGGTGTAGTTGGAATGATTAATCACTCACCTATGAAAATGTATTAATTTATCTATTTGATAAATTTAATTATCTATTTAGAAATAACTGTTTTGAGCTATAGGTGGAGGATAGCCATGATTGTTGTAGAATTGCATGATGATTAGGTAGATTGAAACTAATCAATTGGAATATGTCACTGAATATGACGGTTGGATTAACACATTGTATATGTGCTTTAACTTGATCATTGTATATGATAAGCGTTTAAATACATTGCATATGTATCTTGTTTGGGAGGAGATAGGGAATGTACTCCATGGTTTGGGAGGAGATAGGGGATGGACTCCATTGATAACTAAGTTGGCCGAAGTGTCTAGGGTGAAAGTCCCGAAATCTTAATTATGTTTGCATAACATAGATGAATTGAAGTGCTAATAATATGAGTTGTAGTCTCATTTTGAGTTGATTATGATTGAAGTATTGATAGCATGAGTTGTAGTCTCATTTTGAACTGTTCGGATAAACAATGTACAATATCTATGAATTGATTTGGATAATGAAACGGAAAAAGGATTGAAATACACTTGTGAATATGGATTGGTTATGGAAGAGATGTACGTTGGTTTATATGAGTTAAACATTTATCATATGCTAATGTTTTAGTTATTTCTCATATTTGGTTTAGCGTATCTCTACTGGGCTTTGGCTCACCCTATATGGGACATCATTTTCAGGTACAGGTGATATGCCGCCTCCAAGGATGTAGCTTGGGAGGTTTAGAAGCTGAAGGTTTATTTTTGTGGTTATCTTATGTATTACATGTAATTCAAGCCAAGGGCTTAATATGTTTAGAGTTAGAACTCTCTTTCATTAAAACCAAGTGTTGACTTCGAAAGTTATAAGCCCGTACGGCATTTACTTTTGTTGTCAACCTGTAACACCTTTTGTAAGAAACACTCTGATGAAGGAATATATTTTACTTTCTAATGTCTATGGATATTATAAATGATTGGTTTATGCATTTATTTTGAGGGAGAGAGAGAGAGAGAGAGAGAGAGAGATACCCATTTCCTATATAAATGATTGGTTTATGCATTTATTATAAAGGCATTTGCTTTATGCTATTCCTGTCATCAATGAGAAGATACCCATTTCCTCTATAATTCAAAAATTGAGAGAGAGGGATAGAGAGATAGAGAGAGAGAGAGAGATGTGAGAGATGAAATAAAATTAAGTTGTAGTGAAAAGGGAAAATATAACAATCTCGATTTTTCCCCATTGTTTATTGTATTCTAGACTCGGGTTCCGTGGTTGTATGTTGTTGTTTATATCTTGTTTTCATCCTTTAATTCTTTGTATTCGAGTTTTAGGGTGTGTTGGGTGAGTCTGGTACAGGTTGGTTGTGAGTTCGAACAATTGGCTGCTGCCTAAGTTTTTGCTTCTTCACTCGAGCGAGGCCTTTTGCGCTCGAGCAAGCCTTGGGTATTTGCTTCTTTGCTCGAGCAAGGGTTTGTGCACTCGAAACGAGTATTGTGGGTCTTCAGGCTTCTCTTTCAGACGCAGCTTTCGCTCGAGCGAGCTTTCTTGCGCTCGAGCAAGCCTTGTGTCTTGTGTCTCTTCGCTCGAGCGAGAACTCTTGCGCACGCTCGAGCATGCTTCTGCGTCTCTTTTAAACCTAAAGGGTGGCATTCTTTGCTCGAGCGAGCTTTCTTACGCTCGAGTGAGCCCTGTGTTGTTGGTTCCTTTGCTCGAGCGAGAACTCTTGTGCTCGAGCATGCGTCTGCGTGAGTGGCAGACCTGAAGTTTCGAATTGTTCGCTCGAGCGACACTTCTTGCACTCGAGCAAGGTTATTTTGTGTCTGGTCGCTCGAGCGACCAATCTTTCGCTCGAGTGCCCCGTGTATATCAGATCGCAGCAGTGTGATTTTACATCACTTTTTCATCTCCTTTTCACCCCAAACCCTAAATCCGGCTATCTCTCTCTCTACTCTCTCACTCTCTCTACAAATACTCCATGTTCTAGAGGTTTTCTACCCTAATCCCTTTGTAAGAAAGCTAGAGCATTGCGTGGGCTATCTATTGATCCAAGAAAGTTGGTATTTGGAGCATCTTGAGTTTCTCCTTCTTCTCCTGTGAGCTCCTAACTTTGAGGTAGGAATAATCTACTCCTTAATATGAGTTTTGACATAAATGTTAGTCTTTTTGTATAAATGGTGGGATTTGAGAATTTTGGGTAAAGTTAGGGTTTGAAATGTGAAATGTTTGAAAGAGGGGTTTTCTATTATTTGGGCTCCATTGTGTATGTAAGGTCTTGAAATGGGGTTACTTGTGCATAATTGTTGAAATTAAGCCTTAGGGTTGATATTTGAGGAAAGGGGAAAAATGCCCTAAGATATAAGATCCATGTATAAGATATTTGAGGATATAAAAATGTGAAATTTTGGATCTCTAACATAAAATTTTCTTATTAATTAAGCCTTAGGGTTGATATTTTCTATAAGGCTTAATTTTTCTTATAATCTCGAGATTGAGAGCGCTACGACAATATAATTTTTCTTATTTTGAGGGCGTTATAGGAAAGAAAAAAGGAAAAAAAAGAAAAAAAAGTGGGGGGGGGGGATTTGAAGGAATGAGGAATGGGGGAAGAGTAATGATAGAGATCCTAAATTTTTAATTAATTATCTTATATAAGTATGAGACTCATATTGTGTGGGTTCTACACCCATATGAGACCTTTGATAAATTTTGGTAGAATTTTGAGATTTCTACCATTTTCATGGGGAAATTCGGTAGGAGCTTTGTGGGTAATAAATAGGTTCCAAGATGATTATTTAGTACTTAGGCCTCATTTGAAAATAAGTTTTTTCCGTAATTTTTTAGTTTTTTGGTTAAAATATGATGTAAAAAAAATTAGTATGTTTGGGATGACTTTTTGATTTTTTACGAAAAGATATGTAAAAAGTAGAGAATTTTTTTTTTTTTTGACTTTTTTATGTAAGTTGCTAATTTTTTAATTTTTTTAATGACTTTTTAACTTTTAAATTAAAAAGTAATGTTGTCAAAACATGTTCTCAAACGAGAACTTAATGCTAATGCTTACGTGGTCGGTGGATTCCCTCTAAATTATTCTCCACCGAACTCTCAACCATTTCGCTTCGTTTGGGAAGCCAAAAGCTACACTTTTTTGGCTATTTTAGTCACAAAAAAAAAAATAGGCTTTTTAGCCCAATAAGACAAAACATCACGTCCAATTCATAATTATTACATTCTTTTTCTTACAAAAAGTCAGAAAAATCAAAAAAAGCCAAAAGCCCTTCCCAAGCGAGGCATTTTAACCTCCCCAGGTTAAAATAGCCAAAAAAGGCAACCCACTTCCCAAACGAAGGCTTATTCTATTTCTCTAATTTTTTATGTTTTTTTTTTCCACAGTAAAAAATATGTAATAAAACCATAGTGTTATCGGTTAAAAACAAATTATAAAAAAGATTAAGTAAACGATTTTTATCTGTAATGTTGTGATTCTTATCGCAAATCAAAATTGTTGCTCATTGAAAACTGATATCTCCATGTGATATCACTGTTATATTTAGGATTATTTTAAAAATTAGCTTTTTTAGTTATTTTTTATTTTTTTATAAAAAGACGTGCATAAAAATAGAATAAATAATTATTTTTTTATAATAATTTTTTAATTTTTAACTATTTTAATCTATTGTCAAAAAAATCTCAATATTTACTTGTCATATGAACCCATGTTATGATTTTCTATATAATATTAGTATTTATTTTTGTATATGTAAATGGTCCCATATTAAGATTTTGCTTAGGATCTTTAAAAATTGAGGATCGGTTGCAGTCATAATAATGGGTCTCATTGTTTTTAAATATGGTAATGTAAAATGAATCAAATTGCTTAAAAAATTTATTCGAAAGTCAAATTTAAACATGGTTAAAAGCTCCTTAAATTTCCAAATAAAATTTGAACAAATTGATACTTGATAAACTTATGTATAGAGGTGTGAAAAAAAAAATTAAAAAAAAAAAACTATATGTTTCATCAACCCAAACCGACCCAATTCAATTAGTAAGGTCTAAAAAGGTGGGCAGGTTGAATGATGGATTTTTTTTGTTTAAAATTTGATTTATTTAAGATATTATAATAAAATTTAATAAATTACAATTATATTAATGAAATTCAAATATATTATAATTTTTTTTAGAAAAAAATTCTGAAAGTGAGAGAGAAAATCACAATTAATACACAAGGAATGAAACCCACACACAGGTAGAAAGATTCAAACTCCCAACCCCGTTGACTGTTGAATGATAGAATTTGACACATCAATTGGTCTGTAGATTAAAATTTATTAAAAGTTTTTTTGGGAAGTGCAAAAAAAATTAATTTTTTTTATTTACTACAAAAAGACGTGCAAAAAATAAAAAAAATAATACTCAAATAAGTCAATAAGTCAAAATCTACTATTTGACATAAAAGTGATGTGACCTAAATAAGTGCACTTATCTAAATAAATGCATTTATTTAATTTATGTCAAATAGTGTTTATTAGTCACACTCCAAGATAATATACATTACAGAAAGTAAAAGTTTATGGAGCAAGAAAATTACCATGATTGTTTTTTATCAATAATGTAAATTTTGTATTGTAAAGGTAAGTATTGATTAAATCTCCAGCATTTATTTCAAATTCTAAAGTGTTGTTTGGAAATAATAATTTTTACGTAAAAAGTTTCTACAATTTGGGAAATCAATCTCTTTATATTTTTATAAATTTTATTATAAAAAGTTAAAAAAATTATTTAAAAAAACTAATTTTCAAATCATGATTATTTTACGTTTTATTTTTTTATATTTTTTTATAAAAAAACCTAAATTACTCCTATCACATGGCTAGCCATCTGACCATCACTACTATAAATTCGTCTGACCATCACTACTCTTTTAGGTGATTTCATCACATTGTGTGCTTCTTCCAAACAAACATTATTCATTTGTTTGGTTTTAGTTTTCAGAATTTACTTTTTCAAAAATTTTACTTCTTCATTTTTCATATTTTTATGTTTTCCCTGAATTTTTTTTAATATTTTACGTAATTTTTTTTAATTTTTAAACACACGTAACATAAATACACTTAAAAGGTATAATATTTGTGAAAAAAATCTTTAAAAAATTCACTAAATACCAAAAATAAAAAAAATTCACCATTTTTTAAAAATATTTTTGAGTGTTTATTAATTTTTTAAAATATTTTTTCACAAATATTTTACTATTTTGATACGTCTAAGTAAATTGCATCTAAAAAAGTAAAAAAAAAATTACTTAAAATTTAAAAAATATTCACTAAAAACAAAAAAATACGAAAAATAAAAAACTCATTTTTCAGAAAACTGAAACCAAACACACTATTGTTTGGCCAAGTCAGTTGGTGTTAAAATAGTCATTAAAAAATAAAATAAATTAAAAAAATTAATAAGATAAAATGTTATATTTAAATTATAATTATTTCATTTTTGAGTTGGGACTTTGGGACTAAAAAGTTTGTTTGACAAAATATTTTTGACTTTTATGAGAGAAAAAATAAAATGATTATGATTTGTGTGTAATAATTTATCTTATTGACTTATTTAATCTAATTTTTCCTTTATATATATATTTTTTTAATTCCGACCAACTTAGCCAAATGAAGGCTTATGTCCTAACATCATTCAATAAATAAAATAATAATTTTCGATAACCAAAAATATTTGGGCTTCAACTGATACATCCATTCACATATTTTTTTTTTTAAAAAATGCATACACAACTAGAGAATAGGAAAAATTTAGAGTATCATATGACAATACTCTTATTAAATATTATACTTACCAAATCGTAAGTCTCGAGAAATTATTTAATAGGTTAGATACACTACTTCATCATGTTGATATGGTGTGCCTAACCAATGAAATTTTGAAAAATGTGATAATTATTGACAGAATTCCTAAAATTATTACATATGTTGTGATTTTTTTCCTCTATGTATTGTTCCCATCGACTGGAACACACTACTTTCATCTAAATCCAAAGAATAACTTCTCAGTAAGTCTCACTTCCTCCACTAATCATAATGTTCTTAGTATCATCTCACTACACACAAAGACCACCAAATAACTTCTCATATAGAACATAATTGGTTTGTATGAAATTTCTATTACATTTGGAATTTAACATTAAATATAAATTTTTTGGATGGTTGAATGTTAAATGTGTGCACATTGTGAAATGGTTGATAATATAATTGGTATATATATTATTTTTTTTATATACTGCATACAAGTTGCACTAATAATGGAATAAATATAGGTTGTTAAGAAATTAATTAAAACAACACTAAATGAAGTTTTTGGTGACTAAACGTTTAGTAGCAAAAAAAAAAAAAAAACAATTTGGCGACTAAATATTTGGCAAGCAAAGATTTTTCGTGACTATATATTTAGTAGGGAAAAAAAGACTTTTGCCGACCAAGTAGTTAGTAGCCAAAACAAATCAAGATGAGGAAAAAAACTTTTCCTGACTAAATATTTTAGTCACGAAAAAAAATGGCATTCTTCAACGACTAAAATGTTTTGTTGTAAAATATAATTCTACTAAAATATTTATTATTTGACGACTAAAATATTTGGTGGCTAAATGTGACATAAAACGGCAACTAAAATATTTGGTCGCTAAACGTAGGAGTATTTATGACAAAAATGTATTAGCGACTAAACATTTCAGTTATTTTTATTTGAGAACTTTCGGGAACTACAATTTTAGTCCCCAAAAAGTGTCAATTAAGGACTAAGTTAGTTTTAGTAGTCAAAGTGGAGAGAATTAGCTACCAATATAAATTTAGTCACCAATATTATCATCGAGAAGCCTTCGGTGACTACCTAGGCAACTAAAGATTTAGTCACCATTGACTTTCGATGACTAAAAAACAGGTTTTAATAACTAATTTTTTGATAAGCGAATGTTCATTTTCTAATAGTGAATGACAGATTATAAAGCAACAATCAAATCAACCCATCTGTTGATCTTCAAGATTCAACTGATATTTCCAAATGTGGAGAAAGTTTATAACACTCCATGACAACTACAATTTTAGTCCCCAAAAAGTGTCAATTAAGGAGTAAGTTAGTTTTAGTGGTCAACTAGGAGAGAATTAGTGACCAACATATATCTAGTCGCCAATATTATCACCGAGAAGCCTTTGGTGACTACCTAGGCGAGTAAAGATTTTAGTCACCATTGACTCTCGATGACTAAAAAAAAGGTTTTAATGATTAATTTTTTAATAACTGAGGGTTCATTTTCTAGTAGTGAATGTCAGATTATAAAGCAACAATCAAATCAACCCATCTATTGATCTTCGGGATTCAATTGATATTTCCAAATATAAAGTTTATAACCCTCCACAAAAAGGGTATGGGGGTGGCTGCTGTCTGGGGGGCACAACAGTCATTGCTGTGTAGCGAAATGGGCCCATTTCGGAGTCTATTTCGATAATTCAAACTTTTCACATTTTATAATACATCAAGTAGAACATACATGCAAAAAATTAAGTTAATCAGATATCGTTAACCTTTTCATCCATTGCCATTGTATTCATTTTAATACTTTAAATCATAGTTATTATTTATTTTTGTAGATACAAATGTGAGTCGATGAATAGGTTAACGATATCTGATTAACTTGATTTTTGCAAGTATGTTCTGCTTGATGTATTCTAAAATGTGAACGGTTCGGATTATCAAAACGGACCCCAAAATGGGCCCATTTCGCTACAGAGTAGTGGCTGTTGTGCCCCCTACTCTTTAAATGTGGAGACAATGCAAATGAATTGTTCCAATGTAAAAAAAATGGAGGGTTTTCTTGGTTATTGAAATGCAATTTGTTAAGATTAGTTGCTTTTTTGGGTAATTTTATATTTTGAATTTGTGGAAGATTTGTGGAGGGAAATGAAGAAAAAGTTAGAGAAGTGAATGCAATATTAAATAAATTTTTGTTTACTTTTTTTGTTTATTTTTTTTTCCCCCAAAAATTACCTTACAAAATCTAAACATAGAAGAATGAGATATAGGAGAAAACCCTAACAAATTTATAGTCTATTGCAACAACTCCAATCAACCAATAAAGTACAACGATGGCCAACTAATTGGATTCAAATAGTACCATGTTACTACGGTCATCTCCTCAAGTGCCACCATGACCACCGTTCAAGGAATCCAGCATAGTCACCTCATTAAGCAGGTTCTCTACTTGTAGCTCAAATGCCACTACCTTCACGGCCACTTTCCACAGTGCAACTCAAATGAAAATTGATTAATACATTTAATATCACAACGTTACAATCAACAACTGTCATGTTAAGATGTAATAATATGTCATAATATCATTTAATTTATTTTTATTCAAAAAATATTCTTTGTTTCTCGTCTTTTGTATTTGTTGAGACGGATGATATATTTTCTAAAAAAGAAAAGAATAAAAAGGTAGTTTTGTCTTTAAAAAGATTATTGTACAGTACATTACTTCACCTGAATTGATAGTTTGATATCTATCCTTGATCACTTTTTTTTTCCCTCTCTCTATCCTCACCATACATTTAAGTAATATCATTTTTCTAAATATTTTTCATGTGAAAATGTTTTGTATAATGAATTTTAAAAAATATACCTACAAATTAAAACTCAACACATTTTAAATTCTTAGTAATTTTTTAAATATTGTTTTTCTAAGCAGGCCATCTCAATATACGGATAACTATTGAGGTTCTCTCTTATTTTTTATTTTTTCATTTGAGTTACTACAATATCATTGATTTGTAATAAATTGGTAATTCGACAAGTATAAAATAATATAACATAGGCACACAATTTGATTATATGCTTAAAATTATTTTCAATTGACTTTTTGCCAAATCTATTTGTTAGTAGATTTATATAAAATCAGTAAATCATTTAGAAAATATTTCCCAAAGAATTGGTAGATTTTCAACCCAAAATTATTAAGTTTGACAAAATATTGCATAAGTATGAAAGTAGATATGGTGTGCCATGTTCTTCTCTTTCCTTTTCTCCTTATTATTATTATAAGAAAAATATTTGAAAGCTCTAATTGAGCATTCCTAATCCACCCACAATGACATGGAATGACCATATGAAGAGGGACTCACACTCCTCATTCCTCCGCACTCTATCTCTCTCTATTCTCTCTCTTCCATCTCATTAGAGGTCAATATGGAGATGATATATTATTAGGGGATGTAGCACCACTCTTCTTTTCTTTTTCTTTTTTTGATCAGCAAAATGAAACTTTATTGATGAAGAAAACAATACATGCAAAAAGCTTACATCAACAAAGAGGGAAGTACAAAGAGCATCAACGCTAACCTAAACAATCCCAACTAGGTTGGCACCATTATGGAAGCACAATCATTTGCAAGCACTTGACCCAAGATTGGTGAGAAACCAATCAAAAGGAACTAAAGGAATGAGAAGAACAAAAAACAAAACAACAACACCGTAATCAACAGAGTAAAAACCAGTACGTCCGCATTTCAACTCCTCTCTAGCTGCACAGATGCCTCCTGCACAGACTAGATCAATCAAATGGACCAGTAGCATACAGTAAACTAAAAATAGACCAGACCAATCCTCTGAACAGACCAGACCAGATCAACAACCTTTCACCAAGTCTTTTAGTAGACCTTAGATACATACCTTTACCACAAAACAGCAGTAGCATCACACAACACCAGCAGCTAACAAAAATAGCAGTAGCCAAAGACTAGTGAAGTGCTTAAAAAAATCTTAACAGCAGAGAACAAAAAGCAGAGAATTAGCAGCAGAGTGATAGCAGTAGAGTAAAAGACTAGAGACCCCATATACCTAACCAAGCAATTGTTTTATGCCACCAGACTTGAGCCATTTCTGATACAAAACTTCACCTAAGCAAAGCAATCCAGCAGCAGCCATCAAGATCAGCCAAGAAGTAAAACACCCAAAAACAGTAGCCAAACTCACCAACAACAAGCACCATCATAGTAGCTGCCCTTTTCAGCCATCTACACAGAGTTCAGTGAATACTGCTCCTGTATGAAAAATTCAGCTAATTATACAAACTGGCATATGGATAGCTCAGCTCCCATTCCTAATGCAATATTGAACCTGCTCATAAACCCTAGTCCTTGTGCCCAATCTTCCCACCCAGTAGCAGGGCAGCCTCCTTATAAGCCCAGAAGACCTCACACCAATGCAAACCACACTCTAGAGAAATCAAGGCCAAACCACAACAATATACAACAGAACACACCAGAAAACAGCACCAAGCTCCGGGCCACACTCCAAAGACTCAAGGTCATCTCAACCTCCACTAATGCATACTCCACCCAAACAATATCTGATGTCTCTAAGATTAGAAATAAAATCCTGAACAATAAAGTGATACTCCTTAAGGATTGGTTTTAACCAAATAGCAATTCTAATCTTGACCTCTTCACACAATTTAGGTAGACTGGGTGAGGAATTATTGAACACTCAGTCATTTCTATGTTTCCATAAAGACCACAACACAGTAGGAGGAATAGCTCTCCAAATCTTTCTCTCCCTCTTTTTTAGACTAACACCATCCCACCATAGTAATAAGCTATCAATTGTTCCTGGGAAGGCCCCTTGTAAATCCCACCAACTCAACATATGAGACCGTACACTCCAACCAAATGGGCAGTACAACAATAAATGATTCACTGATTCAATCTCCTTTTTACAAAATATACAGAGTGTTGAGGCACTAGCAGGTAGTACACCAATTCTATGGAGAAAGGCAAAGGTTTTGACTTTATTTTTCCAAGAAAGCCAACAGAAAAATTGAACTTTGGGTGGGAGGTACTTAATCCATACAAACTTGTTGGTTAACAGATATGTACCAAAAGAGTGTTCAAAAAATTGGTATATAGACAGCACTGAAAACACACCTGAGTTTGTGACAGCCCAAGATAGCATATCTGTTTGATCAAAAGTGATGTTAGGAGCAGCCAAAATCAAATCAGTGAGTTTGGAAACCTTCCTATACTCTCAGTCAAACAGCCTCCTTTGGAAATTGAATATCCAATTAGATGAACCATCTCTTTTCTCATACATTGATCTAAATGATTCTTCTTTGTCAACTATCAATCTAAAAAGAACAGGGAACTCTTTTTCCAAACACACATTCAAACACCATTTGTCTTTCCAAAACTTGACTCTAGGTGCATCACCAACTTTTATAATTAGGTTGTTCAAAAAGAATTCCATTAAACTGCTTCTGCAATCTGCTAAAGATATGATGTCTTTCTATACACAAGAATACCTGCTACTAGATCTAAACGATGGAACCCAGCTATCCAACTCCAGGTTGTAATTCCTACAGATTACCCTCCTCCACAAAGCTTCCTTATCAACCCCAAATCTCCACTACCACTTCATTAATAAGCTATCATTGACCTCTCTAACTCGTCTAATGCCAAGCCCACCTTGTTTCACACTTTTTGAAATTTCCTCCCACTTCACCATATGAAGTTTCTTCTTCAAATTAGATCCGCCCCATAGGAATCTAGCTTGAAGCTTCTCAAATTCAGTAGCTACCCCTTCTGGCATCTTGAAGAGGGATAGATAGTATACAGGTAAAGAGGAAGTTACAGCTTTAATTAGAGTGAGCCTACTAGCAAATGATAGCAACCTTCTCTTCCAAATCGCACTTTTGCTAACTAAAAACTTGGTCAGCAAAAGTCCATTTTTAGTTAGCAAAATTTATTCGTGACCAATTTTTTTGGTCTCCACTTTGGTCGCCAATTGAGGGTCGGCAAAAGTAATTAGCGACCAAAACTTTTTTTAGTTGCGAAAAAGTTGGATTTGCCGACTAAATTTTTGGCCGCTAAAAATATCATTATTGCAACTAATCCATTTAGTTGCTAAAACACTTTAGTCACAAAAAGTGACATATTCCCGACCAAGCATGTTAGTTGCCAATTGTCACATTCCACAACCAAAGATGTTAGTCGCCAAAAGTCACAATACACGACCAATAGATTAGCCACCCAAAGTCACATTCCACGACCAAACATGTTAGTTGCCAACATTTTGGTTGCCAACATCCAACAAAATAAACCTGTAATTGAAGATAAATATTCCATCCAATCCATTCAATATAATCTGTAATTAAAAGAATCATTCATACTAACAAAGTATCTGAATCATTAGCATTCAACAAATACATAAATCATCCAATCCTGAACCTATTTAATAAAAGTCAGCAACTATTATAAGTTTCCATCCACAAGTAATTTCAAAGTACATATTCCTCTAATTAAAATTTCAATTCACATCCCGACTAGCATAAAAATTTAAAACATAACAAGTACTTGTTATTATGTTTTAAATTTTTATCCATGCGCATCTATCAAAAAATATAACTAGTAGTGTACCCAAATATTTTCCATATACACCCATCCAAAAATATAACTACTAGTCTATCGAAATATTTTCCATACGCATTTATCCAAAAATATATAATCCTTCCAAAAATGCTTATAGTGCCAATTAGTCATGTACAATTTAGCTTCGTGCACGAGTTCATCCATCTATACCAAAGAAAAAGAAAAAGAATGTCAAGAATTGAGCAATCATTAAACCTTGTTTGTCCAAAATGTGGTAAAACACTTAAAATTTTACTTTCAAACTGGAGGGATGGAGCTCCTTCTTCAAAGACCACATAGATGGGATTTGAGAATTAGTCACTACAAAACTAAATCTTTGTTTGGATGCTTCTAGTAAACTGCCCAATACTGTATATGATTATTCAGAACATGCAAACATGTTCCTTGCTATACCACACTATTACCTGATGTCAAACCAACCATCATGTTTACATTGTGTAAGAATCTCAAAAAATCAGATGTAACAATTTTTGCAAGAAGAAAATTCTATCGTTTCCCTGCCATTTCATGCAAGTTAGTTTTGTGATAAAGAAAACAAACATCTTTGAATGAGACCTCTAACTTCTCGAGAAGTCTATCCACCACTACTAAGGACATAAATCTTTCTGTTACATCATACCTATCACATTAACTAGACATATGATAGTTTGACCCACCATTTAAATAAGCTTAGACTTCTTTTATTTTTGACAAAAGCATGGATGTTGGCATTAACCAGTCAAGAACACTTACAAGGAAAGGGCCACTAATTTTCTCACTCAAGTGCCTCCAGAGTCAATTAAATAGCACAAGAGCCCATGCTTACCTACAATTTTTCAGAGTTTGCACTGTATGAATTTAAACACTCCATGGACCTCCAACATCTGTAAAAAACAATTCAGTCAATTGCAATTTATACGATACACAATATTTAAATTTTCTTTAAAATTTTCCAAACAAAAAGTAATTGAACTTATTTTATAAAAATTAATATTACTAGAAAGGTTTATTAACTTATTAAAAAAATAAGAAGAATGACAATGTTACTTTTTCCTTTAGTTTGTCTAACCTTTTTTACAAATATCTACTCATCACAAGAATTGCTTCTCTTAGGCTACTCTGACTCTAGCAGATTGGATAAAACACCTAAAGTTCTCGCAAAAAGATTTAGTTCTTGTAATCCAATATTACACGCACAATATTAAGTCACTTCTTCATCCATTTGTTTTTGCCTTTTTTATCACATTTTTTGGTCTAAATATCTAACCGTGAGTCCTACTGACATGCTAGTTGCTCTCACAAGTTTGTTTAATCTAGGCCGAGGTGACCATTATGATCTCGAGGGCATTTCGAGACTGTTTCCAATTTCTGGCCTCAAACGGCCCATTTTCACCTTTTTAATCACATGTTTTGGTCTAAATAGCTAACCGTGCATCCTATCGACACACCGCTTGCTCTCACAAGTTTGTTTAATCTACGCCGAGGTGATCGTGATTATCTCGGGGCTGTTTGGGGCCTATTTCCAATTTTCACCCCCAAACAGCCCGTTTTCACCTTTCTTATCACATTTTTTGGTCTAAATATGTAACTGTAGTGACCCTCATTACTCACCTTAGCCTCGGGCATGAGCATTTGTATAATCTTGTTTTGCTAAGTTGCAGTAGTGAATTTTCTTGACTTGTCTTAACTAGAATGAGATTTTGTCTTGGTTTGTACTTACGTGAAATCTACTTGTTGAGCCTTGTTCCTTTCTAGTGAGTCTAGCCGAAGTCACCTTAAAGCCAGAACCACCTTGAAACCACTTTGGTTGACCTCTACCTTCGTCCTGGCATATTGGCCGAGATGTCATCTTTTAGGCCGAGGTGTATCATCTAGGCCGAGAGGTGTACCATCTAGGTCGAGATGTTATCCTTGAACCCAAGTGATCTTGTTCCAGATTGGTGCGACCTAGACCAAGGTGTGGCGTATCTAGGCCGAGGTGTGGCACAGCTACGCCAAGTGTCATCCGTCCTAGCCAGGATCATTGATACCTCACCTACCATAGCCGATGTTTGCACCCGATGTCAGTACCTTGTCAGAATGCCATGCCACTTTACTTGTTAAACACCCTTTCGCCATACTCTGTCTGGCCTGTCAGCCACCTTTTTGGGGAGAACCAACCAGCCGTTGCCACGTGTCTGAGCTGAGTGTTAAATCAGCCGGCAGTGAGTAGAACCTATCATTTTGTATAATATTTTTGCCTTGAGAGAGAGAAGCTCTAGAGGGAGTTTTAGAGCGAAGGAGTGGACCTTCGAGCTTGATTCTTAGAGATCTAACCGTTAGATTCGTGTATTAAGGTTAGATTCTTGATCTACTCTTGTTGTTCTTATTGTTCATCTAGCTGCATTGCATGATTGAGCACAATTGGTAAGCCATGCATCGATTTAAAGTTTGGTTTTAGAAAGAGAAAGTGTTATTCATGTGTTCTTGAATAAAAGTCTTGTTTGATCCGAAAGCTTGCATCAAGATTCATGTTTTGTGTTTCTTTTCATAAAATCTTCGAGTATGGGTACCCAGGTCCATGTTTTTGAATTCATAGCATGAAATCTCAGATTTTGTAATGATAAGTTATGATCTTTGCATCCATGTTCTTCAAGAAAGGGAAAACCCAGATTTTTCCGACTTCACTTCCTTGAGCGTGGCCACCAGGACCACACCTCGGCAAGAAGGTGTGGGACCTCGGCAATAGCCTGGTTGGTACCCAGCATGTTTTTCCCGAGAGGAGAAACAGTGTTTTGCCTTGGTTCGACTTAGTTTTGAAGGAATGTCGAGATCATTTGCATCCATGTAAAGCTTGTTTGAAAGTGCATTCAATAGACCTTGCCATGTGTTTGTAGGACTTGGACTCTCGCTTGACCCCGACGTTGAAGAACTAGGTCAGTGGTATTTTTAATAAAGTTATGTTATAATGTTTTGATAAAGCTTTGTCTTGTCTTGAAAAGTATTTGCTAAGCATGAATGACTATCCCTATTTGTGTATCAAGCACTAGCCTTGTTTTGAATGACAACCATGAAAGTCAGTACGTGCTAGGGGACTATAAGCATTTGTAGCACAACCTTGAAAGTCCGTACGTGCTAGGGGACTATAAGCATTTGTAGCACAACCTTGAAAGTCCCTACGTGCTAGGGGACTATAAGCATTTCTAGCACAATCTTGAAAGTCCGTACGTGCTAGGGGACTATAAGCATTTTTAGTACAACCTTGAAAGTCCGTACGTGCTAGGGGACTATAAGCATTTGTAGCACAATCTTGAAAGTCCGTACGTGCTAGGGGACTATAAGCATTTGTAGCACAATCCTTGTTAATGTCACCCATGAAACCTAAAAGACTTTGATTGATGAAGCTCGATAGATTTGTTAGATGAACTCGATTTATTCCACGGTTGTCATAAGCTATGATTATGCATTGTTTGTTAAGGATCTCGGATGTCATATATGCAAACCCTTTATTACTTGTACCATTCACTGAGTATCCAAGCTCACCCTCTCTATATATATATATGTAGGTGATGAGCAGGAAGGCGGTGACGCCTAGGTGTGACTCGCAAAGCTTGTTTTGGGCTTTTGTTATGTCGGCCTAACTTGTATTCATGTCGGCAATCTTGAAAATTATGCTTCTCGGCTTATAACGCTTGTAATTTACACACGTCGGCTGGAGAAGCCTTTTGATCAAGAAGTAAAATGTATTTTTGTACTTCATTTCTAACTGTATTCAAGTTGTAAAGCTATGTGAAGATGTATACCATTCCATTTGACTTATGCACTGCTCCTATGGACCACTTGTATTTTGGATTATTGCTTCCGTACTTGTGAGCCCTATATATATTTATACTTTGAATGTGTGTGAATTCTTGTAAGTTGGCCATATAGCGATCCCGGTTGTCCCTTTACTGTTCTGTTGTGTTCCGGAATCGGTTCTGCGAAATTGGTAGTGGTATCTATGTTGTTGTTGTCCTTTAATTTCACTTGATTGAGTTTTAGGATGTTTTCAGATAGGTGATCATGTCTTCTTGAAAATATCACCTAGGCGAGGTTTGATGAGATTTGGGAAGAGTAGGAAGTTATCCCCTCGATTTATTGGGCCTTTTGAGACCCTTGAGAGGATTAGCGAAGTTGCTTATCGTTTGGCCTTACCGCCATAGTTGTCCAGAGTTCATGACGTGTTTCATGTGAGTATGCTTCGGAAGTATGAGCCGGATCCATCGCATGTGTTAGATTGGACCGACTTAGAGATAGATGAGGATGCCTCATATGAGGAGAGACCGGTTCGGGTCTTGGATAGGCGGGATCAAGTCCTGCGTGGCAAGACCATCCCTTTGGTAAAGGTTTTGTGGAAACATCACAGAGTGGAGGAAGCCACTTGGGAACGTGAGTTGGAGATCCGCGAGAAATATCCGGACTTGTTTGTTGATGAGTAATCTTGTATTTAAATTTTGTAATGTTGTTGAACTTAAGAGCTTTATATATGTCTTAAGTTGTAAAACATTGGTAATGCTTTGGTTTAATGGAAGTATGTTGTAGAACTTACCTTGATATGGGAGTTGATTATGATATTGCATATGTTGGCTATATTGTAGAATTGGAGTTGTATCATGTATGTTAATTATGATATGAACTGTGAACCATGTGTATTGGAAATGGTTGGAAATGGAAGAAAATTGCATGATTGATAATGCACTTGTAATATATGTTGTGAAATGCCTCTTGAAAAGAGATGGAATTGACCGGTAATGGGTCGAAGTGTTTAATATTATGTCGTAATATTATTGAGAATGGAGGAAAACCTGTTTTTGAAAAACTTGTGTTTAATTTTGGGGACGAAATTCTTTAAGGGGGAGAGGTTATAGCGATCCCGGTTGTCCCTTTACTGTTCTGTTGTGTTCCGGACTCGGTTCCGCGAAGTTGGTAGTGGTATCTATCTTGTTGTTGTCCTTTAATTCCACTTGATTGAGTTTTAGGATGTTTTGAGCAGGGTTGTTACAGGTTGGTTAGGCCTTGGTTTCAATTCCTTGTTGTCCAGTTTTTAGGCGATCCGCTCGAGCGGGTCTTCTTGCGCTCGAGCGGGGATTGTACACCTCCAGTATTTCGTGTTCCTGCAAAACTTCTGCAGATGTGATTTTTACGCTCGAACGGGTTTGTTTACGCTCGAGCGGTGGCGTTCGAGCAGGATTGGTGGCGCTCGAGCGGGTAGTACTTTCTGGGTATAAGTTCTGGGAGATGGAAATCTACGCTCGAGCGGACTGGTTTTCGCGATCAAGCGGAAGTGCTTTATTCTTGTGTCTCGGCGCTCGAGCGGGCCTTATTGCGCTCGAGCGTGTTCAGATTTTCGTCCTTGGCGCTCGAGCGTTGTGTTGTCCGCTCGAGCGGGTCATGCGTATATGAGTTATCCGCTGTGTGATTTTAAATCACTTTTTACTTTCCTTTCTCTCTCCTACTTTTTCTAAAAGCCATTTTGAGAGATCCTCTCTCTAAAACCTTGACTTCTCTCTAGGTATTGATCTAGTAGGAGTGAGTTCCTCACCTTCGGCCTTTGTAAATGTTGTGTGGATCGTCGAGGGCGTCGTTTTGATCCGAAATCTCGGTCTTTGCAGCACTTTGGTTTTGGTCTCTTCTCCATCCGAGCTCTAACTTCGAGGTAGAGATATCCTACTCCTCTTTATGAGCTTTGTCTTTAAATTTTTGCATTTTGATATGTTGGGGGTTGTTGGGTAATTTTCAGAGAGTTTGGGCCTTGGTGTAATTTTTACAAAAGTTGGGGTTTTGGCTTTATAAAACCTAGATGCATGTTTGGCATGGGAAAGTGAAATTAATGCTGACACATTAATGAAAATGGAACCTAAGGGTTGTAATGTGAATTATGGAATATGCCCTAATTGCATTGATTAATTAATTTGTATAATTAATTATGAGAAATGAGGAATTGACTTGGAAAGGTATGGGGTGAAAGGGTGTAGTTGGATTATTTATCGCTCACCTAGTTGAAATGTTGATTATATATCCATTGTTGCACTTATTTTCTATATAGAAATAACTGCTTTGGGCTATCGGTGGAGGATAGTCCTGATTGTTGTAGACAATGCATGATGATTAGGCAAACTGAGACTAATCACTGGAATGTGTCATTGAGTTTGACGATTGAAAGAATAAATTAAATTTATGTGTTGTGTGATGATGTGTATAATTATTGTTTATATGCATTGTGTTGTGTTGGAGGAGATAGGGGATGTACTCTACGGTTTAGGGGAAGATAGGGGATGGACCTCTAAACTAGATGTTGTTGGGAGGAGATAGGGGATGGACTCCATAGATAGAGCTCATATGCTTATCTAGTAATGTATTGACAGAGCTCATATGCTTGTCATTGGAAGTGTGATAGTGCTCTTATGCATATCTGTGAAAGTGATGATATAGCTTGTATGCTTATCTGTTGGTGTGTAATATAGCTAGTATGCTTATCTATGATGAAATGGGAAAGTGCTTAATGTGAGTTATTGTCTCATATGAGTTGTTTGGCCAGGTTCTGAGCCTGGGTTATAAACTGAGAATTTGAAAAGAATTGGAAAATGGATTGTAACATGGGCTTATATGTCATGAAACTGTAAAATGTGATAAGGGAAAGTTTCAGTGTTAGCCATCTATCAACTGCTAATCTTTTAGTCATTGTTCATATTTGGTTTAGTATATTTCTACTGGGCTGTGGCTCACCCTATATGGGAACATCATTTTCAGGTACAGGTAGCATGCTACCTCCAAGGACATAGCTTGGGAGGCTAGAGGCGGACATTTTTTTTATTGTTTTATTTCTTGATGTATTACATGTATATTCAAGCCAAGGGCTTAATGTGTAAATGAGTTAGTACTCTTTTGTTGTAACCAAGTGTTAACTTGGAAAGCTGTAAGCCTTTAGGGCATTTGCTTTTGTTGTTAACATGTAATATTTTTGATAATGAAACTCTGGTGAATAGAAGAATGTGGAGCTTTTATATATATCAATGCATGTCTCTATTGATGGGTTTAATGTTATTATTTTGAGGGCCTGACAGGCCCTCGGTAATCTCGGATTACTGGCCATCACGGCACTAAACTACTAGGGGCGGTTTGGGGTCGTGACAGTAACCGGGCGTCCTATCGATGCGCCGCTTGCTCTTACAAGTTTGTTTAATCTAGTCCGAGGTGACCGTGATGATCTCAGGGCTGTTTGGGGGCTATTTCCAATTTTTTCCCCTAAATGTCATCCTTCAAAATAAAGAACAAACCTAACTAGAAGTGATCAAACCAAAATAGAGAACAACCCTCAGTAGCAGCAAAGCAAATGATCCAAAAGGAAGTTTCAACATTTCAATACTTGTTCCAAAACTATTTGTAACGCCCTCAAAATAATAACATAAAACCCATCAATAAAGACATGCATTGGTAATAAAGATTAACATTCTTCTATTCATCAGAGTTTCATTACAAAAGGTATTACATGTTAACGACAAAAGCAAATGCCCTAAAGGCTTACAGCTTTCCAAGTTAACACTTGGTTACTATAAAAGAGCACTAACTCATTTACACATTAAGCCCTTGGCTTGAATTTACATGTAATACATCAAAAATAAAACGATAAAAGTGTGTCTACCTCTAGCCTCCCAAGCTATGTCCTTGGAGGTGGCATGCTACCTGTACCTGAAAATGATATTCCCATATAGGGTGAGCCACAGCCCAGTAGAATACACTAAACAAAATATGAACAATGACTAAAAGATAAGCAGTTAATAGATGGCCGACACTGATACTTTCTCTTATCACACTTTACAGTTTCTTGACATGCAAGTCCATGTTACAATTCATTTTCCAGTTCCTTTCAATTCTCAATTTACAACCATGGCTCAGAACCTGGCCAAACAACTCATATGAGACAATAACTCATATCAAACACTTCCCATTACATAATAGATAAGCATGCTAGCTATATCACGCAACAACAGATAAGCGTACAAGCTATATCATCACTTCCATAGATATGCATATGAGCACTATCACACTTCCAATGACAAGCATATGAGCTCTGTCAATACATCACTAGATAAGCATATGAGCTCTATCTACGGAGTCCATCCCCTATCTCCTCCCAACAACATCCGGTTTAGAGGTCCATCCCCTATCTTCCCCTAAACCGTGGAGTACATCCCCTATCTCCTCCAACACAACACAATGCATATAAACAATAATTATACACATCATCACACAACACATAAATTTAACGTGTTCTTTCAATCATCATACTCAACGACTCGTTCCAGTGATTAGTTTCTGTTTGCCTAATCATCATGCATTGTCTACAACAATCAAGACTATCCTCCACCGATAGCCCAACGCAGTTATTTCTATACAGAAAATAAATGCAACAATGGATATATAATTAATATTTCAACTAGGCGAGCGATAAACAATCCAACTACACCCTTTAATCCCTTCCCTTTCCAATTTCCACATTCTCAATTCAATTCCTCATTTCCAACAATTAATTATACAAATTAACCAATCAATGTAATTAGGGCATTTTTCGTAATTAACATTACAACCCTTAGGTCCCATTTTCATTAATGTTTTATCATTAATTTCACTCTTTCCATGCCAAACATGCATCTAGGTTTTATTTAGCTAAAACCCCAACCTTTGTAAATTTACACAAAAGCCCCAAACTTTCACCAAATTACCAAACCAACCCCAACATCTCAAAATACTAAAATTTAAAGACAAAGCTCATAGAAAGGAGTAGGATATCCCTACCTCAAAGTTTGAGCTCCAATGGAGACGAAGACCAAAATCAAAATGCTCCAAAGACCAAGATTCTCGGATGAAAACGACGCCCTCGATGATCAACACAACTTTTACAAACGTCGAAGGTGAGGAACTCACTCTAGCTAGATCAAAATCTAGAGAGAAGGCAAGATTTTAGAGAGAGGAGCTCTCAAAATAGCTTTTAGAAAAAGTAGGAGAGAGAAAGAAAAGCAAAAAGTGATTTGAAATCACCCAGCGAATAACTCATATACGTATGACCCGCTCGAGCGGAGAACACGACGCTCGAGCGCCAAGAACAAAAATCTGGACACGCTTGAGCGCAATAAGGCCCGCTCGAGCGCCAAGACACAGGAATAAAGTACATTCACTCGAGCGGGAAAACCAGTCCGCTCGAGCGTGAATTTCCCCCTCCTAGAACTTACACCCAGAAAGTACTACCCGCTCGAGCGCGAACAAACCCGCTCGAGCGCCACCACTCGAGCGTAAAGAAACCCGCTCGAGCGCAGAAATCAAATCTGCAGAAGTTTTACAGAAACCCGAAATACTGGAGGTGTGCAAACCCCGCTCGAGCGCTAGAACACCCGCTCGAGCACTAAACTAGAAAGCAAACTCCGCTCGAGCGCAGAACGATCCACTCGAGCGTAACACCAAAATCCTGGGCAACAAGGAAATGGACCAAGGCCTAACCCACCTGCAACAACTTTCCCCAAAACATCCTAAAACTCAATCAAGTGGAATTAAAGGACGACAACAAGATAGATACCATTACCAACTTCACGGAACCGGGTCCGGAATACAACAGAACAGTAAAGGGATAACTGGGATCGCTATACTATTAAGATAAAGAGTGGCCCTTTTTCCCTAAGAACATGTAGCCTTTTCTTTCTTAATATTTCTGAATCTCAAGTAATCTTCCCGGATTACTAAACTTATCATTTTCAACCATTCCAATCATTCCATCTGTAAACAAAGTTTAATCTTTGAAAATGAATGAGACATAGGATTGAAGGAAAATATTACCTAAACCAGATCAAATGAAGATGTTGTTAGTAAGGATGAAGATTAGTTTCATGAAGAAGCCTACAAATCCCATCTACACCAATTCAATTGCTGTATGGACAACCTTCGTGAATTCTGCAAAAAAAGTAATAAAAATAATAGAAAAAAATAACAACCAAAAACATTTCAGATCAGATTAAACCATATATTTTTTTAACAAACAAGTGTAGAGCAATAGCATCAGACTGAGATTGCAAAACTTAGGAATTTCTGAGAACAATCCTTAAGATTCTCAAAGGTTTAGAAAGCCAAAGAAAAATGGACACTTGATAAACTATATACCACATTGATCTATATATCAAAAAACCTTTTCGAAATGAAAAATAAAAACCTTCATAAAATCTAAAACAGATCTATTTGTATGCATCAATATGACCATGATACGATTGTAGACAGCAGCAAGGTCTAAATTAAGATAACAGAGAATGCATAAAAAAAACACTTAATTAGATCCATATGTTCATATGATCGTATTCACAACCACAACTATATATAATAATGATAAATAATATAACAAATAAAAAAACTAAAAACAAAACAAAATGTCAATATTTTTTTTTTTCCAATTATTAAGCCATCCTTTTGCATATTGTTCCTTGTCTCAAGCAAGTCAGAAACACACTATGAGAGACTATTCAAATAGGATATGTGGCATACCAAAACAAAAGCATTCTAACGAGTATTCTGATGAGTGGTATGTTGCCTCAAGGTGGGAAGTGTGATATGATTGGCTAATGTTGTCCTTGTGAACAAAGCTTTCTTTGGAGTTTGTTGGTCGAAATTGCTTGTGATCTTAACAAGAATAATGGTATCTGATGCAGCCTCCGGGATATATAGCAGTTCTTGGAAAGCCATGTTAGAGCAAATAGTAACTAATTTCTCACCTCTTGTGTGTCACATTATTGTAGCAGGGTCTAGTGTCTGTTTCTTGGAGGGATTTATACCAGTTCTTGTTTTATTTTTCTTTTTTTGATACTTCTTTCTTAGACCTCCAAATGGTTGTGGGTCCCTAATTTTTATTCACATATAAAATCTGGTGTGTTTTTTGGATTTATAGGCTCTTAAAATGATTTTAAGTTTTATTAGGATTAGAGTGAAGGATGTGCAAGGTGGAAAGCCCTTTGTATATGTGTTTAGGCTTTTTCACCCTGCTAACTGTGTGGAGATGTGTACACAAAAGTCTTGTTTTATGATTCCCACTCACTTCCCTCTATGACTGCATTCCTTGCTTATTGTATAGCAAGGGTTTTGTATTGAAGGATGTTTGGGGCTATTTTTTAAGTGTTTTTTTTTTTGGGGGGGGGGGGGGAGTTAGGATAAGAGTGTTGAATCCTAATGCCAACACAGTGTGTGTTCTATGTGTAGTAGGGAGTTAACCTTTATGCTGCTACAGAATGGAGTTGTTGCTGTTAGTTGTTGCTGTGTGTAGCAAAGCTGCTGGAGAGCCGCTGAGTGTTGTTGTTGTTGCTGATTGTTGTTGCTGCAGAGCTGATTTTGGTGCTGTTTTGGGTGCTATAGAGCTGTTTTTCATGCTGATTTTGGTGCCCCAAAATTCGCAGCAGCACACACAGCAGCAGCAGGCTACTCCCAACTAACAGCAGCATGATTCTTTGCTAATTCAACAAAGAAACACAGGCATCTCTAATGTTGCAAATTTGTGAGAATTATATGTCAAAAAAAAAAGGTCCTTAACAACATTTCTAGAAAGAACATACCAACTGTGATGGTGCAGAAAGCTCTAAAACTGTCTTACGCAACTCCTTGAGGGCACTGAAGTCTCCTTCTCCTAAGTTTTTCTTCAATAGTTGTAACTGCTCTACAACTTTCTGCCAATTAAATACAAGCAGCAATATGCCATCAAAATTAAGAAAGAGCATTAAGGTAAAAGAAACCACACTCACACCAAATTGAAACAAGAGAAGATTTCCATACTAACAACTTAACAAAATAACTCGAGCTGCAAAATGGACCTTGCAAGGTTATCCAAAGATTATGCACAGAAAAGTTCAGTTAAATGAATACTTGACCCTATCCTTCTAAAGGTTTCAGGGATGGTAAGCATCTATCAGGAATAAAACCTTCTATGGAATTGAAGTCACCTAGAATTTAACATTGACATCATAGTTCATAGTAATGAATGGCATATTCGCATTGTTAGAGTTCAGTGCATCAATAATATTGGGCAACATTATACAATTGAATTCTGCCCATGCAGAAGTACCCTAATTAAACCTCAATTTAGACGATGCCAACATCTGTTTAGTAATGCTGGTGTATCTAACATGATCCTTTCTTTAATTTGTCTTCCTTAATTTTTGATTAGTACAGAGTTCACAAAGGAGTGGATCAGTAAGCTTCTCTCTTGTTTCTCAGATTACAACCTGAATCCCTTGGATGGTCACTACTTAGCAACAGACTGATTCTTTCTTTCACATTTGTTTGGCTAGAACAGCAATCTAAAACAAGCCTGCCAATCTAGGATCAAAACAAATGCAAATTCACCCAGTTGGTGTGTCTACTATTAAGAAATAATTGGAAGAAAAGAAAAAATCCTATGCCAAATGGAAAAATTAGAAGTTGCTGAATGAAGAGTGCAATAACAAATTACAATAGAGATATGTGAAAGATTTTGAGATGAGGAAAACCTAATTTAAACCGTCTGGAAAAACTTTCTCGAAAACTCCAAATGGCAGGACAACCGAGGTAGGAATCCCAACCCAAGAAAGCACTTTTCCTTTTAGATATCCAATATTACATGATTTAGCTCCAACCTGTGAAAATCAACATTTTGTAACTTACACAAACTGTTTAGAAAAAAGAGAAAACTCCTCATATATAAATGAAATTTGACAATATAATGCTAACCACTTCACTAGTGAACTCCTCAGATGATATGGCATATCTGCCACCAAACTGCTTTCTGACCAATTTTATAGAGGGCAAAGGGCCTTATTCATTGAAGTTTGCTGAACTTGCACTTGTTAAGCCACCCTCCACCTTGCTGGGGTTAAGCACAAGAAAGAAAGAGAATTAATATTGGCTTCTTGTGTATTTTGGATTTTTAGTGGAGCAATGAATATTTTGATTTGTAGATTATATGAAAATGTATTCATACCTAAAGAAAAGTAAATGAAAAAATGGACTACAATTTCATCATGCACATTATAAGTAGTAAATTTCTGGTGATATTTAAATGGATGCGATTACCTATAAACTATATCTGCAGATGTAGTTTTTATTTGCAACAACTTCCCTTCATTTGCTTGGAGATCAGCCAAAATATTGGGATCAAAACATGTAGCAAAGCACACTTGCCAAAGATCAAAATATCATCACATCTGTCACACATCAGTGTCACTCATTTCAACAGTCGCCCATTGAGAAAACAAGAAAAAAAATTACAGAATGATAGTGAATTTTACCTTGTTATTTCTTGCTCGCACAGAAACATGAGATAGGACATCTAGCATGTCAGGTATCAGCACAACAACTGCACCATCGGGAATATCTTCCTCTCCTTTCACAGATTTTGCCACCAAAATTGTTGGCTGTCCATACGAGTTATTCTGAATAGTAAGCAACTTATCCACAACAACAACATACCCAATAGCTTCAACAGGGCTGATAACTTGCCAACTATATCAGACGAGACTAAGTTGGTTATATTATAGAACATACCTAAAAAGTGTCTTACAATATTAGACTATAATATGCTTGAGCTTAATAACATAAAACTAAATTATAAAGATAATTTTTTTAGGGACTCGATTTAATAAGAACTTATTCTGAGGATATGTGTATTTGAATTTTGAATAAACACTCACTAGCTCATTGAATTGAGCTTAAAAGAATTATGACAATTAGAACAACCTTCCCAAATTAGCAATTTCACAAAGAAGAAGAAGAAGCAGAAGAAGAAGAAGAAGAAGAAGAAGAAGAAGAAGAAGAAGAAGAAGAACAGTTTATGAGGATATTCCACAGTACAATAATAATTTTTTAACAGATAAAAAAGACAGTACAAATTAGGCTAAAAATTGTAACATACAATCAACCAGAGTAATCAAATGAGAAAAATACTCTGTTTGGTTAGTCAGAAAAGAGAATCAAAGCAAGAGGAAGTTCACCTCACTTGGGACTTTTGTCAAACACGTTGTCTTCAGACTGGGCCAACTCACCAATTAGAGTAACCTGCATATTAACACCAAATCAGTAACCACACAAATATACCAAACCACCACCAGCTAACCTTGACCTGATTTCATGACAGAGTTTGGGAGTGACCACTTCAACAAGAACCAGGCATTTGTCACATCCTCTTTGAAGCGATGGACATTATCCTGTTTCTCACAAGTCTAATCTTAGATTGAACAACCAATTCAGTTGACTTTGAGTCTTTGAAAATCCTGCAATTCCTCTCAATCTATCTATAGTAAACAGAACAGGTAAACACAAGTTTAGAGATGGTGGCAGCCAAAGAACTGCCTTTGATATTACTGGTTAACCAATCTACTAAACTTGTCCAATTTAATTGAGGCACATTCAGATTGCACATAGCTTGCATAAATTTCTAAACTTTGTAGGAGAATGAACAATTAAAAAACAAATGGTTATGATCCTCAGTCCAAGTACCACACAGACAGCAAGTAGCAGAGTTCCTAGTACCAAATAAAACAAGCTTATCAAGAGTGTTCGGCTTATCAAGGACCAAGTGTTGTATTTTCTATAGCCCTATTTTATATTTACGTTAGCCTTTATATATATATATATATATGTATATAAGTAATATATTTATGTTATGGTTAGGGTAGTGCTTGCGAGTTTACTCAATGTTTTATAATGTCTTATCGATAAGGGATATATGCATAATTTAAATTTTTTCTATACATGAGTGGTAGCATGTATGGTTTCCTTTGCAATCTATATAAGGTAATGTTGTATTGTTTGCATATATGTTTTAGTTCAATTTAAATGGGTTGTACAAGTCAAACTCTTGGTTTTGAAATTTGGGAACCACGGTCTAAGGTTTGCAATTTCTAGAAATGTGTACCAAGTTATGTAATGCTTCTAGTTCGAAGGAGAACATACTTAATAGAATTTTATAAAGCTCCAATGAGATACTACAACAAATGGCACTTTTGGCGACTAAATTTTTAGTCGCCAAAAGTCCTTTTTTTAGTGACCAAAAATTTTTATTGACTAAAATTTGTAGTTGCCAAATTGGTCGTTGAATGATTGTTGGGAAAGGTAATTGGCGAACAAAAAATATTTAGTCGCCAAAAGTCTACAATTGGCGACTAATATTTTAGTCGCCAAAAGCTTTTAAACAAAATTAATAGCTCATTTTCAGCGACTAAAGCTTTTTGTCGCCAAAAACTTATATTATTTAGGGCGACTAAATATTTAGTCATCAAATTTTTTTTTTTGTTCATCTTAATTTTTTTAGCTACTAAATATTTTAGTCGCCTAAAACTTTTTTTTTTTGGCTACTAAATATTTAGTCGCCAAAAATCGTTTTTGTTTTATTTTTTATTTTTAACTACTAATGTTTTAGTCGCATAAAATTTGATTTCTTTTGGCTACTAAATATTTAGTCTCCAACTTTTTTTTTGGTTTTATTTTTATTTTTAGCTACTAATGTCTTAGTCGCATAAAGTCTGATTTCTTTTGGCTACTAAATATTTAGTCACCAAAAAGTTTTTATTTTATTTTATTTTTTTTAGCTACTAAAATTTTAGTCGCTAAAATTATTTTCTTCCTTTTTAGCTACCAATTGTTTAGTCGCCAAAAACATCATTTTGTATTTTTTTTTAAAATTAATTTGTTCACAACCTATATGTATTCCATGCAACCTATATCATGTATATAAACAAAACAATACAATACATATATTATCAACCATTCCACAATCTGCATCCATTTTCATTTCCAACCATCCAAAAAAGAAAAACTTTTAATGTCAAATTCCATAAAAACTATGTAACGCCCTAAAAATAATAACATTAAACCCATCCATATAGAGAGATGCATTGATACACAAAGATCCACATTCATCTATCCATCAGAGTATTTCATTACAAAAGTATTACATGTTTACAACAAAAGCAAATGCCCTATGGGCTTACAGCTTTCCAAGTTAACACTTGGTTACAAAAGAGGGTGCTAACTTAATTACTCAATAAGTCCTTGGCTTGAATCTATATGTAATACAATCAAAAAAAAATAAGGCAACAAAAGTATGTCTGCCTCTAGCCTCCCAAGCTATGTCCTCAGATGTGGCATGCTACCTGTACCTGAAAATGATGTTCCCATATAGGGTGAGCGACAGCCCAGTAGAAATATACTAAACCGACTATGAACAATGCTAAAAAAAAATTAGCAACTGATAGATGGTCAATACTTACACTTCCAATTACATCTTATTACAATTCCATGACAGCTAAGTCTATGTTACAATTCACTTTCCATTTCTTATTCAACTTTGAGTTTGAAAACAAGGTTCAGTACTCTGGCCAAAACATTTGATGAGATTATAGTTCATCACTAGAACACTTTCGACATTCAAGTGGATACACATTTTGGTGTTGTATCAATAACACATAAACTACTTCCATACTTCGCAAATGATGATGATGTACATTTTAGTGCTATATCAAATCAAACAAACTTTTCAGTAGATAAGCATATGAGCTATATCACTAATACAACAGATAAGCATATGAGCTATATCAATACTTCAACAGATAAGCATATGAGCTATATCAATACTACAACAGATAAGCATATGAGCTGTATCAACATTCGAATAGATAAGCATATGAACTGTATCAACACTTCAACAGATAAGCATATGAGTTGTATCAACACTTCAACGGGAGAGCATATGAGCTGCATCCCTGGGTCCATCCCCCATTTTCCCTTAACCATTAACTGGTTTAGCGGTACATCCCCCATCTTCCCCTAAACCGTGGAGTACATCCCTCATCTCCTCCCATACACAAGTAATGCATATAAACACAGAATCACATACGTAATCAATCAATACATAAAGTTAATGTATTCTATCAACTGTCTACACATAATGCATATAAACACATTGGCCATATGCACAATCAGCCAACACAAAAAGTTAATGCATTCTATCAACCGTCATACTCTATGACACATCCAATTGATTAGTTTTAGTTTGCCTAATCATCATACATTGTTTACAACAATCAACACTACCCTCCACCGGTAGCCCCAAGCAATTATTTCCAAGAAGGAAATAAATTCACAAGTGGATAATATATTAACATTTCAACTAGATGAGCAATAAAACATTCGACTACACTCTTTAGTGCCATACATTCCCAATTTCAACATTCTCAATTCAATTCCTCATTTTCTTCAATTAAATATATGCATTAATTAATTAAACCAATTAGGGCAAATTACCATAATTCACAAAACAACCCTAAGGTTCCATTTCCATCAATGTCCCAACATTAATCACATTTCTCTATGCCTAACATGCATATAGGTTTATATATTTAAAACCCCAACTTTTGTAAAATTACACAAAGGCCCAAACTTTCTCGAAATTACCCAACAACCCCCAACATATCAAAATGCTAAAATTCAAAGACAAAGCTCATAAGATGGAGTAGGTTATCCCTACCTCAAATGATGGGACTCAACGAAGGAGATGAAGAAACGGAAATGCTCCAAATCCTGAAATTTTCAAATTAAAAGATAGCCCTCGACGATCAACACAACCTTTGTAAAGGCCCAAGGTGAGAAAACAACTCCTACTAGATCAATCCTAAGAGAGAAGTTAGGGTTTTAGTGAGAGGAACTCTCAAAATAGCTTTTTGGAAAAGTAAGAAAGAGAAAGGATGTTGAAAAGTGAACAAAAAGGTCGGATCTCGGCTTTATATAAAAGTCGCCCCGCTCGAGCATCACTCATAGATCCCTGCTTGAGCCTCCAATCCCCCGCTCGAGCGGCAGATGCACGCTCCCAGAACTTTTACAGGCATGGTTCCCGCTCGAGCGTCAAACTCCCCGCTCGAGCGTCAAACACAAACTCCCGCTCGAGCGGCCAATCCCCCGCTCGAGCGTCTACCACTGCAGACGAAACACTGGATGGGTGATTTCCACGCTCGAGCGCCAACATCCCCGCTCGAGCGGACAAGCAACAACAGAGTCCCGCTCGAGCGTCAAAAGCGCCGTTCGAGGGGAGAGACCAAAAACTGGGCAAAGATTTTACGTTTTCAAACACAACCAACTTATTCCCAACTTGCCCAACACAACCCAAAGCTCGAACACAAAGAGAAAGGGATAGAAAGAGGATAAGACAACAGCACCCTTACGAAACCGAATCCGGATTACAGTTAAGCACGAAAGGGAAAACCGGGATCGCTATAAACTATGTATATTCCAACCTAAAATAATAATTCCATATAAAACATAAAATCATACGAAAACCATGTCCTCCGTACACAATATATTCACTACCATGCCAAATGACAATTTGGTGTGATACAAATTACATGACAAAAGGTAATCTATATACTATGCCAATAATTATCCATTCGATGTCAAAAGTAATATGTACCATGCCAAAAGTTATATGTATGATTAATACTAATCCACACAAAAGTAAAGGACGACAAAATAGCGGGATTATAAAAAAGTGTAAATTGTCCTCCGTGCACAAAAATGGAATATCCACAAGTCCACGCAAAAGCCATCTACAAAAAAAAATTGCACCCATTAGTACCATAAATGCATACAGAACTTGATAGTTTGAGGCAAAAACATTAAAGGCTATGGTGAATGAATTAAACTATTCATCTTCTTCACAGGTTTGAGCATTACATAATTAGGTGCAAGTGTATTTTATCCTCATTTATTTGGTTGATAGTCATTTGTGGTGCTTCTACTATTCTCTATGCATGTAAAGTTGATCCAGAGAGCTAATTATTTATTTCTTTCTAACTAATCAAGCCTTAGCTTAGTTTAGTCACGATTCACTATTATTAGATTCAGACAACATCTTTGTTGGCTTTTGAAAAGGAATTTCCACACGCTCGGTCATGTTGGCTTTTTACAATTGAAAAATTAGACTTGCATTTCTTCATTACCTATTTTATGTGTTGCATTACTAGTAGTTGTTTGTTTAATTTGCAAATTCATGTGACATCCATAGACTGGGTCGGAGTTGTTTTGTATTTTCGCCCCTTGAACACTCTTTTTCGACTCTAACTCCCAACCTATGTGTACTAATTACATGTCGTCTATCCCCACAGGTCCTATTTGTCACAAGGAAGCTGCCCGTTACATCCATAGAGTGGTTTGCGACTGTTTTGTATTTTCGCCCCCCGAACACCCTTTTTCGACTAAGTTTAAGGCATTTTCGACTCTAACTCCCAACCTATGTGTGCTAATTACATGGCGTCTAGCCCCATAGGTCCTATTTGTCACAAGGAAGCTGCTTGTGATGTCCATAGAGTGGTTCGGGGGTTTTTTTGCATTTTCGCCCTCTGAACGCTCTTTTTCGACTAAGCTTTATGCGTTTTTCACTCTAACTCCCAACCTAAATGTGCTAATTACATCTTGTTTGTCCTCTCAGGTCCTATATGTCACGAGAAAGCTGCGTGTGACATCCATAGAGTGGTTCAAGGGTTGTTTTGCATTTTTGCCCCCCCTCGGAGCTCTTTTCGATTGAGTTTTAGGTGTTTTTCACTCTATCTCCCAACCTCCGTGTGCTAATTACATGTCATCTGACCCCACAAGTCCTATTTGTTATGAGGAACCTGTCTGTGACATCCTTAGAGTGGTTTGGGGGCTATTTTACGTTTTTGCCCCCCAACGCCCTTTTTTGACTTAGTTTATGGGGTTTTTGACTCTAAATATCCAAATGAAGGGAGACTTAAATCTTGACTCAAATGTTCAATTCAAAGGCTATATTTGCTTCATTTGAAGTTTATCATTTAGCGAACTACCATTCTTGTGATAAGATGAGAATTTTTAAAAAGAAAATTGGTTTTTTCCATTGGAGTTCATATCAAATGAAGTTTTTATTCAAAATCCAAGTGAAAATGAGTGATGATTAGGAGATTTAACACTAACTATACAATTGCTCTAAAAGTTCAAACAGCTGTCAAAATTATGCAATTTTTGTGATATAGCCATCAACATATTCCTAACTTCAACATATCTATGTACCAACATTATCCATTCATCATATTACTTTTATTAATTTCGGCAAATTCTTCCCTGCTATCATATTTCGTAAAATATTCATAGATTTAGGGTTTCCATATATCTTTTTTTATCAATATGTAATTCCTTATAGTCAAGAAATAAAAATATATATACAACTAGGAGTTGAAACTACAATCACAATGTACTTAAGTAGAAAATTGCAATCCAAAATGTTTGATATAAGATTGTGTAGAATTTAAACATGATGAAAAAACTTCTCAAAAGAAATGTGAATGAAGCAAATAATGTTCCTATACCAATTAATGCATAACAGACAATAAGCCCCAAACACTAGTAAATACAGAAATTCTCGTAGGATTTTCTATTTTAGTTCAAAACAAAGTATAAATTACAAGAAAAAAAAATGAAATGAGGGCATATTGTTAGTTGATAACAAAGTATAGATTTTTTGTTTTAGTTCATATTGTTAGTTCATAACAATATTCAAGCTTGCTTTTTATTGTTGTGGGTTGTTGTTGTTTTCCTCCTCCATTGCTGTAGATTTGTTATACTATTCCAATTCCATCTTGACTCCTTGGCTATTGCAGCTTTTTCATTCCAGGTTTGCTTATCTTCTTCAATCAATTCCTACAAGTACAAAACCAAAATTTTCATCAGTACTTCTTTTTACATTTTCAAAAAAAGAATTACCCAAACAGATAGTTAAATTTCACACCTTCCATTTCACTAAAATGAGGGTATTAAGGGTAGAGTCATTAATTCCCAGCCTCTCTTCCAACAAGTTCTTCCTTGCCTCTTTGCTGTATTATCAACAAAAATAACATAGTATAAGAAAACATAAAGCAAATTTCATTACATTTTGTTGTACTGTTAATGTCTGCTGATTCTTTGATTCACCTCCATATGGCTAATCTGTGACTGCTAGCAATTCCAGCATCATAATGAATAAAAATAAAATGACCAAAATTTTAGGTATTACTTTTAATCTTTTTAGGTATATATATAGGTGCTTGTAACATATTTTAAAATGACTGACCTGAATAGAAGGAACGAAGATGTGGGCTTCTTCGGTTTGTTGGGATCAACAATCTTCTTCTTCTTTTGGTGATTCTCTTTCGTTTTTTGTAACAAGAGCATACATAATTTAGCGGTCACAAAAGCCAAGCTTCACAAGAAGGTATCGACAATTCATTGTTATAAGGCCAAACCTTGATTATGTTATCGGTTTTCTCTTTCTTCATGTCTAGTTTGTGAATTTTCATCATCTCATCCTCTTCTGTTTCGGGATTGGCAGACTCTTCCTCCTTCTTCTGCTTGTAAGCCTCCATTTCTTCCAAATCATTTTCCATGTTTTGTTTTGCAATATGCAAGTTCCCAAAATGTGAAATTGATGTTGCAGAGACAATAAGAGAGAGAGAGAGAGATTGATAGAGAAAGACAGAGTTAATTGTACCTTTTCATAAGGCTTCTTCTATTTCTCTGTCATGTTATTCCATTTTTTAAAAAAACCTCCCAGCCACTCTTGCTCTCTCCTCTTTGCTCATTTCTGAACATGAAAAACGCAGACATGGGTTGCTTCGGTTTCAACGGGTCCTTTTCTTTCCTGTAGAAATTCAATGAGACAAAGATTAGAGAGAGAAGAAGAATAAGGGGGGGAGAGATAAATATAGAGAAAATTACTGAATTTACTTATTCAACTGAAGAAACTGGTCTTCCTCTAACAATTTCATGGCTTCAGTTGTGAACGCCAAAGACGCAGACATTGGTTGATGAGGACTCAAACTGTGAAGATCAAAATGATGAAGCTAAAAAATCATAACTCTAACTTTTTTCCTTCTGATCTTCCTTTTTGCTGTCGGTACAGAAGAGGCGGTGGAGGATGTTGGAGTACCAAAAGGTGGAAAAAACCTTATTCTGTGACTATGTCATTTTGAGACACACACACACACACACACACACACACACACACAGAGACTGTGTGAATGGTTGCGAAAACTGTCGTGAGAGAGAGATAGATAGATAGACTGTGTGAATGGCTGCAAAAAATGTCGTGAGAGAGAGAGAGAGAGAGAGAGAGAGACTGTGTGGAACGGCTGAACTAAAAGTGATTAATATATATGGATAGACAGAGGGGACAAGGGATCAATGAAGGCAAGGGAGATTTTATTTTCAAACAGTGATGGCTGGGTGCGAGAGACACATTTGAACATGAATATACTCTCTCCCTCTCTCTCGTTAGCAGTAAATAGTATGTTTCTTACATTCCTTATTTTCTTCGAACACGCTTTCCCTCTCTTCTATGGAAGTTTCATTCCTTCCTTCCTTCCTAATTTCCAAAAGGCAATATATCCTTATATGCTTATTTCCATAATTTCCATAATTTGAATTATTTAAAATATGAATAATTTGAATAATATTTGAATAATTTGAATAATTTACAATATGAATAATTTGAATTATTTACAATATGAATAATTTGAATAATTTCCATAATTTGAATAATTATCCAAATAATTTTAATATTTTTCATAATTTGAATTATTTACAATATGGAGAGAGGAATGATTCGCTGAGTCTATCCTAATTTCCATAATTTGAATAATTATCCTAATAATTTGAATAATTTTCATAATGGGCACCCAGAGCATGTGCTAGACAATTGGACAGCTATTAAAGTATCTCTAACGCTTGCTCAAAAAAAAATTTAATATTAAATTTGAATAAAAAATTAATGAAAAGTTTCATATGACACTATGTGTTCCAATGCTAATTTTTTAATTTTTATCAAACAACTGGTTGACCAAGAGGTCGTCCGACTTATGTAAATTTTCATCAAACAATTAGTTGATCGGGAGGACAATCAATCAGTCATCCGATGTATGGTGAAGTCTCTGCAAAAGTAACGGCTATCTGTAAAAATTTGATAAACGATGAAGCCTCCCTCAATTTGATGAAATTTTTTATTTTCCTTTCATTTGATATGGGTTTGATGCCATGGTTAGAGCAACAAAAGTGTGCGTATTTTAACAAATTAAAATTTGATGGAAAATGTAAGTAAAAGTTGAGACGCTCTTATCGGAGTAGAAAAAAATAAATATATGCATTTATGCTTAGGGCTTGTTAAGGAAATGGTTTTTTAGTAATTTTGTTAAATTATGAGGTGAAAAAAAAAAGTGTTTAAGAATAATTTTTTGAATTTTTAAAAAAAGAAGTACAAAAAGAAAGAAATGAATCTTTAACTTTTGTATATGATTTTTTAAAACTTTTTTAATGATTTTTTGATTTTTGATTTTATTTTATTTTATCAGCCTCCCAAAGAACCTCTTAAGCTTAATTTCATATCACTTGATGGGTAAACGAAACAAATATCACATGTTTCTTTTTTGTCTCTTTAAATTTTGTTAATTTATAAAATTATTCATGTCACAAAAATCATCATAAGAATCGCATAAGATCCAATCGGATGGAGAAGAGAAAAGAGGTAACAAGTAATGTAGATTCGTGTAAACTATCATGATGATTTACATTCATTTATATAATCCTACTTTTTTTTTTTTTAAAGAAGTGTTGAAATTTCAATCCAAACATCTAGTTTGCTAGAATAACCCTGATCATAGGATAATTATTTAGTAATTTCAAAACATTATGTAATATTATTTATGTGATATTCTAAATTAATCATGTAGTAAAATATTGTATGACTGAAATTTGGAGATTTATACAATTATTAGATAATTAAAAGACAAATGATGACTGTGTGTTGTGATTTTTCTTATTTGTCGAGATCAATTATCATATAGACAATGTCATATGACGATAAAAAAAAATATAGACAATTTTATATGGTAATTCCATTTCTTCCAAATACTTTTCCACGTTTTGTTTTGCAATCTGCAAGTTTCCAAAATATGAAATTGATGTTACAGAGACAATAAGAGAGAGGGAGAGAGAGAGAGAGAGATTGATAGAGAAAGACAGAGTTAATTGAACCTTTTCATATGGCTTCTTCTGTTTCTCTGTCATGTTATTCCATTTTTCAATTACCTCCCAGCCACTCTTGCTCTTTGCTCTTTGCTCATTTCTGAACATGTAAAACACATACATGGGTTGCTTCGGTTTCAACGGGTCCTTTTCTTTCCTTTAGAAATTCAATGAGACATAAATTAAAGAGAGAAAAAGAAGAAGGGGGGGGGAGTGAAATATAAAGAAAATTATTGAATTTACTTATTCAACTGAAGAAACTGCTCTTCCTCCAACAACTTCATGGCTTCAATTGTGAACGCCAAAGACACTGACATTGGTTGATGAGGACTCCAACTGTGGAGATCAAAATGATGAAGATCAAAAATCATAACTCTAACTTTTTTCCTTTTGATCTTCCTTTCTGCTGTCAGTGCAGAAGAGGTAGCGAAGGATGTCGGAGTACCAAAAGGCGGAAAAAACCTTATTCTGTGACTCTGTCATTTTGAGACACACACACACACACACACACACACACACACACACACACACACACAGGGAGACTGTGTGAATGGCTGCGAAAACTGTCGTGAGAGAGAGAGAGATAGAGAGACTGTGTGAATGGCTGGAAAAACTGTCGTGAGACAGAGACTGTGTGGAATGGCTGAACTAAAAGTGATTAATATATATGGACAGACATAGAGGACAAGGGATCAATGAAGGCAAGGTAGATTGTTTTTTCAAACAGTGATGGCTGAGTACGAGAGACACATTTGAACATTAGTATACTCTCTCCCTGTCTCTCACCAATAGTAAATAGTATGTTTCTTACATTCATTATTTTCTTCGAACATACTCTCCCTCTCTTCTATGGAAGTTTCATTCCTTCCGTCCTGCCTTCCTAATTTCCAAAAGGCAATGTATCCTTATATGCTTATTTCCATAATTTCCATAATTTGACTTATTTACAATATGAATAATTTGAATAATATTTGAATAATTCGAATAATTTACAAGATGAATAATTTACAATATGAATAATTTGAATAATTTCTGTAATTTGAATAATTTGAATAATTATCCTAATAAATTGAATATTTTTCATAATTTGAATTATTTACAATATGAATAATTTGAATAATTTCCATAATTTGAATAATTATCCTAATAATTTGAATAATTTTCATAATGGGCACCCAGATCATGTACTAGACAATTAGACAGCTATTAGAGTATCTCTAACGCTTACTCAAAATAAAAAAACATTAATATTAAATTTGAATAAAAAATTAATGAAAAGTTTCATATGACACTATGTGTTCCAATGCTAATTTTTTAATTTTTATCAAACAACTGGTTGAGCAAGAGGTCGTCCGACTTATGTAAATTTTCGTCAAACAATCAGTTGATCGGGAGGACAATCAATCGGTCATCCGGTGTATGGTGAAGTCTGTACAAAAGTAACGGCTATCTGTAAAAATTTGATAAACGATGAAGCCTCCCTCAATTTAATGAAATTTTTTATTTTCCTTTCATTTGATATGGGTTTGATGCCATGGTTACAGCAACAAAAGTGTGCGTATTTTAACAAATTTAAATTTTATGGAAAATCTAAGTAAAAGTTTGAGACGCTCTTATCGGAGTAGAAAAAAATAAATATATGCATTTATACTTAGGGCTTGTTAAGGAAATGGTTTTTTAGTAATTTTGTTAAATTATGAGGTGAAAAAAATAAAGTGTTTAAGAATAATTTTTTGAATTTTTAAAAAAAGAAGTACAAAAAGAAAGAAATGAATCTTTAACTTTTTTATATGACTTTTAAAACTTTTTTAATGATTTTTTGATTTTTGATTTTATTTTATTTTATCAATCTCCCAAACAACCTCTTAAGCTTAATTTTATATCACTTGATGGGTAAATGAAACAAATATCACATGTTTCTTTTTTGTCTCTTTAAATTTTGTTAATTTATAAAATTATTCATGTCACAAAAATCATCATAAGAATCACATAAGATCCAATAGGATAGAGAAGAGAAAAGAGGTAACAAGTAATGTAGATTCGTGTAAACTATCATGATGATTTACATTCATTTATATAATCCTACTTCTTCTTCTTTTTTTTAAAGAAGTGTTGAAATTTCAATCCTAACATCTAGTTTGGTAGAAAAACCCTGATCATAGGGTAATTATTTAGTAATTTCAAAACATTATTTAATATTATTTATGTGATATTCTAAATTAATCATGTAGTAAAATATTGTATGACTGAAATGTGGAGATTTATACCATTATTAGATAATTAAAAGACAAATGATGACTGTGTGTTGTGATTTTTCTTATTTGTCGAGATCAATTATCATATAGACAATGTCATATGACGATAAAAAAAAATATAGACAATTTTATATGGTAATTCCATTTCTTCCAAATACTTTTCCATGTTTTGTTTTGGAATCTGCAAGTTCCCAAAATATGAAATTGATGTTGCAGAGACAACAAGAGAGAGAGAGAGATTGATAGAGAAAGACATAGTTAATTGAACCTTTTCATAAGGCTTCTTTTGTTTCTCTGTCATGTTATTCCATTTTTCAACTACCTCCCAGCCACTCTTGCTCTCTACTCTTCGCTCATTTCTGAACATGAAAAACGCAGACATGGGTTGCTTCGGTTTCGACGGGTCCTTTTCTTTCCTACAGAAATTCAATGAGACAAAGATTAGAGAGAGAAGAAGAAGAAGAGGGGAGAGAGAAATATAGAGAAAATTACTGAATTTACTTATTCAACTGAAGAAACTGCTTTTCCTCCAACAACTTCATGGCTTCAATTGTGAACGCCAAAGACGCAGACATTGGTTGATGAGGACTCAAACTGTGAAGATCAAAACGATGAAGATCAAAAATCATAACTGTAACTTTTTCCCTTCTGATCTTCCTTTCTACTGTCGGTGCAGAAGAGGCGGCGGAGGATGTCGGAGTAACAAAACGCGGAAAAAACCTTATTTTGTGACTCTGTCATTATGAGGCACAGAGAGAGAGAGAGAGAGAGAGAGAGAGAGAGAGAGACTGAGAGAGACTGTGTGAATGGCTGCGAAAACTGTCGTGAGAGACAGAGAGATAGAGAGACTGTGTGAATGGCTGCGAAAACTATCGTGAGAGAGAGAGAGATAGAGAGACTGTGTGAATGGCTGCAAAAACTGTCGTGAGAGAGAGAGAGAGAGAGAGAGAGACTATGTGCAATGGCTGAACTAAAAGTGATTAATATATATGGATAGACCGAGGGGACAAGGGATCAACGAACGTAAGGGAGATTTTTTTTTCAAACAGTGATGGCAGAGTGCGAGAGACACATTTGAAAATCAGTATAATCTCTCCCTCTCCCCTCATCAGTAGTAAATAGTATGTTTCTTACATTCCTTATTTTCTTCGAACACGCTTTCCCTCTCTTCTATGGAAGTTTCATTCCTTCCTTCCTTCCTAATTTCCAAAAGGCAATATATCCTTATATGCTTATTTCCATAATTTCCATAATTTGAATTATTTACAATATGAATAATTTGAATAATATTTGAATAATTTACAATATGAATAATTTGAATTATTTACAATATGAATAATTTGAATAATATTTGAATAATTTACAATATGAATAATTTGAATAATTTACAATATGAATAATTTGAATAATTTCCATAATTTGAATAATTTGAATAATTATCCTAATAATTTGAATATTTTTCATAATTTGAATTATTTACATTATGGAGGGAGGAGTGATTCGCAGAGTCTATCCTAATTTCCATAATTTGAATAATTTGAATTATTTACAATTTGAATAATTTGAATAATTTCCATAATTTGAATAATTATCCTAATAATTTGAATAATTTTCATAATGGGCACCCAGATCATGTGCTAGACAATTAGACAGCTATTAGAGTATCTCCAACGCTTACTCAAAAAAAAATTTAATTTTAAATTTGAATAAAAAATTAATGAAAAGTTTCATATGATACTATGTGGTCCATTGCTAATTTTTTTATTTTTATCAAACAACTGGTTAACCAAGAGGTCATCCGACTTATGTAAATTTTCATCAAACAATCAGTTGATCAGGAGGACAATCAATCGGTCATCCGGTGTATGGTGAAGTCTCTACAAAAGTAACGGCTATCTGTAAAAATGTGATAAACGATGAAGCCTCCCTCAATGTGATGAAATTTTTTATTTTCCTTTCATTTGATATGGGTATGATGTCATGGTTGGAGCAACAAAAGTGTGCGTATTTTAACAAATTTAAATTTTATGGAAAATCTAAGTAAAAGTTTGAGACGCTCTTATCGGAGTAGAAAAAAATAAATATATGCATTTACACTTAGGGCTTGTTAAGGAAATGAATTTTTAGTAATTTTGTTAAATTATGAGGTGAAAAAAATAAAGTGTTTAAGAATAATTTTTTGAATTTTTAAAAAAAGAAGTACAAAAAGAAAGAAATGAATCTTTAAGTTTTTTATATGACTTTTTAAAACTTTTTTAATGATTTTTTGATTTTTGATTATATTTTATTTCATCAGTCTCCCAAACAACCTCTTAAGCTTAATTTCATCTCACTTGATGGGTAAGCGAAACAAATATCACATGTTTCTTTTTTGTATCTTTAAATTTTGTTAATTTATAAAATTATTCATGTCACAAAAATCATCATAAGAATCAAATAAGATAAAATAGGATAGAGAAGAGAAAAGAGGTAACAAGTAATGTAGATTTGTGTAAACTATTATGATGATTTACATTCATTTATATAATCCTACTTTTTTTCTTTTTTTTTTTAAAAGAAGTGTTGAAATTTCAATCATAACATCTAGTTTGGTAGAAAAACCCTGATCATAGGGTAATTATTTTGTAATTTCAAAACATTATTTAATATTATTTATGTGATATTCTAAATTAATCATGTAGTAAAATATTGTATGACTGAAATGTGGAGATTTATACCATTATTAGATTATTAAAAGACAAATGATGACTGTGTGTTGTGATTTTTCTTATTTGTCGAGATCAATTATCATATAGACAATGTCATATGACGATAAAAAAAAATATAGACAATTTTATATGGTAATTCCATTTCATCCAAATACTTTTCCATGTTTTGTTTTGCAATCTGGAAGTTCCCAAAATATGAAATTGATGTTGCAGAGACAACAAGAGAGAGAGAGAGATTGATAAAGAAAGACATAGTCAATTGAACCTTTTCATAAGGCTTCTTTTGTTTCTTTGTCATGTTATTCCATTTTTCAATTACCTCCCAGCCACTCTTGCTCTCTACTCTTCGCTCATTTCTGAACATGAAAAACGCCGCCATGGGTTGCTTCGGTTGCAACGGGTCCTTTTCTTTCCTGCAGAAATTCAATGAGACAAAGATTAGAGAGAGAAGAAGAATAAGGGGGAGAGAGAAATATAGAGAAAATTACTGAATTTACTTATTCAACTGAAGTAACTGCTCTTCCTCCAGCAACTTCATGGCTTCAGTTGTGAACGCCAAAGACGCAGACACTGGTTGATGAGGACTCAAACTGTGCAGATCAAAATGATGAAGATCAAAAATCATAACTATAGCTTTTTTCTTTCTGATATTCCTTTCTACTGCCGGTACAGAAGAGGCGGCGGAGGATGTTGGAGTACCAAAAGGCGGAAAAAACCTTATTTTGTGACTCTGTCATTTTGAGACACACACAGAGAGAGAGAGAGAGAGAGAGAGAGAGAGTGAATGGCTACGAAAACTGTCGTGAGAGAGAGAGATAGAGAGACTGTGTGAATGGCTGCAAAAACTGTCGTGAGAGAGAGAGAGAGAGAGAGAGAGAGAGAGACTATGTGGAATGGCTGAACTAAAGGTGATTAATATATATGGATAGACAAAGGGGACAAGGGATCAATGAAGGTAAGGGAGATTTTTTTTTCAAACAGTGATGGCTGAGTGCGAGAGACACATTTGAACATCAATATACTCTCTCCCTCTCTCTCATCAGTAGTAAATAGTATGTTTCTTACATTCCTTATTTTCTTCGAACACGCTTTCCCTCTCTTCTATGGAAGTTTCATTCCTTCCTTCCTTCCTAATTTCCAAAAGGCAATATATCCTTATATGCTTATTTCCATAATTTCCATAATTTGAATTATTTACAATATGAATAATTTGAATAATATTTCAATAATTTGAATAATTTACAATATGAATAATTTGAATAATTTGAACAATTTCCATAATTTGAATAATTATCCCAATAATTTGAATATTTTTCATAATTTGAATTATTTACAGTATGGAGGGAGGAGTGATTCGCAGAGTGTATCCTAATTTCCATAATTTGAATAATTTGAATTATTTACAATATGAATAATTCGAATAATTTCCATAATTTGAATAATTATCCTAATAATTTGAATAATTTTCATAATGGGCACCCAAATCATGTGCTAGACAATTAGATAGCTATTAGAGTATCTCTGACGCTTACTCAAAAAAAAATTTAATATTAAATTTGAATAAAAAATTAATGAAAAGTTTCATATGATACTATGTGTTCCAATGCTAATTTTTTAATTTTTATCAAACAACTGGTTGACCAAGAGGTTGTCCGACTTATGTAAATTTTCATCAAACAATCAGTTTGCAACGCCCTCAAAATAATAACATTAAACCCATCAGATAAGACAAGCATTTACATATAAACTAACCACATTCCTTTATTTCATTGAGTTTCATTACATAAGTATTACATGTTAACATTAACACAAAATGCCCTACGGGCTTACAGCTTTCCAAGTTAACACTTGGTTACAACAAAAGAGTACTAACTCGTTTACACATTAAGCCCTTGGCTTGAAGTTACATGTAATACATCAACAGTAAAACAACTACGCTATGTCCGCCTCTAGCCTCCCAAGCTATGTCCTTGGAGGTGGCATGCTTCCTGTACCTGAAAATGATATTCCCATATAGGGTGAGCCACAGCCCAGTAGAAATACACTAAACCAACCATGGACAATGACTAAAACATTAGCAATTGATAGTTGATCAACACTGGTACAATCACATAAATTACATATTTATGTCAACGACTTACAAGTCCCAATTACTTTTCATTTTCCCTTTTTCAACAGATAAGCATGCTAGCTCTATCATCATTTCCACAGATATGTATAAAAACTATATCTCACATTCAGATAAGCATAAAAGCTATATCCACATTCTCAACAGATATGTATATCAACAATATCCACAGATAAGCATACAAGCTGTATCCACATTCTACAACAGATATGTATATCAACAATATCCACAGATAAGCATACAAGCTGTATCCACACTTCACAAAGATAAGCATATGAGCTCTATCTTCACTTCTCTAGACAAGCATATGAGCTCTGTCTACGGAGTTCATCCCCTATCTCCTCCCAATACCTATCCGGTTTAGAGGTACATCCCCTATCTTCCCCTAAACCGCGGAGTACATCCCCTATCTCCTCCTCTACACATAACGTATATAAACACATTGGTTCTATATACAATCACACAATACACACAATTAATGTATTCTATCAACCGTCAAGTTCCATGACACATTCCATTGATTAGTTTTCGTTTACCTAATCATCATGCATTGTCTACAACAATCTCGACTATCCTCCACCGATAGCCCAAAGCAGTTATTTCTAAAACAGAAAATAAATGCACAAATGGATATTCAATCAACATTTCATTTCCTCATTTCTCACCAGTTAATTATCCCAATTAATTAAACAATGTAATTAGGCCATTTTCCATAATTACCATTTCAACCCTTAGGTCCCATTTTCATCAATGATTCAACAATCATTCCATTTTTCTATGCCAAACATGCATCTAGGTTTATTATGAATAAAACCCCAACTTTTGTAAAATTACACAAAAGCTCCAAACTTTCACAAAATTACCAAACCAAGCCCAACATCTCAAAATACCAAAATTTAAAGACAAAACCCATAGAGAGGAGTAGGTTATCCCTACCTCAAATTTGGAGTTCCAAAGGAGAAGACGACAAAACCCAACGTGCTCCAAAACCCGTGATTTTCAGATTAAAATGAAGCCCTCGACGATCAACAACTTTTTTGTAAAGGCCAAAGGTGAGTAAATCACTCCTACTAGATCAAAACCTAGAGAGAAGGTAGAGTCTAGAGTGAGAGGCTCAACAATGGTGATTTTGGAAAAGTAAGAGAGAGAAGAGAAAGTGAAAAAGTGATTTAAAGAGTCACAAATTCGGGACTTTAACCCAGGTCTCCGCTCGAGCGTAAAACACCCCGCTCGAGCGGCCACTCACAGACTTCCGCTCGAGCGGCCAACCTCCCGCTCGAGCACAGAATGCACTCGCCCAGCACTTTTGCAGAACCAGGCCTCCGCTCGAGCTCCCAACCCTACGCTCGAGCGGCACTCAGACAACCCCGCTCGAGCGGCCAATACCACGCTCGAGCGTACAACGCTGCACAGGAAAATACTGAATGGGTGTAATCTACGCTCGAGCGCCAACACCTCCGCTCGAGCGTACAGGCCAAAAATCTGGGCAACTAGTTTTGGTTTCTAAACTCAACCAACCTGTAACAAACCCGCTCAACATATCCTATAACTCAAATACAAAGTAAGAAAGGATGCAAACAAGATAATAAACAACTACCAACATCCACGGACACATGTCCGGATCACTATACAACAAGGGTAAACCCGGGATTGCTATAACCTCCCCCCCTTAAAGAATTTCGTCCCCGAAATTAAACACAAGTTTTCAAAAACAAGTTTTCCTCCATTTTAAACAATGTTACATTTTAACATTCAACAATTCGACCCATTACCAGTCATCCCATCCCTTTAACAAGAGACATATCACAATATGTAAACAACATATGTATTTTCAACATGCATCAACATTATGCACTATCCTTCCAATTTCAACAATATATTTAACACATATAATGTCATTTTCAACTTCCATATGAGGCAAGTTCCAAAACATACTTCCAATAACCAAAACATTTTCAATGTTTTACAACTTAAGACATATATAAAAGCTCTTAAGTTCAACATAATGTAAAATTTAAATACAAGATCACACATCAACAAACAAGTCCGGATATTTCTCACGGACTTCCAACCCACGTTCCCAAGTGGCTTCCTCCACTCCGTGATGTTTCCACAAGACTTTCACCAAAGGAATGGTCTTACCACGCAGGACCTGATCCCGCCTATCCAAGACCCGAACCGGTCTCTCCTCATACGAGGCATCCTCATCTACCTCTAAATCGCTCCAATCCAGCACATGTGATGGATCTGGCTCATACTTCCGAAGCATACTCACATGAAACACGTCATGCACTCCGGACAACTGCGGCGGTAAGGCTAACCGATAAGCAACCTCACCTATCCTCTCAAGGATCTCAAAAGGACCAATAAACCGAGGGGATAACTTCCCACTCTTCCCAAACCTCATCAGACCTCGCCTAGGTGATATCTTCAGGAAGACATGATCACCTACCTCAAACGCCAAAGGCCTCCTCCTACGGTCGGCATAACTCTTTTGTCGACTCTGGGCTGTAACAAGCCTCCTACGGATAAGTTCAACTTTCTCCGTCGTCTCCCTAACCAACTTCGGACCCAACAAAGGTGCATCACCCACCTCGGCCCAACACACTGGAGACCTACACGGTCGGCCATACAAGGCCTCAAACGGTGCCATACCGATGCTAGACTGAAAACTATTGTTGTAGGCAAACTCTACCAATGGCAAGTGCCTCTCCCACGTCCCACTGAAGTCCAGGACACAACCCCGAAGCATATCCTCGAGGATCTGAATAGTACGCTCGGACTGCCCGTCAGTCTGAGGATGATAAGCCGTACTAAAGGTCAACTTAGTGCTCAAGGCACTCTGCAAACTCTGCCACAACCTAGTAGTAAAACGAGGATCTCTATCTGAGACGATCGTCACTGGGACCCCGTGCAATCTCACTACGTTCCCAATATACAAATCGGCAAGATGATCTACCGAATCTCTCACGCGCATAGGAATAAAGTGCGCCGACTTAGTCAACCGGTCTACAACCACCCAAATAGCATCACTACCCCGCTGAGTCCTCGGAAGACCTACAACGAAGTCCATAGTGACATGCTCCCACTTCCACTCGGCAATAGGCAAGGGTTGCAACAAACCCGCTGGCCTCTGATGCTCGGCCTTCACTTGCTGGCAAGTAAGGCATTTCGATACGAAAACAGCCACATCTCTCTTCATACCCCGCCACCAAAACTGGCGACCCAAATCCTGATACATCTTAGTACCTCCCGGATGCACCGCAAGGCGCGAATGGTGAAACTCTCGGAGTACCTCCTCTCGGCAAGCCTCCGGTACAAACAAACGGTCTCGGTATCTCACACTCAGGTCGGGATACACCGTCAAACCCTTCTCAACTTTCCCACTGGAGATCTTTTCTCGGAGGGATTCTACCTCAAGGTCACCTCTCTGTGCCTCTAACACTCTAATCACAAGTGTAGGCTGCACAACGACAGAAAACAAGGCCGCAGCCTCAACAGATTCGCCCAGTAGCAAATCAAACTCGCCAAGTGCTCCCAACATCACCCATTCCCGGATGGCTATACTAGCAACATCACTAATGGTCTTCCTACTAAGGGCATCGGCCACAACATTGGCCTTTCCCGGATGATAATGTAACTCAAAATCATAATCCTCGATGAACTCCATCCATCTCCTCTGCCTCAAATTCAAGTCTCTCTGCGTAAACAGATACTTCAAACTCTTGTGATCCGAGAATACCTCGAACCTCTCACCATAAAGGTAGTGCCTCCAGATTTTCAAGGCAAAGATCACTGCTGCTAACTCTAGGTCGTGTGTGGGGTAATTCTTCTCGTGTATTTTCAACTGACGTGAGCCATAAGCTACCACTTTCCCCTCTTGCATCAACACACAGCCCAAACCCTCTCGTGAGGCATCACAATAAACCGCATAACCCAACCCTCTCTCCGGAATAATCAACACCGGAGCGGTGGTCAATCTAACTTTCAACTCTTGGAATGACCTTTCACAAGTCTCACTCCATACAAACTTGACTCCCTTCCGAGTCAGTCTAGTCAACGGTGACGCTAACCTGGAGAAATCTTTCACAAACCGACGGTAATACCCAGCCAATCCCAGAAAAACTGCGAATCTCAAACACACTCTTAGGCTGTGCCCAATCTTGCACTGCCTCAACCTTGGATGTATCAACAGACACCCCTTCCCCGGATACCACGTGGCCTAAGAATTTGACTTCCCTCAGCCAGAACTCACACTTCTCAAACTTGGCATACAGCCTATGGGCTCTAAGTAACTCAAGCACCACTCTCAAGTGTGCCTCGTGCTCCTCCTCAGAAGACGAATAGATAAGGATATCGTCCACGAAAACAACCACAAATCGGTCTAAGAACTCCCGGAAAATCCGGTTCATCAAGTCCATAAAGACTGCCGGTGCATTGGTAAGTCCGAATGGCATCACCAAAAACTCGTAATGGCCATACCGCGTACGGAATGCCGTCTTAGGAATATCTTCCTCCCTGACCCTCAATTGATGGTAACCCGATCTCAAGTCTATCTTAGAGAAACAACGGGAACCCTTCAACTGGTCAAACAAATCATCTATACGGGGCATAGGGTACTTATTCTTAACCGTAGCCCGATTCAACTTCCGGTAGTCTATACACAATCTCAAGGCACCATCTTTCTTTTTAACAAAGAGTGCCGGTGCTCCCCACGGTGAAACACTAGGGCGAACAAAGCCCTTATCGAGCAATTCCTGGAGCTGAACTTTCAACTCAACCAACTCTGCTAGAGCAAAACGGTAAGGTGCCATAGAAATCGGCGCCGTACCAGGCACTAAGTCAATAGAGAATTCTATCTCTCGGTGAGGTGGCAAACTAACAAGATCTTCGGGAAAAACATCCGAATACTCACAAACCACCCTCGGCAATACATGCTGGGTCTCACCACTCTCACCACTCTCAAAGCTAGCAAGTAGACTACTAAGCTCACTTCGCCCTCGCGAATCATACCCCGGTGGCAAAACACTACCAACCCGGTCTCCCAAGAAATGGAACCACTCCCCGCTCAAGGTACACAATGTAACCCTCTGGCGGTAGCAATCAATAACAGCTCGGTATGACGATAACCAGTCCATACCCAAAATAACATCAAAACCCTTCATGGGCATGACAACAAACGGAAAAGGAAGCCTATAGTCGGCGACCTCTATATCACATCCTCTAACACCCTGTTTCAGAATCAACTCACCACCCAAAGGCGATACCACACAAATAGGAGATGCTAACTGTGCTAACTCCAATTCCAAAATAGATGCAAATGCAGCAGATACAAAAGAATGAGATGCACCCGTGTCTATCAACACATTAGCAACCGAGTTGCAAAACAGAAAAGTACCTCTCACTACTGATGGGGCTGGTACTAAATCCTGCGCGGTAACAGCATACACGCGCCCCGTAGGCCCCTGGTCTACCTGCTCACCTCTCGGAGCAAAAGACTGCTGCACAGACTGGGATAACGAAGCTCCCGGATTGGCCCTCGAGGCCTGCACAGACTGAGCTGGCTGAAAGCCCTGCGTCTGCCTAGAACCAGACGCCCCCGAAGTGGCACTCAACTGTGGGCAAAACCTCTTCATGTGCCCAGGTTGTCCACACTGATAACAAGTCAAGAGCTGCCCCCTGCCCAAACTCTGACTCTGCAGTCTAGCTGAAGAAGAAGCAGCTTTCTGACCCCCACCCTTCTGCGGGCAAACAGATACCTTGTGACCCAGCTGGCCACACTTGTAACAGGTGAAATCCCCCTGACCACCTCTCCCGGAGCCTGCACTCGGCACTGGGAAGGTCGATCTAGCAACACCACCCTGCGACTGCTGAGGGTTATAACCCTTCTGTCTCCTGCCATCACTCTGACTATCCTGGCTCCTCTTGGAGCCTCTCTGACCCTCATCCTCCTCCTGCATCATAAGCTCCATATGAGCTGCAGCGTCCACTAGGTGTCTATACTCTCGAATATAAGACCCACCAATTCTCAACTTGAGGCCCCGCCTCAACTTCCGCTCAAACTCATAGCAACGGCGTTCCTCAGACGCCACCAGTTCAGGTGCAAACCTATACAGACTGGTAAAAGTAGCCTCAAACTCGGCCACTGACAAGCCCTGCTGATTAAGCCGGCTAAACTGATCCCTCAGCTTCTCCCTAGCTGCTGCTGATAAAAACCTCTCCTGAAAAGCATTCACAAACGCCTCCCAAGTACCACCAACACGAGCTTTCTCGTACTTCCACCATTGACCCGCATCTCCCTTCAGTTGGAAGGATGCCAAGGTCACTTTCAGTGCTCCGTCCTCGATGCCAAGCATCTCAAACGTCTTCGTTGTCTGTTCGAGCCATTCATCTGCCTTAAGTGGCTCTTTAGGATCCCCGATAAACTCGTCCGGATTACACCGGAAGAACTCCCTCTTCAAGAAGGAAGGCCCTGTCTCAGCTGCCTGATTCCCAGCTCTAAGAATACCCAAAGCTCCTGCTATCTCTCTGGCCAAGGCACCCATAGCCTGCTGACCCACTGGCTCGGCCACATTGGCCTGCCCAACTCCCTCCTGCACTGCCGGAATCTCACCCGGTAACGGTACTTCCTGCCTCGCAGGTCTACCACGCCTAGCACCTCTTCCTCGTCCTGACATCCTAATAAAGGCAACACAGAACGTTAGCACATTCATAAATGTGCCGAAACTAAACACTCACGTCCTAATGCCTGGACAACTGTAATTCACTCCACATAAGCACATAAACACATAAGCACTTACGAATTTCATTTCCGGATAATAATAGTCCCGAGGCGTTACTAGAGTTCCGGTTAGAAACAGCATTGATCAAGTGCTTTTCCAACAAGACTCCCAGAAACTCAAGGATCCAATCAATATCCTAGAAATTAAATCCCATACCCACATAGTCACATAAGCATGTTATCAAATAAACACATAGCATATGGTACTACATCTACGTCTCTATCAAGCGAGACAAACCCATTGTGATCCTAATCACTTCCCACGTACCCAAAGTATTCGAACCCGGTACGCTCTGATACCAAGTTGTAACGCCCTCAAAATAATAACATTAAACCCATCAGATAAGACAAGCATTTACATATAAACTAACCACATTCCTTTATTTCATTGAGTTTCATTACATAAGTATTACATGTTAACATTAACACAAAATGCCCTACGGGCTTACAGCTTTCCAAGTTAACACTTGGTTACAACAAAAGAGTACTAACTCGTTTACACATTAAGCCCTTGGCTTGAAGTTACATGTAATACATCAACAGTAAAACAACTACGCTATGTCCGCCTCTAGCCTCCCAAGCTATGTCCTTGGAGGTGGCATGCTTCCTGTACCTGAAAATGATATTCCCATATAGGGTGAGCCACAGCCCAGTAGAAATACACTAAACCAACCATGGACAATGACTAAAACATTAGCAATTGATAGTTGATCAACACTGGTACAATCACATAAATTACATATTTATGTCAACGACTTACAAGTCCCAATTACTTTTCATTTTCCCTTTTTCAACAGATAAGCATGCTAGCTCTATCATCATTTCCACAGATATGTATAAAAACTATATCTCACATTCAGATAAGCATAAAAGCTATATCCACATTCTCAACAGATATGTATATCAACAATATCCACAGATAAGCATACAAGCTGTATCCACATTCTACAACAGATATGTATATCAACAATATCCACAGATAAGCATACAAGCTGTATCCACACTTCACAAAGATAAGCATATGAGCTCTATCTTCACTTCTCTAGACAAGCATATGAGCTCTGTCTACGGAGTTCATCCCCTATCTCCCCCCAATACCTATCCGGTTTAGAGGTACATCCCCTATCTTCCCCTAAACCGCGGAGTACATCCCCTATCTCCTCCTCTACACATAACGTATATAAACACATTGGTTCTATATACAATCACACAATATACACAATTAATGTATTCTATCAACCGTCAAGTTCCATGACACATTCCATTGATTAGTTTTCGTTTACCTAATCATCATGCATTGTCTACAACAATCTCGACTATCCTCCACCGATAGCCCAAAGCAGTTATTTCTAAAACAGAAAATAAATGCACAAATGGATATTCAATCAACATTTCATTTCCTCATTTCTCACCAGTTAATTATCCCAATTAATTAAACAATGTAATTAGGCCATTTTCCATAATTACCATTTCAACCCTTAGGTCCCATTTTCATCAATGATTCAACAATCATTCCATTTTTCTATGCCAAACATGCATCTAGGTTTATTATGAATAAAACCCCAACTTTTGTAAAATTACACAAAAGCTCCAAACTTTCACAAAATTACCAAACCAAGCCCAACATCTCAAAATACCAAAATTTAAAGACAAAACCCATAGAGAGGAGTAGGTTATCCCTACCTCAAATTTGGAGTTCCAAAGGAGAAGACGACAAAACCCAACGTGCTCCAAAACCCGTGATTTTCAGATTAAAATGAAGCCCTCGACGATCAACAACTTTTTTGTAAAGGCCAAAGGTGAGTAAATCACTCCTACTAGATCAAAACCTAGAGAGAAGGTAGAGTCTAGAGTGAGAGGCTCAACAATGGTGATTTTGGAAAAGTAAGAGAGAGAAGAGAAAGTGAAAAAGTGATTTAAAGAGTCACAAATTCGGGACTTTAACCCAGGTCTCCGCTCGAGCGTAAAACACCCCGCTCGAGTGGCCACTCACAGACTTCCGCTCGAGCGGCCAACCTCCCGCTCGAGCGCAGAATGCACTCGCCCAGCACTTTTGCAGAACCAGGCCTCCGCTCGAGCTCCCAACCCTACGCTCGAGCGGCACTCAGACAACCCCGCTCGAGCGGCCAATACCACGCTCGAGCGTACAACGCTGCACAGGAAAATACTGAATGGGTGTAATCTACGCTCGAGCGCCAACACCTCCGCTCGAGCGTACAGGCCAAAAATCTGGGCAACTAGTTTTGGTTTCTAAACTCAACCAACCTGTAACAAACCCGCTCAACATATCCTATAACTCAAATACAAAGTAAGAAAGGATGCAAACAAGATAATAAACAACTACCAACATCCACGGACACATGTCCGGATCACTATACAACAAGGGTAAACCCGGGATTGCTATACAGTTGATCGGGCGGACAATCAATCGGTCATCCGCTGTATGGTGAAGACTCTACAAAAGTAACGGCTATCTGTAAAAATGTGATAAATGATGAAGCCTCCCTCAATGTGATGAAATTTTTTATTTTCCTTTCATTTGATATGGGTTTGATGTCATGGTTGGAGCAACAAAAGTGTGCGTATTTTAACAAATTTAAATTTTATGGAAAATCTAAGTAAAAGTTTGAGATGCTCTTATCGGAGTAGAAAAAAATAAATATATGCATTTACACTTAGGGCTTGTTAAGGAAATGGTTTTTTAGTAATTTTGTTAAATTATGAGGTGAAAAAAATAAAGTGTTTAAGAATAATTTTTTGAATTTTTAAAAAAAGAAGTACAAAAAGAAAGAAATGAATCTTTAACTTTTTTATATGATTTTTTAAAACTTTTTTAATGATTTTTTGATTTTTGATTTTATTTTATTTTATCAGTCTCCCAAACAACCTCTTAATCTTAATTTCATCTCACTTGATGGGTAAGCGAAACAAATATCACATGTTTCTTTTTTGTATCTTTAAATTTTGTTAATTTATAAAATTATTCATGTCACAAAAATCATCATAAGAATCAAATAAGATCCAATAGGATAGAGAAGAGAAAAGAGGTAACAAGTAATGTAGATTCGTGTAAACTATCATGATGATTTACATTCATTTATATAATCCTACTTTTTTTTTTTAAAAGAAGTGTTGAAATTTCAATCCTAACATCTAGTTTGGTAGAAAAACCATGATCATAGGGTAATTATTTCGTAATTTCAAAACATTATGTAATATTATTTATGTGATATTCTAAATTAATCATGTAGTAAAATATGGTATGACTGAAATGTGGAGATTAATACCATTATTAGATAATTAAAAGACAAATGATGACTGTGTGTTGTGATTTTTCTTATTTGTCGAGATTAATTATCATATAGACAATGTCATATGACGATAAAAAAAAAATATAGACAATTTTATATGACAATTTCATTTCTGCCAAATACTTTTACATGTTTTGTTTTGCAATCTGCAAGTTCCCAAAATATGAAATTGTTGTAGCAGAGACAATAAGAGAGAGAGAGAGAGAGAGAGAGAGAGAGAGATTGATAGAGAAAGACAGAGTTAATTGAACCTTTTCATAAGGCTTCTTCTGTTTCTCTGTCATGTTATTCCATTTTTCAATTACCTCCCAGCCACTCTTGCTCTCTGCTCTTCGCTAATTTCTGAACATGAAAAACGCAGACATGGGTTGCTTCAGTTTCAACGGGTCCTTTTCTTTCCTGTAGAAATTCAATGAGACAAAGATTAGTGAGAGAAGAAGAAGAAGGGGGGAGAGGGAAATATAAAGAAAATTACTGAATTTACTTATTCGTAATTTTGGTTTTTTAAGTAAAAGTTAAGGAAATGGTTTTTTAGTAATTTTGTTAAATTATGAGGTGAAAAAAATAAACTGTTTAAGAATAATTTTTTGAATTTTTTAAAAAAGAAGTACAAAAAGAAAGAAATGAATCGTTAACTTTTTTATATGATTTTTTTAAACTTTTTTAATGATTTTTTGATTTTTGATTTTATTTTATTTTATCAGTCTCCCAAACAACCTCTTAAGCTTAATTTCATATCACTTGATGGGTAAACGAAACAAATATCACATGTTTCTTTTTTGTCTCTTTAAATTTTGTTAATTTATAAAATTATTCATGTCACAAAAATCATCATAAGAATCAAATAAGATCCAATAGGATAGAGAAGAGAAAGAGGTAACAAGTAATGTAGATTCGTGTAAGCTATCATGATGATTTACATTCATTTATATAATCCTACTTTTTCTTTTTCTTTTTTAAAGAAGTTTTGAAATTTCAATCCTAACATCTAGTTTGGTAGAAAAACCATGATCATAGGATAATTATTTAGTAATTTCAAAACATTATGTAATATTATTTATGTGATATTCTAAATTAATCATGTAGTAAAATATTGTATGACTGAAATGTGCAGATTTATACCATTATGAGATAATTAAAAAGCAAATGATGACTGTGTTGTAACGCCCTCAAAATAATAACATTAAACCCATCAAATAAGACATTCATTGGCATATGAAATAACCACATTCTTTTATTCATCAGGGTTTCATTACATAAGTATTACATGTTAATAACAAAAGCAAAATGCCCTAAGGGCTTATAGCTTTCCAAGTTAACACTTGGTTACAACAAAAAGAGTACTAACTCATTTACACATTAAGCCCTTGGCTTGGATTTAAATGTAATACATCAAAAAGTAAAACGACAAAAGTATGTCCGCCTCTAGCCTCCCAAGCTATGTCCTTGGAGGTGGCATGCTACCTGTACCTGAAAAATGATATTCCCATATAGGGTGAGCCACAGCCCAGTAGAAATACACTAAACCAACCATGAACAATGACTAAAAGATTAGCAATTGATAGATGGCCAACACTGATACATTCACATAAATCTCATATTTATGTCATACGACTTATGAGTCCAAGTTACTTTTCATTTTCCCTTTTTCAACAGATAAGCATGTTAGCTCTATCATTATTTCAACAGATATGTATAAAAACAATATCCCACATTCACAGATAAGCATATAAGCTATATCCACATTCTCAACAGATATGTATAACAACAATATCCCACATTCACAGATAAGTGTAGGCGCGCCCGTGGAGGGGGACCTCGCTCATTACAACAAAAGTAATCTATTGTGACGAAAAGTAGTGAAGAAAATAAATTTCGTCACTAAATAAGAATAATCCGTAAGGAATTACAAAATTTTGTCACATATAATAAAAAAATAAAAATAATAGGTGACGAAATTTATTTTCGTCAATAAATACTTCTTTCTAGGTGAGGAAAAATTAAATTTCGTCACCGAAGGTTTTTCTGCTAATTTTTTTTAGTAGCGCCAAAATTTTGAGACTTTTGGTGATAAAAATTTTTGTCACCACTTATATATTTATTAGTGAGGAATATATTTTTGTCACAAATAATTTTATATATTTTCTTTTTGAGAAACTTAATTTTAAATATTTTAAGATCATTTGGTGAGAATTCTCACTAATAATTTTTAATATTTTGAGACCTTTTGGTGAGAAAATTATTTCGTCACTAATTTTAGAGGAAAAATTTTTACAAATTGAAATGGTAATAAAAAAAAAAAGTAGACTGCTAATTTCGCCCAACCCCCCCTCCCTCCAAAACCCATTTTTTTCTTTCGTTTTTTTGTTTTTTTTGTTCATCAGTTTTCCTCCCATCCCTCTCTCGCAAAACACAATGCCCCTTTTCCTCATTCACCTCGTTCTCCACCTTCAGTGCCGCTACCGACGTTTCCCTCGTTCTTCTCCGAGCAATCGACAGTGCCGTCCGCGTCGCTTCGAGTAGTATTCAATTATTTCTCTATTTTTCTAGTTTTAGGTAAGTAATCTATGGTGACGAAAAGTAGTGAAGAAAATAAATTTCGTCACTAAATAAGAATAATTTGTGACGAATTATAAAATTTTGTCACATATAATAAAAAAATAAAAATAATAGGTGACGAAATTTATTTTCATCAACAAATACTTCTTTTTAGGTGAGAAAAAATTAAGTTTCGTCACTGAAGGTTTTCCCACTAATTTTTTTCGGTGGCGCCAAAATTTTGACACTTTTGGTGAGAAAAAAAATTTGTCACAAATTATAAAATTATTAGTGAGGAATATATTTTCGTCACCAATAATTATATATATATATTTTTTGAAAAATTTGATTTTAAATATTTTAAGACCATTTAGTGATAAATATATTTTTGTCACTAATAATTTTTAATAATTTGAGACTTTTTAGTGAGGAAATTATTTTGTCACTAATTTTGAATGGAAAGTTTTGAAATATTGGGCAGTAATAAAAAAAATATATACTACTAACTTTCCCTCCCCCCTCCTCATTTTTTGTTTATCAGTTTTCATCTCCCCTCTTTCTCTCTCTCTTTAAAAACAAAACACAAGTTAATTAGCTCTCTAAGTAACCTACGGTGACGAAAAGTAGTGAAGAAAATAAATTTCGTCACTAAATAAGAATAATCCGTGACGAATTATAAAATTTTGTCACATATAATAAAAAATTAAAAATAATAGGTGACGAAATTTACTTTCGTTAATAAATACTTCATTTTAGGTGAGGAAAAATTAAATTTCATCACCAAAGGTTTTCTCTCTAATTTTTTTGGGTGGGGACCAAAATTTTGAGACTTTTGGCGAGAAAAATAATTTGTCACTAATTATAAAATTATTAGTGAAGAATATATTTTCGGCACCAATAATTTTAATTTTTTTTTTTTTGAAAAATTTGATTTTAGTATTATTAAATTTTTATTTATATGTATTACAGGTACATACACCAGACAGACTGACCAAAGACCAAACATTTGCTCTCGCCCTCTCTCACCGTTTATGCTTAATTTTAGTATTATTATTTTTTTATTTATCTGTATTATAGGTACATACACCAAAACAGAGTGACTAAACACCAAACATAGTCTTGCTCTCCCCCTCTCTCTCATAGTTGCTCACCGTCGGTCAGTCACCGTTGCTCGCCGTCGGTTAGTCACCGTCGCTCTCCGTCTCCTCGATTCCCATCAATGTTCAGGTCTCTCTCTCTCTCTCTCTCTCTCTCTCTCTCTCTCTCTCTCTTTATTTTCCCATTTCACTCTAGAGCTAGGGTTTTTTTTTGTTTTTTGTTGATGTTGTAGGATTTTTATTTTTGTGAAATGAGTACATGAGTTTTGATTTTTGTTCTAGATTTAGGGTTTTTTGAATTAATTATTGGTGTGATAGATGAGATGATTTATTCTGTGAAATGATTTAGGGTTTTTGAATTTCAAGTTGAAGATATATTGAACAAACAAAATGGATTGTAGTTTTAATTATACACAATTTTCTGTCGATTCTTAATATTAACTCCAATACTAATTTAACAATGATTTTTTCTCATTGCTAAAATTGTAGTTCTATTTCACTGCTCCTAATGTTTGTCTATTTCATCAAGCGTTTTGTCCAAATCATTCATCAAGACACATCGGGGATTGGTATGTATATATATATATGAAAGAACATATACGTGAAATGAAAACAAACACATTCATTAACAACTCATAATGTATGTTATTAAGTAGCTTAAACAATTGAAGAGCCCTTATTCAATGGTCATCATTCAGTACAAATCAGTTTGCTTACAAAGATAGTCACACTTATACAATAAACTATTGGGTGGATAAAAGCAAACATTAAAAAATGACATCTAACCTTTCCTGCCCTGTAGAGGAAAGTGAACAATGTAGAGCAAACCACATGTAAGTCACAGTCAGGTAAACTGTGTCTACGAAAATTAGGCCTAGCACAGCACCGGATGATAACAGAGTCAACCAAGTAAAGATGCGGACATGGGGCATCGTTTCAAGAACACAGGCTTGGGAACACGCCAGGACAGTTACGATTAAGGATATGAACAAGGTAAGCATAACAGAAAGAAATCTAAATGGCAAAGCCATGTAGAAATCACTGCTACGAAACCGCGACAATTGAATTGAAAGCATCATTATCAAAGTGAATAGAGAACAAATCAGAGTCAAAGTAATGTACGCATTGAAGACGTTAAGCTCATGTCCATGTTTATTTTTAAGAACTGGAAGACCAGTTTCTCCATCGAAAGCTCCAGGGATAGTAAAAAGTGCTGTGTAGCTGACGGTGCCAATGAGGGCAGAAACCACCATTAGACTATTGTTCATATCTTTGAGTGCTTTCTCAGATTGGTCTTTTAGGTTTGAGTGATTTTCTTTAAATAGATCTCTCGGAGTCTTCCCATCATTGTTTTCATGATCTAGGAAATGTGCTAGGAAGCTGTGCTCATACAATACACGCTGCAAAAAAAATAAATATATATTTATATATTGAAGAAGAACCCCAATTGATTAAGTTTATGCATAGAGTAATGATAAAATAACCATATTTATATATCACATTTTAATCATGTGATGTGATATCATTACATTGGTAATAGACTAAAAGTTATTTTTACAATGATAAAATAACCATATTTACATTACTAATTCAACCAATACAATTGTCACAAATGAGATGATCAACCCATTGTGGTATATAAATATGGTCATTGTAGCATTACTCATGCTCAAGGATGGAACTTGCATTGTAATTCGTTTACTTGAATTTTTGTATTATACATTTGATCAAATGTATTTTGATCAGTAGGGTGCTCGTGATTTTTACCTGAACTGATTGTTGTTTAGTTGCTCTCAATGGTTTTTCACATAAGTCATGATGTCTATCATCTTGATTTATTTAGTGTGTTACTGTGTGGAAGACTTTTGATCTATCTTGAGATTGAATAACTGTTAATAATCCACCTGGTAATTTTTAATTGCTAATTTGTTTTAAGAGTTTGGCCTATTCACTCCCCTCTAGGCACAAAGGTGTCTGTCTCTGCAATTTCATTATCCTACTAATTCATTTATGTTGTTTTGCAGGAAGACAAGGAGAAACTTGAGAAGCAATTGCATGATATGGCAGTGGTGGTTGAGAGATTGGAGAGCAGCAGACAGAAACTGCTAATGAAGGTAACATCCTTTCCTACTATTTCAATTCATTCAATAACCTGGACTTGAAGTTTTCAGTTTGCTGCTTAATCTTGTTTATAGATTGATTCCCAATCTTCAGAGATAGACAGGGTTTTTGAGGAAAATTCTAATCTTTCATCTGCTTATCAAGAGGCAATGGGTGTAGTAGTGCACTGGGAGAATCAGGTACTTAGTGCTGGAGGTTTGACAGAATCTGGTTTTTAGATTTAGTAATCTGTTGACACCTTTTGTGGTTTCTTTCTCTCTCTGTTTTTTTCCCTTCTCCCTTATTGATGGATCTTTAGGCTGTCCCAAGGTAGTTTATGAATAACCTTGGACAGTGTAATTTGGTTTAATTATAGTGTTTGGATTGGCTGCATTACATTTTCATTTTAGAGATTGGACATAAAAAGTTGCTTCCCTAGGTGTTTAGCTTTCATTTCATTTAGGGTTCACAATGAAAGCTACCCTGGTCAAATGAACAAAGAAAGAAAAAAAATTCTTTATCCTTTGTGCATGCCTACAGCATTCATGGTTTTCAATTGTGATTTTACTTTTTTTTTTTGGTAAAAATTTATGTTGACTAAGGACCATCAATTTAGCGCATAATTGAGCTCCTATTCCTCATATTTGAACCCTTGGACAAGTTGCATGAAAAATGAATTCATGCCTTGATGTATTTGTCCTGCTGGAGATTTGTGGTGAGGTGGAAGTTTAAGATATAGATGTAGGATCTCAATTATGTCAAAAGAGAACTTCATGAAGGGGGTGTCAGAAGTTTTAAGGACAAATATTTAATCAAATAATATATTGTTGTGTTTGAGAAGAGAGAATTTTACATACAATGCTCTTTAGAGATTTTGGATTAAGCCTTTGATTCAAGGGAAAATAGTTAATCAGATGTGAAATAATACTGGCTGCACAATGAAGCCAGATATTGAACTACAATACTTGTATCTAAGACACCTATTTGCCTTTGTTTTAGGAGGAGCATCCGAAAACTCCAACAAATAACCAACTGTACAAGACAAAAATAAACAACATTCTAGCTGTAGCAAAATTTTCCAATAGAAAAGGCAGTAATACTAATAGTAACAGTATTAGCCAATAGCAACTAGATACACCAACTACGGCAACATCAACCAACTACATGGCTCCATCAGGATTTGCAGATCCAACCAATCAAACAGTAGCAATGTGTACAGCAGTAACAAATAGCTCACTATAATAGTCCCAGATTTTAGACCATAGCACAGTTGCATCATGCCCTACAGTATAGCTCAGCTAAAGGTGCATAGAACCCCAATAATAGCAGTAGGTATACTAGAACCAACCACTGCCCAGTTTCAGCAAACCCAAGCAGCAGATACACCAACTCAAACATAGGATTACATATGTTCAACCACCACATAACGAGAGCTATGGGGGTGTTAAACACATGAGAGACCCATTTTAAGTAGTATAACAACCATCAGTTAGGACCAAAAGGAAAGAACAAAATACGTTGAGAACAAACACAGTATAGTCCTTAGCCACTCAATCCACACTCTCAAATCACACATAAAACACTCAAGAAAATATATGCTCACATTCATCTCAACCCACCAAACAAAAAATTTCCTCATAATATGTATCAGCTTGCCAATTTGTATAACAGACATTAGAAAAAAAAATATTTGTATGCTCAACATCACTCAACCCACAAGTCTCACTAGCTCCACACAAGTTTTATTATTTAGGACGGTAGTTCCCTACCTTGCTAGGGTTAGGAACCTTTGATAAAGCTTCAGCTTCAGTTGATCATCTAGCTTCATCAACATCAGCTCAATTTTATCCATCTTCAGTTGATCATCTAGCTTCATCAACATCAGCTCAATTTTATTCATCTAGCTTCATCAACATCAGCTCAATTTTATCCATCTTCAGTTGATCATCTAGCTTCATCAACATCAGCTCAATTTTATCCATCTTCAGTTGATCATCTAGCTTCATCAACATCTATATCAGCTGCACCTACTACATTTGATGCCTTTGCTATATCTTCTACTGAAGCCGAATACAGGGCTATGGCTCTTGCAAGTGCTGAAGTTGCTTGGCTTCACGTGCTTCTTAAAGATATGCATATATGCCATTCTTCTGTTCCTGTGCTTTGGTGTGATAACTTGTCTGCTCTTTCTCTTGCTGCTAATCTTGTGTTTCATGCTCAGACAAAGCATATCGAGATCGATTATCATTTTGTGCGCGAAAAAGTTTCAGCTAAGCAACTTCTTATTCGTCATGTGTCTTCTTCTGATCAAGTGTCATATATTTTTACCAAATCTCTTCCTGTGTCTCGTTTTCTTTTTCTTCAATCCAAGCTTTTAGTTGGTCTCCCACCTTTCAGCTTGAAGGGGCCTGATAAAGCTTCAGCTTCAGTTGATCATCTAGCTTCATCAACATTAGCTCAAGTTCATCCAGCTTCAGTTGACCATCTAGCTTCATCAACATCTATATTAGCTGCATCTATATCAGCTGCACCTACTACATCTGATGCCTCTGCTATATCTTCAGCTACTGCAGGTGCATATAGGAGATCTGCTCACTCTGGTGTGTATGATAGTTGCAAGTCAACTATTGGTGTTCATGATGAGAGACCAATACAAGCATCTAGTCTATGTACATGAGATCATTTTAATGCTAATGTTAAAAATAATAAGCTTATTATCTACATCCATTTTGGTCATTACTGTCACAACTCACCAAGCTAATGGTCCAGTTTTCCATTTTTTGCATTGTAGGTTGTTGCTCTCTCTCTCTCTCTTCAAAATTTTTTTAAATCCCATTTGTGCAGCAGCCACAATATTTGTTCCTTCCCATTCTCATTGACTGCATGCTTTGGTTCTTACCATGAGATGTTGTAGTGTTATAACTGGTTTGGCTGCTGTCCGTGGGTCACAGCCAGTTTTTGATCCGAGCATAATTCTAGGGATACAGTGAATTGCCATGTTAAGGTGATCATTGCAAAGCCCATGGGTCGGAATGAGCATGGTATTCATCTTTTTAGTTAATCTTTGTTAATTTCTATTCAAATAACTTCAAGCTTGTGATCTTGAGAACAGTTCTGTATATTTGTTAAGTTTCTGATATTTGGCTTTAAGTTTATAATAAAACTTTGCTATTATAATAAACTTTATATATATACATTCTATGCTAATGTTTGCCTTGTTTATTTTTTTTGTAGGTTGGTTTTGATGACGTTCGGAAGCATACTTGCAAATGAAGATCAACTGTTGAATTTTTTTCCTAAACTGATGCTTAGTTGTAGTTGCAAATTAAGATTGAGTGTTGATTTTTTTTGGTGGACTCCACGTTAGTTTATTTTGGAATTTACTTTGATGGTTTTTTTGTGATACTTAATGGATTATTATTAAGGTTGTTTGATGAATATATTTTGATTTATAAAATAAATTATTTAGTGAATTTTTTTGTGGAGTACTGTATAATAGCTACTGTATTTCTTAGTACAATTAAAAAGCTATTGGGATATGAGCAGGGATATTTGTGAAATAATAATTTAAATTGAATATAAAATATGGAACAAGTTTACTGATGAATTTGTTTCGTCATTTGTACTTGTTATTATGACAAAGTGATTATTCGTCACCAATAAACTTTTTTTGTGACAAAATTTACTGCAGTTTATATATGAAAGTTTTTATTTATTTTGTTGTTTGGTGACTAAAAATTTCGTCACGTATATATATATTTGTGACGAAATATATTTCGTCACCCATGTATGACTTTTGAAGACGAAAAATTTCGTCACCTTTACATCTTATTGTGACGAAATTATTTCCTCATCAATGATCAACATGCGTGGCAAATTTATTCGTCAACTAAAGTTATAAATATGGTACTGAATAACTATTTGGTGACGAAAATGAGAATTTTTGGCGACAAAATATTGTTTTATTGGTGACAAAATTATGACTTTTGAAGACGAGAAATTTCGTCATCTTTACATCTTATTGTGACGAAATTATTTCCTCATCAATGATCAACATGCGTGACAAATTTATTCGTCAACTAAAGTTATAAATATGGTATTGAAAAACTATTTGGTGACGAAAATGAGAATTTTTGGAGAAAAAATGTTGTTTTACTGGTGACAAAAAATTTCGTCGTTGAAGTAATTTCATTGGTGACGAAATTATTTTTCGTCACGTTGGTTTTTAGTGACAAACATTCAATGACGAAACCGGTGACGAAAATATTTCCTCACAAATATCTATAGTGACGAAATTAGCTCTTTGAAGACAAAAAAATTTCGTCACTCAAGGCCCAACTTGTTGTAGTGGCTGCTACAGTTCGGACTCGCGATTTTTGTTGTCGCGGTTCTTAATCTGAACCAAAGAGTCCAAATCTGGCAAATCGTTTTGAGAAACAGATTTTTGAAAAAGTAGTGCCAAACATGGACTGCTTTGCCAGATACAGAGTCGCCACCTAAATATTTTTTTTAAATGGGGGAATTTAGGAAACCCTGACTCGGTGCCGAAGGCCACATGTCCGTCATCACCGGAGTTGTCTCGGCTCGGGAGCTTGGGTACGATCGGGGAAGGTCAGCTATGAGCACCCCCTTTCGCCCGGTCCGAAGACCGGCCTCTACTAACTATGATATCCGATTTTGAAAACGTTATGTGTTCTTATTCCATTTATTAGCCTAGAATTACTATGTTATGCGCGCAGCAAACAAGTATAGACTAGATTGCCTAATTCGGAAAGAAACATTGCATATCCGTTTGTTTTGAAAATGCTTTGGAATTTGCTACTCGCAAGTAGGCTAAAACACGGATTTCAACGAGTTTTTCCAACTCAAACAATCCAACCTTCACCCACAGGCATTCAAAACAGTTTATCTCATATAAGCACTTAGCCGCATGGCAGGCATACTGTCATGGCAACACTCACACACATGTGGGATGCTAAAGCATAAATACTTACATCGTACTCCGTGCCAAAACAGTAAACTAGTTAGGGAACATGCGTGTCCTAGTTCATGTTAAAAATGGCTAATGCATCACATGCAAAAATGCAATCTAGGCAGGCTCGGCTAACCCTAAACACAGCATGTGAAATGCGATCAACTACCACATATTCAATTTGTGAATTGAAGTACAGATGCAGTTAGCGTGATGTACCGAGCCTAATGTATGTAATACAAATGTATGGATGCACGCATGCATAGCATAAGGTATGCTAAATTAAACGTGCCCTAATCTACCATCATAAGCAGGTAAATAAAAGGGAAGAAAGACGTGAGGTTGGAAGACATACACACACTCACGCACGCTTATTACATCATTGCCCCCACTCGGAGGGTCCAAATAAATATTACAGATTAATTAACTACACAAGCTAATTAATAATTACAAATTGCCTAATCAACTAAGCAAATTAACTAAAACTAAGAAGACAGGAAAGACGCCTCGGGAAACGCGCCGCCATGCATAGGCTGCCTCTGTTTTCCTTCCTTCACTCCTCTGGAGGCTGTCAAAACCTCAGGACTGCATCCCTGGACACTGGGGAGTGCCACCGGCTGAGTGGAATTACCACCGGCAGTGGTGTGTGGCCATCGGCACAAAATGAAGCTGTCGGCAGAGGAATTGTTGCCGGTCGGCACCTTACACTGCCGGTCGGCAGAGTGTTCCTGCAGAATCTGCAAATGACAGCAACAGAGGGCAAGGCAAAGCATGGCAGCACAATTCAAGGCATATATGCACCAACCATGTCCCTTATCATGATAATGACTCAAAGGGGCATGTGCCTCGATTCTCGGACCACCAATCACGCATTTCCATGCATGATGGCCCAAAGAACCAAGTATGCAACTTTGATTTCAAATGCATGCAAACCAAATCAAACCAAACAAGGCCCAATTCCTATCATCAAGTCAAGGAACAAGGCATGCATGCAAGATGCAATGCAACCTAAGCATGCAAGCTAAGGATGCAACATGACATGGCGATACACTTGTGCAAGCATACAAGCATACATATGGCAATGCAAATAGATGGAGAGATGGACTTAAACATGAATTAGGCAACTCTAAATAGGCCTAAAACAGTAGCCAAAATGCTATAATGAAGGACCAAATACACATGCACACATACACATGTTGAAAGGCCAACACTTAGGCACAAATTGGACAACCCTCAAACACATTTGAAAGGAGGAATCATGGACTAATTAGCATGCAACATAAGCATTGAAATCATGCTAAAACATGGTGCCAAACCAAGCTATAAATCAAGCCAAGCATGCAACAAATGGCCCAAATGCTCAAAGCAAACCAATAAAGTATTGAACTACACTTAGCAAGACCAAATATGGCATGAACTTGTTGGCCAAAAATAGAGTTTTGGGACATTAATACAAGGCCTAAGGACCACTTAGATGGCATCCAAATGACTCAAAAACAAAGGCATGCATAATCACCAAAACATGGAGCATGAGATGACAACCTTACAAGGCATTAAAGGGACATCAAATGCAAGCTCTCAAGCATACAATAAGGTCTGAAATGGCATGGTAGATGGTCCCAAATCACTAAAACAATGCAAGGATGGCATGCTATACATTCACATACTTAAGGCCAACAAGCCCAAATACAAAAGAGCTATACCAAGCATGCCAAAATCAACCCAAACACTTATGGACAGACCTAGAACATGCCAAGATAAGCACAAAATCTTCACAAAACCAAGCCTAAAACATGCTCTAACAAGGGCTAACAACCTAAGGCACATTGAGGCAATAATATGGCATTACATGGCAACTATGCTAAACATGCATGGGGTACCAAAACCAACTTAAAATCATGTTATATTATGGATATATAAGCATGAAAAATAGCCTAAACATGCTCAACACACACTCAAGCATAGGCTCTCTTTAGAGACCAAAATATGCCCTTTTCAAGGACAACAAGGAGAGGGGTGGCCCACTTCACAAATGGTGCTCCAATGGCCTCCTTTAGCTTGAATCCAACACCAAAACTTCAAAATCAGTCCCTTAGAACCTCAAGAGCCAAAGGAAGGTGAAACACTATGTGTTTGTGTGCAATAGTATGGACTAAACACACTAAAACACACACAAGAGGGAAAAAGAGAGAGATAAGGTGTAACAAACCCTAACCCTAGATCTCAAACCCTTACAATGGCTGTCTAAGCTCTCAAAATATCTTAAAATGTCTCACCCCTTAAGCCAAGAGACCCCCCTCTCTCTATATGGCACTTCTTGTCTTGTAAATCTTACAAGACAAGCTTCATAAGAGGGAGATCCCTCCATACACGTGTATGGAGGGGAGCAAAAGGCAAGACAGCTGTCTTAAAATATCTGCAAAAGCAGATGCACAGTAGTCGGCCAGCCAAAAATGCCATCTTGGCCAAAAAGAGTGCCGGCCGACACTAAAAAGTGCTGATCGGCAACAAATAGTGCCGGCCGGCAATATACATTGCCGGTGGCAGCAAAAACCAGCCGGTGGCCTCTAGCCACTGCCGGTGGTGGGTGGGGATGGTCTACAAGCCCTACCCTGCCTCTTCAAGGCAAAACACAAGTGTTTGGTGTGAAACCAGACACTAAACAGTCAAGTTCGGAGACCCCGAGACAAGGCGCGCGAGCCAAGGCCTCCGGGAACTCCAAACGAACACAAACATGGATAATCACCGAGTGTTCAAACGGTGACGTCCAAGTCTTGAGGACGGTCAAAAATGGGGTGTCTACAATAAGCATATAAGCTATATCCACACTTCACAAAGATAAGCATATAAGCCCTATCTTCACTTCTCTAGACAAGCATAAGAGCTGTATCTACGGAGTTCATCCCCTATCTTCTCCCAATACTATCCGGTTTAAAGGTACATCCCCCATCTTCCCCTAAACCGCGGAGTACATCCCCCATCTCCTCCTCTACACATAACGTATACAAACACATTGGTTCTATATACAATCACTCAATACATACAGTTAATGTATTCTATCAACCGTCAAATTCCATGACACATTCCATTGATTAGTTTCCGTTTGCCTAATCATCATGCATTGTCTACAACAATCACGACTATCCTCCACCGATAGCCCAAAGCAGTTATTTCTAAACAGAAAATAAATGCACAATGGATATTCAATCAACATTTCATTCCGGTGAGTGACAATTAATTCAACTACACCCTTTAACCCCATACATTCCCACTCTCAACAATTCCATTTCATTACCTCATTTCTCACAATTAATTATCCCAATTAATCAAACAATGTAATTAGGTCATTTTCCATAATTAACATTTCAACCCTTAGGTCCCATTTTCATCAATGATTCAACATTTATTCCATTTCTCTATGCCAAACATGCATCTAGGTTTATTATGAATAAAACCCCAACTTTTGTAAAATTACACAAAAGCCCCGAACTTTCACAAAATTACCAAACCAACCCCAACATCTCAAAATACTAAAATTTAAAGACAAAACCCATAGAGAGGAGTAGGATATCCCTACCTCAAAGTTTAAGCCAAAAAGGAGATGAAGACTCGAAGATCAATGTGCTCCAAATCCAAACTTTTTCAGATTAAGTCGAAGCTCTCAACGCCCTCTATCTTTTTAACAAAGGCCCTAGGCTAGATTCACACTCTAGGGAGATCAAATCTTAGAGAGAGTGTAAGTTTAGAGAGAGAGAGTCTCGGATCTAGGGTTTGAAAGAAAAAGAAAGTGAAAAACTGATGTTCAAAAATGCTACTGTTCGCTGATATAAAACACGCTCGCTCGAGCGAAGCCTTTGTCGCTTGAGTGACCAGACACAAAAAACTCTCGCTTGAGCCAAGAAGTTCTCGCTCGAGCTAAAAACTCAGAAGTGTGCTCGAGCAAAAGAATGCTCGCTCGAGCCAACAACTCAAACCCTCAGGTCTGCAACTAGCACGCTCGAGCGACAGACTTCTCACTCGAGCGAAGAACAAACCAGACCGCTCGAGCGAAGACAACTCGCTCGAGCCAAGAAATGCAACTCTCAGGTCCAGAACCAGACGCAATCGCTCGCTCGAGTGAAACCACTCTAGCTTGATCCACCAGACACGAACTCAACTCCCACTCGAGCAACCAACTCCTCGCTCGAGCGAAGGTCCAAAAATCTGGGTAGCAGCACTAGGCTCCCAAACACAACCAACCTGTAACAAACCTACCCAACACATCCTATAACTCAATATACAAAGTAAAGAGGATGCAAACAAGATAATAAACAACTACCAACATCCACGGACACATGTCCGGATCACTGTACAACAAGGGTAAACCCGGGATCGCTATAGTGTGTTGTGATTTTTCTTATTTTTCGAGATCAATTATCATATAGACAATGTCATATGACGATAAAAAAAAATATAGACAATTTTATATGGTAATTCCATTTCTTCCAAATACTTTTCCATGTTTTATAGCGATTCCGGTTTTACCTTTCTGTATTTATTGTTTTCCGGACTTGGGTTCCGTGATGTTGGTGGTTGTATACCTTGTTGTCATCCTTTAATTCCGCTTGATTGAGTTTTAGGATGTATTGGGCAGAGTTGTTACAGGTTGGTTAGGCTTTGGTTTCAATTCTCTGTTGCCCAGTTTTTAGGAGGTCCGCTCGAGCGTGTCTTCTTGTGCTCGAGCGGAGATTGCACACTCCTAGTATTTTGGTGCTCTGCAGAACTTCTGCAAGCATGTTTTTCACGCTCGAGCGGGTTTCTTTATGCTCGAGCGGTTGCGCTCGAGCGGGTACTCTGGCGCTCGAGCAGACTGGTTTTCGCGCTCAAGCGGATGTACTTTATTCTTGCGTCTTGGCGCTCAAGCTGGTTTACTTGCACTTGAGCGGATCTAGTTTTTTTGTTCTTAATGCTCGAGCGTTGTGTTTTCCGCTCGAGCAGGAATGTCGTATAACAGAGGGCAGTTGGGCATTTTTGAATCATTTTCTACACTTCCTTTCTCTCTCTCACTTTTCCAAACCGCCATTTGAGAGCTTCTCTCTCTAGAAACTCCCTTCTCTCTAGGGTTTGATCTAGTTAGAGTGCTTCCCTCCCCTTTGGCCTTTGTAAAAGTTGGGTTGATCGTCGAGGGCTACATTTCGATTTGAGAAACTTGTGATTTTGGAGCAACTTCGATTTCGTCATCTTCTTCTTTGGGTGTCATCTTTTGAGGTAGGGATTCCTACTCACTCTTATGGTCTTTGGCATAGATTTTTAGTTGTTTTGATAAAATGTTGAAGTTGGGTAATTTTGGGACATAGGGTTTCAAAATGTTAAAAGAGGGTTTTGTTATTTTGATTCTAAAATGTGTATTGTGGATTTCAAAATAATGATATTGTCGTTGGTTGTTGATATATGGATCATTGGGTCAATATTGGGAAATGGGGTAGAAAACCCTAATTAGTTGTATAAATTAATTGGTATGATTAATTTGGGAAAATTGTGGTTATATGGAATTGAGTTGAAAATAATGAAATTCGCTCATTATATAGTAGAATAGTGGAGTTGGATTCATTAATCACTCACTTTCGAAAACATTGATATTTTATCTGTTGGAGCTTTTATTATCTGTTTAGAAATAATTGCTTGGGCTACCGGTGGAGGGTAGTTTTGATTGTTGTAGACAATGCATGATGATTAGGCAAACTAAAACTAATCAGTTGGATATGTCATAGAGTATAACGGTTTATAGAATACATTAACGTTATGTATTGATTGATTGTGTATATGACTGTAACAAGCCCGCAGGGGACCTCGCTACAGCTCGGACTCGACTTTGTATTCACGGTTCTAAATCTGAACCAAAGAGTCCAAATCCGGCAAATCGTTTTTGAGAAAACAGATTTTTTTAAAAGAAGTGCCAAACATGGACTGCTTTGCCAGATACAGAGTCGCCATCTAAATATTTTATTTTGGGAAATTTAGGAAACCCTGACTCGGTGCCAAAAGGCCACGTGTCCGTCATCACCAAAGTTGCCTCGGCTCGGGAACTTGGGTACGATTGGGGAAGGTCACTTCGTGAGCACCCCCGCTCGCTCGGTCATAGACCGGCCTCTACTAACCATGATATCAATTTTTGAAAACATTGTGAGTTCTTATTCCAGTTATTAGCCTAGGTTACTATGTGATGCGCACAGCATACAAGTATAGACTGGATCGCCTGAATTGGAACAAAACATTTCATGTTCGTTTTTTGAAAATGGTTTGCTACCCGCAGGTAGGCTTGAAACATTTGATGATTTACGCCAATTCAGATAACCCAGCCTCCACCCACAGGCATTCAGGCAGTTATATCACATAAGCATATTGTCTCATGGTAAGCATGCTATCATGGCATTCACTCACACGCATGCAAGGATGCTAAAGCATAAAGCTTACCGGGTACTCCAAGCCAAAACAGAAACTCATTAGAAATCATGCATGAAACCTAAGTATACAGAAATGCCTAGTGCAACACATACAAAAATGCAACTATAGCAGGCTCGGCTATTCTAAACATGGCATATGGAATGCTACAACTAACATGTATTCAATTTGGAATTGAATTGAAATACAAATGCAGTTAGTATGATGCGCTGAGCCCGGTGCATGCAAAACAGATGAATGATGCAAACATGCTGTCATACTGTATGCTAATTGAAACATGCCCTAACCTAACCATCAAAAGCAGATAAATAAAAGGGAGAAAGACGTGGGGTTGGAAGACATACAACACACTCACGCACACTTATTACAGTTATGCCCTCGCGCAGAGGGACCGAATAAATAATACAGTCCCAAATGAAAGAATATTACAGTCCAGATATTACAGCCTAAATAATATACAAATTCCTAATTAATTAATGAATTAACTAAGAAAATAAATAAAACTGGCATGCAAGCCAGGGATTGCCTTGCTTCTGATGGATGATGCATGTCCGGGTTGCCTGATGTTTAGCAGTTATTCTTGGAAAGCGTGCTGAACTCCGAAAAGTTGTTGATTCCTGATTTTGCTGCAACAGAGAGCAGGAAAGGGGCATAGCAGTGTATTTTCACAAATATATGCATGCCTCGATCCTCGTGCCACCAATCACGCATACCGAAGCATGATGGCCGAGGAGTCGAATTGCACAATTTAATGTAGGATGAATGCACATGAAAACACAACAAAACCTAACTCCATCATGGATGATCCGGAGTGTCGGTGACTAGGAAATTGAGACACATTCTGTCACTCGGGGTACGAAATGCACCTCGTTTCCCATGCCCGGGCTAACTCTTATCCCGAACACGATGCAATATGCATGACATGCATGAAATGCGACTAAGGTACAATCCTAATATACACAATGCTACGGAATGACATGCCTCGAAATGCGTGCACACGGGCACGCAAACCGAGGCGATGGCAGAATGCGATCTAAGATACAACCTAGCATGCACTATGCTGTAAAAATGAGGTGCCTCAAAATGCGTGCACACGGGCACGCAAACTGAGGAAATGGCATACGCAATGCAAATGACATGAAACTATGATATGGACTTATACCAACGTGAGAGAGCCTCAGCCAAACTCACATAGGATGCCGGTAGATGAAAATGGAGTGCCTCGAAATGCATGCACACGGGCACGCAAACCGAGGCAATGGCATATGCAATGCAAATGACATGAAACTATGATATGGACTTATACCAACATGAGAGAGCCTCAGCCACACTCACATAGGATGTCGGTAAATGAAAATGACGTGCCTCGAAATGCGTGCACACGGGCACGCAAACCGAGGCAATGGCATATGCAATGCAAATGACATGAAACTATGATATGGACTTATACCAACATGAGAGAGCCTCAGCCACACTCACATAGGATGTCGGTAAATGAAAATGACGTGCCTCGAAATGCGTGCACACGGGCACGCAAACCGAGGCAATGGCATATGCAATGCAAATGACATGAAACTATGATATGGACTTATACCAACATGAGAGAGCCTCAGCCACACTCACATAGGATGCCGGTAAATGAAAATGAAGTGCCTCGAAATGCGTGCACACGGGCACGCAAATCGAGGCAATGACGGAATGCGATGCAAATGACATGGAAATGGAAAGCAATCATTCTAATAGAATTTCAGCACTAAAATATGGGGGAAAACAGTCCCGAAATGAGGCGAAATGACACTAAATGCATGGAATTGTCCCGAAATGCGAATTTAGGCACCCGAAATGGCCTATAGCTATGCCAAACATGCACAATATGGACATGTAATGCAAAGAAAGAAGCTAGGCAGTCCCAAAAAAGGCACTTTCACAGTTATAAACATGGCCAAACAGCAAGCATAGGTAGGGCAAAAATGGCATGCAAGAATAGGGGCCAAGATAGGGGTAATGAAGCAAGTGATATAAGAAAAATCCAAACTGAAAAATTCCCTTCTACAACACTGAAGAGGGACCAAAAATATGCACATTTACAGTTTATGGTAGCCTCAAAATCAGTATACAAACATGCTAAAAAAAGGCACAAGATTAAGGCTCAAAAGGTGCTATAACATGAAGTATACAAAATAATCACCAAACAGAAAAAAAAATGTTAATGAAACATGAAGTATAGGCCAAAATAAGATTATCTCTAGGCCTGTAAAATGGCCAAAAACAAAACCATGGTAGGCTAACAAAACATGCAAGAATGGGGAATAAAAGAGAGATATAACATGAAGTGGCATATGGAGGTCCCAAAACATGAAAGGACCTAAATGAAACATGAAGAATGGACCAAAATAAGCACTTTTTCAGAACTGTAAAATGGCCAAAAACAAAAGCATGGTAGGCTGCCATTGCATGCAAAAATGGGACCAAAAGGGGAGTATAAAGGTAAGTACAACATGGAAGTCCCAAATGGTATTGAGCCCTTCTTAAATGTTGGAGAGGGGCTCAAAATAATCCTATTATCAGTTTACAACATGCTCAAAAATAGATCACTCATGGGCCAAAAATAGCATGCAAGATTATGACATATAAGAGGATCAATGAAGCAAGTGCATCATGGAGGGCTCAAACAGGGTTGAGCCCTTAATGAAAAGTGAAGATGAGCTCAAAAGAGGGCCCCTTTCAGTTAGGGCCGGAGCTTGAAACAAAAAGCATATAGGGCTTACTAATGGATCAAGAAAAAGGGCCAAAAGAGGAGAAGTGTCACTTACCCTTGAAGACCAAAGCTTTTGTTGCTTCTTGGACCAATTTGCAGCTCCTTTAGCCTTTGAGAAGCTCTCCTTGTTGCTGGAAATGAAGTGGTGATGGTAGAGCTTGGTGGTGATGAAGAACACAAGGTATAGGACTTAAGGTTTTTTAGGAAAATGAGAAGGATGGAGGGAGATATGGCTCTTGAGACTTGAAGAACAATTTTTCCAACCCTTGTATGTGATGCCACCAGCTGGTTATAAGGGCCAAAAAGGGGGCGTAAAGGTGGGGGAAAAGGAGGGAAACTTTCCCCCACAAAATATCCCCCGGATATTGATATTTTCTGGGGGATAAAGCTCTACAGCTGTAAAGTGAACAGTGCAAGGAACTCGGCCGGCCAGTTACTTTTGCTGCAGGTGGCCGGCTGGCCACACCCCCTAGCCGGCCGGCTAGGGGTCAAAAGGGTCAAGCAGATTTAGTGGCCGGCCACCATTTCTTAGGGTCCTCCCATGTGTGTACATCACAAATATGTGGTTCAAAGTTCAAGAATGTGGGTCCAAGGGGTTCAACATTAGCCCAGAAAGAGGGTTCAAAAGGGTCAAATGGAATTACTGGCCGGCCACCATTTTTTAGGGTCCTCCCAAGTGTGTACATCACAAATATGTGGTTTGGGTTTGAAGAAAATGGCCCCAAGGTGTTCAACATTAGCCCAGAAAGAGGGGTTCAAAAGGGTCAAATGGAATTACTGGCCGGCCACCATTTTTTAGGGTCCTCCCAAGTGTGTACATCACAAATATGTGGTTTGGGTTTGAAGAAAATGGCCCCAAGGTGTTCAACATTAGCCCGGAAAGAGGGGTTCAAAAGGGTCAAATAGAATTACTGGCCGGCCACCATTTTTTAGGGTCCTCCCAAGTGTGTACATCACAAATATGTGGTTCAAACTTCAAGAATGTGACCCCAAGGTGTTCAACATTAGCCCGGAAGCGCGAAAAACAGGCGCCGGAGGGCGTCGGAGGATGTATAACTGGTTGTTGCAACAATTACTGGCCTCCCACCCTTCAGTGACCTTCTTAGTGATAAAACAGAGGTACCTGCCAAAAATGAACGAAAACCGTTGCAAAATGAATGTTCGGGGGCCAAAACACGCAGTTCGGGGTCCCGAAAATGGGCCGTTAAGCACCGAAAGTGGCATTCGGCCACGAAGTGGGTTTCTCAGACCCCAGTGTCCCTCAAAAGGGAGAAAATAGGAAGTATGCCAAAAATTAGAGCAAACGGAGATGGTTAGGCAGTCCCGAACCGAGGCACACGGCCTGACGGCTCCGAAAACCGAAAATCGGACTCCGAAATGGGAAAAATGGCCTACGGCCACCAAATGTAGCCCACGGCCACTGAGAGATGGTCTACAGGACCTCTCCCCCCCTCAGGAAAAGAAACAGAGAAAACCGAGTCTGGTTCGCAAACCAAGACAAGGCACAGAAGAGGGTTCGGAAGTCCGGAGACAGGGCTCACGGCCGCAACTCTGAAACTTCTGAACGAGCACATTATGCAACATCACCAAGCGCTCAATCAGTGACGTCTGAGTCTTCAGGTCGGTCAACAATGGGGTGTCTACAGTTGCCCCTCTTTGACAGAACTCGGAAGTCACAAGTGACGGGAGTGAATGTCAAAGTCTAGAGACGACCCATTTTTGACAAGGCCGAAGACTTAGACAAACGTACACGATAAACAGAAATGTGCCCGCAGGCATGCCTGCAGGCAGGGGCAAAATGCAAATGATATGCAAAGAGCCGGAGGTAACCCAATGATTATGCAAATGCAGCAAGCTGTAATGAAGCAAGTATTCGCAAATAGATGCAACAGTTTTAAGCAAGAATGCAAAGCAACAACTACATTTCATGCAGTTAAGAAATGCGGAGGATTATTCAATCCCCGCCACGTCTCACACGGAGAAGATACGATACCTGCGCGATTCGTCTGGTCGCACCAGCCTCAATTGAACCGTACATACAATATCGTGCCTGCAAAAGAGAGAAATTGCAACAGGAACAATATGCTACCAATCATACATTTAATGTGATTCCGAAAGTTCGACACACGCAGTGCCGGTGAGTGAATGCATCGCAGTGCAAGAGTGGAACATGGGTGACAACGTATGCTCAAACATAGAGGTATGCCAATGTCAAGAAATGTGCATAAGAATGGGAGTATGCTCATGGGAATGCAAGTTATGTGCATGATAGTACAAAGCGAGCATGAATCAGGGCACCCGTTTGTCATGAAATAACGAGTACAGAAACGCGTGTTTCGGCGAAGGTAACTCAATCACGGCCTCCGATCCGCTTCTCGGAAAGGCTACAACTCATTCAAAAAGGATATACTTCGATTTCGATGAATGATGATGAGACATATGTCAGAACTTGAAGCATGAAGTCCCGGCGAAGCTATTTCGCGACCGGAAGTGTACTTTTCTTAAACTTTTTCAGGTCCCGGGAACTCCGATCTTCCTCAAAATTTGCAGGGAGCTAGGTGAGCCTGTGAGGGACATGGTCGGCCGGTTATATGGGAAGGGGGAGGTGGCCAACCGGTTTTCCAAAAAGCAAATAGCTGGCCGGCCAGTTTTCCAAAAAGGAAATGGCTGGCCGGCTAGAAAAAGTGGCCGGCCGGCCATATGCCCAAATCCGAGGGCATTTTGGTATTTTCACCTCCTTTTTGATGCTCCTTCAATCCAAAACTTGGGGCCTATAAAATGCAGCCGAGATCCCTTCCTTTCTTGCCTCCTACAACACTTTCTTCTCCAGATCTGAGTTCCTTACGCGTTTTCCAACGCCCCACGCAAGTTGTTTTCGCAAAAACATTCTGTTTTAAGCACTTTGAAGCGATTAAATTTTGGTTTCGGAGCTTCTTTTCTCATTTTCGCCACTTGAGGTAAGTTTGTCTCAATATTTGGAAGGTTTTCTCGGAAGTTGACTTTTGTTGCCTTTTTCATTTCCCGAGAGTTGACTTTTGTTGACTTTTTCCAATTTTGGCTCATTTTCGCTCATTTTTGCTCCTTTTGCAGATTCTTTGAAAATGGCAGGCAATTCTCCCCACGGCGGAGGCTTTCCAGGTGCCGGGGACGATTTTGATCCCATGACTTTACCCCCGAGGACCCGACCTTTTATTCCCGGGAGGTACAATCCGCCAGCACACGTCCTCCCTCGTGCCGTCTTCCGTCACTTCACTAGCTTTGATGAGCGAGCGCCCGGGGATCTGCTTCTCCGAGAGCCAGAGCATCACCTCTCTCATGAGGCCCGAGAGGTATTTACTTCATTTTCTGTATTTTTCGTACATTTCAGCACCTTTGCCATGCTTGAACACGCAGTTTAGCTTACGACATAGTACTTTGCTTGCATCCTGAACACGTAGTTTCAACACTCGAATTTCTGAACACTCGGCTCATTAATTAATTGCGAACGCACAGTACACATTAGTTAAGAGGTGATCACACGGCTCAAACACTGATTTGTCGAACACACAGCCCGAATTCGAAAGTGAACACACAGCCCACACTTTAAATTTTCTGAACACACAGCCCAGACTAGAATAGTGAACACACAGCCCACGCTAATTGAAATTCGAACACGCAGCCCAAACTTCAAATTTTCTGAACTCGCAGCCCAGTTGAATAGTGAACACGCAGCCCACACTGATAGAAAGTTGAACACGCATCCCAAACTTTACATTTTCTGAACACGCAGCCCAGATTAAATAGTGAACACGCAGTCCACGCTAGTTGAAGTTCGAACACGCAGCCCAAACTTCAAATTTTCTGAACACGCAGCCCAGATTAAATAGTGAACACGCAGCCCATGCTAGTTGAAATTCGAACACGCAGCCCAAACTTCAAATTTTCTGAACACGCAGCCCAGATTAAATAGTGAACACGCAGCCCACACTAATAGAAAGTTGAACACGCAGCCCACACTTAAAATTTTCTGAACACGCAGCCCAGGTTAGAATAGTGAACACGCAGCCCACGCTAGTTGAAATTCGAACACGCAGCCCAGATTAAATAGTGAACACACAGCCCACGCTAGTTGAAATTCGAACACGCAGCCCAAACTTCAAATTTTCTGAGCACGCAGTCCAGATTAGAATAGTGAACACGCAGCCCACGCTAGTTGAAATTCGAACACGCAGCCCAAACTTCAAATTTTCTGAACACGCAGCCCAGATTAGATAGTGAACACGCAGCCCACACTGATTGAAAGTTGAACACGCAGCCCAAACTTAAAATTTTCTGAACACGCAGCCCAGATTAGATAGTGAACACGCAGCCCACACTGATTAAAAGTTGAACACGCAGCCCAAACTTAGAATTTTCTGAACACGCAGCCCAGATTAGATAGTGAACACACAGCCCACACTGATTGAAAGTTGAACACGCAGCCCAAACTTAAAATTTTCTGAACACGCAGCCCAGATTAATAGTGAACACGCAGCCCACACTGATAGAAAGTTGATTATACTGAACACACAGTTCGTACACTTCACTTCTGAACACACGGCTACTTCATTTTATTTGTATGCAGCTTATTTTACTTCATTGGCACATAGCCCATCCCATTCCATTGGCACGCAGCCCAGTTCATTTCATTGGCACACAGCCCATTTCACTTCATCGGCACACAGCCCATTTCATTTCATCGGCACACAGCCCATTTCATTTCATCGGCACATAGCCCATTTCATTTCATCGGCACACAGCTCATTTCATTATTGACACATGTATTCATTCTGAATGCAGGTTGGTTCCCGCAGCGTACGGGGGTATGGTTCCACCGCCGCACGGGACTGGTACGCTGAGCTCCCGGAGGCTGTCCGAGATTTGGTAGATTTGACAGGATTCGGGGCTTTCTGCGTTGGGTTGTCCCGTTGCTCTGCCAGGAGGACTCTGATGGCAGCCTTGGTAGAGAGATGGTGGGACACCACCAACTCCTTTCATTTCTCTGCTACCGGGGACATGACCATGACGCCTTTAGATTTCGCTGTGTTGACTGGCTTAGACATAGGAGGTTGGCCCATCCCCTATGATGAGGATATGGGCGAGTGGGAGGCCGCTTGGATGTATCTATTGGGGGCTCGCCCGCCTGTTGACAGGGTTTCTGGGAGAGTCCGATACACTTGGTTCTCTTCCCACTTCCGGCGGGCGGAGATGGTACCCGAGACTCCTGAGGAGACGGAGCAGTACGCCCGTGGTTTCCTTATGTTCCTCTTCGGGACTACTCTGTTCGCCGATAGAGGGAACACAGTCGGGCTATACCTGCTGAGCGCTCTGGTTGACCTATCACAGGTCCATCGATATGACTGGGGTGGCGCCGGCCTGGCTACCCTTTACTTTTATATGAGCGCGACCTCCCGCGGGCGAGGAGATTTACTTGGCGGCTACTGGAGAGCCTGGGAGGTACTTTTCTGTCCCCTTGATTTACATTTCTGCTCTTCATTCCTTGTACATTGCACTCACAGCGCACTTTTACAGTCTGTATTTTGCTCTCAGCATTTCGTACTTACATTCTGCACTGCTTTTCTCAGCTATGGGTCTATGTATACTTCCCAGCATTAGCCCTAGAGTTGGAGGTGGCAGGGCTTCCCATGACCCCATACTCACTAGTGTTCGAGGGCCCGCACCGGCCGAGACCCCGAGAGACCCTCATTTACCTGCGACAGTACTTTGACACTGTGCGGCATTCGGAGGTACTTCAGAACTTTCAGTTCCTTTCATTTTCATCTTTGATTTGCTCTGTATATTCCCGATTTCTAATTGGTTTATGCATTTATCATCTGCGGATCTCATGGCAGCCTTGGGCGCCCCTAGGTGATGGTCTCCGACTTCAGTATACCGGAGGGTCGGGCATCTCCCAGTATAGGGTCCTGCTCGAAGGGCCGGTTGGCAGGGCATGGTTCCTGGGGGAACGCTTTCTGCGCCAGGTATGGGGGTATCTTTCTCAGGATCCTCCCGCAGTACCCCCAGTCAGTATGCGGACTGCTGACAGGCTCTCTTACTCGGAGGTAGTCGGCGCCATGCTAGGTAGCGATGCTTTACTATATCTCGAGGAGGGGGACTACGCCACTTACCGTCACATATATTTGATGCCTCCATTGACGGGAGCTCGCACCCCGATGACGAGGCCTGCCGGTATGTCATCCTCGGGCCAGGCCTGAGCTCGGGCTGTAGACGCCCCTTCTACTAGTAGGGCTGGTACATCTAGAGGTGGGGGTAGACCGGTTCCTCCAACTCCGTCGACTTATCCTCATCCTAGATGGCCAGATATGCCGACTGAGTTGATGGCGAGGCAGTATGGGGCTATCTCTCCGACCCCGATTCCGCTAGAGCCTCCGATGCCCAGTGATCGATACGCCAATGATCCTGACTCACCGCTGGTATGCTCCACTGTTTTTTTCATTCATCATTCAGATGTTTAGACATTCTTTTGTTCACTGATGATTATGAGCTCATATTTGCAGCCATCGCGAGGGTACATGGAGGAGGTGGTTGGACTGGTGGCCACACTCGAGGGCATGGTCCTGCGTAGGGAGGCACAGTTGTCTGTCGCGGGCATTCAGGTACCCTTCAGTTTTCTGGCATTTATCATACTTCTGATGACATGCTGATTTCTACTGCATCGATAGACTACTTGTGTAGAGCACATCTGACACACACCCCACTTGGACACTGTATTTACATGCACCCACTTCACGTAGCCTTTGCTTGTATCTGCATCTGATGTATATATTTGGACTGATGTATTTGAATTGAACTCTTTGTTTTCAGATGCCTTCATGGTCCGGTCAGCCGTAGGCCAGGCCACCTGGGCCTCCTTGGGGAGCTGGGCCATCTGGGCCTTTTCAGGGAGTTGGGTCACCCGGGCCTTTTCAGGGGGCGGGGCCATCCCGGCCTTTCCGAGGAGCCGGGCCATCTAGGCCTTTTCGAGGGGCTCGAGGAGGGCCTGTCTGCAGACGCAGGGCTCACGTTGTAGAGGTGGAGCCTGATGAGGAGGAGGAGGAGGCTACCGATCGTCAGTCAGAGACATCTGCTGAGGAGGGGGGCTCCGGTCTTGGTTCGGGGAACAGAGGCGAGGCTGAGGGGGATCCTGTGGATGACAGCTCCGACTCAGATGATGATGATGATGGTGCAGAGGTTGTCCCGCAGAAGAGGATGAGGAGTGCTTCTCGTTCCCGCTCCCGAGGACATTGATGTTGCTATTTCCTGCTTTATTTTTCTTTTTGCTAGTAGTTTGTAGCACTTTGCATATTGATAGGCAGTTTTATTTTTTGTAAAACTTGTACCTTTGTTTGTTGTAAAGCATGATGGAATGAAACAACTTTTGAAAAGGTGTTCGTATTTTAAACTTTAGCATCGTATCACATCATTTTATTTCGCACAAGAAAAGAATGAATTTGAATGGGAGTGCGCATTGTGTAATCACCAAGTCAGGTAGTGAACCGACGCAACAAACTAAGCAACTCAACCTACTAAGATATAACAGAACCTTTAGCAAGTTTACAACTCGATAAACAAAATGCAACAACGTTGACAACGCAAATAAACAAGACTTAAACAAAGATTGCTTAAACAGAGCGCAATGACTCAAAAACACGAAACACGTCCGCTCGACAAACAACTCGATAAGCACAACAACAACTCGATAATCAAAACAACAACTTGATAAACAAAACTCAGCAATAACAGAGTGTACTTCTGACAATCTGGGCACCGGGACGCATCCGAAACAGAGCGAAATGAAGGCCTTTAACTCTCCCGTTGCACGGAAATGCTTGGAATTTTCCCTCGAAGGGTAAAACAGGGCCAAAGGGATACACTGCAGCATTGCCGGCCATCTTTGGGAGCCGGCCGGCCAAATTTGTGGAGAGAGACAGCTGGCCGGCCATTTTTGAAAAAGAGAATGGCTGGCCAGCTGGAAAAGGTGGCCGGCCGGCCACTTAGTCCTGCAGCCACCTGATTTTTGACACGTGTCCCCGTGAATAGTGTTTTTCCCTCTATAAAAGCCTCAACTTCGAGAACATTCATTTTATCTTAGTTTTACACAAAGATGGAGGCATTTCTCGCGGAAAATCTCACATCTTGGATCTCTTCTCTAGATGGCTCGGAAAAGCTGAATTTCCGGGGTTTCGGTTTGAATGCACTATTCACGCTGAGCCGTACTCCGCTACAGCTCCCTTTTCTCCATGCCGCGGCAAGGTTCTGGAACCCAGTGACGCACGTTTTTAGCTTTGGCGGCCAAGAGATGTGTCCCACTTTTGAAGATTTTCAGGTTTTGATGGAGTCTGAATGCTCTGAAGTGATCTTGCCCCAGCTCCGTTTTGGCCATGCTCAGGCTTTAGGGCGAATGTGTGGGCTCACGGCGCATGATGCTCGATCTCTGATCTGCAGTGGGGAACTGGACATCCTCGGCTTGATCCATCGTTTTTCCGACGCTGGTGACCGCAGCAACCATTATTGGCAGGGTTTCCGGCAACACGCCCTCAGCTTATGTTTGCTGTCTCACTTTCTGCTTTCCTCGGGCTTCGGCGGGGCTAGCATTCGCCTGATTGAAGTCGCCCAAGGCTTGAGAGAAGGAAAGAGCTGTATTGCCATGACCTTGGCTGAGACACTGATGGGCTTAGATTCTGTCTATCGCCGGGAGGCGACTAGGTTTGCTGGGAGTCCACTACTGCTGCAGGTAATATTTCCCACCCGACCTCACATATATATTTTCTCACATCACTCGACCCTCATGCTCGGTTTTTTCTCACAAAACCCTGGTCTTACTTTTCCCTCATCGTACATCTCTCTGTTCTTTATTCTCTCATTTTCCATCCCTCCCCTAGGTATGGTTAATGGATAAGTTGCAGGTTGTGGACTCTTGCCCAGCCTATTCAGCTCGAGGCTACTTCTTTCGGCAGCGCCTAGTCAATGCTCTTGACGAAAGGTGGTGGTTCCATTGGATGTGCAATTTATCCGCAGACGGCATTGCTTGGCGTTGTCCTTGGCTCAACCTCCTGGCAATGAGCTATAGTATGTCTCGACTGATTGGGATCCAATTGATTGGTCTAACCCACTGCGTATTCTATTTTTCGTTCCGGTTTCTGCGTCAGTTTGGTCATGATCAGACCTGCCCACCGGAGGGGATTGAGTACCCAGCTGCTTTCCCGATCCGGGGTGCACATCTTGCCCGATATGCCACAGCATGGAGGACTAGAGAGCTCCTGGCCCCTGCTTCTACTTTCAGTTGCACTTTGTCCGATGAGTGCTTGGATTGGCTCAATGAGGAGGCACAGGTTGGGCCTAGCTTGGCATCAGATGCTTCGTCCAGCTCTGGGAGGGGACGCAGAGATACTTGATTCAACTATGCCCCAAATTTATTGCTTATTTAGCGTTTTCAAGTTTTCTTTATGAATGTACTAAAAAAAGCAACCTCAACTGTAATGCAAAAGCAGGAGAACTCAGTTTTGAAATCAATGAAATTGAAAGTTGTGGTACTGAAAATTTTCCGCTTTTGGTCCAAAAATGGTCTTAGTCGTAAAAAGATTAATTTGAACAAAGTCGACTTTTATTAAAACTTTTCAAAACTATTTTCGATGTGGATCAGAACTGGACACGCCGAAGATCTGTCACTGAGATGCACAACCCCAGATCCCTGCAACTGGAAAGTTGCCCCTAGTCTGAAGAACAATGCGGCACTTCATAGCAACAGAAAGTTGCCCCTAGTCTGAGTAACTTTGCACCGTCGCGGCAACGGAAAGTTGCCCCTAGTATGAACAGCACTGTACCGGAGATCGCGATAAATGCTGATGGATAAAGATGACTGAGATGATCGAAATGGACAGAGTTGATCGGGGAAAAGTTTATGGCTGAACGTCAAGGTGAAGTTGCCTACGTATCCCAAAGATGGGAATCAAGCCTTACGTAGTTCAGGCTCAGGTTCACTCGAGTATTTTCACTCTCCTTTTGCGCTCTAACTTTTGCCAAGGCCGCCCTTTGCGGGTTTTCAACCTTGCGAGCTCAGTTTTTATATTTTCTAATTTTTTGTGCTCTGACTTTTGCCTAGGTCGCCCTTTCGGGTTTTCGGCCTAGCGAGCCTCTCAAGGGTAATATTTCTTCAACTTGTCCATATTGATCGGTTGTGAGAACTCCAAGCCATCTAGATCCATCAGAACCACAGCTCCACCTGACCAGATAGCTTTGATGATGTAAGGACCAGTCCAATTGGGTTTGAACTTGCCCCTTGGGTCGTGGATGGGAGCTCGGTTGTCTTTGAGCACCAAATCTCCTTCTTTCAGATTCCTGGACTTAACCTTCTTGTTGAAAGCCCGGGCAATTCTGCGTTGATAGCCTTGGATGTGGTACAGTGCTTTCAGTCTTCTTTCATCAAAGAGCATGAGTTCTTCAAATCTGCTTTGCTGCCAATCTGCTTCGGCTATCTGGCATTCAGCCAATACTCGTAACGACGGAACCTCAATCTCAATGGGTAGAACAGCCTCCATTCCATAGACCAATGAATATGGAGTTGCTCCAGTAGAAGTTCTGATTGAAGTCCTGTAGCCCCACAGAGCAAATGGCAGCTTGTCTGGCCAATCCCAATAGGTTCCCACCATCTTCTGCAGTATATGCTTGATATTCTTGTTGGCGGCCTCAACCGCTCCGTTGGTCTGCGGCCGGTATGTAGATGACTTACGGAAAGCCACATTGTATTTCTCCAACAAGTCTATCACTTCTTTCTTGAAGTGGGAACCATTATCTGAAATTATCTCGTTTGGCACCCCGTAGCGACAGATGATGTTATTTCTGATGAACTTTGCGACATGCGACGCCTTCAACACCGCGTATGATTGGGCCTCGACCCACTTTGTGAAATAATCTATCGCTACTAGGATAAACTCATGCCCGTTTGACCCCTTCGGGGTAACAGCTCCGATCACATCAATTCCCCAGACCGAAAAAGGCCATGGTGAAGTCATGTTGTACAGCTTTGACGGCGGGATGTTCATGCGGTTTGCATGAATTTGACACTTGTGGCATCGCCAAACAAAACTTATACAATCCTCCTCCATGGTTGACCAGTAGTAGCCCTGTCTGAGGATTTTTCTGGCCAGCATTACTCCATTCATGTGTGCGCCGCACTCCCCCCCATGGATGGCTTCCATCAGGCGTTTCGACTCTTCAGCTTCTACACAGAGCTTATGCATTCCCAGATGACCCCTTTTGTACAGCTTACTCCCGCAGATAATGAACTGAGCAGCCATTCTTCTGATGGCCCTCTTATCCTTGGCATTTGCCCCTGGTGGATATGTCTCTTTTTCCAAGAAGTTCCAGATGTCGTAATACCAGGGGTTGCCGTCTTGAGCCTCATCTACGGCGGAAATCGACTCGTATGCTGGCGTAAACTTTTGATCAATAATGATTGGACGCATCCGGACTCCAGACGGAATGTCTATCATAGAAGATAGAGTTGCCAGTGAATCTGCAAACCTGTTGTTCTCTCTTACGAGGTGGGTGAAATTTAGCTTCTCAAACCGAGGAATTAGCAAATCCAAGGTTTGGTGGTAAATTATCATCCTTTCCTCCTTGACTTTCCAATCTCCTTTTGCTTGAGACACAACAAGGTTCGAGTCCCCAATGACGTCCAACCGTCTTGCCCCTAGTTCTAGGGCTGCTTCCAAGCCAGCAATACATGCCTCATACTCTGCTTCATTGTTGGAGACTTTGAACCGAAGCTTGAATGCTAAAGGGATACGAGAATCGTCAGGCGCTATCAGCAACACCCCTATCCCATACCCATACTGGTTTGATGCTCCATCAAAGTACATCGTCCAAGTTTCATCTTCGACGTGTAGAATGGCTTCATCTGGGAATAGATACTCAACCGCTTCATCCCCCTCAACCGGGTGGTCGGCAAGGAACTCTGCTACCGCTCTCCCTTTTACTGACTTGCGCGTTACATACTTCAAATCAAATTCGGAGAGCAACAGCAGCCAACGAGCTAGCCTACCCGTAAGTGCTGGTTTCTCGAAGAGATATTTGACGGGATCCAAACGCGAAACCAACATTACAGAGTGAGCTAACAGGTAGTGCCGCAGCTTCCTGGTTGCCCATACCAAGGCCAAACAAGCCTTCTCCAGCAGTGTATAGCGGGTCTCGTAATCCAGCATCTTTTTGCTCAGATAGTAGATGGCTCTTTCCACTTTGTCTTCTGACTCCTGCGCGAGTATGCAGCCCATGGTAGTCTCAGTTACCGAAAGGTACAATATCAACGGTCTCCCCGGCTCTGGTGGTGACAACACGGGCGGGTTCTGTAGATACTCTTTGATCTGCTCAAAAGCTGCTTGACATCGGCCATCCCATTGGAATTTCTTTCCTTTCTTCAGGAGACCAAAAAGTGGTTCACAAGTCAAGGTTAATTTAGAAATAAACCGTCTTATGAATTGCACTTTACCCAGAAAGCCTCGCACCTCCTTTTCAGTCCTTGGTGGTGGCATTTCTAAGATGGCCTTGATTTTGGAAGGGTCGACCTCGATGCCCCTTTGTGTAATCAGAAACCCTAGCATCTTCACCGCTGTAACACCAAACGTGCATTTCTGGGGATTCAGTCACAGCCGAAACTCTTTGATCCTTTGAAAGAATTTTTGTAAGGCGGTGTAGTGGCCCTCTCTTTCTTTGGACTTGAGAATCATGTCGTCCACATACACCTCGACCTCTTTATGGATCATATCATGCAATATTGTAGTTGCTGCCCGTTGATACGTAGCCCCAGCATTTTTCAACCCGAATGGCATCACTCTATAACAATATGTACCCCACGGGGTAGTGAACGCAGTCTTCTCCCGGTCTTCGGGTGCCATTACTATCTGATTATAGCCTGAGAAACCATCCATAAACGAAAGCAAGGCGTGTCCTGCCGTGAAATCCACCAATTCATCAATGTGTGGCAAGGGAAAGTCGTCCTTCGGACTGGCCCTGTTCAAATCTCTGAAGTCTACACAGACCCGAATTCTGCCGTCCTTCTTTGGCACCGGAACAATGTTGGCCAACCAAGCTGGGTATTCAGATACCAGCAGGAACCCTGCGTCAATTTGCTTGGTGACCTCTTCCTTAATTTTGAGAGCCCAGTCCGGGCAAATCCTTCTGAGTTTCTGTTTGACAGGGCAGGCCTCGGGATCAAGAGGGATCCGGTGCTGTACAACCTCAGGATCGATTCCAGGCATGTCTTCGTAGGACCACGCGAAAACATCTTTGAAATCTTTTAATAAAGCGACTAAGCGCTCGCGCTCCTCTGAAGACAACGTGGACTCGATCTGGACCAGCCGCGGGTCCTTCTCAGTACCAACATTCACAGTAGTGATTTCATCCATTAAAGGTTTAACAAATCTTTCCTGCTCTTGATCAATTAATCGTTGCAAAACTGGGAGAATTTCTCCCTCGTTGTTTTCATCAAAATTTTGAAAATCCTGATTTAAGCAATAAATCAAAGGCACAGAAAAATACTCGGAAACCACATCCACATCATTCTCATTAAATATTTCCAAGTCGTCAGATTCCTCTTTTACAACAGACTCAAAAGAAAATGAAAATGACGACCTAGACAGGACTGTGGTATCCGGGTTATCACCCCCAGGAATACCGGACTCAGACTCAGTCAAGCTGGAATCTGATTCCGACGCACAAGATTCGGTAGAATCAGATTCCGGCTCACTACCTGACCCGGAACTGCTAGATAAAAAGCCTTCTTCATATTGCCAGATGAGAGAAGGTGCGATAGATGCATCCAAGATCGGCCCTGGAAAGCCCGCAGCTATTTCATCTCCAATCATAGAAACCGAAGAGTTATCCCCCAAGCACTCTTGGTCGATCGGAGGATCTGATAGTAGACTTGCCAGTGCTACCCCCATTTCAAGCTCTGTGCTCTCAGGATCCACTGTTCTACACTGCTCAACCTCAGTTGGTGGGTCTGTCTGTGCTTCGGCAACGTCATCCCCAGATAATTGTATGTCGAAGAAGATTTCAAAACCAGGCATGCGCTTCCCCTCCGCGTTTAGCCATGGCTCCGGGAAGCCGCAGAATGGAAAATCTTCCCCCTCCCGGACGAAGCGTCCATTTAGGGTACCCCAGATGGGCCTATGCATTAACTCAAATGGCTTCCCGGCCTTCTTTGCTCTGGCCCTTCCGGCCATTTCTTTCCCTTTCCTCACACAGTCCTCTTTGGTGGGCAGATAACCCAGTCCAAAGGCGTGAGGGTTGTGTGGCACTTCGGCCAACACTGAGACGCCCTTCCGGCCGCTTCTCCCTAATCCCATCCCGGGAGTATGTTTTAGCTTGTTCATGAGGTAGATAGATTGAGCACTAACGTACATACCCTCATTCACAGCCATGACATTCTGTACAATTCGGGCCTCTGCCAAAGTGAACCCCGACAAAAACACATCCTCCGTGCCGTGCTCGATCTCCAAGACAGGTGTGGACACTTCTGGCGGTGGATGGATTGATGAATTTCCAAAAAAGATCGCTACCCCTTTCCCGTGAGGGTATTTTAGCATCTGATGTAGAGTGGAAGAGACTGCTTTGACCTGGTGCAACCACGGTCACCCCAAAAGTAGGTTAAAGGTTGTGGGAACGTCCAAGATATGAAATTCAATGCTGTGTTGTCCTGGACCAACCTTGGTTTGAATTTTAACAGTCCCCATCACTTCTCTGCTGGTATTGTCGTATGCTCTGATCACTTGGGTAGTTGGGACGAAGTCCACGGGCTTCAACCCGATTGCATATGTCGTTCTGGTCGGGCAGACATTAATTGCAGACCCGGTATCAACAAGTACCACCGGTATCCACTTATCTCTACATTCCACAGAAATATAGAGAGGTTTGTTATGATTTGTGCCCTCAGGCGGTAGTTCCTTGTCCGAAAAGGTTAATGCCGGGGAACCTCCTCCCGAAAAAACCAGCCCAACCAGCTATTCAGGCGTGGTGTCTATGGAGAGTTTGGACTTGTCCATAGCAGATAGGACAACTTCCCTATGTACTCGTGATGCCATTAGCAGTCCCCAGATGGAGATGTCTGCTTGTATCTTTTTTAACTGTTTCAGCACAGCTTCGTCATCAATCTACTTCTCCTTCTGTTTCTCCGCTTCTCTATCCTTCCCGGTTGCCTCGGGTTGGTCCAGGTGTGGGGGTTTGAAGTACCGCCCACTTCTTGTCATATGGTCAACCTCATCGAGGTACCAAGTGTCATCCGGTTGATTATTCCCCCAGTCTTCATCTGTGTGGGCAAGACATAAATCATCGTCTTCCCACCACATTCCATCGGCAGCCAACAGACACCTGTCTGGCTTCGGTTTAGTTGCACTCGCAGTACTCCCTGTCCACATGCTCGCAGCATTCTCTATCTTCGTGCACATAGCACTTTCAGTCCCCTCAGGGCCTTTAGCTTTCCTAATTCTCTCAGCCTCCTCAAACTTTTCTTTTTCCAGCTGCATCAGTACAGCTATTTGTTCAACAATTCCCGTATCCATAATGCCCATGTCCCGAGCGGAATTCTTAGCACCGGCGCTCTCCGGCGATACAACTTGACTTCCGGCCATTCCGGCCACAACTGATACTTCTGCCCCTGCCGGGCTCTGTTCTGGTTGGGCTTCCCCCACTGCATCTGGTTGATCTTCGAGCTATCTAGTGGCCTCCGCTGATCCCTCATAATCGTACCAGTTGATTGACGTATCCCCCAGTTCCTGGTCATCGAAAAATTGCAGGTTGGCAAAGTCCTCCTCTATGGCTGTCAGATCATCTGCCCATAGCCCAGATCCATCCCCCCGGATCATGCATAGCTCTCCTGTCTCTGGCAATTCTATACCTAGCCCAATTCGGCTCGTTGATAGGATGTACTTGCTTGGATCATAGGCTCCCCCAGCAAAACTCTGTCCAGTCCCAGATTCAACAATCTCATTCTCTCCCAAAATCTGCCCTGCCCCGTCTTCGACGGTCACCACCATCGGTTCTGGTTGGGTTTTGGAGATGTCCACCATGCACAAGAAGTCAGTGCAATCAGGGAGGAGTACCTCCGGCTTGGGTAGGTGGGTGGGTGTAATATAGATACTGGGATCGTAAGATGCGACCCCAGTTTGGATAAAATTAATTCTGTTGGGAGGGGGAGGTTGGTTATGTGGTGGGAGAGGGTTGGTTGTGACATTGGGTTTATCAGGAGGCACGATCACCTGTTTGTCAATAAGATCCTGGATCTCATGACGCAATCTGTAACAACGGTCGGTGTCATGACCGTGTTGTTGGTGGTACGCACAGTATTTTGCTGGGTCATAAGAGGGGGGGAGTGAATTTGGTAATGGCTTTGGTTCCAGGGGTTTCAAATGATTTTTTCTGATCAATATTCCCAGAACTTTGGTCAGGGGCATATATAGTGGGGTAAAGGTTCTTTGGCCTCGCGGTTGGAATCTGTTGGTTTGTGTGTTGCTTCCGGACGCGCCGGAGAAGGGTGTGGCAGCCATGGGCCTTGGAGGGGGAGGGGAGTGGTGGTGACCATACTAACTTCCGAGGCTCTTGTATTTGCAGCGCCACTCGGGCCCGCATTGTTGTTACGGTTGAACGTCCTCCTCGGTTGTTCTCTGTCGTGGTCAAACAGACCCTGTTTCATTGCATCTTCGATTTGCACCCCCATCTCATGTAAATCTACGAAAGTAGGGAAGGGGACTACAATCATTCTCTGCATCAACTTTGGGTGGAGATTGCGCACAATCATCCGGATTTGATCTTTGTCCGTGGGCCTTAAAGTCATCATCGACGCCTTTGCCCTCCATCGGATCACAAAGTCCGAGAAAGTTTCCTTGGGCTCTTGCCTTGTCGTTTCAAGATCACGGGTTGTGATCTCGATCTGAGTGTTGTATGAATATTGCGCGACAAAGGCCTCAGCCATTTCATCCCAATTCATTTTCACTTCATCTTGTAACTTTGCGTACCAATGGGCGGCCACACCCGACAGGGTTCGGCCGAATAGTGAAAGCTTCTGTGGTCGTGTTAGGCCCATTGGCCGCAAGATGTCTGCAAACAGTCGGAGATGGACCATGGGGTCGCCGGACCCATCAAAGCGGTCGATTTGTGGCATTTTGAACCTATCGGGGAGTGTTACGGCCTCCTCGGTATATCCGTCTTCGATATCCGGCATAGCCTTGACCCCTTGGGATTTCTTGAAGAGCTTCTCCAGTTTGCTCAATTTCAGAGCTGTATGATCAACCTCGACCTCGAAGGGAGAGTCCGGGTGATTGGGTGTATGGACCTTGGACAATTGTGGCGGAAGCGGGGGCGGGGCTGGCCCCGTTGGAAGATTCGTGTCCTCTTGCAGGTTCTGGATAGTCGGCACAGTATTCTGGGTGTTTGGAGGAGCGTTCTGAACAACAGGTGTCTGCTCAGGTAATGGAGCCCTCGCCGGAGGAGGAATTTGTTGTGAAGCAGATGCTGTATTCTGTTGTTGCAGCCTGGTAATCAGCTCAGCCTGCTGGGTCATAATCTCAGCTTGTTGCTTAGTGAGTTCATCCCGGCGAACGGCATCCTGTTGCATGGCTCGCATGGTTTCTTGCATTTGGCGCATCATCTTCTCAACTCCTGTTGGTGCCGTCATATTGTTTTGATTTGTCTGAACTACTGGCAGATCTGTCTCAATGGGGATCTCAATCCGACTGTCCACTGATGGGGGAAACCACTGTTCTGGTGATCTCTGTTCAGATACACTGCGCTTTTTCTGCTTCCTTCTGGTAACAGGGGGTAGAGAATGGAACACTGGCTGTCCGTCGATTAGATCCTCAGATCGATGGAGTCGACGACCTCGTGTCCAAAGTGCTTGGGGAATGCCTGCTGGGTTGGAAGCAATTGTGCTAGAACTGACCTAGCAAAAGATAAATAAAGCGAAAAGGAAATAAATAAACAGATAAACGGACAACATAACAGCTTAAAAATAAAATGCATGACACACAGCCGGGCATAATCAACACAGTCAATAAGCTGAATACACACTGTCTTCAAACACTGATTATTATCCCTGTATCACTGTCCCCTAAAACAGAATCTGATATCCGCAGATAGTTGATTCTCAAATACTAGCTGATGCCCGCAGGCCTGATACTGACAATACTGAACTGATGCCCGCAGGCTTGATACCCAAACTCATATACTGAACTGATGCCCGCAGGCCTGATGCCCAAACTCATATACTGATACACACATTCCTGTAGAGACGCACTCTAAAGCACATAACAGATAAGTGAGAGCCAAAACGCCCCTATGTTGGGGTAGGGTTTCCCTGTCCTATTTTGTCAGGAACTAGGGTTTCACTACGCACAGAGCGGTTTCAAACAACCTATAAACGGGTAAGCAACCTGTCCTAATTTGGAATGGTCACTATAGATCCGAATACGCACTAGGTCGATTGGTCAAAGAGGGTGCCCCGGTAAAACCGGGGTTTGTGTTCCCATACTGGCAGAGCCCACAACCGGTCAGCCTTATGGTCATGCCTTGACAAGACAAGCCTCCGGTAAACCGTTCAGGAATAGCAGATGGCAAACACGGTGTCCTAGGCGCACCAATGCAAATGCAATGCAAAGAATCACACAAGTGTAATCAAAAACAGATATCACGAGTTCGAGTCAAGTTCTCTAAATCCCCAGCAGAGTCGCCAGAAACTGTAACAAGCCCGCGGGGGACCTCGCTACAGTTCGGACTCGACTTTGTAGTCACGGTTCTAAATCTGAACCAAAGAGTCCAAATCCGGCAAATCGTTTTTGAGAAAACAGATTTTTTTGAAAGAAGTGCCAAACATGGACTGCTTTGCCAGATATAGAGTCGCCACCTAAATATTTTATTTTGGGAAATTTAGGAAACCCTGACTCGGTGCCAAAAGGCCACGTGTCCGTCATCACCAAAGTTGCCTCGGCTCGGGAACTTGGGTACGATTGGGGAAGGTCACTTCGTGAGCACCCCCGCTCGCCCGGTCATAGACCGGCCTCTACTAACCATGATATCAATTTTTGAAAACATTGTGAGTTCTTATTCCGGTTATTAGCCTAGGTTACTATGTGATGCGCACAGCATACAAGTATAGACTGGATCGCCTGAATTGGAACAAAACATTTCATGTTCGTTTTTTGAAAATGGTTTGCTACCCGCAGGTAGGCTTGAAACATTTGATGATTTACTCCAATTCAAATAACCCAGCCTCCACCCACAGGCATTCAGGCAGTTATATCACATAAGCATATTGTCTCATGGTAAGCATGCTATTATGGCATTCACTCACACGCATGCAAGGATGCTAAAGCATAAAGCTTACCGGGTACTCCAAGCCAAAACAGAAACTCATTAGAAATCATGCATGAAACCTAAGTATACAGAAATGCCTAGTGCAACACATACAAAAATGCAACTATAGCAGGCTCGGCTATTCTAAACATGGCATATGGAATGCTACAACTAACATGTATTCAATTTGGAATTGAATTGAAATACAAATGCAGTTAGTATGATGCGCCGAGCCCGGTGCATGCAAAACAGATGAATGATGCAAACATGCTGTCATACTGTGTGCTAATTGAAACATGCCCTAACCTAACCATCAAAAGCAGATAAATAAAAGGGAGAAAGACGTGAGGTTGGAAGACATACAACACACTCACGCACACTTATTACAGTTATGCCCTCGCGCAGAGGGACCGAATAAATAATACAGTCCCAAATGAAAGAATATTACAGTCCAAATATTACAGCCTACATAATATACAAATTCCTAATTAATTAATGAATTAACTAAGAAAATAAATAAAACTGGCACGCAAGCCAGGGATTGCCTTGCTTCTGATGGATGATGCATGTCCGAGTTGCCTTGCACGGAAATCCACCGGGATGCCCCAATTAGCCTCTGTTTAGCAGTTATTCTTGGAAAGCGTGCCGAACTCTGAAAAGTTGTTGATTCTTGATTTTGCTGCAACAGAGAGCAGGAAAGGGGCATAGCAGTGTATTTTCACAAATATATGCTTGCCTCGATCCTCGTGCCACCAATCACGCATACCGAAGCATGATGGGCGAGGAGTCGAATTGCACAATTTAATGTAGGATGAATGCACATGAAAACACAACAAAACCTAACTCCATCATGGATGATCCGGAGTGTCGGTGACTGGGAAATTGAGACACATTCCGTCACTCAAGGTACGAAATGCACCTTGTTTCCCATGCCCGGGCTAACTCTTATCCCGAATACGATGCAATATGCATGACATGCATGAAATGCGACTAAGGTACAATCCTAATATACACAATGCTACAGAATGACATGCCTCGAAATGCGTGCACATGGGCACGCAAACCGAGGCGATGGCAGAATGCGATCTAAGATACAACCTAGCATGCACTATGCTGTAAAAATGAGGTGCCTCGAAATGCGTGCACACGGGCACGCAAACCGAGGAAATGGCATACGCAATGCAAATGACATGAAACTATGATATGGACTTATACCAACATGAGAGAGCCTCAGCCACACTCACATAGGATGTCGGTAGATGAAAATGGAGTGCCTCGAAATGCGTGCACACAGGCACGCAAACTGAGGCAATGGCATATGCAATGCAAATGACATGAAACTATGATATGGACTTATACCAACATGAGAGAGCCTCAGCCACACTCACATAGGATGCCGGTAAATGAAAATGAAGTGCCTCGAAATGCGTGCACACGGGCACGCAAACCGAGGCAATGACGGAATGCGATGCAAATGACATGGAAATGGAAATCAATCATTCTAATAGAATTTCAGCACTAAAATATGGGGGAAAACAGTCCCGAAATGAGGCGAAATGACATGTAATTGAAAGACAGAAGCTAGGCAGTCCCAAAAAAGGCACTTTCACAGTTATAAACATGGCCAAACAGCAAGCATAGGTAGGGCAAAAATGGCATGCAAGAATAGGGGCCAAGAGAGGGGTAATGAAGCAAGTGATATAAGAAAAATCCAAACTGAAAAATTCCCTTCTACAACACTGAAGAGGGACCAAAAATATGCACATTTACAGTTTATGGCAGCCTCAAAATCAGTATACAAACATGCTAAAAAAAGGCACAAGATTAAGGCTCAAAAGGTGCTATAACATGAAGTATACAAAATAATCACCAAACAGAAAAAAAAAATGTTAATGAAACATGAAGTATAGGCCAAAATAAGATTATCTCTAGGCCTGTAAAATGGCCAAAAACAAAAGCATGGTAGGCTAACAAAACATGCAAGAATGAGGAATAAAAGAGAGATATAACATGAAGTGGCATATGGAGGTCCCAAACCATGAAAGGACCTAAATGAAACATGAAGAATGGACCAAAATAAGCACTTTTTCAGAACTGTAAAATGGCCAAAAACAAAAGCATGGTAGGCTGCCATTGCATGCAAAAATGGGACCAAAAGGGGAGTATAATGGTAAGTACAACATGGAAGTCCCAAATGGTATTGAGCCCTTCTTAAATGTTGGAGAGGGGCTCAAAATAAGCCTATTATCAGTTTACAACATGCTCAAAAACAGATTAATCATGGGCCAAAAATAGCATGCAAGATTATGACATATAAGAGGATCAATGAAGCAAGTGCATCATGGAGGGCTCAAACAGGGTTGAGCCCTTAATGAAACGTGAAGATGAGCTCAAAAGAGGGCCCCTTTCAGTTAGGGCCGGAGCTTGAAACAAAAAGCATATAGGGCTTACAAATGGATCAAGAAAAATGGCCAAAAGAGGAGAAGTGTCACTTACCCTTGAAGACCAAAGCTTTTGTTGCTTCTTGGACCAATTTGCAGCTCCTTTAGCCTTTGAGAAGCTCTCCTTGTTGCTGGAAATGAAGTGGTGATGGTAGAGCTTGGTGGTGATGAAGAACACAAGGTATAGGACTTAAGGTTTTTTAGGAAAATGAGAAGGATGGAGGGAGATATGGCTCTTGAGACTTGAAGAACAATTTTTCCAACCCTTGTATGTGATGCCACCAGCTGGTTATAAGGGCCAAAAAGGGGGTGTAAAGGTGGGGGAAAAGGAGGGCAACTTTCCCCACAAAATATCCCCCGGATATTGATATTTTCTGGGGGATAAAGCTCTACAGCTGTAAAGTGAACAATGCAAGGAACTCGGCCGGCCAGTTACTTTTGCTGCAGGTGGCCGGCCGGCCACACCCCCTAGCCGGCCGGCTAGGGGTCAAAAGGGTCAAGCAGATTTAGTGGCCGACCACCATTTCTTAGGGTCCTCCCATGTGTGTACATCACAAATATGTGGTTCAACATTAGCCCGGAAAGAGGGGTTCAAAAGGGTCAAATGGAATTACTGGCCGGCCACCATTTTTTAGGGTCCTCCCAAGTGTGTACATCACAAATATGTGGTTTGGGTTTGAAGAAAATGGCCCCAAGGTGTTCAACATTAGCCCGGAAAGAGGGGTTCAAAAGGGTCAAATGGAATTACTGGCCGGCCACCATTTTTTAGGGTCCTCCCAAGTGTGTACATCACAAATATGTGGTTCAAACTTCAAGAATGTGACCCCAAGGTGTTCAACATTAGCCTGGAAGCGCGAAAAACGGGCGCCGGAGGGCGTCGGAGGATGTATAACTGGTTTCTGCAACAATTACTGGCCTCCCACCCTTCAGTGACCTTCTTAGTGATAAAACAGAGGTACCTGCAAAAAATGAACGAAAACCGTTGCAAAATGAATGTTCGGGGGCCAAAACACGCAGTTCGGGGTCCCGAAAATGGGTTGTTAAGCACCGAAAGTGGCATTCAGCCACGAAGTGGCATTCAGCCACGAAGTGGGTTTCTCAGACCCCAGTGTCCCTCAAAAGGGAGAAAATAGGAAGTATACCAAAAATCAGAGCAAACGGAGATGGTTAGGCGGTCCCGAACCGAGGCACACGGCCTGACGGCTCCGAAAACCGGAAACTAGACTCCGAAATGGGAAAAATGGCCTACGGCCACCAAATGTAGCCCACGGCCACTGAGAGATGGTCTACAGGACCTCTCCCTCCCCTCAGGAAAAGAAACAGAGAAAACCAAGTCTGGTTCGCAAACCAAGACAAGGCACAGAAGACGGTTCGGAAGTCCGGAGGCAGGGCTGACGGCCGCAACTCTGAAACTTCTGAACGAGCACATTATGCAACATCACCAAGCGCTCAATCAGTGACGTCTGAGTCTTAAGGTTGGTCAAAAATGGGGTGTCTACAATGACCTTTGTGTATATACGTCATGTGTGTGTGAGAGGAGATAGGGGATGTACTCCACAGTTTAGGGGAAGATAGGGGATGGACCTCTAAACCGGATGTTGTTTGGGAGGAGATAGGGGATGGACTCCACTGATACAGCTCATATGCTTGTCAGTTAAAGTGTTGATACAGCTTATATGCTTATCTATGGAAGTGTTGATGCAACTCATATGCTTATCTTTGGAAATGTTGATATAGCTAATATGCATATCTGTTGAAATGTGGATACAGCTTGTATGCTTATCTGTTGAGATGTTGATACAACTAGTATGTTTATCTATTGTAAAATGGGAAACGTTTAATATGAGTCACTGTCTCATATAAGTGGTTGGCCAGGTTCTGAGCCGTTGATGTAAATTGTGAAATTGATAAGAAATGGAAACTGAAATGAAACATGAACATAGTGGTCATGAAATGGAAATGGGTTATGAATTGATTTATGGAAATTGAACATTTATCAATTGCTAATGTCTTAGTTATTGCTCATACTGTGTTTAGCATATGGCGACCCCGGTCTTCTCCCATTTGATTATTGTATCCGGACTTAGGTTCCGTAGATTCTGTCATTGTATAATTGTTGTTGTTGTCCCTTATTTTCTCATTTGGACCTATAGGATGCGTTGGGCAGGTTTATTTCAGGTTGGTTGGGTTCAGAAACCAAGTGTTGCTGTCCAAAATTTTGGATCTTCGCTCGAGCGAGGAATTTGTCGCTCAAGCGAGCTGTTATTTTTGGTTCTTCGCTCGAGCCGGGGTTTGGTAGCTCGAGCGAGAGGTTGCGTCTGATTTGAACCTGTAGCTGTGCATTCTTGGCTCAAGCGAGCTTTTCTTCGCTCGAGCGAGTTAGTTCGTTCTTCGCTCGAGCGATAGTTCCTTCGCTCGAGCGTGTGTCTGGTTACAGACCTGAGGGTTTGAGTTCTTCGCTCGATCGAGTTTTCTTTCGCTCGAGCGAGCTTTTGGGTTGTTGGCTTGAGCAAGGCTTCCTTGGCTTGAGCGTAGCTTCTCTGTGTCTGGTAGCTCGAGCGACCAAGTCTTCGCTCGAGCAAGCCTGTCCAGTTTATATACACAACAGCGGATTTTGATCAGTCTTTTTCATCTGCTTTTGATTCCAAACCCTAGGTCCGACTTTTCTCTCTTCCTACTCACCTTCTTTCTTAGATTTGATCTATTTAGAGGGTGTTTCTACCCTAGTTGCTTTATTAAAAATATAGAAGGAGTCGGGGGCTTTCATTTAATCTGAACATTTGGCGATTTGGAGCACATTGGTATTTGGGCACTCATCTCTGTCTTCACCATTTGGGTTGTTTTCTTCGAGGTAGGGATTTCCTACTCCATTTTATAGGTTTTGTTCTAAGCTTTGGTATTTTGATATGTTGGGGATACTTTGGTAAATTTTGGGAAAAACCCTAGTTGTATTATTAAATTAATTTGTATAATTAATTCATGGAATTGGGAAAAGATGGTTAAATTCATGGAATTGGGGAATTCATTGATTAAATGGCGTAATTGGATAATTTGAATCATTTGTCTGTTGAATTGTTGACATAGTTATTTTCAGTTTAGAAATAACTGTTTTGGGCTATCGGTGGAGGATAGTCGTGATTGTTGTAGACATTGCATGTGGATTAGGAATAACTGAAACTAATCACATTGGTTAGGTCATGAATTTTGACTATTGCATTGATACAGAAAATACGTGTATTGATTGAGCATTGCATTTGCATACGTTGTTTTGTGTGGGAGGAGATAGGGGATGTACTCCACGGTTTAGGGGAAGATAGGGGATGGACCTCTAAACCGGATTTTGTTTGGGAGGAGATAGGGGATGGACTCCATTAGCATCACTTTTATGTGTGCTTATTTATATAGAAGTGTTTTATTGATACAGCACTAAAATGTGTATCAATCTGGAAGTATGAAGTGTTTTGATTTGAGCTTGAGTCTCATTTGTTTGTTGATATTGGAAGGATGTGAATATGATATATGTAATTCACTGTTGTAAGTTTGGCCAGGTTCTGAGCCATGTTGATAAAATTGGAAAGTAAAACGTGTCTTAGACAATAGTGTCATGAGACTGTAAAATGAAGTAATTAATTATCTTGGTTAACCATCTGTTGAATGCTATTGCTTTATTCATTGCTTATATGTGGTTTAGTATATTTCTACTGGGCTGTGGCTCACCCTTTATGGGAACATCATTTTCAGGTTCAGGTGATAAGCTACCTCCAAGGACTTAGCTTGGAAGGACTTCGATTTTGAAGACTATTTTTAGTTATTTGTTTTTTTTTTTATTGTTAGTACATGTAAACACTCAAGCCTAGGGCTTTATTTATATTTGAGTTAGAACTCATACTTTGTGTCCAAGTGTTGGCTTGAAAAGATGTAAGCCGGTAGGGCATTTACTTTGATGTTACATGTAATGCTTTTGTTTAGTAAGACTCTGATGGATATTATAATGAATTATTAAAGTGTTTTCTTTAAATAATGCATGTCAATGATATATATAATGGGTATATTTTTGAGGGCGTTACAACTTGGTATCAGAGCGTACCGGGTTTGAATACTTTGGGTACGTGGGAAGTGATTAGTATCACAATGGGTTCGTCTCGTTTGATAGAGACTTAGTGTAACGTTATATGCTTATGTGATAACATGTTTATGTGATTATGTGGGTATGGAATGTAGTTTCTGGGATGATGATTGGACCCTTGAGTTTCTAGTAGTCTTGTTGGAAAGGCACTTGATCACTGCTGCTTCCAACCGGAACTATAGTAACGCGTTGGGACTATCATTATCCGGGAATGAAATTCGTAGGTGCTTATGTGATTATGTGCTTACGTGGAATGAATTATTGTTGTCCAATGCATTAGGACGTGAGTGTTTAGCTTCAGCACATTTATTAATGTGCTAATGTCTTTGTTTCCTTTATTAGGATGTCAGGACGAGGACGAGGACGCGGTAGGCGTGGGAGGCCGGGTAGGCAGGAGGTGCCTGTGCCAGAGGAGATTCCGGCAGTTCAGGAGGGAATTGGCCAGGCCAATGTGGCCGAGCCAGTAGGCCAGCAGGCTATGGGCGCTCTAGCCCGAGAGATAGCAGGGGCATTCAGGGAGTCAGTAGGCATTCTCAGAGCTGAGAATCAAGCTCAGGTTGTTGTTGCGGATGCAGGACCCTCCTTTCTGAAGAGGGAGTTCTTCCGGTCTAACCCGGATGAATTTGTGGGTGATCCTAAAGAGCCACTTAAGGCAGATGAATGGCTCGAACAGACAACGAAGACGTTTGAGATGCTTGGCATCGAAGACGAGGGGTTGAAAGTGACCTTGGCATCTTTCCAGTTGAAGGGGGATGTAGGTCAGTGGTGGAAGTTTACTAAGGGTCGTATAGGAGGTACATGGGAGGCTTTTGTGAATGCTTTCCAGGAGAAGTTCTTATCTCCAGCAGTCAGGGAGAAGCTGAGAGACCAGTTTTGTCAGCTTAAGCAGTCGAGTTCTTCAGTGGCCGAGTTTGAGGCTGCATTTACTAGTTTGTCCAGGTTTGCACCTGAGTTGGTGGCGTCTGAGGAACACCGTTGTATTGAGTTTGAGAAGAAGTTGAGGCGTGGCCTCATGTTGAGAGTTGGGGGAACTATGATTCGGGATTATGGGCGTATGGTTGATGCTGCAGCCCACATGGAAATTATGATGCAGGAGGAGGAGAAAGGACAGAAGGGCTCCAAAAGGAGTCAGGATGGTCAGAGTGATGGTAGGAGACAGAAGGGTTTTAATCCTCAGCAGTCTCAGGGTAGCTTTTCTAGATCGACTTTTCCTGTGCCGAGTGCCAGTTCGGGAAAAGGCAGTCAGGGAGACATTACCTGTTTCAAGTGTGGCCAGCTGGGCCACAAGTCTCCAGTTTGTCCTCAGAGGGGAGGAGTGCAGAGAGCAGCATCATCTTCGGCTCGATCTCAGAGCCAGAGTCAGGGTAGAGGCCAGCCACTATCGTGTTATCAATGTGGTCAGCCAGGGCATATGAAGAGGTATTGCCCGCAGTTGGGTGGCATACCTGGTGCATCTGGTTTGAGGCAGATTCAGGGTCAGCAGCCAGCTCAGTCGGGTCAGGCCTCGAGGGCCAATCAGGGGGCTTCATCGTCCCAGTCAGTGCAGCAATCTTATGCTCCTAGGGGTGAGCAGGTTGATCAGAGGTCGTCTGGCCGCGTGTACGCTGTTACCGCGCAGGATCTTGTACCGGCACCATCAGTTGTGAGAGGTACCTTCTTGTTTTGCAACTCGGTTGCTAATGTTTTGATTGATACGGGTGCATCTCATTCCTTTGTGTCTGCTGCATTTGCATCTGTTTTGGAGTTGGAGTTAGAACAGTTAGCATCTCCTATTTGTGTAGTGTCACCTCTTGGGGGTGAATTGATTTTGAAACACGATGTTAGGGGTTGTGATATAGAGGTTGATTACCATAGAATCCCATTTTCCTTTGTAGTTATGCCTATGAGAGGTTTCGATGTTATTTTGGGTATGGACTGGTTATCGTCATACTGGGCAGTTATTGATTGCTACCGCCAGAGGGTCACTTGTTGTACCGTGAGCGGAGAGTATTTTCATTTTCTGGGGGACCGGGTGGGTAATGTGTTGCCACCGGGGTATGTTCCGCGAGGACGGAGTGAGCTTAGTGGTCTACTTGCTAACCTTTCGATTAGTGAGGATGATGAGTCTCAGATTATGTTGCCAAGGGTGGTTTGTGAGTACTCGGACGTCTTTCCCGAGGATCCTGTTAGTTTGCCACCGCATCGAGAGATTGAGTTCTCTATTGACCTAGCGCCCGGCACGGCGCCGATTTCTATGGCACCTTATCGTTTTGCCCCAGCCAAGTTAGTTGAGTTGAAGATTCAGCTCCAGGAGTTGCTAGATAAGGGCTTTATACGTCCTAGTGTTTCGCCGTGGGGAGCACCGGCCCTCTTTGTTAAAAAGAAAGGTGGTGCTTTGAGACTTTGTATAGATTACCGGAAATTGAATCGGGCTACGGTTAAGAATAAGTACCCTATGCCTCGTATAGATGATATGTTTGACCAGTTGAAGGGTTCCCGTTGTTTCTCTAAGATAGACTTGAGATCGGGTTACCACCAGTTGAGGGTCAGGGAGGAGGATATTCCGAAGACGGCATTCTGTACACGGTATGGCCACTATGAGTTTCTGGTGATGCCATTTGGGCTCACCAATGCACCGGCAGTTTTTATGGATTTGATGAACCGGATCTTCTGGAAATTCTTGGATCGGTTTGTAGTCGTTTTTGTGGATGATATCCTTATCTATTCGCCTTCTGAGGAGGAGCACGAGGAACACTTGAGAGTGGTGCTTGAGTTACTTAGAGCCCATAGGCTGTATGCCAAGTTTGGGAAGTGTGAGTTCTGGCTGAGGGAAGTCAAATTCTTAGGCCACGTGGTATCCGGGGAAGGGGTGTCTGTTGATGCATCCAAGGTTGAGGCAGTGCAGGATTGGGCACAGCCTAAGAGTGTGTTTGAGATCCGCAGTTTTCTGGGATTAGCTGGGTATTACCGTCGGTTTGTGAAAGATTTCTCCAGGTTAGCGTCACCGTTGACTAGACTGACTCGGAAGGGAGTCAAATTTGTATGGGGTGAGACTTGTGAAAAGTCGTTCCAGGAGTTAAAAGTTAGACTGACCACCGCTACAGTATTGATTATTCCAGAGAGAGGGTTGGGTTAAGCAGTCTATTGTGATGCCTCACGAGAGGGTCTGGGTTGTGTGTTAATGCAAGAAGGGAAAGTAGTTGCCTATGGCTCACGTCAGTTGAAAATTCACGAGCAGAATTACCCTACGCATGATCTAGAGTTAGCAGCTGTGATATTTGCCTTGAAGATTTGGAGGCATTATCTTTATGGTGAGAGGTTCGAGGTGTTCTCGGATCATAAGAGTCTGAAATATTTGTTTACACAGAAAGATTTGAACTTGAGGCAGAGGAGGTGGATGGAATTTATAGAGGATTATGACTTTGAGTTGCATTATCATCCAGGAAAGGCCAATGTGGTGGCCGATGCCCTTAGCAGAAAACCTGTTGGTGTCATAGCTAGTATAGCCATCCGAGAATGGGAGATGTTGGGTACACTTGGGGAGTTTGACTTACTTCTGGGCGAATCTGTAGAGGCTGCGGCCTTGTTTTCTGTTGTTGTACAGCCTACACTCGTGACTCGAGTGTTAGAGGCTCAGAGGGGTGACCTTGAGGTAGAAACCCTCCGTGAGAAGATTTCTGGTGGGAAGGTTGAGAAGGGTTTGGCAGTGTATCCCGACCTCAGTGTGAGATACCGAGACCGTCTGTTTGTGCCGGAGTCTTGTCGAGAGGAGGTACTCCGAGATTTTCATCATTCACGCCTTGCAGTGCATCCGGGAGGCACTAAGATGTATCGGGATTTGGGTCGCCAGTTTTGGTGGCGGGGTATGAAGAGAGATGTGGCAGCTTTCGTATCTAAGTGCCTTACTTGTCAGCAAGTGAAAAAAAAAAACATCAGAGGCCAGCGGGTTTGTTGCAACCCTTGCCTATTGCCGAGTGGAAGTGGGAACACGTCACTATGGACTTCGTTATGGGTCTTCCGAGGACTCAGCGGGGTAGTGATGCTATTTGGGTGGTTGTAGACCGGTTGACTAAGTCGGCGCACTTCATTCCTATGCGCGTGAGAGATTCGGTAGATCATCTTGCCGACTTGTACATTCGGGACATAGTGAGGTTACACGGGGTTCCAGTGACGATCGTCTCAGATAGAGATCCTCGTTTTACTGCCAGGTTGTGGCAGAGTTTGCAGAGTGCCTTAGGCACTAAGTTGACCTTTAGCACGGCTTACCATCCTCAGACTGATGGGCAGTCCGAGCGTACTATTCAGATCTTTGAGGATATGCTGCGGGGTTGTGTTCTAGACTTTAGTGGGTCGTGGGAGAGGCACTTGCCGTTGGTGGAGTTTGCCTACAACAACAGCTTCCAGTCTAGTATCGGTATGGCACCATTTGAGGCCTTGTATGGCCGACCGTGTAGATCTCCTGTTTGTTGGGCCGAGGTGGGTGATGCACCTCTGTTGGGTCTGGAGTTGGTGAGGGAAACAACGGAGAAAGTTGAGCTTATCCGTAAGAGACTTGTTACAGCACAGAGTCGTCAGAAATCTTATGCCGACCGTAGGAGGAGATCTTTGGTGTTTGAGGTGGGTGATCATGTCTTTCTGAAGATATCACCTAGACGGGATTTGATGAGATTTGGGAAGAGCGGGAAGTTGTCCCCTCGGTTCATTGGTCCGTTTGAGATCCTTGAGAGGATTGGCGAGGCTGCTTATCGTTTAGCTTTACCACCGTAGTTGTCCGGAGTACATGACGTGTTTCATGTGAGTATGCTTCGGAAGTATGAGCCGGATCCATCACATGTGTTGGATTGGACTGATTTAGTGATTGATGAGGATGTTTCGTATGAGGAGAGACCGGTTCGGGTCTTGGATAGGCGGGATCAAGTTTTGCGAGGCAAAACCATCCCTTTGGTCAAAGTTTGGTGGAAACACCACGGAGTGGAGGAAGCCACTTGGGAACGTGAGTTGGAAGTCCGCCAGAAATATCCGGACATGTTTGTTGATTTGTAATCTTATAATTAGATTCTGTTATATTGTTGAACTTAAGAGCTTTATATATGTCTTAAGCTGTAAAACATTGAGTTTGTATTGGTAAATGGGTGTATCTTGAAACTTGCTTCATTATAGAAGTTTAGTGTAATATTGCATCTGTTGAGTACATTGTTGAATGGGTTGTATATATCATGCGATTGAATATGATATGGGAATTGTTAACATTGAAAGGAATAATGCATAATAATGATACAGGTTGAGATATATGTTGTGTTATATGTTTAATGTGAGATGCCTCTTGATAAAGAGATGAAATGACCAGTTTTGGGTCAAGATGTGTACTAATGAATTGTCAAAAAAAAAAAAAAAGAATCTGTTTTCAAAAACTTATGCTTAATTTCGGGGACGAAATTCTTTGAAGGGGGGGAGGTTATAGCGACCCTGGTCTTCTCCCATTTGATTATTGTATCCGGACTTAGGTTCCCTAGATTCTGTCAATGTATAATTGTTGTTGTTGTCCCTTATTTTCTCATTTGGACCTATAGGATGCGTTGGGCAGGTTTATTTCAGGTTGGTTGGGTTTAGAAACCAAGTGTTGCTGTCCAGAATTTTGGATCTTCGCTCGAGCGAGGAATTTGTCGCTCGAGCGAGCTGTTATTTTTGGTTCTTCGCTCGAGCCGGGGTTTGGTAGCTCGAGCGAGAGGTTGCGTCTGATTTCAACCTGTAGCTGTGCATTCTTGGCTCGAGCGAGCTTTTCTTCGCTCGAACGAGTTAGTTCGTTCTTCGCTCGAGCGATAGTTCCTTCGCTCGAGCGTGTGTCTGGTTACAGACCTGAGGGTTTGAGTTCTTCGCTCGATCGAGTTTTCTTTCGCTTGAGCGAGCTTTTGGGTTGTGGGCTCGAGCAAGGCTTCCTTGGCTCGAGCGTAGCTTCTCTGTGTCTGGTAGCTCGAGCGACCAAGTCTTCGCTCGAGCGAGCCTGTCCAGTTTATATACACAGCAGCGGGTTTTGATCAGTCTTTTTCATCTTCTTTTGATTCCAAACCCTAGGTCCGACTTTTCTCTCTCCCTACTCACCTTCTTTCTTAGATTTGATCTATTTAGAGGGTGTTTCTACCCTAGTTGCTTTATTAAAAATATAGAAGGAGTCGGGCGCTTTCATTTAATCTGAACATTTGGCGATTTGGAGCACATTGGTATTTGGGCACTCATCTCTGTCTTCACCATTTGGGTTGTTTTCTTCGAGGTAGGGATTTCCTACTCCATTTTATAGGTTTTGTTCTAAGCTTTGGTATTTTGATATGTTGGGGATACTTTGGTAAATTTTGGGAAAAACCCTAGTTGTATTATTAAATTAATTTGTATAATTAATTCATGGAATTGGGAAAAGATGGTTAAATTCATGGAATTGGGGAATTCATTGATTAAATGGCGTAATTGGATAATTTGAATCATTTGTCTATTGAATTGTTGACATAGTTATTTTCAGTTTAGAAATAACTGTTTTGGGCTATCGGTGGAGGATAGTCGTGATTGTTGTAGACATTGCATGTGGATTAGGAATAACTGAAACTAATCACATTGGTTAGGTCATGAATTTTGACTATTGCATTGATACAGAAAATACGTGTATTGATTGAGCATTGCATTTGCATACATTGTTTTATGTGGGAGGAGATAGGGGATGTACTCCACGGTTTAGGGGAAGATATGGGATGGACCTCTAAACCGGATTTTGTTTGGGAGGAGATAGGGGATGGACTCCATTAGCATCACTTTTATGTGTGTTTATTTATATAGAAGTGTTTTATTGATACAGCACTAAAATGTGTATCAATCTGGAAGTATGAAGTGTTTTGATTTGAGCTTGAGTCTCATTTGTTTGTTGATATTGGAAGGATGTGAATATGATATATGTAACTCACTGTTGTAAGTTTGGCCAGGTTCTGAGCCATGTTGATAAAATTGGAAAGTAAAACGTGTCTTAGACAATAGTGTCATGAGACTGTAAAATGAAGTAATTAATTATCTTGGTTAACCATCTGTTGAATGCTATTGCTTTATTCATTGCTTATATGTGGTTTAGTATATTTCTACTGGGCTGTGGCTCACCCTTTATGGGAACATCATTTTCAGGTTCAGGTGATAAGCTACCTCCAAGGACTTAGCTTGGAAGGACTTCGATTTTGAAGACTATTTTTAGTTATTTGTTTTTTTTTATTGTTAGTACATGTAAACACTCAAGCCTAGGGCTTTATTTATATTTGAGTTAGAACTCATACTTTGTGTCCAAGTGTTGGCTTGGAAAGATGTAAGCCGGTAGGGCATTTACTTTGATGTTACATGTAATGCTTTTGTTTAGTAAGACTCTGATGGATATTATAATGAATTATTAAAGTGTTTTCTTTAAATAATGCATGTCAATGATATATATAATGGGTATATTTTTGAGGGCGTTACATAGCATATTTCTACTGGGCGTTGGCTCACCCTATATGAGACATTATTTTCAGGTACATGTAGTATGCCTCCTCCAAGGACATAGCTTGGATGATGATGAGAGTTGAAGACGCTTTTTGTTCATTTTGTTTGTATTACATGTATATCAAGCCAAGGGCTTATTTTGTATAGAGTTAGTACTCTTCTTTTGTGTAACCAGGTGTTGACTTGGAAAGCTGTAAGACCATAGGGCATTTGCTTTTGTTGTTAACATGTAATACAGTTGTAAGAATTACTCTGATGAATAGAAATGGTTGGTTTCTTTTATATCAATGCATGTCTAAAGTGATGGGTTTTATGTATTTTTTTGAGGGCGTTACATGTTTTGTTTTGCAATTCGCAAGTTCCCAAAATATGAAATTGATGTTGCAGAGACAACAAGAGAGAGAGAGAGAGATTCATAGAGAAAGACAGAGTTAATTGAACCTTTTCATAAGGCTTCTTTTGTTTCTCTGTCATGTTATTCCATTTTTCAATTACCTCCTAGCCACTCTTGCTCTCTGCTCTTCGCTAATTTCTGAACATGAAAAACGCCGACATGGGTTGCTTCAGTTTCAACGGGTCTTTTTCTTTCTTGTAGAAATTCAATGAGACAAAGATTAAAGAGAGAAGAAGAAGAAAGGTGGAGAGAGCAATATAAAGAAAATTACTGAATTTACTTATTCAACTGAGGAAACTGCTCTTCCTCCAACAACTTCATGGCTTCAGTTGTGAATGCCAAAGACGCAGACATTGGTTTGATGAGGACTCAAACTGTGAAGATCAAAATGATGAAGCTCAAAAATCATAACCCTAACTTTTTTCCTTCTGATCTTCCTTTCTGCTGTCGGTGCAGAAGAGGCGGCGGAGGATGTCGGAGTACCAAAAGGCGGAAAAAACCTTATTCTGTGACTCTGTCATTTTGAGACACACACACACACACACACAGAGAGACTGTGCGAATGGCTGCGAAAACTGTCGTGAGAGAGAGAGATAGAGAGACTGTGTGAATGGCTGCAAAAACTGTCGTGAAAGATAGAGAGAGAGAGAGAGACAGTGAGAGAGAGAGAGAGAGACTGTGTGGAATGGCTGAACTAAAAGTGATTAATATATATGGATAGACAGAGGGGACAAGGGATCAATGAAGGCAGGGGAGAGTTTTTTTTCAAACAGTGATGGCTGAGTGCGAGAGACACATTTGAACATGAATATACTCTCTTCCTCTCTCTCATCAGTAGTAAATAGTATGTTTCTTACATTCCTTATTTTCTTCGAACACGCTTTCCCTCTCTTCTATGGAAGTTTCATTCCTTCCTTCCTTCCTAATTTCCAAAAGGCAATATATCCTTATATGCTTATTTCCATAATTTCCATAATTTGAATTATTTACAATATGAATAATTTGAATAATTTGCAATATGAATAACTTGAATAATTTCCATAATTTGAATAATTTGAATAATTATCGTAATAATTTGAATATTTTTCCTAATTAGAATTATTTACAATATGGAGGGAGGAGTGATTCGCGGACTATAGCGATCCCGGTTATCCCTTTACTGTTCTATTGTATTCGGGACTCGGTTCCGTGAAGTTGGTAGTGGTATCTATCTTGTTGTGTCCTTTAATTCCACATGATTGAGTTTTAGGATGTTTTGAACAGGGTTGTTACAGGTTGGTTAAGCCTTGGTCTATATCCTTGTTGCCCAGGTTTTTGGTGTTACGCTCGAGCGGAGTTTGATTTCTAGTCTAGCGCTCGAGCGGGTGTTCTGGCGCTCGAGCGGAGATTGCACACTCCCAGTATTTCGTGTCTCTGCAAAACTTCTGCAGATGTGATTTTTACGCTCGAGCGGTGGCGCTCGAGCGGGTCGGTTGGCGCTCGAGCGGGTAGTACTTCCAGAGTATAAGTTCTGGGAGGGGGAAATCTACGCTCGAGCGGACTGGTTTTGGCGCTCGAGCGGAAGTGATTTATTTCTGTGTCTTGGCGCTCGAGCGGGCCTTATTGCGCTTGAGCGTGTCCAGATTTTTGTTCTTGGTGCTCGAGCGTTGTGTTCTCCGCTCGAGCGGGTCATACGTATATGAGTTATCCGCTAGGTAATTTCAAATCACTTTTTGCTTTTGTTTCTCTCTCCTACTTTTTCTAAAAACCATTTTTGAGAGCCTCTTTCTCTAGATACTCCCTTCTCTATAGGGTTTGATCTAGTTAGAGTGTCCTCCTTCTCTTCGGCTTTTGTAAAAGTTGTGTTGATCGTCGAGGGCGTCGTTTTGATCTGAAAATCTCAGTCTTTGGAGCACTTTGGTTTTGGTCTCTTCTCCATCCGAGCTCTAGCTTCGAGGTAGGGATATCCTACTCCTCTTTATGAGCTTTGTCCTTAAATTTTAGTATTTTGAGATGTTGGGGTTGGTTTGGTAATTTTGTGAAAGTTTGGGGGCTTTTGTGTAAATTCACAAGAGTTGGGGTTTTAACTATATAAAACCTAGATGCATGTTTGGCATGGAAAATGTGAAATTAATGTTAAGACATTAATGAAAATGGAACCTAAGGGTTGTAATGTAAATTATGGAAAATGCCCTAATTGCATTAGTTAATTAATTTGCATAATTAATTATGAGAAATGAGGAATTGATTTGGGAAGTCATGGGATAAAAGGGTGTAGTTGGATTATTTATCACTCACCTAGTTGGAATGTTGATTATATATATCCATTGTTGCATTTATTTTCTGTATAGAAATAACTGCTTTGGGCTATCGGTGGAGGATAGTCTTGAATGTTGTAGACAATGCATGATGATTAGGCAAACTAAAACTAATTATTGGAATGTGTCAATGAGATTGACGATTGAAAGAATACATTAAATTTATGTGTTGTGTGATGATGTGTATAATTGTTGTTTATATGCATTGTGTTGTGTTGGAGGAGATAGATGATGTACTCCGCGGTTTAGGGAAAGATAGGGGATGGACCTCTAAACCGGATGTTGTTGGGAGGAGATAGGGGATGGACTCCGTAGATAGAGCTCATATGCTTATCTAGTAATGTGTTGACAGAGCTCATATGCTTGTCATTGGAAGTGTGATAGTGCTCATATGCATATCTGTGGAAGTGATGATATAGCTTGTATGCTTATCTGTTGGTGTGTGATATAGCTAGTATGCTTATCTATTATGAAATGGGAAAGTGTTTGATATGAGTTACTGTCTCATATGAGTTGTTTGGCCAGGTTCTGTGCCATGGTTATAAATTGAGAATTTGAAAGGAATTGGAAAATGAATTGTAATATGGACTTGTATGTCATGAAACTGTAAAGTGTGATAAGGGAAAGTATCAGTGTTGGCCATCTATCAACTGCTAATCTTTTAGTCATTGTTCATATTTGGTTTAGTGTGTTTCTACTAGGCTGTGGCTCACCCTATATGGGAATATCATTTTCAGGTACAGGTAGCATGCCACCTCCAAGGACGTAGCTTGGGAGGCTAGAGGCAGGCGGACTTTTATTGTTTTATTTCTTTGATGTATTACATGTATATTCAAGCCAAGTGCTTAATGTGTAAATGAGTTAGTACTCTTTTGTTGTAACCAAGTGTTAACTTGGAAAGCTGTAAGCCTCTAGGGCATTTGCTTTTATTGTTAACATGTAATATTTTTGTAATGGTATTCTGATGAATAGAAGAATGTGGAGTTTTTATATATCAATGCATGTCTATTTGATGGGTTTAATGTTATTATTTTGAGGGTGTTACACGGAGTCTATCCTAATTTTCATAATTTGAATTATTTACAATATGAATAATTTGAATAATTTCCATAATTTGAATAATTATCCTAATAATTTGAATAATTTTCATAATGGGCACCCAGATCATGTGCTAGACAATTAGACAGCTATTAGAGTATCTCCAACGCTTACTCAAAAAAAAAATTTAATATTAAATTTGAATAAAAAATTAATGAAAAGTTTCATATGATACTATGTGTTCCAATGCTAATTCTTTAATTTTTATCAAACAACCGGTTGACCAAGAGGTCGTCCGACTGATGTAAATTTTCATCAAACAATCAGTTGATCGGGAGGACAATCAATCGGTCATCCGGTGTATGGTGGAGTCCCTGGAAAAGTAACGGCTATCTGTAAAAATTTGATAAAGGATGAAGCCTCCCTCAATGTGATGAATTTTTTTATTTTCCTTTCATTTGATATGGGTTTGATGTCATGGTTGGAGCAACAAAAGCGTGCGTATTTTAACAAATTTAAATTTGATGGAAAATCTAAGTAAAAGTTTGAGAGGCTCTTATCGGAGTAAAAAATAAAGAAATATATGCATTTATACTTAGGACTTGTTAAGGAAATGTTTTTTTAGTAATTTTGTTAAATTATGAGGTGAAAAAAATAAAGTGTTTAAGAATAATTTTTTGAATTTTTAAAAAAAGAAGTACAAAAAGAAAGAAATGAATCTGTAACTTTTTTTATATGATTTTTTAAAACTTTTTTATTGATTTTTTGATTTTTGATTTTATTTTATTTTATCAGTCTCCCAAACAACCTCTTAAGCTTAATTTCATATCACTTGATGGGTAAACGAAACAAATATCACATGTTTCTTTTTTGTCTCTTTAAATTTTGTTAATTTATAAAATTATTCATGTCACAAAAATCATCATAAGAATCACATAAGATCCAATAGGATAGAGAAGAGAAAAGAGGTAACAAGAAATGTAGATTCGTGTAAACTATCATGATGATTTACATTCATTTATATAATCCTACTTTTTCTTTTTCTTTTTTAAAAGAAGTGTTGAAATTTCAATCCTAACATCTAGTTTGGTAGAAAAACCATGATCAAAGGGTAATTATTTAGTAATTTCAAAACATTATGTAATATTATTTATGTGATATTCTAAAGTAATCATGTAGTAAAATATTGTATGACTGAAATGTGGAGATTTATACCATTATTAGATTATTAAAAGACAAATGATGACTGTGTGCTGTGATTTTTCTTATTTGTCGAGATTAATTATCATATAGACAATGTCATATGACGATAAAAAAAAATATGGACAATTTTATATGGTAATTTCATTTCTTCCAAATACTTTTCCACGTTTTGTTTTGCAATCTGCAAGTTCCCAAAATATGAAATTGATGTTGCAGAGACAATAAGAGAGAGAGAGAGAGAGAGAGAGAGAGAGAGAGAGATTGATAGAGAAAGACAGAGTTAATTGAACCTTTTCATAAGGCTTCTTCTGTTTCTCTGTCATGTTATTCCATTTTTCAATTACCTCCCAGCCACTCTTGCTCTCTGCTCTTCGCTCATTTCTGAACATGAAAAACGCAGACATGGGTTGCTTCGGTTTCAACGGGTCCTTTTATTTCCTGTAGAAATTCAATGAGACAAAGATTAGATAGATAAGAAGAAGAAGGGGGCGACAGAGAAATATAGAGAAAATTACTGAATTTACTTATTGAACTGAAGAAACTGCTCTTCCTCCAACAACATCATGGCTTCAGTTGTAAATGCCAAAGACGCAGACATTGGTTGATGAGGACTCAAACTGTGAAGATCAAAATGATGAAGATCAAAAATAATCACTCTAACCTTTTTCCTTCTGATCTTCCTCTCTACTGCCGGTGCAGAAGAGGCGGCGGAGGATGTCGGAGTACCAAAAGGCGGAAAAAACCTTATTCTATGACTCTGTCATATTGACACACACACACACACACACACACACACACACACACACACACACAGACTGTGTGAATGGCTGCAAAAACTATCGTGAGAGAGAGACAGAGAGACTGTGTGAATGGCTGCAAAAACTGTCGTGAGAGAGAGAGAGAGCGAGAGAGTGTGTGGCACGGTTGAACTAAAAGTGATTAATATATACGGATAGACTGAGGGGACAAGGGATCAATGAAGGCAAGGGAGATTTTTTTTTCAAACAGTGATGGCTGAGTGCGAGAGAGACATTTGAACATGAATATACTCTCTCCATCTCTCTCATCAGTAATAAATAGTATGTTTCTTACATTCCTTATTTTCTTCGAACACGCTTTCCCTCTCTTCTATGGAAGTTTCATTCCTTCCTTCCTAACTTCCAAAAGGCAATATATCCTTATATGCTTATTTCCATAATTTCCATAATTTGAATTATTTACAATATGAATAATTTGAATAATATTTGAATAATTTACAATATGAATAATTTGAAGAATTTCCATAATTTGAATAATTTGAATAATTATCCTAATAATTTGAACATTTTTCATAATTTGAATTATTTACAATATGGAGGGAGGAGTGATTCGCGGAGTCTATCCTAATTTCCATAATTTGAATTATTCACAATATGAATAATTTGAATAATTTCCATAATTTGAATAATTTTCATAATGGACACCCAGATCATGTGCTAGACAATTCGTCAGCTATTAGAGTATCTCTAACGCTTACTCAAAAAAAAAAATATAATATTAAATTTGAATAAAAAATTAATGAAAAGTTTCATATGATACTATGTGTTCCAATGCTAATTTTTTAATTTTTATCAAACAACTGGTTGACCAAAAGGTCGTCTGACTTATGTAAATTTTCATCAACCAATGAGTTGATCGGGAGGACAATCTATCGGTCATCCGGTGTATGGTGAAGTCTCGGCAAAAGTAACGGCTATCTATAAAAATTTGATAAACGATGAAGCCTCCCTCAATGTGATGAAATTTTTTATTTTCCTTTCATTTGATATGGGTTTGATGTCATGGTTGGAGCAACAAAAGTGTGCGTATTTTAAAAAATTTAAATTTTATGGAAAATCTAAGTAAAAGTTTGAGACGATCTTATCGGAGTAGAAAAAAATAAATATATGCATTTATACTTAGGGTTTGTTAAGGAAATGGTTTTTTAGTAATTTTGTTAAATTATGAGGTGAAAAAAATAAAGTGTTTAAGAATAATTTTTTGAATTTTTTAAAAAAGAAGTGCAAAAAGAAAGAAATGAATCTTTAACTTTTTTATATGATTTTTTAAAACTTTTTTAATGATTTTTTGATTTTTGATTATATTTTATTTTATCAGTCTCCCAAACAACCTCTTAAGCTTAATTTCATATCACTTGATGGGTAAACGAAACAAATATCACATGTTTTTTTTTTGTCTCTTTAAATTTTGTTAATTTATAAAATTATTCATGTCACAAAAATCATCATAAGAATCAAATAAGATCCAATAGGATAGAGAAGAGAAAAGAGGTAACAAGTAATGTAGATTCGTGTAAACTGTCATGATGATTTACATTCATTTATATAATGCTACATTTTCTTTTTATTTTTTAAAGAAGTGTTGAAATTTCAATCCTAACATCTAGTTTGGTTGAAAAACCATGATCATAGGGTAATTATTTAGTAATTTCAAAACATTATGTAATATTATTTGTGTGATATTCTAAATTAATCATGTAGTAAAATATTGTATGACTGAAATGTGGAGATTTATACCATTATTAGATAATTAAAAGACAAATGATGACTGTGTGTTGTGATTTTTCTTATTTGTCGAGATTAATTATCATATAGACAATGTCATATGACGATAAAAAAAAAAATATAGACAATTTTATATGGTAATTTCATTTCTTCCAAATACTTTTTCATGTTTTGTTTTGCAATCTGCAAGTTCCGAAAATATGAAATTGATGTTGCAGAGACAATAAGAGAGAGAGAGAGATTGATAGACAAAGACAGAGTTAATTGAACCTTTTCATAAGGCTTCTTTTGTTTCTCTGTTATGTTATTCCATTTTTCAATTACCTCCCAGCCACAGTAACGCCCTCAAAATAATAACATAAAACCCATCAATAAAGACATGCATTGGTAATAAAGATTAACATTCTTCTATTCATCAGAGTTTCATTACAAAAGGTATTACATGTTAACGACAAAAGCATATGCCCTAAAGGCTTACAACTTTCCAAGTTAATACTTGGTTACAACCAAAGAGTACTAACTCATTTACACATTAAGCCCTTGTCATGAATTTACATGTAATACATCAAAAATAAAACGACAAAAGTGTGTCCGCCTCTAGCCTCCCAAGCTATGTCCTTGGAGGTGGCATGCTACCTGTACCTGAAAATGATGTTCCCATATAGGGTGAGCCACAGCCCAGTAGAAATACACTAAACCAAATATGAACAATGACTAAAAGATTAGCAGTTGATAGATGGCCAACACTGATACTTTCTCTTATCACACTTTACAGTTTCTTGTCATGCAAGTCCATGTTACAATTCATTTTCCAGTTCCTTTCAATTCTCAATTTACACCCATGGCTCAGAACCTGGCCAAACAATTCATATGAGACAGTGACTCATATCAAACACTTCCCATTTCATAATAGATAAGCATACTAGCTATATCACACAACAACAGATAAGCATACAAGCTATATCATCACTTCCACAGATATGCATATGAGCACTATCACACTTCCAATGACAAGCATATGAGCTCTGTCAATACATCACTAGATAAGCATATGAGCTCTATCTACGGAGTCCATCCCCTATCTCCTCCCAACAACATCCGGTTTAGAGGTCCATCCCCTATCTTCCCCTAAACCGCAGAGTACATCCCCTATCTCCTCCAACACAACACAATGCATATAAACAATAATTATACACATCATCACAAAACACATAAATTTAACGTGTTCTTTCAATCATCGTACTCAATGACTCGTTTCAGTGATTAGTTTCCGTTTGCCTAATCATCATGCATTGTCTACAACAATCAAGGCTATCCTCCACCGATAGCCCAAAGCAGTTATTTCTATACAGAAAATAAATGCAACAATGGATGTATAATCAACATTTCAACTAGGTGAGCGATAAATAATCCAACTACACCCTTTAACCCCTTCCCTTTCCAATTTCCACATTCTCAATTCAATTCCTCATTTCCAACAATTAATTATACAAATTAATCAATCAATGTAATTAGGGCATTTTCCATAATTAACATTACAACCCTTAGGTTCCATTTTCATTAATGTTTTATTATTAATTTCACTCTTTCCATGCCAAACATGCATCTAGGCTTTATTTAGCTAAAACCCCAACCTTTGTAAATTTACACAAAAGTCCCAAACTTTCACCAAATCACCAAACCAACCCCAACATCTCAAAATACTAAAATTTAAAGACAAAGCTCATGGAAAGGAGTAGGATATCCCTACCTCAAAGTTTGAGCTCCAATGGAGATGAAGACCAAAATCAAAATGCTCCAAAGACCAAGATTCTCGGATGAAAACGACGCCCTCGACGATCAACATAACTTTTACAAAGGTCGAAGGTGAGGAATTCACTCTAGCTAGATCAAAATCTAGAGAGAAGGCAAGATTTTAGAGAGAGGAGCTCTCAAAATGGCCTTTAGAAAAAGTAGGAGAGAGAAAGAAAAGTAAAAAGTGATTTGAAATCACCCAGCGGATAACTCATATACGTATGACCCGCTCGAGCGGAGAACACGACGCTCGAGCGCCAAGAACAAAAATCCGGACACGCTCGAGCGCAATAAGGCCCGCTCGAGCGCCAAGACACAGGAATAAAGTACATCCGCTCGAGCGCGAAAACCAGTCCGCTCGAGCGTGGATTTCCCCCTCCCAGAACTTATACTCTGGAAGTACTACACGCTCGAGCGCCCACCGACCCGCTCGAGCGCCCACCGACCCGCTCGAGCGCCACCGCTCGAGCGTAAACAAACCCACTCGAGCGTAAAAATCACATCTGCAGAAGTTTTGCAGAGACACGAAATACTGGGAGCGTGCAATCTCCGCTCGAGCGTAGAACGACCCGCTCGAGCGTAACACCAAAATCCTGGGCAACAAGGATATAGACTGAGGCTTAACCCACCTGTCCAACACATGCCCATAAACATCCTAAAACTCAATCAAGTGGAATTAAAGGACACAACAAGGTAGACACCACTACCAACTTCACGGAACCGAGTCCGGAATACAACAGAACAAAAAAGGGATAACCGGGATCGCTATAACCACTCTTGCTCTTTGGTCTTCGCTCATTTCTGAACATGAAAAACGCAGACATGGGTTGTTTTGGTTTCAACGGGTCGTTTTATTTCCTGTAGTAATTCAATGAAACAAAGATTTGATAGAGAAGAAGAAGAAGGGGGTGAGAGAGAAATATAGAGAAAATTACTGAATTTACTTATTCAACTGAAGAAACTGCTCATCCTCCAACAACTTCATGGCTTCAATTGTGAATGCCAAAGACGCAGACATCGGTTGATGAGGACTCAAACTGTGAATATCAAAAATCATAACTCTCACTTTTTTCCTGCTGATCTTCCTTTCTGTTGTCGGTGCAGAAGAGGCGGCGGAGGATGTTGGAGTACCAAAAGGCGGAAAAAAACCTTATTATGTGACTCTGTCATTTTGAGACACACACACACACACAGAGACTGTGCGAATGGCTGCGAAAACTGTCGTGAGAGAGAGAGATAGAGAGACTGTGTGAATGGCTGCAAAAACTGTTGTGAAAGAGAGAGAGATAGAGAGAGAGAGAGAGAGAGAGTGTCACACCCCACTTTTTATTACTCAAAATCATTACCAAATTCATTAACTTAATTCAATTTCAAGGATAACATGCGGAAATAAACTCATACATTCAATCTGTAGAAGTGAGTAACAATACTCTCATTCCTATGCAAAGTAAATATTACATGAACATACTTAATAAATTGCCCTTGGGCTTACACCACATAAGGTACAAGAAGAAGGGTGTAACCCTTTTACAACAATGGCATTCCGCCCACATAAGAGAGGCCCCATGGCCAACAAATCAGAAGACCCAATTCTTGCAGCTCATTTTGCTCAACACCTGAAAAATATTCAACAACGTGGGATGAACATATAGTCTAGTAGGGAACTCAACATGGCCCTCAACAATAACAACATACCGATAGCTATGATCATGAACACCCATTCTCATACTAGAATAGTAATGTGACAATTTATACAAAATATATATGTATGAACTTTTCTTGAAAACAACCATTTCAATCAACGCCATAGGCGATTCATCTTTCCTCTTCTTTTCATTACTCCCCTTTCCCAATCTTTCATAACAATAATAATACCTTAGGAAATAATTTCGCTAAGCCCACTACACTCTTCCATTTTCCAAACATACACAGATTTGCTTTTCAAAATATATGTTTCTTTAAAAAGTCCGTTCTCCTTCACACTTTCCAAAAGACAAATATGACATTTTGGCTTTTTCCTGATACAATCAACTCTATACATGCACTGTTATAAAAAGAGATAACAACTCACCGACATGCATAAGATAAACCAATGAGGCAACTCGCCCCTCCAAAACCATAATCAACACAACCCATGATATTCCCAAACACACTGAAATATCAACAACAAACTTTGCTCTACTAGCTATGCACATAGTAAGCCAAAGATACACCTCTCACAACAACATGCCAATTTACCAGGCGCTAGCTGGAAGGGTATGGTGCCTTATATTCTCAACGCAGTCAGTTCTCCAGGCGCTAGCTGGAAGGTCACGGTACCTCTGATTCTCAGCGCAAGGTATAACACCACCAATCGAAATGCAACAGGGCATAACCAACATGTACAACATATATACATAAACCATCCAGATACAAACAATGTGTTAAAGTATATGAACACATAGGTGTGTGGAGTCCATCCCCTATATTCTCACACACACTGGAGTACAACCCCTCTCTCCTCCCTAACAAGTATACATATATAATGCATCTCAATATTTCATCACATAAGATGTTCAATCAACAATGGTGTAATGCATACACGACAATTCAACACAACCACGTCATCCTCCACCGATGAACAAGGACAAAACCTCTAGATGCAAATGCTTAGTACATCTATTAAAGACTCAATTACTATGAGACCACAAACCCGACAACAACATTAACATGGTAGTTCAAGATACAATTCCACACATGTGTGTGTTCAACACTCATAAAACGACAATCCAATTTTCATACGTATTTCAAAATACCTTTCCCATTTCACAAAACAAGTTCCATATCCCTTTTGTTTTCACAAAATCAACTTCGTCCCTTTTGTTGTTACAAAACCAAATTCATTCCTTTGTTTTACAAAACCACTTCCATTGATAATAAAGTCATAACTCACATTAGTCCACTACATTCATTTCAAACCATTCCAAAGCCAAAGTTAATCCCTTAGGCATTAACACCTTCACCCAACCCACATCAACACTAGAGATTTACAATATAGATTCACTATCCTCCATTTTAATTTATCAATCAAAATATGATTTAGGGCTTTTTCTTCCATCAACTACAACATGCTAATTTACACTCCAATTAGCCCAAAACAACCATCAATGACAACATAACCATTTTCGAACACCCAACCTTAGGTTCCTTCTCATGATTTCAAACAAATCCAACATGGATATGATTTTTATGCAATACAAAATTACCACATGTCTATCTATAGACGAAGTATTGAAAAAGAACAAGGAGAGTCCCTACCTCAAATGGAGAACTCAAAGAGTAGAAGAGCAAAACTCGGAAGTGCTCCAAATTTCAAATTTCTCGGATCAAAACGTAGCCCTTAATGATCAACACACTTCTTACAAAGGCTCAAGGTGAGGAAAACACTCCTACTAGATCAAACCCTAGAGAGAAGTTAGGTTTTAGAGTGAGGTGCTCTCCAATGGAGGTTTTGAAAAAGTAAGAGAGAGAAAGGAAATCAAAAAGTGAACAAAAAGGTGATTTCACGGACTGATATAAAAACAGGTCCGCTCGAGCGTACAACACCCTGCTCGAGCGTCAGACACAAGTTTACGCTCGAGCGTCCAAAGATCCGCTCGAGCGCCGGATGCACTCTCCCAGAATTTTCTGCAGACGTCCAAAATGCCGCTCGAGCGGAAAGGCAACGACAAAAACCCGCTCGAGCGTCAAATCGCCGCTCGAGCGTACAGATCAAAACCTGGGCAAAAATTCTAAGTTTTAAAACACAGTCAACTTATTCCCAACTTGCCCAACACAACCCAAAACTCTAACACAAAGAGCAAGGGATAGAAATGAGGATAAGACAATAACGAATTTACGGAACCGAGTCCGGATTACAGTTAAACAATAACAGGGAATACCGGGATCGCTATAGAGAGAGAGAGAGAGAGACTGTGTGGAATGGCTGAACTAAAAGTGATTGATATATATGGATAGACAAAGGGGACAAGGGATCAATGAAGGCTAGGGAGATTTTTTTTTCAAACAGTGATGGCTGAGTGCGAGACACACATTTGAACATGAATATACTCTCTTCCTCTCTCTCATCAGTAAATAGTATGATTCTTACATTCCACATTTTCTTCGAACACGCTTTCCCTCTTTTCTGTGGAAGTTTCATTCATTCCTTCCTTCCTAATTTCCAACGGTAATATATCCTTATATGCTTATTTCTATAATTTCCATAATTTGAATTATTTACAATATGAATAATTTGAAAAATTTACAACATGAATAACTTGAATAATTTCCATAATTTGAATAATTTGAATAATTATCCTAATAATTTGAATATATTTTCCTAATTTGAATTATTTACAATATGGAGGGAGGAGTGATTCGCGGAGTCTATCCTAATTTCCATAATTTGAATTATTTACAATATGAATAATTTGAATAATTTCCATAATTTGAATAATTACCCTAATAATTTGAATAATTTTCATAACGGGCACCCAGATCATGTGCTAGACAATTAGACAGCTATTAGAGTATCTCTAATGCTTACTAAAAAAAATATATAATATTAAATTTGAATAAAAAATTAATGAAAAGTTTCATATGATACTATGTGTTCCAATGCTAATTTTTTAATTTTTATCAAATAACTGGTTGACCAAGAGGTCATTCGACTTATGTAAATTTTCATCAAACAATCAGTTGATTGGGAGGACAATCAATCGGTCATCCGGTGTATGGTGAAATCTCTGCAAAAGTAACGGCTATCTGTAAAAATTTGATAAACGATGAAGCCTCCCTCAATTTGATGAAATTTTTTATTTTCCTTTCATTTGATATGGGTTTGATGTCATGGTTGGAGCAACAAAAGTGTGCGTATTTTAACAAATTTAAATTTGATGGAAAATCTAAGTAAAAGTTTGAGACGCTCTTATCGGAGTAGAAAAAAATAAATATATGCATTTATACTTAGGGCTTGTTAAGGAAATGGTTTTTTAGTAATTTTGTTAAATTATGAGGTGAAAAAAATAAAGTGTTTAAGAATAATTTTTTGAATTTCAAAAAAAGAAGTACAAAAAGAAAGAAATGAATCTTTAACTTTTTTATATGATTTTTTAAAACTTTTTTAATGATTTTTTGATTTTTGATTTTATTTTATTTTATCAGTCTCCCAAACAACCTCTTAAGCTTAATTTGATATCACTTGGTGGGTAAACGAAACAAATATCACATGTTTCTTTTTTGTCACTTTAAATTTTGTGAATTTATAAAATTATTCATGTCACAAAAATCATCATAAGATCCAATAGGATAGAGAAGAGAAAACAGGTAACAAGTAATGTAGATTCATGCAAACCATCATGATGATTTACATTCATTTATATAATGCTACTTTCTCTTTTTATTTTTTTAAGAAGTGTTGAAATTTTAATCCTAACATCTAGTTTGGTAGAAAAACCATGATCATAGCGTGATTATTCAGTAATTTCAAAACATTATGTAATATTATTTATGTGATATTCTAAATTAATCATGTAGTAAAATATTGTATGACTGAAAAGTGGAGATTTATACCATTATTAGATAATTAAAAGCCAAATGATGACTGTGTGTTGTGATTTTTCTTATTTGTCGAGATTAATTATCATATAGACAATGTCATATGACGATAAAAAAAAAATATAGACAATTTATATGGTAATTTCATTTCTTCCAAATACTTTTCCATGTTTTGTTTTGCAATCTGCAAGTTCCCAAAATTTGAAATTGATGTTGCAGAGACAATAAGAGAGAGAGAGAGAGAGAGATTGATAGAGAAAGACTGAGTTAATTGAACCTTTTCACAAGGCTTCTTCTGTTTCTCTGTCATGTTATTCCATTTTTCAATTACCTCCCAGCCACTCTTGCTCTCTGCTCTTCGCTCATTTCTGAACATGAAAAAAGCAGACATGGGTTGCTTCGGTTTCAACGGGTCCTTTTATTTCCTGTAGAAATTCAATGAGACAAAGATTAGATAGAGAAGAAGAAGAAGGGGGCGAGAGAGAAATATAGAGAAAATTACTGAATTTACTTATTCAACTTAAGAAACTGCTCTTCCTCCAACAACTTCATGGCTTCAGTTGTGAATGCCAAAGACGCAGACATTGGTTGATGAGGACTCAAACTGTGAAGAACAAAATGATGAAGATCAAAAGTCATAACACTCACTTTTTTCCTGTTGATCTTTTTTTTTGCGGTCGGTGCAGAAGAGGTGGCGAGGATGTTGGAGTACCACAAGGCCGAAAAAACCTTATTCTATGACTCTGTCATTTTGAGACACACACACACACACACAAAGAGTGTACGAATGGCTACGAAAACTGTCGTGAGAGAGAGAGAGATAGAGAGACTGTGTGAATGGCTGCAAAAACTATCGTGAAAGAGAGAGAGATAGAGAGAGAGAGATGGAGAGAGAGAGAGAGAGACTGTGTGGAATGGCTGAACTAAAAGTGATTGATATATATGGATAGACAAAGGGGACAAGGGATCAATGAAGGCCGGGGAGATTTTTTTTTCAAACAGTAATGGCTGAGTGCGAGACACACATTTGAACATGAATATACTCTCTTCCTCTCTCTCATCAGTAAATAGTATGATTCTTACATTCCACATTTTCTTCGAACACGCTTTCCCTCTTTTCTGTGGAAGTTTCATTCATTCCTTCCTTCCTAATTTCCAAACGGCAATATATCCTTATATGCTTATTTCTATAATTTCCATAATTTGAATTATTTACAATATGAATAATTTGAATAATTTACAATATGAATAACTTGAATAATTTCCATAATTTGAATAATTATCCTAATAATTTGAATATTTTTCCTAATTTGAATTATTTACAATATGGAGGGAGGAGTGATTCGCGGAGTCTATCCTAATTTCCATAATTTGAATTATTTACAATATGAATAATTTGAATAATTTCCATAATTTGAATAATTATCCTAATAATTTGAATAATTTTCATAATGGGCACCCAGATCATGTGCTAGACAATTAGACAGCTATTAGAGTATCTCTAATGCTTACTAAAAAAAAATATAACTGGTTTTTAATTTTTTGTCTTTAAAAAAAAAAAGTTTCATATGATAGTATGTGTTCCAATGCTAATTTTTTAATTTTTATCAAATAACTGGTTGACCAAGAGGTCATCCGACTTATGTAAATTTTCATCAAACAATCAGTTGATTGGGAGGACAATCAATCGGTCATCCGGTGTATGGTGAAGTCTCTGCAAAAGTAACGGCTATCTGTAAAAATTTGATAAACGATGAAGGCTCCCTCAATTTGATGAAATTTTTTATTTTCCTTTCATTTGATACGGGTTTCATGTCATGGTTAGAGCAACAAAAGTGTGCGTATTTTAACAAATTTAAATTTGATGGAAAATCTAAGTAAAAGTTTGAGACGCTCTTATCGGAGTAGAAAAAAATAAATATATGCATTTACACTTAGGGCTTGTTAAGGAAATGGTTTTTTAGTAATTTTGTTAAATTATGAGGTGAAAAAAATAAAGTGTTTAAGAATAATATTTTGAATTTCAAAAAAAGAAGTACAAAAAGAAAGAAATGAATCTTTAACTTTTTTATATGATTTTTTAAAACTTTTTTAATGATTTTTTAATTTTTGATTTTATTTTATTTTATCAGTCTCCCAAACAACCTCTTAAGCTTAATTTCATATCACTTGGTGGGTAAACGAAACAAATATCACATGTTTCTTTTTTGTCTCTTTAAATTTTGTGAATTTATAAAATTATTCATGTCACAAAAATCATCATAAGAATCAAATAAGATCCAATAGGATAGAGAAGAGAAAAGAGGTAACAAGTAATGTAGATTCGTGCAAACCATCATGATGATTTACATTCATTTATATAATGCTACTTTTTCTTTTTATTTTTTAAAGAAGTGTTGAAATTTCAATCCTAACATCTAGTTTGGTAGAAAAACCATGATCATTGCGTAATTATTTAGTAATTTCAAAACATTATGTAATATTATTTATGTGATATTCTAAATTAATCATGTAGTAAAATGTTGTATGACTGAAATGTGGAGATTTATACCATTATTAGATAATTAAAAGCCAAATGATGACTGTGAGTTGTGATTTTTCTTATTTGTCGAGATTAATTATCATATAGACAATGTCATATGACGATAAAAAAAAAAAATATAGACAATTTTATATGGTAATTTCATTTCTTCCAAATACTTTTCCATGTTTTGTTTTGCAATCTGCAAGTTCCCAAAATATGAAATTGATGTTGCAGAGACAATAAGAGAGAGAGAGAGAGAGATTGATAGAGAAAGACTGAGTTAATTGAACCTTTTCATCAGGCTTCTTCTGTTTCTCTGTCATGTTATTCCATTTTTCAATTACCTCCCAGCCACTCTTGCTCTCTGCTCTTCGCTCATTTCTAAACATGAAAAACGCAGACCTGGGTTGCTTCGGTTTCAACGGGTCCTTTTATTTCCTGTAGAAATTCAATGAGACAAAGATTAGATAGACAAGAAGAAGAAGGGGGCGAGAGAGAAATATAGAGAAAATTACTGAATTTACTTATTGAACTGAAGAAACTGCTCTTCCTCCAACAACTTCATGGCTTCAATTGTGAATGCCAAAGACGCAGACATTGGTTGATGAGGACTCAAACTGTGAAGATCAAAATGATGAAGATCAAAAATCATAACTCTCACTTTTTTCCTGCTGATCTTCCTTTCTGCTGTCGGTGCAGAAGAGGCGGCGGAGGATGTTGGAGTACCAAAAGGCAGAAAAAAACCTTATTCTGTGACTCTGTCATTTTGAGACACACACACACATACACCGAGACTGTGCGAATGGCTGCGAAAACTGTCGTGAGAGAGAGATAGAGAGACTGTGTGAATGGTTGCAAAAACTGTCGTGAAAGAGAGAGAGAGAGAGAGAGAGAGAGAGAGAGAGAGAGACTGTGTGGAATGGCATAACTAAAAGTGATTAATATATATGGATAGACAGAGGGGACAAGGGATCAATGAAGGCCAGGGAGATTTTTTTTTCAAACAGTGATGGCTGAGTGCGAGAGACACATTTGAACATGAATATACTTTCTTCCTCTCTCTCTTCAGTAAATAGTATGATTCTTACATTCCATATTTTCTCCGAACACGCTTTCCTTCTCTTCTATGGAAGTTTCATTCATTCCTTCCTTCCTAATTTCCAAACGGCAATATATCCTTATTGTAGACACCCCATTTTTGACCGTCCTCAAGACTTGGACGTCACCGCTTGAACACTCGGTGATTATCCATGTTTGTGTTCGTTTGGAGTTCCCGGAAGTCCCGGCTCGCGCGTCCTGCCTCAGGATCTCCGAACTCGACCGTTTAGTGTCTGGTTTCATACCGAACACTTGTGCTTTGCCTTGGAAGGGTAGGGAATGCCTTGTGAGGCATCCCCACACACCACCGGCAGTGGCCAGAGGCCACCGGCTAGTCTTTTTCTGCCACCGGCACTATTTGTTGCCGGTCGGCATAGTTTGTTGCCGGTCGGCACTATTTTTTGTCGAAATGACATTTTTGGGCAGCCGACCACTGTTTATCTACTTTATGGAGATATTTTGTGCCAGCTGTGATAGCTGGCACCAACTCTGCCTCCCTCCATACACGTGTATGGAGGGATCTCCCTCTAAGCAAGCTTGTTGTATAAGCTTTGCAAGAGGGAGTCTTATAAGAGGATGGGCCTTCCTCTTTGATCTAGGTTAGAAAGTTAGAAGCAAAAACCAGAGCTTAGAGATATAGATATATCCTATCTCTATATCTCCCTCTCTCTCCTCCTTTGTGTGTGATTTTTGGCCCAAAAGTGTGTTTTTACCTTACTTTTGCACCATTACACACACTATTACACCTAGCTCCGAGATTGAGAGACTTGGGGGGTTGATTCTTGAGTTTTTGGATTGATTTTGATCAAAAGAAGAGGGCTGGACCATTTGTTCTTCAAAGGTTCTTCAAGGGTGAGCATCTTACTTTATATTCCCCAAACTTGCAATAGTCTTTTACCTATTTGATTTTTGATTTAGCTTTTGTGTATAACATGAAAAAGGCTTGTATTCTCATGCTTTAGAACTTTCATTAAGATTATTTTGTGGTTTGAGTGCCAACTCACCTCATTAGGCTTTATTTGGCCTCTTTTGTGCTTCTTTTGAGAGGCCTTGTTTGCTTGAGTGTGTTGGTCTTTTCATCACTAAAAACCAGTTGATTTTCAGTATTAAAAAAGGTGGTTTGAAGTCTTGCATAGGGGAGGGACACCTCTCTCCCTTCATTGTCGTGTTTCCTTACTTTTTGGCCTAAAAGAGTAGCATGTATGCTTGATCATCTTGAGCCTTATTTCAAAGGATTTTTGGATGTTTTAGGTCATATGTAACCTCTGTTTTTGGCTGGATTTGTGCCTCCTTGTATACTTGTAGTACTTGCTTTGCATTGCTCCATTTAGCTTAGAAATGCATCTCATGATTAGGCCATGATTCTTGCATGTGTTGGCTTAGTTCCATGAAGATTTTGGCATTGTTTTACCATGTTTAAGGTCTGTTGGACATCCATTTCAGTCATGCTTGTCTTGCTTGATGTCATCTTTTGTGTTTTGGCTTGTAGGCTTTGAACATTTTGACCTCTAGCATGTGTAGTTTGACCATCCTTATGATTTGGCATCATTTAGGATCCTATTTCAACCCAAGAATCATGTTTGCATGCTTGCATTTACAATCTCTTTTGTGCCTTGAGGGTGTGCCCTTTTATGCCTACATTTGAGCCTTGGTGCACACACTCCTTTGGAGTCATTTTAGCCGCCATGTTAGGAGAGTTTGGGGTCCTATTTTGTCTGCAAAAACTCTGTTTTTACTTGTCTAAAACATGCCATGATTTGGTCTTGTTGTTGGAAATGAAGTAACCCTTTTGGTACCTTAGCCTTGGGTCTATTGGCTTGCATGTTGACATGAGAGCTTGTCCATCATTTTGAGCACTTTTGGTGCTGTTTTGAGGTGAATTAAGGCCTGCACCTTTATCACTTTAAGGCCCTCTTGCATGCTTGTCTCATGTTTGTTACATAATTGTTTCATTAATGTGTAGTCCCATGCTAACTTTGTGACAAATTGGTCCATGTTTGCATCCCATTTGCAACTTGCATGCTTAGCATTGCGTATTTGTCATGGTAGTTGCATAACATATGCTATGTCTTGCATGATTGGTGTCATGTTGCATTTGAGCCATGTTTGCATAACATGCATTGCATTACTTGGTTTGGGGTGTCAAACCAAGTGTGGGGATCAAGGGACATTCATACTTCAAGTGATGTAATGTACCTTGATTCTCGATCACCAGGGCCTTTGACTTCGACATGATAAGGCTTCGGATCTCATTTGTATGTTGCATGCATCTTTACATTAGGTGGCAAATTTGATCCCTTGGGCTATCATGCACCATTGATGGCTCGAGGATTGAAGATCATGCTTCCTTGAGTTCAAAGCATGATAGGAAGCATGATCATGCTCACATGTGTCGGAAAACCCCATGCCATGCACTGTCTGTTCTCTGTTTGCTGTCAAAACTGTCTTCTGCAGGAAGTTTCTGCCGACCGGCAGAATTTAGTGCCGACCGGCAATTACTGAAGTGCCGATGAGTCCAAGAACAGCCGGTGGAAATCGTAGAGTGCCGGTGGGAATTCTGTCTGGCCGGTGGTGCTCTGTAGTGTGCAAGGAACCTGCTCCAGAACTTTGGCAATTTTCAGAGAGACAAGGCAGTACAAACAGAGGTGGCAGGGGTACGGTACGGGTTTTTCGGGCGAGCCAAGTTCCGAGCATGCATCATCTGCGCATCCCGAGGCAGAGGCTGTGGCCATCCTCTTCTTTCTTTTGCATCCTTTCTTTTAATTAATTAGAAATTCTGTAATAATTTTATTTATTTATTATTTGGGACTGTAATATTTATTTGGGCCCTCCGAGTGAGGGCAAATCTGTAATAAGTGTGCGTGAGTGTGTGTATGTCTTCCAACCTCACGTCTTTCTTCCCTTTTATTTACCTGCTTATGATGGTAGATTAGGGCATGTTTAATTTAGCATACCTTATGCTATGCATGTGTGCATTCATGCATTTGTACTGCATGCATTAGGCTCGGTACATCATGCTAACTGCATTTGTACTTCAATTTACAAATCGAATATGTGATAATTGATCGCATTACATATGCCATGCTTAGGTTAACTGAGCCTATCTAAATTGCATCTTGTATGTGTTGCATTAGGCAATTTAACATGAACTAGGACACGCACGTTTTGCTAACTAGTTTACTGTTTTGGCACGGAGTACGATGTAAGTATTTATGCTTTAGCATCTCGCATGTGTGTGAATGTTAACATGACAGTATGCTTGCCATGCGGCTAAATGCTTATGTGTTAAACTGTTTGGATGCCTGTGGGTGGAGGTTTGATTGTTTGAGTTGGAAAAACTCATTGAAATCCGGGTTTTAGCCTACTTACGAGTAGCAAAATCTAAAGTATTTCCAAAGCAAACGGATATGCAATGTTTATTCCCAAGTTAGGCAATCTAGTCTATACTTGTTTGCTGCGCGCATAACATAGTAATTCTAGGCTAATAAATGGAATAAGAACACATAACGTTTTCAAAATCGGATATCATGGTTAGTAGAGGCCGGTCTTCGGACCGGGCGAAAGGGGGTGCTCATAGCTGACCTTCCCCGATCGTACCCAAGCTCCCGAGCCGAGACAACTCCGGTGATGACGGACATGTGTCCTTCGGCACCGAGTCAGGGTTTCCTAAATTTCCCCATTTAAAAAAATATTTAGGTGGCGACTCTGTATCTGGCAAAGCAGTCCATGTTTGGCACTACTTTTTCAAAAATCTGTTTCTCAAAACGATTTGCCAGATTTGGACTCTTTGGTTCAGATTAAGAACCGCGACAACAAAAATCGCGAGTCCGAATTGTAGTAACGGGGTCCCTCGCGGGCGCGTGCTACACTTATATGCTTATTTCTATAATTTCCATAATTTGAATTATTTACAATATGAATAATTTGAATAATATTTGAATAATTTACAATATGAATAACCTGAATAATTTCCATAATTTGAATAATTTGAATAATTATCCTAATAATTTGAATATTTTTCCTAATTTGAATTATTTACAATTTGGAGGGAGTTGTGATTCGCGTAATTCGTGGAGTCTATCCTAATTTCCATAATTTGAATTATTTACAATATGAATAATTTCCATAATTTGAATAATTATCCTGATAATTTGAATAATTTTCATAATGGGCACCCAGATCATGTGCTAGACAATTAGACAGTTATTAGAGTATCTCTAATGCTTACTCAAAAAAAAATATAATATTAAATTTGAATAAAAAATTAATGAAAAGTTTCATATGATACTATGTGTTCCAAAGCTAATTTTTTAATTTTTATCAAATAACCGGTTGACCAAGAGGTCATTCGACTTATGTAAATTTTCATCAAACAATCAGTTGATTGGGAGGACAATCAATCGGTCATCCGGTGTATGGCGAAGTCTCTGCAAAAGTAACGGCTCTCTGTAAAAATTTGATAAACCATGAAGCCTCCCTCAATTTGATGAAATTTTTATTTTCCTTTCATTTGATATGGGTTTGATGTCATTGTTGGAGTAACAAAAGTGTGCGTATTTTAAAAATTTTAAATTTTATGGAAAATCTAAGTAAAAGTTTGAGACGCTCTTATCGGAGTAGAAAAAAATAAGTATATGCATTTATACTTAGGGTTTATTAAGAAAAATGGTTTTTTAGTAATTTTGTTGAATTATGAGGTCAAAAAAATAAAGTGTTTAAGAATAATTTTTTGAATTTTTAAAAAAAGAAGTACAAAAAGAAAGAAATGAATCTTTAACTTTTTTATATGATTTTTTAAAACTTTTTTAATGATTTTTTGATTTTTGATTATATTTTATTTTATCAGTCTCCCAAACAACCTCTTAAGCTTAATTTCATATCACTTGATGGGTAAACGAAACAAATATCACATGTTTCTTTTTTGTCTCTTTAAATTTTTTTAATGTATAAAATTATTCATGTCACAAAAATCATCAAAAGAATCAAATAAGATCCAATAGGATAGAGAAGAGAAAAGAGGTAACAGGTAATGTAGATTCGTGTAAACTATCATGATGATTTACATTCATTTATATAATGCTACTTTTTCTTTTTATTTTTTAAAGAAGTGCTGAAATCTCAATCCTAACATGTAGTTTGGTAGAAAAACCATGATCATAGGGTAATTATTTAGTAATTTCAGAACATTATGTAATATTATTTATGTGATATTCTAAATTAATCATGTAGTAAAATATTGTATGACTGAAATGTGGAGATTTATACCATTATTAGATAATTAAAAGACAAATGATGACTGTGTTGTGATTTTTCTTATTTGTCGTGGTTAATTGTCATATAGACAATGTCATACGACGATAAAAAAAAAATATAGACAATTTTATATGGTAATTTCATTTCTTCCAAATACTTTTCCGTGTTTTGTTTTGTAATCTGCAAGTACTCAAAATATGAAATTGATGTTGCAGAGACAATAAGAGAGAGAGAGAGAGAGAGAGAGAGATTGATAGAGAAAGACTGAGTTAATTGAACCTTTTCATAAGGCTTTTTCTGTTTCTCTGTCATGTTATTCCATTTTTCAATTACCTCCCAGCCACTCTTGCTCTCTTCTCTTCGCTCATTTCTGAACATGAAAAACGCAGACATGGGTTGCTTTGGTTTCAACGGGTCCTTTTATTTCCCGTAGAAATCCAATGAGACAAAGATTAGATGGAGAAGAAGAAGAAGGAGGCGAGAGAGAAATATAAAGAAAATTACTGAATTTACTTATCCAACTGAAGAAACTGCTCTTCCTCCAACAACATCATGGCTTCAGTTGTGAATGCCAAAGACGCAGACATTGGTTGATGAGGACTCAAACTGTGAAGATCAAAATGATGAATATCAAAAATCATAACTGTCACTTTTTTCCTGCTGATCTTCCTTTCTGCTGTCGGTGCAGAAGAGGCGGCGGAGGATGTTGGAGTACCAAAAGGCAGAAAAAACCTTATTCTGTGACTCTGTCATTTTGAGACACACACACACAGAGACTGTGCGAATGGTTGCGAAAACTGTCGTGAGAGAGAGAGATAGACAGACTGTGTGAATGGCTGCAAAAACTGTCGTGAAAGATAGAGAGAGAGAGAGAGAGAGAGAGAGAGACTGTGTAGAATGGCTGAACTAAAAGTGATTAATATATATGGATAGACAGAGGGGACAAGGGATCAATGAAGGCAAGGGAGTGTTTTTTTTCAAACAGTGATGGCTGAGTGCGAGAGACACATTTGAACATGAATATACTCTCTCCCTCTCTCTCATCCATAGTAAATAGTATGTTTCTTACATTCCTTATTTTCTTCGAACATGCTTTCCCTCTCTTCTATGGAAGTTTCATTCCTTCCTTCCTTCCTAATTTCCAAACGGCAATATATCCTTAAATGCTTATTTCCATAATTTCCATAATTTGAATTATTTTCATTATGAATAAATTGAATAATACTTGAATAATTTGAATAATTTACAATATGAATAACTTGAATAATTTCCATAATTTGAAAATTTTGAATAATTATCCTAATAATTTTAATATTTTTCCTAATTAGAATTACTTACAATATGGAGGGAGGAGTGATTCGCGGAGTCTATCCTAATTTCCATAATTTGAATTATTTACAATATGAATAATTTGAATAATTTCCATAATTTGAATAATTATCCTAATAATTTGAATAATTTTCATAATGGGCACCCAGATCATGTGCTAGACAATTAGATAGCTATTAGAGTATCTCTAGCGCTTACTCAAAAAAAAAAAAATATTAAATTTGAATAAAAAATTAATGAAAAGTTTCATATGATACTATGTGTTCCAATGCTAATTCTTTAATTTTTATCAAACAACTGGTTGACCAAGAGGTCGTCCGACTCATGTAAATTTTCATCAAACAATCAGTTGATCGGGAGGACAATCAATCGGTCATCCGGTGTATGGTGAAGTCTCTGCAAAAGTAACGGCTATCTGTAAAAATTTGATAAACGATGAAGCCTGCCTCAATTTGATGAAATTTTTTATTTTCCTTTCATTTGATATGGGTTTGATGTCATGGTTGGAGCAACAAAAGTGTGCGTATTTTAACAAATTTAAATTTGATGGAAAATCTAAGTAAAAGTTTGAGACGCTATTATCGGAGTAAAAAATAAATAAATATATGCATTTATACTTAGGGCTTGTTAAGGAAATGGTTTTTTAGTAATTTTGTTAAATTATGAGGTGAAAAAAATAAAGTGTTTAAAAATAATATTTTGAATTTCAAAAAAAGAAGTACAAAAAGAAAGAAATGAATCGTTAACTTTTTTATATGAGTTTTTAATACTTTTTTATGGATTTTTTGATTTTTCATTTTATTTTATTTTATCAGTCTCCCAAACAACCTCTTAAGCTTAATTTGATATCACTTGGTGGGTAAACGAAACAAATATCACATGTTTCTTTTTTGTCTCTTTAAATTTTGTGAATTTATAAAATTATTCATGTCACAAAAATCATCATAAGAATCAAATAAGATCCAATAGGATAGAGAAGAGAAAATAGGTAACAAGTAATGTAGATTCGTGCAAACCATCATGATGATTTACATTCGTTTATATAATGCTACTTTTTCTTTTTCTTTTTTAAAGAAGTGTTGAAATTTCAATCCTAACATCTAGTTTGGTAGAAAAACCATGATCATAGCGTAATTATTTAGTAATTTCAAAACATTATATAGCGATCCTGAGTTTATCCTTGTTGTACAGTGATCCGGACATGTGTCCGTGGATGTTGGTAGTTGTTTATCATCTTGTCTGCATCCTCTTTACTTTATATTTTGAGTTATAGGATGTGTTGGGCAGATTTGTTACAGGTTGGTTGAGTTTAGAAACCAAAACTAGTTGCCCAGATTTTGGCCTGTCTGCTCGAGCGGGGGTTTGGGAGCTCGAGCGGGGAATACGCCCATCTAGTATTTCCTGTGCAGTGTTGGACGCTCGAGCGTGGGATTAGCCGCTCGAGCGAGGTTGTGTGAGTTCCGCTCGAGCGAGAAGTTGGAAGCTCGAGCGGAGACCTGGCTCTGTAAAAGTGCTGGGAGAGTGCATCCGGCACTCGAGCGGGAGTTTGGCCGCTCGAGCGGGGGTCTGTGAGTGATGCTCGAGCGGAGTGTTTTACGCTCGAGCGGGGCGACTGGGTTTAAGTCCCGAGTTGTGACTTTTCAAATCACTTTTTCACTTTCTCTTCTCTCTCCTACTTTTCCAAAAAACACCATTGTTGAGCCTCTCACTCTAGAACTCTACCTTCTCTCTAGGTTTTGATCTAGTAGGAGTGATTTGCTCATCTTTGGCCTTTACAAAAAAGTTGTTGATCATCGAGGGCTACATTTTAATCTGAAAATTTCGAGTTTTGGAGCACGTTGGGTTTTGTCATCTTCTCCTTTGAGGCTCCGAATTTGAGCTAGGGATATCCTACTCCTCTCTATGGATTTTGTCTTTAAATTTTAGTATTTTGAGATGTTGGGGTTGGTTTGGTAATTTTGTGAAAGTTTGGGACTTTTGTGTAATTTTACAAAAGTTGGGGTTTTATTTGTAATAAACCTAAATGCATGTTTGGCATAGAGTAATGGAATAAATGTTGAATCATTGATGAAAATGGGACCTAGGGGTTGAAATGTTAATTATGGATAATGACCTAATTACATTGTTTGATTAATTGGGATAATTAATTGTGAGAAATGAGGAAATGAAATGGAATTGTCGAGATTGGGAATGTATGGGGTTAAAGGGTGTAGTTGAATTGTTTATCACACACCGAAATGAAATGTTGATTGAATATCCATTGTGCATTTATTTTCTGTTTAGAGATAACTGCATTGGGCTATCGGTGGAGGATAGTCGTGATTGTTGTAGACAATGCATGATGATTAGGCAAACGGAAACTAATCAATGGAATGTGTCATGGAATTTGACGGTTGATAGAATACATTAATTATTTGTATTGAGTGATTGTATATAGAACCAATGTGTTTGTATACGTTATGTGTAGAGGAGGAGATGGGGGATGTACTCCGCGGTTTAGGGGAAGATAGGGGATGTACCTCTAAACCGGATAGTGTTGGGAGAAGATATGGGATGAACTCCGTAGATACAGCTCATATGCTTGTCTAGAGAAGTGTGGATATAGCTTATATGCTTATCTGTGAATGTTGGATATTGTTGTTATACATATCTGTTGGGAATGTGGATATAGCTCATATGCTTATCTGTGAATGTGGGATATAGTTTCTATACATATCTGTTGAAATAATGATAGAGCTAACATGCTTATCTGTTGAAAAAGGGAAAATGAAAAGTAACTTGGACTTATGAGTCGGTTGACATAAATATGTGATTTATGTGAATGTATCAGTGTTGGCCATCTATCAATTGCTAATCTTTTAGTCATTGTTCATTGTTGGTTTAGTGTATTTCTACTGGGCTGTGGCTCACCCTATATGGGAATATCATTTTCAGGTACAGGTAGCATGCCACCTCCAAGGACGTAGCTTGGGAGGCTAGAGGCGAACATACTTTTGTCGTTTTACTTTTTGATGTATTACATGTAAATTCAAGCCAAGGGATTAATGTGTGTGAGTTAGTACTCTTTTGTTGTAACCAAGTGTTAACTTGGAAAGCTGTAAGCCCTTAGGGCATTTGCTTTTGTTGTTAACATGTAATACTTATGTAATGGAATTCTGATAAATGGAAGAATGTGGAACTTTTACATATCAATGCATGTCTTATTTGTTGGGTTTAATGTTATTATTTTGAGGGCGTGACACATTATGTAATATTATTTATGTGATATTCTAAATTAATTATGTAGTAAAATATTGTATGACTGAAATGTGGAGATTTATACCATTATTAGATAATTAAAAGCCAAATGATGACTGTGTGTTGTGATTTTTCTTATTTGTCGAGATTAATTATCATATAGACAATGTCATATGACGATAAAAAAAAAATATAGACAATTTTATATGGTAATTTCATTTCTTCCAAATACTTTTTCATGTTTTGTTTTGCAATCTGCAAGTTCCCAAAATATGAAATTGATGTTGCAGAGACAATAAGAGAGAGAGAGAGAGATTGATAGAGAAAGACAGAGTTAATTGAACCTTTTCATAAGGCTTCTCCTGTTTCTCTGTCATGTTATTCCATTTCTCAATTACCTCCCAGCCACACTTGCTCTCTGCTCTTCGCTCATTTCTAAACATGAAAAACGCAGACATGGGTTGCTTCGGTTTCAACGGGTCCTTTTATTTCCTGTAGAAATTCAATGAGACAAAGATTAGATAGAGAGGAAGAAGAAGGGGGCGAGAGAGAAATATAGAGAAAATTACTGAATTTACTTATTGAACTGAAGAAACTGCTCTTCCTCCAACAACTTCATGACTTCAGTTGTGAATGCCAAAGACGCAGACATTGGTTGATGAGGACTCAAACTGTGAAGATCAAAATGATGACGATCAAAAATCATAACTCTCACTTTTTTCGTGCTGATCTTCCTTTCTGCTGTCGATGCAGAAGAGGCGGCGGAGGATGTGGGAGTACCGAAAGGCGGAAAAAACCTTATTCTGTGACTCTATCATTTTGAGACACACACACACACACACACACACACACACAGAGACTGTGCGAATGGCTGCGAAAACTGTCGTGAGAGAGAGAGATAGAGAGACTGTGTGAATGGCTGCAAAAACTGTCGTGAAAGAGAGAGAGAGAGAGAGAGAGAGAGAGAGAGAGAGAGAGAGAGAGACTGTGTGGAATGGCTGAACTAAAAGTGATTAATATATATGGATAGACAGAGGGGACAAGGGATCAATGAAGGCCAGGGAGATTTTTTGTAACACCCTCAAAATAAACCCATAATAGCCATAACATTAACATGCATTTATAAAAGAAAACGAATCATTTGAGTTAGTCATCAGAGTATTCTTATTGACAGACATTACTTGTAACATCCTGCAACATCAAAATAAATGCCCTAAGGGCTTACATCTTTCCAAGCTAACACTTGGACACAAAAAGGATGAGTACTAACTCATTTACAAGTTAAGCCATAGGCTTGAATGTTTACATGAAATCCCAAACATAACAAAATAAAACATATAACTAAAGACAAGTCTTCAAAATCCCAAACATCAAATCCTTCCAGGCTAAGTCCGTGGAGGTAGCTTATCACCTGAACCTGAAAATGATGTTCCCATAAAGGGTGAGCCACAGCCCAGTAGAAAAATACTAAACAAAATATAAGCATTGAATAAAGCTATAGCATTCAATAGATGGTTAACCAAGATAATCAATTTTATCATTAAACAGTCTCATGACACTAATGTCTAAGACACATTTCACTTTCCATTATTATCAACATGGCTCAGAACCTGGCCAAACTTACAACAGTGAATTATATATCATAATCACATTACTTCCAATATCAACAAAACAAATGAGACTCATGCTCATATCAAAACACTTCATACTTCCCATTTGATACACATTTTAGTGCTGTATCAATAATCGTGTAAAAAACACTTCAATATAATAAGCACACATAAAAATGGTGCTAATGGAGTCCATCCCCTATCTCCTCCCAAACAAAAATCCGGTTTAGAGGTCCATCCCCTATCTTCCCCTAAACCGTGGAGTACATCCCCTATCTCCTCCCACACAATATGCAAATGCAATGCTCAACCAATACACGTATTTTCAGTATTAATTCAATAGTCAAAATTAATGACTTAACCAATGTGATTAGTTTCAGTTATTCCTAATCCACATGCAATGTCTACAACAATCACGACTATCCTCCACCGATAGCCCAAAACAGTTATTTCTAGACTGGAAATAAATATATCAACAATTTAATAGGTGAGTGATTTAAATCATCCAACTACACCATTTAATCACTGAATTTAACCAAATTCCCCAATTCCCTTAAATTAATTTTACAAATTTATTAATTAATACAACTAGGGTTTTTCCCAAAATTATCTAAGTAACCCCAACATCTTAAAATACCAAAACTTAGAACAAAGCTTATAGAATAGAGTAGGAAATCCCTACCTTGAAGATCACAACTAAAATAGAGAAGATGGAGATGATGACCCAAAATCCAAAGTGCTCCAAATCCTCTCTTTTTCAGATTAAAAGAAAGATCTCGCGAAGCTCTACCTTTCTTCCAAAGGAACTAGGGTAGAAGACCACAAGGAATAGATCAAATCTTAGAGAGAAGGTGAGAGTAGAGAGAGAAACTCTCAAATGGCGGTTTTTAAAGGTTAAGAAAGAAAAGGTAGGTCAAAAAGTGATCCAAAAAGTGAAATCACGGACTGATATAATTGACTCTACGCTCGAGCGTAGAAAGCCCCGCTCGAGCGTAAGACACAGAATCATGCTCGAGCGTGAAGAAAGCCGCTCGAGCGTCGATTGCACCCTTCCAGAAGTTTTGCAGGCGCTGGAACCCGCTCGAGCGTCAAACTCCCCGCTCGAGCGGAGGAGCAAAAACAAGGGATCACGCTCGAGCGTAAAAACTACCGCTCGAGCGGAAGAGCTGCAGAGCAAAATACTGGGAGATGAAAAATCACGCTCGAGCATCAAAATTCCTGCTCGAGCGGAGAAGCAACAACGAAGGGACCGCTCGAGCGTTAAAACTTACGCTCGAGCGTGAAGACCAAAATCTGGACATCACCTATTGGCATCTAAAATCAACCAACCTGTAACAGATCCGCCCAACACAACCTATACTTCAAATACAAAGAGATTAAAGGACAACAACAACCAATAAGTAATGACAGGATCCACGGAACCTAAGTCCGGATTCAATAATTTAAAGAGAAAAGACCGGGGTCGCTATAACCTCCCCTCCTTAAAAGAATTTCGTCCCCGAAATTAAGCACAAGGTTTCGAAAACAAGTTTTTCTCAAATTCCAACAATATGATAACTCACTAATAGACAACTTGACCCAACACCGGCCATTCCATCTCTTAACAAAGAGGCATGCCACAATATGAAAAACAACCATATATTTCAACCTGCATTAACACTATGCAAATTTTTTTTTTTTTTTTTTTTTTTTTTCAATTTCAACAATTTTCAATATATGCAATATATACAATGTTCCCTTAAACTTCCATTTCGAGGCAAGTTCCAAAATATTTCCATTAACCAAAACATTCTAAATGTTTTACAGCTTAAGACATATATAAAAAGCTTTAAAGTTCGACAATATTACAAAATCTAACTACAAGATTACAAATCAATAAACATGTCCGGATATTTCTCACGGACTTCCAACTCACGTTCCCATGTGGCTTCCTCCACCCCGTGATGTTTCCACAAAACTTTCACCAAAGGAATGGTCTTGCCTCGCAAGACTTGATCCCGCTTATCCAAGACCCTAACCGGTCTCTCCTCATACGAGACATCCTCATCAACTACTAAATCGGTCCAATCCAATACATGTGATGGATCCGGCTCATACTTCCGAAGCATACTCACATGAAACACGTCATGTACTCCGGACAACTGCGGCGGCAAAGCTAAACGATAAGCAGTCTCGCCAATCCTCTCAAGGATCTCAAAAGGACCAATGAATCGAGGGGACAACTTCCCGCTCTTCCCAAACCTCATCAATCCCCGTCTTGGTGATATCTTCAAAAAGACGTGATCACTCACCTCAAACACCAAAGGTCTTCTCCTACGGTCGGCGTAAGATTTCTGACGACTCTGGGCTGTAACAAGCCTCTTACGGATAAGCTCAACCTTCTCCGTTGTTTCCCTCACTAACTCCGGACCCAACAGAGGTGCATCACCCACCTCGGCCCAACAAACAGGAGACCTACACGGTCGGCCGTATAAGGCCTCAAACGGTGCCATACCGATACTAGATTGGAAGCTGTTGTTGTAGGCAAACTCCACTAATGGCAAGTGCCTCTCCCATGACCCGCTAAAGTCAAGAATACAACCCCGAAGCATATCTTCAAGGATCTGAACAGTACGCTCGGACTGCCCATCAGTCTGAGGATGATAAGCTGTACTAAAGGTCAACTTAGTACCTAAGGCGCTCTGCAAGCTCTGCCATAATCTGGCAGTAAAACGAGGATCTCTATCCGAGACGATCGTCACTGGAACCCCGTGCAATCTCACTATGTCCCGAATATACAAGTCGGCAAGATGATCTACCGTATCTCTCACGCGCATAGGAATAAAATGCGCCGACTTAGTTAACCGGTCTACAACTACCCAAATAGCATCACTACCCCGCTGAGTCCTCGGAAGACCCACAACGAAGTCCATAGTGACGTGTTCCCACTTCCACTCAGCAATAGGCAAGGGTTGCAACAAACCCGCTGGCCTCTGATGTTCAGCCTTCACTTGCTGACAAGTAAGGCACTTAGATACGAAAGCTGCCACATCCCTCTTCATACCCTGCCACCAGAACTAGCGACCCAAATCCCGATACATCTTAGTGCCTCCCGGATGCACCGCAAGGCGTGAATGATGAAAATCTCGGAGTACCTCTTCTCGACAAGACTCCGGCACAAACGGACGGTCTCGGTATCTCACACTCAGATCGGGATACACCGTCAAACCCTTCTCAACCTTCCCACCGGAAATCTTCTCACGGAGAGATTCCACCTCAGGGTCACTTCTCTGAGCCTCTAACACTCGAGTCACAAGTGTAGGCTGTGCAACAATAGAAAACAAGGCCGCAGCCTCAACGGACTCGCCCAGAAGTAAAGCAAACTCTCCAAGTGCACTCAACATCTTCCATTCTCGGATGGCTATACTAGCTATGACACCAACAGGTTTTCTGCTAAGGGCATCGGCCACCACATTGGCCTTTCCCGGATGATAATGCAATTCAAAATCATAATCCTCTATGAACTCCATCCACCTCCTCTGCCTCAAGTTCAAGTCTTTCTGTGTAAACAAATATTTCAGACTCTTATGATCCGAGAATACCTCAAATCTCTCACCATAAAGATAATGCCTCCAAATCTTCAAGGCAAATATCACAGCTGCTAACTCTAGATCATGCGTAGGGTAATTCTGCTCGTGAATTTTCAACTGACGTGAACCATAGGCAACTACTTTCCCTTCTTGCATTAATACACAACCCAGACCCTCTCGTGAGGCGTCACAATAGACTGCATAACCCAACCCTCTCTCTGGAATAATCAATACTGGAGCGGTAGTCAGTCTAACTTTCAACTCCTGAAACGACTTTTCACAAGTCTCACTCCATACAAATTTAACTCCCTTTCGAGTCAGTCTAGTCAACGGTGATGCTAACCTGGAGAAGTCTTTCACAAACCGACGGTAATACCCAGCTAACCCCAGGAAACTGCGGATCTCAAACACACTCTTAGGCTGTGCCCAATCTTGCACTGCCTCTACCTTGGATGTATCAACAGACACTCCTTCACCGGATACCACATGGCCTAAGAATTTGACTTCTCTCAGCCAGAACTCACACTTCCCAAACTTGGCATACAGCCTATGGGCTCTAAGTAACTCAAGCACCACCCTCAAGTGTGCCTCGTGCTCTTCCTCTGAAGGTGAATAGATAAGGATGTCGTCCACAAAAACGACTACAAACTGATCCAAGAATTCCCGGAAGATCCGGTTCATCAAGTCCATAAATACCGCCGGTGCATTGGTAAGCCCAAATGGCATCACCAAAAACTCATAGTGGCCATACCGCGTACGGAATGCCGTCTTTGGAATATCCTCCTCCCTGACTCTCAACTGATGATAACCTGATCTCAAGTCTATCTTCGAGAAACAACGGGAACCTTTCAACTGATCGAACAGATCATCTATACGGGGCATAGGGTACTTATTCTTAACCGTAGCCCGATTCAATTTCCGGTAATCTATACAAAGTCTCAAAGCACCACCTTTCTTTTTAACAAAGAGGGCCGGTGCTCCCCAAGGCGAAACACTAGGACGTATAAAGCCTTTATCTAGCAACTCCTGGAGTTGGATCTTCAACTCAACTAACTCAGCTGGGGCAAAACGATAGGGTGCCATAGAAATCGGCGCCGTGTCGGGCACTAGGTCAATAGAGAACTCAATCTCCCGATGCGGTGGCAAACCTACAAGATCCTCGGGAAAGACATCCGAGTACTCACAAACCACCCTTGGCAACACAATCTGAGTCTCATTATCCTCACTAATCAAAAGGTTAGCAAGTAGCCCACTAAGCTCACTCCTTCCTCGCCGAACATACCCTGGTGGCAACACATCACCAACCCGGTCCCCCAGAAAATGAAAATACTCTCCGCTCACGGTACAACAAGTGACCCTCTGGCGGTAGCAATCAATAACTGCCCGGTATGACGATAACCAGTCCATACCCAAAATAACATCGAAACCTCTCATAGGCATAACTACAAAGGAAAATGGGATTCTATGGTAATCAACCTCTATATCACAACCCCTAACACCGTGTTTCAAAATCAATTCACCCCCAAGAGGCGACACTACACAAATAGGAGATGCTAACTGTGCTAACTCCAACTCCAAAACAGATGCAAATGCAGCAGACACAAAGGAATGAGATGCACCCGTATCAATCAAAACATTAGCAACCGAGTTGCAAAACAAGAAAGTACCTCTCACAACAGATGGAGCCGGTACAAGATCCTGCGCGGTAACAGCATACACGCGCCCAGATGACCTCTGATCAACCTGCTCACCCCTAGGAGCATAAGATTGCTGCACCGACTAAGACGATGAAGCCCCCTGATTGGCCCTCGAGGCCTGACCTGACTGAGCTAGCTGTTGACCCTGAATCTGCCTCAAACCAGATGCACCAGGTGTGCCACCCAACTGGGGGCAATACCTCTTCATATGCCCTGGCTGACCACACTGATAACACGAGAGTGGCTGACCTCTACCCTGACTCTGGCTCTGAGATCGAGCCGAAGAAGATGCTGCTCTCTGAACTCCTCCCCTCTGAGGACAAACTGGAGACTTGTGGCCCAACTGGCCACACTTGAAACAGGTAATGTCTCCCTGACTGCCTTTCCCCGAACTAGCACTCGGTACAGGAAAAGTCGATCTCGAAAAGCTACCATGAGACTGCTGGGGATTAAAACCCTTCTGTCTCCTACCATCACTCTGACTATCCTGACTCCTCTTGGAGCCCTTCTGCCCTTCCTCCTCCTCTTGCATCATGATCTCCATATGGGCTGCAGCATCAACCATACGCCCATAATCCCGAATCATAGTTCCCCCAACTCTCAGCTTGAGGCCACGCCTCAACTTCCTCTCAAACTCAATACAACGGCGTTCCTCAGACGCCACCAATTCAGGTGCAAACCTGGATAAACTAGTAAATGCAGCCTCAAACTCGGCCACTGAAGAACTCGACTGCTTAAGCTGGCAGAACTGGTCTCTCAGCTTCTCCCTAACTGCTGGAGATAAGAACTTTTCCTGGAAAGCATTCACAAAAGCCTCCCATGTACCTCCTATACGCCCCTTAGTGAACTTCCACCACTGACCCGCATCCCCCTTCAACTGGAATGATGCCAAGGTCACCTTCAACCCCTCGTCTTCGATGCCAAGCTTCTCAAACGTCTTCGTTGTCTGTTCGAGCCATTCATCTGCCTTAAGCGGCTCTTTAGGATCACCCACAAATTCATCCGGATTAGACCGGAAGAACTCCCTCTTCAGAAAGGAAGGTCCTGCATCCGCAACAACAACCTGGGCTTGATTCTCAGCCCTAAGAATGCCTACTAACTCCCTGAATGCCCCTGCTATCTCTCGGGCTAAAGCGCCCATAGCCTGCTGGCCTACTGGCTCGGCCACATTGGCCTGGCCAATTCCCTCCTGAACTATCGGAATCTCCTCTGGCACAGGCACCTCCTGCCTACCCGGCCTACCACGCCTACCGCGTCCTCGTCCTCGTCCTGACATCCTAATAAAGGAAACAAAGACATTAGCACATTAATAAATGTGCCAAAGCTAAACACTCGCGTCCTAATACAATGGACAACAATAATTCATTCCACGTAAGCACATAATCACATAAGCACCTACGAATTTCATTCCCGGATAATGATAGTCCCAATGCGTTACTATAGTTCCGGTTGGAAGCAGCAGTGATCAAGTGCCTTTCCAACAAGACTACTAGAACTCAAGGGTCCAATCAACATCCTAGAAACTACATTCCATACCCACATAATCACATAAACATGTTATCACATAAGCATATAACGTTACACTAAGTCTCTATCAAACGAGACGAACCCATTGTGATACTAATCACTTCCCACGTACCCAAAGTATTCAAACCCGGTACGCTCTGATACCAAGTTGTAACACCCTCAAAATAAACCCATAATAGCCATAACATTAACATGCATTTATAAAAGAAAACGAATCATTTGAGTTAGTCATCAGAGTATTCTTATTGACAGACATTACTTGTAACATCCTGCAACATCAAAATAAATGCCCTAAGGGCTTACATCTTTCCAAGCTAACACTTGGACACAAAAAGGATGAGTACTAACTCATTTACAAGTTAAGCCCTAGGCTTGAATGTTTACATGAAATCCCAAACATAACAAAATAAAACATATAACTAAAGACAAGTCTTCAAAATCCCAAACATCAAATCCTTCCAGGCTAAGTCCGTGGAGGTAGCTTATCACCTGAACCTGAAAATGATGTTCCCATAAAGGGTGAGCCACAGCCCAGTAGAAAAATACTAAACCAAATATAAGCATTGAATAAAGCTATAGCATTCAATAGATGGTTAACCAAGATAATCAATTTTATCATTAAACAGTCTCATGACACTAATGTCTAAGACACATTTCACTTTCCATTATTATCAACATGGCTCAGAACCTGGCCAAACTTACAACAGTGAATTATATATCATAATCACATTACTTCCAATATCAACAAAACAAATGAGACTCATGCTCATATCAAAACACTTCATACTTCCCATTTGATACACATTTTAGTGCTGTATCAATAATCGTGTAAAAAACACTTCAATATAATAAGCACACATAAAAATGGTGCTAATGGAGTCCATCCCCTATCTCCTCCCAAACAAAAATCCGGTTTAGAGGTCCATCCCCTATCTTCCCCTAAACCGTGGAGTACATCCCCTATCTCCTCCCACACAATATGCAAATGCAATGCTCAACCAATACACGTATTTTCAGTATTAATTCAATAGTCAAAATTAATGACTTAACCAATGTGATTAGTTTCAGTTATTCCTAATCCACATGCAATGTCTACAACAATCACGACTATCCTCCACCGATAGCCCAAAACAGTTATTTCTAGACTGGAAATAAATATATCAACAATTTAATAGGTGAGTGATTTAAATCATCCAACTACACCATTTAATCACTGAATTTAACCAAATTCCCCAATTCCCTTAAATTAATTTTACAAATTTATTAATTAATACAACTAGGGTTTTTCCCAAAATTATCTAAGTAACCCCAACATCTTAAAATACCAAAACTTAGAACAAAGCTTATAGAATAGAGTAGGAAATCCCTACCTTGAAGATCACAACTAAAATAGAGAAGATGGAGATGATGACCCAAAATCCAAAGTGCTCCAAATCCTCTCTTTTTCAGATTAAAAGAAAGATCTCGCGAAGCTCTACCTTTCTTCCAAAGGAACTAGGGTAGAAGACCACAAGGAATAGATCAAATCTTAGAGAGAAGGTGAGAGTAGAGAGAGAAACTCTCAAATGGCGGTTTTTAAAGGTTAAGAAAGAAAAGGTAGGTCAAAAAGTGATCCAAAAAGTGAAATCACGGACTGATATAATCGACTCTACGCTCGAGCGTAGAAAGCCCCGCTCGAGCGTAAGACACAGAATCATGCTCGAGCGTGAAGAAAGCCGCTCGAGCGTCGATTGCACCCTTCCAGAAGTTTTGCAGGCGCTGGAACCCGCTCGAGCGTCAAACTCCCCGCTCGAGCGGAGGAGCAAAAACAAGGGATCACGCTCGAGCGTAAAAACTACCGCTCGAGTGGAAGAGCTGCAGAGCAAAATACTGGGAGATGAAAAATCACGCTCGAGCGTCAAAATTCCTGCTCGAGCGGAGAAGCAACAACGAAGGGATCGCTCGAGCGTTAAAACTTACGCTCGAGCGTGAAGACCAAAATCTGGGCATCACCTATTGGCATCTAAAATCAACCAACCTGTAACAGATCCGCCCAACACAACCTATACTTCAAATACAAAGAGATTAAAGGACAACAACAACCAATAAGTAATGACAGGATCCACGGAACCTAAGTCCGGATTCAATAATTTAAAGAGAAAAGACCGGGGTCGCTATATTTTTTTTTCAAACAGTGATAGCAGAGTGCGAGAGACACATTTGAACATGAATATACTCGCTTCCTCTCTCTCATCAGTAAATAGTATGATTCTTACATTCCATATTTTCTTCGAGCACGCTTTCCCTCTCTTCTACGGAAGTTTCATTCATTCCTTCCTTCCTAATTGCCAAACAGCAATATATCCTTATATGCTTATTTCTATAATTTCCATAATTTGAATTATTTACAATATGAATAATTTGAATAAAATTTGAATAATTTGAATAATTTAGAATATGAATAACTTGAATAATTTCCATAATTTGAATAATTATCCTAATAATTTGAATATTTTTCCTAATTTGAATTATTTACAATATGGAGGGAGGAGTGATTCGCGGAGTCTGTCCTAATTTCCATAATTTGGATTATTTACAATATGAATAATTTGAATAATTTCCATAATTTGAATAATTATCCTAATAATTTGAATAATTTTTATAATGGGCACCCAGATCATGTGCTAGCCAATTAGACAGCTATTAGAGTATCCCTAATGCTTACTAAAAAAAAATATATAATATTAAATTTGAATAAAAAATTAATGAAAAGTTTCATTTGATACTATGTGTTCCAATGCTAATTTTTTAATTTTTATCAAATAACTGGTCGACCAAAAGGTCGTCTGACTTATGTAAATTTTCATCAAACAATCAGTTGATTGGGAGGACAATCAATCGGTCATCCGGTGTATGGTGAAGTCTCTGCAAAAGTAACGGCTATCTATAAAAATTTGATAAACGATGAAGCCTCCCTCAATTTGATGAAATTTTTTATTTTCCTTTCATTTGATATGGGTTTGATGTCATGGTTGGAGCAACAAAAGTGTGCATATTTTAACAAATTTAAATTTGATGGAAAATCTAAGTAAAAGTTTGAGACGCTCTTATCGGAGTAGAAAAAAATAAATATATGCATTTATACTTAGGGCTTGTTAAGGAAATGGTTTTTTTAGTAATTTTGTTAAATTATGAGGTGAAAAAAATAAAGTGTTCAAGAATAATTTTTTCAATTTCAAAAAAGAAGTACAAAAAGAAAGAATGAATCTTTAACTTTTTTATATGATTTTTTAAAACGTTTTTAAGGATTTTTTGTTTTTCATTTTGTTTTATTTTATCAATCTCCCAAACAACCTCTTAAGCTTAATTTCATATCACTTGGTGGGCAAACAAAACAAATATCACATGTTTCTTTTTTGTCTCTTTAAATTTTGTGAATTTATAAAATTATTCATGCCACAAAAATCATCATAAGAATCAAGTAAGATCCAATAGGATAGAGAAGAGAAAAGAGGTAACAAGTAATGTAGATTCGTACAAACCATCATGATGGTTTACATTCATTTATATAATGCTACTTTTAATATATATTTTTTAAAGAAGTGTTGAAATTTCAATCCTAACATCTAGTTTGGTAGAAAAACCATGATCATAGCGTAATTATTTAGTAATTTCAAAACTTTATGTAATATTATTTATGTGATATTCTAAATTAATCATGTAGTAAAATATTGTATGACTGAAATGTGGAGATTTATACCATTATTAGATAATTAAAAGACAAATGACGACTGTGTTGTGATTTTTCTTATATGTCGAGGTTAATTATCATATAGACAATGTCATATGACGATAAAAAAAAATATTGACAATTTTATATGGTAATTTCATTTCTTCCAAATACTTTTCCATGTTTTGTTTTGCAATCTGCAAGTTCCCAATATATGAAATTGATGTTGCAGAGACAATAAGAGAGAGAGAGAGAGAGATTGATAGAGAAAGACTGAGTTAATTGAACCTTTTCATAAGGCTTCTTCTGTTTCTCTGTCATGTTATTCCATTTTTCAATTACCTCCCAGCCACTCTTGCTCTCTGCTCTTCGCTCATTTCTAAACATGAAAAACGCAGACATGGGTTGCTTCGGTTTCAACGGGTCCTTTTATTTCCTGTAGAAATTCAATGAGATAAAGGTTAGAGAGAGAAGAAGAAGAAGGGGGCGAGAGAGAAATATTGAGAAAATTACTGAATTTACTAATTCAACTGAAGAAACTGCTCTTCCTCCAACAACTTCACGGCTTCAGTTGTGAATGCCAAAGACGTAGACATTGGTTGATGAGGACTCAAACTGTGAAGATCAAAATGACGAAGATCAAAAATCATAACTCTCACTTTTTTTCCTGCTGATCTTCCTTTCTGTTGTCGGTGCAGAAGAGGCGGCGGAGGTTGTTGGAGTACCAAAAGGCAAAAAAAACCTTATTCTGTGACTCTGTCATTTTGAGACACACACACACACACACACACACACACAGACTGTGCGAATGGTTGCGAAAACTGTCGTGAGAGAGAGAGACAGAGAGACTGTGTGAATGGCTGCAAAAACTGTCGTGAAAGAGAGAGAGAGAGAGAGAGAGAGAGAGAGAGACAGAGAGAGAGAGACTGTGTGGAATGGCTGAACTAAAAGTGATTAATATATATGGATAGACTGAGGGGACGATGGATGAATGAAGGCCAGGGAGATTTTTTTTTTCAAACAGTGATGGCTGAGTGCGAGAGACACATTTGAACATGAATATACTCTCTTCCTCTCTCTCATCAGTAAATAGTATGATTCTTACATTCCATATTTTCTTCGAACACGCTTTCCCTCTCTTCTATGGAAGTTTCATTCATTCCTTCCTTCCTAGTTTCCAAAAGGCAATATATCCTTATATGCTTATTTCCATAATTTCCATAATTTGAATTATTTGCAATATGAATAATGTGAATAATATTTGAGTAATTTAAAATAGGAATAATTTGAAGAATTTCCATAATTTGAATAATTTGAATAATTGTCCTTATAATTTGAACATTTTTCATAATTTGAATTATTTACAATATGGAGGGAGGAGTGATTCGCGGAGTCTATCCTAATTTCCATAATTTGAATTATTTAATATATGAATAATTTGAATAATTTCCATAATTTGAAAAATTATCCGAATAATTTGAATAATTTTCATAATGGACACCCAGATCGTGCGCTAGACAATTAGACAGCTACTAGAGTATCTCTAATGCTTACTCAAAAAAAAATATAATATTAAATTTGAATAAAAAATTAATGAAAAGTTTCATATGATACTATGTGTTCCAATGCTTATTTTTTAATTTTTATCAAACAACTGGTTGACCAAAAGGTCGTCCCACTTATGTAAATTTTCATCAAACAATCAGTTGATCGGGAGGACAATCAATCGGTCATCCGGTGTATGGTGAAGTCTCTGCAAAAGTAACGGCTATCTGTAAAAATTTGATAAACGATGAAGCCTCCCTCAATTTGATGAAATTTTTTATTTTCCTTTCATTTGATATGGGTTTGATGTCATGGTTAGAGCAACAAAAGTGTGCGTATTTTAAAAAATTTAAATTTTATGGAAAATCTAAGTAAAAGTTTGAGACGCTCTTATCGGAGTAGAAAAAAATAAATATATGCATTTATACTTAGGGTTTGTTAAGGAAATGTTTTTTTAGTAATTTTGTTAAATTATGAGGTGAAAAAAATAAAGTGTTTAAGAATAATTTTTTGAATTTTTAAAAAAAGAAGTACAAAAAGAAATAAATGAATCTTTAACTTTTTTATATGATTTTTTAAAATTTTTTTAAGGATTTTTTGATTTTTGATTATATTTTATTTTATCAGTCTCCCAAACAACCTCTTAAGCTTAATTTCATATCACTTGATGGGTAAACGAAACAAATATCACATGTTTCTTTTCTGTCTCCTCAAAATTTGTTAATTTATAAAATTATTCATGTCACAAAAATCATCATAAGCATCAAATAAGATCCAATAGGATAGAGAAGAGAAAAGAGGTAACAAGTAATGTAGATTCGTGTAAACTATCATGATGATTTACATTCATTTATATAATGCTACTTTTTCTTTTTCTTTTTTAAAGAAGTGTTGAAATCTCAATCCTAACATCTAGTTTGGTAGAAAAACCATGATCATAGGGTAATTATTTAGTAATTTCAAAACATTATGTAATATTATTTATGTGATATTCTAAATTAATCATGTAGTAAAATACTGTATGACTGAAATGTGGAGATTTATACCATTATTAGATAATTAAAAGACAAATGACGACTGTGTTGTGATTTTTCTTATATGTTGAGGTTAATTATCATATAGACAATGTCATATGACGATAAAAAAAAATATAGACAATTTTATATGGTAATTTCATTTCTTCCAAATACTTTTCCATGTTTTGTTTTGCAATCTGCAAGTTCCCAATATATGAAATTGATGTTGCAGAGACAATAAGAGAGAGAGAGAGAGAGAGAGAGAGAGAGAGAGATTGATAGAGAAAGACTGAGTTAATTGAACCTTTTCATAAGGCTTCTTCTGTTTCTCTGTCATGTTATTCCATTTTTCAATTACCTCCCAGCCACTCTTGCTCTCTGCTCTTCGCTCATTTCTGAACATGAAAAACGCAGACATGGGTTGCTTCGGTTTCAACGGGTCCTTTTATTTCCTGTAGAAATTCAATGAGACAAAGATTAGATAGATAAGAAGAAGAAGGGGGCGAGAGAGAAATATAGAGAAAATTACTGAATTTACTTACGGAACTGAAGAAACTGCTCTTCCTCCAACAACATCATGGCTTCAGTTGTGAATGCCAAAGACGCAGACATTGGTTGATGAGGATTCAAACTGTGAAGATCAAAATGATGAAGATCAAAAATCATAACTCTCACTTTTTTCCTACCGATCTTCAGTTCTGCTGTCGGTGCAGAAAAGGCGGTGGAGGTTGTTGGAGTACCAAAAGGCAAAAAAAACCTTATTCTGTGACTCTGTCATTTTGAGACACACACACACACACACACACAGACTGTGCGAATGGTTGCGAAAACTGTCGTGAGAGAGAGAGACAGAGAGACTGTGTGAATGGCTGCAAAAACTGTCGTGAAAGAGAGAGAGAGCGAGAGAGAGAGAGAGACAGAGAGAGAGAGACTGTGTGGAATGGCTGAACTAAAAGTGATTAATATATATGGATAGACAGAGGGGACGAGGGATGAATGAAGGCCAGGGAGATTTTTTTTTCAAACAGTGATGGCTGAGTGCGAGAGACACATTTGAACATGAATATACTCTCTTCCTCTCTCTCATCAGTAAATAGTATGATTCTTACATTCCATATTTTCTTCGAACACGCTTTCCCTCTCTTCTATGGAAGTTTCATTCATTCCTTCCTTCCTAGTTTCCAAAAGGCAATATATCCTTATATGCTTATTTCCATAATTTCCATAATTTGAATTATTTGCAATATGAATAATGTGAATAATATTTGAGTAATTTAAAATAGGAATAATTTGAAGAATTTCCATAATTTGAATAATTTGAATAATTATCCTAATAATTTGAACATTTTTCATAATTTGAATTATTTACAATATGGAGGGAGGAGTGATTCGCGGAGTCTATCCTAATTTCCATAATTTGAATTATTTAATATATGAATAATTTGAATAATTTCCATAATTTGAAAAATTATCCGAATAATTTGAATAATTTTCACAATGGACACCCAGATCGTGCGCTAGACAATTAGACAGCTACTAGAGTATCTCTAATGCTTACTCAAAAAAAAAATATAATATTAATTTTGAATAAAAAATTAATGAAAAGTTTCATATGATACTATGTGTTCCAATGCTTATTTTTTAATTTTTATCAAACAAATGGTTGACCAAAAGGTCGTCCGACTTATGTAAATTTTCATCAAACAATCAGTTGACCGGGAGGACAATCAATCGGTCATCCGGTGTATGGTGAAGTCTCTGCAAAAGTAACGGCTATCTGTAAAAATTTGATAAGCGATGAAGCCTCCCTCAATTTGATGAAATTTTTTATTTTCCTGTCATTTGATATGGGTTTGATGTCATGGTTAGAGCAACAAAAGTGTGCGTATTTTAAAAAATTTAAATTTTATGGAAAATCTAAGTAAAAGTTTGAGACGCTCTTATCGGAGTAGAAAAAAATAAATATATGCATTTATACTTGGGGTTTGTTAAGGAAATGGTTTTTTAGTAATTTTGTTAAATTATGAGGTGAAAAAAATAAAGTGTTTAAGAATAATTTTTTGAATTTTTAAAAAAAGAAGTACAAAAAGAAATAAATGAATCTTTAACTTTTTTATATGATTTTTTAAAATTTTTTTAAGGATTTTTTGATTTTTGATTATATTTTATTTTATCAGTGTCCCAAACAACCTCTTAAGCTTAATTTCATATCACTTGATGGGTAAACGAAACAAATATCACATGTTTCTTTTCTGTCTCCTCAAAATTTGTTAATTTATAAAATTATTCATGTCACAAAAATCATCATAAGCATCAAATAAGATCCAATAGGATAGAGAAGAGAAAAGAGGTAACAAGTAATGTAGATTCGTGTAAACTATCATGATGATTTACATTCATTTATATAATGCTACTTTTTCTTTTTCTTTTTTAAAGAAGTGTTGAAATCTCAATCATAACATCTAGTTTGGTAGAAAAACCATGATCATAGGGTAATTATTTAGTAATTTCAAAACATTATGTAATATTATTTATGTGATATTCTAAATTAATCATGTAGTAAAATACTGTATGACTGAAATGTGGAGATTTATACCATTATTAGATAATTAAAAGACAAATGACGACTGTGTTGTGATTTTAATTATATGTTGAGGTTAATTATCATATAGACAATGTCATATGACGATAAAAAAAAATATAGACAATTTTATATGGTAATTTCATTTCTTCCAAATACTTTACCATGTTTTGTTTTGCAATCTGCAAGTTCCCAATATATGAAATTGATGTTGCAGAGACAATAAGAGAGAGAGAGAGAGAGAGAGATTGATAGAGAAAGACTGAGTTAATTGAACCTTTTCATAAGGCTTCTTCTGTTTCTCTGTCATGTTATTCCATTTTTTAATTACCTCCCAGCCACTCTTGCTCTCTGCTTTTCGCTCATTTCTGAACATGAAAAACGCAGACATGGGTTGCTTCGGTTTCAACGGGTCCTTTTATTTCCTGTAGAAATTCAATGAGACAAAGATTAGATAGATAAGAAGAAGAAGGGGGCGAGAGAGAAATATAGAGAAAATTACTGAATTTTCTTATTGAACTGAAGAAACTGCTCTTCCTCCAACAACATCATGGCATCAGTTGTGAATGCCAAAGACGCAGACATTGGTTGATGAGGACTCAAACTGTGAAGATCAAAATGATGAAGATCAAAAATCATAACTCTCACTTTTTTCCTACCGATCTTCCTTTCTGCTGTCGGTGCAGAAAAGGCGGTGGAGGTTGTTGGAGTACCAAAAGGCAAAAAATACCTTATTCTGTGACTCTGTCATTTTGAGACACACACACACACACAGACAGTGCGAATGGTTGCGAAAACTGTCGTGAGAGAGAGAGACAGAGAGACTGTGTGAATGGCTGCAAAAACTGTCGTGAAAGAGAGAGAGAGAGAGAGAGACAGAGAGAGAGAGACTGTGTGGAATGGCTGAACTAAAAGTGATTAATATATATGGATAGACAGAGGGGACGAGGGATGAATGAAGGCCAGGGAGATTTTTTTTTCAAACAGTGATGGCTAAGTGCGAGAGACACATTTGAACATGAATATACTCTCTTCCTCTCTCTCATCAGTAAATAGTATGATTCTTACATTCCATATTTTCTTCGAACACGCTTTCCCTCTCTTCTATGGAAGTTTCATTCATTCCTTCCTTCCTAGTTTCCAAAAGGCAATATATCCTTATATGCTTATTTCCATAATTTCCATAATTTAAATTATTTGCAATATGAAGAATGTGAATAATATTTGAGTAATTTAAAATAGGAATAATTTGAAGAATTTCCATAATTTGAATAATTTGAATAATTATCCTAATAATTTGAACATTTTTCATAATTTGAATTATTTACAATATGGAGGGAGGAGTGATTCGCGGAGTCTCTCCTAATTTCCATAATTTGAATTATTTAATATATGAATAATTTGAATAATTTCCATAATTTGAAAAATTATCCGAATAATTTGAATAATTCTCACAATGAACACCCAGATCGTGCGCTAGACAATTAGACAACTACTAGAGTATCTCTAATGCTTACTCAAAAAAAAAATATAATATTAATTTTGAATAAAAAATTAATGAAAAGTTTCATATGATACTATGTGTTCCAATGCTTATTTTTTAATTTTTATCAAACAAATGGTTGACCAAAAGGTCGTCCGACTTATGTAAATTTTCATCAAACAATCAGTTGACCGGGAGGACAATCAATCGGTCATCCGGTGTATGGTGAAGTCTCTGCAAAAGTAACGGCTATCTATAAAAATTTGATAAACGATGAAGCCTCCCTCAATTTGATGAAATTTTTTATTTTCCTTTCATTTGATATGGGTTTGATGTCATGGTTAGAGCAACAAAAGTGTGCGTATTTTAAAAAATTTAAATTTTATGGAAAATCTAAGTAAAAGTTTTAGACGCTCTTATCGGAGTAGAGAAAAATAAATATATGCATTTATACTTAGGGTTTGTTAAGGAAATGGTTTTTTAGTAATTTTGTTAAATTTTGAGGTGAAAAAAATAAAGTGTTTAAGAATAATTTTTTTGAATTTTTAAAAAAAGAAGTACAAAAAGAAATAAATGAATCTTTAACTTTTTTATATGATTTTTTAAAATTTTTTTAAGGATTTTTTGATTATATTTTATTTTATCAGTCTCCCAAACAACCTCTTAAGCTTAATTTCATATCACTTGATGGGCAAACGAAACAAATATCACATGTTTCTTTTCTGTCTCCTCAAAATTTGTTAATTTATAAAATTATTCATGTCACAAAAATCATCATAAGCATCAAATAAGATCCAATAGGATAGAGAAGAGAAAAGAGGTAACAAGTAATGTAGATTCGTGTAAACTATCATGATGATTTACATTCATTTATATAATGCTACTTTTTCTTTTTTTTTTTTTAAAGAAGTGTTGAAATCTCAATCCTAACATCTGGTTTGGTAGAAAAACCATGATCATAGGGTACTTATTTAGTAATTTCAAAACATTATGTAATATTATTTATGTGATATTCTAAATTAATCATGTAGTAAAATACTGTATGACTGAAATGTGGAGATTTATACCATTATTAGATAATTAAAAGACAAATGATGACTGTGTTGTGATTTTTCTTATATGTCGAGGTTAATTATCATATAGACAATGTCATATGACGATAAAAAAAAATATAGACAATTTTATATGGTAATTTCATTTCTTCCAAATACTTTTCCATGTTTTGTTTTGCAATCTGCAAGTTCCCAATATATGAAATTGATGTTGCAGAGACAATAAGAGAGAGAGAGAGAGAGAGAGATTGATAGAGAAAGACTGAGTTAATTGAACCTTTTCAAAAGGCTTCTTCTGTTTCTCTGTCATGTTATTCCACTTTTCAATTACCTCCCAGCCACTCTTGCTCTCTGCTCTTCGCTCATTTCTGAACATGAAAAACGCAGACATGGGTTGCTTCGGTTTCAACGGGTCCTTTTATTTCCGGTAGAAATTCAATGAGACAGATTAGATAGATAAGAAGAAGAAGGGGGCGAGAGAGAAATATAGAGAAAATTACTGAATTTACTTATTGAACTGAAGAAACTGCTCTTCCTCCAACAACATCATGGCTTCAGTTGTGAATGCCAAAGACGCAGACATTGGTTGATGAGGACTCAAACTGTGAAGATCAAAATGATGAAGATCAAAAATCATAACTCTCACTTTTTTCCTGCTAATCTTCCTTTCTGCTGTCGGTGCAGAAAAGGCGGTGGAGGTTGTTGGAGTACCAAAAGGCAAAAAAAACCTTATTCTGTGACTCTGTCATTTTGAGACACACACACACACACACACAGACTATGCGAATGGTTGCGAAAACTGTCGTGAGAGAGAGAGACAGAGAGACTGTGTGAATGGCTGCAAAAACTGTCGTGAAAGAGAGAGAGAGAGAGAGAGAGAGAGAGGGAGAGAGAGAGACAGAGAGAGAGAGAGACTGTGTGGAATGGCTGAACTAAAAGTGATTAATATATATGGATAGACAGAGGGGACGAGGGATGAATGAAGGCCAGGGAGATTTTTTTTTCAAACAGTGATGGCTGAGTGAGAGAGACACATTTGAACATGTATATACTCTCTTCCTCTCTCTCATCAGTAAATAGTATGATTCTTACATTCCATATTTTCTTCGAACACGCTTTCCCTCTCTTCTATGGAAGTTTCATTCATTCCTTCCTTCCTAGTTTCCAAAAGGCAATATATCCTTATATGCTTATTTCCATAATTTCCATAATTTGAATTATTTGCAATATGAATAATGTGAATAATATTTGAGTAATTTAAAATAGGAATAATTTGAAGAATTTCCATAATTTGAATAATTATCCTAATAATTTGAACATTTTTCATAATTTGAATTATTTACAATATGGAGGGAGGAGTGATTCGCGGAGTCTATCCTAATTTCCATAATTTGAATTATTTAATATATGAATAATTTGAATAATTTCCATAATTTGAAAAATTATCCGAATAATTTGAATAATTTTCATAATGGACACCCAGATCGTGCGCTAGACAATTAGACAGCTACTAGAGTATCTCTAATGCTTACTCAAAAAAAAATATAATATTAAATTTGAATAAAAAATTAATGAAAAGTTTCATATGATACTATGTGTTCCAATGCTTATTTTTTAATTTTTATCAAACAACTGGTTGACCAAAAGGTCGTCCGACTTATGTAAATTTTCATCAAACAATCAGTTAACCGGGAGGACAATCAATCGGTCATCCAGTGTATGGTGAAGTCTCTGCAAAAGTAACGGCTATCAGTAAAAATTTGATAAACGATGAAGCCTCCCTCAATTTGATGAAATTTTTTATTTTCCTTTCATTTGATATGGGTTTGATGTCATGGTTAGAGCAACAAAAGTGTGCGTATTTTAAAAATTTTAAATTTTATGGAAAATCTAAGTAAAAGTTTGAGACGCTCTTATCGGAGTAGAGAAATATAAATATATGCATTTATACTTAGGGTTTGTTAAGGAAATGGTTTTTTAGTAATTTTGTTAAATTATGAGGTGAAAAAAATAAAGTGTTTAAGAATAATTTTTTGAATTTTTAAAAAAAGAAGTACAAAAAGAAATAAATGAATCTTTAACTTTTTTATATGATTTTTTAAAATTTTTTTAAGGATTTTTTGATTATATTTTATTTTATCAGTCTCCCAAACAACCTCTTAAGCTTAATTTCATATCACTTGATGGGCAAACGAAACAAATATCACATGTTTCTTTTCTGTCTCCTCAAAATTTGTTAATTTATAAAATTATTCATGTCACAAAAATCATCATAAGCATCAAATAAGATCCAATAGGATAGAGAAGAGAAAAGAGGTAACAAGTAATGTAGATTCGTGTAAACTATCATGATGATTTACATTCATTTATACAATGCTACTTTTTCTTTTTCTTTTTTAAAGAAGTGTTGAAATCTCAATCCTAACATCTAGTTTGGTAGAAAAACCATGATCAAAGGGTAATTATTTAGTAATTTCAAAACATTATGTAATATTATTTATGTGATATTCTAAATTAATCATGTAGTAAAATACTGTATGACTGAAATGTGGAGATTTATACCATTATTAGATAATTAAAAGACAAATGACGACTGTGTTGTGATTTTTCTTATATGTCGAGGTTAATTATCATATAGACAATGTCATATGACGATAAAAAAAAATATAGACAATTTTATATGGTAATTTCATTTCTTCCAAATACTTTTCCATGTTTTGTTTTGCAATCTGCAAGTTCCCAATATATGAAATTGATGTTGCAGAGACAATAAGAGAGAGAGAGAGAGAGAGAGAGAGAGAGAGAGAGAGAGATTGATAGAGAAAGACTGAGTTAATTGAACCTTTTCATAAGGCTTCTTCTGTTTCTTTGTCATGTTATTCCATTTTTCAATTACCTCCCAGCCACTCTTGCTCTCTGCTCTTCGCTCATTTCTGAACATGAAAAACGCAGACATAGGTTGCTTCGGTTTCAACGGGTCCTTTTATTTCCTGTAGAAATTCAATGAGACAAAGATTAGATAGATAAGAAGAAGAAGGGGGCGAGAGAGAAATATAGAGAAAATTACTGAATTTACTTATTGAACTGAAGAAACTGCTCTTCCTCCAACAACATCATGGCTTCAGTTGTGAATGCCAAAGACGCAGACATTGGTTGATGAGGACTCAAACTGTGAAGAACAAAATGATGAAAATCAAAAATCATAACTCTCACTTTTTTCCTGCTGATCTTCCTTTCTGCTGTCGGTGCAGAAAAGGCGGTGGAGGTTGTTGGAGTACCAAAAGGCAAAAAATACCTTATTCTGTGACTCTGTCATTTTGAGACACACACACACACACACACACACACACACACACACACACACACACACACACAGACTGTGCGAATGGTTGCGAAAACTGTCGTGAGAGAGAGAGACAGAGAGACTGTGTGAATGGCTGCAAAAACTGTCGTGAAAGAGAGAGAGAGAGATAGAGAGAGAGAGAGACTGTGTGGAATGACTGAACTAAAAGTGATTAATATATATGGATAGACAGAGGGGACGAGGGATGAATGAAGGCCAGGGAGATTTTTTTTTCAAACAGTGATGGCTGAGTGCGAGAGACACAATTGAACATGAATATACTCTCTTCCTCTCTCTCATCAGTAAATAGTATGATTCTTACATTCCATATTTTCTTCGAACACGCTTTCCCTCTCTTCTATGGAAGTTTCATTCATTCCTTCCTTCCTAGTTTCCAAAAGGCAATATATCCTTATATGCTTATTTCCATAATTTCCATAATTTGAATTATTTGCAATATGAATAATGTGTATAATATTTGAGTAATTTAAAATAGGAATAATTTGAAGAATTTCCATAATTTGAATAATTTGAATAATTATCCTAATAATTTGAACATTTTTCATAATTTGAATTATTTACAATATGGAGGGAGGAGTGATTCGCGGAGTCTATCCTAATTTCCATAATTTTCATAATGGACACCCAGATCGTGCGCTAGACAATTAGACAGCTACTAGAGTATCTCTAATGCTTACTCAAAAAAAAATATAATATTAAATTTGAATAAAAAATTAATGAAAAGTTTCATATGATACTATGTGTTCCAATGCTTATTTTTTAATTTTTATCAAACAACTGGTTGACCAAAAGGTCGTCCGACTTATGTAAATTTTCATCAAACAATTAGTTGACCGGGAGGACAATCAATCGGTCATCCGGTGTATGGTGATGTAACGCCCTCAAAATAATAACATTAAACCCGTCAGATACGACATGCATTTACATATAAACTAACCACATTACTTTATTTCATTGAGTTTCATTACATAAGTATTACATGTTAACATGAAAACAAAATGCCCTACGGGCTTACAGCTTTCCAAGTTAACACTTGGTTACAACAAAAGAGTACTAACTCGTTTACACATTAAGCCCTTGGCTTGAAGTTACATGTAATACATCAAAAGTAAAACAACTACACTATGTCCGCCTCTAGCCTCCCAAGCTATGTAACGCCCTCAAAAATAACCCATTTTATATATCATTGACATTCATTATTTAAAGAAGACAATCTATTAATTCATTCATCAGAGTATTACAAAATAAAGCATTACATGTATCATCGAATAAAATGCCCTACAGGCTTACATCTTTCCAAGCCAACACTTGGATCCAAAAATATGAGTTCTAACTCAATACAAGAAAAGCCCTAGGCTTGAATGTTTACATGTACTAACAATTTAAGACAGTTAACTAAAAGTAGTCTTCTTCAATCCAGAAGCCAAACCCTCCCAAGCTAATTCCTTGGAGGTAGTTTATCACCTGAACCTGAAAATGATGTTCCCATAAAGGGTGAGCCACAGCCCAGTAGAAATATACTAAACCACATATAAGCAATGAATAAAGCAATAGCATTCAACAGATGGTTAACCAAGATAATCAATTACTTTATTTTACAGTCTCATGACACTATTGTCTAAGATACGTTTTACTTACCAATTTTATCAACATGGCTCAGAACCTGGCCAAACTTACAACAGTGAATCACATATATCATATTCACATCCTTCCAATATCAACAAACAAATGAGACTCAAGCTCAAATCAAACACTTCATACTTCCAGATTGATACACATTTTAGTGCTGTATCAATAAAACACTTCTATATAAATAAGCACACATAAAAGTGATGCTAATGGAGTCCATCCCCTATCTCCTCCCAAACAAAATCCGGTTTAGAGGTCCATCCCCTATCTTCCCCTAAACCGTGGAGTACATCCCCTATCTCCTCCCACACACAAACAATGTATGCAAATGCAATGCTCAATCAATACACGTATTTTCTGTATCAATGCCACAGTCAAAATTAATGACTTAACCAATGTGATTAGTTCCAGTTATTCCTAATCCACATGCAATGTCTACAACAATCATGACTATCCTCCACCGATAGCCCAAAACAGTTATTTCTAAACTGAAAATAACTATGTCCACAATTCAATAGACAAATGATTCAAATTATCCAATTATGCCATTTAATCAATGAATTCCCCAATTCCATGAATTTAACCATCTTTTCCCAATTCCATGAATTACTTATACAAATCAATTCAATAATTCAACTAAGGTTTTTCCCAAAATTTACCAAAGTACTCCCAACATATTAAAATACCAAAACTTAGAACATAACCTATAAAATGGAGTAGGAAATCCCTACCTCAAAGAAAACAACCCAAAAGGTGAAGAAAGAGATGAATGCCCAAATACCAAAGTGCTCCAAATCGCCAAATGCTCAGATTAAATGGTAGCCCTTGCCTCACTCTATCTTTTATATGAAGGATCTAGGGTAGAAACACACCCTAAGTGGATCAAATCTAAGAAAGAAGGTGAGTAGAGAGAGAGAGAAGTCAGACCTAGGGTTTGGAATCAAAAGAAAATGAAAAAGACTGATCAAATCCCGCTGCTGTGTATATAAACTGGACAGGCTCGCTCGAGCGAAGACTTGGTCGCACGAGCGACCAGACATAGAGAAAATACGCTCGAGCCAAGGAAGCCTTGCACGAGCCAACAACTCAAAAGCTCGCTCGAGCGAAAGAAAGCTCGGTCGAGCGAAGAACTCATACCCTCAGGTCTGAACCCAGACACACGCTCGAGCGAAGGAACTATAGCTCGAGCGAAGGATGAACTAACTCGCTCGAGCGAAGAAAAGCTCGCTCGAGCCAAGAATGCACAGCTACAGGTCCAAATCAAACACTACCTCTCGCTCGAGCGAACAACTCCTCGCTCGAGCGAAGAACCAAAAACCTGGACAGCAACTCTTGGTTTCTAAACCCAACCAACCTGAAACAAACCTACCCAACACATCCTATAATTCCAAAAGAGAAAATAAAGGACAACAACACCAATTATACAATGACAGAATCTACGGAACCTAAGTCCGGATACAATAATCAAATGGGAAAAGACCGGGGTCGCTATAAGCTATGTCCTTGGAGGTGGCATGCTTCCTGTACCTGAAAATGATATTCCCATATAGGGTGAGCCACAGCCCAGTAGAAATGCACTAAACCAACCATGGACAATGACTAAAACATTAGCAATTGATAGTTGGTCAACACTGATACAATCACATAAATAACATATTTATGTCAACGACTTACAAGTCCCAATTACTTTTCATTTTCCCTTTAACAACAGATAAGCATACTAGCTCTACCATCATTTCCACAGATATGTATAAAAACTATATCTCACATTCAGATCAGCATAAAAACTATATCCACATTCTCAACAGATATGTATAACAACAATATCCACAGATAAGCATACAAGCTGTATCCATACTTCACAAAGATAAGCATATGAGCTCTATCTTCACTTCTCTAGACAAGCATATGAGCTGTGTCTACGGAGTTCATCCCCTATCTCCTCCCAATACCTATCCGGTTTAGAGGTACATCCCCTATCTTCCCCTAAACCGCGGAGTACATCCCCTATCTCCTCATCTACACATAACGTATATAAACACATTGGTTCTATATACAATCACACAATACACACAATTAATGTATTCTATCAACAGTCAAGTTCCATGACACATTCCATTGATTAGTTTCCGTTTACCTAATCATCATGCATTGTCTACAACAATCTCGACTATCCTCCACCGATAGCCCAAAGCAGTTATTTCTAAAACAGAAAAATAAATGCACAAATGGATATTCAATCAACATTTCATTTCCTCATTTCTCACCAATTAATTATCCCAATTAATTAAACAATGTAATTAGGCCATTTTCCATAATTACTATTTCAACCCTTAGGTCCCATTTTCATCAATGATTCAACAATCATTCCATTTTTCTATGCCAAACATGTATCTAGGTTTATTATGAATTAAACCCCAACTTTTGTAAAATTACACAAAAGCCCCAAACTTTCACAAAAATTACCGAACCAAGACCAACATCTCAAAATACCAAAATTTAAAGACAAAACCCATAGAGAGGAGTAGGATATCCCTACCTTGAAGTTTCAGCCAAAAAGAGATGAAGACTCCAAGATCAACTTGCTCCAAACCCAAACTTTTTCAGATTAAATCGAAGCTCTTAACACCCTCTACCTTTTTAACAAAGGCCCTAGGCTAGATTCACACCCTAGGGAGATCAAACCTTAGAGAGAGTGCAAGTTTAGAGAGAGAGAGTGTCGGATTAGGGGTTTACTCAAAGAAAAGAAGTGAAAAAGTGATGTTTTAGACGCTGCTGTGCGCTGATATAAAACACGCTCGCTCGAGCGAAGGATTGGTCGCTCGAGCGACCAGACACAGAAAACTCTCGCTCGAGCCAAGAAGTTCTCGATCAAGCGAAGAAAAACCCAGACCGCTCGAGCCACGAAAAGCTCGCTCGAGCCAAGAAAGACAGCTCTCAGGTCCAGAACCGGTGCAACACAACTCTCGCTCGAGCGACAAACTCCTCGCTCGAGCGAAGGACCAAAAATCAGGGCAGCAACACTAGGCTCCCAAACGCAACCAACCTGTAACAAACCTGCCCAACGCATCTTATAACTCAATATACAAAGTAAAGAGGATGCAAACTAGAAAATAAACAACTACCAACATTCACGGACACATGTCCGGATCACTGTACAACAAGGGTAAGCCTGGGATCACTATAACCTCCCCCCCTTAAAGAATTTCGTCCCCGAAATTAAGCACAAGTTTTCAAAAACAAGTTTTTCCTCATTTTAAACAATGTTACACTTGAACATTCAACAATTCGACCCATTACCGGTCATCCCATCCCTTTAACAAGAGACATATCACAATATGTAAACAGCATATGTATTATTAACATGCACCAACATTATGCACTAACTTTCCAATGTCAACAATATATTCAACATATATAGTGTTACATCCAACTACCATATGAGGCAAGTTCCAAAACATGTTTCCAATAATCAAAACATTCTCAATGTTTCACAACTTAGGACATATATAAAAGCTCTTAAGTTCAACATAATGTAAAATTTAAATACAAGATCACATATCAACAAACAAGTCCGGATATTTCTCACGGACTTCCAACTCACGTTCCCAAGTGGCTTCCTCCACTCCGTGATGTTTCCACAAGACTTTCACCAAAGGAATGGTCTTACCACGCAGGACCTGATCCCGCCTATCCAAGACCCGAACCGGTCTCTCCTCATACGAGGCATCCTCATCTACCTCTAAATCGCTCCAATCCAGCACATGTGATGGATTTGGCTCATACTTCCGAAGCATACTCACATGAAACACATCATGCACTCCGGACAACTACGGCGGTAAGGCTAACCGATAAGCAACCTCACCTATCTTCTCAAGGATCTCAAAAGGACCAATAAACCGAGGGGATAACTTCCCACTCTTCCCAAACCTCATCAGGCCTCGTCTAGGTGATATCTTCAGAAAGACATGATCACCTACCTCAAACGCCAAAGGCCTCCTCCTACGGTCGGCATAGCTCTTTTGTCGACTCTGGGCTGTAACAAGCCTCCTACGGATAAGCTCAACTTTCTCCATCGTCTCCCTAACCAACTCCGGACCCAACAAAGGTGCATCACCCACCTCGGCCCAACAAACTGGAGACCTACACAGTCGGCCATACAAGGCCTCAAACGGTGCCATACCGATGCTAGACTGAAAACTATTGTTGTAGGCAAACTCTACCAATGGCAAGTGCCTCTCCCACGTCCCACTGAAATCCAGGACACAACCCCGAAGCATATCCTCGAGGATCTGAATAGTACGCTCGGACTGCCCGTCAGTCTGAGGATGATAAGCCGTACTAAAGGTCAACTTAGTGCCCAGTGCACTCTGCAAACTCTGCCACAACCTAGCAGTAAAACGAGGATCTCTATCTGAGACGATCGTCACTGGGACCCCGTGCAATCTCACTACGTCCTGAATATACAGGTCGGCAAGATGATCTACCGAATCTCTCACGCGCATAGGAATAAAGTGTGCCGATTTAGTCAACCGGTCTACAACCACCCAAATAGCATCACTACCCCGCTGAGTCCTCGGAAGACCTACAACGAAGTCCATAGTGACATGCTCCCACTTCCACTCGGCAATAGGCAAGGGTTGCAACAAACCCGCTGGCCTCTGATGCTCGGCCTTCACTTGCTGGCAAGTAAGGCACTTCGATACGAAAACAGCCACATCTTTCTTCATACCCCGCCACCAAAACTGGCGACCCAAATCCTGATACATCTTAGTACCTCCCGGATGCACCGCAAGGCGCGAATGGTGAAACTCTCGGAGTACCTCCTCTCGGCAAGCCTCCGGTACAAACAAACGGTCTCGGTATCTCACACTCAGGTCGGGATACACCGTCAAACCCTTCTCAACTTTCCCACTGGAGATCTTCTCTCGGAGGGATTCTACCTCAAGGTCACCTCTCTGTGCCTCTAACACTCTAATCACAAGTGTAGGCTGCGCAACAACAGAAAACAAAGCCGCAGCCTCGACAGATTCGCCCAGTAGCAAATCAAACTCGCCAAGTGCTCCCAACATCTCCCATTCCCGGATGGCTATACTAGCAACATCACTAATGGTCTTCCTACTAAGGGCATCGGCCACAACATTGGCCTTTCCCGGATGATAATGTAACTCAAAATCATAATCCTCGATGAACTCCATCCATCTCCTCTGCCTCAAATTCAAGTCTCTCTGGGTAAACAGATACTTCAAACTCTTATGATCCGAGAATACCTCGAACCTCTCACCATAAAGGTAGTGCCTCCAGATTTTCAAGGCAAAGATCACAGCTGCTAACTCTAGGTCGTGAGTAGGGTAATTCTTCTCGTGTATTTTCAACTGACGTGAGCCATAAGCTACCATTTTCCCCTCTTGCATCAACACACAACCCAAACCCTCTCGTGAGGCATCACAATAAACCGCATAACCCAACCCTCTCTCCGGAATAATCAATACCGGAGCGGTGGTCAATCTAACTTTCAGCTCTTGGAACGACTTTTCACAAGTCTCACTCCACACAAACTTGACTCCCTTCCGAGTCAGTCTAGTCAACGGTGACGCTAACCTGGAGAAATCTTTCACAAACCGACGGTAATACCCAGCCAATCCCAGAAAACTGCGGATCTCAAACACACTCTTAGGCTGTGCCCAATTTTGCACTGCCTCAACCTTGGATGTATCAACAGACACCCCTTCCCCGGATACCACGTGGCCTAAGAATTTGACTTCCCTCAGCCAGAACTCACACTTCCCAAACTTGGCATACAGCCTATGGGCTCTAAGTAACTCAAGCACCACTCTCAAGTGTGCCTCGTGCTCCTCCTCAGAAGACGAATAGATAAGGATATCGTCCACGAAAACAACCACAAATCGGTCTAAGAACTCCCGGAAAATCCGGTTCATCAAGTCCATAAAGACTGCCGGTGCATTGGTAAGTCCGAATGGCATCACCAAAAACTCATAATGGCCATACCGCGTACGGAATGCCGTCTTAGGAATATCTTCCTCCCTGACCCTCAACTGATGGTAACCCGATCTCAAGTCTATCTTAGAGAAACAACGGGAACCCTTCAACTGGTCAAACAAATCATCTATACGGGGCATAGGATACTTATTCTTAACCGTAGCCCGATTCAACTTCCGGTAGTCTATACACAATCTCAAGGCACCATCTTTCTTTTTAACAAAGAGTGCCGGTGCTCCCCATGGTGAAACACTAGGGCGAACAAAACCCTTATCTAGCAATTCCTGGAGCTGAACTTTCAACTCAACCAACTCTGCTGGAGCAAAACGGTAAGGTGCCATAGAAATCGGCGCCGTACCAGGCACTAAATCAATAGAGAACTCTATCTCTCGGTGAGGTGGCAAACTAACAAGATCTTCGGGAAAGACATCCGAATACTCACAAACCACCCTCGGTAACACAACCTGGGTCTCACCACTCTCACCACTCTCAAAGCTGGCGAGTAGACTACTAAGCTCACTTCGCCCTCGCGAATCATACCCCGGTGGCAAAACACTACCAACCCGGTCTCCCAAGAAATGGAACCACTCCCCGCTCAAGGTACATAACGTGACCCTCTGGCGGTAGCAATCAATAACAGCCCGGTATGACGATAACCAGTCCATACCCAAAATAACATCAAAACCCTTCATGGGCATGACAACAAACGGAAAAGGAAGCCTATAATCGGCGACCTCTATATCACATCCTCTAACACCCTGTTTCAGGATCAACTCACCACCCAAAGGCGATACCACACAAATAGGAGATGCTAACTGTGCTAACTCCAATTCCAAAACAGATGCAAATGCAGCAGATACAAAAGAATGAGATGCACCCGTGTCTATCAACACATTAGCAACCGAGTTGCAAAACAGAAAAGTACCTCTCACTACTGATGGAGCTGGTACTAAATCCTGCGCGGTAACAGCATACACGCGCCCCGTAGGCCCCTGGTCTACCTGCTCACCTCTCGGAGCAAAAGACTGCTGCACAGACTGGGATGACGAAGCTCCCGGATTGGCCCTCGAGGCCTGCACAGACTGAGCTGGCTGAAAACCCTGCGTCTGCCTAGAACCAGACGCTCCCGAAGTGGCACTCAACTGTGGGCAAAACCTCTTCATGTGCCCAGGTTGTCCACACTGATAACAAGTCAAGAGCTGCCCCCTGCCCAAACTCTGACTCTGCGGTCTAGCTGAAGAAGAAGCAGCTTTCTGACCCCCACCCTTCTGCGGGCAAACAGATACCTTGTGACCCAGCTGGCCACACTTGTAACAGGTGAAATCCCCCTGACCACCTCTCCCGGAGCCTGCACTCGGCACTGGAAAGGTCGATCTAGCAACACCACCCTGCGACTGCTGAGGGTTATAACCCTTCTGTCTCCTGCCATCACTCTGACTATCCTGGCTCCTCTTGGAGCCTCTCTGACCCTCATCCTCCTCCTGCATCATAAGCTCCATATGAGCTGCAGCGTCCACTAGGTGTCTATACTCTCGAATATAAGACCCACCAATTCTCAACTTGAGGCCCCGCCTCAACTTCCGCTCAAACTCATAGCAACGGCGTTCCTCAGACGCCACCAGTTCAGGTGCAAACCTAGACAGACTGGTAAAAGTAGCCTCAAACTCGGCCACTGACAAGCCCTGCTGATTAAGCCGGCTAAACTGATCCCTCAGCTTCTCCCTAGCTGCTGCTGATAAAAACCTCTCCTAAAAAGCATTCACAAACGCCTCCCAAGTACCACCAACACGAGCTTTCTCGTACTTCCACCATTGACCCGCATCTCCCTTCAGTTGGAAGGATGCCAAGGTCACTTTCAGTGCTCCATCCTCGATGCCAAGCATCTCAAACGTCTTCGTTGTCTGTTCGAGCCATTCATCTGCCTTAAGCGGCTCTTTAGGATCCCCGATAAACTCGTCCGGATTACACCGGAAGAACTCCCTCTTCAAGAAGGAAGGCCCTGTCTCAGCTGCCTGATTCCCAGCTCTAAGAATACCCAAAGCTCCTGCTATCTCTCTGGCCAAGGCACCCATAGCCTGCTGACCTACTGGCTCGGCCACATTGGCCTGCCCAACTCCCTCCTGCACTGCCGGAATCTCACCCTGTAACGGTACTTCCTGCCTCGCAGGTCTACCGCGCCTAGCACCTCTTCCTCGTCCTGACATCCTAATAAAGGCAACACAGAACGTTAGCACATTCATAAATGTGCCGAAACTAAACACTCACGTCCTAATGCATGGACAACTGTAATTCACTCCACATAAGCACATAAACACATAAGCACTTACGAATTTCATTTCCGGATAATAATAGTCCCGAGGCGTTACTAGAGTTCCGGTTAGAAACAGCATTGATCAAGTGCTTTTCCAACAAGACTCCCAGAAACTCAAGGATCCAATCAATATCCTAGAAATTAAATCCCATACCCACATAGTCACATACGCATGTTATCAAATAAACACATAGCGTATGATACTACATCTAAGTCTCTATCAAGCGAGACAAACCCATTGTGATCCTAATCACTTCCCACGTACCCAAAGTATTCGAACCCGGTACGCTCTGATACCAAGTTGTAACGCCCTCAAAATAATAACATTAAACCCGTCAGATACGACATGCATTTACATATAAACTAACCACATTCCTTTATTTCATTGAGTTTCATTACATAAGTATTACATGTTAACATCAAAACAAAATGCCCTACGGGCTTACAGCTTTCCAAGTTAACACTTGGTTACAACAAAAGAGTACTAACTCGTTTACACATTAAGCCCTTGGCTTGAAGTTACATGTAATACATCAAAAGTAAAACAACTACACAATGTCCGCCTCTAGCCTCCCAAGCTATGTCCTTGGAGGTGGCATGCTTCCTGTACCTGAAAATGATATTCCCATATAGGGTGAGCCACAGCCCAGTAGAAATGCACTAAACCAACCATGGACAATGACTAAAACATTAGCAATTGATAGTTGGTCAACACTGATACAATCACATAAATAACATATTTATGTCAACGACTTACAAGTCCCAATTAATTTTCATTTTCCCTTTAACAACAGATAAGCATACTAGCTCTACCATCATTTCCATAGATATGTATAAAAACTATATCTCACATTCAGATAAGCATAAAAACTATATCCACATTCTCAACAGATATGTATAACAACAATATCCACAGATAAGCATACAAGCTGTATCCATACTTCACAAAGATAAGCATATGAGCTCTATCTTCACTTCTCTAGACAAGCATATGAGCTGTGTCTATGGAGTTCATCCCCTATCTCCTCCCAATACCTATCCGGTTTAGAGGTACATCCCCTATCTTCCCCTAAACCGCGGAGTACATCCCCTATCTCCTCCTCTACACATAACGTATATAAACACATTGGTTCTATATACAATCACACAATACACACAATTAATGTATTCTATCAACAGTCAAGTTCCATGACACATTCCATTGATTAGTTTCCGTTTACCTAATCATCATGCATTGTCTACAACAATCTCGACTATCCTCCACCGATAGCCCAAAGCAGTTATTTCTAAAACAGAAAAATAAATGCACAAATGGATATTCAATCAACATTTCATTTCTTCATTTCTCACCAATTAATTATCCCAATTAATTAAACAATGTAATTAGGCCATTTTCCATAATTACTATTTCAACCCTTAGGTCCCATTTTCATCAATGATTCAACAATCATTCCATTTTTCTATGCCAAACATGTATCTAGGTTTATTATGAATTAAACCCCAACTTTTGTAAAATTACACAAAAGCCCCAAACTTTCACAAAAATTACCGAACCAAGACCAACATCTCAAAATACCAAAATTTAAAGACAAAACCCATAGAGAGGAGTAGGATATCCCTACCTTGAAGTTTCAGCCAAAAAGAGATGAAGACTCCAAGATCAACTTGCTCCAAACCCAAACTTTTTCAGATTAAATCGAAGCTCTTAACACCCTCTACCTTTTTAACAAAGGCCCTAGGCTAGATTCACACCCTAGGGAGATCAAACCTTAGAGAGAGTGCAAGTTTAGAGAGAGAGAGTGTCGGATTAGGGGTTTACTCAAAGAAAAGAAGTGAAAAAGTGATGTTTTAGACGCTGCTGTGCGCTGATATAAAACACGCTCGCTCGAGCGAAGGATTGGTCGCTCGAGCGACCAGACACAGAAAACTCTCGCTCGAGCCAAGAAGTTCTCGATCGAGCGAAGAAAAACCCAGACCGCTCGAGCCACGAAAAGCTCGCTCGAGCCAAGAAAGACAGCTCTCAGGTCCAGAACCGGTGCAACACAACTCTCGCTCGAGCGACAAACTCCTCGCTCGAGCGAAGGACCAAAAATCAGGGCAGCAACACTAGGCTCCCAAACGCAACCAACCTGTAACAAACCTGCCCAACGCATCTTATAACTCAATATACAAAGTAAAGAGGATGCAAACTAGAAAATAAACAACTACCAACATTCACGGACACATGTCCAGATCACTGTACAACAAGGGTAAGCCTGGGATCACTATAGGTGAAGTCTCTGCAAAACTAATGGCTATCTGTAAAAATTTGATAAACGATGAAGCTTCCCTCAATTTGATGAAATTTTTTATTTTCCTTTCATTTGATATGGGTTTGATGTCATGGTTAGAGCAACAAAAGTGTGCGTATTTTAAAAAATTTAAATTTTATGGAAAATCTAAGTAAAAGTTTGAGACGCTCTTATCGGAGTAGAGAAAAATAAATATATGCATTTATACTTAGGGTTTGTTAAGGAAATGGTTTTTTAGTAATTTTGTTAAATTATGAGGTGAAAAAAATAAAGTGTTTAAGAATAATTTTTTGAATTTTTAAAAAAAGAAGTACAAAAAGAAATAAATGAATCTTTAACTTTTTTATATGATTTTTTAAAAATTTTTTAAGGATTTTTTGATTATATTTTATTTTATCAGTCTCCCAAACAACCTCTTAAGCTTAATTTCATATCACTTGATGGGCAAACGAAACAAATATCACATGTTTCTTTTCTGTCTCCTCAAAATTTGTTAATTTATAAAATTATTCATGTCACAAAAATCATCATAAGCATCAAATAAGATCCAATAGGATAGAGAAGAGAAAAGAGGTAACAATTAATGTAGATTCGTGTAAACTATCATGATGATTTACATTCATTTATATAATGCTACTTTTTCTTTTTCTTTTTTAAAGAAGTGTTGAAATCTCAATCCTAACATCTAGTTTGGTAGAAAAACCATGATCATAGGGTAATTATTTAGTAATTTCAAAACATTATGTAATATTATTTATGTGATATTCTAAATTAATCATGAAGTAAAATACTGTATGACTGAAATGTGGAGATTTATACCATTATTAGATAATTAAAAGACAAATGACGACTGTGTTGTGATTTTTCTTATATGTCGAGGTTAATTATCATATAGACAATGTCATATGACGATAAAAAAAAATATAGACAAATTTATATGGTAATTTCATTTCTTCCAAATACTTTTCCATGTTTTGTTTTGCAATCTGCAAGTTCCCAATATATGAAATTGATGTTGCAGAGACAATAAGAGAGAGAGAGAGAGAGAGAGAGAGAGAGAGATTGATAGAGAAAGACTGAGTTAATTGAACCTTTTCAAAAGGCTTCTTCTGTTTCTCTGTCATGTTATTCCACTTTTCAATTACCTCCCAGCCACTCTTGCTCTCTGCTCTTCGCTCATTTCTGCACATGAAAAACGCAGACATGGGTTGCTTCGGTTTCAACGGGTCCTTTTATTTCCGGTAGAAATTCAATGAGACAGATTAGATAGATAAGAAGAAGAAGGAGGCGAGAGAGAAATATAGAGAAAATTACTGAATTTACTTATTGAACTGAAGAAACTGCTCTTCCTCCAACAACATCATGGCTTCAGTTGTGAATGCCAAAGACGCAGACATTGGTTGATGAGGACTCAAACTGTGAAGATAAAAATGATGAAGATCAAAAATCATAACTCTCACTTTTTTCCTGCTGATCTTCCTTTCTGCTGTCGGTGCAGAAAAGGCGGTGGAGGTTGTTGGAGTACCAAAAGGAAAAAAAAACCTTATTCTGTGACTCTGTCATTTTGAGACACACACACACACACACACAGACTATGCGAATGGTTGCGAAAACTGTCGTGAGAGAGAGAGACAGAGAGACTGTGTGAATGGCTGCAAAAACTGTCGTGAAAGAGAGAGAGAGAGAGAGAGAGAGAGAGAGAGAGACAGAGAGAGAGAGAGAGACTGTGTGGAATGGCTGAACTAAAAGTGATTAATATATATGGATAGACAGAGGGGACGAGGGATGAATGAAGGCCAGGGAGATTTTTTTTTCAAGCAGTGATGGCTGAGTGCGAGAGACACATTTGAACATGTATATACTCTCTTCCTCTCTCTCATCAGTAAATAGTATGATTCTTACATTCCATATTTTCTTCGAACACGCTTTCCCTCTCTTCTATGGAAGTTTCATTCATTCCTTCCTTCCTAGTTTCCAAAAGGCAATATATCCTTATATGCTTATTTCCATAATTTCCATAATTTGAATTATTTGCAATATGAATAATGTGAATAATATTTGAGTAATTTAAAATAGGAATAATTTGAAGAATTTGAATAATTAGAATAATTATCCTAATAATTTGAACATTTTTCATAATTTGAATTATTTACAATATGGAGGGAGGAGTGATTCGCGGAGTCTGTCCTAATTTCCATAATTTGAATTATTTAATATACGAATAATTTGAATAATTTCCATAATTTGAAAAATTATCCGAAAAATTTGAATAATTTTCATAATGGACACCCAGATCATGCGCTAGACAATTAGACAGCTACTAGAGTATCTCTAATGCTTACTCAAAAAAAAATATAATATTAAATTTGAATCAAAAATTAATGAAAAGTTTCATATGATACTATGTGTTCCAATGCTTATTTTTTAATTTTTATCAAACAACTGGTTGACCAAAAGGTCGTCCGACTTATGTAAATTTTCATCAAACAATCAGTTAACCGGGAGGACAATCAATCGGTCATCCGGTGTATGGTGAAGTCTCTGCAAAAGTAACGGCTATCTGTAAAAATTTGATAAACGATGAAGCCTCCCTCAATTTGATGAAATTTTTTATTTTCCTTTCATTTGATATGGGTTTGATGTCATGGTTAGAGCAACAAAAGTGTGCGTATTTTAAAAAATTTAAATTTTATGGAAAATATAAGTAAAAGTTTGAGACGCTCTTATCGGAGTAGAGAAAAATAAATATATGCATTTATACTTAGGGTTTGTTAAGGAAATGGTTTTTTAGTAATTTTGTTAAATTATGAGGGAAAAAAATAAAGTGTTTACGAATAATTTTTTGAATTTTTAAAAAAAGAAGTACAAAAAGAAATAAATGAATCTTTAACTTTTTTATATGATTTTTTAAAATTTTTTTAAGGATTTTTTGATTATATTTTATTTTATCAGTCTCCCAAACAACCTCTTAAGCTTAATTTCATATCACTTGATGGGCAAACGAAACAAATATCACATGTTTCTTTTCTGTCTCCTCAAAATTTGTTAATTTATAAAATTATTCATGTCACAAAAATCATCATAAGCATCAAATAAGATCCAATAGGATAGAGAAGAGAAAAGAGGTAACAAGTAATGTAGATTCGTGTAAACTATCATGATGATTTACATTCATTTATATAATGCTACTTTTTCTTTTTCTTTTTTAAAGAAGTGTTGAAATCTCAATCCTAACATCTAGTTTGGTAGAAAAACCATGATCATAGGGTAATTATTTAGTAATTTCAAAACATTATGTAATATTATTTATGTGATATTCTAAATTAATCATGTAGTAAAATACTGTATGACTGAAATGTGGAGATTTATACCATTATTAGATAATTAAAAGACAAATGACGACTGTGTTGTGATTTTTCTTATATGTCGAGGTTAATTATCATATAGACAATGTCATATGACGATAAAAAAAAATATAGACAATTTTATATGGTAATTTCATTTCTTCCAAATACTTTTCCATGTCTTGTTTTGCAATCTGCAAGTTCCCAATATATGAAATTGATGTTGCAGAGACAATAAGAGAGAGAGAGAGAGAGAGAGAGAGAGAGAGTGAGAGGGATTGATAGAGAAAGACTAAGTTAATTGAACCTTTTCATAAGGCTTCTTCTGTTTCTCTGTCATGTTATTCCATTTTTCAATTACCTCCCAGCCACTCTTGCTCTCTGCTCTTCGCTCATTTCTGAACATGAAAAACGCAGACATGGGTTGCTTCGGTTTCAACGGGTCCTTTTATTTCCTATAGAAATTCAATGAGACAAAGATTAGATAGATTAGAAGAAGAAGGGGGCGAGAGAGAAATATAGAGAAAATTACTGAATTTACTTATTGAACTGAAGAAACTGCTCTTCCTCCAACAACATCATGGCTTCAGTTGTGAATGCCAAACACGCAGACATTGGTTGATGAGGACTCAAACTGTGAAGAACAAAATGATGAAAATCAAAAATCATAACTCTCACTTTTTTCCTGCTGATCTTCCTTTCTGCTGTCGGAGCAGAAAAGGCGGTGGAGGTTGTTGGAGTACCAAAAGGCAAAAAAAACCTTATTCTGTGACTCTGTCATTTTGAGACACACACACACACACACACACAGACTGTGCGAATGGTTGCGAAAACTGTCGTGAGAGAGAGAGACAGAGAGACTGTGTGAATGGCTGCAAAAACTGTCGTGAAAGAGAGAGAGAGAGAGAGAGAGAGAGAGAGAGACTGTGTGGAATGGCTGAACTAAAAGTGATTAATATATATGGATAGACAGAGGGGACGAGGGATGAATGAAGGCCAGGGAGATTTTTTTTTCAAACAGTGATGGCTGAGTGCGAGAGACACAATTGAACATGAATATACTCTCTTCCTCTCTCTCATCAGTAAATAGTATGATTCTTACATTCCATATTTTCTTCGAACACGCTTTCCCTCTCTTCTATGGAAGTTTCATTCATTCCTTCCTTCCTAGTTTCCAAAAGGCAATATATCCTTATATGCTTATTTCCATAATTTCCATAATTTGAATTATTTGCAATATGAATAATGTGAATAATATTTGAGTAATTTAAAATAGGAATAATTTGAAGAATTTCCATAATTTGAATAATTTGAATAATTATCCTAATAATTTGAACATTTTTCATAATTTGAATTATTTACAATATGGAGGGAGGAGTGATTCGCGGAGTCTATCCTAATTTCCATAATTTTCATAATGGACACCCAGATCGTGCGCTAGACAATTAGACAGCTACTAGAGTATCTCTAATGCTTACTCAAAAAAAAATATAATATTAAATTTGAATAAAAAATTAATGAAAAGTTTCATATGATACTATGTGTTCCAATGCTTATTTTTTAATTTTTATCAAACAACTGGTTGACCAAAAGGTCGTCCGACTTATGTAAATTTTCATCAAACAATCAGTTGACCGGGAGGACAATCAATCGGTCATCCGGTGTATGGTGAAGTCTCTGCAAAAGTAGTGGCTATCTGTAAAAATTTGATAAACGATGAAGCTTCCCTCAATTTGATGAAATTTTTTATTTTCCTTTCATTTGATATGGGTTTGATGTCATGGTTAGAGCAACAAAAGTGTGCGTATTTTAAAAAATTTAAATTTTATGGAAAATCTAAGTAAAAGTTTGAGACGCTCTTATCGGAGTAGAGAAAAATAAATATATGCATTTATACTTAGGGTTTGTTAAGGAAATGGTTTTTTAGTAATTTTGTTAAATTATGAGGTGAAAAAAATAAAGTGTTTAAGAATAATTTTTTGAATTTTTAAAAAAAGAAGTACAAAAAGAAATAAATGAATCTTTAACTTTTTTATATGATTTTTTAAAAATTTTTTAAGGATTTTTTGATTATATTTTATTTTATCAGTCTCCCAAACAACCTCTTAAGCTTAATTTCATATCACTTGATGGGCAAACGAAACAAATATCACATGTTTCTTTTCTGTCTCCTCAAAATTTGTTAATTTATAAAATTATTCATGTCACAAAAATCATCATAAGCATCAAATAAGATCCAATAGGATAGAGAAGAGAAAAGAGGTAACAAGTAATGTAGATTCGTGTAAACTATCATGATGATTTACATTCATTTATATAATGCTACTTTTTCTTTTTCTTTTTTAAAGAAGTGTTGAAATCTCAATCCTAACATCTAGTTTGGTAGAAAAACCATGATCATAGGGTAATTATTTAGTAATTTCAAAACATTATGTAATATTATTTATGTGATATTCTAAATTAATCATGTAGTAAAATACTGTATGACTGAAATGTGGAGATTTATTAAAAGACAAATGACGACTGTGTTGTGATTTTTCTTATATGTCGAGGTTAATTATCATATAGACAATGTCATATGATGATAAAAAAAAATATAGACAATTTTATATGGTAATTTCATTTCTTCCAAATACTTTTCCATGTTTTGTTTTGCAATTTGCAAGTTCCCAATATATGAAATTGATGTTGCAGAGACAATAAGAGAGAGAGAGAGAGAGAGAGAGATTGATAGAGAAAGACTGAGTTAATTGAACCTTTTCATAAGGCTTCTTCTGTTTCTCTGTCATGTTATTCCATTTTTCAATTACCTTCCAGCCACTCTTGCTCTCTGCTCTTCGCTCATTTCTGAACATGAAAAACGCAGACATGGGTTGCTTCGGTTTCAACGGGTCCTTTTATTTCCTGTAGAAATTCAATGAGACAAAGATTAGATAGATAAGAAGAAGAAGAGGGCGAGAGAGAAATATAGAGAAAATTACTGAATTTACTTATTGTACTGAAGAAACTGCTCTTCCTCCGACAACATCATGGCTTCAGTTGTGAATGCCAAAGACGCAGACATTGGTTGATGAGGACTCAAACTGTGAAGATCAAAATGATGAAGATCAAAAATCATAACTCTCACTTTTTTCCTACCGATCTTCCTTTCTACTGTCGGTGCAGAAAAGGCGGTGGAGGTTGTTGGAGTACCAAAAGGCAAAAAAAACCTTATTCTGTGACTCTGTCATTTTGAGACACACACACACACACACACACACACAGACTGTGCGAATGGTTGCGAAAACTGTCGTGAGAGAGAGAGACAGAGAGACTGTGTGAATGGCTGCAAAAACTGTCGTGAAAGAGAGAGAGAGAGAGAGAGAGAGAGAGAGAGAGAGACTGTGTGGAATGGCTGAACTAAAAGTGATTAATATATATGGATAGACAGAGGGGACGAGGGATGAATGAAGGCCAGGGAGATTTTTTTTTCAAACAGTGATGGCTGAGTGCGAGAGACACATTTGAACATGAATATACTCTCTTCCTCTCTCTCATCAGTAAATAGTATGATTCTTACATTCCATATTTTCTTCGAACACGCTTTCCCTCTCTTCTATGGAAGTTTCATTCATTCCTTCCTTCCTAGTTTCCAAAAGGCAATATATCCTTATATGCTTATTTCTATAATTTCCATAATTTGAATTATTTGCAATATGAATAATGTGAATAATATTTGAGTAATTTAAAATAGGAATAATTTGAAGAATTTCCATAATTTGAATAATTTGAATAATTATCCTAATAATTTGAACATTTTTCATAATTTGAATTATTTACAATATGGAGGGAGGAGTGATTCGCGGAGTCTATCCTAATTTCCATAATTTGAAAAATTATCCGAATAATTTGAATAATTTTCATAATGGACACCCAGATCGTGCGCTAGACAATTAGACAGCTACTAGAGTATCTCTAATGCTTACTCAAAAAAAAATATAATATTAAATTTGAATAAAAAATTAATGAAAAGTTTCATATGATACTATGTGTTCCAATGCTTATTTTTTAATTTTTATCAAACAACTGGTTGACCAAAAGGTCGTCCGACTTATGTAAATTTTCATCAAACAATCAGTTGACCGGGAGGACAATCAATCGGTCATCCGATGTATGGTGAAGTCTCCGCAAAAGTAACGGCTATCTGTAAAAATTTGATAAACGATGAAGCCTCCCCCAATTTGATGAAATTTTTTATTTTCCTTTCATTTGATATGGGTTTGATGTCATGGTTAGAGCAACAAAAGTGTGCGTATTTTAAAAAATTTAAATTTCACGGAAAATCTAAGTAAAAGTTTGAGACGCTCTTATCGGAGTAGAAAAAAATAAATATATGCATTTATACTTAGGGTTTGTTAAGGAAATGGTTTTTTAGTAATTTTGTTAAATTATGAGGTGAAAAAAATAAAGTGTTTAAGAATAATTTTTTGAATTTTTAAAAAAAGAAGTACAAAAAGAAATAAATGAATCTTTAACTTTTTTATATGATTTTTTAAAAATTTTTTCAGGATTTTTTGATTTTTGATTATATTTTATTTTATCAGTCTCCCAAACAACCTCTTAAGCTTAATTTCATATCACTTGATGGGTAAACGAAACAAATATCACATGTTTCTTTTCTGTCTCCTCAAAATTTGTTAATTTATAAAATTATTCATGTCACAAAAATCATCATAAGCATCAAATAAGATCCAATAGGATAGAGAAGAGAAAAGAGGTAACAAGTAATGTAGATTCGTGTAAACTATCTTGATGATTTACATTCATTTATATAATGCTACTTTTTCTTTTTCTTTTTTAAAGAAGTGTTGAAATCTCAATCCTAACATCTAGTTTGGTAGAAAAACCATGATCATAGGGTAATTATTTAGTAATTTCAAAACATTATGTAATATTATTTATGTGATATTCTAAATTAATCATGTAGTAAAATACTGTATGACTGAAATGTGGAGATTTATACCATTATTAGATAATTAAAAGACAAATGACGACTGTGTTGTGATTTTTCTTATATGTCGAGGTTAATTATCATATAGACAATGTCATATGACGATAAAAAAAAATATAGACAATTTTATATGGTAATTTCATTTCTTCCAAATACTTTTCCATGTTTTGTTTTGCAATCTGCAAGTTCCCAATATATGAAATTGATATTGCAGAGACAATAAGAGAGAGAGAGAGAGAGAGAGAGAGAGATTGATAGAGAAAGACTGAGTTAATTGAACCTTTTCATAAGGCTTCTTCTGTTTCTCTGTCATGTTATTCCATTTTTCAATTACCTCCCAGCCACTCTTGCTCTCTGCTCTTCGCTCATTTCTGAACATGAAAAACGCAGACATGGGTTGGTTCGGTTTCAACGGGTCCTTTTATTTCCTGTAGAAATTCAATGAGACAAAGATTAGATAGATAAGAAGAAGAAGGGGGCGAGAGAGAAATATAGAGAAAATTACTGAATTTACTTATTGAACTGAAGAAACTACTCTTCCTCCAACAACATCATGGCTTCAGTTGTGAATGCCAAAGACGCAGACATTGGTTGATGAGGACTCAAACTGTGAAGATCAAAATGATGAAGATCAAAAATCATAACTCTCACTTTTTTCCTACCGATCTTCCTTTCTGCTGTCGGTGCAGAAAAGGCGGTGGAGGTTGTTGGAGTACCAAAAGGCAAAAAAAACCTTATTCTGTGACTCTGTCATTTTGAGACACACACACACACACACAGACTGTGCGAATGGTTGCGAAAACTGTCGTGAGAGAGAGAGACAGAGAGACTGTGTGAATGGCTGCAAAAACTGTCGTGAAAGAGAGAGAGAGAGAGAGAGAGAGAGATAGAGAGACAGAGAGAGAGAGAGACTGTGTGGAATGGCTGAACTAAAAGTGATTAATATATATGGATAGACAGAGGGGACGAGGGATGAATGACGGCCAGGGAGATTTTTTTTTTCAAACAGTGATGGCTAAGTGCGAGAGACACATTTGAACATGAATATACTCTCTTCCTCTCTCTCATCAATAAATAGTATGATTCTTACATTCCATATTTTCTTCGAACACGCTTTCCCTCTCTTCTATGGAAGTTTCATTCATTCCTTCCTTCCTAGTTTCCAAAAGGCAATATATCCTTATATGCTTATTTCCACAATTTCCATAATTTGAATTATTTGCAATATGAATAATGTGAATAATATTTGAGTAATTTAAAATAGGAATAATTTGAAGAATTTCCATAATTTGAATAATTTGAATAATTATCCTAATAATTTGAACGTTTTTCATAATTTGAAGTATTTACAATATGGAGGGAGGAGTGATTCGCGGAGTCTATCCTAATTTCCATAATTTGAAAAATTATCCGAATAATTTGAATAATTTTCATAATGGACACCCAGATCGTGCGCCAGACAATTAGATAGCTACTAGAGTATCTCTAATGCTTACTCAAAAAAAAATAGAATATTAAATTTGAATAAAAAATGACGACTGTGTTGTGATTTATACCATTATTAGATAGCTACTAGAGTATCTCTAATGATTTATACCATTATTAGATAATTAAAAGACAAATGACGACTGTGTTGTGATTTTTCTTATATGTCGAGGTTAATTATCATATAGACAATGTCATATGACGATAAAAAAAAATATAGACAATTTTATATGGTAATTTCATTTCTTCCAAATACTTTTCCATGTTTTGTTTTGCAATCTGCAAGTTCCCAATATATGAAATTGATATTGCAGAGACAATAAGAGAGAGAGAGAGAGAGAGAGAGAGATTGATAGAGAAAGACTGAGTTAATTGAACCTTTTCATAAGGCTTCTTCTGTTTCTCTGTCATGTTATTCCATTTTTCAATTACCTCCCAGCCACTCTTGCTCTCTGCTCTTCGCTCATTTCTGAACATGAAAAACGCAGACATGGGTTGCTTCGGTTTCAACGGGTCCTTTTATTTCCTGTAGAAATTCAATGAGACAAAGATTAGATAGATAAGAAGAAGAAGGGGGCGAGAGAGAAATATAGAGAAAATTACTGAATTTACTTATTGAACTGAAGAAACTACTCTTCCTCCAACAACATCATGGCTTCAGTTGTGAATGCCAAAGACGCAGACATTGGTTGATGAGGACTCAAACTGTGAAGATCAAAATGATGAAGATCAAAAATCATAACTCTCACTTTTTTCCTACCGATCTTCCTTTCTGCTGTCGGTGCAGAAAAGGCGGTGGAGGTTGTTGGAGTACCAAAAGGCAAAAAAAACCTTATTCTGTGACTCTGTCATTTTGAGACACACACACACACACACAGACTGTGCGAATGGTTGCGAAAACTGTCGTGAGAGAGAGAGACAGAGAGACTGTGTGAATGGCTGCAAAAACTGTCGTGAAAGAGAGAGAGAGAGAGAGAGAGATAGAGAGACAGAGAGAGAGAGAGACTGTGTGGAATGGCTGAACTAAAAGTGATTAATATATATGGATAGACAGAGGGGACGAGGGATGAATGACGGCCAGGGAGATTTTTTTTTTCAAACAGTGATGGCTAAGTGCGAGAGACACATTTGAACATGAATATACTCTCTTCCTCTCTCTCATCAATAAATAGTATGATTCTTACATTCCATATTTTCTTCGAACACGCTTTCCCTCTCTTCTATGGAAGTTTCATTCATTCCTTCCTTCCTAGTTTCCAAAAGGCAATATATCCTTATATGCTTATTTCCACAATTTCCATAATTTGAATTATTTGCAATATGAATAATGTGAATAATATTTGAGTAATTTAAAATAGGAATAATTTGAAGAATTTCCATAATTTGAATAGTTTGAATAATTATCCTAATAATTTGAACGTTTTTCATAATTTGAAGTATTTACAATATGGAGGGAGGAGTGATTCGCGGAGTCTATCCTAATTTCCATAATTTGAAAAATTATCCGAATAATTTGAATAATTTTCATAATGGACACCCAGATCGTGCGCCAGACAATTAGATAGCTACTAGAGTATCTCTAATGCTTACTCAAAAAAAAATAGAATATTAAATTTGAATAAAAAATGACGACTGTGTTGTGATTTATACCATTATTAGATAGCTACTAGAGTATCTCTAATGATTTATACCATTATTAGATAATTAAAAGACAAATGACGACTGTGTTGTGATTTTTCTTATATGTCGAGGTTAATTATCATATAGACAATGTCATATGACGATAAAAAAAAATATAGACAATTTTATATGGTAATTTCATTTCTTCCAAATACTTTTCCATGTTTTGTTTTGCAATCTGCAAGTTCCCAATATATGAAATTGATATTGCAGAGACAATAAGAGAGAGAGAGAGAGAGAGAGAGAGAGATTGATAGAGAAAGACTGAGTTAATTGAACCTTTTCATAAGGCTTCTTCTGTTTCTCTGTCATGTTATTCCATTTTTCAATTACCTCCCAGCCACTCTTGCTCTCTGCTCTTCGCTCATTTCTGAACATGAAAAACGCAGACATGGGTTGCTTCGGTTTCAACGGGTCCTTTTATTTCCTGTAGAAATTCAATGAGACAAAGATTAGATAGATAAGAAGAAGAAGGGGGCGAGAGAGAAATATAGAGAAAATTACTGAATTTACTTATTGAACTGAAGAAACTGCTCTTCCTCCAACAACATCATGGCTTCAGTTGTGAATGCCAAAGACGCAGACATTGGTTGATGAGGACTCAAACTGTGAAGATCAAAATGATGAAGATCAAAAATCATAACTCTCATTTTTTCCTGCTGATCTTCCTTTCTGCTGTCGGTGCAGAAAAGGCGGTGGAGGTTGTTGGAGTACCAAAAGGCAAAAAAAACCTTATTCTGTGACTCTGTCATTTTGAGACACACACACACACACACACAGACTGTGCGAATGGTTGCGAAAACTGTCGTGAGAGAGAGAGACAGAGAGACTGTGTGAATGGCTGCAAAAACTGTCGTGAAAGAGAGAGAGAGAGAGAGAGACAGACAGAGAGAGAGAGACTGTGTGGAATGGCTGAACTAAATGTGATTAATATATATGGATAGACAGAGGGGACGAGGGATGAATGAAGGCCAGGGAGATTTTTTTTTCAAACAGTGATGGCTGAGTGCGAGAGACACATTTGAACATGAATATACTCTCTTCCTCTCTCTCATCAGTAAATAGTATGATTCTTACATTCCATATTTTCTTCGAACACGCTTTCCCTCTCTTCTATGGAAGTTTCATTCATTCCATCCTTCCTAATTTCCAAACGGCAATATATCCTTATATGCTTATTTCTATAATTTCCATACTTTGAATTATTTACAATATGAATAATTTGAATATTATTTGAATAATTTGAATAATTTACAATATGAATAACTTGAATAATTTCCATAATTTGAATAATTATCCTAATAATTTGAATATTTTTCCTAATTTGAATTATTTACAATATGGAGGGAGGAGTGATTCGCAGAGTCTATCCTAATTTCCATAATTTGATTTATTTACAATATGAATAATTCGAATAATTTCCATAATTTGAATAATTATGCTAATAATTTGAATAATTTTTATAATGGGCACCCAAATCATGTGCTAGCCAATTAGACAGCTATTAGAGTATCCCTAATGCTTACTAAAAAAATATATATAATATTAAATTTGAATAAAAAATTAATGTAAAGTTTCATATGATACTATGTGTTCCAATGCTAATTTTTTAATTTTTATCAAATAACTGGTCGACCAAGAGGTCATCCGACTTATGTAAATTTTCATCAAACAATCAGTTGATTAGGAGGACAATCAATCGGTCATCCGGTGTATGGTGAAGTCTCTGCAAAAGTATAGTGATCCCAGGCTTACCCTTGTTGTACAGTGATCCGGACATGTGTCCGTGAATGTTGGTAGTTGTTTATTTTCTAGTTTGCATCCTCTTTACTTTGTATATTGAGTTATAAGATGCGTTGGGCAGGTTTGTTACAGGTTGGTTGCGTTTGGGAGCCTAGTGTTGCTGCCCAGATTTTTGGCCCGTCGCTCGAGCGAGGAGTTTGTCGCTCGAGCGAGAGTGGGGTTGCGTCTAGTTCTGGACCTGAGAGTTGCATTTCCTGGCTCGAGCGAGCTTTTCGTGGCTCGAGCGGTCTGGGTTTTTCTTCGCTCGATCGAGAACTTCTTGGCTCGAGCGAGAGTTTTCTGTGTCTGGTCGCTCGAGCGACCAATCCTTCGCTCGAGCGAGCGTGTTTTATATCAGCGCACAGCAGCGTCTAAAACATCACTTTTTCACTTCTTTTCTTTGAGCAAACCCTTAATCCGACACTCTCTCTCTCTAAACTTGCACTCTCTCTAAGGTTTGATCTCCCTAGGGTGTGAATCTAGCCTAGGGCCTTTGTTTAAAAGGTAGAGGGTGTTAAGAGCTTCGATTTAATCTGAAAAAGTTTGGATTTGGAGCAAGTTGATCTTGGAGTCTTCATCTCTTTTTGGCTGAAACTTCAAGGTAGGGATATCCTACTCCTCTCTATGGGTTTTGTCTTTAAATTTTGGTATTTTGAGATGTTGGTCTTGGTTTGGTAATTTTGTGAAAGTTTGGGGCTTTTGTGTAATTTTACAAAAGTTGGGGTTTTATTCATAATAAACCTAGATGCATGTTTGGCATAGAAAAATGGAATGATTGTTGAATCATTGATGAAAATGGGACCTAAGGGTTGAAATAGTAATTATGGAAAATGGCCTAATTACATTGTTTAATTAATTGGGATAATTAATTGGTGAGAAATGAGGAAATGAAATGTTGATTGAATATCCATTTGTGCATTTATTTTCTGTTTTAGAAATAACTGCTTTGGGCTATCGGTGGAGGATAGTCGAGATTGTTGTAGACAATGCTTGATGATTAGGTAAACGGAAACTAATCAATGGAATGTGTCATGGAACTTGACGGTTGATAGAATACATTAATTGTGTGTATTGTGTGATTGTATATAGAACCAATGTGTTTATATACGTTATGTGTAGAGGAGGAGATAGGGGATGTACTCCGCGGTTTAGGGGAAGATAGGGGATGTACCTCTAAACCGGATAAGTATTGGGAGGAGATAGGGGATGAACTCCGTAGACACAGCTCATATGCTTTTCTAGAGAAGTGAAGATAGAGCTCATATGCTTATCTTTGTGAAGTGTGGATGCAGCTTGTATGCTTATCTATGGATATTGTTGTTATACATATCTGTTGAGAATGTGGATATAGTTTTTATGCTTATCTGAATGTGAGATATAGTATTTATACGTATCTGTGGAAATGATGATAGAGCTAGTATGCTTATCTGTTGAAAAAGGGAAAAAATGAAATGTAATTGGGACTTGTAAGTCGTTGACATAAATATGTAATTTATGTGATTGTATCAGTGTTGACCAACTATCAATTGCTAATGTTTTAGTCTTTGTCCATGGTTGGTTTAGTGTATTTCTACTGGGCTGTGGCTCACCCTATATGGGAATATCATTTTCAGGTGCAGGAAGCATGCCACCTCCAAGGACATAGCTTGGGAGGCTAGAGGCGGACATAGTGTAGTTGTTTTACTTTTGATGTATTACATGTAACTTCAAGCCAAGGGCTTAATGTGTAAACGAGTTAGTACTCTTTTGTTGAAACCAAGTGTTAACTTGGAAAGCTGTAAGCCCGTAGGGCATTTTGTTTTGATGTTAACATGTAATACTTATGTAATGAAACTCAATGAAATAAAGGAATGTGGTTAGTTTATATGTAAATGCATGTCGTATCTGACGGGTTTAATGTTATTATTTTGAGGGCGTTACAAAAAGTAACGGCTATCTGCAAAAATTTGATAAACGATGAAGCCTCCCCTCAATTTGATGAAATTTTTTATTTTCCTTTCATTTGATATGGGTTTGATGTCATGGTTGGAGCCACAAAAGTGTGCGTATTTTAAAAAATTTAAATTTTATGGAAAATCTAAGTAAAAGTTTGAGACGCTCTTATCGGAGTAGAAAAAAATAAATATATGCATTTATACTTAGGGTTTGTTAAGGAAATGGTTTTTTAGTAATTTTGTTAAATTATGAGGTGAAAAAAATAAAGTGTTTAAGAATAATTTTTTGAATTTTTTAAAAAAGAAGTACAAAAAGAAAGAAATGAATCTTTAACTTTTTTATATGATTTTTTATAATTTTTTAATGATTTTTTGATTTTTGATTATAAATTATTTTATCAGTCTCGCAAACAACCTCTTAAGCTTAATTTCATATCACTTGATGGGTAAACGAAACAAATATCACATGTTTCTTTTTTGTCTCTTTAAATTTTGTTAATTTATAAAATTATTCATGTCACAAAAATCATCATAAGAATCAAATAAGATCCAATAGGATAGAGAAGAGAAAAGAGGTAACAAGTAATGTAGATTCGTGTAAACTATCATGATGATTTACATTAATTTATATAATGCTACTTTTTCTTTTTATTTTTTAAAGAAGTGTTGAAATCTCAATCCCAACATCTAGTTTGGTAGAAAAACCATGATCATAGGGTAATTATTTAGTAAATTCAAAACATTATGTAATATTATTTATGTGATATTCTGAATTAATCATGTAGTAAAATATTGTATGACTGAAATGTGGAGATTTATACCATTATTAGATAATTAAAAGACAAATGATGACTGTATTGTGATTTTTCTTATTTGTCGAGGTTAATTATCATATAGACAATGTCATATGACGATAAAAAAAAATATAGACAATTTTATATGGTAATTTCATTTCTTCCAATTACTTTTCCATGTTTTGTTTTGCAATCTGCAAGTTCCCAAAATATGAAATTGATGTTGCAGAGACAATAATAGAGAGAGAGAGAGATTGATAGGGAAATACAGAGTTAATTGAACCTTTTCATAAGGCTTCTTCTGTTTCTCTGTCATGTTATTCCATTTTTCAATTACCTCCCAGCCACTCTTGCTCTCTGCTCTTCGCTCATTTCTGAACATGAAAAACGCAGACTTGGGTTGCTTCGGTTTCAACGGGTCCTTTTATTTCCTGCAGAAATTCAATGAGACAAAGATAGATAGAGAAGAAGAAGAAGGGGGCGAGAGAGAAATATAGAGAAAATTTCTGAATTTACTTATTGAACTGAAGAAACTGCTCTTCCTCCAACAACATCATGGCTTCAGTTGTGAATGCCAAAGACGCAGACATTGGTTGATGAGGACTCAAACTGTGAAGATCAAAATGATGAAGCTCAAAAATCATAACTCTCACCTTTTTCCTGTTGATCTTCCTTTCTGCTGTCGGTGCATAAGAGGCGGCGGAGGATGTTGGAGTACCAAAAGGCGGAAAAAACCTTATTCTGTGACTCTGTCATTTTGAGACAGACACACACACACACAGAGACTGTGCGAATGGCAGCGAAAACTGTCGTGAGAGAGAGAGATAGAGAGACTGTGTGAATGGCTGCAAAAACTGTCGTGAAAGAGAGAGAGAGAGAGAGAGAGAGAGAGAGACTGTGTGGAATGGCTGAACTAAAAGTGATTAATATATATGGATAGACAGAGGGGACGAGGGATGAATGAAGGCCAGGGAGATTTTTTTTTCAAACAGTGATGGCTGAGTGCGAGAGACACATTTGAACATGAATATACTCTCTTCCTCTCTCTCATCAGTAAATAGTATGATTCTTACATTCCATATTTTCTTCGAACACGCTTTCCCTCTCTTCTATGGAAGTTTCATTCATTCCATCCTTCCTAATTTCCAAACGGCAATATATCCTTATATGCTTATTTCTATAATTTCCATACTTTGAATTATTTACAATATGAATAATTTGAATAATATTTGAATAATTTGAATAATTTACAATATGAATAACTTGAATAATTTCCATAATTTGAATAATTATCCTAATAATTTGAATATTTTTCCTAATTTGAATTATTTACAATATGGAGGGAGGAGTGATTCGCAGAGTCTATCCTAATTTCCATAATTTGATTTATTTACAATATGAATAATTTGAATAATTTCCATAATTTGAATAATTATCCTAATAATTTGAATAATTTTCATAATGGGCACCCAGATCATGCGCTAGAGAATTAGACAGCTATTTGAGTATCTCTAATGCTTACTCAAAAAAAAAAATATAATATTAAATTTGAATAAAAAATTAATGAAAAGTTTCATATGATACTATGTGTTCCAATGCTATTTTTTAATTTTTATCAAATAACTGGTTGACCAAGAGGTCATCCGACTTATGTAAATTTTCATCAAACAATGAGTTGATTGGGAGGACAATCAATCGGTCATCCGGTGTATGGTGAAGTCTCTGCAAAAGTAACGGCTATATGTAAAAATTTGATAAACGATGAAGCCTCCCTCAATTTGATGAAATTTTTTATTTTCCTTTCATTTGATATGGGTTTGATGTCGTGGTTGGAGCAACAAAAGTGTTCGTATTTTAAAAAATTTAAATTTTATGGAAAATCTAAGTAAGAGTTTGAGACGCTCTTATCGGAGTAGAAAAAAATAAATATATGCATTTATACTTAGGGTTTGTTAAGGAAATGGTTTTTTAGTAATTTTGTTAAATTATGAGGTGAAAAAAATAAAGTGTTTAAGAATAATTTTTTGAATTTTTAAAAAAAGAAGTACAAAAAGAAAGAAATAAATCTTTAACTTTTTTATATGATTTTTGAAAACTTTTTTACTGATTTTTTGCTTTTTGATTATATTTTATTTTATCAGTCTCCCAAACAACCTCTTAAGCTTAATTTCATATCACTTGATGGGTAAACGAAACAAATATCACATGTTTCTTTTTTGTCTCTTTAAATTTTTTTAATTTATAAAATTATTCATGTCACAAAAATCATCATAAGAATCAAATAAGATCCAATAGGATAGAGAAGAGAAAAGAGGTAACAAGTAATGTAGATTCGTGTAAACGATCATGATGATTTACATTCATTTATATAATGCTACTTTTTCTTTTTCTTTTTTAAAGAAGTGTTGAAATCTCAATCCTAACCTCTAGTTTGGTAGAAAAACCATGATCATAGGGTAATTATTTAGTAATTTCAAAACATTATGTAATATTATTTATGTGATATTCTAAATTAATCATGTAGTAAAATATTGTATGACTGAAATGTGGAGATTTATACCATTATTAGATAATTAAAAGACAAATGATGACTGTGTTGTGATTTTTCTTATTTGTCGAGGTTAATTATCATATAGACAATGTCATATGACGATAAAAAAATATATAGACAATTTTATATGGTAATTTCATTTCTTCCAAATACTTTTCCATGTTTTGTTTTGCAATCTGCAAGTTCCCAAAATATGAAATTGATGCTGCAGAGACAATAAGAGAGAGACAGAGATTGATAGAGAAAGACAGAGTTAATTGAACCTTTTCATATGGCTTCTTTTGTTTCTCTGTCATGTTGTTCCATTTTTCAATTACCTCCCAGCCACTCTTGCTCTCTGTTCTTCGTTCATTTCTGAACATGAAAAACGCAGACATGGGTTGCTTCGGTTTCAACGGGTCCTTTTCTTTCCTGTAGAAATTCAATGAGACAAAGATTAGAGAGAGAAGAAGAAGAAGGGGGGGATAGAGAAATATAGAGAAAATTACTGAATTTACTTATTCAACTGAAGAAACTGCTCTTCCTCCAACAACTTCATGGCTTCAATTGTGAATGCCAAAGACACAGACATTGGTTGATGAGGACTCAAACTGTAACGCCCTCAAAATAAACCCATTATATATATGTCATTGACATGCACTATTTAAAGAAAACAATTCATTAATTCATTCATCAGAGTATTACTAAATAAAAGCATTACATGTGGCATCGAATAAAATGCCCTACAGGCTTACATCTTTCCAAGCCAACACTTGGATTCAAAATATGAGTTCTAATCTCAATACAAGAAAAGCCCTAGGCTTGAATGTTTACATGTACTAATAAAAAAAAACTATCAACTAAAGGTAGTCTTCTTCAATCCAGAAGCCAAACCCTCCCAAGCTAAGTCCTTGGAGGTAGTTTATCACCTGAACCTGAAAATGATGTTCCCATAAAGGGTGAGCCACAGCCCAGTAGAAAAATACTAAACCACATATAAGCAATGAATAAAGCAATAGCATTCAACAGATGGTTAACCAAGATAATCAATTACTCCATTTTACAGTCTCATGACACTATTGTCTAAGACACGTTTTACTTTCCAACTTTATCATCATGGCTCAGAACCTGGCCAAACTTACCACAGTGAATTATATATATATCATATTCACATTCCTCCAATATCAACAAATAAATGAGACTCAAGCTCAAATCAAAACACTTCATACTTCCAGTTTGATACACATTTTAGTGCTGTATCATTAAAACACTTCAATATAGATAAGCACACATAACAGTGATGCTAATGGAGTCCATCCCCTATCTCCTCCCAAACAAAATCCGGTTTAGAGGTCCATCCCCTATCTCCTCCCACACAAAACAAAGTATGTAAACACATAACATATACATCACACAATCAATACACATAATGTCTGTATTAATTCAACAGCCAAAATTAATGACTCAACTAATGTGATTAGTTTCAGTTATACCTAATTCACATGCATTGTCTACAACAATCACGACTATCCTCCACCGATAGCCCAAAACAGTTATTTCTAAACTTGGAAATAAATATATCAACAATTCCATAGGCGAGTGATTTAAATTATCCAACTACACCATTTAATCAATAAATTCCCCAATTTCATGAATTTAACCAAATTCCCCAATTCCCTTAAATTAATTATACAAATTAATTAATTAATACAACTAGGGTTTTTCCTAAAATTACCAAAGTGCCCCCCAACATATCAAAATACTAAAACTTAGAACAAAACTTATAAGATGGAGTAGGAAATCCCTACCTCGAAGACAACAACCCAAATGGAGAAGACAGAGATGATATCCAAATACCAAAGTGCTCCAAATCGCCAACTATTCAGATTAAATGGAAGCCCTCGACTCACTCTATCTTTTTAATGAAGGATCTAGGGTAGAAACACATCCTAAGTAGATCAATCCTAAGAGAGAAGGTGTGTAGAGGGAGAGAGAACTCGTAACTAGGGTTTTGGAATATGAAAGTGCAAGAAAAACATATCTGAAACACGCTGCTGCCTATTTAAACCTGACAGGCTCGCTCGAGCGAAGACTTGGTCGCTCGAGCGACCAGACACAGAGAAACTACGCTCGAGCCAAGGAAGCCTTGCTCGAGCCAACAACTCAAAAGCTCGCTCGAGCGAAAGAAAACTCGATCGAGTGAAGAACTCAAACCCATAGGTCTGCAATCAGACACACGCTCGAGCTAAGGAACTATCGCTCGAGCAAAGAACGAACTAACTCGCTCGAGCAAAGAAAAGCTCGCTCGAGCCAAGAATGCAAAGCTACAGGTCCAAACCAGACACAAACTCTCGCTCGAGCTACCAAACCCCGGCTCGAGCGAAGAACCAAAAACAACAGCTCGCTCGAGCGACAAACTCCTCGCTCGAGCGAAGATCCAAAATACTGGACAGCAACACTTGATTTCTAAACCCAACCAACCTGAAACAAACCTGCCCAACACATCCTATAATTCCAAATGAGAAAATAAGGACAACAACAACAATAATACAATGACAGAGTCTACGGAACCTAAGTCCGGATACAATAATCAAATGGGAAAAGACCGGGGTCACTATACAAACTGTGAAGATCAAAATGATGAAGATCAAAAATCATAACTCTAACTTTTTTCCTTCTGATCTTTCTTTCTGCTGTCGGTGCAGAAGAGGCGACGGAGGATGTTGGAGTACCAAAAGGCGGAAAAAACCTTATTCTGTGACTCTGTCATTTTGAGACACACACACACACACACACACACACACACACACACACACACACACACACACACACACTGAGCGAGAGAGAGAGAGAGACAGTGTGATTGGCTGCGAAAACTGTCGTGAGAGAGAGAGATAGAGAGTCTGTGTGAATGGCTGCAAAAACTGTCGTGAGAGAGAGAGAGAGAGACTATGTGGCATGGCTGAACTAAAAGTGATTAATATATATGGATAGACAGAGGGGACAAGGGATCAAAGAAGACAAGGGAGATTTTATTTCAAACAGTGATGGCTGCGTGCAAGAGACACATTTGAACATGACTATACTCTCTCCCTCTCTCTCATCAGTAGCAAATAGTATGTTTCTTACATTCCTTATTTTCTTCGAACATGCTTTCCCTCTCTTCTATGGAAGTTTCATTCCTTCCTTCCTTCCTTCCTAATTTCCGAATGGCAATATATCCGTATATGCTTATTTCCATAATTTCCATAATTTGAATTTTTTACAATATGAATAATTTGAATAATATTTGAATAATTTGAATAATTTACAATATGAAGAATTTGAATAATTTCCATAATTTGAATAATTATCGTAATAATTGAATATTTTTCCTAATTTCAATTATTTACAATATGGAGGGAGGAGTGATTCGCGGAGTCTATCCTAATTTCCATAATTTGAATTATTTACAATATGAATAATTTGAATAATTATCCTAATAATTTGAATAATCCTCATAAGGGGCACCTAGATCATGTGCTTGACAATTAGACAGCTATTAGAGTATCTCTAACGCTTATTCAAAAAAAATTTCATATTAAATTTGAATAAAAAATTAATGAAAAGTTTCATATGATACTATGTCTTCCAGTGCTAATTTTTTAATTTTTATCAAACAACTGGTTGACTAAGAGGTCGTCCAACTTATTTAAATTTTCATCAAATAATCAGTTGATCGGGAGGACAATCAATCGGTCATCCGGTGTATGGTGAAGTCTCTGCAAAAGTAACGACTATCTGTAAAAATTTGATAAACGATGAAGCCTGCCTCAATTTGATGAAATTTTTTATTTTCCTTTCATTTGATATTGGTTTGATGTCGTGGTTGGAGTAACAAAAGTGTGCGTATTTCAACAAATTTAAATTTGATGGAAAATCTAAGTAAAAGTTTGAGATGCTCTTATCGGAGTAGAACAAAATAAATATATGCATTTATACTTAGGGCTTGTTAAGGAAATGGTTTTTTAGTAATTTTGTTAAATTATGAGGTGAAAAAAATAAAGTGTTTAAGAATAATTTTTTGAATTTTTAAAAAAAGAAATACAAAAAGAAAGAAATAAATCTTTAACTTTTTTATATGATTTTTAAAACTTTTTTAATGATTTTTTGATTTTTGATTTTATTTTATTTTATCAGTATCCCAAACAACCTCTTAAGCTTAATTTCATATCACTTGATGGGCAAACGAAACAAATATCACATGTTTCTTTTTTGTCTCTTTAAATTTTGTTAATTTATAAAATTATTCATGTCACAAAAATCATCATAAGAATCAAATAAGATCCAATAGGATAGAGAAGAGAAAAGAGGTAACAAGTAATGTAGATTCGTGTAAACTATCTGTCATGCCCTCAAACTGATACGTAAAACCCATCACTTTAGACATGCATTGACATAAAAGAAATCAACCATCTTTCCATTAATCAGAGTAGCTCTTACAAAAGTATTACATGTTAACTACAAAAGCAAGTGCCCTACGGGCTTACAGCTTTCCAAGTTAACACTTGGTTACAAAAAGAAGAGTACTAACTCAATACATATAAAGCCCTTGGCTTGAATTTACACGTAATACATCAAAAGAAAGCAAACAACAAAAGGAATCTGTCTGCCTCTAGCCTCCCAAGCTATGTCCTTGGAGGTGGCATGCTACCTGTACCTGAAAATGATGTCCCATAAAGGGTGAGCCACAGCCCAACAGAAATACACTAAACCAGCTATGGACAATGACCAAAAGTTTAGCAGTTGATAGATGGTCAACACCGATACACTCACTCATATCACATTTTAGTTTCATGACATTTAAGTCCATGTTACACTTCATTTCTCATTTCTTTTTCAACCTTGAATTTGAAAACAAGGCTCAGCACTTAGTCAAATAACTTAATGAGAATAAGACTCATCTTAAAAACACTTTCGAAATTCATGATGGATACACATTTTAATGTTGTATCAATAACACATAAACCACTCCCATACTATACGAACGATACACATTTTGGTGCTGTATCAACATGACATAGAAACACTTCTATACTTCACAATTGATAACGATATATATTTTAGTACTATATCAAATCAATCTAAACACTTCCATAATCAACACTTGATACACATTGTAGTGCTGTATCAATGTCACACACAACCCGGCTTAGAGGTCCATCCCCTATCTTCCCCTAAGCCGTGGAGTACATCCCCTATCTTCTTCCACACATACAATGTATATAAACAACATAGATCATATACATAAACAATCAATACATAAATTTGATGTATTATTCCAACCGCTATATTCGATAGCATACTCAATTAATTAGTTTTAGTTTACCTAATCATCATGCATTGTCTACAACAATCAAGGCTATCCTCCACTGATAGCCCAAAGTAGTTATTTCTAAACAGGAAATAAATGCATCAAATGGATATATTATCAACATTCAACCTGGGTGGGCGATTAAATGAATCCAACTACACCCGTTAATCCCATTATCTTTTCAATTTGAATACTCTTAATTAAATTCTTCATTTCTCAAAATTAATTATACAAATTAATTTATCCAACTAATTAGGGCATTTTCCCATAATTAACATGACAACCCCAAGGTTTCACTTTTATCCACAGTTCATCATCTATATCATTTCTCTATGCCAAACATGCATATAGGTTTAATTATAAATAAAACCCCATCTTTTGTAAAATTACACAAAGACCCAAACTTTCTCAAAATTACCCAACAACCCCCAACATATCAAAATGCTAAAATTCAAAGACAAAGCTCATAAAGAGGAGTAGGATATCCCTACCTCGAAGTTAGAGCTCAAACGGGGAAGTTGAAGAAAGTGAAAATGCTCCAAACACCACGATTCTCGGATCAAAACGAAGCCCTCGACGATCAACACACTTTTTACAATAGCCGGAGGATAGGGAGACACTCTAACTAGATCAAACCCTAGAGAGAAGGACGATCCTAGAGAGAGAAGCTCACAAAAATGTTTTAGAAAAGTAAGAGAGAGAGAGAGAGGAAGTGTAGAGAATTATTCAAAAATGCCCAGCTGCCCTCTGTTATACGATATTCCCGCTCGAGTAGAAAACACAATGCTCGAGCGTCAAGAACGAAAAACTAGGTCCGATCGAGCGCAAGAATTCCAGCTCGAGTGCCAAGACCCAAGGACAAAACACACCCGCTCGAGCGCGAAAGACCAGTCCGCTCGAGCGTAGATTTTCATCTCCCAGAACTTTCACCAACGAGGTACTACCCGCTCGAGTGCCAATAATCCCGCTCGAGCTCAACCCGCTCGAGCACAAGAAACCTGATCGAGCGTAGAAAACACACCTGCAGAAGTTTTGCAGGGACTCGAAATGCTGGAAGGGTGTAAACCCCGTTCGAGCGCAAAATGACCCGCTCGAGCAGACCACTCAAAAACTGGGCAACAACAATGGGAGCCAAAGCTCTACCAACCTGCAACAACCAAGCCCAACACATCCTAAAACTCAAACAAATGGATTTAAAGGACGACAACAAGATAGATACAACTACCAATTCCACGAAACCGAGTCTGGAATACAACTGAATAGTAAAGGGACAACCAGGATTGCTATACTATCATGATGATTTACATTCATTTATATAATGCTACTTTTTCTTTTTATTTTTTAAAGAAGTGTTGAAATTTCAATCCTAACATCTAGTTTGGTAGAAAAACCATGATCATAGGGTAATTATTTAGTAATTTCAAAACATTATGTAATATTATTTACGTGATATTCTAAATTAATCATGTAGTAAAATATTGTATGATTGAAATGTGAAGATTTATACCATTATTAGACAATTAAAAGACAAATGATGACTGTGTGTTGTGATTTTTCTTATTTGTCGAGATTCATTATCATATAGACAATGTCATATGACGATAAAAAAAATATAGACAATTTTATATGGTAATTTCATTTCTTCCAAATACTTTTCCACGTTTTGTTTTGCAATCTGCAAGTTCCCAAAATATGAAATTGATGTTGCAGAGACAATAAGAGAAAGAGAGAGATTGATAGAGAAAGACAGAGTTAATTGAACCTTTTCGTAAGGCTTCTTCTGTTTCTCTGTCATGTGTAACAAGCCCGCGGGGGACCTCGCTACAGCTCGGACTCGATTTGTGTCACGGTTCTAAATCTGAACCAAAGAGTCCAAATCCGGCAAATCGTTTTGAGAAAACAGATTTTTGAAAGAAGTGCCAAACATGGACTGCTTTGCCAGATACAGAGTCGCCACCTAAATATTTTATTTTGGGAAATTTAGGAAACCCTGACTCGTTGCCAAAGGCCACGTGTCCGTCATCACCAAAGTTGCTTCGGCTCGGGAACTTTGGTACGATTGGGGAAGGTCACTTCGTGAGCACCCCCGCTCGCCCGGTCATAGACTGGCCTCTACTAACCATGATATCTATTTTTGAAAACATTGTATGTTCTTATTCCAGTTATTAGCCTAGGTTACTATGTGATGCGCACAACATACAAGTATAGACTGAGTCGCCTGAATTGGAACAAAACATTTTATGTTCGCTTTTTGAAAATGGTTTGCTACCCGCAGGTAGGCTTGAAACATTTGATGATTTATTCCAATTTAAGTAACCCAACCTTCACCCACAGGCATTTAGGCAGTTATATCACATAAGCGCATAGCCTCATGGTAAGCATGCTATTCATGGAAGCACTCACACGCATGCAAGGATGCTCAAGCATAAAACTTACCGAGTACTCCAAGCCAAAACAAAAACTGTATTAGAAATCATGCATGATCCTAGGTATACAGAAATGCCTAATGCATGGAAATGACATATGCAAACATGTTAATGGATTTTCAGCAATGAAATGTGGGGGAAAACAGCCCCGAAATGAGGCGAAAACACATCCGATGCATGGAATCTCTCCCGAAATATGAATTTTGGCACCCGAAATGGCCTATAGCTATACCAAACATGCGCAATATGGACATGCAATGAAAATACAGAAGCAAGGAAATCCCAAGATAAGCATTTTTCCAGTTCAAAACGTGGCCAAACAGCAAGCAAAGATAGGGCAACAATGGCATGCAAAAATGGCCCTAAACACGAGATTATGAAGCAACTCATAGCTTCTAACTCCAAATAGGTTAGGGCCCTTCAACAAAGTTGAAGAGGGGCCCGAAATATGATGTTCTCCAGAACTGTAAAAACCCCAAAAACAAACACAGGGATGGCTGCACTCCCATGCAAGAAAAAGGGCCAAAAGGTGGCCAAAGAGGCAAGTGGTATATGTAAAGCCCAAAATGAAAAATTCCCTTCTACAACATTGAAGAGGGACCAAAAATATGACTATTTTCAGAACTGTAAAAACTCCAAAACAGTATACAAACATGCTATAAATGCAATGCAAAATGAGGCACAAAAGTGGCTATAACACAAAGTATGCAAAATATTCATCAAACAGCCAAAGACCCTTGATTAATGATGAAGAATGGGCAAAAATAAGACTATTTTTAGTACTGTAAAAAGGCCAAAAACCGAAGCAAGATAGGCTAACAAATCATGCAAAAATGGGGATTAAAAGAGAGATATAACATGAAGTGCACAAAATATGACTCAAACCATGAAAGGCCCTTAATGAAAAATGAAGAATGGGCCAAAATAAGAACTTTTCTAGCTCTGTAAAATGACTAAAAATGGAACCAAGATAGGCTGCCAAGTCATACAAGAATAGGGGACCAAAGATGGTTATAAAGACAAGTGGTACATGGAGGTCCCAAACAAAGATGAGCCCTTCTTCAATGTTGAAGAGGGGCTCAAAATAAGCCTACTTACAGTTCATGAGAAACTCCAAAATAGATCACACTTAGGTTAGAAAAAGGCATGCAAAATATTGACATACAAAGAGGGTATTGAAGCAAGTGCAAGATGGAGGGCTCAAACAGGGTTGAGCCCTTAATGAGACATGAAAATGAGCTCAAAAAAATGACCTTTTCAGTTTTGGTCGGAGCTCAAAACAATAAGCATGTATGGCTTGCAAAAGATACAAGAAATGGGCCAAAAAGGGGAAATTGCAACTCACCCTTGAAGACCAATTCTTTTGTTGCTTCTTGGACCAAATTTGTTGCCACTTAGCTGCTGGAATTCCTCCCATTGCTGCTGGATTGGAGTGGTGGTGGTAGAGCTTGGTGGTGTAGAAGAAATGGTAGTGTAGAACTTGAAGGTTTTCAAGGAAATGAGGGAGATGGAGAGGGAGTTTTGTATTCAAGCTTGAGGAGCAAGTTTTCTAACCCTTGTATGCAATGTTGCCAGCTGATTATATGGACAAAAAAGGGGGGGTAAAGGAGGGGCAAAAGGTGGGGGAAAATAGGCAAGCTCTCCCCCGCAAAATATCCCCCGGATTGGGATATTTTCTGGGGGATAAAGCTATACAGCTGTAAAGTGAACAGTGTGAGGATCATGGCCGGCCAGGTATTTTTGTTTCAGGTGGCCGGCCGGCCACACCCCCTAGCCGGCCGGCTAGGGGTCAAAAGGGTCAAGTTGGTTTAGTGGCCGGCCACCACATAATGGTGTCCTCCCATGTGCCCTCAACACAAACCAGTGGTTAAAAGTCCAAGAAAGCGGCTCAAGGGTGTTCAACATTGGCTCGGAAGGAGGGGTTCAAAAGGGTCAAGCAACATTAGTGGCCGGCCACCAACTTTTAGGGTCCTCCCATGTGTGTACATCACAAGTATGTGGTTCAAAGTTCAAGAAAGTGGGCCCAAGGTGTTCAACATTAGCCCGGAAGGAGGGGTTCAAAAGGGTCAAGTAACATTAGTGGCCGGCCACCAACTTTTAGGGTCCTCCCATGTGTGTACATCACAAGTATGTGGTTCAAAGTTCAAGAAAGTGGCCCCAAGGTGTTCGCCCGGAAGTGTGAAAAACGGGCATCGGAGGGCGTCGGGGGATATATAACTGGTTGCTGCAACAATTACTGGCCTCCCACCCTTCTACGGCCTTCCCAGTGATAAAACAGAGGTACCTGCCAAAAATGAACGAAAACCGTTGCAAAACGAATGTTCGGGGGCCAAAACGCGCAGTTCGGGGTCCCGAAAATGGGCTGTTAAACATCGAAAGTGGCATTCGACCACGAAGTGGGTCTCTCAGGCCCCAGTGTCCCTCAAAAGGGAGAAAATAGGATGTATGCCAAAAATCAGAGCAAATGGAGATGGTTAGGCGGTCCCGAATCGAGGCACATGGCCAAGGATCCCGAAAACCGGGAACCGGACTCCGAAATGGGCAAAATGGCCTGCGGCCACAAAATGTAGCCCACGGCCACTGAGAGATGGTCTACGGGACCTCTCCCTCCCCTCAAGAAAAGAAACAAAGAAAACCAAGTCTGGTTCGCAAACCGAGGCAAGGCACAAAAGAGTCCGGAAGTCCAGAGGCAGGGCTCACGGCCAAGACTCTGAAACTTCTGAACGAGCACATTATGTAATATCACCGAGCGCTCAATCGGTGACGTCTGAGTCTTAAGGTCGGTCAAAAATGGGGTGTCTACAGTTGCCCCTCTTTGACAGAACTCGAAAGTCACAAGTGACGGGAGTGAATGTCAAAGCCCATAGACGACCCATTTTTGACAAGGCCGAAGACTTAGACAAACGTACGAAGTAAACAGAGATGTGCCCGCAGGCAGGCCCGCAGGCAGGGGGGCAAAATGCAAAACGATATGCAAGAAGCCGAACATAACTCAATGATCATGCAAATGCAGCAAGCTGTAATGAAGCAAGTATTCGCAAATAGATGCAACAGTTTTAAGCAAGAATGCAAAGCAACAACTACATTTCATGCAGTTAAGAATGTGGAGAATTATTCAATCCTCGCCACGTCTCACACGGAGAAGATACGATACCTGCGCGATTCGTCTGGTCGCACCAGCCTCAAATGAACCATACATACAATATCGTGCCTGCAAAAGAGAGAAATTGCAACAAGTATAATATGCTACCAACATATATTCAATGTGATTCTGGAAGTTTGACACACGCAGTGCCGGTGAGTGAATGCATCGCAATGCAAGAGTGGGACGTGCGTGACAACGCATGCTCAAGCATAGAGGTATGCCAATATCAAGAAATGTGCATAAAAATGTAAGTATGCTCATGAGAATGCAAGTTATGTGCATGATAGTGCAAAACGAGCATAAATCAGGGTGCCCGTTTGTCATGAAATAACGAGCATGGAAATGCGTGTTTCGGCGAAGGCAACTCGATCACGGCCTCCGTTCCGCTTCCCGGAAAGGCTACAACTCATTCAAAAAGGATACACTTTGATTTTGATGAATGATGATGAGACACATGTTAGATCCTGAAGCTGAAGTTCCGGCGGAGCAATTTCGCAACCGGAAGTGTACTTTTCTTGAACTTTTTCAGGTCCCGGGAACTCCAATCTTCCTCAAAATTTGCAGGGAGCTAGGTGAGCCTGTGAGGGACATGGCCGGCCAGTTTTATGAGGGATGGGAGGTGGACGGCTGGTTTTACAAAAAGTGAATGGCTGGCCGGCCGGTTTTCCGAAAAGGAAATGGCCGGCCGGCTGGAAAAGGTGGCCGGCCGGCTAAATGACCAAATCCGAGGGCATTTTGGTCCTTTCACCTCCTTTCTTCATGCTCCTTCATCCCAAGACTTGGAGCCTATAAATGCAGCCGAGATCTTCTCTTCCCTTGCCTTCTACACCACTTTCTTCTCCAGATCTGAGTTCCATACGCGTTTTCCAACGCCCCACGCAAGTTGTTTCCGCAAAAATATTCAGTTTCAAGCACTTTGAACTGATTAAATTTTGGTTTCGGAGCTTCTTTTCTCATTTCCGCCACTTGAGGTGAGTTTGTCTCAATATTTGGAAGATTTTCTCGGGAGTTGACTTTTGTTGACTTTTTCATTTCCTGAGAGTTGACTTTTTTTGACTTTTTCCAATTTTGGCGCATTTTCGCTCATTTTTGCTCCTTTTGCAGATTTTTTGAAAATGGCGGGTAATTCTCCCCATGGTGGAGGCTTTCCGGGCGCCGGGGACGATTTTGATCCTATGACTTTGCCCCTGAGGGTCTGACCTTTTATTCCCGGGAGGTACGCTCCGCCAGCACATGTCCTTCCTCGTGCCGTTTTCCGTCATTTCACTGATTTTGATGAGCGAGCACCTGGGGATCTACTTCTCCGAGAGCCAGAGCATCACCTCTCCCATGAGGCCCGAGAGGTATTTACTTTATTTTCTACATTTTTCGTACATTTCGCACCTTTGCCATGCTTGAGCACACAGTTTAGCTTATGACATAGTACTTTATTTGCATCCTGAATACGTAGCTCAAACACTTGAATTTCTAAACACTCGGCTCATTAATTGATTGCGAACGCACGACACACATTAGTTAAGAAATGAACACACGGCTCACACTCTGATTTGTCGAACACACAGCCCGAATTCGAAAGTGAACACACAACACTCACTGACTTAGAGTAGAACGCACAGCCCAAACTCTGATTTTCTGAACACGCAGCCCAGATTGATAGTGAACACGCAGCCCACACTGGTTGAAAGTTGAACACGCCGCCCACACTAATTGAGAATTGAACACGCAACCCAAACTTAAATTTCCTGAACACGCAGCCCACACTGGTTGAAAGTTGAACACGCAGCCCAAACTTAAATTTCCTGAACACGCAGCCCAGATTGATAGTGAACACGCAGCCCAAACTTAAATTTCCTGAACACGCAGCCCAGATTGATAGTGAACACACAGCCCACACTGGTTGAAAGTTGAACACACATCCCAAACTTTAATTTCCTGAACACGCAGCCCAGATTGATTGTGAACACGTAGCCCACACTGATTGAAAGTTGAACACGCAGCCCAAACTTAAATTTCCTGAACACGCAGCCCAGATTGATAGTGAACACGCAGCCCACACTGATTGAAAGTTGAACACGCAGCCCAAACTTAAATTTCCTGAACACGCATCCCAGATTGATAGTGAACACGCAGCCCACACTGATTGAAAGTTGAACACGCAGCCCAAACTTTAATTTCCTGAACACGCAGCCCATACTGATTGAAAGTTGAACACGCAGCCCAAACTTAAATTTCCTGAACACGCAGCCCAGATTAATAGTGAACACGCAGCCCACACTGATTGAAAGTTGAACACGCAGCCCAAACTTAAATTTCCTGAACACGCAGCCTAGATTGATAGTGAACACGCAGCCCACACTGATTGAAAGTTGAACACGCAGCCCAAACTTAAATTCCCTGAACACGCAGCCCAGATTGATAGTGAACACGCAGCCCACACTGATTGAAAGTTGAACACGCAGCCCAAACTTTAATTTCCTGAACACGCAGCCCAAACTTTAATTTCCTGAACACACAGCCCAGATTGATAGTGAACACGCAGCCCACACTGATTGAAAGTTGAACACGCAGCCCAAACTTTAATTTCCTGAACACGCAGCCCAAATTGATAGTGAACAAGCAGCCCACACTAATTGAAAGTTGAACACGCAGCCCAAACTTTAATTTCCTGAACACGCAGCCCAGATTGATTGTGAACACGCAGCCCACACTGATTGAAAGTTGAACACGCAGCCCAAACTTAAATTTCCTGAACACGCAGCCCAGATTGATAGTGAACACGCAGCCCACACTGATTGAAAGTTGAACACGCAGCGCAAACTTAAATTTCCTGAACACGCAGCCCAGATTGATAGTGAACACGCAGCCCACACTGATTGAAAGTTGAACACGCAGCCCAAACTTTAATTTCCTGAACACGCAGCGCAGATTGATAGTGAACACGCAGCCCACACTGATTGAAAGTTGAACACGCAGCCCAAACTTAAATTTCCTGAACACGCAGCCCAGATTGATAGTGAACACGCAGCCCACACTGATTGAAAGTTGAACACGCAGCCCAAACTTAAATTTCCTGAACACGCAGCCTAGATTGATAGTGAACACGCAGCCCACACTGATTGAAAGTTGAACACGCAGCCCAAACTTAAATTCCCTGAACACGCAGCCCAGATTGATAGTGAACACGCAGCCCACACTGATTGAAAGTTGAACACGCAGCCCAAACTTTAATTTCCTGAACACGCAGCCCAAATTGATAGTGAACACGCAGCCCACACTGATTGAAAGTTGAACACGCAGCCCAAACTTTAATTTCCTGAACACGCAGCCCAAATTGATAGTGAACACGCAGCCCACACTCATTGAAAGTTGAACACGCAGCCCAAACTTTAATTTCCTGAACACGCAGCCCAAATTGATAGTGAACACGCAGCCCACACTAATTGAAAGTTGAACACGCAGCCCAAACTTAAATTCCCTGAACACGCAGCCCAGATTGATAGTGAACACGCAGCCCACACTGATTGAAAGTTGAACACGCAGCCCAAACTTTAATTTCCTGAACACGCAGCCCAAATTGATAGTGAACACGCAGCCCACACTGATTGAGAGTTGCTTATACTGAACACACAGTTCGTACACTTCACTTCTGAACACACAGCTCATTCATTTTATTTGCATGCAGCTTATTTCACTTCATCCGCACACAGCCCATTTCATTTCATCGGCACGCAGCCTATTTCACTTCATCGGCACACAGCCCATTTCATTTCATCGACACACAGCCCGTTTCATTTCATTGGCACGCAGCCCATTTCACTTCATCGGCACGCAGCCTATTTCACTTCATCGGCACACAGCCCATTTCATTTCATTGGCACGCAGCCTAAACTTTCCATTGTTGACACATGTATTCATTCTGAATGCAGGTTGGTTCTCGCAGTGTACGGGGGTATGGTTCCACCGTCGCGCGGGACTGGTACGCTGAGCTCCCGGAGGGTGTCCGAGATTTAGTAGACTTGGCAGGGTTCGGGGCCTTCTGCATTGGGTTGTCACGTTGTCCTGCCAGGAGGACACTGATGGCGGCATTGGTAGAGAGATGGTGGGACACCACCAACTCCTTTCATTTCTCTACCACCAGGGACATGACTATGACCCCTCTAGACTTCGCTGTGTTGACCGGCCTAGACATAGGAGGTTGGTCCATCCCCTATGACGAGGACATGGGCGAGTGGGAGGCCGCTTGGACATATCTGCTGGGGGCTCGTCCGCCTGTCGACAGGGTTTCTGGGAGAGTCCGATATACTTGGTTCTCTTCCCACTTCTGGCGGGCGGAGATGGTGCCCGAGACTCCTGAGGAGATGGAGCAGTATGCCCGTGGTTTCCTTATGTTCCTCTTCGAGACTACCCTGTTCGCCGATAGAGGGAACACAGTCGGGCTATATCTGTTGAGCGCTCTGGTTGACCTATCAAAGGTCAGTCGATACGACTGGGGTGGCGCCGGCCTGGCTGCCCTTTACTATTATATGAGCGCCACCTCCCGCGGGCGGGGAGACTTACTTGGCGGTTATTGGCGAGCCTGGGAGGTACTTTTCTGTCCCCTCGATTTATATTTCTGCTCTTCATTACTTGTACATTGCACAAACAGCGCACTTTACAGTCTGTATTTTGCTCTCAGCATTTTGTACTTACATTTTGCACTGCTTTTCTCAGCTATGGGTCTATGTATACTTCCCAGCATTAGCCCCAGAGTTGGAGGTGGCAGGGCCTCCCATGACCCCATATTCACTGGTATTCGAGGGCCTGCACCGGCTGAGACCCCGAGAGACTCTTATTTATCTGCGACAGTATTTTGACACTGTGCGCCCATCGGAGGTACTTCAGAACCCTCAGTTCTTCCCATTTTTATCTCTGATTTGCCCTGCACGTTCCTGATTTCTGATTGGTTTATTCACTTGTTATCCGCAGATCACATGGCAGCCTTGGGCACCCTTGGGCGATGGTCTTCGATTTCAGTATCCCGGAGGATCGGGCACCTCCCATTACAGGTTCCTGCTCGAAGGACCGGTTGGCAGGGCATGGTTTCTGGGGGAACGCTTTCTGCGTCAGGTATGAGGGTATCTTTCTCAGGATCCTCCCGCAGTACCCCCAGTCAGTATGCGGACTGCCGACAGACTCTCTTTCTCGGAGGTAGTCGGCGCCATGTTGGGTAGTGATGCTTTACTATATCTTGAGGAGGGGGACTACGCCACTTACCGTCACACATATTTGATGCCTCCATTGACGGGAGCTCGCACCCCGATGATGAGGTCTGCCGGTATGTCATCCTCGGGCCAGGCCCGGGCTCGGGCTGCAGACGCCCCTTCCACCAGCGGGGCTGGTATATCTAGAGGTAGGGGTAGATCGGTTCCTCCGACTCCTTCGACTTATCCTCATCCTGGATGGCCGGACATGCCGCCTGAGTTGACGGGATGGCGTTTTGGGACTCCTTACCAGATTCCGCTAGAGCCTCCACTTCCTGACCATAGATATGTCAGGGATCCTGATTCACCACCGGTATGATTTATAGCTTTGATTTATCAGTCGAGTACTTAGACATTCATTCCTTTACTGATAGTTTTGCCTTTGTATCTGCAGCCTCCGGCTGAGTATGTGGACGAGATTCTCGGGGTGATGGCCGCACTTGAGGGCATGGTTCTTCGGAGAGAGACACACCTATCCGTTATGGGTGTGCAGGTACCGTTCATTTTTCTTGCATTTTTCACACTCCTGATGACACACTGGTTTTGAGCATTCTTCTGTATTGTAAAGCACATCCGACACACACCCCACTCACATACTGTACTCGTATCCGATTTTCATATTTGAACTGATGTATTGAACTTTTCATTTTCAGATGCCTCCTGTATATGCTCCGCCGCGAGCCGGGCCACCTGGGCCTCCTTGGGGAGCTGGGCCATCTGGGCCTTTTTACGGAGCTGGGCCATCTGGGCCTTCTCAGGGAGCTGGGCCATCCAGGCCTTTCCGAGGAGCTGGGCCATCCAGGCCTTTTCAAGGAGCTCGAGGAGGGTCCTCCCGCAGACGTAGGGCACGCGTTGTAGAGGCGGAGCCTGAGGAGGAGGAGGAGGAGGAGGAGGAGGTTACCGACCGCCAGTCAGAGACATCTGCCGAGGAGGGGGGCTCCGGTCTTGGTTCAGGGAACAGAGGCGAGGCTGAGGGGGATTCTGAGGATGACAGCTCCGACCCGGATGATGATGATGGTGCAGAGGTTGTCCCGCAGAAGAGGATGGGGAGTGCTTCTCGTTCCTGCTCCCGAGGACATTGATGTTGCTATTTCCTGCTTTATTTCTCTTTTTGCTAGTAGTTTGTAGCACTTTGCATATTGCTAGGCAGTTTTATTTTTTTGTAAAACTTGTACCTTTGTTCATTGTAAAATATGATGGAATGAAACAGCTTTCGAAAAGGTGTTTGTATTTTAAACTTTTAGCATCGTATCGCATCATTTTATTTTGCATAAAAAAAAATGAAATTGAATGGGAATGTGCATTGTGTAATCACCAAGTCAGGTAGTGAACCGATGCAACAAACTAAGCAACTCAACTTACTAAGATATAACAGAACCTTAGGAAGTTTACAACTCATTAAGCAAAATACAACAGTGTTGACAACGTAAATAAACAAGACTTAAACAAAGATTGTTTAATCAGAGAGCAATGACTCAAAAACACGAAACACGTCCGCTCGACAAACAACTCGATAAGCAAAACAACAACTCAATAATCAAAACAACAACTCGATAAACAAAACTCAGCAACAACAGAGTGTACTTCGGACGATCTGGGCACCGGAACGCATACGAAACAGAGGGAAATGAAGGCCTTTGACTCTCCCGTTGCATGGAAATGCTTGAAACTTTCCCTCGAAGGGTAAAACAGCGCCAAGGAGATACACTGGAGCATTGCCGGTCACCTTTGGGAGCCGGCCGGCCAATTTTATGGAGAGGGGGAGCCGGCCGGCTAGTTTTGTCAAAAGCAAATGGCCGGCCAGCCAGAAAAGGTGGCCGGCCGGCCACTTATTCCTGCAGCCACCTAGTTTTTGACACATGTCCCCGTGAATAGTGTTTTTCCCTCTATAAAAAGCCTCAACTTCGGGAACATTCATTTCATCTTAGTTTTGCACAAAGATGGAGGCGTTTCTCGCGGAAAATCTCACATCTTGGATCTCTTCTCTAGATGGCTCGGAAAAGCTGAACTTCCGGGGTTTCGGTTTGAATACACTATTCACGCTGAGCCGTACTCCGCTACAGCTCCCCTTTCTCCATGCCGCGGCAAGGTTCTGGAACCCAGTGACGCACGTTTTTAGCTTCGGCAGCCAAGAGGTATGTCCCAATTTCGAAGATTTTCAGGTTTTGATGGAGTCTGAGTGCTCTGAAGTGATCTTGCCACAGCTCCGTTTTGGCCATGCCCAGGCTTTAGGGCGGATGTGTGGGCTCACGGCGCATGATGCTCGATCTCTGATCTGCAGTGGGGAACTGGATATTCTCGGCTTGATCCATCGTTTTTCCGACGCCGGTGACCGCAGCAACCATTATCGGCAGGGTTTCCGGCAGCACGCCCTCTGCTTGTGTTTGTTGTCTCACTTTCTGCTTTCCTCGGGCTTCGGCGGAGCTAGCATTCGCCTGATTGAAGTTGCCCAAGGCTTGAGAGAGGGAAAGAGCTGCATCGCTATGACCTTGGCCGAGACGCTGATGGGTTTAGATTCTGTCTATCGCCGGGAGGCGACTAGGTTTGCTGGGAGTCCACTGCTGCTGCAGGTAATGTTTCCCACCCAACCTCACATATATATTTGCTCACATCACTCGACCCTCAGCCTCAGTTTTTTTTCTCACAAAACCCTTGTCTTACTTTTCTCTCATCGTATATCTCTCTGTTCTTTATTCTCTCATTTTCCATCCCTCCCCCAGGTATGGTTAATGGACAAGTTGCAGGTTGTGGACTCTTGCCCGGCCTATTCAGCTCGAGGCTACTTCTTTCGGCAGCACTTAGTCAATGCTCTTGACGAAAGGTGGTGGTTCGATTGGATGTGCAATTTGTCCGCAGACGGCATTGCTTGGCGTTGTCCTTGGCTCAACCTCCCGGCAATGAGCTATAGTATGTCCCGGCTAATTGGGATCCAATTGATTGGTCTAACCCACTGCGTATTCTATTTTTCGTTCCGGTTCTTGCGCCAGTTCGGTCATGATCAGACCTGCCCACCGGAGGGGATTGAGTACCCAGCCGCTTTCCCGGTCCGGGGCGCACAGCTTGCCCGATATGCCACAGCATGGAGGACTAGAGAGCTCCTGGCCCCTGCTTCCACTTTCAGTTGCACTTTGTCCGATGAGTGCTTGGATTGGCACAACGAGGAGGCACAGGTTGGGCCTAGCTTGGCATCAGATGCTTCGTCCAGCTCTGGGAGGGGACGCAGAGATACTTGATTCAACTATGCCCCAAATTTATTGCTTATTTAGCATTTTCAAGTTTTCTTTATGAATGTACTAAAAAGCAACCTCGATTGTAATGCAAGAGCAGGAGAACTCTGTTTTGAAATCAATGAAATTGAAGGTTATGGTACTGAAAATTTTCTGCTTTGGTCCAAAAATGGTCTTAGTCGTAAAAAGATTAATTTGAACAAAGTCAACTTTTATTAAAACTTTTCAAAACTATTTTCGATGTGGATCAGAACTGGACATACCGAAGATCTGTCATTGAGATGCACAACCCCAGATCCCCGCAACTGGAAAGTTGCCCCTAGTCTGAAGAACAATGCAGCACTTCATGGCAACGGAAAGTTGCCCCTAGTCTGAGTAACTTTGCACCATCGCGGCAACGGAAAGTTGCCCCTAGTCTGAACAGCACTGTACCGGAGATCGCGATAAATGTTGATGGATAAAGATGACTGAGATGATCAAAATGGACAGAGTTGATCGGGGAAAAGTTTACGGCTGAACTTCAAGGTGAAGTTGCCTACGTATCCCAAAGATGGGAATCAAGCCTTACGTAGTTCAGGCCAAGGTTCACTCGAGTATTTTCACTCTCCTTTTGAGCTCTAACTTTTGCCAAGGCCGCCCTTTGCGGGTTTTCAACCTTGCGAGCTCAGTTTTTATATTTTCTAATTTTTTTGTGCTCTGACTTTTGCCTAGGTCGCCCTTTCGGGTTTTCGGCCTAGCGAGCCTCTCAAGGGTAATATTTCTTCAACTTGTCCATATTGATCGGTTGTGAGAACTCCAAGCCATCTAGATCCATCAGAACCACAGCTCCACCTGACCAGATAGCTTTGATGATATAAGGACCAGTCCAATTGGGTTTGAACTTGCCCCTTGGGTCGTGGATGGGAGCTCGGTTGTCTTTGAGCACCAAATCTCCTTCTTTCAGATTCCTGGACTTAACCTTCTTGTTGAAAGCCCGGGCAATTCTGCGTTGATAGCCTTGGATGTGGTACAGTGCTTTCAGTCTTCTTTCATCAAAGAGCATGAGTTCTTCAAATCTGCTCTGCTGCCAATCTGCTTCGGCTATTTGGCATTCAGCCAATACTCGTAACGACGGAACCTTAATCTCGATGGGTAGAACAGCCTCCATTCCATAGACCAATGAATACGGAGTCGCTCCAGTAGAAGTTCTGATTGAAGTCCTGTAGCCCCACAGAGCAAATGGCAGCTTGTCTGGCCAATCCCGGTAGGTTCCCACCATCTTTTGCAGTATATGTTTGATATTCTTGTTGGCGGCCTCGACCGCTCCATTGGTTTACGGCCGGTATGTAGATGACTTATGAAAAGCCACATTGTATTTTTCCAACAAGTCTATCACTTCTTTCTTGAAGTGGGAACCATTATCTGAAATTATCTCGTTTGGCACCCCGTAGCGACAGATGATGTTGTTTCTGATGAACTTTGCGACGTGCGACGCCTTCAACACTGCGTATGATTGGGCCTCGACCCACTTTGTGAAATAATCTATCGTTACCAGGATAAACTCATGCCCGTTTGACCCCTTCGGGGTAACAGCTCCGATCACATCAATTCCCCAAACTGAAAAAGGCCATGGCGAAGTCATGTTGTACAGCTTTGACGGCGGGATGTTCATGCGGTTTGCATGAATTTGACACTTGTGGCATCGCCGAACAAAACTAATACAATCCTCCTCCATGGTTGACCAGTAGTAGCCATGTCTGAGGATCTTTCTGGCCAGCATTACTCCATTCATGTGTGCACCGCACTCCCCCCCATGGATGGCCTCCATCAGGCGCTTCGACTCTTCAGCTTCTACACAGAGCTTATGCATTCCCAGATGACCCCTTTTGTACAGCTTACCCCCGCAGATTATGAACTGAGCAGCCATTCTTCTGATGGCCCTCTTATCCTTGGCATTTGCCCCTAGTGGATACGTCTCATTTTCCAAGAAGTTCCAGATGTCGTAATACCAAGGGTTGCCGTCTTGAGCCTCATCTATGGCGGAAATCGACTCGTATGCTGGCGCAAACTTTTGATCAATAATGACTGGATGCATCCGGACTCCGGACGGGATGTCTATCATGGAAGATAGAGTTGCTAGTGAATCTGCGAACCTGTTGTTCTCTCTTACGAGGTGGGTGAAATTTAGCTTCTCAAACCGAGGAATTAACAAATCCAGGGTCTGGTGGTAAATTATCATCCTTTCCTCCTTGACTTTCCAATCTCCTTTTGCTTGAGACACAACAAGGTTTGAGTCCCCAATGACGTCCAACCGTCTTGCCCCTAGTTCTAGGGCTGCCTCCAGGACAGCAATACATGCCTCATACTCTGCTTCATTGTTCGAGACTTTGAACCGGAGCTTGAATGCTAAAGGGATACGGGAATCGTCAGGCGCTATCAGCAACACCCCTATCCCATACCCATACTGGTTTGACGCTCCGTCAAAGTACATCGTCCAAGTTTCATCTTCGATGTGCAGAATGGCTTCATCTGGGAATAGGTACTCAACCGCTTCATCCCCCTCAATCGGGTGGTCGGCAAGGAACTCTGCTACCGCTCTTCCTTTTACTGACTTGCACGTTACATACTTCAAATCAAATTCGGAGAGCAACAGCAGCCAACGAGCTAGCCTACCCGTAAGTGCTGGTTTCTCGAAAAGATATTTGATGGGATCCAATCGTGAAACCAACATTACAGAGTGAGCTAACAGGTAGTGCCGTAGCTTCCTGGTAGCCCATACCAAGGCCAAACAAGCCTTCTCCAGCGGTGTATAGCGGGTCTCGTAATCCAGCATCTTTTTGCTCAGATAGTAGATGGCCCTTTCCACTTTGTCTTCTGACTCCTGCGCGAGCATGCAGCCCATGGTAGTCTCAGTTACCGAAAGGTACAATATCAACGGTCTCCCCGGCTCTGGTGGTGACAACACGGGCGGGTTCTGTAGATATTCTTTGATCTGTTCAAAAGCTGCTTGACATCGGCCGTCCCATTGGAATTTCTTTCCTTTCTTCAGGAGACCAAAAAGTGGTTCGCAAGTCAAGGTTAATTTAGAGATAAACCGTCTTATGAATTGCACTTTACCTAGAAAGCCTCACACCTCCTTTTCAGTCCTTGGTGGTCGCATTTCTAAGATGGCCTTGATTTTGGAAAGGTCGACCTCAATGCCCCTTTGTGTAATCAGAAACCCTAGCATCTTCCCTGCTGTAACACCAAACGTGCACTTCTGGGGATTCAATCGCAGCCGAAACTCTCTGATCCTTTGAAAGAATTTTTGTAAGGCGGTGTAGTGGCCTTCTCTTTCTTTGGACTTGACAATCATGTCGTCCACATACACCTCGACCTCTTTATGGATCATATCATGCAATATTGTAGTTGCTGCCCGTTGATACGTAGCTCCAGCATTCTTCAACCCAAATGGCATCACTCTATAACAATATGTACCCCACGGGGTAGTGAACGCAGTTTTCTCTCGGTCTTCGGGTGCCATTACTATCTGATTATAGCCTGAGAAACCATCCATAAACGAAAGCAAGGCGTGTCCTGCCGTGAAATCCACCAATTCATCAATGTGTGGCAAGGGAAAGTCGTCCTTTGGACTGGCCCTGTTCAAATCTCTGAAGTCTACACAGACCCGAATTCTGCCATCCTTCTTTGGCACCGGAACAATGTTGGCCAACCAAGTTGGGTATTCGGACACCAGCAGGAACCCTGCGTCAATTTGCTTGGTGACCTCTTCCTTAATCTTGAGGGCCCAGTCTGGGCGGATCCTTCTGAGTTTCTGTTTGGCAGGGCGGGCCTCGGGATCAAGAGGGATCCGGTGCTGTACAATCTCAGGATCGATTCCAGGCATGTCTTCGTAGGACCACGCGAAAACATCTTTGAAATCTTTTAATAAAGCGACTAAGCGCTCGCGCTCCTCCGAAGACAACGTGGACCCGATATGGACCAGCCGCGGGTCCTTCTCAGTACCAACATTCACAGTAGTGATTTCATCCATTAAGGGTTTAACGAATCTTTCCTGCTCTTGATCAATTAATCGTTGCAAAACTGGAGGAATTTCTCCCTCGTTGTTTTCATCAAAATTTTGAAAATCCTGATTTAAGCAATAAATCAAAGGCACAAAAAAATACTCAGAAACCACATCCACATCATTCTCATTAAATATTTCCAAGCCGTCAGATTCCTCTGTTACAACAGACTCAAAAGAAAATGAAAATGACGACCTAGACAGGACTGTGGCATTCGGGTTATCACCCCCAGGAATACCGGACTCAGACTCAGTCGAGCTGGAATCTGATTCCGACGCACAAGATTCGGTGGAATCAGATTCCGGCTCACTACCTGACCCGGAGCTGCTAGATAAAAAGCCTTCTTCATATTGCCAGATGAGAGAAGGTGCGATAGATGCATCCAAGATCGGCGCTAGAAAGCCCGCAGCTATTTCATCCCCAATCATAGAAACCGAAGAGTTATCCCCCAAGCACTCTTGGTCGATCGGAGGATCTGAAAGTAGACAAGCCAGTGCTCCCAGAATCTACTGCTTCACACTGCTCAACCTCAGTTGGTGGGTCTGTCTGCGCTTCGGCAACGTCATCCCCAGGTAATTGTAAGTCGAAGAAGATTTCGAAACCAGGCACGCGCTTCCTCTCCGCGTTCAGCCATGGTTCTGGGAAGCCGCAGAATGGAAAGTCTTCCCCCTCCCAGACGAAGCGTCCGTTTAGGGTACCCCAGATGGGCCTATGCATTAACTCAAATGGCTTCCCAGCTTTCTTCGCTCTGGCCCTTCCGACCATTTCTTTCCCTTTCCTCACCCAGTCCTCTTTGGTGGGCAGATAACCCAATCCAAAGGTGTGAGGGTTGTGTGGCACTTCGGCCGATACCGCGACGCCCTTCTGGCCGCTTCTTCCTAATCCCATTCCGGGGATATGTTGTAGCTTGTTCATGAGGTAGACAGATTGAGCACTGACGTACATACCCTCATTCACAGCCATGACATTCTGCACCACTTGAGCCTCGGCCAAAGTGAACCCCGATAAAAACACATCCTCCGTGCCGTGCTCGATCTCTAAGACAGGTGTGGACACTTCCGGCGGCGGATGGATTGATGAATTCCCAAAAACGATCGCTACCCCTTTCCCGTGAGGGTACTTTAGCATCTGATGTAGAGTGGAAGAGACTGCTTTGACCTGGTGCAACCACGGTCGCCCCAAAAGTAGGTTAAAGGTTGCGGGAACGTCCAAGATATGAAATTCAATGTTGTGTTGTCCTGGACCAACCTTGGTTTGAATTTTAACAGTCCCCATCACTTCTCTGCTGGTATTGTCGTATGCTCTGATCACTTGGGTAGTTGGGACGAAGTCCACGGGCTTTAACCCGATTACATATGCCGTTCTGGTCGGGCAGACATTAATTGCAGACCCGGTATTAACAAGTACCACCGGTATCCACTTATCTCTACACTCCACAGAAATATAGAGAGGTTTGTTATGATTTGTGCCCTCAGGCGGTAGTTCCTTGTCCGAAAAGGTTAACGCCGGGGAACCTCCTCCCGGAAAAACCAGCCCAACCAGCTGTTCAGGCGTGGTGTCTATGGAGAGTTTGGACTTGTCCATAGCAGACAGGACAGCTTCCCTATGTACTCGTGATGCCATTAGCAGTCCCCAGATGGAGATGTCTGCTTGTATCTTTTTTAACTGTTTCAGCACAGCTTCCTCTTCAATCTGCTTCTCCTTCTGTTTCTCCGCTTCTCTATCCTTCCCGGATGCCTCGGGTTGGTCCAGGTGTGGGGGTTTGAAGTACCGCCCACTTCTCGTCATATGGTCAACCTCATCGAGGTACCAAGTGTCATCCGGTTGATTATTTCCCTAGTCTTCATCCGTGTGGGCAAGACATAAGCCATCGTCTTCCCACCACATTCCGTCGGCAGCCAACAGACACCTGTCTGGCTCCGATTTAGTTGCACTCGCAGTACTCCCTGTCCACATGCTCGCAGCATTCTCTATCTTCGTGCACACGACACCTTCAGTCCCCTCAGGGCCCTTAGCTTTCCTAATTCTCTCGGCATCCTCAAACTTTTCTCGTTCCAGCTGCATCAGTACAGCTGGTTGTTCAACAATTCCCGTATCCATAATGCTCAAGTCTCGAGCGGAATTCTTAGCACCGGCGCTCTCCGGCGATACAACTTGACTTTCGGCCATTCCGGCCACAACTGATACCTCTGCCCCTGCCGGGCTCTGTTCTGGTTGGGCTTCCCCCACTTCATCTGGTTGATCCTCGAGCCATCCAGTGGCCTCTGCCGATTCCTCATAGTCGAACCAGTTGATTGCCGAATCCCCCGGTTCCTGGTCATCGAAAAATTGCAGGTTGGCAAAGTCCTCCTCTACGGCTGTCAGATCATCTATCCTTAGCCCAGATCCATCCCTCCGGATCACGCACAGCTCTCCTGTCTCTGGCAATTCTATACCTAGCCCAATTCGGCTCGTTGATAGGATGTACTCGCTTGGATCATAGGCTCCCCCAGCAAAACTCTGTCCAGTCCCAGATTCAACAATCTCATTCTCTCCCAAAATCTGCCCTGCCCCATCTTCGACGGTCACCACCGTCGGTTCTGGTTGGGTTTTGGAGATGTCCACCATGCACAAGAAGTCAGTGCAATCGGGGAGGAACACCTCCAGCTTGGGTAGGTGGGATGGGGTAATATAGATACTGGGATCGTAAGATGCGACCCCAGTTTGGATAAAATTGATTCTGTTGGGAGGGGGAGCTTGGTTATGTGGTGGGAGAGGGTTGGTTGTGACATTGGGTTTATCGGGAGACGCGATCACCTGTTTGTCGATAAGGTCTTGGATCTGATGACGCAATCTGAAACAACGGTCGGTGTCATGACCGTGTTGTTGGTGATACGCGCAGTACTTTGCTGGGTCATGAGAGGGAGGGAGTGGATTCGGTAGTGGCTTCGGCTCCAGGGGTTTCAATTGCTTTTTCCTGATCAATACCCCCAGAGCTTTGGATAGGGGCATATATAGTGGGGTAAAGGTTCTTTGGCCTCGCGGTTGGAATCTGTTGGTTTGTGTGTTGCTTCCGGACGCGCCGGAGAAGGGTGTGGCAGCCATGGGCCTTGGAGGGGGAGGGGGAGTGGTGGTGACCATACTGACTTCCGAGGCTCTTGTATTTGCAGCGCCACTCGGGCCCGCATTGTTGTTACGATTGAAAGTCCTCCTCGGTTGTTCCCTGTCGTGGTCAAACAGACCTTGTTTCATTGCGTCTTCGATTTGCACCCCCATCTCGTGTAAATCTGCGAAAGTAGGAAAGGGGACTACAATCATTCTCTGCATCAACTTTGGGTGGAGATTGCGCACAATCATCCGGATTTGATCTTTGTTAGTGGGCCTTAAAGTCATCATTGACGCCTTTGCCCTCCATCGGATTACAAAGTCCGAGAAAGTTTCCTTGGGCTCTTGCCTTGTCGTTTCAAGATCACGGGTTGTGATCTCGATCTGAGTGTTGTACGAATATTGCACGACAAAGGCCTCAGCCATTTCATCCCAATTCTTTTTCACTTCATCTTATAACTTTGCGTACCAGTGGGCGGCCACACCCGACAGGGTTCGGCCGAATAGTGAAAGCTTCTGTGGTCGTGTTAGGCCCATTGGCCGCAAGATGTCTGCGAACAGTCGGAGATGGACCATGGGGTCGCCGGACCCGTCAAAGCGGTCGATTTGTGGCATTTTGAACCTATCGGGGAGTGTCACGGCCTCCTCGGTATATCCGTCTTTGATATCCGGCATAGCCTTGACCCCTTGGGATTTCTTGAAGAGCTTCTCAAGTTTGCTCAATTTCAGAGCTGTATGATCAACCTCGAACTCGAAGGGAGAGTCCGGGTGATTGGGTGCATGGACCTTGGACAGTTGTGGTGGAAACGGGGGCGGAGCTGGCCCCGTTGGGAGGTTCGTGTCCTCTTGCAGGTTCTGGATAGTCGGCACAGTATTCCGGGTGTTTGGAGGAGCGTTCTGAACAGTAGGTGTCTGCTCAGGTAATGGAGCCCCTACCGGAGGAGGAATTTGTTGTGAAACAGACGCTGTATTCTGCTGTTGCAGTCTGGTGATTAGTTCGGCCTGTTGGGCCATGATTGCGGCCTGCTGTTTGGAGAACTCCGTTTGACGGGCGACATCATCATGCATCTGTCTCATGCTCTCCTGCATCTGGCGCATTAGGGCCTCTATCCCTGATGTATTTTGCTGATCCATCTGTCTAACTGGTATGTCTATTTCTACAGCAGTAATTGAGACCTCAGTCCTATAGTCCTCTGATGAAGTAACCCACTGCTCTGACAACCTCTGTTCTGACACACTGCGCTTTTTCGGCTTTCTTTTGGTAACGGAGGGTAGAGAATGGAACACTGGCTGTCCGTCGATTAGATCCTCAGATCGATTGAGTCGATGACCTCGTGTCCAAAGTGCTTGGGGAATGACTGCTGGGTTGGAAGCAATTGTGCTAGAACTGACCTAGCAAAAGATAAATAAAGTGAAAAGGAAATAAATAAACAGATAAACGGACAGCATAACAGCTTAAAATAAAATGCATGACACACAGCCGGCCATAACAACCCACAGTCAATAAGCTGAATACATACTGTCCTCAAACACTGATTATTATCCCTGTATCACTGTCCCCTAAAATAGAATCTGATACCCGCAGATAACTAATTCTCAAATACTGGCTGATATCCGCAGGCCTGATACCCATAATACTGAACTGATGCCCGCAGGCCTGATGCCCAAACTCATATACTGAACTGATGCCCGCAGGCCTGATACTGACAATACTGAACTGATGCCCGCAGGCCTGATGCCCAAACTCATATACTGATACATGCATTCCTATAGAGACGCACTCTAAAGCACATAACAGATAAGTGAGAGCCAAAACACCCCTATGTTGGGGTAGGGTTTCCCTGTCCTATTTTGTCAGGAGCTAGGGTTTCACTACGCACAGAGCGGTTTCAAACAACCTATAAACGGGTAAGCAACCTGTCCTAGTTTGGAATGGTCACTATGGATCCGAATATGCACTAGGTCGAATGGTCAAAGAGGGTGCCCCGGTAAAACTGGGGTTTGTGTTCCAATACTGGCAGAGCCCACAACCGGTCAGCCTTATGGTCATGCCTTGACAAGACAAGCCTCCGGCAAACCGTTTAGGAATAGCAGATGGAAAACACGGTGTCCTAGGTGCACCAATGCAAATGCAATGCAAAGAAACACACAAGTGTAGTCAAAAACAGATATCACGAGTTCGAGTCAAGTTCTCTAAATCCCCAGCAGAGTCGCCAGAAACTGTAACAAGCCCGCGGGGGACCTCGCTACAGCTCGGACTCGATTTGTGTCACGGTTCTAAATCTGAACCAAAGAGTCCAAATCCGACAAATCGTTTTGAGAAAACAGATTTTTGAAAGAAGTGCCAAACATGGACTGCTTTGCCAGATACAGAGTCGCCACCTAAATATTTTATTTTGGGAAATTTAGGAAACCCTGACTCGTTGCCAAAGGCCACGTGTCCGTCATCACCAAAGTTGCTTCGGCTCGGGAACTTGGGTACGATTGGGGAAGGTCACTTCGTGAGCACCCCCGCTCGCCCGGTCATAGACCGGCCTCTACTAACCATGATATCTATTTTTGAAAACATTGTATGTTCTTATTCCGGTTATTAGCCTAGGTTACTATGTGATGCGCACAACATACAAGTATAGACTGAGTCGCCTGAATTGGAACAAAACATTTTATGTTCGCTTTTTGAAAATGGTTTGCTACCCGTAGGTAGGCTTGAAACATTTGATGATTTATTCCAATTTAAGTAACCCAACCTTCACCCACAGGCATTTAGGCAGTTATATCACATAAGCGCATAGCCTCATGGTAAGCATGCTATTCATGGCAGCACTCACACGCATGCAAGGATGCTAAAACATAAAACTTACCGAGTACTCCAAGCCAAAACAAAAACTGTATTAGAAATCATGCATGATCCTAGGTATACAGAAATGCCTAATGCATGGAAATGACATATGCAAACATGTTAATGGATTTTCAGCAATGAAATGTGGGGGAAAACAGCCCCGAAATGAGGCGAAAACACATCCGATGCATGGAATCTCTCCCGAAATATGAATTTTGGCACCCGAAATGGCCTATAGCTATACCAAACATGTGCAATATGGACATGCAATGAAAATATAGAAGCAAGGAAATCCCAAGATAAGCATTTTTTCAGTTCAAAACATGGCCAAACAGCAAGCAAAGATAGGGCAACAATGGCATGCAAAAATGGCCCTAAACACGAGATTATGAAGCAACTCATAGCTGCTAACTCCAAATAGGTTAGGGACCTTCAACAAAGTTGAAGAGGGGCCTGAAATATGATGTTCTCCAGAACTGTAAAAACCCCAAAAACAAACACAGGTATGGCTGCACTCCCATGCAAGAAAAAGGGCCAAAAGGTGGCCAAAGAGGCAAGTGGTATATGTAAAGCCCAAACTGAAAAATTCCGTTCTACAACATTGAAGAGGGACCAAAAATATGACTATTTTCAGAACTGTAAAAACTCCAAAACAGTATACAAACATGCTAGAAATGCAATGCAAAATGAGGCTCAAAAGTGGCTATAACACAAAGTATGCAAAATATTCATCAAACAGCCAAAGACCCTTGATTAATCATGAAGAATGGGCCAAAATAAGACTATTTTTAGTACTGTAAAAAGGCCAAAAACCGAAGCAAGATAGGCTAACAAATCATGCAAAAATGGGGATTAAAAGAGAGATATAACATGAAGTGCACAAAATATGCCTCAAACCGTGAAAGGAACTTAATGAAACATGAATAATGGGCCAAAATAAGAAATTTTCTAGCTCTGTAAAATGACCAAAAATGGAACCAAGATAGGCTGCCAAGTCATACAAGAATAGGGGACCAAAGATGGATATAAAGACAAGTGGTACATGGAGGTCCCAAAAAAAGATGAGCCCTGCTTCAATGTTGAAGAGGGGCTCAAAATAAGCCTACTTATAGTTCATGAGAAACTCCAAAATAGATCACACTTAGGTTAGAAAAAGGCATGCAAAATATTGACATACATAGAGGGTATTGAAGCAAGTGCAAGATGGAGGGCTCAAACAGGGTTGAGACCTTAATGAGACATGAAAATGAGCTCAAAATTTCAGTTTTGGCTGGAGCTCAAAACAATAAGCATGTATGGCTTGCAAAAGATACAAGAAATGGGCCAAAAAGGGGAAATTGCAACTCACCCTTGAAGACCAATTCTTTTGTTGCTTCTTGGACCAAATTTGTTGCCTCTTAGCTGCTGGAATTCGTCCCCTTGCTGCTGGATTGGAGTGGTGGTGGTAGAGCTTGGTGGTGTAGAAGAAATGGTAGTGTAGAACTTGAAGGTTTTCAAGGAAATGAGGGAGATGGAGAGGGAGTTTTGTGTTCAAGCTTGAGGAGCAAGTTTTCTAACCCTTGTATGCAATGTTGCCAGCTGATTATATGGACAAAAAAGGGGGAGTAAAGGAGGGGCAAAAGGTGGGGGAAAATAGGCAAGCTTTCCCCCACAAAATATACCCCGGATTGGGATATTTTCTGGGAGATAAAGCTATACAGCTGTAAAGTGAACAGTGTGAGGATCATGGCCAGCCAGGTATTTTTGTTTCAGGTGGCCGGCCGGCCACACCCCCTAGCCGGCCGGCTAGGGGTCAAAAGGGTCAAGTCAGTTTAGTGGCCGGCCACCACATAATGGTGTCCTCCCATGTGCCATCAACACAACCCTGTGGTTAAAAGTCGAAGAAAGTGGCTCAAGGGTGTTCAACATTGGCTCGGAAGGAGGGGTTCAAAAGGGTCAAGCAACATTAGTGGCTGGCCACCAACTTTTAGGGTCCTCCCATGTGTGTACATCACAAGTATGTGGTTCAAAGTTCAAGAAAGTGGGCCCAAGGTGTTCAACAGTAGCCCGGAAGGAGGGGTTCAAAAGGGTCAAGTAACATTAGTGGCCGACCACCAACTTTTAGGGTCCTCCCATGTGTGTACATCACAAGTATGTGGTTCAAAGTTCAAGAAAGTGGCCCCAAGGTGTTCAACATTAGCCCGGAAGTGTGAAAAATGGGCATCGGAGGGCGTCGGGGGATATATAACTGGTTGCTGCAACAATTACTGGCCTCCCACCCTTCTACGGCCTTCCCAGTGATAAAACAGAGGTACCTGCCAAAAATGAACGAAAACCGTTGCAAAACGAATGTTCGGGGGCCAAAACGCGCAGTTCGAGGTCCCAAAAATGGGCTGTTAAACACCGAAAGTGGCATTCGACCACGAAGTGGGTCTCTCAGGCCCCAGTGTCGCTCAAAAGGGAGAAAATAGGATGTATGCCAAAAATCAGAGCAAATGGAAATGGTTAGGCAGTCCCGAATCGAGGCACATGGCCAAGGATCCCGAAAACCGGGAACCGGACTCCGAAATGGGCAAAATGGCCTGCGGCCACAAAATGTAGCCCACGGCCACTGAGAGATGGTCTATGGGACCTCTCCCTCCCCTCAGGAAAAGAAACAAAGAAAACCGAGTCTGGTTCGCAAACCGAGACAAGGCACAAAAGAGTCCGGAAGTCTAGAGGCAGGGCTCACGGCCAAGACTCTGAAACTTCTGAACGAGCACATTATGTAATATCACCGAGAGCTCAATCGGTGACGTCTGAGTCTTAAGGTCGGTCAAAAATGGGGTGTCTACATCATGTTATTCCATTTTTCAATTACCTCCCAGCCACTCTTGCTCTCTGCTCTTCGCTCATTTCTGAACATGAAAAACGCAGACATGGGTTGCTTTGGTTTCAACGGGTCCTTTTCTTTCCTGTAAAAATTCAATAAGACAAAGATTAGAGAGAGAAGAAGAAGAAGGGAGGGAGAGAGAAATATAGAGAAAATTACTGCATTTACTTATTCAACTGAAGAAACTGCTCTTCCTCCAACAACTTCATGGCTTCAGTTGTGAATGCCAAAGACGCATACATTGGTTGATGAGGACTCAAACTGTGAAGATCAAATGATGAAGATCAAAAATCATAACTCTAACTTTTTTCCTTCTGATCTTCCTTTCTGCTGTCGGTGCAGAAGAGGCGGCGGAGGATGTTGGAGTACCAAAAGGCGGAAAAAACCTTATTCTGTGACTCTGTCATTTTGAGACACACACACACACACACACACACACACACACACACACACACAGAGATAGAGAGAGAGAGAGAGACTGTGTGAATGGCTGCGAAAACTGCCGTGAGAGAGAGAGATAGATAGAGAGACTGTGTGAATGGCTGCAAAAACTGTCGTGAGAGAGAGAGAGAGAGAGAGAGAGAGAGAGAGAGAGAGAGACTGTGTGGAAAGGCAGAACTAAAAGTGATTAATATATATGGATAGACAGAGGGGACAAGGGATCAATGAAGGCAAGGGAGATTTTTTTTTTCAAACTGTGATGGCTGAGTGCGAGAGACACATTTGAACATGAATATACTCTCTCCCTCTCTCTCATCAGTAGTAAATAGTATGTTTCTTACATTCCTTATTTTCTTCGAACACGCTTTCCCTCTCTTCTATGGTAGTTTCATTCCTTCCTTCCTTCCTAATTTCTAAAAGGCAATATATCCTTATATGCTTATTTCCATAATTTGAATTATTTACAATATGAATAATTTGAATAATATTTGAATAATTTGAATAATTTAAAATATGAGTAATTTGAATAATTTCCATAATTTGAGTAATTATCCTAATAATTTGAATATTTTTCCTAATTTGAATTATTTACAATATAGAGGGAGGAGTGATTCGCAGAGTCTATCCCAATTTCCATAATTTGAATAATTTGAATTATTTACAGTATGAATAACTTGAATAATTTCCATAATTTGAATAATTATCCTAACAATTTCAATAATTTTCGTAATGGGCACCCAGATCATGTGCTAGACAATTAGACAGCTATTAGAATATCTCTAACGTTACTAAAAAAAAAAATTAATATTAAATTTGAATAAAAATTAATGAAAAGTTTCATATGATACTATGTGTTCCAATGCTTATTTTTTAATTTTTATCAAACAACTGGTTGACCAAGAGGTCGACAGACTTATGTAAATTTTCATCTAACAATCAGTTGATCGGGAGGACAATCAATCAGTCATCCGGTGTATGGTGAAGTCTCTGCAAAAGTAACGGCTATCTGTAAAAATTTGATAAACGATGAAGCCTCCCTCAATTTGATGACATTTTTATTTTCCTTTCATTTGATATGGGTTTGATGTCATGGTTGGAGCAACAAAAGTGTGCGTATTTTAACAAATTTAAATTTGATGGAAAATCTAAGTAAAAGTTTGAGACGCACTTATCGGAGTAGAAAAAAATAAATATATGCATTTATACTTTGGGCTTGTTAAGGAAATGGTTTTTTAGTAATTTTGTTAAATTATGAGGTGAAAAAAATAAAGTGTTTAAGAATAATTTTTTGAATTTTTAAAAAAAGAGGTACAAGAAGAAAAAAATGAATCTTTAACTTTTTTATATGATTTTTTAAAACTTTTGTAATAATTTTTTGATTTTTGATTCTATTTTATTTTATCAGTCTCCCAAACAACCTCTTAAGCTTAATTTCATATCACTTGATGGGTAAACTAAACAAATATCACATGTTTCTTTTTTGTCTCTTTAAATTTTGTTAATTTATAAAATTATTCATGTCACAAAAATCATCATAAGAATCAAATAAGATCCAATAGGATAGAGAAGAGAAAAGAGGTAACAAGTAATGTAGATTCGTGTGAACTATCATGATGGTTTACATTCATTTATATAATGCTACTTTTTCTTTTTATTTTTTAAAGAAGTGTTGAAATTTCAATCCTAACATCTAGTTTGGTAGAAAAACCATGATCATAGGGTAATTATTTAGTAATTTCAAAACATTATGTAATATTATTTATGTTATATTCTAAATTAATCATGTAGTAAAATATTGTATGACTGAAATGTGGAGATTTATACCATTATTAGATAATTAAAAGACAAAGATGACTGTGTGTTGTGATTTTTCTTATTTGTCGAGATTAATTATCATATAGACAATGTCATACGACGATAAAAAAAAATATAGACAATTTTATATGGTAATTCCATTTCTTCCAAATACTTTTCCATGTTTTCTTTTGCAATCTGCAAGTTCCCAAAATATGAAATTGATGTTGCAGAGACAATAAGAGAGAGAGAGAGAGAGATTGATAGAGAAAGACAGAGTTAATTGAACCTTTTCATAAGGCTTCTTCTGTTTATCTGTCATGTTATTCCATTTTTCAATTACCTCCCAGCCACTCTTGCTCTCTGCTCTTCGCTCATTTCTGAACATGAAAAACGTAGACATGGGTTGCTTCGGTTTCAACGGGTCCTTTTCTTTCCTGTAGAAATTCAATGAGACAAAGATTAGAGAGAGAAGAAGAAGAAGGGGGTGAGAGAGAAATATAGAGAAAATTATTGAATTTACTTATTCAACTGAAGAAACTGCTCTTCCTCCAACAACTTCATGGCTTCAGTTGTGAACGCCAAAGTCGCAGACATTGGTTGATGAGGACTCAAACTGTGAAGTTCAAAATGATGAAGATCAAAAATCAAAACTCCAACTTTTTTCCTTCCGATATTCCTTACTGCTGTCGGTGCAGAAGAGGCGGCGGTGGATGTCGGAGCACCAAAAGGCGGAAAAAACCTTATTCTGTGACTCTGTCATTTTGTGACACATACAGAGAGAGAGAGAGAGAGAGAGAGAGAGAGAGAGAGAGAGAGAGGGATACAGGGAGAGACTGTGTGAATGGCTGCGAAAACTGTCGTGAGAGAGAGAGAGATAGAGAGAGACTATGTGAATGGCTGCAAAAACTGTGGTGAGAGAGAGAGTGAGAGAGAGAGAGAGACTGTGTGGAATGGCTGAACTAAAATTGATTAATATATATGGATAGACAGAGGGGACAAGGGATCAATGAAGGTAAGGGAGATTTTTTTTTCAAACAGTGATGGCTGAGTGCGAGAGACACATTTGAACATGAGTATACACTCTCCCTTTCTCTCATCAGTAGTAAATAGTATGTTTCTTACATTCCTTATTTTCTTCGAACACGCTTTCCCTCTCTTCTATGGAAGTTTCATTCCTTCCTTCCTTCTTAATTTCCAAAAGGCAATATATCCTTATATGCTTATTTCCATAATTTCCATAATTTGAATTATTTACAATATGAAAAATTTTGAATAATATTTGAATAATTTGAATAATTTACATTATGAATAATTTATAATTTGAATTATTTGAATAATTTCGATAATTTGAATAATTTGAATAATTATCCTAATAATTTGAATTTTTTTCATAATTTGAATTCTTTACAATATGGAGGGAGGAGTGATTCGCGGAGTTTATCCTAATATCCATAATTTGAATAATTTGAATAATTTACAATATGAATAATTTGAATAATTTCCATAATTTGAATAATTATCCTAATAATTTGAATAATTTTCATAATGGGCACCCAGATCATGTGCTAGACAATTAGACAGCCATTAGAGTATCTCTAATGCTTACTCAAAAAAAAATATAATATTAAATTTGAATAAAAAATTAATGAAAAGTTTCATATGATACTATGTGTTCCAATGCTAATTTTTTAATTTTTATCAAATAACTGGTTGACCAAGAGGTCATCCGACATATGTAAATTTTCATCTAACAATCAGCTGATCGGGAGGACAATCAATCGGTCATCCGGTGTATGGTGAAGTCTCTGCAAAAGTAACGGCTATCTGTAAAAATTTGATAAACGATGAAGCCTCCCTCAATTTGATGACATTTTTATTTTCCTTTCATTTGATATGGGTTTGATGTCATGGTTGGAGCAACAAAAGTGTGCGTATTTTAACAAATTTAAATTTGATGGAAAATCTAAGTAAAAGTTTGAGACGCACTTATCGGAGTAGAAAAAAATAAATATATGCATTTATACTTTGGGCTTGTTAAGGAAATGGTTTTTTAGTAATTTTGTTAAATTATGAGGTGAAAAAAATAAAGTGTTTAAGAATAATTGTTTGAATTTTTAAAAAAAGAGGTACAAGAAGAAAAAAATGAATCTTTAACTTTTTTATATGATTTTTTAAAACTTTTGTAATAATTTTTTGATTTTTGATTCTATTTTATTTTATCAGTCTCCCAAACAACCTCTTAAGCTTAATTTCATATCACTTGATGGGTAAACTAAACAAATATCACATGTTTCTTTTTTGTCTCTTTAAATTTTGTTAATTTATAAAATTATTCATGTCACAAAAATCATCATAAGAATCAAATAAGATCCAATAGGATAGAGAAGAGAAAAGAGGTAACAAGTAATGTAGATTCGTGTGAACTATCATGATGGTTTACATTCATTTATATAATGCTACTTTTTCTTTTTATTTTTTAAAGAAGTGTTGAAATTTCAATCCTAACATCTAGTTTGGTAGAAAAACCATGATCATAGGGTAATTATTTAGTAATTTCAAAACATTATGTAATATTATTTATGTTATATTCTAAATTAATCATGTAGTAAAATATTGTATGACTGAAATGTGGAGATTTATACCATTATTAGATAATTAAAAGACAAAGATGACTGTGTGTTGTGATTTTTCTTATTTGTCGAGATTAATTATCATATAGACAATGTCATACGACGATAAAAAAAAATATAGACAATTTTATATGGTAATTCCATTTCTTCCAAATACTTTTCCATGTTTTCTTTTGCAATCTGCAAGTTCCCAAAATATGAAATTGATGTTGCAGAGACAATAAGAGAGAGAGAGAGAGAGATTGATAGAGAAAGACAGAGTTAATTGAACCTTTTCATAAGGCTTCTTCTGTTTATCTGTCATGTTATTCCATTTTTCAATTACCTCCCAGCCACTCTTGCTCTCTGCTCTTCGCTCATTTCTGAACATGAAAAACGTAGACATGGGTTGCTTCGGTTTCAACGGGTCCTTTTCTTTCCTGTAGAAATTCAATGAGACAAAGATTAGAGAGAGAAGAAGAAGAAGGGGGTGAGAGAGAAATATAGAGAAAATTATTGAATTTACTTATTCAACTGAAGAAACTGCTCTTCCTCCAACAACTTCATGGCTTCAGTTGTGAACGCCAAAGTCGCAGACATTGGTTGATGAGGACTCAAACTGTGAAGTTCAAAATGATGAAGATCAAAAATCAAAACTCCAACTTTTTTCCTTCCGATATTCCTTACTGCTGTCGGTGCAGAAGAGGCGGCGGTGGATGTCGGAGCACCAAAAGGCGGAAAAAACCTTATTCTGTGACTCTGTCATTTTGTGACACATACAGAGAGAGAGAGAGAGAGAGAGAGAGAGAGAGAGAGAGGGGGATACAGGGAGAGACTGTGTGAATGGCTGCGAAAACTGTCGTGAGAGAGAGAGAGATAGAGAGAGACTATGTGAATGGCTGCAAAAACTGTGGTGAGAGAGAGAGTGAGAGAGAGAGAGAGAGACTGTGTGGAATGGCTGAACTAAAATTGATTAATATATATGGATAGATAGAGGGGACAAGGGATCAATGAAGGCAAGGGAGATTTTTTTTTCAAACAGTGATGGCTGAGTGCGAGAGACACATTTGAACATGAGTATACACTCTCCCTTTCTCTCATCAGTAGTAAATAGTATGTTTCTTACATTCCTTATTTTCTTCGAACACGCTTTCCCTCTCTTCTATGGAAGTTTCATTCCTTCCTTCCTTCTTAATTTCCAAAAGGCAATATATCCTTATATGCTTATTTCCATAATTTCCATAATTTGAATTATTTACAATATGAAAATTTTTGAATAATATTTGAATAATTTGAATAATTTACATTATGAATAATTTATAATTTGAATTATTTGAATAATTTCGATAATTTGAATAATTTGAATAATTATCCTAATAATTTGAATTTTTTTCATAATTTGAATTCTTTACAATATGGAGGGAGGAGTGATTCGCGGAGTTTATCCTAATATCCATAATTTGAATAATTTGAATAATTTACAATATGAATAATTTGAATAATTTCCATAATTTGAATAATTATCCTAATAATTTGAATAATTTTCATAATGGGCACCCAGATCATGTGCTAGACAATTAGACAGCCATTAGAGTATCTCTAATGCTTACTCAAAAAAAAATATAATATTAAATTTGAATAAAAAATTAATGAAAAGTTTCATATGATACTATGTGTTCCAATGCTAATTTTTTAATTTTTATCAAATAACTGGTTGACCAAGAGGTCATCCGACATATGTAAATTTTCATCTAACAATCAGCTGATCGGGAGGACAATCAATCGGTCATCCGGTGTATGGTGAAGTCTCTGCAAAAGTAACGACTATCTGTAAAAATTTGATAAACGATGAAGCCTCCCTCAATTTGATGACATTTTTATTTTCCTTTCATTTGATATGGGTTTGATGTCATGGTTGGAGCAACAAAAGTGTGCGTATTTTAACAAATTTAAATTTGATGGAAAATCTAAGTAAAAGTTTGAGACGCACTTATCGGAGTAGAAAAAAATAAATATATGCATTTATACTTTGGGCTTGTTAAGGAAATGGTTTTTTAGTAATTTTGTTAAATTATGAGGTGAAAAAAATAAAGTGTTTAAGAATAATTTTTTGAATTTTTAAAAAAAGAGGTACAAGAAGAAAAAAATGAATCTTTAACTTTTTTATATGATTTTTTAAAACTTTTGTAATAATTTTTTGATTTTTGATTCTATTTTATTTTATCAGTCTCCCAAACAACCTCTTAAGCTTAATTTCATATCACTTGATGGGTAAACTAAACAAATATCACATGTTTCTTTTTTGTCTCTTTAAATTTTGTTAATTTATAAAATTATTCATGTCACAAAAATCATCATAAGAATCAAATAAGATCCAATAGGATAGAGAAGAGAAAAGAGGTAACAAGTAATGTAGATTCGTGTGAACTATCATGATGGTTTACATTCATTTATATAATGCTACTTTTTCTTTTTATTTTTTAAAGAAGTGTTGAAATTTCAATCCTAACATCTAGTTTGGTAGAAAAACCATGATCATAGGGTAATTATTTAGTAATTTCAAAACATTATGTAATATTATTTATGTTATATTCTAAATTAATCATGTAGTAAAATATTGTATGACTGAAATGTGGAGATTTATACCATTATTAGATAATTAAAAGACAAAGATGACTGTGTGTTGTGATTTTTCTTATTTGTCGAGATTAATTATCATATAGACAATGTCATACGACGATAAAAAAAAATATAGACAATTTTATATGGTAATTCCATTTCTTCCAAATACTTTTCCATGTTTTCTTTTGCAATCTGCAAGTTCCCAAAATATGAAATTGATGTTGCAGAGACAATAAGAGAGAGAGAGAGAGAGATTGATAGAGAAAGACAGAGTTAATTGAACCTTTTCATAAGGCTTCTTCTGTTTATCTGTCATGTTATTCCATTTTTCAATTACCTCCCAGCCACTCTTGCTCTCTGCTCTTCGCTCATTTCTGAACATGAAAAACGTAGACATGGGTTGCTTCGGTTTCAACGGGTCCTTTTCTTTCCTGTAGAAATTCAATGAGACAAAGATTAGAGAGAGAAGAAGAAGAAGAAGGGGGTGAGAGAGAAATATAGAGAAAATTATTGAATTTACTTATTCAACTGAAGAAACTGCTCTTCCTCCAACAACTTCATGGCTTCAGTTGTGAACGCCAAAGTCGCAGACATTGGTTGATGAGGACTCAAACTGTGAAGTTCAAAATGATGAAGATCAAAAATCAAAACTCCAACTTTTTTCCTTCCGATATTCCTTACTGCTGTCGGTGCAGAAGAGGCGGCGGTGGATGTCGGAGCACCAAAAGGCGGAAAAAACCTTATTCTGTGACTCTGTCATTTTGTGACACATACAGAGAGAGAGAGAGAGAGAGAGAGAGAGAGGCATACAGGGAGAGACTGTGTGAATGGCTGCGAAAACTGTCGTGAGAGAGAGAGAGATAGAGAGAGACTATGTGAATGGCTGCAAAAACTGTGGTGAGAGAGAGAGTGAGAGAGAGAGAGAGAGACTGTGTGGAATGGCTGAACTAAAATTGATTAATATATATGGATAGACAGAGGGGACAAGGGATCAATGAAGGCAAGGGAGATTTTTTTTTCAAACAGTGATGGCTGAGTGCGAGAGACACATTTGAACATGAGTATACACTCTCCCTTTCTCTCATCAGTAGTAAATAGTATGTTTCTTACATTCCTTATTTTCTTCGAACACGCTTTCCCTCTCTTCTATGGAAGTTTCATTCCTTCCTTCCTTCTTAATTTCCAAAAGGCAATATATCCTTATATGCTTATTTCCATAATTTCCATAATTTGAATTATTTACAATATGAAAAATTTTGAATAATATTTGAATAATTTGAATAATTTACATTATGAATAATTTATAATTTGAATTATTTGAATAATTTCGATAATTTGAATAATTTGAATAATTATCCTAATAATTTGAATTTTTTCATAATTTGAATTCTTTACAATATGGAGGGAGGAGTGATTCGCGGAGTTTATCCTAATATCCATAATTTGAATAATTTGAATAATTTACAATATGAATAATTTGAATAATTTCCATAATTTGAATAATTATCCTAATAATTTGAATAATTTTCATAATGGGCACCCAGATCATGTGCTAGACAATTAGACAGCCATTAGAGTATCTCTAATGCTTACTCAAAAAAAAATATAATATTAAATTTGAATAAAAAATTAATGAAAAGTTTCATATGATACTATGTGTTCCAATGCTAATTTTTTAATTTTTATCAAATAACTGGTTGACCAAGAGGTCATCCGACATATGTAAATTTTCATCTAACAATCAGCTGATCGGGAGGACAATCAATCGGTCATCCGGTGTATGGTGAAGTCTCTGCAAAAGTAACGGCTATCTGTAAAAATTTGATAAACGATGAAGCCTCCCTCAATTTGATGACATTTTTATTTTCCTTTCATTTGATATGGGTTTGATGTCATGGTTGGAGCAACAAAAGTGTGCGTATTTTAACAAATTTAAATTTGATGGAAAATCTAAGTAAAAGTTTGAGACGCACTTATCGGAGTAGAAAAAAATAAATATATGCATTTATACTTTGGGCTTGTTAAGGAAATGGTTTTTTAGTAATTTTGTTAAATTATGAGGTGAAAAAAATAAAGTGTTTAAGAATAATTGTTTGAATTTTTAAAAAAAGAGGTACAAGAAGAAAAAAATGAATCTTTAACTTTTTTATATGATTTTTTAAAAATTTTGTAATAATTTTTTGATTTTTGATTCTATTTTATTTTATCAGTCTCCCAAACAACCTCTTAAGCTTAATTTCATATCACTTGATGGGTAAACTAAACAAATATCACATGTTTCTTTTTTGTCTCTTTAAATTTTGTTAATTTATAAAATTATTCATGTCACAAAAATCATCATAAGAATCAAATAAGATCCAATAGGATAGAGAAGAGAAAAGAGGTAACAAGTAATGTAGATTCGTGTGAACTATCATGATGGTTTACATTCATTTATATAATGCTACTTTTTCTTTTTATTTTTTAAAGAAGTGTTGAAATTTCAATCCTAACATCTAGTTTGGTAGAAAAACCATGATCATAGGGTAATTATTTAGTAATTTCAAAACATTATGTAATATTATTTATGTTATATTCTAAATTAATCATGTAGTAAAATATTGTATGACTGAAATGTGGAGATTTATACCATTATTAGATAATTAAAAGGCAAAGATGACTGTGTGTTGTGATTTTTCTTATTTGTCGAGATTAATTATCATATAGACAATGTCATACGACGATAAAAAAAAATATAGACAATTTTATATGGTAATTCCATTTCTTCCAAATACTTTTCCATGTTTTCTTTTGCAATCTGCAAGTTCCCAAAATATGAAATTGATGTTGCAGAGACAATAAGAGAGAGAGAGAGAGAGATTGATAGAGAAAGACAGAGTTAATTGAACCTTTTCATAAGGCTTCTTCTGTTTATCTGTCATGTTATTCCATTTTTCAATTACCTCCCAGCCACTCTTGCTCTCTGCTCTTCGCTCATTTCTGAACATGAAAAACGTAGACATGGGTTGCTTCGGTTTCAACGGGTCCTTTTCTTTCCTGTAGAAATTCAATGAGACAAAGATTAGAGAGAGAAGAAGAAGAAGAAGGGGGTGAGAGAGAAATATAGAGAAAATTATTGAATTTACTTATTCAACTGAAGAAACTGCTCTTCCTCCAACAACTTCATGGCTTCAGTTGTGAACGCCAAAGTCGCAGACATTGGTTGATGAGGACTCAAACTGTGAAGTTCAAAATGATGAAGATCAAAAATCAAAACTCCAACTTTTTTCCTTCCGATATTCCTTACTGCTGTCGGTGCAGAAGAGGCGGCGGTGGATGTCGGAGCACCAAAAGGCGGAAAAAACCTTATTCTGTGACTCTGTCATTTTGTGACACATACAGAGAGAGAGAGAGAGAGAGAGAGAGAGAGAGAGGGATACAGGGAGAGACTGTGTGAATGGCTGCGAAAACTGTCGTGAGAGAGAGAGAGATAGAGAGAGACTATGTGAATGGCTGCAAAAACTGTGGTGAGAGAGAGAGTGAGAGAGAGAGAGAGAGACTGTGTGGAATGGCTGAACTAAAATTGATTAATATATATGGATAGACAGAGGGGACAAGGGATCAATGAAGGCAAGGGAGATTTTTTTTTCAAACAGTGATGGCTGAGTGCGAGAGACACATTTGAACATGAGTACACACTCTCCCTTTCTCTCATCAGTAGTAAATAGTATGTTTCTTACATTCCTTATTTTCTTCGAACACGCTTTCCCTCTCTTCTATGGAAGTTCCATTCCTTCCTTCCTTCTTAATTTCCAAAAGGCAATATATCCTTATATGCTTATTTCCATAATTTCCATAATTTGAATTATTTACAATATGAAAAATTTTGAATAATATTTGAATAATTTGAATAATTTACAATATGAATAATTTATAATTTGAATTATTTGAATAATTTCGATAATTTGAATAATTTGAATAATTATCCTAATAATTTGAATATTTTTCATAATTTGAATTCTTTACAATATGGAGGGAGGAGTGATTCGCGGAGTTTATTCTAATTTCCATAATTTGAATAATTTGAATAATTTACAATATGATTAATTTGAATAATTTGAATAGTTTCCATAATTGGAATAATTGTCCTAATAATTTGAATAATTTTCATAATGGGCACCCAGATCATGTGCTAGACAATTAGACAGCCATTAGAGTATCTCTAATGCTTACTCAAAAAAAATATAATATTAAATTTGAATAAAAAATTAATGAAAAGTTTCATATGATACTATGTGTTCCAATGCTAATTTTTTAATTTTTATCAAATAACTGGTTGACCAAGAGGTCATCCGACTTATGTAAATTTTCATCTAACAATCAGTTGATCGGGAGGACAATCAATCGGTCATCCGGTGTATGGTGAAGTGTCTGCAAAAGTAACGGCTATCTGTAAAAATTTGATAAACGATGAAGCCTCTCTCAATTTGATGAAATTTTTTATTTTCCTTTCATTTGATATGGGTTTGATGTCATGGTTGGAGCAACAAAAGTGTGCGTATTTTAACAAATTAAAATTTGATGGAAAATCTAAGTAAAAGTTTGAGACGCTCTTATTGGAGTAGAAAAAAAATAAATATATGCATTTACACTTAGGGCTTGTTAAGGATATAGCGATCCCGGTTTTCCCTGTTGTTGTTTAACTATAATCCGGACTTGGTCCCGTACATTTGTTGTTGTCCTATTCTCATTGCAGGCCTTTACTCTTTGTATTTGAGTCTTGGGTTGTGTTGGGCAGGTTTGAAACAGGTTGGTTGAACTTAGAAACCTAGAGTTGATGCCCAGAATTTGGCCTTCACGCTCGAGCGGGGATTTTGACGCTCGAGCGGGGACCTAGTCTGCAAAACTTCTGGAAGTGTGCAATCTACGCCCGAGCGGCTCTTTCCGCGCTCGAGCGTGAGTCTGTGTCTGACGCTCGAGCGGGGGTTTCCACGCTCGAGCGGGGAGTCGATTATATCAGTCCGTGAAATCATTTTTTGAATCACTTTTTCACACCCGTTTCTCTCTCTTACTTTTCCAAAAAAGCCATTTGAGAGCTCCTCTCTCTAAAACCATAACTTCTCTCTAAGTATTGATCTAGCTGGGGTGTTTTCCTCACCTTTGGTCTTTACAAAAGTTGGGTTGATCGTCGAGGGCTTTCCTTTGATCCGAAAATTTCAAGTTTTGGAGCACGTTGAGTTCCGTCATCTTCTTCCCTTGAGCCCCGAATTTGAGGTAGGGATTCCTACTCACTATTATGGTCTTCGACATAGATTATGGGTAGTTTTGATAAAGTGTTGAAGTTGGTTGATTTTGGGACTTAGGGTTTCACAATGGTATAAACAAGGGTTTGTTATTTTGATTCTTAAACTTGTATTTTGGGTCTCAAAATGATGATTTGAGTGTTGGTTGTTGATATTTGAACCTATGGTTAATATTGAGAGTTGGGGGAGAAAGCCCTAATTTGTGTATTGATTAATTGATATAATTAAATTTGGGAAAGTTATGGATTTGTGAAATTGAAGTGAATATAACGAAATTGGCTCATTATTAGATGGACTAGTGGAGTTGGATTTATTCATCGTTCATTTGTGAAAATGTTGATAATTTTATCTGATGGAGCTTTTATTATCTGTTTAGAAATAATTGCTTGGGCTACCGGTAGAGGGTAGTTTCGATTGTAGACAATGCATGAGGATTAGGCAAACTAAAACTAATCGAATGGACGTGTCATAGTGTGACTATTGAATGAATACATTAACTTTATGTATTGATTGATTATGTGTACTACCAATGTGTATATATATATATATATATATATGTTGTTTTGTGTGAACGGTTTATTGGAAGAAAGGGGCTGGACCTCTAAACCAAACGGTTTATTGGAAGAAAGGGGCTGGACCTCTAGACCAAACAGTTTATTGGAAGAAAGGGGCTGGACCTCTAAACCGAACGGTTTATTGGAAGAAAGGGGCTGGACCTCTAAACCGGAATTTGATACAGCTCATATGCTTATCTATTGAAGTGTTGATATAGCTCATATGCTTATATATTGAAGTGTTGATATAGCTCATATGCTTATCTATTGAAGTGTTGATATAGCTCATATGCTTATCTATTGAAGTGTTGATATAGCTCATATGCTTATCTGTTGAATTGTTGATATAGCTCATATGCTTATCTGTTGATTTGTTGGTATTGCTCATATGCATATCTAATGGGAAATGGGAAATATTTGACATGAGCTACTGTCTCATCTAGGCTGTTGGCTAGGTTCTGAGCCGTAGTTGAATTGTGAATTGGATAAGAGATGGAAAATGAAATGAGACATGAATGCTGTGGTCTTGTAACGAAAGTGGAGTGTGAATTGATTGGTGTGAGTTAAACGTTTATCAATTGCTAAAGTCTTAGTTATTGCTCATACTGTGTTTAGCATATCTCTACTGGGCGTTGGCTCACCCTATATGGGACATCATTTTCAGGTACAGGTAGCATGCCACCTCCAAGGCCATAGCTTGGATGGAGATGAGAGTTGAATACTCTTTTTGATTCTTTTGTTTGTATTAAACGCGTGTACCAAGCCTTGGGCAGTCCTTATATAGAGTTTGTACTTTTTTGTAATCAAGTGTTGACTTGGAAAGCTATAAGCCCTTAGGGCATTTACTTTTTGTTAACATGTAATATTCTTGTAAGAATTACTCTGATGAATGGAAATGTGTTGATTTCTCTTATCTCATTGCATGTCTAGAGTGTTGGGTTTTGTGTACTATTTTGAGGGCGTTACAAAGGAAATGGCTTTTTAGTAATTTTGTTAAATTATGAGGTGAAAAAAATAAAGTGTTTAAGAATAATTTTTTGAATTTTAAAAAAAGAAGTACAAAAAGAAAGAAATGAATCTTTAACTTTTTTATATGATTTTTTTAAACTTTTTTAATGATTTTTTGATTTTTGATTTTATTTTATTTTATCAGTCTCCCAAACAACCTCTTAAGCTTAATTTCATATCACTTGGTGGGTAAACGAAACAAATATCACATGTTTCTTTTTTGTCTCTTTAAATTTTGTTAATTTATAAAATTATTCATGTCACAAAAATCATCATAAGCATCAAATAAGATCCAATAGGATAGAGAAGAGAAAAGAGGTAACAAGTAATGTAGATTCGTGTAAACCATCATGATGATTTACATTCATTTATATAATGCTACTTTTTCTTTTTATTTTTTAAAGAAGTGTTGAAATTTTAATCCTAACATCTAGTTTGGTAGAAAAACCATGATCATAGGGTAATTATTTAGTAATTTCAAAACATTATGTAATTTTATTTATGCGATATTCTAAATTAATCATGTAGTAAAATATTGTATGACTGAAATGTGGAGATTTATTCCATTATTAGATAATTAAATGCCAATGATGACTGTGTGTTGTGATTTTTCTTATTTGTCGAGATTAATTATCATATAGACAATGTCATATGACGATAAAAAAAAAAATAGACAATTTTATATGGTAATTCCATTTCTTCCAAATACTTTTCCATGTTTTGTTTTACAATCTGCAAGTTCCCAAAATATGAAATTGATGTTGCAGAGACAGTAAGAGAGAGAGAGATTGATAGAGAAAGACAGAGTTAATTGAACCTTTTCATTAGGCTTCTTCTGTTTCTCTGTCATGTTATTCCATTTTTCAATTACCCCCCAGCCACTCTTGCTCTCTGCTCTTCGCTCATTTCTGAACATGAAAAATGCAGACATGGGTTGCTTCGGTTTCAACGGGTCCTTTTCTTTCCTGTAGAAATTCAATGAGACATAGATTAGAGAGAGAAGAAGAAAAAGGGGGGAGAGAGAAATATAGAGAAAATTACTGAATTTACTTATTCAACTGAAGAAACTGCTCTTCCTCCAACAACTTCATGGCTTCAGTTGTGAACGCCAAAGACGCAGACATTGGTTGATGAGGACTCAAACTGTGAAGATCAAAATGATGAAGATCAAAATTCATAACTCTAACTTTTTTCCTTCTGATCTTACTTTCTGTTGTCGGTGCAGAAGACGTGGCGGAGGATGTCGGAGTACCAAAAGGCGGAAAAAACCTTATTCTGTGACTCTGTCATTTTGAGACACACACACACACACATACACAGAGAGAGAGACTGTGTGAATGGCTGCGAAAATTGTCGTGAGAGAGAGAGAGATAGAGAGTATAGCGATCCCGGTTGTCCCCTTTACTGTTCTGTTGCGTTCTGGTCTTGGGTTCCGTGATGTGGGTGGTGGTATATCTTGTTGTCATCCTTTAATTCGATTTGTTCGGGTTTTAGGATGTATTGGGCAGAGTTGTTACAGGTTGGTTAGGCTTTGGTTTCAATTCTTTGTTGCCCAGTTTTTAGGAGGTCCGCTCGAGTGGGTCTTCTTGCGCTTGAGCGGATAATGCACGCTCCCAGTATATTGGTGGCCTACAGAACTTCTGCAGGCGTGTTTTCACGCTCGAGCGGGTTTCTTTGCGCTCAAGCAGTGGCGCTCGAGCGGGTGCTCTGGCGCTCAAGCGGGTAGTACTTTTTGGTGTAAGTTCTGGGAGGGAGAAATCTACGCTCGAGCAGACTGGTTTTTGCACTCGAGCGGATATACTTTATTCTTGTGTCTTGGCGCTCGAGCGGGCCTTATTGCGCTCGAGCGGACCTAGTTTTTTGTTCTTGACGCTCGAGCGTTGTGTTCTCCGCTCGAGCGGGAATGTCGTATATCAGTTGGCAGCTGGGCATTTTAAAATCACTTTTTATATTCTCTCTCTCTCTTACTTTCTAAAAAGACATTTTGAGAGTTCCTTTCTCTAGAAACTCCCTTCTCTTTAGGGTTTGATCTAGTTAGAGTGTTTCCCTTCCCTTCGGCCTTTGTAAGAGTTAGGTTGATCGTCGAGGGCTACACATTGATCCGAGAATATATAGTTTTGGAGCACGTTGAGTTTCTTCACCTACTTTCCTTGAGCTCCAAATTTGAGCTAGGGATTCCTACTCACTCCTATGGTCTTTGACATAGATTTTTGGTTGTTTTGATAAAGTGTTGAAGTTGGGTAATTTTGGGACTTAGGGTTTCAAAATATTAAAAGAGGGTTTTGTTATTTTGATTTCAAGAATGTGTGTTATGAGTTTCAAAATAACGATATTGTTGTTGGTTGTTGAAATATAGACCATTGGGTCAATATTGGGAAATGGGGTAGAAAACCCTAATTGGTTGTATAAATTAATTGGTATGATTAATTTGAGAAAATGGTGGCTATATGGAATTGAGTTGGAAATAATGAAATTGGCTCATTATATGGTTGAATAGTGGAGTTAGATTTATTAATCACTCACTTTTGAAAACATTGATATTTTATCTGTTGGAGCTTTTATTATCTGTTTAGAAATAATTGCTTGGGCTACCGGTGGAGGGTAGTTTTGATTGTTGTAGACAATGCATGATGATTAGGCAAACTAAAACTAATCAATTAGATATGTCATAGAGTATGACGGTTGGTAGAATACATTAACATTATGTATTGATTGATTGTGTACATGACCTTTGTGTATATACGTTGTGTGTATGGGAGGAGATAGGGGATGTACTCCATGGTTTAGGGAAAGATAGGGGATGGACCTCTAAACCAAATGTTGTTTGGGAGGAGATAGGGGATGGACTCCACTGATACAGCTCATATGCTTGTCAGATAATGTGTTGATATAGCTCATATGCTTATCTTTGGAAGTGTTGATACAGCTCATATGCTTATCTTTGGAAGTGTTGATATAGCTAATATGCATATCTGTTGAAATGAGGATACAGCTTGTATGCTTATCTGTTGAGACGTTGATACAACTAGTATGTTTATCTATTGTAAAAACGGGAAATGTTTAATATGAGTCACAGTCTCATATAAGTGGTTGGCCAGGTTCTGAGCCGTTGATGTAAATTGTGAAATTGATAAGAAATGGAAATTGAAATGAAACATGAACATAGTGGTCATGAAATGGAAATGGGTTATGAATTGGTTTATGGAAATTGAACATTTATCAATTGCTAATGTCTTAGTTATTGCTCATACTGTGTTTAGCATATCTCTACTGGGCGTTGGCTCGCCCTATATGGGACATTATTTTCAGGTACATGTAGTATGCCGCCTCCAAGGACATAGCTTGGATGATAATGAGCGTTGAAGACTCTTTTCTTTTGTTTGTATTACATGTATATCAAGCCAAGGGCTTATTTTGTATAGAGTTAGTACTCTTCTTTTGTGTAACCAGGTGTTGACTTGGAAAGCTGTAAGCCCATAGGGCATTTGCTTTTGTTGTTAACATGTAATACAGTTGTAAGAATTACTTTGATGAATAGAAATGGTTGGTTTTCTTTTATATCAATGCATGTCTAAAGTGATGGGTTTTATGTATTATTTTGAGGGCGTTACAACTTGGTATTAGATCGTACCAGGTTTGAATACTTTGGGTACGTGGGAAGTGATTAGGATCACAATGGGTTTCTCTCGCTTGATAGAGACTTAAATGTAGTGTCGTATGCTATGTGCTTAATTGATAACATGCTTATGTGACTATGTGGGTATGGAATGTAGTTTCTAGGATGTTGATTGGATCCTTGGGTTTCTGGGAGTCTTGTTGGAAAAGCACTTGATCAATGTTGTTTCTAACCAGAACTCTAGTAACGCCTCGGGACTATCACTATCCGGAAATGAAATTCGTAAGTGCTTATGTGTTTATGTGCTTACGTGGAGTGAATTACAGTTATCCATGCATTAGGACGCGAGTGTTTAGTTTTGGCACATTTATGAATGTGCTAACGTTCTTCGTTACCTTTATTAGGATGTCAGGACGAGGACGTGGTAGACGAGGCAGACGTGGTAGGCAGGAGATGCCTTTACCGGATGATATTCCGGCACAGCAGGAAGGGGTTGGCCAGGCCAATGTAGCCGAGCCAGCATGTCAGGAGGCTATGGGCACTTTAGCCTGAGGGATAGCCGATGCTTTGAGGGAGTCTGTGGGTATTTTCCAAGCTGAGAATCCAGTTCAGGCTCCAGTTCAGGCCCAGGTTGTTGAGACAGGGCCTTCCTTCTTGAAGAGGGAATTCTTCCGATCCAATCCGGATGAGTTTGTTGGGGATCCGAAGGAGCCACTTAAGGCTGACGAGTGGTTAGAATAGATGGAGAAGATGTTCGAGATGCTTGGCATCGAGGACGGGGCTTTAAAGGTGACCTTGGCATCCTTCCAGCTGAAGGGAGATGCGGGTCAATGGTGGAAGTACGAGAAGGGCAGTGTTGGTGGTGCATGGGAGGCGTTTGTGAATGCTTTCCAGGAGAAGTTTTTATCTTCAGCTGCTAGGGAGAAGCTAAGAGAGCAGTTTTGCCAGCTTAGACAGCAGGGCTTGTCAGTGGCCGAGTTTGAGGCTACTTTTACTAGTCTGTCCAGGTTTGCACCTGAACTGGTGGCGTCCAAGGAACGCCGTTGTTTTGAGTTTGAGCGGAAGTTGAGGCGTGGAGTCAAGCTGAGGGTTGCAGGGTCCTTTATCCAAGAGTACAGACGTTTGGTTGATGCTGCTGCTCATATGGAGATTATGATGCAGGAGGAAGACGAGAGGCAGAGAGGCTCCAAGAGTAGCCAAGATGGTCAGGGTGACGGCAGGAAATAGAGGGGTCCTAACCCTCAGCAGTCTCAGGGTGGTTTGGCTAGATCGACCTTTCCAGTGCCGAGTGCGGGCTCTGGGAAAGGTAGTTAGGGAGGCTTGACTTGTTTTGCGTGTGGTCAGCTGGGTCACAAGTCTTCAGTTTGCCTGCAGAAGGGAGGGGGTCAGCGAGCTGCTTCTTCTTCAGCTAGACCTCAGGGCCAAAGTCAGGGCAGGGGCCAGCCTTTGTCTTGCTATCAGTGTGGTCAGCCTGGGCACCTAAAGAGGTTTTGCCCACAGTTGAGTGCCACTTCAGGCGCGTCTGGTTCTAGGCAGACGCAGAGTTATCAGCCAGCTCAGTCTGTGCAGGCCTCAAGGGCCAATCCGGGAGCTTCGTCATCCCAGTCAGTGCAGCAGTCTTTTGCTCCTAGAGGTGAGCAGGTAGATTAGGGGCCTACAGGGCGCGTGTATGCTGTTACCGCGCAGGATCTCGTACCTGCTCTGTCTGTTGTGAAAGGTACCTTCTTGTTTTGCAACTCGGTTGCTAGTGTATTGATTGATACGGGTGCATTTCATTCTTTTGTATCTGCTGCATTTGCATCTGTTTTGGAATTGGAGTTGGCACAGTTAGCATCTCCTATATGTGTAGTATTGCCTGTTGGTGGTGAGTTGATCTTGAAACAAGGTGTTAGGGGTTGTGATATAGAGGTCGCCGACCATAGGCTTCCTTTTCCTTTTGTTGTCATGCCCATGAAGGGTTTTGATGTTATTTTGGGTATGGACTGGCTATCGTCATACCGGGCTGTTATTGATTGCTACCACCAGAGGGTCATGGTTTGTACCTTGAGCGGGGAGTGTTTCCATTTCTTGGGGGATCGGGTTGGTAGTGTGTTGCCACCGATGTATGATCCATGAGGGCAGAGTGAGCTTAATGGTCTACTTGCTAGCTTTTTGAGTGGTGAGTGTGATGAGACCCAGATTGTATTGCTGAGGGTGGTTTGTGAGTATTCAGACGTTTTTCCTGAGGATCTCGTTAGTTTGCCACCTCACCAAGAGATAGAGTTCTCTATTGATTTAGTGCCTGGCACAGCGCCGATTTCTATGGCACCTTATCGTTTTGCCCCAGCTGAGTTGAGTGAGTTGAAGATTCAGCTCCAGGAATTGCTAGATAAGGGTTTTATTTGCCCTAGTGTTTCGCCGTGGGGAGCACCGGCCCTCTTTGCTAAAAAGAAAGATGGTGCCTTGGGATTGTGTATCGACTACCGGAAGTTGAATCGGGCTACGGTCAAGAATAAGTACCCTATGCCCCGTATAGATGATTTGTTTGACCAGTTGAAGGGTTCCCGTTGTTTCTCTAAGATAGACTTGAGATCGAGTTACCACCAGTTGAGGGTCAGGGAGGAGGATATTCCTAAGACGGCATTCCGTACGCGGTATGGCCATTATGAGTTTCTGGTGATGCCATTCGGGCTTACCAATGCACCGGCAGTCTTTATGGACTTGATGAACCGGATCTTCCGGGAATTCTTGGATCGATTTGTAGTCGTTTTCGTGGACGACATTCTTATCTATTCGCCTTTTGAGGAGGAGCACGATGAACACTTGAGAGTGGTGCTCGAGTTGCTTAGAGCCCATAGGCTGTATGCCAAGTTTGGGAAGTGTGAGTTCTGGCTAGGAGAGGTCAAATTCTTAGGCCATGTGGTATCCGGTGAAGGGGTGTCAGTTGATACATCCAAGGTAGAGGCAATGCAAGATTGGGCACAGCCTAAGAGTGTGTTTGAGATCCGCAGTTTTCTGGGATTAGCTGGGTATTACCGTCGGTTTGTGAAAGATTTCTCCAGGCTAGCTTCGCCGTTCACTAAATTGACGCGAAAAGGGGTCAAGTTTGTGTGGAGTGAGACTTGTGAAAAGTCGTTCCAAGAGTTGAAGGTTAGATTGACCACCGCTTCGGTTTTGATTATTCCGGAGAGAGGGTTGGGTTATGCAGTCTATTGTGATGCCTCACGAGAGGGTTTGGGTTGTGTGTTGATGTAAGAGGGGAAAGTGGTAGCTTATGGCTCACGTCAATTGAAAATACACGAGAAGAATTACCCTACACACGACCTAGAGTTAGCAGCAGTGATCTTTGCCTTGAAGATTTGGAGGCACTACCTTTATGGTGAGAGGTTCGAGGTGTTCTCAGACCACAAGAGTTGGAAGTACCTGTTTACACAGAGAGACTTGAATTTGAGGCAGAGGAGATGGATGGAGTTCATTGAGGACTATGATTTTGAGTTGCACTATCACCCGGGAAAGGGCAATGTTGTGGCCGATGCCCTTAGTAGGAAATCCATTAGTGATGTAGCTTGTATAGCCATCCGGGAATGAGAGATGTTGGGTGCACTTGGCGAGTTTGACTTGCTTCTGAGTGAATCAGCTGAGGCTGCGGCCTTGTTTTCTGTTGTTGCGCAACTTACACTTGTGACCCGAGTATTAGAGGCACAGAGAGGTGACCTTGAGGTAGAATCCCTTTGAGATAAGATCTCAAATGGGAAGGTTGAGAAGGGTTTGACGGTGTATCCCGACCTGAGTGTGAGATACCGAGACCATTTGTTTGTGCCGGAGTCTTGCCGAGAGGAAGTACTCCAAGAGTTCCATCATTCACGTCTTGCGGGGCATCCGGGAGGCACTAAGATGTATCGGGATTTGGGTTGCCAGTTTTGGTGGCGGGGTATAAAGAGAGATGTGGCTGTTTTCGTGTCTAAGTGCCTTACTTGTCAACAAGTGAAGGCCGAGCATCAAAGGCCAGCGGGTTTGTTGCAACCCTTGCCTATTGCCGAGTGGAAGTGGGAGCATGCCACTATGGACTTCGTTGTAGGTCTTTCGAGGACTCAGTGGGGTAGTGATGCCATTTGGGTGGTTGTAGACCGGTTGACTAAGTCGGCGCACTTCATTCCTGAGCGCGTGAGAGATTCGGTAGATCATCTCACCGACTTGTATATTCGGGACATAATGAGATTGGACGGGGTCCCAGTGACAATCGTCTTAGATAGAGATCCTCGTTTTACTGCTAGGTTGTGGCAGAGTTTGCAGAGTGCCTTGGGCACTAGGTTGACCTTTAGTACGGCTTATCATCCTCAGACTGACGGGCAGTCCGAGCGTACTATTCAAATCCTTGAGGATATGCTTCGAGGTTGTGTCCTTGACTTTAGTGGGACGTGGGAGAGGCACTTGCCATTGGTGGAGTTTGCTTACAACAATAGTTTTCAGTCTAGCATCGGTATGGCACCGTTTGAGGCCTTGTATGGCCAACCTTGTAAGTCTCCAGTGTGTTGGGCCGAGGTGGGTGATGCACCTTTGTTGGGTCCGGAGTTGGTTAGGGAGACGATGAAGAAAGTTGAGTTTATCCGTAGGAGGCTTGTTACAGCCCAGAGTCGCCAAAAGAGTTATGCCGACCGTAGGAGGAGGCCTTTGGAGTTTGAAGTAGGTGATCATGTCTTCTTGAAAATATCACCTAGGCGAGGTTTGATGAGGTTCGGGAAGAGTATGAAGTTATCCCTCGGTTTATTGGTCCCTTTGAGATCCTTGAGAAGGTTGGCGAGGTTGCTTATCGTTTAGCTTTACCGCCGCAGTTGTCCAGAGTGCATGACGTGTTTCATGTGAGTATGCTTCGGAAGTATGAGCCGGATCCGTCCCATGTGTTAGATTGGACCGACTTGGAGGTAGATGAGGATGCCTCGTATGAGGAGAGAACGGTTCGGGTCATGGATAGGCGGGATTAAGTCCTGCGTGGCAAGACCATCCCTTTGGTGAAGGTTTTGTGGAAACATCACGGAGTGGAGGAGGCCACTTGGGAACGTGAGTATGCCGCCTCCAAGGACATAGCTTGGATGATAATGAGAGTTGAAGACTCTTCTTTTGTTTGTATTACATGTATATCAAGCCAATGGCTTATTTTGTATAGAGTTAGTACTCTTCTTTTGTGTAACCAGGTGTTGACTTGGAAAGCTGTAAGCCCATAGGGCATTTGCTTTTGTTGTTAACATGTAATACAGTTGTAAGAATTACTCTGATGAATAGAAATGGTTGGTTTTCTTTTATATCAATGCATGTCTAAAGTGATGGGTTTTATGTATTATTTTGTGGGCGTTACAGAGAGACTTTGTGAATGGTTGCAAAAACTACCGTGTGTGTGTATGTGAGAGAGAGAGAGAGAGAGAGAGAGAGAGAGAGAGAGACTGTAAGGAATGTCTGAACAAAAAGTGATTAATATATATAGATAGACAGAGGGGACAAGGGATCAATGAGGGCAAGGGACATTTTTTTTTTCAAACAGTGATGGCTCAATGCGAGAGACACATTCGAACATCAATATACTCTCTCCCTCTCTCTCATCAGTAGTAAATAATATGTTTCTCACATTCCTTATTTTCTTTGAACACGCTTTCCCACTCTTCTATGGAAGTTTCATTCCTTCCTTCCTTCCCAATTTCCAAATGGCAATATATCCTTATATGCATATTTCCATAATTTCCATAATTCGAATTATTTACTATATGAATAATTTGAATAATATTTGAATAATTTGAATAATTTCCATAATTTGAATAATTATCCTAATAATTTGAATATTTTTCATAATTTGAATTATTTACAATATGAAGGGAGGAGTGATTCGCGGAGCTATCCTAATTTCCATAATTTGAATAATTTGAATTATTTACAATATGAATAATTTGAATAATTTGAATAATTTCCATAATTTGAATAATTATCGTAATAATTTGAATAATTTTCATAATGGGCACCTAGATCATGTGCTAAACAATTAGACAGCTATTAGAGTGTCTCTAACGCTTACGTAAAAAAAAATTAAATATTAAATTTGAATAAAAAATTAATGAAAAGTTTCATATGATACTATGTGTTCCAATGCTAATTTTTTAATTTTTATCAAACAACTGGTTGACCAAGAGGTCGTCCGACTTATGTAAATTTTCATCAAACAATCAGTTGATCGGGAGGACAATCAATCGGTCATCCGGTGTATGGTGAAGTCTCTGCAAAAGTAACGACTATCTGTAAAAATTTGATAAACGATGAAGCCTCTCTCAATTTGATGAAATTTTTTATTTTCCTTTCATTTGATATGGGTTTGATGCCGTGGATGGAACAACAAAAGTGTGCGTATTTCAACAAATTTGAATTTGATGGAAAATCTAAGTAAAAGTTTGAGACGCTCTTATCGGAGTAGAAAAAAATAAATATATGCATTTATACTTAGGGCATGTGCAAGGAAATGGTTTTTTAGTAATTTTGTTAAATTGTGAGGTGAAAAAAATAAAGTGTTTAAGAATAATTTTTTGAATTTTTAAAAAAAGAAGTACAAAAAGAAAGAAATGAATCTTTAACTTTTTTATAGGATTTTTCAAAACTTTTTTAATGATTTTTTGATTTTTGATTTTATTTTATTTTATCAGTCTCCCAAACAACCTCTTAAGCTTAATTTCATATTACTTGATGGGTAAACGAAACAAATATCACATGTTTCTTTTTTGTCTCTTTAAATTTTGTTAATTTATAAAATTATTCATGTCACAAAAATCATCATAAGAATCAAATAAGATCCAATAGGATAGAGAAGAGAAAAGAGGTAATAAGTAATGTAGATTCATGTAAACCATCATGATGATTTACATTCATTTATATAATCCTACTTTTTCTTTCTATTTTTTAAAGAAGTGTTGAAATTTCAATCCTAACATCTAGTTTGGTAGAAAAACCATGATCATAGGGTAATTATTTAGTAATTTCAAAACATTATGTAATATTATTTATGTTATATTCTAAATTAATCATGTAGTAAAATATTGTATGACTGAAATGTGGAGATTTATACCATTATTAGATAATTAAAAGACAAAGATGACTGTGTGTTGTGATTTTTCTTATTTGTCGAGATTAATTATCATATAGACAATGTCATACGACGATAAAAAAAAAATATAGACAATTTTATATGGTAATTCCATTTCTTCCAAATACTTTTCCATGTTTTCTTTTGCAATATGCAAGTTCCCAAAATATGAAATTGATGTTGCAGAGACAATAAGAGAGAGAGAGAGAGAGAGAGAGAGAGAGGGAGAGAGAGAGATTGATAGAGAAAGACAGAGTTAATTGAACCTTTTCCTAAGGCTTCTTCTGTTTATCTGTCATGTTATTCCATTTTTCAATTACCTCCCAGCCACTCTTTCTCTTTGCTCTTCGCTCATTTCTAAACATGAAAAACGTAGGCATGGGTTGCTTCGGTTTCAACGGGTCCTTTTCTTTCCTGTAGAAATTCAATGAGACAAAGATTAGAGAGAGAAGAAGAAGAAGGGGGTGAGAGAGAAGTATAGAGAAAATTATTGAATTTACTTATTCAACTGAAGAAACTGCTCTTCCTCCAACAACTTCATGGTTTCAGTTGTGAACGCCAGAGACGCAGACATTGGTTGATGAGGACTCAAACTGTGATGATCAAAATCATGAAGATCAAAAATCATAACTCTAACTTTTTTCCTTCTGAACTTCCTTTCTGTTGTCGGTGCAGAAGACGCGGCGGAGGATGTCGGAGTACCAAAAGGCGGAAAAAACCTTATTTTGTGACTCTGTCATTTTGACACACACACACACACACACATAGAGACAGACTGTGTGAATGGCTGCGAAAACTGTCGTGAGAGAGAGAGATAGAGAGACTGTGTGATTGGCTGCAAAAACTGTCGTGAGAGAGAGAGAGAGACTATGTGGAATGGCTGAACTAAAAGTGATTAATATATATGGATAGACAGAGGGGACATGGGATCAATGAAGGCAGGGGAGTTTTTTTTTTTTTTTTCAAACAGTGACGGTTGAGTGCGAGAGACACATTTGAACATGAATATACTCTCTGCCTCTCTCTCATCAGTAGTAAATAATATCTTTCTTACATTCCTTATTTTATTTGAACACGCTTTCCCTCTCTTCTGTGGAAGTTTCATTCCTTCCTTCCTAATTCCAAAAGGCAATATATCCTTATATGCTTATTTCCATAATTTCCATAATTTGAATTATTTACAATATGAATAATTTGAATAATATTTGAATAATTTGAATAATTTACAATATGAATAATTTGAATAATTATCCTAATAATTTGAATATTTTTCATAATTTGAATTATTTACAATATGAATGGAGGAGTGATTCGCGGAGTCTATCCTAATTTCCATAATTTGACTAATTTGAATTATTTACAATATGAATAATTTGAAGAATTTGAATAATTTCCATAATTTGAATAATTATCTTAATAATTTGAATAATTTTCATAATGGGCACCCAGATCATGTGCTAGACAATTAGACAGCTATTAGAGTATCTCTAACGCTTACTCAAAAAAAATTTAATATTAAATTTGAATAAAAAATTAATGAAGAGTTTCATATGATACTATGTGTTCCAATGCTAATTTTTTAATTTTTATCAAACCACTGGTTGACCAAGAGGTCGTCCGACTTATGTAACTTTTCATCAAACAATCAGTTGATCGGTAGGACAATCAATCGGTCATCTGGTGTATGGTGAAGTCTCTGCGAAAGTAACAGCTATCTGTAAAAATTTGATAAACGATGAAGCCTCCCTTAATTTAATGAAATTTTCTATTTTCCTTTCATTTGATATTGGTTTGATGTCATGGTTGGAGTAACAAAAGTGTGTGTATTTTAACAAATTTAAATTTGATGGGAAATCTAAGTAAAAGTTTGAGACGCACTTATCGGAGCAGAAAAAAATAAATATATGCATTTATGCTTAGGGCTTGTTAAGGAAATGGTTTTTTAGTATTTTTGTTAAATTATGAGGTGAAAAAAATAAAGTGTTTAAGAATAATTTTTTGAATTTTTAAAAAAAGAAGTACAAAAAGAAAGAAATGAATCTTTAACTTTTTTTTAGGAATTTTTAAAACTTTTTTAATGATTTTTTGATTTTTGATTTTATTTTATTTTATCAGTCTCCCAAACAACCTCTTAAGCTTAATTTCGTATCACTTGATGGGTAAACGAAACAAGTATCACATGTTTCTTTTTTGTCTCTTTAAATTTTGTTAATTTATAAAATTATTCATGTCACAAAAATCATTATAAGAATCAAATAAGATCCAATAGGATAAAGAAGAGAAAAGAGGTAACAAGTAATGTAGATTCGTGTAAACCATCATGATGATTTACATTCATTTATATAATGCTACTTTTTCTTTCTATTTTTTAAAGAAGCGTTGAAATTTCAATCCTAACATCTAGTTTGGTAGAAAAACCATGATCATAGGGTAATTATTTAGTAATTTCAAAACATTAAGTAATATTATTTATGTGATATTCTAAATTAATCATGTAGTAAAATATTGTATGACTGAAATGTGGAGATTTATACCATTATTAGAAAATTAAAAGACAAATGATGACTTTGTGTTGTGATTTTTCTTATTTGTCGAGATTAATTATCATATAAACAATGGCATATGACGATAAAAAAAATAGAGACAATTTTATATGGTAATTCCATTTCTTCCAAATACTTTTCCATGTTTTGTTTTGCAATCTGCAAGTTCCCAAAATATGAAATTGATGTTGCAGAGACAATAAGAGAGGGAGAGAGAGAGAGATTAATAGAGAAAGACATAGTTAATTGAACCTTTTCATAAGGCTTTTTATGTTTCTCTGTCATGTTATTCCATTTTTCAATTACCTCACAACTGAAACCATGAAAAACACAGACATGGGTTGCTTCGGTTTCAACGGGTCCTTTTCTGTCCTGTAGAAATTCAATGAGGCAAAGATTAGAGAGAGAAGAAGAAGAAGGGGGGGGGGGGGAGAGAGAAATATAGAGAAAATTACTGAATTTACTTATTCAATAGAAGAAACTGCTCTTCCTCCAACAACTTAATGGCTTCAGTTGTGAACGCCAAAGACGCAGACATTGGTTGATGAGGACTCAAACTGTGAAGATCAAAATGATGAAGATCAAAAATCATAACTCTAACTTTTTTCCTTCTGATCTTCCTTGCTGCTGTCGGTGTAGAAGAGGCGGCGGAGGATGTCGGAGTACCAAAAGGCGGAAAAAACCTTATTCTGTGACTCTGTCATTTTGAGACACAGAGAGAGAGATAGAGAGAGAGAGAGAGAGAGTGAGAGAGAGAGAGAGACTGTGTGAATGGCTGCAAAAACTATCGTGAGAGAGAGATAGAGAGACTGTGTGAATGGCTGCAAAAACTGTCGTGAGAGAGAGAGAGAGAGAGAGACTGTGTGGAATGGCTGAACTAAAAGTGATTAATATATATGGATAGACAGAGCGGACAAGGGATCAATGATGGCAAGGGAGATTTTTTTCAAATAGTGATGGCTGAGTGCGAGAGACACATTTGAACATGAATATACTCTCTCCCTCTCTCTCATCAGTAGTAAATAGTATGTTTCTTACATTCCTTATTTTCTTCGAACACGCTTTTCCTCTCTTCTATGGAAGTTTCATTCCTTCCTTCCTTCCTAATTTCCAAACGGCAATATATCCTTATATGTTTTTTCCATAATTTCCATAATTTGAATTATTTACAATATGAATAATTTGAATAATATTTGAATAATTTGAATAATTTACAATATGAATAATTTGAATAATTTACAGTATGAATAATTTGAATAATTTCCATTAATTTGAACAATTAGAATAATTATCCTAATAATTTGAATATTTTTCATAATTTGAATTATTTACAATATGGAGGGAGGAGTGATTCGCGGAGTCTATCCTAATTTCCATAATTTGATTAATTTGAATTATTTACAATATGAATAATTTGAATAATTTGAATAATTTCCATAATTTGAATAATTATCCTAATAAGTTGAATAATTTTGATAATGGGCACCCAGATCATGTGCTAGACAATTAGACAGCTATTAGAGTATCTCTAACACTTACTCAAAAAAAAAAAAAAAATTAAATTTGAATAAAAAATTAATGAAAAGTTTCATATGATACCATGTGTTCCAATCCTAATTTTTAATTTTTATCAAACAACTGGTTGACCAAGAGGTCGTCCGACTTATGTAAATTTTAATCAAACAATCAGTTGATTGGGAGGACAATCAATCGGCCATCCGGTGTATGGTGAAGTCTCTGCAAAAGTAACGGCTATCTGTAAAAATTTGATAAACGACGAAGCCTCCCCCAATTTGGTGAAATTTTTTATTTTCCTTTCATTTGATATGGGTTTGATACCATGGTTGGAACAATAAAAGTGTGCGTATTTTAACAAATTTAAATTTGATGAAAAATCTAAGTAAAAGTTTGAGACCCTCTTATCGGAGTAGAAAAAAATAAATATGTGCATTTATACTTAGGGATTGTTAAGGAAATGGTTTTTTAGTAATTTTGCTAAATCATGAGGTGAAAAAAATGAAGTGTTTAAGAATAATTTTTTGAATTTTTAAAAACAAGAAGTACAAAAAGAAAGAAATGATCCTTTAACTTTTTTATATGATTTTTAAAAACTTTTTTAATGATTTTTTGATTTTTGATTTTATTTTATTTTATCAGTCTCCCAAACAACCTCTTAAGGTTAATTTCATATCACTTGATGGGTAAACGAAACAAATATCACATGTTTCTTTTTTGTCTCTTGAAATTTTGTTGATTTATAAAATTATTCATGTCACAAAAATCATCATAAGAATCAAATAAGATCCAATAGGATAGAGAAGAGAAAAGAGGTAACAAGTAATGTAGATTCGTGTAAACTATCATGATGATTTACATTCATTTATATAATCGTACTTTTTCTTTTTATTTTTTAAAGAAGTGTTGAAATTTCAATCCTAACATCTAGTTTGGTAGAAAAACCACGATCGTAGGGTAATTATTTAGTAATTTCAAAACATTATGTAATATTATTTATGTGATATTCTAAATTAATCATGTAGTAAAATATTGTAGGACTGAAATGTGGAGATTTACACCATTGTTAGATAATTAAAAGACAAATGCTGACTGTGTGTTGTGATTTTTCTTATTTGTCGAGATTAATTATCATATAGACAATGTCATATGACGATAAAAAAAAATATAGACAATTTTATATGGTAATTGCATTTCTTCCAAATACTTTTCCATGTTTTCTTTTGCAATCTGCAAGTTCCCAAAATATGAAATTGATGTTGCAGAGACAATAAGAGAGAGAGAGAGATTGATAGAGAAAGACAGAGTTAATTGAACCTTTTCATAAGGCTTCTTCTGTTTCTCTGTCATGTTATTCCATTTTTCAATTACCTCCCAGCCACTCTTGCTCTCTGCTCTTCGCTCATTTCTGAACATGAAAAACGCAGACATGGGTTGCTTCGGCTTCAACGAGTCCTTTTCTTTCTTGTAGAAATTCAATGACACAAAGATTAGAGAGAGTAGAAGAAAAAGGGGGGAGAGAGAAATATAGAGAAAATTACTGAATTTACTTATTCAACTGAAGAAACTGCTCTTCCTCCAACAACTTCATGGCTTCAGTTGTGAACGCCAAAGACGCAGACATTGGTTGATGAGGACTTAAACTGTGAAGATCAAAATGATGAAGATCAAAAATTATAACTCTAACATTTTTCCTTCTGATCTTCCATGCTGCTGTCGGTGCAGAAGAGGCGGCAGAGGATGTTGGAATACCAAAAGGCGGAAAAAACCTTATTCTGGGACTCTGTCATTTTGAGACAGACACAAACACACACACACACACACACACACACACACACACACACACACACTCACACAGAGAGAGGGAGAGAGAGACTATGTGAATGGCTGCGAAAACTATCGTGAGAGAGAGAGATAGAGAGACTGTGTGAATGGCTGCAAAAACTGTTGTGAGAGAGAGAGAGAGAGAGAGAGAGAGACTGTGGTGTAACGCCCTCAAAATAATAACATTAAACTCATCAATATAGGCATGCATTGATATTTAAAAGCTCCACATTCTTCTATTCATCAGAGTTCCATTACCAAAAAGTATTACATCAAAGAAACTAAACAACAAAAGTCTGCCCGCCTCTAGCCTCCCAAGCTACGTCCTTGGAGGTGGCATCCTACCTGTACCTGAAAATGATATTCCCATATAGGGTGAGCCACAGCCCAGTAGAAATACACTAAACCAAATATGAACAATGACTAAAAGATTAGCAGTTGATAGATGGTCAACACTGATACTTTTCCTTATCACACTTTACAGTTTCATGACATACAAGTCCATGTTACAATCCATTTTCCAATTCTTTTCAATTCTCAATTTATAACCATGGCTCAGAACCTGGCCAAACAATTCATATGAGACAATAACTCATATTAAGCACTTCCCCATTTCATAGTGGATAAGCATACTAGCTATATCACACACCAACAGATAAGCATACAAGCTGTATCACACACCAATAGATAAGCATACAAGCTATATCATCACTTCCACAGATATGCATAAGAGGACTATCACACTTCCAATGACAAGCATATGAGCTCTGTCAACACATTACTAGATAAGCATATGAGCTCTATCTATGGAGTCCATCCCCTATCTCCTCCTAACAACATCCGGTTTAGAGGTCCATCCCGTATCTTCCCCTAAACCGTGGAGTACATCCCCTATCTCCTCCAACACAACACAATGCATATAAACAATAATTATGCACATCATCACACAATACATAAATTTAATGTATTCTTTCAACCGTCATACTCAATGACATATTCCAGTGATTAGTTTCAGTTTGCCTAATCATCATGCATTGTCTACAACAATCAAGACTATCCTCCACCGATAGCCCAAAGCAGTTATTTCTATACAGAAAATAAATGCAACAATGGATATATAATCAACATTTCAACTAGGTGAGCGATAAATAATCCAACTACACCCTTTAATCCCATATCTTTCCAAATCAATTCCTCATTTCCATAATTAATAGTGCAAATTAATTAACCAATGTAATTAGGGCATTTTCCATAATTAACATTACAACCCTTAGGTTCCATTTTCATTAATGTTTTAACATTAATTTCACTTTTCCATGCCAAACATGCATCTAGGTTTTATATAGTTAAAACCCCAACTTTTGTAAATTTGCACAAAAGCCCCAAACTTTCACAAAATTACCAAACCAACCCCAACGTCTCAAAATAATAAAATTTAAAGACAAAGCCCATAGTGAGGAGTAGGTTATCCCTACCTCGAAGTTAGAGCTCGGATGGAGAAGAGACCAAAACCAAAGTGCTCCAAAGACCAAGATTCTCGGATCAAAACGACGCCCTCGACGATCAACACAACTTTTACAAAGGCCGAAGGTGAGGAACTCACTCCTACTAGATCAATACTTAGAGAGAAGTCAAGGTTTTAGAGAGAGGGGCTCTCAAAATGGGTTTTAGAAAAAGTAGGAGAGAGAAAGAAAAGCAAAAAGTGATTTAAAATCACCCAGCGGATAACTGTAGACGCGCCCGCGGAGGGCCTCACGCTACAGTTCGGACTCGATTTGTGTCACGGTTCTTAATCTGAACCAAAGAGTCCAAATCTGGCAAATCGTTTTGAGAAACAGATTTTTGAAAAAGTAGTGCCAAACATGGACTGCTTTGCCAGATACAGAGTCGCCACCTAAATATTTTTTTTAAAATGGGGAAATTTAGGAAACCCTGACTCCGTGCCGAAGGCCACATGTCCGTCATCACCGGAGTTGTCTCGGCTCGGGAGCTTGGGTACGATTGGGGAAGGTCAGCTATGAGCACCCCCTTTCGCCCGGTCCGAAGACCGGCCTCTACTAACCATGATATCCGATTTTGAAAACGCTATGTGTTCTTATTCCATTTATTAGCCTAGAATTACTATGTTATGCGCGCAGCAAACATGTATAGTCTAGATTGCCTAATTTGGAAATAAACATTGCATATCCGTTCGGTTTGAAAATGCTTTGGAATTTGCTACTCGCAAGTAGGCTAAAATACGGATTTCAACGAGTTTTTCCAACTCAAACAATCCAACCTTCACCCACAGGCATTCAAAACAGTTTAACACATAAGCATCTAGCCACATGTTAAGCATGCTGTCATGGCAACATTCACACTCATGCGATATGCTAAAGCGGAAATACTTACATCGTACTCCGTGCCAAAACAAAGAACTTGTTAGCAAACATGCATGATCCAAGTCCATGTTAAGTGCCTAATGCAACACATACAGGATGCAATTAGATGGGCTCGGCTAATCTTAAACATGGCATGTGAAATGCAATCAACTATCACATAGTCAATTTTTGAATTGAAGTACAAATGCAGTTAGCGTGATGTACCGAGCCCAATGCATGTAATACAAATGCATGGATGCACACATGCGTAGCATAAGGTATGCTAAATTAAACGTGCCCTAATCTACCATCGTAAGCAGGTAAATAAAAGGGAAGAAAGAAGTGAGGTTGGAAGACATACACACCACCCACACACACTTATTACAGATTTGCCCTCGCTCGGAGGGACCGAATAAATATTACAAATTAATTAACTACACAAGCTAATTAATATTACAAATTACCTAATTTAATTAACAAATTAAATAGACTAGGAAAAACAGTAAAACGCCTCGAGAAGCGCGCTGCCATGCGCAAGCTGCCTCTGTTTTCCTTTCTTCACTCCTCTGGAGGTTGTCAAAACCTCAGGACTGCTCCTTTGGACAGAGAGGGTCACCACCGGCTGAATGAAATTGCCACCGGCAGTGTGGTATGGCCATCGGCACAAAATTGAAGCTGCCGGCAGAGAAATTGTTGCCGGTCGGCACATTACACTGCCAGTCGGCAGAGTATTCCTGCAGAACCTGCAACTGACAGCAACAGAGGGCAAGGCAAAGCACAGCACAATTCAAGGCATGTATGCAATAATCATGTCCCTTATCATGTTTGCGACTCAAAGGGGCATGTGCCTCGATTCTCGGACCACCAATTACGCATTTCCATGCATGATGGCCCAAAGAACCAAGTATGCAACTTTGATTTCAAATGTATGCAAACCAATCAAACAAAACTCCCAATCCCTATCACCCAAGTCAAGGGACAAGGAATGCATGCAAGATGCAATGCAACCTAGGCATACAAGCTAAGGATGCAACATGGCATGGCAATGAACTTATGCAATCATGCAAGCATACATATGGCAATGCAAATAGATGGAAAGATGGTCTTATATATGAATTAGGCAGCTCTAGTTAGGCCCAAAACAGTGGTCAAAGTGCTAAAAAGTGAGGGCTAAATGGCATACACACACACATGCACATAAGGACCAACACTTAAGCACAAATCAAGCAACATTCAAGCACACTTGAAAGGGACAAACATGAACAATTAGCATGCATTATAAGCTTTGAAATCATGCTAATACATGGTGCCAAACCAAGCAACAAATCAAGCCAAGCATGCACCAAATAGTCCAAGTGTTCAAAGCAAATCAAAGGAGCATTGAACTACACTTAACATGACCAAACATGGCATGAAAGGAAGGACCAAAATTAGAGGTTTAGCATGTTAAAACAAAGCTAAAGGACTACTTAGATGGCATCTAAGTGACTCAAAAACAAAGGCATGCATAAACACCAAAACATGGAGCATTACTACACAAGCTTATGAGGCATTCAAGATGCATGCAAGGCAATCAAACAAGCATGGAAATGGGACTGAAATGGCATGTAGAATGATCCCAAATCACCAAAACAATACAAAGATGGCATGCTACACATGCACATGCTCAAGGCCAACAAGCCTAAATACAAAGGAGCTATATCAAGCATGCCAAAATCAACCCAAATACTTATGGACAGACCTAAAACATGGCAAAATATGCACATAATCTTCACAAGACCAAACCTAAAACATGCTCCAACTAAGGCTAACAACCTAAGACATGTTAAGGCATAAACAAGGCATTACATGGCAACTATGCTAAGCATGCCTGGAGTTCCAAAACCAACTTGAAATCATGTTATATTATGGATATATAAGCATGAAAAACAGACCAAACATGCTCAACACACACTCAAGCATAGGCTTCCTTAAGAGGCCAAAATATGCCCTTTTCAAGGACAACAAGGAGAGGGGGTGGCCCTCTCCTTCTTGGGACTTCAAGGCATCATCTTCACCACTGAATTCCCTCAAGATTTCAGTGGTGAAGAGACCCCAACACCAAAATCCCGGAGCTAGCACAAAATGGCTCAAAATGAGGCCTTTTAAGGCCTAAGGATGGTCAACAACCCTCAAACAACAAAACACTCTTAATAAACAATAAAGAGGGCCTAAAAACATAACTTTTTTATGTTATACAATAAGCACAAAAACAGCTCTAAGAAAGGTATAAAATCAATGCAAAAATGGGGGAAAATGGGACTAGATTCTCACCCTTGATGACCCCTTTACAAGTGGTGCTCCAATGGCCTCCTTTAGCTTGAATCCAACACCAAAACTTCAAAAAAAACCCTTTAGAACCTCAGCTCCAAGAGGAAGGTGAAACACTAGGTGTTTGTGTGCAATAGTAAGACACAAAGCACCTAGTAAACAAAAGAGAGGGAAAGAGAGATAGAAAATGTATGTAACTCAAACCCTAGAACAAGAGCTCAACAATGGCTGTTTCTTGCTCTCAAAATATCTCTCCACCCTCCTCTTTGTCCTAGAGACAAGCCTCTCTCTATATGTCTTGTAAAGCTTACAAGACAAGCTTTACAAGAGGGAGATCCCTCCATACACGTGTATGGAGGGATGCAAAAGTAAGACAGCTGTCCAAAAATATCTGCAAAAGCAGATGAACAGCAATCGGCCGGCCAAAAATGCCATATTGGCCAAAAGGAGTGCCGACCGGCAGAAAATAATGCTGACCGGCAACAAATAGTGCCGGCCACCAGCCGGTGGCCTCTAGCCACTGCCGGTGATGGGTGGGGATGGTCTACAAGCCCTACCCTGCCTCTCAAGGGCAAAACAAAAGTGTTTGGTGCAAAACCAGACACTAAACGGTCGAGTTCGGGGATCCTGAAGCAAGGCGCGCGAGCCGAGACTTCCGGGAACTCCAAATGAACACAAACATGGATAATCCCCGAGTGTTCAAACGGTGACGTCCAAGTCTTGAGGACGGTCAAAAATGGGGTGTCTACAATAACTCATATACGCATGACCCGCTCAAGCGGAGAACACAACGCTCGAGCACCAAGAACAAAAATCTGGACACGCTCGAGCGCAATAACGCCCACTCGAGCTTCAAGACACAAGAATAAAGCACTTCAGCTCGAGCGCGAAAACCAGTCCCCTCGAGCACAGATTTCCCCCTCCCAGAACTTATACCCAGAAATTACTACCCGCTCGAGCGCCAACAAACCCGCTCGAGCGTAAAAATCACATCTGCAGAAGTTTTGCAGGAACACGAAATACTGGAGGTGTGCAATCCCTGCTCGAGCGCAAGAAGACCCGCTCGAGCGGATCACCTAAAAGCTGGACAACCAGGAATTGAAACCAAGGCCTAACCAACTTGTAACAACCCTGCTCAAAACATCCTAAAACTCAATCAAGTGGAATTAAAAGGACGGCAACAAGATGCATACCACTACCAACTTCATGGAACCGAGTCCGGAACACAACAGAACAGTAAAGGAACAACCGGGATCTCTATATTTGGAATGGCTGAACTAAAAGTGATTAATATATATGGATAGACAGAGGGGATAAGGGATCAATGAAGGCAAGGGAGATTTTTTTTTCTAACAGTGATGGCTGAGTGCGATAGACACATTTGAACATGAATATACTCTCTCCCTCTCTCTCATCAGTAGTAAATAGTATGTTTCTTACATTCCTTATTTTCTTCGAACACGCTTCCATTTCCAACCATTTCCAACATACATAGTTCACAGTTCATATCATTGTCAATATACATGACACGACCCCAATTCCATAATATAGCCAACATATGCAATATCATAATCAACTCCCATATCAAGGTAAGCTCTACAACATACTTCCATTAAACCAAAACATTACTAATGTTTTACAACTTAAGACATATATAAAACTCTTAAGTCCAACAACATTACAAAATTTAAATACAAGATTTCTCATCAATAAACAAGTCCGGATATTTCTCACGGACCTCCAACTCACGTTCCCAAGTGGCTTCCTCTACTCCGTGATGTTTCCACAAAACCTTTACCAAAGTGATGGTCTTGCCACGCAGGACTTGATCCCGCCTATCCAAGACCCGAACTGGTCTCTCCTCATACGAGGCATCCTCATCTACCTCTAAGTCGGTCCAATCTAATACATGCGATGGATCCGGCTCATACTTCCGAAGCATACTCACATGAAACACGTCATGAACTCCGGACAACTGTGGCGGCAACGCTAAACGATAAGCAACCTCGCCAATCCTCTCAAGGATCTCAAAGGGACCAATAAACCGAGGGGATAACTTCCCACCCTTCCCGAACCTCATCAAACCTCACCTAGGTGATATCTTCAGAAAGACGTGGTCACCTATCTCAAACGCCAAAGGCCTCCTCCTACGGTCAGCATAAGATTTCTGACGACTCTGGGCTGTAACAAGCCTCCTACGGATAAGTTCAACTTTTTCCGTCGTCTCCCTAACCAGCTCTGGACCCAACAAAGGTGCGTCGCCCACCTCGGCCCAACAAACCGGAGACCTACAAGGTCAGCCATACAAGGCCTCAAACGGTGCCATACCGATGCTAGACTGAAAACTGTTGTTGTAGGCAAACTCCACCAATGGTAAGTGCCTCTCCCACGTCCCACTAAAGTCAAGGACACAACCCCAAAGCATATCCTCAAGGATCTGAATAGTACGCTCGGACTGCCCGTCAGTCTGAGGATGATAAGCCGTACTAAAGGTCAACTTAGTACCCAAGGCACTCTGCAAACTCTGCCACAACCTAGCAGTAAAACGCGGATCTCTATCTGAGACGATCGTCACTGGGACCCCGTGCAATCTCACTATGTCCCGAATATACAAGTCGGCGAGATGATCTACCGAATCTCTCACGCGCATGGGAATGAAGTGCGCCGACTTAGTCAACCGGTCTGCAACTACCCAAATAGCATCACTACCCCGCTGAGTCCTCGGAAAACCTACAACGAAGTCCATAGTGACATGCTCCCACTTCCATTCGGCAATAGGCAAGGGTTGCAACAAACCCGCTGGCCTCTGATGCTCGGCCTTTACTTGCTGGCAAGTAAGGCACTTCGATATGAAAATAGCCACATCTCTCTTCATACCCCGCCACCAAAACTGGCGACCCAAATCCTGATACATCTTAGTACCTCCGGGATGCACCGCAAGACGTGAATGATGAAACTCTTGGAGTACTTCCTCTCGGCAAGACTCCGGCACACACAGACGGTCTCGGTATCTCACACTCAGGTCGGGATACACCGTCAAACCCTTCTCAGCCTTTCCATTTGAGATCTTCTCTCAGAGGGATTCTACCTCAAGGTCACCTCTCTGTGCCTTTAACACTCGAGTCACAAGTGTAGGCTGCGCAGCAATAGAAAATAAGGCCGCAGCCTCAACAGATTCGCCCAAATGCAAATCAAACTCGCCAAGTGCACCCAACATCTCCCATTCTCGGATGGCTATACAAGTTACATCACTAATAGATTTCCTACTAAGGGCATCAGCCACAACATTGGCCTTTCCCGGGTGATAGCGCAACTCAAAATCATAGTCCTCCATGAACTCCATCCATCTCCTCTGCCTCAAATTCAAGTCTCTCTGTGTAAACTGATACTTCAGACTCTTATGGTCCGAGAACACCTCGAACCTCTCACCATAAAGGTAGTGTCTCCAAATCTTCAAGGCAAAGATCACTGCTGGTAACTCTAGGTCGTGTGTAGGGTAGTTCTTCTCGTGTATTTTCAACTGACGTGAGCCATAAGCTACCACTTTCCCCTCTTGCATCAACACACAACCCAAACCCTCTCGTGAGGCATCACAATAAACTGCGTAACCCAACCCTCTCTCAGGAATAATCAAAATTGGAGCGGTGGTCAATCTAACCTTCAAGTCTTGGAATGACTTTTCACAAGTCTCACTCCATATGAACTTGACCCCTTTCCGCGTCAATCTAGTCAACGGCGAAGCTAACCTGGAGAAATCCTTCACAAACCGACGGTAATACCCAGCTAATCCCAGAAAACTGCAGATCTCAAACACACTCTTAGGCTGTGCCCAATCTTGCACTGCCTCAACCTTGGATGCATCAACGGACACCCCTTTCTCGGATACCACGTGGCCTAAGAATTTGACTTCCCTTAGCCAGACCTCACACTTCCCAAACTTGGCATATAGTCTATGGGCTCTAAGCAACTCAAGCACCACTCTCAAGTGTTCCTCGTGCTCCTCCTCTGAAGGTGAGTAAATCAGGATGTCGTCCACGAAAACGAATACAAAATGGTCTAAGAATTCCCGGAAGATCCGGTTCATCAAGTCCATAAAGACTGCCGGTGCATTGGTAAACCCGAATGGCATCACCAAAAAATCATAATGGCCATACCGCGTACGGAATGCCGTCTTAGGAATATCCTCCTCCCTGACCCTCAACTGGTGGTAACCCGATCTCAAGTCTATCTTATAGAAACAACGGGAACCCTTCAACTGGTCAAACAGATCATCTATACGGGGCATAGGGTACTTATTCTTGACCGTAGCCCAATTCAACTTCCGGTAGTCTATACACAATCTCAAGGCACCATCTTTCTTTTTAGCAAAGAGGGCCGGTGCTCCCCACGGCGAAACACTAGGGCGAACAAAACCCTTATCTAGCAATTCCTGGAGCTGAACTTTCAACTCAACCAACTCTGCTGGAGCAAAACGGTAAGGTGCCATAGAAATCGGCGCCGTGCCGGGCACTAGATCAATAGAGAACTCTATCTCTCGGTGACGTGGCAAACTAACAAGGTCTTCGGGAAAGACATCCGAATATCACAAACTACCCTCGGCAATACAAGCTGGGTCTCACCACACTCACCACTCTCAAAGCTAGCAAGTAGACCACCAAGCTCACTCCGCCCTCACGAATCATCCCGGTCTCCCAAGAAATGGAACCACTCCCCGCTCAAGGTACATAACGTGACCCTCTGGTGGTAGCAATCGATAACAGCTTGGTACGACGATAGCCAGTCCATACCCAAAATAACGTCAAAACCCTTCATGGGCATGACAGCAAAAGGAAAAGGAAGCCTATGGTCGGCGACCTCTATATCACAACCTCTAACACCTTGTTTCAAGATCAACTCACCACCAATAGGCGACACCACACAAATAGGAGATGCTAACTGTGCCAACTCCAATTTCAAAATAGATGCAAATGCAGTAGATACAAAGGAATGAGATGCACCCGTGTCAATCAACACATTAGCAACCGAGTTGCAAAACAGAAAAGTACCTCTCACTACTGATGGAGCCGGTACTAGATCCTGCGCGGTAACAGTATACACGGGCCCCTGATCCACCTGCTCACCCCTTGGAGCATACAACCGCTGCACTGACTGGGATGACGAAGCTCCCGGATTGGCCCTCGAGGCCTGCGCAGACTGAGCTGGCTGGAAACCCTGCGTCTGCTTAGAACCAGACGCTCCTGAAGTAGCACTCAACTGCGGGCAATACCTCTTCAGGTGCCCAGGCTGACCACACTGATAGCAAGACAAGGGTTGGCCCCTGCCCTGACTCTGGCCCTGAGGTCTAGCTGAAGAGGAAGCAACTCTCTGACCTCTGCCCTTCTGCGGGCAAACCGAAGACTTGTGACCCAGCTGGCCACACGCAAAACAGTCAAGCCTCCCTGACTGCCTCTTCCAGAGCCTGCACTCGGCATCGGAAAGGTCGATCTAGTAACTCCACCCTGAGACTGCTGGGGGTTATAACCCCTCTGTCTCCTGCCATCACCCTGACCCTCCTGGCTCCTCTTGGAGCCTCTATATTTCTCCTCGTCCTCCTCCTGCTTCATAAGCTCCATATGAGCTGCAGCATCCACTAAATGTCTATACTCTCGGATGTAAGACCCACCAACCCTCAACTTGAGGCCCCGCCTCAACTTCCGTTCAAACTCATAGCAACGGCGTTCTTCGGACGCCACCAACTCAGGTGCAAACCTGGACAAACTAGTAAAAGTGGCCTCAAACTCTGCCACAGACATATCCTGCTGATTAAGCCGGCTAAACTGATCCCTCAGCTTCTCCCTAGCCACTGCAGATAAGAACCTCTCCTGGAATGCATTCACAAACGCCTCCCATGTACCACCAACACGAGCCTTCTTGTATTTCCACCATTGACCCGCATCTCCCTTCAGCTGGAAAGATGCCAAGGTCACTTTCAATGCTCCGTCCTCGATGCCAAGCATCTCGAACGTCTTACTCATCTGTTCTAACCACTCGTTAGCCTTCAGTGGTTCCTTCGAATCTCCAACAAACTCGTCCGGATTAGACCATAAGAACTCCCTCTTCAAGAAAGAAGGCCCTGCCTCTGCTGCCTGATTCCCTGCTCTGAGAATACCCAAAGCTCCTGCTATCTCTCGGGCCAAGGCACTCATTGCCTGCTGACCCGCTGGCTCGGCCACATTGGCCTGACCAACTCCCTCCTACACTGCCGGAATATCATCCGGTAAGGGTGCTTCCTGCCTCGTAGGCGTACCACGCCTAGCACCTCTTCCTCGCCCTGACATCCTAATAAAGGTAATACAGAACGTTAGCACATTCACAAATGTGCCAAAACTAATCACTCACATCCTAATGCATGGACAACCGTAATTCATTCCACGTAAGTACATAAACACATAAGCACTTACGAATTTCATTTCCGGATAATGATAGTCCGAGGCGTTACTAGAGTTCTGGTTAGAAACAGCATTGATCAAGTGCATTTCCAACAAGACTCACAGAAACCCAAGGATCCAATCAACATCCTAGAAACAAAATCCCATACCCACATAGTCACATAAGCATGTTATCAATTAAGCACATAGCAGATGACACTACATCTAAGTCTCTATCAAGCGAGACAAACCCATTGTGATCCTAATCACTTCCCACGTACCCATAGTATTCGAACCCGATACGCTCTGATACCAAGTTGTAACGCCCTCAAAATAATAACATTAAACTCATCAATATGGATATGCATTGATACTTAAAAGTTCCACATTCTTCTATTCATCAGAGTTCCATTACCAAAAAGTATTACATCAAAGAAACTAAACAACAAAAGGCTGCCCGCCTCTAGCCTCCCAAGCTACGTCCTTGGAGGTGGCATGCTACCTGTACCTGAAAATGATATTCCCATATAGGGTGAGCCACAGCCCAATTGAAATACACTAAACCAAATATGAACAATGACTAAAAGATTAGCAGTTGATAGATGGTCAACACTGATACTTTTCCTTATCACATTTTACAGTTTCATGACATACAAGTCCATGTTACAATCCATTTTCCAATTCTTTTCAATTCTCAATTTATAACCATGGCTCAGAACCTGGCCAAACAACTCATATGAGACAGTAACTCATATTAAGCACTTCCCCATTTCATAGTAGATAAGCATACTAGCTATATCACACACCAACAGATAAGCATACAAGCTATATCACACACCAACAGATAAGCATACGAGCTATATCATCACTTCCACAGATATGCATAAGAGCACTATCACACTTCCAATGACAAGCATATGAGCTCTGTCAACACATTACTAGATAAGCATATGAGCTCTATCTATGGAGTCCATCCCCTATCTCCTTCCAACAACATCCGGTTTAGAGGTCCATCCCATATCTTCCCCTAAACCGTGGAGTACATCCCCTATCTCCTCCAACACAACACAATGCATATAAACAATAATTATGCACATCATCACACAATACATAAATTTAATGTATTCTTTCAACCGTCATACTCAATGACATATTCCAGTGATTAGTTTCAGTTTGCCTAATCATCATGCATTGTCTACAACAATCAAGACTATCCTCCACCGATAGCCCAAAGCAGTTATTTCTATACAGAAAATAAATGCAACAATGGATATATAATCAACATTTCAACTAGGTGAGCGATAAATAATCCAACTACACCCTTTAATCCCATATCTTTCCAAATCAATTCCTCATTTCCCATAATTAATTGTGCAAATTAATTAACCAATGTAATTAGGGCATTTTCCATAATTAACATTACAACCCTTAGGTTCCATTTTCATTAATGTTTTAACATTAATTTCATTTTTCCATGCCAAACATGCATCTAGGTTTTACATAGTTAAAACCCCAACTTTTGTAAATTTGTACAAAAGCCCCAAACTTTCACAAAATTACCAAACTTTCACAAAATTACCAAACCAACCCCAACGTCTCAAAATACTAAAATTTAAAGACAAAGCCCATAGTGAGGAGTAGGTTATCCCTACCTCGAAGTTAGAGCTCGGATGGAGAAGAGACCAAAACCAAAGTGCTCCAAAGACCAAGATTCTCGGATCAAAACGACGCCCTCGACGATCAACACAACTTTTACAAAGGCCGAAGGTGAGGAACTCACTCCTACTAGATCAATACCTAGAGAGAAGTCAAGGTTTTAGAGATAGGGGATGTACTCCAGTGTGTTGGAGGAGATAGAGGATGCACTTCACACACATATGTGTTCATATACTTTAGCACATTATTTATGTATCTTTGTTTGGGAGGAGATAGGGGATGTACTCCATATGTGTTCATATACTTTAACACATTATTTGTGTATCTTTGTTTAGGAGGAGATAGCGGATGTACTCCATATGTGTTCATATATTTTAACATATTGTTTGTGTATCTTTGTTTGGGAGGAGATGGGGAATGTACTCCATATGTGATTATATGCTTAAATACAATGTATATGTATCCTTGATTGGGGGATAATGAGGGATGGACTCCATAGATAACTAAGCTGGCTAGAATGTTCGGGGTGAAAGTCCCGAAACCTTATAAATTGAAGTGCATGAATAGAGTTGTTAATTGGAGTATTAATTACATGAGTTGTAGTCTCATTTTGAATCATAGATAGCGGAAGTATTAATGAGTCGAGCTGTAGTCTCACCTAAATTGTTTGGTTAGATAATGAACCATATGAGGAATTGAATTGGATAAATAAGGGAAGTGGATGGTGGCATGGATGTATTTGTTGTCGGGAGATGAGAAGGGTATGAATTGGTCTACACGTGTTAATCACTTGTCGAATGATAATGTTTTAGTTATTTCTCATGTTGGGTTTAGTATATCTCTACTGGGCTTTGGCTCATCCTACTTGGGACACCATTTTTAGGTACCGGAGACGTGCCAAGTTCAAGATATTTGCATGGGAGGTTTTAGGAGTTGAAGACTCTGCTTTATTATTTGTTTTGTTGATTATATGTAAATGTAAGCTGAGGACTTTACTTGTAAAAGAGTTAGAACTCTTCTTTCGTATAACCAAGTAACAACTTGGAAAGATGTAAGCCCGCAGGGCATTTTATCATTTTTGTAAACATTTGGACTTGTATGAGATACTCATTTGTAATATTAACTCTGATGTATGTATGGGAATGTGACTTATCTATCATGTGTATCTATATAGGACAGTTTGGATGGCGGGATTATGTATTATTTTGAGGGCGTTATATTGTTAATATTATTATATTAAAAAGAGTTAAATTATATACATAAATTTTTTAATAAATATTATCGGGTGAGAGGAAACAAAATTTGTTTCTGCCCCACTTACTCATTAGAGAAAGGCGGGGTGGAAAAAAAAATCACCATTTCTAGGTATTGGGCATATTACAAGTGCATCACTGAAATTTGATGGGCCTACCCATGATGTGTAAAAGAGGAACATGTAGCCCATTTAACAACATTCATTGACACAACCATTCAAAATTTTAACAACATTCACATAACCATTCAAAATTTCATCTCTGATGACACTTTTTAAATTAGGATAGTAATGGGGGAGGTTATGCTATAGGTTTTGATATTAAAAATCAGATTTTTTATTCCATTTTGAGGTTGTTGAAAAGGCACTATCTCATTGAAAGTGTCCAATGGCAGCAAGAATTTTTAGGAATGGAAGGTTAGAGTGATACTTGACCCTGTTAGTCCTAACATTTGTTATTTGCATAGAGCATCAAATTCCTAGGCTGTGTTTAAATTTTAAAAAAAAAAAGAAAAGAAAAGAAAAAAAGAAGATAGGGAAATAGAGTGAAATATAAGCTCTCTTTTTGTGTGTGCCGTTTCTCTTTTTATTTTCAAATTTCTATTTAAATTTATAATTCAAATACAACGTTAGAGTTCAAAATTCAAAACACAACAATATTTGATAAAAATAATCAACATTTTATCTAGAAGGTATATAAATATCACTCAAAATTTTTATATTTCACTATTTTTGACCAATTTGATATTGCGTTTTATTCACACATTTTCAAACTTCAAAAATGTTGTTTTGATTAGCAATATAGTTATGGAAAAAAGTATGTAAAAGAAAAAAATTCTTATATTTTTTTTTTGTTGTGTTTTTTATTTTAGCAATAAAGTTTCATACAATCCTCTTAAACTTCAAAACTTTGATTTTGGTTTCTCACAAAACAAGGAGGGAACACTTGAAAGTGGAAAAAATTTATCATTCCTTTGAGATTTGCTCATGATTCCATTCACTTGTTTAAAATGAAAAAGATCATTAAGTAAAATATAAGAATTTTCTTACAACTTTCAAGCTTTTCAAATGATAAAGCTAAAATTTTCAATAATGTTCTTATAACATTTTAATGCTAACCCTTTACTTTTTCATCATTTTCTTTCTAATCAAATAGATAACCAACACCTTAATATATGAATATCTTGTGTTTTCACGTCTTTCAAATTATTTTATTAACTTGTCCTTATATTCTATATATATATATATATTTTAATTTTTATTAATTTATTATCAAATTTAACATTTAGACACAACCTCAATAGCTTATAATTTTTATGAGCATTTAATATTTGTATAATTTTTACATGAATAAATGAAGCAAATTTCAATCCTTCTTTCTTTCTATTGTTTTCTTGTATGGTCAATCCAAATTAGCTAACATATTGCATGCCAACTAGCTTTCTCGATGTTTACAGGTGATTTGGCTGCTTTTTCAGAAAGCTTGTGCCATTCAGTTGTTAAGAATACTGTAAAAGAAATTATCTTTACAAAAAAATTGAATTACAGAAAGGAAAGGGGAAAAAAATTACAAATAATTTACTTTTGTTTTAGTCATCCACTTTATAAGAGAGTTCATATACAAAAATAATTTGAATAGTAGGGGAAAGCATAATTTACGTGTACCTAATTTTTCTCTTACAAATAACCCAATTCTGGACTCAGAGTTACTACTGAAATTAAAAGTGGGTTTTTACCCTTTTTCCCCTCTAACATAAATACTTTTTATCACCTCCATATTAGCTTTTCCCCCCTTCTGCTGACTCATGATGATCTCTAGGGGCTTTTTGCAACTACTCTTGACCGATGCAATTTTTTTTTTATGATATTTCTAGTAATATTTGTGTATATGTTTCCAATTTTGATCATATATTTATTGATGTGAGTTGCATATATGCAGGTGGAAAGTGCAAATGTTATAGTGTACTCAGTGCATCTGGGGTTGATAATGACAAATCTCATGAGACACTGGCCCCATTTGGTAGAACTGTGGAAAAGTAATTATAGATTATAACTTAACAGATTATAGCTTATAACTGTGAACATAAACGATTAACTTGTTTGATGCAGCTGTGGAATTATAGATTTAAGCAACAGAGTAGTGTTTGGTTGATAAGCTGTAAAATAACTTTTTGCTGTATAATTGTCCTTTTTGCTCTTATATGATATAAAAATGATTATTTTGTTATTTTTTCAGTTTTAATTTTAAAAAAGTTATTTCATTAATAAAAGTTAATAAAATTAGTATTACAAAAATTATTATTTTCATTCATAGTATCAATTAGTATAAAATTATTTCATTTTTTCATTATAAATTAATTAGTGTCAATTAATGGCTTAATTAGCATTAATGTTTTTTTTTTGTTCTTCTTTTTCTTCATTTCTTTTTTCTTTTTCTCCTTATTTTCTTCTCTTCTTTCTTTTTCTCCTTAGTTGTAACGCCCTCAAAATAATACATAATCCCAACACCCAACAGTTCTATAGACATGATGGATAGATCACATCTCCATACATACATCAGAGTTAATATTATAAAACAACATTTCATATAAGTTACAAATGTTTACAAAAATAATGGAATGCCCTGCGGGCTTACATCTTTCCAAGTTGTTACTTGGTTACACAAAAGAAGAGTTCTAACTCTTTTACAGGTAAAGCCCCCGGCTCGCATTCACATAAAATCAATAAAACAAATAACAAAACTGAGTCTTCAATTCTGAAAACCTCCTAAGCAAAGATCTTGAATTTGGCACGTCTCTGGTACCTGAAAATGGTGTCCCAAGTAGGGTGAGCCAAAGCCCAGTAGAGATATACTAAACCCAATATGAGAAATAATTAAAATATTATCATTTGACAAGTGATTAACACGTGTAAACTGTAACGCCCTCAAAATAATAACATAAAACCCATCAATATTAACATGCTTTGATTTACAAAAGTTCCACATTCTTCCATTAATCAGAGTTTCATTACAAAAAGTATTACATGTTAACAATAAAAGCAAATGCCCCAGAGGCTTACAGCTTTCCAAGTTAACACTTGGTTACAACAAAAGAGTGCTAACTCATTTACACATTAAGCCCTTGGCTTGAATATACATGTAATACATCAAAAATAAGACAACAAAAATGTGTTCGGCTCTAGCCTCCCAAGCTACGTCCTTGGAGGTGACATGCTACCTGTACCTGAAAATGATATTCCCATATAGGGTGAGCCACAGCCCAGTAGAAACATACTAAACCAAATATGAACGATGACTAAAAGATTAGCAGTTGATAGATAGCCAACACAAATACTTTCCCTTATCACACTTTACGGTTTCATGACATACAAGTCCATATTACATTCCATTTTCCAATTCCTTTCAATTTTCAATTTACAACCATGGCTCAGAACCTGGCCAAACATCTCATATGAGACAGTAACTCATATCAAACACTTCCCATTTCATAATAGATAAGCATACTAGCTATATCACACAACAACAGGTAAGCATACAAGCTATATCATCACTTCCACAGATATGCATATGAGCACTATCACACTTCCAATGACAAGCATATGAGCTCTGTCAACACATTACTAGATAAGCATATGAGCTCTATCTACGGAGTCCATCCCCTATCTCCTCCCAACACATCCGGTTTAGAGGTCCATCCCCTATCTTCCCCTAAACCGTGGAGTACATCCCCTATCTCCTCCAACACAACACAATGCATATAAACAATAATTATGCACATCATCACACAATACATAAATTTAATGTATTCTTTCAACCGTCATACTCAATGACATATTCCAGTGATTAGTTTCAGTTTGCCTAATCATCATGCATTGTCTACAACAATCAAGACTATCCTCCACCGATAGCCCAAAGCAGTTATTTCTATACAGAAAATAAATGCAACAATGGATATATAATCAACATTTCAACTAGGTGAGCAATAAATAATCCGACTACACCCTTTAATCCCATATCTTTCCAAATCAATTCCTCATTTCCCAATGTAATTAGGGCATTTTCCATAATTAACATTACAACCCTTAGGTTCCATTTTCATTAATGTTTCAACATTAATTCCACTTTCCCATGCCAAACATGCATTTAGGTCTTATATAAATAAAAACCCCAACTTTTGTAAAATTTACACAAAGGCCCCAAACTTTCACAAAATTACCAAACCTTCCCCAACATCTCAAAATACTAAAATTTAAAGACAAAGCTTATAGTAAGGAGTAGGTTATCCCTACCTCAAAGAATGACTCCCAACCAAGAAGGTGAAGAAAACGAAAATGTTCCAAACCACGAACTTTTCGGATCAAAAGATAGCCCCCGACGATCAACAACTTTTTTGTAAAGGCCAAAGGTGAGGAAATCACTCCTACTAGATCAATACCTAGAGAGAAGGTAGAGCTCTAGAGTGAGGAGCTCAACAATGGTATTTTTGGAAAAGTAAGAGAGAGAAGAGAAGTGGAAAAAGTGATTTGAAAAGTCAAAACACGGAGCTTTAACCCAGTCGCCCCGCTCGAGCGTCACTCACAGATTCCCGCTCGAGTGTCAACAATCCTGCTCGAGCGGCGGATGCACACTCCCAGAACTTTTACAGAACTAGGTCTCCGCTCGAGCGTCAACTTTCCCGCTCGAGCGTCACACACAGCATCCCGCTCGAGCGTCAAAACTCCCGCTCGAGCGTACAACACTGCAGAGGAGATACTGGAAGAAGGAAAACTACGCTCGAGCGTCAAAAACCCTGCTCGAGCGGACAGACAACAACGAAGGGCCCGCTCGAGCGTCAAAATCCCCGCTCGAGCGTGAAGGCCAAAATCTGGGCAACTACTCTTGGTTTCCAAGTTCAACCAACCTGTTACAAACCTGCCCAACACATCCTATAACTCAAATACAAAGTAAGAAAGGATGTACACAAGGTAATAATCAACTACTATCATCCACGGACACATGTCCGGACCACTGTACAACAAGGGTAAACCCGGGATCGCTATATAAACCAATTCACACCCTTCTCATATCCCAACAACAATTACATCTATCTTTCTATCCACCTCCCTTATTTATCCAATTAAATTCCTAGATATGGTTCATTATCTAACCCAAACAATTTAAGTGAGACTACAACTCGACTTATGAACACCTCTGTTTCCCACAATTTAAAATAAGACTACATCTCACGTAGTTACTACTTCAATTGACAACTTCATTCCTGCACTTCAATTATAAGGTTTCGGGACTTTTACCCCGAACAAATCCGGCCAGCTTACTTATCTATGGAGTACATCCCCCCATCTCCTCCCAAATAAATATACATAAACAATGTGTTAAAGTATATAAACACATATGGAGTACATCCCTTCATCTCCTCCCAAATAAATATACATAAACAATGTGTTAAAGTATATAAACACATATGGAGTACATCTCTCCATCTCCTCACAAATAAATATACATAAACAATGTGTTAAATTATATAAACACATATGGAGTACATCCCCTGTCTCCTCTCAAACAAAGATACATGAACAATGTGTTAAAGTATATAAACACATATGGAGTACATCCCATATCTCCTCCCAAACAAAGATACATAAACAATGTGTTAAAGTATATGAACACATATGTGTGTGGAGTACATCCCCTATCTCCTCCCACACACTGGAGTACATCCTCTATCTCCTCCCTAACAAATATACATATATAATGTATTTAAGCACTTCATCACATACAATGATCAATCAATACACATATTTGCTGTATTATTTCAACCGTCATATTCAATGACACAACACGTTCGATTAGTTTTAGTTTTCCCTAATCAACATACAATGTCTACAACAATCAAGACTATCCTCCACCGATAAACCAAAGCAGTTATCTCTAAACAGACAATAAATTTATCAACAAATAAAATATTGACATTTTCATTGGTGAGTGATTAAATTATCCAACTACACCACTTACTTCCACAATTTCCCAATTTCATTATCCTCAACCCAATTTCACATTTCCCCAAATTAATTATTCAAATTAATTATTCAATGTAATTAGGGCATTTTTCCTTTATTCACAAGATTTCCCCCAAGGCTCATATTTCACTCATAATTCATAAACAACTCCCAATTTCAAGTATTTAACACATGTTTGACTCACACATGAAGAACCCCTCTTTTATAAATTACAAATCAAACCCTAACTTTTCCAAAATTACCAAACAACACCAACTAAAAAGACTAAAATTTATGTCAAGACTCATAGATTAGAGTAGGTTATCCCTACCTCACGTAGAGAGACCGAATGGAGAAGAGAGGTGAAACTCAAGGTGCTCCAAATCCACAAATTTTCAAATTAAAGTGAAGCCCACGCCACCCTCTATCTTTCTTACAAAGAGACTAGGGTAGAAACACTCCAGAAATAGATGAAACCCTAGAGAGAAGATGTATAGAGAGAGAGAGGTCGGATCTAGGGTTTGAGAGAGAAAAGGAAATCAAAAAGTGGTGAAGGGGATTGCTGCTGCGTACTGATATAACAGAGGCTCGCTTGAGCGACCAGACACAAAGATAACTTGCTCGAGCATAGAAAACCTCGCTCGAGCCAACAATTCGAAGCTTCAGGTCTGCAACCAGAAGCATGCTCGAGGGAAGAATAGCTCGCTCAAGCGAAGAAACCCAAAACATACAGCTCGCTTGCTCGAGCGAAGGAACCCTGGCTCAAGTGAAGAATCTAAAACACCAAGCTCGCTCAAGCGACAAAAGCCTCGCTCGAGCGAAGGAACAAGATTCTGGGCATCAACTATAGGTTCAAACTCACTACCAACCTGTAACAAACCTGACCAACACATCCCAAAACTCGAATACAAGGAATTAAATGATGAACACCAGATATATGCAATAACCAACACCATGGAACCTAAGTCCAAAATACAACAACCAAATGGGGAGAACCGGGATCGCTATATTAGTATTAATGTTGTGATGTCATTACATTATTTTTCTTTATACTAATTTCAATTAGTTATTTAATAGAAGTTATAATAGTCAATTTTTTTTATATTTAATATTAGTTATTTCATTTTTTTTCTTCAATCTTAATTTTTTTTTTAATTGTGATTATGTTTTTATTAATTTTTTTTAATTTAGTGATATTGCATTTTTTTCATTTTTTAGTGATATTTCATTTTTTTCATTTTTAGTAATTCATTTATTCATTTGACAAATCCTTTCATTTTTTTCAATTTATATCATTTTTTTTTGTGATATTTCATTTTTTCATTTTTAGTAAAATTATTTCATTTTTTCATTATAAATTAATTAGTGTCAATTAATGGCTTAAGTAACATCAATTAATACTAAAATTTTAAATTAGTATCAATTAATATAAAATTTATTTCATTAATGGCTAAAATGCTTAATTATTATTATGATTTTTTTATTAAAAAAACACTAAAAAACTCGAAAAAAAAAAACACTGAAATCTATCGCCGGAGAAAGAGAACAACAACGACGAACCAATGCTGGAGAGAGAGAGAGCAGCAGCGACGAACCAACGTCGGACGACGACGGATTGTTGATCGTCACCATCGGTCATCACTCAGTCGATCGTGACTCTAGGGTTTCAGATCGCAATCATCACACAGTCGATGGTTAGGATTTCGATCGCGAAGCTAGGGTTTCGATCGCTAAGAGAGAGAAGAGATTTGGTTCGTGAGCGTGAGAGAGAGGGAGAGCACTCGTATGAGAGAGAGAGAGAGAGAGCACCGAAAATCACCCGTTGGAAATCGCCTCTCGTCGAAAATTACCTCTCTCTCTCTCTCTCTCTCTAAGAATGAACAGTGATGTTTTGTGGTTTATATAATGGCAATTTGGTAATACTTCAAATTAGTAAAGGGCATTTAAGTAATTTTCTCCCTCAATTTGTAGCTTCTCGCTTAAGCTGAATGAGTTAAGCAGCCCGGAGGCGACTCAGCCAAAAAACACATTTTTGGCTTAATTTAAGGTACAAAAAGTGATTTTAAGTTTTACCAGACATACCAAAACAGCTTAAAATAATCTAAAAGCTAAGTTAAGCAACTTTTAAGCTCTACCAAACACCCCCATTCTATCCTGCTCATGAGCATGTACTCACTTTAGTACTGTTCTGTAGTTTGAAAAATGGGAGGGAAGAAGACTTAGATGATTAATTATTTCAGTAACTTTCTTTCTCTCTTTTTTTCAAAATTTTCGAAGGTAGTTCTTGTTTCCTATGGAAGAACGTCCCACAGGTAATCAATCCCTCTCTGTCAATAGCAAGTGAAAAGGAAAGGGGTAAAAACTAATCAGTAACCCAAGGGGCTGTGGCACTCTGGTCAGGCTTTGGGGTATAAGCCCTGAGATCTTAGGTTTCACAACCCCTAGGGCCAACTCCTAGGGATTTGGTGTAGTGGTCCTAGGATGGCCCTCTAAGTGCTAGACGACCGGTATCCAGGGCTTAGTTGTGAGGTTGAATCTTGACCGTTGCTCTCTTTAACTAAAATAGTGTGTGTGTTGCGGAGTTGGTGCACACACCCGATATTTGACCCCCGTTCTACTCTAGTTAACCGACATTACGTAGTTGATTCCGAAATCAGCGGATAACAGGCTTGGGAGTTTACTCATTAACCAAAAATAAAAAAATAATCAAAGTGTTTGGTTTTAGTTTTTTGAATTCAATTTTTTGAAAATTGAGTTTTTTGTTTTTTTTTTAAGCTTTTTTTTTTATTTTTAGTGAATATTTTTAAAATTTCCAACAATTTTTTACTTTGTTAGATGCACCTTACTTAGATGTATCTAAATAGTAAAATATTTGTGAAAAATTATTTTTAAAAAATAATAAATACATAAAAAGACAAATATTGTACTGAATTTTGTTTTTATTTATTTATTTTTTTTTGTGGTTTTGGTATTTAGTATTTTTTTAAAGATTTTTTTTTCACAAATATTATACTTTTTAAGCGTATTTATGTCAGGTGTATCTAAAAATTGCTTAAAATATTTAAAAATTCAATAAAAAAAATACGGAGAACAAAAAAGTAGAATTTTTTGAAAAGTGAATTTTGAAAATTAAAACCAAACAGATTTGGCCACTCTAAACTTTGTGTCAACCACTGCCTATTTTTTTTCTTTTTTCTTTTTTTTTCATTTAAACCCTTCAAGATTTCTACTATTACTAGTTATGAAACATTGTTGGCTTGATTATGAGTTGTGTATACTTAGTTATGAAGTTTTGTGATTGTCAGATTTGTGATGATTAGTTATAAGACTTTGTGGTGGTTGGCTTTGAATCAAAATAGCCTTTGATTATGAGGCTTTCGTTTGGTTATAAACCAAATTGGTGGTTGGTCTTTAGTGATTTTTTTCAAATGTATTAAGTCAAATTTTATTTTATTTTTTACTTTTTCATCAATTCATCTATTGTAGAAGGATTTCTTTTAATGAAAATTTTCAAAAAAAAAGTTTACTAAAAAAAAAAAAAGAGGGCTTAAAAGTGATTTTTTTAACTTCTTATTTTTTAAAAATTTCTAATCCATCTAGTCAAGTAGAACTTAAACATATACTAAAACAGTCAGATTCAAATCACGCCTAAAGATTTTGGTTGCAAAATATTACTGGTCTCAATACTAGTGCTTATTTTGATAACCTTTTTATAATATGTTTTAATTGTAATGGAAACAATTAGACCATATTATCTATAATTAAGTTTTTAATTTGTGGCCCAGCTACCTAGTACTTTCACTAGTTTCTTGCTTAAGAATCACTTGTTCCATTTCCATTTTTTTTTTTCATTTCCATTTTTTAAGTTTTTTTTTTTTTTCTTCAGGGAGCAGCCACAACATGCTACATGGAACTTCACCCCAAGTTGAAAGGTGTAACTGGAAAGTATTTTCTTGACTGCAATGAGGGGCCACCAAGCAAGTTTACCACAGACAAGGTGTTAGCCAAGAAACTTCAGAATTTCAGCAACCAGTTGGTTAATTCAGCTTAGAAAATTTAAATTATATGTGTGTGTGTGTGTGCCTCTGTGTGTTTCTCATTGTTTGATTTCAATATTTGAGTTGTTTCACAAGGCACTGTTAGCCTTTTGTTGATAATATGGTTTTTGTTGAGCCATTTGCTTCATGATTGTAAGGAGTTATATATGGATGTAATTAGGAGTACTCATAAAAAACTGGTAGAATTCAAATAAATAAATAAATAAATAATCACTTCAATTCGATCCAAGTGTTGGTATATTCGGGGAATTTATTAGTTTTGGTTATGGTACCAATTTCATAAAACGGTGGAATTTATTTTATTTTATTTTATTTTGAACGCCAAATGATGGAACTGTTTAAATTAACTTAGTAAATTCGATTTGCGATTTTAAGGTTTCAATTATAATTCTGAACCGATTTGAAGAGTGATATATTTATTTATTATTTTTAGATATTTCTGTATGTAAGAAAAAAAATGCATTGGCTAGCAAGATTCAAATACCAATTTATGGAATTGAGTTAGGTTTGATCAACTCAATTATGTCACTTGTTGATAGTTTATATTTTATAATAAGATATAGAAAAATATTTGAGACACGCAATTTGTTATTTTTAAAAATTATCCCTAAATTAATGATGTGTCAGACAAGTGTAAAATTTTGATTTGTCAAACATTCCATCATGTGGGGGTTTAACTTCAATGCCATATCATTAAGGATCATGTAGGAGTGACAAATTAAGAAATATAACATTATTGTGAAATATATATCATATCCAGTTATATATTATTTTAAGAACTATAGACTAGACCAAACCAGACCAAACCAAACCAAACCAAACCAAACCAATGATTAGTTAGGAGTGATATATCTTATCTAATTATATATTAGTTGCGATTTTAATGAGGAATGATTCAATCTCTGATTTGCTTTGAAATTAGATAAATTTAATTTATGAACACCTACAAAATATGAGTACTTTAAAAGCGTTAATGCGTAAATTTTGAATATTTATTGAATATGGATACACGTATATACTGGATACGATATATACAAGCCTAGTTGCAACAGGAATGGGTACCCCTAATCTATGTGACTTGGTCATTACGGTATTTTGAGTATACAAAAACACTTCATAACAAAAGTCTACCCAATTAAATTTAAAAAATATATATATTTTTAAGAATGTCCATATATACACATCCACCGGAAATGGGAGCACTTACAAAATCTTTTTTTTTTTTAGTAACATTTTTTTTAAAATTATGGTACCTTTTTTAAATAAAAAAAAAAATTAGTCTGTAAAAATTCTAAAAAAAAAATTTAAAATACCAAAATAAATAAATAAAAAGTTTACTATTTTTTTAATGTTTTGATGTCTTTTTTAATTTTTTTTTTTATTTTTTGATACATCTCGTCGACTTAAATCTAGAGATCTAAATTTTTTAAAAGATTCATTAAAAGAAGAAAATCAATAAATTTAAAAAAAAAACAAATAAACATATTTTTCAAATTTTTTTCTCAAACTGGATTTCATTTTGCTAACACACAAATATATATATATATATATATAGTTAGATATTGTTTTGAGTAAACAAAACATATCTACAATCAACTTCCACAAGTAATGCAAACAAGAAGAAACTAATATATAACATGATTTGTGTGAATATACAAAATACAAATTCAAACCAAGGCTTTAGATTCCAATATTGCACTGTGAATTAAAGCAAAAGCGAGAAAATCAACCGTGATCGATTTAGTTGAGCTCCAAGGTCTTCAATGTGTCTCATCATCATCATGAACGTCCCACAACCCCCAGGCTCGAACAACCAAAGCTGAGGCGCCGATGATGACTGTCGCAAAAACCAGAGGAGCCAATAGGCCCAGCAGTTTGGACCGCCGCCGAAACATCTGAACCGGGAAGCACAGAACCTCTGTTTGAACATCCATCGGAACCCTAACCAACCCCTCCCTGTCACATGCCCGAGAGAATACAGACTTCTGAGAGATCGCCGATACGAACGCCGCCTCAGACCAGAACGACGCCACCACCACAGTCACCGTCAGAACTGCCGTCCATGTGGCGGCGGAGGCCACGAGGAGGTGAGCCATTGGAAGATTGAATTGAAGAGAGTGAGAGTCATTTCCAAGATCAAATCAAGAACAACAATGGCGAAGAATGATTCGAGTTCTTGTGTGGATATATATATATATATATATATTTACACTAGCACACGATGATTCAGATAAGTAAGAAACCCATAATCTTAGGTTTAAACATTACTCATGTCCCTTCAACACTAAGTATAATAATATAGATATATATATATATATATATATATTATGAAAAATGATATAGAAATCTATTTTTAAAATTTATTTTTTAAACTCAATGATATGTAATTGATATGATTGGTTATAATTTAAAAAATATGAAAGAGAATATTATCTTAAATAGTCTAATTGATTATTACATCATTAAGTTTGAAAGTTAAGTCTAATTTTTTAACTTGTGTAGCAATGCCATATATGATTATGTGGAGAAGAAGATGAATCTAAACTCAACCACTTTGGATTGGGAATTGCGTGAAAGTAGATTAACTCGGGTGTTGTTGATGATCTCATGAATGAATCGACCTCCTGTTTGCTTGTTTGAGTTTGGTATGATGGAATAAAATATCTTTGAGAGTGGTTATTTTGGGCAACTGAGGCTGACGTTTTTGTTGTTTGATACCAATATTTTAAAAATCGGACCGGTGAGTAAACTGAAAAAGAGATTGGGTGGACGGATTATTGGTTCAACCGTCGGGTTAAACTGGAATCAAACCGTAATATCATATTTATTTTATGAATATTTTTATAATTTAATATATATATTCATCAAACATATATGTTGATATATATTTCTATATTAATATTGTTTGTAAAAATATTAATTATACATATGTTTGAAGGAAATTAGTTTGAATACAATTAATATTATATATTTCCTATATATTAATAAGGAACCATGGTAACAGAGCGGAAATTCATACTCTTTGGAGTTTAAGGTATTGGATTCAAGTCCCTTGCCGGTTTAGCAGTTTAACCGTGATTCACACCAATTTAATTTAAAATGATCGATTTTCAAGAAGCAACGGATTAGAGGGTATATCCAAACCGAACCATAGACCAGTCGACAGTTCAACCGGTCAAACCGACCAGTTCAGTCCGATTTTCAAAACATTGGTTGATACATAATTAAATCACATATAATAAATTTATTTTTTTTCTAAAAAATAGATAAATATATGGCCATTGTTATTAAAGTATCAATATTGTTATATGGTATAACAAGTAATGATTTATAAATAAAAAGTTTATTATATTGTGGTTTGATATATGGTGCTTTCATTGTAAAACAAAATAGGTATAATTCATAAATATGAATTTATTTATGATATTATTGTGAAAAATTTTGCATGAAAAGAGTATCTTTATATAAAAAGTTATTCACATGACTAATAATGTAACAAAAAAATTTATGAATAATGTTAGTTCACATTTGTTAAGTAGTTAGGGCATCTCCAACGGTTCATCTTTTTTTTATTAAATTGGAGTAAAAGCTCCATTTGATATCAAATGTTCTAACGGAAATTTTTAAGGCTTCATCAGAACACTGGTCGACTAGACAATATAATTTTTTCACAAATTTTTGCAAGGAGGTGGTCATCTAGGGATGGGACATCTAGTGGGAAAAATCTAACAAATAGAAACAGTGATTAAAAGGCACATCTATCCTCAATTTGATGAAAGATTCAAAAAATTTTAAATTTGATGAAAGATTTTGTCATGACCCGAACGCGCCCCTATGGGTTAAGGCCATAACCGGCCAGTAATCCATAGATTACCTACAACCTCGGACCAAAACAGACAAAACTCATCAAAGTAAAGGGGCCAAACGGAATCACAATTTAAAACTTTGTCCATAGAGCTGTGCTTACATGGCACATCAAAACAAACCATACGTATAGACATTAATAACTCACAACAGAAATACAGTAGCATAAGTTTTGTACAAACAGGATCATCCAAAACTAAGTCAACCCATGAAAACTATATACAGACATATTCAGAAACTTCGCCAACATGACAACATAGAACAAAATAAGAAAAAGGCGAAGGCGGGTCTCGTGCGTGAGACACAAGGGCTGACATTCCAAAACCTTTGTTGTTCCACATAGACTTCACTGGGGTTGGGCTTGGACTTCTCTGGGCTCACCTACAAACATACGAATGAGCGTGAGCGATAGCCCAATGAATAATATCAAATACAGAAGTTATACAAACGATATGCAGAACAACATGCTCTAAACGGCCTTGGGCCCAATACATATTTCTATTTAACATATATATACATAATTTAGGTCAAGTGACTGTGGTTCCAAACATACTGGCCTTTGGCCCATTTATCTTTCCATAACAAACTGGCCTTTGGCCCATTCAGACTTTCATTCGTGTCAAAACAGCCTCTGGCCCATTCATTCATGTCAAAACGGCCTCTGGTGTCACGCCCCCAAACCGCCCCTAGTAGTTTGGTGCCGTGATGGCCAGTAACCCGAGGTTACCGAAGGCCGTCTTACAAAAATCGCACACAATCAGAGTATGAAATATGGGGCTTACAAGAGCGGAAGTAAAATATACATATAAACCGAGTTGTCCATGAGAGCCGTGCATAAGTCCAATGGAATGCCATACATCAAACATCTTTACAAGTCTTACAATTTAGATACAACAAAATGGAACACAAAATACATCTTGACCAAAAGGCTTCTCAAGCCGACATATGCCAAAACAAACAAAGAAACATAAGCCGAGAAGCATAATCTTCAAGACGATGCAAAACGCAAATCCAAAACATGTCGGCAAAGCACCCAAAACACATCGGCAATCACGTCTAGGCCTCAATGCCTTCTTGTTCATCACCTACATATATATAGAGAGGGTGAGCTTGGATACTCAGTGAATGATACTAGAAATAAAGGTTTTGCATGATTGATATCCAAGATTTCTTTCAAAACTATACATAGCATACTTATCGATCAAGAGGGAAATCAAGTTCATTTGCCGGCTTTCATGTTCCTTGGATGTTAATAACATCTACTTATTTCAAGGGGTGATGACATATCAAGACAAGAGTTTCAAGACAAGCTGTGCTGCGAAAGTTTAGAGTCCTCTAGCACTAAGGACTGTCAAGACAAGCTGTGCTGCGAAAGTTTAGAGTCCTCTAGCACTAAGGACTGTCAAGACAAGCTGTGCTGCGAAAGTTTAGAGTCCTCTAGCACTAAGGACTGTCAAGACAAGCTGTGCTGCGAAAGTTTAGAGTCCTCTAGCACTAAGGACTGTCAAGACAAGTCATCAAAACAAGATAGCATTTGATATACAAAATAGGGATAGTCATTCATGCTAGATCAAGTACTTTTCAAAACAAGGCAAGACGAGATTTATGAAAGCAAGTGTAACATAGCTTTATTAAAAATACCACTCACATCGTTTCTTCACACGTCGGGGTCGAGACAAGCCCAAGTCCTACAACACATGGCAAAGCCTATTGAATGCGCTTTCAAACAAGTCTCTCATATACACAAATGTTTTCGGAAAACATGCTGGGCACCAACCAGGTCTAGGCCGAGGTTCCACACCTCCTTGCCGAGGTGTGTTCCCGAGGGCCACATGCAAGGAAAGAGGTCGGGAAACTCTGGGTTTCCCTCTGTTGATGAACATGAAGAACATGAGTGTGAAAACATGAAAAATACGAATGCTTGATCATAATCCGCCATCACAAATCTGGGATTTTCGTGCTATGAGTTTGAAAACATGGACCTGGGTACCCGTAGTTGAAAATCATGCAAGAACAAACACGAAACATGAGTCTAGGCGAAAAGCTTTCGGATCAAAACAAGACTTTCTTGAAGAACACATGAATGTCATTTTCTCTTTCTAGAATCGAGCTTCAAAACGATGCATGGCTTACAAATCATTTTCAATCATGCAATGCAATAACATAAACATAAAGAACATTACGAGTAGATCAAGAATCTAACCTTAGAATGCGGATCTAACGGTTGGATCTCTAGAAATCAAGCTTCAAGATCTACTTCCTCACTCTAAAACTCTTTCTTCCTCCTAGAGCTTCTCTCTCTACAAGACAAGGTTATGACACCAAATGATAGTTTTCTATACCCGGTTCTGGGGTTAACCCTCTGCTGAGACACGTGGCGGCGGCTGATTGGGTTTTACCTGAAAAGGTGGCTGACAGGCCAGACAAAGCATGGTGGAAAGGGTGTTCAACAAGCAAAGCGGTATGGGCTTTCTGACGAGGCAATGACATCGGCTGACAACAAGGCGTATCTAACAAGCTACACAGAATGACACTTCGGCAAGGGGTGACAATGACCTCGGCTAGGAAGGACAACACTTGACTAAGCTGTGCCACATCTTGGCCTAGATGCGCCACACCTCGGCCTAGGTCATACCGCTCCAGGACGAGATCACTGGGGTGCAAGGTGACATCTCGGCTAACGTGGTCGAGGCAAGGACTGAGGTCAACAAGGGGTTTCAAGATACTTAGGCCAGACTAAGGAAGACCTCGGCCTTGAAATAACGTCGGCTAGAGGCAAGGCGTGACCTAAGTTTTAACATCAAGGAAGGAACAAGACAAGTACACTACGCTTAGACAAATCACAAGGCTTCAAATCAAGGCACGAATCTCACTTGCTAAAGCAAAACAAGTCACAACACACACATGCAAGCTTAACAAGTCATAATCATGCAAATGCTCGTGAACATGATTAAGATGAAAAAAATGTGGGTTCTTACAGTCTACCCTCCTTAAGAAAGTTTGGTCCCCAAACTTAATTTACCTTGACCTACGAATAACTCCGGGTAACAGATTTTCATCTCCTCTTCCTTTTCCCATGTGGCCTCCCCGCCACAATGCTTCTCCCATTCGATTTTCACCATCGATATCGACTTGTTTCTCAACTGCCTCACTTGTCTGTCAATAATCCTCATCGGTTTCTCTTCGTAGCCCAAGTCTTCATTAACTACAACCCCGGAGTAATCTATTACATGCAGTGGGTCTCGGATATATTTTCTCAGCATCGAAACATGGAACACACTGTGGACTCGACTCAAATCTGGTGGCAAAGCAAGCCTGTAAGCAACGGTGTTAATCCTCTCAAGAATTTCGAATGGCCCAACGTATCGGGGTGCAAGCTTGCCCTTCTTCCCAAATCTCGTAACTCCTGTCATCGGCGAGACCTTCAAAAATACATGGTCTCCAATTTCGAATTCTAACTCCCTCCTTCTTTGATCGGCATAACACTTCTGTCGACTCTGTGCAGTCTTAATCCTTTGCTGAATGAGTTTGATCTTTTCGGTTGTCATTCGAACCAATTCGGGGCCAATTAGAGCTTTGTCTCCCACTTCAGTCCAACATATCGGCGATTTACATTCCCTTCCATACAAAGCTTCATACGGCGCCATGCCAATGCTGGCTTGATAACTGTTGTTGTACGCGAACTCTACTAATGGCAAATGTGATTCCCAACTTCCCTGGAGGTCCAACACGCACAGTCTGAGCATGTCTTCGAGTGTCTGAATCGTTCTTTCTGTCTGTCCGTCGGTCTGGGGGTGAAAGGCTGTGCTAAACCTCAACTCTGTCCCCAAGGCTCCTTGTAGACTCTGCCAAAATCTAGAAACGAACTTCGGATCTCGGTCTGACACAATGGACATCGGCACACCATGAAGCCTAACGATCTCATTCATGTACAATTCGGCAAGTCGGTTGGCATTGAATGTAGTCTTGACAGGCAAAAAGTGAGCTGACTTAGTAAACCTGTCAACTATAACCCAAATGGAATCCATACCTCTTTGCGTCCTCGGCAAACCCACTACGAAATCCATGGAGATGTGCTCCCATTTCCACTCGGGAATTGACAAGGGTTGAAGAAGTCCTGCTGGTCTCTGGTGTTCTGCCTTCACTCGCTGACAACACAGACACTGAGATACAAACTCGGCTATCTCTCTTTTCATGTTTGGCCACCAAAAGGTCCGCTTTACGTCCCGATACATCTTGGTGCTCCCTGGATGAGCGGCAAATTTGGAACTATGGGCCTCTTGCAAAATCTTCCTTTTTAACTCTGGTACGTCGGCCACGCACAATCTTCCTTCAAACTTAAGCACCTGATTCTCTATAGTGTATCCCGGCCTCGGCTTGGTGACGAATTCATCAGTTACCTTCTTGAGGAATTTATCCTCCCTCTGACTAGTCTTCACTTCCTCAATAATAGTTGGTTCCACCGAAACCGCTGTCAGGCATGCCAAACTTCCAACTAACTTCCTGCTCAATGCGTCGGCTACGGAATTTGCCTTACCTGGGTGGTACTGAATCTGCATGTCATAATCCTTCAGTAGCTCGAGCCATCTTCTCTGCCTCATATTTAACTCTTTCTGGGTGAACAAGTATTTCAGACTCTTGTGGTCGGTGAAAACTTGGCAAGATGTTCCATACAGGTAATGACGCCATATCTTCAAGGCAAAAACCACGGCAGCTAGCTCTAAATCATGGGTAGGATAATTCTTTTCATTGGGCTTCAACTGACGAGACGCGTACGCTATGACTTTACCTTTTTGCATTAAAACGCAACCCAAACCTTTGTGTGAAGCATCGCTGTAAATCTGAAATTCCTCATTAGCTGATGGTAGTACTAGAACTGGTGCTGTGACTAACCTCATCTTCAATTCCTGGAAAGCTGATTCCCTTTCATTGGTCCATTCATAAGCTGCTCCCTTCTTGGTCAGTTGTGTCAATGGCACTGCAATCCTCGAGAAGTCCTTCACAAACTTTCTGTAATAACCTGCCAAACCCAGAAAACTACGAATCTCGGACACGTTGGTCGGCGTCGGCCAATTCACAATGGCTTCAATCTTACTGGGGTCAACTGATATACCGTCTTCATTAATCACATGCCCTAGAAACGAAATGCTGGAAAGCCAAAACTCGCATTTACTTAACTTGGCGTACAACTTCTTATCTCTCAAGGTCTGCAGGGCAAGTCTCAGATGATTCTCGTGCTCGCTCGCACTCCCAGAATAGATCAATATGTCGTCGATAAAAATAATGACAAATTCATCTAGGTACGGCTTAAAGACTCTGTTCATCAGGTCCATGAATGCTGCTGGGGCATTGGTTACTCCGAAGGGCATCACCAAAAATTCGTAGTGGCCATATCTTGTCCGAAAAGCAGTCTTCTCGATATCCTCGGCTTTAACCTTCAACTGGTGGTAGCCCGACCTAAGGTCAATCTTGGAAAAGACTCGTGCTCCTCGTAGCTGATCAAGCAAATCATCGATTCTTGGCAATGGGTATTTGTTCTTAATGGTCACCTTATTAAGTTCTCTGTAGTCAATGCAAAGACGAAGGGTGCCGTCCTTTTTCTTAACAAATAAAACGGGTGCTCCCCACGGTGAAGTGCTCGGCCTGACGAATCCCTTATCCAACAATTCTTGTAATTGCGATTTCAGTTCTCTAAGTTCAGCTGGAGCCATTCTGTAGGGTGTTTTGGAGGTAGGTTGTGTTCCTGGCAAGACGTCCACAGCAAACTCTATTTCTCTATCGACAAGGTGGCCAGGCAACTCAGTCGGAAAGACGTCGGAGAATTCCTCCACAACGGGTATGTCGGCTAACTCAACATTTCCATTCAGATCACTTAGTATACTGCATAAGTAACCCTTACATCCTTTTTGGATCAACTTGTAGGCCTTCATGGATGAGATTAAGTAAGGTGGGGGTACAACTCCTTTACCCTGGAAAATGACCTCGGCTTGACTTGGGGTCTTCAATGTGACGTTCTTAGTAACACAATTAATGGATGCATGATTCGCCGCTAACCAGTCCATTCCCAATATAACATCGAAGTGAGTCATGTTTAATGGCATCAAATCAACTAACAATTCTACACTCTCAATCATAGCAATACACGCCCTATAAATGGATGTAACAATCATATTTCTCCCAGATGGGGTAGACACAGATAATACATAATCAAGGGGTTCTAATTCTCTATCCAACTTCTCGGCGAATATAGTGGACACAAATGAATGCGTAGAACCCGAATCAATCAGTACGTATGCATCTTGAGAACAAATTGAGAGGGTACCTCACACTACCGCCTCGGCATTCTGGGCGTCTCCTGGTACTAATGCAAAAACTCTGCCCTGCCTCGCCTGTATTCCCCCGATGTTATTCTTCTGTGTAGAGCCCGAGGTGCTTCCATTCCTCTTCCCATCATCGGTCCTTGCTTTCGGGCAGTCCTTCACGCGATGGCCTATCTCGCTGCACTCATAACAAGCTCCTGTTGCCCAACGACAAACCCCGAAATGTTGCTTTCCACAACTCGCGCACATCGGCTTGGCGTTACCTTCCTGATTTGAGTTGCTGGAACTGTCTGTGCTCATTCTCTTCTTGGCATTGAACGGAACTCGGCGACTATCATAATTCTGTCTCTTCCTCTGACCCTCACTTGAACTCTGGTATCGGTTTAAATTAGCTTCAGCCAGGATGGCCTTGTCCAGTACTCCGGCGTACGTCGGCATATTGAGCATATTGACCCGATCTTGTATCGGCCCACGCAACCCACTTTCGAACTTCCTCGCCTTTCGATACTCGTCATCAACCATATGAGGCGCATATCTCGCCAGTTCAGTAAAGGCACGATCGTATTCTGCGACCGTCTTGTTCCCTTGGACCAGATTCTGAAACTCCGTGGTCTTTCGGTCTCGGACGCTGAGGGGGAAATGCTTGTTGTAGAACAACTCCAAAAATTTTGCCCAAGTCAAACCCGGATTGCTTTCTCGGACCATCATCCACCACCTACGAGCATCGTCGTCTAACGTGAATGCTGCCAGAGATACCTTCTGAGCGTCTGTACTGGGGAAAACTTCAAACAACTTCTCCATCTCTAAAACCCATGCCTCGGCTTTCATTGGTTCTATGCCCCCCTGAAATCTCGGCGGTTTCATCTTCTTGAACTCTCTGATTAGAGTTATCGTGTCGTTCCCATACAAAGCTTGCTGCGGAGGCACTTGTGGCACCGGAGGGGGTGGAGCTGCATATCGGCCATTCGTCTGTTCGGCATGCATAGAAGTGGTACCAGTATCCTGCGGCCTAGGTTGCCTCTGCTCACGAACCAAGCCTTCGACTAACCTTTCCAATCTCTCCAACCTGTCTTCCGATCGATCTCGGCCAACCGGGGGTCTACCTCTCCTCATGATGCTAGGGGGGATGCAAGATGAGACTTTAAAACAACTAAACAAATAACACATACGCAAGTAACGAGCGTCTAGGCCAAAATGATGCACACATAGTCAAGTAGCAAGCAATATGATGCAATTCCTAACATCATTCTAGGGGAAATCCTAGGCTCTCTAGGACTCAAGGTGTGTGATTAACGTACTACAAGGATCTTGTGCTCTGATACCAATCTGTCACGCCCCCAAACCGCCCCTAGTAGTTTGGTGCCGTGATGGCCAGTAACCCGAGGTTACCGAAGGCCGTCTTACAAAAATCGCACACAATCAGAGTATGAAATATGGGGCTTACAAGAGCGGAAGTAAAATATACATATAAACCGAGTTGTCCATGAGAGCCGTGCATAAGTCCAATGGAATGCCATACATCAAACATCTTTACAAGTCTTACAATTTAGATACAACAAAATGGAACACAAAATACATCTTGACCAAAAGGCTTCTCAAGCCGACATATGCCAAAACAAACAAAGAAACATAAGCCGAGAAGCATAATCTTCAAGACGATGCAAAACGCAAATCCAAAACATGTCGGCAAAGCACCCAAAACACATCGGCAATCACGTCTAGGCCTCAATGCCTTCTTGTTCATCACCTACATATATATAGAGAGGGTGAGCTTGGATACTCAGTGAATGATACTAGAAATAAAGGTTTTGCATGATTGATATCCAAGATTTCTTTCAAAACTATACATAGCATACTTATCGATCAAGAGGGAAATCAAGTTCATTTGCCGGCTTTCATGTTCCTTGGATGTTAATAACATCTACTTATTTCAAGGGGTGATGACATATCAAGACAAGAGTTTCAAGACAAGCTGTGCTGCGAAAGTTTAGAGTCCTCTAGCACTAAGGACTGTCAAGACAAGCTGTGCTGCGAAAGTTTAGAGTCCTCTAGCACTAAGGACTGTCAAGACAAGCTGTGCTGCGAAAGTTTAGAGTCCTCTAGCACTAAGGACTGTCAAGACAAGCTGTGCTGCGAAAGTTTAGAGTCCTCTAGCACTAAGGACTGTCAAGACAAGTCATCAAAACAAGATAGCATTTGATATACAAAATAGGGATAGTCATTCATGCTAGATCAAGTACTTTTCAAAACAAGGCAAGACGAGATTTATGAAAGCAAGTGTAACATAGCTTTATTAAAAATACCACTCACATCGTTTCTTCACACGTCGGGGTCGAGACAAGCCCAAGTCCTACAACACATGGCAAAGCCTATTGAATGCGCTTTCAAACAAGTCTCTCATATACACAAATGTTTTCGGAAAACATGCTGGGCACCAACCAGGTCTAGGCCGAGGTTCCACACCTCCTTGCCGAGGTGTGTTCCCGAGGGCCACATGCAAGGAAAGAGGTCGGGAAACTCTGGGTTTCCCTCTGTTGATGAACATGAAGAACATGAGTGTGAAAACATGAAAAATACGAATGCTTGATCATAATCCGCCATCACAAATCTGGGATTTTCGTGCTATGAGTTTGAAAACATGGACCTGGGTACCCGTAGTTGAAAATCATGCAAGAACAAACACGAAACATGAGTCTAGGCGAAAAGCTTTCGGATCAAAACAAGACTTTCTTGAAGAACACATGAATGTCATTTTCTCTTTCTAGAATCGAGCTTCAAAACGATGCATGGCTTACAAATCATTTTCAATCATGCAATGCAATAACATAAACATAAAGAACATTACGAGTAGATCAAGAATCTAACCTTAGAATGCGGATCTAACGGTTGGATCTCTAGAAATCAAGCTTCAAGATCTACTTCCTCACTCTAAAACTCTTTCTTCCTCCTAGAGCTTCTCTCTCTACAAGACAAGGTTATGACACCAAATGATAGTTTTCTATACCCGGTTCTGGGGTTAACCCTCTGCTGAGACACGTGGCGGCGGCTGATTGGGTTTTACCTGAAAAGGTGGCTGACAGGCCAGACAAAGCATGGTGGAAAGGGTGTTCAACAAGCAAAGCGGTATGGGCTTTCTGACGAGGCAATGACATCGGCTGACAACAAGGCGTATCTAACAAGCTACACAGAATGACACTTCGGCAAGGGGTGACAATGACCTCGGCTAGGAAGGACAACACTTGACTAAGCTGTGCCACATCTTGGCCTAGATGCGCCACACCTCGGCCTAGGTCATACCGCTCCAGGACGAGATCACTGGGGTGCAAGGTGACATCTCGGCTAACGTGGTCGAGGCAAGGACTGAGGTCAACAAGGGGTTTCAAGATACTTAGGCCAGACTAAGGAAGACCTCGGCCTTGAAATAACGTCGGCTAGAGGCAAGGCGTGACCTAAGTTTTAACATCAAGGAAGGAACAAGACAAGTACACTACGCTTAGACAAATCACAAGGCTTCAAATCAAGGCACGAATCTCACTTGCTAAAGCAAAACAAGTCACAACACACACATGCAAGCTTAACAAGTCATAATCATGCAAATGCTCGTGAACATGATTAAGATGAAAAAAATGTGGGTTCTTACATCTGGCCCATTCATTCATGTCAAAACAGCCTTCGGCCCATTCATTCAAAACGGCCTTCGGCCCATCCTTTCATTCATATCAAACATTTGTCCATAATTCAAACTGGCAGACTCATAAGGCTTATAAGGAAATAAGCAATTGGACTAATGACAAGTTTCAAATATTGGTATTACTCATAGTGATCGGTTGGTTGGTTCGCTCTGGAGCTCGACGCTACACAGTCCATGAACACAAAAGGGTCACCAACAATTCAATCCGTTCTTAAATTCGCATTTTCCTCTTTAGGCTTTATTCATATCTCTTTAACTCAATTACAATGCTCAATGCATGCCTAAGAGTGCTTACAAGTGAAAGAGAGCGGAAAATGAAACACAGAACGAGCATACAAAATTTCAGAAAACAGGGTCCCCGCTCGAGCGTGGACTTCCCCGCTCAAGCGGACCCAATTGGTCTGCCAAAGTGCTAGTTGCATCAAATTCACGCTTAAGCGTGAACTCGGGCGCTCGAGCGGAATGCCTGTCTACATAGCTTCCCATTTGAGCGTGGACTTCCCCGCTCGAGTGGACCCATGCCTGCAAAAAAATACTGGGAGCATGAATTCCCCGCTCGATCGGCGATTCCCCCGCTCGAGCGGACATCATAAATTCTGGGTTTTCCAAAATGGTTTCTGAGTTCAAATTCGACATTTCAACCACATTTCTTGCATATTATGGCTCCAATTTCACATGTACTTGTACTAACATGGTGCCAACACTAAAATACATCAACATGGAGCTCAATTTCACAAATTGATCACATGCATGCCCCAAATTAACTCAAACTCATGCATTCAAGGTTTCCATTTTTAATAAACAACATGCATGCCCATTTTGACTTTCATTTTCACTTCTAATGATGCAATTAGTGCTCACTCCCATGAAACTCAACAAAAACATACTTGCATGTGGGATTGCACTTCCAATCTTTCATAATTCACAAATTACATGCTAGAATTTTGTGATTCCATAGGAGTTCTTCACATGCATGCACATATCAAGCCTCAATTTCAACAAAACCAACTCAAACCATGCTCTCGATCACAAACAAACCTTGAACTTACAAGATCACAAATTCAAACTTACAAATTCAAGATCAATGCTTACCTAGAGGCTCAATTCTTCTAATTTGGTCAAATATAGAGTTAAATCTTCAAATTCCCAAGTTTGAGTAAAAAATTGCACAAGTCTCTCCCTTCTATCTCTATGGCCGGCCTTCTCTCTCTCTCAAGGCACCAAAATCAGATTTTTAACTCAAGTGTAAGGATTAAATGTATAGTGCCTTTCTACATAAGTCCCTACTAAGTCATTATTTTAAGATTAGATAATGGAGCACTGAATTGATCATTCTGAATCTAATTATTTTGATCCGAATCAAATTTTCAATTAAATTTCACCGTAGGCTCTAAAAATTATGCCAATCACAATGGCGCGACCAATTTCGGTTTCTATGGCCGATAAGGCCTTCGATTTAATTTCCAAAGCATATAATCAAACAGATATTCCTACGTTGAACAGATAGAAATTCAAAACCACATATTTTCACATAATGGCACACAAAAATCATATTAGACACATAATCATACTCATATTAAGGACCAATTAACATATTACGAAACAGGGGTATCACAGTCTTCCCCCCTTTAGGAAGTTTGGTCCTCCAAACTTAATTTACCTTCGTCGGGAAACAAGTGTGGGTAGCGTAGTCGCATTTCCTCCTCTTTTTCCCATGTAGCATCCGTCCCATAGTGTTCTTTCCATTCCACTTTCACCATTGGGATGGACTTGCTTCTCAATTGTTTTACTTGCCGATCAACAATTCGTTCCGGCCATTCAGCGTATTCCATACTTTCATCTATAGCTACCCAGTGATAATCAATCACATGAAACGGGTCTCGGAGGTAACCCCTCAACATCGACACGTGAAACACATTATGGATTTATTCAAATCCCGATGGCAAAGCAACTCTATAGGCCACCAGGCCAGGCCTTTCCAGAATCTGAAATGGCCCAATGTAACAGGGTGACAACTTGCCCTTTTTTCCAAACCTGACTTGGCCTTTCATCGGAGAAACACGGATGAACACATGGTCACCAACCTCATACTCAAGAGGTCTTCTCCGAATATCTGCATAATTCTTTTGTCGGTCCTGAGCTGTTTTGAGCCTTTGTCGAATAGTCTTGATTTTCTCGGAAGTGTCTTGCACAATTTTAGGCCCAAGTAAAGCCCTATCCCCAACTTCTGTCTAGCAATTTGGTGATCTACACCTTCTGCCGTACAAAGCCTCGTATGGTGCCATACCGATGCTGGAGTGGAAGCTGTTATTATAAGCAAATTCTGCAAGTGGCAAGTAGTCTTCCCAACTCCCTTGGAAATCCAAAGCACACATCTGAAGCATATCTTCCAGAGTCTGCATTGTTCGTTCTGATTGCCGATCTGTCTGTGGATGGAATGCAGTACTAAACCTCAGTTTTGTCCCCATAGCTTCCTACAAACTCTTCCACAATCTAGATACAAATTTCGGATCTCTATCCGACACAATAGATACCGAAACTCTGTGTAAATAGACAATCTCATCAACATAAATAGTAGCCAATCTATAAGCATTAAACGTATTTCTAACTGGCAGAAAATGTGCAGATTTAGTCAGTCTATCAACTGCAACCCAAATAGAATCCATACCTCGAGAAGTCCGAGGTAGGCTGTAGACGTCCCCGAACGTCCCAGGAGGGAAATCCCGTTCTGTTCATGTGGGTTCATTATAGTTCGGACTCAAATTGTCACGGTCCTGTATCTAATCTCGCAGAGTGCAATGCAAGACCGATGAATCGTCAAAGAGTCCAAATCCGGCAAATCGTTTTGAAAACAGATTTTTTTGAAAGAAGTGCCAAACATGGACTGCTTTACCAGATACAGAGTCGCCACCTAAATATTTTTTATGGGGGGGATTTAGGAAACCCTGACTCGTTTGCCTAAGGCCACGTGTCCGTCATCACCAAAGTTGCTCGGCTCGAGAACTTGGGTACGATTAGGGAAGGTCAGCTATGAGCACCCCCGCTCGCCCGATCAAAGATCAGCCTCTACTAACCATAATATCTAGTTTTGAAAGCATTATGCGTTCTTATTCCGGTTATTAACCTATATTTACTATGTGATGCACACGGCATACAAGTATAGACTAGATTGCCTAAGTTGGAACAAAGCATCGTAAATCCGTTTGTTTCGAAAAATGGATTGAAATTTGCTACTCGCAAGTAGGCTAAAACACGGGTTTCGACGAATTATTCCAACTCAAGCAACCCAACCTTCACCCACAGGCATTCAGGCAGTTATATCACATAAGCATATAATCTCATGGTAAGCATGCTATCATGGCAATCACTCACATGCATGCAAGGATGCTAAAGCATAAACACTTACCGAGTACTCCGAGCCAAAACAAAAACTAGTTAGTAATCAATGCATGATCCTAGTTCATGTTGAGATGGCTAATGCAACACATGCAAAATGCAACTAAGACAGGCTTGACTATTCTAAGATGGCATGTGAGATACTACGACTAACACGTGTTCAACTTGGAATTGAAATACAATGTAGTTAGTATGATGCGCTGAGCTCGGTGCATGCAAGACAGATGAATAGATGCAAACATCCGAGCATAAGGATGCTAATTGAAACATGTCCTAATCTAACCACTGAAAGCTGATAAATAAAATGGAGAAAGACGTGGGGTTGGAAGACATACATCACACACATGCACACTTATTACAACATTGCCCACTCTCGGAAGGTCCGAATAAATAATACAAACCCAAATAAATAATTAACTACCTTAGCTAATTAAATATTACAAAACTTCTAATTAATTAACAAATTAAAATCAGAAGGGAGGTGGCCGCAGCCCCGCCTCGGAATGATGGGATGATGCACGCTCGATTCGCCTCGCCCGGAAACCCGTTGCCATGCCACTGTTGCCTCTGTTTGCAATGTTCTGCACCTTTGAGCATTGTGAAAATATTCTTGATGCTTTTGAACCACTTCCTGATCATTCAGGGATGCCACCGGCCAAGGTAAAGATCCACCGGCCATTGATAAATTGTTATCGACCAGTTCTGAAGCCATCGGGCAGATATTTTTGGTCGGTCGGCATTGTATGTAGTCGGTTGGCCAAATATTCCTGCAGAATCCTGTTTTGACAGCAGCAGAGGACAAACAGTGCATTGCCACTTTCCTTATCATTCTATAGACTCAAGGGAGTGTGGCCCTCAGCCCTCGGGCCACCAACCACGCATTTTGATGCATGATGACCAAAGGTACCAAGTTTGCAAATCAATGTATATGAATGCAACCAAAACAAATGAATGCTGCACGCCCTATCATTTTGAGATCAAGGGTATCGGTGACCGAGGATTGAGACGTGTTTCATCACTTTGAGTACGAGCACACCTTATTCCCCATGTTTGGTTTGACATCCCAAACCAAACATAATGCAATGTATGTATGCAATATGGCTCAAGTGTACAAAAAGGCATCAAGTATGCAATATGAGGCTAAGTTAGCAAAACATGCCAAATGCAATGCAGCCTATACATGCAAATATGCAATACGCCAAGCATGCAAAATGCAATGTAGCAAATACGGAAAAATATGCAATGGAACTAGCATGTGCCAACACACAATGAACCAAATATGCAACAAACGTGCGACGAACATGCAATGGTGGACTTAAACCGCAAAGGGAAGACCTCAGCCTTGCCATAAACAGCGGCCAAAAGTGACGGAAATGATGGACAAATGCTCATGCAAACATGCACACCAATGGGCCTAAAACTAAGGCATAAAAGGGAGCATTCCACTACAACTATCATGATCACACATGGCATGAATTATACAACCAAAAACAGAGTTCCAATGCGTCAAAATACACCCCAAAACTCACTGATATGGCAGCCCAAGGATTTAAACAAAAAGGCATACACCAAGGACTCAAACATGGAGCATAGGACAACAACTCTTCAAGGCATTGAAAGGGTAATCAAATGCAAGCATGTAAGCATAAAACATGGACTGAAATGGCATGATAACTGATTCCAAATCACTGAAATAGCTCAAGCAAAGCATGCTCATGACTGACACACTCAAAGCCTACAAGCTAGAGTGCAAAGAAGCTATACAAAGCATGGAAAACATGGCTAAGACAACCAAAGTCAGACCTCAAGCATGGTAAAATATGACTAAAAACTTCACAAAGCTAAGCTAAAACATGTGAGCATGGTGGTCCAAATGCAAGATGCATGTTATGACAATAAAGGGGATTACAAAGCAAGTGTATGATGCATGCAATGGACTATCAACCTGACCCAAAACAGAGGTATAATATGACCAAATAACACCCAGAAGTCTCTAAAATGGAGCTAAAACCAACTAAGCATGCATGCTACCTTTATGAGCCAAAAACACAAGCATAAGGGGAGAGGGGTGTCCCTCCCCTATGAAAGACCTCAAAACCCCTTTACCACCACTGAAAATCCTCTGGATTTCAGTGGTGAGAAGGCCAACACGCGAAAGTTCCCGAAGCTCAACAAAGAAGGCACAAAAAGGGGCCAAACAAGGCCTAAAAGGGGGAGGACAACCCCAAACACAAAAGTGACCTTAATGAAACATCTTAAGCATAAAAAATCAGAACTTTTATTAGTTATACATAAAGCACAAAACAACATACAAGATAAGTTAAAATCTAGTGCAAAAATGGAGAATATAAAGCAATATTGCTCACCCTTGAAGAACATGTCAAGAACAGCAACTCCAGCCCCCTCCTTCTGATCAAAACACACTCAAAACTCCAAGAACAAACTCTCAACACCTAAGTATGGTGTAACACTAGGTGTTTTAGTGCAAAACTAAGAACAAAACACCCTTTTTTGGACACTCTAACACACACAAATGAAGAGAGAGAGGGAGATATAGAGAGAGAGTGATATATATATCATATATATCTCTGATTTTCTGAACGTCTCTAATGGAAGGAGAGGCCTCCTTTTATAGAACAAAACAAGGACCAAAGCTTCTTAGAGAAGCTAAGGCAAAGGGGTCAAGCTTCCTCAAGAAGCTAGACCAAAGGTCCAAGCTTCTTGGGGAAGCTAAGACAAAGGGTTGAATCTTTTGGAGGAAGCTAAGACAAAGGGTCTAAGCTTCTTCATGAAGCTTAGAGCAAAAGGGTGCAAAGGGTGCAAGTCCTCCATACACACAAGTCCGTGCACTCCAGTTGGCATAGCTGGCATGCACAATGCCTGAAAAAGGCAAAAAGGAGGTACCGGCCAGAAAAAGAGATAATCGGCCAAATAAATGGCCGACCGACCAGATATCAGTGCTGACTGACCTAACACTTGGTCGGTAGAAGGAAAGCAAGGCCGCTAGCTTCATGCCACGGCCGGTAGGTTTAAGGGATAGCTAACAAACCACTTTCTACCCTCAGGTGCAAAAAACCACAAGTCTTTGGTCCACAACCAACCACAAAATAGTCAAGTCGAGAGATCCTAAGGCAAGGCGTGCAGTTGAGTCCTTTGGGATCTCAAAACGAACACGAACATGGATGATCACCGAGTGTTCAAACGGTGACGTCCAAGTCCTTAGGACGGTCAAAAATGGGGTGTCTACAGTTGCCCCTCTTTGACAGAACTCGAAAGTCATAACAATGACGGGAGTGAATGTCAAAGCCCAGAGACGACCCATTTTTGACAAGGCCGAAGACTTAGACAAAGCATACAAGCTACAAACAAAGACATGCACCAAAGGGCAGGGGCAAAATGCAAGACAATGCACAAAGCCAAGCATCACTTATGATCATGCAAAGAGAGCTGTAACGAAGCATAACATGCAACAGTTTTAAGCAAGCCAAAAACCAAACTACATTACAATGCAGAGAGGGTGTAAGAGAATTATGTAATTCTCGCTACGTTTGACGCGAAGGACACAATATCTATGCGGTTCGTCTGGTCGTGCCAGCTTCAAATGAACCGTACATACAATATCGTTCTTTTCCGGTTCGCCTGGTCATGCTAGCCTCAAATGAACCGTACATACAATATCGTGCCTGAAAAAGAAAGAAAACTTAACAGGTACAATATTGTTAAAAACATGCATAGCAATGCAAGTGAAAAGTGCGTGACAATGCGAGTAAGACGGTGCATGACAATGCAAGCGAAAGGGGTGCATAACAACGCAAGCCGAGTGTGTGCATAACAATGCGATTTGAAACAAGCATAACAATGCTATGAAGGCACAAACACATATAAGTAAAGTACACGCGACAACGTGTGCAATGTGTGGAGGTGAGGAAGAGTATACACATGTAAGTAAAGCACACACGACAACATGTACAATGTGTGAAAATAAAGGAACTTGAACACATAAAAGTAAAGCATAACGTGACAACGCATGAAATGTGTATAAAAGGGAACTTGAACACATATAAGTAAAGCAATATGAGGCAACGCATGCAATGTGTATAAAAAGGAACTTGAAGACATATAAGTAAAGCAATACGAGGCAACGCATGCAATGTGTATAAAAAGGAACTTGAAGACATATAAGTAAAGCAATACGCGACAATGCATGCAATGTGTATAAAAAGGAACTTGAACACATATAAGTGAAGCAATACGCGACAACGCATGCAATGTGTATAGGAAATTGAACACATATAAGTAAAGCATAACGCGACAACGCATGCAATGTGTATAGGAACTTGAACACATATAAGTAAAGCAATATGCGACAACGCATGCAATGTGCATAAGAACTTGAACACATATAAGTAAAGCGATACGCGACAACGCCTGCAATGTGTATAGGAAGGAGCTTGAACACATATAAGTAAAGCAATACGCGACAACACATGCAATGTGTATAAAAAGAAACTTGAACACATATAAGTAAAGTAGTACGCGACAACGCATGCAACGTGTATAAAAAGAAACTTGAACACATATAAGTAAAGCAATACGCGACAACGCATACAATGTGTATAAAAAGGAACTTGAACACATATAAGTAAAGCAATACGCGACAACGCATGCAATGTGTATGAAAAGGAATTTGAACACAAATAAGTAAAGCAATACGCGACAACGCATGCAATGTGTATAAAAATGAACTTGAACACTTATAAGTAAAGCAATACGCGACAACGCATGCAATGTGTATAGAAAGGAACTTGAACACATATAAGTAAAGCAATACGCGACAACGCATGCAATGTGTATAAAAAAGAACTTGAAGGGGCGTATAAACACATGTAAGTAAAGCATACACGGAAACATACGCAATGTGTAAAGCAATTCGGTAAGGGTGGATATTCAACTGAAGCATGGTAAAGGCATGTTACTCATGATGTTGAGATGCAAATTCAAAAGAAGGCGAGGCAGCGCTCAACGCAAGACGCGTAACGAGCGTGCTTTATTAAAGCCAAAGCGAAGCAACATAATACAACATAATCGAAGTGATTTGTAAGAGTCACAAGAGACAAAAAAGGATACAGGAAAGGATGCTCCTCGCACGCACTGAACATCGCTCATAGAAGATATTGCTCGAGGTCAACACGAAGTTCTACTAAGGTTTCAAGAGTGCAATTCCATGCATTGTCTCGAGTACTGAAGGTGCCAAAGCACATAATTGACCCGAACAAGGGCGTGAGAGGTGCATCGACCACAAGGGGAGGCTACTAGTGTTAGTCCGGACACTCTGCTGCCCTGCTCCCCTTTTGCTTTACTTATCTTTTTACTGGTAGTTTAAGCACATTGCACTGCCTCAGGCAGGTTTTTACTTTCTCAAAACTACTTTTACTTACCCCCCCTTTTTTTTTTTTGCAAAAGACATGACGGCAATGAAACAGCTATTTTGTCCAAAAAGGTGTTACATTAGTACTCTCCATGCATCGCATCGCATTGCATTACATAACAATGTAAATGAGATTTAAATCTTTTGATTGCTTGAAAAGTAAGTGCTTGCCTCGTAACAATCAGGTAGTGAACCGAGTAAGGACAAAACAACTCAATAATCAAAACAAAAGACTCGATAAGCTAACCAAGTGTGAGTACAACTCGATAAGCAAAATAAAAACTTAAAGAATGTGACATACAACTCGATAAGCAAATGTGCAACAACTCGACAAGCAAATGGGCGTGACCTCGTAACAATAATCACAGGAGGGCATTGGAAGTGGTGCCAGTCCCAAATTCCCAACATGTTCAACGTATAAACAGCTCAAGGAACAAAAAGGAAGGCCACCGGCCACGGGGGAAGGCCATCGGCCTCAATAAATGGCCATCGGCCCAAATTTTTGGCCGTTCAACCAAATATGGTGGTCGGTCGGCACTATTTTTGGCCGGCCAGCCAGAAATGGCAAGAACCACCAGAATGCTGACACCTGTCTTCCACTCACACCTTATCCCCTATAAAAAGCCCCAACTTCGTAGTTTTCCTCAATTCAACATTGATTTGCTCCAAATGGAAGAGTTTCTTGCCCAAAATCTCACAGCTTGGATTGCCAACTTGGATGGCTCGAAAAAGTTAAATTTTCGGGGCTTTGGCGTAAATGCACTATTCACGCTGAGTCGCACTCCGCTACACTTTCCGTTTCTCCATGCTATGGCAAGGTTTTGGAATCCGGTAACACATGTCTTTAGCTTTGGCAGGCAAGAGGTGTGTCCTACCTTCGAAGATTTCTAAGCTTTGATGGAATCCGAGCATAACGAAGAAATTTTGCCCCACTTCGCATCGGCCACGCCCAAGCCTTAGGGCGAATGTGTGGACTTGCTATGCACGATGCTCGATCTTTGATTTGTGACGGAATGCTAGATATTCTGAGTTTGATTTGTCGGTTTTCCGATGCCGGTGACCGCGGTGACCATCATTGGCAAGGCTTTCGGTGACATGCCCTTTGTTTGTGCGTGCTATCTTATTTCTCGCTTGCCTCAGGCTCCGGAGGATCTAGTGTCCGGTTGATTGAGGTTGTTCAAAGCTTAAAGGAGGGAAAAAGCTACATTGCCATGTCTTTGGCCGAGACATTGATGGGCTTGGATACTTTTCATCGTCGAGAGACGACCAGATTTGCGGGGAGTCCACTACTACTGCAGGTAATGTTCCTACCCTTCCTCGCACATATATTGCTCACATCACTCAGCCCTTAAGCTCGGTTTTTCTCTCAAAGCCCTTTTCTCACTTTTCTCTCATCGTATATCTCTCTATTCTTTAATCTCTCTTTTTTCATCCCTCCCCAGGTATGGTTGATGGATAAGTTGCAGGTTGTGGACTCTTGCCCAGCATACTCAGCTCGTGGCTACTTCTTCCGACGTCATCTAGTCGATGCCCTAGATGAGGGATGATGGTTCGACTGGACGTGCAATTTGTTTGCAAACCGCATTGCTTGGCGGTGTCCCTGGCTCAACCTACCAGTAATGAGCTACGGCATGTCCTGGCAGACCGGAATTCAGTTGATTGGCTTGACTCACTGTGTATTCTACTTCCCATTCCGGTTCCAGCACCAGTTCAGCCATGATCAAACTTGCCCAGCAGAGGGGATGGAGTATCCAGCCATATTCCCGGTCCGAGATGCGCAGCTTGCTCGGCATGCCGCAGCATGGAGGACTAGAGAACTCCTGGCCCCCCCTCCCACTTTCAGTTGCACTTTGTCTGATGAGTGCATAGATTGGCTTAATGAAGAGGCAGAGATTGGGCCCAGCTTGGCATCAGAGGCTTCGACCAGCTCTGGGCGGGGGCGCAGGAACACCAGACCCATCTATGCCCTGGATTTATTTGCTTTAATCAGAACTTTAAAGTTTTCTTTATGAATGTAATGAAAAGAAACTTCAATTTGTATGCAAGAGCAGGAGAACTCTGTATTGAAATCAATAAAATTGAAGGTTGTGGGTACTGAAAATTCTCCGTTTGGTCCAAAAATGGTCTAAGCTGTAAAAGATTAATTTGAACAAAATAAACTTTATTAAAACTTTTCAAAACCATTTTCGATATGGATCAGAACTAGACACGCCTGAAATCTGTCACTGAGACGTACAACCCTGGATCCCAACAACTGGAAAGTTGCCCCTAGTCTGAATAGCACTGCACCGGAGATCATAACCGAAGCTCTTGAATGCTGAATAGACAAAGATGACCGAGATGATCAAATGGACAAAGTTGATCGGGGAAAAGTTTATGGCTGAACTTCGGGATGAAGTTGCCTACGTATCCCAAAAATGAGAATCAAGCCTTACGTAGTTTAGGCTCAGGTTCACTCGTGTATTAACCCTCACCTTTTACGCTCTAACTTTTGCCAAGGTCGCCCTTTGCGGGTTTTCAACCTTGCGAGCTCAGTTTTTTTGTAATTTCAAATTTTTTATGCTCTAACTTTTGCCTAGGTCGCCCTTTCGGGTTTTCGGCCTAGCGAGCCTCTCAGCGGTAATATTTCTTCAACTTGTCCATGTTGATCGGTTGGGAGAACTCTAGGCCATCTAGGTCCATCAGAACGACAGCTCCACCTGACCAAATAGACTTAATGATGTAGGGACTAGTCCAATTGGGTCTGAACTTGCTCCTAGGGTCATGGATGGGAGCTCGGTTATCTTTGAGTACCAAATCTCCTTCCTTCAAATTTCTGGACTTAACCTACTTGTTGAAAGCCCTGGCGATTCTTTGTTGATAACCTTGAACGTGGTACAGTGCTTTCAACCTCCTTTCATCAAAGAGCATGAGTTCTTCAAATCTGCTATGCTGCCAATCTGCCTCGGCTATCTGACACTCAGCCAGCACTCTCAATGACGGAACCTCAATTTCAATAGGTAGAACGGCCTCCATCCCATAAACCAATGAATACGGAGTCGCCCCAGTAGAAGTTCTAATTGAAGTCCGGTAGCCCCACAGAGCAAACGACAGCTTATCTGGCCAGTCCCGGTAGGTTTCCACCATCTTCTGTAAAATACGCTTGACATTCTTGTTGGCGGCCTCAACTGCTCCGTTGGTGTGTGGCCGATTTGTGGATGACTTATGAAAAGCCACGTTATATTTCTCCAACAAGTAAATCATCTCCTTTTTGAAGTGGGAACCATTATCTGAGATAATCTCATTCGGGACTCCATAGCGACAGATGATGTTGTTCCTGATAAACTTTGCAACGTGCGACGCTTTCAACACCGCATAAGATTGGGCCTCAACCCACTTTGTGAAATAGTCTATCGTGACTAGAATGAACTCATGCCCATTAGACCCTTTTGGAGTGATAGCACCGTTCACATCGATTCCCCAAACTGAAAATGGCCATGGCGAAGTCATATTGTATAGCTTCGACGGCGGGATGTTCATGCGGTTTACATGGATCTGACATTTGTGGCATCGCCGAACAAAGCCGAAACAATCCTCCTTTATGGTGGACCAGTAGTAACCCTGTCTGAGGATTTTTCGGGCCAACATTACCCCATTCACATGCGGTCTGCATTCTCCTCCATGGATAGCCTCCATTAGGCGCTTTGACTCTTCAGCCTCAACGCACATCTTATGCATTCCCAGATGACCTCTCTTATACAGTTTTTCTCCGCAGATGATGAATTAGGCAGCCATTCTTCGGATCGCCCTCTTGTCTTTGGCATTTGCCCCTGGCGAATATGCTTCTTTCTCCAAGAAGTTCCAAACATCGTAATACCAGGGGTTCTCGTCTTGAACTTCTTCTATGGCGGCAATTAACTCGTAGGCCGGTGCAAACTTCTGGTCAATAATGATCGGACACATCCGGACTCTAGGAGGGATGTCTGTCATGGAAGATAGAGTTGCTAGTGAATCTGCGAACCTGTTGTTTTCTCTTAGTAGATGAGTGAAGTTTAGCTTCTCAAACCGAGGAGTCAGCAGGTCCAAGGTCTGGTGGTACATTATCATTTTTTCCTCTTTGACCTTCCAATCCCCCTTAGCTTGGGATACAACAAGGTTCGAGTCCCCAATGACATCCAACCGTCTCGCCCCTAGTTCCAGGGCCGCTTTTAAACCAACAATGCATGCTTCACATTCTACTTCGTTGTTCGAGACTTTGAATCGGAGTTTAAATGCTAAAGGGATACGGGAATTGTCGGGTGCTATCAGCAACACCCCTATCCCATACCCATACTGGTTTGACGCTCCGTCAAAGCACATCGTCCAAGTTTTATCTTCAATATGCAAAACGGCCTCATCTGGGAATAAGTACTCAACTGTTTCACCTCCTTCCACTGGGTGATCGGCTAAGAACTCCGCTACCGCTCTTCCCTTAACTGACTTGCGCGTCACATATTTCAGATTGAATTCGGAAAGCAACAGCAACCAACGAGCTAGCCTACTCGTAAGTGTCGACTTCTCGAAGAGATATTTGATGGGATCTAGTCGTGAAACCAACATTACGGAGTGAGCAAACAGGTAGTGCCGCAGCTTCCTGGTAGCCCATGCCAAAGCTAGGCAAGCCTTCCCCAACGGTGTGTAGCGAGTCTCATACTCTAGCATCTTCTTGCTCAGATAGTAGATGGCTCTCTCCTCTTTGTCCTCTGATTCTTGCGCGAGCATACAACCCATTGTAGTCTCAGTTACTGAAAGATACAAAATCAACAGCTTCCTCGGCTCAGGCGGTGACAGCACAGGTGGGTTCTGTAAGTATTCCTTGATCTGTTCAAAAGCAACTTGGCATCGGCTGTCCCATTGGAATTTCTTTCCTTTCTTCAAGAGACCAAAAAGTGGTTCACAAGTCAAGGTTAATTTTGAGACAAACCGTCTTATGAATTGCACTTTACCCAGAAAGCCTCGCACCTCCTTTTCAGTCCTTGGTGCTGGCATTTCAAAGAAGGCCTTGATTTTGGAAGGGTCGACTTCGATACCTCTCTCTCTAATCAGAAACCCCAACATTTTCCCTGCTGTGACACCGAACGTACACTTCTGAGGATTCAGCCGCAACCGAAATTCTCTGATCCTTTGGAAGAACTTTTGCAAGGCGGTATAGTAGCCCTCTCTTTCTTTGGACTTGACAATCATGTCGTCCACACACACCTCTACCTTTTTGTGGATCATGTCATGCAATATCGTGGTCGCGGCCCGTTGATATGTAGCTTCACTTTGTAGCAGTAGGTCCCCCACGGGGTGGTGAAAGCAGTCTTTTCCTGGTCTTCAGGTGTCATCACTATCTGGTTGTAGCCCGAGAATCCATCCATGAATGAAAGCAAAGCATGCCCTGCTGTGAAGTCCACTAACTCATTAATATGCGACAAGGGAAAGTCGTCCTTTGGACTGGCTCTGTTCAAATCCCTGAAATCCACGCATACCCGGATCCTGCCATCCTTCTTCGGCACCGGAACAATATTGGCCAACCAAGTTGGGTATTCGGATACTAGCAGGAACCCTGTGTCAATTTGCTTGGTGACCTCTTCTTTAATTTTGAGAGCTCAATCGGGGCAGATCCTCCTGAGTTTCCGTTTAACGGGTCGGGCCTCGGGGTCAAGAGGAATCCGGTGCTGTATAATCTCAGGATCGATTCCAAGCATGTCTTCATAGGACCACGCGAAAACATCTTTAAAATCTTTTAATAAAGCTACTAAGCGCTCGCGCTCCTCCGAAGACAACGTGGACCCGATCTGGACCAACCGCGGGTCCTCCTCAGTACCCACATTAACTATAGCGATTTCATCAACCAGGGGTTTAACAAATCTCTCCTACTCTTGATCAATTAGACGTTGTAAAATCGGAGGAATTTCTTCTCATTAAGCACATCCAATTCGTCCGATTCTTCTATTACAACAGACTCAAAAGAGAAAGAAAAAGACGACCTAGACAGGACTGTGGTATCCGGGTTATCACCCCCAGGATTATCGGACTCAGACTCAGATGAGTTGGAACCTGATTTCGACTCAACAGATTTGGTGGAATCAGATTCCGGCTCACTACCTGACCCGGTGCTGCTTGACAAAAATCCCTCCTCGTACTGCCAGATGTGAGAGGGTGCGATGGATGCATCCAAAATGTTTGATGGTAGGCCCGCAACCGCTTTATTCCCGATCACGGACACCGAGAAGTTATCCCCCAAGCACTTCTGTTCGATCGGAGGATCTGAAAGTAGACAAGCCAGTGCTACCCCCATTTCAATTTCAACACTCTCGGAATCCACATTTTTACATTGCTCAACCTCAGCTGATGGGTCTGTCTGCTCCTTAGCAACATCATCCCCGAATAACTGTAGGTCGAAGAAAATCTCAAAACCTGGCACGCACTTCCTCTCCGTATTCAACCATGGCTCTGGGAAGCCGTAGAACGGAAAATCCTCCCCTTCTCGGACGAAGCGTCCGTTTAGGGTGCCCTGAATGGGCCGGTGCATCAACTCAAAAGGCTTTCCTGCCTGTTTTGCTCTAGCTCTCCCAGCCATTTCCTTACCTTTTCTCACCCAATCCTCTTTGGTGGGCAGATAACCCAAGCCAAAGGTATGTGGGTTGTGTGGCACTTCGGCCAATGCTACAACGCCCTTCCGGCCACTCTTTCCCAATCCCATCCCGGGGATGTGTTGGAGCTTGTTCACGAGGTATACTGATTGAGCACTAACATAGACCCCCTCATTAACAGCCATGATGTTCTGCACAACTCGAGCCTCGGCTAAGGTAAAACCCGACAAGAACACATCCTCCATACCATGTTCGATTTCCAAAATTGGCGTAGATACTTATGGTGGTGGATGGATCGATGAATTTCCAAAAACAATGGCCACCCCCTTCCCATGGGGATATTTCAACATTTAATGCAAGGTGGACGAAACTGCCTTTACCTAGTGCAACCACGGCCGCCCTAAGAGTAGATTGACAGTTACAGGAACTTCCAGGACGTGAAAGTCTATCTCATGTTGTCCCGGACCAACCTTAGTTTGAATTTGCACGGTCCCCTTCAGCTCTCTACTTGTGTTATCATACGCCCTTATCACTTGGGTGGTTGGCGCAAAGTCTGCGGGTTTCAACCCGATTTCATAGGCTGTCCTTGCCGGGCACACGTTGATGGCGGATCCAGTATCAACAAGAACCACCGCTATCCATTTGTTCTTACACTCCATAGAGATATAGAGTGGCTTGTTGTGATTCACACCCTGAGGTGGCAATTCTTTGTCAAAGAAGGTCAGCATCGGCGAAGCTCCTCCCGTAAAGACCAATCCCACCAGCTGTTCCAGCGTGGTTTCTATTAAGAGCTTGGCCTTGTCCATTGCCGATAGGACGGCCTGTCGATGAACACGTGATGCCATAAGTAGTCCCCAGATGGAGATGTCTGCTTGTATTTTTTTCACCTGCTTCAGTACAGCCTCTTCTTCGAGTTGCTTCTCTTTCTGTTTCTTGGCCTCCTTGTCCTTCCCGGACGGTTCTGGTTGGTCTAGATGTGGGGGCTTGAAGTACCGTCCGCTCCTAGTCATATGGTCGACTTCGCCAATATACCAAGTATCATCCGGTTGATTGCTCTCCCAGTCTTCATCCGTGTGGGCAAGACATAGGTCATCGTCCTCCCACCACATTCCATCGGCAGCCGACAGACACCTGTCCGGCTCCGATACAACTGTTTGTGTGCCCACAGCATCTTCTGCCCATATGCTCGCAGCACCCTCTGTTCTTGTGCACACAGCACTTTCAGTCCCCACAGGGGCTTTGGCTTTCCTGATTCTTTCAGACTCTTTGATTCCTTCTTGTTCCAATTGCGTCAGTACAGTTTGTTGTTCAATAATCCCTGCATTCAAAATGCCCAAATCCTAAGCGAAATTGTTGACACCGGCGCTCTCTGGCGATGCATTTTGATCTCCGTCCCTTCCGACCACAATTGATGTCCTTGCCCCTGCCGGGCCCTGTTCCAACTGAGATTCTTCAACAATGTCTGGTAGGTCATCAAGCCACCCGGTAACCTCTGCTGACTCTTCAAAATCAGACCAGTTGACTGCCACGCCCTCTGGATCTTGTTCAGTGAAAAACTGGAGGTTAGCAAAATCCCCCTCCATAGCTGCCAAGTCATCTATCCTCTGACCAAATCCATCTACCTGTATCACACAAAGCTCTGCCCCTGCCGGCAATTCCACATTTGGCCCAACCTGGCCTACTGACAGAATGTAGTCACTCGGACTGTATACCTTCTCAGCAAAACTCCCAGATTCTTCAGATTCTGACTCAACAATCCCATTCTCTACTGAAGTCTTCCCTGTTCTGTCTTCGACATTCACCACCATTGGTTCGGGTTGGATTTGGGAGATGTCTAACATACACAAGTCTGTGCTGTCAGGAAAGAATACCTCTGGCTTAGGTAGATGGGAATGAGTGATGTATATGCTGGGGTCGTATGTCGTAACCCCAGTTTGGATAAAGTTGATGTGTTTGGGGGGTGGAGCTTGGTTGTGTGGTGGGAGAGGGTTGGTTGTGACATTGGGTTTCTTTGGAGGCACGATCACCCCATTATCGATGTGATCCTGAATCTCATGGCGTAATTAGAAGCACTAGTCCATGTCATGACCGTGCTGTTGGTGAAATGAGCAGTATTTGGTTGGGTTATGTGAAGGGGGAGTTTTTCCGGCAATGGCCGCGGCTTTAGGGGCTTTAAGTGCCCTTTTTTGATTAAAACCCCCAGAGCTTTGGACAGGGGCATATATAGTGGAGCAAAGGTTCTTTGGCTTTTGGGTGGGTATCTAGCTGTTTGCGAACTACTACCGGACGCACCGGTGAATGGCGTAGCTGCAAGGGTTCTTGGGGTGTTGGTGGTGACCATGCTTACTTCCTGAGATTTGGCAGCTGCAGCACAGCTTGTGTCTGCATTCGTACTGCGATTGTTGAAGATTCTCCTGGGTTGCTCTCTGTCATTGTCAATCAAGCCCTGCTTCAAAGCATCCTCGATCTGTACTCCCACCTCATGCAGATCTGAAAAGGTAGGGAAGGGGAGCATGATTATTTTCTGCATTAATTTGGGTTGGAGGTTGCGCACAACCATCTGTATTTGATCCTTATTCGTCGGCCTTATGGTCATCATTGAGACCTTGGCCCTCCAGCGGGTTACGAATTCGGAGAAACTCTCCTTAGACTTCTTCCTTGTTGTCTCAAGATCACGGGTTGTAATCTCGATTTGAGTGTTATAGGAGTACTGTGCAATGAAAGCCTCAGCCATCTCATCCCAGTTCCGCTTGACACCATCTTCTAATTTTGCGTACCAGATGGCCGCCACACCCGACAGGGTCCGACCAAACAATGAAAGCTTCTATAGTTTGGTGAGGCCCATCGGCCTTAATATATCTGAAAACAAACGTAGATGCACCATGGGATCCCCGGACCCGTCAAAATGATCGATTTGTGGCATCTTGAACCGATCTGGCAGCGTCACAGTCGTATCTGTATACCCGTCCTCAATATCTGGGATGGACTTTACCCCTTGGGACTTCTTGAACATCTTTTCAAGCTTGCCCAACTTCAATGCTGTAGGGTCCACCTCGAACTCAAAGGGAGAGTCCCGTTGATTGATAGGCGTAGGTGCCTTGGATAGTTGAGGTAGAATCGGAGGCGGAGCCGGCCCCGTTGGGATGTCTGTATCCTCCTGGGCATTCTGGACATTTGTCGTCTCCTCAGGTATTAGGACTCTCGGTGGGGGAGGGGCCTGGTGTGAAGCAGATACCCCAGTCTGTTGTTGCAGCCTGGCAATTAACTCTGCCTGCTGGGCCATGATCTCGGCCTGTTGTTTGGCAAATTCATCTCGACGAACAGCGTCCTGTTGCATAACTCTCATACTTTCTTGAAGTTGACGCATCATTTCCTCCACTCCTGTCATACTACCCTGATCTATCTGAACTACTAGTATGTCTATCTCTATAGTAGACTCGGAAATCTCAACCTGACTGTTCAAAGACCACTGATCTGACAATATCGGTACCGATACACTGCGTCTTCTTGACCTCCGCCTGACAACCGTGGGGTAAAGAATAAAACACTGGTTGTCCGTCTACCAGATCCTCAGATCGATGGAGTCGACGACCTCTAGTCCAGAGTGCTTGGGGAATATCTGGTTGGTCGGAAGCAATTGTGCTAAACTGCCTAGCAAAAAGATAAATAAAGCAATAATAAGGAAATAAACAACCAGACAAACGGACAACATAACAGTGTAAATAAACACACAACACACAGTTGGGCATCACAACACACAGTTGATAAGCTGAACAGACTTTTCTCAAATACTGATCATTGTTCCCCAAATCACTGCCTCCAAAACTGAATCTGATACCCGCAGATAACTGACTCCCAAAATGCTGAACTGGTGCCCGCGGGCCTGATGCCTAGACTTGCAAGTGGATATGTGCATTCCTGTAGAGACACACCCTAAAAGTACATAACAACCCCTATGTTGGGGTAGGGTTTCCCTGTCCTATTTTTTCAGGAGCTAGGGTTTCACTACGCATGCAGCGGTTTCAAACAACCTAGAATCGGGTAAGCAACCTGTCCTAGTTTGGAATAGTCACTATGGATTCCGAATATGCACTAGGTTGAATGGTCAAAAAGAGTGTGTAGACACCCCATTTTTGACCGTCCTCAAGACTTGGACGTCACCGTTTGAACACTCGGTGATTATCCATGTTTGTGTTCGTTTGGAGTTCCCGGAGGCCTCGGCTCGCGTGCCTTGCCTCAGGATTTCCGAACTTGACTGTTTAGTGTCTGGTTTCACACCAAACACTTGTGTTTTACCTTTGAGAGGCAGGGTAGGGCTTGTAGGCCATCCCCACCCACCACCGGCAGTGGCTAGAGGCCACCGGCTGGTTTTTTTCTGCCACCGGCAATATTTATTGCCGGCCGGCACTATTTGTTGCCGGTCAGCATTTTTTAGTGCCGGCCGACACTCTTTTTGGCCAAGATGGCATTTTTGGCCGGCCGATTACTGTGCATCTGCTTTTGCAGATATTTTAAGACAGCTGTCTTGCTTTTGCTCCCCTCCATACACGTGTATGGAGGGATCACCCTCTTGTGAAGCTTGTCTTGTAAGCTTTACAAGACAAGAAGTGCCATATAGAGAGAGAGGAGTCTCTTGGCTTGGGAGGTTAGATTTTTTAAGATATTTTGAGAGCTTAGACAGCCATTGTTAGGGTTTGAGATCTAGGGTTAGGGTTTGTTACACCTTATCTCTCTCTTTTTCCCTCTTGTGTGTGTTTTAGTGTGTTTAGTCCATACTATTGCACACAAACACATAGTGTTTCACCTTCCTCTTGGAACTGAGGTTCTAAGGGACTGATTTTGAAGTTTTGGTGTTGGATTCAAGCTAAAGGAGGCCATTGGAGCACCATTTGTGAAGGGGTCTTCAAGGGTGAGAACTAAGTCTCCTTTTTCCCCATTTTTGTATTGATTTTCTACCTATCCTAGAGCTATTTTCGTGCTTATTGTATAACATAAAAAAGTTCTGTTTTTTAGTCCTCTTGATTGTTTATTAAGAGTGTTTTGTGGTTTGGGTAAGTTTGAACACCCTTAGGCCTTAAAAGGCCTCATTTTGTACCCTTTTGTGCTAGCTCCGGGATTTTGGTGTTGGGGTCTCTTCACCACTGAAATCTTGAGGGATTTCAGTGGTGAAGGTGATGCCTTGAAGTCCCAAGAAGGAGAGGGCCACCCCCTCTCCTTGTTGTCCTTGAAAAGGGCATATTTTGGTCTCTAAAGAGAGCCTATGCTTGAGTGTGTGTTGAGCATGTTTAGGCTGTTTTTCATGCTTATATATCCATAATATAACATGATTTTAAGTTGGTTTTGGTACCCCATGCATGCTTAGCATAGTTGCCTTGTAATGCCATGTTATTGCCTCAATGTGCCTTAGGTTGTTAACCTTTGTTGGAGCATGTTTTAGGCTTAGTCTTGTGAAGATTTTGTGCTTATCTTGACATGTTTTAGGTCTGTCCATAAGTGTTTGGGTCGATTTTGGCATGCTTGGTATAGCTCCTTTGTATTTGGGCTTGTTGGCCTTGAGCATATGAATGTATAGCATGACATCTTTGCATTGATTTGGTGATTTGGGGTCACCTTATATGTCATTTCAGTCCCATTTTCATGCCTATGTGTTTACCTTGAATGCATTTTCAATGCCTCATAAGCTTGTGTAGCAATGCTCCTTGTTTTGGCACTTGCGCATGCCTCTAAATTCGAGCCACTTAGATGCCATCTAAGTAGTCCTTTAGCCTTGTTTTAACATGCTAAAAACCTGTTTTTAGTTGCTTAATGCATGCCATGTTTGTTGTGATAAACATGCTTCAAAGCTTCATGACTTGCCTCAAGTATTTGGACCATGCTTGCATGCATTTGCTTGTCTTGTTTAAACATGATTTGGCATCATTTTATGACATGATTTCAATGCTTATGTTGCATGCTAACTAGTCCATGATTCCCCCTTTCAAATGTGTTTGAGGGTTGTTCAATTTGTGCTTAAGTGTCGGCCTTCAATTAGGTGCATGTGTGCATGTGTATTTGGTCCCTCATTATAGGAATTGGGCGTTGTTTGATTTGATTTGGTTTGCATGCATTTGAAATCAAAGTTGCACACTTGATTCTTTGGGCCATCATGCATGGAAATGCGTGATTGGTGGTCCGAGAATTGGGGCACATCCTCCTTTGAGTCATTAACCTGATAAGGAATGTGACGGGTGCATAAATTGTTTGAATTGCATTGCCATGCAAGATTTTGCCCTCTGCTGCTGTGAGTTGCAGGTTCTGCAGGAATTTATTGCCGGCCGGTAGTATTTAGTGCCGACCGGCAGTAAATCGATGGCCGGTGGATCTATTTTGTGCCGGTGACTAAATGCTACTGCCGGTGGAAATTCTGCTCAGCCGATGATATCCCCCAGTGTCCTGAGAGGCATCCCTGAGACTTTGGCAGTTTTCAGAGGAGCAGAGCAGGGAAAACAGAGGCAAACTATGCATGGCAGTGCGATTCCGAGCCAGTCCCGAGCATGTGTTGCATCTGGCCCTCGCCCCGAGGCGGTTTACTGTTTTTCTTTAGTTTAGTTAATTTGTTAATTAATTAAGCAATTTGTAATATTTAATTAGCTTGCGTAGTTAATTAATTTGTATTATTATTTTGGTCCCTCCGAGCGAGGGCAAATCTGTAATAAGTGTGTGTGGGTGGTGTGTGTGGGTGGTGTGTGTGTCTTCCAATCCCCACTTCTTTCTTCCCTTTTATTTACCTGCTTATGATGATAGATTAGGGCATCTTTAAAATTAGCATACCTTATGCTATGCATGCGTGCATTCATGCATTTGTACTGCATGCATTAGGCTTGGTACATCACGCTAACTGCATTTGTACTTCAACTCACAAATTGACTATGTGATAGTTGATCGCATTTCACATGCCATGCTTAGGTTAGCCGAGCCTATCTAATTGCATCCTGTATGTGTTGCATTAGGCAATTTAACATGAACTAGGACATGCATGTTTGCTAACTAGTTTACTATTTTGGCACAGAGTACGATGTAAGTATTTATGCTTTAGCATCTCGCATGTGTGTGAATGATAACATGACAGTATGCTTGCCATGCGGCTAAATGCTTATGTGTTAAACTGTTTTGAATGCCTGTGGGTGGAGGTTGGATTGTTTGAGTTGGAAAAACTCATTGAAATCCGTGTTTTAGCCTACTTGCGAGTAGCAAATTCCAAAGCATTTTCAAAACAAACGGATATGCAATGTTCCTTTCCAAATTAGGCAATCTAGTCTATACTTGTTTGCTGTGCGCATAACATAGTAATTCTAAATGGAATAAGAACACATAACGTTTTCAAAATCGGGTATCATGGTTAGTAGAGGCCGGTCTTCGGACCGGGCGAAAGGAGGTGCTCATAGCTGACCTTCCCCGATCGTACCCAAGCTCCCGAGCCGAGACAACTCCGGTGATGACGGACATGTGGCCTTCGGCACCGAGTCAGGGTTTCCTAAATTCCCCTATTTTAAAAAATATTTAGGTGGCGACTCTGATAAAGATCCTGCAGAATTGTTATTGACCGGCCAAGGTAAAGATCCACCGGCCATTGATAAATTGTTATCGACCAGTTGTGAAGCCATCAGCCATATATTTTTGGTCGGTCGGCACTGTATGTAGTCAGTCGGCCAAATATTCCTGCAGAATCCTGTTTTGATAGCAACAGAGGACAGACAGTGCATGGCAAGGAAATTTCAAAGCAATGTGTGCATGGCCACTTTCCCTATCAATCTATAGACTCAAGGGAGTGTGGCCCTCGGCCCTCGGGCCACCAACCACACATTTCGATGCATGATGACCAAAGGTACCAAGTTTGCAAATCAATGTAAATGAATGCAACCAAAACAAATGAATGCTTCACGCCCTATCATTTTGAAATCAAGGGCATCAGCGACTGAGGATTAAGACATGTTTCGTCACTTTGAGTACGAGTACACCTTATTTCCCATGTTTGGCTTGACACCCCAAACCAAACATAATGCAATGTATGTATGCAATTTGGCTCAAGTGTACAAAACGGCATCAAGTATGCAATATGAGGCTAAGTTAGCAAAACATGCCAAATGCAAACATGCAAATATGCAATACGCCAAGCATGTAAAATGCAATGTAGCAAATATGGAAAAATATGCAATGGAACTAGCATGTGCCAACACACAATGAACCAAATATACAACACACGTTCGACGAACATGCAATGGTGGACTTAAACCGCAAAGGGCAGACCTCAGCCTTGCCATAAACAGGGGCCAAAAGTGACGGAAATGATGGACAAATGCTCATGCAAACATGCACACCAATGGGCCTAAACCTAAGGCATAAAAGGGAGCATTCCACTACAACTATCATGACCACACATGGCATGGATTATGCAACCAAAAACAGAGTTTCAATGCATCAAAATACACCCCAAAACCCACTGATATGGCAGCCCAAGGATTTAAACAAAAAGGCATACACCAAGGACTCAAACATGGAGCATAGGACCACAACTCTTCCAGGCATTGAAAAGGTAATCAAATGCAAGCATGTAAGCATAAAACATGGATTGAAATGGCATGATAAGTGATTCCAAATCACTGAAATAACTCAAGCAAAGCATGTTCATGACTCACACACTCAAAGCCTACAAGCTAGAATGCAAGGAAGGTATACAAAGCATGGCAAACATGGCTAAGACAACCAAAGTGAGACCTCAAGCATGGTAAAATATGACTAAAAACTTCACAAAGCTAAGCCAAAAAATGTGAGCATGGTGGTCCAAACGCAAGATGCATGTTATGACAATAAAGGGGATTACAAAGCAAGTGTATGATGCATATAATGGACTATCAACCCGACCAAAAACAGAGGTATAATATGACCAAATAACACCCAAAAGCCTCTAAAATGGAGCTAAAACCAACTAATGATGCATGCTACCTTTATGAGCCAAAAACACAAGCATATGAGACATAAGGGGAGAGGGGTGTCCCTCCCCTATGAAAGACCTCAAAACCCCTTTACCACCACTGAAAATCCTCTAGGTTTTAGTGGTGAGAAGGCCAACATGTGAAAGCTCCTGAAGCTCAACAAAGAAGGCACAAAAAGGGGGCTAAACAAGGCCTAAAAGGGGGAGGACAACCCCAAACACAAAAGTGACCTTAATGAAACATCTTAAGCATAAAAAATCAGAAATTTTATTAGTTATACATAAAGCTCAAAACAGCATGAAAGATAGGTTAAAATCTAGTGCAAGAATGGGGAATATAAAGCAATATTGCTCACTCTTGAAGAACACTTCAAGAACAGCAACTCCAGCCCCCTCCTTCTGATCAAAACACACTCAAAACTCCAAGAACAAACTCTCAACACCTCCAAAACCGAAGTATGGTGTAACACTGGGTGTTTTAGTGCAAAACTAAGAACAAAACACCCTTTTGGACACTCTAACACACACAAATGAAGAGAGAGAGGGAGATATAGAGAGAGAGTGATATATATATCATATATATCTCTGATTTTCTGAACCTCTCTAACGGAAGGAGAGGCCTCCTTTTATAGAACAAAACAAGGACCAAAGCTTCTTAGAGAAGCTAAGGGAAAGGGGTCAAGCTTCCTCAAGAAGCTAGACCAAAGGTCCAAGCTTCTTGGGGAAGCTAAGACAAAGGGTTCAATCTTCTGGAGGAAGCTAAGACAAAGGGTCTAAGCTTCTTCAAGAAGCTTAGAGCAAAAGGGTGCATAGGATGCAAGTCCTCCATACACACAAGTCCGTGCACTCCAGCTGGCACAGCTGGCATGCACAATGCCTGAAAAAGGCAAAAAGGAGGTACCGGCCAGAAAAAGAGACAATCGGCCAAATAAATGGCCGACTTATCAGATATTAGTGCCGACCGACCTAACACTTGGTCGGTAGAAGAAAAGCAAGGTCGGCGGCTTCATACCACGGCCGGTAGGTTTAAGGGATGGTTAACAAACCACTTTCTACCCTCAGGTGCAAAAAACCACAAGTCTTTGGTCTACAACCAAGCACAAAACAGTCAAGTCGAGAGATCCTAAGGCAAGGCGCGCAGCCGAGTCCTTCGGGATCTCAAAATGAACACGAACATAGATGATCACCGAGTGTTCAAACGGTGACGTCCAAGTCTTGAGGACGGTCAAAAATGGGGTGTCTACATAGGCCAACAACGAAATCCATAGTCACATGTTCCCACTTCCATTCAGGAATAGGGAGAGGTTGAAGTAGACGGCCTAGTTTCTGATGTTCAGCCTTAACTTGCTGACACTGAAGACACTTGGACACATATTCTGCAATCTCTTTCTTCATTTTAGGCCACCAATAGGTTTGTTTCAAATCCCAATACATTTTATTGTTACCCGGATGCATAGCAAATACGGATCTGTAGGCTTCATCTAAAACCCTCTTCTTTAGTTCCAGAATGTCTAGGACACACATTTGGTTTCGAAATCTCAACACTTCATTTACAATATTGAACTCTGCTTTCGGACTTGTCTCGAATTCATCAATTACTTTCTTGAGGAATTCATCCTCTTTCTATTTCTGCTTAATTTCATCAATGATTGCCGGCTCGGCTGTAATAGCGGCTATCAATCCGCCCTGTTCACATATTACCACTTCAATTTCAGATTTCTCAAAATCTTGCAAGATCTCTCTCTGCTCAGTAAGCAAACAAGCTATACTTCCCGTTGATTTTCTGCTCAAGGCATCAGCAACTGTGTTAGCTTTCCCGGGGTGATACTGAATCTCTAGATCGTAATCCTTTATCAGTTCGAGCCATCTCCTCTGTCGCATATTTAACTCCTTCTACGTAAAGAAGTATTTTAGACTTTTATGATTCGTGTAGACTTCACACTTTGCCCCATACAGATAATGCCGCCAGATTTTCAAAGCAAAAACGACTGTGGCCAATTCTAAGCCATGTGTTGGGTAGTTTTTCTCGTGCAGTCTCAACTGTCGGGAGGCATAAACAATAACCTTTCCGTTCTACATTAGCACACAACCCAAACCTTTATAAGATGCATCACTGAAAATTACAAAATTTTCTGTACCTGACGGTAGTGTCAACACTGGTGCAGTGGTCAATCTCGTTTTCAATTCATGAAAGGAAGCTTCTCTTTCGTCATTCCATTCAAATAATTACCCCTTGCGAGTCAGCTGGGTAAGAGGTACAACTATCTTGGAAAAGATTTTCACAAACCTCCTGTAGTACCCGGCTAAGCCCATGAAACTACGGACCTCTGTTACATTTGTCAGTGTAAGCCAATTCACAATCGCCTCTATTTTCTACGGGTTTACTGAAATTCCCTCCTTGTTGATCACATGCCATAAGAAAACAACTTCATCCAACCAAAACTCACATTTCTTTAGTTTAACAAATAATTTTCTTTCCTGAAGTATTTGTAAGATCGTTCTCAAATGATGTTCATGTTCAAGTCTATCTTTAGAATATATCAAAATATCATCAATAAAAACCATAACAAATTCATCAAGGTAGGTTTTAAAAATTCGTTTCATTAGGTCCATAAATGCTGCCGGAGCATTAGCCACTCCAAATGGCATGACAAGAAACTCAAAATGTCCATACCTCGTTCTGAATGCGGTTTTCTTAACATTCTCTGCCTTAACTTTCAGCTGATGATACCCGGATCTCAAATCGATCTTAGAAAACACTTGTGATCCCTGCAACTGGTCAAATAAGTCATCAATACGGGGTACGAGATATTTGTTCTTTATTGTTACCTTATTTAATTCCCGATAATCGATACACAGGCGTAGGGTTCCATCTTTCTTTTTCACAAACAGTACCGGTGCACCCCAAGGTGAAGTGCTAGGTCGGATAAATCCCTTGTCAAGTAGGTCTTGCAACTGTTCTTTTAGCTCTTTCATTTCAGCAGTAGCCATTCTATAGGGAGTTTTAGAAATGGGCTGGGTGCCTGGCACAGTTTCAATAGTAAACTCTATCTCCTTGTCTACCAATTCTCCTGGAAATTCATTTGGAAACACATCTGGAAATTCTCTAACAATAGGGATATCATTCAATTCAACATTCACAGATTGTTCAGACGACACATAGCACAAATAACCCTGGCACCCCTTCCTGATCAGTTTACATGCTTTCATTGTAGATATCAAATAAGGTGGAGGCACTACCCCATTATCCACAAACACAATCTCTTTATGTTCTGGTGGTTTAAATACAACTTGTTTTGTCACACAATCAATGGTGGCACAAAACTTGGTCAACCAATTTATGCCCAAAATTACATCAAAATGCCTAAAGTTCAAGGGCAGCAAATCCACATATAGGATAGCATCCTCAACACGTATATCACAAAACCGGTATATAGATTCACACAATACTGATTCCCCAGATGGAGCAGACACACATAACAGATATGGCAGTAATTCTAAAGGTCTATTCAGTCTAGATGCAAATGCATATGTCATAAAAGAGTGTGTGGATCCGGTGTCAATTAATACAAAAGCATCCTGATTACATATAGAAATAGTACCTGAGACAACTGCGTTGGCATTCCGCGTATCACCCGGAACAAGCGCAAAAACTCTCCCCTGTCTCACGGTATCCCCGGTGGTAGCGGATCTCAAAGTATTTCCCGGTTTCGGGATTGATACAGTGGAACTAGCAGCTATTTTTCCCCCATTCTGATTACAATCTCGGGCCATATGCCCTTGTTTCCCACATTTGAAACAGGCTCCTGACACACGGTAACAATCTCCACGGTTCTGCTACAAATATTGCACATGGGAGCTGTGTCTCGGAAAGAATTTGAAGTATTTGAGGAGCCCGTATTTTGTTTTTCCGAAAATTTCTTCTTCAAAAAGAAGCCTTGCCTTTTGTTACTCTTCCAGTCAGTTGTTGACTTGGTCTGTCTAGCTATGTTAGCCTCTGATATGATAGCCCTGTCTAGCACCCCAATGTAGGTCTCCAGCTTCAAGACATTCACCCTCTCTAAAATGTCACTTCGAAGCCCACCTTCAAAATGCCTCACTTTCTTGTAATCGGTATCAATCACATAAGGTGCAAACCTGGACAATTCAGTGAATTTGGCCTCATACTCGGCTACAGTCATACTGTCTTGCCTTATTTTCATGAACTCTGCTACTTTCCTATCCCGAACACACTGTGGAAAGTACTTGTCGTAGAAAATTTCCAAAAATTTCGCCCAATCAACATCCCTGTGGTTTTCTCGCATTAACATCCACCATCTTCTTGCCTCGTCTTCTAGCATAAAAGTGGCTAGAATTACTTTCTGGGTCTCCGAGCAAGGGAATACTTCGAATAATTTTTCGATACCAAGGACCCGTGCTTCAACTTTCAAAGGATCTAATCCCCCGTGGAATTGTGGTGGTTTCATTTTCTTGAACTCTTTGGTGAGAGCTATGATTCGGTCATCATTCTGATTATCTGGCACCGGAGGTGCCGGAGGCGGAGGTGGAGGATGTGGCTGCTGCCACTGTTGTTGCCATTCCTGTTGTTACTTCAATATCTCTGCCATTTCCTGAATCAGTCTTTCCATTCTATCCAGTCTGGCAGTAGAAGATTCCTCTATCTCATCACCTCTTGTTCTCACCATCTGATTAAACTTGCATTATAATTTATACAAAAGATACACAGGTATGCATATACTAAGGAGCATACATCATCGAATAATTTGAAATGCAAGCAGTTCACAAACTTATAACACATAGCCATTCATACCAAAACAGTTAGGCATATTCTCGATGCTTCCGAGTCCATATTTATCACATGAATGCATCCTAGATCTTTTCTAGACGCTCATTGCTCTTTTGGATAAGTGTGTGAGTTATTAACTCGTGCTCTGATACCACTCTGTCATGACCCGAACTCGCCCCTATGGGTTAAGGCCATAACCGGCCAGTAATCCATAGATTACCCATGGCCTCAAACCAAAACAGACATAACTCATTAGAGTAAAGGGGCCAAACGGAAGCAAAATTTAAAACTTTGTCCATGGAGCTGTACTTACATGGCACATCAAAACAAACCATACGTATAGACATTAATAACTCACAACAGAAATACAATAGCATAAGTTCTGTACAAACAGGATCATCCAAAACTAAGTCAACCCATGAAAACTATATACAGACATATTCAGAAACTTCGCCAACATGACAACATAGAACAAAATAACAAAAAGGCGAAGGCGGGTCCCGTGCGTGAGACACAAGGGCTGACTTTTCAAAACCTTTGTTGTTCCACATAAACTTCACTGGGGCTGGGTTTGGACTTCTCTGGGCTCACCTACAAACATATGAACAAGCGTGAGCGATAGCCCAGTAAATAATATCAAATACAGAAGTTATACAAACAATATGCAGAACAACATGCTCCAAACGACCTTGGGCCCAATTCATATTTCTATTTAACATATACATACATAATTTAGGTCAAGTGACTGTAGTTCCAAACATACTGGCCTTTGGCCCATTCAGGCTTTCATTCGTGTCAAAACGGCCTCTGGCCCATTCATTCATGTCAAAACGGCCTCTAGCCCATTCATTCATGTCAAACGGCCTTCGGCCCATTCATTTATGTGAAAATGGCCTTCGGCCCATTCATTTATGTCAAACGGCCTACGGCCCATTCATTTATGTCCAAACAGCCTTCGGCCCATCCTTTCATTCATATTAAACATTTGTTCATAATTCAAACTGCCAGACTCATAAGGCTTATAAGGAAATAAGCAATTGGACAAATGACAAGTTTCAAATATCGATATTACTCACAGTGATTGGTTGGTTGGTTCGCTCTGGAGCTCTGCCCTACACAGTCCATGAACACAAAAGGGTCACCAACAATTCAATCCGTTCTTAAATTCACATTTTCCTTTTTAGGCTTTATTCATATCTCTTTAACTCAATTACAATGCTCAATGCATGCCTAAGAGTGCTTGGAAGTGAAAGAGAATGGAAAATGAAACACAGAACGAGCATACCAAATTTCAGAAAACAGGGTCCCCGCTCGAGCGGACCCAATTGGTCTGCAAAAGTGCTGGTTGCATCAAATTCACGCTCGAGCGTGAACTCGGGCGCTCGAGCGGAATGCCTGTCTACATAGCTCCCCGCTCGAGCATGGACTTCCGCGCTCGAGCGGACCCATGCCTGCAAAAAAATACTGGGAGCATGAATTCCCCGCTCGAGCTGCGGTTTCCTCGCTCGAGCGGCCATCATAAATTCTAGGTTTTCCAGAATGGTTTCTGAGTTCAAATTTGACATTTCAACCACATTTCTTGCATATTATGGCTCCAATTTCACATGTACTTGTACTAACATGGTACCAACACTAAAATACATCAACATGGAGCTCAATTTCACAAATTGATCACATGCATGCCCCAAATTAACTCAAACTCATGCATTTAAGGTTTCCATTTCTAATAAACAGCATGCATGCCCATTTTGACTTTCATTTTCACTTCTAATGATGCAATTAGTGCTCATTCCCATGAAACTTAACAAAAACATGCTTGCATGTGGGATTACACTTCCAATCTTTCATAATTCACAAATTACATGCTAGAATTTTGTGATCCATGGGAGTTCTTCACATGCATGCATATATCAAGCCTCAATTTCAACAAAACGAACTCAAACCATGCTCTCGATCACAAACAAACCTTGAACTTACAAGATCACAAATTCAAACTTGCAAATTCAAGATCAATGTTTACCTAGAGGCTCAATTCTTCTAATTTGGTCAAATCTAGAGTTAAATCTTCAAATTCCCAAGCTTGAATCAAAAATTGCACAAGTCTCTCCCTTCTATCTCTGTGGCCAGCCTTCTCTCTCTCTCTCAAGGCACCAAAATCAGATTTTGAACTCAAGTGCAAGGATTAAATGTATAGTGCCTTTCTACATAAGTCCCCACTAAGTCATTATTTTAATATTAGATAATGGAGCACTGAATTGATCATTCTGAATCTAATTATTTTGATCCGAATCAATTTTTCAATTAAATTTCACCGTGGGCTCTAAAAATTATGCCAATCATAATGGCGCAACCAATTTCGGTTTCTGTGGCCGATAAGGCCTTCGATTTAATTTTCAAAGCAGATAATCAAATAGATATTCCTACGGTGAACAGATAGAAATTCAAAACCACATATTTTCACATAATGGCCCACAAAAATCATATTAGACACATAATCATACTCATATTAAGGACCAATTAACATATTACGGAACAAGGGTATCACATATTGGTTGCTCAGTTGCAACAACAAAAAGTAAATTTTTTTCATCAAATTCAAATTTAATGAACTATTTGGAGAACCATTGAAGATTGTCTTAGAGACAAGATATGAACCAACCTAACATGTTTTGTAATTCTTGACTATGTACGCAACACCACACGATATTCTAGAACTATAACTCAAGACAATTGAAAAAAATAAATAAATCCTCCGTGCCAAGTGATCATAGTATGATGTGGGGACAAAGGAACATTCTGCATGTCCAAGTATTACTATTTTTCTTTTTTTTTTTTTTTACTATCAATTATATTTTGCCTCTAGTAATTTTAGTAAAAATTTTAATATCTATAAAAATACTCAATTGCATAACATCAAACAAAGTGAATGATGCACTAACATAGTAGACACAGAAGAAAGAAGTTTTGAGTTTAGAAGTGGGTTTTTTATGGGAACCAGTCCAACACTTTGTGAAACCAAGATCAATTACCTCTCTCATTGCTTTCTTGTTTAATTTATGCAGTTGTTCATGTAAGCAAAAACAATCTCTTTCATAAATCAATAAAATCTAAAAGAGGTAATCCGGGTTCCAATTTAGGCAGGGCATATAAAGATGTCCATATTCCACAAATATTACTTGCACTAATTGCCAACTTTCACAAAGACTCTATTCTCAATAGAAAAGAACAATAATATGATATTTACATTCAAATTAGCCTCTAAATACTTTTCTTTTGAAGAAATATTAACAGGTGAACATATTTTCTTATTGAATAGATTTCATAGGCAGATACACCGTTCTGCGGCAATCAATATGCAAGACGTGAATAATACATGCTTTGGCAACAAATATTGATTAAGTGTCCGGTTGCAAAAAAACAATCAGCACAAGAGAATGCTTTCTCGACCATAAGAGTGAGGAATAGAAACCCGACAACAGAGATGCAGACTACAACAAGCATAACCACTAACACAACATGCAAAGAAACGTGAGGGCTCACAAAAAACACAACTGCAATCGAAGCACACTGCCAAACCTTGAGCTGTGCAAATGCTCCTTCCTGTACACCCCAAAAGTAACATTTGAGAATTAAATGCAAGTGCATTTGCACAAAGAAACGACCAAGAAAAAGTTGAGGGCTAAATATCTTTAATATACATGAATGAGAAATAGATTAGACATAAGTGTGAAAATAATTAAGATAACTAACATTTTAAAGGAGAGTACAACACACAAAAGTCAATTTTCTCCTATTTGTTTAATTGTTCAATTAGGAGAACACTTGTGGAACCCATATCTTTAACTTTCCTAAAGGAATAAGTTTTCCGAATTTCCTTCAATATATGGAATTTACGTCTCGAGAATCTCAATATACCTTATCTTCAACCATAAAACATACGTTTTCACAATTACATCCACTAATTTATTTATTTTTTATAAATAAATCAATACATAGTTTCATCCCACCTTCCTCTCAATTAGATCCCCCACGCACAAACACCTCTAAGAAGGTAACGTATCGAATACACGTCCAAATGTTTCATTAATTTAAATATTTTTTTTATATTTTTTAGATCTAGACACGCTTTGGACACACGTCCATCACTTATTCATACACTCAACTCAAGGCATGCACTTCTCGTGTCAACACTTATGTGAAAAAGAGTATAAATCAAACTAAAAAGGCTTAGTAAACCAAACAAAATAAATCACTACCATATCATGCTTAAAGAGCTTCCCAAGCAAAGCATTAAGCTGTGTGTTGAATATTCCATCCCCAATTCCCAATGCAGCTACAATGAGAAGGGGGTATAAAATGCCGAGTACTCCACTAGTTACGCTGCACAATGGCACAGTTAACAAGAACTGATAAAGTCATAGCAACTTCAAATCAGATAAATATGATTAAAAACTTTAGATTCCAAATAACTTTAGTTGGAATCAACGAGAAACCTAACCCGCACTTCAGTAGAAGCCAAAGCAGTACCATAACTGAATGAAAGCTCCGGCACAAACTATTAGAGTGGTTGACTTGAGACCAGAGGCGAGTCGACCCATAGCCAACGAACACTGACACATATTCCAGATATATACTGAGTCTGAAAACTTAATGAATCAAATAAATGACAAATTATAAAACAAAGATGGTTTTCCTGGGTTTTTAACTTTTAGCAAGCTTGAGGTGTAATAGTGTTTACATCCTATGCCACATTATTATCGAATAATTTCCTATAAAACATATGAGGCTAGAGATCATAGCAGAGGTTGTGAGTAAATAACTTGAATGCACATACCGTGGGGAAAATAAGATTATGGAACAGAACACAGGATATAATCCATCCATATTATCCATGTGACGTACCACCAGGACAATAAATGAAATTTTGTATATTGTTGCAAACACACAACATAACTCAGAGAGAACAAATATGGAAAAGGTTATATATTATTTGTTATTCTTGTTCCTTACAAAAGGAAAAGTTTAATGAAATTTAAAGTTGTTCACTCAATTCATTTTTATTTCTCCAACTCAACAAGATGAAAGAGATGAAGAACATGCCTTGTCAAAATTAATGTACGTAAAACAGAAATAGACTCACCAAGTGAGCTAATTCATTTAAACCATTCCATAAAGCTACTCATTTCTGGATTGCCATACTTACAATTGCATCAAAAGCCCCATACACTGCCATAGCACCACTTACACTAGACTCACCAAGTGCAGGTTCGATAATGAACTTGGTGTATTCAGCCCTAAAATTGTAAATGCGTTCCATGCTTGATTGAAGAAAATGTTACAATGTATATAGTGCACAAAATTGAATGGTCGAAGGACAATAAAAAAGGTAAATGTCATAAGTTAATCAACAATTACCATACAAATGCTTGTTGTAAGCCTGAATATGCAATAAGGGGGATGATTAATAACATTCATAAGTCACACAATGGAGCGATGACAGACTTTGACATAGAAACCATGGAAGAGTAGAAACTGACAGAAGAATCTGGTAAAGTCTCCTCTCCTTTAGCATCCCTCTTTTGTAAGAAGCACATGAGTATGGTACCTAAGGTCATATTACAAAGGAACACAATATATAGTAAAGTTGTGCCACTGGTAGTTCCCCCCTGCAGTGATGTGAAAGAAAGAATAACAAATTAAAGATGTGAGTGTTTTAAAAGAACTAAAAAATCATAGATTTTGACACTGAGGTAGAATCTACAATACTTCAAATTTTCCACAACCAAATGAAAGATATTGGTATATTGTTGTCAAGGACGGCACTACATAGGATTAAAGTCGTGCCATTGAATATCCTTATTATTTTTTATTAAATACAAGTAATTTATGTATATTTTAATATTTTATTTGCTATCTTAAAAATATATATATTGAACACCCCAAGAAACACATACACTTCTTGACACTACTAAGAAGGTGTGTATCCGTGTTCGATGCATGTCTGGCACTAGCACTCATCGGACACTTTTTGACATGTGTTGGATACTATATCAACTTTTTGTTTTAGACCTTGATACCCTTCGGATACTTGGGTAGACGTGTGAAGGATTCGCAGAATGGAATAGTCAAGTTTGTCAACTTGACAAAATTTTCTAGCAAAAGGAATGCCAAAAATGGAAGCCAACCATGTCGAAACTCCATAGCTCTAATTGTTGACATGGCTATACAATTGTTTCCCACGGTTAGACAACTACTCCAACGAACTATGCCACTCAAACCAACTAAGGGAAGTCATTTCTTTTGAAACTCTCTTCATTGATTGATTTTGAGACTATTGAATAAGGTTTGGGACCCTTGATTTTATCCCTTTTTTTCATAAAAAAAAAAGAAAAAAAAAAACTATCACTAAAACGTCCACCAAAGAAATTATTAAAGAAACAAAAGGAAAAGGGAAATCCCTTAGCCAAAGAGGGGGAAAAAAAGGAAATAAACATCATTCACTTCATAATAAATCGGACTCTCCTCATCTTTCTGCCATCTTTATTTTTCAGTGCTAACTTATAGCTAAAATTGCATTAGAGATGCAAAAGATAAATTTAACATTAAATAATTTTTTGGTACAATCAAGGTCAGAGTTTCTCGAGTGTAATGCAAGCATTAATAACTAAATCTATGATAATGAATTGGTACTAGTAATACAACAAACAACATAGAAAAATATAGGACATGGAAATCAGCTTGGAATCACAAGCATGCACATATCGTTCCATCTTTCAATAGAACAAGAGACAAGGTTTCCAACGAACTGCAAAATTCAATAAAAAATGAAGATTATTCCAGATGCACAACATCCATACAAAACAAATTGAATATATTCTTATTAGAACCAAAGATCATTAAAATTGTCATCAAACACCAAAATGCAGCACCTTGTGACCTGTAAACATTCCCCAAAATTCTCCATTGAAGTTACCAATCATGTGCATGACTTCGTGTTGTAGAAGTAAGATATGTATCTTGATGGACTATAATATCATTAGGGAAAAAGTAATGTACTTATTACATCATCAAACACAAGAAAGTGATGAACCAAATCTAAAAGATGGACTTGTACCTCTGCAACCCATATTATTGAAGCAGAAAATCCTAGGTACAATGAAGCTGAAACCGTCATGTACCTATCACAAGAATATTCATTTTTAAGTATATACAACTTCATCAATTTGATGAACATGATAGGGCTCTATCAAATATGTGCCCACATCATTATTTAGTACAATACTGACAAGCATAAGAATGTTGTCTCGAGTCAAAGAGCATCCATTTTCCGCAAATAGTGGAAAGACAAGGTCTACACCCAATCTTACCCACCCAAGTCCCAAACCACATGGACTTTTAGTCTCATGAAATTCACTCAAACATTTTGGGAGCAACTCCCCTCAAGACTTCATCCTCTCAATATCTCTCAAGACTTCATTTTGTGGGCTCCATGTAGCCAACGAAGGTGATCCAAACCGCTCATCTTGTTTGCCCAATAGAATAGAACATATATGAAAAAAATTAACTTTATTGAATATCGATGAGCATATTAACTTATCATATTTTATCTTATAAAATCAATGGTTTTTATTTAGATTTATATGTACCATCCATTTCATAAAATGAAACACGGTCAGTTTTTTTTTTATTAGCATAAAACACGATTAGTTAGTGTATCGATTGATGTCCAATCAAGCTAAATTTTAATAAATATATTCTTCTCTTCGACCTATGAGATGAACGGTTTGTATCACAAAACTATGGAGCCCACAAAATAGAGTCTTAAGGGAGTATGGAGAAGATGTAGTCTTGAGGGGAGCCTACTCCCCAACAATTTTGGCTATTTCATCACCTATCAGTGCAAAGACACAGTCACATAAAACTTAAAAAGCACGTTTGTCCTCAACTAAATTAAGACAATGCATCAATGGTGAAAAAAATTGTTACCATGTGGGCTTCAAATTCACTGCTATGAACAACCAATACCCAGCAGTCTCAAGAACAAGAGCATTTTTTGTACCCAGGAACCGAACCACCAATGAAGCAAAGAAAGAAAAAACCATAAAAGACAAATACAATATCCCGAGCGAAATTGTCCCTATATCTTCCTCCTGAAACCCAAATTCAAAGTCTAACCCATAAAAAAAAAACACGCAATTGTTCAATTTATGTCTCATCAATCAAATTTAGAACTAACAGTATTGATTGTACTCTCCAGATTCTGAACAGCACCATAAGCCAAGAACATCAACAAGAAAGCCGAGCTCAGAATATGCACATCTCTGGTATGGTTCTTCTTCGTTAGGGTTTGAGTTTCCGAGTTCTCAGCAACGAGTGGTGCTTCTTCTTCTTCCATAGCTTCTGAGAAACACTCCAATCAATTGAATTTGCTATGAGAAGATCGATTGAAAACCTAGAAATGGTTGGTGGAGTGCATGAGAGAGAGTGCTGACGAGAGTGGATTGAATCACAAGATATCTGATCTGAGAGAGTGTGATTATTTTATAGAGCAAATCGAAGATTTTGAATATGAGACGTAGACGGGGTAGAGAGAGAAGGAGGAAGAGGGACCGGAGGTGCATTCCTTTAATCTTGTTTGGTTCGTGAGAAAGTAATGGGAAAAATGAAAATGTTGACGGGAGTGTCCTTGTTTTGACCCCTCTTCGGGTGCTGACTGGCCACTTCTCTGAAATACAGCATTCGTCTGGATGCGGTTTTTTTTTCTTTTATTATTATTATTATTATTATTATTATTATTATTATTATTATTATTGTTGTTTTTTAGGCCTTATTTGGAACCAACTTTTTTTTTAAAAGTAATTCTTTAACTTTGGATTAAACTATGATGTGAAAAAATTAGAGTTTCATTTGGTAAATCTCTCAAATTATAGTTTCACTCATTGCTTTGAGTGTAGTGTTTCCTTTGAGCTTTCAACTCATAATTCTACACCCACTTCTCAAACAACAATGCTAGGTATCATGAAAAACCTTTCATGAAAATAATCATGAAAGTTTTGTGACCCTTATATTACACTTAGAATAAAGCACCACACACTAATCAAGATAATCCAAGGATCATAAATTTTTCATGATCATTTTCATGAAAAAAATTTTCTTGATCTCTAACTTTTCTCCTTCTCAAAACTCAATTCAAAACATAATCATTACTTTTCAAAACTCACAAAACTTTTTTCAAAACTCCATTCAAATCAATATTTTAATTTTGTTAAGATTTTAAATATTTTAATATTTAAATATGTTACGATTTTTTTAATTTTTTGAATATTTTTAAATATTTTAATTTTTAAATATTATGATTTTAATTTTTTTAAATTTTAAAATATTTTATAAGAATAAATTCAAACTCTATTTTATAAAAATATTTTTAAATATTTTAATTTTTTGGTTATGTATTTGGTTATGATTTGAGTGTTGAGTTGTGAAAGTAGTATGGAGTTTCGAGTTGTGCGTTTGGTTATGAGTTTTAAAAATAATTCTTAATTGAGTTTTGTTTTATGTGTTTGGTTACGATTTGAGTATAGAGTTGTTTTTAAATTTAAAATATTAAAATTTTAAATTATTTAAATTTTTATGATTTTAATTTTTTGAATATTTATTTTAACTTTTTACATATTAAAATTTTAGATTATTTAAATTATTTAAATATTTATTATTTAAATTTTTTGAATATTTGTTTTGAAAAAAAAATTATTTCCTTTGTAGTATTTTCAATTAAAAAATTGATTAATGTTATTTTCTGTTAACAATAAATTGTTTTAATTGAATTTTAAAAAGAGTTTGGTTATGAGTGTTGATTAGAATTTTCAATAGTGTGAAAGTAGTGTGTTAGGTTATGAGTTATAACAATTTGAATTAAGTTTTGAAAACTCTTTCCAAAACTCATAACTAAACAAAATAACTAAACAAATTTTCTTACTTCACATGTCAATCAAACTATCAAAACTCAATTACACACTCAATTCAGAACTTAATTCAACACTCTATTCAAAAATGATAACCAAACAAATTTTCTACACTCAAATCATAATTTCAAAACACACAAACTCAAAATACAACTCATATTCTCAAATCATAGTTAATAAGTCTTACCAAACGGAGCCTAGTATGTTTTGAATGAATTTTTGATTTTTTTATGAAAAAATGTGCAAAAAATAGAGAGAAAAATGAAATCTTTGACTTTTTGATATATGTTGTTGGCTTTTTTTTTTTTTAGTGATTTTTTAGCTTTTAAATTAAAAATTGATGTTGTCAAATGAGGCCTTAGTTTGGGGTTAAAAGTCTTATTTATGATGGGTTTTTCAAAGAAAATATGAAATGATTATGATTTAGATAAAACAATTTATCTTATTGAGTTTTTAATTTTATTTTTTTTGAACTAAAATATCCTAAAACCAACACCCCAAACATAGGTTTGGAGAAAATAAAATAAATTAGAAAATAAATGAAATTATTGACTCTATTTGTTTTCAATTTTCAGAATTCACTTTTCATAAAATTATACTTTTTCGTTTCCCGTATTTTTGTTGTTTTCATTGAATTTTTTTAATATTTAAAGTAATTTTTAAAATTTTTAAAAACACCTAACATAAATAACTTAGAAAATATAATATTTGCGAAAAAAATCTTTAAAAATTCACTAAATACAAAAAATACAAAGTAAAAAAAATTCAGTACATTTTTTATATTTTTGTGTATTTATTAATTTTTAAAAATATTTTTTCACAAATAATTTACTATTTAGATACATCTAAGTAAGGTATATCTAAAAAAGTAAAAAAGTAAGGTATTTTTTCATAAAAAAATTGTTTAAAAATTTAAAAATATTGACTAAAAGCAAAAAAATACGAAAAATAAAAAATTCAATTTTCAAATAACTAAATCCAAAAAAGTGAAACCAAACACCCTGATTGTATTTTTTATTATGATGTTTGGAGGAGTAAAAAAAAGTAATTATGTAAAAGAAAGATATATAAGTGAGATTTTTATTGTTATTGTATTTTAGAAATAGTTTTGGTATTATAAATATGGGTAAATTACATTGACACCCCTTAAGGTTTGGTCTAGTTACTACCCACCCCTTGACATTTTGGAAATTACATTCTCACCCCTGTGGTTAATAGTCTCATTTTACAAACTCCCCTACTTATATAAAATGTAACAACTCCTAATAAAAAAACAAAGGAAATTACCTTTAAAAAAAAACGTAAAGAAAAGGGAAAAAAAAAAGTAAAGCAAAGTAAAAAAAGAGAGAGTGCATAAGTTCAATATTTTCATTCCATCTAAATAATTACAATAACAGAGGAGTTAGTGTAATTTCCTAAACGTTAGGGGGGTGATGTGTATAAACTCAAACCTCAGGGGGTGTAAGTGTAATTTACCCTACAAATATTTTACAATCAATCAACTTGTTTATCATTAAATCTCATCATTTTTTTCCTGTGAGAAATTAAATAGTCTTAATAAGATATTTGGCTCCATTTGGTTTAATTTTATAGTAAGGATTTGAGTGTAGAGTTGTTATAAACACAAATTTGTATCCTGCAATTAAGACACAAAATAAATGCATAAATAATTAATTTGTTTAATTATAATAAATGTGTACAATCCTCTGTAGATGTTCTCTATTGCAAAAGAACAAATCCTCTATTCGATCTCTGAAATAGTTGTAATTCAACAGCTATAAATACAGAAGTATGTAATTCAACAGCAGTGGGATCTGGGTCTGATGGAATTTTCCAGTGGCATCATTCAGCATCAGATGATATGAATACAGAAATAAGTTCATATGGGAAGGTTGTTGACGAGAGCAGAAAAGCTTTTTTATGTCAGCCTACTATGGAACTGAAAATGTCTAAGAAGGTTCTGCCAGACAGTTATCCCACAACTGTTAAAAAGCTTTTATCTACTTGGATTTTAGAAAGAGCTCGGGTGAAGTACGCTACCACTTCACAGGAGGTATGTTGTAGTTCCATTTTTATTTTGGTAAAATTCCACTCAATCTTTAAAATATGTGGAACTCTTATTCTGTTTCAAATGATTGTAGAGAGAGCTTCCTGGAATCATGAAAGGCAGTGGATATTTGTGTGGCTGCTCATTATCCAATTTCTCCAAAGTAAGTTGTTTTATCTCAAAATTTTTTTTTTTTGGGAGGAGAGGGGATCATTTGGCTTTTTTTTGCATTTAATTTTGTTTGCCATACAATTGAATGGTATAAGCAGATATTCAGTGCCTATGAGTTTGAGTTGCATGCTGGTGGCAAAACTAGACACTTGAATAACCACATATACTTGGAGAATGGGAAGCCAATATATAGTGTAATCCAAGAACTCAAGATTGCACCACATAATGTACTAGATGAAGTGGTAAAGAAAGTTGCCGGTTCATCTGTCAATGAAGAGTCTTTCCAGGCTTGGCAAGGTGATACAGATTACAAGCTTTTGATTTACTTTTTAGTGCTTTTGGCATAAGCTATTCATTTCACAAAAGCTCTTCTTTTTATTTATTGAATTGATTTTAACATTCACTTTACCCGCAGAAAGTCTCCAAGAAAACAGTCATATGGTTAAAGCTGAGAAGAGACGTCACATCAGTGTTCCTGGGATGCATCATGCTACCACATGGTACATGAAATATTTTCTTTTGGGAATTATCTCATTAATATATTTTATATTTGGTTTTGAATGTTTGGTCCCCTGTATTTGGGAATTTAAGGTTAGGCCTTTTGTGCTGGTAGAGTTCTTTTCAGATTTTAAAAATGCTTGTTTAACATGTAATAGTTCATTTCGAGCTTACAAATTTATTATCCAATATGATGTGTTGTGTACATAATAAAGCTGTTTGGTGCTGTGCAAATAATAACAGGAAGGTGAAACTTGAGTACATGTGTGTCATCATATACTGCTAAAAGACTCATGCTGTATATACATGTCATATATTTTGCAAGTATAAAAGTGTACGATGTTCTTTTTGACAGTACGTTGCCATTCTATTAATGCATGTTTGTGGTGATCTTAATCGCGTCAGAGATTATGGTTTGTGGCCATAATCGCTTAAGAGATCCACCAAGTAGCAGGTTTCTATCAGTTTAGGATTTTATGAAGCATAGTTTTTTGAAGGCTCCTTATAGTTTATTTATTTATTTTGATTTTGATTTTTTATACTTTGTGTGGTCAAAGAATTGTTAGGTTATTATTTCAGCGGCCAACAACATCACTAAACTGAAGCTTTTGGCTGCAGTGGTCAAACGATAGAAGACAGCCTTTGCCCTACTTTGTCTTCCTATGTTCCGAACTACAATTTTAAACAGCAAAACTGTACAAGGAGGTGCTAGAGGGGAAGAAAAAATGGGTGGCTAAGAAGTTCGTTCTCTCTCAATTTGTTTTTTCTTATCTATATTAGTTAATTCATATTTCTGAAGCAGTCAAGATTCTTTTTCATTGAATTGATTACTAAAATGAAATTCATCATTCTCTTTTTCACTGATTTTGCAATCTTTTGTGCAAGCCAAGCTTCTACCATTCTAGTTCAGTTGTGAAACAAAAAAAAAAAAAAAAACTGCAGAAGGTCGTACCAACAAAAGGTAAAACTTATTCTCTCTATTCTTTCTCTCCCTGGTCAAGTGTCTTATTTTTCTTGGTACTTTTATAGAAGTCTGCTTCTAATTCTGGGATTTTTTGCGCTTGGCTTGAAGTCTTATGCTTATTGAAGTTTTGCACATTGATTACAGGGATAATGATTTGCATCCATTACTTTTCATGCCTAATGGACTTTTAGATGGTGCTGAATTGGCTTACTATTCCAAAGGACAGGTGGTTTTTTCGATGCACTCTCTTCTTTTGCTGATGTGTTTATATTCTTCTCAATTTCTTCATTTTATATATTTTATTTTTTATTGCAAAGAATACTTGGGGTCTACGAACAAGGAAATGAAATAGTTTGTAGTTGTTGTCACACTGAGGTAAGTTGTTGGCACAACACTTATTGACTAAAGGGCTAGGATCCCTTTTTCTTCGCCTCCCTTCTCCCAAACATTTATAGGTCTCAGTTATGAGATTATTTTCCTTTGTGAGCAGATTAGTCCTTCGTAGTTTGAGGCTCATACTATATGGTCTGCTAGACACCAACCGTGAATAGCCTTAAAAAACTTATCATTGGTTCGGTGATTGTGAGTACGCTATGCTGAATTAATATTTTCCATTGTTTACTCTAGCTACTGGAACATCTATACTTCTAGCAGACTGACACTTCACGATATAGCTCTGTCATTGGCTAATGGAGAAAATCTAGCTATTGGAAGCAGTGATGATATGTGTACAGCATGTGGAGCTGGAGGAGATCTGATTATTTGTGATGGATGCCCTGAGGCTTTTCATGTAGGTGGGTATTTCCCTTGAATGTACTCTCTCTGTTCTTGTTGTGATTGATGTTCATATTGTGTGGTTCTCATATCTACGTTATACAGCAAACATTTAATTTATTCTTATTTGGTGTTCTAAGAATTACATTCCACCATTGAAGTGACTACTACGCACTAAAAGTAGAATAAGATAACCTATGTAGATACTAGAACAGTTCATTAAAAAATCTGTAGTGTAGATATGTCATGGTTTGGTTGTGTGTTCATTGTCATTCATTAAGGGATACATTTTCTCAATTCATGTCAACTTTTTAAGCTTGTATTCTTTTGGTTTCATTTTGTCTGATGGCCCCATTTGGTAACACTTATGAGTCAGTTTTTTTTTTAGCTTATTTGCTTAAAAAAAAGTTGACTAATGTTGTTTGGTTGCAATTTTAAATTATAACTTATTTGACAAAATAAAAGTGGGATTTTCTTAAGTTACAATTTGTAGTTTTTTTTTTTTTAAATAATTTTCAAAACCATTAAATATGTATGGACAGAAGAGCCTCATATCTGTTGTTTTTACTGGTATAAAAAGACTTTTGAGGGCATTGGGATATTCGCATAACAAAAAACTATGTGACAACTTATTTAGCCACCAAGCTGAACTTTTTTCACATATTATCAATAGAGTCTTTAAGCCATACCTAGATGAGTTTGTGGTTGTTTTCATCGACGATATATTGATCTATTCCAAAAGTGAAGTTGAGCATGAGAAGCATCTGAGACTTGCCTTATAGATCTTGAGAGATAGAAAGTTGTATGCCAAGCTTATCAAGTGTGAGTTTTGGCTTTCCAGCATTTCATTTTTAGGACATGTGATTAATGAAGAAGGTATTTCGGTTGATCCTAGCAAAATTGAAGCCATTGTGAATTGGCCAACACCGACTAATGCATCTGAGGTTCGTAGTTTTCTGGGTTTGGTAGGTTATTACAGCAAGGTTGTGAAGGACTTCTCGAAGATTGTAGTACCATTGACACAATTGACTCAGAAGGGAGTGACATATGAGTGGATCGAGGGTAGAGAATCAGCCTTCCAGGAACTTAAGGCAAGGTTAGTGACAGCACTAGTTCTCATATTACCATCTGGTAATGAGGAATTTCAGATTTATAGTGATACTTCACATAAGGGTTTGGGTTGTGTATTAATGCAAGGGGGTAAGGTTATAGCATACGCATCTCGCCAGTTAAAGCCCCATGAAAAGAATTATTCTACCCACGATTTAGATCTAGCAGCCGTAGTGTTTGCCTTGAGAATTTGGCGCCATTACTTGTATGTAGCTTCTTGCCAAGTTTTCACCGACCACAAGAGTCTGAAGTACTTGTTCACTCAGAAAGAATTGAATATGAGGCAGAGAAGATGTCTTGAGTTATTGAAAGACTACAATATACGGATTCAGTACCATCCAGGTAAAGCAAACTTGGTGGCCGACGCTTTGAGCAGGAAATTAGTTTGGGGTTTGGCATGTTTAGCAATGATTTCAGTGTGTAGACACCCCATTTTGGACCGTCCTCAAGACTTGGACGTCACCGCCCGAACACTCGGTGATTACTCATGTTTGTGTTTCGTTTTGAGTTCTCGGAGGTCTCGGCTACACGCCTTACCTCAGGATCTCTCAACTCGACTGTTCTGTGTTTGGTTTTGCATCAAACACTTGTACTTTTGCTTCTGAGGGTAGAAAGTAGCTCGTTAGCTACCCCTGACACCCACCGGCCTTGGTTTGAGGCCACCGGCTATGTTTTGAGGCTACCGGCCATTGGTGAATTATACCATTGGCCGGTCGGCATTTAGTGTGGCCGGCCGGCCATCTGTTTGGCCGGTAAGCTCCTTTTCTAGCCGGTAACACCTTTTTACCTTTTTCTGGCATGGTGCATGTCAGTTGTGCCAGCTGGAATGCAACAAACCTACCCCGGGGCATACATGTGGCTATTTTGCCCCTTTTGCCCCCTTTTGGTCAAAGCTTCTTGAGGAAGCTTGACCTTTTGGCAAAGCTTCCTCAAGAAGCTTGCCAGCTGTCCTAGCTTCCTCAGGAAGCCTTGCCCCCTTTGACTCTTTTATGTATAGCTTCTTTGAGAAGCTTCGAAGCTTTCCCCTGTCTATATAAGAGCCTCTCCTCCTCCTTTGTTAGCGTTGAGCAAACGAAACCAGAGCTATTCACATATTTATTTGATATATATCATCCTCTCTCTCTATATCTCCCTCTCTCTCTTCATTTTGTGTGGTTTGAGGGCCTAAAGTGTGTGTTTGTTCTTAGTTTTGCACACAAACACACACTACTACACCATACTTCAAATTTGAGAGGCTTTGGGGGTTTGTTCTTGAGGTTTTGGACTGGTTTTGATCAAAAGAAGAAGGCTGCACTTGCTGTTCATTAATGGTTCTTCAAGGGTAATTCTTTTACTTTAGATTCCCCAATCTTGCACTAGCCTTTTGCCTATCTTGCTCATTGTTTTAGACTTTGTGTATAACTGAAAAAAGGCTTGTATTTGCATGCTCAAGATATCTCATTAAGGTTGTTTTGGCATTGGGGGTCGACCTCCCCCTCTTAGGCCTTGTTTGGCCCCTTTTTGAGCTTCCTTTATTAAGTTTTGATTTCTTTGGTGTATTAGGATTTTCAGTGGTGAAGAAGGGGGTTTGAGGTCTTGCATAGGGGAGGGACACCCCTCTCCCTTGGTCTCTCATTTTGTTCATGTTTTGGCTCATAAAGGTAGCATGTACGCTTGGTTGTATTTGGCCCTATTTCAGAGGTTTTTAGGTGTTATTTGGGCATATCTTACCTCTGCTTTTGGTCGGATTTGTGGTCCCTTACATGCATAATATACTTGCTTTGTATTCCCCCATTTTGTCTAGAAGTGCATCATGTATTTAGGCCATGATTCTTGCATGCTCTAGCTTAACTCCATGAAAGTCTTAGCATTATTTTGCCATGCTCAAGGGCTGTTGGGGGCTGTTTTAGTCATATTTCCCATGTTTAGGGTAGCCTCTTTGCATTTTGGCTTGTGAGTCTTGAGCACGTGGGTCTCTAGCATGCTTAGCCTAGCTTATTCTAATGATTTGGAATCATTAGGGACCATGTTTCAGTCCCCAAACCATGCTTATATGCCTGCATTCATCACCTCTTTCATGCTTTGAAGATGCGTCCTTTTATGCCTTGAAATGAGCATTGTGCATGCCTAAGTGTTTAAGCCTTCGGGGCTGCCATATTAGAGGGTTTTAGGACTTATTTCAATGCATCTAAACTCTGTTTTTGGTTGTATAGCTCATGCCATCTTGGCTTGGGGTAGTGGTAGTAGAATACTCCTTGGTTATGCCTTAATCTTGGGCCTATTGGTGTGTATGCTTACATAAGTATTTGTTCATCATTTTAGGCATCTTTTGTCACTGTTTTGGGAGTGGGTTGAGGTCTGCCCTTTGTGTCTTAGGTCCACCATTGCATGATCATGTTGCATTGGTTTCATGTTTGCATTGTATCATACTTGCATGCTTGTGTATTATTAGCTAGTTGCATTTCATGTCTTAGCTTACATGTTTGATTGCATTGCATTGCATTGTATCTTACATGCCTAGCATTGTACATTTACATGTTTAGCTTGCATCACATTTGGCATGTTTTGTAACTTAGTCTTTTGTACACTTGAGCTATGTTTGTATACATGCATTACATTGCTTGGTTTGGGGTGTCAAACCAAGCACGAAGATTGAGGAGTGTTCGTACTGAAGGTGACGTAACACATCTCAATCCTCGGTCGCTGACCCTCTTGACCTCAACATGATAGGGTGTTGGCATTCATGTGTTTTGTTTGCATGCATTTACATCAAAGTTGCTAACTTGGCCTCTTAGGCCATCATGCATCAAAATGCATAATTGATGGCCCGAGGGTCGAGGGTCATGCTCCCTTGAGTCCCTTACATGATAGGGAGTGTGCCCATGCTTACATTTGCTTGAAAATTCCATGCCATACACTGCTTGCCCTCTGCTACTGTCAACTGCAGGTTTCAGCAGGAAGATTTGGCCGGCCGGCAGTGTTGAGTGCCGACCGGCAAAGAATGTTTGGCCGAGAGCACAATATTTAGCCGATAACCTCATTCCCATGGCCGGTGGCCTTTTGATCTGGCCGGTGGCACTCCACTGCACTTAGAATGAAGTTCAAAGCAGTTCTGGAGACTTTCATAAATTTCAGAGGGGTGAGGCAGTGTAAACAGAGGCAACAGTGCTATGGCAGCGAGTTTCCGGGCCAGACGAGTCAAGCATGCATCATTCACGCATCCTGAGGCGGGGCAGTGGCCACCTTCTTTCTGCATTTAATTTGTTAATTAATTAGAAATTCTGTAATAATTAATTTAGTATTATTTATTCAGACTGTAATATTTATTCGGTTCCTCCGAGTGAGGGCTAACTTGTAATAAGTGTGGGTGAGTGTGTGTATGTCTCCCAACCCCACGTCTTTCTTCCCTTTTATTTACTAGCTTTCGATGGTTAGCCTAGAGCATGTTTCAATTAGCATACAATATGATAGCATGCGTGCATCCATACATTAGTCTTGCATACACCAGGCTCGGTACATCATACTAACTGCATAAGTATTTCAAATCTAACTTGAATACATGCTACTTGTGCATTTTCACATGTCATTTATAGACTAGCCGAGCCTACTCCAGTGACATTCTGTATGCGTTGCATTAGCCACTTAACATGGACTTGGATCATGCATTGATTGCTAATATGTTTTTGTTTTGGCTCGGAGTACTAGGTAAGCATTTATGCTTTAGCATACCGCATGCGTGTGAGTATTGCCATAATAGCATGATTACCATGAGGCTAGATGCTTATTTAATGAACTGCTTGAATGCCTGTGGGTGAAGGTTGGATTGTTTGAGTTGGGATAACTCGTTGAAATCCGTATTTTAGCCTACTTATGAATAGCAAATTCCAAAGCGTTTTCCAAACAAACGGATATGCAATGTTTTGTTCCAGATTAGGCGATTTGGTCTATACTTGTTTGCTGTGCGCATAACGTAGTAATTCTAGGCTAATAACCGGAATAAGAACACATAGCATTTTCAAAATAGGATATCACGGTTAGTAGAGGCCGATCTTCGGATCGAGTGAGAGGGGGTGCTCATAGCTGACCTTCCCCAATCGTACCCAAGCTCCCGAGCCGAGGCAACTTTGGTGATGACGGACACGTGGCCTGTGGCACCGAGTCAGGGTTTCCTAAATTCCCCCATAAAAAATATTTAGGAGGCGACTCTATATCTGGCAAAGCAGTCCACGTTTGGTACTTCTTTTCAAAAATCTGTTTTTCTCAAAAAGATTTGCCGGATTTGGACTCTTTGGTTCAGATTAAGAACCGTGACAATTCGGGAGTCTGAACTGTAGTGAACCCACAAAACGAACAGAACCGGGGGGGGGGGGGGGATTCCCTCCCAGGGCGTTCGGGGACGTCTACAGTTTCTGGTGACTCTGCTGGGGAGTTAAAGAGCTTGACTCGAACTCGTGATATCCTATTTTGATTTCATTTATGCGTCTCTTTGCATTGCATGTGCATTGGTGCGCCTAGGACACCGTGTTTGCCATCTGCCATTCCTAAACGGTTTGCCGGAGGCTTGACTTTGTCAAAGCATGCCATAAGGCTAACCGGTTGTGGGCTCTGACAGTATGGGAACACAAACCCCGGTTTTACCGGGGCACCTTTTTCGACCATTCGACCTAGTGCATACCGAAATCCATAGTGATTATCCCAAACTAGGACAAGTTGCTTACCCGATGTTAGGTTTTTTGAAAACTGCTGCATGCATAGTGAAACCCTAGCTCCTAACAAAAATAGGACAGGGAAACCCTACCTCCATAGGGGTGTTTTGGCTCTTTTTTACTTGCTATGTGTTTTTAGAGTGTATCTATGCAGGGAACGCGCATATCAATTCGCAAGTCTGAGTGTCAGGCCTGCGGGCATCAGTGTTTTTGGGAATTAGTCATCTACGGGTATCAGATTCAGACTTAGGGGTAACAACTTGGAAACAATGATCAGTGACTAAGGAACAGTACATTCAGCCTGTTGGTAGTTTGTTGTGATACCCAGCTGTGTGTTTTGTTTATTTTACGTTGTAACGCTGTCCAATTGTCTGTTTATTTATATGCTTTATTTATCTTTTTACTAGGTAGTCGAGCACAATTGCTTCTGACCCAATAAATATTCCCCAAGCACTCTAGATTAGAGGTCGTCGACTCCATCAATCTGAGGATCTGGTAGACGGACAACCAGTGTACCACTCTCTACCCCCCCGTTACTAGACGAAGGACAGCTAGGCAGAGGGCATCAGTTCAACAGTCAGTACAGAGGGCTTTGTCTACCCCACCTGTGTATAGTAGGGATCAGGATTCTGCTTCTCCCACAGAAAGAGAAAATATACCGATAATTCAGTCAGAGCAGAACAGTATGGCCAATTTAGAGGAGATGGCGCCCCAGCTCCAAGAGAGTATGAAAATGATGCAGCAGGATGCTGTCCGACAGGCAGAGTTTGCCAAGCAGCAAGCCATGGTTATGAATGAACAAACAGAGTTAATCGTGAGGTTACAGCAGCAAACCGGAGCATCTGCTTTGCAGCAAGTTCCTCCCCCGCCAGGAATTCCAACCCTCGGGGAGACAGCTAATGTTCAGAATGATACAGACATTCACATGGGACCACCTCTACCCCCGATCCTACCCCAAATCCAACCCCAGTTATCCAAAACACCCACCAACCTACCGGACTCTCCCTTTGAGTTTGAGACAAACCCCACAGCATTGAAGTTGAGCAAGCTCGAAAAGCTGTTCAAGAGATCCCAAGGTGTCAAGACTATCGCAGATATCAAAGATGGATATACCGACGCAGCTGTGACGTTGCCTGACAGATTCAAAATGCCGCACATTGATCGATTTGATGGGTCCGAGGACCCCATGGTGCACCTGAGATTGTTTTCAGACATCTTAAGGCTAATGGGCCTCAGCAGACTTCAGAAGCTGTCTCTGTTCGGCCGAACCCTGTCGGGTGTGGCAGCCATATGGTATGCCAAATTAGAAGACGATGTCAAGAGAAAATGGGACGAGATGGCCGAGGCCTTCATTACGCAATACTCATACAATACACAAATCGAGATTACAACCCGTGATCTCGAGACAACAAGGCAAGAGCCTAAAGAGAGTTTCTCAGAATTCGTGACCAGATGGAGGGCCAAGGCTTCGATGATGACCTTAAGGCCTACAGACAAAGACCAGATTCGGATGATTGTGCGCAATCTTCAGCCGAAGTTGATGCAAAAGATGATTGTACTCCCTTTCCCTACCTTTTCTGATTTACATGAAATGAGGGTGCAGATTGAGGATGCCTTAAAGCAAGGCTTAATTGATAATGACCGGGAGCAACCCTGAAGAACTTTCAATCGCAACACTAATGCAGGCTCGAGCGGTACTACAACTACAAGAGCCTCCAAAGTGAGCATGGTCACCACCAACCCCCCTCCAAGAACCATGGCAGCTGCGCCATTCTCCGGCGCGTCCGGAAGCCATACCCAAACACCCAAATACCCACCCCAAAACACAATAACCTTGGCTCCATTGTATATGCCCCTATCCAAAGCTCTGGGGGTTTTAATCAGAAAAGGGCATTTGAAGCCCCTAGAACCGTGGCCCTTACCAGAAAGACTTCCCCTACCCACAACCCAGCCAAATATTGCACATTTCATCAACAGCACGGTCATGACACCGATCTGTGCTTCCAATCAAGATCTCATCGATAACGGGGTGATTCTGCCTCCCGAGAAACCCAATGTTACAACAAACCCTCTCCCCACACATAACCAAGCCCTACCGCCTAAAAGGATCAACTTCATCCAAACTGGGGTTGTGCCTTACGATCCTAGCATCTATATCACTCCTTCCCACTAGCCTAAGCCAGAGGTATTCCTTCCCGACTGCACCAACTTGTGCATGATGGACATCTCCATGACCCGACCTAAGCCAATGGTGGTGACTATCGAGAACAAGAGAGAGGAGATCCCAAAGGAGACAAAGGTTGTTGAGTTAGAGTCTGCAGAATCTGGGAGTCGTATTGAGAAGCCATATAGTCCGGGTGACAACATTTCATTAACAGGCCAGGATGGGCCAGATGTGGAATTGCCAATAGGGGGAGAACTGTGTGTGATCCAAGGGGATAGTCTGGGACGGAGAACAGATGATTTAAGGGCTATGGAAGAGGACCTTGCCAATCTCTAGTTTTACAGTAACCAAGATCCAGAGGGCTCAGCAGTCAACTGGTTTGATTATGAGGAATTAGTAGAGGCTACTGGGTGGTTAGATGATCAACCAGATGTGGTGGAAGAGTTCCACCCATGGTAGGGTCCGGTAGGGGTACGAATGTCGGTGACAGTCGAGAGAGTCGGAGAACAGAATGCATCGCCGGGAAGCGCCAGTGTTAAGAATTTCGCTCGGGATTGGAGTATCCTGAATACAGGAATTATGGAGCAGCCAACTGTGTTGATATGGTCGGAATAAATGGATACCGGTGGTTCTTGTTGATAACGGATCCGCCATCAACGTCTGCCCGGCAAGGACGGCGTATGCAATCGGCTTGAAAACCGCGGACTTTTACCAATAGCCCAAGTAATTCGGGCATACGACAACACAAGTAGAGAGGTCATGGGGACGGTGAAAATTCAGACTAAAGTTGGGGAGGCCGTGGCTGCATCGAGTAAAGGCCGTCTCGTCCACTCTGCATTAGATGGTGAAATACCCCTATGAAAAGGGAGTAGCCATTGTTTTCGAAAATTCATCGATCCACCCACCTCCAAAGGTATCTACACCAGTCTTAGAAATTGAGCACGACATGGAGGACGTGTTTATATCAGGTTTCATCCTTGATGAGGCTCGAATTGTACAAAACATCATGGCTGCTAACGAGGGGATATATGTTGTGCTCAAGCGGTATACCTCATGAACAAACTCCAACACATCCCCGGGATGGGGTTAGGAAGGAGCGGCCGGAAGGGCGTCGCAGCATTGGCCGAAGTGCCACATAACCCTCATACCTTTGGCTTGGGTTATCTGTCCACCAAGGAGGATTGGGTAAAGAAAGGAAAGGACATGGTTGGAAGAGCCAGACCGAAGCAGATAGGGAAGCCTTTTGAGTTGATGCACCGGCCCATCCAGGGTACCCGAAACGGACGCTTCGTCTGGGAGGGGGAAGATTTTCCATTCTGTGGTTTTCCGGAGCCGTGGCTGAACACGGAGAGGAAGCGCGTACCGGGGTTCGAGATTTTCTTTGACCTACAATTATCTGGGGACGATGTTGCTGAAGAGTAGACAGACCCGATAGTCGAGGCTGAGCATAGTGGGAAAATGAAGTCTGAGGACACCGAACTTGAAATGGGGGTAGCACTGGCATGTCTACTTTCAGATCCTCCGATCGAACATAAGTGCTTGGGGGATAACTTCTCAGTGTCCGTGATGGGGAATGAAATGGCTGCGGGCCTACCATCAACCATTTTGGATGCATCCATCGCACCCTCTCTCGTTTGGCAATACGAAGAGGGATTTTTGTCGAACAGCGCTAGGTCAGGTAGTGAGCTGGAATCTGATTCCACCGAGTCTTGTGAGTCGGAATCAGGTTCCAGCTCAACTGAGTCTGAGTCCGATATTTCTGGGGGTGATAACCCGGATGGCACAGTCCTGTCCAGGTCTTCTTTTTCTTTCTCCTTTGAGTCTGTTGTAATCGAAGAATCAGACAGTTTGGAAGTACTTAATGAGAATAATGTGGATGTGGTTTCCGAGTACTTTTCTACGCCTTTGATATATTGCTTAAATCAGGACTTTCAAAATTTTGATGAAAACGACGAGGGAGAAATTCCTCAAGTTTTGCAACGATTAATTGATCAAGAGCAGGAAAGATTTGGTAAACCTTTAGTTGATGAAATCACTACTGTGAATATTGGTACTGAGAAGGACCCGTGGCTGGTCCAGATCAGGTCCACGTTGTCTTCGGAGGAACGCAAGCGCTTAGCAGCTTTATTAAAAGATTTCAAAGATGTTTTCGCCTGGTCCTACGAAGACATGCCTGGAATCGATCCTAAGATTGTACAACACCGGATCCCTCTTGACCCCGAGGTCCGACCCGTCAAGCAAAAACTTAAAAGAATCCGCCCTGACTGGGCCATCAAGATTAAGGAAGAGGTCACTAAGCAAATCGACGCAGGCTTCCTGCTGGTATCCGAATACCCAACTTGGTTGGCTAACATCGTTCCAATGCCAAAGAAGGATGGCAAGATCCGAGTATGCGTGGATTTCAGGGATTTGAACAGAGCTAGTCCAAAGGACGACTTCTCCTTGCCACATATTGATGAGTTGGTGGATTTCACAGCGGGGCATGCTTTGCTTTCATTTATTGATGGCTTCTCAGGCTACAATCAGATAGTGATGGCACCAGAAGACCAGAAAAATACTGCCTTCACCACCCCGTGGGGGACATACTGCTACAGAGTGATGCAGTTTGGGTTGAAGAATGCTGGAGCTACATATCAACGAGCCGTGACCACAATATGCATGACATGATCCACAAGGAGGTTGAGGTGTACGTGGACGACATGATTGTCAAGTCCAAAGAAAGAGAGGGCAACTACACCGCCTTACAAAAGTTCTTTCAAAGGATCAGAGAATTCCGACTACGACTGAATCCTCAGAAGTGTACGTTTGGTGTTACAGCAGGAAAAATGCTGGGGTTTCTTATTACACAGAGAGGTATCGAAGTCGACCCTTCCAAAATCAAGGCCATCTTAGAAATGCCACCACCAATGACTGAGAAGGAGGTGCGAGGCTTTCTGAGTAAAGTGCAATTCATAAGACGGTTTATCTCAAAATTAACCTTGACTTGTGAACCATTTTTTGGTCTCCTGAAGAAAGGAAAGAAATTCCAATGGGACGGCCGATGCCAAGCTGCTTTTGAACAGATCAAGGAATACTTACAGAACCCGCCCATGTTGTCACCACCAGAGCCGGGGGAGACCGTTGATATTGTATCTTTCGGTAACCGAGACCACAATGGGCTGCATGCTCGCGCAAGAATCAGAGGACAAAGTGCAGAGTGCCATCTACTATCTGAGCAAGAAGATGCTAGAGTATGAGACTCGCTACACACCGTTGGAGAAGGCTTGCTTAGCTTTGGTATGGGCTACCAGGAAGCTGCGGCACTACCTGTTAGCTCACTCTGTAATGTTGGTTTCACGACTCGATCCCATCAAATATCTTTTCGAGAAACCTGCACTTGCGAGTAGGCTAGCTCGTTGGTTGCTGTTGCTTTCCAAATTCGATCTGAAATATGTGACGCGCAAGTCATTCAAAGGAAGAGCAATAGCAGAATTCTTAGCCGACCATCCAGTTGAAGGGGGCGAAGCAGTTGAGTACTGATTCCCAGACGAGGCCATTTTGCATATTGACGATAAAACTTGGACGACGTACTTTGACGGAGCGTCAAACCAGTATGGGTATCGAATAGGGGTGTCACTGATAGCACCCGACAATTCCCATATCCCTCTAGCATTCATACTCCGGTTCAAAGTCTCGAACAACGAAGCAGAATATGAGGCATGCATTGTCGGTCTAGAAGCAGCCCTGGAACTAGGGGCAAGACGGTTGGACGTCATCGGGGACTCGAACCTTGTTATGTCTCAAGAAAAAGGACACTGGAAAGTCAAAGAAAAAAAGATGATGATGTATCACCGGACCTTGGACTTGTTAATTCCTCGGTTTGAGAAGCTAAACTTTGCTCATCTACTAAGAGAGAACAACAGGTTCGCAGATTCTTTAGCCACTCTATCTTCCATGATAGACATCCCGTCCGGAGTCTGGATGCGTCCAGTCATCATTGACCAGAAATTTGCGCCAGTCTACGAGTCGATCGCCGCCATAGATGAGGTTCAGGACGAAAACCCCTGGTATTATGACATTTGGAACTTCTTGGAGAAGGAAATGTATCCACTGGAGGCAAACGCCAAGGATAAAAGGGCAATCAGAAGAATGGCCATTCAGTTCATCATCTGCGGGGGTAAGTTGTATAAGAGAGGTCACCTGGGAATGCATAAGCTATGTGTAGAAGCGGAGGAATCAAAGCGCCTGATGGAGGCCATCTACAGAGGAGAATGTGGGGCACATATGAATGGGGTAATGCTAGCGCGGAAGATCCTCAGACAGGGTTACTACTGGTCCACCATGGAGGAGGATTGTATCGGCTTTGTTCGGCGATGCCACAAATGCTAGATCCATGCAAATCGCATGAACATTCCGCCGTCGAAGCTATACAATATGACTTCGTCATGGCCATTTTCAGTTTGGGGAATCGATGTGATCGGGGCTGTTACTCTGAAGGGGTCGAATGGACATGAGTTCATCCTGGTCGCGATAGATTACTTCACGAAATGGGTTGAGGCCCAATCATATGCGGTGTTGAAGGCTTCACATGTCGCGAAATTCATCAGAAACAACATCATCTGCCGCTATGGGGTCCCAAACGAGATTATTTCAGACAGTAGTTCCCATTTCAAGAAGGAGGTGATTGATTTGTTAAAGAAATACAATGTGGCTTTTCATAAGTCGTCCACATACCGGCCGCAGACCAACGGAGCAGTTGAGGCCGCCAACAAGAACATCAAGCACATACTGCAGAAGATGGTGGAAACCTACCGGGACTGGCCAGCTAAGTTGCCGTTTGCTCTGTGGGGCTACCGGACTTCAATTAGAACTTCTACTGGGGTGACTCTGTATTCATTAGTCTATGGGATGGAGGCCGTTCTACCTATCGAAATTGAGGTTCCGTCATTACAAGTATTAGCTGAGTGTCAAATAGCCGAAGTAGATTGGCAGCAGAGCAGATTCGAGGAACTCATGCTCTTTGATGAGAGAATACTGAAAGCATTGTACCATGTTCAAGGTTATCAGCGCAGAATTGCCCAGGCTTTCAACAAGAAGGTTAAGTCCAGGAATTTGAAAGAAGGAGATTTGGTACTCAAGGATAACCGAGCTCCCATCCATGACCCAAGGGGCAAGTTCAGACCCAATTGGACTGGTCCCTACATCATTAAGTCTATTTGGTTGGGTGGAGCTGTCGTTTTGATGGACCTAGATGGCCTAGAGTTCTCCCAACTGATTAACATGGACAAGTTGAAGAAATATTACCCCTGAGAGGCTCGCTAGGCCGAAAACCCGAAAGGGCGACCTAGGCAAAAGTTAGAGCATCGAAAAAATTGAAAAATATAAAAACTGAGCTCGCAAGGTTGAAAACCCACAAAAGGCGGCCTTGGAAAAAGTTACAGCGTAAAAGGAGAGTGAAAATACTCGAGTGAACCTATGCCTGAACTACGTAAGGCTTGATTCCCATCTTTAGGATACGTAGGCAACTTCATCCTGGAGTTCAGCCATAAACACTTCCCGATCAACTTTGTCCATTTGATCGTCTCGGCCATCTTTCTCTATTCAGCATTTAAGAGTTCGGTTATGATCTCTGGTGCAGTGCTCTTCAGACTATGGGCAACTTTCCGTTGCTACGCAGTGCTGTGGTACTCTTCAGACTAGGGGCAACTTTCCAGTTGCTGGGATCCGAGGTTGTGTATCTCAGTGACAGATCTCGGGCATGTCCAGTTCTGATCCATATTGAAAATGGCTTTGAAAAGTTTTAATAAAAGTTGACTTTGTTCAAAATTAATCTTTTTACAACTTAGACCATTTTTGGACCAAAGCGGAGAATTTTCAGTACCCACAACCTTCAATTTCATTGATTTCAATATAGAGTTCTCCTGCTCTTGCATACAAATTGAAGTTACTTTTTATTACATTCATAAAGAAAACTTGAAAGTTCTAAGAAAGCAATAAATCCGGGGCATGGCTAAGTCAGATGTTCCTACGCTCCCTCCCAGAGCTGGTCGAAGCCTTTGATACCAAAGTGGGCCCTTCCTGTGCCTCTTCATTGAGCCAATCCAAGCACTCATCAGATAAGGTGCAACTGAAAGTGGGAGCAGGGGCCAGGAGCTCTCTAATCCTCCATGCAGTGGCATACCGGGCAAGTTGTGCACCTCGAACCGGGAATGCAGCAGGATACCCTATCCCCTCTAGCGGGCAAGTCTGATCATGACCAAACTGGCGCCGGAACCGGAACGGAAAGTAGAACACACAGTGAGTCAGACCAATCAACTGGATCCCGGTCTGCCGGGACATGCTATAGCCAAGGACAGCGCCAAGCAATGCGATCTGCAGACAAATTGCACATCCAGTCGAACCACCATCCCTCGTCAAGGGCATCGACTAGTCGTTGTCGGAAGAAGTAGCCGCGAGCTGAGTAGGCTGGGCAAGAGTCCACAACCTGCAATTTATCCATCAACCATACCTGGGGAGGGATGAAGAAAATGAGAGAATAAAGAATAGAGAGATGTGCAATGAGAGAAAAGTAAGAAAAGGGTTTTGTGAGAAAAATCGAGCCTGAGGGCCTAGTGATGTGAGCAAAGTATATGTGAGAAAGGGTGGGAAACATTACCTGCAGCAGTAGTGGACTCCACGCGAATCTGGTCGTCTCTCAGCGATAGAAAGCATCCAAGCCCATCAGCGTCTCGGCCAATGTCATGGCAATGCAGCTCTTTCCTTCTTTCAAACCTTGAGCAACTTCAATCAGACGGACGCTAGATCCGTTAAAGCTCGGGTCAAGCAAAAATTAAGATAGTATGCACAAACAAAGGGCGTGTTGCCGAAAACCTTGCCGATGATGGTCGCCGCGGTTACCAGCATCGGAAAACCGATAGATCAAGCTGGGAATGTCCAGCATTCCGTCATAAATCAGAGACCGAGCGTCACGCATAGTGAGTCCACACATGTGCCCTAAGGCTTGGACATGGCCAAAATTATGATGGGGCAGGATCTCCTCGTCACGCTCAGATTCCAGTAAAACTCAGAAATCTTCAAAGGTAGGACACACTTCTTGCCCGCTAAAGCTAAAGACATGCGTCACCGGATTCCAAAACCTTGCCGCCGCATGGAGAAACGGGAGGTGTAACGAGGTACGACCCAGAGTGAATAGTGCGTTTACGCCGAAACCCCAGAAATTCAGCTTTTCCGAGCCATCAATGTTGTTAATCCAAGTTGTGAGATTTTGGGCAAGAAGCGTTTCCATTTGGGGCAAATCAGTGTTGAATTGGGAAGAACCACGAAGCTGAGGCCTTTTTGTAGAAGATAAGGTTGAGTGAAGGACAGATGTCAGCATTCTGTTGATTTTGACAATTCACGGCCGGCCGGCCAAATATAGTGCCAACCGGCCACCACTTTTGGTCGATTGATCAGATTTTCTGGCCGATGGCCATTTCTCATCACCGATGGCCTTTATCTCTAGCCGGTGGTCTTCTGAGCTGTTTATGCTGAGGATTGGGGAATTCCACCACCTCCAATGCCCTCCGGTGATTAATTCTTACGGAGTCACGCCTATTTGCTTATCGAGTTGTTGTACATTTGCTTATTGAGTTGTATGTCACTCTCTTCAAGTCTTTGATTTGCTTATCGAGTTGTACTCACGCTTGGTTGGTTATATCGAGTCTCTCTGTTTTGCTTTTCGAGTTGTAAATCAGCTCACTACCTGATTATTACGATGCGAATGCTCTATTTTCGAAATGAATCTCATCTCATTGTTATGTGATGCCATGCGATGCAATGCATAGAATGTACAAATGGAACACCTTTTTGAACAAAATAGCAGTTTCATTCCCATCACATGCTTTACAAAAATGTGTAGTTTTGAAAAAATGATAACAAACCCTGCCTGAGGCAGTGCAATGTGCTTAACTACTAGTAAAAAGGAAAGTAAAGCAAAGAAGGAGCAAGGCAGCAAAGTATCAGGATTGATACCTGTAACCCCTCCCTTGTGGTCAATACATCTTTCGTGTCCTTGTTTGGATCAATTGTATGGTTCGGCACCTTCATTTCTCGAGGCAGTGCAAGGACGTACGCCTTCGGAATATTCATAGATCTTCAAGTTGACCTCAAGTTGTGTCTGCTATGAGCAATGCTCTGTACATACGAGAAACATCGCTTCCCGTATCCTTTATGTATCTTGTGAGCTTCACGAATCCTTTCAATCATACTGTGTTGCAGTACTTTGCATTTTAGCATCATGAATAGCTCGTTTGTGTTCAAATTTCAAGTTTTTATACACATTGCGTGCATACGTGCATTGCTTTACTTACATGTGTTCAATTTCAAGTTTTTATACACATTGTGTGCATACCTGCATTGCTTTACTTACATGTGTTCAATTTCAAGTTTTTATACACATTGCGTGCATACGTGCATTGCTTTACTTACATGTGTTCAATTTCAAGTTTTTATACACATTGCGTGCATATGTGCATTGCTTTACTTACATGTGTTCAATTTCAAGTTCCTTTTTATACACATTGCGTGCATACGTGCATTGTTTTACTTACATGTGTTCAAGTTCAAGTTCCTTTTTACACACATTGCTTGCGTAGACCGCATGCTTTACTTACATGTGTTCAAGTTCCATTTTATACACATTGCGTGCATACGTGCATTGCTTTACTTACATGTGTTCAATTTCAAGTCCCTTTTTATACACATTGCGTGCATACATGCATTGCTTTACTTACATGTGTTCAATTTCAAGTTCCTTTCTATACACATTGCTTGCGTAGACCACATGCTTTACTTACATGTGTTCAAGTTCCTTTTTATACACATTATGTGCATACGTGTATTGCTTTACTTACATGTGTTCAATTTCAAGTTCCTCTTTATACACATTGCTTGCGTAGACCGTATGCTTTACTTACATGTGTTCAAGTCCCTTTTTATACACATTGCGTGCATACGTGCATTGCTTTACTTACATGTGTTCAAATTCCAAGTTCCTTTCTATACGCATTGCTTGCGTAGACCGCATGCTTTACTTACATGTGTTCAAGTTCCTTTCTATACACATTGCTTGCGTAGACCGCATACTTTACTTACATGTGTTCCAATTTATTCATACACATTATGCACGTTGTCACGTGTTCTTCACTTACTTGTGTTCGTGCCTTCACAGCATCGTTATGCGCCCCACTCGACTTGCATTGTCACGCACCTTCGATTGCATTATTAGGCATGTTGCTAACAATATTGTACTTTTTAAGTTTGCATTCTTTGCAGGCACGATATTGTATGTACGGTTCATTTGAGGCTGGTGCAACTAGACGAACCAGATAGGTATTGTATTCTCCAAGTGACACGTATCGAGAATTGCATAATTCTCTTAGATCCTTTCTGCATTGGAGTGTAGTTTGGTCTATGCTAGCTTAAAACTGTCGCATGTTATGCTTCGTTATAGCTTTCTTTGCATGATCATAAGTTATGCTCGACTGGGTGCATTGTCTTGCATTCTGCCCCTGCCCTCGGGCACATATCTTTATCTGCAGCTTGTATGCCTTGTCTAAGTCTTCGGCCTGATAAAAAATGGGTCGTCTCTGGCTTTTGACAATCACTCCCGTCTGTAGACACCCCATTTTTGACCGTTCTCAAGACTTGGACGTCACCGCTCGAGCACTCGGTGATTACTCATGTTTGTGTTTCGTATTGAGTTCCCGGAGGTCTCGGCTACGCGCCTTGCCTCAGGATCTCTCAACTCGACTGTTCTGTGTTTGGTTTTGCACCAAACACTTGTGTTTTTGCTTCTGAGGGTAGAAAGTAGCTTGTTAGCTACCCCTGACACCCACCGGCCTTGGTTTGAGGCCACCGGCCATGTTTTGAGGCTACCGGCCATTGGTGAATTATACCATTGGCCGGTCGACACTCAGTATGGCCGGCTGGCCATCTGTTTGGCCGATGACCTCCTTTTCTGGCCGGTAGAACTTTTTTACCTTTTTCAGGCATAGTGCATGCCAGCTGTGCCAGCTCGAATGCACCAAACCTGCCCCGGGGCATACATGTGGCTGTTTTGCCCATTTTGCCCCTTTTTGGTCAAAGCTTCTTGAGGAAGCTTGACCCTTTGTCAAAGCTTCTTGAGGAAGCTTGGCCAACTGTCCTAGCTTCCTCAAGAAGCCTTGACCTCCTTGCCCCCTTTGCCCCTTTTTACTTAGCTTCTTTGAGAAGCTTAGAACCATTTCCTTTGCCTATAGAAGGACCTCCCCTCTTCCATTGTTGGGGGTTAGAAAAAAACAAAAAAGACACAGAGCTTATACATATATTCTGATATATATATCCTCTCTCTCTACATATTTCCCTCTCTCTCCTCCCTTGTGTGTGTTTTGTGGCCTAAAAGTGTATTTTTACCTTAGTTTTGCACTAACACACACCATCACACCTTACTCCGACCTTGAGGGGCTTGGAGGGTTTGTTCTTGAGCTTTTGGGCTGATTTTGATTGAAAGAAGAGGGCTGCATTTGCTGTTCATCAAGGGTTCTTCAAGGGTAACTACTTTACTTTAGTTTCCCCAATCTTGCATTGGCTTTTGACCTGTCTTGCATGTTGATTTAAGCTTTGTGTATAACTGAAAAAAGTCTTGTATTTTCATGCTTAAGATTCTTCATTAAGGTTGTTTTGGTGTTTGGGGTCGACCTCCCCCTCTTAGGCCTCTTTTGGCCTCTTTTTGTGCTCTTTCAGCAAGCTTTGTTTACCTTGGTGTGTTGGCCTTCTCACCACTGAAATCCAATGGATTTTTAGTGGTGAGGAAGGGGTTCTAAGGTCTTGCATAGGGGAGGCACACCCCTCTCTGTTGGTCTCTCATTTTCGCATATTCTTGGCTCATAAGGGTAGCATGCATGATTAGGTGTTTTTGGTTCCATTTCAGAGGTTTTTGTACGTTGTTAGGTCATAATATGCCTCTATTTTTGGTTGAATTAGTGGTCTCTTACATGCTTAATATACTTGCTTTGTATTCCCTTATTTTTACCTAGAAATGCATCATGACATTTGACCATCATGCTCTCATATTTTGGTTTTACTTTGTGAAGTTCTTGGCCATGTTTCATCATGCTTAAGGTCTGTTGACCACTGATTTGGTCATGTTTGACATGTTTGATATAGTTGCTATGCATTTTGATTTGTGAGCCTTAAGGGTGTGAGTCCCTAGCATGCATTGGTTAGGCTATTTTATCGATTTGGAATCATTTAACATGCCATTTCAGTCCCTATACCATGCTTACATGTCTACATTTATCAGCTCTTTCATGCCTTGAAATGTTGGCCTTCCATGTCTCGGGATAGGTCATTGTGCATGGCCATGTGTTTGAGGCTTTGGGATGCCATGTGTGTGGGTTTTGAGGCTCATTCTCACATGCTATAGCACTGATTTTTGTTGGTCTAATGTCCATGTTTGTCTTCCTTTAGGCATGCTTGAGTTGGCTTTTGTACCTTAGCCTTGGGCTCGTTGATTGGCATGTTTGTCTTACATGATTGGCACCATTATCTTGGCACCTTTGGCCACTGTTTTTGGGGTGGGCTGAGGTCCCCCTCTTTGTGGTCTAAATCCACCTTTGCATGAGCATGTTACATTACATTAGAAGCATGCTTGCACTGTATCCTACTTGCATGTTTGCTTAATGTTGAGCTATCTCATATACTTGTTGCACATTTGGCATGATTTGTGCCTTAGCTTCATTTGCATGCTTGAGCCATGTTTGTATACTTGCATTGCAATGTTTAGCTTGGGGTGTCAAGCCAAACTTGAGGGGTGAGAAGTGTTCATACTTCAAGTGATGCAACATCTCTCAACCCTCGGTCGCCGAGGCCCTTGACTCTAACATGATGGGGTCTTGGTACTCATTTGTGTGTTGCATGCATTTTCATTGAATGGCACACTTGGCTTTTGGGCCATCATGCATTAAAGTACGCGATTGATGGCCCGAGGGTCGAGGGCCATGCTCCCTTGAGTCCATTGCATGATAGGGAGAATGGCCATGCAAACATTGCTTTGAATTTCCTTGCCATGCACTGTTTGCCCTCTGCTGCTGTCAAAAACAGGTTCAGCAGGAATATTTGGCCGGCCGGCCAAATACACTGTCGACCGGCCATTCATTATTTGCCGATGGATTTAAAAATGGTCGATAACCATCCGGACATGGCCGGTGAAAATTCCACTTGGTCGGTGATGCTCCCTAGTGTCCAGAGAGTTCACCTTGGGAGTTTCACAATTTTAGGAGGAGCAAGGCAGTGTAAACAGAGGCAACATTGGCATGGTACGGATTTTTAGGCAAGACGAGTCAAGCATGCATCATCCACGCATTTTGAGGCAGGGGCTGTGGCCACTTTAATTCTTTGTTTAAATTGTTAATTAATTGGAACTTCTGTAACAATTAATTTAGCGCTATTCATTCAGACTGTAATATTTATTCGGACCCTCCGAGCGAGGGCAATTGTGTAATAAGTGTGCGTGAGTGTGTGTATGTCTCCCAACCCCACGTCTTTCTTCCCTTTTATTTACCCGCTTATGATGGTAGACTAGGGAATATTTAAATTAGCATACCTTATGCTTTGCATGCGTTCATTCATACATTTGTCTTACATGCACCAGGCTCGGCACATCATGCTAACTGCATTGTGTTTCAATTCCAAATTGAATACGTGTTAGTTGTGACATTTCACATGCCATGTTTAGAATAGCCGAGCCCATTTCTAGTTGCATTTCGCATGTGTTGCATTAGCCATCTTAAACTAGGATCATGCATATGATTACTAACTAGTTTCTGTTTTGGCTTGGAGTACTCGGTAAGCATTTATGCTTTAGCATACCGCATGCGTATGAGTGTTGCCATAACAGCATGATTACCATGAGGCTAGCTGCTTATGTGATATAACTGCTTGAATGCCTGTGGATGGAGGTTGAATTACCTAAATTGGAATAATGCATTAAAACTGTGAGTTTTAAGCCCACCAGATAGCGGCAAAACCATCTTTTCTAAAAGCCCACTCGAGGGTGACAAAACCTGCATTTTAGCCTACTTGCGAGTAGCAAACCATCTTCAAAACGAACATGCAATGTTTCGTTCCAATTTAGGCGATTTGGTCTATACTTGTTTGCTGTGCGCATAACATAGTAATTCTAGGCTAATAACCGGAATAAGAACACATAACGTTTTCAAAAACGGATATCACGGTTAGTAGAGGCCGATCTTCGCATCGGGCGAGAGGGGGTGCTCGTAGCTGACCTTCCCCAATCGTACCCAAGCTCTCGAGCCGAGGCAACTTTGGTGATGACGGACACGTGGCCTTTGGCACCGAGTCAGGGTTTCCTAAATTCCCCATAAAAAATATTTAGGTGGCGACTCTGTATCTGGCAAAGCAGTCCATGTTTGGCACTTCTTTTCAAAAATCTGTTTCTCAAAACGATTTGCCGGATTTGGACTCTTTGGTTCAGATTAAGGACCGTGACACAAATTGAGTTCGAACTGTAGCAAGGCCCACGGGCGCGTCTACAGTTTCTGGCGACTCTGCTGCGGACTTAGAGAGCTTGACTCGAACTCGTGATATCCTGTTTTGATTTCATTTATGTGTCTCTTTGCATTGTATGTGCATTGGTGCGCCTAAGACACCGTGTTTGCCATCTGCCATTCCTGAACAGTTTGCCGGAGGCTTGACTTTGTCAAAGCATGCCATAAGGCTGACCGGTTGTGGGCTCTGACAGTATGGGAATACAAACCCCGGTTTCACCGGCGCACCCTTTTCGACCATTCGACCTAGTGCATATCGAAATCGATAGGGACCATTCCAAGCTAGGACAGGTTGCTTACCCGATTATAGGTTGTTTGAAACCGCTGCGTGCGCAGTAAAACCCTAGCTCCTGATAAAATAGGACCGGGAAACCCTACCCCTCCATAGGGGTGTTTTGGCTCTCCCTACTTGCTATGTGTTTTTAGAGTGTATCTATGCAGGGGAACACACATATCAGTTCGTAAGTCTGAGTGTCAGGCCTGCGGGCATCAGTGTTTTTGGGAATCAGTCATCTATGGGTATCAGATTTAGACTTTGGGACATCGATTTCGAAACGGTGATCAGTGATTAAGGAACAGTACATTCAGCTTGTGGGCAATTTGTTGTGATACCCAACTGCGGGTTGTGTTTATTTTACGTTGTTACGTTGTCCAATTGCCCGTTTATTTATTTGCTTTATTTATCTTTTTACTAGGGTAGTCGAGCACAATTGCTTCTGACCCAGTAGATATTCCCCAAGCACTCTGGATTAGAGGTCGTCGGCTCCATCGATCTGAGGATCTGGTAGACGGACAACCAGTGTACCACTCTGTACCCCCGATTACTAGACGGAGGACAGCTAGGCAGAGGGCATCAGTTCAACAGTCAGTACAGAGGGCTTTATCTACCCCACTTGTGTACGGTAGGGATCAGGATTCTGCTTCTCCCATAGAAAGCGAACATATACCGATAATTCAGTCAGAGTAGAACAGTATGGCCAATTTAGAGGAGATGGTGCGCCAGCTCCAAGAGAGTATGAAAATGATGCAGCAGGATGCTGTCTGACATGCAGAGTTCGCCAAGCAGCAGGCCACGGTTATGATTGAACAAGCAGAGTTAATCGTAAGGTTACAGCAGCAAACCGGAGCATCTGCTTCGCAACAAGTTCCTCCCCCGCCAGGAATTCCCACCCCCGGGGAGACAACTAATGTTCAGAATGATACGGACATTCCCACGGGACCACCTCCACCCCCGATCCTACCCCAAATCCAACCCCAGTTATCCAAAACACCCACCAACCTACCAGACTCTCCCTTTGAGTTCGAGACAGATCCCACAGCATTGAAGTTGAGCAAGCTCGAAAAGTTGTTCAAAAGATCCCAAGGAGTCAAGACCATCCCTGACATCGAAGATGGATATACCGACGCAGCTATGACGCTGCCTGACAGATTCAAAATGCCGCACATTGATCGATTTGATGGGTCCGGGGACCCCATGGTGCACCTGAGACTGTTTTCAGATATCTTAAGGCCAATGGGTCTCAGCAGACTTCAGAAGTTGTCTCTGTTCGGCTGAACCCTGTTGGGTGTGGCGGCCATATGGTATGCCAAATTAGAAGATGATGTCAAGAGAAACTGGGACGAGATGGTCGAGGCCTTCATTACGCAATACTCATACAACACACAAGTCGAGATTATAACTCGTGATCTTGAGACAACGAGGCAAGAGCCTAAAGAGAGCTTCTCAGAATTCGTGACTAGATGGAGGGCCAAGGCTTCGATGATGACCCTAAGGCCTACAGACAAAGACCAGATTCTGATGATTGTGCGCAATCTTCATCCAAAGTTGATGCAAAGGATGATTGTACTCCCCTTCCCTACCTTTTCTGATCTACATGAAATGGGGGTGCAGATTGAGGATGCCTTAAAGCAAGGCTTAATTAATAATGACCGGGACCAACCCTGAAGAACTTTCAACCGCAACACTAATGCAGGCCCAAGCGAAACTACAACTACAAGAGCCTCCGAAGTAAGCATGGTCACCACCAACCCCCCTCCAAGAACCATGGTAGCTGCACCATTCTCCGGCGCGTCCGGAAGCCATACCCAAACGGCCAAATACCCACCCAAAAACACAAGAACCTTCGCTCCACTGTATATGCCCTTATCCAAAGCTCTGGGGTTTTAATAAGAAAAGGGCATTTGAAGCCCCTAGAACCGCAGCCCTTACCAGAAAGACGTCCCCCTACCCACAACCCAGCCAAATATTGTGCATTTCACCAACAGCACGGTCATGACACCGATCTGTGCTTCCAACTACGTCATGAGATTCAAGATCTCATTGATAATGGGGTGATTCTACCTCCCGAGAAACCCAATGTTACAACAAACCCTCTCCCCACACATAACCAAGCTCCACCGCCTAAAAGGATCAACTTCATCCAAACTGGGGTCGTGCCTTACGATCCTAGCATCTATATCAGTCCTTCCCACCTGCCTAAACCAAAGGTACTCCTTCCCGACTGCACCGACTTGTGCATGATGGACATCTCCATGACCCGACCTAAGCCAACGGTGGTGACTATCGAGAACAAGAGAGAGGAGATACCAAAGGAGAAGAAGGTTGTTGAGTTAGAGTCTGCAGAATCTGGGAATCGTGTTGAGAAGACATATAGTCCGGGTGACTACATTTCATCAATAGGCCTGGATGGGCCAGATGTGGAATTACCAATAGAGGGAGAATTGTGTGTGATCCAAGGCGATAGTCTGGGATAGGGAACAGATGATTTAAAGGCTGTGGAAGAAGACCTTGCCAATCTCCAGTTTTACAGTGACCAAGATCCAGGGGGCGCAGCAGTCAACTGGTTTGACTTTGAGGAATCAGCAGAGGCTACTGGGTGGTTAGATGATCAACCATATGTGGTGGAAGAGTTCCAACCAGGACAGAGCCCGGCAGGGGCACAAATGTCGGTGATAGTCGAAAGAGTCAGAGAACAGAATACATCGCCGGAGAATGCCGGTGTTAAGAATTTCGCTCTAGATTGGAGCATTCTGAATGCAGGAATTATTGAGCAGCCAGCTGTGTTGATACGGTCGGAACAAGAAAGATTTGAAGATCCCGCGAGAATCAGAAAGGCAAAGGCCCATGTAGGGACTGAAATTGCTGTGTGCGCAGGAACAGAGAATGCTGCGAGCATAGGGGTGAAAGGTACCGTGAGTACGAGAACAATCATACCAGAACCGGACAGATGTTTGTTGGCTGCTGATGAAATGTGGTGGGAAGATGAAGATTTATGTCTTGCCCATACGGACGAGGATTTGGGGAACAACCAACCCGATGACACCTGGTACCTTGGAGAAGTCGACCACATGACGAGAAGCGGACGGTATTTCAAGCCCCCGTACCTAGACCAGCCGAAGGCATCTGGGAAAGATAAGGAAGCTGAGAGACAGAAAGAGAAGCAAGTCGAAGAAGAGGCTGTACTAAAGCAGTTAAAAAAGATACAAGCAGACATCTCCATCTGGGGACTGCTTATGGCATCACGAGTGCACAGACAGGCTGTCCTATCAGCCATGGACAAGGCAAAGCTTTTGATAGAAACTATGCCAGAACAGCTAGTAGGCTTAGTTTTTCTGGGAGGAGCTATCCCGATGTTGACCTTTTCTGACAAAGAACTGCCACCTGAGGGTGCGAACCACAACAAGCCACTCTACATCTCCGTGGAGTGCAGAAACAAATGGATACTCGTAGTGCTTGTCGAGACAAGGTCCGCCATCAATGTATGTGCAGCAAGGACTGCCTATGCAATTGGCTTGAAGACCGCAAACTTCGTACCAACAGCCCAGGTGATTCGGGCATACGACAATACAAGCCGAGAAGTCATGGGAATAGTGAAGATCCAGACCAAGGTTGGGCCAGGACAGCATGAAATTGACTTTCACATCCTAGAGGTTCCGCTACTTTCAATCTACTCTTGCGGCGGCTGTGGCTGCATCAAGTCAAGGCAGTTTCTTCTACCTTGCATCAAATGGTGAAATACCCCTATGGAAAGGGAGTAGCCATTGTTTTTGGGAATTCATCAATCCATCCACTGTCGGAAGTATCTACACCAGTTTTGGAAATTGAGCACGGCATGGAGGACGTGTTTATGTCAGGTTTCACCCTTGCTGAGGCTCGGGTTGTACAAAGCATCATGGCTGCTAACGAGGAGGTATATGTCAGTGCTCAAGTGGTATACCTCATGAACAAGCTTCAACATATCCTCGGGATGGGATTGGAAAAGATCGTCCGGAAGCGCGTCGCAGCATTGGCCGAGGTGCCACATAACCCACATACCTTTGGCTTGGGTTATCTGCCCACCAAAGAGGATTGGGTAAGGAAAGGAAAGGAAATGGCCGGAAGAGCTAGAGCGAAACAGATGGGGAAGCCTTTTGACTTAATGCACGGGCCCATTCAGGGTACCCTAAGCGGACGCTTCGTCCGGGAGGGGGAGGACTTTCCGTTCTGTGGCTTCCCAGAGCCATGGCTCAACGCAGAGATGAAGCGTGTGCCGGGGTTTGAGATTTTCTTTGACCTACAGTTACCTGGGGATCACGTTGCCGGAGAGCAGACAGACCCATTAGCTGAGGCTGAGCAGAGTAAGGAAGTACAGTCTGAGGATGCTGAAAATGAAATGGGGGTAGCGCTGGCGTGCCTACTTTCAGATCCTCCGATCGAACAGAAGTGCTTGGGGAATAACTTTTCGGTATGCATGATCGGGAATGAAACGGTTGCGGGCCTATCAGCAACTATTTTGGATGCATCCGTTGCACCCTCTCTCGTTTGGCAATACGAAGAGGGATTTTTATCAAACAGCACCAGGTCAGGTAGTGAGCCGGAATCTGATTCCACCGAGTCTTGTGAGTCGAAATCAGGTTCCAGCTCAACTGAGTCTGAGTCCGGTATTCCTGGGGGTGATAACCCGGATGCCACAGTCCTGTCCAGGTTGTCTTTTTCTTTCTCCTTTGAGTCTGTTGTAACAGAAGAATCAGACGGTTTGGAAGTATTTAATGAGAATAATGTGGATGTGGTTTCCGAGTACTTTTCTGTGCCTTTGATATACTGCTTAAATCCGGGCTTTCAAAATTTTGACGAAAATGATGAGGAAGAAATTCCTCCGGTTTTGCAACGATTAATTGATCAAGAGCAGGAAAGATTTGTTAAACCTTTAGTTGATAAAATCACTACTGTGAATATTGGTATTAAGAAGGACCCGCGGCTGGTCCAGATCGGGTCCACGTTGTCTTTGGAGGAACGCGAGCGCTTAGTCGCTTTATTAAAAGATTTCAAAGATGTTTTAGCGTGGTCCTACAAAGACATGCCTAGAATCGATCCTGAGATTGTACAGCACCGGATCCCTCTTGACCCTGAGGCCCGACCTGTCAAACAGAAACTCAGAAGGATTCGTCCAGACTGGACCATCAAGATTAAGGAAGAGGTCACCAAGCAAATCGATGCAGGCTTCCTGCTAATATCCGAATACCCGACTTGGTTGGCCAACATTGTTCCAGTGCCGAAGAAAGATGGCAAGATCTGAGTATGCGTAGATTTCAGGGATTTGAATAGAGCTAGTCCGAAGGATGACTTTTCCCTACCGCACATTGATGAGTTAGTGGACTTCACAGCGGGGCATGCTTTGCTTTCGTTTATGGATGGCTTCTCAGGTTACAATCAGATAGTGATGGCACCTGAAGACCGGGAGAAGACTGCTTTCACCACCTTGTGGGGGACATACTGTTATAGAGTGATGCCATTTGGGCTAAAGAATGCTGGAGCTACATATCAACGGGCCACGACCACAATATTGCATGACATGATCCACAAAGAGGTGGAGGTGTACGTGGATGACATGATTGTCAAGTCCAAAGAAAGAGAAGGCCACTACACCGCCTTGCGAAAGTTCTTCCAAAGGATCAGAGAATTCCGGCTGCAGCTGAATCCTCAGAAGTGTACGTTCGGTGTTACGGCGGGAAAAATGCAAGGGTTTCTGATTACACAAAGGGGCATCGAAGTCGACCTTTCCAAAATCAAGGCCATCCTAGAAATGCCACCACCAAGGACTGAAAAGGAGGTGCGGGGCTTTCTGGGTAAAGTGCAATTCATAAGACGGTTTATTTCAAAATTAACCTTGACTTGTGAACCACTTTTTGGGGTCCTGAAGAAATGAAAGAAATTCCAATGGGACGGCCGATGCCGAGCTTCTTTTCAACAGATCAAGGAATACTTACAGAACCCGCCTGTGCTGTCACCACCAGAGCCGGGGAGACCGTTGATATTGTATCTTCCGGTAACCGAGACCACAATGGGCTGCATGCTCGCGCAAGAATCAAAGGACAAAGTGGAAAGAGCCATCTACTATCTGAGCAAGAAGATGCTAGAGTATGAGACTCAGTACACACCGTTGGAGAAGGCTTGCTTAGCTTTGGTATGGGCTACCAGGAAGCTGCGGCACTACCTGTTAGCTCACTCCGTAATGTTGGTTTCACGACTCGATCCCATCAAATATCTTTTCGAGAAACCGACACTTACGGGTAGGCTAGCTCGTTGGTTGCTGTTGCTTTCCGAATTCGATCTGAAATATGTGACATGCAAGTCAGTCAAGGGAAGAGCAGTAACAGAATTCTTAGCCGATCATCCAGTGGAAGGAGGTGAAGCATTTGAATACTTATTCCCAGATGAAGCCATTTTTCACATCGACGACGAGTATTGGACGATGTACTTTGACGGAGCGTCAAATCAGTACGGGTATGGGATAGGAGTGTTGCTAATAGCACCTGACAATTCCCGTATCCCTCCAGCCTTCAAACTCCGATTCAAAGTCTCGAACAATGAAGCTGAATATCAGGCATGCATTGCCGGTCTAGAAGCAGCCCTGGAACTAGGGGCAAGACGGTTGGACATCATCGGGGACTCAAACCTTGTTGTGTCTCAAGCAAAAGGAGACTGGAAAGTCAAAGAAGAAAAGATGATGATGTATCACCGAACCATGGACTTGTTAATTCCTCGGTTTGAGAAGCTAAATTTTGCTCATCTACTAAGAGAGAACAACAAATTCGCAGATTCTTTAGCAACTCTATCTTCCATGATAGACATCCCGTCCGGAGTTCGGATGCGTCCCGTCATCATTGACCAGAAATTCGCGCCAGCTTACAAGTCAATTGCTACCATAGATGAGGTTTAAGACGAAAACCCCTGGTATTACGACATTTGGAATTTCTTGGAGAAGGAAGCATACCCGCCAGGGGTAAATGCCAAGGACAAAAGGGCAATCAAAAGAATGGCCGTTAAGTTCATCATCTGCAGAGGTAAATTGTACAAGAGAGGTCATCTGGGAATGCATAAGCTATGCGTTGAAGCTGAAGAATCAAAACGCCTGATGGAGGCCATCCATGGAGGAGAATGTGGAGCACATATGAATGGGGTAATGCTAGCGCGGAAGATCCTCAGGTAGGGTTACTACTGGTCCACCAAGGAGGAGGATTGTATCGATTTTGTTCGGCGATGCCACAAGTGTCAGATCCATGCGAATCGCATGAATATTCCGCCGTCGAAGCTGTACAATATGACTTCGCCATGGCCATTTTCATTTTGAGGAATCGATGTGATTGGGGCTGTTACTCCGAAGGGGTCGAATGGGCACGAGTTCATCCTGGTCGCGATAGATTACTTTACGAAGTGGGTCGAGGCCCAATCTTATGCGGTGTTGAATGCTTCGCATGTTGCGAAATTCATCAGAAACAACATCATCTGCCGTTATGGGGTCCCAAATGAGATTATTTCAGACAATAGTTCCCATTTCAAGAAGAAGGTAACTGATTTGTTAAAGAAATACAATGTGGCTTTCCATAAGTCGTCCACATACCGGCCGCAGACCAACGGAGCAGTTGAGGCCGCCAACAAGAACATCAAGCACATACTGCAGAAGATGGTGGAAACCCACCGGGATTGGCCAGATAAGCTGCCGTTTGCTTTGTGGGGCTACAGGACTTCAATTAGAACTTCTACCGGAGCGACTCCGTATTCATTGGTTTATGGGATGAAGGTCGTTCTACCTATCGAAATTGAGGTTCCGTCATTGCGAGTATTGGCTGAGTGTCAAATAGCCAAAGCAGATTGGCAGCAGTGCAGGTTTGAGGAACTCATGCTCTTTGATGAGAGAAGATTGAAAGCACCGTACCATGTCCAAGGTTATCAGCGCAGAATTGCCCGGGCTTTCAACAAGAGAGTCAAGTCCAGGAATCTAAAGGAAGGGGATTTGGTGCTCAAGGACAACCGAGCTCCCATCCACGACCCAAGGGGCAAGTTTAGACCCAATTGGACTGGTCCCTACATCATCAAAGCTATCTGGTCAGGTGGAGCTGTGGTTCTGATGGATCTAGATGGCCTAGACTTCTCCCAACCAATCAACATGGACAAGTTGAAGAAATATTACCCTTGAGAGGCTCGCTAGGCCGAAAACCCAAAAGGGTGACCTAGGCAAAAGTTAGAGCATAGAAAATTGGAAAATATAAAAACTGAGCTCGCAAGGTTGAAAACCCGCAAAGGGCGGGCTTGGCAAAAGTTAGAGCGTAAAAGGAGAGTGAAAATACTCGAGTGAACCCAAGCCTGAACTACGTAAGGCTTGATTCCTATCTTTGGGATACGTAGGCAGCTTCATCCTGAAGTTCAGCCATAAACTTTTCCCCGATTAACTTTGTCCATTTGATAATCTCAGTCATCTTTGTCTACCAGCATCCATTGGAATCTCCGGTGCAGTGCTATTCAGACTAGGGCCAACTTTCCGTTGCCATGCAGTGCTGCGGTACTATTCAGACTAGGGGCAACTTTCCAGTTGCAGGGATCCGGGTTGTGCATCTCAGTGACAGTTTCAGGCGTGTCCAGTTCTGATCCATATCGAAAATAGTTTTGAAAAGTTCTGATAAAAGTTGACTTTGTTTAAATTAATCTTTTTACAACTAAGACCACCTCTAGACCAAAACAGGAAATTTTCAGTACCATAACCTTCAAAATTCATTGATTTCAGTACAAAGTCCTCCTGCTCTTGCATATAAATTAAAGTCGCTGTTTATTACATTCATAAGGAAAACTTGAAAGTACTAATAAAGCAATAAATCCGGGGCATAGCCAAGTCAGGTGTTCCTGCGCCCCCTCCCAGAGCTGGTCGAAACCCTCGGTGCCAAGCTGGGCCCGATCTGTGCCGCCTCATTGAGCCAATCTATGCACTCATCAGACAAAGTACAACTGAAAGTAGGAGCGGGGGCTAGGAGTTCTCTAGTCCTCCACGTTGCGGCCTGCCGAGCATGTTGCGCACCTCGAAACGGAAAGGCAGCTGGATATTCTATCCCCTCTGGGGGGCAAATCTGGTCGTGGCCAAACTGGTGCTGGAACTGGAACGGGAAATAGAATACACAATGGGTCAAGCCAATCAACTGAATCCCAATCTGTCGGGACATGCTGTAGCCCATTGCCGGCAGATTGAGCCAAGGGCACCGCCAAGCAATGCGGTCTGCGGACAGGCTGCACATCCAATCAAACCACCATCCCTCGTCAAGGTCATTGACTAGACGTTGTCTGAAGAAGTAGCCGCGAGCTGAGTATGCTGGGCAAGAGTCCACAACCTGCAACTTATCCATCAACCACACCTGGGAAGGGATGAAAAATGAGAGATTAAAGAATAGAGAGATGTATGATGAGAGAAAAGTGAGAAAAGGGTTTTGTGAGAAAACGAATTTGAGGGCCGAGCGGTGTGAGCAATACATATGTAAGATTGGGTGGGAAACATTACCTGCAGCAGTAGTGGACTCCCCGCAAATCTGGTCGTCTCTCGATGATAAAAGGCGTCTAGGCCCATCAACGTCTCTGCTAGAGTCATGGCGATGCAGCTCTTGCCCTCCTTTAAACCTAGGGCAACCATGATCAATTGGACGCTAGATCCCCCGGAGCTTGAGGAAAACAGAAAATGAGATAGCATGCACAAACAGAGGGCATGTCGCCGGAAGCCTTGCCAATGATGGTCGCCGCGGTCACCAGTATCCGAAAACTGATGAATCAAACTCGGAATATCTAGCATTCCGTCACAAATCAGAGATCGAGCGTCATACATAGTGAGTCCACGCATTCGCCCTAAGCTTTGAACATGACCAAAGTTAAGCTGGGGTAAGATCTCCTCGTCACGCTCGGATTCCATTAAAGCTTGAAAATCTTCGAAGGTAGGGCATACCTCTTGCCCGCTAAAGCTAAAGACATGAGTCACCGGGTTCCAAAACCTCGCTGCGGCATGAAGAAACGGAAAGTGCAGTAGAGAGCGACTCAGAGTGAATAGTGCATTTATGCCGAAACCCCGAAAATTCAGCTTTTCCGAGCCATCCAACTTGTTAATCCAGGACGAGAGATTCTGGGCAAGAAATCCCTCCATTTCGAGCAAATCAGTGTTGAATTGAGTAGAACTACGAAGCTGAGGCCTTTTGTAGGGGATAAGATTGAGTGGAGGACAGGTGTCAACATTCTGGTGATTCTTTCATTCACGGCCGGCCGGTCAAATATAGCGCCAACCGACCACCACTTTTGGCCGGTGACAAGTTATCATGGCCAATGGCCTCCACCCCTGGCCGGTGGTCTTCCTCCTTGTTCTATGAACTATTTATGCTGAGAATTTGGGGAATGCCACCACTTCCAAGGCCCTCCGATGATGGATTTTGCGGCGTCACGCCCACTTGCTTATCGAATTGTTGTAAATTTGCTTATCGAGTTGTATTTCACTCTTTTCAAGTCTTCGTTGCTTGTCGAGCTGTACTCGCACGCGGCTAGCTTATTGAGTTTCCTTGCTTTGCTTGTCGAGTTGTAAGTCAGTCCACTACCTAATTATTATGCTGCGAATGCTCAATTTTCAAACCGAGTTCAAATTTCATTCACATTGTTTTGTGATACCATGCGATGCGATGCTTAGGAAGCACAAATGTAACATCATTTTGATTAAAATGGTTGTTTCATTTCCCTCATGTGTTTTGCAAAATACACATTTTTGAAAAGGTAAAACCTGCTTAAGGCAGTGCAATGTGTTGAAACTACTAGTAAAAAGGAAAGTAAAGCAAAAAGAAGAACAAGGCAGCGAAGTATCAGGATTGATGCCGGTAACCCCTCCCTTGTGGTCAATACATCTCTCGCGTCCTTGTTTGGATCAATTGTATGGTTCGGCACCTTCATTTCTCGAGGCAGTGCAAGGAAGTACGCCTTCGAAACATTCATAGATCTCCGAGTTGACCTCAAGTTGTGTTTTCTATGAACGATGCTTTGTACATACGAGAAACATCCCTTCCCGTATCCTTTATGTATCTTGTGAACTTCACGAATCCTTTCAATCATACTGTGTTGCAGTACTTTGCATTTCAGTATCATGAATAGCTTGTCTTTGTTCAATTTCAAGTTCCTTTTTATACACATTGCGTTCATACGTGCATTGCTCTACTTACATGTGTTCAATTTCAAGTTCCTTTTTATACACATTGCTTGCGTAGACCGCATGCTTTACTTACATGTGTTCAAGTTCCTTTTTATACACATTGCTTGCGTAGACCGCATGCTTTACTTATATGTGCTCAATTTCAAGTTCCTTTTTATACACATTGCTTGCGTAGACCGCATGCTTTACTTGCATGTGCTCAATTTCAAGTTCCTTTTTTTACACATTGCTTGCGTAAACCGCATGCTTTACTTACATGTGCTCAATTTCAAGTTCCTTTTTTTACACATTGCTTGCGTAGACCGCATGCTTTACTTACATGTGCTCAATTTCAAGTTCCTTTCTATACACATTGCTTGTGTAGACCGCACGCTTTACTTACATGTGTCCAATTTCAAGTCCCTTTCTATACACATGGCTTGCGTAGGCACGCATACTTTACTTACATGTGTTCAAATTTCTTCATACACATTGTGCACGTTGTCCCGTGTTCTTTACTTACATGTGTTTGTGCCTTCACAGCATTGTTATGTGCCCCACTCGACTTGCGTTGTCATGCACTTTCGATTACATTATTAGGCATGTTGCTAACAATATTGTACCTGTTAAGTTTGCTTTCTTTGCAGGCACGATATTGTATGTACGGTTCATTTGAGGCTGGTGGAACCAAACGAACCAGACAGGTACTGTATTCTCTGAGTGTGACGTATCGAGAATTGCATCCTTTCTGCATTGTAGTGTAGTTTGGTGCATGATAGCTTAAAATTGTCGCATGTTATGCTTCGTTACAGCTTTCTTTGCATGATCATAAGTTATGCTCGGCTTGGTGCATTGTCTTGCATTCTGCCCCTGCCCTCGGGCACATATCTTTATCTGCAGCTTGTATGCCTTGTCTAAGTCTTCGGCCTTGTCAAAAATGGGTCGTCTCTGGGCATTGACATTCACTCTCGTCGTTGTTATAACTTTCGAGTTCTGTCAAAGAGGGGCAACTGTAGACACCCCATTTTTGACCATTCTCAAGACTTGGACGTCACCGCTCGAACACTCGGTGATTACTCATGTTTGTGTTTCGTTTTGAGTTCCCGGAGGTCTCGGCTACGCGCCTTGCCTCAGGATCTGTCAACTCGACTGTTCTGTGTTTGGTTTGGGGCCAAACACTTGTGTTTTTGCTTCTGAGGGTAGAAAGTAGCTTGTTAGCTACCCCTGACACCCACCGGCCTTGGTTTGAGGCCACCGGCCATGTTTTGAGGCTACCGGCCATTGGTGAATTATACCATTGGCCGGTCGGCACTCAGTATGGCCGGCCGGTCATCTGTTTGGCTGATGACCGCCTTTTCTGGCCGGTAGAACTTTTTTACCTTTTTCAGGCATGGTGCATGCCAGCTGTGCCAGCTCGAATGCACCAAACCTGCCCCGGGGCATACATGTGGCTGTTTTGCCCTTTTTGCCCCCTTTTGGTCAAAGCTTCTTAAGGAAGCTTGACCCTTTGTCAAAGCTTCTTGAGGAAGCTTGGCCAGCTGTCCTAGCTTCCTCAAGAAGCCATGACCTCCTTGCCCACTTTGCCCCTTTTTACTTAGCTTCTTTGAGAAGCTTAGAACCATTTCCTTTGCCTATATAAGGACCTCTCCTCTTCCATTGTTGGGGGTTAGCAAAAAACAAAAAAGACACAGGACTTATACATATATTCTGATATATATATATCCTCTCTCTCTACATATTTCCCTCTCTCTCCTCCCTTGTGTGTGTTTTGTGGCCTAAAAGTGTATTTTTACCTTAGTTTTGCACTAACACACACACCATCACACCTTACTCCGACCTTGAGGGGCTTGGAAGGTTTGTTCTTGAGCTTTTGCACTGATTTTGATTAAAAGAAGCGGGGTGCATTTGCTGTTCATCAAGGGTTCTTCAAGGGTAACTACTTTACTTTAGTTTCTCCAATCTTGCATTGGCTTTTGACCTGTCTTGCATGTTGATTTAGGCTTTGTGTATAACTGAAAAAGGTCTTGTATCTTCATTCTTAAGATTCTTCATTAAGGTCGTTTTGGTGTTTGGGGTCGACCTTCCCCTCTTAGGCCTCTTTTGGCCTCTTTTTGTGCTCTTTCGGCAAGCTTTGTTTTACCTTGGTGTGTTGGCCTTCTCACCACTGAAATCCAATGGAATTTCAGTGGTGAGGAAGGGGTTCTAAGGTCTTGCATAGGGGAGGCACACCCCTCTCCGTTGGTCTCTCATTTTCGCATATTCTTGGCTCATAAGGGTAGCATGCATGATTAGGTGTTTTTGGTTCCATTTCAGAGGTTTTTGTATGTTGTTAGGTCATAATATGCCTCTGTTTTTGGTTGAATTAGTGGTCTCTTACATGCTTAATATACTTGCTTAATGTTGAGCTACCTCATATACTTGTTGCACATTTGGCATGATTTGTGCCTTAGCTTCATTTGCATGCTTGAGCCATGTTTGTATACTTGCATTGCATTGTTTAGCCTGGGGTGTCAAGCCAAACTTGAGGGGTGAGAAGTGTTCATACTTCAAGTGATGCAACATCTCTCAACCCTCGGTCGCCGAGGCCCTTGACTCTAACATGATGGGGTCTTGGTACTCATTTGTGTGTTGCATGCATTTTCATTGAATGGCACACTTGGCTTTTGGGCCTTCATGCATTGAAGTACGCGATTGATGGCCCGAGGGTCGAGGGCCATGCTCCCTTGAGTCCATTGCATGATAGGGAGAATGGCCATGCATACATTGCTTTGAATTTCCTTGCCATGCACTGTTTGCCCTCTGCTGCTGTCAAAAACAGGTTCAGCAGGAATATTTGGCCGGCCGGCCAAATACACTGTCGACCGGCCATTCATTATTTGCCGATGGATTTAAAAATGGTCGATAACCATCCGGACATGGCCGGTGAAAATTCCACTTGGTCGGTGATGCTCCCCAGTGTCTAGAGAGTTCACCTTGGGAGTTTCACAATTTTAGGAGGAGCAAGGCAGTGTAAACAGAGGCAACATTGGCATGGTACGGATTTTTAGGCAAGACGAGTCAAGCATGCATCATCCACACATTTCGAGGCAGGGGCTGTGGCCACTTTAATTCTTTGTTTGAATTGTTAACTAATTGGAACTTCTGTAATAATTAATTTAGCGCTATTCATTCAGACTGTAATATTTATTCGGACCCTCCGAGCGAGGGCAATTGTGTACTAAGTGTGCGTGAGTGTGTGTATGTCTCCCAACCCCACGTCTTTCTTCCCTTTTATTTACCCGCTTATGATGGTAGACTAGGGCATATTTAAATTAGCATACCTTATGCTATGCATGCGTGCATTCATACATTTGTCTTACATGCACCAGGCTCGGCACATCATGCTAACTGCATTGTGTTTCAATTCCAAATTGAATACGTGTTAGTTATGGCATTTCACATGCCATGTTTAGAATAGCCGAGCCCATTTCTAGCTGCATTTCGCATGTGTTGCATTAGTCATCTTAAACCAGGATCATGCATACGATTACTAACTAGTTTCTGTTTTGGCTTGGAGTACTCGGTAAGCATTTATGCTTTAGCATACCGCATGCGTGTGAGTGTTGCCATAATAGCATGCTTACCATGAGGCTAGCTGCTTATGTGATATAACTGCTTGAATGCCTGTGGATGGAGGTTGAATTACCTAAATTGGAATGATGCATTAAAACTGTGAGTTTTAAGCCCACTAGATAGTGGCAAAACCATCTTTTCTAAAAGCCCACTCGAGGGTGGCAAAACCTGCATTTTAGCCTACTTGCAAGTAGCAAACCATCTTCAAAACGAACATGCAGTGTTTTGTTCCAATTTAGGCGATTTGGTCTATACTTGTTTGCTGTGCGCATAACATAGTAATTGTAGGCTAATAACCGGAATAAGAACACATAACGTTTTCAAAAACGGATATCACGGTTAGTAGAGGCTGATCTTCGGATCGGGCGAGAGGGGCTGCTCATAGCTGACCTTCCCCAATCGTACCCAAGCTCCCGAGCCGAGGCAACTTTGGTGATGACGGACACGTGGCCTTTGCCACCGAGTCAGGGTTTCCTAAATTCCCCATAAAAAATATTTACGTTGCGACTCTGTATCTGGCAAAGCAGTCCATGTTTGGCACTTCTTTTCAAAAATCTGTTACTCAAAACGATTTGCCGGATCTGGACTCTTTGGTACAGATTAAGGACCGTGACACAAATTGAGCCCGAACTGTAGCAAGGCCCATGGGCGCTTCTACACCGTCATTGTTATGACTTTCGAGTTCTGTCAAAGACGGGCAACTGTAGACACCCCATTTTTGACTGTCCTCAAGACTTGGACGTCACCGCTCGAACACTCGGTGATTACTCATGCTTGTGTTTCGTTTTGAGTTCCCGGAGGTCTCGACTATGCGCCTTACCTCAGGATCTCTCAACTCGACTGTTCTGTGTTTGGTTTTGCACCAAACACTTGTGTTTTTGCTTCTGAGGGTAGAAAGTAGCTTGTTAGCAACCCCTGACACCCACCGGCCTTGGTTTGAGGCCACCGGCTATGTTTTGAGGCTACCGGCCATTGGTGAATTATACCATTGGCCGGTCGGCATTTAGTATGGCCGGCCGGCCATCTGTTTGGCCGGTAACCTCCTTTTCTGGCCGGTAACACCTTTTTACCTTTTTCAGGCATGGTGCATACCAGCTGTGCCAGCTGGAATGCACCAAACCTACCCCGGGGCATACATGTGGTTGTTTTGCCCCTTTTGCCCCCTTTTGGTCAAAGCTTCTTGAGGAAGCATGACGCTTTGGCAAAGCTTCCTCAATAAGCTTGCCAACTGTCCTAGCTTCCTCAAGAAGCCTTGCCCCCTTTGCCCCCTTTGACTCTTTTTTGTTTATCTTCTTTGAGAAGCTTCAAAGCTTTCCCTTGTCTATATAAGAGCCTCTCCTCCTCCTTTGTTAGGGTTGAGCAAAAAAAACCAGAGCTATACACATATATATCTGATATATATCATCCTCTCTCTCTATATCTCCCTCTCTCTCTTCATTTTGTGTGGTTTGTGGGCCTAAAGTGTGTGTTTGTTCTTAGTTTTGCACACAAACACACACTACTACACCATACTTCGAATTTGAGAGGCTTTGGGGGTTTGTTCTTGAGGTTTTGGACTGGTTTTGATCAAAAGAAGAAGGCTGCACTTACTGTTCATCAAGGGTTCTTCAAGGGTAACTCGTTTACTTTAGATTCCCCAATCTTGCACTAGACTTTTGCCTATCTTGCTCATTGTTTTGGACTTTGTGTATGGCTGAAAAAAGGCTTGTATTTGCATGCTCAAGATATCTCATTAAGGTTGTTTTGGCATTGGGGGTCGACCTCCCCCTCTTAGGCCTTGTTTGGCCCCTTTTTGAGCTTCCTTTATTAAGTTTTGATTTCTTTGGTGTATTAGCCTTCTCACCACTGAAATCCAGTGGATTTTCAGTGGTGAAGAAGGGGGTTTGAGGTCATGCATAGGGGGGGTGGGGGACACCCCTCTCCCTTGGTCTCTCATTTTGTTCATGTTTTGGCTCATAAGGGTAGCATGTACGCTTGGTTGTATGTGGCCCTATTTCAGAGGTTTTTGGGTGTTATTTGGGCATATCTTACCTCTGTTTTTGGTCAGATTTGTGGTCCCTTACATGCATAATATACTTACTTTGTATTCTCCCATTTTGTCAAGAAGTGCATCATGTATTTAGGCCATGATTCTTGCATGCTCTAACTTAACTCCATGAAAGTCTTAGCATTATTTTGCCATGCTCAAGGACTGTTGGGGGCTGTTTTAGTCATATTTTCCATGTTTAGGGTAGCCTCTTTGCATTTTGGCTTGTGAGCCTTGAGCATGTGGGTCTCTAGCATGCTTAGCCTAGCTTATTCTAATGATTTGGAATCATTAGGGACCATGTTTCAATCCCCAAACCATGCTTATATGCCTGCATTCATCACCTCTTTCATGCTTTGAAGATGCGTCCTTTTATGCCTTGAAATGAGCATTGTGCATGCCTAAGTGTTTAAGCCTTCGGGGCTGCCATATCAGAGGGTTTTAGGACTTATTTCAATGCATCTAAACTCTGTTTTTGGTTGTATAGCTCATGCCATGTTGGCTTGGGGTAGTGGTAGTAGAATACTCCTTGGTTATGCCTTAATCTTGGGCCTATTGGTGTGTATGCTTACATGAGTATTTGTTCATCATTTTAGGCATCTTTTGTCACTGTTTTAGGAGTGGGTTGAGGTCTGCCCTTTGTGTCTTAAGTCCACCATTGCATGATCATGTTGCATTGGTTTCATGTTTGCATTGTATCATACTTGCATGCTTGCGTATTATTAGCTAGTTGCATTTCATGTCTTAGCTTACATGTTTGATTGCATTGCATTGTACATTTGCATGTTTAGCTTGCATCACATTTGGCATGTTTTGTAACTTAGTCTTTTGTACACTTGAGCTATGTTTGTATACATGCATTACATTGCTTGGTTTGGGGTATCAAACCAAGCACGAAGATTGAGGAGTGTTCGTACTCAAGGTGACGTAACACATCTCAATCCTCGGTCGCTAAACCCCTTGACCTCAACATGATAGGGTGTTGGCATTCATGTGTTTTGTTTGCATGCATTTACATCAAAGTTGCTAACTTGGCCTCTTAGGCCATCATGCATCAAAATGCATAATTGATGGCCCGAGGGTCGAGGGTCATGCTCCCTTGAGTCCCTTGCATGATAGGGAGTGTGCCCATGCTTACATTTGCTTGAAAATTCCATGCCATACACTACTTGCCCTCTGCTGCTGTCAACTGCAGGTTTCAGCAGGAAGATTTGGCCGGCCGGCAGTGTTGAGTGTCGACCGGCAAAGAATGTTTGGCCGAGAGCACAATATTTAGCCGATAACCTCATTCCCATGGCCGGTGGCCTTTTGATCTGGCCGGTGGCACTCCACTGCACTCAGAATGAAGTTCAAAGCAGTTCTGGAGACTTTCATAAATTTCAGAGGGGTGAGGCAGTGTAAACGGAGGCAACAGTGCTATGGCATGCATCATTTACGCATCCTTCCACCTCTGGCTTGCGCCTTTCCATGTTGAGCTTGGTCTGGTATGTGTCCTTACTTTTCACGTAAAACACAGTTCTGCATGTGTACACGCCTATTCCACGCTGGTATGTTGGTTTGAGGGTTGCGGCACCGTTTCTGTGTTAGACATGGCTTGTATGTGTACATGCCTTTCATAGGCAAGATTTGGTTTGGCCCGCGTGCCATATCCATTGCATTTTAGGTTGCATGCATTGCATCACCTTCCATCTATGGCTTGCGACTTTCCAGGTTGAGCTTGGTCTGGTATGTGCCCATACTTCTCGTGTCGAAACATAGTTCAGTAGACCGTTCTATGTTAGACGTGGCTTGTATGCGTACATGCCCTACCTAGGCAAGATTTGGTTTGCCCCGCGTGCCATATTCATTTCCATTACATTGTAGTGTCATTTTTGCATCCGGCATTAGGATCATTGTCCTTTCTCCGGCGGGTCGTTTCCCCACTTATGTCATTCCACCCAATACTTGTTCTTGTGTCTGTCTACAATGCTCATAGTTCAGTTGACCGTTCTATGGTAGACAGACTTGTTACCTCCATCAATCTATTTGACATAGGTTTGGTCTCGAACCACTCGTGATTGGATCGTGATTCAATTGCTTTGCATATAATTTGCATTGTTTTAATTACATTGCATCTTCATTTGCATTGTTTATACATTGTTTTGTATATATTGCATATCATTTTGCATCCATTCTTGCATTGTCATGCATGTTGCTAATGATATTGTACCTGTTAAGTTTGTTTTCTTTTCAGGCACGATATTGTATGTACGGTTCATTTGAGGCTGGTGCAACCAGACGAGCCGCACAGGTATTGTATCCTCCGAGTGAGACGTATTGAGAATTGCATAATTCTCTTACATCCTTTCTGCATTGTAATGTAGTTTGATGTATGCCATGCTTAAAACTGTCGCATGTGTGCTTCGTTACAGCTTTCTTTGCATGATCATAAGTGATGTCCGGCTCCGTGCATTGTCTTGCATTTTGCCCCTGCCTTCGGGCACATATCTTGTTTGTCTTGCATGTTTGTCTGAGTCTTCGGCCTTGTCAAAAATGGGTCGTCTCTGGGCTTTGACATTCACTCCCGTCATTGTTATGACTTTCGAGTTCTGTCAAAGAGGGGCAACTGTAGACAGCCCATTTTTGACCGTCCTCAAGACTTGGACGTCACCGTTTGAACACTCGGTGATTATCCATGTTTGTGTTCGTTTGGAGTTCCCGGAGGTCTCGGCTCGCGCGCCTTGACTCAGGATCTCCGAACTTGACTGTTTAGTGTCTGGTTTTACACCAAACACTTGTGTTTTGCCTTGGAAGGGCAGGGTAGGGCTTGTAGACCATCCCCACCCACCACCGGCAGTGGCTAGAGGCCACCGGCTGGTTTTTGCTACCACCGGCAATGTATATTGCCGGCCGGCACTATTTGTTGCCGGTCAGCACTATTTAGTGCCGGTCGGCACTCTTTTTTGCCAAGATGACCTTTTTGACCGGCCGACTACTGTGCATCTGCTTTTGCAGATATTTTAAGACAGCTGTCTTGCTTTTGGCTCCCCTCCATACACGTGTATGGAGGGATCTCCCTCTTATGAAGCTTGTCTTGTAAGCTTTACAAGACAAGAAGTTCCATAAAGGGAGGGGTTGGTCTCTTGGCTTAAGGGTTGGAGACTTAGGATATTTTTGAGGGCTTAGACAGCCATTGTTAGGGTTTGAGTTCTAGGGTTAGGGTTAGATACACTTCCTATCTCTCTTTCCCTCTCATTTGTGCTCTAGGTGTTTTGTGTCTTACTATTGCACACAAACACCTAGTGTTTCACCTTTGTCTAGCTTTTGAGGTTCTAAGGGACTAATTTTGAAGTCTTGGTGTTGGATTCAAGCCAAGGGAGGCCATTGGAGCACCATTGTTGAAGGGGACATCAAGGGTAAGAATCTAGTCCCATTATTCCCCATTTTTGCACCTTATTTCTACCTGTCTTAAATTCGTTTTTGAGCTTGGTATATAACACAAAAAAGTTCTGTTTTTAGACCCTCTTGATTGTTTATTAAGGGTGTTTTGTAATTTGAGGGTGCTTGACCCCTCTTAGGCCTTGAAAGGCCCCATTTTGAGCCATTTTGTGCTAATTTCGGGACTTTGGTGTTTGGGCCTCTTCACCACTGAAATCTTGAGGGATTTCAGTGGTGGAGATGGTGCCTTGATGTCTCTAAAAGGAGAGGGCCACCCCCTCTCCTTGTTGTCCTTAAAAAGGGCATGTTTTGGCTTCCAAAGGGAGCCTATGTTTGAGTGTGTGTTGAGCATGTATAGACTGTTTTTCATGCTTATATTTCCATAATATGACATGATTTTAAATTGGTTTTGGTACTCCATGCATGCTTAGCATAGTTGCCATGTAATGCCTTGTTTATGCCTTAATATGCCATAGGTTGTTAGCCTTCGTTGGAGCATGTTTTAGGCTTAATCTTGTGAAGATTATGTGCATATTTTGCCATGTTGTAGGTCTATCCTAGGTTGTATGGGTCGGATTTGGCATGCATCATATAGCCCCTTTGCATTTCGGCTTGTTAGCCTTAAGTATGTGCATGCATAGCATGACATCTTTGCATTGATTTGGTGATTTGGGACCACCCTACGTGTCTTTTCAGTCCCATTTTCATGCCTATGTGTTTGCCTTGAATGTATCTTTAATGCTTTGGAAGCTTGTGTAGCATTGCTCCTTGTTTTGGCACTTGTGCATGCCTTTAAATTTGAGCCTTTTAGATGCCATCTAAGTGGTCTTTTGGGCTTCATTTCATGTGCTAAAATTCTGTTTTTAGTCATTTAGTTCATGCCATGTTTGGTCTTGCTAAGTGTAGTTCAATGCCCCATTGGTTTGCTTTGAACACTTGGACTATTTGTTGCATGTTTGGCTTGATTTTGTTGCTTGGTTTGGCACCATCCTAACATGCATTTTCAGAGCTTATGTTACATGCTAATTGCCCGTGTCATCCCCCTTTCAAATGTGTTTGAGGGTTGTTCAATTGGTCCCTAAGTGTTGGCCTTAACATGTGTATGTGTGCATGTGTATTTAGCCTCCATTTTTGGGCATTTTGGCCACTGTTTTAGGACCATTTGGGGCTGCCTAATTCATGTTTAAGTCCATCTTCTATTTGCTTTGCATGCTTACCTTGCATGTTTGCTTGTAAGCTTTGTATAAGTACATTGCATTGTTCATGTTGCATGAAGGATAACATGCTTAGGTTGCATTGCATCAACATGCATTCCTTGCCCCTTGATTTGGTGATAGGGATTAGGACTTTGGTTTGATTTGGTTTGCATGCATTTGAAATCAAAGTTGCATACTTGATCACTTGGGCCATCATGCATGGAAATGTGTGATTGGTGGTCCGAGAATCGAGACACATGCCCCTTTGAGTCATTACCATGATAAGGGACATGGTTGGTGCATATATGCCTTGAATTGTGCTGCCATGCTTTGCCTTGCCCTCTGTTGCTGTCATTTGCAGATTCTGCAGGAACACTATGCCGACCGGCAGTGTAAAGTGCCGACCGGCAATGATTTCTCTGCCGACAACTTCATTTTGTGCCGATGGCCATAAAACATTGCCGGTGACGGTTCCATTCAGCCGGTGGTATTCCCTGATGTCCAAAGAAGCAGTTCTAAGGTTTTGGCAGCCTCTAGAGGAGTAAAGGAAGGAAAACAGAGGCAGCTTATGCATGGCGATGCGTTTCCGAGCGAGGTCCGGGCATGCGCTGCATTTGGCTCTCCTCCCCGAGGCGGTTTAATGCTTTTCCTAGATTAATTAATTAGCTTATTAATTAATTAGGCAATTTTTGTAATATTTAATTAGCTTGCGTAGTTAATTAATTTGTAATATTTATTTGGTCTCTCCGAGCGAGGGCAAATCTGTAATAAGCGTGTGTGGGTGGTGTGTATGTCTTCCAATCCCCACTTCTTTCTTCCCTTTTATTTACCTGCTTATGACGGTAGATTAGGGCATCTTTAAAATTAGCATACCTTATGCTATGCATGCGTGCATCCATGCATTTGTATTGCATACATTAGGCTCGGTACATCATGCTAACTGCACTAGTACTTTAATTCCAATTTGAATACGTGCATCGATTAATTGTATTTCATATGCCATGTTTAGGGTTAGCTGAGCCTGCCTAGATTGCATTTTCGCATGTGATGCATTAGCCATTTTTAACATGAACTAGGACATGCATGTTTGCTAACTAGTTTACTGTTCCTGGCACGGAGTATGATGTAAGTAGTTATGCTTTAGCATCCCGCATGCGTGTGAGTGTTGCCATGACAGTATGCCTGCCATGCGGCTAAGTGCTTATGTGTTAAATTGTTTTAATGCCTGTGGGTGGAGGTTGGATTGTTTGAGTTGGAAAAACTCGTTGAAATTCGTATTTTAGCCTACTTGCGAGTAGCAAAATTCCAAAGAGCTTTTCAAAACCGAACGGATATGCAATGCTTATTTCCAAATTAGGCAATCTAGTCTATACTTGTTTGCTGCGCGCATAACATAGTAATTCTAGGCTAATAAATGGAATAAGAACACGTAATGTTTTCAAAATCGGATATCACGGTTAGTAGAGGCCGGTCATCGGACCGGGCGAAAGGGGGTGCTCATAGCTGACCTTCCCCGATCGTACCCAAGCTCCCGAGCCGAGACAACTCCGGTGATGACGGACATGTGGCCTTCGGCACTGAGTCAGGGTTTCCTAAATTTCCCCATTTAAAAAATATTTAGGTGGCGACTCTGTATCTGGCAAAGCAGTCCATGTTTGGCACTACTTTTTCCAAAATCTGTTTCTCAAAATGATTTGCCAGATTTGGACTCTTTGGTTGAAGATTAAGAACCGCGACACAAATCGAGTCCGAACTGTAGCGGCGTCCCTCACGGGAGTGTGTTACAAGTGTTTAGATTGTCAACAAGTAAAAACAGAACGCCAGAGGCCAGTAGGACTTCTTCAACCTTTGTCAATTCCTGAGTGGAAATGGGAACACATCTCCATGGATTTTGTGATTGGTTTGCTGAGGACACAAAAAGGTATGGATTCAATTTGGGTTATAGTTGATAGATTAACTAAGTCAGCACACTTCTTGCCTGTTAAGACAACCTTTAATGCCGATCGACTTGCTTTGTTGTATATGAATGAGATTGTTAGGCTTCATGGAGTGCCGATGTCCATTGTGTCAGACCGAGATATGAAGTTTGTTTCTAGATTTTGGCAGAGTCTACAAAGAGCTTTAGGAGCCGCGTTGAGGTTTAGCACAGCTTTTCATCCCTAGACCGATGGCCAAACAGAGAGAACAATTCAGACACTTGTAGACATGCTTAGGGTATGTTTATTGGACTTCAAGGGAAGTTGGGAAGTGCAATTTCCATTAGTGGAATTTTCCTACAACAATAGTTATCAAGCTAGCATTAGCAAGGCGCCGTATGAAGTTTGTATTGAAGGAAGTGCAGATCGCTGATAAGTTGGACCAAGGGGAGAGACAAAGCTTTGATTGGTCCCGAACTGGTTCAGGTGACAACTGAGAAGATTAAACTTATCCAGCAAAGAATCAAAACTGTTTAGAGTCGACAAAAGAGTTATGCCGACTAGAGGCGAAGAGAGTTAGAATTTGAAGTTGGGGATCATGTATTCCTGAAGATTTTGCCGATGAAAGGAGTTTCAAGATTTGGGAAGAAAGGTAAATTAGCACCTCGTTATATTGGACCATTTGAAATTCTTGAGAAAGCTAACCCCGTTGCTTACAGACTTGCTTTGCTGCCAGAACTAAGTCAAGTCCACAATGTGTTTCATATTTCGATGTTGAGGAAGTATATTTGGGATCCATTGCATGTGATTGACCATTTCGGGATTGTAATTAATGAAGATTTGGGTTATGAGGAAAAGCCGATACAGATTCTTGATAGGCAAGTGAAACAATTGAGGAACAAGTCGATACTGATGGTGAAGGTTGAATGGAAAGAGCATTATGGCTGGGATGCTGCATGGGAAATGGAAGAAGAAATGAAAATCCGACATCTGGAGTTGTTTGTGGGACGAGGTAACTGAAGTTTGGGGACCAAACTTCCTTAAGGGGGGTAGGATGTAATAACCCTCGCTTTATCTTGGTCATGCTCACATGCATACACATGAATTTGTTTTGTTAAGTTGCATTTACAGACCTTGATTTGTTTTGTTTCTCACTTGGTGTGTGTTAAGCCGAGGTCATCTTAAGCCTAGGTCACACTTTCAGACCTCTTACACCGAGGACCATCTTGGAACCACTTTGGTTGACCTCCACCTTCACCCTGGCGTCTTGGCCGAGATGTCATCATCTAGGTTGAGATGTTATCATCTAGGCATCCGACATCTTTGAACCTTGCACCTAGTGATCTTGTACCGGGACTGGAATGACCTAGACCGAGGTGTGGCACATCTAGGCCGAGGTGTGGCACAGCTGGGCCAAGTGTTATCCTTCCTAGCCGAGATCATTGAGACCTTGCTTGCCGAAGCCTTTGTCCTAATCTGAGATCATTACCTGCCGGAGTGCCCATGTCACCTTGCTTGTTGTGTACACTTTGTCATGCTCTTGTCTTGTCAGTCAGTCACCTTTTGAGGAGAGCCAATTGGTCGTTGCCATGTGCCCCAGTAGAGGGTTAAGTCAGTCGGCAGTAGAGAAAACATATCTTTTGTCATATCTTTGTTCTAGGAAGAGAGAGAAGCTCTAGGAAGAGAGGAAGAAGAGTTCTTAGAGTGAGAATAGATTTCCAAGCTTGATCTTCACACCTTGAGCCGTTAGATCCACGAAATGATGCACACATTGTTAAGTAGCAAACAATATGATGCAATTCTAATATCTTTCTAAGGGAAATCCTGTGCTCTTTAGGACTCAAAGTGTGTGAATAACGTACTATAAGGAACTTGTGGTCTGATACCAATCTGTCACGATCCCATTCCGCCCCTAGTAGAATGGTACCGTGATGGCTAGTAATCCGAGATTACCAAAGACCAACTTTCAAGGAATTCACACACAATCAGAGTATATATATGGGGCTAGCATGTGCGAAAACAATAAATTTAAATCTAATTAGTCCATGAGAGCTGTGCAAAGTCAGATGAAATGTCATACATCTTTACATAGCTTTACAACTTGGGTACAACAAAATGAAGTACAAAAAATACATCTTGACCAAAAGGCTTCTCGAACCATCATATACAAAATACAAAGAAATGCAAGCTAGAAGAATGATCTTCAAGATGCTACAAAATATGAATCCAAAACAAGTTGCAAGGCACATCTAGGCGCCGCTGCCGTCCTGCTCATCACCTACATATATATAGAGAGGGTGAGCTTGGATACTCAGTGAATGGTACAATTAATAAAGGGTTTTGCATGAATAATATCCGAGATCTTTATCAAGCGACACACATTATATCTTGCACAAAATCAAAGGCAGAACAAGTTCATCTAACAAGTCATCATCAATCAAAGTCTTTCACGGCTTTCAAGTTTCAAGGGGTGACATTAACAAAGGTTGTGCTACCAATGCTTATAGTCCCCTAGCACGTACGGACTTTCAAAGGTTGTGCTACAAATGCTTATAGTCCCCTAGCATGTACGAACTTTCAAAGGTTGTGCTACAATTGCTTATAGTCCCCTAGCACGTACGGACTTTCAAAGGTTGTGCTACAAATGCTTATAGTCCCCTAGCACACACGGACTTTCAAAGGTTGTGCTACAAATGCTTATAGTCCCCTGGCACGTACGGACTTTCAAAGGTTGTTATCCAAAACAAGGCTAACACTTGATACACAAAATAGGAATAATCATTCATGCTTAACAAATACTTTTCCAAAACAAAACAAAGCAAAGCAAGGCTTTATCAAAACTTTATAACATAACTTTATTAAAAATCCCACTCACATAATTCTTCAACATCGGGGTCAAGCGAGAGTCCAAGTCCTACAAACACATGGCATAGTCTATTGAATGCACTTTCAAACAAGCTTTACATGAATGCAAATGATCTCGGCATTCCTTCAAAACTAAGTCGAACCAAAACAAAGCACTGTTCCTCATCTCGGGAAAACATAATGGGCACCAACCAGATCTTGGCTGAGGTCCCACACCTCCTTGCCGAGGTGTGGTCCCGATGGCCACATTCAAGGAAATGAAGTCGGGAAAATCTGGGTTTCCCTTTCTTGAAGAACATGAACATAAAGAACATGGATGCAAAGATCATAACTTATCATTACAAAATCTGAGATTTCATGCTATGAATTAAAAAACATGGACCTGGGTACCCATACTCAAAGATTTCATGAAAACAAGCACAAAAACATGAATCTCGATGCAAGCTTTCGGATCAAACAAGGCTTCTATTCAAGAACACATGAATATCACTTTCTCTTTCTAAAACCAAACTTTAAATTGATGCATGGTTTGCAAATCAGATTCGATCATGCAATGCAGCTAGATGATCAATAAGAACAACAAGAGTAGATTAAGATTCTAACCTCAAGACATGAATCTAATGGCTCAAGGTGTGAAGATCAAGCTTGGAAAATCTATCCCTCCTCTAAGAACTCCTTCTCCCTCTTCTAGAGCTTCTCTCTCCTCAAGAATAAAGACATATAGCAAATGATACATTTCTAGGTCTGCTGGCTGACTTAACACTTAGCTAGGACATGTAGCAATGGCTGGTTGGCTCTACTGAAAAAGGTGACTGAGTGAAAAGACAAGACCATGACAAAATGTGTTTTACAAGCAAGATGGCATAGGCACTCCGACAGGTAATGATCTCGGCTAATAACAACGCATTGGTAAGTAAGGAAACAATGATCTCGGCTTAGAAGGACAACACTTGACTAAGCTGTGCCACACCTTGGCCTAGAGGTGCCACACCTCGGTCTAGGTCATACCACTCCAGGACAATATCACTTTGGTGCAAAGGTAACATCTTGGCCTAGATAATATGCATCTCGGCCTTGGTGATGAACACCTCGGCCTAGATAATGACATCTCGGCCAAAATGTCAGGGCGAAGGTGGAGGTCAAACAAAGTGGTTCCAAGATAATTCTAGACTGAAGACGACTTCGGCTATACTCACACCAAGCAAGGTACAAAACATGCGGGAAACACTTAAGCAAACAAATCAAAGTTTTGAAAAAATGCAACATATCAAGACAAGATCGTGTAATATATTCCAGCATGACTAGAGTAGAGTGAGGGTTGTTACAATAGAAATTTCATGCTATACACAGCATCAAATTGTGTCACTTACAAAATTATTCGCTATTATTTCATTAACCCATATGCTTATTTATTCCCTCAAGAAAATTAATTATCTCAATTCTCTCCATATATGCCCTTCCATTAAGTCACATCCACTTCCGTGTTGTTAGTAAGACTGATTTTCTTTGTTATCTTTACAGGGCTCACGATTTTAGTGTTGAAAATTTTGATGAACGAACAGTTATGCTCTGTGACCAAGTAGGGCTTGCATTTTCCCTTGTATATTTTACCATGCGTGTGTTCTTTTTAATTATCTAAATCTAACTGTTTATTGTTGTTTAGTGTGAGAAGGAGTACCATGTTGGCTGCTTGTGTGACAGTGGCCTCTGTGATTTAAAAGTAAGTTTCAGAATCTTTGTAATGCTTTCGACATGTATTTATTCATCGACTCAGTGTTGTTTCTCACAATTGGTGTAGGGACTGCCCAGGGATAAGTAGTTTTGTTGTGATGACTGCAATAGGATCCATGTGGCACTACAAAATTTAGTTTTAGTTGGTGCGGAGGTGATTCCAGCTTCAGTGTCATATGCAATACACAAAAAACATGTTGAGAAAGGATTTACAGATGGAGTTTCAAATGTTGTTCAATGGCGGATTTTAAGTGGGAAAAGTCGCTATCCAGAACATTTGCCAGTACTGTTGTCACGCCCCCAAACCGTCCCTAGTAGTTTGGTGCCGTGATGGCCAGTAATCCGTAATTACCGAAGGCCAACTTACAAGAATCACACACAATCAGAGTATAAAATATGGGGCTTACAAGTGCGGAAGCAATATATATACATATACAGAATCTAAATAGTCCATGAGAGCCGTGCTTAAGTCCAATGAAATGACATACATCTTTATAAAGTCTTACAACTCAAATACAAGAAGGAAATGAAATACAAAACACATCTTGACCAAAAGGCTTCTCAAGCCGACATATACAAGTGCAAATGAAAAATAAGCCGAGAAGCATGATCTTCAAGATGGTGCAAAAATGCTATTCCAAAACATGTCGGCAATGCACCCAAAAATACATCGGCATCACGTCTAGGCCTCAATGCCTTCTTGTTCATCACCTACATATATATAGAGAGGGTGAGCTTGGATACTCAGTGAATGATATTAGAAATAAAGGTTTTGCAAGATTGATATCCAAGATTTCTTTCAAAACAATACATAGCATACTTTACAATCAAGAGGGAAATCAAGTTCATTGCCAGCCTGTCAAGTTCTTTGGATGTTATTACATCTACTTAATACAAGTGGGTGATGACAATTCCAAGACAAGAGTGCAGTTGCATTATAGTCCCCTGCAGCTAAGGACTTTCAAGACAAGAGTGCAGTTGCATTATAGTCCCCTGCAGCTAAGGACTTTCAAGACAAGAGTGCAGTTGCATTATAGTCCCCTGCAGCTAAGGACTTTCAAGACAAGAGTGCAGTTGCATTATAGTTCCCTGCAGCTAAGGACTTTCAAGACAAGAGTGTAGTTGCATTATAGTCCCCTGCAGCTAAGGACTTTCAAGAAATGTCATCAAATCAAGATAGTGTTTAATATACAAGTAGGGATAGTCATTCATGCTAGATCAAGTACTTTTCAAAACAAGGCAAGACGAGATTTATGAAAGCAAGTATAACATAGCTTTATTAAAAATACCACTCACTTAGTTTCTTCACACGTCGGGGTCGAGACAAGCCCAAGTCCTACAAACACAGGGCAAAGCCTATTGAATGCACTTTCAAACAAGTCTCTTACGTATGCAAATGATCTCGGAAAAGCATGCTGGGCACTAACCAGGTCTAGGCCGAGGTTCCACACCTCCTCGCCGAGGTGTGTTCCCGAGGGCCACATGCAAGTAAAAGAGGTCGGGAAGCTCTGGGTTTCCCTCTGCTGATGAACATGAGGAACATGAGTGTGAAAACATGAGAAATATGAATGTTCGATCACAATCTGTTATCACAAATCTGGGATTTTCATGTTACGAGTTTGAAAACATGGACCTGGGTACCCATAGTTGAAAATCATGCAAGAACAAACACAAAACATGAGTCTAGGCAAAAAGCTTTCGGATCAAAACATGACTTTTCTTGAAGAACACATGAATGTCATTTTCTCTTTCTAAAATCGAACTTCAAAACGATGCATGGCTTACAAATCATATCCGATCATGCAATGCAATAACATGAACATAGAGAACATCATGAGCAGATCAAGAATCTAACCTTAGAACGCGGATCTAACGGTTCGATCTCTAGGAATCAAGCTTGAAGATCTACTTCCTCACTCTAAAACTCTTTCTTCCTCCTAGAGCTTCTCTCTCTACAAGACAAGGTTATGATACTAAATGATAGTTTTCTATACCCGGTTCTGGGGTTAACCCTCTGCTGAGACACGTGGCGGCGACTGGTTGGGTTCCTCCTGAAAAGGTGGCTGACAGACCAGACAAGGCATGGTGGGAAGGGTGTTCAACAAGCAAAGCGGTATGGGCTCTCTGACGAGGCAATGATATCGGCTAATAACGAGGCGTATCTAACACGCTATACGGAATGGCACTCCGGCAAGGGGTGACATCGGCTAACAAAGGACTTCGGCAACTAAGGTGACAATGACCTCGGCTAGGAAGGACGACACTTGACTAAGCTGTGCCACATCTTGGCCTAGATGCGCCACACCTCGGCCTAGGTCATACCACTCCAGGACGAGATCACTTGGGTGCAAGGTAACATCTCGGCTAATGTGGTCAAGGCAAGGACGGAGGTCAACAAGGAGTTCCAAGATACTTCTAGACTGAGGATGACCTCGTCTTGGAATAACATCGGCTAGCATAACTCAGGCAAGGCGTAACCTAAGTTTCACATCACGGAAGGAACAAGACAAGCATACTACACTTAAACAAATCACAAGGCTTCAAAACAAGGCATGGATCACATTAACTCAAGCGAAACAAATCACAACACACACATGCAAACTTAACAAATCACAATCACACAGATGCTCATGAACATGATGAGAACATAAAATGTGGGTTCCTACAGTCTACTCTCCTTAAAGAAGTTTGGTCCCCAAACTTAAGTTACCTGGTCCTACGAATAACTCCGGGTAACAGATTTTCATCTCCTCTTCCTTTTCCCATGTGGCCTCCTCGCCATAATGTTCCTCCCATTCGATTTTCACCATTGATATCGACTTGTTTCTCAGCTGCCTCACTTGTCTGTCGATAATTCTCATCGGCTTCTCTTCGTAGCCTAAGTCTTCATTAACTACAACCCCGGAGTAATCTATTACATGCAGTGGGTCTCGGATATATTTTCTCAGCATTGAAACATGGAACACGCTGTGGACTTGGCTCAAATCTGGCGGCAAAGCGAGTCTGTAAGCAACGGTGTTAACTTTCTCAAGAATTTCAAACGACCCAAAATATCGGGGTGCAAGTTTACCCTTCTTCCCAAATCTCGAAACTCCTGTCATCGGCGAGACCTTCAAAAATACATGATCCCCAATTTCGAATTCTAACTCCCTCCTTCTTTGGTCGGCGTAACACTTCTGTCGACTCTGTGCAGTTTTAATCCTCTGCTGAATGAGTTTGATCTTTTCAGTTGTCACCTGAACCAACTCGGGGCCAATTAGAGCTTTGTCTCCTACTTCAGTCCAACATATTGGCGATCTGCACTCCCTTCCATACAAAGCTTCATACGGCGCCATGCCTATGTTGGCTTGATAACTGTTGTTGTACGCGAACTCTACTAATGGCAAATGCGATTCCCAACTTCCCTGGAAGTCCAACACGCACAGTCTGAGCATGTCTTCGAGTGTCCAAATCGTTCTTTCTGTCTGCCCGTCGGTCTGGGGGTGAAAGGTTGTGCTAAATCTCAACTCTGTTCCCAAGGCTCCTTGTAGACTCTGCCAAAATCTAGAAACGAACTTCGGATCTCGGTCTGACACAATGGACATCGGCACACCATGAAGCCTAACGATCTCATTCATGTACAATTCGGCAAGTCGGTCAGCATTGAATGTAGTCTTGACAGGCAAAAAGTGAGCTGACTTGGTAAACCTGTCGACTATAACCCAAATGGAATCCATACCTCTTTGCGTCCTCGGCAAACCCACTACGAAATCCATGGAGATGTGTTCCCATTTCTACTCAGGAATTGACAAGGGTTGTAGAAGTCCTGCTGGTCTCTGGTGTTCTACCTTCACTCGCTGACAACACAGACACTGAAATACAAACTCGGCTATCTCTCTTTTCATGTTTGGCCACCAAAAGGTCCGCTTTACGTCCTGATACATCTTGGTGCTCTCTGGATGAATGGCAAACTTGGAACTATGGGCCTCTTGCAAAATCTTCCTTTTTAACTCTGGTACGTCGGCCACGCACAATCTTCCTTCAAACTTAAGCACTTGATTCTCCATAGTGTATCCCGGCCTCGGCTTGGTGACGAATTCATCAATTACCTTCTTGAGGAATTTATCCTCCTTCTGTCTGGTCTTCGCTTCCTCAATAATCGTTGGTTCCACCGAAACCGCTGTCAGGCATGCCAAACTTCCAACTAACTTCCTGCTCAATGCGTCGGCTACGGAATTTGCGTTACCTGGGTGGTACTGAATCTGAATGTCATAATCCTTCAGTAGCTCGAGCCATCTTCTCTGCCTCATATTTAACTCTTTCTGAGTGAACAGGTACTTCAGACTCTTGTGGTCGGTGAAAACTTGGCAAGATGTTCCATACAAGTAATGACGCCATAACTTCAAAGCAAAAACCACGGCAGCTAGCTCCAGATCATGGGTAGGATAATTCCTTTCATTGGGCTTCAACTGACGAGACGCGTACGCTATGACTTTACCTTCTTGCATTAGCACGCAACCCAAACCCTTATGTGAAGCATCACTGTAAATCTGAAATTCCTCATTAGCCGATGGTAGCACCAAAACTGGTGCTGTAACTAATCTCGTCTTCAGCTCCTGGAAAGCTGATTCTCTTTCATTGGTCCATTCATAAGCTGCTCCCTTCTTGGTTAGTTGTGTCAATGGCACTGCAATCCTCGAGAAATCCTTCACAAACTTTCTGTAATAACCTGCTAAACCCAGGAAACTACGAACCTCGGACACGTTGGTCGGCGTCGGCCAATTCACAATGGCTTCAATCTTACTGGGGTCAACTGATATACCGTCTTCATTAATCACATGTCCTAGAAATGAAATGCTGGAAAGCCAAAACTCGCATTTACTTAACTTGGCGTACAACTTCTTATCCCTCAAGGTCTGCAGGGCAAGTCTCAGAAGATTCTCGTGCTCGCTCGTACTCCCGGAATAGATCAATATGTCGTCGATAAAAATAATGACAAACTCATCTAAGTACGGCTTAAAGACTCTGTTCATCAAGTCCATGAATGCTGCTGGGGCATTGGTTACTCCGAAGGGCATTACCAAAAATTCGTAGTGGCCATATCTTGTCCGAAAATCAGTTTTCTCGATGTCCTCGGCTTTAACCTTCAACTGGTGGTAGCCTGACCTAAGGTCAATCTTGGAAAAGACTCGTGCTCCTCGTAGTTGATCAAGCAAATCGTCAATTCTAGGCAATGGGTACTTGTTCTTGATGGTCACCTTATTAAGTTCTCTGTAGTCAATGCAAAGACGAAGTGTGCCATCCTTTTTCTTAACAAATAGTACGGGTGCTCCCCACGGAGAAGTGCTCGGCCTAACAAATCCTTTGTCCAACAATTCTTGTAATTGCAATTTCAGTTCTCTAAGTTCGGCTGGGGCCATTCTGTAGGGTGTTTTGGAGATGGGTTGTGTTCCTGACAGGATGTCCACGGTAAACTCTATTTCCCTGTCGACAAGGTGGCCAGGCAACTCATTCGGAAAGACATCGGGGAATTCCTCAACAACGGGTATGTCGGCTAACTCAACATTTCCATTCAAATCACTTAGTATACTGCATAAATAACCCTTACATCCCTTTTGGATCAACTTGTAGGCCTTCATGGATGAGATTAAGTAAGGTGGGGGTACTACTCCTTTACCCTGGAAAATGACCTCGGCTTGGCTTGGGGTCTTCAATGCGACGCTCTTAGTAACACAATTAATGGATGCATGATTCGCTACTAACCAATCCATTCCCAATATGACATCGAAATGGGTCATGCTTAATGGCATCAAATCAACTAACAACTCTACACTCTCAATCATAAAAATACACGCCCTATAAATGGATGTAACAATCATATTTCTCCCAGATGGAGTAGACACAGATAATACATAATCAAGGGGTTCTAATTCTCTACTCAACTTCTCGGCGAATAAAGTGGACACAAATGAATGCATAGAACCCGAATCAATCAATACGTATGCATCTTGAGAGCAAATTGAAAGGGTACCTGACACTACTGCCTCGGCATTTTGGGCGTCTCCGGGTACCAATGCAAAAACTCTGCCTTGTCTTGCCTGTGTTCTCCCGACGTTGTTGTTCTGTGCAGAGCCCGAGGTGCTTCCATTCCTCTTTCCATTGTCTGTCCCTGCCTTCGGGCAGTCCTTCACACGATGACCTATCTCGCCGCACTCATAGCAAGCTCCTGTTGCCCAACGACAAACCCCGAAATGTAGCTTTCCACAACTCGCGCACATCGGCTTGGCGTTACCTTCCTGATTTGAGTTGCTGGAACTGTCTGTGCTCGCTCTCTTCTTGGCATTGAACGGAACTCGGCGATTATCATAATTCTGTCTCTTCCTCTGACCCTCACTTGAACTCTGGTATTGGTTTAAATTAGCTTCAGCCAGGATGGCCTTGTCCAGTACTCCAGCGTATGTCGGCATATTGAGCATATTGACCCTGTCTTGTATCGGTCCACGTAACCCACTTTCAAACTTTCTCGCCTTCCGATAGTCGTCATCAACCATGTGAGGCGCATACCTCGCCAATTCGGTAAAGGTACGATCATACTCTGCCACTGTCTTGTTCCCCTGTGTCAGATTATGGAACTCCGTGGTCTTTCGGTCTCGGACGCTAAGGGGAAAATGTTTGTTGTAGAATAACTCTAGGAATCTGGCCCAAGTCAAACCCGGATTACTTTCTCGAACCATCATCCACCACCTGCGGCCGTCGTCGTCTAACGTGAACGCTGCCAGAGATACCTTCTGAGCGTCTGTACTGGGGAAAATTTCAAACAGCTTCTCCATTTCTAAAACCCACGCCTCGGCTTTCATTGGTTCTATGCCCCCTTGGAATCTTGGCGGTTTCATTTTCTTGAACTCTCTGATCAGGGTTATCGTGTCGTTCCCATACAAAGCTTGCTGCGGAGGCACTTGTGGTACTGGAGGAGGTGGAGGCGGAGATGCATATCGGCCATTGGTCTGCTCGGCCTGGGTAGAGGTGGTACCAGTATCCTGTGGCCTCGGTTGTCTCAGCTCACGAACCAGGCCTTCGACTAACCTTTCCAGTCTCTCCAACCTATCCTCGGAATGATCTCGGCCAACTGGGGGTCTACCTCTCCTCATGGTGCTGGGGGTGTTGAGGATGTGACACTTAGAACAAAATGAACAAATGAACGTGCATGCAAGTGAACATGATCATGCCGATGTAACAAAATGCTCATGCCGAGATGATGCACACCTTTTCAAGTAGCAAGCAACATGATGCAATCCTAACATTTTTCTAAGGGACATCCTATGCTCTTTGGGACTCAAAGTGTGTGAATAACGTACTATAAGGATCTTGTGCTCTGATACCATTCTGTCACGCCCCCAAACCGCCCCTAGTAGTTTGGTGCCGTGATGGCCAGTAATCCGTAATTACCGAAGGCCAACTTACAAGAATCACACACAATCAGAGTATAAAATATGGGGCTTACAAGTGTGGAAGCAATATATATACATATACAGAATCTAAATAGTCCATGAGAGCCGTGCTTAAGTCCAATGAAATGACATACATCTTTATAAAGTCTTGCAACTCAAATACAAGAAGGAAATGAAATACAAAACACATCTTGACCAAAAGGCTTCTCAAGCCGACATATACAAGTGCAAATGAAAAATAAGCCGAGAAGCATGATCTTCAAGATGGTGCAAAAATGCTATTCCAAAACATGTCGGCAATGCACCCAAAAATACATCGGCATCACGTCTAGGCCTCATTGCCTTCTTGTTCATCACCTACATATATATAGAGAGGGTGAGCTTGGATACTCAGTGAATGATATTAGAAATAAAGGTTTTGCATGATTGATATCCAAGATTTCTTTCAAAACAATACATAGCATACTTTACAATCAAGAGGGAAATCAAGTTCATTGCCGGCCTGTCAAGTTCTTTGGATGTTATTACATCTACTTAATACAAGTGGGTGATGAAAATTCCAAGACAAGAGTGCAGTTGCATTATAGTCCCCTGCAGCTAAGGACTTTCAAGACAAGAGTGCAGTTGCATTATAGTCCCCTGCAGGTAAGGACTTTCAAGACAAGAGTGCAGTTGCATTATAGTCCCCTGCAGCTAAGGACTTTCAAGACAAGGGTGCAGTTGCATTATAGTCCCCTGCAGCTAAGGACTTTCAAGACAAGAGTGTAGTTGCATTATAGTCCCCTGCAGCTAAGGACTTTCAAGACAAGAGTGCAGTTGCATTATAGTCCCCCACAGCTAAGGACTTTCAAGACAAGAGTGCAGTTGCATTATAGTCCCCTGCAGCTAAGGACTTTCAAGACAAGAGTGCAGTTGCATTATAGTCCCCTGCAGCTAAGGACTTTCAAGAAATGTCATCAAATCAAGATAGTGTTTAATATACAAGTAGGGATAGTCATTCATGCTAGATCAAGTACTTTTCAAAACAAGGCAAGACGAGATTTATGAAAGCAAGTATAACATAGCTTTATTAAAAATACCACTCACTTAGTTTCTTCACACGTCGGGGTCGAGACAAGCCCAAGTCCTACAAACACAGGGCAAAGCCTATTGAATGCTCTTTCAAACAAGTCTCTTACGTATGCAAATGATCTCGGAAAAGCATGCTGGGCACTAACCAGGTCTAGGCCGAGGTTCCACACCTCCTCGCCGAGGTGTGTTCCTGAGGGCCACATGCAAGTAAAAGAGGTCGGGAAGCTCTGGGTTTCCCTCTGCTGATGAACATGAGGAACATGAGTGTGAAAACATGAGAAATATGAATGTTCGATCACAATCTGTTATCACAAATCTTGGATTTTCATGTTACGAGTTTGAAAACATGGACCTGGGTACCCATAGTTGAAAATCATGCAAGAACAAACACAAAACATGAGTCTAGGCAAAAAGCTTTCGGATCAAAACATGACTTTTCTTGAAGAACACATGAATGCCATTTTCTCTTTCTAAAATCGAACTTCAAAACGATGCATGGCTTACAAATCATATCCGATCATGCAATGCAATAACATGAACATAGAGAACATCATGAGCAGATCAAGAATCTAACCTTAGAACGCGGATCTAACGGTTCGATCTCTAGGAATCAAGCTTGAAGATCTACTTCCTCACTCTAAAACTCTTTCTTCCTCCTAGAGCTTCTCTCTCTACAAGACAAGTTTATGATACTAAATGATAGTTTTCTATACCCGGTTCTGGGGTTAACCCTCTGCTGAGACACGTGGCGGCGACTGGTTGGGTTCCTCCTGAAAAGGTGGCTGACAGACCAGACAAGGCATGGTGGGAAGGGTGTTCAACAAGCAAAGCGGTATGGGCTCTCTGACGAGGCAATGATATCGGCTAATAACGAGGCATATCTAACACGCTATACGGAATGGCACTCCGGCAAGGGGTGACATCGGCTAACAAAGTACGTCGGCAACTAAGGTGACAATGACCTCGGCTAAGAAGGACGACACTTGACTAAGCTGTGCCACATCTTGGCCTAGATGCGCCACACCTCGGCCTAGGTCATACCACTCCAGGACGAGATCACTTGGGTGCAAGGTAACATCTCGGCTAATGTGGTCAAGGCAAGGACGGAGGTCAACAAGGAGTTCCAAGATACTTCTAGACTGAGGATGACCTCGGCTTGGAATAACATCGGCTAGCATAACTCAGGCAAGGCGTAACCTAAGTTTCACATCAAGGAAGGAACAAGACAAGCATACTACACTTAAACAATTCACAAGGCTTCAAAACAAGGCATGGATCACATTAACTCAAGCGAAACAAATCACAACACACACATGCAAACTTAACAAATCACAATCGCACAGATGCTCATGAACATGATGAGAACATAAAATATGGGTTCCTACAACTGTCTAGGGATGCTGCAATTTTTCGAGTAAGTTTTTGCTGATACCATGTAGAATAGCAAAACGTGATTTTTAAAATTTGTAAAAGCCTGTCTAATTTTGTTCTTATCTATTCTAGTGCTACTTCTCGGTTACTTCTCTTTAGCAATATAATGTAATATGATGTGCTAGAAGAAACAGATCTGGGGGCCAGGACCTCTTTGGGGCATTTGGTTAACATTGATTCTCTATGCTATATCTTACATGTTTCTTTGTCCAAAAATGGTTTTGATTTTGACTCTTTTTTCTTTTGCTGTATTGTCCTTTTGACAGCAGTTGTATAAAGATAGTCCTTTTTGTTATGTTATATTTTCTTTTATTACTTAATTTTATTGCGTGGTTAAACCTATTTGTATGTCTCATCTTTGGCAGGAATGTTTTGATCAGTGTGAAATGAAGTTATTTTGTAGGTTGTCAACAAATACTTGTGACTACATTAATCAAGTATACATTATTAAAAAGAATGCATTTTGGAGGAGGAAAATATGAATTTTTCTTACAAACAAACCTCTATTTTATGTCCTAGAATTGTTCAACTCACATTATGTGCTTTTCAAATATTGACCATAAGGTTGAATTAGGAGAAAAGGATTGGATTTATTTAATGAAATTTGAGAACGGAAAAATAAGGAGAAAAAGGGCGCTATGTAAGTAGATTGTTTGCTTCACTAGTTAAATTTCCCTCACTTCTTATTGATCTTTATGTTTTTGGTTAATCTACCAAACCTGTTTAAAATGCCCTTTTTTGTACTTAATGCAGGAGAAATATATCTGGGCTAGAATTTGGTGGAATGTACTGTGTCATTGTAATCATAAAGTAAGCTGCTTCACATTAAAGTTGTTTCTGCATGTTTTATTAATTTACTTTACATTTTCATTTTCATTTTTGTTAATGGTTGTTATTAGTTTTATATTCTTATTATTTTTTAATCATTGGCTTCCAAAATGTCGTGCATAGGTTAGTTGTTGTATCGGCTGGTCTTCTGAGGTTTTTTGGACGTCAGGTTGCTGGGCTTCCTTTAGTGGCTACAAGTAGAGAGAATTAAGGAAAAGTAAGTTTTTCTTTTGTTTTTTAATTTTCTTCATTTATTGATTTTTCCCCTTCTTTGCAGCCGAAGTTATTCCTTTCTTTTTGTTTGTGTTGATGATCTTTTTTATCTGTTGGGATATTTCCAAGCATTGTTTTCATGTATCCAGAGCCTACTGTATTCTCTGAATGTTGAAAACCTAGTACTCCCTGCTGCTGAGGAAGCTAAATCAATCTGGACAAAAAAATTAGGTTTCAGAAAGATGAGTGATGAAAGGGTAATGCTCTTCTACAACTTAATTAATGGCTCAAATTTTTTTTCTCTCATGTTTTTACCTTAAACTTATAAAATCTCTAGTCCGCAGGGGATTGAAATAAAATAAAAATATAAATGCAATTGCAATGGGAATGCATTCTATGCTACACTCCGTATTTGGCACTGCATATTAGTTACTTTTGTCAGTGCAATGACCAGAGGTGTTTAGCCAGAACTTTTTGTTGCCATTTTATAATTGGGTAAGGGAAGAACATAGATTTTGTGGTTTTAGATGATATGGGTTAGTTATCAAAGTGATCAATAAATCACATTTTGTTAATTACCAAATCTTGTTTTTCCTAATCGGGCACTGTTTGAGGTTCTTTCTTTACAGTGTCAAACTTAAAATACATTTGCTTTAATTTTGAGTTAATGCGCAACTCTACAATTTTGTATGCCTTGGAAGGAGGTACATAACATGTATGCAGTGGTGGAGCCACAGTGGGTCTAGGAAGGTCACGTGCCCCTCCTGGGTTTTGGAATAATTTTTTTTTTTTTTTGCCAACATAAAAAAAATTTAAACAAAAAAATTATAAAATATTATTTAGAGTGAAATATCAATGACATTTTTAATATTATGAGAATAATAATGGTTTTTTTTTTATTGAAAATAAAGATATTATGATAAGTTATATTATTAGCTATGAAAATTTCAATACAATGGCGATGTCCATCATTATTGACATACAATTTTAATTAATCTCAATGAAGATATGAAATTTATTGAATTGTTAGTTACATTTGACATTTGGGGTTCATCCTCTATGCGTTTCTTTACTATTGATCGGTGATATCATATGTTAATGATGACGTGGTATTATTATTATATTGAATTTTTACTAAAATTTTGTATAAAAAATTACTTTATTATTATATAATTTATTTTAAAACTTATATCCTTGAATTTTTTTTTAATTTTATATTGTCCATGATATACTAGTTACAAATAATATATATATATATATATATGTATTGATCTTTCTTGAAGTCAATCATAAAAATTTATGTGAAATATTTTTGTAAAAATTTTTAATGTTATAATTAATAAGTGCCTCCTTTGATTTAATTTCTTAGCTCTGCCACTGCATGTATGCCATGAGATAGGATTGAAACAACTGCATATTTATACAAGTGAAGATGTTACTATAAATTCTTTCATTTTTCTTTTAAGAAGGAATTTTTTATTTTTTATTTTTTACATTTCCATTATGAAAAAGGGTGTTGGCAAAATGGGTACTTTCATGGTTTAATTGGGCATCGACTTTGGTACTATTTGTGGCCCATGTTTATGTTCACAACCAATGCTTCAGTACTAACTGATATAAACATGTCTGAGCAGTTATTGAAGTATACGAGGAACCTCTAGCTGTCAATTTTTAAGGGGACATCAATGTTAGAAAACAAGGTGCAATAGATAGTAGATTAGCGATGTGCGGTTAAAGGTGTAGGAATTAGGGATTATTTTGTTCATTCTTGGTTGTTTATGTAATATTGTTGCTATTTTCTTTGGTTAGCATGCCAGTGATCTAATTGAGAATTGTTTTTATTTTCATGTATGAATAGGAGGGGAGGTGTGTCACAAAGCAGCCATGCATGCTGACCTTTTAATATGCATGCATGATGTTGTTTCTTTCTTTTCTTAAATCATTTATCTCTGCATTTTGTCTTCGTGTATGTGAATAGTTTGAGATGAAAAAATACTCTTTTAGAGTGCATTGCAGGAAGATATTTTTGTTAGGGCGAATTTCAAAGAAGTGGAGAGTAGAAAAAAATAATTTCAAAGTGATGAAGGTACAAGATTGAGCACGAGAACCATCTGAGGCTTGCCCTGCAAATTTTGAGAGACAAGAAGCTGTACGCCAAGTTGAGTAAGTGCGAGTTTTGGCTTCCCAGCATCTCATTTTTAGAGCATGTGATTAATGAAGAGGGTATATCAGTTGATCTAAGAAAGATTGAGGCCATTGTGAATTGGCCGAAGCCGACCAACGTGTCCGAGGTTCATAGTTTTCTGGACTTGGCAGGTTATTACAGAAAGTTTGTGAAGGACTTCTCAAGGACAGCAGTACCATTGACACAACTAACTAAGAAGGGAATAGCATATGAATGGACCGATGATAGAGAATCGGCTTTCCAAGAGTTGAAGAGGAGGTTAGTTACGGCACCAGTTCTTGTACTCCCATCAGGTAATGAGGAATTTCAGATTTTCAGTGATGCTTCACATAAGGGTTTGGGTTGTGTATTGATGCAAGGGGGCAGAGTCATAGCATATGCATCTCGTCAGTTGAAACTTCATGAAAAGAACGATCCAACCCATGATCTTGAGCTAGCAGCTGTGGTGTTTGCTTTGAAGATTTGGCGCCACTACTTGTATGGAGCCTCTTGCCAAGTTTTTGCGGATCACAAGAGTTTGAAGTACCTGTTCACCCAAAAGGAACTAAATCTGAGGCAGAGAAGATGGCTTGAATTATTGAAAGATTACAACATGCAGATTCAGTATCACCCAGGTAAAGCGAACTCGGTAGCTGACGCATTGGGTAGGAAGTCAGTGGGAAGTTTGGCATGCCTAGCCATGATTTCAGTGGAGCCGACTACCATCGGGGAAGTAAAGGCAAGGCAAATGGAGGATGGATTCCTGAAGAAGGTAGCCGATGAGATCACCACCAGGCCGAGGTCAGGTTACACCCTTGAGAATGGAGTGCTTAAGTTTGAAGGAAGATTATGCGTGGCCGACGTCCCAGAATTGAAAAGAAGGATTTTGCAAGACTCTCATGGATCCAGGTTTGCAGTTCATCCAGGGAACACCAAGATGTATCAAGATGTGAAACAGACCTTTTGGTGGCCGAATATGAAAAGAGAGATAGCTGAGTTCGTGTCTCAGTGTTTGTATTGTCAACAAGTGAAAGCGGAAAATCAGAGGCCAGCAGGACTTCTCCAACCATTGTCGATTCCTGAGTGGAAATGGGAAGACATCTCCATGGACTTCGTGGCTGGTTTGCCGAAGACACAGAAAGGAATGGATTCGATTTGGATTATAATCGACAGGTTAACTAAGTCAGTGCATTTCTTGCCGATTAGGACTTTGTTCAGTGCTGATCGACTTGCTGTGTTGTATATGATTGAGATCGTTAGACTTCATGATGTGCCGGTGTCCATCGTGTCAGACCGAGATCCAAAATTTGTTTCTAGATTTTGGCAGAGTTTACATAAGGCTTTGGGGACCGAATTGAGGTTTGGTACAGTTTTTCATCCGCAGACTGATGGCCAAACAGAGAGAACAATTCAAACACTTGAAGATATGCTTAGACTGTGTGTATTGGACTTCAAGGGAAGCTGGGAAGTGCATTTGCCATTAGTAGAGTTCGCTTACAACAACAGGTACCAAGCTAGCATTGGCATGGCGCCGTATGAAGCCTTGTATGGAAGAAAGTGCAGATCCCCGATATGTTGGACCGAAGTAGGAGATAAAGCTTTGATCGGCCCCGATTTAGTTCAAAGAACAACCGAAAAGATTAAGCTTATCCAACAGAGAATCAGAACCGCTCAGAGTCGACAAAGGAGTTACGCCGACCAGAGAAGGAAGGAGTTAGAATTCAAAATAGGGGATCATGTGTTCCTAAAAACCTCGCCGATGAAAGGAGTTTCAAGATTTGGGAAGAAGGGTAAATTGGCACCCTGTTACATTGGACCATTTGAAATCCTTGAGAAAGTTAAGCCAGTTCCCTACAGACTTGCTTTACCACCGAGATTAAGTCAAGTTCATAATGTGTTTCATATCTCGATGTTGAGGAAATATATACGAGATCCACTACACGTGATCGATCATTTCGGGATTGTGGTTGATGAAGGCCTAAGCTATGAAGAAGAGCCGATACGCATCATCGATAGACAAGTGAGACGATTGAGAAATAAGGCAATACCGATGGTGAAGATTGAATGGAAAGAGCATTACGGCAAGGATGCTACGTGGGAAATGGAAGAGGAAATGGAAGTCCGACACCCGGAGTTATTCTCGAAACAAGGTAACTCAAGTTTGGGGACCAAACTTCTTTAAGGGGGGTAGGATGTAATAACCCTCACGCTATCCTAACCATACTCATATTCATTCATGTGATTCTGTCTTGTAAACTTGCATTTCGAGTCCTGTCCTTGTTCGTTTAAGTGTTACAGCATGTTTTGTACCCTGCTTGGTGTGAGTTTAGCCGAGGGCGTCTTTAGTCTAGAACTTCCTCGGAACCACTTTGTTTGACCTCTACCTTTGCCTTGACATACTAGCCGAGTTGTCATTATCTAGGCCGAGGTGTTCATCACTAAGGCCGAGGTGTGAATTATCTAGGCCGAGATGTTACCATTGCACCTAAGTGATCTTGTCCCAGAGAGGTATGACTTAGACCGAGGTATGGCACATCTAGGCCAAGATGTGGGACAACTTAGTCAAGTGTTGTCCTTCCTAGCAGAGGTCATTATTCCCTACTCGCCGATGTCTTGTTATTAGCCGAGATCATTACTCGCCAGAGTGCCCATGTCGTCTTGCTTGTTGAACACACTTTGTCATAGTTTTGTCTTATCACTCAGCCACCTTTCTGTGTAACACCAACAAGCTGCTGCCACGTGCCTCTGTATAGGGTTAAGTCAGCCAGCAGACTTAGAAATGTATCATTTTGCTATATGTCTTTGTTTGTGAGGAGAGAGAAGCTCTAGAAGAAGAAGAAGAAGTTTAGAGTGAGAGAGTGGGTTTTGAGCTTGATCACTAGAAGATCAAACCATTAGATTCGCGTATTGAGGTTAGATTCTTGATTTACTCTTGTCATTCTTATTGATCATCTAGCTCCATTGCATGATCGAACCCGTTTTGCATGTCATGCATTGATTTAAAGTTGGTTTTAGAAAGAGAAAATGGTATTCATGTGTTCTCAAAAGAAAGGTCTTGTTTGATCTGAGAGTTTGCATAAAGTTTCATGTTTTTGTGTTTGTTCTCACTAGATGCTTGAATATGGGTACCCAGGTCCATGTTTTTAAAATCATAGTATGAAATCTCAGATTTTGTAATAGTAAATCACGATCCTTGCATTCATCTCCCTCATGTTCATGTTCTTCATGTTCATCATGTTCTTCAAGAAAGGGGAAACCCAGATTTTTCCCGACTTCATTCCGCTGAATGTGGCCATCGAGGCAACACCTCGGCCAGGGGATGTGGAACCTCGGCATAGACCTGGTAGTTTCCCAGCATGTTTCCCTGAGACAAAGAACTGTATTTGTTTTGATTTGACTTAGTCTTGAGGAATGCCGAGATCATCTGCATGCATGTGAAACTTGTTTGAAAATGCATTCAACAGACTTTGCCATGTGTTTGTAGGGTTTGGGCTTGCCTTGACCCCGACGTTTGAAGAACTAAGTCAGTGGTATTTTTAATAAAGCTATGTTATAATGCTTTGATAAAGTCTTGTTTTGCTTCGTTTTGGAAAGTATTTGTAAGCATGAATGGTTATTCCGAATCGGAAAATATATATAAACTATCTTGTTTTGATGACATTCTTGGAAGTCCGTGCGTGCTAAGGGACTATAAGCATTTGTAGCACAAAGTTTGGAAGTCCGTACGTGCTAAGGGACTATAAGCATTTGTAGCACAAAGTTTGGAAGTCTGTACGTGCTAGGGGACTCTAAGCATTAGTAGCACAAGTCCTTAGTGTCTGGGGACTATAATGCAACGACACCATTGAATTGAGATATCTCCCTTGTCTTGCCTTGTCTTGTCTTGTTTGCCACTGACGGTTTACCGTGTGGGTTTTGTTTGCCGAGATGTCATCACTTGTATTATAATGATGTTAGTAAGCATCCTTTGAAACTTGACAGATTTGGAAGATGGACTTGGTTCATCCCTTGGCTTGCACTAATTATGTTATGTATTGTTTGATAATGATCTTGAATACCAGTCATGCAAACCCCTTTATTTCTTATACCATTCACTGAGTATCCAAGCTCACCCTCTCTATATATATGTAGGTGATAAGCAGGAAGGCGGTGACGCCTAGGTGTGACTCGCGAGCTTGTTTTGGGTTTTTGTTATGTCGGCTTAACTTGTATTCACGTCGGCAGTCTTGAAAATTATGCTTCTCGGCTTATAATGCTTGTAATGTACACATGTCGGCTGGAGAAGCCTTTTGATCAAGATGTAAAATGTATTTTTGTACTTTATTGTATTTGTACCCAAGTTGTAATATTATGTAAAGTTGTATGCCATTCCATGTAACTTACGCACTGCTCTTATGGACCACTTGTATTTTAAGATTATTGCTTCTGCACTTGTGAGCCCTATATATAATTATACTCTGTTTGTGTGTGAATTTTGAAAGTTGGCCTTCGGTAATCTCGGATTACTGGCCATCACGACACTAAACTACTAGGGGCAGTTTGGGGTCGTGACAGATTGGTATTAGAGCGCAAGTTTCTTATAGTGCGCTATTCACACACTTTGAGTCCTAAAGAGCGTAGGATGTCCCTTAGAATGATTTTAGGATTGCATCATATTGCTTGTTACTTGACAAGGTGTGCATCATCTCGGCATAACCATTTGTTATTTGCATACATGATTCTTGGTTCAGTTTGTTTTAAGATTGCATTTTGCCTACTCATAGCATTATGAGGAGAGGTAGACCATCAGTTGGCAGAGATCAACCGGAGGATAGATTGGACAGACTAGAAAGACTAGTTGAAGGTTTAACTTGTGAGTTGAGGCAAATGAGGCAACAGAATGCAAGTGCTACATCTACCCCGGCCGAACAAATGGATGGCCGACATGCAGCTCCACCTCTTCCAGTGCCCCAAGTGCCTCCACAGCCAGCCTTGTATGGAGAAGGGACGATGACTTTGATTAAAGAGTTCAAGAAGATGAACCCACCAAGATTCGCAGGGGGCATAGAGCCGATAAAGGCCGAGGCGTGGGTTTTGGAAATGGAAAAGCTGTTCGAGATCTTTCCTAGCACCGACACTCAGAAGGTGACATTAGCAGCATTCACATTAGACGACGATGCTCGAAGGTGGTGGATGATGATCCGGGAGGCTAATCATGGTTTAACTTGGGCCGGATTTTTAGAACTGTTCTACAACAAGCATTTTTCGCTTAGCGTTCGAGATCGCAAGACCACAGAGTTCCAGACTCTGACACAAGGCAACAGAACAGTGGCAGAGTACGACCGTGCCTTCACCAAATTGGCGAGATATGCGCCTCATATGGTCAGTGATGAGTATAGGAAAGCCAGGAAGTTTGAAAGTGGACTACGTGGACCAATTCAGGATCGGGTCAACATGCTCAATATGTTGACTTATGCCGAGGTGTTAGACAAGGCCATCTTGGCGGAAGCTAACTTAAACCGATATCAAAGTTCAGGAGAGAGTGAGAGGAAGAGACAGAACTATGAAGGTCATCAGATGCCGTTTAATGCCAGGAAGAAGGCGAATGTGGGTAGTTCCAGCAACTCAGATTGGGATGGAAATGCTAAGCCGACGTGTGCGAGTTGTGGGAAGGCGCATCTCGGGGTTTGTCGTTGGGCGACAGGAGCCTGCTTTGAATGTGGCGAGATAGGCCATCGCGTGAAAGACTGTCCAAAGGCAAGAGCTAATGATGGTAGGAAAAATGGGAGCACCTCGGGCTCTGCATAGGAAAACAACGTCGGAAGGACACAAATGAGACTGGGCAGAATTTTTGCTCTAGTGCCAGGAGACACCCAGAATGCTGAAACGGTAGTATCAGGTACACTCTCAATTTGCTCTCAAGTTGCATACGCCTTGATTGATTCAGGCTCTACACATTCCTTTGTATCTGTTAAATTTGCCGAGAAGTTGAATAGACCATTAGAACCCCTTGATTATGTGCTATCTGTATCTACTCCATCTGGGGGAACTATAACTATTGCATCCATATATAGGGCGTGTGTTGTGGTGATTGAGGATGTAGAATTATTAGCTGATTTGATGCCATTAAGCATGACTCACTTCGATGTCATATTGGGAATGGATTGGTTAGTAGCGCATCATGCATCCATTAATTGTGTTACTAAGAGCGTTACATTAAAGACCCCAACCGGAGCCGAGATCTTTTTCCAGGGTAAGGGAGTAGTACCCCCACCCTACTTAATCTCATCTATGAAAGCATATAAGTTAATCCAAAAGGGGTGTCAAGGTTATTTGTGCAGTATATTAAGTGATTTGAATGGAAGTGTTGAGTTAGCTGGCATACCAGTTGTTAAGGAATTTCCCAACGTCTTTCCAAATGAGCTGCCTGGCCACTTAGTCGACAGAGAAATAGAGTTTACTGTGGACCTCGTGTCGGGAACGCAACCTATCTCCAAAACACCCTATAGGATGGCCCCTGTTGAACTTAGGGAACTGAAACTACAGTTACAAGAATTGTTGGATAAGGGATTCATTAGGCCGAGCACTTCACCGGGGGGAGCACCTGTTTTATTTGTTAAGAAAAAGGATGGCACACTTCGCCTCTGCATTGATTACAGAGAACTTAATAAGGTAACCATCAAGAACAAGTACCCATTGCCTAGGATTGACGATCTACTTGATCAATTACAAGGGGCACGAGTCTTTTCCAAGATTGACCTTAGGTCGGGCTACCACCAGTTGAAGGTTAAAGCCGAGGACATCGAGAAGACTGCTTTTCGGACAAGGTATGGCCACTATGAATTTTTGGTAATGCCTTTCGGAGTAACCAATGCTCCTGCAGCGTTCATAGACTTGATGAACAGAGTCTTTAAGCCGTATCTAGACGAGTTCGTAGTTGTTTCTATTGACGACATATTGATCTATTCCAAGAGTACAATTGAGCACGAGAACCATCTGAGGCTTGCCCTGCAAATTTTGAGAGACAAGAAGCTGTATGCCAAGTTGAGTAAGTGCGAGTTTTGGCTTCCCAACACCTCATTTTTAGGGCATGTGATTAATGAAGAGGGTATATCAGTTGATCCGAGCAAGATTGAGGCCATTGTGAATTGGCTGACGCCGACCAACGTGTCCGAGGTTCGTAGTTTTCTGGGCTTGGCAGGTTATTACAGAAAGTTTGTGAAGGACTTCTCAAGGACAGCAGTACCATTGACACAACTAAGTAAGAAGGGAACAGTATATGAATGGACCGATGATAGAGAATCGGCTTTCCAAGAGTTGAAGACGAGGTTAGTTACGGCACCAGTTCTTGTACTCCCGTCAGGTAATGAGGAATTTCAGATTTTCAGTGATGCTTCACATAAGGGTTTGGGTTGTGTATTGATGCAAGGGGGCAGAGTCATAGCATATGCATCTCGTCTGTTGAAACTTCATGAAAAGAACTATCCAACCCGTGATCTTGAGCTGGCGGCCATGGTGTTTGCTTTGAAGATTTGGCGCCACTACTTGTATGGAGCCTCTTGCCAAGTTTTTACGGATCACAAGAGTTTGAAGTACCTGTTCACCCAAAAGGAACTAAATCTGAGGCAGAGAAGATGGTTTGAATTATTGAAAGATTACGACATGCAGATTCAGTATCACCCAGGTAAAGCGAACTCGGTAGCTGACGCATTGAGTAGGAAGTCAGTGGGAAGTTTGGCATGCCTAGCCATGATTTCAATGGAGCCGACTACCATCGGGGAAGTAAAGGCAAGGCAAATGGAGGATGGATTCCTGAAGAAGGTAGCCGACGAGATCACCACCAGGCCGAGGTCAGGTTACACCCTTGAGAATGGAGTGCTTAAGTTTAAAGGAAGATTATGCGTGGCCGACGTCCCAGAATTGAAAAGAAGGATTTTTCAAGACTCTCATGGATCCAGGTTTGCAGTTCATCCAGGGAACACCAAGATGTATCAAGATGTGAAACAGACCTTTTGGTGGCCAAATATGAAAAGAGAGATAGCCGAGTTCGTGTCTTAGTGTTTGTATTGTCAACAAGTGAAAGCGGAACATCAGAGGCCAGCAGGACTTCTCCAACCTTTGCCGATTCCTGAGTGAAAATGGGAAGACATCTCCATGGACTTCATGGCTGGTTTGCCGAAGACACAGAAAGGAATGGATTCGATTTGGATTATAATCGACAGGTTAACTATGTCAGCGCATTTCTTGCCGGTTAGGACTTTGTTCAGTGCTGATCGACTTGCTGTGTTGTATATGAATGAGATCGTTTGACTTCATGGTGTGCCGATGTCCATCGTGTCAGACCGAGATCCAAAATTTGTTTCTAGATTTTGGCAGAGTTTACATACGGCTTTGGGGACCGAATTGAGGTTTAGTACAGCTTTTCATCCGCAGACCGATGGCCAAACAGAGAGAACAATTCAAACACTTGAAGATATGCTTAGACTGTGTGTATTGGACTTCAAAGGAAGCTGGGAAGTGCATTTGCCATTAGTAGAGTTCGCTTACAACAACAGCTACCAAGCTAGCATGGGCATGGCGTCGTATGAAGCCTTGTATGGAAGAAAGTGCAGATCGTCGATATGTTGGACCGAAGTAGGAGATAAAGCTTTGTCGGCCCCGATTCAGTTCAAAGAACAACCGAAAAGATTAAGCTTATCCAACAGAGAATCCGAACCGCTCAGAGCCGACAAAGGAGTTACGCCGACCAGAGAAGGAAGGAGTTAGAATTCAAAATAGGGGATCATGTGTTCCTGAAAACCTCACCGATGAAAGGAGTTTCAAGATTTGGGAAGAAGGGTAAATTGGCACCCCGTTACATTGGACCGTTTGAAATCCTTGAGAAAGTTAACCCGGTTCCCTATAGACTTGCTTTACCACCTAGATTAAGTCAAGTTCATAATGTGTTTCATATCTCGATGTTGAGGAAGTATATACGAGATCCACTACACGTGATCGATCATTTTGGGATTGTGGTTGATGAAGGCCTAAGCTATGAAGAAGAGCCGATACGCATCATCGATAGACAAGTGAGACGATTGAGAAATAAGGCAATACCGATGGTGAAGATTGAATGGAAAGAGCATTACGGCAAGGATGCTACATGGGAAATGGAAGAGGAAATGAAAGTCCGATACCCGGAGTTATTCTCGAAACAAGGTAACTCAAGTTTAGGGACCAAACTTCTTTAAGGGGGGTAGGATGTAATAACCCTCACGCTATCCTAACCATACTCATATTCATTCATGTGATTCTGTCTTGTAAACTTGCATTTCGAGTCTTGTCCTTGTTCGTCTAAGTGTTACAGCATGTTTTGTGCCCTGCTTGGTGTGAGTTTAGCCGAGGGCGTTTTTAGTCTAGAACTTCCTCGGAACCACTTTGTTTGACCTTTACCTTCGCCTTGACATACTGGCCGAGATGTCATTATCGAGGCCGAGGTGTTCATCACCAAGGCCGAGGTGTGAATTATCTAGGCCGAGATGTTACCATTGCACCTAAGTGATCTTGTCCCGGAGAGGTATGACCTAGACCGAGGTGTAGCACATCTAGGCCAAGGTGTGGCACAACTTAGTCAAGTGTTGTCCTTCCTAGCCGAGGCCATTATTCCCTACTCGCCGATGTCTTGTTATTAGCCGAGATCATTACTCGCCAGAGTGCCCATGCCGCCTTGCTTGTTGAACACACTTTGTCATAGTTTTTTCTTGTCACTCAGCCACCTTTCTGTGTAACACCAACCAGCCGCTGCCACGTGCCTCTGTATAGGGTTAAGTCAGCCAGCAGACTTAGAAATGTATCATTTTTCTATATGTCTTTGTTTGTGAGGAGAGAGAAGCTCTAGAAGAAGAAAACAAGTTTAGAGTGAGAGAGTGGGTTTTGAGCTTGATTCCTAGAAGATCAAACCATTAGATTCGCGTATTGAGGTTAGATTCTTGATTTACTCTTGTCATTCTTATTGATCATCTAGCTGCATTGCATGATCGAACCCGTTTTGCATGTCATGCATCTATTTAAAGTTGGTTTAGAAAGAGAAAATAGTGTTCATGTGTTCTCAAAAGAAAGGTCTTGTTTGATCTGAGAGTTTGCATTAAGTTTCATGTTTTTGTGTTTGTTCTCACTAGATCCTTCAATATGGGTACCCAGGTCCATGTTTTTAAACTCATAGTATGAAATCTCAGATTTTGTAATAGCAAATCACGATCCTTGCGTTCATCTCCCTCATGTTCATGTTCTTCATGTTCATCATGTTTTTCAAGAAAGGGGAAACCCAAATTTTTCCCGACTTCCTTTCGCTGAATGTGGCCATCGAGGCAACAACTCGGCCAGGGGATGTGGAACCTCATCCTAGACCTGGTAGTTGCCCAGCATGTTTCCCCGAGATAAAGAACTGTATTTGTTTTGATTTGACTTAGTCTTGAGGAATGCCGAGATCATCTGCATGCATGTGAAACTTGTTTGAAAGTGCACTCAACAGACTTTGCCATGTGTTTGTAGCGTTTGGACTTGCCTTGACCCCGACGTTTGAAGAACTAAGTGAGTGATATTTTTAATAAAGCTATGTTATAATGCTTTGATAAAGTCTTGTTTTGCTTCGTTTTGGAAAGTATTTGTAAGCATGAATAGTTATTCCAAATCGGACAAAATATATATACTATCTTGTTTTGATGACATTCTTGGAAGTCCGTGCGTGCTAAGGGACTATAAGCATTTGTAGCACAAAGTTTGGAAGTCCATGCGTGCTAAGGGACTATAAGCATTTGTAGTACAAAGTTTGGAAGTCTGTGCGTGCTAAGGGACTATAAGCATTTGTAGCACAAAGTTTGGAAGTCCGTACGTGCTAAGGGACTATAAGCATTTGTAGCACAAAGTTTGGAAGTCTGTACGTTCTAGGGGACTCTAAGCATTAGTAGCACAAGTCCTTAGTGTCTGGGGACTATAATGCAACGACACCATTGAATTGAGATATCTCCCTTGTCTTGCCTTGTCTTGTCTTGTTTGGCACTGATGGTTTACCGTGTGGGTTTTGTTCGCCGAGATGTCATCACTTGTATTATAATGATGTTAGTAAGCATCCTTTGAAACTTGACAGATTTGGAAGATGGACTTGGTTCATCCCTTGGCTTGCACTAATTATGTTATGTATTGTTTGATAAAGATCTTGAATACCAGTCATGCAAACCCCTTTATTTCTTATACCATTCGCTGAGTATCCAAGCTCACCCTCTCTATATATATGTAGGTGATGAGCAGGAAAGCGGTGACGCCTAGGTGTGACTCGCGAGCTTGTTTTGGGTTTTTGTTATGTCGGCTTAACTTGTATTCACGTCGGCAGTCTTGAAAATTATGCTTCTCGGCTTACAATGCTTGTAATGCTGGAGAAGCCTTTTGATCAAGATGTAAAATGTATTTTTGTACTTTATTGTATTTGTATCCAAGTTGTAATATTATGTAAAGTCGTATGCCATTCCATGTAACTTACGCACTGCTCTTATGGACCACTTGTATTTTAAGATTATTGCTTCCGTACTTGTGAACCCTATATATAATTGTACTCTGTTTGTGTGTGAATTTTGAAAGTTGGCCTTCGGTAATCTCGGATTACTGGCCATCACGGCACTAAACTACTAGGGACGGTTTGGGGTCGTGACAAGAACCTTTCAGCATCTAGAACTTGCTAAAAATATGTGGTATCTGGTGATAATTAGCCCAATAAAAATATTACTTGAAAATTAGAAATGCCATGTACATAAGGGAAAAAAAAATTAGAAAAGTTTTCAAAATTTAATTGTATGATAATTCTGTTTTATTGTGTTAGTTTGGGATATAAAATCATGTGATTAGACTATGTATCTAGTCAATTCTTAATTCCATTTTCGGATATAAAAATGGGTCTTTAAAAAAATTTATATTGATGTATTATTTTTTATCCTTTCATTTTCAGCTGAAATACCAACTAGCTCATGGGTGGAACTGAATCAATAAATTTTGAATCCATAATTGATTTTACTATGTTGTTTGTTTGATATCCTATATTCTTTGTATACTGGACAAATATATAAACATAAGGAGTATACAAAAAAAAAAAAAAAAGAAACAAAAAGTCACTTATATAGAATTTGATTTTGGAGATCTATATCAATTCATTTTAAACTATAAGACCTAGCTTATTATTTTAAAAATGTCATGCAAATTTGTATCAGTGATTTTAAACCAAAGGGTAAATTACACTGACACCCCCTGAGATTTCTATTTATTACAGTTCTCCCCTCACCTTTTGGATATTACATCTCCCCCCCTGAGGTTTAAAGTTTCATTACAGATTCCTCCTTCAGCAATTTAATTTTTTTAAATACCAATTTTTCCCTCATTGGGTAAATTACATTGTCACGACCCCATTCCGCCCCTAGTAGAGTGGTGTCGTGATGGCCAATAATTCGAGATTACCGAAGGCCAACTTTCAAAATTCACACACAATCAGAGTATTACATATGGGGCTAACATATGCGGAAGCAATATATACAAATCTAATTAGTCCATAAGAGCTGTGCATAAGTCAAATGAAATGGCATACGTCTGTACATAGCTTTACAACTTGATTATAAGCAAAATAAAATACATATTACATCTTGACTAAAAGGCTTCCCAAGCTGACGTGTGCAAAATACAAATATTACAAGTCAAGAAGCAAAATTTTCAAGACTGCCGACGTAAATACAAGTCAAACCGACATGACAAAAATCCAAAACAAGCTCGCAAATCACATCTAGGCGTCACCGCCTTCCTGCTCATCAGCTACATATATATAGAGAGGGTGAGCTTGGATATTCAGTGAATGATATAAATAATAAAGGATTTGCATGAATAATAGCCGAAGTCTTTTCAAAACGATACATATCAAAGCTTTATATAACAAGGGATGGACCTCGTCCATCTAGCAAATCTTCGAAGTTTCAAGGGGTGCTTACTAGCATCAATATATTTCAAATGATGACATTCCGGACAAACAAACCCACGCGGTAAACCGTCAGTGGCAAAACGAGACAAAGCAAGGGAGATATCTCAAATAATGGTGCAGTTGCATTATAGTCCCCTGGCACTAAGGACTCTCAAAACAAGATGTGCAGTTGCATTATAATCCCCTGGCAGTAAGGACGCTTAAAACAAGATGTGCAGTTGCATTATAGTCCCCTGGCACTAAGGACTCTCAAAACAAGATGTGCAGTTGCATTATAATCCCCTGGCACTAAGGACTCTTAAAACAAGATGTGCAGTTGCATTATAGTTCCCTGGCACTAAGGACTTTCCGAGAATGTCATCCAAACAAGATAATGCTTGATATACAAAATAGGGACAATCATTCATGCTTAACAAATACTTTTCAAAACAAAGCAAAGCAAAGCTGATCAAAACATTGATATCATAGCTTTATTAAAAATACCACTCACATAGCTCTTTAAACGTCGGTATAGCGATCCTGGTTCTTTCTACTTTGGTTGTAGTATTCAGACTTAGTTCCGTGGATTCCGGTTGTTGTTTTAAACTTGTTTCTGTCCTTTAATTCTTTAAATTTGAGTTATAGAATGTTTTGGACTTGTTCGTTCCAGGTTTGGTGTGTTTGGGAGCAGGGGGTTGCTGTCCAGGTTTTTAGTCCTTCGCTCGAGCGAGATGTTTGTCGCTCGAGCGAGCGTGGAGTTTTGTGTCTGGTGGCTCGAGCCAGGGTTTCTTCGCTCGAGCGAGTGTTTGCGTCTAGTATAGACCTGAGAGCAGTGTTTCTTCGCTCGAGCGAGCTTCTGGGTTGCAGACCTGAAGCATCGAGTTTTTGGCTCGAGCGAGCTTTTCTTCGCTCGAGCGAGACTTTCCTGTGTCTGGTCGCTCGAGCTACCAAGTCTTCGCTCGAGCGAGACTGTCCAGTTTAAATAAGCAGCAGCGGGTTTTGATCAGTCTTTTCATCCTCTTCTAGTTTCCAAACCCTAGGTCCGACTTCTCTCTCTCTAAACTCATCTTCTTTCTAGGTTTTCATCTACTTCTAGTGTGAATCCATTTTAAGTTCTTTGTAAGAAAGATAGAGGACGGCTTGGGCTTCATTCTAATCTGAAAAATAGTGGATTTGGAGCACTTGGATTTTGGGTCATCTTCTCCATTTTTGTTCTTCATTCGAGGTAGGGATTCTCCTTGTTTCTTTTCAATACTTCGTATATAGATAGACATGTGGTAGTTTTTGTATTACATAAAAATTTTATCATGTTGGATTTGTGAAAATCATGGGACTGAACCTTGGGTTGGTTATTGAATTTGGGTTTATTATCATTAGTTATGATTTGGGCTAATTGGGGTGTTAATTAGCATGTGGTTCTTGAAAGGAGAGGAAACCCTAACTTTTCTTATTTGATTTAATAAATTAATTGAGGGGTTTTGATCTTTGGGCAAATACTTAGGTATTATGAGTCTTAATTGTGGTTATTGTTGTTTGTTGATGTTAATTAGGCCTTTTTGGTCAATATTGAGAAAGAGGAAGGGAAGACCCTAATTTATTGTATATGACTTAATGTGCATAATTAGTTTGAAATGGCTTTGAAAAGAATGTAGTGAATTTAAATGAAGTATGGCTTTTGTCCATAGGAATGATTTTTGTGAAAACAAAGGAAGTGGAATTCATTTTGTGAAATGGGAAAGGTATTTTGAAACAAGTATAAGAAAATTGGAATGTTGTATCTTGAGTGTTGAACACACTTGTGTGGGGTATAGCTTTAACTACCATGTTCATGTTGTTGCTGAGTTTTGTAATCTCATGTTAGTTGGGTCTGTTAATTGATGTATAATATGCATGCATCTGGAGATTTTGGTCATCGGTGGAGGATGATAAGGTTGTGTTGAATTGTTGTGTATGTATTACACCATTGTTGATTGAACATCATATGTAATGAAATGCTGAATTACATTATATTTGTATTCTGGTTGAGGAGAAGAGAGGGGTTGTACTCCAGTGTGTGTGAGAAGATAGGGGATGGACTCCACACACCTATGTGTTCATATATATACTCTGCGCTTATAATCAGAGGTATCATACCCTTCCAGCTAGCGCCTGGAGAACTGACGCGCTGATAATCTAAGGTACCATACCCTTCCAGCTAGCGCCTGGTAAACTGGTAGGTTGTGGTGAGAAGTGTATCTTTGTTATTGTGGTAAGTAGTGCAGTGTTGTTTTGTTATTGTTTCAGTGTATCTGGAAACATTGTGGATTGTATTTGTTACAGTGTTGGAGGGACGAGTTGACTCATTGATTGATTTTATGTATGTAGTTGAGTTGTTATCTTTTCTATAGAGGTGTACATGGATAATTATGATATAATTGGAATTGCATTGAAATGCCAAATATGTTTTGGAAAGGCACATCTGTTGTATGTGTGGCAAATGGAAGAGTAATGGGCTTAGTGAATCTATTTTTCTAAGTAGTTGTTAATGTTATAAAAGATTGGGAACGGGGGTTAATGAAAGGAAAAGGAAGGATAAATCGCTTATAGCGGTGAATTAAATGATTGTTTTCAAGAAAAGTTCATATATATATTCATATATATATTTTGTATAAACTGTCACATTATTATTCTAGTATGAGAATGGGTGTTCATGATCATAGCTATCTGTAATGTTGTTATTGTTAAGGAGCATGTTGAGTTCCCTACTGGACTATATGTTCATCCCACGTTGTTGAATCTTTTCAGGTGTTTAGCAGGGTGTGCTACAAGATTTGGATCTTCTTATTTGTTGGCCACGGGGCCTCAGTTTTGTTGGCGGAATGCCATTGTTGTAAAGGGTTACACCCTTCTTCTTGTACTTTTAATGATGTAAGCCCAAGGGCAATTTATTAAGTTAGTTCATGTAATATTCACTTTGCATACGAATGAGAGTATTGTTAATCACTTCTACGGATTGAATGTATGAGTTTATTTCCGCATGTTATCTCTGAAATTGAATTAAGTTAAAGAATTTGGTAATGACTCCGAGTAATAAAAAGTGGGGCGTGACAGTCGGGGTCAAGGAAAAAGTCCGAGTCCTACAAACACACGGCAAAGTCTAATGAACGTACTTCCAAACAAGATTCACATGCGACCGAATGATCTCGGCGTTCATCAAAACCAAGTTAAATCAAAACAAGACACTGTTTTTCATGTCGGGGAAAAAAAATATACTGGGCATCAACCAGGTCTTGGCTGAGGTCCCACACCTTCTCGCCAAGGTGTGGTCCTGACGGCCACATTAAAAAGCGAAGTCGGGAAAATCTCGGTTTCCCTTTAAAGAACATGAAGTACATGAAGGTGGAAGAGATGAAGAACATGCATGCTAAAATCATAACTTGTTACTACAAAGTCTGAGATTTCGTGCTATAAGTTCGAAAACATGGACCTGGGTACCCATACTCAAAGATCTTGTGAGAACAAACACAAAAACATTGTTCTTGATGCAAACTTTAGGATCAAAACAAGACTGTTCTTCGAGAACACATGAACACCATCTTCTCTTACTAAACCAACTTTAAATCGATGCAAGGCATGTAGAACAGGATCGATCATGCAATGCAGCTAGACGATCAATAAGAACAACAAGAGTAGTTTAAGATTCTAACCTCAAAACTAGGATCTAACGGTTCGATCTCTAGGGGTCGAGCTTGGAAATTCACTCTCCCTCAAGAAATCCTCTTCCCTTCCTAGAGCTTCTCTCTCTCTCTAGAAAACAAGATTTGATACAAAAATGATATGTTTTCCCGACAGTCACTGACTTAACCCTCTGCTGGGACACGTGGTATCAGCTGATTGGCTCTACTCAAAAAGGTGACTGGCTGACAAGACAAGACCATGACAAAGTGTATTCAACAAGCTAGACGGCAAGAGCATTCCGACAAGTGATGATCTCGACAAAGGGCAAAGCTTCCGCAAGTAGGGTGACAATGACATCGGCTTGAAAGGACAACACTTGACTAAGTTGTGCCACACCTTGGCCTAGATGTGCCACACCTCGGTCTAGGTCATACCATTCCAGGAACAAAATCACTAAGTGTAAGGATGAGGGATCTAGAACGCCTAGATAATAACATCTCGGCCTAGATGATGCACATCTCGGTCAATATGGCAGGGTGAAGATGGAGGCCAACAGAAGTGGTTCCAAGATAGTTCTAAGTGTGGAAAGGTTCCAAGGTGTCTAGGCTCAAGATGACCTCGGCAACACCCCAGGCAAGAACAAAGCATGTAGCAACACTCAAGCAAAACAAGACAGGGTTTGCAAATGCACATAACAAAACAAGATCATACATAAATGTATGCAAGTATGACTAAGTTGAAGTGAGGGTTGTTACATCCTACCCCCTTAAAGAAGTTTGGTCCCCAAACTTGAGTTACCTTGTTCCAAAAACAATTTTGGATGTCGGACTTTCATTTCCTCTTCCATTTCCCATGTAGCATCCTTACCGTAATGCTCCTTCCAGTCAACTTTCACCATTGGTATCAACTTACTTCACAACTGTTTCACCTGCCTACCGATAATCCGTATCGACTTCTCTTCGTAGCCTAAATCCTCATTAACTACAATCTCAGAATAGTCGATCACTTGCATTGGATCTCGAATATACTTCCTCAACATTGAAATATGAAACACATTATGGACTTGGCTCAATACTGGCGGCAAGGGAAGTCTGTAGGCAGCGAGGTTAACCTTCTCAAGAACTTCAAAAGGCCCGATGTAACGGGGTGCTAACTTACCTTTCTTCCCAAATCTTGTAACTCCTTTCATCGACGAAATCTTTAGGAATACATGGTCCCCGACTTCGAATTCCAACTCTCTTCTTCTCTGATCGACATAACTCTTCTGTCGACTCTGTGCGGTTTTGATTCTTTGCTGAACGAGCTTAATCTTCTCGATTGTTACTTGAATTAACTCGGGACCAAGCAGAACTTTGTCTCCTACCTCGGTCCAACGTATCGGCGATCTGCACTTCCTTCCATACAATGCTTCATACGGCGCCATGCCAATGCTAGCTTGATAACTGTTGTTGTAGGTAAATTCCACCAATGGCAAATGCACTCCCCAACTTCCTTGGAGGTCCAATGCACATAGTCTAAGCATATTTTCAAGTGTCTGAATCGTCCTCTCTGTTTGCCCATCAGTCTGGGGATGAAAAGCTGTGCTAAACCTCAACTCGGCCCCCGAAAGCTCTTTGTAGGCTCTGCCAAAATCTGGAAACAAACTTCGGATCTCGGTCCGACACAATTGACATCGGCACTCCATGAAGTCTAACAATCTCATTCGTATACAACAAAGCAAGTTTATCGGCGTTGAAGGTGGTCGTAACAGGTAAGAAGTGCGCTGACTTAGTTAGTCTATCCACGATGACCCAACTCGAATCCATACCTGTTGCGTCTTCGGCAAACCAACCACAAAGTCCATGGAGATGTGTTCCTATTTCCATTCAGGAATTGGCAAAGGTTGAAGAAGTCCTGCTGGCCTTTGCTGTTTTGCTTTCACTTGTTGACAATACAGACACTAGAACACAAACTCGGCTATTTCTCCTTTCATATTCGGCCACCAAAACGCCTGCTTCACATCCTGATACATCTTGGTGTTCCCTGGGTGAACAGTAAACTTGGAACCATGAGCTTCCTGCAAAATTTTTCTTTTCAACTCTGGGATGTCGACCACACATAATCTTCCATCAAACTTGAGCACTTGATTTTCTATGGTGTACCTTGATCTCGGCTTTGTGACAATCTCATCAGCTACCCTCTTGAAGAATTCATCCTCCGTCTGTCTTGTCTTTACTTCCTCAATAATAGTCGGCTCCACTGAGATTGTGGTTAGACATGCCAAATTTCCAACCATCTTTCTGCTCAAAGCGTCAGCTATGGTGTTAGCTTTACCTGGGTAATATTGAATTTGCATGTCGTAGTCTTTCAACAACTCAAGCCATCTTCTTTGCCTCATATTCAATTCTTTCTGAGTGAACAAGTACTTCAGACTCTTATGGTCTGTAAAAACCTGACAAGAAGCTCCATACAAGTAGTGACGCCAAATCTTTAAAGCAAATACCACGGCCGCCAGTTCTAAATCGTGGGTCGGATAATTCTTTTCGTGTGGCTTCAACTGACAAGATGCATATGCTATGACCTTACCTTTTTGCATTAATACACAACCCAAACCCTTATGCGAAGCATCACTATAAACATGAAACTCTTCATTACCTGATGGCAGTACAAGAATTGGCGCTGTGACTAACCTCGTCTTCAACTCTTGGAAAGCTGCTTCCCTATCCTCAGTCCATTCGTAAGCCACTCCCTTCTTAGTCAGTTGTGTCAACGGAATTGCAATCTTTGAGAAATCCTTCACAAGCTTTCTGTAATAACTTGCCAATCCCAGAAAACTATGAACCTCAGACACATTAGTCGGCCTTGGCCAATTCACAACGGCTTCAATTTTACTAGGATCGACTGAAATGCCATCGTTATCAATTACATCGCCCAAAAATGAAATAGTGGAAAGCCAAAACTCACACTTGTTAAACTTAGCATACAATTTCTGATCCCTCAACGTCCATAAGGTAAGTCTCAAATGATCCTCGTGTTCAGCTTTACTCTTAGAGTAGATCAATATATCATCGATGAAGACAACCACAAACTGATCTAGATATGGCTTAAAGACTCTGTTCATCAAATCCATAAATGTCGCAGGGGCATTGGTCACTCCAAAAGGCATTACCGAGAACTCGTAGTGGCCATACCTCGTCCGAAAAGCGGTCTTCTCAACATCCTCGGCTTTAACCTTAAGCTGATGATAACCCGACCTATGGTCAATTTTGGAAAAAAACTCGTGCTCCTTGCAACTGATCAAACAAATCATCTATCCACGGTAACGGGTACTTATTCTTAATGGTTACCTTATTCAGTTCCCGGTAATCAATACAAAGGCAAAGTGTACCATCCTTCTTCTTAACAAACAAGACGGGTGCTCCCCAAGGTGAAGTGCTCGGCTTAATAAAAGCCTTATCTGTCAACTCTTGTAGCATGACGTCAACAGTAAATTCTACCTTTCTATCGACTAAGTGACCAGGCAAATCATTTGGAAAGACATCGGGGAATTCATTAACAACTAGGACGTCGGCTAACTCGACACCTCAATTCCGATTACTTAGTACACTACATAGATAACCTTGACACCCTTTTTGGATCAACCTATAGGCTTTCATGGACGAGATTAAGTAAGGTGGGGATACTACTCCCTTACCCTGAAACGTGATCTCGGCTAGGTTTGGGGGTTTTAACGTGACACTTTTAGAAACACAATTTATGGATGCGTGATTTGCCACTAACCAATCCATCCTCAATATAACATCAAAATGAGTTATGTCCAATGGCAATAAATCAGCTAACAATTCAACATTCCCAATCACAACAACACATGCTCGATAGATGGATGCAACATTCATAGATCTCCCTGATGGAGTAGATACAGATAACACATAATCAAGGGGTTCTAGTTTCCTATTAATCTTCTCGGCAAACTTAGCAGAAACGAATGAATGCGCAGAACCCGAATCAATCAATATATATGCATTTTGAGAGCAAATTGGGAGTATACCTGACACCACTGTCTCAGCATTCTGAGTGTCTCCCGGTACTAGTGCAAAAACTTTGCCTTACCTCATCTGTCCTTTCCCAACGTTACCTTTCTGTACGGAACCCGAGGTATTCTCATCCTTCTTACTATCGTCAGCCTTTGTTTTAGGGCAGCCCCTCACATAATGACCTATTTCACCACACTCATAAGAAGCTCCAGATGCCCGACGACAGACCCTGAAATGTGGCTTCCCACAACTAGAACATGTCGGCTTAGTACTACTTTCCTGACTTGGGTTGCTCGAACTGCCAACATTCGCTTTCTTCTTGGTACCAAATTGTGCTCAGCGATTGTCACAATTCTATCTCTTCCTCTGGCTCTCTCCCGAACTCTGGTATCTGTTCAAGTTAGCTTCGGCCAGAATGGCTTTGTCCAATACTCCGGCGTAAGTCGGCATGTTGAGCATGTTAACTTGGTCTTGTATCGGCCCACGCAGCCTACTTTCAAACTTCCTAGCCTTCATATATTCATCGTTGACCATGTGGGGTGCATACCTCGCCAACTCCGTGTAACAGCGCCCGCGAGGAGGGGGACCTCGCTACTACAGTTCGGACTCGATTTGTGTCACGGTTCTTAATCTGAACCAAAGAGTCCAAATCTGGCAAATCGTTTTGAGAAACAGATTTTTGAAAAAAAGTAGTGCCAAACATGGACTGCTTTGCCAGAAACAGAGTCGCCACCTAAATATTTTTTAAATGGGGAAATTTAGGAAACCCTGACTCGGTGCCGAAGGCCATATGTCCGTCATCACCGGAGTTGTCTCGGCTCGGGAGCTTGGGTACGATCGGGGAAGGTCAGCTATGAGCACCCCCTTTCGCCCGGTCCGAAGACCGGCCTCTACTAACCGTGATATCCGTTTTTGAAAACTTTATGCGTTCTTAAACCAATTATTAGCCTAGAATTACTATGTTATGCGCGCAGCAAACAAGTATAGACTAGATTTTCTAATTTGGAAGTAAGCATTGCATATCCGTTTGCTTTGGAAAATGTTTTGGATTTGCTACTCACAAGTAGGCTAAAAATACGGATTTCAACGAGTTTTTCCAACTCAAACAATCCAACCTTCACCCACAGGCATCCAAGCAGTTTATAACACATAAGCATCTAGCCACATGTTAAGCATGCTGTCATGGCAACATTCACACTCGTGCGATATGCTAAAGCGGAAATACTTACATCGTACTCCGTGCCAAAACAAAGAACTCGTTAGCAACATGCATGATCCAAGTCCATGTTAAGTGCCTAATGCATTGCATACAAAGTGTTTCTAGAATAGGCTCGGCTATCCTAAACATGGCATGTGAGAATGCACAACTATCACATATTCAGTTTAGAATTTGAAATACAAATGTAGTTAGCGTGATGTACCGAGCCTAATGCATGCAATACAAATGTATGGATGCACACATGCATAGCATAAGGCATGCTAAATTAAACGTGCCCTAATACTAACCATCAAAGCGGGTAGGTAAAAGGGAAGAAAGAAGTGGGAATTGGAAGACATACACACCACCCACACACACTTATTACAGATTTGCCCTCACTCGGAGGGACCGAATAAATATTACAAATTAATTAACTTAATTAACAAATTAAATTAAGCTAAGAAAACAGATAAGCCGCCTCGGGAAACATGCCGCCATGCATAGGCTGCCTCTATTTTCTTTCCTTCACTCCTCTGGAGGCTGTCAAAACTTCAGGACTGCATCCCTGGACACTGGGGAGTGCCACCGGCTGGGTGGAATTACCACCGGCAGTGGTGTGTGACCATCGGCACTAAATGAGGCTATCGGCAGAGAAGTTGTTGCCGGCCGACACCTTCCACTGCCGGTCGGCAGAGTGTTCCTGCCGAACCTGCAACCCACAGCAACAGAGGACAAGGCGAAGCATGGCAGCACATTTCAAGGCATATATGCACCAACCATGTCTCTTATCATTGTAATGACTCAAAGGGACATGTGCCTCGGTTCTCGGACCACCAATCATGCATTTCCATGCATGATGGCCCGAAGAACCAAGTATGCAACTTTGATTTCAAATGCGTGCAAACCAATCAAACAAACTAGGCCCAATTCCTATCATCAAGTCAAGGAACAAGGCATGCATGCAAGATGCAATGCAACCTAGGCATACAAGCTAAGGATGCAACATGGCATGGCAACAAACTTATGCAATCATGCAAACAAACATGAAGCAATGCTAACTAATGCTAAGGTGGTCTTATACATGAATTAGGCAGCTCTAGTAAGGCCTAAAATAGTGGCCATGATGCCCAAAAATGGAGACCAAAACACATGCACACATACACATGATTAAGGCCCAACACTTAGGCACAAATTAGACAACCCTCAAGCACACTTGAAAGGGACAATCATGAACAATTATCATGCAACATGAGCTCTAAAATCATGTTAAAACAAACTTCAAGAATCACTTAAATGCCATTCAAATGACTCGAAACAAAAGCATGCATAAGCACCAAAACATGGAGCATTGCTACACAAGCTTACAAAGCATTAAAGAGACATGCAAGGCAATCAAGCAAGCATGAAAATGGGACTGAAATAGCATGTAGGGTGGCCCCAAATCGCCAAAACAATGCAAAGGTGCCATGCTATACATGCACATGCTCAAGGCCAACAAGCCCAAATACAAAGGAGCTATATGATGCATTCCAAATTCGACCCAAGCAACCGAGGACAAACATAGAACATGGCAAAATAAGCACATAATCTTCACAAGACTAAGCCTAAAACATGCTCCCACAAAGGCTAACAACCTAAGGCACATTAAGGCATAAACAAGGCATTAGATGGCAACTATGCTAAGCATGCATGGAGTACCAAAACCAACATGAAATCATGTTATATTATGGATATATAAGCATGAAAAACAGCCTAAACATGTTCAACACACACTCAAGCATAATGCTCTCTCAAGAGGCCAAAACATGCCCTTTTCAAGGACAACAAGGAAAGGGGGTGGCCCTCTCCTTCTTGGGACTTCAAGGCATCATCTTCACCACTGAAATCCCACAAGATTTCAGTGGTGAAGAGACCCCAACACCAAAATCCCGGAGCTAGCACAAAATGGTCTAAAATGAGGCCTTTCAAGGCCTAAGGGGGGTCAACCACCCTCAAACAACAAAACACTCTTAATAAACAATAAAGAGGGCTTAAAAACAGAACTTTTTTATGTTATACAATAAGCATAAAAACAGCTCTAAGATAGGTAGAAAATCAATGCAAAATTGGGGAAAAAAGGTGTAAGTTTCTTACCCTTGATGATCCCTTCACAAATGGTGCTCCAATGGCCTCCTTTAGCTTGAATCCAGCACCAAAATCTCAAAACAAACCCCTTTGAACCTCAGCTTCAAGAGGAAGGTGAAACACTAGGTGTTTGTGTGCAATAGTAAGACACAAAACACCTAGAGTGCAAATGAGAGGGAAAGAGAGATAGAAAATGTATGTAACTCAAACCCTAGAACTAGAGCTCAACAATGGCTGTCTTTTGCTCTCAAAATATCCTAAGTCTCTAACCTAAGTCTCTCCTTTTGCTACTAGAGAGAGCTTCTCTCTATATTGTCTTGCAAAGCTTACAAGACAAGCTTTACAAGAGGGAGATCCCTCCATACACGTGTATGGAGGGATGCAAAAGTAAGACAGCTGTCTAAAAATATCTGTAAAAGCAGATGAACAGCAATCGGCCGGCCAAAAATGCCATCTTGGCCAAAAAGAGTGCCGGCCGGCACTAAAAAGTGCTGACCGGTGGCAGCAAAAACCAGCCGGTGGCCTCTAGCCACTGCCGGTGATGGGTGGGGATGGTCTACAAGCCCTACCCTGCCTCTCAAAGGCAAAACACAAGTGTTTGGTGTAAAACCAGACACTAAACAGTCAAGTTCGGAGATCCTGAGGCAAGGTACACGAGCCGAGGCCTCCGGGAACTCCAAACGAACACAAACATGGGTGATCACCGAGTGTTCAAACGATGACGTCCAAGTCTTGAGGACGGTCAAAAATGGGGTGTCTACAGTTGCCCCTCTCTGACAGAACTCGAAAGTCATAACAATGACGGGAGTGAATGTCAAAGCCCAGAGACGACCCATTTTTGACAAGGTCAAAGACTTAGACAAACATGCAAGACAATCAAGATATGCGCCCGAAGGCAGAGGCAAAATGCAAGACAATGCACAGAGCCAAGCATAACCTATGATCATGCAAAGAAAAGCTGTAACGAAGCAAACATGCGACAGTTTTAAGCTAGCATACCAAACTACACTACAATGCAGAAAGGATGTAAGAGAATTATGGAATTCTCAATACGTCTCACTCGGGAGATACAATACCTGTGCAGCTCGTCTGGTTGCACCAGCTTCAAATAAACCGTACATACAATATCGTGCCTGCAAAGAAAACAAACTTAACAGGTACAATATCGTTAGCAACATGCATGACAATGCAAATGTGGATGCAAAACGAAATGCAATATATACAAAACAATGTATAAACAATGCAAATGAAGATGCAATGTAATTGAAACAATGCAAGCTACATGCAAAGCATTTGAATCGTGATCCAATCACGAACGGTTCGAAACCACACCTATGTCAAATAGATTGATGGAGATAACAAGTCTGTCTACCATAGAACGGTCAACTAAACTATGAGTATTGTAGACAGACGCAAGAACAAGTATTGGGTGGAATCGACATAAGTGGGGAAACGACCCGCTGGAGAAAGGACTACGATCCTAATGCCGGATGCAAAAACTACACTACAATGTAATACATGAATATGGCACGCAGGCCAAACCAAATCTTGCCTAGGAAAGGCATGTACACATACAAGCCATGTGTAACACAGAAAAGGTGCCGCAACCCTCAACCAACATATCAGCGTGGAATCGGCGCGATACACATGCAGAACTGTGTTTTAACATGAAAAGTAAGGGCACATACCAGACCAAGCTCAACCTGAAAAGGCGCAAGCCATAGGCGGAAGGTGATACAATGAATGCATGCAATCTACAATGCAATATCTACAAATATGCAATGGAGTGGATATGGATACAATGGATATGGCACGCAAGCCAAACCAAATTTTGCCTAGGAAAGGCATGTACACGTACGAGCCATGTGTAACACAGAAAAGGTGCCGCAACCCTCAACCAACATATCAACGTGGAATCGGCGCGATACACATGCAGAACTGTGTTCTAACATGAAAAGTAAGGACACATACCAAACCAAGCTCAACCTGGAAAGGCGCAAGCCATAGGCGGAAGGTGATGCAATGGATGCATGCAATCTACAATGCAAATGCATGACAATGCACTATGATGCAATGACTATGTTTGCAGTTTTCCCTATCTTACCAATAGGGTGATATACTAGGTTGGTTCAGTATCCAGAATTGAGGTGCAGACATGCTGCCTCAATCTATAGGGCTTCCATACAGATTTCAAGCCGAGGGTAAACCCCTGGGTATTTAAACTAGACTTTAGTCTCGGAACTCCCGAACCTTTGCGTTCTAGGCATAAGCCGTTCGAACTCTAGTTTCCACCGTCCCAGTTGGTCTTCTAGGAACTCACCGCAAACATAGGCGGGTGGCTTTACCAGACCACCGAAATTCGTTCGGGCACGACAAACACAAAAGGGATTGCACCTTTAGAGGATTTAAGGTCTCCTAGACCGTGATGCAAAATGTATGCATGACAATGCACCGAAGGTTTCGCACCTCCAAAGGATTTAAGGTCTCCTAAACCGTGCGTGTTTAAGGTCTCGCCAGACCGTGCGTGTCTAAGGTCTCGCCAGACCGCTGCGCGTGTTTAAGGTCTCGCTAACCGCCGCGCGTGTTTAAGGTCTCGCCAGACCGTGCGTGTTTAAGGTCTCGCCAGACCGCCGCGCGTGTTTAAGGTCTCGCCAGACCATGATGCAAAATGTATGACAATGCAAGAATGAGGCACGCATGCCGATGCTAATGAAGCGTGATACAAGATGATACAAATGAGACACGCGGGCCCCATAAAATGCAAAATGACACAAGTGTGACACGCATGCCACACGGAATGCAAAATTTTGAAAATTGGACTTATACGCTACGCGAAGCCGGTTCGCATTCAAAACAATGCAATGTACTTACAAGTACAACCGAGGTGCGCAAGATAGCGCGAATGGATGCATGCAAAATGCAAGTGAGGTGCACAAAACAGTGCGATGCGCAAAACAGCGCGATTGAAATACAATGCACAAAACAGTGCGACGGTTTGAAATGCACAAAACAGTGCGACGGTTTGAAATGCACAAAACAGTGCGATGCGCAGAACAGCGCGAACAATTTTGAAATGCACAAAACAGCGCGATGCGTAGAACAGCGCGAACAATTTTGAAATACACAAAACAGTGCAATGCGCAGAACATCGCGAACAATTTTGAAATGCACAAAACAGTGCGATGGTTTGAAATGCGATACACATGGGGCAACTTTTGGATCTTGTAAAAAGTCAAAAGGATACGAAAAGGATACACCTTGCATGGGTTGAAGTGTTACGCACGGAAGACATGACCCGAGGTCAAAACGGAGGCCGGTTGAGCGTCGGAGATGCACTTTCTTGCACTTTCTTGAGCTATGAAGACCAAAAACTTCTCATATGGCCTAAACAAGGTTGTGGGAACACCACCAGCCGGAAGGGGAGGCCACCGGCTGGTCACCAGCTGCAAAATAACTCCATCGGCACAAAAAAGTGCCGGCCGGCACAAAACATTGCCGACCGGCAAACAGTTGCTGGTCCGGGGCAGTTCTGACTTTTCACCTTGGGTGTTTTAAAATAGGGTTTCAAACCCTATTTCCTCACTTTTCCACCGCCGAAATCTCTTGCTCTCTCTCTCTAGAGTGTTTCTCTCTCCCTTTTCGCCCGTTTCTTCGCATTCTACGCTCGTTTCGTCGTCGGATTCGCGATTTCCTTCGCGTTTCGGACATTTTCAACCGATCACATTTTTGTTTCGGTGCCTCGTTTGGCGTTCCCGCCTTTTCGGGGTTTGTTCCCCCCACTTTCCTGTTCATTCCTGTGCCTTTTCACATTCCGGCCTTCCCGGCCATTTCCGACCCTTTTGGGAGTTGACTTTTCAGTTGACTCTTCGCATTCCGGCCCGGTTTTCCTTTTCCCGGCCATTTTCTCATCATTTTCGATATCGCAGACGACATTCCACGTGGCGGGACTCCCCCGGACCACGAGATGGATCCCGGGGTCGAGCTCCTACCACTGAGCGAGCGCCCGTTCGACCCGGCGACCTACCGGCCGGCGATCCATGTTCTGCCTCCCGACGGCCTGCGTCAGTTCCGGAGCTTTGAGAGGCACGTGGCGCCTGAGCTACTGCTGCCTGAGCTACTGCTGCGTGAGCCTACCTCCCACCTTTCATTCGGCACTTCCGAGGTAACTCTTTGTCTTCTGCTTTACTTTCCGCAATGTAGGATACAAAAACTGTCATAGTTAGTTGTATTCTTTAACTGCTGAAAACTGATATGCTGTATACTGTAGTTGACTGTAAACATACATACAACTGACATCTGCTTGAGACTGACACATGCACACACACTGCACTAGCCCCGAATCATTCAAACACACTACGCTCACTGTATTTCACTGCATACACACTGGCACCCAGTATTTGTCTGAATCTGTCAAACCTGCACGCATGCTATATCTGTTCTGAAACACCCAAACACGTTGACACATCACACGCATTATTTCACTATAAGCACACCGGCACCCGGTATTTGCCTGAATCTGACAAACTTGCATACATGCTATATCTGTTCTTTAAAAACTGCATTTTGAATGTTGCCTTGCAATTATTATTTTCTGTTTACAGGAGGGTTCCCATACCATTCGCGGGTATGGGAATACTGGTGCACGGGAGTGGTACGATGAGTTCCCCGACGCAGTCCGACGCATCGTGGATCGAGCGGGTTTCGGCGCCTTCTGCCGAGGGCTCTCCAGGTTGTCCACATGCAGACCTCTCCTCGCCGCTCTGGCGGAGAGGTGGTGGGACACCACCGATTCTTTTCATTTCTCTGCTGCAGGGGATATGACGATGACCCCTCATGATTTCTCGATGCTCACAGGCATCGGGGTGGGGGTGATCCGATCCCTTTTGACATCGCGATGGATGAGTGGACCGCCGCTCAGGTCTATCTACTGGGAGAGGTGCCACCCCTAGCTCGCCCAGGTTTCGTTCGATATTCCTGGTTTGAGGTCCAGTTTCGGGTCCGACCCGCATTGGAGGAGGAGGCGGAGATGACCCCGGAGGACGTGGAGAGGTATGCTCGCGGCTTCCTCATGTTCCTGTTTGGGACTACCATCTTCGCCGATCGGGCGAACACCGTGCCTCTCTGTCTTCTCAGTGCACTAGTGGACGTCCGGGACATTTTGCACTATGATTGGGGCGGCGCTGCTCTGGCCACCCTTTACGGGTACATGAGCTCGGCTTCGCGCGGCAGCGGCCAGCTACTTTGAGGTTACTGGCGGGCTTGGGAGGTACACTTCTTCTCCACTTTTTTCATTTCTGTCTCGTACTTTCTGTACTCTGTACACTGCACACACTGTAGTCTGCTTTACACTTGCTGTATACTGTACACACGGCACACACATACATTCTGCTTTACACTGACTGTACACTGCTCACATTGTACACTGCAAACAATACACTGCACAACACACGGCTCTGCTATTCCTGCTTTATTCCGTATTCTGCTTTTTCTGATGGTCATACTAACATCTGTTTTGCAGTTGTGGGTTTACGCCTACTTTCCTAGGCTTGCACCCGTACCAGTTGCGGAGACTCCTCCGGCCATCCCATTTTCGAGTCGCTTCGACGGGAGATGCACCCGGCGACCACGGGAGACATTCGGCTTTTTCCGCCGATACTTTGACACCATCACCCCGACCGAGGTATGTTTTACTTGCAGTTCATTTAAGCTTCGCTTTCTCACTGCATACTTCCAAAACAGTAGATAACAAACTGTCTGTCATTTTCAGATCACATGGCAGCCGTGGGCTCCCTTGCCGGCGGCGATGCGGGGTCGGTTCCCTAGTGCGGAGGAGACCTCACGTTTCTGGATCTTGCTTGAGGGCCTGGTTTGTCGGGCTTGGTACCTGGCGGAGCGTTTTCTGCGCCAGACCCGCGGGTTACCTGAGCAGATAGTCCCGGTTCCCCCTCCTGCAGATATGAGGGAGACCGAGAGACTCACCACTGAGCAGCTGGATGATTACTCCATCGACTGGGAGGAGGCCGGCTTCCGAGCCACTGGAGACTATCAGGAGTACGTGCGGACGTACCTGATGCGCCCCCTGAGCGTCCGTCAAGCAGAGGGGGCCAGGCCTGTGGCATCGGCGGTTGGGGCCGGAGCGGGAGTTGGAGTAGGGGCTGTGAGGAGGGCCCGAGTCCGTGGCAGGGGAGGAGTGCAGGGAGGACGGGGAGTTGGCTGGCCTGCTCTGCCCGCTGTACTGACTTCCAAGGGCAGGGGGGGTCGACCTATCAGATCCCCTTCGCCCCTCCACCGGCTGGTCACGAGTTTATCGATGTCCCCGACTTACCTCCGGTATGTATTACTGCATTTTTGTACAGTTATTCATTTCAGTTTACTTGATATTCCACAGAATATTGATGCGTCTGATACTTTTGTAGGCTTCTTCTGGGTATACCCGTCAGTCGTTGGCGATGAATGCCTCGATGATGGGGATGCTTCAGCGGACTTTTGATCTCCTAGCCCTCTACAGCATACCGGTATGTCCTTCTGACACTGGCCTCAAACCATTCATATACTGATTCGCATAATCTGATGCACGGCACAACACCTGGTACACTGATCTCACAGTATCTGAACACTGCATACACTACATTCTGCACCGTTAAACTGCCCACGGCATTCATACACTGTACTCATATACTGCATTCTGCACTGTTAAACTGCTCACGGCATTCATACACTATACTCACACACTGCATTCTGCACTGATAAACTGCTCACGGCATTCATACACTGTACTCGACATTGCATTCTGCACTGATAAATTGTCTACAGTATACTGATGCATTTCACTTTTGTGCACTTTTTCAGCCTCCTTTCCAGATTCCCATGGCGGGAGGTGCTCCAGCTGGGCCTTCTGTCTCTGCTCGGGGGAGAGATGAGGGGGGCAGGATATTTCCCCGTACCAGGGGAGGGCGTACTCATGTCAGGAGTAGCTCGCGAGCTCCAGTCCCGGATGATGATGATGACGAGGAGTCAGAGGCGGAGGCAGAGGCGGAGTCCGAGTCATCGGAGGAGGAGACCGGAGACGGTTCTAGCTTGGGCTCTAACGACGACGCAGATGATGCTCTTGGACCCTCGTCCAGGAAGAGGACTAGGACGGACTGACGGCCCCCCGGAGTGCTTGACATGGATGCAGATTTTTGCTATCTTCTTCTTCTTGTACTTTTCTTTTTGTTGGTAGATAGATTACCTTGTACTGCCGCAGGCAGATTTTTGTTTCCAAAACTTGTACATTTGAAAAGATAATGAAATGAAACGGACTTTTTATCTGAAAAAGTGTTTATATTTACACATTTCATGCATTGCATCGCATCTCATCATGTTACACCTCAATGTAAATGGAACTGATTGGTTGTCTGAAAATTGAACACTTGCACTGTAATAATCAGATAACTAAAACAGCCAACAGCAAAATAACTCAAGCAGCCCACTGCCTGATTCTGGACACACAGCCCTTGCTCTACTGGGGATTAATCTGTATACAGCCCTTAGCACAGCATTCGGTTCATCCTGCACATAGCAAATTCTGAACAAACGGCCCAATCTGACAAGACGGGCTTCAAAGGTGAAACCGGCTATGGTTGAAACATGCTCAAATGTAGAGAATGGCACAGCATTCTTAGCATAAATGATTTTTGAAATCAAAAGAGGGTTTTTCAAACCGGGATATCGAGCCTACAACTGAACATAGTGAAAAAGACTCAAATATAGGTACACGACCTAAACACAACGAGACACGCTCGGAAAAGACCTAAAACAAGGGTTGAGGTAAACAAAACCAAAGACACGACATACAGACGCGTTAGCGAAGATGGGGGACCTCGGACCACGAGGAGCCAGTTCAATCTGGGTATTGTTTCCCACTTCCTTCTGATTTGTGATTCTCACATCACTCGACTCTCGAGCTCGGATTTTCTCTCAAAACCCTTTTCCTCACTTTTCCTCTCAACTTACACCTCTCTATTCTTCATTCTCTCATTTTTCATCCCTCCCCGGGGTGATTGTTGGATAAATAGAAAGTTGCGGGTTCATGCTCAACACCGTTAGCTCACAGGCATTTCTTCTGGTGGGTGGAGTGCCCTCCTGGCAAGTACGTCGACGACGGGGGAAAGACAGAACACCTGACTCAACTGTGCCCCTGGTTCATCATTTTAACCATTTTTTCGTTTTTGCTTTCTACTAAAACAATTTTGATCAAAATGAGAGTCGGATTAACGTACTTGTTCGATTTTTGATTTGAAAATCATGCAAGTGAGGCATGTAAGCACTGAAAACTTTCTTTTTTGGGTCCAAGACAAAGGTCCAGTTTTGGAAAATGGAATAGTTTTCGAGAAAATAGTCAACCTCAGTAAAAAATTTTCAAAACTATTTTTCAAACAGCTGATGCTCAATAAGCATGGAACTTACTCTTCGAGATGCGCAACCTCGGATCGGAGGCAATGGAAAATTGCCCCTGGTTTGAAGGGGGGTGGGAGGCAACGGAAAGTTGCCCCTAGTTTGAATGGCGGCTCACGGCGGCTCGTGGCAACGGAAAGTTGCCCCTTGTTTGGGATGGTGCCGCAGCAATCCGTAGACAGTATTCATTGGCGGTGGTCGAGCTTTCAGACACAGCGATGACGAAGACGGTCACAACACATATATGGACACAATCACCTCGAAGGGTGTTGGCCATTGGACTTTGGGATGAAGTCGAAACCATTGCATGGACTGAGACGCTATGAAAGCGTTGGGGGCTGGACTTCATGATGAAGTTGCCTACGTATCCCAAACATGGGAATCAAGCCTTACGTAGTTCCGGTTAAGGTACACTCGGGTATTTTAACCTTCACTTTTCAGGCTCTAACTTTTGCCAAGGCGCCCGATGCGGGTTTTCGACCTTGCGAGCTTCTTTTTCTTTTCTTTTTCTTTTGTTTGTTTTTGCATTTTTCTTTTTCTTTTTTTCGTATTTTTGCTTCTTTTTTGTATTTTTTGTATTTTTTTTTCTTGCTCTAACTTTTGCCTGGACCGCCCTTCCGGGTTTTCGGCCCAGCGAGCCTCTCAAAGGGTAAAAGTGTAGCAAGTCCATGCTAAATGGTTTTTGGACTCGAAGCCTCTCTGTGTCTAGGAGAACGGCTGCTGCACTGATTTGCGGAGAATCCATCCCGGTTACTCCACAAGCTTCTTCCGGTGAGATCTACTCCTTCTGATTCGGCCTCGGTGCCTCTTACTCGAGGGCTGCTTCGATACTGGCCATACAGACCTTTCACGGCGTTTGTCCGTTGAACTTTCTGAACGTTCTGAACGGGTTCAAAGTCGGAAAACAAATAGGTTGAATCTTGAGGCTGGGAGCGATCCTAGGCTGCGCGACCTCAAGAGGGATTCCACACAAGTCTTCACAGGGCCGCGTAAAACATTTGCTTTTGAAAGTTTTTAAGAAAGTGACAACTCGCTCGCGCCGAAGATAGTGTGGAACCAATCTGGATCAGGCCAGGATCCTTCCCAATACTCACGCCGACAAGCATGATTTCATTCATAAAAGGCTTAGCACGCCTTTCTTTCTCTCAAAATGATCAAAATTTTGGCAAAACCCGAGGAATTCCTTCCTCTTCGTTTTCATCACCGCAGTGTTCAAAAAGTTTGTTTTTTGGAAAACTTAGGTAAATGCAATGAGTTTGGCGCGCAGGAGAGCAGGCAAGATGTACTGTCAGCCCGATCAAATTCTCTGGCACTTATGCTGAAAGCAAGCATGAAGTTTGAGATAGCAACAACTGTTTCAATCGGCTCTGTTGGTGCAACTGGCCCCTCGGCAGAAACAGACTCAAAAACCAAAACAGGTAATTACAGAACAAAACGATGTTCGAGGCAACAACCCCAGAATCACCTGGTATTATATACAACGGGGACTGACTCGATACAACCAGACAGACCCTTAAGCAAAAAAAGACTGACTCAAGACAAAGAGACAGACTCAAAACAAAAGACTAACTCGATATCCAAACCAGGATTTACAAAACTCGGTTTCACCGATGCTCAAAAATGCGTGCCAGACACTTCAAAAATACACCAAATGTTGCCCGCAGGCGGTCCACTTCACATACTCGCAGTATCTGAGCCCTCGAAATCTAGCAACTGAGTGGTGACGGGCTTGCCTGAGGTGGGTGGTAGGATAATCTTGTTATCAATCAAATCCTGCACTTCATGACGAAGGCGGGAACATCCATCGGTACTGTGACCGGACTGTTGATGGTACGCGCAGTACAAGGTAGCATCATGAGTGGCGGGGAGATTCTTCGGGAATGGCCGGGGCTCCAAAGGTTTAAGATGCCCATTCTTCGCCAATATTAGCAATGCCCTAGACAAAGGCATGTGGAGGTCGTGAAAGACCCTGCGCCCTCGGGGCAGGTACTTTGAAGTTTGAGGATTCTTGCCAGATGCGCTAGCGAAAGGATCGGCTGGCGCTGCCTTGGCTTTTTGAACCTTTCCCGGTGCAGGGTTGGGAACTACAGGCATTGTCGGGGCATGACGGGGCCTATCCCGGTTTTTTATCTAGCTTGAACTGCCTTTGATTGGAGCGGGGAAAGCATCATCTACAGCTTTGGTCACTATCGCAGATGTTTGTTGCTTGTTCATCCCTCTAGCTTTCAGAGCCTCAACTGCCCACAGCAGTTGTTCAATAGGATCGGCATCTACCTTTGCCTTGTCTTTTCCTCTGGCCTCAGCCTGATCAAGGGTCTGGGTCGGTGCTGGCATGTCGCGGCTGTAGCTGGAAGCCACCTCTGGCTGGCTGAGCTTTATCACAATCCGCCCCAGTAGCGAGGGCTCCTGTGGTACGAAATTCCCGGCATATGGCGCCACTGGCGGTTAAGCCGACATTCCATAGGCTAGATCGGCCACGGACCTCTGGAGGTCCCCTATCATTCCCATCAATTCAAAGGTGGTGGGCTCACGAGCCTGATATAACTGGGGAGCCCAGACCGGGTGCACAACGGGCGACCCGGGTGGGTGTGACATACTGATGTTGGCCTCACTCTGCGGGGCGGTCCCCTGCTCCAATGCAACTGTTATAACCACAACTTCTTCTGAATTTTGTGCCGCCATAAATCCTGCCTCATCAAGGGGGAGACACTGGCTATTCTATATCAACTCTGCCACTCTCTGAACTGAAAGGAAAAAAACAGGCAGCATTTCAGCCCAAACTGATCAAACACGGGTGTAGCCAGACAACTGTACCCTACTGCTGATCACTGTTCCCAGAAATCACTGTTCCCGAAAACTAAACCGATACCCGCGGATAACTGATTCTCACAACTGATACTGATACTGGTGTCCTCAGGTTTGATACTCAAACTTGCAAACTGACATGTGCTTTTCCTGTAGAAACACATTCTAGAAGCACATAGCAAGTAAAGAGAGCTCAATCACCCCTATGTTGGGGTAGGGTTTCCCTATCCTATTTTGTCAGGAGCTAGGGTTTCACTACGCACACAGCGGTTTCAAACAACTTAGCATCGGGTAAGCAACCTGTCCTAACTTGGAATGGTCACTATGGATCCGAATATGCACTAGGTCGAATGGTCAAAAAGGGTGCCCCGGTAAACCGGGGTTTGTGTTCCCATACTGTTAGAGCCCATAGCCGGTCAGCCTTGCGGACATGCCTTGACAAGACAAGCCTCCGGCAAACCGTTCAGGAATGGCAGATGGCAAACACTGTGTTCCTAGGCGCACCAATGCACATGCAATGCAAAGAAACACATAAATGAGATCAAAACAGGATATCACGAGTTCGAGTCAAGCTCTCTAAATTTCCCCAGCAGAGTCGCCAGAAACTGTAACAGTGCCCGCGCGGAGGGGGACCTCGCTACTACAGTTCGGACTCGATTTGTGTCACGGTTCTTAATCTGAACCAAAGAGTCCAAATCTGGCAAATCGTTTTGAGAAACAGATTTTTGAAAAAAAGTAGTGCCAAACATGGATTGCTTTGCCAGATACAGAGTCGCCACCTAAATATTTTTCGAATGGGGAAATTTAGGAAACCCTGACTCGGTGCCGAAGGCCACATGTCTGTCATCACCGGATTTTCTCGGCTCGGGAGCTTGGGTACGATCGGGGAAGGTCAGCTATGAGCACCCCCTTTCGCCCGGTCCGAAGACCGGCCTCTACTAACCGTGATATCCGTTTTTGAAAACTTTATGCGTTCTTAAACCAATTATTAGCCTAGAATTACTATGTTATGCGCGCAGCAAACAAGTATATAACAGATTGTCTAATTTGGAAGTAAGCATTGCATATCCGTTTACTTTGGAAAATGTTTTGGATTTGCTACTCACAAGTAGGCTAAAAATACGGATTTCAACGAGTTTTTCCAACTCAAACAATCCAACCTTCACCCACAGGCATCCAAGCAGTTTATAACACATAAGCATCTAGCCACATGTTAAGCATGCTGTCATGGCAACATTCACACTCGTGCGATATGCTAAAGCGGAAATACTTACATCGTACTCCGTGCCAAAACAAAGAACTCGTTAGCAAACATGCATGATCCAAGTCCATGTTACGTGCCTAATGCATTGCATACAAAGTGTTGCTAGAATAGGCTCGGCTATCCTAAACATGGCATGTGAGAATGCACAACTATCACATATTCAGTTTAGAATTTGAAATACAAATGCAGTTAGCGTGATGTACCGAGCCTAATGCATGCAATACAAATGTATGGATGCACACATGCATAGCATAAGGCATGCTAAATTAAACGTGCCCTAATACTAACCATCAAAGCGGGTAACTAAAAGGGAAGAAAGAAGTGGGGATTGGAAGACATACACACCACCCACACACACTTATTACAGATTTGCCTTCACTCGGAGGGACCGAATAAATATTACAAATTAATTAACTTAATTAACAAATTAAATTAAGCTAAGAAAACAGATAAGCTGCCTCGGGAAACGTGCCGCCATGCATAGGCTGCCTCTGTTTTCTTTCCTTCACTCCTCTGGAGGCTGTCAAAACTTCAGGACTGCATCCCTGGACACTGAGGAGTGCCACCGGCTGGGTGGAATTACCACCGGCAATGGTGTGTGACCATCGGCACTAAATGAGGCTATCGGCAGAGAAGTTGTTGCCGGCCGGCACCTTACACTGCCGGTCGGCAGAGTGTTCCTGCCGAACCTGCAACCCACAGCAACAGAGGACAAGGCGAAGCATGGCAGCACATTTCAAGGCATATATGCACCAACCATGTCTCTTATCATTGTAATGACTCAAAGGGACATGTGCCTCGGTTCTTGGACCACCAATCACGCATTTCCATGCATGATGGCCCGAAGAACCAAGTATGCAACTTTGATTTCAAATGCGTGCAAACCAATCAAACAAACTAGGCCCAATTCCTATCATCAAGTCAAGGAACAAGGCATGCATGCAAGATGCAATGCAACCTAGGCATACAAGCTAAGGATGCAACATGGCATGGCAACAAACTTATGCAATCATGCAAACAAACATGAAGCAATGCTAACTAATGCTAAGGTGGTCTTATACATGAATTAGGCAGCTCTAATAAGGCCTAAAACAGTGGCCATGATGCCCAAAAATGGAGACCAAAACACATTCACACATACACATGATTAAGGCCCAACACTTAGGCACAAATTAGACAACCCTCAAGCACACTTGAAAGGGACAATCATGAACAATTAGCATGCAACATGAGCTCTAAAATCATGTTAAAACAAACTTCAAGAATCACTTAAATGGCATTCAAATGACTCGAAACAAAAGCATGCATAAGCACCAAAACATAGAGCATTGCTACACAAGCTTACAAAGCATTAAAGAGACATGCAAGGCAATCAAGCAAGCATGAAAATGGGACTGAAATAGCATGTAGGGTGGCCCCAAATCGCCAAAACAATGCAAAGGTGCCATGCTATACATGCACATGCTCAAGGCCAACAAGCCCAAATACAAAGGAGCTATATGATGCATGCCAAATTCGACCCAAGCAACCGAGGACAGACCTAGAACATGGAAAAATAAGCACATAATCTTCACAAGACTAAGCCTAAAACATGCTCCCACAAAGGCTAACAACCTAAGGCACATTAAGGCATAAACAAGGCATTACATGGCAACTATGCTAAGCATGCATGGAGTACCAAAACCAACTTGAAATCATGTTATATTATGGATATATAAGCATGAAATATAGCCTAAACATGTTCAACACACACTCAAGCATAATGCTCTCTCAAGAGGCCAAAACATGCCATTTTCAAGGACAACAAGGAGAGGGGGTGGCCCTCTCCTTCTTGGGACTTCAAGGCATCATCTTCACCATTGAAATCCCTCAAGATTTCAGTGGTGATGAGACCCCAACACCAAAATCCCGGAGCTAGCACAAAATGGTCTAAAATGAGGCCTTTCAAGGCCTAAGGGGGGTCAACCACCCTCAAACAACAAAACACTCTTAATAAACAATAAAGAGGGCTTAAAAGCAGAACTTTTTTATGTTATACAATAAGCACAAAAACAGCTCTAAGATAGGTAGAAAATCAATGCAAAATTGGGGAAAAAAGGTGTAAGTTTCTTACCCTTGATGATCCCTTCACAAATGGTGCTCCAATGGCCTCCTTTAGCTTGAATCCAGCACCAAAATCTCAAAACAAACCCCTTTGAACCTCAGCTTCAAGAGGAAGGTGAAACACTAGGTGTTTGTGTGCAATAGTAAGACACAAAACACCTAGAGTGCAAATGAGAGGGAAAGAGAGATAGAAAATGTATGTAACTCAAACCCTAGAACTAGAGCTCAACAATGGCTGTCTTTTGCTCTCAAAATATCCTAAGTCTCTAACCTAAGTCTCTCCTTTTGCTACTAGAGAGTGCTTCTCTCTATATTGTCTTGCAAAGCTTACAAGACAAGCTTTACAAGAGGGAGATCCCTCCATACACGTGTATGGAGGAATGCAAAAGTAAGACAGCTGTCTAAAAATATCTGCAAAAGCAGATGAACAGCAATCGGCCGGCCAAAAATGCCATCTTGGCCAAAAAGAGTGCTGGCCGGCACTAAAAAGTGCTGACCGGCAACAAATAGTGCCGGCCGGCAATATTCATTGCCGGTGGCAGCAAAAACCAGCCGGTAGCCTCTAGCCACTGCCGGTGATGGGTGGGGATGGTCTACAAGCCCTACCCTGCCTCTCAAAGGCAAAACACAAGTGTTTGTTGTAAAACCAGACACTAAACAGTCAAGTTCGGAGATGCTGAGGCAAGGTACGCGAGCCGTGGCCTCCAGGAACTCCAAACGAACACAAACATGGGTGATCACCGAGTGTTCAAATGATGACGTCCAAGTCTTGAGGACGGTCAAAAATGGGGTGTCTACACTCGGTAAAGGCACGGTCGTATTCAGCCACTGTTCTACTGCCTTGCATCAAAGTCTGAAATTCGGTAGTCTTGCGATCTCGAACACTTAGGGGAAAATGCTTGGTGTAAAACAACTCCAAAAATCAGGTCCAGGTCAAGTCTGGATTGCCTTCTCGAACCATCATCCACCATCTACGAGCGTCGTCGTCTAGGGTAAAGACTGCTAATGTCACCTTCTGGGTGTCGGTGCTAGGAAAGATCTCGAACAGCTTCTCCATTTCCAAAACCCACGCTTCGGCTTTCATCGGCTCTATACCCCCTTGGAATCTCGGTGGCTTCATTTTCTTGAACTCTCTGATCAAGGCTATCATGCCGTACCCATATAAGGCTGGCCGTGGGAGCACTTGTGGTATTAGAGGAGGTGGAGGTGGAGGCAGAACTACATTTCGGCCGTTTGTCTACTCGGCCTGAGTTGAAGTAGCGGTAGCGTACTGTTGTCTTGTCTGCCTTAACTCGCGGGCCAAACCTTCAACTAACCTTTCCAGTCTGTCTAATCTGTCCTCGGACTGATCTCGGCCAACTGGAGGTTTACCTCTCCTCATGATGCTATGAGTATGCAAAATGTGACTTTAAAACAAAATGTACAAATAAGCACGTAAGCAAGTAACAATTAAGCATGCCGAGACGATGCACACCTTGTTCAAATAGTAAACAATATGATGCAACCCTAACATCCTTCTAAGGGGAAATCCTATGCTCTTTAGGACTCAAAGTGTGTGAATAACGTATACTAAGGAACTTGTACTCTGATACCATTCTGTCACGACCCCATTCCGCCCCTAGTAGAATGGTGCCGTGATGGCCAGTAATTCGAGATTACCGAAGGCCAACTTTCAAAATTCACACACAATCAGAGTATTACATATGGGGCTAACATGTGCAGAAGCAATATATACAAATCTAATTAGCCCATAAGAGCTGTGCATAAGTTAAATGAAATGTCATACATCTGTACATAGCTTTACATCTTGATTATAAGAAAAATAAAATACATATTACATCTTGACTAAAAGGCTTCTCAAGCCGACGTGTGCAAAATACAAGTTTTACAAGTCGAGAAGCATAATTTTCAAGACTGCCAACGTGAATACAAGTCAAGCCGACATGACAAAAGTCCAAAACAAGCTCGCGAATCACATCTAGGCGTCACCGCCTTCCTGCTCATCACCTACATATATATAGGGAGGGTGAGCTTGGATACTCAATGAATGATATAAATAATAAAGGATTTGAATGAATAATAGCCGAAGTCTTTTCAAAACGATACATATCAAAGCTTTATATAACAAGGGATGTACCTCGTCCATCTAGCAAATATTCAAAGTTTCAAAGGGTGCTTACTAGCATCAATATATTTCAAATGATGAAATTCTGGACAAACAAACCCACGCGGTAAACCGTCAGTGGCAAAACGAGACAAAGCAAGGGAGATATCTCAAATAATGGTGCAGTTGCATTATAGTCCCCTGGCACTAAGGACTCTCAAAACAAGATGTGCAGTTGCATTATAGTCCCTTGGCACTAAGGACTTTCCGAGAATGTCATCCAAACAAGATAATGCTTGATATACAAAATAGGGACAATCATTCATGCTTAACAAAAACTTTTCAAAACAAAGCAAAGCAAAGCTCATCAAAACATTGATATCATAGCTTTATTAAAAATACCACTCACATAGTTCTTTAAACTCGGGGTCAAGGCAAAAGTCTGAGTCCTACAAACACACGGCAAAGTCTAACGAACGTACTTCCAAACAAGATTCACATGCGACCGAATGATCTCGGCGTTCATCAAAACCAAGTTAAATCAAAACAAGACACTGTTTTTCATGTTGGGGAAAAAAAATATGCTGGGCATCAACCAGGTCTTGGCCGAGGTCCCACAGCTTCTCGCCGAGGTGTGGTCCCGACGGCCACATTCAAAAGCGAAGTCGGGAAAATCTGGGTTTCCATTTAAAGAACATGAAGAACATGAAGAACATGAAGGTGGAAGAGATGAAGAACATGCATGCTAAAATCATAACTTGTTACTACAAAGTCTGAGATTTCGTGCTATGAGTTCGAAAACATGGACCTGGGTACCCATACTCAAAGATCTTGTGAGAACAAACACAAAAACATTGTTCTTGATGCAAACTTTCGGATCAAAACAAGACTGTTCTTCGAGAACACATGAACACCATCTTCTCGTACTAAACCAACTTTAAATCGATGCAAGGCATGTAGAACAGGCTCGATCATGCAATGCAGCTAGACGATCAATAAGAACAACAAGAGTAGTTTAAGATTCTAACCTCAAAACTAGGATCTAACAGTTCGATCTCTAGGGGTCGAGCTTGGAAATCCACTCTCCCTCAAGAACTCCTCTTCCCCTCCTAGAGCTTCTCTCTCTCTCTAGAAAACAAGATTTGATATAAAAATGATATGTTTTCTCGACAGTCACTTACTTAACCCTCTGCTGGGACACGTGGTATCAGGTGATTGGCTCTACTCAAAAAGGTGACTAGCTAACAAGACAAGACCATGACAAAGTGTATTCAACAAGCTAGACGGCAAGAGCATTCCGGCAAGTGATGATCTCGGATAAGGGCAAAGCTTCCGCAAGTAGGGTGCCAACGACATCGGCTTGGAAGGACAACACTTGACTAAGCTGTGCCACACCTTGGCCTAGATGTGCCACACCTCGGTCTAGGTCATACCATTCCAGGAACAAAATCACTAAGTGTAAGGATCAGGGATCTAGAATGCCTAAATAATAACATCTCGGCCTAGATGATGCACATCTCGGCCAATATGCCAGGGTGAAGATGGAGGCCAACAGAAGTGGTTCCAAGATAGTTCTAAGTGTGGAAAGGTTCCAAGGTGTCTAGGCTTAAGATGACCTCGGCAACACACCAGGCAAGAACAAAGCATGTAACAACACTCAAGCATAGCAAGACAGGGTTTGAAAATGCACATAACAAAACATGATCATACATAAATGTACGCAAGTATGACTAAGTTAAAGTGAGGGTTGTTACATACATTGACATCTCTCATATTTTAGAAATTACAATCCCCACCTTAAGGTTTAAAGTAGCATTACCAAGTGCCCTCTTGGTTAGTATTAGTTGGAAAAAAAATTAATTAGAAAAAAACTTATTTGAAAAAAAAATTAATTGGAAAAAAACTTGTTTGAAAAAAAAATTAATTGAAATTTTTTTTTGTTAGTAAAGTTTTTAAAACGTAAGCTCATTTTTTAAATTTACGTTTTTTCCTCAAATTTAAAAACTGAGACAACCATTTATAAACCAAAAAAATTATCAAACAAGTTTTTATGATAGTTTTTAAAAATTTTATAAACATAAATTGAAAACTGAAAACGAAATGGTTACCAAACAGGCTTGATGGTAAAAATATCGTAAAATTAACAAATAATTAAATAAGTTACCAACGTAAGAAATGACTTATCAAATGATTCTTAGGCTATGTATGGTTTGATTTTTAGAATTTTTTTAAAAAAATTAAAAATTAATTTGGCTAATTAATAAAAAATAAAAAATAATTATCATTTTTATATAATTTTTATCTTTTGAGTGGTTAGAAATAATTTTTTACAAATTTAATTGAAACATTCATACGAATGTATATAACCTACTCAAAAGTTAAAATGATAATTATTTTTTACCCTTAAATGATAATTATTTTTTATTTTTTATTTCTTAACAAAATTAATTTTTAATTTTTAAAAAAAAATTCTAAAAATCAAACCATACATAGCTTAAGAATCTTTTGAGAAGTCATTTCTTACGTTGGTAACTTATTTAATTATTTGTTAATTTTCTGACATTTTTACCATCAAGCCTGTTTGGTAACCATTTTATTTTCAGCTTTCAATTTATATTTACAAAAATTTTCAAAACTGTCATAAAAATTTGTTTGATAATTTTTTTGGTTTATAAATGGTTATCTTAATTTGTAAATTGAGAAAAAAATGTAAATTCAAAAAATGAGCAGAAATTTAAAAACTTTACTTACAAAATTTTTTTTCAATGAATTTTTTTCCCAATTAATTTTTTTTTTATTGAATTTTTTTCCAAATTAATTTTTTTTTCAATGAATTTTTTTTCCAACTAATACTAACCAAGGGGGTAATTGGTAATGCTACTTTAAACCTTAGGGAGGGGATTGTAATTTCTAAAATGTGAGGGGTGTCAATGTAATTTACCCAATGAGAGCAAATTTGGTATTTAAAAAAATTAAATTGCTGAAGGGGGGAATCTGTAATGAAACTTTAAACCTCGGGGCGAGATGTAATTTCCAAAAGGTGAGGGGGGAACTGTAATAAACATAAATTTCAGGGGGTGTCAGTATATTTTACTCTAAACCAAAAGACCTAACTTATTTTTTTAAAAATGTCATTATCATATATTGATGCATTTTAATGAACGAATTCAAATCTATGACATTATTTTGTACAAATTTATATTTGCATATCAAAATTTTTATTTTATTTTTATTTTTATTTTTATGAAACCAATTCTTGGCCATACTTTCTCATGCTTGTCCATCTTTTTGGTATTTTAATGGTTCTTCAAAAGTTCATATTTCATATTGCTGCTTCTTTTAACTTGACAAAATTAAAAGACTTGTATTGATCATAAAACACTAAACAATTTGGGGTTAATTAGTCAAACTAACCGAAGTCTAATTCACATAAACCAGTTAGTCACACAAATCTTGTGTGCTCATAATAAGGTTTAAATTTTTTTATAACTATACACTACAAGAAAATACACTTTTGACGACCACTTTTGCCGACTAAAAATATTTTGGTTGCCAAAAGTTGTGGAATTGGCGACCAAAAATTATATTAGTCGGCAAAAGTACAATATTTAGCTACTAAATTTTTTTAGTCGGGGTATATTTGTAACAACCCTCATTCTTGTCTTAGTCACGTTCATGTGCATTTGCATGATTTTGTCTTGTTAAGCTTGCATTTGTAGACTTTGACTTGTTTTGCCTAAGTAAAGGACCCTGTCTTGTTTTGTGCTTATGTGTTTTGCCTAAGTATTGTATGCGCGCTTTGTTCCTTGCTTGGTGCTGCCTCAAGCCTAGGTCATCTTAAGCCTAGGTCATGTTCAGCCTAGGTCATCTTCAGCTTGGGTCATGTTAACCCTAGGTCATCTCAAGCCTAGGTCATGTTAAGCCTAGGTCATCTCAAGCCTAGATCATTTATCCTTGCTGTCTCAAGCCTAGGTCGCACCTTTGAACCTCTTACACCTAGGCCGTTGAGCACCACCAACTAGGACCATCTTGGAACCACTTTGGTTGACCTCCACCTTCACCCTGGCATATTGGCTGAGGTGTATATCATCTAGGTCGAGATGCTAATCATCTAGGCATCCTAGATCCTTGATCCTTGAACCTAGAAACCTTTTATTCCGGGACTGGTATGACCTAGACCGAGGTGTGGCACATCTAGGCCGAGGTGTGGCACAGCTAGGCCAAGTGTTATCCTTCATGGCCGAGATCGGTGAGACCTTACTTGCCGAAGCCTATGTCTTGATCCGGGATCATTCCCTTGTCAGAGTGCCCATGTCACATTACTTGTCATACACCCTTTGTCATACTCTTGTCTTGTCACTCTGGCACCTTTTTAAGAAGACCCAACCAGACGTTGCCATGTGTCCTAGCAGAGGGTTAAGTCAGCTAGCAATGAGAAACCCATATCATTTACTATATCTTTGCCCTAGAAGAGAGAGAAGCTCTAGGAAAGAGGAAGAAGGAGTTCTTAGAGAGAGAACTAGATTTCCAAGCTTGATCTTCACACCTTGAACCGTTAGATTCGTGTTTTGAGGTTAGATTCTTTATCCACTCTTGTTGTTCTTTATATTGATCTGATCACATTGCATGATCTAGCATGATTCATGAGCCATGCATTGATTTAAAGTTTGGTTTTAGAAAGAGAATGTGATGTTCATGTGTTCTTGAAGAAAAACCAAGTTTTGATCTGAAAGTTTATAGCGAGTCTCATGTTTTTGTGTTTGTTTTCATGAAAACTTCAAGTATGGGTACCCAAGTCCATGTTTTTGAACTCGTCTCATGAAATCTCAGATTTTGAATAAAGAAGTTATGATTTTAGCATTTATGTTCTTCATGTTCATCAAGGGGGAAACCCAGATTTCCAGATTTCATTTCCATAGGTGTGGCCACCGAGACCACTCTTGCCTAGACCTCACACCTTGGCCAAGCATCGTATCTCACCTTGGCCTACCTTGCATGATCACTTGCACCTTTGCCTATGTTCCATGCACACCTAGGCCGACCATGGTACACCCTTGCGGGCACCTTGTTACATCTCGACAAGTAGCCGCACACCTAGGCCAAGGAGACCACACCTCGGCCAAGACTTCCTAAGTTCACCCAGCTAGGCCATTTTGGCCTAGATCATTTCTGTGCATCCATTCCGAGACCTGGTTGGTACCTAACATGTTTTCCCTAGAAGAAAAATAGTGTTTTGACTCCCAGCATGTTTTCCCTAGAAGAAAAGCAGTGTTTTGACTGCCAACACATGTTTGCTTTATCTTGACTTGGTTTTGGAAAGAAATGCCGTGATCATTTTCATTCATGTAAAGCTTGTTTTAAGAATGCATTGCATAACCATCTTGAGCATTCTTTCTTATCTACTTGAAATGCATTTAGTAGACTTTGCTATATGATTGTAGGTCTTGGATTCTTGCCTTAATCCCCACACCCGAAGAGCTATGTGAGTGGTATTTTTGATAAAGCTATGTTATAAAGTTTTGATAAAGCTTTGCTTCATTTTGGAAAAGTATTTGATCAAGCATGAATGATTATCCTTTAGTTTTTGTATCAAGTATTATGTTTGTTTTGATGACATTCTGGAAAAGTCCTTAGTGCTAGGGGACTATAATGTAACTAGTACCCTTGTTTGAGATATCTCTTTTGCCACCGACGGTCTTGTACGGGTGGGTTTGTCTAACCGATTTTGGGTCGGCCACCGATGGTCGTAAAGGGGTGTGCTTCAATTTCAAGACGATTATTCCCTTATTTTTCCACCGACGGTTTTCCGGGTGGGTTGTCTAACCAATTCCGGGTTGGCCACCAACGGTCATGAACGGGTGTGCTTCGATTCCGGGACGGTTATTCCCTTGTTTTGTCCGGAATGTCATCCCTTGGTATTACGTAGATGTTATTAAACATCCAAGAAGCTTTGAAAGAATTTGATTGATGAACTTGATTCATCCCATGTTTTGTTATAAGCTATGATATGTACTGTTTTGATAAAGATCTCGGATATCATTCATTCAAACCTTTATTACTTATATCCATCACTGAGTATCCAAGCTCACCCTCCCCTTAATATATATGTAGGTGACGAGCAAGAAGGCGGTGACGCCTAGATGTTATTTGGAAGTTGTTTTGGATTCATGTTTTGCTAGCATCTTGAAGATTATGCTTCTTAGCTTTGTAATTCATTTCTTTTGTATATTTCGGCTTGAGAAGCCTTTTGATCAAGATGTAAGATGTACTTTATTTTATTTGCATCCAAGTTGTAAACCATGTTAAATGTATGTCGTTTCATTTGATCTGTGAACAACTCTTATGGATTACTTAGATTTAAATTTGCTTCCGCACATTTAAGCTCTATATGTATACTCTGATTGTGTGAATTTTTGCCAGTTGGCCTTTGGTAATCTCGGATTACTGGCCATCACGGCACCATTCTAATAAGGGCGGAATGGGGTCATGACAATATTGATTATTGGCGACTAAACAAAAATTTAGTCGCTAAAAATACCATAATTGGCGACTAAAAAAAATGTAGTCACTAAATTTGCCACAACTTGCGACTAAAAAAATATTTTAGTCATTGTATAGTTAGTTTTGGCTACTAAAATTGTTTAGTCGCTGAATGAAAAACAAAAATTAACTTTTTATCTTTGGCGGCCAAAAGCATGGTCGCCAAATATTTATGTTCAGTGACTAAAAAATATTTGTCCCTGTATAGTTAGTTTTAGCTACTAAAATTATTTAGTCGTTGAATGAAAAAAAAAATTTACTTTTTTATCTTTTGGTCGCCAAAAAATTATTTTTTAGTCGCTGTATAGTTATTTTTGGCAACTAAAATTGTTTAGTCGTCGAATGAAAAATAAAAAATTACTTTTTATCTTTGGTGACCAAAAGTTTGGTTGCCAAAAATTTATTTTCAGTGATTAAAAAATATTTTAGTCACAGAATAAAAAATAAAAAATTAAATTTTATCTTTGGCGACCAAAAGTTTGGTCGACAAAAATTTATTTTCAGTGACTAAAAAAAAATTTTATTTGCCAAAAAATTAAAATTTTTGGAGGGAGACATTTCAAATTTTTGAGGGATTTATAAAACTAATTGGCGACCAAAATGTTTAGTCGTGAATTATGTAAAATGACCAATAACCATATATATATTTATATATATATACATATATATTTTGTTTCCAAACCAAACCCTAAACAAAGCAGCGCCTCTCTCTCTTTTCAGCGTCTCTCTCCCTCTCCATCTTCTTATTTTCTACTCCTCTCCTCTCCCTATCCATTGCTAGGGATGGCAATGGTGGTTATTTGGGATGGATATTAATTCCCCATCCCTATTCCCCTATAATAATTTTTCCCATTCCCCATTCCCCATGAGTACTAACCTCTCCATCTCCTAATGGGTTTATATTTTCCCCAACCTGACATGACCTTCTTTTTTTTCTTCCAAGGTTCACAACCAGAGCTAAATATATTCAATCTTATTTTATTTTATTTGGCTCAACAACAAAATCAAATACACATTAATTAATTAAAAAGTTTGTTTTAAATAATCAAATATATAATTTTGAGACAATCAAATAAGCTCACAAGAATATGAAATAAAATTGTTTTCATATATTTATATAACAAAATCAATCTGGGTTAAAGGCATTCTTGTAACACCCCGATATTTACACCACGATATGCTACCAACCCAATAAATGAACAATAAACACAGGTACACAATTCAATAATTGGGATCTATCACATTCTCATAAATTTCTTGTCAAGCTCAAAGTAATAAAATTACATTACACGGTAATATAAAAATATCCATCTTAATTGCCACAAGGGTTTACACTTTTCAAGACTAAGAGTCTTGATTCAAGCAAATAAAATTCCTAACTTGACAAACAACTTCAATGGCTGATGGCGAACACCATCAAAGAAGCTTCGGCGCTCCACCTTGAATTCAATTCGCTTTTCGACCCTATCATGGTATACCTTCAACACTTGGATTTTTAGGATATCCATCCCATAAAAAGGGAGTGAGCTTTGACGCTTAGTAGGAAATACACTTAACAACAAATAAGCATGCTCAAAGTGATTATGTTCATGCAATGTCATGCCATGCATACAACTTATTTTTATTAGACAACCAATTTGTAACTTGCTAAATTTGTATTCCAAGTTTTGACCCAATTCATTAACCATTGAGTTAACCATGAACCATCATTTTATAACTAATTTCCACGTTACATGTCATAAACACTCCCCACATTCACTTGCCACCAAGCACAGTAGGGCAAGTGGGCACCTCTTACTTTTAAAAAACCTTCACATTTACCGGCCACCAAGCATGGAGGGGCAATTGGACACCCATTTCATTCTTAAAACATCTCCACATTTTCTGGCCACAGAGTATGGAGGGGTGATTGGACACCCATCAATCATTGTAACTTTTCCCCACATTTACTGGCCTACAAGCACGGAAGGGCAATTGGGCACCTTTACCAACATGCCGATAACATCCCCACATTTTCCGGCCTACAAGCACGGAAGGGCAATTGGGCACCTTTACCAACATACCGATAACATCCCCATATTTTTCGGCCTACAAGCACGGAAGGGCAATTGGGCACCTCAACACACACAACACATTTCAAAGTAACCCATTTTACATAACTCAACGCATTTGGGCCAAAAGCCATGAAGATACGATACAATGCAATGCAATGCAAATGGGTTGCCAATATCATAGTTTTCCTAAGGTTCAAATCATTACTACAAAAATAATTAACATGAAACATAAAAAAGGCAATCTCAACAATTTCCATAATCATCTCAATAGCAACATCAATTCCAAATTCTCCATTGTGCCAACATCATGTGAATATCAACTCAAAATGACTCAAGTTCCACTTAGAACATTTCTTAAGTAAGTTATCTCATTTCCAATAAACTTCCAAACTAAGGTTCCAAAATAATTTAATCCACAACTTCTATCCCCACACTAGTTTCATCAAATTATTAGGATTTACCCATTTCATAGTTTCCATATATTCCAATACCATATTAATGTCAATTTTAACATAAAACAATCAATTGGTCCAAAATCCCCTTTTACTCAATATTTCAAACCTATGGTTTTAAAGAAAATTGGGGGTTTTCCTCTTTTCTTAGTTAAATCCTCAAATCATCAATTACTATTTATGAATATGCTAAAAACATTCAACACCCTTTGAAAATTTGAGTGAAAACCCCATATGTGAACAAGCAACAAGCCATTAATGTTTCTAACCTATAATCAACTCAAAATCCCAAAATGTCACCAAAATCACTTTGAATCATAAATATTTAAGGCTAAGAGAACTGCTTACCTCAAGATTGGAAGCAAAGAAGCTAGATCAAACGCGTCCTTTCGAAAATCCAAAATCTAATCGGTTGAAAATATTTATCTTCACTTGTTCTTCATCTTTGATGCAAGATCCATGGTGGATTGTTGGTAAGAACGGATGAAATCAAAGTTTTGGGGGTTAGGTTTTCGGACATGGAGGAGGGGAGAAGAAAAGAGAATGAAAAAGTAAGGTTTTTGGGCCAAAAGTTACTTTATAATGTTTGTTAGCGACCTGGTCGCTCGAGCGAAGGAAGCTTGGCTCGAGCGTGGAAAAGAAGCTCTCAGATTTCTGAAAAACGCACTTTTCGCTCGAGGGAAGAAAGTCTCGCACAAGTGAGCATGCTTCCAGCACAGAAACTCAAAATTGAAACAAGCATGACTCTCTCGTTCAGACTCCGTTTAATTCCTTACTAGTGGTTGGGGCTTATTGTCTGTTCTGCATTAATTGGTATAGGAACATTATTTGCTTCATTCACATTTCTTTTGAGAAGTTTTTTCATCATGTTTAAATTCTACACAATCTTATATCAAACATTCTGGATTGCAATTTTCTACTTAAGTACATTGTGATTGTAGTTTCAACTCCTAGTTGTATATATATTTTTATTTCTTGACTTTAAGGAATTACATATTGATAAAAAAAGATATATGGAAACCCTAAATCTATGAATATTTTACGAAATATGATAGCATGGAAGAATTTTCCGAAATTAATAAAAGTAATATGATGGATGGATAATGTTGGTACATAGATATGTTGAAGCTAGGAATATGTTGATCGCTATATCACAAAAATTGCATAATTTTGACAGCTGTTTGAACTTTTTGAGCAATTGTACAGTTAGTGTTAAATCTCCCAATCATCACTCATTTTCACTTGGATTTTGAATAAAAACTTCATTTGATATGAACTCCAATGGAAAAAACCAATTTTCTTTTAAAAAATTCTCATCTTATCACAAGAATGGCAGTTCGCTAAATGATAAACTTCAAATGAAGCAAATATAGCCTTTGAATTAAACATTTGAGTCAAGATTTAAGTCTCCCTTCATTTGGATATTTAGAGTCGAAAACCCCATAAACTAAGTCGAAAAAGGGCGTTGGGGGGTAAAAACGTAAAATAGCCCCCAAACCACTCTAAGGATGTCACGGACAGGTTCCTCATAACAAATAGGACTTATGGGGTCAGATGACATGTAATTAGCACACGGAGGTTGGGAGATAGAGTGAAAAACACCTAAAACTCAGTTGAAAAGAGCGTCCGGGGAGGGGGGGAAATGCAAAACAACCCTTGAACCACTCTATGGATGTCACGCGCAGCTTCCTCATGACATATAGGACCTGAGAGGACAAACAAGATGAAATTAGCACATTTAGGTTGGGAGTTAGAGTGAAAAACGCATAAAGCTAGTCGAAAAAGAGCGTTCGGAGGGCGAAAATGCAAAAAAAACCCCTGAACCACTCTATGGACATCACAAGCAGCTTCCTTGTGACAAATAGGACCTATGGGGATAGACGGCATGTAATTAGCACACATAGGTTGGGAGTTAGAGTCGAAAATGCCTTAAACTTAGTCGAAAAAGGGTGTTCGGGGGGCAAAAATACAAAACAGTCCCAAACCACTCTATGGATGTAACGGGCAGCTTCCTTGTGACAAATAGGACCTGTGGGGATAGACGGCATGTAATTAGTACACATAGGTTGGGAGTTAGAGTCGAAAACGCCTTCAACTTAGTCGAAAAAGAGTGTTCAAGGGGCGAAAATACAAAACAACTCCGACCCAGTCTATGGATGTCACATGAATTTGCAAATTAAACAAACAACTACTAGTGATGCAACACATAAAATAGTTAATGAAGAAATCCAAGTCTAATTTTTCAATTGTAAAAAGCCAACATGACCGAGCGTGTGGAAATTCCTTTTCAAAATCCAACAAAGATGTTGTCTGAATCTAATAATAGTGAATCGTGACTGAACTAAGCTAAGGCTTGATTAGTTAGAAAGAAATAAATAACTAGCTCTCTGGATCAACTTTACATGCATAGAGAATAGTAGAAGCACCACAAATGACTATCAACCAAATAAATGAGGATAAAATACACTTGCACCTAATTATGTAATGCTCAAACCTGTGAAGAAGATGAATAGTTTAATTCATTCACCATAACCTTTAATGTTTTTGCCTCAAACTATCAAGTTCTGTATGCATTTATGGTACTAATGAGTGCAATTTTTTTTGTAGATGGCTTTTGGCGTGGACTTGTAGATATTCCATTTTTGTGCACGAAGGACAATTTACACTTTTTTATAATCCCGCTATTTTGTCGTCCTTTACTTTTGTGTGGATTAGTATTAATCATACTGTAGACGCGTCCGTGGGCCTCATGCTACAGTTCAGACTCAATTTGTGGGCCTCATGCTACAGTTCGGACTCGATTTGTGTCATGGTTCTAAATCTGAACCAAAGAGTCCAAATCCGGCAAATCGTTTTGAGAAAACAGATTTTGAAAGAAGTGCCAAACGTGGACTGCTTTGCCAGATACAGAGTCACCACCTAAATATTTTATTAATGGGGAATTTAGGAAACCCTGACTCGGTGCCGAAGGCCACATGTCCGTCATCACCGGAGTTGTCTCGGATCGGGAGCTTGGGTACGATCGGGGAAGGTCAGCTATGAGCACCCCCTTTCGCCCGGTCCGAAGACTGGCCTCTACTAACCATGATATCCAATTTTGAAAATGTTATGTGTTCTTATTCCAATTAGCCTAGAATTACTATGTTATGCGCGCAGCAAACAAGTACAGACTAGATTGCCTAATTTGGAAAGAAGCATTGCATATCCGTTTGTTTTGAAAAGTGCTTTGGAATTTGCTACCCGCAAGTAGGCTAAAATGCGGATTTCAACGAGTTTTTCCAACTCAAGCAACCCAACCTCCACCCACAGGCATTAAAACGGTTTAACACATAAGCACTTAGCCGCATGGCAGACATACTGTCATGATAACATTCACACGCATGCGATATGCTAAAGCATTTAAAATACTCACATAGTACTCCGTGGCAAAACAAAGAACTCGTTAGCAAACATGCATGATCCAAGTCCATGTTAAGTGTCTAATGCATCGCATGCAAAATGTTGTTAGAATAGGCTCGGCTATCCTAAACATGACATGTGAAAAATGCACAACTATCACATATTCAGTTTGGAATTTGAAATACAGATGCAGTTAGCATGATGTACCGAGCCTAATGTATGTAATACAAATGCATGAATGCACGCATGCATAGCATAAGGTATGCTAACTTTAAACGTGCCCTAATACTAACCATGAAAAGCAGGTAAGTAAAAGGGAAGAAAGAAATGGGGATTTGAAGACATACACCACTCACCCACACTTATTACAGATTTGCCCTCACTCGGAGGGACCAAATAAATATTACAAATTAATTAACCACTCAAGCTAATTAATATTACAAATTAATTAATTGACAAATTAACTAATCTAGGAAAAACAGTAAACTGCCTCGGGAAATGCGCCACCATGCATGGGCTGCCTCTGTTTTCCTTCCCTCACTCCTCTGGAGGCTGTCAAAACCTCAAGACTGCTCCCTTGGACACTGGGAAGCATCACCGGCTGCATGAAATTGCCACCGGCAGTGGTGTGTGGCCATCGGCACAAAATGAAGCTGTCGGCAGAGAAATTGTTGCCGGTCGGCACCTTACACTGCCGGTCGGCAGAGTGTTCCTGCAGAATCTGCAAATGACAGCAACAGAGGACAAGGCAAAGCATGGCAGCACAATTCAAGGCATATATGCACCAACCATGTCCCTTATCATGATAATGACTCAAAGGGGCATGTGCCTCGATTCTCGGACCACCAATCACGCATTTCCATGCATGATGGCCCAAAGAACCAAGTATGCAACTTTGATTTCAAATGCATGCAAACCAAATCAAACCAAACAAGGCCCAATTCCTATCACTAAGTCAAGGAACAAAGCATGCATGCAAGATGCAATGCAACCTAGGCATACAAGCTAAGGATGCAACATGGCATGGCAACAAACTTATGCAAGCCTGCAAGCAAATATGAGGCCATGCAAACCAAATAGAGGATGGACTTAAACATGAATTAGGCAGCTCTAAATAGGCCCAAAACAGTGGCCAAAATGCCTAAACATGAGGGACCAAATACATACACACATGCACATGTTAAAGCCCAACACTTAGGCACAAATTAGACAACCCTCAAGCACACTTGAAAGGGTCAAACATGAACAATTAGCATGCATTATAAACTCTAAAATCATGCTATAAAATGGTGCCAAACCAAGCAATGAATCAAGCCAAGCATGCAACAAATAGCCTAAGTGCTCAAAACAAACCAATGGAGTATTGAACTACACTTAGCAAAACCAAACATGACATGCATTAAGCAACTAAAAACAGGTTTGTAGCATGTTAAAACAAGGCTAAAGGACTACTTAGATGGCATCTAAGTGGCTCTAAAACAAAGGCATGCACAATGGCCAAAACAAGGAGCATTGCTACACAAGCTCATGAGGCATCAAGGATGCATGCAAGGCAATTAAACGAGCATGAAAATGGGACTGAAATAACATGTAAGATGGTCCCAAATCACCGAATCAATGCAAAGATGCCATGCTATACATGCACATACTTAAGGCCAACAAGCCCAAATACAAAAGAGCTATATCAAGCATGCCAAAATCAACCCAAACACTTATGGACAGACCTAAAACATGGCAAAATAAGCACATAATCTTCACAAGACTAAGCCTAAAACATGCTCCAACAAAGGCTAACAACCTAAGGCATATCAAGGCATAAATAAGGCATTACATGGCAACTATGCTAAGCATGCATGGAGTACCAAAACCAAGTAAAAACAGAGACATAACATGACATATTAAGCATAAAAAGCAGCCAAGTCATGGTCAATACACCCTCAAACATAATGCTCTCTCAAGAGGCCAAAACATGCCCTTTTCAAGGACAACAAGGAGAGGGGGTGGCCCTCTCCTTCTTGGGACTTCAAGGCATCACCTTCACCACTGAAATCCCTCAAGATTTCATTGGTGAAGAGACCCCAACACCAAAATCCCGGAGCTAGCACAAAATGGCTCAAAATGAGGCCTTTCGAGGCCTAAGAGGGGTCAACTACCCTCAAACCCCAAAACACTCTTAATAAACAATAAAGAGAGCTTAAAAACAGAACTTTTTTGTATTATACACTAAGCTCAAAAACGAATTTAAGATAGGTAGAAATACAATGCAAAAATGGGGTAAAAAGGGGTGAGATTCTTACCCTTGAAGCCTTCTTCAACAATGATGCTCCAATGGCCTTCCTTGGCTTGAATCCAACACCAAAACCTCAAAATCAGTCTCTTAGAACCTCAGCTCCAAGAGGAAGGTGAAACACTAGGTGCTCTTGTGCAATAGTATGGACTAAAACACACACAAGAGCACAAAAGAGAGGGAAAGAGAGAGAGATAAGGTATAACAAACCCTAACCCTAGAACTCAAACCGTAACAATGGCTGTCTAAGCTCTCAAAATATCCTAAGTCTCTAACCTAAGTCTCTCCTTTTTTTACAAGAGAAAAAGCCCTCTCTATATGTCTTGTAAAGCTTACAAGAGAAGCTTCAAAAGAGGGAGATCCCTCCATACACGTGTATGGAGGGATGCAAAAGCAAGACAGCTGTCTTAAAATATCTACAAAGGCAGATGCACAGTAATCGGCCGGCCAAAAATGTCATCTTGGCCAAAAGGAGTGCTGGCCAGCACTAAATAGTGCTGACCGGCAATAAAAGATGCCGACCGGCAAACTATATTGCCGGTGGTGACAAAAACCAGCCGGCGGCCTCTAGCCACTGCCGGTGGTGGGTGGGGATGGTCTACAAGCCCTACCCTGCCTCTCAAAGGCAAAACACAAGTGTTTGGCGCAAAACCAGACACTAAACGGTCGAGTTCGGGGATCCTGAGGCAAGGCGCGCGAGCCGAGACCTCCGGGAACTCCAAATGAACACAAACATGGATAATCACCGAGTGTTCAAACGGTGACATCCAAGTCTTGAGGACGGTCAAAATGGGGTATCTACACATACATATAACTTTTGGCATGATACATATTACTTTTGACATCGAATGGATAATTATTGGCATAATATATAGATTACCTTTTGTCGTGTAATTTGTATCACGCCAAATGGTCATTTGGCAAGGTAGTGAATATATTGTGTACGGAGGACATGGTTTTCGTATGATTTTATGTTTTATATGGAATTATTATTTTAGGCTGGAATATACATAGTTTATAGCGATCCCGGTTTTCCCTTTCGTGCTTAACTGTAATCCGGATTCGATTTCGTAAGGGTGCTGTTGTCTTATCCTCTTTCTATCCCTTTCTCTTTGTGTTAGAGCTTTAGGTTGTGTTGGGCAAGTTGGGAATAAGTTGGTTGTGTTTTAAAACGTAAAATCTTTGCCTAGTTTTTGGTCTCTCCGCTCGAGCGGTGCTTTTGACGCTCGAGCGGGACTCTGTTGTTGCTTGTCCGCTCGAGCGGGGGTGTTGGCGCTCGAGCGTGGAAATCACCCATCCAGTGTTTCGTCTGCAGTGGTAGACGCTCGAGCGGGGGATTGGCCGCTCGAGTGGGAGTTTGTGTCTGACGCTCGAGCGGGGAGTTTGACGCTCGAGCGGGAACCATGTTTGTAAAAGTTCAGGGAGCGTGCATCTGCCGCTCGAGTGGGAGATTGGACGCTCGAGCGGGGATCTCTAATAACTCAGAATCATCAAAACTCACTACAGACGAGGTGTCCAAATTAATAGGAGAAACTGTAAAAGCCGCAGTGGAAGGATCCACATCAACCCAGAAAACAAATGTACAACAGAGACAATTATAAAATATTTGTAATCAATTATTTTATTAATAACAATATTTCAATTGACAATTCAAATGCGCTCTTACAATCGATTTTGTGCGACATTCCCACACAAAATAACAAATAATTGCGTTTTTTACAATATTGTTGTACGCGCCGCTAAATTGACCTAAACTATCTCGGAATTCGGATACAACATTATTTCCGAGCCTGATAAATGTTTTAACGCCTTGACGGCTAACAATTGGATATTCATTTGATTGCGGCGGCATTACAACGAGGACATGCCGTAATACAAAAAAATGATCTATTTCAGTGCCCCTAACCATACAGCCAGTTCGTGTGTCACGACCCGAACCCGCCTCCATGGGTTAAGGACGTAACCGGCCAGTAATCCTAAGATTACCTACGGCCTCAAACCAAAACAGACTTAACACATCAGAGTAAAGGGGCCAAAAGGGAAGAAAAATTTAAAACTTTGTCCATAGAGTTGTGCTTACATGGCACATCAAAACAAACCATACATATGTACGTTAATAACTCTCAACAGAAACATAGCGACATAGGTTCTGTATAGACAGGATCATCCAAAACTAAGTCAACCCATAAAAACTATAAGTAGACATATACAAAACTTCGCCAACCTGACAAAATGTAAATACATAACAAAAGGGCGAAGACGGGTCTCGTACGTGAGACACAAGGGCTGACTCTCTCAAAACCTTAGTTGTTCCATACAGACTTCACTGAGAGTGGGTCTGGACTTCTCTTGGCTCAACTACAAACACATGAATGAGCGTGAGTGATAGCCCAGTGAATAATATCAAATCAAATACAGAAGTTACATAATAATGTAGAACAACATGTTCCAAACGGCCTTAGGCCCAATTCATATTTCCATTTAACAGATATATAACTATACGAAATTCAAATCAAGTGACTGTAGTTCTAGACATTCTAGCCTTTGGCCCATTCAGATTTCCATTCATGTCAAAACGGCCTTCGGCCCATTCATTTATGTCAAAACGGCCTTCGGCCCATACATTCGTGTCAAAACAGCCTTCGGCCCACTCATTCATGTCAAAACAACCTTAGGTCCATTTATTTCTATCAAAACGACCTTCGGTCCATTTATTCATATCGAAACGACCTTCGGTCTACTCGTTTACGTCAAACGGCCTTCGGCCCATACATTCGTGTCAAAATGGCCTTCGGCCCACTCATTCATGTCAAAACGACCTTAGGTCCATTCATATATGTCAAAACGACCTTCGGTCCACCCATTTCTATCAAAACGACCTTCGGTCCGTTCATATATGTCAAAACGACCTTTGGTCCATTCATATAGGTCAAAACGACCTTCGGTCCGTTCTTTTGTTATCAAAACGACCTTCGGTCCCACTTATGTTTATCAAAACGACCTTTGGTCCATTTATGTTTATCAAAACGACCTTTGGTCCATTTATGTTTATTCCTGTTAGACTTTTGTCCACAATCCCAATTAGCAACTTACAAAGCATATAAGGGAATAATAATTGGTCATTCACAATCATTCAAATATCGATATTACTCACAGTGATCGGCTTGTGGATTTGCCCTGGAGCTTGACCCTATACATTTCATGAACACAAAAGGGTCAGTAACAATTCAATCCGTTCTCTAATTCACATATTCCTCTTCAGGCTTTATTCTTAACTCATTAACTAATTTACAATGCTCAATGCATCCCTAAGAGTGCTTACAAGTGAAAGAGGACAGAAAAATTATAACACAGAATGCATTTTCAAAGTTTCAGAAAACAAGGTCCCCGCTCGAGCGTGGACTTCCCCGCTCGAGCGGACTCTTAAGCCTGCAAAAGTGCCGGTTACATCAAAAATACGCTCGAGCGTGAAATAGGACGCTCAAGCGGAAAGCCTGTCAAAATAGCTCCCCCGCTCGAGCATGAATTACCCCGCTCGAGCGGACATCAAGTCTGCAAAAAGTACTGGGAGCACGCATTTCCCGCTCGAGCATCAGGTTCCCCGCTCAAGCGGACCTCAAAATTCTGGAAAACCCATAACTGTGTTCTTGAGCTCCAATTCGATTTTCCAGCTACATTACTTGCATGCAACGGCTCAAATCTCAAATATAATCATACCAACATGGTACCAATGCAAGATTATAACATTACGAAGCTCAATTTCTTGATTTATCTACATGCATGGCCCAAAATATGTCAAACTCAACACCAACATAACAAATCCATGCATTCAAGCTCATATCTTCTCAAATTGTACATGCATGTGATGAATTAGTCACATTCTCAACTTGGATAACCCAAATGGTGATCAAAACATGAGTTTCCTTTAACATTACATACGGATTACACACATTTGTGCTCAAACATGCAATTTCACAGTAATTTCTTACATGCATGCACATATTAAGCTTCAATTCAACAATTCCAACACAATTTCATTTCGATCTTACTCTTGATCACCAAATTAGCTTGAACACACAAAATTACGAACTATAATCCAAGAATTACTCACCTAGAGGTTTTGATTTTCTAAGCTCTAGTCAATTCTTGAGCTAAATCCCCAAAATTTCCAAGCTTTAAGCCAAATTGCACAATTTCTCTCCCTTTCTCTCACTAAGGCCGGCCCTCACTCTCTCACAATTGAATCCCTCAGATTTTTAAGTTCATAAGAGTTAAAGGGGAGTGTAGTGTTATCATACAACAAGCCCCACTAATATAATATTTTAATATAAAATATTTTGGCACTTAATTCATCAATTTAATCAGTTTAATCTGACTAGAATCAATTTCTAATTAAATTTCACCGTAGGCTCTAAAAATTATGCCAATCACAGTGGCGTAATCAATTTCGGGTTCTGTGGCCGATAAGGCCCTCAATTTAATTTTTAGAGCAGATTATTCAAACAAATATTTCTACGGTGAACAGGTAGAATTCCAAAGTCGCATATATTCACATAATGGCATACAAAAATCATATCAAAACATATAATCACATACGTATTAGGGACCAATTAGCATATTACGGAACAAGGGCATCACATCGTGGGTCACCAGTGGACCACAGGAAAACATATTCGAACTTGGGCATATACGCAGGATTAGGAAACCGGTCCAACACAACGACAAATTCACATTGGGCATTGTCAAGCATACCAGATGGATCAATGTCCGCCGTTTGTTCCACAGCCTGAGTAGGGGCATCACGCATGTCACTTTCCAGTCCAGGCGTATCAGCAGCAAGTTCGGAAAGACCACCAGTTTGACGTAAAACTACACCCTGGATATAGAGTCCTAACAACTTCAATTTTCGGGATTGTCGTTCATCCCTTTCAGTACTAACCTCCGGCAAATCAAAATGGAAAAAATGAGGCTCATCATACGGGAGAAAATTGTCAATCCTCCAGATGGAATCACACAACGATTTAGACGTGAATCGTTTTTTTTTTTTGTACAAACCATGTTTCTAAAGTTTAAAATAACTTCATCCAGAAACACCAGAAAGTAAAATTTAATTTAGTTCTGGCAGTATATGGACGCCGTTGTGAAAACCAGAAAGTAGTCGCCATAATCGACGTTCAGGAACCTCACTATTAAAGCACCACGCCGATGTTATTTTATAGACGTAATGTGTTGACCGTGACATGGGTCAACATAAACAGTTAATATTTGTTAAAAACGGATACTGTATAACGTATGGCACAGACTAACAGCAGACCACAAACGATGCAAACAAATAAGGCGTGGGCCATATGTAGGTTAACTTTTTACAACTTCAGCCTGCGCTTCCCTTTAATTTAAATTTCCCGGTTGTGCTTGCCTTTTTGGCCTAGATACAACAAAATTAGCCGCCGAAATTGGCCTAGATCTCCGCGATCCATTTGCAAAATAATTCAAACTCCCCCAATTATTTTGGGTTATATAATTTTCCACCTGCGCTTGCCTTTTTAGATTTTTAATCCTGGCCGCAGATCGGGGAGCGGCGCTTGCCTTTTTAGACTTTTAATCCTGGCCGCAGATCTGGGCGCGGAGCGCAAGCCCTAGACAACAACAGGCCGCGAATTGCGGAAAGGAGCACCAATCGGGGGACAACACGTGGCGCGGGGGGGAGCGTCCCAGGTAATATTAGTGGGACGTTCCGGGGCACCTATATAACTCACTCCCTAACTCTCTTCCACCAGTATAATTTTCCAGAGAGTGACTAGCGTCATCCGAGAGAGTAAGTGACGTCATCGAGAGTTAGTTATGGCCTCAATGCGACGTCGTTTTAGAGTCCAAAACAAGAACATCTTCCTCACATATGCCCGATGTTCTATACCTAAAGAGAGATTGTTAGAGAAAATTAGAGAGCTATTCACAACCAGGCCACCAAATTATGTGAGGGTTGCACATGAATTACACGAAGATGGGCAACCACATCTCTATGCCCTTGTCCAATTTCCATACCGTTTTCAGATGCAGAATGAACGGTCCTTCGACGTTACTTACGATTGAACTAGTCGCCATTTCCATCCGAATGTACAAGGGGCGTACAACCAACAGAATGTGCTGGAATACATCTCCAAACACGGGGATTACACGGAATGGGGTGAATTCCGTGAGAGGAGCCGCTGTGCTAACCAGAATAAAAAAGACAATATATATCGAGATGCACTTGCAGCCGGCACCAAGGACGAAACACTAGCAGTCGCACGAAATGGCGACCCAAAATGTTTCTGGTTAAATTATGGCAAGTTGTCATCAAATTATGACCGGATTTCATTTAATCCACCATTGCCGTATGTTCATCCATTTACAGACACAGTATGGGTCATTCCAACAGCAATACAGCAATGGGTTGCAGACAATAGAAGAGACGATGCCCAAAGATCGCATAGGCCCAAAAGCATTATAATTGAAGGCCCATCTAGAATTGGGAAAACATGTTGGGCCCGGTCTTTGGGACTACATAATTATTATTCTGGCCACATCGACCTGAGGGACCACAAGAACGACGCTTTCTACAACATAATCGATGATGTGGCCTCACAATTTTTGAAACATTGGCGCGAGTTTATTGGAGCGCAACGGGATTCTTTTTCAAATTGTAAATATGCCCGCCCAAAGAAAATAACGGGCGGGATTCCAAGTATTATATTATGCAACCCCGGAGCCGTCGTCTTACATTAATTATTCTCCCAGTTGTAATGCCGCCGCAATCAAATGAATATCCAATTGTTAGCCGTCAAGGCGTTAAAACATTTATCAAGCTAAAAAATAATGTTGTATCCAAATTCCGAGATAGTTTAGATCAATTTAGTGGCGCGTACAACAATATTGTGAAAAACGCAATTATAAGTAATAACTGTCGTCAGCGAAAACAACGCCGAAAGTTTAATCCGGCTCATCAACGCCTTACAGCGGCAAGAAGATGCGTTATTCGCCGGTCTGAAAGCGATTTCCGAAACAACATACAGATAGTTGTTCTGCCGCTGATGTTTGCCACATCACCGCGCCTTAAAAAAATCAGCCTGTGCGTTCTGGTTGTGGATGTTCGGTTCATAAAAATAAAATGTTAATTATTATTTTGTAATTGTTTTAAGCGCAATAAAATTTGGGCCTTCTCTTTAGTGTCCACTTCTTTCATAGTTTGGATGGGCCGCTTACTGATGGGCCTATCTCTAATGGGCTGATGTACCATATGTCTGGGCCTATTTTAAATAACTAATAAACATTAAATGGGCCTCATTGTTGTAATTGGGCCGTTGGTCTGTTTACCAATTACAGCCCATTTATCCAGCTTAAACCTGCTCAGAAATCGAATTTATTAAGACACATAAATTCAATAAAACTGCATTTTTATTTAATCATAAAAATTTACCTAAATATTTTCCCATCGCCAATCTTTTACATAATATGAAAGCTCGTCGAGTACAAAGTATTATATTATGCAACCTCGGAGCCGATTCCAGTTACAAAGAGTTTTTGGAAAAACATGAACACGCCGGGGTCAAAGCGTGGACGATCCGAAACGCAAAATTCTCTACAGTCAACGAGCTCCTGTTCGCCAGAACCAGTCAAGAAGAGGCATCGTAATGCTAAGAAAAAGGCCCAACGCAGGAAGATATTTCACTTCCAATGCGGCTGTTTGATATTCCATACGAACGGATGCGTCGAACCACATACATTGGAGAGAGAGGACGCTGCCAGTGGTCTTTTACGATACTTTGAAGATCCCGATGTGGTTCAAAGCAGTAGACCTCTCCAGACCGGGCAATCAGGGGGTCTACAAGATACAATACCTATTCAACTACAACCTCCGGAAAGCATTGGGAATCCGGACGTTTACAGCAACAATGTATACATGGCTGACTTCCAGTGGTCGCAGAAGCCTGTTGGAGACTGTATTTACCCAGCTTATTGCACGCAAGATGATGAACAAATTATCCAGCTTTGGGATTATTAGCCCTATAAAGTATTGTCTCGCACTGACCATTGTACTCGACGAGCTTTCATATTATGTAAAAGATTGGCGATTGGAAAATATTTATGTAAATTTCTATGATTAAATAAAAATGCAGTTTTATTGGGTTTATGTGTCTTAATAAATTTGATTTCTGAGTAGGTTTAAACTGGATAAATGTGTTGTAATTGGTAAATAGACCAACGGCCCAATTACAACAATGAGGCCCATTTAATGTTTATTAGTTATTTTAAAATAGGCCCAGACATATGGTACATCAGCCCATTAGAGATAGGCCCATCAGTAAGCGCCCATCCAAACTATGAAAGAAGTGGACACTAAAGAGAAGGCCCAAATTTTATTGCGCTTAAAACAGTTACAAAATAATAATTTACATTTTATTTTTATGAACCGAACATCCACAACCAAAACGCATAGGCTGATTTTCTGAAGGCGCGGTGATGTAGCAAACATCAGCGGCAGAACACCTATCTACACGTTGCTCCAGCGTCTGCATAATTGGACTCGTCACCGGGGTTTCTGTTTCGGAAACTGCTTTCAGACCGGCGAATAAAGCATCTTCCTGCCGCTGTAAGGCGTTGATGAGCCGGATTAGACTTCCGGCGTTGTTTTCGCTGACGACCAACAAGGACCAATGCAGCAGTAATAGATCCGCCTCATTGTTGTAATTAGGCCGTTGGTCTGTTTACCAATTACAGCCCATTTATCCAGCTTAAACCTGCTCAGAAATCAAATTTATTAAGACACAAAAATTCAATAAAACTGCATTTTTATTTAATCATAAAAATTTACATAAATATTTTCCCATCGCCAATCTTTTACATAATAGGAAAGCTCGTCGAGTACAATGGTCAGTGCGAGACAATAATTTACAGGGCTAATAATCCCAAAGCTAGATAATTTGTTCATCATCCTGCGTGCAATAAGCTGGGTAAATACAGTCTCCGACAGGCTTCTGCGACCACTGGAAGTCAGCCATGTATACATTGTTGCTGTAAACGTCCAGATTCCCAATGCTTTCCGGAGGTTGTAGTTGAATAGGCATTGTATCTTGTAGACCCCCTGGTTGCCTGGTCTAGAGAGGTCTACTGCTTTGAACCACATCGGGTTCTTCAAAGTATCGTAAAAGACCCCTGACAGCATCCTCTCTCTCCAATGTATGTGGTTCGACGCATCCGTTCGTATGGAATATCCAACAGCCGCATTGGAAGTGGAATATCTTCTTGCGTTGGGCCTTCTTCTTAGCATTACGATGCCTCTTCTAGACTGGTTCTGGCGAACAGGAGCTCGTTGACTGTATAGAATTCTGCGTTTCGGATCGTCCACGCTTTGAGCCAGGCGTGTTCATGTTTTTCCAAAAATTCTTTGTAACTGGAATCGGCTCCGGGGTTGCAAAATATAATACTTGGAATCCCACACGTTATTTTCTTTGGGCGGGCATATTTACAATTTGAAAAAAAATCCCGTTGCGCTCCAATAAACTCGCGCCAATGTTTCAAAAATTGTGGGGCCACATCATCGATTATGTTGTAGAAAGCGTCGTTCTTGTGGTCCCTCAGGTCGATGTGGCCAGAATAATAATTATGTGGTCCCAAAGACCGTGCCCAACATGTTTTCCCAATTCTAGATGGGCCTTCAATTATAATGCTTTTGGTCCTATGCGGTCTTTGGGCTTCGTCTCTTATATTGTCTTCAAGCCATTGCTGTATTGCTGTTGGAACGACCCATACTGTGTCTGTAAATGGATGAAAAAAAATCGCGACGAGGGGATTATCTGAGTAAAAAATATTTGTAATCAATTATTTTATTAATAACAATATTTCAATCGACAATTCAAATGCGCTCTTATAATCGATTTTGTGCGACATTCCCAAACAAAATAACAAATAATTGTGTTTTTTACAATATTGTTGTACGCGCCGCTAAATTGACCTAAACTATCTCGGAATTCGGATACAACATTATTTCCGAGCTTGATAAATGTTTTAACGCCTTGACGGCTAACAATTGGATATTCATTTGATTGCGGCGGCATTACAACGGGGACACGCCGCAATACAACAAAACGATCTATTTCAGTGCCCCTAACCATACCGCCAGTTCGTGGGTCACCAGTGGACCACAGGAAAACATCTTCAAACTTGGGCGTATACGCAGGATTAGGAAACCGGTCCAACACAACGACAAATTCACATTGGCCATTGTCAAGCATACCAGATGGATCAATGTCCGCCGTTTGTTCCACAGCCTAAGTAGGGGCATCACGCATGTCACTTTCCAGTCCAAGCGTATCAGTAACAAGTTCGGAAAGACCACTAGTTTGACGTAAAACTACACCCTGGATATAGAGTCCTAACAACTTCAATTTTTGGGATTATCGTTCATCCCTTTCAGTACCAACCTCAGGCAAATCAAAATGGAAAAAGTGAGGCTCATCATACGGAAGAAAATCGTCAATCCTCCTGATGGAATCACACAACGATTTAGACGTGAATCGTTTTTTTTTTGTACAAACCATGTTTCCGAAGTTTAAAATAACTTCGTCCAGAAACACCAGATCTGCTGGATGTTGTCCAGCGGTGACTAAAATTTAATTTAGTTCTGGCAGTATATGGACGCCGTTGTGAAAACCATAAAGTAGTCGCCATAATCGACGTTCAGGAACCTCACTATTAAAGCATCACGCCGATGTTATTTTATAGACGTAATGTGTTGACTGTGACATGGGTCAACATAAACAGTTAATATTTGTTAAAAACGGATACCGTATAACGTATGGCACAGACTAACAGCAGACCACAAACGATGCAAACAAATAAGGCGTGGGCCATACGTAGGTTAACTGTTTATAACTTCAGCCTGCGCTTCCCTTTAATTTAAATTTTCCGCTTGCGCTTGCCTTTTTACATTTTTAATCCTGACCGCAGATCTGGGCCCAGAGCGGAAGCCCTAGACGACAACACGCTGCGAATTGCGGAAGGGAGCACCAATCGGGGGACGACACGTGGCGTGGGGGGGGAACGTCCCAGATAATATTAGTGGGGCGCTCCGGGGCACCTATATAACTCACTCCCTAACTCTCTTCCACCAGTATAATTTTTCAGAGAGTGACTTGCGTCATCCGAGAGAGTAAGTGACGTCATTTGAGAGTGAGTTATGGCATCAATGTGACGTCATTTTAGAGACGTCGTCTTACATTAATTATTCTCCCAACTCTATCAAATTGGATATATAAGAACATGCATTAGCCATTGATGCCCTATATGAAAATTGTGTGACTGACAATTCTAACAGATCGCTGCGCTATCATAATGTCTGAAGAAATACAACAAGACGATCTTACAGATAATCTCCACGAAAATGAAGAGGGTGATTAGGAAACCCAAATCATAGACGCGACATCAAACGTACCAATATCCAATATACCAATCTACAATCCAAAGATAGGAGATACAATGTGGCAAAAACTCGTGTTTAAGTATATGATGATTGACAAATGCAAGCTAAGCTACAGGCCACAGTGTCCGTTTAATTCCACCGGCCGTGTCGAAGTCGAAATACGAGACACACGGCTACGAGCGGATGATCAATTACTGGCCCGCTTTACGTTTCCAGTTACATGCCCAGTAGACATAACATATTTTGGAAGCGCCTATGCTGCCGCAGATAAAAAAGGATGTCCATGGACTGGGTCATACAAATTGCTTCAAACAAACATCAACGATGATGGGAAATATTGCAAAATGAAAGTCACATTGGCTTTCCAAACATCATCGTTCCCAAAGGAAATTACTTATCGGCCGCCATTAATAACTGTTTTGTCCAAGGTATTCAACAACAGCCACGTCGATATTTGGCATGTGGAGCACAAAGTGACGAAGGCAAGACTAACACGCAGCAATTTCGAATCACATTTTCGATCCACAAAGACATTGTCAGCACCGATGGGCCGATACGGTTCATCGGCCCAAAGAATAATGGTGGTACGAATGTTAGCAAGTTCAATTCGGGATGGGCCTGAATCATTCAGTCGGCGCGACATAATTTTGCTGACCCACAGCCCATTACTAATCAACACTGGCCCAAATAATCAGCCTAGCGGCCCAGCTGACAAAGGGCCATCAGTAAGCGAGGCCGGATCCAATAACTCAGAATCATCAAAACTCACTACAGACGAGGTGTCCAAATTAATAGGAGAAGCTGTAAAAGTCGCAGTGGAAGGATCCACATCAGCCTAGAAAACAAAGGTACAACGGAGACAATTATAAAATATTTGCAATCAATTATTTTATTAATAACAGTATTTCAATCGACAATTCAAATGCGCTCTTACAATCAATTTTGTGCGACATTCCCACACAAAATAACAAATAATTGCGTTTTTTACAATATTGTTGTACGCGCCGCTAAATTGACCTAAACTATCTCAGAATTCGGATACAACATTATTTTCGAGCTTGATAAATGTTTTAACGCCTTGACGGCTAACAATTGGATATTCATTTGATTGCGGCAACATTACAACGAGGACACGCCGCAATATAACAAAACGATCTATATATTTAGTGGGACGCTCCGGGGCACCTATACTATCTCGGATGCCGCAAGTCACTCTCTGGAAAATTATACTAGTGGAAGAGAGTTAGGGAGTGAGTTATATAGGTGCCCCGGAGCATCCCACTAATATTACCTGGGACGCTCCCCCCTCCCCCCCCCGCGCCATGTGTCGTCCCCCAATTGGTGCTCCCTTCCGCAATTCACAGCGTGTTGTCGTCTAGGGCTTCCGCTCCGCGCCCAGATCTGCGGCCAGGATTAAAAGTATAAAAACGCAAGCGCCGCTCCCCAATCTGCGGCCATGATTAAAAATCTAAAAAGGCAAGCGCAGGCGAGAAATTATATAAGCCAAGATAATTGGGGGAGTTTGAATTATTTTGCAAATGGATCACGAAGATCTAGGCCAATTTCGGCGGCTGATTTTAAAATACGAGCCAGATCTATTACTGCTACGCCTATGCGGTCTTTGGGCTTCGTCTCTTATATTGTTTGCAACCCATTGCTGTATTGCTGTTGGAACGACCCACACTGTGTCTGTAAATGGATGAACATACGACCATGGTGGATTAAATGAAATCCGGTCATAATTTGATGACAACTTGTCATAATTTAACCAGAAACATTTTGGGTCGCCATTTCGTACCACTGCTACTGCTTCGTCCTTGGTGCCAGCTGCAAGTGCATCCCAATATATATTGTCTTTGTTATTCTTGTTAGCGCAGCGGCTCCTCTCACGGAATTCACCCCATTCCGTGTAATCCCCGTGCTTGGCGATGTATTCCAGCACATTCTGTTCGTTGTATGCCCCTTGTACATTCGGATGGAAATGGCGACTAGTTTGATCGTGAGTAACGTCGAAGAACCGTTCATTCTGCGTCTGAAAATGGTATGGAAATTGGACAAGGGCATAGAGATGTGGTTGCCCGTCTTCATGTAATTCATGTGCAACCCTCACATAATTTGGTGGCCTGGTTGTGAAAAGCTCTCTAATTTTCTCTAACAATCTCTCTTTAGATATAGAACATCGGGCATATGTGAGGAAGATGTTCTTGTTTTGGACTCTAAAACGATGTCGCATTGAGGCCATAACTCACTCTCGATGACGTCACTTACTCTCTCGGATGACGCAAGTCACTCTCTGGAAAATTATACTGGTGGAAGAGAGTTAGGGAGTGAGTTATATAGGTGCCCTGGAGCGTCCCACTAATATTACCTAGGACGCTCCCCACCGCGCCACGTGTCGTCCCCCGATTGGTGCTCCCTTCCGCAATTCGCGGCGTGTTGTCATCTAGGGCTTTCGCTCCGCGCCCAGATCTGCGGCCAGGATTAAAAGTCTAAAAAGGCAAGCGCCGCTCCCTGATCTTCGGCCACGATTAAAAATCTAAAAAGGCAAGCGCAGGCAGGAAATTATATAAGCCAAAATAATTGGGGGAGTTTGAATTATTTTGCAAATGGATCGCGGAGATCTAGGCCAATTTTGGCGGCTGATTTTTAAGTACGAGCCAAATCTATTACTGCTGCATTGGTCCTTGTTGGTCATCGGTGAAAACAACGCCGAAAGTTTAATCCGGCTCATCAACGCCTTACAGCGGCAAGAAGATGCTTTATTCGCCGGTCTGAAAGCGGTTTCCAAAACAGAAACCCCGGCGACGAGTCCAATTATGTAGACGCTGGAGCAACGTGCAGATGGGTGTTCTGCCGCTGATGTTTGCTACATCACCGCGCCTTTAGAAAATCAGCCTGTGCGCTCTGGTTGTGGATGTTCGGTTCATAAAAATAAAATGTAAATTATTATTTTGTAACTGTTTTAAGCGATATAAAATTTGGGCCTTCTCTTTAGTGTCCACTTCTTTCATAGTTTGGATGGGCCGCTTACTGATGGGCCTATCTCTAATGGGCTGATGTACCATATGTCTGGGCCTATTTTAAAATAACTAATAAACATTAAATGGGCCTCATTGTTGTAATTGGGCTGTTGGTCTGTTTACCAATTACAGCCCATTTATCCAGCTTAAACCTGCTCAGAAATCGAATTTATTATCACACATAAATTCAATAAAACTGCATTTTTATTTAATCATAAAAATTTACATAAATATTTTCCCATCGCCAATCTTTTACATAATATGAAAGCTCGTCGAGTACAATGGTCAGTGTGAGACAATAATTTACAAGGCTAATAATCCCAAAGCTGGATAATTTGTTCGTCATCCTGCGTGCAATAAGCTGGGTAAATACAGTCTCCGACAGGCTTCTGCGACCACTGGAAGTCGGCCATGTATACATTGTTGCTGTAAACGTCCGGATTCCCAATGCTTTCCAGAGGTTGTAGTTGAATAGGCATTGTATCTTGTAGACCCCCTGATTGCCCGGTCTGGAAAGGTCTACTGCTTTGAACCACATCGGGTTCTTCAAAGTATCGTAAAAGACCCCTGACAGCGTCCTCTCTCTCCAATGTATGCGGTTCGACGCATCCGTTCCTATGGAATATCGAACAGCCGCATTGGAAGTGGAATATCTTCCTACGTTGGGTCTTCTTCTAAGCATTACGATGCCTCTTCTTGACTGGTTCTGGCGAACAGGGGCTCGCTGACTGTATAGAATTCTGCGTTTCAGATCGTCCACGCTTTGAGCCCGGCGTGTTCATGTTTTTCCAAAAACTCTTTGTAACTGGAATCGGCACCGGGAAGAGAGTTTTGTTGTATTGCGGCATGTCCCCGTTGTAACTACAACCTCCGGAAAGCATTGGGAATCCGGACGTTTACAACAACAATGTATACATGGCTGACTTCCAGTGGTCGCAGAAGCCTGTCGGAGACTGTATTTACCCAGCTTATTGTACGCAGGATGGCGAACAAATTATCTAGCTTTGGGATTATTAGCCCTGTAAATTATTGTCTCGCACTGACCATTGTACTCGACGAGCTTTCAAATTATGTAAAAGAATAGCGATGGGAAAATATTTATGTAAATTTTTATGATTAAATAAAAATGCAGTTTTATTGAATTTATATGTCTTAATAAATTCGATTTCTGAGCAGGTTTAAGCTGGATAAATGGGCTGTAATTGGTAAACAGACCAACGGCCCAATTACAATAATGAGGCCCATTCAATGTTTATTAGTTATTTTAAAATAGGCCCAGACATATGGTACATCAGCCCATTAGAGATAGGCCCATCTGTAAGCGGCCATCCAAACTATGAAAGAAGTGGACACTGAAGAGAAGGCCAAAATTTTATTGCGCTTAAAACAGTTACAAAATAATAATTTACATTTTATTTTTATGAACCGAACATCCACAACCAGAACGCACAGGCTAATTTTCTGAACGCGCGGTGATTGCAAATATTTTATAATTGTCTCCGTTGTACATTTGTTTTCTGGGCTGATGTGGATCCTTCCACTGCGGTTTTACAGCTTCTCCTATTAATTTGGACACCTCGTCTGTAGTGAGTTTTGATGATTCTGAGTTATTGGATCCGGCCTCGCTTACTCATGGGCCTATGTCAGCTAGGCCGCTAGGCTGATCATTTGGCCTAGTGTTGATTAGTGATGGGCCGTGGGTCGGCAAAATTATGTTGCGCCGACTGAATGATTCAGGCCCATCTTGAATTGAACTTGCTGACATTCGTGCCGCCATTATTCTTTGGGCCGATGAACCGTATTGGCCCATCGGTGCTGACAATGTCTTTGTGGATCGAAAATGTGATTCGAAATTGCTGCGTGTTAGTCTTGCCTTCGTCATTTTGCGCTCCACGTGTCAAATATCCACGTGGCTGTTGTTGAATACCTTGGACAAAACAGTTATTAATGGTGGCCGATAAGTAATTTCCTCTGGGAACGATGATGTTTGGAAAGCCAATGTGGCTTTCATTTTGCAATATTTCACATCATCGTTGATGTTTGTTTGAAGCAATTTGTATGACCCTGTCTGTAACATCACTCACCTTACCCTTGTCATACTTGCATACATTCTTGCATGATCTTGCTTTGTTATGTTAATTTGAAGGTTTTGTCTTGCCTTGATTTGCTTAAAGTTGCTTGCATGATTTTGTTCTTTGCTTAGTGTGTGTGTTTGTGGCCGAGGTTGCCTTGAGCTTAGTTCGCCTTTGAACCCTTGTACTTAGAACTGTTTTGAGACCTTGGTCGACCCCCACCTTCACCTCGGGCATTTATTGCCGAGATGTTTTGCACTCAGTGAACCTTGTCTGCAGGCAGGTATGGCCTAGGCCGAGATGTGGCACGCCCCGGCCAAGGTGTGGCACAGCTTAGTCAAGTGTCGTCCTCCCTAGCCGATGTTTTGTTGTCCTGTTGCCGGATCCTTGATTTGAGCCGATGTCATTTCTTGCCGATGTATCTTGCCGAGCTTGCTGCATACGCTTTGTCAGAGACCTGTCTTTTCTATCAATCACCTTTTTGAGCTGAACCAACCCGATAACGCCACGTGTCCGAGCTAAATGTTAAGGCAGCTGGCAGACCTTGAAACAAATCATTTTTGGTCTCAATCTTTGTTTTTAGAGAGAGAAGCTCTAGAGAGGAGGAAGAGAAGTTCTTGAGTGAGAGTAAGTCTCCCAAGCTTGATCTTCGTGGTTTGAACCGTTGGATCCGAGTTTTGAGGTTAGAATCTTGATCTCCTTTGGTTGTTCTTGCTGATCATCTAGCTGCATTGCATGATCGAATCTGTTTTGCATGTCATGCATTGTTTTGAAGTTGGTTTTTGAAGGGAGAAAATGGTTTTCCAAATGATTCTTGAAGAAAGTCTCGTTTTGATCGAAAGTCTGGAACGGAAATCATGTTTTTGTGTTTATTCTTGCATGACCTTCATGTGTGGGTACCCTGGTCCATGTTTTGAAGTCATGGCATGAAATCTTAGATTTTTGTAACAAGTTATGATCTTGCATTCATCTTTCTCATGATCGTGTTCATCATGTTCTTCATGTTATTTCAAAGGGAACCCAGGTTTCCCCGACTTTGTTTTTGGTTAAGGCCAGTAGGACCACACCTCGGCTAGGATGTGTGGGACCTCGACAAGGACCTGGTTGATACCCACCGTGTTTCCATGAGTCAGGGGCAGTGTTTAAACTCCCAGCATGTTTTGCTTTGTTTTGACTTGGATCTGGTGAGAATGCCGAGATCATTTGCATGCTTCTAAAGCTTGTTTTGAGAATGTGGGTTGCCGTGTGATTTGTAGGACCTTGACCCTTGGTTTGAGTCTACACCTGAAGAACTAGGTGAGTGGTATTATTGATAAAGCTATGTTATACTTGTTTTGATAAATCTTGCTTGCTTTGTTTTGACAAAAGTGTTTTGTTAAGCATGAATGAATAGCTCTTGTTTTGATATGACAAGTATAATCCTTGTTTTGATGCCATCTTTGAAAAGGATACGGTCCTCTCTTGGAAAGTCCCTTGTACTGAAGGACTCTAAACTTTCGCAGTACTAAGTGTGAAAGGATACGGTCCTTGTTAAATCGGGCTACGGGCCTAAGTAACACAAGTCCCTTGTACTGAAGGACTCTAAACTTTCGCAGTACTAAGTGTAAAAGGATACGGTCCATTCTTGAAAAGATTACTATGTTAAATCGGGCTACGGGCCTAAGTAACACAAGTCCCTTGTGCTGGAGGACTATAAACTTTCGCAGTACCTTTGACTAAACGATTACGGATCGTACAGCCCTTGATACTTGAAATACTTGAATGATGAATACGGTTCATCCCTTGCTTCGCCGATGTTGTAATATTTGAGTGATGAATACGGTTCATCCCTTGCTTCGCCGATGTTGTAATATTTGAATGATGAATACGGTTCATCCCTTGCTTCGCCGATGTTGTAATATTTGAATGATGAATACGGTTCATCCCTTGCTTCGCCGATGTTGTAATATTTGAATGATGAATACGGTTCACCCCTTGCTTCGCCGATGTTGTAATATTTGAATGATGAATACGGTTCATCCCTTGCTTCGCCGATGTTGTAATATTTGAATGATGAATACGGTTCATCCCTCGTCTTGCTAAAGTTTGATGTGTTTCGTTTTGAAGGACCTCGGCTATATTCATGCAAACCTTATTTCTAGTACCCTTCACTGAGTATCCAAGCTCACCCTCTCTATATATATGTAGGTGATGAGCAGGACGTCGGCGACGCCTAGACTGTTTTGAAAGCTTGTTTTGGATCCGTGCATATGTCGGCTTTATTTTGCATTCATGTCGGCGAATCTTGAAAATCATGCTTCTTGGCTTGTAATTGCTGTATTTTGTATATGTCGGCTCAAGAAGCCTTTTGATCAAGATGTAACACATATCTTGCTTTGTTGTATTCAACTTGTAAAGTTAATTGGAAATGTTTGACATTTCATTTGATCTATGCACAGCTCTTATGGACCACTTGTATTTGATTCATTGCTTCCGCATTTGTGAGCCCCCTATATCCATACTCTGATTGTGTTAAGTTTTCGAAAGTTGGCCTTCGGTAATTACGGATTACTGGCCATCATGGCACCAAACTACTAAGGGCGGTTTGGGGTCGTGACAGAATGGTATCAGAGCACAAGTTCCTCGGTATACGTTAATCACACACTTTGAGTCCTAAAGAGCATAGGATTTCCCTTAGAAAGATGTTAGGGTTGCATCATGGTATTTGTTGTTTGAGTGAGGTGTGCATTGTCTTGATACGCTTATTTGTTGCTTGCCTACGTGGTTATTTGCTTATTTGTTTTAAAGTCATACTTTGCACGCTCATAGCATCATGAGGAGAGGTAGACCTCCAATTGGCCGGGATCAGCCCGAAGACAGAATGGATAGACTGGAAAGATTGGTTGAAGGTTTGGCCCGCGAGTTGAGGCAAACCAGACAGCAGTTCGCTAGTGCTACGTCGACTCAGGCCGAGCAGTCCAACGGCCGAAATGTAGTTCCACCTCCACCTCCTCCAGTGCCACAGGTTCCCCCGCAACCAGCCTTATATGGGGATCGCACGATACCTTTGATCAGGGAGTTCAAGAAATTGAGACCACCGAGATTCTCTGGGGGTATAGAGCCGATGAAGGCTGAGGCATGGGTTTTGGAAATGGAAAAGTTGTTCGAGATCTTCCCTAGCACCGACGCTCAGAAGGTGACGTTGCCAGCATTCACATTAGATGATGACGCCCGCAGGTGGTGGATGATGGTTAGAGGGAGCAATCCAGATTTGACCTGGACCCGATTCTTAGAGCTGTTCTACAAGAAACATTTTCCCCTAAGTGTTCGAAACCGCAAGGCTACAGAATTTCACACTTTGACCCAAGGCAACCGAACAGTAGCGGATTATGACCGTGTTTTTACTGAATTGGTGAGGTTTGTACCTCATATGACCAACGATGAATATATGAAGGCCAGGAAGTTCGAGTGTGGGCTTCGTGGACCGATTCAAGATCGGGTTAATTTGCTTGATATGCCGACTTATGCCGAAGTACTGGACAAAGCCATTCAGGCCGAAGCTAATTTGAATCGATACCAGAGCTCGGGAGAGAACCAGCAAAAAAGGCAGAACTATGATAGTCGCCAAGGACAGCCGGGCACCAAGAAGAGAACGAACATGGGCAGTACTAGTAACCTAAGACAGGAAGGTAATGCTAAGCCGACGTGTTCGGACTGTGGGAAGCAGCATTTCGGGATCTGTCGTCGGACGTCTGGAGCCTGCTATGAATGTGGCGAGATGGGCCATTATGTGAGAGATTACCCCAAGACAAAGGCTGATAACAACAAGAAGGGTGAGAATACCTCGGGTTCCGTTCAGAAGGAAAATGCTGGGAAAGGACAGATGAGACAGGGCAGAGTGTTTGCGTTAGTACCAGGAGACACTCAGAATGCTGAGGCAGTGGTGTCAGGTATACTTCTAATTTGCTCCCAAGATGCTTATGTGTTGATTGATTCGGGTTCTACTCATTCGTTTATATCTACTAAGTTTGCCGAGAAAATTAATAGAAAACTAGAGCCCCTTGATTTCGTATTATCTGTGTCTACTCCATCTGGGAGACCTATGATTGTTGAGTCCATTTTTAGGGCATGTGTTGTTATGATTGAGAATGTCGAACTGTTAGTAGATTTAATGCCTCTGGATATGGCTCATTTTGATGTTATACTGGGAATGGACTGGTTAGTCGCAAACGATGCATCTATTAATTGTGTTTCAAAAAGTGTCACCTTGAGACCCCCAAACCTAGCCGAGGTTATTTTCCAGGGTAAAGGGATAGTGCCCCCACCGTACTTGATTTCGTCCATTAAGGCCTATAAGTTGATTCAGAAAGGGTGTCGAGGCTACTTGTGTAGTGTACTGAGTGATCCGAATGGAAATGTTAGTTTAGCCGACATCCCAGTTGTTAACGATTTCCCTGACGTCTTTCCAGACGAATTGCCTGGTCACCTAACCGATAGAGGAATAGAGTTTACTATTGACATCATGCCGGGAACACAGCCAATCTCCAAAACACCTTATAGGATGGCCCCAATTGAACTTAGAGAATTGAAACTGCAATTGCAAGAGTTGTTAGATAAGAGGTTTATTAGGCCGAGCACTTCACCATGGGGAGCACCTGTTTTATTTGTTAAGAAGAAGGATGGCACACTCCGTCTTTGTATTGACTATAGAGAACTTAATAAATTCACCATTAAGAACAAGTACCCATTACCTAGGATTGATGATCTGCTTGACCAATTACAAGGAGCACGAGTCTTTTCTAAGATCGACCTTCGGTCTGGTTACCATCAGCTTAAAGTTAAAGCCGAAGATGTTGAGAAGACTGCTTTTCGGACAAGATATGGCCACTACGAGTTTTTAGTGATGCCTTTTGGAGTGACCAATGCCCCCGCAGCATTTATGGATTTAATGAATAGAGTCTTCAAGCCATATTTAGATGAGTTTGTAGTTGTCTTCATTGATGATATATTGATCTATTCCAAGAGTGAAGTTGAACATGAAAACCATTTGAGACTTGCCTTACAGATTTTGAGAGAACGGAAGTTGTATGCTAAGTTTAACAAGTGTGAGTTTTGGCTTTCTACCATCTCATTTTTGGGTCATGTGATTAATGAAGAGGGTATCTCAGTAGATCCTAGCAAAGTTGAAGCCGTAGTAAATTGGCCGAGGCCGACTAATGTGTCCGAGATTCGTAGTTTTCTGGGTTTGGCAGGTTATTACAGAACGTTTGTGAAAGATTTCTCAAGGATTGCAATTCCATTGACGCAACTGACTAAGAAGGGAACACTGTATGAATGGACTAAAGATCGGGAGTCAGCTTTCCAGGAACTGAAGACGAGGTTAATTACAGCACCAGTACTTGTACTACCATCAGGTAATGAAGAATTTCATGTCTATAGTGATGCATCGCATAAGGGTTTGGGTTGTGTATTAATGCAAAAGGGTAAGGTTATAGCTTATGCATCTCGTCAGTTGAAACCTCATGAGAAAAACTATCCTACCCATGACTTAGAATTGGCGGCCGTGGTGTTTGCTTTAAAGATTTGGCGTCACTATTTGTATGGAGCTTCTTGTCAAGTTTTTACAGATCATAAGAGTTTGAAGTACCTATTTACACAGAAGGAATTGAATTTGAGACAGAGAAGGTGGCTTGAGTTGTTGAAAGACTATGATATGCAAATTCAATATCACCTGGGAAAAGCTAACAGTGTAGCCGACGCTTTGAGCAGAAAGTCAGATAGGAATTTGGCGTGTTTGACCATGATAATAGTGGAGCCGACTATTGTTGATGAAGTGAAGACAAGACAGATGGAGGATAACTTCTTCAAGAAAATAGCTGAGGAGATTGATACAAGGCCGAGACCAGGGTATACCATCAAAAATCAAGTGCTCAAGTTTGAAGGAATGTTATGTGTGGCCGACATTCCAGAGTTGAAGAGGAAAATTTTACAGCAAGCTCACGGTTCTAAGTTTGCTGTCCATCCAGGGAACACCAAAATGTATCAAGATGTGAAGCAGACCTTCTGGTGGCCAAGTATGAAAAAAGAGATAGCCGAATTCGTGTCCCAGTGTTTACATTGTCAGCAAGTGAAAGCAGAACATCAAAGACTGGCAGGACTTCTTCAACCTTTGCCGATTCCTGAGTGGAAATGGGAACATATCTCCATGGATTTTGTGACTGGTTTGCCGAAGACACCAAGGGGTATGGATTCGATTTGGGTTGTTATTGATAGATTAACTAAGTCAGCACACTTTCTACCTGTTAAGACTACCTTCAACGCCAATCAACTTGCCTTGCTATATGTGAATGAGATTGTCAGACTTCATGGAGTACCGATCTCAATCGTGTCAGACCGAGATCCTAAATTTGTTTCTAGATTTTGGCAAAGTTTACAGAGGGCTTTTGGAGCCGAGGTGAGATTTAGTACAGCCTTTCATCCCCAGACAGATGGGCAGACTGAGAGGACAATTCAGACGCTTGAAGATATGCTTAGACTTTGTGTATTGGACTTCCAAGGAAGTTGGGGAACACATTTGCCCTTAGTGGAATTCGCTTACAATAACAGTTATCAAGCCAGTATTGGCATGGCGCCGTATGAAGCCTTGTATGGAAGAAAATGTAGGTCGCTGATATGTTGGACTGAAGTTGGAGACAGAGCTCTGCTTGGTCCCGAATTGATTCAAGTGACAACAGAGAAGATTAAACTTATCCAACAGAGGATTAAAACTGCCCAGAGCCGACAAAAGAGCTACGCCGATCAGAGAAGAAATGAGTTAGAATTCGAAGTTGGGAATCATGTATTCCTGAAGGTTTCCCCAATGAAAGGAGTTTTAAGATTTGGAAGGAAAGGTAAATTAGCACCTCGGTATATTGGACCATTTGAAATCCTTGAGAGAATTAACCCCGTTGCCTACAGACTTGCTTTGCCGCCGGATTTGAGCCAAGTCCACAATGTGTTTCATGTTTCGATGCTGAGGAAGTACATCCGAGATCCACTACATGTAATTAATCATTCCGAGATCACGATTAACGAGGATTTGGGCTACGAGGAGGAGCCAATGAGGATTATTGACAGACAAGTGAGACAGTTGAGAAACAAATCGATACCAATGGCAAAGGTCGAATGGAAGGAACATGATGGCACAGAAGCCACGTGGGAAAAGGAAGAGGATGTGAGAATCCGTTATCCGGAGTTATTCGAGGAGCAAGGTAATCTAAGTTTGGGGACCAAACTTCTTTAAGGGGGGTAGCATGTAACAACCCTCATCTTACCCTTGTCATACTTGCATACATTCTTGCATGATCTTGCTTTGTTATGTTAATTTGAAGGCTTTGTCTTGCCTTGATTTGCTTAAAGTTGCTTGCATGATTTTGTTCTTTGCTTAGTGTGTGTGTGTGTGGCCGAGGTCGCCTTGAGCTTAGTTCGCCTTTGAACCCTTGTACTTAGAACTGTTTTGAGACCTTGGTCGACCCCCACCTTCACCTCGGGCATTTATTGCCGAGATGTTTTGCACTCAGTGAACCTTGTCTGCAGGCAGGTATGGCCTAGGCCGAGATGTGGCACGCCCCGGCCAAGGTGTGGCACAGCTTAGTCAAGTGTCGTCCTCCCTAGCCGATGTTTTGTTGTCCTGTTGCTGGATCCTTGATTTGAGCCGATGTCATTTCTTACCGATGTATCTTGCCGAGCTTGCTGCATACGCTTTGTCAGAGACCTGTCTTATCTATCAATCACCTTTTTGAGCTGAACCAACCCGATAACGCCACGTGTCCGAGCTGATTGTTAAGGCAGCCGGCAGACCTTGAAACAAATCATTTTTGGTCTTAATCTTTGTTTTTAGAGAGAGAAGCTCTAGAGAGGAGGAAGAGAAGTTCTTGAGTGAGAGTAAGTCTCCCAAGCTTGATCTTCGTGGTTTAAACCGTTGGATCCGAGTTTTGAGGTTAGAATCTTGATCTCCTTTGGTTGTTCTTGCTGATCATCTAGCTGCATTGCATGATCGAATCTGTTTTGCATGTCATGCATTGTTTTGAAGTTGGTTTTTGAAGGGAGAAAATGGTTTTCCATATGATTCTTGAAGAAAGTTTCGTTTTGATCGAAAGTCTGGAACGAAAATCATGTTTTTGTGTTTATTCTTGCATGACCTTCTTGTATGGGTACCCAGGTCCATGTTTTGAACTCATGGCATGAAATCTTAGATTTTTGTAACAAGTTATGATCTTGCATTCATCTTTCTCATGATCGTGTTCATCATGTTCTTCATGTTATTTCAAGGGGAACCCAGGTTTCCCCGACTTTGTTTTTGGTTAAGGCCAGTAGGACCACACCTCGGCTAGGATGTGTGGGACCTCGGCAAGGACCTGGTTGATACCCAGTGTGTTTCCATGAGTCAGGGGCAGTGTTTAAACTCCCAGCATGTTTTGCTTTGTTTTGACTTGGATCTGCTGAGAATGCTGAGATCATTTGCATGCTTCTAAAGCTTGTTTTGAGAATGTGGGTTGCCGTGTGATTTGTAGGACCTTGACCCTTGCTTTGAGTCTACACCTGAAGAACTAGGTGAGTGGTATTATTGATAAAGCTATGTTATACTTGTTTTGATAAATCTTGCTTGCTTTGTTTTGACAAAAGTGTTTTGTTAAGCATGAATGAATAGCTCTTGTTTTGATATGACAAGTATAATCCTTGTTTTGATGCCATCTTTGAAAAGGATACGGTCCTCTCTTGGAAAGTCCCTTGTACTGAAGGACTCTAAACTTTCGCAGTACTAAGTGTAAAAGGATACGGTCCTTGTTAAATCGGGCTACGGGCCTAAGTAACACAAGTCCCTTGTACTGATGGACTCTAAACTTTCGCAGTACTAAGTGTAAAAGGATACGGTCCATTCTTGAAAAGATTACTATGTTAAATCGGGCTACAGGCCTAAGTAACACAAGTCCCTTGTGCTGGAGGACTATAAACTTTCGCAGTACCTTTGACTAAACGATTACGGATCGTACAGCCCTTGATACTTGAAATACTTGAATGATGAATACGGTTCATCCCTTGCTTCGCCGATGTTGTAATATTTGAATGATGAATACGGTTCATCCCTTGCTTCGCCGATGTTGTAATATTTGAATGATGAATACGGTTCATCCCTTGCTTCGCCGATGTTGTAATATTTGAATGATGAATACGGTTCATCCCTTGCTTCGCCGATGTTGTAATATTTGAATGATGAATACGGTTCATCCCTTGCTTCGCCGATGTTGTAATATTTGAATGACAAATACGGTTCATCCCTCATCTTGCTAAAGTTTGATGTGTTTCGTTTTGAAGGACCTCGGCTATATTCATGCAAACCTTTATTTCTAGTACCATTCACTGAGTATCCAAGCTCACCCTCTCTATATATATGTAGGTGATGAGCAGGACGTCGGCGACGCCTAGACTGTTTTGAAAGCTTGTTTTGGATCCGTGCTTATGTCGGCTTTATTTTGCATTCATGTCGGCGAATCTTGAAAATCATGCTTCTTGGCTTGTAATTGCTGTATTTTGTATATGTCGGCTCAAGAAGCCTTTTGATCAAGATGTAACACATATCTTGCTTTGTTGTATTCAACTTGTAAAGTTAATTGGAAATGTTTGACATTTCATTTGATCTATGCACAGCTCTTATGGACCACTTGTATTTGATTCATTGTTTCCGCATTTGTGAGCCCCCTATATCTATACTCTGATTGTGTTAAGTTTTTGAAAGTTGGCCTTCGGTAATTACGGATTACTGGCCATCACGGCACCAAACTACTAGGGGCGGTTTGGGGTCGTGAGACTGTCCGTGGACATCCTTCTTTATCTGTGGCAGCATAGGCGTTTCCAAAATATGTTATGTCTACTGGGCATGTAACTGGAAACGTAAAGCGGGCCTGTAATTGGTCATCCGCTCGTAGCCGTGTGTCTCGTATTTCGACTTCGACGCGGCCGGTGGAATTAAACGGACACTGTGACCTGTAGCTTAGCTTGCATTTGTCAATCATCATAGACTTAAACGTGAGTTTTTGCCACATTGTATCTCCTATCTTTGGATTGTAGATTGGTAAATTGGATACCGGTACGTTTGATGTCGCGTCTATGATTTGGGTTTCCAAATCACCCACTTCATTTTCGTGGAGATTATCTGTAAGATCGGCTTGTTGTATTTCTTCAGACATTATGACAGCGCAATGATCTGTTAGAATTGTCAGACACACAATTCTCATATGGGGCATCAATGGCTAATGCATGTTCTTATATATCCAATTTGATAGAGTTGGGAGAATAATTAATGTAAGACGATGTCTCTAAAACGTCGCATTGATGCCATAACTCACTCTCAAATGACGTCACTTACTCTCTCGGATGACGCAAGTCACTCTCTGGAAAATTATACTGGTGGAAGAGAGTTAGGGAGTGAGTTATATAGGTGCCTCGGAGCGTCCCACTAATATTACCTGGGACGCTCCCCCCGCGCCACGTGTCGTCCCCCGATTGGTGCTCGCTTCTGCAATTCGCGGCATGTTGTCGTCTAGGGCTTCCGCTCTGCGCCCAGATCTGCGGCCAGGATTAAAAGTCTAAAAAGGCAAGCGCTGCTCCCCGATCTGCGGCCAGGATTAAAAATCTAAAAAGGCAAGCGCAAGCGGGAAATTATATAAGCCAAAATAATTGGGGGAGTTTGAATTATTTTGCAAATGGATCGCGGAGATCTAGGCCAATTTCGGCGGCTGATTTTGAAATACGAGCCAGATCTATTACTGCTGCATTGGTCCTTGTTGGTCATCGGCGAAAACAACGCCGAAAGTTTAATCCGGCTCATCAACGCCTTACAGGGGCAAGAAGATGCTTTATTCGCCGGTCTGAAAGCGGTTTCCGAAACAGAAACCCCAACGACGAGTCCAATTATGTAGACGCTGGAGCAACGTGCAGATAGGTGTTCTGCCACTGATGTTTGCTACATCACCGCGCCTTCAGAAAATCAGCCTGTGCGTTATGGTTGTGGATGTTCGGTTCATAAAAATAAAATGTAAATTATTATTTTGTAACTGTTTTAAGCGCAATAAAATTTGGGCCTTCTCTTTAGTGTCCACTTCTTTCATAGTTTGGATGGGCCGCTTACTGATGGGCCTATCTCTAATGGGCTGATATACCATATGTCTGGGCCTATTTTAAAATAAGTAATAAACATTAAATGGGCCTCATTGTTGTAATTGGGCTGTTGGTCTATTTACCAATTACAGCCCATTTATCCAGCTTAAACCTGCTCAGAAATCGAATTTATTAAGACACATAAATTCAATAAAACTGCATTTTTATTTAATCATAAAAATTTACATAAATATTTTCCCATCGCCACTCTTTTACATAATATGAAAGCTCGTTGAGTACAATGGTCAGTGCGAGACAATAATTTACAAGGCTAATAATCCCAAAGCTGGATAATTTGTTCGTCATCCTGCGTGCAATAAGCTGGGTAAATACAGACTCCGACAGGCTTCTGCGACCACTGGAAGTCGGCCATGTATACATTGTTGCTGTAAATGTCCGGATTCCCAATGCTTTCCAGAGGTTGTAGTTGAATAGGCATTGTATCTTGTAGACCCCCTGATTGCCCGGTCTGGAAAGGTCTACTGCTTTGAACCACATCGGGTTCTTCAAAGTATCGTAAAAGACCCCTGACAGCATCCTCTCTCTCCAATGTATGTGGTTCGACGCATCCGTTCCTATGGAATATCGAACAGCCGCATTGGAAGTGGAATATCTTCCTGCGTTGGGTCTTCTTCTTAGCATTACGATGCCTCTTCTTGATTGGTTCTGGCGAACCGGGTCTCGCTGACTGTATAGAATTCTGCATTTCGGATCGTCCACGCTTTGAGCCCGGCGTGTTCATGTTTTTCCAAAAACTCTTTGTAACTGGAATCAGCTCCGGGAAGAGAGTTTTGTTGTATTCCTGCGTGTCCCCGTTGTAACTACAACCTCCGGAAAGCATTGGGAATCCAGACGTTTACAACAACAATGTATACATGGCTGACTTCCAGTGGTCGCAGAAGCCTGTCGGAGACTGTATTTACCCAGCTTATTGCACGCAGGATGGCGAACAAATTATCTAGCTTTGGGATTATTAGCCCTGTAAATTATTGTCTCGCACTGACCATTGTACTCGACGAGCTTTCATATTATGTAAAAGATTGGCGATGGGAAAATATTTATGTAAATTTTTATCATTAAATGAAAATACAGTTTTATTGAATTTATGTGTCTTAATAAATTCGATTTCTGAGCAGGTTTAAGCTGGATAAATGGGCTGTAATTGGTAAATAGACCAATGGCCCAATTACAATAATGAGGCCCATTTAATGTTTATTAGTTATTTTAAAATAGGCCCAGACACATGGTACATCAGCCCATTAGAGATAGGCCCATCAGTAAGCGGCCCACCCAAACTATGAAAGAAGTGGACACTAAAGAGAAGGCCCAAATTTTATTGCGCTTAAAACAGTTACAAAATAATAATTTTCATTTTATTTTTATGAACCGAACATCCACAACCAGAACGCACAGGCTGATTTTCTGAAGGTGCGGTGATTACAAATATTTTATAATTGTCTCCGTTGTACATTTGTTTTCTGGGCTGATGTGGATCCTTCCACTGCGACTTTTACAGCTTCTCCTATTAATTTGGACACCTCGTCTGTAGTGAGTTTTGATGATTCTGAGTTATTGGATCCGGCCTCGCTTACTGATGGGCCTATGTCAGCTGGGCCGCTAGGCTGATTATTTGGGCTAGTGTTGATTAGTGATGGGCCGTGGGTCAGCAAAATTATGTCGCGCCGACTGAATGATTCAGGCCCATCCCGAATTGAACTTGCTGACATTCGTGCCGCCATTATTCTTTGGGCCGATGAACCGTATTGGCCCATCGGTGCTGACAATGTCTTTGTGGATCGAAAATGTGATTCGGAATTGCTGCATGTTAGTCTTGCCTTCATCACTTTGTGCTCCATGTGCCAAATATCCGCGTGGCTGTTGCTGAATACCTTGGACAAAACAGTTATTAATGGCGGCCGATAAGTAATTTCCTCTGGGAACGATGATGTTTGGAAAGCCAATGTGGCTTTCATTTTGCAATATTTCACATCATCGTTGATGTTTGTTTGAAGCAATTTGTATGACCCTGTCCATGGACGTCCTTTTTTATCTGTGGCAGCATAGGCGTTTCCAAAATATGTTATGTCTACTGGGCATGTAACTGGAAACGTAAAGCGGGCTTGTAATTGATCATCCACTTATAGCCGTGTGTCTCGTATTTCGACTTCGACGCGGCCGGTGGAATTAAACGGACACTGTGACCTGTAGCTTAGCTTGCATTTGTCAATCATCATAGACTTAAACGTGAGTTTTTGCCACATTGTATCTCCTATCTTTGGATTGTAGATTGGTATATTGGATACCGGTACGTTTGATGTTGGGTCTATGATTTGGGTTTCCAAATCACCCACTTCATTTTTGTGGAGATTATCTGTAAGATCGGCTTGTTGTATTTCTTCAGACATTATGATAGCGCAGTGATCTGTTAGAATTGTCAGTCACACAATTCTCATATGGGGCATCAATGGCTAATGCATGTTCTTATATATCCAATTTGATAGAGTTGGGAGAATAATTAATGTATGACGACGTCTCTAAAACGACGTCACATTGATGCCATAACTCACTCTCAAATGACGTCACTTACTCTCTCGGATGACGCAAGTCACTCTCTGGAAAATTATACTAGTGGAAGAGAGTTAGGGGTTGAGTTATATAGGTGCCCCGGAGCGTCCCACTAATATTACCTGGGACACTCCCCCCACGCCACGTGTCGTCCCCCGATTGGTGCTCCCTTCCGCAATTCACTGCGTGTTGTCGTCTAGGGCTTCCGCTCTGCGCCCAGATCTGCGGTCAAGATTAAAAATCTAAAAAGGCAAGTGCAAGTGGGAAATTTAAATTAAAGGGAAGCACAGGCTGAAGTTGTAAACAGTTAACCTACGCATGGCCCACGCCTTATTTGTTTGCATCGTTTGTGGTCTACTGTTAGTTTGTGCCATACGTTACACAGTATCCGTTTTTAACAAATATTAACTGTTTATGTTGACCCATGTCACGGTCAACACATTACGTCTATAAAATAACATCGACGTGATGCTTTAATAGTGAGGTTCCTGAACGTCGATTATGGCGACTACTTTCCAGTTTTCACAACGGCGTCCATGTACTGCCAGAACTAAATTAAATTTTAGTCGCCGTTGGACAGCATCCAGCAGATCTGGTGTTTCTGGACGAAGTTATTTTAAACTTCGGAAGCATGGTTTGTACAAAAAAAAAAATGATTCACGTCTAAATCGTTGTGTGATTCCATCTGGAGGATTGACGATTTTCTCCCGTATGATGAGCCTCATTTTTTCCATTTTGATTTGCCGGAGGTTGGTACTGAAAGGGATGAACGACAATCCCGAAAATTGAAGTTGTTAGGACTCTATATCCAGGGTGTAGTTTTACGTCAAACTGGTGGTCTTTCCGAACTTGCTGCTGATACGCCTGGACTGGAAAGTGACATGCGTGATGCCCCTACTCAGGCTGTGGAACAAACGGCGGACATTGATCCATCTGGTATGCTTGACAATGGCCAATGTGAATTTGTCGTTGTGTTGGACCGGTTTCCTAATCCTGCGTATATGCCCAAGTTTGAAGATGTTTTCTTGTGGTCCACTGGTGACCCACGAACTGGCTGTATGGTTAGGGGCACTGAAATAGATCGTTTTGTTGTATTGCGGCGTGTCCCCGCTGTAATGCCGCCGCAATCAAATGAATATCCAATTGTTAGCTGTCAAGGCGCTAAAACATTTATCAAGCTCGGAAATAATGTTGTATCCGAATTCCGAGATAGTTTAGGTCAATTTAGTGGCGCGTACAACAATATTGTAAAAAACGCAATTATTCGTTATTTTGTGTGGGAATGTCGCACAAAATCGATTGTAAGAGCGCATTTGAATTGTCGATTGAAATATTGTTATTAATAAAATAATTAATTACAAATATTTTATAATCGTCTCCGTTGTACATTTGTTTTCTGGGCTGATGTGGATCCTTCCAATGCGGCTTTTACAGCTTCTCCTATTAATTTGGACACCTCATCTGTAGTGAGTTTTGATGATTCTGAGTTATTGGATCCGGCCTCGCTTACTGATGGCGACCCAAAATGTTTCTGGTTAAATTATGACAAGTTGTCATCAAATTATGACCGGATTTCATTTAATCCACCATTGTCGTATGTTCATCCATTTACAGACACAATATGGGTCGTTCCAACAGCAATACCGCAATGGGTTGCAGACAATATAAGAGACGAAGCCCAAAGACCGCATAGGCCCAAAAACATTATAATTGAAGGCCCATCTAGAATTGGGAAAACATGTTGGGCCCGGTCTTTGGGACCACATAATTATTATTCTGGCCACATCGACCTGAGGGACCACAAGAACGACGGTTTCTACAACATAATCGATGATGTGGCCCCACAATTTTTGAAACATTGGCGCGAGTTTATTGGAGCGCAACGAGATTTTTTTTTTCAAATTGTAAATATGCCCGCCCAAAGAAAATAACGGGCGGGATTCCAAGTATTATATTATGCAACCCCGGAGTCGATTCCAGTTACAAAGAGTTTTTGGAAAAACATGAACACGCCGGGCTCAAAGCGTGGACGATCCGAAACACAGAATTCTATACAGTCAACGAGCCCCTGTTCGCCAGAACCAGTCAAGAAGTGGCATCGTAATGCTAAGAAGAAGGCCCAACGCAGGAGGATATTCCACTTCCAATGCGGCTATTTGATATTCCATACGAACGGATGCGTCGAACCACATACATTGGAGAGAGAGGACGTTGTCAGGGGTCTTTTACGATACTTTGAAGAACCCGATGTGGTTCAAAGTAGTAGACCTCTCCTGGCCGGGCAATCAGGGGGTCTACAAGATACAATACCTATTCAACTACAACATCCGGAAAGCATTGGGAATCCGGACGTTTACAGCAACAATGTATACATGGCTGACTTCCAGTGGTCATAAAAGCCTGTCGGAGACTGTATTTTCCCAGCTTATTGCATGCAGGATGACGAACAAATTATCCAGCTTTGGGATTATTAGCCCTATAAATTATTGTCTCGCACTGACCATTGTACTCGACAAGCTTTCATATTATGTAAAAGATTGGCGATGGGAAAATATTTATGTAAATTTTTATCATTAAATAAAAATGCAGTTTATTGAATTTATGTGTCTTAATAAATTCAATTTCTGAGCAGGTTTAAGCTGGATAAATGGGCTGTAATTGGTAAACAGACCAACGGCCCAATTACAACAATGAGGCCTATTTAATGTTTATTAGTTATTTTAAAATAGGCCCAGACATATGGTACATCAGCCCATTAGAGATAGGCCCATCAGTAAGCGGCCCATCCAAACTATGAAAGAAGTGGACACTAAAGAGAAGGCCCAAATTTTATTGCGCTTAAAACAGTTACAAAATAATAATTTACATTTTATCAAATAATAATTTAATAATTTATTTATATAAATTATTTTGCAAATGGACGAAGTTATTTTAAACTTCGGAAACATGGTTGGTACAAAAAAAAACGATTCACGTCTAAATCGTTGTGTGATTCCATCGGGGGGATTGACGATTTTCTCCCGTATGATGGGCCTCATTTTTTCCATTTTGATTTGCCGGAGGTTGGTACTGAAAGGGATGAACAACAATCCTGAAATTGAAGTTGTTAGGACTCTATATCCACGGTGTAGTTTTACGTCAAACTGGTGGTCTTTCCAAACTTGCTGCTGATACGCTTGGACTGGAAAGTGACATGCGTGATGCCCCGACTCAGGCTGTGGAACAAACACCGGACATTGATCCATCTGGTATGCTTGACAATGGCCAATGTGAATTTGTCGTTGTGTTGGACCGGTTTCCTAATCCTGCGTATACGCCCAAGCTTGAAGATGTTTTCCTGTGGTCCACTGGTGACCCACGAACTGACTGTGTGGTTAGGGGCACTGAAATAGATCGTTTTGTTGTATTGCGGCGTGTCCCCGTTGTAATGCCGCCGCAATCAAATGAATATCCAATTGTTAGCCGTCAAGGCGTTAAAACATTTATGAAGCTTGGAAATAATGTTGTATCCGAATTCCGAGATAGTTTATGTCAATTTAGCGGCGCGTACAACAATATTGTAAAAAACGCAATTATTTGTCATTTTGTGTGGGAATGTCACACAAAATCGATTGTAAGAGCGCATTTGAATTGTCGATTATTAATAAAATAATTGATTACAAATATTTTATAATTGTCTCCATTGTACATTTGTTTTCTGGGCTGATGTGGATCCTTCCACTGCGGCTTTTATGGCCTCAATGCGACGTCGTTTTAGAGTCCAAAACAAGAACATCTTCCTCACATATGCCCGATGTTCTATACCTAAAGAGAGATTGTTAGAGAAAATTAGAGAGCTGTTCACAACTAGGCCACCAAATTATGTGAGGGTTGCACATGAATTACACAAAGACGGGCAACCACATCTCCATGCCCTTGTCCAATTTCCATACCGTTTTCAGACGCAGAAAGAACGGTTCTTTGACATTACTCACGATCGAACTAGTCGCCATTTCCATCCGAATGTACAAGGGGCATACAACCAACAGAATGTGCTGGGGCACATTTTCGTGGAGATTATCTGTAAGATCGGCTTGTTGTATTTCTTCAGACATTATGAGAGCACAGCGATTTGTTAGAATTGTCAGTCACACAATTCTCATATGGGGCATCAATGGCTAATGCATGTTCTTATATATCCAATTTGATAGAGTTTGGTGAATAATTAATGTAAGACGACGTCTCTAAAACGACGTCGCATTGATGCCATAACTCACTCTCAAATGTGGTTGCCGGTGGAATTAAACAGACACTGTGGCCTGTAGCTTAGCTTGCATTTGTCAATCATCATAGACTTAAACATGAGTTTTTGCCACATTGTATCTCCTATTTTTGGATTGTAGATTGGTATATTGGACACCGGTACGTTTGATGTCACATCTATGATTTGGGTTTCCAAATCACCCTCTTCATTTTCGTGGAGATTATCTGTAAGATCGGCTTGTTGTATTTCTTTAGACATTATGATAGCGCAGCGATCTGTTAGAATTGTCAGTCACACAATTCTCATATGGGGCATCAATGGCTAATGCATGTTCTTATATATCCAATTTGATAGAGTTGGGAGAATAATTAATGTAAGACGACGTCTCTAAAACGACGTTGCATTGATGCCATAACTCACTCGGGCGGGATTCCAAGAATTATATTATGCAACCCCGGAGCCGATTCCAGTTACAATGTTATACGATAATCCAAAAATATTGTATACAAAAGACAAAAAACTGAAAATAAAAAATTGAGGGGCTAGTTGTCAATTGGACGGGATAATAAAATTAGCATAGGTAGGGAGCGTGGATTTTGGGCGCGTTTGTAGTATCCTACCCCTACCTAGATTGTATCAAATCAAGGAGGGGTAAATTAGGAGGGAACAAGGGTAAGTTAATTTTATAGTTGTAAAAACGGGGATACTAATACAAAATCAAAGATAATATAATATATTATGAATAATGATTTATTATTAATGAGAGTTAAAGTATGTTAAAAAAAAGATATATTTGAAAGCTCTAATTGAGCATTCCTAATCCACCACAATGACATGGAATAACCATATGAAGAGAGACTCACACTCCTCATTCCTCCGCTCTCTATCTCTCTCTATTCTCTCTCTTCCATCTCATTAGAGGTCAATATGGAGATGATATATTAGGGGATGTAGCACCACTCTTATTATTGAGTCCCATGAATTAGAGGTCAACATGGGGTGATATATTGGGGGATGTAGCACCACTCTTATTATTGAGTCTCATGAATATAGGTTTATTAAGGAAACATATCTTAAATAAATTAATATATATATATGAATATTGAAAAGTAAGAAAAAATATCTATTTAAATTCTGCTATATGATTCTCAGCATTCAAGTTGTTAAAAACTACACCAAACAGACTAGTAATAGTTTTCAATTGGAAAAGACTTAGATATTTGTTGTATTTAGTTTGGGATATAAAATCATGCGATTAAACTATGGTCTATTTTGGGAAGTTAGTTGGAAGTTAGTTTTTTGATTTTTTGGTTTTTTTTATACGTTTTTTATAAAGTAAAAAAAAATTAAAAAATTAATTTTTAACTTACTTTGCAACATAGACTTGTGTCGAGTCAATTCTAAATTCCAACTTCATATATAAAAATGAATCTTTGAATTGACAATTTTCACATGCTATATATTTAAAAAGACTATGGAGTCTCATGTGGGGATGTGATACAAAATTAATTGGTTCAAAAAGGTTCAGATTAGTAGATTAAAAGACTTTAATATTCTCAAATTATGATCATTACACCATGTTATCTATAAGTCTCTTTGTTACAATTTCTAGCAAGTTCAACTACTTTCTAATAATCAACTTCTTTTAAAAATTATTCAAGTATATTTATGTCTCATAAACTATAAAAGTTGCACTAATTACTTTGACACAATTTTTTAAAATTATTATATATATATATAAACAATTTCATAAACTATACCAAGCAATCTCCGGGGGGTGGGGGGGTGTTTGCTTGGTGGGATTAATGTATGAGATTAGACTCCATGTCTAACAAAGTGGATAGTCCAATGTTTGGTTAAAAAAGTGAAGGCCGAACTAATAGTCCGGTCGAACTTGTAATCCCTAATATATGGGATAACTCATGGAGGTGTGGGATAGAAATGGGAGGACATAGCCAACTTCTAAATTAGTTAGTTAAATGACGAAATTAAGCCTTAAGTATATATAAAAAATTTATTTGGGTATATTACACCTACCTTCCCTGAGGTTTTTGACAAATACAGAGATCGCCCCTGTAGCTTCAATAATTACAGTTATCTCCCTTACTTTATCTAACAATGTCAAGATTCTCCCATTTTTTGACTGGCATTTACACACTTCACAAAACCTGCTGATGTCATCAAAGCTAAACACTAAAATGCCTATAATGCCCTCAGGTGTCCTCAACCCATCTATATATACTAATACCAAATATTGGCTCACCATCCACCCAAACGTCTAGAACAGTGCTCCTTGTTTTCTTTATTTTTTTTGACAATTGCAACCTTTTATTTAAAAACACAACAACAAGTAGGTTATCCACAACTATTAAAATTTATTCTTATTAATTTATTTTATAGTATTACTCCAATCAAAATTTTAGCTTATAGTGAGGTGAACACTAGAAGCATAAACAATTAATTAGACAAATAATAACAAAGAAATATACACTTTAAGTCAAATTTTAATTTAATCCTTCTATTCAATTTTGGTTAATGTTTGATAAATGCAAAATCATTAATTTCAACATCCAATTTAAGCACAATAACCAAATTAAAATTAGATTTAAAGTATAAAAAATCAAAATAAAATTTGAATCAAACTACAGGGATCAAAAGTATAATTAACTTCTTTTTTCCATTTGAATGCCAGCACAAATTAGTATTAAATCAATCATGTGACATAATAGTCCAACATAGACCTAATGTTTCATTTTATGCAAAAGTTATTTTCAATTGACTTCACTACTGAATCCATTATAGGGTGAATTATATAAAATTGGTAAATCACTTAGAAAATATTTTTGAAACCCATGGTAGATTTTCAACCAATTGAATCCATTTTAGAGTGAATTATATAAAATTCGTGAATCACTTAGAAAATATTTTTAAAAGCAATGGTAGATTTTCAACCCAAAATTATTTAGTTTGACATGTAATTGCATAAAAAAACAAAGTAGATAGGGTGCGCCATGACTCTCTTCCATTTTTTTGAAAAATAAAAATTTAAGAATTAATCAAACATGAAGGTAGCCACTAGAATCTATGAGTTTATTGAAACAAAAAACTAAACTTGATCAAGGACCCTATATTCATCCACAGTTTTTCATCCTAAAACATCCTCAGTCATAAAGATTTACTAAACTCTAAATGTTACAACTGCTAAACTTAACAGTAAAAAAGAAACATATGCTAATATATGGTATGAACATCGAGTATTTTTCTCGATCTTTTATTTCCCATCTTCTCCACCTACTATTCCATTCCGTTTAATTCCATTCGCTTATCTCTAGCTCTGCCTAAAATCGAGTTTTGATCCATACTTAACATATTCACAACCTCCACTATTAGGTCATCTATCAATAATTTCTCAATTTCCATACCTATCGCGTCCATGCCATCCCCAGAATCGAGCCACTGTATCTCCCTATCCAACACCCTCTCTGTCATGTCCTCATGCATGTTCTTCTCTTCACTTGCCAACAACTTATGCAACTCGTAACCGATCTCATGTTTCTGCCTTGTAAGGCCCACCTTCCCTATTGGCTGCTTCACCCACGGGAGTGGGTCCATGAACTGATGGAACAATTCAAACAGCCCAGAATTTATGTGGTCAAACAGGAGCTTCCTTTAAGACCTCATTGACGTTGTCTCATTGGAATACTTCTCCTCGGTGTTGTCAAATAAACAAGGGTCCAAAGGGCAATCGAGAGAGTAGCATGTTGACAGAAAAGTGTCAAGGTCAGCATCATCATAGCCAGAGTCGATTAAAACATCAGCTAGATGGATAGATTCCCAACTCTCATCATTAAATACTTCATTGTCCTCGGAGACCGAGACAAATCCTTGGCCAACATCTTTGTCACTTGGTGTAAGCATTAGTCCATCTGCATTTGCTCTAGACTCCATCTTGAGTAGCTTAAGCTGCATTGGAAGCCCTACTAGTAACAAAGAACATAAAGAAAAATTAAAGCATAGTAGTAAAACTGTAGTTTATCATACAATGACTTATGTAGTATATGGAATTTATCATACAATGACCGATGTAATATATGGAATGGACTTGATCTATGCTTATTAAAGGCCAAAAAAAGGTGAGATAAAAAATTGACTTAGCTTACAAAGATTCATGTACTCTAATCCAAGATAAATGGCATAAAGCTGGTGAATCAAACCATTCTGGGCTAGATTCTAAGTTGCTCACACTATACTACTCATTAAAAGTTAGAAGGGTATCAATTCATTAACTGTATAAGATAAATGCTAACCCATTGGACCTATAGCATGTGTATAACTGTATGATGTCTCAATATTGCAATGAATTTTTTGTTATCATTTGTTAACATCATGGCTTTTGTATATGGGCCTAGCCAACACAACTTACAGAACAAATTAGATGCAATAACCACATTTCCAACAATTCTGACACACTAGTAAATGAATAAAAAGTTTTTGTTTGGGTTACTGTGAAGATCAGCATTGACTCTCTTAAAGCATTTTGAACCATGTGATATTATGTTTACGTCTTCCACAAATGGGGCTTCCAAAACTGAAACCAGACTCGGATGATCAGTCTCCTTTGAGCTTGCTGGAGATTGTGGTTCGGGTATTGGACACTGTAGCTGAACTATCTCTTCTTCAGATTGCCCAATTTGAGGTACCTGGGACATCATAAATGAATAAGAAGAATATCTTCAAATGAAAAAAGAAACATTGTTAATTTAATTATATTCACAGGAAGTATTTTGCAAGCATTTAATGTATGTATAATGCATTTATCAATGATAATGTAAAATAGAAAGAACTATCGAACAATTAAGAATCTCCAAATAAATATTTGTATCATGCACCATCAATTGTCTCAAGTTTCCCACAATAGCAAAATCAAGCCTCCCAAAAAGAAGCAAATGATGAATAGATGAAGATATAGAGCAAACTGATTCTAGTGTGTTGTGGTTGTGGGTCATATGTTGCATCTCATTCACATATTTTAAATTATGGAAACTTTTTTTTTTGTATTGACCTTGTAAAATTTGATTCATTTTCTCATTGAGCAATATCAGATTGATTTTATTTGTGTTTTTTATTTTTTTTAATCAAAGGCAGCTAGCTAGTGATGGGTTATGTGAGATCCTATAGTCTCACTTATATCTTTATTAAATTCAATACTTTTTTTGAGGTCTTACTTGTGAAAAAGTTTTGGGAAGTGATGTATTCATAATGAGGTGAAGCTTTGTTGTGAATTTTGGGAAGTGGTGTATCTTATTTATGTTAAAAAAAAAGTAGTTGCTTATGTTCTACTAGTTGTTGCTTATATGTAAAATGATTCTCCCTACAATATGCTTCATAGCATACAACAGACCAGAAAAATTGATGATATGGTGAGAAATTAAATATTTATGCGAATACAGACATTTAATTTCTCTTATTTTTTGTGGATATTTGCTAGGCTTCTAATTTTAATAAAATTTGTTTCATTTACAGATCCATTCCTACATCTGTAGACACCCCATTTTTGACCGTCCTCACCACTTGGACGTCACCGTTTGAACACTCGGTGATCATCCATGTTCGTGTTCGTTTTGAGTTCTCGGAGGTCTCGGCTATGCGCCTTGCCTCTAGATCTCCTAACTTGGCTGTTTTGTGCTTGGTTATGGGCCAAGCACTTGTGTTTTTGCTTCTGAGGGCAGAGAATGGCTTGTTAGTCATCCGTACACCTCACCAGCCTTAGCTTGAGGCCACCGGCCCTGTTTTGTTGCTACCGGCCATTGGTGATGGCCGGTCGGCATTGTTTTTGGTCGGCCGGCCGTTTGTTTGGTCAATTAGCCATATTTTCTGGCCGGGGCTTCTTTTTTGCCTTTTTAAGGCATTGTGCATGCCAGCTGTGCCAGCTGGAGCACACATACTTGTCCTCCATACACGTGTATAGAGGATTTGCACCCATTGCACACTTTTGCTCTAGCTTCTTGAGGAAGCTTGAACCCTTTGCTCTAGCTTCCTCAAGAAGCTTGGACCTTTGTCTTAGCTTCCCCAAGAAGCTTGAACCTTTGTTCTAGCTTCTTGAGGAAGCTTGACCCCTTTGTCTTAGCTTCTCCAAGAAGCTTAAGCCCTTGTTTTGTTCTATAAAAGAGGGCCTCCATTCTCCTTTAGAGGGGTTGAGCAAATCAGATGTATATATCAAAGATATATATCACATAGACCACTCTCTCTCTATATCTCCCCCTCTCTCTAGATTGTGTGTGTAATAGTGTTCAAAAGTGTGTTTTTGTTCATATTTTTGCAATAAGGCACCTTGTGTTACACTATACTTCGGTTACTGAGGTATTGAGGGACTGGTTTTAGAGTTTTTAGGTTGGTTTTGATCAGAGGAAGGGGCCAGGGTTGGTGTTCTTGAAGTGTTCTTCAAGGGTGAGCACTATTGCTTTATATTCGTCATTTTTGCACAAGCTTTTAACCTATCTTGCATGCTGTTTTGAGCTTTGTGTATAACTGATAAAAGTTCTGATTTTTCATGTTTAAGATGTTTCATTAAGGTCTCTTTTGTGTTTGGGGTTGTCCACCCTCTCTTAGGCCTTGTTTGGCCTCTTTTTGTGCCTTTCCATTTGAGCTTTGGGCCCCCTTTATTTCGACCTTCTCACCACTAAAATCCAGAGGATTTTCAGTGGTGGAGAAGTGGTTTTGAGGTCATGCCCCTCTCCCTTTTGTCTCGTTTGCTTGTATTATTGGCTTAATATGGTAGCATGTATGTTTAGTTGTTTCTAGCATCATTTCAGTGGGTATTTGGAGTTATTTTGTCATGTTATACCTCTGTTTTGTAGTTGGTTTAGTGGTCCATTACATGCATCATATACATGCCTTGTAATCCCATTGTTTGCTTTAAACATGTGTCTCGCATTTGGACTATCATGCTTACATATTTTGGCTTGATTCCTTGAAGCTTTTAGCCTTGTTATAACATGATTAAGCTCTAATTTTGGTCCTTTTGGTCATGCTTGCATTGTTTTACATAGCTACCATGTAATCTAGCTTGTTGGCCTTGGGCGTGTGAGTCTTTAGCATGCTTTACATGGACCATTTCAGTGATTTGGAATCACTTATCATGCTATTTCAGTCCATACTCCATGCTTGTATGCTTGCATTTACCATCCCCTCAATGCTTTGAAGAGTTGTTCTTTTGTGCCTTAAAAATGAGTCATTGTGCATGCCTCTTTGTTTAAGTCTTCAAGCTACCATATCAATGGGTTTCGGGGCTCCTTTTGGTATATTATAACTCTGTTTTTTGTTGAAAAGTCCATGCCATGCTTGGTTGTGATAGTTGTAATGGAGTGCACTCTTTGTAGTCTTGAATGCCTTTGTTTTGGTGCCTATTTCTTAGCATGTTTTGGCCATGTTCCATACATGTTCTAGTCTTGTTTTGGTCTGCCCTATGATTGATTTAAGTCATTTTGACTCTTAAGGCTTGGTTGGTATGGCTATGGTTTGAACCCTTTGGTTGGTCTCAAGCTTTGGGCCCCTTTGCATGCTATGTTTCACTTGTGTGTTTGGATTTGGAATTCCTTTTAGCATGATTTTAGAGCTCAGCATGTTTGTAAAATGCCCATGTTTGTCTCTTTTAAGTATGCTTGGAATTGCCTCTTTTATGCCATAAGTGATACACCTTGGTGCATGCATGCTTGCATGTGTGATTCGTGCTTTTGTTACATCATTATTGGCCACTGTTTTGGGACATGGCTGAGGCCTCCCATTTCGGTTTAAGCCCACCCTTGTACATAGTTGCATGTTTGGCATGTTGCATCTTGTTACATCATTTGCATGCTTGCATTATATCATGTTTGCATGTCCTTGTTACATTAGCTAAGCTTGCTTGTTAGGTCGCATTGCATTGTATCTTGCATGCTTAGCACATTTTACATTTGCATGTTTGGGTTGCATCGCATTTGGCATGCTTTGCTAACTTAGCCCCATATTGCATACTTGAACCATTTTGCATATTTCAGCTATATTGCATACATGCATTGCATTGTGTTTGGTTTGGGGTGTCAAACCAAACATGAGGTATGAGGTGTGTTCGTACTTAAAGTGACGAAATACGCCTCAATCCTCAATCGCCGACACTCTTGATCCCAACATGATAGAGTGTGTAGCATTCATTTGTTTTCGTTGCATTCATTTTACATTGATTTGCAAACTTGGCACCTTTGGCCATAATGCACCGAAATGCGTGATTGGTGGCCCGAGGACCGAGAGCCATGCTCCCTTGAGTTCATTGTATGATAGGGAGAGTGGCTATGCACACATTGCCTTCAAAATACCTTGCCATGCACTGTCTGTCCTCTGTTGCAGCAAAACCAGTATTCTACAGGAAGAAATGGCCGGTCGGCAACTTTCAGTGCCGGCCGACCACAAAAGTCTAGCCGATGGACCAACTTTTGGTCGATTACCATATTTCCATAGCCGGTGGTTCGGTATATTGGCTGGTGATATCCCATAATTACCAGGGAGTAATTCAGAAGCATCCCAAGAATTTTCACAATTATCAGAGGTGCAGAATAGTGCAAACAGAGGCAACAGAGGCATGGCAACGGGTTTCCGAGCAAGACAAACTGAGCATGCATCATACAATCATTTCGAGGCGGAGCTGCGGTGGCCTTTTGAAATTCATACTTAGTCCATTTTGTAATTAATTTGTTAATTGATTAAGGGTCTATAATAATTAACTAGTTAGAGTAGTTAATTATTTATTTGGCTTGTATTATTCTTTTGGACCCTCCAAGAGAGGGCGAATTTGTAATAAGTGTGCGTGCGTGTGTGAATGTCTTCCAACCCCACGTCTTTCTCCCTTTTATTTACTAGCTTTTGATGGTTAGTTTAGGACATGTTTCAATTAGCATACTTATGCTCGCATGTTTGCATCATTCATCTGTTTTGCATGCACCGGGCTTGGCACATCATGCTAACTGCATCGTGTTTCAATTCCAACTTGAATACGTATATCGAGTTGCCACATTTCACATGCCATTCTTAGAATAGCCGAGCCTATTTTAGTTGCATTTTGCATGTGTTGCATTAGTCATTTTAACTTGAACTAGGATCATGCATGATTCCTAACTAGTTTCTTGTTTTGGCTTGGAGTACTCGGTAAGTTTTTATTCTTTAGCATCTTACATGAGTGTGATTTTTGCCATGATAGCATGCTTACCATGAGGCTATTTGCTTACGTGATATAAACTGCTTGAATGCCTGTGGGTGAAGGTTGGGTTACTTGCATTGGAATAATTCGTCGAAACTCGTGTTTTTTAGCCTCCTTGCGAGTAGCAAATTTCAATCCATTTTCAAAACAAACGGATATGCGATGCTTTGATCCAAATTAGGCAATCTAGTCTATGCTTGTATGTTGTGCGCATCACATAGTAATTCTAGGTTAATAACCGGAATAAGAACACATAATATTTTCAAAACAAGATATCATGTTTAGTAGTGGCCGATCTATGATCGGGCGAGCGGGGGTGCTCATAGCTGACCTTCCCCAATTGTACCCAAATTCCCGAGCCGAGGCAACTTTGGTGATGACGGACACGTGGCCTTAGGCAAACGAGTCAGGGTTTCCTAAATTTCCCCAAAATAAAATATTTAGGTGGCGACTCTGTATCTAGCAAAGCAGTCCATGTTTGACACTTCTTTCTAAAAATCAATTTTTCAAAACGATTTGCTGGATTTTGACTCTTTGATGATTCATCGGTCTTGCATTGCACTCTGCGAGATTAGATACAGGACCATGACATTGAGTCCTGAATTGTAGTAAACCCAAACGAACGAAATGAGATTCCCTCCCAGGACGTTCGGGAACGTCTACAATGTCCTGATAAAGTATGTTGTTCAAAGAGGTTGCCTTCATTCCAAGAGGTAATAGTCTTTTATTTCCCCTCGATTGAGATTTGTAATTATATTTAATTTAAATTTTAATTTTTTTTTTGGGTGTCATACATGATAGATGGGTTATTTGTGTGAAGGAACTCATGTTGATTTCTTTACTAGTGACAATAAATTTTGATAGAGTATATTAGTGGCAATAGTTTTTTTTAATGAATCATGTAAGCCTTTTTATTGACTTTCCTTCGAAGTACTACCTTTTCTGTTTTGGGTTTTGTTCACCACACCTTCATTTTTCCACAAAATCAGTCTTCTTTCTCATAAATCATAAGTATTGAGATACAGTCAAATTATAACTATAGTTTTAGCTTGTTATTTTTCTCATCTTATTACATAACATCAAAATGGAACCAAATTCGGGAAAGGCTCCAACCTGCGATAATTACTCAGTGGTATATTTTTTGTACATTTTCTAAAGCTCTTGATATATTCTGTTTGATATTTCATTTATTCTTTTTTCTTGCATTTTCTTTAATGTTTTGGCCTTAAAAAGTGCAGCTATTCAAGCGGTTTTGAGCAGTGACAAAAAGATGGTAGCCTCTTCAGCTGGCAGTGGGAGAGTTTTACGCAAAAAATTAAATAAAGTGGTTTAAGCCTATAGTGGTGGTTTAGATACCTTAGTCACTGTCCCATGGCTACGATAGGCCTAAAATTTTTGTCAAGGCATGTTTACTCGTATTGTATTTGAAAATACATCGTTATTTCCAAGCACCTACATGTTAGAGACATCCTATGTTCCAAAGAACCGTTACAATTCTATGTAGTGTGGTATATTCAGTCTTAAACTGGTCTTGATTTCTATTTGTTGGATGTGACAAAAAAGCACAAGACATGTTATGGTATAACATTTCAGTTTAATGTTGAGTTTAGGCTGTAACTTTATGGAGAGAGTGTCGGTTGCATATTCTTCAGTTCCATGGTTACAAATAGCATTTTTTTTCCAGCTCATGTTCATGCCTGTGATATGTTCTATAATTTTGCTTTTACTTACTCATAGTGCTTCTTGTATTCTGGAGCATTGACTACATATCCATTTAAATTATTATATTCTCTGTTTGTGTAATCTTGTATCATTTTGCATATTGCAGAGAGAATTATGGCAACAGTAGGTCGCATCAATCTTCGTTGCTTTCACGTTTCTCGTTGCTAATTTTGATATGTCATCTGTGATAACCCTGTTCCGTATTATGCTAATTGGTCCTTATTATGAATATGATTATGTGTTTGATATGATTCTATGGGCCATTTATGTGAAAATATGTGGTTTTGAATTTCTATTTGTTCACTGTAGGAATATTTGTTTGATTATCTGCTTTGGAATTTAAATTGAAGGCCCTATTAGCCACAGAAATCGAAATTGACTGTGCCATTGTGATTGGCGTAATTTTTAGAGCCTACGGTGAAATTTAATTGAAAATTGATTCGGATCAAATTAAATAGATTAAATTAATAAAATGGTGCCCAATTATTTAATATTAAAGAAATCTATTGAGAGGGAGCTTTTAAAGGGCCATTATACACCATCATTTTTGTTTCTTTTGAACTCAACATCTGAAATTATGCTCTAGAGAGAGGGAGGAGCCGAAATTAGTGAGAGGGGAGGCTCAAGGTAGAGATTTGGCTAGGGAACTTGGTGATCGTGAAGGCACACTCAAGATTTGATCATAAATTGGGAAGATTGAGCTTCTAGGTGAGTAATTGGTTAGGAATTCATGAGTTTAATATTGTAATTTTGTGAATTCAAAGTTGATTGGTGATCAAGAACAAGAATTGTATTGTGTTTGATGAGTTTGAAGTCCATGTGTGCATGCATGTACAGAATTTCTATGAAATTACATAATTTAGCATGTAATATGTGAATTGTGAAAGATTGAGAGTTGGATCATACATGCAAGCATGTTTTTATTGAGTTTCATGATGATGAACACCAATTGCATCATTTGAAATAGAAATCAAGTCAAAATTGACATGCATGTTTGATTATTAAAGATTTGGAGCTTATATGAGAGTTGAATGCATGAGCCATGATTAATTTTGAAGAATTGCACCATGATTTTGAATGATTGGCCTCATGTTGTTTACATCCGTAGGCTATATATTGTATTTGCATGTTTTGAAACCAGAATTGTGGGTTTTGGACCTTTGAAGGTCGAATTTGAGCTCAAGAACAAGTTCTGGAAAACCCAGAATTCTTGTTGTCCGCTCGAGCAGGGGAACCGCCGCTCGAGCGTAAAATACGGGCTCCCAATATTTTTACAGTCATGGATGTCCGCTCGAGCGGGGAAGTTCACGCTCGAGCGGAGAGCTATGTGGAATGACCTTCAGCTCGAGCGCCTGAATTCACGCTCGAGCGTAAAAACGAGGTAACCAGAACTTTTACAGACCTAATGGGTCCGCTCGAGCGGGGAAGTCCACACTCGAGCTGGGACCCCCGTTTCTGAAATTTTGTAAATGCATTCTATGTTTCGTTTTCCGTTCCCTTTCACTTCTAAGTACACTTAGTCATGCATTAAGCATTGCAAATGAGTTAAAAGGATAAGAATGAAACCTAAAGAGGAATATGTGAATTAAGAACAGATTGAATTGTCTGTGACCCATTGTGTTCATGGAATATGTAGGGTCGAGCTCCAGGGCGAATCATCCCGCCGATCACTATGAGCAATATCTTTATAAAGATATCTGGAGTATGTTATTTGTCCAATTGGTTACTCCTACGTAAGTCTTATAAGTTCATTAATTTGAATGGTGAACAAATGTTTGCTATGCAAAATGAATGGGCAAAAGATCAGTTTGACATTAATGAAACAATGAATGGGCCAGAGGCCAGTCTGCCAGAGGCCAGTCTGACGTGAAAGATAGAATTAATGGGCCAAAGGCCAATTTGACATGAATAAAAGAATGAATGGGCCAGAGGCCAGTCTGACATAAAAGATAGAATGAATGGGCCGAAGGCCAGTTTGACAAGAATGAAAGAATGAATGGGCCAGAGGCCTGTCTGACATGAAAGATAGAATGAATAGGCCAAAGGCCAGTTTGACATGAATGGAGAATGAATAGGCCAGAGGCCAGTCTGACATGAAAGATAGAATGAATGGGCCAAAGGCCAGTTTGACATGAATGAAAGAATGAAGGGGCTGAAGGCCAGTTTGACATGAATGATACGAATGAATGGGCCAGAGGCCATATGACACGAAGGAATTGGGCCCGAGGCCGTATGATGTGTTTGGAACCACAGTCACTTGACCTATATTTATATATATGCTAGATAGAAATGCGAATTGGGCCCAAAGCCGTTTGAAGCACGTTGTTCTAAATACCGCTTGTGTAACTTCTTTATTTTATATTATTCACTGGGCTTTCGCTCGCGATCATTCGTGTGTCTGTAGGTGAGCCAAGGGAGGTCCAAACCCAGCCTCAGTGAAGTTTGTGTGGAACAACGACGGTTTTGCAGAGTCAGCCCTTACATCTCACGCACGAGACTCGTCTTCGCCCTTTTGCTATCTTGTTTTATTTTGTCATGTTGGCGAGGACTTTGGATACGTTTGTACATAGTTTTGATTGGCTGACTTAGACTTGATTGATCCTGTATGTACAAAACTCTGTGTTAGTACATATTTTGATGTGAGTTATTAACATGTATATGTATGGTTTGTTATGACGTGCCATATAAGCACAACTCTAAGGACAAAGTTTTAAATTTGCTTCCATTTAGCCCCTTTACTCTGATGAGTTATGTCGTATTTTGTTTGAGGCCGTAGGTAATCTCGTGGTTACTGGCCGGTTATGTCCTTAACCCATAGGGGCAGGTTCGGTTAATGACAGAGTGGTATCAGAGCACGAGTTAATAACTCACACACTTGTCCAAAAGAGCAACAAGCATCTAGAAAAGATCTATGATGCATTCATGTGATAAGCATGAATTTGGAAAACATCTAGAATACACATAAATGTTTCAATTTGAACGATTATGTGTTATAAGTTTGTGATTTGCTTACATTGTAAATTATGTGAATATGTATGCTCTTTATTATATGCATACTTGTGAAACTTTTGTATAAAGAATAATGTAAGTCTAATCAGATGGTGAGAACAAGAGGTGATGAGATAGAAGAGTCCTCTACTACGATAATGGATAGGATGGAAAGATTGATTCAGGAAATGGCAGAAACATTGAGGCAACAACAAGAGTGGCAACAACAGTGGCAGCAACCACATCCTCCACCTCCACCTCCGGCACCACCCATGCCAGATAATCAGAATGATGACCGAATAATAGCTCTCACCAAAGAGTTTAAGAAAATGAAACCACCACAGTTCCATAGGGGATTAGATCCGTTGAAAGCCGAAGCATGGGTCATCGGCATTGAAAAGCTGTTTGAAGTGTTCCCTTGTTTGGAGACACAAAAGGTGCTTCTAGCCACCTTTATGCTGGAAGATGAAGCAAGAAGATGGTGGATGTTGATGCGTAAGAATCACAAAGATGTTGACCGGACCAAATTTCTGGAAATTTTCTATGATAAGTACTTTCCACAATGTGTTCGGGACAGGAAATTATCAGAGTTCATGGAACTCAAACAAGACAGTATGACTGTAGCTGAGTATGAAGCCAAATTAACTGAATTGGCCAGGTTTGCACCACATGTGATTGATACTGACTATAAGAAAGCGAGGCATTTTGAAGGTGGACTTCGAAGCGACATTTTAGAAATGGTGAATGTCTTGAAGCTGGAAACCTATATTGGGGTGCTAGACAGGGCCATAATATCAGAAGCTAACATAGTTTGACAGACTAAGTCAACAACTGACTGGAAAGGCAACAAAAGGCAAGGCTTCTTTTCAAAGAAGAAATTTTTGAAAAAACAAAACACAGGCTCCTCAAGTACTTCGAATTCTTCCCGAGATACATCTCCTATGTGCAATATTTGTAGTAAAAGGCATTGTGGAGTTTGTTACCGTGTGTCGGGAGCTTGTTTCAAATGTGGCAAACAAGGGCATATGACCCGAGATTGTAATCAGAACAGTGGGAAGATAGCTGCTAGTTCCACTGCATCGATCCCAAAACTGGGAAATACTATGAGATCTATGGCCGCCGAAGATACTGTGAGGCAAGGGAGAGTTTTTGCACTTGTTCTAGGTGATACACGGAATGCTAATGCAGTTGTGTCAAGTACTATCTCTATAGGTAATTAGGATGCTTTTGTGTTAATTGACTCCGGATCAACACATTCTTTTGTGACATGTGCATTTGCATCTAGACTAAGTAGGCCTCTAGAATTATTTCCATATCTGCTATGTGTATCTACTCTATCCGGGGAATCTATATTGTGTGAATCTGTATATCGTTTTTGTGACATGCGTGTTGGGAATGCCATCCTATAGATGGATTTGTTGCCCTTGAACTTTAGGCACTTTGATGTAATTTTGGGCATGGATTGATTTACTAAATATTGTGCCACTATTGATTGTGTGACAAAATGGGTTGTGTTTAGACCACCAAAACAGGAAGAAATTGTGTTTGTGGGTAACGGGGTAGTACCTCCACCTTATTTAATAGCTGCAATGAAGGCATGTAAACTGATCAAGAAAGGGTGCTAGGGTTCTTTGTGTTATATGTTATCTGAACAATATGTAAATGTTGAATTGAATAGTATCCCTGTTGTTAGAGAATTTCCAGATGTGTTTCCAAATGAACTACCAGGGGAATTGGTGGACCTGGAGTTTACAATTGAGATTATGCCAGGCACCCAGCCTATTTCCAAAACTCCCTACAGAATGGCTACTGCTGAAATGAAAGAACTGAAAGAACAGTTGCAAGACCTACTTGACAAAGGGTTTATCCGACATAGTACTTCACCATGGGGTGCATCGGTGTTATTTGTGAAAAAGAAAGATGGAACCTTACCCCTGTGTATTGACTATCGAGAACTGAACAAGGTGACAATAAAGAATAAATACCCTTTACCTCGTATTGATGACTTGTTTGACTAGTTCCAAGGATCACAAGTGTTTTCCAAATTTGATTTGAGATCTGGGTACCACCCGTTGAAAGTAAAGGCAGAGGATGTTGAGAAAACAGCGTTTAGAACGAGGTATGGTCATTTTGAATTTCTTGTTATGCTGTTTGGGGTAACTGATGCTCCAGTAGCGTTTATGGACTTAATGAACCGAATTTTTAAAACCTACCTTGACAAATTTGTTGTGGTTTTTATTGATGACATTTTGATATACTCCAAGAATAGACTTGCACATGAACATCATTTGAGAGCTGTCCTGCAAATACTTAGAGAAAGGAAATTATTTGCTAAACTAAAGAAATATGAGTTTTGGTTGGATTGTAACGCCCTCAAAATAATATATAAAAACCCATCTTTTTAGACATGCATTGATACAAAGAAACCAACCATCTTTCCATTAATCTGAATAGTTCTTACAAAAGTATTACCTGTTAACAACAAAAGCAAATGTCCTACGGGCTTACAGCTTTCCAAGTTAACACTTGGTTACAAAAAGAAGAATACTAACTCAATACATATTAAGCCCTTGGCTTGAATTGACATTTAATACATCAAAAGAAAGCAAATAACAAGCAGTCAGTCTGCCTCTAATCTCCCAAGCTATGTCCTTGGAGGTGGCATGCTACCTGTACCTGAAAATGATGTCCCATAAAGGGTGAGCCACAGCCTAGCAGAGATACACTAAACCAGCCATGAACAATGACTAGAAGATTAGCAGTTGATAGATGGTCAACACAGATATATCTACATATATCACATTTCGATTTCATTTCTTTTTCAACCTTGAGTTTGAAACAAGGCTCAAAACTTAGCCAAATAACTTGATGAGAATAAGACTCATCTTAAAACATTTTCGAAATTCATGGTGGATACACATTTTTATGCTGTATCAGTAACACATAAGTCACTTCCATACTATACGAGCGATACACATTTTGGTGTTGTATCAACATAACATAGATACACTTCTATACTTCACAATTGATAACGATATACATTTTAGTGCTATATCCAATCAACACAAACACTTCAATTCGCAGCCTGATACACATTGCTGTGTTGTATCACTGTCACAAGAAAATACTTCTAATTCGCAGCCTGATACACATTGTAGTACTGTATCACTGTCATAAGATTCGGTTTAGAGGTTCAGCCCCTTTCTTCCAATAAACCGTGGAGTACAGCCCCTTTCTCCTCCCACACAATACAATGTATATAAACAATTATCATATACAAATTAAATCAATCAATACACATTTGAGTGTTGTATTGTACTAACTACCATATTCAATGGCTTACTCAATTGATTAGTTTTAGTTTGCCTAATCATCATGCATTGTCTACAACAATCAAGACTATCCTCCACCGATAGCCCAAAGCAGTTATTTCTATACTGAAAATAAATGCACCAAATGGATATATAATCAACATTTCAACATTCTCAATTTAATTCTTCCTTTCTTCAAATTAATTATACCAATTAATTTATCAATGTAATTAGAGCATTTCTCATAATTAACATCACAACCCTAAGGTCCCATTTTCATCAATAAACCAATATTGATCCCATTTCTCTATGCCAAACATGCATATAAGTTTATATAAACAAAGCCCCAACTTTTGTAAAATTACACAAAGGCCCAAACTTTCTCAAAATTACCCTACAACCCCCAACTCATCGAAATACCAAAATTCAAAGATAAAACTCGTGAGAAAGAGTAGGATATCCTTACCTCGAAGTTAGAGCTCAAACGGGAAGTTGAAGAAAACCAAAGTGCTCCAAACTCAGAGATTCACGGATCAAAATGGAGCCCTCGACGATCCACACACTTTTTACAAAGGCCGGAGGATAGTGAGACACTCTAACTAGATCAAACCCTAGAGAGAAGGGAGTTTCTAGAGAGAGGAGCTCTCAAAATAGCTTTTTAGAAAGTAAGAGAGAGAGAGAGAGGATGTAAAAAGTGATTTTAAAATGCCCAGCTGCCAATTGATATACGACATTCCTGCTCGAGCGGAGCACACAACGCTCGAGCGTCAAGAACAAAAAACTAGCTACGCTCGAGCGTAAGAAGGCCCGCTCGAGCGCCAAGACACAAGAATAAAGTACATCCCTCGAGCGCAAAAACTAGTCAGCTCGAGCATGGATTTCCCCCTCCCAGAACTTACACCAAAAGGTACTACCCGCCCGAGCGCCAGAGTACCCGCTCGAGAGCCACCGCTCGAGTGTAAAGAAACCCGCTCGACCGTAAAAATCACACCTGCAGAAGTTTTGCAGGGACACGAATTACTGGGAGTGTGCAATATCCACTCAAGCGCAACAAGACCCGCTTGAGTGGAACGGTAAAAAACCTGGCGACAAGATTATAGACCAAGGTTCAACCCACCTGTTCAAAACATCCCCAACATATCCTAAAACTCAAACAAATGGAATTAAAGGACGACAACAAGATAGATACAACTACCAACTCTACAGAACTGAGTCCGGAATACAACAGAACAGTAAAGGGACAACCGGGATCGCTATAACCTCATTCCCTTAAAAAATTTCGTCCCCGAAATTAAATACAAGGCTTTCAAAAACAAGATTTTCTCAATTCCTAACATTATCACAATGTGAATTTTAACAACTCGACCCATTACCGGTCATCTCATCTCCTTTCAAGAGGCAGTTTACAACATTTCCACAACATGCATTATAGTTATGCATTCCCTGAAATTCCACAAATTTCACTACTACATTCCACAATTCTATATCATATTCAGTATTCATGATATATTTCCATTTATACAATACATCCAACATATGCAATGTTACATTAAACTTCCATTTAAGGCAAGTTTCAATATACTTCCATTAAATCAAAACAGAAGCCATGTTTTACAACCTAAGATATATTCAATACTCTTAAGGTTCAACAATACAACAAAGTATACAATACATGCTCAAACATCCATAAATAGATCCGGATATCTCTCTCGGACCTCCAACTCACGTTCCCAAGTGGCTTCCTCCACTCCGTGATGTTTCCACAAGACTTTTACCAAGGGGATGGTCTTGCCTCGCAAGACTTGATCCCTCCTATCCAAGACCCGAATCGGTCTCTCTTCATACGAGGCATCCTCATCAACCTCTAAGTCAGCCCAATCCAACACATGGGATGGATCCGGCTCATACTTCCGTAGCATACTTACATGAAATACTTCATGCACTCCGGGCAACTGCGGTGGTAAAGCTAAACGATAAGCGACCTCCCCAATCCTCTCAAGGATCTCAAAGGGACCGATAAACCGAGGGGATAACTTCCCACTCTTCCCAAACCTCATCAAACCTCGCCTAGGTGATATTTTCAAGAAGACATGATCACCTACCTCAAACGCCAAAGGCCTCCTCCTACGGTCGGCATAACTCTTTTTGCGACTCTGGGCTGTAACAAGCCTTCTACGGATAAGCTCAACTTTCTCCGTCGTCTCCCTAACCAACTTCGGACCCAACAAAGGTGCATAACCCACCTCGGCCCAACACACTGGAGACCTACACGGTCGCCCATACAAGGCCTTAAACGGTGCCATACCGATGCTAGACTGAAAACTGTTGTTGTAGGCAAACTCCACCAAGGGCAAGTGCCTCTCCCACGTCCCACTAAAGTCAAGGACACAACCTCAAAGCATATCCTCAAGGATTTGAATAGTACGCTCGGACTGCCCGTCAGTTTGAGGATGATACGCCGTACTAAAGGTCAACTTAGTGCCCATGGCACTCTGCAAACTCTGCCACAACCTGGCAGTAAAACGAGGATCTCTATCTACGATGATCATTACTGGGACCCCGTGCAATCTCACTATGTCCCGAATATACAAGTCGGCGAGATGATCTACCGAATCTCTCACGCGCATAAGAATGAAGTGCGCCGACTTAGTCAACCAGTCTACAACCACCCAAATGGCATCACTACCCTGCTGAGTCCTCGGAAGACCTACAACGAAGTCCATAGTGACATGCTCCCACTTCCACTCGGCAATAGGCAAGGGTTGTAACAAACCCGCTGGCCTCTGATGCTCGGCCTTCACTTGCTGGCCAGTAAGGCACTTCGATACGAAAACAGCCATATCTCTCTTCATACCCCGCCACCAAAACTGGCGACCCAAATCCCGATACATCTTAGTGCCTCCCGGATGCACCGCAAGGTGCGAATGATGGAATTCTCAGAGTACTTCCTCTCGGCAAGACTCCGGCACAAACAAACGGTCTCGGTATCTCATACTTAGGTCGGGATACACCGTCAAACCTTTCTCAACCTTCCCACTGGAGATCTTCTCTCGGAAGGACTCTACCTCAAGGTCATCTCTCTGTGCATCTAATACTCGGGTCACAAGTGTAGGCTGCGCAACAACAGAGAACAAGGCCGCAGCCTCAACAGATTCGCCCAGAAGCAAATCAAACTCGCCAAGTGCACCCAACATCTCTCATTCCCGGATGGCTATACAAGCTACATCACTAATGGATTTCCTACTAAGGGCATCGGCCACAACATTGGCCTTCCCCGGGTGATAGTGCAACTCAAAATCATAGTCCTCAATGAACTCCATCCATCTCCTCTGCCTCAAATTCAAGTCCCTCTGTGTAAACAGATACTTCAAACTCTTGTGGTCCAAGAACACCTCGAACCTCTCACCATAAAGGTAGTGCCTCCAGATTTTCAAGGCAAAGATCACTGCTGCTAACTCTAGGTCGTGTGTAGGGTAATTTTTCTCGTGTATTTTTAACTGACGTGAGAAATAAGCTACCACTTTCCCCTCTTGCATCAACACACAATCCAAACCCTCTCGTGAGGCATCACAATAAGCCGCGTAACCCAACCCTCTCTTCAGAATAATCAAGACCGGAGTGGTGGTCAATCTAACCTTCAACTCCTGGAACAACTTTTCACAAGTCTCACTCCACACAAACTTGACCCCTTTTCGCGTCAATCTAGTCAACGGCGAAGCTAGCCTGGAGAAATCTTTCACAAACCGACGGTAATGCCCAGCTAATCCCAAAAAACTGTGGATCTCAAACACACTCTTAGGCAGTGCCCAATCTTGTACTGCCTCTACCTTGGATGTATCAACAGACACCCTTCCCCGGATACCACATGGCCTAAGAATTTGACCTCCCCTAACCAGAACTCACACTTCCCAAACTTGGCATATAGCCTATGGGCTCTAAGCAACTCAAGCACCACTCTCAAGTGTTCCTCGTGCTCCTCCTCAAAAGGCGAATAGATAAGAATGTCGTCCACAAAAATGACTACAAATCGATCCAAGAATTCCCGGAAGATCCGGTTCATCAAGTCCATAAAGACTGTCGGTGCATTGGTAAGCCCGAATGGCATCACCAGAAACTCATAATGGCCATACCGCATATGGAATGCTGTCTTCGGAATATCCTCCTCCCTGACCCTCAACTGGTGGTAACCCGATCTCAAGTCTATCTTAGAGAAACAACCGGAACCCTTCAGCTGGTCAAACAAATCATCTATACGGGGCATAGGGTATTTATTCTTAACCGTAGCCCTATTCAACTTCTAGTAGTCTATACACAATCTCAAGGCACCATCTTTCTTTTTAGCAAAGAGGGCCAGTGCTCCCCACGGCGAAACACTAGGGCGAACAAAACCCTTATCTAGCAATTCCTGGAACTGAATCTTCAACTCACTCAACTCGGCTGGGGCAAAAAGATAAGGTGCCATAGAAATCGGTGCTGTGCCGGGCACTAAATCAATAGAGAACTCTATCTCTCGGTGAGGTGGCAAACTAACGCGATCCTTGGGAAAAACAACCGAATACTCACAAACCACCCTCGGCAATATAATCTGGGTCTCATCACACTCACCACTCATAAAGCTAGCAAGTAGACCACTAAGCTTATTCAGCCCTCGCGGATCATACACCGGTGGCAATACACTACCAACCCGATCCCCCAAGAAATGGAAACACTCCCCGCTCAAGGTACAAACTGTGACCCTCTGGCAGTAGCAATGAATAACAGCCCGATATGACGATAGCCAGTCTATACCCAAAATAACATCAAAACCCTTCATGGACATGACAACAAAAGAAAAAGGAAGTCTATGGTCGGTGACCTCTATATCACAACCTCTAACACCTTGTTTCAAGATCAACTCACCACCAATCGGCGACACTACACATATAGGAGATGCTAACTGTGCCAACTCCAATTCCAAATAGATGCAAATGCAGTAGATACAAAAGAATGAGATGCACCCGTATCAACCAATACACTAGCGACCGAGTTGCAAAACAGAAAGGTACCACTCACTACTGATGGAGTCGGTACTAGGTCCTGCGCGGTAATAGCATACACGCGCCCAGTAGGCCCCTGATCCAACTGCTCACCCCTCGGAGCATACGACTGCTGCACTGACTGGGACGACGAAGCTCCCGGATTGGCCCTCGAGGCCTGCACAGACTGAGCTGGCTGAAAACCTTGTGTCTGCCTAGAACCAGACGGGCCCGAAGTGGCACTCAACTGTGGGCAAAACCTCTTTAGGTGCCCAGGCTGACCACATTGATAACAAGACCAGGGCTGACCCCTGCCCTGACTCTGGCTCTGCGGTCTAGCTGACGATGAAGGAGCTCTCTGACCTTCTCCCCTCTGTGGGCAAACTGAAGCCTTGTGGCCTAACTGACCACACTTGTAACAGGTGAATTCCCCCTGATTACCTCTCCCTGAACCTGCACCCGGCACTGGAAAGGTCGACCTAGCAACACCACCCTGAGACTGCTGAGGGTTAGCACCCCTCTGTCTCCTGTCATCACCCTGACCATCTTGGCTCCTCTTGGAGCCTCTCTGTCCCTCCTTTTCCTGCATCATGATCTCCATATAGGCTGCAGCATCAACCAAGCGCCCATAATCTCAGATCATCGAACCTCCAACCCTCATCCTGAGGCCGTGCCTCAATCTCTTCTCAAACTCAATACAACGGCGTTCCTCGGACGCCACAAGTTCAGGTGCGAACCTAGACAAGCTAGTGAAAGCAGCCTCGTACTCAGCTACTGAAGAACTCAACTGCAAAAGCTGACAGAACTGGTCTCTCAGCTTCTCCCTGACTGCTGGAGACAAATACTTCTCCTGAAAAGCCTCCACAAAAGCCTCCCACGTGCCAGCAATACGGCCCCTCATGTATTTCCACTACTGACCCGCACCCCCTTTTAGCTGGAAGGATGCCAAGGTCACTTTCAACGCTCCGTCCTCGATGCCAAGCATCTCAAACGTCTTACTCATTTGCTGTAACCACTCGTCAGCCTTCAGTGGCTCCTTCGGATCCCCAATAAACTCGTCTAGATTGGACAGGAAGAACTCCCTTTTCAAGAAGGAAGGCCCTGCCTCAACAACCTGGGCCTGAACTGGAGCCTGAACCGGGTTCTCAGCTCAGAAAATACCCACAGACTCCCTCAAAGCATCGGCTATCCCTCGGGCTAGGCCACCCATAGCCTTCTGACCTGCTGGCTCGGCCACATTGGCCTGGCCAACCCCCTCCTGCTATGCCGGAATATCATCCGGTAAAGTCATCTCCTGCCTACCACGTCTGCAACGTCTACCACGTCCTCATCCTGACATCCTAATAAAGGTAACGAAGAGCGTTAGCACATTCATAAATGTGCCGAAACTAAACACTCGCATCCTAATACATGGACAACTGTAATTCACTCCACGTAAGCACATAAACACATACGCACTTACGAATTTCATTTCCGGATAATGATAGTCCCGAGGTGTTACTAGAGTTCCGGTTAGAAACAGCATTGATCAAGTGCTTTTCCAACAAGACTCACAGAAACCCAAGGATCCAATCAACATCCTAGAAACTAAATCCCATACCCAAGTTGTCACACAAACATGTTATCAATAAACACATAATGTCACACATAAGTCTCTAACAAGCGAGACAAACCCATTGTGATACTAATCACTTCCCACGAACCCAAAGTATTCGAACCCGGTAGCTCTGATACCAAGTTGTAACGCCCTCAAAATAATACATAAAAACCCATCTCTTTAGACATGCATCAATACAAAGAAACCAACCATCTTTCCATTAATCTGAATAGTTCTTACAAAAGTATTACATGTTAACAACAAAAGCAAATGCCCTACGGGCTTACAGCTTTCTAAGTTAACACTTGGTTACAAAAAGAAGAGTACTAACTCAATACATATTAAGCCCTTGGCTTGAATTGACATGTAATACATCAAAAGAAAGCAAATAACAAGCAGTCAGTCTGCCTCTAGCCTCCCAAGCTATGTCCTTAGAGGTGGCATGCTACCTGTACCTGAAAATGATGTCCCATAAAGGGTGAGCCACAGCCCAGCAGAGATACACTAAACCAGCCATGAACAATGACTAGAAGATTAGCAGTTGATAGATGGTCAACACAGATACATCTACATATATCACATTTCGATTTCATTTCTTTTTCAACCTTGAGTTTGAAACAAGGCTCAAAACTTAGCCAAATAACTTGATGAGAATAAGACTCATCTTAAAACATTTTCAAAATTCATAGTGGATACACATTTTTATGTTGTATCAGTAACACATAAGTCACTTCCATACTATACGAGCGATACACATTTTGGTGTTGTATCAACATAACATAGAAACACTTCTATACTTCATAATTGATAACGATATACATTTTAGTGCTATATCAAATCAAAACAAACACTTCAATTCGCAGGCTGATACACATTGTAGTGCTGTATCACTGTCACAAGAAAATACTTCTAATTCGCAGCCTGATACACATTGTAGTGCTGTATCACTGTCATAAGATTCGGTTTAGAGGTTCAGCCCCTTTCTTCCAATAAACCGTGGAGTACAACCCATTTCTCCTCCCACACAATACAATGTATATAAACAATTATCATATACAAATTAAATCAATCAATACACATTTGAGTGTTGTATTGTACTAACTACCATATTCAATGGCTTACTCAATTGATTAGTTTTAGTTTGCCTAATCATCATGCATTGTCTACAACAATCAAGACTATCCTCCACCGATAGCCCAAAGCAGTTATTTCTATACTGAAAATAAATGCACCAAATGGATATATAATCAACATTTCAACATTCTCAATTTAATTCCTCTTTTCTTCAAATTAATTTATCAAGGTAATTAGAGCATTTCTCATAATTAACATCACAACCCTAAGGTCCCATTTTCATCAATAAACCAATATTGATCCCATTTCTCTATGCCAAACATGCATATAAGTTTATATAAACAAAACCCCAACTTTTGTAAAATTACACAAAGGCCCAAACTTTCTCAAAATTACCCTACAACCCCCAACTCATTGAAATACCAAAATTCAATGACAAAACTCATGAGAAGGAGTAGGATATCCCTACCTCGAAGTTACAACTCAAACGAGAAGTTGAAGAAAACCAAAGTGCTCCAAACTCAGAGATTCACGGATCAAAATGGAGCCCTCGACGATCCACACACTTTTTACAAAGGCCGGAGGATAGTGAGACACTCTAACTAGATCAAACCCTAGAGAGAAGGGAGTTTCTAGAGAGAAGAGCTCTCAAAATAGCTTTTTAGAAAGTAAGAGAGAGAGAGAGAGGATGTAAAAAGTGATTTTAAAATGCCCAGCTGCCAACTGATATACGACATTCCCGCTCGAGCGGAGAACACAATGCTCGAGCGTCAAGAACAAAAAACTAGCTACGCTCGAGCACAAGAAGGCCCGCTCGAGTGCCAAGACACAAGAATAATGTACATCCGCTCGAGCGCAAAAACCAGTCCGCTCGAGCGTGGATTTCCCCCTCCCAGAACTTACACCAAAAGGTACTACCCGGTCAAGCGCCAGAGTACCCGCTCGAGCGTAAAGAAACCCGCTCGTGCGTAAAAATCACGCCTGCAGAAGTTTTGCAGGGACATGAAATACTGGGAGTGTGCAATATCCACTCCAGCGCAACAAGACCCGCTCGAGCGGAACGACCAAAAACCTGGCGACAAGATTATAGACCAAGGTTCAACCCACCTGTTCAAAACATCCCCAACACATCCTAAAACTCAAACAAATGGAATTAAAGGAAGACAACAAGATAGATACAACTACCAACTCCACGGAACCGAGTCCGGAATACAACAGAAAAGTAAAGGGACAACTGGGATCGCTATAGGATGAAGTTGTTTCCTTAGGGCATGTTATCAACAAAGAGGGGATTTCAGTGAACCTGCAAAAAATAGAGGCAATTGTGAATTGGCCTACACCGACAAATATAATAGAGGTCCGCAGTTTCATGGGCCTAGCCGGTTATTACAGCAGGTTTGTGAAAAACTTTTGAAGGATAGCTGTACCTCTTACCCAGTTGACACGCAAGGGGCAATCATTTGAATGGAATGACGCAAGAGAATCTGCCTTTAATGAACTGAAAACGAGACTGACCACTGCACCAGTATTGACATTGCCTACAGGTATGGAAAACTTTGTAATTTTCAGTGATGCATCTTATAAAGGTTTGGGTTGTGTACTAATGCAGAACGGAAAGGTTATTGCTTACGCCTCCCGACAGTTGAGACCACACGAGAAGAACTACACAACACATGATCTAGAATTGGCTGTAGTTGTTTTTGCTTTGAAAATCTGGCGACATTATTTGTATGGGGCAAAATGTGAAGTCTACACGGATCACAAAAGTCTGAAATACTTCTTTACACAGAAGGCGTTGAACATGCGATAGAGTAGATGGCTCGAACTGATAAAGGACTATGATCTTGAGATTCAGTATCACCCCGGGAAAGCTAATACAGTTACTAATGCCTTGAGTAGAAATCAATGGGGAGTCTGGCTTGTCTGCTTACTGAACAGAAAGAAATCTTGCAAGATTATAAGAAGTCTGAAATTGAAGTGGTGTTGTGTGAACAGGGCAGATTGATAGCCGGTATTTCAGCTGAACTAGCAACCATTGATGAAATTAAATAGAAACAGAAATAGAAAGAGGATGCATTCCTCAAGAAAGTTATTGATGAATTTGAGACAAGTCCAAAAGCAGAGTTCAGCATCGAAGGCAAAGTGTTGAGATTTTGAAACCGAATGTGTATTCCAGATATTCCGAAACTAAAGAAAAGGGTTTTAGATGAAGCCCACAAATCAGTGTTTGCTATGCATCTGGGAAACAATAAAATGTATCAGGATCTGAAACAAAGCTATTGGTGGCCTAAAATGAAAAAAGAAATTGCAGAATATGTCCAAGTGTCTTCAACGTTAGCAAGTTAAAGCTGAACATCAGAAATTAGGCGGTCTACATCAACCTCTCCCTATTCCTGAATGGAAGTGGGAGCATGTGACTATGGATTTTATTGTCGGTCTACCTCGGACTCCTCAAGGTATGGTTTTTATTTGGGTTGTAGTTGATAGACTGACTAAATCTGCACATTTTCTACCAGCTAGAACTACATTTAATGCTTATAGGCTGGCTACAATATACGTTGATGAGATTGTCCGTTTACACGGAGTTCTGGTATCTATTGCGTCGGATAGAGATCCGAAATTTGTATCTAGATTGTGGAAGAGTTTGAAGGAAGCTATGGGAATAGAACTGAGATTTAGTACTACATTCCATCCACAGATAGATGGGCAATCAGAACGGACCATACAGACGTTAGAAGATATGCTAAGGATGTGTGCCTTGGATTTTCAGGGGAGTTGGGAAGACTATTTGCCACTTGCAGAATTTGCATACAATAATAGCTTCCACTTTAGCATCGGTATGGCACCATACGAGGCTTTGTATGGTAGAAGGTGTAGATCACCGATTTGTTGGACAGAAATCGGGGATAGAGCTTTACTTGGGCCTAAAATTGTGCAAGACACTTCTGAGAAGATCGAAACTATTTAGCAAAGGCTCAAAACAGCTCAGGACCGACAAAAGAATTATGCAGATGTTCGAAGAAGACCTCTTGAGTGTGAGGCTGGTGACCATGTGTTTATCCGTGTGACCCCGATGAAAGGCCAAGTTAGATTTGGAAACAATGGTAAGTGATCGCCCCGTTACATTGGGCCGTTTCAAATTCTGGAAAGGCTTGGCCTAGTTGCTTATCGAGTCGCTTTGCCACCGAGATTCGAGTAAATCCATAATGTGTTTCAAGTGTCGATGTTGAGGGGTTATCTTCGAGACTCGTTTCATGTGATTGACTATCACCGGGTAACTCTTGATGAAAATATGTAGTACACCAAGTGGGCGGAACGAATCGTTGACCGGCAAGTGAAACAATTGAGAAGGAAGTCCATCCCAATGGTGAAAGTGTAATGGAAAGAACACCATGGGACGGATGCCATGTGGGGAAAAGAGGATGAAATGCACCTACACTATCTACATTTGTTTCCCGACGAAGGTAAAATAAGTTTGGAGGACCAAACTTCCTTAAGGGGGGAAGATTGTGATAACCCTATTTCGAATTACGCTAATTGGTCCTTATTATGAATGTGATTATGTGTTTAATATGATTCTGTGTGCCATTTATGTGAAAATATGTGGTTTTGAATTTCTATCTGCTCACCGTAGGAATATTTATTTGATTATCTGCTTTGGAATTTAAATTGAAGGCCCTATCAGTCACAGAAATTGAAATTGACTGCGCCATTGTGATTGGCGTAATTTTTAGAGCCTACGGTGAAATTTAATTGAAAATTGATTCGGATCAAATTAATGAAATGGTGCACAATTATTTAATATTAAAGAAATGTATTGAGTGGGAGCTTTTAAAGGGCCATTATACACCCTCATTTTTGTTTCTTTTGAACTCAACATCTAAAATTATGCTATAGAGAGAGGGAGGAGCCAAATTTAGTGAGAGGGGAGGCTCAAGGTAGAGATTTGGCTAGGGAACTTGGTGATCTTGAAGGCACACTCAAGATTTGATCATAAATTGGGAAGATTGAGCTTCTAGGTGAGTAATTGGTTAGGAATTCATGAGTTTAATATTGTAATTTTGTGAATTCAAAGTTGATTGGTGATTAAGAACAATAATTGTGTTGTGTTTGATGAGTTTGAAGTCCATGTGTGCATGCATGTAGAGAATTCCTATGAAATTACATAATTTAGCAGGTAATATGTGATTTATGAAAGACTGACAGTTGGATCACACATGCAAGGATGTTTTTATTGAGTTTCATGAGGACGAACACCAATTGCATCATTTGAAATAGAAATAAAGTCAAAATTAACATGCATGTTTGATTATTGAAGATTTGGAGCTTATATGGGAGTTGAATGCATGAGCCATGATTAATTGTGAAGAATTGGACCATGATTTTGAATGATTGGCCTCATGTTGTTTACATCCATGTGCTATATATTGTATTTGCATGTTTTGAAACCAGAATTGTTGGTTTTGGACCTTTGAAGGTTGAATTTGAGCTCAAGAACAAGTTCTAGAAAACCCAGAATCCTTGTCATCCGCTCGAGCAGGGGAACCACCGCTCGAGCGTAAAATACGGGCTCACAGTATTTTTATAGTCATGGATGTTCGCTCGAGCGGGGAAGTTCACGCTGGAGCGAGGAGCTATATGGAATGACCTTCAGCTCGAGCGCCCAAATTCACGCTCAAGCGTAAAAATGAGGTAACCAGAACTTTTACAGACCTAATGGGTCCGCTCAAGCGGGGAAGTCCACGCTCGAGCAGGGACCCCTGTTTCTGAAATTTTGTAAATGCGTTCTATGTTTCGTTTTCCATTCCCTTTCACTTCTAAGTACTCTTAGGCATGCATTAAGTATTGCAAATGAGTTAAAAGGATAAGAATGAAGCTTAAAGAAGAATATGTGAATTAAGAACGGATTGAATTGTTTGTGACCTATTGTGTTCATGGAATGTGTAGGGTCGAGCTCCAAGGCGAATCATCCCGCCGATCACTGTGAGTAATATCTTCATAAAGATATCTGAAGTATGTTATTTGTCCAATTGGTTACTCCTATTTAAGTCTTATAAGTTCATTAATTTGAATGGTGGACAAATGTTTGCTATGCAAAATGAATGGGCCAAAGGCCAGTTTAACATGAATGAAAGAGTGAATGGGCCAGAGGCCAGTCTGACGTGAAAGATAGAATGAATGGGCCAAAGGCCATTTTGACATGAATGAAAGAATGAATGGGCTAGAGGCCAGTCTGACATGAAAGATAGAATGAATGGGCCAAAGGCCAGTTTGACATGAATGAAAGAATGAATGGGCCGAAGGCCAGTTTGAGATGAATGATATGAATGAATGGGCCAGAGGCCATATGACACGAAGGAATTGGGCCCGAGGCCGTATGATGTGTTTGGAACCGCAGTCACTTGACCTATATTTATATATATGCTACATAGAAATGCGAATTGGGCCCAGGGCCGTTTGAAGAACGTTGTTCTAAATACCGCTTGTGTAACTTCTTTATTTTATATTATTCACTGGGCTTTCACTCACGCTCATTCATGAGTCTGTAGGTGAGCCAAGGGAGGTCCAAACCCAGCCTCGGTGAAGTTTGTGTGGAATAACCAAGGTTTTGCAGAGTCAGCCCTTACGTCTCACGCACGAGACTCGTCTTCCCCCTTTTGCTATCTTGTTTTATTTTGTCATGTTGGCGAGGACTTTGGATACGTTTGTACATAGTTTTGATTGGCTGACTTAGACTTGAATGATCCTGTATGTACAAAACTCTGTGTTAGTACATATTTTGATATGAGTTATTAACATGTATATGTATGGTTTGTTATGACGTGCCATATAAGCACAGCTCTAAGGACAAAGTTTTAAATTTGCTTCCGTTTGGCCCCTTTACTCTGATGAGTTATGTCTTATTTGGTTTGAGGCCATAGGTAATCTCGTGATTACTGGCCGGTTATGTCCTTAACCCATAGGGGCGGGTTCGGGTCATGACAGAGTCATCTCTGTCAAAATTTTTTGTCTGAGGGTGTGGAGGTGGTTAGAGTTGCAATATAAATAAAAGGAAAATGTGTCTGCCTTCATTTATCAATTTAAATGTTCTAAATGATACTTTTTGCCCAAATGGATTATGACAATGACAGGTATGATTTGCCCTTTTCTAATCATCTTTCGAATGTGATTTATAGGAGTTGGATTTGTTTCTTTTAATGCCTTCTGGATTTCTTTTACTTTGCAGCAGTTATATGGGGAAATTTATTATGAGGTTGTGTATTTTGAACAATTTGGCAACGTAATTGTTAAATCTACTGGTTGAATGAAGTGTTGCACAAAATATGATCTCAAAATTAGTAATGAAGTTGTGTACTTAATGTTGCTATTTTAATTGGTGGTTGTTGTTGTTAGAGATACTTTTACATGGGATTATTGCCTATTATTTGCGTATGGGATTACTGCTTGTCTTTGCTATTGAATTTGGAGCTGCTGGTATTTTTTTTTGGTATTGAACATTTGGAATTATGTTGGTTTTAGTTTCGAATTCTAATTCTAATTTAAATCACTGGATTGGTGCTTCTAAGGGGCACTTCTTTTTAAAACTCAAATAATTGAAAAATTTTAACATTATTTTGCTGTCAATATGGTAGATTGGTGAAGCCTTTTCAGGTACAAAAATCTTATAGATGAATGTTACAAAAAAAAAAAAAAAAACTGTTAATATGTCTCATTATGTTAAAAAAAAATTGTTGAATAATTTCATCTAAATTGGAATTATGTTTTATTCATGTTATTTGTTCTTGTCAAATGCAGGTTCAAATATCAAAGAAAGGAAAGAAGAAGAAGTAGTTAGGACAAACTCAATGAAAGGTGGCCTCTTTTTTGTTGTAATTTTTATTCTTAAAATTTAAGTTGTTGAGGTGGAATATTATTGTAATTCATCATTTCTGCTGTGCTGATTTCTAAGAAGTGTTAATTTTGTTACAAAATTTTATTTGACAAAGTGCCTAATTTTGAGCAGTCCCTGAAATCATGGTAAATGTTTGAGGAAATTCAGAGTATAAGAATACTGAAACATCTGAGTTGATGTCATATTTTGGACAACATATTAAAATAGATTATCTAAAGGTTTATTCTAATTGATAATAGATTATAACATGCAGCAATGGTGGACCTGGATATTCTTATTGATTATGTTTATTATATATGTTTGTCACATACATGTTGATAGGATCTGCAAAAGTGAACTAGCAATCCATGGATGGGCAACGAGACACCGAAATTGCAGGAGGATCTCTTTGTGGTATAAGCATACCGGAGGAAGAGCTGAAGAACTGTTCCAAGAGCCTCATACCTTGTTATTTTCATTGATTTCTTTGTTCTTTTAATTTTTGGTGGAGCAGCTTCAAGAGTGTGGTTTGAGATTGAATTTTTAGTGATTGTATTTGTCAAATCACAGATTGTGCATACTACTGCTCTTGTATACATGTAGTTAAATTCTCAAGCTTTCTTCTTAGTCAAATTCTTTGGCTGTGTGTTATGCTATATTTTAATTAGATTTAGCTCTGTGCTATGCTATATTTTAGTTAAATTTTTTTGGCTGTGTTATGATGCTATATTTAAGAATAAGGGAAAAAAAAAGTGGCATTTTTTTTTTTCAAAAAAACACCACTAATCATGATGTCATACGTTATTTTGGGACGGAAATGGCAGTGGCGTTAAAGTTTTTTGTGGTGCTTTTTAAAACGCCGTCTAATGTTTTTAGCGGCGTTTTTAAAACATTGTAGAGTTATTACAACGGCCATATAAGCGATGTAAGTATTAAACGTCGCTATAACTTATGACGGCATTTTTCTGGCTTAAAAAACAATTTTCCTGCAATGATCTCCTCTATTCCATGATAAGATTGAGGGAGGGATGATCAACCCAGAGCGTACCCTATTGCCATTCTCAAAGAGCAGTAGAAAGTTTCTAATCAGTCTCTTTAATATTAATGTCTATTTGAAGTTTGAAGCAATAGCATATGAACTTTTTAAAGGAAAAGTTGACCATTCTAAAAAATAAAAATAAATAAATAATCAGCATAGTGCATAAATTTTACATATCATGTATCTAAACATATAGCAATATACAATAAAATGCACCTATAACAAAATGTAATTATTTATCATGAGATATCGATGCTCTGTACACAATAAAAAAATCCAACAACCATTATGGACAAAAAGCAAGCAATGCACAAGTGCATCAAATACAACCATATTACAAATGATAATAAAATAAATGTTAAGCAAATTGAACTATTTTGCCTCACAAGGTATGGGTATAGAAAGGGGAAAAGACCACCACAGATATTAATACTACATCTATGTTGTGTCAACAAGTATCGAAAGATTATTAGTCAAGTAAATCAAACCTGTGCTTTTGAATCCTCTAGACCAAGGTAGAAGAAGTTGGATTTCCTAACAAACAAGATGATGGTTTTGAGGGCAACTCCTCATCAAGAGATTCAGAATACATATCCGCAGGTCCACCATCCGCCTCAGCATCATTAATTGAACTTTTACCGTTGATGTTATGAGTCCGCATATGAGAAACTAAAGACTTCTGTTCTGCAGGATCTTTCTTTCCAAGGTTGATCTCCACCTGAGATAGGTTAAATTGCGCTTCCCCAAAGGAATCAGTACTATCACGATAGGTGCGGCAAGAGGATTGAGATTTCTTATTGTTGGATCGTATTTTTCTAGATGAACAATCTTCTTTCTTATTGGAATTTCTCCTAATTGCCTTATTTTTACCCTGATTCATGGCTTCTCCATCCATCAAATAACTGTCCTGGTCAAGAGTTTCACATTGCATGTTTGTTTTAGGGCTACCAAAGCTAATAGATGAAGCAGCAAAAGATCATGATATGGATGAAATTCTAATACTATCCTTCCAACCATTCCTACGACTAATACCCAAAGGACTATCCCACTCAGCAATTGCATCATTGCTAACAAATCTGTCACTGGATCCATCCAAACCAGTCATTGGATAAAAATTCTCTGGCCTCATTTCCGTATCACGAATAGAAAGCATTTGACCAAGAGTGCTGGCCATACCAATTACTCCAACATTCTAATACCTTTGGGACATCTTCCACCTCTCTGAGAGTCTCTTCCTGGCCTCCCTACTTACAAATGACACAGTCGAAAGCCATGATGAAGGTCTAGGTCGGTTACTCCAGTGAAAGGACTTTCTGAGAGTCGATATTGTCAATTCTGATTCACTTCCAGACACATTATATGAGCTCTCATCCCCAACATATCCCTCAAGTAGGGAGGGCAAATCCATCAGCTCACCGCATAAACTTTCTCTCATTTTCCTAATAATCTCCTTAGCTTTTTCTTTGGGCTCTCTAGACTTGGGCCTCAAAAAACCTGCAACATCATTAGATGAGTTTTTCTTAACCTAATGTCCTCACCATTATCAATGGTTAAAATTACAGGAGACAATATGTATTTTAACTAAATTTTAGGAAATGTATTCATAATTTATTTGTCGATTTTTAAGTAAATGTGAATTACTTTATTTATTTATTTAACTTTTGCGGAGAGTCTCACATCTTTGTTTGAAAATGAATTCAAAAGAAAGTGAAATTGAAATCACATTGCACAAAGTGGAGAAAAAAAAGTAATCGAGCAAACGATGTTGTTTGTTGTCACAGCATGATACTATGACAGCACCATCCTCGAATTCCGTACACTCAAACAGAAACTACACTTAGCTATGTAAACACAGAAAAAAATTAAAACACTGAAACTCCACTTTTTTCCTTATGATCTTTCTTTCTCCTAAAAAGCTTCCTGGAGTCTGGGAGTGAGTCTAGACCCATGAGTCTTGCAACTACTCCAAGGTCTTGACGTGGGTTTTGAAATTCTTGTTTGGGTTTTCAAACGTGGTGGTCATGGTTGGGATGTCGATGGTGGGGTCGGATGGTTGGGTTGGGAGGCTGTCGATGCAGAGGAGGCAGCGGAGGATGCCGGGGAAACACTTGAACTTGGAATTCTGTGCAACCATGTTTGAGAGAGAGAGAGAGAGAGAGAGAGAGAGAGAGAGAGACTATGGAAAGGCAAAACTGTTTGTTTTGAAAGAGAATTAATTGTTATTTTAAGACATATTAGGTAAAATATGAATGATTTCCATAATTTCAATATGGAGGGAGGAGTGATCTGTGCCTAATTTACATAATTTCAATGATTCTTATTTTAAGAATTATCAGGTAAAATATTTATATAAAAAAATTAAGATGGTTAGATATTAATTGTTATATATTTAAATTAAATTTATATTATAAAAAGTAGATGATTATTTTTAAAATTATATTTGTCGTCTATTTTTTTCAAACAAATATGCTTTAAATATATAGTTACTGATATTCAATTATCTTAATTTTTTATATGAATATTTTAATTAAAGAGTTTTAAAAAGTGAACAGTTCAAATCATCAGAATCGATTCTAAAATAGACCTACTAAATCCAAACGCTCTCTCAAATTAAATAACAACTTAAAAAAAAAAAAAAAAAAAAGCCAAATCCTTTCTAATACCATGACATGACTTATGTGTTAATTATATGTACAAAAAAAAAAGTTATAGATAAAACATGTTGAGTTATTTTTTTTAGGTAGTTAAATAAATGAATAAATCATAAACACACATCCGAAATTTATTTAAAATATGAATTATTTTATGTGATTTTAAAAGTTATATCATGTCCCTTGAAGTTTAAATGGTCATTTTACCAATAAATCATCTAGTCACAGCTATTATTGATGTCAATAGTATATTTCAATAAATAATTCAACCAATTTTATTACTATATGGTAGAGCGTTTAGAAATTTTATTTTTTATGATGATTATTTCTTACTCATTAAGTTTTTAAAATTTATTTAATTATTTCCCTTTCAAAAAACAATATGACCAATTTTTAAAATTCATATATTTTTATTCTAAAATAGTGAAATATTAGAACTATGTCATTTTTTTTATTTATTTATAACAAAACATAATTTTAATTATTAATTGTTAATACAATAATTTTAATTTATCTATACTATATGTTATAGTAAAGGAATATTTGAAACAAAACACTTAAACCTATATATAAAATTTTATTTACGAGAGACAAAACATAAAAAATTTAAATACAATTATCGTATTTTTAATAAATTATATATTATTTTATCCCGTGCATAGCATGGGTGATATACTAGTTCTATCACAACGCAATTCATGTTATCTCTATGTATAAATAATTTATTTTGTAAAATTTATCAAACAAATCATTTGTGTAAACAATTAAATTAATAGAGTATTGGTAGATGATAAAATCATATTATTATTATATAATATAAGTAAAAGTGTTGTAGCCTCTTTGAAGTTGAAAGTCTCACTCCAATTTTTTCAATTTTTCTGAATCTTATAACACTTAAAATACACCTCATTCTATGATTAGCTCAAAATAATTTATATAAATTAAGGCAATTTTTAAATCCTCTAAATCATTACCAAAATTTGTTAGTATTGCTTCCTTAAATTTTGTGATTATTATTCCTAGAATTACCTTATTCTAATTGGAATCATAATCTACATGATTTTACATACCAAACTTCAAAGACTTCTATAATTATATTTAACAAGTTTAGGAAATATAACAATGGGAAGAAAGCGGCATATGGGAAAAAAAAATATAAATACGAAAAGAATTATTAAGAGATTTAAGCTTGAAAAACAAGCGAATTGTGCAAATTAAATTATGAATATGATCCACATATTTTAAATGACGCATGGATATTTATATTCTCTGTTTAATATGAATTGTTGTTGGGTTATTTTAGCCAATTTCTTTGTATATATCTTTTTTTTTATTATATTTATTTAATAAAGTTTTTTATATTTATTTTTGTATAAATGAAAAAAATGCAAAACACAAAAAAATTATTTTTATAGCCGGAGAAATCTAGCTCCAGTACAACAAGAGCGCCAAGCTCCCTCCTAAAGATAAAACAAAAGTGATGATAATCTCGGGTTTGACATCCTCTTTATAATGACGTAAGGGAATCCTAAGGAATTTTTACTACAATGTAAGAGGAATCGAAAAGAATTTTTACTATTAATATAAGAGAATTTACTTAGAATTTTTACCGATCATGTGACTATTTGAAAATCAAAGTATTTATGTGTATATTTTTTTTCTTAGTTTAAGTATTTTTTTAAGGGAAGACCAATCAATGGAGTACATTTCTTTAGAATGGAAAAAAATTATAAAATGGAAGAGACGTGAAATTTTTGTAACTTTATGTCTACATAAATTTGGAAATAGTAGAAGGAGTAATTGATTAAGAGTCACAAAATTTAAAATTAAGAGTCAAAATTGATTAAATTAAAAGTGTAGAGAGCAACATGATATAAGAGATAAATTGTAGGACTACTAATATAATTTGTTTCTGTTTTGTTAATTTCTTACTCATAATTTAACTTCTTTTTATTTTTTTTTTCCCTTGTTATTTAGTGGCCTGTTATATTCGGAAACTATTACAAAAAACTTTGAACGTATGAAATGAATGTAATGACATTTCATCATCAAACAATTTTTATTATTACTTTTGGTTTAAATGGATGAAAAATTAGTGTAAATTTAGTTGCATTATTATTTGGATTGATTTACATTTAATTTTGAAATAATGTAATTTGTTTAAGTGATTTACAATTTATCATTACATTATCAATGTTTTACATAATTTTTAATCTTTTGTGTTTATTATGCACTATACAGTGATTTTTATTTATTTATTATTAAGATAAAATGAATATGTCAAAAATATATATACATTAGCCATGCAGATCACAGGCTTAACACTAGTTAATAAATATGGTAAAGGATAAATTACAAACATGCCCCTGACATTTACTTAAAATTATGAATTACACCCTATAGTTCTACAAATTACATTATGGCCCCGAAGGTTTCTAATTTCATAACAAATAGGCCCTTTTATTAATAAATCATCAAGTTAATTAACAGTTTTTAATAATATTAAAATTTTATTTCAATTAATAATTTAGATAATTTTATTATTGTATAGGTTAACAAGTAGAAATTTCACTTTTTCAAATAATTTTGTTAAATAAAAATTTTTTATAGCAAGGTATTTGAAATTTTCCAAACCACAAGGGGTAATTCGTATTTTAAGCAAACCTCAAGAAATGTATTTGTAATTTACCCTAAAGTAAACAACAAAAATTATTTTGAAAGAGTACAGCCTGCACGGTGAAATTTGTCTATTGTGAGCTTATTTTGATACTTCGAATCGTACATCTGGTAAGACCCTTCGTGTAAATCATCTATACCAAAAATCAAGTTAATCAGATATCAATATCCACACGATCGAATCACATTTGTTTTTTTAAAATAAATAAATTGTCAATTCTTGAAATGATGCATGCCATACATTTTTTCAATTTTTTTTTTTTTTGTTCCAATCATGTGGCAAACAATATTCGATTAACTTAATTTTCTGTATAAATTATCTACTCAATAGGCCTTGTAAGATAAATAATTCAAATTATTAAGATAGATCCACAGTAGGCAAACTACAAGATATATTATAGTGAAAATATCATTTTGCCCCCCAAACTATCACGTGTTTTTCAATTTAACCCCTGTACTTTGATTTATTTCAATTTAGTACCTGAACTTTCAATAAATTGATCAATTTAACTCATGCCATCAAATTCCGTCTACAATTGGACGGAATATGCTAATGTGACACCAAAGTTCATTTGGAATTTCATTTTACCCCCAAACTATACCTTAAAAATCAATTTGCTCCCCAAATATAAAAAAATTAAATTTAATTATTTAATAAATAATTTTTTTATCTCAATAATAAAAAAAATTTAAATAATATATACTTTGCAAAAAAAATAATTAAAAAAAAATAAAAATTCTCATTTTGAATTATTTTGAGACTATAAAGCATAGATAATTTGACAAACATGTCTTACCTGTACTGAATACTTACAAATAGAATTTAATTATATGATTAGCCTTTTTTTTTTAAACGTAAAAAAAGAAGAAGGATATTCTGAAGTGTCATGATTGCATCTGTGGACTCAAGTCCCGGGGTGACTAGTTGCCAGCCTGACTTAACCAAACATAAATGAAGGGACTCACCACCTAACACCAGTGAAATTCAACCATATGCCATGTCACGCCCCACTTTTTATTACTCAAAATCCATTACCAAAGCCATTATTTTAAAACCAATTTTAGAGATAACATTGCAGAAGCTCAATATATTTTCAAGAAATACATAAGTAAGGATTCTCTCATTTGAATAAAAAATGGATGCAACATGAACATAACTAAATAGATTGCCCGCAGGCTTACATCCTTAAACCAATGGCATTCCACCTACACGTAAAAGGCCACGTGGCCAACAAGTAAGAAAGATCCATGACCTTGAAGCATTTCTCTATGTTCACCTAAAAAAGATTAACATCGTGGGATGAACATATAGTCCAGTAGGGATCTCAATATGATCCTCAACAATAACAACTTACATAGAGCTATGATCATGAATGCTAATCTCATACCATATAAATAATGTGATGTTTTATATCCAACGTATGCATACATAACATTTTTCTCGAAAACATTCAGTTTGTACCACAAAACCAAGTTTCGCTTCCCTTACCCATTTCCCATTTCAAACAATTATTACTCGATAACTAGGTTTTCCATTTGCGACAAAACACCACATAACATTCATTTTATGTTCGAAAACACGTTCATTAAATCCATTTTCTTCGCTTTATTCGTAACCCAAATATAAACATAATCCATCTCGACGGGTTGGTCACATTTCACAACTTAGACTCAAAATTTAAGAAATAACTTCAATTAAATAAGTTATGGTGGAAACTCCCTCAACCACTCTCTAGTACATCCAAGTTTACATAAACACCTCTACTCAACATATGAGACAATTTACCTTACAAAATCATAATTATCAAAGCATATGATACACATAACCAGATTGAAACAACAACGATAAATAACCCCTGCTCTACCAGCCCGTAGCACGGTAAGCCAGTAATACACTTCACACAACAACATGCTAATTTACCACACACTAGCTGGAAGGGAATGGTACCTCTGCCAATTCTCCAAGCGCTAACTGGAAGGTAATGGAACCTCTGATTCTTAGCGCAGCCAATTCTCCAGGTGCTAGCTGGAAGATAATGGTACATCTGATTCTCAGCGCATTACACATCTCCCAATCATCATCGTAAACCACTTTCACAGACAACATAGGTGTACTACAGGCACATAATCATTTCAGCATTCACAATCTCATCCTCCACCGATGACCAAGCACAAAACATATTCACGATTCAATCCAAGTAAATTTCCAACATTCACACAGTATTAGTGTTCCAATTCTTCCATTTCAAAATCGATTATTTTATTTATTTCGTACTAATATTCTTCACCTTATGCCTCAATCAAATTTTGTTTCATTTCACAATGACATGACCAATACGATTCCTTTCTTTCTAATTAAAGGATTTTTATCATGGTTGGCAAGTTATAATTTACACAATTTCTATTTAACGGTTGTGTACTCAAGGATCTCCTAATCTCATGATTAATTTCATTCTCTTTAATATGCTCATTACAATAGCACTACAACTATAGCGATCCTGATTCTTCCTTTTTTGATTGTTGTATCTGGACTTAGGTTCCGTGGAGTTGGTGGTTGTATATATCTTTTTGACATCCTTTAATTCCATATACTTGAGTTTTAGGGTGTATTGGGCATGTTTCGAACAGGTTGGTTGAGCTTAAGTCCCATTCCTAGCTGCCTAGATTTTTTGTGGTCCACTCGAGCGGGTCCCTTTACACTCGAGCGGAGTTTACACACTCTCAGCATTTTGTGACTCTGCAAAACTTCTGCAGGTGCGTTTTTCACGCTCGAGCGGATTTCCTTACGCTCGAGCAGGTAGCTCTCGAGTGAGTATCTTGGCGCTCGAGCGAGTGTGTTTTGCAGTTGTGTCTTGGCGCTCGAGTGGGCATCTTTGCGCTCAAGCGTGTACAGTTTTTGTGTCTGACGCTCGAGCGTCCTATTCTCCGCTCGAGCGGGTCATACGTATATCAGTAGACAGCAGCGGGATTACACTTCACTTTTTCATCTCTTTCTTTTTCAAAAACCCTAGATCTGAGCTCTCTCTCCCTCTAAACAACTTCTCTCTAGGGATTGATCTACTTCTAGTGAGTTTCTAACCTAAGCTTTTTGTAAGAAAGATAAAGGGTGTTGAGGGCTTCCTTTTAATCTGAAAAATCTTGGATTTGGAGCACTTTGGATTTTGGTCATCTCCTCCATTTGAGCTTTTCATCTCGAGGTAGGGATAACTACTCATTCCTATGGTCTTTGACATAAACTATTGGCCTTTTTGATATAATGTTGAGTTGGGTGATTTTGGGTGTTAGGGTTTCAAAATGTATAAAAGAGGGGTTTTGTATTTTGAGTCTATACATGTATATTTGAGCCTAGAGATGAGAATATTGGTGTTGTTGATAATATTTGGACCTTTGGGTCAATATTGAGCTTAAAGGGAAAAATGCCATATTTGGGTATATTTGGGTCATTAGTGTAATTAATGACATTTGTTATGAAATTGAGTTGGGGATAATGAAATTGGCTCATTATGAGATAGAATGGTGGAGTTGGATTTATAAATGGCTCACTTTTGAAAATGTCAATTATATATCTGTTGAGGCATTTATTATCTGTTTAGAAATAACTACTTTGGGCTATCGGTGAAGGATAGTCTTGATTGTTGTAGACATTGCATGATGATTAGGTGAATTGAAACTAATCAAGTTGTGTATTTAAATACATGGGTGCTGAATCCCGCGGATAAAATTTTCATAAAATGGCCATTTGTATATAATTATACATGGGTGCTGAATCCCGCGGACACAATTTCCGTAAAATGGCAATCCCAATATATCTATACATGGGTGCCGAGTCCCGCAGATGAAATATCCGTAAAATGGCCATAAGAGAATAAAAATACATGGGTGCCGAATCCCGCGGACCTAATTTTCGTAAAATGGCAGTTTGTAGTATTGTTGGCATGATATGTAGTCTCACTTCAGTTATTTGGCCAGGTTCTGAGCCATGTTTATAAGTTGAGTTTTGTTAAGTTAAGGATTATGGAACTGGATTGTACTGTATGTTGGTTTATATGAGTTAAACATTTATCAAGTGCTAATGTTTTAGTTATTGCCCATATTTTGTTTAGCATATCTCTACTGGGCGTTGGCTCACCCTATATGGGACATCATTTTCAGGTACGGTGTTATGCCACCTCCAAGGACATAGCTTGGGAGTCTTGAGGCTGTAGACTTTTTTGTTGTTGTTGTTTTTGTTGTATTACATGTATATTAAGCCAAGGGCTTATTTGTGTAGAGTTAGTACTCTCTTTTTGTAACCAATTGTTGACTTGGAAAGTTGTAAGCTTATAGGGCGTTTACTTTTATTGTCAACACGTAATACCTTTTGTAAGAATACTTTGATGATTGTAATACGAAAACTCTTTTATTTATCGTGAATGTATGTTATGATGGGTTTATTTTTGAGGGCATTACAACTTGGTATTAGAGCGTATCAGATTCGAATACTTTGGGTACGCGAGAAGTGGTTAGTACCACAATGGGTTCGTCTTGCTTATTAGAGACTTAGAGGTAGTGTTATATGCTTATGTGATAACATGTTTATATGACTATTTGGGTATGGGATTTAGTTTCCAAGATGTTGATTGGATCCTTGGATTTCTATGAGTCTTGTTGGAAAAGCACTTGATCAATGCTGTTTCTAACCGGAACTCTAGTAACACCTCGGGACTATCATTATTCGAAAATGAAATTCGTTGGTGCTTATGTGATTATGTGCTTACGTGGAGTGAATTACAGTTGTCCATTGCAATAGGACGCGAGTGTTATAGCTTCGGCACATTTGTGAATGTGTTAATGCTCTTCATTACCTTTATTAGGATGTCAAGATGAAGATGTGGTGGTAGGCGAGGTAGGCCTAGGAGGCAGGAAATACCTATACTGGATTATATTCCGGCGCAGCAGGAGGGTGTTGGTCAGGCCAATGTGGCCGAGCCAGTAGGTCAGTAGGCTATGGGCGCCTTAGGCCGTGGGATAGCAGATGCTTTGAGGGAATCCATGGGCATTCTCAAAGCTGTGAATCCAGTTCAGGCCCAAGTTTAGGCCCAAGTTGTTGATGCAGGGCCTCCCTTTCAGAAGAGGGAGTTCTTCCGGTCTAATCCAGATGAGTTTGTTGGGGATCCAAAGGAGCCACTTAAGGCTGATGAGTGGTTGGAGTAGATGACCAAGACATTTGAGATGATTGGCATCGAGGATGGGGAATTAAAGGTGACCTTGGCATCTTTCCAGCTTAAGGGGGATGCGGGTCAATGGTGGAAGTTCACGAGGGGCCGTATTGGGGGCACTTGGGAGGCTTTTGTAGATGCTTTCCAGGAGAAGTACTTAGCCCCAGCTGTCAGGGAAAAGCTGAGGGACCAGTTTTGTCAGCTCAAACAGCTAGGTTTGTCAGTGACTGAGTTTGAGGCCGCCTTTACCAGTTTGTCTAGGTTCGCACCTGAGCTCGTAGCGTCGGAGGAGCGCCGTTGTATTGAGTTCGAAAGGAAGTTGAGGCATGGCCTCAAGATGAGGGTTGGGGGGTCCATGATTCGGGAGTATAGGGGTCTTGTGGATGCCATGACCCATATGGAGTCTATGATGGAGGAGGAGGAGAGGATGAGGGGCTCCAAGAGGAGTCAAGAAGGCCAGGGAGATGGTAGGAGGCAGAGGGGTCCTAACCCTCAGTAGTCCTAGAGTGCTTTAGCGAGATCTACTTTTCTAGTGCCGAATTCAAGTTCTGGGAGAGGCAGCCAGGGGGACTTTACCTGTTTCAAATATGGTCAGTTGGGCCACAAGTCTCCAGCTTGCCCGCAGAGGGGAGGAGGTCAGGGAGCAACTTTATCTTCAGCTCGACCTTAGAGCCAGAGTCAGGGCAGAGGCCGGTCGTCCTCTTGTTATCAGTGTGGTCAGGTAGGACACCTGAAGAGGTTCTGCCCACAGTTGGGTGGTACACTCGGTGCGTCTGGTTTGAGACAAACACAGAGTTTGTAGCCAGTACAGTCTGTTCAGGCCTGAAGGGCTAATCAGGAGGCTTTATCGTCTCAGTCTATGCACCAGTCTTTTGCTCCGAGAGGTGAGCAGGTAGATCAGGGTCCTACAGGGAGCGTGTATGCTGTTACCGCGGAGGATCTTGTACCGGCTACATCTGTTGTGAGAGGTACCTTTTTGTTTTGCAACTCGGTTTCCAATGTGTTGATTGATATGGGTGCATCTCATTCCTTTATATTTGCTGCATTCGCATCTGTTTTGGGATTGGAGTTGGCACAGTTAGCATCACCTATTTGTGTTATATCCCCTGTTGGGGGCGAATTGATTTTGAAACACGGATGTAGAGGTTGTGACATAGAGGTCGCCGACCACCGACTTCCATTTCCTTTTGTAGTTATGCCCATGCCGGGTTTTGATGTTATTTTGGTTATGGACTGGTTATCGTCATACCGGGTAGTTATTGATTGTTACTGCCAGAGGATCACAGTTTGTATTGTGAGCAGGGAGTGTTTTTTTTTCTTGGGAGATTGGGTTGGTAGTGTGTTGCCACCGGTGTATGATCCGTGAGGGCGGAGTGAGCTTAGTGGTCTTTTCGCTAGCCTTATAAGTAGTGAGTGTGATGAGACCAACGTTGAGTTACCGAGAGTGGTTTGCGAGTATTCAGATGTGTTTTCCTGAGGATCTTGTTAGTTTGCCACCACATCGAGAGATAGAGTTCTCTATTGATTTAGTGTTGCGCACAGCGCTGATTTCTACGGCACCTTACCGTTTTGCCCCAGCCGAGTTGAGTGAGTTGAAGGTTCAACTCCAGGAGTTGCTAGATAAGGGTTTTGTTCGCCCTAGTGTTTCACCGTAGGGAGCACCGGCCCTCTTTGCTAAAAAGAAAGATGGTGCCTTGAGACTTTGTATCAACTACCGGAAGTTGAATCGGACGACAGTTAAGAATAAGTACCCTATGCCCCGTATAGATGACTTGTTTGACCAGTTAAAAGGGTCTCGTTGTTTCTCCAAGATAGACTTGAGATCGGGTTACCATCAGTTGAGGGTCAGGGAGGAGGATATTCTGAAAACGGCATTCCGTACGCGGTATGGCCACTATGAGTTTCTGGTGATGCCTTTTGGGCTCACCAATGCACCGACAGTGTTTATGGATTTGATGAACCGGATATTCCGAGAATTCTTAGATTGTTTTGTAGTCGTTTTTGTGGACGACATTTGATAATTTCGCTTTCAGAGGAGGAGCACGAGGAACACTTGAGAGTGGTGCTCGAGTTGTTTAGAGCCCATAGGCTATATGCCAAATTTGGGAAGTGTGAGTTCTGGCTAGGAGAGGTCAAGTTCTTAGGCCATGTGGTTTCCGGGAAAGGGGAGTCTGTTGATACATCCAAGATTGAGGCAATGCAAGATTGGGCAGAGCCTAAGAGCCTTTTTGTGATCCGCAGTTTTCTGGGATTAGCTGGGTATTATCGCCAGTTTGTGAAAGATTTCTCTAGACTAGCTTCGTCGTTGACTAGATTGACGCGGAAAGGGGTCAAATTTGTATGGAGTGAGACTTGTGAAAGGTTGTTCCAAGAGTTGAAAGTTAGATTGACCACCGCTCTGGTGTTGATTATTTCGGGGAGAGGTTTGGGTTATGCGGTTTATTGTGCTGCCTCACGAGAGGGTTTGGATTATGTCTTGATGCAAGAAGGGAAAGTGGTAGCCTATGGCTCATGTCAGTTGAAGATTCACGAGAGGAATTATCCTACTCACGACCTAGAACTAGCAGCAGTAATTTTTTCCTTGAAGATTTGGAGGCACTACCTGTATGGTGAGAAATTCGAGGTGTTCTCGGATCATAAGAGTTTGAAGTACCTGTTTACACAGAGGGACTTGAATTTGAGGCAGAGAAGGTGGATGGAGTTCATTGAGGACTATGACTTTGAGTTGCACTATCACCTGGGAAAGGCCAATGTTGTGGCCGATGCCCTTAGTAGGAAATCCATTAGTGATGTTGCTTGTATAGCCATCCGGGAGAGGGAGATGTTGGGTGCACCTGGCAAGTTTGATTTGCTTTTGGGTGAATCCGTTGAGGCTACAGCCTTGTTTTCTGCTGTTACGCAGCCTACACTTGTGAATCGAGTGTTAGAGGCACAGAGAGGTGACCTTGAGGTAGAATCCTTTCAAGAGAAGATCTCCAGTGGGAAGGTTGAGAAGGGTTTGACTGTGTATCCCAACCTGAGTGTGAGATACCGAGACCGTCTGTTTGTGCCAGAGTCTTTCCGAGAGGACGTATTCTGAGAGTTTCACCATTCGCGCCTTGCGGTACATCCGGGAGGCACTAAGATGTATCGTGATTTGGGTCGTCAGTTTTGGTGGCGAGGTATGAAAAAGGATGTGGTAGCTTTCCTGTCTAAGTGCCTTACTTGTCAACAAGTGAAGGCCGAGCATCAGAGGGCAACAGGTTTGTTGCAACCCTTGCCTATTGCCGAGTGGAAGTGGGAGCATGTCACTACGGACTTCGTTGTAGGTCTTCTGAGGACTCAGCGGGGTAGTGATGCTATTTGGGTGGTTGTAGACCGGTTGACTAAGTCAGTGCACTTTATTCCTATGCGCGTGAGAGATTCAGTAGATCATCTTGCTGACTTGTATATTCGGGACATAGTGAGGTTGCACGGGGTCCCAGTGTCGATCGTCTCTGATAGAGATCCTCATTTTATTGCTAGGTTGTGGCAGAGTTCCAAGAATGCCTTGGGCACTAAACTGACCTTTAGCACAGCTTATGATCCTCAGACTGACGGAGAGTCCGAGTGTACTATTTAGATCATTGAGGATATGCTTTGAGGTTGTGTCCTTGACTTTAGTGGGACGTGGGAGAGGCACTTGCCCTTGGTGGAGTTTGCCTACAACAACAGTTTTCAGTCAAGTATCGGTATGGCACCGTTTGAGGCCTTATATGGCCGACCGTGTAGGTCTCTAGTTTGTTGGGCCGAGGTGGGTGATGCACCTTTGTTGGGCCTGGAGTTGATGAGGGAAAGGATGGAGAAAGTTGAGCTTATCCGTAAGAGGCTTATTACTGCCCAGAGTCGCCAAAAGAGTTAAACCGACCATAGGAGGAGGCCTTTGGCATTCGAGACGGGTGATCATGTTTTCTTGAAAATATCACCTAGGCGGAGTTTGATGAGGTTTGGGAAGAGTGGGAAGTTGTCCCCTCGGTTTATCAGTCCCTTTGAGATCCTTGAGAGGATTGGGGAGGTTGCTTACCGTTTAGCTTTGCCGCCGCAGTTGTCCGAAGTGCATGACGTATTTCATGTTAGTATGCTTCGGAAGTACGAGCCGGATCCATAGCATGTATTGGATTGCACCGACTTAGAGGTTGATGAGGATGCCTCGTATGAGGAGAGGTCGGTACGGGTCTTGGATAGGCGAGATAAAGTCTTGAGAGGCAAGACCATTCCCTTGGTGAAGGTTTTGTGGAAACATCACGGAGTGAAGGAAGCCACTTGGGAACGTGAGGTGGATGTCCGTGAGAAATATCCGGACTTGTTTGTAAATGTTTAACCATGTATTGGGATTTTGTAATATTGATGAACTTTAAGAGCATTAAATATGTCTTAAGTTGTAAAACATTGTGAATGTTTTGGTTCATGGAAATATTGTGGAACTTGCCTTCTAATGGAAGTCTATTTTAACATTGCATATGTTAACTCTGTTTTAGAAATGCAAATATAATTTTGGCATTGAATTTGTTTTGTGATTCATGTTGATAATGCATATTGGAGATTATATTGGAAGTTTGCCTCTTGAATAGAGATGGAATGACCGGTAATGGGTCAAGTTGTTGAATTTTACATTGTAATAATGTTGGTAATTGAGAAATCATGTTTTTCAAAAACTTGTACTTAATTTCGGGGACGAAATTCCTTAAGGGGGGAGGTTATAGCGATCCTGGTTCTTCCTTCTTTGATTGTTGTATCCAGACTTAGGTTTCGTGGAGTTGGTAGTTGTATATATCTTTTTGTCATCCTTTAATTCCATATACTTGAGTTTTAGGGTGTATTGGGCGTGTTTTGAATAGGTTGGTTAAGCTTAAGTCCCATTTCTAGCTGCCCAGATTTTTCGTGGTCCGCTCGAGCGGTTCCCTTTACGCTCGAGCGGAGTTTCCACACTCTCAGCATTTTGTGCCTCTGCAAAAGTTCTGCAGGTGCGTTTTTCACGCTCGAGCGGATTTCCTTACGCTCGAGCGAGTAGCGCTCAAGCAGGTATCTTGGCGCTTGAGCGGGTAGCTCATTGTCTGTAAAAGTACTGGAAGAGGGAAATCTACGCCCAAGTGGCTTTCCCTTTGCGCTCGAGCGGGTGTGTTTTGCAGTTGTGTCTTGGCGCTCGAGCGGGAATCTTTGTGCTCGAGCATGTCCAGTTTTTGTGTCTGACGCTCGAGCGTCCTATTCTCCGCTGTCATACGTATATCAGTAGACAGCAGCGGGACTACACTTTACTTTTTCATCTCTTTCTTTTTGAAAAACCCTAGATTTGAGCTCTCTCTCCCTCTAAACAACTTCTCTCTAGGGATTGATCTACTTCTAATGAGTTTCTAACCTAGGCTCTTTGTAAGAAAGATAGAGGGTGTTGAGGACTTCCTTTTAATCTGAAAAATCTTGGATTTGGAGCACTTTGGATTTTGGTCATCTCCTCCATTTGAGCTTTTCATCTCGAGGTAGGGATAACTACTCATTCCTATGGCCTTTGATATAAACTATTGGTCTTTTTGATATAATGTTGAGTTGGGTGATTTTGGGTGTTAGGGTTTCAAAACGTATAAAAGATGGGTTTTGTATTTTGAGCCTATACAAGTATATTTGAGCCTATAGATGAGAATATTGGTGTTGTTGATAATATTTAGACCTTTGGGTTAATATTGAGTTTAAAGGGAAAAATGCCATATTTGGGTATATTTGGGTCATTAATGTAATTAATGACATTTGTTATGAAATTGAGTTGGGGATAATGAAATTGGCTCATTATGAGATAGAATGGTGGAGTTGGATTTATAAATGGCTCACTTTTGAAAATGTCAATTATATATCTGTTGAGGCATTTATTATCTATTTAGAAATAACTGCTTTAGGCTATCGGTGGAGGATAGTCTTGATTATTGTAGACATTGCATGATGATTAGGTGAATTGAAACTAATCAAGTTGTGTATTTGAATACATGGGTGCCGAATCTCGCGGATGAAATTTCCGTAAAATGGCTATTTGAATATAATTATACATGGCTGCTGAATCCTGCGGACGCAATTTTTGTAAAATCGCAATCCAAATATATCTATACATGGGTGCCGAGTCCCGCGGATGAAATATCCGTAAAATGGCCAGAAGAGAATAAAAATACATGGGTGCCGAATCCCGCGGACGCAATTTCCGTAAAATGGCTGTTTGTAGTATTGTTGGCATGAGATGTAGTCTCACTTTTGTTATTTGGCCAGGTTCAGAGCCATGTTTATAAGTTGAGTTTTGTTAAGTTAAGGATTATGGAACTGGATTGTACTGTATGTTGGTTTATATGAGTTAAACATTTATCAAGTGCTAATGTTTTAGTTATTGCTCATATTATGTTTAGCATATCTCTACTGGGCGTTGGCTCACCCTATATGGGACATCATTTTCAGGTACAGGTGTTATGCCACCTCCAAGGACGTAGCTTCGAAGGCTTGAGGCTGTAGACCTTTTTTTGTTGTTTTTGTTGTATTACATGTATATCAAGCCAAGGGCTTATTTGTGTAGAGTTAGTACTCTCTTTTTGTAACCAAGTGTTGATTTGGAAAGTTGTAAGCGTATAGGGCGTTTACTTTTATTGTCAACACGTAATACCTTTTGTAAGAATACTCTGATGATTGTAATATGAAAACTCTTTTATTTATCGTGAATGTATGCTATGATGGGTTTATTTTTGAGGGCCTTACAACAACCAACCATTGAACACGCAACACTAAGTCAGTATTAAGAATCTATGAGGCTCAATTAATCTCTACAACTCAACAATTTATCATGTTTAAAAAAATGACCATTCCAACACAAGTTAATGTTTCAATTTATAAACCTGTTTTGGCATAAATTAATCATCAACTCATTCACCACATTTCTTAAACTCATAACATAATTATTGCACAATTTTAACTCCCTTTTTAGTCTATTGGACATTACTTCAAAATTTAGGGCTTTATCACTCTAATCATGAAAATATTGAATAACACTCCACATTTAACCCAACTCAACGCATCTCATGAAATTTCAATCTCTACACCCACATCCTATACCCTCTATCATGATTTTTTTTTTAAAAATAATCCATAGCACATGATTTTTATGCAATAGAAAATACCACATGTCTATCTATAAGGGAAGTATTGAAGAAAATCAAGGAAATCCCTACCTCAAGAGAGAAGAGGAGAAAAGCTCCAAAATCAACTTCGCCGGAAAACAATCTCCACCGGTCAAGACGAAGCCCCCGATCCGCTCATCATTTTGGTATAAGGGACTAGCACCAAAATCCCAATGGATTTCTTGAGATCAAAGAAGATATAAAATTCTTTTTGAGGGTTTGGGTATCGAGAGATCAGAGAAATAGAGAGAAACAATATAGAGAGAGAGTGATATATCTGAAAATAAGAGAAATGGGACCAAAAATGCAAAATATAGCTGAAAGGCACAAAAAACAGAGCAAAAATGTGAAACGCCACACGTGCGGTGCACCTCTCTGCACGTGCGGAGCTGCCCTCCCGCATGTGCGGTCCTTCCCCGCACCTCCTTCCTGCATGTGCCTTTTTAGCAGTGTGCACCCAACTCCCCTACTCAGTTTTTCGCACGTGCGGCCTGATCCCCCGCACGTGCGGCCCAAGGCCCCCACATGTGCGGCACTGGCCTCCAGCCCAGAAAAACTGCCGTCTTCGCTCCCCACACCTCGGAGCCGATCCGCTCCCTCCGAAACGAGTGGAAACCCAAAACCAAGACAACCACAATAGAAGAAGTTTCAAGAAGAAATTTTCAACACAAACTTGCCTGGCATCTTTACATCGATAATTCAAACGAAGTTTCAAGAGAGTAAGGCAAAACATGCACCGGTCATCACAACTGCCACACCTTAGGAAATTTCGTCCCCGAAATTTAACAATGCCAAAACAAAAACTAACACTTCAAGAAGGAGACACGGTACTCTGGAAGACCTCCCCAATCAACTTAGGGAAAACCACACCAACTCCCGACCATAACCAACTTGGAATACTTCCCGACGCTAGGAACACCAAGGACACCCGAATCAATCAAGACACAAATGAATAGGTCACAGGTTCTTCTCGACTCACACCACTCACTGGGCCTACGAGACAAGAACAGTGACAACCATAGCGACCAGACGCCTACCCAAGCATCTACCACCACATGCTCAAACAAGCCCAAGCGCTTAACACTCCAGCGAGAAAAAGAATAAAGCTCATTTAAAAGGAGGGAATTACAGCAAGAACCCGATTCAAGACATGACCCTGGCCTGACAAGCCCTCACAATTTCAATCGATTCACATAATCACACATACAAAGTTCAAGATTTTGCAATAAAATTAAAATGGTTACACCATTACAACCATATGGGTACAACAATTAACAACTCAATCCCAAAAGAAAATTTCATCATTTTTCTCAAGTCTGGGGAAAAAAAATCATTTCTTTTGCATGTAAAACATTTTCCTCAAAGGTGCCAAAACGCACACCGATCCCAAGCCAAAATACCTTTTCTGTCTTTCAAGAAAAATCCCAAAATTCATTCGTTTCTATTTCCATTCTCACATAACAACCGGCGAGCCTCTATCGTCACCCAACAATGTCCATCACCCACACGGTGATGTCACAACCAACAAAACATAACATTTCCACAACGGTAATTAACAAATATAAGCATTGTACCAACAACACCAGATACTACGACCACGCAATTTTGTTCGGTCATGTTCATTACTATTATCATACAATTTATCATCCACACAAGGTAAATAAGTGGATACATATACCAGTTACAACAAAATTGTTTGTGTCATCTTAAATGAAAACTCTTTTCCTCATTTATACATTTTTCTCAAAATTTTCTTAAATTGATATCGTTTCCAACAAAAATTTCATGTCATAAACTTTGAGCAAAACTGTTTTATTTTGTAAACATTTTCCCAAAATATACTTTAAAATCTCACCCCAAGGGTTTTAGTGGATATAAGAAAAGTCATGAAGGTTTTCAAAAACTAACAATCACTTATCAATTCATTTTATCAACCATTAACCGGTGAATCCCGACCATCACCCAATCACATCTATCACCCTTACAGTGTCTTCACAATGTGACAACTACATTTCCATAACAACAACAATTAGAAAAACCCAGTGCTAAAAGAAACCATGCAACACGCATAACTTTCTAAACTTCGATTACCAACGCACACATTAATCCAACAGCTAGCACTTTACTCCGATTTACGAGTTTCAAAAACTTACACAGAAAGCGTACATTGATAGCTACACACATACGCAAGGCTAAACACCCCAAACACAACCCCGATACAACACCGCCTTCTAGCTAAACCCGTGCTAAATTCCCAAAGACTCAACTTTATAACCCCCATCTAGACCATTCTAATGTGACTATGTGTCACCCACCTTGATACCGATCAACTTAGCCATTCACCCAAGAACTTTCCACTTCCACTCCATTCATACGCCTAGGTGGCAAACACACTCTTAGATTCAACACAAGATCGAAAAGGTCAATGGGGATCACACGATCCCGGTCACACAAGACACTTCTCACTAATGGTACTCTTATCACTGGGGAACACAAATCATCCGACAATCCAACAATGCATGAAGCATCTACTCATGAAATTCCTTCCATTCCAAAAACTCCACCAAAATCTATCAACACTATTTACTCATTCCACATACGTAATTATTAACTCGCAACCAACCTTGGCGCAGTACCGACCGTATTCGCGGCCGAGAGGATCACAATGAACTCACGAATCAACAACCCGAGACACTAAGTGACACACACCAATGCCACCCTCACTAAGCCAAGACACGTATCTCACACTTTCCTTAGACATTCCTGCACCACTTCCACCAATCTTCACAAAACTCTAAAGTCTCACATTTCCTCAAGCTTAACACAATAAAAGCTTTAAAATTTGGTCCTCATCCCAGCACTACACTAGTCACAAAAATTTCCACTACAAGTTCCAAACTAATTTAGAATTTAAAGGCCATCACACGACCAACAACAAAATTTAATATCCGTTATACAACAACACTAGGATCATCAATATCCTTAACAACTTTTCATTACACATACAGAAAAGAGTATTCCAGACTCATTGCATGCCCAACACATGAGGGTAATCAAACAACAACACACATACATATGTAACACATAACCATGGTGCCTTAATATCCCACAGCACACCGATCAATAACAAAAGTTTCGCAGTAAATAACCAAGATCTTCTAATACAAAAGTCCCTCTCAAGGATAATACTACTGTGCTGACTGACAAGTCGACCTTTGCGAAGTTCTCGAAGCTTGGCCCCTTCGGGTCTGATACTGATAACGTCCCTGATTGGGCTGATGGGACAAGGTCTGACTAGGTTCTGAAACTTCCAAAGAACTTGCACGCAAAGAGCAAAAATGTCTAACATGGCCCTGCTGACCACAATTAAAACAAACGATAGTCTCCCAATTCTGAACCTAACTCGGAGCCTAAACCTCATTGGGTCCCGCAAAAGACAAGTCTGAAACCCTTGAGAAAGACAAGGACTGAGACTGAGAGTGAGTATGAGCTCGCCTCCACCTCTTACTGAGCCTAGAGTGCTTATGAACTGTTGGAGTTACTGAAATGGCCTCCTCTCTTACCCGACCAACACTACTAACCATGGCTTCCACATGGGCTGCCGCCTCAACTAAAGCAAAATAATTTTTCCACATAGATGCAACCACCTTCTCTTGGATATCGTCACACAACTGCCTCTCAAACTCATAACAGCGGCGCTCCTCTGTTGCCACTAACTCTGGAGCAAACCTCGACAAACTAGTGAATCTCATCTCAAATTGAGCCAAAGAAATAACACCCTGGTGTAACTCAACAAACTGTTCCCTCAACCTTTCTCGAGCAGAAGGAGGGAAATACTTGGCCAAGAAGGCCTCGGTAAACACAACCCACGTGGCACCTACAGTACCATTCACATACTTCCACCAATAATTCGCATCTTCTGTCAATTGGAAGGTTGCCAAAGAAACCCTCAACCCCTCATCCTCGACTCTGAGCATATCAAGAGTCTTGGTAATCTATTCCAACCAACTCTCCACCTCTAGCGGTTTTGCCTCCCCTAAAAACTCCAGTGGGTTGGAGCGAAGAAACTCCTTAATAAGCTTGAGGGTGCACCCGTTGTCCCCCTCATTACGAGCTAGAGCATCTTGCACTGCTCTCACAACCTCACGTGCAACTTCCTCGCCGATAGCCGATGCTGCAACGGCAGGTGGTAAGGGAACCGCCGTGTCCCTACCGATACTCCTACCACTCATCCATACTCTATTTCCTCATGTAGACATCCTATAAAATCCCAAAACAAAATCAAACTTAGTATTCAACACAACAGCCTCCCTAATGCACATATTCATCACTACTAAGTATCAAGACACACTTAACTCCCAAAACATACAATTTTCAAAACATATAGACAGTTTAAACATCTAAACACATAATCGAGTCAAGTTCACAAGGATAGCCACTTGTTCCAAAACTCCCAAGAATTCCTATTAGAAACCACGTTGATCAGGCGTGTTTCCAACAGGACCTCAAAGTGAGTCCACCGGCCACAAGTACTATCCAAGAAACTTAATCCCATGCTCACATAAATGCAACACATAAATCCTAACATCTATCCTCACTATATGCAACGTCACCAAGCATAGCAAAACCCCTTGTGGTAAAAACCACTTCCCATGAGCCCAAACTACTCAAACCCAGCTCGCTCTGATACCAAGTTGTCACGCCCCACTTTCTATTACTTTAAATCAATTACCAAAGCCATTATTTTAAATCCAATTTCAGAGATAACATTGCAAAAACTCAATATATTTTCAAGAAATACATAAGTAAGGATTCTCTCATTTGAATATAAAATGGATGCAACATGAACATAATTAAATAGATTGCCCGCAGGCTTACATCCTTAAAGCACAAGCATGGTTTAACCCTTTTTACACCAATGGCATTCCGCCTACACGTAAAAAGCCCGTGCCCAACAAGTAAGAAAGATCCATGACCTTGAAGCATTTCTCTATGTTCACCTAAAAAAGATTAACAACGTGGGATGAATATATAGTCCAGTAGGGATCTCAACATGATAATCAACAATAACAACTTACAGATAGCTATGATCATGAATGCTAATTTCATACCATATAAATAATATGACATTTTATAACTAACGTATACTTACATAATACTTTTCTTGAAAACATTCAGTTTGTACCACAAAACCAAGTTTCGCTTCGCTTACCCATTTCCCATTTCAAACAATTATTACTCGATAACCAGGTTTTCCATTTGCGACAAAACACCACATAACATTCATTTTATGTTCGAAAACACGTTCATTAAATCCATTTTCTTCGCTTTATTCGTAACCCAAATATAAACATAATCCGTCTCGACGGGTTTGTCACATTTCACAACTTAGACTCAAAATTTAAGAAATAACTTCAATTAAATAATTTATGGTGGAAACTCCCTTAACCACTCTCTAGTACATCCAAGTTTACATAAACACCTCTACTCAACATATGAGACAATTTACCTTACAAAATCACAATAATCAAAGCATATGATACACATAACCAGATTAAAACAACAACGATAAATAACCCCTGCTCTATCGGACCGCAGCACGGTAAGCCAATAATATACTTCACACAACAACATGCCAATTTACCAGACACCAGCTGGAAGGGAATGGTATCTCTGCCAATTCTCCAAGAACTAGCTGGAAGGTAATGGTACCTCTGATTCTCAGCGCAGCCAATTCTCCAGGCGCTAGCTGGAAGGTAATGGTACCTTTGATTCTCAGCGCATTACACATCTCCCAACCATCATCTTTAACCACTTTCAAAGATAACATAGGTGTACTACAGACACATAATCATTTCAACATTCACAATCTCATCCTCCACCGATGACCAAGCACAAAATGTATTCTCGATTCAATCCAAGTAAATTTCCAACATTCGCACAGTATTAGTGTTCCAATTCTTCCATTTCAAAATAAATTATTTTATTTATTTCGTACTAATATTCTTCACCTTATGCCTCAATCAAATTTTGTTTCATTTCACAATGACATGACCAATACGATTCCTTTCTTTCTAATTAAAGGATTTTTATCATGGTTGGCAAGTTATAATTTACACAATTTCTATTTAACGGCTGTGTACACAAGGATCTCCTAATCTCGTGATTAATTTCATTCTCTTTAATATGCTCATTACCATAGCACTACAACTAACCATTGAACATGCAACACTAAGTCAGTATTAAGAATCTATGAGGCTTAAATAATCTCTACAACTCAACAATTTATCATCTTTAAAAAAATGACCATTCCAACACAAGTTAATGTTTCAATTTATAAAAACCCAATTTTGGCATAAATCAATCACCAACTCATTCACCACATTTCTTAAACTCATAACATAATTATTCCACAATTTTAACCCCCTTTTTATTCTATTGGACATTACTTCAAAATTTAGGGCTTTATCTCTCTAGTCATGAACATACTGAATTACACTCCACATTTAACCCAACTCAACCCATCTCATGAAATTTCAATCTCTACACCCACATCCTATACCCTCTATCATGATTTTTTTTTGAAAATAATCCATACCACATGATTTTTATGCAACAGAAAATACCACATGTCTATCTATAGGGGAAGTATTGAAGAAAATCAAGGAAATCCCTACCTCAAGAGAGAAGAGAAGAAAAGCTCCAAACTCAACTTCACCGGAAAACAATCTCCACCGGTCAAGAGGAAGCCCCCGATACGTTCATCATTTCGGTATAAGGGACTAGCACCAAAATCTCAATGGATTTCTTGAGATCAAAGAAGATATAAAATTCTTTTTGAGCGTTTAGGTATACAGAGATGAGAGAAAAAGAGAGAAACAATATAGAGAGAGAGTGATATATCTGAAAATAAGAGAAATGGAACCAAAAATGCAAAATATAGCAGAAAGGCACGAAAAACAGAGCAAAAATGCAGAACGCCGCACATGCGGCGCACCTCCCCGCACGTGCGGAGTGGCCCTCCCACACGTGCGGCACTTACCCCCGCACGTGCGGTCCCCCCTGCACCCCCTTCCCGTACGTGCCTTTTTAGCAGTGTGCACCCAGCTCCCCTACTTAGTTTCCCGCATGTGCGGCCTGATCCCCCGCATGTACGGCCCCTCCCGTATGTGCAGCCCAAGGCCCCTGCATGTATAGCACTGGCCTCCAGCCCGAAAAAATCGCCGGCTTCGCTCCCGACACCCCGGAGCCGATCTGTTCCCTCCGAAACGAGTGGAAACCCAGAACCGAGACAACCATAACAGAGGAAGTTTCAAGAAGAAATTTTCAACACAGACTTACTCGGCATCTTGACATCGATAATTCAAACGAAGTTTCAAGAGAATAAGGAAAAACACGCACCGGTCATCACATGCCACAAACAAGCTTAAAATTTGATCGAAAGATTTTCGCATAGACTAGAATTAACCAGCATTGGCCATGATGTCCTCTAGATTAATTTTGACATGAATAATTGGCTTCAAATCTTAAAAGTTAGCTAGAGTGGACCCCATGAAATGGCCGTGTTAAACCCTAATGGACTTATGATACAGTGTTGAGTTTTGAAAGAGAATAGTTGAGTTCATTAGTACAAAAAAATTACGGTGAACATCATCAATGGAGGAATTTTTGTGTTAGTGAAGAGGCATTTTGTGAGGTGGAAGTGTTTGGATTTTATCATGGTTTGGGATCTAATTAATTACTTTTTTTATATTGATAAATTAAACTATTTCTTTTGAGATTTTAAAAATAAAGAAAAATTTACTCACAAATCTCATACGGGGGAATGTTGACCCATTTAATTCTAAGAGTTTTCTTATGAACCAATTAGTCATTTTTGTTTTGAAAAATTGTATTCACTTGATTTGATACCATTTGAGTTTAAGTAAATGCCTTTTTTATGATTTATTTTTCTAATTTTCTGATTCATTATTGGAATGAGAATGGAAATGTGAGGCGTAAAAGATTCTTTTTGAAGGAATTGGTGAAAGTGTTGGTGTTGAACATGGAAATCTACATTTTTGTTAGTGTGGTTTTTCGGTGTTACATTGGAGTGTTATATTAGAGTGTTACGTTTGAAAAAATACACTAAGGAGTTTTTATGTGTTATATCGATTGGAGTGTTACATTTGGGGCAAAAAAAAATACTAAAGAGTTTTTAAATTATATGTGTGTGAGTGTGTGTCTATGCGTGTTTATTGTAATGTGGTTTGATATATGGTATAACAAATAATGATTTATGAATAAAAAGTTTATTATAATGTGGTTTGATATATAGATGTTTCATTTTAAAACAAAACAGGTATAATTCATAAATTTAAATTTATTTATAAAAATGACATTATCATATTATTTTTGTGAAAAATTTTGCATGAAAAGAGTATCTTTATATAAAAAAGTTATTCACATGATACTCGCAACTAATAATGTAACAAAAAATTTTACGAATGAAATAATGTTAGTTCACATTTGTTAATCTAATAATGTAACAAAAAATTTTATGAATGAAATAATGTTAGTTCACATTTGTTAATTAGTTAGAACATTTGCAACGGCTCATCTTTTGTTTTCATCAAATTTGAATGAAAGTTCAATTGGATATCAAGTGCTCCAACAGAGATTTTTAAGACTTCATCGAAACACCAATCGGCCTGGCGAATGACCAGACAGATGTCTATTTGATCGACCAGCCAGTGTAATTTTTTCACAAATTTTTATCTTGAGGTGGTCATCCGAGGGGACATCCGGTGGTAAAAATCTAACAGATATGAACAGTGATTTGATGAAAGGCACATCTATCCTCAATTTAATGAAAGATTTGGGAAATCCTGAATTTGATGAAAATTTTGGTGATTGGTTGGAACAACAAAAAGTGAATTTTTTCATCAAATTTAAATTTGATGGACCATTGAAAATGGTCTTAAAGAAAAGATATGAACCAACCTAACATATTTTTGTAATTCTTGACTATTTACGCAATGCCACACGATACTCTTGAACTATAACTTAAAAAAAAAATTAAAAATAAATACTACGTACCAAGTGACCATAGTATGAAAAAGGAACCTTCTGCATGTCCAAGTATTACTTTTTTTTTTTTTTTTACTATCAATCATATTTTGCCCCTAGTAATTTTAGTAAAAATGTTAATATCTATGAATAAGGTTGAGTTTAGAAGTGTTTTTTTTATGGGAACCAGTCCAACACTTTGTGAAGCCAAGATCACTTACCTCTCTCGTTGCTTTCATGTTTAATTTAGGTAAATTACACTTTGCCTCCGTAAAGTTTTACCCATTTCTCATTTTGACCATTTAAGTTTGATTTTTTTTTTTCACTTTAACCTTTTATGTTTACAATCCTTCCCACTTTGGTCCTTTATGATTGCAATCCTTCCCACTTTGGCCCTTTAAGTTTGATTTTTCTCACTTTAACCCTTCATATTTGTAATGATTCTCACTTTAGCCCTTCATATTTGCAATCCTTCACACTTTACTCCTAGACTACCTTTCATCCAAAAAAGTAACAGAATTTATCACATCACTAACACACCAGCTCCATATATGATGTAAAAAATTCACTAAAGATGCAAAAAATAAAAAATAAAAAAATTGATTTTTTTTTTTAATCTTTCTTGAACTTTTTTTTTTCAAATTTATTCACAAACATTATTACATTATAAATGCATCTGGATTAGATACAGCTAAAAAAATAAAAACAAATTTAAGTTTCAAAAAAAAAAAACTCTAAAAAGAAAATGATAGTAAATTTTTCATTTTCGAATTAACAATACAGGGATTTGAGTCAGTAAACTTTTTTATTTTTTTAGTTAAATTTGTTTTTATTTTTTTAACTGCATCTAATCTCGATACATCTATAATGTAATATTGTTTATGAATAAATTTAGTTAAATTCATTTTAATTTTTTTAACTGCATCTAATCTAAATGCATCTATAATGCAATAATGTTTATGAATAAATTTGAAAAATAAAGTTCACTAAAGACTAAAAAAAAAATTCCTATTTTTTTGTTTTTTATTTTTTACATCTTTAGTGAATTTTTTACATCACACATGGAGCTGATGTGTTAGAGATGTGGCAGATTCTGTTAGTTTTTTGGATGGAAGTTATTGTAGGAATAAAGTGAGAAGGATTGCAAATATAAAGAGTCAAAGTAGAATGGATTGCAAACATGAAAAGCCAAAGCAGAAAAAATTAAACTTAAAAGGTCAACGTGAGAAATATTACAAACATGAAGAGCCAAAGTGAGAAAAATTAAACTTAAAAGGCCAAAGTGGAAAATGGGTGAAACTTTAAGGGGGCAAAATGTAATTTACACTTTAATTTATGTAGTTGTTCATATAAGCAAAAACAATCTCTTTCATAAATCAATAAAAATCTAAAAGCGGTAATCTAGTTTCCAATTTAGGCAGGCCTAGCACACAAAAGATGTCTATATTCCACAAAATATTACTTGCACTAATTGCCAACTTTCGCATTGACTCTATTCTCAATAGAAAAGAACAATAATGATAATTACATTCATTACAATACTTTTCTTTTGAAGAAACATTAACAAGTGAACATGTTTTCTTATTTAATAAATTTCACAGGCATATATAACTTTTTGAGGCAATCAATGTGCAAGACGTGAATAATACATGTTTTGGCAATAAATATTATTACATATTCGGTTGCAAAAAATCAATCAGCACAAGAGAATGCTTTCTCGACCATTAGAGTGAGGAATAGAAACCCGACAACAGAGATGCAGACTGCAACAAGCATAACCATTAACACAGCAGGCAAAGAAACGTAAGGGCTCACAAAAAACACAACTGCGATTGAAACACACTGCCAAACCTTGAGCTGTGCAAATGCTCCTTCCTGTACACCCCAAAAGTAACATTTGAGAATTAAATGCAAGTGCATTTGCACAAAGAAACGACCAAGAAAAAGTGAGGGCCAAATATCTTTAATATACTTGAATTAGAAATAAATTAGACATAAGTATAAAAATCATTAAGATAACTAACATTATAAAGGAGAGTACAATACACAAAAGTCAATTTTCTCGTATTTGTTTAATTGTTCAATTAGGATAACACTTGTGGAACCCATATCTTTAACTTTCCTAAAGGAACAAGTTTTCCTAATTTCCTTCAATAGATGGAATTTACGTCTCAAGAATCTCAATATACCTTGTCTTCAGCCATAAAACATACGTTTTCACAATTACATCCATTGATTTACTTATTTATTTTTATAAATAAATAAATACACAGTTTCATCTCACATGCATCTCAATTAGATCGCCCAAGCACAAACACCTCTAAGAAGATAATGTGTTGGATACACGTCCAAATGTGTCATTAATTTTATTATTATTATTATTTTATATTTTTTAGATCTAGGCACGGTTTGGAGACCCATCCATCACTTATTCATACACTCAACTCAAGGCATGCACTTCTCGTGTCAACACTTGCGTGAAAAAGAGTATAAATCAAACTAAAAAAGGCTTAGTAAAACAAGCAAAATAAAATCACTACCATATCATGCTTAAAGAGCATCCCAAGCAAAGTATTAAGCTTTGTGTTGAATATTCCATCCCCAATTCCCAATGCGGCTGCCATAAGAAGGGGGTATAAAATGCCGAGTACTACACTCTAACACGCTGCACAATGGCACACTTAACAAGAACTGATAAATTCATAGCAACTTCAAATCAGATATAGTTATATATAATTAAAAACTTTAGATTCTAAATAACTTTAATTGGAATCGACAAGAAACCTAACCTGTACTTCAGTAGAAGCCAAAGCAGTATAGTTAATTGAATGAAAGCTCCAACACAAACTATTAGAGTGATTGACTTGAGACCAGAGGTGAGTTGACCCATAGCTAGAGAACACTGACACATATTCCAGATATAACCTGAGTCTGAAAAACTTAATGAATCAAACAAATGACAAATTATAAAACAAAGAAGGTTTTCTTGGGTTTTTAACTTTTAGCGAACTTGAGGTGCAATAGTATTTACATCCTATGCCACATTATTATTGAATAATTTCCTATAAAACATATGAGGCTAGAGATCATAGCAGAGGTTGTGAGTAATAACATGAATGTACATATTGTGGGAAAAATAAGATTATGGAACAGAACACAGGATATGATTATCCATCCATATTATCCATGTGAAGTACCACTAGGGCAATAAATGAAATTTTGTATATTGTTGCAAACACACTACACAACTCATAGAGAATAAATATGGAAAAGGATATATTATTTGTTATTCATGTTGCTTACAAAAGGAAAGGGTTAATGAAATTTAAAGTTGTTCACTCAATTCATTTTTATTTCTCCAACTCAACAAGAAAGAGACGAAGAACATGCCTTGTCAAAATTAATGTACGTAAAACAGAAACAGACTCACCAAGTGAGCTAATTCATGTAAACCATTCCATAAAGGTACTCATTTCTGCATTGCCATACTTACAATTGCATCAAAAGCCCCATACACTGCCATAGCACCCCCTACACTAGACTCACCAAGTGCAGGTTCCGCAATGTACTTGGTGTATTCAGCCTTAAAATTGTAAATGCGTTCCATGCTTAATTGAAGAAAATGTTACAATGTATATAGTGCACAAATTGAATGGTCAAAGGACAATAAAAAAAGTAAAATGTCATAAGTTAATCAACAATTACCATACAAATACTTGTTGTAAGTCAAACAATGGAGCGATGACAGATTTCGACAAAGAAACTATGGAAGAGTAGAAATTGACAGACGAGTCTGGTAAAGTCTCCTCTCCTTTAGCATCCCTCTTTTGTAAGAAGCACATGAGTATGGTACCGAAGGTCATACTACAAACGAACACAATATATAGTAAAGTTGTGCCACTGCCACTGGTAGTTCCCCCCTGCAGTGATGTGAAAGAAAGAATAACAAATTAAAGATGCGAGTGTTTTGAAAGAACTAAAAAAATCATAGATTCTGACACTGAGGTAGAATCTACAATGCTTCAATTTTTCCACAACCAAATGAAAGATAGTGGTATATTGCTATCAAGGATGGCACTGATACAAGTAATTTATGTATATTTTAGTATTTTATTTGCTATCTTAAAATATATATATTGAACAACCTAAGAAACACGTACACTTCTTGACACTACTAAGAAGGCGCGTTTTCGTGCTCCATGCATGTCCGACACTAGCACTCATTGGACACTTTTTGACATGTGTTGGATACTGTATCAACTTTTTTTTTAGACCTTGATACCCTTCAGATACTTGGGTAGAGGTGTGAAGGATTCGCAGAATGGAACGGTCAAGTTTGTCAATTTGACAAAATTTTCTTACAAAAGGAATGCCAAAAATGGGAGCCAACCATGTCGAAAACTCTATAGCTCTAATTGTCGACATGGCTAGACAATTGTTTCCCACAGATAGACAACTACTGCAATGGGCTATGCCACTCAAACCAACTAAGGGAAGTCATTCCTCTTGAAACTCTCTTCATTGATTGATTTTGAGACTATCGAAAAAGGTTTGGGACCCTTGATTTTATCCCTTTTTTAAAATAAAATAAAAAAAACCATCATTAAAACGTCCACTAAAGAAATTATTAAAGAAACAAAAGAAAAAAGGAAAGCCTCCCTTAGCCAAAGAGGGGGAAAAAAGGAAATAAAAATCATTCACTTCATAATAAATAGGACTCTCCTCATCTTTCTGCCATCTTTATTTTTCAGTGCTAACTTATAGCTAAAATTGCATTAGAGATGCAAAAGAGAAATTTAACATTAAATAATTTTTTTGGTACAATGAAGGTCAGATAAATAATTTTTTTGGTACAATGAAGGTCAGAGTTTCTCGACTGTAATGCAAGCATTGACAACTAAATCTATGATAATGAATTGGTACTGGTAATACAACAAACAACATAGAAAAATATAGGACATGGAAATCAGCTTGGAATCACAAGCATGCACATACCGTTCCATCTTTTAATAGAAAAAGAGACATGAGGTTTCCAACGAACTGCAAAATTCAATAAAAAATTGAAGACTATTCCAGATGCACAACATCCATACAAAACAAATTGAATATATTCTTATTAGAACCAAAGATCATTAAAATTGTCATCAAAAACTAAAATTCAACACCTGGTGACCTGCAAACATTCCCCAAAATCCTCCATTGAAGTTACCAATCACGTTTCCTTCTTCTAAGTTTAAATCATGTGCATGACTGTGTGCTACAGAAGTAAGATATGTACCCTGATGGACTATAATATCGTTAGGGAAATATTATTGAAGCAGAAAATCCCAGGTACAAGGAAGCTGGAACCATCGTGTACCTACCACAAGAACATTCATTTTTAAGTATATACAACTTCATCAATTTGATGAACATAATAGGGCTCTGTCAAATATGTGTCCACGTCATTATTTAGTACGATACTGACAAGCATAAGAATGTTTTCTCGAGTTAGAGAGTAACCACTTTGCGCAAATAGTGGAAAGACAAGGTTTACATCTAGTCTTACCCTCCCAAGTCCCAAACCACATGGACTTTTAGTCTCATGAAATTCACTCAAACATTTTGGGGGCAGCTCCCCTCAAGACTTCATCCTATCTCTCAAGACTTCATTTTGTGGGCTCCATGTAACCAAGGAAGGTGATCCAAACTGCTCATCTTGTATGCCCAATAGAGTAGAACATATATGCAAAAAATTAACTTTATTGAATATCGATAGGCATACTAACTTACCACATTTTGTCTTATAAGATCAATGGTTTTTATTAAGATTCATATGTACCATCCATTTCATAAAATGAAACACAATTAGTTTTTTTTTTTTTTTTTATCGGCATGAAACACGATTAGTTAGTGTATCAATCGATGTCCGATCAAGCTAAATTTTTATAAATATATTTTTCTCTTTGAACTACGAGATGAACGGTTCAAACCACAAAACTATGGAGCCCACAAAATAGAGTCCTGAGGGAGTATGGAGAAGATGTAGTCTTGAGGGGAGCCTACTCCCCAACAATTTTGGCTATTTCATCACCTATCAGTGCAAAGGCAAAGTCACAGAAAACTTAAAAATAATAGGTGTCAAAAAAAAAAAAAAAAACAAGGCATAGGCAGTTGGCGGGGCCCACTGCCACATCATTAGTGGTGCTATTAGAGCACCACTTTTAGTGGTCTCAACCATTTTTCATCCATACACTGATCCGTTTGGTTTTGGAGAAAAGAAAATAAATTAAATTATTGATTGTCTTTGGTGCAACTTTGAAAACTTAATTTCACCTCTTTGTTTGTATGTATTATTTGGATGGAGTTTTTAAATTTTGATTCCACCACACATTTCAAAACATATTTCTCTTTCCCGTTTGGTTACTCTCATTCTCGTGTTCTCCATTCTGAAAAGCAGAGGATTTTTGAATTTTGGGTCTACTCGATCATCCTCCCGGATGTCTGGCTAGTTAACCGGAACAGAGTTTGTGTGTGTAGACACCCCATTTTTGACCGACCTTAAGACTCAGACGTCACCGATTGAGCGCTTGGTGATGTTGCATAATGTGCTCGTTCAGAAGTCTCAGAGTCGCGGCCGTGAGCCCTGCCTCCGGACTTCCGAACCCTTTTCTGTGCCTTGTCTCGGTTTGCAAACCAGACTCGGTTTTCTCTGTTTCTTTTTCCGAGGGAAGGGAGAGGTCCCGTAGACCATCTCTCAATGTCCATAGGCTACATTTGGTGGCCGTAGGCCATTTTGCCCATTTCGGAGTTCGGTTCCCGGTTTTCGGAGCCGTCAGGCCGTGTGCCTCGGTTCGGGACCGCTTAACCATATCCTATTGCTCTGATTTTTGGCATACATCTTATTTCATCCCTTTTGAGGGACACTGGGGTCTGAGAAACCCACTTCGAGGTCGAATACCATTTTCGGTGCTTAACAGCCCATTTTCGGGACCCCGAACTGCGTGTTTTGGCCCCGGAACATTCGTTTTGCAACGGTTTTCGTTCATTTTTGGCAGGTACCTCTGTTTTATCACAAGGAAGGTCACTGAAGGGTGGGAGGCCAGCAATTGTTGCAACAACCAGTTATCTCTCTTCCGGAGCCTCCCGGCGCCCGTTTTTCGCACTTCCGGGCTAATGTTGAATACCTTGGAGCTAGTGTTGCCAACTTTCAACCACATATCTGTGATCCACACACTTGGGAGGCCCCTAAAAGTTCATGGCCGGCCATTAAGGTCACCTGACCCTTTTGACCCCTTTCTTCCGGGCTAATGTTGAACCCCTTGGACCTTTTTTCTCGAACTTTCAACCACATATCTGTGATCTACACACCTGAGAGGCCACTAAAAGTTCATGGCTGGCCAGTAAGTCAACCTGACCCTTTTGACCCCTTTCTTCCGGGCTAATGTTGAACCCCTTGGACCTTTTTTCTCGAACTTTCAACCACATATCTGTGATCTACACACCTGAGAGGCCACTAAAAGTTCATGGCCGGCCAGTAAGTCAACTTGACCCTTTTGACCCCCTCTTTCCGAGCCAATGTTGAACCCCTTGGACCCACTTTTTTGGAATTTCAACCACATGGTTGTGTTGTACACACATAGGGGTACCTCTCCAATAGCTGGCCGGCCACAAAATCTCATTGACCCTTTTGACCCCTAGCCGGCCGGCTAGGGGGTGTGGCCGGCCGGCCACCTCCAGCAAAAGTAAGAGGCCGGCCTGCTTCCTTGCACTGTGTACTTTACAGCTGTGGGGCAATATCCCCCAGATATTTCCTGTATCCGGGGGATATTTTGTGGGGGAGTTTTTCTCTCCTTCTCCCCCACCTTTACACCCCCTTTTTGATCCTTATAACCAGCTGGTGGTCTTCTCTTTTGGGGTTAGAAAATTTACTCTTCAAGCTTCCATAGCCAACTCCATCTTCTTCCTTCTCAATTCTTCAAAAAACCCTAACTCCCTAATCATCATTCCTTCTACACCACCAAGCTCTACCACCACCATCTCATTTCCAGCAACAAGGAAGGATTCTTGAAGGCTAGAGAAGCTGCAAATCCATCCAAAAAGCAACAAAAGTTTGAATCTTCAAGGGTAAATAACACTTTTAACCTTTTGAACCTTTTTCTTGATCTATTTCTAAACCCCACTTCCTTTTGGTTTCAAGCTCCGGCCCTAACTGAAAAGGGCCATATTCTGAGCTCATCTTCACTTCTCATTAAGGGCTCAACCCTGTTTGAGCCCTCCATAATATACTTGCTTCATTGATCATCTTGTATGTCATGATTTTGCATGCTATTTTTGGCCCATGAGAAATCTGTTTTTGAGCATGTTATAAACTGATATAAGGCTTATTTCGAGCCCCTCTTCAACATTGGAGAAGGGCTCAACATTGTTTGGTGTCTCCATGTGTCACTTGTAGTTATACCCCTTATTTGGCCCCATTTTTGCATAAATTGGCAACCCTCTTTGCTTCTGTTTTTGGACCTTGGTCCGAACTGAAAGTGGTCTTATTTTGGCCTATAATTCATGTTTCATTCACACTTTTTTTTCTGTTTGGTGATTATTTTATATACTTCATGTTATAGCACCTTTTGAGCCTTGTCTTGCATCACATTTTTGGCATGTTTGTATACTGATTTGAGGTCTGCCATATACTGTAAATGTTCATATTTTTGGTCCATCTTCATTGTTGTAGAAGGAAATTTTCCAGTTTGGGTTTTTCTTATACCACTTGCTTCATTACCCCTCTTTTGGCCCCTATTCTTGCATGCTATTTTTCCCCTACCTATACTTGCTGTTTGGCCATGCTTATAACAGTGAAAGTGCATCTTTTGGGACTGTCTAGCTTCTGTCTTTGCATTGCATGTCCATGTTGTGCATGTTTGGCATAGCTATAGGCCATTTCGGGTGCCTAATGTTGCATTTCGGGACATTTCCTTGCATTTCATGTCATTTTGCTTCATTTCGGGACTGTTTTCCCCCATATTTTAGTGCTGAAATTCCATTAGTATGCTTGCATATCATTTTTGCCATATTTCATCACATTTTAGCAACGCCTCGGTTTGCGTGCCCGTGTGCACGCATTTCGAGGCACTTCATTTTCTGCCATCGGCATCTTATGTGAGTGTGTCTGAGGCTCTCTCATGTTAGTATAAGTCCATGTTGCATTTTCCATGCCATTCGCATCATTTTGCCATTGCCTCGGTTTGCGTGCCCGTGTGCACGCATTTCGAGGCACTTCATTTTCTGCCACCGGCATCCTAGGTTAGTGTGGCTGAGGCTCACTCATGTTGGTATAAGCCCATTTATCATTTCCATGTCATTTCATCATATTTTGTCATTGCCTCGGTTTGCGTGCCCGTGTGCACGCATTTCGAGGCACTTCATTTTCTGCCACCGGCATCCTATGTGAGTGTGGCTGAGGCTCACACATGTTGGTATAAGCCCATTTGTAATTTCCTTGTCATTTCATCATATTTTGTCATCGCCTCGGTTTGCGTGCCTGTGTGCACGCATTTCGAGGCACTCTATTTTTATCCGCCGGCATCCTATGTGAGTGTAGCTGAGGCTCACTCATGTTGGTATAAGCCCATTTGTCATTTTCTTGTCATTTCATCATATTTTGTCATCGCCCCGGTTTGCGTGCCCGTGTGAACGCATTTCGAGACACTTCATTTTCTGCCACCGGCATCCTATGTGAGTGTGGCTGAGGCTCACTCATGTTGGTATAAGCCCATTTATCATTTCCATGTCATTTCATCATATTTTGTCATTGCCTCGGTTTGCGTGCCCGTGTGCACGCATTTCGAGGCACTTCATTTTCTGCCACCGGCATCCTACGTGAGTGTGGCTGAGGCTCACTCATGTTGGTATAAGCCCATTTGTCATTTCCATGTCATTTCATCATATTTTGTCATCGCCTCGGTTTGCGTACCTGTGTGCACGCATTTCGAGGCACTTCATTTTCTGCCACCGGCATCTTATGTGAGTGTGGCTGAGGCTCACTCATGTTGGTATAAGCCCATTTATCATTTCCATGTCATTTCATCATATTTTGTCATTGCCTCGGTTTGCGTGCCCGTGTGCACGCATTTCGAGGCACTTCATTTTCTGCCACCGGCATCCTATGTGAGTGTGGCTGAGGCTCACTCATGTTGGTATAAGCCCATTTGTCATTTCCTTGTCATTTCATCATATTTTGTCATCGCCTCGGTTTGCGTGCCTGTGTGCACGCATTTCGAGGCACTCCATTTTTATCCGTCGGCATCCTATGTGATTGTGGCTGAGGCTCACTCATGTTAGTATAAGCCCATTTGTCATTTCCATGTCATTTCATCACATTCCACCATTGCCTCGGTTTGCGTGCCCGTGTGCACGCATTTCGAGGCACCTCATTTTCATAGCATTTTACCATTGCCTCGGTTTGCGTGCCCGTGTGCACGCATTTCAAGGCACCTCATTTTCATCATTCCGCCATCGCCTCGGGTTGCGTGTCCGCGTGCACGTATTTCGAGACACATATCATCGCCTCGGTTTACGTGCCTGCGTGCACGTATTTTGAGACACATATCATCGCCTCGGTTTGCGTGCCCGTGTGCACGCATTTCGAGACACCTCATTTTCATAGCATTGTGTATGTTAGGATTGCATCTTAGTTGCATTTCGTGCATATTGCATCATGTCCGGAATAGGAGTTAGCCCGGGCACGGGAAACGAGGTACATTTCGTACTCCGAGTAACGAAATATGTCTCAATTCCCCAGTCACCGACACTCCGGATTATCCATGATGAAGTTAGGTTTTAGCTATAATTTCATGTGCATTCATCCTATATTGAGTTGTGCATTTCGACTCCTCTGCCATCATGCCTCGGTATGCGTGATTGGTGGCACGAGGATCGAGACATGCATATATTTGTGCAAATACATTGCTAGGCCCCTTTCCTGCTCTCTGTTACAGCAAAATCAGGAATCAGCAACTTTCCGGGACTTGGCACGCTTTTCAAGAACAACAGGTGTAAACAGAGGCTAATTGGGGCATTCCGGTGGATTTCCGCGCAAGACAACCCGGACGTGCATCATCCACCAGAAGCAAGACAGTCCCTGGCTTGCACGCTAGTTTTATTTGCTTTCTAATTAATTCATTAATTAATTACAATTATGTAATATTTTGGACTGTAATATTCTTTTATTTTGGGGACTGTAATATTTGGACTGTATTATTTATTCGGACCCTCCGAGTGAGGGCATAACTGTAATAAGTGTGCGTGAGTGTGATGTATGTCTTCCAACCCCACGTCTTTCTCCCTTTTATTTATCCGCTTACGATGGTTAGATTAGGGCATGTTTAAATTAGCATACAGCATGACAGCATGTTTGCATTCATTCATCTGTATTGCATGCACCGGGCTCGGCGCATCATACTAACTGCATTGTATTTTCAAATTCAAAGTTGAATACATGATAGTTGTAACATTTCATATACCATCTTAGAATAGCCGAGCCTGCTATAGTCGCATTTTGCATGTGTTGCATTAGGCATTTCTGTATACTTAAGATCATGCATGATTTCTAATACAGCTTTTGTTTTGGCTTGGAGTACCCGGTAAGTTTTAATGCTTTAGCATCCTTGCATGCGTGTGAGTTTTGCCATGAATAGCATGCTTACCATGAGGCTATGTGCTTATATGATATAACTGCCTGAATGCCTGTGGGTGAAGGTTGGGTTATCTGAATTGGAATAAAACATCAAAATGTTTCAAACCTACCTGCGGGTAGCAAACCATTTTCAAAAACAAACATGAAATGTTTCGTTCCAAATCAGGCGACCCGGTCTATATTTGTATGCTGTGAGCACCACATAGTAACCTAGGCCAATAACCGGAATAAGAACTCACAATGTTTTCAAAAATTGATATCATGGTTAGTAGAGGCCGGTCTATGACCGGGCGAGCGGGGGTGCTCACGAAGTGATCTTCCCCAATCGTACCCAAGTTCCCGAGCCGAGGCAACTTTGGTGATGACGGACACGTGGCCTTTCGGCACCGAGTCAGGGTTTCCTAAATTTCCCAAAATAAAATATTTAGGTGGCGACTCTGTATCTGGCAAAGCAGTCCATGTTGAGCACTTCTTTCAAAAATCAGTTTTCTCAAAACGATTTGCCGGATTTGGACTCTTTGGTTCAGATTAGGAACCGTGACGTTTTACGAGTCCGAGCTGTAGCGAGGTCCCTCGCGGGCATGTTACAGTGTGTTTTGTTTTTTTTAGCACCCATTATTTTTATATTTTAAATAAAAAATATTCTGAATTTTTTTAAAAATTTTTTTATAAATTTTGAATAGAATTATGGGTTGTGTGTTTGGTTATGAGTTGTAAATTTTTGAATCAAATATCATATGAAATATTACTCAATTCAAAACTCTTTTCAAATTTCATAACTAAACAAAATTTTCATACTCAAATCATAATTCCAAAACTCACAAACTCAAAATATAACTCTATTCTCAAATCATAATTCTAAACCTCTAACAAACGCAACCATTGTATTTTTTTATTACGATGTTCGGATGAGTAAAAAATTAATTATGTAAAAGAAAAATATGAGTGAGATTTTTATTGTTATTGTATTTTATGAAATAATTTGATATTATAAATATTTTACAATCAAGCAATTTGTTTATCACTAAATCTCATCAATTTTTGTGAGAAAATAAATAGTCTTAATAAGATATTTGGCTCCGTTTGATTTTAGAGTAATGATTTAAGTATGGAGTTGTTCTAAACACAAATTTCGTATCTTGCAATTAAGACACAAAATGCATGCACAAATAATTAATTTTATTGATTATAATAAATTGGTACAATCCTCTGTAAATTTGCTATACAAAAGAATAGATCCTTTGATTTGATCTCCGAAATAGTTGTAATTCAACTATTGTAAAAGCTTTTCGTTGAACTAGACAAGTTGAAGAATTTTTTCAAGTCTTCGAATGGAGAAACTCGAAAAAAACAGGCTTGATCGAGAGTTTGAATGGCATGATCTCGAACGAGTCTTGAAATGATCTCTTTGGAATGAGAGACGAAATTTGTATTTGTAACTTGAAAGGATTGGCACAAGTTCGAAGTGCTTGATAATCCTCTCATTTTAAGTTTGAAGAACTTTAGAAATAATTTTCAGAATTTTTTTTGATAGAGTCTCAAGATTATATAGAAGTTTGTAGGGCCATTAGTCAAAAACAATCTATCCATATCCCCATAGTGAGAGCCTCTATTTATAGGCTTATGAGAGAGGTTAATTTTGGGGAGATTTATTAAAAAAAATCAATTTTCAAGTGTTTATATCTCAATTAATCAATAAGATATTATTATAGTCCAATAAGTCCTATTATTTGAACCTTTGATCTACCAAATCATAATTCTCATATTTAAGCTATTTTATGGACATTTCTACCCTTACAAATATTTTTTGAACGGTTAGCAATTTGGTGATATGAACATTCATATTTTACAATGTGAATATTCACATTGACGTGTAAATGTTCACGTTGATAGTGTGGACATTCACTGTCACGACCCCATTCTGACCCTAGTAGAATATTGCCATGGTGGTCAGTAATCCGAGATTACCAAAGGCCAACTTGCAAGGATTCACACAATCAAAGTATACATATTGTAGCAACCCTCACTTTACTCTAGTCATGCTTGCATGTATTTACATGATCTTGTCTTGTTAAGTTGCATTGCAAACCTTGATTTTGTTTCGCATAAGTGTTGCTTGCATGTTTTGTTTCTTGCTTGGTGTGAGTTAGCCGAGGTCATCCTAAGCCTAGGTTACACCTTTGAACTTCTTACACCTAGGACCATATTGGAACCACCTTGGTTGACCTCCACCCTCACCCTGACATGTTAGCCGGGATGTCAGTATCTAGGCCGAGGTGTTCATCACCAAGGCCGAGATGTTATACCCAAGTGGTCTTGTCCCTGGACTGGTACGACCTAGACTGAGGTGTGGCACATCTAGGCTAAGGTGTGGCACAGCTAGGCCAAGTGTTGTCCTTCCTAGCCGAGATCATTGAGACCTTACTGTAGACACCCCATTTTTGACCGTCCTCAAGACTTGGACGTCACTGTTTGAACACATGGTGATCTTCCATGTTTGTGTTTGTTTGGAGTTCCCGGAGGTCTCGGCTCGCGCGCCTTGCCTCAGGATCCCCGAACTCGACCGTTTAGTGTCTGGTTTTGCACCAAACACTTGCATCTTGCCTTTGAGAGGCAGAGTGGGGCTTGTAGACCATCCCCACCCATCACCGGCAGTGGCTAGATGCCACCGGCTGGTTTTTGCTTCCACCGGCAATATAGTTTGCCGGCCGGCACTCTTTGTTGCCGGTCCGCACTATTTGTTGCCGACCGGCACTCTTTTTGGCCAAGATGGCATTTTTTGCCGGCCGATTGCTGTTTATCTGCTTTTGCAGATATTTTTAGACAGCTGTATAGCTTTTGCTCCCCTCCATACACGTGTATGGAGGGATCTCCCTCTTGCAAAGCTTGTCTTGTAAGCTTTACAAGAGGCATATAGAGAGAAGCTCTCTCTAAGGCAAAAAAAGAGCTTTTAGACATTTTTGAGGAGAGAAGACAGAGGAGAGCTCTGGTTTTTCCTAGGGTTAGGGTTAGATACACTCACCTATCTCTCTTTTCCTCTCATTTTGCACACTAGGTGTTTTGTGTCTCACTATTGCACACAAACACCTAGTGTTTCACCTTCCTCTTGGAGCTGAGGTTCTAAAGAGTGTGTTTTGAAGTTTTGGTGTTGGATTCAAGCTCAAGGAGGCCATTGGAGCACCATTTTTGAAGAGGACTACAAGGGTGAGAAACTAGTCCCTTTTTCCCCCATTTTTGCATTGATTTTCTACTAGTCTTAGAGCTGTTTTTGTGATTACTGTATAACATAAAAAAGTTCTGTTTTTAAGCCCTCTTTGTTGTTTATTAAGAGTGTTTTGTTGTTTGAGGGTTGTTGACCACCATTAGGCCTCAAAAGGCCTCATTTTGAGCCATTTTGTGCTAGCTCCGGGATTTTAGTGTTGAGGTCTCTTCACCACTGAAATCTTGAGGGATTTCAGTGGTGAAGATGATGCTTTGAAGTCCTAAGAAGGAGAGGGCCACCCCCTCTCCTTGTTGTCCTTGAAAAGGACATATTTTGGCCTCTTAAGGAAGCCTATGCTTGAGTGTGTGTTGAGCATATTTGGTTTGTTTTTTCATGCTTATATATCCATGATATAACATGATTTCAAGTTGGTTTTGGAACTTCATGCATGTTTAGCATAGTTGCCATGTAATGCCTTATTTGTGCCTTAACATGTTCTAGGTTGTTAGCCTTTGTTGGAGCATGTTTTAGGCTTGCATTTGTGAAGATTATGTGCTTATTTTGCCATGTTTTAGCTCTGTCCATAATCGTTTGGGTCGATCTTTGCATGCATTATATAGCTCCTTTGTATTTGGGCTTGTTGGCCTTGAGTATGTGCATGTGTAGCATGCCATCTTTGCATTGTTTTGATGATTTGGAATCATCCTACATGCTATTTCAGTCCCATTTCCATGCTTGTTGGATTGCCTTGCATGTCTCTTTAATGCTTTGAAAGCATGTGTTGCAATGCTCCATGTTTTGGCCATGGTGTATGCCTTTGTATTTGGGCCATTTAGATGCCATCTAAGTAGTCCTTTAGCTTTGTTTTAACATGCTAAACCTCTGATTTTGGTCCTTCTTTGCATGCCATGTTTGGTCATGTTAAGTGTAGTTCATTGCCTCATTGATTTGCTTTGAACACTTAGGCCATTTCGTGCATGCTTGGCTTGATTTGTTGCTTGGTTTGGCACCATGTATTAGCATGATTTCAAGGCTTATAACGCATGCTAATTGTTCATGTTTGTCCCTTTCAAGTGTGCTTGAATGTTGTTTGTTTTGTGCTTAAGTGTAGGCCTTCCATCATGTGTATGTGTGCATGTGTTTTGGCTTCTTGTTTTGGCCATTATGGCTACTGTTTTAGGCCTTTTTAGAGTTGCCTAATTCATGTATAAGTCCATCTTGCCATCCATTTGCATGTTTGCTTGTAAGCTTTGCATGATTACATTGCATTGTTCATGTTGCATGATAGCTAATATGCTTAGGTTGCACTGCATCAACATGCATTCCTTGTCCCTTGATTTGGGTGATAAGGATTGGGAGTTTGATTGATTGATTTGCATTGCATTTGAAATCAAAGTTGCATACTTGGTTCTTTGGGCCATCATGCATGGAAATGCGTGATTGGTGGTCCGAGAACCGAGGCACATGTCCCTTTGAGTCATTACAATGATAAGAGACATGGTTGGCACATACATGCCTTGAAATGTGCTACCATGCTTTGTTTTGCCCTCTGTTGCTGTGAGTTGCAGGTTCTGCAGGAATACTCTGCCGACCGGCAGTGTAATGTGCCGACCAGCAACAACTTCTCTGCCGACAACTTCATTTGGTGCCGATGATCATACAACACTGCCGGTGGAAATTTCATCTAGCCGGTGGTGATCCCCTCTGTCCAAGGATGCAGTCCTGAGGTTTTGACAGCCTCCAGAGGAGTGAAGTAAGGAAAACAGAGGCAGCCTATGCATGGCGGCGCGTTTCCCGAGGCGTTTACTGCTTTTCTTAGTCTATTTTAATTTGTTAATTAAATTAGGCAATTTGTAACATTTAATTAGCTTGCGTAGTTAATTAATTTGTAATATTTATTCGGTCTCTCCGAGCGAGGGCATATTTGTAATAAGTGTGCGTGCGTGTGATGTATGCCTTCCAACCCCACTTCTTTCTTCCCTTTTATTTACCTGCTTATGATGGTAGATTAGGGCACGTTTAATTAAGCATACCTTATGCTATGCATGCGTGCATCCATGCATTCGTATTACATGCATTAGGCTCGGTACATCACGCTAATTGCATCAATACTTCAATTCCCAAACTGAATACGTGATAATTGTGCATTTTCACATGACATGTCTAGGTTAGCCGAGCCTATCTTAGCAACACTTTGTATGCGATGCATTAGGCACTTAACATGGACTTGGATCATGCATGTTTGCTAACGAGTTCTTTGTTTTGGCACGGAGTACGATGTAAGTATTGCCGCTTTAGCATATCGCATGAGTGTGAATGTTGCCATGTCAGCATGCTTAACATGTGGCTAGATGCTTATGTGTTATAAACTACCTGAATGCCTGTGGGTGAAGGTTGGATTGTTTGAGTTGGAAAAACTCGTTGAAATCCGTGTTTTAGCCTACTTGCGAGTAGAAAATTCCAAAGCATTTTCAAACCGAACGGATATGCAATGTTTATTTCCAAATTAGGCGATTTGGTCTATACTTGTTTGCTGTGCGCATAACATAGTAATTCTAGGCTAATAACCGGAATAAGAACACATAAAGTTTTCAAAATCAGATATCACGGTTAGTAGAGGCCGGTCTTCGGACCGGGCGAAAGGGGGTGCTCATAGCTGACCTTCCCCGATCGTACCCAAGCTCCCGAGCCGAGACAACTCCGGTGATGACGGACATGTGGCCTTCGGCACCGAGTCAGGGTTTCCTAAATTCTCCCATTTTAAAATATTTAGGTGGCGACTTTGTATCTGGCAAAGCAGTCCATGTTTGGCACTACTTTTTCAACAAAATCTGTTTTCTCAAACGATTTGCCAGATTTGGACTCTTTGGTTCAGATTAAGAACCGTGACACAAATCGAGTCCGAACTGTAGCACGAGGCCCACGCGGGCGCTGTTACACTTACTTGCCGAAGCTTTGTCCTAGCCGAGATCATTACTCGCCGTGGTGCCCTGTCACCTTACTTGTTGCTTACACTTTGTCATACTCTTGTCTTATCAATCTATCACCTTTTTGAGGAGATCCAATCAGCCGTTGCCACGTGTCCTAACAGAGGGTTAAGTCAGCTGGCAGAGTTAGAATTATATCATTTGTGTCATATCTCTTGCATGGTAGAGAGAGAGGCTCTAGGAAGAGGAGAGGAAGTTGGAGTGAGAGAGCTAGATTCCAAGCTTGATCTTTAGAGTTTGAGACGTTTAATCCGTGTTTTGAGGTTAGAATCTTGATTTACTCTTGTTATTCTTATGTTGATCAGATTTCATTTCATGATCTAGCATGATTCATGAGCCATGCATTGATTTAAAGTTTGTTTTAGAAAGAGAAAGTGATGTTCATGTGTTCTTGAAGAAAAACTATGTTTTGATCCGAAAGTTTGTATCAAGTTCCATGTTTTTGTGTTTGTTTCCATAAAATCTTCAAGTATGGGTACCCAGGTCCATGTTATCAAACTCATCTCAAGAAAACTCAGATTTTGAATAAAGAAGTTATGATTCTAGCATTCATGTTCTTCATGTTCTTCAAGAGGGAAACCCAGATTTTCCCAGACTTCATTTCCTTGAATGTGGTCGTCGGGAACACACCTCGGTCAAGAGGTGTGGGACCTCGGCCTAGACCTGGTTAGTACCCAACATGTTTTTCCAAGATGAAAAGGCAGTGTTGTAACTCCCAGCATGTTTTACTTTGTTTTGAATTGATTTTAAAAGAAATGCCGAGATCCTTTCCTATCATGTAGAGCTTATTTTAAGGATGCATTTCATACCCATCTTTGAGCATCTCTTCTTGTCTTCTTGAAGTGCATTCAATGGGATTCCTTATGTGCTTGTAGGCCTTGGATCCTTGCTTGTAATTCCTACACCCGAAGAACTATGTGAGTGGTATTTTTAATAAAGTTATGTTATAAAGTTTTGATAAAGCTTTGCTTTGCTTTGTTTTGGAAAAAGTATTTGTTAAGCATGAATGAATAGCCCTATTTTGTGTATCAAGTATTAGTCTTGTTTTGGATGACATTCTTGGCAAGTCCATGCGTGCTAGGGGACTCTAAACCTTTGTAGCACTAGTCCGTACGTGCTAGGGGACTCTCAACCTTTGTAGCACAAGTCCGTACGTGCTAGGGTTCTCTAAACCTTTGTAGCACAAGTTCGTACGTGCTAGAGGACTCTAAGCTTTTGTAGCACCTTTGTTTAATGTCATCCCTTATATTATATTGATGCTAGTAAGCATCTCTTGAAGATTTGAAAGACTTGACTGATGGACTTGGTTCATCCCTTGATTTTGTATAGTATGCTATGTATTGTTTAGAAAAGAGATCTTGAATATCATTCATGCAAAACGTTTGTTACTAGTATCATTCACTGAGTATCCAAGCTCACCCTCTATATATATATATATGTAGGTGATGAGCAGGAAGGCGGTGACGTCTAGATGATTGTTGCAAGATGTTTTTGGATTCATGTTTTGTAGCATCTTAAAGATTATGCTTCTTGGCTTGTAGTTATCTCTTTGTATATGTCGGCCTGAGAAGCCTTTTGATCAAGATGTATTTTGTACTTTATTTTATTGTATCCAAGTTGTAAGCTATATTAAGATGTATGTCATTTCATTTGATCTATGCACAGCTCTTGTGGACTATTTAGTTTTAAATTTATTGCTTCCGCACATGTAAGCCCCATATCTATACTCTGATTGTGTGTGAACCCTTGCAAGTTGGCCTTTGGTAATCTCGGATTACTGGCCATCACGACACCATTCTACTAGGGGCGGAATGGGGTCGTGACACATATGGGGCTTACGTGTGCAGAAGCAAATTTAAATCTAAGTAGTCCATAAGAGCTGTGCATAGATCAAACGAAATGTCATACATCTTAACATGGTTTTACATCTTGCATACAAATGAATTAAAACTAAATATTACATCTTGATCAAAAGGCTTCTCAAGCCGAAATATACAAAAGACAAGAACTACAAGCTAAGAAGCATAATCTTCAAGATGCTAACAAAACATGAATCCAAAACATCTTGCAAATAACATCTTAGGCGACACCGCCTTCTTGCTCATCACCTACATATATATAAAGGAGAGGGTGAGCTTGGATACTCAGTGAATGATATAAGTAATAAAGGTTTGAATGAATGATATCCGAGATCTTTATCAAAACAATACATATCATAGCTTGTAACAAAACATGGGATGAATCAAGTTCATCAATCAAATTCTTTCAAAGCTTCTTGGGATGTTTACTAACATCTACATAATACAAAGGATGACATTCCTGACAAAACAAAGGAATAACCGTCCCGAAATCGGAGCACAACTGTCGGTGGCGGACCCGGAATCAATAAGGCAACCCACTTGGAAAATCGTCGGTGGCAAAATGTAACCCACTCATACAAGACCATCAGTGGTACCATCCGTATGTGACCGTCGATGGCAAAGAGATATCTCTAACAAATGTGCTACATAGGCTTAACATCCCCTAGAACGAAAGGACCTTCCAAGAATGTCATCAAAACAAACATAATACTTGATAAAAAAATTAGAGGATAATCATTCATACTTGAACAAATACTTTTCCAAAACGGAATAAAGCAAAGCTTTTATCAAAACAATACAATATAGCTTTATTGAAAATACCACTCACTTAGCTCTTCGGGTGTAGGGCTTAAGGTAAGAATCCAAGACCTACAAGCACATAATATATCCCATTGAATGCACTTCAAGAAGACAAGAAGAGATGCTCAAAGATGGGCATGAAATGCACTCTCAAAACAAGCTTTACATGAATGAAAATGATCCCGGCATTTCTTTCCAAAACCAAGTCAAGACAAAGCAAAACATGTGGTGGGTGTCAAAACACAATTTTTTTTTCTAGGGAAAACATGATGGATACCAACCAGGTCTCGGAATGGATGCACAGAGATGATCTACGCCAAAATGGCCTAGTTGGGTGAACTTAGGAAATCTTAGCCGAGGTCCCACACCTCTTGGCCGAGGTGTGTTCTCCTAGGCCTAGGTGTGTGGCTGCCTATCGAGATGTTGCAAGGTGCCGGCAAGGGTGTACCATGGTCGGCCTAGGTGTGTGGTGGTCGGCCTAGGTGTGCATGCAAGATAGGCTAAGGTGCAAGTGATCATGCAAGGTAGGCCAAGGTGAGATACGATGCCTGGCCTAGGTGTGAGTTCTAGGCAAGGGTGGGTCTCAGTGACCACACTTAGGCAAATGAAGTCTGGAAATCTGGGTTTTCCCCCTTGAAGAACATGAAGAACATAAACATGAAGAACATGAATGCTAAAATGATTACTTCTTATTCGAAATCTGAGATTTCATGTTATGAGTTCAAAAACATGGACCTAGGTACCCACAGTTGAAGATTTCATGAGAACAAACACAAAAACATGGAACTTGTTATAAACTTTCGGATCAAAACAAGGCTTTTCTTGAAGAACACAAGAACATCATTTTCTCTTTCTAAACCAAACTTTAAACCAATGCATCGCTCATGAATCATGCCAGATCATGCAATGTGATCATATCAACGTAAAGAACAACAAGAGTAGATCAAGAATCTAACCTCAAAACACGGATCAAATGGTTCAAACTCTAAGGATCAAGCTTGGAAATATAGTTCTCACTCTAAGAACTCCTTCCTCTTTCCTAGAGCTTCTCTCTCTTCTAGGGCAAAGATATAGCATATGATATGTTTTCTCTACTGCCAGGTGACTTAACTCTCTGCTGGGACACGTGGCAACGTTTGGTTGGATCTCCTCAAAAACGTGCCAAAATGACAAGACAAGAGTATGACAAAGTGTGTACAACAAGTGAGGTGACAAGGGCGTTTTGACAAGGCAAGGATCTTGGATCAAGACATAGGCTTCAGGCAAGAAGGTTTCAATGATCTCAGCTAGGAAGGATAACACTTAGCCTAGATGTGCCACACCTCGGTCTAGGTCATACCAGTCCAAACACAAGATCACTAGGTGCATGAATCAAAGATCTAGGACGCCTAGATGACAACATCTCGACCTAGATGATACATATCTCGACCTAGGTGATGCACACCTCAGCCTAGATGATGACATCTCAGCCAATATGCCTAGGTGATGGTGGAGGTCAACCAAGGTGGTTCCAAGATGGTCCTAGGTGTTGGCGGTCAACGGCCTAGGTGTAAGAGATTCAAAAGTGTGACCTAGGCTTGAGACAGTAAGGATAGATGACCTAGGCTTGAGATAACCTAGGCATAACACACCAAGCAAGGAACAAAGCATGCATATAACACTTAGGCAAAGCAAATCAAAATCTACAAATGCAAGCTTAACAAGACAAAATCATGCAAATGCACATGAACGTGACTAAGATAAGAATGAGTGTTATTACATTCACATTGACAATATGAGTATTCATGTTGACATGTTAACATTCACATTAATGATGTGAACATTCACATTGATGTGTGAATGTTCACATTAATAGTGTAAACATTCACATTGACAATATGAATATTCACATTGTCATATTAACATTCAGATTGACGATGTGAACATTCATATTGACGGTGTGAACCACAGAACATTCGCATTATAAATGTGAGTATTATTAGGGGTATTTTGGAAACTATGTCACCCATATGACTTATTGGAATATAAGAAAATCATGTGGACTAAATGGAACATAAGTAGGTGAAAATGGATTCATGAAAAAGTGGCCCTTAATTTTGGAGACTCTAAAATTGATTTTAATTTCTAAGAAAATAGAAATTTATTTCTTATTTTAAGGACATGATTTGCATTTAAATTTGAATTGTTCCACAAAATTTTAACAAAGTATTTTCGCAAGCCCCACACTTTTGGGTTGACCCAAATCATGATCAAAATATGATCAAAATAACTCGGATTGCCACAGAATATGAATCATTGCCTAAATTGAAATACAAGTCACTGCCTAAATTGAAATCCCAAATCTATGTGATTGCATCATTGCCCCAAATAACTTGGATTGCCACAGAATCAAATCACTGCCATGTCAGACTCCCCAGATTTTGGGAATGAAATCACTGTCTTTCTGATTGTTGATCCCTAGAATCAAATAAAATCATTTTTAAAATATCACATAAGCGTATAATTTGCATTCATGCCTATTGGGGGGTAGGGTTGCCCTGTCCTAATTTAGAAATGAGATCTAGGATTCACTAAATCATTCAAAGAGGCAATAATACAATCCTAGAAAGAAGGTATCTTGCCCTAGTTTGGAAGGTGCTAATGCTCTCTATATGGAAAAGGTAAGTTTGGTCACAAAAGGTTATATCAATTATTAGTATCAACATACCTCTTATTCCACAAGGGAATGATCAAACAATACTAATAACATAATCTGACGCTTGCCTTATTGACATAACATAGTCGACTAGTGTCCGGGATATTATGCAACAAACCTGAGGATAGGTGAATGGGCACAGCCAATTTTGTTTAACAGTTACCATTGGATCTCGAAATCGTCATTATCACCCATTAGGTGATAGTAGCCCAACCAAGGGAATTTTGTGGAATTTTAATGATTCCTACCAGACTGATCAATCTAAACACTTGTCTTTCCATTATTTATTATTTCCCAAAATGTGCCCCAATTTATTTTCAAAAGTGCATGATCAAATTTCAACATGTATTTTTTCTCAAAATCCTTTTTCAAAATAAAGTCCCTTTTTTTATTTGAATTTTCAAAGTTTTCCTTTCCTCTTTTTTCAAAAGTTTTGAGGAGTTCGGATTCTATTCCAAAGAATCAATCAAACAATCATCCTTTAGCCAAATATTTTATGGAGGAACCAAAATTTTATTCAAAATGAGAGACTTGGTCATCACTTCCTTTTCTAGCATTTTTCCTTAAAATTAAGGATCCCTCAAATTCAATGGCCCAAAGATTTTTACGTGATGAAAAGAACTTTCCGTAATTTTCGAACTCAACTCAAATTTTATTTTGAAAAAATTTCCAAGGAATTTCAGATCTTATTCGAAGAAATCAGTCAAACAGTTACCTTACAGTCAAATGTCTTCCAAGGCAATTCCAAATTTTATTTCAAAATCAAAGACTCGGTCATTACCTCCTTATCTAAGACTTTTCCATAAAATCAAATTCCCTCTAAAGTCAAAAATCTAAAGATTCTGTCTAATAAAAAACTTTTCATAATTTCTAAAATTCTACTCGGGTTTTCTTTCAAAATTCCTACCTCCCGAGGAGCTTTGGATTTTATTCCAAGTATCTAATCAAACAATTGTCTCCTTAGTCAAATAACTTTGAGGGGATTTGGAATTTTATTAAAAAATGAAGATTTGGTCACCACTTCCTTATCTACCGAATTTCATAAAAGTTGAAATTCCCTCTAAAGTCAATGACTTAAAAGATTCTTATTCGATTAAACACCTCCCATAACCTCCAAGCCTCTACTTAAGTTGGAAAGTTTTTTATTTTTAGAAGTTATTCTTTAATCACATGTTTTCTTGGGGATTTAAATTTTAAAAAGTCAATCATTCTTTTTATAATTATTGTTATTTTTTATCGCTGAGGTAAATACCCAAATTCAAACTCAAATTCTTTAAAATTTTGAAACAACCCCTAAATTACTATTGATTACTCAAATCATGATCAAAATATGAATCACGGCTTAAATTGAACAGCCAAATCTTTCTAATTGGATCATTGCCCCAAATAACTAGGATTGCCACAAAATCAAATCACGGCCATATCAGACTCCCCAGATTTTGGGAATGAAATCACTGTCGTTCTGATTGTTGATCCCTGGAATAAAATCACATCATTTTCAAAATATCACATAAGCACATAATGTGCATTGATGCCTATTAGGGGATAGGGTTGCTCCGTCCTAATTTACAAATGAGATCTAGGATTCACTAAATCATTCAAAGAGGCGACAATACAATCCTAGAAAGGAGTGTATCCTGCCCTAGTTTGGAAGGTGCTAATGCTGTCTATATGCAAAAGGTAAGCTTGGTCACAAAAGGGTACATCAATTATTAATATCAATATACCTCTCATTCCACAAGGGAATGATCAAACAGTACTAATAGCAAAATCTGATGCTTGCCTTATTGACATAACATAGCCTGCAAATAGTTTCTGGGATATTATGCAACCAAGCTGAGGATTGGTGAATAGACCCAGTCAATTTTGTTTAACAGTTACCATTGGATCTCGAAGTCGTCATTATCACCCATTAGGTGATAGTTACCTAACCAAGGGAATTTTGAGGAATTTTAATGATTCCTACTAGACTGATCAATCTAAATAATTGTCTTTTCATTATTTATTATTTCTCAAAATGTGCCCCAATTTATTTCAAAAGTGCATGGTCAAATTTCAACATGTATTTTTTTTTTAAATCCTTTTTCAAAATAAAGTCCCTTTTTTTATTTAAATTTTCAAAGTTTTCCTTTCTTCTTTTTTTTCAAAAGTTTTGAGGAGTTCGGATTTTATTCCAAGGAATCAATCAAACAATCATCATTTAGCCAAATATCTTATAGAGGAACCAAAATTTTATTTAAAATGAGAGACATTCTCATCAGTTCCATGTCTAACATTCCTTCATAAAATTAAAGTTCCCTCAAAGTCAGTGCCCCAAAGATTTTTACTTGATGAAAAGAACTTTCCATAATTTCCGAGCTCTACTCAAATTTTATTTTCAAAAAATTTACGAAGAATTTCAGATCTTATTTGAACAAATTAATCAAACATCTACCTTATAGTCAAATGTCCACTAAGAAAATTCAAAAATTTATTTCAAAGTGAAAGACTCGGTCATTAACTCCTTAGCTAACACTTTTCCATAAAATTAAATTCCCTCGAAAGTCAAAAACCTAAAGATTTCTGTCCAATAAAAAAGTTTCATAATTTCAAAAATTCCACTTGGGTTTTCTTTCAAAATTCTTTCCCCCCAAGGTGCTTTGGATTTTATTCCAAGTATCTAATCAAACAAATTGTGTCCGTAGTCAAATATCTTTTAGTGGATTTGGAATTTTATTCAAAATTGAAGATTCGGTCACCACTTCCTAATTTACAATTTTTCATAAAGTTGAAATTCCAGCTAAAGTCAATGACTTAAAGATTCTTATTCAATCAAACACCATCCATAACATCCAAGGCTCTACTTACGTTGGAAAGTTTCTTTATTTTAGAAGTTATTCATTAATCATGTGTTTTCATAAAGGCAATTTTAAAAAGGTGGTGACCGCCCTTAAGACTTGGGCGTTACTGATGATTTAGTAGGTGGTGAAAGTTGTGCAGGGCAAAGGTTCGATTTCTTCGGCAAGAGGAGACTCAAATCCTAACCTCACACCCCATTTTGGATGAAATCTATTTTTGATGGTTTTTAGACCTTAAAACCCTCTCTTTCAAAATATTTTTGAAATAAAGTTCCTACGATGTTCTGAGGCTCGCATTTCGTTAAATGTTCCGCTTTTCGGTAAATCGAGCAAGGACAAAGTGGAAATGAATGAAAGAGATGAAATCTTTGAAAATATTTCAAAACACCTTGTTCATGGGTTTGGAGTTGAAGAAAAGAAAAGGAGAGGGAAGAAACCCAGTTGGGGAAGGAGTTGGGCACAAATTGTTAAAAGAGAGTCAAGCAACCCTTGCTAAATCAGGCATATCCTTTTGAATACTTGGATTTCAGATATGAGGCCACCACCATTGGAAATATTACTTCTGGGGCTTCATTTTTCACTTAAGAATCTCAAAAAGCTGAGTCCGGATGGGGGAGATATGATTGGTTGAAGTTGGGCATCATTCCGGTTGGACCGAAACTGAGCAGTCTTCACTAAAAGAGGGATATCTCATAGCACACTTGGATATTTTTGGTGAGGCTTCCAAATTTGGAAAGAATACTTCCGGGGCTACAGTTTTGGCTCAAGAATGACCTGAAAAGGAGTCCAGATGAAGAAATTAGGCTTGCTTCAAGTCAGGGACGAGGACTGATTTTTTCCATCGGCCTCTATGGGATTGCATCGGCCACAATTGTACCTCATCAGCCATAGGTCGGCCAAAAGTGAACCTTATCGGCCACAAATGTTGGCCAATCAGCTAAAAATATCTAGAAATCCCAGAATTGGCAGATATTTCTCCTCTAACTGTTTCCAGCTTGTGCCACCTGTCCTAGCTCAGATATTTTCGACCAAGCTTGATATTTTGCTGTATAATGAAGCCTTATATGTCATTTTCAAGGGTTATAACATGAGAGGATAGATTAGACCAATTTTGGCAAAAGATTTGGGAGCCTCTCTCTTTAGAAACTCTCTCTAGATTTCACTCTCTCTAAGGATTTTGTGCTTGAAGGCTTGCATACATCCATCTTCAACCTATCAACCCTTAAGAAGACTTGATCACCATTGGGCTGAGGTCCCTTGATACTTGTTTTGTGCTGCTAAAGCTTGGTTTTAACTCAGAAATCTTGCTGTTTTGCTGTTTGGCTTCAAGGGTGAGCACTTGTCCCACTAAAGCTTTGTTTTGCATGCTTGTTTTACCACCTTTGCAAACTATTTTTGGCTTTATTTTGAACAAAAGAAAGCTCTATTTTTCATCCCTAAAAATGGTGGTTTAGGCCTACTTTGTGTTAGGGGGTTGTCTCTCCCTTTTGTTCCTTAGCTTGTATAGCTTTTCAGCCATCTTCTAAGGCCTTTCAAAAAAAATTTCCGTGGCCTTTTAACCACGGAAATACAGAGGATTTTCAGTGGTAAAAACCCTATTTTGAGGGCCCAAAGAGGAGAGGGTGGTCTCCTCTTCTCTTGTCTTGCTTGCTAGTGTTGATGGCCAACCAAATGAGCATGTGTTTTTACTTCTTTATGGCTTTGTTTAGGCTCATTTTTGTGACTTATCAGACTTGCCATGACTCTATTTTTAGCTATCTTGGTCACTTCTTGCATGCTTATTGCACTTGTAGTGTAAATCCACTTCGCTAGCCTTGTTAGCCTTACAAAGTAGCATGCTTTTGTGGTTTAAATTAGCTTAGTTCAAGCATGTTTTTGGGGTTATTTTGCCATGATATAACTCTAATTTTTGGTGGTGAAGCCATCTCATGCTTGGTCTTGATAGGTGTAGTGTAATCCACTTTATTTGCCTGGCATCCATCATGCCTTATGCCCTTCATGCCAGCATATTTTGGCTTCTTTCCTTACATGTTTTAGACTCATTTTAACATGTTCTAGGACTATTTTGGGTTTCCCTTTCCATATGCTTCATGTTTTGCATAGTTGTAGTGCAAGTGCCTTGCTAGCCTTAAGCTTTGGGCACCATAGCATGCTTCATTTGTATCATGTACATGACTTGGCATCATTCCACATGACATTTTAGAGCATGTAGCATTGCCATGTTCCCACATCATTCACCCTTTGAGTGCCTCTAAGGCTTGTGCATTTGTTACCTTGTTTGTGGCTTAGTGTGTATGCATGCATGCCTATGTATTTGTGCCTCAATCTTAGCATATTTTGGTCTTTGTTTAGACCTATTTGAACTCTATCCATGATTGGTTCATGCCTTTGTACCATGTATTGCATGCCTCCTTTGTAGTCCTCTTTGGTAGCTTTATGCTTTAAGGACCCTAGCATGTCATGCTTGTATTGATTGAATGACTTGGCATCATTTCATAGCTTATTTTAGTGCTTATAGTGTTGCTACACTCTTACATTTGTCACTTCTTGATCACTTTTGAGAGTTATGCTTTTATGCTTAGTTGGTGGACTAGAGCATGTGCATGCATTGTCTTGCATTTTATGCCATCATTTCTGCATTTTGGCCACTGATTTAGGCATGATTGAGGTCTGTTCATTTTAGTTTAAGTCCATCTTGCATGCTGTTGCATGCCTGGTACATTGCATGTTGTTGCATGCTAGTTGCATTGCATGACATTGTTGCATATTTGTTTTTTTGGGTGAATAATTGTTGCATATTTGTTGCATTGCATCATGTGTGCATGCTTGAGTTGCATTGCATTTGGCATGCTTATGTTGCATTGCATAGCATCTCCACATTGCATACATTGCATTGTGTTTGGTTTGGGGCGTTAAGCCAAACACGAGGAACGAGGGACGTTTCACACTTGAAGTGATGAAACGTGCCTCAATTCTCGGTCGTTGACCCTCTTGATCATGCATGATAGAGGTGAAGGCATTTATGTGTTTTTGTGCATTTCATCCATAATTTGTGCAACTCGGCCTCTTTGGCCATCATGCATCAAAATGCGTGATTGATGGCTCGAGGGCTGAGCACTACATTGCCATGTCTCTGTTTGTGCTCTGTTGTAGCAAAAAGGGAAGTTTGCAGGAAGAGATGGCCGATCGGCTATCTAGTGTGCCGATCGGCTAACAATGTTTGGCTGATAGCCTCATATTTGGTCAATGACCACTATCCACTGGCCGATGGCCACCCCTCCTGGCCGATGACCTCACATGAGGTGGTTCAGAAGCATCACAGAAGTTGGCATAATTTTCAGAGGTGCAGAAGTGTGCAAACAGAGGCAACATGAGTCATGTCAAAGGATTTCCGAGTGAAGCCGACCAAGCATGCATATGCCCCTCTTCTCGAGGCCGTTTTAACTGCTTTGTATAGTTAGTTAATTTGTAATTAATTAGTTAATGTGTTAGCTAATTTAATTCATTGTTGTAAATTCTTAATTAGCTTAGTGTTAGCTAATTTCCAATTTGGTTATGTAATAATTAGTCTAATTAGATTATTAGATTAGTTAAAATAGCTTAGCGTAGCTAGCTTGCATTATTCATTCGGACCCTGCGTCGAGAGGGTGAATTTTGTAATAAGTGTGCGTGCGTGTGTGAATGTCTTCCAACCTCACGTCTTTCTTCCTTTTACTGAATTTCTTTCGATGGTTAGTTTTAGGGCATGTTTGAATTAGCATACTTATGCTTGTATGTTTGCATACATTCATTCGTATTGCATACATTGGGCTCGGCGCATTATACAAACTGTATTGTATTTCAATACATTTACTTAAATACATGTTCAACAACATGTTATCAAGTTGCATTTCATATGCCATCTTAGAATAGCCCAGTCTATTTTAGTTGCATTTTTGCATGTGTTACATTAAGCATCTTAACATAGCTAGGATCATGCATTGATTACTAACAAGTTGTAGTTTTGGCTCGAAGTACACTGTAAGTGTTTATGCTTTAGCATCCCTGCATGTGTGTTATTGATTGTCATGACAACACGCTTGCCATGAGGCTATTTCCTTAAGTGATTAACTGCATGAATGCCTGTGGGTGAAGGTTGGACTGCTTGAATTGGAACAATTCATCAAAATGTGTGTTTTAAGCCCACTTGAGAGTGGCAAAATCATGTTTTCTAAGCCCACTTGAGGGTGGCAAATCAATGTCTTAGCCTACTTGCGAGTAGCACCTTCAAACCATTTTCAAACAAACGAACATGAGATGTTTTGTTCTAACTTAGGCGATCTAGTCTATACTTGTATGCTATGCGCATCACATTGTAATTGCAGCTAATAAACCAGAATAAGAACACATGTGTTTTCAAAAACAAAATATCATGTTAGTAAAGGCCGATCTTTGAGCGGGCGAGCGGGGGTTCTCATTGCATGACCTTTCCCTCTCGTACCTAAGTTCCCGAGCCGAGGCAACTTTGGTGATGACGGACACGTGGCCTTAGGCACGAGTCAGGGTTTCCTAAATTTTCCAAAAATAAAATATTTAGGTGGTGACTCTGTATCTGGCAAAGCACTCCATGTTTGGCACTTCTTTATAAAAATCAGTTTTCCAAAACGATTTGCCGAATTTGGACTCTTTGGTGATTTATCGGTCTTGCATTGCACTTTGCGAGATTAGATTCAAAACCGTGACATTGAGTTCGAACTGTATAGCTAAGAACAAAACAGATTTCGCGCCTTCGCGCGCAGAGCCGGGACGTTTAGGCACGTCTACAGTTTCTGGCGACTCTGTTGGGGATTTAGAGAACTTGACTCGAATTCATGATATGTTGTTCTGACTACACTTTGGTGTTTCTTTGCATTACATTTGCATTGGTGCACCTAGGACACCGTGTTTGCTGTATACTATTCCTGAACGGTTTGTTGGAGGCTTGCTTGGAAAAGCGCGCCATAAGCTGACTGGTTGCGGGCTCTGCCACGATGGGAACACAGACCCCGATTTTTACCGGGGCACCCTTTTTGACCATTCGACCTAATGCATATCGGAAACTGTAGTGACCATTCCAAGCTAGGACAGGTTGCATACCCGATTATAGGTTGTTTGAAACCACTGTGTGCATAGTGAAACCCTAGCTCCTGACATAATAGGACAAGGAAACCCTACCCCACCATGGAGGTGTTTTGGCTCTCACTTTCTTGCTATGTGCTTTTAGAGTGTGCCTCTATAGAAATGCATGTATCAGTTTGCAAGTCGGGGTATCAGGCCTGAGCGCATCAGTATTTTGGGGGGATCATTTTTACCTGAGGGTATCAGTTTACGGGCAAAATTTTGGGCTAGAATTCAGTAAAGAGCGCAGTCATTCAGCTATGCTCATATCTATTCTGGTGAAATCAGGCCGAGATGCTGTCTGTTTTCTCTTTTGCAAGGTAGTTTTGGAACCATAGCTTCAGAAGGCTCTAATATCCCCCGGGTGCATTGGACTTGTGTTAATAAACTTTGTCAGGTCAGAGATTCAGTTTAGAGCAACCAGTGTTCCTTCACTGAGGTAAGGCAAAGAAAGGCTAGATAGGGCTCACCGGTTCATCTGATCCGACAGTCACCAGTCAAATCACCTTTGTTCGAACTCAGCAGACCGTGATCGCACAGAGTCCGGAAGAAATTGTGGCCATGATGGCAACATTAAACCAAGGAATCCCCAGGAAGGGTGAGACCAATGTTGAAATGCAACGCCTATCTGGGGCACCTACCACACATCAAATCTCGGGACCCCAGCCGAATTTGGACCCACTCCCGCTAGCTAAAGATTTGCATGGTTCGGATCCCCGAGAAGGGTTGGCTCAAGCCAGAGTTTTTAGACCCTTGGCGCAGCCTACTGAGAGGCTTTATTCCCTTGATATTACTGATCTTGATCCGAGCTCAGAGAAAATTGCAAACCTTGAGGAGCTGGTCGAAAAGGCACAAGGCTTTAACTCCATTTATGGCATTGAGGATGGGTATACCGAGGTTGCCGTAAGGCTGCCAGATAGATTCAGAATGCCACATATTGATTGTTTCAACGGGTCTGGGGATTCAATGGCACATATCCGGCATTTCGTGGATATCCTGAAACCGATGAGTCTGACTAAGCTGTAGAAACTCTCTCTATATGCCATAACCCTGTCAGGTGCAGCTGCCACTTGGTATGCCGAATTGGAGGACACAGTGAAGCAAAACTGCGAGAAATTGGCTGAGGCCTTTATTGATCAATATTCTTACAACACCCAGGTTGAAATGACCTTGCAAGAGCTTGAAGCAACCTGCCAGAACCCAACATAGCCCTTTGCGGAATTTGTTGCAAGGTGGAGAACAAACGTAGCACAAATAACAAATCGCCCTTCCGAGAGGTACCAAGTGCGGATAGTGGTGCAGAACCTTGAGCCTAATATGCTGCAAAAGTTAATAGTGGCACCGCTGTATACTTTCAAAAGTTTACATGAACTGGGGATTCAGATTGAGGATGTGTTCAATAGAGGGATTATTTCCAGAACAAGTAAACCAGTAAGGAGGGTTTCTGTCGGGAGTACCAATGCTGGCGGTAGCACTGTTCCCAAACCCGCTAAAATCAATGCAGTCGCCATAGCCGATCCTTTTGCCAAGGCCAGTCTACAAACAGCCAGCCCAGCCCGAGCTCATGGCAGAACTTTCACCCCCCTCTATATGAGCCTAACCAGCGCACTGAAAGTCCTGATGGAGAGAGGGTATCTCAAACCCCTTGATCCTCAACCTCTGCCTAACCCACTCCCTGCCGGGCATAACTCCACAAAATACTGCGTGTACCATCAGCAGCGCGGCCATGGCACCGATGGTTACTACCGCCTTCATCATGAGATCCAGAATCTCATTGACAACCGGACAATAGTTCCACCACAAAACCCCAAGGACCAAGTACCTCTTCCACATCTCATCCTCGGCCATACACTGTCACCCACCTATAACCCCAGTACATACACCCCGATCCATATACTCAAGCCCGAGATGTTTACCCCGGAAAGTGTGGGCTTAAGCACGATGGATGCACTTGAACCCCAATCATCTCAAACCTATGAACCCACTACTTCTGAGCTGGGAAGCATGATTGAAGATGTTCAGAGAACTGTGGCAGATTTAGCTTTTGGAATTTTGGCTCCATTGTCGACAACATCACAGGTTAGAAGTTTCAATCCAAAAGGCTCCTCGATCTTGGGGCAAGCTGCAACTGAAAATGGCCAACCTGAAGCCACCTCAGATCTTGGTGTTGGCATGTCGACAACAACAGGGCTCCGCTCTGATATAGAGACCCAATCCCTTGGCAAGGTGGAGGCAAGTGGTAAGAACAAGGTAGGGGCTTGCATTGGTCCCCATGAATGCCTCTGGTGGGCTGTTGAGGCTTTAAAAGCCGAGGGACTGAACAAACAGCAAGTGCTTGCAGTGGTTGCAAAAAATGTGGATAATACTTTTGCCACTCAAGTTGGGGGCAGTTTGAATCAAGGGACAAGTCGGGGGAAGGGCTGTCGTACCGAAAATGTTCCTTTCAGCTCTAATCCTGCATTCAGAAGAGATTAGCAAACCCAGTCAGCGCCAACCAACCCCTTTGTTAGTGCATCCAGCAAAACTCCACAAACCTCAAAGTACCAACCCCGAGGCCAGAGGGTCTTCCATGCCCTCTACATGCCTTTGTCCAAAGCTTTCCAAATCCTTATAGGACAAGGCCATCTCAAACCCCTTGAGCATCGGCCTCTCCCAAATAAACTTTCTCCCTCCCATGATCCGGCCAAGTACTGTGCCTTCCATCAACAAACCGGTCATGATACTGACAGTTGCTTTCGTCTTCACCACGAAGTACAAGATTTGATTGATAAAGAGGTCATTGTCGCACCAAGTCCTGCAAAGTCTATCGCACCGGGTCAGTGAACTTGGGAGATAATGTGATTATGTGATCGGGAGATGAACCAGCTGCCGATGGTGCTCATTTTACTCCGGATGTGGGGATGGCACGCATTGTTTTGATCAATGTGCAAATGTTGTTTACTTTACTTTCTGACTTGGGTATTGGGTCAGTTTTGTTGTATTGTTTTGAGTCAGTCTTTTTGTACTGAGTCAGTTGGGTCTGTCTTGTTGTCTCGAGTCAGTCTTGTTGTTAGAGTCGGGTGATTTCGGGGGTGTCACCTCGGACATCATTATCTTGTTTTGTGTTTGTCTTTTACACTCTTTTGAGTCTGTTTCTGCCTTGGAGCCAGATACGCTAGAAGATTTGAATGAAACAGCAGTGATTTTCACAGTTTTGAGTTTGTTTCTGCCTTCAAGCCAGTTGTGCCAGAAATTTGAATGGAACGACAGTGCTTTTCACTTACTTTTTCGTGCCTTGAAATCGTTGCATTGACCTAAGTTTTTCAAAACTTTTTGAATACTGTGATGAAAACAAAGAGGGAGGAATTCCTCGGGATTTGTAAAAATTTGATCAATTGAGAGAAAGAGAGGCATGCTAAGCCCTTAATGAATGAGATCATGTTTGTTAATGTGAGTACTGAAAAGGATCCTGGCTTGATCTAGATTGGTTCTACTTTGTCTTCAGCGTGAGCGACTAGTCGCTTTCTAAAAAGATTTCAAAAAATGTTTTGCGTGGTCCCGCGAAGACTTGTGTGGTATTGATTTTGAGATTGTGTAGCTTAGGATCACTCTCAAGCTCAAGACTCAACCCGTTTGCTTTCAAACCATGAACTTGGATTCAGAATGTTCAACGGTCAACCACAATGTGAGGCTTATATGGTCAAATTTGAAGCAACCACAATGTGAGGCCTATATAGCCAGATTTGAAGCAGCCTATTGTAGACGCGCCCGCGTGGGGGCCTTCGCTACAGTTCGAACTCGATTTTGTTGTCACGGTTCTTAATGTTGAACCAAAGAGTCCAAATCCGGAAAATCGTTTTGAGAAACAGATTTTTGAAAAGTAGTGCCAAACGTGGACTGCTTTGCCAGATACAGAGTCGCCACCTAAATATTTTAAAATGGGAGAATTTAGGAAACCCTGACGCGGTGCCGAAGGCCACATGTCCGTCATCACCGGAGTTGTCTTGGCTCGGGAGCTAGGGTACGATTGGGGAAGGTCAGCTATGAGCACCCCCTCTCGCCCGGTCCGAAGACCGGCCTCTACTAACCGTGATATCCGTTTTTGAAAACGTTATGTGTTTTTATTCCATTTATTAGCCTAGAATTACTATGTTATGCGCACAGCAAACAAGTATAGACTAGATCGCCTAATTTGAAAATAAGCATTGCATATCCGTTTATCTTAAAAAAATGTTTTGGAATTTGCTACTCGCAAGTAGGCTAAAACACGGATTTCAACGAGTTATTCCAACTCAAGCAATTCTACCTTCACCCACATGCAATCAAACAGTTTATCACATAAGCATCTAGCCACATGGTAAACATACTGTCATGGTAGCATTCACACGCATGCAATATGCTAAAGCATTAAAATACTTACATAGTACTCCGTGCCAAAACAAAGAACTCATTAGCAAACATGCATGATCCAAGTCCATGTTAAGTGCCTAATGCATCGCATACAAAATGTTGCTGGAATAGGCTCGGCTAATCTAAACATGGCATGTGAAATGCGATCAATTGATGCACGTATTCAATTTGGAATTGAAGTACAAATGCAGTTAGCATGATGTACCGAGCCCGGTGCATGCAGGACAAATGAATGAATGCATGCATGCATAGCATAAGGTATGCTAATTTGAACGTGTCCTATTACTAACCATCAAAGCGGGTAAGTAAAAGGGAAGAAAGAAGTGGGGATTGGAAGACATACACACCACCCACACACGCTTATTACAGATTTTCCCTCACTCGGAGGAACCGAATAAATATTACAAATTAATTAACTACGCAAGCTAATTAAATATTACAAATTGCCTAATTAATTAATAAACTAATTAAGCTAGGAAAATAGATAAACCACCTCGGGAGGAGGGCCAAATGCAGCGCATGCCCGGATCTTGCTCGGAAACGCACCGCCATGCATAGGCTGCCTCTGTTTTCCTTCCTTTACTTCTCTGGAGGCTGCCAAAATCTCAGAACTGGTTCCTTGGACACTGAGGAGTGCCACCGGCTGAATGGAACTGTCACCGGCAGTGTGTTATGGCCATCGGCACAAAATGAAGCTGTCGGCAGAGAAGGGATTGCCGGTCGGCACTTGACACTGCCGGTCGGCAAAGTGTTCCTGCAGAATCTGCAATTGACAGCAACAGAGGGCAGGGCAAAGCATGGCAGCACCATTCAAAGCATATATGCACCATTCATGTCCCTTATCATGTTTGTGACTCAAAGGGGCATGTGTCTCGATTCTCGGACCACCAATCACGCATTTCCATGCATGATGGCCCAAGTGATCAAGTACGCAACTTTCATGTCAAATGAAATGCAAACCAAACAAACAAATTAAGGCCCAATTCCTATCACCAAGTCAAGGAACAAGGCATGCATGCAAGATGCAATGCAACCTAGGCATGCAAGCTAAGGATGCAACATGGCATGGCAAGGCACTTATGCAAGCATACAAGCAAACACGAGGCAAAACCAACCAATGAAAAGGTGGTCTAAAACATGATTTGGGCAGCTCTAGTTAGGCCTAAAACAAGGGCCAAAGTGACCAAAACAAGGGACCAAAACACATACACACATGCACATGTTAAAGGGCCGACACTTAGGCACAAATTGGACAACTCAAACACATTTGAAAGGGGTATAACATGGACTAATGGCATGCAAAGTAAGCATTGAAAATCATGTTAAGGTGGTGTCAAACCAAGCAACAAGATAGGCTAAACATTAGCATGCAAATGGTCCAAGTGCTCAAAGTAAACCAATGGAGTATTGAACTACACTTAGCAAGACCAAACATGGCATGGACTAAATGACTAAAAACAGAATTTTAGCACATAAAATAAAGCCCAAAAGACCACTTAGATGGCATCTAAATGGCTCAAATTCAAAGGCATGCACAAGTGCCAAAACATGGAGCATACTACACAAGCTTCCAAAGCATTAAAGATGCATCCAAGGTAAATATATAGGCATGCAAATGGGACTAAAATGACATGGTGGATGGTTCCAAATCACCAAATCAATGCAAAAATGTCTTGATACACACTCATACACTTAAGGCCAACAAGCCGGAATGCAAGGGAGCTATACTAAGCATGCCAAATTCGACCCAAACAACCTAGGACAGACCTAGAACATGGCAAAATATGCACAAAATCTTCACAAGACTAAGCCTAAAACATGCTCCCACAAGGGCTAACAACCTAAGGCACATTGAGGCAATAACATGGCATTACATGGTAGGTATGCTAAGCATGCATGGTGTACGAAAACCAAGTAAAAACAGAGGCATAATATGACATATTAAGCACAAAAAACAGCCAAGGCATGGTCAATACACACTCTAACATGGTGCTCCCTCAAGAGGCCAAAAATGGTCCATTTCAAGGACAACAAGGAAAGGGGATGGACCTCTCCTTTTAGAGACTTCAAGGCACCATCTTCACCACTGAAATCCCTCAAGATTTCAGTGGTGAAGAGGCCCAAACACCAAAGTCTCGAAACTCACTCAAAATGGCTCAAAATGGGGCCTTTCAAGGCCTAAGAAGGGTCAAACACCCTCAAACCACAAAACACCCTTAATAAACAATCAAGAGGGTCTAAAAACAGAACTTTTTTGTGTTATACAATAAACACGAAAACAGCTCTAAGATAGGTAGAAAATCAATGCAAAAATGTGGAATATAAAGTCAAAATTGTTACCCTTGAAGACTTTCTTCACAAACAGTGGACCAGCTGGTTCTTCAAGCTCAAAACCACTCAAGAACACCAAGAACAACCTCTTAGAACCTCAGTAGCTAAAGGAAGGTGAAACACTATGTGTTTGTGTGCAATAGTAAGACACAAACACACTTTAACACACACAAGAGGGAAAAAGAGAGAGATAATGTGTATCAAACCCTAACCCTATAACTCAAACCATGAAAATGGCTGTCTAGGCTCTCTAAAATATCTCAAGTGTCTAACCCTTGCAACAAGAGAGAGCCCCTCTCTTTATGGAACTTCTTGTCTTGTAAAGCTTACAAGACAAGCTTTATAAGAGGGAGATCCCTCCATACACGTGTATGGAGGGGAGCAAAAAGCAAGACAGCTGTCTTAAAATATCTGCAAAAGCAGATGCACAGTAATCGGCCGGCCAAAAATGTCATTTTGGCAAAAAAGAGTGCCAACCGGCAGAAAATAGTGCTGACCGGCAACAAATAGTGCCGGCCGGCAATATACATTGCCGGTGGCAGCAAAAACCAGCCGGTGGCCTCTAGCCACTGCCGGTGGTGAGTAGGGATGCCTCACAAGGCATTCCCTGCCCCTCCAAGGCAAAACACAAGTGTTTGGTGTGAAACCAGATACTAAACGGTTGAGTTCGGAGATCCTGAGATAAGGCGCGCGAGCCGAGACCTCCGGGAACTCCAAGCGAACACAAACATGGATAATCACTGAGTGCGCAAACGGTGACGTCCAAGTCTTGAGGACGGTCAAAAATGGGGTGTCTACACCTATGAACTAGGGGCAAGAAGATCAAGTGTTATCAAAGGAAGCTTGCGTAGCTGGATGAGAAGCAGCCCTTGAACTAAGGGCAAAAAATGTCAAATGTGCTCGAAGAGTAAAAAATTGGGACATTTCTCAAGCTAACGAAGATAGGCAAGAATGCCAAATCCCAGAAGGGAGGAAAGAAGAGAGTATTGCTGAAGTACAATTGAGTTCCTATCCACGACACTGGGGGCAATTCAGACCCGGCTGGATGGACTCCTACATCATCAGCAAACATCAGCCAATCTCTTGGATTCAGATGGATTCTAGATCCTACGACCATTCAACATAGACTTGTTACACCTTTTACCCTTGAGAGGCTCGCTGGGCCGAAAACCCAGAAAGGCGACCTAGGCAAAAATTAGAGCAAGAAAGAAAAAAAAAATGAAAAGAGATGAAAAAAAAGAAAAAAAGAAAAGAAAAGATGAAAAATAAATAAAGAAAAAGAAATAAAAAATTCTGAAAAGAAATGAACATAGAAAAGAAGAAATGAAAAGAATTGAAAAGAAAAGAAGAACATAGCTCGCAAAGTTGAAAACCCAGAAAGGGCAGTCTTGGCAAAATTTAGAGCGCAAAAGGAGAGGTTAATACCCGAGTATACCTTAACCCGGAACTACGTTAGGCTTGATTCCCATCTTTGGGATATGTAGGCAACTTCATTCTAAAGTCCAGCCATAAACACTTCCAAATCGATTGCGTCCATGTACTGGTTCTGATCATCTTTGTCTTCTCTGTATCCGAGAGTTCGGTTGTGATCGTCACTTTAAGGACTGATTACAGTGCACTGTGGTGCCATTTAGACAAGGGGCAACTTTTCGTTGCCGTGCGGTGTCATTTAGGTAAGGGGCAATTTTCCATTGTTTTGGATCTGAGGTTGTGCATATCAAGAGTAAATTCTGTGTTGGTCGAGCAGTGGCCATTTGTAAAAACAGTTTTTGAGAATTTTTAATAAGGTTGAATAATTTTCTCTCGAAAATTATTTCATTTTTCCAAAACTGGACCACATCTTGGACCCAAAAAGGAAAATTTTCAGTGCTCATAACCTAACTTGCATGATTTTAAATCAGAAAATCGAACAAGTATGTTAATCTAACTCTCATATTGGTCAAAATTGTTTTAGTAGAAAGCTAAAACAAAAAATGGTCAAAATGATGAACTAAGGGGCACAGTTGAGTCAGGTGTTTTGTCTTTTCCCCATTGTCAACATACTTGCCAGAAAAGGCACTCAACGTGCCAGAAAGGGCACTCTATTTGCCAAGAAGGGTACAACTGAAGTTTGCAGCAAAGGGCTGAAAGCTCTTTCAGCCTCCAAGCAGCGAGGTATCAAGCCAAGTGCGAAGCATGAAATGGAATGGATCAGGATATTCCACTCCCTCATCTATACAGGTCTGGTCACATCCGAACTGGCCAAGGGCGTCATCAACCGATGTTAGCTACAGATTTGCTACACCTAGTTGTAGTGCAACCCCTCTGTGGGAAAGTTCACTGTTGTGAGCAAAAGAAGAAGAAATCTGGTAGAATATCGGGGTAAGAGCCCACAACTTCTTGTTTATCCATCAACCACCCAGGGAAGGGGTAAAAAAAAAAGAGAGATTGAAGAATAGAGAGATGTGCGCTGAGAGAAAAAAGTGAGAAAAAGGGCTTTTCAAAGAACAAGAGATTGAGTGCTAGAGTGATGTGAGAATCACAAATAACAAATGGTAGGAAGCGTTACCCGAAGAAACTGTCTCCTCATGAACTGAGAGGTCTCTCATCTTTGTAACACATCTGAGTGTTGTGTGTGTGTTTTTGTTTGTCTCGGTTCTTGTTTTGAGTCGTTTCGAGTGTCAATAGATGTGTCTAGGTTGTTTTACCTTTGTTTTTTGTTGATTGAGTCATTTTTTATGGTGGTCAGTCATAGGCTCAGTACCCGGTTAAGAACTCATTCCTCACTTTCAATTTCAAAAAAAAAAAAAAAAACTTTTTGTGCTCAAAGTGTTGTGTCATTCTCCATATTTGTGCAAAACAGGATTTGTTCTTTCATAAAACTGTAGGGTTCAACCCAGGTCATGTTAGAACAGTAAAACCAGGATCTATCTGAAGCTATATGGGTTCCAAACTGCAAAGCAAAAGAAAAGAGGGAAAATTTGGAGCATCTGAGTGTGTTTCAACTTCAGAAAATTCCGTGATTGTACTCCGGATGTACCTCTTCAGGGCCTTGCCAATGCTCCGAAGTATGAGTGTGCCTCTACCTCAAGCTCAAGCTCAAGTCTGTTTCAAAGCTAGAATGGCAATCAAAAGTGCTCTCCCTAAGTACCAGTCCCTGCTAGAGGCATCTTGGCCGTGTTTGCAATGAGTTCCTAGGAGACCAACTGCGACGGTGGGAACTAGTGTTCGAATGGCTGATGCCTAGAACACAATGGTTTAGAATTTCTGAGACTAAAGTCTGGTTTGAATACCCAGGGGTGTATTATCGGCTTGAAATCTGTATGGCAGCCCCATAGATTGATATATCATGTGTATGCACCTCAATTCTGGATAGTGAACCAACCTAGTCTGTCACCCCATTGGAGAATAGGGAAGGTTCTGAATATGATCAGGAAGAAAAATGGCATCCGTGGCTTTTACATGCAGATGCCGCTACTTGTTAGCATTTTCGGACTTCTGTACTGCGAGTTGAAGGTAAGTGTTCGAAGAACACAAGGGGAGATCCCCGTCAGAGTAGAGCGGTTCAACACCACTCACCCCATGAGGTGCTTTCTAAAGCGCCGCTTTGTTTGTTTATTGCATTCCCTAAACATCATGCTCCACATTGCTTGTAACATGTATCATATGATCGCACTTATTACATTTATTTGCATCTTGTGCTATCTTCTATCATTTATCCTTTCACGCTGTGCAGTGTTTAGGATCGTTGTCTCCCGGGGCTTTCTCAGGTTGTGCCGAGTGCGCCCCTGAACGGTTGTCTTTGGACCTTTTCTCACGATTTCAGCGGGGTTAGAGTGTTCTTTTCCTCACACGATTTTAGCGTGTTTGGAATTCATCTCGGGTTGTGTTGTGCGCGCACCTGAGTAGTTGTTTTCGGACCTCTTCTCACGATTTCAGTGTGGTTAGAGTGCTCCTTTCCTTACACGATTTCAGTGTGCTTGGAATTCATCTCGGATTGCATTGTGCACGCTCTTGAGTAGTTGTTTTCTGACCTCTTCTCACGATTTTAGTGTGGTTAGAGTGCTCCTTCCCTTACACGATTTCAGCGTGTTTGGAATTTATCTCAGGTTACGTTGTGCGCGTACCTAGGCGGTTGTTTCTGACCTTTTCTCATGATTTCAGTGTGGTTAGAGTGTTCTTTTCCTCACACGATTTCAGCGTGTTTGGAATTTATCTCAGGACGCATGATGCGTAAGCCTGGGCGTGTTTTATCTTGGGACACGTGAAGCACAAGCCCGCGTGGTTTCTGATCTCTTCTCACGATTTCAGCGTGGTTAGAGTGTGCCCTTCCTCACACGATTTCGGCATGTTTGGAATTTGTTTTCCTCTTCTCACGATTTCAGCGTGGTTAGAGTGTTCTTTTCCTCACACGATTTCAGCGTGTTTGGAATTTATTTCCGGTTACGTTGTGCGCACACTTGGGCGGTTGTTTTCGGGCCTCTTCTCACGATTTCAACATGGTTTGAGTGTCCCTTTCCTTATACGATTTCAGTGTGCTTGGAATTTATCTCAGGTTGTATCGAGTGCGCCCTTGAGCGGTTGTTTTCAGACCTCTTCTCACAATTTCAGCGTGGTTAGAGTGTTCCATTCCTCACACGATTTCAGCGTGTTTGGAATTTGTTTTCCTCTTCTCACAAATTCAGCGTGATTAGAGTATCTCAGGACGCGTGAAATATAATCTTGTACAGTTTTTGATTCTTAATTTACCCTGCGCGGTTGTTTTCGGGCCTCTTCTCACGATTTCAGCGTGGTTTGAGTGTTCCTTTCCTCACACGATTTCGGCGTGTTTGGAATTTGTTTCTCCTCCTCTCACGATTCCAGCATGATTGGAGTATGTCGCCTTTTACATCTACTGTACTATCTGTTACATCGCATCTATTATCTATTGCATCACATCTGTTATGTCTATTGCATTACATATAGAATATATTGCATGCATGTATTGCATTGTCCATCTATTGCTTGCATCCTTTCCATGTTAAGATTAGTCTAACATGTGCCCATACTTTTCGCGTTAAAGCATGGTTCTGTGATTATGTATACGTGCCTATTCCACTAAGAGAATTGTGGTCAGAGAGTGGCGGCACTGTTTCTGTGTTAGACGTGGTCTGTTTTGTGTCTATGCCTTTTCTAGGTAGAAATGTGGTTTGGCCGCGTGCCTTATCCATTGCATCCATTACATCGTAGTTTTTTTTTTTGGTTGCATTCAGCATATAGGATCACGATCTTTCCTCAGCAGATCATTCCTCGCTTATATCATGCCACCCAATTGCTTGTATTCTTTCTGCGAAACACATAGTTCTACCTGTGCATGCACCTATTCCACTAAGAGAATTGTGGTTAGAGCGCTCCGACACCTTTTCTATGTTACACGTAGTTTGATTTTGCATCTCCATCCCTTTATAATATTTGTGTGGTTTTGCACTGCTTGTGGTTCGATTATTCCATTGCATTGTATATTATTACACTGTTTTGTTATATTGTGTATCATTTGCACTCTGCCCTTGAACTACGCTGGTTTGATTCCTTGCAAATGGATACTTACGCAGCCTGTAGGCCCAACCATTTATTTATCTATCCGTATTTTGTTTGTTTGTCCAAGTTTTCCGCCTTGTCAAAAATGAGTCGTCTCTGGAATTTGACATTCACTCACGCCATTTCATGACTTCGAGCTCGGTCAAAGAGGGGCAACTATAGACACCCCATTTTTTACCGCCCTTAGGACTTGGGCGTTACTGATGATTTACTTTGTGGTGAAAGTTGTGTAGGACAAAAGTTCGATTTCTTCGGCAAGAGGAGAGTCAAATCCTAAGCACATACCCCATTTTGGATCAAAGCTATTTTGGATGGTTTTTAGACCTTAAAACCCTCTCTTTCAAAATATTTTTGAAATAAAGTTCCTACGATGTTCCAAGGCTCACATTTCGTTAAATGTTGCGCTTTTCGGTAAACTGAGCGAGGACAAAGTGGAAATGAATGAAAGAGAGATGAAATCTTTGAAAAATCTTTCAAAACACCTTGTTCGGGGGTTTGGAGTTGAAGAAAAGAAGAGGAGAGGAAGAAACCCAGTTGGGGAAGGAGTTAGGCATGAATCGTTAAGAGAGAGTCGAGCAACCGTCGCTAAATCTGGCCTATCCTTTTGAATACTTGGATTTTAGATATGAGGCCACCACCATTGGAAATCTTACTTCTGGGGCTTCATTTTTCACTTTAGAATCTCCTAAAGTCGAGTCCGGATGGGGGAGATATGGTTGGTTGAAGTTGGGCATCATTCTGGTTGGACTGAAACTGAGCAGTATTCACTAAAAGAGGGATATCTCATAGCACACTTGGAATTTTGAGGTGAGACTTTCAAATTTGGAAAGAAGACTTCCAGGGCTACAGTTTAGGCTCAGGAATGACCTGAAAAGGACTCCAGATGAAGAAATTAGGCTTGCTTCAAGTCAAGGACCAGTATTGATTTTTTCCATCGGCCTCTATGGGACTGCATCGGCCACAATTGGACCTCATCGGCAATAGGTCGGCCAAAAGTGAACCTAATCGGCCACAAATGTTGGCCAATCAGCTAAAAATGTCTAGAAAGCCCAGAATAGGCAGATATTTCTCCTCCAGCTATTTCCAGCTTGTGCCACCTGTCCTAGCTCAGATATTTTCGACCAAGCTTGATATTTTGCTATATAATGAAGCCTTATATCTCATTTTCAAGGGTTAGAACATGAGAGGATAGATTAGAACAATTTTGGCAAAAGATTTGGGAGCCTCTCTCTCTAGAAACTTTCTCTAGATTTCACTCTCTCTAAGGATTTTGTGCTTGAAGGCTTGCATACGTCCATTTTCAACCTATCAACCCTTAAGAAGACTTGATCACCATTGGGGTAACGTCCCTTGAAACTTGTTTTGTGCTGCTAAAGCTTGGTTTTAACTCAAAAATCTTGCTGTTTTGCTGTTTGGCGTCAAGGGTGAGCGCTTGTCCCTCTAAAGCTTTGTTTTGCATGCTTGTTTTACCACCTTTGCAAACTATTTTTGGCTTTGTTTTGAACTAAAGAAAACTCTATGTTTCAGCCCTAAAAATGGTGGTTTAGGCCTATTTTGTGTTAGGGGGTTGTCTCTCCCTTTTGTTCCTTAGCTTGTATAGCTTTTCAGCCATCTTCTAAGGCCTTTCAAAACAACTTTTCATGGCCTTTTAACCACAGAAATCCAAAGGATTTTCAGTGGTAAAAACCCTATTTTGAGGGCCCAAATAGGAGAGGGTGGTCCCCTCTCCTCTTGTCTTGCTTGCTAGTGTTGATGGCCAACCAAATGAGCATGTGTTTTTACTTCTTTATGGCTTTTTTTGGGCTCATTTTTGTGACTTATCAGACCTTCCATGACTCTATTTTTGGCTGTCTTGGCCACTTCTTGCATGCTTATTGCACTTGTAGTGTAAATCCTCTTTGCTAGCCTTGTTAGCCTTACAAAGTAGCATGCTTTTGTGGTTTAAATTAGCTTAGTTCAAGCATGTTTTTGGGGTTATTTTTCCATGATATAACTTGGATTTTTGTTGGCGAAGCCATCTCATGCTTGGTCTTGATAGGTGTAGTGTAATTCACTTTATTTGCCTGGCATCCATCATGCCTTATGCCCTTCATGCCAGCATATTTTGGCTTCCTTGCATACATGTTTTAGACTCATTTTAACATGTTCTAGGACTCTTTTGGGTTGCCCTTGCCATATGCTTCATGTTTTGCATAGTTGTAGTGCAAGTGCCTTGCTAGCCTTAAGCTTTGGGCACCATAGCATGCTTCATTTGTATCATGTACATGACTTGGCATCATTCCACATGACATTTCAGAGCATGTAGCACTGCCATGTTCCCACTTCATTCACCCTTTGAGTGCCTCTAAGGGTTGTGCATTTGTTACCTTGTTTGTGGCTTAGTGTGTATGCATGCATGCCTAGGCATTTGTGCCTCAATCTTAGCATATTTTGGTCTTTGTTTAGACCTATTTGAACTCTGTCCATGATTGGTTCATGGCTTTGTACCATGTATTGCATGCCTCGTTTGTAGTCCTCTTTGGTAGCTTTAAGCTTTCTTGTATTGATTGAATGGTTTGGCATCATTTCATACCTTATTTCAGTGCTTATAGTGTTGCTACACTCTTACATTTGTCACTCCTTGAGCACTTTTGAGAGTTATGCTTTTATGCTTAGTTGGTGGGCTAGAGCATGTGCATGCATTGTCTTGCATTTCATGCCATCATTTCAGCATTTTGGCCACTGATTTGGGCATGATTGAGGTCTGTCCATTTTAGTTTAAGTCCATCTTGCATGTTGTTGCATGCTTGGTACATTGCATCTTGTTGCATGCTAGTTGCATATTTGTTGCATTGCATCATGTGTGCATGCTTGAGTTGCATCGCATTTGGCATGATTATCTTGCATTGCATAGCATCTCCATGTTGCGTACATTGCATTGTGTTTGGTTTGGGGCGTTAAGCCAAACACGAGGGACGAGGGACGTTTCATACTTGAAGTAATGAAACGTGCCTCAATTCTCGGTGGCCGACCCTCTTGATCGTGCATGATAGAGGTTAAGGCATTTATGTGTTTTTGTGCATTTCATCCATTTTGATTTGTGCAACTCAGCCTCTTTGGCCATCATGCATCGAAATGCGTGATTGATGGCTCAAGGGCCGAGCACTACATTCCTTTGAGCTTTGAATATGATAAGGGGTGTAGTTGCATAGCATTTTCTTGCAAATACATTACCATGCCTCTGTTTGTGCTCTGTTGCAGCAAAAAAGGAAGTTTGCAGGAAGAGATGGCCGATCGGCTATCCAGTGTACTGATCGGCTAACAATGTTTGACCGATAGCCTCATATTTGGTCGATGACCAATATCCACTGGCCGATGGCCACCCCTCTTGGCCGATGACCTCTTAGAGTGTCCATGAGGTGGTTCAGAAGCATCACAGAGGTTGGCATAATTTTCAGAGGTGCAGAAGTGTGCAAACAGAGGCAACATGAGGCATGTCAAAGGATTTCCGAGCGAAGCTGACCGAGCATGCATATGCCCCTCTTCTCGAGGCCATTTTAACTACTTTGTATAGTTAGTTAATTTGTAATTAATTAGTTAATGTGTTAGCTAATTTAATTCATTGTTGTAAATTCTTAATTAGCTTAGTGTTTGCTAATTTCCAATTTGGTTATGTAATAGTTAGTCTAATTAGATTATTAGATTAGTTAAAATAGCTTAGCGTAGCTAGCTTGTATTATTCATTCGGACCCTCCGTCGAGAGGGCGAATTTTGTAATAAGTGTGCGTGCGTGTGTGAATGTCTTCCAACCCCATGTCTTTTCTCCCTTTTACATAATTGCTTTTGATGGTTAGTTTTAGGGCATGTTTCAATTAGCATACTTATGCTTGCATGTTTGCATATATTCATTCGTATTGCATGCACTGAGCTCGGCGCATCATACAAATTGCATTGTATTTCAATACGTTTACTTGAATATGTGTTCAACAACATGTTATCAAGTTGCATTTCATATGCCATCTTAGAATAGCCCAGCCTATTTTAGTTGCATTTTTACATGTGTTGCATTAGGCATCTTAACATAGCTAGGATCATGCATTGATTACTAACTAGTTGTTGTTTTGGCTCGGAGTACACTGTAAGTGTTTATGCTTTAGCATCCCTGCATGTGTGTTATTGATTTCCATGACAACATGCTTGCCATGAGGCTATTTGCTTAAGTGATTAACTGCATGAATGCCTGTGGGTGAAGGTTGGACTGCTTGAATGGGAAAACTTCATTAAAATGTGTGTTTTAAGCCCACATGAGAGTGGCAAAATCATGTTTTCTAAGCCCACTTGATGGTGGCAAATCCACGTGTTAGCCTACTTGGGAGTAGCACCTTCAAATCATTTTCAAACAAACGAACATGAGATGTTTTGTTCCAACTTAGGCGATCTAGTCTATACTTGTATGCTATGCGCATCACATAGTAATTCTAGATAATAAACCAGAATAAGAACACATGTGTTTTCAAAAACAAAATATCATGTTAGTAAAGACCGATCTTTGATCGGGCAAGCGGGGGTGCTCATTGCATGACCTTCCCCTCTCGTACCCAAGTTTCCAAGCCGAGGCAACTTTGGTGATGACGGACATGTGGCCTTAGGCACGAGCCAGGGTTTCCTAAATTTCCCAAAAATAAAATATTTAGGTGGCGACTCTGTATCTGACCAAGCAGTCCATGTTTGACACTTCTTTATAAAAATCAGTTTTCCAAAACGATTTGCCGGATTTGGACTCTTTGGTGATTTATCGGTCTTGCATTGCACTTTGTGAGATTAGATTCAGAACCGTGACATTGAGTCCGAACTGTAGTAGCTAAGAACAAAACGGATTTCGCGCCTTCACGTGCGGAGCTAGGACGTTCGGGCACTTCTACCCCAGGTTAAGGAGAAGGGTTGTGTATTAGGTAGCTGATAACCAACACGGAAAAAAAGCTGCTTGGACCCCTTATGGCAATGAATCTTACTTTGAATCGTTTAAATGCTAGGTCATTTCCCTCAAGTTACGCGTTGCACTTGCCTCCAGGTGTTTCAAAAAGTGAGCAAAGGGCGCCGCATCGACGCTTGTGTGCGGTGAAAAATGGGCAAAGGTTCCCGCATTTTGCTGGACGAGTGAGGGTAAAGAAGCTAGTCGAAGACTATAGGTTTGGGGTAGCCACTTGGAATATAGGAACCTTAACTAGTAAGACGATGGAGTTGGTAGATGTTATGATTAGGAGGAGAGTTAGTATAGCTTGCGTACAAGAAACTAAGTGGACGGGTGAGAAAGCTAGGAAAATTGAGGATATCGATTTTAAACTGTCTTATAGTGTTAAGGATAGACGCATGAATGGGGTAGGAATCTTAATTGTCAAAGGTCTTGTGGAGAATGTAGTGGTGGTCATTAGGAAAGGGGATAGGATTATGTTAGTTAAACTAGTTATTAAAGGGAATATAGTGAACGTTATTAGTGCATACGCCCCTTAAGTGGGATTAGATGATCAAACTATGTGACAACCCACATTTCATGTCCTAGTCATGCTTGCATGCATTTATATATTTTGCCATGTTAAGTTGCTATAACAATCCATATTCATGTTGTAGTCATGTTCATGTTCATTTACATAGCTTTGTCTTGTTAAGTTTGCATTCATGAATCTTGTCTTGCCTGGTGGTTATGAGTTATGTCCAAGTATTGTATGCATGCTTTGTCCCTTTCCTGTTATGTTAAGCCTAGGTCATGTTAAGCCTAGGTCATGCCAAGCCTAGGTCATGCCAAGCCTAGGTCATGTTAAGCCTAGGTCATGCCAAGCCTAGGTCATGCCAAGCCTAGGTCATGTTAAGCCTAGGTCATGCCAAGCCTAGGTCATGTTAAGCCTAGGTCATGCCAAGCCTAGGTCATGCCAAGCCGAGGTCATCTTAAGCCTAGGTCACACCTTTGAACCTCTTACACCTTGGACCATCCTGGAACCGCTTTTGTGACCTCCACCATCACCTAGGCATATTGGCCGAGATGTTATCACCTAGGCATCCGAGATCCTTAATCCTTGCACCTAGTGATCTTGTTCTGGGACTGGAATGACCTAGACCGAGGTGTGGCACATCTAGGCCAAGGTGTGGCACAGCTTAGTCAAGTGTTGTCCTTCCTAGCCGAGGTCATTGTCACCCTAGTTGCCGAAGTCTTGTGGTTAGCCGATGTCACCTCTTGCCGGAGTGCCATTCTGAGTAGCTTGCTAGATACGCCTTGTCAGAACCTTGTCTTGTCAATCCATCACCTTTTTGAAGAGAACCAACCAACCGTTGCCACGTGTCCGAGCTGAGAGTTAAGTCAGCCGGCAGAGAGAGAAACCCCTCATTTGTTGTATATTGTTTTGAAGAGTAGAGAGAGAAGCTCTAGAAGAGGGAGAAGAGTTCTTGAGAGAGAGTAGATTTCCAAGCTTGATTCCTAGAGATCCAACCGTTAGATCCGCGTTCTAAGGTTAGATCCTTGATCTGCTCATGATGTTCCTTATGTTTATGTTATTGCATTGCATGATTGAAAATGATTTGTAAGCCATGCATTGCTTTGAAGTTCGGTTTTAGAAAGAGAAAATGGTTTTCATGTGTTCTTCAAGAAAAGTCATGTTTTGATCCGAAGGCTCATGCCTAGATCCATGTTTTTGTGTTTGTTCTTGCATGATTTTCAAAGTATGGGTATCTAGGTCCATGTTTTCGAACTCATGTCATGAAATCCCAGATCTTGTAATAACAAGTTATGATTTTAGCATTCATATTCTTCATGTTCTTCATGCTCATGTTCTTCATGTTCTTCAAGGAGGAAACCCAGATTTCCAGACTTCATTTCCCTAGGTGTGATCACTGACACCACTCTTGCCTAGATCACACACCTAGGCCAAGCATCGTATCTCACCTTGGCCTACCTTGCATGATCACTTGCACGTTAGTTTATCTTGCATGCACACCTAGGCTAACCACTGCACACCTAGGCCGACCATGGTACACCCATGCCAGCACCTTGTAACACCTCGGCAGACAGCTGCAAACTGAAGCCTAGGTAACCACACCTCGGCCAAGAGGTGTGGGACCTCGGCCAAGACCTCCTGAGTTCAACCAGCTAGGTCGTTTTAGCCTAGATCATCTCTGTGCATCCATTCCAGGACCTGGTTGGTACCCAGCATGTTTTCCCCAGGTATTTTCAGCATGTTTTCCCTAGATGTTTTCAGCATGTTTTCCCTAGATGTTTTCAGCATGTTTTCCCTAGGTATTTTCAGCATGTTTTCCCTAGATGTTTTCAGCATGTTTTCCCTAGATGTTTTCAGCATGTTTTCCCTAGATCATTTGCATTCATGTGAAGCTTTTTTTTAAGAGTGCATTCAATAGACTTTGACATGTGTTTGTAGGACTTGGACCTTTGCCTTGATCCCGACGTCCCAAGAACTAAGTGAGTGGTATTTTTAATAAAGTTATGTTATAACGTTTTGACAAAGCTTTGCCTCGTTTTGATAAAAGTATTTGATCAAGCATGAATGATTATCCCTATTTATATATCAAATACTATCTTGTTTTGATGACATGTCTTGAAAGTCCTTAGTTGCAGGGGACTATAATACAACTGCACTCTTGTCTTGAAAGTCCTTAGTTGCAGGGGACTATAATACAACTGCACTCTTGTCTTGAAAGTCCTTAGTTGCAGGGGACTATAATACAACTGCACTCTTGTCTTGAAAGTCCTTAGTTGCAGGGGACTATAATACAACTGCACTCTTGTCTTGAAAGTCCTTAGTTGTAGGGGACTATAATACAACTGCACTCTTGTCTTGATATGTCATCACCCCATGTATTATGTAGATGTTATTAACATCCCAAGCAAGATTTGAAAGGCCAAGATTTGATTGATGAACTTGATTCATCCCATGTTTTGAACAAAGCTATGATATATGTATTGTTTTGACAAGGACCTTGGAAATCATTCATGCAACCCCTTTATTACTTGTACCATTCACTGAGTATCCAAGCTCACCCTCCCTATGTATATATGTAGGTAATAAGCAAGAGGTCGGCTTCGCCAAGATGTGTGTTTTACAAGATGTTTTGGATGCATGTTATGTCGGCAATATTTATGTCGGCCATTTTTGAAGCTTATGTATTTTGAACATGTCGGCTTGAGAAGCTCTTTTGCTAAGATGTGATGTGTATTTTGTACTTCATTTCTTTATGTATTCAAGTTGTAAAGCTATATAAAGATGTATGCCATTTCATTTGACTTATGCACTGCTCTTATGGACCACTTGTATTTTAGATTATTGCTTCCGCACTTGTGAGCCCCCTATATAAATACTCTGATTGTGTGTGAATTTTGGAAGTCGGCCTTCGGTAATCACGGATTACTGGCCATCACGGCACCAAACTACTAGGGGCGGTTTGGGGGCGTGACAAACTAAGAGGGATATTTGGGAGCAAATGGATACGATTTTATGGGAGATACCCGTAGGTGAGAACCTGGTTATAGGTGGCGATTTTAATGGCCATGTAGGCATAGATAAACTAGGATATGAAAAGGTGCGTGGTGGATACGGTTTTGGTGACAGAAATGAGGCTGGAAAGAGTATCTTAGATTTTGCATTGACTTCTGACCTAGTGGTGGCCAATACAATGTATAAGAAAATGGAGGAGCATTTGATAACCTTTAAAAGGGAGTCAGTTAAGAGTCAAATAGATTATTTCTTAGAGAGAAAAGTGGACTACCTAAAATGCAATGATCGCAAGGTGATTCCTAGAGAGAGCCTGACCTCTCAACATAGGATCTTGGTACTAGATTTATGTTTTAGAGGGCAATACCAAGCTAGGAAGGATGGTGGGCGTCATAAGACGGGATGGTGGGACCTAAAAGGAAATAAATTAGAAATATTTAAGAATAGAATGGATAAGGAAGGTACTTGAGACTTGGAAGATGATGCTAACACTATGTGGAACGCGATGACCATTTGTATGAGGAGAATCTCAAGGGCAGTGCTTGGAGAGTCGAAAGGAACAGGACCCAGCTCTAGGAAAACTTGGTGGTGGAGGGAAGAGGTTCAAGTGGTAGTTCAGGCAAAAAAAGAGTGCTTTAAAAAGTGGCAAAAGGATAGAACTGAGGAAAACCTTAAGAGCTATAGATTGACTAATAAGGAGGTCAAGAAAGTAGTGAGAGAGGCTAAGTTAAAAGCTTATGATGACCTATACATTAGACTAGATAGTAAGGAGGGAGAGAAGAGGGTATACAAACTTGTTCAGATACGAGAGAGGAAAACAAGAGATTTTAATCAAGTTAAGTGCATCAAGAGTGAGGATTCTAAGGTATTGGTGAGGGATGAAGAGATTAAAGAAAGATGGAATCAAATAAGGCCTTAGGACCAGACGATATCCCTATTGAAGCTTGGAAGTGTTTGGGTAAAAAAGGGGTTGCTTGGTTGACTAGGTTGGTTAGCAAAATTTTGTTGACTAGGAACATGCCAGATGAGTGGATGAAAAGTATTTTAGTGCCAATCTACAAGAATAAAGGAGATTTCCATAACTGCAACAACTTTAGAGGAATTAAGCTAATGCGTCATATAATGAAAGTGTGGAAGAGGGTGATAGAACGCCGATTGCGAGATATAACAGAGGTGTCAAAGAATCAATTTGGGTTTATGCCTGCCAGGTCAACAATGGAAGCGATCTATCTTTTGAGGAGAGTAACAAAAAAGTATAGAGAAAAGAAAAAAGACATTCATATGGTGTTTATCGACCTTGAGAAAACATATGATAGAGTGCCATGGGATATAATATGGTGGGTGTTAGCGAAGAAAGGGTGACAAAAGGTTACATTGATGTGATTAGGGACATGTATGAAGGGTGGTGACAGCTATTAGATCGTCTGCTGGAGAGACAAATGAATTTTCTATCACTGTAGGGTTATACCAAGGATCTATCTTAAGTACTTATCTTTTTGCTTTAGTTATGGATGAGTTGACGAGAAATATCCAGGATGATGTGCCATGGTGTATGCTTTTTGCAAATGATATAGTGCTAGTGGATGGGACTAGAGAATGAGTTAATACAGAGTTGGAGATTTGGAGAAAAGCTCTTGAATCTAAAGGATTCCGGATAAGCAAAACTAAGACAGAGTACATGGAGTGTCAATTTAGTGACAATAACAATGAAAGAAGAGGAGAAGTGAAGATTGAGAACCAAAAACTACCTAAGAGTGAACATTTTCGTTATTTAGGGTCGATTATCACAACAACGGGGGAGATTGATGTGGATGTGGCCCATAGGATTAAGACAGGATGGTGTAAGTGGAGAAGTGCGTCTGGGGTACTGTGCGATAAACGAACACCCACTAGATTTAAAGGTAAGTTCTATAGAACGGCTATTAGACCAATGATGTTGTATAGGACAGAGTGTTGGGCAACAAAGAAACAACATGTAGATAAGATGAGTGTGGCTGAGATGAGAACGCTAAGGTGGATGTCTGGCAAGACTAGACAAGACAGAATTAGGAATGAGTGTATTCGGGAATGGGTTGGAGTAGCACCGATAGGAGATAAGTTGAGAGAAAATCGATTGAGATGGTTTGGTCATATTCAACGGAGACCAAAAGAGGCAGTAGTGAAAAGATGCAATGTTGTAACGGTAGATGGAAGTGTTAGGGGACGGGGTAGCCCTAGATTAACGTTTGTTAGCATTGTAAATATGGACATGCATCTACTTAATTTAACTAATGAAATGGTCTCAGATAGGGCCGCGTGGAGAAAAAAGATTCATGTAGCCAACCCCATTTGATGAGACATAAGGCTTGATTTGGTTTGGTTATCACCAAGGTAAGAACCCAAATTCGAACTCAAATTCTTCAAACCACCCCCCTAATTTACTACTCATTACTCAAATCAAGATCAAAATATGAATCACGGCCTAAATTGAACCCCAAAATCTTTGTAATTGGAGCATTGCCCCAAATAACTCGGATTGCCACAGAATCAAATCATTGCCATATCAGACTCCCCAGATTTTGGGAATGAAATCACGGTCTTTCTGATAGTTGATCCCTAAAATCAAATCAAATCAAATCATTTTCAAAATATCACAAAAGCACATAATTTGCATTCATGCCTATTGGGGGTAGGGTTGCCCTGTCCTAATTTAAAAATGAGATCTAGGATTCACTAAATCATTCAAAGAGGAAATAATACAATCCTAGAAAGGATGATATATTGCCCTAGTTTGGAAGGTGTTAATGCTCACTATATCCAAAAGGTAAGTTTGGTCACAAAAGGGTACATCAATTATTACAATTAATATACCTCTCAATCCAAAATGGAATTATCAAACAGTACTAATAGCATAATCTAATGCTTGCCTTATTGACATAACATAGCCCACGAATAGTGTCCGGAATATTATGCAACAAACCCGAGGATAGCTGAATGGGCACAATCAATTTCGTTTAAAAGTTACCATTGGATCTCGAAGTCGTCATCATCACCCATTAGGTGATAGTTGCCCAACCAAGGGAATTATGAGGAATTTTAATGATTCCTACCAAAACAATTAATCTAAACAATTGTCTTTCCATTATTTATTATTTCCCGCAATGTGCCCCAATTTATTTTCAAAAGTGCGTGATCAAATTTTAACTTCAATTTTTTTTTTTTCAAAATAAAGTGCCTTTTTTTTATTTAAATTTTCAAAGTTTTCATTTCCTCTTTTTTTTTTCAAATGTTTTGAGGAGTTCAGATTTTATTCCAAGGAATCAATCAAACAATCATCTTTTAGCCAAATATCTTATAGAGGAACCAAAATTTTATTCAAAATGAGAGACTTGGTCATCACTTACTTGTCAAACATTTCTCCGTAAAATTAAGGATCCCTCAAAGTCAGTGGCCCAAGGATTTTTACTTAATGAAAAGAACTTTCCATAATTTCCGAACTCACTAAAATTTTATTTTCAAAAATTTCAAAGGAATTGAAGATCTTATTCGAAGAAATCAATCAAACAGTTACCATACAATCAAATGTCCTCTAAGGAAATTCAAAATTTCGTTTCAAAGTGAAGGACTCGGTCATTACCTCCACATCTAACACTTTTCCGTAAAATCACCATAAAGTAAAAAATCTAAAGATTTCTGTCTAATCAAAATATTTTCGTAATTTAAAAAATTCTACTCAGGCTTTCTTTCAAAATTATTTCCTCCCAAGGAGCTTTGGATTTTATTCCGAATATCTAATCAAACAATTGTCTCGTTAGTCAATTATCTCTTGGGAGGTTTGGAATTTTATTTAAAATTGAAGATTTGGTCACCACTTCCTTATCTACCATTTTTCATAAACGTTGAAATTCCCCCTAAAGTCAATGACTCAAAGATTCTTATTCAATCAAACACCTTCCATAACCTCCAAGGCTCTGCTTAAGTTGGAAAGTTTCATTTTTTTAGAAGTTATTCTTTAATCACATGTTTTCTTGGGGATTTAAATTTAAAAAGGCAAATTTATTTATTTATTTATTTATTTTGGATCACTAAGGTAAGAACCCAAATTCAAAATCAAATTCTCTAAAGTTGGGAAACAACCCCCGTAATTTATTACTGATTACTCAAATTATTATCAAAATATGAATCATTGCCTAAATTGAACCTCCAAATCTTTGTAATTGGATCATTGCCCCAAATAACTCGGATTACAACATAATCAAATCACTGCCATATTAGACACCCCAGATTTTGGGAATGAAATCACTGTCTTTCTGATTGTAGATCTGTGGAATCAAATATAATAAGTTTCAAAATATCACATAAGCACATAATTTGCATTCATGCCTTTTTTTTTTTTTTTGGGGGGGGGGGGTAGGGTTGCCATGTTCTAATCTAGAAGTGAGACCTGTGATTTGCTAAATCATTCAAAGAAGCAAAGATACAATCCTCGAAAGGAGGGTATCTGTAGACGCGCCCGCGTGGGGGCCTCGCTACAGTTCGGACTCAATTTGTGTCACGGTTCTTAATCTTGAACCAAAGAGTCCAAATCTAGCAAATCGTTTTGAGAAAACAGATTTTAGGAAAGAAGTGCCAAACATGGACTGCTTTGCCAGATACAGAGTCGCCACCTAAATATTTTTTTTTTAATGGGAAAATTTAGGAAACCCTGACTCGGTGCCGAAGGCCACATGTCCGTCATCACCGGAGTTGTCTCAGCTCGGGAGCTAGGGTACAATTGGAGAAGGTCAGCTATGAGTACCCCCTCTCGCCCGATTCGAAGACCGGCCTCTACTAATCATGATATCCGTTTTTGAAAACTTTATGTGTTCTTAATCCAATTATTAGCCTAGAATTACTATGTTATGCGTACAGCAAACAAGTATAGATTAGATTGCCTAATTTGGAAATAAGCATTGCATATCCGTTTGTTTTGGAAAGCGTTTTGGAATTTGCTACTCGCAAGTAGGCTAAAACACGGATTTTAATGAGTTTTTCCAATTCAAACAATCCAACCTTCACCCACAGGCATTCAAACAATTTATCTCATATAAGCACCTAGTCGCATGGCAAGCATACTGTCATGGAGACACTCACACGCATGCGGGATGGTAAAGCATAACTACTTACATCGTACTCCGTGCCAAAACAGTAAACTAGTTAGCAAATATGCATGCCCTAGTTCATGTTAAAATGACTAATGTATCGCATGCATAAATGTAATTAGAGTAGGCTCGGTTAACCTAAATACGGCATATGAGATGCAACCAATTGATTCACGTATTCAATTTGGAATTTGAAATACGAATGCAGTTAGCATGATGTACCGAGCCTAATGCGTGAAATACAAATGCATGAATGCACGCATGCATAGCATAACGTATGCTAATTAAAAAAAATGCCCTAATCTACCATCATAAGCAGGTAAATAAAAGGGAAGAAATAAGTGGGGATTGGAAGACATACACACACTCACCCACACTTATTACATCATTGCCCTCACTCGGAGGGGCCAAATAAATATTACAGTCCAAATGATAAGCAAAGAAATTATTACAGAATTTTTAATTAATTAATAGAAAGAAAGCAAAAAAAAGGGGATGGCCACAGCCTCTGCCTCGGGATGCGCGAATGATGCATGCTCGAAACCCGACTCGCCTGAAAAACCCGCGCCGTACCTCTGCCACCTCTGTTTATACTGCCCTGTCTTTCTGAAAATTGCCACAGCCCTGGAACAGGTTCTTTGCATGCCACAGAGTACCACCGGCTGGGAGAAATCCCCACCGACAGTCTAGGATTTTCATCGGCTGTCACTGGATTTATCGGCTGCTCAAAGATTGCCGGTCGGCACTTAATTCTGCCAGTCGGCAGAAGCTTCCTGCAGAAAACAGTTTTGACAGAAACCGAGAACAGACCGTATACGGTATGGGATTTTCAGGCACATGTGAGCATGATCATGCTTCCCCTCATGCTTCGAACTCAGGGAAGCATGGCCCTCGATCTCCGAGCCATCAATGGTGCATGATAGCCCAAAGGATCAAGTTTGCCATTTGATGTAAAAAATGCATGCAATCACAAATGAGAACCAAAGCCTTATCAAGTCGGAGTCAAAGGCCTCGATGACCGAGAATCAAGGCACATTACATCACTTGAAGTATGAATGTCCCTTGATCCTCACATTTGGCTTGACACCCCAAACCAAATAATGCAATGCATGTTATGCGAACATGGCTCAAGATGCAACATGATACCAATTATGCAAGACATGCCCAATGTCATGTAACTAATATGGCAAGTGTATAATGTTAGGCATGCAAGATATAAATATGATGCAAACATGGACCATTTGAGCAATGGGATCAACACATTACAAAGCCTAATGAAGCAATCAAGCAATGGACATAGGACAAGCAAGCAAGAAGGCCTAAAAGTGGTAAAGGTGCACGCCTTAATTCACCTCAAAACAGTACCAAAAGGTGCCCAAAATGACGGACAAACTCTCATGTCAACATGCAAGCCAATGGGCCTAAGGGTAAGGCACAAAAAGGGCCATTTCACTTCCAACAACAAGACCAAATCATGGCATGGTTTAGACAAGTAAAAACAGAGTTTTTACCGACAAAATAGGACTCCAAACCCTCATAATATGGCAGCTAAAATGACTCCAAAGGAGTGTGTGCGCTAAGGCTCATGTGTAGGCATAAGAGGGCACACCTTCAAGGCACAAAAGAGGTCACAAATGCACACATATGATCATGATTTGTGGACTGAAATAGGGTCCTAAATGATGCCAAATCATGAGGATGATCATAGCTATGCATGTTAGAGGTCAATATGCTTAAATCTTACAAGCCAAAACACAAAGGGAGGACACCAAACATGGCAAACATGGCTGAGATAGATGACCAATAGACCTCAAACATGATAAAATAATACCAAAACCTTCATGGAACCATGCCAATATATGCAAGAATCATGGCCTAAGCACAAGGGGCATTTCTAGGCCAAATGGAGCAATACAAAGCAAGTACTTTAAGCATGAAAAGAGACATAAATCCGGCCAAAAACAGAGGTCACACACGACCTAAAGCACCCAAAAAACTTCTGAAATGAGGCCAAAAATGATCAAGCATACATGCTACCCTTTTAAACCAAAAAGCAAGGAAACAAGACAATGAAGGGAGAGGGGTGTCCCTCCCCTATGCAAGACTTCAAACCACCTTCTTTACCACTATAAATACAATGGTTTTCAGTAGTGAGGGGATCAAAACACTGATGTAAATAAAGCCTTACCAAAGAGGCAACAAAAGGGCCCAGATAAGGCCTAACAAGGTGAGTTTGCACTCAAACTACAAGACAACCTTAATGAAGGTTCTAAAGAAGGAAAATATAAGCCTTTTTTATGTTATGCACAAAAGCTAAATCAGCAAGCAAGATAGGTAAATAACTATTGCAAGTTTGGGAAAAATAAGGCATGATGCTCACCCTTGAAGAACCTTTGAAGAACAAATGGTCTAGCCCTCTTCTTTTGATCAAAATCAGTCCAAAAAATCAAGAATCAACCTCCCAAGTCCCTCAATCTCGGAGCTAGGTGTAATAGTGTGTGTATTGGTGCAAAAGTAAGGTAAAAACACACTTTTGGGCCAAAAAACACACACAAAGGAGGAGAGAGAGTGAGATATAGAGATAGGGTGTATCTATATCTCTAAGCTCTGGTTTTTGCTTCTAAGTTTCTAACCTAGATCAAAGAGGGGAGCCTTCCTCTTATAGGAGTCCCTCTTGCAAAGCTTATACAACAAGCTTGGTTAGAGGGAGATCCCTCTATACACGTGTATGGAGGGGGGCAGAGTTGGTGCCAGCTATCACAGCTGGCACAAAATATCTCCATAAAGTAGATGAAAAGTGGTCGGCTGCCCAAAAATGTCATTTCGACAAAAAAGAGTGCCGACCGGAAACAAACTATGCCGACCGGCAATAAAATGTGCCGACCGGCAACAAATAGTGCCGATGGCAGCAAAAAACCAGCCGGTGGCCTCTAGCCACTGCCGGTGGTGTGTGGGGATGCCTCACAAGGCATTCCCTGCCTCTCCAAGGCAAAACATAAGTGTTTGGTGCGAAACTAGACACTAAACGGTCGAGTTCAGAGATCCTGAGGCAAGGCGCGCAAGCCGAGACCTCCGAGAACTCCAAACGAACACAAACATGGATAATCACCGAGTGTTCCAAGCGGTGACGTCCAAGTCTTGAGGACGGTCAAAAATGGGGTGTCTACAGTTGCCCCTCTTTGACAGAACTTGAAAGTCATAACAATGACGGGAGTGAATGTCAAAGTCCAGAGACGACCCATTTTTGACAAGGCCGAAGACTCAGACGAACATGCAAGACAAACAAGATATGTGCCCGAAGGCAGGGGCAAAATGCAAGACAATGCACAGAGCCGGACATAACTTATGATCATGCAAAGAAAGCTGTAACGAAGCACACATGCGACTGTTTTAAGCTAGCATACACCAAACTACACTACAATGTAGAAGGGATGTAAGAGAATCATGTAATTCTCAATACGTCTGACTCAGAGAATATAATACCTGTGCGGCTCGTCTGGTTGCGCCAGCCTCAAATGAACCGTACATACAATATCGTGCCTGTAGAGAAAACAAACTTAACAGGTACAATATCGTTAGCAACTTGCATAACAGTGTACTCGAAATGCGTGACATTGCAAAGCAAGTGGGGAGCATAACAACACTGTGAAGGTATGGGTGTGTAAGTGGAACGTGTGGTCTACGCAAGCAATGAAATTGATCATGAGCATGCGGTCTACGCGGGCAATGAACTTGAACATAAGAATGCGGTCTACGCAAGTAAAATACGCGGTCTACGCAAGTAACGAAATTGAACAATTATGCGGTCTACGCAAGCAAAACATGCGGTCTACGCAGGTAATGAACTGATTACAAACATGCGGTCTACGCAGGCAATGTAATTAACATGCGGTCTACGCAAGTAATAAAAGTGATTACAAACATGCGGTCTACGCAGGTAATGTAATTAACATGCGGTCTACGCAAGTAATAAAAGTGATTACAAACATGCGGTCTACGCAGGTAATGTAATTAGCATGCGGTCTACGCAAGTAATAAAAGTGATTACAAACATGCGGTCTACGCAGGTAATGTAATTAACATGCGGTCTACGCAAGTAATAAAAGTGATTACAAACATGCGGTCTACGTAGGTAATGTAATTAGCATGCGATCTACGCAAGTACTAAAAGTGATTACAAACATGCGGTCTACGCAGGTAATGTAATTAACATGCGGTCTACGCAGGTAATGAAATTAATATGCGGTCTACGCAATCAAAACATGCGGTCTACGCAGGTAATGAAATTAATATGCGGTCTACGCAATCGAAACATGCGGTCTACGCAGGTAATGAAATTAATATGCGGTCTACGCAATCAAAACATGCGGTCTACGCAGGTAATGAAATTAATATGCAGGCTACGCAATCAAAACATGCGGTCTACGCTGGTAATGAAATTAATATGCGGTCTACGCAATCAAAACATGTGGTCTACGCAGGTAATGAAATTAATATGCGGTCTACGCAATCAAAACATGCGGTCTACGCAGGTAATGAAATTAATATGCGGTCTACGCAATCAAAACATACGGTCTACGCAGGTAATGAAATTAATATGCGGTCTACTCAATCAAAACATGCGGTCTATGCAGGTGATGAAATTAATATGCGGTCTATGCAATCAAAACATGCGGTCTACGCAGGTAATGAAATTAATATGCGGTCTACGCAATCAAAACATGCGGTCTACGCAGGTAATGAAATTAATATGCGGTCTACGCAATCAAAACATGCGGTCTACGCAGGTAATGAAATTAATATGTGGTCTACGCAATCAAACCATGCGATCTACGCAGGTAATGAAATTAACATGCGGTCTACGCAAGTAATGAAATGTACTGTTACACAGCATAATTGAAACAATTTGTGGAATTCACAAGGCATGAAAAGGATACGGGGCGGGACATTCTTCGCACGCATCGAGCATTGCTCGCAGAAGTTGTGGCCTGAGGTCAACTCGAAGGTTCACGTTTCAAAGGTGTGCTTTCCCGTATTGTGAAGGCGTCCCACGACGTGGTTGACCCGAACAGAGGTGCGGAAGGTGCATTAACCGCAAGGGGAGTTTTACTGGTATCAATTCTGATACTTTGCTACCTTGTCACTCTATGCTTTACTTTCCTTTTTACTGGTAGTTCAAGCACATTGCACTGCCTCGGGCAGGTTTTAATCTTTCTCAAAAATTACACATTTTGCAAAGCACGTGACGGGAATGAAACAACCATTTTATTCAAAAGATGTTGTATTTGTAAACTCTCTATGCATCGCATCGCAAGGTATCACACCACAATGTGAACGAATTAGAACTTACTTTGGAAATTTGCATCGTAATAATCAGGTAGTGAACCGACTTACAACTCGATAAGCAAAACAAAGACATGATAGGACCAAACAAGCGTACCGATTCGATATATAAACCAAAAAAAACTCAAAGAGAGTGAAATACAACTCGATAAGCAAATGTTCAAAAACTCGACAAGCAAACAGGCGTGACTTCGCAAGAGTCGATTACCGGGGGAGGGATCGGAGGTGGTGGAGTTCCCCAATGCCTAGCATAAACAGCTCAGGAAACCAGAAGGAAGCCCACCGGCTTGGGGTAGAGACCACCGACTGCAAGGAATGGCTATCGGCCATGAAATTGCTTGGTCGGCAAACTATTATGGTCGGTCGGCAAAGAGTTTGGCCGGCCGTCACTTAATGAGGGGATCACCAGAATGTTGACACCTGTCCCCCACTCAACCTTATCTCCTACAAAAGATCCCAGCTTCGTAGTTTTTCTCATTTTCACACTGATTTGCTCCAATGGAAGAGTTTCTTGCTCAAAATCTCACAGCTTGGATTGCTAGCTTGGATGGCTGGGAAAAAGTGAATTTCTGGGGTTTTGGCATAAATGCACTACTCACTCTGGGTCGCACCCCATTGCGACTCCCGTTTCTTCATGCCGCGGCAAGATTTTGGAATCCGGTGACGCATGTCTTTAGCTTCGCCGGGCAAGAGATATGTCCTACCTTTGAAGATTTCCGAGCCTTAATGGAGTCCGAGCGCGACGAGGAGCTCCTGCCCCAACTTAATTTTGGCCATGCTCAATCCCTAGGGCGAATGTGTGGACTCAGCATGCGCGATGCTCGGTCTCTGATTTGCGACGGGATGCTGGACATTCCGAGTTTGACCGATCGGTTTTCTGATGCTGGTGATCGCAACAACCATCACTGGCAAGGCTTCCGGCGACACGCCCTCTGTTTGTGCATGCTATCCCATTTCCTATTTGTCTCAGGCTCTGGAGGGGCTAGCGTCCGGATGATTGAGGTTGCCCAAGGCTTGAGGGAGGGCAAGAGCTGTATTGCCATGACTCTGGCCGATACGCTAATGGGCTTAGACGCCTTTTATCGTCATGAGACGACTAGATTAGCGGGGAGTCCACTACTACTACAGGTAATGTTTCCCACCCAATCTCGCATTTATGTATTGCTCACATCACTCGGCCCTCAAGCTCGGTCTTTTCTCACAAAACCCCATTCTCACTTTTCTCTCCTCGTACATCTCTCTATTCTTTACTCTCTCATTTTTCAATCCCTTCCCAGGTATGGTTGATGGACAAACTGCAGGTAGTGGACTCTTGCCCAGCATATTCAGCTCGCGGCTACTTCTTCCGGCACCGTCTAGTCAATGCCTTGGATGAGGGATGGTGGTTCGCTTGGATGTGCCGCTTGTCCGCAGACTGTATTGCTTGGCGGTGCCCTTGGCTGAACCTTCCGGCAATGAGTTACAATATGCCCCGGCAGACTGGGATTCAATTGGTTGGTCTCACTCATTGTGTATTCTATTTCCCATTTCGGATTCGACGCCAATTTGGCCATGATCAGACCTGCCCGCCATAGGGGATAGAGTATCCTGCTGTATTCCCAGCCCGAGGCGCACAGCTTGCTTGGCAGGCCACCGCGTGGAGGATGAGAGAACTCCTGGCCCCCGCTCTTACCTTCAGTTGCGCTTTGTCTGACGAGTGCGTGGATTGGCTCAACGAAGAGGCATAGATTGGGCCCAGCTTGGCATCAGAGGCTTCGTCCAGCTCTGGGAGGGGGCGCAGGAACACCTGACTTGACTATGCCCCAGATTTATTGCTTTATTAGTACTTTCAAGTTTTCTTTATGAATGTAATAAAAAGCAACTTCGATTGTATGCAAGAGCAGGAGAACTCTGTTTTGAAATCAATGAAATTGAAGGTTGTGGTACTGAAAATTTTCCGTTTTTGGTCCAGAATGGTCAAAGTTGTAAAAGATTATTTGAACGAAGTCAGCTTTTATTAAAACTTCTCAAAATCATTTTTGATGTGAATCAGAACTGGACACGCTTGAGATCTGTCACTGAGATGCACAACCCCAGATCCATGCAACTGGAAAGTTGCCCCTAGTCTGAAGATCGCTGCAGCACTGCACAACAACGGAAAGTTGCCCCTAGTCTGAGTGGCACTGCACTGGAGATTCCAACGAATGCTGATAGACAAAGATGACTGAGATGATCAAACGGTCAAAGTTGATCGGGGAAGTGTTATGGCTGGGCTTCAGGATGAAGCTGCCTACGTATCCCAAACATGGGAATCAAGCCTCACGTAGTTCCGGTTGAGGTTCGCTCGAGTATTTTCACTCTCCTTTTGCGCTCTAACTTTTGCCAAAGCCGCCCTTTGCGGGTTTTCAGCCTTGCGAGCTCAGTTTTTATATTTTCTAATTTTTTTATGCTCTAACTTTTGCCTAGGTCGCCCTTTCGGGTTTTCAGCCTAGCGAGCCCCTCAAGGGTAATATTTCTTCAACTTGTCCATGTTAATCGGTTGGGAGAATTCCAAGCCATCTAAGTCCATCAGAACCACAGCTCCACCTGACCAGATAGCTTTGATGATGTAGGGACCAGTCCAATTGGGTCTGAACTTGCCCCTCGGGTCGTGGATGGGAGCTCGGTTGTCCTTGAGCACCAAATCCCCTTCCTTTAGATTTCTGGACTTAACTTTCTTGTTGAAAGCCCGAGAAATTCTCTGCTGATAACTTTGGACGTGGTACAGTGCTTTCAGCCTTCTCTCGTCAAAGAGCATGAGTTCCTCAAACCTGCTCTGCTGCCAATCTGCCTCAGCTATCTGACACTCAGCCAATACCCGTAAAGACGGAACTTCAATTTCGATAGGTAGAACGGCCTCCATTCCAGAAACTAACGAATACGGAGTCGCTCCGGTTGAAGTTCTAATTGAAGTCCTGTAGCCCCACAGAGCAAACGGCAACTTATCTGGCCAATCCCGGTAGGTTTCCACCATCTTCCGCAGTATGTGCTTGATGTTCTTGTTGGCGGCCTCAACTGCTCCATTGGTTTGCGGCCGGTATGTAGATGACTTATGAAAAGCCACGTTATACTTTTCCAACAAGTCAACCACTTCTTTCTTAAAGTGGGATCCATTATCTGAAATAATCTCGTTTGGCACCCCGTAGCGACAGATGATGTTGTTTCTGATGAACTTTGCGACGTGCGACGCCTTCAACACCGCGTACGATTGGGCCTCGACCCACTTTGTGAAATAATCTATCGCTACCAGGATAAACTCATGCCCGTTCGACCCCTTCGGGGTAACAACTCCGATCACATCAATTCCCCAAACGGAAAATGGCCATGGGGACGTCATGTTGTACAGCTTGGATGGTGGGATGTTCATACGGTTTGCATGGATCTGGCATTTGTGGCATCGCCGAACAAAGCCGATACAATCCTCCTCCATGGTCGACCAGCAGTAACCCTGTTTGAGGATCTTTCTGGCCAGCATTACTCCATTCATGTGTGCACCGCACTCCCCTCCATGGATGGCCTCCATTAGGCCCTTCGACTCTTCAGCTTCTACACAGAGCTTATGCTTTCCCAGATGACCCCTTTTGTACAGCTTACCCCCGCAGATGATGAACTGAATAGCCATTCTTCTGATTGCCCTCTTATCCTTGGCATTTGCCCCTAGTGGATACGTCTCCTTTTCCAAGAAGTTCTAAATATCGTAATACCAAGGGTTGTCGTCTTGGGCCTCATCTATGGTGGAAATTGACTCGTATGTTGGCGCAAACTTCTGATCAATAATGACCGGACGCATCCGGACTCCGGACGGGATGTCTATCATGGAAGATAGAGTTGCTAGTGAATCGGCGAACCTGTTGTTCTCTCTTACGAGGTGGGTGAAATTTAGCTTCTCAAACTGAGGAATTAACAAGTCCAAGGTTTGATGGTAAATTATCATCCTTTCCTCCTTGACTTTCCAGTCTCCTTTTGCTTGAGATACAACAAGGTTTGAGTCCCCAATGACGTCCAACCGTCTTGCCCCTAGTTCTAGGGCTGCTTCCAGGCCAGCAATACATGCCTCATACTCTGCTTCATTGTTTGAGACCTTGAATCGGAGCTTGAACGCTAAAGGGATACGGGAATCATCAGGCACTATTAGCAACACCCCTATCCCATACCCATACTGGTTTGACGCTCCGTCAAAGTACATCGTCCAAGTTTCATCTTCGATGTGCAGAATGGCTTCATCTGGGAATAGGTACTCAACCGCTTCATCCCCCTCAACCGGGTGGTCGGCAAGGAACTCTGCTACCGCTCTTCCTTTTACTGACTTGCGTGTTACATACTTCAAATCAAATTCAGAAAGCAATAGCAGCCAACGAGCTAGCCTACCCGTAAGTACTGGTTTCTCGAAAAGATATTTGATGGGATCCAAACGTGAAACCAACATTACAGAGTGAGCTAACAGGTAGTGTCGCAGCTTCCTGGTAGCCCATACCAAGGCCAAACAAGCCTTCTCCAGTGGTGTATAACGGGTCTCGTAATCCAGCATCTTCTTACTCAAATAGTAGATGGCCCTTTCCACACTGTCCTCGGACTCTTGTGCGAGCATGCAGCCCATGGTAGTCTTAGTTACCGAAAGATACAATATCAACGGTCTCCCCGGCTCTGGTGGTGACAACACGGGCGGGTTCTGTAGATATTCTTTGATCTGTTCAAAAGCTGCTTGACATCGGCCGTCCCATTGGAACTTCTTTCCTTTCTTCAGGAGACCAAAAAGTGGTTCACAAGTCAAGGTTAATTTAGAGATAAACCGTCTTATGAATTGCACTTTACCCAGAAAGCCTCGCACCTCCTTTTCAGTCCTTGGTGGTGGCATTTCTAAGATGGCCTTGATCTTGGAAGGGTCGACCTCGATGCCCCTTTGTGTAATCAGAAACCCTAGCATCTTCCCTGCTGTAACACCAAAAGTACACTTCTGGGGATTCAACCGCAGCCGAAACTCTCTGATCCTTTGGAAGAATTTTTGCAAGGCGGTGTAGTGGCCTTCTCTTTCTTTGGACTTGACAATCATGTCGTCCACATACACCTCGTCCTCTTTATGGATCATATCAGGCAATATTGTAGTTGCTGCCCGTTGATAAGTAGCTCCAGCATTTTTCAACCCAAATGGCATCACTCTATAACAATATGTACCCCACGGGGTAGTGAATGCAGTCTTCTACCGGTCTTCGGGTGCCATTACTATCTGATTATAGCCTGAGAAGCCATCCATAAACGAAAGCAAGGCGTGTCCTGCCGTGAAATCTACCAATTCATCAATGTGCGATAAGGGAAAGTCGTCCTTTCGGACTGGCCCTGTTCAAATCTCTGAAGTCTACACAGACCCGAATTCTGCCATCCTTCTTCGGCACCGGAACAATGTTCGCCAACCAAGTCGGGTATTCGGATACTAGCAGGAAGCCTGCATCAATTTGCTTGGTGACCTCTTCCTTGATCTTAATGGCCCAATCAGGGCAGATCCTTCTGAGTTTCTGCTTTACATGTCGGGCCTCGGGATCAAGAGGGATCCGGTGCTGTACAATCTCAAGATTGATTCCAGGCATGTCTTCGTAGGACCACGCGAAAACATCTTTGAAATCTTTTAATAAAGCGACTAAACGCTCGCGTTCCTCAGAAGACAACGTGGACCCGATCTGGACCAGCCGCGGGTCCTTCTCAGTACCAACATTCACAGTAGTGATTTCATCCATTAAGGGTTTAACAAATCTTTCCTGCTCTTGATCAATTAACCGTTGCAAAATCGGAGGAATTTCTTCCTCGTCGTTTTCATCAAAATTTTGAAAATCCTGATTTAAGCAATAAATCAAAGGCACAGAAAAATACTCCGAAACCACATCCACGTCGTTCTCATTAAATACTTCCGAGCCGTCGGATTCCTCTGTTACAACAGACTCAAAAGAAAATGAAAATGACGACCTAGACAGGACTGTGGCATCCGGGTTATCACCCCCAGGAATACCGGACTCAGACTCAGTCGAGCTGGAACCTGATTCCGACGCACAAGATTTGGTGGAATCAGATTCCGACTCACTACCTGACCCGGCGCTGCTAGATAAAAAGCCTTCTTCATATTGCCAGATGAGAGAAGGTGCGATGGACGCATCCAAAATAGCTGATGGTAGGCCCGCAGCCGCTTCATTCCCAATCACACATACCGAGGAGCTATCCCCCAAGCACTTCTGTTCGATCGGAGGATCTGAAAGCAGACACGCCAGTGCTGCCCCTATTTCATTTTCAGCGTCCTCAGACTGCACTTCCTTACTTTGCCCAGCCTCAGCCGATAGATCTGCCTGCCCTTCGACGATGTCATCCTCAGTAAATCAAAGAAGATCTCAAACCCCGGTACGCGCTTCTTCTCCGCATTGAGCCACGGCTCTGGGAAGCCACAGAAGGGAAAGTCCTCCCCTCCCGGACGAAGCATCCGTTTAGGGTACCCCGAATGGGCTGGTGCATTAAGTCAAAGGGCTTCCCCATCTGTTTCACTCTGGCCATTCCGGCCATTTCCTTTCCTTTCCTTATCCAATCCTCTTTGGTGGGTAGGTAGCCCAAACCAAAGGTATGAGGGTTATGTGGCACTTCGGCCAATGCTGCGACGCCCTTCCGACCGCTTTTCCCCAATCCCATCCCGGGGATGTGCTGGAGTTTGTTCATGAGATAGACTGCTTGGGCACTGACATATACCCCTTCATTAGCTGCCATGATGTTCTGTACGACCCGAGCCTCAGCCAAGGTAAAACCCGATATGAACACATCTTCCATACCGTGCTCGATTTCTAGAACAGGCGTAGACACCTCCGGTGGTGGATGAGTTGACGAGTTTCCAAAAACAATGGCTACTCCCTTCCCATAGGGGTATTTCACCACTTGATGTAGGGTAGAGGAGACCGCTTTCGCCTGATGCAACCACGGCCGCCCTAAAAGCAGGTTGAACGTTGCAGGAACCTCCAAGACATGGAAATCTATCTCGTGCTGTCCCGGCCCAACCTTTGTTTGAATCTTAACTGTCCCCATTACTTCCCGGCTTGTGTTGTCATACGCCCGAATCACCTGGGCCGTTGGCCCAAAATCCGCGACTTTCAAACCGATCACATAAGCTGTCCTTGCCGGGCAAACGTTGATGGCGGACCCCGTGTCAACAAGCACCACGGGTATCCATTTATCTCTGCACTCCACTGAGATGTAGAGTGGATTGTTATGGTTCGCACCCTCGGGTGGCAGTTCTTTGTCAGAAAAACTCAATGCCGGGGAATTTCCTCCCGAAAAGACTAAGCCCACCAGCTGTTCAGGCGTGGTGTCTATAGAAAGCTTGGCTTTGTCCATGGCTGAAAGGACAGCCTGCCTATGTACTCGAGAAGCCATAAGCAGCCCCCAGATGGAGATGTCTGCTTGTATCTTTTTCAATTGTCTCAATACGGCCTTGTCTTCGAGTTGCTTTTCCTTTTGCTTCTCTGCTTCCTTATCTTTTCCAGACGCCTCCGGTTGATCTAGGTGTGGAGGCTTGAAATACCGTCCACTCCTAGTCATGTGATCGACTTCGCCGATATACCAGGTATCATCTGGTTGGTTATCTTCCCAATCCTCGTCCGAGTGGGCAAGACATAGATCGTCGTCTTCCCACCACATACCATCTGCAGCTGACAGGCATCTGTCTGGTTCTGGCACAACTGTCCCGATACTTGCAGTACCTTTTATCCCTATGCTCGCAGCATTCTCCATTTCTGTACTTGTGGCAGTTTCAACCCCCACGTGGCCTTTTGCCTTCTTGATCCCCTCAGAATCTTCGAATCTTTCCTGTTCTGACTGTGTCAATGCAGTGGATTGTTCAATGATCCTTGTACTCAAAATACTCCACTCCCGAGCGAAACTCTCGACACCGGCGCTCTCCGGCGATGTATTCTGTTCTTCGACCCTCCCGGCCGTCGTTAAAATTTCTGCCCCTGCCGGGCCTCGTTCTGACTGAAACCCTCCTACCACATTTGGCTGATCGTCCAACCATCCCGTGGCCTCAGCCGATTCCTCATAATCGAACCAGTTGACGGCTGAGTCTTCTGGATCTTGGTTATTGTAAAACTGGAACTTGGCAAGGTCCTCTTTCACAGCTGTCAAATCATCCGTTCCTTGTCCTGGACTGTCCCCTTGGATTGCACACAGCTCTCATTCTGCTGGAAATTCCACATCTGGTCTATTCTGGCCCATTGGTGAAATGTAGTCACTTGGACTATAAGCGTTCCCAACATCACTCCCAGATTCCGCAGACTCTGGCTCGACAATCTCTTTCCTGTTCTCGATGGTCACCACCACTGGCATGGGTTAGGTTATGGAGACGTCCATCATGCACAAATCGGTGGAATCAGGAAGGAAAACCTCCGGCTTAGGCAGGTAGGAGGGTGTGATATAGATACTAGGATCGTAGGATGCGACCCCAGTGTGGATGGAATTGATTCTTTTGGGTGGTGGAGCTTGGTTATGTGTGGGGAGAGTATTTATAGTAACATTGGGTTTCTCAGGGGGTAAAATCACCCCATTATCAATGAGATCTTGGATCTCATGACGCAATCGAAAGCACAAGTCAGTGTCGTGACCGTGCTGCTGGTGGAACGCACAATACTTGGCTGGATTGTGGGCGGCGGGGAGTCTTTCGGGTAAGGGCCGCGACTCTAGGGGCTTCAGATGCCCTTTTCTGATCAAAACCCCCAAAGCTTTGGACAGGGGCATATAAAGCGGAGCGAAGGTTCTGGTATTTCTGGGAGGGTATTTGGCTGTTTGTGGGTTGCTTCCGGACGCACCGGAGAATGGTGTGGCTGCCGTAGTTCTTGGGGAAGGGTTGGTGGTGACCATACTCACTTCGGAGGTCCTGGCAGTTGTAGCGCTACTCGGGCCTGCAGTAGTATTTCGATTGAAAGTCCTGCGGGGTTGCTCCCGGTCGTTATCAATCAGGCCTTGTTTTAAGGCATCCTCGATTTGCAGCCCCATTTCATGTAGATCAGCAAAGGTAGGGAAGGGGATTACAATCATCTTTTGCATTAGCTTCGGCTGAAGATTGCGCATAATCATCCGAATCTGGTCTTTGTCCGTGGGTCTTAAGGTCATCATCGAAGCCTTAGCCCGCCATCTGGTTACAAATTCTGAGAAACTCTCTTTGGTTTCTTGTCTCGTTGTCTCGAGATCCCGGGTCGTGATCTCGATTTGTGTGTTATACGAGTACTGCAGGATGAAGGCCTCAGCCATTTCGTCCCAACTTCTCTTGACGTCATCCTCCAACTTGGCATACCATGCGGCCGCTACACCCGACAGGGTCCGGCCAAACAAAGACAGCTTCTGCAATCTGGTGAGGCCCATTGGCCTTAGGACGTCTGAAAATAGTCGCAGGTGTACCATGGGATCCTCGGATCCATCAAAACGATCAATTTGCAGCATCTTAAACCGATCTGGCAGCGTCACGGCTGCATCAGTGTATCCATCTCCAATGTCTGGAATGGACTTCACACCTTGAGATTTCTTGAACAGCTTTTCAAGCTTGTGCATTTTTAATGCCACAGGGTCTACCTCGGACTCGAAGGGAGAATCCGATAGATTGATAGGAGTGGGTGCCTTGGATTGTTGAGGCAGAATTGGGGGTGGAGCCGGCCCCGTTGGGATGTCTGTATCTTCTTGGACATTCCGGGCATTTGGCGTCTCTTCGGGTATTGGAATCCTTAGTGGATGAGGGACTTGCTGTGAAGCTGACGCCCCAGTTTGCTGTTGTAATCTCCCGATTAACTCCGCTTGCTCACTCATAACTGTGGCTTGTTGTCTGGCGAATTCTGCCTGTCGGACAGCATCTTGCTGCATCATTTTCATGCTTTCTTGGAGTTGGCGCACCATCTCTTCTAAATTAGCCATACTGCTCTGTTCTGACTGAGTTGTCGGCGTATGTTCCCTTTCTGCGGGTGAAACAGGATCCTGATCCCTACTGTACACAGGTGGGGTAGATGAAGCCCTCTGTACTGACTGTTGAACCGATACCCTCTGCCTGGTTGCCTTCCGTTTAGTAACCGGGGGTAGAGAATGGTACACCGGTTGTCCTTCTATCAGATCCTCAGATCGATGGAACCGACGACCTCTGATCCAGAGTGCTTGGGGAACATCTACCTAGTTGGAAGCAATGATGCTAAGCTACCTAGTGAAAAGATAAATAAAGTAGTAAATAAACTAACAACCGGACAGCATAATGGCATAAAATAAACATGTAATACACAGTTGGATATTCATAATACATAATTGGTAAGCCGAACACACTGTTCCTCGATACTGATCACTGTTCCCCAAAAATCTCTGTTCCCAAAACTGAACCCTGATACCCGCAGATAACTGATTTTCATAAACTGATGTTGATACCTTCAGGCCTAACACTCAATCTTGCAAACTGGTATGCACGTTCCTGTAGAGCAACACTCTAAAAGCACATAGCAAATAAAGAGAGCCAAAACACCCCTATATTGGGGTAGGGTTTCCCTATCCTATTTTGTCAGGAGCTAGGGTTTCACTATGCACGCAGCGGTTCTCAAACAACCTAACATCGGGTAAGCAGCCTGTCCTAGCTTGGAATGGTCACTATGGATCCGAATATGCACTAGGTCGAAAGGTCGACAACCTAATATCGGGTAAACAACCTAACATAATTTGCATTCATGCCTTTTTTTTTGGGGAGGAGGGGTAGGGTTGCCATGTTCTAATCTAGAAGTGAGACCTGTGATTTGCTAAATCATTCAAAAAGGCAATGATACAATCCTCGAAAGGAGGGTATCTGTAGACGCGCCCGCGTGGGGGCCTCGCTACAGTTCGGACTCAATTTGTGTCACGGTTCTTAATCTTGAACCAAAGAGTCCAAATCTGGCAAATCGTTTTGAGAAAACAGATTTTAGGAAAGAAGTGCCAAACATGGACTGCTTTGCCAGATATAGAGTCGCCATCTAAATATTTTTTTTTTAAATGGGGAAATTTAGGAAACCCTGACTCGGTGCCGAAGGCCACATGTCCGTCATCACCGGAGTTGTCTCGGCTCGGGAGCTAGGGTACGATTGGGGAAGGTCAGCTATGAGCACCCCCTCTCGCCCGGTTCGAAGACCGGCCTCTACTAATCATGATATCCGTTTTTGAAAACTTTATGTGTTCTTAATCCAATTATTAGCCTAGAATTACTATGTTATGCGTACAACAAACATGTATAGACTAGATTGCCTAATTTGGAAATAAGCATTGCATATCCGTTTGTTTTGGAAAGCGTTTTGGAATTTGCTACTCGCAAGTAGGCTAAAACACGGATTTTAATGAGTTTTTCCAATTCAAACAATCTAATATTCACCCACAGGCATTCAAACAATTTATCTCATATAAGCACCTAGTCGCATGGCAAGCATACTGTCATGGCAACACACACACGCATGCGGGATGCTAAAGCATAACTACTTACATCGTACTCCGTGCCAAAACAGTAAACTAGTTAGCAAATATGCATGCCCTAGTTCATGTTAAAATGACTAATGTATCGCATGCAAAAATGTAATTAGAGTAGGCTCGATTAACCTAAATACGGCATATGAGATGCAACCAATTGATTCACGTATTCAATTTGGAAATTAAAATACGAATGCAGTTAGCATGATGTACCGAGCCTAATGCATGAATGCACGCATGCATAGCATAAGGTATGCTAATTAAAAAAAATGCCCTAATCTACCATCATAAGCAGGTAAATAAAAGGGAAGAAATAAGTGGGGATTGGAAGACATACACACACTCACCCACACTTATTACATCATTGCCCTCACTCGGAGGGGCCAAATAAATATTACAGTCCAAATGATAAGCAAATAAATTATTACAGAATTTTTAATTAATTAATAGAAAGAAAGCAAAAAAAAGGGGATGGCCGCAGCCTCTGCCTCGGGATGCGCGAATGATGCATGCTCGAAACCCGACTCGCCTGAAAAACCCGCGCCGTACCTCTGCCACCTCTGTTTATACTGCCCTGTCTTTCTGAAAATTGCCACAGCCCTGGAACAGGTTCTTTGCATGCCACAGAGTACCACCGGCTGGGAGAAATCCCCACCGACAGTCCAGGATTTTCATCGGCTGTCACTGGATTTATCGGCTGCTCAAAGATTGCCGGTCGGCACTTAATTCTGCCGGTCGGCAGAAGCTTCCTGCAGAAGACAGTTTTGACAGCAACAGAGAACAGACAGTATACGTTATGGGATTTTCAGGCACATGTGAGCATGATCATGCTTCCCCTCATGCTTCGAACTCAGGGAAGCATGGCCCTCGATCTCCGAGCCATCAATGGTGCATGATAGCCCAAAGGATCAAGTTTGCCATTTGATGTAAAAAATGCATGCAATCACAAATGAGAACCAAAGCCTTATCAAGTCGGAGTCAAAGGCCTCGATGACCGAGAATCAAGGCACATTACATCACTTGAAGTATGAATGTCCCTTGATCCTCACATTTGGCTTGACACCCCAAACCAAATAATGCAATGCATGTTATGCGAACATGGCTCAAGATGCAACATGATACCAATTATGCAAGACATGCCCAATGTCATGTAACTAATATGGCAAGTGTATAATGTTAGGCATGCAAGATATAAATATGATGCAAACATGGACCATTTGAGCAATGGGATCAACACATTACAAAGCCTAATGAAGCAATCAAGCAATGGACATAGGACAAGCAAGCAAGAAGGCCTAAAAGTGGTAAAGGTGCAGGCCTTAATTCACCTCAAAACAGTACCAAAAGGTGCCCAAAATGACGAACAAACTCTCATGTCAACATGCAAGCCAATAGACCTAAGGCTAAGGCACAAAAAGGGCCACTTCACTTCCAACAACAAGACCAAATCATGGCATGGTTTAGACAAGTAAAAACAGAGTTTTTACCGACAAAATAGGACTCCAAACCCTCCTAATATGGCAGCTAAAATGACTCCAAAGGAGTGTGTGCGCTAAGGCTCATGTGTAGGCATAAGAGGGCACACCTTCAAGGCACAAAAGAGGTCACAAATGCACACATATGATCATGATTTGTGGACTGAAATAGGGTCCTAAATGATGCCAAATCATGAGGATGATCATAGCTATGCATGTTAGAGGTCAATATGCTTAAATCTTACAAGCCAAAACACAAAGGGAGGACACCAAACATGGCAAACATGGCTGAGATAGATGACCAACAGACCTCAAACATGATAAAATAATACCAAAACCTTCATGGAACCATGCCAATATATGCAAGAATCATGGCCTAAGCACAAGGGGCATTTCTAGGCCAAATGGAGCAATACAAAGCAAGTACTTTAAGCATGAAAAGAGACATAAATCCGGCCAAAAACAGAGGTCACACATGACCTAAAACACCCAAAAACCTTCTGAAATGAGGCCAAAAATGATCAAGCATACATGCTACCCTTTTAAGCCAAAAACCAAGGAAACAAGACAATGAAGGGAGAGGGGTGTCCCTCCCCTATGCAAGACTTCAAACCACCTTCTTTACCACTAAAAATACAATGGTTTTCAGTAGTGAGGGGATCAAAACACTGAAGTAAACAAAGCCTTACCAAAGAGGCAAGAAAAGGGCCCAAATAAGGCCTAACAAGGTGAGTTTGCACTCAAACTACAAGACAACCTTAATGAAGGTTCTAAAGAAGGAAAATATAAGCCTTTTTTATGTTATGCACAAAAGCTAAATCAGCAAGCAAGATAGGTAAATAACTATTGCAAGTTTGGGGAAAATAAGGCAAGATGCTCACCCTTGAAGAACCTTTGAAGAAAAAATGGTCTAGCCCTCTTCTTTTGATCAAAATCAGTCCAAAAACTCAAGAATCAACCTCCCAAGTCCCTCAATCTCGGAGCTAGGTGTAATAGTGTGTGTATTGATGCAAAAGTAAGTAAAAACACACTTTTGGGCCCAAAAACACACACAAAGGAGGAGAGAGAGGGAGATATAGAGATAGGGTGTATCTATATCTCTAAGCTCTGGTTTTTGCTTCTAAGTTTCTAACCTAGATGAAAGAGGAGAGCCTTCCTCTTATAGCAGTCCCTCTTGCAAAGCTTATACAACAAGCTTGGTTAGAGGGAGATCCCTCCATACACGTGGAGGGGGGCAGAGTTTGTGCCAGCTATCACAGCTGGCACAAAATATCTCCATAAAGTAGATGAACAGTGGTCGGCTGCCCAAAAATGTCATTTCGACAAAAAAGAGTGTTGACCGGCAACAAACTATGCCGACCGGCAATAAAATGTGCCGACCGGCAACAAATAGTGCCGATGGCAGCAAAAAACCAGCCGGTGGCCTCTAGCCACTGCCGGTGGTGTGTGGGGATGCCTCACAAGGCATTCCCTGCCTCTCCAAGGCAAAACATAAGTGTTTGGTGCGAAACCAGACACTAAACGGTCGAGTTCGGAGATCCTGAGGCAAGGCGCGCGAGCCGAGACCTCCGGGAACTCCAAACGAACACAAACATGGATAATCACCGAGTGTTCCAAGCGGTGACGTCCAAGTCTTGAGGACGATCAAAAATGGGGTGTCTACTGTATCCTACCCTAGTTTGGAAGGTGCTAACGCTCTCTATATGCAAAAGGTAAGTTTGGTCACAAAAAGGTACATCAGTTATTATTATCAATATACCACTCCATCCACAAGGAAATGATCAAACAGTACCAGTAGCATAATCTGATGCTTGCCTTTTTGACATAACATATCCCACGAAATAGTGTTTGGGATATTATGAAACAAACCTGAGGATCGGTCAATGGACCCAGCCAATTTTGTTTAACACATACCTTCAGATCTCGAAGTCATCAACATCCCCCATTCGGTGATAGTTGCCCAACCAAGGCAATTTTGAGGAATTTTAATGATTCCTACCAAATTGATCAATCTAAACAATTGTCTTTCCATTATTAATTATTTCTCGAAATGTGCCCCAATTTTTTTTCAAAAGTTCATGATCAAATTTCAACTTCAATTTTTTTAAAAATAAATAAAGTGCCTTTTTTAATTAAATTTTCAAAGTTTTCCTTTCCTCTTTTTTTTTTTTTTTTTCAAATGTTTTGAGGAGTTCAGATTTTATTTCAAGTAATCAATCAAACAACCATCCGTTAGCCAAATATCTTGTAGAGGAACCAAAATTTTATTCAAAATGAGAGACTTGATAATCACTTCCTTGTCTAACATTTCTCCATAAAATTAAGGATCCCTTAAAGTCAGTGGCCCAAGGATTTTTACTCAATGCAAAGAACTTTCCATAATTTTCGAACTCTACTCAGATTTTATTTTCAAAATATTTCAAAGGAATTTAAGATCTTATTCGAAGAAATCAATCAAACAGTTATCTTATAGTCAAATGTCTTCTAAGGAAATTCAAAATTTCATTTCAAAGTGAAAGAATTGGTCATTACCTCCTCATCTAACACTTTTCCATAAAATCAAATTCCCTCTAAAGTCAAAATCCTAAAGATTTAACAACCGGGGTTTATGTTCCCATCATGGCAGAGCCCGTAACCGGTCAGCCTTATGGCATGCTTTCTCAAAGCGAGCCTCCAGCAAACCGTTTAGGAATAGCAGATGGCAAACACTGTGTCCTAGGCGCACCAATGCAAATGCTATGCAAAGAAACACATAAGTGTGAACAAAACAAGATATCATGAGTTCGAGTCAAGTTCTCCAAATTCCCCAGCAGAGTCGCCAGAAATTGTAGACGCGCCCGTGGGCCTCATGCTACAGTTCGGACTCAATGTCACGATCCTGTATCTAATCTCGCGGAGTGCAATGCAAGACCGATGAATCATCAAAGAGTCCAAATCTGGCAAATCGTTTTGAAAAACTGATTTTTAGAAAGAAGTGCCAAATATGGACTGCTTTGCCAGATACAGAATCGCCACCTAAACATTTTATTTTGGGGGAATTTAGGAAACCCTGACTCGTGCCTAAGACCACGTGTCCGTCATCACCAAAGTTGCCTCGGCTCGGGAACTTGGGTACGATTGGGGAAGGTCAGCTATGAGCACCCCCGATTGCCCGATCCGTAGATCGGCCTCTACTAACCATGATATCGAGTTTTGAAAACATTATGCGTTCTTATTCTGGTTATTAGCCTAGATTTACTATGTGATGCGCACAGCATACAAGTACAGACTAAATCGCCTGAATTGGAACAAAACATTTCATGTTTGTTTTGAAAATGGTTTGCTACTTGCAAGTAGGCTAAAAAATGCAGATTTTTCCACCCTCGAGTGGGCTTAGAAAACGCGGTTTTGCCACTTTCAAGTGGGCTTAAAACTCACATTCAATGCATTGTTCCAATTCAAATAGCCCAACCTTCACCCACAGGCACTAAGGTAGTTATATCACATAAGCCCATAGCCTCATGGTAAAACATGCTATCATTACAACACTCACACGCATGCAAGGAAGCATAAAAACTTACCGAGTACTCTAAGCCAAAACAGAAACTAGTTAGTGAACATGCATGAATCCTAACTATGCTGAAATGCTTAATGCAACACATGCAAAAAATGCAACCTAGATAGGCTCGGCTATTCTAAACATGGCATATGAAATGCAACAGATAACATGTATTCAACTTGGAATTGAAATACCATGCAGTTAGTATAATGCGTCGAGCCCGGTGCATGCAATACAGATGAATGAATGCACGCATGCATAACATAAGGTATGCTAATTTAAATATGCCCTAATACTAACCATTGAAAGCAGGTAAATAAAAGGGAGAAAAAAGTGGGGGTTGGAAGAAATACACACACTCATACGCACTTATTACACAATTGCCCTCGCTCGGAGGGTCCGAAAGAATAATACAGGCGAAATAATGAATCAACTATCCTAGCTAATTAATTATTACAAAAAAATTAATTAATTAACAAATTAATTACAAAAATAGCCTAAATATGAAACTAAAGAGACCGCCGCAGCTCTGCCTCGGAACGCGTGGATGGTGCATGCTCGATTTGCCTTGCTCGGAAACCCGTTACCATGCCACTGTTGCATGTGTTTGCACTGTTTTGCACCTCTGAGGGATGTGAAAATTCTTGAGGCACCTTTGAACCATTCCCTGATCATTTTGGAATGCCACCGGCCAATGAAAAGCACCACCGACCATGTAAATGTGATCATCGACCATAAATTGGGTCACCAGCTAGACTCTGATGGTCGGTCGGCACTGAAAGTGGCCGGCTGGCCATTTATTCCTGCGGAATCCTGTTTTGCTGCAACAGTGGACAGATAGTGCATGGCAAGGAAATTTCAAAGCAATGTATGCATGGCCACACTCCCTATCATGTTATGGACTCAAGGGACTGTGGCCCTTGGTCCTCGGGCCACCAATCACGCATCTCGATGCATGATGGCCAAAGGCACCAAGTTTGCCAATCAATGTAAATGAATGCAACAAAATGAATGAATGCTTCACACCCTATCGTGTTGAGATCAAGGGCATCGGCGACCGAGGATTGAGACGTGTTTCGTCACTTTAAGTACGAACACATCTCATTCCTTATGCTTGGCTTGACACCCCCAAACCAAGCAAAATGTAATGCATGTATGCAATGCGGCTCAAGTATGCAACATGACTCAAATATGCAACATGAGGCTAAGTTAACAAAGCATGCCAAATGCGGTGCAACCTATCCTGCAAGTATGCAATGTGCCAAACATGCAACAATACGCGATGGAATTAGCGTGTGACAACACACAATGAACCAAATATGCAACAAACGTGCAACAAACATGCAATAGTGGTCTTAAACCACAAAGGGCAGACCTCAGCCTTGCCTTTAACAGTGGCCAAAAGTGATGGAAATGATAGATAAATGCTCATGCAAACATGTACACCAATGGGCCTAAAGCTAAAGCACAAAAGGTAACTTTCAAGAACACTCAAAAGATGATAGACATGGACATTAGACCAACATGTTAAACTCTGAAAGTGTATAGAGGGTGATGCCAAATCAACCATGTTATACAAGTAAGGCATGCAACAATGATCAAAACTTGAAGCCAACAAAGGGGTCCAAACCATAGCTATGTCAACCAAACCCCAAAGGACCAAAATGACTTAAAACAGTCCTAAGGCACCCCAAAACAAGACTAAAGCATGCATAGATCATGGTTAAAACATGCTAAGAAATGGATGCAAAACAAAGGGGGATTTTAGGCCACAAAGAGGGCACTCTACTATAACTACCCCAACCACATATGGCATGGACTAATCAATGCAAAATACAGTTTTAACATGCAAAAAGGAGCCCCAAAATCCACTGATATGGCAGCGCAAAGCCTCAAACACATAGGCATGCACAATGACTCATTTTAAGGCAAAAAAGAGCATCTCTTCAAAGCATGGAAAGGATGATGAATGCAAGCATACAAGCGTGGATTATGGACTGAAATAGCATGGAAAATGATTCCAAATCACTGAAACAACCCAACTAGAGCATGCTAATGACTCACACACTCAAGGCTCACAAGCCAAAATGCATGGTGGCTATACCAAACATGGCAAACATGATCAAATCAGTACCCAACAGACCTCAAGCATGATAAAATATGACCAAAAGCTTCATGAAGTCAAGCTAGAACATGCAAGCATGGAGGGGCAAATGCATGGCACATGTTATGACAATAAAGAGGGTTACTAGACAAGTGTATGATGCATGTAATGGACCATCAATCCGACCAAAAATAGAGGTATAATGTGACCAAATAACACCCAAAAGCCTCTGAAATGGAGCTAAGTAAAGCTAAGCATGTATGCTACCCTTATGAGCCAAAAACATGAACAAATGAGACACAAAGGGAGAGGGGTGTCCCTCCCCTATACAAGACTTCAAGACCCCTTCACCACCACTGAAAATCTACTGGATTTTAGTGGTGAGAAGACCAATACACAAAAGGTTCCAAAGCTCAACAAAGAAGGCAGAAAAAGGGCCCAAACAAGGCCTAAGAGGGGGAGGTCGACCCCCAACACCAAAATGACCTTAATGAAATATCTTAAACATCAAAAAATGGAACTTTTATCAATTATACACAAAGCTCAAAACAGCATGCAAAGTGGGCTAAAAGCTAGTGCAAGAATGGGGAATACAAAGTAATTATGCTCACCCTTGAAGAACACTTGAAGAACAGCAACCTCAGGCCCTTTTCTGATCAAAACCAGCTTAAAAACTCTAAGAACAACCTCCCAACACCTCGATAACCCAAGTATGGTGTAATACTAGGTGCCTTAGTGCAAAACTAGGAACAAAACACCCTTTTAGGCCCTCTAACACACACAAATGAAGAGAGAGAGAGAGGGAGATATAGAGAGAGAAAGTTGTATATATCATATATCTCTGGTTTTTGCTGAACCCCTTCAAAGGAGAGGGAAGGCTCTCTTATATAGAGCAAGATAAAGACCTAAGCTTCTTAAAGAAGCTAAACAAAAGGGGTCAAGGGGGTCAAGCTTCTCAAGGAAGCTAAGGCAAAGGGTGCAAGCTTCTTGAGGAAGCTAAGACAAAGGGTCAGGCTTCCTCAAGAAGCTAAGGCAAAGGGTGTAAGCTTCTTCAAGAAGCTAGAGCAAAAAAGGTGCAAATGGTGCAAATCCTCCATACACATGTATGGAGGACAAGTCCGTGCACTCCAGCTGGCACAGCTGGCACAGCTGGCATGCACAATGCCTGAAAAAGGCAAAAAGGAGGTACCGACCAGAAAAAGAGACAATCGGCCAAATAAATGGCTGACCGACCAAATATCTATGCCGACCGATCAAAAAAATTGGTCCGTAGAAAGAAAACATGGCCGGTGGCATCATGACACAGCCAGTGGGTTTAAGGGATGGCTAACAAGCCACTTCCTACCCTCAGGTGCAAAAATCACAAGTCCTTGGTCCACAATCGAGCACAAAACAGTCAAGTCGAGAGATCCTAAGGCAAGGTGCGCAGCCGAGTCCTTCGGGATCTCAAAATGAACACGAACATAGATGATCACCGAGTGTTCAAACGATGACGTCCAAGTCTTGAGGATGGTCAAAAATGGGGTGTCTACAAAACTGTTCTAAAGTTATGCGTAATTTGGATAGTCATTGTTGAGGCATAAGGCTCGCTAGATACCGAAAAGTCGCATCATTGAGGAAAGTGTAGACCATGAGAAGACTTCCTCCTGGGGAGTGAGGTTATTTTGACTTAGGCTATGATTGACATAAGTTCGGAACATTGATTTGGGGACATTGTAACCCAACTTTCTCGTTAAAGAATTGGATAAGTAGATCCATAGGGATTTACCTTCTGCTTTTATGGTGAAAAGTTAGGAGCGCAAAAAGGTTGCTAGTTCCAATAAATCTTTTACAGCCTAAAACAGTTATCCAAATAGTGGTTCTTAGATTTCGTGAAGCCACGATAGGCCAACGATGATCGATGAAGACCACTGAGGCATGATCAATGGTCCAAAAGAAGTTTTTCCTTACTTAGTCATTATGAGCCAGGAATTTATAGGGTTGTCGCCACCTATGGTGGGCAGTCCTCTGTTTTAGATATGATGGACATGGGTGATGTAATTTATATACTCGGATGTACGATCCTTAGGGATTGTTTTTGGGAGAATTCCTATTTTGTCTTCGATGACTTGCATAAGGAATATCCTAGAATGATTCTAGATGCAAAATTGCAAACCCATTGACTTACCTATCGGTAAAAGCCAGAGCCTTAACTATTGAGTGTATCCTCAGATTGTCTTTGGGAGAAACAGATGACCTATATTCCTTGATCTTTTCTTTGTTGTGGGACCTAAAGTATGCTTTGTGGGCGTATTCGGCATGATAAGTGTTATCTTTGGTAAATGGTCAACTGAGTTGTTTAGACATTGACCTTGCTCATTAGACTGTGGATAGAATGCTTTACTAGTAGTATATTAATTTGCTCCTTGTAAGATTCAATGCGCTAGTTGAGCGCATCAAGAATGAACGCAAAATTGGTCACCAAAATATCTTTAGAGAAGTTATTGCGCAAGAGGTGGTGATCTTAAACCACTTCATGTGAGGCGTACATGGTAGATTCCGTTGTATATACTTATCACAAGAGGTGCTAATAAGGCTTATGTTTGGAATCTAGAATTGTGATCTTGAATCACTTCATGTGAGGCGCACATGGTGGATTCCATTGTATATACTTATCGCAAGAGGTGCTGATAAGGCTTATGTTTGGAATCTAGAATTGCGCAAGCTGTGGTCAAATTTTATTTTTTTTTTTAAATCGATCACTTATTTTGAGATGATGGGATGTTGACACTATTATAGTTTGTGTCATAATGGTTAGCAGATGATGATGTCAACAGGCAAGATTGGCTCACTCACACGAGCAATCGCCCTTGGCGCTTGGGAGCGAGCAAGGATGAGACTAGTGGTTTATTTTTATTTGGAGCCAAGAGAGGCTTAAATAATGCACTATGTATGTCGCCTTGGTTACAACCAAGATGAGGCCGTGTTAAGGATCAAACATGGATATTAGTACCCACTTTCCACGTTGTGCCTGTTGTGATTAGCCAGATGCAAGATCTCATTTGGGGCCTAGAAGGCGAGCAAATAGAGAATTCGGGTTAGGCGCTAGAAAACGATAGACTAATATCTGTACGATGTATCGAGGATGACGTCACTCTTTTGGAAGAGTTACTCCACCATAACATGTATTCATACTATATGTGCTTGGTGACTGAGGAATGAGGTGAGAGAATGGATCCATGTTTCCTCACCGTGTGAGTCATACGTGTCATTATTGATAAGACTTTCATTTATGTGCCCTTTGTGCCTTTTGACTATGTCATAAGGTAAGGGGTTGATGTTCTGCTACTTTGGTATGTTGCCTGCGGTCATGTATGATTCGGCCTTGAGGGACATCACTGGGAAAGAGGTCAATCCTAAACTAAATGGCATACGGGCAAAGGGAAGATTATCTAGTATTACACCACTGTTGTATATTCACTGCCGACAACTCACATCGCTCTGTATGAGAAGCGGATTGAGTGTGAATATATTGCAAGAATTGAGAGGGTCAAACATGCTCTTTTTGAGAAATTAGAGATGTTTTTTGGACTGGTGTAATTAGATGGGTCTGGCGTATATGAGACACTATTTCTGTTCTTTTTGGGTTGATGTCTCTATGTTGGCTCATTTTGAGTTTCTAGTATAGAGCTCCCACATGCAGGTGTTCTCAGCAGTCGCACGGTACAGTGGCTAGTATGAGATTGTTCATTTTTTGGAGAGATTGAGATAGAGATGTGGCAGTGTCATGCCAACTCATGTCCAAGTGGGAGATGTTAGAAATGGGTGCCCATGTGGCATGACCCTTTGAATCTTTTGAACCTTATCCAAATGGGTTTTGAATTCTAATTCAAACCTATTTGGATAACCACTCAGGATATATATCTATCATATAATTGATATGGATAGATGATATATCTTATATTATCTCATATAATTGATATGGATAAATGAGATAAACATATTATATATCTGATAATATGGGATATGGGTGATTAAGAGAAAAACAACGTATGTCGTATGTTTTTCCCATATACTGACTCTCTCCCAAAATACAACGATGAAGAGCCATTTTGCACTGTGACTTGTGTGGGTGATATTCATTCTGTAATATCACTCCATTGCTGGGTTGATTGATTAGATTCAGGAAGCACGTGATTTACCCACAAAATCCTTCAATTCAGACTCTGCAGATAAAGGTATGACCATAATTTTTCATCCGCTGCGTTTATACTTTGTTTTACAATAACTTTAAATTTTACTTGTCCATTTTTATAAAATTAATATTTAAAATTTTTTAAAGATATTTAAAATAAGATTAACGATGAAGACAAAACAAATATCATAACTTTAAATTTTACTTGTCCATTTTTTCGTGCAGATGTTGATTTTTTACCTCACAACTAAACAGATATCTTTGTCGAGATCTAGGGAACTTAGCTGGAGAGCACACATCCTAAGAGATTAAGTCAAACACCTACACAAAAGGAGACAAGAAATATCACGGCGGCTCGTCCACCCGAAGCACTCCGACAATCAAGTCAGTCAACTTACCTCTCATAGATATCGACACAAAATAATTCTATTTCAGAACATATAGATCCACAGGTATATAATAATTAATGTCTAACTTTCCCTAGAAGTCTTACTTCATGGGAATATATCATATCACTTATCCAAGACTTCTCTTATTTGTATTAAGATTAACCCTCTCAAGAGTCCAACTTTACCCAAACAGAGAGTTTGTCATCATTTAGGACTCTAGTCCTTCATTCAGATATCTCGGATTTAGATGTGGTTAGACCACATCTTGGCCAATCAGAATCACCCACGTGGCACTTCGGCTAACCACCTAGGCCAAGTGGACAACTCAAAATTATGTCCCCACAATATATCTATATATATATATATAAGAATCAATAGCATTAAAAGTGTAATAAGTTTATAGGACCAATTCTATTATTGTGTTTAGTTCATGAATTTAGGTAGAAATTTGAAAAGAGAAATGAAAAAGGTAGGAGAAATATAATGAAATATAACTATATTTTACTTACATTTCACACACATTTTTTCTTTCTCTTTTCAAGTTTCTTCCGAAATTCATAAACCAAATACAACTTTCTTAAATTATGAAATTCATGAACAAACAATCAATATCATCTTCCGAACCATCAAAGAAGTGGAAACTACTAACGCTGTGTTTGGTTATAAGATTTGTGAATGGTTTTGAAAAAGAAAAAAGAAAATGCGTGTAAAACTAATTGAAATATAATTATATTTTATTCATATTTTACTTATATTTTTCTAAATTCTTTCCTAAATTTCCTAACCAAATACACCGTAAATCTATGATAGTGGCTGAAGACAATAATACCCAGTCCAAAAGAATTATGTTGCTCAAGAATTATATTAACGTTTTGTCTATTTTGTCAAATATTTTTTTAAATAATATATTTTTTATTATTATTATTTGGTTGAATAAAAAGTAAATAAAATATTTAAAGTAAAATATTTTTCAATATAAAGCGTAAAATGATTTTTATTTAAAATTCCATAAATTATTATTATAGTTTTCTTCTCATAATGGCTGATACCACTCGACATATATACTTATTGAGTCTCACTATTTTTATACACACAGAATGTCTTTGTTCTCTCTCTCTACATATATATACCTAGACATTAGGGGTGGGCGCGGGTCGGTTGCGGCCACGGAACCTCCAATCCGTCATCCGTCTGCCAGATTAGCGGATTGGAGAAAATCAATCCACATCGGTCTGCCAATCCAGCGGATGTTGATTGAGCGGATTGGCGGTTTGGCGGTTTGAAATTTTATAAATTTTCAACATAATTCAACTTGTGCACTTTTTTTAAAAAAAAAAGTATTACAGTCAATGACTTAAAAAAATATTGCAATTACTGCATGTCTCATCCAAAGAAAAAAAGTTTGAAACTTTAGAATATCGCAATTACTGCATGCCTCATCTACATATTACAATCACAACATGCCTTATCCACATAAAATATTACAATATGTGGTTCTTAAAATATAAAAACAATTCAAACCACCAAAACCATGAACAGAGCAGTAGTAGAGATTGTATGTCTCTATATTGTTACATTTGTATATGTTTTTGAAAACAAAAACCAACCAGCATATATCATATTTTCTATTTATTACTTTTAGAGTTAGATTTAAAAATCAAAAAATATAAATAAATTATGCATTTATTTTTTTCAGTTCAAAAAATATATGTAAGTTGAAAACTTTTTTTCAACAGAATATTTAAAATCTTTTTCAATTGAAAACACAAACAAAATATTTAAACAAATTGAAAACACAAAATCTTATAAATTACTAAGGGTGCTTGCAGTTTGGCGATTCGGTTGCGGCCAAAGGAACCTCAAATCTGCCATCCATCTGCCAAATTGGCGGATTGGAGAAAATCAATCCGCAACCATCCGTTCGTCACCACGTATCCGTCCAAAATGTGGCAGATCGGATCGATTCGGTCGGTTTTGGCGGATCGGTAGATCCACTGCTCACCCCTACTAGACATATTATTCAATTTCACTGTTTTCACGCACATTGAAAATTTTTTGTTATCTCTTTACATATATGTATATATATATATATTATGGTTGAACAATTGATCGAAATTAGATTTTGAGATTGTTATTTTTGTTGCATTAATCTTTGTCTTATTTTATTTTTGAGTAATGATATACAGATAAAATTTATATATATATATATATATATAATGATGTATTACATTTATATCCACTCATTGAAAAGCAAAATTTCCATTTCTATAATTCACAATTGTAAAGGTGTCATTACCACATCATTTATGTTCAATTTTACAAAAAAAATATGTAAGAATATCATTTTCTTTTATTCATTTAATTTTAAGGTTTATTCTATAATTGATTCTTTATTAAGATTTTTGTCATAGAAAATATTTTAAGTATTAAGCAAACACCGGAAATGTGATGTCTCGAATCTTAAACTAGATTTGAACCGCTCATTCTGATTTATTATTCTTGTTCTTGAAAATCGTATGCATTGAGTGATGCCTTAGTGACCATCATCGGAATTGTCTTTTATTTTCTTTAATGTTTCGTCGAGTTAGATTTTCAAAATCTCAAGCATAAGAACGAAAAATCAGAGTGTAGATCCAAAACTTAGAGGTGGTTGGCTCTCAGGTGAAACCACTTGTGGAAGTAGTCAGGGATATGAGAGTTCTTTGGATAGAAAACCGCTTGTGTGGATTTTAGATTCCGCTCGTGCAGAAATTGGAGGATTTCGCAAGTTTTCATTGCATTTAACCGCTCGTGCGAATGCTCTCGTCTAGACTTCGATTTTTTTGCCTCCTTTCATTCAAGCCACTCTCTCTCTCTCTCTCTCTCTCTCTCTCTCTCTCTCTCTCTAAACCAATTTTCCTCTGCATTCTCTCTAAAAACCTAAACAAACTCTACAAATTCTTGACCTAAACCTAATGAAGTGAGAATCTTACCATAATTCTTTAAAACAAAGTGAAGAGAGTGTTGAGGGCGTTGTTTTGACTATAGCGATCGTCGATCTAGAGAACCTGAAATTTTGAAATTCTTCTTTCTCCCTCTCAACCTTTGAGGGAGGGATTTTCTTAACTTAATACATATATTTTTGCAATATTATGTGCTATTTTAATAGTTAGAATTATTTGGAAGATTAGGATTTTATTAATATTGTTATTAATGCATAAATTAGGGAAATTCTCAAATATTTATCAAACTTTTCAATTGTTTTCCTTATGATTGACCCATGACATGTGAGTTTGAGAAATTTACACTTTAAATGACAAATTCCTAAATTTTCGAAAATCCTATAAATGGTAGAAATTAAGAATGTAACTTGTGCATGTGAAATTCATGTAAATTCTTGGAAAATTATGAATGTTTGGAAGGCATTGAAAAATGATGAGATTAATGAAAATCATGCTTTATTTCGAAACTATTGAGAATTGTGAATTATGCTCTATATATTACCTTATTGAAATATTTTAATAGAGATAATTATTTTGGCAATCGATGGAGGATTGCATTAACTTTTTTTTTTTTTTTTGATTAGCAAAAAAAGAACTTTATTAATGGGAAAGCATACATTACATATGGGAAAACATCAATAAAGAAAGGAGGTGCAAAAAGCATCAAAGTACACCCCTCAATCCCAACTAGGGTGGCACTAAGGAGGATACCCAATCATTTGCTAGCACCACCGAAAAGTTGGTGCGAAACCAATAGGAAAAGAGAGAAAAACACCAAAAACAGATGATACACCAGCAACAACTGAAGGTGATGGACTAAGACAAAAACAGCACCAACCAGATGAACGAAGGCCCTCAGATTCTAACTCAAGAGCTGCAGATTCTAACTCAAGAGCTGCAGATTCTAATTCAACAGCACCAAACAACTGCAGATTCTAACTCAACAATTGCCATAAGTAACAATTGCCATACCAAACCAGCACCAAGTCAATAGCACTAAGAGCTGCAAATTCTAACTCCAAGATCTGTAGATAACAAGTGTTCATGATTTACAAGGATCAACACCACTTGATCAAAAGGTAAACATATCAAAACATCAAGGGTTGGCAACAACCTCCACTGCTTCTGTCACAAAATCCAAAACAGCAGCAGCATGCACTGATAGCAGCTGTAGACCAGCACCAAAACAGAACAGAACTCCAAGGTTGGCACCAACTGCAGACCAAGCACCAGGAGAGGTTGGAGAAGGTACCAATCAGACCAAAGCAACATAGATCACAGTAGCAGCCAGAATAGGGTAGAGACGCCACCATTCAATCCAGTGCAAACAGAATGACACATTCTCAGACCTTACAGCCAGTAGACCTTATGCCAGCAGCAGAAACTTATTCCACACCCCAGCAGAAATTCAGACCAACTGATATACCTATTCACCACCCAGCTAACCACAACAGTGGCAAATCCTACTCTTCAATAGCAGTGGCAAATCAACTAAATCACCCAGCAAACACAACAAACCACACCGAAACAGCTGTGAACAACAACCCAACTCTATCCTAAAGACAGAACCTCACTTGCTGCAAGTTATACACTATATCATTTACAGAGAAATTAAAAGAGGAGGAAGAAGATCTGAACCATAACACAATCCTGATTTTGATAGCATCACATAACTCTTCAAAGTCCACCAGAGATCCTTTAAAAATACTGTCATTACGTTGCCTCCAAATAGACCAAAGTACTGCCAACGGAATAATGTTCCAAAGCACCATTTCCTTTTTTTTGAATTTTGTACCAACCCACCAGAGAAAAAGGCTACCTACAGAGCCAGGTATTGCCCATTTAACACCCCACCAATCCAACATTTTTGACCAAATTCTCCAAGTAAAGGGGCAAACAGCAATACATGGTTAACAGATTCCAAATCATTATTACAGAAGATGCAATTCACATTAGACCCTCTACTGAGAACACCAAGCCTTTAAAGAAAACAGGATGTCTTAATCCTCCCTTTCCATGATAACCATCCAAAAAATTGAACCCTTAGTGGAGCCACATTATTCCAAATGAACCCAGTTACTGTGCTAATAACCTTAGAAGGTAAAACATTCCAGCTATAAGCAGAGTCAACAGTGTAGAACCCAAATTTATTTGCCTTCCATCTGATGTTGTCCATCCTACCAAACCTAAGCACTGGAGCATTAAGCAATAACAAATTCAGCCTCCCCAACTCCTCCACTTCCCACTAAAACAAGGCTCTTCTAAAATTAAGCTTCCATTCTTGAAAACCAATCCCCCTGTTCCTCACCCCCGCCACAAACTCAGATTTGTCCAGAGACACAGAGAAAAGTCTGGGAAATTCATCTTTTAAACAAATATTCCCAATCCAAGTGTCAGTCCAGAACATTGTTCTCCTTCCATCACCAATGTCCAGCACAATGTTTTTCTTGAAAAAATTCACCAACTGAGAACACAAGCCAGCAACACCCGTAATATCTCTCCAGATCATGGACAGCTTGTAATTTTCGACAGCTAAAGGCCACCAACCTCTACCAACCTCAGGGTATTTGCAGCATATCACTTGTTTCCAAAGTGCATTATCTTCAACACCAAATCTCCACCACCATTTCAATAAAAGATAATTATTCCATAATCTCACCTTTCTAATTCCTAAACCCCCTTGACTTTTGCTTTGAGTGATCTCCCCCTATTTAACCAAGTGAATTTTCCTCCTAAAGTTCATCACCACCCCATAAAAATCTAGACTGAATTTTCTCAAACTCATTTGCAACCCCTTCTGGCATCTTAAACAAAGATAAGTAATAAACCGGTAAAGACGATAACACAGACTTAATTAATGTCAACCTACCTGCAAATGAAAAGAATCTCCTTTTCCAAGAAGCCAATCTTTGTTTACATTTGTCAAGCACTGGTTGCCAAGTCCTTCTTCTCCTTGGATTAGCTCCCAGAGGTAAACCCAAATATTTGAGTGGCAATTTTTGATGCAAACAATTCAGTTTAGCAGCAAGGTCTTCAAGAGACTCTTCATTAATCCCAACCCCACTGACTACACTCTTGTGGTAGTTAATCTTGAGCCCGGACAAAATTTCAAAACATCTCCAGATCCTTTTTATGGTGACTACCTCTTCCCAGTCAGCTTCACAGAACAATATTGTGTCATCAGCAAATTGCAAATGGGTTATCTTCGTACCATTAGAACCAACAGCCGCCCCTTTAATCAATCCCATTTGTAATGCTCTGCCCAACAGGATGTTTAAACCCTCAGCCACAATGTTAAAAAGGAATGGTGATAGTGGATCTCCCTGTCTAAGCCCTCTCAAAGGCTTGAATTCAACTGTTGGTGATCCTTTTACCAAAATAGAGATATGGGATGAAGACACACACTATTTCATCCAACTAATCCATTTAGAACCAAACCAAAAGTTATACAACCTAGAGAAAAGAAACCCCCAATTTATTGAGTCATAGGCTTTCTCAAAGTCAAGTTTCAAGACAAAACCTTTTATCTTATTCTTCTTCCACCTATCAACAACTTCATTGGCAATCAAAACTCCATCCAAAATATTTCTGCCTCCAATAAATGCTGATTGAGACTCGCTAATAATCATAGGCATCACTTGCTTGATCCTATTAGATAATACCTTTGCCAGGATTTTGTACAGAGAGCCTATGAGACTAATAGGCCTATAGTCATTAAGGCCAGAAGGGTTATCATTTTTTGGAACCAAGGCAACAAAAGAACTATTAACTCCATGAGCCAGCTTAGAATTTTGATGGAATTCCTTCATGAATTGTAATACATCACCTTTGAGTAACTGCCAACACTTTTGGAAAAACAACAGATTAAATCCATCAGGCCCAGGGGCCTTATTCCCATCACATGATTTGATTGCTGATATAATTTCTGCTTCTGAGAATTCAGCTTCTAATGCATCCCTAATTGCATCACCCCCAATAGACTTGAAAGAACCTGATAAAGTTGGCCTTCTGAACCATGTTTCAGTGAGCTGATTCCTAAAGTGCTGCAACACTTCAGCCCTTATTTCTTCAGGATCCTCCTTGATGGTCCCATTTACATTTAATGAACACAATGCATTTCTACTGTTTCTTGAGGCAGCCAAAATATGGAAAAACTTAGTGTTTTTATCACCTTTTAATGCCCAATTAACTCTAGATTTCTGAAACCAAACCCATTCCACCATTTTGGTCAACTACCATACTTCCCCTTTTGCCTCCTTTCTTCTAGCAAGTTCTAATACAGTTAATGGTCAATCTTCAGCTGTTAGGTCAAGCAAATGCAGTTCCTGTTCCTGAAGCTTGAGTTTAGATTCCACATTTCCAAAGACTTCAATGTTCCATTGCTTGAGAACTAATTTAAGTGCTTTAAGCTTCCTTAAACACTTGAAACTAGCCCAACCTTGAACAATGGTTTCAGGCCAGGTATTATCCACCAAGGATTTAAATTGAGGATGTAGGGACCAAGCATTTAGAAATCTAAATGGCTTTGGACCCCACTCCCTATCATCTTCCATTAAAAGAATAGGACAGTGATCTGACCACCTCCTAGGTAAGCCCCAAAGCTTGAAATTGAAATTTTGCACCCATTCTGAACTTAACAGAAACCTGTCAATCCTACTCCACCTCTCATCTTCTTGAGAGTTACACCATGTGAATTTTCTCCCCATCATATGCATGTCACATACTTCCAAATTGTCAATGAAATCATTAAAATCACACATACCCCTATCTCTCCTACAACATCCCTTCCTTTCAGAAATATTCCTAATTTCATTAAAATCACCCCCTAAACACCAAGGTTTATCATACAAAGATTTTAATCTAGTCAAAATATCCCACACATTCCTTCTAATAGTACTATCATTGGGGGCATAAATATTAACAACAACACAATCTAGATTGTTAAAGAGAGTACCTGACAAAATGATGAAATTGTGGTTGCAACAACAATCCACCATTTGAAAGGCATCTGGATTCCATATGCACAAAAGGCCACCAGCTGCACCAACTGAGTCCACTGCCATGAAGTCCATCCTATCTTCGTACCAACAAGATCTCACAAACTCTGCATCTATTTGTGACCTCTTTGTTTCCTATAAAAGTACCATCTCCACCTTTCTTTTAGAGAGTAATTTCTTTATTTTATTCCTTTTAGAAGGTTTACCCAGCCCTCGCACATTCCAAGATAATAACTTCATAAATACCAGATTTTTAACCACCAATACACCAGAGGAGTACTATTCAATCTGCAGCTCCACCCTTCTTTAACATTTTTTTCCTTGTCTTCTCCTTCCAATTCCACCAACTTGCTTAACACTTCTACCTCATTTCCATCATAATTTAACCCAAGAACATTCCCTATTTGGAGTGATCCTTCAGCCTCATTAAGCAGTAATTGTCCATTACCAGACTTACTTGCCAATGAAAGTGAAATTGCAGCAACAGCCGACCTGAAAATGGCTCCTTTTTTCAGATTTAGAGAAGCACCCGCCTCCTGGTTCATGGTTCCTTTTTGTTTCCTTTGTACTCTTACAGCTCCTTTATTTTTCACCTTCACATTTCCTTGCCCTTTATGAGCTACTGGTATACTTTTATTCACGACCACACAGTGGTTTCCTTCACCAATCCTAATTTGGGCTTCCTTTTCCCAGTTAGTTTGATCAAGATAGTTCATTTTGGGTATTGTCACTGGTTCACTAATTTCGGGGAGCCTTTGGCCCAACAAATTACCACATTCCAAAGCATGGGCCTCATTAAGAACTACCTCAAGATTAAGCCCAGGCCTATTAATCTCAGACCCAGTAACACTCCTCACAAAGCCAGGAGTAACAATTTCTTCCACCACTCTTGTAACGCCCTCAAAATTAACCCATTAAATATCATTGACATGCATTAATTAAAGAAGACAATTTATTAATTCATTCATCAGAGTATTACTAAATAAAGCATTACATGTAACATCGAATAAAATGCCCTACAGGCTTACATCTTTCCAAGCCAACACTTGGATACAAAAATATGAGTTCTAACTCAATACAAGAAAAGCCCTAGGCTTGAATGTTTACATGTACTAATAATTAAGACAATTAACTAAAGGTAGTCTTCTTCAATCCAGTAGCCAAACCCTCCCAAGCTAAGTCCTTGGAGGTAGTTTATCACCTGAACCTGAAAATGATGTTCCCATAAAGGGTGAGCCACAGCCCAGTAGAAACATACTAAACCACATATAAGAAATGAATAAAGCAATAGTATTTGACAGATGGTTAACCAAGATAATCAACCACTTCATTTTACAGTCTCATGACACTATTGTCTAAGATACAATTTACTTTCCAATTTTATCAACATGGCTCAGAACCTGGCCAAACTTACAACAGTGAATTACATATACCATATTCACATCCTTCCAATATCAACAAACAAATGAGACTCAAGCTCAATTCACAACACTTCATACTTCCAGATTGATACACATTTTAGTGCTGTATCAATAAAAACACTTCTATATAATAAGCACACATAAAAGTGATGCTAATGGAGTCCATCCCCTATCTCCTCCCAAACAAAATCCGGTTTAGAGGTCCATCCCCTATCTTCCCCTAAACCGTGGAGTACATCCCCTATCTCCTCCCACACAAAACAATGTATGCAAATGCAATGCTCAATCAATACACGTATTTTCTGTATCAATGCAATAGTCAAAGTTAATGACTTAACCAATGTGATTAGTTTCAGTTGTTCCTAATCCACATGCAATGTCTACAACAATCACGACTATCCTCCACCGATAGCCCAAAACAGTTATTTCTAAACAGGAAATAAATGCATCAACTAACATAATTCCAACATTTTCATAGGTGAGTGATTAAACTAACCAACTACACCATTTACTCAATATTTTCCCCCAATACAATGAATTTAGCCATATTCCCCAATTCCCTTAAATTAATTATACAAATTAATTTAATATTACAACCAGGGTTTTCCCAAAAATTACCAAAGTAAACCCAACATATCAATATACCAAAACTTAGAGCAAAACCTATAAAATGGAGTAGGAAATCCCTACCTTGAAGAAAACAACCCAAAAGGAGAAGACAGAGATGATACCCCAAATACCAAAGTGCTCCAAATCGCCAACTATTCAGATTAAATGGAAGCCCTCAACTCACTCTATCTATTTAATGAAGGATCTAGAGTAGAAACACTCCCTAAGTGGATCAAATCTAAGAGAGAAGGTGAGTAGAGAGAAAGAGGAGTCGGACCTAGGGTTTGGAATCAAAATAAGATGAAAAAGATTGATCAAATCCCGCTGCTGTGTATATAAACTGGACAGGCTCGCTCGAGCGAAGACTTGGTCGCTCGAGCGACCAGACACAGAGAAACCACGCTCGAGCCAAGGAAGCCTTGCTCGAGCCAACAACCCAAAAGCTCGCTCGAGCGAAAGAAAGCTCGATCGAGCGAAGAACTCAAACCCTCAGGTCTGTAACCAGACACACGCTCGAGCGAAGGAATTATAGCTCGAGCGAAGAACGGACCAACTCGCTCGAGCGAAGAAAAGCTCGCTCGAGCCAAGAATGCAAAGCTACAGGTCCATACAGGACGCCAACTCTCGCTCGAGCGACCAAACCCCAGCTCGAGCGAAGAACCAAAACGACATCTCGCTCGAGCGACAAACTCCTCGCTCGAGCGAAACACCAAAAACCTGGACAGCAAACACTTGGTTTCTAAACCCAACCAACCTGAAACAAACCTGCCCAACACATCCTATAATTCCAAAAGATAAAATAAAGGACAACAACAACAATTCTACAATGACAGAATCTACGGAACCTAAGTCCAGATACAATAATCAAATGGGAAAAGACCGGGGTCGCTATAACCTCCCCCCCTTCAAAGAATTTCGTCCCCGAAATTAAGCTTAAGTTTTTGAAAACAGATTTTTCTCAATTCCCAATGATATTATAAAACAATAATGGATAGCTTGACCCAATGCTGGTCACTTCATCTCTTTATCAAGAGGCAACTCACAACATATATAAAATAACATATATTTCAACCTGTAACAATATTATGCATTATTCCTTATCATATTTAATTGCACGATATATACAACACATTTAACAATGCAATCAACATATGCTATGTTACACTAAACTTCTATAATGAAGCAAGTTTCAAAATGCACCCATTTACCAAAACATACTCAATGTTTCACAACTTAAGACATATATAAAGCTCTTAAGTTCAACCATATTACAAAATCTAAATCCAAGATTACAAATTAATAAACATGTCCGGGTATTTTTCGCGGACTTCCAATTCACGTTCCCAAGTGGCTTCCTCCACTCCATGATGTTTCCACAAAACTTTTACCAAAGGGATGGTCTTGCCTCGCAAAACTTGATCCCGCCTATCCAAGACCCGAACCGGTCTCTCCTCATACGAGACATCCTCATCAACCACTAAATCGGTCCAATCCAACACATGTGATGGATCTGGCTCATACTTCCGAAGCATACTCACATGAAGCACGTTATGTACTCCGGACAACTGCGGCGGCAAAGCTATACGATAAGCAGCCTCGCCAATCCTCTCAAGGATCTCAAACGGACCAATGAACCGAGGGGACAACTTCCCACTCTTCCCAAACCTCATCAAACCCCGTCTAGGTGCTATCTTCAGAAAGACATGATCACCCACCTCAAACACCAAAGGTCTCCTCCTACGGTCGGCATACGATTTCTGACGACTCTGTGCTGTAACAAGCCTCTTACGGATAAGCTCAACTTTCTCCGTCGTTTCCCTCACCAACTCCAGACCCAACAGAGGTGCATCACCCACCTCAGCCCAACAAACAGGAGATCTACACGGTCGGCCATACAAGGCCTCAAATGGTGCCATACCGATACTAGACTGGAAACTGTTGTTGTAGGCAAACTCCACCAACGGCAAGTGCCTCTCCCACGACCCACTAAAGTCTAGAACACAACCCCGAAGCATATCCTCAAGGATTTGAATAGTACGCTCGGACTGTCCGTCAGTCTGAGGATGATAAGCCGTGCTAAAGGTCAACTTAGTGCCTAAGGCACTCTGCAAACTCTGCCACAACCTGGCAGTAAAACGAGGATCTCTATCTGAGACGATCGTCACTGGGACCCCATGCAATCTCACTATGTCCCGAATATACAAGTCAGCAAGATGATCTACCGAATCTCTCACGCGCATAGGAATAAAGTGCGCCGACTTAGTCAACCGGTCTACAACCACCCAAATAGCATCACTACCCCGCTGAGTTCTCGGAAGACCCACAACGAAGTCCATAGTGACGTGTTCCCACTTCCACTCAGCAATAGGCAAGGGTTGCAACAAACCCGCTGGCCTCTGATGTTCAGCCTTCACTTGCTGACAAGTAAGGCACTTAGATACGAAAACTGCCACATCTCTCTTCATACCCCGCCACCAGAACTGACGACCCAAATCCCGGTACATCTTAGTGCCTCCAGGATGCACCGCAAGGCGTGAATGATGAAACTCTCGGAGTACCTCCTCTCGGCAAGACTCCGGCACAAACGGACGGTCTCGGTATCTCACACTCAGGTCGGAATACACCGTCAAACCCTTCTCAACTTTCCCACCGGAAATCTTCTCACGGAGAGATTCTACCTCAAGGTCACCTCTCTGAGCCTCTAACACTCGAGTCACAAGTGTAGGCCATGCAACAACAGAAAACAAGGCCGCAGCCTCAACGGATTCGCCCAGAAGTAAATCAAACTCCCCAAGTGCCCCCAACATCTCCCATTCTCGGATGGCTATACTAGCTATGACACCAACAGGTTTCCTGCTAAGGGCATCGGCCACCACATTGGCCTTTCCCGGATGATAATGCAACTCAAAATCATAATCCTCTATAAATTCCATCCACCGCCTCTGCCTCAAGTTCAAGTCTTTCTGTGTAAACAAATATTTCAGACTCTTATGATCCGAGAATACCTCAAATCTCTCACCATAAAGATAATGCCTCCAAATCTTCAAGGCAAATATCACAGCTGCTAACTCTAGATCATGCGTAGGGTAATTTTGCTCGTGAATTTTCAACTGACGTGAACCATAGGCAACTACTTTCCCTTCTTGCCTTAATACACAACCCAGACCCTCTCGTGAGGCGTCACAATAGACTGCATAACCCAACCCTCTCTCTGGAATAATCAACACTGGAGCGGTAGTCAGTCTAACTTTCAACTCCTGAAACGACTTTTCACAAGTCTCACTCCATACAAATTTGACTCCTTTCCGAGTCAATCTAGTCAACGGTGATGCTAACCTGGAGAAATCTTTCACAAACCGACGGTAATACCCAGCTAACCCCAGGAAACTGCGGATCTCAAACACACTCTTAGGCTGTGCCCAATCTTGCACTGCCTCTACCTTGGATGTATCAACAGACACTCCTTCACCGGATACCACATGGCCTAAGAATTTGACTTCTCTCAGCCAGAACTCACACTTCCCAAACTTGGCATACAGCCTATGGGCTCTAAGTAACTCAAGCACCACCCTTAAGTGTGCCTCGTGCTCCTCCTCAGAAGGCGAATAGATAAGGATGTCGTCCACAAAAACGACTACAAACCGATCCAAGAATTCCCGGAAGATCCGGTTCATCAAGTCCATAAAGACTGCCGGTGCATTGGTGAGCCCGAATGGCATCACCAAAAACTCATAATGGCCATACCGCGTACGGAATGCCGTCTTCGGAATATCCTCTTCCCTGACCCTCAACTGGTGGTAACCCGATCTCAGGTCTATCTTAGAGAAACAACGGGAACCCTTCAACTGGTCAAACAGATCATCTATACGGGGCATAGGGTACTTATTCTTGACCGTAGCCCGATTCAACTTCCGATAATCTATACAAAGTCTCAAAGCACCACCTTTCTTTTTAACAAAGAAGGCCGGTGCTCCCCACGGCGAAACACTAGGGCGTATAAAACCCTTGTCTAGTAACTCCTGGAGTTGGATCTTCAACTCAACTAACTCGGCTGGGGCAAAACGATAAGGTACCATGGAAATCGGCGCTGTGTCAGGCACTAGGTCAATGGAGAACTCAATCTCCCGATGCGGTGGCAAACCTACAAGATCCTCGGGAAAGACATCCGAGTACTCACAAACCACCCTTGGCAACACAATCCGAGTCTCATTATCCTCACTAATCAAAAGGTTAGCTAGTAGCCCACTAAGCTCACTCCTTCCTCGCCGAACATACCCCGGTGGCAACACATCACCAACTCGGTCCCCCAGAAAATGAAAATACTCTCCACTCACGGTACAACAAGTGACCCTCTGGCGATAGCAATCAATAACTGCCCGGTATGACGATAACCAGTCCATACCCAAAATAACATCGAAACCCCTCATAGGCATAACGACAAAAGAAAATGGGATTCTATGATAATCAACCTCTATATCACAACCCCTAACACCTTGTTTCAAAATCAATTCACCCCCAAGAGGTGACACTACACATATAGGAGATGCTAACTGTGCTAACTCCAATTCCAAAACAGATGCAAATGCAGCAGACACAAAGGAATGAGATGCACCCGTATCAATCGAAACATTAGCAACCGAGTTGCAAAACAAGAAGGTACCTCTCACAACTGATGGAGTCGGTACAAGATCCTGCGCGGTAACAGCGTACACGCGCCCAGACGACCTCTGATCAACCTGCTCACCCCTAGGAGCATAAGATTGCTGCACTGTCTGGGACGATGAAGCCCCCTGATTAGCCCTCGAGGCCTGACCCGACTGAGCTGGCTGCTGACCCTGAATCGGCCTCAAACCAGATGCACCAGGTGTGCCACCCAACTGTGGGCAATACCTCTTCATATGCCCTGGCTGACCACACTGATAACACGAGAGTGGTTGACCTCTACCCTGACTCTGGCTCTGTGATCGAGCCGAAGAAGATGCTGCTCTCTGAACTCCTCCCCTCTGAGGACAAACTGGAGACTTGTGGCCCAGCTGGCCACACTTGAAACAGGTAATGTCTCCCTGACTGCCTTTCCCCGAACTAGCACTCGGTACAGGAAAAGTCGATCTAGCAAAGCTACCCTGAGACTGCTGGGGATTAAAACCCTTCTGTCTCCTACCATCATTCTGACTATCCTGACTCCTCTTGGAGCCCTTCTGCCCTTCCTCCTCTTCCTGCATCATGATCTCCATATGGGCTGCAGCATCAACCATACGCCCATAATCCCGAATCATAGTTCCCCCAACTCTCAGCTTGAGGCCACGCCTCAACTTCTTCTCAAACTCAATACAGCGGCGTTCCTCAGACGCCACCAACTCAGGTGCAAACCTGGACAAGCTAGTAAATGCAGCCTCAAACTCGGCCACAGAAGAACTCGACTGCTTAAGCTGACAGAACTGGTCTCGCAGCTTCTCTCTGACTGCTGGAGATAAGAACTTCTCCTGGAAAGCATTCACAAAAGCCTCCCATGTAGCTCCTATACGACCCTTAGTGAACTTCCACCACTGACCCGCATCTCCCTTCAACTGAAAAGATGCCAAGGTCACTTTCAACCCCTCGTCTTCGATGCCAAGCATCTCAAACGTCTTCGTTGTCTGTTCGAGCCACTCATCTGCCTTAAGCGGCTCTTTAGGGTCACCCACAAATTCATCCGGATTAGACCGGAAGAACTCCCTCTTCAGAAAGGAAGGTCCTGCATCCGCAACAACAACCTGAGCTTGATTCTCAGCTCTGAGAATGCCTACCGACTCCCTGAATGCTCCTGCTATCTCTCGGGCTAAAGCGCCCATAGCTTGCTGCCCTACTGGCTCGGCCACATTGGCCTGACCCACTCCTTCCTGAACTACCGGAATCTCCTCTGGCACAGGCACTTCCTGCCTACCCGGCCTACCACGCCTACCGCGTCCCCGTCCTCGTCCTGACATCCTAATAAAGGAAACAAACACATTAGCACATTAATAAATGTGCCGAAGCTAAACACTCGCGTCCTAATGCATTGGACAACAATAATTCATTCCACGTAAGCACATAATCACATAAGCACCTACGAATTTCATTCCCGGATAATGATAGTCCCAATGCGTTACTATAGTTCCGGTTGGAAGCAGCAGTGATCAAGTGCCTTTCCAACAAGACTACTAGAAACTCAAGGGTCCAATCAACATCCTAGAAACTACATTCCATACCCACATAATCACATAAACATGTTATCACATAAGCATATAACATTACACTAAGTCTCTATCAAAACGAGACGAACCCAATGTGATACTAATCACTTCCCACGTACCCAAAGTATTCAAACCCGGTACGCTCTGATACCAAGTTGTAACACCCTCAAAATTAACCCATTAAATATCATTGACATGCATTAATTAAAGAAGACAATTTATTAATTCATTCATCAGAGTATTACTAAATAAAGTATTACATGTAACATCGAATAAAATGCCCTACAGGCTTACATCTTTCCAAGCCAACACTTGGATACAAAAATATGAGTTCTAACTCAATACAAGAAAAGCCCTAGGCTTGAATGTTTACATGTACTAATAATTAAGACAATTAACTAAAGGTAGTCTTCTTCAATCCAGTAGCCAAACCCTCCCAAGCTAAGTCCTTGGAGGTAGTTTATCACCTGAACCTGAAAATGATGTTCCCATAAAGGGTGAGCCACAGCCCAGTAGAAACATACTAAACCACATATAAGAAATGAATAAAGCAATAGTATTTGACAGATGGTTAACCAAGATAATCAACCACTTCATTTTACAGTCTCATGACACTATTGTCTAAGATACAATTTACTTTCCAATTTTATCAACATGGCTCAGAACCTGGCCAAACTTACAACAGTGAATTACATATACCATATTCACATCCTTCCAATATCAACAAACAAATGAGACTCAAGCTCAATTCACAACACTTCATACTTCCAGATTGATACACATTTTAGTGCTGTATCAATAAAAACACTTCTATATAATAAGCACACATAAAAGTGATGCTAATGGAGTCCATCCCCTATCTCCTCCCAAACAAAATCCGGTTTAGAGGTCCATCCCCTATCTTCCCCTAAACCGTGGAGTACATCCCCTATCTCCTCCCACACAAAACAATGTATGCAAATGCAATGCTCAATCAATACACGTATTTTCTGTATCAATGCAATAGTCAAAGTTAATGACTTAACCAATGTGATTAGTTTCAGTTGTTCCTAATCCACATGCAATGTCTACAACAATCACGACTATCCTCCACCGATAGCCCAAAACAGTTATTTCTAAACAGGAAATAAATGCATCAACTAACATAATTCCAACATTTTCATAGGTGAGTGATTAAACTAACCAACTACACCATTTACTCAATATTTTCCCCCAATACAATGAATTTAGCCATATTCCCCAATTCCCTTAAATTAATTATACAAATTAATTTAATATTACAACCAGGGTTTTCCCAAAAATTACCAAAGTAAACCCAACATATCAATATACCAAAACTTAGAGCAAAACCTATAAAATGGAGTAGGAAATCCCTACCTTGAAGAAAACAACCCAAAAGGAGAAGACAGAGATGATACCCCAAATACCAAAGTGCTCCAAATCGCCAACTATTCAGATTAAATGGAAGCCCTCAACTCACTCTATCTATTTAATGAAGGATCTAGAGTAGAAACACTCCCTAAGTGGATCAAATCTAAGAGAGAAGGTGAGTAGAGAGAAAGAGGAGTCGGACCTAGGGTTTGGAATCAAAATAAGATGAAAAAGATTGATCAAATCCCGCTGCTGTGTATATAAACTGGACAGGCTCGCTCGAGCGAAGACTTGGTCGCTCGAGCGACCAGACACAGAGAAACCACGCTCGAGCCAAGGAAGCCTTGCTCGAGCCAACAACCCAAAAGCTCGCTCGAGCGAAAGAAAGCTCGATCGAGCGACGAACTCAAACCCTCAGGTCTGTAACCAGACACACGCTCGAGCGAAGGAATTATAGCTCGAGCGAAGAACGGACCAACTCGCTCGAGCGAAGAAAAGCTCGCTCGAGCCAAGAATGCAAAGCTACAGGTCCATACAGGACGCCAACTCTCACTCGAGCGACCAAACCCCAGCTCGAGCGAAGAACCAAAACGACATCTCGCTCGAGCGACAAACTCCTCGCTCGAGCGAAACACCAAAAACCTGGACAGCAAACACTTGGTTTCTAAACCCAACCAACCTGAAACAAACCTGCCCAACACATCCTATAATTCCAAAAGAGAAAATAAAGGACAACAACAACAATTCTACAATGACAGAATCTACGGAACCTAAGTCCGGATACAATAATCAAATGGGAAAAGACCGGGGTCGCTATAACTCTAAGGGTCTCTACAATTTGAATTTGCATAGGGTTCACCACTGGTTCATTTAATGCAGCCCCGCATGCGCCCCCAGCTTCTGATATTTCCATGTTCATGTCAGAGTCTTGAACCACAGATACGTTTTCCCAACTACGTAGATCATCCTTGTCATTGTGACCAGCAAACATTTTCCTACAATCTCCATCCACCATGTCATCCTCATTGGCCAGCTCATCGTCAGCCTGGCCCTCCACCTTAGCATCTTCCTCATCCTTCTCGCTCTCCACTTTCGACATCTGCTCCCTGATTTCGCCATTGGAGCTGAAATCTTCTCCCTTATTCTGTATAATGCAACATTTACATTGATTATGGGTGACCTCCGATATAACCCATTGTTCTTCGCACACTTTCACTGGATACAGCACCCCTTTACAGCACAAATTAATGGTTCTATTAATAGATTCCATACACTTAGTGGCTATTCTTACTCTTCCACAGCTTAATGATTTCATTCTGGATGTATCATCATCCAGGCCAATAACTTCCCCCCAAACCTTCCCTATGCTACTGAAAGTTTTGACACTCCACAGATTTAGTGGCACACCATAACATGTAAGCCAGATGAGCCTTTCTTGTTCAATAACCATACCTTGTTTCCATTCCGTAATCCACTCACACCACTCATAGATCCACCCCTCCATTATAGCCAGCTTATCTTTCATACATTCCACTGATTTGAAAGTCAGGACTATGTCTCTACCTCCTTCATCTCTAACCTGAAAATTATCCAGTCCTCTAGACTTCAGTTCGTCTTTAAACTCTGCCACATAGCTTAGAGGCTTAAGTCGAACAATCACACTATTAAACAGCCATCCATTTCCTTCCTCGAAAGCATTTATGGTTATACTAGTGTTTGCTCTATCCCTGCTTCCGCTAACAACCTGAGCATATGACTTTCCCCCTTGTATCATAGCTTGAACTCCACTAGTATTCCCCATCTCCATCCTTCCAGTAAGTAATCTTGGTGTGCTCTGCTTAACTTCCATACCTTTAACAAAATCTGCTGCTTTTACTCTTAATGCTCTGTTGTCACACCAAAGTCCATGGGCTTTTTGGACTGCCATATTTGCTGCCACTGAGCAATCATAGCAAACGAAGCCAAATCTTGAACGCGTCAACTTTCTTCTTTTATTTGGGATATACACATCCTTTACAACCCCAAACTTGCTGAAAATACCGTACAAACCTTTTGGATTCATGGATTCTAGTAAGTTGTCCACAAAAATCGTATGAAGAGCGACCCCCAAACCTTTACTCCCGTTACCTTTCCCACCATGTTTGCGCACCACCGGAAATTAGGAAAATCGAACACTTGGAAAAGCATGCATAGCATAGCATTGACATACTCATTATTTCATAATTTTATCTTCTATCACATTTGAGAAATACATTATAATTAGTTTGTTGAGAACCTTAGAAAAATGTTGACAAATGGGATAAATGTTTTGGTAAATCTGGTTAGGATGTGTGGATTTGATTTGAGAATTAAGTTAGTTGCTTGATGTCCATGGTAAAAGTCCTAAAACTTGTGCAAAGTAGGTTCTAATTTTTTATTTTTTTATTTTTTTGGATTAATAGCAGGTATAATGGGATATTTGGTAGTGCTTTGAGAGACTACTAGCAAACACGTACCTAGAGATTTCCAATGCTATATTTACCGGCCAATGTTTTGATAAAAAAAAATGTTGTTGAGTCGTTTATGATTTTGGAAAGTGCATGGCATGATTTTTTGGAACCAAAACATATATTTTGAGTATGGCACATCATTACATATCATGATCATGATATTTTAATATTATCTCTGTTGGGCTACATATGCTCATCCATATGTAAAAACTATTTTCAGGCGTTGATGGTGTACCTCCTGTAACGCCACAAAATAACAATGACAACTCATCTCATAATATCTAATAGAAAATATAAACATGTGAAATATTAACCTTTTATTTATATTCTTTACCATACAAAAGATGACATATGCTTACATTCATAAATCCTAAATTTTGAATCTATATCATATGTCATATATGAGTAAACTGAAATAAAAGGTAATACAGATAAGTTTATACCCTAATAACGAAATATTTCCAAGATATTGCTTGGTTACAACAAAATGGATCAAGTCCAAACAATTAAAAAGCCCGAGACTTGTGCAAAATATAATTATAACAATCAAAACTATCCTTCACCGATAGTCCAAAATAAATATTTCTGCTCTACAAATAAATTTTCCAACAATAGATAAAATCTAATAAATTTTGAAATGGAATGATAATAAATATCCAACTCCTCTCTCATCATCAACAAATACATTTTTCATATCTTTTCAAAACCCAACATCATTCTCTTTTCTTTCATGTAACAACACCAATGATTTTTCATACAAACCTCCATTTATTTTCCAAATCACATTTAAGAAAGGAGTTCCTAACACAACCCAATAATATACACACTTCCACAACCCTTGTCAAAGATTTATTTGAAAAACTCCTTTTATATTTCAAAATCAAACCCTAGGTTTAAACCAAGAACTAGAGAAAGAAGGTGAAGAAATTAGGGTTAAAGGTGTTTTAGAGAGAGAGAAAGAGAGGAATGAAAAATGAGTTAAAAAGCCCTTTTCCCGAACTGATATACGGATAGACTACTCGAGTAACCAAACTACCGCTCGAGCGTCAAACACAATAAGTGAGACCGCTTGAGAAACCAAAACACCGCTCAAGTGTACAATGACCCCCCCTAGAAGTTTTGCAAATTGCAGAGACCACACTTGAGTTTAAGAAAGACCACTCGAGAGAAGATATCCTACTCCCAGAAGTATTGCAGATTTGCAAAAATACTGGGAGATCTCAAAGACCACTCGAGTGAACCAGAAGAAAATTGGACAGCAACTCTTTTAAAAAACTAACTCCCAACATATTTCAAACATAACCATCTACTCAACCCAACTATAAACAAGATGACAAAGGACATAAACAACAACTAAAGGAACATAATTCCAAATCTAAGAGTGTGACATGGGCCCGGTCTAAACCGGAACCGTTATACCTCCACTGAGATGAAGGCTTGGGGGATTTTGGAGTATAAAGCTCATTTTGTTTCTTTCATGTAAAAGCCAAAGGGCTTATATATATTTGGGTTTAAACCATCTATTGTTGTGATAGGGTGAGGCCTGTGAAATTTGTAAGGCTTTAGAGCATATAATTGGATATTATTTATTTTCATATTTTGTACATTACATGCTATAGATTCAAACTTTAGAATTGTGAATGTATAACTACACATAATCATATTTTGTAAATCTCGAGATAAAACATTTGAATGAAATACAATGAAATGGAGATTTATTATGATAGTGACTACTGATCCATGTTGAGTTAATTTATGACTTCCGCATGTATAATTCCTATTGATTAATGAGAACTAATAATGAATGTGGTTTCGATTTGATAAATAGGGTTTTAAAAAATTGAGTGCATTACATGAAAATAAAATTAAAAAATTATTTTTGGACAAAATCATCATCTTACATGTTACAGCGAAACAAACGAAGAGCAAATTTCAAAAGAATTATATTGCTCGAGAAATTTTAAAGGTGATAATTTCACACAGTGAAGTCTAACTGTTAGTAATGGGCGCCCATGTGGCATAACCATTTGAATTTGAATTTGAATTTAAATCTTATCCAAATAGGTTTTGAAATTGAATTCAAACCTATTTAGGATAACCACTCTGGATACAGATATTATCTCCATTAACTAATATGGATAGATAATAATAACACATTATATATCTGGTATATGGGTTATGGGTGATTAAGAGAGAAACAATGTATGATCTGAGTTTTACCCATATACTGACTCTTTCCCAAAAAACAACGATTAAGTCATTTGCACTATGATTTGTGTGGGTGATATTCATTCTGTAATATTACTTCACTGCTGGGTTGGTTTATCAGATTCTGGAAGCACGTGATTTACCCACGAGGTTCTATCATCTAAAGGTATGATCTAAATATTTTATCCGCTGCATTTTTTATACTTTGATTTACATTGGTATCAGAGCCATAAATATGGGTATTTTCGTGCTTATTTTTATGCATTAAAATATGTGTATATTTTTTATATAAATATATATACATGATATATGCATGAATATTAATGGAGGAGGAAGATGAAGTGCACGGTTTTTTTTGCATTTTAACTCCATTAGATTGACAGAGTGATATACCTCATTTTTATGTTGTTTAAATGTCATTTTTAATGCCATAAATGTTTTTATTGTGAAAAATGGAGTCCGACAGTACAAAAATCGGACTAGAAAACACCCGGGAAGGCGGCGCGTGTGATTCACGCGCTGTATGACGCCGCCCAGTAGCGCCACGCGCCACCACGCGCTTTCACGCGCTGGGACGCGCTAGGCGCGCTTCCCACGCGCTTCCCAAGCGCGAGCTATCCCCTCCCTTCCACGCACGCGCGTTAGCCGCGCCGCTTCGAGCCGCGCCGCGCCGCGTTGAGCCGACTAGCGCCGAGTTGCGCTGAACGGCGGCGAGTCGAGCCGAGCCGTTTTTTCCACACTGGCTTGGCTCTAAGGCTCTGTGTGTTTGTTTTTAATTCTGAATTACGTTAATTGGCCATAATTTATTCGTTATAGCTTTGTTTTAAGGATGATTGGTACCGTTAGACTCAGAATTAAATTTTATATCTTCTGTAAAATTTGAAAATTTTATGAAAATAAAAAATATTTTTCCTGAAATAATAATGCATTATTTTTGCTTTAAAATGCATCTGGTGTTGCATGATTAAGTTTCTGGGGCTGAATTTTTTATTGTACACTACTGTTATGGTTTACTGTTTACGGGTATAATTGTAGCATTTTACCAGATTCTGGAATATTTATTTCTAATTTTATGTGTGTTTATTAGTTATTTAAAATTCCAGAAAAATTCAGAAAAATTTCAGAAAATTTCAGGATGATGTACTTTCTGTTATGGCATAATTTGAATATTTAATACAGCATATTTTTTTAGAATTTCTAATATGTTGTAATTAGAAAAGCATGATTAGTTATCTATTTATTTATTTGAATTCCATTATTAAATGAATATAGCATGAGTTATTTGTAAATTTACATTAAGATGCTATTGTATGGAATTTATCATGCTTTGTATATGCCATAGTCAGTGGGAGGTTATTCGGTTGAGAGAAATCTTTGTAGATTAACTCCCGAAAACCAATATTTTGCGCGTAAATTAAATTAAATTTTGGATAATTGTCACCTGTGGCGCAAGAGATGATTACGAGCATAGCGGATTTTCGATCTTGCGACTTGTGTAATATTGTCACTATTTAATTTAGATTTTTGCGGCAAAATTATATTATGCTAATCAAATTAATCCTAATGCGAATTTGTCTCTAAATTGACTTAGCTTATGGAAGTTAATTTGGTTGACCTAGACTTAGTAGAGATGTTCAAATGTGAACAAACTAATCCCATTCTTTAGATGAGCAAAAGTCTTGGAGACTTTAGGTCAAACCTTAATTGAGCCAAAGTAAGGAAACATGACTCAAAGTTGCCGTGGTTTTGTTGCCTTGTTTGGCACAATAAAAACTAATGTGTGCGCTATGGTTAGCGGCACGCTACATAGTTTTGGTTGGCGAGTTTTGAAGTTATGAAATTAGTAAGCCCTCAATAGATCTGTATATGATCTTGACTAATGAGCTGCGCGGATTGACTTTGTAATTTGACTTGTAAATAATGTTACATCATTGGATGAAGTAACATTCAAGAGTCACGTCATCCAAGAAATGCGAGCTTAAATAAATTAGTCATTAAGTGTAAGACGAGTAGCCAGTATGAGCAGCATTTTGCTCTCTACCCAATTATTGGGAGTGGATGGAGCAAAATTTCATGCACTATAATAGTGTGCGTTGAAGTATCACTTGAAGATTAAAAGATTAGCGCTTAGTAGCAGCAAAATCTATTAACACTAAGTGAAAAGATTAGCGCCAAGTGGCTGCAAAATCTATTAGCATTGCTAACTTGTCTAAGTCTGGACACTTTGTTTCCACACTTAAGTGTGAGACATGGATGAGGTGCTTCTTTGTGTGATTCCTTTACTAGGCTAACGTTTTCAATAACATTTACCACTAAGCGCAAACGTTGCAGCATAGTAATGAAAAGGTCAAGGCTGACAAGGTTGTTATGACTCTAAGAATTTGACGCATGGCTCGTGAGAGCAAGAGCATTGTGTTGAATTAGACTATTTAGCCTAATTCGCGCTTAAGTTACTTCAGGAGCTGTCATAGTTGATAGCTTATTCTCTCCTTCTTGTGGATAGTAGAATTAATTACAAGTAACTATGAAGTGAGAAACAGAGATGGCAAGAGGAGTATCGTCACCTTTCAACTAGATGCATTAAAGTGTATGGAGAATAAAATTGACTTGAAGGTGCAGGGGATTAGCACTTACTAGTTAAATTTGCGACTTAGGCGCACTTGATATCTCCATGACATCTTTTTATGATCTAGTGAATATGAATTAGTCCTGAGTCATTACCTAGTTGGGCCTAAACCTTTTAAACTTATCTTCGAGAACTCACACATTAAGATGATTGGAATTAGTTTATGACATTGGTCATGAACTGGTGGCTTATTATACTTAATCACATTAATGAGATGATGGCACGATGGTTTGAGTAGGCCTTCTTTGGCCCACTCGCTTGTGGCATCCTGCTCTCATGTGAATGTGTAACTTTGGTCGCAATGGGTGCGCACAAGTAAGTAGGAAAGTCGTAGAAGGCCATTTGTATTGGCGCATTTAGTCCACTATGATATTTGTGATTAGATATGTGTGAGGGTATGATAGCTAAGCCTCAATCTCGACACATTTATAGATTACGATACGCATCTGAGTCAAGACTATTTGATCTCTCATAAGTCAAAAGTTTTGAGATGATTTTTGACATTGAACATATGAGGTTGAGATCAATTAGATAACAGCTTTCATGCTTTTAGTTTTGACCAAGGTGGCGAGTATCTATTTGAGTTATTTTTTTAGAAAACTCTGTGAAGAGAGATGGATGCTTAGAAAATTGATTATTCCTAGTACTCAACAACACAATGGTGTAGTAGAGATAAGGAATTAAATATTGTTAATGTTAGGTGGATAATGGCGCAAAATGTTTCCCAATTGGAAATTGCACTAGTTTGTTGCCTATATCCCTAACTAAGTGCCCTCCATATCAGATTTTACACTCCATTTTGAGTAAGAGGTTAGCGGAGAGCCATCAATGGGCGATCTGTAACCGTTAAGCAGCTTATCTTTATTTTACTTCTCACAAGATTGCGAAGTTAAGACCTAGGGTTCTATAGCGCATTATTGTATGCTGTCTTGTAAACACAAAGGGTCGTGTGGCGCATTATTGTATGCGGTCATGCAAACCCTCCGGGTCATGTGCATATAGGTAAGTAGCTTTGTGGTAGTGTAACTAAGTCACATAAAGTTTTATTAGTAAAGGTGACGTGAATAGAGTTTTCGGAACTCTATAAGATGGAGAATTCCAAGCATAGTGCTCTATGTAGCCTAGTTGAGAATAGAAAGAAATTTCCAATATCCTAGGGACAGTGGGAGCGATGTGCCTACTAATGGATTACTCCATTAGAGAAGAATACTCTACATTCTTAGTTGCGTGGTAGCGAATGTGAAAATTTTCCACGTCATCACTGGGTGATTGAGAGGGAAACATTCATGATTGCTCCGCAAGATGATAAAGAGCCTAGGATAATGCCTAAGGCTCTAGTCCCCTATTTTTAGAAAGTGGATCAATGTTGCGCAGTTTAAGACAAAGTCTTTGAGGATTAACCATTTTTTTAATTTGGTTGACTTTCCATTATGACGCAAAACTGTTATAAAGTTATACGTAATTTGGATAGTCATTGTTGAGGCATAAGGCTCGCTAGATACCGAAAAGTCACACCATTGAGGAAAGTGTAGACCATGAGAAGACTTCCTCCTGGGGAGTGAGGTTATTTTGACTTAGGCTATGATTGACATAAGTTCGGAACATTGATTTGTGGACATTGTGACCCAACATTCTCGTTAGAGAATTGGATAAGTAGATCCGTAGGGATTTACCTTCTACTTTTATGGTGACAAGTTAGGAGCGCAAAAAGGTTGCTAGCTCTAATAAATCTCTTACAGCCTAAAACAGTTATCCAAATAGTGGTTCTTAGATTTTGTCAAGCCATGATAGGCCAACGATGATCGATGAAGACCACTGAGGCATGATCAATGGTCCAAAAGAAGTTTTTCCTTACTTAGTCATTATGAGCCAGGAATTTATAAGGTTGTCGCCACCTAGGGTGGGCAGTCCTCTATTTTAGATATGATGGACATGGGTGATGTAATTTATATGCTCGGATGTATGATCCTTAGGGATTGTTTTAGGAAAATTCTCGGTTTGTCTTCGATGACTTACATAGAGAATATCCTAGAATGATTCTAGATGCAAAATTGCAAATCCATTGACCTACCTATCGGTAAAAGCCAGAGCCTTAGCTATTGAGTGAATCCTCGGATTGTCTTTGGGAGAAACAGATGACCTATATTCCTTGATCTTTTCTTTGTTGTGGGAGCCTAAAGTACGCTACGTGGGCGTATTCGGCATGATAAGTGTTATCTTTGATAAATGGTCAACTGAGTTGTTTAGACATTGACCTTGGTCATTAGACTGTGGATAAAATGCTTTATTAGAAGCATATTAATTTGCTCCTTGTAAGATTCAATGCGCTAGTTGGGCGCATTAAGAATGAACGCAAATTGGTCACCAAAAAATATCTTTAGAGAGGTTATTGCGCAAGAGGTAGTGATCTTAAATCATTTCATGTGAGGCGCACATGGTGGATTCCGTTGTATATACTTATCGCAAGAGGTGCTGATAAGGCTTATGTTTGGAATCTATAATTGCGCAAGCTGTGGTCAATTTTTTTTTAAAATCGATCACTTATTTTGAGATGATGAGATGTTGACACTATTATGGTTTGTGTCATAATGATTAGCAGATGATGATGTCAGCAGGCAAGATTGGCTCACTCACACGAGCAATCGCCCTTGGCGCTTGGGAGCGAGGAAGGATGAGACTGGTGGTTTATTTTTATTTGGAGCAAAGAGAAGCTTAAATCATCCACTATGTATGTCACCTTGGTTATAACCAAGATGAGGTCGTGTTAAGGACCAAACATGGATGCTAGTACCCACTTTCCATGTTGTGCCTGTTATGATTAGCGATGCGAGATCTCATTTGGCGCCTAGAAGGCGAGCAAATAGAGAATTCGGGTTAGGCGCTAGAAAGTGACTAGACTAATATCTGTACGGTGTATCGAGTATGACGTCACTCTTTATGGAAGAGTTACTCCACCGTAGCATGTATTCATACTATATGTGCTTGGCGCCGAGTAATGAGGTGAGAGAATGGATCCCTGCTTCCTCACCGTGTGAGTCTTACGTGTCATTATTGATATGACTTTCATTTATGTACCCTTTTGTGACTTTTGACTATGTCATAAGGTAAGGGGTTGATGTTCTGCTACTTTGGTATGTTGCCTGTGCTCATGCATGATTCGGTCTTAAGGGACATCACTGGGAAAGCGGTCAATCCTAAACTAAATGGCATAAGTGCAAAGGGAAGATCATCTAGTATTACACCACTGTTGTATATTCACTGCCGGCAACTCACATCGCTCTGTATGGGAGGCGAATTGAGTGTGAATATATTGCAAGAATTGAGAGGGTCAAACATGCTCCTTTTGAGGGATTAGAGATATTTTTTTTGGACCGGTGTAATTAGATGGATCTGGGGTATATGAGACACTATTTATGTTCTTTTTGGGTTGATGTCTCTATGCTGGCTCATTTTGAGTTTCTAGTATAGAGCTCTCACATGCAGGTGTTCTCAGCAATCGCACGGTGCAGTGACTAGTATGAGATTGTTCATTTTTTGGGGAGATTGAGATAGAGATGTGGCAGTGTCATGCCAACTCATGTGCGAGTGGGAGATGTTAGTAATGGGCGCCCATGTGGCATGACCATTTGAATTTGAATTTAAATCTTATCCAAATAGGTTTTGAAATTGAATTCAAACCTATTTAGGATAACCACTTTGGATACAGATATTATCTCCGTTAACTAATATGGATAGATAATAATAACACATTATATATCTGGTATATGGGTTATGGGTGATTAAGAGAGAAACAACGTATGATCTGAGTTTTACCCATATACTGACTCTCTCCCAAAAAACAACGATCAAGTCATTTGCACTGTGATTTGTGTGGGTGATATTCATTCTGTAATATCACTTCACTGCTGGGTTGGTTTATCAGATTCTGGAAGCATGTGATTTACCCACGAGGTTCTATCATCTAAAGGTATGATCTAAATTTTTTATCCGCTGCATTTTTTATACTTTGATTTACACTAACGGTGTGTTTTATTGTCTTTTAATTCCCATTTTTACTAATTTCATTGACGAATATAATTAACACAACTTAATAGTTTTATAAGGTTAGACTTTACTGTAAAGATTAAATAAATAATTTTAACATGAAAATGGTGATTAAAGCAGAAATATTGTCAACTGTTTTATTTAACAAACTTATATCCCAAATTTTAATTGTTTTTTGGTCAATATAATTACACATAAATTATAATTTCACGTAATTAGACTTTAGTATAGGAATAAACTAGTCTTTCTTTCCATACCATGCACGAGTTGTGTTTGAAATTTTATTTTATTTAATTTTAGTTTTAACATTTATTTTGGTAAGTTAATTAAAATTAGAATTAAACTAAGCTTGAAAATTTTATATTAGTAAATAAATCCATTTAAATTATCTATCTAATCATAACATTGCATTTTGTGAGGTTTTTTTTTTTTTTTTTTTCACTTTGATGTTACTCAAAGTGATTAAAATAAATTTTACAAAATAAATTTGATATTTTTTCCTATTTGCAGTCATTATGATATCCTTTTCAAATAAAGAGAATATATTTCAGATTTCATATAAAATTTCATACTTTTAGAATTATTAATTTTTTTGCCCCCCATTTTGCTAATCGTATATGATAAAGATTATACAAGATGTTTAAATTAAATTTTAATTTTTTAGCGCGTGAAGTCTTTATTAATAGATGTATCTTTTTATGAACCATTTTTAACATATGATAATGCTTTTGAAAAATACTTAAAATTTAAATATGACAAGATAATGGATAGTCTGTGATGTTACATTTATTTAATATGTTTCCCTACTATAATATAAATTCAACAATCAAATTGCGCTTCTTAAAACTCAAAAGTCAATTTTCTGTGTTGACCCAAACAAAAAACTTGGGGAAGCCAAAACCTAATAGTAAATGTAAAATAAAGAGACTGAGTAACTTTTAAAGAGAAGTTGTAGTATTTTTTAACAAGAAGACCACAAAGAGAAAAGATATGAAAAAACTAAAAAAGATATAAAAAGTTTGAGATCTAAAGTAAAATATGAAGAGAGTTATAGTATTTTTTTAATAAAAGGAAAATGGAAAGACCATAAAACAGAGAAAACGAAGACTCTTAACAGCATCAAAGTCTCTCAATTAGCAACGACACATGTCAATCATTTAGATTGATATATGAAGGCATTTTAGAGCAGTCTAATGTAAGTGTCTACTTTACTTAAATGATATATGTATCTTTTTATGAACCATTTTTAACAAATGATAATGGTTATGAAAAATACTTAAAATTTCAATATGATAAGATAATGGATAGTCGTTGATGTTACATTTATTTAATATGTTGCCCTACGATAATATAAATTCAACAATCAAATTGTGCTTCTTAAAATTCAGGAGTCAATTTTCTGCGTTGACCCAAACAAAAAACTTGGGGAAGCCAAAATCTAACAGTAAATGTAAAATAAAGAGACCAAGTAGCTTTTAAAGAGAAGTTGGTAGTATTTTTTAATGAGAAGACCACAGAGAAAAGATATGAAAAACTAAAAACAGATATAAAAAGTTTGAGATCTAAAGTAAAATATGCAGAGAGTTATAGTATTTTTTTTTTAATAAAAGGAAAATGAAAAGACCATAAAGGGAGAAAAATAAGACTCTCAAATACATAAAAGTCTCTCAATTACCAATGACACATATCAATCATTTAGATTGATATGAATCATTTGTTGATTTCCTGCCCATTTGCTTGGAAGGTGTGGCCTGCAATGCTGCTGTGGTGGGATGTTGTGGGGGCCCTACCTGAATCTGTTGATGGAGCCTTATTATGGTGGGAAGGACAATGTGTTAGGAGTCAAGAGAGGAAGATTTAGAGAGGAGTGCCTCTGGTTGTGCTTTGGTCTATCTGGCAGCACAGGAATGCTATAGTGTTTAAGGCATCTGCTCTAAACTTGGGGGAGCTGTGTGAAGTGATCAAGGCGAGAATTGCTTTATGGCTGAAACCAAGGTTCTCTAAGTACTATTTTTCTGTGCAGGATTTTATGGTTGATCTTAGGCAAGTTAGATGCTGCATTACAGGAAGGGAGTTTGTAATGTGTCTTATTTGTCTGCTGTTTTCCCTTGGAGTCTACTTGTATCCCTCTGTTTCTGTTTGATGAGGTTGATGTTCTGTTGAGGTTGCTGTTCGGTGTTTGGGGCTGCTGCTATGGGATGGAGTTTGGGCCGCTGTTCTGGGCTGCTGTTCTGTAGTATTCAGGGTTGGTCTGCTGTGCTGGTTTGAGCTTCAGATTGGTCTACTGGTCTGCTAAATTTGTGCAGCTGTGTGCTGGTTCTTGTTTGTACCTTGCCTATTCTGCTTTGTTCTGCTTCACTTCTTCCTTGTTTTTTCAGTTCCTTTTCGGTTTGGTTCCTCTCCAAACCCCTTCCTCTCCTTTTTGATGTATTCTCATCTTGAATGGCTTGATCATCAATAAAGGTTTCTCTTAGCTGTTTAAAAAAAAAAAAAAAAATGAAGCCATTTTAGAGCATTGTAACGTAAGTGTCTACTTTACTTATATGATATTGTAGACGTCCCCGAACACCCTGGAAGGGACGAGCTCCCGTTCCGTTCGTTTGGGGTCACTACAGCTCAGGACTCTCAAATTGTCACGGTTCTAAGTCTGAACCAAAGAGTCCAAATCCGGCAAATCGTTTTGAGAAAACAGATTTTGAAAGAAGTGCTAAACATGGACTGCTTTGCCAGATACAGAGTCGCCACCTAAATATTTTATTTTGGGAAATTTAGGAAACCCTGACTCGTTTGCCTAAGGCCACGTGTCCGTCATCACCAAAGTTGCCTCGGCTCGGGAACTTGGGTACGATTGGGGAAGGTCACTTCGTGAGCACCCCCGCTCGCCCGATCAAAGATCGGCCTCTACTAACCATGATATCAAATTTTGAAAACATTGTGTGTTCTTATTCCGGTTATTAGCCTAGATTACTATGTGATGCGCACAGCATACAAGTATAGACCGGGTCGCTTGAATTAGAACAAAACATTTTGTGACATCCCTGTTCTGTATTATGCTAATTGGTCCTTAAGTTGTTTATGGTTATGTGTTTAGCATGGTTTTGTATGCCATTATGTGAAAATATGTGGTTTTGAATTTCTATCTGTTCACCGTAGGAATGTCTGTTTGATTTTACCGCTTCGGAAATTAAATTGGAGGCCTTATCGGCCACAGAACCCGAAATTGATTACGCCGTTGTGATTGGCATAATTTTTAGAGCCTACGGTGAAATTTAATCGAAAATTTGATTCGGGTTAGATTAAACCGATTAAATTGATGAATTAGAGCCCAACTACTTTATTATTATAATCTTGGCTTTAGTGGATTTTGTTGTCAAGCTTTAAACACTCAATCTCTCCCTCCCTAGCCTCATTTTGACTGATATTAAACTCAAAAAAGAGAAGAGAGGGCCGGTTGTAGAGAGAGAAAGGGAGAGACTTGTGTAATTTGGGCTCAAGACTTGGGAATTTGAAGATCTAGCTCAAGATTTGGCTAGAGCTTGAGGGTTGAAGCTCTTAAGTAAGTGAATTTGTGGACTCTTGTTTGTAATTTGTAAGTTCAAAGTTGATAGAATGTTAAAGAGCATGTAATAAGTTGATTTTTGTTGAGTTTGAAGTCTTGGAACTCATGCATGTAAGAAATTACTTTGAATCTGCATGTTTGAGCTTGAAACACATGATTCATGTAGAGTTTTGGTTGAAACTCATGTTGTAATCGCCATTTGTACCATCTAAGTTGAGAATGATGAGCATCTCCCACATGCATGTACAAATCATGGGAGTATAAGTCTTCAATGTTTGAATTTGAGCATGTTGTTGATGGGTTTGAGATATTTTGGGACATGCATGTAGATAAATCATGAAATTGAGCTTCCTGGTGTTGTAATCTTGTATTAATAGCATGTTAGCATGTGTAAATGTGTAATTTGAGCCATTGCATGCAAGTATTGTAGCTGGAAAACCGATTTGGAGCTCAAGAACACAATCTGGGAAACCCAGAATTTTGATGTCCGCTCGAGCGGGGTAATTGACGCTCGAGCGGGAAAATCGTGCTCCCAGCACTTTTGCAGAGTTGGATGTCCGCTCGAGCAGGATACCTCACGCTCGAGCGTGGAGTTTGTAAGACGGGCCTTCAGCTCGAGCGCTCTATTCCACGCTCGAGCGCATTTTTCATGAAACCAGTACTTTTGCAGGCCTTAAGGGTCCGCTCGAGCGGGTAAGTACACGCTCGAGCGGGGACCCTAATTTCTGGAATTTTGTTCATGCATTCTGTGTTTCGTTTTCCGTTCTCTTTCACTTGTAATCGCTCTTAGGCGTGTGTTAAACATTATAAATGAGTTAATGAGATAAGAATAAAGCCTAAAGAGGAATATGTGAATTAAGGGACGGATTGAATTGTTATTGACCCTTTTGTGTGCATGGAATGTGTAGGGTCAAGCTCCAGGGCGAATCCACAAGCCGATCACTGTGAGTAATATCAATATTTGAAAGTTTGTCAATGTCCAATTGTTTATTCCCTTATAAACTTTATGAGTTGTTAATTGGGATCGTGGACAAAAGTCTGACAGGAATGAATGAATGGACCAAAGGTCGTTTTGATATAAATGAATGGACCGAAGGTCGTTTTGATGTGAATGAATGGACCAAAGGTCGTTTACATATAAATGAATGGACTGAAGGTCGTTTTGATGTGAATGAATGGACCAAAGGTCGTTTAGATATAAATGAATGGACCAAAGGTCGTCCTGATGTAAATGAATGGACCAAAGGTTGTTTTGACACATGTGAGTGGGCCGAAGGCCGTTTTGACATGAATGAGTAGGCCGAAGGCCGTTTTGACATGAACGAGTGGGCCACAGGCCGTTTTGACATGAATGAGTAGGCCGAAGGCCGTTTTGACATGAACGAGTGGGCCACAGGCCGTTTTGACATGAATGAATGGGCCGAAGGCCATTTCGACAAAAATGAATGGGCCGAAGGCCGTTTCGACTTAAGTGAATGGGCCGAAGGCCGTTTTGCCATGAATGGAAACCCAAATGGGCCAAAGGCCAGAATGTTGGAACTACAGTTATTTGATTTGCATTTCGTATAGTCATATATATTTTCCAATTAGAAGTATGAATTGGGCCCAAGGCCGCTTGGAGCATGTTGTTCTACATATTGTCATATAGCTGTCATGTTTGAAATTATTCACTGGGCTATCGCTCACGCTCATTCATGTGTTTGTAGGTGAGCCAAGGGAAGTCCAAACCCAGCCCCAGTGAAGTCTGCTAGGAAAACATCCGAGTTTTGCGGAAGTCAGCCTTGCGTCTCACTCTTGAGACCTACCCTTGCCTTTTTGCTATGTAATTATATTTTGTCTTGTCGGCAAGGACTTTATGTATATCTGTAAATAGTCTGTCATAGGTTGACTCGTTTTGGATGATCCTGTCTGTGATGAATTTCGTGGAACTGTACTCTTGATGTGGGTTATTAACGTAACTGAATATGGTTTGTTTGATGTGCATATAAGCACGGCTCTATGGACAAAGTTTTTAATTTTTGCTTCCGTTTGGCCCCTCTACTCTGACAAGTCTTCTTCTTGTTTCGGTCTGAGGCCGTAAGTAATCACAGGATTACTGGCCGGTCATGTCCTTAACCCATAGGGGCGGGTTCGGGTCGTGACAGAGTGGTATCAGAGCACGAGTTAATAGCTCACACACTTGTCCAAAAGAGCAATAAGCGTCTAGATAAGATCTAGGATGCATTCATGTGATAAGTACGGGTTTGGAAGCATTGATTATATGCTTAAATGTTTTGTTATGAATAATTATATGTGTAAGTTGTGAACTACTGGCATTGCAAATTATCTTGAAATATGTGCTCCTTAGTGTATGCGCACTTGTGTACCTTTTGTATGAAATATAATGCAAGTTTAATCAGATGGTGAGAACCAGAGGTGATGAGTTAGAGGAATCCTCTACTGCCAGACTGGACAGAATGGAAAGACTGATCCAAGAAATGGCAGAAGCTTTGAGACAGCAACAGGAGTGGCAACAACAGTGGCAGCAACCACACCCGCCACCTCCACCTCCGGCACCACCTGTGCCAGATAATCAAAATGATGATCGGATAATCGCCCTCACCAAGGAGTTTAAGAAGATGAAACCACCACAGTTCCATGGTGGACTAGACCCTCTAAAAGCCGAAGCTTGGGTGCTTGGGATCGAAAAACTGTTTGAAGTATTTCCGTGCTCGGATACACAGAAAGTGCTTCTAGCCACCTTTATGCTAGAAGACGAAGCGAGAAGATGGTGGATGTTGATGAGGGAAAACCACAGGGATGTTGATTGGGCGAAATTTTTAGAGATATTCTATGACAAGTACTTTCCGCAGTGTGTTCGGGACAGGAAAGTGGCAGAGTTCATGGAACTCAAGCAAGACAGCATGACTGTAGCTGAGTATGAGGCCAAATTTACCAAGTTGGCCAGGTTCGCACCACACGTAATTGACACTGATTATAAGAAGGCAAGGCATTTTGAAGGTGGGCTCCGAAGTGACATCCTAGAGAGAGTGAATGTCCTGAAGTTGGAGACCTACATCGGGGTGCTTGATCGGGCCATCATATCAGAGGCTAACATAGCTAGACAAGCTAGGCCAACAACCGAATGGAAAGGTAACAAAAGACAAGGCTTCTTTTCGAAGAAGAAATTTTTGAAAAAGCAAAACACGGGCTCCTCGACTACTTCAAGTTCTTCCCGAGACACAACTCCCATATGCAACATTTGTAGCAAAAGGCACCGTGGAGTCTGTTACCGTGCATCGGGAGCCTGTTTTAAGTGTGGAAAACAAGGGCATATAGCCCGAGATTGTAATCAGAATAGTGGGAAGATAGCTGCTAGCTCCACTGCATCGATCCCAAAGCCGGGAAACACTTTGAGATCTGCTACTACTGGGGATACAGTGAGACAGGGGAGAGTGTTTGCACTCGTTCCGGGCGATACACGGAACGCCAATGCCGTTGTCTCAGGTACTATTTCAATATGTAATCAGGATGCCTTTGTATTAATTGATTCTGGATCGACGCACTCATTTGTGACATATGCATTTTCATCTAGACTGAAAAGACCCCTAGAATTGTTGCCATATTTGTTATGTGTGTCTGCTCCATCGGGGGAATCTGTGTTATGTGACTATATATATCGGTTGTGTGACATGCATATTGAGGATGCTACCCTATATGTAGATTTGTTGCCCTTAAACTTTAGACACTTCAATGTAATTTTGGGCATGGATTGGTTGACCAAATATTGTGCCACAATAGATTGTGTGACTAAGAGGGTTGTGTTTAAACCACCAGAACAGAAAGAGATTGTGTTTGTGGGAAATGGGGTAGTGCCTCCACCATATTTGATATCTGCAATGAAAGCATGTAAATTGATCAGGAAGGGGTGCCAGGGTTATTTGTGTTATGTATTGACTGAACAATCCGTGAATGTTGAATTGAATAATATTCCTATTGTTAGAGAATTTCCGGACGTGTTTCCGAATGAATTACCAGGGGAATTGGTAGACAGTGAGATAGAGTTTACTATTGAGACCGTGCCAGGCACCCAGCCTATTTCTAAAACCCCCTATAGAATGGCTACTGCCGAAATGAAAGAATTGAAGGAACAGTTGCAAGACTTTCTTGATAAAGGGTTTATCCGGCCTAGCACTTCGCCTTGGGGTGCACCAGTGTTATTTGTAAAGAAGAAGGATGGTACTTTGCGCCTGTGTATTGATTACCGGGAATTGAACAAGGTAACGATAAACAACAAATATCCCTTACCCCGTATTGATGACTTATTTGATCAGTTGCAGAGATCACAAGTGTTTTCTAAGGTTGATTTGAGATCCGGGTATCATCAGCTGAAGGTTAAAGCAGAGGATGTTGAGAAAACCGCATTTAGAATGAGGTATGGTCATTTTGAGTTTCTTGTTATGCCATTTGGAGTGACTAATGCTCCGGCAGCATTTATGGACTTAATGAATAGAATTTTTAAAACCTACCTTGATGAGTTTGTTGTTGTCTTCATCGATGATATTTTAATATACTCTAAAGATAGACTTGAACATGAGCATCATTTGAGGACTGTTCTACAAATACTTCGGGAAAGAAAACTATTTGCTAAATTAAAGAAATGTGAATTTTGGTTGGATGAGGTTGTTTTCTTAGGGCATGTGATTAACAAGGAAGGAATTTCGGTGGACCCGCAGAAAATAGAAGCAATTGTGAATTGGCCTACACCAACTAATGTGACAGAAGTTCGCAGTTTTATGGGTTTGGCTGGGTACTACAGGAGGTTTGTAAAGGACTTTTCGAAATTAGCTGTGCCTCTTACCCAATTGGCACGTAAAGGACAGCCATTTGAGTGGAATAGTGAAAGAGAATCAGCCTTTCAGGAATTGAAGACAAGATTGACCACTGCACCAATTTTGACACTGCCTTCAGGTACGGAAAATTTTGTGATTTTCAGTGACGCATCTTATAAGGGTTTGGGTTGTGTGTTAATGCAGAACGGAAAGGTTATTGCTTACACCTCCTGACAGTTGAGGCCACATGAGAAGAACTATCCAACACATGACTTAGAATTGGCCGTAGTTGTTTTTGCCTTGAAAATTTGGCGGCATTATCTGTATGGGGCAAAGTGTGAAGTCTACACGGATCATAAGAGCCTGAAATACTTCTTCACGCAGAAGGAGTTGAATATGCGTCAGAGAAGATGGCTAGAACTGATAAAAGACTACGACCTAGAGATTCAGTACCACCCCGGGAAAGCTAATACAGTGGCTGATGCCTTGAGCAGAAAATCAACAGGGAGTATGGCTTGTTTGCTTACTGAACAAAGGGAGATTTTGCAAGACTTTGAAAAGTCTGAAATTGAAGTGGTGGTATGTAAACAGTGCGGATTGATAGCCGCCATTACAGCCGAACCGGCAATTGTTGATGAAATCAAGCAGAAACAGAAAGAAGATGAGTTCCTCAGAAAGGCAATTGATGAATTTGAAGTAAGCCCAAAAGCAGAGTTCAGTGTCAAGAATAGAATGTTGAAATTTCGAAACCGAATATGTGTCCCAGATATTCCGGAGCTAAGGAAGAGGGTTTTAGATGAAGCCCACAGATCCGTATTTGCTATGCATCCGGGTAACAATAAAATGTATCGGGATTTGAAACAAACCTATTGGTGGCCTAAAATGAAGAAAGAGATTGCAGAATATCTGTCCAGGTGCCTCCAGTGTCAGCAAGTTAAGGCTGAACATCAGAAACCAGGCGGTCTACTTCAACCTTTCCCTATTCCTGAGTGGAAGTGGGAACATGTGACTATGGATTTTGTTGTTGGCCTACCTCGGACTTCTTGAGGTATGGATTCTGTTTGGGTTATAGTTGATAGACTGACTAAATCTGCACATTTTTTGCCTGTCAAAACTACATTTACTGCTTATAAATTGGCTACTATTTATGTTGATGAAATTGTTCGTTTACACGGGGTTCCGGTGTCCATTGTGTCAGATAGGGATCCGAAATTTGTATCTAGATTGTGGAAAAGTTTGCAGGAAGCTATGGGAACAGAACTAAGGTTCAGTACTGCATTCCACCCACAGACAGATGGCCAGTCAGAATGAACGATACAAACTTTGGAAGATATGCTTCGCATGTGTGCTTTGGATTTCCAGGGGAGTTGGGAAGATTACTTGCCACTTGCAAAATTTGCTTATAATAATAGCTTCCACTCCAGCATTGGTATGGCACCATACGAGGCTTTGTATGGTAGGAGGTGTAGATCACCTATTTGTTGGACAGAGGTCGGAGACAGAGCTTTGCTTGGGCCTAAAATTGTACAAGACACCTCTGAAAAGATCAAAACTATTCGGCAAAGGCTCAAAACAACTCAAGACCGACAGAAGAATTATGCAGACGTTCGGAGAAGACCTCTTGAATATGAGGTCGGCGACCATGTGTTCATCCGTGTTTCTCCGATGAAAGGCCAAGTCAGGTTTGGGAAAAAGGGCAAGTTGTCGCCTCGTTACATTAGGCAGTTTCAAATTTTGGAGAGACTTGGTCCAGTTGCTTATAGAGTTGCTTTGCCACCGGGATTCGAGCAAATCCATAACGTGTTTCATGTGTCGATGTTGAGGGGTTACCTCCGAGACCCGTTACATGTGATTGATTATCATCGGGTAGCTATTGATGAGAATATGGAATACGCTGAATGGCCAGAAAGAATCGTTGACCGACAAGTGAAAGAATTGAGAAACAAGTCCATCCCAATGGTGAAAGTAGAATGGAAGGAACACTATGGGACGGATGCTACATGGGAAAAAGAGGAGGAAATGCGACTACGCTATCCACATTTGTTTCCCGACGAAGGTAAATTAAGTTTGGAGGACCAAACTTCCTAAAGGGGGGAAGACTGTGACATCCCTGTTCTATATTATGCTAATTGGTCCTTAAGTTGTTTATGGTTATGTGTTTAGCATGGTTTTGTATGCCATTATGTGAAAATATGTGGTTTTGAATTTCTATCTGTTCACCGTAGGAATGTCTGTTTGATTTTACCGCTTCGGAAATTAAATTGGAGGCCTTATCGGCCACAGAACCCGAAATTGATTACGCCATTGTGATTGGCACAATTTTTAGAGCCTACGGTGAAATTTAATCGAAAAATTGATTCAGGTTAGATTAAACCGATTAAATTGATGAATTAGAGTCCAACTACTTTACTATTATAATCTTGGCTTTAGTGGATTTTGTTGTCAAGCTTTAAACACTCAATCTCTCCCTCCCTAGCCTCATTTTGACTGATATTAAACTCAAAGAAGAGAAGAGAGGGCCGGTTGTAGAGAGAGAAAGGGACTTGTGTAATTTGGGCTCAAGACTTGGGAATTTGAAGATCTAGCTCAAGATTTGGCTAGAGCTTGAGGGTTGAAGCTCTTAAGTAAGTGAATTCGTGGACTCTTGTTTGTAATTTGTAAGTTCAAAGTTGATAGAATGTTAAAGAGCATGTAATAAGTTGATTTTTGTTGAGTTTGAAGTCTTGGAACTCATGCATGTAAGAAATTACTTTGAATCTGCATGTTTGAGCTTGAAACACATGATTCATGTAGAGTTTTGGTTGAAACTCATGTTGTAATCGCCATTTGTACCATCTAAGTTGAGAATGATGAGCATCTCCCACATGCATGTACAAATCATGGGAGTATAAGTCTTCAATGTTTGAATTTGAGCATGTTGTTGATGGGTTTGAGATATTTTGGGACATGCATGTAGATAAATCATGAAATTGAGCTTCCTGGTGTTGTAATCTTGTATTAGTAGTATGTTAGCATGTGTAAATGTGTAATTTGAGCCATTGCATGCAAGTATTGTAGCTGGAAAACCGATTTGGAGTTCAAGAACACAATCTGGGAAACCCAGAATTTTGATGTCCGCTCGAGCGGGGTAATTGACGCTCGAGCGGGAAAATCGTGCTCCCAGCACTTTTGCAGAGTTGGATGTCCGCTCGAGCGGGATACCTCACGCTCGAGCGTGGAGTTTGTAAGACGGGCCTTTAGCTCGAGCGCTCTATTCCACGCTCGAGCGCATTTTTCACGCAACCAGTACTTTTGCAGGCCTTAAGGGTCCGCTCGAGCGGGTAAGTACACGCTCGAGCTGGGACCCTAATTTCTGGAATTTTGTTCATGCGTTCTGTGTTTCGTTTTCCGTTCTCTTTCACTTGTAATCACTCTTAGGCGTGTGTTAAACATTATAAATGAGTTAATGAGATAAGAATAAAGCCTAGAGAGGAATATGTGAATTAAGGGACGGATTGAATTGTTATTGACCCTTTTGTGTGCATGGAATGTGTAGGGTCAAGCTCCAGGGCGAATCCACAAGCCGATCACTGTGAGTAATATCAATATTTGAAAGTTTGTCAATGTCCAATTGTTTATTCCCTTATAAACTTTATGAGTTGTTAATTGGGATCGTGGACAAAAGTCTGACAGGAATGAATGAATGGACCAAAGGTCGTTTTGATATAAATGAATGGACCGAAGGTCGTTTTGATGTGAATGAATGGACCAAAGGTCATTTAGATATAAATGAATGGACCGAAGGTCATTTTGATGTGAACGAATGGACCAAAGGTCGTTTAGATATAAATGAATGGACCAAAGGTCGTCCTGATGCAAATGAATGGACCAAAGGTCGTTTTGACACATGTGAGTGGGCCGAAGGCCATTTTGACATGAATGAGTAGGCCGAAGGCCGTTTTGACATGAACGAGTGGGCCACAGGCCGTTTTGACATGAATGAGTAGGCCGAAGGCCGTTTTGACATGAACGAGTGGGCCACAGGCCGTTTTGACATGAATGAATGGGCCGAAGGCCATTTCGACAAAAATGAATGGGCCGAAGGTCGTTTCGACTTAAGTGAATGGGCCGAAGGACGTTTTTCCATGAATGGAAACCCAAATGGGCCAAAGGCCAGAATGTTGGAACTACAGTTACTTGATTTGCATTTCGTATAGTCATATATATTTGCCAATTAGAAGTATGAATTGGGCCCAAGGCTGCTTGGAGCATGTTGTTCTACATATTGTCATATAGCTGTCATGTTTGAAATTATTCACTGGGCTATCGCTCACGCTCATTCATGTGTTTGTAGGTGAGCCAAGGGAAGTCCAAACCCAGCCCCAGTGAAGTCTGCTAGGAAAACATCCGAGTTTTGCGGAAGTCAGCCTTGTGTCTCACTCTTGAGACCTACCCTTGCCTTTTTGCTATGTAATTATATTTTGTCTTGCCAGCAAGGACTTTATGTATATCTGTAAATAGTCTGTCATAGGTTGACTCGTTTTGGATGATCCTGTCTGTGATGAATTTCGTGCAACTGTACTCTTGATGTGGGTTATTAACGTAACTAAATATGGTTTGTTTGATGTGCATATAAGCACGGCTCTATGGATAAAGTTTTTAATTTTTGCTTCCGTTTGGCCCCTCTACTCTGACAAGTCTTCTTCTTGTTTCGGTCTGAGGCCGTAAGTAATCACAGGATTACTGGCCGGTCATGTCCTTAACCCATAGGGGCGGGTTCGGGTCGTGACACATTTCATGTTTGTTTTTGAAAGATGGCTTGCTACTCGCAAGTAGGCTTAAATGCAGATTTTGCCACCCTCAGGTGGGTTTAAGAAAAGATGGTTTTGCCACTATCTAGTGGGCTTAAAAACTCACAGCCAATGATTTATTCCAATCCAAATAACCCAACCTTCACCCACAGGCATTCAGGCAGTTTATATCACATAAGCACATAGCCTCATGGTAAGCATGCTATTCATGGCAGTCACTCACACGCATGCAAGGATGCTAAAGCATAAAACTCACCGAGTACTCCAAGCCAAAAAAGAAGCTAATTAGAAATCCATGCATGATCCTAATTATACAGAAATGCCTAATGCAACACATGCAAAATGCAACTATAGCAGGCTCGGCTATTCTAAACATGGCATATGAAATGCTACAGTTAACATGTATTCAATTTGGAATTGAAAATGCAATGCAGTTAGTATGATGCGCCGAGCCCGGTGCATGCAATACAGATGAATGAATGCAAATATGCTATCATACTGTATGCTAATTAAAATATGCCCTAATCTAACCATCATAAGCGGATAAATAAAAGGGAGAAAGACGTGGGGTTGGAAGACATACAACACACACACGCACACTTATTACAGTTGTGCCCTCGCGCAGAGGGTCCGAATAAATAGTACAGTCCAAATAATACAGTCCAAATATATACAAATTCCTAATTAATTTACAAATTAACTAAGAAAAATAATAAACTGGCCTGCAAGCCAGGGACTGCCTTGACTCTTCTTCAGATGATGGATGATGCCTGTCTGGGCTGTCTTGCGCGGAAATCCACTGGGATGCCCCAATTAGCCTCTGCTTTACAATTATTCTTGGAAAGCGCGCCAAGCTCTGGAAGGTTGCTAATTCTTAATTTGCTGCAACAGAGAGCAGGAAAGGGGCATAACAATGTATTTTCACAAATATATGCATGCCTCGATCCTCATGCCACCAATCACGCATCTTAATGCATGATGGCCAAGGAGTCAAAATGTGAAACTCAATATAGAATGAATGCGCATGAAAACAAAACAAAAACCTAACTCCATCACGGATAATCCGGAGTGTCGGTGACTGGAGAATTGAGACACGTTTCGTCACTCGGAGTACGAAACGTACCTCGTTTCCCGTGCCCGGGCTGACCCCTATCCCAAGCACAATGCAATATGCATGACATGCATGAATGCAACTAATATACAACCTAGCATGCACAATGCTATGAAATGGCATACACGATGCACGAGGTAACATGGCATACACAATGCGCTAATATACGGCCTAGCATACGCAATGCTATGGAATGAAATGGCATACACAATGCAATATGGACTTACACCAACACAAGTGGACCTCAGCCATACTCACATAGGAGGCCATCAGATGAAAACAAGACAACTCGAAATGCGTGCACGCATGCACGCAAACCGAGGACCGACCCTCAGGCACCGGAATGCCACTCTAATGAGACATGGCAAAGACATGGAATATGATATGCAAATATGCAAAAATCAAAAGCAAAATGATGGGCAAAACAGCCCCGAAACAAGGCGAAATGACACCCGATGCATGGAATTTCTCCCGAAATGCAAAACTAGGTACATGAAATGGCTTACAGCTATACAAAGCATGCATAATTGGTATATGAAGTATGAAGACAGAAGCTAGGCAGCCCCAAAACAAGCATGTTTACAGTTTAAAGCATGGCCAAACAGCAAACACAAATAGGGAAAAACTAGCATGCAAAAATGGCCCTAAATGTGAGATAAAGAGGCAACTCACAGCTGCCGACCCCAAAAATATTTGGGGCCTTCTACAATATTGAAGAGGGGCCAAAAATATGATATTTTACAGTTGATGGCCAAGCCCAAAACAGCATACAAGTATGCTCAAAATACTATGCAAGATTAAGGTCCAAAAGAGGTCAAAACACAAAGTATACAAAAAATTCATCAAACAGCCAAAGACCCTTAATTAAACATGACAAGGGGGTCAAAATATGGCCACTTTCAGTACGGACCAAGGTCCAAAAACAGAAGAAAAATAGGCTAAAAAAACATGCAAAAATAGGGACCAAAGAGGGATATAAAAGCAAGTGATACATGGAGACCCCAAACAGTGACGAGTCCTTCAACAATGTTTAAGAAGGGCTCAAAAATAAGCCTACTTACAGTTCATGACATGCTCCAAAACAGATTACACATAGACCAAAAAATAACATGCAAGATTAGGACCTAAAGGAGAGATAAAGAAGGAAGTGCAAGATGGGGACCTCAAATGACAAAATTCCCTTAATGAATCATAAAATAGAGCTCAAATAAAGGGTACTTTCAGTTTTGGTCGGAGCTCAAAACAGCAAGCAAAATAGCAAGAAAAATGTTGCAAAATTAAGCTCAAAAAGAGGGAATTGACATTTACCCTTGAAGACCAACCCTTGGTTGCTTCTTGGCTTGAGAAGTGATGCCTCCTAGCTGCTGGAAAGCTCCCCAAGCTGCTGGAAATGGAGTAGTGGTGGTGATGCTAGGTAGTGATGAAGAAAATGGTGTAAGGCTTGAGGGTTTTGAGCTTTGAAGAGAATGAGGGGAAGGTGTATGTATGCAAAGCTCTTAGGTTAATTCTCCAACCCTTGGACCAATGCTGGAGGCCAGTTATATAGACCAAAGAGGGGGAGAAAAGGAGGGAAAAAGTGGGGGGAAAACAAGACAAATTTCCCCCCAAAAGTTGTCCCCCCCGGATACAGATTTTTTGGGGGAAAAAAGTATACAGCTGTAATGTACACATCCTGAGGAGCAAGGCCAGCCAGTTTTTGGAGCTGCAGGTGGTCGGCCGGCCACCCCCCATGGCCGGCCGGCCAGGGGTCAAAAGGGCCAAGGTGAATTAATGGCCAGCCACCACAAATTGGTGTCTTCCCAGGTGCCCTCAACACAACCCTGTGGTTCAAAATTGTAAACTATAAAATAGGAGAGAGAATAGGCCATTTTCAGGAAGGGTTCAAAAGGGTCAGGTGGAATTACTGGCCGGCCACCAACTTTTGGTGTCCTCCCATGTGTGTACAACACAAATATGGGGGTTAGGATTGAAGAAAGTGACCCTAGGGTGGTCAACATTGGCTTGGAAGTGAGAAAAACGGGCGTCGGAGGGCGCCGGAGGGATATAACTGATTGCTGAAACAATTGCTGGCCTCCCACCCTTCTACGGCCTTCCTGGTGATGAAACAGAGGTACCTGCCAAAAATGAACGAAAACCGATGTAAAACGAATGTTCAGGGGCCAGAACGCGCAGTTCGGGGCCCCAAAAACTGCCTGTTAAGCACCGAAAGTGGCATTCGACCACGAAATGGATCTCTCAGACCTCAGTGTCCCTCAAAAGGGAGCAAATAAGATGCACGCCAAAAACCGGAGCAATCGGAGATAGTTAGGCAGTCTCGAACCGAGGCACACGGCCAACGGCTCCGAAAAATCGGAAACCGGACTCCAAACGGGCAAAATGGCCTACGGCTACGAAACATAGCCTACGGTCACTGAGAGATGATCTACGAGACCTCTCCCTCCCTTCGCGAAGAGAAAATAGAGAAAACCGAGCCTGGTTCGCAAACCGAGGTAAAGCACAGAAGAGGGTTCGGAAATCCGGAGGTAGGGCTCACGGCCGCGACTCTGAGACTTCTGAACGAGCGCAAAACGCAACATCACCGAGCACTCAATCAGTGACGACTGAGTCTTAAGGTCGGTCAAAAATGGGGTGTCTACAGATATATTAGCGGTAGGGTACACGCGATGCGTATGCAACTCAAAAAATAATAATAATAATATTAAAATAATGATTTTTCTTCAAGTATATTTTTAAGTTTTTCTTTTTAATTTTTTACTGAGAACAATCCAAATAATATTGTGAGAAAGATGATGAAAAAAATTAAATATCTATTTTTAATTTTGGTAGCTTTTGGTGTCCTCCTTAGTATCTATAAATTTATATTTTATTTGATTAATCAAATTTAAGACTAGATTCGTACATAACTTTTCAAGGTATCTTATCTCCTTTTTTTTTTTTCTTTTCAATTTTAATATTTTTTTGGAGTCTTCTTATTATTTACAAATAAAATGTTAATCAATAAATATAAAAAAACAAACAAATAAATTAAACCTTATCTGATATAACAAAAAAATTAAAAATTATCTATTACTCATACAAAATCTTATAACTATCCTATCTCTTTTTTGTTGTTAATTTTAAAATATTTTGAAATCTCCTTATCTTATAATATAATTTCATTATATATCATAATAAATGAAAAATGAAAAAAATAAAAATAAAAGAAAGTGAGAGAGAAGGGAAAAAGTTTTAGTTACTAATACATACCAAACACAAATAAATAAAGATTTCAGAAAGGGAGAATTGGTCAATCACAATTCATATAACATAATAAAAAAATATAATAAATAACTAAATAAAAAGAAATTGAGAAAGAGAAAAGTTTCAGTCAAACAAAAATTTGAGAGAAAAAACTAGGAAAAACAGTGGAGAGCTGATTCATCACAATTGATATATCATAGTAAAAAAATACAATAAATAAATGAAGAAAAAAAATTGAGAAAGAAAAATGTTTAAATATATAATAATAAAAAAAAAGTGAGAGAAAGAATTGATTCGTCACAATTGATATATCATAATAAATAACTAAAACAAACAAATACAATAACAAGAAACTGAGGGGGAAGAAAACACAGTTTCAGTTTAAAAAATTGAGAGAGAAAATTGGAAAAATTGTAAAAAATAAAAAATAAAAAATCAACTCTATAACCGAAATTAAGAGAGAGAATTGGTTCATCCATAAAAAATAAATAAATAAAAAGAGAAATTGAGTGAGAAACTTTGATGAAAATAAATCGTACTTAACCCCTTATTGGGAAGAAAAAACAAACTCTACAACAATACATCAATAAAATAAAAAGAATTTGAGAAAGGGAAAAAAGTTTCAGCCAAAAAAAAATTGAGATAAAGAACTGGAGAAAACTGTGGAGAAATAATTTATCACAATTGATATATCATAACATGGAAATAAAATAAAATGAAATTGAGAGAAAGGAAAAGAAAGAAAGAAGAAAAAAAAGAAAAAAAAAATTAATTACAAAAATTGAGAGAGAAACCTAAAAAAAAAATGTTTCATTTACAAAAATAAAAAATAAAAACCTACTCCGGTACCTGAATAATCTATAAAATAAAAAGAAAATGAGAAGTGAAAAAAGTTTTAGTTAAAAAAATTAAGAGAAAGAATTGGAAAAAATCGTGGAGAATTGATTCATCATAATTGATATATCATAATAATAAAATAAAATCAATAAATAAACAAAAAAATTAAGAGAAAAAAAAATCAGTTAAAAAAATTGAGAGAGAAAACTAAAAAAACTTGTTTAAGTTCAAAAAATAAAAAAAATGAAAAAGAAAAAAAGAAAAACCTCTAGAACTCAAATAACGAAATAAAAATTTTAAGAGAGAGAATTTGTAACGCCCTCAAAAAAATAACATTAAACCCATCAATATAGACATACATTGATATAGGCAAAAGCTCCACATTCTTCTATTCAACAGAGTTTCATTACAAAAAGTATTACATGTTAACAACAAAAGCAAATGCCCTAAAGGCTTACAGCTTTCCAAGCTAACACTTGGTTACAACAAAAGAGTACTAACTCATTTACACATTAAGCCCTTGGCTTGAATATACATGTAATACACCAAAAGGGAAAAGACAACAAAAGTCTGCCCGCCTCTAGCCTCCCAAGCTACGTCCTTGGAGGTGGCGTGCTACCTGTACCTGAAAATGATGTTCCCATATAGGGTGAGCCACAGACCAGCAGAGATATACTAAACCAACTATGAGCAATGACTAAAAGATTAGCAATTTATAGATGGCCAACACCGATACATCCGCATATATCACGTCACAATTTCATAACATACGAGTCTATGTCACTTTCCATTTTTCCATCCTTAATTAATAGATAAGCATACTAGCTATATCAACACATCAACAGATAAACATCTTACGCATCAGCAGATAAGCATATAAGCTGTATCCACACTTCACTAGACAAGCATATGAGCTGTATCTACACTTCACTAGACAAGCATATGAGCTGTATCTACACTTCTCAAAGATAAGCCTATGAGCTGTATCTTCACTTCTCTAGACAAGCATATGAGCTGTGTCTACGGAGTTCATCCCCCATCTCCTCCAATCCTATCCGGTTTAGAGGTACATCTCCCATCTTCCCCTAAACCGCGGAGTACATCCCCCATCTCCTCCTCTATACACAGTGCATATAAACACAAAGGTTCTATACACAATCAATCAATACACAAAATTAATGTATTCAATCCACCGTCATACTCTATGACACATTCAATCGATTAGTTTTAGTTTGCCTAATCATCATGCATTGTCTACAACAATCAAGACTATCCTCCACCGATAGCCCAAAGCAGTTATTTCTATATAGAAAATAAATGCAACAATGGATATATAATCAACATTCCAACTCGGTGAGTGATAAATAATTCAACTACACCCTTTTTTCCCATGACTTCCCAAATCAATTCCTCATAATTAATTATGCAAATTAATTAACCAATGTAATTAGGGCATTTTTCATAATTTACATTACAACCCTTAGGTTCCATTTTCATTAATGTCTTAACATTAATTTCACATTTTCCATGCCAAACATGCATCTAGGTTTGATATAGTTAAAGCCCCAACTCTTGTAAATTTACACAAAGCCCCCAAACTTTCACAAATTACGAAACCAACCGCAACATCTCAAAATACTAAAATTTAAAGACAAAGCTCATAAAGATGAGTAGGATATCCCTACCTCAAAGTTTGAGCTCCAATGGAGATGAAGACCAAAACCAAAGTGCTTCAAATTCCGAAATTTTCAGATCAAAATGTAGCCCTCGACGATCAACACAACTTTCGTAAAGACCAAAAGTGAGCAAACAACTCCTACTAGATCAAATCTAAGAGAGAAGGGCCGGTTTTAGAGTGAGAAGCTCTGAAAATGGCTTTTTGGAAAAGTAAGAGAGAGAAAAGATCTTGAAAAAGTGATCCAAAAGTCGGATCTCGGATTTATATAAAAGTCGCCCCGCTCGAGCGTCAAACTCCCCGCTCGAGCATCACTCACAGACTCCCGCTCGAGCGTCAACAATCCCGCTCGAGCGGCGGATACACACTCCCAGAACTTTTGCAGACAGGTCTCCCGCTCGAGCTTCCAACTCCCCACTTGAGCGGCACTCACACAATCCCGCTCGAGCGGCCAATCCCACGCTCGAGCGTCAAACACAGCACAGGAAATACTGGATGGGTGAAACTCCCGTTCGAGCGTCAAAACCCCCGCTCGAGCGGACAGGTCAAAATCTGGGCAACTAGTTTTGGTTTCTAATCTCAACCAACTTGTAACAAACCTGCCCAACACATCCTATAACTCAAATACAAAGTAAGAAAGGATGTACACCAGGTAATAATCAACTACTATCATCCACGGACACATGTCCGGATCACTGTACAACAAGGGTAAACCCGGGATCGCTATAGAATTGGTTCTGCCATAAGAAGAAAAATAAAAAGAGAAATTGAGAGAGCAACTTTGGTGAATAAATGGTACACTGAAAAAAAACAAAAAAACAACTTTACAACAATCCACTAATGTTCTACATACTAAAAATAAATAAAGATTTTGAAAGAGCCATATCATAATAAAGGGGGAAAATTTTAAAAAGTTGACATATCATAATAAAGAAATAAAATAAAATAACAATAAAAAAGGGCCTAGAGAAAAGAATATCTAGTAAAAAGAATTTGATAAAGAACTTGAAGAAAAAGAAAAAAAAAATCTATAGTACTCAATCTGTGTTCAACATAGAAATAACATAAAAAGAAATTGTATAAAGAAAATATACTTGACAATTCTTATCTTTGTACTTTTACTTCAACAATGGTTGGAAAAGAAGGGGAAAAAAAAAATTGTTAAACAAAAAAAAGTGAAACTCTAACACTGTGTTTAGTTGATAAATTTAAGAAGAGATTTGGAAAGGAAAAATAAAAATGTGTAAAACTAGATGAAATGTAGATATATTTTATTCACATTTCACCTACCTTTTCCTTTTCCTTTTCCCTTTCCAAATTCCATCTTAAATTCTCCAACCAAACAAGTGTAAAAGAAAGAGAAGAGAAAAAATTTGTCATAATTGAATTAAACACTTTTGTACTTTCTTTGAAGAGGCAACCATTGTTGAAGAAAAGGAATAAACTAAAAACTAAAAATATAAAATATAAAATAAAATAAAAAATTGATGAAAGTAAGTAATCTAATTGTCAGGGGTGTTCATGGGTCGGTCCGAGTCGGGTTTAGTCTCAATCTATCAATCGACCGAACATAATTGGGTTTGCAATTAAAAAAACTACTTTCGAACCATTTGACTTTCGAAATTGACCGAGCATCTGTTCGGTTTGTCAGATTGATTGTGGTCGAGTTAATCGGGCCTGACAATAGAATGTTGGGCCCATTTTAATATAAATCAACTATTGAAAAAAGTTAAAAACCCTAAATAAAAACATAAACAAATAAAATAAAAAAATTTAAAACCCTAAATGAAATATGAAAACATTAAATACGTACAAACCCTAAATCAACCATCATCAATTCAAAAGAATTTAAAACCAATGAATTAAAATATGAAACTATTAACTAACAAAAAGGTTAAAAAATCAGTATGGAAAGTAAAAATCCTAAGAAAGATACCTCAAATATCTGGAAGATTAATATAACGATTCTGGTTTAGACCCAACCCTTTTCATATTCTTAGATTCGTAATTTCATATCTTTAACTCACTACAACAAAATTGAATTCTTACGGCTTGCGATGCATGCCGTAAAAACTCTTTCACAGCATGCATACAAATATCGTTATATGACATACTGTGGAAAGTTGATTGTCATTTATGGCATACAAGTAAAGTTGTAAAAAGTAATAAATTAAATATTAATGACATACTTTGTATGTCGTATAAATTTTTTTACAACATTTGTTTCATGCTATAAATCATTATACTTTTCATGGCATAATTTTGCATGCCATATAAGGTTGTTTTTAATATATTTATGACATACTATATATAATATTTTACGACATTTTCTTGCATGTCATAAATCATTTACACTTTTTATGACATAATTTTGTATGCCATAAAAGGTTATTTTTAATATATTTCTGACATACTTTGTATGCCGTACATAATATTTAACAGCATTTTCTTGCACGCCATAAATCATTACACTTTTCACGGTATAATTTTATATGCCATATAAAGTTATTTTTAATATATATATATATATATAGAGAGAGAGAGAGAGAGAGAGGGTTTGGAGCAAAAACATGCATAGATAGAACGAGAGGGAGAGTGGTGAACATGGCCTTAAAATAATGTTTTTGAGTTTTTTGTTTTTGTTATTGTAAGTTTTTAAATATTTTAAATAATTTTTTTATTTTTTTAATTCAAGTAATTTGCATATACTTAGAAGGAAAATATTTTTTAGTTTTCTAAAAAAATCATTAAATTCAAAAAAAATATAAAATTTAATACATTTGATATACATTATATTTTTTTATAAATATTTTACTTTTTAGTTGTATCCAAATTAGGCACATCTAAAAAGTAATAAATAAATAAATTATTAAAAGACACTAAATTATAAAAGAATGTATAAATTATTTTTTACGTTGTCCTCAATTAGAAAAATTTAAGATGAGAAGGTTGGTTGGAAATTATTAGCTTTTTAAAATCAAACAAATAGTAATAATAATAATAATAATAATAATAATAATAATAATAATAATAATAATAATAATAATAATAATAATAATAATAATAATAATTGGATCGAGATTTTTTTTAATAAAAGTTTTCATGACATGCTAATGCATGTCGTATAAAGTTATAATATTTCACGATATGAAATGTATGTCGCCTTAAGTGCAAATATTTTATGACATATTTTTGTATGCCGTGAAAATATGTATTTTTTACGGCATACTTTTGCATGCCATAAAAAAACATCTGATTGAACTTTTTTTTTTTTTAGAAGTTCTCATGACATGTTAATGCATGCCGTGTAAAGTTATAATATTTTACAACATGAAATGTATGTCGTCTTAAGTGTAAATATTTTACAACACATTTTTTAAGTCATGAAAATATACATTTTCTACGGCATATTTTTTTATGCCATAAATATATGAATTAATGACTTACATGGTATCTATTCCGTTATTGAAAAAACATTAACGGGTTTCCAAAAAGAAAAAAAAAAAATGCCATAGAATGTACTAATTATGACATGCATTTGATGTATGCCATAAACTTAAAGCCGTAAATAGTTAATTTTGTTATAGTGATTGTTGTTTATAACCTCTTACTCTTATTGTTAATTGAGTTTGGTTGTTTATGAGTTCTTTTTTTGTTTGAAACAGGTTGGGAGTTAGTTATTCTAAAGAGTTGTTGTCCAATTTTCAGCTTGTTCGCTAGAGCAGTGTTTTGGTCGCCCAAGTGGTCTTTGAGATCTCCTAGTATTTGTGCAAGTCTACAAATTGATTGTTGAATTTATATTATACCAACAAATTGCTCAAATAACGGGGCTAGGCTAAGCACGTTTGTCAATGATTTAAAAAGTAACCTGTCCTAATGCAATCCCTGCTGCTAGACTACCTCGGCACGACTTGGGTGACGTCCCACTTCTCCTAACATTATTCTACCCTTTTTTGGCACAAATCTAGGAATATAAATACACATAATACAAGTATATAATAAAAAATTATGACATATATGACCTCATGTTTTACTGTTGAGGTGGAGACCTAACGGCGGCTGCCCACACACAAATATGTTCCTGTATTTGTTGTTTGATTCTGGTTATTTGTTGTTCACAGAATTCTACCTGTTGTGTAGCCCACGGCTAAAGATACGGATCTTGAAGAGCTCTTAAATAATTATAACAACTTGTAATATAAAATTCTAAAACACTTAATAAATCTACAAGTATATCAACAGAGGGCATGCATTAAAGAAAGAAATACTTACAATCACAATCTTTAGAGAAACTTAGTTCTTCAACACTTAATTTATATATTGGTGAAATGTTTACAAGATGAAAGAGAGAGCTCACAAGTACTTCTTAAAATCTAAATAGTTTCTAAAAAAACTCTGCCTCAACAACGGTGAGGTCCTTCCTTTTTATAATACATAAAAGAAATGATAAGCTAGGGTTGAGGACATGTGGCGTGTCCTGGATGGTTGGAGTCGATCTTCCTTATCCTCAAGCTAAGTTGATATTATTGTGATTCAGCATCCTTATCTTTAATCTGTCGGTAGCTGACTGGTTGCCAGAAAATATCTGCTTTTCTGAAAGTTGATGTACATGTTTTTGTTTGTTTATGCCGACAGTTTTGCTGGTGGGGGACAAAGCCTATCAAGCTTTGCCTTTACCTTTTCTTTTTTTTTTAATCTTTTTCTTTTTCTATTTTACCGGCAATCATACTGGTAAGTGAATCCCAAAAATCACCAAAATTGGGTTCGTCATCTTTTGGTAGTTGTGATTCTCCAGATAAAACGACAAATTCATTTTCATCATGGTCAGGATCTTCATGGTCTTGGCTACTGGAAACAGAATTCATGGAGGTATCATCACTAGAAATAGTTTGGAGAAATTGTAATTCCATGAAATCTATACTTTTAATAATTAATTATGTTTTTGACAAATTAAGATATTTTTGTCGTAATTCCGTTTTGGATTTGTAAAAATGGATTTTGAGTAACTGGTTGGCTAGGAATATTTTTTAGAATAGCATCCCAACAGACTTGAGAATGTGCCTTTATTTTCTGGACAGTTTCTAGTAGAGCAGGGTTCATACCCTTATCCTGCTATCTCAAAAACAAAACCCTTTTGTGACGTGGGATCTTATTTTGATAATCACACTGAAAGTCCCATTTCCAAATCCATGGAATACCAAACGAATTGTGAAATGGACTAAGGATTTTGTAATAGAGATATCCTTATTTACTACTAGATGGGAATATGCAATATGCCGTTCATTATATGTTTCCCTGATTGGTACTGGTAGGACTTCTAACTGTAACCCAAATTTATCCCACCAAACGAGGAACCAAGACGAGACGTTGTTTTTAAGAACATCAGGGCAGATGCGGATAAACCAAGAATGGTTGTTAATGGGATTCTGGTAGTAAAAGGTTTGAGTAAATGCATCAATATAGTCCCAATAACTACACCGGGTTTCTCGGTTGTGGATGTCAAGTTGGCAAGTGGTATGTGGATGGATGCCCCATGTGGTAATGGGCATAATGTTTTTGATAATGATTTTGCTACATTGAATAGGGCTAACTATTTTGGAAGGATCATACAAAGTGTGATTGATCTCAGCACGAACAGTTTCAATATGTATCTGTTCATAGACATAACGATATTGGTCAAAATGAGGAGGAAATTGTTTTGTGGTTAGATATCGACGCTTAATTTCCCATGGATGGGACATCCGTTATTCATCTGCTGGTTTAATATAGAGGACTGTTTCCTCGATGATACTACTTCCTGTATAGTGTTCTTTAGGTCTAAGGAGAATATCCTTAACCGTTTGACTAGATTCACCTTCACTGTTAGAGGCTAGGAGACTTGGAATTTTTTTTTTGGTAGGGATTGAATCCCCGACCACGGCTTCTGCGGCCCCAGTCTCTACTGCTCATCAGTTTGCTGGGCCCTACAAGTATTCACGGGTTAGAAATTCTGGTAAAGAATTCAGGTTACCTTTATTATATTCAATATCAAAGTCAAATACTGATAAAATACTTTGCCAAGGAGCAAATATCTGTTTAGACGCTAAATTTAAAATATTTTTCTTAAAAATATGTTTAGTTGCAGAACAATCAACTCGAATAAGGAAATATTGATTAAGAAGATCATCTTGGAATTTTAAAACACATTTAACAATGGCTAAACATTCCTATTTAACAGTTGGATAATTTAACACAGATCCTTTCCAATTACCAGAGTGAAAACGTAAAAGTTCTTCTGCTGAAGTAGTGGAGTTAACTTGTTTCAAAATACCACCGTAACCCTCGTTAGAAGCATTTGCTTCTACAATTTTCTTCCATGATGGATTAGGAAGATGAAGGCAAGGAAGTTGCCTAACTTTAGCCTTAATTTTCTATACTGCTTGGGTATGTTCCACAGACCAAGGAGGAGGATTTTTCTATAATCTGGTGTAAATGATGGATGCATCCTGGGATAATTGATGATAGTAATCTCGAATATAATTTAGACTACCAAGGAATCTCTATAATTGGGTTTTATCTTTGATTTCATCCGAAAATTTAGATGCAAACTCTATACTGCGGTTAATGGATATAATACTTCCATTATGAATGTTATGATTCAAAAATCATACTGTTGTTTGAAAAAGTTTCATTTTTGGTGCAAAAATAACTAAACCATTTTTGATAATAATATGCTTAAAGATACTAAGATGTTTAATATGCTAATCAATAGAAGATGAGAAAATAAGAACATCATCTATATAACAGATAACAAATTCTGTATAAGGAGTAAAAATGTCGTTCATGATATGTTGAAATTCTGAAGCAGTATTTTTCAAACCAAAAGGCATAACATTCCATTCAAAATGCCCAAAAGATACTATAAAAGCAGTTTTATTACGATCATGGTCTGCAATTTGTACTTGCAAATACCCTGATTTAAGATCAAATTTAGAAAAAATTACAGCATCCTGTGAACGATCTAAAAGATATTTTTTATTCGGAATTGGATATCTAATCCATTTCAAGGCATCATTAAGAGGTTTATAATTGATAACCAATCTTGGCACACCTCTTTCTATTTTTGCATTTTTGTTAACATCAAATGCAGTACAACTCCAAGGTGAATGGCTAATTCTGATTAATTTTTTTCTGAAGGAGAGAAATAATTTCTGTTTAGCAAAGTTCAAGGTAGTCTTTTTTCATTTGACTAGGTCAAACTTTGGTTGGGATGAATTTTTCATCAAAATCGAGTTCATATAGAAAAGAAACAATGTGTTTTTTTCTTTCCCAAAAAGCATTTGGAAGATCACTACAAATTTCAGAATGAAATTCTTTTTCAATAAGCTTGATTTCATTCTGTAAAGAAGGTTGTTGTAACTGTTGTTTAGTTGTAAGAAAATGAATTTCGGTTTGGAGAAAATTAATTTGTTCTTCTTTAAAAGTAACTAAATCACGGATTTGATCTAGCTCTTTTGTATAGGATTCTGTTATAAATTAAAAAATAAATGGTTGATTACTGATAGTTGTATGAATGCCGATAGGATCAATCTTGGTGTTAGGCATTAAAAGATATAAAATGGTGTTCCCAAAATAATAGTTGGAAACATATTTCTGATGAGAATAAAAGAGGTAGATAAACAAATGCCCTGGTTACAGATAAGAGCTTCAGATATTTTATACTTGATACGCATAGAATTACCACTAGCACTAGTATGTGACTGAGTAGTTTTCTGAAAATATCTGGTTGGAATTAGTCCCTTCTGTATACAATTCATGTCAGCACCACTATCAACAAAGGCGATAACATCTTCGATAATAAAATCAGGTTGAATAACAAAAGTAATACGAATATACCATTTCTGAAATGTAACCTGATTAACAAGCATCAAATATTGGTTATCCTTTTTTTCAGAAGTTTCTGGAGTAATGCCTTTATTTTTCTATTGTGCAATTTGAAGCTGATGTATATTAGCTCGTAAAACTTGGTTGGCATTTTGAACGTGCCTAATTTCCATTTTTAAGTCTTGAATAGTGACTGGTTTTTCAAAAGTAAGTGAAGACAGTATTCTATTCAAAACATCCTTCACACTATAAGATTGAATAGGAATTAAAGGAGGTTCAGTACTAGCTTTCTGTTGTTGATAACAAATTTCTAAATATTTTAATTTCATTTCCGAATCCTTAATTTTCTTAGCAAGATCTAGCATGGATTTCTGATCATCAGTTAAAACATGAATCCTAGGACCCCCAAGGTCCAAACCATTCAATTCAACAATAGATTTCCAATAATTTATTTCAGAAAGCTAATGTAGATTTGTAGAATAAGAACAATTAGGTTCTGGTGTTTCTGTCTCATCACTAGAGGTAGATGGTGAGTAGAGCTCAGCGAGTCCATCTGACTCAGAGCTAGTGTCGGATTCTTCTTCTAATAACGTCTGTAACAACTGTTGAGTTATTATAGGATCCAAAGACATTTCATTGCTTTTCTTTTTTAATTTGGATCTACAATGATTAGCATAATGACCGGTGGTGCCGCATTTATAACATTTAACATCTTTCTTAGATGTGGTCTTTTTAGCATTCGATTTCTTGGTTGGAGAGGAAAACTTTTTCTGGCGAGAAGGAACACTATGGGATTTTTTATAATGTTTACGATACTGTTTGGAAGACTTTTTGTGATAAGTTTTTTTGGTTTTTGATGGATACTGGATCTTGGTGTCATAGGCAAATTGATCACAAAATTCACCTAACTCTTGTTTACCAGTAAGATTCTATTTTTTCATCTGATATTGAAGTTTAAGGTCATTACACAAAGAAAGACCTTCTTCTAAAATTACGCCAATGAGTTGGCCATAGGTGTACTGATCATAAGGAATAGCCATACGATCATGGCGATCCCGAAGCTTTTTCCAGACCTTTTCAGCAAAAAGGGTTGAAAGACCATCAATAAATTTGGCTTTCCAATGTTCACAATTAGCATCAGGGCGCTGCATAACTTTCATTAAGAACACCTCTTTATACCATCGAAAATGGGTTAAAGAAGGACATCAAAGATTCTGGAGGAGTTCACGACTACGGTCACTGCTAACGATGCTTGTTCTAATAAAATGATATATAATAGTTTGGACTAAAGTATAAACTACATCTTCATGATGAACAACAGTATTAGTGGTTGAATCAGTTTCAGTTTTAATAAAATTTAAAATTTCATTCTGTTAAGTAGGAGTGAGAATATTATCCCACCATCCTTTAAGGATAGCTGTAAATCTATTAACAATGAATCTAACTATCTGGTGGTCAGAGTAATTACTCTGTTTACATATTGTGGCATACATAATGATTTGATGTATAAGTTCAACTATCTGGTATTCAGAATATCCATCTAAATTCCATTCATAGATGGTTTTGCCATGATAAGAGTTCTGGGCATGAAAGAAATCTTCTTCATAAAGAATATCTTGTGAGGTAGGTCAATGATAGTAATACCTACTAGATCCTGTTAAGGCTGTTCGCCCTATTTGCTTGGGGAAGACAGTTCGGTTAACAGATTCCATATCCTGAAAATTATTCTGAATTTTATAAATTAGTGAAGGGGTAATTTCTTCATCCTCTTGATTTAATGTTGGAATTTGTTGAGTAGACAATATATTTATAGAGCTATTTTCTGGTGTAGATTTCCCTATATTTAATTGAGTCATTTTCTTTACAAGGGTATCCTTAAATTCATTATCCTGTTGTACAGAACGTAACTTAAAGTTAGTTACTTCTAAAGGTGGTTTAAAATTTACTGGTTGAAGAATTAAGGTGGAAGGTGGTACTAGTTTATGATGTTTAAAAGTATCTATAGCTTCCTCAATTCTGGTTAGCCATTGTTAAATGTGTTTTAAAATTCCAAGATGATCTTCTTAATCAATATTTCCTTATTCAAGTAAATTGTGTAGCAATTCTGGTTAGCCATTGTTAAATATGTTTTAAATTTCCAAGATGATCTTACTAATCAACATTTCCTTATTCGAGTTTATTGTTTTGCAACTAAATAGATTTTTAAAAAAGGTGTTTTAAATTTAGAGTCTAAATAGCTATTTGACTTTGACATTGAATATATAAAAGGTAACCAGAATTCTTTACCAGACTTTCTAACCCGTGAATACTTGCACGGCCCAGCAAACTCATGACTAGCAGAGGCCGGGACCGCAGAGCCCATGGTCGAGGATATAATCCCTACCAAATAGAAACGGTTAAGGATATTCTCCTTAAACTTGAAGAACAGTATACAACAAACAATATCACCGACGAAATAGTCCTCTATATTGAACCAGCAGATGAACAATGGATGTCCGATCCATAGGAAATTTACCGTCGGTATCTTACCACGCAACAATTTCCTTCTCATTTTGACCAGTATCGTTATGTCTATGAACAGATACTTATTGAAATTACTGCTGTTGACATCAAGCACACTTTGCATGATCCTTCCAAAACAGCTAGCCCTATTCAGTATAGCAAAATCACTATAAAAAATATTATGCCCATTACCACATGGGGCATCCATCCACATACCACTCGCCAACTTGACATCCGCAACTAAGAAACCCAATATAGTTATTAGGACTATATCGATGCGTTTACTCAAACCTTTTACTACCAGAATCCCATTAACAACCATTCTTGGTTTATCTACATCTACCCTGATGTTCTTAAAAACGATGTCCCTTCTAGGTTCCTCGTTTGGTGGGATAAATTTGGGTTACAGTTAGATGTCCTACCAGTACCAATCAGGGAAGCCTATAATGAATGACATATTGCATATTCCCATCTACCAGTAAATAATGATATCTCTATTACAAAATCCTTAGTACGTTTCATAATTCGGCTTGGTATTCCATGGATTTGGAAATGGAACTTTCAGTGTGATTATCAAAATAAAATCCCACGTCTCAAAATGGTTTTCTTTGTGAGATGGTGGGATAAGGGTATGAACCCAACTCTACCAGAAAATGTCCAAAAAATAAAGGCACATTCTCATGCCTGTTGGGATGCTATTCCAAAAAATATTCCCAACCAACTAGTTACTTAAAATCCATTTTTACAAATCCAAACATAATTACGACAAAAATATCCTAATTTGTCAGAAACATAATTAATTATTAAAAGTATGGATTTCATGAAAGAACAGTTTCTCTAAACTATTTCTAGTGATGATACCTCCATTAACTCTGTTTCTAATAGCCAAGATCATGAAGATCCTAACCAGGATGAAAATGAATTTTCCGTTTTAGCCAGAGAATCACAAGTACCAGAAGATGACAAACCCAATTTTGGTGATTTTTGGGATTCACTTACCAGTATGATTGCCGACAAAATAGACAAAGAAAAAGATAAAAAAAAAGGTAAAGGCAAAGCTTGATAGGCTTTGTCCCCCACCAGCAAAACTGTCGGCATAAACAAACAAAAACCAGTACATCAACTTTCAGAAAAGCAGATATTTTTTGCCAACCAGTCAGCTACCGACAGATTAAAGATAAGGATGCTGAATCACAATAATATCAACTCAACTTAAGGATAAGGAAGATCGACTCCAACCATCCAAGACATGCCACTTGTCCTCAACCTTATCTTATCATTTTCTTTTATGTTAAAAGGGAAGAACTGTTGAGGCAGAGTTTTTTTAGAAAGTATTTACATTGTAAGAAGTACTTGTGAGCTCTCTCTCTCATCTTGTAAACATTTCTCCAATATATAAATTAAGTGTTGAAGAACTAAGTTGCTCTGAAGATTGTGATTGTACGCATTTCTTTCTTTAATGTATGCCCTCTGTTGATATACTTGTAGATTTATTAAATGTTTTAGAATTTTATATTACAAGTCATAATAATTATTTAAGAGCTCTTCAAGATCCGTATCTTCAACCGTAGGCTACATAACAGGTAGAATTCTGTGAACAACAAATAACCGAAATCTAATAACAAATACAAGAACATATCTGTGTGTGGGCAACCGCCATTAGGTCTCCACCTCAATGGTAAAACATGAGACCATATATGTCACAATTTCTTTATTATATACTTGTATTATGTGTATTTATACTTCTGGATTTATGCCGAAAAAGGGTAGAATAATGTTAGGAGAAATGGGACGTCACCCAAGTCGCATCGAGGTAGTCCAACAATAGGGATTGCATTAGGATAGGTTACCTTTTAAATCGTTGACAGACGTGCTTAGCCTAGCCCCGTTATTTCAGCAATTAGTTGGTATCAGAGCCATGTTTATACATATACATAATACATTTATATGATATTTAAATTATACATTTATGATCACAAACAACAAATTGTAGAAGAAGCAACCATCACAACAGTAGCCAATACAGTAGCTTCTACATCAGAAACAGTAGAACTAGTAACCTATCAAGATGTGAGGGAAGCCCTTGATAAGTGGACAATCCCGAAAGTGAAACCATAAACTATTTATAAAATTAGAACCTTCGATTTTACCAGTAGGAAAATCATTAAAACTTTTGAACTTGAAGTTCCTTTACAGAATAATGATGAAGTAATTCAATTACTAAAAATATAGGGTTTAGTACCTTTTCTGAAAAAATATAAATATGTCCACATAGGACTTGTCCATATAGCTTTTAAACCCTTAACTCTGTTAGGACAAAATACCAGTCTTACTTGTACACTTAGGGATGGTAGATGCCTTGATTGGAAAGCTTCTTTGATGGGAGCCACTGAAACTAGCTTATCTCATGGACCAGTATATTTCAATATTTATCCGAATTTGAGTATAGCATTCATCGACCCTAACCTGTCTAAAGTTCTTGAACTTAGAATCTTGACTAATGGTTACCAGTATTTACCATGATCACCCCCATTATCAGCCATTTGTAGAATTCATCTTTAGGTTTTAAGTACTTTAAATCCTTATATCATAAAACACAGTGAGTTAGGACAAACCGTCCTTATTGATTCTGATCTTTTCAGTAGCTAGGTAGCTGTTCCTAAAATGATTCCATGGAATAATATTACATTTCCAGAAAGATGGCAAATTAAGAATGCTATACCAGTCAGACCAATCATCAGACAAACCTTAGATGATGTTATTCAGACACAATGAGGTAATGTTTATCTTAAATTTCAACGTCCTCTCAGCAGAAGCTTGTCAAGTATGAGTCATCACTCCTCTAATCTGCCTCATCGAGTAGATTTACTTGAATCCTCTAGACATTCTATGTTTGAACCTATAGAATCTGTAAATCAAGGAATGCCTTCTTGGCCTCCTAGTCAGTCTTTTCCTGACCTTCTTCCTAAAACCCTAATCCAGGGTATTCACATATTTGAAAACCAAATTCCTCACGGGATATATGCAACTAGAAGGCTTGAGAGCCCAACCTCTAGTGATATGAATTTTGAAATTTAATGGATTTCACACCAAGAAGTGCAATTAGAAAACAATTAAAATAGGAAATTATGCAAGATAAATATCAGGAATTTAGAATGCAGTATTTTAATAACCATTCTAACAATCTGCTTCAACAGTTAAAAAATCAGTATTATTATGATTTAGAGAAATATCAAACTCTTCAACCTTTTCCAAAATGGACTTTGAATTCATTATGGTCATGGAGGCCCTTTCAACCAACCAACTTAATGTCTTAGAAAATATCCAAAGGACATAAAAAATTGTAGATGGTTAAAAAATAATACCTATCCATCCACTACTACAGTAACTATAATTACTACCTAGTGATGTTTCTGGTTCAACTCAGCCTTTGGTCATCACTGCTTTTGTGGAAACCCCATCAGGAATAGCTCAAAGAGAGACATTAATGGCTAGAGATATTGTGCCGTTAATGAAACAAAATACCTATGCTAATTTGTGCTTTCAAACTGTAGGAAAGCAACTAACCAGAATTGAGGAAGCTATAGATACTTTTAAACATCATAAACTAGTACCACCTTCCACCTCAAGTCTTCAACCGGTAAATGTTAAACCACTTTTAGAAGTAACTATTTTTAAGTTATGCTCTGTATAACAGGATAATGAATTTATGGATACCCTTTCAAAGAAAATGACTGAATCAAATATAGGGAAATCTGCACCAAGAAATGGCTCTATAAATATGTTGTCTACTCAACAAATTCTAGCATTAAATCAGGAGGATGAAGAAATTACCCCTTCACTAATTTATGAAATTCAGAATAATTTCCAAGATTTGCAATCTGTTAACTGAACTGTCTTCCTCAAGCAAACAGGGCGAAAAACCTTAACAGGATCTAGTAGGTATTACTATCATAGACCTACCCTACAAGATATTATTTATGAAGAAGATTTCTTTCATGTCCAGAACTCTTATCATGGCAAAACCATCTATGAATGGAATTGAGATGTTATTCTGAATACTAGATATTTGAACTTATACATCGAATCATTATGTATGCCACAATATGTAAACAAAGTAATAACTTGACCATCAGATTGTTATATTCATTGTTAATGGATTTACAGGTATCCTTAAAGGATGGTGGGATAATGTTCTCACTCCTAATCAACAGAATGAAATTTTAAATGCTATTAAACCTGAAATTGATCTGACCACTAATATTGTTGTTCACCATGAAGATGCAGTTTATACTTTAGTCCAAACTATTATATATCATTTTATTGGAACATGCACCGTTAGCAGTGATCGTAGTCGTGAATTCCTTCAGAATCTTCAATGTCCTTCCTTAACCCATTTTTTATGGTATAAAGATGTATTCTTAATGAAAGTTATACAGCGCCCTAACGCTAACAGTGAACATTGGAAAGCCAAATTTATTGATGGTCTTCCTATCCTTTTTGCTGAAAAAGTTCGGAAAAAACTTCGGGATCGCCATAATCGTATGGCTATTCCTTATGATTGGCCAACTCATTGGCGTAATTTTAGAAGAAGGTCTTTCTTTGTGTAATGACCTTAAACTTCAATATCAAATGAAAAAATAGAATCTTACTGGTAAACAAGAGTTAGGTGAATTTTGTGATCAGTTTGCCTATGACAGCAAGATCCAGTATCATCAAAAACTAGAAAATCTTATTACAAAAAGTCTTCCAAACAGTATCGTAAACATTATAAAAAATCTCACAGTGTTCCTTCTCACCAGAAAAAGTTTTCCCCTCCAACTAGGAAATCGACTGCTAAAAAGACCACATCTAAGAAAGATGTTAAATGTTATAAATGCGGCACCACCGGTCATTATGCTAATCGTTGTAGATCCAAATTAAAAAAGGAAATCAATAAAATGTCTTTGGATCCTATTACAACTCAATAGTTATTACAGATGTTATCAGAAGAAGAATCCAACACTAGCTTGGAGTCAAATGGACTCGCTGAGCTCTACTCACCATCTGCCTCTAGTGATGAGACAGAAACACCAAAACCTAATTGTTCTTGTTCAACAAATCTACATCAGCTTTCTGAAATAAATTATTGGAAATCTATTGTTGAACTGAATGATTTGGACCTTGGGGGTCCTAGTATTCATGTTTTAACTGATTATCAGAAATCCATTCTAGATCTTGTTGAGCAAATTAAGGATCTAGAAATGAAACCAAAATTTTTAGAAATTTGTTATCAACAATAGAAAGCTAGTACAAAACCTTCTTTAATTCCTATTCAATCTTATAGCATGAAGGATGTTTTGAATAGAATACAGTCTTTACCTATTATTGAAAAACCAGTCACTATTCAAGACTTAAAAATGGAAATTAATATCGTAAAGACGGAAATTAGGCACCTTCAAAATGCCAACCAAGCTATACGAGCTGATATACATCAGCTTCAAATTGCACAACAGAAAAATAAAGGCATTACTCCAGAAACTTTTGAAAATAAGGATAACCAGTATTTGATGCTTATTAATTAGGTTACATTTCAGAAATGGTATATTCGTATTACTTCTATTATTCAACCTGATTTTATTATCAAAGATGTTGTCACCCTTGTTGATAGTGGTGCTAACATGAATTGTATACATGAGGGATTAATTCCAACTAGATATTTTCAAAAAACTACCCAGTCACTTACTAGTGCTAGTGGTAATTCTATGCATATCAAGTAACCAGGGCATTTGTTTATCTACCTCTTTTGTTCTCATTAGAAATATGTCTCCAACTATTATTTTGGGAACACCATTTTTATGTCTTTTAATACCTATCACCAAGATTCATCTTATCGGCATTCATACAACTATCAGTAATCAACCACTTATTTTTTAATTTATAACAGAACCCTATACAAAAGAGCTAGATCAAATTCGTGATTTGGTTACTTTTAAAGAAAAACAATTTGATTTTCTTCAAACCGAAATTCATTTTCTTACAACTGAACAACGGTTACAACAACCTTCTTTACAAAATAAAATCAAGCTTATTGAAAAAGAATTTCATACCAAAATTTGTAGTGATCTTCCAAATGCTTTTTGGGAAAGAAAAAAACACATTGTTTCTTTCCCCTATGAACCCGATTTTGATGAAAAATTCATCCCAACCAAAGCTCACCATAGTCAAATGAGAAAAGACTACCTTGAACTTTGCTAAATAGAAATACTTCTCTCCTTCAGAAAAAATTAATCAGAATTAGCCACTCACCTTGGAGTTGTACCGTATTTGATGTTAATAAAATGCAGAAATAGAAAGAGGTGTGCCAAGATTTGTTATCAATTATAAACCTCTTAATGATGCTTTGAAATAGATTAGATATACAATTCTGAATAAAAAAGATCTTTTAGGTCGTTTACAGGATGCTATAATTTTCTCTAAATTTGATCTTAAATCAGGGTATTAGAGAGTACAAATTGTAGACTAGGATCGTTATAAAACTGCTTTTACAGTACCCATTCGGCATTTTGAATGGAATGTTATACCTTTTGGTTTGAAAAATGCTCCTTCAAAATTCAACCATATCATGAACGACATTTATACTCATTATACAGAATTTGTTATCTGTTATAGAGATGATGTGCTTATTTTCTCATCATCTATTGATCAGCATATTAAACATCTTAATATCTTTACACATATTATTATCAGAAATTGTTTAGTTATTTCTATACCAAAATGAAACTTTTTCAGACAACAATATGATTTTTGGGTCATAACATTCATAATGGAAGTATTATACCCATTAATCGCAGTATAGAGTTTGCATCTAAATTTACGAATGAAATCAAAGATAAAACTCAATTACAGAGATTCCTTGGTAATCTAAATTATATTGGAGATTACTATCATCAGTTATCCCAAGATGTATCTATTCTTTACACCAGATTACAGAAAAATCCTCCTCCTTGGTCTGCGGAACATACCCAAGCAGTACAGAAACCGAAGGCTAAAGTTAAGCAACTTCCTTGCCTTCATCTTCCAAATCCATCATGGAAGAAAATTGTTGAAACAGATGCTTCTAACTAGGGTTATGATGGTATTTTGAAACAAGTTAACCCTACCACTTCAACAGAAGAACTTTTACGTTTTCACTCTGGTAGTTGGAAATGACCTACTTTAAATTATCCAACTATTAAATAGGAATGCTTAGCCTATCCTCGTTATTTGAGCCCACATATCATATGGATGATGATCGAACCTCTTTCATTAAACAAAACAACAACATATGACAAATAAAATCAAAAAACAATAATTAATCACAAACAAAGAACTAGAGAGAAAGAACTCACTTTGATCAGTTGATCATCTTCCCGAGAAACACCTTCAAGACTGTACTCCTTCATGTCCCACACACTGTGTTCACTCCATTCTCTATTGATATAATTGAAACTCTGCTTGCGTCCCGTAAGCATTCCTTCATTGTCATGAATAGGCTTGCCTCTGTCGAGTCCCTTCGACGTACCTTCCCCACCATGCGATCAATCATTTTTCCTTTCCCATTCTTCTTCTTCAACTCCGTAAAATAATAATACAACTTTGATTTGGTTCTCATTTTGCTGAATATCTTCGACAGTTCTAGATCGTCGTAGAGATCGCATTCATTCACTAAACCCTCTACCAGTAATGGCTATCCTTTGGCCTTTGCTCTCAAATAATGAAGAACAAGTTCTTTGTCCGTTGGTATAAATTTGTATCCTATGGTAATCTTGGTTGCCATTGCTAATTTTTCCTGAGAAATAAAATAGTCGAAAAAAGTAACAAAAAGACCAAAGATTTTTTATTTTTTTCTCTTTTCTTGGGAAATACTAAGAGCTTGAGAGAGATTATATTATGGAAACAAAATGAGAAAGTAAAGTGAGAAGAGAGTAATATATAGGGCTTTGAGACTCAGCCGACTATGTTTTTGAAGTCAGGTAGTGTTTGGTTTTAGATGAATTTCTTTCTTCAGTAATAAGTTTGCTTACATTGCAAGCAAAATAATACTAATTTGCATTTTGTAAACTAGGTTAATCTTTTTTTTCTTTCCTTTTCTTTTCTTGGGAAATACTAAGATTTTGAGAGAGATTATATTATGGAAACAATATGAGAAAGTAAAGTGAGAAGAGAGTAATATATAGGGCATTGAGACTCAGCCGAATATGTTTTTGAAGTCAGGTAGTGTTTGGTTTTAGATGAATTTCTTTCTTCAGTAATAAGTTTGCTTACATTAGAAACAAAATAATAATAATTTGTATTTTGTAAACTAGGTTAATCAAATGCTATCTTCTGTTGATAAATAAATATAGGATTGATTTAATTACTATCAAATGCTATCTTACATGCATGCACTTTGTTTCCTATTTTAGTTTCTCTAAAAATCATTGCCATCCAATCATTTGACAACTGGCAGTAAATCACGTAACTGTCGAATCTTAGTTATTTTTATTATGATATACCAACTAATTTTTCAAACAACGAGGCTAGGCTAAGCATGTCTCTCAACGATTTAAAAGGTAACATGTCCAAATGCAATCCTTGCTGTTGGACTACCTCGACGTGACTTGGGTGACGTCCCACTTCTCCTAAAATTATTCTACCCTTTTTTGGCACAAATCCAGGAATATAAATACACATAATACAATTATATAATAAACAAATTATGACATATATGGCCTCATGTTTTACTGTTGAGGTGGAGGCCTAACGGTGGCTGCCCACACACAGATATGTTCCTGTATTTGTTGTTGGATTCTGGTTATTTGTTGTTCACAGAATTCTACATATTGCGTAGCCCACGGCTGAAGATACGGATGTTTGAAGAGCTTTTAAATAATTATTACGACTTGTAATATAAAATTCTAAAACATTTAATAAATCTACAAGTATATCAACAGAGGGCATGCATTAAAGAAAGAAATACTTACAATCACAATCTTTAGAGTAACTTAGTTCTTCAACACTTAATTTATATATTGGAGAAATGTTTACAAGATGAGAGAGAGCTCAAAAGTACTTCTTAAAATCTAAATACTTTCTAAAAAAACACGGCTTAAACAAGGGGGAGGTCCTTCCTTTTCATAATACTGAAAGGAAAATGATAAGATAAGATTGAGGATAGATGGCGTGTCCTGGATGGTTGGAGTCAATCTTCCTTATCCTCAAGCTGAGTTGATATTATTGGGATTCAGCATCCTTATCTTTAATCTGTTGATAGTTGACTGGTTGGCAGAAAATATCTGCTTTTCTGAAAGTTGATATACTAGTTTTTGTTTGTTTATGTCGACGGTTTTGCGGGTGGGGGACAAAGCCTATCAAGCTTTGCCTTTACTTGTTTTATCTTTTCTTTGTCTATTTTATCGGCAATCATACTGGTAAGTGAATCTCAAAAATCACCAAAATTGGTTTCGTGATCTTCTGGTTCTTGTGATTCTTCGGCTAAAACGGCAAATTCATTTTCATCCTAGTCAGGATGTTCATGATCTTGGCTACTAGAAATAGATTTTATGGAGGTATCATCACTAGAAATAGTTTGGAGAAAGTGTTCTTTCATGAAATCCATACTTTTAATAATTAATTATGTTTCTGACAAATTAGGATATTTTTGTCGTAATTCTGTTTGGATTTGTAAAAAACGGATTTTGAGTAACTGGTTGGCTGGGAATATTTTTTGCAATAGCATCCCAACAGGCTTGAGAATGTGCCTTTATTTTTGGATAGTTTCTGGTAGAGTAGGGTTCATACCCTTATCCCACCATCTCACAAAGAAAACACTTTTGAGACATGGGATCGTATTATGATAATCACACTTAAAGTCTAATTTCCAAATCCATGGAATACCAAAACGAATTGTGAAATGGACTAAGGATTTTGTAATATAGTTATCCTCATTTACCGGTTGATAGGAATATGCAATATACCATTCATTATAGGCTTCCCTGATTGGTACTGGTAGGACTTCTAATTGTAACCCAAATTTATCCCACCAAACAAGGAACCAAGAAGGGACATCATTTTTAAGAACATCAGAGCAGATGCGGATAAACCAATAATGGTTGTTAATGGGATTCTGGTAGTAAAAGGTTTGAGTAAACGCATCGATATGGTCCAAATAACTATACCGGGTTTCTCGGTTGCGGATGTCAAGTTGGCGAGTGGTATGTGGATAGATACCCCATGTGGTAATGGTCATAATGTTTCTGATAGTGATTTTGCTATACTGAATAGGGCTAGTTTTTTTGGAAGGATCATGCAAAGTGTGCTTGATCTCAGCAGCAGCAGTTTCAATAATTACCTGTTCATAGACATAACGATATTGGTCAAAATGAGGAGGAAATTGTTGTGTGGTTAGATATCGACGCTTAATTTCCCATGGATGGGACATCCATTCTTCATCTGCTAGTTTAATATAGAGGACTGTTTCCTCGATGACACTACTTGCTGTATAGTGTTCTTTAGGTTTAAGGAGAATATCCTTAACCATTTGACTGGATTCACCTTTACTATTAGAGGCTTGGAGCCTTGGAAATTTTGTTTGGTAGGGATTAGATCCTCGACCACGGCCTCTGCAGCCCCGACCTCTGCTAGTCATGAGTTTGCTAGGCCCTGCAAGTATTCACGGGTTAGAAAGTCTGGTAAAGAATTCTAGTAACCTTTAATATATTCAATGTCAAAGCCAAATACTGATAAAATACTTTGCCAAGTACCAAATTTCTGTTTAGATGCTAAATTTAACACATCTTTTTTAAAAATCTGTTTAGTTGTCGAAAAATCAACTCGAATAAGGAAATGTTGATGAAGCAGATCATCCTGGAATTTTAAAACACATTTAACAATGGCTAAACATTCCTGTATTATTATCATTTAGAGAAATACCAAACTCTTCAATCGGTATTATGATAATAATACATTTCTGTATTATTATCATGCCAATATGAACCACAATTGCATACCGATCATATTTCAATTCCACCTATAGGTTAAAAAAAAAAGAATGAGAGGAGGTTAGTAACCTGTTCACATAACAAAAGAACAAACAAAGATAATGGAACAAGTGCATTTTTTTTCCCAGTTAAAAGAAATATTTGAACCCCACAGATCCCACCCATCAAAGTATTTTTACAACAAGACCAGAAAGTAAATTTACCAGAAACATATGAAGCCAAAAATAAGTTAGTAATACAAGGAAACAAAAAACGTTAAACAATCTATTAGTATTTTTATGTTCTTTAGTTTCCCTGTATTAGTGTCAGAAAGAAGGTATGGGACAAATATTGCCAGATGGTAAGTTAAGTTAAGTTTTAATAGATTAAATGATTACCAAAACATTATTTAAAATAATCCAATTAATTTAATAAAAAACTAGTATCGATCTGACCATGTTACACTCTTCTCATAAATTTATATAATTATTCGAATATTAGTAATTGTTCTTAGCCTCATAAAACTTCACATGTCCTTCCTTTTAAAAAGTTGTAATAAATGCACATAAGAAATCAATCTCTTGTCTCTAACAAAATTTAATTGTTTTTAGCAAAGGTTTTTCTTGTTTACTATTATCTCACACTATTTATATAGACTATATTTCTTATTTATTAGAAGGTTTTTAAATACGTAATAACCAATATTGTTGACTGGATTTCAGATAAGATTTTGGAGACGAATACATGTGGCATTAAAATTTGAAAGGATACAAATAGGCTTTCCAAAAATTTTGGGGCTACAAAATTTAATTTGGAGGTCATTACATGCTACACAATAATTTTTGGAAGATTGAACATATAAAAATAAGTTCTATTATATATGTTTTTAAAAAATTTAGATGATCTAAAAGTCTAGGAGATCTCAAAGACCGCTTGAGTTTACTCTAAATGATAATAATTATCATAATACAGGAATGACAATAATACCGGTTGAAGAGTTTGGTATTTCTGTAAATGATAATAATACAGGAATGTTTAGCCATTGTAAAATGTGTTTTAAAATTCCAGGATGATCTTGAGAATTTCAACATATCAAGAATGACATTTTTACTCCTTATATAGAATTTGTTATCTGTTATACAGATGATGTTCTTATTTCTCATCTTCTATTGATCAGCATTTTAAACATCTTAATATCTTTAAGCATATTACTATCAGAAATGGTTTAGTTATTTCTGTACCAAAAATGAAACTTTTTCGGACAAGAGTATGATTTTTGGGTCATAACATTCATAATGGAAGTATTATACCCATTAACCGCAGTATAGAGTTCACATCTAAATTTCCGGATGAAATGAAAGATAAAACTCAATTACAGAGATTCCTTGGTAGTCCAAATTATATTGGAGATTACTATCATCAGTTATCCCAGGATGTATCTATTCTTTACACCAAATTACAGAAAAATCCTCTTCTTTGGTCTGTGGAACATACCCAAGTAGTACAAAAAATTAAGGCAAAAGTTAAGCAACTTCCTTGCCTTCACCTTCCTAATCCATCATGGAAGAAAATTGTTGAAACAAATGCTTCTAACCAGGGTTACGGTGGTATTTTGAAACAAGTTAACCCTACCACTTCAACAGAAGAACTTTTACGTTTCCAGTCTGGTAGTTGGAAATGACTTGCTTTAAATTATCCAACTATTAAATAGGAACGCTTAGCCTATCCCCGTTATTTGGGCCCACATATCATATGGATGATGATCAAATCTCTTTCATTGAACAAAACAACAACATATGACAAATAAAATTAAAAAACAATAATTAATCAAAAACATGGAACTAGAGAGAAAGAACTCACTTTGATCAGTTGATCATCTTCCCGAGAAACACCTTCAAGACTGTACTCCTTCATGTCCCACACACTGTGTTCACTCCATTCTCTATTGATATAATTGAAACTCTGCTTGCGTCCAGTAAGCGTTCCTTCATTTTCATGAATAGGCTTGCCTCTGTCGAGTCCCTTCCACGTACCTTCCCCACCATGCGATCAATCATTTTTCCTTTCCCATTCTTCTTCTTCAACTCCGTAAAATAATAATACAACTTTGATTTGGTTCTCATTTTGCTGAATATCTTCGACAGTTCTAGATCGTTGTAGAGATCGCATTCATTCACTAAACCCTCTACCAGTAATGGCTATCCTTTGGCCTTTGTTCTCAAATAATGAAGAACAAGTTCTTTGTCCGTTGGTATAAATTTGTATCCTATGGTAATCTTGGTTGCCATTGCTAATTTTTCCTGAGAAATAAAATAGTCGAAAAAAGTAACAAAAAGACCAAAGATTTTTTATTTTTTTTCTCTTTTCTTGGGAAATACTAAGAGCTTGAGAGAGATTATATTATGGAAACAAAATGAGAAAGTAAAGTGAGAAGAGAGTAATATATAGGGCTTTGAGACTCAGCCGACTATGCTTTTGAAGTCAGGTAGTGTTTGGTTTTAGATGAATTTCTTTCTTCAGTAATAAGTTTGCTTACATTGCAAGCAAAATAATACTAATTTGCATTTTGTAAACTAGGTTAATCTTTTTTTTCTTTCCTTTTCTTTTCTTGGGAAATAATAAGAATTTGAGAGAGATTATATTATGGAAACAATATGAGAAAGTAAAGTGAGAAGAGAGTAATATATAGGGCTTTGAGACTCAGCCGAATATGTTTTTGAAGTCAGGTAGTGTTTGGTTTTAGATGAATTTCTTTCTTCAGTAATAAGTTTGCTTACATTAGAAACAAAATAATAATAATTTGTATTTTGTAAACTAGGTTAATCAAATGCTATCTTCTGTTGATAAATAAATATAGGATTGATTTAATTATTATCAAATGCTATCTTCCATGCATGCACTTTGTTTCCTATTTTAGTTTCTCTAAAAATCATTACCATCCAATCATTTGACAACTGGCAGTAAATCACGTAACTGTCGAATCTTAGTTATTTTTATTATGATATACCAACTAATTTTTCAAACAACGAGGCTAGGCTAAGCATGTCTCTCAACGATTTAAAAGGTAACATGTCCAAATGCAATCCTTGCTGTTGGACTACCTCGACGTGACTTGGGTGACGTCCCACTTCTCCTAAAATTATTCTACCCTTTTTTGGCACAAATCCAGGAATATAAATACACATAATACAATTATATAATAAACAAATTATGACATATATGGCCTCATGTTTTACTGTTGAGGTGGAGGCCTAACGGTGGCTGCCCACACACAGATATGTTCCTGTATTTGTTGTTGGATTCTGGTTATTTGTTCTTCACAGAATTCTACATATTGCGTAGCCCACGGCTGAAGATACGGATGTTTGAAGAGCTTTTAAATAATTATTACGACTTGTAATATAAAATTCTAAAACATTTAATAAATCTACAAGTATATCAACAGAGGGCATGCATTAAAGAAAGAAATACTTACAATCACAATCTTTAGAGTAACTTAGTTCTTCAACACTTAATTTATATATTGGAGAAATGTTTACAAGATGAGAGAGAGCTCAAAAGTACTTCTTAAAATCTAAATACTTTCTAAAAAAACACGGCTTAAACAAGGGGGAGGTCCTTCCTTTTCATAATACTGAAAGGAAAATGATAAGATAAGATTGAGGATAGATGGCGTGTCCTGGATGGTTGGAGTCAATCTTCCTTATCCTCAAGCTGAGTTGATATTATTGGGATTCAGCATCCTTATCTTTAATCTGTTGATAGTTGACTGGTTGGCAGAAAATATCTGCTTTTCTGAAAGTTGATATACTAGTTTTTGTTTGTTTATGTCGACGGTTTTGCGGGTGGGGGACAAAGCCTATCAAGCTTTGCCTTTACTTGTTTTATCTTTTCTTTGTCTATTTTATCGGCAATCATACTGGTAAGTGAATCTCAAAAATCACCAAAATTGGTTTCGTGATCTTCTGGTTCTTGTGATTCTTCGGCTAAAACGGCAAATTCATTTTCATCCTAGTCAGGATCTTCATGATCTTGGCTACTAGAAATAGATTTTATGGAGGTATCATCACTAGAAATAGTTTGGAGAAAGTGTTCTTTCATGAAATCCATACTTTTAATAATTAATTATGTTTCTGACAAATTAGGATATTTTTGTCGTAATTCTGTTTGGATTTGTAAAAAACGGATTTTGAGTAACTGGTTGGCTGGGAATATTTTTTGCAATAGCATCCCAACAGGCTTGAGAATGTGCCTTTATTTTTGGATAGTTTCTGGTAGAGTAGGGTTCATACCCTTATCCCACCATCTCACAAAGAAAACACTTTTGAGACATGGGATCGTATTATGATAATCACACTTAAAGTCTAATTTCCAAATCCATGGAATACCAAAACGAATTGTGAAATGGACTAAGGATTTTGTAATATAGTTATCCTCATTTACCGGTTGATAGGAATATGCAATATACCATTCATTATAGGCTTCCCTGATTGGTACTGGTAGGACTTCTAATTGTAACCCAAATTTATCCCACCAAACAAGGAACCAAGAAGGGACATCATTTTTAAGAACATCAGAGCAGATGCGGATAAACCAATAATGGTTGTTAATGGGATTCTGGTAGTAAAAGGTTTGAGTAAACGCATCGATATGGTCCAAATAACTATACCGGGTTTCTCGGTTGCGGATGTCAAGTTGGCGAGTGGTATGTGGATAGATACCCCATGTGGTAATGGTCATAATGTTTCTGATAGTGATTTTGCTATACTGAATAGGGCTAGTTTTTTTGGAAGGATCATGCAAAGTGTGCTTGATCTCAGCAGCAGCAGTTTCAATAATTACCTGTTCATAGACATAACGATATTGGTCAAAATGAGGAGGAAATTGTTGTGTGGTTAGATATCGACGCTTAATTTCCCATGGATGGGACATCCATTCTTCATCTGCTAGTTTAATATAGAGGACTGTTTCCTCGATGACACTACTTGCTGTATAGTGTTCTTTAGGTTTAAGGAGAATATCCTTAACCATTTGACTGGATTCACCTTTACTATTAGAGGCTTGGAGCCTTGGAAATTTTGTTTGGTAGGGATTAGATCCTCGACCACGGCCTCTGCAGCCCCGACCTCTGCTAGTCATGAGTTTGCTAGGCCCTGCAAGTATTCACGGGTTAGAAAGTCTGGTAAAGAATTCTAGTAACCTTTAATATATTCAATGTCAAAGCCAAATACTGATAAAATACTTTGCCAAGTACCAAATTTCTGTTTAGATGCTAAATTTAATACATCTTTTTTAAAAATCTGTTTAGTTGTCGAAAAATCAACTCGAATAAGGAAATGTTGATGAAGCAGATCATCCTGGAATTTTAAAACACATTTAACAATGGCTAAACATTCCTGTATTATTATCATTTAGAGAAATACCAAACTCTTCAATCGGTATTATGATAATAATACATTTCTGTATTATTATCATGCCAATATGAACCACAATTGCATACCGATCATATTTCAATTCCACCTATAGGTTAAAAAAAAAAGAATGAGAGGAGGTTAGTAACCTGTTCACATAACAAAAGAACAAACAAAGATAATGGAACAAGTGCATTTTTTTTCCCAGTTAAAAGAAATATTTGAACCCCACAGATCCCACCCATCAAAGTATTTTTACAACAAGACCAGAAAGTAAATTTACCAGAAACATATGAAGCCAAAAATAAGTTAGTAATACAAGGAAACAAAAAACGGTTAAACAATCTATTAGTATTTTTATGTTCTTTAGTTTCCCTGTATTAGTGTCAGAAAGAAGGTATGGGACAAATATTGCCAGATGGTAAGTTAAGTTAAGTTTTAATAGATTAAATGATTACCAAAACATTATTTAAAATAATCCAATTAATTTAATAAAAAACTAGTATCGATCTGACCATGTTACACTCTTCTCATAAATTTATATAATTATTCGAATATTAGTAATTGTTCTTAGCCTCATAAAACTTCACATGTCCTTCCTTTTAAAAAGTTGTAATAAATGCACATAAGAAATCAATCTCTTGTCTCTAACAAAATTTAATTGTTTTTAGCAAAGGTTTTTCTTGTTTACTATTATCTCACACTATTTATATAGACTATATTTCTTATTTATTAGAAGGTTTTTAAATACGTAATAACCAATATTGTTGACTGGATTTCAGATAAGATTTTGGAGACGAATACATGTGGCATTAAAATTTGAAAGGATACAAATAGGCTTTCCAAAAATTTTGGGGCTACAAAATTTAATTTGGAGGTCATTACATGCTACACAATAATTTTTGGAAGATTGAACATATAAAAATAAGTTCTATTATATATGTTTTTAAAAAATTTAGATGATCTAAAAGTCTAGGAGATCTCAAAGACCGCTTGAGTTTACTCTAAATGATAATAATTATCATAATACAGGAATGACAATAATACCGGTTGAAGAGTTTGGTATTTCTGTAAATGATAATAATACAGGAATGTTTAGCCATTGTAAAATGTGTTTTAAAATTCCAGGATGATCTTGAGAATTTCAACATATCAAGAATGACATTTTTACTCCTTATATAGAATTTGTTATCTGTTATACAGATGATGTTCTTATTTCTCATCTTCTATTGATCAGCATTTTAAACATCTTAATATCTTTAAGCATATTACTATCAGAAATGGTTTAGTTATTTCTGTACCAAAAATGAAACTTTTTCGGACAAGAGTATGATTTTTGGGTCATAACATTCATAATGGAAGTATTATACCCATTAACCGCAGTATAGAGTTCACATCTAAATTTCCGGATGAAATGAAAGATAAAACTCAATTACAGAGATTCCTTGGTAGTCCAAATTATATTGGAGATTACTATCATCAGTTATCCCAGGATGTATCTATTCTTTACACCAAATTACAGAAAAATCCTCTTCTTTGGTCTGTGGAACATACCCAAGTAGTACAAAAAATTAAGGCAAAAGTTAAGCAACTTCCTTGCCTTCACCTTCCTAATCCATCATGGAAGAAAATTGTTGAAACAAATGCTTCTAACCAGGGTTACGGTGGTATTTTGAAACAAGTTAACCCTACCACTTCAACAGAAGAACTTTTACGTTTCCAGTCTGGTAGTTGGAAATGACTTGCTTTAAATTATCCAACTATTAAATAGGAACGCTTAGCCTATCCCCGTTATTTGGGCCCACATATCATATGGATGATGATCAAATCTCTTTCATTGAACAAAACAACAACATATGACAAATAAAATTAAAAAACAATAATTAATCAAAAACATGGAACTAGAGAGAAAGAACTCACTTTGATCAGTTGATCATCTTCCGGAGAAACACCTTCAAGACTGTACTCCTTCATGTCCCACACACTGTGTTCACTCCATTCTCTATTGATATAATTGAAACTCTGCTTGCGTCCAGTAAGCGTTCCTTCATTTTCATGAATAGGCTTGCCTCTGTCGAGTCCCTTCCACGTACCTTCCCCACCATGCGATCAATCATTTTTCCTTTCCCATTCTTCTTCTTCAACTCCGTAAAATAATAATACAACTTTGATTTGGTTCTCATTTTGCTGAATATCTTCGACAGTTCTAGATCGTTGTAGAGATCGCATTCATTCACTAAACCCTCTACCAGTAATGGCTATCCTTTGGCCTTTGTTCTCAAATAATGAAGAACAAGTTCTTTGTCCGTTGGTATAAATTTGTATCCTATGGTAATCTTGGTTGCCATTGCTAATTTTTCCTGAGAAATAAAATAGTCGAAAAAAGTAACAAAAAGACCAAAGATTTTTTATTTTTTTTCTCTTTTCTTGGGAAATACTAAGAGCTTGAGAGAGATTATATTATGGAAACAAAATGAGAAAGTAAAGTGAGAAGAGAGTAATATATAGGGCTTTGAGACTCAGCCGACTATGCTTTTGAAGTCAGGTAGTGTTTGGTTTTAGATGAATTTCTTTCTTCAGTAATAAGTTTGCTTACATTGCAAGCAAAATAATACTAATTTGCATTTTGTAAACTAGGTTAATCTTTTTTTTCTTTCCTTTTCTTTTCTTGGGAAATACTAAGAATTTGAGAGAGATTATATTATGGAAACAATATGAGAAAGTAAAGTGAGAAGAGAGTAATATATAGGGCTTTGAGACTCAGCCGAATATGTTTTTGAAGTCAGGTAGTGTTTGGTTTTAGATGAATTTCTTTCTTCAGTAATAAGTTTGCTTACATTAGAAACAAAATAATAATAATTTGTATTTTGTAAACTAGGTTAATCAAATGCTATCTTCTGTTGATAAATAAATATAGGATTGATTTAATTATTATCAAATGCTATCTTCCATGCATGCACTTTGTTTCCTATTTTAGTTTCTCTAAAAATCATTACCATCCAATCATTTGACAACTGGCAGTAAATCACGTAACTGTCGAATCTTAGTTATTTTTATTATGATATACCAACTAATTTTTCAAACAACGAGGCTAGGCTAAGCATGTCTCTCAACGATTTAAAAGGTAACATGTCCAAATGGAATCCTTGCTGTTGGACTACCTCGACGTGACTTGGGTGACGTCCCACTTCTCCTAAAATTATTCTACCCTTTTTTGGCACAAATCCAGGAATATAAATACACATAATACAATTATATAATAAACAAATTATGACATATATGGCCTCATGTTTTACTGTTGAGGTGGAGGCCTAACGGTGGCTGCCCACACACAGATATGTTCCTGTATTTGTTGTTGGATTCTGGTTATTTGCTGTTCACAGAATTCTACATATTGCGTAGCCCACGGCTGAAGATACGGATGTTTGAAGAGCTCTTAAATAATTATTATGACTTGTAATATAAAATTCTAAAACATTTAATAAATCTACAAGTATATCAACAGAGGGCATGCATTAAAGAAAGAAATACTTACAATCACAATCTTTAGAGTAACTTAGTTCTTCAACACTTAATTTATATATTGGAGAAATGTTTACAAGATGATAGAGAGTTCACAAGTACTTCTTAAAATCTAAATACTTTCTAAAAAAACTCGGCTGAAACAAGGGTGAGGTCCTTCCTTTTTATAATACTAAAAGGAAAATGATAGGATAAGATTGAGGATAGATGGCGTGTCCTGGATGGTTGGAGTCAATCTTCCTTATCCTCAAGCTGAGTTGATATTATTGGGATTCAGCATCCTTATCTTTAATCTGTTGATAGTTGACTGGTTGGCAGAAAATATCTATTTTTCTGAAAGTTGATATACTAGTTTATGCTTGTTTATGCTGACGGTTTTGCGGGTGGGGGACAAAGCCTATCAAGCTTTGCCTTTACCTGTTTTATCTTTTTCTTTGTCTATTTTATCGGCAATCATGCTGGTAAGTAAATCTCAAAAATCACCAAAATTGGTTTCGTAATCTTCTGGTACTTGTGATTCTCCGGCTAAAACGGCAAATTCATTTTCATCCTAGTCAGGATCTTCATGATCTTGGCTACCAGAAACAGATTTTATGGAGGTATCATCACTAGAAATAGTTTGGAGAAATTGTTCTTTCATGAAATCCATACTTTTAATAATTAACTATGTTTCTGACAAATTAGAATATTTTTGTCGTAATTCTGCTTGGATTTGTAAAAAATGGATTTTGAGTAACTGGTTGGCTGGAAATATTTTTTGGAATAGCATCCCAACAGGCTTGAGAATGTGCCTTTATTTTTTGGATAGTTTCTGGTAGAGTAGGGTTCATACCCTTATCCCACCATCTCACAAAGAAAACACTTTTGAGACATGGGATCTTATTCTGATAATCACACTGAAAGTCCCATTTCCAAATCCATGGAATACCAAAACGAATTGTGAAATGGACCAAGGATTTTGTAATATAGATATCCTTATTTACTGGTAGATGGGAATATGCAATATGCCATTCATTATAGGCTTCCCTGATTGGTACTGGTAGGACTTCTAATTGTAAACCAAATTTATCCCATCAAACAAGGAACCAAGAAGGGACATCATTTTTTAGAACATCAGTGCAGATGCGGATAAACCAAGAATGGTTGTTAATGGGATTCTGGTAGTAAAAGGTTTGAGTAAACGCATCGATATGGTCCAAATAACTATACCGGGTTTCTCGGTTGCGGATGTCAAGTTGGCGAGTGGTATGTGGATAGATACCCCATGTGGTAATGGTCATAATGTTTTTGATAGTGATTTTGCTATACTGAATAGGGCTAGCTGTTTTGGAAGGATCATGCAAAGTGTGCTTGATCTCAGCAGCAGTAGTTTTAATAAGTATCTGTACATAGACATAATAATACTGGTCAAAATGAGGAGGAAATTGTTGCGTGGTAAGATACCGATGCTTAATTTCCCATGGATTGAACATCCATTGTTCATCTGCAGGTTCAATATAGAGGACTGTTTCCTTGGTAATACTGTTTGTTGTATACTGTTCTTCAGGTTGAGGAGAATATCCTTAACCATTTGACTGGATTCACCTTTACTATTAGAGGCTTGGAGCCTTGGAAATTTTGTTTGGTAGGGATTAGATCCTCGACCACGGCCTCTGCAGCCCCGACCTCTGCTGGTCATGAGTTTGCTAGGCCCTGCAAGTATTCGCGGGTTAGAAAGTCTGGTAAAGAATTCTGGTAACCTTTAATATATTCAACGTCAAAGTCAAATACTGATAAAATACTTTGCCAAGTACCAAATTTATGTTTAGATGCTAAATTTAACACATCTTTTTTAAAAATCTGTTTAGTTGCCGAAAAATCAACTCGAATAAGGAAATGTTGATGAAGCAGATCATCCTGGAATTTTAAAACACATTTAACAATGGCTAAACATTCCTGTATTATTATCATTTAGAGAAATACCAAACTCTTCAACCGGTATTATGATAATAATACATTTTTGTATTATTATCATGCCAATATGAACCACAATTGCATACAGATCATAATTCAGTTCCACCTATAGGTTAAAAAAAAAAACGAATGAGAGGAGGTTAGTAACCTGTTCACATAACAAAAGAACAAACAAAGATAATGGAACAAGTGCATTTTTTTCCTAGTTAAAAGAAATATTTGAACCCCAGAAATCCCACCCATCAAAGTATTTTTACAGCAGGACCGGAAAGTAAATTTACTAAAAACATATGAAGCCAAAAATAAGTTACTAATACAGGGAAACAAAAAACGATTAAACAATCTATTAGTATTTTTATGTTCTTTTGTTTCCCTGTATTAGTGTCAGAAAGAAGGTATGGGACAAATATTGCCAGATGGTAAGTTAAGTTAAGTTTTAATAGATTAAATGATTACTAAAACATTATTTAGGCCAAGTTTGGCATATTGCAAAAAAGTCAAAAAGTTAACACTATTCACCAAAAGTCAACAATTACGGTTGCACAACTCTCAATCCTGATTTTTCCCTACAAATCAATTTTTACAATTTTTTATTACACATTTTTCCATAAAAAGTAAAAAAGTTAACCCAAACATCAATATTTTGTTCCTCAATTTTTTAGTCCAAAAAGACAAAAAGTACACTTATTTAGGACACCCCAAACAACCCCTTAATATAGTCCAATTAATTTAATAAAAAACTAGTATCGATCTGACCATGTTACTCTCTTCTCATAAACTTATATAATTATTTGAATATTAGTAACTGTTCTTAGCCTCATAAAACTTCACATGTCCTTCCTTTTAAAAAGTTATAATAAATGCACATAAGAAATCAATCTCTTGTCTCTACCAAAATTTAATTGTTTTTAGCAAAGGTTTTTCTTGTTTACTATTATCTCACACTATTTATATAGACTATATTTCTTATTTATTAGAAGGTTTTTAAATACGTAATATCCAATATTGTTGACTGGATTTCAGATAAGATTTTGGAGACGAATACATGTGGCATTAAAATTTGAAAGGATACAAATAGGCTTTCAAAAAATTTTGGGGCTACTAAATTTAATTTGGAGGTCATTACATGCTATAGAATAGTTTTTGGAAGATTGAACATATAAAAATAAGTTCTATTATATTTGTTTTTAAAAAATTTAGATGATCTAAAAGTCTAGGAGATCTCAAAGACCGCTTGAGTTTACTCTAAACGATAATAATTATCATAATACAGGAATGACAATAATACCGGTTGAAGAGTTTGGTATTTCTGTAAATGATAATAACACAGGAATGTTTAGCCATTGTAAAATGTGTTTTAAAATTCCAGGATGATCTTGAGAATTTCAACATATCATGAACGACATTTTTACTCCTTATATAGAATTTGTTATTTGTTATATAGATGATGTTCTTATTTCTCATATTCTATTGATCAGCATATTAAACATCTTAATATCTTTCAGCATATTATTATCAGAAATGGTTTAGTTATTTCTGCACCAAAAATGAAACTTTTTTGGACAAGAGTATGATTTTTGGGTCATAACATTCATAATGAAAGTATTATACCCATTAACCGTAGTATAGAGTTTGCATCTAAATTTCTGGATGAAATCAAAGATAAAACTCAATTACAGAGATTCCTTGGTAGTCTAAATTATATTGGAGATTACTATCATCAGTTATCCTAGGATGTATCTATTCTTTACACCAGATTACAAAAAAATCCTCCTCTTTGGTCTGTGGAACATACCCAAGTAGTACAGAAAACTAAGGCTAAAGTTAAGCAACTTCATTGCCTTCATCTTCCAAATCCATCGTGGAAAAAAATTGTTGAAACAGATGCTTCTAACCAGGGTTGCGGTGGTATTTTGAAACAAGTTAACCCTACCACTTCAACAGAAGAACTTTTATGTTTTCATTCTGGTAGTTGGAAAGGACCTGCTTTAAATTATCCAACTATTAAATAGGAATGCTTAGCCTATCCTCGTTATTTGACCCCACATATCATATGGATGATGATCAAACCTCTTTCATTGAACAAAACAACAACATATGAAAAATAAAATCAAAAAATAATAATTAATCATAAACGTAGAACTAGAGAGAAAGAACTCACTTTGATCAGTTGATCATCTTCCAGAGAAACACCTTCAAGACTGTACTCCTTCATGTCCCACACACTGTGTTCACTCCATTCTCTATTGGTATAATTGAAACTTTGCTTGCGTCCAGTAAGCCTTCCTTCATTGTCATGAATAGGCTTGCCTCTGTCGAGTCCCTTCCACGTACCCTTCCCCACCATGCGATCAATCCTTTTTCCTTTCCCATTCTTCTTCTTTAACTCCGTAAAATAATAATACAACTTTGATTTGGTTCTCATTTTGCTGAATATCATCGACAGTTCTAGATCATCGTAGAGATTGCATTCATTCACTAAACCCTTTACCAGTAATGGCTATCCTTCGGCCTTTGCTCTCAAATAATGAAGAACAAGTTCTTTGTCCATTGGTATAAATTTGTATCCTATTGTAATCTTGGTTGCCATTGCTAATTTTTCCGGAGAAATAAAATAGTCGAAAAAAGTAACAAAAAGACCAAAGATTTTTTTATTTTTTTCTCTTTTCTTGGGAAATACTAAGAATTTGAGAGAGATTATATTATGGAAACAATATGAGAAAGTAAAGTGAGAAGAGAGTAATATATAGGGCTTTGAGACTCAGCCGACTATGTTTTTGAAGTCAGGTAGTGTTTGGTTTTAGATGAATTTCTTTCTTCAATAATAAGTTTGCTTACATTGGAAGCAAAATAATACTAATTTTCATTTTGTAAACTAGGTTAATCTTTTTTTTGTCTCCTTTTCTTTTCTTCGGAAATACTAAGAATTTGAGAGAGATTATATTATGGAAACAATATGAGAAAGTAAAGTGAGAAGAGAGTAATATATAGGGCTTTGAGACTCAGCCGAATATGTTTTTGAAGTCAGGTAGTGTTTGGTTTTAGATGAATTTCTTTCTTCAGTAATAAGTTTGATTATATTAGAAACAAAATAATAATAATTTGTATTTTCTAAACTAGGTTAATCAAATGCTATCTTCTGTTGATAAATGAATATAGGATTGATTTGATTATTATCAAATGCTATCTTCCATGCATGCACTTTGTTTCCGACTTTAGTTTCTCTAAAAATCATTGCCATCCAATCATTTGACAACTTGCAGCAAATCACGTAACTGTCGAATCTTAGTTATTTTTATTATGATATACCAACTAATTTCTCAAATAACGAGGCTAGGCTAAGCACGTCTCTCAACGATTTAAAAGGTAACATGTCCAAATGCAATCCTTGCTGCTGGACTACCTCGACGTGACTTAGGTGACGTCCCACTTCTCCTAACATTATTCTACCCATTTTTGGCACAAATCTAGCAATATAAATACACATAATACAAGTATATAATAAACAAATTATGACATATATGGCCTTATGTTTTACTGTTGAGGTGGAGGCCTAACGACGGCTGCCCACACACAGATATGTTCTTGTATTTGTTGTTGGATTCTAGTTATTTGTTGTTCACAGAATTCTACATATTGCGTAGCCCACGGCTGAAGATACGGATGTTGAAGAGCTCTTAAATAATTATTACGACTTGTAATATAAAATTCTAAAACATTTAATAAATCTACAAGTATATCAACATAGGGCATGCATTAAAGAAAGAAATACTTACAATCACAATCTTTAGAGTAACTTAGTTCTTCAACACTTAATTTATATATTGGAGAAATGTTTACGAGATGAGAGAGAGCTCACAAGTACTTCTTAAAATCTAAGTACTTTCTAAAAAAACTCTGTGTAAACAAGGGTGAGGTCCTTCCCTTTTATAAAACTGAAAGGAAAATGATAAGATAAGGTTGAGGATAGATGGCATGTCCTGGATGGTTGGAGTCAATCTTCCTTATCCTCAAGCTGAGTTGATATTGTTGTGATTCAGCATCCTTATCTTTAATCTGTCGGTAGTTGACTGGTTGGCAGAAAATATCTGCTTTTCTGAAAGTTGATATAGTAGTTTTTGTTTGTTTATGCTGATGGTTTTGCGGGTGGGGGACAAAGCCTATCAGGCTTTGCCTTTACCTATTTTATCTTTTTCTTTGTCTATTTTATCAGCAATCATACTAGTAAGTGAATCTCAAAAATCACCAAAATTGGTTTCGTCATCTTCTGGTACTTGTGATTCTCCGGCTAAAACGGCAAATTCATTTTCATCCTAGTCAGGATCTTCATGATCTTGGCTACTAGAAATAGATTTTATGGAGGTATCATCACTAGAAATAGTTTGGAGAAACTGTTCTTTCATGAAATCCATACTTTTAATAATTAATTATGTTTCTGACAAATTAGGATATTTTTGTCTTAATTCTGTTTGGATTTGTAAAAAACGAATTTTGAGTAATTGGTTAGCTGGGAATATTTTTTGCAATAGCATCCCAACAGGCTTGAGAATGTGCCTTTATTTTTGGACAGTTTCTGGTAGAGTAGGGTTCATACCCTTATCCCACCATCTCACAAAGAAAACACTTTTGAGACATGGGATCTTATTATGATAATCACACTTAAAGTCTAATTTCCAAATCCATGGAATACCAAAACGAATTGTGAAATGGACCAAGGATTTTGTAATATAGATATCCTTATTTACCGGTAGATGGGAATATGCAATATGCCATTCATTATAGGCTTCCCTGATTGGTACTGGTAGGACTTCTAATTGTAACCCAAATTTATCCCACCAAACAAGGAACCAAGAAGGGACATCATTTTTAAGAACATCAGAGCAGATGCGGATAAACCAAGCATGGTTGTTAATGGGATTCTGGTGGTAAAAGGTTTGAGTAAACGCATCGATATGGTCCAAATAACTATACCGGGTTTCTCGGTTGCGGATGTCAAGTTGGCGAGTGGTATGTGGATGGATACCCCATGTGGTAATGGTCATAATGTTTTTGATAGTGATTTTTCTATATTGAATAGGGCTAGCTGTTTTGGAAGGATCATGCGAAGTGTGCTTGATCTCAGCAGCAGCAGTTTTAATAAGTATCTGTACATAGACATAATAATACTGGTCAAAATGAGGAGGAAATTGTTGTGTGGTAAGATACCGATGCTTAATTTCCCATGGATTGAACATCCATTGTTCATCTGCAGGTTCAATATAGAGCACTGTTTCCTTGGTGATACTGTTTGCTGTATACTATTCTGTGATACAGCAAACAGTATCATCGAGGAAACAGTCCTCTATATTGAACCAGAAGATGAACAATGGATATCCGATCCATGGGGAATTAAGCATCGGTATCTTACCATGCAACAATTTCCTCCTCATTTTGACCAATATCGTTATGTCTATGAACATATACTTATTGAAACTACTACTGCTGAGATCGAGCACACTTTGCATGATCCTTCCAAAACAGCTAGCCCTATTCAATACAGCAAAATCACTATAAAAAAACATTATGCCCATTACTACATGGGGCATCCATCTACATACCACTCGCCAACTTGACATCTGTAACTGAGAAACTTGGTGTAATTATTGGGACTATATCGATGCATTTACTCAAACCTTTTACTACTAGAATCCCATTAACAACCATTTTTAGTTAATCTGCATCTGCTCTGATGTTCTTAAAAATGATGTCCCTTCTTGGTCCTCTTTTCGGTGGATAAATTTGGGTTACAGTTTGAAGCCTTACTAGTACCAATTAGGGAAGCCTATAATGAATGACATATTGTATATTCCCATCTACCAGTAAATAAGGATATCTCTATTACAAAATCCTTAGTCCATTTCACAATTCATTTTGGTATTTCATGGATTTGGAAATGGGACTTTCAATGTGATTATCGAAATAAGATCCCACGTCTCAGAAGAGTTTTCTTTGTGAGATGGTGGGATAAGGGTATGAACCCTACTCTACCAGAAAATGTCCAGAAAATAAAGGCACATTCTCAAGCCTGTTGGAATGCTATTCCAAAAAATATTCCCAGACAACCAGTTACTTAAAATCCATTTTTACAAATCCAAACAGAATTACGACAAAAATATCCTAATTTGTCAAAAACAGAATTAATTATTAAAAGTATAGATTTCATGAAAGAACAGTTTCTCCAAACTATTTCTAGTGATGATACCTTCATTAAATCTATTTTCCAGTAGCCAAGATCATGAAGATCCTGACCAGGATGAAAATGAATTTGCTGTTTTAGCTGGAGAATCACAAGCACGAGAAGATGACAAACCCAATTTTGGTGATTTTTGGGATTCACTTACCAGTATGATTGCCGACAAAATAGACAAAGAAAAAGATAAAAAAAGGTAAAGGTAAAGGCAAAGCTTGATAGGCTTTGTCCCCCACCAACAAAACCGTCGGCATAAATAAACAAAAACCAATACATAAACTTTCAAAAAGCAGATATTTTTTGCCAACCAGTCAACTACCGACAGATTAAAGATAAGGATGTTGAATCACAATAATATCAACTCAGCTTGAGGATAAGGAAGATCGACTCCAACTTTCTAGGACACGCCACTTGTCCTCAACCTTATCTTATCATTTTCTTTTCTGTATCATGAAAGGGAAGGACCTCACGATTGTTGAGGCAGAGTTTTTTTTTAGAAAGTAGTTACATTGTTAGAAGCACTTGTGAGCTCTCTCTCTCTCTCTCTCTCTCTCTCTCTCTCTCTCTCTCTCTCTCTCATCTTGTAAACATTTCTCCAATATATAAATTAAGTGTTGAAGAACTAAGTTGCTCTGAAGATTGTGATTGTAGGTATTTCTTTCTTTAATGCATGTCCTCTGTTGATATACTTGTAGATTTATCAAATGTTTTAGAATTTTATATTACAAGTCGTAATAATTATTTAAGAGCTCTTCAAGATCCGTATCTTCAGCCGTGGGCTACAGAACAGGTAGAATTCTGTGAACAACAAATAACCAAAATCCAATGACAAATACAGGAACATATCTGTGTGTGGACAGCCGCCGTCAGGCCTCCACCTCAACAGTAAAACATGAGACCATATATGTCACAATTTCTTTATTATATACTTGTTTTATGTGTATTTATATTCCTGGATTTGTGCCAAAAAAGTGTAGAAAAATGTTAGGAGAAGTGGGACATCACCCAAGTTGCGTCGAGGTTGTCCAACAATAGGGATTACATTAGGATAGGTTTCCTTTAAATCGTTGACAGACGTGCTTAGCCTAGCTCCGTTATTTGAGCAATTAGTTCGTATCAGAGCCATGTTTGTACATATACATAATACATTTATATGATATTTAAATTATACATATATGATCACAAACAACAAATGGCAGAAGAAGCAACCATCACAACAGTACCCAATACAGTAGCTTCTACATCAGAAACAGTAGAACTAGTAGCCTATCAAGATGTGAGGGAAGCCCTTGATAAGTGGACAATCCTGAAAGTTAAACGATAAACTATTTATAAAATTGGAACCTTCGATTTTCCCAGTAGGAAAATCATTAAAACTTTTGAACTCGAAGTTCCTTTACAGAATGATGATGAAGTAATTCAATTACTACAAATATAGGATTTAGTTCCTTTTCTGAAAAAATATAAATATGTCCACATAGGACTTGTCCATATAGCTTTTAAACCCTTAACTCTGTTAGGACAAAATACTAGTCTTACTTGTACACTTGGTAGATGCCTTGATTGGAAAGCTTCTTTGATGGGAGCCATTGAAACTAGCTTATCTCAAGGACCAGTATATTTCAATATTTATCCGAATTTGAGTATAGCACTCATAGACCCTAACCTGTCTAAAGTTCTTGAACTTAGAATCTTGACTAATAGTTACCAATATATACCATGATCACCCCCATTATCAGCCATTTTCAGAATTCATCGTGTAACGCCCTCAAAATAACAACAATAAACCCATCAGATAAGACATGCATTTACATATAAACTAACCACATTCTTTTATACATTAGAGTTCCATTACATAAGTATTACATGTTAACATCAAAACAAAATGCCCTACGGGCTTACAGCTTTCCAAGTTAACACTTGGTTACAACAAAAGAGTACTAACTAGTTTACACATTAAGCCCTAGGCTTGAAGTTACATGTAATACATCAAAAGTTAAGCGACAAAAGTATGTCCGCCTCTAGCCTCCCAGCTATGTCCTTGGAGGTGGCATGCTTCCTGCACCTGAAAATGATATTCCCTTATAGGGTGAGCCACAGCCCAGTAAAAATATACTAAACCAATCATGAACAATGACTAAAATATTAGCAATTGATAGATGGTCAACACTGATACATTCACATAAATTACACATTTATGTCATACAACTTATGAGTCTAAGTTACCTTTCATTTTCCCTTTTTCAACAGATAAGCATGCTAGCTCTATCATTATTTCCACAGATATGTATAAAAACTATATCCCACATTCAGATATGCATATAAGCTATATCCACATTCTCATCAGATATGTATAACAACAATATCCCACATTCACAGATAAGCATATAAGCTGTATCCACACTTTACCAAGATAAGCATATAAGCTCTATCTTCACTTCTCTAGACAAGCATATGAGCTGTATCTACGGAGTTCATCCCCTATCTTCTCCCAACACTATCCGGTTTAGAGGTACATCCCCTATCTTCCCCTAAACCGCGGAGTACATCCCCTATCTCCTCCTCTACACATAACGTATATAAACACATTGGTTCTATATACAATCACCCAATACATACAATTAATGTATTCTATCAACCGTCAAGTTCCATGACACATTTCATTGATTAGTTTCAGTTTGCCTAATCGTCATGCATTGTCTACAACAATCACGACTATCCTCCACCGATAGCCCAAAGCAGTTATTTCTAAACAGAAAATAAATGCACAAATGGATATTCAATCAACATTTCATTTCCTCATTTCTTACCATTAATTATCCCAATTAATCAATCAATGTAATTAGGCCATTTTCCATAATTACCATTTCAACCCTTAGGTCCCATTTTCATCAATGATTCAACATTTATTCCATTTCTCTATGCCAAACATGTATCTAGGTTTATTATGAATAAAACCCCAACTTTTGTAAAATTACACAAAAGCCCCGAACTTTCACAAATTACCAAACCAACCCCAACGTCTCAAAATACTAAAATTTAAAGACAAAATCCATAGAGAGGAGTAGGATATCCCTACCTCAAATTCGGAGTCCCAAAGGAGAAGACGACAAAACCCAACGTGCTCCAAAACCCGAGATTTTCAGATTAAAATGAAGCCCTCGACGATCAACAACTTTTTTGTAAAGGCCAAAGGTGAGTAAATCACTCCTACTAGATCAAAACCTAGAGAGAAGGTAGAGTGCTAGAGTGAGAGGCTCAACAATGGTGATTTTGGAAAAGTAAGAGAGAGAAGAGAAAGTAAAAAGTGATTTGAAAAGTCATAATTTCGGAACTTAAACCCAGTCTCCCGCTCGAGCGTAAAACACACCGCTCGAGCGTCACTCACAGACTCCCGCTCGAGCGTCCAAACTTCCGCTCGAGCGCCGGATGCACTCTCCCAGCATTGATACAGAACCAGGCCTCCGCTCGAGCTTCCAACTCTACGCTCGAGCGGCACTCAGACAACCCCGCTTGAGCGGCCAATCCCACGCTCGAGCGTACAACGCTGCACAGGAAAATACTGAATGGGTGTAATCTCCGCTCGAGCGCCAAAACCCCCGCTCGAGCGTACAGGCCAAAACCTGGGCAACTAGTTTTGGTCTCTAAACTCAACCAACCTGTAACAAACCTGCCCAACACATCCTATAACTCAATTACGAAGTAAAAAGGATGTAAACAAAATAATAAACAACTACCAACATCCACGGACACATGTCCGGATCACTGTACGACAAGGGTAAACCCGGGATCGCTATAACCTCCCCCCCTTAAAGAATTTCGTCCCTGAAATTAAGCACAAGTTTTCAAAAACAAGTTTTTCTTCATTTTAAACAATGTTACACTTTAACATTCAACAATTCGACCCATTACCGGTCATCCCATCCCTTTAACAAGAGACATTCCACAATATGTAAACAACATATGTACTTTCAACATGCATTAACATTACGCATTATCTTTCCAATTCCAACAATACATTCAACACATACAATGTTACATTCAACTTCCATATGAGGCAAGTTCCAAAGCATACTTCCAATAAACCAAAACATTTTCAATGTTTCACAACTTAAGACATATATAAAAGCTCTTAAGTTCAACAATAGTTCAAAATCTAAATACAAGATTACATATTAACAAACAAGTCCGGATATTTCTCACGGACTTCCAACTCACGTTCCCAAGTGGCCTCCTCCACTCCGTGATGTTTCCACAAGACTTTCACCAAAGGAATGGTCTTGCCACGCAGGACCTGATCCCGCCTATCCAAGGCCCGAACCGGTCTCTCCTCATACGAAACATCCTCATCTACCTCTAAATCGGTCCAATCCTGCACATGTGATGGATCTGGCTCATACTTCCGAAGCATACTCACATGAAACACGTCATGCACTCCGGACAACTGTGGCGGTAAGGCTAACCGATAAGCAACCTCACCTATCCTCTCAAGGATCTCAAAAGGACCAATAAACCGAGGGGATAACTTCCCACTCTTCCCAAACCTCATCAGGCCTCGTCTAAGTGATATCTTCAGAAAGACATGATCACCTACCTCAAACGCCAAAGGCCTCCTCCTACGGTCGGCATAACTCTTTTGTCGACTCTGGGCTGTAACAAGCCTCCTACGGATAAGCTCAACTTTCTCCGTTGTCTCCCTAACCAACTCCGAACCCAACAAAGGTGTATCACCCACCTCGGCCCAACAAACTGGAGACCTACACGGTCGGCCATACAAGGCCTCAAACGGTGCCATACCGATGCTAGACTGAAAACTGTTGTTGTAGGCAAACTCTACCAAGGGCAAGTGCCTCTCCCACGTCCCACTGAAGTCCAGGACACAACCCCGAAGCATATCCTCAAGGATCTGAATAGTACGCTCGGACTGCCCGTCAGTCTGAGGATGATAAGCCGTACTAAAGGTCAACTTAGTGCCCAAGGCACTCTGCAAACTCTGCCACAACCTAGCAGTAAAACGAGGATCTCTATCTGAGACGATCGTTACTGGGACCCCGTGCAATCTCACTACGTCCCGAATATACAAATCGGCAAGATGATCTACCAAATCTCTCACGCGCATAGGAATAAAGTGCGCCGACTTAGTCAACCGGTCTACAACCACCCAAATAGCATCACTACCCCGTTGAGTCCTCGGAAGACCTACAACGAAGTCCATAGTGACATGCTCCAACTTCCACTCGGCAATAGGCAAGGGTTGCAACAAACCCGCTGGCCTCTGATGCTCGGCCTTCACTTGCTGGCAAGTAAGGCACTTCGATACGAAAACAGCCACATCTCTCTTCATACCCCACCACCAAAACTGGCGACCCAAATCCTGATACATCTTAGTACCTCCCGGATGCACCGCAAGGCGCGAATGATGAAACTCTCGGAGTACTTCCTCTCCGCAAGACTCCGGTACAAACAAACGGTCTCGGTATCTCACACTCAGGTCGGGATACACCGTCAAACCCTTCTCAACTTTCCCACTGGAGATCTTCTCTCGGAGGGATTCTACCTCAAGGTCACCTCTCTGTGCCTCTAACACTCTAATTACAAGTGTAGGCTGCGTAACAACAGAAAACAAGGCTGCAGCCTCAACAGATTCGCCTAGTAGCAAATCAAACTCGCCAAGTGCTCCCAACATCTCCCATTCCCGGATGGCTACACTAGCAACATCACTAATGGTCTTCCTACTAAGGGCATCGGCCACAACATTGGCCTTTCCCGGATGATAATGCAACTCAAAATCATAATCCTCGATGAACTCCATCCACCTCCTCTGCCTCAAATTCAAGTCCCTCTGTGTAAACAGATACTTCAAACTCTTATGATCCGAGAATACCTCGAACCTCTCACCATAAAGGTAGTGCCTCCAGATTTTCAAGGCAAAAATCACTGCTGCTAACTCTAGGTCGTGTGTGGGGTAATTCTTCTCGTGTATTTTCAACTGACGTGAGCAATAAGCTACCACTTTCCCCTCTTGCATCAACACATAGCCCAAACCCTCTCGTGAGGCATCACAATAAACCGCATAACCCAACCCTCTCTCCGGAATAATCAACACCGGAGCGGTGGTCAATCTAACTTTCAGCTCTTGGAACGACTTTTCACAAGTCTCACTCCACACAAACTTGACTCCCTTCCGAGTCAGTCTAGTCAATGGTGACGCTAACCTAGAGAAATCTCTTACAAACCGACGATAATACCCAGCTAATCCCAGAAAACTGCGGATCTCAAACACACTCTTAGGCTGTGCCCAATCTTGCACTGCCTCAACCTTGGATGTATCAACAGACACCCCTTCCCCGGATACCACGTGGCCTAAGAATTTAACTTCCTTCAGCCAGAACTCACACTTCCCAAACTTGGCAAACAGCCTATGGGCTCTAAGTAACTCAAGCACCACTCTCAAGTGTGCCTCGTGCTCCTCCTCAGAAGACGAATAGATAAGAATGTCGTCCACGAAGACGACCACAAATCGGTCTAAGAACTCCCAGAAAACCCGGTTCATCAAGTCCATAAAGACTGCCGGTGCATTGGTAAGCCCAAATGGCATCACCAGAAACTCATAATGGCCATACCGCGTACGGAATGCCGTTTTCGGAATATCCTCTTCCCTGACCCTCAACTGGTGGTAACCCGATCTCAAATCTATCTTAGAGAAACAACGGGAACCCTTCAATTGGTCAAACAAATCATCTATACGGGGCATAGGATACTTATTCTTAACCGTAGCTCGATTCAACTTCCGGTAGTCAATACACAATCTCAAGGCACCATCTTTCTTTTTTAACAAAGAGGGCCGGTGCTCCCCACGGTGAAACACTAGGGCGAACAAAACCCTTATCTAGCAATTCCTGGAGTTGAACTTTCAACTCAACCAACTCTGCTGGAGCAAAACGGTAAGGTGCCATAGAAATCGGCGTCGTACCAGGCACTAAATCAATAGAGAACTCTATCTCTCGGTGAGGTGGCAAACTAACAAGGTCTTCGGGAAAAACATCCGAATACTCACAAACCACCCTCGACAATACATGCTGGGTCTCACCACTCTCACCACTCTCAAAGCTAGCAAGTAGACTACTAAGTTCACTTCGCCCTCGCGAATCATACCCCGGTGGCAAAACACTACCAACCCGGTCTCCCAAGAAATGGAACCACTCCCCGCTCAAGGTACATAACGTGACCCTCTGGCGGTAGCAATCAATAACAGCCCGGTATGACGATAACCAGTCCATACCCAAAATAACATCAAAACCCTTCATGGGCATGACAACAAACGGAAAAGGAAGCCTATAATCGGCGACCTCTATATCACAACCTCTAACACCCTGTTTCAGGATCAACTCACCACCCAAAGGCGATACCACACAAATAGGAGATGCTAACTGTGCTAACTCCAATTCCAAAACCGATGCAAATGCAGCAGATACAAAAGAATGAGATGCACCCGTGTCTATCAATACACTAGCAACCGAGTTACAAAACAGAAAAGTGCCTCTCACTACTGATGGAGCCGGTACTAAATCCTGCGCGGTAACAGCATACACGCGCCCCGTAGGCCCCTGGTCTACCTGCTCACCTCTCGGAGCAAAAGACTGCTGCACAGACTGGGATGACGATGCTCCCGGATTGGCCCTCGAGGCCTGCACAGACTGAGCTAGCTGAAAACCCTGCGTCTGCCTAGAACCAGACGCTCCGGAAGTGGCACTCAACTGTGGGCAAAACCTCTTCAGGTGCCCAGGCTGTCCACACTGATAACAAGACAAGGGCTGCCCCCTGCCCAAACTCTGACTCTGCGGTCTAGCTGAAGAAGAAGCAGCTCTCTGACCCCCACCCTTCTGCGGGCAAACAGAAACCTTGTGACCCAACTGGCCACACTTGTAACAGGTGAATTCCCCCTGACTGCCTCTCCCCGAGCCTACACTCGGCACTGGAAAGGTCGATCTAGAGACTGCACCCTGAGACTGCTGAGGGTTATAACCCTTCTGTCTCCTGCCATCACTCTGACTATCCTGGCTCCTCTTGGAGCCCCTCTGTTCTTCCTCCTCCTCCTGCATCATAATCTCCATATGAGCAGCAGCATCAACTAGGTGTCTATACTCTCGAATGTAAGACCCACCAACTCTCAACTTGAGGCCCCGCCTCAACTTCCGCTCAAACTCATAGCAACGGCGTTCCTCAGACGCCACCAGTTCCGGTGCAAACCTGGACAGACTGGTAAAAGTAGCCTCAAACTCGGCCACTGACAAGCCCTGCTGTTTAAGCCGGCTAAACTGATCCCTCAGCTTCTCCCTAGCTGCTGCAGACAAAAACCTCTCCTGAAAAGCATTCACAAATGCCTCCCAAGTACCACCAACACGAGCCTTCTCGTACTTCCACCATTGACCCGCATCTCCCTTCAGCTGGAAGGATGCCAAGGTCACTTTCAGTGCACCGTCCTCAATGCCAAGCATCTCGAACGTCTTACTCATCTGTTCTAACCACTCATCAGCCTTCAGTGGCTCCTTCGGATCCCCGACAAACTCATCCGGATTAGACCAGAAGAACTCCCTTTTCAAGAAAGAAGGCCCTGTCTCAGCTGCCTGATTCCCAGCTCTAAGAATACCCAAAGCTCCCGCTATCTCTCTGGCCAAGGCACCCATAGCCTGCTGACCCACTGGCTCGACCACGTTGGCCTGACCAACCCCCTCCTGTATTGCCAGAATCTCACCCGGTAACGGTACTTCCTGCCTCGCAGGTCTACCACGCCTAGCACCTCTTCCTCGTCCTGACATCCTAATAAAGGCAACACAGAACATTAGCACATTCATAAATGTGCCGAAACTAAACACTCACGTCCCAATGCATGGACAACTGTAATTCACTCCACATAAGCACATAAACACATAAGCACTTACGAATTTCATTTCCGGATAATGATAGTCCCGAGACGTTACTAGAGTTCCGGTTAGAAACAGTATTGATCAAGTGCTTTTCCAACAAGACTCCCAGAAACTCAAGGATCCAATCAACATCCCAGAAATTAAATCCCATACCCACATAATCACATAAGCATGTTATCAATCAAGCACATAGCATATGATACTACATCTAAGTCTCTATCAAACGAGACAAACCCATTGTGATACTAATCACTTCCCACGTACCCAAAGTATTCGAACCCGGTACGCTCTGATACCAAGTTGTAACGCCCTCAAAATAACAACAATAAACCCATCAGATAAGACATGCATTTACATATAAACTAACCACATTCTTTTATACATTAGAGTTCCATTACATAAGTATTACATGTTAACATCAAAACAAAATGCCCTAGGGGCTTACAGCTTTCCAAGTTAACACTTGGTTACAACAAAAGAGTACTAACTCGTTTACACATTAAGCCCTAGGCTTGAAGTTACATGTAATACATCAAAAGTTAAGCGACAAAAGTATGTCCGCCTCTAGCCTCCCAGCTATGTCCTTGGAGGTGGCATGCTTCCTGCACCTGAAAATGATATTCCCTTATAGGGTGAGCCACAGCCCAGTAGAAATATACTAAACCAACCATGAACAATGACTAAAATATTAGCAATTGATAGATGGTCAACACTGATACATTCACATAAATTACACATTTATGTCATACAACTTATGAGTCTAAGTTACCTTTCATTTTCCCTTTTTCAACAGATAAGCATGCTAGCTCTATCATTATTTCCACAGATATGTATAAAAACTATATCCCACATTCAGATATGCATATAAGCTATATCCACATTCTCATCAGATATGTATAACAACAATATCCCACATTCACAGATAAGCATATAAGCTGTATCCACACTTTACCAAGATAAGCATATAAGCTCTATCTTCACTTCTCTAGACAAGCATATGAGCTGTATCTACGGAGTTCATCCCCTATCTTCTCCCAACACTATCCGGTTTAGAGGTACATCCCCTATCTTCCCCTAAACCGCGGAGTACATCCCCTATCTCCTCCTCTACACATAACGTATATAAACACATTGGTTCTATATACAATCACCCAATACATACAATTAATGTATTCTATCAACCGTCAAGTTCCATGACACATTTCATTGATTAGTTTCAGTTTGCCTAATCGTCATGCATTGTCTACAACAATCACGACTATCCTCCACCGATAGCCCAAAGCAGTTATTTCTAAACAGAAAATAAATGCACAAATGGATATTCAATCAACATTTCATTTCCTCATTTCTTACCATTAATTATCCCAATTAATCAATCAATGTAATTAGGCCATTTTCCATAATTACCATTTCAACCCTTAGGTCCCATTTTCATCAATGATTCAACATTTATTCCATTTCTCTATGCCAAACATGTATCTAGGTTTATTATGAATAAAACCCCAACTTTTGTAAAATTACACAAAAGCCCCGAACTTTCACAAATTACCAAACCAACCCCAACGTCTCAAAATACTAAAATTTAAAGACAAAATCCATAGAGAGGAGTATGATATCCCTACCTCAAATTCGGAGTCCCAAAGGAGAAGACGACAAAACCCAACGTGCTCCAAAACCCGAGATTTTCAGATTAAAATGAAGCCCTCGACGATCAACAACTTTTTTGTAAAGGCCAAAGGTGAGTAAATCACTCCTACTAGATCAAAACCTAGAGCGAAGGTAGAGTTCTAGAGTGAGAGGCTCAACAATGGTGATTTTGGAAAAGTAAGAGAGAGAAGAGAAAGTAAAAAGTGATTTGAAAAGTCACAATTTCGGAACTTAAACCCAGTCTCCCGCTCGAGCGTAAAACACCCCGCTCGAGCGTCACTCACAGACTCCCGCTCGAGCGTCCAAACTTCCGCTCGAGCGCCGGATGCACTCTCCCAGCATTTATACAGAACCAGGCCTCCGCTCGAGCTTCCAACTCTACGCTCGAGCGGCACTCAGACAACCCCGCTCGAGCGGCCAATTCCACGCTCGAGCGTACAACGCTGCACAGGAAAATACTGAATGGGTGTAATCTCCGCTCGAGCGCCAAAACCCCCGCTCGAGCGTACAGGCCAAAACCTGGGCAACTAGTTTTGGTCTCTAAACTCAACCAACCTGTAACAAACCTGCCCAACACATCCTATAACTCAATTACGAAGTAAAAAGGATGTAAACAAAATAATAAACAACTACCAACATCCACGGACACATGTCCGGATCATTGTACAACAAGGGTAAACCCGGGATCGCTATACATCGTAAGGTTTTAAGTACTTTAAATCCTTATATCATAAAACACAGTGAGTTAGGACAAACTATCCTTATTTATAAGATCTTTTCAGTGGCCAGGTAGCTATTCCTAAAATGATTCCATGGAATAATATTGCATTTCCAGAAAGGTGGCAAATTAAGAATGTTATACCAGTCAGACCAATCATCAGACAAACCTTAGATGATGTTATTCAGACACAATGAGGTAATGTTTATCTTAAATTTCAATGTCCTCTCAGCAGAAGCTTGTCAAGTATGAATCATCACTCCTCTAATCTGCCTTATCGAGTAGATTTACCTGAATCCTCTAGATATTCTATGTTTGAACCTATAGAATCTGTAAATCAAGGAATGCCTTCTTGGCCTCCTAGTCAGTCTTTTCCTGACCTTCTTCCTGAAACCCTAATCCAGGGTATTCACATATCTGAAAACCAAATTCCTCACGGGATATATGCACCCAAAAGGCCTGAGAGCCCAACCTCTAGTTATATGAATTTTGAAATTTAATGGATTTCACACCAGGAAGTGCAATTAGGAAACAATTAAACCAGAAAATTATGCAAGATAAATATCAGGAATTTAGAATGTGGTATTTTAATAACCATTCTAACAATCTACTTCAACAGTTAAAAAATCAGTATTATTATGATTTAGAGAAATACCAAACTCTTCAACGTTTTCTCGAATGGTACTTTGAATTTATTACGGCCTTGGAAGCCCTTTCAACCAACCAACTTGATATCTTAGAAAATATCCAAAGGACGTGGAAAACTGTAGATGGTCAAAAAATAATATCTATCCATCCACCACCACAGTGACTAGAATTAGTACCTAGCGATGTTTCTGGTTCAACTCAGCATTTGGCCATCACTGTTTTTGTGGAAACCCTATCCAGAATAGCTCAAAGAGAGACATTAATGGCTAGAGATATTGTGCCAGTAATTAAACGAAATAATTATGCTAATTTGTGCTTTCAAACTATAGGAAAGCAACTAACCAGAATTGAGGAAGCTATAGATACTTTTAAACACCATAAACTAGTACCACCTTCCACCTCAACGCTTCAACCAGTAAATATTAAACCACCTTTAGAAGTAACTAATTTTAAGTTACGTTCTATATAACAGTATAATGAATTTATGGATACCCTTTCAAAGAAAATGACTGAATTAAATATAGGGAAATCTGCACCAGGAAATAGCTCTATAAATATGTTGTCTACTCAACAAATTTTAGCATTAAATCAGGAGGATGAAGAAATTACCCCTTCACTAATTTATGAAATTCAGAATAATTTTAAGGATATGCAATCTGTTAACCGAACTGTCTTCCCTAAGCAAACAGTGCAAAAAAACCTTAACAAGATCTAGTAGGTATTACGATCATAGACCTACCCTATAAGATATTGTTTATGAAGAAGATTTCTTTCATGCCCAGAACTCCTATCATGGCAAAACCATCTATGAATGGAATTTAGATGGTTATTCTGAACACTAGATATTTGAACTGTCACGCCCCACTTTTTATTACTCGGAGTATTACCAATTTCATTTACTTAATTCCATTTCAGAGATAACATTGCTCTCATTTGTATGCAAGTAAATACAACATGAGTATAATAAATAAATTGCCCTTGGGCTTACATCATTAACAACGAATCAAGAAGAAGGGTTCAACCCTTTTACACATATGGCATTCCGCCCATATAAGAGAGGCCCCGTGGCCAACGAATCAGAAGACCCAAATCTTGCAGCACATTCAGCTCAACACCTGAAAAAGATTCAACAACGTGGGATGAACATGTAGTCCAGTAGGGATCTCAACATGGCCCTCAACAATAACAACATACAGATAGCTATGATCATGAATACCCAATCTCATACTAGAATAGTAATGTGACAGTTTATACAAAATATACATAAGTATGAACTTTTCTTGAAAACAACCATTTCAATCAACGCCATAGGTGATTCAATTTTCTTTTCTTTTCAATAATCCTCATTCCCAATCTTTCATAACATTAGCAATACCTTCGGAAATAAATTCACTAAGCCCATTACTCTCTTCCATTTTCCAAACATACACAGATATACCTTTTCAAAACATATATCTCTTTAAAATATCCACTCTCCTTCATACTTTTCAAAAGACAAAAAGACATTTTTGGCTTCTTCCCGATACAATGAAATCTATACATGCATCGTTATAGGAGGGAGATAACAACTCACCAACATGCATAAGATAAACCAATGAGGCAACTTGGCCCTCCAAAATCGTAATCAACACAATCCATGATATTCCCAGACACACTAAAACATCAACAACAAAACTTTGCTCTATTAGCTATCTGTGTAGTAAGCCAAAGATACACCTCTCACAACAACATGCCAGTTTACCAGGCGCTAGCTGGAAGGTCACGGTACCCCTGATTTTTAGTGCAAGGTATAACACCACCAACCCAACACAACAGGGCATAATCAACATGTATAACACATATACACAAACCATCAAGATACAAGCAATGTGTTAAAGTATATGAACACATAACTACCTCTTCTCGAGCAAGCATACATATATAATGTATCTCAACACTTCATCACATACGATGTTCCATCAACAATGGTATAATGCATACACGACAATTCAACACAACCGTGTCATCCTCAACCGATGACCAAGGACAAAACCTCTAGATGCAAATATTTAGTACATCTATTAAAGACTCAATTATTATGAGACCACAAACCCAACAACAACATTAACATGGTAGTTAAAGCTACAATCCTTTACATGTGTGTGTTCAACCCTCAAGAAACAACAATCCAATTTTCATTCGTATTTCAAAAATACTTTTCCCATTTTACAAAATAAGTTCCGTTTCCTTTTGTTTTCACAAAACCAACTCCGTCCCTTTTGTTGTCGCAAAACCAAATCCGTGGATAATAAAGTCATAACTCATATTAGTCCATTATCTTCATTTCAAACCCATTCCACAACCAAGGTTAATCCCTTAGGCATTAACACCTTCACCCAACTCACAATAATAATAGAGATTTCCAACATAGGTTAACTACCATCCATTTTAACTTATCAATCAAAATATAATTTAGGGTTTTTTCTCCTATCAACTACAACATGCTAATTTACACTCCAATTAGCCCAAAGTAACCATCAATGATAGCAAAACCATTTTTCAAACACCCAACCCTAGGTTCCTTCTCATGATTTCAAACAATTCCAGCATGGATATGATTTTCATGTAATACAAAATTATCACATGTCTATCTATAGACGAAGTATTGAAAAAGAACAAGGAAATCCCTACCTCAAATGTAGAACCCAAGGAGAAGAAGAGCTAAACTCGGAAGTGCTCCAAACAACAAATTTCTTGGATCAAAATGTAGCCCTCAATGATCAACACACTTCTTACAAAGGCTCAAGGTGAGGAAAACACTCCTACTAGATCAAACCCTAGAGAGAAGTTAGGTTTTAGAGTGAGCAGCTCTCAAAAATCGATTTTGGGAAAGTAAGAGAGAGAAAGGAAATGTAAAAAGTGATTTAAAATAGCCTAGCTGCCAACTGATATACGACTCTCCCGCTCGAGCGGAGAACACAATGCTCGAGCGTCAAGGACAAAAAGCTAGGTACGCTCGAGCGCAGGAAGGCCCGCTCGAGCGTGTAGACACCCCATTTTTGACCGTCCTCAAGACTTAGACGCCACCGTTTGAACACCCAGTGATCATCCATGTTTGTGTTCGTTTGGAGTTCTCGGAGGTCTCGGCTACGCGCCTTGCCTCAGGATCTCCGAACTCGACTGTTTAGTGTCTGGTTTTGCACCAAACACTTGTGTTTTGCCTTGGAGGGGCAGGGAATACCTTGTGAGGCATCCCCACACATCACCGACCATGGCCAGAGGCCACCGGCTAGTGTTTTGTTGCCATCGGCAATGTATATTGCCGGTCGGCATTCTTTGTTGCCGGTCGGCAGTCCATTTTGTCAAAATGGCAATTTTGAGCAGCCGACTACTGTTCATCTGCTTTTGTAGATATTTTAATACAGCTGTCTTGCACATGGCTCCCCTCCATACACGTGTATGGAGGGATCTCTCTCTTTAGAAGCTTGTCTTGTAAGCTTTACAAGACAATAAGCTCTATAAAGAGAGGTCTTCTCTCTTGTTGCAAGGGTTAGACATTTTTAGACAGCCATTTTAGGGTTTGAGTTCTAGGGTTAGGGTTTGTCTATATCCTAGCTCTATATCTCTCTTCCTCTTGTGTTAGTGTGTGTGTTTAGGCTCACTATTGCACACAAACACATAGTGTTACACCTTTTCTTGGTTTTTGAAGGACCAGAGGTCTGTTCTTGGAGTTTTGGGGCTGGTTTAAGCTCAAGGAAGCAGCTGGTCCACCATTTGTGAAGAAGGTCTTCAAGGGTAAGAAGTTTGTCCCTTTATTCCCCATTTTTGCATTGTATTTTTGCCTATCTTAGAACTATTTTTGAGCTTAGTGTATAATATAAAAAGTTCTATTTTTGGGCCCTCTAAATAGTTTGTTTAGAGTGTTTTGTGGTTTGGAGGTGTTTGACCCCTCTTGAGCCTTGAGGGGCTCTATTTTGTGCTATTTTGAGCGAGCTCTGGGACTTTGGTGTTTGGGCCTCCTCACCACTGAAATCTTGAGGGATTTCAGTAGTAAGGACGGTGCCTTGAAGTCCCAAGAAGGAGAGGGCCACCCCCTCTCCTTGTTGTCCTTGAAAAGGACCATTTTTGGCCTCTTGAAGGAGCACCTAGCTTAGGCTCTTGTTGACCATGCCTCAGTTGTTTTTTGTGCTTATTATGTCATAATATGCCTCTATTTTTAGCTGGTTTTGGTACACCATGCATGCTTAGCACACCTACCTTGTAATGCCATGTTTAAGCATTAACATGCCTTAGGTTGTAAACCATTGTTCAAGCATGTTTTAGGCTTAGCTTTGTGAAGCTTTTGTGCTTATCTTGCCATGTTTAAGGTCTATCCTTAGTTGTTTGGGTCGGCCAAGGCATGCTAGTGTAGCCCCTTTGCATTTTTGGCTTGTTGGCCTTAAGTGTGTGAGTGTATAGCATGCATTACTCGCTTTATTTCAGTGGTTTGGCACCATTTGTAGCATCATTTTAGTGCCTTTAGCATGCTTGTATGCTTGCCTTGGATGCCTCTTTGATGCCTTATGAGCTTGTGTTGTATGCTCCTTGAAAGTGTATTTGCGCATGCTTTTGAATTCAAGCCATTTAGATGCCATCTAAGTGGTCTTTTTGGCTTCGTTTTATGTGCTAAAACTCTGTTTTGGTCATTTAAGTCTTGCCATGTGTGGTCATATCAAGTGTAGTTCAATACTTTATTAGCTTGCCTTGAAGGCTTGGGCCATTTGTTGCATGTTTAGCCTATCTTGTTTGCTTGGTTTGGCACCATGTTCTTGCATGATTTTCAGAGCTTAATGCATGCCCCATGTCCATGATTATTCCCTTTTAAGTGTTCTTAAAAGATGCCCTTTGATGCTTAAGTGTTTAGGCCTTAACATGTGCATGTGTGTATGTGTGTTTGGTCCCATCTTCTTAAGCTCTAGCCGCTGTTTTGGACCTAACTTAGAGCCGTCCAATTAATGTAAGTCCATCCCTTGTATGCCATTCAAGTGCTATTACATTATCTCATGTTTGCATGCTTTGGTTGCGTGTGTTGCATGCTTGAAATCATTTGCATTTGGCATGCATTCCCTTGGTCAAATTACTAGCATGTTCCATGATTAGATTACATCTTGCATGCTCTAAGTAGTTTGCATAGTTGTGGCATGCTTGTTTGCCTTGTTGCTTAGGTTGTGTACCTAATGTGCATTGCATGTTTGCATGCTCCCTTTTATACCATGTTGCATGTTAGTTAACATGCTTAGGTTGCATTGAACATGCATGCCTTGTCCCTTGATTTAGTGATAGGGATTGGGCCTTTATGTGATTGTGTGCATTGCATTCCATATCAAAAATGCACACTTGGTCCCTTAGGCCATCACGCATGGAAATGCGTGCTTGATGGCCCGAGAACCAAGGACCATGTCCCTTTGAGTCATACACATGATAAGGGGTGTGGTTGTGCACACATTTGCTTGAAATGCATTGACATGCCATGTTTTGTCCTCTGCTGCTGTCAAACCAGTTTCTGTAGGAAGATTTGGCCGACCGGCCATCTTCAGTGCCGACCGGCAAATGTTGTTGGCCGATGGACCAAAGTTGTGACCGGTGACCATTCTGCATGGCCGGTGGTGTTCTCCTTCAGCCGGTGGTGTTTTCCAGCATCCATAGAGTAAACCCCGAGACTTTGGCAGTCATCAGAGGAGTAAAGCAGGGAAAATAGAGGCATCTTGTGCATGGTGACGGATTTCCGAGCAAAATCGAGCGCGCACTGCATTGGGCCTTCATCCCGGGACTGTTTATTGCTTAAATAGATTAATTAATTTGCTCAATTAATTTAGTTGGTCTGTAATAATTAATTAGTTAGAATAGTTAATTCATTATTCGAACTGTATTATTCTCTTGGTCCCTTCGAGCGAGGGTGAATTTGTAATAAGTGTGGGTGCGTGTGTGTGCATGTCTTCCAGTCCCCACTTCTTTCTTCCCTTTTATTTACCCGCTTATGATGGTAGATCAGGGCATGTTTAAATTAGCATACAGTATGACTGCATGCATGCATCATTCATCAGTATTGCATGCACCGGGCTCGGCGCATCATGCTAACTGCATTGGTATTTCAAATCTAACTTGAATACATGCTACTTGTGCATTTTCACATGTCATTCATAGGTTAGCCGAGCCTACTCTAACTGCATCCTGTATGTGTTGCATTAGTCAATTTGACATGAACTAGGACCATGCATGTTGGCTAACTAGTTTATTGTTTTGGCACGGAGTACGATGTAAGTATTTATGCTTTAGCATCCTTGCATGTGTGTGAGTGTTGCCATGATAGCATGATTACCATGAGGCTAGCTGCTTATGTGATATAACTGCTTGAATTCCTGTGAGTGAAGGTTGGATTGTCTGAGTTAGAGTGACTCATTGAAATCCGTGTTTTAGCCTACTTGTGAGTAGCAAATTCCAAAACATTTTTCCAAAACAAACGGATATGCAATGCTTATTCCCAAATTAGGAAATCTAGTCTATACTTGTTTGCTGTGCGCAATAACATAGTAATTCTAGGCTAATAACCGGAATAAGAACACATAACGTTTTCAAAAACGGATATCACGGTTAGTAGAGGCCGATCTTCGGATCGGGCGAGAGGGGGTGCTCATAGCTGACCTTCCCCAATCGTACCCAAGTTCCCGAGCCGAGGCAACTTTGGTGATGACGGACACGTGGCCTTTGGCACCGAGTCAGGGTTTCCTAAATTCCCCCAAAATAAAATATTTAGGTGGCGACTCTGTATCTGGCAAAGCAATCCATGTTTGGCACTTCTTTTCAAAAATCTGTTTCTCAAAACGATTTGCCGGATTTGGACTCTTTGGTTCAGATTAAGAACCGTGACACAAATCGAGTCCGAACTGTAGCGTGTGTAGCGGGGTCCCTCGCGGGCGCATGCTACAGTTTCTGGCGACTCTGTTGGGGATTTTAGAGAGCTTGACTCGAACTCGTGATATCCTGTTTTGATTACACTTATGAGTTTCTTTGCATTGCATGTGCATTGGTGCGCCTAGGAACACAGTGTTTGCCATCTGCCATTCCTGAACGGTTTGCCGGAGGCTTGTCTTGTCAAGACATGACCATAAGGCTGACCGGTTATAGGCTCTGACAGTATGGGAACACAAACCCCGGTTTTACCGGGGCACCCTTTTCGACCATTCAACCTAGTTCATATTCGGATCCATAGTGACCATTCCAAGTTAGGACAAGTTGCTTACCCGATTATAGGTTGTTTGAAACCGCAGCGTGCGTAGTGAAACCCTAGCTCCTGACAACATAGGACAGGGAAACCCTACCCCAACATAAGGGTGTTTTGGCTCTCTTTACTTGCTATGTGCTTTTAGAGTGTATCTCTACAGAAACATACATATCAGTTTGCAAGTTTGAGTATCAGGCCCGAGGGCACCAGTATCAGTGTTGTTGAGAAATCAGTTATCTGCGGGTATCGAGTTCAGTTTTGGGAACAGTGATCAGTAGTCGAGTGCAGTTATTCGGCTACACCTGTGTTTGATCTGTTTGGGCTGAAATGCTGTTTGTTTTTCCTTTCAGTTCAGAGGTTCAGAGAGTTGATACAGAGTAGCTAGTGTTCCCCCTTGCTGAGGTAAGACAGATATCTGATCCGTCAGTCACCGTTCAGTACAACGGACTTAAGATGACGCAGAATTCAGAAGAGATTGTGATTATGACGGCTACGCTAGATCAAGGGATCACCCTGCAGGATGACACCAATGTTGATGTATCGCATCCGCCCAGGTCACCTGTCGCGCACCCAATCTGGACTCCCCAGTTGTATCAGGCTCGCGAGCCCACTACATTCGAGCTGATGGGAATGATTGGTGACCTCCAGAGATCCGTGGCCGATCTGGCCTATGGAATGTCAGCTTCACCGCCAGCGGTACCGTATGCCGGGAATTTCATGCCACAGGAGCCCCCGCTACTGGGGCGGATTGTGATAGAGCTCAGTCAACCAGAGGTTGCCTCCAGCTACAGCAACGACGTGTCAGCAACAATCGGGCTTCGCCCTGAAGTAACAACCCAAACCCTTGACCAGGCCGAGGCGAGAGGCAAGAACAAAATGAAGGCAGATGCCGATCCCATTGAACAACTGCTGTGGGCAGTCGAGGCTTTGAAAGCCGGGGGGATGAACAAGCAACAGATATCCGCAGTTGTGGCAAAAACTATGGAGGATGCTTTCCCCACTCCACCTGAGGGTAGTTCAAGTCAGTCAGAAAATCGGGATAGGCCCCGTCATGCCAGAACAGTTCCTCCTATTCCCAACCCTGCACCGGGGAAAGATCAGAAAACCAAGGCAGTGCCTGCCGACCCTTTTGCTAGTGCGTCTAGTAAGAATACTCAGACTTCAAAGTATCTTCCCCGAGGGCGCAGGATCTGTCACGCTCTCTACATGTCTTTGTCTAAGGCACTTCAGATCCTTGCCGAGAGGGGACACCTTAAACCCTTGGAGCCTCGGCCTCTCCCGAAGAATCTCCCTACTACGCATGATGCTGCTCAGTACTGCGCGTACCACCAGCAGACAGGCCATGCTACCGACAATTGTTTTCGCCTCCGTCATGAGGTGCAAGATTTGATTGACAACGAGGTTATCCTCCCGCCCACCTCAGCCAAGTCCGTTACCACCCAGCTATTGGATTTTAAGGACACAGATACTGCAAGTATGTAATCAGAAAGTGAATCACTTGCGGGCGGCATTTGGTATATTTTGGATGTGGCGTCTGGCACGCATTTTTGAGCATCTGTGAATGCTAGCTTTGTAAATTCTGGCTTGCGTATCGAATCAGTCTTTTGTTTTGAGTCTGTCTCTTTGTCTTGAGTCAGTCTTTTTGCTTAAGGGTCTGTCTTGTTGTAGCGAGTCAGTCCCCTTTGTATAGAATACCAGGTGATTCCGAGATTGTTGCCTCGAACACCGTTTTGTCTTATAATTACTCATTTTTGTTTTTGAGTTTGTTTCTACCGAAGGGCCAGTTATACCAACAAATCTGAATGAAATAGCTGTGGCTATCTCATTTTCATGCTTGCTTTCAGTGTGAGTTACATCTCGCCTGCTCTCCTGCGCACCAAACTCATTGCATTAACCTAAGTTTTTTCAAAAACCCCTTTTGAACACTGCGGTGATAAAAACGAAGAGGAAGGAATTCCTCGGGTTTTGCAAAATTTTGATCATTTTGAGAGAAAGAGAGGCATGCTAAGTCTTTTAATGAATGAAATCAGGCTTGTCGGCATGAGTACTGAGAAGGATCCTGGCTTGATCCAGATTAGTTCCACACTATCTTCGGCGTGAGCAATTTGTCGCTTTCTAAAAAAAAAAACTTTCAAAAACAAATGTTTTACGCGGCCCTGTGAAGACCTGTGTGGGATCACTCTTGAGATTGTGCAGCCTAGGATCGCTCTCAGCCTCAAGATTCAACCTGATTGTCTTGAACCTCGAACTCATTCGAAACATTCAAAGGTCAACTGTCAGAGGAGGCCCGTGTGGCCAGTTTTGAAGCAGCCCTCAAACAAGAGGCACCAAAGCTGAATCAAAAAGATTATATCTCACCAGAAGAAGCCCGTGGAGCAACCATGATGGATTCTTCTGCGAATCATTGCAACAGCCATTCTCCTAGATACAGAGAGGCTTCAACTTCAAAAACCATTTGGCATGGACTTGTTACACTTTTACCCTTTGAGAGGCTCGCTAGGCCAAAAACCCGGAAGGGCGGCCCAGGCAAAAGTTAGAGCAAGAGAAAAGGACAAAAAAAAAAAGAAAGAAAAAATACAAAAAGTCAAGAAAAAAAGAAAATGCAAAAAAAAGAAGAGAAAAAGAAATGAAAAAAGAAAATGAAAAGAAGCTCGCAAGGTCGAAAACCCGCATCGGGCACCTTGGCAAAAGTTAGAGCCTGAAAAGTGAAGGTTAAAATACCCGAGTGTACCTTAACCCGAACTACGTAAGGCTTGATTCCCATCTTTGGGATACGTAGGTAACTTCATTCTGAAGTCCAGCCGTAAAACACTTCAAATTGATTGTGCCCATGTAATGGTTTTGATCATCTTCGGCTTCTCTGTATCCAAGAATTTGGTTGTGTTCGTCACTCTGAGGACTGACTACAATGCACTGCAGTGCTATTCAAACAAGGGGCAACTTTCTGTTGCCATTCAATACGCTGCGGTGCCATTCAAACAAGGGGCAACTTTCCGTTGCCATTCAATGCGCCGCGGTGCCGTTCAAACAAGGGGCAACTTTCCGTTGCCATCCAGCTCTCTTTAAACAAGGGACAATTTTCCTTGGGATCTGAGGTTGTGCATCTCATGAGTAAGTTCTGTGCTCGTTGAGCAGTGGCTGTTTGCAAAAATAATTTTTGAGAATTTTTACTGAGGTTGACTGATCTCTCGAAAATTATTCCATCTTTTCCAAAACTGGACCATTTCTTGGACCCAAAAAAGGAAAATTTTCAGTGCTCATAGCCTGACTTGCATGATTTTCAAATCAAAAATCGAACAAGAATGTTAATCTAACTCTCATGTTGGTCAAACTTGTTTTGGTAGAAAACCAAAACAAAAAATGGTCAAAATGATGAACTAGGGGCACAGTTGAGTCAGGCGTTCTGTCTTTTCCCCGTCGTTAACATACTTTCCAGGAGGGCACTCTACCCACCAGAAGAAATAGCTGTAAGCTAACGGCATCGGGCATGAACCCGCAACTTCCAGTTCGTTCATTCACTCACCTTGGGGAGGGACAAAAAATAAGAGAATAAAGAATAGAGAGGAGTAAGTTGAGAGAAAAGCGAGCCAAAGGGTTTTGAGAGAAAAACCGAGCTTGAGGGTCGAGTGATGTGAGAATCACAAATCAGAAAGGGTGGGAAATATACCCGGAGAAATTGGCTCCTCGTGATCTAAGGTTCCCCGTCTCCGTTAACGCGTCTGTATGTCGTGTCTTTTGTTTTTGTTTACCTCAACCTTTGTTTTGAGTCTTTTCCGAGCGTGTCTCGTTGTGTTTAGGTCGTGTACCCTTTTGTTTGAGTCCTCCCCGCTGTGTTCAGTTGTAGGCTCGATACCCCGGTTGAAAATCCGTTTTATTTCGAAAATCGTTTATGCTCAGAGTGCTGTGCCGTTCTCTACATCTGTGCGAAGTAAAAGAACAAAAAAAAATTGGGGCATCTGAGTGTGCTCCAACTTCAACTGGTCCCGTCTTTGTAGTCCGCCTTGTCAGATTGGGATGTTTGTTCAGGATTTGTTGTGTGCAAAATGAACCAAATGCTGTGTTACGGGCTGTATGTAGGTTAATCCCCAGTAGAGTAAGAGCTGTGTGTCCAGAATCAGGCAGTGGGTTGCTTGGGTTATTTTGCTGTTGGCTGTTTAGTTATCTGATTATTACAATGCAAGTGTTCAATTTTCAGACAACCAATCAATTTCATTTACATTGAGGTGTAATATGGTGTGATGCAATGCAAAGTATGAAATGTAAAGATATACGGATGTAAACACTTTTTCAGATAAAAAGCCTGTTTCATTTCATCATCTTTTCAAGTACACAAGTTTTGGAAACAAAAATCTGCCTGCGGCAGTACAAAGTATCCTAACTACCAACAAAAGGGAAAAGTACAGGAAAGAAGAAAAACAATGAAAATCTGTATCCATGTCAAGCGGCTCCGAAGGCTATCGGTCTGTCCTAGTCCTCTTCCTGGACGAAGGTCCAGGAGCATCATCAGCATCGTCATCAGAGCCCGAGCCAATGCCACCTCCGGTCTCCTCCTCCGATGACTCTACCTCCGACTCTGCCTCCGCCTCCGACTCCTCGTCATCATTATCATCAGGGACTGGAGCCCGCGAACTACTCCCGACATGAGTACGCCCCACCTTGGTGCGGGGGAATACTCTGCCCTCCTCATCTCTCCCTCGAGCGGGGACGGAAGGTCCAGCTGGAGCACCTCCTACAACGGGAATCTGGAAGGGAGGCTGAAAAAGTACATGAAAGGCAAATGCATCAGTATACTGTGGACAGTTTATCAGTGCAGAATGCGGTGTGTGAGTACAGTGTGTGAATGCCGTGAGCAGTTTATCAGTGCAGAATGCGGTGTATGAGTACAGTGTGTGAATGCCGTGAGCAGTTTATCAGTGCAGAATGCAGTGTATGCAGTGTATCAGACGCTATGAGATCAATGTGTCAGGAGTTGTGTCGTGCATCAGATTACGTGAATCAGCTTGTGAGTGATTTGAGGCTGTAATCAGAAGAACATACCGGAATACTATAGAGGGCCAGGAGGTCGAAGGTCCGTTGTAGCATCCCCATCATGGAGGCATTCAACTCCACGGACTGCCGGGTGTACTCGGAGGACGCCTGCAAGAGTACAAGATATATCAGTATTCCGTAGAATATCAAATAAACTGAAATGAAATGCCAATGCAAGATGCAAAATGAAGTAATACATACCGGAGGCAAGTCGGGGATACCAGCTAACTCATGACCAGCCGGGGGAGGAGCAAAGGGGATCTGGTAGGTCGCCCCATCCTGGCCTCTGTATGTCAGTAAAGTGGGCAGAGCAGGCCAACCGGTCCCCCGTCCTCCCTGAACTCCGCCCCTGCCACGGACTCGAGCCCTCCTCGATGCTCCTGCTCTAGCTGCTGGCGCCACGGGCCTAGCTCCCTCAGCTCGACGGCCGCCGCTCAGAGACCGCATAATGTACGTCTGCACGTACTCTCTGTAGTCGCCAACGCCTCTGAAGTGGGTCGCCTCCCAGCCGATAGTATAATCGGCCATCTGCTCGGTAGTGAGTCTCTCGGTCTCCCTCATGCCCTCAGTAGGGTGAACCGGGACTATCTGCTCTGGTAACCCTAGGGTTTGGCGTAGGAAACGCTCACCCAGGTACCAAGCCCGACAGACCAGGCCCTCCAGCAAGATCCAGAAACGCGAGGTCTCCTCAACACCAGCAAATCGGTCCCGAATCGTCGCCGGCAACGGAGCCCAAGGCTGCCAAGTGATCTGAAAGTGACATACAGTTTGTTATCTATCGTTATTGAAATATGCAGTGAAAAGCAAAGCTTAGATAAATTCTGAAATAAAACATACCTCGGCAGGGGTGATAGTGTCGAAGTAGCGGCGAAAGAAGCTAAATGTCTCTCGTGGCCTCCGCACGCATCTCCCGTCGAAGCGTCGCGAGAACGGGACGACAAGGGGGGTCTCCGTGTCTGGCACGGGTGCAAGCCTGGGAAAGTAGGCATAGACCCACAACTGCAGAGAAAACGTCAATATGATTATCAGATAAGAGCGGAATGCAAAGTAAAACAGGAATAACAGGGCCACATATTGTGCAGTGTGTTGCGCAGACAGTGTAATGTGTACAGTGTACGGTGTGAGCAGTGTACAGTCAGTGTAAAGCAGAGTGTATGTGTGTGCCGTGTGTGCAGTATACAGTTAGTGAAAAGCAGACTACAGTGTGTGCAATACAGAATACAGTACAGAGTACAGAAGATAGAAAAGCAGAAATGAAAAGCGGGAAAGAAACGTACCTCCCAAGCACGCCAGTAGCCTCCGAGCAACTGTCCGCTGCCACGGGAAGCCGAACTCATATACCCGTAGAGTGTGGCCAGAGCGGCGCCACCCCAATCATAGTGCAAGATCTGCCTGACATCCACCAGTGCACTAAGCGGGCAGAGGGGCACGGTGTTCGCCCGGTCGGCGAAAATGGTCGTCCCCAGCAGGAACATGAGAAAGCCGTGCGCATATCTCTCCACGGCCTCCTGGGTCATCTGCGCCTCCTCCACCAACGCGGGTTGGACCCTGAACTGCACCTCGAACCAGGAGTAACGAACAAAGCCTGGACGGGCGAGAGGTGGCACCTTGCCAAGCAGATGGATCTGAGCGGCAGTCCACTCGTCCATATCAGTGTCGAAGGGGATCGGATCACCCCTACCCCGATGCCAGTGAGCATCGAGAAATCATAGGGAGTCATCGTCATGTCTCCCGTCGCAGATAGATGGAACGAGTCGGTGGTGTCCCACCACCTCTCCACCAGAGCGGCGAGCAAGGGCCTACAGGTCGTGAGTCTGGATAATCCTCTGCAGAAAGCGCCGAAGCCCGCCTGGTCCACAATGTGGCGAACCGCGTCGGGAAGCTCAGCATACCAGTCCTGAGCGGCAATGTTCCCATACCCGCGGACGGTATGGGAATCCACCTGTAATAAAAAATAATTGCGAGGCAATATTCAAAACGCAGTTTTAAGAAGCATACAGGTATACAGCATGTGTGCAAGTTTTTCAGGTTCAAACAGATCCCGGGTACTGGTGTGCTTATAGTGAACTACAACGTGTGGCGTGTCAGCGTGTTGGCGTGGTTCAGTACAAATATAGCACGTGTGCAAGCTTTTCAGATTCAAACAGATATCGGGTATTGGTGTGATTGCAATAAACTACAGTGTGTGCAGTGTATACTGTGTTGGTGTGTTTGAGTGATTCAGGGCCAACGCAGTGTGTGTGCACGTGTCAGCCTCAAACAGATATCAGTTGCCAGTATGGTTGTGATCAACTACAGTGCACAGTGTATCAGTGTATCCGAGTCAAGCAGTTAAAGAATGCAATCGGCTATGGCAGTTTTTATATTCTACATTGCGGAAAATAAAAACAGAGAAATGAATGTTTCCTCGGAAGCACCGAAGGATAAGTGAGATGTAGGCTCACGCAGGAGGAGCTCTGGTAGCATCGCTCTATCGAAACTCCGAAACTGGCGAAGTCCGTCAGGAGGTAGCACATGAATCGCCGGCCAGTAGGTCGCCGGGTCGAACGGACGGACGCTCAACGAGAGGAGCTCAACCCCGGGATCCATCTCGTGATCCAGGGGAGTTGCGCCCTGTGGAATATCGTCGGCCATGTCAAAAATGGTGAGAAAATAGCCGGAAAAGGGAAAACCGGGCGAAAATGTGAAAAGTCAACCAGAAAGTCAACCCGAGAGGGTGAAAAGTGGCCCGATAAGTTGGGAAGTGAAAGAGGCACGCAAGTCGCGAGAAACTCGAGGGGAATAAACCCCAAAAGGTGGAAATGGCAAAGGAAGCACCGAAATGAAGAAATATTCGGATGAAAATGTTTGAAACGCGAAGATATACACGAATCAAACAACGAAACGGGGGCTAGAACGCACGAAAATGAGAGAATCGAAGGAGGAAAACACTCTAGAGAGAGAGGGAGAGGATTTTCAAGCATGAAGAAGTGAACAAAATAGGGCTAGAAGCCCTATTTTAAAAGACCCGTAGCGAAAAGACAAATTTGCCCCGATTCAGGCATTTTTGGCCGGTCGGCTACATTTTTGGCCGGTGTAATGTATTTATGGCCGATGGACAGCCGGTGGCCTCCTCTTCCAGCCGGTGAGCCTCCTGCATCCTTGTTTAGGTCAGATCTGTAGTTTTGGGTCTTCATAGCTCAAAGAAGTACAAGAAAGTGCATCTCTGACACTCAACCGGCCTCCGTTTTGACCTCGAACCGTGTCCTCTGTACGTGGCACTCGGACTCGTGCAAGGTGTATCCTTTTCGTATCCTTTTGGCTTTTACGAAACTCAAAAGTTGCCCCATGCGTATCGCATATCAATCGCACTCTCTTGTGCACTCGCGTCGTCTAAACGCATCGCGCTAGTTTGCGCATCTCATTACATGTTTGTTCAAATTCATTACTTGCGTAGACCGCATGTTTATAATTAATTATGTTGCTTGCGTAGACCGCATGTTTGCAATCAATTTCATTACTTGCGTAGACCGCATGTTTTGCTTGCGTAGACCGCATGTTTGTTCAAATTCATTACTTGCGTAGACCGCATGTTTGCAATCAAATTCATAACTTGTGTAGACCGCATGTTTTGCTTGCGTAGACCGCATGCTTGTTCAAATTCATTACTTGCGTAGACCGCATGTTTTGCTTGCGTAGACCGCATGTTTGTTCAAATTCATTACTTGCGTAGATCACATGTTTATAATTAATTACGTTGCTTGCGTAGACCGCATGTTTGTTCAATTTCATAACTTGCGTAGACCGCATGTTTTGCTTGCGTAGACCGCATGTTTGTTCAATTTCATAACTTGCGTAGACCACATGTTTTGCTTGCGTAGACCGCATGTTTGTTCAATTTCATAACTTGCGTAGACCGCATGTTTGTTCAATTTCATAACTTGCGTAGACCGCATGTTTTGCCTGCGTAGACCGCATGTTTTGCTTGCGTAGACCGCATGTTCTGTTTGCATGGACCACATTCTTATGTTCAATTTCATTACTTGCGTAGACCGCATGCTTATGATCAATTTCGTTGCTTGCGTAGACCGCGTGCTCCACTTACATGTCTGTGCCTTCACAGCATTGTTATGCTTCCCACTTGCTTTGCGTTGTCACGTATTTTCAAATACATTAATATGCATATTGTTAATCACATTGTACCTATTAAGTTTGTTTTCTTTGCAGGCACGATATTGTATGTACGGTTCATTTAAGGTTGGTGCAACCAGACGAGCCGCACAGGTATTGTATTGCATCGGTCTAGGAGACCTTAAATCCTTGGAAGGTGCAAGACCTTTGGTGCATTGATGTGCACAGTTCGTTTGCATTGTCGTGCATCATTTGCATTCCAAAAACAAAAACAAAACAAAATATATAATTGCATTGTCATGCATCATTGTAATATAGTGTATATTGCATTGTAGCTTTATGGCTCGCGCCTTTCCATGATTGAGCTTGGTCCGGTATGTGCCCATGCTTTTCATGTCGAAACATAGTTCAGTGGACCGTTCTATGTTAGACGCAGCTTGTACGTGTACATGCCCTTCCTAGGCAAGATTTGGTTTGGCCTGCGTGCCATATCCATTATATTGCATCTCCATTCCATTGCATATTTGTAGATATTGCATTGTAATTTGCATGCATTCATTGCATCACCTTCCATTTACGGCTTGCGCCTTTCCATATTGAGCTTGGTCTGGTATGTGCCCATACTTCTCGTGTCAAAGCATAGTTCAGTGGACCATTCTATATTAGACGTGGCTTGTTTGCGTACATGCTTTGCCTAGGCAAGATTTGGTTTGGCCCGCGTGCCATATCCATTGCCATCTCCCCAGCATAGCCATATATATATATATATTGCATTATTGCATCCGGCATTAGGATCATTGTCCTTTCTTCAGCGGGTCGTTTCCCCGCTTATGTCATTCCCCCCAATACTTGTTCTTGTGTCCGTCTACATTACTCATAGTTCAGTTGACCGTTCTATGGTAGACAGACTTGTTACCTCCATCAATCTATTTGACATAGGTGTGGTTTCGAACCGCTCATGATTGGATCATGATTCAATTGCTTTGCATATAGTTTGCATTGTTTCAATTACATTGCATTTTCATTTGCATTGTTTGTACATTGTTTTGTATATATTGCATATCATTTTGCATCCATTTTTGCATTGTCATGCATGTTGCTAATAACATCGTACCTGTTGAGTTGTTTTCTTTGCAGGCATGATATTGTATGTACGGTTCATTTGAGGCTGGTGCAACCAGACGAACCGCACAGGTATTGTATCCTCCGAGTGAGAAGTATTGAGAATTGCATAATTCTCTTACATCCTTTCTGCATTGTAGTGTAGTTTGGCGTACGCTAGCTTAAAACTGTTGCATGTGTGCTTCGTTACAGTTTTTCTTTGCAGGATCATAAGTTATGCTCGGCTTCGTGCATCGTCTTGCATTTTGCCCCTGCCTTCGGGCGCATATCTTGGTTGTCTTGCATGCTTTGTCTAAGTCTTTGGCTTTGTCAAAAATGGATCGTCTCTCGGCTTTGACATTCACTCCCGTCATTGTTATGACTTTCGAGTTCTGTCAAAGAGGGGCAACTGTAGACACCCCATTTTTGACCGTCCTCAAGACTTGGACGTCACCGTTTGAACACCCGGTGATCATCCATGTTTGTGTTCGTTTGGAGTTCCCGGAGGTCTCGGCTACGCGCCTTGCCTCAGGATCTCCGAACTCGACTGTTTAGTGTCTGGTTTTGCACCAAACACTTGCATTTTGCCTTCGAGGGGCAGGGAATACCTTGTGAGGCATCCCCACATATCACCGGTCGTGCCCAGAGGCCACCGGCTGGTGTTTTGTTGCCATCGGCAATGTATATTGCCGGTCAGCATTCTTTGTTGCCGGTCGGCAGTCCATTTTGTCAAAATGGCAATTTTGAGCAGCCGACTACTGTTCATCTGCTTTTGTAGATATTTTAATACAGCTGTCTTGCACTTGGCTCCCCTCCATACACGTGTATGGAGGGATCTCTCTCTTTAGAAGCTTGTCTTGTAAACTTTACAAGACAGTAAGCTCTATAACGAGAGGTCTTCTCTCTTGTTGCAAGGGTTAAAATTCTGCTATGGTTTTCTTTTAAAATTCTTCCTACCAAGGAGTTTTGGATTTTATTACAAGTATCTAATCAAACAATTGTCTACTTAGTCCAGTATCATTTCGGGGATTTCAAATTTTATTTAAAATTGAAGATTTGGTCACCATTTCCTTATCTACCATATTTCATAAAAGTCAAAATTCCCCCTAAACTCAATGACATAAAGATTCTTATTCAATGAAACACCTTCCGTAACCTCCAAGGCTATACTCAAGTTGGAAGGTTTCTTTTTTTTAGAAGTTATTCTTTACTCACATGTTTTATTGGGGATTTAAATTTTAAAAAGCCAAAAATTATTTTTATTTATTTTTTTAATTTATTTTTTTTTTTTTTTGTGATCATTAAGGTAAGAACCCAAATTCAAACTCAAATTCTTTAAAATTGGGAAATAACCCCACTAATTTACTAATGATTACTCAAATCATTATCAAAATATGAATTAATGCCAAAATTGAAACCCCAAATCTTTGTAATTGGATTGTTGCCCCATATAACTCGGATTGCAACAGAATCAAATCACTACCATATCAGACTCCCCAGATTTTGGGAATGATATCATTGTCTTTCTGGTTGTTGATCTCTGGAATCAAATCAAATCAGTTTCTAAATATCACATAAGCACATAATTTGCATTCATGCCTATTGGGGGATAGGGTTGCCCTGTCCTAATTTAGAGATGAGATCTCTATGATTCACTAAATCATTCGAAGAGAAAATAATACAATTGTACCGACCCTATTTCGCCCCTAGTAGAATGGTGCCGTGATGGCCAGTAATCCGAGATTACCAAAGGCCAACTTACAAAAATTCACATAGTCAGAGTATACATATGGGGCTTACATGTGCGGAAGCAAATTTAAATCTAAGTAGTCCATAAGAGCTGTGCATAGATCAAATGAAATGATATACATTTTAACATGGTTTACAACTTGGATGTAAATAAAATAAAGTACATGTTACATCTGGATCAAAAGGCTTCTCAAGCCGACATATACAAAAGAAATGAATTACAAAGCTAAGAAGTATAATCTTCAAGATGCTACCAAAACATGAATCCAAAACAACTTGCAAATAACATCTAGGCGTCATCGCCTTCTTGCTCGTCACCTACATATATATGTATATATATATATAAATGGGAGGGTGAGCTTGGATACTCAGTGAATGATATAAGTAATAAAGGTTTGAATGAATGATATCCGAGATCTTCATCAAAACAATACATAGCATAACTTGTACAAAACATGGGATGAATCAGGTTCATCAATCAAAGTCTTTCAAAGCTTCTTGGATGTTTACTAACATCTACGTAATACAAGGGATGACATTCCTGACAAAACAAAGGAATAACCGTCCTGGAATCGAAGCACACCCGTTCACGACCGTCGGTGGCCGACCCGGAATCGGTTAAACAACCCACTCAGAAAACCGTCGGTGGCAAAACAAGGGATATCTCAAACAAAGGTCCTACATAGGCTTAACGTCCCCTAGCACGAAAGGACCTTCCAAGAATGTCCTCAAAAGAAACATAATACTTGATACAAAAACTAGTGGATAATCATTCATACTTGAGCAAATACTTTTCCAAAATGAATCAAAGCAAAGCTTTTATCAAAACATTGTAACATAGCTTTATTAAAAATACCGCTCACAATAGCTCCTCGGATGTAGAGAATTAGGGCAAGAACCCAAGTCCTACAATCATATAGCAAAGTCTACTGAATGCATTTCAAGAATACAAGAAGGAATGCTCAAAGATGGTTGTTCAATGCACTCTCAAAACAAGCTTTACATGAATGAAAATGATCCCGACATTTCTTTCCAAAACCAAGTCAAGACAAAGAAAAACATGTATTGGGAGTCAAAACACTGTTTTTCTTCCAGGGAAAACATGTTGGGTACCAATAAGGTCTCAGAATGGATGCACAGAAATGATATAGGCCAAAATGGCCTAGCTGGGTGAACTCAGGAAGTCTTGGCCAAGGTCCCACACCACTTGGCCGAGGTGTGCATGCAAGATAGGCTAAGGTGCAAGTGATCATGCAAGGTAGGCGAAGGTGAGACACGATGCTTGGCCTAGGTGTGAGCTCTAGGCAAGAGTGGTCTCAATGACCACCTAGGCAAATGAAGTCTGGAAATTTGGGTTTCCTCTTGAAGAACATGAAGAACATGAATGCTAAAATCATAACTTCTTATTCAAAATCTAAGATTTCATGTTATGAGTTCAAAAACATGGACCTGGGTACCCATACTTGGAGATTTCATGAAAACAAACACAAAAACATGGATCTTGATACAAACTTTCGGACCAAAACATGGTTTTCTTCCAAGAACACAAGAACTTCATTTTCTCTTTCTAAAACAAAACTTTAAATCGATGCATGGCTCATGAATCATGCTAGATCATGCAATGTGATCAAATAAACATAAGGAACAACAAGGGTAGATCAAGAATCTAACCTCCAAACACGAATCTAACGGCTCAAGGTATAAAGATTAAACTTGGAATCTAGCTCTCTCACTCTAAGAACTTCTCTTCCTTCTCCTAGAGCTTCTCTCTCTTCAAAGGCAAAGATATAGCAAATGATATAGTTTCTCACTGCTAGCGAACTTAACCCTCTGCTGGGACATGTGGCAACGTCTGGTTGGATCTCCTCAAAAAGGTGCCAGAAATGACAAGACAAAAGTATGACAAAGTGTGTATAACAAGTAAGGTGGTATGGGCACTCTAACAAGGCGATGATCTTGGATTAGGACATAGGCTTTGGCAAGTAAGGTCTCACTGATCTCGGCCAGGAAGGATAACACCTGGCTTAGCTGTGCCACACCTTGGCCTAGGTGTGCCACACCTCAGCCTAGGTGCGCCACACCTAGGTCTAGGTCATATCAGTCCAGGAACAAGATCACTAGGTGCAGGGATCAAAGATCTAGGATGCCTAGATGATAACATCTCGGCCTAGATGATACACATCTTGACCAATATGCCCAGGTGACGGTGGAGGTCAACCAAGGTGGTTCCAAGATGGTCCTAGGTGCAAGAGGTTCAAGGGAGTGATCTAGGCTTGAGACACCAAGCGAGGGACAAAGCATGCATACAACACTTAGGCAAGACACATAAGCACAAAAAAAGACAGGGACCTTTACTTAGGCAAAACAAGTCAAAATATACAAATGCATGATCAACAAGATAGAATCATGCAAATGCACATGAACGCGACTAAGACAAGAATGAGCGTTGTTACAACAATCCTAGAAAGAAGGGTATCCTGCACAAGTTAGGAAGGTGCTAATGCTCTCTATATGCAAAAGGTAAGCTTGGTTCCAAAAAGGTACATCAGTTATTACTATCAATATACCACTCCTTCCACAAGGGAAAGATCAAACAGTACTAGTAGCATAATCTGATGCTTGCCTTGTTGACATAACATAATCCACGAATAGTGTCCAGGATATTATATAACAAACCGGAGAATAGGTGAACGGGCCCAGTCAATTTTTTTTAACATTTACCGTTGGATCTCGAAGTCATCATCATCACCCATTAGGTGATATTTGCCCAACCAAGGTAATTTTGAGGAATTTTTTTTTTGGGTGAATAATTTTGAGGAATTTTAATGATTCCTACCAGAGTGATCAATCCAAATAATTGTCATTCCATTAGTTATTGTTTCCTGCAATGTGCCCAATTTATTTTCAAAAGTGCGTGATAATATTTCAACTTCAATTTTTCTTTAAAAATCCTTTTTCAAAATAAAGTGCCTTTCTTTATTTAAATTTTCAAAGTTTTCCTTTGCTCTTTTTTTTCAAATGTTTTGAAGAGTTCGGATTTTATTCCAAGGAATCAATCAAACAATCATCCTTTAGTAAAATATCTTACAGAGGAACCCAAATTTTATTCAAAATAAGAGACTTGGTCATCACTTCCTTGTCTGCCATTTCTGCAAAAAATTAAGGTTCCCTCAAAGTCAGTGTCCCAAGGATTTTTACTCGATAAAAAGAACATTCCATAATTTCTGAACTATAACCAAATTTTATTTTCAAAAAATTTCCCTGGCATTTAAGATCTTATTTGAAGAAATCAATCAAACAGTTACCTTATAGTCAAACGTCTTTTAAGGAAATTCAAAATTTCATTTCAAAGTGAAAGACTCGGTCATTACCTCCACATCTAACACTTTTCCATAAAATCAAATTCTCCCTAAAGTAAAAAACCTAAAGATTTCTGTCTGATCAAAAACTTTTCATAATTCTAAAATTCTACTCGGGTTTCTTTCAAAAATTTCCCCCCCCAAGGAGCTTTGGATTTTGTTCCAAGTATCTAATCAAACAATTGTCTCCTTAGTAAAATATCTTTTCGGGGATTTCAAATTTTATTCAAAATTGATGGTTTGGTCACCACTTCCTTATCTACCATTTTTCATAAAAGTCGAAATTCCCCCTAAAGTCAATGACTTAAAGACTCTTATTCAATCAAACACCATCCATAACCTCCAATGCTCTACTTAAGTTGGAAAGTTCCTTTTTTTCTAGAAGTTATTCTTTAATCACATGTTTTATTAGGGATTTAAATTTTAAGAAGAAAAATATTCTTTTTTTTTTATCACCAAGGTAAGAACCCAAATTCAAACTCAAATGCTTTAAAATTGGAAAACAACCCCCCTAATTTACTACCGATTACCCAAATCATTATCAAAATATGAATCACTACCAAAATTGAACCCCCAAATCTTTGTAATTGGATCATTGCCCCAAATAACTCAGATTGCAATAGAATCAAATCACTGCCATATCAGACTCCCCAGATTCTTGGAATGAAATCATTGTCTTTCTGGTTGTTGATCTCTGGAATCAAATCAAATCAGTTTCAAAATACCACATAAGCACATAATTTGTATTCATGCCTATTGGGGGGTACGGTTGCCCTATCCTAATTTAGAAATGAGATCCACGATTCACTACATCATTTAAAGAGGCAATAATACAATCCTAGAAAGGAGGGTATCCTACCCTAGTTTGGAAGGTGCTAATGCTCTCTATATGGAAAAGGTAAGTTTGGTCCCAAAAGGGTACATCCGTTATTACTATCAATATACCACTCCTTCCACAAGGGAATTATCAAACAGTCCGGGTAGCATAATCTGATGCTTGCCTTGTCGACATAACATAACCCACAAATAGTGTTCGGGATATTATGCAACAAACCTAAGAATAGGTGAACGGACCTAGTCAATTTTGTTTAACACTGCCATCAGATCTCGAAGTGATCATCATCACCCATTAGGAATTTTAATGATTCCTACTAGACTGATCAATCTAAATAATTGTCCTTCCATTATTTATTATTTCCCGCAATGTGCCCCAATTTATTTTCAAAAGTGCGTGATCGAATTTCAACTTCAATTTTTTTTTTCAAAATAAAGTGCCTTGTTTTATTTAAATTTTGAAAGTTTTCTTTTGCTCTTTTTTTTTTCAAATGTTTTGAGGAGTTCGGATTTTATTCCAAGGAATCAATCAAAAAATCATCCTTTAGCCAAATATCTTACAGAGGAACCAAAATTTTATTCAAAATGAGAGACTTTTTAGCAACCCATATTCCTGCCCTAATCATGTTCATGTGCATTTTCATGATTTTGCCTTGTTAAGCTTGCATTTATAGACCTTGACTTGTTTTACCTAAGTGAAGGTCCCTGTCTTGTTTTGTGCTTATGTGTTTTGTCTGAGTGTTATATGCATGCCATGTTCCTTGCTTGGTGTCTCAGCCTAGATCGCACCCTTGAACCTCTTACACCTAGGACCTTCTTGGAACCACCTTTGTTGACCTCCACCGTCACCAAGGCATATTGGCTGAGATGTCATCATCTAGGCCGAGATGTTATCATCTAGGCGTTCTAGATCTTTGATCCTTGCACCTAGTGATCTTGTTGTTGGACTGGTATAACCTAGACCGAGGTGTGGCACATCTAGGCTGAGGTATGGCACAACTAGGCCAAATGTTATCCTTCCTGGCCGAGATTAGTGAGACCTTACTTGCCGAAGCCTATGTCCTAATCCGAGATCATTGCCTTGTCAGAGTGCCCATGCCATCTTACTTGTTGTACACACTTGGTCATACTCTTGTCTTGTCATTCTGGCACCTTTTTTAGGAGATCCAACCAGACGTTGCCCCGTGTCCCATAAGAGGGTTAAGTCAGCTAGCAGTAGAGAAAACATATCATTTGCTATAGCTTTGCCCTAGAAGAGAGAGAAGCTCTAGGAAAGAGGAAGAAGTTCTTAGAGTGAGAGAGCAAGATTCCAAACTTGAGTTTCACACCTTAAACTGTTAGATTCGTGTTTTGAGTTTAGAATCTTGATTTAGTCTTATTGTTCTTTATGTTAATCTGATCACATTGCATGATCTAGCATGATTCATGAGCCATGCATCGATTTAAAGTTTGTTTTAGAAAGAGAAAGTGATGTTCATGTGTTCTTGAAGAAAAACCATGTTTTGATCCGAAAGTTGTGTCAAGATCCATGTTTTCGTGTTTGTTTTCATGAAATCTCCGAGTACAGGTACCTAGGTCCATGTTTTTGAACTCATCTCATAAAATCTCATATTTTGGAATAAAAGTTATGATTTTAGCATTCATGTTCTTCATGTTTATGTTCTTCATGTTCTTCAAGAGGAAACCTAGATTTCCAGACTTCATTTGCCTAAGTGTGGTTAGTGAGACCCACTCTTGCCTAGATCTCACACCTACGCCAAGCATCGTATCTCACCTAGGCCGACCTTGGTACACCCTTGCTGACATCTAGTAACATCTGGGCAGACTGCCGCACACCTAGGCCTAGGAGACCACATCTCGGCCAAAAGGTGTGGGACCTCGGCCAAGACTTCTTGAGTTCACCCAGCTAGGCCATTTTAGCCTAGATCATCTTTGTGCATCCATTCCAAGACTTAGTTGGTACCCAGCATGTTTTCCCTAGAAGAAAAACAGTGTTTTAACTCCCAACACATGTTTTTCTTTGTCTTGACTTGGTTTTGGAAAGAAATGCCGGGATCTTTTCCGTCATGTAAAGCTTGTTTTGAAAGTGCATTTCATAATCATCTTTGAGCATTCCTTCTTATCTTCTTGAAGTGCATTCAATGGACTTTTATTATGTAATTGTAGGTCTTGGACCTTGCCTTAATCCCTACACCGGAAGAGCTACGTGAGTGGTATTTTTAATAAAGCTATGTTATAATGTTTTGATAAAGCTTTGTTTTGCTTTGTTTTGAAAAAGTATTTGATTAAGCATGAATGATTATCCACTAGTTTTTGTATCAAGTATTATGTTTATTTTGATGACATTCTTGGAAGGTCCTTTTGTGATAGGGGACGTTAAGCCTATCTAGCACCTTTGTTTGAGATCTCTCTGCCATCGACGGTCATGTACGGATGGTACCACCGACGGTCTTGTACGGGTGGGTTTGTCTAATTGATTCAGGGTTGGTTATTCCTTTGTTTTGTCAGGAATGTCATCCTTTGTATTATGTAGATGTTAGTAAACATCCCAAGAAGCTTTGAAAGACTTGGATTGATGAACTTGATTCATCCCATGTTTTGTTACAAGTTACGATATGTGTTGTTCTGATAAAGATCTCAGATATTATTCATTCAAACCTTTATTACTAATATCATTCACTGAGTATCCAAGTTCACCCTCCTCTTTATATATATATAGGTGATGAGCAAGAAGGCGGTGACACCTAAGATGCTATGTGCAAGATGTTTTGATTCATGTTTTGCATCATCTTGAAGATTATGCTTCTTAGTTTGTAACTTATTTCTTTTTGTATATTTTGGCTTGAGAAACCTTTTGATCAAGATGTAACATGTACTATATTTTATTTGTATTCAAGTTGTAAAACCATGTTAAGATGTATGTCATTTCATTTGATCTATGCACAGCTCTTATGGACTACTTAGATTTAAATTTGCTTCCGCACATGTAGGCCCCATATGAATACTCTGATTGTGTGTGAATTTTTTGCAAGTTGGCCTTTGGTAATCTCGGATTACTGGCCATCACGACACCATTCTACTAGGGGCAGAATGGGGTCATGACAGACTTGGCCATCACTTCCTTGTCTGGCATTTCTCCATAAAATTATGGTTCCCTCAAAGTCAGCGGCCCAAGGATTTTTATTCGATGAAAAAACCTTCCATAATTTCTGAACTCTACTCAAATTTTATTTTCAAAACATTTCCAAGGAATTTAAGATCTTATTCGAAGAAATCAATCAAACAGTTACCTTATAATCAAATGTCTTCTAAGGAAATTCAAAATTTCATTTCAAAGTGAAAGAGTCGGTCATTACCTCTTGTAGAAACCCCATTTTTGACCGTCCTTAAGACTTGGGCATCACTGATGGTTTACTTGGTGATGAAAGATGTGCAAGGCAAAGGTTCAATTTCTTCAGCAAGAGGAGAGCCAAATCCTAACCTCACCCCCCATTTTGGATGGTTTTTTTAGACCTTAAAACCCTCTCTTTCAAAACATTTTTGAAAAAGAAATCCTATGATGTTCCAAGGCTCGCATTTTGTTAAAAGTGGTGCTTTTCGGTAAACCGAGCAAGGTCAAAGTGGAAATGAATGAAAGAGAGATGAAATCTTTGAAAAATCTTTCAAAACACCTTGTTTAGGGGGTTTGGAGTTGAGGAAAATTGGAGAAGAGGGAAGAAACCAAGTTGGGGAAGAAGATGGGCATGAACCGTTAAGAGAGAGTCGAGCGGTCCTCACTAAGTCAGGCCTGTCTGTCTATGAACTTGAATATAAGCTATGAGGCCACCACCATTGGAAAGAAGACCTTTGGGGCTTCATTTTTCATTCAAGAATCTCCTCAAACCGAGTCCGGATGGGAGAGATATGGTTTGGTTGAAGTTGGGCATCAATCCGGTTGGACCGAAACTAAGCAGCTCCACCAAAAAAGGCATAATTTTTTTATAGTTGGACATTTTATGCAAGGCTTCCACCATTAGAAATCTTATTTCTGGGGCTTCAATTTGGATAGAAGAATGACCTAAAAAGGAGTTCATATGAAGGAGTTATGTCCATTTGAAGTCGAGCCTGAAAAGCAGATTTTTTTGGCTGATCGGCCAAAAAAGTAGCAGATAAGTTGCAGATCAACACAAAAGATGGCCGACCGGCCAAGATTGACCCAAACTCAGATTTTTTGAAGATATTTCATCTCTAGCTATTCCACACAACCTCCAGCTGTCCCATACTTAGATATTTTTGACCAAAAGCTTTGCATTGCTATATATGAAGCCAAATATCTCATATTCAAGGACCAAGAACTTCCTAAGCAAGTTTGGGAGCCTCTCTCTCTAAAAAGTCCTCTCTCTAGAAATTTCAGACCTAAATCTCTGCCTCTCTCTCTTGCTCTTTGTTGCATAGAAGTGCATAGAAGTAGAGAAACATGCCTAGTTTGCGTATGCATCCTTGATCAAAGTTGCCTATCTTTGGGAGGAGGTTGCTTGAAGCTTACATGGGAATTTGTTTGAGTTCCAAAAGGTGTTTTGGCTCAGATTTTGGGCTGGTTTTGCAGCTGTACATCAAGGGTAAGATCTCCCTCTTTTAAGCTCATTTTTGTACACTATCTTGGCCACCTTAGCATGCTTGTTTTGCCACCCTTTCAAATTGTTTTGGGCTTGGCTTTGAACTGAAGAAAGGTCTAATTTTCAGTCCTAAAAATGTTGGTTGAAGCCTTGTTTGGCTAGGTGGTTGTCTCCCCCTTTTGTTCCTTAGCTTGTATAGCTTTTGAGCCATCTTCTAAGGCCTTTCAAAACAACATTTCATGGCCTTTTAACCACTGAAATCCAGTGGATTTCAAGTGGTAAAAACCCTATTTTGAGATGCCAAATGGGTGGGGGTTGTCCCCCCTCCTCTTTTCTTGTTTGCATGTCTTATTGGCTTATCAAATGAGCATATGTTTCTACCATTTTGAGGCTTAGTTCAGGCACTTTTTTGTGACTTTTGGGACCTTCCTTAACTCTGTCCATGGCTGGTTTGGTCACCTTATGCATGCTTTATACACTTGTAGTGTAATTCTTACAAACTAGTCTTATATGCCTCATGAAGTAGCATGTTTGTTAAGCATGTATAGGCTCCATTTCAGCATGTTTTGGGTCATTATTTATCATTTCATGACTCTTTCTAAAGTTGGTTTGATAGCCTCTTGCATGCTCCATGCACTTGTAGTGCAATCCTCTTCACTAGCCTAACGTGCTTTGTGCTTTGAGCCTTTGTTCTAGCATGATTTTGGCTCAACTCAAAGAAGATTTTATTCATTGTTAAGCATGTTTAAGCTCTATTTGAAGTGTTTCGGGTCATGCATGCCATGTTTTGTATAGCCATAGTGCATTTTAGCTCACTAGCCATGAGTTTCCAAGCCACTAGCATGCATTCCATGGGCTATTTGCATGATTTAGCATCATTTGAAATGATATTTTAGAGCACATTTCATTGCCATGCACTCACATGTTTCACTCCTTCAATGCTTTGAAGGGTTCGTGCTTTATGTTTTAAAAAAGAGCCCATGTGTATGCCATCTTGCCTAGGCTTTTGGACCACCATTTCAGTGTGTTTTGGGTCTTATTTTTCCATGATATAACTCTGTTTTTGGTTGGTTAGGGCATCCATCATTTGCTTCTTACACTTGTAGTGTAAGTCCTCTTTACTAGTCTTGCATACCTAATGAGTGAGCTTGTTATTCTAGCATGTGTTGACTTTGTATTAGCCCATTTTTGGTGTTACTTTGGCATGCCATAACTCTGATCAAGCATGATAGAGTTCTTGGCAATCATATGTTTTTGTTGTATTCATTCTACATTGATGTGCACGCTTGGCTCCTTTGGCCATCATGCATTGAAATGCACGATTGATGGGCCGAGGGTCGAGGACTACATCCCTTTGAGTCTCAAACATGATAAGGGGAGTGGTCATGCAACCATTGCCTTGTAAATGTATTGACATGCTCTATTTGTCCTCTGCTGCAGTAAAACAGCATTGTATAGGAAGAAATGGCCGGTCGGCTACTTTCAGTGCCGATCAGCTAACCATTGTTGGCCAATAGCATCATAATTGGTTGATGGCACCTTTCCATTAGCTGATGACCACTCCTCTTGGCCGATGGCCTCTCACAGTGTACAGGAAGTGATTCAGAAGCATCCTTGAGACTTGTGCAGTTTCAGAGGTGTAGAGTAGTGTAAACAGAGGCAGCATGAGCATGGCGATAGATTTTCGAGCGGAGCTAAGCATGCGTGTATTTGTCCCTCTTCCCGAGGCCTCTTTACTTCTTTAGTAGCTTAATTAATTTGTTTAATTAGTTAAGTGATTTTGTAATTAATTAATTAGCTTGTTAGTTAGTTGATTTGTTTTATTTATTCGGACCCTCCATCGAGACGGCGGACTTTGTAATAAGTGTGCATGAGTGTGTGAATGTCTTCCAACCCCACGTCTTTCTCCCTTTTACTTAACTGCTTACGATGGTTAGTTCTAGGTCATGTTTCAATTAGCATACTTATGCTCGCATGTTTGCATCCATTTATCTGTCTTGCATGCACCGGGCTCGGCGCATCACAACTAACTACATTGTATTTCAATTCCAAGTTGAGTACATGTATCAGTTGTTGGATTTTATATGCCATCTTAGAATAGCTGAGCCTATTTCTAGTTGCATTTTGCATGTGTTGCAGTTGGCATCTTAACATGAACTAGGATAATGCATTGATTACTAATTAGTTTTTGTCTTGACTCAGAGTACTAGGTAAGTTTTTATGCTTTAGCATCTTGCATGTGTGTGAGTGTTGCCATGATTGCATGCTTGCCATGAGGCTATTTGCTTATGTGATATAACTGCCTGAATGCCTGTGGGTGAAGGTTAGATTACTTGAATTGGAACAATTCATCAAATGCGAGTTTTTTTAAACCCACTTGGGAGTGGCAAAATCATGTTTTCCTAAGCCCACCTGAGGGTGACAAAGCCACGTCTTAGCCTACTTGCGAGTAGCAAACTTCAAACCATTTTCAAAACAAACGGATATGCGATGCTTTGTTCCAAATTAGGCGATCTAGTCTATACTCGTGTGTTGTGCGCATCACATAGTAATTCTAGCTAATTAACCGGAATAAGAACACATGTGGTTTCAAAAACAAAATATCATGCTTAGTACAGGCCGATCTTTGATCGGGCGAGCGGGGGTGCTCATAGATGACCTTCCCCAATCGTACCCAAGTTCTCGAGCCGAGGCAACTTTGGTGATGACGGACACGTGGCCTTAGGCACGAGTCAGGGTTTCCTAAATTCTCCGAAATAAAACATTTAGGTGGCGACTCTGTATCTGGCAAAGCAGTCCATGTTTGGCACTTCTTTCTTAAAATCAGTTTTCCAAAACGATTTGCCGAATTTGGACTCTTTGGTGGTTTATCAATCTCACATCGCACATTGTGAGGTCAGATTAAGAACCGTGACATTTGAGTCCGAATTGTAGCATGAGGCCCTCGGGGCGCGTCTACAGTTTCTAGCGACTCTGTTGGGGATCTAGAGAACTTGACTCGAACTCATGATATCTTATTTTGATTACACTTATGTGTCTCTTTGCATTGCATTTGCATTGGTGCGCCTAGGACACCGTGTTTGCCGTATTCTATTCCTGAACGGTTTACTGGAGGCTTATTTTGAGAAGCATGCCAGAAGGCTGACCGGTTGTGGGCTCTGCCACGACGGGAACACAAACCCCGACTGTTACCGGGGCACCCTTTTTGACCATTCGACTTAGTGCATATCGGAAACTGTAGTGACCATTCCAAGTTAGGATAGGTTGCTTCCCTGTTTCTAGGTTGTTTGAAACCGCTGTATGCGTAGTGAAACCCTAGCTCCTGACAATAGGACAGGGAAACCCTACCCCAACATAGGGGTGTTTTGATTCTCACTTGCTTGCTATGTGCTTTTAGAGTTGGCCTCTACAGGAATGCACGTATCAGTTTGCAAGTCTGGGTATCAGGCCTGCGGGCATCATCATCAATATTTGGGAATCAGTTTTGAGGCAGAATTTTGGGGCATAATTTAGTAAGAAGCACAGTCATATAGCTATGCTCGTATTTGTTCTGGTGAAATCAAGCTGAGATGCTATCTGTTTTCTCTTTTGCTAGGTAGTTTTGGAACCATAGCTTCAAAAGGCCCCAATATCCCCCGAGTACATCGGACTTGTGTTGATAGACTTTGTCAGGTCAGAGATTCAATTCAAGGGCACCCAGTGTTTCCTTCGCCGAGGCAAGGCAAAGAAGGGCCAGACAAGGCTCACCAGTTCATCTGATCCGATAGTCACCAGTCACATCACCTTCATTCAAACTTGGCAGACCGTGATGGCACAGAGTCCGGAAGAAGTTGTGGCCATGACAGCAACATTAAACTAGGGAATCCCCAAGCAGGGTGAGACCAGTGCTTAAATGAAACCCACATCTGGGGCACCTACCACACATCCTATCTCGGGACCCCAGCCGAACTTGGACCCACTCCCGCCAGCTAAAGATTTGCAAGGTCTGGATCCCCGAGAAGGGTTGGCTCAAGCCCGAGTTTTAAGATCCTTGGCGCAGCCTACTGAGAGGCTTTATTCCCTTGATACTACTGATCTTGATCCTAGCTCGGAGAAAATTGCGAACCTTGAGGAGCAGGTCAAAATGGTACAGGGCTTTAACTCCATTCATGGCATTGAGGATGCGTACACCGAGGTTGCCGTAAGACTCCTAGATAGATTCAAAATGCCACATATTGACTGTTTCGACGGGTCTGGGGATCCTATGGCACACATCCAGCTTTTTGTGGATATCCTGAAATCGATTGGTCTAACTCAGCCACAGAAACCCTCTCTGTACGCTAGAACCCTGTCGGGTGCAGCCGCTACTTGGTATGCCGAGTTGGAGGATACAGTGAAGCAAAACTTGGAGATATTGGCTGGGGCCTTTGTTGATCAATATTCTTACAACACCCTGGTTGAAATGACCTTGCAAGAGCTTGAAGCAACCCGCCAGAACCCAACAGAGCCTTTTTGTGGAATTTATTGCAAGGTGGAGAGCAAAGGCAGCATAGATGACAGATCGCCCTTCAAAAAGGGATCAAGTGCTGATAGTGGTGCAGAATCTTGAGCCTGATATGCTGCAAAAGTTGATAGTCGTTCCATTATCCACTTTTAAGAGTTTGCATGAACTGGGGATTCAGATCGAGAATGCGTTCAATAGAGGGATTATTCCCAAAACAAGTGAATCAGTAAGGAGGGTGTTTTCCGGGAGTACCCATGCCAGTAGCACTGTTCCCAAACCCACTAAAATCAATACAGTCGCCATAGCTGACCCTTTTGCTGAGACCAACCTACAAATAGCCAGCCCAACCCAAGCTCAAGCAGGACTTTCACCCCCCTCTATATAAGCCTAACCAGCGCACTAAAAGTCCTGATGGAAAAAGGGTATCTCAAACCCCTTAATCCTCAACCTTTGCCTGACCCACTACCTGCTAGACATAACCCCACCAAATACTGCGTATATCATCAGCAGCGCGGCCATGGCACCGATGGTTGCTACCGTCTTCGTCATGAGATCCAGAATCTCATTGACAACTGAACAGTAGCTCCACCTCAAAACCCCAAGGACCAAGTACCTCATCCACATCTCAACCTCGGCCACACACTGCCACCCACCTGCAATCCTAGTATATACACCCCGACCCATCTACCCAAGCCTGAGATGCTTATCCCGGAAAGCATGGACTTAAGCATAATGGATGCACTTCAACCCCAATCATCTCAAAGCGAAGGACCCACTACTTCTGAGCTAGGGAGCATGATTGAAGATTTGCAAAGAACTGTGGCAGATCTGACCTTTGGAATATTGGCTCCGTCATCGACCATATAGCATGCCAGAAATTTCGTACAAAAAGACTCCCCAATTTTGGGACAAGTTGTAATTGAAGAAGGCCAATCCCTTGGAAAAGTAGAGGCTAGTGGTAAGAACAAGGTAGGGGCAAGCATTGGTCCCCATGAACATCTTCAGTGGGCTGTTGAGGCTTTGAAAGCCGAAGGGTTGAACAAACAACAATTGATTGCAGTTGTTGCAAAGATTGTGGACAGCACTTTTGCCACTCAGAATGAGAGCAGTTTGAATCAAGGGGCAAGTCGAGAGAAGGGCTGTCATACCAGAAATGTTCCTCTCAGCTCTAATCCTGCACTCGGAAGAAATCAACAAACCCAGTCAGCGCCCATCAATCCCTATGCTAGTGCATCCAGTAAAAATCCGCAAACCCCGAAGTACCCACCCTGAGGCCAGAGAGTCTTCCATGCCCTCTACATGACTTTGTCCAAAGCTTTCCAAATCCTCGTTGGACAAGGCCATTTCAAACCCCTTGAGCCTCGGCCTCTCCCTGGTCGTCTTCCAGCTAGTCATGATGCTGCCCAGTACTGTGCCTTCCATTAACAAACCGGTCATGGCACTAACCTTTGCTTTCGTCTTCGTCACGAAATACAAGATCTGATTTACAATGGGGTTATTGTCGTGCCAGGCTCTGCAAAGTCTATCGGCACTGGATCAGTGAATTTGGGGGATAATGTGATTATGTGATCGGGGGATGAACCACCTGCGGATGGCGCTCAGTTTACTCCAGATATAGTAGATGGCACGCACTATTTTGAGCATTTGCGAATGCTGATTATTTTACTTTCTGACTTGGGTATTGGGTCAGTCTTGTTGTATTGTATTGAGTCAGTCCTTTTGTACCGAGTCAGTTGCGTTTGTCTTATTGTATCGCGTCAGTCATGTTGTATAGGAGTCGGGTGATTCTGGGGGTGTTACCTCGGGCATCACTATCTCGTTTTGTGTTTGTCTTTTCACTTTCTTTTGTGTTTGTTTCTACCATGGAGCCAGTTGCACCGGAAGATCTGAATGAAACAGCAGTGGTTTTCACGCTTTTGTGTTTGTTTCTACCTAGAGCCAGTTGTGCCAGAAGTTTGAATGAATTTGCAGTGCTTTTCACCTACTTTTCTGTGCCTTGAAATCATTGCTTTGACCTAAGTTTTTCAAAACTTTTTGAACACTGTGATGAAAACGAAGAGGGAGGAATTCCTCGGGATTTGCAAAACTTTGATCATTTGAGAGAAAGAGAGGCGTGCTAAGCCCTTAATGAATGAGATCATGTTTGATATTGTGAGTACTAGGAATGATCCTAGCTTGATCCAGATTGGTTCTACATTGTCTTCAGCACGAGCGACTAGTCGCTTTTTAAAAAGATTTCAAAAAATATTTTGCGCTGTCCTGCAAAGACCTGTATGGAATAGCTCTTGAGATTGTGCAGCCTAGGATCGCTCTCAGTCTCAAGACTCGACCCCTGGCTTTCAAACCTTGAACTTGGATTCTGAATGTTCGAAGGTCAATCATGATGAGAGGCCTGTGTGGCCAGATTTGAAGCAGCCCATGAACTAGGGGCAAGGAAGTCAAATCAGGAAGATCAGATGCCATCAAAAGGAGCTTGTGAAGCTGGATAAGAAGCAGCCCTTGAAGTAGGGGCACAAAAAATGTCAGATGTGCTTGAAGAGTAAAAAATTGGGACATTTCTCAAGCTAATGAAGATCGGCAAGAATGCCAAATCCCAGAAGGGAGGAAAGAAAAAAGTATTGCTAAAGGACAACTGAGTTCCTATCCACAACACTAGAGGCAATTTGAACCCCCATTGGATGGACTTTTACACCACCAGCGAACAACAACCATTCTCTTGGATACAGGTGGCTTCGAGATCTCAAACCGATCAACATAGACCAAGTTATAACTTTTACCCTTGAGGGGCTCGCTGGGCCTAAAACCCAGAAGGACGACGCAGGCAAAAGTTAGAGCAAAAAGAAAAAAAAAAGAAAAAAGAAAAAAAAGAAGTGAAAAGAAAAAGAAAAAGGAAAGAAATGAATGCAAAGAAATGAAAAGAAAAGAAAAACAAAGCTCGCGAGACTGAAAACCCGGAGGGCGGCCTTGGCAAAAGTTAGAGCGCAAAAGGAGAGGTTAATACCCGAGTGTACCTTAACCCGGAACTGCGTAAGGCTTGATTCCCATGTTTGGGATACGTAGGCAACTTCATTCTGAAGTCAAACCATAAACACTTCAAATTCGACTGTGTCCATGTGATGGTTCTAGTCATCTTGGTCTTCTCTGTATCCAAGAATTCGGTTGTAGTTATCACTATGAGGACTGGTTACCATGTGCTGCAGCGCTATTCAGACTAGGGGCAACTTTCCGTTGTCGTGCAGTGTTGTGGTGTTATTTAGAGTAGGGGAAACTTTCTGTTGCCATGTAGTGCCGTTCAGACAAGGGGCAATTTTCCATTGTTTTGGATCTGAGGTTGTGCATCTCAAAAGTAAATTCTGCGTTGGTCGAGCAGTGGCCATTTGCAAAAATAGTTTTTGAGAATTTTTAATGAGGTTGACTAATTCTTTCAAAAATTGTTCCATTTTTCTAAATCTGGACCATTTCTTGGACCAAAAAAAGGAAAATTTTTAGTGCTCATAGCCTAACTTGCATGATTTCAAATCAAAAAATCGAATAAGTATGTCATTCTAACTCTCATGTTGGTCAAAATTGTTTTAGTAGAAAACCAAAACAAAAAATGGTCAAAATCATGAACTAGGGGCACAGTTGAGTCAGGCTTCCTGTCTTTTTCCCGTTGTCAATGCATTTTCCAGAAAGGGCACCATACTTGCCGGAAAGGGCACCGTATTCGCCAGAAAAGGCATAGCTAAAGCTAGTAGCAAAGGGCCAAAAGCTTTCTCATCCTCCAAGCAGTGAGGTATCAAACCAAGTTCGAAGCACGAATTGGAAGTGGAGCAGGATATTTAGTTCCCTCATCTGGATGATCAAATCAAAAATTGGCGTCTGATCCAGAATGGGGACGTAGAAAATGCAATGTGTGAGGCCAATCAATTGTATACCTTGCCGGTGAGACGTGCCGACTCATTTTCGGTCAAGCTAAGCCAAGGTCATCGTCAACCGATCTCAGTTGTAGACCTGATGTACACCCAACTGTAGCGCAACCCCTCTGTGGGAGGAACTCACTAGTTGTGAGTGAAAGAAGAAGAATTTAGTAGAATGCTAGGGGCACGAGCCCACAACTTCCTCTTCATCCATCAACCACCCAAGGGAGGGATAAAAAAAGAAGAGAGATTGAAGAATAAAGAGATGAGTGCTAAGAGAAAATGTGGGAAAAGGACTTTTTCAGAAAAATAGAGATTGAGTGCCAAAGTGATGTGAGAATCACAAATGACAAAGGGTGGGAAACAACACCTGAAGAAACTGGCTCCTCGTGAACGAAGAGGTCTCTTGCCTTTGTAACCCGCCTGAGTGTCGTGTGTGTTGTTTTGTTTGTCTCGATTCTTGTTTTGAGTCATTTCGAGTGTCAATAGATATGTTTAGGTTGTTTACCTTTGTTTTCATTTGTTGAGTCGTGGTGTGCTATGGTCAGTCATAGGATCAATACCCAGTTAAGAGCTCGTTTCTCAATTTCAAATTCAAATATAAAATCGTTTTGTGCTCAGAGTGCTGTGCCATTCTCCACATTTGTACAAAACAAGATTCTTTCTTAAACCGCAGGGTTCAACCAAGGTCATTTGAGAACAGTAGAACCAGGACCTATCTGAAGCTATATTGGTTCCAGACTACAAAGCAAAAGAAAAGAGGGAAAATCGAAGCATTTGAGTGTGTTTCACCTTCATCAAATTCCGTGATTGTACTCCGGATGTACCTCTTCAAGCCTTGTCAATGCTCTGAAGTATGAGTGTGCCTCTACCTCAAGCTCAAGCTCAAGCCTGTTTCAAAGCCAGAATGGCGACCAAAAGTGCTCTCCCTGTGTATCATTCCATGCCAGGGGCATTTTGCCCGTGTTTGCAATAAGTTCCTAGGAGACCAACTGCGATGGTGGAAACTAGATTTCGAATTGCTGTTGCCTAGAACGCAAAGGTTCGGGATTTCTGAGACTAAAGTCTGGTTTAAATACCTAGGGGTGTATCCTCGGCTTGAAATCTGTATGGAAGCCCCATAGGTTGAGATAGCATGTGTGTGTCTCAATTATGGATACTGAACCAACCTAGTCTGTCACCCCGTTGGAGAATAGGGAAAGTTGTGAACATGGCCAGGAAGAAAGGTTGTTCCTATAGCTTGGAGGCATGAGATGCAGAGGCAAGAAATCCCCAACAGCACGAGAGAATGCAAGGGAAGTACTTTTTTTAAGCTTAAGTGGCTTGTGCGGGAGCTTTGGAATGTGTTTTTAGCATGTGATGCTCAACACGTACGAGGTGTATCCTTTTAATTTGTTGCAACTCCTCCAATAGGTAAACCAGAGGTTGCGTTTGAATCGATCTTGTCAAGACGCGCATTTTTTCATTAAGCATATTGCATCGAATATGCATTGATTATTGTGCACAGAATATGGATGCGCGTTTCAGTTGCATTGTTATGCACACTCTAGTTGCATTGTTATACACGTTCCAGTTGCATTGTTATGCATACTTCACTTGCATTGTTGTGCAAACTCCAGTTGCATTGTTATGCACGTTCTAGTTGCATTGTTATGCACACTCCAGTTGTATTGTTAGGCACACTTTACATGCATTGTCACGCATGTTCCAACTTGCGTTGTTATGCACCATTCCAACTGCATTGTTATGCACTCTTTACTTGCATTGTTATTCACACTTTACTTGCACGCACCTTCATTTGCATTGTTATGCACTCTTCACTTGAATTGTTATGCACATTTCAGTTGCATTGTTATGCACACTCTAGTTGCATTGTTATGTACGTTCTAGTTGTATGGTTATGAACACTTTACCTGCATTGTTATGCACACTTCATTTGCATTGTTATGCACCACTTTACTTGTGTTGTCATGCACGTCCCGCCTGCATTGTTATGCACCCTTCCACCAGCATTGTTATGCACTCTTCACATGCGTTGTCACGCACGTTCCAACTTGCATTGTTATGCACCATTCCAACTGCATTGTTATGCACTCTTCACTTGCATTATTATGCACACTTCACTTGCATTGTTATGCACCGTTTCACTTGCGTTGTTATGCACCCTTTCAGTTGCATTGTTATGCACACTTTACTTGCATTGCTATGTATGTCTCACGTGCATTGTCATGCACATTTTCACTTGCACTACTATGCCTGTATCATGTGCATTGTTATGCAACGTCGCACTTGCATCTATCACACTCATTTACTTTGTGCATCTGGCACAGAATTTCATTACAATTGTGTATTTGTGGTACAGTCTGGTACCTATCTCTTTTATCTCAGGACGCGCGAAGCGCGACCCTAGATGGGTTTTATCTCAGGATGCGTGAAGTGCGGCCCTGGACGGGTTGTATCTCTGGATGCGTGAAGCACGACTCTAGGCGGGTTTTATCTCAGGACGCATGAAGCGCGGCCCTGGGCGGGTTTTATCTCATGACACGTGAAACACGGCCCTGGGCGGGTTGTATCTCAGGGCGCGTGAAGCGCGGCCCTGGACGGGTTTTATCTCGGGATGCGTGAAACGCGACCCTAGATGGGTTTTATTTCGGGACGCGTGAAGCACGAGCCTGAATAGTTTTTGGACCTCTTCTCACGATTTCAGCGTGGTTAGGTTGTCCCCTTCCTCACACGATTTCAGTGTGTTTGGAATTTATCTCAGGTTGCGTGGAACGCGCTTCTGATTGGTTTTCTTTGTTCTTCCTCCTCTTACGGTTCTAGCATGGTTGGAGTGTGTTCACCCTTTGCATCTACTATACTATCTCTTACTTCGCATCTATTATCTATTGCATCATATCTGTTTTATCGTCTAGTCTAGGAGACCTTAAATCCTCTAAAGGTGCAATTCCTTTGGTGTTTGTCGTGCCCGAACGACTTTCAGTGGTCTGGTATAGCCACCTGCCTGTGTTAGCGGTGAGTTCCTAAGAGATCAACTGAGACGGTGGAAACTAGAGCTCGAATGGCTCATGCCTAGAACGCAAAGGTTCGGGATTTTCGAGACTAAAGTCTGGTTTAAATACCCAGGGGTGTATCCTCGACTTGAAATCTGTATAGAAGCCCCATAGGTTGAGATAGCATGCGTATGCACCTCAATTCTGGATACTGAACCAACCTAGTATGTCACCCTGTTGGAGAATAGGGAAAGCTGCGACCATAGCCAGGGAGAAAAGTAGTACCTGTGGTTCAACCAAGAAGAAGCGAAAGATCCCTAGCAGCATGAGGTGAGTCATCACCAATTTCCCCTACAAGGTACTTTCACTTCCCAGCTACATTGCATTTTGTCATCCATAACATCTATCGCATTGCATATAGCATCTATCGTATGCATCTATTGCATCTACTGCATTGCATCCTTTCCATGTTAAGCTTAGTCTGGCATGTGCTCATACCATTTCCTTCGTTGAAGCATGATTCTATGATAATGTGTACGCGCCTATTCCACTAAGAGAATTGTGGTCTGAGGGTGTCGGCACCATTTATGTGTTAGACGTGGTCTGTTTTCTGTCTACGCCTTCTCTAAGTAGAAATGTGGTTTGGCCGCGTGCCTTATTCACTTCATCCATTGGATCCATTGAATTATAGTTAGTTGCATTCAGCATATAGGATCACGATATTTCCTTAGCAGATCATCCCTCACTTATATCATGCCACCCAATTACTTGTATCTTGTTTTCTTTCTGCGAAACACATAGTTCTTCCTATGCACACACCTATCCCACTAAGAGAGTTGTGGTTTGAGGTTCCCGGCACCTTTTCTGTGTTAGACGTAGTTTCATTTTGCATCTCCATCGCTTTATGATATTTGTGTGGTTTTGTACTGCTTGTGGTTTGATTATTTCGATACATTGCATATCATTTGCATTGTTTCATTACATTGCATTGCATAAATCATGAATTTTCAAACCGGCTTCACGCAGCGTATAAGTCCAATTATCAAACTGGCTTCGCGCAGCATATAAGTCCAATTATCGAACCGGCTTCGCGTAGCGTATAAGTCCAATTATCGAACCGGCTTCACGTAGCGTATAATTCCAATTATCAAATCGGCTTCGCACAACGTATAAGTCCAATTTTCAAACCAGCTTCACATTGCGTATAAGTCCAATTATCAAACTAGCTTTGCTTAGCGTATAAGTCCAATTATCAAACCGGCTTCGCTTAGTGTATAAGTCCAATTTTCAAACCAGTTTCGCGTAGCGTATAAGTCCAATTTTCAAACCGAGTTCACTTAGCGTATAAGTCCAATTATCAAACCAGCTTCGCTTAGCGTATAAGTCCAATTTTCAAACCGGCTTCGCTTAGCGTATAAGTCCAATTATCAAACCGGCTTCGCGTAGCGTATAAGTCCAATTATCAAACCGGCTTCGCTTAGCGTATAAGTCCAATTTTCAAACCGGCTTCGCATAGCGTATAAGTCCAATTTTCAAATCGGGTTCGCGTAGCGTATAAGTCCAATTATCAAAATCTCCCTTCATATCATTTGCATCTTGCCCTTGAACTACGCTGGTTTGATTCCTTGCAAAGGGATACGTAGGCAGCTTGCGGGTTCAACCAACTGCATTTGTATTTCGTTTGTTTGTCCATGTCTTCGGCCTCATGAAAAATAGGTCGTCTCTATGCTTTGACATTCACTCATGTCATTTCATGACTTTGAGCTCTGTCAAAGAGGGGCAACTGTAGGCACCCCATTTTTGACCATCCTTAAGACTTGGGCGTCATTGATGGTTTACTTGGTGATGAAAGATGTGCAAGGCAAAGGTTCGATTTCTTCAGCAAGAGGAGAGCCAAATCCTAACCTCACCCCCCATTTTGGACCAAAGCTATTTTGGATGGTTTTTTTAGACCTTAAAACCCTCTCTTCCAAAACATTTTTGAAAAAGAATTCCTACGATGTTTCAAGGCTCGCATTTTGTTAAATGTTATGTTTTTCGGTAAATTGAGCAAGGTCAAAGTGGAAATGAATGAAAGAGAGATGAAATCTTTGAAAAATCTTTCAAAACACCTTGTTTAGAGGGTTTGGGGTTGAGGAAAATTGGAGAAGAGGGAAGAAACCAAGTTGAGGAAGAAGATAGGTATGAACCGTTAAGAGAGAGGTGAGCGGTCCTCACTAAATCAGGCCTATCTGTCTATGCACTACGATTTAAGATATGAGCTACCACCATTGGAAAGAAGACTTCCTAGGATTCATTTTTCAGTCAAGAATCTCCTCAAACCGAGTCCGGATGGGAGAGATATGGCTGGTTGAGGTTGGGCATCATTCCGGTTGGACCGAAACTGAGCAGCTTCACCAAAAGAGGCATAACGTTTTTCACAGTTGGAATTTTTATGCAAGGCTTCCACCATTGGAAATCTTACTTTTGGGGTTTCAATTTGGACACAAGAATGACCCAAAAAGGAGTTCATATTAAGGAGTTATGCCCATTTGAAGTCGGGCTTGAAAAATAGATTTTGTTGGCCGATCGGCCAAAAAAGTAGCAGATAAGTGGCAGATCAGCACCAAAGATGGCCGACCGGCCAAGAGTGACCCAAACTTAGATTTTTTGAAGATATTTTATCTCCAACTGTTCCACACAACCTCCAGCTGTCCCATACTTAGATATTTTCGACCAAAAGCTTTGCATTGTTGTATATGAAGCCAAATATCTCATATTCAACGACCAAGAACTTCCTAAGAAAGTTTGGGAGCCTCTCTCTCTAAAAAGTCCTCTCTCTCTAGAAATTTTAGACCTAAATCTCTACCTCTCCCTCTCTAGTTTCCTCTATCTCTTGCTCTTTGTTGCATAGAAGTGCATCGAAGTAGAGAAACATGCCTAGTTTGCCTGTGCATCCTTGATCAAAGTTGCCTATCTTTGGGAGGAGGTTTCTTGAAGCTTACTTGGGACTTTGTTTGAGTTCTAAAAGGTGTTTTGGCTCAGATTTTGGGCTGGTTTTGTAGCTGTACAGCAAGGATAAGATCTCCCTCTTTTAAGCTCATTTTTGTACACTATCTTGGCCACCTTAGCATGCTTGTTTTGCCACCCTTTCAAATTGATTTGGGCTTGGTTTTGAAATGAAGAAAGGTCTGATTTTCAGTCCTAAAAATGTTGGTTGAAGCCTTGTTTGGCTAGGGGTGTTGTCTCTCCCTTTTGTTCCTTAGTTTGTATAGCTTTTGAGCCATCTTCTAAGGCCTTTCAAAACAATGTTTCATGGCCTTTTAACCACTGAAATCCAGAGTATTTTTAGTGGTAAAAACCCTATTTTGAGGCCCCAAATGGGTGGGGGTTGTCCCCCCTCCTCTTCTCTTGTTTGCACGTCTTATTGGCCTATCAAATGAGCATATGTTTCTACAATTTTGAGGCTTAGTTCAGGCACTTTTTGTTACTTTTGGGACCTTCCTTAACTCTGTCCATGGCTGGTTTGATCACCTTATGCGTGCTTTATACACTTGTAGTGTAATTCTTTCAAACTAGTCTTATATGCCTCATGAAGTAGCATGTTTGTTAAGCATGTATAGGCTCCATTTCAGCATGTTTTTGGCCATTTTTTAGCATTTCATGACTCTTTATAAAGTTGGTTCGATAGCCTATTGCATGCTCCATGCACTTGTAGTGCAATCCTCTTCACTAGCCTAACGTGCTTTGTGCTTTGAGCCTTTGTTCTAGCATGATTTTGGCTCAACTCAAAGAAGATTTTATTCATATTTCAGCATCTTTAAGCTCTATTTGAAGTGTTTTGGGTCATGCATGCTATGTTTTGTATAGCTATAGTGCATTTTAACTCACTAGCCTTGAGTTTCCAAGCCACTAGCATGCATTGCTTGGGCTATTTGCATGATTTAGCATCATTTGGAATGATATTTCAGAGCACGTGTCATTGCCATGCACTCACATGTTTCACTCATTCAATGCTTTGAAGGGTTCATGCTTTATGTCTTAAAAAAAGAGCCCATGTGTATGCCATCTTGCCTAGGCTTTTGGACTACCATTTCAGTGCATTTTGGGTTTTATTTTTTCCATGATATAACTCTATTTTTGGTTGGTTAGGGCATCCCTCATTTGCTTCTTACACTTGTAGTGTAAGTCTTCTTTACTAGTCTTGCACGCCTAATGAGTGAGCTTTTTTTTTGGGTGAATAAGACATAAATAAAAACACAGAAGATTACACATTTACAAGGGGCATGCCCCAGGCCCAAACCAAAAACAAAACAAAAACAACAAAACGAAAAAACAAAAAACAAAAAAACCTAGATACTAGCATGTGTTGACTTGGTATTAGCCCATTTTTGGTGTTAGTTTGACATGCCATAACTCTGATTTTTGTTGGTTAAGTCATCACATGCTTGACTTTGGTAGGTGTAGTGTAAACCTCCTTATTGGCCTTACATACTCCATGTTTTGACCCTTCATGCTAGCTTGTTTTGGCTTTGCACCATGCATGTTTTGTCATTGTTTTGGCATGGTCTAGGACTTTTTTGGGTTGTATTGGCCATATGTTTCATGCATTGCATAGCTATAGTGCAAATGCCTTGACAAGTCTTGAGTTTTGAGGCCTCTACCATGCTATACTTGTGATGTTTACATGCCTTGGCATCGTTTTAAATGATATTTCAGAGCTTATGTCTTTGCCATACTCTCATGGTTATCACTCTTTAAGTGCTCTTGAGAGTTGCACCTTTGTGCCTAGTTCATGGGCCAATGCATGAGCATGCATTTTATTACTTTCAACGTTAGCATTTTAGAGCATTTTGACTATTATTTTGGCATGCATGAGGACTATTTAGGGTTGATTTAGTCCATTGAGCATTGCATGGTATAGCCTTAGCGATGTGTACTTCATTAGCTTTAATGCTTAAGGACCCTAGCATGCCATGCTTGTGTTGCTTGCATGATATGTCATCATTTCATACCTTATTTCCATGCTTATAGTGTTGCTACACTCTCATATTTGTCACTCCTTGAGCACTTTTGAGAGTTATGCTTTTATGCTTAGTTGGTGGGCTAGAGCATGTGCATGCATTGCCTTGCATTTCATGCCATCATTTAATCACTTTGGCAACTGATTTGGGCCTATTTGAGAGCTGTCCATTTTGGTTTAAGCCTATCCTTTGTATGTTGTTGCATGCTTGCCTTGCATGTTGTCGCATGCTTGTTGCATATTTAGTACCTTGCATGTTGTTGCATGCCAGTATGTTGCATGCTTATCCCTTAATCATGTTGTCACATGCTTGTCTCATTTTGTATGTTGTTGCATACTTGTCCACCTATGCGTGCCTTGCATGCTTGAATGTTCATGTTGCATCTTGCATACTTGTTTAGGTTGCATTGTATTTGGCATACTTGCTTGCATTACATTGTGTTTGGTTTGGGGTGTCAAGCCAAACACGAGGACCATGGGACGTTTCGTACTTGAAGTGACGAAATATGCCCCAATCCTCGGTCGCCGACGCTCTAGATCAAACATGATAGAGTTCTAGGCATTCATATGTTTTTGTTGCATTCATTCCACATTGATGTGCACACTTAGCTCCTCTGGCCATCATGCATTGAAATGCACGATTGATAGTCCGAAGGTCGAGGACTACACCCTTTTGAGTCTCAGACATGATAAGGGGGGGTGGTCGTGCAAACATTGCCTTGTAAATGTAGTGCCATGCTCTGTTTGTCCTCTGCTGCAACAAAACAGCATTCTACAGGAAGAAATGGCCGGTTGGCTACTTTCAGTGCCGATCGGCTAACCATTGTTGGTCGATAGCATCATAATTGGTCGATGGCACCTTTCCATTGGCCGATGACCACTCCTCTGGGCCGATGGCCTCTCACAGTGTACAGGAAGTGATTCAAAAGCATCCTTGAGACTTGTCCAGTTTTCAGAGGTGCAGAGTAGTGTAAACAGAGGCAACATGAGCATGGCGATGGATTTCTGCGCGGAGCCGAGCATGAGTGTATTTGTCCCTCTTCCCAAGGCCTCTTTACTTCTTTAGCAGCTTAATTAATTTGTTTAATTAGTTAAGTGGTTTTGTAATTAATTAATTAGCTTGTTAGTTAGTTGATTTGTTTTATTTATTCGGACCCTTCATCGAGAGGGTGGACTTTGTAATGAGTGTGCGTGAGTCTGTGAATGTCTTCCAACCCCACGTCTTTCTCCTTTTTACTTAACCGCTTACGATTGTTAGTTCTAGGTCATGTTTCAATTAGCATACTTATGCTCGCATGTTTGCATCCATTTATCTGTCTTGCATGCATCGGGCTCGGCGTATCATAACTAACTACATTGTATTTCAATTCCAAGTTGAGTACATGTACCAGTTGTTGCATTTCACATGCCATCTTAGAATAGCTGAGCATATTTCTATTTGCATTTTGCATGTGTTGCAGTAGCCATCTTAAGATGAACTAGGATAATGCATTGATTACTAATTAGTTTTTGTCTTTACTCAGAGTACTAGGTAAGTTTTTATGCTTTAGCATCTTGCATGTGTGTGAGTGTGGCCATGATTGAATGCTTGCCATGAGGCTATTTGCTTATGTGATATAACTGTCTGAATGCCTGTGGGTGAAGGTTAGATTACTTGAATTGGAACAATTCATCAAATGCGAGTTTTTTTAAACCCACTTGAGAGTGGCAAAATCATGTTTTCCTAAGCCCACCTGAGGATGACAAATCCACGTCTTAGCCTACTTACGAGTAGCAAACTTCAAACCATTTTCAAAATAAACGGATATGCGATGCTTTGCTCCAAATTAGGCGATCTAGTCTATACTTATGTGTTGTGCGCATAACATAGTAATTCTAGCTAATTAATCGGAATAAGAACACATGTGTTTTTAAAAACAAAATATCATGCTTAGTACAGGCCGATCCTTGATCGGGCAAGCGGGGGTGCTCATAGATGACCTTCCCCAATCGTACCCAAGTTCCCGAGCCGAGGTAACTTTAGTGATGACGGACACATGGCCTTAGGCACGAGTCAGGGTTTTCTAAATTATCCAAAATAAAACATTTAGGTTGCGACTCTGTATCTGGCAAAGCAGTCCATGTTTGGCACTTCTTTCTTAAAAATTCTGTTTTCCAAAACGATTTGCCGGATTTGGATTCTTTGGTGCTTTATCAATCTCACATCGCACATTGTGAGATCAGATTAAGAACCGTGGCATTTGAGTTCGAACTGTAGTATGAGGCCCCCGGGGCGCGTCTACACCTCTTCATCTAACACTTTTCAATAAAATCAAATTCTCTCTAAAGTGAAAAACCTAAAGATTTCTGTCCGATCAAAAACTTTTAATAATTTCTAAAATTCTACTCTGGTTTTCTTTCAAAATTCTTTCCCCCCAAGGAGCTTTGGATTTTATTCCAAGTACCTAATCAAACAATTGTCTCCTTGGTCAAATATCTTTTCTGAGATTTTGAATTTTATTCAAAATTGAAGATTTGGTCACCACTTCCTTATCTACCATTTTTCATAAAAGTCGAAATTCCCCCCTAAAGTCAATGATTTAAAGATTCTTATTCAATCAAACACCTTCCATAACCTCTAATGCTCTACTTAAGTTGGAAAGTTCCTTTTTTTTTTTTTAGAAATTATTCTTTAATCACATGTTTTATTGGGGATTTAAATTTTAAGAAGAAAAAAATTCTTTTTTTTTTTTATCACCAAGCTAAGAACCCAAATTCAAACACAAATTCTTTAAAATTTGAAAACAACCGCCCTAATTTACTAATGATTACTCATATCATTATCAAAATATGAATCACTGCCAAAATTGAACCCCTAAATCTTTGTAATTCGATCATTACCACGAATAACTCGGATTGCAACAGAATCAATTCACTCCCATATCATACGCCCCAGATTCTTGGAATGAAATCATTGACTTTCTGGTTGTTGATCTCTGGAATCAAATCAAATCAGTTTCAAAATATCACATAATTTGCATTCACGCATATTGGGGAGTACGGTTTCCCTGTCCTAATTTAAAAATGAGATCCACGATTCACTAAATCATTCGAAGAGGCAATAATACAATCGTAGAAAGGACGGTATCGTACCCTAGTTTGGAAGGTGCTAACGCTCTCTCTATGCAAAAGGTAAGTTTGGTCCCAAAAAGGTACGTCGGTTATTACTATCAATATACCACTCCTTCCACAAGGGAATGATCAAACAGTCCTAGTAGCATAATCTAATGCTTGGCTTGTTGACATAACATAACCCATGAATATTGTCCGAGATATTATGCAACAAACTTGAGAATAGGTGAACGGACCCAGTCAATTTTGTTTAACACTTGCCAGCGGATCTCGAAGTCATCATCATCACCCATTAGGTGAAGGTTGCCCAACCGAGGTAATTTTGAGGAATTTTAATGATAACTACCAGACTGATCAATCTAAACAATTGTCATTCCATTGTCTATTGTTTCCCGCAATGTGCCCCGATTTATTTTCAAAAGTGCGTGATAAAATTTCACCTTCAATTTTTTTTCAAAATAAAGTGCCTTTTTTTATTTAAATTTTGAAAGTTTTCCATTGCCCTTTTTTTTTTTCAAATGTTTTGAGGAGTTCGAATTTTATTCCAATGAATTAATCAAACAATCATCCTTTTGCCAAATATCTTACAAAGGAACCAAAATTTTATTCAAAATGAGAGACTTGATCATTACTTCCTTGTCTGGCATTTCTCCATAAAATTAAGAATCCCTCAACGACAGTGGCCCAAGGATTTTTAGTTGATGAAAAGAACCTTCCATAATTTCTGAACTCTACTAAAATTTTATTGTCAAAAAATTTCCAAGGAATATAAGATCTTATTCGAAGAAATCAATCAAATAGTTACCTCATAGTCAAATGTCTTCTAAGGAAATTCAAAATTTCATTTCAAAGTGAAAGATAGGTCATTACCTCCTCATCTAACACTTTTCAATAAAATCAAATTCCCTCTAAAGTCAAAAACCTAAAGATTTCTGTCTGATCAAAAACTTTTCATAATTTCTAAAATTCTACACGGGCTTTCTTTCAAAATTCCTTCCTCCCAAGGAGCTTTGGATTTTATTCCAAGTATCTAATCAAACAATTGTCTCCTTATTCAAATATCTTACGGGGATTTCAAATTTTATTCAAAATTGAAGATTTGGTCACCACTTCCTTATCTACCATTCTTCGTAAAAGTCGAAATTCCCCCCTAAAGTCAATGACTTAAAGATTCTTATTCAATCAAACACCTTCCATAACATCCAATGCTCTACTTAAGTTGGAAAGTGCTTTTTTTTTTTAGAAGTTATTCTTTAATCACATGTTTTATTGGGGATTTAAATTTTAAGAAGAAAAAAAATTTTATTTTTTTTTATCACCAAGGTAAGAACCCAAATTCAAACTCAAATTCTTTAAAAATGGAAAACAACCCCCCTAATTTACTAATGATTACTCAAATCATTATCAAAATATGAATCACTGCCAAAATTCAACCCCCAAATCTTTGTAATTCGATCATTGCCTCGAATAACTCGGATTGCAACAGAATCAAATCACTGCCATATCAGACGCCCCAGATTCTTGGAATGAAATCGTTGTCTTTCTGGTTGTTCATCTCTTGAGTCAAATCAAATCAGTTTCAAAATATCACATAAGCACATAATTTGCATTCATGCCTATTGGGGGGTACGATTTCCCTGTCCTAATTAAAAAACGAGATCCACGATTCACTAAATCATTCGAAGAGGCAATAATACAATCCTAGAAATGAGGGTATCCTGCCCTTGTTTGGAAGGTGCTAATGCTCTCTATATGCAAAAGGTAAGTTTGGTCCCAAAAAGGTACATCGGTTATTACTATCAATATACCACTCCTTCCACAAGGGAATGATCAAACAGTCCTAGTAGCATAATCTGATGCTTGCCTTGTTGACATAGCATAACCCACGAATATTGTCCGGGATATTATGCAACAAACTTGAGAATAGGTGAACGGACCCAGTCAATTTTATTTAACACATGCCATCGGATCTCGAAGTCATCATCATCACCCATTAGGCGATAGTTGCCCAACCTAGGTAATTTTGAGAAATTTTAATGATTCCTACTAGACTGATTAATCTAAACAATTGTCGTTCCATTGTTTAATGTTTCCCGCAATGTGCCCCAATTTATTTTCAAAAGTGCGTGATAAAATTTCACCTTCAATTTTTTTTTTTCAAAATAAAGTGCCTTTTTCTATTTAAATTTTCAAAGTATTCCTTTGCTATTTTTTTTTCAAATGTTTTGAGGACTTCAGATTTTATTCCGATGAATTAATCAAACAATCATCCTTTAGCCAAATATCTTACAGAGGAACCAAAATTTTATTCAAAATGAGAGACGTGGTCATCACTCCCTTGTCTGGCATTTCTCCATAAAATTAAGATTCCCACAAAGACAGTGGCCCAAGGATTTTTACTCGATGAAAAGAGCCTTCCACAATTTTTGAACTCTACTCAAATTTTATTTTCAAAAAATTTCCAAGGAATATAAGATTTTATTCGAAGAAATCAATCAAACAGTTACCTCATAGTCAAATGTCTTCTAAGGAAATTCAAAATTTCATTTCAAAGTGAAAGACAGGTCATTACCTCCTCATCTAACACTTTTCAATAAAATCAAATTCCCTCTAAAGTCAAAAACCTAAGGATTTCTGTCTGATCAAAAACTTTTCATAATTTCTAAAATTCTACACGGGTTTTCTTTCAAAATTCCTTCCTCCCAAGGAGCTTTGGATTTTATTCCAAGTATCTAATCAAACAATTGTCTCCTTAGTTTTCGGAGATTTCGAATTTTATTCTAAATTGAAGATTTGGTCACCACTTCCTTATCTACCATTCTTCGTAAAAGTCGAAATTCCCCCCTAAAGTCAATGACTTAAAGATTCTTATTCAATCAAACACCTTCCATAACATCCAATGGTCTACTTAAGTTGGAAAGTGCTTTTTTTTTAGAAGTTATTCTCTAATCACATGTTTTATTGGGGATTTAAATTTTAAGAAGAAAAAAAAATTATTTTTTTTTATCACCAAGGTAAGAACCCAAATTCAAACTCAAATTCTTTAAAAATGGAAAACAACCCCCCTAATTTGCTAATGATTACTCAAATCATTATCAAAATATGAATCACTACCAAAATTCAACCCACAAATCTTTGTAATTCGATCATTGCCCCGAATAACTCGGATTGCAACAGAATCAATTCACTCCCATATCAGACGCCCCAGATTCTTGGAATGAAATCATTGAGTTTCTGGTTGTTGATCTCTGGAATCAAATCAAATCAGTTTCAAAATATCACATAAGCGCATAATTTGCATTCATGCCTATTGGGGTGTACGGTTTCCCTGTCCTAATTTAAAAATGAGATCCACAATTCACTAAATCATTCGAAGTGGGAATAATACATTCCAAGAAAGGATGGTATCGTACCCTGGTTTGGAAGGTGCAAATGCTCTCTATATGCAAAAGGTAAGTTTGTTCCCAAAAAGGCACATCGGTTATTACTATCAATATACCTCTCCTTTCATAAGGGAATGATCAAACAGTCCTAGTAGCCTAATCTGATGCTTGCCTTGTTGACTTAACATAACCCATGAATATTGTCTGGGATATTATGCAACAAACCTTAGAATAGGTGAACGGACCCAGTCAATTTTGTTTAACACTTGCCATCGGATCTCGAAGTCATCATCATCACCCATTAGCTGATAGTTACCCAACCTAGGTAACTTTGAGAAATTTTAATGATTCCTACCAGACTGATCAATCTAAACAATTGTCGTTCCGTTGTTTATTGTTTCCCGCAATCTGCCCCAATTTATTTTCAAAAGTGCGTGATAAAATTTCACCTTCAATTTTTTTTTCAAAATAAAGTGCCTTTTTTTATTTAAATTTTCAAAGTATTCCTTTGCTCTTTTTTTTTTAAATGTTTTGAGGAGTTCAGATTTTATTCCGATGAATTAATCAAACAATCATCCTTTAGCCAAATATCTTACAAAGGAACCAAAATTTTATTCAAAATGAGAGACTTGGTCATTACTTCCTTGTCTGGCATTTCTCCATAAAATTATGAATCCCTCAAAGACAGTGGTACAAGGATTTTTAGTCGATGAAAAGAACCTTCCATAATTTTTGAACTCTACTCAAATTTTATTTTCAAAAAATTTCCAAGGAATATAAGATCTTATTCGAAGAAATCAATCAAATAGTTACCTCATAGTCAAATGTCTTCTAAGGAAATTCAAAATTTCATTTCAAAGTGAAAGATAGGTCATTACCTCCTCATCTGACACTTTTCAATAAAATCAAATTCCCTCTAAAGTCAAAAACCTAAAGATTTCTGTCTGATCAAAAACTTTTCATAATTTCTAAAATTCTACACGGGTTTTCTTTCAAAATTCATTCCTCCCAAGGAGCTTTGGATTTTATTCCAAGTATCTAATCAAACAATTGTCTCCTTAGTTTTCGGAGATTTCGAATTTTATTCAAAATTGAAGATTTGGTCACCACTTCCTTATCTACCATTCTTCGTAAAAGTCGAAATTCCCCCCTAAAGTCAATGACTTAAAGATTCTTATTCAATCAAACACCTTCCATAACATCCAATGCTCTACTTAAGTTGGAAAGTGCTTTTTTTTTTAGAAGTTATTCTTTAATCACATGTTTTATTGGGGATTTAAATTTTAAGAAGAAAAAAAATTTTATTTTATTTTATCACCAAGGTAAGAACCCAAATTCAAACTCAAATTCTTTAAAAATGGAAAAGAACCCCCCTAATTTACTAATGATTACTCAAATCATTATCAAAATATGAATCACTGCCAAAATTCAACCCCCAAATCTTTGCAATTCAATCATTGCCCCGAATAACTCGGATTGCAACAGAATCAAATCACTGCCATATCAGACGCCCCAGATTCTTGGAATGAAATCATTGTCTTTCTGGTTGTTGATCTCTGGAATCAAATCAAATCAGTTTCAAAATATCACATAAGCGCATAATTTGCATTCATGCCTATTGGGGTACAATTTCCCTGTCCTAATTAAAAAACGAGATCCAAGATCCACTAAATCATTCGAAGAGGGAATAATACAATCCAAGAAAGGATGGTATCGTACCCTGGTTTGGAAGGTGCTAATGCTCTCTATATGCAAAAGGTAAGTTTGTTCCCAAAAAGGTACATCGGTTATTACTATCAATATACCTCTCCTTTCACAAGGGAATGATCAAACAGTCCTAGTAGCCTAATCTGATGCTTGCCTTGTTGACATAACATAACCCATGAATATTGTCTGGGATATTATGCAACAAACCTTAGAATAGGTGAACGAACCCAGTCAATTTTGTTTAACACTTGCCATCGGATCTCGAAGTCATCATCATCACCCATTAGGTGATAGTTGCCCAACCTAGGTAACTTTGAGAAATTTTAATGATTCCTACCAGACTGATCAATCTAAACAATTGTCGTTCCATTGTTTATTGTTTCCCGCAATCTGCCCCAATTTATTTTCAAAAGTGCGTGATAAAATTTCACCTTCAATTTTTTTTCAAAATAAAGTGCCTTTTTTTATTTAAATTTTCAAAGTATTCCTTTGCCCTTTTTTTTTTCAAATGTTTTGAGGAGTTCGGATTTTATTCCGATGAATTAATCAAACAATCATCCTTTAGCCAAATATCATACACAGGAACCAAAATTTTATTCAAAATGAGAGACATGGTCATTACTTCCTTGTCTGGCATTTCTCCATAAAATTAAGAATCCCTCAAAGACAGTGGCCCAAGGATTTTTAGTCGTTGAAAAGAACCTTCCATAATTTTTGAACTCTACTCGAATTTTATTTTCAAAAAATTTCCAAGGAATATAAGATCTTATTCGAAGAAATCAATCAAATAGTTACCTCATAGTCAAATGTCTTCTAAGGAAATTCAAAATTTCATTTCAAAGTGAAACATAGGTCACTACCTCCTCATCTAACACTTTTCAATAAAATCAAATTCCCTCTAAAGTCAAAAACCTAAAGATTTCTGTCTGATCAAAAACTTATCATAATTTCTAAAATTCTACACGGGTTTTCTTTCAAAATTCCTTCCTCCCAACGAGCTTTGGATTTTATTCCAAGTATCTAATCAAACAATTGTCTCCTTAGTTTTCGGAGATTTCGAATTTTATTCAAAATTGAAGATTTGGTCACCACTTCCTTGTCTACCATTCTTCGTAAAAGTCGAAATTCTCCCCTAAAGTCAATGACTTAAAGATTCTTATTCAATCAAACACCTTCCATAACATCCAATGCCCTATTTAAGTTGGAAAGTGCTTTTTTTTTTAGAAGTTATTCTTTAATCACATGTTTTATTGGGGATTTAAATTTTAAGAAGAAAAAAAAAATTATTTATTTTTATCACCAAGGTAAGAACCCAAATTCAAACCCAAATTCTTTAAAAATGGAAAACGACCCCCCTAATTTACTAATGATTACTCAAATCATTATCAAAATATGAATCACGGCCAAAATTCAACCCCCAAATCTTTGTAATTCGATCATTGCCCCGAATAACTCGGATTGCAATAGAATCAATTCACTCCCATATCAGACGCCCCAGATTCTTGGAATGAAATCATTGAGTTTCTGGTTGTTGATCTCTAGAATCAAATCAAATCAGTTTCAAAATATCACATAAGCACATAATTTGCATTCATGCCTATTGGGGAGTACGGTTTCCCTGTCCTAATTTAAAAATGAGATCCACAATTCACTAAATCATTCGAAGAGGGAATAATACAATCCAAGAAAGGATGGTATCGTACCCTAGTTTGGAAGGTGCTAATGCTCTCTATATGCAAAAGGTAAGTTTGTTCCCAAAAAGGTACATCGGTTATTACTATCAATATACCTCTCCTTTCACAAGGGAATGATCAAACAGTCCTAGTAGCCTAATCTGATGCTTGCCTTGTTGACATAACATAACCAATGAATATTGTCTGGGATATTATGCAACAAACCTTAGAATAGGTGAACGGACCCAGTCAATTTTGTTTAACATTTGCCATCGGATCTCGAAGTCATCATCATCACCCATTAGGTGATAGTTGCCCAACCTAGGTAACTTTGAGAAATTTTAATGATTCCTACCAGACTGATCAATCTAAACAATTGTTGTTCCATTGTTTATTGTTTCCCGCAATGTGCCCCAATTTATTTTCAAAAGTGCTTGATAAAATTTCACCTTCAATTTTTTTTTCAAAATAAAGTGCCTTTTTTTATTTAAATTTTCAAAGTATTCCTTTGCTATTTTTTTTTCAAATGTTTTGAGGAGTTCGGATTTTATTCCGATGAATTAATCAAACAATCATCCTTTAGCCAAATATCATACAAAGGAACCAAAATTTTATTCAAAATGAGAGACTTGGTCATTACTTCCTTGTCTGGCATTTCTCCATAAAATTAAGAATCCCTCAAAGACAGTGGCCCAAGGATTTTTAGTCGACGAAAAGAACCTTCCATAATTTTTGAACTCTACTCAAATTTTATTTTCAAAAAATTTCCAAGGAATATAAGATCTTATTCGAAGAAATCAATCAAATAGTTACCTCATAGTCAAATGTCTTCTAAGGAAATTCAAAATTTCATTTCAAAGTGAAAGATAGGTCATTACGTCCTCATCTAACACTTTTCAATAAAATCAAATTCCCTCTAAAGTAAAAAACCTAAAGATTTCTGTCCGATCAAAAACTTTTCATAATTTCTAAAATTCTACATGGGTTTTCTTTCAAAATTCCTTCCTCCCAAGGAGCTTTGGATTTTATTCCAAGTATCTAATCAAACAATTGTCTCCTTAGTCAAATATCTTTTCGGGGATTTCGAATTTTCTTCAAAATTGAAGATTTGGTCACCACTTCCTTATCTACCATTTTTCATAAAAGGTGAAATCCCCCCTTAAAGTCAACGACTTAAAGATTCTTATTCAATCAAACACCTTCCATAACCTCCAATGCTCTACTTAAGTTGGAAAGTTCCTTTTGTTTTTAGAAGTTATTCTTTAATCACATGTTTTATTGGGATTTAAATTTTTAGTAGAAAAAAATTCTTTTTTTTTTTTATCACCAAGGTAAGAAGCCAAATTCAAACTCAAATTCTTTAAAATTGGGAGATGACCCTCCTACTTAACTACTAATTACTCAAATCATTTTCAAAATATGAGTCACTACCAAAATTGAACCAACAAATCTTTGTAATTGGATCATTGCCCCAAAGAACTCGGATTGCAACAAAATCAAATCACTGCAATATCAGACTCTCCAAATTTTGGGAATGAAATCATTGTCTTTCTGGTTGTTGATCTCTAGAATCAAATCAAATCAGTCTCAAAATATCACATAAGCACATAATTTGCATTCATGCCTATTGGGGGTACGATTGCCTTGTCTTAATTTAGAAAAGAGATCCACGATTCACTAAATCATTCGAAGAGGCAGTAATACAATCTTAGAAAGGAGGGTATCCTGCCCTAGTTTGGAACGTGCTAATGCTCTCTATATGCAAAAGGTAAGTTTGGTCCCAAAAAGGTACATCGGTTATTACTATCAATATACCACTCCTTCTACAAGGGAATGATCAAACAGTCCTAGTAGCATAATCTGATGCTTGCCATATTGACATAACATAACCCACGAACAGTGCCCGGGATATTACGCAGCAAACCTGAGAATAGGTGAACGCACATGTAGACACCCCATTTTTGACTGTCCTCATGACTTGGACGTCATCGTTTGAACACTCGATGATCATTCTTGTTCATGTTAGTTTTGAGTTCCCGAAGGTCTCGGTCGCGCGCCTTGCCTCAGGATCTCTTAACTTGTCTATTTTGTGCTTGGTTGTGGACCAAGAACTTGTTTGTTTTTGCTTCTAAGGGAAGAGAATGGCTTGTTGGTTATCCCCACACCTCACCGGCCTTGGCTTGAGGCCACCGACCCTGTTTTGTTGCTACCGGCCATTGGTGAGGCCGGTCGGCATTGTTTTTGGTCGACCGGCCGTTTGTTTGGTCAATCGGCCATATCTTCTGGCTGGGACTTCTTTTTTGCCTTTTTCAGGCATTTTGCATGCCAGCTGTACGAGCTGGAGCACACATACCTATCCTCCGTACACGTGTATGGAGGATTTGCACGCTTTGCACCCTTTTGCTCTAGCTTCTTGAGGAAGCTTTGAACCCTTTGCCTTAGCTTCCCCAACATGCTTGGACCTCTGCCTTAGCTTCCCCAAGAAGCTTGAACCTTTGTTCTATCTTCTTGAGGAAGCTTGACCCCTTTGTCTTAGCTTCTCCAAGAAGCTTAGGCCCTTTTTGTTCTATAAAAGAGGGCCTCCCTCCTCCTTTAGAGCTATTGAACAATTCAAAGATATATATCACTCTCTCTCTATATCTCCCTCTCTCTCTAGATTGTGTGTGTAATAGTGTTCAAAAGTGTGTTTTTGTTCCTATTTTTGCACTAAAGCACCTAGTGTTACACTATACCTTGGTTATTGAGGTATTGAGTGGTTGTTCTTGGAGTTTTGAGTTGGTTTTGATCAGAAGGAAGGGGTTGGAGTTGCTGTTCTTGAAGTGTTCTTCAAGGGTGAGCACTATTGCTATATATTTTTCATTTTTGCATTTGGTTTTAGCCTATCTTGCCTGCTGTTTTGAGCTTAGTGTATAGCTGATAAAAGTTTGTATTTTTATGCTTAAGATGTTTGTTTAAGGTCATTTTGGTATTGGGGGTCGTCCTCCCCCTCTTAGGCCTTGTTTGGCCTCTTTTTGTGCCTTCTTTGTTGAGCTTTGGAACTTTCATGTATTGGCCTTCTCACCACTGAAATCCAGAGGATTTTCAGTGGTGGTGAAGTGGTCTTGAGGTCTTATATAGGGGAGGGACACCCCTCTCCCTTTGTGTCTCATATGCTTGTGTTTTTGGCTCATAAGGGTAGCATGCATGCTAGGTCGATTTTGGCTCCATCTTAGTGGGTATTTAGTGATATTTGGTCATGGTTTACCTCTAATTTAGGTTGGTTTGTTGCCCCCTTGCATGCACCATACACTTGCCTTGCATTCCTCTATTTTTCTTAGAAATGCATCATGCATTTAGACCACCATGCTTGCATGTTTTGACTTAACTTTATGAAGTTTTTAGTCATATTTTAATGTGTTTAAGTTCTGTTTGGTGTCAATTTGGTCATGCTTGCCATGCTTTATATAGCCTCTTTGCATTCTCGCTTGTTGGCTTCGAGTGTGTGAGTCATTAGCATGCTTCATTTGAGCTATTTCAGTGATTTGGCATCACTTGTCATCATATTTCAGTCCATGTTTCATGGCCACACACTTGCATTTATAACCTATTCTATACTTTGGAGAGTTATTGTTTCATGCTCTTTATTTGGACCATTGCATGTGCCTCCATGATTTGGTCTTTGGAAGACCTTCTCATTGGGTTTTGGGGTTTGTTTTGGTGTATTATAATTCTGATTTTATTTGCTTAAGTCATGTCATGTTCGGTTGTAAGAGGTATAATGCATTTGCCCTTTTGGGCCTTGTATGCGTCTTGTTTTGTGCCCTTCTTTCCAGCATGTTTTGGCTTTGTTCCATATGAGTTTTAGCTTCATTTTGGTCTGCCTTGGGACTCTTTTGAGTCGTTTTGACCATTTGGGGCTTGGTTGACATAGTCATGGTTTAAGTCTCGTAACTAGCTTTCAGCTTTAACTCCATTAACATGCCATGTTTGCATTGTGTAGTCCATTTGGCAGCATTCTTCATGTGATTTCAGAGTTCATTGTAATGCCATATCCTCATATTTATCACATCTCGCTCATGTTTGAAGGTTGTGCATTGTGGCCTAATTGATGGACCAACATGTGTGCATGTTTATCTCACATTTTGGTGCCTTATTTTTGGTATTTTGGCCACTGTTTTGGGGCATGGCTGAGGCCTCCCATTTCGGTTTAAGCCCACCCTTGTACATAGTTGCATGTTTGGCATGTTGCATCTTGTTACATCATTTGCATGCTTGCATTATATCATGTTTGCATGTTCTCATTACATTAGCTTAGCTTGCATGTTAGGCCGTATTGTATTGTATCATGCATGCTTAGCACATTTTACATTTGCATGTTTAGATTGCATCACATTTGGCATGCTTTGCTAACTTAGCCCCATATTGCATACTCGAGCCATATTGCATATTTGAGCCATATCGCTATAGACGCGCCCGCGTGGGGCCCTCGTTACAGTTCAGACTCGATTTGTGCCACGGTTCTTAATCTGAACCAAAGAGTCCAAATCTGACAAATCGTTTTGAGAAAACAGATTTTTGAAAGAAGTGCCAAACATGGACTACTTTGCCAGATACAGAGTCGCCACCTAAATATTTTTATGGGGGAATTTAGGAAACCCTGACTCGGTGCCAAAGGCCACGTGTCCGTCATCACCAAAGTTGCCTCGGCTCGGGAGCTTGGGTACGATTGGGGAAGGTCAACTATGAGCACCCCCTCTCGCCCGATCCGAAGATCGGCCTCTACTAACCGTGATATCCAATTTTGAAAACGTTATGTGTTCTTATTCCGGTTATTAGCCTAGAATTACTATGTTATGCGCACAGCAAACAAGTATAGACTAGATTGCCTAATTTGGAAATAAACATTGCATATCCGTTTGTCTTGAAAAACACTTTGGAATTTGCTACTCGCAAGTAGGCTAAAATACGGATTTCAACGACTTTTTCCCACTCAGACAATCCAACCTTCACCCACAGGCATTCAAACAGTTTATCACATAAGCATCTAGCCACATGGTAAGCATGCTGTCATGATAGCATTCACACGCATGCGAGGATGCTAAAGCATAAATACTTACATTGTACTCTGTGCCAAAACAAAGAACTCGTTAGCAATCAATGCATGATCCAAGTCCATGTTTGACTGTCTAATGCAACGCATACGGAATGCCACTAGAGTAGGCTCGGCTATTCTATGAATGACATGTGAAAATGCACAAGTAGCATGTATTCAAGTTAGATTTGAAATACCAATGCAGTTAGCATGATGCGGCGAGCCAGGTGCATGCAATACTGATGAATGATGCACGCATGCATGGCATAAGATATGCTAAGTTAAACATGACCTATTACTAACCATCAAAGCAGGTAAGTAAAAGGGAAGAAAGAAGTGGGGATTGGAAGACAAGCACACACACGCACCCACACTTATTATAGATTCGCCCTCGCCCTGAGGGACCAAATAAATATTACAGATGATTAACCTACAAGCTAATTAAAAATTACAGGCCATCTAATTAGCTAAGCAAATTAACTAATCTAGGGAAAGCAGATAAACTGCCTCGGGAAGAGAGCCCAATGCAATGCATGCTCGGTTCTGCTCGGAAATCCGCCACCATGCACAAGTTGCCTCTGTTTTCCCTGCTCTGCTCCTCTGAAAATTGTACAAGTCCCAGGATATGCTCTGTGCACACTGTGGAACACCACCGGCCGAGGGGAATGGCCACCGACCAAGGGAAATGATCACCGGCCAAAAAATTGATCCATTGGCCAACACTATTTGCCGGTCGGCACTGAAGATGGCCGGCCGGCCAAATCTTCCTGTAGAAACTGGGTTGACAGCAGCAGAGGACAAAACATGGCATGGCAATGCAATTCAAGCCATATATGCGCCAATCATGTCCCTTATCGTGTGAGTGAGTCAAAGGGACATGGTCCTTGGTTCTCGGACCATCAAGCGCGCATTTCCATGCGTGATGGCCCAAGGGACCAAGTATGCACATTTTGATGTCAAATGCAATGCAAACCAACAAACCAAAGCCCAATTCCTATCACTAGATCAAGGAACAGGACATGCATGCTAGATGGAATGCAACCTAGGCATGCAAGCTAAGGATGCAACATGGGAATGCAAGATGTACATGCAAGCATGCAAACAAACATGCAAGGTAAGCATGCAAGCAAGCAAAGGATGGACTTAAGCATGATTTAGGAAGCTCTAATTAGGCCCAAAACAGTGGCCATAAGTGCTATGAAATGAGGACTAAACACACATACACACATGCACATGTCAAAGGGCTAACACTCAAGCACAAAAGGGCAACTCTCAAGCACACTTGAAAGAGGCATATCATGGACTAATGGCATGCAAGGTAAGCATTGAAAATCATGTTACAAAAGGTGCTAAGCCAATTAAACAAGATAAACAAGGCATGCAAACAAAGCCAAAAGCCCAAGACAAGCCAAGAGGCTTAAACCGAGGCTAAGTCGACCAAGCCTCACAAGGCTAAGAGGACTTAAAATAGGTCTAATGCGAACCTAAACAACACCCAAGGGACACCTAGATGGCATCTAAGTGGCTCAAATTCAAAAGCATGCACAATGACCAAAACATGGTGCATGCAAGACAAGCTTTCAAAGCTTCAAAGAGGCATCCAAGGCAAGAATACAAGCATGTTAAAGGGACTGAAATAACATGGAAAATGGTCCCAACCCACTAAATTAAGGCAAGGATGCATGCTATACATTCACACACTTAAGGCCGACAAACCAAAAATGCAAAGGGGCTACACTAAGCATGCCAAAGTCGACCCAAACAACTATGGACAGACCTCAAACATGGCAAAATAAGCATGAAAGCTTCACAAGGCTAAGCCTAAAATATGCTAGAATAATGGTATACAACCTAATGCATGTTAAGGCAACAACATGGCATTACAAGGCATGTATGCTAAGAAAGCATGGTGTACCAAAACCAACTAAAAACAGAGGCATATTATGACATAATAAGCACAAAAATCAGCTAAGGCATGGTCAACAAGAGCCTAAGCTAGGTGCTCCCTCAAGAGGCCAAAAATGGTCCTTTTCAAGGACAACAAGGAGAGGGGGTGGCCCTCTCCTTCTTGGGACCTCAAGGCACTATCCTCACCTCTGAAATCCCTCAAGATTTCAGTGGTGAGGAGGCCCAAATACCAAGGCCTCGGAGCTCACTCAAAATAGCACAAAAAGGAGCCCCTCAAGGCTTAAGAGGGGTCAAACACCTCCAAACTACAAAACACTCTAAACAAACTATTTAGAGTGCCCAAAAATAAAACTTTTTTATATTATACACTAAGCTCAAAAACAGTTCTAAGATAGGCAAAAATAGTATGCAAGAATGGGGTAAAAAGGGGTAAGATTGTTACCCTTGTTGACCTTCTTCACAAATGGTGGACCAGCCCCTTCCTTGAGCTCAAAACAGCTCCAAAGCTTCAAGAACAAACCTCTGGCCCTTCAAGAACCAAGAAAAGGTGTAATACTATGTGTTTGTGTGCAATAGTAAGCCTAAAACACACGCAATACAAGAGAAAGAGAGATATAGAGCTAGGACATAGACAAACCCTAACCCTAGAACTCAAACCCTAAAATGGCTGTCTAAAATGTCTAACCCCTCAACAAGAGAGAAGACCTCTCTTTATAGAGCTTATTGTCTTGTAAAGCTTACAAGACAAGCTTCTAAAGAGAGAGATCCCTCCATACACGTGTATGGAGGGGAGCCAAATGCAAGACAGCTGTGTCAAAATATCTGCAAAAGCAGATGCACAGTAGTCCGCCGGCCAAAGATGTAATTGACCAAAAAAAGATAGCCGACCAGCCATATATAGTGCCGGCCGGCCAAATATTTGGCCGGTGGCCACAAAACACAGCCGATGGCCTCAACCCACGTCCGGTGACGGGTGGAGATGGTCTACAAGCCCTACCCTGCCTCTCAAAGGCAAAACACAAGTGTTTGGTGTCAAACCAAGCACAAAACAGTCGAGTTCAGAGATCCTGAGGCAAGGCGCGTAGCCGAGACCTCCGGAAACTCAAAACAAACACAAACATGGATGATCATCGGGTGTTCAAACGGTGACGTCCAAGTCTTGAGGACGGTCAAAAATGGGGTGTCTACAGTTGCCCCTCTTTGACAGAACTCGAAAGTCATAACAATGGCGGGAGTGAATGTCAAAACCCAGAGACGACCCATTTTTGACAAGGCCGAAGACTCAGACAAACATGCAAGACAAACAATATATGCGCCCGAAGGCAGGGGCAGAATGCAAGACAATGCACAGAGCCAAACATAACTTATGATCATGCAAAGAAAGCTGTAATGAAGCAAACATGCTACGATTTTAAGCTAGCATACACCAAACTACACTATAATGCAGAAAGGATGTAAGAGAATTATGCAATTCTCGATATGTCTCACTCGGAGGATACAATACCTGTGCGGTTCGTCTGGTTGCACCAGCCTCAAATGAACCGTACATGTATAACAATGCGAAAATGGATGCAAAATGATATGCAATATATACAAAGCAATGTATAAAAAAATGCAAATTAAAATGCAATGCAATTTGAAACAATGCAAACCTTATGCAAAGCAATTGAATCATGATCTAATCATGAGCGGTTCAAAACCACATCTATGTCAAATAGATTGATGGAGGTAACAAGTCCGTCTGCCATAGAACGGTCAACTAGACTATGGATAATGTAGACGGACACAAGAACAAGTATTGGGGGGGATGACATAAGTGGGGAAACGACCCGCTAGGGAAAGGACAATGATCCTAATGCTGGATGCAACAATTACACTATAATATAATATATACAATGAAAATGCTGGGGAAATGGCAACGGATATGGCACGCTGGCCAAACTAAACCTTGCCTAGGCAAAGCATGTACGCATACAAGCTACGTCTAACATAGAACGGTCTACTGAACTATGTTTCGATGTGAAAAGTATGGGTACATACCAGACCAAGCTCAACATGGAAAGGCGCGAGCCATAGGCGGAGGTGATGCAGCGAATGCATGCAAGCTACAATGCAATATCTACAAATATGCAATGGAATGGAAACGGATACAATGGATATGGCCTACGGGCCAAACCAAATCTTGCCTAGGAAGCGCATGTACACATACAAGCCATCTCTAACATAGAACGGTCTATTGAACTATGTTTCGACGTGAAAAGTATGGGCACATACGAGACCAAGCTCAACATGGAAAGGCGCAAGCCATAGATGAAAGGCGATGTAGTGAATGCATGCAAGCTACAATGCAATATCTACAAATATGCAATGGAATGGAAATGCAATATAATGGATATGGCCTGCGAGCCAAACCAAATCTCGCCTAGGAAAGCAAGTACACATACAAGCCACGTCTAACATAGAACGGTCTACTGAACTATGTTTCGACATGAAAAGTATGGGCACATACCAGACCAAGCTCAATCATGGAAAGGCGCAAGCCATAAAGCTACAATGCAATATACACTATATTACAATGATGCATGACAATGCAATTATATATTTTGTTTTGTTTTTGTTTTTGGAATGCAAATGATGCATGAAATGCATGGAATGCGCGACAACACACGGCTTTTGAGATGCACGACAATGCAAACGAACTGTGCACATCAATGCACCAAAGGTCTTGCACCTTCCAAGGATTTAAGGTCTCCTAGACCGAAAAATTGGAGGATACAATACCTGTGCGGCTCGTCTGGTTGCACCAGCCTCAAATGAACCGTACATACAATATCGTGCCTGCAAAGAAAACAACTCAACAGGTATGATGTTATTAATCAATATGCATATTAATGTACCTAGAAATGCGTGACAACGCAAAGCAAGTGGGAAGCATGACAATGCTGTGAAGGCACAGATATGTAAGTGGAGCATGCGGTCTACGCAGGCAACGAAATTGATCATGAGCATGCGGTCCACGCAAGCAATGAAATTGGACATAAGAATGCAGTCTACGCAAGCGGAACATGCGGTCTACGCAAGTAATGGAATTGATTACAAACATGCGGTCTACGCAACCAAAATATACGGTCTACGCAAGTAATGAAATTGAACAAACATGCGGTCTACGCAAGCAAAACATGCGGTCTACGCAAGTAATGAATTTGAAAAAACATGTGGTCTACGCAAGCAAAACATGCGGTCTACGGAAGTAATGAAATTGAACAAACATGGGGTCTACGCAAGAAGAACATGTGGTCTACGCAAGTAATGAAATTGAACAAACACGTGGTCTACGCAAGCAAAACGTGCGGTCTACGCAAGTAATGAAATTGAACAAACATGTGGTCTACACAAGCAAAACTTGCGGTCTACGCAAGTAATGAAATTGAACAAACATGTGGTCTACGCAAGTAATGAAATTGAACAAACATACGGTCTACGCAAGCAAAACATGCGATCTACGCAAGTAATGAAATTGAACAAACATGCGGTCTACGCAAGCAAAACGTGCGGTCTACGCAAGTAATGAAATTGAACAAACATGCGGTCTATGAAAGCAAAACCTGCGGTCTACGCAAGTAATGAAATTGAACAAACATGCGGTCTACGCAAGCAAAACATGCGGTCTACGCAAGTAATGAAATTGAACAAACATGCGGTCTACGCAAGCAAAACATGCGGTCTACGCAAGTAATGAAATTGAACAAACATGCGGTCTACGCAAACAAAACATGCGGTCTATGCAAGTAATGAAATTGAACAGACATGTGGTCTACGCAAGCAAAACATGCGGTCTACGCAAGTAATGAAATTGATTGAATGCATGCAAAATGCAATGAGATGCGAAAACCGCGCAATGCGTTTTAGACAACGCGAGCGCACAAGATAGTGCGAATGAAATTCGATACGCATGGGGCAACTTTTCAGTTTTGTAAAAGCCAAAAGGATACGAAAAGGATACACCTTGCACGAATTTGAGTGCCACGCACAGAAGACACGACCGGAGGTCACAACGGAGGCCGGTTGAGTGTCGGAGATGTACTTTCTTGTACTTCTTTGAGCTATGAAGACCCAAAACTACAGATCTGATCCAAACAAGGATGCAGGAGGCTCACCGGCCGGAAGAGGAGGCGACCGACTGTCTATCGGCCATCAATACATTACACCGGCCAAATATTTGGCCGACCAGCCAAAAATGTAGCCAACCGGCCAAAAATGCCTGAATTGGGGCAAATTTGACTTTTCACCTCGGGTCTTTTAAAATAGGGTTCCAAACCCTATTTTACACATCCTCTTTAGCCGAAAATCCATTCCCTCTCTCTCTAGAGCATTTGTCCCTCTTCTTTTCTCCGTTTCTTTGCGTTTCACGCCCGTTTCGTCGTTCGATTCGTGTATATCTTCGCGTTTCGAACATTTTTATCCGAATATTTCTTCATTTCGGTGCTTCCTTTGCCATTTCCACCTTTTGGGGTTTATTCCCCTCGAGTTTCTCTCGACTTGCGTACCTTTGTCACTTCCCGGCTTCTCGGGCCACTTTTCACCCTCTCGGGTTGACTTTTCGGTTGACTTTCCACATTTTCGCTCGGTTTTCCCTTTTCCGGCTGTTTTCTCACCATTTTTGACATGGCCGACGATATTCCACAGGGCGAGACTCCCCTGGATCACGAGATGGATCCCAGGGTTGAGCTCTTCCCGTCGAGCGTCCGCCCGTTCGACCCGACGACCTACCGGCCGGCGATTCATGCGCTACCTCCTGACGGACTTTGCCAGTTTCGGAGTTTCGACAGAGCGATGCCACCAGAGCTCCTCCTGCGTGAGCCTACATCTCACTTATCCTTCGGCACTTCCGAGGTAACATTCTTTTCTCGGTTTTACTTTCCGCAATGAAGAATATAAAAACTGCCATAGCTGATTACATTCTTTAACTGCTTGACTCAGATACACTGACACACTGTGCGCTGTAGTTGATCGCAACCATACTGGCAACTGATATCTGTTTAAGGCTGACATGTGCACACACACTGCGTTGTCCCTGAATCACTCAAACACACCAACACAGTATACACTGCACACACTGTAGTTTATTGCAATCACACCGATACCCGATATCTGTTTGAATCTGAAAAGCTTGCACACATGCTATATTTGTACTGAACCATGCCAACACGCTGACACATCACACGTTGTAGTTCACTATAAGCACACCAGCACCCGAGATCTGTTTGAATCTAAAAAACTTACACGCATGCTATATTTGTACTGAATTCTGAATGCCGTTCAAAACTAGTATATTCAGTATTGCCTCGCAATTATTTGTTTGAAAACAGGGAGATTCCCATACCGTCCGCGGGTTTGGGAACATTGCCGCTCGGGACTGGTATGCTGAGCTTCCCGACGCGGTTCGCCACATTGTGGACCAGGCGGGCTTTGGCACTTTCTACAGGGGATTATCCAGACTCACCGTGAGTAGGCCTCTCCTTGCTGCTCTAGCGGAGAGGTGGTGGGACACCACCGACTCGTTCCATCTATCTGCGACGGGAGACATGACGATGACTCCCTATGATTACTTGATGCTCACAGGCATCGGGGTAGGGGGTGATCCGATCCCCTTCGACACTGATATGGATGAGTGGACTGCCGCTCAGATCCATTTGCTTGGCGAGGTGCCACCTCTCGCCCGTCCAGGCTTTGTTCGTTACTCCTGGTTCGAGGTGTAGTTCAAGGTCCAGCCCGCGTTGGTAGAGGAGGCTCCGATGACTCAGGAGGCCGTGGAGAGATATGCGCGCGGCTTTCTCATGTTCCTGCTGGGGACGAACATTTTCGCCGACCAGGCAAACACCGTGCCCCTCTGCTTGCTTAGTGCACTGGTGGATGTCAGGCAGATCTTGCGCTATGATTGGGGTGGCGCCGCTCTGGCCACACTCTACGGGTATATGAGCTCGGCTTCCCGGGGCAGCGGACAATTGCTCGGGGGCTACTGGCATGCTTGGGAGGTACGTTTCTTTTCTGCTTTTCATTTCTGCTTTTCTATCTTCTGTACTCTGTACTGTATTTTGTATTGCACACACTGTAGTCTGCTTTTCACTAACTGTATACTGCACACACGGCACACACATACACTCTGCTTTACACTGACTGTACACTGCTCACACTGTACACTGTACACAATACACTATCTGCGCAACACACTGCACAATATGTGGCCCTGTTATTCCTGTTTTATTTTGCATTCCGCTCTTACCTGATAATCATATTGATGTTTTCTCTGCAGTTGTGGGTCTATGCCTACTTTCCCAGGCTTGCACCTGTGCCAGACACAGAGACCCCCCTTGTCATCCCGTTCTTGCGACGCTTCGACGGGAGATGTGTGCGGAGGCCTCGAGAGACATTTAGCTACTTTCGCCGCTACTTTGACACTATCACTCCTGCCGCGGTATGTTTTATTTCAGAATTTATCTAAGCTTTGCTTTTCACTGCATATTTCAATAATGATAGATAACAAACTGTATGTCACTTTCAGATCACTTGGCAGCCTTGGGCTCCGTTGCCGGCGATGATTCGGGACCGATTTGCCGGTGCTGAGGAGACCTTGCATTTCCGGATCTTAATGGACGGCCCGGTCTGTCGGGCTTGGTACCTGGGTGAGCGTTTCCTACGCCAGACCCTAGGGTTACCAGAGCAGATAGTCCCGGTTCACCCTCCTGAGGACATGAGGGAGACCGAGAGATTCACTACCGAGCAGATGGCCGATTATACTATCGGCTGAGAGGCGACCCGCTTCAGAGGCGTTGGCGACTACAGAGAGTACGTGCAGACGTACATTATGCGGTCTCTGAGCGACGGCCGTCGAGCTGAGAGAGCCAGGCCCATGGCGCCAGCAGCTAGGGTAGGAGCGGGAGCTGGAGCAGGAGTATCGAGGAGGGCTCGAGTCCGTGGCAGGGGCGGAGTTCAGGGAGGACGGGGGACCGGTTGGCCTGCTCTGCCCACTTTACTGACATACAGAGGGCAGGATAGGGCGACCTACTAGATCCCCTTTGCTCCTCCCCCGGCTGGTCATGAGTTAGCCGGCATCCCCGACTTGCCTCCGGTATGTATTACTTCATTTTGCATCTTGCATTGGCATTTCATTTCAGTTTATTTGATATTCCGCGGAATACTAATATATCTTGTACTCTTGCAGGCGTCCTCCGAGTACACCCGGCAGTCCGTGGAGTTGAATGCCTCCATGATGGGGATGTTATAGCAGACCTTCGACCTCCTGGCCCTCTACAGCATTCCAGTATGTTCTTCTAACCACTGTCTCAAACCGTTCATACACTGCTTCACATAATCTAATGCACTACGCCACTTCTGATAAACTGCCCACAGCATTCATACACTGTACTCATACACTGCATTCTGCACTAACAAACCGTCCACAGTATTCACACACTGTACTCATACACTGCATTCTGCACTGATAAACTGTCCACAGTATTCACACACTGTACTCATACACTGCATTCTGCACTGATAAACCGTCTATAGTATACTGATGCGTTTGCCTTTTATGTACTTTTTCAGCCTCCCTTCCAGATTCCCGTTGTAGGAGGTGCTCCAGCTGGACCTTCCGTCCCCGCCCAAAGGAGAGATGAGGAGGGCAGAGTATTCCCCCGCACCAAGACGGGGCGCACTCATGTCGGGAGTAGTTCGCGGAGTCGGAGGCGGAGTCATCGGAGGAGGAGACCGGAGGCGGCACTGGCTCGGGCTCTGATGACGATACTGATGATGCTCCTGGGCCTTCGTCCAGGAAGAGGACTAGGACAGATCGATAGCCCTCGGAGCCGCTTGACATGGATACAGATTTTTGTTGTTTTTCTTCTTTCTTGTACGTTTCCTTTTTGTTGGTAGTTAGGATACTTTGTACTGCCGCAGGCAGATTTTTGTTTCCAAAACTTGTGTACTTGAAAAGATGATGAAATGAAACAGGCTTTTTATCTGAAAAAGTGTTTGCCTCCGTATATCTTTACATTTCATACTTTGCATTGCATCACAACATATTACACCTCAATGTAAATGAAATTGATTGGTTGTCTGAAAATGGAACACTTGCACTGTAATAATCAGATAACTAAACAGCCAACAGCAAAATAACCCAAGCAACCCACTGCCTGATTCTGGACACACAGCCCTTACTCTACTGGGGATTAATCTGCATACAGCCCGTAACACAGCATTCGGTTCATTCTGCACACAGTAAATCCTGAGCAAACGGCCCAATCTGACAAGACGGACTATGGAGGTGAAACCAGCTGGAGTTGAAACACAATCAAATATAGAGAATGGCACAGCATTCTGAGTATAAACGATTTTTGAAATTAAATAAGGGATTTTCAACCGGGGTATCGAGCCTACAACTGAACACAGCGGGGAGGACTCAAACAAAAGGGTACACGACCTAAACACAACGAGACACGCTCGGAAAAAACTAAAACAAAAGACACGACATACAGACGCGTTAACAAAGATGGGGGACCTCAGATCACGAGGAGCTAGTTTCTCTGGGTATTGTTTCCCACCCTTTTCTCATTTGTGATTCTCACATCACTCTAGCACTCAAGCTCGGTTTTTTCTCTCAAAACCCTTTGGCTCGCTTTTTCTCTCAACTTACTCCTCTCTATTCTTTATTCTCTCATTTTTCGTCCCTCCCCAAGGTGATTAATGAATGAATAGGAAGTTGCGGGTTCATGCCCAATGCCGTTATCTCACAGCTATTTCTTCTGGTGGGTAGAGTGCCCTCCTGGCAAGTATATTGACGACCGGGGAAAGACAGAACGCCTGACTCAATTGTGCCCCTAGTTCATCATTTTGACCATTTTTGTTTTGGTTTTCTACTAAAACAGTTTTGATCAAGATGAGAGTCGGATTAACGTACTTGTTCGATTTTTGATTTGAAAACCATGCAAGTCAGGCTATAAGCACTGAAAATTTTCCTTTTTTGGGTCCAAGAAAATGGTCCAGTTTTTGAAAATGAAATAATTTTCGAGAAAATGGTCAACCTCAGTAAAAATTCTCAAAAACTATATTTGCAAACGGCCGCCGCCCAATGAGCGCGAAACTCATTCTCGAGATGCACAACCTCGGATCGGAGGCAATGGAAAATTGCCCCTTGTTTAAAGGACGCTGCACGGCAACGGAAAGTTTCCCCTGGTTTGAACGGCGACTCATGGCAACGGAAAGTTGCCCCTTGTCTGGATGATGTGGCAGCATATTGTAAACAGTCCTTACCAGTGATGATCACGACCGAACTTCCTCGGATACGGAGAAGACGAAGATGGTCAAAACCAATATATGAACACAGTCTCTTTGAAGGTGTTGAGGGCTGGACTTCAGGACGAAGTTGCCTATGTATCCGGTTGTCACAACCGAACTATCGGATTCAGAGAAGGCAAGGATGATCAAAACCATTACATAGACTGAGGCGCTATGAAAGCGTTGGGGGCTGGACTTCAGGATGCAGTTGCCTAGGTATCCCAAACATGGGAATCAAGTCTTACGTAGTTCCGGTTAAGGTACACTCGGGTATTTTAACCTTCACTTTTCAGGCTCTAACTTTTGCTAAGGTGCCCGATGCGGGTTTTCGACCTTGCGAGCTTCTTTTCATTTTCTTTTTTTTCGATTTTTTTTTCTTGATTTTTGTATCATTTCATTCTCTTTTTTTCCTTTCTTCTTTTTTTTGATTTGATTTTATTTCTTCTCTTTTTTGTATTTTTCTCATGCTCTAACTTTTGCCTGGGTCGCCCTTCCGGGTTTTCGACCCAGCGAGCCTCTCAAAGGGTAAAAGTGTAACAAGTCCATGCCAAATGGTTTTTTAAGTGGAAGCCCCTCTGCATCTAGGAGAATGACTGTTGCAATGATTTGCCGAAGAATCCACCATGGCTGCTCCACTAGCGTCTTCTGGTGAGATCTAGTCTTTTTTATTCGGCTTTGGTGCCTCTTGTTCGAGGGCTGCTTCAAAACTGGCCACACGGGCCTCCTCCTATAGTTGACCGTTGAACATTCTGAATGGGTTCAAGGCTTGAAAACGAACGGGTTGAATCTTGAGGCTGAGAGCGATCCTAGGCTGCACAATCTCAAGAGCGATTCCACACAGGTCTTCACAGGGTCGCGCAAAACATTTATTTTTGAAAGTTTTTAAGAAAACGACAAATCGCTCGCGCCGAAGATAGTACGGAACCAATCTGGATCAAGCCAGGGTCCTCCTCAGTACTCACGCTAACAAGCATGGTCTCATTCATTAAGGGCTTAGCATGCCTCTCTTTCTCTCAATTGATCAAATTTTTGCAAAATCGAAGGAATTCCTTCCCCTTCGTTTTCACCGCAATGTTAAAGAGGTTTTGAAAAACATAGGTCAATGCAATGATTTTCAGGGCACAGAAGAGCTGGTAGAATGCACGACCGTTTGATTCAAAACCTCTGGCACAACTAGCCCAAAACAAACAATAAGCACGGAAACATGATAGTCGCAGCTGTTTCATTCAGGTTTCTCAGGATGTAACTGGCTCCACACCAGAGACAGACTCAAAAAGAAAGCAAAAAGGTTAACTACAGAAACGGTGTTCGAGGCAACAACCCCGGAATCACTCGACATCCTATACAACGGGACTGACTCGGTACCACAAGGCAGACCCAAAAACGAAAAGACTGACTCAAAGCAAAGAGGCAGACTCAAAACAAAACAGAGAACTGACTTAAAACCCAAGCCAGAAGCTACAAAACTGCATTTACAAATGCTCAAAAAGTGCGTGCCAGACGCCACATCTGAAATACACCGAGCGCCGCCCGCAGGTGGTCCAACCCCTGATCACATACTCGCAGTATCCTCAAAGTCCAACAGCTCGGTGGTAACAAACTTCGCCAAGGTAGGTGGAAGAATGACCTCATTATCGATCAGATCCTGCACTTCATGGCGAAGGCGGAAACAGTTATCGGTGGCGTGACCGGTCAGTTGGTGATATACGCAGTACAAAGCAGCATCATGTGTGAAAGGGAGATTCTTCGGGAGAGGCCGAGGTTCAAGGGGTTTGAGGTGCCCCCTTTTGGCAGGAATCTGAAGTGCCTTAGACAGAGGCATGTAGAGAGCATGAAAAACCCTGCGCCCTCGGGGCAGGTACTTTGAAGTCTGGGTATTCTTACTAGACGCACTAGCAAAAGGGTCGGCAGGCACTGCCTTAGCTTTCTGATCTTTCCCAGGTGCAGGGTTGGGAATAGAAGGAACTGTTTTGGCATGACGGGGTCTATCCCGGTTTTCTAACTGACTTGAACTACCCTCAAGTGGAGTGGGGAAAGCATCCTCCACAGTGTTTGCCAGAACAGCAGATATCTGTTGGTTGTTCATCCCCCCGGCTTTCAAAGCCTCGACTGCCCACAGCAATTGTTCAATAGGATCGACATTTGCCTTCATTTTGTTCTTGCCTCGGGCCTCAGCCTGGTCAAGGGTTTGGGTTGCTACTTCAGAGCGAAGCCTGGTTGTTGCTGACACGTTGTGGTTGTAGCTGGAAGCCACCTCTGGCTGGCTGAGCGCTATCACAATCCACCCCAGTAGCGGGAGCTCCTGTGGTATGAAATTCCCAGCATACGGTGCCGCTGGCGGTGAAGCCAACATTCCATAGGCCAGTTCGGCCACGGATCTCTAGAGGTCACCAATCATTTCCATCAGCTCGAATGTAGTGGGCTCGCGAGCCTGATACAACTGGGGAGTCCAGATCGGGTGCGTGACAGGCGACCTAGGCGGATGCAATACATCGACTTTGGTTTCATCCTGCAGGGTGATCCCTTGATCTAGTGTAGCCATCATAACCACAATCTCTTCTGAATTCTGCGTCATCATAAGTCCGCTGTACTGAACGGTGACTGACGGATCAGATATCTATCTTGCTTCAGCAAGGGGGAACACTAGCTACTCTGTATCAATTCTCTGGACACTTTGAACTGAAAGGAAAAACAAACAGCATTTCAGCCCAAACAGATCAATCACAGGTGTAGCCGAACAACTGCACTCTATTACTGATCATTGTTCCCCAGAATCACTGTTCCCAAAACTGAACTTGATACCGGCAGATAACTGATTTCTCAACAACACTGATACTGGTGCCCTCAAGCTTGATACTCAAACTAGCAAACTGATATGTACGTTCCTGTAGAGATATACTGTAAAGCACATAGCAGATAAGTGAGAGCCAAAACACCCCTATAGAGGGGTAGGGTTTCCCTGTCCTATTTTTGTCAGGAGCTAGGGTTTCACTATGCACGCAGCGGTTTCAAACAACCTGTAATCGGGTAAGCAACCTGTCCTAACTTGGAATGGTCACTATGGATCCGAATATGCACTAGGTCGAATGGTCGAAAAGGGTGCCCTGGTAAAACCGGGGTTTGTGTTCCCATACTGTCAGAGCCCATAACCGGTCAGCCTTATGGTCATGTCTTGACAAGACAAGCCTCCGGCAAACCGTTCAGGAATGGCAGATGGCAAACACTGTGTTCCTAGGCGCACCAATGCACATGCAATGCAAAGAAACTCATAAGTGTAATCAAAACAGGATATCACGAGTTCGAGTCAAGCTCTCTAAAATCCCCAGCAGAGTCGCCAGAAACTGTAGGCGCGCCCGCGTGGGGCCCTCGCTACAGTTCGGACTCGATTTGGGTCACGGTTCTTAATCTGAACCAAAGAGTCCAAATCTGGCAAATCGTTTTGAGAAAACAGATTTTTGAAAGAAGTGCCAAACATGGACTGCTTTGCCAGATACAGAGTCACCACCTAAATATTTTTATGGGGGAATTTAGGAAACCCTGACTCGGTGCCAAAGGCCACGTGTCCGTCATCACCAAAGTTGCCTCGGCTCGGGAGCTTGGGTACGATTGGGGAAGGTCAACTATGAGCACCCCCTCTCGCCCGATCCGAAGATCGGCCTCTACTAACCGTGATATCCAATTTTGAAAATGTTATGTGTTCTTATTCCGGTTATTAGCCTAGAATTACTATGTTATGCGCACAGCAAACAAGTATAGACTAGATTGCCTAATTTGGAAATAAACATTGCATATCCGTTTGTCTTGAAAAACACTTTGGAATTTGCTACTCGCAAGTAGGCTAAAATACGGATTTCAACGAGTTTTTCCCACTCAGACAATCCGACCTTCACCCATAGGCATTCAAACAGTTTATCACATAAGCATCTAGCCACATGGTAAGCATGCTGTCATGATAGCATTCACACGCATGCGAGGATGCTAAAGCATAAATACTTACATCGTACTCCGTGCCAAAACAAAGAACTCGTTAGCAATCAATGCATGATCCAAGTCCATGTTTGAATGTCTAATGCAACGCATACGAAATGTCACTAGAGTAGGCTCGGCTATTATGTGAATGACATGTGAAAATGCACAAGTAGCATGTATTCAAGTTAGATTTGAAATACCAATGCAGTTAGCATGATGCGCCGAGCCCGGTGCATGCAATACTGATGAATGATGCACGCATGCATGGCATAAGATATGCTAAGTTAAACATGACCTATTACTAACCATCAAAGCAGGTAAGTAAAAGGGAAGAAAGAAGTGGGGATTGGAAGACATGCACACACACGCACCCACACTTATTATAGATTCGCCCTCGCCCGGAGGGACCAAATAAATATTACAGATGATTAACCTACAAGCTAATTAAATATTACAGGCCATCTAATTAGCTAAGCAAATTAACTAATCTAGGGAAAACAGATAAACCGCCTCGGGAAGAGAGCCCAATGCAATGCATGCTTGGTTCTGCTCGGAAATCTTCCACCATGCACAAGTTGCCTCTGTTTTCCTTGTTCTGCTCCTCTGAAAATTGTACAAGTCCCAAGATATGCTCTGTGCACACTGTGGAACACCACCGGCCGAGGGGAATGGCCACCGGCCAAGGGAAATGATCACCGGCCACAAAAATGATCCATCGGCCAACACTATTTGCCGGTCGGCACTGAAGATGGCCGGCTGGCCAAATCTTCCTGCAGAAACTGGTTTGACAGCAGCAGAGGACAAAACATGGCATGGCAATGCAATTTAAGCCATATATGCACCAATCATGTCCCTTATCGTGTGAGTGAGTCAAAGGGACATGGTCCTTGGTTCTCGGACCATCAAGCGCGCATTTTCATGCGTGATGGCCCAAGGGACCAAGTATGCACATTTTGATGTCAAATGTAATGCAAACCAACAAACCAAAGCCCAATTCCTATCACTAGATCAAGGAACAAGACATGCATGCTAGATGCAATGAAACCTAGGCATGCAAGCTAAGGATGCAACATGGGAATGCAAGATGTACATGCAAGCATGCAAACAAACATGCAAGGTAAGCATGCAAGCAAGCAAAGGATGGACTTAAGCATGATTTAGGCAGCTCTAATTAGGCCCAAAACAGTGGCCATAAGTGCTATGAAATGAGGACTAAACACACATACACACATGCACATGTCAAAGGGCTAACACTCAAGCACAAAAGGGCAACTCTCAAGCACACTTGAAAGAGGCATATCATGGACTAATGGCATGCAAGGTAAGCATTGAAAATCATGTTACAAAAGGTGCTAAGCCAATTAAACAAGATAAACAAGGCATGCAAACAAAGCCAAAAACCCAAGACAAGCCAAGAGGCTTAAACCGAGGCTAAGTCAACCAAGCCTCACAAGGCTAAGAGGACTTAAAATAGGTTTAATGCGAACCTAAACAACACCCAAGGGACACCTAGATGGCATCTAAGTGGCTCAAATTCAAAAGCATGCACAATGACCAAAACATGGAGCATGCAAGACAAGCTTTCAAAGCTTCAAAGAGGCATCCAAGGAAAGCATACAAGCATGTTAAAGGGACTGAAATAACATGGAAAATGGTCCCAACCCACTAAATTAAGGCAAGGATGCATGCTATACATTCACACACTTAAGGCCAACAAACCAAAAATGCAAAGGGGCTACACTAAGCATGCCAAAGTCGACCCAAACAACTATGGACAGACCTCAAACATCGCAAAATAAGCATGAAAGCTTCACAAGGCTAAGCCTAAAACGTGCTAGAATAATGGTTTACAACCTAAGGCATGTTAAGGCAACAACATGGCATTACAAGGCATGTATGCTAAGCAAGCATGGTGTACCAAAACCAACTAAAAACAAAGGCATATTATGACATAATAAGCACAAAAATCATCTAAGGCATGGTCAACAAGAGCCTAAGCTAGGTGCTCCCTCAAGAGGCCAAAAATGGTCGTTTTCAAGGACAACAAGGAGAGGGGGTGGCCCTCTCCTTCTTGGGACCTCAAGGCACCATCCTCACCTCTGAAATCCCTCAAGATTTCAGTGGTGAGGAGGCCCAAACACCAAGGCCTCGGAGCTCACTCAAAATAGCACAAAAAGGAGCCCCTCAAGGCTTAAGAGGGGTCAAACACCTCCAAACCTTAAAACACGCTAAACAAACTATTTAGAGGGCCCAAAAACATAACTTTTTTATATTATACACTAAGCTCAAAAACAGTTCTAAGATAGGCAAAAATAGTATGCAAGAATGGGGTAAAAAGGGGTAAGATTGTTACCCTTGTTGACCTTCTTCACAAATGGTGGACCAGCCCCTTCCTTGAGCACAAAATAGCTCCAAAGCTTCAAGAACAAACCTCTGGCCCTTCAAGAACCAAGAAAAGGTGTAACACTATGTGTTTGTGTGCAATAGTAAGCCTAAAACACACACAATACAAGAGAAAGAGAGATATAGAGCTAGGACATAGACAAACCCTAACCCTAGAACTCAAACCCTAAAATGGCTGTCTAAAATGTCTAACCCCTCAACAAGAGAGAAGACCTCTCTTTATAGAGCTTATTGTCTTGTAAAGCTTACAAGACAAGCTTCTAAAGAGAGAGATCCCTCCATACACGTGTATGGAGGGGAGCCAAATGCAAGACAGTTGTGTCAAAATATTTGTAAAAGCAGATGCACAGTAGTCGGCCGGCCAAAGATGCAATTGACCAAAAAAAGATAGCCGACCGGCCATCTATAGTGCCGACCGGCCAAATATTTGGCCGGTGGCCACAAAACACAGCCGATGGCCTCAAGCCACGGCCGGTGATGGGTGGGGATGGTCTATAAGCCCTACCCTGCCTCTCAAAGGCAAAACACAAGTGTTTGGTGTCAAACCAAGCACAAAACAGTTGAGTTCAGAGATCCTGAGGCAAGGCGCGTAGCTGAGACCTCCGGGAACTCCAAACGAACACAAACATGGTTGATCACCACGTGTTCAAACGGTGACGTCCAAGTCTTGAGGACGGTCAAAAATGGGGTGTCTACAATCGCATACATGCATTGCATTATGTTTGGTTTGGGGTGTCAAACCAAACATGAGGAATGAGGTGTGTTCGTACTTAAAGTGACGAAACACGTCTCAATCCTTTGTCGCCGACACTCTTGATCTCAACATGATAGAGTGTGTAGCACTCATTTGTTTTGTTGTATTCATTTACATTGATTTGCAAGCTTGGTACCACTGGCCATCATGCATCGAAATGCGTGATTGGTGGCCCGAGGACCGAGGGCCACACTCCCTTGAGTTCATTACATGATAGGGAGAGTGGCTTTGCACACATTGTCTTGTAAATGCTTTGCCATGCACTATCTGTCCTCTACTGCAACAAAACCAGTGCTCTGCAGGAAGAAATGGCCGGTCGACCAATTTAGTGTCGGGCGGCTACCAATGTCTAGCCGATGGTCCCACTTTTGGTCGATAATTGTATTCCAGTGGCCGGTGGACTTTCATTATGGCCGGTGACATCCCACGGTACTATGGGAGTGTTCCAGAAGCATTACAAGTATTTTCACAGTTCTCAGAGGTACGAAATAGTGCAAATAGAGGCAACAGTGGCATGGCAACGGGTTTCCGAGCGAGGCGATCGAGCATGCATCATCCAAGCATTCCAAGGCAGAGCTGCAGCGGCCTCCCTTTGTAACTAATTTGTTAATTAATTTAGGGTTTTGTAATATTTAATTAGCTAGAGTAGTTAATTATTTATTTGTGTTGTATTATCGGACCCTCCGAGCGAGGGCACAATTGTAATAAGTGTGCGTTTGTGTGATGTATGTCTTCCAACCCCACGTCTTTATCCCTTTTATTTACCAGCTTATGATGGTTAGATTAGGGCTTGTTTCAATTAGCATACTTATGCTTGCATGTTTGCATCCATTCATCTGTCTTGCATGCACCGGGCTCGACGCATCATGCTAACTACATTGTATTTCAATTCCAATTTGAATACATGTATCAAGTTGCATTTCACATGACATCTTAGAATAGTCAAGCATATTTCTAGTTACATTTTGCATGTGTTGCATTAGCCATAACATAAACTAGGATCATGCATTTGATTACTAACTAGTCTCTGTTTTGGCTCGGAGTACTAGGTAAGCGTTTATGCATTAGCATCCTTGCATGTGTGTGAGTGTTGCCATGACAGCATGCTTACCATGAGGCTATCTGCTTAGTTGATTAACTACCTGAAAGCCTGTGGGTGAAGGTTGGGTTGCTTAGATTGGAGTAATTCGTCGAAACCCGTGCTTTAGCATACTTGCGAGTAGCAAATTTCAATCCATTTTCAAAACACACGGATATGCGATGTTTTGCTCCAAATTAGGTGACCTAGTCTATACTTGTTTTGCTGTCCGCATCACATAGTAATTCTAGCTAATTAACCGGAATAAGAACGCATAATGTTTTCAAAACAAGATATCATGTTAGTAAAGGCCGAGCTTTGACTGGGCGAGCGGGGGTGCTCATTGCATGACCTTCCCCTCTCGTACCCAAGTTTCCGAGCCAAGGCAACTTTGGTGATGACGGACACGTGGCCTTAGGCAACAAGTCAGGGTTTCCTAAATTTTCCAAAATAAAACATTTAGGTGGCGACTCTGTATCTGGCAAAGTAGTCCATGTTTGACACTTCTTTCTAAAAATCTATTTTCAAAACGATTTGCCGGATTTGGACTCTTTGGTGATTTATCAGTCTTGCATTGCACTTTGCGAGACTAGATTCAGAACCGTGACAATTTGAGTCTGAACCGTAGCAAGCCCAAATGAACAGAACGGGATTCCCTCCCAGGACGTTCGGGCGCATCTACAGCACCCTATCAATTTTGTTTAACACTTGTCATCGGATCTGGAAGTCATCATCATCACCCATTAGGTGATGGTTGCCCAACCAAGGTAATTTTGAGCAATTTTAATGATTCCTACCAGTCTGATCAATCTAAACAATTGTTCTTCCATTATTTATTGTTTCCCGTAATGTGCCCTAATTTATTTTCAAAAGTGCGTGATCAAATTTCAATTTCAACTTTTTTTTTTCAAAATAAAGTGCCTTTTTTATTTAAATTTTCAAAGTTTTCCTTTGCTCTTTTTTTCAAATGTTTTGAGGACTTCGGATTTTATTCCAAGGAATCAATCAAACAATCATCCTTTAGCCAAATATCTTACAGAGGAACCAAAATTTTATTCAAAATGAGAGACTAGGTCATCACTTCCTTGTCTGAGATTTCTCCATAAAATTAAGGTTCCTTGAAAGTCAGTCGCCCAAGGTTATTTATTCGACGAAAAGAACTTTCCATAATTTTCGAACTCTACTCAAATTTTATTTTCAAAATTCTTTTAAGTAATTTAAGATCTTATTCGAAGAAATCAATCAAACAGTTACCTTATAGTCAAATGTCTTCTAAGGAAATTATAAATTTCTTTTCAAAGTGAAAGACTCGGTCTTTACCTCCTCATCTAACACTTTTCCATAAAATCAAATCCCTTCTAAAGTCAAAAACCTAAAGATTTCTGTCTGATAAAATTTTTTTCATAATTTCTAAAATTCTACTCGGGGTTTCTTTCAAAATTGTTTCCTCCCAAGGAGCTTTGGATTTTGGGAGTGAAATCGCTGTCTTTCTGATTGTTTTTTTTTTTTTTTTGGTGGGTAACTTTCTTATTGTTGATCTCTAGAATCAAATCAAATCATTTTCAAAATGTCACATTAGCACATAATTTAAATTCATCCATATTAGGGATTAGGATTGCCATGTCCTAATTTGGAAATTAGATCTAGGATTCACTAAATCATTCACAGAGGCAATAATACAATCCTAAAAAGGAGGGTATCCTGTCATAGTTTGGAAGGTGCTAATGCTCTCTATATGCAAAAGGTAAGCTTGGTCACAGAAGGGTACATCAGTTATTACTATCAATATACCTCTCATTCCACAAGGGAATGATCAAAAAATATATAAATACATTAATAAATAAAATAAAGTGGATAATTATTGGACACCCCACAAAATGGAATTTTCCATATAGCACCAAGAATATATCTGGTAACAATAAAAATATTGCTTTAACAGCAGAATCAAGAGAAGCAGATTCTAACACGTGTTTCTCCACCGCTAGTACTAACTCTGCTGAAGCCACTTCTGTGTCATTTCAGTTCAAAATGATTTAGGTAACTATCAATTATGTCTAAACAGCTAGCATCACAAAGAGACACAGTTAAAATGGCTTCAAAGATTTGAGAGTTAAGGACCAAAATACTATACAAGCATAAAACATATAATTGGACTCTACTCTACTATTCACGATTGACTAAATATTTGGAAAGAGCGAAAGCACTAATAAAAGGAAGAAGATGATTCGTAGAAGCAATTTTCCTTATCCAGAAAATTATGACCTTAAAAATTGTGCCTCACCTAATCTCAATTAGTGCAACCCCACCCCCCCTTCAAAAAAAAAAAAAGAAATAAGTAAAAAGATTGTTTCTCAATACCACACTTCCCTGTAAAATAATTCGAAGCACGATGAGGTACAAGTCCTTAAGCAGAACTTCACTCAATTTCTAGAGAGCTTGACAAAAAGTTCTTAGTTGGTAAATTTTTCAATTCAATTTTTAATTTGTTGTTAAATTGTTTCAAACATGAATTTATTGATCTTTTATGTAGTTCAAATCATGTTTTTACAAGATGGAATGAAAAGAGGGTTTTCTAAAGCAAAAGCATAGCTATTTTGGGGGTGAGTTTTCATGATTGCGCAGAATTGAAATTGTACAGAGGCCTGACTTTGATGAATTTTTAAAAATAGTTCTCGACCTCGTAATTTCATGAAATTTTAATAGGCAATCCCTCCATGAGTCTAGTATATTGTGTAATAGAAGAAAATTTCAATAAATGAATTTTAAATAAATCTCAATCTAGGTTGTGTTATGTTTTACTACTTTGCTGAATTCTATTTTAACCTACTGTTTTCTATAAGTTTTTTAGTCGAAGAGACACTTGAAACAATTCAAAATAGGTCAAATTTCTTGATGTTGTACCAACGGAGCACAATAAATCACTGCCTTCAAACTCTATTGCAAAATGTGCTAAACTTTTATTGGATTTTCACCAAAAAATTATCATTAAATCTTCAAGTTTTCTATCTGAATCAAAAATGAAATAGTAAAAGAATCAAGTCTTATTATGTTGCAGACACATAGAAGAAGTGTAAGTTGAATCAAATTATGGTTGAACAACCTCACCTATCCACTTCAATGAAAAGCTAAAACACTTTCACTTAAAAAAAAACACATTCAGTAAGTAGCATTGACAACAAAATCGATAGAAACAATACATACACATACCTATAGGGCAAAGGAAAATCATATTTGGATCTGAGACAGAGAGGGCACAACTTGTCAATACAAAATCAAGGCATCGACATTTCTACCCTGCAATGAATCCAATATTTAAGAGATGTTAGATAAGGACCAACAACAAATGGTGAATGTCATTGTATTTTTATAAGAAAAGTGAGGTCATACAACCCCAGAATAGAGTAAAGAACACAAATATAAGATCGGCTCTACAGGAAACATAAGCATGAGATGAGATAAATCTGTTTAAACTAACAATATTATCATCATGACAATAATCTGTTTGACTCATCATAATCACGTTGTTGCCAAATTAATGAGCCCACAAGAAGCTCAAGGAAAAGCCAATTCAATGTAGAGAGAAAGCTCATAACTTGGTCTAATTTCTTAATATGGATTCATAAAAAGAAGCTAACAAATCAACCCAAAAATAAAAATATTTGCGTATCAAACTACGACATTATGGTAATTATGAAACCATCCTCCGTTTTTGGAATTATATGAAAAAAAATTTAGCATCAATTTTTAAATGTTTAGCTAATTTTATTTATTTATTTAAAATGAAAAAGAAAGAAAGATAGAAAGATAGAAAAGAAAAGGAAAAAGATAGTACAGAGAACTCTAGGTCAATACCAAATCAAAGCCCTAAATCTAAGAGAACTAGAAACTCTAGATTATAGTATTTCGAATTAGCTAACTCAGGATCTACATCAGTTCAATCCAGATCAAAGTCATTCAAATAAAAAACAACATCAACCAAGTCCATATTGAAGCTTAAAATCTTAGGCCACAACAATAAATAACCAAACGAATAAAAGTAGTTTGATCTCAAATCCAACATCTACGAATCGAATGCAAATGACACGCATGAGGTGGATCGAAGCCCTAACTGTTGGAGAGAAAACGACAAAGAGAGAAAGAGATCGAGGGAGGAGAGCGGACAGAGAAAGAGATCGAGGGAGGGAGGAGAGGAGAGGAGCCCTAACCTGTTCAGATCAATTGAAGAAGCTAAGGTATTCTTCGTCTCCTCTCTTCGTCTTCTCCTCCTCATCTTCATCTTCTGTCTCGGTCTTCTTCTCCTCCCTTTTCTTCGTCTTCTCCTATTCTCTCTCTCTCTCTCTCTCTCTCTCTCTCTCTCTCTCTCTCTCTCTCTCATTTCCTGATTATGCCATTTTCAAAACTTTAGTCCCACCAAAGTCCCACCTAAGGTGTGTTTTTTTCTTTATTCAATTATAGGAGAAAACGGCTTTAACCCGGCTTTACCAATGTCGTTTTTAGTGAAGAAAAAATTAAAAAAAAAAAATAGCTCAATGAAAATGGCTTTTGAAAAGTCGTTTTTACTTAAGGTATAATTAAATTTGAGTTAATTAAACACGGTTTTACTAAAAATGCTTTTAGTAAAAAAAAATTTTGCCATTTATAGTTTTAGCATAAATATTGGTAACCAATATTAATTTTTAAAAATAAAATGGTGTTTCGAAAACAGTTTTATAAAACCCGTTTTATAATACAGTTTTTGTAAAACTGCTTTCAGTTTAATTTTGTTTTTCCATTTTTTTTTGGCTTAAAACTCAGCTGGTCCAACAACAGTCCAAAACACACACACACACACACACTCTGCATTCAAAATTGTCGAATAGCACCGTGAAGAAGGCCATAAAGAGAGACACGCGAAGAGCACCGCGGAGGAGGCGAAAAAGACGAAGGCCACTGCGAGAGCTATATGAAGAACGAAGAATGGGTAACTTGACACCACTGCCAAAAAGAGGAAGACCTTCAGCAAACATCCACATTAAGGTTTGTATTGCATAAATGATGGTGTTCATTTTAGATTTCGGAGTTTCAATTTATAAATTAGGGATTGCTGAAACTAGGGTTTTGAAAATGTACAAATGTTGTAATTTATAAATTAGAGATTGCTGAATCTAGGTTGTTCAATGTAGAACAAAATTTTCTGGCCACAAAATTTGACAAATTATTTGGTCATCTGTTGTATTTTATTTTAAATGGTTGTAATTATCTTATTGTTTGTCGAAATGAAATTTTTTTCCATTTTGATTATACAAACTTTTGTGAAAGATGTTCAGGTTTTTTGTTTGCAAATAATTTTACAATATTTTCTTATTTCAAATGTGGCCATTATTTAAAATGTACAGGTTATGTATTTTAAATGTACAGGTTTTATATTTGGAAATATTTTGTATTTTAAATGAAATGTGGGCAGTATTTGGTTTTATTTGCAAATGATTTTATTTTCATTTTCATTAAGAGTTGTAGTCCAAAAATAAATGTCTTCATATTGTATGTTTCATCTATAAATTGATTCATCTAACCAATATGTTCGGTTTTCTTTGACGTGTCACATTTTTTTGCATTTTTATGAGGGAATTGTAAAACGAATTTGTGAGCATTTATTATTTAGAGTTTGCATAAGTATAGGTTTCAATATATAGCGTCTGTATAGTGTTAGAAACCTACCCTGTGTATGTATAGGGTTCAATATGTATGTTGACGATTATATAGACTTTTATAATTTCGGCTTTCTATCAGGCATTACAATCAAATGTCATATACTAACAGTTCAACAATGAAAATCAGATTCCCAAATATACTTTCGTTATTCTTTTGAAAAAATTGACAATGTTTATATGCACAGTTTACGTATGGAAGTTGTTAGCATTATGTTCTATTGGGAGGAAACATTTTGCGAAGTCACGAGTATAGCGATTCTGGTATTCCCTTTACTGTTCTATTGCATTCCAGACTCGGTTTCGTGGAGTTGGTAGTTGTGTCTATCTTGTTGTCGTCCTTTAATTCCATTTGTTTGAGTTTTAGGATGTGTTGGGCTTGGTTGTTAAAGGTTGGTAGAGCTTTGGCTCCCATTGCTGTTGCCCAGTTTTTGAGTGGTCCGCTCGAGTGGGTCATTTTACGCTCGAGCGGGGTTTACACCCTTCCAGCATTTCGAGTCCCTGCAAAACTTCTGCAAGTGTGTTTTCTACGCTCGAGCGGGTTTCTTGCACTCGAGCGGGCTTGTTGGCGCTCGAGCGGGTAGTACCTCGTTGGTGAAAGTTCTGGGAGGTGAAAATCTACGTTTGAGCAGACTGGTTTTCACGCTCGAGCGGATATACTTTATCCTTGTGTCTTGGCGCTCGAGCGGGCATTCCTGCGCTCGAGCGGACCTAGTTTTTTATTCTTGACGCTCGAGCGTTGTGTTTCTGCTCGAGCGGGAATGTCGTATAATATAGGGCAGCTGGGCATTTTTGAATCATCTTCTACACTTCCACTCTCTCTCTTACTTTCCCAAAAATGTTTTTGAGAGCCTCTGTCTCCATAAATTCCCTTCTCTCTAGGGTTTGATCTAGTTAGAGTGCTTCTCTCCTCTTTGGCCTTTGTAAAAGTTGTGTTGATCGTCGAGGGCTACATTTTGATCCGCGAAACTTGTGATTTGGAGCAACTTCATTTTCGTCATCTTCTTCTTTGGGTGTCATCGTTTGAGGTAGGGATTCCTACTCACTCTTATGGTCTTTGACATAGATGTTTGGTGGTTTTGATAAAGTGTTGAAGTTGGGTAATTTTGGGACTTAGGATTTCAAAATGTTAAAAGAGGGTTTTCTTATTTTGATTCTAAAATGTGTATTGTGGGTTTCAAAATAATGATATTGTTGTTGGTTGTTGATACATAGACCTTTGGGTCAATATTGGGAAATGGAGTAGAAAACCCTAATTGGTTGTATAAATTAATTGGTATGATTAATTTGGGAAAATTGTGGTTATATGGAATTGAGTTGGAAATAATGAAATTGGCTCATTATATAGTAGAATAGTGGAGTTGGATTTATTAATCGCTCACTTTTGAAAACATTGATATTTTATCTGTTGAAGCTTTTATTATCTGTTTAGAAATAATTGCTTGGGCTACCGGTGAAGGGTAGTTTTGATTGTTGTAGGCAATGCATAATGATTAGGCAAACTAAAACTAATCAATTGGATATGTCATAGAGTATGACGGTTGATAGAATACATTAATGTTATGTATTGATTGATTGTGTATATGACCTATGTGTATATACGTTGTGTGTGGGAGGAGGAGACAGGGGATGTACTCCACAGTTTAGGGGAAGATAGGGGATGTACCTCTAAACCGGATATTGTTTGGGAGGAGATAGGGGATGGACTCCACTAATACAGCTCATATGCTTGTTAGTTAACGTGTTGATACAGCTTCTAAGCTTATCTATGGAAGTGTTGATACAGCTCATATGCTTATCTTTGGAAGTGTTGATATAGCTAATATGCATATCTGTTGAAATGTGGATACGGCTTGTATGCTTATCTGTTGAGATATTGATACAACTAGTATGTTTATCTATTGTAAAATGGGAAACATTTAATATGAGTCACAGTCTCATATAAGTGGTTGGCCTGGTTCTGAGCCGTTGATGTAGATTGTGAATTGATAAGAAATGGAAACTGAAATGAAACATGAACGTAGTGGTCATGAAATGGAAATGGGTTATGAATTGATTTTTGAAAATTGAACATTTATCAATTGCTAATGTCTTAGTTATTGCTCATACTGTGTTTAGCATATCTCTACTGGGCGTTGGCTCACCCTTTATGGGACATTATTTTCAGGTACAGGTAGTATGCCACATCCAAGGACATAGCTTCGATGATGATGAGAGTCGAAGACTCTTTTTGTTCATTTTGTTTGTATTACATATATATCAAGCCAAGGGTTTATTTTGTACAGAGTTAGCACTCTTCTTTTGTGTAACGAGGTGTTGACTTGGAAAGCTGTAAGCCCATAGGGCATTTGCTTTTGTTGTTAACATGTAATACAGTTGTAAGAATTACTCTGATGAATAGAAATGGTTGGTTTCTTTTATATCAATGCATGTCTATAGTGATGAGTTTTATGTATTTTTTTGATGGCGTTACAACTTGGTATCAGAGCTACCGGGTTCGAATACTTTGGGTACGTGGGAAGTGATTGGTATTACAATGGGTTTGTCTCGCTTGATAGAGACTTAGATGTAGTGTCATATGCTATGTGTTTAATTGATAACATGCTTATGTGACTATATGGGTATGGAATGTAATTTCTAGGATGTTGATTGGATCCTTGGGTTTCTGGGAGTCTTGTTAGAAAAGCACTTGATCAATGTTGTTTCTAACCGGAACTCTAGTAATGCCTCGGGACTATTATTATCCAAAAATGAAATTCGTAATTGCTTATGTGATTATGTGCTTACGTGGAGTGAATTATAGTTGTCCGTGCATTAGGACGTGAGTGTTATAGCTTCAGCACATTTGTGAATGTGCTAATGGTCTTGGTTACCTTTATTAGGATGTCAGGACGAGGATGTGGTAGGTGTGGTAGGCAGGAGATGCCATTACCGGATGATATTCCGGCACAGCAGGAGGGAGTTTGTCAGGATAATGTGGTCGAGCCAGCGAGTCAGCAGGCTATGGGTGCCTTGGGCCGAGAGATAGCAGGATCTTTGGGTATTCTCAGAGCAGGGAATCAGGAACAGGCCCACGCAGCTGAGGCAGGGCCTTCCTTCTTGAAGAGGGAATTCTTTCGGTCCAATCCAGACAAGTTTGTTGGGGATCCAAAGGAGCCACTTAAGGCTGATGAGTGGTTGGAACAGATGGAGAAGACGTTCGAGATGCTTGGCATCGAGGACGGGGCTTTAAAGGTGACCTTGGCATCCTTCCAACTGAAGGGAGATGCGGGTCAATAGGGGAAGTACAAGAAGGGCAGTGTTGGTGGTGTATAGGAGGCGTTTGTGAATGCTTTCCAGGAGAAGTTTTTATCTTCAGCTGCTAGGGAGAAGCTGAGGGAGCAGTTTTGCCAGCTTAAACAGCAGGGCTTGTCAGTGGCCGAGTTTGAGACTACTTTTACTAGTCTGTCCAGGTTTGCACCTGAACTTATGGCGTTCGAGGAACGCCGTTGCTTCGAGTTTGAGCGGAAGTTGAGACGTGGACTCAAACTGAGAGTTTGAGGGTCCTTTATCCGAGACTACAGACGTTTGGTTGATGCTGCAGCTCATATGGAGATTATGATGTAGGAGGAGGATGAAGGGCAGAGAGGCTCCAAGAGGAGCCAAGATGGTCAGGGTGACGGTAGGAGACCGAGGGGTTCTAACCCTCAGCAGTCTCAGGGTGGTTTGGCTAGATCGACCTTTCCAGTGCCGAGTGCAGGCTCTGGGAGAGGTAGTCAGGGAGGCTTGACTTGTTTTGCGTATGGCCAGCTGGGTCACAAGTCTTCGGTTTGCCCGCAGAAGGGAGGGGGTTAGCGAGCTGCTTCTTCTTCCGCTAGACCTCAAGGCCAGAGTCAGTGCAGGGGCCAGCCTTTGTCTTGCTATCAGTGTGGTCAGCCTGGGCACCTAAAGAGGTATTGCCCACAGTTGAGGGCCATTTCAGGAGCGTCTGGTTCTAGGCAGACGCAGAGTTTTCAGCCAGCTCAGTCTGTGTAGGCCTCGAGGGCCAATCTGGGAGCTTCGTCATCCCAGTCAGTGCAACAGTCTTTTGCTCCTCGAGGTGAGCAGGTGGATCAGGGGCCTACAAGGCGCGTGTATGCTGTTACCGCACAGGACCTAGTACCGGCTCCATCAGTAGTGAGAGCTACCTTTCTGTTTTGCAACTCGGTTGCTAGTGTATTGATTGATACGGGTGCATCTCATTCTTTTGTATCTGCTGTATTCGTATCTGTGTTGGAGTTGGAGTTGGCACAGTTAGCATCTCCTATTTGTGTTGTATCACCTGTTGGGGATGAATTGATTTTGAAACATGGATGTAGAGGTTGTGAAATAGAGGTCGCCGACTATAGGCTTCCTTTTCCTTTTGTGGTCATGCCCATGAAGGGTTTCGATGTTATTTTGGGTATGGACTGGCTATCGTCATACCGGGCTGCTATTGATTGCTACCGTCAGAGGGTCACAGTTTGTACCTTGAGCGGGGAGTGTTTCCATTTCTTGGGGAATCGGGTTGGTAGTGTATTGCCACCGATGTATGATCCACGAGGGTGGAATAAGCTTAGTGGTCTACTTGCTAGCTTTATGAGTGGTGAGCATGATGAGACCCAGATTGTATTGCCAAGGGTGGTTTGTGAGTATTCGGATGTTTTTCCCGAGGACCTCGTTAGTTTTCCACCTCACCGAGAGATAGAGTTCTCTATTGATTTAGTGCCCGGCACAACACCGATTTCTATGGCACCTTATCGGTTTTGCCCCAGCCAAGTTGAGTGAGTTGAAGATTCAGCTCCAGGAATTACTAGATCAGGGCTTTGTTCGCCCTAGTGTTTCGTCATGGGGAGCACCGGCCCTCTTTGTTAAAAAGAAAGATGTTGCCTTGAGATTGTGTATCGACTACCGAAAGTTGAATCGAGCTACGATTAAGAATAAGTACCCTATGCCCCGTATAGATGATTTGTTTGACCAGTTGAAGGGTTCCCGTTGTTTCTCTAAGATAGACTTGAGATCGGGTTACCACCAGTTGAGGGTCAGGGAGGAGGATATTCCTAAGACGGCATTCCGTACGTGGTATGGCCATTATGAGTTTCTGGTAATGCCATTCGGGCTTACCAATGCACTAGCAGTCTTTATGGACTTGATGAACTTGATCTTCCGGGAATTCCTAGATCGCTTTGTGGTCATTTTCGTGGACGACATTCTTATCTATTCGCCTTTTGAGGAGGAGCACGAGGAACACTTGAGAGTGGTGCTTGAATTGCTTAGAGCCCATAGGCTGTATGCCAAGTTTGGGAAGTGTGAGTTCTGGCTAGGAGAGGTCAAATTCTTAGGCCATGTGGTATCCAGGGAAGGGGTGTCTGTTGATACATCCAAGGTAGAGACAGTGCAAGATTAGGCACAGCCTAAGAGTGTGTTTGAGATCCGCAGTTTTCTGGGATTAGCTGGGTATTACCGTCGATTTGTGAAAGATTTCTCCAGGCTAGCTTCGCCGTTGACTAGATTGACGTGGAAAGGGGTCAAGTTTGTGTGGAGTGAGACTTGCGAAAAGTCGTTCCAGGAGTTGAAAGTTAGATTGACCACCACTCTGGTTTTGATTATTCCGGAGAGAGGGTTGGGTTATGCGGTTAATTGTGATGCCTCGCGAGAGGGTTTGGGTTGTGTGTTGAAGCAAGAGGGGAAAGTGGTAGCTTATGGCTCACGTCAGTTGAAAACACACGAGAAGAATTACCCTACACACGACCTAGAGTTAGCAGCAGTAATCTTCGCCTTGAAGATTTGGAGGCACTACCTTTATGGTGAGAGGTTCGAGGTGTTCTCAGACCACAAGAGTTTGAAGTATCTGTTTACACAGAGAGACTTAAATTTGAGGCAGAGAAGATAGATGGAGTTCATCAAAGACTATGATTTTGAGTTGCACTATCACCCGAGAAAGGCCAATGTTGTGGCCGATGCCCTTAGTAGGAAACCCATTAGTGATGTAGCTTGTATAGCCATCCGGGAATGGGAGATGTTGGGTGCCCTTGGCGAGTTTGATTTGCTTCTGGGCGAATCTGTTGAGGCTACGGCCTTGTTTTTTGTTGTTGCGCAGCCTACACTTGTGACCCGAGTGTTAGAGGCACAGAGAGGTGACCTTGAGGTAGAATCCCTCCGAGAGAAGATCTCCAGTGGGAAGGTTAAGAAGGGTTTGATAGTGTATCCCGACCTGAGTGTGAGATACCGAGACCGTTTGTTTGTGCCGGAGTCTTGCCGAGAGGAAGTACTCCGAGAGTTCCACCATTCACGCCTTGCGGTGCATCCGGGAGGCACCAAGATGTATCGGGATTTGGGTGGCCAATTTTGGTGGCGGGGTATGAAGAGAGATGTGGCTGTTTTCATATCGAGGTGCCTTACTTGTCAACAAGTGAAGGCCGAGCATCAGAGGCCAGCGGGTTTGTTGCAACACTTGCCTATTGTCGAGTGGAAGTGGGAGCATGTCACTATGGACTTCATTGTAGGTCTTCTGAGGATTCAGTGGGGCAGTGATGCCATTTGGGTGGTTGTAAACCGGCTGACTAAGTCGGCGCACTTCATTCCTATGCGCGTGAGAGATTCGGTAGATCATCTCGCCGACTTGTACATTCGGGACATAGTGAGATTACACAGGGTCCCAGTGACGATCGTCTCAGATAAAGATCGTCGTTTTACTATTAGGTTGTGGCAGAGTTTGCAGAGTGCCTTGGGCACTAAGTTGACCTTTAGTACGGCTTATCACCCTCAGACTGATGGGCAGTCCGAGCGTACTATTCAGATCCTTGAGCATATGCTTCGAGGTTGTGTCTTTGACTTTAGTGGGACATGGGAGAGGCACTTGCCCTTGGTGGAGTTTTCCTACAACAACAGTTTTCAGTCTAGCATCGGTATGGCACCGTTTAAGGCATTGTATGGCCGACCGTGTAAGTCTCCAGTGTGTTGGGCCGAGGTGGGTGATGCACCTTTGTTGGGTCCGGAGTTGGTTACGGAGACGACGGAGAAAGTTGAGCTTATCTTTTTAGGCTTGTTACAGCCTAGAGTCGCCAAAAGAGTTATGCCGACCGTAGGAGGAGGCCTTTGGCGTTTGAGGTAGGTGATCATGTCTTCTTGAAAATATCACCTGGGCGAGGTTTGATGAGGTTTGGGAAGAGTAGGAAGTTATCCCCTCGGTTTATCGGTCCCTTCGAGATCCTTGAGAGGATTGAGGAGGTTGCTTTTCGTTTAGCTTTACCACTGCAGTTGTCCAGAGTGCATGACGTGTTTCATGTGAGTATGCTTCGGAAGTATGAGCCGTATCCGTCCGATGTGTTAGATTGGACCGACTTAGAGGTAGACGAGGATGCCTCGTATGAGGAGAGACCGGTTCGGGTCTTGGATAGGCGGGATCAAGTCTTGCGAGGCAAGACCATTCCCTTGGTAAAGGTTTTGTGGAAACATCATGGAGCGGAGGAAGCCACTTGGGAACGTGAGTTGGAAGTTCGCGAGAAATATCTGGACTTGTTTGTTGATGTGTAACCATGAATCGGTAATTTTGTAATATTGTTGAACTTTAAGAGCATTATATATGTCTTAAGTTGTAAAACATTGTGAATGTTTTGGTAAATGGAAATTTGTTATAACATTGCATATGTTCAATGTATTGTGGAAATGCAAGCATGACATTAATGTTGCATGTATTATGGAATTGTGAAAAATGAGCTGAAATTGGTAAATTTCAAAAGAATGCAAGTTGTTATGTATAATGTGATATGCCTCTTGAAAAGAGATGGGATTGACCGGTAACGGGTCGGATTGTTTAACATTATGTTGTAATAATGTTGGGAATGGAGAAAACTTGTATTTAATTTCGGGGACGAAATTCTTTAAGGGGGGAAGGTTATAGTGATTCCGGTTTTCCCTTTACTGTTCTGTTGCATTCCGGACTTGATTCCGTGGAGTTGGTAGCTGTGTCTATCTTGTTGTCGTCCTTTAATTCCATTTGTTTGAGTTTTAGGATGTGTTGGGCTTGGTTGTTACAAGTTGGTAGAGCTTTGGCTCCCATTGCTGTTGCCCAGTTTTTGAGTGGTCCGCTCAAGCGGGGTTTACACCCTTCCAGCATTTCGAGTCCCTGCAAAACTTCTACAGGTGTGTTTTCTACGCTCGAGCGGGTTTCTTGCGCTCGAGCTGGTTGCGCTCGAGCGGGTAGTACCTCGTTGGTGAAAATTCTGGGAGATGAAAATCTACGCTTGAGCGGACTAGTTTTCGCGCTCGAGCGGGTATATTTTATCCTTGTGTCTTGGCGCTCGAGTGGGCATTCCTGCGCTCGAGCGGGCCTAGTTTTTTATTCTTGACGCTCGAGCGTTGTGTTTCCGCTCAAGCGGGAATGTCGTATAACAGAGGGCAGCTAGGCATTTTTTAATCATTTTCTACACTTCCACTCTCTCTCTTACTTTCCCAAAAACGTTTTTGAGAGCCTCTCTCTCTAGAAACTCCCTTCTCTCTAGGGTTTGATCTAGTTAGAGTGCTTCCCTCCCCTTTGGCCTTTGTAAAAGTTGTGTTGATCGTCGAGGGCTACATTTTGATCCGAGAAACTTGTGATTTGGAGCAACTTCGTTTTCGTCATCTTCTTCTTTGGGTGTCATCGTTTGAGGTAGGGATTCCTACTCACTCTTATGGTCTTTGACATAGATTTTTGGTTGTTTTGATAAAGTGTTGAAGTTGGATAATTTTGGGACTTAGGATTTCAAAATGTTAAAAGAGGGTTTTGTTATTTTGATTCTAAAATGTGTATTGTGGGTTTCAAAATAATGATATTGTTATTGGTTGTTGATATATAGACCTTTGGGTCAATGTTGGGAAATGGGGTAGAAAACCCTAATTGGTTGTATAAATTAATTGGTATGATTAATTTGGAAAAATTGTGGTTATATGGAATTGAGTTGGAAATAATGAAATTGGCTCATTATATAGTAGAATAGTGGAGTTGGATTTATTAACCGCTCACTTTTGAAAACATTGATATTTTATCTGTTGAAGCTTTTATTATCCGTTTAGAAATAATTGCTTGCGCTACCGGTGGAGGGTAGTTTTGATTGTTGTAGACAATGCATGATGATTAGGCAAACTAAAACTAATCAATTCGATATGTCATAGAGTATGACGGTTGATAGAATACATTAACGTTATGTATTGATTGATTGTGTATATGACCTATGTGTATATACGTTGTGTGTGTGGGAGGAGATAGGGGATGTACTCTACGGTTTAGGGGAAGATAGGGGATGGACCTCTAAACTGATTGTTGTTTGAGAGGAGATAGGGGATGGACTCCACTGATACAGCTCATATGCTTGTCAGTTAACGTGTTGATACAGCTTGTATCCTTATCTATGGAAGTGTTGATACAACTCATATGCTTATCTTTGGAAGTGTTGATATAGCTAATATGCATATCTGTTGAAATGTGGATGCAGTTTGTATGCTTACCTGTTGAGATATTGATACAACTAGTATGTTTATCTATTGTAAAATGGGGAACGCATAATATGAGTCACTGTCTCATATAAGTGGTTGGCCAGGTTCTGAGCCGTTGATGTAGATTGTGAAATTGATAAGAAATAGAAACTGTAATGAAACATGAACATAGTGGTCATGAAATGGAAATGGGTTATGAATTGATTTATGAAAATCGAACATTTATGAATTGCTAATGTCTTAGTTATTGCTCATACTGTGTTTAGCATATCTCTAGTGAGCGTTGGCTCACCCTTTATGGGACATTATTTTCAGGTACAGGTAGTATGCCACCTCCAAGGACATAGCTTGGATGATGATGAGAGTCGAAGACTCTTTTTGTTCATTTTGTTTATATTACATGTATATCAAGCCAGGGGTTTATTTTGTATAGAGTTAGCACTCTTCTTTTGTGTAACCTGGTGTTGACTTGGAAAGCTGTAAGCCCATAGGGCATTTGCTTTCGTTGTTAACATGTAATACAATTGTAAGAATTACTTTGATGAATAGAAATGGTTGGTTTCTTTTATATCAATGCATGTCTATAGTGATGGGTTTTATGTATTTTTTTGAGGGCGTTACAGCGAGGAAGGTGTGTCGTACGACACTGAAGCGCAAGGGTTGTTCAATGTACATAGGGGGATAACATTGGCCGAGTTGGAGGCTATGATGGTGCCCAAGGTCGGTACATACGGGGAAAGAACGCGAGTAAAGTTGAAATGTAGACTCGCATGTCGGGGGAAGTATAGGTTGTTGCCAATCAACGATAATGAGACATTAACTTTTGGGAATGAAATATTTTCTTTTGGGAATTATCTCATTAATATATTTTATATTTGGTTTTGAATGTTTGGTCCCCTATATTTGGGAATTTAAGGTTAGGCCTTTTGTGGTGGTAGAGTTCTTTTAAGATTTTCAAAATACTTGTTTAACATGTAAAAGTTCATTTCAAGCTTACAAATTTATTATCCAATATGATGTGTTGTGTACAAAATAAAGCTGTTTGGTGCTATGCAAATAATAACAGGAAGGTGAAACTTGAGTACATGTGTGTCATCATATACTGCTAGAAGACTCATGTTGTATGTACATGTCATATATTTTGCAAGTATAAAAGTGTACGATGTTCTTTTTGACAGTACGTTGCCATTCTACTAATGCATGGTTGTGGTGATCTTAATCGTGTTAGAGATTACGGTTTGTGGCCATAATCGCTTAAGAGATCTCCCAAGTAGCAGGTTTCTGTCAGTTTAGGATTTTATGAAGCATAGTTTTTTGAAGGCTCCTTATAGTTTATTTATTCATTTTGATTTTGATTTTTTATACTTTGTGTGGTCAAAGAATTATCAGGTTATTATTTTAGCGGCCAACAACATCACTAAACTGAAGCTTTTGGCTGCAGTGGTCAAATGATAGAAGACAACCTTTGCCCTAGTTTGTCTTCCTATGTTCAGAACTACAATTTTAAACAGCAAAATTGCATGAAGGAGGCGCTAGAGGGGAAGAAAAAAGGGGGTGGCTAAGAAGTTCGTTCTCTTTCAATTCGTTTTTTCTTATCTATATTAGTTAATTCATATTTCTGAAGTAGTCAAGATTCTTTTTCATTGAATTGATTACTAAAATGAAATTCATCATGCCCTCTGTCACTGATTTTGCAATCTTTTGTGCAGGCCAACCTTCTACCATTCTAGTTCAGTTGTGAAACAGAAAAAAAACTGTGGAAGGTCGTACCAAGAAAAGGTAAAACTTATTCTCCCTATTCTCCCTCTCCCTAGTCAAGTGTCTCAATTTTCTTGGTACTTTTATAGAAGTCTGCCTCTAATTTTGGGATTTTTTGGGCTTGGCTTGAAGTCTTATGCTTATTGAAGTTTTGCACATTGATTACAGGGATAATGATCTGCATCGATTACTTTTTATGCCTAATGGACTTTTAGATGGTGCTGAATTGGCTTACTATTCCAAAGGACAGGTGGTTTTTTCGATGCAGTCTCTTCTTTTGCTGATGTGTTTATATTCGTCTCAATTTCTTCATTTTATACATTTTATTTTTTATTGCAGAGAATACTTAGGGGCTACAAACAAGGAAATGGAATAGTTTGTAGTTGTTGTCACACTGAGGTAAATTGTTGGCACAACACTTATTGAATAAAGTGTTAGGATCCCCTTCTTTTCGCCCCCCTTCCCCTAAACATTTATAGGTCTTAGTTATGAGATTATTTTCCCTTGTGAGCAGATTAGTCCTTTGCAGTTTGAGGCTCATGCTGGATGGTTAGCTAGACGCCAACCGTGAGTAGCCTTAAAAAAACTTATCATTGGTTCGGTGATTGTGAGTATGCTATGCTGAATTAATATTTTCCATTATTTACTCCAGCTACCGGAACATCTATACTTCTAGCGGACTGATGCTTCATGATATAGCTCTGTCATTGGCTAATGGAGAAAATCTGGCTATTAGAAGCAGTGATGATACGTGTGCAGCATGTGGAGCTGGAGGGGATCTGATTATTTGTGATGGATGCCCTCAGGCTTTTCATGCAGGTGGGTATTTCCCTTGAATGTACTTTCTCTCTGTTCTTGCTGTGATTGATGTTCATATTGTGTGGGTATCATCTCTAAGTTATACAATAGACATTTAATTTATTTCTTATTTTGTGTTCTAAGAATTACATTCCACCATTGAAGTGACTACTACGCACTAAAAGTAGAATAAGATAACCTATGTAGATACTAGAACAGTTGATAAAAAAAACTATAGTGTAGATATGTCATGGTTTGGTTGTGTGTTCATTGTCATTCATTAAGGGATACATTTTCTCAAACTATAGGTGGGTTGCGCCACGCGAGGGTGTCTTCAAATTGAACTTTGATGGCTCTGTTAGGAAGGCCCATGCCAGTGCTGGGGTTGGCATTATTATTCGGGACTGTCATGGGGAAGTCATTGCGTCTATGGTTGAGCGGCTACAGTATATGGAGGACGTTGATTGTGTGGAAGCTATGGGAGCGATAAAAGCCCTGCAATTGGCTTGTGATTTGGGATTGGGCCATATTCATCTGGAAGGTGACTCTCAAAATGTGGTGGCTGCACTTCAAGGTAAGGCGGATAACCTCTCTTGCTATGGTCATTTTGTGGGGGTGGCTCAAGCGCTCCTTTTGCGGTTTCCTTCTTCATCGGTTTCGCATGTTTGTCGGGATGGCAATTCGGTGGCTCATTGTTTAAGTAGGTTAGCCTTTGATTTTGAGACGCCACGTATTTGGATGGAGGAGGTTCCTCCTTCTTTAATGGCGTTGGTGATGTCTGAGGCGTCTTCCTCTGTGTAATTGCTTATCCTCTCTAAAAAAAAAAAAAAAAAAAAAGGGATACATTTTCTCAATTCATGTCAACTTTTTAAGCTTGTATTTTTTTTGGTTTCATTTTGTCTAATGGCCCCATTTGGTAACACTTATGAGTCAGTTTATTTAGCATATTTGCTTAAAAAAAGTTGACTAATGTTGTTTGGTTGCAATTTTAAATTATAACTTGATTTTTTCAGCTTATTTAACAAAAAAAAAAAAAGGTGAGATTTTCTTAAGTTACAATTTGTAGTTTTTTTTTAAAAAAATATATATTTCAAAACCATTAAATTTGTATGGACAGAAGAGCCTCATATCTTTTGTTTTTACTGGTATAAAAAGACTTTTGAGGGCATTTGGGTTATTTGCACAATAAAAAAACTATGTGACAACTTATTTAGTTGCCAAGCTCAACTTTTTTCACGTATTATCAAAATCTATACCAAACAAAATTACAACTTTTTTTGATTATTTTGAGCTAATAATTTGAAAAGCTATAAACATAAAATTTAACTCTTATAAGTAATACGAAGCTTGGCCAATGTGCTTTTTAGGGAATCATATAATGGTGGTGAAAGTGAAACACAATTTGTTAAAAGCGGTCTTGAAGTATTTATAAATTACTTTCTTCTTCTTGGTTGCGTTATTGATCGGTTATTTTAGTACTCAATTGAAGTATTGCAAGGTAAGGCCAATTTACAACCTTTACATTACAATTTGAAAGCGTTAAATGACAAGCCCTACACTCAAATAAGCTAGTATATTTAAGTGTATCTAACTTATGTTTAACCAGATATACATTTTCATTGTTTTTCTTCTGTTATATAAGTACTTATCAATTATTTTTTGCTCTTCCCTTTTCCCACTCTCTCTTGTGGCTTCTTTCACTTTGTTTGGATTTACAGTGTGCACCTAAAGGTGACTGGCACTGCCCATATTGTAGAGATAAATTTGGTTTAAGATGAAACTTTGCTGGAGAGTCCTCAAATACGGGAAGACATTATAATTCAGTTGACACGAGTTGTTAAAGCCCCATAAATTGAAATAGGTGGTTGCGTTGTTTGCAGGTTGGTTAAGTGTAGTCATTCAATAAAATTTTGGTTAATAATGAAGAAATTAATTACTTCTTCTATGGATTTTATACATTGCTCTAATCCTGAGAATCCAAATAGCAGTTTTGTGTATGATGGGCTCTTTCAAGAGTGTTGATCAAAAGTCACAATCTTATTGTAGCGATCCCGGTTCTTTCTCCTTTGGATGTAGTATTCGGACTTAGTTCCGTGGATTCCGGTTGTTGTTTTGAACTTGTTTCTATCCTTCAATTCTTTAAATTTGAGTTATAGAATGTTTTGGACTTGTTCGTTCCAGGTTGGGTGTGTTTGGGAGCAGGTGGTTGCTGCCCAGGTTTTTAGTCCTTCGCTCGAGCGAGATGTCTGTCGCTCGGGCGAGCGTGGAGTTTTGTGTCTGGTGGCTCGAACCAGGGTTTCTTCGCTCGAGCGAGTGTTTGCGTCTAGTATAGACCTGAAAGCATTGTTTCTTCGCTCGAGCGAGCGTTTCTTCGATCGAGCGAGCTTCTGGGTTGCAGACCTGAAGCATCGAGTTTTTGGCTCGAGCGAGCTTTTGTTCGCTCGAGCGAGGCTTTCCTGTGTCTGGTCGCTCGAGCGACCAAGTCTTCGCTCGAGCGAGCCTGTCCAGTTTAAATAGGCAGCAGCGGGTTTTGATCAGTCTTTTCATCCTCTTTTAGTTTCCAAACCCTAGGTCCGACTTCTCTCTCTCTAAACTCATCTTCTTTCTAGGTTTTCATCTACTTCTAGTGTGAATCCATCTTAAGTTCTTTATAAGAAAGATAGAGGGCGGCTTGGGCTTCATTCTAATCTGAAAAATAGTAGATTTGGAGCACTTGGATTTTGGGTCATCTTCTCCATTGGTGTTCTTTGTTCGAGGTAGGGATTCTCCTTGTTTCTTTTCAATACTTCGTCTATAGATAGACATGTGGTAGTTTTTGTATTGCATAAAAATTGTATCATGCTGGATTTGTGAAAATCATGGGACTGAACCTTGGGTTGGTTGTTGAATTTGGGTTTATTATCATTAGTTGTGGTTGGGCTAATTGGAGTGTTAATTGGCATGTGGTTGTTGAAAGGAGAGGAAACCCTATTTTTGTTATTTGATTTAATAAATTAATTGAGGGGTTTTGATCTTTGGGCAAATACTTAGGTATTTGAGTCTTAATTGTGGTTATTGTTGTTTGTTGATGTTAATTGGGCCTTTTTGGTCAATATTGAGAAAGAGGAAGGAAAAACCCTAATTTACTGTTTATGAATTAATTTGCATAATTAGTTCGAAATGGCTTTGAAAAGAATGTAGTGAATTTAAATGAGGTATGGTTTTTGTCCATGGGAATGATTTTGTGAAAACAATGGAAGTGGAATTCATTTTGTGAAATGGGAAAGTTATTTTGAAACGAGTATAAGAAAATTGGAATGTTGTATCTTGAGTGTTGAACACACTTGTGTGGGGTATAGCTTTAACTACCATGTTCATGTTGTTGCTGAGTTTTGTACTCTCATGTTAGTTGGGTCTGTTAATAGATGTATAATATGCATGCATCTGGAGATTTTGGTCATCGGTGGAGGATGATAAGGTTCTGTTGAATTGTTGTGTATGTATTACATCATTGTTGATTGAACATCATATGTAATGAAATGCTGAATTACATTATATTTGTATACCGGTTGGGGAGAAGAGAGGGGTTGTACTCCAGTGTGTGTGAGAAGATAGGGGATGGACTCCACACACTTATGTGTTCAGCGCTTATAATCAGAGGTATCATACCCTTCCAGCTAGCGCCTGGAAAACTGACGCGCTGATAATCTAAGGTACCATACCCTTCCAGCTAGCGCCTGGTAAACTGGTAGATTGTGGAGTGAAGTGTATCTTTGGCGTACTACGCATATAGCTAGTAGTGCAGTGTTGTGTTGTTATTGTTTCAGTGTATCTGGAAACATTGTGGATTGTATTTGTTACAGTGTTGGAGGTACGAGTTGACTCATTGATTGATTTTATGTATGTAGTTGAGTTGTTATCTTTTTTTATAGAGGTGTGCATGGATAATTATGATATAATTGGAATTGCATTGAAATGCCAAATATGTTTTGAAAAGGCACAACTGTTGTATGTGTGGCAAATGGAAGAGTAATGGGCTTAGTGAATCTATTTTTTTTTAAGTAATTGTTAATGTTATAAAAGATTGGGAATGGGGGTTAATGAAAGGAAAAAGGAAGGATAAATCGCTTATAGCGGTGAATTAAATGATTGTTTTCAAGACAAGTTCATATATATATATATATATATATTCATATATATATTTTGTATAAACTGTCACATTATTATTCTAGTATGAGAATGGGGGTTCATGATCATAGCTATCTGTAATGTTGTTATTGATAAGGAGCATGTTGAGTTCCCTACTGGACTATATGTTCATCCCACGTTGTTGAATCGTTTTCAGGTGTTTAGCAGGGTGTGCTTCAAGATTTGGATCTTCTTATTTGTTGGCCACGGGGCCTCAGTTATGTTGGTGGAATGCCATTGTTGTAAAGGGTTACACCCTTCTTCTTGTATTTTTAATGATGTAAGCCCAAGGGCAATTTATTAAGTTAGTTCATGTAATATTTACTTTGCATACGAATGAGTGTATTGTTAATCACTTCTACGGATTGAATGTATGAGTTTATTTCCGCATGTTATCTCTGAAATTGAATTAAGTTAAAGAATTTGGTAATGACTCCGAGTAATAAAAAGTGGGGCGTGACAACTTGGTATCAGAGCTGCTGGGTTTGAATACCTTGAGCTCGTGGGAAGTGGTTTTTACCACAGTGGGTTTACTACGTGTAGTGAGGACGTTGCATATAGATACCATGAGAATTAGGACTTATGTGTTGCATTTATGTGAGTATGGGATTCAGTCTCTTGGATAGTATTCATAGCCGGTGAACTTGCTTTGAGGTCCTCTTGGAAACGCGCCTGATTAACGTGGTTTCTGATAGGAATTCCTTGAGAGTTCCGGGATGAGTGGCTATCTTTGTGGACTTGATTCAATTATGTGTTTACATGTTTAAATGTTTATATGTATGAGAAATGTAAATTTTGAGACTAAGTGTGCATTGTGACCTATTGGTGGTAGAGTGTGCCTCGGAGGAGGCTATTGTGTTATGCACTAAGTGTAATTTACCTTTGTGCTTTATAGGATGTCTACACGAGGGAGTAGAGGATAGTTAAATAGTAGGAGTGTCAGTAGGGGCACATCAGTTCCTTTAGTACCCGTCGTTGCAGCATCGGCTGTCGGTGAGGATGTCGCACGTGAGATTGCGAGAGCAGTGCAAGATGCCCTAGTTCGCACTGAGGGCGGCAACGGGCATGCTCTCAAACTTACTAAGGAGTTTTTCCGTTCCGGCCCACCAGAGTTTGTGGGGGAGGCTAAACCGTTGGAGGCAAAGAGTTGGTTAGAACAGATTACCAAGACTCTTGATATGCTCAGAGTCGAAGATGAGGAGTTGAGGGTCTCTTTGGCGACTTTTCAGTTGATGGGTGATGCGAGTTATTGGTGGAAGTATGCTAAGAATAATGTAGGTAGCACGTGGGTTGCTTTTACCGAGGCCTTTTGGGCCAAGTATTTCCCTCCTGCTCGGGAAAGGTTGAGGGATCAGTTTTTGGAGTTGCGTCAGGATGATACTCCTATGGCACAGTTTGAGATGCGGTTTGCTAGTTTATCGAGGTTCGCTCCAGAGTTGGTGGCAACAGGGGAGCATCGTTGTTATGAGTTTGAAAAGCGGTTGTGTTTTGATATTCAGGAGAAGGTAGCTGGATCCTTTTTGAAGGATTATTATAATCTAGTCGAGGCAGCGGCCCATGTGGAGGCCATGGTTGCAAGTGATGATAGCGTTGAGGAGGAGATCATCTCGGTAAGTTCTACGGATCCTAAGCACTCTAGGCTCAGTAAGGGGTGGAGGCGGAAACATGCTCTGTCTGGGGCTGGTTCTTTTTCTTCACCAGGGGTTTCGGACCTTTCTGTTGGGGGTTTCGGGGAGGTTCAGGTTCCAGACCAGCCTCAGAGTAGAGGGTCTGGTGGTTGTTTTGTTTGCGGTCAGCTGAGCCATGGTAGACGTTTTTGTCCTTTGCGCGTAAATTCTATGAGTGTTTCAAAATCTAGTCAGACTCAGTCGTACCTGTCCGGTCGGGGGCGGTATCGGTACCAGAAATGGTCAGGCTAGGCTTCGGGAGCCTCGCGAGGGGCGACTTATTACTTAGCCCTACAGTGTTACCCTAGAGGGGGACTTTTTGTATGATGGCCGGTGGTGTATCATGTTTATTGATTTTGTTGTTGACTGGTGTACTGTTGGATGCTGAGGCACTATGTTTATGTATCGCATATGTATGCATAGTATTGTTTGTTTAATCCTCATGTATTGGGGAGTATGTATGGAATTTCGAACCCTCTAGTATTTATATTGAGAAGTTATTGATGGGATCAATGATCCTAGTATTGTTGCTTGCTTGGTACTGTATATTGAGTTAGTCTTGTGACGGCCTGTGGGCCTTGTTCACTTTTAGAGTTTATTTGTTGAGAAAGGGAATCTATGAGTGGATGTGATTGATGAGATGGTTTAGAGAATTGCGCGGTATTGACAAGGTTATGTGGGATTTGTGTCTCAAGTTAGAAGGAATGGTACTTGTATGTTGGTTCGTGTTTTGGGCCTTGCTATTCAGTGAGTCCGTGGTGACCCCATCGGTTGTGTAGGGGTAGTGTTTGTATTGTGATTGGTTATCAATTATTGGGTATGGTTTGAGTGGCACATCAGTGTGTGGATTACTGAGTGTGGAGTTTATTGAGTTGATTAGTCAGCTCGTTGGTATCGGGTTTTGGGTTGACATTGGTCACCATGAGGTTAGTCTCGTTTGTTGTAGACTTTGTGTGTTGATTAGGGGAAAACTGAAACTAATCATCCGGTTGTGCCATTGAATATGACGGTTATTATAATACAGCAATTATGTGTATTGAATTATCATTGTGAATGATTGGATTTTTTTTTATACATTATGTATGTATATTGTTTGGGAGGAGATAGGGGATGGACTCCAATGATACAACACCAAAATGTGTATCTATTGAAAGATTGATATAGCTTATATGATTATTTATTGCGAAGTGAAAAATGTTTTAAATGAGTTACTATTTCATTTAATTGTTTGGCCAGGTTCTGAGCCAGGTGTATGTTATTTAATTGGGTAAGTAAAAGAGGCGGAATAGAATTGCAAAACCATGAATTTCTTATGCCTTATGTGTTGATAGTATTGTTGTTATTTCTATTAACTACCATTATAGAAATGTTATGTTCTGTGTTGGTTGTGGCATCACTGTGTGCGTGATGGATGTTGATAGTGTTATTTTGGAAAGAATTGGAAACCAAATTTTTTTCTAGTGTTTAGGCTATTTAAGGGCGTTCTTGAGAAATTGATTTAATTCAAGGGTTTTGAGGAATTCCAAATGAATCTTTTGGCAAATAAACTGTGGATGATTATGTGTTTTGGATAACACCGTGGTTGAAAATATATATATATATATATATATATTTACAAAACTATTGAGTTTCGCATGGAAAATGAAAGATTTATTTTTGAATGTCTACATTGAGAAATGTCTCTTGAACAAGAAAGTGTTTTCCTATAATTTGCTCAAAAGATTTGCTTTGGTCGTATGGTTGAGAATTATGTTGTTGAATAGTGACTTAACTTGTTGTGCTAGTCAGTTGTTGGTCATTATTTCGGGAAAGGTTTGGGTTGTTGAGGCTTTCATACCTAAGTGTTGTCATTTGGAATGTTTCCCTTGGTTAGTCTTTTCTTTGGTAAGAGGGGATTAAAGGTTTGTTGTGAGATTAATTTCTTCCTTTGGGATTCGGGTGTTGGTGTTGTGTGATCAGTTGGCTTTGTGTTTTGGCGTATCCTTAATTTCGGGGACGAAATTCTTTAAGGGGGGAAGGTCGTAGCGATCCCGGTTCTTTCTCCTTTGGTTGTAGTATTCGGACTTAGTTCCGTGGATTCCGGTTGTTGTTTTGAACTTGTTTCTGTCCTTCAATTCTTTAAATTTGAGTTATAGAATGTTTTGGACTTGTTCGTTCCAGGTTGGGTGTGTTTGGGAGCAGGTGGTTGCTGCCCAGGTTTTTAGTCCTTCGCTCGAGCGAGATGTCTGTCGCTCGAGCGAGCGTGGAGTTTTGTGTCTGGTGGCTCGAGCCAGGGTTTCTTCGCTCGAGCGAGTGTTTGCGTCTAGTATAGACCTGAGAGCAGTGTTTCTTCGCTCGAGCGAGCGTTTCTTCGATCGAGCGAGCTTCTGGGTTGCAGACCTGAAGCATCGAGTTTTTGGCTCGAGCGAGCTTTTCTTCGCTCGAGCGAGGCTTTCCTGTGTCTGGTCCCTCGAGCGACCAAGTCTTCGCTCGAGCGAGCCTGTCCAGTTTAAATAGGCAGCAGCGGGTTTTGATCAGTCTTTTCATCCTCTTTTAGTTTCCAAACCCTAGGTCCGACTTCTCTCTCTCTAAACTCATCTTCTTTCTAGGTTTTCATCTACTTCTAGTGTGAATCCATCTTAAGTTCTTTATAAGAAAGATAGAGGGCGGCTTGGGCTTCATTCTAATCTGAAAAATAGTGGATTTGGAGCACTTGGATTTTGGGTCATCTTCTCCATTGGTGTTCTTTGTTTGAGGTAGGGATTCTCCTTGTTTCTTTTCAATACTTCGTCTATAGATAGACATGTGGTAGTTTTTGTATTGCATAAAAATTGTATCATGTTGGATTTGTGAAAATCATGGGACTGAACCTTGGGTTGGTTGTTGAATTTGGGTTTATTATCATTAGTTGTGGTTGGGCTAATTGGAGTGTTAATTGGCATGTGGTTGTTGAAAGGAGAGGAAACCCTATTTTTGTTATTTGATTTAATAAATTAATTGAGGGGTTTTGATCTTTGGGCAAATACTTAGGTATTTGAGTCTTAATTGTGGTTATTGTTGTTTGTTGATGTTAATTGGGCCTTTTTGGTCAATATTGAGAAAGAGGAAGGAAAAACCCTAATTTATTGTTTATGACTTAATTTGCGTAATTAGTTCGAAATGGCTTTGAAAAGAATGTAGTGAATTTAAATGAGGTATGGTTTTTGTCCATGGGAATGATTTTGTGAAAACAATGGAAGTGGAATTCATTTTGTGAAATGGGAAAGTTATTTTGAAACGAGTATAAGAAAATTGGAATGTTGTATCTTGAGTGTTGAACACACTTGTGTGGGGTATAGCTTTAACTACCATGTTCATGTTGTTGCTGAGTTTTGTACTCTCATGTTAGTTGGGTCTGTTAATAGATGTATAATATGCATGCATCTGGAGATTTTGGTCATCGGTGGAGGATGATAAGGTTGTGTTGAATTGTTATGTATGTATTACATCATTGTTGATTGAACATCATATGTAATGAAATGCTGAATTACATTATATTTGTATACCGGTTGGGGAGAAGAGAGGGGTTGTACTCCAGTGTGTGTGAGAAGATAGGGGATGGACTCCACACACTTATGTGTTCAGCGCTTATAATCAGAGGTATCATACCCTTCCAGCTAGCGCCTGGAAAACTGACGCGCTGATAATCTAAGGTACCATACCCTTCCAGCTAGCGCCTGGTAAACTGGTAGATTGTGGAGAGAAGTGTATCTTTTGCTTACTACGCATATAGCTAGTAGTGCAGTGTTGTGTTGTTATTGTTTCAGTGTATCTGGAAACATTGTGGATTGTATTTGTTACAGTGTTGGAGGTACGAGTTGACTCATTGATTGATTTTATGTATGTAGTTGAGTTGTTATCTTTTTTTATAGAGGTGTGCATGGATAATTATGATATAATTGGAATTGCATTGAAATGCCAAATATGTTTTGAAAAGGCACATCTGTTGTATGTGTGGCAAATGGAAGAGTAATGGGCTTATTGAATCTATTTTTTTTTTAAGTAATTGTTAATGTTATAAAAGATTGGGAACGGGGGTTAATGAAAGGAAAAAGGAAGGATAAATCGCTTATAGCGGTGAATTAAATGATTGTTTTCAAGAAAAGTTCATATATATATATTCATATATATATTTTGTATAAACTGTCACATTATTATTCTAGTATGAGAATGGGGGTTCATGATCATAGCTATCTGTAATGTTGTTATTGATAAGGAGCATGTTGAGTTCCCTACTGGACTATATGTTCATCCCACGTAGTTGAATCTTTTTCAGGTGTTTAGCAGGGTGTGCTTCAAGATTTGGATCTTCTTATTTGTTGGCCACGGGGCCTCAGTTATGTTGGTGGAATGCCATTGTTGTAAAGGGTTACACCCTTCTTCTTGTATTTTTAATGATGTAAGCCCAAGGGCAATTTATTAAGTTAGTTCATGTAATATTTACTTTGCATACGAATGAGAGTATTGTTAATCACTTCTACGGATTGAATGTATGAGTTTATTTCCGCATGTTATCTCTGAAATTGAATTAAGTTAAAGAATTTGGTAATGACTCCGAGTAATAAAAAGTGGGGCGTGACACTTATATTTTCCTTGAGGTTCATTGATTTGTTAATTATATACACATTTAATTATTAGTATAGTTCCATGTTTATCAGGGTCAGTTTGTTGTGTCAGTGCTGTCTAAATGGTTTTTTATTTCATGTCAACTCTTTTTAATTGTTATGTCTTCATTTAGAGTCTCATTTATGGTTTTGAACTCACCAGAAGTTTGGGTTGGTGCTGGCCAGGTATTTTTTTTATTTTTTATTTTTTAAATCTTTTCTCCATTTATATTCTGTCATTTGGTATGCACTTATTCTGTTTTCCATAGTTTCTTCACTTGTGTATTACTGCTAGAAGGACTGAACTTATTGGTTTCAAAGTCAGAAATTATGACAAGAACTTTTAATTCTTGAATATTTTTGTCATTTTGGCTATTCCGAGAATGAAGGAATAATAGTAAAAGTGAAACTGGCTGCAGTAGAATTGATGGTAATGATTAGAAATTTAGAAACCAATAGTTTCATTTAACCCAAAGGTTGAACATGGCTTTACTCAGAAGGCCATGTAGAATCGATGGTAATGATTAGAAATTTAGAAACCAATGGTTTCATTTAACCCAAAGGTTGAACACAGCTTTACTCAGAAGGCCATTTTAGGTTTTGAAGGCCAGGAGCTCCTTTGCTTTTAACTTGCAGTTTAATAGTAAAAGTCCAAAAAATTTATACCAATATAGAAATTTCATGCTATACACAGCATCAAATTGTGTCACTTACAAAATTATTCACTATTATTTCATTAACCCATATGCTTATTTATTCCCCCCAGCAAATTAATTATCCCAGTTCTCTCTATCTATGCCCTTTCATTAAGTCATGTCCACTTTTGTGTTGTTAGTAAGACTGATTTTCTTTGTTATCTTTACAGGGCTTATGATTTTAGTGTTGAAAGTTTTGATGAACGAACAGTTATGCTTTGTGAGCAAGTATGGCTTGCATTTTCCCTCGTATATTTTACCATATGTGTGTTTTTTTAATTATCTAAATCTAACTGTTTATTGCTGTTTAGTGTGAGAAGGAGTACCATGTTGGCTGCTTCTGGGACAGTGGTCTCTTTGATTTAAAAGTAAGTTTCAGAATCTTTGTAATGCTTTCGACATGTATTTATTCAGTGACTCAATATAGTTTCTCACATTTGGTGCACGAACTGCCCAGGGATAAGTGGTTTTGTTGTGATGACTGCAATAGGATCCATGTGGCATTGCAAAATTTAGTTTTAGTTGGTGCGGAGATGATTCCAGCTTCAGTGTCATATGCAATACATAGAAAACATGTTGAGAATGGATTTATAGATGGAGTTTCAAATGATGTTCAATGGCGGATTTTAAGTGGGAAAAGTCGCTATCCAGAACATTTGCCAGTACTGTCTAGCACTGCTGCAATTTTTTGAGTAAGTTTTTGTTGATACCATGTAGAATAGCGAAATGTCATTTTTAAAAATTGTAAAAGCCTGCCTAATTTTGTTCTTATCTACTCTAGTGCTACTTCTCGGTTACTTCTCTTTAGCAACATAATGTAATATGATGTGCTACAAGAAACAGATCTGGGGGCTAGGACCTCTTCGGAGCATTTGGTTAATATTGATTCTTTATGCTATATCTTAAATGTATCTTTGTCCAAAAATGGTTTTGATTTTGACTCTTTTTTCTTTTGCTATATAGTCCTTCTGACAGCAGTTGTATAAAGATACTCCTTTTTGTTATGTTATACTTTCTTTTATTACTTAATTTTATTGGGGGTTAAACCTATTTGTATGTCTCATCTTCAGCAGGAATGTTTTGATCCTATTGTTGCAACTTCTGGTTGTGATCTTATACCTGTTATGGTCTATGGGTAAGTTATCATTGTATATTGTGCTTAAGTAGCTCTTCATCTGAAGGGTCTATCTACCAAAACTTATGCCATACGGAAGAAATTTAAGTGCTTTGTGAGGAAAATTTCATCATTTCCCTCTATTAATGAATTGGTGTGAAATGAAGTTATTTTGTAGGTTGTCAACAAATACTTGTGACTATATTAATCAAGTATACATTATTAAAATGAATGCATTTTAGAGGAGGAAAATATGAATTTTGCTCACAAACAAACCTCTATTTTATGTCCTAGAATTGTTCAACTCACATTATGTGCTTTTCAAAGATTGACCATAACGTTCAATTAGGAGAAAAGGATTGGATTTATTTAATGAAATTTGAGAACAGAAAAATAAGGAGAAAAAGGGCGTTATGTAAGTAGATTGTTTGCTTCACTAGTTAAATTTCCCTAACTTCTTATTGATCTTTATGTTTTTGGTTAATCTACCAAACCTGTTTAAAATGCCTTTGTTGTACTTAATGCAGGAGAAATATATCTGGGCAAGAATTTGGTGGAATGTACTGTGTCGTTTTAATCGTAAAGTAAGTTGCTTCACATTAAAGTTGTTTCTGCATGTTTTATTAATTTACTGTACATTTTCATTTTCATTTTTGTTAATGGTTGTTATTAGTTTTATATTCTTATTATTTTTTAATCATTGGATTCCAAAATGTCGTGCATAGGTCAGTTGTTGTATCGGCTGGTCTTCTGAGGATTTTTGTTAGTGGTTGTTAAATAAATTTTTGTTTACTTCTCTTGTTTATTTATTTATTTTTTCCCCACAAATTACCTTACAAAATCTAAACATAGAAGAATGAGATATAGGAGAAAACCATAACAAATTTATTATCTATTGCAACAACTCCAATCAACCAATAAAGTACAACGATGGCCAACTAATTGGATTCAAATAGTACCCTGTTCCTACAGTCATCTCCTCAAGTGTCACCACGACCACCGTTCAAGGAATCCGGCATAGTCACCTCATCAAGCTGGTTCTCTACTTGTAGCTCAAATCCCACTACCTTCGCGGCCACCTTCCACAGTGCAACTCAAATGAAAATTGATTAATTCATTTCATATCACAACATTACAATCAACAATTGTCGTGTTAAGATGCAATAATACGTCATAATATCATCTAATTTCTTTGTATTCAGAAAATATTCTTTGTTTCTGATCATTTGTATTTGTTGAGACGAATGATATATTTTCTAAAAAGAGAAAAGAATAAAAATATAGTTTTGTCTTTAAAAAGATTATTGTATAACACATTAATTCACCTGAATCGATAGTTTGATGTCTTTCTTTGATCAATTTTTTTTCCTCTCTCTATCCTCACCATACATTTAACTAATGTCATTTTTCTAAATATTTTTCATGTGAAAATGTTTTGTATAACGAATTTTAAAAAATATACCTAAAAATTAAAACTCAACTCATTTTAAATTCTTAGTAATTTTTTAAATATTTTTTTTCTAAGCAGACCATCTCAATATAAGGATAACTATTGAGGTTCTTTCTTATTTTTTTTATTTTTTCTTTGAGTGCCTACAATATCATTGATTTGTATTAAATTGGTCATTCGACAAGTATAAAACAATATAACATAGTCACACAATTTAATTATATGCTTAAAATTATTTTCAATTGACTTTTTACCAAATCTATTTGTTAGTAGAATGATATAAAATCGGTAAATCATTTAGAAAATATTTCTCAAAGAATTGGTAGATTTTTAACCCAAAATTATTAAGTTTGACAAAATATTGCATAAGAATGAAAGTAGATATGGTGTGCCATGTTTTTCTCTCTCATTTTCTCCTTATTATTATTATTATTATTATTATTATTATTATTATTATTATTATTATTATTATTATTATTACTACAAGAAAAATATTTGAAAGCTCTAATTGAGCATTCCTAATCCACCCACAATGACATGGAATGACCGTATGAAGAGGGACTCACACTCCTCATTCCTCTGCTCTCTATCTATCTCTATTCTCTCTCTTCCATCTCATTAGAGGTCAATATGGAGATGATATATTAGGGGATGTAGCACCACTCTTACTTATTTTTGTTTTTATTTTTTGATCAGCAAAATGAAACTTTATTATTGAAGAAAACAACACATGCAAAAGCTTACATCAACAAAGATGGTAGTGCAAAGAGCATCAACGCTAACCTTTACAATCCCAACTAGGTTGGTACCGCTAAGGAAGCACAATCATTTGCAAGCACTTGAACCAAGATTGGTGAGAAACCAATCAAAAGGAACCAAAGGAATGAGAAGAACAAAAAGCAAAACAACAAAACCATTATCAACTGAGCAAAAACCAGTGCATCAGCATTTCAACTCCTCTCTAGCCGCACAGATGCCTCCTACACAGAGTAGACCAATCAAACAGACCAGCAGCATACAGTAGGCCAAAAATAGACCAGACCAATCCTCTCAATAGACCAAACCAGACCAGATCAGCAACCTTTCACCAAGTCTTTTAGTAGACCTTAGGCACATACCTTTACCACAAAACAGCAGCATCATCACACAACACCAGCAGCAAACAAAAATAGCAGCAGCTAAAGAGTAGTGAAGTACTTAAAAAAATCTTAATAGTAGAGAACAAAAAGCAGAGAATTAGCAGAAGAGTGATAGCAGTAGAGTAAAACACTAGATACCCTCTACACCTAACCAAACAATTGTTTTATGCCACCAGACTTGAGCCATTTCTGATACAAAACTTCACCTAAGCAAAGCAATCCAGCAGCAGCCATCAAGATTAGCCAAGAAGCAAAACACCCCAAAACAGTAGCCAAACTCACCAACAACAAGCACCATCACAGTAGCTGCCCTCCTCAACCATCTGCACAGATTCCAGTGAATACTGCTCCCATATAAAGAATTCAGCTAATTATACAAACTGACATATGGATAGCTCAACTCCCATTCCTAATGCAATATTGCACCTGCTGGTTTAATGTATACTTTCACACATATACCTCATTTACAGTTCATAAACCCTAGTCCTTGAGCCCAATCTTCTCACCCAGTAGCAGGGCAACCTCCTTATAAGCCCAGAAGACCTCACGCCAATGCAAACGACACTCCAAAGAAATCGAGGCCAAACCACAACAATATATAGCAAAACACACCAGAAAACATCACCAAGCTCCGGGCCACACTCCAAAGACTCAAGGTCATCTCAACCTCCACCAATGCATACTCCACCCAAACAATATTTGATGCCTCTAAGATTAGAAATAAAATCCTGAACAATAAAGTGATACTCCTTGAGGATTGGTTTTAACCAAATAGCAATTGTAATCTTGACCTCTCCACACAATTCAGGTAGATTTGGTGAAGAATTATTGAACATACAATCATTTCTATGTTTCCATAAAGACCACAACACAGTAGGATCAATAGCTCTCCAAATCTTTCTCTCCCTCTTGTTTAGACTAACACCATCCCACCATAGTAATAAGCTATCAATTGTTCCTAGGAAGGCCCCTTATAAATCCCACCAACTCAACATATAAGACCATACACTCCAAGCAAATGGGCAGTACAACAGTAAATGATTCACTCAAAATATCCAGAGTGTTGAGGCACTAGTAGGTAGTACACCAATTCTATGGAGAAAGGTAGAGGTTTTGACTTCATTTTTCCAAGAAAGCCAACAGAAAAATTCAACTTTGGGTGGGAGGTACTTAATCCATACAAACTTGTTGGTTAACAGATATGGACCAAAAGAGTGTTAAAAAAAATAGTATATAGACAGTACTAAAAACACACCTGAGTTTGTGGCAACCCAAGATAGCATATCAGTTTGATCAAAACTGATGTTAGGAGCAGCCAAAAGCAAATTAGTGAGTCTGGAAACCTCTTTATACTCCTAGTCAAACAGCCTTCTTCGAAAATTGAATATCCAATTGGATGAACCATCTCTTTTCTCATACATTGATCTGAATGATTCTTCTTTGTCAACTACCAACCTAAAAAGAACAGGGAACTCTTTTTCCAAACACACATTCAAATACCATTTGTCTTTCCAAAACTTGACTCTAGACCCATCACCAACCTTTATAATCAGGTTGTTCAAAAAGAATTCTGCGATCTGCGAAAGATATGATGTCTTTCCATACACAAGAATACCTGTTACTAGATCTAAAAGATGAAACCCAGCTATCCAACTCCAGGTTGCAATTGCTACAGATTACCCTCCTCCACAAAGCTTCCTTATTAACCGCAAATCTCCACCACCACTTGATTAATAAGCTATCATTAACCTCTCTGACTCGTCTAATACCAAGCGCACCTTGTTCTACACTTTTTTAAATTTCCTCCCACTTCACCATATGAAGTTTTTTCTTCAAATCAGATCCACCCCATAGGAATCTAGCTTGAAGCTTCTCAAATTCAGTAGCTACCCCTTCTGGCATCTTGAAGAGAGATAGATAGTATACAGGTAAAGAGGAAGTTACAAGTTTAATTAGAGTGAGCCTACCAGCAAATGATAGCAACCTTTTCTTCCATCCAGCTAACCTGCTCTTTAATTTGTCCAGAACCGGTTTCCATGTTGCTTTCCTGTAAGCTCCCAGTGGCAGCCCCAAGTAGTGAAAAGGCGAGGACTTGGTCCTACAATTTAGTGTATCTGCAATGGAAACAATGATATCCTCCTGCACACCCACTCCACACACTAAAATTTTGTGATAATTAATTCTCAAACTTGAGATCAGTTCAAAGTATCTTAAGATCAACATTAAATTGCAAATTTCAGTCTCCTGTGCTTCACAAAATAATAATGAATCATCCGCAAACTGAAGATATGACGACACCACACCATGAGCTCCTAACATAACTCCTTTAATGAGGCCCAACTGTCGTGCTCTAGACAATAAAATGTTGAGGCCTTCTACTGCCAAGTTGAATAAAAATGGAGATAAGGGATCCCCTTGCCTCAAGCCTCTTTGAGGGCTGAACTCCTAAGTTGGGGATCCATTTACAAGGACTGATAGCCTGGCAGTGGAAACACACTCTTCAATCATGCTGATCCATTTTTCCCCAAAACCAAAATTCAACAACATAGATTTTAGATAGAGCCAATTCACAGAGTCAAAGGCTTTCTCAAAGTCAAGCTTAATAAGTACGCCCTTCCTTTTTGTTTTCTTCCACCCATGTAGCACCTCATTAGCAACTAGCACACCATCAATAATATTCCTCCCCCCTATAAATGTTGTTTGAGATTCACTGATGATGTGAGGCGACACGGCTTTCAACCTTCTAGTCAGAACCTTCTCTTAATTTGATTAGGATCTCACTACAGGAAATTGCACTTTAGCCGACAAAAAATTTGGTCAGCAAAAGTCCATTTTTAGTTAGCAAAAGTTATTCGCGACCAATTTTTTTGGTCGCCACTTTGGTCGCCAATTGAGGGTTGGCAAAAGTAATTAGCGACCAAAACTTTTTTTAGTCAGGAAAAAGTGGGATTTGCTGACTAAATTTTTGGTCGCTAAATATATCATTACTGTGACTAATCCATTTAGTCGCAAAAACACTTTAGTCGCAAAAAGTGACATATTCCTGACCAAACATGTTAGTCACCAATTGTCACATTCCATGACCAAACATGTCAGTTGCCAAAAGTCACATTCCACGACCAAACATGTTAGTTGCCAAAAGTAATGTTTGCATGACTAAAAGTGTAGTTGGCAATAGACCTATTCATGACCAAACTCTTTGTGTGATGACTGGTTCAAAAGCCGTCTCGTTTCCTTTGTATTACGTTGGGTGAGTCGTCGTTGAAAATTTCTTCTCAAAACATTTTTAGTTGTGTTATTCCTCTTTCGAGTTTTCACTTGTTTTGGAGGGTGCGAGGTCAACTCTAGGGCGTTGGGTGTGAAGTCAGAGTTTTTCTGGGCTGGAGGGCCGGCGCCGCACGTGCGGGGCCTTGGGCCGCACGTGCGGGGAAGGGAGCCGTACGTGCGGGAAACTGAGGTTGGGGCTGTAAGCACACTGCCTAAAAGGAAGGTGCGTGAGCTAAGGTGCGTGGCAAGCCACACGTGCGGGGGTGGAAGCCGCACACGCGGGAGACCACTCCGCACGTGCGGGAGTGGGCGTCGCACGCACAGGGGTGCGTGTTTTCTGCTCTGATTTTCGTGCTTTCGGCTATATTTTGATATTTTGTTCCTTTTGCTTTCATTTTCAGATTATGTCACACTCTCTCTCTACAATATTTTCTCTCATTTTCTCTCATCTCTCTCTACCCAAACCCTCAAAGTTTTTATGTCTTCTTTGATCTCAAGAAATCCATTTGGATTTTGATGCTAGTCCCTTATACCAAAATGATGAGTGTGTCAAGGGCTTTGTTTTGACTGGTGGAGATCGTATTTCGGTGAGGTCGATTTTTGGGCTCTTTCTCCTCTTCTCTCTTGAGGTAGGGATTTCCTTGATTTTCTTCAATGCTTCACCTATAGATAGACATGTGGTATGTACATATTGCATAAAAACCTTGTTGTTTTGGATTTATTTTGAAAATCATGAATGGGGGTTCAAGATGGGTTGTGTGAGGTTGTAAATTTGGAGTTTATTGTTGTCGGATTAATTTTCGAGTAGTAGTTTAGCTTGTTTATGTAAAAAGGGAAGTGAACCCTAAATTTTAATTAATTTGCTCATTTGTCAAAAAGCCTTTTATTGTGGGTTAAGCATGTTATGAAATTAGAAATTTAAATGAGGAAATTATCATGTTACGAATTTAGGATTTGATTATTGACTTGGCAATAACTTGTGATTAAATTGGGTGTCTCATAAATTTTAGTTTTTATCTTATGTTGAGTTAATTTTAGTTAAGTCTAACAAATTGATAAGTTGTTAAATGTTAAAAAAAAGAAATTAAATCATGAGTTTTGAATGTTGTGGCATTACATTACCGTTAGGTTGAAATGGAGTAAATCTTAATCTTGTCAGTTATGATTGAAATCGTTTATCTAAAATGAAAGAATGTGAGTTGGTCATACTCCCTTGTGAGAAGAAACTAAGTGAATTGAGGCAAAGGGTGGAGGAGATTAATGTAGAAGGAAAAGACAATTGATTTCGCAAATGGAATGATGAAATGCTAACATTGTGGGAGTTTCAGAAATTGACTTGGGCTTGAATCACGAATATTTAAATTCATCATTTTTATAATTGGATCTAAAGTCCCCTGTGAATTATTGTTGTTAATGTGTAAGTTGAATGTATGTTGCTTAGAGGTTTTGTCCTTGGTCATCGGTGGAGTATGACATTGTTATGTTGATTACTTGTGTGTATGTGTTACACTTGTTGGTTGCACCTTATCATGTTGTGAGGGTTGATATGTGGGTGTGTATGCTGCGCTGATAATGAGAGGTACCATTCCCTTCCAGCTAATGCCTGGTAAATTAGCTATGCTGATAATCAGAGGTACCAGTCCCCTCCAGCTAGCGCATGGTAAATTGGCGGTGTGTGTTGCGTTGATAATTAGAGGTACCAGTCCCTTCCAGCTAGTGCCTGGTAAATTGGAAGAGGTACCATTCCCTTCTAGCTAGCACCTGGTAGATTGGCAGAGGTACAATTCCCTTCCAGCTGGTGTCTGGTAAATTGGCATGTTATTGTGGATAGATGCATCATTGGCTTACTGTGCTTCTGGCAAGTAGAGCAGAGGTTGTTTATTATTGTTGTTCAGTTTGATTGGGTGTATCATGTGTTATGATGATTGTGTTTTGATCAAGTTAGATTGTCTCATATGTTGAGTAGAGGTGTTCTTGTAAGTTTGGACGTGCTAGAGAGTGGTTGTGTGAGCTTCCACCATAAGTTATTTTATTGAAAGTAATTCTTTGGATTTTGAATCTAAATTTGAGAATGTGATGAACTTGTAGAGACGAACTATAATTATATTTGAGTCATGAATAATGTCAAGGAATTAGATTTGATGAGAGTGCTTTCAAAATAAAACGGATCCTAAGTAGTATTTGTAATCATAATTGGAAAATATAGTTATCGTGTAATAATTGTTTAGATGGGAAAAGGGGTAGTAATAGCAAACCTTGGTGTTGGTGAACAAACCGAATGTTTTTGAGAAAAGTATTTATGTAAGTATACTTGGTTATAAAATGTCACATTATTTATATGGTATGAGACTAGCATTCATGATCATAGCAATCTATAAGTCGTTATTGTTGAGGATCATGTTGAGATCCCTACTGAACTATATGTTCATCCCACGTTGTTGAATCTTTTTCAGGTGATTATCAAGATGTGCTACAAGATTTCGGATCTTCTTTATTTGTTGGCCACGGGGCCTTTTTCTGTGTAGGCAGAACGCCATGGATGTAAAAGGGTTAAACCCTTCCTCTTGATTTAAATGATGTAGGCCTGCGGGCACTTTATTTAGTTATGTTCATGTTGCATTTATTTTATATCCACATGAGAGACCCTTACAAATTTAGTAAGCTTCTGTATGTCATCTCTGAATCTGAATTTATAATAAAGGTTTTGGTAACGGAAATTCGAGTAATAAAAAGTGGGGCGTGACACTTTGGCTGCCAAAATTAACAATTTTACCGACTAATTATTTAGTTGCCAAAATGTATCCTTTTGCCTACCAACATTTTGGTTGCCAACATCCAACAAAATAAACATGTAATTGAAGACAAATATTTCATCCAATCCATTCAAAATGATCTGTAATTAAAAAGAATCATTCATACCAACAAAGTATCTAAATCATGAACATTCAACAAATACATAAATCATCCAATCCTGAAGCTATTTAATAAAAGTCAACAACTATTATAAGTTTCCATCCACAAGTAATTTCAAATTACATATTCCTCCGATTAAAATTCCGATTCACATCCTGACTAGAAAGAAATTTAAAACATAACAAGTACTTGTTATTATGTTTTAAATTTTTATCTATGCGCATCTATCAAAAAATATAACTATTAGTGTACCCAAATATTTTCCATATATACAAATCCAAAAATATAACTACTAGTCTATCGAAATATTTTTCATACACATTTATCCAAAAATATATAATCCTTCCAAAAATGCTTATAGTGCCACTTAGTCCTGTACAATTTAGCTTCGTGCACGAGTTCATCCATCCGTACCAAAGAAAAAGAAAAAGAATGTCAAGAATTGAGCAATCATTAAACCTTGTTTGTCTAAAATGTGGTAAAACAATTAAAATTTTACTTTCAAACTGGAGGGATGGAGTTCCTTCCCAAAAGACCACATAGATGGGAATTGAGAATTAGCCACTACAAAACTAAGGGTATGTTTGGTTTGCATTTGGGAGATGAGTTTTAGAAAAAACATTCTAAAAAAATGTTTGGTTTGAGTTTTTCTCAAAAAATTTCCAAAATCACTTTCTCTCTCTTACACATTAATCAATCACTTTTTCTCTCTCCTCTCTCCTTCTCAATCACTTTTTCTCTCACATGCATCTACTTAAATTTTCCCAAAATATCAAATCATCCCAAACTCCAAAAAAAACAACTCTCCCAAAATATATAACCAAACAAACCAAAAAAATTTCTAAACTCTCTTCCCAAATTTTTTTCAAAAACAACTCTCCCAAAAACAAACCAAACAAACCCTAAATCTTTGTTTGGATGCTTCTAGTAAATTGTCCAATGTTGTATATGATTATTCAGAACATGCAAACATGTTCCCTGCCATACCACACTATTACTTGACATCAAACCAACCATCATGTTTACATTGTGTAAGAATCTCAAAAACATCAGATGCAACAATTTTTGCAAGAAGAAAATTCTATCGTTCCCCTGCCATTTCATGCAAGTTAATTTTGTGAGAAAGAAAAAAAACATGTTAGAATGAGACCTCTAACTTCTCAAGAAGTCTACCCACCACTACTAAGGACATAAATCTTTTTGTTACATCATACGGATCACATTAACTAGACATATGAGAGTTTGACCCACCATTTAAATAAGCTTAGACTTCTTTTATTTTTGACAAAAGCATGGATGTTGGCATTAACTAGTCAAGAACACTTACAAGGAAAGGGCCACTAATTTTCTCACTCAAGTGCCCCCAGAGTCAATTAAATAGCATAAGAGCCCATGCTTACCTACAATTTTTCAGAGTTTGCACGACCAGTATGAATTTAAACACTCCATGGACCTCCAACATCTGTAAAAAACAATTCAGTCAATTAAAATTTATATGATACACAATATTTAAATTTTCTTTAAAACTTTCCAAACAAAAAGTAATTGAACTTATTTTATAAAATGTTGAGAGCAGGACACAAGTCTAAAATGTTGAGAGCACAAATTCCATTTCTAAAATGTTGACCGCAAAAACAAACAAATTCCATTTATTATGAGGGGAAAATGTTTCAGCTTGTTGTTCATTTGACAAATGATTGTTTCATCCTCAAACCTAGGAAGCATGGATATGGATACAAGTATCATAATTCGTCAAACTCTAAGAAATTGAGATATAGGTACAACAAGGATACATCAATAATAAAATATATTTTTATTATTATAGAATTAAAATAGGGCAAATTACAACCCCAAGGGGTTGGGGCTAGTGGGAGCAGCTTGGGGCCTGGGGGTATACTCCCTCCAAGTCTCAGGTTCAACTCTTACTAGGTGCGTTCAACTCTTTGAGGCTACGCTCCCAGGCTCTGCCCAAAATTTATTTGTTATTCGATTAGAAATTTTAAGAGTAGGATATAATTTCCAAAACTACCACAAGCAATTAGTATTTTAAGCAAACTTCAAAGGGAGTATTTGTAATTTTCCCATTAAGATAGCAATAATTTTGAATTATTATTTAATGTTAATATATTTTTTTTTAAATCAATAAAATAGCTTCAATTTTCATTTAGCTAAAAATAATATTACTAAAATGATTCCAAAAATATCAAAGCATCCATCACATGGCAACATAAAAGGGCAAGTTGAAGAGCACTCATGATAGCAACAAAGGCTAAAAAGCATGGATACAGACATGTGACACGACATTGATAGGCTGACACAAAATTTTCAAAAAATGTACACATGACATGTAGGGGCCACATGCGAAATATATTACTTTATATACTTATTATATGTCATATATAAGGATACAAAATTATTATATGTCACATATAAGAATATTTAAGTAAAATATAATAATGTTTAAAGTCACAAGAAGAAAATTAGATATAAATTTATATTGTTTTATTTTATCATTGGATTACAAATTATTTTATTTAAACTTGTAATGCGTTTCATGTGTATCTAAGAGTTAGGAAGTGGCCGACGACTATGGTGTCGTGTCGGTGACATACTACCTTCTTAGAAATGCTTGTTCTTCTTAGAAAAAATGAATTGCCTTCAATTTTTATCATCCAAACAAAAACAAATGTTTCACGTAACTTGGGTTGTCTTTCTCCCCCTTCGTATCTCTCACTCATCGATGCATTTTCATATGTAACAACCGGAACTAAGTCTTTCATGCACATGCTAATTGAGGTAAATTAAATTGAGGACACATATCCATGCATATTCGACATGTACAACCTATTTCAAGTATCCGTACTTTCAAGCCTCAAACTAAGATGATGCACTTGATCTTATAATGGATTGTTAATTATCATCAAATTTATCCAATCAAAGTAAATGGGCCCATATGTAAGAATCACAACATTTCAAATGGAACAACAACAACAACAACATATATAGTCTCACCTCTACATGTAGATAGGTTGTTTCTGAGTTTGTGTTCTTGTGTATTTGTTCCTTCTACTTAATTAGTACCGGGGACACAAAATTTGGAGTGGAAGGAATGAGCAGCCTCTGATAATCCTAATGATTTATTTACATCACCATTTGGTTGTTGATTTTAGATCTAGTGGCCCATAATGACTTTAAGAAGTCCTCAAATGGGGGAGTTTTGAGTTCTTCAATTGATGTTGGGCTTGGTAATTTAAATAGTTGCTTCTGTGGTGTTGATGGTGAGGGTTGATCATCCACTTGGTTAATAGAAACATAATAACGTTTCAGCTAGAGACAAAATCATAGTCTACAAAACAAGGACACGGACATGGATACATGACACAATGATTTCCAAAAAAATAAGAACAAGGGCATGGTGATAGTATGGCAAATTATTTTTGTCCATAAACAACCAAATTTAATAAAAATTAACACCAATTTAAAATTTAATAAATAAATAACACCTGAAGTTAGACTATGTTGTATGAGCCTTTAGAGATCCTTAGAAGGCAATCCTTGAACTTCACACAATTGTGTATATGTAGATCAGTGCATGACATTTTGTATATAACGACATGTTATGCTGCCTTGTCCATGTCCCACAAGTGTCAGACATAACTGTGTCACCTATTTTGAAGCGTCGGTGTCTCATAGATCATGTTAGACTCTCACAACAAAAACTGTATTTCAGTGGTGCAAAAACCTTGAATTGTGATGCACTTACCCTGTATTCATTAACCAGAGATTTCTCTACATTTTGTATGATTTCAATGGGTTTTGTAGAAGCGAGTGATTTCCGTTTCTCTCACTCCCTCACGACAAGTCGCAATCAAGGAATTGATTTTCTTGCTTGCATCTTGATCAAGTTTCAGTAAATCTGTAAGAAAATCATTCAAAAAAATTTTTATCTGAGTGAAAGATCAATTTGTATGAAGCAATGGAAACTTACTATCAATGGAGGAAAGAAAACTCTTGTTTGTCGCAATTGCTTTTTCCATTGTTGACAAGGCAACAGAAGAAAACCAAGCACGGATCACTTGATTGGCTTCCACTCCACCCCTAAGTAAACAAACCAAGGGACATTTGACAATACAATTCAATTTCTTTTATTTAAAAAAATATATCAATTTCACAGGATGAACTCACTTGACAATGGAGTTCATAGAATCGACATTTCTTCTCTGAAGACTAAGAAAGGAATCTTTAGCATTCCTCCAATGTTCGGCAACCATATTTTCCTTTTCCATGCTACAAAATTCATCAGAGAAAGATAACAAAGATTCAATAGTATGACATATAAAAATTAGATTTACAAAAAAAAAAAAGGAAAAAGAAAAAAAAAAGTAGAAATGGGTACACATTATAAAATCAATTTCAATAGTCATAATGTCATGAAATTGATCATACCAATGTCTAAGGCCTTCTTCTAGGCCATCATTCACGCTTTCCACTACATTATTGTCCTCAATATATTCGGCATCAATCTTTTGCATGTAAGTTTCCTATTCTTCTTTGACAGAATTAGTCGAATCTTGGATGTTAGACATTTCCTGATGTGGATTGTTGATTCTATTGTCCGCACTCCCTCGAAAGCCATCAACTTCTGTTTGAACCTAAACAACCAGATTGACAGAGATTCATAGAATTAATAAAGATTTAAGTCCCACCCTCCTCTGAAAAAAGCTACACAAATCGCAAGCCAAAGGTTAATCATGCGGTCAAAAAAGGTAAGTTATGATAAGGTTAAAACACAAAGGGAAAGAGAATGAATTCACTAAACGGGAACTAAAGCATATCTTTCACATTAAGCTGTGTGTGTGTAAGAGAGGTTGAAAGAGATAAATTAAGATGAAGTTTTAAATATATTGCAATTAATTGGACTGCTTACCAGCTTTATTTTCCTAGCAATTAAAGTAGCTAACATCTATGCCACTTTATCCAATAGTTGCCTTTCTTTGTTAATAGCATGCTCCTTGAGCTTCTTTTCAAGTCCACAGAATTCCTGGCTATTCATTGTGCAAGTTTCTTCCATTAAAAGTGTCAATTTTCAAAAATGCAAGCTTAAACTCTCAAAGAAATTCAGTATAGTACTAGAAATCAATCGAGTCATCTGCAATGCTCTGGAGTGAGCCTGATGTCACAAAGTGTCAAACATAATTTCGAAAGTGATTAACTTTTAGTGAAAGAAAAGGATTCTGATTGATGACAAATATAAGAACACACCTCAATCTGGAGTTGTGCAAAGACAACAATCTTTTCCTTTTGATTATTGAGGTTATTTATTGATTAAAGGATCTGCCTCTAAAGCAATATTTCTAAAAAGCTGGGAAGAATGAAATGCCTCAATGAGAAGATGACAAAATCATGGAAGACTCGGTCGAGAAATAATATTCACATTCATGAGGGAAGTTGAATGATTTGATAGTTCCAAGTTTAGATTATCAAAAGCTAAGTGTGATTTTCTGTCAAGTTTTCCTGCTAAATCATCCAAATGTTATACACTAGAACCATACATGGATTTAAGCCCTCTGAGTTTTGCTTTAAGTTGTTCAGTAGCCTAAATATACATTAAAAGAACAGTATGAGCTTCAAATCCTCCATGTGTTTCCTTCAAGCATTGTTGAAATCACTGATAAAAAATGAGTTCTTATTTGTAACCAAATAATTTTTATTTTACCGTGGCCTTTGTAGATACAAACAATTGTGTGGCTTCTTCTATTACTTTCAGTTGCAGTCCTTATTATGTTAAAGAAGCAACGACAGTTTCATGTACAACTTCAAGCTGCTGATCTAGTTGAGCGCGAAAGTTCTGGGTTAGAACTTTCTTCGTGTCTTCCACTTTACTTTTGCGATCTATTCACAAATCATAATTGGCAATGTCAATGAATCAATTTTTTGACAACCCGATCTTCTAGTAATTTTAAAAAAATAAAAACAAACCAATACATGCGAGAAAGCTGGATACCTCTGATGCTACATTCCCCAGCTCAGCATGAAGCTCAAACGCTTTTTCAATTATTGCTTTCTCTAACAAAAATATAAAATTAAAATTTTAAAAAAATCATTGATGCTCTAAGTTATTTTCAGAACATTTCTCTCCATGAAAGTGAAGTTTTTTTAGAATTATCAGAGTAGAATGCTGACACTATTTTTTCATAAGAAAATATTTGTAACTCCCTCAAAATACTAACATTAAAACCCATCAACTTAGACATGCATTGGTATAAAAGACAAATATTCTTCTATTCATCAGAGTAGTTCCTTATAAAAGTATTACATGTTAGCAACAAAAGCAAATGCCCTACGGGCTTACAGCTTTTCAAGTTAACACTTGGTTACAAAAAAAAGAAGAGTACTAACTCAATACATATTAAGCCCTTGGCTTGAATTTACATGTAATACATCAAAAGAAAGCAAATAACAAAGCAGTCTGTCTGCCTCTAGCCTCCCAAGCTATGTCCTTGGAGGTGGCATGCTACCTGTACCTGAAAATGATGTCCCATAAAGGGTGAGCCACGGCCCAGTAGAAATACACTAAACCAGTCATGAACAATGACTAAAAGATTAGCAATTGATAGATGGTCAACACAGATACATCCACACATATCACATTTCGATTTCATGACATTAAGTCCATGTTACATTTCATTTCCCATGTCCTTTCCAACTTTGAGTTTGAAAACAAGGCTCAACTCCTAGCCAAATAACTTAATGAGGTTTAGACTCATCTTTAAAACACTTTCAAAATTCATGAGGGATACACATTTTAATACTGTATCAATAACACATAAACCATTTCCACACTTTGCGAAAGATACACATTTCGGTGCTGTATCAACATAACATAGAATCACTTCTATACTTTACAATTGATAACGATATACATTTTAGTGCTATATCAAATCAATTCAAACACATCCATAATCAACACTTGATACACATTGTAGTGCTGCATCAATGTCACACAAAATCCGGTATAGAGATCCATCCCCTATCTTCCCCTAAACCGTGGAGTACATCCCCCATCTCCTCCCACACAACACATGTATATACACATAGATCATATACAATCAATCAATACATAGAATTAATGTATTATTCCAGTTGCTAAATTCAATAGCATACTCAATCAATTAGTTTTAGTTTGCCTAATCATCATGCAGTGTCTACAACAATCAAGACTATCCTCCATTGATAGCCCAAAGCAGTTATTTCTATACTGAAAATAAATGCACCAAATGGATATATAATCAACATTTCAACTAGGTGAGCGATGAAAGAATCAAACTACACCCTTTAATCCCATAAACATCCAATTCCAACATTCTCAATTTAATTCTTCTTTTCTTCAAATTAATTATACTAATTAATTTATCAATGTAATTAGAGCATTTCCCATAATTAACATCACAACCCTAAGGTTCCATTTTCACCAATAAACCATTATTGATCTCATTTCTCTATGCCAAACATGCATATAAGTTTATATAAACAAAACCCCAACTTTTGTAAAATTACACAAAGGCCCAAACTTTCTCAAAATTACCCAACAACCCCCAACTCATCAAAATACTAAAATTCAAAGACAAAACTCATGAGAAGGAGTAGGATATCCCTACCTCGAAGTTAGAGCTCAAACGGGGAAGTTAAAGAAAACCAAAATGCTCCAAACTCAAAGATCCACGGATCAAAATGGAGCCCTTGACGATCCACACACTTATTATAAAGGCCGGAGGATAGGGAGACACTCTAACTAGATCAAACCCTAGAGAGAAGGGAGTTTCTAGACAGAGGAGCTCTCAAAATATCTTTTTAGAAAGTAAGAGAGAGAGAGAGAATGTAAAAAGTGATTTTAAAATGCCCAGCTGCCAACTGATATACGACATTCTCGCTCGAGCGAAGAGCACAACGCTCGAGCGTCAAGAACAAAAAACTAGGTACGCTCGAGCATAATAAGGCCCGCTCGAGCACCAAGACACAAGAATAAAGTACGTCCGCTCGAACGCGAAAACCAGTCCGCTCGAGCGTAGATTTCTCCCTCCCAGAACTTACACCAAAAAGTACTACCCGCTCGAGCGCCAGAGTACCCGCTCGAGCGCGACCGCTCGAGCGTAAAGAAACCCGCTCAAGCATAAAAATCACACCTGCAGATGTTTTGCAGGGACACGAAATACTGGGAGTGTGCAATCTCCTTTCGAGCGCAACAAGGCAACAAGATTTTAGACCAAGGTTCAACCCACCTGTTCGAAATATTCCCAACACATCCTAAAACTCAAATAAATGGAATTAAAGGCCGACAACAAGATAGATACAACTACCAATTCCACGGAACCGAGTCCGGAATACAACAGAACAGTAAAGGGACAACCGAGATCGCTATAACCTCCCCCCTTCAAGAATTTCGTCCCCGAAATTAAACAAAGTTTTTGTTTTCAGAAAAAAAAAACACAGGTTTTCTCCATTCTCAACAATATTACAACATAATATTAAACAATCTGACCCATTACCGGTCAATCCCATCTCTTTTAAGAGGCATTTTACAACATTTTCCACAACATGCATTATAGTTATGCATTCCCTGAAATTCCACAAATTTCAATACTACATTCCATAATTCTATATCATATTCAGCATTCATGATATATTTCCATTTCTATAATACATCCAACATATGCAATGTTACATTAAACTTCCATTTTGAGGCAAGTTTCAAAATACTTCCATTAAATCAAAACATAAACCATGTTTTACAACCTAAGATATATTCAATACTCTTAAGGTTCAACAATACAACAAAATATACAATACATGCTCAAACATCCATAAATAGATCCGGATATCTCTCTCGGACCTCCAACTCACGTTCCCAAGTGGCTTCCTCCACTCCGTGATGTTTCCACAAGACTTTTACCAAGGGAATGGTCTTGCCTCGCAAGACTTGAACCCGCCTATCCAAGACCCGAACTGGTCTCTCTTCATACGAGGCATCCTCATCAACCTCTAAGTCGGTCCAATCCAATACATGCGATGGATCTGGCTCATACTTTCGAAGCATACTCACATGAAACACGTCATGAACTCCGGACAACTGGGGCGGCAAAGCTAAACGATAGGCAACCTCACCAATCCTCTCAAGGATCTCAAAAGGGCCAATAAACCAAGGGGACAACTTCCCACTATTCCCGAACCTCATCAATCCCCGCCTAGGTGATATCTTCAGAAAGACATGATCACCCACCTCGAATACCAAAGGTCACCTCCTACGGTCGGCATAAGTTTCTGACGACTCTAGGCTGTAACAAGCCTCTTACGGATAAGCTCAACTTTCTCCGTCGTCTCCTTAACCAACTCCGGACCCAACAAAGGTGCATCACCCACCTCGGCTCAACACACTGGATACCTACACGGTCGGCCATACAAGGCCTCAAATGGTGCCATACCAATGCTAGACTGAAAACTGTTGTTATAGGCAAACTCCACCAAAGGCAAGTGCCTCTCCCATGTCCCACTAAAGTCAAGGACACAACCTCGAAGCATATCCTCAAGGATCTGAATAGTATGCTCGGACTGCCCGTCAGTCTAAGGATGTGTGATGCCCCTGTTCCATAATATGCTAATTGGTCCCTAATACGTATGTGATTATATGTTTTGATATGATTTTTGTATGCCATTATGTGAATATATGCGACTTTGGAATTCTACCTGTTCACTGTAGGAATATTTATTTGAATAATCTGCTCTGGAAATTAAATTGAGGGCCTTATCGGCCACAGAACCCGAAATTGATTACGCCACTGTGATTTGCATAATTTTTAGAGCCTACGGTGAAATTTAATTAGAAATTAATTCTGGTCAGATTAAACTGATTAAATTGATGAATTAAGTACCAAAATATTTTATATTAAAATATTATATTAGTGGGGCTTGTTGTATCATAGCACTACACTCCCCTTTAACTGTTACGAACTCAAAAATCTGAGGGATTCAATTGATAGAGAGTGAGGGCCGGCCTTAGTGAGAGAAAGGGAGAGAAATTGTGCAATTTGCCTTAAAGCTTGGAAATTTTAGGGATTTAGCTCAAGAATTGACTAGAGCTTAGAAGATCAAAACCTCTAGGTGAGTTGGATTATAGTTCGTAATTTTGTGTGTTCAAGCTAATTTGGTGATCAAGAGTAAGATTGAAATGAAATTGTGTTGGAATTGTTGAATTGAAGCTTAATATGTGCATGCATGTAAGAAATTACTGTGAAATTGCATGTTTGAGCACAAATGTGTGTAATCCATATGTAATGTTAAAGGAAACTCATGTTTTGATCACCATTTGGATTATCCAAGTTGATAATGTGGCTAATTCATCATATGCATGTACAATTTGAGAAGTTATGAGCTTGAATGCACGGATTTGTTATGTTGGTGTTGAGTTTGACATATTTTGGGCCATGCATGTAGATAAATCAAGAAATTGAGCTTCATAATGTTATAATCTTGCATTGGTACCATGTTGGTATGATTATATTTGAGATTTGAGCCATTGCACGCAAGTAATGTAGCTGGAAAATCGAATTGGAGCTCAAGAACACAGTTCTGGGTTTTCCAGAATTTTGAGGTCCGCTCGAGCGGGGAACCTGACACTCGAGTGGGAAATTCGTGCTCCCAGTACTTTTTGCAGACTTAATGTCCGCTCGAGCGGGGGAGCTATTTTGACAGGCTTTCTGCTCGAGCGTCCTATTTCACGCTCGAGCGTATTTTTGATGTAACCAGCACTTTTGCAGGCTTAAGGGTCCGCTCGAGCGGGGAAGTCCATGCTCGAGCGGGGACCCTGTTTTTTGAAACTTTGAAAATGCATTCTGTGTTATAATTTTTCTGTCCTCTTTCACTTGTAAGCACTCTTAGGCATGCATTGAGAATTGTAAATGAGTTAACGAGTTAAGAATAAAGCCTAAAGAGGAATATGTGAATTAGAGAACGGATTGAACTGTTAATGAGCCTTTTGTGTTCATGAAATGTGTAGGGTCAAGCTCCAGGGCAAATCCACAAGTCGATCACTGTGAGTGATATCGATATTTGAATGATTGTGAATGACCAATTATTATTCCCTTATATGCTTTGTAAGTTGCTAATTGGGATTGTGGACAAAAGTCTGACAGGAATAAACATAAATGGACCAAAGGTCGTTTCGATAAACATAAATGGACCAAAGGTTGTTTTGATAAACATAAATGGACCAAAGGTCTTTTTGATAAACATAAATGGACCGAAGGTCATTTTGATAACAAAAGAACGGAGCGAAGGTCGTTTTGACCTATATGAATGGACCGAAGGTCGTTTTGACATATATGAACGGACCGAAGGTCGTTTTCATAGAAATGGGTGGACCGAAGGTCGTTTTGACATATATGAATGGGCCTAAGGTCGTTTTGACATGAATGAGTGGGCCGAAGGCCGTTTTGACACGAATGTATGGGCCGAAGGCCGTTTGACGTAAACGAGTAGACGGAAGGTCGTTTCGATATGAATAAATGGACCGAAGGTCGTTTTGATAGAAATAAATGGACCTAAGGTCGTTTTGACATGAATGAGTGGGCCGAAGGCTGTTTTGACACGAATGTATGGGCCGAAGGCCGTTTTGACATAAATGAATGGGCCGAAGGCCGTTTTGACATGAATGGAAATTTGAATGGGCCAAAGGCCAGAATGTTTAGAACTACAGTCACTTGATTTGAATTTCGTATAGTTATATATCTGTTAAATGGAAATATGAATTGGGCCTAAGGCCGTTTGGAACATGTTGTTCTACATTGTTATGTTACTTCTGTATTTGATTTAATATTATTCACTGGGCTATCGCTCACGTTCATTCATGTGTTTGTAGGTGAGCCAAGAGAAGTCCAGACCCAGTCTCAGTGAAGTCTGTATGGAACAACTAAGGTTTTGAGAGAGTCAGCCCTTGTGTCTCACGCACGAGACCCGTCTTCGCCCTTTTGTTATGTATTTACATTTTGTCAGGTTGGCGAAGTTTTGTATATGTCTGCTTATAGTTTTTATGGGTTGACTTAGTTTTTGGATGATCCTGTCTGTACAGAACCTATGTCGCTATGTTTCTGTTGTGAGTTATTAACGTACATATGTATGGTTTGTTTTGATGTGCCATGTAAGCACATCTCTATGGACAAAGTTTTAAATTTTGCTTCCCTTTTGGCCCCTTTACTCTGATGTGTTAAGTCTGTTTTGGTTTGAGGCCGTAGGTAATCTTAGGATTACTAGCCGGTTACGTCCTTAACCCATGGGGGCGGGTTCGGGTCGTGACAGAGTGGTATCAGAGCACGAGTTAATAACTCATACACTTCTCCAAAAGAGCAATAATCATCTTGATAAGATCTAGGATGCATTCATGTGATAATATGAATCTGAAAGCATCAAGAATATGCTTAAATGTTTAATGCGAACGATTATGTATTATAAGTTTGTGATTCGCTTGCATTGTAAACCATTGGAATATGTATGCTTTTTGATATATGCATATTTGTGAATCTTTTGTATAAGGTATAATGCAAGTTTAATCAGATGGTGAGTAATAACTCTGTAAGGTTATGTTTAGCTTTAAACATTTTCTGATGATATGAATGAATGATTGCCCAAAATCCTCTTTGAACGTAATTGTGGTATCCTTAGCAGAGGCCCTCGCCCAGGGGATATAATATTGTGGCTTATGGTCATGAGACCCTAGCCCGGGGGAAATAATACCGTGGTATAGGCCCTCGCCCGGGGGAAACAATACCGTGGCCTATGTATGTGATATGTTACCTGGTATTAGAGGTTCCATCATGGAACTTGATATGCTTGACCAACATGATATGTTATGCTCAAGGAAATACCACACATGATTTGAATATGAAATATGAATTGTTACACTAATGTGTACAACAAGTTTGTTTTGATATAATGCACATACATGAATATATAAATCATGAAAAGTTGTCTATGTGCATTCAATTCTGCCTACGGGTGTCTATGTGAAATATGAACATGATTTGAGTATATGATTACTTAGTAAATGTTCAGCATGCGATATCTGATAAGTATGCAATTATCTATTACGTATGTGTTTCTTTTTGTATTGGAAATCCTGGTATTTGGCATGATTTAATAAGAGTTTGTGGAGAGGATGGTTAAATTAAGGGCATACGAGCTGGAAGGCTCTTTCACAGCCCGACTTGATAGATAGGAAAGGATGGTACAAGAAATGGCAAAGATCTTAAGACAACAACGTCAGTTGCCGCTACGGCGAGAACCTTTGCCACCACCAGTGTACGAAACATCGAGGAGTTTGTTATCGGATTTTTGGGGCTTGTTATAGGTGTGGTAAATGGACCGTATGGTAAAGAATTGTCCCTGAACTGAACAAAATGTGAATAAACATTCTGCCTCAACTAGATTTGTACCAGTGGTAGGAATTGCTACTCAGGATAGAGTAATTACACTCATCCTAGAAAGCACTCAGAATGTTGTGATTGTTATCCCAGGTATCTATATTGTTTACAAACGAATGCTTATGTGTTGATTGATCTTGAATTAGTACATGTGTACATTTTTGCTTGGGATATTATTTGATTCGAATCGGCATATCCTTTCGTATCTGCTGCATGTGTATTTAGATTGGTTGGACTCATAAGATCGAGACTGCATTCATTCGAGGTATATGCCCCGTTTGGGAAATTTGTGAAATACGTTTTGGGATATTGATTGACTCTATCTTATGTACAGCCGAGGAACTCTGTTTAATGTGTTACTGTGCACCATGTGCTTGTATATAAGACTTGTTGGGAATTGCTGTATTGATTATGGTACATACCTCCTGATCTGAATAACTGCACGTTTATGCAACTACCCCCGAATTTATGTAGTCGATGCCATATTGTATATGACTTGAAATGCTTTGATATGAACAATTGTGATGAATAATTCTGACACGACTTTGAGAACTGATGAACTTAGGGCAGATGAGAAACTATCAACCAAGTACCTAAGCAAACGAAGTATGCCTTACAGAACCGAATGTGCCCTATTTGAGAAATTTTTTATCTGATTCGATCCGATAGAACCTTTGCCTGATATTGTTCCGATGGAACCCTCATTTGATATAATTTGATGGAACCTTTGTTCAATCTAGTTTGACAAAACCGTTGCTTGGATCGACCGATAAGACCCTCTATCTAATTTGATTTTGTAAAAAGGGGATTAAGAATGGCTTGTGAATAAATAGTCAGATTATTCTTGGCAGAAAAACTGATAGACCCAAAACTTGAATTCATTTGGGATACTTGACTTATTTGAAAGACCTTTTGTGGGCTATCAACAGATTGATCTAACTATGAACACCGTTGAGAACCAATCCCCAACTATTGAGAACATACGTGTTAAAAACGAATTGAATTGTACAAACCCCGTGATTAGGTGTTGTAAGGAGTGTTGTTCCATTTTGTTTGTTTGACGGTATGGGAACCGATGACAGTAGACTGATTTGATTTTGAGCAGTACTGAACATTTGTCTTTGACTGATCAGAACATGTTTTGTAAGGGAGAGTGGTTGTTTCAGTGTTATCAGATTTTGGAGAAATCAGGTTATAGTGAATGGTGTTGTGTTGCTTTGATGACATTCTTAGAGTGTCCTTTTGTGCTAGGGGACGTTAAGCCCATGTAGCACCTTTGATTGAGATACCTTTTGCCACCGACGGTTTCGTACGGGTGGGTTTGACTAATCGATTTGGAATCGGCCACCGACGGTCGCGAACGGGTGTGCTTCGATTCCGAGACGATTATTCCTTTGTTTTGTTTGGAATGTCATCCTTTGGTATTATGTAAATGTTTTAACATCCAAGAAACTTTGAAAAACCCTGATTGTCCAAAAAGTGCGTGAATTCGGTACGCTTTGTATATAACCACCCAGTGTCATTATATTCTCTGATTGGAACCCTAAGAATGTGTGAATTGTGTTTGACATGCGATTGACTCCTTTGATAATGCCTGGACATCATGGGGATTTACGTATATGAATTGCCTTATGCTTTTAATGACTACCAGATAAAGTAGAAAGACTCGATGGAACAGAGAATTGAATACTGAACTGAATTGTGAATTGCAAACCGTAAACTGTTGAATGAACTGAGAATACGTGTATTCTATTAGAAGTCGATTACCTCAGTGTTGTTGTATTTTACAATTGGTACTATAGGGATATACGGACTATATGCGTTGTATGGGTAATTGCCTCGATACTATCTTTGTTGACTCGGGGATCACTGTCTGGATCCACTTTAAATTCCTGTGAACTTTTGGTTGGCCTAGAATAGCTGTGACGAGTCACTGAACTAAATACCAAATTGGATTGTGTATTGTGGAATTATTGAAGAATGAATTGAACTTTTGTGACAAGGGAATAGACCGAACTTCTATGATAAAGCTAGCTGGCATTTGAAATAAATATGTTAGTGACCTGCTTTGAAGAGGGTAATTGGTGAATGTGTGTCTAAGTATTTTTCGGGGCCAACAGGTCGAAGCCGAATATTAGATAGTGGCGGAACTACTTCAATCTCCCTATTCTGGAATGGAAGTAGGGATATGTGACTGCGAACTTCATTGTGGGGCTACCTTGAGCACCCAAGGTATAAGTCCCGTTTGAGTTATTGTATGTAAAATTTTTGTATGATGCTTGTAGACTAGTCACTGTTTACATCGATAAGATTGCTCGTTTGCATGGGGTCCCAGTATCTATTGTTTAGACAGAAATTCTAAAATGTGTTTGAATTCAGACAAACCTTCAAGAGGCAATGGGGGCTCAACTTCTGTTCTGTTCTGTTACCTGGATCCGGAGGTTCCTTTATGGAACTAGTTATTCGTAACCTCACGTGTATATGTTCTGTTCTATTCTGTTCCGTTCTGATCTGTTAATGCTAATGGACGTATCACGTAAACTTAATCATGACTTATGATTTCTGTATATGATCTGGACAAATTATGAATTTGATACGAAACTGAATTATGATTCGGCGTTGTTTTCCATCCGCAAATTGATGTATGCTTAGAAAGAACTTTTTAGATTTTTGGGAGGAATGCTCCAAAGATATGCATTAGATTTTTCAGGGGAGTTGGAAAGATCTATCCATCATTGGCAAACTTTGCTCCCAACAACAACCCACACTCTAGTTTTGGCATGGCACCATACAAGCCTTGTATGGCGGAAAAAGGTAAATCTATGACTGATTGAGAATAGAGTGTTGCTTGATTTCAAGACTAAGTGAATGACTATTAAGAAGGGTTGGAACCGTTGAATGAAAAGTGTTCCGAATTGTTTCGACTGAAGGTAAAATAAGTTTGGAGGACCAAACTTCCTAAAGGGGGGAAGACTGTGATGCCCCTGTTCCGTAATATGCTAATTGGTCCCTAATACGTATGTGATTATATGTTTTGATATGATTTTTGTATGCCATTATGTGAATATATGCGACTTTGGAATTCTACCTGTTCACCGTTGCAATATCTGTTTGAATAATCTGCTCTGGAAATTAAATTCAGGGCCTTATCGGCCACAGAACCCGAAATTGATTACGCCACTGTGATTGGCATAATTTTTAGAGCCTACGGTGAAATTTAATTAGAAATTAATTCTGGTCAGATTAAACTGATTACATTGATGAATTAAGTGCCAAAATATTTTATATTAAAATATTATATTAGTGGGGCTTGTTGTATGATAGCACTACACTCCCCTTTAACTCTTATGAACTCAAAAATCTGAGGGATTCAATTGTGAGAGAGTGAGGGCCGGCCTTAGTGAGAGAAAGGGAGAGAAATTGTGCAATTTGGCTTAAAGCTTGGAAATTTTGGGGATTTAGCTCAAGAATTGACTAGAGCTTAGAAGATCAAAACCTCTAGGTGAGTAATTCTTGGATTATAGTTTGTAATTTTGTGTGTTCAAGCTAATTTGGTGATCAAGAGTAAGATTGAAATGAAATTGTGTTGGAATTGTTGAATTGAAGCTTAATATGTGCATGCATGTAAGAAATTACTGTGAAATTGCATGTTTGAGCACAAATGTGTGTAATCCATATGTAATGTTAAAGGAAACTCATGTTTTGATCACCATTTGGGTTATCCAAGTTGAGAATGTGGCTAATTCATCACATGCATGTACAATTTGAGAAGATATGAGCTTGAATGCATGGATTTGTTATGTTGGTGTTGAGTTTGACATATTTTGGGCCATGCATGTAGATAAATCAAGAAATTGAGCTTCATAATGTTATAATCTTGCATTGGTACCATGTTGGTATGATTATATTTGAGATTTGAGCCATTGCACGCAAGTAATGTAGCTGGAAAATCGAATTGGAGCTCAAGAACACAGTTCTGGGTTTCCCAGAATTTTGAGGTCCGCTCGAGCGGGGAACCTGACGCTCGAGCGGGAAATGCGTGCTCCCAGTACTTTTTGCAGACTTGATGTCCGCTCGAGCGGGGTAATTCACGCTCGAGCGGGGGAGCTATTTTGACAGGCTTTCCGCTCGAGCATCCTATTTCACGCTTGAGCGTATTTTTGATGTAACCAGCACTTTTGCAGGCTTAAGGGTCCGCTCGAGCGGGGAACTCCATGCTCGAGCGGGGACCCTATTTTTTGAAACTTTGAAAATGCATTCTGTGTTATAATTTTTCTGTCATCTTTCACTTGTAAGCACTCTTAGGCATGCATTGAGCATTGTAAATGAGTTAACGAGTTTAGAATAAAGCCTAAAGAGGAATATGTGAATTAGAGAACGGATTGAACTGTTAATGACCCTTTTGTGTTCATGAAATGTGTAGGGTCAAGCTCCAGGGCAAATCCACAAGCCGATCACTGTGAGTAATATCGATATTTGAATGATTGTGAATGACCAATTATTATTCCCTTATATGCTTTGTAAGTTGCTAATTGGGATTGTGGACAAAAGTCTGACAGGAATAAACATAAATGGACCAAAGGTCGTTTCGATAAACATAAATGGACCAAAGGTTGTTTTGCTAAACATAAATGGACTAAAGGTCGTTTTGATAAACATAAATGGACCGAAGGTCGTTTTGATAACAAAAGAACGGACCGAAGGTCGTTTTGACCTATATAAATGGACCGAAGGTCGTTTTGAGATATATGAACGAACCGAAGGTCGTTTTGATAGAAATGGGTGGACCGAAGGTCGTTTTGTCATATATGAATGGGCCTAAGGTCATTTTGTCATGAATGAGTGGGCCGAAGGCCGTTTTGACACGAATGTATGGGCCGAAGGCCGTTTGACGTAAACGAGTAGACCGAAGGTCGTTTCGATATGAATAAATGGACCGAAGGTCGTTTTGATAGAAATAAATGGACCTAAGGTTGTTTTGACATGAATGAGTGGGCCGAAGGCCGTTTTGACACGAATGTATGGGCCGAAGGCCGTTTTGACATAAATGAATGGACCGAAGGCCGTTTTGACATGAATGGAAATTTGAATGGGCCAAAGGTCAGAATGTTTAGAACTACAGTCACTTGATTTGAATTTCGTATAGTTATATATCTGTTAAATGGAAATATGAATTGGGCCTAAGGCCGTTTGGAACATGTTGTTCTACATTGTTATGTAACTTTTGTATTTGATTTAATATTATTCACTGGGCTATCGCTCACGTTCATTCATGTGTTTGTAGATGAGCCAAGAGAAGTCCAGACCCAGTCTCAGTGAAGTCTGTATGGAACAAGTAAGGTTTTGAGAGAGTCAGCCCTTGTGTCTCACGCACGAGACCCGTCTTCACCCTTTTATTATGTATTTAAATTTTGTCAGGTTGGCGAAGTTTTGTATATGTCTGCTTATAGTTTTTATGGGTTGACTTAGTTTTTGGATGATCCTATCTGTACAGAACCTATGTCGCTATGTTTCTGTTGTGAGTTATTAACGTACATATGTATGGTTTGTTTTGATGTGCCATGTAAGCACAGCTCTATGGACAAAGTTTTAAATTTTGCTTCCCTTTTGGCCCCTTTACTCTGATGTGTTAAGTCTGTTTTGGTTTGAGGCCGTAGGTAATCTTAGGATTTCTGGCCGGTTACGTCCTTAACCCATGGGGGCGGGTTCGGGTCGTGACAGGATGATAAGCCGTACTAAAGGTCAACTTAGTGCCCAAGGCACTCTGCAAACTCTGCCACAACCTAGCAGTAAAACGAGGATCTCTATCTGAGACGATCGTCACTGGGACCCCGTGCAATCTCACTATGTCTCGAATATACAAGTCGGCTTGAAGTAGTGTATAAGTCCAATTTCCAAACTGGCTTCGCGCAGCGTATAAGTCCAACTATCAAACTGGCTTCGCGCAACGTATAAGTCCAATTTGCAAACCGGCTTCGCGTAGTGTATAAGTCCAATTTCCAAACTGGCTTCACGCAGCGTAAAGTCCAATTTTCAAACTGGCTTTGCGGAGCGTATAAGTCCAATGATCAAACTGGCTTCGCGTAGCGTATAAGTCCAATTATCAAACTGGCTTCGCACAGCATATAAGTCCAATTATCAAACCGTCTTCGTGTAGCATATAAGTCCAATTATCAAACCGGCTTTGTGTAGTGTATAAGTCCAATTTTCAAACCGGCTTCGCGTAGCGTATAAGTCCAATTATCAAAACTGGCTTCGCGTAGTGTATAAGTCCAATTATCAAACCGGCTTGATGCGGCGTATAAGTCCAGTTATGAAACCGGCTTCGCGTACCGTATAAGTCCAATTATCAAAATCGGTTTACAACAGCAGGTGCGCATGTCTATTCACACCACCCAAATCGGCTTCGCGTAGCATATAAGTCCAATTATCAAAATCTTCCGGCATATCATTTGCATCTTGCCCCTGAACTATGGTGGTTTGATTCATTGCGAAGGGATATGTAGGCAACCTGCAGGTGTAACCATTTATTTATCTGTATTTTGTTTGTTTGTCCAAGTCTTCGGCCTTGTCAAAAATGGGTCGTCTTTGGGTTTTGGCATTCACTAACGTCATTTCATGACTTTCGAGCTCTGTCAAAGAGGGGCAACTGTAGACACCCCATTTTTGACCGACCTTAAGACTTGGGCGCTACTGATGGTTTCCTTGGTGAGGAAAGATGTGCGGTGCAAAAGGGTCAATTTCTTCTGTGAGAGGAGAGTCAAATCCAAACCTCACATCTCATTTTGGACCAAAGCTATTTTGAATGGTTTTTGGATCTTAAAATCCTCACTTTTGAAATATTTTTGGAATAAAGTTCCTATGATGTTCCGACGCTCGCATTTTGTCAAATGTTGCGCTTTTCGGTAAACCGAGCAAGGGCAAAGTGGAAATGAATGAAAGGGAGATGAAATCTTTGAAAAATCTTTCAAAACACCTTGTTTAGGGGTTTGGAGTTGAAGAAAAGAGGAGAAGAGCGAAGAAACCAAGTTGGGGAAAAAGATGGGCGTGAACTGTTAAGAGAGAGTCGGGTAACCCTCGCTAAATCGAGCCTATCCTTTTGTATATTTGGATTTAAGCTATGAGGCCACCACCATTGGAAATATTACTTCTGGGGTTTCATTTTTCATTTAAGAATCTCCTAAAACCGAGTCCGGATGGGGGAGATATGGTTGGCTGAAGTTCGGTATCATTCCGGTTGGATCAAAATTGAGCAGCCTCCACTAAAAGAGGGATATCTCTTAGCACACATGGAATTTTGATGTGGGGCTTGCATAATTAGAAAGAAGACTTCCGGGGATACAGTTTAGGCTCAAGAATGATCTGAAAAGGAGTCCAGATGAAGGAGTTAGACTTTCTTCAAGTCAGGAACCAGGAATGATTTTTGCCATCGGCCTCTATGGAAGTGCATCGGCCACAATTTGACCTCAGCAGCTATAGGTCTGCCAAAAGTGAACCTTATCAGCCAAAAATGTTGGCCGATCAGCCAAAAACGTTCAGAAAGCCTAGAATTGGCAGATATTTCTCCTTCAACTATTTCTAGCTTGCGCCACCTGTCCTAGCTCAGATATTTTTAGCCAAGCTTGATATTTTGCTATATAATGAAGCCTTATATCTCATATTCAAGGCTTAGGACATTTAGAGAACATTTTTGGCAAAAGGTTTGGGAGCTTCTCACACTAGAACCTCTCTCTCTACAATCCTCTCTTGAGCATTTGTGCTAGAAGGCTTGCATACAACCATCTTCAACCTATCAACCCTTAAGAAGACTTGATCACCATTGGGCTGAGGTCCCTTAGAACTTGGTTTGAGCTCCAAAAGGCTGATTTTGGCTCAGATTTTGGGCTGGTTTTGCAGCTGTACATCAAGGGTAAGATCTCCCTCCCTTTAAGCTTGTTTTGCACACTTGCTTGGCCATCTTTTCACACTACTTTGGGGCTGTTTTTTGGGGTGGTGTTGAACTAAAAAAACCTCTATTTTTTTTCTCTATTTTTTAGTCCTAAAAGTCTTGGTTTGTGCCATGGTTGGCGAGGGGGTTGTCCTCTCTTTTGCTCCTTGGCTTGTAAGGCCTTGTGAGCTAACTTTCAAACTTTTCAAACAACTTCTTTTTGGCCTTAGAACCACTGAAATCTAGAGGATTTTCAGTGGTGAAAACCCTATTTTGAGGTCCCAAATAGAAGGGGGTGGCCCCCTCTCCTCTTGTCTTGCTTGCTAGTATTGATGGCCAACCAAATGAGCATGTGTTTATACTTCTTTATGGCTTTGTTTAGGCTCATTTTTGTGACTTATTAGACCTTCCATAACTCTGTTTTTGGCTTTCTTGATCACCTCTTGCATGCTTATTGCACTTGTATTGTAAATCCTCTTTGCTAGCCTTGTTAGTCTTACAAAGTAGCATGCTTTTGTGGTTTGAATTAGCTTAGTTCAAGCATGTTTTTGTTGTTATTTTAACATGTTATAACTCTGATTTTGATTGGTGGACTCACTCCGTGCATGGTTTATACACTTGTAGTGTATTTCTCACAAACTAGTATTGTATGCTTCATGAAGTAGCATGCCTTTCTAGCATGATTTGATTCTATTTCAGCATGTTTTTGGTGATGTTTTTCCATGTCATACCTGTGTCAAGGTTTGGTTTGGTTGGCCCTTGCATGCTCCATGCACTTGTAGTGCAATTCCACGAATTAGCCTAATGTGTATCATGCTTTAACACGTCATTCTAGCATAATTTTGGCTTAACTCTAAGAATCTTTTGGTTATGTTTTAGCATGCTTAAGCTCTAATTTTTGTTGTTTTGGTCATGCATGCCATGATTTGTATAGCTATGGTTCATTCTAGCTTGTTAGCATTTTGCATCAAGTCCACTAGCATGCATTGCTTGACCTATTTGCATGATTTGGCATCATTTGTTATGTGATTTCAGAGCATGTTCCATTGCCATGCCCTCACATCTTTCACTCTTCTGATGCTTTGGAGGTTTTGTGCTTTATGCCTTAAGTATGAGTCATTGTGCATGCCACTATGCCTAGGCCTTTGGACTATCATTTCAGTGCAGATTTGGTCTTGTTTTACCATGAGGTAACTCTGATTTTTGTTGTCAAAGTCATGCCATGTTTTGTTTTGATAGGTGTAGTGTAATCGCCCTTGTTAGCCTTGCATGCTTCATGCTTTTGGTCTTTTGTTCTAGCTTGTGTTGGCTATACTCAAGCATGTTTTTGGTCCTATATTGACCTGCCTTGGGACTGTTTTTGTTGCCCTTGGCCCTTTGGGGCTTGTTTTGCATGGCCATGGTGTAAGCCCCTTTGCTAGCCTTAAGCTTTGAGCCTCATGCATGCTATGCTTGTCTTGTTTGAGTGGTTTGGCACCATTCCATACATGATTTTAGGGCCTATAGTGTTGTCACACATCTATGCTTTTCACTCATTGCTCATGCTTGAAAATTGTTATCTTCATGCCTTGTTTGTGAACCAAAGTGTATGCATGTTTGTATGTGCTTTCGTGCTTCATTTTCATAGCATTTTGGCCACTGATTTGGGCATGATTGAGGTTTGTCCATTTTAGTTTAAGTCCATTTTGCATGTTGTTGCATGCTTGTTAGATTGCATGTTGTTGCATGCTTGTTCGATTTTGTTGTTGTTGCATGCTTGTCGCATTGCATGTTGTCACATGCTTGTCGCATTGCATGATTCTTGCATGTTGTTTACATGTTTAGGTTGCATCACATGGTGCTTGCATTCTCATGTTGCATTACATTGTTTGCATGTCATTAGCTTTGTTCAGTTGTGGATGCATTGCATTGTGTTTGTCTTGGGTGTTAAGCCAAACGCGAGGAATGAAGGATGTTTCATACTCGAAGTGATGGAACGTGCCTCAATTCTCGGTAGCCGACCCTCTTGAGCATGCATGATAGTGGTTAAGGCATTTATGTGTTTTTGTATATTTCATCCATATTGATTTGTGCAACTCGGCCTCTTTGGCCATCAGGCATCGAAATGCGTGATTGATCGCTCGAGAGTCGAGCACTACACTCCTTTGAGCTTCAAACATGATAAGGAGTGTAGTTGCACACACATTTTCTTGCAAATACATTGCCATGCCTCTGTTTGTGCTCTGTTGAAGCAAAAAGGAGAGTTTACAGGAAGAGATGGCCGATCGGCTATCTGGTGTGCCGATCGGCTAACAATATTTGGCCGATAGCCTCAAAATTGGTCGATGACCATTATCCACTGGCCGATGGCCACCCCTCTTGGCCGATGACCTTTCAGAATGTCCATGAGGTGGTTCAGAAGCATCACAAAAGTTGGCATAATTTTCAGAGGTACAGAAGTGTGCAAACTGAGGCAACAAGAGGCATGGCAACGGATTTCCAAGCGAAGCCAACCGAGCATGCATCTCTTCTTCGCCCGTGAGGCCATTTCACTGTTGTGGATTAGTTTAAATGATTAATTATTTGATTTGTTATGTAAAAATTAAACTAGCTAATTTGTTTAATTAGTTAATGTGTTGTAATAATTAGGTTAGTGTTAGCTAGTTATTCATTTTGATTATGTAATAATTAGTCTAATTAGATTATTGGATTAGCTAGAATAGCTTAGCGTAGCTAGCTTGTATTATTCATTCAGACCCTCAGTCGAGAGGGCCAATTTTGTAATAAGTGTACGGGAGTGTGTGAATGTCTTCCAACCCCATTTCTTTCGCGCTTTTACTTAACCACTTACGATGGTTAGTTCTAGGTCATGTTTTGATTAGCATCCTTATGCTTGCATGTTTGCATTCATTCATCTATGTTGCATGCACCGGGCTCGACGCATCATACAAACTGCATTGTATTTCAATACATTTACTTGAACACGTGTTCAATAGCATGTTACCAAGTTGCATTTCGTATGCCATCTTAGAATAGCCGAGCCTATTTTTAGTTACATGTTTGCACGTGTTGCATTAGGCATCTTAACACAGCTAGGATCATGCATTGATTACTAACTAGCTGTTGTTTTGGCTCAGAGTATACTGTAGGTGTTTATGCTTTAGCATCCCTGCATGTGTATTATTAATTGCCATGACGACATGCTTGCCCTAAGGCTATTTGCTTAAATGATATAACTGCCTGAATGCCTGTGGGTGAAGGTTGGATTGCTTGAATTGGAACAATTCATTGAAATACGAGTTTTAAGCCCACTTGAGAGTGGCAAAATCATGTTTTCTAAGCCCACTTGAGAGTGGCAAATCCACGACTTAGCCTACTTGCAAGTAGCAACTTCAAACCGTGTTCGAAAAACAAACATGAGATGTTTTGTTCCAGCTTAGGTAATTTAGTCTATACTTGTATGCTGTGCGCATCACGTAGTAAGCTAGCTAATAAATTAGAACAAGAACACATGTGTTTTCAAAAACAACATATCATGTTAGTAAAGGTCGATCTTTTGATCGGGCAAACGGGGGTGCTCATTGCATGACCTTCCCCTCTCGTACCCAAGTTCCCGAGCCGAGGCAACTTTAGTGATGGCGGACACGTGGCTTTAGGCACGAGTCAGGGTTTCCTAAATTTCTCAAAAATAAAACATTTAGGTGGTGACTTTGTATCTGGCAAAGCAGTCCATGTTTAGCACTTCTTTATAAAAATCAGTTTTCCTAAACAATTTGCCAGATTTGGACTCTTTGGTGATTTTTCGGTCTTGCATTGCACTTTGTGAGATTAGATTCAGAACCGTGATATTGAGTCCGAACTGTAGTAGCTAAGAACAAAACGGATTTCGAGCCATTCGCGCGCGGAGCTGGGATGTTCGGGCACGTCTACACAAACCCACAACCATTTGGTTTAACTCTCTTGATCCATGAACAAACTCACAAAGAAATCAAAGAAAAACTGACACATAACCTCTATAAGAAAATCCTAAAAACCCAAAAAGAATAACTGGAGGTCGTACCCTAAATTCTAACTGAAATGCAGCTTTATAGCAACCAGAGTAGCGATGGTCGCTTGAGCGAAGGATCTCTCGCTCGAGCAATGAACCTAATACGCGTGTATTCCTTAGGTGCCTTCACTCAAGCCACCAAAAGGTTCACTTGAGTGCACAAAATTCCTTCCTAGTATTTTTGCAGACAGAGAAAACTACTGGGAGCTAAGTTTCTTCACTCGAGCCAGGAATCCTTCGCTCGAGCAAGAAAGGCAAATTACCAGGAAACTTACAACTCGATAAACAATGCTAGTTTGCGAAATTGGCAAGACTATGGGACCTAACAAGGGGGATTAAACTCCCCTTCTTCTATTGATGTGCCTTTGAATTGTCCATAAATCATGTATTTCTATCCCTAAAAAGTTAAACAAAAATAAGAACTAAAATAACTTGAAATAAAAGAACCAATTCATGATTCAGATTTCCAAACAACCAAACAAGATAATCAAAATGAATCTGAAAAAAAGATTACAATTGAGAAGGAGGACATACAAAGTAATTGCAAGACTTGATCATCAAGGAAATTAAAGAAATTAATGAAGTTTTGTTTTATATGAATATAGAACAATAAAAAGATTATTGAAAGCTGATATAATTTAGTGTTTATGTGATGGCCAACCAGTTGAGTCGAAGAAGAGTACACGCATAGTGGTAAAAGGTACAAGAAAAAGAAGCAACTAAGATGAATTCTAGAGAGTGAGTAAGAGAGAGAGAGAGAGAGAGAGAGAGAGAGAGAGAGTTGCAGAGGGAAAGAGAAACATGTGGTAAGAGCAATGCAATTACTCTTGAAATCAAGATGAGCTTTTATGATAGTTTTATAATCCTTAACATTGTTATGTTCGACCATTTCAAGAATTAAATTTGAAAATAGAACCACGATTGCGGCCCAATTTGAGAGGGTTAAACGTCAAAACTCAGATTTTAATTCATTTTGGCTTATATTACTTTTTACAACTTTTTACACGTTTTTTTTAAAGCAAAAAATGTCAAAAAATTAGTTTTAACCATCTTCCCAAATCCCTCCTGACAAATTAAGGTTTACACAAATTTAGGATAAAATTAATGTTTAGGTATGAAATATTTTAGGGCAATTGAGTCAAAACTCCTCCATTGAACCCTTGTTTGTTGAAAATGACAGCCTACTTTATTTTTCTTCATAAGCCCCCTAAGGAGAAAATATATTATTAAGGACAAAGTAAAATATTTTTTTCTTTCTTTCTTGGACAATATGGCCGGAGTAACATATTACTGTCAAATACAATAATTGTCAAACAGAGTAACATGTTACTGTGAGACAAAGTAAATTACTGTATACATCAATTTCAATGGTAAAAAAATATTTTTTAAAAAAATTTCATAATCAACATAGATCTTATTTGATTGATTATGATGAGAGAATTCTAAAAATATTAATTTTTTTAAAAACCAATATCTACATCAAAAATTATATTATTTTAAAGTTTATTATTTTGATTATAGTGATATTTGTTGGATTTTTCAAAAAAAAACTTTTTGTGATTATCCTTAATGCATTAAATTTTAGTTCTTTGCGTGTTAGTTGGGTAAGAGGTACAACTACTTTGAAAAACCCTTCACAAACCTTCTGTAGTACCCAGCTAAGTTCATGAAACAACGGACTTCTGTTACATTTGTTGGTGTAGGCCAATTTACAATTGCGTCTATCTTCTATGGGTCTACCGAAATCTCATCTCTGTTAATGACATGCCCTTAGAAAACAACTTCATCCAACCAAAACTCGCATTTCTTTAATTTCGTAAATAATTTATTTTCTTTGAGTGTTTGCAAGACGGTTCTTAGATACTGTTCATGTTCAAGTATGCTCTTTGAATATATTAGAATATCATCAGTAAAAACCACAACAAATTCATCAAGGTAAGGCTTAAAAATTCGATTCATAAGATTCATAAATGATGTAGGGGCATTAGTCACTCCAAATGACATAACAAGAAATTCATAGTAACCATACCTTGTCTGGAATGCAGTTTTCTCAACATCTTCTGCTTTTACTTCCAGTTGGTGGTACTCGGACCTCAAATCAATTTTGGAAAATACTTGTGATCACTGTAACTGATCAAATAAGTCGTCAATATGAGGTAAAGGGTATTTATTCACGATAATCAATACACAAACGCAAGGTGCCATCTTTCTTTTTCACAAATAACATCAGTGCACCCCATGGTGAAGTACTTGGTCGGATAAAGCCTTTGTCAAATAAGTCTTGCAATTGTTCTTTGAGTTTTTTCATTTCAGCAGTAGACATTCTGTAGAGGGTTTTTGAGATAGGCTGAGTGCCTAGTAAAATATCAATAGTAAACTCTATCTCCCTGTCAACCAATTCCCCTGGTAATTCATCTAGAAATACATCTGGAAACTCTCTAACAATAAGGATACTGTTCAATTCAACATACATAGATTGTTTAGATAATACGTTACACAAGTAACCTTGGCACATTTTCCTGATCAATTTACATGCTTTCATTACAGATATCAAATAAGAAGGAGGCATTACCTCATTACCTACAAACACAATTTCTTCCTACCCTAGTGGTCTAAATACAACTTGTTTCGTCACACAATCGATGGTGGCACAATATTTAGAAAATCAGTCCATATCCAGAATTACATCAAAATGTCTATAGTCCAATGGTAACAAATCTACATACAAGATAGCACTCCCAATTCGTATATCACAAAATCGACATACAAATGTACCCAACACGGATTCTCCGGATAGAGCAGATACACGTAACAAATATGGCAATGATTTTTGAGATCTACTCAATCTAGATGTAAATGCATAAGTTACAACAGAGTGTGTTAATCCGGAGTCAATTAACACAAAGGCATCTTGATTACATATAGAGATAGTACCTGAGACGACGGCTTTTGCATTCTGTGTATCGCTCGGAATGAGCACAAAGATCTTCTCTTGCCTCATGGTGTCTCTGGTTGTAGTAGGCCCCGTAGTGTTTCCCGATTTTAGGATTGATGCAGTTGAGCTAGCAGCTAATTTCCCACTGTTTTGATTACAATCCCTAGCCATATGCCCTATGTTACCACACTTAAAGTAGGCCCCTGAAACACGATCGCAAACCCCACGATGTTTTTCACCACATTGGTTGCACATTGCAGATGTATCTCTAGAAGAATTTGAAGTGCTTGAGGAGCTCGTATTCTGTTTCTTTGAAAGTCTTTTCTTTGAAAAGAAGCCCTGCCTTTTACTTTTCCAATCAAATGATGATTTACTTTGCCTGGCTATTTTGGCGTCTGAGATTATGGCCCGATCTAGCACATCAATATTGGTTTCTAGCTTTAGTACATTCACCTTCTCTAAAATATCGTCTCGAAGACTACCCTCAAACTTTCTCACTTTCTAATAGTTAATGTCAACCATGTGCAGCGCAAATCTAGCAAATTTAGTAAACGTGGCCTCCTATTCATCCATTGTCATGTTGCCTTGCTTAAGTTCCATGAACTGTGACACTTTCCTATTATGAACACATTGTAGAAAGTATTTATCGTAGAAAATTTTCAAGAATTGTGCCCAGCTAATATCTTTATTGCTTTCATGCATCAACATCCACCACCTTTTTGCTTCATCTTCTAGTGTGAAGGTGGCTAGTAACATCTTATGTTTTTCTAGACAAGGAAACACTTCAAACAACTTCTCTATGCCAAGGACCCATGCTTCAGCCTTCACTGGATCCAATCCTCCATGGAACTGTGGTGGATTCATTTTCTTAAACTCTTTGGTGAGAGCTATGATTCGGTCATCGTTTTGCAAGTCATGCATAGGCTGTACCGGAGGTGGAGGCGGAGGGTGTGGCTGTTGCCACTGTTGCTGCCACTGTTATTGTTGCCTCAATGTTTCTACCATGTCTTATATTAATCTTTCCATCGTATCCATTTGGCAGTAGAGGACTCCTTAATTCATCAGCTCTTGTTCTCACCATTATCTGATTAAGCTTGCATTATTTTTCATACAAAATGTACACAAATAGGCATATACAAGTAGACAACAATTCTCATGTCACATAATCATTCATTTCAAACATTTAAGCATGTTCTCGATGCACTGCATTACATACTCATCATATGAATGCATCCTATATCTTTTCTAGACACTCTATTGCTTCTTTGGACAAGTGTGTGAGTTATCAACTTGTGCTCTGATACCACTCTGTCATGACCCAAACCCGCCCCTATGGATTAAGGTCATAACCAGCCAGTAATCATTAGATTACTTATGGCCTCAAACCTGATTAAACATAACTCAATAGTTATAAAGGGGCCAAAACGGAAGCAGACTTATAAATTTTGTCCAATGAGCTATGCCTATCTGGTATAGCAAAATTATTTCAAAAGCATTCCATAATAGCTCACACGTATAGACGGGATTAACATCTTGTATATCCAGGAACTTTCAGACATACAGTCAGCCAAACAAAAAGTTTATATACATATGTGATTCAACGTAAACACTAAAATGGAAAAAAGAGTCAAACAATAGAACAAAAACAAAGTCTCGTGCGTGAAACGTTTGGGCTGACTTCACAAAACTTGGATTTCTTTCACACTCTTCACTAAGGCTGGGTTTGGACATCTCTTTGCTTACCTACATACATATAAATAAGAGTGAGCGAAAGCCCAACGAATAATACCAAAATAAAGGGGTTATATGAATGAAATTCTCTAATAAGTAATGTCCTTGTTAAACACATTGAATGGCCTTAGGCCAATTCCTATTCTTATCAAATATGTCAAACGGCCTCAGGCCCAAACATATCAAACGGCCTCGGGCCCAATTCATTCATGTCAAATGGTCTTTGGCCAAATCATATCAAACAGCCTCGAGCCCATTAATTTCACATTCATATTATACTTGCAATCGTAATCATATTCATAGTCAAACGGCCATAGGCCCAATGCATTTGTATTCAAACAGCCTTAGGCCCAATCATATTCTTATCAAATATATCAAACAGCCTTAGGCCTAAGTATGACAAATGGCCTCGGGTCTAGTTAAATTATATCCGACGGCCTTGCGCCCAATTCATGTTCTTTATAGACCTTATACAAGAATTTGGTATATAGAATACTCACTCATAATTCAATCCAACAAATCCACAATGGATGTTGTATATTTGTTATTTGCTTCCGCTAGCCTCTAATATTATGTTAATTTGTCTCAGAAGCCTTCGCTAATCCCAAGAATACTAGCTGGTTATGATGCTAAACCTATAGGGGCGGGTTTCGTAACAAACGTCAACGTCCTATCGTCGCCAACAACATCTTTCAAATTCTAAAGAAACTATTCCCAGTTGGCTAAATTCCTGGAATCAACTATAGTGAACGCCACAGGAAACAATCCTACAAGCATAGCATATAACCAAGTGGTATAATAAAAAATGATATAATCAATTGGCTAGCATGGAAATGGTATAATGAAAATGGGTATTGCAATGTGTCATGTTTTATAACCGTGTGTACGCATACATGATAAACTACAATATTCATGTAATAAGCATGACAATATGTTTTACATTACATGTGTTGTCAATTTCATGACATCCCATTTCTACATGGGAAAAATTATATAGGAAAGTTGCATTGTAAAACATATCGGTCGGAACACTATTTGACTAAGTATACATGGCAAAAATAATAATAACACATTGGTACCTTGATTGCCGTCTTTAGTGGTAGCGGCAAGCAAATTACCCTTGAACCTGCCTTTGAGGAATGTTCTATCTAGGAAGAACAAAGGCCGACAATGATTGGACCCATCTATACAAGCACGAAACAATATGAAATACCGAATGAACCTCCCACTTTCTTTTATCAAATTCAAGATTAATGTAACTGTTGGGATTTTTTTTCCATAACGGATTCACTGTACCACCTTAGTTGGTTGAATGACATGACGTGATCCCCAAAAACTTCACCCTTCGCTTTCGCGACACCCAATCATGCTACCTAGTAACTAATGTCCAATCTATAGTCATTTTTTAAATCAAACACCACATCCGTGGGGCGTACCAATGGCTGACCACGCACCCAATCTACGACAATAGTGGACACCAACTGAAACCCCATACGTAAATTCCTATAAGTTCATACTGCGACGCCACAAGTGTGCACACGATCGAACCTTTTAACTCATAACACCCCGCTCAATGGTAACACCCTCGCATGAACTGACCAAGTGCAACCCGTGGCCGCTGCAAACTTACACACTACAGTAATACGAACCGAATCATTTTTAATGTACTTGAATTGGAATCTACGTTCAACAACATACTTGCATAGAACTTCACGGAATTCATTGGCACCCCCGTCGAAACATTGACCCAAATAGGTAATCCCATATGCCCATTGAGCAGACAAAAATATTTTTGATCTGTTAGGAAAATATGTTGGTAACAAATCGTTTGGTGGTCATCACCAAAATTCAGATTACCAAGGGGATTGACACCATACTCTTCGAAATTGATAACCCCAAAATTTGTTTGATTAAATCTGCCCATTTTCTACCTGTTAAAACTATTTATAATGCGGATAAGTTAGCTAACATGTATGTGAATGAAATTGTGAGATTACATAGTGTATCAGTATCTATTATATCTGACAGAGATTCGAAGTTTACGTCAAGGTTCTGGCAGAGTTTACAACAGGCTTTGGGAACTGAATTACGATTGAGTAATGCCTACCATCCATAGACAGTTGGTCAATCTGAAAGAACCAATCAGACTTTGGAAGATATGTTGCGGATGTGTGTGTTAGACTTCTAAAAGAGTTTGAAGACTTATCTTCCATTTTTTGTTACAGACTTATCTTCCTTTAGCCGAGTTTGTATACAATTACAGCTATCATTCAAGTATTGGGATGGCTCCTTATGAGGCTCTGTATAGAAGGAAATGTAATGATAAACTAACACCCTAACTGTGACTAGTTACTAAAAATATAGATAAAAGAAGAACTAAAATAATGAAAAGATGAAAGGTTAGTTGTTGTTTTAATGAAAGCACAAGAAAGAGCGAGAAAATTTTGTTTTCTTACTTGCAAGCCTCCCTCAAGCTTTGGTTATGATGTAGTTTGAGTTCTTCAAGCCTTAGGATGATTTCAGAGACTTAGAGTTGCTGTGTGGCAAGGTATTTTAGGAGCTAAGGGAAGGCGGAGAGAGGAGGTGGGGTGCTTGGCTCTTAAACTTCAGGAATTACTCCAAGTTCTTAACTTCTTCCAGAGAGAGGCGGAAGGGCTCCATTTATAGAGTTAGGGGGAGGCTCCAGAACCCTTCTAGGGTTTCATTGCTTCCCCCTCCTTCGTTCTCTCCAAAAATGTGCCAAGATTGAGTTTTCATACCTCGCTTTGCAACGCTTCGATGTGACATGCACCAGTCCCACGCGCATTCACAGCTGCATGTACTTCTAATCCATGCATGCACCAATTCTCTAGGTACATGTGCCATGCATGCATGCACAGGTGTGAGATCCCATGCCCTTGGTGTGCTTGCGGCACAAGTAACCCGAATTGCATTCTAATCAATGATTTTGATAAAATCAGCCACTAATTTTGAAAAACATGATTGATTGAAGCACAACTGGGCCTTTCTCTCTATCTCGGGCTTAAAATGTTGGTTTTAGGCTAAAACGAGTTCAAGGGTAAAATGGTCATTTTTGTGAAAAGCTAATTCTTGGCTAAAACAGGCTTACACAGCAACTCCAAACATTCTTAAACATTTTAAAGATTAAGTAATTTACCATTTCATCATTGGAGGGGGGAGGGTTTGCAAGTGCTTAAAGTTTTAGGGTCAATCAAAATGAGGTGTCTACAGGAAGGGAGAAGGGTTTTGGGTGCCTATTGACCTACCATTTTTATAGTCGGCCAATGTGGAAATATTTTCAGTATACAAATCTATATATGTTGTTGCGGCTCTTACTTGGGACAACATTGCGTATTTACTGCCCCATTGTTGATAAGGAGATTTTTAAATTCAAATTGTGCATTGAACATCATTGATTTTAAAAGAGGAAAATATGGATTTTGTCAAGGCATGTGCATAGTATGATTATATGCATTTCAATCATTTATATACTCTACTAATAGTATTCCTACTGGGCATTAACTCACCCCAAATCTAACAAGACTTTCAGGACTTGGTGGTGTGATTCCACCTAAGTGACAAAGTGGTGGAGAAGTTTTCAATGGCGCACGAGGGCTAATTTTGATGTTCTATATGTTCACAACTATCGAGCTTATGTGTTTGGGATAGGATTCCATTTATGTGTAACCGAGGCCCTAGCCTTGGAAGGTGTAAGCCCTCTTTGGACATTCTGTTGTATTTCCTTTTTTTTTTGGTGAATAATTCTGTTGTATTTGCATTATTTCTTCAACTACAATGTATTATTATTTTGAATACTGATGTTGTAAAGTTGAAATGTAACCTCTATGAGAATTCTAATGAGAAGAGATAAACACTGGACTGGTGAAATGGCTATACTATAATTAATTTTCTTTACTCTTACTTCATATTATCAAATTGGAAATTAATAAATGATCATTAATTATAAAATGAGATAAAGTATCAGGGCATCACAACTTGGTATCTGAGCTAACCAGATTTGAATACCTCGGGCTTGTGGGAAATAACGTTTGTCACAATAGGTTTACTAGGCTAGGATGGGACACTTATATGCTTTGCATGCTTTGTGTCTTTATGTAGTATGTGGGTACGGGGTTAAGTTTCTAGGATACAACTTGCGTTTATTGCATTCATCAAAATCCTTTTGGAAAGGCACCTGATCAATACCTTTTCCATTTGGAATTTCTTGAGTGCCATGGTACTAGTTGATATCTTAGGATGGTGATTTGTATGTGCTATATGTGCTTATGTGGTTTGCCTTATGTGTTGTACATATGTGTATAAGCATAGGTGTAACTCATGCATGGCGTATGAGATCTTGTGTGGTGTATTTAATTGTGAGTTAAATCCTATCTCTACTTTCTCATAGGATATTAGGATGCGTGTGACCCCAAATGGAGGAAGACGTTTGGGGATTTCAGTTGTTAGCACCACATTTCCTGGCAAGGTATACCAGATAGATGCTGTAACACCCCAATTTTTAATTACTCGGAAACATTACCAAAGCCTGTAATTTAGATCCTTTTTTTTTATAACAAACATCCACTACCCTAGAGTAATAGAAATACAATGGTACATGTTCTCTCTCTCTCTCTCAATGAACATTACAACAACAATAATAAATGTCGAACTTCCATTACGGAACTACAAATAAATAATTACAAACAATCATGTACAATATTTATTTCTTTCACATCTACAATGAAATTACATATATAAGACACATGGACTTCTTAACTCTTTAATCAAAGAATCCAAACTTTCTTCCTGTAAAAGAAAGATAAAACAACAAGGGGTGAGCACTAATGCCCAATAGGAATCTCATAGTTCTACACCAATAGCTAACACATAGATACAAATGATCATGCATGCAGTGTGATACCATATAGTAGGGTGACATTTTATAATTTCAAAATATCTTAAGTAAGGTACCTTTTTCTCAAAAATTGTTTAAATGCTTTTAAGAAAAACCTTCTGCCATTAAAATTATCCATTAACCTTAGAAAAACCATAGATCCTTGTAAAACAAACATATTTGAGAAACAACATCATTTACAAATTATTAACCAATTCCCAAAATATTTCTTATTTAATTTCCATTTTTAATATTCCTCATTTTCTTTCATTCTTCTTTTCTACTCATTATTTTTATTTGGAACCCCATAACTTCAAGTTCAAGTTCCCTTTTTAATTCACTAACAATTCTCCTACAACCAACTCACTCCGTTATTAACACTCTCAAATTTCATTTCAAGATAATACAAGATTAATAAACCCCTTTCAATTCAATCTCTCATTTATTTACAGAACAACACTCATAATTTACTTTTACTGTCATAACTAATTCATTAAGTTCACCATCACCAATCCATAATCCTCTTACCCATTTTTGGGTTCCATTCTTTACAAATAATGTCTATGTACGTTTCCTCTTTATACCAAATTGCACATCATTTTGCAATTTCATAGATTCATCACAAGTCACAAATAATATCATCAACTCAACACATATCTCAACACAATCCACATTTTGCCGACTTACTACTGCGGGATAGCGGGCACCCAATCCGTAACACTTTTCACATTTTGCCAGCAACTATACGGCGGGAAGTGAACTCCCAAAAACCATTTTCTCAAAAGCCATTTTCTTCCAAAAACCATTTTTCAACTTTTAAAATCATCCCCTACATTTGCCGACTACTATACGGCAGGACGTGGGCACCCAAAACATTTTCGAAAACCAACCGTTTTTCCACTTTTTCCGGCTACAATACGGTAGGACTATGTGGACACCCAAAAATCATTTTTCCACTTTCGCCAGTGTAGACACCCCATTTTTGACCGACCTTAAGACTCAGACGTCATCGTCTGTGCACTCGATGATTGCGCATATTTGTGCTAGTTTTGAGTACTCGAAGGTCTCGGTCGAGCGCCTTGTCTTTGAGCCTCTAAACCCTCTGTGTTTTGGCCTTTTTTTTAGGCCAAACCTTGGTGCCTCTTGGCTGAAGGAGAGTGGGGCCCTGCTGGCCACTTTTGGCATTTGTCAGCCACTTTTTCTCTTTGCCAGCTAGTTGGAGTGGTCGGTCAGCTAGTTCAAGTGGCCGGTCGGCCACTTGAACGGGCTGGCAGCCAATTTTCTACTGTTTTTTTTGATATTTTTAGATCTTTTGAGCCAACTATTGGGCATTGAAGCTATCCTTCATACACGTGTATGGAGGGATGTAGACAAGCTTTAATCTTGTCAACCAAGCTTTTACTTGCATTGCCTAGATAAGGGGAGGTCCCTCCCCTTTGCTTGCATTGCCTAGATAAGGGGAGGTCCCTCCCCCTTGTTTGAGGTTCAGAAATTTTGGAAGCAAATTTTGACTCCCTCTCTAGAATTCTCTCTCTCTCTCTCTCTCTCTCTCTCTCTCTCTCTCTCTCTCTACATATATATATATTATACTCTATAGTGCTTGAAAGTGAGTGCTCTTGACATATTTGCACACAACCGTCTTAGCTAAAAATCTTGACCGTGGAGCTGAGATTCCTTAAGACTTGTTTGGGCCTCCTGAAGCTGGTTTTTGGCTCAGAAGTTGTCCTCTTGCTCCTGTGCTTCAAGGGTGAGCATATTCCCTTTTTAAGCTTATTTTTGTATACCATCTTAGCCACCTTTGCATGCTGCTTTAGGCTTGGTTGTTAGCTACAAAAAGCTCTATTTTAAAGTGTTAAAATGTTGGTTTGAGTCCTTGTTGGGGTTAGGGGTGATCTACCCTCTTTGGTTACTTATTTGCTAAGCTTTTGTACCACCTTCTAAGGCTATTCAAACTATCTCTTTTTGGCCTTTTAACCATTGAATTCTAGAGGAAGTTTAGTGGTGGAAAGGTGGTTTTAAGGGGAGGGGGGTCCCCTCTCCTCTTGTCTTGTTTGCATGTTTTAATGGCCCACTAAATGAGCATGTTTTTCTAACTCTATTTTTGACTTGTTTGATCATTGGTTGCTTGCTTTTTACACTTGTAGTGTAATCTTGCTCACTAGTCTTGCATGCCTAATGAGTTAGCTTGTTATTATAGCATTTGTTGGCTTAATCTCAGCCCATTTTTGGTCTTATTTCAGCATGTTGTACCTCTGTTTTGGCCTGGTTGAGTCACCTCTTGCATGCTTCTTACACTTGTAGTGTAACCTTGCTCACTAGATTTTCATGCTTGCAACTTTAGGCCATTATTCTAGCTTATTTTGGCTACACTCCAGCATCTTTTTGCTCATATTTTAGCATGCTTGAACTCTGTTTTGAGTGGTCTTGGCCCTTTGAAGCTTGCTTTGTATGGCTATAGCATGATAGGCTTTGATAGCTTTGTGTTTTGAGTCCTCTAGCATGCCTCACTTGGGTTGTTTGCATGATATGGAATAATTTAATATCTGATTTCAGAGCATATATCACTGTCATACTCTCATATGTATCACTCTTTCAATGCTTTTGAGAAGTTGAACCTCATGCCTTGTTTGCGAGCCAATACATTAGCATATTTTTCTTGCCATCTATGCTGCAAGTCTAGCATGTTTTTGCTACTATTTTGACCTGCCTTAGGTCTGTTTTGAGTGGTTAAGGCCATTTGAGCTTTGCTTAGTAGGGTTGTAGTATAAAGGACCTTGACTAGCTTTGAGTTTTGAGGCCTTTAACATGTTGTGCATGTGATGTTTGCATGGCATGGCACCATTTCAGTGCATATAGTGTAGTCACACTCTCATATACTTCACTTCTTCATAGCCTTTGAGGGTTGTGTATTATGCCTTGCTTATAGGCCAACATGTGTGCATGTTCTTCTAGCATTTTGAGCTCCTATTTCAGCATGTTTAGACCATTATTTTGGCATGATTGAGCTCTGTCCAGAGTTGGTTTGGTCATTTGTGCTATGTATTGCATGCCTCTTGTGTATTGCTCTTTACTAGCTTTGATGTTTTTGGTCCTCAACATGCCATGTTTGCATTGCTTGCAATGTTTAAGGTCTTTAGCATGCCATTTCAACACTAAACATCTACTACCTCTCTCATTTCTTCATTTTTCCATTTGATTTGAGAGTTGGTTGACCCTTGAGTTTGTGTTTGAGCTCGGGATTGAGGCTCGTGCTTAAATGGCTTTAACCCTCTTTTGAGGGTTCCTCCTAGTCAAAGGCATGGTCTCTCCTATGCGTTAAACCATCCTTTCGGTTGACCTCCTCTCCTTAGAGGACTTGAACATTGAACTTAACCAATTAAATAATGAATTGGTAATGTAAAATGTGTAAACAAGAATTGAGTCAACTAAAACATGCCAAGATAACATATGTGTGTTGCATTTCATGTGTTTGGATCGGACATTAAGCCAAACACAAGAAATATGGGACATTTCATACTTGAAGTTATGAAACGTGTCATGTTTCTTAGTCGCTAACACCCTTGATCAAGCATGATAGGGTGGAGGCTCTTTGTGTGTTGTTTGTGCATTCATAAACATGGTATAAGCTTGGTTCTTGGCCACCATGCATGGAAAATGCTTGGTTGGTGGCTTGAGAGCCGAGTGCCATGCTCCTTTGAGCTTGAGACATGATTGGGAGAGTGACAGTGCCTACATTTTCTTGCGAATACATTGTTGTGCCTCTATTGTTCTCTGTTGCAGCAAAACCAGAACCCTGGAGAAGCAACTAGCCGACCAGCCAGTTTTACAAGCTGACCGACTAGTAACACTAGTCGATCGGCCAGTTTTAGTGGCTAGCAGCCACTTTTTCTGGCTGGCAGCCCAACAACAGATTCCTGTTTTAAAGTAAAGGTAGTCTGGAGGTTGGTGTAGACACCCCATATTTGACCGTCCCCAAGACTTAGACGCCACCGTCTGAACGCTCGGTGATCATCCTTGTTTGTGTTCGTCATAAGTTCCCAGAGGTCTCGGCTACGGGTCTTGCCTCAGGATCTCTCGACTCGACTGTTTTGTGTTTGGCCTTGCACTAAACACTTGTGTTTTTTCTTTGGAGGGCAGGGAATGGCTTGTTGGCCATCCCCACACTCCACCGGCCTTGGCTTGAGGACACCGGCTATTTTTTGTTTCCATCGGCCAAATGTTTGGCCGACCGGCACTCTAGATGGTCGACTGACCATGTATTTTGGTCAAATTGCATTTTTGGCTGGCCGACCATTGTTCATCTGCTCTTGCAGATATTTTTATGCCAACTGTGCTAGCTGGTATACACTTTGCTCCCCTCCATACACGTGTGTGGATGGATCTCCCTCTTAACTAGCTTACTTGAGAAGCTTTGCAAGAGTGAGCTCTATAAGAGGGAGACTCTTCTCCCTCCATTAGGGTTAGAAAAAAATCCTTGCGGAGCTCTGGTTCTTGGGTTAGCATAGTGTATCTATTCTATCTCTATTTCTCCCTCTTTTTTGCCTTGTGTGTGTGTTCAGTCTTACTATTGCACACAAACACCTAGTCCTACACCTTCTCTTGGTTGCTGAGGGACCAGAAGGCTGTTCTTGGTGTTTTTGGGTGGTTTTGAGCTTGAAGAAGCTGTTGAAGCATCATTCTTGAAGAGGGTCAACAAGGGTAAGAACTTCACCCTTTATTTCCCATTTTTGCATAGCTTTTTAACCTATCTTGCAACTTTTTTTAGACTCTGTGTATAACACATAAAAATCTTGTTTTTACCTGCTCTAAATAGTTGTTTCAGAGTGTTTTGTTGTTTGAGGTCGTTTGACCCCTCTTAGGGCTTGTTTGGCCCCATTTTGTGCTATTTAGGTGAGCTCCGGTACCACCTTGTTTGGGCCTCCATTTCAGTGGTGAGGATGGTGCCTTGAGGTCCTAAGAAAGAGAGGGCCACCCTCTCTCCTTGTTGTCCTTGAAAAAGGCCATTTTTGTCTCATGTGTGAGCATCCTTTTGAAGTTCATGTTGGCCATGTCTTAAGTGTTATTTGTGCTTATTTTTCCATGTTATAGCACTTTTTTTACTTGGTTTAGACACACCATGCTTGCTTAGCATACTTGTCTTGTAATGCCATGAAATTGCCTTAACATGTATCTAGCATTTAGACCACTATGCCTACTTGTTTTGGCTTAGCTTTGTGAAGCTTTTATGCATGTTTTAGTGTGCTTGAGGACTGTTTTTGGTTGTTTGGGTCATCCATGATTTGCTTTGTATAGCTACCATGTAATCCCTCTTGTAGGCCTTAAGTATCGGACCCTCTAGCATGCTATCCTTGCATCATTTCAGTGGCTTAGAACCACTTATAGCATCATTTTAGTCCTCATGGCATGCTTGTATGCTTGCATTTGATGTCCCTTTAATGCTTCATAAGGTTGTCATCAAATGCTCCATGTTTGGCCTCTTTTGTATGCTTGCATGTTTAGACCATTTAAATGCCATCTAGATGTGTTTTTGGCTTTCTTTTAACTTGCTAAGACTCTAATTTTGGTTGTTCAAATCATGTCATGTTTAATTTTGCTAAGTGTAGTTCAATACATCTTTGGCTAGCCTTGAGTTTTGGCTTTGCTTGCATGCTTTGCTTGCTTTAATTAGTTGGTTTGGCACCTCTATTTCATGCAATTTCAGAGCCTAGAATGCTCGCTATATGCCCATGTTTATCTCCTTTTATGTGTGCTTAAAAGTTGCCTCTTTGTACTTAAGTGTCGAACCATGTTTGCATGCATGATTGTATGTTTAGATACTTGGTTCATGACATGTTGTTGCATGCTTGAATAGTGTTGCGTTTGGCATACATTTCTTGCTAAGTTGTCTAACATGTTATATGCCTTGCATGTTGACATTACACTTTGCATGCTTGTTAGTTGCATCCTTGCATGTTCATTTGCATGCTCATGTTGCATGTTTAGAGTGCATGCGTAGGTTGTATTTGACATGTATGCCTTGCCTCTTGAATTGAGTATGATAGAAGATAGGTCTCATTTGTTTGTTTGGTTTGCATTACATTTGAAATCAAAATGCACAGCTTGGTTCCTTGGGCCATCACGCATTGAAATGCGCGATTGGTGGTCCGAGAATCAAGTACCATGCTCCTTTGACTCATGAATATGATAAGGAGTGTGGTTAGTGCGAACATTGCTTGAAATGCTTTGACGTGCCATGTTTTGCCCTCTGCTGCTGTCAAAACAGGTTTCTGCAGACAAAGATGGCTGGTCGACTACATAGAGTGCCGATCGACCAAAAGTTTGTGGCCGATAGCTCAATAAATGGTCGATGACCATTACCATGGTCGGTGACCATTTGTCTTAACCAGTGGTGTTCCACAGTGTCCATAGAGTGCTCCCTAGGACTTTTGCAATTTTCAGAGGAGCAGAGCAAGGAAAATAGAGGCAACTTGTGCATGGCAACGGGATTCCGAGCAAATCCGAGCACGCATGCATTGGACCCTCTTCCCAAGGCGTTTTATCGCTTTCTTTACTTAATTGATTTGTTAATTAATTGGGCGGTCTGTAATATTTAATTAGGTTGTAGGTTAGTTTAATCTGTATTATTCTTTTGGTCCCTCCGAGCGAGGGCGAATTTGTAATAAGTGTGGGTGCGCGTGTGCATGTCTTCCTACCCCTACTTTTTTCTCCCTTTTACTTACCTGCTATTGATGGTTAGTATTAGGGCACATTTAATTTAGCATACCTTATGCTATGCATGCGTGCATCATTCATCAGCCTTGCATGCACCGGGCTTGGCGCATTATGCTAACCGCATAGTATTTCAATTCCAAACTTGAATACGTGCATCGATTTCTCGTATTTCACATGTCATCCTTAGATTAGCCAAGCCCATTCTAATGACATTTTTGTATGTGATGCATTAGCCACTTTAACATCAACTAGGATCATGCATGATTACTAACTAGTTCATTGTTTTGGCACGGAGTACGATGTAAGTATTTATGCTTTAGCATCTCGCATGAGTGTGAATGTTAACATGACAGCATGCTTACCATGTGGCTATGTGCTTATGTGATATTACTGAATAAGTGCCTGTGGATGAAGGTTGGATTGTTTGAATTGGGATAATTCATCGAAATCCGTATTTTAGCCTACTCGCGAGTAGCAAAATTGAAACCATTTTCCAAACAAGCGAAAATGTGATGCTTTGTTTCGACTTAGGGAATTTAGTCTATACTTGTTTTGCTGTGCGCATCACATAGTAATTCTAGGTTAATAACCGGAATAGGAACACATAATGCTTTCAAAACAAAATATCACGGTTAGTAGAGGCCGATCTTTGATCGGGCAAGAGGGGGTACTCATAGCTGACCTTCCCCAATCGTACCCAAGTTCCCGAGCCGAGGCAACTTTGGTGATGACGGACATGTGGCCTTTGGCACTGAGTCAAGGTTTCCTAAATTTTCCAAAAATAAAATATTTAGGTGGCGACTCTGTATCTGGCAAAGCCGTCCATGTTTGGCACTTCTTTTCTAAAAATCCGTTTTCCAAAACAATTTGTCGGATTTGGACTCTTTGGTACAGATTAAGAACCGTGACAATTTGAGAGTCCTGAACTGTAGTGAACCTAATATGAACAGAACGGGACTCATCCTCCCGATGCGTTCGGGGATGTCTATAGTTTCTGGCGACTCCGCTAGGGATTATTGGAGGACTTGACTCGAACTCATGATATCTTGTTTTGACTACACTTATGTGTTTCTTTGCATTGCATGTGCATTGGTGCGCCTAGGACACCGTGTTTGCCATCTGCCATTCCTGAACGATTTGCCAGAGGCTTGTCTTGTCAACACATGACCGTAAGGCTGACCGGTTATGGGCTCTTCCAATATGGGAACACAAACCCCGATTTTTTTCGGGGCACACTTTTTGACCATTCGACCTAGTGCATATCGAAATCCGTAGTGACCATTCCAAACTAGGACAGGTTGCTTACCCGATGTTAGGTTGTTTGAAACCGCTGCGTGTGTAGTGAAACCCTAGCTCCTGACAAAATAGGACAGGGAAACCCCACCCCAGCATAGGGGTGTTTTGGTTCTCATTTACTTGCTATGTGCTTTTAGAGTGTATCTTTACAGGGGAATACGCGAATCAGTTTGCAAGTTTGAGTACCAGACCTGAGGGCATCAGTATCAGTGTTTTGGGGAATCAGTTATATCTACAAGTATCAGACTCAGTTTTGGGACAGCGATTTTGGGGAACAGTGATCAGTAGTAGAGTACAGTTATTCAGTCATGTCTGTTCAGTTGGGCTGAAATGCTGTTTGCTTTCCCTTTCAGTTCAGAGATTTGGGTTTAGAGATTTGGTGTTCTTCCTTGCTGAGGCAAGACAGATATCGGATCCTTCGATCACCGACTGCATCATCTCCGTTTAGTTCAGCGGACTTATGATGATGCAGAGTTCAGAAGAAATCGTGGTTATGGCAGCTGCACTGGACCAAGGGATCATCTTGTAGGATGAGACCAATGTTGATATACCGCATCCGCCTAGGTCGCCTGCTGCACACCCGATCTGGACCCCCCAGTTGTATCAAGCTCGTGAGCCCACCACGTTTGAATTAATGGGAATGATCGGCGACCTCCAGAGATCTGTGGCCGATCTGGCCTATGGAATGTCGGCTTTGCCACCAGCCACATCATATGCTGGGAATTTTGTACCACAGGAGCCCCCGCTACTGGGGCAGATTGTGATCGAGCTCAGCCAACCAGAGGGTTACCTCCAGCTACAGCAATAATGTGTTAACAACAACCGGGTTTTGCTTTGATGTAGTAACCCAAACCCTTGATCAGGCTGAGGCTAGAGGTAAGAATAAAGTGAGAATAGATGTTGATCCTGTTAAGCAATTGCTGTTGGTAGTCGAGGCTTTGAAAGCCGGGGGAATGAATAAGCAGCAAGTATTCGCAGTTGTGGCTAAAGCTGTGGATGGTGCTTTCCCCACTCTAACCGAATGCAGTTCAAGCCAGGCGAAAAATCAGGATGGGCCCCGTCATTCCAAGACAGTTTCTCTCAATCCCAACTCTGCACCGGGAAAAGATCAGAAAGTCAGGGCAATGCCTGCCGACTCTTTCGCTAGTGCGTCTAGCAAGAAGCCTCAGACTTCGAAGTACCTGCCTCGAGGGCGCAGAGTCATTCACGCCCTCTACATGCCTTTGTCTAGGGCATTTCAAATCTTGGCTAAAAAGGGGCATCTTAAACCCCTCGAGCCTGGGCCTCTCCCGAAGAATCTCCCTCTTACACATGATGCTGCCTTATACTGCGCATACCACCAGCAAACCGGTCACAACACCGACGGTTGTTTCCGCCTTCGCCATGAAGTGCAAGATTTGATCGACAATGAGGTCATCCTCCCACCTACCTCAGCAAAGTCTATTACCACTGAGCTGTTGGACTTCGAGGATACTGCGAGTATGTGATCAAGGGTTGGACCACCTGTGGGCGATGCTCGGTGTATTTCAGATGTGGCGTTTGGCACACACTGTCGAGAGCATTTGCAAATGCAGTTTTGTAATTTCGGGCTTGGGTGTCGAGTCAGTTCTTGGTTTTCGTTTTGGGTCTGTCTCATTGTCTTGAGTCAGTCTTCTTGCTTGAAGGGTCTGTTTTGTTGTGTAAAGTCAGTCCCATTGTATAGAATGTCAGGTGATTCCGGGGTTGTTGCCTCGAACACTGTTTTATTTTGTAATTATCTTTTTGTTTTCCTTTGAGTCTGTCTCTGCTGTGGAGCCAGTTGCAACCAGGGAATCTGAATGAAACAGCTGCAACAGTCATGTTCCCGTGCTTACTGCTATTTTGAGCTAGTTGTGCTAGAGAATTTGAATGGAATAACAGTGCATTCCACCTGCTCTCTTGTGCCCTGAAAATCATTGCATTGACCTAAGTTTTTCAAAACCTTTTTGAACACTGCGGTGAAAGCAATGGGGAAGGAATTCCTTGGGATTTGCAAAACTTTGATCAAATTAAGAGAAAGAGAGGCATGCTAAGCCCTTAATGATTGAAATCATGCTTGTCAGCGTGAGTATTGAGAAGGACCCTGGCTTGATCCAGACTGGTTCCACACTATCTTTAGCGTGAGCGATTTGTCGCTTCTTTAAAAACTTTCAAAAACAAAATGTTTTGCGCGGTCTTGCGAAGACCTGTGTGGAATCGCTCTTGAGATTGTGTAGCTTAGGATCGCTCTCAGCCTCAAGACTTGAGCACTCGCTTTAAAACCTTGAACCACAATTCAGAGTGTTCAACGATCGACCATCAAGAAAGGCCTGTGTGGCCAGATTGGAAGCAGCCCTCGAACAAGAGGCACCAAAGTCAGATCAAGAAGATTATATCTCATCAGAAGAAGCTTGTGAAGCTACAGCAGAAGCACCCCTCTAACTAGGGTCAAAAATGTCTGATGTGCTCGAAGAGTCGAAGATGGGTCCTTCAGCAAATCAATGCAGAAGCCATTTTCCTGGATTCAGATGACTCCAAGATCTCAAAACCATTTGGCCTGGACTTGTTACACTTTTACCCTTTAAGAGGCTCACTGGGCCGAAAACCCAGAAGGGCGACCCAAGCAAAAGTTATAGCAAGCAAAAATACAAAAAAAAAGAAAGGAAAAAATGAAAAGAGAAAAATAAAAAAAAAAAGAGAAAAAAAAAGAAAAGAAAAGAATTGAAAAAGGAAAGAAGAACAAAGCTCGCAAGGTCAAAAACCCGCAATGGGCGCCTTGGCAAAAGTTAGAGCCTAAAAAGTGAAGGTTAACACCAGAGTGTACCTTAACTGGAACTACGTAAGGCTTGATTCCCATGTTTGGGATACTTAGGCAACTTCATCCTGAAGTCCAGCCCCCAACGCTTTCATAGCGACTAAGTCCATGTAATGGTTTTAATCATCCTTGATTCCCATGTTTGGGATACGTAGGCAGCTTCAACTTGAAGTTCAGTACCACGCACTTTCAAAGTGACTGTGTCCATATATTGGTTTAGACCATCTTCATCTTCTTCAGGTCCGAGAGTTCGGTCGTGATTATCACTAATGAGGACTGTTTACAAAATGCTGCGGCATTATCCAGACAAGGGGCAACTTTCCGTTGCCATGAGTTGCCATTCAAACCAGGGGCAACTTTCCGTTGCCGTGCAGCTCTTTTCAAGCAAGGGGCAATTTTCCATTGCCTTTGATCCAAGGTTGCGTATCTCGAGAGCAAGTTCCGTGCTCTCTAAGCATTGACTATTTGCAAAAATAGTTTTGAGAATTTTTACTGAGGTTGACTATTTTCTCGAAAATTATTTCATTTTCCAAAATCGGGCCATTTTCTTGGACCCAAAAAAGGAAAATTTTCAGTGCTCATAGCCTGACTTTCATGATTTTCAAATCAAAAATCGAACAAGTATGTTGATCTAACTCTCATCTTAGTCAAGACTGTTTTAGTAGAAAACCAAAACAAAAAATGGTCAAAATGATGAAATTAGGGGCACAGTTGAGTCAGGCTCCTTGTCTTTCCCCCGATTGTCAATACTTGCCAGAAGGGCACTCTATTCGCCAGAAGAAGACGCAACTGAAGCTGTCAGTAAAGGGCTGAAAGCTCTCAACAACCTCCAAGCAACAAGGTATCAAGCCAAGTGCGAAGCACAAATTGGAACGGATCAAGATACTCCATTCCCTTGTCTGGGGCATCGACCAAATGCCACCAGAAGAAATAGCCACGAGCTAACCGTATCGGGTATGAACCCACAACTTTCTATTCATCCATCAAACACCCCGGGGAGGGATAAAAAAATGAGAGAATGAAGAATAGAGAGGTGTAAGTTGAGAGAAAAAGTGAGCCGAAGGGTTTTGAGAGAAAAACTGAGCCTGGGAGCTAATGATGTGAGAATCACAAAGAAGAAAGGGTGGGAGATAATGCCCGAAGGAACTGGCTCCTCGTGATTTAAGGTTTCTCATTTTTGTAAACACGTCGGTATGTCGTGTCTTTTGTTTTGTTTGTCTCGATTCTTGCTTTGAGTCGTTCCGAGCATGTCTTGTTGTGTTTAGGTTGTTTACCCTTTTTGTTTCTGCTGTTGAGTCTTTTTCACTAAGTTCAGTTGTAGGCTCAATACCTCGATTTGAAAAAAACCTCATTCTCAAAAATTTTAATCATGCTGTGCTCAGAGTGCTGTGCCATTCTCCACATTTATGCGAAGCAAAAAGGAAAGGGAAAATTTGAGGTGTCTAAGTGTGTTTCAACTTCAGCCGATTCTACCTTTGTATTCCATCTTGTTAGATTGGACTGTTTGTTCAGGGTTTGCCGTGTGCAGAATAAACAAAATGGCCTGTGTGCAGATTCATTCCCAGCAGAGTATGGGCCGAGTGTTCAGACTAAGTAGTGGGTTGTATGAGTTGTTTTGCCGTTGGCCGGTTCGTTACCCAGTTATTACAATACAAATATTTTACTTTCAGATGGGAGATCAATTCTATTTACATTGTTATGTGATGTGATGTAATGTAATGTACCAAAATGTAACACTTTTTCAGATAAAAAGCTTTGTTTCATTTCATCATCTTTTTCAAGTACAAAGTTTTGGAAAAAACAAAACCTGCCTGCGGTAGTACAAGGTACTTTAGCTACCAGCAAAAAAAGAAAAGTATAAAAAAAGAGAAGAAGAAGAAAAGCAGCAAAAATCTGGATCAATGTCAAGCGGCATCAGGCCTAAGGGTCTGTCCTCGTCCTCATCCTGGACGAAGGTCCAGGAGCATCGTCATCAGCGCCGTCATCTGAGCCAGAGTCAGTGCCATCTCCAGTCTCCTCCTCAGATGACTCTGCCTCCGTCTCTGCCTCCGTCTCCACCTTGAACTCATCGTCATCAGGGACTGGTGCCCGTGAGCTACTCCCAACATGAGGGCGCCCCACCTTGGTGCGGGGGTATACTCCGCCCTCTTCATCTCCCACTCGGACAGGAACGGATGGTCCAGTTGGAGCACCTCCTACAGTAGGAATCTGGAAGGGATGCTGAAAAGTACAAATGGCAAACGCATCAGTATACTACAGAATGCAGTGTATGAATACCGTGAGCAACGCATCAGTATGCTACAGAATGCAGTGTATGAATGTAGTGTATGAATACTGTGAGCAGTGCTATGAATGCAATGTATGAATACTGTGAGCAGTGCATCAGTATGCTATATAATGCAGTGTATGATTGCAGTGTATGAATACTGTGAGCAGTGTATCAGTGTAGAATGCAGTGTATGAATACTGTGAGCAGTGTATCAGTGCAGAATGCAATGTATGAATGCAGTGTAAGAATACTGTGAGTAGTGTATCAGTGCAGAATGTAGTGTATGAGTACAGCGTATAAATGCCGTGAATGGTGCTGTGAATAGTCTGTGGGCTACAGTGTGTCAGATGCCGTGAGGCCCATGTATCAAGTGTTGTGTTGTGTTGTGCATCAGATTGTGTGGAACAGTTTACGGTTTGAGACCATGGTCAAAAGAACATACCGGAATACTGTAAATCGCCAGAAGGTCGAGGCTCTGCTGGAGCATCCCTATCACAGAGGCGGTCAACTCCAGGGACTGGCAAGTGTACTCGAAGGAAGCCAGCAAAAGTGTTAGAAGTCTCAGTATTCTGTGGAATATCAAGTAAAATGAAATTAAATAACGGTGCAAAATGCAAAATGCAGTAGTACATACCGGAGGCAAGCCGTAGAACCTGACTAGCTCATGATCAGCCGGAGGGGGAGCAATGGGGATCTGGTAAGTCGCCCCACCCCGCCCTCTGCATGTCATCGTCACAGGCAATGCTGGCCAACTAGCCCCCCGTCCTCTCTGAGCTCCACTCCTGCCATGGACTCGAGCCATACTCGATATCCCTGCTCCGGCTCCAGCCGCAGGCACCGCCGGCCTCTCTCTCTCAGCTCGACGGCCGCTGCTCAAAGGCCGCATAATGTAGGTCCGGACATACTCTGTGTAGTCGCCTATGCCTCTGAAGCATGTCGAGTTCCAGCGGATCGTGTAGTCGGCCATCTGCTCAGGAGTGAACCTCTCAGTGTCCCTCATATGGTCAGGAGGGTGAACCGGGACTATCTGCTCCGGTAAACCCAGGATCTGGCGTAGGAAACGCTCACCCAGGTACCAAGCCCGACAAACCGGGCCCTTCAGCAGGAGCCTGAAGCGGGCAGTCTCCTCCGCACCAACAAATCGCTCCCGAATCCCAGCTGGCAATGGAGCCCAAGGCTGCCAGGTGATCTGTAAATGGCATGTAGTTTGTTATCTACTGTTATTGAAAATACAGTGTAAAGCATAGTTTAAATAAACTCTAAAGTTGAACATACCTCTGCGGGGTGATGGGGTCAAAGTAGCGGCAGAAGAAAATGAATGTCTCCCGCGGTCTCCGCACGTATCTCATGTCGAAGCGTCGAGAGAATGGAACGACGAGAGGGGTCTCCTCGTCAGGCACTGGCGCAAGCCTCGGAAAGTAGGCATAGACCCACATCTGTAGAGTAAGTATCAGAATGCTTATCAGATAAAGTAGAATGTAGAATAAAGCAAAAATTACAGAACTGTGTATTGTGCAGTATATTGTGCAGAGTGTACAGTGTGTGCAGTGTACAGTATATGTCCAGCATGAAGCAGACCATAGTGTGTGCAGTGTACAGAGTACAAAAAATGTAAAGGTAGAAATGCAAAACAAAGAAAGAGATGTACCTCCCAAGCTCGCCAGTAACCTCCGAGCAACTGTCCGCTGCCACGGGAAGCCAAGCTCATGTATCCGTATAAGGTGGCCAAGGCTACTCCACCCCGGTCATAGTGCACGATCCTGGTCACGTCCACCAGAGCGCTCAGCAAGCAGAGGGGCACGGTGTTCGCCCGATCGGCGAAAATAGTCGTCCCCAGCAGAAACATAAGGAAGCCGCGTGCGTACCGCTCCACCTCCTCCTGAGTGGTAGGCGCCTGGACCCGGAAGTGGTCCTCGAACCATGAATATCTGACATACCCTGCCCGAGTGGGCGACGGTTGAGTGCCAAGCAAGTGTATCTGGGCAGCGTCCCACTCATCCATGTCGGTGTAGAAAGGGATTGGATCACCCCCTACCCCGATGCCGGTGAGCACTGAGAAGTCGTAGGGAGTCATCGTCATGTCTCCCGCGACAGAGAGGTGGAACGAGTCGGTGGTGTCCCACCACGTCTCCACCAGAGCGACGAGGAGAGGCCTGCTCACTGTAAGTCGGGAGAGTCCTCTGCAGAAGGCGTCGAAACCGTCCTAGTCCACGCTGTATCGGACCGCATCGGGCAACTCCATTTACCAATCACGGGCGGCGACATTTCCATACCCCCGAAAGGCATGGGAATCTCCCTGTGTTCAAGCAAAATAGTTGCGAAGCAATATAAAATGTACAGTTTTGAAGAGCATTCAGAATTGGTGACAATACAGCGTGTGTGCACGTTTCAAGTTCAAACAAACATCGGGTGCCGGTGTGCATACAGTGAACTACGACATGTGATGCGCCAGTATGTTTGGGTGGTTCAGTGACAATACAGCGTGTGTGCACGTGTTCAGATTCAAACAGATATCAAGTGCCAATGCATTCACAGTCAACTATAGCATGCAGTGTATCGGTGTATCCGGGTTAAGCAGTCAAAGGACAGGATCAAATCTTGGCAGTTAAATGTTCTACATTGCGAAAAATGAAACGGGGAAGAATAACCTCGGAAGCGCTGTATGATAGATGTGACTCCGGCTCACGCAGGAGAAGCTCTGGAGACGCCGTCCTATCAAAGCTCCTGAACTGGTGAAGTCCGTCGGGAGGCAGTATGTGAATCGCCGGCTGGTAGGTCGCCGGATCGAATGGGCGGACGCTCAAGGGGAGGAGCTCGGCCTCTGGATCCATCTCATGCTCCGGGGGAGTCCCGCCCTATGGAAGGTCATCTTCCATCTCAAAGAGAGTGTGGAAATGGCCGAAAATGTGTAAACCGAGCTAGAATGCGAAAAGTCAACGGAAAGTCAACCCCGAGAGGGCGGAAAATGGCCGAAAAAGCCAAAATATGGAAAAGGCACGAAGATCAAGAGGAACTAGGGGGAAACAAACCCCAAGTAGTGAAAATCACAAAAGAGACACCGAAACGAAGTTTCATTCGGTTTAAAACGCCCGAAATGCGAAGGTATTCGCGAATCAAACGTCAAAACAGGCACAAAAACCGAAGAAAACGGGGATCGAAGGAAGGAAAATACTCTAGAGAGAGAAAGGACGAAATTTCGAGCAAATGGGAAGTGACAAAATAGGGTTAGAGGCCCTATTTTAAAAGACCCGAGGCCAAAAGACCAAACTGCCCCGATTCAGGCACTTTTGGCCGGTCGGCCAAATATTTGGCCGATGGACTCTTTTTGTGGCCGGTGGGCAGCCGGTGACCTCCTCTGATGGCCAGTGAGCCTCCTACAGCCTTGTTTGGGTCAGATATGTGGTTTGGGGCCTTCATTGCTCAAGACAGTGCAAGACAGTGCATTTTGGAAGCTTAACTGACCCCCGTTTTGACCTCAGACTGTGTCTTCTACGCGCAACACTTGAATATGTGCAGGGTGTATCCTCTTTATATCGTTTTGTCCCTTTCAAGACTTGAAAAGTTGCCCCACACGCATTGCTTTACAACGCTTTGATGTGAACGCACACTGGGTCATGTATCATTATGCTTGCATCGTCATACAGCACGCATGAGACCTTAAATACGCTCGGTCTAGGAGACCTTAAATCCTTCGAAGGTACAAGACCTTTGGTGTCTGCATTGTCATGCATGATCCTCATCACGCGTTGCTATACGCACCTTACATGCGTTGTTATGTATCTTCCTCACATGCATTGCCATGCATTTCAAGCAACTTGCGTTGTCACGCATTCCAAACAACATGCATTTGCATTTCAAAAAAAAAAAAACAACAAAAACAACATGTATCATTTGCATTTCAAAAACAAAAACACAAAAAAAAAAAAAAAAAAAAAAAAAAAAAAAACAACAACAACAACAACAACAACATGCATTATCATGCATTTTCCCTTCATCATGCATTGTCATGCATTCAAAAAACAAAACAAAAAACAAACATACATATGTCATACATTTCACTATAAATAGTGCATATGTCGTGCATCATTATAAATATTGCATATGTCATGCATTACGTTGTATATATTGCATATGTCATGCATTTCACTGTAAACATACATATGTCATGCATTTTACCGTAAATATTCCATTCCATCGCATATTTGTAAATGTTGCATTATAGCTCGGATGCATTCACTGCATCACCCCCATCTATGGCTTGTGCCTTTCCATGTTGAGCTTGGTCTGGTATGTGCCCACACTTTTCACGTCGAAGCATAGTTCTGCATGTGTACGCGCCTATTCCACTGCTGGTATTGTGGTTTAAGGGTTGCGGCACCTTTTCTGTGTTAGGCGTGGCTTGTTTGTGTCCATGCTTTTCCTAGGCAAGATACGGTTTGGGCCGCAGGCCTTTTCCATTGTAAATATTCCATTCCATTGCATATTTGTATATGTTGCATTGTAGATTGCATACATTTGCCGCATCATATCCAGCTATGGCTTGCGCCTTTCCATGTTGAGCTTGGTCTGGTATGTGCTCATACTTTTCACGTCGAAGCACGGATCTGAGACTTTTGTGTATACGCCTATTCCACTGCTGGTATTGTGGTTTGAGGGTTGCGGCACTGTTTCTGTGTTAGACGCGGTTTGCATGTGTACATGCCTTTCCTAGGCAAGATATGTTTCGGTCGCACGCCATATCCACTGTATATACTGCATTGTAATATAGTTCGATTGCATCCAGCATTAGGATCATTGATCTTTCCTAAGCAGGACATTTCCCCACTTATGTCATTCCGCCCAATTACTTGTTCTTGTGTCCGTCTACATCACTCATAGTTCTGCATGTGTACGCGCCTATTCCACGCTGGTATGTTGGTTTGAGGGTTGCGGCACCTTTTCTATGGTAGACGGACTTTGCATCTCCATCATCCTTTTGACATTTGTGTGATTTTGAACCGCTCATGATTTGATCATGATTCAATTGCATTGCATTTTTATTTGCATTATTATACATAGTTTTTTATATATCACATATCATTTTGCATTCATTTTGCATGTTATGCATGTTGCTAACAATATTGTACCTGTTGAGTTTTCTTTCTCTTTCAGGCACGATATTGTATGTACGGTTCATTTGAAAGCTGGTGCGACCAAACGAACCGCACAGGTATTGTATTCTCCGAGTGAGACGTATCGAGAATTGCATAATTCTCTTACATCCTTTCTGTATTGTAGTGTAGTTGGATTTGTGTTTGCTAGCTTAAAACTGTCACATGTTATGCTTCGTTACAGATTTCTTTGCATGATCATAAGTTATGTTCGGCTTCTTGCATTATCCGTTGCATTTTGCCCCCGCCTTCGGGCACATATCTTTACTATCTTGCATGCTGTGTCTAAGTCTTCAGCCTTGTCAAAAATGGGTCGTCTCTGGGCTTTGACACTCACTCACGTCATTGTTATGACTTTCGAGTTCTGTCAAAGAGAGGCAACTGTAGACACCCCATTTTTGACCGTCCTCAAGACTTGGACGTCACCGTCTGAACGCTCGGTGATCATCCTTGTTTCTGTTCATCTTGAGTTCCCAGAGGTCTCGACTACACGCCTTGCCTCAGGATCTCTCAACTCGACTGTTTTGTGTTTGGCCTTGCACCAAACACTTGTGTTTTTGCTTTGGTGGGTAGGAAATGGCTTGTTGGCCATCCCCACACTCCACCGGCCATGGCTTGAGGCCACCGGATGTTTTTTGTTTCCATCGGCCAAATGTTTGGCCGACAGGCACTCTACATGGTCGACCGACCATGTATTTTGGTCAAATTGCATTTTTGGCTGGCCGACCATTGTTCATCTGCTCTTGCAGATATTTTTATGCCAGCTGTGCTAGCTGGCATACACTTTGCTCCCCTCCATACACGTGTATGGAGGGATCTCCCTCTTGAATAGCTTACTTAAGAAGCTTTGCAAGAGTGAGCTCTATAAGATGGAGCCTCTTCTCCCTCCATTAGGGTTAGGAAAAAATCCTTGGGGAGCTCTGGTTCTAGGGTTAGCATAGTGTATCTATTCTATCTCTATTTCTCCATCTCTTTTGCCTTGTGTGTGTGTTTAGTCTTACTATTGCACACAAACACCTAATCCTACACCTTCTCTTGGTTGCTGAGGGACCAAAAGGTTGTTCTTGGTGTTTTTGGGTGGTTTTGAGCTTGAACAAGCTGCTGGAGCATCATTCTTGAAAAGGGTCAACATGGGTAAGAACTTCACCCTTTATTCCCTATTTTTCCATAGCTTTTTAACCTATCTTGCAACTTTTTTTAAACTATGTGTATAGCACATAAAAGTCTTGTTTTTGCCTGCTCTAAATAGTAGTTTCAGAGTGTTTTGTTGTTTGAGGTCGTTTGACCCCTCTTAGGGCTTGTTTGGCCCCATTTTGTGCTATTTTGGGTGAGCTCCGGGACCACTTTGTTTGGGCCTCCTCACCACTGAAATCTTGAGGGATTTCAGTGGTGAGGATGGTGCCTTGAGGTCTTAAGAAGGAGAGGGCCACCCCCTCTCCTTGTTGTCCTTGAAAAGGGCCATTTTTGCCTCATATGTGAGCATCCTTTTTAAGTTCATGTTGGCCATGTCTTAAGTGTTATTTGTGCTTATTTTGCCATGATATAGGACTGTTATTACTTGGTTTAGACACACCATGCTTTCTTAGCATACTTGTCTTGTAATGCCATGAAATTGCCTTAACATGTATCTAGCATTTAGACCACTATGCCTACTTGTTTTGGCTTAGCTTTGTGAAGCTTTTATGCATTTTTTAGTGTGCTTGAGGACTATTTTTGGTTGTTTGGGTCATCCATGATTTTCTTTGTATAGCTACCATGTAATCCCTCTTGTAGGCCTTAAGTATCGGACCCTCTAGCATGCTATCCTTGCATCATTTCAGTGGCTTAGAACCACTTATAGCATCATTTCAGTCCTCATAGCATGCTTGTATGCTTGCATTTGATGTCCCTTTAATGCTTCATAAGGTTGTCATCTTATGCTCCATGTTTGGCCTCTTTTGTATGCTTGCATGTTTAGACCATTTAGATGCCATCTAGATGTGTTTTTTGCTTTGTTTTAACATGCTAAGACTCTGATTTTGGTTGTCCAAATCATGTCATGTTTGATTTTGCTAAGTGTAGTTCAATACATCTTTGGCTTGCCTTGAGTTTTGGCTTTGCTTGCATGCTTTGCTTGCTTTAATTAGTTGGTTTGGCACCTCTATTTCATGCAATTTCAGAGCCTAGAATGCTCACTATATGCCCATGTTTATCTCCTTTTAAGTGTGCTTAAAAGTTACCTCTTTGTGTTTAAGTGTCGAACCATGTTTGCATGCATGATTGTATGTTTAGATACTTGGTTCATGACATGTTGTTGCATGCTTGAATAGTGTTGCGTTTGGCATGCATTTCTTGCTAAGCTGTCTAACATGTTATATGCCTTGCATGTGTGCATGTTGACATTACACTTTGCATGCTTGTTAGTTACAACCTTGCATGTTCAGTTGCATGCTCATGTTGCATGCTTAGAGTGCATGCTTAGGTTGTATTGGACATGTATGCCTTGCCTCTTGAATTGAGTATGATAGAAGATAGGCCTCATTTGTTTGTTTGGTTTGCATTACATTTGAAATCAAAATGCACAACTTGGTTCCTTGGGCCATCACGCATTGAAATGAGCGATTGGTGGTCCGAGAATCAAGTACCATGCTCCTTTGAGTCATGAATATGATAAGGAGTTTGGTTAGTGCAAACATTGCTTGAAATGCATTGCCATGCCATGTGTTGCCCTCTGCTGCTGTCAAAATAGGTTTCTGCAGACAAAGATGGCCGGTCGACTACATAGAGTGCCGATTGAACAAAAGTTTGTGGCCGAGAGCTCAATAAATGGTCGATGACCATCCTGCCATGGTCGGCGACCATTTGTCTTAGCCAGTGGTGTTCCGCAGTGTCCATAGAGTGCTCCCTGGGACTTTTGCAATTTTCAGAGGAGCAGAGCAGGGAAAACAGAGGCAACTTGTGCATGGCAACGGGTGTCCGAGCAAATCCGAGCACGCATGCATTGGACCCTCTTCTCGAGGCGTTTTATCGCTTTCTTTACTTAGTTGATATGTTAATTAATTGTGTGGTCTGTAATATTTAATTAGCTTTTTGTTTAGTTAAATCTGTATTATTCTTTTGGTCCCTCCGAGCGAGGGCGAATTTGTAATAAGTGTGGGTGCACGTGTGCATGTCTTCCAACCCCCACTTCTTTCTCCCTTTTACTTACCTGCTTTTGATGGTTAGTATTAGGACACGTTTAATTTAGCATACCTTATGCTATGCATGCGTGCATCATTCATCAGCCTTGCATGCACCGGGCTCGGCGCATCATGCTAACCGCATAGTATTTCAATTCCAAACTTGAATACGTGCATCGATTTCTCGTATTTCACATGTCATCCTTAGATTAGCTGAGCCCATTTTGATGACATTTTTGTATGTGATGCATTAGCCACTTTAACATGAACTAGGATCATGCATGATTACTAACTAGTTCATTGTTTTGGCACGGAGTACGATGTAAGTATTTATGTTTTAGCATCTCGCACGAGTGTGAATGTTAACATGACAGCATGCTTACCTTGTGGCTATGTGCTTATGTGATATTACTGAATGAGTGCCTGTGGATGAAGGTTGGATTGTTTAAATTGGGATAATTCATCAAAATTTGTATTTTAGTCTACTCGCGAGTAGCAAAATTCAAACCATTTTCCAAACAAGCGGAAATGCGATGCTTTGTTCCGACTTAGGTAATTTAGTCTATACTTGTTTTGCTGTGCACATCACATAGTAATTCTAGATTAATAACTGGAATAGGAACACATAATGATTTCAAAACAAGATATCACGGTTAGTAGAGGCCGATCTTTGATCGGGCAAGAGGGGGTGCTCATAGCTAACCTTCCCCAATCGTACCCAAGTTCCCGAGCCGAGGCAACTTTGGTGATGAAGGACATGTGGCCTTTGGTACCGAGTCAGGGTTTCCTAAATTTCCCAAAAATAAAATATTTAGGTGGCGACTCTGCATCTGGCAAAGCAGTCCATGTTTGGCACTTCTTTTCTAAAAATTTGTTTTCTAAAACGATTTGCCGGATTTGGACTCTTTGGTTCAGATTAAGAACCGTGACAATTTGAGAGTCCTGAACTGTAGTGAACCCAATATGAACAGAACGGGACTCATCCTCCCGGGGCATTCGGAGACGTCTACAGTTGGCACAATTTTCAGAGATCAAGGCAAGTGCAAACAGAGGCAATTGACAGCATGGTAATGGATTTCCGAGCGAACGGCAACCGAGCGTGCATCTTCAACCTCTTGGAATAGAGCTGAGGCAATATGATTTGTAATTACCTTTACTTGTTAGTTAGCTTAAATTGGTAATTTAATTAATTAGTTTGTTAATTAATTAAGTGTTGTAATAATTAGTAAGTAGTTTGCTAGTTATTCATTTTGTTGTGTAATAATTAGTCTAATTAGCTTAAATTAGATTAGTTAAGTAGCTTAGCTTAGCGTAGCTAGTTGGCTTATCATTCGGACCCTCCGTCGAGACGGAAAATGTTGTAATAAGTGTGCGTGTGTGTGTGAATGTCTTCTAACCCCACGTCTTTCTCCCTTTTACTCAACCTCTTTCGATGGTTAGTTTAGGGTCATTTTCAATTAGCATACCTTATGCTTGCATGTTTGCATCATTCATTTGTCTTGCATTAACCCGGCTCGGCACATCGTTCAAACTGCATTGACTTTCAATACCTATTTGAATACGTGCATCAAATCATTACATTCATATGCCATGTTAGATAGCCGAGCCTATTTAGTTACATTTTTGTATGTGTTGCATTAGGCATTTTAACATAGCTAGGATCATGCATGATTTCTAACTAGTTCTCTATTTTGGCTTGGAGTACACTGTAAGTGTTTACGTTTTAGCATACTTGCATGTGTGTGAGTGTTGCTATGATAGCATGCTTGCCATGAGGCGATTTGCTTAAATGCTAAACTGCATGAATGCCTGTGGATGATGGCTTCATTACTTGAATTGGAACAATTCATCAAAATGTGAGTTTTAAGCCCACTTGGAGTGGCAAATCATCATGTTTTAAGCCCACCATGTTTGGTGGCAAATCCGCATTTCTAAGCCCACTTGAGGGTGGTAAATTCAAACCATTTTCTAAAACAAACATTGAATTGTTTTGTTCCAATTTAGGCGATCTAGTCTATACATGTATGTTGTGCGCATCGCGTAGAAAGTTAGGTAAATAACTAGAATAAGAATACATGTGTTTTCAAAACAACATACCATGATTAGTAGAGGTCGATCCTTTGATCGGGCGAGCGGGGGTGCTCATTTCATGACCTTCTCCCCTTGTACCCAAGTTCCCGAGCCAAGGCAACTTTGGTGATGACCAACACTTGGCCTTAGGCATGAGTCAGGGTTTCCTAAATCTCCCAAAAACAAAACATTTAAGTGGCGACTCTATAATCTGGCAAAGCAGTCCATGTTTGGCACTTCTTAATTAAAATTGACCAAAACGATTTGCCGGATTTGGACTCTTTGGTGATTTATTAGTCTTACATTGTACTTTGTGAGACTAGATACAAAACCGTGATAGGAGTCCGAACTGTAGTAGCTGTGAACCCAAATCCACGCCCTCTCCGAAAGGGGGGGCGCGCGGAGGAAGTTCGGGCGGTCTACAACAGGCTACTACACGGCGGGACTTTGTGGACACCCAAAAATATTTTCCCACATTCGTCCAGCAGTAAGCCTAGACAGGGCAATTGGGCACCTTTAATTCAAAACCACCCCCACATTTGTCGGCTACTATACGACGGGACGTGGGGCCCCAAAAACCTTTTTCAACTTCCCGCGCGGGTACCAACACAACACCACCCAACACAACTCAACCCAACTCGACACAACCCAACACAACTCAACTCAACACGACTCATTAGAACCCAACATAACTCAACATGATTCAATACAATTTAACTAGTCAACACAATATTCACCCAAAAACATAGTCAACACAATTCATCTCAACATAATTCAATGTGAACTCTTAAATTTCATCCCAAGGCTCATATCATCTATATCATTTACAAATCCTTTTCTCCAAATCTCATCTCATATTATAGCATAATTTATAATATCCATAATAAAGGTTCAATCGCTAATTTTTAACATAATTTTCAAACACTTCCAAAATTCAATTAAACTTGTATATATATAATTAAATACCTCAATTTCGCTAATTTTTAATTGTCACCATGAATCAACTTAGGGTTCTCAAGAAAAATCACGAATTTCGAGAACAATTGAAACTTCTCACATCACTACATTTAATCACAATTTTCCCCTTGATTATACACCTAAGGTTCATAATCCACAAGCTTAACCCAACAATTGAACCCCAACTTTTCAAACCCTAAACCCCCAAATTTCATGATTTAACACTATATGCTTAAAAAATGGAGATTTCGTATTTATATAATAAAAATACCGCAAATCTATCCATTAATGCAAGTATTGAAGAAGAATTAGGACCCTTACCTCAAGATTGGAAGCTATAGGTGAAGACCCATCTTCAAACTTCATTGAAATCACAAAATAATCGGTAAAAGTCTTGATCCATGCTTGTTCTTCAACCTTCTTGAAAGATCTGTGGTGAATCTTTGGTAAAAAGTAGAGAAATCAAGAGTTTGGGAGGTTAGGTTTTCGGGTTTGGAAGATGGGAGGAGAAGAGAGGGAGAAAAAAATACAATTTTTTAGCCAAAAAGTCACTTTATAATGTCTGTTAGCGACCTGGTCACTCGAGCAAAGGAAGCTTGGCTCGAGCGTGGAAAAGAAGCTCTCAGATTTCTGAAAAATGCACTATTCACTCTAGCGAAGAAAGTATCGCTCGAGCAAGCATGCTTTCAACACAGAAACTCAAAATTCAAATAGGTGTAACTCTCTCGTTCGGACTCCATTTTAGGTCATTCTTGTGCCCAAATTGGAGCCCCAGAAATAAGATTTCCAATGGTTCCAGCCTCACATTCAAATTCAAAGTATGGAAGGTGAAAAGGGCAAAAATGTGAAGGTTGGTCAAAAACTCAAACTCAACTCAAACTTGGAGCTTTTTATCCAATCTTACCTAAATACCTTGTTAAGGCTTCAATCAAGGTTCCAAACATCACCCAAGGGTCCTCAATTATAATATTTAAAGTTTACTTGCCAACCCATCAATATCAAGAGTCCGACAACCATGTAAGTTTTAAGGTGACGGGCACCACTTTCCATCAATTCAATGTGAATTAAAATCTGGGTCATTACAGTTGTGCGAGAGAGTGATTGTAAGAATTGGTATAAAATTGCCAAGTCTTTTACTTTGTAAGCTCATGAAAGTAATTGTGGCCATTAAAATAGTAAAGATTGGGTCATATGGTACATGTTTTGTTGCTGTGAAGAGCCTTGGAAATAGAGTGAGATAGAGATTAACCTTAATGAGTTTAGTATGGTCCAGTTGAGACTTTAATGATGACTAGGATATATTAAGAGTAAATGTTGAAATGTGGATGTCAGAACTCTTGGATTAGATCAAATATCTTGGCAAAAGGAAGTAGTCATGTTTGAGTTGATGGTTAGAGTGGAGTAAGAAGGAGATGGCGAATTAGTAAACCAAGAATTTTCCTCCCCGATTATATATATATATTAAACATGAACTTTGGAGTTAACGTGTGAGACTATTGAGACCCAACAAAAGTTGACATTAAGTGTTTCGAAATTTGAGGATGTACTTAGAATTTGGGATATTCTTGGGAAGTTCTGTTGGACTTGTTGAGAGGAATCGATGGTAAACCTTTTGGTCATTCTTCATCGTAAGCCATTAATTTAGAAGGTGGCAACTACAGGTGAGCATTTGAGTTGGATTAGTGTATCTAGACTATGTGATTTGGGTGCTTGAAATAGAAATCAACCTAAGTCCTTGTTCCTTGCCTTAATGATTACCTTGTAGATGAGTGTGGTAGTTAAAAAAATTTAGTGCAGTGACTTTCGTTCCACTATGGGTATAATGGAAATTCTTGTCATCAATATGCAGGTTTAGTAACAACCTTGCGTTCGATATAGAGCATTCGATTTAAAAGTAAGTAGTATGCGTCTTTTATAATTGTTTCAGGGTATGATCTTAAATTCTGTGATGGTTAGAAGTATCCATGTGTTCATAAATGAATTGGGTATGAGTTGTGACTATGTGAATTGTGTGATTAGAGTTGAAATTAACTCCTCCATTTTACCCTTGAGTGATGATGGCATTTTGCAATATGTTAAAATTGTTACATATGGGAGTATGAGTTATTAAATGAAAAGGGAAATGGCCTTCTTATAGTTTTGTTTTACCTTGGGGTGAGGAAACTTTGTAAAATAAGAACCTTGATTTACCACATTACTAAATTGTGGCATAATTGTGCACGTGTGTTTGTCGGTAGGTGGCTGACAAATACTCTGAATTGATGATGCCTAGAAATTTTTTGACCCGTACCATCCGACCTAACTATTGCATTGGTTCTAGTGCGGCTTTGAGTATACTTTGTTGAATCTCTATAGTGAGTGTTTTCTATTACCTTTTGTCTTGTAAAGTTGTTTTCAAACATGTGAGACATGAATGTACTAGCTCTTTTTTGGCGGATGGAAACCTTAGGGAATTTTTTTTTTGGGAAACACAACAAGTAGGAAGTGTGCTAACCTATATCCTTGCCTTTCAATACCAATGTCGGAGTGATGTGGTAAAATGGTGCTAGACGGAGTTGTTTATCAACATGAAAATTAGTTGGGGTAGGCTTTCCTAGACTCCCTTAGTCTTCTTTGTTCAATTGAGTTTGTAGTTAGTACCACGGTATTGTGACCCGATTAGTTAAGAGAGTTAAATCATCATTCTCATTTTGATAAGGTTGTTGAGTGAGTGGGTCATAATGGTCTTGTGGTTGGAAGAAAGAGGTTGCGTTTAGTTTTTGATTGCCTTTCATTAATTTCTTATACTAAGTTAGTTGCAAGTGAGTGCGAGTAATTGTAATTTTCGGGTAAGAAATTCTTTCTTAACGATTGGCCTAGAGACTTAGTCTTGGTTTTCATGCACCGTGGGTGTAGGGAGATTTTGGATCACTAGTGTGTTATTCTAACATGGTTGTTGAGGTCATCCTTGTGTATTCGACTCCTAGTGAATGAGAATAGTTTGGATTTTGAGGTAATTAGTAGTTTCCCTACGTTTGATCAGTTGAGGTAATTTAAATTCTAGATTTAGCAGTTATCTTTGAGATTGTCCTTTTATAGTTAGGAAGTTTTAGCCTAGATAGGAGGTACAACTCATCATTGAATTAAGATGTGGGGTTATGATTTAAGAATTAGGGGTATGGTGTTGATTTTCAAGGAGTGTATTGTGTTGTGCGAGTATAGATAGACGATGTAAGTGTAGATGATTTTCCTTACATAGTGTGTTAATGATTGTTGTGGCATTGTGAGAGGTTGACAAAGAGTCGCTTTAGGAATTGTTTTAATCACGGGAATGAAGTGAATGGATGAGAATTTCTTGTTTTGTGTGTGTTACTCACGGGAGTGACAAATTATGCTAATTTTTTAGTGATTATTTCTGGTTGGATGCATATGATCCCCATGAAAGTGAGTAGTTGCGAAAATTGTTTTCTGCAAGCTTGAAACTTGTAATGGGTAGTTGAAGGATTGTATGGTAGCGGTAAAAGGGTGACAATTGAAATGCTTTGAGAAAGTATTTGGAAACAAAAAATTTCATATTGCTTACGATTTTGTTTACCAAATTGAAAGTCCATTATTATAATTACAGCTAATGTTTGAGTGGGGAATGATTGTGACGAGAAGTATTGAGCCATATCACATGCAAACTTTAATCATTTTTTTTGTTTTTTTTGCAAAACCCTCACTTTTAAAATTTCTTTTTTACACCTATGTTTTACAAATTCTCTCTTTTGTTGGCATCTGGTGTAGATTTAAAACACTTTTTAGAAAGTTTTATATAGGAAAATAGATTCTTCTTACTCTCAAAAGTGAGGAATTTTTATTTATTTTTTATTATTGTAAATGTGTTGTTGACTCTTAAATATTTAGGAAATGTATTGGGTAATATTTGAGTATGAGTTGCTAGCATGGTTGTTTACTGTCAAGTTCACAGTAGATTGGTTTTATTGAGACTTGTTCCTCTAGAAGGCCATATCGGTGGGAGAAATTCCTTATAGAACCCTTTACCTTCCTTACGGGAGTCGGTTGAGGACTTCCTGGTATGATGTGAGAGTGTTGTCTCTAAAGGTTTTAGTTGTTGAGTGACCCAAGGTTTTTTTAGGTAAGTAAGAGTGACCCAAGGTTGTCTCTTTGTGTTTGAATGCAGTTAAGATGTTCGTGCTAATGAGACTTTTTGCTTGACTTCCAATTTCGTGAATGAGTCAAAGGAAAAACTCACCATCTAGTGTTGTTACTCGTATCATTTGGGGTGTCATTGGAATATCGATATTGGGACTGAAATGTGAAAGTTATCCCTATTTTGAATTAAATTCTTGCTCAGCTATTATAATTCTGTTCAAAGTCATTTTATCCTTAACTTATTATATCATCTTAGTTTCGTTCATGGGAGTGTCAATGTTATGATTGTTGTTTGTAAATTGTTTGTTGTTGATCGTGTGAAACTCTTGTGTTGGGAGGAAATTTTCCTTTCAAACTTGTTATCGACTATTAACCATTTTTCATTAATCAACGGACGTTAGTCCTATGGTTATTTCTTTTAACATTGCCGACCCTTGAATTTTAAGTTGACTAAATTTCGGGGATGAAATTTTCTAAGTGAGGGAGATTGTAACAGCACAGATTAAGACCCGACCCTCATTTCTTTTTCGCATATAGATGGTTGTATTAAAAGGTTTGCTGTCATCAATTGGACTTAGCTTGAAATTTTTTGAAATGTAAAATTAGATTTTTCAAAACTTACGATTTTAAAAATAATTTTTAGTGGTAATTATTCTTTATATATTAAATAGACTAATTTGGTTTTATGGGATTTTTCTAGGAACTATTAACCCCTTTACTTCAACATCAAGTTTAGAAATTTCAGTTGAAAAATTATTTTTGAACTAAAATTCGGAAAAATCACTTTTTGATTTAATTGGATTTTTTTTTTGAATCCAAATGGTGGGTATTTCCTTATTTACAATGTAAACTTGAGTAAATATTTTCATTTAGCCTATTTCATTTACTTTTTTTGTTTTTGTTTTTTTTGGACTGGTTACATATGAAAAGAAGGTTGATGTGCAGAGAGTACCTTAGAAACTAAGCCTGTGTGACAATTTGTTTCCAGGGTGACCACTCGAGTAGTTGGTTTTACCGCTCGAGCAGTGAAGAGAGGGCAACTAGTACTTTGCTCTGTAGACCGTAATGTTGAGAGTTTGCTCAAGTGGTCTGCGTGAATCAGCAAACTTAAAAAATCATTCTTTGCTCTTCTTTTCTCACTTTTCTTTTCCTATTTCCTCTTTCCCTCCCTAGCTCCGAAAAACCCTATCTTTCTCTTTCTAGAAATCTCTCTTCTCACCAAGAATCAAGCCTAAATCTCTTGTAAAAAGCGAAGCCTATGTAGATACCGTGATTTTCACCAATTCGATTGTGTTTTTGTGAAGAGTTATTTTTGGGTCTTGCTTTCTTGTCTCCATTCTTGAGGTAGGGATACTTTTAACTTAGTATGTCTATGATTTGAGGTGTATATGCATTAATTTCTTAGATATACTTGTGATGCCCTAAAAATTGGAAACATCAGATAATATATTAACAAATAAATACAGGGTTTATTTAAGGTTACACAAGTCTAGGAAACGTCACTAATGAGTCCTTTGGTCAATAACCAAGTAAGATCCCACGAAAGATCGGAGGAGTCAAAATAGCCTCTCTCCAAGTTTAATCTCTTTAGATAGCAAAGCTACGTTTTTGACATATCTTGATAGGGTATTAACACAAGGTCCACATGAGTTGACAGAAAATAAGGATAGTCTACAAAAGATATATGTATATATATAACTAAACAAACAGTTGCAAGATCGTATCTTAATTTTGACAAGAGATTTAACACTTACAATCCCAAAACATGATTACTAATTCCTAATTCTTCTAGGATAGCCATATGTCTTCAAATGTTTCTATTTCTCCATTGTCTATGTAAATTTTTTCAATACTTGGCATGAAACACCATGAGTTTTGAATGCCTTATAAACACACACACACCCCATCCTTTTTTCCCAATCCAATATGTAACGCCCTCAAAATAAACCCATTATATAAATATCATTGGCATGCAATATCAAAAGAAAACAATTCATTATCTCATTCACCAGAGTATTACTAAATGAAAACATTACATGTAATATCAAGTAAATGCCCTAAGGGCTTACATCTTTCCAGGCCAATACTTGGACACAAAATACGAGTTCTAACTCAATTACAAATAAAGCCCTAGGCTTGAATGTTTACATGTACTAACAAATAACAGTAAACAACTGAAAAAGGTCTTCAAAATCCAAGTCCTTCCAAGTTAAGTCCTTGGAGGTAGCTTATCACCTGAACCTGAAAATGATGTTCCCATATAGGGTGAGCCACAGCCCAGTAGAAATATACTAAACCACATATAAGCATTGAATAAAGCAATAGCATTCAATAGATGGTTAACCAAGATAATCAATTACATCATTATACAGTTTCATGACATTAATGTCTAAAATATGTTTTACTTTCCAACATTATCAATATGGTTCAGAACCTGGCCAAATTTACAACTGTGAACTATTTATATATATATATATATATCAGATTCACATTCTTCCAATGTCAACAAACAAATGAGACTCAGGCTCAAATCAAAACACTTCATACTTCCAGTTTGATACACATTTTAGTGCTGTATCAATAAAAACACTTCAATATAAATAAGCACACATAAAAGTGATGCTAATGGAATCCATCCCCTATCTCCTCCCAAACAAAATCCGGTTTAGAGGTCCATCCCCTATCTTCCCCTAAACCGTGGAGTACATCCCTTATCTCCTCCCACACAAAACCAAGTATGTAAACACATAACATATACACCACACAATCAATACACACAATGTCTGTATTAATTCAACAGTTAAAATTAATGACTCAACCAATGTGATTAGTTTCAGTTATCCCTAATCCACATGCAATGTCTATAACAGTCATGACTATCCTCCACCGATAGCCCAAAACAGTTATTTCTAGACTTGGAAATAAATATATCAACAATTCAATAGGCGAGTGATTTAAATTATCCAACTACAACATTTAATCAATGAATTTATCAATTTCATGAGTTTAACCCAAATTCCCCAATTCCCTTAAATTAATTATACAAATTAATTAATTAATACAACTAGGGTTTTTTCCAAAATTATCAAAGTAACCCCAACATATCAATATACCAAAACTTAGAACAAAACTTATAAAATGGAGTAGGAAATCCCTACCTTGAAGAAAATAACCCGAATGGAGAAGACGAAGATGAATAACCAAATTCCAAAGTGCTCCAAACCACCAAACGTTCAGATTAAATGGAAGCCCTCGACTCACTCTATCTTTTTAATAAAGGATCTGGGGTAGAAATAACTCTAAATAGATCAAACCTAAGAGAGAAGGTGAGTAGAGAGAGAGAAAAGTGGGTTCTAGGGTTTTAGGATCAAAAAGGAGATGAAAAAAGATCCAAAAAGTCAGATTTCGGATCTTTATAACAGTCGCCCGCTCGAGCGTGTAAACCCCCGCTCGAGCGCCACTCACAGACTCCCGCTCGAGCGTCGGATGCACACTCCCAGAAGTTTTTTGCAGACAGGTCCCCGCTCGAGCTCCCAATTCCCCGCTCGAGCGTCACTCACAACCTCCTGCTCGAGCGGCCAATTCCCCGCTCGAGCGTCCAACTCTACACAGGACATACTGGATAGGTGTATTCCCCGCTCGAGCGCCCAAACCTCCGCTCGAGCGGACAAGCCAAAAAACTGGGCAACTAGACTTGGTTCCTAAGCTCAACCAACCTGCTCCAAATCTTCCCAACACAACCCAAAACTCAATATAAGGATTAAAGGGTGCAACCAACATACCCTCAACAACCAGCTCCACGGAACCTAAGTCCGGATATAACAAGTAAAGAATAAAAAAAGAAACCGGGATCGCTATAACCTCCCCTCCTTAAAAGAATTTCGTCCCCGAAATTAAGCATAAGGTTTCGAAAACAATTTTTTCTCAAATTTCAACAATATGATAACTCAAAAATAAACAACTTGACCCAACACTAGCCATTTCATCTCTTATCAAGAAGCATTTCACAATATGTAAAATAACACATATTTCCACCTATATTAACACTATGCAATTTTCTTTCAATTTCAACAATTTTCAATATATTCAACATATGCAATGTTCCAATTAGCTTCCATTTCGAGGCAAGTTCCAAAATATTTCCAGTAATCAAAACATTCTCAATGTTTTACAGCTGAAGACATAAATAAAGCTCCAAAATTTAACAATATTACAAATTCTAAATACAAGATTACAAACCGATAAACATGTCCGGATATTTCTCGCGAACTTCCAACTCACGTTCCCATGTGGCTTCCTCCACTCCGTGATGCTTCCACAAAACTTTTACCAAAGGGATGGTTTTGCCTCGCAAAACTTGGTCCCGCCTATCCAAGACCCGAACCGGTCTCTCCTCATACGAGACATCCTGGTCAACAACTAAATCGGTCCAATCCAACACATGTGATGGATCCGGCTCATACTTTCGAAGCATACTCACATGAAACACGCCATGAACTCCGGACAACTGTGGCGGTAAAGCTAATCGATAAGCAACCTCGCCAATCCTTTCAAGGATCTCAAAAGGACCAATAAACCGAGGGCATAACTTCCCACTCTTCCCAAACCTCATCAAGCCTCGCTTAGGTGATATCTTCAAAAAGACATGATCACCTGCCTCAAACACCAAAGGCCTCCTCCTACGGTCGGCATAACTCCTTTGGCGACTCTGGGCTGTAACAAGCCTCCTACAGATAAGCTCAACCTTCTCCGTCGTCTCCCTAACCAACTCTGGACCCAACAAAGGTGCATCACCCACCTCGGCCCAACAAACTGGAGACCTACACAGTCGGCCATACAAGGCCTCAAACGGTGCCATACCGATACTAGACTGAAAACTGTTGTTGTAGGCAAACTCCACCAATGGTAAGTGCCTCTCCCACATCCCACTAAAGTCAAGGACACAACCCCGACGCATATCCTCAAGGATCTGAATAGTACGCTCGGACTGCCCGTCAGTCTGCGGATGATAAGCCGTACTAAAGGTCAACTTGGTGCCCAAGGCACTCTGCAAACTCTGCCACAACCTAGCAGTAAAACGAGGATCTCTATCCGAGACGATTGTCACTGGAACTCCGTGCAATCTCACTATGTCCCGAATATACAAGTCGGCAAGATGGTCTACCGAATCCCTCACGCGCATAGGAATGAAGTGCGCCGACTTAGTCAACCGGTCCACAACCACCCAAATGGCGTCACTACCCCGCTGAGTCCTCGGAAGGCCTACAACGAAGTCCATAGTGACGTGCTCCCACTTCCACTCGGCAATAGGCAAGGGTGGTAACAAACCCGCTGGCCTCTGATGCTCGGCCTTCACTTGCTGGCAAGTAAGGCACTTAGACACGAAAGCTACCACATCTCTCTTCATACCCCGCCACCAAAACTGGCGACCCAAATCCCGATACATCTTAGTGCCTCCCGGATGCACCGCAAGGCGTGAATGATGAAACTCTCGGAGTACTTCCTCTCGACAAGACTCCGGCACAAACAGACGGTCTCGGTATCTCACACTCAGGTCGGGATACACCGTCAAACCCTTCTCAACCTTCCCACCAGAAATTTTCTCATGGAGAGATTCTACCTCAAGGTCACCTCTCTGAGCCTCTAACACTCGAGTCACAAGTATAGGCTGTGCAACAACCGAAAACAAGGCCGCAGCCTCAACGGATTCGCCCAGAAGTAAATCAAACTCCCCTAGTGCACCCAACATCTCCCATTCTCGGATGGCTATACTAGCTATGTCACCAACAGGTTTCCTGCTAAGGGCATCGGCCACCACATTGGCCTTTCCCGGATGATAATGCAACTCAAAGTCATAATCCTCTATGAATTCCATCCACCTCCTCTGCCTCAAGTTCAAGTCTTTCTGTGTAAACAAATATTTCAGACTCTTATGATCCGAGAATACCTCAAATCTCTCACCATAAAGATAATGCCTCCAAATCTTCAAGGCAAATATCACAGCTGCTAACTCTAGATCATGCGTAGGGTAATTCTGCTCGTGAATTTTCAATTGACGTGAGCCAATGGCAACTACTTTCCCTTCTTGCATTAACACACAACCCAAACCCTCTCGTGAGGCGTCACAATAGACTGCATAACCCAACCCTCTCTCCAGAATAATCAAGACTGGAGCGGTGGTCAGTCTAACTTTCAACTCCTGGAACGACTTTTCACAAGCCTCACTCCATACAAACTTGACTCCCTTCCGAGTCAAACTAGTCAAAGGTGAAGCTAACCTGGAGAAATCCTTCACAAACCGGCGATAATACCCAGCTAACCCCAGAAAACTGCGGATCTCAAACACACTCTTAGGCTGTGCCCAATCTTGCACTGCCTCAGTCTTGGATGTATCAACAGACACCCCTTCCCCGGATACCACGTGGCCTAAGAATTTCACCTCTTCTAGCCAGAACTCACACTTCCCAAACTTAGCATAAAGCTTATGGGCTCTAAGTAACTCAAGCACCACTCTCAAGTGTTCCTTGTGCTTCTCCTCAGAAGGTGAATAGATAAGGATGTCGTCCACGAAGACGACTACAAAACGATCTAAATATTCCCGGAATATCCGGTTCATCAAATCCATAAACACTGCCGGTGCATTGGTGAGCCCAAAAGGCATCATCAGGAACTCATAATGGCCATACCGTGTACGGAATGCCGTCTTGGGAATATCCTCCTCCCTGAATCTCAACTGATGATAACCCGATCTCAAGTCTATCTTAGAGAAACAACGGGAACCCTTCAACTGGTCAAACAAATCATCTATACGGGGCATAGGGTACTTATTCTTAACCGTAGCCCGATTCAATTTCCGGTAATCTATACAAAGTCTCAAAGCACCACCTTTCTTTTTAACAAAGAGGGCCGGCGCTCCCCAAGGCGAAACACTAGGACGTATAAAGCCCTTATCTAGCAACTCCTGGAGTTGGATCTTCAACTCAACTAACTCGGCTGGGGCAAAACGATAAGGTGCCATAGAAATCGGTGCCGTGCCAGGCACTAGGTCAATAGAGAACTCAATCTCCCGATGCGGTGGCAAACCAACAAGATCCTCAGGAAAGACGTCCGAGTACTCACAAACCACCCTTGGCAACACAATCTGTGTCTCATCATCCTCACTAATCGAAAGGTTAGCAAGTAGACCACTAAGCTCACTCCGTCCCCGTGGAACATACCCCGGTGGCAACATATCACCAACCCGGTCCCCCAGAAAATGAAAATACTCTTCGCTCACGGTACAACAAGTGACCCTCTGGCTGTAGCAATCAATAACTGCTCGGTATGACGATAACCAGTCCATACCCAAAATAACATCGAAACCCCTCATAGGCATAACTACAAAGGAAAATGGGATTCTATGATAATCAACCTCTATATTACAACCCCTAACACCTTGTTTCAAAATCAATTCACCCCCAAGAGGTGACACTACACAAATAGGAGATGCTAACAGTGCTAACTCCAAAACAGATGCAAATGCAGCAGACACAAAGGAATGAGATGCACCCGTATCTATCAAAACATTAGCAACCGAGTTGCAAAACAAGAAGGTACCTCTCACAACTGATGGCGCCGGCACAAGGTCCTGCGCGGTAACAGCGTACGCGCGCCCAGACGACCTCTGATCGACCTGCTCAACCCTAGGAGCATAAGATTGCTGCACCGACTGGGACGATGAAGCCCCCTGATTGGCCCTCGAGGCCTGACCCGACTGAGCTGGTTGCTGACCCTGATTCTGCCTCAAACCAGATACACTAGGTGTGCCACCCAACTACGGGCAATACCTCTTCATATGCCCTGGCTGACCACACTGATAACACGATAGTGGCTGGCCTCTACCCTGACTCTGGCTCTGAGATCGAGCCGAAGATGATGTTGCTCTCTGCACTCCTCCTCTCTGAGGACAAACTGGAGACTTGTGGCCCAGCTGGCCACACTTGAAACAAGTAATGTCTCCTTGACTGCCTTTCCCCGAACTAACACTAGGCACAGGAAAAGTCGATCTAGAAAAGCTACCCTGAGACTGCTGGGGATTAAAACCCTTTTGCCTTCTACCATCATTCTGACCATCCTGACTCCTCTTGGAGCCCTTCTGTCCTTCATCCTCCTGCTGCATCATGATTCCCATGTGGGCAGCAGCATCAACCAAACGCCCATAATCCCGAATCATAGTTCCCCCAACTCGCAGCTTGAGGCCACGCCTCAACTTCTTCTCAAACTCAATACAACGGCGTTCCTCAGACGCCACCAACTCAGGTGCAAACCTGGACAAGCTAGTAAATGCAGCCTCAAACTCGGCCACTGAAGAACTCGACTGCTTAAGCTGGCAGAACTGGTCTCTCAGCTTCTCCCTAACTGCTGGAGATAAGAACCTCTCCTGGAAAGCATTCACAAAAGCCTCCCATGTACCTCCTATCCGACCCTTAGTGAACTTCCACCACTGACCCACATCCCCCTTCAGCTGGAAAGATGCCAAGGTCACTTTCAACCCCTCGTCTTCGATGCCAAGCATCTCAAACGTCTTTGTTGTCTGTTCGAGCCATTCATCTGCCTTAAGCGGCTCTTTAGGATCTCCCACAAATTCATCTGGATTCGACCGGAAGAACTCCCTCTTCAGAAAGACAGGTCCTGCATCCGCAACAACAACCCGAGCTTGATTCTCAGCTCTGTGAATGCATACTGACTCCCTGAATGCCCCTGCTATCTCTCGGGCTAGAGCACCCATAGCCTGCTGGCCTCCTGGCTCGGCCACATTGGCCTGGCCAACTCCCTCCTGTACTGCCGGAACCTCCTCTGGCACAGGCACCTCCTGCCTACCTGGCCTACCACGCCTACCGCGTCCTCGTTCTCGTCCTGACATCCTAATAAAGGAAACAAAGACGTTAGCACATCAATAAATGTGTCGAAGCTAAACACTTGCGTCCTAATGCATGGGACAACAATAATTCATTCCACATAAGCACATAATCACATAAGCACTTACGAATTTCATTCCTGGATGATAATAGTCCCTAAACGTTACTATAGTTCCGGTTGGAAGCAGCATTGATCAGGTGCCTTTCCAACAAGACTACAAGAAACTTAAGGGTCCAACTAACATCCTAGAAACTACGTTCCATACCCACATAATCATATAAACATGTTATCATATAAGCATATAACATTTTACTAAGTCTCTATCAAACGAGACGAACCCATTGTGATACTAATCACTTCCCACGTACCCAAAGTATTCAACCCCGGTACGCTCTGATACCAAGTTGTAACGCCCTCAAAATAAACCCATTATATAAATATCATTGGCATGCAATATCAAAAGAAAACAATTCATTATCTCATTCACCAGAGTATTACTAAATGAAAACATTACATGTAATATCAAGTAAATGCCCTAAGGGCTTACATCTTTCCAAGCCAACACTTGGACACAAAATACGAGTTCTAACTCAATTACAAATAAAGCCCTAGGCTTGAATGTTTACATGTACTAACAAATAACAGTAAACAACTGAAAAAGGTCTTCAAAATCCAAGTCCTTCCAAGTTAAGTCCTTGGAGGTAGCTTATCACCTGAACCTGAAAATGATGTTCCCATATAGGGTGAGCCACAGCCCAGTAGAAATATACTAAACCACATATAAGCATTGAATAAAGCAATAGCATTCAATAGATGGTTAACCAAGATAATCAATTACATCATTATACAGTTTCATGACATTAATGTCTAAAATATGTTTTACTTTCCAACATTATCAATATGGTTCAGAACCTGGCCAAATTTACAACTGTGAACTATTTATATATATATATATATATATCAGATTCACATTCTTCCAATGTCAACAAACAAATGAGACTCAGGCTCAAATCAAAACACTTCATACTTCCAGTTTGATACACATTTTAGTGTTGTATCAATAAAAACACTTCCATATAAATAAGCACACATAAAAGTGATGCTAATGGAGTCCATCCCCCATCTCCTCCCAAACAAAATCCGGTTTAGAGGTCCATCCCCTATCTTCCCCTAAACCGTGGAGTACATCCCTTATCTCCTCCCACACAAAACCAAGTATGTAAACACATAACATATACACCACACAATCAATACACACAATGTCTGTATTAATTCAACAGTTAAAATTAATGACTCAACCAATGTGATTAGTTTCAGTTATCCCTAATCCACATGCAATGTCTACAACAATCATGACTATCCTCCACCGATAGCCCAAAACAGTTATTTCTAGACTTGGAAATAAATATATCAACAATTCAATAGGCGAGTGATTTAAATTATCCAACTACACCATTTAATCAATGAATTTCTCAATTTCATGAGTTTAACCCAAATTCCCCAATTTCCTTAAATTAATTATACAAATTAATTAATTAATACAACTAGGGTTTTTCCCAAAATTATCAAAGTAACCCCAACATATCAATATACCAAAACTTAGAACAAAACTTATAAAATGGAGTAGGAAATCCCTACCTCGAAGAAAATAACCCAAATGGAGAAGACGGAGATGAATAACCAAATTCCAAAGTGCTCCAAACCACCAAACGTTCAGATTAAATGGAAGCCCTCGACTCACTCTATCTTTTTAATAAAGGATCTGGGGTAGAAATACACTCTAAATAGATCAAACCTAAGAGAGAAGGTAAGTAGAGAGAGAGAGAAAAGTGGGTTCTAGGGTTTTAGGATCAAAAAGGAGATGAAAAATGATCCAAAAAGTCAGATTTCGGATCTTTATAACAGTCGCCCGCTCGAGCGTGTAAACTCTCGCTCGAGCGCCACTCACAGACTCCCGCTCGAGCGGCCAAACTCCCGCTCGAGCGTCAGATGCACACTCTCATAAGTTTTTTGCAGACAGGTCCCCGCTAGAGCTCCCAATTCCCCGCTCGAGCGTCACTCACAACCTCCTGCTGGAGCGGCCAATTCCCCGCTCGAGCGTCCAACTCTACACAGGACATACTGGATAGGTGTATTCCCCGCTCAAGCGCCCAAACCTCCGCTCGAGCGGACAAGCCAAAAAACTGGGCAACTAGACTTGGTTCCTAAGCTCAACCAACCTGCTCCAAATCTTCCCAACATAACCCAAAACTCAATATAAGGATTAAAGGGTGCAACCAACATACCCTCAACAACCAGCTCCACAGAACCTAAGTCCGGATATAACAAGTAAAGAAAAAAAAAAAGAAACCGGGATCGCTATACAATACACCATCATAATTATAACAAACAAGTAATGAAGCATAATATTCAAGTTAATAGAAAAGGATTACAAGGTTAGATGTTAGTAATTTAGAAATCCCCCAAAGAGATTTCATTCTCCTAACCACAAGAATTGGACTCAGATTATTCGATATGCCCCATATTTTGTCACGTTGCAGAACTTACCCCAAATGCCTACTAGCAGTAACATACCAAGTAGCGCCAACCGAGGACCTCAAAAGAGATGGTAAACCTTTTATCCATTATAAGTACCTATGGTTCAAATACAACCAATCCATTCAAGGGTTCTGAAACAACCACTTTACCTTCAGTTAGGGAACATGCCCCACCAATCCATACTTAACACATTATCATCTCATCATTATTCAAGTGATCGAAAACCCAATACCACCCCAATTAAGTTTTCCCTAGAGTTAGATGTTTTAAATTAAAGTTAGAACAAACTAATCAAGACAATAATGTCTACACAAACTTGAGCATCACCAAAGGATTATGGTAAGGAACATAATCATAAAACATGCAAATATCATACCAAGACTTCAACAAGTGATAATAAGCACCTTCATCAAGTTAAGAACATAAATTCATCAACAAAAGTAAATTTTAAATTAGGTGCACTTTAAAGATTGAAATTAAAGAGACATTTTTAGATTTTTCCTAAACTTGGAATTCATATGGTTTGTAGATAAGTTTATCTAGTTTTCAGAACATTTTTCAGAAGTGATATAGCTTTCCTAGATTTTTAGTTATATAAGAAATACCCAAGCGCTACCCAGATTCATTGAACTATTACAAAAATCGAATTTTTTCTCAAACCGCTCAATTGTTTTTGATAATTTTTTTCCCATGAAAGATAGCATATAAAGGAAGGTTTTTACATAGAAATTAAGTTAAGGATATTTTTCTTGAATTTTCGCAAGTGGGTTGTAAATAAGAGGAAAAATAAGAAAATATTGTAACCATGGATAACTTTTCTTTTCTATTGTGATGAAACCATGCTAAATATTATATATTAAACTCAGAATTTTGGATTGAAGATGTGCCTTTGGAAGTTATGTGAGATAGGAGATAGGTGTAGAAAAAGATAATTTTGTATTTATTAAAAGAAAACACAAGGGTGGAATAAGGCTCAATTTTTTTCATTTTTAACACAAGAAAACCATTAAAAACAAATATCTAAAATTAATGTTTAGAACCTCTAAGAACATGTTTTTGAAAGAGGAAAATAGAAGGAAGGGTGGTAATGTGGCTTACATAAATGCCTAGTGAAGTGTTTGCTCAATTTCTTCTCTTTTTCCTCTCCTCCACCACCAAAGCTCTCTTTCTTCCTTTCCTCTATCTCTCAGCCAAATGTGGGAATGTGTTGGTGTTTTTGTAATTCAAAAATGAGGAGGGGAGAGGTGTATTTATAGAAAATTTGGTGTGAAAAGTCCAAAATGCCTATTGGTTTCAAACGAATTGAATAATTTTGGATTTAGTTTGAATGTAATGGAATGAGAGGTGATTAGGGCCTTAATTATGTACTTAATTATTATCTAGTTAGGCTTAGGACTAATTTAATCCATTCTAGTTACAATTATATATGAATGTATTTATTGCAAATATTTTGGTGCCATGATATGATTTGATTCTCATGATTTTAGAGATTTTGTTCCAATGATGCCAATAATTATAGCCTAGGGGGGACAAGGGAGCTGGACCGGGGGGGGGTGGGGGTGGTGGCCATGTGCTTGGGTTTGGGGAGATTATGTGTAAAAGATTGAATTAAGGTACATCATATATATATATATATATATATATAAAGGTACTAATTTGGGATCAATTTGGAGTTCAAGTAAAATGTGAGGGCTAAGGCCTTAATTTATGAATTGTAACTATAGCGATCCCGGTTTTCTTTTTATTGCTTATTGTATTCCAGACTCGGTTCTGTGGATGTGTGTTGTTGTCTTATTCTCGTTTCCATCCTTTACTCTTTGTATTTGAGTTTTGGGTTGTGATGGGCAAGTTTGAAACAGGTTGGTTACGTTTAGAAACAATTGGTTTATGCCCAGATTTTGGCCTTCACGCTCGAGCAGGGCTTTTGACGCTCGAGCGGAACCCTTTGCTTTTGTTCCTCTGCTCGAGCGGGATTATTCCACCTTCAGTACTTTTCCTGCAGGTCATCGGACGCTTGAGCATCCACTTTCACACTCGAGCGGCCACTTTCACGCTCAAGCGTTGACCTTCGTCTGTAGAACTTCTAGAAGTGTGCATTCCACACTCGAGCGTCGCTTTTCATGCTTGAGCAGGAGTCTGTGTCTGACGCTCGAGCGGGGCATTCCACGCTCGAATGGACTGTGATGTATATCAATCCGAGATGAAGCTTTTGAAACCACTTTTTCGACCCTCTCTCTCTCTCTAGCTTTTCAAAACCCTCCTTTGAGAGCTCCTCTCTCAAGAATACATCTTCTCTCTACAAAATCATCTAGCTCTAGTGATATTCCACCCTAGTCTCTTTGTAAAAAGAGTGAGGCTTGGCGTGGCCTTCGTTTTGATCTGAAAAAGTTAGTGATCGGAGCATCTTGACTTTTGTCCTTTATCTCCTTTGAGCTCCGAAATTTGAGGTAGGGATACCCTACTCCTTATGGGTTTTGACATAAATTTTAGTCATTTTGATTAGATGGTGAATTATGGTAATTTTGGGAAGGTTAGGGTTTGATTTGTGGTTTATAAAAGAGAGGTTTTCCATGTTTGAGTCAAAAATGTATAAGAGACTTGAAATTGGGGTTGTTTATGAAGTATGAGTGAAATTTGGGCCTTGAGGGCAATATTGTGAATAGGGGAAAATAAATACCCTAATTATATTGAATAATTTATTTGAATAATTAATTCGGGGAAATATGAAATTAAGTTGAGAATCGTGGAATTGGGAATTTATGAGATTGAATGGGAATTTTGGGGGATAGGAACTCTAAGTTCTTCTTTAGAACTATGAAGGGTAATGTGAATAAGGGGAGGATTCACAGTGTTGTGCTTCCTAATGGTGATGAGTTACTAAGAGTGAAGAAGTCCATTATACTTTTGTGGACTACTTCACTGGTTTGTTTGGGAAGCCTTTTGATGACCATTATAATGGTTATGGTAGGATTAGAAGTCTTGTCACTAAGAAAGTGTCTGCTGCACAATACCAAAATCTCACTAGGAAGGTTACTGAGAAGGAGATCATTGATGCTTTCAGATCTCTTAAAGCTAATAAGGCCCCTTGCCCTTATGGCTATTCGACGGGTTTTTTTCTCAAAGCCTGGGATGTTGTGGGAAGAGAGGTTATTGAAGTGATAAAATCAATTTTTTACTTCGGGGGAATTGCTCCAGGAATTGAATAGCACAACCATTGCACTTATTCCTAAGACCCCGAATGCTGAAAGAGTGGGGGATTTTAGACAAATTTCCTGTTGCAACACTATGTACAAATGCATATCTAAGATTATTGCTGATAGGATTAAAATTGTCCTCCATGATATTATTGACCCTATCCAATCAGCTTTTGTTCCTGGAAGGAGAATTGCTGACAATATATTCCTTTTACAAGAACTTATGAGGGGCTATCACAAATCATCACCTTCTCCCAGGTGTACTATGATAATGTTAGGTGGGATTTTGTTCTGGATGTCTTAACAGTGATGGGTTTTCCCCCTAACATTATACACTGGGTAAAAGCTTGCATGACTAGCCCCTCTTTTTCTATTTGCATTAATGGGAGTCTGCATGGTTATTTTAGGGGGGAGAGAGGGTTGAGGCAAGGCGACCCTATGTCCCCATATCTTCTTGTTATTGTCATGGAAGTGTTATCTAGAATCATGGCTGACAAGGCTTCTCATCCCGATTTCAAATTCCATTGGAGATGTGATAAAATAAAGATTGTTAATTTATGCTTTGTAGATGATTTGGTGATCTTCTGTAAGGGTGATGCATTCAATGTCCAGTCCATTAATGATGGATTGGAAGAATTTAAAGTCTTGTTTGGGTTGTCTTGTCTGGGTTGTCTCCTAGCCCTAAAAAGAGTCACATTTTCTTTTCTGGGTGTGATAGGAATCTGAGAGATGAGATCCTTCGGGTTTGTGAATTCAATGAAGGTACCTTTCCTGTGAGATACTTAGGGGTTCCCTTAGTGTCCACTAAGCTAAAGTCCACTGACTGTGATAAGCTTGTAGAGAGAATAATAAAGAGAATTAAGAGCTAGACAAACAAGTGTCTCACTTATGCTGGCAAAGCTCAACTGATCCAATCTGTGTTATTCTCTATGCAAGTGTACTGAACCTCTCCTTTTATTCTTCCCAAGAAAGTCATTCAATCTATTGAGAGTCTATTTAGAGCTTTTTTCTGGTTTGGTTGCGAGCTGAAGAAGTATGGGGCTAAAGTCTCTTGGGATAGGATTTGTTCTCCTAAAAGTGAAGGAGGTTTGGGGTTTAAATCCCTCACTGTTTGGAACAAGGCTGCTATTGCTAAGCATGTCTGGTTCCTTTTCTCGGGGAGTGTTCAATCTATGTGGTGTCTTTGGACTAAGGCTTACATTCTTAAAGGTAGAAGCTTTTGGAAAGTTAGGATGCCTAATGACCCTTCATGGGTTTGGAGGAAAATTCATTCTCTGAGACCTATTATATTCCCTTTAATCAAACACAGAGTGGGTGATGGCTATAGACACCTCATTTTTGACCATCCTCAAGGCTTGGACATCATCGTTTGAACATGCAGCGATGATTATTCATGCTTGTGTTTGTTTTGCGTTTCGAAAGTCTTGGTTGCGCGCCTTGCCTTAGAATCTCTTAACTTCTCTATTTTGTGCTTGGTTGCACTAAGAGCTTGTGGATGTGTTCTGAAGGAAGGGAGGGGAGCCTGTCGACCAAGTCTACTGCCCACCGGCCGCCTTATTTTTCAATCAGCCAAATGTGATGGCCGGTCGGCCAATTTGACTGCCGGTCGACCATTTTGATGGTCGGCTGGCCAAATGTGGTTTTCAACAAATATTTCTGTAGACAGCTGGCAGCTGTCATTCTAGGCCATACCCCAGCCCATGCCTGGACGTGGGAGCTCTGAGGAGCTGCAGATTGATATATCTCTATATCAATCAAGCTTCTTGAAAAAAAGAGGGGACACAAGAAGAGAAGAGAAGAGAGATACAACTTGAAGGAAGAAGAATTTCCTCTCTCTAAAAAATTCTCAGCTCTCTCCCTATCTCTCTCTCCCAAAACCCTTCAAATCCTAAGGTTCTTGCACCATTTACCCTACACCTCATAGCACAAGGCCTCCATCCTTCATTCCAAAACTTTGGGATTGTTTTGGAGAGGTTAAAGGCTCAGAAATTTGGTCCAAGAACTGCTGGTTCATTGGTCTTCAAGGGTAAGTCCTCTTCTCCTCTTTTCTTGCCTTATTTTGCTTTGTATCTAAGCCATACTTTCTAGATTTTTTGGGCTCCGACCCAAACTGTCAATAGTCATATTTTGAGCCCCTTTTCATGTTTGATCAAGGACCTCATGCTGTTTGAGATCTCCTACTACCACTTGCCTCTTTATCTCTCTTTTAGGCCAATTTTTGCATAGTCTTTTAGGCTTAATTGTGAGCTGTTTTGGACTTTTCCATAAACTGTGAAATATCTTTTTTTGAACCCCTCTTCGACATTGTTGAAGGGCTCTCCTCTTTTTGAGAGCAGAAGCTACCACTTGTCTCTTTACCCCTTTTTTAGGCCTTTTCTTCCATGATAGTTTGGCCTTATTTGTGATTATTTTCGTGGCTTGATATAAACTGTAAAGTGTCTTTTTTTGAGTCCCTCTTCAACTTTGTTGAAGGGCTCTTTGCCATTTGGGGCTAGCTGTTGTCCCTTTGTGTTTAATCTCTCTTTTAGGGCCATTTTTGCATGATAGATTAGCCCTATTTGTGTTCATTTTTGAGACTTGTTATAAAATGGAAATATGCATGTTTTGGGACTGTCTTGTATCTGTCTTCATGCTTCATGATCAAATAATGCATGCTTTGTATAGCTGTAAGTCATTCTGTGTGCCTTGTTTCGAGTTGTGGGTTTCATCTCATGCATCGGGTGCCATTTTTCCATGTTTTGGGGCTGCTTAGCATCATACTTCAGTGCTGGAATTTGCATGTTCATATGCCATGTTTCATCATTTTACATGCTTAGTTAGAGTTGAGTGCTGTATCTTAGGATCGGTCTATGCATTGGACATGTTTGTGTGCATTTTGGTTGCCTCGTTTCCATCTTATTGGCCACTGATGTGAGTGTGGCTGAGGTCCACTCACATTGGTATAAGTCCATCTTGCATTGTGAATGCCATGTTTCAATGCGTTGTGCATGTTATGTTGTTAGCATTGTGTGTGCCGTGTAGTTGCATTGTGTGTTCGTATGTTTGTTTGCATGCTTAGGTCGCATGTGCATCGTTGTGCATTCCCTTGCCTCTTGATCAACCATGATAGGGGTTGGGGCCCCTTTGATGTGTTTTATGCTTGCATTTCATTCGATATCAAAGTTGCACACGTGGCTTTTGGGCCATCATGCATTGAAGTACGTGATTGATGGCCCGAGGGTCGAGGGCCATGCTCCCTTGAGTCCATTGCATGATAGGGAGAATGGCCATGCATACATTGCTTTGAATTTCCTTGCCATGCACTATCTGCCCTCTGTTGCTGTCAAAAACAGGTTCTGCAGGAATATTTCGTCGGCCGGCCACCTATACTGCCGACCGGTCATTCATTATTTGCCGATGGATTTAAAAATGGTCGATAACCATCCGGACATGACCGGTGAAAATTCCACTTGGTCGGTGATGCTCTCCAGTGTCCAGAGAGTTCACCTTGGGAGTTGCACAATTTTCGGAGGAGCAAGGCAGTGCAAACAGAGGCAACAGTGGCATGGTACGGATTTTTGGGCAAGACGAGTCAAGCATGCATCATCCACACATTCCGAGGCAGGGGCTGCGGCCACTTTCATTCTTTATTTAAATTGTTAATTAATTGGAACTTCTGTAATAATTAATTTAGCACTATTCATTCGGACTGTAATATTTATTCGGACCCTCTGCGCGAGGGCAATATTGTAATAAGTGTGCGTGCGTGTGATGTATGTCTTCCAACCCCACGTCTTTCTCCCTTTTATTTACCTTCTTATGATGGTTAGATTAGGGCATGTTTCAATTAGCATACAGTATCATAGCATGTTTGCGTTCATTCATCTGTTTTGCATGCACCGGGCTCGGCACATCATGCTAACTGCATTGTGTTTCAATTCCAAATTGAATACGTGTTAGTTGTAGCATTTCACATGCCATGATTAGAATAGCCGAGCCCATTTCTAGTTGCATTTCGCATGTGTTGCATTAGCCATCTTAAACTAGGATCATGCATATGATTACTAACTAGTTTTTGTTTTGGTTTGGAGTACTCGGTAAGCATTTATGCTTTAGCATACCGCATGCGTGTGAGTGTTGCCATAATAGCATGATTACCATGAGGCTAACTGCTTATGTGATATAACTGGTTGAATGCCTGTGGATAGAGGTTGAATTACCTAAATTGGAATAATGCATTAAAACTGTGAGTTTTAAACCCACTAGATAGTGGCAAAACCATCTTTTCTAAAAGACCACTCGAGGGTGGCAAAACCTATATTTTAGCCTACTTGCGAGTAGCAAACCATCTTCAAAACGAACATGCAATATTTCGTTCCAATTTAGGCGATTTGGTCTATACTTGTTTGCTGTGCGCATAACATAGTAATTCTAGGCTAATAACCGGAATAAGAACACATAACGTTTTCAAAAACGGATATCACGATTAGTAGAGGCCGATCTTCGGATCGGGCGAGAGGGGGTGCTCATAGCTGACCTTCCCCAATCGTACCCAAGCTCCCGTGCCGAGGCAACTTTGGTGATGACGGATACGTGGCCTTTGGCACCGAGTCAGGGTTTCCTAAATTCCCCCCCCCCTAAAAATAATATTTAGGTGGCGACTCTGTATCTGGCAAAAAAGTCCATGTTTGGCACTTCTTTTCAAAAAAAATTGTTTCTCAAAACGATTTGCCGGATTTGGACTCTTTGGTTCAGATTAAGGACCGTGACACCAATTGAGTCCGAACTATAGCGAGCCCCACGGGCGCGTCAACAGTTTATGGCGACTCTATTGGGGATTTAGAGAGCTTGACTCGAACTCGTGATATCCTGTTTTGATTTCATTTATGTGTCTCTTTGCATTGCATGTGCATTGGTGCACCTAGGACACCGTGTTTGCCATCTGCCATTCCTGAACGGTTTGCCGGAGGCTTAACTTTGTCAAAGCATGCCATAAGGCTGACCGATTGTGGGCTCTGACAGTATGGGAACACAAACCCCGGTTTTACTGGGCACCCTTTTTGACCATTCGACCTAGTGCATATCAAAATCCATAGTGACTATTCCAGGCTAGGACAGGTTGCTTACCCGATTATAGATTGTTTGAAACCGCTGCGTGCGTAGTGAAACCCTAGCTCCTGACAAAATAGGATAGGGAAACCCTACCCCAACATAGGGGTGTTTTGGCTCTCACTTGCTTGCTACGTGCTATCAGAGTGTGTCTCTACAGGTTGTGTGTATCAGTTTGCAAGTCCGAGTATCAGGCCTGCGGGCATCAGTATTTTGGGGCAATCAGTTTTACCTGAGGATATCTGTTTACATGGGCAGAATTCAGCAAAGATTCAAATCTGTTTTGGCGAAATCAGGCTGAGATGCTGTCTATTTTCTCTTTTGCTAGGGTAGTCTGGGAACCATAGCTTTAGAAGGCTCCGATATCCCCTGGGTACATTGGACTAGTGCTGATAGACTTTGTTAGGTCAGATATTCTATTCAAGGGTAACCAGTGTTCTTTCGCTGAGGCAAGGCAAAGAAAGGCCAGTCAGGGCTCACCGATCCATCTAATCCGTCAGTCGCCAGCCACATCACCTTTGTTCAGACTCAGTAGACCATGATGACGCAGGGTTCGGAAGAATTTGTGGCCGTGACACGGGAACTGCCATGCAGGCTGAGACCAGTATTGAAATGCAGCATCCATCTAGGGCATCTACCTCACATCCATCTTTGGGACCCCATCCAAACTTTGACCCACTTCTGCTAGTTGAAGATTTCCAGTGTCTGAATCCTCGAGAAAGGTTGACTCAAGCTCAGGTGCTCAGACCCCTGGTGCAGCCTAATGAGGTGCTTTATTCCCTTGATGTTAATGAGCTCAATCCGACTGCAGTGAAGATTGCGAACCTTGAGAAGCAATTCAAAAAGGCACAGGGCCTTAACACCATTCCCAACATTGAGGATGGGCACACCGAGGCTGCTGTTCGGCTCCCAGACAGATTCAAAATGCCATATATCGACCGTTTCGACGGGTCTGGAGATCCAATGGTACATATCTGACTTTTCTTGGATATCTTGAAGCCGATGGGTCTGACCAAGCCACAGAAACTCTCTCTGTATGGAAGAACCCTGTCGGGTGTAGCAGCCACTTGGTACACTAAGTTGGTGGACAAAGTGAAGCAAGACTGGGAAGAATTGGCTGAGGCCTTTGTCGATCAGTATTCCTACAATACCCAAGTTGAAATGACCATGCAAGAGCTTGAAACAACCCGCCAGAACCCAACAGAGTCTTTTGTGGAATTTGTTGCAAGGTGGAGAGCAAAGGCAGCACAGATGACAGATTGCCCTTCTGAGAGGGATCAAGTGCAAATGATAGTGCGAAACCTCGAGCATGATATGTTGGAAAAGTTAATAGTTGCTCCACTATTCACTTTCAAAAGTTTAAATGAACTAGGGGTTCAGGTTGAGAATGCGTTCAACAGCGGGATCATTCCCAGAACAAGTGAACCGACAAGGAGGGCGATTGTAGGGAGTACCAATGCTGGTAGTAGCGTCATTTCCAAACCCACCGAGATCAATGCAGTCGCCACAACCAACCCTTTTGCCAAACCAAGCCTACAAACAGTCGGCCCAGCCCGAGCTCAGGACAGAACTTTCACTCCCCTCTATATGAGTTTGACTAGCGCACTAAAAGTCTTGATGGAAAGAGGGCATCTCAAACCCCTCGATCCTCAACCTCTGTCTGACCCACTTCCAGCCAGACATAACCCCTCCAAGTACTGTATGTACCATCAGTAGCGCGGTCATGGCACTGACCGTTGCTACCACCTTCGTCATGAGGTCCAAAATCTCATCGATAACCGGACGATAGCTCCACCTTTAGCCCCCAATGACCAAGTACCTCATCCACATCTCAATCTGATCCACACACTGGCCGTCCCTTACGACCCCAGTGTATACATCACCCCAGCCCATCTACCCAAGCCTGAGGTGTTTATCCCGGAAAGCATGGACTTATGCATGATGGGTGCATCTGAACCGCAATTATCTCAAACCCATGAACCCACTACTTCTGAGCTGATGAGGATGATCGAAGATCTTCAGAGAACTATGGCAGATCTGGCCTTTGGAGTTTTGGCTCCGTCATCAACCGCATCACATACCAGGGAGTTCATGTCAAAAGGCTCCTCAGGACGGGCTGCATTGGGAAAAGGCCAATCTTTTAGCAAAGTAGAGGCCAGTGATAAGAACAAGGCAGGGGCAAGCGTTAGTCCCCATGAACACCTTCAGTGGGATATTGTGGCTTTGAAAGTCGAAGGGCTGAACAAACAGCAAGTACTCGCAGTTGTTGCAAAAACTGTGGACTACATTTTCGCCACTCAGAATGAGAGCAGTCTGAATCAAGGGCAAACTGGGAGAAGGGCTGTTGTACCGGGAATGTTCCTTTCAGCTCTAAACCCTCGCTCGAAAAAGATCAGCAAACCCAGTCAGCACCTACCAATCCCTTTGCTGGTGCATCCAGCAAAACTCCACAAACCTTAAAACACCCACCTCAAGGCCAGAGGGTGTTCGAGCCACTGTACATGTCTCTATCAACGGCCTTGAGGGTTCTGATTAAAGAGGGGGATCTAAAACCCCTAGAGCCACGACCATTGCCAGATAGACTTCCTCCCTCCCATGATCCGGCCAAGTACTGTGCCTTTCATCAGCAAGTCGGCCATGTCACTGATAGTTGTTTCGGTCTTCGCCACGAAATACAAGATCTGATTGACAATAAGGTCATCGTCGCACCAACTCAACAAAGTCTATCGTCATTGGATCAGTGAACCTGGGGGATAATGTGATGTGATCGGGGGATGAACCACCTGCGGGCGGCGCTCAGTTTACTTCAGATATGGTGTATGGCACGCACAATTTTGAGCAATGTGCGAACACTAGTTTTTGTACTTTCTGACTTGGGTATTGGGTCAGTTTTGTTGTTTTGTATATGGTCAGTCTTTTTGTACTGAGTCGGTCAGGTATGTCTTGTTGTATCGAGTCAGTCCTGTTTGTTAGAGTCAGGTGCTTCCGGGGGTGTTACCTCAGGCATCACTATTTTGTTTTGTGTTTGTCTTTTCGCTTTCTTTGGAGTCTGTTTCTGCCATGGAGCCAGTTACACCAACAGTTATGAATGAAACAGCAGTGGTTTTTCATGCTTTTGTGCTTACTTCTGCCTTGTGCTAGTTGTGCCAGAAAGTCGAATGGAACGACAGTGCATTTCACCTGCTTCTTTGTGCTTTTAAGTCATTGCGTTGACCTAAGTTTTTTTCAAAGCTGTTTTGAACATTGTGATGAAACGAAGAGGAAGGAATTCCTCGGGTTTTTTCAAAAATTTGATCATTTGAGAGAAAGAGAGGCATGCTAAGTCTTTAATGGTCGAGATCATGCTTGTTAATGTGAGTACTGAGAAGGATCCTGGCTTGATCCAGATCGGTCTCACACTGTCTTCAGCACGAGCGACTAGTCGCTTTCTTAAAAGATTTCAAAAAAATGTTTTGCGCAATCCTGCGAAGACCTGTGTGGAATTGCACTTGAGATTGTGTAGCCTAGGATCGCTCTCAGCCTTGAAACTCGACCCCTCATTTCCAACCTTGGACTTAAATTCAGAATGGTCAATGGTCAACCATCAAAGGAGGCCTGTGTGACCATATTTGAAGCAGCCCTCGAACTAGGGGGCAAGTAAAGTCAAATCAAGGAGATCAGATGTTACCAAAAGAAGCTTGCAAAGCTAGATCAGAAGTATCCCTAGAACTAGGGGCAAAAATGCCAGATGTGCTCGAAGAGCCGAAGATGGATCGTTCTGCAAATCAATGAAGACTGGCAAGAATGCCAGACCCCAGAAGAGAAGAAAGAAGAAAGTATTGCTGAAGAACAACTGAGTTCCTATCCACAACACTAGGGGCAAATCCAGCCCCCATGGGATGGACTTCTGCATTGTCAGCGAACAGCAGTCACTCTCCTGGATTCAGACGGATTCGAGATCTCAGAACCATTTGACATGGACCAAGCTACACTTTTACCCTTGAGAGGCTCACTGGGCCGAAAACCCGAAAGGGCGACCCAGGCAAAAGTTAGCGCAAAAAAAAAGAAAAGAAAAGAAAAGAACAAAAGAGAAAAACGCAAAAAAAAATGAAGAAAACGCAAAAAAAAAAATGAAAAAAAAAATAAGAAAAAGATAAAAAAAAATTAAGAAAAGAAATGAAAAAGAATTGAAGAACATAGCTCGTAAGGTTGAAAACCCGCAAAGGGCGGCCTTGGCAAAAGTTAGAGCACAAAAGGAGAGGTTAAATACCCGAGTGTACCTTAACCCCGAACTACGTAAGGCTTGATTCCCATCTTTGGGATACGTAGGCAGCTTCATTCCGAAGTCCAGCCGTAAAACATTTCAAAATCAACTGTGTCCATGTAATGGTTTTGATCATTTTTGCCTTCTTTGTATCCGAGAGTTCGGTTGTCATCGTCACTCTGAGGACTGATTACAATGCGCTGCAATGCTATCCAAACAAGGGGCAACTTTCCGTTGCCATACAGTGTGCTGTGGTGCCATTCAAACAAGGGGCAACTTTCTGTTGCCGTGCAGCTCTCTTCAAGCAAGGGGCAATTTTCCTTCGGATCTGAGGTTGTACATCTCAAGAGTAGGTTCCGTGCTTGTTGAGCATTGGCCGTTTGCAAAAATAGTTTTTGAGAATTTTTACAGAGGTTGACTAATTTTCTCGAAAAATTATTCCATTTTTCCAAAATCGGACCATTTCTTGGACCCAATAAAGGAAAATTTGCAGTGTTCATAGCCAGACTTGCATGATTTTAAATCAGAAAATTGAACAAGCATGTTAATCTAACTTTCATGTTGGTCAAAATTGTTTTAAAACCAAAATAAAAAATGGCCAAAATGATGAACTAGGGGACACAGTTGAGTCAGGCTTCCTGTCTTTTCCCCGTTGTCAACGCATTTGCCAGAAAGGGCACCATACTTGCCAAGAAGGCACTCTACCTACCAAAAAGGGCACAACTGAAGTTAACAGCAAAAGGGCTGAAAGCTCTCTCATCTTCCAAGCAACGAGGTATCAAGCCAAGTGCGAAGCACGAACCGGAATGGGACAAGATATCCCATTCCCTCATCTGGGCAGATCTGATCACGTCCAAACTCCCCAGCAGAGCATCGTCAACCGATGTCAGCTGCAGATTTGCTACACACCCAATTGTAGCGCAGCCCCTCCGTGGAAGAAACTCACTGTTGTGAACAAGAAGAAGAATATAGCGGAATGCTAGGGGCAAGACCCCGTAACTTTCTGTTTATCTACCAACCACCCAGGGGAGGGATAAAATATGAGAGATTGAAGAATAGAGAGATGTGCGCTGAGAGAAAAAGTGAGAAAATGGCTTTTTTCAGAAAAACAGAGATTGAGTGCCAGAGTGATGTGAGAATCACAAATGAGAAAAGGGTGGGAAACACTACCCGGAGAAACTGGCTCCTCGTAAACTGAGAGGTCTCTTGTCTTTGTAACACGTCTGCGTGTCGTGTCTTTTGTTTTGTTTACCTCAACTTTTGTTTTGAGTCTTTTTCGAGTGTTACTTGATGTATTTAGGTCGTGTAACTTTTGTTGAGTCATAGTATGCTGTGTTCAGTTGTAGGCTCAATACCCGGTTGAGAAACCTTTTCTCATTTTCAAAAAATCATTTTGTGCTCAAAATGCTGTGCCATTCTGCACATATTATGCAAAACAAGATTCTTTCTTTCATAAACTGCAAGGTTCAACCCAGGTCATGTGAGAACAGTAGAACAAGGACCTATCTGAAGCTATATAGGTTCCGGACTGCAAAACAAAAGAAAAGAGGGAAAATTTGGAGCATCTTAGTCTGTTTCAACTTCGGCAAATTCCGAGACTGCACTCCAGGTGCACCTTCTCAGGCCTCGCCATTTCTCTGGAGTACGAGTGTATCTCGACCCCAAATGTAAGCCTGCTTCAAGTAAGAATGGCAGTCCAAGCAGCACCCAATGGTTTCACATGCTGATGTTATCTCTCGCCAATATAAATATGGTGTCCCCTTTTGAGCTGAGCGTATTGCCAAGTCCTCCGAAAGGTAAATCGGAGGCACCAGAGTACGTGTTTGATGCCCTTCCATTCCATAAAATGTACACTTTCATATACACTTTTGTTACGTGCGTGCCGCGCATCGTTATGATTCATGCACAGAATATGCTTGCTTTCGATTCTGCATAGAATATGCTTTCAATATTGCATAGAATATGCTCTTGTTTCTTGCATAGAAAATGCTCGTATCTTTTGCATAGAAAATGCACTCTTCCATACTTGCATAGAAAATGCAACTCATTTGCATAGAACATGCATTCACTCGCACTGTCTTGTGCACTTACACTTTGTATCTCACTAGCACTGTCTTGTGCATCTTGTGGTTGTATCTCACTCGCACTATTTTGTGCATTGCATATCACTCGCGCTGTTTAGCGTATCGCACTGTTTAGTGCATTTCAAAATCAATCGCGCTGTTTAGCGTATCGCACTTTCTTGTGCATTTCAAAATCAATTGCGCTGTTTAGCGTGTCGCACTGTCTTGTGCATTTCAAAATCAATCGCGCTGTTTAGCGTATCGCACTTTCTAGGGCATTTCAAATCAATCGCACTGTTTAGTTTATCGCACTGTCTTGTGCATTTCAAAATCAATCGCGCTGTTCAGCGTATTGCACTTTCTTGTGCATTTCAAATCACTCGCACTGTTTAGCGTATCGCACTGTCCTGTGCATTTCAAATCACTCGCGCTTTCTTGCGCATCGCACTGTTTTGTGCAATTTACACTCGCACTGTTTAGCGTATCGCACTGTTTCGTGCAATTTACTTTCGCGGTTTCTTGCGCATCGTACTGTTTTGTGCATCACATTGTTTCATTCGCGCTATTTTGTGCATCGCACTATTTTGTGCAGTTTACACTCGCGCTCTCTTGCGCATCGCACTATCTTGTGCATTTCATTACATGCTCTCTCTCATCTTGCATAGAAAATGCTTGTAGCATTTGTCAGTGCATTGCGTCGCACTGTTTTGTGCACCTTACTTGCATTTTGCATGCATTCTATCGCGCTATCTTGCGCACCTCACCTGTACTTGTTAGTACATTGTATTGTTTTGAATACAAACCGGCTTCGCGTAGCATATAAGTCCAATTATCAAAGTCTTCTTTCATATCATTTGCATCCGGCCCCTAATCGACGCTAGTTTGATTCCTTGCAAAGGGATACGTAGGCAGCCTGCGGGTGCAACCATTTATTTATCGGTATTTTGTTTGTTTGTCCAAGTCTTCGGCCTTGTCAAAAATGGGTTGTCTCTGGGCTTTGACATTCACTCACGTCACTTCTTGACATTCGAGTTCTGTCAAAGAGGGGCAACTGTAGACACCCCATTTTTTACCGTCCTTAAGGCTTGGACGTCATCGTTTGAACACGCGATAATTATCCATACTTGTGTTTGTTTTGAGTTTCGAAAAGTCTTGGCTGCGCGCCTTGCCTTAGAATCTCTTAACTTCTCTGTTTTGTGCTTGGTTGCACTAAGAGCTTGTGGATGTGTTCCTGAAGGAAGGGGGGGAGCCTGTCGACCAAGTCTCCTGCCCACCGACCGCCTTGTTTTTCAATCAGCCAAATGTGATGGCCGGCGCGCCAATTTGACTGCCAGTCGACCACTTTGATGGCTGGCCGGCCAAATGTAGTTTTCAACAGATTTTTCGATAGACAGCTGGCTGCTGTCATTCTAGGCCATACCCCAGCCCATGCCTGGACGTGGGAGCTCTGAGGAGCTGCAGATTGATATATCTCTATATCAATCAAGCTTCTTGAAAAAAAGAGGGGACACAAGGACAGAGAAGAAGAGAGATACAACTTGGAGGAAAAAGAATTTCCTCTCTCTCTAAAAAATTCTCAGCTCTCTCCCTATCTCTCTCTCTCCCAAAACCCTTCAAATCCTAAGGTTCTTGCACCATTTACCCTACACCTCATATCACAAGGCCTCCATCCTTCATTCCAAAACTTTGGGATTGTTTTGGAGAGGTTAAAGGCTCAGAAATTTGGTCCAAGAGCTGCTGGTTCATTGGTCTTCAAGGGTAAGTCCTCTTCTCCTCTTTTCTTACCTTATTTTGCTTTGTATCTAAGCCATACTTTCTTGCTTTTTTGGGCTCCAACCCAAACTGTAAATAGTCATATTTTGAGCCCCTTTTCATGTTTGATCAAGGACCTCATGCTGTTTGAGGCCTCTTTATCTCTCTTTTAGGCCAATTTTTGCATAGTATTTTAGGCTTACTTGTGAGCTGTTTTGGACTTTTCCATAAACTGTGAAATATCTTGTTTTGAGCCCCTCTTCCACATTGTTGAAGGGCTCTCCTATTTTTGAGAGCAGCAGCTACCACTTGTCTCTTTACCCCTCTTTTAGGCCTTTTCTTGCATGATAGTTTGGCCTTATTTGTGATTATTTTCATGGCTTGATATAAACTGTAAAGTGTCTTGTTTTAAGCCCCTCTTCAACTTTTTTGAAGGCCGCTTTGCAATTTGGGGCCAGCTGCTGTCCCTTTGTGTTTAATCTCTGTTTTAGGGCCATTTTTGCATGATAGATTAGCCCTATTTGTGTTCATTTTTGAGACTTGTTATAAACTAGAAATATGCATATTTTGGGACCGTCTTGCATCTGTCTTCATGCTTCATGATCAAATAATGCATGCTTTGTATAGCTGTAAGTCATTCGGTGTGCCTAGTTTCGAGTTGTGGGTTTCATCTCATGCATCGGGTGCCATTTTTCCATGTTTTGGGGCTGCTTAGCATCAGACTTCAGTGCTGGAATTTTCATGTTCATATGCCATGTTTCATCATTTTCCATGCTTAGTTAGAGTTGCGTGTTGTATCTTAGGATCGGTCCATGCATTGGACATGTTTGTGTGCATTTCGGTTGCCTCATTTTCATCTTATTGGCCACTGATGTGAGTGTGGCTGGGGTACACTCACATTGGTATAAGTCCATCCTGCATTGTGAATGCCATGTTTCAATGCGTTGTGCATGTTATGTTGTTAGCATTGTGTGTGCCGTGTAGTTGCATTGCATGTTCGTATGTTTGTTTGTATGCTTAGGTCGCATGTGCATCGTTGTGCATTCCCTTGCCTCTTGATCAACCATGATAGGGGTTGGGGCCCCTTTGATGTGTTTTGTGCTTGCATTTCATTCGATATCAAAGTTGCACACTTGGCTTTTGGGCCATCATGCATTGAAGTACGTGATTGATGGCCCGAGGGTCGAGGGCCATGCTCCCTTGAGTCCATTGCATGATAGGGAGAATGGCCATGCATACATTGCTTTGAATTTCCTTGCCATGCACTGTCTGCCCTCTGTTGCTGTCAAAAACAGGTTCTGCAAGAATATTTTGCTGGCCGGCCACCTATACTGCCGACCGGTCATTCATTATTTGTCGATGGATTTAAAAATGGCCGATAACCATCCGGACATGACCGGTGAAAATTCCACTTGGTCGGTGATGCTCCCCAGTGTCCAGAGAGTTCACCTTGGGAGTTGCACAATTTTCGGAGGAACAAGGCAGTGTAAACAGAGGCAACAATGGCATGGTACAGATTTTTAGGCAAGACGAGTCAAGCATGCATCATCCACGCATTCCGAGGCAGGGGCTGCGGCCACTTTAATTCTTTGTTTAAATTGTTAATTAATTGAAACTTCTATAATAATTAATTTAGCACTATTCATTTGGACTGTAATATTTATTCAGACCCTCTGCGTGAGGGCAATATTGTAATAAGTGTGCGTACGTGTGATGTATGTCTTCCAACCCCACGTCTTTCTTCCTTTTATTTACGTGCTTATGATGGTTAGATTAGTGCATGTTTCGATTAGCATACAATATGATAGCATGTTTGCATTCATTCATCTGTTTTGCATGCACCGGGCTCGGCACATCATGCTAACTGCATTGTGTTTCAATTCCAAATTGAATACGTGTTAGTTGTAGCATTTCACATGCCATGTTTAGAATAGCCGAGCCCATTTCTAGTTGCATTTCGCATGTGTTGCATTAGCCATCTTAAACTAGGATCATGCATATGATTACTAACTAGTTTTTGTTTTGGCTTGGAGTACTCGGTAAGCATTTATGCTTTAGCATACTGTATGCGTGTGAGTGTTGCCATAACAGTATGATTACCATGAGGCTAACTGCTTATGTGATATAACTGCTTGAATGCCTGTGGATGGAGGTTGAATTACCTAAATTGGAATAATGCATTAAAACTGTGAGTTTTAAACCCACTAGATAGTGGCAAAACCATCTTTTCTAAAAGACCACTCGAGGGTGGCAAAACCTGCATTTTAGCCTACTTGCGAGTAGCAAACCATCTTCAAAACGAACATGCAATATTTCGTTCCAATTTAGGTGATTTGGTCTATACTTGTTTGCTGTGCGCATAACATAGTAATTCTAGGCTAATAACCGGAATAAGAACACATAACGTTTTCAAAAACGGATATCACGGTTAGTAGAGGACGATCTTCGGATCGGACAAGAGGGGGTGCTCATAGCTGACCTTCCCCAATCGTTCCAAGCTCCCGAGCCGAGGCAACTTTGGTGATGACGGACACGTGGCCTTTGGCACCGAGTCAGGGTTTCCTAAATTCCCCCCAAAAAAAAAAGTATTTAGGTGGCGACTCTGTATCTGGCAAAACAGTCCATGTTTGGCACTTCTTTTCAAAAAATTTGTTTCTCAAAACGATTTGTCGGATTTGGACTCTTTGGTTCAGATTAAGGAATGTGACACAAATTGAGTCCGAACTGTAGCGAGGCCCACCTGCGCGTCTACAATGGCCCAACGATATTCCTTTGATTTGATAATTGGCACCCTATGGGGTCTTTGTGGGACAAATTTGGGGATAGAATTGCTTATGATTCTGCACAGGGTATCAGTGCTAAGGTTAGTGAGATTGTGGAGGGTATAACTTGGAGATGGCCTTTCCCCTCTTCGTGGGAGATTATGGACCTCATCAATAGTACCCCTTCCACCTTTCTCCCTACTGGTGGGTCTGATTCTGTTGATTGGTGTCCTGCTGCTAATGGACAATTCACTATTCAGTCCACTTAGAACTCCTTAAGACATCATTTTGATAGGGTAGATTGGTATAGAATTATTTGGGGTCCTCATAATATCCCTAAAGCTAGTTTTGTGGATTGGATGGCTATTCTTGGCAGATTGAACATAGGTGATAGATTAAAAAATTTTGGTGTGTCTCCAGCTGCTGAGTGTGTTTTCTGCCATCATTCATGTGAAGATCATAATCACCTCTTCTTTGAATGTCCTTTCTCTGAAAGAGTGTGGACTTGCATAAAGGGTAAAATAAATGTTGATTGGCCATCCACTCAATGGAATGATCTAATCCAGATTATTGCAAAATCTGTGAAAGGAAAGTCATTAGGTGTTGTTATTACTAAGCTTGCATTTGCTTGTATTGTGTACCAGCTGTGGATTGCTAGGAATAACAGAGTTTTTAGTAAGGATATGTTACCCAAAGAGGTGGTTATAAAGTGTATTGTTGATATGGTCAGATTTAGGGTAATGCATATTACCAACTTGAATCCGCACCATACTGACAGATGGTACTTAAACTCTTGGAGGTTACCTCATACCATGTTGAAGTCTGCTGCAGCTGGAATGAGGGATGTGAGTTCACAAAATGTGGGTTGAGTGATAGCTAGCAAAACATTGTGGGGTTTCCTAATGGTTTGCTTCTATAATAGGTACTTGGACTGCAGTGGAGCAAATTGTGTGTATGAGTGTATTTATATGAGGGTTGAGTATAGTGTGAGGAACAAAAAGTTCCCTTACCTATAACCACTAGCAATATTGAGAGATACTAAACCTTTTGTTTTATATATATCTTGTATCTTTTCTTCTGCAGGTACATGGAGCATTGTTTTCCGAGTGATGTGAGCATATATAATTGTGGGTTGAGTGTAGTAAGCATCTATATAAGTGATTTAAATTGCAAATTGAGTTTGAAATTCCAAGGGTACTCGATGGTTGATATACTAATCATGACTTGGTCGTTGCTGGTGACAGGGTTTACTATAATGTTTGAGATGCATGGGGAAGGCAGCAATATACACTCCTGGGTGGCTGTTATTTGTTTTGGTACACAATTCTGGATCTTTGTTCTGGAGCAGGCTATTCTCGTGACGATAGCTACTAGAGGCACCTGTTGTGTGAAGAAATTTTATTTTATTTTGCTTTTTTACATCACTGGTTTGGTACTTACTTCGGTACTTATTAGACACTTCGATGTTGGGTATTTCTTATCAGTTAGTTTTTGGCCTATCCGTGCGAGATGTACATGGGAATATATTGTTGTTTTGGTTGCGTCCTGTGATTTGTAGATTTTAGCTATTTTGGTGTGTTCATGCTCCTCATTCAAACTGCATGCGGCCCATGAACATATTTTTTTGGTTTAAAATGGCAAATCTGTTTGGGTTTTTTGGTTTTATTTGGTTGTACCTAGTTTTTTTTTTTTTTTTTTTTTTTTTTTGGGTTTCTATGGTTTTGGCTAGTCTATATTTTTTGTTTGTTTTTTTGCTTCTTGTATAGTGTTTTGGCTAGGGCTTGGGGTATGCCCCTTGTAGTGGTGTAAGTTTTTTGTCTTTTATTTTCTGACTTATCCACCCAAAAAGATTAATCACTCACCTATGAAAATGTTGATGAATTTATTATTTGTTTAAAGATAACTGCTTGGGCTATCGGTGGAGGATAGTCTTGATTGTTGTAGAAACTGTATGTTGATTAGGGAAAACTGAAACTAATCAAAGGGGTAAGTCATTGAATATGATGGTTAAATTAACACATCAAATATGTGCTTTGATTGATCATTGTATATGATAAACTGTTAAATACATTGCATATGTATTTTGTTTGGGAGGAGATAGGGGATGTACTCCATGGTTTGAGAGGAGATAGGGGATGTACTCTCAAACCTATTTGGCAGGAGATAGGGGATGGACTCCATTGATAACTAAGTTGGCCGGAGTGTCCCGGGTGAAAGTCCCGAAATCTTATTACGTTTGCATAACGTAGATTAATTGAAGTATGGAAGTGTTTCAGAATGAGTTGTAGTCTCATTTAATTGTTTGGCTAGGCAATAAGCCATGTTTATGAATTTGAACTGGATAAGTAAAGGAAGGTGGAATGAAACACGGGTGTATTTGTCATGGAACTGGGATGTGTTGTAAGTTGGCTTATAAGTGCTAACCATTTATCACATGCTAATGTTTTAGTTATTTCTCATATGCGGCTTAGTATATCTCTACTGGGCTTTGGCTCACCCTATATGGGACATCATTTTTAGGTATAGATAGTATGCACCTCCAAGGACATAGCTTGGCAGGCTTAGAGGCTGAATGATCTTTTTGTAATTATCTTTTGTATCACATGTAAATCAAGCCAAGGGCTTATTTTGTATAAAGAGTAAGAACTCTTCTTTTGTTAAACGGAAGTGTTGGCTTGGAAAGTTGTAAGCCCGTAGGGCATTTACTTTTGTTGTCAACATGTAATAATTTCTGTAAGAATACTCTGATGTATGGAATATGATATCTCTTTCTTGTATCATGAATGTATGATTTATGGGTTTATTTTGAGGGCGTGACAACTTGGTATCAAAGCGTACCGGGTTTGAATACTTTGGGTATGTGGGAAGTGGTTAGTACCACAATGGGATTATCTCACTTGTTAGAGACTTAGGTGTAATGCCGTGTGTTTGTTTGATAACATGCTTATGTGACTATATGGGTATGGAATTTAGTTTCTAGGATGTTGATTGGATCCTTGGGTTTCTGGGAGTCCTGTTGGAAAAGCACCTGATCAATGCTGTTTGTAACTGGAACTCTAGCAACGCCACGAGACTGCCATTATCCGGAAATGAAATTCATAAGTGCTTATGTGATTATGTGATTACGTGGAGTGAATTACAGTTGTCCATTGCATTAGGACGTGAGTGAAATAGCTTCGGCACATTTGTGAATGTGCTAATGTTCTTGTTACCTTTATTAGGATGTCAGGACGAAGACATGGTGGTAGGCGTGGTAGGTCTGGGAGGCAGGAGATGCCTATACCGGTTGAGATCCCGGAGCAACAGGAGGGTGTTGGTCAGGCCAATGTGGCTGAACCAGCAGGTCAGCAGGCCATGGGCGCCTTAGCCCGCGAGATGGCAGGAGCGTTGAGGGAATCCATGGACATTCTCAGAGCTGAGAATCAAGTCCAGGCCCATGTTACTGAGGCAGGGCCTTTGTCACGCCCCAAACCCGCCCCTAAAAGTTTGGGCATGAGCCCTACAAAAACTGACACTTAACTCAATGTACATAAAATATGGGGCCTGAACGGAAGCATTTATATAAAAAAATGAACATAAAATAATATCCATTAAGCTACCACTACTATGCCAGGATCACAGACATGCATGAGGTAAATGAACATACAGTGGCATGCATCTGAGAACTTAGCTATGTACATACACATATACAGACTTAGCCCTCAAAATTGGGCATAGAACAAAACATTGAAGGATAAAATAGTTATATACGCTTCAATCACAGACAGACAATCGGGGTACAAAACCAAAAGCTTAGCAAACTTCATAAAATGAGCTGCCTTCATTTTAGTGCCTGGACACTCTGAGGTTGACCAAAGAGTAATGGAGGCTATGGGTTAAGGCTGACCTCCAGGTGGTGTGCCTACAAAAAAGTGAGCCAAGCTCAGTGAATAGTAATACGTAAACCACTTAACAATTAACTTACATTACAATGTACATGTATAAGTGCAGAGAGCATATAGTTAACTTATCCTGTAATTATTTGCAGCATGGCCTTAGGCCTAAACTTTAAACAGAATGGCATATAGCCCTTGTCAGAACGGCATAAAGCCCTTGTCAGAACGGCATGAAGCCCTTAACAGAACGGCATAAAGCCCTTTTCATGTATGTATGAACTCAAGAGGTGGCTCGCAAGGTAGCACTTAGCTCCGCGCAGCACTTTGTTTCATACTAACAGATCATACATAATGGCCATAGGCCCAGATGTCATAAATTGGCCATAGGCCTCACAGATGTTACAGAACAGCCATAGGCCTCATAACTTTCACAGAACGGCCATAGGCCTCGTAACTTTCACATCGGCTTTAAGCCAAGTTCACATATGTATGGACTCAAGAGGTGGCTCGTACGGATTTTAGAGGTGGCTCGCATTGCAGCACTTAGTTCCGTACAGTACTTTGTTCCATACTAGAAAATATTAGGTCTTTAAGACCGAACAATTCATATCATATCACAGTATGAATGGAACGAATAAACAGAACAGAATAACCTCATGGTTTATTGCAAGTTAACATAATCGTCTTATGTATATCAGAACATTAACATGAAACACATATATTATTAGTCCCAGGGTATACAGAGGCACACAGATTCTTCCAATCATTCACATGAGTTAACATAACTAGTTTGCGTTAAATAGAGCGTTAATAATAATTCGGAGATACATAATACCTTAATTTCATAATGCACATACATTCCATTTGCTTGTCATGACTCAATACTGCGAGTTAGCAGATAACAGAATATTAACCTTAACGATCAATAGTAAACAACGTATGACCCAAGGACACGTTTAGATTTCCTCATGGTTCATTGTAAATCGACATACTTGTCTTGCAATTAACAGAACGTTATAGTAACGATAATCCGGAGGTAAAGGTACCATTACATGAGCCACGTAGCAATGTTATTGACACTCAATTTCTTTCTATTAACCAACTTCACAGTGTTAATAGTTTGTATGCAATTCTTATACGGAACCATGGGTAATTTACAAGTAGGTGCATTTATAAGTTGGAACATTAACGATAATCATTAATCTTATCCGGAATACAGAGTAGGTTCAAAGTCGTACCGATGTACGCCAAAATCTTTCAATGTTCACACCGATTCCCAATCAACATAAAGCTAACATAACTACTTGTGAAGAGCAGAGTGTTAATAAAAAGAATTATTAACGGTAATCAAGTGTGCGATTACAGTACTATTACTCATAGCATTATGATGACGTGCTAGTTCCTCCCAGAGTGTGTCCTACACACATTCACTACTTGTAAATTAGTTCATTCCTTTTTGTTAAATCACTTCTTAATTCATTTCACTTCAAATGAATTTTACACATATTAGTAGGCATAAAATACCAATTCTAAAAATATCCGAGGGTCCAGCACGTAAAACGGAGCAAACTGTTTTTCCCAGCATGGGCCGCACGTGCGGCAGTGAGCCCCGCACGTGCGGCAAACTCTCCCACACATGCGGCAAAATCCTCCTGCACGTGCCTTTTAGACAGAACCAAAACTCCAAATTTCCCATTTTCCCTGCACGTGCGGCAGTTATTCCCGCACGTGCGGCCATAACCCCCGCACGTACGGCGATTTCCCTGGGTGTGCAGTCCAAATTTCATATAAAACCCATCTTTGGTGAGTATCAACAAGGCCTAAATTAGATCCTTTAATTACCAAAATATAACTTAAAGATCACACAATTAGAAGGCACAACATGTAACACTTGAGATGCATTAGATGTTTAATCCACCACCTAAGAACATGATTCACTTACTTTAACTTAGAACATCATATAGACAAAGCTATATAAGTTTTACATGGGAAATCTACCAATAAAAGATAGTTCTTTTATTTAAACATAATCAACTTAATTCTAGATCACTTACTTTTGAGCTTCAACCTTTCAAAAACCCCCTTCAATTCTTCTAATCTTTAACCTTTGATGAACCTCTCTAGATTCTCTCTCTCTACTTCACACCATTCTCTTATTAAGAGATAGTTTTAGACAAAGTTCTTGAATTAAACATGTAAGGAACATAAGCATATGTGTATATCTAAAGGCAAATAAGGACAAAATTCAATCGTTTAATCATCCCAAATTGAAATTTCACAGAAAATCTCATTATAGCTTAAAAATCATGCAGATTTCAAATGTCAAATCAATTTCAGATAATTCAGCCTCTAAGGCTTCCAATTTCTGAACCAAGCACTTTAATTGTAACAGATATCATTCGTATTAAACAGATAGGAATTCATATTCCCAAGATTCACTTAATTAAACGTAATTTCACATAGAACTTTACAATAAGCATTCAAAAGCACAAAATAGAGGACTGAAAAGATACCAGAATCATGTACGAGGGTCGGGTTATTACAGCCTTCTTTTCCGAAGAGGGAGTTTTTCCGGTCCAATCCGGATGAGTTTCTAGGGGATCCTAAAGAGCCACTTGAGGCTGATGAGTGGCTTGAGGAGATGACGAAGATGTTTGAGATGCTTGGCATCGAAGATGGAGGTTTGCGGGTGACCTTGGCGTCCTTCCTGCTGAAGGGAGATGCGGGTTAGTAGTGGAAGTTTGCTCGGGGTCGTATTGGTGGGACTTGGGAGGCTTTCGTTGGTGCCTTCCAGGAGAAATTTTTGCCTCCCACTGTCAAGGAGAAGTTGAGGGATCAGTTCGATCAGCTCAAGCAGCTGAATACACCAGTGGCCGAGTTTGAGGCCGCATTTACCAATTTATCTAGGTTTGCACCTGAGCTAATGGCGTCTGAGGAACGCCGTTGTCTTGAGTTTGAAAAGAAGTTAAGAATCGGGCTCCAGCTTAGAGTTGTTGGGTCCATGACTCGGGAGTATGGGCGACTTGTGGATGCTGCGGCCCATCTTGAGATTATTATACATGAGGAGGAGGATAGGATGAGGGGCTCCAAGAGGAGTTAGGATGGCCAGGGGGATGGTAGGAGGCAGAGGGGTTCTAACCCTCAGTAGTCCTAGGGTGTGTTTGCGAGATCTACCTTTCCAGTGCCGAGTTCAGGCTCTGGGAGAGGCAGTCAGGGAGACTTTACTTGTTACAAATGTGGTCAGCTGGGCCACAAGTCTCGAGCTTGCCCGCAGAGGGGAGGAGGGCAGAGAGCAGCCTCATCTTCAGCTCGTCCTCATAGCCAGAGTCAGGGTAGAGGCCAGCCGCTCTCTTGTTACTAGTGTGGTCAAGTAGGGCACGTGAAGAGATTTTGCCCGCAGTTGAGTGGCATATCTGGTGTATCTGGTTCGAGGCAGACTCAGAGCCATCAGCCAGTTCAGTCAGTTTAGGCCTCAAGAGCCAATCAGGGAGCCTCTTCGTCTCAGTCGATGCAGCAGTCTTATGCTCCGAGAGGTGAGCAGGTAGATCAGAGGCCTACAGGGCGCGTGTGTGTTGTTTCCGCGCAGGATCTTGTACCTGCTCCATCTATTGTGAGAGGTACCTTTTTGTTTTGTAACTCGGTTGTTAATGTGTTGATTGATATGGGTGCATTCCATTCCTTTATATCTGCTGCATTTGCATCTATTTTGGGGTTAGAGTTAGTGCAGTAAGCTTCTCTTATTTGTGTTGTATCACCTGTTGGAGGTGAATTGATTTTGAAGCAAGGATGTAGAGGTTGTGATATTGAGGTCGCCGACTATCGGTTTCCATTTTCTTTTGTAGTTATGGCTATGTCGGGTTTTGACGTGATTTTGGGTATGGACTGGTTATCGTCATACTGGGTTGTTATTGATTGCTACCTCCAGAGGGTTACTGTATGTACCTTGAGCGGGGATTGTTTTCATTTCTTGGGGGATCGGGTCAGTAGTGTTTTGCCACCAGTATATGATCCGTGAGGGCAGAGTGAGCTTAGTTACCTTTTCGCTAGTTGTATGAGTAGTGAGTATGATGAGACCCAGACTGTATTGCCGAGGGTGGTTTGTGAGTACTCAAACGTGTTTCCCGGGGATCTCATTAGTTTGCCACCTCATCGAGAGATTGAGTTCTCTATTGATTTAGTGCCTGGCACGGCACCGATTTCTATGGCACCGTATACTTTTGCCACAGCGGAATTGAGTGAGTTGAAGATTCAACTCTAGGAGTTGCTAGATAAGGGTTTTATTCGCCTTAGTACTTCGTCATGGGGAGCACCGGCCCTCTTTGCTTAAAAGAAAGGTGGCGCCTTGAGACTTTGTATTGATTATCGAAAACTGAACCGGGCTACAGTTAAGAACAAGTACCCTATGCTCCGTATAGATGATTTGTTTGACTAGTTGAAAAGGTTCCGTTGTTTTTCTAAGATAGACTTGAGATCAGGTTGCCATCAGTTGAGGGTCAGGGAGGAGGATATCCAGAAGACGGCATTCTGTACGCGGTATGGCCATTATGAGTTTCTAGTGATGCCTTTTTGGGCTCACCAATGCACCGGCAGTGTTTATGGACTTCATAAACCGGATATTCTGGGAGTTCTTAGATTTCGTGGACGATATTTTGATTTATTCACCTTCTAAGGAGGAGCACGAGGAACACTTGAGAGTTGTCCATGAGTTGCTTAGTGCCCATAAGTTGTATGCCAAGTTTGAAAAGTGTGAGTTCTGGCTAAGAGAGGTTAAGTTCTTAGGCCATGTAGTCTCTGGGGAAGGGATGTCTATCGATACATCCAAGATAGAGGTAGTGCAAGATTGGGCACAGCCTAAGAGTGTTTTTGAGATCTGCAATTTTCTAGGATTGGCTGGTTATTACCGTCGGTTTATGAAAGATTTCTCCAGGCTAGCTTCGTCGTTGACTAGGTTGACGCGAAAAGGGGTCAAATTTGTATGGAGTGAGACTTGTGAGAAGTCATTCCAAGAGCTTAAAGTTAGACTTACCACCGCTCTAATTTTGATTATTCCGAAGAGGGGTTTGGGTTATGCTGTATATTGTGATGCCTCACGAGAGGGTTTAGGTTGTGTGTTGATGCAAGAGGGGAAAGCGGTAGCCTATGGCTCACAGCAGTTGAAAACACATGAGAGAAATTACCCTACACATGACCTAGAGTTAGCAACTGTGATTTTTGCCTTGAAGATTTGGAGGCACTACCTGTATGGTGAGAGGTTTGACGTGTTCTCGGATCATAAGAGTTTGAAATACATGTTTACACAGAAAGACTTGAACTTGAAGCAGAGGAGGTGGATGGAGTTCATTGAGGATTACGACTTCGAGTTGCATTACCATCCGGGGAAGGCCAATGTTGTGGCCGATACCCTTAGTAGGAAATCCATTAATGATGTAGCTTGTATAGCCATCCGGGAGTGGGAAATGTTGGGTGCACTTGGCGAGTTTGATTTGTTTCTGGGTGAATCTGTTGAGTTTGCGGCCTTGTTTTCTGTAGTTGCGCAGCCTACACTTGTGAATCAAGTGTTAGAGGCACAGAGAAGTGACCTTGAGGTAGAATCCCTCCGGGAGAAGATCTCCAGTGGGCAGGTTGAGAAGGGTTTGACTGTGTATCCCGACCTAAGTGTGAGGTACCGAGACCGTTTGTTTGTGCCAGAGTCTTGCCGAGAGAAAGTACTTCAAGAGTTTCCCCACTCACGTCTTGTGGTGCATCCGGGAGGCACTAAGATGTATCGTGATTTGAGCTGCCAGTTTTGGTGGAGAGGGATGAAGAAAGATGTGGCAATTTTTTTATCTAAGTGCCTTACTTGTCAGCAAGTGAAGGCCGAACATCAGAGGCCAGTGGGTTTGTTACAACCCTTGCCTATAGCCGAGTGGAAGTGGGAGCATGTCACGATGGACTTCGTTGTAGGTCTTCGGAGGACTCAACGGGGTAGTGATGCTATTTGGGTGGTCGTACATCGGTTGACTAAGTCGATGCACTTTATTCCTATACGCGTGAGAGATTCGGTAGATCATCTTGCCGACTTGTATATTCGGGACATAGTGAGGTTGCACGGAGTCCTAGTGTCGTTTGTCTTAGATAGAGATCCGCGCTTTACTGCTATGTTGTGACAGAGTTTGCAGAGTGCCTTGGGCACTAAGGTGACTTTTAGTACAGCTTATCATCCCCAAACTGACGGGCAGTCCGAGCGTACTATTCAGATCCTTGAGGATATGCTTCGAGGCTGTGTCCTTGACTTTAGTGGGTCGTAGGAGAAGCACTTGCCCTTGGTGGAGTTTGCCTACAACAATAGTTTCCAATCGAGTATTGGCATGGCACCGTTTGAGGCCTTGTATGGCTGACCGTGTAGGTCTCTAGTGTGTTGGGCCGAGGTGGGTGATGCACCTTTGTTGGGCTCGAAGTTGGTGCGGGAAACGACGGAGAAAGTTGAACTTATCCGTAAAAGGCTTGTTACAGTCCAGAGTCGCTAAAAGAGTTATGCCGACTGTAGGAGGAGGCCTTTGTCATTTGAGGTGGGTGATCACGTCTTTCTGAAAATATCACCTAGGCGGCGTTTGATGAGGTTTAGGAAGAGTGGAAAGTTGTCCTCTTGATTTATTGGTCCTTTTGAAATCTTTGAGTGGATTGGAGAGGTCGCATACTGTTTAGCTTTACCGCCGCAGTTGTTCGGAGTACACGACGTGTTTCATGTTAGTATGCTTCGGAAGTACGAGCCGGATCCGTCACATGTATTGGATTGGACCGACTTAGAGGTAGATGAGGATGCCTCGTGTGAGGAGAGACCGGTGTGGGTCTTGGATAGGCGGGACCAAGTCTTGTGAGGCAAGACGATACCCTTAGTGAAGGTCTTGTGGAAACATCACGTAGTGGAGGAAGCCACTTGGGAACGTAAATTGGAGGTCCGAGAGAAATATCCAGACTTGTTTGTTAATGTTTAACCATGTATTGGGAATTTTGTTTTGTTGATGAAATCTAAAAACATTGTATATGTTTTGGCTTATGGAAATTGTTGAATACAATTCGGAACTATGAGTTTAATTTAACATTGTATATGTTGAATGTGGTGTAGAAATGCAAATATATTGTTAACACTAAATATATGTGTTGAAATTGGTGAATTTCAAGGGAAGGTTGGTAATGCATGTTGAAAGTTATATAGTAAGTTGCCTCTTGAAAAGAGATGGAATGACTGGTAATGGGTCAAGGTAATGAATGTTGAATTATAACGTGTTAAGAATTTGAAAAGATCACAATTTTGAAACTTATGTTATTAATTTCGGGGACGAAATTCTTTAAGGGGGGAAGGTTATAGCGATCCCGGTTTTCCTTTCATTGTTTATTGTATTTCGAACTCGGTTCCAGCGATGTATTATTGTCTTATTCTCGTTTCCATCCTTTACTCTTTGTATTTCAGTTTTGGGTTGTGATGGGCAAGTTTGAAACAGGTTGGTTACGTTTATAAACGAATGGTTTATGCCCAAATTTTGGCCTTCACACTGGAGCGGGGCTTTTGACGCTCGAACGGGACCCTTTGCTTTTGTTCTTCCGCTCGAGCGGCAAGTTTGATGCTCGAGCGGGATTATTCCACCTTTAGTACCTTTCCTGCAGGTCATCGGATGCTCAAGCGTCCACTTTCACGCTCGAGCGGGGACCTTCATCTGCAGAACTTCTGGAAGTGTGCATTCCACGCTCGAGTGGGAGTCTGTGTCTGACGCTCGAGCAGGGCGTTCCGCGCTCGAGCGGGCTATGATGTATATCAGTCCGAGATGAAGCTTTTGAAACCACTTTTTTGACCCTCTCTCTCTCTCTCTAGCTTTTCAAAACCCTCATTTGAGAGCTCCTCTCTCTAGAATACATCTTCTCTCTCCAAAATCATCTAGCTCTAGTGATCTTCGACCCTAGTCCTTTTGTAAAAAGAGTGGAGCTTGGCGTGGCCTTCGTTTTGATCCAAAAAAGGTGGTGACCGGAGCATCTTGAGTTTTGTTCTTCATCTCCTTCAAGCTCTAAAATTTGAGGTAGGGATACCCTACTCCTTCTTATGGGTTTTGACATAAATTTTAGTCATTTTGATTAGATGGTGAATTATGGTAATTTGGGGAAGGTTAGGGTTTGATTTGTGGTTTATAAAAGAGGGATTTTCCATGTTTGAGTCAAACATGTATAAGAGACTTGAAATTGGGGTTGTTTATGAAGTAAGAGTGAAATTTGGGCCTTGAGGGCAATATTGTGAATAGGGAAAAATAAATACCCTAATTATATTGAATAATTAATTTGAATAATTTGGGAAAATATGAAATTAAGTTGAGAATCATGGAATTGGAAATTTATGAGATTGAATGGTGCAGCTAGATTGATTAATCACTCACCTATGAAAATGTTGATGAATTTATTATCTGTTTAGAGATAACTGCTTGGGTTATCGGTGGAGGATAGTCTTAATTGTTGTAGATACTGTATGTTGATTAGGGAAAACTGAACTAATCAAAGGGGTATGTCATTGAATATGACGGTTGAATTAACACATCAAATATGTGCTTGGATTGATCATTGTATATGATAAACTGTTAAATGCATTGCATATGTATTTTGTTTGGGAGGAGATAGGGGATGTACTCCATGGTTTGAGAGGAGATAGGGGATGCACTCTCAAACCTGTTTGGGAGGAGATAGGAGATGCACTCCATTGATAACTAAGTTGGCCAGAGTGTCCAGGGTGAAAGTCCCGAAATCTTATTACATTTGCATAACATAGATTAATTGAAGTATGGAAGTGTTTTAGAATGAGTTGTAGTCTCATTTAAATTGTGGATAATGGGAATGTTTTATTATGAGTTGTAGTCTCATTTAATTGTTTGGCTAGGTAATGAGCCTTGTTTATGAATTTGAACTGGATAAGTAAAGGAAGCTGGAACGGGTGTATTTGTCATGGAACTGGGATGTGTTGTAAGTTGGTTTACAAGTGCTAACCATTTATCATATGCTAATGTTTTAGTTAATGCTAATGTTTTAGTTATTTCTCATATGTGGTTTAGTATATCTCTACTAGGCTTTGGCTCACCCTATATGGGACATCATTTTCAAGTACAGATGGTATACCACCTCCAAGGACGTAGCTTGGGAGGCTTAGAGGCTGAATGATCTTTTTTGTAATTATCTTTTGTATCACATGTAAATCAAGCCGAGGGCATATTTTGTATAAAGAGTTAGAACTCTTCTTTTGTTAAACCCAAGTGTTGGCTTGGAAAGTTGTATGCCCGCAGGGCATTTACTTTTGTTGTCAACATGTAATACTTTCTGTAAGAATACTCTGATGTATGGAATATGATATCTCTTTCTTGTATCATGAATGTATGATTTATGGGTTTATTTTGAAGGTGTGACAATAACATTTATTTAAGTGTAGTATTTGATTAAATTAGGATTTGGGAATTCAATTCGGTTAAAGTCCGTTTATTTTGAATTAAATGACGAATCATAATGAGAACCAAAAACCTAGGGTTTTGAGAGGTGTAGACATCCCATTTTTGACCGTCCCCAAGACTTAGACGTCATCGTTTGAACACTCGATGATCATCAATGTTCGTGTTCATTTTGAGTTCCCGAAGGTCTCGATTGTGTGCCTTGCCTTAGGATCTCTCAAATTGTCAGTTTTGTCCTTGATTGTGAACCAACGACTTGTGGTTTTGCTTCTGAGGGAAGAGGGTGGCTTGTTTGCCATCCATTGAACCCATCGGCCAAGCCTTGAAGCCATCGGCCTTGTTTTCTTGCCATTGGCCAAAAGTTTTGGCCGATCGGCACCTTTTTTGGTCAATCGACACTTATGTTGGTCGATCGACCATATTTTCTAGCTGAGCCCTTTCCATCTGCTTTTTGCAGATATTTTGTGCCAGCTATGACAGCTGGTATGCACAATTTTGATCCTCCATACACTGTATGGAGGGATTTGCCCCAAGACTCAAGCTTGTTCAACAAGCTTGAGAATTGGATTTCTATAGGAAGGGAGCCTCCCCTCCCTTTTCCGAGGTTCATCAAGATAGATATAGAGTTCATATATCCCTCTCTCTATATATCTCTCTCTATATTTGTGTGTGTGTTGGTGCCTTAAAAGTGTATTTTGTTCATACTTTTGCACTATAGCACCTAGTAGAACACCATCCTTTGGTTACTGAGGCATTAGGAAGTTGGTTTCAAAGTTCTTGGGCTGGTTTTGATCCAAGGAAGTTACTGGAGTTGTGTTCTTGAAGGTGTTCTTCAAGGTGAGCAAACTACCTTTTGTTTCCCCATTTTGGCTTAAGCCTTTAGACTTATTTGCATATTGTTTTAAGCTTAACTATAAACTAAAAAAGTCTTCTTCTTTTTTTTGTGCTTAAGATGATTGTTTAAGGTCACTTTTTGGTTGGGGGTTATTTTCCCCCTCTTAGGCCTTGTTTGGCCTTGTTTTGAGCCACCTCTTTTGGCCTTTGCTCTTACCTTTGCATGACCTTTCTACCACTGAAATCTAGAGGATTTTTAGTGGTGGAAAGGTAGTTTTAGAGTCTTGTATAGGAGAGGGACACCCCTCTCTCCTTGTGTCTCATATGCTTGTGTTATTGGCTTATAATGGTAGCATGTTTGCTTAGCATGTTTTGGCTTCATTTTAGCAAGTATTTGGTGTCATTTGGTCATGATATACCTCTGTTCTAGGTTGGTTTAATGGCTTCTTGCATGCACCATATACTTGCCTTGTAATCCCCTCTATTGCCTTAACATGCATCTAACATTTGGACTATCATACTTGCATATTTTGGCTCAACTCAAAGGAACTTTAGATCATATTTTAGCATGCTAAAGCTCTGTTTGGTGTTCCTTTGATCATATATGCATTGCTTTGTATAGCTACCATAAATCCTCACTTACTAGCTTTGAATGTCCAAGTCATTAGCATGCACTACTTGGACCTTTTTTCATGATTTGGCATCATCTAATATGTTATTTCAATCCATGTTTCATGCTCATATACTTGGATTTTCCATCCTTTCAAATCTTTGAAGAGTTGGTGTTTTATGCCTCATGAATAGACCATTGTGTATGTCTCCATGCTTAGGTCTGTGGGATGCCATCTAAGTGGGTTTTTGGGCTTATTTTGATATGCCGTAACTCTGTTTTCCATTTTTTAAATCATGCCATGTTTGGTATTGTTAGGTGTAGTGTAACACCCCATTGTAGCCTTGTTTGCCTCATGCGTTTTGGAGTTGTATTCAAGCTTGTGTTGGCTAGGTTTAAGCTTGGTTTTGGTCTCATCTTGACTGCCTTGGGACTGTTTTGGGTCCCCTTGGCCCTTTGGGGCTTGCCTTACATGGTCATAGTTTGAGTCTCTTAGCTAGCTTCAAGCTTTGAGCCTTCTTGCATACTTCGTTTGTGTTATATATGTGATTTGGCATCATTCCTAACATCATCACAAAGCTTATGGTGCTATCATATATCCATGTTTGCTACTCTTTAAGTGTGCTTAAGAGTTGTCCTCTTTATGCCTTAATGCTTGGGCCAATTGGTATGCATGATTGTCTTGCATTTTCATGCTCTTCTTACCATCTTTTTAGCACTTATGGCCACTGGTTTTGGGCATGGCAGAGGTTTGTCCATCTTCGGTATAAGTCCATTGGGTATGTGATTTGCATGTTGTTGCGTGCTTATTGCATTGTATGTTTGCATGCTTAGATTGCATTGCATTGTGCATGCTTAGCATATTACATGTTTGCATGTTTAGGGCGCATGTCTATTGCATATTAGTTGCATTGCATGACATTAATGCATACTTGTTGCATGCTTGGGTTGTTTGCATGTTTGCTTGCATACTCAAATCGCATTGAGTTTGTTTGCATGCCATTAGTCTTGTTGCATTGTATAAATGTCCCCATGTTGCATTGTACTTGGCATACTTGCATTGCATTGTGTTTGGTTTGGGGTGTCGAACCAAACACGAGGACCGAGGGACGTTCATACTTGAAGTGACGAAACGTGCCTCAATCCTCGGTCGCCGACACTCTTGATCCAACATGATAGAGTTCTAGGCATTCATGTGTTTTTGTGCATTCATTCCATATTGAATCGCACACTTGGCTCCTTTGGCCATCATGCATCGACATGCGTGATTGATGGCCCAAGGGTCGAGCACTACACTCCCTTGAGCTCATGACATGATAGGGAGGGTGTTGGTGCCGACATTGTCTTGCAAATGTATTGCCATGCCTATGTTTGTCCTCTGCTGCAGCAAAAGGAGTATCCTACAGGAAGAGATGGCCGATCGGCTATCTTCAGTGCTAATCGGCTAAAAATTTCTGGCCGATGGACTCACAACTGGTCGATGACCATTTTCCCTTGGCCGATGGCCTCATACTTTGGCCGATGGCTTCTCAGCATGACCATGAGGTGGTTCAGAAGCATCACATAGTTTTTCACAGTTTTCGGAGGTGCAAAACAGTGCAAACAGAGGCAACATGAGGCATGGCAACGGATTTCCGAGCGAAGCCGACCGAGCATGCATTCGTCCCTCTTCCCGAGAATGATTTCCTATTCTTCATAGCTTACTTAATTTGTTTAATTAGTTAAGAGTTATGTAATAATTAATTGGCTAGGGTATTTAATTAATTAGTTGATTTGTATTATTTATTCGGACCCTCCGTTGAGAGGGCGAATTTTGTAATAAGTGTGCGTGAGTGTGTGAATGTCTTCCAACCCCACATCTTTCTCCCTTTTACTTATCCGCTTACGATGGTTAGTTCTAGGTCATATTTTGATTAGCATACTTATGCTCGCATGTTTGCATCTATTCATCTATATTGCATGCACCAGGCTCGGCGCATCATACTAACTGTATTGTATTTCAATTTCGAGTTGAATACGTGTATCAAGTGTTGCATTTCACATGCCATCTTAGATAGCCGAGCCTATTTCTAGTTGCATTTTGCATGTGTTGCATTAGGCATCTTAACATAGCTAGGATCATGTATTGATTACTAACTAGCTATTGTTTTGGCTCGGAGTACTAGATAAGCTTTTATGCTTTAGCATCTTGCATGAGTGTGAGTGTTAACATCACAGCATGCTTTCCATGAGGCTAACTGCTTATATGATATAACTGGCTGAATGCCTGTGGATGAAGGTTAGATTACTTGAATTGGAACAATTCATTGAAATGCGAGTTTTAAGCCCACTTGATTGTGGCAAAATCATGTTTTCTAAGCCCACCCGAGGGTGGCAAAATTCACGTCTTAGCCTACTTGCGAGTAGCACCTTCAAACCATTTTCAAACAAACAAACATGAGATGATTTGTTCCAACTTAGGCGATATAGACTTGTGTGTTGTGCGCATCACATAGTAATTCTAGGCTAATAACCGGAATAAGAATGCATGTGTTTTCAAAAACATGAATTAGGGAATTAAAGCATGAGGAAAATATAATTAGGGAATTAATTTAATTATTATTAGGGCTTTGGAAATGATCCTTGAGTTTCCAGGTTCAATCAAGATTTGCGAATTTTCGATTGGTGCACGTTTTCGTGGGCATTTTTTACTGTATAGCTAAAATTGAAAACAAATAAAGAATCGAGAATCTTCATTGAAATAATTCAAAAGTAATGATCTAAATAAAATTACAAAGGTAAAGGGCCTCATATTTAAATCATTTATATTAGAGTGTAGAAATGATTACTAAGCTATCGGGGTCGATTAGAGTTTGTAAGCGTTCATTCGCAATGCATCTTTGGTTCTAGGGTTAAATTTGTGAATAAACAAGGAACTAAAGGTTTTATTATAATAACTCAAAATTCACAGACTTAATAGGGTTTACAAAAATTAGGAGCCTAGATTATTTTTTTTTTGGGTGAGTAAAGGGCCTAGATTAAATGTATGATGATGCATAAAAAGGGGTTTTTGACCAAAATTTTGAAAGATTTTTAATAATTATGGATGGTAAAAGGGTATTGACGATTAATATTTGTTTTAAAAATGCATATGAGGGGAAAACCCCAAATTTTGTTAAACCCTAGTTTTGATTTTTGCTTTAAATGAGGAGTTTTGTTCAATTGGGCCTTGATTAATGAAATTGGGTTGATTTTTAGTGGAATTGTGTATGAATAATGATTTTGAGATGTTATAGAATTTTATATTGTAATGAAGGAAATTGGGTGTTGTTGGCTATGTTTAATCTTCATTGATATAATGAATGAGCTGTAAGTAAATTGTTACTTTTGCAAATTCATGCATCATATTACATTTTATGATTTTGATCCATGATTGATACAATCTCTTGGAAGCTTGGAAATGTAGGAAGGGGGTAAATAGCGTATGAGTCCGGGTAGTAGAGTCAATTTTTAGAAACAAGATGTGTATTATATTGGTACCCGAACGGGGATTCAATGTGCCCAATTGCCCTGCCTTGAGCTTATCTTTTGATGAATGTGGGAAAAGCTTTTTGGGTGTCCACGAGCCTACCATTTCAGGAGTCAAAAAATATGGAAATCATGATTTTTGGGTGTCCACAAGTGTGGGCGTCTAATCTAAGGCATTGCTTCCCACACCGACTTGCTTTGACCAACAAAGAGTCGTCACTTAATTTTTAAACAGATTTAAGAAACCTTTAACAAGAAAGCTAAGTTATGGCCTAATCCATTATAACCAAGAAAATTCCAGGTTTAAGAGCTTGGATACAAAAGAAAAAGACCATTTTCATGGAAGCACCCCATTTTGCCCAATTCGAAGATTGGCCTCTACTCACTTTCTATTTTATGATTTTAGTGTTAATTATTCACATAAATTCATTATTAGACCTAAAACCCCTAACTAACCTTAAACTACATGATTTGAAGAAAAATGAATATCATATGTTGTAGATTGAATAAACAAAGCCACATTTTTATAAATTAAAAAAAAATGAATTTTCATTGAAAGTGGATTTTTGATAATCCATGGCTTTAAACACAAATTAAAACACACAATATTCATAAAAACATACAAAACACACAGTTTTGCACATAAAGAACATATAGACTTGGATTATTTAAAGGACAATGCAACAAGGACATGTACATGTTATGGAGATTAAGAGGACTTACTCGGATGCCCACTTATGCATCTTTCATGTAATACATGAAATAAATATGACCTAAATGCAACTAATTCATACAAAATATGAACCTAGGCTTGGTTTGAGGCAAATAAACGATGAATATGCATAAAATACAAGCAAAAATACTAGAAAACTACATGGCAATCAAACTGAGCCATGCATGATTATTATATGACTAAAAGAGGACTAAAATATATTGTTCTGATTAAAATAAAGAAAACATGTGAAGGTATAAGAAAAACTTGATGAAATATGTAAACTACATGATAAAATGATGACCTAACACCCTAACTATGACTAACTATTGAAAATAGGCTAGGAGAAGTATTGAAATTAATAACAAAGAGGGGTTACCTGCTGGTTTTAAGAAATCGAAGAGCAAGCCAAGGAGATAGCAAGAAAAATCAAGTTTCTTGCTTGCAAGTCTTCCTTAAGCTTGGGTTTCTAAATATGTTTGAGTTTTTCAAGCTTTAGAGTGTTTTCAGAGGTCTGGAATTACTCTAGGATGTGGTATTTTCGTGGCTAAGGCAATGGGGTAGAAGGAGGAGTGGTGTTTGCTCTTAAAATTCACTAAAAACTTACAATCCTTAACCCATTGAAAGAGAAGGGGGGGGACTCCTTATATAGGCTTGAGGACGCGTGGGGAGCAAGCTAGGGAAACCTCTATTGCTTCCTCTGCCACCTCCCTTCAAAAATGCACCAAGATTAAGTTTTCAAAAATAACTCTGTCATGCTTGGATGTGCACACGCACTCTTTGCCATGGTACACGTGTCATCTCTGCATACATTCCATGATCTTGGCTTGCTTGTGGCCCATGTAAGTCCATATTGCCTCCTGATTAATGTTTTTGATAAAACGGGGTCACTAATTTTGGAAAATACTTTGATCAAAGCACAATTGAGGTTTTTTTCTCTCTGTCAGGGTTAAAAATTTGGTTTTCAATTAAAAATGGGTTTAGGAATAAAATTATCAATTTCACAAAAAGTTGATTATGGCCAAAATGGGTTTGTATAGCAACTTTAGACATCGTTTAAACATTCTAAAGATGAACTAATTTTTCCATTTCATCATTGGGAGTGTCACAAGTGCCTAAAATCTTAGGGTGTCTACAGTTACCGCTCTTTAACAAAGGTCAAACAATCATGAAGTGATGAGAAGCAAATGTTAAAGATCCGTGACCATCCTAGTTGACATGACCCTAAGGCTTAAGGTAGTGCCATACATTCATGCTAGTGATCAGACCTACAGGTTGCTTACATATCCTTGTTTGCAAGGAATCGGGTTAGTGTAGTTCAGGGGCGGTTGTGCAACAATTTATACGTAAGCGAGCGTGTGCAACAAGTACTCAAGCAATTATCCAAGCATGCATTCTAAGAAGAGGAGAGCGTGTGATACCTACCGTACTCACCTTGTCGTACCTATGCCAAGTTCCTTTTCATTCTTTTCCAGGTTGTGCCAATCTTGCAAATTTTCCAAGCAGAGCTATTTCACATAATACACACCGCAGTGTGGTTAGAGTAATGTCATTATGATGTCAATAATGCCAATGTATGACATTTCATGCTTGTATCAACGAGTCATGGGTTTGTTCCATACTTGTATCGATGAGTCATGGAGGTGTTGAATGCCAAAGGGTGCCATCCCATGCTTGTATCAACAAGTCATGGAGGTATTACATACCATTCTACGCTTACATCAGCAAGACGTAGGGTTTATTCATTGCATGTTCGCATCAGCAAGATGTGGGGTTTGCTAGGTACCAAGTGGTGCCTTTCCATGCTCGTGCTGATGAGACATGGAGATTTATTAGGTGCCATTCCACGCTTGCATCGGTAAGACGTGTGGTTTATTAGATGCCAATTGGTGCTTTCCTATGCTTGTATCAACGAGACGTGGGGGTTTATTGGGTGCCATTCCATGCTTGTATCGGTAGAATATGGGGTTTATTAGATCCCAAGTGGTGCCTTCCCATGCTTGTATCGACGAGACATGGGGGTTTATTGGGTGTTTTTCCACGCTCGCATAGGCAAGACGTGAGGTTTATTAGATACCAAGTGGTGCCTTCCTTGCTTGTATCGATGAGACATGGGGGTTTTTTTAGATGTCATCCCATGCTCGCATAGGAAAGATGTGGGGTTTATTAGGTGCCATTCCACACGCGCATCGGCAAGATGTGGTGTTTATAAGATGCCAAGTGGTGCCTTCCCATGCTCGTATCAACAAGATATGGGGGTTTACTAGATGCCATCACACGCTCGAGTTGGAAAGACGTGGGGTTTATTTAGATGCCAAGTGATGCCTTTTCCATGCTCGTATCAATGAGATATAGGGGTTTATTAGGTGTCATTCCACGCTCGCATTGGCAAGACGTGGGGTTTATTAGGTGCCAAGTGGTTCCAAATTTGCCAAGATGTACTGAGTGGTGTGAAGTGTTTTTCAAAAATGTATTAAATGGTGCTATGTGTTTGCCAAGGTTTGCCAAGTGTATGCCAAGTTTTTGCCAAAATTTACCAGATGGGTGTCGAGGTTTGTCAAGTACACCGTGATGCCAAATGTGATTTTCAAAAAGGTTTTTGCCATAACAAATATTGTGCCTATGATAAAATGATATGCCTTGAAAGGCATGCAAATGCCTGAGTTGGAGTTTAGAATATACATGTGCCTTGAGGATGTCCAAAGGCTGCCTTGAGTTGGTCATGCATGCAAGGCTTGTGGGCCTTCCTTGTATCATATGAACTAAAGTAATCAAGAAACTCCTGATTTCCCATGCCAATCCACTTGTCATTTTCATCATGCTCAAGTTTCATGTTAGAAATGATAATCATGGGAGGCCAAACTATCTCATTATCATTGCCAATCTTCCTTTTTATTAAATGCTTCACCAGCAGGTATACCTTGCCTGTGCAGTTCCTTACCCAAAAATTCTGCGAATTCTCTATAAACCCTTATTCTCTTCAATCCTTTGGCCTTTACCTGTGTGGTGAGAGGCTATAGACCTCGACACCAATCAATTGTATCAGATCCATTCTACTATATCAAGCAACCAACTTACCCAAGATTTTGAAAAAAGACTTGCATCCATATTTTCTAGGGGACTTGTTGCGCAAGCTAGTTCCGCTCATGTTCCAAAAGAGCGAGTATAATAGCTTATGATGCAATAGTTGTTTTCAAGACTTCAACTAGATGATTAGAGCCTCAGAGTTTTCATGCTTCAGTATTGGGATTTTGCCCAAATTTGACATTGTTTCTTCATTCTGGGGCAATCTCTTTGGGGAATATTTTTGTTTTGTTTTTTTTTTTTTTTTTTTTTTTTTGAGGTACGTCCTAGTGATTTCTTATGCAATAGATTCAATAGAAAATGGTAAAGAGTAGTGACAATGATGATTAAGATGAGCTCCGTTTTTCTGCTAGTGATTAACACTGGTTCAGGTGCACTTTCCCTTTTTGATGCCTTTGAATGTCCTGAGGATTTATCTAGTACTAGCCCAGAAAATATTTCTCTGGCTTTCTCTCTTTTTTAGATACCATTGTGTAAAATGCCAAAGGGAAGGACTTTTTCATAGCTCATGAAATGGAGTTCAAATAGATTTCTTCGAATCATCCTCGGTTTATTAAATTTGACAACGACTCTTTAAACAAGATTTCAACAGGAGCATAAAAGAAAATTACAACTAAAAAACGACACTTTACAAACATCCTAACCACCAGACACTGATTTTAATAATGATATTAGAATGCCTCCATTGCTTTCTAAAACATGTGTGCCCTGCCATGAGGTGAACAAATTGCCATGTCTAATACACTTGTGGGTAAATTGAATCATCTTTCAGCAAACTTATTAAAAAAAAAAAAAAAAAAAAATCAGCAAACTATTCCATATATCTACTTACTTGTCCAATCTTTTGGTGATGCCAAGTAGTGGAATAGTCAACCCCATCTTGGCTAATACAGCTAGGCAAGTTAAGAACGGAGGAAAAGCTCCATTAGGTTAGCAAAGACCCGAATGGGTTTGGATCAAACTTGTGCTAGTAGCGGAGTTCATTAGTACCACCCATCTTACATGGTTTCTTACCTTTCACCTCTCTATTCTTGTATTTCTCTTTTCTGTTTTTAGCACACCCCAACTCACTTTTTCCACTTATCTCACACCTCTCCATTTTATTTTATTTTTTTGTCTCTTTTTTGTTTTTCTCTCTTTTCCCTAGATATGGCTGATGGACAAATTAAATGTATGGGTAGCTTCTACCCCTTACTTGGCATTCTTGTACTATGATTGGGTTCTATTGAAAACTGGCATGCATGGACGAGATCTTAGACCTATGGAGACATAGCTTAGCGTGGAAGCCCCTTTGATTTGTAACAATTTGGCAAGTAGATTCTTTGGGTATTGCTTTGAGAATTAGAGCATGGAATCTATTGGAAGCCGGGTCAAGTTTCGGACCCAAGTTTAGTCGCCCATAGTGGCATGACCCATGACCCATTAACGACCCTGTTAGTTTGAGTTTCAAACCATTTTATTTGGGAGATAAGAGTGAATAACCCACAATGTCATCTCTTGGAGAGATAGAGTTGTGGGTGGTTACATTTCTTTATAATATATCCCTGATACGTTTTACGTATCATAGGGATATGGGTTTTAACCGAATAGTTTTTCTGAACAAAGTTTTTCTCTCTTTAGCTCTTTACCATGGAAGAACTACCATGCCTTTGTACTATGAAGAGTGTGGGTAGTTCTCTCGTAGTTCTACCCCACTGCTTGGAATTATTCGAAGACATCAATAGAGGGATGTGATTCACCCACCTGACCAACAGATTTGGTTTGAGCGTAAAAGGTATGCCTGAATCCGTTTATTTCCACTGTGTATTATTTCTTATTTTTCCTACATTAGTATTAAAGCCTTTGTTAGGTGTTTTCGTGTTATTTGTGCATGAATATATATATATATATATATATATGATTTGTGCATAAAAATTTATGTTTTTCGAACCATCTCTGATTGACGTAAATTTCACATAAGTTGTGGTCCATATTATTTAGATCATATCTGCAAAGTTTTACAAAATCAGATGGTTGAAATTTGAAAAAAATGAAGATTTATATTTGATTTTCATAACTTTGATTTCATGTTGTTTTTATTGGCTTTGTTTTCATATTATGAAAATTATATATTTGGAATCCTTGTTTTCACACCTTCAAAATGGTATATTATGGGCTTGATTCTGACTTATAGATTGAAAGAAATCATAAACCCTAGTTTAGGTTTGTTTTTGTGCTTGTGATGGTTTACGATAGAAGATGAATTGTAGAGACTCTGCACTCCCACTCTCTTTAAAGAAAGAGTGGATTATACTCCCTATTTTAGACTTGTCAAAATAAAAAATAAAAAATAAAACCGAGACCACCATTGGATTCCTCTCAAAAAATCGAGTCGGATAGTGCTAAAATCAAACCGAAACAGAGTTTGGGAGGTGGCGTGTGGGGCCCACACGCCAAAAGCAGCTTTCATGTGTTTTCAAGAGCTTTGACACACCCTGATGAGCTTTGACGTTAGCTGACATACGTGTAGTCACGCGTTGAGGCTCTGTTTGTTTTGTTTTAATTTTAAGACTATGTTAATTGCTTCTAAATTATTCGTTATAATTCTAATTGAAGCATGGCTTATACCATTGGACTCATAATTCATTTTTCTACAAAATGTTAAAGTTTTAGACTTTTTTGAAAAATATTATCAATAAATAATTCAATATTTTTACGTTAAATTGCTCTTGGGGGAGCATGGCTTGGATTCTAGACTTGAAATTTTTACGGTAGACTACTGCTATATAATATTATTTACTGGTATAATTTTTGTATTTTCTCAGATTCTGTAATATTTATTTCTAATTTTCTATGTAATTTTTAATTACTTGTCATTCTAGAAAATTTCAAAAAATTGTAGAAATAATAGAAATATGTTATGGAATTATTTAAATACTGTATACAGCATGTTAAGTTATTTTAAATGCTCAGAACATGTAGTATTTTGTTATTTTAAATAGCATGATTTATTTATATTGGTGAATTTTAATTCCATGATTAAATATTTTAATATGTTTTCTTTTATGAATTACATTGAGATGCTATCATGTGGAGTTAAATATTTTATCATGCTTTAGACATGCCATAGTTAGTGGGAGGTTGTTCGGTTGAGAGAAATCTTTGTAGATTTACTCCCGAAAACCAATATTTTGCGTATGAATTAAATTAAATCTTGGATAATTGTCACTTATGGCGCAATGGATGATTACGAGCTTAGCGGATTTGCGACTTGTGTAATATTGTCACTATTTAATTTAGATTTTTGTGGCAAAATTATATTGTGATATACTAATCAAATTAATCCCAATACAATATTGTGATATATTGTAATATTGTCACATTTTTCCCTAATTGACTTAGTTTATGGAAGTTAATTTGGTTGACCTAGACTTTGCAAAGATGTTCAAATGTAAACAATGTAATCCTATTCTTTAGACAAGTAGAAAGGCTTGGAGACTTTAGGTCAGACCTTAATTGAGCCAAAGTAAGGAAACATTACTCAAAGTCGCCATGGTTTTGTTGTCTTGTTTGGTGCAATAAAAATTGATGTGTAAGCTATGATTAGCGGCATGCTACATAGCGTTGATTGGCGAGTTTGAAGTTGTAAATTAATAAGCCCTCAATAGATCTACATATGATCCTGACCATTGAGCTGAGCTGATTGACTTTGTAATTTGACTTGTAATAATATTGCATCATTGGATGACGCAACATCCAAGAGTCACATCATCTAAGAAATGCGATCTTAAATGAGTTAGTCATTAAGTGTAAGACAAGTAGCCAGTATGAGTAGTGTTTTACTCTCTACCCGATTGATGGGAGTGGATGGAGCAAAATTTCACGCAAATGATAATGTGCGTTAAGGTATCACTTTGAGTGAAAATATTAGTGCTTAGAAGCTGCAAAATCTATTAACACTAAATAAGAAGATTAGCGCCCAGTGGCTGTAAAATCTATTAGCCCTAACAACTTGTCTAAGTCTGGACACTTACTGTTTTCACACTTGAGTATGAGACTTGAGGAGGTGCTTCTTTGTTTGATTCCTTAGCTAGTCTAACACTTTTAATTTATGACATTGGTCATAAACTGTGGCATGTTATACTTAATCACATTAATGAGAAGATGACATGAACGGATTGAGTTGGCCCTTTCGGGCCCACTCGCTTGTGGTATCTTACTCTCATGTGAATGTGTAACTTTGTTTGCAATGGTTGCACACAAGTAAGTAGGAAAGTTGCAAAAGGACATCTATATTGGCACATTTAGTCCACTAAGATATTTGTGACTGGATATGTGTAAGGGTATGACAGCTAGCCCCAATCTCGACATATTTATAGATTACAATACTCATCTTAGTCAAGACTATTTGTTCTCCCATAAGTCAAAAAGTTTTGAGATGATTTTTGACATTACACATATGAGGTCGAGATCAATTAGATAAGAGCTTTCGTGCTTTTAGTTTTGAACGAGGTGGTGAGTATCTATTTGAGCTATTTTTTAGAAAGCTCTTTGAAGAGAAAGGGATGCTTAAAAAATTGATTATTCCTAATACTCAGTAACACAATGGTGTAGTAGAGATAAGGAATTAAATATTGTTTATGTTAGGTGGATGATAGCACAATATGTTTCCCAATTGTGAATTGCACTTTAGCTTGTTGCCTATTTCCCTAACTAAGTGCCCTCCATATATGATTTTACACTCCATTTGAGTAATGAGTTAGCGGAGAGCCATTTGTGGGTGATCTGTAACCGTCAACCAGCTTATCATTCTTTTGCTTCTGATAAGGTTACAAAGTTAAGACCTAGAGTTCTATGGTGCATTATTGTATGTTGGCTTGTAAACGCTTAGGGTCATGTGGCGTATTATTGTATGCTGTCATGTAAACCCTCCGAGCAATGTGCTTATAGGTGAGCAGCTTTGTGGGAGTGTAACTAAGTCACATAAAGTTTTCTTAGTAAAGGTGACATGAATAGAGTTTTGGGACTCTATAAGATAAAGAATTTTAAGTGTAGTCTAATTGAGAATGGAAAGAAATTTCCAATATCCTAGGGATAGTGGAAGTGACGTGCCTACTAGTGGATTACTCTATTAGAGAAGAATATTCAATATTCTTAGTTATGTGATAGTCCCCTGTTTTTAGAAAGTGAATCAATGTTGTGCATTTTAAGACAAAATCTTTGAGGATTAGCCATTTCTAGGATTTGGTTGACTTTCCGCTATGACGCGAAACTATTGTAAAGTTATGCACGATTTCGATAGTCATTTTTTGAGGCATAAGGCTCAATAGATACCGAAAAGTCACACCATTGAGGAAGGTGTAGACCGTGAGAAGACTTCTCCTGGGGAGTGACGTTAATTCGACTTAGGCTATGATTGACATGAGATCAAAACTTTACTTTGTGGACATTGTGACTTAACTTCTTGTTAGTGAATTGGACAAGTAGATTCGTAGGGATTTACCATATGCTTTTATGGTGAAAAGTTAGGAATGCAAAAACATTGTTAGTTCCAATAAATCTTTTATGGCCAAAAACAGTTATCCAAATAGTGGTTCTTAGATTTCATTGAGCCATGATGGGCCAACGATGATCGATAAAGACCACTGAGGTATGATCAATGGTCCAAAAGAAGTTTTTCCTCACTTATTCATTATAAGCCAGAAAATTATAAGGTTGTCACCACCTAGGGTCGACAGTCCTTTATTTTAAACATGATGGACATGGGTGTTGTCATTTATATGCTTAGATATACGATCCTTGGGGATTGTTCTCGGAGAATTCTTAGTTTGTCTTTTCTAAGTTACATAAGGAATATCCTTGAATGATTCTAGATGCGAAATTACGAACCCATTGACTTACCTATCGGTAAAAGTTAGAGTATAGTGAATCCTCAGATTGTCTCTATGAGAAACAGATGACCTATATTCCTCGATCTTTTGTTATGGGAGCTTGAAGTACGCTATGTGAGCGTATTCAGCATGATGAGTGTTATTTTTTGTAAATGGTCAGCTAAGTAATTTAGACATTTTCCATGCTTATTAGACAGTGGATGGGATGCTCTACTAGTAGTGTATAAATTTGCCCCCTGTAAGATTCCATGCACTAGTTGGGCACATCTTGAATGAACCCAAATTGGTCACCAAAATATCTTTAGAAAGGTAATTGCGCAAGACATAGTAATCTTGAACCACTTCGTGTGAGGTGCACATGGTGGATTCCGTTGTATATACGTATTATAAGAGATATTAATAGGGCTTATGTTTGGAATCTAGAATTGTGCAAACTGTGGTTGTGTTTTTTTCAATCAATCACTTATTTTTGTGAGATTATGGGATATTGATATTATTATGGTTTGTGTAATAATAATTAGCAGATGATGATGTCAGCAGGCAAGATTGGCTTATTCATACAAGCAATCACCCTTGGCGCTTGGGAGTGAGCAAAGATGAGACTGGTGGTTTATTTTATTTGGAGTCAAGAGAGGCTTAAATTATCCACTATGTATGTCACCTTGGTTGCAACCAGCATGAGGTCATGTTAAAGACCAAATATGGATGTTAGTACTCACTTTCTGTGTTGTGCCTATTATGATTAGCCAAATGCAAGATCTCATTTGTTGTCTGGAAGGCGAGCAAATAGAGAAATCGGGTTAGGCGCTAGAAAACAACTAGACTAAGATATGTACGATGTCTCGAGTATGAAATCACTCTTTGGAAGAGTTACTCCATCGTGGCATGTATTGATACTACATGTGCTTGGTGATCAAGTAATGAGGTGAGAGAATGGACCCCTACTTCCTCACCATGTGAGTCTTACATTTCATTATTGATATGATTCACTTTTGTACCCTTTTGTGACCTTGACTATGTCATAAGGTGAGGGGCTAATATTCTGCTACTTTGGTACGTTGCCTGCAGTCATGTATGATTCAGCCTTAAGGGACATCACTGGGAAAACAGTGAATCCTAAACTAAATGGCATGATGGTGAAGGGAAGATCATCTAGTATTACACCTTTGTTGTCTATTCACTGTCGGCAACTCACATCGCTTTGTATAAGAAGCAGATTGAGTGTGAATATATTGCATGATATGAAAGGGTCAAGCATGCTCTATGAGGGATTAGAGATTCTTGGACCGGTGTAATTGGATGGGTCTAGGGTATGTGAGACACTATTTTTATATTCAGCTCGATGTTTCTATGCTGGCTCTTTTGAGTTTCTAGTGTAGAACTCCCACATGCAGTTGTTCCCAGTGGTTGTACGATCCATTGCCAAGTATAAGTTTGTTCAATGTTTGGGAAAATTAAGATTGAGATAGAGATGTGGCACTATCATGCCAACCCATGTGCGAATGGGAGATGTTCGAAATTGGGTCGGGTTTCGGATCTGAGTTTGGGCGCCCATAGTGGCATGACCCATGGCCCATTAAGTCACCGTTTTAGTTTGAGTTTCAAACTATCTTATCCTGGGGATATGAGTGAATAACCCACAATCTTATCTCCTGGAGAGATAGAGTTGTGGGTGGTTGCATCTCTCTCTAATATATCCTTGATGCGTTTTACGTATTATGGAGATATGGGTTTTAACCGAATAGTTTTTCTAGAAATTTGTTCTCTCTCTAGCTCTCTGTCATAGAAGAACAACCATGCCTTTGTACTGTGAAGAGTATGGGTAGTTCTCTAGTAGTTCTACCCCACTGCTGATAATTATTCAAAAACAGCCATAAAGCCACGTGATTCACTCACATGATCCATGGATTCGGTTTGAGCATAAAAGGTATACCCGAATTCATTTATTTCTATTATTTCTTATTTTTCCTATATAATCAAATCAAGACATGAGAACATATGTGAAACAAAAACTAAATGACTCTGACTTGACTAGTAGTGCCCCTAGTTCATAACTTTACGCGCACTTACATTTTTGATATTTTAAAACTTTCTTTAAAATGGGATTTAGTTTGCCTTGCTTTGATTTGTCATGTTTGAAATTGTTATCAACAAAATAGTACAGTGAGGGTTATTCTTTTTGTTTTGAAAAATGTTTGTAGAAAGAAACATGAATCACTCACCCTTCTCATTAAAAACAATTCAAATAGCACCTTTGTAAGCCATTAATTAGACAATTCCACAATTGAACCCATGAGTTGTAAAACTAAAAATCCCCCAATGCTTGGAAATCTAGAGCTTGTGCTGATGACAGGTACTGACAAATGATAGAATTCGGATAAGATAAGGCCGAACTCCAATGTGAAGTTGCCTACGGATCCCGAGGACGGGAATCAAGCCATTTGTAGTTCAAGGTTGGGTTCACTCGGATATTAACTTTCTCCTTTTGCACCCTAATTTTTGCCAAGGTCACCTTTTCAGGTTTTCAACCTTGCGAGCTCCCATTATTATTATTATTATTATTATTATTATTATTATTATTATTATTATTATTATTATTATTATTTGTGATCTAAAATTTTCTTTGGTTGCCCTTTTGGTTTTTCGGCCTAACGAGCTCTCTCAATGATAGTATTTCTTTAACTTGTCCAGGTTCACAGGCTGTGTGAACTCTATCCCATCCAGATCCATTAGAACAACTATTCATTTAGTCATGATCTTTTTGATGATATATGGCCTAGTCCAATTTGGTTTAAACTTTCCTCTTAGGTCATGCACCGGAGCTCAGTTCTGCTTGACTACTAGATCACCTTCTTTCAAGTTCCTAAGTTTCACCTTTTTATTAAATGCCTGAGCAATTTTTCATTTTTTTTTTTTTTTTTTGGTGAGTAAGTCATAAAATAAAGACAACGAAATTTACAAGTTTACAAGGGGCATACCCCAGGCACGTCCAACAACAAAGAAATATACAATTACAAAACCAACCTAAAACTATCACTGCACCCCCCTGAGAAGGGGGAAGAAATACAACCCAACCTCACAAAAGCGGGAGAACAACAGAAAACAAAGAAACCCAACTTTGCCCATATATCCTTTTTTCCCCGAGTAACCCCTACCATCAGAGTTAATAGATGGGAACTTGGGGTGAATGTATGGGCAAAGATACAAATAAACACCACAAGGCTTTTAAAACTCAATAGACATAATCACAAAGCAACAACCCACAAGCCCAATCAAAAAGGACAACCACCACCACATGCCCCCATTCTCTATCGTAGATAAACACATGGAATCCAATAAGCATCCCACTCCTCACAGCCGTGACATCCTAGCCACTAACCAAAGCCGCTACGGACGAAAAAATCTACCCCATGATAAATCCGATAGAGTCATATGAAGCTAGCATGAGCAGTAACCATAATCAACGGTCTTGGGAGTTGTAGCAAAAATCAATAGCCCTACAGCAACAAACCAATACATAGCCAGAAATTGCATGAGAGCAATCATCACATCCCCAAGTCCCTTCCTTGGTAGATTGCAAGCCTCAATCCCCACGGCAGTATGCCCTTCACTCCATGTCAGGCGTGGCAATACAATCAATTAGGATGGGTCACATGAAGACAAGAAGCAACCAGAAACCGGTAGCTATCCTCCTGCTCATCTCCTAGTCTCTAACTCAGCTAGTCATCGAACCACTATTCCCCATAGTAGTGACTCCTTAATCACTCTTGGTGGAGATGGCTCAAAACTAACCTCATATCGAGTCACATAAAGATCACACGATCAATCAACATGAGAAAATCGACTATAAATGATCTGTTGCATTGTGGCTAAACAAAAATTTATGGGCACACCAAAACAAAAACCCAAACAAATTTTGCCCATGCCTGGCCCAATTTGTCCAGATAGAAAAGTCTCATCCATAAGCTGCAGCCCAACACACAAATAAATACATACAATCAAATTTACATGTCCAAAAGCAAGGGGCCCACCGCCTTGTATCAAAACAAAACCCGCCCAATCAACAATATCAGTGAGCAAAATACCCACTGAAAAAATTGGCCAGCCCATGTGCTTCTCACAGATTTACACCATCAAAACCCAATCAAGGTGTCCAACTAATATATAAATATAGAAATATATTTATATATATAAAGATGACTACAAAAATCATGGGCTAAAAGACAACCCACGGTTTCCACTTCCCTATGTGCTGCCGGAAAAAGACCCATGTATTGTCCTTTGAGCAGAGCAAAACGTGGGTGATAGCAACAAGCAACAACTTTGCAGCTGGTCCCTCTGTCCCAAAAGGGTCAACTCCCAATGCCCTTGTCACGCGCCAATAGATGCGTGTAAACAACATCTTCACCAAACAACCATTCACCATCGACGTCTGAGTTGGAGAACCCAGCACCAGAGGTACACACAATACAGCCGCTCCACTTCAGAACCCGACCAGCACCATGACCACTGGCGACAACCACCAGAGCAGTTTTAGAGTCGGAGAACCCACACACCATGACCACCGGTGCAAACAACTTTAAACTCGAAATAGTCCAGCGATAGTAGCGGAACCACCCAAGCCAAAGAAAAACCAGCGCCGGCGACAAAACCAACCGGTCTAACCTAGCACCACAACCTAGAATATCTATTTGATTATCTGCTTTGAAAATTAAATTGAAAGCTTTAACGGCCACCGAAACCAAAATTGATTGCGTCATTGTGATTGGCATAATTTTTTGAGCATACGGTAAAGTTTAATTGAAAATTGATTCAGATCAAATTAAATTGATTTAATTAGTGAATTAGTGCTCTATTATTTGATATTATAATAATATCACAAGAGGGACTTTTATATGAGCACTAAACACTCAATTCTTTTTTCTTACTCATTTGAGCCGAATTGCTTTAAGGAAAAGGGGAGGGTCGGCTAGAGAGAGGGAGGGAGAAGGAAATTGGGGTTTTGGTCTCAAAACTTGGTGATCTCAAAGATTATTCAAGAATTTGCTAGTGATTGGAATAAATTGAGCCTCTAGGTAAGCAATTGACTCTTGATTTCATGAGTGTAATGTGTAATCTTGTGTGTTTTAAGTTGATTAATGGTCAAGAACAAGAATTGAAATGAAATTGAGTTGACCATGTTGAATTGAGGGTCCATATTAGCGTTTTTAGTTGAAGATCATGTTCTTGACCACCTCTTCATCATATAAGTTGAGAATGAGAAGAATATACCACATGCATGTGCAAATTATAAGGGTGTAAGTGTTGAATGCATGAAATTGTTATATTGGTAGTGAGTTTGGTGGAAAATGAGCCATGCATGTGTTTGATTCATGAAATTGGGCTCCATGATGATGTGTTTTAGTGTTTATACCATGTTAGTACAAGAATACATGAGGTTGGAACCATAAAATACGAGAAAGGTTGGTTTGAAGGTTTGGAGGGAGCTCAAAAACACATTCTGGATTTTCCAGAATTTTGAGGTCCGCTCAAGCGGGAGAACCTACGCTCGAGCGTAAATTACGTGCTCCCAGTACTTTTTGCAGACTTGGTGTCTGCTCGAGCGGGATATTTCACGCTCGAGCGTGGAGCTTTGTAGATAGGCCTTCCGCTCGAGCGCCCTATTTCACGCTCGAGCTTATTTTTCATGCAACCAGTACTTTTGCAGGCCTTAAGGGTCCACTCGAGCGGGGTATTCCACGCTCGAGCGGGGACCCTGTTTTCTGAAATTTTGTTTTCGCATTCTGTGTTTCGTTTTCTGTTCTCTTTCACTTGCAAGCATTCTTACGCATGGGTTAAACATTGTAAATGAGTTAAAGAGATAAGAATAAAGCCTAAAGAGGAAAATGTGAATTTAGAACAGATTGAATTGTTAGTGACCCTTTTGTGTTCATGGAATGTGTAGGGTCGAGCTCTAGGGCAAATCCACAAACCGATCACTCTGAGTAATATCTGATTAAGATATTTGAAATATACTATTTTCCAACTGTTTACTTATATGCAAGTTTTGTAAGTTCATTAATCTGAATGGAGGACAACGATTGATACGAATGATTGGGCCGAAGGCTGATTGATACGAATGATTGGGCCGAAGGCCGATTGATATGAATGATTGGGCCGGAGGCCGATTGATACGAATGATTGGGCCAAAGGCCAATTGACATGAATGGTTGGGCCAAAGGCCGATTGACATGAATGGTTGGACCGAAGGCCGATTGACATGAATAATTGGGCCGAAGGCCGATTGACATAAATGTTTGGGCCAAAGGCCAATAGATATAAATGATTGGGCCAAAGGCATCGTAGATATAAACGATTGGGCTAAAGGCCGTTTACTATAACTATTTCAATGATTTCTTATGTATCTTCCCCATTTGATATTATTCACTGGGCATTCGCTCACACCCATTCATGTACATGTAGGTGAGCCAAGGGCCATCCAAAACTAGCCCCGGTGAAATTGTGAGAAACAGTCGAAGTCTTGAGGAGTCAACCCAAACGTCTCACGCACGAGACTGTCTTCGTTTTTGTCCTTGTTCATAGTTTTTATTATGTTGGCGAAAGCATGGGACTACTTTTGTATATAAGTCTTGGGTTCGACTGACTTAATCTTGTATGATCCTGTATGCACAATGTTCTGTGTTAGTATATATATATATATTTTGATGTGAGTTATTAACGCCTAAATGTTTAGAATGTGATGGTGTGCATATAAGCACAACTCTATGGACAAAGGTTTAAATTTGCTTCCGATTGGCCCTCTTTACTCTGATGAATTTTGTTTTATTGGATTGAGGCCGTAGGTAATCTCGTGGTTACTGGCCGGTTATGGCCTTAACCCATAGGGGCAGGTTCGGGTCATGACAGAGTGGTATCAGAGCACGAGTTGATAACTCACACACTTGTCTAAAAGAGCAATAAGTGTTTAGAAAAGACCTAGGATGCATTCATGTGATAAGTATGACTTTGATAGTAGCGAGAATGCATCTGAATGTTTCAATATGAACAACTATGTGTTATAAATTGTGAATTGCTGCCTTGCAAATTATTTGAATAAGTGTGCTCTGTAATATATGCATAACTGTGAATCTTTTGTACAAAGTATAATATAAGTTTAATCAGATGGTGAGAACAAGAGGTGATGAGATAGAGAAATCTTCTACTGCCAGACTAGATAGAATGGAAAGACTGATTCAGGAAATGGCAGAGGCATTGAAGCAACAACAAGAATGGCAACAACAGTGGTAGCAGCCACATGCTCCCCCTCCACCTCCGGCACCTCTTGTGCCAGACAATCAGAATGATGACCGAATCATAGCTCTCACCAAAGAGTTTAAGAAAATGAAACCACCACAGTTCCATAGTGGATTAGATCCTTTGAAAGTTGAAGCTTAGGTCCTCGGCATCGAAAAACTATTTGAAGTGTTTCCGTGTACGGATACATAGAAAGTGCTTCTAGCCACCCTTATGCTAGAAGACGAAGCAAGAAGATGGCGGATGTTAATGCAAGAGAGTTACAAAGATGCTGATTGGGCAAAATTCCTAGAAATTTTCTATGACAAGTAATTCTCGCAGTGTGTCCGGGATAGGAAAGTAGCAGAGTTCATGGAACTTAAGCAGGACAGTATGACTTTAGCTGAGTATGAGGCCAAATTTACTGAGTTGGCCAGATTTGCACCGCATGTGATTGATACGGACTATAAGGAGGCGAGGCATTTTGAAGGTGGGCTTCGAAGCGACATTTTAAAAAGAATGAATGTTTTGAAGCTAGAAACCTACATTGGGGTGCTAGACAGGGCCATCATATCAGAGGCTAACATAGCTAGACAGGCTAAGCCAACGACAGAATAGAAAGGCAACAAAAGGCAGGGCTTCTTTTCAAAGAAGAAGTTTTCAAAGAAGCAAAATACGGGCTCCTCGAATGCTTTTAATTCTTCCCGAGATACAACCCCGTTGTGTACCACTTGTAGTAATAGGCATTGTGGGGTTCGTTACCGTGTGATAGGAGCTTGTTTTAATTGTGGTAAACAGGGGCATATGGCCAAAGATTGCAAATAGAGCAGAGGAAAATTTGCTGCTAGTTCGACGGCATCAGTTCCCAAACCAGGAAATGCTACGAGATCCACTCCCATCGAAGATATCGTGAGACAAGGTAGAGTTTTTGCGCTTGTTCCGGGCGATACCCGGAATGCCAACGCAGTTGTCTCAGGTACCATTTCTATATGTAATCAGGATGCCTTTGTGTTAATTGACTCTGGATCAACACACTCATTTGTAACATGTGCATTTGCATCTAGATTGAGTAGACCTCTAGAATTATTGCCATATCTACTATGTGTGTCTGCTCCATCTAGGGAATCTGTATTGTGTGAAACTGTCGATCGTTTTTGTGACATGCGAATTGGAAATGCCATTCTATATGTGGACTTATTATCCTTGAACTTTAGGCACTTTGACATAATATTGGGCATGGACTGGTTAACTAAATATTGTGCCACCATTGACTGTATAACCAAACGGGTTGTGTTAAGGCCACCAGAACGAGAAGAAATTATGTTTGTGGGTAACGGGATAGTGCCTCCACCTTATTTGATATCTGCAATGAAAGCATGTAAATTGATCAGGAAAGGGTGCCAGGGTTATTTATGCTATGTGTTGTCTGAACAATCTGTAAATGCTGAATTGAATGATATCCCTATTGTTAGAGACTTTCCAGATGTATTTCCAAATGAATTACCAGGGGAATTGGTAGACAGGGAGATAGAGTTCAATATCGAGACCGTGCCAGGCACCTAGCCCATTTCTAAAACTCCCTATAGAATGGCTACTGCTGAAATGAAGGAACTAAAAGAACAGTTGCAAGACCTGCTTGACAAAGGGTTTATCCGACATAGCACTTCACCTTGGGGTGCACCGGTACTGTTTGTGAAAAAGAAGGATGGAACTTTACGTTTGTGCATCGATTATCGGGAATTAAAAAAGGTAACCATAAAGAACAAATATCCCCTAACCCATATTGATGACTTATTTGACCAGTTGTAGGGATCACATGTGTTTTCTAAGATTGATTTGAGATCCGGGTAACATCAGCTGAAAGTTAAGGCAGAGGATGTTGAGAAAACTGCATTCAGAACGAGGTATGGACGTTTTGAGTTTCTTGTTATGCCATTTGGAGTGACTAATGCTCCGGAAGCATTTATGGACCTAATGAACCGAATTTTTAAAACATACCTTGACGAATTTGTTGTGATTTTTATTGATGACATTTTGGTATACTCTAAAGATATACTTGAGCACGAACAGCATTTGAGAACTGTCCTGCAAATACTTAGGGAAAGGAAATTGTTTGCTAAATTAAAGAAATGTGAGTTTTGGTTGGATGAAGTTGTTTTCTTAGGGCATGTGATCAACAAGGAAGGGATTTCAGTGGACCCATAGAAAATAGAGGCAATTGTGAATTGGCCTACACCGACCAATGTGACAGAAGTTCGCAGTTTCATGGGCTTAACTGGTTATTATAGAAGATTCGTGAAAGACTTTTCAAAAGTAGCTGTGCCTCTAACCCAATTGACACGAAAAGGGCAACCATATGAATGGAATGAAGAAAGAGAAGCTGCCTTTCATGAACTAAAAACAAGATTGACCACCGCACCAATTTTGACACTACCTTCAGGTACGGAGAATTTTGTAATTTTCAGTGATGCGTCTTATAAAGGTTTGGGTTGTGTGTTAATGCAGAACGGAAAGGTTATTGCTTACGCCTCCCAACAGTTGAGGCCACATGAGAAAAATTATCCAACGCATGACCTAGAACTGGCCGCAGTTGTTTTTGCTTTGAAAATCTGGCGACATTATCTATATGGAGCAAAGTGTGAAGTCTTCACGGATCACAAAAGTTTAAAATACTTTTTCACACAGAAAGAGTTGAATATGCGGCAGAGGAGATGGCTGGAATTGATAAAGGATTACGATCTAGAGATTCAGTATCACCCCGAGAAAGATAATACAGTTGCTGATGCCTTGAGTAAAAAATCAACGGGGGGTATGGCTTGTTTGCTTACTGAGCAAAAAGAGATCTTGCAAGATTTTGAGAAGTCTGAAATCGAAGTGGTAATGTGCGAACAGGGTGGATTGATAGCCGCTATTACAGTCGAGCCAGGAATTATTGATGAAATCAAGCAGAAACAGAAGGAGGATGAATTCCTCAAAAAAGTGATTAATGAATTTGAGACAAATCCGAAGGCAGAGTTTAGCATTGAGAATGAAGTATTGAGGTTTCGGAACAGAATGTGTGTCCCAGATATTCCAGAACTAAAGAAGAGGGCTTTAGATGAAGCCCACAGATCCATATTTGCTATTCATCCGGGCAATAATAAAATGTATCGGGATTTGAAACAAACCTATTGGTGGCCCAAGATGAAGAAAGAGATTGCAGAATATGTGTCCAAGTGTCTCTAGTGTTGGCAAGTCAAAGCTGAACATCAGAAACCAGGCGGTCTACTTCAACCTCTCCCTATTCCTGAATGGAAGTGGGAACATGTGACTATGGATTTCGTTGTTAGCCTACCTTGGACTTCTCGAGGTATGGATTCTATTTGGGTTGTAGTTGATAGACTGACTAAATCTGCACATTTTCTACCTGTCAAAACTACATTTACTGCTTATAGATTGGCTACTATTTTTGTTGATGAGATTGCTCGTTTACATGGAGTTCCGGTATCTATTGTGTCGGATAGAGATCCGAAATTTGTATCTAGATTGCGGAAGAGTTTGCAGGAAGCTATGGGAATAGAATTGAGATTTAGTACTGTATTCCACCCACAGACAGATGGGCAATTAGAACGAACAATACAGACTTTGGAAAATATGCTTCGGATGTGTGCCTTGGATTTTCAGGGGAGTTGGGAAGATTACTTGCCACTTGCAGAATTTGCTTATAATAATAGTTTCCACTCCAGCATCGGTATGGCACCATATAAGGCTTTGTATGGTAGAAAGTGTAGATCACCTATTTGCTGGACAGAAGTCGGGGATAGAGCTTTACTTGGGCCTGAAATTGTGCAAGACACTTCTAAAAAGATCAAAACCATTCGGTAAAGGCTCAAAACAGCTCAGGACCGACAAAAGAATTATGCAGATGTTCGAAGAAGGCCTCTTGAGTATGAGGTCGGTGACCATGTGTTTATTCGTGTGTCCCCAATGAAAGGCCAAGTCAGGTTTGGGAAGAAGGGCAAGTTATCGCCCCGTTACATCGGGCCGTTTCAGATTTTGGAAAGACTTGGTCCAGCTGCCTATAGAGTTGCTTTGCCACCGGGATTTGAACAAATCCATAATGTGTTCCACGTGTCAATGTTGAGGGGTTACCCCCGGGACCCGTTTCATGTGATTGACTATCACCGGTTAGCTATAGATGAAAATATGGAATACGCTGAATGGCCGGGACGAATTGTTGATCGGCAAGTGAAGCAGTTGATAAGCAAGTCCATCCCAATGGTGAAAGTGGAATGGAAAGAACACTATGGGACGGATGCTACATGGGAAAAAGAGGAGGAAATGCGACTACGCTATCCACATTTGTTTCCCAACGAAGGTATATTAAGTTTGGAGGACCAAACTTCCTAAAGGGGGGAAGACTATGATATCCCTGTCCCGTAATATGTTAATTGGTCCTTAACATGAATGTGATTATGTGTTTAACATAATTTTGTGTGCCATTATGTGAAAATATGTGATTTTGAATTTCTATCTGTTCACTGTAGGAATATCTATTTGATTATCTGCTTTGAAAATTAAATTGAAGGCCTTAACGGCCACCAAAACCAAAATTGATTGCGTCATTGTGATTGGCATAATTTTTAGAGCCTACGGTGAAGTTTAATTGAAAATTGATCCAGATCAAATTAAATTGATTTAATTGGTGAATTAGTGCTCTATTATTTAATATTATAATAATATCACAAGAGGGACTTTTATATGAGCACTACACACACACTCAATTCCTTTTTCTTACTCATTTGAGCCGTATTGCTCTAAGGAAAAGGGGAGGGTTGGCTAGAGAGAGAGAAGGAGAAGGAAATTGGGGTTTTGGTCTCAAAGCTTGGTGATCTCAAAGATTATTCAAGAATTTGCTAGTGATTGGAATAAATTGAGCATCTAGGTAAGCAATTGACTCTTGAATTCATGAGTGTAATGTGTAATCTTGTGTGTTTTAAGTTGATTAATGGTCAAGAACAAGAATTGAAATGAAATTGAGTTGACCATGTTGAATTGAGGGTCCATATTAGCATGCATGTATGTAGTTGCTTTGAATTTGCATATTTGAGCACCAAATGCATGATCTATGTGAGTTTTTAGTTGAACATCATGTTCTTGACCACCTCTTCATCATATAAGTTGAGAATGAAAAGAATATACCACATGCATGTGCAAATTATAAGGGTGTAAGTGTTGAATGCATGAAATTGTTATATTAGTAGTGAGTTTGGTGGAAAATGAGCCATGCATGTGTTTAATTCATGAAATTGAGCTCCATGATGATGTGTTTTAGTGTTTATACCATGTTAGTACAAGAATACCTGAGGTTGGAGCCATAAAATGCGAGAAAGGTTGGTTTGAAGGTTGAGAGGGAGCTCAAGAACACATTCTGGATTTTCCAGAATTTTGAGGTCCGCTCAAGCGGGAGAACCTACGCTCGAGCGTAAATTACGTGCTCCCAGTACTTTTTGCAAACTTGGTGTCTGCTCAAGCGGGATATTTCACGCTCGAGCTTGGAGCTTTGTAGATAGGCCTTCTGCTCGAGCGCCCTATTTCACGCTCGAGCTTATTTTTCATGCAACCAGTACTTTTGCAGGCCATAAGGGTCCGCTCGAGCGGGGTATTCCACGCTGTAGCGGGGACCCTGTTTTCTGAAATTTTGTTTTCGCATTCTGTGTTTCGTTATCTGTTCTCTTTCACTTGCAAGCACTCTTAGGCATGTGTTAAACATTGTAAATAAGTTAAAGTGATAAGAATAAAGTCTAAAGAGGAAAATGTGAATTTAGAACAGATTGAATTGTTAGTGACCCTTTTGTGTTCATGGAATGTGGAGGGTCGAGCTCCAGGGCAAATCCACAAACTGATCACTGTGAGTAATATCTTATTAAGATATTTGAAATATACTGTTGTCCAATTGTTTACTTATATGTAAGTTTTGTAAGTTCATTAATCTGAATGGAGGACAACGATTGATACGAATGATTGCGTCGAAGGCCGATTGATATGAATGATTGGGCCGGAGGCCGATTGATACGAATGATTGGGCCAAAGGCCGATTGACATGAATGGTTGGGCCGAAGGCCGATTGACATGAATAATTACGCCGAAGGCCGATTGACATAAATGTTTGGGCCAAAGGCCGATAGATATAAATGATTGGGCCAAAGGCATTGTAGATATAAACGAATAGGCTAAAGGCCGTTTACTGTAATTGTTTCAATGATTGCTTATGTATCTTTCCCATTTGATATTATTCACTGGGCATTCGCTCACACTTATTCATGTACATGTAGGTGAGCCAAGGGACGTCCAAAACTAGCCCCGGTGAAATTGTGAGAAACAGTCGAAGTCTTGAGGAGTCAACCCAAACGTCTCACGCACGAGACTGTCTTCGCTTTTGTCCTTGTTCATAGTTTTTGTTATGTTGGCGAAAGCATGGGACTACTTTTGTATATAAGTCATGGGTTCGAATGACTTAATCTTGTATGATCCTGTATGCACAATGTTCTGTGTTAGTATATATATATTTTGATGTGAGTTATTAACGCCTAAATGTTTAGAATGTGATGGTGAGCATATAAGCACAGCTCTATAGACAAAGGTTTAAATTTGCTTCCGATTGGCCCCCTTTACTCTGATGAATTTTGTTTTATTGGATTGAGGTCGTAGGTAATCTCATGATTACTGGCCGGTTATGGCCTTAACCCATAGGGGCAAGTTCGGGTCGTGACAAACTCACTCCGTTTTCAACATGATAAACACCCTGCTCCCAACCTCATCACCGGCGACGACGATTGAACAAAAAGACCAGCAAACCGAAGCTTCACGATTACCATCTTAACTGAGAACTCCTAGACATGGAGAGTACCATTGTTGGATACCACACCGGTCTAGTGCCGGAGAAGAAGCACAACACAGGTCCACTACGATAACCACAGCACCATCGGCCAAACCCTTGACCGGTGGTAACCACCCCTCGAACCAGCAAGTTGTAGACTCACCAGTGATGTAACCTAGAACCTTCCTAGGACACAACCAAATACTAACACCACACTAGACACCAGAGCACAGCCAGGCACAACACAAAAAATATGGAACAGACACGCAGCAAAGGCATGTACCTGCAACAACATCTCTGATACACCCAAACTTGCAATGCTAATGACAACGACGAACACCAGCACGAACTAGAAACAATACTCCATGACTTCGGAGTCACAAATTTAATATCATAATTAAATAATCAAATGAACCCCAAAACACAAAACTAATCTGTATAAAACCTACAGAAGCTCCAAGCTCACATTCTCTCCAGCTAGGAAAGTGCAGCACACATAATCATCAGTGACACCACCGGGGGGAGCTTTCTCTCTCTAGATTCTAGAGAGAGAGGCTCTACTTTCTTCTCCTAACTACTTCTCTAAGCATGATATAAGGCTTGTAAGCTTCTCTTATCGAAAGCATCAACTCCTCAAACCTATTCTTTAGCCATTCAGTCCTCAATTTGACATTTCGTCAATACGCGTAGTGAAAGGATTTCAATTTCAATATATAGAACAACTTCCATCCCATAGACTAAAGAATAGGGAGCTTCCCAATCGAAGTTTTGATTAATGTTCGATATCTCCATATCGCAAACGGCTACTTGTTAGGCCAATCCTTGTATATGTCGATTGTCTTTCACAGAATGTTTTTTACATTATTATTTGCGGCCTCAATAGCTCTATTGGTTTGTGGTTGGTATGTTGATGACTTATGGAAGTTACACCGTATTTTTCGTGCAAGTCCACCACTTCTCTTTTGAAGTGAGAGACATGATCTAACATTATTCATGCATGTAATGTAATTTAAAAGTTTTATTTTATTCAATTTAAACATATTAAGAACCTTTATGATCATAATCTAAGTTTTGGGTTGTAGATGAAGAAAAATTGATATAAATCTAAGTTAGGGCAAATTAAGAATTAAATTGGGAATTTTATCATCTTGAATTTGAAAATGATCTTGTTGTCTTTGTAGGCAAATGTTTTTCTATGGATTATAAATCATCTATACATGAATCAAACACTATAAATATGAAGTTGAGAATTGATTTGAGAAGATGGAAGAAAAATCAAATTAGAGTATATGAGATATTAAAATTGTAGATGTTGTTTTGGAAATCAAGAATTAGATTAATTTAATCTTAGTTCCTAGAAGTAACTGTCTTCTTCCTAAGAGTTATTATGTTGTTATATCATGTACTGAAACTTATACAACCAAGATTTGCAGTTTTAGAATCAAAGAAATGATAGGAAACTCAGCTACAATAAAAATTGGCTCGGAATGATTAAGATAAAAATGAACATCCTTCATTAATTTAATCATAACTATATTTATATTTATAATTTGAATGCGAGACCACCACCATTAGAAACTAGACTTTTGGGGCTTGAATCTAGACTTAAGAATTGACCAAAACTGAGTCCGGATAAGAGAGATATGGTCATTGAAATTGGGTCAAAAAACCAGTGGCGAAAGCTGCTTAGATTCACACGCTGATTTGCTCATTTTTTTTCACCATTTTTGACCCATTAGACCTCATAAAACTTGTTTTGGGCCCAAAATTAAATTAAATAAAATTTAGAAACCAACTTTTAATAGAAAGAAAAATTAAGAAATGCAGTTTAAAATTCAACTAACGCTTTTGTTTTTCATTTTGTTTATCGAATTTGTACGTGTGTTATGTAGGTCAGACCCTTGAGGAGTAACACGGGACTGAAGCCCACTGTGAGTAATACTACTATAAAGTTATGTTTAAAAATTAGTTTTGAAAATATTGATAATAGATGATGATTTTGTGAAATTCTTATTTTATTTATAAATGAATAAATATTATGTATTTTGTTTAAATCTATCAATGGCATCCTTAGATAGTCCCAGTCATTTGGGGGACAATCTAAATATACCATGACGATGTTTGAGCTCCACCGCCATCGTGGGTTGTCTAATCATACCCGGGTTGATTTGTTTATGAGATAATTATATAAAATGTATGAATGCTCTTGCACATGCTATATGAAATGATTTTTTTTACTAATAAGCTTGGAATTCATTCATTACCACTTTACTTTGATATTACTCATTGAGTTTTAGCTCTGCCATTTTCTCTATAGATGTAGGTAAGCAATATGAAGAGCCACCTCAGAGTTGCATTTGAAGACCTTTGAGATAGCCTTATGGGAGCTGTTGCTTGAGCTGAGTCTATTATTTACCTCATTTTGGGAAAAGTTTTGAAGAGTCAACACTATGAATTTGTGTTTTGTGAGTATTTGTATTTAATTTAATTATGTGGGTAATGTAACAATAATATATATATATATATATATATATATGTAATATTCCCATATTAGTTACACACTGCTCAATGGACAGGTGTATTTTCTGATTAATATTTGTTTTAAAAAAAATTCGCTTGTGGCCCATTATTCTATTAAATATATTGTGTTTTGTCAAGATAGGCCTTCGGTAATCTAAGATTACTGACCGGTTGCCTCTCTAACCTTTAGGGCCAAGTTAGGGATGTGGCAGGGATAATAAGAGATGCAATCTTGTTTGTATTGAGGTGCTTTACTTGTCAACAAGTGAAGGCCGAACATCAGCGACTAGCAGGTTTTGTTGTAATCCTTACCAATAGCTGAGTGGAAGTGGGAACATGTCATGATGGATTTTGTAGTGGGTCTCCAGAGGACTCAATGAGGTAATGATGCTACATGGCCAATAGTCGACCGGTTAACCAAATCTGCACACTTCATACGTACACACACGAATGACTCAGTAGGATACCTTGTCGATCCGTATGTTAGCAATATAGTATGACTTCACGGGATCCCAGTTACTATTGTCTCGGATAGGAATCCATGTTTTATGGCTCAGTTGTGGCAGAGTCTATAGGGTATGTTGGGCACTAAGTTGACTTTTAGCACCTCCTATCATCCTCAGACTGACGGGTAGTCTGAGCACATCATTCAAATTTTAGAGGACATGCTTTGGGCTTGCATTCTTGATTTTAAGGGGTCGTGGAAGAGGCACTTGCCTAGTGGAATTTGCCTATAATAATAGCTTTCAGGCAAGTATTTGTATGGCACCTTTTGAGGCCTTGTGTGGAAGGTAATGTAGATATCCTGTGTATTGGGCTGAGGTGGGTGACGTACCTCTGTTAGATCTGGAATTGGTCCAGGAAACAACGAAGAAGGTTGTACTCATTGGTAAGAGGTTGGTTTCAACTCAGAGTCGTCAAAAGAGCTATGTCGACCATAGGAGGAAGCCTTTATCTTTTGAGGTAGGTGACCACGTGTTTCTTAAGATCTTGCTGAGATAGGGTTTGATGAGATTTAGGAAGAGTGAAGAGTTGTCAGCTAGGTTCATTGGACCCTTTGAGATTCTAGAGCGAATTGGAGAGGTAGCTTACCGTTTGGCCCTTTCGCCCAAACGTTTTGGGGATTATGATGTGTTTCATATATGTATGCTTCGGAAGTACGAACTTGATCCTTCACATGTGCTGGATTAGACCGATTTAGAGATAGATGAGGATGCCTCGTATGAAGAGAGGCCGGTTCGGGTGTTAGATACTCGGGGATCAAGTCTTGAGGGGCAAAACTATTTCATTGGTTAAGGTGTTATGGCGACACCATGGAGCTGAGGAGGTGACTTGGGATCGCGAGGCTAAAGTTTATGAGAAGTATCCGGATATGTTTGTTAGTGTTTGAGTTTTGTATTTAAATTTTATTGTGTTGCAATATATGAATATTATAATGTTTTGGAGATTTAAAACAGTTGTGTGTTATGGGTTGAATGGCAATGTCTTACCATTGTTTCTAACATGAGTTATTATTGTAATTGGAATAATATGTGATTGAGGTTTGATTTAAATTTCGAAGACGAAATATCTTAAGGAGGGGAGATTATCACAGCTTGCGTTAGACCCAAACCTTTCATGTTCTTGGATCCAGGATCAGATACTTTTATTGTTGTATATACTCCTTATCTTCTTGTTATTCAGATTTGGTTGTTTGGAATTGTTGGTTGTGTCCTGAATAGGTTGGGAGCTAGTTTTTTTTTTTTTTCAAAAGAATTGTTGTCTGTTTCTTTTCATGTTCGCTCGAGCAGTGAGCGGTCTTTGGGTTCTGTTAGTACTTTTGCAGGTTTACAAAACTTCTGGAAAGGGGTCTTTGTGTGCTCGAGCTATGTTTTGGTTTCTCAAGCGGTGTCACAACTTCTGTTTGACACTCGAGCAATGGTTTTGTCGGTCGAGCAATCTGTGTGTATATCAAATCAGGAAAAGGTCCATTCTGTCACTTTTTACTCTCTCTCTCTCTCTCTCTCTCTCTCTCTCTCTCTCTCTCTCTCTAAGACAAACCCACCCCTATAAGTTTAGCATCACAACTGGCCAGTAATCCGTAGAAACCTGAAGGCCTCTCAAACAAAAATCAATTTATTAAGGGCTAGCGGAAGCAAATAACAATTATATAATATCCATTGAGCTATGCAGACATATATGGGATAGAAAAATTTTAAACTTTATATACATATATCATACATCACCCTCACGTCATCACATTTATGCAGATAAGAAAAGAAGGGAACTTAGCCTTATTTACAAAATAAACAAAAACTTAAACTTTAATCATATAGCCATGACCACTTGACATATTTAGAACCTCCACAGGAGGCACATAGGTTGGCTGACAAGATAGAGTTCAGGCAGAAGCTCTAGGCCTAGTCACGCACCTAATCACCTACATAAATAAATAATAAGTGAGCTGGAGCCTAGTGAATAACAACAAAGTGAAGGTTTTAATGAATGATGTCCATAATAGATTCATAAATCAGAATTCAAATTAGAAATAGATTCATATACATATTCAGATTTGCAAACAGTCATACGTAGTACATCCATTAGCGCTAACAGATCAGATTGGTCATAAAGACCCACGTGCAGAGTAGGTGATCATATAGACCCATATACAGAGCAGATGGTCACATATGACCCTTATATAAAACAAATCAGAGAGATAATTATGCATAATCAGTTCCATGAATGGAACCCACATGAAACCTTAGTACCATGTAACAGATAACAGATACACATGATGCTAAGGATGCTATGATACATTTCATAAATAGGATAATCATTAATCGATATAGAAAACATCATTTCAGAAAACAGAGCTTATCGTATCAGTCAAAAAATACTTATAATTGAACATATCTCTACAAGGTTGTTACTTACAAATAGTGTAGACGTCCCCGAACGTCCCGAGATGGAATCTCATTTTGTCCATTTGGGCTTACTACAGTTCAGGACTCAATGTCACAGTCCTATATCTAATCTCGCATAGTGCAATGCAAGACCGATGAATCATCAAAAAGTCTAAATCCGGCAAATCGTTTTTGAAAAATTGATTTTTAGAAGCAAGTGCCAAACATGGACTACTTTGCCAGATGCGGAGTCGCCACCTAAATATTTATTTTTGAAAGAATTTAGGAAACCCTGACTCGTTGCCTAAGGCCACATGTCCGTCATCACCAAAGTTACCTCGGCTCGAGAACTTGGGCACGATTGGGGAAGGTCACTTCGTGAGCACCCCCGCTCGCCTGATCAAAGATCGGTCTCTACTAACCATGATATCGAGTTTTGAAAACATTATGTACTCTTATTCTGGTTATTAGCCTAGAATTACTATGTCATGTACACAACATACAAGTATAGACTAGATCGCCAAAGTTGGAACAAAACATCGCATATCCGTTTGTTTTGAAAATGGATTTGAAGTTGCTACTCGCAAGTAGGCTAAAAACACGGGTTTCGACGAATTATTGCAATTCAATCAACCCAACCTTCACCCACAGGCATTTAGGCAGTTATATCACGTAAGCAGATAGCCTCATAGTAAGCATGCTGTCATGGCAACACTCACACACATGCGAGGATGCTAAAGCGTAAATGCTTACCTAGTACTCCCAACCAAAACAGAAACTAGTTAGTAATCAAATGCATGATACTAGTTCATGTTAAGATGGCTAATGCAACACATGCAAAATGCAACTAGAAATAGGCTTGGCTATTCTAAGATGTCATGTGAAATGCAACTTGATACATGTATTCAAATTGGAATTGAAATACAATGCAGTTAGCATGATGCACCGAGCCCAGTGCATGCAATACGAATGAATGTGAACATGCTATCATAAGTATGCTAATTGAAACGTGTCCTAAAACTAACCATTGAAAGCAGGCAAGTAAAAAGGAGAAAGAAGTGGGGGTTAGAAGACATGCACACACTCACGCACACTTATTACAACATTGCCCTCTCTCGGAGGGTCCGAATAAATAATACAAACCAAATAAATAATTAACTACCCTAGCTAATTAAATATTACAAAATTCTAATTAATTAACAAATTAATTACAAAAGGAGGTGGCCGCAGCCCTGTCTCGGAATGATGGAACGATGCATGCTCGATTCGCCTAGCTCGGAAACTCGTTGCCATGCCACATGTTGTCTCTGTTTACACTGTTCAGCACCTCTGAGAACTGCACAAGTCCCAAGGACGCTTCTGAACCACCTTCTGAGCACTGTGGAAGGTCACCGGCCAAAAGGAAAGGTCATCGGCCATTGGAAAATGGTCATCGGCCATAAGTGGAGCTCTCGACCAACAATACATGGCCGGCCGGCACTGAAGATGGCCGACCGGCCATCTCTTTCTGCAGAATCCTGTTTTTCTGTAGCAGAGGGTAAACAGAGCATGGCAATGTATTTTCAAAGAAATGTATGCACAACCACCCTCCCTATCATGTTTAAGACTCAAGGGAGTGTAGTTTTCGACCCTCGGACCATCAATCACGCATTTCAATGCATGATGGCCAAAGAAGCCAAGTGTGCAACTCAATATGGAATGAAATGCACAAAACACATAAAGGGCCCCAACCTCTATCATGATTGATCAAGAGGCAGGAGATGCACACACAATGCAATGCAACCTCGGCAAGCAAGCAAGCATGCAAATAACTCAAGTGTGCAACAAATCTAATGCAACATGAGCATGTTAACATGCAATATGCAATAGGCATACAACCTACACATGTGGACATGTATAGCATGCAACAACATGCAAAATGAAACAAACATGCAACAACATGGTGAGGTGGACTTACACTAACATGGGTAGCTCTCAAGCATGCCAAAATCAGTGGCCAAATGTGTTGGGATGGTGGCTCGGAATGCACAAAGATGGAGCTCATGCAATTATCCATAAATGAAGCATACAAGCACAACTCTCAAACGCATTTAAAAAATGATAAATGCATGTGCATGACCATGAAACATGGACTGAAATTACACTACAAATGATGCCAAATCATTGAAATAGGCCAAGTAATGCATACTAAATGACTCAATACACAAAGCTTACAAGCAAGATTGAACCAAAGCTATGCAAAAAAAGTCATGGGTGACCAAGACAACCAAAATCAGACCTCAAGCATACCAAAACATGGATAAAATCTTCTTGAAGTCAAGCCAAAAACATGCTAAAAAGACATGTCACAACATGACGCATGTTAGGCTATTTCATGGGATTGCATGGCAAGTGTATGGAGCATGCAAAGGCTAACCAAACCAAACCTAAACAAAGGTATGACATGATAAAATAAGCCCAAGAACATGCTAAAATGGACACAACGTAGGCTAAAATGAGATGTTACTTCAAGGAGCATACAAAGCTAGTGTGTGTGATTTACACTACAAGTTTATGAGGCATGCAAGGGCCAACCAAACCAAGCAAAAATAGATTTAAGGCATGTTAAAACTACACCAAAAAACTACGGAGATGGCCCAAAAACAAGCTAGAAACACATGCTCAAACATGAGGCATACAAGACTAGTTTGCAAAATTTACACTACAAGTGTATAAACCATGCATGTAATGACCAAGATAGGAAAAAATAGTGGCATATGACAGAAAAATAACCACAAATACCAGCTAAGACATGGCCAACATGAACATAACAAAGGTGCTCACATATGAGGCAAATATGACAAGTATTGAAGACAACAAGGAGAGGGGATGACCCTCTCCTTCTTAGGACCTCAAAACACCACCCCTTCAGTGGTAAGAAGGCCAATACAAGGTGGTCCCGAAGCTCACAAAAAAGGCACAAAAATAAGTCCAAACAAGGCCTAAGAGGGGGTAAACAACCCCAAACACAAAAGTGATCTTAAAAAACTTCAAAAGAATGCAAAAAAAGAACTTTTATCAGTTATAAGTTAAGCTCAAAACAGCATGAAAGATAGGCTAAAAGTGTGTGCAAAAATGGGGAATAAAGAGGGTAGTTCTCACCCTTGATGCACAACTGCAAAACCAGCAGGTTCTTGGACCAAGAACCAACTCTTTAACCTCTAAAAATGACCTCCAAGAACCTTAGATGAATGGTGGAGGTGTGTGGCTATGAGGTGTGGTGTAATAGGCCAAGAACAAGACCCTTTTGAACCCAAAATATAGAGATATAAAGAGAGATATATCTTGGAGCCTTAAACAAATTTTTTGGAACCTCTCTAAAGGAGAGGGAGGCCCTCTCTTATAGAGAAACAAGAGGTTCAAGCTTCTTGGAGAAGCTAAAGAGGTTCAATGATCTTGGAGAAGCTAAAAGGGTTCAAGCTTCTTCAAGAAGCTAAAAAGATTCAAGCTTCCTCAAGAAGCTAAAAAGGTTCAAGCTTCCTCAAGAAGCTAAAAAGGTTCAAAAGGTTCAAGCTTCCTCAAGAAGCTAAAACAAGGGTTCAAAAGGTCCAAGCTTCCTCAAGAAGCTAAAACAAAGGTGCATATCCTCCATACACGTGTATAGAAGGCAGGGTCTGTGCTTACCAGCTGGCACAACTGGTATGCATAATGCCTGAAAAAGGCAAAGAAAAGGTCTCGGCCAGAAAAAGTGGCCGATTGACCAAAACAATGGTCGGCCGACCAAAAACAATGCCAACCGGCCAATACCTTTGGCCGGTAGCAAGAAAACAGGGCTAGTGGCCTCAAGCCATGGCCGGTGAGGTGTGGGGATGGCCAACAAGTCATTCCCTGCCCTCAGAAGCAAAAACACAAGTGTTTGGTCCATGACCAAGCACAAAACAGCCAAGTTGAGAGATATTGAGGTAAGGCGCGTAGCCGAGACCTCTGAGAACTCAAAACAAACACGAACACGGATGATCATCGAGTGTTCAAACGATGACGTCTAAGTTTTGAGGACGATAAAAAATGGGGTGTCTACAAATAGCTTCAGAAGTAGATCAGACAGATTAGACAGACGATAGCGTGTGACCTACACAAACAAATAACATATACACATTGAAACACAATACCACTTCCTTGATCAAACTTAACTTCTCTTGTATTTTTATTTTTTATTTTTTTGGTTTAAATAATCTGAAGTTCTATTATGCTTATTCTTTCTTTCTCAAATAAACCAAATTCTTATTTCACGTATTCTTATTTTAGTTATCCTTTCTTTCCAAATGAACTAATTTCTTACTTTGTTTCATAATCAATTGACTTGTGTTGGTTCTTAACTTATTAATCCTCCATGACTCATAATTCATGCCTAAGAATACTTGGAAAGAGATGAGACTGAAAATATGAACTTTAATGCAATTTTTCCAAAATATGCTGAAAACAGTTATTCGCTCGAGCGAACCTTTAGTCGCTCGAGTGGTTTGTAAAAAACTACAAAAGTACTAGAAGCCTTCAATGTGCGCTCGAGCGGTAATTAGTCCGCTCGAGCAATCTGTAAAATTCTAGAATTTTGAATTTCTCAAACATGGCTTCCAAATGCATTTTTCAATCTTGGACCCATACATATCTTGATCAAATCTTTGAAAAAAATTTAGAGAACATAAATACTTATTTATTTATAAATCATTTGCTCAAAATCTCGTTAAATTGTTAAAACTTAAATCAAAACTTCATGCATGCAAATATTTTCAACTTTTTTTCCTTAGAAAAATAAGTATGAAATTAAATATGAAACTCATGAATTTTTCTGAAATAGAATTCAATACAAAACTTTCATACATCAATACTTTACAAATCCAAACTCAAAATCATGAAACCCAATTATTAATTAATTTATTTGAATCAAAACCTTACTTAATTTCAAAATCAAAACCCATGAATTCATGGTTTCAAAATTTTTTCTTTACAATCAAATGTACAATGAAATTGCATGTAAATCATGAAGCTTATTTTAACTATAACTTTCAAAATCACCCCAAAATTGGTGAAACTACAAATTATCTTCCATGATCATACATGTAACCCATTTCATGCTCAAAACCCAATTTATTTCCAATTTCATGAATGTAATCCCAAACTCAAAAATAATATGCTTAAATTGATTAAAAATTCTGAAATTACATTACATGCATGGGTTTAGGATTAATATCCAACTATTTCTTAGTTTTGAAAACAAATCAAAAACCCCATTTATCTTCAAGATTAATTCTAGATTTCCATGTTGAAAACATGAAATTGATTATCTCAAATTCTTCAAGATCGAAGATGCATGTATAATGAGAGTATTAAAACTTATAGAATTTGCTATTGCATGTAACAATGAGACTTAATTTCGTGCAAGACTACAAAATCAAACCCAAAATAATTAATTTTCTAAATTAATTTCTTAGTTCTTGACCTTAATTATTTTCTTTTCATTATATGTAAAATTCTTACTATTGGATTATATTTCTTCTTAATTTTCATAACATGAAATTAAACATGTGAGCCATGAATTTTTCTGAAAACATGCAAGATATATACTCTTATGTATGCAAGAACTTCAAAACCAAGTTAAAAAATGGTGAAACATGAGATGTATAACCATGGATATGAGCTTTGTTTACTATTCATCATCCTCTTGACAGTTCTTAATAACATTCATGTAATTAAACCCAATTACTTCATGAATTCAACCTTTAGATTGTTAAGTTGTGTTGAAATATTGGAAATTTCTCCTAAAAATGTGTTTTTGAAAGTAAAAGATGTTTCATTTGAAATCATTAGTGTTTGACCATTGAATACAAAGGAAAGATGTTGGGTTTTGAAAAGATAAAATGATTGTATTTGTTGATGATGAGGATGAAGTTGGATATGTATTATCACTCTCATTTTGAGATTATGAAATTATGCTTCTTGTTGGAAATTTATCTATTGAGTAGAGATACCTGTTTTGGGCTATTGGTGGACAATGGCTTTGATTGTTGTAGAATTGCATAAGGATTAGATTAATTGAAACCAACTACTCATACATTTTGCATTGAACATTGTTTCATACATAAACATTGAAATTGTATTGTTTTTAAGAAAATTGGTGAATAACTTAGTGAAACTGGTTAGGGAGTGTGGTTGTGGTTTTATTATGTTGGCCTGTGTTATCCTTAGTGAAAGTTCAAAAACCCACGCAGTTAGGTGCCGATCCTTCCGGTTTGTACTAGTAAAACGGTTTGGGTAGTGCTTGTATAGATTACTGGCATACATGTAGCTACAAATTCACAATGCTTGTATCCACTGCCCTGTTTTTTTATGTAAAAGGTATTGTGTTACAAATTGATATATAACTATGGCATTGCATTGTTTTGAAAGAGAAGTGTAACGTTTTGGTAAATTGCATGCATGTACATTCATCACATCACTTTGTTAAGCATCATACAGTTTATGAAAGCATTCTTTATTGGGCTTTAGCTAACCCTGTGTAAAAAATAACTTTCAGGTGCCGATGATATGCCTCGACCAAAGATGTAGCTTGGGAGGACCTTGGAGCCGAGAGTTTCTTTTTTGTTTCTTTTACGTGAATATTTGTTGTACAAGCCTTGGGTTTTATATGTATGGAGTTCAACTCATTTTGTTGTTCCCAAGTATAAACTTGGAAAGATGTAGCCAGTAAGGCGTTAACTTATTTGTACTTTCTTTTATTCCGGTTCACTCATACATGTCATATGCTATAGATTCAAGATCTAAGATTTATGAATGTATACATGTATATGTCATTTTTTGTACAGTAAAAAGATATTAGTGGAAGGTTAATATTATTTAAGTGTCTATTTTCCTTTGAGTATCATGATGTGGGGTGTTATTTTGGGATGTTACAGTTCGCTAATCTAGTACATTACATTAAAGAAATATAATATTGTGTATATGTTCTGGCTTTGCTATTTCTTTCATATATCTTACCTACTTACATTTAGTCCTCAATCCATGGGCTTCTCTTTGGACTTGAGACACTCCTAAGAGCCTTCCAAACAACACTGTTACAGTTGAAACCTGATCCAAAAGTGATTTGACAAATTCGATCACCTCTCTTGATCTTTGCATTCGCCTCTAAGTAAGCCAACTCATACCAGACACTACTACTCGAGGTATTCCCAAATCGTTCTAGAGTTGTCTTTGAAGCCTCCATGTACTCTTCTGTAAGCTCTAAGTTCTTTTGTATCTCACCAATGGCTTTCTTACTTGTTGCCATTATACAAACATGCTCAAACGCAAGCTTATAGTTGGGAATGTAAGGCTTAGAAGACTTGTTATTAAAGAGTAAAGGGGTGAAGAAATGGACTTGCTCAAAAATTGGGAGAACCAACGGGCCGAGGGTGGTTATATTAGCTTCGAGAGCATGTCCTCCCACCTCAATCAAATCTTTGCTTACCGACAGACCTTTCTTCCCCTTACCATCTTCCTTTAGATGTACACTTTTGAAGCTTCTATTGTCCATGCCTTTGTGTGTGCGAACTAGCTACATGCTCATGCAACACAATCAACAATATATTAATTTTTCATATGTAAATGTAAATTTTAATGTAACGTAATGTAATTAAGCTCAATTAGTTTATATATATTACATCATCAAAAACTTTTATTGATATTGAATTGAACTAGATACATAGTGACAAACTTTCATACACAGTTTGAAAAATGAGCCACAACATAACATCGTTTTGGCTTCTATAATGGTGGGATTGAATTTCATAAGTGTAATTGACACCACCGTTAAGTAACAGTGATGATCGCGTCTACCATATTTAAAAACTAGTTTTTTTTTCTCATTCTCCCCTCTTTTAGGTTCAATTTTTGTTTATTCACCAACACTAAATATTGAATATAAATTTTATATTTAGTTGTATTTTGTGTTCCTTATATAAATCATATGATTTTAGTGTGTAAAATAAAATAAAAGCATGATATTCAAATTTATGTATTAAACATATGTAACTTGCAAATTTAAAACACAATATTATAAATTATAAATATTAATAACAATAAAGTAGTGCATATGACACTTGAATTCAACAAAGTTAAAGAAAAATATATCAAAACTCCCATTATAGAAACTTAAAAATATAATAAAATTTAGTACGTATATTGGTCATGTTTTAAAAAATATACTAAATCCCACAAAAAAAGTTTTAAATATCAAAAAATGTGATTTTCAAATAAAAATGCAAGTATCAATATGTTATCACGGAATTGTGCAAAGGAAAAAGGAATTCATTATTTCAATTGTCACAACTATTTCGCTATAGCCGTTATACTCTATAACCGTATTAGCGTTCATATGGTGTACGGAAACTAAGACAGTTATACAATTAGTGTACCTGTTTGAGCTCATACTTGGCACGCAATCTATCGAGGAGATGATTGGAGAGCAACATGGCGGCAGCCCCCATTCGAAAGAAACAATTAGGAAGAAGCATGTCAAGGTCATTGCCAGTGTACCAAGAAAATGTTACAACTTCTGTGCTCACTACCAATGCGTATGAGGCTGGATATGCACTTAAAAGGTCTCTTGCTAAATCAATGGCTACAATCCCAGCAGCACAACCCATCCCACCAAGGTTGAAGCTATTTACATTATGCCTAAGCTTGTAGTGGTTTATTATCATTGCTGACAATGATGGAGTTGTGTTTAGAATACTACAATTCACAACCAGGATTCTGATATCCTTTGTTTGGATTCTAGTGCTAGCAAGGACATCATCCACAGCCCCAAACATCACCATTGCTGCCTCTTCTCGCCCATCCTTTAGATTAATTTTATAATCAGGATGGAATATTACTCTTGGCAAGTAGGTCTCATCTCCTATCCCAGAATTCTCAAGGGCTCTCTGCTGAAATTCAATAGCTGTTTCATCAAATTTGCCAGATTTTCTAGCCAAAACCATATACTCTTCCTTTGAGATCTGGGTATTATTATTGAATTAAAATTTAAAAGGCTGACTAGTCTAGTATCACTTTGCGGTTGTACAAATTAAAATTCTAAGAAATTATGATAATAATAATGTCTATCATGCAACAACAATCCAATAAAAAATCGGATAAATTACATTTTGTCCCTTCTATATTTGGTCATTTTCTCACTTTGACCTCAGAAGTTTAATTTTTTCTACTTTGGCCTTCATGTTTTAATTTTTTCCCAATTTACTTCTAAGGCTAATTTCTATTATAAATTTAACCCAAAAAAGAAAAAGAAAAAAGCACATTCGCAGTCACATGACATAAATTTATTTTATTATATATAACTCATACATTTGACACAAACTCAAATCCCAATATAATAATATATTTTATATTATATGATAGTTATCATGGCATTTTCTGTCTAAATTTGAATATAAATTAGCTTTAAGAGTAAATTGAAAAAAATCGAAACATGAAGGGTTAAAGTAAAAAAAAATAAAATAAAATTTAGGAGCCAAAGTGAAAAGTAACTAAATATAAAGGGAGACAAAGTGTAATTTATCTTAAAAAATCAAACAAAAAATATATATGACTTTATAGTCGATCAGTTCAATATAATTGATCCAAGCAGCAATCTATCACCTAAGAAAATATTACAAATATTGTAAATAATTTCATATCTTGAAATTATATATACGAATTGTATTGCGTTGCATTCAAGAACAAATTAATGAAAAACAAGTAATCAACTGGAAGTATGTAATTTGCAAATTAAAGGAATATATGTAGGAATGCATATCCTCTATCTCCTTATGGTGCCCCTTTCTACACCCCATTAATTCTGTTGGTCTATGATGACGATATGAATAACAATATTAATATGAGATATATAGTCATTGGAAACTTTACTTATAAATGTCACCTTGAGAAATTATAATTTATTTAGTTTTAAATATTTTTTTATAGATTAATTAGTTCGATTGATTTTGAAAATGTAAATTTAATATATTATTTGAAAATTAGATTTACAATTATACCTATATTTCTATTATATTTCACTTTTTTTTTGTTTTGTTTTTGTTTTTTTGTTTTGTTATTTTTGTTGTTATTATTATTATTTTTTTTGGTGCTAGAAATTTAAAATATACAGCCTATGAGAATCAAATTTGAGATAGTTTTTTATTTAATTTTTATTTTTATTTAGAATGACTTGAAATGTATGATTTTTTAAACATTTTAAAAGGAGTACAAAAATGGATTGAAATATGAGATTCTTCAAACATTTCAAAAGAATGTGTGATTCTTCAAACATTTCAAAAGGAGTATAAAAATTCCTTTGTAAGTTTTGATCAAATGTATAATTTCAAGCAGTAACACTCCAATATAGCGCTCAAACGTAACACTCCAAAAAAATTCCTTAGTGCATTTTTTTCGAACGTAATACTCTAATATAACACTCTAAAAAAATTCTTTTGTGTAACATTCCAATGTAACACACAAAAAAACTCTTTAGTGTACTTTTTCCAAACGCAACACTCAAAAAAAAAAAAAAAAAAGATGCGAGATTTTTCAAACCATTCCAAAATGAGTACAAAAATTCCTTAGTAACCTTCGGGCAAATGTATAATTTCAGATTGTGAGCGTTACGTATACAAAAAGTGCACTAAGGAGATTTTTTTAGGATTTTTATGTGTGTGATATTAGAGTATTACATTTAAGATTACATTGATTGGAGTATTACGTTTGCGAAAAATACACAAAAAAGTTTTTTTGTGTATTGGATTAGAGTGTTACGTTTAGGAAACATACACTATGGAGGTTTTTTTTTTTTTTTTTTTTTTTTTTTTTGTGTTACATTAGAGTTTCACGTTTGGTAAAAGTACACTAATAAATTTTTTTAGAGTGTTACATTATTACGTTTGGAAAAAGTACAATAAATAATTTTTTTGGAGTATTACATTAAAATGTTATATTATTGTTCGTAATGTGGGATTTGTTCCAGAATGAGGGAAAATCCAAAACCACTATAGAGCGGATTACCCAAATGTGTAATTTCATATTTAGAGAAACTCACTTTTGTCTCTAAAAAATGAAACCCAAACGAGTAAGTAACCATCATTTTATATAATTTTCACTTTAATAAAACATTTATGTTCATAAGGAAAATAAAAAATAAAAACTAAACAGTTCACAAAATCATATTTTGAGATTTATTAGTACTTCACCACTATCTATAATATGTAACAAAACTAAACAAAAGGCAATCCTAATAAATTAACAGTTCTTTTTTAATATAAAGCTCAATTAAAAAATAAAAACTAAATTTTTTTCCTAAGTAAAAATTTATTCTCTTTAATAAATTATTGCAACGTTGACAATTTTAATAAATTGATCTTTTTATGTAATAGTTCACCCTTGGTTTTTCTACAGATGAATGTTTTATTTATTTATTTTTGAGTTTTCTTTTCATTCTCTTTTTTGTTGTACTAAAATAAAATGTTGAACCTCACTTGTATATAAATAAAAAGAATTTTTTTGAAGTTCCCTTTTCTATGATCTAATGTTTTATTTTTATTTTTATTTTGATAATGTTGTGTATTGGATTTTTTGGCATTTTGATAATATGAATTTTTGGTGTGATATGAATTTTCGTGTTCCAGGTGTGCACAACTTAATTGGTTTACTCCAAGCCTTATATCTAATTGCATGCACAATTTAACTCATAACTTTCTGATTAATCTTCTTCTTCTTCTTCTTCTTCTTCTTCAATTTTTTATTTCATTTTTTTTTTTTTTTTGAGAAGGAAATATAATACAGGAGTTTTTATCAAATGTGAAACTTGAGAAAAAATCTTGCAAGATTAAAATAAAAAAAAAAAAAAAAAACATGGCTCGTCAAGCATATGATTGATGTGCAAAATGACATAAAATAAGCATATATTATCATTCTGTAGATGTTTAGAACAATTTCAATATGAAAAGTAAATAGAACAATCTAATTCACTAATGAATTTATGATAATACCGTATCAATTTCACAATTAAAGAGTGAATTTTATTTAGGATTTTTTTGTTTTTTTTTTAATGGAATATTATATATTTAGAAAGGATTCTTACCTAAATCAGATTGCCATTTTTTTAGTTTTATTACCTATTATAGATTGAGTTACAAACAAGCCAAGCGGAACTGAATTTTTAAATGTTCAAGCTTGTTTATCAAGAATTAGTCAAGTTGGAGCTTGGCTAGTTAAAAAATTGAGAAACTCAAAGTTGGCTTGAGCCAACTCAGTTACACATGAACGACCTGATTTCGAGCTTGAACTCTTCCAAAAAAACACTATGAGAAAAATATACAAGAATGCTTATATTAATAATAAATTTTATCGATCAAATATATAAATTTACATAAATACCAAACACAAATAAAAAATAAAAGAAATTAATAAAAACGTATTTGGTATATTATGAAAAATAAATATTAATTTAATTTATTTATGTTCACGAGCCTTATTGAGCCGAGCTTGGGTCTGTTCAACCTTGGCTCGATTAATAAGCAAATCTAAAAATCGAGTTCAAGCTCGTTGATTTAAACGAACCAAGCTCAAACAACCGAGCTTGAGCTATTCATGAATAACTTAGTTCATTTGTAGTTATAATTATAGATAATGACAACCTAATATTGGAAATTGATATTGTTATTCATGTCATCATCATAGAACGATAGGATTAATGGGGCATAGAAGGGGGCACCATAAGGGGATAGAGGATTTGCATTCATATTGCAGGCGTCGAATTTAACAGGAACAACTACCCATGAACAAACAAATTAATTAATTAATAGGCAAAGATAAGGATGATTTTAAATAATTTGACGTACCTTGAGTTCAGTTGGTGGGCGAAAACAAGCAAAATCAAGTAAATAAGTAGATGGTGGCATCAAATGAAGATAAATATATAGAATTAAGGCTAAAAAGAGTCCGGTAGAGGAGAGAAAAAGAGCGTTTGTGAGGTGCAATTTCAAGGAGAAGAAATGATCTTCCCATGTTAGTTTCCCTATTTGAGCACTGAGAATGAGGGCGGCAAGTGGTGCAATGACTAGAAAATAAAAGCCATGGCTCATAAGGTAACTATAACCGAGCTTCACATTTTTCAGATTCACAGAATTGAGGAAGTCAGCCAAGCCATGCCGGACCCTCACAGAGAAGCTCATGGATCCAGAATAGGGCCCTGAATCCTCGATCCCCCACTTCACGATCTCAGTTGATAGAATCTCCGCCTTATGATTATGACTATCCATGGAGGAAGAACAAAGTTTAATAAGTTGATATATATATATATATATATAGGATGGATTAGAAATAATCTGAATAATTAGTTGATGATCATCATCATCAAGATGATGAGCAAAAATGGTTCGAGGAAATTAAGGAAATATATACATACATTTGTGTAAAAAGAGAAACATGGTTTTAGTTAGCAACAATCAACATGAATACTAGTAGTTGAATGCATGGGGAGTGGGATGAGGTGCAGCTGATGCTTAATATATTGATAGAAAATATTAGTAAATTAATGCGAAAGGTGACGTTTATCATAATCTGGGCCGGCCTTGAGATTTAGGAGGCTCAAGAAAAACTTTAGAAATGGGGCCCTCTTATATTGAAAAAAAAAATTCATAAATAAAGTGATAAGTTACAATTTTTTTATTTGTTTGTACTCATAAAAAAATTTATTTGCACATATAATCATTAAAATTATAAATAAAAATTTACTTTTATATATTAAGATAGGAAGTAATCATTACAAATAGTTTTGTTTCTTTTTTTTTTAGCCCATGTTTAATTAGGCCTATAGTATTTAAGTTTATATATATATATATATATATATATCTAAAACACAAAATTATATTTGAGGGTCCTTATTTTCAGTCCAAATTTAAGAACTCAAGGCACAGGCCTCTCTTGCTTGTCCTCAGGGTCCGTCCTGATCATAGGTAACAGAATAAAGGCTTTTTGTGCATGAGTGTACTTGAGCAGCTGGTTTGTAGCCCCACACAACTTGTGCCCTTGCGAGAGAGAGAGAGAGAGAGTCATGCTTAATGTGGTCTTCTTTATTATTATTTCTTGAACGTTGAAATTACATATGTTCTTCATTTAAGTTCATAGAAGGTGCAAAACAAAAGTTATATGATGAGTTATGGTACAATAATCATCTTTACATATCACATTGGATTAGCATGTTTATAAAGACATTTGAAGAGAAAAAAACGATGTCAACGGAGAATTGGGTCAACAATTTAAGAGTCCAAGTAATCCATCAAATTACAGAGTCCAAGTAAAAAATGAGGGCGGGTTACATTCAACATCTTTTCTATAATTGCATGACGCAACTCAATTTTTTCAACAAGCATAAGCACTGCTTCCAATTATTTGAAGTTGCATACATCCTCATCAGCTATAAAGCAATCATGTAATCATTTCTTTTCCTATATTCCCAACTAAATTAGGTGCATTAATTGATTGAGGTTAAAATTCATTTAACCCTATTGTGGTTTGTGGTAAAAGTACTTTACGTTTTATTATTCAAATATAATCAGAAAATTTTCATGTGATTTTGAATCAAAACATAACCATTAGCACTGTTAATTATAAATATGAAAAGACTATAATACATTCAAATCTTATACTTTTTTTTTAATTTTTTTTTTTTATCATTTTCTTTATCTCTCCTCTCTTATACACATAATTTATAATGTTTGACATTACTTCAATTAAATTATAATACTTAAACTTTTTAAATTATTTATTGTAATTCTTCAGTTTTTATTCTAATTTTAATTTAATTATATTTTAGATTACGGTTAATCCTAAATATTTAATTATTTATTGTAATTTCTTATTTTTTAGTCTAATTTTAATTTAATTATATTTTATGTCACAAATAATTCTAAATTGTTAATTATTAATTAGTTTTTTCAACATGTTAATTTAATTTTAATTTAATCATATTTTAGATCAATTTTTAATTATTATTTTTTATTTATTTTTATTTAATTATATTTTATGTTTTAGATCAATCTTTAATTATATATTATTTTTTTTATTAAAATATTAATCTAATTTTAGGTTGAGAGAAAATTGGGGTAAAGTAGTCTTTTTGTTGTATTAATTTCACTTAATTTTTTTTCAGAAAATTAAATCCATTCTCAATAATGGCGTGTGTGATATATATTCCATTAGTTTGGATGTAAAACTTAACAGTGACACTTCACTCCAAAATCACATGGGGACTTTCTGATTATGTAAAATATTCTAACCCCAAACCACAAGAGGATAAAATGAATTTAACCCATTAATTTATCTTACTTATGCATGTAGCATTTCACATGTCCATACCATTTTAAACGACTTTCTTAATTTCGCTTCCAGTCATATTTTCCCTCATCATTCTTTTATTCCTTTTAGAAAAATGCTGCTATACACACTCGATGATAAACATTGGAGATGGTTTGAAACTCTTAATCAAGGGTAATTATTGAGTAATGCCGGAATATAGACACATGGTATTTCCTATTATATGATTAGTGGAGAAGGTCGATAGATGGGGTAATGTATTAGGTGATTGGAGAATATGAGGGGATATATTAAATAATAATTGATTAGGGAGTACAGACACATAGTACTCTAGGATTATTGAATAATTTCCCATCAATTTGACAACCTTCACTTGGAACTAAATACACCCAAATGGACTTTAGTCCGGTGAAACATCCTAATCCACTTTTCCAAGACCAATTTGAGCCCCCATGACCCTAGGGTTCAATTCCTTTCAAAACCTAAATTGTCCCTTTTGGTCCTACCAGTGGGTTTCGTTTTTGGATGGACTAATAGGCCAATCCCATGAAATAATCCCTCAAAATAAACTCACTTTTGGATTTCCAAAATTTGTCAATTCTATTCTTTAGTATTGTGAAATAGATTTCCAACAATACAAAATTTGCTTGAATTTGATTTTCTAGCTATTTTATGATGGCTCTTCAGTTTTTGAAAAGTAAGGACAAAATGATGTTTTAAAAAAATCTACAGACTGAATTTTGATTGGACCTTTTTTTTATTATTATATATATTTCAAATTAGACTTAGTTAGTTACTAAATAAAATTATTTTGAAAATATTTTAAGGCAAAGCTCATAAACCACATTTTGGAACTTAAAAACCATACAAATTGCGAAGAAAATACACCAGGCCTAGATGGTTGAGCACTAAAACATTCGAACCGGTTGTCTTGTCCCATTTTGTTGCACCGTGACCCATTTTCTATTTTGAGCCAAGTTGTGTGGGAAGTGAAACCCTAAGATAGTTTAACCTAATTCCACATCAATTTTTAGCCTTCAAATCCTATTTCTGGAGTCAGTGGGAAAGCCAAGAAACTAAGCCAGAGGGGACACTTTATAATTTAAATTTTTTTGTAATCAACAATAAAATAATAATAATTTCTAAGCTAAATTTATGTATAAAAATTTAATTATTCATTATTAATAGCAACTAATCAAAATTATATAATAATGTGGAATAACTTGAACGCAATAGTAATGTGAGTATGCAATTTTAGCACAAAAAATTACAAATTAAAATTTTTAATTTTAGAAAATAGAAGCAAATCATTTATAATACAAATCATTATAAAATTTCTTTAATTTTTATTTGTAGAAAAATATTAGAGAGATAGTATTGATTATAAAAATGTATTTTGAATAGAAATTATTCAATAGTTCCAGAATATTATGTGGCATTGATAACGTTGTATTTCCGATATAAGAAATCGCAACTCACACTAAGTGATTCACTTATTATCTTCCATCTACCTAAAAATAATGAGTTACTATGCCCCCGTTTGGGAAGTGAGTTGGCTTTTTGACTTTTTGACTTTTTTGCCTATTTTAGCCTGGGGCTAAAAAGCCTGGTTTGGGAAGGGCTTTTTGACTTTTTTGACTTTTTGGTGAGGTGTCATCTTGTTAAAAGAGCAAATTGCCCTTTTCCAATTTTTTTATTTTTTAATTTGGGTTGGGATTTGGAATTATTTCCGTTTTTTTTTTTTTTTTTTTTTTTTTTTTTTTTTTTTTTCAGTTTTGGCTTTTTGGTGAAAAACAAAATTTTTTGGTATGTTTTTTTTTTCGGTATTTTTTTTTTACAATTTTGGCTTTTTGCTTAAAATATATATATATATTTTTGGATTTGGCTTATTTTTGTTATTTTTTATTTTAATTTTTTCTGTTAGGTTTCGATTTCGCCTATTTTCCTAGTTTTTGTTTTTTTTTTTTTTGGGTTTGGATTTCGGTTTTTTTTTTTTATATTGGGTGTCGATCTGCCGACTTTTGCTTAATTTTTTTATTTTTCATTTTTTTTTATTTTGGGTTTGGAATTGCCATATTTTGGTTTTTCTTTTTTATTTTAATTTTTTTATGTAGGGTTTTGATTTTGCGTTTTTTTTTTTTTTTTTTTTGGGGTTTCGCTTTGGCATTTTTTGCTTTATTTTTTTTGTTGACAATTTTTTCATATTGGGTTTCGATCTCCCGAATTTTGCAAATCCAAATTTTTTATTTTTTATTTTTTTTAATATATTTTTCAGATTTTGCGCTAATTTTTTTTTTCTTTGAATTTTTTTATTTTGCGCTTGGATTTTTCGTATTTTGTTTAATTTTTTTTCCTGTTCCTTTTTTTAATTTTGGGTTTGGATTTGACGTATTGTGCTTAAATTTTTCGATTTTTATTTGCGAATTTATGTTTTTGTCTTTTTATTGTTTATTTTTTTTACTATAACTATGTTTTTTTTTTTTGTCTTGGATTTTTATTTTTAAGTATGTCTTGTTTTTTTTTTTAATTGGTATACAATAACTTTTTTTTTAATATATTTATGTGTTTCATTTATTTGTAATTTACGTCGCACATGACAATTTGTCTATTCTTTTCCTTTTCCATTTGTTTTTATCTGTTTCACCCTTTTTTGGTTTTTCCAAAAGCAAAGTTCGTATGGATTGTTGTTTTTCAAAGTTAGGCACGTCAGCAACTGGAAGGGGTTACATTCCCGTGGAAACTCATACATATTGTACATGATAATATATTTGAATACAGTCTGTTTCACGTGTGTCATTATGTGACAACCATATGAAAATTATTTTGACTACTATATATTTCCTAACATTCCGTTCTTACGCATGTAACATAATTTGTCACGTATGTGAAGGCGGACCAATGCCATATGGGGGTCCTCATCTCCAACCATTAAACCATCCTCGTCATGTTCAACTTCTGGTATGGCATATATTATTGTCATAGCCTCTTCCTCGTCACAGATTGGCTGAACAGTTGTTGGGTTACCTGTGTTTCGCCGTATATAATTATGTAATGCCATTGACGCACCTGCTAACTGAACTTGCACATTTGCAAAGTCATACCGAGGCATGTCTCGAATAAACCCCCATCGCTGTTTCCAGGCACCGAAAGTGCGTTTCACCACACTGCGTAAGGACGAGTGCACGTTGTTAAATAATTCCCTTGGCGTGTTTGCCATCCTGTTCCGTGCAATACGTCGGAATTCTTGTTGGTGGTAACGGTCACCTTTGAATGGTGCTAAGTAACCAATCCGGTTTGGATAGTCAGAATCGACAAGATAATATTTGCCTGCAGATATGACAACAATGTATGACACAAAAAACGAACATTCTGCGTCATTTTCATATAACGCTTTCTGAGGAAAAAATTAATACATTATTAAATCTATTAACAGGACCATGTGTTACCTTCGTCAGGATGTGGGAAGGGGATATTCTCATTTGTTAGTATCTCATTGAATATGCGACTATCATGCATACTTCCTTCCCATCCGCAAGAAATGAATATGAAACACATGTCAAAATCGACAGCGGCCATTATATTTTGTGTGTGACAGTATTTCCTACCGAAATATGTTGCCGCATCTGGCCCCGTAACCCATGCACTGACATGTGTTCCGTCTATTGCACCAATGCAGTCCTGTAAACATGGATCATATGTTTTGTTTCGTAACTTTGTAACAAGTGTTTCAAATTTGTCACGTGCAGTTAATAACAAAAACCATATATATTGTCTTGATTTATATGTCAATCATGTTTTGCTAAAGTACCTTGAACGGTAGGTATTTCTGTCTAGACCGCACATATGGATGTATACGATGCTAACTGTATGTGGGCCGGCAATGGACAACAGTGAACTCTTTCATGGAATTTAATACGTTATGCATGTGCCTCGACACAGTCTCCCCGGAATGTTGGAACCGTTCCTGGATTTCCCGATTTTGCTTCCCTTTCAAAACATGGATAAACATCGCAACGCTTTCTTCAACAGCTAAGCCATGTGGACGTTGCGGGACTTGTAACCCAAAATCATTTACTAATGTCTCACACAATGCGGCAAAAACTTCCTTCGGCATGCAAACATTTTCCTCAAAGCGACCCATATGCCCCGCATATAGTTCGCATATCCATGTATTCCCGGTTAGTATAGAAGTGCGACATGGCGTTTTATTCATGTGTTTTTGGTACCATTCTGTCGCCAACTGGCATGCTTTTAGAAATATGCAGTTCTGTTCTTGTTGCACCTGGACCGCCATTTGATTAAGCATTTCATTATTTCATCATGGTTGCTTCCATCCCAGGGATTCATCGCGTCTTCGTTGATGCGAAGCCTACAAAAGTGGCAGCCTTTCAATCAGTTGGCACGTGATTCATTGACTTAAATTATATTGAATTTTGCAATTATACAATGCCGACATTGTTTTTAATGAAAGCAATGCTGTGACCAATGTCCTTTGGAACGCATGATCATATGAATTGCACAAAAAAAAGAAGCTGTTCAACTTATGCTTTACAGGGGGGCCATGGTGGTAACAACCACAAAACTAACAAAAGAACTTGCGACATATAAGCATTCAGAAGCGTGCATCTAAAACGTAATTCCCTGTCTTAAACGTAGCGACACAAAATATTAAAACGTAAGCATCCCATTCATTTCCCAAAAACGAAGCACAACCATGCTTCCGGTCCGTCAACCCATGTACTTACCTAAAACTTGTTGCTGTCCGTAGCTAGCAAGAAGAAAAAAAAAAAAGACAGAATGCAAAACATGCACACACCACCATCCTGTTTTAGTACATAGCCAACTGTACCATAAGTCTAAGTTTTAAAAAGGAAGAAACGGACATGCATCTTCAACACTCGTAAGACCGATACATCACATCCGGCGACCCCCAAATAGGTTTGTAAATGGCCCCGACGCAGTACACTGGAGCTGCTTCTGTGTAAGCCATCCAATCATTTGGTCGTCATCAGGCTGGCACATCATGACCTCCCGGTAATCGGCGTTATCCATAAGTGTGGAGGCGAAGTGGAATAATGGCATACCAATCAGGGATGGAATACTGCTCAGTTTATGCATGCACTCGGAAATAGTGTACAGCGATTCGTTGCCTGTGAGGTGCCTGACCGTGACCTGCTGATTCTTCGAACGCACCACATCTGTCATTTTGTTCATGCTTTCCGCAATAACAGACGCACCACTTGTTGCCTTCTTTGACTTTGAGACACTTGTTGATGGCGTCTTTCTCCTTTTTGCCTTTTCAATCGGCACATGCTCCAGTGAAGAATCAGAATCCACGTCCTGTACTCATGTGGGTATCGGATCAGCAAATGGCTGGGCTCCCAAACTACGCACTGAATCAGATGAGTCCGTAGCAGCTTCAGGAAGGTTCTCTCCCGGGGTCCAATGGTGCTTCCCAGTAGCTGCTGCCCCCATGAAAACCGTCTCTATCAAGTCACGGTGTTCCAATGTTTTCTTCCTGAACTTCGCACATGCCTTGTTGATCTGCAGACATGTACATGTGTAAAAGAGGTAGACGCTATATTTCATATAAATAAATTTTATTGAGGTTGAATGAAAAAGTAAAAAATGTACTGGTAAATGACAAATATGAAACTTGTTTGTACATGTACTTACTGATTCCATCTTGTCCCACCACTCGTCAGGTGCCTGAAACAAACCGGTGTCATAGTCAAAGCCTATCCCGGGCACTCCCTTGCTTGAATCCATCAACTTCGTCCACGCTTGCCACTCTTTTTTCAAGCTCATGTACTTATTCTTCAACTGTTTCAGTCCATGTTTTTTTCCTGTTTTTCTCTGAAATTTCCTTGACAACGACTTGTACCCTACCTGGCTGAGGACTAAGAATGACCGATTTCCTTTACTAATCTCATTTGCAATCAACTGGAGGAAAACTCGGACTGAGTTACTGTCCCATGAGGCCTTGTGGCTTAACTGAGTTTGTGTCTCTTCAAGACTGGTTGACTTGTCACTGACAACGCCTTTGCTTTTCGAGTGGTTACGAGGCGAAGTACGTGTGGAAGCCATTACTAATGTACGGTTACAAAAGATTACCATCACAAATTTGGTTGTTATATACACACGCACAACAGATGACACATTAAAAACAACAAACAGAGATATATGATGCTAAAGATAAATTTGCATATACCCATTGAAAACATTTTTTACGTACGTACACAGGTTCCATGGAAGTTAGTAGTGGACAAAAATATGATAGTTAGTATTACGGCTCCCATATGCGACAACATAATACCATCGTACTACAAACATACTAACTACATACTAACAACATATTGAAAACATACTAACGTCTTTGTACATACTAAGAACATGGTAACGGTGCTTACATACGGCACAACAAAATGACAACGACAATGCAAAGCACATACACAATGGTTTTAAGCACACGCAAGGATTGTTGAATGTCTATGACATCAGCCCGCAATTGCATGGCAATTTCATCTCCGAGTGACGCATAGCCTTGGTTCTCATGGCTTCGTTCTTCACACCAACCAATCCAACTGACACAAGGCTGATGAGTGAAAATTATGGAACTATTAGTTTCATGGGTTGTTAATGTTCATTAAGTTATGACCGGTAAAGATTGGGTCACTCACCACAGGGCGGAGACATACAAAGTAGGAACGCCCTAAATTTTTGGTGGACCTGGAAATCCTAACAATACACGGGCCATATCCACAGGCACATATTCGTCCTGGCCATGTACTGGAAGTTGCAGTAGAGGTGAACGACGCCATGCTACGCTTTAATATAAAGTAAATTTACATGAATCAACATGAACACGATTGAGTACTCAAATTAATAAATCTATGTTGTAATATATTTTGATAATATTTTTTATGATAGGCAGCAAAATGGATTGGTGAGAATATATTTGTACTACATTTTTTATGATAGGCAGCAAAATGGATTGGTGAGAATATATTTACATTTTTGAATATATTTATGATAAAGTTTTTTCATACTTACATGTAGTCATATCTGTTTAATAAAACTTTTACACTCTTTATTGTTTACCTCTAAATTTGTAATATATAATATTAATACATTATTAATATCTGTCTAACATTTTTTTAATATATATTGAAAATAAACTATTTTTTTAATATATTTGTAATATAAATTTGATATATTTTGTAATTTGTTGGTAATATATGTACATAATATATGTAGCTTCCTTCCCAAATGTAGTTCGAAAATAGTTATGGTGCTAATTAATTTATTTTTTAGAAATGAGAATTGACCATTTCGTGTTGAGTTAAAAATAAACGCAAACTTATACATCTAATCTGTAATATATTTTCAATATATATATTTTTTTATTTAGAAAACATTTTGGAATATATTTATGATATAGTTTTTCATAATTAAATGTAGTCATATCTGTTTAATAAAACTTTTACACTCTTTATTGTTTACCTCTAAATTTGTAATATATAATATTAATACATTATTAATATCTGTCAAACATTTTTGTAATATATTTTTAGTAAACTGTTATTTTTATATATTTCTAATATAAATTTCATATATTTTGTAATTTGTTGTTAATATATGTACATATATCTACCTTCCTTCCCAAATGTAGTTCGAAAATATTTATGGTGCTAATTAATTTATATTTTAGAAATGAGAAATGAGCATTTCGTCCTGAGTAAAAAATATACGCAAATTAAGACATCTAATTTGTAATATATTTTCAATATATTTTTTTTTTCATATTTTGAAAATATTTCTGAATATATTTACGCTATAGTTTTTCATAATTAAATTTTGTCATATCTGTGTAATAAAAGTTTTACACGTATATATTTTTAACTCTAAATTTGTAATATATAATATTAATATATTATTAATATCTTTCGAATAAGTTTGTAATGTATTTTTAATAAACTGTTTGTTTAATATATTTCTAATATAAATATAATATATTTTGTAATTTGTTGTTAATATATGTAGATAATATATCTACCTTCCTTCCCAAATTTAGTTGGAAAATATTTTTTATGTAATTAATTTATTTTTTTGAATTGAGAATTGAGCATTTCGTCTTGAGTAAAAAATATACGCAAATTAATACATCTAATTTGTAATATATTTTCAATATATTTTTTGGCTTTTTCGAAAACATTTATTCATATATTGATGATAAAGTTTTTCATAATTAAATTTTGACATATATGTGTAATAAAATTTTTACAGTCTTTACCTTGTAAATCAAAATTTCTAATATACATTTCACATATATTTTTTTAATATCTTCGTAATATATTTTTAATATATTGCTTAATTGATTACAATTTTTAATTTTTTCTTTTTGGACTATAAGTTATATATATTTTGACAATTTGTTGTTAATATCTCTAACTTGTAACCCAAATTGAGTTGGAATTATATTTTTTATGTAATTAAAAAAAATTCACAGATGGGAATTGAGCATTTCTATTAGGCAACAAGCAGGGGAATTGAGCATTTCACAAATGGGAATTGAGCATTTCTGTTAAGCACAAATGGGAATTCAGCATTTCACAAATGGGAACAGCATTTCTTATTTATATAAAAAAAAAAAAATTAAGGATCTGCATTTGAAACTATAACCGAACAGATACAACAATTGTAGAACAGATTTGCATTTTCTTGATTGTTTAAACAACGGTGCCTTCATACATCTGGCCCAAATTTGTGATTCTGAACAGATATATAAGAACAATAGAGTTGATTTTCATAAATCAGACCAACTATTTGAATCAGATCAGATATTATATATATATATATATATGTATATATACAAATCTGCCCCAAATTTGTTGGATGCGAACAGATTTCGAACATAACAATAGATCTAAAAGACGAGATTTACGGATGAGACAGATCGGTGGCCGGTTTGTGTGTAATGTAAGTGTAATCAACCCAATAATGATCGTGAGCCAACAGATCGGCCATGAACCGATGCTGTTATGAACATAAACTACGCAGATGGGAAGAAGAGAAAACATATCAGATAGGCCATAGATCATTACCTGCAGATCGGTTTGAGTGTGAGAGAGTTGGTTGTTGTTCGCCGCCGCGGTTTCGATCTCCGGTTGCGGTTTCCTCTGCCAAGGTCGGTCCGACGGCCTCCAATAGCTCCGTTCTTCTTCTCCTCTGCTTTGCAATAGGTGTGTATGAGCTCTAATGTGAGCCGCTTTTTGCAGATGGAGAGATTTTAACCTCTCGGGGCAATTCGGTAAATTGACACCACACAGCCTTGCCCAACACCCGTGAAAATCGATTTTGTCGTGACTTGGCTGAATTAGCCTTTTTTGTCGCGACTTGGCTACGTTAGCCTGGGATTGCCTTCCCAAACGACGCCTATGTTTCATTTAGAAAATTTCACACTATATTATTGATTTAGACCACCACATAAATAACACCACATGGCGTTTCAAGAGTGCCAAATAAACTTACATATTGTGAACAATGCCAGAAAAAAATAAAAAAAATAAAAAAATCCCTAGTCAAAAAGCATAAGTGAGAGCATACATTTTGTATATGCAAAAAAAATAATAATAAATAATAATAATAATAATAATAAATAAATAAAAATCAAAACTGAGGGGGGGCTTTAGCTCTGCCACTGCCTTGAGTTCTATATAAGCCTCCTTCGTTTCAATTGTTTTTTATACAGAATGGCTTCCCTACAATCCCAGATCGATTTGGAGGGTACTGTTGGACTTGTGGAGGCCCACAACGGGCTCCATTTTTATAATTCGAACTTGTAGACGTCCCCGAACGTCCCGGGAGGAAATCACCCCCGTTTTGTTCATTGGGCTCACTACAGTTCAGGACTCAATGTCACGGTCCTGTATCTAATCTCGCAGAGTGCAATGCAAGACCGATGAAATCATCAAAGAGTCCAAATCCGGCAAATCGTTTTTGAAAACAGATTTTTTTTAAAGAAGTGCCAAACATAGACTGCTTTGCCAGATACAGAGTCGCCACCTAAATATTTTATTTTGAGAAATTTAGGAAACCCTGACTCGTTGCCTAAGGTCACGTGTCCGTCATCACCAAAGTTGCCTCGGCTCAGGAACTTGGGTACGATTGGGAAGGTCACTTCGTGAGCACCCCCGCTCGCCCGATCAAAGATCGGCCTCTTCTAACTATGATATCTAATTTTGAAAACATTATGCGTTCTTATTCCGGTTATTAGCCTAGATTTACTATGTGATGCGCACAGCATACAAGTATAGACTGGGTCGCCTGAATTGGAATGAAACATCTCATGTTTGTTTTGAAAACAGTTTGCTACTCGCAAGTAGGCTAAAATGCAGGTTTTGCCACCCTCAGGTGGGCTTAGAAAACATGATGATTTGCCGCTCTCAAGTGGGCTTAAAACTCACAATTGACGAATTGTTCCAATTCAAATAACCCAACCTTCACCCATAGGCATTAAGGCAGTTATATCACATAAGCAATTAGCCTCACGGTAAGCATGCTATCATGGCAGTCCCTCACACACATGCAAGGATGCTAAAGTAAAAACACTTACCGAGTACTCCAAGCCAAAACAGAAGCTAATTAGAAATCCATGCATGGTCCTAACTATACAGTAATGCCTAATGCAACACATGCAAAATGCAACTAAGATAGGCTCGGCTATTCTAAGATGGCATATGAAATGCTACAACTAACAAGTATTCACCTTGGAATAGAAATACAAATGCAGTTAGTATGATGCGCCAAGCCCGGTGCATGCAAGACAGATGAATGATGCAAACATGCAAGCATAAGTATGCTAATTGAAACGTGCCCTAATCTAACCATCATAAGCAAGTAAATAAAAGGGAGAAAGACGTGGGGTTGGAAGACATACATCACACACACACACATACTTATTACAGTTGTGCCCTCGCTCGGAGGGTCTGAATAAATAATACAGTCTGAAATGAATACAAAATCCTAATTAATTAATAGATTAATCTAGGAAAGTAGATAAATTAGCACGTAAATCCACGGACTGCCTCAGCTCTTATTCCGAATGATGAATGATGTATGCTTGAGTTGCCTTGCGCGAAAATCTATTACGATGCCCCGGTTTGCCTCTATTTGCAATTTTTCTCGGAATATTGTGCAAAGCTCCAGAAGGCCGCTGATCTCTGATTTGCTGCAACAGAGAGCAACAAAGGGGCATGGCAAAGTATTTTCACAAATGTATGCATGACTACTCTTCAGGGAGTGTAGTCTTCGATCCTCGTGCCACCAATCACGCATCTCGATGCATGATGGCCGAGGAGTTGAATTGCACGATTCAATGTGAAATGAATGCACATGAAAACACAACAAGACTTAAACTCCATCATGGGTAATCCAGAGTGTCGGCGACCAGGAATTAAGACACGTTCCGTCACTCGAAGTACGAAACGCCCCTCGTTTCCCGTGCTTAGGCTAACTCCGATCCCAAACACAATGCAAATGAGATGGCATACACAATGTGAATAACAGACAACCTAGCATACACAATGCTATGAAATGGCATACACAATGCTCGATGTAACATGGCATACACAATGCTCTAACACGCAACCTAGCATACGCAATGCTATGAATTGAAAAGGCATACACAATGCATGATGGACTTACACCAACATGAGTGGACCTTAGCCACACTCACATCAGCAGCCCTAAGATGAAAATGAGATGATCGAAATGCGTGCACACATGCACGCAAACTGAGGACCGAACCTAAGGCATTGAATGGCACTCTACCAAAACATGGCAAGGATTATAGCGATCCCGGTATTCCCTGTTATTGTTTAACTGTAATCCGGACTCGGTTCCGTAGATTCGTTGTTGTTTTATCCTCATTTCTATCCTTTACTCTTTGTGTTAGAGTTTTGGGTCGTGTTGGGCAGGTTGGGAATAAGTTGGTTGTGTTTTAAAACTTAGAAATTTTTGCCCAGGTTTTGGTCTCTCCGCTCGAGCGGCGGTTTGACGCTCGAGCGGGCTTTTGTTGTTGCCTTTCCGCTCGAGCGGAAGTTTGGACGCTCGAGCGTGAATTTCATTCTCTCAGCATTTTGGTCGTCTGCAGAATATTCTGGGAGAGTGCATCCGGCGCTCGAGCGGAAATTTGGACGCTCGAGCGTGAACCTGTGTCCGACGCTCGAGCGGAGTGTTGTACGCTCGAGTGGACCTGTTATTATATCAGTCCGTGAAATCACTTTTTGATCACTTTTTGACTTCCTTTCTCTCTCTTATTTTTTCAAAACTTCCATTGGAGGGAACCTCACTCTAAAACCTAACTTCTCTCTTAGGATTGATCTAGCTAGAGTGCTTTCCTCACCTTGGGCCTTTGTAAGAAATGTGTTGATCGTCGAGGGCTTCGTTGTGATCCAAGAAATTTGGGATTTGGAGCACTTTGATTTCGGGTCGTCTTCTCTATTTGAGTTCTCCATTTGAGGTAGGGATTCTCCTTGTTTCTCTTCAATGCTTCGTCTATAGATAGACATGTGGCAATTTTGTATTGCATAAAAATCATATCCATGTTGGATTTGTTTGAAATCATGGGAAGGAACCTAGGGTTGGGTATTTGAAATGGTTATGTTATCATTGAGAGTTGTTTTGGGCTATTTGGTGTGTTAATTAGCATGTGGTTATTGAAAGGGGAGGAAACCCTAATTTCTTTTATTTGATTTAATAAATTAATTGAGGGGTTTTGATCTTTGGGGAAAATACTTAGGTATTTTGAGTCTTAATTGTGGTTATTGTTGTTTGTTGATGTAAATTGGGCCTTTTTGGTCAATGTTGAGAAAGAGCAAGGAAAAACCCTAATTTATTGTTTATGACTTAATTTGCATAATTAGTTCGAAATGGCTTTGAAAAGAATGTAGTGAATTTAAATGAGTTATGGCTTTTGTCCATGGGAATGATTTTGTGAAAACAAAGGAAGTGGAATTCATTTTGTGAAGTGGGAAAAGTGTTTTGAAATACGTATGAAAATTGGATTATTGTTTCATGAGTGTTGAACACACACATGTGTGGAATTGTATCTTGAACTACCATGTTAATGTTGTTGTCGGGTTTGTGGTCTCATGGTAATTGAGTCTTTAATAGGTGTATTAAATATTTGCATCTAGAGGTTTTATCCTTGGTCATCGGTGGAGGATGACGTGGTTGTGTTGAATTGCTGTGTATGTAATACACCATTGTTGATTGAACATTATATGTAATGAAATGCTGAATTACATTATATTTGTATACTGGTTTGGGAGAAGAGAGGGGTTGTACTCTAGTGTGTGTGAGAAGATAGGCGATGGACTCCACACACTTATGTGTTCAGCGCTTATAATCAAAGGTATCATACCCTTCCAGCTAGCGTCTGGAGAACTGACGCGCTTATAATCAAAGGTATCATACCCTTCCAGCTAGCGCCTGGAGAACTGACGCGCTGATAATCTAAGGTACCATACCCTTCCAGCTAGCGCCTGGTAAACTGGTAGATTGTGGTGAGAAGTGTATCTTTGGCTTACTATGCATATAGCTAGTAGTGCAGTGTTGTTTTGTTATTGTTTCAGTGTATCTGGAAACATTGTGGATTGTATTTGTTACAGTGTTGGAGGGACGAGTTGACTCATTGATTGATTTTATGTATGTAGTTGAGTTGTTATCTTTTTTATAGAGGTGTGCATGGATAATTATGATATAATTGGAATTGCATTGAAATGCCAAATATGTTTTGAAATGGCACATTTGTTGTATGTGTGGCAAATGGAAGAGTAATGGGCTTAGTGAATCTATGTTTCTAAGTAGTTGTTAATGTTATAAAAGATTGGGAACGGGGTTAATGAAAGGAAAAAGGGAGGATAAATCGCTTATAGCGGTGAATTAAATGATTGTTTTCAAAAAAAGTTCATATATATATTTATACATATATTTTGTATAAACTGTCACATTATTATTCTAGTATGAGAATGGGTGTTCATGATCATAGCTATCTATAATGTTGTTATTGTTAAGGAGCATGTTGAGTTCCCTACTGGACTATATGTTCATCCCACGTTGTTGAATCTTTTTCAGGTGTTTAGCAGGGTGTGCTACAAGATTTGGATCTTCTTATATGTTGGCCACGGGGCCTTAGTTATGTTGGCGGAATGCCATTGTTGTAAAGGGTTACACCCTTCTTCTTGTACTTTTAATGATGTAAGCCCAAGGGCAATTTATTAAGTTAGTTCATGAAATGTTTACTTTGCATACGTATGAGAGTATCGTTAATCATTTCTACGGATTGAATGTATGAGTTTATTTCCGCATGTTATCTCTGAAATTGGATTAAGTTAAAGAATTTGGTAATGACTCCGAGTAATAAAAAGTGGGGCGTGACAACTTGGTATCAGAGCGAGCCGGGTTTGAATACTTTGGGCTCGTGGGAAGTGGTTTTTACCACTGTGGGTTTATTACGTATAGTGAGGACGTTGCATATAGATATCATGAAAGTTAGGACTTATGTGTTGCATTTATGTGAGCATGGGATTTAGTCTCTCGGATAGTATTCATAGCCGGTGAACTTGCTTTGAGGTCCTTTCGGAAACACGCCTGATCAACGTGGTTTCTGATAAGAATTCCTTGAGAGTTCCGGGATGAGTGGCTATCTTTGTAGACTTGATTCGATTATGTGGTTATATGTTTAGAGGATTATATGCAATAGAAATGTATGTTTTAAGACTAAGTGTGTCTTGTGACCTTTTGGCGGTAGAGTGTGCCTTGGAGAAGGCTATTGTGTTATGCACTAAGTGTAATTTATTTTGTGCTTTATAGGATGTCTACACGAGGAAGTAGAGGACGGTTGAGTAGTAGGAGTGTCGGTAGAGGCACAACAGTTCCTTTAGTACCTGCCGTTGCAGCATCGGCTGTCGACGAGGATGTCGCACGTGAGATTGTGAGAGCAGTACAAGACGCCCTAGCTCGCACTGGGGGCGGCAGTGGGCATGCCCTCAAGCTTACTAAGGAGTTTTTCCGCTCCGGCTCACCAGAGTTTGCGGGGGAGGCTAAACCGTTGGAGGCAGAAAGTTGGTTGGAACAGATTACCAAGACTCTTGATATGCTCAGAGTCGAAGATGAGGAGTTGAGGGTTTCTTTGGCGACTTTTCAATTGAAGAGTGATGCGAGTTATTGGTGGAAGTATGCTAAGAATACCGTAGGTAGCACGTGGGTTGCTTTTACCGAGGCCTTTTTGGCCAAGTATTTCCCTCCTTCTGCTCGGGAAAGGTTGAGGGATCAGTTTTTGGAGTTGCGTCAGGATGATACTCCTGTGGCACAGTTTGAGATGCGGTTTGCTAGCTTATCGAGGTTTGCTCCAGAGTTGGTGGCAACAGAGGAGCGTCGTTGTTTTGAGTTTGAAAGGCGGTTGTGTTTCAATATTCGGGAGAAGGTAGCTGGATCCTTTTGGAAGGATTATTATTATTTAGTTGAGGCAGCGGCCCATGTGGAGGCCATGGTTGCGAGTGATGATGGGATTAAGGAGGAGACCATTGCGGTAAGTCCTTCGATTTCTAAATACTCTAGGCTTAGTAAGGGGTGGAGGCGGAAACATGCTCAGTCGAGGGCTGGTTCCTTTTCTTCGCCAGGGTTTTCGGACTCTTCTGTTGAGAGGTCCGGGGAGGTGCAGGTTTCAGGCCAGTCTCAGAGTAGGGGGTCTGATGGTTGTTTCGTTTGTGGCCAGCAGGGCCATGGTAGGCGTTTTTGCCCTTTGCGTGTGAATTCTGCAAGTGTTTCAAAACCTAGTCAGACTCAGTCGTACCAGTCCAGTCGGGGGCGCTTTTGGTACCAGAAACGGGCAGGCCAGGCTTCAGGAGCCTCGCGAGGGGCGACTTATTAGTTAGTCCTTTGGTATTACCCTGGAGGGGGACTTTTGTATTGTTAGCCGGTGGTATATTATATGAATCACTTTGTTGTTGACTGGTGTACTGTTGGATGTTGAGGCACCATGTTTATGTATCGCTTATGTATGCATATTGTTGTTGTTTGTTTAATCCTCAGGTATTGGTGAGTATGTATGGGTTTTAAGCTCTCTTTTATATTGAGAAGTTATTAGTGGGGTCAACGATCTTAATGTTGTTGCTTGCTTGGTACCTGTTGGTTGGTTCGTGTTTTGGGCCTTGCTACTTAGTGAGCCCGTGGTGACTCCATCGGTTGTATTGGGGTAGTGTTTGTGGTGTGATTGGTTATCAATTGTGGGGTATGGTTTGTGAGTGGATGCTGGCAGTATTCTTTGGAGGAAGAACAGTTTGAGATCTAGAGTAATGAGGATAGCGTGGTCAAAATTGTCTTTCGTGATTGGGTTGCTGTAATTGAGGTTTACCAAGTCGATTTTCGGTCGAGGAGATGAGTAGACTTGCTACGTGGCCATGGGGGGGGGGTAGTAATTCCCTTAAACACAGTGTTGTTGTGGTTTGATTTTAGGAGATCCAGTGAGATTCCAAAATTTGGGGGTTTGTGTGGGGAACTCCGTGTGTGGGGTTGGTGGCACATCAGTGGGTGGATTACTGAGTGTGGAATTTATTGGGTTGATTAGTCAGCTCACTGGTATAGGGTTTTGGGTTGACCTTGGTCACCGTGAAGTTAGTCTCATTCGTTGTAGACTTTGTGTGTTGATTGAGGAAAACCGAAACTAATCATCCGGTTGTGTCATTGAATATGACGGTTATAATAATACAGCAAATTTGTGCATTGAATGATCATTGTAAATGATTGGATTTTTTTTTTTTTTTGTTATACATTATGCATGTATATTGTTTGGGAGGAGATAGGGGATGGACTCCGACGATACAGCACCAAAATGTGTATCTGTTGAAAGATTGATATAGCTCATATGCTTATCTATTGCGAAATGAAAACTGTTTTATGTGAGTTATTATCTCATTTAATTGTTTGGCCAGGTTCTGAGCCAGGTGTATGTTATTATATTGGTTAAGTAAAGGGAGGAAGGTTGAAATTGCAAAAAAACATGAATTTCTTATGCCTTATGTGTTGATAGTGCTGTTGTTATTTCTATTAACTATCAATATAGAAATGTTATGTTCCGTGATGGTTGTTGATAGAGTTATTTTGAAAAGAATGGAAAACAAAATTTTCTTAGTGTTTGGGTTATCTAAATGCGTTGTTGAGAAATTGATTTAATTCAAGGGTTTTGAGGAATTCCAAATGAATGATTTTTGGCAAATAAATTGTGGATAGTTATGTGTTTTGGATAACACCGTATTTGTGAAAAATGTTTACAAAACTTTTGAGTTTTGCGTTGAAAAGGCAAGGTTTATTTTGAAATGTTTCATGAGCAAGAAAATGTTTTCTTATATTGATGTAATAGATTTGCCTTGTCTATCCTTTTATTTGAAGTTTTGTTCTTGGGTAGTGACTTGGCTTGAAGCGCTAGTCGGTTGTTGGTGAATTGTTTCAGAAAAAGGTTTGGGTTTTGTTATAGCATTTGTGCCTTCAGTGTGGTCGTTTGGAACGTGTTCCCTTGGTTAGTCTCTTCCTTGGTAAGAGTGAATCGAGAGTTTGTAAGGAGTTTGGTTCTTCTCCTAGTACTCGGGTATTGGTGTGGTGTGATCAGTTGGCCTTGTGCTTTTGGCATGTTCTAAATTTCGGGGACGAAATTCTTTAAGAGGGGGAGGTTATAGCGATCCCGGTATTCCCTGTTATTGTTTAACTGTAATCCGGACTCGGTTCCGTAGATTCGTTGTTGTTTTATCCTTATTTCTATCCTTTACTCTTTGTGTTAGAGTTTTGGGTCGTGTTGGGCAGGTTGGGAATAAGTTGGTTGTGTTTTAAAACTTAGAAATTTTTGCCCAGGTTTTGGTCTCTCCGCTCGAGCGGCGGTTTGACGCTCGAGCAGGCTTTTGTTGTTGCCTTTCCGCTCGAGCGGAAGTTTGGACGCTCGAGCGTGAATTTCATTCTCTCAGCATTTTGGTCGTCTGCAGAATATTCTGGGAGAGTGCATCCGGCGCTCGAGCGGAAATTTGGACGCTCGAGCGTGAACCTGTGTCCGACGCTCGAGCGGAGTGTTGTACGCTCGAGTGGACCTGTTATTATATCAGTCCGTGAAATCACTTTTTGATCACTTTTTGACTTCCTTTCTCTCTCTTATTTTTTCAAAACTTCCATTGGAGGGAACCTCACTCTAAAACCTAACTTCTCTCTTAGGATTGATCTAGCTAGAGTGCTTTCCTCACCTTGGGCCTTTGTAAGAAATGTGTTGATCGTCGAGGGCTTCGTTGTGATCCAAGAAATTTGGGATTTGGAGCACTTTGATTTCGGGTCGTCTTCTCTATTTGAGTTCTCCATTTGAGGTAGGGATTCTCCTTGTTTCTCTTCAATGCTTCGTCTATAGATAGACATGTGGCAATTTTGTATTGCATAAAAATCATATCCATGTTGGATTTGTTTGAAATCATGGGAAGGAACCTAGGGTTGGGTATTTGAAATGGTTATGTTATCATTGAGAGTTGTTTTGGGCTATTTGGAGTGTTAATTAGCATGTGGTTATTGAAAGGGGAGGAAACCCTAATTTCTTTTATTTGATTTAATAAATTAATTGAGGGGTTTTGATCTTTGGGGAAAATACTTAGGTATTTTGAGTCTTAATTGTGGTTATTGTTGTTTGTTGATGTAAATTGGGCCTTTTTGGTCAATGTTGAGAAAGAGGAAGGAAAAACCCTAATTTATTGTTTATGACTTAATTTGCATAATTAGTTCGAAATGGCTTTGAAAAGAATGTAGTGAATTTAAATGAGTTATGGCTTTTGTCCATGGGAATGATTTTGTGAAAACAAAGGAAGTGGAATTCATTTTGTGAAGTGGGAAAAGTGTTTTGAAATACGTATGAAAATTGGATTATTGTTTCATGAGTGTTGAACACACACATGTGTGGAATTGTATCTTGAACTACCATGTTAATGTTGTTGTCGGGTTTGTGGTCTCATGGTAATTGAGTCTTTAATAGGTGTATTAAATATTTGCATCTAGAGGTTTTATCCTTGGTCATCGGTGGAGGATGACGTGGTTGTGTTGAATTGCTATGTATGTAATACACCATTGTTGATTGAACATTATATGTAATGAAATGCTGAATTACATTATATTTGTATACTGGTTTGGGAGAAGAGAGGGGTTGTACTCTAGTGTGTGTGAGAAGATAGGCGATGGACTCCACACACTTATGTGTTCAGCGCTTATAATCAAAGGTATCATACCCTTCCAGCTAGCGTCTGGAGAACTGACGCGCTTATAATCAAAGGTATCATACCCTTCCAGCTAGCGCCTGGAGAACTGACGCGCTGATAATCTAAGGTACCATACCCTTCCAGCTAGCGCCTGGTAAACTGGTAGATTGTGGTGAGAAGTGTATCTTTGGCTTACTATGCATATAGCTAGTAGTGCAGTGTTGTTTTGTTATTGTTTCAGTGTATCTGGAAACATTGTGGATTGTATTTGTTACAGTGTTGGAGGGACGAGTTGACTCATTGATTGATTTTATGTATGTAGTTGAGTTGTTATCTTTTTTATAGAGGTGTGCATGGATAATTATGATATAATTGGAATTGCATTGAAATGCCAAATATGTTTTGAAATGGCACATTTGTTGTATGTGTGGCAAATGGAAGAGTAATGGGCTTAGTGAATCTATGTTTCTAAGTAGTTGTTAATGTTATAAAAGATTGGGAACGGGGTTAATGAAAGGAAAAAGGGAGGATAAATCGCTTATAGCGGTGAATTAAATGATTGTTTTCAAAAAAAGTTCATATATATATTTATACATATATTTTGTATAAACTGTCACATTATTATTCTAGTATGAGAATGGGTGTTCATGATCATAGCTATCTATAATGTTGTTATTGTTAAGGAGCATGTTGAGTTCCCTACTGGACTATATGTTCATCCCACGTTGTTGAATCTTTTTCAGGTGTTTAGCAGGGTGTGCTACAAGATTTGGATCTTCTTATATGTTGGCCACGGGGCCTTAGTTATGTTGGCGGAATGCCATTGTTGTAAAGGGTTACACCCTTCTTCTTGTACTTTTAATGATGTAAGCCCAAGGGCAATTTATTAAGTTAGTTCATGAAATGTTTACTTTGCATACGTATGAGAGTATCGTTAATCATTTCTACGGATTGAATGTATGAGTTTATTTCCGCATGTTATCTCTGAAATTGGATTAAGTTAAAGAATTTGGTAATGACTCCGAGTAATAAAAAGTGGGGCGTGACAACTTGGTATCAGAGCGAGCCGGGTTTGAATACTTTGGGCTCGTGGGAAGTGGTTTTTACCACTGTGGGTTTATTACGTATAGTGAGGACGTTGCATATAGATATCATGAAAGTTAGGACTTATGTGCTGCATTTATGTGAGCATGGGATTTAGTCTCTCGGATAGTATTCATAGCCGGTGAACTTGCTTTGAGGTCCTTTCGGAAACACGCCTGATCAACGTGGTTTCTGATAAGAATTCCTTGAGAGTTCCGGGATGAGTGGCTATCTTTGTAGACTTGATTCGATTATGTGGTTATATGTTTAGAGGATTATATGCAATAGAAATGTATGTTTTAAGACTAAGTGTGTCTTGTGACCTTTTGGCGGTAGAGTGTGCCTCGGAGAAGGCTATTGTGTTATGCACTAAGTGTAATTTATTTTGTGCTTTATAGGATGTCTACACGAGGAAGTAGAGGACGGTTGAGTAGTAGGAGTGTCGGTAGAGGCACAACAGTTCCTTTAGTACCTGCCGTTGCAGCATCGGCTGTCGACGAGGATGTCGCACGTGAGATTGTGAGAGCAGTACAAGACGCCCTAGCTCGCACTGGGGGCGGCAGTGGGCATGCCCTCAAGCTTACTAAGGAGTTTTTCCGCTCCGGCTCACCAGAGTTTGCGGGGGAGGCTAAACCGTTGGAGGCAGAAAGTTGGTTGGAACAGATTACCAAGACTCTTGATATGCTCAGAGTCGAAGATGAGGAGTTGAGGGTTTCTTTGGCGACTTTTCAATTGAAGAGTGATGCGAGTTATTGGTGGAAGTATGCTAAGAATACCGTAGGTAGCACGTGGGTTGCTTTTACCGAGGCCTTTTTGGCCAAGTATTTCCCTCCTTCTGCTCGGGAAAGGTTGAGGGATCAGTTTTTGGAGTTGCGTCAGGATGATACTCCTGTGGCACAGTTTGAGATGCGGTTTGCTAGCTTATCGAGGTTTGCTCCAGAGTTGGTGGCAACAGAGGAGCGTCGTTGTTTTGAGTTTGAAAGGCGGTTGTGTTTCAATATTCGGGAGAAGGTAGCTGGATCCTTTTGGAAGGATTATTATTATTTAGTTGAGGCAGCGGCCCATGTGGAGGCCATGGTTGCGAGTGATGATGGGATTAAGGAGGAGACCATTGCGGTAAGTCCTTCGATTTCTAAATACTCTAGGCTTAGTAAGGGGTGGAGGCGGAAACATGCTCAGTCGAGGGCTGGTTCCTTTTCTTCGCCAGGGTTTTCGGACTCTTCTGTTGAGAGGTCCGGGGAGGTGCAGGTTTCAGGCCAGTCTCAGAGTAGGGGGTCTGATGGTTGTTTCGTTTGTGGCCAGCAGGGCCATGGTAGGCGTTTTTGCCCTTTGCGTGTGAATTCTGCAAGTGTTTCAAAACCTAGTCAGACTCAGTCGTACCAGTCCAGTCGGGGGCGCTTTTGGTACCAGAAACGGGCAGGCCAGGCTTCAGGAGCCTCGCGAGGGGCGACTTATTAGTTAGTCCTTTGGTATTACCCTGGAGGGGGACTTTTGTATTGTTAGCCGGTGGTATATTATATGAATCACTTTGTTGTTGACTGGTGTACTGTTGGATGTTGAGGCACCATGTTTATGTATCGCTTATGTATGCATATTGTTGTTGTTTGTTTAATCCTCAGGTATTGGTGAGTATGTATGGGTTTTAAGCTCTCTTTTATATTGAGAAGTTATTAGTGGGGTCAACGATCTTAATGTTGTTGCTTGCTTGGTACCTGTTGGTTGGTTCGTGTTTTGGGCCTTGCTACTTAGTGAGCCCGTGGTGACTCCATCGGTTGTATTGGGGTAGTGTTTGTGGTGTGATTGGTTATCAATTGTGGGGTATGGTTTGTGAGTGGATGCTGGCAGTATTCTTTGGAGGAAGAACAGTTTGAGATCTAGAGTAATGAGGATAGCGTGGTCAAAATTGTCTTTCGTGATTGGGTTGCTGTAATTGAGGTTTACCAAGTCGATTTTCGGTCGAGGAGATGAGTAGACTTGCTACGTGGCCATGGGGGGGGGGGTAGTAATTCCCTTAAACACAGTGTTGTTGTGGTTTGATTTTAGGAGATCCAGTGAGATTCCAAAATTTGGGGGTTTGTGTGGGGAACTCCGTGTGTGGGGTTGGTGGCACATCAGTGGGTGGATTACTGAGTGTGGAATTTATTGGGTTGATTAGTCAGCTCACTGGTATAGGGTTTTGGGTTGACCTTGGTCACCGTGAAGTTAGTCTCATTCGTTGTAGACTTTGTGTGTTGATTGAGGAAAACCGAAACTAAACATCCGGTTGTGTCATTGAATATGACGGTTATAATAATACAGCAAATTTGTGCATTGAATGATCATTGTAAATGATTGGATTTTTTTTTTTTTGTTATACATTATGCATGTATATTGTTTGGGAGGAGATAGGGGATGGACTCCGACGATACAGCACCAAAATGTGTATCTGTTGAAAGATTGATATAGCTCATATGCTTATCTATTGCGAAATGAAAACTGTTTTATGTGAGTTATTATCTCATTTAATTGTTTGGCCAGGTTCTGAGCCAGGTGTATGTTATTATATTGGTTAAGTAAAGGGAGGAAGGTTGAAATTGCAAAAAAACATGAATTTCTTATGCCTTATGTGTTGATAGTGCTGTTGTTATTTCTATTAACTATCAATATAGAAATGTTATGTTCCGTGATGGTTGTTGATAGAGTTATTTTGAAAAGAATGGAAAACAAAATTTTCTTAGTGTTTGGGTTATCTAAATGCGTTGTTGAGAAATTGATTTAATTCAAGGGTTTTGAGGAATTCCAAATGAATGATTTTTGGCAAATAAATTGTGGATAGTTATGTGTTTTGGATAACACCGTATTTGTGAAAAATGTTTACAAAACTTTTGAGTTTTGCGTTGAAAAGGCAAGGTTTATTTTGAAATGTTTCATGAGCAAGAAAATGTTTTCTTATATTGATGTAATAGATTTGCCTTGTCTATCCTTTTATTTGAAGTTTTGTTCTTGGGTAGTGACTTGGCTTGAAGCGCTAGTCGGTTGTTGGTGAATTGTTTCAGAAAAAGGTTTGGGTTTTGTTATAGCATTTGTGCCTTCAGTGTGGTCGTTTGGAACGTGTTCCCTTGGTTAGTCTCTTCCTTGGTAAGAGTGAATCGAGAGTTTGTAAGGAGTTTGGTTCTTCTCCTAGTACTCGGGTATTGGTGTGGTGTGATCAGTTGGCCTTGTGCTTTTGGCATGTTCTAAATTTCGGGGACGAAATTCTTTAAGAGGGGGAGGTTATAGCGATCCCGGTATTCCCTGTTATTGTTTAACTGTAATCCGGACTCGGTTCCGTAGATTCGTTGTTGTTTTATCCTCATTTCTATCCTTTACTCTTTGTGTTAGAGTTTTGGGTCGTGTTGGGCAGGTTGGGAATAAGTTGGTTGTGTTTTAAAACTTAGAAATTTTTGCCCAGGTTTTGGTCTCTCCGCTCGAGCGGCGGTTTGACGCTCGAGCAGGCTTTTGTTGTTGCCTTTCCGCTCGAGCGGAAGTTTGGACGCTCGAGCGTGAATTTCATTCTCTCAGCATTTTGGTCGTCTGCAGAATATTCTGGGAGAGTGCATCCGGCGCTCGAGCGGAAATTTGGACGCTCGAGCGTGAACCTGTGTCCGACGCTCGAGCGGAGTGTTGTACGCTCGAGTGGACCTGTTATTATATCAGTCCGTGAAATCACTTTTTGATCACTTTTTGACTTCCTTTCTCTCTCTTATTTTTTCAAAACTTCCATTGGAGGGAACCTCACTCTAAAACCTAACTTCTCTCTTAGGATTGATCTAGCTAGAGTGCTTTCCTCACCTTGGGCCTTTGTAAGAAATGTGTTGATCGTCGAGGGCTTCGTTGTGATCCAAGAAATTTGGGATTTGGAGCACTTTGATTTCGGGTCGTCTTCTCTATTTGAGTTCTCCATTTGAGGTAGGGATTCTCCTTGTTTCTCTTCAATGCTTCGTCTATAGATAGACATGTGGCAATTTTGTATTGCATAAAAATCATATCCATGTTGGATTTGTTTGAAATCATGGGAAGGAACCTAGGGTTGGGTATTTGAAATGGTTATGTTATCATTGAGAGTTGTTTTGGGCTATTTGGAGTGTTAATTAGCATGTGGTTATTGAAAGGGGAGGAAACCCTAATTTCTTTTATTTGATTTAATAAATTAATTGAGGGGTTTTGATCTTTGGGGAAAATACTTAGGTATTTTGAGTCTTAATTGTGGTTATTGTTGTTTGTTGATGTAAATTGGGCCTTTTTGGTCAATGTTGAGAAAGAGGAAGGAAAAACCCTAATTTATTGTTTATGACTTAATTTGCATAATTAGTTCGAAATGGCTTTGAAAAGAATGTAGTGAATTTAAATGAGTTATGGCTTTCGTCCATGGGAATGATTTTGTGAAAACAAAGGAAGTGGAATTCATTTTGTGAAGTGGGAAAAGTGTTTTGAAATACGTATGAAAATTGGATTATTGTTTCATGAGTGTTGAACACACACATGTGTGGAATTGTATCTTGAACTACCATGTTAATGTTGTTGTCGGGTTTGTGGTCTCATGGTAATTGAGTCTTTAATAGGTGTATTAAATATTTGCATCTAGAGGTTTTATCCTTGGTCATCGGTGGAGGATGACGTGGTTGTGTTGAATTGCTGTGTATGTAATACACCATTGTTGATTGAACATTATATGTAATGAAATGCTGAATTACATTATATTTGTATACTGGTTTGGGAGAAGAGAGGGGTTGTACTCTAGTGTGTGTGAGAAGATAGGCGATGGACTCCACACACTTATGTGTTCAGCGCTTATAATCAAAGGTATCATACCCTTCCAGCTAGCGCCTGGAGAACTGACGCGCTTATAATCAAAGGTATCATACCCTTCCAGCTAGCGCCTGGAGAACTGACGCGCTGATAATCTAAGGTACCATACCCTTCCAGCTAGCGCCTGGTAAACTGGTAGATTGTGGTGAGAAGTGTATCTTTGGCTTACTATGCATATAGCTAGTAGTGCAGTGTTGTTTTGTTATTGTTTCAGTGTATCTGGAAACATTGTGGATTGTATTTGTTACAGTGTTGGAGGGACGAGTTGACTCATTGATTGATTTTATGTATGTAGTTGAGTTGTTATCTTTTTTATAGAGGTGTGCATGGATAATTATGATATAATTGGAATTGCATTGAAATGCCAAATATGTTTTGAAATGGCACATTTGTTGTATGTGTGGCAAATGGAAGAGTAATGGGCTTAGTGAATCTATGTTTCTAAGTAGTTGTTAATGTTATAAAAGATTGGGAACGGGGGTTAATGAAAGGAAAAATGGAGGATAAATCGCTTATAGCGGTGAGTTAAATGATTGTTTTCAAGAAAAGTTCGTATATATATATATATATTTTGTTTAAACTGTCACATTATTATTCTAGTATGAGAATGGGTGTTCATGATCATAGCTATCTATAATGTTGTTATTGTTAAGGCGCATGTTGAGTTTCCTACTGGACTATATGTTCATCCCACGTTGTTGAATCTTTTTCAGGTGTTTAGCAGGGTGTGCTACAAGATTTGGATCTTCTTATATGTTGGCCACGGGGCCTTAGTTATGTTGGCGGAATGCCATTGTTGTAAAGGGTTACACCCTTCTTCTTGTACTTTTAATGATGTAAGCCCAAGGGCAATTTATTAAGTTAGTTCATGTAATGTTTACTTTGCATACGTATGAGAGTATCGTTAATCATTTCTACGGATTGAATGTATGAGTTTATTTCCGCATGTTATCTCTGAAATTGGATTAAGTTAAAGAATTTGGTAATGACTCCGAGTAATAAAAAGTGGGGCGTGACAAGGATGAAGCATGGCATTCAAACATGTAATTTTCAGTACTGAAACATAATGCTAAATGATTCCGAAACATGGAAATATGGCACCCGATGCATGGAATAAGCCCCGAAACTCAAAACTAGGCACATGCATTGAACCACAAGTATACAAATCAGGCATTATTTGATCATGAAGTCAAAAGACAGAGCCAAGACAGTCCCAAAACATGCACATTTCTAGTTTAGAGCATGACCAAAGATGCAAACATGATGGACTAAAATAGCATGCAACATTGGCTAGTAAGCATGGTTTACATGGCATGTATATGAAGAAAATGAGAACTCATCAAACCAGCCAAAAACAGTGAATTAAACTTGCCAAAATATGCCCAAATAATCACTGAAATGCAGCCAATGCATGCAAAAATGAGGGGCTTCTTTGGAGGGCCATGCAAGGGGTTGTTAAGCACATACAAGATAGACATGAAGCATAGCAAAAAAACCTCTGGAAATAGACTATGAAAGCCCTAAAACTCACCAAATTGGCCTTGAAATGGGTCTAGGAAACATGCAAAGAAAGGCCCCTTTGAAAGGCCTTGTATGGGATTGCTCTACACATGCATTGTAGACATAAAATATAGCCAAAAGGGCCTTGGATAGACCTAAGGCAGACCATAAAACTCACAGAATGAGGTCTGAAATTAGACTTCGATGCATGAAAAATGGGGTCCCTTTGGAAGGCCCACAAGACCCCCAAACAAGACAAGAGAGAGGGGGTCACCCCCCCTCTAATTTTGGCCCTAAAAAATGTATCTAAGCCACTGAAAATCCACTGGATTTTAGTGGCTAAGAGGCCAAACCATGGCCAATGCAAGTGCTCTAATGCATAGGCTTAATCATGAAAAGATGAAGCATGCACAGGGGGAAGATGACCCCAAAAATAAATGGGACCTTAACAAAACTTGGAGAGGATGTCAAAACAAGACTTTTTCTAGTTTATAGAAAATCTCAAAAATGCTCACAAGTAAGGCTAACATAGGATGCAAAAATAGCCCTAAAAGAGAGATAGAGGATAAGGGGATGTAAATGACCTCAAACAGCAAAGTGCCCTTAAACAAAGTTGGAGAGGGGTCAAAATAAGACACTTTATAGTTTGGGTCGAAGCCTAGAAATGCTTGTAAGTAAGGCTAACCAATCATGCAAAAAAATGCAAATTTAAGGGAAATGGACACTTACCCTTGAAGAGCCGACCTCCAGTAGCTTTTGGACCAAGTTGGTGAGTTTTCAACCTCTGCAAATGACTTCCAAGATGCTGGAATGGATGATGGAGGTGTGGTGCCAAGGGTTGTAGTGCAAATGGACCAAGAAAGTGAGGGTTTTGGAGCTTTGAGTGGCAACAACGGAGGAGGGAGGTAATTTGCCTTAAGCAATTTTGTCTAACCCCTAGATATGAAGAGGAGGGCATCTCTTATAGAGAAAAGAGGCCAAAGCTTCTCTTGGAAGCTTCAAAGATCCTCCATACACGTGTATGGAGGATGCACCAAATGGTCTCCAGCTGTCACAGCTGGATTACACTCAAAAAAGGCAAAAGCAATAACCAGGCCGGCCAGTTCAAGTGGCCGGCTGGCCACCCCCCCTGGTCGGCTGACCAGGGGTCAAAAGAGTCAACAAAAATTGCTGGTCGGCCTACCCAGAAAGGTGGCCTCCCAGATGAGTAGAATACAGTTGTGTGGAGAAAAATCAGAAAAAGTGACCCATGAGAGAGAAAAGCTAGCTTTTAAGCAAGGTTCAAAAGGGTCAAGATGAATTTCTGGCCGGCCTATCCATATTAGTGGCCTCCCAGATGACCACAACACAATGGTAGTATGAAAAGCCAGAAAATGTGGCTCAAAAGTGAGAAAAACCAGCTTTCTGTCAGAAAAATCGGCTTTTGGAGAGAGAAAAAGAGGAAACTGGCTTTTCAAGGGAAAAGGTGGCTGGCCACCATCCTACCACCTCCCTAGAAATGAAAATAGGGTCTCCACCAAAAACGGACCAAAACGGATGCAAAACGAAGGTTCGGGGGACAAAACGCATGGTTCGGGGCCCCGAAAACAGGCTATTAGGCACAGGAAGTGGCGTATGACCACGAAGGTGGTCTCCAGGGCCACAGTGTTCCTCTAAAGGGAGAAAATAAGATGTGTGCCAAAAACTGGAGTAAACGGAGGTAGTTAAGTGGTCCCGGACCGAGGCACACGGCCGACGACTCTGAAAATCAGAAACTGGGCTTCAAACGGGAAAAGTGGCCTACGACCACGAAACGTAGCCTATGGCCACTGGGAGATGGTCTACGAGACCTCTCCCTCCCTTCAAGAAGAGAAAACAGAGAAAATAGGACCAGGTTCGCAAACCGAGGTAAAGCACAAAAGAGCTCCGAAGTCCGGAGGCAAGGCTCGCAGTCGAGACTCTGAAACCTCAGAACAAGCACAATATGCAACATCACCGAGCGCTCAACTGGTGACGTCTAAGTCTTAAGGTCGGTCAAAAATGGGGTGTCTACAGAACTGTTCAATATGTAGAACTCGTCGAGTGCTATATACCTGTAAAAAATCACGTTGATCGGATATCGATAGCTATTTCATCGGATCAGATTTCTGCAAACCGTTTAATTTTTTACCGTCCATTTTTTTTTTATTTATAAAAAACTAATTTGATCTCGTAGCTATCGATATCTGATCAATGTGATTTTTTACAAGAATATAGTACTCGACGAGCTCTACACATTAACGGTTTGAATTATCGAAACAAGATCCGTGATGGGCCCCACAGGCCCAACGATACCCTCCAATCTGATCTAGGACTGGAGGGAAGCCAGGCCTTTTTTTATACTATCATTCAGTAACAAAGTTCTCCCAAAAAAAGCATCCAAAAACTGTCATTCACCTTTGTACGAGACTTGACCATCATAATTTATTTATTATTAATTTTTTCTCCCTTTTTCGACTTAGTCTTTAATGCATTCATTTGTAGGCGTGTTGGAAGTTCCTCTTTGAAGAAGGAAGATCTAAGGGCAACAAGGTATTTTTCGCAAAGGTTCATCTAATGCTTAATAGTTTTCAATTTTATGACCTTTGTCAAACTTTCTGCCATGCTATTGTTGATCCTTAATCTTACATTTGAAGCAAAAATCAGCAGAAGAAGAATGAGGTGGGTAGTAGTCAGAGTAGAGGCTGTGGAATGGGATGGATTGGAATGTTATGGAATGGTATGGGGATGGTAATGACAGCTGGTGATGGTGAAGGGATGAGAATGGCAGTGATGGTGTAAGTTTCTAGCAAAGGAGGCGGTGGTTGGCTGGTCGGCTGTGATTGAAGAATGGTGAGGAGATAAGGGTATTTTTAATATAATAAATTGTATATTAAGTAGAAGATGAGATTTCAAATTCATTAATGTTGTGTTTGGTTGGAGGATTTGAGAAGGGAAATGGAAAAGGTAGGTAAAATGTGAATAAAACATATTTATATTTCACTTAATTCCATACACATTTTCCCTTTCCCTTTACAAATCTCTCCCCAAATCCCCCAACCAAACACAACGTAAGTGTGTGTTTTGAAAAATGATAATCGTAGAGAGAATTTGATGTGTGAAAATAAAATTTTCCATATATAAGAGGCGAATAGCTTGTATTTTTACTGGTTCTTCTACAATTGCCCTTGTTCTTTTCAATGCTTCACATTTTGTTGTTGTTATTGTAAGGTGTGTTTTGGAATTGTACAGGTGAAGGAGTTGGGCCTAGCATTGCCTCACCATTTGTCTAAGAAGTTGAGCCCAACACTGCCTCCCCATCTATCTAGAGTTCAGATCCTCTCCAACCCTTCCTTCGGGAGACGGTCCAAATTAGGCCACATCACCCATTGAAAATCTGCGACTCAAATTAGCTTAAAAAAAGAATAATAAAAAACAAAATTCTCTTTTTCTCTAACACACTCTCTCTCTCCCTTCCTCACTGACACATGCACACCACTCACACAGACAGACAGACAGACAAACACATACACACACACACACACTCTCTCTCTCTCTCTCATTTCAATAAACTATTTCAATCTTTTTCATTTTTATTTTCAGAATATATATATTATTTTTAATATGAAATTTTAATTTTACATATTTGATTTGTACCTATGTACAGATTGGATTTGTGTGTTTCTTTTATTTTTTTTAAAAAAATTATAAACTCGTGTGGTTAATAAAATTAAATTAAAAATCATTATTTTCATATGATTTTTTTTTTTGGAATGAAGATTGCTTTTTAGAATTTCAAAAATATATTCACTTTGCTTGGTTCCTATTTTTTAAAAATAGTTTTCAGAAAATTCTATACTCTTATTTTCCGTGTTTTTTTGTTTTTACTGAATTTTTAAAAATATTTTATGCAATTTTTTTACTTTTTAGACACACCTAACATAAATACACCTAAAAAGTAAAAAAAAATTGTAAAAAAAATCTTTTAAAAATTCACTAAATACCAAAAATACAAAAAAAAATACAAGAATTTAGTACATTTTTTGTGTTTTTATGTATTTCTTAATTTTTTAAAATATTTTTTCACAATTTTTTTACTTTTTAGACACATCTAAGTAAGGTGCATCTAAAAAAGTAAAAAAAAATGTTTAAAAATTTAAAAATATTCACTAAAAACAAAAAAACACGAAAATAAAAAAATTCAGTTTTTAAAAAAATTAATCCAGAAAACTCAAACCAAACACAGTGATTATTTTTGTGTGTTTATTTCATCAAATTAATATTTATATTTACAAAATAATAATTTAAAAACATAACTAAACATAGTAATTACTTTTTATTTATTTTAATTTTTTTATTAAATATATTTAACATTAGTCTCCTTTTAAAGGTATATTTTCAATGATATTAATTTTATATTAAAAAGTATATATATATTATGAAAATAAAATGAAATGATTAAAATAGTTTTTTTAATTTTTTTTATTAGAAATGTGTGTGTGTGTGTGCGCGCGCGCGCGCACGCGCGCGCGTGTGTGTGAGAGAGAGAGAGAGAGAGAGAGAGAGAGAGTGTGTGTGTGTGTGTGTGTGTGTGTGTGTGTGTGTGTGTGTGTATGTGTGAGTGGTGTGCGTGTGTCAGTGATGGAGGCGGAGAGAGAGTGTGTTAGAGAAAAAGAGAACTTTGTTTGCTTGTTTGTTTGTTTGTTTGTTTTTTTATAGCTAATCTAAGCAGTAGATTTTCAGTGGGATGACATGACTCAATCTGAACTGTCCTCGGAGGAAGGGTTGGAGAGGATCTGAACTCATTTATCTAATCTATATTTATCTATTTAATGTAAAGAAGTGTAAATTACATTTTAACTCCTCAACCATTATTTCATATCATTTTACCACCTTAAATTTAAAATTATAACACCTAAATCCATTCGTTTTCCTTTAACCCCCCTCTCCCCCCCCCCAAAAAAAAAAAATCCATTCGTTTATTGTATATATATATTTAAATTGAATCTTAACGACAAAAGTATGTAAAAATTTTTATTTTTTTAAATATGAAAAAGGTTCATTAAAGATTTGAAAAAGAAAAAAAAAAGACTAAACAATTAAACCAAATAGATTGATAATAGCATTTTAGGTATTCCATTTTAGATGTTATGTGCAATTGACATCATTTTTTTTTATCTATTTAAAGAACATATCATTAATAATAGAACGTTTACATTGATATAAATTTATAGTTTAAGGTGGCAAAATATAATATTTTAAATTGATCACGTAAGTGATATTAGGTGATAGTTCAAGAGGGCAAGACGTAAATTATCTTATAACTAAAAGTGTGACACTCCAAAAATCGGGAACATCATAGAATATATTAATAAATAAATTCAGGGTTTATCTAAGGTTACAAAAATAGGAAACGTCACTAATGAGTCCTGGTTAATAACCAAGTAAGATGTGACAGTTGTTTTTGGCAGACCGCTCGAGCAGTCATTTTGTCGCTCGAGCAAAGACTCTTAGCTCTCAGTAGTTTGCCATTTTACAGGCGAGATCGCTCAAGCGGTGAAAGTGGTCGCTTGAGCATAGATTTCATGCTCCCAGCATTTTCACTGTAACTCTGCAAAACTTCTGGGACATCACATTTATCGCTCGGTCTCTTTGAAATTTTGTTAGTCGCTGGAGCAAAGAAAAGTTCGCTTTAGCGGTCTGTTCGGGACAACTCACTTAAAAATTGGTCTAACTTATTCCTTTCTCACTTTTTCCAATTGCTCTCTCTCTCTCTCTCTCTCTCTCTCTCCCATTTCGAAACCTTGACACCCCAAGCACTTGATTCCTTCAATTTTTACCTTAAATTCGCCTTAGATCCTTCAAGATAATTGAAGAGCAAGACTAGTTCAAGATATCTATTGATTGTTTAACACTTCCGTCGGAGTTTCACGTGGATTCTCATCTTTAGCTTCTATTTTTGAGGTAGGGGTGTATTTAACTAGTTATACCTTTAATTTGGGACTCATATGTGGTAATTTCATTTGATACTCACCATATATATATATAAATATATATAAGTGGATATAAACATATAGAGAGCATTTGTGTTAGTGAAGGGATTGGACAAGAGTAAGAAATGTTTCAAGGTTTTGGAAGGATTTATGCTTAATATTGATGACCAATGTTGTTTGTGATGAACACTAGCCTCAATTTCCAAAGATGGAGGAAAATTCCTAAATTCTATATAAACCCTAGTTTTGGAAATTGTTCAATAAAAAGGGGTTTCTCTTAATTGATTTAAAAAACATGAAATTGAAGGTAATTGCTTAACTTTGAGGTTGAAATGTATGATTTGAAATGCTTTTCTACATACACCTTGTGTTGGTGATGATTGTTAAATGAACCATGGTTATTATTGAAAGGTGAAATAGTGAATTGTGTGCATTGAAATCATTTTAGGAGAAAACTTGATTTTACAAATTCATGCACCATATGCATTATCAAATTTCTTTTATGATACAATAATGGCGTGAACAGTGGAAAGTTGAGAGGGGATAAATAGTTTATGAGTTTGGGTAGTGAGTCAGGTGGTTTTGAGTTGTATATTGTATTTGGTACTCGTGCAGGGAGTCAAGGTGCCCATTGCCTTGTCTGTTCATATCGCCGAACGAATGTGGAAAGATGTTTTTAGGTGTCCAGGAGCTTGTCATTTCCGGAGTCGGCAAATGCGGAAGGGAAAAATATTTTTAGGTTCCCATTGCCCGGCCATTTTTGGGGTCAGCAAATGTGGGACTATTTTAAGTATACAAAGCCTATATCTATGTATGTATTTTGAATTTCAGCTCTTACTTGGAATGTCATAGTATATTTACCGCCCCATCTGAACTTAGGAAATGTTAACTTAACCTACACATTGTTCATCTCATATTTGTGCATAAAGGCATCCATATGTATACATAATAAAATTTATCAAATGTTGCCTTGCATGATCATGTGTTTTTCAATTAATGTTATAACCTGTTAAGTGCATTACCTACTGAGCTTTCGCTCACCCCAAAGCTAACCAATTTTAGGAAATGAATACGAAGTGCCTCTTAAATGAATATTTTGAGTTGAAAAAAACTTTTGAGAAGTGAAAGCTTGTGTTTGAAATCATATTATGCGTATGCCAAGGACAGTTTTTGGGTGACTATGTGTAGACATGTATTTTGATGTAACAAGGAACAGATTTTGAGGAAAAGATGAATAGTAGTTGATTTTGTTGTATCATTCCATACTTGTTTAACTATTTTATTTTGTTTGTAAATGTAATGAAACAATGTTGTAAAGTTTGGAAATAGTTCAAAAGGGAAGGAATGCTGCTAATGTTATATCATTACTATTTTATTTTGTTTGTGTTGTTTGTGTTGTCGATCTTTTATTGGTAATACCAGGATAGAAAGGAGGAATAGGGAAGTTCATTTGTCAGGGCATTACGCAAAATTCTAAAAAGGTCGGAGGAGTCAATATAGCCTCTTTTCAAAGTCCAACCACTTTAGATAGTAAAGCTACCATTTCGACAGATCTTAAAAAGGTATTAACACAAGGTCTACATGAGTCGACGAGAAAATAATGAATAAGTAACACAATGAATATTGTGCAGAAGTGGTTTGGAAATATCCAGCCAGACATCTTTGATCCTTTGATCGCTACCTAAAAAAAGGATAAATACTCCGGTCGAGGGTGCCGGAATTAGCACTCTGATGGTCAAGTTAGTATTCTCTCAAGTTTACTTCTATCTCAAGTTCTTTCGTCTATTCTCACATACCTCTCTTTGGTTGACATTCCTCTTTTTATATCACCCTCTGGGCCCAAGGATCAGACCCACTCTTAATCTCGCACATGGTTGCTTACTCGGCCTTTCGGTTGTATGCTGGTTTCTACTCGGCCTTACCTACTAGGTGTATATTCGACTTCAAGAGCCCTTGGATAGGGTCGAATTGTCTTTGGCTTGATATCTTTAAATTTCTTGGCCTTCCTTAATTAATTTTATTCGGTCCCCATAATTGCCCCCCAAACATCCGATTAACTACAATCATTCGGCGTGTTTGGTTTTTTGTATGGAAAGTTAAAAATACGGCGCTTGCACTCCTTCAAATACCGGAGCATTAGAATGATCACGGTTTAGAAATCATTACAATTTCCCGCCCTTCATACGCGTTGTTTATTTAATGCGATATGAAACCGCGCTGTCCCTTCGAATATTTTTTGAACATGCAAGGCTCTTTGATTGTCTCTCAGCATTCCTCTCTCATTTCATAACCTCTGTAACTTCCATTTGCTCCCTACTGTCCCTCTATCTTTAACCTGTAAGCTCTTCTCTTCTTTGCATTTCTTCCTCATTCCAACTCCCATTTTCTTGTCTGTTTTTAGTTTAGCCTATTTTCTATTTTGATTCAGATGGCGAAACATTTGAAAGCTCTTCTTTCTGCGAACTGTGTTATCGCTTTTTGATGCCATTTTTCTATTCCAGATGACGTCTATCTATCACTTGTGGCATATAGTGTAGTTAACATAGAGAGGACTGATGCGAGTATGATCATCTTTCCCCTCTTATTAATCGCTAAGGGCAGAGTCTGTTTCCGCCTTTACCCGTTTTTGAGGGCCGTCCTTCGCTACTGGGGTCTAATCCCTTCACAACTGAACATAAACTCTTATTGAATCATAATGGGAACAATAGAATTAAATCGCCAACTTAGGATTAATCTAGGAATCCTTGCTATTCGGCATTGCTATGCCTTGGAAAAATCTTCCGGTCGGCAGGGACGCTACTTTCTTAGGGCCAAGGACATTGATCACCATTTGGTGACTATGCTTGCCAGTTCTGGTAAGCGTGTTGACGAAGTTATGGTCGTTGTTTGAGGCAACTGGGAATTTGACGAAGGCGAAGATTGCCTTGATTCTGTGCCCTGACAAAAAGGCAAACTAGGTAGTCGTATAATCCAATTTCTTTGCGCATTTCCTATACATTTATTCGTCTTAGATTCCATGTACTCATCGTTTTATTTGTATAGGTAACGATTTGAAGAAAGTACTTGTTTCGGTCGACGAGGCTGTGCTTCAGCAAGTCAAAACCATACTCCAATTTTTTGGCCGTCCAAACCTTCAAAAGCAAGGGCAGTCCGCCCACGTGTTGTTGCGGTACGAACCAACGTACGTTACCTTTTCGGCTGCTGATCACATTCTTATTCCAAAGGGTGAATAGCACCTTATGGCACTCATTTTTCTAAACTTCAAGAGCCTTAGGGACATTGAAGATTTAAATTCAGAGCCAGCTGGTGAAGTTGGCGATCAGGCCGCTGAACAACCGAACCGGGCTAACTTGGATGATTCAGAGGATCATTTATGGGAGGAAGTCGATGCGGCTCTTGAGTTGGTTTTTGAGGAAGTCGACATTAACCTCTCATCCACTTCAGGCCGAGTTGACACATCGTTCGAAGAAGATATTTTCTTGACCTAGGAGACTTTCCCGGCATAGATCTTGAAAATATAGCTAGGGAATCGCTCGCATAGATGGCCAAAAGAAAGAATGCCGAGAAGATGGCAGCCCGAAGAAGGGCCAAAATTGCCAGATCTGAGCCTCCACCACCTGCTCCTATTGAGAATGAATCTTCTCCACCTGCTCTTATTGAGGAAATAAAGCAAATTGTTATGGCCGAGTCAGTCATTGAACAATCGGACGACCTGGTGGCCGAATCGAGGGGGGAGAAATGCCTCGCCGAGATCAAGGCCGACTCTCTCGAAGACATAACTGATAAATGGCCACGCATAGAAGAGTCGCAAGATTTAGCGGCGCCATTTATCATCCAACCTAGAATAAAGAACGCGTCAATTTTTGCTATTGCGTCGGCTTTGAAAGACCCTGCCGTAGCCTAAGCGTGGCCTCGTCATTTCCCTTGCCGATGGACAAGACTGCATTTTGCGCAGAACCAAACATGGTGTCAATAGCACTAGCTGCTCAGTCGGCAATATTGGTACGTAATTGACACCCATTTTTTAGTTCATTTCTTTTATGCCGATTAACTTACCCGTGTTCCTTTTAAGGCAGCGGGCAGAATCGCAGAAATCAGCCGCTGTCACTGTGACGCCGTCGAGCAAATCGGCTTACTTAAAGTTGAGATCGAAATTGAAAAGGGAAAGGCTAAGGAGGCATTGGCCGAATTGGTAGTAGCATCTCTTAGGGCTAAATTTGAAGCGAGAGAAGTAGAGGAAGAGTGAGCGAGGGCCAACGCTGAGGAAGAGAAGGCTAAATGCTCTGATCTTCTCAGGATAGCCGCCAAGGATAAGGCGAACGCGAGTGACAGAGCGCTCAAGTTGGCTAAGGAGGCGATTGGGAAGCTAGAGGCCGATTTGGAAGAATCGAAGAAGGCGAAAGAAATTGTCGACTCCGAGATTTCCAAAGTGTTCGGTGCTGGTGAGAACGCGGCATTGGAAAAATATGTGGAGGAAGTACCCAAGTTTGAAAATCGGGGATTCAAACACGACTGGCTTAAAGCCCTAGCAGCTGCTAATGTGGTATTGGAGCAGCCAATTCCATATGTGCAGCTAGAGGTTGAGCCGTTGGAGTTTGACCCTAAAGAATAAGTAGTGTTAATGTAATTTTGCTTTTTGTTCGGTATTTTCTGTATGTAGTTTTTGTATATTTTTCTTATTTTGTTTAGAAGTCATTTGTAGGCTAATTTTTATGTGTAAAATGACGATTGTTCGTACTCAATTTATTAATGAAAATTGCCTTTTTGTCTCTTTTCTGTATGTGCTAAGTAATAGCTAAGTAGGACAATGCAACTCCATTCGGTGATAAATAATTTAAATTAATGGCCAAAATAATGCAAGACAGTGCATCACGATTCAGCGTTAAACTAATGTCCAAAACGTGCAACGTTTGGCTCTCATTTAATGTGCCGAATTAAGTATACGGCCTGATAATAATCTCGTATGCCGATTACAATCATACATTTGCAACGGTTGGACAACTCAAAGCCGAATGGGGTAATGTATTGTCATTTGGTTGGACAAGTCAACAATCGTACATTTGGCTGAAAGCTAAACTCGTCTGGCCAAATGGGGTAATGTGTTGTCATTCGGCTATCACATTAGATGTTGAATATTTTCCCTTGCCCCATTTGGGCATGTCGTTCGAAAAGCTGAATAAAACATATGGTGTTTGCCAACTTAAACGAAGTTCTGAAGCCAAATAAGATATACCACTTGCAACATGTAACCTAATCTGCTGAATAAAATATTCGGCTCAAAGATAAACTCGTCTAGCCAAATGGGGTAATGTATTGTCATTCGGCTATAACGTTAGATGCCGAATATTTGCCCTTGCCCTATTTGGGCATGTCGTTCGAAAAGCCGAATAAAACATATGGCGTTTGCCAACTTGGACATCATTCCGAAGCCAAATAAGATATACCACTTGCAACATGTAATCTTATTTACTGAATAAAATATTCGGCTCAAAGATAAACTCGTCTGGCCAAATGGGGTAATGTATTGTGGTGTATTTGCCCTTGCCCCATTTGGGCATGTTGTTTCAAAAGCCAAATAAAACATATGGCTCGTGCCAATTTGGATATGTTTCAAACCCACTACAAATGTGGGGTTAACTATGGGGCGCATCGGAAATGCTGCATCCGTAATTAATGAACGAGGTATCTAGTATTTAAGAAGTCCCAAGCGTTTGTGGAACAAATCTGGCACAGACAACGAAAAGGGGCAATCAATAATCGATAATTTAAGGAAAAGCAGAAACTTGAGTAGGGCCATAGATGTCTTAGAGACTGTTCTTCAATAATAAATGAGAGGGAAAAAGTTTGGCTAAACTGGACGCTGAAATGCATCGCGTTGCTGGAGGTGAAGCTTGAAGAACGGGGGACGTGACAGAGGAGAGGAGAGAGAGACGTCAGTTGCCCAGACATTGGAGCAGGTCCCCTAGAAGAAGTGATGCAGTAAGATCACCCAGGGATAGAGTGCAACAACAAGGGGGGGTCAATGAGTCATATCGCTTGCCATAGCGCTATGCGGAGTGAACCAAGCAGACCTCTGCGCCCGTTGAGCTTTTCGGTCTCTGTTGGGAATAAGCCAATGACTGAAGCGGACTCAATAGTCCATCACCCCAATGTCGTGGTGGAGTTTGCGCGGCAAATATTTTCGCCAGAGGTGCAGCAATCACTCGTCGGCCGTGGTGATTACAAAGTTTTCAGGGAAGGTAAACATGGGTTGATCCAAGGACTTTACAGCGCGTATGAAATCGATATGCACCTGCACGAGGCAAAAAGATAGCTCGAGCAAAAGGAAAGGTGCATTCGAGATTTAGAGCGCTGTGCGAAAAAAGCTGAGAATGAGCTGAAAAGGCTAAGGCGGCTGTGAGACAATTGATGTGTGCCGCAAACGCGGTTGTCACGAACAAAGTCAACCAGCGCTTGCTGGATCATCCTATGGCCGATAGAGAAATGACAAACATGTTTTCCAAAGAGGCTATAAGGACCCGAGCTTATGAACAAGGCTTTTTTGACAGGGGAAAAATCAACATTGAAAAGACTAAGGAAAAATTGGTAGAAGATGTCTGTTGGCGCTAGAACCACGGCTTCAAGCACGATTGGGTTCAGTCCTTACGAGCCGCGGGCGTCGATTCGACGTCACCACTATTTCAGAATTATAAGTTTCCTATCGAAGCTTACAATGCCAAAAAGACCGATGACGAAGAGGATACCAAGCCGGAGAAGACTTAGATATTAAGAAACATATTATTTGTACTTTTAAATTTGTCCAACGCTATGTGTTTGTACCTCTTTGGCGAAATAAATAAATATTTGTTACATTGTGTTGTTTAATATTTGTTTCAATTCGTATGATAATTGCGTATTTGCAGACCCCATGCAGCTGTATTGCTGAATACATAGCCGTTCATGGCCATGTAGAAAGGTCACTCCGCTTTTGGAGGCTTATTCGGCCCAAAACGGGCATTCATGAATGGGGATCCGAATTCAGAGACTTTTTATCTTGGCCAATCGTTATATCCATGAAGGGCGCTCCGAATCTGGAGGCTTATTTGGCCCAAACGTGACATTCACGAATAGGGCTCCTAGTTCAGATTCTTTTTATGTTGGCCAATCGTGATATCCATGAAGGGCGCTCTGAATGTGGAGGCTTATTCAGCCCAAATGTGACATCCACGAATGGGGCTCCGAATTCGGAGTCTTTTTATGTTGGCCAATCGTGATATCCACGGAAGGCGCTCTAAATCCGGAGGTTTACTTGGCCCAAACATGACATCTATGAATGGGGCTCCGAATTTGGAGTCTTTTTGTGTTGTCCAATTGTGATATCCACGAAGGGCGCTATGCATCCAGAGGCTTATTCAGCCTAAACGTGACATCCACGAATGGGGCTCTGAGTTCAGAGTCTTTTTGTGTTGGCCAATCGTGATATCTATGAAGGGCGCTCCAAATTCAAAAGCTTATTCAGCCCAAACGTGACATCCTCGAATGGGGCTTCGAATTCAAAGGCTTTTTACGTTGACCAATCGTGATATCCACGAAGGGCGCTCTGAATTCGGAGGCTTATTCGGCCCAAACGTGACATCCACGAATGGGGATCTGAATTTGAAGTCTTTTTCTATTGGCCAATCATGATAACCACGAAGGGCGCTCTGAATTTGGAGGCTTATTCAACCCAAACGTTACATTCACGAATGGGGCTCTGGATTCGAAGTCTTTTATGTTTGCCAATCGTGATATCCATGAAGGGCGTTCTGAATATGGAGGCTTATTCAGCCCAAACGTGACATCCACGAATGGGGTTCCGAATTCGGAGTCTTTTTATGTTGGCCAATTGTGATATCCACAGAAGGCGCTCTGAATCCGGAGGCTCCTTCGGCCCAAACATGACATCTATGAATGGGGCTTCGAATTCGGAGTCTTTTTGTGTTGGCCAATCGTGATATCTACGAAGGGCGCTCTTCATCCAGAGCCTTATTTGGCCCAAACGTGACATCCACGAATGGGGCTCTGAATTTAGAGTCTTTTTGTGTTGGCCAATCGTGATATCCACGAAGGGCGCTCCAAATTCAAAAGCTTATTCAGCTCAAATGTGACATTCACGAATGGGGCTTCGAATTCGAAGGCTTTTTATGTTGACCAATCGTGATATCCACGAAGGGCGCTCCGAATCCGGAGGCTTATTCGGCCCAAACGTGACATCCACGAATGGGGCTCCGAATTCGGAGTCTTTTTCTATTGGACAATCATGATATCTACGAAGGGCGCTCTGAATTTGGAGGCTTATTCAACCCAAACGTGACATTCACGAATGGGGCTCCGAATTCGGAGTCTTTTTATGTTGGCCAATCGTGATATCCACGAAGGGCACTCTGAATTCGGAGGCGTATTCGGCCGAAACGTGACATCCACGAATGGGGCTCCGAATTTGAAGTCTTTTTATGTTGGCTAATCGTGATATCCACGAAGGGCGCCCCAAATCCGGAGGCTTATTCGGCCCAAACGTGACATCCACGAATGGGGCTCTGAATTTGGAGTCTTTTTGTGTTGGCCAATCATGATATCCACGAAGGGCGCTCCGAATCTGAAGGCTTATTCGGCCTAAACGTGACATCCACGAATAGGGCTTCGAATTCGGAGGCTTTATTCGTTATTAAACCATTGTTAACAAGATTGCTATAAGAAAGGGCATTGCATTAGGGAATTAAAACACATCAGCAAAAATTCGAAACAAACCAGCACGCTGTACAAGTTGGCTTAGGGATAAAATTTGCGCAAGTGTGTGGAATTCCAGGGGCATGGCAAACTTCTCCCAGCCATATCTTTGAGCTAATACACTCATGTTCTGGCAATTGAGTCAATCTAATAAGGACCGTCTCAGTTGGGGCCTAATTTACTATTTGTTGGATTCTTAGTAGCAGAAAGCACTTTCTTGAGGACCAGGTCTCCGGGTGTATAACGATACAACTGCACGTGTTGGTTGTATGACTTTGCCAGCTACTGTTGAGACTGCGCAATGCACACAAAAGCACGATCTCGGCGTTCCTCAATCAAAGTCAAATCTAGGGCCAACATCATGTTGTTACGGCCCATATAAAAAACCTTGGATTTCATCGTGGGTAGGCCGATTTAAAGAGGGATAATTGCCTGTGTTCCAAAGCATAAAGTGAACGGCGTTTCTCCAGTAGAGTGCCTTGGAGTAGTGCGATGAGCCCACAACACACTGGGCCATTCTTCAACCCACTTGCCTTTGGCTTTTTCTAACTATTTCTTGATGCCGTCTAGAATCACTTTATTGATGGCCTCAGCCTGTCCGTTGCTTTGGGGATATGCCGGTGAGGAAAAGTAAGGCCAGATACCATATGTGTTACATAGCTTCCGATAGACGCCGCAATCGAATTGGGTACCGTTGTCACAAGTGCTCTTGGTATGCTGAATCATGTTATAATGTTTTTCCATACAAAACGTTTAACATCGACATCTCGAATATATGTTAATGCCTCTATTTCAACCCATTTTGTCAAATAATCTGTTACGATGATCAGGAATCACTTGTTCCCTGGAGCCCGCGGTAATGGTCTGACGATATCAAGTACCAATTGAGCGAACAGCCAAAGACTAGTAAAGGAGTTTAGCTCTTTGGTAAGCAGATGAGTTAAAGGAGAAAACTTCTGGCATTGTTTGCACTTCTTGGCGTAGTTCTCAGCATCTGATCGCATGGTCGGTTAATAGTACCCATGCGTAATGGCTCAGTGGGCCAATGAGTGTCCTCCAGAGTGGGCACCGCAACTACCTTCATGTATTTCAACTAGGAGTTCCTCAACTTTATCTGGGTGAACACATTCCAAGCACGGCCCAAAGAGAGATTTTTTGTAAAGTTTTCCTTGCGGATCAAGGTAGTATCGTAGGGCTTTATTTCGCAGTTTGTGGGCTTCTTTCTTATCCATTAGGAGTTGTTCTGAAGAAAGGAATACAGCGATAGGGTTCATCCAACTAGGTCCTGCTTCAATGATGTTAACCTGAACTGGTTCAGAAGATGTGATGCTCGACTCTAGGATGAACCCTACTTCAATTGTTCGTTTGATTTTTGAGTTGATGGCGGAGGCTAGGCAAGCAAGGGCATTTACATGTGTGTTCTGATCCCCGGTTATCTGATTCAATTCGTGGTGGTCGAATTTCGCAAGCAAGGAATTCGTCGTTTTCATGTAGGCTGCCATGCGGTCATTTTTAACTACTTACTCCCCTTTCAGCTGGTTGATGACTAATTTCGAGTCACAGAAAACAAGCAACCGCCGTGCACCAATGTGGAGTGCGTTACGAAGGCCAATTAACAATGCTTCGTATTCGGCCTCATTATTTGATGCATCAAAGCCCAGTTTAACCGCCTGCTCGATTATTGCCCCTTCAGGGGTCATGATTACTACTCCTGCCCCCTTGCCACATTGATTGGATGATCCATCACAGTACAGTTGCCAAATGTCTCCAACATATATTCGCCAGTTGGATTTAGGTTGCACCTGATTGGACTTGAAGTCGATATGGCATCCCGTGAACTTGGCTACAAAGTCGTCAAGCACTTGGCCTTTGATGACAGTTCTAGGCAACAACCGGGTATCATATTGGCCGAGTTCTAAAGCCTACTTTGAGACCTGCCCTGATGCTTCCGCACTGCGTTGCGCTGACCGGAGGGGAAAGTCCGTTAATACCCCTACGGTGTGAGCTTGAAAATAGTGCATCAATTTTCTTGCAGCCACCACGAGAGTAAGGATGAGCTTTTCCAATGGTAAATATCGCGTTTCGGCGTCAACCATGGCCTGACTTACATAATTAATTGGTCGTGGTTCCCCGAGTTCTTCTTTTAGCAGGACGGCGCTGACTGCCTGGTCTGATACTGCCAGATACAAGATGAGCGGATCACTTGCCGATGGAGTTGCCAAGTGTGGTACTGATCAGAGATAAGTTTTCAAGCCGTCCAGCGTAGCCTTGTATTCGGGAGTCCACTCAAATGCTCTGCCCTTTCGAAGTGTGTGAAAAAATTACCAGCTGCGATCTGAAGAACGACTGATAAACCTATTCAGGGCTGCGGCCATCCCCATCAACTTTTGAATTTCTTTGACCGAACTAGGGGAGCCAAGTTCTAGAATTGCTATGATCTGCCTCGGATTGGCCTCTATTCTGTGATGGTTGACAATGTAGCTAAGAAATTTGCCTGACCTGATGCCGAATATGCATTTCGAGGCATTCAGTTTCATCCTGTACTTTCAGAGAATGCTGAAGGTCTCTGATAAATCGGCTAGATGGGAGTGTTTTTCCTTGGACTTCACCACCATGTCATCGATGTATACTTCCATGGTGCGACCGAGTTGTTCTTTGAACATAGTGGTAACCAGTCTCTAGTAAGTTGCTCCCGTATTCTTCAGTCCGAAAGGCATAACCTTGTAGCAATAGGTTCCCCTTGGGGTGAGGAATGCAGTCTTTTCTTGATCTTCCGGGTGCATGGCAATTTAGTGGTAACCCCTGTAGGCATCCAAGAAGCTCATGCACTGATAATGTGTCGTTGCGTCCACAAGTTGGTCGATTCTGGGCAGAGGAAAACAATCCTTTGGACAGGCCTTGTTCAAATATATGAAATTGACGCAAACGCGCCAAGATCCATTTTTCTTTTTCACAACCACTGTATTGGATAGCCATCTAGGATAGGTGACTTCACGAATTACCCCGACATCAAGCAATCTGTCAGCTTTATCAACAACGGCCTATGCATGCTTCACGGCCAGCCGCTGACTTTTCTAAATGACTGGTTTCACTTTTGGATAGACAGTTAAACGATGCTGGGCCACGACTGGATCCACCCCCAGCATCTCGTACGGTGTCCATACAAGCATGTTAAGATTGCCGAGTAAGAAAGATACCAGCTCGCGTCAATCAAGTTCGCTCAAGGAGATGCCGATCATGAAGAATTTGTTCGGACTCCCATTGATTTTGATCCAATCAAGGTCTTAAGTGGCCTTTTTACTGGAGATTTTTCCAATATCTTTGAGGCTCGCTCAATCCAATACTTCAATCAAGTTTACTTCCAGTTCCTTTGGCCTCTTTGTAGTAGTAATAAGATAGCATGCCTGTGCTGATTTCTGAGAACCCCGAATTTACTCAATGCCATACTTAGTTGGAAAATGGAGTAGTTGATAGTACGTGCTTGGCACGGCCTGCAAGGTATGCAACCAAGTTCTTCCCATGATGAGATTGTATAGTGATGGGAGTTTGATGACCAGAAATTCTATGTCTACCGATCTCGTACTTGCTCGTACTAGTAGTGTGATCTTGCCCAAAGGCTATTCAGGGTTGGTGTTGAAGCCGAACAGTGGATAATCAGCCGGCAACAAATCTGAATCAGTGAAGCCGAGTTTAACAAACGTCTTGTAATACATTATTTCCAAGGTGCTTCCCTGATTGATGAGAATGTGCTCAACTATGAATCTGTTTACGCGTAGCTCGACAACGAGGGGATTGGCATGGAGGAGAGTTACTCTGGCTAAGTCGGTGTCGTCAAAGCTAATCTGCCCACTTTCATGAGACCGTTTGGCTGGTGTCATGGCTTGAGCGGGCTAGGTTACAACTGAACTGTATGTACTTCGACCGACGACGGTAGGCTATATATCATGTGGATTATGCCGAGTGGCGGTGAATCCGGCCGCAGGGCTACCATGTTCATTGGATTGTTCTTTCGGACGTAATACGCCAGCCGTCTGTCTTGTACCAACTCTTCTAGGTGATCCTTTAGTGCATAATAGTTTTCGGTATCATGGCCATGGTCCTTGTAATACTCACACCGCTTATCCCTTCTCCTTGTATCAGGAGGCCCCATCATTTTGGACGGCCATTTAAAGAACTAATGATGTTGAACTTTGGATAAGATTTTACCAATTGGTTCTTCCAATTTCGTATACTTCTTATCTGAACATCTTGTGCGCCTGCTATCTACCTGATATTGGTCGATTGATCTGTGCGAGCATTGATCGCCTGAACGGCGCGAATCACGTCTTTTTGTGTCGTTTAGCCTAAGTTTGAGGTTCGAGGCTCCTTGATGGCATGACACTTATCGGCTCAGACGGGACAGATTTAGCAACTTTCTGTCCAGCCTTGACTCGCAGGACATCGTCTTCTACCTTACAATATTCTTCAACTTTCTTCATTAGTCCCAAACTGTTTTGGGGGGCTGTTTGGTCTATGAACTGTGGAGAGGACTATCAGGATGTAGCCCCATCTTGAAGGCGGTAATGGCCATGGAATCATTACAAGCATCATCTACCAAGTTGAAACATTACCAATAGCACCGAATACTCACAGAGAGTCTCTTCTGGTTTAATTTGCATGGCCCAAAAAGAGTCGGCCTGCTTTGGCTAAACTTCATTGGTGATGAATCTTTCCCTGTAGGATTTTGGGAGTTAATGAAAGCTTCTTATTGATGCCGGCTCCAGTTTATAGTACCATCTGACAGCCAACGGATCCAGGCTACTTGGGAACATTTGACACATGAGGGCTTCATCATCAGCATGCAACGTCATCGCTTGTTTATAATAATGAATATGGTCAGTGGGATCTGATTTTCCATCATATAGGGTGAATAACGATGCTTTGAACTTCTTGGGCAGCACAAACCTTGCGATGCACCATACGAAACGGTCATGCCTGTCTTTTTCATCCAAATCATCACTTCTTTTCCCTCGCTTATGCCGTACGTACAGACTTCCTTCAGATGAGCTGGATGCATCAACTTGTTCCTTCTTTCTGGGTTTTTGGGATGGTGAGTCAAAGTCACTTCCATTATCATGTTTTCGAAGTCGACGTCATCGATCATTCTTCTTTCCTAGGGATCGACCCCAGTCATGGCATATGGCCTGATTGGATTTGGCTAACTCCAGGGCTAGTTCCTGGCTCAGCCACTTGTTTTCAGCCATCATGTCTTCTAGACACTGTTCATTTCACTTTGCTTGATCCATGATTGTCTGCATAATCTCTCGCATCGGAGTTGAGGATGAGGTCCAAGCTACTGGGTCGAAGTTCAATGCCCGTTGTGCGGTGATATTCTCCGGTCCAAGCATGTTTCTTGATGTGATATCATCTCTTGGCGTAACCTCATTAGTAACTACCGGAGGATCATCTGTTACGCCCGCATGGATGCACTTGAGTATTCCCACAGATGGTACCAATTATGGAGAAGTTGTTTGGAATTACTCCAGGATCCAGCCAGACGTCTTTGATCCTCTGATCGCTACTTGAAAAAGGGATAAATACTCCGGTTTAGGGTGCTAGAATTAGCACTCCGACGGTCAAGTTAGTATTATCTCAAGTTTACTTCTATCTCAAGTTCTTTCGTCTATTCTCACATACCTCTCTTTGGTTGATGTTTCTCTTTTTATATCACCTTCTAGGCCCAAGGGTCGGGCCCACTCTTAATCTCGCACATGGTTGCTTACTCGGCCTTCCGGTTGTATGCTGGTTCCTACATGGCCTTACCTGGTGGTTGTATATTCGGCTTCAAGAGCCCCTGGAGAGGGCCGAATTGTCTTTGGCCAAATATCTTCAAATTTCTTGGCCTTCATTAATTAATTTTATTCGGCTCCCACAAATATGTATAGATATATAATAATTGCACAACCATATCTTAAATACAACAAGAGATTTATTACTTACAATCACTACAACAATGTACACTTTTGGCGATCAAATTTGGTGACTAAACTTTTTTTTAGTCGCCAAAAGTTGTAGTATAGGCAACTAAAAATTACATTGGTCGGCGTTGAATAGGGTTTTTAGCTACTAAATTTTTTTAGTAGCTATATTTTAATTTTGGGTGACTAAAAAAATTTTGTCACTAAATATGCTATAATAGGCGACTAAAAATTGTTTTAGTCGGCATTAGTTCATGGCTTAGGCTACTAATTTTTTTTTTAGTCGTGGTATACTAGTTTTTGCCTACCAAAATAAATTTAGTCGCCAAAAAACTAGCATAATGTTTGCTATTAAACTTTGGTGACCAAAGTTTTGGTCGGAAAATATTCATTTTCGGTGACTAAAAAATTTTGGGAATTTTTTTTAAGGTCCCTAATAGTAGTAATTTAGAGGATAGAGGAAAACAAAAAAAGAAGATGACGCCTTAGGTCCCTCAACTAGAACACGCGTGTTTTTAATTATTTCTTGGTCCTAAATACCCTTCACAATCAACCGAGAAAATTCAATTGGATTCCGACGACTGGGTTCCAATCCTGATATCCAACCATCTTCATGAGCAAGAGAACATCAAAATTAAGGTTTCACTATCGACATTAGGGTTTCATTATCTTCTGAGAAAATCTTTTCCATTCTTCTCTCACAAATTTCTCTGACCTGTTTTCACTGTTCATTGTCATCTCAGTTCATCTTCATCACAGTGCATCTTCATGTCAGGGCATATCAGTTCGTAATTAGCGTTTCATCCTCACTCTGGTAAGTTTTTCAACAATCCAATGAGTTTTTCTTTGGAAACACAGTTAATTGCATTTTGTATTAGCCTTCCATTAATTAGGGTTTCAATTTCATAATAAAAAGCCACATGAATTTGAAAAATGTTATTTCTCTGCGTTTTGAACTTATTCTTGAAGATTGTTATGTGATTTTGTTTGTAAATTTCTCTGGCATTTGAATTTCTCTAGCATTTTCTTGATCTATATTTCTTCTTTGAATTTTCTCCGCCATGTTTGTTCCCCCATTTTCTCTGGCATGGTTAATTTCTTTGTATTTCTCTGTGTAATTTTCAAGTTCAATTCATTCAAATTCCTCGGCTCTGTAAATTTCTCTGACATTTTAATTTTCTCTAGAATGTGTAATTTTTTCTGGAATGTGCAATTTTCTCTGGCATTTTCATTTTCTATGCTCGCTAAATTTATGTTTCTTTTTTGAATTTTCACTGGCTATATTTTATATCTATATGTAATTTTACTCTCTTGTCTGCATCTAAGTTTCTCTGGCATTTATAATTTTCTCTGGCCACATTACTTTTCTCCCTTGTGTGTGTCTACCATGTTTAATTTTCGTTGGTTGTGTCTGTAAATTTCTCTGGCATTTTAATATTATGGAATGAAAATTTTCTCTGGCTTGCCATGTTTAATTTTCTCTGGAAAGTGTAATTTTTTCTGGCATTTTCATTTTCTCTGCTTGCTAGATTTATGTTTCTTTCTTGATTTTTTTCTGGCTATATATTACATCTATATGTAATTTTTAGCAATTATTGAAAATTTCTTTGTCATGTTTGTGTTGCTTTGTTTATTTTCTCTGGGAATAGAAATTTTTTGTGGCTACATGTATTCCACACAAAAACACTTAGTATTCTGTTGTTTGTGTTTAAGTTTCTCTGGCGTTTATAATTTTTTCTGACCACATTACTTTTCTTTATTGTGTGTGTCTGCCATGTTTAATTTTCTTTGGTTGCGTTTGTAAATTTCTTTAGCATTTTAATATTATGTCGCTTGCTAGATTTATGTTTCTTTTTTGAAAATTTCTCTGATATGTTTATTTTGTTTAATTCTTGATTTTCTCCAAATTTCTTTGTTATGTAATTTTCTATGGCATGTTATGTTGCGTTGTTTATTTTCTCTTGCTAATTGTGGAATGGAAATTTTCTGTAGCTTGCCATGTTTAATTTTCTCTAGAATGTGTAATTTTCTTTCTCATTTTGATTTCCTGTGCTTGCTAGATTTGTGTTTCTTTTTTGAATTTTGTCTGGCTATATTTTACTTCTATATGTAATTTTAGCAATTATTGAAAATTTCTCTGGCAGGTTTATGTTGCTTTGTTGATTTTCTCTGGGAAAATTACACATAAATGTAAAAAACAAAAATTACAAAAACTCAAGCTCCAAAGAAACACCAAGAAAGAAACAGAAACTCAAAAGCAACAAAATAAACAAAGCATGTTCAATTTTCTCTATCATGTTTATGTTTTACTACCAATTTTCTCCCTTATATGTAATTTTCTCTTCCATGTTCAATTTTGTCTAGCATGTTTAATTTTCTCTAGAATTTAATGTTGACATCTTTATGTTTTCATTGTCTAGAAATGGCAAAATGCAAAAGTAGAAAAACACTAGAACACCAAGAAAGAAACATAAACTCTATGAGTCTTATGATCTTAGATAAAAAAAAAGCAGCAAAACACCACAAAGTCTTCACCAAAAAATAGAAGTCCAAGGTGAGGAAGCAACAAGCATCAAGATGAATACCCCAAGTTCAAAAGACTCAAGGGGAAAAAAAACTTATTAAACTCCAAAGAAATAGAGCTAATTACAGCATTCAATACCGATCAAACCTCTCATCTGTTGTCTCCTTTTTTCAAACACTTAAATTCAATTCAAATCAAGTAGTAGAGCTTCAAAAGACCCCATTTTGGTACTTGATCAAACCTCTAACCATGAGCAAGATGGATCCAAGGAAGTGTAGAAAATCTGATGATGATGTAGTTGCAATAATCCAAGATACAATGAAAAAACGAAAGCATTCACAATTGATAAGAAGAACTTGACCTTTACAACCAATGACATGACCTTGATTTTTGGTTTTGCCACGACCTAAACCTGCCACTATAGGTTTAGCGTCGTAACCTGCCAGTAATCCTTGGATTACCAAGGCCACTTACAAAATAACATATAATTAGGGGCTGTGGAAGCAATATACAAAATTTACATAGTCCATAGAGCTGTATAGATATATATGAAACAAAAATTTTAAACCTTTTTCACATATACGTGACGTCATAATGCAGGTCTTTCGTCACATTCAATACAAATGTAGCCAAAAAGGGACTTAGCCCAAGATAGACATAACATAAAACTTGTTCATACTTCAAAGAAGGCAAGGTCTTAAACATATGCCATTTAGACTTGACTTGTTCACAAAAGGAAACCTTATTGGAGGCACAATTGCTGGCTGACAAAACAGAATCTTGGGCCATCAACTCTAGGCCTAGTCATGTGCCTGCTCATCTACACACATAATAATAAATAGTGAGTTGGTGCCCAGTGCATAATAACAGAGTAAAGATTTTTACTAAATGATGTCCATAAAGAAACAGAGTCTTATACATGATCAATCGTCAAAGCAGAAACAGATTCCTATACGTAGTTGCATTTGTATTCAAAGTTTGTATATTTCACATCATAGTACGCGGCACATCTATTAGCGTTAACAAATCCGATGACCCATGGAGGGAGAGCCGTAAAGGTATTCTGATGACTCATGTGCACAGAGACGTTTCTGATGACCCATAAATGGACAGCCATAAAAGCATTCCGACGACCCGTAAAGGGACAACCATGAAGGCATTCCAATGACTCATGTGCACAGAGACGTTTCTGATGACCCATAAAGGAAAAGCCATAAAAGCATTTCGATGACCTATAAAGGGACACATATCTTATGATGCTAAGGATGCCACGAATACATTTCATAAACTTAGACAATCATTCATTCATATAAAACATAGCATTTCAGAAAACTGATCATTTCATATCATCAGAAAATAATTAAAGCCAAACATAACTTTATAGAGTTATTACTCACAGATAACAGATGACTCCAATTAAATGGATAGAGTAGGCAATTCAGATATCTTGTAGAGCGTGACCTACACTGATATAGAGCGAATATGTGCTAAATCACACCCCCGGAATCATTAACATAGTTCTTTCCTGTCTTGGTGTGTTTCTACTTCTTTATCTTCATTATGGTGTTTTAATCTTGGCCTAGGAATGCTTAGGATGCAATGAGGATGCATAAATGCATTTGGAAACACTTGGTCAAAAATGCTGGAAATAGGGATCCCGCTCGAGCGTAATTTCCCTCGCTCGAGCGGATATGCAAACATGTGAGGGGACGCTCGAGCGCAACTTCTCTCACTTCAGTGGTTTGGAAACTTGGCAAAAGAACTGGTTATGTGAAATCTCCGCTCCATGGCCGCTCGACTCATGCCCTCGCTCGAGCGCAACTCTTGTCGCCCGAGCGGTCTGCAAAACATGCAAACTTCTGGGAGCATGTATTTCACGCTCGAGCGGACTTCTGGTCGCTCGAGCGGAGGTGTAAGATCATAGAGTTGCTGCTCGAGCGCATAATTTGCCACTTGAGCGGAAGTGCCGAATTTGAAATTTCAAGATTGCACTCCCAAGCTCTAAACTTGAATTCAAAGGCATTTAACTCAACCTTTAGGCCCCAAAACTTGAGAAAATCAGTTTAAAATTGAAAACATTAATAGTTAAAGATGATTTCATAAAATCAAGGCCCAAAAGCATGTCAATTGTACAAAAATTCAACTTGAAATGTAAGAACATGATATGAACATGACATGCATGTATTCATTTCAGTTCATAGCTTCCAAAACATGATCAAATGAGGTCCAATGATGAGAAATGTTATGAATTCTTCAAACCATGCTAGAATGACAACATGCATGTGAGGAAAGCTTTGAAAATAACTTCCCAATGCTATGAAATATGCATGTATGCATTGTTTGAGTTCATTTCTTCAATTCTAGCTCAATTCTCATGTTAATCTACTCAATTCTCTTGAATTCATGAACTCACCAACTCAAAGGCAAGACGAAAGGCTTGAATTCTTACCTTAAACTTTGAATTTATAAGTGTAGAGGATTAAACTTCAAAATTCTCTTCAATTCCCAAAAATCCTAGCGATTCTCCTCTTTTCAATGTTGATTTCACTTGTTCTCTTGGTCTCTCTCTCTCTCTCTCTCTCTCTCTCTCTCACACACATACGTTTGGAGTCTTAAGATGAGGAAGTGAGAGTGTGTAGATTTGAGTGGAGTCATATAAACCTTATATGGCCTTAATTAAGAGTGAATTAATTAGGCTTTAGTTAGTCTAAGCAATGGCCATTAATTAATTTGAATTAATTTGTTTCGAATCGAATTTTGATTAAACCCACCATAAAATTCTAAAAATTCCAATGAACACATAAATCAAGTTAATTTCATGGTCGAATGCCGATAAGGCCTTCAATTCATAGAACAAAACAGAAACTGAAACAGATGCTTATACGATAAACAGATATAAGAACAATAAGGCAACACACACATGCAATAAACTCAAAATTTCTCCTTAATTACTGATTAGGCTTATTTAATCATGAATGAATGTAAATTAGAGGTTGGGGATGTTATAGCCTTCCCCCCCTTAAAGAGTTTGGTCCTCCACACTCAAAGTACCTTCATTTTGGAAGAACATTGGGTTCAGTGGAAACAAATCTGGATATCTCTTCATCATATTCTTTTCCGTCTCCCTGGTTGCGTACGTCCCTCCGTGGTTTTGCTAATTCACTTTTACTAACGAAATTTCCTTGTTTCTCATTCTTTTGATTCTTCAATTCACAATCTGAATTGGTCTCTCCTCGTAGGTGTAGTTATCTTTCAAAAGTACATGTGTTGGTTCAATGACATGGAGTGGATCTAGTAAGTAATCTCGAAGCATTGAAACATGAAAAATGTTGCGCATATTTTCCATCACTAGTGGTAAGGCCACTTAGTATGTCACTGAGTTGATTTTGTCTAAAACTTCATACGGGGCCAATGTATCTCGGTGCTAGCTTTCCTTTCACCCCAAATCATGTCTGACCCTTCATTGGAGTTAATTTTATAAACATATGGTCACCAACTTCGTATTCCCTATCTCTTCTCCGAACATCCGCATCACTCTTTTGATGACTCTGTGTAGTTTTCAAGCATTGTTGAATCAACTTCACTTTTTTCATCGTTTCTTGCACGAGTTCTGATCCCAACAACGGTCTATCACCTACTTCAGCCCAACAGATTGGAGAACGACATTTCCTTCCATACAGAGCTTCGTAAGGAGCCATCCCAATACTTGAATGGTAGCTATTATTATACACAAATTCAGCCAATACTAAGTAGGTTTCCAACTCCCTTGGAAATCCAATACACACATTCATAAAATATCTTCCAGAGTTTGAATTGTTCGTTCAGTTTGGTCGTCTGTTTGTGGATGGTAGGCACTACTAAATCGCAATTCAGTTCCCAAAGCCTGTTGTAAACTTTGCCAGAATCTTGATGTAAACTTAGAATCTCTGTCAGATACAATAGATACTAGAACACCATGCAATCTCACAATTTCATTCACATACATGATAGCTAACTTGTCCCCATTATGAATAGTTTTAACGGGCAAAAAATGGGCAGACTTAGTTAAACGATCGACAATTACCCAAATAGAATCCATACCTCGGGAAAATTGAGGCAGTCCCACAATGAAGTCCATAGTAATATGTTCCCACTTCCATTTCGGTATTGGAAGCGGCTGTAGCAAACCAACGGGTCGTTGATGTTTGACTTTAACTTGTTGGCATTGTAGACATCTTGCCACGAAATCTGCAATACAGTTTTTCATCCCAGGCCACCAGAAATTTTGTTTCAAGTCATGATACATCTTTGTATTTCCCGAATGCATGGCAAATTTGGAGTTGTGAGCTTCAGTCATGATGCGTTTCCTTACATCAGAACAATCTGGCACACAAAGGCGATTCTGAAATTTCAACACATTGTTCTCAAGTACAAACCCCGACCTTGGTTTTGAGTCAATTTCATCTACAACCTTTTTCAGGAACTCATCTTCAAGTTGCTTCTCTTTGATTTCTTCAATGATCGCAGGTTGAATGGGAAATGGCAGCTAAGATCCCACCGTGTTCTTGCAATACAACTTCAATTTCATTCCTTTCCAAGTCACATAACAATTCTTTCTGACTGGTGAGCAAACATGACATATTTCCAATTGAATTTCGGCTTAAGGCATTTGCCATAGTATTAGCTTTCCCTGGATGATACAAAATTTGCAAATCATAGTCTTTGATCAATTCCAACCATCTCCTCTGTCTCATGTTTAATTCTTTTTAGGTGAAAAAATATTTCAAGATCTTATGATCAGTATACACCTCATAGGTTACTCCATACAGATAATGGCACCAAATTTTCAAAGAAAACACCACAGATGCCAGTTCAAGAGCATGAGTCGGGTAATTCTTTTATGAGGACAAAGTTGCCTAGAGGCGTAAGCAATTACCTTCCCATTTTGCATCAACACAAACCCTAAACCTTTGTAAGAGGCATCACTATAAATCTGAAACCCATCAGTACCATTAGGTAAGGTCAAAATTGGTGTAGTTACTAACCTGGTCTTTAACTCTTGGAACGTAGTTTCTCTTTGATCAGTCCAACCAAATGGTGTAGCTTTCTGTGTCAATTGAGTGAGTGGCAAAGCAAGTTTGGAAAAATCTTTCACAAATCTGCGATAATAGCCTGCAAGTCCTAGAAAACTTTGAACTTCTGATACATTTGTCGGTCTAGGCCAGTCCACAATAGCTTCAATTTTCCATGGGTCAATAAAGATACCATCCTTGTTGATTACATGCCCTAAAAACGCCACACTGTCAAGCCAAAATTCACATTTGGAAAACTTTGCATATAACTTCTTCTCCCTTAGGGTCTGTAAAGCAATTCTCAGACGATTTTCATGTTCTTCCCTGCTTATAGAATAAATCAATATGTCATCGATGAACACAACAATAAACTCATCAAGGAATTGTTTGAACACTCTATTCATTAACTCCATGAATGCTGCAGGTGCATCAGTTACCCCAAACGGCATGACTAAGAATTCATAATGCCCATATCTAGTTCTGAATGCAGTTTTCTCTGCGCCTCCTGCCTTAACCTTCAATTGGTGGTACCCGGATCTAAGATCAATTTTAGAAAATACTTGGGCTCCCTGGAGTTGGTCAAACAGGTCATCTATTCGGGGTAATGAGTACTTGTTCTTGACAGTTACTTTGTTTAACTCACGTTAGTCAATATATAGCCTCAAAGACCCATCTTTCTTTTTGAAAAATAACACTAGAGCACCCCAAGGTGAAGTGCTTGGGCAAATAAACTTGTTGTCTAACAGTTCCTAGAGTTGAGTTTTTAATTCCTTCAGTTTAGAAATGGACATTCTGTATGGGTTTTTAGAGATTGGTTGTGTCCCGGGTACTACATCAATGGTGAACTCAATTTCCCGATCAATTAATTCCCCAAGTAGGTCCACCGGAAACACATCAGAAAATTCACAGACTATAGGTATCATTTCCACTTTAGCATTATTCGAAGACTCAATCAAGACACAATACAAGTAGCCCCTACAACTTTTCCTTAACAATTTCCTAACTTTCATAAATGAAATCAAGTATGTCGGAGGAACTGCCCCATTTCCAGTAAAAACAAACTGAGGTATACCAGGTGGTCGAAACACAACGGTTTTATTTATACAATCAATAGTTGCACAATACTTTGTCAACCAATCCATGCCCAATATACAATCAAAATGGTCTATGCTCAAAGGTAACAAATCAACATATAATGTCATATCACCAATCATAATATCACATGTTGGATAAATATAAGCACATATCATAGAACCCCTAGATGGTATAGACATAAATAGTAAACAATTCATGGGTTCCAAAGGCCTAGTTAATTTCTGAGAAAAAGCAAGTGATACAAATGAATGCGTAGAACCAGAATCAATCAGCACATAGGCATTCTAAGCACAGATAGAGATTATACCTGACACCATAGATTCAGTGTTCTACACATCACCAGGCATAAGTGCAAATACTTGACCTTACCTCAAGGTTTCCTTCCCTGTGCTAGCTTTTGTATTCATTCTTGATGCAGAAGCGGATCCGATTGAACTTGTCGTTCGACGGCTAGAATTTTCGAGCCTAGTAGGACAATCTTTCATCATATGGCCGGTTTTACCACACCTGAAATAGGCACCCGTCGCTCGATAACAAACCTCCTCGTGTTTCTTACCACATTCTGGGCAAGTCGGTGCAGATCCACTACTTTGGCTTGAGCTACTATAAGATCTCGTATTTTTCTTCTTTGAGAATGACTGACCTCTTTTAAAATTAGATCCCGATCTCTTACCCTTCTATTCAGTTGTTGGAGCGTTAGTCTGTTTCTTCGTGGCTAAGTTGGCTTTAGCCTTGAGGGCTCTATCAAGGACTTCCACGAATGTTAGCAATTTCAATACGCCTACTCGATCAAATATGTCTAAGTCCAATCCTCTTTTAAATTTGCTGGATTTATTATAGTCTGTGTGCCCCATGTGAGAAACAAATCTGGCTAACTCAGTGAACTTAGCCTCGTACTCACCTATAGACATTCTGCCATGCTTGAGTTCTTGGAATTTAGACACTTTTCGGTCTTGAAAACACTGAGGGAAGTATTTGTCATAAAAGATTTCATTGAATCGAGCCCATGCCATGTTTCCATTGGTATTCCGAAACAGTAACCACCATCTCCGAGCTTCGTCTTTTAAAGTATATGTAGCAAAAAGAACCTTTTGAGTCTCAGAGCAGGGAAAGACCTCAAATAAATTAAAGACAAAATTTACACATTTACAATGGGCATACCCCTAGAAATACAACAAATCTCACACCCTCCCAAAAAACGGGGGAAACTCATAAATAATAAAAACACTCCTGCATCCGCCGGGCACCCAATAAGAGAAAGCATAAATAAATCCAAAATTGTCCATATATCAATTTTTATCCCCAAGCATCTTCTACAGTAAAAAAAATAGTAGATGGATACTTGGGAAAGATATATGGACAATTATACAAAACTGGTTGAATAACCTATAAAACATTACAGCAAACGTGGCTAACTCTCTCTAACTCTCTCTGTCGTTCTCCGCCTTCTCATTTTTGTTCTAGGAACTAATTAGGTTAGGCAACTACTAGCTTGATTAGTTTAAGTGGCCAAGTTTAACTAAAACAAATCTTGCTTAGCCTCAAAGCAAGAGAATTCACTGAGTAATTGTCGATCACCCAAGTGTTAAACTCTCAAGTCCAAAAGGATGAAGTTTAATTCACTTTAGTTTTCAAATCCCTTTCTTTTCCCTAACGTTATCTTCTATATCTCAACGAGAAAGTTTCTCTCTAATTCTCTCCGTTTTTCTGTAACTTCTCTCTAACGTTCTAGGCAACTAATAGTTTCATCTGCTTAAGTGGCCAAGTTTAACTTAAACAAATCTTGCTTAACCTCCAAGAAAGAGATTTTACCGAGTAATTGTAGCTTCACGATATTAGTTTGACTTAAGCACCTAATTTAAGGTTTTCTAAATCACTTAAGTGTTAAATTCTCAAGTCCAAAATGATGAATTAGAATTCAATTTAATTTTAATCCTATTTCCTTTTCTTTTCTCTAACTTTCTCTTCTAGCCCTCAAGAAGAAAGTTTCCCTCTAACTTTCTCCGTCCTTCTCTGTTTTGTTCGAGGAACTAATTAGGTTTGGCAACTTATAGCTTCATTCTCTTAAGTGACCATGTTTAACTCAAACTAATCTTGCTTAGCCTGTAAGAAATTGAATTCACTGAGCAATTGTAGCTTGACGGTGTAGGATAACTAAAGGAACTAATTTACTGTTTTGTAAATCACCTAAGTGTTCAATTCTCAAGTCCAAAAGCATGAATTTGAATTCGCTCTGATTTTAAACCTATTTCCTTTTCGTTTCTCTAACTTTCTCTTCCAGCTCTCAAGAAGAAAGTTCCTCTCTAACTCGCTCCGTCGTTCCCCACCCTTCTCTCTTTTGTTCTAGGAACTAATTGGGTTGGGCAGCTAATAGCTTCATTAGCTTAAGTGGCCGAGTTTAACTCGAACAAATCTTGCTCGGCCTCCAAGAAAGAGAATCTACAGAGTAATCGTGGATTAACGATAACAGTTTCACTTCAGCAACTCATTTAATGTTTTCTAAATCACCCAAGAGTTCAATTATCAAGACCAAAAGGGTGAATTTGAATTCGCTTTAATTTGCATCCTATTTCCGTTTCTTTTCTCTAACTTTCTCTTCTAGATCTCATGGAGAAAGTTCCTCTCTAACTCTCTCTATCCTTTTCCAACTTCTCTCTTTTGTTCTAGGACTAATAGTTTCACTAGCTTAAGTGGCTAAGTTTAACTCAAACTGATCTCGCTTAGCCTTCAAGAAAGAGATTTTATAGAGTAATTGTAGCTTAACGATATTAGTTTGACTTGAGCGCATCATTTAAGGCTTTCTAAATTGCCCAAGTGTTCGATTCTCAAGTCCAAAAGGATCAATTGGAATTCCCTTTAAGTTTCATTCTATTTCCTTTCTTCTCTCTAATTTTCTCTTCTAGTTATGAAGAAGAATGTTTCTCTCTAACCCTCTCCGTCCTTCTCCATCCTTCTCTCTTTTGTTCTAGGAACTAATTAGCTCATCCAACTATTAGTTTCTTTAGCTTCAGTGGCCATGTTTAACTCAAATTAATCATGCTGATCCACAAAGAAAGAGAATTTACTAAGTAATTGTAGTTTAACAATATTAGTTTTACTTAAGCAAATGACTTAATTTTTTCTAAATCACCTACGTGTATATATCTCAAGTCCAAAATCATGAATTGGAAATCACTTTAATCTTCATCCTATTTCCCTTTCTTTTCTCTAACTTTCTCTTCTAGCTCCCAAGAAGAAAGTTTCTCTCCAACTCTCTCCGTCCTTCTCCCGTCCTCTCCTTCTTCTTCTAGGAACTAATTACCTTAGGCAACCAACAGTTGCATTAGCTTAAGCGGCCAAGTTTAACACAAACTAATCTTGCTTAGCCTCCAAAAAAGAGAATATACGGAGTAATTGTAGCTTAACAATTTTCGTTTAACTTAAGAAACTCATTTAATGTTTTCAAAATCACCTAGGTATTCGATTCTCAAGTCCAAAATGCTGAATTTCAATTCGCTTTAATTTTAATACTATTTCCTTTTCTTTTCTCTAACTTTCTCTTCAAGCTCTCAAAAAAGAAAGTTTCTTTTTAAGTCTTTCAGTCCTCCTCCACCCTTCTCTCTTTTGTTATACGAACTAATTAGGTTCGGCAACTAATAGCTTCATTTGCTTAAGTGGCCAAGTTTAACAAAAATTAATCTTGCTTAGCCTCCAAGAAATAAAATTTACTGAGTAATTGTAGCTTAACGATAAAAGTTTAACTTAAGCAACTCATTTAATGTTTTCTAAATCACCTAAGTGTTCAATTTGCAAGTCCAAAATGATGAGTTTGAACTCCCTTCAAATTTCATTCTAATTCCCTTTCCGTTCTCTAACTTTCTCTTCTAGATCTCAAGGAGAAAGTTTCTCTCTAACTCTCTCCGTCCGTCTCCAACTTCTCTCTTTTGTTCTAGGAACTAATTGGCTTCGGCAACTTGTTGTTTTATTAGCTTAAGTGTTCAAATTTAACCCAAACTAATCTTGCTTAACCTACAAGAAAGAGATTTTGTTGAGTAATTTAGCTTAACGATATTAGTTTAACTTAAGTTACACATTTAATGCTTTTTAGATCATCTAAGCGTTCAATTCTCAAGTCCAAAAGGATGAGTTTTGATTCGCTTTAATTTAAATCCTATTTCCTTTCCTTTTTCTCTAACTTTCTCTTCTAGCTCTCAAGAAGAAAGTTTCTTTTTTTCGGGTGGGTAAGGCATAAATTAAAGACAAAATTTACACATTTACAACGGTCATAACCCCGAAAATACAACAAATCTCATACCCCCCCCCCCATAAAAAAAGGGGAAACCAATAAATAATAAAAATACTCCTGCATCCGCCGGACACCCAATAAGGGAAAGCATAAATAAATCCAAAATTGTCCATGTATCAATTTTTATCCCCAAGTATCTTCTACCATCCAAAAAATAGTAGATGGATACTTGGGAAAGATATATGGACAATTATACAAAACTGGTTGAATAACCTATTAAACATTGCAGCAAACCGTGGCTGACTCTCTCTAACTCTCTCTATCGTTCTCCGTCTTCTCATTTTTGTTCTAGGAACTAATTAGGCTAGGCAACTAATAGCTTGATTAGTTTAAGTGGCCAAGTTTAACTAAAACAAATCTTGATTATCCTCAAAGCAAGAGAATTCACTAAGTAATTGTAGATCACCAAAGTGTTAAACTCTCAAGTCGAAAAGGATAAGTTTAATTCACTTTAGTTTTCGAATCCCTTTCTTTTCCCTAACGTTATCTTCTATATCTCTAGGAGAAAGTTTCTCTCTAACTCTCTCTATTTTTCTGTAACTTCTCTCTAACGTTCTAGGCAACTAATAGTTTCATCAGCTTAAGTGGCGAAGTTTAACTCAAACTAATCTGGTTTAGCCTCCAAGAAAGAGATTTTACCGAGTAATTGTAGCTTCACGATATTAGTTTGACTTAAGCACCTAATTTAAGGTTTTCTAAATCACCTAAGTGTTAAATTCTCAAGTCCAAAATGATGAATTAGAATTCAATTTAATTTTAATCCTATTTCCTGTTCTTTTCTCTAACTTTTTCTTCTAGCTCTCCAGAAGAAACTTTCTATCTAACTCTCTCTGTCCTTTTCCACCCTTCTCTATTTTGTTCGAGGAACTAATTAGGTTTGGCAACTTATAGCTTCATTCTCTTAAGTGACAATGTTTAACTCAAACTAATCTTGCTTAGCTTACAAGAAATTGAATTCACTGAGTAATGGTAGCATGACGATGTAGGATAACTAAAGGAACTAATTTAATGTTTTGCAAATCACCTAAGTGTTCAATTCTCAAGTCCAATATTATGAATTATAATTCAATTTAATTTTAATCCTATTTCCTGTTCTTTTCTCTAACTTTTTCTTCTAGCTCTCAAGAAGAAACTTTCTCTCTAACTCTCTCTGTCCTTCTCCTGCCTTCTCTGTTTTGTTCGAGGAACTAATTAGGGTTGGAAACTTATAGCTTTACTCTCTTAAGTGACCATGTTTAACTCAAACTAATCTTGCTTAGCCTCCAAGAAATTGAATTCACTGAGTAATTGTAGCTTGACGATGTAGGATAACTAAAGGAACTAATTTAATGTTTTGTAAAACACCTAAGTGTTCAACTCTCAAGTCCAAAAGCATGAATTTGAATTCTCTTTGATTTTAAACCTATTTTCTTTTCTTTTCTCTAACTTTATCTTCCAGCTCTCAAGAAGAAAGTTCCTTTCTAACTCGCTCTGTCGTTTCCCACCCTTCTCTCTTTTGTTCTAGGAACTAATTAGGTTAGGCAGCTAATAGCTTCATTAGCTTAAGTGGCTGAGTTTAACTCGAACTAATCTTGCTTGGCCTCCAAGAAAGAGAATCTACAGAGTAATCGTGGCTTAACGATAATAGTTTAACTTAAGCAACTCATTTTATGTTTTCTAAATCACCCAAGTGTTCAATTATCAAGTCCAAAAGGGTGAATTTGAATTCACTTTATCATCCTAGTTCCGTTTCTTTTCTCTAACTTTCTCTTCTAGATCTCATGGAGAAAGTTTCTCTCTTACTCTCTCTGTCCGTCTCCAACTTCTCTCTTTTGCTCTTGGACTAATAGTTTCACTAGCTTAAGTGGCCAAGTTTAACTCAAACTGATCTCGCTTAGCCTCCAAGAAAGAGATTTTATAGAGTAATTGTAGCTTAACGATATTAGTTTGACTTGAGCGCATCATTTAAGGCTTTCTAAATTGCCCAAGTGTTCGATTCTCAAGTCCAAAAGGATCAATTGGAATTCCCTTTAATTTTCATTCTATTTCCTTTCTTCTCTCTAATTTTCTCTTCTAGCTCTAAAAAAGAATGTTTCTCTCTAACCCTCTCCGTCCTTCTCCATCCTTCTCTCTTTTGTTCTAGGAACTAATTAGCTTATCCGACTATTAGTTTCTTTAGCTTCAGTGGCCATGTTTAACTCAAATTAATCATGCTTATCCACGAAGAAAGAGAATTTACTGAGTAATTGTAGTTTAACGATATTAGTTTTACTTAAGTAAATGACTTAATGTTTTCTAAATTGCCCAAGTGTATATATCTCAAGTCCAAAATGATGAATTGGAACTCACTTTAATCTTCATCCTATTTCCCTTTCTTTTCTCTAAATTTTTCTTCTAGCTCCCAAGAAGAAAGTTTCTCTCCAACTCTCTCCGTCCTTCTCCAGTCCTCTCCCTCTTCTTCTTAGAACTAATTACCTTAGGAACCAACAGTTGCATTAGCTTAAGTGGCCCAGTTTAACACAAACTAATCCTGCTTAGCCTCCAAAAAAGGGAAGTTACTGAGTAATTGTAGCTTAACGATATTCGTTTAACTTAAGCAACTCATTTAATGTTTTCAAAATCACTTAAGTATTCGATTCTCAAGTCCAAAATGCTGAATTTCAATTCGCATTAATTTTAATACTATTTCCTTTTCTTTTCTCTAACTTTCTCTTCTAACTCTCAAAAAATAAAGTTTCTCTCTAACTCTCTTCGTCCTTCTTCACCCTTCTCTCTTTTGTTATACGAACTAATTAGGTTAGGCAACTAATAGCATCATTAGCTTAAGTGGCCAAGTTTAACTAAAACTAATCTTGCTTAGCCTCCAAGAAAAAAAATTTATTGAGTAATTGTAGCTTAATGATAATAGTTTAACTTAAGCAACTCATTTAATGTTTTCTAAATCACCTAAGTGTTCAATTCGCAAGTCCAAAATGATGAGTTTGAAACTCCCTTCAAATTTCATTCTAATTCCCTTTCCGTTCTCTAACTTTCTCTTCTAGATCTCAAGGACAAAGTTTCTCTCTAACTCTCTCCGTCCGTCTCCAACTTCTCTATTTTGTTCTAGGAACTAATTGGCTTCGGCAGCTAGTCGTTTTATAAGCTTAATTGGCCAAATTTAACACAAACTAATCTTGCTTAACTTACATGAAAGATATTTTGCTGAGTAAATTTAGTTTAACGATATTAGTTTAACTTAAGTAACTCATTTAAAGTTTTCTAGAAAAGCTAAGTGTTCAGTTCTCAAGTCCAAAAGGATGAATTTTGATTAGCTTTAATTTAAATATTATTTCCTTCCCTTTTTCTCTAACTTTCTCTTCTACCTCTCAAGAAGAAAGTTTCTTTTTTTCGGGTGGGTAAGTCATAAATTAAAGACAAAATTTACACATTTACAACGGGCATACCCCAGGAAATGCAAAAAATCTCATACCCCCACCCCCCCCCAAAAAAAAATGGGGGAAACTAATAAATAATAAAAACACTCCCGCATCCGCCGGGCACCCAATAAGAGAAAGCATAAATAAATCCAAAATTGTCCATATATCAATTTTTATCCCCCATGTATCTTCTACCATCAAAAAAATAGTAGATGGATACTTGGGAAAGATATATGGACAATTATACAAAACTGGTTGAATAACCTATTAAACATTACAGCAAATCGTGGCTGACTCTCTCTAACTCTCTCTGTCGTTCTCCGCCTTCTCATTTTTGTTCTAGGAACTAATTAGGTTAGGCAACCAATAGCTCGATTAGTTTAAGTGGCCAAGTTCAACTAAAACAAATCTTGCTTAGCCTCAAAGCAAGAGGATTCACTGAGTAATTATAGATCACCCAAGCGTTAAACTCTCAAGTTCAAAAGGATGAATTTTAATTCACTTTTGTTTTCAAATCCCTTTCTTTTCCCTAATGGTATCTTCTATATCTCTAGGAGTAAGATTCTCTCTAACTCACTCCGTTTTTCTGTAACTTCTCTCTAACGTTCTGGGCAACTAATTGTTTCATCAGCTTAAGTTGCCAAGTTTAACTCAAATTAATCTGGCTTAGCCTCCAAGAAAGAGATTCTATCGAGTAATTGTAGCTTCACGATATTAGTTTGACTTAAGCACCTGATTTATGGTTTTCTAAATCACCTAAGTGTTAAATTCTCAAGTCCAAAATGATGAATTAGAATTCAATTTAATTTTAATCATTTTTCCTTTTCTTTTCTCTAACTTTCTCTTCTAGCTCTCAAGAAGAAAGTTTCTCTCTAACTCTCTCTGTCCTTCTCCACCCTTCTCTGTTTTGTTCGAGGAACTAATTAGGTTTGGCAACTTATAGCTTCATTCTCTTAAGTGACCATGTTTAACTCAAACTAATCATGCTTAGCCTCTAAGAAATAGAATTTACTGAGCAATTGTAGCTTGACGATGTAGGATAACTAAAGGAACTAATTTAATGTTTTGTAAATCACCTCAATGTTCAATTCTCAAGCTCAAAAACATGAATTTGAATTCGCTTTGATTTTAAACCTATTTCCTTTTCTTTTCTCTAACTTTCTCTTCCAGCTCTCAAGAAGAAAGTTCCTCCCTCACTCGCTTCGTCGTTCCCTACCCTTCTCTCTTTTGTTCTAGGAACTAATTAGGTTGGGCCGCTAATAGCTGCATTAGCTTAAGTGGCCGAGTTTAACTCGAACAAATCTTGCTCGGCCACCAAGAAAGAGAATCTATAGAGTAATCATGGATTAACGATAACGGTTTAACTTAAACAACTCATTTAATGTTTTCTAAATCACCCAAGTGTTCATTCATCAAGTCCAAAAGGGTGAATTGGAATTCGCTTTAATTTGCATCCTATTTCTGTTTCTTTCCTCTAACTTTCTCTTGTAGATCTCACGGAGAAAGTTTCGCTCTAACTCTCTCTGTCCGTCTCCAACTTCTTTCCTTTGTTCTAGGACTAATAGTTTCACTAGCTTAAGTGGCTAAGTTTAACTCAAACTGATCTCGCTTAGCCTCCAAGAGAGAGATTTTATAGAGTAATTGTAGCTTAACGATATTAGTTTGACTTAAGCGCATCATTTAAGGCTTTCTAAATCGCCAAAGTGCTCAATTCTTAAGTCCAAAAGGATCAATTGGAATTCCCTTCAATTTTCTTTCTATGTCCTTTCTTATCTCTAATTTTCTCTTCTAGTTATGAAGAATAATGTTTCTCTCTAACTCTCTTCGTCCTTCTCCATCCTTTTCTCTTTTGTTCTAGGAAATCATTAGCTTATCCAACAATTGGTTTCTTTAGCTTCAGTGGCCATGTTTAACTCAAATTAATCATGTTTTTTCGCGAGGAAAGAGAATTTACTGAGTAATTGTAGTTTAATGATATTAGTTTTACTTAAGCAAATGACTTAATGTTTTCTAAATCACCTAAGTATATATATCTCAAGTCCAAAATGATGAATTGGAACGCACTTTAATCTTCATCCTATTTCCCTTTCTTTTCTCTAACTTTCTCTTCTAGCTCCCAAGAAGAAAGTTTCTCTCCAACTCGCACCATCCTTCTCCAGTCCTCTCCCTCTTCTTCTAGGAACTAATTACCTTAGGCAACCAGCAGTTGCATTAGCTTAAGCGGCCAAGTTTAACACAAACTAATCTTGCTTAGCCTCCAAAAAAGAGAATTTACCGAGTAATTGTAGCTTAACGATATTCGTTTAACTTAAACAACTCATTTAATGTTTTCAAAATCACCTAAGTATTCGATTCTTAAGTCCAAAATGCTGAATTTCAATTCACTTTAATTTTAATACTATTTCCTTTTCTTTTCTCTAACTTTCTCTTCTAGCTCTCAAAAAAGAAAGTTTCTCTCTAACTCTCTCCGTCCTCCTCCACCCTTCTCTCTTTTGTTATACGAACTAATTAGGTTAGGCAACTAATAACTTCATTAGCTTAGGTTGCCAAGTTTAACTAAAGCTAATCTTGCTTAGCCTCCAAGAAAGAAAATTTACTAAGTAATTGTAGCTTAACGATAACAGTTTAACTTAAGCAACTCATTTAATGTTTTTTAAATCACCTAAGTGTTCAATTTGCAAGTACAAAATGATGAGTTTGAACTCCCTTCAAATTTCATTCTAATTCCATTTCCGTTCTCTAACTTTCACTTCTAGATCTCAAGGAGAAAGTTTCTTTCTCACTCTCTCCGTCCGTCTCCAACTTCTCTCTTTTGTTCTAGGAACCAATTTGCTTCGGCAACTAGTCGTTTTATTAGTTTAAGTGGCCAAATTTAAAACAAACTAATTTTGCTTAACCAATAAGAAAGAGATTTTGCTGAGTAATTTAGGTTAATGATATTAGTTTAACTTAAGTTACTCTTTTAATGTTCTATAGATCATCTAAGTTTTCAATTCTCAAGCCCAAAAAGATGAATTTTGATTCGCTTTAATTTAAATCCTATTTCCTTTACTTTTTCTCTAACTTTCTCTACTAGCTCTCAAGAAGAAAGTTTCTTTTTTTCGGGTGGGTAAGTCATAAATTAAAGACAAAATTTACACATTTACAACGGGCATACCCCGGGAAATACAACAAATCTAATTCCCTCCCCCCCTAAAAAAAAATGGAGGAAACTAATAAATAATATAAACACTCCCGCATCCGCCGGGCACCCAATAAGAGAAAGCATAAATAAATCCAAAATTGTCCATTTATCAATTTTTATCCCCAAGTATCTTCTACCGTCCAAAAAATAGTAGATGGATACTTGGGAAAGATATATGGACAATTATACGAAACTGGTTGAATAACCTATTAAACATTACAGCAAACAGTGGCTGACTCTCTCTAACTCTCTCTGTCGTTCTTCGCCATCTCATTTTTGTTCTAGGAACTAATTAGGTTAGGCAACTAATAGCTTCATTAGTTTATGTGGCCAAGTTTAACTAAAACAAATCTTGCATAGCCTCAAGGCAAGAGAACTCACTGAGTAATTGTAGATCGCCGAAGTGTTAAACTCTCAAGTTCAAAAGGATGAAGTTTAATTCACTTTAGTTTTCAAATCCCTTACTTTTCCCTAATGTTATCTTCTATACCTCTAGGAGAAATTTTCTCTCTAACTCTCTCCGTTTTTCTGTAGCTTCTCTCTAACGTTCTAGGCAACTAATAGTTTCATCAGCTTAAATGGCCAAATTTAACTCAAACTAATCTTGCTTGGCCTCCAAGAAAGAGATTTTACCGAGTAATTATAGCTTCACGATATTAGTTTGACTTAAGCACCTGATTTAAGGTTTTCTAAATCAACTAGGTGTTAAACTCTTAAGTCCAAAACGATGAATTAGAATTCAATTTAATTTTTATCCTATTTCCTTTTCTTTTCTCTAGCTTTCTCTTCTAGCTCTCAAGAAGAAAGTTTCTCTCTAACTCTCTCCGTCCTTCTCGACCCTTCTCTGTTTTGTTCGAGGAACTAATTAGGTTTGGCAACTTATAGCTTCATTCTCTTAAGTGACCGTGTTTAACTCAAACTAATCTTGCTTAGCCTCCAAGAAATAGAATTCACTGAGTAATTGTAGCTTGACGATGTTGGACAACTAAAGGAACTAATTTAATGTTTTGTAAATCGCCTAAGTGTTCAATTCTCAAGTCCAAAAGCATGAATTTGAATTCGCTTTGATTTTAAACCTATTTCTTTTCTTTTCTCTAACTTCCTCTTCCAGCTCCCAAGAAGAAAGTTCCTCCCTAACTCACTCTGTCATTCCCCACCCTTCTCTCTTTTGTTTTAGGAACTAATTAGGTTAGGCAGCTAATAAGTTCATTAGCTTAAGTGGCCGAGTTTAACTTGAACTAATCTTGCTTGGCCTCCAAGAAAGAGAATCTACAGAGTAATCGTCGCTTAACGATAACAGTTTAACTTAAGCAAGTCAATTAATGTTTTCTAAATCACCCAAGTGTTCAATTATCAAGTCCAAAAGGGTGAATTTGAATTCGCTTTAATTTGCTTCCTATTTCCGTTTTTTTTTTCTCTAACTTTCTCTTAATGGAGAAAGTTTCTCTCTAACTCTCTCTGTCCGTCTCCAACTTCTCTCTTTTGTTCTACGACTAATAGTTTCACTCGCTTAAGGGGTTAAGTTTAACTCAAACTGATCTCGCTTAGCCTCCAAGAAAGAGATTTTACAGAGTAATTGTAGCATAACGATATTAGTTTGACTTGAGCGCATCATTAAAGGCTTTCTAAATCGCCCAAGTGTTCGATTCTCAAGTCCAAAAGGATCAATTGGAATTCCCATTAATTTTCATTCTATTTTCTTTCTTCTCTCTAATTTACTCTTCTAGTTATGAAGAAGAATGTTTCTCTCTAACTCTCTCTGTCCTTCTCCATCCTTCTCTCTTTTGTTCTAGGAACTAATTAGCTTATTCAACTATTAGTTTCTTTAGCTTAAGTGGCCATGTTTAACTCAAATTAAGCATGCTTATCCACGATGAAAGAGAATTTACTAAGTAATTGTAGTTTAACGACATTAGTTTTACTTAAGCAATTGACTTAATGTTTTCTAAATCACCTAAGTGTATATATCTCAAGTCCAAAATGATGAATTGGAACTCACCTTAATCTTCATCCTATTTCCCTTTCTTTTCTCTACCTTTCTCTTCTAGCTCCCAAGAAGAAAGTTTCTCTCCAACTCTCCCTGTCCTTCTCCAGTCCTCTCCCTCTTCTTCTAGGAACTAATTACCTTAGGCAACCAACAGTTGCATTAGCTTAAGCGGCCAAGTTTAACACAAACTAATCTTGCTTAGCCTCCAAAAAAGAGAATTTACTGAGTAATTGTAGGTTAACGATATTCGTTTAACTTAAGCAACTCATTTAATGTTTTCAAAATCACCTAAGTATTTGATTCTGAAGTCCAAAATGCTAAATTTCAATTCGCTTTAATTTTAATACTATTTCCTTTTCTTTTCTCTAAATTTCTCTTCTAGCTCTCAAAAAAGAAAGTTTCTCTCTAACTCTCTCCGTCCTCCTCCACCCTTCTCTCTTTTCTTATACGAACTAATTAGGTTAGGCAACTAATAGCTTCATTAGCTTAAATGGCCAAGTTTAGCTAAAACTAATCTTGCTTAGCCTCTGAGAAAGAAAATTTACTGAGTAATTGTAGCTTAACGATAAGAGTTTATCTTAAGCAAATCTTTTAATCTTTTCTAAATCACCTAAGTGTTCAATTTGCAAGTCCAAAATGATGAGTTTGAACTCCCTTCAAATTTCATTCTAATTTCTTTTCCGTTCTCTAACTTTCTCTTCTAGATCTCAAGGAGAAAGTTTCTCTCTAACTCTCTCGGTCCGTCTCCAACTTCTCTCTTTTGTTCAAGGAACTAATTGGCTTGGGCAACTAGTCGTTTATTAGCTTAAGTGGCCAAATTTAACACAAACTAATCTTGCTTAACCTACAAGAAAGAGATTTTGCCAAGTGATTTGGCTTAACGATATTAGTTTAACTTAAGTTCCTCGTTTAATGTTTTCTAGATCATCTAACTGTTCAATTCTCAAGTCCAAAAGGACAAATTTTGATTCGCTTTAATTTAAATCCTATTTCCTTTCCTTTTTCTCTAACTTTCTCTTTTAGCTCTCAAGAAGAAAGTTTCTTTTTTTCGGGTGGTTAAGTCATAAATTAAAGACAAAATTTACACATTTACAACGGGCATACCCCGGGAAATACAACAAATCTCATACCAAACCCCCCCAATAAAAATGGGGGCAACTAATAAATAATAAAAACACTCCCGCATCCGCCGGGCACCTAATAAGAGAAAGCATAAATAAATCCAAAATTGTCCATATATCAATTTTTATCCCCAAGTATGTTTTACCGTCAAAAAAATAGTAGGTGGATACTTTGGGAAAGATATATGGACAATTATACAAAACTGGTTGAATAACCTATTAAACATTACAGTAAACCGTGGCTGACTCTCTTAAACTCTCTCTGTCGTTCTCCGCCTTCCCATTTTTGTTCTAGGAACTAATTAGGTTAGGCAACTAATAGCTTGATTAGTTTAAGTGGCAAAGTTTAAATAAAACAAATCTTGCTTAGCCTCAAAGCAAGAGAATTCACCGAGTAATTGTAGATCACCCAAGTGTTAAACTCTCAAGTCCAAAAGGATGAAGTTTAATTCACTTTAGTTTTCAAATCCCTTTCTTTTCCCTAACATTATCTTCTATATCTCTAGGAGAAAGTTTCTCTCTAACTCTCTCCGTTTTTCTGTAACTTCTCTCTAGCGTTCTAGGCAACTAATAGTTTCATCAGCTTAAGTGGCCACGGAAACTAATCTTGCTTAGCCTCCAAGAAAGAGATTTTACAGAGTAATTGTAGCTTCACGATATTAGTTTGACTCAAGCACCTGGTTTAAGGTTTTCTAAATCACTTAAGTGTGAAATTCTCAAGTCCAAAATGATGAATTAGAATTCAATTTAATTTTAATCCTATTTCATTTTCTTTTCTCTAACTTTCCCATCTAGCTCTCAAGAAGAAAGTTTCTTTCTAACTCTCACCGTCCTTCCCCACGCTTCTCTGTTTTGTTCGAGGAACTAATTAGGTTTGGCAACTTATAGCTTCATTCTCTTAAGTGACCATGTTTAACTCAAACAAACCTTGCTTAGCCTCCAAGAAATAGAATTCACTAAGTAATTGTTGCTTGACGATGTAGGATAACTAAAGGAACTAATTTAATGTTTTGTAAATCACCTAGGTGTTCAATTCTCAAGTCCCAAAGCATGAATTTGAATTCGCTCTGATTTTAAACCTATTTCCTTTTCTTTCCTCTAACTTTCTCTTCCAGCTCTCAAGAAGAAAGTTCCTCTCTAACTCGCTCCGTCGTTCCCCACCCTTCTCTCTTTTGTTCTAGGAACTAATTAGGTTAGATAGCTAATAGCTTCATTAGCTTAATTGGCCGATTTTAACTCGAACTAATCTTGCTTGGCCTTCAAGAAAGAGAATTACAAAGTAATTGTAGCTTAACGATAACAGTTTAACTTAAGCAACTCATTTAATGTTTTCTAAATCACCCAAGTGTTCAATTATCAAGTCCAAAAGGGTGAATTTGAATTCGCTTCAATTTGCATCCTATTTCCGGTTTTTTCTCTAACTTTCTCTTCTAGATCTCATGGAGAAAGTTTCTCTCTAACTCTCTCTGTCCGTCTCCAACTTCTCTTTTTTGTTCTGGGACTAATAGTTTCACTAGCTTATGCGGCCAAGTTTAACTCAAACTAATCTCGCTTAGCCTCCAAAAAAAAGATTTTACATAGTAATTGTAGCTTAACGATATTAGTTTGACTTGAGCGCATCATTTAAGGCTTTCTAAATCACCCAAGTGTTCGATTCTCAAGTCCAAAACGATCAACTGGAATTCGCTTTAATTTTCATTCTATTTCCTTTCTTCTCTCCAATTTTCCCTTCTAGTTATGAAGAAGAATGTTTCTCTCTAACTCTCTCTGTCCTTCTCCATCCGTCTCTCTTTTGTTCTAGGAACTAATTAGCTTATCTAACTATTAGTTTCTTTAGCTTCAGTGGCCATGTTTAACACAAATTAATCATGCTTATCCACGAAGAAAGAGAATTTACTGAGTAATTGTAGTTTAACGATATTAGCTTTACTTAAGCAAATGACTTAATGTTTTCTAAATCACCTAAGTGTATATATCTCAAGTCCAAAATGATGAATTGGAACTCACTTTAATCTTCATCTTATTTCCCTTTCTTTTCTCTAACTTCCACTTCTAGCTCCCAAGAAAAAAGTTTCTCTCAAACTCTCTCCGTCCTTCTCTAGTCCTCTCCCTCTTCTTCTAAGAACTAATTACCTTAGGCAACCAATAGTTTCATTAGCTTAAGCAGCCAAGTTTAACACAAACTAATCTTTCTTAGCCTCCAAAAAAGAGAATTCACTGAGTAATTGGAGCTTAATGATATTCGTTTAACGTAAGCAACTCATTTAGTGTTTTCAAAATCTCCTAAGTATTCGATTCTCAAGTCCAAAATGCTGAATTTCAATTCGCTTTAATTTTAATACTATTTCCTTTTCTTTTCTCTAACTTTCTCTTCTAGCTCTCAAAAAAGAAAGTTTCTCTCTAACTCTCTCCGTCCTCCTCCAGCCTTCTCTCTTTTGATATACGAACTAATTAGGTTAGGCAACTAATAGCTTCATTAGCTTAAGTGGCCAAGTTTAACTAAAACTAATCTTGCTTAGCCTTCAAGAAAGAAAATTTACTGAGTAATTGTAGTTTAACGATAACAGTTTAACTTAAGCAACTCATTTAATGTTTTCTAAATCACCTAAGTGTTCAATTCGCAAGTCCAAAATGATGAGTTTGAACTCCCTTCAAATTTCATTCAGATTCTCTTTCCATTCTCTAACTTTCTCTTCTAGATCACAAGGACATAGTTTCTCTCTAACTCTCTCCGTTCGTCTCCAACTTCTCTCTGTTGTTCTAGGAACTAATTGGCTTCGGCAACTAGTCGTGTTATTAGCTTAAGTGTTCAAATTTAACACAAACTAATCTTGTTTAACCTACAAGAAAGAGATTTTGCTGAGTAATTTAGCTTAACGATATTAGTTTAACTTAAGTTACTCATTTAATGTTTTCTAGATCATCTAAGTGTTCAATTCTCAAGTCCAAAAGGATGAATTTTGATTCGCTTTAATTTAAATCCTATTTCCTTTCTTTTTTCTCTAACTTTCTCTTCTAGCTCTCCAGAAGAAAGTTTCTTTTTTTTTGGGTGGGTAACTCATAAATTAAAGACAAAATTTACACATTTACAACGGGCATACCCCGGGAAATACAACAAGTCTAATACCCCCCTACCCAAAAAAAAAAATCGGGGAAACTAGTAGATAATAAAAACACTCCCGCATCCGCCAGGCACCCAATAAGGGAAATCATAAATAAATCCAAAATTGTCCATATATCTATTTTTATCCCCAAGTATCTTCTACCGCCAAAAAAATAGTAGATGGATACTTGGGAAAGATATATGGATAATTATACAAAACTGGTTGAATAACCTATTAAACATTACAGCAAACCGTGGCTAACTCTCTCTAACTCTCTATGTCGTTCTCCGCCTTCTCATTTTTGTTCTAGGAACTAACTAGGTTAGGCAACTAATAGCTTGATTAGTTTGAGTGGCCAAGTTTAACTAAAACAAATCTTGCTTAGCCTCAAAGCAAGAGAATTCACTGAGTAATTGTAGATCACCCAAGTGTTAAACTCTCAAGTCCAAAAGAATGAAGTTTAATTTACTTTAGTTTTCAAATCCCTTTCTTTTCCCTAACGTTATCTTCTATATCTCTAGGAGAAAATTTCTCTCCAACTCTCTTCGTTTTTCTGTAACTTCTCTCTAACATTCTAGGCAACTAGTAGTTTCATCAGCTTAAGTGGCCAAGTTTAACTCAAACTAATCTTCCTTAGCCTCCAAGAAAGAGATTTTACACAGTAATTATAGCATCACAATATTAGTTTGACTTAAGCACCTGATTTAATGTTTTCTAAATCACCAAAGTGTTAAATTCTCAAGTCCAAAATGATGAATTAGAATTCAATTTAATCTAATTCCCTTTCTGTTCTCTAACTTTCTCTTCTAGATCTCAAGGAGAAAGTTTCTCTCTAACTGTCTCCATCCGTCTCCAACTTCTCTCTTTTGTTCTAGGAACTAATTGGCTTGGGCAACTAGTCGTTTTATTAGCTTAAGTGGCCCAATTTAACAAAAACTAATCTTGCTTAACCTACAAGAATGAGATTTTGCTGAGTAATTTAGCTTAACGATATTAGTTTAACTTAAGTTACTCATTTAATGTTTTCTAGATCATCTAAGTTTTCAATTCTCAAGTCTAAAAGGATTTTTTTTTTTTTGGTGAATAAGACATAGATAAAAAGAAAAATAGAGAATACACAGTTACAAGGGCATGCCCCAGGATCTAACGAAAACTATACATGAGTAAAGTTGGAGGCAAAAAACCCAACAAAACTAAACCGGAACAAACCAAAACAAAATAGCACCACAGCTAAAAATTGAAAACAAGAAATCAAAATAGGCTGTAGAAATAACTAGCTATAAGAGAGATCCAACATATGTTCATAGGCTGCATTCTTTCGGATGAGGGCCATGAACACACCAACAACAGTCCTAAAAAATAACACTGTGAAACAAACAATGCTACTATGCCATGCAGAACCCGCATGGATAGGCCAACCAATGAGAATCCACTATAAACCGTCTAATAAAGCAAAACAAACAGAGTTTAAATAAAGTAAAATAAAGGCAACTTTTATCCAATCGGTGCTTCGAGCAGCCATCACCAAGAAACAAACAACCCGAACATCCAAAAGGCATGAAACCATTGTTACACCAAAGTAGCAAGCATCTAGGGAGGACCAGATCAGCCAACCCATGCATCCCAAGTAGAACTCAGACAATGTAATACACCCTATAAAGACAGCTATATATGAGTATTTCCTGTAATGACCCCAAAATGCGTATAGAAAGTCATCCTTATTTAATTAGGGGTTAATGTGTTTTAATTCAACTATATCTATCGGAATTAAAGAATTATCTGCTGAGTTATGGCGACCTTTATTGTATCGGCTTGAAATTTTTTTTTTACCCTCCGCTCGAGCATGGGCTCATTTTTGACATTCTTAATAGTGTATTTGGAATGTTCTTACCTTATTTTGGGGTATTGTTTGAGTTGGTGGTATGATGGTAAAGTAAGATTGGACCAACGAATTTAATTCGAATAGTTAACCTACGATCAGCCGTCATTCATTTGTCCTTTTCTTTTTCCACACTTTGAATTTAAATGTGAGGTTAGAACCATTGGAAAACTTATTTCCGAGACTTCGATTTGGACACAAGAACGACCTAGAACGGAGTCCCGATGAGAGAGTTATACCCGTTTGAAGTTTTCACATCTGCGCTGGAAGCAGAGCCGCACGTGCGGGGAATAGCGCCGCACGTGCGGTCTGTGTGGGACAGCAGCTCTAAAAACGGGATTTTTGGACCATTTCTTGCAATTTCTTTTCCTCTCTTCTTCTCCCCTCTTCCATGTCCGAAACCCTAGCTTCCAAAACCTTGATTTCCTCCACTTTTGTCAGCAAATCCTCCATGGATCTTGTATCAAGGATGGAGAACAAGAAAGGGTCAACATTTCCAACCGATTGAATTTCGAAATTGAGGTGGAATCTCATCCAAGCTCGCCCCTTTGTTTGTTCTTCGAGGTAGGGGTTCTAGATCTCATCAATACTTACATCTATGGATAGATTTATGGTAACTTCATTATATTAATGCAAAAATCTTCATTTTTATCATCTAGGGCATATTATGAGATTTGGGGATTTAGAGTTTGAGATGTTGGAAGCTAAATTGGTGGGTTAAAATGATGAATTGTGAATCCTAGGTGTAGAATCATTGGGAAAATTGGAATTAAAAGTGGTGATTTAAGAAGTGTGAATTTTTGTTAAAAATCCTCATTTTTCTTGAAACCCTAGGTTGATTAATGATGATACCCAATGATTTGGCCCAAATTGAAAGTAGAATAGTGAAATTGAGGTATTGAATTATATGTGTTCAAGTTTAATTAGAATTCGGAAATGTTTGAAAATTATGTTTAAAATTTGCGAATGAACTTTGTTATGAATATTGGAATTCATGCTAGCATGTGAAGGGAAAATTGGGGAAATAATCTATTAATGGTATGAATGATATGAACTTGGTTTTGGAATGTTGAAATGGGATTCAAAGATTTATTTCGAATTATGTTAAGTTACAAATGGTGTTGATGAACCAAATGTTGACTTTTGTTGAAGTTATGTTGTGTTGAATAATGCTGACTTGAATGGTGATGTACTATGATAAATGATGTTTGAATTACGTGAATTGTGTAGGGTCAGCTACAGGGGCGGACCAAGTACCCGAACGTTGTGAGTAGTAGTACTTTGATGTACCTTTAACCATTAATAATTATTATTATTGATGTTATGATCTTCATCGTAAGAATTATGTTGATATGTAAGCTATGTATGCTATGTGAGAAACATTGTGAACTCATGGAAACATCAAAGAAGTTGTGAAGTTATGTATGCTATGTGAGAAACATTGTGAAATTATGGGAACATCAAAAGATTTGTGAAATTATGAAGTTATGTGGCCAAGGGCCATTTGTGAATTATGAATCTATGTGGCCAAAGGCCATTTGTGAAATATGAAGTTATGTGGCCAAGGGCCATTTGTGAATTATGAATCTATGTGGCCAAAGGCCATTTCTGAAATATGAAGTTATGTGACCAAGGGCCATTTGTGAAGATCAAACCTATGTGGCCAAGGGCCGACTTGTGACTTATGAAGCTTTGAGGCCAAGGGCCAAACTTGTGAACTTGTGAATCCAAAGGGCCGAAGGCCGATGTGATAAGTTGTGAATCTATGAAACCCAAAGGCTATTGTGAATATGAGAACCTCTCAGGCCAAGGGCCAAACTGTGAAATTGTGAAACCGATAAAGTCGTCTGTAATCTAATGAAAGTGTGCTTACTTTTCGTTACTAATTATCAGGAATGTCCTGTTAACTTTACGTTAATTATGTCAACTCATGGGAATAATGTAACGGTTACCATTAGGACTCTGTTAATTATAAGGCAAGGCAACTATGTTAACATATAAGAATGATTAAACAAAGGTGTATGCTATTGATTAATAGAGCATGTAAAGTAAGTCATTTACCCAAAAGAATTTATGTTCATTCTTGAATGACGGATTCTGAGTAAATATAAGAGTAGCTATGTGCATCCATATGAATTGAAGTTATTTTGCTATGATGCTTATAAATTGGAAGTTATTCAGAATCTACGTTATAAGTGTAAAGTTTAGAATCATTGTGTGACCCTCATAAGAATGTGAACTAGTCTCTCATTGTTAAGCGTACGATAATGACATGATATAACAAGAAACGCTCTAGTTATGATATGTTCCGTTCGAATTAATAAATGATGTTCAAGTATGTTTCAGGCATGTTTCCATATGTTACAAGTTCAAGGATGTTACAAGTTCTTTGTTTCAAGGGCTTCATGCCAACTTTTCAAGGGCCTTAGTGCCATATGTTACAAGGGCTTTATGCCACATGTTTCAAGGGCTTATAGCCACCATGTTTCAAGGGCTTATAGCCACCATGTTTATGTTGCAAGATTGAACCTAAGGCCATTATGTACTTAGCACAGAATCAGACTAACTATGTGAACTCTACATCTTTATATGCATTGCTCTGTGTTATGTTTCAAGTTAAGCATCGTTTTATTTATGTATTACTATTCACTGAGTCCGGCTCACTCTCTGTTATGTCTGTTTCTGTAGGTCACCAATCAGATGGTCAGTACTAGCCATGATGCTGCTTTCTTTTGTCAACCTTCGTGTGTCCAGGCACTATACACAGTCATTGATTTTGTTAAGCTGATAAGATGTTGGTTTGCTTTTTGAATGTCTATCTAAGAGTGATGTATATAGCTCTCATGTTTTTGTATATGTCCAATAATAGGGCTGGGTCTGTATATATGTATGTATATAATCGATGTTCAGGTGTATGTTTTAGATTTTATTTGTTTGTTAAAAGTTTATGATCCTGGCATGATAGTAGTAGCTCGATGGAGTTTGTTTCCAGTGTCAAATTTTAATATTTAGTGCTTCCGTTCAGGCCCCATATATATAGATATAAAACAGGTTAAGTGTCCGTTTCTGAAGTGGTCATGCCCAAACTTCTAGGGGCGGGTTTGGGGTGTGACAAGTGGTATCAGAGCACGAGTTGCTATCTCACACACGACTCCATTGAGCTTTAGGATGTCTAGAAAAGATTTAGGCATCATGCATGACATCCTTAGTGCATATGAAAGGAATTGATAGCAACGATAAGGGTATATGTAATGACGCTAACCGCAATGGTTGTTATTCTTGTATGTTATACATTTCTTGTATATATTTTAATTGATTGCTATGCAGAACATGGTAAGATCTGCAGATGGGATTTAATCAATAAAGTTGCGCAGCGGAAGCGTGGTGAGGGTTTGAACTGGTCGGTAAGACGACTTATATGTAAAGATTAAAATGTATGTTGTCGGTTGTTAGTCATATTTTTAGCATCTCTCCAAGTGAATGGGTGAATTGTCTAAACTCTAACAATGGGATATTTCTAAGAACAAAGGAAATGCTATATATGATACTCTAACTTTAAGCTAGAGTTATGTTTTCCTTACCATGATCAAGTTTAGATCTGTGATTTTGAGAAAGTACTGCATTTGAGTAGTTTGATAAAAAAATGGTTGCGTACTAATTGAAAGTGTATTGAGTACGATTGGTTGTAAGAAGAAGTTAGGCATATAATGACCTCTCTTAGCGAGTGTAATTGATTTATGGAGACCTGTAAGCTAAACTTTGAACTTTGAAATTTGAAATCTCACACTACCATTTGTAATCTATTTTGTTATGTGTAAATTGTAATCTGTAATCAATATTTCTCTACGTGATATGTATAAGGAAACAAAAGGCTAAGGTTTATGCAATTGTAGTGTTTTGACTTGGCTAATGGGAAGTACAAACATGTTGAGTTCTGGAAACATGAAATGATGAGAGAGATTAGAATTATGGTAGCTGACAATTCATGAAATTATTATGATTAAAATATTTAATGATTGATAACGAGCATGGAATTGGTAATCAAGAGTTAGAATGTTGAAATTGCTACCTGGAATGTTAATAAATACAAGTATCATGATTTGTGATCACATAATGTTCGGTAGAATTTTATAGAAGTTTAATGATATAGGGAAATTGTGTTTTTTTTTGTGGACTGCCAATTGACTGAAGGACATAATTTTGCTCTGATGTGTTTTTATTCTGAACCTAACGTATTGTTATCATAAACCCACCGTTATTAATTAAGGATGAAATATTTATATGAGACTTAATTTAAGGCTTGTTCCTTTATTATGATACGGAAAAGAGTGTTTATTAGAAGAAAAAAAAAAAAAAAAACCTTATGTGATCTGTGTTATTTAGAGATGTCATACCATCATTTGCATTCGGTACTTTTGTCAAATGATTTTAACAACAACTATGCTATACAATGTTTAAGGAAATCCATATTTTGGGCTACGAAATGTTTTATATGATAAGTATTTTCGGAAATAATAAAAATGCTATGAACTTCCGACATGTTTATGATATGATAAGCTTTCTGAATAATTTTTCCAAAATGACTAGATACGCTACGAAACTCCGAATGTTCAAGGTATGACAAGTTTTCTGAAAGAGATATCTCGCTATGCATGAACGAGTTCTTCATTTGATAACTGATTGTGGCATGCTTGATGAAGGCTCTATGTTGAGCTTCAAGCTATTCTGCCTTATCTGTTATAAGTTGAATTGGAGATTGTTCTATCAAAGTTTAAATAAGTTTAATGCTATTGGGAATTATTCCATCATCTGATATCTTTGAAAGGTCTGATAAGTTCCTGTACCGTAATTTGGAAAGTATGACCATTAAGGTTTAATCTGTATTTGATTTTACTAATACTCTACTCTGAACATGTAATTCCTTGATATGAGATTTAAGTTGGTATTTGGAGTATGTTAGGGATTTGATTTGAACTGATAAGTCTAATTTAGGTAATGAACAAAGAACCACGAAATCGTTGATTTAGAACTTAATTGCTACTGTGGGTCTAATCGTTGTACGAAGTATATACCTTTGACACATGATTATGTCGTGAATGTTTCCTTAATCTTGAAGGAATTATGATAATGGGGGGTTATTTGTGAACTTAAAAAGTTTGAATTATGTTTGATAGTTTATGAGTTGCATGCAAACGAATACTTGAAATGAATTCATTTCTGAATACCCTTAAGCGGTTCTATTATGTGGAAGATATGAGTTATGGAGTAATAAATGAAAATGTTATGAAGTATTATTATTAATTGGGTTATCAATTAGTTAGTGGAGTTGGATTACTTGTGATTTTGGGAGCAAACTCCATCGAAATTAACTGTATAGAATTGTGCATGGCTAAATGATTGAGAAATGTTATATGTCCAGGACGGAACTAGACTTGTGACAGGTGAATCAAGTTTGGAGGACCAAACTTCTTAAGGTGGGGAGAATGTAATGACCCCAAAATGCGTATAGAAAGTCATCCTTATTTAATTAGGGGTTAATGCGTTTTAATTCAACTATATCTATCGGAATTAAAGAATTATCTGCTGAGTTATGGCGACCTTTATTGTATCGGCTTGAAATTTTTTTTTTACCCTCCGCTCGAGCATGGGCTCATTTTTGACATTTTTAATAATGTATTTGGAATGTTCTTACCTTATTTTGGGGTATTGTTTGAGGTGGTGGTATGATGGTAAAGTAAGATTGGACCAACGAATTTAATTCGAATAGTTAACCTACGATCATCCGTCATTCATTTGTCCTTTTCTTTTTCCACACTTTGAATTTAAATGTGAGGTTAGAACCATTGGAAAATTTATTTACGGGGCTTCGATTTGGATACAAGAACGACCTAGAACGGAGTCCCGATGAGAGAGTTATACCCGTTTGAAGTTTTCACATCTGCGCTGGAAGCAGAGCCGCACGTGCAGGGAATAGCGCCGCACGTGCGGTCTGTGCGGGACAGCAGCTCTAAAAACGGGATTTTTGGACCATTTCTTGCAATTTCTTTTCCTCTCTTCTTCTCCCCTCTTCCATGTCCGAAACCCTAGCTTCCAAAACCTTGATTTCCTCCACTTTTATCAACAAATCCTCCATGGATCTTGTATCAAGGATGGAGAACAAGAAAGGGTCAACATTTCCAACCGATTGAATTTCGAAATTGAGGTGGAATCTCGTCCAAGCTCGCTCCTTTGTTTGTTCTTCGAGGTAGGGGTTCTAGATCTCCTCAATACTTACATCTATGGATAGATTTATGGTAACTTCATTATATTAATGCAAAAATCTTCATTTTTATCATCTAGGGCATATTATGAGATTTGGGGATTTAGAGTTTGAGATGTTGGAAGTTAAATTGGTGGGTTAAAATGATGAATTGTGAATCCTAGGTGTAGAATCATTGGGAAAATTGGAATTATAAGTGGTGATTTAAGAAGTGTGAATTTTTGTTAAAAATCCTCATTTTTCTTGAAACCCTAGGTTGATTAATGATGATACCCAATGATTAGGCCCAAATTGAAAGTAGAATAGTGAAATTGAGGTATTGAATTATATGTGTTCAAGTTTAATTAGAATTCGGAAATGTTTGAAAATTATGTTTAAAATTTGCGAATGAACTTTGTTATGAATATTGGAATTCATGCTAGCATGTGAAGGGAAAATTGGGGAAATAATCTATTAATGGTATGAATGATATGAACTTGGTTTTGGAATGTTGAAATGGGATTCAAAGATTTATTTCGAATTATGTTAAGTTACAAATGGTGTTGATGAACTAAATGTTGACTTTTGTTGAAGTTATGTTATGTTGAATAATGTTGACTTGAATGGTGATGTACTATGATAAATGATGTTTGAATTACGTGAATTGTGTATGGTCAGCTACACGGGCAGACCAAGTACCTGAACGCTGTGAGTAGTAGTACTTTGATGTACCTTTAACCGTTAATAATTATTATTATTGATGTTATGATCTTCGTCGTAAGAATTATGTTGATATGTAAGCTATGTATGCTATGTGAGAAACATTGTGAACTCATGGAAACATCAAAGAAGTTGTGAAGTTATGTATGCTATGTGAGAAACATTGTGAAATTATCGGAACATCAAAAGATTTGTGAAATTATGAATATTTGTGAAATATGAAGTTATGTGGCCAAGGGCCATTTGTGAATTATGAATCTATGTGGCCAAAGGCCATTTGTGAAATATGAAGTTATGTGGCCAAGGGCCATTTGTGAATTATGAATCTATGTGGCCAAAGGCCATTTCTGAAATATGAAGTTATGTGACCAAGGGCCATTTGTGAAGATCAAACCTATGTGGCCAAGGGCCGACTTGTGACTTATGAAGCTATGAGGCCAAGGGCCAAACTTGTGAACTTGTGAATCCAAAGGGCCGGAGGCCGATGTGATAAGTTGTGAATCTATGAAACCCAAAGGCTATTGTGAATATGAGAACCTCTCAGGCCAAGGGCCAAACTGTGAAATTGTGAAACCGATAAAGTCGTCTGTAATCTAATGAAAGTGTGCTTACTTTTCGTTACTAATTATCAGGAATGTCCTGTTAACTTTACGTTAATTATGTCAACTCATGGGAATAATGTAACGGTTACCATTAGGACTCTGTTAATTATAAGGCAAGGCAACTATGTTAACATATAAGAATGATTAAACAAAGGTGTATGTTATTGATTAATAGAGCACGTAAAGTAAGTCATTTACCCAAAAGAATTTATGTTCATTCTTAAATGATGGATTCTGAGTAAATATAAGAGTAGCTATGTGCATCCATATGAATTGAAGTTATTTTGCTATGATGCTTATAAATTGGAAGTTATTCAGAATCTACGTTATAAGTGTAAAGTTTAGAATCATTGTGTGACCCTCATAAGAATGTGAACTAGTCTCTCATTGTTAAGCGTACGATAATGACATGATACAACAAGAAATGCTCTAGTTATGATATGTTCCGTTCGAATTAATAAATGATGTTCAAGTATGTTTCAGGCATGTTTCCATATGCTACAAGTTCAAGGATGTTACAAGTTCTTTGTTTCAAGGGCTTCATGCCAACTTTTCAAGGGCCTTAGTATTGATATTAACCTTAATGGAAGTCCAAAAGGATGAATTTTGATTCGCTTTAATTTAAATCCTATTTCCTTTCCTTTTTCTCTAACTTTATCTTCTAGCTCTCAAGAAGAAAGTTCCATTTTTTCGGGTGGGTAAGTCATAAATTAAAGACAAAATTTACACATTTACAACGGGCATACCCCGGGAAATACAACAAATCTCATACCCCCCCCCCAAAAAAAAAAAATAGGAGAAACTAATAAATAATAAAAACACTCCCGCATCAGCCGGGCACCCAATAAGAGAAAGCATAAATAAATCCAAAATTGTCCATATATCAATTTTTATCCCCAAGTATCTTCTACCATCAAAAAAATAGTAGATGGATACTTGGGAAAGATATATGGACAATTATACAAAACTGGTTGAATAACCTATTAAACATTACAGCAAACCGTGGCTGACTCTCTCTAACTCTCTCTGTCGTTCTCCGCCTTCTCATTTTTGTTCTAGGAACTAATTAGGTTAGGCAACTAATGGCTTGATTAGTTTAAGTGGCCAAGTTTAACTAAAATAAATCTTGCTTAGCCTCAATGCAAGAGAATTCACTGAGTAATTGTAGATCACCCAAGTGTTAAACTCTCAAGTCCAAAAGGGTGAAGTTTAATTCACTTTAGTTTTCAAATCCCTTTCTTTTCCCTAACGTTATCTTCTATATCTCTAGGAGAAAGTTTCTCTCTAAATCTCTCCGTTTTTCTGTAACTTCTCTCTAACGTTCTAGGCAACTAATAGTTTAATCAGCTTAAGAGGCCAAGTTTAACTCAAACTAATCTTGCTTAGCCTCCAAGAAAGAGATTTTATTCAGTAATTGTAGCTTCACGATATTAGTTTGACTTAAGCACCTGATTTAAGGTTTTCTAAATCACCTAAGTGTTAAATTCTCAAGTCCAACACGATGAATTAGAATTCAATTTAATTTTAATCCTATTTCCTTTTCTTTTCTCTAACTTTCTCTGCTAGCTCTTAAGAAGAAAGTTTCTCCCTAACTCTCTCCATCCTTCTCCACCCTTCTCTGTTTTGTTCGAGGAACTAATTAGGTTTGGCAACTTATAGCTTTATTCTCTTAAGTGACCGTGTTTACTTCAAACTAATCTTGCTTAGCCTCCAAGAAATTGAATTCACTGAGTAATTGTAGCTTGACGATGTAGGATAACTAAAGGAACTAATTTAATGTCTTGTAAATCACCTAAGTGTTCAATTCTCAAGTCCAAAAGCATGAATTTGAATTTGCTTTGATTTTAAACCTATTTCCTTTTCTTTTCTCTAACTTTCTCTTCCAGCTCTCAAGAAGAAAGTGCCACCCTAACTCGCTCCGTCGTTCCCCACCCTTCTCTCTTTTGTTCTTGGAACAAATTAGGTTAGGCAGCTAATAGCTTCATTAGCTTAAGTGGTCGAGTTTAACTCGAACTAATCTTGATTGGCCTCCAAGAAAGAGAATCTACAGAGTAATTGTAGCTTAACGATAACTGTTTAACTTAAGCAACTCATTTGATGTTTTCTAAATCACCCAAGCATTCAATTATCAAGTCCAAAAGGGTGAATTTGAATTCTATTTCCGTTTCTTTTCTCTAACTTTCTCTTCTAGATCTCGTGGAGAAAGTTTCTCTCTAACTCTCTCTGTCCGTCTCCAACTTCTCTCTTTTGTTCTAGGGCTAATAGTTTCACTAGCTTAAGTGGCTAAGTTTAACACAAACAGATCTCGTTTAGCCTCCAAGAAAGAGATTTTACAGAGTAATTGTAGCTTAACCTTATTAGTTTGACTTGAGCGCATCATTTAAGGCTTTCTAAGTCGCCCATGTGTTCGATTCTCAAGTCTAAAAGGATCAATTGGAATTCCCTTTATTTTTCATTCTATTTCCTTTCTACTCTCTAATTTTCTCTTCTAGTTATGAAGAAGAATGTTTCTCTCTAACTCTCTCCGCCTTTCTCCATCCTTCTCTCTTTTGTTCTAGGAACTAATTAGCTTATCCAACTATTAGTTTCTTCTGCTTAAGTGGCCATGTTTAACTCAAATTAATCATGCTTATCCACGAAGAAAGAGAATTTACTGAGTAATTGTAGTTTAACGATATTAGTTTTACTTAAGCAAATGACTTAATGTTTTCTAAATCACCTAAGTGTATATATCTCAAGTCCAAAATGATGAATTGGAACCCACTTTAATCTTCATCCTATTTCCCTTTCTTTCTCTAACTTTCTTTTCTGGCTCCCAAGTAGAAAGTTTCTCTCCAACTCTCTCTGTCCTTCTGCAGTCCTCTCCCTCTTCTTCTAGGAACTAATTACCTTTGGCAACCAACAGTTGCATTAGCTTAAGCGGCCAAGTTTGACACAAACTAATCTTGCTTAGTCTCCAAAAACGAGAATTTACTGAGTAATTGTAGCATAACGATATTCGTTTAACTTAAGAAACTCATTTAATGTTTTTGAAAATTAACTAAGTATTTGATTCTCAAGTCCAAAATGCTGAATTGCAATTCGCTTTAATTTTAATACTATTTGCTTTTCTTTTCCCTAACTTTCTCTTCTTGCTCTCAAAAAAGAAAGTTTCTCTCTAACTCTCTCCATCCTCCTCCACCCTTCTCTGTTTTGTTATACGAACTAATTAGGTTAGGCAACTAATAGCTTCATTAGCTTAAGTGGCCAAGTTTAACTAAACCTAATCTTGCTTAGCCTCCAAGAAAGAAAATTTACTGAGTAGTTATAGCTTAACGATAATAGTTTAACTTAAGCAACTCATTTAATGTTTTCTAAATCACCTAAGGGTTTAATCCGCAAGTCCAAAATGATGAGTTTAAACTACCTTCAAATTTCATTCTAATTCCCTTTCCGTTTTCTAACTTTCACTTCTAGATCTCAAGGAGAAAGTTTCTCTCTAACTCTCTCCGCCCGTCTCCAACTTCTCTCTTTTGTTCTAGGAACTAATTGGCTTGGGCAACTAGTCGTTTTATTAGCTTAAGTGGCCAAATTTAACACAAATTAATCTTCCTTAACCTACAAGAAAGAGATTTTGCTGAGTAATTTAGCTTAACGATATTAGTTTAGCTTAAGTTACTCATTTAATGTTTTCTAGATCATCTAAGTGTTCAATTCTCAAGTCCAAAAGGATGAATTTTGATTCGGTTTAATTTAAATCCTATTTCCTTTCCTTTTTCTCTAACTTTCTCTTCTAGCTTTCAAGAAGAAAGTTTCTTTTTTTCGGGTGGGTAAGTCATAAATTAAAGACAAAATTTACACATTTACAACGGGCATACCCCGGGAAATACAACAAATCTCATACCCCTGCCCCCCCCAAAAAAAATGGGGGAAACTAATAAATAATAAAAACACTCCCGCATCCGCCGGGCACCCAATAAGAAAAAGCATAAATAAATCCAAAATTGTCCATATATCAATTTTTATCCCCAAGTATCTTCTACCGTCAAAAAAATAGTAGATGGATACTTGGGAAAGATATATGGACAATTATACAAAACTGGTTGAATAACGTATTAAACATTATAGCAAACTGTGGCTGACTCTCTCTAACTCTCTCTGTCATTCTCCGCCTTCTCGTTTTTGTTCTACGAACTAATTTGGTCAGGAAACTAACAGCTTGATTAGTCTAAGTGGCCAAGTTTAACTAAAACAAATCTTGCTTAGCTTCGAAGCATGAGAATTCACTGAGTAATTGTAGATCACCCAAGTGTTAAACTCTCAAGTCCAAAAGGATGAAGTTTAATTCACTTTAGTTTTCAAATCCCTTTCTTTTCCCTAACGTCATCTTCTATATCTCTAGGAGAAAGTTTCTCTCTAACTCTCTCCGTTTTTCTGTAACTTCTTTTTTTTTTTTGGGTGAATAAGACATGAAATAAAAAACAAAGGATATACAAGATTACAAGGGCAATACCCCAGGCCCTACAGCAACTATACAGCAAAGATCAACAATCAAAAAACAGAAGAGACAACGCTATAAAAGGAAACCAAACCGCACTATTTAGCAACCATATCAATAAAGATAGGGAGAATGAACACTGCGAAAGCAGCTCGAAAACAAGAACTAAAACAGCCCCAAAGCAACACAAAACAACGGCACCTAAACCGAAAGCTATACCCACGCAAGATGAACAAAACAGGACCTGTGTAACAAATATCCAGGTGCAAGACTCAAAACTAACTCAAATCCAGCACCAACAGTAGAAGCAAAAGGTAAAGACAAAGACAGGTCAACATGGTCCATATAATTCCTAGTACATCCCACTAGGATAGGCAAAATAACTAACCATCGTAAAAACCAAAATAAAGAAGATAGCTTATATCCCTGAAGAAACATCTAGTGGCGCATTCAGCGGCCGACATCGAGCCAAGTATCCACCAAGAACCAGTCCAATTAGTAGACCTTAACTAGACAATATAGAAAGACCTACCAACATGGAGTGAAATATAAATCCATTAGTGATTATGAACAGATTCCATTAGTACTAGTACCCACAATATATAACTCATATCACTAAACCCACAATAATCTCATAACACTCTGTAATATTTGGAATTTAGCACACAATATATAGGCTCTCATCACTCAACCCACACATAATTGCAGCACATCGTTACACACCATAGCCTGCACATAAAGCTTACAATATATATAAACATTAGATAAAACATTTGTAAAGAGCTATGTCACTTAACCCACTATTCTGTCAGTTGACATTATTTGGACTCACAACACTCAACCCTCATTGAATTCCAAGCACTTCTCATTACTGCACAAGAAGAAAACAGTTAGGAAAGCACTCAGTTTGCTTACATTCACTCGACCCTCATATAGTAAACTCACATCACTCAGCAGCCCTCCCATCTCCAAGATCATGGGGCTTCAAAACAGTAGCAGGCAAATTCCAATGGTCAATGTACCAGTTGTCACCTGCGTTTCTAGGCACATTTGTGATAGACAACAACCTACCCGTAATCAGTTGGACAATAATTTTAACAACCACTTCTTCTGGCTTGAATTCTTTATTGAAAATTATGTTATTCCTTTCAAGCCATATAATGTAAATAGAACACAACAATGACAATTTGATGATAATGGATCTTAATGACATTCTCTTAGTCTCTCTAGTAGCAAAGGGAATAATGCCAGGCCACTGAAATTCAGGCCACTGCACATTACATTTAGCTTTGATTTCAGTCCAGATTTTAGCAGAGAAGACACAATAAAAAAAGAGGTGAGAATGATTTTCAGCAACATGTTGGCAAAAAGGGCAAGTTGGTGTAGGTGAGATACCAAATAGCTGAAGCCTGTCCCCAGTATTTAGTCTCTCATGGATAGCCATGCAAACAACAAATCTAGCCCTAGGGATCTGGTGAGCCCCCCAGATAAGTTTATGCCAATCAACTTTATCAAGCTTAAGCCGCTAATGATTCCAAACAGCATTAATAGTAAATTTCCCATCAGAAAGAGACAAAATAGGTTGATCATTCAAGGAAGGATTAGGTTTGTAGCTAGTGGGGGTGGAAGAAATCAGCTCCCTTATTTCCCAAGAGTTAGGGACATGCCACTTCCAAGAACCCCCATCCACAATCTGATTGACCTTAGTCTCACTATTAAGACTGGAGTTATACAAGATTTTGTCCCCAAATTTTTTCCATAAAGGACCAAGAGGAGGCCAATTATCATACCATAACAAAGTAGAGTCACCCCTACCTATTTTGTGGATAATAAGAGGTGATATTTTATCTCTAAGAGCTAGAATCTTTCTCCAAAGCCAAGATGAGTTATTGGGAACCTTTGCTTTCCAGAAGCTTTTGCCCTTAAGTAAATATGATTTAACCCACTAGCACCACATAGACATCTCCCCTCCAGAGAAAAGGAACCAAATATGCTTGGTTATAACAGCCATGTTCGAAACCTCTAAAGATTTAAGCCCGAGACCACCTTCATTTTTTGGCACACAAATTTTTTCCCAAGCAATTTTGGCACTATGTTTCCTAAGATCCGTACCCGACAAGGAAAAAGCTCTAAGAATGCCCTTAATCTCTCTAATAACCCTCTTGGGGAGGATAAAGAGAGAAGACCAGTAAACCTGCATAGAAAAGAGAATGGTCTGAATGAGTTGGGCTCTACCAGCATAAGAAAGAGCTTTATTGGTCTAGCTCTTTATCCGATTTGTGATCCTATCAATGAGAATTTGACAGCCCGAGGCCCTAAGCTTAGTTGTGATCAGAGGGACACCAAGGTATTTGACAGGAAGAGTACCCTTAGTAAACTTAGCAATTTTAAGAATATCCACTCTCAAATTCCCATTATATCCAGAGAAATAAATATTGCTTTTGCTGAAGCTAGGGGTAAGGCCTGAAAGGGAAGAAAACTCCTCCAGGCCTTGTATGATTAAACAAACAGTAGGGACATCCCCTCGACTGAAGATCATAAGATCATCAACAAAGCAAAGATTCACAATCTTAGATTTCTCACACCTCCAATGGAACATCTGTAACTTCTCTCTAACGTTCTAGGCAACTAATAGTTTCATCAGCTTACGTGGCCAAGTTTAACTCAAACTAATCTTGCTTAGCCTCCAAGAAAGAGATTCTATCGAGTAATTGTAGCTTCACGATATTAGTTTGACTGAAGCAGCTGATTTAAGGCTTTCTAAATCACCTAAGTGTTAAAATCTCAAGTCCAAAATAATGAATTAGAATTCAATTTAATTTTAATCCTATTTCCCTTTCCATTCTCTAACTTTCTCTTCTAGCTCTCAAGAAGAAAGTTTCTCTCTAACTCTCTCCGTCCTTCTCCACCCTTCTCTGTTTTGTTCAAGGAACTAATTAGGTTTGGCAACTTATAGCTTCATTCCCTTAAGTGACCATGTTTAACTCAAACTAATCTTGCTTAGCCTCCAAGAAATAGAATTCACTGAGTAATTGTAGCTTTACGATGTAGGATAACTAAAGGAACTAATTTAATGTTTTGTAAATCACCTAAGTGTTCAATTCTCAAGTCCAAAAGCATGAATTTGAATTCGCTTTGATTTTAAACCTATTTCCTTTTCTTTTCTCTAACTTTCTCTTCCAGCTCTCAAGAAGAAAGTTCCTCTCCGACTCGCTCCGTCGTTCCCCACCCTTCTCTCTTTTGTTCTAGGAACTAATTAGGTTATGCAGCTAAGAGCTTCATTAGCTTAAGTGGCTAAGTTTAACTCGAACTAATCTTGCTTGGCCTCCAAGAAGAGAATCTACAGAGTAATTGTAGCTTAACGATAACAATTTAACTTAAGCAACTCATTTAATGTTTTCTAAATCACCCAAGTGTTCAATTATCAAGTCCAAATGGGTGAATTTGAATTCGCTTTAATTTGCATCCTGTTTCCGTTTCTTTTCTCTTACTTTCTCTTCTAGATCTCATGGAGAAAGTTTCTCTCTAACTCTCTCTGTCGATCTCCGACTTCTCTATTTTGTTCTGGGACTAATAGTTTCACTAGCTTAAGTGGCTACGTTTAAATGAAACTGATCTCGCTTAGCCTCCAAGAAAGAGATTTTACAGAGTAATTGTAGCTTAAGAATATTAGTTTGACTTGAGCGCATCATTTAAGGCTTTCTAACTTGCCGAAGTGTTCGATTCTCAAGTCCAAAAGAATCAGTTGGAATTCCCTTTAATTTTCATTCTATGTCCCTTCTTCTCTCTAATTTTCTCTTCTAGTTATGAAGAAGAATGTTTCTCTCTAACTCCCTCCTTCCTTCTCCATCCTTCTCTCTTTTATTCTAGGAGCTAATTAGCTTATCCAACTATTGGTTTCTTTAGCTTAAGTTATAGCGATCCCGGTTTTTTCTACTATTGTTGAACTGTAATCCGAACTTGGTTCCGTAGATCTGTTGTTGTCTTATCCTCATTTCTATCCCTTACTCTTTTTTTAGATTTTTGGGTTATGTTGTATAGTGATCCCGGTTGTCCCTTTTCTGTTCAGTTGTATTCCAGACTCGGTTTCGTGGAGTTGGTTGTTGTATCTATCTTGTTGTCGTCCTTTAATTTCATTTGTTTGAGTTTTAGGATGTGTTGGGCATGTTTCGAACAGGTGGGTTGAACCTTGGTCTAAAATCTTGTTGCTAGGTTTTTGGTCGTTCCGCTCGAGCGGGCCTTGTTACGCTCGAGTGAATATTGCACACTCCCAGTATTTCTGTAGACACCCCATTTTTGACCGTCCTCAAGGCTTGGACGTCATTGTTTGAACACGCGATGATTATCCATACTTGTGTTTGTTTTGAGTTTCGAAAAGTCTTGGCTGCGCGCCTTGCCTTAGAATCTCTTAACTTCTCTGTTTTGTGCTTGGTTGCAGACCAAGAGCTTGTGGATGTGTTCCTGAGGGAAGGGGATGGCCTGTCGACCAAGTCTCCTGCCCATCGGCCACCTTGATTTTCAATCGGCCAAATGTGATGGCCGGCCGGCCAGTTTGACTGCCGGTCGACCACTTTGATGGCCGGCTGGCCAAATGTGGTTTTCAACAGATATCTCTGTAGACAGCTATCAACTGTCATTCCAGGCCATACCCCAGTCCATGCCTAGACGTGGGAGTTTTGAGGAGCTGCAGATTGATATATATCTATATCAATCAAGCTCTCTAAAAAAAAGAAAAAACAAGGAGGAATATACAACTTTGAGCAAAAAAATCTCTCTCTCTCTACATTTCCCGCCTCTCTCTCTAAGGTTTAGGGCTTGTTTGTGCTCAAAAGTGCATTTTCTTTGCACTTTTGCATACAAACACCTAGTTCTCTACTCCCTTTATTGAGCTGAGGTCCTTGGAGATGATTTTTGGGGTGATTTGAAGCTTTTTTTGGTCCAAAAGTTGCTGATTTGCTGCTGTGCTTCAAGGGTGAGCTTTTACCTCTTTTAAGCCTTGTTTTCATAGCTTGTTTTGCCGTATTTACAACTGTTTTTGAGCTTAACATATAACATAGAAAAGTCTTGTTTTTATCTGCCCTAAATAGTTTCTTAAGGGTGTTTTAAGCTTTGGGGTTGTTTGACCCCTCTTAAGGCTTGTTTGGCCCTTGTTTTGTGCCATTTCGGTTGAGCTCCGGGACCATTGTATTTGGGCCTCCTCACCACTGAAATATTGAGGGATTTCAGTGATGAGGACAGTGCCTTGAGGTCCTAAGAAGGAGAGAGCCACCCCCTCTCCTTGTTGTCCTTGAAAAGGGCCATTTTTGCCTCTTGAGGGAGCATCTTATTTAAGTGTATGTTGGCCATGCTTTAACTGATTTTTGTGCTTATTATGTCATAATATAGCTCTGTTTTCAGTTGGTTTGGACACACCTTGCATGCCTTGCATACATGTCTTGTAATGCCACATTTTTGCCTTAACATGCTTTAGGTGTAGACCCTTGTTCTAGCATGATTTAGGCTTAGCTTTGTGAAGCTTACATGCATATTTTGATGTGCTAAGGGACTGTTTTAGGTCATTTGAGTCATTCATGTGAAAGTCTTAAGCTTTGGCCTCTCTAGCATGCATTACTTGCATTATTTCAGTGGTTTGGAACCATTTACCATGTTATTTCAGTCCTTATAACATGCTTGTATGCTTGCCTTTGATGCCTCTTTGATGCCTTATGAGGTTGTGCCTTATGCTCCATGTTTGGTCATTGGGTATGCCCTTGAATTTAAGTCATTTAGATGCCATCTAAGTGGTCTTTAGGCTTTGTTTTAATATGTTAAAACTCTGTTTTGATCATTTAATTCATGCCATGTTTGGTTTTTGCTAAGGGTAGTTCAATACCTCCTTAGCTTGCCTTAAGTACTTGGACCATTATTGCACGCTTTGCTTGTTTTGATTACTTGGTTTGGCACCTCTCTTTCATGCAATTTCAGAGCTTATGATACATGCCATATGCCCATGTTTGTCTTCCTTTAAGTGTGCTTAAAGGTTGCTTATTTGATGTTCAAGTGTTAGCCCATTTGCTTGCATGTGTGTGTGTGTATTGGTTATCATTTCCATAGCATTGGCCACTGTTTTAGGCTTGTTTAAGGGCTACCTAATTTAGTTTAAGTCCACCCTTTGGCATGTTGTTGCATGCTTAGCTTATGACATGTTGTTGCATGTTGAAATGATGCTGCTTTTGGCACGTATTCTCCTCCTTGTTTTGGTTGCTCAACATGCCATATGTTTTGCATGCTTGTCCGTTGACATTGTGCCTTGTATGCTCATTTAACTTGCATGCTTGTTATATGCCTTGCATGCTTCCCATATGTTCATGTTGCATGCCTAGTTAACATACTTAGGTTGCATTGCATTTGCATGCATCTTTCACCTCTTGATCAAGCCATGATAGAGGTTGAAAGCCCCTTTGTTTGCTTATTTGCATTACATTTCATTTAAAATCAAAGTGCATACTTTGTTTCTTGGGCCATCATGCACTGAAATGCGCAATTGATTGTCCAAGAATCGAGAACCGTGTCCCTTTGAGTCATAAACATGATAGGGGATATGTTGGTGCATACATTTGCTTGAAATACATTGCCATGCCTTGCCTGCCCTCTGTTGCTGTCAAACTGGTTTCTGCAGGAAGTTTTGGCTGGCCGGCCATATATACTGCCGACCGACCAAATATACTTGGCCAAGAGCTCAATGGATGGTCGATGACCACTTCAAAATGGCTGGTGATGATCCCACTCAGCCGGTGGTGTTCCAAAACACTCAGAGAAGCAACCTTGGGAGTTGTGCAATTTTCAGATAAGCAGAACAGTCAAAGCAGAGGCAAATTTGTGCATGGCGTTGGATTTTCGAGCAAACCCGACCACGCGCGCATTGGACCCTCTTCCCGAGGCCTTTACTGCTTTCTTAGCCTAGTTAATTTGCTTAATTAATTTGGTGGTTTGTAATAATTAATTAGCTTGTAGGTTAATTAATTTGTATTATTCTTTTGGTCCCTCCGAGCGAGGGTGAATTTGTAATAAGTGTGGGTGCGTGTGTGCATGTCTTCCAACCCCCACTTCTTTCTCCCTTTTACTTACCTGCTTTGATGGCTAGTATTAGGACATGTTTACTTTAGCATACCTTATGCTATGCATCCGTGCATCATTCATTGGTCTTACATGCACCAGGCTCGGCGTATCATACTAACTGCATAAGTATTTCAAATCTAACTTGAATACATGCTACTTGTGCATTTTCACATGTCATTTATAGACTAGCCGAGCCTACTCTAGTGTCATTCCGTATGCGTTGCATTAGGCATTTAAACATGGACTTGGATCATGCATGATTGCTAACATGTTCTTGTTTTGGCATGGAGTACTAGGTGAGCGCTTTATGCTTTAGCATCTCACATGAGTGTGAACGTTAACATGATAGCATGATTACCATGAGGCTAGCTGCTTATGTGATTTAACTGCTTGAATGCCTGTGGATGGAGGTTGAATTAACTAAATTGGGATAATGCATTAAAACTGTGAGTTTTAAGCCCACTTGATAGTGGCAAAACCATTTTTTCTAAAGCCCACTTGAGGGTGGCAAAACCTGCATTTCAGCCTACTTGCGAGTAGCAAACCATTTTCAAAACAAGCATGAAATGTTTTGTTCCAATTTAGGCAATTTGGTCTATACTTGTTTGCTGTGCGCACAACATAGTAATTATAGGCTAATAACCGGAATAAGAACACATAACATTTTCGAAAACGGATATCACGGTTAGTAGAGGCCGATCTTCGGATCGGGCGAGAGGGGGTGCTCATAACTGACCTTCTCCAATCGTACCCAAGCTCTCGAGCCGAGGCAACTTTGGTGATGACGGACACGTGGCCTTTGGCACCGAGTCAGGGTTTCCTAAATTCCCCCATAAAAAAATATTTAGGTGGCGAATCTGTATCTGGCAAAGCAGTCCATGTTTGGCACTTCTTTTCTAAAAATCTGTTTTTTCAAAACGATTTGCCGGATTTGGACTTTTTGGTTCAGATTAAGAACCGTGACAATTTAAGAGTCCGAACTATAGCGAGCCCAAACAAATGAACAAAACGGGGGGACTCGTCCTCCCGGGGCGTTCGGCGACGTCTACAATTTCGTGTCCCTGCAAAACTTCTATGGGTGTGATTTTTACGCTTGAGCGGGTTTCTTTACGCTCGAGCGGTCGCGCTCGAGCGGGTACTCTGGCGCTTGAGCGGGTAGTACTTTTTGGTGTAAGTTCTGGGAGGGGGAAATCTACGCTCGAGCGGATTGGTTTTCGCGATCGAGCGGATGTACTTTATTCTTGTGTCTTAGCGCTCGAGCAGGCCTTCTTGCGCTCGAGCGTACCTAGTTTTTTGTTCTTGACGCTCGAGCGTTGTGTTCTCCGCTCGAGCGGGAATGTCGTATATTAGTTGGCAGCTGGGCATTTTAAAATCACTTTTTACATTCTCTCTCTCTCTTACTTTCTAAAAAGATATTTTGAGAGCTCCTCTCTCTAGAAACCACCTTCTCTCTAGGGATTGATCTAGTTAGAGTATTCTCCTACCCTTTGGCCTTTACAAAAAGTGTGTTGATCATTGAGGGCTACATTTTGATCCGAGAAATTTGGTATTTGGAGCACTTCCGAGTTTAGCTTTTCTTCTCCTTGGGTTCTACATTTGAGGTAGGGATTTCCTTGTTCTTTTTCAATACTTCGTCTATAGATAGACATGTGGTAGTTTTGTATTGCATGAAAATCATACCCGCGTTGGATTTGTTTGAAATCATGAGAAGGAACCTAGGGTTAGTTGTGTGAAAATAGTTATTTTATCATTGATGGTTGTTTTGGGCCAATTGGTGTGTAAGTTAGCATGTTGTAGTTGAAAGAAGAAAAAGCCCTAAATTATATTTTGATTTGGTAAATTAAAATGGAGGATAGTTAACCTATATTGTAAACCTCTATTGTTAATGTGAGTTGGGTGAAGGTGTTAATGCCTAAGGGGTTAACTTTGGCATTGGAATGGTTTTGAAATGAATGTAGTGGACTAATGTGAGTTATGGCCTTATTATCAATGGAATTGATTCTATGAAAACAAAAAGGGATGGAGTTGGTTTTGGTGAAAACAAAAGGAAATGGAATTTGTTTTATGAAATGAGAAAAGTATCTTTGATATAAGTATAAAAATAGGATTGTTGTTTCTTGAGTGTTAAATACACACACGTGGGGGGGGGGGGTTGTATCTTTAACTACCGTGTTAGTGTTATTGATGGGTTTGTGGTCTCATAGTAATTGAGTCTCTAATAGGTGTACTAATACTTGCATCTAGAGGTTTTGTCCTTGGTCATCGGTGGAGGATGACAGGGTTGTGTTGAATTGTCGTGTTTGCATTATACCATTGTTGATTGAACATCGTATGTGATGAAGTGTTGAGATACATTATATATGTATATTTGCTCGGGAGGAGGTAGTTATGTGTTCATATACTTTAACACATTGCTTGTATCTTGATGGTTTGTGTATATGTGTTATACATGTTGGCTATGCCCTGTTATGTTTTGGTTAGTGGTGTTATACCTTGCGCTAAGAATAAGAGGTACCGTGACCTTCCAGCTAGCGCCTGGAGAACTAACTGCGTTGAGAATCTAAGGCACCATACCCTTCCTGCTAGCACCTGGTAAACTGGCATGCTGTTGTTAGAAGTATATCTTTGGCTTACCACGCATATAGCTAGTAGAGCAAAGTTTTGTTGTTGATGTTTCAGTGTGTCTGGGAATATCATGGATTGTGTTGGTTACGTTTTTGGAGGGGCGAATTGCCTCATTGGTTTATCTTATGCATGTTGGTGAGTTGTTATCTCCCTTTTTATAGTGGTGCATGTCTAGATTTGATTGTATCGGGAAGAAGCCAAAATGTCATTTTTGTCTTTTGGAAAGTATCAAGGAGAACGGTTATTTTAAAGAGATATATGTTTTGAAAAGGCGTATCTATGTATGTCAGGAAAATGGAAGAGAGTAGTGGGCTTAGTGAATTTATTTCCTAAGGTATTGTTAATGTTATGAAAGATTGGGAACGGGGGTTAATGAAAAGAAAAGAAAATTGAATCGCCTATGGCGTTGATTGAAATGGTTGTTTTTAAGAAAAGTTCATACATATGTATATTTTGTATAAACTATCACATTACTATTCTAGTATGAGATTGGGTATTCATGATCATAGCTATCTGTAAATTGTTATTGTTGAGGGCCATCTTGAGATCCCTACTGGACTATATGTTCATCCCATGTTGTTGAATCTTTTTCAGGTGTTGAGCTGAATGTGCTGCAAGATTTGGATCTTCTTATTTGTTGGCCACGGGGCCTCTCTTGTATTGGCGGAATGCCATATGTGAAAAAGGGTTGCACCCTTCTTCTTGATTCGTTAATGATGAAAGCCCAAGGGCAATTTATTTATGACACTCATGTTGTATTTACTTGCATACGAATGAGAGCAATGTTATTCACTTCTACGAATGGAATATACCCGGTGAACTTGCTTTGACGTCTTTTTGGAAACACGCCTGATCAACGTGGTTTCTGATAGGAATTCCTTGAGAGTTCCGAGATGAGTGGCTATCTTTGTGAACTTGATTCAATTATGTGTATATATGTTTAGATAATTATATGCAATAGAGATGTATATTTTGTGACTAAGTGAGTCTTGTGACTTAATAGTAGTGGTGTGTGCCTCGGAGAAGGCCTTTGTGTTGTGCACTAAGCGTGGTATTTGCTTTTGTGCTTTATAGGATGTCTAAACGAGGAAGTAGAGGGCGGTTGAATAGTAGGAGTGTCGGTAGGGGCACAACAGTTCCTTTAGCACCCGCCGTTGCAACATCGGCTATCGGCGAGGATATCGCACGTGAGATTGTGAGGGCAGTGCAAGACGCCCTAGCTCGTATTGAGGGCGGCAGCGGGCATGCTCTCAAGCTTACTAAGGAGTTTTTCCGCTCCGGCCCACCAGAGTTCGTGGGGGAGGCTAAGCCGTTGGAGGCAGAGAGTTGGTTGGAGCAGATTACCAAGACTCTTGATATGCTCAGAGTCGAAGAGGAGGAGTTGAGGGTTTCTTTGGCGACTTTTCAATTAAAGGGCGATGCAAGTTATTGGTGGAAGTATGCTAAGAATACCGTAGGTAGCACGCGGGTTGCTTTTACCAAGGCCTTTTGGGCCAAGTATTTCCCTCGTTCTGCTCGGGAAAGGTTGAGGGATCAGTTTTTGGAGTTGCGTCAGGATGATATTCCTGTGGCACAGTTTGAGATGCGGTTTACTAGTTTGTCGAGTTTTGCTCCAGAGTTGGTGGCAACAGAGGAGCGTCGTTGTTATGAGTTTGAAAGGCGGTTGTGTTTCGATTTTCGGGAGAAGGTAGCTGGATCCTTTTGGAAGGATTATTATAATTTAGTCGAGGCAGTGGCCTATGTGGAGGCCATGGTTGTGAGTGATGGTCGGGATAGGGAAGAGACCATCTCAGTAAGTCCTTCGGTTCCTAAGCGCTCTAGGCTCAGTAAGGGGTGGAGGCGGAAACATGCTCAGTCAGGGGCTAATTTCTTTCCTTCGCCTGGGGTTTCGGACTCTGCTGTTGGGGGGTCCGGGGAGATACAAGTTTCAGGCCAATCTCAGAGTAGGGGGTCTGGTGGTTGTTTTGTTTGTGGCAGTTGGGCCATGGTAGACGTTTTTGTCCTTTGCGTGTAAATTCTTCGGGTGTTTCAAAACCCAGTCAGACTCAGTTGTACCCGTCCAGTCAAGGACGCTATCGGTACCAGAAATGGGCAGGCCAGGCTTCGAGAGCCTCGCGAGGGGCGACTTATTAGCTAGCCCTGTATTATTACCCTAGAGAGGGATTTTTTTGTGTTATTGGCCGGTGGTGTATTATGTGAATTGTTTTGTGGTTGATCGGTGTACTGTTCGATGCTGAGGCACCATGTTTATGTATCGCATATGTATGCATAGTGCTGTTTGTTTAATCCTCAAGTATTGGGGAGTATGTATGGAATTTCGAAACCCCTATAATATCTATTGAGAAGTTGTTACTGGGATCAATGATCTTGATGTTGTTGCATGCTTGGTACTGTATGTTGAGATAGTCTGGTGACGGCCTGTGGGCCTCGTTCACTGTTAGAGATTATTTGTTGAGATCGGGAACACGTGGGTGAATGTGACTGATGTGATGGTTTCGAGAGTTGTGTAGTATTGATAAGTTATGTGAGAATGTTCGAGGGAATGTGAGATTTCTATCTCGGGTTAGCAGGAATAGTATCTGTATGTTGATTAGGGAAACCTGAAACTAATCGAACATGTTATGTCAATGCATCTGACGGTTGGAATAATACATCAAGTTTTGTATTGATTGATTGAACGTGTATATGATAATTGCTTATATACATTGTATTGTGTGGAAGAGGAGGTAGTTATGTGTTCATATACTTTAACACATTGCTTGTATCTTGATGGTTTGTGTATATGTGTTATACATGTTGGTCATGCCCTGTTATGTTTTGGTTAGTGGTGTTATACCTTGCGCTAAGAATCAAAGGTACCGTGACCTTCCAGCTAGCGCCTGGAGAACTGACTGCGCTGAGAATCTAAGGCACCATGCCCCTCCAGCTAGCGCCTGGTAACTGGCATGTTGTTGTTAGAAATATATCTTTGGTTTACCACGCATATAGCTAGTAAAGCAAAGTTTTGTTGTTGATGTTTCAGTGTGTCTGGGAATATCATGGATTGTGTTGGTTAAGTTTTTGGAGGGGCGAATTGCCTCATTGGTTTATCTTATGCATGTTGGTGAGTTGTTATCTCCCTTTTTATAGTGGTGCATGTCTAGATTTGATTGTATCGGGAAGAAGCCAAAATGTCATTTTTGTCTTTTGGATAGTATGAAGGAGAACGGTTATTTTAAAGAGATATATGTTTTGAAAAAGCGTATCTGTGTTTGTTAGGAAAATGGAAGAGAGTAGTGGGCTTCGTGAATTTATTTTCTGAGGTATTGTTAATGTTATGAAAGATTGGGAACAGGGGTTAATGAAAAGAAAAGAAAACTGAATCACCTATGGCGTTGATTGAAATGGTTGTTTTCAAGAAAAGTTCATACATATGTATATTTTGTATAAACTGTCACATTACTATTCTAGTATGAGATTGGGTATTCATGATCATAGCTATCTGTAAGTTGTTATTGTTGAGGGCCATGTTGAGATCCCTACTGGACTATATGTTCATCCCACGTTGTTGAATCTTTTTCAGGTGTTGAGCTGAATGTGCAGCAAGATTTGGATCTTCTTATTTGTTGGCCACGGGGCCTCTCTTGTATTAGCGGAATGCCATATGTGAAAAAGGGTTGCACCCTTCTTCTTCATTCGTTAATGATGTAAGCCCAACGGCAATTTATTTATTACACTCATGTTGTATTTACTTGTATACGAATGACAGCAATGTTATTCACTTCTACGAATTGAATATACGAGTTTATTTCCGCATGTTATCTCTGAAATGGAATTAAGTGAAATGAAATTGGTAATACTTCGAGTAATAAAAAGTGGTGCGTGACATAGGCGGCCATGTTTAACTCAAATTAATCATGCTTATCCACGAAGAAAGAGAATTTACTGAGTAATTGTAGTTTAACGATATTAGTTTTACTTAAGCAAATGACTTAATGTTTTCTAAATCACCTAAGTGTATATATATCAAGTCCAAAATGATGAATTGGAACTCACTTTAATCTTCATCCTACTTCCCTTTCTTTTCTCTAACTTTCTCTTCTAGCTCCGAAGAAGAAAGTTTCTCTCCAACTCTGTCCGTCCTTCCCCAGTCCTTTCCCTCCTCTTCTAGGAACTAATTACCTTAGGCAACCAACAGTTGCATTAGCTTAAGCGGCCAAGTTTAACAAAAACTAATCTTACTTAGCCTCCAAAAAAGAAAATTTGCCGAGTAATTGTAGTTTAATGATAACAGCGAACTTAAGCAACTCATTTAATGTTTTCTAAATCACCTAAGCGTTCAATTCGCAAGTCCAAAATGATGAGTTTGAACTGCCTTCAAATTTCATTCTAATTCCCTTTCCGTTCTCTAACTTTCTCTTCTAGATCTCAAGGGGAAAATTTCTCTCTAACTCTCTCCGTCCGTCTCCAACTTCTCTTTTTTGTTCTAGGAACTAATTGGCTTGGGCAACTAGTCGTTTTATTAGTTTAAGTGGCCAAATTTAACACAAACTAATCTTGCTTAACCTACAAGAAAGAGATTTTGCTGAGTAATTTAGCTTAACGATATTAGTTTAACTTAAGTTACTCATTTAATGTTTTCTAGATCATCTAAGTGTTCAATTCTCAAGTCCAAAAGGATGAATTTTTATTCGCTTTAATTTAAATCCTATTTCCTTTCCTTTTTCTCTAACTTTCTCGTCTAGCTCTCAAGAAGAAAGTTTCTTTTTTTCGGATGGGTAAGTCATAAATTAAAGACAAAATTTACACATTTACAACAGGCATACCCCGGGAAATACAACAAATCGCATACCCCCCCCCTCCGCGCCCAAAACAAAATAGGGGAAACTAATAAATAATAAAAACACTCCCGCATCCCCCGGGCACCCAATACGAGAAAGCATAAATAAATCCAAAATTATCCATATACGAATTTTTATCCCCAATTATCTTCTACCGTCAAAAAAATAGTAGATGGATACTTGGGAAAGATATATGGACAATTATACAAAACTGGTTGAAAAACTTATTAAACATTACAGTAAACCGTGGCTGACTCTCTCTAACCCTCTCTGTCGTTCTCCGCCTTCTCATTTTTATTCTAGGAACTAATTAGGTTAGGCAACTAATAGCTTGATTAGGTTAAGTGGCCAAGTTTAACTAAAACAGATCTTGCTTAGCATCAAAGCAAGAGAATTCACTGAGTAATTATAGATCACCCAAGTGTTAAACTCTGAAGTCCAAAAGGATGAAGTTTAATTCACTTCAGTTTTCAAATCCCTTTCTTTTCCCTAACGTTATCTTCTATATGTCTTGGAGAAAGTTTCTCTTGAACTCTCTCCGTTTTTCTGTAACTTCTCTTTAACGTTCTAGGCAACTAATAGTTTCATCAACTTAAGTGGCCGAGTTTAACTCAAACTAATCTTGCTCAGCCTCCAAGAAAGAGATTTTACCAAGTAATTGTCGCTTTACGATATTAGTTTGACTTAAGCACCTGATTTAGGGTTTTCTAAATCACCTAAGTGTTAAATTCTCAAGTCCAAAATGATAAATGTAGAATTCAATTTAATTTTCATCATATTTCCTTTTCTTTTCTCTAACTTTCTCTTCTAGCTCTCAAGAAGAAAGTTTCTCTCTAACTCTCTCCGTCCTTCTCCACCCTTCTCGGTTTTGTTCGAGGAACTAATTAGGTTTGGCAACTTATAGCTTCATTCTCTTTAGTGACAATGTTTAACTCAAACTAATCTTGCTTAGCCTCCAACAAATAGAATTCACTGAGTAACTGTAGCTTGACGATGTCGGATAACTAAAGGAACTAATTTAATGTTTTGTAAATCACCTCAGTATTCAATTCTCAAGTCCAAAAGCATGAATTTGAATTCGCTTTGAATTTAAAGCTATTTCCTTTTCTTTTATCTAACTTTCACTTCCAGCACTGAAGAAGAAAGTTCCTCCCTAACTCACTCTGTCGTTCCCCACCCTTCTCTCTTTTGTCCTAGGAACTAATTAGGTTAGGCAGCTAATAGCTTCAGCAGCTTAAGTGGCCAAGTTTAACTCGAACTAATCTTGCTTGGAATCCAAGAAAGATAATTTATAGAGTAATTGTAGCTTAACGTTGACAGTTTAACTTAAGCAACTCATTTAATGTTTTCTAAATCACCCAAGGGTTCAATTATCATGTCCAAAAGGGTGAATTGGAATTCGCTTTAATTTTCATCCTATTTCCGTTTCTTTTTTCTAACTTTCTCTTCTAGATCTCATGGAGAAAGTTTCTCTCTAACTCTCTCTGTCTGTCTCTAACTTCTCTATTTTGTTCTAGGACTAATAGTTTCAGTAGCTTAAGTGGCTAAGTTTAACTCAAACCGATCTCGCTTAACCTCCGAGAAAGAGATTTTACAGAGTAATTGTATTTTGACAATATTAGTTTGACTTGAGCGCATCATCTAAGGCTTTCTAAATCGCCCAAGTGTTCGATTCTCAAGTCTAAAAGGATCAATTGGAATTCCCTTTAATTTTCATTCTATTTCCTTTCTTCTCTCTAATTTTCTCTTCTAGTTATGAAGAAGAATGTTTTTCTCTAGCTCTCTCCGTCCTTCTCCATCCTTCTCTCTTTTGTTCTAGGAACTAATTAGCTTATCCAACTATTGGTTTCTTTAGCTTAAGTAGCCATGTTTAACTCAAATTAATAATGCTTATCCACGAAGAAAGAGAATTTACTTAGTAATTGTAGTTTAACGATATTAGTTTTACTTAAGCAAATGACTTAATGTTTTCTAAATCACCTAAGTGTATATATATCAAGTCCAAAATGATGAATTGGAACTCACTTTAATCTTCATCCTATTTCCCTTTCATTTCTCTAACTTTCTCTTTGAGCTCCGAAGAAGAAAGTTTCTCTCCAACTCTGTCCGTCCTTCTCCAGTCCTCTCCCTCCTCTTTTAGGAACTAATTACCCTAGGCAACCAACAGTTGCATTAGCTTAAGCGGCCAAGTTTAACACAAACTAATCTTGCTTAGCCTCCAAAAAAGAAAATTTACCGAGTAATTGTAGTTTAATGATAACAGTTTAACTTAAGCAACTCATTTAATGTTTTCTAAATCACCTAAGTGTTAAATTCGCAAGTCCAAAATGATGATTTTGAACAGCCTTCAAATTTCATTCTAATTCCCTTTCCGTTCTCTAACTCTCTCTTCTAGATCTCAAGGAGAAAGTTTCTCTCTAACTCTCTCCGTCCGTCTCCAACTTCACATTTCTGTTCTAGGAACTAATTGGCTTGGGCAACTAGTCCTTTAATTAGTTTAAGTGGCCAAATTTAACACAAACTAATCTTGCTTTACGTACAAGAAAGAGATTTTGCTGAGTAATTTAGCTTAACGATATTAGTTTAACTTAAGTTACTCATTTAATGTTTTCTAGATCATCTAAGTGTTCAATTCTCAAGTCCAAAAGGATGAATTTTGATTATCTTTAATTTAAATCCTATTTCCTTTCCTTTTTCTCTAACTTTCTCTTCTAGCTCTTAAGAAGAAAGTTTCTTTTTTTTGGATGGGTAAATCATAAATTAAAAACCAAATTTACACATTTACAACGGGCATACCCCGGGAAATAAAACAAATCTCATACCCCCCCCCAAAAAAAAAATGGGGGAAACTAATAAATAATAAAAACACTCTCGCATCTGCCGGGCACCCAATACGAGAAAGCATAAATAAATCCAAAATTGTCCATATATGAATTTTTATCCCCAAGTATCTTCTACCGTCAAAAAAATAGTAGATGGATACTTGGGAAAGATATATGGACAATTATACAAAACTGGTTGAAAAACCTATTAAACATTACAGCAAACCGTGACTGACTCTCTCTAACTCTCTCTGTCGTTCTCCGCCTTCTCATTTTTCTTCTAGGAACTAATTAGGTTAGGCAACTAATTGCTTGATTAGGTTAAGTGGCCAAGTTTAACTAAAACAGATCTTGCTTAACCTCAAAGCAAGAGAATTCACTGAGTAATTGTAGATCACCCAAGTGTTAAACTCTGAAGTCCAAAAGGATGAAGTTTAATTCACTTTAGTTTTCAAATCCCTTTCTTTTCCCAAACATTATCTTCTATATCTCTTGGAGAAAGTTTCTCTCGAACTCTCTCCGTTTTTCTGTAACTTCTCTTTAACGTTCTAGGCAACTAATAGTTTCATCAGCTTAAGTGGCCAAGTTTAACTCAAACTAATCTTTCTTAACTCAAACTAATCTTGCTTAGCCTCCAAGAAAGAGATTTTACCAAGTAATTGTCGCGTCACGATATTAGTTTGACTTAAGCACCTGATTTATGATTTTCTAAATCACCTAAGTGTTAAATTCTCAAGTCCAAAATGATGAATTTAGGATTCAATTTAATTTTAATCCTATTTCCTTTTCTTTTCTCTAACTTTCTTTTCTAGCTCTCAGGAAGAAAGTTTCTCTCTAACTCTCTCCGTCCTTCTCTACCCTTCTCTGTTTTGTTCGAGGAACTAATTAGGTTTGTCAACTTATAGCTTCATTCTCTTTAGTGACAATGTTTAACTCAAACTAATCTTGCTTAGCCTCCAAGAAATAGAATTCACTGAGTAATTGTAGCTTGACGATGTGGGATAACTAAAGGAACTAATATAATGTTTTGTAAATCACCTCAGTGTTCAATTCGCAAGTCCAAAAGCATGAATTTGAATTCGCTTTGAATTTAAACCTATTTCCTTTTCTTTTATCTAACTTTCTCTTCCAGCACTCAAGAAGAAAGTTCCTCCCTAAGGCGCTTTGTCGCTCCACACCCTTCTCTCTTTTGTCCTAGGAACTAATTAGGTTAGGCAGCTAATAGCTTCAGCAGTTTAAGTGCCCGAGTTTAAATCGAACTAATCTTGCTTGGAATCCAAGAAAGAGAATCAATAGAGTAATTGTAGCTTAACGTTAACAGTTTAAACTTAAGCAACTCATTTAATGTTTTCAAAATCACCCAAGGGTTCAATTATCATGTCCAAAAGGGTGAATTTGAATTCGCTTTAATTTGCATCCTATTTCCATTTCTTTTTTGTAACTTTCACTTCTAGATCTCATGGAGAAAGTTTCTCTCTAACTCTCTCTGTCTGTCTACAACTTCTCTATTTTGTTCTAGGACTAATAGTTTCACTAGCTTAAGTGGCTAAGTTTAAATGAAACTGATCTCGCTTAGCCTCCAAGAAAGAGATTTTACAGAGTAATTGTAGCTTAAGAATATTAGTTTGACTTGAGCGCATCATTTAAGGCTTTCTAAATCGCCCAAGTGTTCGATTCTAAAGTTCAAAAGGATCATTTTGAATTCCCTTTAATTTTCATTCTATTTCCTTTGTTCTCTCTAATTTTCTCTTCTAGTTATGAAGAAGAATGTTTCTCTCTAACTCTCTCTGTCCTTCTCCATCCTTCTCTCTTTTGTTCTAGGAACTAATTAGCTTATCCAACTATTAGTTTCTTTAGCTTAAGTGGTCATGTTTAACTCAAATTAATCATTCTTATCCACGAAGAAAGAGAATTTGCTGAGTAATTGTAGTTTAACGATATTAGTTTTACTTAAGCAAATGACTTAATGTTTTCTAAATCACGTAAGTGTATATATCTCAAGTCCAAAATGATGAATTGGAACTCACTTTAATCTTCATCCTATTTCCCTTTCTTTTCTCTAACTTTCTCTTCTAGTTCCCAAGAAGAAAGTTTCTCTCTGACTCTCTCCGTCCTTCTCCAGTCCTCTCCCTCTTCTTCTAGGAACTAATTACCTTAGGCAACCAACATGTAGACGCGTCCCGCGAGGGGCCCTTCGCTACTATAGTTCAGACTCGATTTGTGTCACGGTTCTTAATCTGAACCAAAGAGTCCAAATCTGGCAAATCGTTTGAGAAAACAGATTTTTTTTGAAAAGTAGTGCCAAACATGGACTGCTTTGCCAGATACAGAGTCGCCACCTAAATATTTTTAAATGGGGAAATTTAGGAAACCCTGACTCGGTGCCGAAGGCCACATGTCCGTCATCACCGGAGTTTGTCTCGGCCCGGCAGCTTGGGTACGATCGGGGAAGGTCAGCTATGAGCGCCCCCTTTCGCCCGGTCCGAAGACCGGCCTCTACTAACCGTGATATCCGTTTTTGAAAACTTTATGTGTTCTTAAACCAATTGTTAGCCTAGAATTACTATGTTAAGCGCGCGGCAAACAAGTATAGACCAAACCGCCCAAATTGGAACAAAGCATTTCATGTTTGTTTTGAAAATGGTTTGCTACTCGTAAGTAGGCTAAAATGCAGGTTTTTGCCACCCTCAAGTGGGTTTTTGGAAAAGATGATTTTGCCACTATCTAGTGGGCTTAAAAATTCATTAGTTTTAATGCATTATCCCAATTTAAGCAATTTGACCTCCATCCACAGGCATTCAAGCAGTTTATCTCATGTAAGCACTTAGCCGCATGGCAAGCATACTGTCATGGCAACACTCACACGCATGCGGGATGCTAAAGCATAACTACTTACATTGTACTCCGTGCCAAAACAGTAAACTAGTTAGCAAATATGCATGCCCTAGCTCATGTTAAAATGACTAATGCATCGCATGCGAAAATGTAATTAGAGTAGGCTCGGTTAACCTAAATATGGCATATGAGATGCAACCAATTGATTCACGTATTCAATTTGGAATTTGAAATACGAATGCAGTTAGCATGATGTACCGAGCCTAATGCGTGTAATACAAATGCATGAATGCACGCATGCATAGCATAAGGTATGCTTATTTCAAAAAATGCCCTGATCTACCATCATAAGCAGGTAAATAAAAGGGGAGAAAGAAATGGGGATTGGAAGACATACACACACTCACCCACACTTATTACATGTTTACCCTCACTCAGAGGGTCCAAATGAATATTACAGTCCCAAAATAATAAATAAATAAAATTATTACAAAATTTTGAATTTAATTTAAAAGAAAAGATGGCAAGGGAGAAAAAGAGGGTAGCCGCAGCCTCTGCCTCGGGATGTACGAATGATGCATGCTTGAATCCGTCTCGCCCGAAAAACCCGTACTGTACTCCTGCCGCCTCTGTTTGTACTGCTTTGTCTTTCTGAAAATTGCCAAAGTACTGGAGCAAGTTCCTTACATCCTGAAGAGCACCACCGGCCGGACAGAATTTCCACCGGCACTTCACAATTTACATCGGCACTTTATTGGATTCATCGGCACTCCAGAGATTGCCGGTCGGCACCAAATTCTGCCGGTCGGCAGAAACTTCCTGCAGAAGACAATTTGACAGCAAACAGAGAACAGACAGTGCATGGCATGGGATTTTCAGGCACATGTAAGCATGGTCATACTTCCTATCATGTTTTGAACTCAAGGAAGCATGACTTTCGATCCTTGAACCATCAATGGTACATGGCGGCTCAAAGGATCGAATTTGCCATTTGATATGAAGATGCATGCAACAAACAAAATGAAAACCGAGGCCTTATCAAGTTAGAGTCAAAGGTCCCGATGACCGGGAATCGAGGCACATTACATCACTTGAAGTATGAATGGTCCTTGATTCCCACACTTGGTTTGACACCCCAAACCAAGTAAATGCAATGCATGTTATGCTCATAAGGCTCAAATGCACCATGCCACCAAGATGTAAAGCACAACAAGTATTATGCAACCAACATGACAAATGTATAATGCCAAGCATACAAGGTACAAACATGATGCAAACATGGACCAATTTGACCATGGGATTGATATGCTACAAGGCTTAATGGAATAACCATGCAACAAACATGAAGCAAGCATGCAAGAGGGCCTAAAAGTGATAAAGGTGCAGACCTTTATTCTCCTCTAAACAGCGCCAAAAGTGCTCAAAATGATGGACAATCAACTCATGTTAACAAGCAAACTTATGGTCCCAAAGTTAAGGCACAAAAGGGGACAACTTACCCCCACCAACATGACCTCTCATGGCATGATCAAAATAAGTAAAAACAGAATTTTTGCATGCAAAATAGGACCCCAAAACCTCCTAATATGGCAGCTAAAGTATCTCCCATGAAACATATGCGCTAAGGCTCATTCCTAGGCATAAGAGGACACACCCTCAAGGCATGAAAGAGGCCATGCATGCACACATACAAGCATGATTCTTGGACTAAAATGTGGTCCTTAGATGATGTTAAATCATGAGGGTAATCACAAATATACATGCTAGAGGTCAACATGCTCAAAGCTTTTAAGCCAAAATACAAAGCAACCCTAACAAACATGTCAAGCATGACTAAATGGATAACCAACAAACCTTAAGCATGGAAAAACAACACTAAAAACTTCATGGAACTAAGCCAACTCTCACAAGAATCATGGCCTAATCATGAGATGGACTTCTAAGCAAAATAGAGCAATACAAAGCAAGTATTACAAGCATACAAGGAGGCACAAATCCAACCAAAAACAGAGGTTACATATGATATAAAACACCTAAAAAACTTCTGAAATGAGGCCAAGAAACATCAAGCACACATGCTATCCTTTTGAGCCCAAAAAGCAAGGAAACAAAACCATAAAGGGAGAGGGGTGTCCCTCCCCTATGCAAGACTTCAAACCAACTTTTTAAACACCAAAAAATGAACTAGTTTTTAGTGATGAAAAGATCAAAATGCTGAAGTGAACAAAACCTTATCAAAGAGGCACCAAAATGGACCACACAAGGCCTATGAGGGTGAGTTTGCACTCAAACCACAAAATGACCTTAATGAAAGTGCTAGAGCAGGAAAATATAAGCCTTTTTCATGTTATTCATAAGAGCTAAAACAGCAAGCAAGATAGGTAGAAAACTATTGCAAGTTTGGGGAATAAAAAGCAAGATGCTCACCCTTGAAGAACCCTTGAAGAACAAATGGTCTAGCCCTCTTCTTTTGATCAAAACCAGTCCAAAAACTCAAGAAACAACCCCCCAAGTCCCTCAATCTCGGAGTAAGGTGTAATGGTGTGTGTAATGGTGCAAAAGTAAGGTAAAAACCACCTTTTGAGCTAAGAAACACACACAAAGGGGGAGAGAGAGGGAGATATAGAGATAATATGTATCTATATCTCTAAGGGCTGGTTTTTGCTTCTAACTTTCTGACCTAGAACCAAGAGGAAAGCCCCTCTCTTATAGGACTCCCTCTTGCAAAGCTTATACAACAAGCTTGGCTAGAGGGAAATCCCTCCATACACGTGTATGGAGGGAGGAGGAGTTGGTGCCAGCTATCACAGCTGGCACAAAATATCTCCATAAAGTGGATGAACAGTGGTCGGCTGCCCAAAAATGTCATTTCGACAAAAAACAGTGCCGACCGGCAACAAACTATGCCGACCGGCAATAAAGTGTGCCGACCGGCAAACAAAAGTGCCGATGGCAGAAAAAGACCAGTCGGTGGCCTCCAGCCAGTGCCGGCGGTGGGTGGGGATGGTCTACAAGCCCTACCCTGCCCTCTCAAGGCAAAACACAAGTGTTCGGTGCAAAACCAGACACTAAACGGTCAAGTTCGGAGATTCTGAGGTAGGGCGCGCGAGCCGGGACCTCCGGGAACTCCAAACGAACACAAACATGGATGATCACCGAGTGTTCAAACGGTGACGTCCAAGTCTTGAGGACGGTCAAAAATGGGGTGTCTACAGTTGCCCCTCTTTGACAGAACTCGAAGGTCATAACAATGACGGGAGTGAATGTCAAAGCCTAGAGACGACCCATTTTCGACAAGGCCGAAGACTCAAACAAACATGCAAAACAAATAAGATATGCGCCCGAAGGCAGGAGCAAAATGCAAGACAATGCACGAAGCCGAGCATAACTTATGATCACGTAAAGAAAACTGTAACGAAGCATACATGCGACGGTTTTAAGCATGGCATACACCAAACTACACTACAATGCAGAAAGGATGTAAGAGAATCATGCGATTCTCGAAACGTTTCACTCGGAGGATACAATACCTGTAAGGCTCGTCTGGTTGCACCAGCCTCAAATGAACCGTACATACAATATCGCGCCTGAAAAGAAAACAAACTTAACAGGTACAATATTGTTAGCAACATGCATAGTAGTATACTTGAAATGCATGACAGCGCAAAGCAAGTGGGGAGCATAACAATGCTGTGGAAATACAAACAGGTAGTGAAGTAAGCGGTCTACGCAGGCAACGAAATTGATCATAAGCATGCGGTCTACGCAATCTAAACATGCGGTCTACGCAGGCATTGAAATTAAATATGCGGTCTACGCAATCAAAACATGCGGTCTACGCAGGTATTGAAATTAAATCATGCGGTCTACGCAATCAAAACATGCGGTCTACGCAGGTAATGAAATTAAATCATGCGGTCTACGCAATCAAAACATGCGGTCTACGCAGGTATTGAAATTAAACATGCGGTCTACGCAATCAAAACATGCGGTCTACGCAGGTATTGAAATTAAACATGCGGTCTACGCAATCAAAACATGCGGTCTACGCAGGTAATGAAACTAAACATGCGGTCTACGCAATCAAAACATGCGGTCTACGCAGGTAATGAAATTAAATCATGCGGTCTACGCAATCAAAACATGCGGTCTACGCGGGTAATGAAATTAAATCATGCGGTCTACGCAATCAAAGGAATGTACTATTACACAGCATAATCGAAACAATTTGCGGAGTTCACAAAGCATGAAAAGGATATGGGGCGGGATATTCTTCGCATGTATCGAGCGTTGCTCGCCGAAGTCGTGGCCTGAGGTCAACTTGAAGGTTCACGTTTCAAAGGTGTGCTTTCTCGTATTGTGAGGGCGTCCAACGACGTGGCTGACCCGAACAGAGGTGCGGAAGATGTGTTAACCGCAAGGGGAGTTTCGCTGGTATCTATTCCGACACTTGGCTACCTTGCCATTCTACGTTTTATTTTCCTTTTTACTAGTAGTCTAAGCACATTGCACTGCCTCAGGCAGGTTATTTTCTTTCTCAAAATTACATATTTTGCAAAACACGTGATGGGAATGAAACAAAACATTTTATTCGAAAGAGATGTCGTATTTGAAAACCTCTTATGCATCGCGCAAGATATCACATCACAATGTGAATGAATTTGAACTCATTTTGGAAATTTGCCATCGTAATAATCAGGTAGTGAACCGACTTACAACTCGATAAGCAAAACAAGGACATGATGCAACCAAACAAGTGTGAATACAACTCGATAAACAAATTAAGAGCTCAAAGAGAGCGAAATACAACTCGATAAGCAAAAACTCGACAAGCAGACAGGCGTGGCTCCGCAAGAATCGGTCGCCGGGGAGGGGTTGGAGGTGGTGAAACTCCCCAATTCTTAGCAAAAACAGCTCAGAAAACCATAAGGGAGCCCATCGGCTTGGAGTAGAAACCACCGGCCGCAAGAAATAGCTACCGGCCATGAAAACTATTTGTCGGCAAACTATTATAGCCGGTCGGCACAATATTTGGCCGGTCGGCACTAAATGAGGGGATCAGCAGAATGTTGACACCTCTCCCCCACTAAACCTTATCTCCTACAAAAGATCCCAGCTTCGTAGTTTTCCTCATTTTCACACTGATTTGCTCCAATGGAAGAGTTTCTTGCTCAAAATCTCACAGCTTGGGTTACTAGCTTGGATGGCTCGAAAAAAGTGAATTTCCGGGGGTTTCGACATAAATGCACTATTCACTTTAGGTCGTACCCCGTTGCACCTCCCGTTTCTTCATGCCGTGGCAAAATTTTGGAATCCGGTGACGCATGTCTTTAGCTTCGCTGGGCAAGAGGTATGTCCTACTTTTGAAGACTTCCAAGCCTTGATGGAGTCCGAGCGCGATGAGGAGCTCCTGCCCCAACTTAATTTCGGTCATGCCCAATCCTTAGGGCGCATGTGTGGACTCAGCATGCGCGATGCCCGGTCCCTAATTTGTGACGGGATGCTGGATATTCCGAGTTTGGCCAATCGATTTTCTGATGCCGGTGATCGCAACAACCATCACTGGCAAGGCTTCCGGCGACATGCCCTCTGCTTGTGCATGCTATCCCATTTCCTGTTTGTCTCAAGCTCCGGAGGGGCTAGCTTCCGGTTGATTGAGGTTGCCCACGGCTTGAGGGAGGGTAAGAGTTGTATTGTCATGACTCTGGCTGAGACGCTAATGGGTTTAGACGCCTTTTATCGTCATGAGGCGACTAGATTAGCGGGGAGTCCACTACTACTACAGGTAATGTTTCCCACCCAATCTCGCATTTATGTATTGCTCACGTCACTCGGCCCTCAAGCTCAATCTTTTTCTCATAAAACCCCATTCTCACTTTTCTCTCCTCGTACATCTCTCTATTCTTTATTCTCTCATTTTTCAATCCCTCCCCAGGTATGGTTGATGGACAAACTGCAGGTTGTGGACTCCTGCCCAGCATATTCAGCTCGCGGCTATTTCTTCCGGCATCGTCTAGTCAATGCCTTGGATGAGGAATGGTGGTTCGCTTGGATGTGCCACTTGTCCGCAGACCGTATTGCTTGGCGGTGCCCTTGGCTGAACCTTCCGGCGATGAGTTATAACATGCCTCGGCAGACTGGGATTCAACTGGTTGGTCTCACTCACTGTGTGTTCTACTTCCCATTTCGGATTCGACGCCAATTTGGCCATGATCAGACCTGCCCGCCAGAGGGGATAGAGTATCCTGCTGCATTCCCAGCCCGAGGCGCACATCTTGCTTGGCAGGCCACCGCGTGGAGGATGAGAGAACTCCTGGCTCCCGCTCCTACTTTCGGTTGCACTTTGTCTGACGAGTGCATAGATTGGCTCAATGAAGAAGCACAGATCGGGCCTAGCTTCGCATCAGAGGCTTCGACCAGCTCTGGGAGGGGGCGCAGGAACACCTGACTTGACTATGCCCCAAATTTATTGCTTTATTAGTACTTTTCAAGTTTTCTTTATGAATGTAATAAAAAGCAACTTCGATTGTATACAAGAGCAGGAGCACTCTGTTTGGAAATCAATGAAATTGAAAGTTGTGGTATTGAAAATTTTCCACTTTGGTCCAAAAATGGTCAAAGTTGTAAAAAGATTATTTGAACAAAGTCAGCTTCCATTAAAACTTTTCAAAGATATTTTCGATATGGATCAGAACTGGACGCGCCTGAGATCTGTCACTGAGATGCACAACCCCAGATCCCTGCAACTGGAAAGTTGCCCTTATTTGAAGAGCGCCGCAGCATTGTATAGCAACGGAAAGTTGCCCCTAGTCTGAGTGGCACCGCACTGGAGATTCCAACGGATGCTGATGGACAAAGATGACTGAGATGATCAGATGGACAAAGTTGATCGGGGAAGTGTTATAGCTGAACTTCAGGATGAAGCTGCCTACGTATCCCAAACATGGGAATCAAGCCTTACGTAGTTCCGGCTCAGGTTCGCTCGAGTATTTTCACTCTCCTTTTGCGCTCTAACTTTTGCCAAGGCCGCCCTTTGCGGGTTTTCAGCCTTGCGAGCTCAGTTTTTATATTTTCTAATTTTTTGTGCTCTAACTTTTGCCTAGGTCGCCCTTTCGGGTTTTCGGCCTAGCGAGCCTCTCAAGGATAGTATTTCTTCAACTTGTCCATGTTGATCGGTTGAGAGAATTCTAAGCCATCTAAGTCCATCAGAACCACGGCTCCGCCTGACCAAATAGCTTTGATGATGTAGGGACCAGTCCAATTGGGTCTGAACTTGCCCCTTGGGTCGTGGATGGGAGCTCGGTTGTCCTTGAGAACCAAATCCCCTTCCTTTAGATTTCTGGACTTAACCTTCTTGTTAAAAGCCCGAGCAATCCTGCGTTGATAACTCTGAACGTGATACAGTGCTTTCAACCTTCTTTCGTCGAAGAGCATGAGTTCCTCGAACCTGCTCTGCTGCCAATCTGCCTCAGCTATCTGACACTCGGCCAATACCCGTAAAGACGGAACCTCAATTTCGATGGGTAGAACGGCCTCCATTCCATAGACCAACGAATACGGGGTCGCTCCGGTAGAAGTTCTAATTGAAGTCCTGTAGCCCCACAGAGCAAACGGCAACTTATCTGGCCAGTCCCGGTAGGTCTCTACCATCTTCCGTAGTATGTGCTTGATGTTCTTGTTGGCGGCCTCAACTGCTCCGTTGGTCTGCGGCCGGTATGTAGATGACTTATGAAAAGCCACGTTATACTTTTCCAACAAGTCGACCACTTCTTTCTTTAAGTGGGATCCATTATCCGAAATAATCTCGTTTGGCACCCCGTAGCGACAGATGATGTTGTTTCTAATGAACTTTGCGACCGCGTATGATTGGGCCTCGACCCACTTTGTGAAATAATCTATTGCTACTAGGATATATTCATGTCTGTTCGACCCCTTCGGGGTAACAGCTCCGATCACATCAATCCCCCAAACGGAAAATGGCCACGGGGAAGTCATGTTGTACAGTTTGGATGGTGGGATGTTCATACGGTTTGCATGGATCTGGCATTTGTGGCATCGCCGAACAAAGCCGATACAATCCTCCTCCATGGTTGACCAGTAGTAGCCCTGTCTGAGGATCTTTCTGGCCAACATTACTACATTCATGTGTGCACCGCACTCCCCTCCGTGGATGGCCTCCATCAGGCGCTTTGACTCTTCAGCTTCTACACAGAGCTTATGCATTCCCAGATGACCCCTTTTGTACAGCTTGCCCCCGCAGATGATAAATTGAACAGCCATTCTTCTGATGGCCCTCTTATCCTTGGCATTTGCCCCTAGTGGATACGTCTCCTTTTCTAAGAAGTTCCAAACGTCGTAGTACCAGGGGTTGTCGTCTTGAACCTCATCTATGGCAGAAATCGACTCGTATGCTGGTGCGAACTTCTGATCAATGATGACTGGACGCATCCGGACTCCGGACGGGATGTCTATCATGGAAGATAGAGTCGCTAGTGAATCTGCGAACCTGTTGTTCTCTCTTACGAGGTGGGTGAAATTTAGCTTTTCGAACCGAGGAATTAACAAATCTAAGGTTTGGTGGTAAATTATCATCCTTTCCTCCTTGACTTTCCATCTCCTTTTGCTTGAGACACAACAAGATTCGAGTCCCCAATGACGTCCAACCGTCTTACCCCTAATTCTAGGGCTGCTTCCAGACCAGCAATACATGCCTCATACTCTGCTTCATTGTTCGAGACTCTGAACTGGAGCTTGAATGCTAAGGGGATACGGGAATCGTCAGGCGCTATCAACAACACCCCTATCCCATACCCATACTGGTTTGACGCTCCGTCAAAGTACATCGTCCGAGTTTCATCTTCGATGTGCAGAATGGCTTCATCTGGGAATAGGTATTCAACCGCTTCATCCCCCTCAACCGGGTGGTCGGCAAGGAACTCCGCTACCGCTCTTCCTTTCACTGACTTGCGTGTCACATTCTTCAAGTCGAATTCGGAAAGCAATAGCAACCAACGAGCTAGCCTACCCGTAAGTGCTGGTTTCTCGAAAAGATATTTGATGGGATCCAAACGTGAAACCAACATTATAGAGTGAGCTAACAGGTAGTGCCGCAGCTTCCTGGTAGCCCATACTAAGGCCAAACAAGCCTTCTCCAGCGGTGTGTCGCGGGTTTCGTAATCCAGCATCTTTTTTCTTAGATAGTAGATGGCCCTTTCCACTTTGTCTTCTAACTCCTGTGCGAGCATGCAGCCCATGGTAGTCTCAGTTACCGAGAGGTACAATATCAACGGCCTCCCCGGCTCTGGTGGTGACAACACGGGCGGGTTTTGTAGATACTCTTTGATCTGTTCAAAAGCTGCTTGACATCGGGCGTCCCATTGGAATTTCTTCCCTTTCTTCAGGAGACCAAAAAGTGGTTCACAAGTCAAGGTTAATTTAGAGATAAACCGTTTTATGAATTGCACTTTACCTAGAAAGCCTCGCACCTCCTTTTCAGTCCTTGGTGGTGGCATTTCTAAGATGGCCTTGATTTTGGAAGGGTCGACCTCGATGTCCCTTTGCGTAATCAGAAACCCTAGCATCTTCCCTGCTGTAACACCAAAAGTACACTTCTGGGGATTCAGCCGCAGCCGAAATTCTCTGATCCTTTGAAAGAATTTTTGTAAGGCGGTGTAGTGGCCCTCTCTTTCTTTGGACTTGACAATCATGTCGTCCACATACACCTCGACCTCTTTATGGATCATATCATGCAATATTGTAGTCGCTGCCCGTTGATAAGTAGCTCCCGCATTTTTCAGCCCAAATGGCATCACTCTGTAACAATATGTACCCCACGGGGTAGTGAATGCAGTCTTCTCCCGGTCTTCAGGTGCCATTACTATCTGATTATAGCCTGAAAAGCCATCCATAAACGAAAGCAAGGCGTGTCCTGCCGTGAAGTCTATCAATTCATCAATGTGCGGCAAGGGAAAGTCGTCCTTCGGACTGGCCCTATTCAAATCCCTGAAGTCTACACAGACCCGAATTCTGCCGTCTTTCTTTGGCACCGGAACAATGTTAGCCAACCAGGTCGGGTACTCGGATACCAGCAGGAAGCCTGTGTCGATCTGCTTGGTTACCTCTTCCTTGATCTTAATGGCCCAATCAGGGCGGATCCTTCTGAGCTTTTGCTTGACAGGTCGGGCCTCGGGATCAAGAGGGATCCGGTGCTGTGCAATCTCAGGATCGATTCCAGGCATGTCTTCGTAGGACCATGCGAAAACATCTTTGAAATCTTTTAATAAAGCGACTAAGCGCTCGCGTTCCTCAGAAGACAACGTGGACCCGATCTGGACCAGCCGTGGGTCCTTCTCAGTAGCAACATTCACAGTAGTGATTTCATCCATTAAGGGTTTAACAAACCTTTCCTGCTCTTGATCAATTAACCGTTGTAAAACCGGAGGAATTTCTTCCTCGTCGTTTTCATCAAAATTTTGAAAATCCTGATTTAAGCAATAAATCAAAGGCACAGAAAAATACTCCGAAACCACATTCACGTCGTTTTCATTAAATACTTCCGAGCCGTCGGATTCCTCTGTTACAACGGACTCAAAAGAAAATGAAAAAGACGACCTAGACAAGACTGTGGCATCCGGGTTATCACCCCCGGGAATACCGGACTCAGACTCAGTTGAGCTGGAATCTGATTCCGACGTACAAGATTCGGTAGAATCAGACTCCGGCTCACTACCTGACCCGGTGCTGCTAGATAAAAATCCTTCTTCATATTGCCAGATGAGAGAAGGTGCGATGGACGCATCCAAAATAGCTGATGGTTGGCCCGCAGCCGCTTCATTCCCAATCACACATACCGAAGAGTCATCCCCCAAGCACTTCTGTTCGATCGGAGGATCTGAAAGCAGACACGCCAGTGCTGCCCCCATTTCATTTTCAGCGTCCTCAGACTGCACTTCCTCACTCTGCTCAGCCGCAGCCGATAGGTCTGCCTGTCCTTCGGCGATGTCATCCTCAGGTAACTGTAAATCAAAGAAGATCTCAAATCCTGGCACGCGCTTCTTCTCCGCGTTTAGCCACGGCTCTGGGAAGCCACAGAACGGAAAGTCCTCTCCTTCCCGGACGAAGCGTCCGTTTAGGGTACCCCAAATGGGCTGGTGCATTAAGTCAAAGGGCTTCCCCATCTGTTTCGCCCTGGCCCTTCCGGCCATTTCCTTTCCTTTCCTTATCCAATCCTCTTTGGTGGGTAGGTAGCCCAAACCGAAGGTATGTGGGTTATGCGGCACTTCGGCCAATGCTGCGGTACCTTTCCGACCGCTCTTGCCTAATCCCATCCCAGGGATGTGCTGGAGTTTGTTCATGAGATAGACTGCTTGGGCACTGACATATACCCCTTCATTAGCTGCCATGATGTTCTGTACGACCCGAGCCTCAGCTAAGGTAAAACCCGATATGAACACATCTTCCACACCGTGTTCGATTTCTAGAACAGGCGTAGACACTTCTGGTGGCGGATGAATTGATGAGTTTCCAAAAATAATGGCTACTCCCTTCCCATAGGGGTATTTCACCACTTGATGTAGGGTAGAGGAGACCGCCCTTACCTGATGCAGCCACGGCCGCCCCAAAAGCAGGTTGAACGTTGCAGGAACCTCCAAGACGTGGAAATCTATCTCATGTTGTCCCGGCCCAACCTTTGTTTGAATCTTAACTGTCCCCATTACTTCTTGGCTTGTGTTGTCATACGCCCGGATCACCTGGGCCGTTGGCACAAAATCCGCGACTTTCAAACCAATCGCATAAGCTGTTCTTGCCGGACAAACGTTGATGGCGGACCCCGTGTCAACAAGCACCACGGGTATCCATTTATCTCTGCATTCGACAGAGATGTAGAGTGGCTTGTTATGGTTCGCACCCTCAGGTGGCAGTTCTTTGTCAGAAAAACTCAATGCCGGGGAACTTCCTCCCGAAAAGACTAAGCCCACCAGCTGCTCGGGCGTGGTGTCTATGGAAAGTTTGGCTTTGTCCATGGCTGAAAGGACAGCCTGCCTATGTACTCGAGAAGCCATAAGCAGTCCCCAGATGGAGATGTCTGCTTGTATCTTTTTCAATTGTCTCAACACGGCCTCGTCTTCGAGTTGTCTCTCCTTTTGTTTCTCTGTTTCATTATCTTTCCCAGATGCCTCTGGCTGATCTAGGTGTGGGGGCTTGAAATACCGTCCACTCCTAGTCATGTGATCGACTTCGCCGATATACCAGGTATCATCTGGTTGGTTACCTTCCCAATCCTCGTCCGTGTGGGCAAGACACAAATCGTCGTCTTCCCACCACATACCGTCTGCGGCTGACAGGCATCTGTCTGGTTCTGTCATAACTGTCCTGATACTCGCAGTACCTTTTATCCCTATGCTCGCAACATTCTCCATTTCCGTACTTGTGGCAGTTTCGACCCCCGCGTGGCCTTTTGCTTTCCTGATCCTCTCAGAATCTTCGAATTTCTCCCGTTCTGACTGTGTCAATTCAGTAGATTGCTCACTGATCCCTGTACTCAAAATGCTCCATTCCCGAGCGAAAACTCTCGACACCGGCGCTCTCCGGCGATGTATTCTGTTCTTCGACACTCCCGGCCGTTGTGGATATTCCCGCCCCTGCCGGGCCTTGTTCTGACTGAAACTCCCTTACTACATCTGGCTGATCGTCTAACCACCCCGTGGCCTCCGCCGATTCTTCATTATCGAACCAGTTGATGGCTGAGTCTTGGTCATCGTAAAATTGGAACTTGGCAACATCCTCTTCTACGGCTACCAAATCATCCGTTCCCTGTCCTGGACTGCCCCCTCGGATTACACACAGCTCTCCCCCAACTGGAAATTTGACATCTGGTCTATTCTGGCCCACTGGTGAAATGTAGTCACTCGGACTGTAAGCATTCCCAGTATCACTCCCAGATTCCGCAGAGTCTAGTTTGACAACCTCTTTCCTGTTCTCAATGGTCACCACTGGCTTGGGTTGGGTTATAGAGACGTCCATCATGCACAAATCGGTGCAATCAGGGGGGAAAACTTTCGGCTTAGGCAAGTAAGAGGGTGTGATATAGATACTAGGATCGTAGGATGCGACCCCAGTGTGGATGAAATTGATTCTTTTGGGTGGTGGAACTTGGTTATGTGTGGGGAGAGGATTTGTAGTAACATTGGGTTTCTCAGGGGGTAAAATCACCCCATTATCAATGAGATCTTGAATCTCATGATGCAACCGAAAGCATAGGTCGGTGTCGTGACCGTGCTGCTGGTGGAACGCACAATACTTGGCCGGATTGTGGGCGGCGGGCAGTCTTTCAGGTAAGGGCCGTGGCTCTAGGGGCTTCAGATGCCCTTTTCTGATCAAAACCCCAAAAGCTTTGGACAGGGGCATATAAAGTGGAGCGAAGGTTCTGGTATTTCTGGGAGGGTATTTGGTTGTTTGTGAGTTGCTTCCGGACGCACCGGAGAATGGCGTGGCTGCTGTGTTTCTTGGGGAAGGGTTAGTGGTGACCATACTCACCTCGGAGGTCCTGGTAGTCGTAGCACCGCTCGGGCCTGCATTAGTATTACGGTTGAAATTTCTGCGGGGTTGCTCCCGGTCATTATCAATCCACCCTTGTCTTAGGGCATCTTCGATTTGCACCCCCATCTCATGCAGATCAGCAAAAGTAGGAAAGGGGACTACAATCATCTTTTGCATTAGCCTCGGCTGGAGATTGCGCACAATCATCCGAATCTGGTCCTTGTCTGTGGGTCTTAAGGTCATCATCGAAGCCTTAGCTCGCCATCTGGTTACAAATTCCGAGAAACTCTCCTTGGGTTCTTGCCTCGTTGTCTCGAGATCCCGGGTAGTGATCTCGATTTGTGTGTTATATGAGTACTGCAGGATGAAGGCCTCAGCCATCTCGTCCCAACTTCTCTTGACGTCATCCTCCAACTTCGCATACCATGCGGACGCTACACCCGACAGGGTCCGACCAAACAAAGACAGCTTCTGCAATCTGGTGAGGCCCATTGGCCTTAGGACGTCTGAGAATAGTCGCAAGTGCACCATGGGATCCTCAGATCCGTCAAAACGATCAATTTGTGGCATCTTAAACCGATCTGGCAGCGTCACAGCTGTGTCGATATATCCGTCTCCAATGTCCGGAATGGACTTCGCACCTTGGGATTTTTTGAACAGCTTTTCAAGCTTATGCATTTTTAACGTCATGGGGTCTACCTCGGACTCAAAGGGAGAATCCGATAAATTGATGGGAGTGGGTGCCTTGGATTGCTGAGGCGGAATCGGGGGTGGAGTCGGCCCTGTTGGGATGTCCGTATCTTATTGGACATTCCGGGCGTTTGGCGTCTCTTCGGGTATTGGAACCCTTAATGGAGGAGGGATTTGTTGTGAAGGTGATGCCCAGTTTGCTGTTGCAATCTCCCAATTAAATCCGCTTGCTCACTCATAACTGTGGCTTGTTGTCTGGCGAATTCTGCCTGTCGGGCAGCATCCTGCTGCATCATTTTCATGCTTTCCTGAAGTTGGCGCACCATCTCTTCTAAGTTAGCCATGCTGCTCTGTTCTGGCTGAGCTGTCGGTGTATGCTCCCTTTCTGCGGGTGAAACAGAATCCTGATCCCTACTGTACACGGGTGGGGTAGATGAAGCCCTCTGTACTGACTGTTGAACCAATGTCCTCTGCCTAGTTGCCTTCCGTTTAGTAACCGGGGGTAGAGAATGGTACACCGGTTGTCCTTCTATCAGATCCTCAGATCGATGGAGCCGATGACCTCTGATCCAGAGTGCTTGGGGAATATCTATCGGGTTGGAAGCAATGATGCTAAACTACCTAGCAAAAAGATAAATAAAACAATAAACTAACAATCGGACAGCATAACGACATAAGATAAACATACAATACACAGTTGGATATGCATAACACATGGCTGGTAAACTGAACACACTGTTCTTTGATATCGATTACTTTCCCTCAAAAATCTCTGTTCCCCAAAACTGAACCCCGATATCCACGGATAACTGATTCTCTTAGACTGATACTGATACCCACAGGCCTGATGCCCAGACTTGCAGACCGATATGTACTTTCCCCTGTAGAAATACATTCTAAAAGCACATAGCAAGTAAAGAGAGCCCAAACACCCCTACATTGGGGTAGGGTTTCCCTGTCCTATTTTGTCAGGAACTAGGGTTTCACTATGCACGCAGCAGTTCGCAAATAACCTAACATCGGGTAAGCAACCTGTCTTAGTTTGGAATGGTCACTATGGATCCGAATATGCACTAGGTCGAATGGTCGAAAAGGGTGCCCCGGTAAACCGGGGTTTGTGTTCCCATGCTGTCAGAGCCCATAGCCGGTCAGCCTCATGGACATGCCTTGACAAGATAAGCCTCCGGCAAACCGTTCAGGAATGGCAGATGGCAAACACTGTGTTCCTAGGCGCACCAATGCACATGCAATGCAAAGAGACACATAAATGGAATCCAAACAGGATATCACGAGTTCGAGTCAAGCTCTCTAAATTCCCCAGCAGAGTCGCCAGAAACTGTAGACGCGTCCCGCGAGGGGCCCTTCGCTACTACAGTTCGGACTCGATTTGTGTCACGGTTCTTAATCTGAACCAAAGAGTCCAAATCTGGCAAATCGTTTGAGAAAACAGATTTTTTTTGAAAAGTAGTGCCAAACATGGACTGCTTTGCCAGATACAGAGTCGCCACCTAAATATTTTAAAATGGGGAAATTTAGGAAACCCTAACTCGGTGCCGAAGGCCACATGTCCGTCATCACCGGAGTTTGTCTCGGCTCGGGAGCTTGGGTACGATCGGGGAAGGTTAGCTATGAGCGCCCCCTTTCGCCTGGTCCGAAGACCGGCCTCTACTAACCGTGATATCCGTTTTTGAAAACTTTATGTGTTCTTAAACCAATTGTTAGCCTAGAATTACTATGTTAAGCGCGCGGCAAACAAGTATAGACCAAACCGCCCAAATTGGAACAAAGCATTTCATGTTTGTTTTGAAAATGGTTTGCTACTCGTAAGTAGGCTAAAATACAGGTTTTTGCCACCCTCAAGTGGGTTTTTGGAAAAGATGATTTTGCCACTATCTAGTGGGCTTAAAAATTCATAGTTTTAATGCATTATCCCAATTTAAGCAATTTGACCTCCATCCACAGGCATTCAAGCAGTTTATCTCATGTAAGCACTTAGCCGCATGGCAAGCATACTGTCATGGCAACACTCACACGCATGCGGGATGCTAAAGCATAACTACTTACATTGTACTCCGTGCCAAAACAGTAAACTAGTTAGCAAATATGCATGCCCTAGTTCATGTTAAAATGACTAATGCATCGCATGCGAAAATGTAATTAGAGTAGGCTCGGTTAACCTAAATATGGCATATGAGATGCAACCAATTGATTCACGTATTCAATTTGGAATTTGAAATACGAATGCAGTTAGCATGATGTACCGAGCCTAATGCGTGTAATACAAATGCATGAATGCACGCATGCATAGCATAAGGTATGCTTATTTCAAAAAATGCCCTGATCTACCATCATAAGCAGGTAAATAAAAGGGGAGAAAGAAATGGGGATTGGAAGACATACACACACTCACCCACACTTATTACATGTTTACCCTCACTCAGAGGGTCCAAATGAATATTACAGTCCCAAAATAATAAATAAATAAAATTATTACAAAATTTCGAATTTAATTTAAAAGAAAAGATGGCAAGGGAGAAAAAGAGGGTAGCCGCAGCCTCTGCCTCGGGATGTACGAATGATGCATGCTTGAATCCGTCTCGCCCGAAAAACCCGTACTGTACTCCTGCCGCCTCTGTTTGTACTGCTTTGTCTTTCTGAAAATTGCCAAAGTACTGGAGCAAGTTCCTTACATACTGAAGAGCACCACCGGCCGGACAGAATTTCCACCGGCACTTCACAATTTACATCGGCACTTTATTGGATTCATTGGCACTCCAGAGATTGCCGGTCGGCACCAAATTCTGCCGGTCGGCAGAAACTTCCTGCAGAAGACAATTTGACAGCAAACAGAGAACAGACAGTGCATGGCATGGGATTTTCAGGCACATGTAAGCATGGTCATACTTCCTATCATGTTTTGAACTCAAGGAAGCATGACTTTCGATCCTTGAACCATCAATGGTACATGGCGGCTCAAAGGATCGAATTTGCCATTTGATATGAAGATGCATGCAACAAACAAAATGAAAACCGAGGCCTTATCAAGTTAGAGTCAAAGGTCCCGATGACCGGGAATCGAGGCACATTACATCACTTGAAGTATGAATGGTCCTTGATTCCCACACTTGGTTTGACACCCCAAACCAAGTAAATGCAATGCATGTTATGCTCATAAGGCTCAAATGCACCATGCCACCAAGATGTAAAGCACAACAAGTATTATGCAACCAACATGACAAATGTATAATGCCAAGCATACAAGGTACAAACATGATGCAAACATGGACCAATTTGACCATGGGATTGATATGCTACAAGGCTTAATGGAATAACCATGCAACAAACATGAAGCAAGCATGCAAGAGGGCCTAAAAGTGATAAAGGTGCAGACCTTTATTCTCCTCTAAACAGCGCCAAAAGTGCTCAAAATGATGGACAATCAACTCATGTTAACAAGCAAACTTATGGTCCCAAAGTTAAGGCACAAAAGGGGACAACTTACCCCCACCAACATGACCTCTCATGGCATGATCAAAATAAGTAAAAACAGAATTTTTGCATGCAAAATAGGACCCCAAAACCTCCTAATATGGCAGCTAAAGTATCTCCCATGAAACATATGCGCTAAGGCTCATTCCTAGGCATAAGAGGACACACCCTCAAGGCATGAAAGAGGCCATGCATGCACACATACAAGCATGATTCTTGGACTAAAATGTGGTCCTTAGATGATGTTAAATCATGAGGGTAATCACAAATATACATGCTAGAGGTCAACATGCTCAAAGCTTTTAAGCCAAAATACAAAGCAACCCTAACAAACATGTCAAGCATGACTAAATGGATAACAAACAAACCTTAAGCATGGAAAAACAACACTAAAAACTTCATGGAACTAAGCCAACTCTCACAAGAATCATGGCCTAATCATGAGATGGACTTCTAAGCAAAATAGAGCAATACAAAGAAAGTATTACAAGCATACAAGGAGGCACAAATCCAACCAAAAACAGAGGTTACATATGATATAAAACACCTAAAAAACTTCTGAAATGAGGCCAAGAAACATCAAGCACACATGCTATCCTTTTGAGCCCAAAAAGCAAGGAAACAAAACCATAAAGGGAGAGGGGTGTCCCTCCCCTATGCAAGACTTCAAACCAACTTTTTAAACACCAAAAAATGAACTAGTTTTTAGTGATGAAAAGATCAAAATGCTGAAGTGAACAAAACCTTATCAAAGAGGCACCAAAATGGACCAAACAAGGCCTATAAGGGTGAGTTTGCACTCAAACCACAAAATGACCTTAATGAAAGTGCTAGAGCAGGAAAATATAAGCCTTTTTCATGTTATTCATAAGAGCTAAAACAGCAAGCAAGATAGGTAGAAAACTATTGCAAGTTTGGGGAATAAAAAGCAAGATGCTCACCCTTGAAGAACCCTTGAAGAACAAATGGTCTAGCCCTCTTCTTTTGATCAAAACCAGTCCAAAAACTCAAGAAACAACCCCCCAAGTCCCTCAATCTCGGAGTAAGGTGTAATGGTGTGTGTAATGGTGCAAAAGTAAGGTAAAAACCACCTTTTGAGCTAAGAAACACACACAAAGGGGGAGAGAGAGGGAGATATAGAGATAATATGTATCTATATCTCTAAGGGCTGGTTTTTGCTTCTAACTTTCTGACCTAGAACCAAGAGGAAAGCCCCTCTCTTATAGGACTCCCTCTTGCAAAGCTTATACAACAAGCTTGGCTAGAGGGAAATCCCTCCATACACGTGTATGGAGGGGGGAGGAGTTGGTGCCAGCTATCACAGCTGGCACAAAATATCTCCATAAAGTGGATGAACAGTGGTCGGCTGCCCAAAAATGTCATTTCGACAAAAAACAGTGCCGACCGGCAACAAACTATGCCGACCGGCAATAAAGTGTGCCGACCGGCAAACAAAAGTGCCGATGGCAGAAAAAGACCAGTCGGTGGCCTCCAGCCAGTGCCGGCGGTGGGTGGGGATGGTCTACAAGCCCTACCCTGCCCTCTCAAGGCAAAACACAAGTGTTCGGTGCAAAACCAGACACTAAATGGTCAAGTTCGGAGATTCTGAGGTAGGGCGCGCGAGCCGGGACCTCCGGGAACTCCAAACGAACACAAACATGGATGATCACCGAGTGTTCAAACGGTGACGTCCAAGTCTTGAGGACGGTCAAAAATGGGGTGTCTACACAACAGTTGCATTAGCTTAAGCGGCCAAGTTTAACACAAACTAATCTTGCTTAGCCTCCAAAAAAGAGAATTTACTGAGTAATTGTAGCTTAATGATATTCGTTTAACTTAAGCAACTCATTTAATGTTTTCGAAATCACTTAAGTATTCGATTCTCAAGTCCAAAATGCTGAATTTCAATTCGCTTTAATTTTAATACTATTTCCTTTTCTTTTCTCTAACTTTCGCTTCTAGCTCTCAAAAAAGAAAGTTTCTCTCCAACTCTCTCCGTCCTCCCCCACCCTTCTCCCTTTTGTTAGACGAACTAATTAGGTTAGGCAACTAATAGCTTCATTAGCTTAAGTGGCCAGGTTTAACTAAGACTAATCTTGCTTAGCCTCCAAGAAAGAAAATTTACAGCGTAATTGGAGCTTAACGATACCAGTTTAACTTAAGCAACTCATTTAATGTTTTCTAAATCACCTAAGTGTTCAATTTGCAAGTCCAAAATGATGAGTTTGAACTCCCTTCAATTTTCATTCTAATTCCCTTTCCGTTCTCTAATTTTCGCTTGTAGATCTCAAGGAGAAAGTTCCTCTCTAACTCTCTCCGTTCGTCTCCAACTTCTCTCTTTTGTTCTAGGAACTAATTGGCTTGAGCAACTAGTCGTTTTATTAGCTTAAGTGGCCAAATTTGACTCAAACTAATCTTGCTTAACCTACAAGAAAGAGATTTTGCTGAGTCATTTAGCTTAACGATATTAGTTTAACTTAAGTTACTCATTTAATGTTTTCTAGATCATCTAGGTGTTCATTTCTCAAGTCCAAAAGGATGAATTTTGATTCGCTTTAATTTAAACCCTATTTCCTTTCCTTTTTCTCTAAGTTTTTCTTCGAGCTCTCAAGAAGAAAGTTTCTTTTTTTCGGGTGGGTAAGTCATAAATTAAAGACAAAATTTACACAATTACAACAGGCATACCCTGGGAAATACAACAAATGTCAAACCTCCCTCCCCCACTCCACCCAAAAAATGGGGGAAACTAATAAATAATAAAAACACTGCCTCATCTGCCGGGCACCCAATAAGAGAAAGCATAAATAAATAAAAAATTGTCCATATATCAATTTTAATCTCCAAGTATCTTCTACCGTCAAAAAAATAGTAGATGGATTCTTGGGAAAGATATATGGACAATTATACAAAACTGGTTCAATAACCTACTAAACATTACAGCAAACCGTGGCTAACTCTCTCTAACTCCCTCTATGGTTCTCGCCTTCTCATTTTTGTTCTAAGAACTAATTAGATTAGGGAACTAATTGCTTGATTAGTTTAAGTGGCCAAGTTTAACTAAAACAAATCTTGCTTAGCCTCAAAGCAAGGGAATTCACTGAGTAATTGTAGATCACCCAAGTGTTAAACTCTCAAGTCCAAAAGGATAATTTTAATTCACTTTAGTTTTCAAATCCCTTTCTTTTCCCTAACGTTATCTTCTATATCTCTAGAAGAAAGTTTCTCTCTAACTCTCTTCATTTTTCTGTAACTTCTCTCTAACGTTCTAGGGAACTAATAGTTTCATCAGCTTAAGTGGCCAAGTTTAACTCAAACTAATCTTGCTTAGTCTCCAAGAAAGAGATTTTACAGAGTAATTGTCACTTCACGATATTAGTTTGACTTAAGCACCCGATTTAAGGTTTTCTAAATCACCTAAGTGTTAAATTCTCAAGTCCAAAATGATGAATTTGGAATTCAATTCAATTTTAATCCTAGTTCTTTTTCTTTTCTCTAACTTTCTCTTCTAGCTCTCAAGAAGAAAGTTTCTCTCTAACTCTCTCTGTCCTTCTCCACCCTTCTCTGTTTTGTTCGAGGAACTAATTAGGTTTGGCAACTTATGGATTCATTCTCTTAAGTGACCATGTTTAACTCAAACTAATATTGCTTAGCCTCCAAGAAATAGAATTCACTGAGTAATTGTAGCTTGACGATGTAGGATTACTAAAGGAACCAATTTAATGTTTTGTAAATCACCTAAGTGTTCATTTCTCAAGTCCAAAAGCATGAATTTGAATTCGCTTTGATTTTATACCTATTTCCTTTTCTTTCCTCCAACTTTCTCTTTCAGCACTCAAGAGGAAAGTTCCTCCCTAACTCGCTCTGTCGTTCCCCACCCTTCTATATTTTGTTCTAGGATTAATAGTTTCACTAGCTTAAGTGGCTAAGTTTAAATGAAACTGATCTCGTTTGGCCTCCAAGAAAGAGATTTTACAGAGTAATTGTAGCTTAAGAATATTAGTTTGACTTGAGCGCATCATTTAAGGCTTTCTAAATCGCCCAAGTGTTCGATTCTAAAGTCCAAAAGGATCATTTGGAATTCCCTTTAATTTTCATTCTATTTCCTTTCTTCTCTCTAATTTTCTCTTCTAGTTATGAAGAAGAATGTTTCTCTCTAACTCTCTCCGTCCTTCTCCATCCTTCTCTCTTTTGTTCTAGGAACTAATTAGCTTATCCAACTATTAGTTTCTTTAGCTTAAGTGGCCATGTTTAACTAAAATTAATCATTCTTATCTACGAAGAAAGAGAATTTGCTGAGTAATTGTAGTTTAACGATATTAGTTTTACTTAAGCAAATGACTTAATGTTTTCTAAATCACGTAAGTGTATATATCTCAAGTCCAAAATGATGAATTGGAACTCACTTTAATCTTCATCCTATTTTCCTTTCTTTTCTCTAATTTTCTCTTCTAGTTCCCAAGAAGAAAGTTTCTCTCTGACTCTCTCCGTCCTTCTCCAGTCCTCTCCCTCTTCTTCTAGGAACTAATTACCTTAGGCAACCAACAGTTGCATTAGCTTAAGCGGCCAAGTGTAACACAAACTAATCTTGCTTAGCCTCCTAAAAAGAGAATTTACTGAGTAATTGTAGCTTAATGATATTCGTTTAACTTAAACAACTCATTTAATGTTTTCAAAATCACTTAAGTATTCGATTCTCAAGTCCAAAATGCTGAATTTCAATTTGCTTTAAATTTAATACTATTTCCTTTTCTTTTCTCTAACTTTCTCTTCTAGCTCTCAAAAAAGAAAGTTTCTCTCCAACTCTCTCTGTCCTCCCCCACCCTTCTCTCTTTTGTTAGACGAACTAATTAGGTTAGGCAACTAATAGCTTCATTAGCTTAAGTGGCCAGGTTTAACTAAGACTAATCTTGCTTAGCCTCCAAGAAAGAAAATTTACTGTGTAATTGGAGCTTAACGATAACAGTTTAACTTAAGCAACTCATTTAATGTTTTCTAAATCACCTAAGTGTTCAATTCGCATGTCAAAAATGATGAGTTTGAACTCCCTTCAAATTTAATTCTAATTCCATTTCCGTTCTCTAATGTTCTCTTGTAGATCTGAAGGAGAAAGTTCCTCTCTAACTCTCTTCGTCCGTCTACAACTTCTCACTTTTGTTCTAGGAACTAATTGGCTTGGCCAACTAGTCGTTTTATTAGCTTAAGTGGCCAAATTCAACACAAACTAATCTTGCTTAACCTACAAGAAAGAGATTTTGGCTGAGTAATTTAGCTTAATGATGTTAGTTTAACTTATGTTGCTCATTTATTGTTTTCTAAGTCATCTAAGTGTTCAATTCTCAAGTCCAAAAGGATGAATTTTCATTCGCTTTAATTTAAATCCTATTTCCTTTCCTTTTTCTCTAACTTTCTTTTCTAGCTCTCAGGAAGAAAGATTCTTTTTTTCGTGTGAGTAAGTCATAAATTAAGGACAAAATTTACACAATTACAACGGGCATACCCCGGGAAATATAACAAATCTCATACCCCCCCCCCCAAAAAAAATAAAAATGGGGAAACTAATAAATAATAAAAACACTCCCGCATCCGTCGGGCACCCAATAAGAGAAAGCATAAATAAATCCAAAATTGTCCATATATCAATTTTTATCCCCAAGTATCTTCTATCGTCAAAAAAAATAGTAGATGTATGCTTGGGAAAGATATATGGACAATTATACATAACTGGTTGAATAACCTACTAAACATTACAGCAAACTCTGGCTGACTCTCTCTAACTCCCTCTGTGGTTCCCCGCCTTCCCATTTTTGTTCTAGGAACTAATTAGGTTAGGCAACTAATAGCTTGGTTAGTTTAAGTGACCAAGTTTAACTAAAACAAATCTTGCCTAGCCTCAAAGCAAGAGAACTCACTGAGTAATTGTAGATCACCCAAGTGTTAAACTCTCAAGTCCAAAAGGATGAAGTTTAATTCACTTTAGTTTTCAAATCCCTTTGTTTTCCCTAACGTTATCTTCTATATCTCTAGGAGAAAGTTTCTCTCTAACTCTCTCTATTTTTCTGTAACTTCTCTCTAACGTTCTGGGCAACAAATAGTTTCGTCCGCTTAAGTGGCCAAGTTTAACTCAAACTAATCTTGCTTAGCCTCCAAGAAAGAGATTTTACCGAGTAATTGTTGCTTCATGATATTAGTTTGACCTAAGCACCTGATTTAAGGTTTTCTAAATCACCTAAGTGTTAAATTCTCAAGTCCAAAATGATGAATTTAGAATTCAATTCAATTTTAATCCTATTTCCTTTTCTTTTCTCTAACTTTCTCTTCTAGCTCTCAAGAAGAAAGTTTCTCTCTAACTCTCTCTGTCCTTCTCCATCCTTCTCTGTTTTGATCGAGGAACTAATTCGGTTTGGCAACTTATAGCTTCATTCTCTTAAGTGACCATGTTTAACTCAAACTAATCTTGCTTAGCCTCCAACAAATAGAATTCACTGAGTAATAGTAGCTTGACGATGTAGGATAACTAAAGGAACTAATTTAATGTTTTGTAAATCACCTAAGTGTTCAATTCTCAAGTCCAAAATCATGAATTTGAATTCGCTTTGATTTTAAACCTATTTCCCTTTCTTTTCTCTAACCTTCTCTTCCAGCACTCAAGAGGAAAGTTCCTCCCTAACTCGCTCTGTCGTTCCCCACCCTTCTCCCTTTTGTTCTAGGAACTAATTAGGTTAGGCAGCTAATAGCTTCATGGGTTTAAGTGGCCGAGTTTAACTTGAACTAATCTTGCTTGGCCTCCAAGAGAGAGAATCTATAGAGTAAATGTAGGTTAACGATAACAGTTTAACTTAAGCAACTCATTTAATATTTTCTAAATCACCCAAGTGTTCAATTATCACGCCCAAAAGGGAGAATTTGAATTCGATTTAATTTGCATCCTATTTTCGTTTGTTTTCTTTAACTTTCTCTTCTAGATCTCATGGAGAAAGTTTCTCTCTAACTCTCTCTGTCCGTCTCCAACTTCTCTATTTTGTTCTAGAACTAATTGTTTCACTAGCTTAAGTGGCTAAGTTTAACTCAAACCGATCTCGCTTAACCTCCAAGAAAGAGATTTTACAGAGTAATTGTAGCTTAACGATAGTAGTTTGACTTCAGTGCATCATTTAAGGCTTTCTAAATCGCCCAAGTATTCGATTCTCAAGTCCAAAAGGAACAATTGGAACTCCCTTTAATTTTCATTCTATTTCCTTTCTCTTTCCGTCCTTCTCCATCCTTCTCTCTTTTGTTCTAGGAGCTAATTAGCTTATCCAACTATTAGTTTCTTTAGCTTAAGTGGCCATGTTTAACTCAAATTAATCATGCTTATCCACGAAGAAAAAGAATTGACTGAGTAATTGTAGTTTAACGATATTAGTTTTACTTAAGCAAATGACTTAATGTTTTCTAAATCACCTAAGTGTATATATCTCTAAGTCCAAAATGATGAATTGGAACTCACATTAATCTTCATCCTATTTCCCTTTCTTTTCTCTAACTTTCTCTTCCAGCTCCCAAGAAGAAAGTTTCTCTCCAACTCTCTCCATCCTTCTCCAGTCCTCTCCCTCTTTTTCTAGGAACTAATTACCTTAGGCAACCAACAGTTGCATTAGCTTAAGCAGCCAAGTTTAACACAAACTAATCTTGCTTAGCCTCCAAAAAAGAGAATTTACTGAGTAATTGTAGCTTAATGATATTCATTTAACTTAAGCAACTCATTTAATGTTTTCAAAATCACTTAAGTATTCGATTCTCAAGTCCAAAATGCTGAATTTCAATTCGCTTTAATTTTAACACTATTTCCTTTTCTTTTCTCTAACTTTCTCTTCTAGCTCTCAAAAAAGAAAGTTTCTCTCCAACTCTCTCCGTCCTCCCCCACCCTTCTCCCTTTTGTTAGACGAACTAATTAGGTTAGGCAACTAATAGCTTCATTAGCTTAAGTGGCCAGGTTTAACTAAGACTAATCTTGCTTAGCCTCCAAGAAAGAAAATTTACAGCGTAATTGGAGCTTAACGATAACAGTTTAACTTAAGCAACTCATTTAATGTTTTCTAAATCACCTAAGTGTTCAATTTGCAAGTCCAAAATGATGAGTTTGAACTCCCTTCAATTTTCATTCTAATTCCCTTTCCGTTCTCTAATTTTCGCTTGTAGATCTCAAGGAGAAAGTTCCTCTCTAACTCTCTCCATCCGTCTCCAACTTCTCTCTTTTGTTCTAGGAACTAATTTGCTTGGGCAACTAGTCGTTTTATTAGCTTAAGTGGCCAAATTTGACTCAAACTAATCTTGCTTAACCTACAAGAAAGAGATTTTGCTGAGTAATTTAGCTTAACGATATTACTTTAACTTAAGTTACTCATTTAATGTTTTCTAGATCGTCTAAGTGTTCATTTCTCAAGTCCAAAAGGATGAATTTTGATTCGCTTTAATTTAAACCCTATTTCCTTTCCTTTTTCTCTAAGTTTTTCTTCGAGCTCTCAAGAAGAAAGTTTCTTTTTTTCGGGTGGATAAGTCATAAATAAAAGAAAAAATTTACACAATTACAATAGGCATACCCTGGGAAATACAACAAACCTCAAACCTCCCTCCCCCTCCCCCCCCCCAAAAAAAAAAATGGGGGAAACTAATAAATAATAAAAACACTCCCACATCTGCCGGGCACCCAATAAGAGAAAGCATAAATAATTCCAAAATTGTCCATATATCAATTTTAATCTCCAAGTATCTTCTACCATCAAAAAAATAGTAGATGGATGCTTGGGAAAGATATATGGACAATTATACAAAACTGGTTCAATAACCTACTAAACATTACAGCAAACCGTGGCTGACTCTCTCTAATTCCCTCTGTGGTTCTCCGCCTTTTCATTTTTGTTCAAAGAACTAATTAGGTTAGGCAACTAATTGCTTGATTAGTTTAAGTGGCCAAGTTTAACTAAAAGAAATCTTGCTTAGCCTCAAAGCAAGGGAATTCACTGAGTAATTGTAGCTCACCCAAGTGTTAAACTCTCAAGTCCAAAAGGATAAGTTTAATTCCCTTTAGTTTTCAAATCCCTTTCTTTTCCCTAACGTTATCTTCTATATCTCTAGGGGAAAGTTTCTCTCTAACTCTCTTCATTTTTCTGTAACTTCTCTCTAACGTTCTAGGGAACTAATAGTTTCATCAGCTTAAGTGGCCAAGTTTAACAAAAACTAATCTTGCTTAGCCTCCAAAAAAGAGAATTTACTGAGTAATTGTAGCTTAACGATATTCGTTTAACTTAAGCAACTCATTTAATGTTTTCAAAATCACCTAAGTATTCGATTCTCAAGTCCAAAATGCTGAATTTCAATTCGCTTTAATTTTAATACTATTTCCTTTTCTTTTCTCTAACTTTCTCTTCTAGCTCTCAAAAAAGAAAGTTTCTCTCTAACTCTCCGTACTCCTCCACACTTCTCTCTTTTGTTAGACGAACTAATTAGGTTAGGCAACTAATAGCTTCATTAGCTTAAGTTGTCAAGTTTAACTAAGACTAATCTTGCTTAGCCTCCAAGAAAGAAAATTCACTGAGTAATTGTAGCTTAACGATAACAGTTTAACTTAAGCAACTCATTTAATGTTTTCTAAATCACCTAAGTGTTCAATTCGCAAGTCCAAAATGATGAGTTTGAACTCCCTTCAAATTTCATTCTAATTCCGTTTTCATTCTGTAACTTTCTCTTCTAGATCTCAAGGAGAAAGTTCCTCTCTAACTCCCTCCGTCCGACTCCAACTTCTCTCTTTTGTTCTAGGAACTAATTGGCTTGGGCAACTAGTCGTTTTATTAGCTTAAGTGGCCAAATTTGACTCAAACTAATCTTTCTTAACCTACAAGAAAGAGATTTTGCTGAGTAATTTAGCTTAACGATATTAGTTTAACTTAAGTTACTCATTTAATATTTTCTAGATCATCTAAGTGTTCAATTCTCAAGTCCAAAAGGATGAATTTTGATTCACTTTAATTTAAATCCTATTTCCTTTCCTTTTTCTCTAAGTTTCTCTTCTAGCTCTCAAGAAGAAAGTTTCTATTTTTCTGGTGGGTAAGTCATAAATAAAAGGCAAAATCTACACATTTACAACGGGCATACCTCGGGAAATACAACAAATCTCATACCCCCCCCCCCCCAAAAAAAAGGGGGGGAAACTAATAAATAATAAAAACATATATGGACAATTATACAAAACTGGTTGAATAACCTATTAAACATTACAGCAAACCGTGGCTGACTCTCTCTAACCCTCTCTGTCGTTCTCCGCCTTCTCATTTTTATTCTAGGAACTAATTAGGTTAGGCAACTAATAGCTTGATTAGGTTAAGTGGCCAAGTTTAACTAAAACAGATCTTTGTTAGCCTCAAAGCAAAAGAATTCACTGAGTAATTGTAGATCACCCAAGTGTTAAACTCTCAAGTCCAAAAGGATGTAGTTTAATTCACTTTAGTTTTCAAACCCCTTTCTTTTCCCTAATGTTATCTTCTATATCTCTAGGAGAAAGTTTCTCTCTAACTCTCTCCGTTTTTTTGTAACTTCTCTTTAACGTTCTAGGCAACTAATAGTTTCATCAGCTTAAATGGCCAAGTTTAACTCAAACTAATCTTGCTTAACCTCCAAGAAAGAGATTTTACCGAGTAATTGTAGCTTCACGATATTAGTTTGACTTAAGCACCTGATTTAAGGTTTTCTAAATCACCTAAGTGTAAAATTCTCAAGTCCAAAATGATGAATTAGAATTCAATTTAATTTTAATCCTATTTCCTTTTCTTTTCTCTAACTTTCTCTTCTAACTCTCAAGAAGAAAGTTTCTCTCTAACTCTCCCCGTCCTTCTCCACCCTTCTCTGTTTTGTTCGAGGAACTAAATAGGTTTGGCAACTTATAGCTTCATTCTCTTAAGTAATAATGTTTAACTCAAACTTATCTTGCCTAGCCTCCAAGAAATAGAATTCACTGAGTAATTGTAGCTTGACGATGTACGATTACTAAAGGAACTAATTTAATGTTTTGTAAATCGGCTAAGTTTTCAATTCTCAAGTCCAAAAGCATGAATTTGAATTCGCTTTGATTTTAAACCTATTTCCTTTTCTTTTCTCTAACTTTCTCTTCCAGCCCTCAAGAAGAAAGTTCATCCCTAACTCGCTCTGTCGTTCCCCACCCTTCTCCCTTTTGTTCTAGGAACTAATTAGGTTAGACAGCTAATAGCTTCACTAGCTTAAATGGCCGAGTTTAACTCGAACTAATCTTACTTGGCCTCCAAGAGAGAGAATCTATAGAGTAATTGTAGGTTAACGATAATAGTTTCACTTAAGCAACTCATTTAATATTTTCTAAATCACCCAAGTGTTCAGTTATCATATCCAAAAGGGAGAATTTCAATTCGATTTAATTTGCATCCTTTTTCTGTTTCTTTTCTCTAACTTTCTCTTCTAGATCTCATGGAGAAAGTTTCTCTCCAACTCTCTCAGTCCGTCTCCAGCTTCTCTATTTTGTTCTAGCAGTAATTGTTTCACTAACTTAAGTGGCTATGTTTAACTCAAACCAATCTCGCTTAGCCTCCAAGAAAGAGATTTTACTAAGTAATTGTAGCTGAACGATATTAGTTTGACTTGAGCGCATCATTTAGGGCTTTCTAAATCGCCCAAGTGTTCGATTCTAAAGTCTAAAAGGATCAATTGGAATTCCCTTTAATTTTCATTTTATTTCATTTCCTCTCTCTAATTTTCTCTTCGAGTTATGAAGAAGAATGTTTCTCTCTAACTCTCTCCGTCCTTCCCCATCCTTCTCTCTTTTGTTCTAGGAACTAATTAGCTTATCCAACTACTAGTTTCTTTAGCTTAAGTGTCCATGTTTAACTCAAATTAATCATTCTTATCCACGAAGAAAGAGAATTTGCTGAGTAATTGTAATTTAACGATATTAGTTTTACTTAAGCAAATGACTTAATGTTTTCTAAATCACCTAAGTATATATCTCAAGTCCAAAATGATGAATTGGAACTCACTTTAATCTTCATCCTAGTTTCCTTTCTTTTCTCTAACTTTCTCTTCTAGCTCCCAAGAAGAAAGTTTCTCTCCAACTCTCTCCGTCCTTCTCCAGTCCTCTCCCTCTTCTTCTAGGAACTAATTACCTTAGGCAACCAACAGTTACATTAGCTTAAATGGCCAAGTTTAACACAAACTAATCTTGCTTAGCATCCAAAAAAGAGAATTTACTGAGTAATTGTAGCTTAACGATATTCATTTAACTTAAGCAACTCATTTAATGTTTTCAAAATCACTTAAGTATTCGATTCTCAAGTTCAAAATGCTGAATTTCAATTCGCTTTAATTTTAATACTATTTCCTTTTCTTTTCTCTAGCTTTCTCTTTTAGCTCTCAAAAAAGAAAGTTTCTCTCCAACTCCCTCCGTCCTCCTCCACCCTTCTCTCTTTAGACGAACTAATTAGGTTAGGCAACTAATAGCTTCATTAGCTTAAGTGGCCAAGTTTAACTAAGAGTAATCTTGCTTAGCCTCCAAGAAAGAAAATTCACTGAGTAATTGTAGCTTAACGATAACAGTTTAACTTAAACAACTTATTTAATAATTTCTAAATCACCTAAGTGTTCAATTAGCAAGTCCAAAATGATGAGTTTTAACTCCCTTCAAATTTCATTCTAATTCCCTTTCCTTTCTCTAACTTTGTCTTGTAGATCTCAAGGAGAAAGCTCCACTGTAACTCCGTCCGTCCGTCTCCAACTTCTCTCTTTTGTTCTAGGAACTAATTGGCTTGGGCAACTAGTCGTTTTATAAGCTTAAGTGGCCAAATTTAACACAAACTAATCTTGCTTAGCCTATAAGAAAGAGATTTTGCTGAGTAATTTAGCTTAACGATATTAGCTTAACTTAAGTTACTCATTTAATGTTTTCTAGATCATCTAAGTGTTCAATTCTCAAGTCCAAAAGGATGAATTTTGATTCGCTTTAATTTAAATCCTATTTCCTTTCCTTTTTCTCTAACTTTCTCTTCTAGCACTCAAGAAGAAAGTTTTTTTTTTTCGGGTGGGTAAGTAATAAATTAAAGACAAAATTTACACATTTAAAACGAGCATACCCTGGGATATACAACAAATCTCAAACCCCCCCCCCTCCCAAAAAAAAAATGGGGGAAACTAATAAATAATAAAAACACCCCCGCATCCGCGGGGCACCCAATAAGAGAAAGCTTAAATAAATCCAAAATTGTCCATATATCAATTTTTATCCCCAAGTATCTTCTACCGTCAAAAAAAATAGTAGATGGATACTTGGGAAAGATATATGGACAATTATACAAAACTGGTTGAATAACCTATTAAACGTTACAGCAAACCGTGGCTGACTCTCTCTAACTCTCTCTATCGTTCTCCACCTTCTCATTTTGTTCTGGGAACTAATTAGGTTAGGCAACTAATTGCCTGATTAGTTTAAGTGGCCAAGTTTAACTAAAACAAATATTGCTTAGCCTCAAAGCAAGAGAATTCACTGAGTAATTGTAGATCACCCAAGTGTTAAACCCTCAAGTCCAAAAGGATGTAGTTCAATTTACTTTAGTTTTCAAACCCCTTTCTTTTCCCTAACATTATCTTCTATATCTCTAGGATAAAGTTTCTCTTTAACTCTCTCTGTTTTTCAGTAACTTCTCTCTAACGTTCTAGGCAACTAATAGTTTCATCAGCTTAAGTGGCCAAGTTTAACTCAAGCTAATCTTGCTTAGTCTCCAAGAAAGAGATTTTACCAAGTAATTGTAGCGTCACGATATTAGTTTGACTTAAGCACCTGATTTAAGGTTTCTATATCACATAAGTGTTAAATTCTAAAGTCCAAAATGATGAATTAGAATTCAATTTAATTTTAATCCTATTTCCTTTTCTTTACTCTAACTTTCTCTTCTAGCTCTCAAGAAGAAAGTTTCTCTCTAACTCTTTCCGTCCTCCTCCACCCTTCTCTGTTTTGTTCGAGGAACTAAATAGGTTTGGCAACTTATAGCTTCATTCTCTTAAGTGATCATGTTTAACCCAAACTAATCTTGCTTAGCCTCCAAGAAATAGAATTCACTGAGTAATTGTAGCTTGACGATGTAGGATAACTAAAGGAACTAATTTAATGTTTTGTAAATCACCTAAGTGTTCAATTCTCATGTCCAAAAGCATGAATTTGAATTCTCTTTGATTTTAAACCTATTTCCTTTATATTTTCTCCAACTTTCTCTTCTAGCTCTCAAGAAGAAAGTTCCTCCCTTACTCGCTCCGTCGTTCCCCACCCTTCTCTCTTTTGTTCTGGGAACTAATTAGGTTTGGCAGCTAATAGGTTCATTAGCTTAAGTGGCTGGGTTTAACTCGAACTAATCTTGTTTGGCCTCCATGAAAGAGAATCTACAGAGTAATTGTGGCTTAATGATAACAGTTTAACTTAAGCAACTCATTTAATGTTTTCTAAATCACCCAAGTGTTCAATTATCAAGCCCAAAAGGGTGAATTTGAATTCGCTTTAATTTGCATCCTATTTCTGTTTCTTTTTTCTAACTTTCTCTTCTAGATCTCATGGAGAAAGTTTTTCTCTAACTCTCTCTGTTCGTCTCCAACTTCTCTCTTTTGTTCTAGGACTAACAGTTTCACTAGCTTAAGTGGCTAAGCTTAACTCAAACTGATCTTGCTTAGCCTCCGAGAAAGAGATTTTAAAGAGTAATTGTAGCTTAACGGTATTAGTTTGACTTGAGCGCATCATTTAAGGCTTTCTAAATTGCCCAAGTGTTTGATTCTCAAGTCCAAAAGGATCAATTGGAATTCCCTTTAATTCTCATTCTATTTCCTTTCTTCTCTCTAATTTTCTCTTCTAGTTATGAAAAAGAATGTTTCTCTCTATCTCTCTCCGTCCCTCTTCATCCTTCTCTCTTTTGTTCTAGGAACTAATTAGCTTATCCAACTATTAGTTTCTTTAGCTTAAGTGGCCAGAGAGCCTAGGCGACCTATGGGTTTGACTGAGAAGCTTCTCCTTCTCTCTAGGGTTTGCATTCAATACTCTCATTGAACTGCGGGGGGTATTAACTGATATGGAAACAAAAGATTTGATATCTAGTGTTTTGGGTTCCGATGGAAACATTAACTCGAATGTTCTAAATGAAGAGAGAGTAAATGAGTTGAGTGATTTGACTGGATCTTGTGGTGCGCATAGCCCTATGTAGACACCCCATTTTTGACCGCCCTTAAGACTTGGGCGTTACTGATGGTTTGCTCGGTGTTGAGAGATGTGCAGGGCAAATAATCAGTTTCTTCGGCAAGGAGAGAGGAAAATCCTTCAAAACACTTTGTTTAGGGGTTTGGAGTTGAAGAAGAGAGGAAAGGAGAGGAGAAAACTAGTCTGGGAAAAGTTCGGCATGAATCCGGGTAGAAGCAAGTCGAGCAGCCCTCGCTGAATCGGGCTTATCTATCTGTACACTTGGAGTTTAGCTATGGGGCCACCACCGTCGGAAATCTTACTTCCGGGGCTTCATTTTTCACTCAAGAATCTCCTAGAGCCAAGTCCGGGTGGGGGAGATATGATCAGTTGAAGTCGGGCATCATCCCGGTTGGATCGAATCTGCGCGGCTTCACGGAAAAGGGCATAACTTTTTGTACAGAAGGAATTTTAATGCAAGGTTTGCGCCATTGGAAAGCTAACTTCCGGGGCTTCAATCTGGACATCCACCGGCACTTTTTTGACCTCACCGGCCACCCATCGGCACTCTGTTTGTGCCGGCCGGCAATTTATTGTGCCCACCGGCCATTTATTGTGCCGACCGGCACTTTTTTTGTGCTGACCGGCAATTTTTGCTAGCCGACGACCTTCTGGAGCATTCTGCAGATTGAGTGGATTCCAACTGTGCCAGCTGGAATGCACAGAATTGATCCCCCACGTGCATGTGTGTTTGTTTTGCACCTTGTGAGCCTTTGAACCCCTTAACCTTCTAGAAGCTTGAACCCTTTGGCCAAGCTTCTTGGAGAAGCTTGGCCAGCTATTTTAGCTTCCTCTAGAAGCCTTGCACCCCCTTGAACCCCTTTGACCCTTTTCCTTTACTTAGCTTGTAAGCTAAATGCCTCCCTTGCTTATATATGCACCTCTCCTCCTCCTTTGTTTAGGTTAGAGATTTGAGGCAACAAAAAACCAGAGATATATAGATATATCTGATATACATACACACAACCCTTGATCTCTCTCTATATCTCTCCCATTCAACCATCAAACACCCTTGTTCTTGGGCCATTCCTTCATCAACTCATAGCACAAGGCATCCAACGCCTATTCCAGTAGCTTGAGGCTGTCCTACAGAGGTTAAAAGCTCCCAAACTTGGTCCAAGAGGTGTTGGTTTGCTGGTCTTCAAGGGTGAGTCTTCATCTTCCCTTTTCTAGCCTTTTCTTGCTTCATATCTTAGCCCCTTGTGGTTACATCTTTGGGCTCCGACCCAAACTTCAAATCATCATATTTTGAGGTCCTCCTCATGTTTGATTGAGGACCTCTTGCTGTTTGAGGACAGTAGCTTGCACTTGCTTCATTACCCCTCTTAAATGCCATAATCTCGCATGTATTTTTTGGCCTATGTTTAATCTGTTTTAGAGCCTGATGTAAACTGAAAATAGGCTTATTTTGAGCCCCTCTTCAACATTGAAGAAGGGCTCAACACTGTTTGGGACTTCCATGTTGTACTTCCCTTTATATCCTCTTTTTGGTCCCATTTTTGCATGTCTTGGCAGCCCCTGATGTTGCTGTTTTTGGGCTGAGGTCCGAACTCAAAACAGCCATGTTTTGACCCCCTTGTCATGTTTCATTAAGGGTCTTTGGCTGTTTGATGAATATTTTGTGTACTTCATGTTATAGCCCTCTTGCGGCCTTAATCTTGCATAAATTGTTTTCCATGCTTGTATCTGTTTTTGAGCCTTGCCATGAACTGTAAATGTGCATATTTTGGGCCCTTCTTCAATGTTGTTGAAGGGCCCTAACCCATTTGGGGTTTGCAGCTGTGAGTTGCTTCATAATCGCATGTTTAGGGCCGTTTTTGTATGCCATTTTAGCCCCATCTTTGCTCGCTGATTGGCCATGTCATAAACTGTAAAAATGCTTGTCTCAGAGCTGTATTGCTTCTGTCTTCATGCCCCATGTCCATATTATGCATGCTTTGTATAGCTGTAAGCCATTTCGGGTGCCAAAGTCCATGTTTCGGGACTATTCCATGCATCGGGTGTGTTTTCGCCTCATTTTGGGGCTGTTTTCCCCACATTTCAGTGCTGAAATCCCATTGGCATATTTTCATATCATTTTCCATGCCATTGCATTGCATATGCCGTCGCCTCGGTTTGCGTGCCCGTGTGCACGCATTTCGAGGCACTTCATTTTCATCCATCGGCCTCTTATGTGAGTGTGGCTGAGGCTCTCTCATGTTAGTATAAGTCCATGTTGCATTCTATATGCCATTTTAGCCATTGCATTGCATATGCCATTGCCTCGGTTTGCGTGCCCGTGCGCACGCATTTCGAGGCACTTCATCTTCTTCCATTGGCCACTGTTTTAGGCCTATTTGGGGTTGCCTAATTCATGTTTAAGTCCATCTTCTATTTGGTTTGCATGCTTACCTTGCATGTTTGCTTGTAAGCTTTGCATGATTACATTGGATTGTTCATGTTGCATGATAGCTAACATGCTTAGGTTGCATTGCATCAACATGCATTCCTTGTCCCTTGATTTGGGTGATAGGGATTGGGAGTTTGTTTGATTGATTTGCATTGCATTTGAAATCAAAGTTGCATACTTGGTTCTTTGGGCCATCATGCATGGAAATGCGTGATTGGTGGTCCGAGAATCGAGGCACATGTCCCTTTGAGTCATTACAATGATAAGAGACATGGTTGGTGCATATATGCCTTGAAATGTGCTGCCATGCTTTGCCTTGTCCTCTGTTGCTGTGGGTTGCAGGTTCTGCAGGAATACTCTGCCGACCGGCAGTGTAAGGTGCCGGCCGGCAATCTTTTCTCTGCCGACAGCTTCAATTTTGTGCCGGTGGCAACATCTCAGTGCCAGTGGCAATTTCACCCAGCCGGTGGTGTCTCCCAGCATCCAAGGAAGCAGTCCTGAAATTTTGGCAGCCTCCAGAGGAGCACAGGAAAGAAAACAGAGGCAGCCTACGCATGGCGGCGCGCTTCCCGAGGTGGTTTACTGTTTTCTTAGAATAATTAATTTGTTAATTAATTTGTAATATTTAATTAGCTCGCGTAGTTAATTAATTTGTAATATTTATTTGGTCCCTCCGAGCGAGGGCAAACTTGTAATAAGTGTGGGTGTGTGTGTGCATGTCTTCCAACCCCCACTTCTTTCTCCCTTTTATTTACCTGCTTATGATGGTAGATTAGGGCACATTTATTTTAGCATACCTTATGCTATGCATGCGTGCATCCATGCATTTGTATTACATGCATTGGGCTCGGTACATCACGCTAACTGCATTTGTACTTCAATTCAAAAATTGACTATGTGATAGTTGATTGCATTTCACATGCCATGTTTAAGATTAGCCAAGCCTATCTAATTGCATCCTGTATGTGTTGCATTAGGCAATTTAGCATGAACTAGGACACGCATGTTTTGCTAACTAGTTTACTGTTTTGGCACGGAGTACGATGTAAGTATTTATGCTTTAGCATCTCGCATGTGTGTGAGTGTTGCCATGACAGTATGATTACCATGAGGCTAGCTGCTTATGTGATATAACTGCTTGAATGCCTGTGGATGGAGGTTGAATTACCTAAATTGGAATAATGCATTAAAACTGTGAGTTTTAAGCCCACTAGATAGTGGCAAAATCATCTTTTCTAAAAGCCCACTTGAGGGTGGCAAAATCTGCATTTTAGCCTACTTGCGTGCAGCAAACCATTTTCAAAAATGTTTTGTTCCAATTTGGGTGATTTGGTCTATACTCGTTTGCTGCGCGCACAACATAGTAATTCTAGGCTAATAACCGGTTTAAGAACACGTAACGTTTTCAAAATTGGATATCACGGTTAGTAGAGGCCGGTCTTCGGACCGGGCGAAAGGGGGTGCTCATAGCTGACCTTCCCCGATCGTACCCAAGCTCCCGAGCCGAGACAACTCCGGTGATGACGGACATGTGGCCTTCGGCACCGAGTCAGGGTTTCCTAAATTCTCCCATAAAAAAATATTTAGGTGGCGACTCTGTATCTGGCAAAGCAGTCCATGTTTGGCACTACTTTTTCAAAAATCTGTTTCTCAAAACGATTTGCCAGATTTGGACTCTTTGGTTCAGATTAAGAACCGTGACACAAATCGAGTCCGAACTGTAGCCTGAGGCACACGCGGGCGCCGTCTACAGTTTCTGGCGACTCTGCTGGGGAATTTAGAGAGCTTGACTCGAACTCGTGATATCCCATTTTGACTTCATTTATGTGTTTCTTTGCATTGCATGTGCATTGGTGCGCCTAGGAACACAGTGTTTGCCATCTGCCATTCCTGAACGGTTTGCCGGAGGCTTGTCTTGTCAAGACATGTCCATAAGGCTGACCGGCTATGGGCTCTGACAGCATGGGAACACAAACCCCGGTTTTACCGGGGCACCCTTTTTGACCATTCGACCTAGTGCATATTCGGAATCCATAGTGACCATTCCAAGCTAGGACAGGTTGCTTACCCGATTATAGGTTGTTTGAAACCACTGCGTGCGTAGTGAAACCCTAGCTCCTGACAAAATAGGACAGGGAAACCCTACCCTAACATAGGGGTGTTTTGGCTCTCTCTTACTTGCTATGTGCTTTTAGAGTGTATCTCTACAGGAATCCATATACCAGTTTACAAGTCTGGGTATCAGGCCTGTGGGCATCAGCATCAGTATTTGGGGAATCAGTTTTACCTGAGGGTATCAGTTTACAGGCAGATATTTAGGAAACAGTGATCAGTATTGGGTACATTCATCCTAGTATGCTCAAATCTGTTCCAGTGAAATTAGGCTGAGATGCTCTCTGTTTTCCCTTTTGCAAGGTAGTCCTGGAACCATAGCTTCAGAAGGCTCCGATATCTCCCGAGGTTCATCGGACTTATGCTGATAGACTTTGTCAGGTCAGAGACTCAGTTCAAGGGTAATCAGGGCCAGAGCAGGCTAGTCAGGCACAGATCATCAGTTCAACAGTCTTCAGATCAACAGTCATTATCCATCTCGCCTGTGTGCAGTTGGGTTGAGATATCTGCTTTTGCCACAGAGACAGATATACCGGTTGCTCAGTTAGATTAGAACAGTATGTCGAGTCTGGAAGAGGTGGTGCGCCAACTCCAGGATAGTATGAAAGCCATGCAGCAAGACACTGTCCGTCAAGCAGAATTCGCCAAGCAACAGGCTGTGGTCATAGCCCAACAGGCAGAGACAATTGCCAGATTGGAGCAGCAAACTGGAGTATCTACTTCGCACCAGGCTCCTCCCCCACCAAGAGTTCCCACACTCGGAGAGGCAACCCATGTCCAGGATGATACGGACATTCCAGTCGGGCCAGCTCCACCCCCGATTCTGCCTCAACTCTCCAAGGCACCCACTCCTATCAACCAATCAGATTCTCCCTTCGAGCCCGAGGTGGAGCCCGTGGCATTAAAAATGCACAAGCTTGAAAAGCTGTTCAAAAAATCTCAAGGTGCGAAGTCCATTCCGGACATTGGAGACGGATACATCGACGCAGCTGTGACGCTGCCAGATCGGTTTAAGATGCCACAAATCAATCGTTTTGACGGATCTGAGGATCCCATGGTACACCTGCGACTATTTTCAGACGTCCTAAGACCAATGGGCCTCACTAGATTGCAGAAGCTGTCTTTGTTTGGCCGGACCCTGTCGGGTGTAGCGGCCGCATGGTATGCCAAATTGGGGGATGACGTCAAGAGAAGTTGGGATGAGATGGCTGAGGCCTTCGTCGCACAATATTCATACAATACCCAAATCGAGATTACGACCCGTGATCTTGAGACGACGAGGCAGGAGCCTAAGGAGAGCTTCTCAGAATTCGTGGCCCGCTGGAGGGCCAAGGCCTCAATGATGACCATTAGGCCAACAGATAAGGATCAAATACGGATGATTGTGCGCAATCTCCAGCCTAAGCTAATGCAGAGAATGATTGTAATCCCCTTTCCCACTTTCTCAGATTTACACGATATGGGGGTACAAATCGAAGATGCAATGAGGCAAGGTCTGTTTGACCAGGATAAGGAGCAGCCCAGGAGGGCATTTTCCCGTAGTTCGAATGTGACCACCAGCGGTGACGTAGCTGCAAGATCATCTGAAGTGGGCATGGTCACCACCACCACACCAAGAGCAGCCACCCCCTTTGTTGGTGCATCCACTTCAAACCCCCGAACTTCAGACTATCTGCCCCGAGGCAAGAGGGTTTTCACCCCACTCTATATGTCTTTGTCTAAAGCCCTGGGGGTCCTACTCAGGAAAGGACATCTGAAACCGTTAGAGCAACGGCCTTTACCCGATCCTCTCCCTCCAAAACATGACCCGACTAAGTACTGTGCTTTCCATCAACATACCGGTCATGACACCGACAGTTGCGTCCGTCTCCACCACGAGATACAAAATTTCATTGACAACGGGGTCATCCCCGCACCAGGTCCTGCGAAGTCTATCGACACTTGATCAGTGAACTTGTGGGGGGATAATGTGATGTGATCAGAGGTTGGACCACCTGCGGGCGGCACTCAGTTTACTCCAGATATGGTGTATGGCACGCACTGTTTTGAGCATTTGTGAATGTTAGTTTTGTACTTTCTGACTTGGGTATTGGGTCAGTCTTGTCGTTTTGTATTGGGTCAGTCTTTTCATGCTGAGTCAGTCGGGTCTGTCTTGTTGTGTCGAGTCAGTCCTGTTTTGTTAAAGTCGGGTGATTCCGGGGGTGTTACTTCGGATATCACTATTTTGCTTTGTGTTTGTCCTTTTGAGTCTGTTTCTGCCAGGGAGCCAGTTGTGCCAACAGATTTGAATGAATAGCAGTGATTTCCACACTCTTGTGTTTGCTTCTGCCGTGTGCCAGTTATGCCAGAAGTTTGAATGAGATGACAGTGCTCTTGGCCTGCCTTTTCTGTGCCTTTCAAGTCATTGTAATGACCTAAGTTTTCCAAAACTTTTTTTGAAACATTGTGATAAAAACAAAGAGGAAAGAATTCCTTGGGTTTTGCAAAACTTGATCAACTGAGAGAAAGAGACGCGTGCTAAGCCCTTAATGAATGAGATCATGTTTGTTAATGTGAGTACTGAGAAGGATCCTGGCTTGATCCAGATTGGTCCCACACTATCTTCGGCGCGAGCGATTTGTCGCTTTCTTAAAAAATTTCAAAAAATATTTTGCGCAGTCCTGCGAAGACCTGTGTGGAATCGCTCTTGAGATTGTGCAGCCTAGGATCGCTCTCAGCCTCGAGACTCGACCCCTCATTTTCAAACCTTGAACTTGGATTCAGAAGGTTCAACTATCAACCACAATGTGAAGCCTGTGTGGCCTGATTTGAAGCAGCCCATGAACTAAGGGCAAGAAAAGTCAGATCAAGGGAATCAGATGTCGCCAAAAGAAGCTTGCAAAGCTAGATCAGAAGTATCCCTCGAACTAGGGGCAAAAATGCCAGATATGCTCGAAGAGCCGAAGATTGGTCGTCCTGCAAATCAATGAAGACTGGCAAGAATGCCAAACCCTAGAAGAGAAGAAATAAGAAAGTATTGCTGAAGAACTACTGAGTTCCTATCCACAACACTAGGGGCAAATCCAGCTCCCATGGGACGGACTCCTGCATTGTCAGCAAACAACAGTCACTCTCCTGGATTCAGACAGGTTCGAGATCTCAAAACCATTTGACATGGACAAAGCTACACTTTTACCCTTGAGAGGCTTGCTGGGCCGAAAACCCGGAAGGGCGACCCAGGCAAAAGTTAGAGCAAGAAAAAAAAAGGAAAAGAACAAAAAAGAAATGAAGAAAAGAAGAACAAAAAAAAGAAATGAAGAAAAGAAGAACAAAAAAAAAAAAGAGAAAAAGAAATAAAAAAATTTTGAAAAGAAAAGAACAAAGCTCGCAAGGTCGAAAACCCGCATCGGGCGCCTTGGCAAAAGTTATAGCCTAAAAAGGAGAGGTTAAATACCCGAGTGTACCTTAACCCCGGAACTACGTAAGGCTTGATTCCCATGTTTGGGATACGTAGGCAACTTCATCCTGAAGTCCAGCCACAAACACTTCCAATTCGATCATGTCCATGTAATGGTTCTGATAATCTTTGTCTTTTCTGTATCCGGGAGTTTGGTTGCAATCGTCGCTCTGAGGACTGATTACAATACACTACGGGGCCATTCAGACAAGGGGCAACTTTCCGTTGCCATTCAATGCGCTGCGGTACCGTGCAAACAAGGGGCAACTTTCCGTTGCCATGTAGCTCTCTTCGAGCAAGGGGGCAATTTTTCTCCAAATCCGAGGTTGTGCGTCTCAAGAGTGGGTTCCGTGCTTGTTAAGCATCGGCCGTTTGCAAAAATAGTTTTTGAGAATTTTTACTGAGGTTGACTAATTTCCTCGAAAATTGTTCCATCTTTTCCAAAAACTGGACCATTTCTTGGACCCAAAAAAGGAAAATTTTCAGTGCTCATAGCCTGACTTGCATGATTTCAAATCAAAAATCGAACAAGTGTGTTAATCTAACTCTCATGTTGATCAAAATTGTTTTAGTAGAAAACCAAAACAAAAAATGGTCAAAATGATGAACTAGGGGCACAGCTGAGTCAGGCTTCCTGTCTTTTCCCCATTTTCAACATACTTGCCAAGAAGGGCACTCTACCTGCCAGAAAAGGGCACCACTGAAGCTATCAACAAAGGGCTGAAAGCTCTCTCATCCTCCAAGCAACGAGGAATCAAGCCAAGTGCGAAGCACGGACGGGAACGGATCAAGATATTTCACTCCTTTGTTTGGACAGACCTGATCATGTCCGAACTCCCCAGCAGGGCATCATCAACCGATGTTAGCTGCAGATTTGCTACACACCCAGTTGTAGCACAACCCCTCTGTGGGAGGAATTCACTGTTGTGAACAAGAATCAAAAGCTGGTAGAATACCAGGGGAAAGAGCCCACAATTTCCAGCTTATCCATCAACCACCCAGGGGAGGGATGAAAAACGAGAGATTAAAGAATAGAGAGATGTGCGCTGAGAGAAAAACCGAGAAAAGGGTTTTGAGAGAAAAACCGAGCTTGAGAGCCGAGTGATGTGAGAATCACAAATAAGAAAGGGTGGGAATAATACCCGGTGAAACAGGCTCCCTGTGCACGTCTATGTGTCGTGTCTTTTGTTTTGTTTGTCTCGATTCTTGCTTTGAGTCGTTCCGAGCGTGTCTCGACGTGTTTAGGTTGTTTACCTTTTGCTTTCCGTTGTTGAGTCTTTCTCGCTGTGTTCAGTCGTAGGCCCAATACCTGGTCGAGAACTCATTTTCTCAATTTCAAAAAAATGATTTGTTGTGTGCTCAGAGTGCTGTGCCATTCTCCACATTTGTGCAAAAAAGGAAGTTTGTTCTTTCGAAAACTGCAGGGTCCACCCCCGATAAGTGTGAACGGTGAAACCAGGACCTATCTGAAGCTATGATAGTTCCAGACTGCAAAGCAAAAGCAAAATAGCGAAAATCGAAGTATCTGAGTTTGTGTCAACTTCAGAAAATTCCGTGATTGTACACCGGACGTACCTCTTCAGGGCCTTGTCAATGCTCCGAAATATGAGTGTGCCTCTACCTCAGGCGCAAGATCAATCTTGCATTGTGATGCACGTTCCAATTGCATTGTTATGCACCCACTTCACTAGCATTGTTATGCTCATTCATTGCATTGATTTTGCACATCTATCCAGCATTGTCATGCTCATTACATTTGCATTGTCATGCACCTTTTCACTTGCGTTGTCACGCACTTTCCACTTGCATTGTTATGCACGCTCTCTTATTCGGAAACACTGGGATACGTCCTTCTGCTTTCCCTTCTCATTCGGAAACTCCGGGATACGTCCCTATGTTTCTTTCTCTTTTTCCGAAACTCCGGGATACGTCCCTATGTTTCTCTTACCTTTCCGAAGCACCGGGATACGTCCCTATGTTTCTTCTCCTTTTTCGAAACACCGGGATACGTCCCTACGTTTCTCTCTCTTTCCGAAACACCGGGATGCGTCCCTATGTTTCTTCTCCTTTTTCGAAACACCGGGATACGTCCCTATGTTTCTCCTTCTTTCCGAAACACCGGGATACGTCCCTACGTTTCTCTCTCTTTCCGAAACACCGGGATACGTCCCTACGTTTCTCTCTCTTTCCGAAACACCGGGATACGTCCCTACGTTTCTCTCTCTTTCCGAAACACCGGGATACGTCCATACGTTTCACTCCTCATTTTCCGAGACACTGGGATACGTCCTTATGTTTCTCTCCCTTTTTCCGAGACACTGGGATACGTCCTTATGTTTCTCTCCCTTTTCCGAGACACTGGGATACGTCCTTATGTTTCTCTTCCTTTTCCGAAACACCGGGATACGTCCCTACGTTTCTTTCTCCTTTTCTGAAACACCAGGATACGTCCCTATGTTTCTTCTCCTTTGTCTAATCCTTGGGATACGTCCCTAATCCTTGGGATACGTCCCTAACCCTTGGGATACGTCCCTAATCTTTGGGATACGTCCCTAATCTTTGGGATACGTCCCTAATCCTTGGGATACGTCCCTAATCCTTGGGATACGTCCCTAACCCTTGGGATACGTCCCTAATCTTTGGGATACGTCCCTAACCTTTGGGATACGTCCCTAATCTTTGGGATACGTCCCTAATCGTTGGGATACGTCCCTAATCTTTGGGATACGTCCCTAATCCTTGGGATACGTCCCTAATCTTTGGGATACGTCCCTAACCTTTGGGATACGTCCCTAATCTTTGGGATACATCCCTAATCTTTGGGATACGTCCCTAATCCTTGAGATACGTCCCTAATCTTTGGGATACGTCCCTAACCTTTGGGATACGTCCCTAATCCTTGGGATACGTCCCTAATCCTTGGGATACATCCCCAATCCTTGGGATACATCCCTAATCTTTGGGATACGTCCCTCATCTTTGGGATACGTCCCTAACCTTTGGGATACGTCCCTAACCTTTGGGATACGTCCCTAATCCTTGGGATACGTCCCTATGTTTCTCCCTCTTCAGTTAAAAGCGTTCGGAATACGTTCCAATGCTCACACCATTCCGAAACACCGGGATATGTCCCTATGTTTCTCCCTGTCCCATTTCCCCACACAATTTCAGTGTGTTTGGAATTCATCTTAGGTCGCATTGTCATGCACACCTCTTCACTTGCGTTGTCACGCACATTCCACTTGCATTGTTTTATCAAACCGGCTTCGCGAAAGCGTATAAGTCCAATTACAAACCGGCTTTGCGTAGCATATAAGTCCAATGTTCAAACCGGCTTCGCGTGGCGTATAAGTCCAATTATCAAAGTCTTCCTGCATATCATTTGCATCCTGCCCCTGAACTACGCTGGTTTGATTCCTTGCAAAGGGATACGTAGGCAGCCTGTGGGCACAACCATTTATTTATCAGTATTTTGTTTGTTTGTCCAAGTCTTCGGCCTTGTCAAAAATGGGTCGTCTCTGGGCTTTGACATTCACTCCCGTCATTGTTATGACTTTCGAGTTCTGTCAAAGAGGGGCAACTGTAGACACCCCATTTTTGACCGCCCTTAAGACTTGGGCGTTACTGATGGTTTGCTCGGTGTTGAGAGATGTGCAGGGCAAATAATCAGTTTCTTCGGCAAGGAGAGAGGCAAATCCTTCAAAACACTTTGTTTAGGGGTTTGGAGTTGAAGAAGAGAGGAAAGGAGAGGAGAAAACTAGTCTGGGAAAAGTTCGGCATGAATCCGGGTAGAAGCAAGTCGAGCAGCCCTTGCTGAATCGGGCTTATCTATCTGTACACTTGGAGTTTAGCTATGGGGCCACCACCGTCGGAAAGCTTACTTCCGGGGCTTCATTTTGCACTCAAGAATCTCCTAGAGCCAAGTCCGGGTGGGGGAGATATGATCAGTTGAAGTCGGGCATCATCCCGGTTGGATCGAATCTGCGCGGCTTCACGGAAAAGGGTATAACGTTTTGTACAGAAGGAATTTTAATGCAAGGTTTGCGCCATTGGAAAGCTAACTTCCGGGGCTTCAATCTGGACATCCACCGGCACTTTTTTGACCTCAGCGGCCACCCATCGGCACTCTGTTTGTGCCGGCCGGCAATTTATTGTGCCCACCGGCCATTTATTGTGCCGACCGGCACTTTTTTTGTGCTGACCGGCAATTTTTGCTAGCCGACGACCTTCCGGAGCATTCTGCAGATTGAGTGGATTCCAGCTGTGCCAGCTGGAATGCACAGAATTGATCCCCCACGTGCATGTGTGTTTGTTTTGCACCTTGTGAGCCTTTGAACCCCTTAACCTTCTAGAAGCTTGAACCCTTTGGCCAAGCTTCTTGGAGAAGCTTGGCCAGCTGTTTTAGCTTCCTCTAGAAGCCTTGCACCCCCTTGAACCCCTTTGACCCTTTTCCTTTACTTAGCTTGTAAGCTAAATGCCTCCCTTGCTTATATATGCACCTCTCCTCCTCCTTTGTTTAGGTTAGAGATTTGAGGCAACAAAAAACCAGAGATATATAGATATATCTGATATACATACACACAACCCTTGATCTCTCTCTATATCTCTCCCATTCAACCATCAAACACCCTTGTTCTTGGGCCATTCCTTCATCAACTCATAGCACAAGGCATCCAACGCCTATTCCAGCAGCTTGAGGCTGTCCTACAGGGGTTAAAAGCTCCCAAACTTGGTCCAAGAGGTGTTGGTTTGCTGGTCTTCAAGGGTGAGTCTTCATCTTCCCTTTTCTAGCCTTTTCTTGCTTCATATCTTAGCCCCTTGTGGTTACATCTTTGGGCTCCGACCCAAACTTCAAATCATCATATTTTGAGGTCCTCCTCATGTTTGATTGAGGACCTCTTGCTGTTTGAGGACAGTAGCTTGCACTTGCTTCATTACCCCTCTTAAATGCCATAATCTCGCATGTATTTTTTGGCCTATGTTTAATCTGTTTTAGAGCCTGATGTAAACTGGAAATAGGCTTATTTTGAGCCCCTCTTCAACATTGAAGAAGGGCTCAACACTGTTTGGGACTTCCATGTTGTACTTCCCTTTATATCCTCTTTTTGGTCCCATTTTTGCATGTCTTGGCAGCCCCTGATGTTGCTGTTTTTGGGCTGAGGTCCGAACTCAAAACAGCCATGTTTTGACCCCCTTGTCATGTTTCATTAAGGGTCTTTGGCTGTTTGATGAATATTTTGTGTACTTCATGTTATAGCCCTCTTGCGGCCTTAATCTTGCATAAATTGTTTGCCATGCTTGTATCTGTTTTTGAGCCTTGCCATGAACTGTAAATGTGCATATTTTGGGCCCCTCTTCAATGTTGTTGAAGGGCCCTAACCCATTTGGGGTTTGCAGCTGTGAGTTGCTTCATAATCGCATGTTTAGGGCCGTTTTTGTATGCCATTTTAGCCCCATCTTTGCTCGCTGATTGGCCATGTCATAAACTGTAAAAATTCTTGTCTCAGAGCTGTCTTGCTTCTGTCTTCATGCCCCATGTCCATATTATGCATGCTTTGTATAGCTGTAAGCCATTTCGGGTGCCAAAGTCCATGTTTCGGGACTATTCCATGCATCGGGTGTGTTTTCGCCTCATTTCGGGGCTTTTTTCCCCACATTTCAGTGCTGAAATCCCATTGGCATATTTTCGTATCATTTTCCATGCCATTGCATTGCATATGCCGTCGCCTCGGTTTGCGTGCCCGTGTGCACGCATTTCGAGGCACTTCATTTTCATCCATCGGCCTCTTATGTGAGTGTGGCTGAGGCTCTCTCATGTTAGTATAAGTCCATGTTGCATTCTATATGCCATTTTAGCCATTGCATTGCATATGCCATTGCCTCGGTTTGCGTGCCCGTGCGCACGCATTTCGAGGCACTTCATCTTCTTCCATTGGCCACTGTTTTAGGCCTATTTGGGGTTGCCTAATTCATGTTTAAGTCCATCTTCTATTTGGTTTGCATGCTTACCTTGCATGTTTGCTTGTAAGCTTTGCATGATTACATTGCATTGTTCATGTTGCATGATAGCTAACATGCTTAGGTTGCATTGCATCAACATGCATTCCTTGTCCCTTGATTTGGGTGATAGGGATTGGGAGTTTGTTTGATTGATTTGCATTGCATTTGAAATCAAAGTTGCATACTTGGTTCTTTGGGCCATCATGCATGGAAATGCGTGATTGGTGGTCCGAGAATCGAGGCACATGTCCCTTTGAGTCATTACAATGATAAGAGACATGGTTGGTGCATATACGCCTTGAAATGTGCTTCCATGCTTTGCCTTGTCCTCTGTTGCTGTGGGTTGCAGGTTCTGCAGGAATACGCTGCCGACCGGCAGTGTAAGGTGCCGGCCGGCAATCTTTTCTCTGCCGACAGCTTCAATTTTGTGCCGGTGGCAACATCTCAGTGCCGGTGGCAATTTCACCCAGCCGGTGGTGTCTCCCAGCATCCAAGGAAGCAGTCCTGAAATTTTGGCAGCCTCCAGAGGAGCACAGGAAAGAAAACAGAGGCAGCCTACGCATGGCGGCGCGCTTCCCGAGGCGGTTTACTGTTTTCTTAGAATAATTAATTTGTTAATTAATTTGTAATATTTAATTAGCTCGCGTAGTTAATTAATTCGTAATATTTATTTGGTCCCTCCGAGCGAGGGCAAACTTGTAATAAGTGTGGGTGTGTGTGTGCATGTCTTCCAACCCCCACTTCTTTCTCCCTTTTATTTACCTGCTTATGATGGTAGATTAGGGCACATTTATTTTAGCATACCTTATGCTATGCATGCGTGCATCCATGCATTTGTATTACATGCATTGGGCTCGGTACATCACGCTAACTGCATTTGTACTTCAATTCAAAAATTGACTATGTGATAGTTGATTGCATTTCACATGCCATGTTTAAGATTAGCCGAGCCTATCTAATTGCATCCTGTATGTGTTGCATTAGGCAATTTAGCATGAACTAGGACACGCATGTTTTGCTAACTAGTTTACTGTTTTGGCACGGAGTACGATGTAAGTATTTATGCTTTAGCATCTCGCATGTGTGTGAGTGTTGCCATGACAGTATGATTACCATGAGGCTAGCTGCTTATGTGATATAACTGCTTGAATGCCTGTGGATGGAGGTTGAATTACCTAAATTGGAATAATGCATTAAAACTGTGAGTTTTAAGCCCACTAGATAGTGGCAAAATCATCTTTTCTAAAAGCCCACTTGAGGGTGGCAAAATCTGCATTTTAGCCTACTTGCGTGTAGCAAACCATTTTCAAAAATGTTTTGTTCCAATTTGGGTGATTTGGTCTATACTCGTTTGCTGCGCGCACAACATAGTAATTCTAGGCTAATAACCGGTTTAAGAACACGTAACGTTTTCAAAATTGGATATCACGGTTAGTAGAGGCCGGTCTTCGGACCGGGCGAAAGGGGGTGCTCATAGCTGACCTTCCCCGATCGTACCCAAGCTCCCGAGCCGAGACAACTCCGGTGATGACGGACATGTGGCCTTCGGCACCGAGTCAGGGTTTCCTAAATTCTCCTATAAAAAAATATTTAGGTGGCGACTCTGTATCTGGCAAAGCAGTCCATGTTTGGCACTACTTTTTCAAAAATCTGTTTCTCAAAACGATTTGCCAGATTTGGACTCTTTGGTTCAGATTAAGAACCGTGACACAAATCGAGTCCGAACTGTAGCCTGAGGCCCACGCGGGCGCCGTCTACACCCTAAGAGTTTGAAACTATTAGTAGAAGAGTTAGAAACCCTAGTGGTGCTTGCAAATAAGAGTGAGAAGAAAGAGCGAGGGGTCACGGCGAAATCGATTCAAGCGATTTCCGATCGGCTTGCGGCTATCAAAGCTAGATCTGGAAAAGGACATCCAGACTAGTCGTCCTTATATCAGATTCGCTATTGTAGATCTATCGACACCGTTGTCTCAATCGGCCAAATGGTCAAGTAAGGTTGAAGAAGAACAACGATCAAAGCTTCTGGATCTCCCAGACAGTGTTGAGGTTACCAAAAATCATGGTATAGCGCATCAACATGCATCGATGGTTGAAGTGATCGAGAAATCATCTTCCCCTCCTGCTGGTTCAAAAGAGAGGGGAATTTTTTATCTGGGTCAACAAGTCTTGGGTGTTGATGCTGGTGAAGAGGAAGGACCTAGAGGGATCGCGAGTCAAAATGATCTCGTCTCTGACGAATCAGATTCGAACCCTAGAGGCTCTGAGGGTAATACTCCTGGTGGCTTTCAGTATCGTGGTCGTGGGACAAACACCAACTACCGGGGTGGGCGTGGAGGTAGAGGGCAGTATAGAGCCCCTGAGGGGCGATCTTGGGCAAATGTGGCCTCTGCCTCAGTCAGGTCAGAGGTGAGTCTCAAATATTATCATCCCAAACTGGATCAAGATAAAAATGTTGTTGAAATGCCACCCTCTTCCCCCGTGGTAAAATGGGAAGCTTGCTTGGTTGGGTATTTCATTGATAAAAATCTTCCATATGCCCTTATCAAGAATAATGCTCTCAATATGTGGAAGAATAAGGGGGCTTGTTGAGATTATGAAAAATGATGATGGTTTTATTTTCTTCATGTTTGGAAATCGGGACTGTTGTGTAGATGTGTTAGAGGGAGGGCCGTGGTATGTGGGAGGCTTTCTTCTCATTCTTAAACAGTGGCATCGCATGATGAAGCTGTCTAAAGAAGATAAGAAAACTATTCCTGTGTGGGTGAAATTCTTCAATGTACCATTGGAATATTGGGATAGGGATGGTTTAAGTAGGATAGCTAGTGCAGTGGGGGTTCCATTGTTTATGGATCAACTTACATCTTCAGGTAGCCGAATTTCTTTTGCTAGAGTTTGTGTGGATATTCCAACAACCTCTGCTTTCCCTGACAGTTTGGCCCTCACTAGTGGGGATGATTCTGTTCCTATTCATGTGGAGTATCAAGGTGTTCCCTCTCAATGTCTACATTGCCAAGTCTTTGGGCATGATACAAAGACTTGTCTTTCTGCTCAAGTGGAAAAACTTGTTGAGTTACAGAAGAATACTGAGGAAAAGGTGGAATCTGTTGGGGGCTGGATGAAAGTAAGGGATGAGGGTAAACGAAAAGTTGGTGACCACTCATCTTCTATCCAAAATGTCCATGTTGATGAAACCAGTTCATCTGCCACAAAGGGAAATGATATGGTGACTGAAGTCCAGCCTGAAAGGGGGTGTCATCCATTCTGAGATTGAAGAAATTGCTGCTATTGCCACTGACCAGATAGCTGCATTCCAATCTGAGGTTGTGGAAATTGCAAAAATCATAAACCCAGCAGTAGAGGATTTTCTTAGAAGCATTGAGCATGTGGATAAAGTGGAAGTGAGAGCAAATTCACCAGAAATCCAGGGAAGTAAGGGAGATGGTGGAACAAATGTGGGTAGTGCAACCAAGAATAGGTCTTCTGGCAGAACTTCAGGAAGCCAGAGGATGAAAAAGAGGTAAAATAGTGCTGTTTTTTTGTGGTGATCTAGTTGTGTTCTCATTTTTGTTATTTTAATCATGTCTATAAAACTTTCTTTTTGGAATGTTCAAGGGTTTAACAACCCTTCAAAACATAAAGTTATTGATTTTGTGAAAAAAGAAGGCATTAAAATTATGGGCGTTTTGGAGACAAAAATGAAGATGGAAAATGAAACTAATCTTTTTGATCATAGCTTTAAAAATTAGAACTTCTTGTCTAATGCACAACCAAATCTGCCAGCTCGAATTTGGATTTGTTGGGACCCAAACTTTTGTGATATTTTGGTGGTTCAAAAGTCAAACCATTTCATTTTTGTTAAGGTGACTGTTTTTGAAATTTCAATTTCTTTGCTACTTTTGTCTATGCAGAAAATAAGCATGAGTTGAGACTTCCACTTTTTTGTGATCTAAGGAAAATTGCTATCAATCATGCTAGTCACCCCTCTGTCTTTCTTGGTGATTTTAATGCTGTTAGGTTTTCCTATGAAAAAATGGGGGGGAAGGAGGGTTGGAATACTGCAAATGACACTTTTAATAATATGGTTTTGGATTCTGAGTTGGAAGATTTATGTTATAAAGGGTGTCAGTTTACTTGGTCGAATAAGCGTGGGGGTGGTAATTTTATTACTTATAAAATTGATCGAGTCCTTGTTAACGAGAGGTGATTAACTGTTAACCCCAACTCTTATGCACTATTTTTGCCTCCAGGAGTCTCTGATCATTCTCCTGTGATTGTGTATCTTGGATCTGATGCGGTTAAACTAAATAAACCTTTTAAGTTTTTTGATTTTTGGGCCGACCATGCTGAATTCCTCCCTAGAGTGTATGATGTTTGGAGAAAATATGTCAAGGGCTCTCCCATGTTTAGGGTCTGTCAAAAGCTTATGTCACGCCCTCAAAATAATACATAAAACCCATCATTTTAGACATGCAATGATGTACGAGAAATAAATATCTTTCTACTAATCAGAGTAGCTCTTACAGAAATATTACATGCTACTAACAAACAAATGCGCTACGGGCTTACAGCTTTCCAAGTTAACACTTGGTTACAAAAAGAGAAGAGTACTAACTCAATACGTCTTAAGCCCTTGGCTTGAATTTACATATAATACATCAAAGAAAACAAAACAACAAAAGCAGTCTGTCTGCCTCTAGCCACCCAAACTACGCCCTTGGAAGTGGCATGTTTCCTGTACCTGAAAATGGTGTCCCATATAGGGTGAGCCACAGCCCAGTAGAAATACACTAAACCAACTATAAACAATGAGTAAGATAATAGCGTTCAATGGGTGGTCCACACTTATATTCCAATTTATACCGTGTTACAGTTTCACGACAATCATGTCCATGTTACATTCGCTTTCCGTTTCTTATCCAATTCTCAATTCATAACTATGACTCAGAACCAGGTCAAACAACCTATATGAGACAGACACTCATATTAAGCATTTACATTTCGCAATAGATAAGCATACTAGCTATATCAATACATCAACAAATAACCATACAAGCTGTATCAATACATCAACAAAAAAAGCATATTAGCTGTATATGCACTTCAATAGATAAGCATATGAGCTGTATCTGCACTTCAATAGATAAGCATATGAGTTATATCTGCATAACACAATTTCCGGTTTAGAGGTCCAGCCCCTTTCTTCAAATAAACCTTCCGGTTTAGAGGTACAGCCCATTTCTTCCAATAAACCGTGGAGTACAGCCCCTTTCTCCTCCCACACAAACAATTTATATAAACAGTTATCATATACAATCAATCAATACATAAAGTTAATGTATTATTCCGATCGCTATATTCAATAGTACACTTAATCGATTAGTTTTAGTTTGCCTAATCATCATGCATTGTCTACAACAATCAAGACTATCCTCCACCGATAGCCCAAAACAGTTACTTCTAAACAGAAAATAAATGCGCCAAATGGGTAAAATATTGACATTTCAATTTGGTGAGTGATAAATAATCTAACTACACCCTTTAATCTCATACATTCCCAATTCCAACATTTTCAATTCCATTTCTCATTTCTCACATTTATTTCACAAATTAATTTAACAATGCAATTAGGGCATTTGCCATAATTAACAAAACAACCCTAAGGTTACATTTCTATCAACAATCCAACATGCATAAAGGTAATAATAAATAAAACCCCAACTTTTGTAAAATTACACAAAGACCCAAACTTTCTCCAAATTTCCCAACGACCCCCAACATATCAAAATGCTAAGATTCAAAGACAAACTCATAAGGAGTAGGATATCCCTACCTCAAATTCGGAGCTCAAAGGGAGAAGATGACGAAACCCAAAGTGCTTCAAAACTCAATATGGTCGGATCAAAACGTAGCCATCGACGATCAATACAACTTTTGTAAAGGCCAAAGGTGAGAAAATCGCTCATACTAGATCAATACTTAGAGAGAAGTTGAGTTTTAGTGAGAGAAGCTCTTAAATGGCCTTTTCAGAAAAGTAAGAGAGAGAAAGGATGTTGAAAAGTGATTCAAAAATGGACTCCCGAAGTTAATATAAAAATCGCCTTGCTCGAGCATGGAAAACCCCGCTCGAGCGTAACTCACAGACACCCGCTCAAGCGCCAAAACTCCCGCTCGAGCGGCGGATACACACTCCCAGAACTTTTGCTGAACCAGGTCCCCGCTCGAGCGGAAAACTTCCCGCTAGAGCGTCTATACAAACTTACGCTCGAGCGTCAGAACTCCCGCTCGAGCATCCAATAACGCAGAGGGAAAATGCTGGGGGATGGAAAATCATGCTCGAGCATCAAAACACCCGCTCGAGCGGAGAAGCAACAACGAAGGGCCCGCTCGAGCATCAAAATCTCCGCTCCAGCGTGAAGGCAAAAACCTGGGCAACTACTTTTGGTTTCTAAGTTCAACCAACCTGTAACAACCTGCCCAACACATCCTATAACTCAAATACAACGTGTTGAATGACGGAAATAAGATAATACAACAGCCAATACTACGGGACCTAAGTCCGGAACACTGTACATAAAGGGGGTGAAACCTGGGATCGCTATAATCTCCCCCCCTTAAAGAATTTCGTCCCCAAAATTTAGAAAACACCAAAGTTACAAGGCCAACCGACTACAAAGTACTCAACACCCGAGCACTTAGAAAAGAAACTATTCTCTCAATGAATTTCTAGTTAACTCCCACAAAAGAAAGAACTAACTAAGGAAGCACATTTCAAGACAACACTCAGGCACAAAAGACCTCAACAAAACTAAACTCTTCCCGAGATAAATCACCAAAACACCCGACTAGTGCTCCCAGCTAAGTCACTACTCAATGATCAAAATTTCAAATTAAACAACCAATGCAAATCTTTTGTACAAATATAAGGGAATATATTTTCTTGTTCATGAGGCACTTCTCCAAGAAAACTCAAATTTTCAATGTTAGCATTCCAAAACAAACTTTGCATTTTCCATGCGAAACTTAAAAAGTTTTGTAAACATTTTGCATAAACACAGCGTCATTCATAACACATGACCATCCACAATTCACTTGCCAAATACCTCTCATTGAAATGTTTCATAACGTTTAAGTTAAATCAATTTCTCAACAATATTACAATTTAATATTTAACAACCTGACCCATTACTGGTCACTTCATCCCTATTGAAGGGGCCATTTACAATATATGCTACAACATGCATTCCTTTCAAATCTAAAAACTTCCAATATACATGATTCACAATTTCATAACACAATTAAAGTTCATGGTATATTTCCAGTTCCTCAATACATTCTACATGGGCAATATTACATTAAACTTCCATTTCAGGGTAAGTTTCGAAATATTTCCATAAACTAAAACATATGCAATGTTTCACAACTTAAGACATGTCCAATGCTCTTAGATTTTAACAACACAACAGAAATACGGTATATGCTCAACATCCATAGATAGTTCTGTATTTTTCTCGCGGAGCTGAAATTCACTCACCCAAGTGGTTTCCTCAACCCCCATTACGTTTTCATAATACCTTACGAATGGAAAGGTCCGGCCTAGCCAGACTCGATAACAACGATAACAGTAAGACACATTCAATCACTACAGTGTTCTGAGACATCCACCACGTCTCGACTACTCACAACACTCAAACCAGTATTTGGTACTTAATATCCCAACAAAGAAAAACACGGAAACATTTGTACACAAGGCTTCCAGTCGACTCTCACAAAACACGTATGTAAGACGAAGCACGGGTAGGGAACAATATTACGGCACATTACTACCCCCCTACTTCAAGGTCTCGCCAAAATCACACAGCATATAACCGGCAACTCAGGCTAGGTCGTGTCTAACTTCCCGTAAAATATTCAGGTTCGTAAGGCTACCACTAAACATGCCATTTACAACTGGCCACAGCCGAACTCAAAGATTTCTCTCAAATTATTTTCCCGAAAATAAGGGTAGCAAAACTCACGTTTCAATTCACAATCGTTTTAGTTTACGAAGAGTACTCAATGACCCCTCAGTAAATCTCAACATAGCCATCCCACAAAACCCGCCATACTCATAGTGATGACACAATACCCAAAAACAGAACTTTCATAAAAAAAAAGGACTCATAAACACTTAAAATTTTCAATAACGTAACGACATAACGGATAACATTGCACACCCCCGTGCCTTGCACGTACAAACAAGGGCCAAACGGGTCAAAACGAATCTAACAAGGTGCCTTACTCACTTTTCACAACTCTACTACCTTGCTTGTGTTACCACTATCCAAACTGGACGACGGACACTTATGTCGAAGTGACCTGACTTAACAAAACATCCAACCTCTCGACTTCAATAAGAAACCACACCATTGCCTTATCAAGGTATTCACCTGGGATTTTCTAGGACTGATCCCCTTCCACACATCATCTAATAGCAACCTACGAACCACACACTAACACGTACCGCACTAGGCAAAACCTCCTTATTTTACAAGCTATCTTACTCCCATACCGAGCCCCCCCATGACCCATAGGGTCCACTCTTTACCCCGCATCTTAGTTGTCACTCATCCTGAGAGTACCATCAAGAGGCCGAGCCTCCGTGCCAAACCACTAGCCAATGCTACCGCTAGACAACCACCACGAACCAAACCCCGACATCGTCGCCTGGCGCCGACAAGGCTTTCACAGATTCACCATTCTAAATTTCTGGAGGAGTAAAAGTACTCAACCTTCTCGTTATCATCCCAAACCTTTCTTCACAAAGACCAAACCACAGTGACTCTACTCACGGTTCACACCCAAACCATGGGTTATACACCCAACCAATCCTGTCGTCAGCATCGCCTGACCTACCCGGTATTAAGGTACAAACCTATCGTATTCTACCATCAAAAAGGAGTCTGGGAACTTAAGAAACACCCGTTACACCACTGCTCGGGATATAACACCAGCTGCTCACCACACACCACTCCCGACGCCAATAACCACTATCTTAGATAGGGTCTCACACTCTCTCTAATCAAACTAACAGTCGGTACAGATGCAAATTTGGTGACAATACTTATCATGAAGGGATAAGTCTAGTCCTAACGAAATTATGCACTATGACTCCGCAATGCATCATGTTAAATATATACTACACCTAGTATTAATCACACACTTCTCATCCTCTCGAGGAGTTCTCCCGACAAGAGACCAAAATCTCTACCATAAACATAAGGTCAAATGGGTAGCACCCATGAAGTTCCGCATACTCAGTGTGTATAACTATTCCAGCCCCAAAATTGCCCCACAATATTCCTGATTAGGATACGCATCCCTCAATTTTTTCCAAACCAAATCACATGCATATAAATGCATTATTACCAAAAATTTTATGGTCTTACAACAACTTATTGCATTAATAAAACTTTAGAGCTACTACATGCTCCAATCCACCCAATCCAAGGAAGTTAACAAACAAAGCATATATATATAGATAAGCAAATAGTTTAGATGTTTCAACATTCCCAAAACACATTGGTTACACAACAGAACCCAATGATTACAAAACGATAATTCACCGATTACAAAATGGATTAGTCAAAACAAAACCATCCCCTCGGCATTACCACCACTACCGTCCCTCACTGGACCGTCAAAGCTGGTCATCCCCAAACATGAGATAACCTACGAGCTTACAAGCCACGGACAAGAACTACTGGTGTGTCCCAACTGGGACTTGGGAACTCAACTCACCAACGGCCCTCGAGCTTTGGCATGACTATCCCCCAAAACGGTATTGCTCCTGTGCAGTCAAATAAGGCTGGACCTGACTAGGTTGCGAGACTTCCAAAGAAGCTCCTGGCTGAGTACAGAAACGCCTGATATGACCTGGCTGATTACACACCCAACAGGTAAACAACTCCCAAGCACGAGACTGGTTCAAAGTCTGAGCTGATGAAGGCCCCAACAACTGTTTCCCCACTGAACATTCAATCGACCCAAAACCTAGCTGGCTAGATGATTCTAGTGGTGCAACTACTGGTAGAACTGCCAACCCTGCTCTCTTCTTTTGGGAACACACCGAAGACTTGTGGCCTAACTGACCACATCTGAAACAGCTAGCAGATCCCCTACCTAAGGCTGGCCTAAAACCTGAACCTCACTGGACCTCCCAACAGAAGAGTCCGAAACCCCATACGAAGAAAAGGACATAGCCTGGGACTGAACACACTTTCGCCTCCACCTCTTACCGGGTCTAGAGTACCTATAAGCCGTAGGAGTTACCGAGATGGCCTCCTCCCTAATCCAACCAACATTCCCAATCATGGCCTCTTCCCTATTCTGGCCCATAGCTAGCACTGCTGCCTCCACATGGGCCGCAGCCCAGACAAGCACACTATAGCTCCTATGCCAAGACCCAGTAATCCTTTCCCGGATGCTATCGCACAGCCTACCCTCAAACTCTGAACAATGCAATTCCTCCGTCTCCACCAATTCCGGGGCAAACCTTGACAGATTAGCAAACCATGCCTCAAACTGCACCAAAGGAGTAGTACCTTGGCGTAATTCCACAAACTATTTTCGCAACTCTTCCCGTGCGGAAGGAGGGAAATCACAACTTCCTCGTCTAGTCATCCTAGTAAAAGTAACAAAGGCATTAGCACAACAACAAAGGTGCCGAAACTATAATACTAGCGTCCTAACACGATGGACCGCTATAATTCATTCCACATAAGCACATAAACACCTAAACACTTACGAATTTCATTTCCGGATAATGATAGTCCCGAGGCGTTACTAGAGTTCCAGTTATAAACAACATTGATAAAGTGCCTTTCCAACAGGACTCCCAGAAACCCAAGGATCCAATCAACATCCAAGAAACTATATTCCATACCCACATAGTCACATAAACATGTTGTCACATAAGCACCTAACATTACACCTAAGACTCTAACAAGTGAGACAAACCCAATGTGATTCTAATCACTTCCCACATACCCAAAATATTCGAACCCGGTACGCTCTGATGCCAAGTTGTCACGCCCTCAAAATAATACATAAAACCCATCATTTTATACATGCAATGATGTACGAGAAATAAATATCTTTCTATTAATCAAAGCAGCTCTTACAGAAATATTACATGCTACTAACAAACAAATGCCCTACAGGCTTACAACTTTCCAAGTTAACACTTGGTTACAGAAAGAGAAGAGTGCTAACTCAATACATCTTAAGCCCTTGGCTTGAATTTACATATAATACATCAAAGAAAGCAAAACAACAAAAGCAGTCTATCTGCCTCTACCCTCCCAAACTACGCCATTGGAAGTGGCATGTTTCCTGTACCTGAAAATAGTGTCCCATATAGGGTGAGCCACAGCCCAGTAGAAATATACTAAACCAACTATAAACAATGACTAAGATAATAGCGTTCAATGGGTGGTCCACACTTATATTCCAGTTTATACCGTGTTACAGTTTCACGACAATCATGTCCATGTTACATTCGCTTTCCGTTTCTTATCCAATTCTCAATTCATAACTATGACTCAGAACCTGGTCAAACAACCTATATGAGACAGACACTCATATTAAGCATTTACATTTCGCAATAGATAAGCATACTAGCTATATCAATACATCAACAGATAACCATACAAGTTGTATCAATACATCAACAAATAAGCATATTAGCTGTATCTGCACTTCAATAGATAAGCATATGAGTTGTAGCTGCACTTCAATAGATAAGCATATGAGCTGTATCTGCATAACACAATTTCCGATATAGAGGTTTAGCCCCTTTCTTCCAATAAACCTTCTGGTTTAGAGGTACAGCCCATTTCTTCCAATAGACCGTGGAGTACAGCCCCTTTCTCCTCCCACACAAACAATGTATATAAACAGTTATCATATACAATCAATCAATACATAAAGTTAATGTATTATTCCAATCGCTATATTCAATAGTACACTTAATCGATTAGTTTTAGTTTGCCTAATCATCATGCATTGTCTACAACAATCAAGACTATCCTCCACCGATAGCCCAAAGCTGTTATTTCTAAACAGAAAATAAATGCGCCAAATGGGTAAAATATTGACATTTCAATTTGGTGAGTGATAAACAATCCAGCTACACCCTTTAATCCCATAGATTCCCAATTCCAACATTTTCAATTCCATTTCTCATTTCTCACATTTATTTCACAAATTAATTTAACAATGCAATTAGGGCATTTCCCATAATTAACAAAACAACCCTAAGGTTACATTTCTATCAACAATCCAACACGCATAAAGGTAATAATAAATAAAACCCCAACTTTTGTAAAATTACACAAAGACCCAGACTTTCTCCAAATTACCCAACAACCCCCAACATACCAAAATGCTAAGATTCAAAGACAAAACTCATAAGGGGGAGTAGGATATCCCTACCTCAAATTCGGAGCTCAAAGGGAGAAGATGACGAAACCCAAAGTGCTCCAAAACTCAATATGCTCGGATCAAAACGTAGCCCTCGACGATCAACACAACTTTTGTAAATGCCAAAGGTGAGAAAATCGCTCCTACTAGATCAATACTTAGAGAGAAGTTGAGTTTTAGTGAGAGAAGCTCTCAAATGGCTTTTTCGGAAAAGTAAGAGAGAGAAAGGATGTTGAAAAGTGATTCAAAAATGGAATCCCAAAGTTAATATAAAAATCGCCCTGTCGACCATGGAAAACCCCGCTCGAACGTAACTCACAGACTCCTACTCGAGCGTCAAAACTCCCGTTCGAGCGGCGGATACACACTCCCAGAACTTTTGCTGAACCAAGTCCCTGCTCGAGTGTAAAACTTCCCGCTCGAGCATCACACACAAACTTATGCTCAAGCGTCCGAACTCCCGCTCGAGCATCCAATAATGCAGAGGGAAAACGCTGGAGGATGGAAAATCACGCTCGAGTGTCAAAACACCCGCTCGAGCGGAGAAGCAACAACGAAGGGCCCGCTCGAGCGTCAAAATCTTCGCTCGAGCGTGAAGGCAAAAACCTGGGCAACTACTTTTGGTTTCTAAGTTCAACCAACCTGTAACAACCTGCCCAGCACATCCTATAACTCAAATACAACGTGTTGAATGACGGAAATAAGATAATACAACAGCCAATACTACAGGACCTAAGTCTGGAACACTGTACATAAAGGGGGTGAAACCCGGGATCGCTATAATCTCCCCCCCCCCCCTTAAAGAATTTCGTCCCCGAAATTTAGAAAACACCAAAGTTACAAGGCCAACCGACTACAAAGTACTCAACACCCGAGCACTTAGAAAAGAAACTATTCTCTCAATGAATTTCTAGTTAACTCCCACAAAAGAAAGGACTAACTAAGGAAGTACATTTCAAGACAACACTCAGGCACAAAAGACCTCAACAAAACTAAACTCTTCCCGAGATAAATCACCAAAACACCCGACTAGTGCTCCCAGCTAAGTCACTACTCAATGATCAAAATTTCAAATCAAACAACCAATGCAAATCTTTTGTACAAATATAAGGGAATTTATTTTCTTGTTCATGAGGCACTTCTCCAAGAAAACTCAAATTTTCAACGTTAGCATTCCAAAACAAACTTTGCATTTTCCATGCGAAACTTAAAAGTTTTGTAAACATTTTGCATAAACACGGCGTCATTCATAACACATGACCATCCACAATTCACTTGTCAAATACCTCTCATTGAAATGTTTCATAACGTTTAAGTTAAATCAATTTCTCAACAATATTACAATTTAATATTTAACAACCTGACCCATTACTGGTCACTTCATCCCTATTGAAGGGGCCATTTACAATATATGCTACAACATGCATTCCTTTCAAATCTAAAAACTTCCAATATACATGATTCACAATTTCATAACACAATTAAAGTTCATGGTATATTTCCAGTTCCTCAATACATTCTACACGGGCAATATTACATTAAACTTCCATTTCAGGGTAAGTTTCGAAATATTTCCATAAACTAAAACATATGCAATGTTTCACAACTTAAGACATGTCCAATGCTCTTAGATTTTAACAACACAACAGAAATACGGTATATGCTCAACATCCATAGATAGTTCTGTATTTTTCTTGCGGAGCTGAAATTCACTCACCCAAGTGGTTTCCTCAACCCCCATTACGTTTTCATAATACCTTACGAATGGAAAAGTCCGGCCTAGCCAGACTCGATAACAACGATAATAGTAAGACACATTCAATCACTACAGTGTTCTGAGACATCCACCACGTCTCGACTACTCACAACACTCAAACCAGTATTTGGTACTTAATATCCCAACAAAGGAAAACACGGAAACATTTGTACACAAGGCTTCCAGTCGACTCTCACAAAACACGTATGTAAGACGAAGCACGGGTAGGGAACAATATTACGGCACATTACTACCCCCCTACTTCAAGGTCTCGCCAAAATCACACAGCATATAACCGGCAACTCAGGCTAGGTCGTGTCTAACTTCTCGTAAAATATTCAGGTTCGTAAGGCTACCACTAAACACGCCATTTACAACTGGCCACAGCCGAGCTCAAAGATTTCTTTCAAATTATTTTCCCGAAAATAAGGGTAGCAAAACTCACGTTTCAATTCAAAATCGTTTTAGTTTACGAAGAGTACTCAATGACCCCTCAGTGAATCTCAACACAGCCATCCCACAAAACCCGCGATACTCACAGTGATGACACAATACCCAAAAATAGAACTTTCATAAAAAAAAAGGACTTCTAAACACTTAAAATTTTCAATAACGTAACGACATAACAGATAACATTGCACACCCCTATGCCTTGCACGCACAAACAAGGGCCAAATGAGTCAAAACGACTCTAACAAGGTGCCTTACTCACTTTTCACAACTCTACTACCTTGCTTGTGTTACCACTATCCAAACTTGACGACGGACACTTATGTCGAAGTGACCTGACTTAACCAAACATCCAACCTCTCGACTTCAATAAGAAACCACACCATTGCCTTATCAAGGTATTCACCTACGATTTTCTAGGACTGATCCCCTTCCACACGTCATCTAATAACAACCTACGAACCACACACTAACACGTACCGCACTAGGCAAAACCTCCTTATTTTGCAAGCTATCTTACTCCCATACCGAGCCCCCCCATGACCCATAGGGTCCACTCTTTACCCCGCATCTTAGTTGTCACTCATCCCGAGAGTACCATCACGAGGCCTAGCCTCCGTGCCAAACCACTAGCCAATGCTACCGCTAGACAACCACCATGAACCAAACCCCAACATCGTCGCCTGTCGCCGACAAGGCTTTCACAGATTCACCATTCTAAATTTCTGGAGGAGTAAAAGTCCTCAACCTTCTCATTATCATCCCAAACCTTTCTTCGCAAAGACTAAACCATAGTGACTCTACTCACGGCTCACACCCAAACCATGGGTTATACACCCAACCAATCCTGTCGTCAGCATCGCCTGACCTACCCGGTATTAAGGTACAAACCTATCATATTCTACCATCAAAAAGGAGTCTGGGAACTTAAGAAACACCCGTTACACCACCGCTCGGGATATAACACCAGCTGCTCACCACACACCACTCCCGATGCCAATAACCACTATCTTAGATAGGGTCTCACACTCTCTCTAATCAAACTAACAATCGGTACAGATGCAAATTTGGTGACAATACCTATCATGAAGGGATAAGTCTAGTCTTAACGAAATTATGTACTATGACTCCGCAAAGCATCATATTTAATATATACTACACCTAGTATTAATCACACACTTCACATCCTCTCGAGGAGTTCTCCTGACAAGAGACCAAAATCTCTACCATAAACATAAGGTCAAATGGGTAGCACCCATGAAGTTCCGCATACTCAGCGTGTATAACTATTCAAGCCCCAAAATAGCCCCACAATAGTCCTGATTAGGATACGCATCCCTCAATTTTTCCCAAACCAAATCACATGCATATAAATGCATTATTACCAAAAATTTTATGGTCTTACAACAACTTATTGCATTAATAAAACTTTAGAGCTACTACATGATCCAATCCACCCAATCCAAGGAAGTTAAGAAACAAAGCATATATATATATATATATAGATAAGCAAACAATTTAGATGTTTCAACATTCCCAAAACACATTGGTTACACAACAGAACCCAATGATTACAAAACGATAATTCACCGATTACAAAATGGATTAGTCAAAACAAAACCATCCCCTCGGCATTACCACCACTACCGTCCCTCCCTGGACCATCAAAGTTGGTCATCCCCAAACATGAGATAACCTACGAGCTTACAAGCCACGGACAAGAACTACTGGTGTGCCCCAACTGGCCACACCTGGAACAACTGCAAATTTCCCCAACTGGGACTTGGGAACTCAACTCACCAAAGGCCCTCGAGCTTTGGCATGACTGTTCCCCAAAACGGTATTGCTCCTGTGTAGTCAAATAAGGCTGGACTTGACTAGGTTGCGAGACTTCCAAAGAAGCTCCTGGCTGAGTACAGAAACACCTGATATGACCTGGCTGATTACACACCCAACAGGTAAACGACTCCCAAGCACGAGACAGGTTCAAAGTCTGAGTTGATGAAGGCCCCAAAAACTGTTTCCCCACTGAACATTCAATCAACCCAAAACCTAGCTGGCTAGATGATTCTGGTGGTGCAACTATTGGTAGAACTGCCAACCCTGCTCTCTTCTTCTGGGAACACACCGAAGACTTGTGGGCTAACTGACCACATCTGAAACAGCTAGCCAATCCCTTACCTGAGGCTGGCCTGAAACCCGAACCTCACTGGACCCCCTAACAGAAGAGTCCGAAACCCCATATGAAGAAAAGGACATAGCCTGGGACTGAACACACTTTCGCCTCCACCTCTTACCAGGTCTAGAGTACCTATAAGCCGTAGGAGTTACCGAGATGGCCTCCTCCCTAATCCAACCAACATTCCCAACCATGGCCTCTTCCCTATTCTGGCCCATAGCTAGCACTGCTGCCTCCACATGGGCCGCAACCCCGATAAGCACACTATAGCTCCTATGCCAAGACCGAGCAATCCTTTCCCGGATGCTATCGCACAGCCTACCCTCAAACTCTAAACAACGCAATTCCTCCGTCTCCACCAATTCCAGGGCAAACCTTGACAGATTAGCAAACCATGCCTCAAACTGCACCAAAGGAGTAGTACCTTGGCGTAATTCCACAAACTGTTTCCGTAACTCTTCCCGTGCGGAAGGAGGGAAATCACAACTTCCTTATCTAGTCATCCTAGTAAAAGTAACAAAGGTATTAGCACAACAACAAAGGTACCGAAACTATAATACTAGCGTCCTAACACGATGGACAGCTATAATTCATTCCACATAAGCACATAAACACCTAAACACTTACGAATTTCATTTCCGAATAATGATAGTCCTGAGGCGTTACTAGAGTTCCGGTTAGAAACAGCATTGATCAGGTGCCTTTCCAACAGGACTCCCAGAAACCCAAGGATCCAATCAACATCCAAGAAACTATATTCCATACCCACATAGTCACATAAACATGTTGTCACATAAGCACCTAACATTACACTTAAGTCTCTAACAAGCGAGAGAAACCCAGTGTGATTCTAATCACTTCCCACGTACCCAAAGTATTCGAACCCGGTACGCTCTGATGCCAAGTTGTCACGCCCTCAAAATAATACATAAAACCCATCATTTTAGACATGCAATGATGTATGAGAAATAAATATCTTTCTATTAATCAGAGTAGCTCTTACAGAAATATTACATGCTATTAACAAACAAATGCCCCACGGGCTTACAGTTTTCCAAGTTAACACTTGGTTACCGAAAGAGAAGAGTACTAACTCAATACATCTTAAGCCCTTGGCTTGAATTTACATATAATACATCAAAGAAAGCAAAACAACAAAAGCAGTCTATCTGCCTCTAGCCTCCCAAACTACGCCATTGGAAGTGGCATGTTTCCTGTACCTGAAAATAGTGTCCCATATAGGGTGAGCCACAGCCCAGTAGAAATACACTAAACCAACTATAAACAATGACTAAGATAATAGCGTTCAATGGGTGGTCCACACTTATATTCCAGTTTATACCGTGTTACAGTTTCACGACAATCATGTCCATGTTACATTCGCTTTCCGTTTCTTATCCAATTCTCAATTCATAACTATGACTCAGAACCTGGTCAAACAACCTATATGAGACAGACACTCATATTAAGCATTTACATTTCGCAATAGATAAGCATACTAGCTATATCAATACATCAACAGATAACCATACAAGCTGTATCAATACATCAACAAATAAGCATATTAGCTGTATCTGCACTTCAATAGATAAGCATATGAGTTGTATCTGCACTTCAATAGATAAGCATATGAGCTGTATCTGTATTACACAATTTTCGATTTAGAGGTCCAGCCCCTTTCTTCCAATAAACCTTCTGGTTTAGAGGTACAGCCCCTTTCTTCCAATAAACCGTGAGTACAGCCCCTTTCTCCTCCCACACAAACAATGTATATAAACAGTTATCATATACAATCAATCAATACATAAAGTTAATGTATTATTCCAATCGCTATATTCAATAGTGCACTTAATCGATTAGTTTTAGTTTGCCTAATCATCATGCATTATCTACAACAATCAAGACTATCCTCCACCGATAGCCCAAAACAGTTATTTCTAAATAGAAAATAAATGCGCCAAATGGGTAAAATATTGACATTTCAATTTGGTGAGTGATAAATAATCCAACTACACCCTTTAATCCCATACATTCCCAATTCCAACATTTTCAATTCCATTTCTCATTTCTCACATTTATTTCACAAATTAATTTAACAATGCAATTAGGGCATTTCCCATAATTAACAAAACAACCCTAAGGTTTCATTTCTATCAACAATCCAACATTCATCTCATTTCTCTATGCCAAACACGCATAAAGGTAATAATAGATAAAACCCCAACTTTTGTAAAATTACAAAAAGACCCAAACTTTCTCAAAATTACCCAACGACCCCCAACATATCAAAATGCTAAGATTCAAAGACAAAACTCATAAGGAGGAGTAGGATATCCCTACCTCAAATTCGGAGCTCAAAGGGAGAAGATGACGAAACCCAAAGTGCTCCAAAACTCAATATGCTCGGATCAAAACGTAGCCCTCGACGATCAACACAACTTTTGTAAAGGCCAAAGGTGAGAAAATCGCTCCTTTTAGATCAATACTTAGAGAGAAGTTGAGTTTTAGTGAGAGAAGCTCTCAAATGGCTTTTTTGGAAAAGTAAGAGAGAAAGGATGTTGACAAGTGATTCGAAAATGGAATCCCGAAGTTAATATAAAAATCGCCCTGTCGACCATGGAAAACCCCGGTCTAGCGTAACTCACAGACTCCCGCTCGAGCGTAACTCACAGACTCCCGTTCGAGCGGCGGATACACACTCCCAGAACTTTTGCTGAACCAAGTCCCTGCTCGAGCGTAAAACTTCCCGCTCGAGCATCACACACAAACTTACGCTCAAGCGTCAGAACTCCCGCTCGAGCGTCCAATAATGCAAAAGGAAAATGCTGGGGGATGGAAAATCACGCTCGAGTGTCAAAACACCCGCTCGAGCGAAGAAGCAACAACAAAGGGCCCGCTCGAGCGTCAAAATCTCCGCTCGAGCGTGAAGGCAAAAACCTGGGCAACTACTTTTGGTTTCTAAGTTCAACCAACCTGTAACAACCTGCCCAACACATCCTATAACTCAAATACAACGTGTTGAAGGACGGAAATAAGATAATACAACAGCTAATACTACGGGACCTAAGTCCGGAACACTGTACATAAAGGGGGTGAAACCCGGGATCGCTATAGCTTAAATCTCTCAAACCTATTCTAAAAGCTCTTAACAAAAAAGAGTATAGTGAGATTTCTACCAGAGTTGGGATTGCAAAGGATCATCTCCTTAATTCTCAAATTAAGCTTGATAAAGATCCGATGAACCTGACTCTTCAGGTGGAGGAAAGGGCTACCTATGGCAGCTATGTGGATCTCAGTAAAGCTGAGGAAAGCCTCGCTCGTCAGAAATCTCATGTCCAATGGTTAGGTTTGGGGGATAGAAACTCCAAATTCTTCTTTAGAACTGTTAAAGGAGATGTGTATAGGGGGCAGATCCACAGTGTTGTTCTTCCTAATGGGGATAGAGTGACTAAAAGTGAAGAGGTCCATAAATCTTTTGTGGACTCTTTCAGTAATTTGTTTGGGAAGCCTTTCGGTGACCATTATAATGGTTATGATAGGATTAGTACCCTGGTCAACAAAAAAGTTTCTGAAGTCCAGTATCAAACCCTTGCAAGGGAGGTTACTGAGAAGGAGATTACTGATGCCTTTCATTCCCTAAAAGCTAATAAGGCCCCTGGGCCTGATGGGTTTTCTGCGGGTTTTTTTCTTAAAGCTTGGGATATTGTGGGGAGAGAGGTTATTGAAGCCATCAAATCTTTTTCTTACATCGGGGGAGCTTCTTCAAGAATTGAATAGTACCACCATTGCTCTTATTCCTAAGACCCCCAATGCTGAAAAAGTGGGGGATTTCAGACCTATCTCATGTTGTAATACTTTGTATAAGTGTATCTCTAAGATCATTGCTGATAGGATTAAAATTGTTCGCCATGACCTCATTGATCTTGTGCAATCAGCTTTTGTCCCTAGGAGGAGAATTGCTGATAATATTTTTCTTTCCCAAGAGCTTATGAGGGGCTACCATAAATCTTCACCTACTCCCAGGTGTGCTATGAAAGTGGATATTATGAAAGCTTATGATAATGTTAGATGGGATTTTGTTCTTGATGTTCTAACAGCTATGGGGTTCCCTCATAATAGTATCATTTGGATAAAAGCTTGCATGACTAGCCCTTCCTATTCCATTTGTATTAATGGGAGTCTGCATGGCTATTTTAGGGGGGAGAGAGGGTTGAGGCAAGGTGATTGTCATGACCCCAAATCGCCCCTAGTAGTTTGGTGCCGTGATGGCCAGTAATCCGGGATTACCGAAGGCCAACTTACAAAATCCACACACAACAGAGTATAAACATATGGGGCTCACAAGTACGGGAGCAATTTATACAAACAGATTGGTCCATGAGAGCTGTGCATAAGTCAAATGAGATAGCAACCATTTACATATGGGTTATAACTTAATTACAAACAAAGCAAAGTACAAATTACATTTTACATATTAGCAAAGGGCTCCACAAGCCGACATAAACAAATTGTACGAATTATAGGTCTAAGAACACAGTCTGCCAGGTTGCCGACATCTTCTTTGCCGACATAACAATGACACAAAACACACATCTTGATCACAAGGCTTCTCAAGCCGACGTATGCAACATACGGGTATTACAAATCGAGAAGCATGATTTCCAAGACTGCCGACGTAAATACAGGTTAAGTCGGCATAATCAAAAACCCAAAATAAGCTCCAGAATCACATCTAGGCGTCACCGCCTTCTTGTTCATCACCTACATATATATAGAGAGGGTGGGCTTGGATACTCAGTGAATGGTATAAATAATGCAGGGGTTTGCATGAATAATAGCCGAAATCCTTTCAAAATGATACAAGACAAAACTCTATATATAACAAGGAATGGACCTCGTCCATCTAACAAATCTTCAAAGTTTCAAGGGATACTTACTAGCATCACATATTACAAATAATAACATTCCGGCAACCATATCCACGCGGTAATCCGTCCGTGGCAAAACAAGACAAAACAAAAAAGGCATCTCAAACAAGGGTGCTACAAAAGTTTATAGTCCTCTAGCACAAGGGACCTATTTTACAAAGGCCCGTAGCCTTTTAACACGAGAGTGCTGCGAAAGTTTAGAGTCCTCCGGCACAAGGGACTTTCAAGACAAGATGTGCTGCGAAAGTTTAGAGTCCTCTAGCACAAGGGACTTCCAAAACGAGATGTGCTGCGAAAGTTTAGAGTCGTCCAGCACAAGGGACTTTCCGAGAAGGTCATCAAGACAAGATCATACCTGATATACAAAACAAGGACAATTATTCATGCTTAACAAACACTTTCAAAACAAAGCAAAACAAAGTCTTTATCAAAACATATAACATAGCTTTATTAAAAATATCACTCACATGGTTCCTCAAACGTCGGGGTCGAGGCCAGTCCCAGTCCTACAAACACAAGGTAGAGTCTATTGAATGCACTACTCAAAACAAGTCTAGCATGCATGCAAATGACCTCGGCATTCACCAAAGACTAAGTTAAATCGAAACAAACACAATTTCTTATCTCCGGAAAACATGCTGGGCAACCACCAGTTCTTGGCCGAGGTCCCACACCTTCTCGCCGAGGTGTGGTCCCGACAGCCATATTCAAAAGTGATGTCGGGAAAATCTGGGTTTCCCTCTAGATAAACATAAAGAACATGAGCATGAAGAACATGAAGGACATGAACATGAGGGAGATGAATACAAAGATCAAAACTTGCTATTACAAATGCTGAGATTTCATGCTATGAATTCAAAAACATGGACCTGGGTACCCATACTCAAGGACCTTATCAAAACAAACACAAAAACATGAGCCTTAATGCAAACTTTCGGATCAAACGAGGCTCTTCTTCAAAAACACTTGAAAACCGTTTTCTCTTTCTAAAACCAACTTTAAATTGATGAATGACGTGTAGAACAGGTTTGATCGTGCAATGCAGCTAGATGATCAATAAGAATAACAAGAATAGGTTAAGATTCTAACCTCAAAACTCGAATCTAACGGCTCAAGCTCCAACGATCAAGCTTGGAAGTTCACTCTCTCTCTAGCTCAAACTTCACCTTCTTCTTCCTAGAGTTTCTCACTCTAAAAGGCAAGATTGATACAAAAACATATGCTCCTCACGACAATCACTGACTTAATCCCTCTGCTGGGACACGTGGCATCGTCTGATTGGCTCTGTCTAAAAAGGCGACTAACATGACAAGACAAGACCAAGACAAAGTGTACTCAACAAGCTAGGCGGCATGAACACACCGGCAAGTAACGACATCGGCTAACAACAAGACTCCGGCAATCAAGGGGCAAGGACATTGGCTTGGAAGGACAACACTTGACTAAACTGTGCCACACCTTGGCCTAGATGTGCCACACCTCGGTCTAGGTCGTACCATTCCAGGAACAAAATTATCATGCAAGGATCAAGGATCTAAAACGCCTAGATATTAACATCTCGGCCCAGATGATGCACATCTCAGTCCAGGCGCCGCGCACCTCGGCCCAGATGGTGACATCTCGGCCAATATGTCAGGGTGAAGATGGAAGTCAACCAACGGGGTTCCAAGATAGTTCTAAGTGACAAAGGTCTCGAAGGTGTCTAGGCTTAAGATGACCTCGACAACGCACCAGACGAGAACAAAGCATGCAAGCAATCACTCAAGCAAAACAAGACAAGATTTGCAAATGCACATATTAAGACAAGATCATCCATAAATGTATGCAAGTATGACTAAGTATGACTGTGCTCGGCGATTGTCATAACTCTGCCTCTTCCTCTGGCTCTCTCCCGAACCCTGGTATCTGTTCAAGTTAGCTTCAGCCAGAATAGCTTTGTCGAACACTCCAGCATAGGTCAGCATGTTGAGCATGTTAACCCGGTCTTGTATCGGTCCACGGAGCCCACTTTTGAACTTCCTGGCCTTCATATACTCATCATTGACCATGTGGGGTGCGTACCTTGCCAACTCGGTAAAGGCACAGTCATATTCAGCTACTGTTCTACTGCCTTGCGTCAAAGTCTGAAACTCGGTAGCCTTGCGATTCCGGACACTTAAAGGAAAATGTTTGGTGTAGAACAATTCTAAAAATCGGGTCCAGGTCAAGTCTGGATTGCTTTCTCGAACCGTTATCCACCATCTGCGGGTGTCGTCATCTAGTGTAAAAGCTGCTAATGTCACCTTCTGGGTGTCGGTGCTGGGAAAGATCTCGAACAACTTTTCCATTTCCAAAACCCAAGCTTCGGCCTTCATCGGTTCTATGCCCCCTTGGAATCTTGGTGGCTTCATTTTCTTGAACTCCCAGATCAGAGCTATCGTGCCGTCCCCATATAAAGCTGCCTGTGGGGGCACTTGTGGTACTGGAGGAGGTGGAGGTGGAACTGCATTTCGGCCGTTTGTCTGCTCGGCCTGAGCTGATGTAGCACTAGCATACTGCTGTCTTGTCTGCCTTAACACATGGGCCAAACCTTCAACTATCCTTTCCAGTCTGTCCAATCTGTCCTCAGACTGATCTCGGCCAACTGGAGGTCTATCTCTCCTCATGATGCTATGAGTATGCAAAATGTGACTTTTAAACAAGACGAACAAATAATCACGTAGGTAGGTAACAATTAAGCATGCCGAGATGATGCACACATTGACCACATAGCAAACAATATGATGCAATCCAAACATCTTTCTAAGGGGAAATCCTCTGCTCTTTAGGACTCAAAGTGTGTGAATGAAGTACACCAAGGAACTTGTGCTCTGATACCATTCTGTCACGACCCCAAACCGCCCCTAGTAGTTTGGTGCCGTGATGGCCAGTCATCCAGGATTACCAAAGGCCAACTTACAAATCCACACACAACAGTGTATAAATATATGGGGCTCACAAGTACGGGAGCAATTTATACAAACAGATTGGTCCATGAGAGCTGTGCATAAGTCAAATGAGATTGCAACCATTTACATATGGGTTATAACTTAATTACAAACAAAGCAAAGTACAAATTACATTTTATATATTAGCAAAGGGCTCCATAAGCCGACATAAACAAATTGTACGAATTACAGGTCTAAGAACACAGTCTGCCAGGTTGTCGACATAACAATGACACAAAACACACATCTTGATCAAAAGGCTTCTCAAGCCGACGTATGCGACATACAGGTATTACAAATCGAGAAGCATGATTTTCAAGACTGCCGACGTAAATACAAGTTAAGCCGGCATAATCAAAAACCAAAAATAAGCTCCAGAATCACATCTAGGTGTCACCGCCTTCTTATTCATCACCTACATATATATAGAGAGGGTGAGCTTGGATACTCAGTGAATGGTATAAATAATAAAGGGGTTTGCATGAATAATAGCCGAAATCCTTTCAAAACGATACAAGACAAAACTCTATATATAACAAGGAATGGACCTCGTCCATCTAACAAATCTTTAAAGTTTCAAGGGATACTTACTAGCATCACATATTACAAATAATAACATTCCGGCAACCATATCCACGCGGTAATCCGTCCGTGGCAAAACAAGACAAAACAAAAGAGGCATCTCAAACAAGGGTGCTACAAAAGTTTAGAGTCCTCTAGCACAAGGGACCTACGTTACAAAGGCCCGTAGCCTTTTAACACGAGAGTGCTGCAAAAGTTTAGAGTCCTCCGGCACAAGGGACTTTCAAGACAAGATGTGCTGCGAAAGTTTAGAGTCCTCCAACATAAGGGACTTTCAAGACAAGACGTGCTGTGAAAGTTTAGAGTCCTCCAACACAAGGGACTTCCAAAACGAGATGTGCTGCAAAAGTTTACAGTCGTCCAGCACAAGGGAATTTCCGAGAAGGTCATCAAGACAAGATCATACTTGATGTACAAAACAGGGACAATTATTCATGCTTAACAAACACTTTCAAAACAAAGCAAAACAAAGTCTTTATCAAAACGTATAACATAGCTTTATTAAAAATACCACTCACATGGTTCCTCAAACGTCGGGGTGAAGGCCAGTCCCAGTCCTACAAACACATGGTAGAGTCTATTGAATGCACTACTCTAAACAAGTCTAGCATGCATGCAAATGACCTCGGCATTCACCAAAGACTAAGTCAAATCGAAACAAACACAGTTTCTTATCTCCGGAAAACATGCTGGGCAACCACCAGGTCTTGGCCGAGGTCCCACACCTTCTCTCCGAGGTGTGGTCCCGACGGCCATATTCAAAAGCGAAGTCGGGAAAATCTGGGTTTCCCTCTTGATAAACATGAAGAACATGAGCATGAAGAACATGAAGGACATGAACATGAGGGAGATGAATACAAAGATCAAAACTTGCTATTACAAAAGCTGAGATTTCATGCTATGAATTCAAAAACATGGACCTGGGTACCCATACTCAAGGACCTTATCAAAACAAACACAAAAACATGAGCCTTAATGCAAACTTTCGGATCAAATGAGGCTCTTCTTCAAAAACACTTGAAAACCGTTTTCTCTTTCTAAAACCAACTTTAAATCGATGAATGGCGTGTAGAACAGGTTTGATCGTGCAATGCAGCTAGATGATCAATAAGAACAACAAGAATAGGTTAAGATTCTAACCTCAAAACTCGAATCTAACGGCTCAAGCTCCAACGATCAAGCTTGGAAGTTCACTCTCTCCCTAGCTCAAACTTCACCTTCTTCTTCCTATAATTTCCCTCTCTAAAAGGCAAGATTGATACAAAAAGATATGCTCCTCACGACAATCACTGACTTAATCCCTCTGCCGGGACACGTGGCATCGGCTGATTGGCTCTGTTTAAAAAGGCGATTGACATGACAAGACAAGACCAAGACAAAGTGTACTCAACAAGCTAGGCGGCAAGAACACACCGGCAAGTAACGACATCGGCTAACAACAAGACTCCGGCAATCAAGGGGCAAGGACATCGGCTTGGAAGGACAACACTTGACTAAACTGTGCCACACCTTGGCCTAGATGTGCCACACCTCGGTCTAGGTCGTACCATTCCAGGAACAAAATCACTGATGCAAGGATCAAGGATCTAGAACGCCTAGATATTAACATCTCGGCCCAGATGATGCACATCTCGGTCCAGGCGACGCGCACCTCGGCCTAGATGGTGACATCTCGGCCAATATGTCAGGGTGAAGATGGAAGTCAACCAACGGGGTTCCAAGATAGTTCTAAGTGACAAAGGTCTCGAAGGTGTCTAGGCTTAAGATGACCTCGACAACGCACCAGACGAGAACAAAGCATGCAAGCAATCACTCAAGCAGAACAAGACAAGATTTGCAAATGCACATATTAAGACAAGATCATCCATAAATGTATGCAAGTATAACTAAGTCAAAATGAGGGTTGTTACATCCTACCCCCCTTAAAGAAGTTTGCTCCCCAAACTTGAGTTACCTTGTTCCAAAAACAATTCTGGATGTCGGACTTTCATTTCCTCTTTCATTTCCCATGTACCATCCTCTCCGTAATGCTCCTTTCATTGAACTTTCACCATTGGTATCGACTTGCTTCTCAACTGCTTCCCTTGTCTATCGACAATCCATATAGGTTTCTTTTCGTAGCCTAAATCTTCATTAATTACAATTTCGAAATAGTCGATCACGTGTATCGGATCTCGAATATACTTCCTCAACATCGAAACATGAAATACATTATGGACTTGGCTCAATCCTGGCGGCAAAGCAAGTTTGTAGGCAGCGAGGTTAACCTTCTCAAGAATTTCAAAAGGCCCGATGTAACGGGGTGCCAACTTACCCTTTTTCCCAAATCTTGTGACTCCTTTCAGTGGCGAAATCTTCATGAACATGTGGTCCCCGGCTTCAAATTCCATCTCTCTTCTTCTCTAGTCGGCATAACTCTTTTGTCGACTCTGTGCGGTTTTGATTCTTTGTTGAACGAGCTTAATCTTCTCGGTCGTTACTTGAATTAACTCGGGACCAAGCAGAGCTTTGTCTCCTACCTCGGTCCAACATATCGGCGACCTGCATCTTCTTCCATACAGTGCTTCATACGGCGCCATGCCAATGCTAGCTTGATAACTGTTGTTGTAGGTAAATTCCACCAAAGGAAAATGTACTCCCCAACTTCCTTGGAGGTCCAATACACATAGTCTAAGCATATCTTCAAGTGTCTGAATCGTCCTCTCTGTTTGCCCATCAGTTTGGGGATGAAAAGCTGTGCTAAACCTCAACTCGGCTCCGAAAGCCCTTTGTAGGCTTTGCCAAAATCTGGAAACCAACTTCGGATCTCGGTCTGACACAATTGACATCGGCACTCCATGAAGTCTAATGATCTCATTCACATACAACAAAGCAAGTTTATTGGCGTTGAAGGTGGTCTTAACAGGCAAGAAGTGTGCTGACTTAGTTAGTCTATCCACAATAACCCAAATCGAATCCATACCCTTTTATGTCTTCGGCAAACCAACCACAAAGTCCATGGAGATGTGCTCCCATTTCCACTCAAGAATCGGTAAAGGTTGAAGAAGTCCTGCTGGCCTTTGATGTTCTGCTTTCACTTGTTGACAGTACAGACACTGCGACACGAACTCGGCTATCTCTCCTTTCATGTTCGGCCACCAAAACGTCTGCCTCACATCCTGATACATCTTGGTGTTCCCGGGGTGAACAGCAAACTTGGAACCATGAGCTTCCTGCAGAATTTTTCTTTTCAACTCCAGGATGTCGGCTACACACAACCTTCCTTCAAACTTGAGCACTTGATTCTCTATGGTGTACCCTGATCTCGGCTTTGTGATATTCTCATCGGCTACTTTCTTGAAGAATTCATCTTCCATTTGTCTCGTCTTCACTTCCTCAACAATAGTCGGCTCCACTGAGATCGCGGTTATGCATGCCAAATTTCCAACCACCTTTCTGCTCAAAGCATTGGCTACGGTGTTAGCTTTTCCTGGGTGATATTGAATCTGCATATCGTAATCTTTCAACAACTCAAGCCATCTTCTTTGCCTCAAATTCAATTCCTTCTGAGTGAACAAGTACTTCAAGCTTTTATGATCTGTAAAAACCTGACAAGAAGCTCCATACAAGTAGTGGCGCCAAATCTTCGAAGCAAATACCATGGCTGCTAATTATAGGTCATGGGTGGGATAGTTCTTTTCATGTGGCTTCAACTGGCGAGATGCATATGCTATAACCCTACCTTTTTGCACTAATACACAACCCAGACCCTTATGCGAAGCATCACTGTAGACATGGAACTCTTCATTACCTGATGGTAGTACAAGAATTGGTGCCGCGACTAACCTCGTCTTCAACTCCTGGAAGGCTACTTCTCTATCCTTAGTCCATTCGTAAGCCACCCTCTTCTTAGTCAGTTGTGTCAATGGAATTGCAATCCTTGAGAAATCCTTTACGAATTTTCTGTAATAACCAGCCAATCCCAGAAACCTACGAACCTCAGACACATTAGCCAGCCTCGGCCAATTCACAACAGCTTCAATTTTACTTGGATCGACCGAGATACCCTCTTCATCAATTACATGACCGAAAAATGAAATAGTGGAAATCCAAAACTCACACTTATTAAATTTAGCATACAATTTCTGATCCCTCAAAGTCTGTAAGGCAAGTCTCAAATGCTCCTCATGTTTGGCATTGCTCTTAGAGTAGATCAATATATCATCGATGAAGACGACCACAAACTCATCCAGATATGGTTTAATGACTCTGTTCATCAAATCCATAAATGCTGCAGGGGCATTGGTCACTCCAAAAGGCATTGCTAAAAACTCGTAGTGGCCATACCTCGTCCGAAAAGCGGTCTTCTCAACATCCTCGGCTTTGACTTTAAGCTGATGGTAGCCCGACCTAAGGTCAATTTTGGAAAAGACTCGCTCTCCTTGCAACTGATCGAACAAATCGTCTATCCTTGGCAACGGGTACTAATTCTTAATGGTCACCTTATTCAGTTCCCGGTAATCAATACAAAGACGAAGTGTACTATCCTTCTTCTTAACAAATAAGACGGGTGCTCCCCAGGGTGAAGTGCTCGGCCTAATAAAACCCTTATCTAGCAACTCTTGTAGTTGAAGTTTCAATTCCTTAAGCTCGGCGGGGGCCATCCTATAGGGTGTTTTAGAGATGGGCTGGGTTCCTGATATGATGTCAATAGTAAACTCTACCTCTCTATCGACTAAGTGACCAGGCAAATCATTAGGAAAGACTTCGGGGAATTCATTAACCACTGGGACGTCGGCTAACTCAACACTACCATTCAAATTACTTAATATGCTACACAGATAACCTTGACACCCTTTTGGACCAATCTATAGGTTTTCATGGATGAAATTAAGTAAGGTGGGGATACCACACCTTTTCCCTAAAACGTGACCTCGGCTAGGTTTCGGGGTTTTAACGTGACACTCTTAGAAACACAATTTATGGACCCGTGATTTGTCACTAACCAATCCATCCCCAATATAACATCAAAATGAGTTATGTCCAATGGCATTAAATCAGCTAACAGTTCAACATTCCCAATCGCAACAACACATGCTCGATAGATGGATGCAACATTCATTGATCTCCCAGATGGAGTAGATACAGATAATACATAATCAAGGGGTTCTAGTTTCCTATTAATCTTCTCGGCAAACTTAGCAGAAAGGAATGAATGCGTAGAACCCGAATCAATCAATACATATGCACTTTGAGAGCAAATTAAAAGTATACCTGACACCACTGTCTCTGCATTTTGAGTGTCCCCTGGTACCAGTGCAAAAACTCTACCTTGTCTCATCAGTTCTTTCCCAGCGTTGCCTTTCTACACGGAGCCCGAAGTATCCTCATCTTTCTTATCTTCACCAGCCTTCGTTTTTGGGTAGTTCCTCACAAAATGACCTACTTCGCCATATTCATAACAAGCTCCAAACGCCCGACGATAGACCCCGAAATGTGGCTTCCCACAACTGGAACATGTCGGCTTAGTACCGCTCTTCTGTTTTGGGTTGCTTGAACAGCCGACGTTCGCTTTCTTCTTGGTACCAAACTGTACTCGGCGATTGTCATAACTCTGCCTCTTCCTCTGGCTCTCTCCTGAACCCTGGTATCTGTTCAAGTTAGCTTCGGCCAGAATAGCTTTGTCCAACACTTCGGCATAGGTCGGCATGTTGAGCATGTTAACCCGGTCTTGTATCGGTCCACCAAGCCCACTTTCGAACTTCCTAGCCTTCATATACTCATCATTAACCGTGTGGGGTGCGTACCTTGCTAACTCGGTAAAGGCACGGTCATATTCAGCTACTGTTCTACTGCCTTGCGTCAAAGTCTGAAACTCGGTAGCCTTGAGATTCCGAACACAAAGGAAAATGCTTGGTGTAGAACAATTCTAAAAATCGGGTCCAGGTCAAGTCTGGATTGCTTTCTCGAACCGTCATCCACCATCTGCGGGCGTCGTCATCTAGTGTAAAAGATGCTAATGTCACCTTCTGGGTGTCGGTGCTGGGAAAGATCTCGAACAGCTTTTCCATTTCCAAAACCCAAGCTTCGGCCTTCATCGGTTCTATGCCCCCTTGGAATCTTGGTGGCTTCATTTTCTTGAACTCCCTGATCAGAGCTATCGTCCCGTCCCCATATAAAGCTGGCTATGGGGGCACTTGTGGTACTGGAGGAGGTGGAGGTGGAACTGCATTTCGACCGTTTGTCTGCTCGGCCTGAGTCGATGTAGCACTAGCATACTGCTGTCTTGTCTGCCTTAACTCACGGGCCAAACCTTCAACTAACCTTTCCAGTCTGTCCAATCTGTCCTTAGACTGATCTCAGCCAACTGGAGGTCTACCTCTCCTCATGATGCTATGAGTATGCAAAATGTGACATTTAAACAAGACGAACAAATAATCACGTAGGCAGGCAAAAATTAAGCATGCCGAGATAATGCACACCTTGACCACATAGCAAGCAATATGATACAATCCTAACATCTTTCTAAGGGGAAATCCTATGTTCTTTAGGACTCAAAGTGTGTGAATGACGTATACCAAGGAACTTGTGCTCTGATACCATTCTGTCACAACCCCAAACCGCCCCTAGTAGTTTGTGCCGTGATGGCCAGTAATTCGGGATTTCCGAAGGCCAACTTACAAAATCCACACACAACAGAGTATAAATATATGGGGCTCACAAGTACGGGAGCGATTTATACAAACAGATTGGTCCATGAGAGATGTGCATAAGTCAAATGAGATAGCAACCATTTACATATGGGTTATAACTTAATTACAAACAAAGCAAAGTACAAATTACATTTTATATATTAGCAAAGGGCTCCACAAGCCGACATAAACAAATTGTACGAATTACAGGTCTAAGAACACAGTCTGCCAGGTTGCCGACATCTTCTTTGCCGACATAACAATGACACAAAACACACATCTTGATCAAAAGGCTTCTCAAGCCGACGTATGCAACATACGGGGATTACAAATCGAGAAGCATGATTTTCAAGACTGCCGACGTAAATACAGGTTATGCCGGCATAATCAAAAACCCAAAATAAGATCCAGAATCACAACTTGGCGTCACCGTCTTCTTGTTCATCACGTACATATATAGAGAGAGGGTGAGCTTGGATACTCAGTGAATGGTATAAATAATAAAGGGGTTTGCATTAATAATAGCCGAAATCCTTTCAAAACGATACAAGACAAAACTCTATATATAACAAGGAATGGACCTCGTCCATCTAACAAATCTTTAAAGTTTCAAGGGATACTTACTAGCATCACATATTACAAATAATAACATTCCGGCAACCATATCCACGCGGTAATCCGTCCGTGGCAAAACAAGACAAAACAAAAGAGGCATCTCAAACAAGGGTGCTACAAAAGTTTAGAGTCCTCTAGCACAAGGGACCTACGTTACAAAGGCCCGTAGCCTTTTAACACGAGAGTGCTGCAAAAGTTTAGAGTCCTCCGGCACAAGGGACTTTCAAGACAAGATGTGCTGCGAAAGTTTAGAGTCCTCCAACATAAGGGACTTTCAAGACAAGACGTGCTGCGAAAGTTTAGAGTCCTCCAGCACATGGGACTTCCAAAACGAGATGTGCTGCTAAAGTTTAGAGTCCTCCAGCACAAGGGACTTTCCGAGAAGGTCATCAAGACAAGATCATACTTGATATACAAAACAAGGACAATTATTCATGCTTAACAAACACTTTCAAAACAAAGAAAAACAAAGTCTTTATCAAAACGTATAACATAGCTTTATTAAAAATACCACTCACATGGTTCCTCAAACGTCGGGGTCGAGGCCAGTCCCAGTCCTACAAACACATGGTAGAATCTATTGAATGCACTACTCAAAACAAGTCTAGCATGCATGCAAATGACCTCGGCATTCACCAAAGACTAAGTCAAATCGAAACAAACACAGTTTCTTGTCTCCGAAAAACATGCTGGGCAACCACCAGGTCTTGGCCGAGGTCCCACACCTTCTCGCCGAGGTGTGGTCCCGACGGCCATATTCAAAAGCGAAGTCGGGAAAATCTGGGTTTCCCTCTTGATAAACATGAAGAACATGAGCACGAAGAACATGAAGGACATGAACATGAGGGAGATGAATACAATGATCAAAACTTGCTATTACAAAAGCAGAGATTTTGTGCTATGAATTCAAAAGCATGGACCTGGGTACCCATACTGAAGGACCTTATCAAAACAAACACAAAAACATGGGCCTTAATGCAAACTTTCGGATCAAATGAGGCTCTTCTTCAAAAACACTTCAAAACCGTTTTCTTTTTCTAAAACCAACTTTAAATTGATGAATGGCGTGTAGAACAGGTTTGACCGTGCAATGCAGCTAGATGATCAATAAGAACAACAAGAATAGGTTAAGATTCTAACCTCAAAACTCGAATCTAACGGCTCAAGCTCCAACGATCAAGCTTGGAAGTTCACTCTCTCTCTAGCTCAAACTTCACCTTCTTCTTCCTAGAATTTCTCTCTCTAAAAGGCAAGATTGATACAAAAAGATATGCTCCTCACAACAATCACTGACTTAATCCCTCTGCTGGGACACGTGGCATCGGCTGATTGGCTCTATCTAAAAAGGCGACTGACATGACAAGACAAGACCAAGACAAAGTGTACTCAACAAGCTAGGCGGCAAGAACACACCGGCAAGTAACGACATCGGCTAACGACAAGACTCCGGCAATCAAGGGGCAAGGACATCGGCTTGGAAGGACAACACTTGACTAAACTGTGCCACACCTTGGCCTAGATGTGTCACACCTCGGTCTAGGTCGTACCGTTCCAGGAACAAAATCACTCATGCAAGGATCAAGGATCTAGAACACCTAGATATTAACATCTCGGCCCAGATGATGCACATCTCGGTCCAGGCGACGCGCACCTCGGCCTAGATGGTGACATCTCGGCAAATATGTCAGGGTGAAGATGGAAGTCAACCAACGGGGTTCCAAGATAGTTCTAAGTGACAAAGGTCTCGAAGGTGTCTAGGCTTAAGATGACCTCGGCAATGCACCATACGAGAACAAAGCATGCAAGCAATCACTCAAGCAAAACAAGACAAGATTTGCAAATGTACATATTAAGACAAGATCATCCATAAATGTATGCAAGTATGACTAAGTCAAAATGAGGGTTGTTACAGTGACCCCATGTCTCCCTATTTGTTTGTTATTGTCATGGAGATTCTTTTCAGAATATTGGCTGAAAAGGCCTCTCATCTTGACTTCAAACTCCACTGGAGGTGTGACAAAACGAAGCTTGTCAATCTTTGCTTTGCAGATGACCTGATTTTCTTCTGTAAGGAGGATATTTTCACTGTCCAGTCTATCAAATCTGGCTTGGAGGAATTTAAAAACTGGTCTGGGTTGTCCCCTAGCCCTAATAAGAGTCACATTTTCTTTTCGGATTGTGATAAGACGTTAAGGGATGTGAGTTTGGGGGTTTGTAACTTCAGCGAAGGCTCTTTGCTTGTGAGGTACTTAGGGGTTCCCTTAATCTCTACTAAACATAAAACTACGAATTGTGATCAGCTTGTTGAGAGGATTACAAAGAGAATTAAAAGCTGGACTAATAAGTGTCTTCCTTATGCTAGTAGAGCCCAGTTGATCCAATCTGTTCTCTTCTCTATGTAGGTGTACTGGACCTCGCTGTTTATTCTCCCTAAGAAGGTCATTCGTTCCATAGAGAGTCTGTTTAGAGCCTTCTTCTAGTCTGGATGTGAGCTGAAGAAGTATGGGGCTAAGGTTTCTTGGGATAGGATGTGTTCCCCTAAAAATGAAGGGGGCTTGGGGTTCAGGTCTCTCAATGTGTGGAACAAGGCTGCTATTGCTAAGAATGTCTGGTTCCTCTTTTCTGGGGGAGAGCAATCTATGTGGTGCCTTTGGATTCAAGCTTATATCCTCAAAGGTAGGAGTTTTTGGAGAGTTAGGGTGCCAAATGACCCCTCTTGGGTTTGGAGGAAAATTCTTTCTCTTAGACCTATCATTTACCCTTTAATCAAACATAGGGTGGGAGATGGTTCTAGGGTCTTTCTTTGGTTTGATAATTGGCACCCTATGGGATCTGTGTGGGATAGATTTGGGGTTAGAATTGTATATGATTCTGCTTTGGGTATAGATGCTAAGGTTAGTGAGATTATGGAAGGTTCTACTTGGAAATGGCCCTACCTATCTTCATGGGAGCTCATGGACCTCATTTCTAGAACTCCTCCTACATATCTCTCTATTGGTGGGTTTGATGATGTGAGTTGGAGCCCTGCTGCTAGTGGTAAGTTCACTATCCAGTCCACTTGGCATTTTTTGAGGCATCATTTTGATCAGGTGAATTGGTCTAGGATTATTTGAGGGCCTCATAATATTCCCAAAGTGAGTTTTGTGGTGTGGATGGCTATCCTTGGCAGATTAAACACTGGAGATAGGTTAAAAATCTTTGGAGTGACTCAAACTACTGAGTGTGTTTTCTGTCAGGACCCTTGTGAAGACCACAACCATCTTTTCTTTGTGTGTCCTTTCTCTGAAAAAGTGTGGACCTGTATCAAAGGAAAGATGAATGTTGATTGGCCTTCAGTCCCTTGGAGGGACTTGGTCTAGCTTGTTGCTAATTCTGTGAGAGGGAATTCATTAGGGACTATTATTACCAAGCTTGCCTTTACTTGTACTGTGTACCAGTTATGGATTGCTAGGTATAATAGAGTCTTTAGTAAGGATATGTTCCCTGAAGAGGTGGTTATTAAGTATATTGTGGATATGGTTCATTTCAGGGTTATGAATATAACCAATTTGAAGTCCCACCATACTGATATATGGTACTTGAGCTCTTGGAGAATTCCTCATACTGTGCTACAACATGCTGTTCCTGCTATGAGGGATGTGAGTTTACAAATTGTGGGTTGAGTGATGGTAAGCTTATAAAATGTGGGGTTTCCTAATGTTTGTTATTGTCATAGGTCTGCGACCCACTGGGAAGGAGAAGATTGAGTGTGTGCCATATTCTATGAGGGTTGAGTTTTGTGTGAGGAAGAAACTAACTCCTAACCCACTATCACTAGCCATATTGCGAGGGACTAACATGTCTTTGTATATTTCCTGTATCTTTTTATTTTGCAGGTGTATGGAGCAATGTTTCTCGAGTGATGTGAGCATATATATTTGTGGGTTGAGTGTAGTGAGCACCTATATGTGTGTTGTAAAAAGCAACCTGCCATTGTTTCCTAATTGTTATTGGCTTGTGGATTGGGTAACCTTGTTCTGGTTTCTGTTCATGATAGGGTGTACTATAATGTCTAATCTATGTTTGGGTTACATAGGGTGGCAAACCAGTGCCCCCCTTGCTGATGCTGTCTGGTTCGGTGTTCAGTCTGATTTTCGTCAAGCTTTGGAACTGACTAGGTTCGTGTTGATGGCTGCTGTAGGCGCCTCTGTGTGTGAAGACAGTCGTTATTTTATTCTGTTTTATGTAGTTTGGTTTGCTAGATGGCCTACCCGTGCGAGATGTGCACGGGGGTAGAACTCAGTGTGGTTTCTTTCGGCTCTTTGCTACATAGTTATATGGGTGTGTTCATGTCCCTCACCTAATCTGCATGCGGCCCATGAACACATTGCTATATATTTTGCTACTATGATTGGGTTCTCTAGTTTTAATTTTTTTTTTTTTTTTTTGGTTCCTTTCTTTTTGACCGTTTAAATATGTAATGTGGTTTGGCTTAGGCCCTTTTGGCTTTGGGTTTGTTTCTTTTTTGTTCTTGGTCCTGTCTCTGTGTAGTGCTTGGCTAGGGCCTGGAGTATGCTCCTTGTAGTGGTGTAAGTTTTTTGTCTTTTATTTTATGACTTATCCACCCAAAAAAAAGCTTAAGTGGCCATGTTTAACTCAAATTAATCATGCTTATCCACGAAGAAAGAGAATTTACTGAGTAATTGTAGTTTAACGATATTAGTTTTACTTCAGCAAACGACTTAATGTTTTCTAAATCACTTAAGTGTATATATCTCAAGTCCAAAATGATGAATTGGAACTCACTTTAATCTTCATCTTATTTCCCTTTCTTTTCTCTAACTTTCTCTTCTAGCTCCCAAGAAGAAAGTTTCTCTCAAACTCTCTCCGTCCTTCTCTAGTCCTCTCCATCTTCCTCTAGGAACTAATTACCTTAGGCAACCAACAGTTACATTAGCTTTAGCGGCCAAGTTTAACACAAACTAATCTTGCTTGGCCTCCAAAAAAGAGAATTTACTGAGTAATTGTAGCTTAACGATATTCGTTTAACTTAAGCAACTCATTTAATGTTTTCAAAATCACCTAAGTATTCGATTCTCAAGTCTAAAATGCTAAATTTCAATTCGCTTTAATTTTAATACTATTTCCTTTTCTTTTCTCTAACTTTCTCTTCTAGCTTTCAAAAAAGAAAGTTTCTCTCTAACTCTCTCCCTCCTCCTCCATCCTTCTCTCTTTTGTTAGACGAACTAATTAGGTTCGGCAACTAATAGCTTCATTAGCTTAAGTGGCCAAAGTTCAAAAGAGAGGGAAAGAAAGCAGAGCCTCTCTCTCTAGAATCTAGAGAGAGAAAGCTCCCCCCGGAGTGAAAATGGTGCCCTGTCCGATTGTCTTTCTCACCTCTTGAGGGAGAATGTACTGTGTGAGTTACCAGTCTTGTGAAATCATTCCGGCTGGTTTGTTATCCATAGAGTGAATTGTGTGAGTTTAGGTTATGGTGCTGTTTCAGTGCCTTTTGTTACGGCCATATCTCATTGTTTGGCTGGAGTGTTATTCTTTACATGTTTGATCTGTCCAGCTTGGGTTTCAAGAGAGAATGTTCAGACCATGTTGAAATTGCTACAACCGGTCTTCTTTGAAGTCAGTGTGGGTTCTTGGCTGGAGTCCAGCGTTTTGGAATGGATCATTTCCTGGCGCTGGTCCATTCACCGGTGCTAGTTTTTGGCTTACTGAAGGTTTAACGCCGATGATGGGTGCCAATGCTGGTGCGGTGTGATCAGCGGTTTTCAGGTTTGGTGTTTGATAGCTTTATGTTTCATCAATGGCAGCGAGGTTTTCCAGCGTCTGGGTTGCAGGGGCCATTATTACAATGCTGGTTGCAGTTGCTGCAATTTTGGCAGTAGCTGCATGTTTTCTAGGTGTGTCGCTGGGTTCCTGATTTCTTGTGATTTGTCGTTTGGTTACCGGTGTTTGCTCGCTGGCATCTTGCTATTGGAACTCTTGCCAGCACGTTATTATGGTTGGTTCGCAGTTCCAGCAATGGTGATTTACTGGGTTCGTTGCTCCTCTGCTGAGGTTAAAGCTTGGTGCTAAACTTGCTTCTCTGGTTGAGTTGCACGCTCTCTGGGCGAGTGGCTCCGAAGGTTATGCCGTGAGATATGGCCTGTCTGCTTTATACAGGCTGTGCATGATGTGTGTTGGGAAGGAAAAAGCTTGATCAGCATTATATATTTTATATATATTTTTTGGTTTAAATTGTGCTTCGCCGCTAGTTTGGAACTTGGTGGTGTTGGTGGGCTCCGTGTGGTTTTCTTTTCTATCACCTATGTTTTGCTCTGCTCAAGAACCACACGTGGGTCCTTTTCGGCAGCCCATAGGCTTGTGGGACTGTGGGTTATCTTGTTGGCCCTTGGTTTTTGTAGCCTTCTATATATATATATATATATATTTTTAATATATATTTATATATTGGCTGGGCAACCTGATTAAGTGGGTTTTGATGATGTAATTCGGTGAGAAGCACTTGGGATGGTCAACTTTTCAGGGGGCTTTTCATTGATTGTTTGCTTGGGCTGGGTGTCATTTTGGTAATGGGCGGTGGGCCCCTTGTTTCCCACTATGGGCAGTCCGTTTTTTGGGCTACTCCTTGGGCTCACTGTATATTGGTTTTATTTGTGATTTAGTGGAGCCATCATCTTCTTTTTGGGGCCGTGTTTTGTGTTGGTGCTTTAATGCCCTCGGTTCTTCGTGTGGGCCACTAATAGGCATACGTACAGGTGTGGGTTCATAATTGGGTTATTTTGGAAACTTTTTGTTTTACCTCTTTGCAGCAGATCTTTTATAGTTGATTATTTTATGGTGATTGATCGTGTGATCCTCATGTGACTCGATATGAGGGTGGTTTTGAGCCATCTACGCTAAGAGTGATTGGGGAGTCACTGCTATGGGGAATAGTGGTTCAATAACTAGCCAAGTTAGAGACTGGGAGATGAGCGGGAGGATAGCTATCGGTTTTCCGGTCGCTTCTTGTCTTCATGTGACCCGTCCTAATTAATCGTATTGCCAGGCCTGACATGGAGTGCTAGTCACACTGCCATGGGGTTTGAGGCTTGTGATCTACCAAGGAAGGGACTGGGGGATGTGATGATTGATTTCATGATTTTGTTGGCGGTGTATTGGTTTGTTGCTGAGGGGTGATTGTCTTTTACTTCGACTCCCTAGTCCGTGGCATATGGTTTTTGATCGTGCTAGCTTCATGTGACTTTGTTGGGATTTCTCTGGGGGTATATCTTTTCCTCCGTCCCAGCTTTGGTTAAGTGGCTTGGATGTCATGGCTGTGAGGAGTGGGACGCTTATTGGACTCCATGTTTTTATCTATAGTAGAGACTGGGAGCTTGTGGGGTTGATCATCATCATTGTTTCGCCTTAAGGGTTGTTGCTTTGTCATTGTGTGTGTTTTGTTTCTTAACTTTGTGATGTTTTTGTATTTCTTTGCCCATATATCCACCTCAAGTTCCCTTCTATTGTCTCTGATGGTAGGGGTTACTTGAGGACAAAATGAATATATGGGCAAAGTAGGGTTATTGTGTTTTCAGTTACTTGTTTACCCCCTTTCTTAGGGGGTGTAGTGGCAATTTTGTTGGTTTTATTTGTTTTTTATTTGTTGTTTGGGCATGCTTGGGGTATGCCCCTTGTAAACTTGTAAATTTCATTGTTTTATTTTAAGACTTACTTACCCCCCACCCCCCCCCCCCAAAAAAAAAAAGCGTAAGTGGCCAAGTCTAACTAAAACTAATCTTGCTTAGCCTCCAAGAAAGAAAATTTACTGAGTGATTGTAGCTTAACGATAACAGTTTAACTTAAGCAGCTCATTTAATGTTTTCTAAATCACCTAAGTGTTCAATTCGCAAGTCCAAAATGATGAGTTTGAACTCCCTTCAAATTTCATTCTAATTCCCTTTCCGTTCTCTAACTTTCTCTTCTAGATCTCAAGGAGAAAGTTTCTCTCTAACTCTCTCCGTCCGTCTCCAACTTCTTTTTTTTGTTCTAGGAACTAATTGGCTTAGGCAACTAGTCGTTTTATTAGCTTAAGTGGCCAAATTTAACACAAACTAATCTCGCTTAACCTACAAGAAAGAGATTTTGCTGAGTAATTTAGCTTAACGATATTAGTTTAACTTAAGTTACCATTTAATGTTTTCTAGATCATCTAAGTGTTCAATTCTCAAGTCCAAAAGGATGAATTTTGATTCGCTTTAATTTAAATCCTATTTCCTTTCCTTTTTCTCTAACTTTCTCTTCTAGCTCTCAAGAAGAAAGTTTCTTTTCTTCGGGTGGGTAAGGCATAAATTAAAGACAAAATTTACACATTTACAATGGGCATACCCCAGGAAATACATCAAATCTCATAACTACCCCCCCCCCCAAAAAAAAAATGAGGGAAACTAATAAATAATAAAAACACTCTCGCATCCACCGGGCACCCAATAAGAGAAAGCATGAATAAATCCAAAATTGTCCATATATCAATTTTTATCGTCAAGTATCTTCTACCACTAAAAAAATAGTAGATGGATACTTGGGAAAGATATATGGACAATTATACAAAACTGGTTGAATAACCTGTTAAACATTACAGCAAACCGTGGCTGACTCTCTCTAACTCTCTCTGTCGTTCTACGCCTTCTCATTTTTGTTCTAGGAACTAATTAGGTTAGGCAACTAATAGCTTGATTAGTTTAAGTGGCCAAGTTTAACAAAAACAAATCTTGCTTAGCCTCAAAGCAAGAGAATTCACTGAGTGATTATAGATCACCCAAGCGTTAAACTCTTAAGTCCAAAAGGATGAAGTTTAATTCACTTTTGTTTTCAAATCCATTTCTTTTCCCTAACGTTATCTTCTATATCTCTAGGAGAAAGTTTCTCTCTAACTCTCGGTTTTTCTGTAACTTCTCTCTAACATTCTAGGGAACTAACAGTTTCATCAGGTTATGTGGCCAAGTTTAACTCAAACTAATCTTGCTTAGCCTCAAAGAAAGAGATTTTACCGAGTAATTGTTGCTTCACGATATTAGTTTGACTTAAGCACCTGATTTAAGGTTTTCTAAATCACCTAAGTGTTAAATTCTCAAGTTCAAAATGATGAATTTAGAATTCAATTTAATTTTAATCATATTTCCTTTTCTTTTCTCTAACTTTCTCTTCTAGCTCTCAAGAAGAAAGTTTCTCTCTAACTCTCTCCGTCCTTCTCCACCCTTCTCTTTTTTGTTCGAGGAACTAATTAGGTTTGGCAAATCATAGCTTCATTCTCTTAAGTGACCATGTTTAACTCAAACTAATCTTCCTTAGCCTCCAAGAAATAGAATTCACAGAGTAATTGTAACTTGATGATGTAGGATAACTAAAGGAACTAATTTAATGTTTTGTAAATCACCTTATTGTTCAATTCTCAAGTCCAAAAGCATGAATTTGAATTCGCTTTGATTTTAAACCTATTTCCTTTTCTTTTCTCTAACTTTCTCTTCCAGCTCTCAAAAAGAAAGTTCCTCTCTAACTCACTCCGTCGTTCCCCACCCTTCTCTCTTTTGTTCTAGGAACTAATTAGGTTAGGCAGCTAATAGCTTCATTAGCTTAAGTGGCAGGGTTTAACTCGAACTAATCTTGCTTGGCCTCCAAGAAAGAAAATCTACAGAGTAATCGTAGCTTAACGATAACAGTTTAACTTAAGCAACTCATTTAATGTTTTCTAAATCACCCAAGAGTTCAATTATCAAGTCCAAAATGGTGAATTTGAATTCGCTTTAATTTGCATCCTATTTCCGTTTCTTTTCTCTGACTTTCTTTTCTAGATCTCATGGAGAAAGTTTCTTTCTAACTCTCTATGTCCGTCTCCAACTTCTCTCTTTTGTTCTAGGACTAATAGTTTCACTAGCTTAAGTGGCTAAGTTTAACTGAAACTGATCTCGCTTAGCCTCCAAGAAAGAGATTTTATAGGGTAATTGTAGCTTAACGATATTAGTTTGACTTGAGCGCATCATTTAAGGCTTTCTAAATCGCCCAAGTGTTCGATTCTCAACTCCAAAAGGATCAATTGGAATTCCCTTTAATTTTCATTCTATTTCCTTTCTTCTCTCTAATTTTCTCTTCTAGTTATGAAGAAAAATGTTTCTCTCTAACTCTTTCCGTCCTTCTCCGTCCTTCTCTCGTTTGTTCTATGAACTAATAAGCTTATCCAACTATTAGTTTCTTTAGATTAAGTGGCCATGTTTAACTCAAATTAATCATGCTTATCCACGAAGAAAGAGAATTTACTGAGTAATTGTAGTTTAACGATATTAGTTTTACTTAAGCAAATGACTTAATGTTCTCTAAATCACCTAAGTGTATAGATCTCAACTCCAAAATGATGAATTGGAACTCACTTTAATCTTCATCATATTTCCCTTTCTTTTCTCTAACTTTCTCTTCTAGCTCCCAAGAAGAAAGTTTCTCTCCAACTTTCTCCGTCCTTCTCCAGTCCTCTCCCTCTTCTTCTAGGAACTAATTACCTTAGGCAACCAACAGTTGCATTAGCTTAAGCGGCCACGTTTAACACAAACTAATCTTGCTTGGCCTCCAAAAAAGAGAATTTACTGAGTAATTGTAGCTTAACGATATTCGTTCAACTTAAGCAACTAATTTAATGTTTTCAAAATCACCTAAGTATTCGATTCTCAAGTCCAAAATGCTGAATTTCAATTCGCTTTAATTTTAATACTATTTCCTTTCCTTTTCTCTAACTTTCTCTTCTAGCTCTCAAAAAAGAAAGTTTCTCTCTAACTCTCTCCGTCCTCCTCCACCCTTCTCTCTTTTGTTATACGAACTAATTAGGTTAGGCAACTAATAGCTTCATTAGCTGAAGTGGCCAAGTTTAACAAAAACTAATCTTGCTTAGCCTCCAAGAAAGAAAAATTTACTGAGTAATTGTAGCTTAACGATAACAGTTTAACTTAAGCAACTCATTTAATGTTTTCTAAATCACCTAAGTGTTCAATTCGCAAGTCCAAAATGATGAGTATGAACTCCCTTCAAATTTCATTCTAATTCCCTTTCCCTTCTCTAAATTTCTCTTCTAGATCTCAAGAAGAAAGTTTCTCTCTAACTCTCTTTGTCCGTCTCCAACTTCTCTCTTTTGTTCTAGGAACTAATTGGCTAGGGCAACTAGTCGTTTGATTAGCTTAAGTGATCAAATTTAACACAAACTAATCTTGCTTAACCTACAAGAAAGAGATTTTGCTGAGTAATTTAGCTTAACGGTATTAGTTTAACTTAAGTTACTCATTTAATGTCTTCTAGATCATCTAAGTGTTCAATTCTCAAGTCCAAAAGGATGAATTTTGATTCGCTTTAATTTAAATCCTATTTCCTTTCCTTTTTCTCTAACTTGCTCTTCTAGCTCTCAAGAAGAAAGTTTCTTTTTTTCAAGTGGATAAGTCATAAATTAAAGACAAAATTTACACATTTACAACGAGCACACCCCGGGAAATACGACAAATCTCATACCCCCCCCCCCAAAAAAAATGGGCGAAACTAATTGATGATACAGTAATGATGGTAGGACGGGTTGGACTGATCCACGCTCTTCAAGTCTAATGTCCGAATGACCAAGCCCACCAAAGAACCTACACAAGAGTTCAACGGGGAACGAGGAGTCCCCCAGCAAACCCTCTAACAAACAAGTTAGAGGGAGAGAGTGGAGTTTGTATATAGATTATAGATAGAAAAGCTTAGCCTTCTTCTTGTCTTCAACGTCTGCTTATATCCTTTGGCAATCACTTCGTTGTCTCTTCCGACCTGTCACCTTGGCCAAAAGTCTATGCTGTAGCTTACCTTGTTCAGGGTGAGGGCGTGCTGTCCCAACGGAGAGGTGTTGTCGTAATAAATGCTGTGAGCGGCTGCATTAATGGCGATGTGCAGTGGTAATAACTTTGCAGATCTTTGTCTGTTGATGTGGCTTGCCCTTTACCGCCACGTGTCTGAATATCATTGGTCCTTCATGTCATGTTGACTTCCAGTCGTGCTGGGCCTTATTAGTTGGGTTATGTATTGGGCCCTAAGTAGTAGGCTTGGGTTGTTCATAGTGGGTTACAAGCTTTGTGGGCCGATCCACATCAATAGTCCCCCATTCCCAAGTGCAGCTTTAGTCCAGCGAAGGGAATAAATAGTGAAAGGAACGACCGACCAGAAGTGTCCAAGTGGAGGGGCTAATTGTGAAGAGGGCCGACCATGAAGGGTAGACGAATGGGGGGACCGACCATGAGGTGGGCCGACCGCGAAGGGTAGCCGAGTGGAGGGACCGACCATGAGGAGGGCCGACCTTGAAGGGTAGCCGAGTGGAGGGACCGACCATGAGGAGGGCCGACCATGAAGGGTAGCTGAGTGGATGGACCGACCATGAGGAGGGCCGACTGCAAAGGGTAGCCGAGTGGACGGACTGACCATGAGGGGGGCTGACCGCGAAGGGTAGCTAAGTGGAGGGGCCGACTATGAGGAAGGCCGATCGCGAAGGGTAGGGCGGCGGGCGCAAGGCTCGAGAGGCGGCGGGTCACGTGACGACTTGAAGTGGGAAAGACAGGGTAGGGGAAGGGTAGCAATGAATTGTGGTCATACACGTTGCGGCATCTGGTGGGGTGAGGTTAGGCGTTGGGCCAGAAGTGAAATGATAGGTCATTATAGGGTGTTGAAAAGACAGTGTTAGGGATTTTTTTTTGAAAAATTTTCAAACTGGCGAAATTTAATAGGGACCCTCAGAATATGGGCAAACCTTGGGCCTTTGGGATTATTCGCTTTACCTATCTTTTCGCGAAACATCAAAACATTCCCAGCGTAAACTCTTTCGTTGCCAACGATACACCCCTGCAACACGTCTGGAATTTTGTTGTGCCCGCATCCAAAGCTATTCGAAGACATACAATAGAGATGGCACAAGAGGAAGTAACCACTGCAAGGGTTGATCCCCTAGGGGATGATGACGCGGTGGACCTAGCAGAACGATATAGGAGGGAGAGGCAAGTGGAGAAATCAGGGGAGCTCGTCCGTTGACGATGATAGCGGCTCCGAAACCAATCAGCCAGGCTGAGCCAGATCACTGGCATACGAAGGCTGACAAGTCAACCGTTACGGCGGAGGAGTTGGTGGGTATACGAAAAAAATACCAGGTGACTGAAGAAATAGACTTGATGTTACTGATAGCAACGGAGAGGCCATCCGACGCCCGGCCGGGAGAGTTTGTCCTCTACGAGGAGGCGTTGAAGGGAGGGTTGAGGTTGCCGCTTCCCCCGGTGGTAGTGGATGTCCTCAATCCACTGGAAGTGGTGCCAGGCCAACTGATGTCCAACGTATGGAAGATTGTGCTGGCCTGTGCGAGTGCGCGGCTGAAGGCGAACGAGGGAGAGGCCATGACAGTGGACGAGTTTTTTGCCTGCTATAAGGCCTCGGGCCAGCAAGAAACTTGGGACACTTTACAGGCGGCGGCAGGAAGGGGTTTGGTGGCGGGGTTGTCGTCATCAATTAAAAGATGGAGGCCGCAGTGGTTCTACGTATCTGCGAACGGCGGAGTTGGAGTACGCACGGTTTGGAGGGTACCCACTAAGTCTATGGAGTCAAAGCTAGGGGCTGCAACGGAGGAGAAGGTGAAAAGGTGAAGGCATGGAGGGAGAAGGAGGGCGTCAGATGGGATGACCGCGTTCAGCCGTAAGCTTTGTTCGTCACAGGATTGGGCCCTCAGCTGACCGGTGGGGATCTGGCACTGGCAGAGCTTGAGGCGAAAAGGAAAGCACAAGAGGTGGAGGACCGGGCTATTTTAGCCAAAGCCAATAAGTTTAAGGAAACGCAGTTAGGCCCACCACCAAAACCGATCATGAGGGAAAGAATCCGACCGCGTCCCAAGCCACTGGGGGAAAAAGACTTGGGCAGTTTTGAGCCACAACCGCCCCTTGTGGACCCAATGAAGGAAAGGGAAAACAAGAAGGGGGAGGTCTTGAAGAAGAAGAAGAAGAAGAAGAAGAGGGTTGCCCCTGAGGGAGCCTCAGATGTGCCTGGGTCGAAGAAGGCCAAGTTGAGTGGTGAGGGCATTCCGATGGCAGAGAAGAGAGGGGAGAAAGGGGTGGAGTCTACTCCAGAAGTGGTGGTTGCCCCAGAGGCACAGGGGGAGAAGAGTCAGGGGGTCCCAGAGGAAGTGATGGAGAGTGGGTTAGCTAACCCTATGGAAGTGATGGAGCAGTAGCCCCAGGGGGTCCCTACGCCCCATGGAGAAGGGGCCAGACGGACGACTGCAATCTACCACGCTCGCGCAGTGTCTGGGCGACTGGAGGGAGAGGAAGGCCCAGCCAGGGCGGCTGCAGATCGCCTTGTGGGGATCGTGGACGACGCAGCCGTGCGCTCAGTGGCTAGGTTCAATGAGGCCGAGCTGCTAAGGGGGTTGTGCTCTGCCCAAATGGAGGTAACGACCTTGGCAGGGGCTCTACTGAGAAAGGCGGCGGCTGTGAAGGTCAAATCGACGGATGCTAAGGCCCAGCTTACAAGTTTCAAGAAGGAGAGTGCAAGCTGGAAGAAGGCTGTGCGAAGCACGTGTGCCAGAGGTTGGCAGGAGGCTGAGAAGGAAAAAAAGATGGAAGTATTGGTGATCGTGCAGGGCAATGTTGCCGACCGTGCCCAAGCTGAGCTGCTGGCGGTCAGGTTGGAGCTAGAGGACGAACGCCGCAAGGTAGTGTCGCTCGAGTTCCAGCTGGCTGGCGAGCAGAAGAAGTTGGGGCATGCTCAAAATGCATGCACGGTTGCCACCGAGCGGTTTGAAGAGGCAATGATCAACAATGAAGAACTGCGCACCCAGTAGATCAAAGAGAAGGATGAAGCAGACGTGAAGATTGCTGGGCTGCAGAAGGAGCTGGAGGATGAGCGTGCTAAGGCAATGGAGGAGAAGGCAAGGTTGCAGAAGGAGCTGGAGGATGAAAAAACCAAGGCAGCCTCTAAAAGGGCAGCATACCCCGATCTGTGCGTTGCAGCAGTAGAGCAATTCAAGGGGTCTACTGAATTTCAGATGGCAGTCGATGCCGTGGTCGCCAACAGCTTGGCAAGGGAGGTGTTTGGGGGGGCGGGCCCGTCGGGAACGACCGCTGGGGGCAGGACTGAAGCAGAAGTTATTGAGAGCTTCCAGCGGTTGAACTTCTACAAACACGAAATGGCTGAGCTCTGGGACAGTGGCTAGAAGATGTTCAAGCGGAAGGCAGAAGAACTATTCCCAGACTTGGACGTTAGCGGTGTAAGGATTGATGAAGACGACGTGGCCTAGACCTCCCTAGATAAGGGCGTTGAAGAAGAAGACCTTGTTTCAAGTGAGGAAGAGTGACTGGTGTCAACAAAACCTGTACTTAAAGTTTGTTTTGTGTTTTTTTGTGTTTTTTTTTTTTAATGACTGCAAGAAACTTATGTACAAATTTTGTGAATAAATAAAATTTTGAGTCTTGTTTTCATGCTACTGCTTTTGTTTGTGCATCTGGAATGAATGAGAAAGGTGACTTGTATAGGGCTTATGTGTAAATCATTGTGAAGTGTAAAATGTATGGAAAGCTCAATGTAAAAAATTCAATGGAGAGTGAATGTGGGAAAGACTTAATGTTGAGTGAATTTTAACTTGTAAAAATTCGATGCAGAGTGAATGTGAGAAAAACTCAATGCAAAGTGAATTTTAACTTGTAAAAATTCAATGTAGAATGAATTTTAACTTGTAAAAATTTGATGCAGAGTGAATGTGAGAAAAACTCAATGCAGAGTGAATTTTAACTTGTAAAAATTCAATGCAGAATGAATTTTAACTTGAAAAAATTCGATGCAGAGTGAATGTGAGAAAAACTCAATGCAGAGTGAATTTTATGGATGCCGACCCAGCAAGGAACGAGACTGATTTGGAAAACGTTGGACTGGGATGTGACTAAGTATGGCCACTATGCTTATGATCATGAAGGCGCAATGGTGGCTTCGGCCTGGCTGGGGCCTGAAGTAACTCAGTCTGGCGGGGCTCAGCTCGCTCAGTCTGGCTGAGGCTTGAAGTGACTCGGTTTGGCCGAGCTCTTCATGCTCAGTCTGGCTGAGGCTTTTTGTGCTCAGTCTGGCTGAGGCTTTAGGTGACTCGGTCTGGCCGAGCTCTTCATGCTCAGTCTGGCTGAGGCTTTTAGTGACTCGATCTGGCCAAGCTCTTCATGCTCAGTCTGGCTGAGGCTTTTAGTGACTCGATCTGGCCGAGCTCTTCATGCTCAGTCTTGCTGAGGCTTTTAGTGACTCGGTCTGGCCGAGCTCTTCATGCTCAGTTTGGCTGAGGCTTTGTGTGCTCAGTCTGGCCGAGCTCCCCATGCTCAGTCTGGCTGAGCTCTTCATGGTCAGTCTGGCTGAAGCTTTGTGCGCTCAGTCTGGCCGAGTTCCTCATGCTAAGTCTGGCGGAGGCTTTTAGTGACTTGGTTTGACCGAGCTCTTCATGCTCAGTCTAGCTGAGGCTTTTTGTGCTCTGTCTGGTTGAGGCTTTAGGCGATTCGGTCTTGCCGAGCTCTTCATGCTCAGTTGGGCTGAGGCTGCAATCAAAGCGTTATTGGAATACCACAGATAATTGAGATATAAGCTTGCTGTCATACAAAGTGTAGGCCCATGGATCATAAAGTTACACTATGTGAGGAGAAAATAAGAACGTAGATTATCAAAAAGAACATACAACATTTTGGACGATAAAAAAATACAACTTTTATTGAAAATAGCGCTTCAAGTGTTCAGCGTTCCAAGGATGGAGGAGGTCTCGACCTTCCAAGTCCTGAAGTCGGTAAGTGCTCGGACGTGGTCTGGCCTTCACAACGTAAGGTTTCCTCCCATTTGGCTGCTAGTTTACCCTCAGCCGGATTTTTGATGGCAAGAGTTACGTCTCGCAAAACAAGGTCCCCCACGGCGAACTCCCTTGGTCGGACTCTACGGTTGTAATGTGTTCTCATTTTCTATTGGTATGAGGCCCGTCTGACTGTGGTTGTTTGTCGGAGCTCTTCAATCAGGTCTAGGTCTGCCAGATGCAGCTCTTTAGTTAGTTCTGGATTCGGATGTAGAACCCTTGGGGTAGGAAGACCGATCTCCACTGGGATGACCGCCTCGGCGCCGTATGTTAAGCGAAAAGGGGTCTCCCCAATGGAAGTTCGAGCGGTAGTGTGGTAAGCCTAGAGTACATTCGGCAACTCCTCAGCCTAGAGTCCCTTAGCAGCTTCTAGCTTAGTTTTGATAATCTTGAGAAGAGAATGGTTGGTGACCTCAACTTGACCGTCGGCTTGGGGATGGCCTGGGGAGGAGAAACATGGCTGGATTTGGAGCTCTTCACAGAATGTCCTGAATTTGGCATTGTCAAATTGTTTGCTGTTGTCGGTGACGATGGCTTGAGGGATGCCAAATCTGCAAACGATCGATTGCCAGATGAATCTGGTTGTGTTCCACTCAGTAATGGAGGCAAGGGGTTCTACTTCAACCCATTTGGTGAAGTAATCGATGGCGACAGTGGCGAATTTGGTTTGGCCTCGGCCAGTGGGCAGTGGGCCAAATAGGTCGATTCCCCATTTGGCGAAGGGGTAGGAACTGCAGAGTGTGATCAATTTTGTAGGAGGGGCGTGGGGGATGTTGGCAAAACGTTGGCACTTGTCACATTTGAGCACAAAGTCTGTCGCATCTTGATTGAGAGTAGGCCAGAAATAACTAGTGCGGAGTATTTTGTGGGCCAGAGACCTGCTGTCACAACCCCATTCCGCCCCTAGTAGAATGGTGCCGTGATGGCCAGTAATCCGAGATTACCGAAGGCCAACTTTCAAAATTCACACACAATTAGAGTATTACATATGGGGCTAACATGTGCGGAAGCAATATATACAAATCTAATTAGTCTATAAGAGCTGTGCATAAGTCAAATGAAATGGCATACATGTTTACATAGCTTTACAACTTAAATATAAGCAAAATAAAATACATATTACATCTGATAAAAGGCTTCTCGGGCCGACATATTCAAAATACATGAAATATAAAGTCAAGAAGCATAATCTTCAAGATGCCGACATAACATGGATCAAACATTAACTTGCAAATAACACATCTCGGCGCTTGTTACCTACATATATATAAGGAGAGGGTGAGCTTGGATACTCAGTGAATGGAATAAGTAATAAAGGGGTTAAATGAATGATTCCCGAGGTCCTTGTCAAAACAATACATATATCATAGCTTGTTCAAAACATGGGATAAATCAAGTTCATCAATCAAATCTTGCCCTTTCAAATCTTCTTGGGATGTTTAATAACATCTACATAATACATGGGGTGATGACATTCCTGACAAAACAAACCCACCCATTCATAGACCGTCAGTGCCAAAACAAGACAAAACAAGGGAATCGATTAGACAAATCCACCCGTACACTAGACCGTTGGTGGGGCCATCCGTTCCCAGACCGTCGATGGCAGAGATCTCTCAAGCAATGGTGAAGTTGCATTATAGTCCCCTGGCACTAAGGACTTTCCAAGAATGTCATCAAAACAAGGTAATACTTGATATACAAAATAGGGATCATCATTCATGCTTAACAATTCTTTTCAAAACAACCAAAGCGAAGCTTTAACAAAACGTTATAACATAGCTTTATTAGAAATACCACTCACATAGTTCTTGGGACATCGGGGATCAAAGCAAAGGTCCAAGTCCTACAAACACATGGCAAAGTCTACTAAATGCACTTTAAGAAGACAATAAGAGATGCTCAAAGATGGATATGAAATGCATTCTTAAAACAAGCTTTACATGAATGCATATGATCTAGTGAAAACATGTTGGATTCTTCTAGGGAAAACATGCTGGATTCTTCTAGGGAAAACATGTTGGGTACTAACCAGGTCCTGGAATGGATGCACAGAGATGAGCTGGGCTAAAATGACCTAGCTAGGTGAACTCAGGAGGTCTTGGCCGAGGTCCCACACCTCTTGGCCGAGGTGTGGTTACCTAGGCTTTGGCGTGTAGCTCTCTCCCGTAAGATGCCGGTAAGGGTGTACCATGGTCGGTCTAGATGATGAACATCTCGGCCTAGAAGATGCAATGGTTAGCCTAGGTGTGCATGCAAGATAGACTAAGGTACAAGTGATCATGCAAGGTAGGCCAAGGTGAGATACGATGCTTGGCCTATGTGTGGGATCTAGGTAAGAATGGTCTCGGTGATCACACCTAGGGAAATGAGGTCTGGAAATCTGGGTTTCCTCCTTGAAGGATATGAAGAACATGAATGTTAAAATCATAACTTGTTATTACAAAATCTGAGGTTTCATGCTATGAGTTCGAAAACCTGGACCTTGGTACCCATACTTGAAGATCATATGAAAACAAACACGAAAACATGCATCTTGATACAAACTTTCGGATCAAAACATGGCTTTTCCTCAAGAACACATGAATATCACTTTCTCTTTCTAAAACCGAACTTCAAAGTAATGCATGGTTCATGAAACATGCTGGATCATGCAATACGATTAGATCAACATAAAGAATAACAAGAGTAGATCACGAATCTAACCTTAAAACACGGATCTAACGGTTTGATCTCTTAGGATCAAGCTTGGAAATCTACCTCTCTCTAGAATTCCTCTTCCTCTTCCTCTTCCTAGAGCTTCTCTCCCTTCTAAGACAAGGATATAGCAAATGATATGTTTTTCTCTCTTTGCCGGCTGATTTAACCGTCTGCAGGGACACGTGGCACTACCGGATTAGTTCTCCACAAAAGGTGATAGAAAGACAAGACATGTGTAAGACAAAGTGCATACAACAAGCTAGATGACATGGGCACTCTAGCAGGTAATGATCTCGGCTAAGGACATAGGCTTCAGCAAGTAAGGTCTCAATGATCTCGGCTAGAAAGGATAACACTTGGCCAAGCTGTGCCACACCTCGGCCTACTTGTGCCACACCCTCGGTCTAGGTCATTCCAGTCCCAGAACAAGATCACTAGGTGCAAGGATCAAGAATCTAGGACACCTAGATGATAACATCTCAGCCTAGATGATGCACATCTCGGCCTAGGTGATACACACCTCAGCCTAGATGATGACATCTCGGCTAATATGCCTAGGTGATGGTGGAGGTCAACCAAAGTGGTTCCAAGATGGTCCTAGGGATAAGAGGTTCAAAGGTGTGACCTAGGCTTAACATGACCTAGGCTTGGCATGACCTAGGCTTAACATGACCTAGGCTCGGCATGAACTAGGCTTGGCATGACCTAGGCTTAACATAGCAGGGAAGGAACAAAGCATGCAAGCAACACTTAAGCAAAACAAGACAAGATTCATGAATGCAAATATGCACATGAACATAACTAAGACATGAATATGGGTTGTTACACCTGCCACCCAAATGATCACCACATATACCCTCATGGACTTCTCTCATTACGTAGGTCGCATGAGCAGGATTGAGGCATCTCAGGTATGGGCGGGAGAAACCACTTTTGTACAAGAGTCCGCTGATAAGAACGTAATTAGCCGGCCGGGCCCTGACTTTGGCGGCTTGTTGTTTGTCGTCTGGGAGTCCCCCTGTTGTGTAGATACAGGAAGATGTCCACTACCCAAGGGATGGGTTCATTTTGGAGGAACTGGACCTCTTGCTGGTTGGGGGGAATGGCAGGGTGGGCTAGGTAGTCGAGGCGGACACCATGGCTGAGGTCGGAGTGGTCTGTGAAAGCCAACTGAGCCATCTCATCCGCCTTAGAGTTTTCTGCCTAAGGGATGTGCTTGATTTGGAATGTATTGAAGAGGTGAACAAGAGGGAGTGCTATAGCCCTGTAAGCCCGCATTGTGTCCTCCTTGGCATCGAATTCCCCCTTAATTTGTCCGACAATGAGCTGGGAGTTGCTGAACACTCGGATGTGGCTGACACCAATATCCTTGGCTAAGCGGAGACCTGCTATCAATGCCTCATATTCGGCCTCATTGTTACTGGTTTCGAACAAAAACGGAGAGCACATTTGAAATAACCACCCTCAGGGGCGGTGAGGATAAGACCACCCCCACTACCCTCCCTGTGGGATGATCCGTTGACATTGAGAGTCCAAGAGTGAGGGTCTTCTGGGTCGGTAGGGGTTGGTGGGGGTGAAGTGGCCGAGGTGGGGATAGGATTAGTAAATTCCAGGATGAAATCAGCGACAGCTTGCCCCTTAATCACTGTTCGAGGCCAGTAGGAGGTGTCAAACTGGCTGAGTTCCACTGACCACTGCATGAGTCTGCCTGAAAGTTCTGGTTGCTGCATTACCTTCTTCAAGGGTTGGTCGGTGAGGACCACTATGGAATGGGCTTGGAAGAAAGGACGAAGTCGTCTGGAGGCGGTGACCAAGGCCAAAAAAATTTTTTCTAACAGTGAGTAATTCTGCTCCGCTCCCCTGAGAGCCCGACTGATGTAGTAGATCGGTCGTTGGACAAAGCAGTCTTCCTTAATAAGAGCTGCACTGACAGCGGTGCTTAACACGGCTAAATAGAGGAGGAGGGGTTCGCCCGTGCTTGCCAGTGATAGGAGTGGGGGGTTGGCCATGCACTGTTTCAACTGCTGAAAAGCCTCTTCAAATTCGGTCGTCCATTCAAAAGTTTGTCGAAGAACTTTGAAGAAGGGAAGGCACTTATCCGTTGCGCGGGAAATGAAGCGATTTAAGGGCGGCAACTCGTCCAGTGAGCCTTTGAACCTCCTTAACCGTTCTGGGTGGCTGCATCTCAACCAAGGCCTTGATCTTTTCAGGGTTGGCTTTAATGCCCCGCTGACTGACCATGAAACCCAAAAACTTCCCTGATCTAACGCCGAAAGCGCACTTTTTCGGGTTGAGCTTCATTTGGTACTTTCGTAGGGTGGTGAAGGTCTCTCGCAGGTCGGTCAGATGATTAACGAAGAGTTTGCTCTTGACTAGCATGTCGTCGACATATACTTCCATATTCCGACCTATCTGATGATGGAAGGCAGCATTGACTAAACATTGGTAGGTGGCCCCAGCATTTTTCAGTCCAAATGGCAACACACAGTAATGGTAGGTACCTCGGTCGGTAATGAAGGAGGTGTGTTCCCGATCAGATGGGTGCATCAGAATTTGGTTGTACCCAGAGAAGGCATCCATGAAGCTAAGCATTTGATGACCGGCCATGGCGTCAACCAGCAAATCTATGCGGGAGAGAGGATAGCTGTCTTTGGGGCAAGCTCGGTTGAAGTCGGACTAGTCGACACAGAGTCGCCCTTTACCATTGTTCTTACCGACCAGGATGACGTTTGACAACCATCTAGGGTAGTCCACGTTTTTGATGAATTGTGCCTCAAGGAGCTTGTCGACCTCTGCGACAATGAGAGTGTTGTGTTCCGGATGAAAGATGCACTGCTTCTGGCGGTAAGGTCGGAAATGGGTTCAATGCTACGGCGGTGGATTATGAATGAGGGGTCAATACTCGGCATGTCTGAGTGGGTCCAGGCAAATACATCGTGGTGCTCGATCAGGAGGGCAGTAAGGTCGGTCTTTGCTTGGGGGGATAGTTGGCTGCCGATTTTGGCAGTTTTCGTCGGGTTGGCGGGGTCGATGGAAACCTCAATGAGCTCCTCCACAGGCTCTCCACTGACCAGCTCGTCCTCATCTCGGATGTCAAGCCCTTCAACGATCATTGCCTCCTTCAGCTTGACTTCCTTGAGTGAGGTGACACAACATTCCCTGGCAATGGTCTGCTCTCCCCTCACTATCTTGACCCCCAGATCGGTGGGAAACTTAATGGCAAGGTGGTAAGTTGATGTGATAGCTTGAAAAGCATTTAGGGCAGTACGGCCAAGAATGATGTTGTAGGCGGAGGGGCAGTCGACAACAAGGAAGGTGAGCAACTTCGTGGTCAGCCGCGGATACTCGCCGATCGTGATAAGAAGATCGATGGAGCCGATGGAGGTCACCCAGTCACCAGTGAAACCGACCAAAGGGGTTTGGAGAGGAGACAGACTTTCCTCTCCAATCTGGAGCTGGCGAAAGCAGTTGAGGAAGATGATGTCTGAAGAGCTATCGTTGTCGATGAGAACTCGTCTGACCTTGTAGTTGGAGAGGAGGGCAGAGATGACAAGAGGGTCATCATGAGGGTAACGGATGCCTGAGCAATCGGCGTCCGTGAAGGTGATAGTCTCGGTCCACTGCTTGGGCTGTTTAGAGGGTCGGTCCACCGTGGCAACCGTTTTGTCTAAGCCCTGCCTTATCTTTCTGAGTTCTGTTTTCTGAGCCGAGCGAGATGGTCCCCTACAAGCAAGGCCGTCTGAAATAACTCTGATTTCTCCAACAGGTGGGGCGGGATTACCCTGTGCCCGAGGTTGTTGTGGAGGGCGATCATGGCCTTGGTTAGGTTGGGCTGGCTGCCGGGGAGGGGTGCGCCAACAGTTGTTTCTGTTGGGCTCAGTTCTTTGCCTCTGTTGAGGGCAGGTGTCCATGAACCGGCTAAGTCGTCCCTAACGTATTAAAGTCTCGACCTGATCCTTGAGGTTAACACACTCATCGGTGTTATAGCCGTGGTCCTGGTGAAAACGGCAATATTTGGACTGGTCTTTCCGGTTGGAAGGGGTTCGTGATGGTTGGGGCCATTTGAGGGGGTTATCCCGCTGGATCTGATTGAGGACTTGTTCCATGGGAGAGTTTAGAGGGGTATACCGCTCGAACCGACCGGGCGGTCAGGTTTGGGCCGACCGATCAGTTCTGGGGGGTCGGTCAGTGTACTGAGACGTTTGGTTATTGTATTGGGTGTTTCTGGTGTCTAGATCTTTCCTCTACTCATTGGGGGTCGGGTTTTTGGTTATAGGATCTTGCCGGGCGGCAACGGAATCTTCAGCATTCATGTATTTTTGGGCTTTGGACAGTATGGCTGCCATGGAAGTCGGGGAGGTTTTAGAGAGGGAGAAAAGGAAGTCAGACAACCGCAGACCGGCCATGAAAGCCGTAAGGATGACCTTGTCATCATTTTCCGCTACCTGCAAGGCTTTGGTGTTGAAGCGGGTAACGAAACTGCGCAGCGACTCCCCCTCAGTTTGACGGATATTGAGGAGTTGGGTTGCTGGACGTCGCGGGCGTTGGGCTCTAATAAAATGGCTGAGGAAGGAGTCACTGAGATGCTGGAAAGTGGAGACGAAGTCTGTTGGTAACTAGCTAAACCACAGCCAAGCTGACCCTTTCAGTGTCATGGGGAAAGCTCAACACATGATCTCGTCAGGGAATGCATGGAGGATCATGAGGGTTCTGCAGGTCTCCAGATGGTCGACTGGGTCCGTCGTACCATCAAAAGAGTCGATGGTGGGCATTTCGAACTTGGGGGGTAGAGGTTTGTCCTGGATGGAGGCAACAAATGGTGAGTTTGCTGTGGTAGAGGGTTTATGCTAGATGTTCTGCATGACCCCTTGGAGTTAGAGCTTCATGGCTCGGAGTTCGGCATCCCAGAGAGGGATGTTATCACCACCGGAAGGCAGAGGGGGTTGGACGCTACTAGCTTCCCCTTCAGGGGTTGGTGCTAGGACCGATGGATGAGGGGGTCGGGGTAGTGGATTTATATTGGGAGGAGGAGGTTGCAAGCCTTCCAAGTTGGATGGATAGGGCGGCGGGATAGTATGGCTTGGGACTCGTTCTTGGTTAGGTGGAATATCTGGAGGTGGTGGAGGAGGCATAGGAAGGTTTCTTTGGAGTAGAGTATTTATCAGGGCTTGGTTTTGCTTGGCCATGCAGTTAATGTTGTTGGTAAGCTCGATGAAATACTGTGGTGGGTTGTTTGGATTGGGGAGGTCGGTTCGGTGGTCGGCAGCATTTTGGTGAGAAGCCATGGATCTAGTCGTGACCATACACTTTGACGGGTAATAACAAAGGGTTATTGGGACAGGGTCTCTGGCGAAAGTGAACACAACTGGCGCGAGGAGCAAAGCGTTCCCACAGACGGAGCCAACTGATGATACAGTAATGATGGTAGGACGGGTTGGACTGATCCACGCTCTTCAAGCCTAATGTCCGAATGACCAAGCCCACCAAAGAACCTGCACAAGAGTTCAACGGGGAATGGGGAGTCCCCCAGTGAACCCTCCGACGATCAAGTTAGAGAGAGAGAGTGGAGTATGTAGATAGATTAGAGATAGAAAAGCTTAACCTTCTTCTTGTCTTCAACGTTTGCTTATATTCTTTGGTAATCATTTCATTGTCCCTTCTGACCTGTCACCTTGGCCAAAAGTCTATGCTGTAGCTTACCTTGTTCAGGATGAGGGCGTGCTGTCCCGACGGAGAGGTGTTGTCATAATAAATGCTGTGATGGGCTGCATTAATGGCGATGTGCAATGGTAATAACTTTGCAAATCTTTGTCTGCTGATGTGGCTTGCCCTTTACCTGCCACGTGTCTTAATATCATTGGTCCTTCATGTCATGTTGACATCCAGCCGTGCTGGGCCTTATCAGTTCGGTTATGTATTAGGCCCTAAGTGGTAGGCTTGGGTTGTTCACAGTGGGTTATGGGCTTTATGGGCCTATCCACGTCACTAATAAATAATAAAAACACTCATGCATCCACCGGGCACCCAATAAGAGAAAGCATAAATAAATCCAAAATTGTCCATATATCAATTTTTATCCCCAAGTATCTTCTACCGTCAAAAAAATAGTAGATGGATACTTGGGAAAGATATATGGACAATTATACAAAACTGGTTGAATAACCTATTAAACATTATAGCAAACCATGGCTGACTCTCTCAAACTCTCTCTGTCGTTCTCCGCCTTCTCATTTTGGTTCTAGGAACTAATTAGGTTAGGCAACTAATAGCTTGATTAGTTTAAGTGGCCAAGTTTAACTAAAACAAACCTTGCTTAGCCTCAAAGCAAGAGAATTCACTGAGTAATTGTAGATCACCCAAGTGTTAAACTCTCAAGTCCAAAAAGATGAAGTTTAATTCACTTTAGTTTTCAAATTCCTTTCTTTTCCCTAACGTTATCTTCTATATCTCTGGGAGAAAGTTTCTCTCTAACTCTCTCCGTTTTTCTGTAACTTCTCTCTAACGTTCTAGGCAACTAATAGTTTCATCAGGTTAAGTGGCCAAGTTTAACTCAAACTAATCTTGCTTAGCCTCCAAGAAAGAGATTTTACCGAGTAATTGTAGCTTCACGATATTAGTTTGACTTAAGCACCTGATTTAAGGTTTCTAAATCACCTAAGTGTTAAATTCTCAAGTCCAAAATGATGAATTAGAATTCAATTTAATTTTAATCCTATTTCCTTTTCTTTTCTCCAACTTTCTCTTCTAGCTGTCGCGAAGAAAGTTTTTCTCTAACTCCCTCCGTCCTTCTCAACCCTTCTCTGTTTTGTTCGAGGAACTAATTAGGTTTGGCAACTTATAGCTTCATTCTCTTAAGTGACCATGTTTAACACAAACTAATCTTGCTTAGCCTCCAAGAAATAGAATTCACTGTGTAATTGTAGCTAGACGATGTAGGATAACTAAAGGAACTAATTTAATGTTTTATAAATCGCCAAAGTGTTCAATTCTCAAGTCCAAAAGCATGACTTTGAATTCGCTTTGATTTTAAACCTATTTCCTTTTATTTTCTCTAACTTTCTCTTCCAGCTCTCAAGAAGAAAGTTCCTCGCTAACTCGCTTCGTCGTTTCCCACGCTTCTGTCTTTTGTTCTAGGAACTAATTAGGTTAGGCAACTAATAGCTTCATTAGCTTAAGTGGCCGAGTTTAACGCGAACTAATCTTGCTTGGCCTCCAAGAAAGAGAATCTACAGAGTAATTGTAGCTTAACGATAACAGTTTAACTTAAGAAACTCATTTAATGTTTTCTAGATCACCCAAGTGTTCAATTATCAAGTCCAAAAGGGTGAGTTTGAATTCGCTTTAATTTGCATCCTATTTCCGTTTCTTTTCTCTAACTTTCTCTTCTATATCTCATGGAGAAAGTTTTTCTCTAACTCTCTCTGTCCGTCTCCAACTTCTCTCTTTTGTTCTTGGACTAACAGTTTCACTAGCGTAAGTGGTTAAGTTTAACTCAAATTGATCTCGCTTAGCCTCCAAGAAAGGGATTTTACAAAGTAATTGTTGCTTAACGATATTAGTTTGACTTGAGCGCATCATTTAAGGCTTTCTAAATCGCCCAAGTGTTCGATTCTCATGTCCAAAAGGATCAATTGGAATTCCCTTTAATTTTCATTCTATTTCCTTTCTTCTCTCTAATTTTCTCTTCTAGTTATGAAGAAGAATGTTTCTCTCTAACTCTCTCTGCCCTTCTCCATCCTTCTCTCTTTTGTTCTAGGAACTAGTTAGCTTATCCAACTATTAGTTTCTTTAGCTTAAGTGGCCATGTTTAACTCAAATTAATCATGCTTATCCACGAAGAAAGAGAATTTACTGAGTAATTGTATTTTAACGATATTAGTTTTACTTAAGCAAATGACTTAATGTTTTCTAAATTACCTAAGTGTATATATCTCATGTCCAGAATGATGAATTGGAACTCACTTTAATCTTCATCCTATTTCCCTTTCTTTTCACTTTCTCTTCTAGCTCCCAAGAAGAAAGTTTCTCTCCAAATCTCTCTCTCCTTCTCCAGTCTTCTCCCTCTTCTTCTAGGAACTAATTACCTTAGGTAACCAACAGTTGCATTAGGTTAAGCGGTCAAGTTTAACACAAACTAATCTTGTTTAGCCTCCAAAAAAGAGAATTTACTGAGTAATTGTAGCTTAACGATATTCGTTTAACTTAAGAAACTCATTTAATGTTTTCAAAATCACCTAAGTATTCGATTCTCAAGTCCAAAATGCTAAATTTCAATTCGCTTTAATTTTAATATTATTTCCTTTTCTTTTCTCTAAGTTTCTCTTCTAGCTCTCAAAAAACAAAGTTTCTCTCTAACTCTCTCCGTCCTCCTCCACCCTTCTCTCTTTTGTTATACGAACTAATTAGGTTAGGCAACTAATAGCTTCATTAGCTGAAGTGGCAAAGTTTAACAAAAACTAAACTTGCTTAGCCTCCAAGAAAGAAAAATTTACTGAGTAATTGTAGCTTAACGATAACAGTTTAACTTAAGCAACTCATTTAATGTTTTCTAAATCACCTAAGTGTTCAATTCGCAAGTCCAAAATGATGAGTATGAACTCCCTTCAAATTTCATTCTAATTCCCTTTCCCTTCTCTAAATTTCTCTTCTAGATCTCAAGAAGAAAGTTTCTCTCTAACTCTCTTTATCCGTCCCTAACTTCTCTCTTTTGTTCTAGGAACTAATTGGCTAGGGCAACTAGTCGTTTGATTAGCTTAAGTGATCAAATTTAACACAAACTAATCTTGCTTAATGTACAAGAAAGAGATTTTGCTGAGTAATTTAGCTTAACGGTATTAGTTTAACTTAAGTTACTCATCTAATGTCTTCTAGATCATCTAAGTGTTCAATTCTCAAGTCCAAAAGATGAATTTTGATTCGCTTTAATTTAAATCCTATTTCCTTTCCTTTTTCTCTAACTTTCTCTTCTAGCTCTCAGGAAGAAAATTTCTTTTTTTTCGGGTGGGTAAGTCATAAATTAAAGACAAAATTTAAACATTTACAACGGGCACACCCCGGGAAATACAACAAATCTCATACCGCCACCCCTCCAAAAAACAAAATGTGGAAAACTAATAAATAATAAAAACCCTCCCGCATCCGCCGGGCACCCAATAAGAGAAAGCGTAAATAAATCCAAAATTGTCCATATATCAATTTTTATGCCCAAGTATCTTCTACGGTCAAAAAAATAGTAGATGGATACTTGGGAAAGATATATGGACAATTCTGCAAAACTGGTTGAATAACATATTAAGCATTACAGCAAACCGTGGCTGACTCTCTATAACTCTCTCTGTTGTTCTCCACCTTCTCATTTTTGTTCTAGGAACTAATTAGGTTAGGCAACTAATAGCTTGATTAATTTAAGTGACCAAGTTTAACTAAAACAAATCTAGCTTAGCCTCAAAGCAAGAGAATTCACTGAGTAATTGTAGATCACCCAAGTGTTAAACTCTCAATTCCAAAAGGTCAAAGTTTAATTCACTTTAGTTTTCAAATCCCTTTCTTTTCCCTAACGTTATCTTCTATATCTCTACGAGGAAGTTTCTCTCTAACTCTCTCCATTTTTCTATAACTTCTCTCCGAGGTTCTAGGCAGGTAATAGTTTCATCAGCTTAAGTGGCCAAGTTTAACTCAAACTAAGCTTGCTTAGCCTCCAAGAAAGAGATTTTACCGGGTTATTGTAGCTACACGATATTAGTTTGACTTAAGCACCTGATTTAAGGTTTTCTAAATCACCTAAGTGTTAAATTCTCAAGTCCAAAATGATGAATTAGAATTCAATTTAATTTTAATCCTATTTCCTTTTCTTTTCTCTAACTTTCTCTTCTAGCTCTCAAGAAGAAAGTTTCTCTCTAACTCTCTCCGTCCTTCTCCACCCTTCACTGTTTTGTTCGAGGAACTAATTAGGTTTGGCAACTTATAGCTTCATTCTCTTAAGTGACCATGTTTAACTCAAACTAATCTTGCTTAGCCTCCAAGAAATAGAATTCACAGAGTAATTGTACCTTGACGATGTAGGATAACTAAAGGAACTAATTTAATGTTTTGTAAATCACCTAAGTATTCAATTCTCAAGTTCAAGAGCATGAATTTGAATTCGCTTTGATTTTAAATCTATTTCCTGTTCTTTTCTCTAACTTTCTCTTCCAGCTCTCAAGAAGAAAGTTCCTTTCTAACTCGCTCTGTCGTTCCCCACCCTTCTCTCTTTTGTTCTAGGAACTAATTAGGTTAGGCCTCTAATAGCTTCATTAGCTTAAGTGGCTGAGTTTAACTCGAACTAATCATGCTTGGCCTCCAAGAAAGAGAATCTACAGAGTAATTGTAGCTTAACGACAGTAGTTTAACTTAAGCGACTCACTTAATGTTTTCTAAATCACCCAAGTGTTCAATTATCAAGTCCAAAAGGGTGAATTTGAATTCGCTTTAATTTGCATCCTATTTTCGTTTCTTTTCTCTTTCTCTTCTATATCTCATGGTGAAAGTTTCTCTCTAACTCTCCCTGTCCTCCTCCAATTTCTCTCTTTTGTTCTTGGACTAATAGTTTGACTAGCTTAAATGGCTAAGTTTAACTCAAATTGATCTCGCTTAGCCTCCAAGAAAGAGATTTTATAGTATAATTGTAGCTTAACGATATTAGTTTGACTTGAGCGCATCATTTAAGTCTTTCTAAATCGCCCAAGTGTTCTATTCTCAAGTCGAAAAGGATCAATTGGAATTCCCTTTATTTTTCATTATATTTCCTTTCTTCTCTCTAATTTTCTCTTCTCGTTATGAAGAAGAATGTTTCTATCTAACTCTCTCCATCCTTCTCCATCCTTCTCTCTTTTGTTCTAGGAACTAATTAGCTTATCCAACTATTACTTTCTTTAGCTTAAGTGACCATGTTTAACTTAAATTAATCATGCTTATCAACGAAGAGAGAGAATTTACCGAGTAATTGTAGTTTAACGATATTAGTTTTACTTAAGCAAATGACTTAATGTTTTCTAAATCACCTAAATGTATATATCTCATGTCCAAAATAATGAATTGGAACTCACTTTAATCTTCATCCTATTTCCCTTTTTTTTCTCTAACTTTCTCTTCCAGCTCCCTAGAAGAAAATTTCTCTCCAACTCTCTCCGTCCTTCTCCAGTCCTCTCCATTTTCTTGGAGGATCTAATTACCTTAGGCAACCAACAATTGCATTAGCTTAAGCGGCCAAGTTTAACACAAACTAATCTTGCTTAGCCTCCAAAAAAGAGAATTTACTAAGTAATTGTAGCTTAACGATATTCGTTTAACTTAAGCAACTCATTTAATGTTTTCAAAATCACCTAAATATTCGATTCTCAAGTCGAAAATGCTGAATTTCAATTCGCTTTAATTTTAATACTATTTCCTTTTCTTTTCTCTAACTTTCTCTTCTAGCTCTCAAAGAAGAAAGTTTCTCTCTAACTCTCTTCGTCCTCCTCCACCTTTCTCTCTTTTGTTATGCGAACTAATTAGGTTAGGCAACTAATAGCTTCATTAGCTTAAGTGGCCAATTTTAACTAAAACTAATCTTGCTTAGCCTCCAAGAAAGAAAATTTACTGAGTAATTGTACCTTAACGATAACAGTTTAACTTAAGCAACTCATTTAATGTTTTCTAAATCACCTAAGTGTTCAATTCGCAAGTTCAAAATGATGAGTTTGAACTCCCGTCAAATTTCATTCTAATTCCCTTTCCGTTCTCTAACTTTCTCTTCTGGATCTTTTTTTTTGGGTGAATAAACTTTCTCTTCTAGATCTCAAGGAGAAAGTTCCACTCTAACTCTCTCCGTCCGTGTCCAACTTCTCTCTTTTGTTCTAGGAACTAATTGCCTTGGGCGACCAGTCATTTTATTAGCTTAAGTGGCCAAATTTAACACAAACTAATTTTGCTTAACCTACAAAAAAGAGATCTTGCTGAGTAATTTAGCTTGACGATATTAGTTTAACTTAAGTTACTCATTTAATGTTTTCTAGATCATCTAAGTGTTCAATTCTCAAGTCCAAAAGGATGAATTTTGATTCGCTTTAATATAAATCCTAGTTCCTTTCCTTTTTCTCTAACTTTCTCTTCTAGCTCTCCAGAAGAAAGTTTCTTTTTTTCAGGTGGGTAAGTCATAAATTAAAGACAAAATTTACACATTTACAACGGGCATACCCCGGGAAATACAACAAATCTCATACCCTTCCCCCCCACCCACAAAAAAAAAAAATGGGGGAAACTAATAAATAATATAAACACTCCCACATCCGCCGAGCACCCAATAAGAGAAAGCATATATAAATCATAAATTGTCCATATATTAATTTTTATCACCAAGTGACTTCTACCACCAAAAAAATAGTAGATGGATACCTGGGAAAGATATATGGACAATCATTCAAAGCTGGTTGAATAACCTATTAAACATTACAGCAAATCGTGGCTGACTCTCTCTAACTCTCTCTGTCGTTCTCCGCCTTCTCATTTTTGTTCTAGGAACTAATTAGGTTAGGCAACTAATAGCTTGATTAGTTTAATTGGCCAAGTTTAACTAAAACAAATCTTGCTTAACCTCAAAGTTAGAGAATTCACTTAGTAATTGTAGATCACCCAAGTGTTAAACTCTTAAGTCCAAAATGATGAAGTTTAATTCACTTTAGTTTTCAAATCCCTTTCTTTCCCATAACGTTATCTTTTATATCTCTAGGAGAAAGTTTCTCTCTAACTCCCTCCGTCGACTTACTTACCCAAAAAAAAAAAACTCTCTCCGTTTTTCTGTAACTTCTCTCTAACGTTCTAGGCAACTAATAGTTATATCAGCTTAAGTGGCCAAGTTTAACTCAAACTAGTCTTGCTTAGCCTCCAAGAAAGAGATTTTATCGAGTAATTGTAGCATCACGATATAAGTTTGACTTAAGCACCTGATTGAAGGTATTCTAAATCACCTAAGTGTTAAATTCTCAAGTCCAAAATGATGAATTTAGAATTCAATTTAATTTTAATCCTATTTCCTTTTCTTTTCTTTAACTTTCTTTTATAGCTCTCAGAAAGAAAGTTCCTCTCTGACTCTCTCAGTCCTTCTCCACCCTTCTCTGTTTTATTCGACGAACTAATTAGGTTTGGCAACATATAGCTTCATTCTCTTAAGTGACCATGTTTAACTCAAACTAATCTTGCTTAGCCTCCAAGAAATAGAATTCACTGAGTAATTGTAGCTGGACGATGTAGGATAACTAAAGGAACTAATTTAATGTTTTGTAAATCACCTAAGTGTTCAATTCTCAAGTCCAAAAGCATGAATTTGAATTCGCTTTGATTTTAAACCTATTTCCTTTTATTTTCTCTAACTTTCTCTTCCAGCTCTCAAGAAGAAAGTTCCTCTCTAACTCCCTCTGTCGTTCCCCACCCTTCTCTCTTTTGTTCTAGGAACTAATTAGGTTAGGCAGCTAACAGCTTCATTAGCTTAAGTGGCCGAGTTTAACTCGAACTAATCATGCTTGGCCTCCAAGAAAGAGAATCTACAGAGTAATTGTAGCTGAACGATAACAGTTTAACCTAAGCAACTCATTTAATGTTTTCTAAATCACCGAAGTGTTCAATTATCAAGTCCAAAAGGGTGAATTTGAATTCGCTTTAATTTGCATCCTATTTCCGTTTCATTTCTCAAACTTTCTCTTCTAGATCTCATGGACAAAGTTTCTCTCTAACTCTCTCTGTCCGTCTCCAACTTCTCTCTTTTGTTCTGGAACTAATAGTTTCACTAGCTTAAGTGGCTAAGTTTAACTCAAACTGATCTCGTTTATCCTCCAAAAAAGAGATTTTACAGAGTAATTATAGCTTAACGATATTAGTTTCACTTGAGCGGATCATTTAAGGCTTTCTAAATCGCTGAAGTGTTCAATTCTCAAGTACAAAAGGTTCAATTGGAATTCCCTTTAAATTTCATTCTATTTCCTTTCTTCTCTCTAATTTTCTCTTCTTGTTATGAAGAAGAATGTTTCTCTCTAACTCTCTCTGTCCTTCTCCATCCTTCTCTCTTTTGTTCTAGGAACCAATTAGCTTATCCAACTATTAGTTTCTTTAGCTTAACTGGCCATGCTTAACTCAAATTAATCGTGCTTATCCACGAAGAAAGAGAATTTATTGAGTAATTGCAGTTTAACGATATTAGTTTTACTTAAGCAAATGACTTAGTGTTTTCCAAATCGCCTAAGTGTATATATCTCATGTCCAAAATGATGAATTGGAACTCACTTTAATCTTCATCCTATTTCCCTTTCTTTTCTCTTTCTCTTCTAGCTCATAAGAAGAAAGTTTCTCTCCAAATCTCTCTGTCCTTCTTCAGTCCTCTCCCTCTTCTTCTAGGAACTAATTACCTTAGGCAACCAACAGTTGCATTAGCTTAAGCGGTCATGTTTAACACAAACTAATCTTGTTTAGCCTCCAAAAAAGAGAATTTACTGGGTAATTGTAGCTTAATGATATTCGTTTAACTTAAGCAACTCATTTAATGTTTTCAAAATCACCTAAGTATTCGATTCTCAAGTCCAAAATGCTGAATTTCAATTCGCTTAAATTTTAATACTATTTCCTTTTCTTTTCTCTAACTTACTCTTCTAGCTCTCAAAAAAGAAAGTTTCTCTCTAACTCTCTCCGTCCTCCTCCACCCTTCTCTCTTTTGTTATACGAACTAATTAGGTTAGGCAACTAATAACTTCATTAGCTGAAATGGCCAAGTTTAACTAAAACTAATCTTGCTTAGCCTCCAAGAAAGAAAAATTTACTGAGTAATTGTAGCTTAACGATAACAGTTTAACTTAAGCAACTCATTTAATGTTTTCTAAATCACCTAAGTGTTCAATTCGCAAGTCCAAAATGATGAGTTTGAACTCCCTTCAAATTTCATTCTAATTCCCTTTCCCTTCTCTAAATTTCTCTTCTACATCTCAAGAAGAAAGTTTCTCTCTAACTCTCTTTGTCCGTCTCCAACTTCTCACTTTTGTTCTAGGAACTAATTGGCTAGGGCAACTAGTCATTTGATTAGCATAAGTGATCAAATTTAACACAAACTAATCTTGCTTAACCTACAAGAAATAGATTTTGCTAAGTAATTTAGCTTAACGGTATTAGTTTAACTTAAGTTACTCATTTAATGTCTTCTAGATCATCTAAGTGTTCAATTCTCAAGTCCAAAATGATGAATTTTGATTCGCTTTAATTTAAATCCTATTTCCTTTCCTTTTTCTCTAACTTTCTCTCCGAGCTCTCAGGAAAAAAGTTTCTTTTTTTTCGGGTGGGTAAGTCATAAATTAAAGACAAAATTTAAACATTCACAACTGGCACACCCCGGGAAATACAACAAATCTCATACTGCCCCCCTCCAAAAAAAAAAATGGGGGAAACTAATAAATAATAAAAACCCTCCCGCATCCGCCGGGCACCCAATAAGAGAAAGCGTAAATAAATCCAAAATTGTCCATATATCAATTTTTATGCCCAAGTATCTTCCACGGTCAAAAAAATAGTAGATGGATACTTGGGAAAGATATATGGACAATTATGCAAAACTGGTTGAATAACATATTAAGCATTACAGCAAACCGTGGCTGACTCTCTCTAACTCTCTCTGTCGTTCTCCGCCTTCTCATTTTTGTTCTAGGAACTAATTAGGTTAAGCAACTTATAGCTTGATTAGTTTAAGTGGCCAAGTTTAACAAAACCAAATCTGGCTTAGCCTCAAAGCAAGAGAATTCACTGAGTAATTGTAGATCACCCAAGTGTTAAACTCTCAAGTCCAAAAGGTTAAAGTTTAATTCACTTTTGTTTTCAAATCTCTTTCTTTTCCCTAACGTTATCTTCTATATCTTTATGAGGAAGTTTCTCTCTAATTCTCTCTGTTTTTCTATAACTTCTCTCCGACGTTCTAGGCAACTAAAAGTTTCATCAGCTTAAGTGGCCAAGTTTAACTCAAACTATTCTTGTTTAGCCTCCAAGAAAGAGATTTTACCGAGTAATTGTAGCTACATGATATTAGTCTGACTTAAGCACCTGATTTAAGGTTTTCTAAATCACCTAAGTGTTAAATTCTCGAGTCCAAAATGATGAATTAGAATTCAATTTAATTTTAATCCTATTTCCTTTTCTTTTCTCTAACTTTCTCTTCCAGCTCTCAAGAAGAAAGTTTCTCTCTAACTCTCTCCGTCCTTTTCCACCCTTCTCTGTTTTGTTCGAGGAACTAATTAGGTTTGGCAACTTATAGCTTCATTCTCTTAAGTGACCATGTTTAACTCAAACTGATCTTGTTTAGCCTCGAAGAAATAGAATTCACAGAGTAATTGTACCTTGACGATGTAGGATAACTAAAGGAACTAACTTAATGTTTTATAAATCACCTAAGTGTTCAATTCTCAAGTCCAAAAGCATGAATTTGAATTCGCTTTGATTTTAAACCTATTTCCTGTTCTATTCTCTAACTTTCTCTTCCAGCTCTCAAGAAGAAAGTTCCTCTCTAACTCGCTTCGTCGTTCCCCACCCTTCTCTCTTTTGTTTTAGGAACTAATTAGGTTACGCCTCTAATAGCTTCATTAGCTTAAGTGGCTGAGTTTAACTCGAACTAATCTTGCTTGGCCTCCAAGAAAGAGAATCTACAGAGTAATTGTAGCTTAACGATAGCAGTTTAACTTAAGCAACTCACTTAATGTTTTCTAAATCACCCAAGTGTTCAATTATCAAGTCCAAAAGGGTGAATTTGAATTCACTTTAATTTGCATTCTATTTCCGTTTCTTTTCTCTTTCTCTTCTAGATCTCATGGAGAAAGTTTCTCTCTAACTCTCCCTTTCCTCCTCCAATTTCTCTCTTTTGTTCTAGGACTAATAGTTTGACTAGCTTAAGTGGCTAAGTATAACTCAAATTGATGTCGCTTAGCCACCAAAAAAGAGATTTTACAGAATAATTGTAGCTTAATGATATTTGTTTGACTTGAGCGCATCATTTAAGTCTTTCTAAATCGCCCAAGTGTTCTATTCTCAAGTCCAAAAGAATCAATTGGAATTCCCTTTAATTTTCATTCTATTTCCTTTCTTCTCCCTAATTTTCTCTTCTCGTTATGAAGAAGAATGTTTCTCTCTAACTCTCTCCGTCCTTCTCCATCCTTCTCTCTTTTGTTCTAGGAACTAATTAGCTTATCCAACTATTACTTTCTTTAGCTTAAGTGGCCACGTTTAACTCAAAATAATCATGCTTATCCACGAAGAAAGAGAATTTACCGAGTGAGTGTAGTTTAACGATATTAGTTTTACTTAAGCAAATGACTTAATGTTTTCTGAATCACCTAAGTGTATATATCTCAAGTCCAAAATGATGAATTGGAACTCACTTTAATCTTCATCCTATTTCCCTTTCTTTTCTCTAACTTTCTCTTCCAGCTCCCTAGAAGAAAATTTCTCCCTGACTCTCTCCGTCCTTCTCTAGTCCTCTCCCTCTTTTTCTAGGATCTAATTAACTTAGGCAACCAACAGTTGCATTAGCTTAAGCGGCCAAGTTTAACACAAACTAATCTTGCTTAGCCTCCAAAAAAGAGAATTTACTAAGTAATTGTAGCTTAACGATATTCGTTTAACTTAAGCAACTCATTTAATGTTTTCAAAATCACCTAAATATTCGATTCTCAAGTCCAAAATGCTGAATTTCAATTCGCTTTAATTTTAATACTATTTCCTTTTCTTTTCTCTAACTTTCTCTTCTAGCTCTCAAAAAAGAAAGTTTCTCTCTAACTCTCTCCTTCCTCCTCTACCTTTCTCTCTTTTGTTATGCGAACTAATTAGGTTAGGCAACTAATAGCTTCATTAGCTTAAGTGGCCAATTTTAACTAAAACTAATCTTGCTTAGCCTCCAAGAAAGAAAGTTTACTGAGTAATTGTACCTTAATGATAACAGTTTAACTTAAGCAACTCATTTAATGTTTTCTAAATCACCTAAGTGTTCAATTCGCAAGTCCAAAATGATGAGTTTGAACTCCCTTCAAATTTCATTCTCATTCCCTTTCCGTTCTCTAACTTTCTCTTCTGGATCTCTTTTTTTGGGTGAATAAACTTTCTTTTCTAGATCTCAAGGAGAAAGTTCCACTCTAACTCTCTCCGTCCATGTCCAACTTCTCTCTTTTGTTCTACGAACTAATTGGCTTGGGCGACCAGTCATTTTATTAGCTTAAGTGGCCAAATTTAACACAAACTAATTTTGCTTAACCTACACAAAAGAGATCTTGCTGAGTAATTTAGCTTGACGATATCAGTTTAACTTAAGTTACTCATTTAATGTTTTCTAGATCGTCTAAGTGTTCAATTCTCAAGTCCAAAAGGATGAATTCTAATTCGCTTTAATATAACTCCTAGTTCCTTTCCTTTTTCTCTAACTTTCCCTTCTAGCTCTCTAGAAGAAAGTTTCTTTTTCTCAGGTAGGTAAGTCATAAATTAAAGACAAAATTTACACATTTACAATGGGCATACCGTGGGAAATACAACAAATCTCATACCCTCCCCCCCCCCCCAAAAAAAAAAATGGGGGAAACTAATAAATAATAAAAACACTCTTGCATCCACAGGGCACCCAATAAGAGAAAGCATATATAAATCATAAATTGTCCATATATCAATTTTTATCACCAATTGACTTCTACCGCCAAAAAAATAGTAGATGGATACCTGGGAAAGATATATGGACAATTATACAAAATTGGTTGAATAACCTATTAAACATTACAACAAATCGTGGCTGACTCTCTCTAACTCTCTCTGTCGTTCTCCGCCTTCTCATTTTTGTTCTAGGAACTAATTAGGTTAGGCAACTAATAGCTTCATTAGTTTAAGTGGCCAAGTTTAACTATAACAAATCTTGCTTAACCTCAAAGTTAGAGAATTCACTTAGTAATTGTAGATCACCCAAGTGTTAAACTCACAAGTCCAAAAGGATAAAGTTTAATTCACTTTAGTTTTCAAATCCCTTTCTTTTCCCTAACGTTATCTTTTATATCTCTAGGAGAAAGTTTCTCTCTAACTCTTCGTTGACTTACTTACCCAAAAAAAAAAAAACTCTCTCCGTTTTTCTGTAACTTCTCTCTAACGTTCTAGGCAACTAATAGTTATATCAGCTTAAGTGGCCAAGTTTAACTCAAACTAGTCTTGCATAGCCCCCAAGAAAGAGATTTTACCGAGTAATTGTAGCATTATGATATTAGTTTGACTTAAGCACCTGATTTAAGGTTTTCTAAATCACCTAAGTGTTAAATTCTCAAGTCCAAAATGATGAATTTAGAATTCAATTTAATTTTAATCCTATTTCCTTTTCTTTTCTCTAACTTTCTCTTATAGCTCTCAAGAAGAAAGTTTCTCTCTAACCCTCTCAGTCCTTCTCTACCCTTCCCTGTTTTGTTCGACGAACTAATTAGGTTTGGCAACTTATAGCTTCATTCTCTTAAGTGACCATGTTTAACTCAAACTAATCTTGCTTAGCCTCCAAGATGTAGAATTCACTAAGTAATTGTAGCTGACAATGTAGGATAACTAAAGGAACTAATTTAATGTTTTGTAAATCACCTAAGTGTTCAATTCTCAAGTCCAAAAGCATGAATTTGAATTCGCTTTGATTTTAAACCTATTTCCTTTTAATTTCGCTAACTTTCTCTTCCAGCTCTCAAGAAGAAAGTTCCTCTCTAACTCGCTCCGTCATTCCCCACCCTTCTCTCTTTTATTCTAGGAACTAATTAGGTTAGGCAGCTAATAGCTTCATTTGCTTAAGTGGCCGAGTTTAACTCGAACTAATCTTGCTTGGCCACCAAGAAAGAGAATCTACAGAGTAATTATAGATGAACTATTACAGTTTAACTTAAGCAACTCATTTAATGTTTTCAAAATCACCCAAGTGTTCAATTATCAAGTCCAAAATGGTGAATTTCAATTCGCTTTAATTTGCGTCCTATTTCCGTTTCATTTCTCTAACTTTCTCTTCTAGATCTCATGGACAAAGTTTCTCTCTAACTCTCTCTGTCCGACTCCAACTTCTTTCTTTTGTTCCGGGACAAATAGTTTCACTAGCTTAAGTGGCTAAGTTTAACTCAAACTGATCTCACTTGGCCTCCAAAAAAGAGATTTTACAGAGTAATTGTAGCTTAACGATATTAGTTTGACTTGAGCGCATCATTTAAGGCTTTCTAAATCGCCCAAGTGTTCGATTCTCAAGTCCAAAAGGATCAATTGGAATTCCCTTTAATTTTCATTCTATTTCCTTTCTTCTCTCTAATTTTCCCTTCTAGTTATGAAGAAGAATGTTTCTCTCTAACCCTCTCCGTCCTTCTCCATCCTTCTCTCTTTTGTTCTAGGAACTAATTAGCTTATTCAACTATTAGTTTCTTTAGCTTAAGTGGCCATGTTTAACTCAAATTAATCGTGCTGATCCACGAAGAAAGAGAATTTACTGAGTAATTGTAGTTTAACGATATTTGTTTTACTTAAGCAAATGACTTAATGTTTTCTAAATCACCTAAGTGTATATATCTCAAGTCCAAATTGATGAATTGGAACTCACTTTAATCTTCATCCTATTTCCCTTTCTTTTCTCTTTCTCTTCTAGCTACCAAGAAGAAAGTTTCTCTCAAACTCTCTCTGTCCTTCTCCAGTGCTCTCCCTCTTCTTCTTGGAACTAATTACCTTAGGCAACCAACAGTTGCATTAGCTTAAGCGGCCAAGTTTAACACAAACTAATCTTGCTTAGCCTCCAAAAAATAGAATTTACTGAGTAATTGTAGCTTAACGATATTCGTTTAACTTAAGCAACTCATTTAATGTTTTCAAAATCACCTAAGTATTCGATTCTCAAGTCCAAAATGCTGAATTTCAATTCGCTTTAATTTTAATACTATTTCCTTTTCTTTTCTCTAACTTTCTCTTCTAGCTCTCAAAAAAGAAAGTTTCTCTCTAACTCTCCCCATCCTCCGCCACCCTTCTCTCTTTTGTTATACGAACTAATTAGGTTTGGCAACTAATAGCTTCATTAGCTAAAGTGGCCAAGTTTAACTAAAACTAATCTTGCTTAGCCCCCAAGAAAGAAAATTTACTGAGTAATTGTAGCTTGACGATAACAGTTTAACATAAGCAACACATTTAATGTTTTCTAAATCACCTAAGTGTTCAATTCGCCAGTCCAAAATGATGAGTTTGAACTCCCTTCAAATTTCATTCTAATTCCCTTTCCGTTCTCTAACTTTCTCTTCTAGATCTCAAGGAGAAGGTTTCTCTCTAACTCTCTCCGTCCATCTCCAACTTCTCTCTTTTGTTCTTGGAACTAATTGGCTTGGGCAACTAGTCGTTTTATCAGCTTAAGTGGCCAAATTTAACACAAACTAATCTTGCTAAACCTACAAGAAAGAGATTTTGCTAAGTAATTTAGCTTAACGATATTAGTTTAACTTAAGTTACTCATTTAACATTTTCAAGATCATCTAAATGTTCAATTCTTGAGTCCAAAATGATGAATTTTCATTCGCTTTAATTTAAATCCTATTTCCTTCTCTTTTTCTCTAACTTTCTCTTCTAGCTCTCAAGAAGAAAATTTCTATTTTTCAGGTGGGTAAGTCATAGATTAAAGGCAAAATTAACACATTTACAACGGGCATACCACGGGAAATACAACAAATCCCGTACCCCCCGCCCCCTCCGGCGCTAAAAAAAATGGGGGAAACTAATAAATAATAAAAACACTCCCGCATTCGCAAGGCACCCAATAAGAGAAAGCATAAATAAATCCAAAATTGTCCATATATCAATTTTTATCCCCAAGTATCTTCTACTGTCAAAAAAATAGTAGATGGATACCTGGGAAAGATATATGGACAATTATACAAAACTGGTTGAATAACCTATTAAACATTACAGCACACCGTGGCTGACTCTCTCTAACTCTCTCTGTCGTTATCCGCCTTCTCATTTTTGTTCTAGGAACTAACTAGGTTAGGCAACTAATAGCTTGATTAGTTTAAGTGGCCAAGTTTAACTAAAACAAATCTTGGTTAGCCTCAAAGCAAGAGAATTCACTGAGTAATTGTAGATCACCCAAGTGTTAAACTCTCAAGTCCAAAAGGATGAAATTTAATTCACTTTAGTTTTCAAATCCCTTTCTTTTCCCTAACGTTATCTTCTATATCTTTATGAGGATGTTTCTCTCTAACTCTCCCCGTTTTTCTATAACTTCTCTCCGACGTTCTAGGCAGCTTAAGTGGCCAAGTTTAACTCAAACTAATCTTGCTTAGCCTCCAAGAAAGAGATTTTATCGAGTAATTGTAGCTACACGATATTAGTTTGACGGTAGAAGATAATTGTAACTCTCTCCTCTTTTCTTTTCTCTAACCTTCTCTTCTAGCTCTCAAGAAGAAAGTTTCTCTCTAACTCTCTCCGTCCTTCTCCACTCTTCTCTGTTCTGTTCGGGGAACTAATTAGGTTTGGCAACTTATAGCTTCATTCTCTTAAGTGACCATGTTTAACTCAAACTAATCTTGCTTAGCCTCCAAGAAATAGAATTCACTGAGTAATTGTAGCTTGACGATGTAGGATAACTAAAGGAACTAATTTAATGTTTTATAACTCACCTAAGTGTTCAATTCTCAAGTCCAAAAGCATGAATATGAATTCGCTTTGATTTTAAGCATAATTCCTGTTCTTTTCTCTAACTTTGTCTTCCAGCTCTCAAGAAGAAAGTTCCTCTCTAACTCGTTCCGTCGTTCCCCACCCTTCTCTCTTTTGCTCTAGGAACTAATTAGGTTTGGCAGCTAATAGCTTCATTAGCTTAAGTGGCCGAGTTTAACTCGAACTAATCTTGCTTGGCCTCCAAGAAAGAGAATCTACAGAGTAATTGTAGCTTAACGATAACAGCTTAACTTAAGCAACTCATTTAATGTTTTCTGAATCACGCAAGTGTTCAATTATCAAGTCCAAAAGGGTGAATTTGAATTCGCTTTAATTTGCATCCTATTTCCGTTTCTTTTCTCTAACTTTCTGTTCTAGATCTCATGAACAACGTTTCTCTCTAACTCTCTCTGCCCGTCACCAACTTCCCTCTTTTGTTTTAGGGCTAATAGTTTCACTATCTTAAGTGCTTAAGTTTAACTCAAACTGATCTCGCTTAGCCTCCAAGAAAGAGATTTTACAAAGTAATTGTAGTTTAACGATATTAGTTTGACTTGAGCGCATCATTTAAGGCTTTCTAAATCGCCCAAGTGTTCGATTCTCAAGTCCAAAAGGATCAATTGCAATTCCCTTTAATTTTCATTCTATTTCCTTTCTTCTCTCTAATTTTCTCTTCTAGCTATGAAGAAGAATGTTTCTCTCTAAGTCTCTCCGTCCTTCTCCATCCTTCTCTCTTTTGTTCTAGGAACTAATTAGCTTATCCAACTATTAGTTTCTTTAGCTTAAGTGGCCATGCTTAACTCAAATTAATCATGCTTATCCACGAAGAAAGAGAATTTACTGAGTAATTGTAGTTTAATGATATTAGTTTTATTGAAGCAAATGACTTAATGTTTTCTAAATCACCTAAGTGTATATATCTCAAGTCTAAAATGATGAATTGGAACTCACTTTAATCTTCATCCTATTTCCCTTTCTTTTCTCTTTCTCTTCTAGCTCCCAAGAAGAAAGTTTCTCTCCAAATCTCTCCATCCTTCTCCAGTCCTCTCCCTCTTCTTCTAGGAACTAATTACCTTAGGCAACCAACAGTTGCATTAGCTTAAGCGGCCAAGTTTAATACAAACTAATCTTGCTTAGCCTCCAAGAAAGAGAATTTACTGAGTAATTGTAGCTTAACGATATTCGTTTAACTTAAACAACTCATTTAATGTTTTCAAAATCACCTAAGTATTCGATTCTCATGTCAAAATGCTGAATTTCAATTCGCTTTAATTTTAATACTATTTCCTTTTCTTTTCTCTAACTTTCTCTTCTAGCTCTCAAAAAAAAAAAAGTTTCTCTCTAACTCTCTCCATCCTCTTCCACCCTTCTCTCTTTTGTTGTACGAACTAATTAGGTTAGGCAACTAATAACTTCATTAGCTTAATTGGCCAAGTTTAACTAAAACTAATCTTGCTTAGCCTCCAAGAATGAAAAATTTACTGAGTAATTGTAGCTTAACAATAACAGTTTAACTTAAGCAATTAATTTAATGTTTTCTAAATCACCTAAGTGTTCAATTCGCAAGTCCAAAATCATGAGTTTGAACTCCCTTCTAATTTCATTCTAATTCACTTTCCGTTCTCTAACTTTCTCTTCTAGATCTCAAGGAGAAAGTTTCTCTCTAACTCTCTTCGTCCGTCTCCAACTTCTCACTTTTGTTCTAGGAACTAATTGGCTAGAGCAACTTGTCGTTTTATTAGCTTAAGTGACCAAATTTAACACAAAATAATCTTGCTTAACCTGCAAGAAAGAGATTTTGCTGAGTAATTTAGCTTAATGATATTAGTTTAACTTAAGTTACTCATTTAATGTTCTCTAGATCATCTAAGTGTTCAATTCTCAAGTCCAAAAGGATGAATTTTGATTCGCTTTAATTTAAATTCTATTTCCTTTCCTTTTTCTCTAACTTTCTCTTCTAGCTCTCACAAAGAAAGTTTCTTTTTTTTTGGGTGGGTAAGTCATAAATTAAAGACAAAATTTAAACATTTACAACGGGCACACCTCGAGAAATACAACAAATCTCATATTACCCCTCCCCCCCCAAAAAAATGGGGGAAACTAATAAATAATAAAAACCCTTCCGCATCCGCCGGGCACCCAATAATAGAAAGCGTAAATAAATCCAAAATTGTCCATATATCAAGTTTTATGCCCAAGTATCTTCTACAGTCAAAAAAACGGTAGATGGATACTTGGGAAAGATATATGGACAATTATACAAAACTGGTTGAATAACATATTAAGCATTACAGCAAACCGTGGCCGACTCTCTCTAACTCTCTCTGTCGTTCTCCGCCTTCTCATCTTTGTTCTAGGAACTAATTAGGTTAGGCAGCTAATAGCTTGATTAGTTCAAGTGGCCAAGTTTAACTAAAATAAATCTAGCTTAGCCTCAAAGCAAGAGAATTCACTGAGTAATTGTAGATCACCCAAGTGTTAAACTCTCAAGTCCAAAAGGTTAAAGTTTAATTCACTTTAGTTTTCAAATCCCTTTCTTTTCCCTAACGTTATCTTCTATATCTCTATGATAAAGTTTCTCTCTAACTCTCTCCGTTTTTCTGTAACTTGTCTCTAACGTTCTAGGCAACTGATAGTTTCATCAGCTTGAGTGGCTAGGTTTAACTCAAACTAATCTTGCTTAGCCTCCATGAAAGAGATTTTACCGAGTAATTGTAGCTTCACGATATTAGTTTGACTTAAGCACCTGATTTAAGGTTTTCTAAATCAGCTAAGTGTTAAATTCTAGAATCCAAAATGATGAATTAGAATTCAATTTAATTTTAATCATATTTCCTTTTCTTTTCTCAAACTTTGTCTTCTAGCTGTCAAGAAGAAAGTTTCTCTCTAACTCTCTCCGTCCTTCTCCACTCTTCTCTATTTTGTTCGGCGAACTAATTAGGTTCGGCAACTTATAGCTTCATTCTCATAAATGACCATGTTTAACTCAAACTAATCTTGCTTAGCCTCCAAGAAATAGAATTAACTGAGTAATTGTAGCTTGACGATGTTGGATAACTAAAAGAACTAATTTAATGTTTTATAAATCGCCTAAGTGTTCAATTCTCAAGTCCAAAAGCATGAATTTGAATTCGCTTTGATTTTAAGCATATTTCCTGTTCTTTTCTCTAACTTTCTCTTCCAGCACTCAAGAAGAAAGTTCCTCTCTAACTCGCTCCGTCGTTCCCCACCCTTCTCTCTTTTGTTCTAGGAACTAATTAGGGTAGGCAGCTAATAGCTTCATTTGCTTAAGTGACCGAGTTTGACTCGAACTAATCTTGCTTGGCCTCTAAGAAAGAGAATCTACAGAGTAATTGTAGTGTAACGATAACAGTTTAACTTAAGCAACTTGTTTAATGTTTTTTAAATCACCCAAGTGTTCAATTATCATGTCCAAAAGGGTGAATTTGAATTCGCTTTAATTTGCATCCTATTTCCGTTTCTTTTCTCTTTCTCTTCTAGATCTCATGGAGAAAGTTTCTCTCTAACTCTCTATGTCCGTCTCCAACTTCTCTCTTTTGTTCTGGGACTAATAGTTTCACTAGTTTAAGTGGCTAAGTTTAACTAAAACTAATCTCGCTTAGCCTCCAAGAAAGAGATTTTACAGAGTAATTGTAGCTTAACGATATTAGTTTGACTTGAGCGCATCATTTAAGGCATTCTAAATTGCCCAAGTGTTCAATTCTCAAGTCCAAAAGGATCAATTGGAATTCCCTTTAATTTTCATTCTATTTCCTTTCTTCTCTCTAATTTTCTCTTCTCGTTATGAAGAAGAATGTTTCTCTCTAACTCTCTCCGTCCTTCTACATCCTTCTCTCTTTTGTTCTAGGAACTAATTAGCTTATCCAACTATTAGTTTCTTTAGCTTAAGTGGCCATGTTTAACTCAAATTAATCATGCTTATCCACGAAGAAAGAGAATTTACTGTGTAATTGTAGTTTAAGGATATTAGTTTTACTTAAGCAAATGACTTAATGTTTTCTAAATCACCTAAGTGTATATATCGCAAGTCCAAAATGATGAATTGGAACTCACTTTAATTTTCATCCTATTTCCCTTTCTTTTCTCTAACTTTCACTTCCAGCTCCCAAGAAGAAAGTTTCTTTCCAACTCTCTCTGTCCTTCTACAGTCCTCTCCCTCTTCTTCTAGGAACTAATTGCCTTAGGCAACCAACAGTTGCATTAGCTTAAGTGGCCAAGTTTAACACAAAATAATCTTGCTTAGCCTCCAAAAAAGAGAATTTACTGAGTAATTGTAGCTTAACGATATTCGTTTAACTTAAGCAACTCATTTAATGTTTTCAAAATCACCTAAGTATTCGATTCTCAAGTCCAAAATGCTAAATTTCAATTCGCTTTAATTTTAATACTATTTCATTTTCTTTTCTCTAACTTTCTCTTCTAGCTCTCAAAAAAGAAAGTTTCTCTCTAACTATCTCCGTCCTCCTCTACCCTTCTCTCTTTTGTTATACAAACAAATTTGGTTGGGCAACTAAGCGCTTCATTTGCTTAAGTGGCCAAGTTTAACTAAAGCTAATCTTGCTTAGCCTCCAAAAAAGAAAATTTACTAAGTAATTGTACCTTAACGATAACAGTTTAACTTAAGCAACTCATTTAATATTTTCTAAATCACCCATGTGTTCAATTCGCAAGTCCCAAATGATGAGTTTGAACTCCCTTCAAATTTCATTCTAATTCCCTTTCCGTTCTCTAACTTTCTCTTCTAGATCTCTTTTTTTGGGTGAATAAACTTTCTCTTCTAGATCTCAAGGAGACAGTTCCTCTCTAACTCTCTCCATCCGTGTCCAACTTCTCTCTTTTGTTCTAGGAACTAATTGGCTTGGGCAACTAGTCGTTTTATTAGCTTAAGAGGCCAAATTTAACAAAAACGAATCTTGCTTAACCTACAAGAAAGAGATTTTGCTGAGTAATTTAGCTTCACGATATACGTTTAACTTGAGTTACTCATTTAATGTTTTCCAGATCATCTAAGTGTTCAATTCTCAAATCCAAAAGGATGAATTTTGATTCGCTTTAATTTAAATCCAAGTTCCTTTCCTTTGTCACTAACTTTCTCTTCTAGCTCTCAAGAAGAAAGTTTCTTTTTTTCAGGTGGGTCAGTCATAAATTAAAGAAAAAATTTACACAATTACAACGGGCATACCCCGGGACAAGACAAGCCTCCGGCAAACCATTCAGTAATAGCAGATGGCAAACACGGTGTCCTAGGCGCACCAATGCAAATGCAATGCAAAGAATCATACAAGTGTAGTCAAAGACAGATATCATGAGTTCGAGTCAAGTTCTCTAAATCCCCAGCGGAGTCGCCAGAAACTGTAGCAAGCCCGCGGGGGGCCTCGCTACAGCTCGGACTCAATTTTGTGTCACGGTTCTAAGTCTGAACCAAAGAGTCCAAATCCGGCAAATCGTTTTGAGAAAACAGATTTTTTGAAAGAAGTGCCAAACATGGACTGCTTTACCAGATACAGAGTCGCCACCTAAATATTTTATTTTGGGATATTTAGGAAACCCTGACTCGGTGCCAAAAGGCCACGTGTCCGTCATCACCAAAGTTGCCTCGGCTCGGGAACTTGGGTACGATTGGGGAAGGTCACTTCGTGAGCACCCCCGCTCGCCCGGTCATAGACCGGCATCTACTAACCATGATATCCATTTTTGAAAACATTGTATATTCTTATTCCGGTTATTAGCCTAGATTACTATGCGATGCTCACAGCATACAAGTATAGACTGGATCGCCTGAATTGGAACAAAACATTTCATGTTTGTTTTCGAAAATGGTTTGCTACCCGCAGGTAGGCTTGAAACGTTTGATGATTTATTCCAATTCAGATAACCCAACCTTCACCCACAGGCGTTCAGGCAGTTATATCACATAAGCAATTAGCCTCATGGTAAGCATGCTATCATGGCATTCACTCACACGTATGCAAGGATGCTAAAGCATAAAGCTCACCGGGTACTCCAAGCCAAAACAAAAACTCATTAGAAATCATGCATGAATCCTAAGTATACAGAAGTGCCTAATGCAACACATGCAAAAATGCAACTATAGCAGGCTCGGCTATTCTAAACATGGCATATGGAATGCTACAACTAACACGTATTCAATTTTGAAATTGAAAAATACAATGCAGTTAGTATGATGCGCCGAGCCCGGTGCATGCAATACAGATGAATGATGCAAACATGCTGTCATACTGTATGCTAATTTAAACATGCCCTAATCTAACCATCATAAGCGAATAAATAAAAGGGAGAAAGACGTGGGGTTGGAAGACATACATCACACACACGCACACTTATTACAGCTGTGCCCTCGCTTGGAGGGTCCGAATAAATAATACAGTCCGAATATTACAGTCCCGAATAAAAGAATATTACAGTCCAAAATATTACAAAATCCTAATTAATTAACAAATTAACTAAGAAAATAAATAAAACTGGCATGCAAGCCAGGGACTGCCTTGCTTCTGATGGATGATGCATGTCCGGGTTGCCTTGCGCGGAAATCCACCGGAATGTCCCAATTAGCCTCTGTTTACACCTGTTCTTGAAATGCGTGCCAAGCCCCGAAAAGTTGCTGATTCTTCGTTTTGCTGCAACAGAGAGCAGGAAAGGGGCATAGCAATGTATTTGCACAAATATATGCATGTCTCGATCCTCGTGCCACCAATCACGCATACCGAGGCATGATGGCCGAGGAGTTGAAATTAACAACTCAATATGGAATGAATGCACATGAAACTACAGCTAGAACCTAACTCCATCATGGATAATCCGGAGTGTCGGTGACTGGGGAGTTGAGACACATTCCGTCACTCGGAGTACGGAATGTACCTCGTTTCCCGTGCCCGGGATAACTCCTATCCCGAACATGATGCAATATGCATGATATGCATGAAATGCAACTAAGATACAATCCTAACATACACAATGCTATGGAATGACATGCCTCGAAATGCGTGCACACACAGGCACGCAAACCGAGAAAATGGCAAAATGTGATCTAAGATACAACCTAGTATGCACAATGCTGGGAAAATGAGATGCCTCGAAATGCGTGCACACGGGCACGCAAACCGAGGAAATGACATGTAAAATATAACATGGGCTTAAGCCAACATGAGTGAACCTCAGCCACACTCAACAAGAGGCCGGTAGGGAAAAATGAAGTGCCTCGAAATGCGTGCATACGGGCACGCAAACCGAGGTAATGGCATACGCAATGCAAGTGACATGGAAATGGCATATAGAATGCAACATGGACTTATACTAACATGAGAGAGCCTCAGCCACACTCACATAGGATGCCGACGGATAAAAATGAAGTGCCTCGAAATGCGTGCACACGGGCACGCAAACCGAGGCAATGGCATACGCAATGCGAATGACATGGAAACATGATATGGGCTTATACTAACATGAGTGAGCCTCAGCCACACTCACATAAGATACCGGTGGATGAAAAATGAAGTGCCTCAAAATGCGTGCACACGGGCACGCAAACCGAGGCGATGGCACACGCAATGCAAATTACATGGAAACATGATATGGGCTTATTCTAACATGAGTGAGCCTCGGCCACACTCACATAAGATGCCGGCGGATGAAAATGAAGTGCCTCGAAATGCGTGCACACAGGCACGCAAACCGAGGCGATGGCAAAACGCGATGCAATGGCATGAAATGGATAGCAATCATTCTAATGGAATTTCAGCAGTAAAATATGGGGGAAAACAGTCCTGAAATGAGGCGAAATGACACCAAATGCAAGGAATTGTCCCGAAATGTGAATTTAGGCCCCCGAAATGGCCTATAGCTATGCAATGCATGCACAATATGGACATGTAATGCAAAGACAGAAGCTAGGCAGTCCCAAAAAAGGCACTTTCACAGTTATAAACATGGCCAAACAGCAACCATAGGTAGGGCAAAAATGGCATGCAAGAATAAGGGCCAAGAGAGGGGTAATGAAGCAAGTGATATAAGAAAAATCCAAACCGAAAAATTTTCTTCTATAACATTGAAGAGGGACCAAAAATATGAATATTTTCAGAACTGTAAAACGGCTAAAACAGTATACAAATATGCTAAAAAAAGGGCACAAGATTGAGGCTCAAAAGGTGCTATAACATGAAGTATACAAAATAATCACCAAACAGCCAAAGACCCTTAATAAAACATGTAGAATGGCCCAAAATAGGACTATTTCCAGAACTGTAAAATGGCCAAAAACAAAAGCATGGTAGGCTGCCATTGCATGCAAGAATGGGGAATAAAAGAGGAGTATAACATGAAGTGGCATATGGAGGTCCCAAACCATGAAAGGACCTAAATGAAATATGAATAATGGACCAAAATAAGCACTTTTTCAGAACTGTAAAATGGCCAAAAACAAGAGCATGGTAGGCTGCCATTGCATGCAAGAATGGGGAATAAAATAGGAGTATAAAGGTAAGTATAACATAGAAGTCCCAAATGGTGTTGAGCCCTTCTTCAATGTTGAAGAGGGGCTCAAAATAAGCCTAATGTCAGTTTACAACATGCTCAAAAACAGATTACTCATGGGCCAAAAATAGCATGCAAGATTATGACATATAAGAGGATCAATGAAGCAAGTGTATCATGGAGGGCTCAAACAGGGTTGAGCCCTTAATGAAGAATGAAAATGAGCTCGAAAGAAGGCCCTTTTCAGTTAGGGCCGGAGCTTGAAACAAAAAGCATGTGGGGCTTACCAATGGATCAAGAAAAAGGGTCAAAGAGAAGAAATGTTACTCACCCTTGAAGACTAAATGCTTTTGTTGCTTCTTGGACCAATTTGCAGCTCCTTTTGCCTTTGAGGAGCCTTCCTTGTTGCTGGAAATGAAGTGGTGATGGTAGAGCTTGGTGGTGTAGAAGAAATGGTGCTTAGGGACTTAGAAATTTTCAAGGAAATGAGAGGTTTAGAGATGGAGTTGTGTATGGAAGCTTCAAGACCAAATTTTCTAACCCCAACATATGATATATCTTGCTTGTTATAAGGGCCAAAAAGGGGGTGCAAAGGTGGGGGAAAAGGAGGGTAACTTTCCCCCACAAAATATCCCCCGGATAAAGATCTTTTCTGGGGGATAAAGCTCCACAGCTGTAAAGTGCACAGTGCAAGGAGCTTGGCCGGCCTGTTACTTTTGCTCCAGGTGGCCGGCCGGCCACACCCCCTAGCCGGCCGGCTAGGGGTCAAAAGGGTCAATCAGATTTAGTGGCCGGCCACCAACTGATGGTGTCCTCCTATGTGTGTACAACACAACCCTGTGGTTCAAAGTTCAAGAATGTGGGTCCAAGGGGTTCAACATTAGCCCGGAAGGAGGGGTTCAAAAGGGTCAATTTGAATTACTGGCCGGCCACCTCTTTTTAGGGTCCTCCCAAGTGTGTACATCACAAATATGTGGTTCAAATTTCAAGAAAATGGGTCCAAGGTGTTCAACATTAGCCCGGAAGGAGGGGTTCAAAAGGGTCAATTTGAATTACTGGCCGGCCACCTCTTTTTAGGGTCCTCTCAAGTGTGTACATCACAAATATGTGGTTCAAAGTTCAAGAAAATGGGTCCAAGGTGTTCAACATTAGCCCGGAAGTGCGAAAAACGGGCGCCGGAGGGCGTCGGAGGATGTATAACTGGTTGCTGCAACAATTACTGGCCTCCCACCCTTCAGTGACCTCCCCGGTGATAAAACAGAGGTACCTGCCAAAAATGGACGAAAACCGTTGCAAAACGAATGTTCGGGGGCCAAAACACGCAGTTCGGGGTCCCGAAAATGGGCTGTTAAGCACCGAAAGTGGCGTTCGGCCACGAAGTGGGTTTCTCAGACCCCAGTGTCCCTCAAAAGGGAGAAAATAGGAAGTATGCCAAAAACCGGACCAATAGGAGATGGTTAAGCAGTCCCGAACCGAGGCACACGGCCTGACGGCTCCGAAAATCGGAAACCGGACTACGAAATGGGAAAAATGGCCTATGGCCACCAAATGTAGCCTACGGCCACTGAGAGATGGTCTATGGGACCTCTCCCTTCCCTCAGGAAAAGAAACAGAGAAAATCGAGTCTGGTTCGCAAACCGAGGCAAGGCACAGAAGAGGGTTCGGAAGTCCGGAGGCAGGGCTCGCAGCCGCGACTCTGAGACTTCTGAACAAGCACAACATGCAATATCACCGAGTGCTCAACTGGTGACGTCTGAGTCTCAAGGTCGGTCAAAAATGGGGTGTCTACAGCTCTCAAGAAGAAAGTTTCTTTTTTTCAGATGGGTAAGTCATAAATTAAAGACAAAATTTACACATTCACAACGGGCATACCCCGGGAAATACAACAAATCTCATACCCTCCCCTCCCAAAAATGGGGGAAACTAATAAATAATAAAAACAGTCCCGCATCCGCCGGGCACCCAAAAAGAGAAAGCATAAATAAATCCAAAATTGTCCATATATCAATTTTTATCCCCAAGTATCTTCTACCGTCAAAAAAATAGTAGATGGATACTTGGGAAAGATATATGGACAATTATACAAAACTGGTTGAATAACCTATTAAACATTACAGCAAACCGTGGCTAACTCTCTCTAACTCTCTCTGTCATTCTCTGCCTTCTTATCTTTGTTCAAGGAACTAATTAGGTTAGGCAACTAATAGCTTGATTAGTTTATGTCGCCAAGTTTAACTAAAACGAATCTTGCTTAGCCTCAAAGCAAGAGAATTCACTGAGTGATTGTAGATCACCCAAGTGTTAAACTCTCAAGTCCAAATGGATGAAGTTTAATTCACTTTAGTTTTCAAATCCCTTTCTTTTCCCTAACGGTATCTTCTATATCTCTGGGAGAAAGTTTCTCTATAACTCTCTCCGTTTTTCTATAGCTTCTCTCTAACGTTCTAGGAAACTAATAGTTTTATCAGCTTAAGTGGTCAAGTTTAACTCAAACTAATATCGCTTAGCCTCCAAAAAAGGGATTTTACCCAGTAATTGTAGCTTCACAATATTAGTTTGACTTAAGCACCTGATTTAAGGTTTTCTAAATCACCTAAGTGTTAAATTCTCAAGTCCAAAATGATGAATTACAATTCAATTCAATTTTAATCCTATTTCCTTTTCTTTTCTCTAACTTTCTCTTCTAGCTCTCAAGAAGAAAGTTTCTCTCTAACTCTCTTCGTCCTTCTCCACCCTTCTCTGTTTTGTTCGAGGAACTAATTAGGTTTGGCAACTTATAGCTTCATTCTCTTAACTGACCATGTTTAACTCAAACTAATATTGCTTAGCCTCGAAGAAATAGAATTCACTGAGTAATTGCAGCTTGACGATGTAGGATAACTAAAGGAACTAATTTAATGTTTTGTAATTCCCCTAAGTGTTCAATTCTCAAGTCCAAAAGCAAGAATTTGAATTCGCTTTGATTTGAAACCTATTTACTTTTCTTTTCTCTAACTTTCTCTTCCAACTCTGCTGAAGAAAGTTCCTCTCTAACTCACTTCGTCGTACCCCACCCTTCTCTCTTTTGCTCTAGAAACTAATTAGGTTAGGTAGCTAATAGCTTCATTAGCTTAAGTGGCCGAGTTTAACTAGAACGAATTTTGCTTGGCCTCCAAGAAAGAGAATCTACAGAGAAATCGTTGCTTTACGATAATAGTTTAACCTAAGCAACTCATTTAATGTTTTCTAAATCACCTAAGTGTTCAATTATCAAGTCCAAAAGGGTGAATTTGAATTCGCTTTAATTTGCATCCTATTTCCGTTTCTTTTCTCTGACTTTCTCTTCTAGATCTCACGGGCAAAGTTTCTCTCTAACTCTCTCTGTCCGTCTCCAACTTCTCTATTTTGTTCTAGGACTAATAGTTTCACTAGCTTAAGTGGCTAGGTTTAACTCAAACCAATCTCGCTTAGTCTCCAAGAAAGAGATTTTACAGAGTAATTGTAGCTTAATGATATTAGTTTGACTTGAGCGCATCATTTAAGGCTTTCTAAATTCGATTCTAAACTGTAAAAGGATAAATTGGAATTTCCTTTAATTTTCATTCTATTTCCTTTCTTCTCTCTGACTTTCTCTTTTAGTTATGAAGAAGATTGTTTCTCTCTAACTCTCTCCGTCCTTCTCCATCCTTCTCTCTTTTGTTCTAGAAACTAATTAGCTTATCCAACGATTAGTTTCTTTAGCTTAAGTGGCTATGTTTAACTCAAATTAATCATGCTTATCCACGAAGAAAGAGAATTTACTAAGTAATTGTAGTTTAACGATATTAGTTTTACTTAAGCAAATGACTTAATGTTTTCTGAATTACCTAAGTGTATATATCTCAAGTCCAAAATGATGAATTGGAACTCACTTTAATCTTCATCCTATTTTCCTTTCTTTTCTCTAACTTTCTCTTCTTGTTCCCAAGGAGATAGTTTCTCTCTAACTCTCTTCGTCCTTCTCCAGTCCTCTCCCTCTTCTTCTAGGAACTAATTAGCTTAGGCAACCAACAGTTGCATTAGCTTAAGCGGCCATGTTTAAGACAACCTATTCTTGCTTGGCCTCCAAAAAAGAGAATTTACTGAGTAATTGCAGCTTAATGATATTCATTTAACTTAAGTAACTCATTTAATGTTTTCTAAATCACCTAAGTGTTCCATTCGCAAGTCCAAATTGATGAGTTTGAACTCCCTTCAAATTTCATTCTAATTCCCTTTCCGTTCTCTAACTTTCTCTTCTAGATCTCACGGACAAAGTTTCTCTCTAACTCTCTCCGTCCGTCTCCAACTTCTTTCTTTTGTTCTAGGAACTAATTGGCTTGGGCAACTAGTCGTTTTATTAGCTTAAGTGGCCAAATTTAGAACAAACGAATCTTGCTTAACCTAGAAGAAAGAGATTTTCCTGAGTAATTTAGCTTAACGCTATTAGTTTAACTTAAGTTGCTCATTTAACGTTTTCAAGATCATCTAAGTGTTCAATTCTCAAGTCCAAAATGGTGAATTTTGATTCGCTTTAATTTAAATCCTATTTTCTTTCGTTTTTCTCTAACTTTCTCTTCTAGCTCTCAAGAAGAAAGTTTTTTTTTTCTGGTGGGTAAGTCATAAATTAAAGACAAAATTTACACATTTACAACGGGCATACCCTGAGAAATACAACAAATCTCATACCCTCCCCTCCCAAAAATGGGGGAAACTAATAAATAATAAAAACAGTCCCGCATCTGCCGGGCACCCAAAAAGAGAAAGCATAAATAAATCCAAAATTGTCCATATATCAATTTTTATCCCCAAGTGTCTTCTACCGTCAAAAAAGTAGTAGATGGATACTTGGGAAAGATATATGGACAATTATACAAAACTGGTTGAATAACCTATTAAACATTACAGCAAGTCGTGGCTGACTCTCTCTAACTCTCTCTGTCATTCTCTGCCTTCTTATTTTTGTTCTTGGAACTAATTAGGTTAGGCAACTAATAGCTTGATTAGTTTAAGTGGCCAAATTTAACTAAAACGAATCTTGCTTAGCCTCAAAGCAAGAGAATTCACTGAGTAATTGTAGATCACCCAAGTGTTAAACTCTCAAGTCCAAATGGATGAAGTTTAATTCACTTTAGTTTTCAAATCCCTTTCTTTTCCGTAACGTTATCTTCTATATTTCTAGGAGAAAGTTTCTCTATAACTCTCTCCGTTTTTCTATAACTTCTCTCTAACGTTCTAGGAAACCAATAGTTTTATCAGCTTAAGTGGCCAAGTTTAACTCAAACTAATCTCGCTTAGCCTCCAAAAAAGAGATTTTACCCAGTAATTGTAGCTTCACAATATTAGTTTGACTTAAGCACCTGATTTAAGGTTTTCTAAATCACCTAAGTGTTAAATTCTCAAGTCCAAAATGATGAATTAGAATTCAATTTAATTTTATTCCTGTTTCCTTTTCTTTTCTCTAACTTTCTCTTCTAGCTCTGAAGAAGAAAGTTTCTCTCTAACTCTCTTCGTCCTTCTCCACCCTTCTCTGTTTTGTTCGAGGAACTAATTAGGTTTGTCAACTTATAGCTTCATTCTCTTAACTGACCATGTTTAACTCAAACTAATCTTGCTTAGCCTTGAAGAAATAGAATTCACTGAGTAATTGCAGCTTGACGATGTAGGATAACTAAAGGAACTAATTTAATGTTTTGTAAATCCCCTAAGTGTTCAATTCTCAAGTCCAAAAGCATGAATTTGAATTCGCTTTGATTTGAAACGTATTTACTTTTCTTTTCTCTAACTTTCTCTTCCAACTCTGCTGTAGAAAGTTCCTCTCTAACTCACTCCATCGTACCCCACCCTTCTCTCTTTTGCTCTAGAAACTAATTAGGTTAGGTAGCTAATAGCTTCATTAGCTTAAGTGGCCGAGTTTAACTAGAACGAATTTTGCTTGGCCTCCAAGAAAGAGAATCTATAGAGAAATCATGGCTTTACGATAATAGTTTAACCTAAGCAACTCATTTAATGTTTTCTAAATCACCCAAGTGTTCAATTATCAAGTCCAAAAGGGTGAATTTCAATTCGCTTTAATTTGCATCCTATTTCCATTTCTTTTCTCTAACTTTCTCTTCTAGATCTCATGGACAAAGTTTCTCTCTAACTCTCTCTGTCCATCTCCAACTTCTTCATTTTGTTCTAGGACTAATAGTTTCACTAGCTTAAGTGGCTAAGTTTAACTCAAACCGATCTCCCTTAGTCTCCAAGAAAGAGATTTTACAGAGTAATTGTAGCTTAATGATATTAGCTTCACTTGAGCGCATCATTTAAGGCTTTCTAAATCTCCCAAGTGTTCGATTCTAAACTCTAAAAGGATCAATTGGAATTTCCTTTAATTTTCATTCTATTTCCTTTCTTCTCTCTGACTTTCTCTTTTAGTTATGAAGAAAAATGTTTCTCTCTAACTCTCTCCGTCCTTGTCCATCCTTCTCTCTTTTGTTCTAGGAACTAATTAGCTTATCCAACGATTAGTTTCTTTAGCTTAAGTGGCTATGTTTAACTCAAATTAATCATGCTTATCCACGAAGAAAGAGAATTTACTGAGTAATTGTGGTTTAACGATATTAGTTTTACTTAAGCAAATGACTTAATGTTTTCTGAATCACCTAAGTGTATAGATCTCAAGTCCAAAATGATGAATTGGAACTCACTTTAATCTTCATCCTATTTTCTTTTCTTTTCTCTAACTTTCTTTTCTTGCTCCCAAGGAGATAGTTTCTCTCCAACTCTCTTCGTCCTTCTCCAGTCCTCTCCCTCTTCTTCTAGGAACTAATTAGCTTAGGCAACCAACAGTTGCATTAGCTTAAGCGGCCATGTTTAACACAACCTAATCTTGCTTGGCCTCCAAAAAAGAGAATTTACTGAGTAATTGTAGCTTAACGATATTCATTTAACTTAAGTAACTCATTTAATGTTTTCAAAATCACCTAAGTATTCGATTCTCAAGTCCAAAATGCTGAATTTCAATTCGCTTTAATTTTAATACTATTTCCTTTTCTTTTCTCTAACTTTCTATTCTACCTCTCAAAAAAGAAAGTTTCTCTCCACGTCTCTCCGTCCACTTCCACCCTTCTCTCTTTTGTTATACGAACTAATTAGGTTAGGCAACTAATAGCTTCATTAGTTTAAGTGGCTAAGTTTAACTAAACTAATCTTGCTTAGCCTCCAAGAAAGAAAATTTACTGCGTAATTGTAGCTTAACGATAATAGTTAAACTTAAGCAACTCATTTACAGTTTTCTAAATCACCTAAGTGTTCAATTCGCCGATCCAAAATGATGAGTTTGAACTCCCTTCAAATTTCATTCTAATTTGCTTTCCGTTCTCTAACTTTCTCTTCTAGATCTCATGGAAAAAGTTTCTCTCTAACTCTCTCTGTCCGTCTCCAATTTCTCTCTTTTGTTCTAGGAACTAATTGGCTTAGGAACCTAGTCGTTTTATTAGCTTAAGTGGCCAAATTTGACACAAACTAATCTTGCCTAACCTATAAGAAAGAGATTTTGCTGAGTAATTTAGCTTATTGATAATAGTTTAACTTACGTTACTCATTTAATGTTTTCTAGATCATTTAAGTGTTCAATTTTTAAGTCCAAAAGGTTGAATTTTGATTCTCTTTAATTTAAATCCTATTTTCTTTCTTTTTTCTCTAACTTTCTCTTCTTGCTCTCAAGAAGAAAGTTTCTTTTTTTCGGGTGGGTAAGTCATAAATTAAAGACAAAATTTACACATTTACAACGGGCATTCCATGGGAAATACAACAAATCTCATACCCTCCTCTCCCAAAAATCGGGAAACTAATAAACAATAAAAACACTCCCGCATCCGACGGGCACCCAATAAGAGAAAGAATAAATAAATCCAAAATTGTCCATATATTAGTTTTTGTCCCCAAGTATCTTCTACCGTCAAAAAAATAGTAGATGGGTACTTGGGAAAGATATATGGGCAATTATACAAAACTGGTTGAATAACCAATTAAACATTACAGCAAACCGTGGCTGACCCTCTCTAACCCTCTTTGTCGTTCTCCGCCTTCTCATTTTTGTTCTAGGAACAAATTAGGTTAGGCAACTAATAGCCTGACTAGTTTAAGTGGCCAAGTTTAACTAAAACAAATCTTGCTTAGCCTCAGAGGAAGAGAATTCACTAAGTAATTGTTGATCACCCAAATGTTAAACTCTCAAGTCCAAAAGGATGAAGTTTAATTCACTTAAGTTTTCAAATCCCTTTCTTTTCACTAACGTTATCTTCTATATCTCCAGGAGAAAGTTTCTCTCTAATCTCTCCGTTTTTCTGTAACTTCTCTCTAACGTTCTAGGCAACTAATAGTTACATCAGCTTAAGTGGCCAAGTTTAACTCAAACTAGTCTTGCTTAACCTCCAAGAAAGAGATTTTACCGAGTGACTGTGGCATCACGATATTAGTCTGACTTAAACACCTGATTTAAGGTTTTCTAAATCACCTAAGTGTTAAATTCTCAAGTCCAAAATGATGAATTAGAATTCAATTTAATTTTAATCATATTTCCTTTTCTTTTCTCTAACTTTCTCTTCTAGCTCTCAAGAAGAAATTTTCTCTCTAACTCTCTCTTTCCTTCTCCACCCTTCTCTGTTTTGTTCGAGGAACTAATTAGGTTTGGCAACTTATAGCTTCATTCTCTTAAGTGACCATGTTTAACTCAAACTAATCTTGCTTAGCCGCCAAGAAATAGAATTCACTGAGTAATTGCAGCTTGACGATGCCGGATAACTGAAGGAACTAATTTAATGTTTTGTAAATCACCTAAGTGTTCAATTCTCATGTCCAAAAGCATGAATTTGAATTCACTTTGATTTTAAACTTATTTCCTTTTCTTTTCTCTAACTTTCTATTGCAGCTCTCAAGAAGAAAGTTCCTCTATAACTCGCTCCGTCGTTCCCCACCCTTCTCTCTTTTGTTCAAGGAACTAATTAGGTTAGGCAGCTAATAGCTTCATTAGCTTAAGTGGCCAAGTTTAACTCGAACTAATCTTGCTTGGTCTCCAAGAAAGAAAATCTACAGAGTAATTGTAGCTTAACGGTAACAGTTTAACTTAAGAAACTCATTTAATGTTTTCTAAATCACCCAAGTGTTCAATTATCAAGTCCAAAAGGGTGAATTTCAATTCGCTTTAATTTGCATCCTATTTTCGTTTCTTTTCTCTAACTTTCTTTTCTAGATCTCATGGACAAAGTTTCTCTCTAACTCTCTCTGTCCGTCTCTATAGCGATTACGGTTTTACCTTTCTATATTTATTATTTTCCGGACTTGGGTTCCGTGATGTTGGTGGTTGTATACCTTGTTGACATCCTTTAATTCCGCTTGATTGAGTTTTAGGATGTATTGGGCAGAGTTGTTACAGGTTGGTTAGGCTTTGGTTTCAATTCTTTGTTGCCCAGTTTTTAGGAGGTCCACTCAAGCGGGTCTTCTTGCGCTCGAGCGGAGATTGAACACTCCCAGTATTTTGGTGCTCTGCAGAACTTCTGCAAGCATGTTTTCACGCTTGAGCGGGTTTCTTTACGCTCAAGCGGTCGCGCTCGAGCGGGTACTCTGGCGCTCGAGCGGGTGGTACTTTTTGGGTGTAAGTTCTGAAAGGGAGAAATCTACGCTCGAGCGTACTGGTTTTTGCGCTCGAGCGGATGTACTTTATTCTTGTGTCTTGGCGCTCGAGCGGGTTTACTTGCGCTCGAGCGGAACTAGTTTTTTGTTCTTAACGCTCGAACATTGTGTTTTCCGCTCGAGCGGGAATGTCGTATAACAGAGCGCAGCTGGGATTTTTGAATCATTTCCTACACTTCCTCTCTCTCTCTTACTTTTCCAAACCGCCATTTGAGAGCTTCTCTCTCTAGAAACTCCCTTCTCTCTAGAGTTTGATCTAGTTAGAGTGCTTCCCTTCCCTTTGGCCTTTGTAAAAGTTGGGTTGATCATCGAGGGCTACATTTTGATCCGAGAAACTTGTGGTTTGGAGCATTTTTGTTTTCTTCATCCTCTTCTCTTGGGCTCCGAATTTGAGGTAGGGATTCCTACTCACTACTATGGGTTTTAACCTAGATTTTGGGCATTTTGTTAAATGGTTGATTTTGGGACTTAGGGTTTCAAAAAGTATAAATGAGGGTTTTGTCATTTTGATTCTTAAATATGTATTTTGGGTTTCAAAATGGTGTTATTGATGTTGGTTGTTGATATATAGAGCATTGGGTCAATATTGAGAAATGGGGTAGAAAACCGTAATTGGTTGTATAAATTAATTAGTATGATTAATTTGGGAAAATTGTGGTTATATGGAATTGAGTTGGAAATAATGAAATTGGCTCATTATATAGTAGAGTAGTGGAGTTGGATTTATTAATCGCTCACTTTTGAAAACATTGATATTTTATCTGTTGGAGCTTTTATTATCTGTTTAGAAATAATTGCTTGGGCTACCCATGGATGGTAGTTTTGATTGTTGTAGACAATGCGTGATGATTAGGAAAACTAAAACTAATCAATTGGATATGTCATAGAGTATGACGGTTGTTGGAATACATTAACGTTACGTATTGATTGATTGTGTATATGACATATGTGTATATACGTTGTGTGTGGGGGAGGAGATAGGGGATGTACTCCACTGTTTAAGGGAATATAGGGGATGGACCTCTAAACCGGATGTTGTTTATGAGGAGATAGGGGATGGACTCCACTGATATAGCTCATATGCTTATCAGTTAACGTGTTGATACAGCTTATATGCTTATCTATGGAAGTGTTGATATAGCTCATATGCTTATCTTTGGAAGTGTTGATATAGCTAATATGTATATCTGTTGAAATGTGGATACAGCTTGTATGCTTATCTGTTGAGATGTTGATACAACTAGTATGCTTATCTATTGTAAAATGGGAAACGTTTAATATGAGTCACTGTCTCATATAAGTGGTTGGCCAGGTTTAGAGCCGTTGATGTAAATTGTGAAATTGATAAGAAATGAAAATTGAAATGAAACATGAACATAGTGGTCATCAAATGAAAATGGGTTATCAATTGATTTATGAAAATTGAACATTTATCAATTGCTAATGTCTTAGTTATTGCTCATACTGTGTTTAGCATATTTCTACTGGGCGTTGGCTCACCTTATATGGGACATTATTTTTAGGTACAGGTAGTATGCCACCTCCAAGGACATAGCTTGGATGATGATGAGAGTTGAAGACTCTTTTTGTTCATTTTGTTTGTATTACATGTATATCAAGCCAAGGGCTTATTTTGTATAGAGTTAGTACTGTTCTTTTGTGTAACCAAGTGTTGACTTGGAAAGCTGTAAGCCCATAGGGCATTTACTTTTGTTGTTAACATGTAATACAGTTATAAGAATTACTCTGATGAATAGAAATGGTTGGTTTCTTTTATATCAATGCATGTCTAAAGTGATGGGTTTTTTGTATTATTTTGAGGGCGTTACAACTTGGTATCAGAGCTACCAGGTTCGAATACTTTGGGTACATGGGAAGTGATTAGGATCACAATGGGTTTGTCTCACTTGATAGAGACTTAGATGTAGTGTTTTGTGCTTAGATGATAACATGTTTATGTGACTGTGGGTATGGAATGTAGTTTCTAGGATGTTGATTGGATCCTTGGATTTCTGGGAGTCTTGTTGGAAAAGCACTTGATCAATGCTGTTTCTAACCGGAACTCTATTAACACCTCGGGACTATCATTATCCGGAAATGAAATTCGTAATTGCTTATGTGATTATGTGGAGTGAATTACAGTTGTCCATGCATTAGGACGAGAGTGTTATAGCTTCGGTACATTTGTGAATGTGCTAACGGTCTTGGTTACCTTTATTAGGATGTCAGGACGAGGACGTGGTAGGCGTGGCAGGCAGGGGATGCCTTTACCGGATGATATTCCGGCACAGCAGGAGGGAGTTGGTCAGGCCAATGTGGCCAAGCCAACGGGTCAGTAGGCTATGAGTGCCTTGGCCCGAGAGATAGCAGGAGCTTTGGGTATTCTCAGAGTAGGGAATCAGGAATAAGCCCACGTAGCTGAGGCAGGGCCTTCCTTCTTAAAGAGGGAATTCTTCCGGTCCAATCGAGACGAGTTTGTTGGGGATCCGAAAGAGCCACTTAAGGCTGACGAGTGGTTGGAACAGATGGATAAGACGTTCGAGATGCTTGGCATCGAGGACGGAGCTTTGAAGGTGACCTTGGCATCCTTCCAACTGAAGGGAGATGCGGGTCAATGGTGGAAGTACGAGAAGGGCAGTGTTGGTGGTGCATGGGAGGCTTTTGTGAATAGCTTCCAGGATAAGTTTTTTTCTTCAGCTGCTAGGGAGAAGCTAAGGGAGCAGTTTTGCCAACTTAAACAGCAGGGCTTGTCAGTGGCCAAGTTTGAGGCTACTTTTACTAGTCTGTCCAGGTTTGTACCTGAACTTGTGGCGTCCGAGGAACGCCGTTGTTTTGAATTTGAGCGGAAGTTGAGGCGTGGACTCAAGTTGAGAGTTGGAGGGTCCTTTATCCGAGAGTACAGACGTTTGGTTGATGCTGCAGCTCATATGGAGATTATGATGCAGGAGGAGGATGAAGGGCAGAGAGGCTCTAAGAGGAGCCAAGATGGTCAGGGTGACGGCAGGAGACAAAGGGGTTCTAACCCTTAGCAGTCTCAGGGAGGTTTAACTAGATCGACCTTTCCAGTACCGAGTGCGGGCTCTGGGAGAGGTAGTCAGGGAGGCTTGACTTGTTTTGTGTGTGGCTAGCTGGGTCACTAGTCTTCAGTTTGCCCGCAGAAGGGAGGGGGTCAGCGAGCTGCTTCTCCTTCAGCTAGACCTCAGGGCCAGAGTCAGGGCAGGGGCTAGCCTTTGTCTTGTTATCAGTGTGGTCAGCCTGGGCACCTGAAGAGGTATTGCCCACAGTTGAGTGCCACTTCAGGAGCGTCTGGTTCTAGGCAGACGCAGAGTTATCAGCCAGCTCAGTCTGTGCAGGCCTCGAGGGCCAATCCGAGAGCTTCGTCATCCCAGTCAGTGCAGCAGTCTTTTGCTCCTAGAGGTGAGCTGGTGGGTCAGGGGCTTACAGGGTGCGTGTATGCTGTTACCGCGCAAGACCTAGTACTGGCTCCATCAATAGTGAGAGGTACCTATCTGTTTTGTAACTCGGTTGCTAGTGTATTGATTGATACGGGTGCATCTCATTTTTTTTGTATCTGCTGCATTTCCATCTGTGTTGGAGTTGGAGTTGGCACAGTTAGCATCTCCTATTTGTGTTGTATCACCTGTTGGGGGTGAATTGATTTTGAAACACAGATGTAGGGGTTGTGATATAGAGGTCGCCGACCATAGGCTTCCTTTTCCTTTTGTTGTCATGCCCATGAAGGGTTTTGATGTTATTTTGGGTATGGACTGGCTATCGTCATACTGGGCTGTTATTGATTGCTACCGCCAGAGGGTCACAGTTTGTACCATGAGCGGGGAGTGTTTCCATTTCCTGGGAGATCGGGTTGGTAGTGTGTTTCCACCGATGTATGATCCGCGAGGGCGGAATAAGCTTAGTGGTCTACTTGCTAGCTTTATGAGTGGTGAGTGTGATGAGACCCAGATTGTATTGCCGAGGGTGGTTTGTGAGTATTCAGACGTTTTTCCCGAGGATCTCTTCAGTTTCCCACCTCATCAAGAGATAGAGTTCTCTATTCATTTAGTGCCCGACACAGCGCCGATTTCTATGGCACCTTATCATTTTGCCCCAGCCGAGTTGAGTGAGTTGAAGATTCAGCTCCAGGAATTGCTAGATAAGGGATTTGTTTGCCCTAGTGTTTCGCCGTGGGGAGCACCAGCCCTCTTTGTTGAAAACAAAGATGGTGCCTTGAGATTGTGTATCGACTACCGAAAGTTGAATCGGGCTACGATTAAGAATAAGTACCCTATGCCCCGTATTGATGATTTTTTTGACCAGTTGAAGGGTTCCCGTTGTTTCTCTAAGATAGACTGGAGATCGGGTTACCACCAGTTGAGGGTCAGGGAGGAGGATATTCCTAAGACGGCATTCCGTACACGATATGGCCATTATGAGTTTCTGGTGATGCCATTTGGGCTTACCAATGCACCAGCAGTCTTTATGGACTTGATGAACCGGATCTTCCAAGAATTCTTAGATCGATTTGTGGTCATTTTCGTGGACGACATTCTTATCTATTCGCCTTCTGAGGAGGAGCACGAGGAACACTTGAGAGTGGTGCTTGAATTGCTTAGAGCCCATAGGCTGTATGCCAAGTTTGGGAAGTGTGAGTTCTGGCTAGGAGAGGTCAAATTCTTAGGCCATGTGGTATCCGGGAAAGGGGTGTCTGTTGATACATCCAAGGTAGAGGCAGTGCACGATTGGGCATAGCCTAAGAGTGTGTTTGAGATCCGCAGTTTTCTGGGATTAGCTGGGTATTACCGTCAGTTTGTGAAAGATTTCTCCAGGCTAGCTTCGCCGTTGACTAGATTAACGCGGAAAGGGGTCAAGTTTATGTGGAGTGAGACTTGCAAAAAGTCGTTCCAGGAGTTGAAGGTTAGATTTACCACCGCTCCGGTTTTGATTATTCCGGAGAGAGGGTTGGGTTATGCAGTTTATTGTGATGCCTCACGAGAGGGTTTGGGCTGTGTGTTGATGCAAGAGGGGAAAGTGGTAGCTTATGGCTCACGTCAGTTGAAAATACACGAGAGAATTACCCTACTCACGACCTAGAGTTAGCAGCAGTGATCTTCGCCTTGAAGATTTGGAGGCACTACCTTTATGGTAAGAGGTTCGAGGTGTTCTCGGACCACAAGAGTTTGAAGTATCTATTTACACAGAGAGACTTAGATTTGAGGCAGAGAAGGTGGATGGAGTTCATTGAAGACTATGATTTTGAGTTGCACTATCACCCGGGAAAGACCAATGTTGTGGCCGATGCACTTAGTAGGAAACCCATTAGTGATGTAGCTTGTATAGCCATCCAGGAATGAAAGATGTTGGGTGCACTTGGCGAGTTTGATTTGCTTCTGGGCGAATCTGTCGAGGCTGCAGCCTTGTTTTCTGTTGTTGTGCAGCCTACACTCGTGACCCGAGTGTTAGAGGCACAGAGAGGTGACCTTGAGGTAGAATGCCTCAGAGAGAAGATCTCCAGCTGGAAGGTTGAGAAGGGTTTGACGGTGTATCCCGACCTGAGTGTGAGATACCAAGACCGTTTGTTTGTGCCGGAGTCTTGCCGAGAGGAAGTACTCCGAGAGTTCCATCATTCACGCCTTGCGGTGCATCCGGGAGGCACTAAGATGTATCGGGACATAGTGAGTCGCCAGTTTTGGTGGCGGGGTATGAAGAGAGATGTGGCTATTTTCGTATCAAAGTGCCTTACTTGTCAACAAGTGAAGGCCGAGCATCAGAGGCCAGGGGGTTTGTTGCAACCCTTGCGTATTGCCGAGTGGAAGTGGGAGCATGCCTCTATGGACATCGTTGTAGGTCTTCCGAGGACTCAGCGGGGTAGTGATGCCATTTGGGTGGTTATAGACTGGTTGACTAAGTCGGCGCACTTCATTCCTAGGCACGTGAGAGATTCGGTAGATCATCTCGCCGACTTGTATATTCGGGACATAGTGAGATTGCATGGGGTCCCAGTGATGATCATCTCAGATAGAGATCCTCGTTTTACTGCTAGGTTGTGGCAGAGTTTACAGAGTGCCTTGGGCACTAAGTTGACCTTCAGCACGGCTTATCATCCTCAGACTGACTGGCAGTCCGAGCGTACTATTCAGATCCTTGAGGATATGCTTCGAGGTTGTGTCCTTGACTTTAGTGGGACGTGGAAGAGGCACTTGCCCTTGGTGCAGTTTGCCTACAACAACAGTTTTCAGTCTAGCATCGGTATGGCACCATTTGAGGCCTTGTATGGCCGACCGTGTAGGTCTCCAGTGTGTTGGGCCGAGATGGGTGATGCACCTTTGTTAGGTCCGGAGTTGGTTAGGGAGACGACGGAGAAAGTTGAGCTTATCCGTAGGAGGCTTGTTACAGCCCAAAGTTGCCAAAAGAGTTATGCCGACCGTAGGAGGAGGCCTTTGGCGTTTGAGGTAGGTGATCATGTCTTCATGAAAATATCACCTAGGCGAGGTCTGATGAGGTTCGGGAAGAGTGGGAAGTTATCCCCTCGATTTATCGGTCCCTTTGAGATCCTTGAGAGGATTGGGGAAGTTGCTTATCGTTTAGCTTTGCCACCGCAGTTGTCCGGAGTGCATGACGTGTTTCATGTGAGTATGCTTCGGAAGTATGAGCCAGATCCGTCCCATGTGTTAGATTGGACCGACTTAGAGGTAGATGAGGATGCCTCATATGAGGAGAGACCGGTTCGGGTCTTGGATAGGCGGGATCAAGTCTTGCGAGGCAAGACCATTCCTTTGGTAAAGGTTTTGTGGAAACATCATGGAGTGGAGGAAGCCACTTGGGAACGTGAGTTGGAAGTCCGTGAGAAATATCCGGACTTGGTTGTTGATGTGTAACCATGCATTGGTAATTTTGTAATATCGTTTAACTTTAAGAACATTATATGTGTCTTAAGTTGTAAAACATTGCGAATGTTTTGGTTAATGGAAATTTGTTATATCATTGCATGTGTTCAATGTATTGTAGAAATGGAGATATATCATGAATGTTGAATATGGTATAAAATTGTGAAACATGTGTGTAGAAATTATTGAATTTCGGGAAAAGCATGTTGTTAATACATATTGTGATATGTGGTGAATTGCCTCTTGAATAGAGATGGAATGACCGGTAATGGGTCGAGTTGTTGAATTTCGCCTGTAATACTGTTGGGAATTAAGAAAATCTTGTTTTTGAAAAACCTATATTTAATTTCGGGGACGAAATTCTTTAAGGGGGGAAGGTTGTTGCGATTCCAATTTTACCTTTCTGTATTTATTGTTTTCTGGACTTGGGTTCCATGATGTTGGTGGTTGTATACCTTGTTGTTATCCTTTAATTCCGCTTGATTGAGTTTTAGGATGTATTGGGCAGAGTTGTTACAGCTTGGTTAGGCTTTGGTTTCAATTCTTCGTTGCCTAGTTTTTAGGAGGTCCGCTCAAGCGGGTCTTCTTGCGCTCGAGCGGAGATTGCACACTCCCAGTATTTTGGTGCTCTGCAGAACTTCTGCAAGCATGTTTTTCACGCTCGAGCGGGTTTCTTTACGCTCGAGCGGTCGCGCTCGAGCGGGTACTCTGACGCTCGAGCGGGTGGTACTTTTTGGGTGTAAGTTCTGGAAGCGGGAAATCTACGCTCGAGCGGACTGGTTTTTGCGATCGAGCGGATGTACTTTATTCTTGTGTCATGGCGCTCAAGCGGGTTTACTTGAGCTCAAGCGGGTTTACTTGCGCTCGAGCATTGTGTTTTCCGCTCAAGCGGGAATGTCGTATAACAGAGGGCAGCTGGGCATTTTTGAATCATTTCCTACACTTCCTCTCTCTCTCTTACTTTTCCAAACCGCCATTTGAGAGCTTCTCTCTCTAGAAACTCCCTTCTCTCTAGAGTTTGATCTAGTTAGAGTGCTTCCCTCCCCTTTGGCCTTTGTAAAAGTTGGGTTGATCGTTGAGGGTTACGTTTTGATCCGAGAAACTTGTGGTTTGGAGCATTTTGGTTTTCTTCATCCTCTTCTCTTGGGCTCCGAATTTGAGGTAGGGATTCCTACTCACTACTATGGATTTTAACCTAGATTTTGGGCATTTTGTTAAATGGTTGATTTTGGGACTTAGGGTTTTAAAAAGTATAAATGAGGGTTTTGTCATTTTGATTCTTAAATATGTATTTTGGGTTTCAAAATGGTGTTATTGATGTTGGTTGTTGATATATAGACCATTGGGTCAATATTGGGAAATGGGGTAGAAAACCCTAATTGGTTGTATAAATTAATTAGTATGATTAATTTGGGAAAATTGTGGTTATATGGAATTGAGTTGGAAATAATGAAATTGGCTCATTATATAGTAGAATAATGGAGTTGGATTTATTAATCGCTCACTTTTGAAAACATTGATATTTTATCTATTGGAGCTTTTATTATCTGTTTAGAAATAATTGCTTGGGCTACCGGTGGATGGTAGTTTTGATTGTTGTAGACAATGCATGATGATTAGGCAAACTAAAACTAATCAATTGGATATGTCATAGAGTATGACGGTTGTTAGAATACATTAACGTTATGTATTGATTGATTGTGTATATGACCTATGTGTATATACGTTGTGTGTGTGGAAGGAGATAAGGGATGTACTCCATGGTTTAGGGGAAGATAGGGGATGGACCTCTAAATCGGATGTTGTTTGGGAGGAGATAGGGGATGGACTCCACTGATACAGCTCATATGCTTGTCAGTTAACGTGTTGATACAACTTATATGCTTATCTATGGAAGTGTTGATACATCTCATATGCTTATCTTTGGAAGTGTTGATATAGCTAATATGCATATCTGTTGAAATGTGAATACAGCTTGTATGCTTATCTGTTGAGATATTGATACAACTAGTATGTTTATCTATTGTAAAATGGGAAACGTTTAATATGAGTCACTGTCTCATATAAGTGGTTGGCCAGGTTTAGAGCCGTTGATGTAAATTATGAAATTGATAAGAAATGGAAATTGAAATGAAACATGAACATATTGGTCATGAAATGGAAATGGGTTATGAATTGATTTATGGAAATTGAACATTTATCAATTGCTAATGTCTTAGTTATTGCTCATACTGTGTTTAGCATATTTCTACTGGGCGTTGGCTCACCCTATATGGGACATTATTTTCAGGTACAGGTAGTATGCCACCTCCAAGGAAATAGCTTGGATGATGATGAGAGTTGAAGACTCTTTTTGTTCATTTTGTTTGTATTACATGTATATCAAGCCAAGGGCTTATTTTGTATAGAGTTCGTACTCTTCTTTTGTGTAACCAGGTGTTGACTTGGAAAGCTGTTAGCCCATATGACATTTGCTTTTGTTGTTAACATGTAATACAGTTGTAAGAATTACTCTGATGAATAGAAATGGTTGGTTTCTTTTATATCAATGCATGTTTAAAGTGATGGGTTTTTTGTATTATTTTGAGGGCATTACAGTCTCCAACTTCTCTATTTTGTTCTAGGACTAATAGTTTCACTAGCTTAACTGGCTAAGTTTAACTCAAACCGATCTCCCTTAGCCTCCAAGAAAGAGGTTTTACAGAGTAATTGTAGCTTAACGATATTAGTTTGACTTATGCGCATCATTTAAGGCTTTCTAAATCGCTCAAGTGTTCGATTCTCAAGTTCAAAAGGATCAATTGGAATTCCCTTTAATTTTCATTCTATTTCCTTTCTTCTCTCTATTTTTCTCACCTAGTTATGAAGAAGAATGTTTCTCTCTAACTCTCTGCGTCCTTCTCCATCCTTCTGTCGTTTGTTCTAGGAACTAATTAGCTTATCCAACTATTAGTTTCTTTAGCTTAAGTGGCCATGTTTAACTCAAATTAATCAAGCTTAGCCACGAAGAAATAGAATTTACAGAGTAATTGTTGTTTAACAATATTAGTTTTACTTAAGCAAATGACTTAATGTTTTCTAAATCACCTAAGTGTATATATCTCAAGTCCAAAATGATGAATTGGAACTCACTTTAATCTTCATCCTATTTCTCTTTCTTTTCTCTAACTTTCTCTTCTAGCTCCCAAGAAGAAAGCTTCTCTCAAACTCTCACCATCCTTCTCCAGTCCTCTCCCTCTTCTTCTAGGAACTAATTACCTTCGGCAACCAACAGTTGCATTAGCTGAAGTGGCCAAGTTTAACACAAACTAATCTTGCTTGGCCTCCAAAAAAGAGAATTTACTGAGTAATTGTAGCTTAACGATATTCGTTTAACTTAAGCAACTCATTTAATGTTTTCAAAATCACGTAAGTATTCAATTCTCAAGTCCAAAATGCTGAATTTCAATTCGCTTTAATTTTAATACTACTTCCTTTTCTTCTCTCTAACTTTCTCTTCAAGCCCTCAAAAAAGAAAGTTTCTCTCTAACTCTCTTCGTCCTCCTCCACCTTTCTTTCTTTTGTTTTACGAACTAAATAGGTTAGGCAACTAATAGCTTCATTAGCTTAAATGGCCATGTTTAACTAAAACTAATCTTGCTTAGCCACCAAGAAAGAAAATTTATTGAGTAATTGTTGCTTAACGATAACAGTTTAACTGTAGCAACGATTTTAATGCTTTCTAAATAACCTAAGTGTTCAATTCGCAAGTCCAAAATGATGGGTTTGAACTCCCTTCAAATTTCATTCTAATTCCCTTTCCGTTGTCTAACTTTCTCTTCTAGATCTCAGGGAGAAAGTTTCTCTCTAACTCTCTCCGTCCGTCTCCAACTTCTCTCTTTTGTTCTAGGAACTAATTGGCTTGCGCAACTAGTCGTTTTATTAGCTGAAGTGGCCAAATTTAACACAAACTAAACTTGCTGAACCTACAAGAAAGAGATTTTGCGGAGTAATTTAGCTTAACGATATTAGTTTCACTTAAGTTAGTCATTTAATGTTTTCTAGATCATCTAAGTGTTCAATTCTCAAGTCCAATAGGATGAATTTTGATTCGCTTTAATTTAAATCCTATTTCCTTTCCTTTTTCTCTAACTTTCTCTTCCAGCTTTCAAGAAGAAAGTTCCCTTTTTTCGGGTGGGCAAGTCATAAATTAAAGACAAAATTTACACATTTACAACGGGCATACCCTGGGAAATACAACAAATCTCATACCCCCCCTCCAAAAAAAATGGGGGAAACTAATAAATAATAAAAACACTCCCACATCCGCCAGGCACCCAATAAGAGAAAGCATAAATAAATCCAAAATCGTCCATATATCAATTTTTATCCCCAAGTATCTTCTACCGTCAAAAAAATAGTAGATGGATACTTGGGAAAGATATGTGGACAATTATACAAAACTGGTTGAATAACCTATTAAACATTACAGCAAACCGTGCCTGACTCTCTCTAACTCTCTCTGTCATTCTCCGCTTTCTCATTTTTGTTCTAGCAACTAATTAGGTTAGGCAACTAATAGCTTGATTAGTTTAAGTGGCCAAGTTTAACTAAAACAAATCTTGCTTAGCCTCAAAGCAAGAGAATTCACTAAGTAATTTTAGATCACCCAAGTGTTAAACTCTCAAGTCCAAAAGGATGAAGTTTAATTCACTTTAGTTTTCAAATCCCTTTCTTTTCCCTAATGTCATCTTCTATATCTCTAGGAGAAAGTTTCTCTCTAACTCACTCCGTTTTTCTGTAACTTCTCTCTAATGTTCTAGGCAACTAATAGTTGCATCAGCTTAAGTGGCCAAGTTTAACTCAAACTAGTCTTGCTTAGCCTCCAAGAAAGAGATTTTACCGAGTGACTGTGGCATCACGATATTAGTTTGACTTAAGCACCTGATTTAAGGTTTTTTAAATCACCTAAGTATTAAATTCTCAAGTCCAAAATGATGAATTTAGAATTCAATTTAATTTTAATCCTATTTCCTTTTCTTTTCTCTAACTTTCTCTTCTAGCTCTCAAGAAAAAAGTTTCTCTCTAACTTTCTCAGTTCTTCTCCACCCTTCTCTGTTTTGTTCGCGGAACAAATTAGGTTTGGCAACTTATAGCTTCATTCTCTTAGCTGACCATGTTTAACTCAAACTAATCTTGCTTAGCCTCCAAGAAATAGAATTCACTGAGTAATTGTAGCTTGATGATGTAGGATAACAAAAGGAACTAATTTAATGTTTTGTAAATCACCTAAGTGTTCAATTCTCAAGTCCAAAAGCATGAATTTGAATTCGCTTTGATTTTAAACCTATTTCCTCTCCTTTTCTCAAACTTTCTCTTCCAGCTCTCAAGAAGAAAGTTCCTCTCTTTTGTTCTAGGAACCAATTAGGTTAGGTAGCTAATAGCTTCATTATCTTAAGTGGTCGAGTTTAACTCGAACTAATCTTGCTTGGCCTCTAAGAAAGAGAATCTGCAGAGTAATTGTAGGTTAACGATAACAGTTTAACTTAAGCAACTCATTTAATGTTTTGTAAATCACCCAATTGTTCAATTATCAAGTACGAAAGGGTGAATTTGAATTCGCTTTAATTTGCATCTTATTTCCGTTTCTTTTCTCTAACTTTCTCTTCTTGATCTCATGGAGAAAGTTTCTCTCTAACTCTCTATGTCCGTCTCCAACTTCTCTCTTTTGTTCTCGGACTAATAGTTTCACTAGCTTAAGTGGCTAAGTTTAACTCAAACTGATCTCGCTTAGCCTCCAAGAAAGAGATTTTATAGAGTAATTCTAGCTTAACGATATTAGTCTGACTTGAGCGCATCATTTAAGGCTTTCTAAATCGCCCAAGTGTTCGACTCACAAGTCCAAAAGGGTGAATTGGAATTCCCTTTAATTTTCATTTTATTTTCTTTATTCTCTCTAATTTTCTCTGCTAGTTATAAAGAAGAATGTTTCTCTCTAGCTCTCTCCGTCCTTCTCCATCCTTCTCTCTTTTGTTCTAGGAACTAATTAGCTTATCCAACTATTAGTTTCTTTAGCTTAAGTGGCCATGTTTAATTCAAATTAATCATGCTTGTCCATGAAGAAAGAGAATTTACTGCGTAATTGTAGTTTAATGATATTAGTTTTACTTAAGCAAGTGACTTAATGTTTTCTAAATCACCTAAGTGTATATATCTCAAGTCCAAAATCATGAATTGGAACTCACTTTAATCTTCATCCTATTTCCCTTTCTTTTCTCTAACTTTCTCTTCTGGCTCCCAAGAAGAAAGTTTCTCTCCAGCTCTCTACGTCCTTCCCCAGTCGTCTCCCTCTTCTTCAAGGAACTAGTTACCTTAGGCAACCAACAGTTGCATTAGCTTGACCGGCCAAGTTTAACACAAACTAATCTTGCTTAGCCTCCAAAAAAGAGAATTTACTGAGTAATTGTAACTTAGCGATATTTGTTTAACTCAAGCAACTCGTTTAATGTTTTCAAAATCACCTACGTATTCGATTTTGAAGTCCAAAATGTTGAATTTCAATTCGCTTTAATTTTGATACTATTTCCTTTTCTTTTCTCTAACTTTTTCTCCTAGCTCTCAAAAACGAAAGTTTCTCTCTAACTCCCTCCGTCCTCCTCCACCCTTCTCTCTTTTGTTATACGAACTAATTAGGTTAGGCAACTAATAGCTTCGTTAGCTTAAGTAGCCAAGTTTAACTAAAAGTAATCTTGCTTAGCCTCAAAGAACGAAAATTTACTGAGTAATTGTAGTTTAACGATAACAGTTTAACTTAAGCAACTCATTTAATGTTTTCTAAATCACCTAAGTGTTCAATTCGCAAGTCCAAAATGATGAGTTCGAACTCCCTTCAAATTTCATTCAAATTCCCTTTCCGTTCTGTAACTTTCTCTTTTAGATTTCAACGAGAAAATTTCTCTCTAACTCTCTCTGTCAGCCACCAACTTCTCTCTTTTGTTCTAGGAACTAATTGGCTTGGGCAACTAGTCGTTTTATTATCTTAAGTGGCTAAATTTAACACAAACTAATCGTGCATAACATACAAGAAAGAGATTTTGCAGAGTGATTTAGCATAACAAAATTATTTTAACGTAAGTTACTCATTTTGAGTCGCTTTAATTTAAATCCTATCTCCTTTCCTTTTTCTCCAACTTTCTTTCTCTTCTAGCTCTCAAGAAGAAAGTTTCTTTTTTCGAGTGGGTAAGTCATAAATTAAAGACAAAATTTACACATTTACAACGGGCATACCCCGGGAAATACAACAAATCTCATACCCCCCCTCAAAAAATAATGGGGAAACTAATAAATAATAAAAACACTCCCGCATCCACCGGGCACCCAATAAGAGAAAGCATAAATAAATTCAAAATTGCCCATATATCAATTTTTATCCCCAAGTATCTTCTACCGTCAAAAAAATAGTACATGGATACTTGGGAAAGATATGTGGACAATTATACAAAACTGGTTGAATAACCTATTAAACATTACAGCAAACCGTGGCTGACTCTCTCTAACTCTCTCTGTTGTTCTCCGCCTTCTCATTTTCGTTCTAGGAACTAATTAGGTTAGGCAACTAATAGCTTGATTAGTTTAAGTGGCCAAGTTTAACTAAAACAAATCTTCCTTAGCCTCAAAGCAAGAGAATTCACTAAGTAATTGTAGATCACCCAACTATTAAACTCTCAAGTCCAAAAGGATGAAGTTTAATTCACTTTAGTTTTCAAATCCCTTTCTTTTCCCTAACGTCATCTTCTATATCTCTAGGAGAAAGTTTCTCTCTAACTCTCTCCGTTTTTCTGTAACTTCTCTCTAATGTTCTAGGCAACTAATAGTTACATCAGCTTAAGTGGCCAAGTGTAACTCAAACTAGTCTTGCTTAGCCTCCAAGAAAGAGATTTTACCGAGTAACTGTAGCATCACGATATTAGTTTGACTTAAGCACCTGATTTAAGGTTTTTTAAATCACCTAAGTATTAAATTCTCAAGTCCAAAATGATGAATTTAGAATTCAATTTAATTTTAATCCTATTTCCTTTTCTTTTCTCTAACTTTCTTTCTAGCTCTCAAGAAGAAAGTTTCTCTCAAACTCTCTCAGTCCTTCTCCACCCTTCTCTGTTTTGTTCGAGGAACTAATTAGGTTTGGCAACTTATAGCTTCATTCTCTTAAGTGACCACATTTAACTCAAACTAATCTTGCTTAGCCTCCAAGAAATAGAATTCACAACTTATAGCTTCATTCTCTTAAGTGACCACATTTAACTCAAACTAATCTTGCTTAGCCTCCAAGAAATAGAATTCACTAAGTAATTGTAGCATGACGATGTTGGATAACAAAAGGAACTAATTTAATGTTTTGTAAATCACCTAAGTGTTCAATTCTCAAGTCCAAAGGCATGAATTTGAATTCGCTTTGATTTTAAACCTATTTCCTTTCCTTTTCTCTAACTTTCTCTTCCAGCTCTCAAGAAGAAAGTTCCTCTCTAACTCACTCCGTCGTTCCCCACCCTTCTCTCTTTTGTTCTAGGAACTAATTAGGTTAGGCAGCTAATAGCTTCATTATCTTAAGTGGCCGAGTTTAACTCGAACTAATCTTGTTTGGCCTCTAAGAAAGAGAATCTGCAGAGTAATTGTAGGTTAACGATAACAGTTTAACTTAAGCAACTCATTTAATGTTTTCTAAATCACCCAAGTGTTCAATTATCAAGTCCAAAAGGGTGAATTTGAATTCGCTTTAATTTGCATCTTATTTCCGTTTCTTTTCTCTAACTTTCTCTTCTAGATCTCATGGAGAAAGTTTCTCTCTAACTCTCTATGTCCGTCTCCAACCTCTCTCTTTTGTTCTAGGACTAATAGTTTCACTAGCTTAAGTGGCTAAGTTTAACTCAAACTGATCTCGCTTAGCCTCCAAGAAAGAGATTTTATAGAGTAATTGTAGCTTAACGATATTAGTCTGACTTTAGCGCATCAATAAGGCTTTCTAAATCGCCCAAGTGTTCGACTCTCAAGTCCAAAAAGGTGAATTGGAATTCCCTTTAATTTTCATTTTATTTCCTTTCTTCTCTCTAATTTTCTGTTCTAGTTATGAAGAAGAATGTTTCTCTCTAGCTCTCTTCGTCCTTCTCCATCCTTCTCTCTTTTGTTCTAGGAACTAATTAGCTTATCCAACTATTAGTTTCTTTAGCTTAAGTGGTGATGTTTAATTCAAATTAATCATGCTTGTCCACGAAGAAAGAGAATTTACTGAGTAATTGTAGTTTAATGATATTAGTTTTACTTAAGCAAATGACTTCATGTTTTCTAAATCACCTAAGTGTATATATCTCAAGTCCAAAATGATGAATTGGAACTCACTTTAATCTTCATCCTATTTCCCTTTCTTTTTTGTAACTTTCTCTTCTAGCTCCCAAGAAGAAAGTTTCTCTCCAACTCTCTTCGTCCTTCTCCAGTCCTCTCTCTCTTCTTCTAGGAACTACTTACCGTAGGCAACCAACAGTTGCATTAGCTTAAGCGGCCAAGTTTAACACAAACTAATCTTGCTTAGCTTCCAAAAAAGAGAATTTACTGAGTAATTGTAGCTTACCGATATTCGTTTAACTTAAGCAACTCGTTTAATGTTTTTAAAATCACCTAAGTATTCGATTCTGAAGTCCAAAATGCTGAATTTCAATTCGCTTTAATTTTAATACTATTTCTTTTTCTTTTCACTAACTTTTTCTTCTAGCTCTCAAAAACGAAAGTTTCTCCCTAACTCTCTCCGTCGTCCTCCACTCTTCTCTCTTTTGTTATACGAACTAATTAGGTTAGGCAACTAACAGCTTTATTAGCTTAAGTAGCCAAGTTTAACTAAAACTAATCTTGCTTAGCCTCAAAGAAAGAAAATTTGCTGAGTAATTGTTGTTTAACAATAACAGTTTAACTTAAGCAACTCATTTAATGTTTTCTAACTCACCTAAGTGTTCAATTCGCAAGTCCAAAGTGATGAGTTTGAGCTCCCTTCAAATTTCATTCAAATTTCCTTTTCGTTCTGTAACTTTCTCTTTTAGATTTCAAGGAGAAAGTTTCTCTGCAACTCTCTCTGTCAGCCTCCAACTTCTCTCTTTTGTTCTTGGAACTAATTGGCTTGGGCAACTAGTCGTTTTATTAGCTTAAGTGGCCAAATTTAACACAAACTAATCGTGCATAACATACAAGAATGAGATTTTGCGGGGTAATTTAGCTTAACGAAATTATTTTAACGTAAGTTACTCATTTAATGTTTTCTAGATCATCTAAGTGTTCAATTCTCAAGTCCAATAGGATGAATTTTGATTCACTTTAATTTAAATCCTATTTCCTTTCCTTTTTCTCTAACTTTCTCTTCTAGCTCTCAAGAAGAAAGTTTCTTTTTTCGAGTGGGTAAGTCATATATTAAGGACAAAATTTACACATTTACAAACTCCCGCATCCACCGGGCACCCAATAAGAGAAAGCATAAATAAATCCAAAATTGTCCATATATCAATTTTTATCCCCAAGTATCTTCTACCGTCAAAAAAATAGTACATGGATACTTGGGAAAGATATGTGGATAATTATACAAAACTGGTTGAATAACCTATTAAACATTACAGCAAACCGTGGCTGACTCTCTCTAACTCTCTCTGTCGTTCTCTGCCTTCTCATTTTTGTTCTAGGAACTAATTAGGTTAGGCAACTAATAGCCTGATTAGTTTAAGTGGCCAAGTTTAACTAAAACAAATCTTGCTTAGTCTCAAAGCAAGTGAATTCACTAAGTAATTGTAGATCACCCAAGTGTTAAACTCTCAAGTCCAAAAGGATGAAGTTTAATTCACTTTTGTTTTCAAATCCCTTTCTCTTCCCTAACGTTATCTTCTATATCTCTAGGAGAAAGTTTCTCTCTAACTCTCTCCGTTTTTCTGTAACTTCTCTCTAACGTTCTAGGCAACTAATAGTTACATCTGCTTAAGTGGGCAAATTTAATTCAAACTAGTCTTGCTTAGCCTCCAAGAAAGAGATTTTACCGAGTAATTGTAGCATCACGATATTAGTTTGACTTAAGCACTTGATTTAAGGTTTTTTAAATCACCTAAGTGTTAAATTCTCAAGTCCGAAATGATAAATTTAGAATTCAATTTAATTTGAATCCTATTTCCTTTTGTTTTCTCTAACTTTCTCTTCTAGCTCTCAAGAAGAAAGTTTCTCTCAAACTCTCTCCATACTTCTCCACCATTCTCTACTTTGTTCGAGGAACTAATTAGGTTTGGCAACTTATAGCTTCATTCTCTTAAGTGACCACGTTTAACTCAAACTAATCTTGCTTAGCCTCCAAGAAATAGAATTCACTGAGTAATTGTAGCTTGACGATGTAGGATAACTAAAGGAACTAATTTAATGTTCTGTAAATCACCTAAGTGTTCAATTCTCAAGTCCAAAAGCATGAATTTGAATTTGCTTTGATTTTAAACCTATTTCCTTTCCTTTTCTCTAACTTTCTCTTCCAGCTCTCAAGAAGAAAGTTCCTCTCTAACTCACTCAGTCTTTCCCCACCCTTCTCTCTTTTGTTCTTGGAACTAATTAGGTTAGGTAGCTAATAGCTTCATTAGCTTAAGTGGCCGAGTTTAACTCGAATTAATTTTTCTTGGCCTCTAAGAAAGAGAATCTACGGAGTAATTCTAGCTTAACGATAACAGTTTAACTTAAGCCACTCATTTAGTGTTTTCTAAATCACCCAAGTGTTCAATTATTAAGTCCAAAACGATGAATTTGAATTCGCTTTAATTTGCGTCCTATTTCCATTTCTTTTCTCTAACTTTCTCTTGTAGATCTCATGGAGAAAGTTTCTCCCTAAGTCTCTCTGTTCGTCTCCAACTTCTCTCTTTTGTTCTAGGACTAATAGTTTCACTAGCTTAAGGGGCTAAGTTTAACTCAAACTGATCTCGCTTAGCCTCCAAGAAAGAGATTTTATAGAGTAATTGTAGCTTAACGATATTAGTTTGACTTGAGTGCATCATTTAAGGCTTTCTAAATCGCCCACGTGTTCGACTCTCAAGTCCAAAAGGGTCAAATTGGAATTCCCTTTAAATTTCATTCTATTTCCTTTCTTCTCTCTAATTTTCTCTTCTAGTTATGAAGAGGAATGTTTCTCTCTAACGCTCTCCGTCCTTCTTCATCCTTCTCTCTTTTGTTCTAGGAACTAATTAGCTTATCCAACTATTAGTTTCTTTAGCTTAAGTGGCCATGTTTAATTCAAATTAATCATGCTTATCAACGAAGAAAGAGAATTTACTGAGTAATTGTAGTTTAACGATATTAGTTTTACTTAAGCAAATGACTTAATGTTTTCTAAATCACCTAAGTGTATATATCTCAAGTCCAAAATGATGAATTGGAACTCACTTTAATCTTCATCCTATTTCCCTTTCTTTTTTGTAACTTTCTCTTCTAGCTCCCAAGAAGAAAGTTTCTCTCCAACTCTCTTCGTCCTTCTCTAGTCCTCTCTCTCTTCTTCTAGGAACTACTTACCGTAGGCAACCAACAGTTGCATTAGCTTAAGCGGCCAAGTTTAACACAAACTAATCTTGCTTAGCTTCCAAAAAAGAGAATTTACTGAGTAATTGTAACTTAACGATATTCGTTTAACTTAAGCAACTCGTTTAATGTTTTCAAAATCTCCTCAGTATTCGATTCTCAAGTCTAAAATGCTGAATTTCAATTCGCTTTAATTTTAATACTATTTCCTTTTCTTGTCTATAACTTTCTCTTCTGGCTCTCAAAAAAGAAAGCTTCTCTCTAACTCTCTCCGTCCTCCTCCACCCATCTCTCTTTTGTTATAAAAGTTGGTTAGGTTAGGCAACTAATAGCTTCATTAGCTTAAGTATCCAAGTTTAACTAAAACTAATCTTGCTTAGCCTCAAAGAAAGAAAATTTACAGAGTAATTGTAGCTTAAAGATAACAGTTTAACTTAAGCAACTCATTTAATGTTTTCTAAATCACCTAAGTGTTCAATTCGCAAGTCCAAAATGATGAGTTTGAACTTTCTTCAAGTTTCATTCTAATTCCCTTTCCGTTCTGTAACTTTCTCTTATAGATCCCAAGGAGAAAGTTTCTCTCTGACTCTCTCCGTCAGCCACCAACTTCTCTTTTTTATTCTAAGAACTAATTGGCTTAGGCAACTAGTCGTTTTATTAGCTTAAGTGGCCAAATTTAACACAACCTAATCTTGCTTAACCTACAAGAAAGAGATTTTGCGAAGTAATTTAGCTTAACGATATTAGTTTAACGTAAGTTACTCATTTAATGTTTTCTAGATCATCTAAGTGTTCAATTCTCAAGTCCAATAGGATGAATTTTGATTCGCTTTAATTTAAATCCTATTTCCTTTCCTTTTTCTCTAACTTTCTCTTCTAGCTCTCAAGAAGAAAGTTTCTTTTTTTCGAGTGGGTAAGTCATAAATTAAAGAAAAAATTTACACATTTACAATGGTGTACCACAGGAAATATGACAAATCTGATACCCCCCCTCCAAAAAAAAAATGGGGGAAACTAATAAATAATAAAAACACTCCCGCATCCGCCGGGCGGCCAATAAGAGAAAGCATAAATAAATCCAAAATTGTCCATATATCAATTTTTATCCCCAAGTATCTTCTACCGTCAAAAAAATAGTACATGGATACTTGGGAAAGATATATGGACAATTATACAAAACTGGTTGAATAACCTATTAAACATTACAGCAAACCGGGGCTGACTTTCTCTATCTCTCTTTGTTATTCTCCGCGTTCTCATTTTTGTTCTAGGAACTAATTAGGATAGGCAACTAATAGCCTGATTAGTTTAAGTGGCCAAGTTTAACTTAAACAAATCTTGCTTAGTCTCAAAGCAAGTGAATTCACTAAGTAATTGTAGATCACCCAAGTGTTAAACTTTCAAGTCCAAAAGGATGAAGTTTAATTCACTTTAGTTTTCAAATCCCTTTCTCTTCCCTAACGTTATCTTCTATATCTCTAGGAGAAAGTTTCTCTCTAACTCTCTCTGTTTTTCTATAACTTCTCTTTAACGTTCTAGGCAAGTAATAGTTTCATCTGCTTACGTGGCCAAGTTTAACTCAAACTAATCTTGCTAAGCCTCCAAGAAAGAGATTTTACCGAGTAATTGTAGCTTCATGATATTAGTTTGACCTAACCACCTGATTTAAGGTTTTCTAAATCACGTAAGTGTTAAATTCTCAATTCCAAAATGATGAATTTAGAATTCAATTTAATTTTAATCCTATTTCCTTTTCTTTTCTCTAACTTTCTCTTCTAGCTCTCAAGAAGAATGTTTCTCTCTAACTCTCTCCGTCCTTCTCCACCCTTCTCTGTTTTGTTCGAGGAACTAATTAGGTTTGGCAACTTATAGCTTCATTCTCTTAAGCGACCATGTTTAACTCAAACTAATCTTGCTTAGCCTCCAAGAAATAGAATTCACTGAGTAATTGTAGCATGACGATGTAAGATAACTAAAGGAACTAATTTAATGTTTTGTAAATCACCTAAGTGTTCAATTCTCAAGTCCAAAAGCATGAATTTGAAATCGCTTTGATTTTAAACCTATTTCCTTTACTTTTCTCTAACTTTCTCTTCCAGCTCTCAAGAAGAAAATTCCTCTCTAACTCGCACCATTGTTCCCCACCCTTTTCTCTTTTTTTCTAGGAACTAATTAGGTTAGGCAGCTAATAGCTTCATTAGCTTAAGTGTCCGAGTTTAACTCAAACTAATCTTGCTTGGCCTCCAAGAAAGAGAATCTACCGAGTAATTGTAGCTTAACGATAACAGTTTAACTTAAGCAACTCATTTAATGTTTTCTAAATCACCAAAGGGTGAATTTGAATTCGCTTGAATTTGCATCCTATTTCCGTTTCTTTTCTCTAACTTTCTCTTTTAGATCTCATGGAGAAAGTTTCTCTCTAACTCTCTCTGTCCATCTCCAACTTCTCTTTTGTTCTAGGACTAATAGTTTCACTGGCTTAAGTGGCTAAGTTTAACTCAAACTGATCTTGCTTAGCCTCCAAGAAAGAGATTTTACAGAGTAATTGTAACTTAACGATATTAGTCTGACTTCAGCGCATCATTTAAGGCTTTCTAAATCGCCCAAGTGTTCGATTCTCAAGTCCAAAAGGATCAATTGGAATTCCCTTTAATTTTCATTCTATTTCCTTTCTTCTCTCTAATTTTCTCTTCTAGTTATGAAGAAGAATGTTTTTCTCTAACTCACTCCGTCCTTCTCTATCCTTCTCTCTTCTATTCTAGGAACTAATTAGCTTATCCAACTATTAGTTTCTTTAGCTTAAGTGGCCATGTTTAACTCAAATTAATCATGCTTATCCACGAAGAAAGAGAATTTACTTAGTAATTATAGTTTAACGATATTAGTTTTACTTAAGCAAATGACTTAATGTTTTCTAAATCACCTAAGTGTATATATCTCAAGTCCAAAATGATGAATTGGAACTCACTTTAATCTTCATCCTATTTCTCTTTCTTTTCTCTAACTTTCTCTTCTAGCTCCCAAGAAGAAAGTTGCTCTCTAACTCTCTTCGTCCTTCTCCAGTCCTCTCCCTCTTCTTCTAGGAACTAATTACCTTAGGCAACCAACAGTTACATTAGCTTAAGCGGCCAAGTTTAACACAAACTAATCTTGCTTGCCCTCCAAAAAAGAGAATTTACTGAGTAATTATAGTTTAACGATATTCGTTAAACTTAAGCCACTCATTTAATGTTTTCAAAATCGCTTAAGTATTCGATTCTCAAGTCCAAAATACTAAATTTCAATTCGCTTTAATTTTAATTCTATTTTCTTTTCCTTTCTCTAACTTTCTCTTCTAGCTCTCAAAAAAGAAAGTTTCTCTCTAACTCTCTCCATCCTCCTCCACCCTTCTCTCTTTTGTTATACGAAATAATTAGGTTTGGCAACTAATAGCTTCATTAGCTTAAGTGGCCAAGTTTAACTAAAACTAATCTTGCTTAGCCCCCAAGAAACAAAATTTACTGAGTAATTGTAGCTTAACGATAACAGTTTAACTTAAGCAACTCATTTAATGTTTTCTAAATCACCTAAGTGTTCATTTCGCAAGGCCAAAATGGTGAGCTTGAACTCCCTTCAAATTTAATTCTAATTCCCTTTCCGTTCTCTAACTTTCTCTTCAAGATCTCAAGGAGAAAGTTTCTCTCTAACTCTCTCCGTCCGTCTCCAACTTCTCTCTTTTGTTCTAAGAACTTATTGGATTGGGCAACTAGTCGTTTTATTAGCTTAAGTGGCCAAATTTAACACAAACTAATCTTGCTTATCCTACAAGAAAGAGATTTTGCTGAGTAATTTAGCTTAACGATATTAGTTTAACTTAAGTTACTCATTTAATGTTTTCTAGATCATCTAAGTGTTCAATTCTCAAGTCCAAAAGGATGAATTTTGATTCGCTTTAATTTAAATCCTATTTCCATTCCTTTTTCTCTAACTTTTTCTTCTAGCTCTCAAGAAGAAAGTTTCTTTTTTTCAGGTGGGTAAGTCATAAATTAAAGACAAGATTGACACATTTACAATGGGCATACCCCGGGAAATACAACAAATCTCATACCCCCCCTCCAAAAAAAATAGGAAAACTAATAAATAATAAAAACACTTCCGCATCCGCCGGGCACCCAATAAGAGAAAGCATAAATAAATCCAAAATTGTCGATATATCAATTTTTATCCCCAAGTATCTTCTACCGTCTAAAAAGTAGTAGATGGATACTTGGGAAAGATATATGGACATTTATACGAAACTGGTTGTGTCACGACCGTAACCTGCCCCTATGGGTTAAGGCCATAACCGGCCAGTAATTACGAGATTACCTACGGCCTCAAACCAAATATGACAAAACTCATCAGAGTGAAGGGGCCAAACAGAAGCAATTTTAAAACTTTGTCCATGGAGCTGTGCTTATATGCACATCATAACATTTCATACATACATATGTTAATAACTCACAACAGAAAGTATAGTGACATAAAGTTCTATACAGACAGGATCATCCAAATCTAAGTCAGCCAAAACAAAGCTATATAAAGACGTACACCAAAGTCCTCGCCAACATGACAAAATAACATAAAATGACAGAAGGGCAAAGACGTGTCTCGTGCGTGAGACGCGAGGGCTGACTCTTCAAAACCTTAGTTGTTCCATACAGACTTCACTCAGGCTGGGTTTGGACTTCTCTTGGCTCACCTACAAACACATGAATGAGCGTGAGCGATAGCCCAGTGAATAATATCAAATAACAGAGTTATACAAACGGAAAATAGAACAGCATGCTTCAAACGGCCTTGGGCCCAATTCATATTTCTATTTAACATATATATATACACAATTTAAGTTAAGTGACTGTGGTTCCAAACATACTGGCCTTTGGCCCATTTATCTTCCATTTGTCAAACTGGCCTTTAGCCCATTCAGCTTTCATTCATGCCAAACTGGCCTCTGGCCTATTCATGCATGTCAAACTGGCCTCTGGCCCATTCATTCATGTCAAGCTAGCCTCTGGCCCATGCATGTCAAAGTTTCATTTGTGTCAAAGCGGCCTTTCAAACTTTCACTGTGTCCACCATTCAAATTAATAAACTTTACAAAACTTACACAGAAGCAAGCAATTGGACAATAACGTATTTCAGATATTACTCACAGTGATCGGCTTGTGGATTTGCCCTGGAGCTTGACCCTACATATCACATAACACATATGGGTCACAAATAGTTCAATCCGTTCTTTAATTCACATATTCCTCTTTAGGCTTCATTCTTGTCTTTTTAATTCAATTACAGTGCTCAATGTATGCCTAAGAGTACTTAGAAGTAAAAGGGAACGGAAAATAGAACACAGAATGCATTTTCAAAATTCTAGAAAACAAAGTCCCCGCTCGAGTGTGGACTCTTAAGGCCTACAAAAGTGCTGGTTAAGTCGAATTTACGCTCGAGCGCTCTTTCTGGTGCTCGAGCAAAAGGCCTCTCCACATGGCTCCCCGCTCGAGCGTCAACTTCCCCCGCTCAAGCGGACCCCATGTCTGTAGAAAATACTGGGAGCCTGTTTTTCGCGCTCGAGCGGTGGTTTCCCTGCTCGAGCGAGCACCAAATTTTCTAGGTTTTCCAAAATTTGTTCTTGAGCTTCAACTTGATATTCAAAGGTTCAAAATGCATGTTTTTGGCTCAATCTTCACATATACATATACTAACATGGTATGAATACCAAATTACATCATTATGAAGCTCAATTTCTTGTATTACTTACATGCATGTCCCAAATTAACCCAAATTCATCACCAACACATCAATTCAAACATGCAAAGCTTACACTTTCATGATTTACACTTGCATGTTGTAGATACATATTATTCTCAACTTAACTGGTGAAGAGATGATCAAACACATGGATTTCAAACAAGATTCAACATGTATTACACACTTTATGTCCAAACATGGAAATTTATAGCAATTTCCTACGTGCATGCATCTATTGGCTTCAAATACAACAACATCAACTCAATTTCCTCATAATCAATTTAAGCCATGCTCTTGACCATTATTCAAACTTGAATTCACAAGATTACAAACTAGGATCCATAAATTACTCACCTAGAGGCTTAATTCTCCCAATCTATAGCAAAATCTTGAGTTTAATCTTCAAGAGGTTCAAGTCTTGAACCAAAATTACACAACTCTCCCCTTTCTCTTCTATAGCCGACCCTCTCCCGCTTTCTTAGAGTTCTTTTCAGCCAAATGCGAATTAAAGAGGGAATTTGAGTGAAAGTGGCCCACTATAAACCCCTACTCAACACAATATTTTAATATAAGGTATTTGGGCACTTAATCCATTAATTTAATCAATTTAATCTGATTCAAATCAATTTTCAATCAAATTTTACCACAGGCTCTAAAAATTATGCTAATCACGATGGCGCAATCAATTTCGGGTTCTGTGGCCGATAAGGCCTTCAATTTAAATTCCAAGGCAGATAATCAAACAGATATTCCTATAGTGAACAAATGGAAATTTAAAACTACATATTTTCACATACTGTCACACAAAATCATATCAAACGCATAATCACATTCATAATAAGGACCAATTAGCATAATACTGAACAGGGTTATCACGGTCTTCCCCCCTTTAGGAAGTTTGGTCCTCCAAACTTATCTCACCTTTAGTCGAACACATTTCGGAACACCTTCCGTTCAACGGTTCCAATCCTTTTAATAGCTATTTACCTAGCCTCAAAATCATGCAACACTCTGTTCTCAATCAGTCAAAGACTTACCTTTTCCTTCATACAAGGCTTGTATGGTGTCGCACCGAATTAGAGTGTTAGCCATTGTCGTAAGTAAAGTTTGCCAATGATGGATAGATCTTTCCAACTTCCCTGGAAAACCTAGTGCATATATCTGGAGCATTCCTCCCAAAATCTAAAATGTTCTTTCTAATTATACATCAATTAGCGGATGGAAAGCAGCGCTGAATCCCAATTTAGTTCCCATTGCCTCTTGAAGGCTCGTCAGAATTCAAACGTATTTTAGGATTCTTGTCTAAAACAATAGATACTGGGACCTCATACAGACAAGCAATCTTATCGATGTAAGCAGTGGCTAGTCTACAAGCATCATACGAAAATTTTATAGGGAGGAAACGAGCAAACTTAGTAATTCCATAAACAATAACCTAAACGGGACTCAAACCTTAGGCGTCCGAGGTAGTCCCACAATGAAATTCGTAGTCACATATTTCCATTTCCATTCCGAAATAGAGGGAGGTTGTAGTAGTTCCGCCAATATCTGTTATTCAACTTTGACTCGTTGGCACCGAAAACATTCAGACACAAATTCAACAATTTCCTTCTTCACAATAGGTCACCAACATATCTGTTTCAAATACTAACTAGCCTTAACATAGAAGTTTGATCCATTTCCTTGTCGCAGCAGTTCGATTCATTCCTCAATAATTTCGCAATTCACAACCCAATTCAGTACTTAGTTTAGTGACTTATCACAATTATCCGAGGTTAACCAAAAGTCTTTAGAAACATGAAGTGGAACTAGATACTGATTCCCGAATCAACAAAGGTAGCATCGAAGCAATCAATTTCTAACACAATACACGTGTCCTCAATTCATTCAACAGTTTACGGTTTACAATTCGGTTCAACATTCAATTCCCTGTTCCATCGAGTCTTTCCATATTATTAGATAATCGTCAAAAACATAAGGCAATGCATATACAAATCCCCATGTGTAGACACCCCATTTTTTAATGTTCCCAAGACTTAGACATCACCGTTTGAACACTCGGTGATCATCTATGTTTGTGTTCGTCCGGAGTTCTCGGAGGTCTCGCCCACGCGCCTTGCCTCAAGACCTCTCGACTTGCCTGTTTTGTGTTTGGTTTTGCACCAAACACTTGTTGCTTTGCTTCTGAGGGCAGGGAATGGCTTGTTGGCCATCCCCACACCTCACCGGCCATGCCTTGAGGCCACCGGCCATGCTTTGTTTCCACCGACCATTGGTAATGGCCGGCCGGCACTCTTTATGGTCGGCCGACCATTGTTTTGGTCAATTTGTCATTTTTGGCTGGCCGATTACTATTCATCTACTTTGGGCAGATATTTTATGCCAGCTGTGATAGCTGGCATCCACAATGCACCCCCTCCATACGTGTATGGAGGGATTTCCCTCTTGCTTAGCTTGTTTTGTAAGCTTTGCAAGAGTGAATCTCTATAAAGAGAGGGCTTCTCCTCCCTCCTCAAGGGTTCTAAGAAGTTCCAGAGCTCTGAGTTTAGGGTTAGAGGATTGTGTATCTATTCTATCTCTATATCTCCTTCTCCTTCCATTTTGTGTGGGTTTAAGGTGTTTTGTTCATAGTTTTGCATACAAACACCTAGTGCTACACTTTCCTTTAGCTACCTGAGGTACTACGTAGTTATTTTCAGAGTTCTTGAGTTGATCTAAGCTTGGAGAGGCTGCTGGAGCATTGTTCTTGAAAGAGGTCTTTAAGGGTAAGAACTTTACCCCTTTATTCCTCATTTTTGCATAGGCTTTTAGCCATCCTTGCATCTGTTTTTAAGCTTAGTTTATAACTAATAAAATTTCTAATTTCAAGTGCTTAAAATAGTTTTTTAGGTCTCTTTGAGGTTTGGGGTTATTTACCCCCTCTTAGGCCTTGTTCGGTCTCCTTTTTGTACTATTTTTGGTAAGCTCCGGGACCACCTTGTATTGGTCTTCCCACCACTAAAATCTAGAGGCATTTCAGTGGTGGGGATGATGTTTTGAGGTCCTAAGAAGGAGAGGGCCATCCCCTCTCCTTGTTGTCTTCAAAACTTGTCATTTTAGCCTCATGTGTGAGCACCTTTCTTAAGTTCATGTTGGCCATGTCTTAGTTGGTATTTGTGCTTATTTTGCCATGATATAGCACTGTTTTTAATTGGTTTAGACACACCATGCATGCTTAGCATACTTGTCTTGTAATGCCATGAAATTGCCTTAACATGCTTTGTGCTTTGAGCCTTGTTTTTAGCATGATTTTGGCTTAGCTTTTGTGAAGATTTTATGCATGTTTTGATGTGCTTGAGGTCTGATTTAGGTCATTTGGGTCATCCATGACTTGCTTTGTATAGCTACCATGCAATCTCCCTTGTAGGCCTTGAGTATTGGATCCTCTAGCATGCTCTACTTGCATCATTTCAGTGATTTGGCGCCATTATTCATGTCATTTCAGTCCATATAACATGCTCGTATACTTTCATTTATGGCTCCTTTGATGTTTCCAAAAGGTTTGTGTTTTGTGCTCCATGTTTGGGTCATTGTGCATGCCTTTAGACTTAGGCATTTGGAATGCCATTTAAGTGTGTTTTTGGTCTTGTTTAGACCTGCTTTGGGACTATTTTAGGTCCCCATGGCCCTTTGGGCCTTGCTTCATTTAGCCTTGGTTTGAATCCCGTGGCTAGTTTTCAAGTTTTGGGCTTGGTTGCATGCTTTGCTTGCTTTGTTTAGTTGGTTTGGCACCATCCTTAACATGATTTTCAGAGTTTATCATGCTTACCATTTGTCCACATTTGTTTCCTTTTAAGTGTGCTTAAAAGTCTCTCTTTTATGCTTAAGTGTTGGACCATGTTTGCATGCATGTTTGTATGTAAATTTGACCTTATTTCCATAGCATTTGGCCACTGTTTTGGGCCTAGTAGAGAGCTGCACATCTTGGTGTAAGTCCATCATTCGCATGTGTGGACACCCCATTTTTGACCGTCCTCAAGACTTGGACGTCACCGTTTGAACACTCGGTGATTATCCATGTTTGTTTTCGTTTGGAGTTCCCGGAGGTCTCGGCTCGCGCGCCTTACCTCAGGATCCCCGAACTCAACCGTTTAGTGTCTGGTTTCACACCAAACACTTGTGTTTTGCCTTGGAGGGGCAGGGAATGCCTTGTGAGACATCCCCACACACCACCGGCAGTGGCTAGAGGCCACCGGCTGGTTTTTTGCTGCCATCGGCACTATTTGTTGCCGGTCGGCACATTTTATTGCCGGTCGGCATATTTTGTTGCCGGTCGGCACTCTTTTTTGTCGAAATGACATTTTTGGGCAGCCGACCACTATTCATCTACTTTATGGAGATATTTTGTGCCAGCTGTGATAGCTGGCACCAACTCTGCCTCCCTCCATACACGTGTATGGAGGGATCTCCCTCTAACCAAGCTTGTTGTATAAGCTTTGCAAGAGGGAGTCCTATAAGAGGAAGGCTCTCATCTTTGATCTAGGTTAGAGTTTTGGAAGCAAAAACCAGAGCTTAGAGATATAGATACATCCTATCTCTATATCTCCCTCTCTCTCCTCCTTTGTGTGTGTTTCTTGGCCCAAAAGTGTGTTTTTACCTTACTTTTGCACCAATACACACACTATTACACCTAGCTCCGAGATGGAGGGACTTGGGGGGTTTGATTCTTGAGTTTTTGGACTGATTTTGATCAAAAGAAGAGGGTTAGACCATTTGTTCTTCAAAGGTTCTTCAAGGGTGAGCATCTTGCTTTATTTTTCCCAAACTTGCAATAGTTATTTACCTATCTTGCTTGCTGATTTAGCTTTTGTGCATAACATAAAAAAGGCTTACATTTTCCTGCTTTAGAACTTTCATTAAGGTTGTCTTGTAGTTTGAGTGCAAACTCACCTTGTTAGGCCTTATTTGGCCCCTTTTGTTGCCTCTTTGGTAAGGCTTTGTTTACATCAGTGTTTTGATCCCCTCACTACTAAAAACCAGTGTATTTTTAGTGGTAAAGAAGGTGGTTTGAAGTCTTGCATAGGGGAGGGACACCCCTCTCCCTTCATTGTCTTGTTTCCTTGCTTTTTGGCTTAAAAGGGTAGCATGTGTGCTTGATCATTTTTGGCCTCATTTCAGAAGTTTTTTGGGTGTTTTAGGTCATGTGTGACCTCTGTTTTTGGCCGGATTTATGCCTCTTTACATGCTTAAAGTATTTGCTTTGTATTGCTCGATTTGGCCTAGAAATGCCCCTTGTGCTTAGGCCATGATTCTTGCATATATTGGCATGGTTCCATGAAGGTTTTGATATTATTTTATCATGTTTGAAGTCTGTTGGTTATCAATTTGGTCATGTTTGACATGTTTGTTATGGTTGCTATGCATTTTGACTTGCAAGCTTTGAGTATGTTGACCCCTAGCATGTATAGTTTGGACCATCCTCATGTTTTGGCATCATTTAGGACCCTATTTCAGTGCACAAATCATGCTCATATGTGTGCATTTGTGACCTCTTTTGTGCCTTGAAGGTGTGCCCTCTCATGCCTACACATGAGCCTTAGTGCACACACTCCTTTGGAGTCATTTTAGCTGCCATATTAGGGGGGTTTGGAGTCCTATTTTGTCTGCAAAAACTCTGTTTTTACTTGTCTAAACCATGCCATGATTTGGTCTTGTTGTTGGAAATGAAGTGGCCCTTTTGGTGCCTTAGCCTTGGGTCTATTGGCTTGCATGTTGACATGAGAGTTTGTCCGTCATTTCGGGCACTTTTTGGTGCTGTTTTGAGGTGAATTAAAGCCTGCACCTTTACCACTTTAAGGCCCTCTTGCATGCTTGTCCCATGTCCATTGCTTGATTGCTTCATTAGGCCTTGTAATGTGTTGATCCCCTTGCTCAAATGGTCCATGTTTGCATCATATTTATATCTTGCATGCCTAACATTGTATACTTGCCATATTAGTTGCATGACATTGGACATGTCTTGCATAATTGGTATCATGTTGCATCTTGAGCCATGTTTGCATAACATGCATTGCATTATTTGGTTTGGGGTGTCAAGCCAAATGTGAGGATCAAGGGACATTCATACTTCAAGTGATGTAATGTGCCTTGATTCTTGATCATCGAGGCCTTTGACTCCGATTTGATAAGGCTTCGGTTCTCATTTTGTTTGTTGCATGCATCTTTACATCAAGCGGTAAATTTGATCCCTTGGGCTATCATGCACCATTGATGGCTCGAGGATCGAGGGCCATGCTTCCTTGAGTTCAAAGCATGATAGAAAGCATGACCATGCTTACATATGCCTGAAATCCCATGCCATCCTGTCTGTCCTCTGTTTGCTGTCAAAACTGTCTTCTGCAGGAAGTTTCTGCCGACCGGCAGAATTCAGTGCCGACCGGCAATCTGCTTACAACCGATAGATCCAAAAACGGCCGGTAGGAATTGTGAACCGCCGGCGGTAATTTGCCCTAGCCGGTGGTACTCTACAGCATGCAAGGAACCTGTTCTGGGACTTTGGGAATTTTCAGAGAGGCAGGGCAGTATAAACAGAGGTGGCAGTGATGTGGTACGGGTTTTTCAGGCGAGCCGGGTTTCGAGCATGCATCATTCGCGCATCCCGTGGCAGAGGCTGCGGCCATCCTCTTCTTTCTTTTGCTTTCTTTCTATTAATTAATTAGAAATTCTGTAATAATTTATTTGCTTATCATTTGGACTGTAATATTTATTTGGCCCCTCTGAGTGAGGGCAATGATGTAATAAGTGTGCGTGAGTGTGTGTATGTCTCCCAACCTCACGTCTTTCTTCCCTTTTATTTACCTGCTTATGACGGTAAACTAGGGCATTTTTTAAATTAGCATACCTTATGCTATGCATGCGTGCATTCATGCATTTGTATTACATGCATCAGGCTCGGTACACCACGCTAACTGCATTTGTACTTCAAATTCAAAACTGAATATGTGGTAGTTGATCGCATTTCATATGCCATGTTTAGGTTAGCCGAGCCTGTCTAGATTGCATTTTTGCATGTGATGCATTAGCCATTTTAATATGAACTAGGACATGCACGTTTGCTAACTAGTTTATTGTTTTGGCACGGAGTACGATGTAAGTGTTTATGCTTTAGCATACCACATGCGTGTGAATGATGCCATGATAGTATGCTTACCATGTGGCTAAGTGCTTATATGAGATAAACTGTTTGAATGCCTGTGGGTGAAGGTTGGATTGCCCGAATTAGAAAAACTCGTTGAAATCCGTGTTTTAGCCTACTTGCGAGTAGCAAATTTCAAAACATTTTTCGAAACAAAACGGATATGCAATGCTTGTTTCCAAATTAGGCAACCTAGTCTATACTTGTTTGCTGTGCGCATAACGTAGTAATTCTAGACTAATAATTGGAATAAGAACACAAAGTTTTCAAAAACGGATATCATGATTAGGAGAGGCCGGTCTTTGAACCGGGCGAGAGGGGGTGCTCATAGCTGACCTTCCCCAATCGTACCCTAGCTCCCGAGCCGAGACAACTCCGGTGATGACGGACATGTGGCCATCGGCACCGAGTCAGGGTTTCCTAAATTTCCCCATTTTAAAATATTTAGGTGGCGACTCTGTATCTGGAAAAGCAGTCCATGTTTGGCACTACTTTTTCAAAAATCTGTTTCTCAAAACGATTTGCCAGATTTGGACTCTTTGGTTCAAGATTAGGAACCGCAACAACAAAAGCGCGAGCCCGAACTGTAGTAACGAAGGGCCCCTCGCGGGGCGCGTTTACAGCATGTTGTTGCATGCTTGCCTTGTATGTTGTTACACACTTGGCCTTTGGCATGTTGTTGCATGCTATACATGTTTGTATGTTTAGATGCTTAGCCTATTAACATGTTGTTGCATGTTTAAGTGGTGTTGCATTTGGCATGCATACGCTAAGTCCCCCTCACATGTTGTTGCATGTTGGTCATTAGCATTATTGTTACATGTCTAGCATGCTTGTTTGTTTAGGTTGTATGCCTAGTACACATTGCTTATTTGCATGCTCATATTGCATACTTAGGTTGCATTTTGCATGCATACCTTGCCTCTTGAATCACCATGATAGAGGTTAGGTCCATTATTTGTTTATGTGCATTTCATTTGACATTGAAATGGCACACTTGGCCTCTTTGGCCATCACGCATTGAAGTGCGCGATTGATGGCCCGAGGGTGGAGTACCAAACTCCTTTGAGTCACAAGCATGATAAGGAGTGTGGTGGTGCAGACATTTGCTTTAAAATGCATTGCCATGCCTTGTTTTCCCTCTGCTGCTGTGAAAACAGGATTCTGCAGGAAGATATGGTCGACCAACCATTCTTAGTGCCGGCCGACTAAATATCCTTGGCCGAGAGCCATACCAATGGTCGATGACCAGTTTCCCCCGGCCGGTGGTGTCTCCTCTTGGTCGGTGACCTTCCACAGTGATCAGGAAGTGATTCTAGAGCATCATTGAGACTTGCACAATTTTCAGAAGAGCAGAGCAGGGTAAACAGAGGCAACTTGTGCATGGTGGTGGATTTCCGAACGGAGCCGAGCACGCATGCATTGGACCCTCTTCCCGAGACTGTTTTACTGCTTTATTAGCTTAGTTAATTTGCTTAACTAGTTAAGTGGTCTGTAACTATTTAATTAGCTTGATTAGTTAGTTAAATTTGTATTATTCTTTTGGTCCCTCCGAGAGAAGGCGAATTGTGTAATAAGCGTGCGTGTGTGTGATGTATGTCTTCCAACCCGCACTTCTTTCTCCCTTTTACTTACCTACTTTTGATGGTTAGTATTAGGACATGTTTTCAATTAGCATCCTTATACCATGCATGTGTGCATCCATTCATTCATATTGCATGCACCAGGCTCGGCACATCATATTAATCGCATAGTATTCCAAATCTAACTTGAATACATGTTATCTGTTGTATTTCACATGCAATTCATAGATTAGCTGAGCCTATTCTAGCTGCATTTTGCCTGCGGTGCATTAGCCATCTTAACATGGACTTGGATCATACATTCGATTACTAACATGTTCCTTGTTTTGACTTGGAGTACTAGGTGAGTGTTTATGCTTTAGCATCTCGCATGAGTGTGAATGTTAACATGAAAGCATGCTTACCATGAGGCTATGTGCTTATGTGATTTACTGCCTGAATGCCTGTGGGTGAAGGTTGGGTTGTTTGAATTGGAATAATTCATTGAAATCCGTATTTTAGCCTACTCGCGAGTAGCAAACCTCAAATCATTTCCAAACAACGGATATGCGATGCTTTGTTCCAAATTAGACAATCTAGTCTATAATTTTGTGTTGTGTGCATCACATAGTAAGATTAGCTAATTAATCGGATTAAGAATGCATAATGTTTTCAAAGCTAGATATCATGGTTAGTAGAGGCGAATCTTTGATCGGGCGAGCGGGGGTGCTCATAGCTAACCTTCCCTAATCGTACCCAAGTTCCCAAGCCAAAGCAACTTTGGTGATGACGGACACGTGACTTTAGGCCAACGAGTCAGGGTTTCCTAAATTCCCCTATAAAAAATATCTAGGTGGCGACTTCGTGTCTGGCAAAGCAGTCCATGTTTGACACTTCTTTCTTAAAAATTTGTTTTCCAAAAACGATTTGCCGGATTTGGACTCTTCAGTGATTTATCAGTCTTGCGTTGCACACTGCAAGATCTGATTAAGAACCGTGACTAATTTGAGTCCGAACTGTAGAAGCATGAGGCCCGAGGGCGCGTCTACACCATGATGTCAAGGACAATATCAAATGAGTCAATCACATATTAAGCCCAATTTACACATCCCCAGAGCCCCAATTACAGAACATAATCGCACTAAGCAGTTATTTACACAGAGCGTACTGAATTCACACACTTTCGGATAATTAGGGTTTTTCAAATCTTCTTGATGCTAATAATATCCACATAATACCAAAGGATGACATTCCAGACAAAACAAAGGGATAATCGTCTCGGAATCAAAGCACACCCGTTCACGACCGTCGGTAGCCGACTCGAGATCGATTAAACAAACCCACCCGTACAAAACCATCGGTGGCAAAAGAGATATCTCAACAAAGGTGCTACATAGGCTTAACGTCCCCTAGCATGAAAGGACGCCGCAAGAATGTCATCAAAACAAACATAATACCACTCACCATAACCTGATTTCCCAAAATCCGATAACACTGAAGCAACAACTCTCCCATACAAAACATATTCTGACCAGTCAAGGATAAACATTCAGTACCGCTTATAGTCAAATCAATCTGTTGTCATCGGCTTCCGTAGCGTCAATTAAGCAAAAATGTGACAATGTACAAGCATCGTTCCATAAAACTCCCAATCACTAGATTTGCTCAACCCCGTTCACTTGTAACATGTATCTCTCCAACAACTATAGGTCGGTTCTTCATAGTGTTCATGGTTAGATCGGTCTGTTGATAGCCCACAAAAGGTCTTTCAAATAAGTCAACTACTCCAAGCGGATCCAAGTTTTGGGTCTATCAGTTTTTCTGCCAAGAATAATCTGGCCATTATTTATACACGATTCTTAGTCCCCTTTTTACAAAATCAGATTAGATAGAGGGTCTTATCGATCAATCCAAGCAAAGGTCTTGCCAAATTAAGTCAAACAAAGGCCCCATCAAATTATATCCAATGACCGGGCCAAATCAGACAAAGGTTCTATCGGATCAAATCAGATAAAAATTTTCTCAAATAGGGTACATTTGGTTCTGTAAGGCATACTTCGTTTGCTTAGGTACCTGGTTGATAGTTTCACAACTGTTCTAAGTTCATCAGTCCTCAAAGTCATATCGGAGTCATTCATCACATCCGTTCATATCAAAGTATTTCAAGTCATGTACAATATAACATTGTCCACATAAGTTCAGGTGCAGTTGCATATGCATGCAGTTGTTCATATCAGGAGGTATGTATCATAATCAATATAGCAGTTCTCAAATAAGTCTTAGATGCAAGCACATGGTACACAGTAACACATTAAATAAAGTTCTTCGATTACACATAATATAGGATTTGTCATGCGGAGGTTCCAAATCAGTCACAAAACATAGGTTGACGAGTCAAGCTTAATATAGTCACATAGTCCAGTCAATTTTCAACCAATCGGAATACATGATCTCGCAATTTATAGAGTTCATTATTTGGGGAGCTCAACCCGGTCACACAATCACAGAGTCATAATTCCAATGGTTTAAATGTATATGTACATGTACAGAGTCAATCAATATCCCAATACGTATTTCACAAATTTCCCAAACAGGGTAGATACATACAGTAAATAAGGTATTGATCCTGTAGGTTCGACCAATCTAGATACATATAACAGATATGAAAGGATATGCTGATCCGAATCAAATAATATCCCAAGCAAGGATGTACACACGTACTAGTCCGGAATCAGTCAACATATAGGCATTCGTTTATAAATAGTATAAATACCTGGGATAGCGGTCATAGTATTCTGAGTGCTTTCTGGGACGAGTGCAATTACTCTATCTTGATTAGCAATCCCTACCATTGGTACGAATCCAACTGGGACAGGGGATCTGTTCACGTTTTGTTCATTTCGGAGACAGTTCCTTATCAGATGGTCCATTCCACCACACCCATAACAAGCCCCAGAAATTCGATGACAAACTCCTCGGTGTTTCGTACCACATTCATTACATGTCGGTGTTGCATTCCTTGTAGAGTTTGAAGTGCGGGATGATCTTGTATTTTGCTTTTTAAATAACTTCTTCTTTGAGAAAAAGCCTTGTCTCTTGCTTTTCTATTCAGAAGATCGGTTCATGTTAGCTTTGGTCATCGGCATTCGATCTAGCACCTCAACATATTTTGTGACTTCCAACCCATTCACTTGGTGCTCTTGCACTGCTGGTAGCAAAGGTTCTTGCCGTAGCAGTAACTGATACTGTTGTCTTAAGATCTTTGCCATTTCTTACACTGTTCTTTCTAGTCTATCCAGTCGGGCTGTGGAAGAGTTTGCCAACTCATATGCCCTTACTTTATCCAGAACCTACACAAACTCTTATTAAGCCTTGCCAAATACTGGAAAGCCCAATACAGAAACAAACACAAATACACATGGTACATTCGTACATCGGCACATTGTTATATCCTCATTTTACGTATCATCAAAACACACTTAATCACATACGTAACAGATGATTGCACACTTATCAGATATCGCATGCTGAACATTTACTAAGTAATTATATACTCAAATCATGTTTACACTTCACATAGACACCCATTGGCAGAATTGAATGCACATAGTCAACTTTTCATGATTCATATGTTCATGTATGTGTATTATAACAGAACAAACTTGTTGTACACATTAGTGCAACAATTCATATCTCATATAATCACATGTTCTCAACATTTGATTAAACTTGCATTATGTTTTATACAGAAGATTCACAGGTATGCATATACTAAAGAGCATACATATTCAAACAATTTACAATGCAAGTAGATCACAACTTATAACACATAACTATTCATATCGAAACATTTAAGCATGTTCTCGATGCTTCCAATTTCATACTTATCACATGAATGCATCCTAGATCTTTTCTAGACGCTTATTGCTCTTTTGGACAAGTGTGTGAGTTATTACCTCGTGCTCTGATACCACTCTGTCACGACCGTAACCCGCCCCTATGGGTTAAGGCCATAACCGGCCAGTAATCACGAGATTACCTATGGCCTCAAACCAAATAAGACAAAACTCATCAGAGTGAATGGGCCAAACGGAAGCAATTTTAAAACTTTGTCCATAGAGTCGTGCTTATATGCACATCACAACATTCCATACATACATATGTTAATAACTCACAACAGAAAGTATAGTGACATAAAGTTCTATATAGACAGGATCATCCAAATCTAAGTCAGCCAAAACAAAGCTATATACAGACATACACCAAAGTCCTCGCCAACATGACAAAATAAAATAGAATGGCAGAAGGGTGAAGACGTGTCTTGTGCGTGAGACGCGAGGGCTGACTCTTCAAAACCGTAGTTGTTCCATACAGGCTTCACTGGGGCTGGGTTTGGACTTCTCTTGGCTCACCTACAAACACATGAATGAGCGTGAGCGATAGTGTGGATGCGCCCTGAGGGCTTCATGCTTCCACAGTTTGGACTCATTATGTCATGGTTCTTAATCTGATCTCGCAATATGCAATGCAAGACTGATAAATCACCAAAGAGTCCAAATCCGCTAAATTGTTTTGAAAAACAGATTTTTAAGAAAGAAGTGCCAAACATGGACTGCTTTTCCAGATGCAGAGTCGCCACCTAAATATTTTATTTTGGGGGGATTTAGGAAATCCTGACTCATTGCCTAAGGCCACGTATCCGTCATCACCAAAGTTGCCTCAGCTCAGGAACTTGGGTACGATTGGGGAAGGTCATCTATGAGCACCCCCGCTTGCCCGTTTCGAAGATCGGCCACTACTAAGCATGATATCGAGTTTTGAAAACGAATGTGTTCCTATTCCGGTTAATTAGCCAGAATTTACTATGCACAACACACAAGTATAGACTAGATCGCCTAATTTGGAACAGAGCATCGCATATCTGTTTGTTTGGAAATGGTTTGAAGTTTGCTACTCGCAAGTAGGCTAAAATGCGAATTTGATGAATTGTTCCAATTCAAGTAATCCAACCTCCACCCACAGGCATTCAGGCAGTTATATCACATAAGCACATAGCCTCATGGTAAGCATGCTGTCATGTTAACACTTACACGCATGCAAGATGCTAAAGCATAAATACTCACAGTGTACTCCGAGCCAAAACGAGAACATGTTAGTAATCAAATGTATGATCCAAGTCCATGTTAAGATGGCTAATGCATCGCAGGCAAAATGCAACTAGAATAGGCTCGGCTAATCTAAAGTGGCATATTAGATGCGACAATTCGATACATGTATTCAAGTTGGAATTTAAATACAATGCAGTTAGTATGATGCGCTGAGCTCGGTGCATGCAATACCGATGAATGATGCAAACATGCATAGCATAAGGATGCTAATTGAAATGTGCCCTAGAACTAACCATCGTAAGCGGTTAAGTAAAAGCGAGAAAGAAGTGGAGGTTGGAAGACATGCATCACATACACGCACGCTTATTACACAATTGCGCCCTCTCGGGGGAGGAACCGAAAGAATAATACAAATCAAATAATTAACTAACTAGCGAGCTAACTAATTATTACATAGCACATAACTAATTAAACCAATTAATTGAGCGAAGAAAGAAATAAAGAGGCCTCGGGAAGAGGGATGGATGCGTGCATGCTCGGCACCGCTCAGAAATCTATCGCCATACTCATGCTGCCTTTGTTTACACTGATCTGTACTTCTAAAACCTTCACAAGTCCCAAGGAAGCTTCAGAATCACTCCCTGAGCATTGTGGGATGTCACTGACCAATAGGTGAGGCCACCGGCCATGGGGAACTGGTCATCGACCATTTGTGGCAATATCGGCTAAAAAATAATGGCCGGTCGGCACTGAAGATGGTCGACCGACCATCTCTTCCGGCAGAATCCTGTTTTGCTACAACAGAGGACAGACAGAACATGGCAAGGCATTTTCAAAGCAATGTTTGCACCACCACCCTCCTTATCATGTTTGAGACTCAAAGGAGTATGGTCCTCAACCCTTGGGCCATCAATCACGCATTTCAATGCATGATGGCCCAAGGTGCCAAGTGTGCATTTTAATGTCAAATGAAATACGCACAAAACAAATGAGGGACCCCCAACCTCTATCATGGTTTATCAAGGGGCAAGGAATGTATGCTTAAATCTATGCAACCTAGACATGTAAGCAAGCTAATGCAACATGAACATGCAAACAAACAATGTTGCACAAGGTAATTAGCATATGACAATATGCAAAGATAAGCATGCAAACAAGCATGTGACTTCATTCAATCATATGACAACATGTGAGGCAAACATGTAACATGTTAAGCAATGTAAAACCAAATGAATGCAGGCCAAATGCACTATCGCTTAAGCATGTGTGAACGCGCCCCTGTGGGCTTTATGCTTTTCCACAGTTCGGACTCATTTGTCACGGTTCTGAATCTAATCCTGCAAAGTGCAATGCGAGACCAATAAATCACCAAAGAGTCCAAATCCGGCAAATTGTTTTGAAAAATAGATTTTTAGAAAGAAGTGCCAAACATGGACTGCTTTGCCAGATACAGAGTCACTCCCTAAATATCTTATTTAGGGGAATTTAAGAAACCCTGACTCGTGCCTAAGGCCACGTGTCCGTCATCACCAAAGTTGCCTCGGCTCGGGAACTTGGGTATGATTGGGGAAGGTCAGCTCTGAGCACCCCCGCTCGCCCGATCAAAGATCGGCCTCTACTAACCATGATATCAAGTTTTGAAAACATATGTGCTCTTATTCCGGTTATTAGCCTAGAATTACTATGTGATGCACACAACACACAAGTATAGACTAGATCGCCAAATTTGGAATGAAACATCGCATACTCATTTTTTGAGAAGTGGTTTGAAGTTTGCTACTTGCAAGTAGGCTAAAACGCAGATTTCAACAAATTATTCCAATTCAAGCAATCTAACCTTCACCCACAAGCATTCAGGCAGTTATATCACATAAGCAATTAGCCTCATGGCAAGCATACTGTCATGTTAACACTTACACACATGCAAGATGCTAAAGCATAAACATTCACAGTGTACTCCGAGCCAAAACAAGAACATGTTAGTAATCAAATGTATGATCCAAGTCCAAGTTAAGATGGCTAATGCATTGCAGGCAAAATGCAACTAGAATAGGCTTGGCTAATCTAAAGTGGCATATGAGATGCGACAATTCGATACACGTATTCAAGTTGGAATTGAAATACTATGCAGTTAGTATGATGCGACGAGCCCGGTGCATGCAATACAGATGAATGATGCAAAGATGCATAGCATGAGGATGCTAATTGAAACGTGCCCTAGAACTAACCATCGTAAGCGGTTAAGTAAAAGGGAGAAAGACGTGGGGTTGGAAGACATTCACACAAGCACGCACGCTTATTACACAATTGTGCCCTCTCGAGGGAGGGACTGAATAAATAATACAAATCAACTAAGTAATCAACTAACAAGCTAATTAATTAATTATACAATATTTAGCTAATTAAGCAAATTAATTAAGCTAAGAAAGCAGTAAAGAGGCCTCGGGAAGAGGGATGAATGCATGCACGCTCGGAAATCCATCGCCATACTCTTGCTGCCTCTGTTTATACTACTTTGCACCTTTAAAAAAAACTTTGCAAGTATCAAGGATGCTTCCGAATCACCTCTTGAGCATTACGGGATGTCACCGGCTAAAATTCAAGGCCACCGACCAAGAGGAACTGGTCACCGACCATTTGTGGGGACCTCGGCTAAAAATTAATGGCCGGTCGACATTGAAGATGGTCGACCGACCATCTATTCCTGCAGAATATTGTTTTGCTGCAGCAGAGGACAGACAGAACATGGCGATGCATTTTCAAAGCAATGTTTGCACCACCACCCTCCTTATCATGTTTGAGACTCAAAGGAGTATGGTTCTCGACCCTCGGGCCATCAATCACGCATTTCAATGCATGGTGGCACAAGGTGCCAAGTATGCATTTTAATGTCAAATGAAATGCACACAAAACATATGGGACCCCAACCTCTATCATGATTTATCAAGAGGTAAGGAAATGCACACTCAATGCGATGTAACTTAAGCATGCATGCAAGCACGCAAAGAAACCAAGCATGCAACAACATGTGAGGCAAACACGCTACTAATATGCAATAGGCATACAACCTAAACATGTAAACTAGTATGGCATGCAACAAAATGCAATGGGGTTAGCATGCAACAACATGTAATATACTAAGTATGCAACAAGCATGTTATGAGCCAAGTACACAACAAGCCACAATTGAACTAGCACTCGACAAAATGCGATTCATCAAGTATGCGACAAGTATGTGACAACATACAAGGCAAGCATGCAACAACATGCGTGGATGGACTTAAACCAAAATGGACAGCTTTCGAATAGGTCCAAATCAGCGGCCAAAATACCAAAACTAAGGCATCAAAAGGGCAAGGCACACATGCACACATATTGGTCCACAAACTTGGCAATAATGCACAATCCTCAATCATGAGCAAGGCATGGTAAACATGAGAATGTAGCAATGTGATAAGCTCTGAAATCACATGAGAAATGTTGCCAAATCAACTAAACAAGGCAAACATAGCATGTTAATGGACTTAAAGCTCAAAGCTAGCCAAGGGACTTACACCATGGCCATGTCAACCAAGCCTCAAAGGGTCAAGATGACCCAAAACAGTCCCAAGGTTGACCAAAACAAGGCTAGAACACGCATGGGATGTGGCCAAAACATGTTATAAAGGCGACCACGAAACAAGATGCATACAAGGCCCAAAAGGGCAAATGCACTACACCTACTATAAGCAATCATGGCATGAATTAAGCCAACAAAATCAGAGTTGTAATATGCCAAAATAAGCCCCAAAACCAATGAGAAGACCTCCCAAAGACCTAATCAGGGAGGCACATACAATGGAGCACAAAACAACAACTCTTCAAAGCATTGAAAGGATGGTAAATGCAAGCATACAAGCATGGAATGTGGACTGAAATATGATGACAAGTGATGCCAAATCACTGAAATAACCCAAATAAAGCATGCTAGAGGATTCAACACTGAAAGCCTGCAAGCTAGATTGCATGGTAGCTATACAAAACAAGTCATGGATGACCAAGACAACCAAAATCAGACCTCAAGCATACCAAAACATGGATAAAATCTTCTTGAAGTCGGGCCAAAATCATGCTAGAAAGACATGTTACAACATGATGCATGTTAAGTCCAAATCACGAGATTACAAGACAAGTGTATGAAGCATACATGGCATGTCTAAACCAACTCAAAACAGAGGTATATCATGGCAAAACAAATCCTAATACATACTAAAATGAAGCTAAAACAAACTAAACACATATGCTACCTCATAAGCTATTTAAGCAAGCATTAAAGACAACAACGAGAGGGGATGACCCTCTCCTTTTCAGGACCTCAAAACCACCTCTCCACCACTAAAAGTCCTATGGATTTCAGTGGTAGAGAGGTCATGCAAAGACTAAAACAATGGCCAAAGGGGATGGCCTAAAACGAGGCCTAACAAGGCCTTGGAGGGGGGAGACAACCCCAAACCTCAAAGTGACCTTAAACAAAGTTCTAAAGTACACAAAATCAAAACTTTTATCAGTTATAGTCGAAGCTTAAAACAATAAGCAAGATAGGTTAAAAGCTTGTGCAAAAATGGGGAATAAAGAAGATAGGTTCTCACCTTTGAAGAACCTCTTCAAGAACACCACTCCAGCACCTTCCTTGGATCAAAACCAGTGCAAGAACCCTAACAACAACTCCTTGGAGCCATAACAACCGAAGGATGGTGTAACACTAGGTGTTCTAGTGCAAAAATAAGACAAAAACTCACTTTTGGGCACAAAATAGGATCAAACAAGGGAGTATAGATGCAAAACTATATCTCACTCTTTAACCCTAATTTTTTTTGAACCCTGGAGGAGGGAGGAGGGGCTCCCTCTTTATAGAGGCTCAAATCCTCAAGCTTCCAAGAGAAGCTAAACAAGAGGCAAATCCCTCCGTACACGTGCATGGAGGGGAATAATTGTGCATGCCAGCTGTGCCAGCTGGCACTATATATCTGCATAAAGTAGATGAACAAGGGTCGGCCGGCAGAAATGGCCAATTGACCAACAAAAATGGCCGGTCGACCCAAAACATTGCCGACCGACCAAACAAATTGCTCGGTAAATAAAACAGGGCCGGTGACCTCAAGGCAAGGCCTGTGAGGTGTGGGGATGGCCAACAAGCCATTCCCTGCCCTCATAAGCAAAAACATAAGTGTTTGGTTTACAACCAAGCACAAAACAAACAAGTCGAGAGGTCTTGAGGCAAGGCGCGCGATCGAAACCTCTGAGAACTCAGGACGAACACGAACATGGATGATCATTGAGTGTTCAAACGATGACGTCCAAGTCTTGAGGACGGTCAAAATGGGGTGTCTATAGTTACCCCTCTTTGACAGAACTCGAAAGTCATAACAATGACGGGAGTGAGTGTCAAAGCCCAGAGATGACCCATTTTTGACAAGGCCGAAGACTTAGACAAAGCATACAAGCTAGCAAGATATGTGCCCGTAGGCAGGGGCAAGATGCAAAGAACATGCATAATGCCGAACATAACTTTTGATCATGCAAAGAGAGCTGTAACGAAGCAAATACATACAATAAATGCAACAGTATAAGCAGTCGGGTACAAATCTAACCACATTACATGCAGAAAGGATGTAAGAGAATTATTCAATTCTCGCTACGTCTCACGCGGAGAGCACAATACCTGTCTGGTTCGTCTGGTCGTGCCAGCTTCAAATGAACCGTACATACAATATCGTGCCTGAAAAAGAAAGAAAACTTAACAGGTACAATATTGTTAGAAACATGCATAACAATGAAAGTGAGAAGTGCGTAACAACGCAAGTGAAGTGTGCATAACAATGCAATGCACTAACAAGCGCAGATAGTGTGATGCACAAAATAACTCTATTGAAACGCATGCAAAATGCAATGACGTGCACAAAATAGTGCGATGCGCAAAATAGCGCGATTGAAATGCATGCAAAATGCAATGAGGTGCACAAAACAGTGCGATGCGCAAAATAACGTTATTGAAATGCATGCAAAATGCAAGTAATGTGCACAAAACGGTGCGATGAGGTGCGCAAGATAGCGCGATTGAAATGCACGCAAAATGCAAGTAATGTGCACAAAGCAGTGCGATGAGGTGTGCAATATAGCATGATAAAATGTATGCAAAATGCACATAATGTGCGCAAAACAATGCGATGAGGTGCGCAAGATAGCGTGATTGAAATGCATGCAAAATGCAAGTAATGTGCACAAAACAGTGTGATGAGGTGCGCAATATAGCGCGATAAAATGCATGCAAAATGCAAGTAATGGTCACAGCTCAAAATAGCGCGATGCGCAAAATAGCGCGATAAAATGCATGCAAAATGCAAGTAATGTGCACAAAACAGTGCGATGGGGTGCGCAAGATAGCACGATAAAATGCATGCAAAATGCAAGTAATGGTCACAGTGCAAAATAGCGCGATGCGCAAAATAGCTCGATAAAATGCAAGTAATGCGCACAAAACAGTGTGATGAGGGGAGAAAGGGGGTTAGTAAGAGTTAGTTATGTCCACACGCGGCACGTGAATGGAGAAAAAGTTAGATACGTCCACACGTGGCACGCAAGTGGAGAAAAGGTTAGATACATCCACACGCGGCACATGAGTGGAGAAAAGTTAGAGATGTCCACACGCGGCACGCGAGTGGAGAGAAGTTAGAGTATCAGAATATGTTCCGAATGCTCTTAACCAAAGAAAGGGAAACATAAGGACATATCTCGATGTTCCAAAAATAAGAAGGGGGGGAACATAGGGACGTATCTCGGTGTTTCAGAGAAGGAATGTGCAAAACAATGCAAGTTAGAGAGGTGCAAGACAATGCACATGAAATATGCAACAATGCGAGAGATTGACATGTATGATAATACAACTGGAAGGTGCATGACAATGCGAGTTGTTCGAAATGAATGACAATGCAAACAAGAGATGCATGACAATGCACGTTATTTGAAATGCATAACAATGCATATACTGAATTGCATGATAATGCATAAGAGATATGCATGACAATGCATGCTAAGGCAATGCATGATAATGCAAGAGAGATATGCATGACAATGCATGGTAAGGAAACACATGACAATGCATGGACGAGAATGCATGACAATGCATGAACTGAAATGTAGATGAAAGATGCATAACAATGCGTGTGATTGGAATGCATGACACAACATGATTTATTGAAATGCATGACAATGCGTACTATTGGGATGCACGACAATGCAAATGAACTCGAATGGCAATGTATGGACGAGAATGCATGACAATGCATGAACTCAAATGTAGATGAAAGATGCATAACAATGCGTGTGATTGGAATGCATGACGCAGCATGATTTATTGAAATGCATGACAATGCATACTATTGGGATGCACGACAATACAAATGAACTCGAATGGCAATGCATGGACGAGAATGCATGACAATGCATGAACTGAAATGTAGATTAAAGATGCATGACAACGCGTGTGATTGGAATGCATGACATAACATGATTTATTGAAATGCATGACAATGCATACTATTAGGATGCACGACAATGAAAATGAACTCGAATGGCAATGCATGGATGAGAATGCATGATAATGCATGAACTGAAATGTAGATGAAAGATGCATGACAATGCGTGTGATTGAAATGCAAGACAATGCAAATGAACTCGAATGACAATGTAAATGAGACATGCATGACAATGCATGGATGAGAATGCATGACAATGCAAATGAACTCAAATGCGTGACAACGCACATTTGTTTTTTGAAATGCATGGCAATGCAAATGAACTCAAATACGCGACAACGCATATTTGTTTTGTTTTTGAAATGCATGACAATGCGAATGAACTCAAATGCGTGACAACGCACGTTTGTTTTGTTTTTTTTTTTTTTTGAAATGCATGACAATACGAATGAACTCAAATGCGCGACAACGCACGTTTGTTTTGTTTTGTTTTTTTTTTTGAAATGCACGACAATGCAAATGAAAAGTGCATAACAATGCAAGTTGTGCGCATTACAACACGTGTAGACGTGCATAACGATGCAACCTATGTATATTTATCGTAAACAAGGCAAAACCTTATAATGCAACGCATTTTTTTGAAGCGGTTATTGAATCTCGCAAGATACCAACGGATATGAAAAGGATACACCTTGCGCGTACTGAGCATCGCATACATGAAGCATGGTTCGAGGTCAACACGAAGCCGGTTAAACTTCAAAAGTCCACTTCCTTGCACTATTTTGAGTAATGGAGCTTCCAAACCCCATAAATGACCTAACCAAGGGTGTGGGAGGTTCACCGATCACCGGGGAAGACCACCGGCCATCCATCGGCCACGAAATAAGGTCACCGGCCAAATATTTGGACGACCAGCTAACAATTTGGCTAACCGGCCAAAAATTGCTGTATCGGGGCAGTTTTGTCCTTTGGCTACGGGTCTTTAAATATGGGGTTCCAAACCCCATATTTTCACTTCTCACAAGCTCGAAAACCCTTCCTCCTTCTCTCTAGGTGATTTTCCCACATTCAATCAGAGTTTTTACCGTGTTTTAGAGCCCTTTTCGTCGTTCGATTCGCGAAAACCTCCCCGTTTCGCATATTTTGAACCGAACAAATCTTAGTTTCGGCGTACTTTTCTCGATTTCCACCACTTGGGGTTTGTTTCCCTCGAGTTTACGTCGATCATTGTGCTTTTCCACACCCCGACCTTTCTGCCCATTTTTCACCCTCTCAGGGTTGACTTTTGGGTTGACTTTTCACATTCTTGCCCGATTTTCACACTTTCGGCCATTTTTGCACTCTCTTTGAGATGGCAGACGACATACCACAGGGTGGGGCTCCCCTAGAGATGGATGCGGGTCCTGAGGTCGAGCTCTCACCTCTTTATATCCGGTCGTTCGATCCGGCGGCCTACAGGTTGGCGATACACGTGCTTCCTCCTGACAGCCTGCGCCACTTCTGGAGCCATGCGCCAGGCACGACACCGGAGCTTTTGTTGCGTGAGCCAGAGTCTCACCTGTCCTTCGGCGCTTCTGAGGTACACTCTTCTTTGTTTCATTTTCTATAATGTGGAACACATAACTGCGATAGTCGATTCTGTTCTTTAACTGCTTAACTCATGCCCACTAGTACATTACATGCTATATTTGATTGCGAGCAAACCCGCACCCGATATCTGTTTGAATCTGAACACGTGTACACACGCTGAATTTTCCACTGAACCACTCAAACACATTGACACATCATATGCTGTATTTCACTGCGAGCACACCCGCACCCGATATCTGTTTGAATCTAAACACGCGCACACACGCTGTATTCTCCACTGAACCACTCAAACACATTGTATATTGTAACACTGCTTTGCAACTATTTATTTTGATCACAGGGAGATTCCCATGCCTTCCAGGGGTATGGGAACACTGCCGCCAGAGGTTGGTACATGGAGCTACTTGACGCGGTTCGTCGTATCGTTGACCGAGCTGGCTTTGGGACTTTTTGCATTGGACTCTCGCGCCTCACTGCGAGTAGGCCCCTCCTTGTTGCTCTGGTGGAGAAGGTGGGACACCACCGACTCCTTCCACCTTTCTGCCACCGGGGAGATGACGATGAGTCCCTTCGACTTCTCCATGCTCATAGGCATCGGAGTGGGGGGTGATCCGATCCCCTTTGATACAGACATGGACGAGTGGGACGCCGCTCAGCTATACCTGCTCGGCATTTAGTCTACTATCGCTCTGGCAAGGTTCGTGCGATATTCATGGTTCGAGGATCATTTCTAGATCCAGGCGCCTACTACCCGGGAGGAGGAGGAGCAGTACGCTCGTGGTTTTATTATGTTCTTGCTGGGGACCACGCTGTTCTTTGACCGGGCGAACACCGTCGCCCTCTATTTGCTGAGTGCGCTTGTGGATGTGACACAGACCCGCCGCTACGACTAGGGTGGCGCGGTCTTGGCCACTCTTTACAGGTACATGAGCTCATCTTCCCGCCTCAGCGGGCAGTTACTTGGAGGCTAATGGCGAGCCTGGGAGGTACACATTCTCTTCCTGTCTTTTCAATTCTGCCTTTCATTATCTGTACACCATGCACACTGCGCACACGCAATCTGTTCTACACTAGCTGTACATTGCACACACTGCACAACACACCGCACACATTGTACAATACACTGCACACTGTTCTCTGATTTCTGCTTTTATCTGTATACTGCTCTGTCTGATAAACATACATATGTCTGCTCTGTTACATTCTGTAGTTGTGGGTGTATGCCTACTTCCCTAGGCTTGCCCCGGTACCAGATGAGGAGATGCCCCTTAGCGTCCCATTTTCTCATCGTTTTGACATAAGGTGCGAGTGGAGACCACGGGAGTCTCTCATGTTCTTCCGCCGCTACTTTGATACCATCACCGCAGCCGAGGTATGTCAAACATTATAGTTTATTTAAGCTTCGCTTTACATTGTTCTTTCAATATCAGTAGGTAACAAACCGTGTTTTATTTGCAAATCACCTAGCAGCCTTGGGCCCCGTTGCCTGATGCAGTTCGAGACCGGTATACCGGTGCTCGGGAGACTGCCCGATTCAGAGTTCTGCTAGAGCGCCCAATCTGCTCCGCTTGGTACTTGGGTGAGCGCTTCTTGCGGCAAACCCTTGGCTTACCGGAGCAGGTAGTTCCAACACCTCCTCCTACGACTATGAGGCAGACCGAGAGGTACACCCCGTAGGAGATGGCCGATTATACGATTGGTTAGGACCCAGAGGGCTTTAGAGACGAGGGCGTCTACACCGAGTTTATCCAGGCCTATTTGATGTCACCTCTAAGTAGTGCTCGTCAAGCTGAGAGGGAGAGGCCTGTGGCGCCAGCGGCTGGAGCAGGAGTACCAAGGGTACCTCCGGCTCGAGGCAGGAGTGGATCCCGGAGAGGGTAGGGAGCTGGGTGGTCTGAGCTGCCTACTATGATGACATGCCGAGGGCAGGGTGGGGAGACTTACCAGATCCCCATCGCTCCCCCTTCCGCCTGATCACGAGCTAGTCGGATTCCACGGCTTGCCTCCGGCATTTATTACTGCATTTTGTATCTTGTACAGTTATTTCATTTTATTTGTCTTGATATTCTGTAGAATACTAATGTTTCTAACACTCTTGCTGACTTCTGCCGAGTACACTCGCCAGTCTTTGGAGTTGGCTGTTTTCGTGATGGGGATGTTACAGCGGAGCCTCGACCTGCTGGCTATTTACAGTATCCCGGTAAGCTCTTTCAACCACAATCTGAAACTGTGCATAATCTGTTTCACGCATAATCTGATGCATCACACTGTCAACAGGGCACTTGATACGCGGTCCTCGCGGCTTTGATATACTGTAACCCACAGATTGTTCACAGTATTGCTCATGGCATTCAATGCACTGCACCCAGTCACTGCATCCTGTACTGACACACTGTCCACAACATTCATACCATGTACTCATACACTGCATTCTGTTCTAATACACTACTCACAACATTCATACCATGTATCCATACACTGCATTCTGTTCCGATACACTACTCACAGCATTCATACCATGTATTCATACATTGCAATCTGTACTGACACACTGTTCACAGCATTCATACCATGTACTCATACACTGCATTCTGTATTCATACTCTGCTTTGCGTAGCATAACTGATGTATTTACCATTTTTCCTTTTTAGCCCCCATTCCAGATATCGACTGAAGGGGGTTCCAGTAGGACCATCTGTGTCTGCCCGAGGAGAAGGGAGAGCAGGACGAGGGACCACAGCACCCCCCTGCACTAAAGTGGGGCGCACTCATGTTGAGAGCAGCTCACGGGCACCGATTCTAGATGATGATGAGTCTGAGACGGAGGCGGAGGCAGAGGCAGAGTCGTCCGAGGATGAGACTGGAGATGACCCGGGCTCGAGCTCAGATGGTGGAGCCGGCGACAATGCTCCTGGACCTTCGTCCAGGAAGAGGATGAGGACAGAGTCTCATGCCTGAGACTAGTTGACGTTGATCTAGACTTTTGCTGCTTTTCTCTCTTCTTGTTTTATTTTCCTTTTAGCTAGTAGTTTGAGCATTTTGTACTGCCTTAGGCAGCGTTTATTTTCCTCAAAACTATGTATTTGAAAAGATAATGGAATGAAACAAGCTTTTTGTTTGGAAAAGAGTTATATTTGCACATTTTATTCATCGCATCGCATCACTTTACACAACAATGTAAATGAGATTGAACTTTTGTCTGAAAATTAAACACTTGTATCGTAATAACCAGGTAGTGAACCGACTAACAAGAAAGCAACTCACACAACATATTGCTCATTCTGAACACACGGCTCATAACACAGCGCTGAGTTCCTTCGGTACACAGCTCATACACACCGCTCACACAACGCACTGCTCATTCTGAACACACGGCTCATAACATAGCATTGAGTTCCTTCGGCACATGGCTCATACACACAGCTCATACAACGCACTGCTCATTCTGAACATACAGCCCACAACACAGCGCTTAGTTTATTTGGCACACAGCTAATTCGGAACAAACAGTTCAATCCGAACAGACGGGATGCAAAGATGGGATAGGCAGAAGTTGAAACATACTCAGATGCTCCAAATGTGGAAGAACAAACGTGGAGAATGGCACAGCAGTCTGAGCACAAAACGATTCATTTTGAAAATCGAGAAATGAATTCTCAATCGGGTATTGAGCCTACGACTGAACTACAGTGAAAAAAAGACTCAGCAACAGAAAACAAAAGGTATACAATGTAAAGACAGACACCTGAAACGACTCAAGACAAGAATCGAGACAAACAAAACAAAAGACACGACACTTGGATGTGTTACAAAGTGAGAGGCCTCTCAATTCGCGAGGAGCCAGTTTCTCCGGGTATCGTTTCCCACCCTTTCTCATTTGTGATTCTCACATCACTCTGGCACTCAATCTCTGTTTTTCTTGAAAAAGCCCTTTTCTCACTTTTTGTCTCATCGCACATCTCTTTATTCCTCAATCTCTCATCTTTCATCCCTCCCCTGGGTGGTTGATAGATAGACAAGAAGTTGTGGGTTCATCCCCCAACACTACCAGCTCACGACTATTTCTTCTGGTGGCATTTAGTCGGTGTCACGGATAAGGAAGTGGAGTATCTTGATCCTTTCCAATTCGCGCTTCGCACTTGGCTTGACACCTCGCTGCTCGGAGGATACAAGAGCTTTCGACCCTTTTCTGTTAGCTTCCACTGTGCCCTTCTCTGGCAGGTAGAATGCCCATTCTGGCAAATAGAGTGCCCTTTCTGGCAAGTATGTTGACAACGGGGGAAAGACAGAACACCTGACTCAACTGTGCCCCTAGTTCATCATTTTGACCATTTTTTTGTTTTGGTTTTCTACTAAAACAATTTTGACCAATATGAAAGTTAGATTAACATACTCGTTCAACTTTCTGATTTAAAATCATGTAAGTTAGATTGTGAGCACTGAAAATTTTCCCCCTTTTTTTTGGTTCAAGAAATGGTCCGATTTTGGAAAAATGGAATAATTTTCGAGAGAATTAGTCAGCCTTAGTAAAAATTCTCAAAAACTATTTTTGCAAACGGCCACTGCTCAACGAGCACGGAACCTACTCTCAAGATGCGCAACCTCGAATCGGAAGCAATGGAAAATTGCCCCTTGTCTGAAGGACACTGCACGGCAACGGAAAGTTGCCCCTTGTTTGAATATCACCGCAGCACCCTGCATGGCAATGGAAAGTTGCCCCTTGTTTGAATAACGCCGCAACATACTGTAAACATTTCTCATAGTGATGATCACAACCGAACTCTCGGATACAGAGAAGACAAAGATGATCAAAACCATTACATGGACATAGTCGAATTGGAAGTGTTTATGGTTGGACTTCAAAATGAAGTTGCCTACGTATCCCAAACATAGGAATCAAGCCTTACGTAGTTCGGGGTTAATACCCGAGGCCGCCCTTTCGGGGTTTTCAACCTTGCGAGCTTTGTTCTTCTTTTCTTTTCATTTTCTTTTCTTCAATCTTTTCAAGATTTTTTATTTCTTTTTCTTCATCATTTTTTTTTTCATTTTTCTTTTCTTTTTTCTTACTCTAACTTTTGCCTGGGTCGCTCTTCCGGGTTTTCGGCCCAGCGAGCCTCTCAAGGGTAAAAGTGTAGCTTTGTCCATGTCAAATGGTTTTGAGATCTCGAAGCCATCTGAATCCAAGAGAGCGGCTGCTATTTGCTGGTGATGTCAGAGTCCATCCAATGGGGGCTGAATTTGCCCCTAGCTGTTGTGGATAGGAACTCGGTTGTTCTCCGGTAGTATTTTCTTCTTTCCTCCCTTCTAGGATTCGGCATTCTTGCCGATCTTCGTTTTAGACTCTTCGAGTGCATTATCTGACGTCTTTTGCCCCTTGTTCGAGAGGTGCTTCTGATCTGGCCATACAAGCCTCACATTGCGCTTGATCATTGAACATTCTAAATGCAAGTCCAATTGTTTGAAAGCAAAAGGGGGTCGAGTCTCGAGGCTGAGAGCGATCCTAAGCTGCACGATCTCAAAAGCGATTTCACACAGGACTTCGCAGGACTGCGCAAAACATTTTTTTGAAAAATTTTAAGAAAGCGACTAATCGCTCGTGCTGAAGATAGTGTATAACCAATCTGGATCAAGTCCGGATCCTTCTCAGTACCCATATTAACAAACATGATCTCAATCATTAAGGGCTTAGCATGCACCTCTTTCTCTCAATTGATCAAATTTTGCAAATCCTGAGGAATTCCTTCCTCTTTGTTTTCATCACAACGTTCAAAAAGTTTTGAAAAACGCAGGTCAATGCAATAATTTCAAGGCACAGAAGGGCAGGTGAAGTGTACTGCCATTTTATTCTAAACTTGCTGGCATAACAGGCTCAAAGTAGCAATAGGCACAAAAACATGATAGTCACAGCTGTTTTGTTCAAATTTCCTAATTACAACTAGCTCCACAGCAGAGACAGACTCAGAAGAAAGCAAAAAGACAAACACAAAACAAGCAAATGATGTCTGAGATAACATCCCCGGAATCACCTGACTTCTATGCAACAGGACTGACTCGATACAACAAGACAGACCCGACTGACATAGTACAAAAAGACTGACTATATACAAGACAACAAAACTGACTGAACTTTGCTACTCGAAAGTAGGCTAAAACACGGATTTCGACGAATTATTCCAATTCAAGCAATCCAACGTTCACCCACAGGCATTCAGGCAGTTATATCACATAAGTAATTAGCCTCATGGCAAGCATACTGTCATGTTAACACTTACACACATGCAAGATGCTAAAGCATAAACACTCACAATGTACTCCGAGCCAAAACAAGAACATGTTAGTAATCAAATGTATGATCCAAGTCCACGTTAAGATGGCTAATGCATCGCAGGCAAAATGCAGCTAGATTAGGCTCGGCTAATCTAAAGTGGCATATGATATGCGACAATTCGATACACGTATTCAAGTTGGAATTGAAATACTATGCAGTTAGTATGATGCGCTGAGCCCGGTGCATGCAATACAGATGAATGATGCAAACATGCATAGCATGAGGATGCTAATTGAAACGTGCCCTAGAACTAACCATCATAAGCTGTTAAGTAAAAGGGAGAAAGATGTGGGGTTGGAAGACATTCACACACGCATGCACGTTTATTACACAATTACGCCCTCTCGAGGGAGGGACCGAATAAATAATACAAATCAACTAACTAATCAACTAACTAGCTAATTAATTAATTACATAATATTTAGCTAATTAAGCAAATTAATTAAGCTAAGAAAGTAGTAAAGCGGCCTCGGGAAGAGGGATGAATGTGTGCACGCTCGGCTCCGCTCGAAAAATCCATCGCCATAGTCTTGCTGCCTCTGTTTATACTACTTTGCACCTTTAAAAAAAACTTTGCAAGTATCAAGGATGCTTCCGAATCACCTCTTGAGCATTACGGGATGTCACCGGCTAAAATTCAAGGCCACCGACCAAGAGGAACTGGTCACCGACCATTTGTGGGGACCTCGGCTAAAAATTAATGGCCGGTCGACATTGAAGATGGTCGACCGACCATCTATTCCTGCAGAATATTGTTTTGCTGCAGCAGAGGACAGACAGAACATGGCGATGCATTTTCAAAGCAATGTTTGCACCACCACCCTCCTTATCATGTTTGAGACTCAAAGGAGTATGGTTCTCGACCCTCGGGCCATCAATCACGCATTTCAATGCATGGTGGCACAAGGTGCCAAGTATGCATTTTAATGTCAAATGAAATGCACACAAAACATATGGGACCCCAACCTCTATCATGATTTATCAAGAGGTAAGGAAATGCACACTCAATGCGATGTAACTTAAGCATGCATGCAAGCACGCAAAGAAACCAAGCATGCAACAACATGTGAGGCAAACACGCTACTAATATGCAATAGGCATACAACCTAAACATGTAAACTAGTATGGCATGCAACAAAATGCAATGGGGTTAGCATGCAACAACATGTAATATACTAAGTATGCAACAAGCATGTTATGAGCCAAGTACACAACAAGCCACAATTGAACTAGCACTCGACAAAATGCGATTCATCAAGTATGCGACAAGTATGTGACAACATACAAGGCAAGCATGCAACAACATGCGTGGATGGACTTAAACCAAAATGGACAGCTCTTGAATAGGTCCAAATCAGCGGCCAAAATACCAAAACTAAGGCATCAAAAGGGCAAGGCACACATGCACACATATTGGTTCGCAAGCTAGGCAATAATGCACAATACTCAAACATGAGCAAGGCATGGTAAACATGAGACTGTAGCAATGTGATAAGCTCTGAAATCACATGAGAAATGATGCCAAATCAACTAAACAAGGCAAACATAGCATACTAATTGACTTAAAGCTCAAAGCTAGCCATGGGACTTACACCATGGCCATGTCAACCAGGCCTCAAAGGGCCCAGATGACCCAAAACAGTCCCAAGGCAGACCAAAACAAGGCTAGAACACGCATGGGATGGGGCCAAAGCATGTTATAAAGGCGAGCACGAAACAAGACGCATACAAGGCCCAAAAGGGCAAATACACTACACTTACTATAAACAATCATGGAATGAATTAAGCCAACAAAATTAGAGTTGTAATATGCCAAAAAAAGCCCCAAAACCCAATGAGAAGACCTCCCAAAGACCTAATCATGGAGGCACATACAATGGAGCACAAAACAACAACTCTTCAAAGCATTGAAAGGATAGTAAATGCAAGCATACAAGCATGGAATGTGGACTGAAATATGATGAAAAGGGATGCCAAATCACTAAAATAACCTATATAAAGCATGCTAGAGGATTCAACACTCAAAGCCTACAAGCTAGATTGCATGGCAGCTATACAAAACAAGTTATGGATGACCAAGACAACCAAAATCAGACCTCAAGCATACCAAAACATGGATAAAAGCTTTTTGAAGTCGAGCCAAAATCATGCTAGAAGGACATGTTACAACATGATGCATGTTAAGGCCAAATCACGAGATTACAAGGCAAGTGTATGAAGCATACATGGCATGTCTAAACCAACTCAAAATAGAGGTGTATCATGGCAAAACAAAACCTAATACATGCTGAAATGAAGCTAAAACAAACTAAACACACATGCTACCACATAAGCCATTTATGCAAGCATTAAAGACAACAAGGAGAGGGGATGACCCTCTCCATTTTAGGACCTCAAAACCACCTCTCCACCACTGGAAATCCTCTGGATTTTAGTGGTAGAGAGGTCATGCAAAGACTAAAACAATGGCCAAAAGGGATGGCCTAAAACAAGGCCTAACAAGGCCTTGGAGGGGGGAGACAACCCCAAACCTCAAAGTGACCTTAAACAAAGTTCTAAAGTACACAAAATCATAACTTTTATCAGTTTTAGTCGAAGCTTAGAACAATAAGCAAGATAGGCTAAATGCTTGTGCAAAAATGGGAAATAAAGAAGGCAGGTTCCCACCTTTGAAGAACCTCTTCAAGAACACCACTCTAGCACCTTCCTTGGATTAAAACTAGCCCAAGAACCCTAACAACAACTCCTTGGAGCCTTAACAACCCAAGGATGGTGTAACACTAGGTGTTCTAGTGCAAAAATAAGACAAAAACTCACTTTTGGGCACAAAATAGGATCAAACAAGGGAGCATAGATACAAAACTATATCTCACTCTCTAACCCTAATTTTTTTTTGAACTGTGAAGGAGGGAGGAGGGGCTCCGTCTTTATAGAGGCTCAAATCCTCAAGCTTCCAAGAGAAGCTAAACAAGAGGCAAATCCCTCCATACACATGTATGGAGGGAATAATTGTGTGTGCCAGCTGTGCCAGCTGGCACTAAATATCTGCATAAAGCAGATGGAAAGGGGTCGGCAGCAGAAATGGCCGATTGACCAACAAAAATAGCTGGCCGACCAAAAACATTGCCGACCGACCAAACCAATTGGCCGGTAGCAATAAAATAGGGCCGGTGGCCTCCAGCCAAGGCCGGTGAGGTGTGGGGATGGCCAAAAAGCCATTCCCTGCCCTCAGAAGCAAAGACACAAGTGTCTGGCGTACAACCAAGCACAAAACAAATAAGTTGAGAGGTCTTGAGGCAAGGCGCGCGACCGAAACCTCCGAGAACGCAGGACGAACATGAACATGGATAATCATCGAGTGTGCAAACGATGACGTCCAAGTCTTGAGGATAGTCAAAAATGAGGTGTCTACAGCATGCAACAACATATTAATAGGCCAAGTATGCGACAACATGCAAGGCAAGCATGCAACAACATGCGGGAATGGTCTTACACCAAGATGGACAGCTCTCTAATAGGTCCAAAACCGTGGCCAAAATGCTAAGGGATAAGGGACAAAACCACATACAAACATGCATGGTAATAACTCATCACTTTAAGCATAAAAGGGCAACCTTTAAGCACACTTAAAAGGAATGGAAAACATGCAAATGTGACAACATTATATGCTCTGAAATGAAGCTAGGAGTGATGCCAAATCACATAAACAAGTTAAGCATGGCATGCTCAAGACTGAAACCTAAGACTAGTCGAGGGACTTGAACCAAAACTACACAAAACAAAAGGCATATGGCAAGTATGACCCAAAATAGTCCTAAATCATGCTAAAGTAAGCCTAAAACATGCAATGACCAAAGCCAAAACATGTTAAGACAAAGGGGCAAAATCATGAGGCATGCAAGGCCATCAAAGAGATGTTACACTACACCTAATGCAACCAAACATGGCATGATTTAAGCAACCCAAAACAGAGTTATGACACGTCAAAATGAGCCCAAAAACCCACTTAGATGGCATCCCAATGACCTAATCATGGAGACATCCACAATGGTCCAAACATGGAACACAAAACAACAACTCTTCAAAGCATTGAAGGGATGGCAAATGATAGCATACAAGCATGGAACATGGACTGAAATAACATTCTAACTGATGCCAAACCACTGAAATGATCCACATAGAGCATGCTAGCAACTTGGACACTCAAAGCTAACAAGCTAGATTGCATGGTGGCTATACAAAATAATGCAAGCATGACCAAAACAATGAAAAATAGAGCTTAAGCATGCTACAACAAGGCTAAAAGCTTCATGGAGTTGAGCCAAAATCATGTTAGAAACACATGTTACAACATGATGCGTATTAAGGCCAAATTGTGGGATTACAAGACAAGTGTATGAAGCATACATAGCATGTCTAAACCAACTCAAAATAGAGGTGTATCATGGCAAAACAAAGCCTAATACATGCTAAAATGAAGCTAAAACAAACTAAACACACATGCTACCACATAAGCCATTTACGCAAGCATTAAAGACAACAAGGAGAGGGGATGACCCTCTCCTTTTTAGGACCTCAAAACCACCTCTCCACCACTAAAAATCCTCTCGATTTCAGTGGTAGAGAGGTCATGCAAAGACCAAAACAATGGCCAAAAGGTATGGCCTAAAACAAGGCCTAACAAGGCCTTGGAGGGGGAAGACAACCCCAAACCTCAAAATGACCTTAAACAAAATTCTAAAACACACAAAATCAAAACTTTTATCAGTTGTAGTCGAAGCTCAAAACAATAAGCAAGATAGGCTAAAAGCTTGTGCAAAATGGGGAATAAAGGAGGTAGGTTCTCACCTTTGAAGAACCTCTTCAAGAACACCACTCCAGCACCTTCCTTGGATCAAAACTAGACCAAAAACCCTAACAACAACTCCTTGGAGCCTTAACAACCCAAGGATGGTGTAACACTAGGTGTCTTAGTGCAAAACTAAGAACAAACACCCCTTTAGGGCACAAAATAAGACGAAACCAAGAAAAATAGATACAACACTATATCTATCCTCCCTAACCCTATTTTTTTGAACCCTGGAGGAGGGAGGAGGGGCTCCCTCTTTTTATAGAGGCTCAAATCCTCAAGCTTCCAAGAGAAGCTAAACAAGAGGCAAATCCCTCCATACACGTGTACGGAGGGGAATGATTGTGCGTGCCAGCTGTGCCAGCTGGCACTAAATATCTGCATAAAGTAGATGAACAGGGGTCGGTCAGCATAAATGGCTGATTGACCAACAAAAAATGGCCGGTCGACCAAAAACATTGCCGACCGACCAAAATATTTGGCCGGTAGTAAGAAAACAAGGCCGGTGGCCTCAAGCCAAGGCTGGTGAGGTGTGGGGATGGCCAACAAGCTATTCCCTACCCTCAGAAGCAAAAACACATCTGTTTGGTGTACAACCAAGCACAAAACAAACAAGTCGAGAGGTCATGAGGCGAGGCGCGCAACCGAAACCTCCAAGAACTCAGGACGAACACGAACATGGATGATCATCGAGTGTTCAAACGATGACGTTCAAGTCTTGGTGACGGTAAAAAATGGGGTGTCTACAGATAGCCTAGTGAATAATATCAAATTACAGAGTTATAGAAACGGTATATAGAACAACATGCTTCAAACGGCCTTGGGCCCAATTCATATTTCCATTTAACATATATATATACACAATTTAAGTCAAGTGACTGTGGTTCCTAACATACTGGCCTTTGGCCCATTTATCTTCCATTTGTCAAACTAGCCTTTGGCGCATTCAACTTTCATTCATGTCAAAATGGCCTCTGGCCCATTCATTCTTGTCAAATTGGCCTCTGGCCCATTCATGCATGTCAAATTGGCCTCTAGCCCATTCATTCATGTCAAACTGGCCTCTAGCCCATTCATTCATGTCAAACTGGCCTCTGGCCCATTGATGCATGTCAAACTGGCCTCTGGCCCATTCATTTATGTCAAACTGGCCTCTGGCCTATTCATGCATGTCAAATTGGCCTCTGGCCCATTCGATCATGTCAAACTGGCCTCTGGCACATTCATGCATGTCAAACTGGCCTCTGGCCCATTCATGCATGTCAAACTTTCATTTGTGTCAAAGCGGCCTTTCAAACTTTCATATCAAACTCTGTCCACCATTCAAATTAATGAACTTTGCAAAACTTTCATAGAAGTAAGCAATTGGACAATAACGTATTTCAGATATTACTCATAGTGATCGGCTTGTGGATTTGCCTTGGAGCTTGACCCTACATATCACATAACACATATGGGTCACAAATAGTTCAGTCCATTCTTTAATTCACATATTCCTCTTTAGGCTTCATTCTTATATTTTTAATTCAATTACAGTGCTCAATGTATGCCTAAGAGTACTTGGAAATGAAAGGGAACGGAAAACAGAACACCGAATGCATTTTCAAAATTCTAGAAAATAGGGACCCCACTCGAGCGTGGACTCTTAAGGCCTGCAAAAGTGCTGGTTAAGTCGAATTTATGCTCGAGCGTTCTTTCTGGCGCTCGAGCGGAAGGCCTCTCTACATGGCTCCCCGCTCGAGCGTCAACTTTCCCCGCTCGAGCGGACACCATGTCCGCAGAAAATACTGGGAGCCCGTTTTTCACGCTCCAGCGGCGGTTTCCCCGCTCGAGCGAGCACCAAATTTTTTGGGTTTTCCAGAATGTGTTCTTGAGCTTCAACTTGATATTCAAAGGTTCAAATGCATGTTTTTGGCTCAATCTTGACATATACATATACTAACATGGTATGAATACCAAATTACATCATTATGAAGCTCAATTTCTTGTATTAGTTACGTGCATGTCCCAAATTAACCCAAATTCATCACCAACACATCAATTCAAACATGCAAAGCTTACACTTTCATGATTTACACTTGCATGTGGGAGATACATATTATTCTCCACTTAATTGGTGAAGAGATGATCAAACTGTAGACGTCCCCGAACGTCCCGGGAGGGAATCCCGTTCTGTTCATTTGGGGTTCACTATAGTTCGGACTCAAATGTCACGGTTCTTAATCTGATCCCGCAATGTGCAATGTGAGACTGATAAATCACCAAAGAGTCCAAATCCGACAACTCATTTTGAAAACAGATTTTTGAAAGAAGTGCCAAACATGGACTGCTTTGCCAGATACAGAGTCGTCACCTAAATATTTATTTTGGGGGGATTTAGGAAACCCTGACTCGTGCCTAAGGCCACGTGTCCGTCATCACCAAATTTCCTCGGCTCGGGAACTTGGGTACGATTGGGGAAGGTCAGCTATGAGCACCCCCCCTCGCCCGATCAAAGATCGGCTACTACTACGATGATATTTTGTTTTTGAAAACACATGCATTCTTATTCTGATTATTAGCTAGAATTTACTTTGTGATGCTCACACCACACAAGTATAGACTAGATCGCCTAATTTGGAACAAAGCATCGCATATCCGTTTATTTGGAAAATGGTTTGAGGTTTGCTACTTGCAAGTAGGCTAAAAACACGGATTTCAATGAATTGTCCTAATTCAAGTAATACAACCTTCACCCACAGGCATTCAGGTAGTTCATCACATAAGCAGTTAGCCTCATGGTAAGCATGCTATCATGGCCGTCACTCATACACATGTAAGGATGCTAAAGCATGAAAGCTTACCTAGTACTCCGAGCCAAAACAGAAACTAGTTAGTAATCAATGCATGATCCTAGTTCATGTTAGCAATGACTGATGCAACGCATACAGAATGCAGCTAGAATAGGCTCGGCAATTCTAAGAATGGCACATGAAATGCAACAACTCGATACACGTATTCAAATTGGAATTGAAATACAATGCGGTTATCATGATGCGCCGAGCCCGGTGCGTGCAATACAAATGAATGAATGCAAACATGCGGAGCATAAGTATGCTAATTGAAACATGCCCTAAACTAACCTCAAAAGCAGGTAAGTAAAAGGGAGAAAGACGTGGGGTTGGAAGACATTCATACACTCATGCACACTTATTACAAAATTCGCCCTCTCGACGGAGGGTCCGAAAGAATAATACAAGTTGAATAAATAATTAACTACTCTAGCTAATTAATTATTACAGACCAATTAGCTAGTTAAGCAAATTAACTAAGCTAATAAAGCGGTAAAACAACCTCGGGGAGAGGGGCAAATGCACGCATGCTCAATTCTGCTCAGAAATCCATCGCCATACCATAGTTGCCTCTGTTTACACTGCTCTGTACCTCTGAAGGCTGCACAAGTCCTAGGTATGCTTTAGAATCACTCCCTGATCACTGTGGGATTCCACCGGCCAAGAGGAATGGTCACCGGCCATGTAAAAATGGTCATCGACCAGTTGTGGGGTCATCGACCAATTGTGGGGCCATCGGCCAACAATTCATGGCCAGCCAGCACTGAATGTGGTCGGTCAGCCATCTCTTCCTGCAGAACCCTATTTGACAGCAGCAGAGGACAAACAAGACATGGCAATGCATTTCAAAGCAATGTTTGCCCCACCACCCTCCTCATCATGTTTGAGACTCAACGGAGTGTAGGCCTCAACCCTCGGGCCACCAATCACGCATTTCAATACATGATGGCCAAAGGTGTCAAAGGTGCGTGTTGATGTAAAATGAATGCAACAAAACATATGAATGCCTAGAACTCTATCATGCTTGGATCAAGAGCGTCGGCGACCGAGGATTGAGGTATGTTTCGTCACTTCAAGTACGAAACATCCCTCGGTCCTCGTGTTTGGTTTGACACCCCAAACCAAACACAATGCAAAACATGCAATTAATGCAATGCAATATGAACAATGCAACTTAAAATGCAAGCAAGATGGTAATGCAATAGGCATGTGATACTACCATGCAATCTTGGTATGTAAATATATCGATGGATAAGCACGTGACAATGACACTAACTGACAAGGATGCGACAACATGCAATGCAGCAGGCTTGCAACAATGCACTAATACATGATCCATGGACTTACACTAAGGATGGATAGGCCTCAGCCATGTCCAAAACAGTGGCCAATAATGATGTAACAAAAGCACGAATCACACATGCAAGTATGCATGCACCAAGGCCCATCACTCAAGGCATAAAAGAGGCAATTCCAAGCATACTTAAAAGAGACAAACATGGGCATTTTACAAACATGCTGAGCTCTGAAATCATGCTAAAAGGAGTGCCAAATCCAAACACACAAGTGAAACATAGCATGCAAAGGGGCCTAAAGCTTGCGACTAACCAAAGGGTTCAAACCATAGCCATACCAACCAAGCCTCAAAGAGCCAAAATGACTTAAATCAGTCCTAGGGCAGACCAAAACAAGACTAGAACATGTGTGAAACATGGCCAAAACATGTTAAGAAATAGGCACCAAAACAAAGGCATTCAAGACTACAAAGAGAGCACTCCATTACAACTATCACAACCAAGCATGGCATGGACTTTTCAACAAAAAACATAGTTATAATATACCAAAAGGAGCCCTGGAACCCACTGATATGGCAGCTTGAAGACTTAAACAATGAGGCATGCACAATGACTCATTTTAAGGCACAAAAGAGCAACTCTTCAAAGCATTGAATGGATGACAAATGCAAGTATACAAGCATGAAACATGGACTGAAATAGCATGATAAGTGATCCCAAATCACTGAAATAGCCCAAATGAAGCATGTTCATGACTCACACACCCAAACCTAGCAACCTAAAATGTAAAGTGGCTATACAAAGCATGGCAAGCATGACCCAAAAGACCAAAAACAAAGCTTAAGCATGTCACAACATAGCTAAAAGGTTCATGAAGTCAAGCTAAAACATGCAAGCATGGTAGTCTAAATGCATGATGCATGCTTAGGCAAATGAGGGGATTGTAAGGCAAGTGTATGATGCATGCAATGGGCCACCAATCCGACCAAAAACAGAGATATAATATGACTAAATAACACCAAAAAAAACTCTGGAATGGAGCCAAATAAAGCTAAGCCAACATGCTACCTTTATGAGCCCTAAATGCAAGCAAATGAGACACAAAGGGAGAGGGGTGTCCCTCCCCTATACATGACCTCCAAACCACTTCTCTACCACTGAAAATCCTCTAGATTTCAGTGGTGAGAAGGCCAAAACAAAAGGGTTACAAAGCCCAAAAAAGAGGACACAAAAAGAAGCCAAATAAGGCCTAAGAGGGGGTGGATCACCCTCAACACAAAAGTAACCTTAATGAAACATCTTAAGCATGAAAATATAGAACTTTTATCAGTTATACACTAAGCTCGAAACAATATGCAAAATGGTCTAAAGCCTTAAGCAAAAATGGGAAATAAAAGGGTAAGTTCTCACCCTTGAAGAACACTTCAACAACAGCAACTTCAGCACCTCATTTTGATAAAAAAAACAACTTAAAAACTCTGAAACCAGCCTCTTAATACCTCAATAACCGAAGTATAGTGTAACACTAGGTGCTTTAGTGTAAAACTAAGAAGAAAATACCCTTTTGAGCACTATTTTTTTTTGGTGAATAAGACATAGATAAAAAAAAAAAAAAAAAAAAAAAAAAAGAAAAGAATACACAGCTACAAGGGGCATACCCCAGGACCTAACATAAACTATACAAGAACAGAGGCAAGAACCAAACACCTACCCAACAAAGCATATAAATAATGCTCAATTTGTGAAAGAAAAAAATAGCAAAGCATATAAAATCTTAACCCAAAAAAATATGTTCATGAGCCGCATACCATCGAATGAGGACCATGAACACATCCAAATAACAGCCCATAACTGTAGCGAAGCAAAAACCCACAATACCAAAATAATCCAGTAGCACACACAACCAAAAACCAAACAAAACGAACAAAAGGCATGCACAACCCACACGTATAGGCCAAAAGGAATGAGGACACAGCAAAACATCTAAATTCCAAACACATAACAATTAACATAAATAAAGGAAAGACAAGTTTTAACAAAGACGCTCCGAGCAGCCAACACACCAAACCAGTGAGCATCAAACACAATCTGCCCAGCAACGGAGTGCCATCACAGCAACAGCCATCAAACGAATAGCACATATCCCTTTCCATGCAACCACCGCAGAGCTTAAACATTGTAGTAAACCTTGTAGAAACAGTCATGAATGAGTACTTCCAGCAGTAACAACAAGGACATAACATAGTAACAGTACACTCAATGTAGGATCTCTTATCACTCGGCCCACACTTTAGGGGCTCACACCACTCAAAATTATCATCCTTAACCTGCACATAAAAATTTACAATATATAGGCATTAGCAAAAAATATGATGGCTAAAATCACTCGACCCACATGTAAACTGAAAGATATGATAATAACTCTCATCACTCAACCCTCAAAGATAGATAGCTCCACATAAACCACCGGATTACACCTGCAAAATCCAAATAAATTAGAACCCTCCTTTAAGCTCACCATCACTCAACCCACATATAGTGAACTCACATCACTCAGCAGCCCTCTCATATCTGATGCTATGGGGCTTCAAAATTGTCTCTGGCAAATTCCATTGAGCTAGAAACCAGCGGTCACTAGTGGATCTAGGAATATTCTTAATAGATAACATTTTATTTCTAACCATTTGGATAACAGATTTAATGACCACCTCTTTCGGTTTAAATTCTTTGTTAAAAATTCTGTTATTTCTTTCAATCCAGATTAAGTAAACAGAACATAAGAATGAATTACTAATGATGTTGACCCTCAATGAGTTACCCTTGGTCTCCTTAGTAGCATAAGTGACAATGTCAGGCCAACCTAAAACAGGCCACTTAATGTTACAAACAGCGTCAGTGGCACACCAAACTCTGCTAGAGAAGATGCACTTAAAGAATAGATGCGAATGGCTTTCCTCAGGGATGAGGCAAAAAGGGCATTGAGAGCTTGTGGCCAGGCCAAACATATGAAGTCTATCACCAGTATAAAGTCTATTGTGAAGAGCAACCCAGACAATAAAACTGACTTTAGGAATTCTATGAGGGCCCCACACAAGCTTATGCCAAACCACTTTATCAAATTTCTTTCGCCAATGATTCCAAGCTGATTGAATGGAAAACTGACCATCAGTAGTAAGTTTCCAAAGAGCTGTATCACTACTAGAAGGATTGGGTTTACAGCCCACAGGAGTAGAGGAGATTAACTCCTAAATTTCCCAAGAATTGGGAATAGGCCACTTCTAGGAAGAACCATCAATGATTTGACTGACTTTTGTTTCACTGTTAAGGGCAGAATCATAAATAATTCTATCCCCAAATTTGTTCCACAGCGGACCAAGAGGGTGCCAATTATCATACCAAAGGAAAGTAGCATCCCCACAACCAATTTTATGCTTAATCAAAGGGGAAACCCAATCTCTAAGAGACAATAATTTCCTCCACACCCAAGAAGGATCATTAGGAACCTTAACTTTCCAAAAACTCTTCCCCTTTAATAAGTAGGATTTGACCCATTGACACCACATCGATCCCTCACCCCCAGAGAACAAAAACCAAATGTGTTTAGCAATGGTCGCTCTATCTAAAGATTTAAAGCCCAAAGCCCCCTCATTTTTAGGAGCACACACAGAATCCCAAGCAATCTTGGGACTATGTGTTTTAAGATCAGTACCAGACCAAAGAAAGGATCTAAGAATACTATCAATCTCCCTAATAACCTTCTTGGGAAGAATGAAGAGAGAGGACCAATACACTTGCGTAGAAAAGAGAATGGATTGAATGAGCTGGCTTCTACCAGCATAAGACAATGCTCTATTGGTCCAATTCTTCACTTTTTTGGTGATCCTATCAATGAGAGGGACACAATCAGAGGCCCTCAACTTAGTGGTAATCAAGCGGACACCAAGATACTTAACAGGAAGAGTACCTTCAGTAATTTAGCAATCTCAAGAATAGAAGCTCTCAACCCCATATCACAACCAGAAAAGTAGATGTTACTTTTGCTGGGATTAGGAATTAGGCCAGACAGGGATGAAAATTCCTCAAGGCCTTCCATAATAAGCTTAACAGTAGAGGCATCTCCTCTGCTAAAGATCATGAGATCATCAGCAAAGCAAAGATTGATGATTTTCGTCTTCTCACACTTCCAATGAAACTTAAAGAGTGGATGCTTAACTTTCTCCGCCAAGATTTTGGCCAGAATTTCCATGGCCAAAACGAATAAATAAGGGGACATAGGATCACCTTGTCTTAATCCTCTAGCCCCTTTAAAATAGCCATGAAGGCTCCTATTGATACAATTGAAAATGAAGGGCTGGTGACGCAGGCCTTGATCCAAGAAACCATGACTGGAGGAAAGGCCATAGCCTTGAGAATATCGATAATAAATTCCCATCTCACACTATCATAAGCTTTCATGATATCCACTTTCATGGCACACTTCGGATTAGGGGACTTTCTATGATACCCCCTCATAAGCTCTTGGGATAGGAAAATATTGTCAGAAATTCTCCTACACTGAACAAAAGCTGACTGAACAGGGTCTATAAGATTAGGGTGAACAGATTTAATCCTGCTTGCAATGATCTTGGCAATGCGTTTGTAAATAGTGTTGCAGCAAGAAATGGGTCTGAAATCACCTACTCTGACAGGGTTAGGGACTTTGGGGATTAGAGCAATAATGGTACTATGGACTTCAGACAGAAGCTTACCAGACTTAAAGAAAGTTCTAATGGCTTGAATGACATCTCTCCCCACAATATCTCAGGATGTCTTAAAAAAACCAGCAGAGAAGCCATCAGGGCTAGGGGCCTTATTGGCTTTAAGAGACCAAAAGGTATCCTTGATCTCTTTATCAGTTAAAGGGCTAGCAAGCACTAAAGATTGGTCAGGAGAGATTCTGGACTTAACAAGCGACTGAATTCCATCATAACCATTATACTGGTCATCAAAAGGGGTACCAAATAAGCCTGAGAAAAAGTTGGTAAAAGCATTCTGGATGTCCTCGGATTTAGAAGATTTTTGGCCATCCATCATCTCAAGATTTAAAATTTTGCCCTGTAGACACCCCATTTTTGACCGTCCTCAAGACTTGGACGTCACCGTTTAAACACTCGATGATCATCCCTGTTTGTGTTCGTCTTGAGTTCCCGGAGGTCTCGGCTACGCACCTTGCCTCAGGATCTCTTGACTCGACTGTTTTGTGTTTGGGTTTGCACCAAACACTTGTGTTTTTGCTTTGGAGGGTAGGGAATGGGTTGTTGGCCATCCCCACACCCCACCGGCCATGGCTTGAGGCCACCGGCTGTGTTTTGTTGCCATCGGCCAAATGTTTGGCCGACCGGCACTCTAGATGGTCGACCGGCCATCTATTTTGGTCAAATTGCATTTTTGGCTGGCCGACCACTGTTCATCTGCTTTTGCAGATATTTTTATGCCAGCTGTGCTAGCTGGCATACACTTGGCTCCCCTTCATACACATGTATGGAGGGATCCCCCTCTTGACTAGCTTGTTTGGAAAGCTTTAAGAGAGGGATTGTCTATAAGAAGGAGGCACTTCTCCCTCCATTAGGGTTACAACAATTTTCCAGAGAGCTCTGATATTAGGGTTAGAGTTTGTATATATTCCATCTCTGTATCTCTTTCTCTTTTTTCCTTGTGTGCGTGTTTAGTCTTACTATTGCATAAAAACACCTAGTCTTACACCTTTCCATAGTTGCTGAGGCATTGGAGGGTTGATCTTGGACTTTTTGAGCTGGTTTTAATCCAAGAAGAGGTCTGGTCTTGTGATCTTGGGAGTGTTCTTCAAGGGTGAGTGTTCTCGCCCTTTATTCCTCATTTTTGCATCGCTTTTTTGACTATCTTGCAACTATTTTTAGGCTTTGCATATAACAATTAAAAGTTCTGTTTTTACCTACTTAAAATAGTTGTTTAAGGTTGCTTTGGGCTTTGGGGTTGTTTGACCCCTCTTAGGGCTTGTTTGGCCCCATTTTGTGCCATTTTGGTTGAGCTCCGGGACCACCTTGTTTGGGCCTCCTCACCACTGAAATCTTGAGAGATTTTAGTGGTGAGGATGGTGCCTTGAGGTCCTAGGAAAGAGAGAGCCACCCCCTCTCCTTGTTGTCTTCAAAATGTGCCATTTAAGCCTCATGTGTGAGCACCATTTTTGAACTCATGTTGGCCATGTTTCCGTAGGTATTTGTTAGTATTTTGCCATGCTTTACCTCTGTTTTTACTTGGTTTAGACACACCATGCTTGCTTAGCATACATGTCTTGTAATGCCATGAATTGCCTTAACATGCCTTGTGCTTTGAGCCTTGTTTCTAGCATGCTTTTGGCTTAGCTTTGTGAAGCTTTTATGCTTGTTTTAGCATGCTAAAGGTTTGTTTTTGGTCATTTGGGTTGTCCATGCCTTGCTTTGTATAGCTACCATGTAACCTCTCCTGTATGCCTTAAGCGTTGACCCCTCTAGTATGCCATCCTTGCATCATTTCAGTGGTTTGGAACCACTTGCCATGTCATTTCAGTCCCTGTGGTGTGCTTGTATTCTTGCATTTGATATCCTTTTAATGTGTTAGAAGTTTGGTGTTTCATGCCCCATGTTTGTGCTATTGTGTATGCCTCTAGGATTAGATCATTTAGATGCCATCTAAGTGGTTTTTGGGGCCTACTTTTGCATGATTTGAGACTATTTTGATTCACTTTGATCATTTGTTTCATGTGTCACATGATCATGGTTTAAGTCATTGGGCTAATCCCAAGCTTTTATGCATGCTTTGCTTGTTTTGATTAGTTGGTTTGGCACCTCTTTTTCATGATTTTCAGAGCTTATATTGCTTGCCATATGCCCATGTTTAGCCTCTTTTAAGTGTGCTTAGAAGTTGCTTCTTTATGCCAAAGTGATGAACCATGTTTGCATGCATGATTGTATGTTTAGATACTTGGTTCATGACATTTTGTTGCATGCTTGAATGATGTTGCATTTGGCATTCATTTCTTGCGAAGTTGTCTAACATGATATATGCCTTGCATGTGTGCCTGTTGACATTAAACTTTGCATGCTTGTTAGTTGCATCCTTGCATCTTCATTTACATGCTCATGTTGCATACTAGCTCACATGCCTAGGTTGCATTGCATTGAGCATGCATGCCTTGTCTCTTGATCAAGTGATAGAGGTTGGGCCTTATGTGTTTGTTTGCATTTCATTTGAAATCAAAATGCACAACTTGGCCTCTTTGGCCATCACGCATTGAAATGCGCGATTGGTGGTCCGAGGGTCAAGCACCGCCCTCCTTTTGAGTCATAAACATGATAAGGAGTGTGGTTGGTGTAAACATTGCTTGAAATACATTGCCACGCCATGTTTTGCCCTCTGCTGCTGTCAAAACAGGTTGCTGCAGGAAGCTTCGGCCGGCCGGCCATCTATACTGCCGATCGACCAATTATTGATGGCCGAGAGCTCAACAAATGGTCGATGACCATCCAGACATGGTCGGTGGGGTTTCCACTTGGTCGGTGGTGATCCACAGTGTCCATGGAGTATACCTTGGGATTTGTGCAATTTTCAGAGGAGCAGAGCAGGGGAAACAGAGACAACTTGTGCATGGCGGTGGACTTCCGAGAGGAACCGAGCGCGCACGCATTGGGCCCTCTTCCTGAGGCTGCTTTTAATGCTTAATTAGCTTAGTTAATTTGCTTAACTAGTTAATTGTTTGTAATATTTAATTAGCTTGATAGTTAGTTAAGTTGTATTATTCTATCGGTCCCTTTGAGTGATGGCAAATTTGTAATAAGTGTGGGTGCGTGTGTGCATGTCTTCCAACCCCCACTTCTTTCTCCCTTTTACTTACTTGCTTTGATGGTTAGTATTAGGGCATATTTAAATTAGCATACCTTATGCTATGCATGCGTGCATCCATACATTTATCTTGCATGTACCGGGCTCGGCGCATCATACTAACTGCATTGTATTTCAATTCCAAGTTGAATACGTGTTAGTGGTAACATCTCACATGTCATTCTTAGAATAGCTGAGCCTATTTCTAATTGCATTTTGCATGTGTTGCATTAGTGATCTTAAGCATTAACTAGGGTCATGCATGATTACTAACTAGTTCCTTGTTTTGGCTTGGAGTACTCGGTAAGCTTTTATGCTTTAGCATCTCTCATGAGTGTGAATGTTAACATGATAGCATACTTACCATGTGGCTAGATGCTTATGTGATATGAACTGCCTGAATGCTTGTGGGTGAAGGTTGGATTGTTTGAGTTCGGATAATTTATTGAAATTCGTATTTTAGCCTACTCGCGAGTAGCAAAATTCGAACCATTTTCCAAACAAACGAAAATGTGATGCTTCGTTCCGACTTAGGCAATTTAGTCTATACTTGTCTTACCGTATGCATCACATAGTAATTCTAGGTTAATAACCGGTATAAGAACACATAACGTTTTCAAAATTGGATATCATGGTTAGTAGAGGCCGATCTTCAGATCGGGCGAGAGGGGGGTGCTCATAGCTGACCTTCCCCAATCGTACCCAAGTTCCCGAGCCGAGGCAACTTTGGTAATGACGGACACGTGGCCTTAGGCAAACGAGTCAGGGTTTCCTAAATTCTGCCATTAAAAAATATTTTGGTGGCGACTCTGTCTCTGGCAAAGCAGCCCATGTTTGGCACTTCTTTTCTAAAATTCTGTTTTCTCAATATGATTTGCCGGATTTGGACTCTTTGGTTCAGACTAAGAACCGTGACACAAGAGGAAGTCCGAACTGTGGTGGCATAAAGCCCGAGGGCACGTCCATAGTTTCTGGTGACTCTGTTGGGGACTTAGAAAGCTTGACTCGAACTCGTGATATCCTGTTTTGATTTCACTTATGTGTTTCTTTGCATTGCATGTACATTGGTGCGCCTAGGACACAGTGTTTGCCATCTGCCATTCCTGAACGGTTTGCCGGAGGCTTGTCTTGTCAAGACATGACCATAAGGCTGACCGGTTATGGGCTCTGACAGTATGGAAACACAAACCCCGGTTTTACCGGAGCACCCTTTTGACCATTCGACCTAGTGTATATTCGGAATCCATAGTGACCATTCCAAACTAAGACAGGTTGCTTACCCGATTATAGGTTGTTTGAAACCGCTGTGTGCATAGTGAAACCCTAGCTCCTGACAAAATAGGATAGGGAAACCCTACCCCAACATAGGGTTGTTTTGACTCTCACTTATCTGCTATGTGCTTTAGAGTGTATCTCTACAGGGAATGTGCATATCAGTTTGCAAGTTTGAGTACCAGGCTTGAGGGCATCAGTATCAGTGTTTTGGGGAATCAGTTACATCTACGGGTATCAGACTCAGTTTTGGGACAGCGATTTTTGAGGAACAGTGATCAGTAGTAGAGTACAGTTATTCAGTCATGTCTGTGTCTGTTCTGTCTGGGCTGAACTACTGCTTGTTTTCCCTTTCAGTTTAGAGATTTGGGTTCAGAAACTTGGTGTTCTCCTTCGCTGAGACAAGACAGATATCTAATCCGTCAATCATCGTTCAATTCGGCGGACTTATGATGACCCAAAGTTCAGAGGAAATTATGGTTATGGCAGCCGCGTTAGACCAAGGGATCATCTTGCAGGATGAGACCAATGTTGATGTACCGCATCCGCCCAGTTCGCCTGCTGCACACCCGATCTGGACCCCCCAGTTGTATCAGGCTCGTGAGCCCACCACGTTTCAGTTAATGGGAATGATCGGTGACCTCCAGAGATTTGTGGCCGATCTGGTCTATGGAATGTCGGCTTCGCCACCAGCCACATCATATGCCGGGAATTTTGTACCACAGGAGCCCCTGCTACTGGGGTGGATTGTGATCGAGCTCAGCCAACCAGAGGTTGCCTCCAGCTACAGCAGCGACGTGTCAACAATAACCGGGTTTCGCTCTGATATAGTAACCCAAACCCCTGATGAGGCTGAGGCTACTTGTAAGAATAAAGTGGGAACAGATGCTGATCCCGTTGAATAAATACTGTGGGCAGTCAAGGCTTTGAAAGCTGCGGGGATGAATAAGCAGCAAGTATTTGCAGTCATGACTAAGATTGTGGATGATGCTTTCCCTACTCCAACCGAATGCAGTTCAAGCCAGGCGAAAAATCGGGATAGGCCCCGTCAGGCCAGGACAGTTCCTTCCGCTCCCAACCCTGCACCAGCAAAAGGTCAGAAAGCCAAGGCAGTGCCTGCCGACCCTTTTGCTAGTGCGTCTAACAAGAACCCTCAGACTTCGAAGTACCTGCCTCGAGGGCGCAGAGTCTTTCATGCCCTCTACATGCCTTTGTCAAGGGCATTTCAAATTTTGGCTAAAAAGGGGCATCTTAAACCCCTCGAACCCCGACCTCTCCCAAAGAATCTCCCTCTTACACATGACGCCGCCTTGTATTACGCGTACCACCAGCAAACCGGTCACAGCACCGACGGTTGTTTCCGCTATCGCCATGAAGTACAAGATTTGATCGACAATGAGGTCATCCTCCCACCTACCTCAGCAAAGTTTGTTACCACTGCGTTGTTGGACTTCGAGGATATTGCAAGTATGTGATCAGGGGTTGGACAACCTGCGGGCAGCGCTCAGTGTACTTCAGATGTGGTGTTTGGCACGCACTGTCGGGAGCATTTGCGAATGCAGTTTTGTAATTTCTGGCTTGGGTGTCGAGTCAGTTCTATGTTTTGTTTTGGGTCTGTCTCATTGTCTTGAGTCATCCTTTTTGCTTAAGGGTCTGTCTTGTTGCGTCGAGTCAGTCCCAATGTATAGAATGTCTAGTGATTTCGGGGTTGTCGTCTTGAACACCCTTTTGTTTTGTGATTACCCTTTTGCTTTCTTTTAAGTCTGCCTCTGCTGTGGAGCCAGTTGCAACCAGGGAATCTGAATGAAACAACTGCGGCTGTCATGTTTCTGTGCTTACTTCTATTTTGAGCTAGTTGTGCCAGAGGATTTGAATTGAATAGCAGTACATTCCACCTGCTCTCTTGTGCCCTGAAAATCATTGCATTGACCTAAGTTTTTCAAAACCTTTTTGAACACTGCGGTGAAAACAAAGGGGAAGGAATTCCTCGGGATTTGCAAAACTTTGATCAAATTGAGAGAAAGAGAGGCGTGCTAAGCCCTTAATGATTGAAATCATGCTTTTCAGCGTGAGTACTGAGAAGGACCCTGGCTTGATCCAGACTGGTTCCACACTATCTTCAGCGTGAGCGATTTGTCGCTTCTTTAAAAACTTTCAAAAACAAAATGTTTTGCGCGGTCTTGCGAGGACCTGTGTGGAATCTCTCTTAAGATTGTGCAACTTAGGATCGCTCTCAGTCTCAAGACTTGAGCCCTTTCTTTAAAACCTTGAACCACAATTCAGAGTGTTCAACGATCGACCATCAAGAGAGGCCTGTGTGGCCAGATTGGAAGCAGCCCTCGAGCAAGAGGCACCAAAGTCAGATCAAGAAGATCAGATCTCATCAGAAGAACCTTGTGAAGCTAGAACAGAAGCACCCCTCCAACTAGGGGCAAAAATGTCTGATGTGCTCGAAGAGTCGAAGATGGGCCCTTCAGTAAATCAACACAGCAGTCATTTTCCTAGATTCAGATGACTTCAGAATCTCAAAACCATGTGGCATGGACTTGTTACACTTTTACCCTTTGAGAGGCTCGCTGGGCCGAAAACCCAGAAGGGCGACCCAGGCAAAAGTTAGTGCAAGAGAAAATACAAAAAAAAAAGAAACAAAAATGCAAAAGAAATGAAAAGAGAAAAATAAAAAAAAATTAAAAAAAAGAAAAGAAAAGAATTGAAAAAGGAAAGAAGAACAAAGCTTGCAAGGTCGAAAACCCACAACGGGCGCCTTGGCAAAAGTTAGAGCCTAAAAAGTAAAGGTTAATACCCGAGTGTACCTTAATCAGAACTACGTAAGGCTTGATTCCCATGTTTGGGATACATAGGCAACTCCATCCTGAAGTCCAGCCCCCAACACTTTCATAGTGATTAAGTCCATGTAATGGTTTTGATCATCCTTGATTCTCATGTTTGGGGTACGTAGGCAACTTCATCCTGAAGTCTAGCCACCAACACTTTCAAAGTGACTGTGTCCATATATTGGTTTTGACCATCTTCATCTTCTCTGTGTCCGAGAGTTCGGTTACGATCATCACTAATAAGGACTGACTACAGTTCGCTGCGGCGATTATCCAGACAAGGGGCAACTTTCCGTTGCCATGAGTCGCCATTCAAACAATGGGCAACTTTCCGTTGCCATGCAGCTCTCTTCAAGCAGAGGGGCAATTTTCCATTGCCTCCGATCCGAGGTTGCGCATCTCAAGAGTAAGTTTCGAGCTCGCTGAGCATTGACCGTTTGCAAAAATAGTTTTTGAAAATTTTTACTGAGGTTGACCATTTTCTCGAAAATTATTTTATTTTCCAAAACTAGACCATTTTCTTGGACCCAAAAAGGAAAATTTTCAGTGCTCATAGCCTGACTTGCATGATTTTCAAATCAAAAATCGAACAAGTATGTTGATCTAACTCTCATCTTGGTCAAGACTGTTTTAGTAGAAAACCAAAAAATGGTCAAAATGATGAGCTAGGGGCACAGTTGAGTCAGGTGCTCTGTCTTTCCCCCATAGTCAACATACTTGCCAGAAGGGCACTCTATTCGCCAGAAGAAGGCACAACTGAAGCTGTCAATAAAAGGGCTGAAAGCCCTCAACCTCCTCCAAGCAACGAGGTATTAAACCAAGTGCGAAGCACAAATTGGGGTGGGTCAAGATACTCCTTTCCCTTGTCTAGGGCATCGACCAAACGCCACCAGAAGAAACAGCCGCGAGCTAACCGTATCGGGTGTGAACCCACAACTTCCTATTCATTCATCAAACCCTCCGGGGAGGGATAAAAAAATGAGAGAATAAAGAATAGAGAGGTGTAAGTTGAGAGAAAAAGTGAGCCAAAGGGTTTTGAGAGAAAAACCGAGCCTGAGAGCCGAGTGATATGAGAATCACGCAAATAAGGAAGGGTGGGAAACAATACCCAGAGAAACTGGCTCCTCGGGATCTGAGGTCCCCCGTCTTCGTTAACACGTCTGTATGTCGTGTCTTTTGTTTTGTTTACCTCAACTTTTGGTTTGAGTCTTTTCCGAGTGTGTCTCGTTGTGTTTAGGTTGTTTGCCTTTTTATTTCCGTTATTGAGTCGTTCTCGCTATGTCCAGTTGTAGGTTCGCTACCCCAGTTTGAAAAACCCTTATTCAATTTCAAAAATTAATCGTTTTGTGCTCAGAGTGCTGTGCCATTTTCCACATTTGTGCAAAAACATGATTTGGTTCTTTTATACAACTGCAGGGCCCACCCCCGATAAGTGTGAATAGAAAAACCCAGGCCTCTCTGATGCTTTTGGGTTTCAGATTGCATCTGAGTGTGTTTCAACTTCGGCCGATCCCACTTTTTGTATTCCGTCTTTTCAGATTGGACTGTTTGTTCAAGATTCGCTACATGCAGATTAAGCCCCAGCAAAGCATGAGCCAAGGGTTCGGACTGAGCAGTGGGTTGTTTAAGTTGTTTTGCTGTTAGCTGGTTCATTACCTGGTTATTACGATACAAATGTTTGATTTTTCAGACAGGAGATCAATCTCATTTACATAGAGGTGTAATATGATGTAATGCGATGCAGTGTATGAAATGTATCAATGTAACACTATTTCAGATAAAAGTTTGTGTTATTTCATCATCTTTTCAAGTACATAGTTTTGGAGAAAACAAAAACCAGCCTGTGGCAGTACAAGGTACTCTAGTTACCAGTCAAAAGGAAAAGCAAAAAAAAAGAGAAGAAGAAGAAAAGCAGCAAAAATCTGGATCAATGTCAAGCGGCCTCAGGCCTAGGGGTCTGTCCTCGTCCTCTTCCTGGACGAAGGTCCAGGAGCATCGTCATCAGCACCGTCATCTGAGCCTGAGTCAGTGCCATCTCCGGTCTCCTCCTCAGATGACTCCGCCTCTGCCTCCGCCTCCGTCTCCGCCTCGAACTCATCATCGTCAGGAACTGGTGTCCGTGAGCTACTCCCAACATGAGTGCGCCCCGCCTTGGTATGGGGGTATACTCTGCCCTCTCCATCTCCCTCTCGAATAGGAACGGATGGTCCAGACGGAACACCTCCTGCAGTAGGAATCTGGAAGGGATGCTGAAAAGTACAAATGGCAAACGCATCAGTATGCTGCAGAATGCAGTGTATGAATACAGTGTGAATACTGTGAGCAGTGTATCAGTGCAGAATGCAGTGTATGAATACAGTGTGAATACTGTGAGCAGTGTATCAGTGTAGAATATAGTGTATGAATATAGTGTGAATACTGTGAGCAATGTATTATTGCAGGATGCGGTGTATGAATGTAGTGTGTGAATACCGTGAGCAGTGTATCAGTGCAGGATGTGGTGTATGAGTACAGTGTATGAATGCCATGAGCAGTGCTGTGAACAGTCTATGGGCTATAGTGTGTTAGATACCGTAACGGCCGTGTATCAAGTGTTGTGTCGTGCATCAGATTGTGTGAAACAATTTATGTATGGTTTGAGACCGTGGTCAGAAGAACATACCGGAATACTGTAAATGGCCAGAAGGTCGAGGCTCTATTGAAGCATCCCTATCACCGAGGCGATCAACTCCAGGGATTGGTGATTGTACTCGGAGGAAGCCTGCAAAAGTGTTAGAAGCATCAGTATTCTACGGAATATCAAATGAATTGAAATGAACTAACGGTGCAAAATGCAAAATGCAGAAGTACATACCGGAGGCAAGTCGTAGAAACCGACTAACTCGTGATCAACCGGAGGAGGAGCGATAGGGATCTGGTAAGTCCCCCACCACGCCCTCGGCATGTCATCGTCACGGGCAGTGCTGGCCAACTAGCCCCCCGTCCTCTCCGAGCTCCACTCCTGCCACGGACTCGAGCCATCCTCGATGTCCCTGCCCTTGCTCCAGATGCTGGCGCCCCCGGCCTCTCTCTCTCAGCTCGACGGTCGCTGCTCAAAGGCCAATTGATATATGTCTGAACGTACTCTGAGTAGTCGCCTATGCCTCTGAGGCGTGTCGCATCCCAGCCGATCGTATAGTCGGCCATCTGCTCAGGAGTGAACCTCTCGGTATCCCTCATATGCTCAGGAGGGTGAACTGGGACTATCTGCTCTGGCAAACCCAGGGTGTGGCGTAGGAAACGCTCACCCAGATACCAGGCCCGACAGACCGGCCCCTCCAGCAAAATCCTGAAGCGTGTAGTCTCCTCAGCACCGGCAAATCGCTCCCGCATCGCAGCTGGCAATGAAGCCCAAGGCTGCCAGGTGATCTGTATGTGGCATGCAGTTTGTTATCTACTATTATTGAAAATATAGTGTAAAGCGAAGTTTAAATAAACTCTAAAGTTGAACATACCTCCGCGGGGGTGATGGTGTCAAAGTAGCGGTGGAAGAAGACGAATGTCTCCCGTGGTCTCCGCACGCATCTCACGTCGAAGCGTCGGGAGAATGGAACGACAGGAGGGGTCTCCTCGTCAGGCATTGACGCAAGCCTCAGAAAGTAGGCGTAGACCCACAACTGCAGAGTAAGTATCAGTATGCTTATCAGATAAAGCGAAATGCAAAATAAAGCAGAAATCACAGAGCCGTATATTGTGCAGTGTATTGAGCAGAGTGTACAGTGTGTGCAGTGTACAGTCAGTGTAAAACAGAGTATATGTGTGCCGTGTGTGCAGTATACAGTCAGCGTGAAGCAGACCGCAGTGTGCGCTGTGTACAGAGTACAGAAAATGTAGAGCAGAAATGAAAAACAAAAGAAGAAGACATACCTCCCAAGCCCGCCAATAGCCCCCGAGCAACTGCTTGCTGCAACGAGAGGCTGAGCTCATGTATCCATACAAAGTGGCCAAGGCAGCGCCGCCCCAGTCGTAGCGCAGGATCCGTATGACATCCACTAGCGCACTCAACAAACAGAGAGGCACGGTGTTCTCTCAATCGGCAAAAATGGTCGTCCCCAGCAGAAACATCAGGAAGCCACGGGCGTACTGCTCCACCTCCTCCTGGGTCATCAGTGCCTCCACAGCCAAGGCTGGCTGAACCCTAAACTGGACCTCGAACCATGAATATCTGACGAAGCCAGGGCATGCGAGAGGCGGCATCTCGCCCAGCAAGTAAATCTGAGCGGTCTCCCACTCGTCCTTGTAGGTGTCGAAGGGGATCGGATCACCCCCTACCCCGATGCCGGTGAGCATCGAGAAGTCATAGGGAGTCATCGTCATGTCTCCCGCAACCGAGAAGTGGAATGAGTCGGTGGTGTCCCACCACCTCTCCACCAGAGCGGCGAGAAGAGGCCTGCTCGCAGTAAGCTGGGAGAGTCCTCTGCAGAAGGCGCCGAAGCAGGCCGAGTCTACGATGTGACGGACCGCACCTGGCAGCTCCATGTACCAGTCCCGAGCGGCAACGTTCCCATATCCCCAGAAGGCATGGGAATCTCCCTGTGTTCAAGTAAAACAGTTACGAAGCAATATAAAATGTACGGTTTTGAAGAGCATTCATAATTGGTGACAATATAGCGTGTGTGCACGTTTCAAGTTCAAACAAACATCGGGTGCCGGTGTGCTTACAGTGAACTACAACATGTGATGTGCCAATGTGTTTGGGTGGTTTAGTGACAATACAACATGTATGCACGTGTTCAGATTCAAACAGATATCAAGTGCAAATGTGTTCACAGTCAACTACAGCATACAGTGTATCGGTGTATCTGAGTTAAACAATTAAAGAACAGGATCAACTATGGCAGTTAATTGTTCTACATTGCGGAAAATGAAACAGGGAAGAATATACCTCGGAAGCGCCGTATGATAGATGCAACTCCGGCCCGCGCAGGAGAAGCTTTGAAGGCACCGTCCTGCCAAAACTCCTGAACTGGCGAAGTCCGTCAGGAGGAAGCACATGAATCGCCGGTCGGTAGGTCGCCGGATCGAACGGGCGGACGCTTAAGGGGAGGAGCTCGACCTCTGGATCCATCTCATGCTCTGGGGGAGCCCCACTGCTTGGAATATCATCTGTCATCTCAGAAAGAGTGTGAAAATGACCGGGACTGTGAAAATCAGGTGAGAACACGAAAAGTCAACGGAAAGTCAACCCCGAGAGAGCAGAAAATGGCCAGAAAAGCCGAAGGGTGGAAAAGGCACAGAAATCAAGAAAAACTGGAGGGAAACAAGCCCCGAGTGGTGAAAATAAAAAAAGAGACACTGAAACAAAGTTTTGTTCTGTTCAAAACGTTCGAAACGCGATGGTATACGCGAATCGAATGACAAAACGGGCCCTAAAATCGAGAAAAAACGGTGAATAGAAGGGAGAAAAATGCTCTAGAGAGAGAGGGGAAGGATTTTTGCACAAATGGGAAGTGACAAAATAGGGTTTGAGGCCTTATTTTAAAAGACCCGAGGCCAAAAGACCAAACTGCCCCGATTCAGGCATGTTTGGCCGGTCGGCCACACTGTTGGCCGGTCGGCCAAATTTTTGGCCGGTGAACCTTTTTGGTGGCCAATGGATAGCCGGTGACCTCCTACAATGGCCGGTGAGCTTCCCACACCCTTGCTTGGGTCAGATGTGTGGTTTGGGGCCTTCATTGCTCAAGACAGTGCAAGAAAGCGCATTTTCGAAGCTCAACCGGTCTCCGTTTTGACCTCGGACCGTGTCTTCTGTGCGTGGCACTCGAGTACGGGTGCGATTTATCCTTTTGTATTCATCTGTCTTTTACAAGATTCGAAAGTTGCCCTACATGTGTTGCTTTACAACGCTTTGATATGAACGCGCGTTGGGACATATGTCGTTTCATTCACATCGTCATGCACATATCTCGCATTGTCATGCACGTCATCATACTTGCATTAGTATGCATATTCTTTGGGTCGGGTCGTCAAGCGTACCTCGTTTTCATTATCATGCATCAAAAGCCGCTTGTTGTCGCGCATTCAAGTTCACATGCATCATCATGCATTTGCATTTCAAAAAAAACACATGCGTCATTTTCATTCCAAAAAAATGCATCGTCATGCATTTTCCCTTTCATGCATTTGTCATGCATTTCAAAAATTTTCAAAAAAATACAACAAAACAAAAACATGCATTATTGTATATATTGCATATGTCATGCATTATTGTATATGTTGCATATCTCATGCATCATTGTAAATAAGTGCATGTGTCATGCATCATTGTATACAATGCATATGTGATGCAATCCATTGTATGGACTGCATATGTCATGCATCCACTGTATATATTCCATCCATTGCATATTGTAAATATTGCATTGTAGTCTGCATGCATTCACTGCATCACCCCCACCTATGGCTTGCGCCTTTCCATGTTGAGCTTGGTCTGGTATGTGCCCGTACTTTTTGCGTTGAAACATAGATCTAAGACTTTCGTGTACGCGCCTATTCTACGCTGGTACGTTGGTTTGAGGGTTGCGGCACCGTTTCAGTGTTAAACGTTGGCTTGTATGTGTCCATGCCTTTCCTAGGCGAAATACGGTTTGGCCTCGTGCCTTATCCGCTGTGAATACTACATTTGCATCCATTGCATTTCTCCCCAGCAGATTGCATTTAACATACATACATTCCATTGCATATTGTAAATATTGCATTGTAGTCTGCATGTATTCACTGTATCACCCCCTCCATATATGACTTGCGCCTTTCCATGTTGAGCTTGGTCTGGTATGTGCCCGTACTTTTCGCGTTGAAACACAGATCTGAGACTTTCATGTACGCGCCTATTCCACGCTGGTATATTGGTTTGAGGGTTGCGGCAACGTTTCTGTGTTAAACGTTGGCTTGTATGTGTCCATGCCTTTCCTAGGCAAGATTTGGTTCGGCTGCATGCCGTATCCATTGTATATATTACATTGTAGTATAATTTTTGCATCCAGCATTAGGATCATTGGTCTTTCCTCAGCGGGTCATTTCCCCACTTATGTCATTCCACCCAATTACTTGTTCTTGTGTCTGTCTACATCACTCATAGTTCTGCATGTGTACGCGCCTATTCCACGCTGGTATGTTGGTTTGAGGGTTGCGGCACCTTTTCTGTGGTTGACGGACTTTGCATCTCCATTATCTCTTTGACATTTGTGTGGTTTTGTACCGCTCGTGATTCGATTATGATTCAGTTGTATTGCATTTTCATTTGCATTGTTTATACGTAGTTTTGTATATACTGCATATCATTTCGTATTCATATTGCATTGTCACGCATGTTGCTAACAATATTGTACCTGTTGAGTTTTCATTCTCTTTCAGGCACGATATTGTATGTACGGTTCATTTGAAGCTGGTGCAACCAGACGAGCCGCACAGGTATTGTATCCTCTGAGTGAGACGTATCGAGAATTGCACAATTCTCTTACATCCTTTCTGCATTGTAGTGTAGTTGGATTGATGTATGCTAGCTTAAAACCATTGCATGTTATGCTTCATTACAGCTTTTCTATGCATGATCATAAGTTATGCTCGGCTTCTTGCATTATCAGTTGCATTTTGCCCCGGCCTTCGGGCGCATATCTTTATTGTCTTGCATGCTTTGTCTAAGTCTTTGGCCTTGTCAAAAATGGGTCGTCTCTGGGCTTTGACACTCACTCCCGTCATTCTTATGACTTTAGAGTTCTGTCAAAGAGGGGCAACTGTAGACACCCCATTTTTGACCGTCCTCAAGACTTGGACGTCACCGTTTAAACACTCGATGATCATCCCTGTTTGTGTTCGTCTTGAGTTCCCGGAGGTCTCGGCTACGCACCTTGCCTCAGGATCTCTCGACTCGACTGTTTTGTGTTTGGGTTTGCACCAAACACTTGCGTTTTTGCTTTGGAGGGCAGGAAATGGGTTGTTGGCCATCCCCACACCCCACCGGCCATGGCTTGAGGCCACCGACTGTGTTTTGTTGCCATCGGCCAAATGTTTGGCCGACCGGCACTCTAGATGGTCGACTGGCCATCTATTTTGGTCAAATTGCATTTTTGGCTGGCCGACCACTGTTCATCTGCTTTTGCAGATATTTTTATGCCAGTTGTGCTAGCTGGCATACACTTTGCTCCCCTCCATACACGTGTATGGAGGGATCTCCCTCTTGACTAGCTTGTTTGGAAAGCTTTACAAGATGGATTGTCTATATGAAGGAGGCTCTTCTCCCTCCATTAGGGTTACAACATTTTTCCAGAGGGCTCTGATATTAGGGTTAGAGTTTGTATCTATTCCATCTCTATATCTCTCTCTCTTTTTGCCTTGTGTGTGTGTTTAGTCTTGCTATTGGAAACAAACACCTAGTCTTACACCTTTCCTTAGTTGCTGAGGCATTGGAGGGTTGATCTTGGACTTTTTCAGCTGGTTTTGATCCAAGAAGAGGTCTGGTCTTGTGATCTTGGGAGTGATCTTCAAGGGTGAGTGTTCTGGCCCTTTATTCCCCATTTTTGCATCGCATTTTTGACTATCTTGAAACTATTTTTAGGCTTTGCATATAACATATAAAATTTCTATTTTTACCTACTTAAAATAGTTGTTTAGGTTGCTTTGAGCTTTGGGGTTGTTTGACCCCTCTTAGGGCTTGTTTGGCCCCATTTTGGGCCATTTTGGTTGAGCTCCGGGACCACCTTGTTTGGGCCTTCTCACCACTGAAATCTTGAGCGATTTTAGTGGTGAGGATGGTGCCTTGATGTCCTAGGAAGGAGAGGGCCACCCCCTCTCCTTGTTGTCTTCAAAATGTGCCATTTAAGCCTCATGTGTGAGCACCATTTTTGAACTCATGTTGGCCATGTTTCAGTAGGTATTTGGTAGTATTTTTCCATGCTTTACCTCTATTTTTACTTGGTTTAGACACACCATGCTTGCTTAGCATACATGTCTTGTAATGCCATGAATTGCCTTAACATGCCTTGTGCTTTGAGCCTTGTTTTTAGCATGTTTTTGGCTTAGCTTTGTGAAGCTTTTATGCTTGTTTTAGCATGAGCATGCCATCCTTGCATCATTTCAGTGGTTTGGAACCACTTTCCATGCCATTTCTGTCCTTGTGGTGTGCTTGTATGCTTGCATTTGATATCCTTTTAATGTGTTGGAAGTTTGGTGTTTCATGCCCCATGTTTGTGCTATTATGTATGCCTCAAGGATTAGATCATTTAGATGCCATCTAAGTGGTTTTTTGGGCCTACTTTTGCATGATTTGAGACTGTTTTGATTCACTTTGATCATTTGTTTCATGTGTCACATGATCATGGTTTAAGTCATTGGGCTAATCCCAAGCTTTTATGCATGCTTTGCTTGTTTTGATTAGTTGGTTTGACACCTCTTTTTCATGATTTTCAGAGCTTATATTGCTTGCCATATGCCCATGTTTAGACTCTTTTAAGTGTGCTTAGAAGTTGCTTCTTTATGCCTAAGTGATGAACCATGTTTGCATGCATGATTGTATGTTTAGATACTTGGTTCAGGACATTTTGTTACATGCTTGAATGATGTTGCATTTGGCATGCATTTCTTGCTAAGTTGTCCAACATGATATATGCCTTGCATGTGTGCATATTGACATTAAACTTTGCATGCTTGTTAGTTGCATCCTTGCATCTTCATTTACATGCTCATGTTGCATACTAGCTCACATGGCTAGGTTGCATTGCATTGAGCATGCATGCCTTGTCTCTTGATCAAGTGATAGAGGTTGGGCCTTATGTGTTTGTTTGCATTTCATTTGAAATCAAAATGCACAACTTGGCCTCTTTGGCCATCACGCATTGAAATATGAGATTGGTGGTCCGAGGGTCAAGCACCGCCCTCCTTTTGAGTCATAAACATGATAAGGAGTGTGGTTGGTGCAAACATTGCTTGAAATACATTGCCACGCCATGTTTTGCCCTCTGCTGCTGTCAAAACAGGTTGCTGCAGGAAGCTTCGGCCGGCCGGCCATCTATACTACCGACCGACCAATTATTGATGGCCGAGAGCTCAACAAATGGTCGATGACCATCCAGACATGGTCGGTGGGGTTTCCACTTCGTCGGTGGTGATCCACAGTGTCCATGGGGCATACCTTGGGATTTGTCTAATTTTCAGAGGAGCAGTGCAGGCGAAACAGAGGCAACTTGTGCATGGCAGTGGACTTCCGAGCGGAACCGAGCGCGCACGCATTGGGCCCTCTTCCGGAGGCTGCTTTTAATGCTTAATTTGCTTAACTAGTTAATTGTCTATAATACTTAATTAGCTTGATAGTTAGTTAAATTGTAATATTCTTTCGGTGCTTTCGAGCGAGGGCAAATTTGTAATAAGTGTGGGTGCGTGTGTGCATGTCTTCCAACCCCCACTTCTTTCTCCCTTTTACTTACCTGCTTTGATGGTTAGTATTAGGGCATATTTAAATTAGCATACCTTATGCTATGCATACGTGCATCCATACATTTATCTTCCATGCACCGGGCTCGGCGCATCATACTGACTGCATTGTATTTCAATTCCAAGTTGAATACGTGTCAGTTGTAACATCTCACATGTCATTCTTAGAATAGCCAAGCCTATTTCTAATTGCATTTTGCATGTGTTGCATTAGCCATCTTAAGCATTAACTAGGGTCATGCATGATTACTAACTAGTTCCTTGTTTTGGCTTGGAGTACTCGGTAAGCTTTTATGCTTTAGCATCTCGCATGAGTGTGAATGTTAACATGATAGCATACTTACCATGTGGATAGATGCTTATGTGATATGAACTGCCTGAATGCCTGTGGGTGAAGGTTGGATTGTTTGAGTTGGGATAATTCATCGAAGTCTGTATTTTAGCCTACTCGCAAGTAGCAAAATTCAAACCATTTTCCAAACAAACGAAAATGCAATGCTTCGTTCCGACTTTGGCAATTTAGTCTATACTTGTCTTGCCGTATGCATCACATAGTAATTCTAGGTTAATAACCGGTATAAGAACACATAATGTTTTCAAAATTGGATATAATGGTTTGTAGAGGCCGATCTTCGGATCGGGCGAGAAGGGATGCTCATAATTGACCTTCCCCAATCGTACCCAAGTTCCCGAGCCGAGGCAACTTTGGTAATGACGGACACGTAGCCTTAGGCAAACGAGTTAGGGTTTCCAAAATTCTCCCATTAAAAAATATTTAGGTGGCGACTCTGTATCTGGCAAAGCAGTCCATGTTTGGCACTTCTTTTCTAAAAATCTGTTTTCTCAAAACGATTTGCCGGATTTGGACTCTTTGGTTCAGACTAAGAACCATGACACAAGAGGGAGTCCGAACTGTGGTGGCATAAAGCCCGAGGGCACGTCCACATGCCCCTATTGATATTACGCTTAATAGTTTTGAAGAAGAAACTACTATTTCTATCCCCCTAACTAAGGCACTGGACTCTAGATTTCTGGTGAGCCAAACTCTCTTCAACAGCCAGGAGGTCAACATGTTGCTTATAGATATTGCGCTCAAGTTTTTGCAGATCACTATTACTAAGATCCTTGTCCAACTTACACTGAGCAGAGAAGAGCTCAGATTTTGAAGTTTGGACTCTAGTAGTAATATCACTAAAGTCTTTCTTGTTCAGAGCCTTTAATTCAGGCTTCAAATATTTCAATTTTTGACACACCCTGAACATAGGAAGACCATGAATATACTGATTCCACACTATAGAAACCACAGAGCTAAAGTCCTTATGGTCAACCCAAAAGTCAAAATATTTAAAAGGTTTTTTAAAAGAAGTCACCTTGTCAGAGACATTAACCACAGCAGGAGAGTGATCAGATATACCAGAGGGTAAAAAAGTAGCAAAAGAGGCAGGAAAGGTGTCCAGCCAAGCTTCATTAACCAACACTCTATCTATTTTGGTTCCAATGTAATCCCCACTAGTTCTCTTGTTAGCCCAAGTAAATTGGCAACCCCCATAGGAGAGATCAACCAGTTCAGATTTCAAAATGTATGAATTGAACTCCTCTTTGTCCTTAGACCAGCTTACAGAACCCCCAAATTTCTCATAAGGGTATCTGATAGCATTAAAGTCCCCAAGTATCACAATAGGAGTTTTGGACTGCAAATGGGATATAGCAGCCATGTACTAAAAAAGGCCTTTTCGAATATCAGGTTTATTATCAGCATAAACAAAACAGACTTTGAACATATTATCAGAAGAAAGGTCATGAACTTCACAAAAAATATATTGATCAGAGGCAGATAATAAAGTAACCTTGCAAAAAGCTAGGTCCCAGCAGACACAGATCCGCCCAGATTTAGAAGGTTGTGAGTTTGTCAAAAAGGGCCAATTGTTTATACCGGAAAAAATCTGCTGTTCATTTAAAGCTTTTATTTTCGTTTCCAAAATGCCCAAAATTTTAATGTCTTCAGTCAGCAAAAATTTCCGAACTTCTTTATGTCTCTGAGGATTATAAAAACCTCTGGCATTCCAAGATGCCATTTTTAAAGACATTAGAAAGAACAAAAATTTTGAAACCCACAAGCTAGCTAAACTGGGATTTACCTGCGTTTCTTCCTCTGGCTTTTGTTACCTTTGCCAGAGGAGTTACCTTTTGCCTTAGTACCAAGTTTAGCCTGCTTGGTAGCTGAACTACTACGAGTGGTTTCCACTAGTTTCTCCACTTTAGCCAGCAATTCTGCATCATTGGGAAGAACCAAACTGGTAATTTCCAACAATCCCTTCAGCAAAGCCTCTAAACCATCCATTTTGGGGACCTCTATCTCCCCCCCCCCCTCTCCAGTTGGACTAGACACTGCTATTAGGACTTGATTAGCCAAGTTTTCATCAGGCTCCTCCTAAAGAGGCTCTTGTTGTTGACTCTGCCCCACATCAGGCTCCTGCAAACCAGCCTCCTTCGAAGTTGCAAAATTTTCTGTCACTGTAGGAGTTTCTAGGACATCCACCTTCCTCTTGCCCTTGGCCTTGACAGTTTCCCATCCAGGATATGGGTTGTCTTCTGTTTGTTTCTAGAGGTTGATCAAGGCAGCCACTTGAGTCTTAACGCATTTGGTAGTGTCATGCCCAAAGATTACACGATGGTCACACTTTGGGGGTAAACCTTGATATCCAACCCCAACTACAACATCTTCATCCTCACAATTGGCACTGAACACCAATGGGAGGTTGGATGTTGCTTCAACCTCCACACAGACCCGGGCAAAGGACACTCTACTACCCTGTTCTGTGAGTTGGTCCATAAATAACGGAGTACCTATAGCACTTGCAATCCGGCTCCGGCCATCACTATCCCAATACTTGAAAGGCACATTGAAAAACTTAGCCCATACAGGAATCGTAGTTGCCTTTTCGTTTGACAGCTTCATCATCCGAGTCCATTTTTTCAGAAATAGGTTTGAACCACCAATATACCAGGGCCCTCCTTCAAGGACGAAACTGTAACAATCAGGGCTCTCAAAAATGAAGAAGCTAAAGCCTTCTCCATTTGCTAGGACTTCCTTCAAACCCTTGTTTTTCCATAAAGCAAAAGCACTATTTTTCAGGTAGTTATAAGATAACCCCGTTATCCAGAAAATACCCTACCAAACATGAGTCCCACTTCTCTAAGGGGTTGGGCCTTGGGGGAAGACTCACGCTAACATAGCCATCACTACGATTAGGGGGAACATACCTCAAAGGAATGGTAGATCGAGATGAGGACGCAGCCACATCAGCCCAGGATTTCGTATTGCCTTGACCTCTACCTCCCCCTGACCCTCTACCTTCTCTACCACCTCTGAAATTTGAAAGCCCTCCCCTTCGAGAAGCTATATCCTCGCGACCAACATCACCGAAGTCAGACGTCTGCAAAGGGGTCTCTTCAGTACCTTGAGCAACCTCTACAGAGACAGGATTCGCTTCCTTCTCTGTTTCTATAGGTAGATCTAACGGGTTATCGCCATGGCCCTTACCATCAAACCTGTTTCGAGCAACTAGGATACTATCAGGGAGGTTTTAAAACATAGGAGTTTCAAAATCCGTACGCTCAGACCATCGCGCTGAGGATATAGAACCATCGATAGATGGCGATGTCATTATCGATGAAGATAGGTCTTTCATTCTCGCCAAACGATCTGCTACTCTCTGAAGATCTGAGGGTTATACCATTAGAGCCCTTCGTTCTACCTAATTCAAGGCTTTCCCCACAACATCAGTGTCATTAGGGTGCCCTAGATTCAAAACAACCTCGTCGATGTTATCCGTAGTCAGATCCATGTTAGCTTCACTCAAAATTCCAAATCTATTGCTCACAAACCCTAACTTATCATTCACTTTTCCCACCTTAGGAAGTATCTCATCTGTAACCCTTTCCCGTAAACACAAAGGACTCTCAGAATTAGGCAACGCATTAACTCCTAACATCATAATCAATGAGGAATTGAAACCCTAGAAACACAGGTTTCTAGAGAGATGCGGGAGCTTCCCACTCTAACCCATGTTAGAAAGGGAATTTTCAAAGTTTTTTGAGCACTATTACACACACAATCTAGAGAGAGATGGAGATATAGAGAGAGAGTGATATATATGTTGTATATCAGACTTGTTCAACCTCTGGAAAGCGAGGGGAGGCCCTCCCTTTATAGAAAAATCAATTTACAAAGCTTCCAAAGGAAGCTAACTAAGGATGAAATCCCTCTATACACGTGTATAGAGGGCAGAGTTTGTGCTCACCAGCTGGCACAACACAATGCATGAAAAAGGCAAAGAAAAGGTGCCGGCCAGAAAAGGAGTCGATCGACCAAGACAAAGGCCGGTCGGCCACAAAAGGGGGCTAGTCGGCCAAACATTTGTCCGATAAGGGCAAAACATGGCCGGTGGCATCATGCCACAGCTGGTGGGTTTCAGTGATGGCTAACAGGCCACTTCCCACACTCAGAAGTACAAAACACAAGTGTTTGGTCCACAACCAAGCACAAAACAGGCAAATTAAGAGATCCTGAGGCAAGGCGCATGGCTGAGACCTCCGGGAACTCAAAACGAATGCAAGCATGGATGATCACCGAGTGTTCAAACGGTGACGTCCAAGTCTTGAGGACAGTCAAAAATGGGGTGTCTATAGTTGCCCCTCTTTGACAGAACTCGAAAGTCATAACAATGACGGGAGCGAATGTCAAAGCCCAGAGACGACCCATTTTTGACAAGGCCGAAGACTCAGACAAAGCATACAAGCTAGAGACGAAGATATGCGCCCGAAGGCAGGGGCAACATGCAAGAACAATGCACAAAGCCGAGCATAACTTATGATCATGCAAAGAAAGCTGTAACGAAGCCTAATATGCAACAGTTTTAAGCAAGCTAAAAACCAAACTACATTACAATGCAAAAAGGATGTAAAAGAATTATGTAATTCTCGCTACGTTTGACGTGGAGAATACAATACCTGTGCGGTTCGTCTGGTCGTGCCAGCTTCAAATGAACGGTACATACAATATTGTGCCTGAAAGAGAAAGAAAACTTAACAGATACAACATCGTTAGAAGTATGCATAACAATGCAATTGAAAGGTGCGTGACAACGCAAGTGAAGTTGTGCATAACAATGCAATGCACTAACAAGTGCTGGTAGAGTGCGCAAGATAGCGCGATTGAAATGCATGCAAAATGCAATGGGATGTAATGCACTAACAAGTGCATGTATGCAGTGCGCAAGATAGCGCGATGCACAAAATAGCAACATTGAAATGCACAAGATAGTGCGATTGAATGCATGCGAAATGCAAAGGGGATGCACAAAACAATGCGATGCGCAAAATAGAGCGATTGAATGCATGCAAAATGCAAAGGGATGCACAAAACAGTGTGATGCGCAAAATAGCGCGATTGAATGCATGTAAAATGCAAAGGGATGCACAAAACAATGCGATGTGCAAAATAGCGTGATTGAATGCATGCAAAATGCAAAGGGATGCACAAAACAGTGCGATGCACAAAATAGCGCGATTGAATGCATGCAAAATGCAAGGGGATGCACAAAACAGTGCGATGCGCAAAATAGCGCGATTGAATGCATGCAAAATGCAAGGGGATTTACAAAACAGTGCGATGCGCAAGATAGCACGATTGAAATGCATGCAAAATGCAATGTGAAATGTAATGCACTAACAAGTGCAGGTATGCAGTGCGCAAGATAGCGCGATGCGCAAAATAGCGCGATTGAAATGCACAAGATAGTGCGATGCACAAAATAGCGCGAATAAAATGTATGCAAAATGCAATGAGATGCGCAAAACAGTGCGATAAGGTGATAATGTAGTAGATACAAAAGGGTGTATAAACACATGTAAGTAAAACACACGCGAAAACGTATGCAATGTGTATAGGAACTTGAACACATATAAGTAAAGCATAACACGACAACGCATGCAATGTGTATAGGAACTTGAACACATATAAGTAAAGCATAACGCAACAACGCATGCAATGTGTATAGAAACTTGAACACATATAAGTAAAGCACGACGTGACAACGCATGCAATGTGTATAAGAACTTGAACACATATAAGAAAAGCGTAACGCGACAAGGCATGCAATGTGTATAGGAACTTGAATGGAAGGGTACAAGACAATGCAACCTAAGAATGCGAAACAATGCGGGTGGGAAGGTGCAAGACAATGCAACCTAAGAATGAAATAATGTGGGTGGAAGGATACAAGACAATGCAACCTAAGAATGCGAAACAACGCAGGTGGAAGGGTGCAAGACAATGCAACCTAACAATGAAATAATGTGGGTGGAAGGATGCAAGACAATGCAACCTAAGAATGCGAAACAACGCGGGTGGAAGGGTGCAAGACAATGCAACCTAAGAATGAAATGATGTGGGTGGAAGGATGCAAGACAATGCAACCTAAGAATGCGAAACAATGTGGGTGGAAGGGTGCAAGACAATGCAACCTAAAAATGAAATGATGTGGGTGGAAGGATGCAAGACAATGCAACCTATATTCTGTATGCAATGAATGCATGTGATGTATGCCATGTACAATGCAATAGGCATACTAGATGATGCAGTAGATAGATACATGATAATGCAAATGAAACACGCATAACAATGCAAGATAGAGAAATGCATGACAATGCAAGTGTGGCGTGCATGACAACGCATAACATATGTGCATAATAACGCGAGTAGGAGTGCATGACAATGCATGTGAGGTACGCATGACAATGCTACCTAAACAAGATGCATAACAATGCAAGCATGGCGTATGAGACAACGCACAAAAAGTGTGCATAACAATGCGAGTGAAATGACGTATAATCCACGCGCATTCATGACAAAACGTTGTAACGTAACACATGTGGAGAAACTTCCGAATCTCGCAAGAGACAAAAGGATACCAAAAGGATACACCGCATACGTATCAAGTACCACGCACAAAAGGCACGGCTCAAGGTCAACACGAAGGCCAGTCAAGCTTCGGAAATGCACTCTCTTGCACTGTGTTGAGCAAAGAAGGTCCCAAACCACATTAATGACCCAAACAAGGGTGTAGGAGGTTCACCGGCCACTGGGGAAGACCACTGGCCATGCATCAACCACAAAACAAGGCCATCGGCCATCTATTTGGCCGACCGGCCAAAAATGCCTGTATCGGGGCTGCTTTGTCCTTTGGCCACGGGTCTTTAAATATAGGGCTTCTAGCCCTTAATTCTTCACTTGCCCAAACTCGAAAACTTCCCCCCTTCTCTCTAGGTGATTTTCCTCCTCTCGATCCCCTTCTTTCCTTGGTTTTCGGGCCCATTTCGTTGTTTGCTTCGCAAAATCCTTCCGATTTCGCACATTTTGAACCGAACAAAACTTGATTTCGGTGTAGTTTTCTTGATTTTCATCACCTAAGTTTTGTTTCTCCCAAGTTTTGCCCGGTCTTCATGCCCTTTTCCGCACTTCGACATTTTCTCCCAGTTTCCACCCTCCCGGGGTTGACCTTAGGGTTGACTTTTCACATTCGTGCTCGGTTTTCACATTTTTGGCCATTTTCACACTATTCTTGAGATGGCAGACGATCTCCCACAGGGCGGGGCTACCCTGCAGATGGACGTGGATCCCCAGGTCGAGCTCCTTTCTCTCTACATCCGACCGTTCGACCCGGCGACCTATCGGCCGTCGATACATGTGCTTCTTCCTGACAGCCTTCGTCACTTCAGGAGCTATGAGCGACGCGTGCCACTAGAGCTTCTGCTGCGCGAGCTAGAGTCACATCTGTCCTATGGTGCTTCTGAGGTACACTCTTCCCTGTTTCATTTTCTGCAAAGTAGAATACCTAACTGCAATAGTTAATTCTGTTCTTTAACTGTTTGGCCTGGATACACCGATACATCGCATGCTGTAGTTCACTACGAGCACACCCGCACCTGATATCTGTTTGAATCTGAACACTGAACCACTCAAACACACTGATACATCACATGCTGTAGTTCACTGCAAGCACACTCGCACTCGATATCTGTTTGAATCTGAACATGTGCACATACGCTGTATTTTCCACTGAACCACTCAAACACACTAATACATCACATGTTGTAGTTCACTGCGAGCACATCCACACCCGATATCTGTCTGAATGTGAACACGCGCACACACGCTGTATTTTCATCAATTCTGAGTGCTTTCAACGTTGTATTTGTAACACTGCTTCGCCAATGTTTGTTTTGACCACAGGGGGATTCCCATCCCTTCCGGGGGTATGGAAATGTTGCCGCCAGAGCTTGGTACATGGAGTTGCCTGATGCGGTTCGTCGTATTGTCGATAGGGCCGGATTTGGGACTTTTTGCATGGGACTCTCGGGTCTCACTACGAGCAGGCCCCTTCTTGCTGCTCTAGTGGAGAGGTGGTGGGACACCACCAAATCCTTCCACCTTTTTGCCACCGGGGAGATGACGATGACTCCCTTCGACTTCTCCATGCTCACAGGCATCGGAGTGGGGGTGATCCGATCCCCTTCGATACAGACATGGACGAGTGGGACGCCGCTCAAATGTACCTGCTCGGTGCTCAGCCACCTCTCGCTCGAGCAGGGTTCGTGCGATACTCATGGTTCGAGGATCATTTTCGGATCTAGGCGCCCACTACCCAGGAGGAGGAGGAGCAGTACGCTCGTGGCTTTATCATGTTTCTGCTAGGGACGACACTTTTCGCTGACCGGGTGAACACCATGGCCCTCTACTTGCTGAGCGCACTGGTGGATGTGACACAGATCCGCTGCTATGACTAGGGTGGTGCCGGCTTGGCCACTCTTTACGGGTACATGAGCTCAAGTTCCCGCCTCAGTAGGCAGTTACTCGGAGGCTACTAGCGAGCTTGGGAGGTACATGTTCCCTTTCCTGTCTTTTTAGTTCTGTTTTAATTATCTGCACTCTATACATTCTGCGCACACGCAATCTGTTGTACATTGACTGTACATTGCACACACTACACAACACACTGCACACATTGCACAATACACTGTACACTATTTTCTGATTTTTGCTTTTATCTGTACACTGCTTTATCTGATAAGCCTACTGGTGTTTGCTCTATTTCATTTTGTAGTTGTGCGTGTATGCCTACTTTCCGAGGCTTTCCCCAGTACCGGACGAGGAGATGCCCCCCACAGTCCCATTTTCTCACCGCTTCGACGTGAGGTGCGAGTGGAGGCCACGGGAGCCCTTTATGTTCTTTCGCCGCTACGTTGACACTATCACCGCAGCCGAGGTATGTCCAACATTTCAGTTTATTGGCTTTTCTTTGCCATGTACCCTAAACATCAGATAACAAACTGTATTTACTACTATTTGCAGAGATCACTTGGCAGCCATGGGGCTCGTTGCCCATTGCAGTTCGGGAGTGGTATGCCGGCGCTCAGGAGACTGCCAGATTCAGAGTCTTATTCGAGGGTCCGGTTTGTCGTGCCCGGGACTTTGGGGAGCCCTTCTTGCGGCAGACCTTGGGCGTGCCAGAGCAGCCGATTCCAGCACCTCCTCCTACCCATGCGAGGGACACTGAGAGGTATTCCTTAGCAGAAATGATGAGTTACACCATCGACGGGAGCCATGAGCGCTATGTAGACGAGGGCGACTACGCGGAGTTCGTCCAGACCTATATCATGTGACCTCTGGCCGGTACCAGCCGAGTTGAGAGAGAGAGAGACCAGCGGCGCCAGCTGCGAGAGCAAAAGCATCGCAGGCACCTCGGGCCCGAGGTAGGAGTGGGCCCCGGAGAGGGCAGAGAGCTGGGTGGCCCGAGCTGCCTACTATGATGACTTGCCGAGGGTAGGATGGGGAGACTTACCAGATCCCCATCGCTCCCTCTCCACCTGATCACGAGCTAGTCAGATTCTACGGCTTGCCTCCGGTATGTACTACGGCATTTTGCATCTTATACAGTCATTTCATTTTATTTCTCTTGATGTTCTGCAGAATACTGATGTTTCTAACACTCTTGCAGACTTCTGCCGAGTACACTCACCAATCTTTGGAGTTGACTGCCTCCGTGATGGGGATGCTACAGCAGAGCCTCGACCTGCTGGCTGTCTACAGTATCCCGGTAAGCTCTTTCAACCACAGCATCGAACTGTGCATAATCTGTTTCACACATAATCTGATGCATCGCACTGTCAACATGGCACTTGATACACGGCCCTCACGGCGTTGATACATTGTAACCCGCATACTGCTCATAGCATTGCTCACGGCATTCGTACACTGCACTCAGTCACTTTACTCTGTACCAATATACTGCTCACAACACTCATACACTGTACTCATACACTGTATTCTGTTCTGATATATTGTTCATAGCATCCATACACTGCACTCACACACTGTATTCTGTTCTAATATACTACTCACGGCATTCATACACTGTATTCACACACTGTATTCTGTTTTATCTGCAACTGATGCATTTGCCATTTGTCCTTTTCAAGCCCCGTTCCAGATGTCGACTGCAGGGGGTGCTCCAGCAGGATCGTCTGCATCTGCCTGAGGAGGAGGGAGAGCAGGGCGACGAACCGCAGTACACCCCCGCACCAAGGCGAGGCGCACTCATGTTGGGAGCAGCTCATGAGCACCGATTTCGGACGATGATGAGTCCGAGACAGAGGCAGAGGCAGAGTCATCGGAGGATGAGAGTGGAGATGATTCACGCTCGAGCTCAGATGGTGGAGTCGGCGACGATGCTCTTGGACCTTCGTCCAGGAAGAGGATGAGGACAAACTCTTATGCTTGAGACCATTTGACATTGATCTAGACTTTCGTTTTCCTTGTCTTGTTCAGACTTTTTTGTTGCTTTTCCCTTCTTTTTTGCTTTTCTTTTTGCTGGTAGCTTGAGCACATTGTACTACCGCAGGCAGGTTTTGTTTTCTTCAAAACTATGTACTTGAAAGGATGATGGAATGAAACAAACTTTTTCCTAAAAAAGTGTTGCATCGCATATTTCATACAACACACCACATCATATTACATAACAATGTAATTGAATTGGAAATTGAGTAAGCATGTATCATCAGGTCAGGTAGACCAACGTAACAACTTAACTCAATAAGCAACCATAAAACCTTGACAAGTTTACAACTCGATAAGTAAAGAGCAACAACTCGATAAATAAAATTGCGACAACTTGGTAATCGAGTGAGAAACAACTCGATAGACGAATGAGCAACAATTTGATGAGTAACAACTCGATAAGCAAATAAGCAACAACTCAATAAACAAAATTGAAGTAATACAAGTGTGACTTTGCAAAATCAGCACCGGAAGGCACTGGCAGTGGAACTAATCACAAGTTCCCAACATGTTCAACACAAAGTGTTCGCTTTGAACACACCGCTCGCAACACAGTACTCTGTTCATTTTGGTCATACGGCCCATGCAAGACACTGCTGATTCTGAATACACAGCCCATTCTGAATATTGCTCATTCTGAACTCACAGCCCATAACACAACATTCGATTTATTCGGCATGTATCTAATTCTGAACAAAACAAACAGTTCGATTCAAACAAACGGGATGCAAAGATGGGATTGGCAGAAGTTGAAACATACTCAGATGCTCCAAATGTGGAAGAACAAATGTGGAGAATGGCACAGCACTCTAAGTACAAAGTGATTCATTTTGAAAATCGAGAAATGAATTCTCAATCGGGTATTGAGCCTACTACTGAACACAGCGAAAACGGACTCAACAACAAAAACGAAAAGGTATGCAACCTAAAAACACAAACACTTGAAACGACTCAAGACAAGAATCGAGACAAACAAAAGACACGACATTCAGATGTGTTACAAAAGCGAGAGGCCAGTTTCTCCAGGTATTGTTTCCCACTCTTTCTCATTTGTGATTCTCACATCACTCGGCCCTCGGCTCTTTTTTCTCTGAAAAAGCCATTTTCCTCACTTTTTCTCTCAGCGCACATCTCTCTATTCTTCAATCTCTCATTTTTTTTTTATCCCTCCCCGGGGTGGTTTGATGGATAAACAAAAGGTTGTGGGTTCATGCCCAACACTATTAGCTCACGGCTATCTCCTCCGGTGTTATTTAGTCAAGGCCCCAGAAGAGGGAATTGAGTAACTTGATCCACTCGAGTTCGTGCTTCGCACTTAGCTTGATACCTCGTTGCTTGGAGGGTATGTGCGCTTTCAGCCCTTTGTTGTTAACCTCAGTTGTGACCTTTTCTGGCAAATAGAGTGCCCTTCTTGGCAAGTATGTTGACAATGGGGAAAAGACAGAACACCTGACTCAACTGTGCCCCTAGTTCATCATTTTGACCATCTTTTTGTATTGGTTCTCTACTAAAACAATTTTGACCAATATAAGAGTTAGATCAACAAACTTGTTTCAACTTTTCTGATTCAAAATCATGTGAGTTAGGTTATGAGCACTGAAAATTTTCCTGTTTTAGGTCCAAAGAAAGGTCTAATTTTTTGGAAACATGGAATAATTTTCGAGAAAATTAGTCAACCTCAATAAAAATTCTGAAAAACTATTTTTGCAAACGACCACTGCTCTATGAGCACGGAACCTACTCTTGAGATGTACAACCTCAAATCGGAAGTAATGGAAAATTGCCCCTTGTCTGAATGGCATCGCAGCACACTGAATGGTAACGAAAAGTTGCCCCTTGTTTGAATGGTATTGCGGCGCATGGGCAACGGAAAGTTGCCTCTTATTTGGATGGGCACCGCAGTGCATTGTAATCAATTCTCATAGCGATGGTCACAACCGAACTCTCGGATACAGAGAAGACAACGATGATCAGAACCATTAGATGGACATAGTCATTTTTAGAAGTGTTTATGGCTGGAATTCAGGATGAAGTTGCCTACGTATCCCAAACATGGGAATCAAGCCTTACGTAGTTCCGGTTAAGGTACACTCGGGTATTAACCTCTCCTTTTGCACTCTAACTTTTGCCAAGGCCACCTTTCTGGGTTTTCAACCTTGCGAGCTTTGTTTTTCTTTTCATTTCTTTTCATCTTTTTTTTTTCATTTTCTTCATTTTTCTCTTCTTTTCTTTTTTGTTCTTCTTTTTTCTTTGCTCTAACTTTTGCCAGGGTCGCCCTTCTGGGTTTTCGGCCCAGCGAGCCTCTCAAGGGTAAAAGTGCAGCTTTGTCCATGTCAAATGGTTTTTGAGATCTCGAAGTCATCTGAATCCATTTTCTCCTATTCTGGGATTTGGCATTCTTGCCACTCTTTGTTGATTTGCAGAATGATCCATCTTCAGCCCTTCGAGCACATTTGACATTTTTGCCCCTAGTTCGAGGGGCGGTTTTGATCTAGCTTTGCAAGCTTCTTTTGACGACATCTGATCTTCTTGATTTGACTTTCTTGCCCTTAGTTCGAGGGTAGCTTCAAATCTGGCCACACAGGCCTCACATTGTGGTTGACCGTTGAACATTCTAAATCTAAGTTCAAGGTTTGAAAGTGAGGGGTTGAGTCTTGAGGCTGAGAGCGATCCTAAGCTGCACAATCTCAAGAGCGATTCCACACAAGTCTTCGCAGGACCGCGCAAAACATTTTCTTGAAATCTTTTAAGAAAGCGACTAGTCGCTCGTGCTGAAGACAGTGCGGAATCAATCTGGATCAAGCCAGGATCCTTCTCAGTACTCACATTAACAAACATGATCTCAATCATTAAGGGCTTAGCATGCCTCTCTTTCTCTCAATTGATCAAATTTTGCAAAACCCAAGGAATTCCTTCCTCTTTGTTTTCATCACAATGTTCAAAAAGGTTTTGAAAAACTTAGGTCAATACAATGAGTTCAAAGCACAAGAAAGGAGGCAAAAAACACTGCCGTTTCATTCTAGACTTGCTGGCACAACAGGCTCGAAGTAGCAATAGGCACAAAAACATGACAGCCACAGCTGTTTCGTTCAGATTTCTTGGTCGCAACTGGCTCCACAGTAGAGACAGACTCAAAAGAAAGGAAAAGACAAGCACAAAATATGACAATGGTGTCCGAGGTAACAACTACGGGATCCAACTCCTATACAGCAGGACTGACTCGATACAACAAGACAGACCTTTAAGTAAAAAGGCTGACTCAAAAAAAGAGACAGACTCAAAACAAAGCCATAGAATTGACTCAATACCCAAGTCAGAGTGTACAAAAGTCATCATTCACACAATGCTCAAAACAGTGTGTGCAAAACGCCACATCTGAAATAAACCGAGTGTCGCCCGCAGGCGGTCCAACCCCTGATCACATACTTGTACCATCTTCGAAGTCCAAAAACTCAGTGTTGACAGAATTTGCTGAGCTTGGCGGGAGGACAACCCCGTTGTCAAACAGATCCTGTACTTCGTGACGAAGACGGAAACAACTGTCGGTGGTGTGACCGGTCTGTTGGTGGTACGCACAGTACTTGGTAACATCATGACCCGGTGGAAGATGAGCAGGGAGAGGTTGAGGCTCAAGGGGTTTAAGATGTCCCTTTTCAGCAAGGATTTGAAGCGCCTAAGACAAAGGCATGTAGAGGGCATGAAAAACCTTGCGCCTTCGGGGCAGGTACTTCAAAGTCTGTGGATTTTTACTGGGCGCACTAGCAAAAGGATCAGCAGGTGCTGTCTTGGCTCTCTAATCTTTCCCAGGTGTAGGGTTAGAATGGAAAAGAATTTTTTGGCTATGACAAGCCCTATCCCGATTTTCCCTTTCGCTTGTACTGCTCTCAGCCTGAGTGGGGAAGATATCATCCACAGTCTTAGCCACGACCGAGAGTACTTGCTGCTTATTCAATCCCCCAGCTTTCAGAGCCTCAACGGCTTGCTAGAGTTGTGCATAGGGATCTGCGTCTGCCTTCATTTTGTCCTTTTCACTAGCCTCAGCTTGGTGGACAATTTGGGTTGCTTGATCAAAGTGAGGCCTTGTTGTTGTTGACATATCATTGCCAGAGCTCAAGACAGCTTTCGGTTGGCTGAGCTCAATTACAATTCGCCCCAGTAGCGGAGGCTCCTGCGGCATGAAATTTCCGGCATACGATGCAGTTGGTGGCGGAGCTGACATCCCATAGGCTAGGTCAGCCACAGATCTCTGGAGGTCGCCGATCATTTCCATTAACTCAAATATGGTGGGTTCACGAGCTTGAAACAACTGGGGTTCCCAGATCGGGCACGCAACAGGCGATCTGGGTGGGTGTGATATCTCAACATTGGTCTCACCTTGTAAGATGATCCCTTGGTTTAGTGCGGCATCCATAACCACATCTTCCTCTAAATTCTGTGACATCATAGACCCGCTGAACTGAACGGAGGTAATGTGACTGGTGACTTGATTGATCAGATACCTGCCTTGCTTTGGCGAAGGAGAACACTGGCTATTCTAAACTCAGATCTCTAAAATTCCCCCCCTCCTCTTTGAAAGAGAAAACAGGCAGCGTCTTAGCCCAATTTTACCCAAACAATCATAAGCACAACTGAATAATGGTATTTGATCACTGATCACTGTTCCCCAAAACTACTGCCCCAAAACTGTGCCTGATACCCGCAGGTATAACTAATTCTCAATACACTGAACTGATGCCCAGAGGCCTGATGCCCAGACTTGCAAACGGATATGTGTGTTCCCTATAGAGGTCAACTCTAAAAGCACATATAACAAGCAAATGAGAGTCAAAACACCCCTATGTTGGGGTAGGGTTTCCCTGTCCTATTTTGTCAAGAGCTAGGGTTTCACTACGCACACAGCGGTTCCAAACAACCTACAATCGGTTAAGCAACCTGTCCTAGTTTGAAATGGTCAATATGGATTCCGATATGCACTAGGTCGAATGGTCAAAAAGGGTGGCCCGGTAAAAATCGGGGTTTGTGTTCCCATCGTGGCAAAGCCCGTAACCGGTCAGCCGTATGGCACGCTTCTCAAAGCGAGCCTCTGGCAAATCGTTCAGGAATAGCATATGGCAAACACGGTGTCCTAGGCGCACCAATGCAAATGCAATGCAAAAAAAAAAACACATAAGTGTAATCCAAACAAGATATCATGAGTTTGAGTCAAGTTCTCTAAATCCCCAGCAGAGTCGCCAGAAACTATAGACGTCCCTGAACATCCCGGGAGGGAATCCCATTCTGTTAATTTGGGGTTCACTACAGTTCAGACTCAAATGTCACGGTTCTTAATCTGATCCCGCAATGTGCAATGTGAGACTAATAAATCACCAAAGAGTCCAAATCCGGCAAATCGTTTTGAAAACAAATTTTTGAAAGAAGTGCCAAACATGGACTGTTTTGCCAGATACAGAGTCGTCACCTAAATATATATTTTGGGGGGATTTAGGAAACCCTGACTCGTGCCTAAGGCCACGTGTCCGTCATCACCAAAGTTGCCTCGGCTCGAGAACTTGGGTACGATTGGGGACGGTCAGCTATGAGCACCCCCGCTCGCCCGATCAAAGATCAGCCACTACTAAAATGATATCTTGTTTTTGAAAACACATGAATTCTTATTTCGATTATTAGCTAGAATTTACTATGTGATGCACACACCACACAAGTATAGACTAGATCGCCTAATTTGGAATAAAGCATCGCATATCCGTTTATTTGGAAAATGGTTTGAGGTTTGCTACTCGCAAGTAGGCTAAAAATATGGATTTCAATGAATTGTCCCAATTCAAGTAATCCAACCTTCAGCCACAGGCATTCTGGCAGTTAATCACATAAGCAGTTAGCGTCATGGTAAGCATGCTATCATGGCCGTCACTCACACACATGCAAGGATGCTAAAGCATGAAAGCTTACCTAGTACTCCGAGCCAAAATAGAAACTAGTTAGTAATCAATGCATGATCCTAGTTCATGTTAGCAATGGCTAATGCAACGCATATAGAATGCAGCTAGAATAGGCTCGGCTATTCTAAGAATGGCATGTGAAATGCAACAACTCGATGCACATATTCAAATTGGAATTGAAATACAATGCGGTTATCATGATGCGCCGAGCCCGGTGTGTGCAATACAAATGAATGAATGAAAACATGCAGAGCATAAGTATGCTAATTGAAACATGCCCTAAACTAACCATCAAAAGCAGGTAAGTAAAAAGGAGAAAGACGTGGGGTTGGAAGACATTCACACACTCACGCACACTTATTACAAAATCCGCCCTCTCGACGGAGGGTCCGAAAGAATAATACAAATTGAATAAATAATTAACTATTCTAGCTAATTAATTATTATAGACCACTTAGCTAGTTAAGCAAATTAACTAAGCTAATAAAGCGGTAAAACAACCTCGAGGAGAGGGGCAAATGCACGCATGCTCGACTCCGCTCGGAAATCTATCGCCATGCCATAGTTGCCTCTGTTTACACTGCTCTGTACCTCTGAAGACTGCACAAGTCCTAGGTATGCTTCAGAATCACTCAATGATCACTGTGGGATTCCACCGGCCAAGAGGAATGGTCACCGGCCATGTAAAAGTGGTCATCGACCAGTTGTGGGGCCATCGGCCAACAATTCATGGCCGGCCAGCATTGAATGTGGTCGGTCGGCCATCTCTTCCTGCAGAACCCTATTTGGCAACAGCAGAGGACAGACAAGACATGCCAATGCATTTCAAAGCAATGTTTTCCCTACCACCCTCCTCATCATGTTTGAGACTCAAAGGAGTGTAGGCCTCGACTCTCGAGCCACCAATCACGCATTTCAATGCATGATGGCCAAAGGTGTCAGAGGTGCATGTTGATGTAAAATGAATGCAACAAAACATATGAATGCCTAGAACTCTATCATGCTTGGATCAAGAGCGTCGGCGACCGAGGATTGAGGTACGTTTCGTCACTTCAAGTACAAAACGTCCCTCGGTCCTCGTGTTTGGTTTGACACCCTAAACCTCCTCGTGTTTGGTTTGACACCCCAAACCAAACACAATGCAATGCATGCGAGCATGTATACAAAATGCAATGCGAAACATGCAATTAAGGCAATGTAATATGAACAATGCAACTTAAAATGCAAGCAGTATGGTAATGTAATAGGCATGTGATACTACCATGCAATCTAGGTATGTAAATATATCGATGGATAAGCATGTGACAATGACACTAACCGACAAGGATGCGACAACATGCAATGCGGTAGGCTCGCAACAATGCACTAATACATGATCCATGGACTTACACTAAGGATGGATAGGCCTCAGCCATGTCCAAAGCAGTGGCCAATAATGATGTAACAAAAGCACGAATCACACATGCAAGCATGCATGCACCAAGGCCCATCACTTAAGGCATAAAAGAGGCAATTCCAAGCATACTTAAAAGAGACAAACATGGGCCTTTTACAAACATGCTGAGCTCTGAAATCATGCTAAAAGGAGTGCCAAATCCAAACACACAAGTGAAACATAGCATGCAAAGGGGCCCAAAGCTTGAGACTAACCAAAGGGTTCAAACCATAGCCATACCAACCAAGCCTTAAAGGGCCAAAATGACTTAAATCAGTCCTAGGGTAGACCAAAACAAGACTAGAACATGTGTGAAACATGGCCAAAACATGTTAAGAAATAGGCACCAAAACAAAGGCATTCAAGACTACAAAGAGAGCACTCCATTACAACTATCACAACCAAATATGGCATGGACTTTTCAACAAAAAACAGAGTTATAATATACCAAAATGAGCCCTGGAACCCACTGATATGGCAGCTTGAAGACTTAAACAGAGAGGCATGCACAATGACTCATTTTAAGGCACAAAAGAGCAACTCTTCAAAGCATTGAATGGATGACAAATGCAAGTATACAAGCATGAAACATGGACTGAAATAGCATGATAAGTGATCCCAAATCACTGAAATAGCCCAAATGAAGCATGTTCATGACTCACACACCCAAACCTAGCAAGCTAAAATGCAAAGTGGCTATAGAAAGCATGGCAAGCATGACCCAAAAGACCAAAAACAGAGCTTAAGCATGTCACAACATAGCTAAAAGCTTCATGAAGTCAAGCTAAAACATGCAAGCATGGTGGTCTAAATGCATGATGCATGCTTAGGCAAATGAGGGGATTGTAAGGCAAGTGTATGATGCATGCAATGGGCCACCAATCCGACTAAAAACAGAGATATAATATGACTAAATAACACCAAAAAAAACTCTAGAATGGAGCCAAATAAAGCTAAGCCAACATGCTACCTTTATGAGCCCTAAATGCAAGCAAATGAGACACAAAGGGAGAGGGGTGTCCCTCCCCTATACATGACCTCAAAACCACTTCTGTACCACTAAAAATCCTCTGGATTTCAGTGGTAAGAAGGCCAAAACAAAAGGGTTACAAAGCCCAAAAAAGAGGACACAAAAAGAAGCCAAACAAGGCCTAAGAGGGGGTGGATCACCCCCAACACAAAAGTAACCTTAATGAAACATCTTAAGCATGAAAATAAAATACTTTTATCAGTTATACACTAAGCTCGAAACAATATGCAAAATGGTCTAAAGCCTTAAGAAAAAATGGGGAATAAAAGGGTAAGTTCACACCCTTGAAGAACACTTCAAGAACAGCAACTTCAGCACCTCCTTTCGATCAAAAATAACTTAAAAACTCTGAAACCAGCCTCTCAATACCTCAATAGGTGTTTTAGTGTAAAACTAAGAACAAAATACCCTTTTGAGCACTATTACACACACAATCTAGAGAGAGGGGGAGATATAGAGAGAGAGTGATATATATGTTGTATATTAGAGTTGTTCAACCTTTGGAAAGGGAGGGGAGGCCCTCCTTTTATAGAAAAATCAATTTACAAAGCTTCTAAAGGAAGCTAACCAAGGATGAAATCCCTCCATATACGTGTATGGAGGGCAGAGTTTGTGCTCACCAGCTGGCACAGCTGGCATGCACAATGCCTGAAAAAGGCAAAGAAAACGTGCAGGCCAGAAAAGGAGTCGATCGACCAAAACAGAGGCCAGTCGGCCACAAAAGGGGGCCGGTCAGCCAAACATTTGGCCAATAAGGGCAAAACATGGCCGGTGGCATCATGCCACAGCCGGTGGAATTTAGTGATGGCTAACAAGCCACTTCCCACACTCAGAAGTACAAAACACAAGTGTTTGCTCCACAACCAAGCACAAAATAAGCAAGTTAAGAGATCCTGAGGCAAGGCGCGCGGCCTAGACCTCCGGGAACTCAAAACAAATGCAAGCATGGATGATCACCGAGTGTTCAAACGGTGACGTCCAAGTCTTGAGGACGGTCAAAAATGGGGTGTCTACACAAGCACGTGGATTTCAAACAAGATTCAACATGTATTACACACTTTATGTCCAAACATGGAAATTTATAGCAATTTCCTACATGCATGCATCTATTGGCTTCAAATACAACAACATCAACTCAATTTCCTCATAATCAATTTAAGCCATGCTCTTGACCATTATTCAAACTTGAATTCACAAGATTACAAACTAGGATCCATAAATTACACACCTAGAGGCTTAATTCTCCCAATCTATAGCAAAATCTTGAGTTTAATCTTCAAGAGGTTCAAGTCTTGAACCAAAATTGCACAACTCTCCCTTTTCTCTTCTATAGCCGACCCTCTCCCCTTTCTTAGAGTTCTCTTCAGCCAAATGAGAATTAAAGAGAGAATTTGAGTGAAAGTGGCCCACTATAAACCCCTACTCAACACAATATTTTAATATACGGTATTTGGGCACTTAATCCATTAATTTAATCAATTTAATCTGATCCGAATCAATTTTCAATCAAATTTCACCATAAGGTCAAAAAATTATGCCAATCACGATGGCGCAATCAATTTCGGGTTCTGTGGCCGATAAGGCCTTCAATTTAAATTCCAAGACAGATAATCAAACAGATATTCCTACGGTGAACATATAGAAATTCAAAACCACATATTTTCACATAGTGGCACACAAAATCATATCAAACACATAATCACATTCATAATAAGGACCAATTAGAATAATACGGAGCAAGGTTATCACAGGTTGAATAACTATTAAACATTACAGCAAACCGTGGCTGACTCTCTCTAACTCTCTCTGTCGTTCTCCGCCTTCTCATTTTTGTTCTAGGAACTAATTAGGTTAGGCAACTAATAGCTTGATTAGTTTAAGTGGCCAAGTTTAACTAAAACAAATCTTGCTTAGCCTCAAAGCAAGAGAATTCACTGAGTAATTGTAGATCACCCAAGTGTTAAACTCTCAAGTCCGAAAGGATGAAGTTTAATTCACTTTAGTTTTCAAATCCCATTCTTTTCCCTAACGTTAACGTCTATATCTCTAGGAGACAGTTTCTCTCTAACTCTCTCCGTTTTTCTGTAACTTCTCTCTAACGTTCTAGGCAACTAATAGTTTCATCAGCTTAAGTGGCCAAGTTTAACCTAAACTAATCTTGCTTAGCCTCCAAGAAAGAGATTTTACCGAGTAATTGTAGCCTGACGATATTAGTTTGACTTAAGCACCTGATTTAAACTTTTCTAAATCATCTAAGTGTTAAATACTGAAGTCCAAAATGATGAATTTAGAATTCAATTTAATTTTAATCGTATTTCCTTTTCTTTTCTCTAACTTTCTCTTCTAGCTCTCAAGAAGAAAGTTTCTCTCTAACTCCCTCCGTCCTTCTCCACCCTTCTCTGTTTTGTTTGAGGAACTAATTAGGTTTGGCAACTTATAGCTTCATTCTCTTAAGTGACCATGTTTAACTCAAACTAATCTTGCTTAGCTTCCAAGAAATAGAATTCACTGAGTAATTGTAGCTTGGCGATGCAGGATAACTGAAGGAACTAATTTAATGTTTTGTAAATCACTTAAGTGTTCAATTCTCAAGTTCAAAAGCGTGAATCTGAATTCACTTAGATTTTAAACCTATTTCCTTTTCTTTTTTCTAACTTTCTCTTCCAGCTCTTAAGAAGAAAGCTCCTCTCTAACTCGCTCCGTCGTTCCCAACCCTTCTCTCTTTTGTTCTAGGAACTAATTAGGTTAGGCAGCTAGTAGCTTCATTAGCTTAAGTGACCGAGTTTAACTCGAACTAATCTTGCTTGGCCTCCAAGAAAGAGAATCTACAGAGTAATTGTAGCTTAACGATAACTTTTTAACTTAAGCAACTCATTTAATGTTTTCTAAATCACCCAAGTGTTCAATTATCAAGTCCAGATGTGGGAATTTGAATTCGCTTTAATTTGCATCCTATTTTCGTTTCTTTTCTCTAACTTTCTCTTCTAGATCTCATGGAGAAAGTTTCTCTCTAACTCTCTCTGTCCGTCTCCAACTTCTCTCTTTTGTTCTAGGACTAATAGTTTCACTAGCTTAAGTGGCTAAGTTTAACTCAAACTGATCTCGCTTAGCCACCAAGAAAGAGATTTTACAGATTAATTGTAACTTAACGATATTAGTTTGACTTGAGCGCATCATTAAAGGCTTTCTAAATCGCCCAAGTGTTTGATTCTCAAGTCCAACAGGATCAATTGGAATTCCCTTTAATTTTCATTCTATTTCCTTTCTTCTCTCTAATTTTCTCTTCTTGTTTTGAAGAAGAATGTTTCTCTCTAACTCTCTCCGTCCTTCTCCATCCTTCTCTCTTTTGTTCTATGAACTAATTAGCTTATCCAACTATTAGTTTCTTTAGCTTAAGTGGCCATGTTTAACTCAAATTAATCAAGCTTATCCACGAAGAAAGAGAATTTACTGAGTAATTGTAGTTTAACGATATTAGTTTCACTGAAGCAAATGACTTAATGTTTTCTAAATCACCTAAGTGTATATATCTCAAGTCCAAAATGATGAATTGGAACTCACTTTAATTTTCATCATATTTCCCTTTCTTTTCTCTAACTTTCTCTTCTAGCTCCCAATAAGAAAGTTTCTCTCCAACTTTCTCTGTCCTTCTCCAGTCCTCTCCTTCTTCTTCTAGGAACTAATTACCTTAGGCAACCAACAGTTGCATTAGCTTAAGCGACCAAGTTTAACACAAACTAATCCTGCTTAGCATTCAAAAAAGAGAATTTACTGGGTAATTGTAGCTGAATGATATTCGTTTAACTTAAGCAACTCATTTAATGTTTTCAAAATCACCTAAGTATTTGATTCTCAAGTCCAAAATGCTGAATTTCAATTCGCTTTAATTTTAATACTATTTCCTTTTCTTTTCTCTAACTTTCTTCTCTAGATCTCAAAAAAGAAAGTTTATCTCTAACTCTCTCCGTCCTCCTCCACCCTTCTCTCTTTTGTTATAGGAACTAATAATTAGGTTAGGTAACTAATAGCTTCATTAGCTTAAGTGGCCAAGTTTAACTAAAACTAATCTTGCTTAGCCTCCAAGAAAGAAAATTTACTGAGTAATTGTAACTTAACGTTAACAGTTTAACTTAAGCAACTCATTTAATGTTTTCTAAATCACCTAAGTGCCCAATTCGCAAGCCCAAAATAATGAGTTTGAACTCCCTTCAAATTTCATTCTAATTCCCTTTCTGTTCTCTAACTTTCACTTCTAGATCTCAAGGAGAAAGTTTTTCTCTAACTCTCTACGTCCGTCTCCAACTTCTCTCTTTTATTCTAGGAACTAATTGGCTTGGGCAACTAGTCGTTTTATTAAGTTAAGTGGCCAAATTTAACAGAAACTAATCTTGCTTAACCGATAAGAAAGAGAATTTTCTTAGTAATTTAGCTTAACGATATTAGTTTAACTTAACTTACTCATTTAATGTTTTCTACATCATCTAATTCTTCAATTCTCAAGTCCAAAAGGATGAATTTTGATTCGCTTTAATTTAAATCCTATTTCCTTTCCTTTTTTCCCTAACTTTCTCTTCTAGCTCTCTAGAAGAAAGTTTCTTTTTTTCGGGTAGGTAAGTCATAAATTATAGACAAAATCTAAACATTTACAACGGGCATACCCCGGGAAATACAACAAATCTCATACCACCAAAAAATGGGGGAAACTAGTAAATAATAAAAACACTCCCGCATCTGCCAGGCACCCAATAAGTGAAAGCATAAATAAATCCAAAATTGTCCATATATCAATTTTTATGCCCATGTATCTTCTACCGTAAAAAAAATAGTAGATGGATACTTGGGAAAGATATATGGACAATTATACAAAACTGGTAGAATAACCTATTAAACATTACAGCAAACCGTCGCTGACTCTCTCTAACTCTCTTTGTCGTTCTCCGCCTTCTCATTTTTGTTCTAGGAACTAATTAGGTTAGGCAACTAATAGCTTGATTATTTTCAGTGGCCAAGTTTAACTAAATCAAATCTTGCTTAGCCTTAAAGCAAGAGAATTCACTGAGTAATTGTAGATCACGCAAGTGTTAAACTCTCAAGTCCAAAAGGATGAAGTTTAATTCACTTTAGTTTTCAAATCCCCTTCTTTTCGCTAACGTTATCTTCTATATCTCTACGAGAATGTTTCTATCTAACTCTCTCCGTTTTTCTATAACTTCTCTCTAACGTTCTAGGGAACTAATAGTTTCATCCGCTTAAGTGCCCAAGTTTAACTTAAACTAATCTTGCTTAGCCTCCAAGAAAGAGATTTTACCGACTAATTGTAGCTTCACAATATTAGTTTGACTTAAGCACCTGATTTAAGGTTTTCTAAATCACCTAAGTGCTAAATTCTCAAGTCCAAAATGATGAATTAGAATTCAACTTAATTTCAATCCTATTACCTTTTCTTTTTTCTAACTTTCTCTTCTGGCTCTCAAGAAGAAGTTTTTCTCTAACTCCCCCCGTCCTTCTCCACCCATCTCTGTTTTGTTCGAGGAACTAATTAGGTTTGGCAACTTATAGCTTCATTCTCTTAAGTGACCATGTTTAACTCCAACTAATCTTGCTTAGCCTCCAAAAAATAGAATTCACTGAGTAATTGTAGCTTGACGATGTAGGATAACTAAAGGAACTAATTTAATATTTTGTAAATCACCTAAGTGTTCAATTCTCAAGTCCAAAAGCATTAATTTGAATTCGCTATGATTTTAAACCTATTTCCTTTTCGTTTCTCAAACATTCTCTTCTAGCTCTCAAGAAGAAAATTCCTCTCTAACTCGCTCTGTCGTTCCCCACCCTTCTTTCTTTTGTTCTAGGAACTAATTAGGTTAGGCAGCTAATAGCTTCATTAGCTTAAGTGGCCGAGTTTAACTCGAACTAATCTTGGTTGGCCTCCAAGAAACAGAAGCTACACAACAATTGTAGCTTAACGATAACAGTTTAACTTAAGTAACTCATTTAATGTTTTCTAAATCACCCAAGTGTTCAATTATCAAGTCTAGAAGGGGGAATTTAAATTCTCTTTAATTTGCATCCTATTTCTCTTTCTTTTCTCTAACTTTCTCTTCTAGATCTCATGGAGAAAGTTTTTCTCTAACTCCCTCTGTCCGTCTCCAACTTCTCTCTGTTGTTCTAGGAATAATAGTTTCACTAGCTTAAGTGGGTAAGTTTATCTCAAACTGATCTCGCTTAGCCACCAAGAAAGAGATTTTACAGAGTAATTGTAGCTTAACGATATTAGTTTAACTTGAGCACATCATTTAAGGATTTCTAAATCACCCAAGTGGTTGATTCTCAAGTCCAAAAGGATCAATTGGAATTCCCTTTAATTTTCGTTCTATTTCCTTTCTTCTCTCTAATTTTCTCTTCTACTTATGAAGAAGAATGTTTCCCTCTATCTCTCTCCGCCATTCTCCATCATTCTCGCTTTTGTTCTATGAACTAATTAGCTTATCCAACCGTTTGTCTCTTTAGCTTAAGTGGCCATGTTTAACTCAAATTAATCATGCTTATCCACGAAGAAAGAGAATTTACTAAATAATTGTAGTTGAACGATATTAGTTTTACTTAAGCAAATGACTTAATGTGTTCTAAATCACCTAAGTGTATATATCTCAAGTCCAAAATGATGAATTGGAACTCACTTTAATCTTCATCTTATTTCCCTTTGTTTTCTCTAACTTTCTCTGCTAGCTCCCAAGAAGAAAGATTCTCTCCAACTCTCTCCGTCTTTCTCCAGTCCTCTCCCTCATCTTCTAGGAACTAATTACCTTAGGCAACCAACAGTTGCATTAGTTTAAGTGGCCAAGTTTAACACAAACAAATCTTGCTTAGCCTCCAAAAAAGAGAATTTACTGAGTAATTGCAACTGAAAGATATTCGTTTAACTTAAGCAACTTATTTAATGTTTTCAAAATCACCTAAGTATTCGATTCTCAAGTCCAAAATGTTGAATTTCAATTCGCTTTAATTTTAATACTATTTCCTTTTCTTTTCTCTAACTTTGTCTTCTAGCTCTCAGAAAAGAAAGTTTCACTCTAACTCTCTCCGTCCTCCTCCACCCTTCTCTCTTTTATTATAGAAACTAATTAGGTTAGGCAACTAATAGCTTCATTAGCTTAAATGGCCAAGTTTAACTAAAACTAATCTTGCTTAGCCTCCAAGAAAGAAAATTTACTGAGTAATTGTAGCATAACGATTACAGTTTAACTTAAGCAACTCATTTAATGTTTTCTAAATCACCTAAGTGTTCAATTCGCAAGTCCAAAATGATGAGTTTGAAGTCCCTTCAAATTTCATTCTAATTCCCTTTCCGTTCTTTAACTTTCTCTTCTAGATCTCAAGGAGAATGTTTCTCTCTAACTCTCTCCATTCGTCTCCAACTTCTCCCTTTTGTTCTACGAACTAATTGGCTTGGGCAACTAGTCATTTTATTAGCTTAAGTGACCAAATTTAACACAAACTAATCTTGCTTAACCTACAGGAAAGAGATTTTGCAGAGTAATTTAGCTTAACGATATTAGTTTAACTTAACTTACTCATTTAATGTTTTCTACATCATCTAATTCTTCAATTCTCAAGTCCAAATGGATGAATTTTGATTCGCTTTAATTTAAATCCTATTTCCTTTCCTTTTTCTCTAACTTTCTCTCTAGCTCTCAAGAAGAAAGTTTCTTTTTTTCAGCTGGGTAAGTCATAAATTAAAGACAAAATTTATACATTTACAGCGGGCATACCCCGGGCAATACATCAAATCCCATACCCTCCAAAAAATGGGGGAAACTAATAAATAATAAAAACACCCCCGCAGCCGCCGGGCACCCAATAAGAGAAAGCATAAATAAATCCAAAATTGTCCATATATCCACTTTTATCCCCAAGTATCTTCTACCGTCAAAAAAATAGTAGATGGATACTTGGGAAAAATATATGGACAATTATACAAAACAGGTTGAATAACCTATAAAACATTACAGCAAACCGTGGCTGACTCTCTCTAATTCTCTCTGTCATTCTCCGCCTTCTCACTTTTGTTCTAGGAACTAATTAGGTTAGGTAACTAATAGCTTGAATAGTTTAAGTGGCCACGTTTAACTAAAACAAATCTTGCTTAGCCTCAAAGCAAGAGCATTCACTGAGTAATTGTAGATCACCCAAGTGTTAAACTCTCAAGTCCAAAAGGATGAAGTTTAATTCACTTTAGTTTTCAAATCCCTTTCTTTTCCCTAACGTTATCTTCTATATCTCTAGGAGAAAGTTTCTCTCTAACTCTCTTCGTTTTTCTGTAACTTCTCTCTAACATTCTAGGCAACTAATAGTTTCATCAGCTTAACTGGCCAAGCTTAACTCAAACTAATCTTACTTAGCCTCCAAGAAAGAGATTTTACCGACTAATTGTAGCTTCATGATATTAGTTTGACTTAAGCACCTGATTTAAGGTTTTCCAAATCACCTAAGTGTTAAATTCTCAAGTCCAAAACGATGAATTTAGAATTCAATTGAATTTTAATCCTATTTCCTATTCTTTTCTCTAACTTTCTCTTCTAGCTCTCAAGAAGAAAGTTTCTCTCTAACTCCCACCGTCCTTTTCCACCCTTCTCTATTTTGTTCGAGGAACAAATTAGGTTTGGCAACTTACAGCTTCATTCTCTTAAGTGACCATGTTTAACTCAAACTAATCTTTCTTGGACTCCAAGAAATAGAATTCACTGAGTAATTGTAGCTTGACGATGTAGGATAACTGAAGGAACTAATTTAATGTTTTGTAAATCACCTAAGTGTTCAATTCTCAAGTTCAAAAGCATGAACTTGAATTTGCTTCGATTTTAAACGAATTTCCTTTTCTTTTTTCTAACTTTATCTTCCAGCTCTCAAGAAGAAAGCTCCTCTCTAACTCGCTCCGTCGTTCCCCCCCTTCTCTTTTTTGTTCTAGGAACTAATTTGGTTAGGCAGCTAATAGCTTCATTAGCTTAAGTGGCCGAGTTTAACTCGAAGTAATCTTGCTTGGCCTCCATGAAACAGAAGCTACACAATAATTGTAGCTTAACGATAACAGTTTAACTTAAGCAACTCATTTAATGTTTTCTAAAATCACCCAAGTGTTCAATTATCAAGTCCAGATGTGGGAATTTGAATTCGCTTTAATTTGCATCCTATTTTCGTTTCTTTTCTCTAACTTTCTCTTCTAGATCTCATGGAGAAAGTTTCTCTCTAACTCTCCTTGTCCGTCTCCAACTTCTCTCTTTTGTTCCAGGACTAATAGTTTCACTAGCTTAAGTGGCTAAGTTTAACTCAAACTGAGCTCGCTTAGCCACCAAGAAAGAGATTTTACAGATTAATTGTAGCTTAACGATATTAGTTTGACTTGAGCCCATCATTAAAGGCTTTCTAAATCACCCAAGTGTTTGATTCTCAAGTCCAAAAGGATCAATTGGAATTGCTTTTAATTTTCATTCTGTTTGCTTTCTTCTCTGTAATTTTCTCTTCCAGTTATGAAGAAGAATGTTTCTCTCTAACTCTCTCCGTCGTTCTCCATCCTTCTCTCTTTTGTTCTATGAACTAATTAGCTTATCCAACTATTGGTTTCTTTAGCTTAAGTGGCCATGTTTAACTCAAATTAATCATGCTTATCCACGAAGAAAGAGAGTTTACTGAGTAATTGTAGTTTAACGATATTAGTTTTACTTAAGCAAATGACTTAATGTTTTCTAAATCACCTAAGTGTATATATCTCGTGTCCAAAATGATGAATTGGAACTCACTTTAATCTTCATCCTATTTCCCTTTCTTTTCTTTAACTTTCTCTTCTAGCTCCCAAGACAAAAGTTTCTCTCCAACTCTCTCCGTCCTTCTCCAGTCGTCTCCCTCTTCTTTTAGGAACTAATTACCTTAGGCAACCAACAGTTGCATTAGCTTAAGCGGCCAAGTTTAACACAAACTAATCTTGCTTAGCCTCCAAAAAAGAATATTTACTGAGTAATTGTAACTGAACGATATTCGTTTAACTTAAGCAACTCATTTGATGTTTTCAAGATCACCTAAGCATTCGACTCTCAAGTCCAAAATGCAGAATTTCAATTCGCTTTAATTTTAATACTATTTCCTTTTCTTTTCTCCAACTTTCTCTTCTAACTCTCTAAAAAGAAAGTTTATCTCTAACTCTCTCTGTCCTCCTCCATCCTTCTCTCTTTTGTTACAGGAACTAATTAGGTTAGGCAACTAATAGCTTCATTAGCTTAAGTGGCAAAGTTTAACTAAAACTAATCTTGCTTAGCCTCCAAGAAAGAAAATTTACTGAGTAATTGTAGCTTAACGATAACAGTTTAACTTAAGCAACTCATTTAATGCTTTCTAAATCACCTAAGTGTTCAATTTGCAAGTCCAAAATGATGAGTTTGACCTCCCTTCAAATTTCATTCTAATTCCCTTTCCGTTCTCTGACTTTCTCTTCTAGATCTCAAGGAGAAAGTTTCTCTGTAACTCTCTCCGCCCGTCTCCAACTTCTCTCTTTTGTTCTAGGAACTAATTGGCTTGGGCAACTAGTCGTTTTATTAACTTAGGTGGCCAAATTTAACACAAACTAATCTTGCTTAACCTACAAGAAAGAGATTTTGCTAAGTAATTTAGCTTAACGATATTAGTTTAACTTAAGTTACTCATTACATGTTTTCTACATCATCTAATTGTTCAATTCTCAAGTCCGAATGGATGAATTTTGGTTCGCTTTAATTTAAATCCTATTTCCTTTCCTTTTTCTTTAACTTTCTCCTCTAGCTCTCAAGAAGAAAGTTTCTTTTTTTCGGGTGGGTAAGTCATAAATTAAAGATAAAATTTACACATTTACAATGGGCATACCACGGGAAATACATCAAATCTCGTACACCCCCAAAAAATGGGGGAAACTAATAAATAATAAAAACTCTCCCGCAGCCGCCAGGCAACCAATAAGAGAAAGCATAAATAAATCCAAAATTGTCCATATATCCATTTTTATCCCCAAGTATCTTCTACCGTCAAAAAAATAGTAGATGGATACTTGGGAAAGATATATTGACAATTATACAAAATTGGTTGAATAACCGATAAAACATTACAGCAAACCGTGGCTGAGTCTCTCTAATTCTCTTTGTCATTCTCCGCCTTCTCATTTTTGTTCTAGGAACTAATTAGGTTAGGTGACAAATAGCTTGAATACTTTAAGTGGCCAAGTTTAACTAAAACAAATCTTGCTTAGCCTCTAAGCAAGAGAATTCACTAAGTAATTGTAGATCACCCAAGTGTTAAACTCTAAAGTCCAAAAGGATGAAGTTTAATTCACTTTAGTTTTCAAATCCCTTTCTTTTCCCTAACGTTATCTTTTATATCTCTAGGAGAAAGTTTCTCTCTAACTCTCTCCATTTTTCTGTATCTTCTCTCTAACGTTCTAGGCAACTAATAGTTTCATCAGCTTAAGTGGCCAAGTTTAACTCAAACTAATCTTACTTAGCCTCCAAGAAAGAGATTTTACCGACTAATTGTAGCTTCACGATATTATTTTAACTTAAGCACCTGATTTAAGGTTTTCTAAATCACCTAAGTGTTAAATTCTCAAGTCCAAAATGATGAATTTAGAATTCAATTTAATTTTAATGTTATTTCCTTTTCTTTTCTCTAACTTTCTCTTCTAGCTCTCAAGAAGAAAGTTTCTCTCCAACTCCCTCCATCCTTCTCCACCCTTCTCTATTTTGTTCGAGGAACTAATTAGGTTTGGCAACTTATAGCTTCATTCTCTTAAGTGACCATGTTTAACTCAAACTAATCTTGCTTGTCCTCCAAGAAATAGAATTCACTAAGTAATTGTTGCTTGACGATGTAGGATAACTGAAGGAACCAATTTAATGTTTTGTAAATCACCTAAGTGTTCAATTCTCAAGTTCAAAAGCATGAATTTGAATTCGCTTTGATTTTAAACCTATTTCCTTTTCTTTTTTCTAACTTTCTCTTCCAGCAATCAAGAAGAAAGCTCCTCTCTAACTCGCTCTGTCGTTCCCCACCCTTCTCTCTTTTGTTCTATGAACTAATTAGGTTAGGCAGCTAATAACTTCATTTGCTTAAGTGGCCGAATTTAACTCGAACTAATCTTGCTTGGCCTCCAAGAAAGAAAATCTACAAAGTAATTGTAGCTTAACGATAATAGTTTAACTTAAGCAACTCATTTAATGTTTTCTAAATCATCTAAGTGTTCAATTCGCAAGTCCAAAATGATGAGTTTGAACTCCCTTCAAATTTCATTCTAATTCACTTTCCGTTCTCTAACTTTCTCTTCTAGATCTCAAGGAGAAAGTTTCTCTCTAACTCTCTCCGTCTGTCTCCAACTTCTCTCTTTTGTTCTAGGAACTAATTGGCTTGGGCAACTAGTCGTTTTATTAGTTCAAGTGGCCAAGTTTAACACAAACTAATCTTTCTTAACCTACAAGAAAGAGATTTTGTTGAGTAATTTAGCTTAACGATATTAGTCTAACTTAAGTTACTCATTTAATGTTTTCTAGTTCATCTAAGCCCAAAAGGATGAATTTTGATTCGCTTTAATTTAAATCATATTTCCTTTCCTTTTCTCTAACTTTCTCTCATATCTCTCAAGAAGAAAGTTTCTTTTTTTCGGGTGGGTAAGTCATAAATTAAAGAAAAATTTACACATTTACAACGGGCCTACCCCGGGAAATACATCAAATCTCATACCCCCTCCAAAAAATGGGGGAAACTAATAAATAATAAAAACGCTCCTGCATCCGCGCGGCACCCAATAAGAGAAAGCATAAATAAATCCAAAATTGTCCATATATCAATTTTTATCCCCAAGTATCTTCTACCGTCAAAAAAATAGTAGATGGATACTTGGGAAAAATATATGGACAATTATACAAAACTGGTTGAATAATCTATTAAACATTACAGCAAATCGTGGCTGACTCTCTCTAATTCTGTCTGTCGTTGTCCGCCTTCTCATTTTTGTTCTAGGAACTAATTAGGTTAGGTAACTAATAGCTTGAATAGTTTAAGTGGCCAAGTTTAACTAAAACAAATCTTCCTTAGCCTCAAAGCAATAGAATTCACTGAGTAATTGTAAATCACCCAAGTGTTAAAGTCTCAAGTTAAAAAGATTGCGAAGATGGGGAAGAAAGCAAAGCTTCTCTCTCTCGGTGGGTTCGGGACTGGTGCTGTTCCGGCCTGCTTGTTTAGCTCCTCTACCCAGATTCTGCGGGTGAGTGAGTTTGATTCAGATCTATTATGCCCTGGTTTTGGGTGTTGATGATCTATGTTCATGATTTTTAATTTTGTTTGGAGTTCTTCAGTTGTTTCTGGAGGTATTCTCATCCTAGCTAACTTCGGCCTCCATGGTTTACATTAAGTTGCGGTTGGCCTCATCTGTCAACCCCCGTTGGGCAAACTGTCCGTGAGCCAGTGCCTGAGACAGAGTTTGGTCATTGTTTGTGGGTTCTTTGTTCTGGTGGTGGCTTTCTGTGCTTGTGTAATCTGGGAACTGAAAGGAGGGGCCTTGAAAATGCCAACGAACTGTTGGACGTCTCTCCATGGGATGGTGTGTTTGTAGGTGGGGCTTAGTTTGGACTAACCTGGTTTGTTCTGGTCTACCTACACTGTTGAGGTGAAGAGGATTGGTACGTTCTAGTTGCCAGAGTGATTCTGTGTTGTCTCGGTAATGAATATTTTACTGCCCCTGTTTTCCGGTTGTCCGTTGTTCAGATGACTCGGTGGTTTTACAAGCTTGTCGTGGGTGGTATTTATATCACAGCTAATATTGGTTTTTGGTTTCACCGACACTGGGTTGTTTTTCGGCATCGTAGTATCCATGTTGAGGATGATGAATCTCATTGCTACGATTTTGAGACCAGCTCCGGCCATGGTGGTTTACTGGAATCGTTTTTTCAGTGGTGCGCCGCACTGTAGGCGAGTTTTTGGGCGTGTGGGTCAAGCTTGGCCTACGCGCGTGGAATGCTTTGCTGCATGTCATGCTAGTGCTGGTGCTCTGATCAAGTGTGTGTAAGAAGAGGTAGTCAAATGTGGTCGGTAAAGCTGACCAGCTGTAAAGAAGATTTTTGTATCTATCTCCTACGCTGGGTAGAGGACCTGATGCAACCTGCTAGGTGCAGCTGTCACGTGGGGCTTTTTCCCGCTCAAAATTTGAGTAACCTTTTTGGTTTTCAAATGGTTCAAGTGGGCCCCTTCACGTGGGATTTGGGTTTGTTTTTAAGCATGGAGTTTATTGCTTCTACCAAGGTCTTCAAGAAAGTTTGGCCAACATGTGGGATTAGCTCTCAATGTGGGCCCATTATTTTGAAGCCATGGGGGACGGTTTTTTGTGGGCTGATTTTTGTAACTATGAAATGGGTTCCTATAGGCAGTTTCTATAACAGCTCGTGGGCCCAATTCTTTGTGTTAAATTTATTTGGGCCAATGTGTATATTAGCTAGTGTGTTAGGTGGTTCACAGGTGGTACTTTTTTTGTTGTATTTTGTTTTTGCCCATATATCTCCCCAAGTTTCCTTCTATTATTTTATGGTAGAGGTCACCTGGGGACAAAAAGGTTATATGGGCAATTTGGTTTATAGTTAGTTTTATTTAGGCAAATTTGGGTTTTTGTTTATTTTATTTGTTTACGCTCACCCCTTTTTGGGGGGCAAAATTAGTTATGTTGTATTACCTGGGGTATGCCCCTTGTAAATGTGTAATTCTTTGTCTTTAATTTATGACCTACCCACCCCAAAAAAAAAAAAAAAAAAAAAAAAAACTCTAAAGTCCAAAAGAATGAAGGTTAATTCACTTTAGTTTTCAAATCCCTTTCTTTTCCATAACGTTATCTTCTATATCTCTAGGAGAAAGTTTCTCTCTAACTCTCTCTATTTTTCTGTAACTTCTCTCGAACGTTCTAGGCAACTAATAGTTTCATCAGCCTAAGTAGCCAAGTTTAACACAAACTAATCTTGCTTAGCCTCCAAGAAAGAGATTTTACCGAGTAATTGTAGCTTCACGATATTAGTTTGACTTAAGCACCTGATTTAAGGTTTTCTAAATCACCTAAGTGTTAAATTCTCAAGTCCAAAATGATGAATTAAGAATTGAATTTAATTTTAATGCTATTTCCTTTTCTTTTCTCTAACTTTCTCTTCTAGCTCTCAAGAAGAAACTTTCTCTCTAACTTTCTCCGTCCCTCTCCACCCTCCTCTGTTTTGTTCGAGGAACTAATTAGGTTTGGCAACTTATAGCTTCATTCTCTTAAGTGACCATGTTTAACTCAAACTAATCTTGCTTAGCCTCCAAGAAATAGAATTCACTGAGTAATTGTAGCTTGACGATGTAGGATAACTAAAGAAACTAATTTAATGTTTTGTAAATCACCTAAGTGATCAATTCTCAATTCCAAAAGCATGAATTTGAATTCGCTTTGATTTTAAACCAATTTCCTTTTCTTTTCTCTGACTTTCTCTTCCAGCTCTCAAGAAGAAAGTTCCTCTCTAACTTGCTCCATCGTTCCCCACCCTTCTCTCTTTTGTTCTAGGAACTAACTAGGTTAGGGAACTAACTAGGTTAGGCAGCTAACAGCTTCATTAGCTTAAGTGGCCGAGTTTAACTCGAACTAATCTTGCTTGGCCTCCAAGAAAGAGAATCTACAGAGTAATTGTAGCTTAACGATAACAGTTTAACTTAAGCAACTCATTTAATGTTTTCTAAATCACCCAAGTGTTCAATTATCAAGTTCAAAAGTGTGAATTTGAATTCGCTTTAATTTGCATCATATTTCCGTTTCTTTTCTCTAACTTTCTTTTCTAGATCTCATGGAGAAAGTTTCTCTCTAACTCTCTCTGTCCGTCTCCAACTTCTCTCTTTTGTTCTAGGACTAATAGTTTCACTAGCTTAAGTGGCTAAGTTTAACTCAAATTGATCTCGCTTAGCCTCCAAGAAAGAGATTTTACAAAGTAATTGTAGCTTAACGATATTAGTTTGACTTGAGTGCATCATTTAAGGCTTTCTAAATCGCCCAAGTGTTCGATTCTCAAGTCCAAAAGGATCAATTTGAATTCTCTTTAATTTTCGCTCTATTTCCTTTCTTCTCTCTAATTTTCTGTTCTTGTTATGAAGAATAATGTTTCTCTCTAACTCTCTCCATCCTTCTCCGTCCTTCTCTCTTTTGTTCTGTGAACTAATTAGCTTATCCAACTATTAGTTTCTTTAGCTTAAGTGGCCATGTTTAACTCAAATTAATCATGCTTATCCACGAAGACAGAGAAATTTCTGAGTAATAGTAGTTTAACGATATTAGTTTTACTTAAGCAAATGACTTAATGTTTTCTAAATCACCTAAGTGTATATATCTCAAGTCCAAAATGATGAATTGGAACTCACTTTTATCTTCATCCTATTTCCCTTTTTTTTCTCTAACTTTCTCTTCTACCTCCCAAGGAGAAAGTTTCTCTCCAACTCTCTCCGTCCTTCTCCATTCCTCTCCCTCTTCTTCTAGGAACTAATTACCTTAGGCTACCAACAGTTGCATTAGTTTAAGCGGCCAAGTTTAACACAAACTAATCTTGCTTAGCCTCGAAAAAAGAGAATTTACTGAGTAATTGTATCTTAACGATATTCGTTTAACTTAAGCAACTCATTTAATGTTTTCAAAATCACCTAAGTATTCGATTCTCAAGTCCAAAATGCTGAATTTCAAATTTTTTTTTTTTTTGGGTGGATAAGTCATAAAGTAAAAGACAAAAAACTTACACCACTACAAGGGGCTTACCCCAGGCCCTGCAAAAGCTATACAAGAAGCACCGAAAACAGGAAAGAAAACCTAGCAGAAAAGCCACTAAAAAGACGGGACAAAAATAAAGAAACCACAAAGAAGAAAACAAAAAATATGCAACCAAATAAAAAACCAACGACCACAAAGATTTGCCATTTTAAACCAAAAAAGATGTGTTCATGGGCCGCATACAGTTGGAATGAGGTGCATGAACACATCTAGCCATCTAAAATTTGCAAAGGCACATAACGCAACCAAAAGCAACAAAGCGAAACTCCACATGCACATCCCGCACGAGTGGGCCAAAACACCATCAAAGTATCTGATAAGAACCAAAAGGAAAATACCAGACTCAGAGATGTAACAAAGCAAATAAAATAAAATTTCTTCACACAAAGGCGCCTCTTGCAGCCATCTGCACGAAACCAGCCTGCTCTAGAACAATGATTCAGAACTGTTTACCAAATCAACCAAACTCCAGACAGCATCATCCATAGAAATGGTTTGCTGCCAACCCATGCAACCCGAGCAGTTTCTAGACACGATAGTAGACCCTGTCAACCAACAAATACCAAAAAGTATTAAAAGCTCATCAACAGTAGAACATACAAGAATCAATGACAGATTACTTGGTATACCACAGAAAATTTACTTAGTAATTGTAGCTTAACGATAACAGTTTAACTTAAGCAACTCATTTAATGTTTTCTAAATCACCTAAGTGTTCAATTCACAACTCCAAAATGATGAGTTTGAACTCCCTTCAAATTTCATTCAAATTCCCTTTCTGTTCTCTAACTTTCACTTCTAGATCTCAAGGAGAAAGTTTCTCTCTAACTCTCCCCGTCCGTCTCCAACTTCTCTCTTTTGTTCTAGGAACTAATTAGCTTGGGCAACTAGTCGTTTTATTAACTTAAGTGGCCAATTTTAACACAAACTAATCTTTCTTAACCTACAAGAAAGAGATTTTGCTGAGTAATTTAGCTTAACGATATTAGTTTAACTTAAGTTACTCAATTAATGTTTTCTTGATCATCTAAGTGTTCAATTCTCAAGTCCAAAAGTATGCATTTTGATTCGCTTTAATTTAAATCCTATTTCCTTTCCATTTTTCTCAAACTTTCTCTTCTAGCTCTCAAGAAGAAAGTTTCTTTTTTTCGGGTGGGTAAGTCATAAATTATAGACAAAATCTACACATTTACAACGGGCATACCCCGGGAAATACATCAAATCTCATACACCCCCAAAAAATGGGGGAAACTAATAAATAATAAAACCACTCCCGCATCCGCTGGGCACCCAATAAGAGAAAGCATAAATAAATCCAAAATTGTCCATATATCAATTTTTATCCCCATGTATCTTCTACCATCAAAAAAATAGTAGATGGATACTTGGGAAATATATATGGACAATTATACAAAACTGGTTGAATAACCTATTAAACATTACAGCAAACCGTGGCTGACTCTCTCTAACTCTCTCTGTCATTCTCCACCTTCTCATTTTTGTTCTAGGAACTAATTAGGATAGGCAACTAATAGCTTGATTAGTTTAAGTGGCCAAGTTCAACTAAAACGAATCTCGCTTAGCCTTAAAGCAAGAGAATTCACTGAGTAATTGTAGATCACCCAAGTGTTAAACTCTCAAGTCCAAAAGGATGAGGTTTAATTCACTTTAGTTTTCAAATCCCCTTCTTTTCCCTAACGTTATCTTCTATATCTCTAGGAGAAAGTTTCTCTCTAACTCTCTCCATTTTTCTGTAACTTCTCTCTAACGTTCTAGGCAACTAATAGTTTCATCAGCTTAAGTGGCCAAGTTTAACTCAAACTAATCTTGCTTAGCCTCCACGAAAGAGATTTTACCGAGTAATTGTAGCTTCACGATATTAGTTTGACTTAAGCACCTGATTTAAGGTTTTCTAAATCACCTATGTGCTAAATTCTCAAGTCCAAAATGTTGAATTAGAATTCAACTTAATTTTAATCCTATTACCTTTTCTTTTTTCTAACTTTCTCTTCTATCTCTCAAGAAGAAAGTTTCTCTCTAACTCTCTCCGTCCTTCTCCACCCATCTCTGTTTTGTTCGAGGAACAAATTAGGTTTGGCAACTTATAGCTTCATTCTCTTAAGTGACCATGTATAACTCAAACTAATCTTGCTTGGCCTCCAAGAAATAGAATTCACTAAGTAATTGTAGCTTGACGATGTAGGATAACTGAAGGAACTAATTTAATGTTTTGTAAATCACCTAAGTGTTCAATTCTCAAGTCCAAAAGCTTGAATTTGAATTCGCTATGATTTTAAACCTATTTCTTTTCCGTTTCTCTAACTTTCTCTTCCAGCTCTCAAAAAGAAAGTTCCTCTCTAACTCGCTCCGTCGTTCCCCACCCTTCTCTCTTTTGTTCTAGGAACTAATTAGGTTAGGCAGCTAATAGCTTCATTTGCTTAAGTGGCCGAGTTTAACTCGAACTAATCTTGCTTGGCCTCCAAGAAAGAGAATCTACAGAGTAATTGTACCTTAACGATAACAGTTTAACTTACGCAACTCATTTAATGTTTTCTAAATCACCCAAGTGTTCAATTATCAAGTCCAGAAGGGGGAATTTAAATTCGCTTTAATTTGCATCCTATTTCCGTTTCTTTTCTCTAACTTTCTCTTCTAGATCTCATGGAGAAAGTTTCTCTCTAACTCTCTCCATTCGTCTCCAACTTCTCTCTCTTGTTCTAGGACTAATAGTTTCACTAGCTTAAGTGGCTAAGTTTAACTCAAACTGATCTCGCTTAGCCTCCACGAAAGAGATTTTATCGAGTAATTGTAGCTTAACGATATTAGTTTGACTTGAGCGCATCATTTAAGGCTTTCTAAATCGCCCAAGTGTTTGATTCTCATGTCCCAAAGAACCAATTGGAATTCCCTTTAATTTTCGTTCTATTTCCTTTCTTCCTTCAAATTTTCTCTTCTACTTATGAAGAAGAATGTTTCTCTTTAAATCTCTCCGTCCTTCTCCATCCTTCTCTCCTTTGTTCTATGAACTAATTAGCTTATCCAACTGTTTGTTTCTTTAGGTTAAGTGGCCATGTTTAACTCAAATTAATCACGCTTATCCATGAAGAATGAGAACTTACTGAATAATTGTAGTTTAACGATATTAGTTTTACTTAAGCAAATGACTTAATGTTTTCTAAATCACTTAAGTGTATATATCTCAAGTCAAAAATGATGAATTGGAACTCACTTCAATCTTCAACCAATTTCCCTTTCTTTTCTCTAACTTTCTCTTCTAGCTCCCAAGAAGAAAGTTTCTCTCCAACTTTCTCCGTCCTTCTCCAGTCCTCTCCCTCTTCTTCTAGGAACTAATTACCTTAGGCAACCAACAGTTGCATTAGCTTAAGCGGCCAAGTTTAACACAAACTAATCATGCTTAGCCTCAAAAAAGAGAATTTACTGAGTAATTGTTGCTGAACGATATTCGTTTAACTTAAGCAACTCATTTAATGTTTTCAAAATCACCTAAGTATTCGATTCTCAAGTCCAAAATGTTGAATTTCAATTCGCTTTAATTTTAATATTGTTTCCTTTACTTTTCTCTTACTTTCTCTTATAGCTCTCAAAAAAGAAAGTTTCTCTCTAACTCTCTCCGTCCTCCTCCACCCTTCTCTCTTTTGCTATAGGAACTAATAATTAGGTTAGGCAACTAATAGCTTCATTAGCTTAAGTGGCAAAGTTTAACTAAAACTAATCTTGCTTAGCTTCCAAGAAAGAAAATTTACTGAGTAATTGTAGCTTAACGATAACAGTTTAACTTAAGCAACTCATTTAATGTTTTCTAAATCACCTAAGTGTTCCATTCGCAAGTCCAAAATGATGACTTTGAACTCACTTCAAATTTCATTCTAAATCCCTTTCCGTTCTCTAACTTTCTCTTCTACATCTCAAGGAGAAAGTTTCTCTCTAACTCTCTCCGTCTGTCTCCAACTTCTCTCTTTTGTTCTAGGAACTAATTGGCTTGGGCAACTAGTCGTTTTATTCGCTTAAGTGGCCAAATTTAACACAAACTAATCTTACTTAACCTACAAGAAAGAGATTTTGCTGAGTAATTTAGCTTAACGATATTAGTTTAACTTAAGTTACTCATTTAATGTTTTCTACTTCATCTAATTGTTCAATTCTCAAGTCCAAATGGATGAATTTTGATTCACTTTAATTTAAATCCTATTTCCTTTCCTTTTTCTCTAACTTTCTCTTATAGCTCTCAAGAAGAAAGTTTCTTTTTTTCGGGTGGGTAAGTCATAAATTAAAGACAAGATTTACACATTTACAACGGGCATACCCCGGGAAATACATCAAATCTCATACACCCCTCAAAAATGAGGGAAACTAATAAATAATGAAACCACTCCCGCATCCGCTGGGCACCTAATAAGAGAAAGCATAAATAAATCCAAAATTGTCCATGTATCAATTTTTATCCCCAAGTATCTTCTACCTTCAAAAAAATAGTAGATGGATACTTGGGAAAGATATATGCACAATTATACAAAACTGGTTGAATAACCTATTAAACATTACAGCAAACCATGGTTGACACTCTCTAATTCTCTTTGTCATTCTCCGCCTTCTCATTTTGGTTCTAGGAACTAATTAGGTTAGGCAACTAATAGCTTGATTAGTTTAAGTGGCCAAGTTTAACTAAAACAAATCTTGCACAGCCTCAAAGCAAGAGACTTCACTGAGTAATTGTAGATCACCCAAGTGTTAAACTCTCAAGTCCAAAAAGGATGAAGTTTAATTCACTTTAGTTTTCAAATCCCTTTCTTTTCCCTAGCGTTATCTTCTACATGTCTAGGAGAAAGTTTCTCTCTAACTCTCTCCGTTTTTCTATAACTTGTCTCTAACATTCTAGGCAACTAATAGTTTCATCAGCTTAAGTTGCCAAGTTTAACTCAACTAATCTTACTTAGCCGCCAACAAAGAGATTTTACCGAGTAATTGTAGCCTCACGATATTAGTTTGACTTAAGCACCTAATTTAAGGTTTTCTAAATCACCTAAGTGTTAAATTCTCAAGTCCAAAATGAAGAATTTATAATTCAATTTAATTTTAATCATATTTCCTTTTCTTTTCTCTAACTTTCTATTCTAGCTCTCAAGAAGAAAGTTTCTCTCTAACTCTCTCCGTTCTTCTACACCCTTTTCTGTTTTGTTCAAGGAACTAATTAGGGTTGGCAACTTATACCTTCATTCTCTTAAGTGACCATGTTTAACTCAGACTAATCTTGCTTTGCCTCCAAGAATAGAATTCACTGAGTAATTGTAGCTTGACGATGTAGGATAACTGAAGGAACTAATTTAATGTTTTGTAAATCACCTAAGTGTTCAATTCTCAAGTTCAAAAGCATGAATTTGAATTCGCTTTGATTTTAAACCTATTTCCTTTTCTTTTTTCTAACTTTCTTTTTTTTGGGTAAGTAAAAAAAATTGGGTAAGTATCTAACTTTCTCTTCTAGCTCTCAAGAAGAAAGCTCCTCTGTAACTCGCTCTGTCGTTCCCCACCCTTTTCTCTTTTGTTCTAGGAACTAATTAGGTTAGGCAGCTAATAGCTTCATTAGCTTAAGTGGTCGAGTTTAACTTGAACTAATCTTGCTTGGCCTCCAAGAAAGAGAATCTACAGAGTAATTGTAGCTTAACGATAACAGTTTAACTTAAGCAACTCATTTAATGTTTTCTAAATCACCCAAGTGTTCAATTATCAAGTCTAGAAGGGGAATTTAAATTCGCTTTAATTTGCATCCTATTTCCGTTTCTTTTCTCTAACTTTCTATTCTAAATCTCGTGGAGAAAGTTTCTCTCTAACTCTGTCTGTCCGTCTCCAACTTCTCTCTTTTGTTCTAGGACTAATAGTTTCACTAGCTTAAGTGGCTAAGTTTAACTCAAACTGATCTCGCTTAGCCTCCAAGAAAGAGATTTTACAGAATAATTGTAGCTTAATGATATTAGTTTGACTTGAGCGCATCATTTAAGGCTTTCTACCCAAGTGTTTGATTCTCAAGTCCAAAAGGATCAATTGGAATTCCCTTTAATTTTCATTCTATTTCCTTTCTTCTCTCTAATTTTCTCTTCTACTTATGAAGAAGAATGTTTCTCACTAACTCTCTCTGTCCTTCTCCATCCTTCTCTCTTTTGTTCTATGAACTAATTAGCTTATCCAATTGTTAGTTTCTTTAGTTTAAGTGGCCATGTTTAACTCAAATTAATCATGCTTATCCACGAAGAAAGAGAATTTACCGAGTAGTTGTTGTTTAACGATATTAGTTTTACTTAAGCAAATGACTTAATGTTTTCTAAATCACCTAAGTGTATATATCTCATGTCCAAAATGATGAATTGGAACTCACTTTAATCTTCATCCTATTTCCCTTTCTTTTCTCTAACTTTCTCTTCTAGCTCCCAAGAAGAAAGTTTCTCTCCAACTCTCTCCGTCCTTCTCCAGTCGTCTCCCTCTTCTTCTAGGAACTAATTACCTTAGGCAACCAAAAGTTGCATTAGCTTAACCGGCCAAGTTTAACACAAACTAATCTTGCTTTGCCTCCAAAAAAGAGAATTTACTGAGTAATTCTAGCTTAACGATATTCGTTTAACTTAAGCAACTCATTTAATGTTTTCAAAATCACCTAAGTATTCGATTCTCAAGTCCAAAATGCTGAGTTTCAATTCGCTTTAATTTTAATACTATTTCTTTTTCTTTTCTCTAACTTTCTCTTCTAGCTCTCAAAAAAGAAAGTTTCTCTCTAACTCTCTCCGTCCTCCTCCACCCTTCTCTCATTTATTATAGGAACTAATTAGGTTTGGCAACTAATGGCTTCATTAGCTTAAGTGGCCAAGTTTAACTAAAACTAATCTTTCTTAGCCTCCAAGAAACAAAATTTACTGAGTAATTGTAGCTTAACGATAACAGCTTAACTTAAGCAACTCATTTAATGTTTTCTAAATCACCTATGTGTTCAATTCGCAAGTCCAAAATGATGACTTTGAACTCCCTTCAAATTTCATTCTAATTCCCTTTCCGTTCTCTAACTTTCTCTTCTAGATCTCAAGGAGCAAGTTTTCCTCTAACTCTCTCCGTCCATCTCCAACTTCTCTCTTTTGTTCTAGGATCTAATTAGCTTGGGCAACTAGTCGTTTTATTAGCTTAAGTGGCCAAATTTAACACAAACTAATCTTGCTTAACCTACAAGAAAGGGATTTTGCTGAGTAATTTAGCTTAACGATATTACTTTAACTTAAGTTACTCATTTAATATTTTCTAGATCATCTAAGTGTTCAATTCTCAAGTCCAAAAGGATGAATTTTGATTCGCTTTAATTTAAATCCTATTCCTTTCTTTTTCTCTAACTTTCTCTTATAGCTCTCAAGAAGAAAGTTTCTTTTTTCTGAGTGGGTAAGTCATAAATTAAAGACAAAATTTACACATTTACAACGGGCATACCCCGGGAAATACAACAAATCTCATACCCCCCCCCCCCAAAAAAAAACGGGGGAAACTAATAAATAATAAAACCACTCCCATATCCGCTGGGCACCCAATAAGAGAAAGCATAAATAAATCCAAAATTGTCCATATATCAATTTTTATCCCCAAGTATCTTCTACCGTCAAAAAAATAGTAGATGGATACTTGGGAAAGATATATACACAATTATACAAAACTGGCTGAATAACCTATTAAACATCACAGCAAACCGTGGCTGACTCTCTCTAATTCTCTCTATCATTCTCCGCCTTCTCCATTTGGTTCTAGGAACTAATTGGGTTAGGCAACTAATAACTTGATTAGTTTAAGTGGCCAAGTTTAACTAAAACAAATCTTGCTTAGCCTCAAAGCAAGAGACTTCTCTGAGTAATTGTAGATCACCCAAGTGTTAAACTCTCAAGTCCAAAAGGATGAAGTTTAATTCACTATAGTTTTCAAATCCCTTTCTTTTCCCTAGCGTTATCTTCTACATGTCTAGGAGAAAGTTTCTCTCTAACTCTCTCCATTTTTCTGTAACTTCTCTCTGACGTTCTAGGCAACTAATAGTTTCATCAGCTTAAGTGGGCAAGTTTAACTCAAGCTAATCGTGCTTAGCCTCCAAGAAAGAGATTTTACCGAGTAATTGTAACTTCACGATATTAGTTTGACTTAAGTACCTGATTTAAGGTTTTCTAAATCACCTAAGTGTTAAATTTTCAAGTTCAAAATGATGAATTTGAATTCAATTTAATTTTAATCCTATTTCCTTTTCTTTTCTCTAACTTTCTCTTCTAGCTCTCAAGAAGAAACTTTCTCTCTAACTCTCTCCGTCCTTCTCCACCCTTCTCTGTTTTGTTCGAGGAACTAATTAGGTTTGGCAACTTATAGCTTCATTCTCTTAAGTGACCATGCTTAACTCAAACTAATCATGCTTAGCCTCCAAGAAATAGAATTCACTGAGTAATTGCAGCTTGACGATGTAGGATAACTAAAGGAACTAATTTAATGTTTTGTAAGTCACCTAAGTGTTCAATTCTCAAGTCTAAAAGCATGAATTTGAATTCGCTTTGATTTTAAACCTATTTCCTTTTGTTTTCTCTAACTTTCTCTTCCAGCTCTCAAGAAGAAAGTTCCTCTCTAACTCGCTCCGTCGTTCCCCACCCTTCTGTCACGACCCGAACCCGCCCCTATGGGTTAAGGCCATAACCGACCAGTAATCACGAGATTACCTACGCCCTTAAACCAAATAAGACAAAACTCATTAGAGTAAAGGGGCCAAACGGAAGCAATTTTAAAACTTTGTCCATAGAGCCGTGCTTATATACACATCATAACATTCCATACATACATATGTTAATAACTCACAACAGAAGGTATAGTAACATAAAGTTCCATACAGATAGGATCATTCAAATCTAAGTCAACCAAAACAAAGCTATATACAGACGTACACCAAAGTCCTCGCCAACATGACAAAATAACATAGAATGACAAAAGGGCGATGACGTGTCTCGTGCGTGAGACGCGAGGGTTGACTCTTCAAAACCTTAGTTGTTCCATACAGACTTCACTGGGGCTGGGTTTGGACTCCTCTTGGTTCACCTACAAACACATGAATGAGCGTGAGCAAAAGCCCAATGAATAATATCAAATAAGGAATATATATTGGAACAATATACGTCAAACGGCCTTGGGCCCGATTCATATTTCTAACTAATACATACATACATAGATATATGTAAGTTAAGTAACTACGGTTCCAAACACATCATACGGCCTCGGCCCCAATCCATTCGTATCATTCATGTCAAACTGGCCTTTGGCCCATTCGTACTTTCAGGCGAAACTATTACTCATGTCAAACTACCATTCGTGTCAAACTGTTATTCGTGTCAAATTGGCCTCTAGCCCATTCCTTTATGTCAAAACGGCCTCTGGCCCATTCATCCATGTCAAAATGGCCTATGGCCCATTCATCCATGTTATACTGGCCTCTGGCCCATTCATTTATGTCAGGCTGGCCTCGGGCCCATTCATTTATGTCAAACTGGCCTCTGGCCCAATCATTTATGTCAAACTGGCCTCTGGCCCATTCATTTATGTCAAAACGGGTTCTGGCCCATCCGTTCATTCTTGTCAAAACGGCCTCTGGCCCATCCATTCATTCTTATCAGAACGGCCTCTGGCCCACTCATTCATGTCAAAACGGCCTCTGGCCCATCCATTCATTCTTGTCAAAATGGCCTCCGGCCCATTCATTCATTCTTGTCAAAACAACATCCGGCTCATTCATTCATTCATGTAAAAACGGCCTTCGGCCCATCCATTCATGTGAAAACGGCCTTTGAAAAAAAAATGGGTTGGAGTGAGAAGCTCTAGCATCTCTCTAGAAAAGGTTGTTTCTATGGTTTCAATCCCTCACTGAATACGATGTTTGGAGTTAATGCTTTGCCTTTTTTTGAGAGACTTTCGAGTTTAAGGGTTAGTGATCCGATAAGGGAGGATTCAAAGTTGAAAAACGTGAGTGATAACCTAGGGTTTGTGAGTAACAAATTCGAAGTTTTGAGTGAGGCACAAATGGACGCAACTGAGGAGAAAATCTAAGGGAATGTTTTGATTCCAAGGTAGATTGATGACACTGAGGGAGTGGAGAAAAGCCTAAACCAAACAGATCGATAGGCTCGTATGATGGATTCAGACATCCATAGAGTTGCAGATCGATTGGTGAGGATGAAAGATCCTTCTCCGTCGATCATGACACCTATCATCCTAGATGCGTCTCAATCGTCTTCTCGATGGTTGGATTAGATGGATGTAGACACTCCTATGTTCCAAAATCTCCCAGATAGCATATTGGTTGCTCGAAACAGATACGAAGCCAAGGGCCATGGTGAATCCAAGGTTGATCTACCTACAGAAAAGGAGTCAGATGTGAACACTGTTCCTGACAAAGTTGTACAAGTAACTGAAGAGCCTCCTATCCCTGATTTTAGCGATGAAAGAGGTTGAGAGGAGATGTATCCCTGAAGGGGGGGCATCTCTAATTTCAGAGGCGAAAGGGGGGTAGAGGACAAGGGGGAGGTAGAGGTCAAGGCAAAGAAACAAGAACCTGGGCAGATGTGGTTGCTTCATCTACTCGATCTAGTATCCCTTTGAGGTATGTTCCTCCTGTTCATAGTGAGGGCTATGTTAGTGTGAACTTACCCCCACGGCCTAACCCTTTAGAAAAATGGGACTCTTGCTTGGTTGGATATTTTCTTGATAAAGGGGTATCCTATAATTATTTGAGAAACAGTGCCTTTGGTCTATGGAAAAGTAAAGGGTTGAAAGAAGTGTTAGCCAATAGGGAAGGGTTCAGTTTTTTTTATCTTTGATAACCCGGAATGCTGTAACTCAGTTCTTGAGGGAGGGCCCTAGTATATTGGTGGTTTTAACCTATTCCTGAAGAAATGGACCCGTATGATGAGACTGACAAAGGATAAAGCTACCAAGGTTCCTGTGCGGGCTAAATTCTTCAATGTCCCTTTCGAGTATTGGGACAGTGATAGTTTAAGCCATATCGCAAGTGCTGTAGGTGTTCCTTTATTTATGGACCAACTCACAGAACAGGGTAGTAAGGTGTCCTTCGCTAGGGTTTGTGTCGAGATAGAAGCAACATCCAACTTACCAGCGATGTTCAAAGTGAACTGTGAAGGTGTAGATGCTGTCATCAAGGTTGAATATCAAGGCTTACCCCCCAAATGTGAGCACTGCATTGCTTTTGGGCATGATACATCCAGATGTGTGAAAACCCAAGTTGCTGCTTTAATCAACCTCCAAAAAGAAACTAAAAATAATCTGGATCCTGGTTGGGAAACTGTCATGGCTAAGGGTAAGAGGAAGGTGGGTGTTCCAGATCCTCCTACAGAGTCAGTAAACCAAGAGGAGCCTCAGGAGGATGGTTTGCATAAGCTTGAGGAGGGGCAAAGTCAACAAGAAGTGCTAGTTCAGGTGGAGCCTGGGGAGAAGATTTCTGACCAAACTCACAGTGATGAGTTAAGCACAAGGGGTGGAGAGTTAAAGGAAAGTAAGATGGATGGACTGGAGGCTTTACAGAAGGAATTAGTTGAAATTACAAGCTTGGCCCTTCCACATGATACAGATCTGCTGGCTAGAGTGGAGAAACTAGTGGGATCGACCCCAAGTAGTACTCAAACTGACAAACAAGCCCAAACTGGCTCTAATGTAAAAGGTAACTCCTCTGGCAAAGGCAACAAAAGCCAAAGGAAGAAGCAAAGGTAATCCCAGTCTTAGCTGGTTTGTGGGTTTCTAAATTTTTGCTGTTTCTAATGTCTCTAAAAATTGCATCTTGGAATGTTAGAGGATTTAATAATCCTCATAGACATAGAGAAGTTAGAAAATTTTTGCTACATGAAGATATTAAAATATTGGGTATTTTGGAAACTAAAATAAAAGCTTTGAATGAACATCAGATTTTTTTCATCTGGTGTTAACAATTGGCCCTTTTTGACAAACTCACAACCTTCTAAAACTGGGTGGATTTATGTCTGCTGGGACTCAACTTTTTGCAATGTTAAAATGTTACATGCCTCTGACCAGTATATTTTTTGTGAAGTGCATGATTTATCTTCGGATTATATGTTCAGAGTCTGTTTTGTTTACGCTGAGAATAAACATGATGTTAGAAAAGAATTTTTTTAGTACATGGTTACTATTTCCCAAGCTCAGTCCAAAACCCCTCTTGTTATCCTGGGGGACTTTAATGCTATCAGATTCCCTTATGAGAAATTTAGGGGCTCTGCTAGTTGGTCTAAGGATAAAGAGGAATTCAACTCCTATATTTTGCAAGCTGAGCTGGTTGGTCTCTCTTATGGAGGTTGCCCATTCAGTTGGGCTAACAAAAGAACTAGTGGGGATTATATTGCTTCCAAGATCAATAGAGTTTTGGTTAATGAGGCTTGGCTGGATGCTTTCCTGGCCTCATTTGCTACCTTCCTACCTTCTGGCATATCTGATCACTCTCCTGCAGTGATAAATGTCTCTGATAAGGTGACTTCATTTAAGAAACCCTTTAAATATTTTGATTTCTGGGCTGATCATGAGGACTTTGGTTCTGTGGTTTCTACAACTTGGAACCAGTACATTCAGGGTGTCCGTATGTTTAGAGTGTGTCAGAATTTAAAAATCTGAAACCTACACTAAAGGCTTTGAACAAGAAAGACTGTAGTGACATTACTACCAGAGTCCATGCTTCTAGGTCTGAGCTCCTCTCCGCTCAATGGAAGTTGGACAAGGATCCTAGTAATGCTTCTTTGCAAAAACTTGAGAGAACCATCTTTAAACAGCATGTGGATCTTTTGGCTGTTGAGGAGAGTCTGGCTCACCAGAAATCTAGAGTTCAGTGGCAGAGTTAGGGAGATAGAAATAGCAGTTTTTTTTTTTTCAAAACCATTAAGGGTAACATTAATAGGGGTAAAATCTTGAGCCCGGAGATGATGGATGGCCAAAAATCTTCAAAACCCGAGGACATCCATAATGCATTTACAGATTTTTTCTCTGGTTTATTTGGCACTCCTATTGATGACCATTATAATGGTTATGATAGAATTGGTTAAGTCCAAGATTTCTGTTAACAAATTGGTTTTGCTGGCTAGCCTTGTGACTGACAAAGAGATTAAGGATACTTTTTGGTCTCTTAAAGCCAATAAGGCCCCTAGCCCTAATGGCTTCTCAGCTGGCTTTTTCAAAAGCTCTTGGGATATTGTGGAGAGAGAGGTCATTCAAGCTATAAGAACCTTTTTTCGAGTCTGGTAAGCTTCTCCCCGAAGTCAATAGTACCATTATTGCTCTTATCCCTAAGGTCCCTAACCCTGTTAAAGTGGGTGACTTTAGACCCATCTCTTGCTGTAATACTATTTACAAATGCATTGCCAAGATCATTGCTAACAGGATTAAAACTGTTCTCCCTGATCTTATTGATCCCGTTCAGTCAGCTTTTGTTCAAGTTCAGAGAATATCTGACAATATTTTCCTATCTCAAGAGCTTATGAGAGGGTACCATAGGAAGTCCCCTACCCCGAAGTGTGCCATGAAAGTGGATATCATGAAAGCCTATGACAGTGTGAGATGGGAATTCATTATTAACATCCTTAAGGCTATGGCCTTTCCCCCTATTATGGTTTCTTGGATCCAGGCTTGTATCACTAGCCCTTCTTTTTCAATTTGTATCAATGGGAGCCTCCATGGTTACTTCAAGGGGGCTAGAGGCTTACGACAAGGTGATCCTATGTCCCCTTATTTATTTGTTTTAGCCATGGAGATTCTTGCCAAAATCTTGGCTGAGAAGTCTACGCATCCGTTGTTTAAGTTCCATTGGAGATGTGAGAAGACTAAAATTATCAATCTCTGTTTTGCTGATGATCTTATGATCTTTAGCAGAGGTGATGTGCCCACTGTTAAGCTTATTATGGATGGCCTTGAGGAATTGTCTAACCTTTCTCGCCTTACCCCTAATCCCAGTAAGAGTAACATCTACTTTTCTGGTTGTGAGATGGGGTTACGTGCTTCTATTCTAGGTATTGCTAAATTCAAAGAGGGCACTATTCCGGTTAAATATCTTGGTGTTCCCCTTATTACTACCAAGTTGAGGGCCACCGATTGTGTCCCTCTCATTGATAGGATTACCAAAAGAGTGAAGAGTTGGACTAATAGAGCTTTGTCTTATGCTGGGAGAAGCCAGCTTAACCAATCCATTCTTTTTTCCATGCAAGTTTATTGGTCCTCCCTGTTTATCCTTCCTAAGAAGGTTATTAGGGAGATTGAAAGTATTCTTAGAGCTTTTCTCTAGTCTGGCAGTGGTCTCAAAACTCACAGTGCCAAGATTGCATGGGATTCTGTGTGTGCTCCTAAAAATGAGGGGGGTCTTGGGTTTAAGTCTCTTGACATTTGGAATAGAGCTGCTATAGCTAAGCATATTTGGTTCCTTTTTTCTAGGGGTGAGGAATCTATGTGGTGCCAATGAGTTAAATCTTATTTACTCAACAGTAGATGTTTTCGGAAAGTTAGAGTCCCTAATGATCCATCCTGGGTTTGGAGGAAGTTATTGTCTCTTAGGGATTGGATGTCTCCTCTGATCACTCACAAAATTGAGTGTGGGAAGTCAACTTTCCTTTGGTATGACAATTGGCATCCGCTTGGTCCTCTGTGGAACAAGTTTGGGGACAGAATTATGTATGATTCATGCCTTAACAGTGAGACCAAAGTTAGTGAAATCATTTATGGTCATTCGTGGAAGTGGCCTATTTCCAATTCTTGGGAGATTCAGGAGTTGATTTCCTCTACTCCTGGTTGTTGTACACCTAACCCATCTAGGTGTGACCAAGCTATCTGGAAACTTACTACTGATGGTCAGTTTTCCATTCACTCAGCTTGGAATCATTGGAGAAATAGATTTGGGAAAGTGGATTGGCATAAGCTCCTTTGGGGGCCTCATAGGATTCCTAAAGTTAGTTTCATAGTCTGGGTAGCTCTTCACAACAGACTTTATACTGGTGATAGGTTACTTATGTTTGGTCTAGCCCCTCATTCTCAATGCCCTTTCTGCCTAAAACCTGGGGAAAGTCATTCCCATCTCTTTTTCAGGTGCATCTTTTCTAACAGAGTTTGGAGTGCTATTGAAGTTAAATGCAACATAAAGTGGCCTGATTTTGATTGGCCTGATATTGTTACACATGCTACGAAGGAGGCCAAGGGTAAATCTTTGAGGGCCATTATTCTGAGCAATGCATTCTTGTGTTCTGTTTACCACATCTGGATTGAGAGAAATAACTGTGTTTTTAACAAAGAATTTAAGCTTGAAGAGGTGGTTATTAAATCTGTAATCCAGATGGTGAGAAATAAAATGTTGTCTCTGAAGAATTTGCCTAGATCCACTGGGGACACTTGGTTTCTTGACCAATGGAATCTGCCAGCAACAATTATGAAGCCCCATACTATCATTGATGAGAGGGCTGCTGAGTGATGTGAGTTCTCTATATGTGGGTTGAGTGTTGGTGAGCAATATGGAGTGTTTAGTTAATGGTTTGGTATTGTGCAGGTTATGTTCAGAGTTCATTGTGGAATCACCTAGTTAATTAAGGGTTGAGTGAAGAGCGGAATAATAAAATTTTCACTTCATATGTGGGTTGAGTGATTTCGGCCTTTATACTTATTGCTAATGTTAATAAATATTGTATCTTTTTATATGCAGGATAAGGAAGCACAAGTTGAGTGCTGTGAGTCTCTAAATTGTGGGTCGAGTGGAGTGAGATCCTATGTTAAGGGCACTGCTGCTTATGTGTTATATTCTAGTAGATTGTATCTTACATGCTGGAGGTACTCACTAGTTACTGTTCCTACAGGGTTTACCATAATGTATGAGCATGTCTTGGGTCGCATGGGAAGGCAGTGGTGTCACGTCTTTGGTGGTTGCTATTCTGATGGCTTAAAGCTTCCTGCCATTTCAGGTTTTAGAGTTGGCTGGTCCGTGATGATGGCTGCTAGAAGCGCCTTGTGTGGAAACATTGTCTTTCTTTTGTTTTACTTTAAAACTATGTGTTTGGATATGTTAATATGGTTTTGCTATATTTCTTTCCTTTTGGCCCACCCATGCAGGATGCGCATGGTTTCAGTTTTCACTTTTGCTGCTGGGTTTGTGGACTGTGATGTCTGGTATAGTGGTGGGATGTTATTGAATGTTGAATGTGTTCATGACCTTTATCCGAACAGTATGCGACTCATGAACATGTTTTTTGGGTTATAATTCTCTTTTTCTTTGATATAGTTTTGTTTCCTCTTTAGTTCGTTAGTTTAGTGTTTTCTTTTTTTTTTTTCTTTTTTTTTTTTTTTCTGTTCGTCCATGTTTTGCTTTTTTCGGTTGGTTCTTGGTTCGTTTCTTGTATAGTGTTGGTTAGGTCCTGGGGCATGCCCCTTGTAGCTATGTAATTTCTATTTTTTATTTTATGTCTTATTCACCCAAAAAAAAAAAAAAAATGGCCTTCGGCCCATCCATTCATGTCAAAACGGCCTTCGGCCCAATTATTCATGTCAATCGGTTGTCCACAATTCAAACTAGCAAACTTGTAAAGAAATAAACAATTGGACAATTGACAAACTTCAAAATATCTATACTACTCACAGTGATCGCCTTGTGGATTTGCCGTGGAGCTTGACCCTACACATCATATAACACATATGGGTCACAAACGATTCAATCTGTTCTTTAATTCACATATTCCTCTTTAGGCTTCATTCTTATCTCTTTAACTCAATTACAATGCTTAATGCATGCCTAAGAGTGCTTGCAAGTGAAAGAGAACGGAAAACGAAACACAGAACGATCACACAAAATTTTCAGAAACAGGGTCCCCGCTCGAGCGTGGACTTCCTAGCTCGAGCGGGCCCAATAGGTCTGCAAAAGCACTGGTTGCATCAAATTCATGCTCGAGCATGAAATCGGGTACTCGAGTGGAAAGTCTGTCTACGTAGCTCCCCGCTTGAGCGTCAACTTCCCCTGCTCAAACGGGAACCATGTCTGCAGAAATATGCTGGGAGCACGAATTTCACACTCAAGCGGTGGTTCCCCTGCTCGAGCGGACATCAAACTTTCTGGAAATTCCAGGACTGTTCTTGGGGTTCAATTTTGATGTTCAAAGTTCTCAACTCATGATTTCAGTCCCAAAAACATATAAACACGTTATATTTCAAGGGTACACAAACAATATGAAGCTAATCACTCAAAATCGTGGTTCAATTCTCCAAAATCAATGAACATTCTTGTATAATCATGGCTTATGCTTTCAAACCCCATATGAGCTTCATATCTTCAATAATAAAACATGCATGTAAGTTTTGGCTTCCAATTCGAGTTCAAATGGTACAAATAAGGCTTATGATCATGGAACTTATAAAAACCATGCATGCATGTGAGATTTGATGCCCAATTCCTCTTGTTCAACATGGCTCTTGCATGAATATGCAACACTATAGCAATCATGCACATGCATGCTCATATAAACTCCCAATTCAATAAATTCAATTCAAATTATGCCCTTGATCACGAACAAACCTTGAACTTACAAAATCACAAATTCAAACTTATGAATTCAAGATCAAATGCTTACCTAGAGGCTCAATTTTTCCAATCAACAACAAATTCTTGAGTATAGCTTCAAAGCTATCAAGTTCCCTAGCCAAAACTCTTCCTTGAGCTCCTTTTCTCACTAATTTCGGCTCCCTTCTCTCTTTAGAGCATAGTTTCTGATGATAAGCTCAAAAGGAGCAAAGTGATGGTGTAAAATGGCCCTTTAAAGGCTCCCTCTCAATTGCATTATTTTATTATAAAATAATTGAGCACTAATTCATTAAATTAATCCAATTAATTTGATCCGAATCAATTTTCAATCAAATTTCACCGTAGGCTCTAAAAACTACGCTGATCACAATGGCACAGCCAATTTCGATTTCTGTGGCTGATATGGCCTTCAATTTTATTTCTGAAGCAGATAATCAAACAGATATTCCTACGGTGAACAGATAGAAATTCAAAACCACATATATTCATATAAATGGCACTCAAAATCATATCAAACACATAATCATATGCATAAGGAGGATAAATTAGCATAATACGAAATAGGGGTATCACAGTCTTCTCCCTTTTGGGAAGTTTGGTCCTCCAAGCTTATTTTACCTTCAGTCGAAAGCAATTCGGAATACTTCTTATTCAACGGTTCCAGTGTTATCCTTTAGCTAGTTATTTGCTTGGTCTTAAAATCAAACAATATTCTGTTCTTAATCAATCAGAGGCTTACCTGTTTCGCCATACGGGGTTTTGCACGGTGCCACACCGATACCAGAGTGCAAGCTGTTGTTGTAAGCAGAGTCTGCCAACAATGAATAGACTTTCCAAATTCCTTGAAAGATCTACTGAATATATTTGGAGCATTTCTCCCAAAAGTTCTTTCTAATTATACATTGATTTTTGGACGGCAAGCAACGTCAAATCACAATTCAGTCCCCATTGCCTCTTGAAGGCTTATAAGAATTTGGGCACATTTTAGGATTCCTATCTAAAACAATACATACTGGGGCCCCATGTAAACGAGCATTCTTATCGATGTAAATGGTGGCTAGTCTACAAGCAGCATACGAAAATTTTACAGGGAGGAAATGAGCTACTTAGTAATCCTACGTATCGTAACCCAAACGGGACTTATACCTTGGGTGTTCAAGGTAGCCCTACAGTGAAATTCGTAGCCATACATTCTTATTTCCATTCCAAAATAAAGAAAGGCTAAAGTAGTTCTGCCACTGTCTGATATTCGACTTCGACCATTTGGCATCGAAAAATATTTAGTTCGGTGACTCATCACAGTTATCCAAGGTTAACCAAAAGTCTCCCGGAATATGAAGTGGATCTAGATACTGATTCCCGAATCAACAAAGGTAGCATCGAAGTAATCAATTTCTAACACAATACACGTGTCCTCAATTCATTCAACAGTTTACGGTTTACAGTTCAGTCCACATTCAATCCCCTGTTCTATCGAGTCTTTCCATGTTATCTGCTAATCGTCAAAAGCATAAGGCAATCCATATACAAATCCCCATGTTGCCAAGGACAATACCAAAGGAGTCAATCACATATTAAGCACAATTTACACATCCCCAGAGCCCCAATTACAGAATATAATGGCGCTGAGCAGTTATTTACACAGAGTGTACTGAATTAACATATTTTCGGATAATCATGGTTTTTCAAAGCTCCTTTGATGCTAATAACATCCACATAATACCAAAGGATGACATTCCGGACAAAACAAAGGAATAATCGTCTCGGAATCAGAGCACACCCGTTCACGACCGTCGATGGCCGACTCGAGATCAATTAAACAAACCCACCTGTACAAAACTGTCGGTGGCAAAAGAGATATCTCAACAAAGGTGCTACATAGGCTTAACGTCCCCTAGCACGAAAGGACGCCCCAAGAATGTCATCAAAACAAACATAATACCACTCACCATAACCTGATTTCCCAAAATCCGATAACACTGAAGCAACTACTCTCCCATACAAAACGTATTCTGATCAGTCAAGGATAAATGTTCAGTACCATTTACAATCAAATCAATCTACTGTCATTGGTTTCCATAACGTCAAATGGGCAAGAACATGATAGCACACAAGCATTGTGTCTTACGACACCCAACCACTGGATTTGCATAACCCAGTTCGTTTTTTAACACATATGTCCTCAATAGTTGAAGGTTGGTTCTCAATGATGTTCATGGTCAGATCAATCTGTTGATAGCCCACTAAAGGTCTTTCAAGTAAGTCAAGTACTTCTAACGGATTCAAGTTTTGGGTCTATCAATTTTCCTGCCAAGAATAATCTGGCTATTTATTCATACGTAATCCATACTTCCCTTCAACAAGGTCAAGTCAGATAGAAGGTCTCATCAAATTAATCCCGTCAAAAGTCTTGCCAAACCAAATCGAGTAAAGGTTCCATTAAATTATATCACATGAGGGTTCTAACAGGCCCAATCAAACAAAAGTTCTATCAGATTGAATCAGATAAAAGTTTTCTCAATGGGGTATTTTTGGTTTTGTAAGGCACACTTCGTTGCTTAGGTACCTAGTCGATAGTTTTACAACTGTTCTAAGTCCATCAGTTCTCAAAATCATATCGGACTCATTTATCACAACTATTCATGTCAAAGTATTTCAAATCATGTACAATATGGCACTGTTCACATAAGTTCAGGTGTAGTTGCATATGCAGGCGTCCATATCAGGAGGTATATATCATAATCAGTATAGAAATTCTCAAATAGGTCTTATATGCAAGCACATGGTACACAGTAACACATTAAGCAAAGTTCTTCGATTATACATAATACAGGATTTGTCACGCAGAGGTTCCAAATTAGTCGCAAAAACATAGGTTTATGAGTCGGGCCCAGTATTGTCACATAATTCAGTCAATTCTCTACCAATCAAAATGTATGGTCTCACAGTTATAGAGTTCATTACTTGGGGTGCTCAACTCAGTCACACAATCAAAGAGTCACAATTCCAGTGGTTTAGTCAATGAAGGTAGTAATATAACAAATCACCCCGAGCATAGGTTTAGATGTATGTATGCATGTGCAGAGTTATTCGATATCCCAACACATATTTCACAATTTTCCCAAATGGAACATATACATTCAATGAATACGATCTCAATCTTGTGGGTCTAATCAATCTAGATACACATGTGTAGACGTCCCCGAACGCCCCGGGAGGACAAGTCCCCCCCCTCCCATTCTGTTCGTTTTGGGTTTACTATAGTTCAGGACTCTCAAATTGTCACGGTTCTTAATCTGAACCAAAGAGTCCAAATCTGGAAAATCGTTTTGAGAAACAGATTTTTAGAAAAGAAGTGCCAAACATGGACTGCTTTGCCAAATACAGAGTCACCACCTAAATATTTTTTATGGGGGAATTTAGGAAACCCTGACTCGATGCCAAAGGCCCCGTGTCCGTCATCACCAAAGTTGCCTCGGCTCGGGAGCTTGGGTACGATTGGGGAAGGTCAGCTATGAGCACCCCCTCTCGCCCGATCCGAAGATCGGCCTCTACTAACCGTGATATCCGTTTTTGAAAACGTTATGTCTTCTTATTCCATTTATTAGCCTAGAATTACTATGTTATGCGCGCAACAAACAAGTATAGACCAAATCGCCTAAATTGGAACAAAACATTACATGTTTGTTTTGAAGATGGTTTGCTACTCGCAAGTAGGCTAAAATGTAGGTTTTGCCACCCTCGAGTGGGTTTTTAGAAAAGATGGTTTTGCCATTATCTAGTGGGCTTAAAACTCACAGTTTTAATGCATTATTCCAATTTAGGTAATTCAACTTCCATCCACAGGCATTCAAGCAGTTATATCACATAAGCAGCTAGCCTCATGGTAATCATGCTGTTATGGCAACACTCACACGCATGCAGTATGCTAAAGCATAAATGCTTACCGAGTACTCCAAGCCAAAACAGAAACTAGTTAGTAATCATATGCATGATCCTAGTTTAAGATGGGTAATGCAACACATGCGGAATGTCACTAGAGTAGGCTCGGCTAGTCTATATGTGAAAATGCACAAGTAGCACGTATTCAAGTTAGATTTGAAATACTTATACAGTTAGTATGATGCGCCGGGCCTGGTGCATGCAAGACTAATGAATGATGCACACATGCATAGCATAAAGTATGTTAAAGTAAACATGTCCTAATACTAACCATCAAGGCAGGTAAGTAAAAGGGAGAAAGAAGTGGGGGTTGGAAGACATGCACACACGTACCCACACTTATTACAAATTCACCCTCGCTCGGAGAGACTAAAAGAATAATACAAATTAATTAACCTACAAGCTAATTAATTATTACAGACCACCTAATTAATTAAGCAAATTAACTAAGCTAAGAAAGCAGTAAAGGCCTCGGGAAGAGGATCCAATGCGCGTGTGCTCGGGTTTGCTCGGAAATCCAACGCCATGCACAAGTTTGCCTCTGCTTCGACTGTTCTGCTTCTCTGAAAATTGCACAACTACCAAGGTTGCTTCTTTGAGTGTTGTGGAACACCACCGGCTGAGTGGGATCATCACCAGCCATTTTGAAGTGGTCATCGACCATCCATTGAGCTCTCGGCCAAGTATATTTGGTCGGTCGGCAGTATATATGGCCGGCCGGCCAAACCTTCTTGCAGAAACCTGTTTGACAGCAGCATAGGGCAGGCAAGGCATGGCAATGTATTTCAAGCAAATGTATGCACCAACATATCCCCTATCATGTTTATAACTCAAAGGGACACGGTTCTCGATTCTCGGACCATCAATCGCGCATTTCAATGCATGATGGTCCAAGAAAACAAGTATGCACTTTGATTTTAAATGAAATGCAATGCAAATAAGCAAACAAAGGGGCTTTCAACCTCTATCATGGGTTGATCAAGAGGTGAAAGATGCATGCAAATGCGATGCAACCTAAGTGTGTTAACTGGGCATGCAACATGAACATATGGGAAGCATGCATGTTAAATAAGCACACAGGGCACAATGTCAACACATAAGCATGCAAAACATATGGCATGTTAAGCAACCAAAACAAGGAGGAGAATACGTGCCAAATGCAGCATCATTTCAACATGCAACAACATGCCAAAGGGGGGACTTAAACTAAATTAGGCAGCCCTTAAACAAGCCTAAAACAGTGGCCAATGCTATGGAAATGATAACCAATACGCACACACACATGCAAGCAAATGGGCTAACACTTGAACATCAAATAAGCAACCTTTAAGCACACTTAAAGGAAGACAAACATGGGCATATGGCATGTATCATAAGCTCTGAAATTGCATGAAAGAGAGGTGCCAAACCAAGTAATCAAAACAAGCAAAGCATGCAATAATGGTCTAAGTACTTAAGGCAAGCTAAGGAGGTATTGAACTACCCTTAGCAAAACCAAACATGGCATGAATTAAATGATCAAAACAGAGTTTTAACATATTAAAACAAAGCCTAAAGACCACTTAGATGGCATCTAAATGACTTGAATTCAAGGGCATGCACAATGACCAAACATGGAGCACAAGGCACAACCTCATAAGGCATCAAAGAGGCATCAAAGGCAAGCATACAAGCATGTTATAAGGACTGAAATAACATGGTAAGTGGTTCCAAACCACTGAAATAATGCAAGTAATGCATGCTAGAGAGGCCAAAGCTTAAGGCATTCAAGAGGGATTGCATGGTAGCTATACAAAGCAAGACATGAATCACTCAAATGACCTAAAACAGTCCCTTAGCACATCAAAATATGCATGTAAGCTTCACAAAGCTAAGCCTAAATCATGCTAGAACAAGGGTCTACACCTAAAGCATGTTAAGGCAAAAATGTGGCATTACAAGACATGTATGCAAGGCATGCAAGGTGTGTCCAAACCAACTGAAAACAGAGCTATATTATGACATAATAAGCACAAAAATCAGTTAAAGCATGGCCAACATACACTTAAACAAGATGCTCCCTCAAGAGGCAAAAATGGCCCTTTTCAAGGACATCAAGGAGAGGGGGGGCCCTCTCCTTCTTAGGACCTCAAGGCACCATCCTCATCACTGAAATCCCTCAAGATTTCAGTGTTGAGGAGGCCCAAACACAATGGTCCTGGAGCTCAACCGAAATGGCACAAAACAAGGGCCAAACAAGCCTTAAGAGGGGTCAAACAACCCCAAAGCTTAAAACACCCTTAAGAAACTATTTAGGGAAGATAAAAACAAGACTTTTCTATGTTATATGTTAAGCTCAAAAATAGTTGCAAATATGGCAAAACAAGCTATGAAAACAAGGCTTAAAAAAGGTAAAAGCTCACCCTTGAAGCACAGCAGCAAATCAGCAACTTTTGGACCAAAAAAAGCTTCAAATCACCCCAAAAATCACCTCCAAGAACCTCAGCTCAATAAATGGTGTAGAGAACTAGGTTTTTGTATGCAAAAATGCAAAGAAAATGCACTTTTGAGCACAAACAAGCCCTAAACCTTAGAGAGAGAGGCAAAAAATGTAGAGAGAGAGAGAGATTTTTTTGCTCAAAGTTGTATATCCCTCCTTCTTGTTTTTTTTTTTTTTTAGAGAGCTTGATTGATATAGATATATATCAATCTGCAGCTCCTCAGAACTCCCACGCCCAGGCATGGGCTGGGGTATGGCCTGGAATGACAGCTGCCAGCTGTCTACAGAGATATCTGTTGAAAACCACATTTGGCCGATTGAAAATCAAGGTGGCCGGTGGGCAGGAGACTTGGTCGACAAGCCATCCCCTTCCCTCAGGAACACATCCACAAGCTCTTGGTCTGCAACCAAGCACAAAACAGAGAAGTTAAGAGATTCTAAGGCACGGCGCGCAGCCAAGACTTTTCGAAACTCAAAACAAACACAAGCATGGATAATCATCGTGTGTTCAAACGATGACGTCCAAGCCTTGAGGACGGTCAAAAATGAGGTGTCTACAGTTGCCCCTCTTTGACAGAACTCGAAAGTCATAACAATGGCGGGAGTGAATGTCAAAGCCCAGAGACGACCCATTTTTGACAAGGCCAAAGACTTAGACAAACATGCAAGACAAGCAAAGATATGCGCCCGAAGGCAGGGGCAAAATGCAACTGACAATGCAAAGAGCCAAACATAACTTATGATCATGCAAAGAAAGCTGTGACGAAGCATAACATGCGACAGTTTTAAGCTAGCATACACCAAACTACACTACAATGCAGAAATGATGTAAGAGAATTATGCAATTCTCGATACGTCTCACTCGGAGAATACAATACCTGCGCGGTTCATCTGGTTGCACCAGCTTCAAATGAACCGTACATACAATATCGTGCCTGAAAAAAACTTAACAGGTACAGATATCGTTAGCAATATGCACAACATGCAAAATGATATGCAATATATACAAAACTATGTATAATAATGCAAATGAAAATGCAATGCAATTGAATCATGATCAAATCATGAGCGGTTCAAAACCACACAAATGTCAAATATATTGATGGAGATGCAAAGTCTGTCTACCATAGAAAAGGTGCCGCAACCCTCAAACCAACATACTAACATGGAATAGGCACGTACACATGCAGAACTATGAGTGATGTAGACGGACACAAGAACTAGTAATTGGGTGGAATGACACAAGTGGAGAATGATCCGCTAATGAAAGAACATGATCCTAATGCAGGATGCAAAAAATTACACTACAATGTAATATGTATGATGGATATGGCGCGCGGGCCAAACCAAATCTTGCCTAGGAAAGGCATGGACACAAACAAACCACGTCTAATCATAGAACGGTCATACAGAACTATGAGTGTAAAGACGTGAAAAGTATGGGCACATACTAGTCCAAGCTCAATAAGGAAAGGCGCAAACCCTAGATGGAGGTGATGCAATGAATGCATGCAAGCTACAATGCAATATGCACTAGAATGGAATATATACAATGGATGAGGCACGCGGGCCAAACCAAATCTTGCCTAGGAAAGGCATGGACACAAACAAGCCACGTCTAACATAAAACGGTCATACAGAACTATGAGTGTATAGACATGAAAAGTATGGGCACATACCAGACCAAGCTCAACAAGAAAAGGTGCAAACCCTAGATGGAGGTGATGCAATGAATGCATGCAAGCTACAATGCAACATCTACAATATGCAATGGAATGGATACAGTGGATTAAGGCCTACGGCCAAGCCGTATCTTGCCTAGGAAAGGCATGGACATGAACAAGTCACGTCTAACATAGAACGGTCATACAGGACTATGAGTGTATAGACGTGAAAAGTATAAGCACATACCAGACCAAGCTCAACAAGGAAAGGCGCAAACCCTAGATGGAAGTGATGCAGTGAATGCATGCAAGCTACAATGCAGTATCTACAATATGCAATGGATGGGCGTAAATGTAATATTTGCGGTAAGATGCATGACATATGCATTACTTACAGTGGTATGCATGACATATGCACTATTTACAATGAATGCATGACATATGCACTATTTTAACAATGATGCATGACATATGCACTATTTACAATGATGCATGACATATGCATTTTTTGTTTTGTTTTGTTTTGAAATGCAAATGGATGATGATGCATGATTTTGAAATGCGTGACAACGTGCGGCTTTTGAGATGCATGACAATGCAGATGATCTTGAAATGGGCGACAACATGCGGCTTTTGGAATGCACGTGAACTTGAATATACGACGACGCGAGTCGCTTGAAATACATGTATAATGCAACTTATCAAAAGTCGTTCGGGCACGACAAACACCGAAGGACTTACACCTTCAGAGGATTTAAGGTCTCCTAGACCGAGCGTATTTAAGGTCTCGCCAGACCGTTAATATGCATAACAATGCAAGCATAATGATATATAACTCAACACGCGTTCATACCAAAGCATTGTAAAGCAATGCATGCGGGCAACTTTCGAATCTTAAAAGAGACAAAAGGATACAAAAGGATACACCTTGCACATATTTGAGTGCCACGCACAGAAGACACAGTCCGAGGTCGAAACAAGGGCCGGTCGAGCTTCGGAAATGCACTTTTCCTGCACTTTCTTGGGCAAAGAAGGCCCCAAACTACACATATGACCCAAACAAGGTTGTAGGAGGCTCACCGGCCATCCACCGGCCACAAAAAAACATAACTGGCCAAACATTTGGCCGGCCGACCAAATATGTAGCCGACCGGCCAAAAATGCTTGATTCGGGGCAGTTTTGACTTTTCGCCTTGGGTCTTTTAAAATAGGGTTTCAAACCCTATTTCTTTCATTTTCCTTGGCTGAAAATAGTTGCTCTCGCTCTCTCTAGAGCATTTTCCCCTCTTCCATTCCCCGTTTTCCTTGATTCTCGTGCCCTTTTCGACGCTTGATTCGCGAAGTTCATCGCGTTTCGAACACTTTCATCCAATTGAAACTTCGTTTCAGTGTCTCCTTTTTGATTTCCGCCTCTTGGGGTTTGTTTCCTCCAAGTTTTTCTTGATTTCCGTGCCTTTTCTGCACCCCGACCTTTCCGGCCATTTTTTTACCCTCCCGGGGTTGACTTTTCGGTTGACTTTTCATATTCTTGCCCGATTTTCACTCTTTCGGCCATTTTCGCACCACTTTTGACATGGCGGATGATATTCCACGGGGCGGGACTCCCCCGGATCACGAGATGGACCCAGAGGCCGAGCTCCTCCCCTTGAGCGTCCGCCCGTTCGACCCGGCGACCTACCGGCAAGCGATTCACATGCTTCCTCCTGACGGACTTCGCCAGTTCCGGGATTTTGCGAGAGGTGTGCCATCAGAGCTCCTTCTGAGTGAGCCAGAGACGCACTTTTCATACGGCGCTTCCGAGGTATTTTCTCCCCCGTTTCATTTTCCGCAACGTAGAACACTTAACTGCCATAGTTGATTCTGCTCTTTAATTGCTTAACCCGGATACATCGATACACTGTATGTTGTAGTTGACTGTGAACACACTTGCACTTGATGTCTGTTTGAATCTGAACACATGCACACACGTTGCATTTGCCCTGAACCACCCAAACACACTGGCACATCACATGCTGTAGATCCCTGCTAGCACACCGGCACCCGATGCTTGTTTGAATCTGAAAACGTACACACACACTATATCGGTACTGAACCACTCAAGCACACTGACACATCATATGTTGTAGTTCCCTGCTTGCACACTGGCACCGGATGTTTGTTTGAACCTGAAAACGTGCACACACGTTATATTGTCACCAATTCTGAATACTCTTCAAAACTGTACATTTTATATTCTTCGTAACTATTTTGCTTTTGAACAGGGAGATTCCCATACTGTCCGCGGGTATGGGAATGTTGCCACCCGGGATTGGTACACGGAGTTACCAGACGCAGTCCGTCACATTGTTGACCAGGCCGGATTTGGCGCATTCTGCAGGGGACTCTCGCGCCTTACTGCGAGCAGGCCTCTCCTTGCCGTTCTGGTGGAGAGGTGGTGGGACACCACCGAATCATCCCACTTTTCCGTCATTGGAGACATGACGATGACTCCCTATGATTTCTCGATGCTCACCGGCATTGGAGTGGGGGGTGATCCGATCCCCTTCAACACCAACACGGACGAGTGGAAGGCTGCTCAGATCTACCTGCTCGGTGAGGTGCCACCTCTCGCACGTCCCGGCTTCGTTCGATATTCATGGTTCGAGGTTCAGTTTAGAGTCCAGCCAGCCTTAGTCGAGGAGGCTCCGATGACTCAGGAGGCAGTGGAGCGATATGCGCGCGGCTTTCTCATGTTCCTGCTGGGGATGACTATTTTTGCCGACCGGGCGAACACTGTGTCCCTCTGCCTGCTCAGCGCTCTTGTGGATGTCACCCGGATCTTGCGCTATGACTAGGGTGGCGCTGCCTTGGCCACTCTGTACGGGTACATGAGCTCAGCCTCCCGTTGCAGCGGACAGCTGCTCGGGGGCTACTGGCGAGCTTGGGAGGTACGTTTTCTCCTCTGCCTTCCATTTCTACTTTACATTTTCTGTACTCTGTACACTGCACACACTGTGGTTTGCTTCATACTAATCGTATACTGCACACACGGCACACACATATACCCTGCTTTACACTGACTGTACACTGCACACACTATACACTCTCCTCAATACACTGCACAATAAACGGTCCTGCGATTTCTGCTTTATTTTGTGTTCTGCTTTATCTGATAACCCTTCAGGTATTGGCTCTGCAATTGTGGGTCTACGCTTACTTTCCGAGACTCGCCCCAGTGCCAGACGTAGAGACCCCTCTCGTCATCCCATTTTCGCGTCGCTTTGACGTGAGGTGCGTACGGAGGCCCCGGGAGACATTCATTTTTTTCCGCCGCTACTTTGACACTATTACCCCCGCAGAGGTATGTTTTACTTGCGGTTCATTTAAGCTTCGCTTTACACTGTATTCTCAATAATAGTAGATAACAATCTGTATTTCATTTTCAGATCACCTGGCAGTCTTGGGCTTCACTGCCAGCCGTGACTCGGGATCGGTTTGCCGGTGCAGAGGAGATTGCACATTTCCGGATTTTGTTGGAGGGCCCAGTTTGTCGAGCTTGGTACTTGGGTGAGCGTTTCCTACGCCAGACCTTGGGCTTGCCAGAGCAGATAGTTCCGGGTCCGCCTCCTACCCACATGAGGGACACCGAGAGGTTCACCGCCGAGGAGATGGCCGATTACACGATCGGCTGGGACGCGGAGGGCTTCAGGGGCGAGGGTGACTACTCAGAGTATGTTCAGACGTACATTATGCGGCCTCTGAGTAGTGGCCGCCGAGCTGAGAGAGGGGGACCTGCGGCGCCGATAATTGGAGCGGGAGCAGGGACGTTGAGGACAGCTCGTGTCCGTAGCAAGAGCGGAGCTCGGAGGGGTCGGGGGGTTAGCTGGCCAGAGCTACCCACGATGATGACATGCCGAGGGCAGGGTGGGGCGACCTACCAGATCCCCTTTGCTCCTCCTCCGGCTAACCATGAGTTGGTCGGTTTCTATGACTAGCCTCCGGTATGTATTACTACATTTTATGCATCTTGTATTGGCATTTCATTTCAGTTTATTTGATATTCCGTAGAATACTGATGCATTTGACACTTTTGCAGGCTTCTTCCCAGTATACCCGACAGTCCTTGGAGCTGAATGCCTCCATGATGGGGATGTTGCAGCGGACTTTCGACCTCCTGGCCCTCTACAGCATTCCGGTATGTTCTTCTGATCATGGTCTCAAACCATACTCATAAGCTGCTTCACATAATCTGGTGCACAACACAACACTTGATAAACTGCTCACAGCATTCATACGCTGTACTCATACACTGCATTCTGCACTGATAAACTGCTCACGGTATTCGCACGCTATACTCATACACTACATTCTGCACTGATAAACTGCTCACAGCATTCTCACACTATACTGCATTCTGCACTGATAAACTGTTCACAGCATACTGATGCATTTGCCTTTTATACTTTTCAGCCTCCTTTCCAGATTCCCACTGTGGGAGGTGTTCCAGCCCGGCCTTCTGTTCCTGCCGGAGGAGATGGAGAGGGCAGAGTATTCCCCCGCACCAAGGCGGGGCGCACTCACGTAAGGAGTAGCTTGCGGGCTCTAGTCCCTGATGACGATGACGAGGAGTCGGAGGCAGAGGCGGAGTCGGATGAGATCAGAGACGACTCGGACTCGGGCTCAGATGACAGCGCTGATGATACTCCTGGACCTTCGTCCAGGAAGAGGACTAGGACGGACTCCCAGGCCTGAGATCCTTTGTCATTGATCCAGATTTTTGCTATTTTTCTTTTTCTTTTTCTTTTGTACCTTTTGCTGGTAGCTAGAGTACCTTGTACTGTCGCTGGCAGATTTTTATTTCCAAAACCATGTACTTGAAAAAGATGATGAAATGAAACAAACTTTTTGTCTGAAAAAGTGTTGTATTTGTACATTTCATGCATTGCATCGCATTGCATCATGTTGCACCTCAATGTAAATGAAATTGATCTGTTGTCTGAAAATTGAACACTTGCATTGTAATAATCAGATAACGAACCAACCAACAGCAAAACAAACCATACCAACCACTGCACATTCTGAACACTCAGCTTATACTCCACTGGGGATTAATCTGCATACAGCCCATAACACAACGCTTGGTTCATTTTGCACACAGCGGATCCTGAACAAATAGCCCAAATCTGACAAGACGGACCATCAAGGTTGAATCTACTGAAGTTGAAGCACACTCAGATGCGATCTGAAACCCAGAAACTTCAAAGAGGCCCAGGTTTTCCTGTTCACAATTATCGAGGGTGGACCCTGCAGTTGCATAAAAGAACCAAATCATGTTTTTGCACAAATGTGGAGAATGACACAGCATTCTGAGCACAAAACGATTAATTTTTGAAATTGAAGATGGTTTCTTCAAACTAGGGTATTGAGCCTACAACTGAACTCAGCGAGAAAGACTCAACAGCGGAGACAAAAGGGTAAACAACATAAACACAACGAGGCATACTCGGAAAAGACTCAAAACAAAGGTTGAGGTAAACAAAACAGAAGACGCGACATACAGACGCGTTAACGAAGACGGGGGACCTCAAATCATGAGGAGCTAGTTTCTCTGGGTATTGTTTCCCACCCTTTCCTCATTTGTGATTCTCACATCACTCTGGCACTCAAGCTCGGTTTTTTTCTCTCAACACCCTTTTTACTCACTCTTTTTCTCAACTTACACCTCTCTATTCTTTATTCTCTCATTTTTATCCCTCCCCAAGATGTTTAATGGATGAATAGGAAGTTGTGGGTTCACGCCTGACAGGGTTAGCTCACGGCTGTTTCTTCCGGTGGCGCTTGGTCGATGCCCCAGGTAAGGAAACGGAGTACCTTGATCCCTTCAGATTCGTGCTTCGCACTTGGTTCGATACCTCGTTGCTCAGAGGTTGAGAGAGCTTTCAGCCCTTTAATGACAGCTTGAGTTGTGCCCTTCTTGGCAAGTATGTTGGCAATGGGGGAAAAACAGGAAGCCTGACTCAACCGTGCCCCTAGTTCATCATTATGACTATTTTTTGTTTTGGCTTTCTACTAAAACAATTTTGACCAAGATGAGAGTCAGATTAACATACTTGTTCAATTTTCTGATTTAAAATGATGCAAGTCAGGCTATGAGTACTGAAAATTTTCCTTTTTTTTTGGGTCCCAGAAAATGGTCCAGTTTTGACAAATAAAACAATTTTCGAGAAAACTAGTCATCCTCAATAAAAATTCTCAAAAACTATTTTTTTTTTGGCAAACGGCCGCCGCCTAACTAGCGCGGAACTTACTCTCGAGATGCACAACCTCGGATCGGAGGCAATGGAAAATTGCCCCTTGTTTGAAGGACGCTGCACGGCAACGGAAAGTTGCCCCTTGTTTGAACGGCGACTCATGGCAACGGAAAGTTGCCCCTTGTCTGGATGATGCCGCAGCATATTGTAAACAGTCCTCACTAGTGATGATCACGACCAAACTTTCTCGGATACAGAGAAGACGAAGATGGTCAAAACCAATATATGGACACAGTCACTTTGAAGGTGTTGGGGCTAGACTTTAGGATGAAGTTGCCGACGTATTCCAAACATGGGAACCAAGGATGATTAAAAACCATTGCATGGACTTAGTCGCTATGAAAGCGTTGGGGGCTGGACTTCAGGATGAAGTTGCCTACGTATCCCAAACATGGGAATCAAGCCTTACGTAGTTCCGGTTAAGGTACACTCGGGTATTTTAACCTTCACCTTTTAGGCTTTAACTTTTGCCAAGGCGCCCGATGCGGGTTTTCGACCTTGCGAGCTTTTCTTTCCTTTTTCTTTCTTCCCTTTCTTTTTTTTTCTCTCTTTTGTATATTTTATCTTTTTTCTTTTTTGTATTTTTCTCTCTTTGCATATTTTTTCTCTTTTTTCTCTCTTTTGTATATTTTTTGCTTTTTTTTGTATATATTTTCTTTTTCTCTAACTTTTGCCTGGGTCGCCCTTCTGGGTTTTCGTCCCAGCGAGCCGCTCAAAGGGTAAAAGTGTAACAAGTCCATGCCAAATGGTTTTAGGATTTTGAAGCCATCCGTATCCAGGAGAGTGGCTGTTGCATTGACTTACTGAAGGACCCATCTTCGGCTCTTCGAGCAAATCGGACATTTTTGCCCCTAGTTTGGAGGAGTGCTTCTGTTCTAGCTTTACAAGCTTCTTCTGATGAGATCTGATCTTCTTGATCTGGCTTTGGTGCCTCTTGTTCGAGGGCTGCTTCCAATCTGGCCACACAGGCCTCTCTTGATGGTTGATCGTTGAACGCTCCGAATTGTGGTTCAAGGCTTTAAAACAAGGGCTCGAGTCTTGAGGCTGAGAGCGATCCTAAGCTGCACAATCTCAAGAGCGATTCCACACAAGTCTTCGCAGGGCTGCATAAAACATTTTGTTTTTGAAAGTTCTTAAAGAAGCGACGAATCGCTCGCGCTGAAGATAGTGTGGAACCAGTCTGGATCAAGCCAAGGTCCTTCTCAGTACTCACGCTGACAAGCATGATTTCAATCATTAAGGGCTTAGCACGCCTCTCTTTCTCTCAATTTGATCAAAGTTTGCAAAACCCGAGGAATTCCTTCCTCTTTGTTTTCACCACAGTGTTCAAAAAGTTTTGAAAAACTTAGGTCAATGCAATGATTTTCAGGGCACAAGAGAACAGGTGGAATGTACTGCTGTTCCATTCAAGTCCCCTGGCACAACTAATTCAGAATAGTAGTAAGCATGGAAACATGATAGCCACAGCTGTTTCATTTAGATTCCCTGGTTGCAACTGACTCCACGATAGATAGACTCAAAAGAAAAGCAAAAGGATAATTACAAAACAAAATGGTGTTCGAGACAACAGCTCCGTAGTCACCCGACATTCTATACAAACGGGACTGACTCGCTACAACAAGACAGACCCATAAGCAAAAGGATTGACTCAAGACAATGGGACAGACTCAAAAAAAAAACAAAAGACCGACTCAACACGCAAGCCAGGATTTACAAAACTAGCATTCACCGATGCTCCAAAATGCGTGCCAGACGACACATCCAAAATACACCGAGCGCCGCCCGCAAGTGGTCCAACCCCTGATCACAAATTTGCAGTATCCTCGAAGTCCAATAGCTCAGTGGTAACAGACTTTGCTGAGGTAGGCGGGAGGATGACCTCATTGTCAATCAAATCTTGCACTTCATGACGAAGACGGAAACAACCATCGGTACTGTGACCGGACTGTTGGTGGTACGCGCAGTACAAGGTAGCATCATGCGAGAAAGGGAGATTCTTCGGGAGGGGCTGAGGCTCGAGGGGTTTAAGATGCCCCTTTTTAGCCAATATTTGAAATGCATGTAGAGGGCATGAAAGGCTCTGCGCCCTCGAGGCAGGTACTTTGAAGTCTGAGGGTTCTTGCTAGACACACTAGTGAAAGGGTCGGCAGGCACTGCCTTGGCTTTCTGATCTTTTCCTGGTACAGGGTTAGGGGTGACAGGGGCTGTCTTGGCATGACGGAGCCCATCCCGATTTTTCACCCGGCTTGAACCGCCTTCGGTTGGAGTGGGGAAAGCATCATCCACAGCTTTAGTCATGACTGCAAATACTTGTTGCTTATTCATCCCCCTGGCTTTCAAAGCCTCGGCTGCCCACAACCGTTGTTCAATGGGATCGGCATCTGCCTTCATTTTGTTCTTGTCTCTGGCCTCAGCCTGATCGGGGGTTTGGGTTACTACATCAGAACGAAGCCCGGTTGTTGCTGACACGTCGTTGCTGTAGCTGGAGGCAACCTCTGGTTGGTTGAGCTCGATCACAATCTGCCCCAGTAGCGGGGGCTCCTGTGGTATGAAATTCCTAGCATATGGTGCAGCTGGTGGCGAAGCCGACATTCCGTAGGCCAGATCGGCCACGGATCTCTGGAGGTCACCTATCATTCCCATCAATTCGAATGTGGTGGGCTCACGAGCCTGATACAACTGGGGGGTCCAGACCAGGTGCGCGACAGGTGACCTGGGTGGATGCGGTACATCGACATTGGTCTCGCCTTACAGAGTGATTCCTTGATCTGATGCGGCCGTCATAACCACAATTTCCTCTGAATTCTGCATCATGATAAGTCCGCTGTACTGAATGGTGACTAACGGATCAGATATCTGTCTTGTCTCAGCAAGGGGGAACGCTAGCTATTCTGTATCAACTCTCTGAACCGAAAGAGAAAACACGCAGCCTTTCGGACCAATCAGAACAGACGCTAGTATAGCTGAATAACTGTACTCTACTACTGATCACTTTTGCCCGAAATCACTGCCTCCAAAATACTGAATCGGATACCCACAGATATAACTGATTCTCATAAACTGATACTGGTGCCCTCAGGTCTGGTACTCAAACTTGCAAACTGATATGAACGTTCCCTGTAGAGATGCACTCTAAAAGCACATAGCAAGTAAAGAGAGCCAAAACACCCCTATGGAGGGGTAGGGTTTCCTTGTCCTATTTTTGTCAGGAGCTAGGGTTTCACTATGCACGCGACAGTTTTCAAAACAACCTAACATCGGGTAAGCAACCTGTCCTAGTTTGGAATAGTCACTACGGATTTCGATATGCACTAGGTCGAATGGTCGAAAAGGGTGCCCTGGTAAAAGCGGGGTTTGTGTTCCCATACTGTTAGAGCCCACAGCCGGTCAGCCTTATGGCATGCTTTGACAAAGTCAAGCCTCCGGCAAACCGTTTAGGAATGGCAGATGGCAAACACGGTGTCTTAGGCGCACCAATGCACATGCAATGCAAAGAGACACATAAATGAAATCAAAACAGGATATCACGAGTTCGAGTCAAGCTCTCTAAATCCCCCGCAGAGTCGCCAGAAACTGTAGACGTCCCCAAACGCCCCGGGAGGACGAGTCCCCTCCCCCCCCCGGTTCTGTTCGTTTTGGGTTCACTACAGTTCAGGACTCTCAAATTGTCACAGTTCTTAATCTAAACCAAAGAGTCCAAATTTGGTAAATCGTTTTGAGAAATAGATTTTTAGAAAAGAAGTGCCAAACATGGACTGCTTTGCCAGATACAGAGTCGCCACCTAAATATTTTTTATGGGGGAATTTAGGAAACCCTGATTCGGTGCCAAAGGCCACGTGTCCGTCATCACCAAAGTTGCCTCGGCTCGGGAGCTTGGGTACGATTGGGGAAGGTCAGCAATGAGCACCCCCTCTCGCCCGATCCGAAGATCGGCCTCTACTAATCGTGATATCCGTTTTTGAAAACGTTATGTGTTCTTATTCCATTTATTAGCCTAGAATTACTATGTTATGCGCGCAGCAAACAAGTATAGACCAAATCGCCTAAATTGGAACAAAACATTGCATGTTTGTTTTGAAGATGGGTTGCTACTCGCAAGTAGGCTAAAATGCAGGTTTTGCCACCCTCAAGTGGGTTTTTAGAAAAGATGATTTTGCCATTATCTAGTGGGATTAAAACTCACAGTTTTAATGCATTATTCCAATTTAGGTAATTCAACCTCCATCCACAGGCATTCAAGCAGTTATATCACATAAGCAGCTAGCCTCATGGTAATCATGCTGTTATGGCAACACTCACACGCATGCGGTATGCTAAAGCATAAATGCTTACCGAGTACTCCAAGCCAAAACAGAAACTAGTTAGTAATCATATGCATGATCCTAGTTTAAGATGGCTAATGCAACACATGCGGAATGTCACTAGAGTAGGCTCGGCTAGTCTATATGTGAAAATGCACAAGTAGCACGTATTCAAGTTAGATTTGAAATACTTATGCAGTTAGTATGATGCGCCGAGCTTGGTGCATGCAAGACTAATGAATGATGCACGCATGCATAGCATAAAGTATGCTAAAGTAAACATGTCCTGATACTAACCATCAAAGCAGGTAAGTAAAAGCGAGAAAGAAGTGGGGGTTGGAAGATATGCGCACATGCACCCACACTTATTACAAATTCACCCTTGCTCGGACAGACCAAAAGAATAATACAAATTAATTAACCTACAAGCTAATTAATTATTACAGACCACTTAATTAATTAAGCAAATTAACTAAGCTAAGAAAGCCGCAAAGGCCTCGGGAAGAGGATATAATGCGTGCGTGCTCGGGTTTGCTCGGAAATCCAACGCCATGCACAAGTTTGCCTCTGCTTTGACTGTTCTACTTCTCTGAAAATTGCACAACTCCCAAGGTTGCTTCTCTGAGTGTTGTGGAACACCACCGGCTGAGTGGGATCATCACCGGCCATTTTGAAGTGGTCATCGACCATCCATTAAGCTCTCGGCCAAGTATATTTGGTCGGTCGGCAGTATATATGGCCGGCCGGCCAAAACTTCCTGCAGAAACCTGTTTGACAGCAGCAGAGGGTAGGCAAGGCATGGCAATGTATTTCAAGCAAATGTATGCACCAACATATCCCCTATCATGTTTATGACTCAAAGGGACACGGTTCTCAATTCTCAGACCATCAATCGCGCATTTCAATGCATGATGGCCCAAGAAAACAAGTATGCACTTTGATTTTAAATGAAATGCAATGCAAATAAGCAAACAAAGGGGCTTTCAACCTCTATCATGGCTTGATCAAGAGGTGAAAGATGCATGCAAATGCGATGCAACCTAAGTATGTTAACTAGGCATGCAACATGAACATATGGGAAGCATGCAAGGCATATAACAAGCATGCATGTTCAATGAGCATACAGGGCACAATGTCAACACATAAGCATGCAAAACATATGGCATGTTAAGCAACCAAAACAAGGAGGAGAATACTTGCCAAATGCAGCATCATTTCAACATGCAACAACATGTCATAAGCTAAGCATGCAACAACATGCCAAAGGGTGGACTTAAACTAAATTAGGCAACCCTTAAACAAGCCTAAAACAGTGGCCAATGCTATGGAAATGATAACCAATACACACACACACATGCAAGCAAATGGTTTAACACTTGAACATCAAATAAGGAACCTTTAAGCACACTTAAAGGAAGACAAACATGGGCTTATGGCATGTATCATAAGCTCTGAAATTGCATGAAAGAGAGGTGCCAAACCAAGTAATCAAACCAAGTAAAGCATGCAATAATGGTCTAAGTACTTAAGGCAAGCTAAGGAGGTATTGAACTACCCTTAGCAAAACCAAACATGGCATGAATTAAATGATCAAAACAGAGTTTTAACATATTAAAACAAAGCCTAAAGACCACTTAGATGGCATCTAAATGACTTGAATTCAAGGGCATGCACAATGACCAAACATGGAGCACAAGGCACAACCTCATAAGGCATCAAAGAGGCATCAAAGGCAAGCATACAAGCATGTTATAAGGACTGAAATAACATGGTAAGTGGTTCCAAACCACTAAAATAATGCAAGTAATGCATGCTAGAGAGGCCAAAGCTTAAGGCATTCAAGAGGGATTGCATGGTAGCTATACAAAGCAAGACATGAATCACTCAAATGACCTAAAACAGTCCCTTAGCACATCAAAATATGCATGTAACCTTCACAAAGCTAAGCCTAAATCATGCTAGAACAAGGGTCTACACCTAAAGCATGTTAAGGCAAAAATGTGGCATTACAAGACATGTATGCAAGGCATGCAAGGTGTGTCCAAACCAACTGAAAACAGAGCTATATTATGACATAATAAGCACAAAAATCAGTTAAAGCATGGCCAACATACACTTAAACAAGATGCTCCCTCAAGAGGCAAAAATGGCCCTTTTCAAGGACAACAAGGAGAGGGGGTGGCCCTCTCCTTCTTAGGACCTCAAGACACCATCCTCATCACTGAAATCCCTCAAGATTTCAGTGGTAAGGAGGCCCAAACACAATGGTCCTGGAGCTCAACCGAAATGGCACAAAACAAGGGCCAAACAAGCCTTAAGAGGGGTCAAACAACCCCAAAGCTTAAAACACCCTTAAGAAACTATTTAGGGTAGATAAAAAAAAAGACTTTTCTATGTTATATGTTAAGCTCAAAAATAGTTGCAAATATGGCAAAACAAGGCTTAAAAGAGGTAAAAGCTCACCCATGAAGCACAGCAGCAAATCAGCAACTTTTGGACCAAAAAAAGCTTCAAATCACCCCAAAAATCACCTCCAAGGACCTCAGCTCAATAAAGGGAGTAGAGAACTAGGTGTTTGTATGCAAAAGTGCAAAGAAAATGCACTTTTGAGCACAAACAAGCCCTAAACCTTAGAGAGAGGCAGAAAATGTAGAGAGAGAGAGATATTTTTTTGCTCAAAGTTGTACATCCCTCCTTGTTGTTTTTTCTTTTTTTTAGAGAGCTTGATTGATATAGATATATATCAATCTGCAGCTCTTCAGAACTCCCACGTCCAGGCATGGGCTGGGGTATGGCCTGGAATGACAGCTGCCAGCTGTCTACAGAGATATCTGTTGAAAACCACATTTGGCCGGCCGACCTTCAAAGTGGTCGACCGGCAGTCAAACTGGCCGGCCGGCCATCACATTTGGCCGATTGAAAATCAAGGTGGCCGGTGGGCAGGAGACTTGGTCGACAGGCCATCCCCTTCCCTCAGGAACACATCCACAAGCTCTTGGTCCACAACCAAGCACAAAACAGAGAAGTTAAGAGATTCTAAGGCAAGGCGCGCAACCAAGACTTTTCGAAACTCAAAACAAACACAAGAATGGATAATCATCGCGTGTCCAAACGATGACGTCCAAGCCTTGAGGACGGTTAAAAATGGGGTGTCTACAACATGCAGCAGCTACGAAAGATTCTGCCAATCCAAATCAAATAATATTCTAAGCAAAGATGTACACATGTACTAATTCAGAATCAATCAACCCATAAGCATTCGTTTATAAATAGTATAGATACCTGGGATAACGATAGCAGTATTTTTAGTGCTTTCTAGGATGAGTGTAATTACTCTATCCTGATTAGCAATTCCTACCATTGGTACGAATCTAGCTGAGGCAGAAGATTTATCCACATTTTGTCCAGTTCAGCGACAGTTCCTTACCATATGGTCCACTTTACCACACCTATAACGAACCCAAAAGTCCGATAACAAACCCCTCGGCGTCTCTTACACTGATGGTGGCGAAGGTTCTCACCGTAGTGGCAACTGACGTTATTGTCTCAAAATCTCCGCCATTTCTTATACTATTCTTTCTAGTCTATCAAGTCGGGCTATGGAAGAGTCTGCCAACTCGTATGCCCTTACTTTATCCGTGTTCTACAGAAATTCTTATTAAACCTTGCCGATTACTGGGGTGCCCAATACAAAAATAAACACAGATACACATGGGTACATTTGCACGTTGTTATATTCTCATTTCATGTATCGTCAAGATACAATTAATCACATACGTGACAGATGATTGCATACTTATCAGATATCGCATGCTGAACATTTACTAAGTAGTCATATACTCAAATCATGTTCATATTTCACATAGACACCCATTTGCAGAACTGAATGCACATAAGCAACTTCTCATGACTCATATGTTCATATATGTGCCTTATAACAAAACAAACTTGTTGTACACATTAGTGTAATAATTCACATCTCATATTATCACCTGTTCTCAATATTTGATTAAACTTGCATTATACTTTGTACAAAAGATTCACAGGTATGCATGTACTAAAAAGCATACATATTCAAACAATTTGCGATGCAAGCAGTTCACAAACTTATAACACATAGTTGTTCACATTTAACAGTTAAGCGTATTCTTGATGCTTTCAGATTCATACTTATCACATGAATGCATCGTAGATTTTTTCTAGACACTTATTGCTCTTTTGGACAAGTGTGCGAGTTATTAACTCGTGCTCTGATACCACTCTGTCACGACCCGAACCCGCCCCTATGGGTTAAGGCCACAACCGGCCAGTAATCACGAGATTACCTATGGCCTCAAACCAAAGAAGACAAAACTCATCAGAGTAAAGGGGCCAAACGGAAGCAATTTTAAAACTTTGTCCATAGAGCCGTGCTTATATGCACATCATAACATTCCATACATACATATGTTAATAACTCACAACAGAAGGTATAGTAACATAAAGTTCTATACAGACAGGATCATTCAACTCTAAGTCAGCCAAAACAAAGCTATATACAGACGTACACCAAAGTCCTCGCCAACATGACAAAATAACATAGAATGGCAACAGGGCGAAGACGTGTCTCGTGCTTGAGACGCGAGGGCTAACTCTTCAAAACCTTAGTTGTTCCATACAGACTTCACTGGGGCTGGGTTTGGACTCCTCTTGGCTCACCTATAAACACATGAATGAGCGTGAGCAAAAGCCCAATGAATAATATCAAATAAGGAATATACTTTTTTTGGGTGAATATAAATAAGGAATATACATTGGAACAATATACATCAAACGGCCTTGGGCCCAATTCATATTTCTAACTAATACATACATACATAGATATATGTAAGTTAAGTAACTGCGGTTCCAAACACATCATACGGGCTCGGGCCCAATCCATTTGTATCATTCACGTCAAATTGGCCTTTGGCCCATTCGCACTTTCAGGTTAAACTGTTACTCATGTCAAACTATCATTCATGTCAAATTCTTATTCGTGTCAAACTGGCCTCTGGCCCTTTCATTTATGTCAAAACGGCCTCTGGCTCATTCATCCATGTCAAAACGGCCTCTGGCCCACTCATTTATGTCAAGCTGGCCTCTGGCCCATTCATTTATGTCAAACTGGCCTCTGGCCCATTCATTTACGTCAAAACGGCCTCTGGTCCATCCGTTCATTCTTGTCAAAACGGCATCTGACGCATCCATTCATTCTTGTCAGAACAGCCTCTGGCCCACTCATTCATGTCAAAACGGCCTCTGGCCCATCCATTCATTCTTGTCAAAATGGCCTCCGTCCCATTCATTCATTCTTGTCAAAACGTCCTTCGGCCCATTCATTTATTCTTGTCAAAACGTCCTTCGGCCCATCCATTCATGTCAAAACCGCCTTCGGCCCATCCATTCATGTCAATCGGTTGTCCATAATTCAAACTAGCAAACTTGTAAAGAAATAAGCAATTGGACAATTGACAAACTTCAAAATATCGATACTACTCACAGTGATTGCCTTGTGGATTTGCCCTAGAGCTTGACCCTACACACCATATAACACATATGGGTCACAAACGATTCAATCCGTTCTTTAATTTACATATTCCTCTATAGGCTTCATTCTTATCTCTTTAACTCAATTACAATGCTTAATGCATGTCTAAGAGTGCTTGCAAGTGAAAGAGAACGAAAAACGAAACACAGAACGATCACACAAAATTTTCAGAAATAGGGTCCCCGCTCGAGCGTGGACTTCCCCGCTCGAGCGGGCCCAATAGGTCTGCAAAAGTACAGGTTGCTTCAAATTCACGCTCGAGCGTGAACTCGGGCGCTCCAGCGGAAAGTCTGTCTACATAGCTCCTCGCTCGAGCGGGAACCATGTCTGCAAAAATATGCTGGGAGCACGAATTTCACACTCGAGCGGCGGTTCCCCCGCTCGAGCAAACATCAAAATTTCAGGAAATTCCAAGACTGTTCTTGGAGTTCAATTTTGATGTTCGAAGGTCTCAACTCATGATTTCAGTCCCAAAAACATATAAACACATTATATTTCAAGGGTACACAAACAATGCGAAGCTAATCACTCAAAATCATGGTTCAATTCTCCAAAATCAATGAACATTCTTGTATAATCATGGCTTATGCTTTCAAACCCCATATGAGCTTCATATCTTCAATAATCAAACATGCATGTAAGTTTTGGCTTCCAATTCAAGTTTAAATGGTACAAATAAGGCTTACGATCATGGAACTTATAAAAACCATGCATGCATGTGAGATTTGATGTGCAATTCCTCTTGTTCAACATGGCTCTTGCATGAATATGCAACACTATAGCAATCATACACATGCATGCTCATATAAACTCCCAATTCAATAAATTCATCTCAAATTATGCCCTTGATCACAAACAAACCTTGAACTTACAAAATCACAAATTCAAACTTATGAATTCAAGATCAAATGCTTACCTAGAGGCTCAATTTTTCCAATTAACAACAAATTCTTGAGTATAGCTTCAAAGCTATCAAGTTCCCTAGCCAAAACTCTTCCTTGAGCTCCTTTTCTCACTAATTTCGGCTCCCTTCTCTCTCTAGAGCATAGTTTCGGATGATAAGCTCAAAAGGAGCTAAGTGAGGGTGTAAAATGGCCCTTTAAAGGCTCCCTCTCAATTACATTATTTTATTATAAAATAATTGAGCACTAATTCATTAAATTAATCTAATTAATCTGATTCGAATCAATTTTCAATCAAATTTCACCGTAGGCTCTAAAAATTACGCTGATCACAATGGCGCAGCCAATTTCGGTTTCTGTGGCTGATAAGGCCTTCAATGTAATTTTTGAAGCAGATAATCAAACAGATATTCCTACGGTGAACAGATAGAAATTCAAAACCACATATATTCATATAAATGGCACTCAAAATCATATCAAACACATAACCATATGCATAAGGAGGATAAATTAACATAATACGGAACAGGGGTATCACACCTTCTCTCTTTTGTTCTTCGAACTAATTAGGTTAGGTAGCTAATACTTCATTAGCTTAAGTGGCCGAGTTTAACTCGAACTAATCTTGCTTGGCCTCCAAGAAAGAGAATCTACAGAGTAATTGTAGCTTAACAATAACAGTTTAACTTAAGCAACTCATTTAATGTTTTCTAAATCACCCAACTGTTCAATTATCAAGTCCAAAAGGGTGAATTTGAATTCACTTTAATTTGCATCCTATTTCCGTTTCTTTTCTCTAACTTTCTCTTCTAGATCTCATGGAGAAAGTTTCTCTCTAACTCTCTCTGTCCGTCTCCAATTTCTCTCTTTTGTTCTAGGACTAATAGTTTCACTAGCTTAAGTGGCTAAGTTTAACTCAAACTGATCTCGCTTAGCATCCAAGAAAGAGATTTTATAGAGTAATTGTAGCTTAACGATATTAGTTTGACTTGAGCGCATCATTTAAGGCTTTCTAAATCGCCGAAGTGTTCGATTCTCAAGTCCAAAAGGATCAATTGGAATTCCCTTTAATTTTCATTCTATTTCCTTTATTCTCTCTAATTTTCTCTTCTAGTTATAAAGAAGAATGTTTCTCTCTAACTCTCCCCGTCCTTCTCCATCCTCCCCTCTTGTGTTCAAGGAACTAATTAGCTTATCCAACTATTTGTTTCTTTAGCTTAAGTGGCCATGTTTAACTCAAATTAATCACGTTATCCACGAAGAAAGAGAATTTACTGAGTAATTGTAGTTTAACGATATTAGTTTTACTTAAGCAAATGACTTAATACTTTCTAAATCACCTAAGTGTATATATCTCAAGTCCAAAATGATGAATTGGAACTCACTTTAATCTTCATCCTATTTTCGTTTCTTTTCTCTAACTTTCTCTTCTAGCTCTCAAGAAGAAAGTTTCTCTCAAACTCTCTCCGTCCTTCTCCAGTCCTCTCCCTCTTCTTCTAGGAACTAATTACCTTAGGCAACCAACAGTTGCATTAGCTTAAGCGGCCAAGTTTAACACAAACTAATCTTGCTTAGCCTCCAAAAAAGAGAATTTACTGAGTAATTGTAACTTAACGATATTCGTTTAACTTAAGCAACTCATTTAATGTTTTCAAAATCACCTAAGAATTCGATTTTCAAGTCCAAAATGTTGAATTTCAATTCGCTTTAATTTTAATACTATTTCCTTTTCTTTTCTCTAACTTTCTCTTCTAGCTCTCAAAAAAGAAAGTTTCTCTCTAACTCTCTCCGTCCTCCTCCACCCTTCTCTCTTTTGTTATAGGAACTAATTAGGTTAGGCAACTAATAGCTTCATTAGCTTAAGTGGCTAAGTCTAACTAAAACTAGTCTTGCTTAGCCTCCAAGAGTGAAAATTTACTGAGTAATTGTAGCTTAACGATAATAGTTTAACTTAAGCAACTCATTTAATGTTTTCTAAATCACCTAAGTGTTCAATTTGCAAGTCCAAAATGATGAGTATGAACTCCCTTCAAATTTCATTCTAATTCCCTTTCCGTTCTCTAACTTTCTCTTCTAGATCTCGAGGAGAAAGTTTCTCGCTGACTCTCTCCGTCCGTCTCCAACATCTCCCTTTTGTTCTAGGAACTAATTGGCTTGGGCAACTAGTCGTTTTATTAGCTTAAGTGGCCAAAATTTAACACAAACTAATCTTGCTTAACTTACAAGAAAGAGATTTTGCTGAGTAATTTAGCTTAACGATATTAGTTTAACTTAAGTTACTCATTTAATGTTTTCTAGATCATCTAAGTGTTCAATTCTCAACTCCAACAGGATGAATTTTGATTCGTTTTAATATAAATCCTATTTCCTTTCCTTTTTCTCTAACTTTCTCTTCTAGCTCTCAAGAAGAAAGTTTCTTTTTTTCAAGTGGGTAAGTCATAAATTAAAGACAAAATCTACACATTTACAACAGGCATACCCCAGGAAATACAACAAATCTCATACCCCCCCTAAAAAAAATGGGGAAACTAATAAATAATAAAAACACTCTCGCATCCGCCGGGCTGAGAAAGCATAAATAAATCCAAATTGTCCATATATCAATTTTTATCTCCAAGTATCTTCTACCGCCAAAAAAATAGTAGATGGATACTTGGGAAAGATATACGGACAATTATACAAACCTGTCATCGTTTGAACACTCGATGATCATCCATGTTCGTGTTCGTTTTGAGTTCCCGGAGGTCTCGGCCGTGCGCCTTGCCTAAGGATCTCTTAACTTGCCTGTTTTGTGCTTGGTTGTGGACGAAGAACTTGTTTGTTTTTGCTTCTGAGGGCAGAGAATGGCTTGTTGGTCATCCCCACACATCACCGGCCTTGTCTTGAGGCCACCGGCCCTGTTTTGTTTCTACCGTCCATTGGTGATGGCCGGTCGGCATTGTTTTTGGTCGGCCGGCCGTTTTTTTGGTCAATCGGCCATATTTTCTGGCCGAGAGTTCTTTTTTGCCTTTTTTAGGCATTTTCCATGCCAGCTGTGCCAGCTGAAGCACACATACTTGTCCTCCATACACGTGTATGGAGGATTTGCACCCTTTGCACCCTTTTGCTCTAGCTTCTTGAGAAAGCTTGAACCCTTTGCTCTAGCTTCCCCAAGAAGCTCGAACCTTTGTCTTAGCTTCCCCAAGAAGCTTAAACCTTTGTTCTAGCTTCTTGAGGAAGCTTGACCCCTTTGTCTTAGCTTCTCCAAGAAGCTTAGGCCCTTGTTTTCTTCTATAAAAGAGGGCCTCCCTTCTCCTTTAGAGGGGTTGAGCAAATTAGAGATATATATCACATATATCACTCCCTCTCTATATCTTCCTCTCTCTCTCCATTTGTGTGTGAAACAGCGTTCAAAGGTGTGCTTTTGTTCTTAGTTTTGCACTAACACACCTAGTGTTACACTATACTTCGGTTACTAAGGTGTTGAGGGACTGGTTTTAGAGTTTTTAAGTTGGTTTTGATCAGAGGAAGGGGCTGGGGTTGGTGTTCTTGAAGTGTTCTTCGAGGGTGAGCACTATTGCTTTATACTCCCCATTTTAGTACAAGCTTTTAACCTATCTTGCATGTTGTTTTGAGCTTTATGTATAACTGATAAAAGTTCTAATTTTTCATGTTTAAAATGTTTCATTAAGGTCTCTTTTGTGTTTGGGGTTGTCCACTCTCTCTTAGGCCTCGTTTGGCCTTTTTTTGTGCCTTTCTCTTTGAGCTTTGGGACCCCTTTATTTTGACCTTCTCACCACTGAAATCCAGAGGATTTTCAGTGGTGGAGAAGTGGTTTTGAGGTCATGTATAGGGGAGGGACAACCCCCTCCCTTTGTGTCTCTTTTGCTTGTGTTTTTGGCTCAAAAAGGTAGCATGCATGCTTAGTCGATTTTGGATCCATCTCAGTGGGTATTTAGTGACATTTTGTCATGTTATACCTCTGTTTTAAGTTGGTTTAATGGCCTCTTTGATGCATCATATGCTTGTCTTGTAATCCCATGTTTTGGCCTAACATGCATCATGTTGTAAGGTGGTATTTTAGCATGATTTTGGTCTGGTTCCAAGAACATTTTAGCTTTGTTTTGCCATGCTTAAGGTCTATTTGGTGTCCTTTTAGTCATGCTTACATCGCTTTGTATAGCCACCATGCATTCTAGCTTGTTAGCCTCGGGTGTGTGAGTCATTGGCATGCATTACTTTGACCTTTCTCATGATTTGGCATCACTTGAGATCATATTTCAGTCCATGCTTCATGCTCGTATGCTTGCATTCGCCACCCTTTCAATGCTTTGAAGAATTGTTTCCTTATGCTCCATGTTTAGGCCATTGTGCATGCCTCCATGTTTAGATTATTTAGCTGCCATATCAGTAGGTTTGGGGGGTTATTTGGTCATGCTAGACCTCTGATTTTGGTCCCCTCCCCCCTTTGGAACTTGCCTCATGTGGTCATGGCTTGAGGCCCTTGGTTAGTCTCAAGTTTTGGGCTTCTTTGTGTGCCTTACTTGCATGATTTGAGTGGCTTGGCATCATCCTTTTGCATTTTTTTTTAGCGTTTAACATGATTGTCTAATGTATAGTGATTCCAATTTTCCCTTTCTGTAATTGTTGTATTCTGGACTTTGGTTCCGTGGAGTTGGTGGTTGTTTATCTTGTTGTCATCCTTTATTTCCATATATTTGAGTTTTAGGATGTGTTGGGCGTGTTTCGAACAGGTAGGTTGAGTTTTGGTCTCAAGTGTAGTTCCCCAGGTTTTTGGTGTTACGCTCGAGCGGGTCATTATGCGCTCGAGCGGAGTTTTGATTTTTGGTTATTCGCTCGAGCGGGCCCTTATTGCGCTGGAGCGAGATTTACACACTCCCAGTATCTCATGTCCCTGCAAAACTTCTGCAGGTGTGTTTTTTACGCTCAAGCGGATATGTTGGCGCTCAAGCGGGTAGTGCTTTGTCTGTGAAAGTTCTGGGAGGGGGAAATCTACACTCGAGTGGACTGGTTTTCGCGCTCGAGCGGATGTATTTTATTCTTGTGTCTTGAAGCTCGAGCGGGCCTTCTTGCCCTCGAGCGTGTCTAGATTTTTGTGCTTGACACTCGAGCGTTCTATTCTCCGCTCGAGCGGGAGTGTCATATATCAGTGGGCAGCTGGGCATTTTTTAATCACTTTTTACATTCACTCTTTCTCTCTTACTTTCTAAAAACACTTTTCAGAGCCTCTCTCTCTAGGATTTCCCTTCTCTCTAGGGTTTGATCTAGTTAGAGTGTTCTCCTATCCTTCGGCCTTTGCAAAAAGCGTGTTGATCGTCGAGGGTTTCGTTTTGATCCGAAAGGTTTGGAGTTTGGAGCACTTTGGTTTTGGTCTTCTTCTCCATTTGAGCTCTAACTTCAAGGTAGGGATATCCTACTCCTCCTTATGAGTTTTGTCTTTCAATTTTAACATTTTGATATGTTAGGGATTGTTGGCTAATTTTGAAAAAGTTTGGGTCTTTGTGTAATTTTACAAAAGATGGGGTTTTATTTATATAAGCCTATATGCATGTTTAGCATGGAGAAATGAGATAAATGTTGGGTTATTGATAGAAATGGAACCTTAGGGTTGTTTTGTTAATTATGGGAAATGCCCTAATTACATTGATGAATTAATTTGTGAAATTAATTTTGAGAAATGAGAAGTTGAATTGAGAATGTTGAAATTGGGAACGCATAGGATTAAAGGGTGTAGTTGGATCATTTATCACTCACCTAGTTGAAATGTTGATATTTTATCCATTTGGTGCATTTATTTTCTGTTTAGAAATAACTGCTTTGGGCTATCGGTGAAGGATAGTCTTGATTGTTATAGACAATGCATGATAATTAGGCAAACTAAAACTAATCGATTGAGTATGCTATCGAGTATAGCGGTTGGAATAATACATTAACTTTATGTATTGGTTGATTATGTATATGATCCATGTTTATATACATTGTGTGTGGGAGTAGATAGGGGATGTACTCCACGGTTTAGGGGAAGATAGGGGATGGATCTCTAAACCGGATTTCATGTGACATTGATACAGCACTACAATGTGTATCAAGTGTGGATTATGGAAGTGTTTGAATTGATTTGATATAGCACTAAAATGTATATCATTATCAATTGTGAAGTATAGAAGTGTTTCTATGTGTTATTGATACAGCACCCAAAATGTGTATCCATCATGAATTTCGAAAGTGTTTTAAAGATGAGTCTTAATCTCATTAAGTTATTTGGCTAGGTTCTAAGCCTTGTTTTCAAACTCAAAGTAATGCCTAGCCCAACTGGGGGGGAGGTTGATGGTCTCAAAATGGATGGTCTGGAGGCTGTAAAGAAGGAACTGGTGCAAATTACCAGGCTGGCTCTTCCCAATGATGTAGAACTGCTGGATAAAGTGGAGAAGCTAGTGGGATCCACCCCAAGTAGTTCAGCAAACAAGCAGGATCAAATTGGCTCCAGGGCAAAAGATAACTCCTCTGGCAAAGGCAACAAGAGCCAGAGGAAGAAACGCAGGTAAATCCCAGTTTTAGCTAGTTTGTGGGTTTCTAAATTTTTATTGTTCCCAATGTCTTTAAAAATTGCATCCTGGAATGTCAGAGGTTTTAACAATCCTCATAGACATAAAGAAGTTCGGAAATTTTTGCTGCATGAAGACATTAAAATTTTGGGCATTTTGGAAACTAAAATAAAAGCTTTGAATGAGCATCAGATTTTTTGTTCTGGTGTAAACAATTGGCCCTTTTTGACAAACTCACAACCTTCTAAATCTGGGCGTATCTGTGTCTACTGGGACCCAGCTTTTTGTAAGATTCAACTGTTACATGCCTCTGATCAAAACATCTTTTGTGAAGTACAAGATTTATCTACTGATAAAGTTTTCAGAGTTTGTTTTGTTTATGCTGATAATAAACATGAAGTTAGAAAGAACCTTTTTGAGTACATGGTTACCATATCCCAGTCTCAATTCACTACTCCTCTTGTTATCCTGGGGGACTTTAACGCTATCAGATTCCCTTATGAAAAATTTGGGGGCTCTGTTAATTGGTCTAAGGAAAAAGAGGAGTTTAACAACTATATTCTGCAATCTGAGCTGGTTGATCTTTCCTATGGTGGTTGCCAATTCACTTGGGCTAACAAGAGAAATAGTGGGGATTATATTGCTACCAAAATAGATAGAGTGCTGGTTAATGAGGCTTGGCTTGATGCATTCCCTGCCTCATTTGCTACTTTCCTGCCTTCTGGCATATCTGATCATTCCCCTGCTGTGGTTAATGTTTCAGATAAGGTGACTTCTTTTAAGAAACCTTTTAAATATTTTGATTTTTGGGCTGATCATAAGGACTTCTGTGCTGTGGTTTCTAAAGTGTGGAATCAGTATATTCATGGTGTCCCTATGTTCAAAGTCTGCCAAAAATTAAAGAACCTGAAACCTGAATTAAAGGCTCTGAATAAGAAAGACTTTAGTGATATTACTACTAGAGTCCAAACTTCTAAGTCTGAGCTCCTCTCTGCTCAATGGAAGTTGGACAAGGATCCTAGTAATATTGCTTTGCAAAAACTTGAGAGAACTATCTATAAACAGCATGTTGATCTTCTGGCTGTTGAAGAGAGTCTGGCCCACCAGAAATCTAGAATCGAGTGGCTTAGTCAGGGAGATAGAAACAGCAGATTTGTCTTCAAAACTATTAAGGGTAACATCAATAGGGGTAAAATTTTAAGTCTGGAGATGATGGATGGTCAAAAATCTTCCAAATTTGAGGACATCCAAAATGCTTTTACAAATTTTTTCTCTGGCTTATTTGGTACCCCCCTTGATGACCAGTATAATGGTTATGATAGAATTCAGGCTCTTGTTAAATCCAGAATCTCTCCTGACCAATCTATTTTGCTTGCTAGCCCTGTAACTGATAAAGAGATCAAGGACACCTTTTGGTCTCTTAAAGCCAATAAGGCCCCTAGCTCTGATGGCTTCTCTGTTGGGTTTTTCAAAAGATCCTGGGATATTGTGGGGAGAGATGTTACACAAGCAATTAGAACCTTTTTTGAATCAGGTAAGCTTCTATCTGAAGTCAATAGTACCATAATTGCTCTCATCCCCAAAGTCCCTAATCCTACCAAAGTGGGTGACTTTAGACCCATCTCTTGTTGTAATACTATTTACAAATGCATTACCAAGATCATTGCCAACAAGATTAAAACTGTTCGCCCTGATCTTGTTGACCCCGTTCAGTCAGCTTTTGTCCAAGGTAGGAGAATATCTGATAATATTTTCTTATCCCAAGAGCTTATGAGAGGGTACCATAGGAAGTCCCCCACCCCGAAATGTGCCATGAAAGTGGATACTATGAAAGCATATGATAGTGTGAGATGGGAATTCCTTGTTGACATTCTTAAGGCTATGGCCTTTCCTCCTGTCATGATTACCTGGATCAAGGCCTGCATTACTAGTCCTTCGTTTTCAATTTGTATCAATGGGAGCCTCCATGGTTATTTTAAAGGGGCGAGAGGGTTACGTCAAGGTGATCCCATGTCCCCTTATTTATTTGTTTTAGCCATGGAGATTCTAGCCAAAATCCTGGTTGAGAAATCTACACATCCACTTTTTAAGTTTTATTGGAAATGCAAGAAGACTAAAATTATCAATCTTTGCTTTGCTGATGATCTTATGATCTTTAGCAGAGGGAGATGTGCCTACTGTTAAGCTTATTATGGAAGGTCTTGAGGAATTTTCTAACCTTTCTGGTCTCACCCCTAATCCCAGTAAAAGTAACATCTACTTTTCTGGTTGTGATATGGGATTAAGAGCTTCTATTCTTGAGATTGCAAAATTCAAAGAAGGCACTCTTCCTATTAAGTATCTTGGTGTTCCCTTTATTACCACAAAGTTGAGGGCCTCTGATTGCTTCCCTCTCATTGATAAGATCACCAAAAAAGTGAAGAATTGGACTAATAGAGCGTTGTCTTATGCTAGTAGAAGCCAGCTCATTCAATCCATTCTCTTTTCCATGCAAGTGTACTGGTCCTCTCTGTTCATTCTTCCTAAAAGGTTACTAGGGAGATTGAAAGTATCCTTAGAGCCTTCCTTTGGTCTGGCAGTGATCTCAAAACTTACAGTGCCAAAATTGCTTGGGAATCTGTGTGCGCTCCTAAGAATGAGGGGGGTCCTGGTTTTAAATCCTTAGATATTTGGAATAGAGTGGCCATTGCTAAACACATTTGGTTTTTGTTCTCTGGGGGTGAGGAGTCGATGTGGTGTCAATGGGTCAAATCCTATTTACATAAGGGTAGAAGTTTTTGGAAGGTTAAGGTCCCCAATGATCCTTCCTGGGTGTCGAGGAAGATCTTGTCTCTTAGGGATTGGATTTCCCCTCTGATTCATCACAAAATAGGTTGTGGGGAGTCTACTTTCCTTTGGTATGACAATTGGCACCCTCTTGGTTCGCTGTGGAACAAGTTCGGGGATAGAATTTTGTATGACTCTTGCCTTACCAGCGAAACTAAAGTTAGTCAAATCATTGATGGTCACTCTTGGAAGTGGCGTACTCCTAATTCTTGGGAAATTCAGGAGTTAATCTCCTCTACTCCTGTTTGTTGTAAACCTTACCCTTCTCAGTGTGATCAAGCTGTCTGGAATCTTACTACCGATGGTCAGTTTTCCATTCATTCAGCTTAGAATCATTGGAGAAAGAGATTTGATAGAGTGGTTTGGCATAAGCTTGTTTATGGCCCTAATAGAATTCCTAAAGTTAGTTTTATAGTTTGGATTGCCCTTCACAATAGACTATATACTGGTGATAGGCTTCATATGTTTGGCTTGGCTACTAACTCTCAATGCCCTTTCTGCCTCAACCCTGAGGAAAGCCACTCCCATCTCTTCTTTAAGTGCCCCTTTTCTAGCAAAGTTTGGTGTGCCATTGAAGCTAAATGCAACATAAAGTGGCCTGTTTTAGATTGGCCTGACATTGTTACTTATGCTACAAATGAGGCCAAGGGCAACTCTTTGAGGGTCAATATCATTAGCAATGCATTCTTCTATTCTGTTTATCTCATTTGGATTGAGAGAAATAACAGAATTTTTAACAAAGAGCTTAAACTTGAAGAGGTGGTTATTAAAGCTGTTATCCAAATGGTTAGAAATAGAATGTTGTCTACTAAGAATTTGCCTCGATCCAATGGTGACAGCTGGTTTCTAGCCAATTGGAATCTGCCAGAGACAATCTTGAAGCCCCATAGTTTCAGCTATGGGAGGGCTGCTGAGTGATGTGAGTTCTCTAAAAGTGGGTTGAGTGGTGGTGAGCTAAAAAGGAGTGTTCTAATAGTTTGGTCTTTTTGCAGGTTTAGCTTGGAGATCAATGTGGTTCCCCTGTTATTATTTGAGGGTTGAGTGTTAAGAGGCATACTTAAAATATTCAGTTCACATGTGGGTCGAGTGACTTCTGCCAATATAATTTATGCTAATGTTTATATATATTGTAAATTTTTATGTGCAGGTTAAGGAAGCTTTTTTTGAGTGGTGTGAGCCCCTAAATTGTGGGCCGAGTGTTGTGAGAGCCTATATTGAGTGCACTGTTTCTGTGTTAGGTTCTAGTAGGTTGTTTTATGCTTATTGGAAGTACTCACTCATGACTATCTTTACAGGGTTTACTACAATGTTTGAGCTCTATTAGGGTAGTATGGACAAACAGATTCGCACCTTCCTTGATTGTTGCGGGTTTGATGGCACTAAGATGTTGGACAGTTTTGGTTTACGAGTTTACTGGTACTTGGTGATGGCTGCTTGTAGCGCCTTTATGGATGCTTGTCTTTCTTTTAATTTTATTTTAAAGTACTGTGTTTGGACTATGGATGTTTTGTTGGGTTGTCATTCCTTTTGGCCTAACCGGGTGGGATGTACATGGTTTTTTAGTTTTGTGTTTTTTACTGGTTTTTCTCTATTTTGTGGGCTGTTTTGTTTTGATACAGATATGGGCAGTTCTTTGGATGTGTTCATGGTCCTCATTCGAATGTATGCGGCTTATGAACATATTTTTGGGGGTTTATAATTATCCCATGTTATGTTTTCCTTTCTCCCTTTCTTTTGAGTCTTGATAGCTATTCTTGTCCTGTATTTATTTTGGCTTTGTTTGCTGGTTGGGTGTTTTGGCTTCTTTCATTTGTTCTTGTATAGTTTTCGTTAGGTCCTGCGGTATGCCCCTTGTAGCTATGTAATCTCTGTTTTTTTAATTTTATGTCTTATTCACCCAAAAAAAAAAAGTTTATCCAACTATTAGTTTCTTTAGCTTAAGTGGCCATGTTTAACTCAAATTAATCATGCTTATCCATCCACGAAGAAAGAGAATTTACTGAGTAATTGTAGTTTAACGATATTAGTTTTACTTAAGCAAATGACTTAATGTTTTCTAAATCACCTAAGGCCATGTTTGTTTGGGCGGATTGGATTAGCATCCCCATGACTAATAGTCCTAGGATTACGAATCCGTTGGATTATGTATCCTATCTTAACTAATAGTCAAGTTTAAAATAATTAGTCCGTACTTCAATTGTTTAACCAAATATCGGATTAATAATTTTATTGGACTATTAGTCCAATCCCAAGCTCATGTCCACCCAAACAAACATGGCCTAAGTGTATATATCTCAAGTCCAAAATGATGAATTGGAACTCACTTTAATCTTCATCCTATTTCCCTTTCTTTTCTCTAACTTTCTCTTCTAGCTCCCAAGCAAAAAGTTTCTCTCCAACTATCTCTGTCCTTCTCCAATCCTCTCCCTCTTCTTCTAGGAACTAATTACCTTAGGCAACCAACAGTTGCATTACCTTAAGCGGCCAAGTTTAACACAAACTAATCTTGCTTAGCCTCCAAAAAAGAGAATTTACTGAGTAATTGTAGCTTAACTATATTCGTTTAACTTAAGCAACTCATTTAATGTTTTCAAAATCACCTAAGTATTTGATTCTCAAGTCAAAAATGCTGAATTTCAATTCGCTTGAATTTTAATACTATTTCCTTTTCTTTTCTTTAACTTTCTTTTCTAGCTCTCAACAAAGAAAGTTTCTCTCTAACTCTCTCCGTTTAAGTAAAAGGGAGAAAGAATTGGAGGTTGGAAGACATGCATCACACACATTCACGCTTATTACACAATTGCGCCCTCTCGAGGGAGGGATCGAAAGAATAATACATATTAATTAACTAACAAGCTAACTAAATATTACACAACGCTTAACAAATTAAACAGATTAATTAAGCTAAGAAAGCAGTAAAGCAGCCTCGGGAAGAGGGACAGATGCATGAGTGCTCAGCTTCGCTCGGAAATCCCTCGCCATGCTCATGCTGCCTCTGTTTACACTGATTTGTACTTCTGAAAACTTCACAAGTCCCAAGGAAGCTTCAGAATCACTCCCTGAGCACAGTGGGACGTCACTGACCAAGAGAAAACAACACTGGCCATGGAGTTATGGTAATCGACCAAAAATGGGATCACCGGCACTATTTTGGTAGTCGGCCGGCACTGAAAGTTGCCGACTGGCCATTTCCTCCTGCAAAACACTGGTTTACTGCAACAGAGGACAGACAGAACATGGCAATGCATTTTCAAAGCAATTTATGCACTACCACCCTCCTCAGCATGTTTGAGACTTAGAGGAGCATGGTTCTTGACCCTCGGGCCACCAATCATGCATTTCAATGCATGATGGCCCAAGGTACCAAGTGTGCAACTCAATATGGAATGGAATGCACAAAACACACAAAGGGCCCTAACCTCTATCATGGTTGATCAAGAGGTGAGGAATGCACACACTATGCAATGCAACCTAAGCAAGCAAGCAAACATGTAAATAGCTCAAGTGTGCAACAAATCCAATGCAACATGAGTATGTTAACATGCAAGATGCAACATGGACGTTCAAGCATGCAAACAAACATGTGACTTCATTCAATCATGTAGCAACATGTGAGGCAAACATGTAACAACATGTTAAGCAACATAAAACCAAAAGAATGCATGCCAAATGCACTACCACTTAGACATGCAACAACACGTTAATAGGCCGAGTATGCAACAACATGCAAGACAATCATGCAACAACATGCGGGAATGGTCTTAAACTAATATGGGAAACTCTCAAATAAGCCCAAATTAGTGGCCAAAGTGCTATAGAAATGAGGGCAAAAACACATACAAACGTGCACATGTGAAGGCTTAACCACTTAAGCATAAAAGGGGACTTTTAAGAACACTTAAAAGAGGATGAACATGGACAAATGGCATACATTGTAAGCTCTGAAATCATGTTAGAAATGGTGCCAAACCAACTAAACAAATCAAGCAAAGCATGCAACCGAGCCCAAAATTTGGAAACTAGCCACGAGACTCGAACCAAGACTATATGAAGCAAACCCCAAAGGGCCATGGGGACCTAAAACAGTCCTAAGGCAGGTCTAAATCAAGACCAAAACCCCACTTAGATGGCATCTAAATGGCTACACATGATGGCATACACAGCGGTCCAAACATGGAGCATAAAAAAAACAACTCTTTAAGGCATTAAAGGAGCATCAAATATAAGTAAACAAGCATGCCATATGGATTGAAATGACATGGTAAGTGACTCCAAATCACTGAAATGAGCCAAGTGATGCATGCTAGGGGTTCAAAACTCAAAGCCTACAAGCTAGATTGCATGGTAGCTATACAAAGCAAGTCATGGATGACCAAGACAACCAAAATTAGACCTCAAGCATACCAAAACATGGATAAAAACTTCTTGAAGCTAAGCCAAAATCATGCTAGAAAGACATGTTACAACATGATGCATGTTAGGCCAAAACATGGGATTACAAGACAAGTGTATGGAGCATACATGGCATGTCTAAACCAACTTAAAACAGTGCTATATCATGGCAAAATAACACCTAATACATACTGAAATGGAGCTAAAACAAGCTAGGCAAACATGCTACAACACAAGCCATTTATGCAAGCATCAAAGACAACATGGAGAGAGGATGACCCTCTCCCATTTGGGACCTCAAAACCACCTCTCCACCACTAAAAATCCTCTGGATTTTAGTGGTAGAGAGTTCATGCAAAGACCAAAACAATGGCCAAAATGGATAGCCTAAAACAAGGCCTAACAAGGCCTTGGAGGGGGGGAGACAACCCCAAACCTCAAAATGACCTTAAACAAAGTTCTAAAACACACAAAATCAGAACTTTTATTAGTTTATAGCTAAGCCTAAAACAATAAGCGAGATAGGTCAAAAGCTTATGCAAAAATGGAGAATAAAGTGGTAAGTTTCTTACCCTTGAAGAACCTCTTCAAGAACACCACCCCAACAAATTTATGAGTTCAAATCAAACCAAGAACCCCAAAATCAACCTCAAGGGACCTCAGTTCCAAGGTATAGTGTAACACTAGGTGTCTTAGTGCAAAACTAAGAACAAAAACACCTTTTGAGCACAAGATACACACACAAATCAAAAGGGAGGGAGATATAGAGATAGATAGATATAAAACTTCTAACCCTAAAATTGAGAACCTAGAGGAGGGAGAAAGGGCTCCCTCTTTATATAGTTTTATATCCTCAAGCTTCCAAAAGAAGCTAAACAAGAGGCAAATCCCTCCATACACGTGTATGGAGGGGGTGTAAAGTGGATGCCAGCTGTGACAACTGGCATAAAATATCTACCAAAAGCAAATGGAAAAGGGTCGGCTGGAAAATATGGCCGATTGACTAACAAAAATGGCCGGTCAACCAAAAACACTGCCGACCGACCAAAATATTTGGCCGGTAGCAAGAAAACAGGACCGGTGGCCGGAATCCAAGGCCGGTGAGGTGTGGGGAGGCCAACAAGCCATTCCTTGCCCTCAGAAGCAAAAACACAAGTGTTTGATATACAACCAAGCACAAAACAAACAAGTCGAAAGATCTTGAGGCAAGGCGCAAGACCGAAACCGCCGTGAACTCAAGACGAACACGAACATGGATGATCACCTAGTGTTCAAACGGTGACGTCCAAGTCTTGAGGACGGTCAAAAATGGGGTGTCTACAGCCTCCAAAAAAGAGAATTTACTGAGTAATTGTAGCTTAACGATATTCGTTTGACTTAAGCAACTCATTTAATGTTTTCAAAATCACCTAAGTATTCGATTCTCAAGTCCAAAATGCTAAATTCCAATTCACTTTAATTTCAATACTATTTCCATTTCTTTTCTCTAACTTTCTCTTCTAGCTCTCAAAAAAAAAAAAAGTTTCTCTCTAACTCTCTCTGTCCTCCTCTACCCTTCTCTCTTTTGTTATAGGAACTAATTAGGTTAGGCAACTAATAGCTTCATTAGCTTAAGTGGCCAAGTTTAACTAAAACAAATCTTGCGTATCCTCAAAGAAAGAAAATTTACTGAGTAATTGTAGCTTAACGATAACAATTTAACTTAAGCAGCTCATTTAATGTTTTCTAAATCACCTAAGTGTTCAATTCGCAAGTCCAAAATGATGAGTTTGAACTCCCTTCAAATTTCATTCTAATTCCCTTTCCGTTCTATAACTTTTTCTTCTAGATCTCACTGAGAAAGTTTCTCTCTAACTCTCTCCGTCCGTCTCCAACTTCTCTCTTTTGTTCTAGGAACTAATTGGCTTTGGCAACTAGTCGTTTTATTAGATTAAGTGGCCAAATTTAACACAAACTAATCTTGCTTAACCTACAAGAAAAAGATTTTGCAGAGTAATTTAGCTTAACGATATTAGTTTAACTTAAGTTACTCCTTTGATTTTTTCTAGATTGTCTAAGTGTTTAATTCTTAAGTCCAAAAGTATGAATTTTGATTCGCTTTAATTTAAATCCTATTTCCTTTCCTTTTTCTCTAACTTTCTCTTCACAAGAAGAAAGTTTTTTTTTTTCGGGTGGGTAAGTCATAAATTACAGACAAAATCTACACATTTACAACGGGCATACCCTGGGAAATACAACAAATCTCATATCGCCCCCCCCCCCCCAAAAAAAAGGGGGAAACTAATAATTAATAAAAACACTCTCGCATCCGCCAGGCACCCAATCAGAGAAATCATAAATAAATCCAAAATTGCCCATATATCAATTTTTATCACCAAGTACCTTCTACCGTCAAAAAAATAGTAGATGAATACTTGGGAAAGATATATGGACAAATTATACAAAGCTGGTTGAATAACCAATTAAACATTACAGCAAACTGTGGCTGACTCTCTCTAACTCTCTCTGTCGTTCTCCACCTTCTCATTTTTGTTCTAGGAACTAATTAGGTTGGGCAACTAATAGCTTGATTAGTTCATGTGGCCAAGTTTAACTAAAACAAATCTTGCTTAGCCTCAAAGCAAGAGAATTTACTGAGTAATTGTAGAACACCCAAGTGTTAAACTCTCAAGTCGAAAAGGATGAAGTTTAATTCACTTTAGTTTTCAAATCCCTTTCTTTTCCCTAACGTTATCTTCTATATCTCTAAGAGAAAGTTTCTCTCTAACTCTCTCTGTTTGTCTGTAACTTCTCTCTAACGTTCTAGGCAACTAATAGTATCATCAGCTTAAGTGGCCAAGTTTAACTCAAACTAGTGTTGCTTTGCCTCCAAGAAAGAGATTTTACCGAGTAATTGTAGCTTCACGATATTAGTTTGACATAAGCACCAGATTTAAGGTCTTCTAAAGCACCTAAGTGTTAAATTCTCATGTCCAAAATGATGAATTAGAATTCAATTTAATTTTAATCCTATTTCCTTTTCTTTTCTTTAACTTTCTCTTCTAGCTCTCAAGAAGAAAGTTTCTCTCTAACTCTCTCCATCATTCTCCACCGTTCTCTGTTCTGTTCGAGGAACTAATTAGGCTTGGCAACTTACAGCTTCATTCTCTTAAGTGACCGTGTTTAACTCAAACTAATCTTGCTTAGCCTCCAAGAAATAGAATTCACTAAGTAATTGTAGCTTGACGATGTAGGATAACTAAAGGAACTAATTTAATGTTTTGTAAATCACCTAAGTGTTCAATTCTCAAGTCCAAAAGCATGAATTTTAATTCGTTTTGATTTTAAACCTATTTCATTTTCCTTTTCTCTAACTTTCTCTTCCGGCTCTCAAGATGAAAGTTCCTCTCTAACTCGCTCCGTCGTTCCCCACCCTTCTCTCTTTTGTTCTAGGAACTAATTAGGTCAGGCAGCTAACAGCGTCATTAGCTTAAGTGGCCGAGTTTAACTCGAACTAATCTTGCTTGGCCTCCAAGAAAGAGAATCTACAGAGTAATTGTAGCTTAACAATAACAGTTTAACTTAAGCAACTCATTTAATGTTTTATAAATCACCCAAGTGTTCAATTATCAAGTCCAAAAGGGTGAATTTGAATTCGCTTTAATTTGCATCCTATTTCCGTTTCTTTTCTCTAACTTTCTCTTCTAGATCTCATGGAGAAAGTTTCTCTCTAACTCTCTATGTCTGTCTCCAACTTGTCTCTTTTGTTCTAGGACTAATAGTTTCAATAGCTTAAGTGGCTAAGTTTAACTCAAACTAATCTCACTTAGCCTCCAAGAAAGAGATTTTACAGAGTAAATGTAGCTTAACGATATTAGTTTGACTTGAGCGCATCATTTAAGGCTTTCTAAATCGCCCAAGTGTTCGATTCTCAAGTCCAAAAGGATCAATTGGAATTCCCTTTAATTTTCATTCTATTTCCTTTCTTCTCTCTAATTTTCTCTTCTAGTTATGAAGAAGAATGTTTCTCTCTAACTCTCTCTGTCCTTCTCCATCCTTCTCTCTTTTGATCTACGAACTAATTAGCTTATCCAACTATTAGTTTCTTTAGCTTAAGTGGCCATGTTTAACTCAAATTAATCATCCTTATACATCCATGAAGAAAGAGAATTTACTGAGTAATGGTAGTTTAACGATATTAGTTTTACTTAAGCAAATGACTTAATGTTTTCTAAATCACCTAAGTGTATATATCTCAAGTCCAAAATGATGAATTGGAACTCACTTTAATCTTCATCCTATTTCTCTTTCTCTTCTCTAACTTTCTCTTCTAGCTCCTAAGAACAAAGTTTCTCTCCAACACTCTATGTCCTTCTCCAGTCCTCTCCCACTTCTTCTATGAACTAATTACCTTAGGCAACCAACCGTTGCATTAGCTTAAGCGGCCAAGTTTAACACAAACTAATCTTGCTTGTCCTCCAAAAAAGAGAATTTACTGAGTAATTAGAGCTGAACGATATTCGTTTAACTTAAGCAACTCGTTTAATGTTTTCAAAATCACCTAAGTATTCGATTCTCAAGTCCAAAATGCTGAATTTCAATTCGCTTTAATTTTAATACTATTTCCTTTTCTTTTCTCTAACTTTCTTTTCTAGCACTCAAAAAATAAAGTTTCTCTCTAACTCTCTCTGTCCTCCTCCACCCTTCTCTCTTTTGTTATAAGAACTAATTAGGTTAGGCAACTAATAGCTTCATTAGCATAAGTGGCCATGTTTAACTAAAACTAATCTTGGTTAGCCTCCAAGAAAGAAAATTTACTGAGTAATTGTAGCTTAATGATAACAGTTTAACTTATGCAACTCATTTAATGTTTTCTAAATCACCTAACTGTTCAATTCGCAAGTCCAAAATGATGAGTTTGAACTCCCTTCAAATTTCATTCTAATTCCCTTTCCATTCTCTAACTTTGTCTTCTAGATCTCAAGGAGAAAATTTCTCTCTAACTCTCACCGTCCGTCTCCAGATACTATGCTATTTTGATTGGGTTTCTAGTTTTGTTTGTTTCTTCTTGCATTTTCTTTCGGACTAGTTAGATATGTGTTGGTAGTTTTTTAATCTGGTTTGGCTTTGGCCTTTTGTTTTGTTGTTCGTGGTCCTATCTCTTGTATAGTTTGGTTAGGGCCTGGGGTATGCTCCTCGTAGTGGTGTAAGTTTTTTGTTTTTTATTTTATGACTTATCCACCCAAAAAAAAAAAAAAAAAGCTTAAGTGGCAAAATTTAACACAAACTAATCTTGCTTAACCTACAAGAAAGAGATTTTACTGAGTAATTTCGCTTAACGATATTAGTTTAACATAAGTTACTCATTTAATGTTTTCTAGATCATCTAAGTATTCAATTCTCAAGTCCAAAAGGATGAATTTGGATTCGCTTTAATTTAAATCCTATTTCCTTTCCTTTTTCTCTAACTTTCTCTTCTAACTCCCTAGAAGAAAGTTTCTTTTTTTCGGGTGGGTAAGTCATAAATTAAAGACAAAATCTATACATTTACAACGGGCATACCCCGGGAAATACAACAAATCTCATAACCCCCCCCCCCAAAAAAAAAAAATGGGGGAAACTAATAAATAATAAAAATACTCCCGCATGCGCTAGGCACCCAATAAGAGAAAGCATAAATAAATCCAAAATTGTCCATATATCAATTTTTATCCCCAAGTATCTTCTACCGTCAAAACAAAAAAAAAAGTAGATGGATACTGGGGAAAGATATATGGACAATTATACAAAACTGGTTGAATAACCTATTAAACATTACAACAAACCATGGCTGACTCTCTCTAACTCTCTCTGTCGTTCTCCGCCTTCTCCTTTTTGTTCTAGGAACTAATTAGGTTAGGCAACTAATAGCATGATTAGTTTAAGTGGCCAAGCTTAACGAAAACAAATCTTGCTTAGCCTCAAAGCAAGAGAATTTACTGAGTAATTGTAGATCACCCAAGTGTTAAACTCTCAAGTCCAATAGGATGAAGTTTAATTCACTTTAGTTTTCAAATCCCTTTCTTTTCCCTAACGTTATCTTCTATATCTCTAGAAGAAAGTTTCTATCTAACTCTCTCCGTCTGTCTGTAACTTCTCTCTAACATTCTAGGTAACTAATAGTTTCATTAGCTTAAGTGGCCAAGTTTAACTCAAAATAATCTTGCTTAGCCTCCAAAAAAGAGATTTTACCAAGTAATTGTAGCTTCACGATATTAGTTTGACTTAAGCATCTAATTTAAGGTTTTCCAAATCACCTAGGTGTTAAATTCTCAACTCCAAAATGATGAATTGGAATTATTTTTTTTTTGGGGTGAATAAGACTTAAATAAAACAAGAAAATTTACAAGATTACAAGGGGCAAACCCTAGGACCTACCACAACTATACAGGACAAACAAACAAAAAAACTGAACAAAACACAAACGCACAGAAGGATAACGAACACAAAAAGACAGATAAAACTAAAGCCCAAAAAACCTGTTCACCATCCATATGTTCCAATAGGGAAGTTGTACAGGGAATGAAACATGGAGCAGCAGCTTAGGATATTAGAGAAAACATCAACCCGATCCCTTTGATCCAGGGGACTACAACCTAGATAAGATGTAGCCCCAGCAACTATAATACCAACCCAGTTAGCTAAAACCTGGATATTGTACCCACAGAAGCAAGAACAAAACAAATAAACCCAAAGAACAATAATAGTGTTCCCTACACAACCCGTAGGGATAGGAATTAAAACCAAAACCCAATCAGTTAAAACTGTGTAACCCAAAAAGGACAGACTATTACAATGTAGAAAATAAAGACAAAGGATTTCCACAGTCACAATTCTCCACTTTGACTGGTGCAACATGCAGCCGGGTCCTTATACCATTGAGACTCTAATCGCAGCAGACCAATACAGAAGCAAGGCCTCAACATCCAGGGGAAGACATTCACCACGGCAGACTATCCACACATCACAACAGATTTGTCTATTGCACATAGTAGAAAGATCTGTCACCAAAAAACAAACACAGTTGTTACCTATGTTTATAAAATTAAAAAACAGTGTAACATATAGAGCAGACATGAATTAGAATTCAATTTAATTTTAATCCTATTTCCTTTTCTTTTCTCTAATTTTCTCTTCTAGGTCTCAAGAAGAAAGTTTCTCTCTAACTCTCTCCGTCCTTCTCCACCCTTCTCTGTTTTGTTCGAGGAACTAATTGGGTTTGGCAACTTATAGCTTCATTCTCTTAAGTAACCATGTTTAACTCAAACTAATCTTGCTTAGCCTCCAAGAAATAGAATTCACTGAGCAATTGTAGGTTGACGAGGTAGGATAACTAAAGGAAATAATTTAATGTTTTGTAAATCACCTAAGTGTTCAATTGTCAAGTCCAAAAGCATGAATTTTAATTCGCTTTGATTTTAAACATTTTTCCTTTTTCTTTTCTCTAAATTTCTCTTCCAGCTCTCAAGAAAAAAGTTCCTCTATAACTCGCTCCGCCGTTCCCCACCCTTCTCTCTTTTGTTCTAGGAACTAATTAGGTCAGGCAGCTAATAGCTTCATTAGCGTAAGTGGCCGAGTACAACTCGAACTAATCTTTCTTGGCATCCAAGAAAGTGAATCTACAGAGTAATTGTAGCTTAACGATAACAGTTTAACTTAAGCAACTCATTTAATGTTTTCTAAGTCGCCCAAGTGTTCAATTATCAAGTCCAAAAGGGTGAATTTGAATTCGCTTTAATTTGCATTCTATTTCCATTTCTCTTCTCTAACTTTCTCTTCCAGATCTCATGGAGAAAGTTTCTCTCTTACTCTCTCTGTCCATCTCCAACTTCTCTCTTTTGTTCTAGGACTAAAAGTTTCACTAGCTTCAATGGCTAAGTTTAACTCAAACTGATCTCGCTTAGCCTCCAAGAAAGAGATTTTACAGAGTAATTGTAGCTTAACGATATTAGTTTGACTTGAGCGCATCATTTAAGGCTTTCTAAATCGTCCAAGTGTTCGATTCTCAAGTCCAAAAAGATCAATTGGAATTCCCTTTAATTTTCGTTCTATTTCCTTTCTTCTCTCTAATTTTCTCTTCTGGTTATGAAGAAGAATGTTTCTTTCTAACTCTCTCCGTCCTTCTCTATCCTTCTCTCTTTTTTTCTAGGAACTAATTAGCTTATCCAACTATTAGTTTCTTTAGCTTAAGTGGCCATGTTTAACTCAAATTAATCATGCTTATCCATCCACAAAGAAAGAGAATTTACTGAGTAATTGTAGTTTAACGATATTAGTTTTACTTAAGCAAATGACTTAATGTTTTCTAAATCACCTAAGTGTATATATCTCAAGTCCAAAATGATGAATTGGAACTCACTTTAATGTTCATCCTATTTCCCTTTCTTTTCTCTAACTTCCTCTTCTAGCTCCCAAGAACAAAGTTTCCCTCCAACACTCTCTGTCCTTCTCCAGTCCTCTCCCTCTTCTTCTAGGAACTAATTACCTTAGGAAGCCAACAGTTGCATTAGCTTAAGCAACCAAGTTTAACACAAACTAATCTTGCTTATCCTCCAAAAAAGAGAATTTACTTAGCAATTGGAGCTGAACGATATTTGTTTAACTTAAGCAACTCGTTTAAGGTTTTCAAAATCACCTAAGTATTCGATTCTCAAGTCCAAAATTCTGAATTTCAATTCGCTTTAATTTTAATACTATTTCCTTTTCTTTTCTCTAACTTTCTCTTCTAGCTCTCAAAAAAGAAAGTTTCTCTCTAACTCTCTCCGTCCTCCTCCACCCTTCTCTCTTTTGTTATAAGAACTAATTAGGTTAGGCAACTAAGAGCTTCGTTAGCATAAGTGGCCAAGTTTAACTAAAACTAATCTTGCTTAGCTTCCAAGAAAGAAAATTTACTGAGTAATTGTAGCTTAACGATAACTGTTTAACTTATGCAACTCATTTAATGTTTTCTAAATCACCTAACTGTTCAATTCGCAAGTCCAAAATGATGAGTTCGAACTCCCTTCAAATTTCATTCTAATTCCCTTTCCGTTCTCTAACTTTGTCTTCTAGATCTCAAGGAGAAAATTTCTCTCTAACTCTCACCGTCCGTCTCCAGATACTATGCTGTTTTGATTGGGTTTCTAGTTTTGTTTGTTTCTTCTTGCATTTTCTTTCGGACTAGTTAGATATGTGTTGGTAGTTTTTTAATCTGGTTTGGCTTTGGCCTTTTGTTTTGTTGTTCGTGGTCCTATCTCTTGTATAGTTTGGTTAGGCCCTGGGGTATGCTCCTTGTAGTGGTGTAAGTTTTTTGTTTTTTATTTTATGACTTATCCACCCAAAAAAAAAAAAAAAAAGCTTAAGTGGCAAAATTTAACACAAACTAATCTTGCTTAACCTACAAGAAAGAGATTTTACTGAGTAATTTCGCTTAACGATATTAGTTTAACTTAAGTTACTCATTTAATGTTTTCTAGATCATCTAAGTGTTCAATTCTCAAGTCCAAAAGGATGAATTTTTATTCGCTTTAATTTAAATCCTATTTCCTTTCCTTCTTCTCTAACTTTCTGTTCTAGCTCCCTAGAAGAAAGTTTCTTTTTTTCGGGTGGGTAAGTCATAAATTAAAGGCAAAATCTATACATTTACAATGGGCATACCCCGGGAAATAAAACAAATCTCATACCCCCCCCCCAAAAAAAATGGGGGAAACTAATAAATAATAAAAACACTCCCGCATGCACTGGGCACCCAATAAGAGAAAGCATAAATAAATCCAAAATCGTCCATATATCAATTTTTATCCCCAAGTATCTTCTACCGTCCAAAAAAAAAAAAGTAGATGGATACTTGGGAAAGATATATGGACAATTATACCAAACTGGTTGAATAACCAATTAAACATTACAACAAACCGTGACTGACTCTCTCTAACTCTCTCTGTCGTTCTCTGCCTTCTCCTTTTTGTTCTAGGAACTAATTAGGTTAGGCAACTAATAGCTTGATTAGTTTAAGTGGCCAAGTTTAACGAAAAAAAATCTTGCTTAGCCTCAAACCAAGAGAATTCACTGAGTAATTGTAGATCACCCAAGTGTTAAACTTTCAAGTCCAAAAGGATGAAGTTTAATTCACTTTAGTTTTCAAATCCCTTTCTTTTCCCTAACGTTATCTTCTGTATCTCTAGGAGAAAGTTTCTCTCTAACTCTCTCCGTTTGTCTGTAACTTCTCTCTAACGTTCTAGGTAACTAATAGTTTCATCAGCTTAAGTGGCCAAGTTTAACTCAAACTAATCTTGCTTAGCCTCCAAGAAAGAGATTTTACCGACTAATTGTAGCTTCACGATATTAGTTTGACTTAAGCACCTAATTTAAGGTTTTCTAAATCACCTAGGTGTTAAATTCTCTAGTCCAAAATGATGAATTAGAAGAAAAAAAAAATTTGGGTGAATAAGACATAAATAAAACAAGAAAATTTACAAGATTACAAGGGGCAAACCCCAGGACATGCCACAACTATATGGGACGAACAAACAAAAAAATAGAACAAAACACAAACGCACAGAAGGACAACGAACACAAAAAGACAGATAAAACTAAAGCCAAAAAAACCTGTTCACCATCCATATGTTCCAATAGGGAAGTTGAACAGGGAATTAGACATGGAGCAGCAGCTTAGGATAATAGAGAAAACATCAACCCGATCCCTTTGATCCAGGGGACTACAACCTAGACAAGATATAGCCCCGGCAACTATAATACCAACCCAGTTAGCTAAAACCTTGATATTGTACCCACAGAAGCAAGAACAAAACAAATAAACCCAAAGAACAATAATAGTGTTCCCTACACAACCCGTAGGGATAGGAATTAAAACCAAAACCCAATCAGTTAAAACTGTGCAACCCAAAAAGGACAGACTATTACAACGTAGAAAATAAAGACAAAGGATTTCCACAGTGACAATTCTCCACTTTGACTGGCGCAACACGCAGCCAGGTCCTTATACCTTCGAGACTCTAATCGCAGCAGACCAATACAGAAGCAAGGCCTCAACATCCACGGGAAGACTTTCACCATGGCAGACTATCCACACATCATAGCAGATTTGTCTATTGCACATAGTAGAAACATCTGTCGCCAGAAAACAAACACAGTTGTTACCTAAGTTTATAAAATTAAAAAACAGTGTAACATACAGAGCAGACATGAATTAGAATTCAATTTAATTTTAATCCTATTTCCTTTTCTTTTCTCTAACTTTCTCTTCTAACTCTCAAGAAAAAAGTTTATCTCTAACTCTCTCCGTCCTTCTCCACCCTTCTCTGTTTTGTTCGAGGAACTAATTGGGTTTGGCAACTTATAGCTTCATTCTCTTAAGTGACCATGTTTAACTCAAACTAATCTTACTTAGCCTCCAAGAAATAGAATTCACTAAGTAATTGTAGCTTGACGATGTAGGATAACTAAAGGAAATAATTTAATGTTTTGTAAATCACCTAAGTGTTCAATTGTCGAGTCCAAAAGCATGAATTTTAATTCGCTTTGATTTTAAACCTATTTCCTTTTTCTTTTCTCTAAATTTCTCTTCCAGCTCTCAAGAAGAAAGTTCCTCTATAACTCGCTCCGCCGTTCCCCACCCTTCTCTCTTTTGTTCTAGGAACTAATTAGGTCAGGCAGCTAATAGCTTCATTAGCTTAAGTGGCCGAGTACAACTCGAACTAATCTTGCTTTGCATCCAAGAAAGAGAATTTACAGAGTAATTGTAGCTTAACGATAACAGTTTAACTTAAGCAACTCATTTAATGTTTTCTAAGTCACCCAAGTGTTCAATTATCAAGTCCAAAAGGGTGAATTTGAATTCGCTTTAATTTGCATTCTATTTCCATTTCTCTTCCCTAACTTTCTCTTCTAGGTCTCATGGAGAAAGTTTCTCTCTTACTCTCTCTGTCCGTCTCCAACTTCTCTCTTTTGTTCTAGGACTAAAAGTTTCACTAGCTTAAGTGGCTAAGTTTAACCCAAACTGATCTCGCTTAGCCTCCAAGAAAGAGATTTTACAGAGTAATTGTGGCTTAACGACATTAGTTTGACTTGAGCGCATCATTTAAGGCTTTCTAAATCGCCCAAGTGTTCGATTCTCAAGTCCAAAAGGATCAATTGGAATTCCCTTTAATTTTCATTCTATTTCCTTTCTTCTCTCTAATTTTCTCTTCTAGTTATGATGAAGAATGTTTCTCTCTAACTCTCTCCGTCCTTCTCCATCCTTCTCTCTTTTGTTCTAGGAACTAATTACCTTATCCAACTATTAGTTTCTTTAGCTTAAGTGGCCATGTTTAACTCAAATTAATCATGATTATCCATCCACGAAGAAAGAGAATTTACTGAGTAATTGTAGTTTAACGGTATTAGTTTTACTTAAGCAAATGACTTAATGTTTTCTAAATCACCTAAGTGTATATATCTCAAGTCCAAAATGATGAATTGGAACTCACTTTAATCTTCATCCTATTTCCCTTTCTTTTCTCTAACTTCCTCTTCTAACTCCCTAGAAGAAATTTTCCCTCCAACACTCTCTGTCCTTCTCCAGTCCTCTCCCTCTTCTTCTAGGAACTAATTACCTTAGGCAACCAACAGTTGCATTAGCTTAAGCGACCAAGTTTAACACAAACTAATCTTGCTTATCCTCCAAAAAAGAGAATTTACTGAGTAATTGGAGCTGAACGATATTCGTTTAACTTAAGCTACTCATTTAATGTTTTCAAAATCACCTAAGTATTCGATTCTCAAGTCCAAAATGCTGAATTTCAATTCGCTTTAATTTTAATACTATTTCCTTTTCTTTTCTCTAACTTTCTCTTCTAGCTGTCAAAAAGAAAGTTTCTCTCTAACTCTCTGCTTCCTCCTCCACCCTTCTCTCTTTTGTTATAAGAACTAATTAGGTTAGGCAACTAATAGCTTCACTAGCTTAAGTGGCCAAGTTTAACTAAAACTAATCTTGTTTAGCCTCCAAGAAAGAAAACTTACTGAGTAATTGTAGCTTAACGATAATAGTTTTTTTTTTTTTTGGGTAAGTAAGTCATAAAATAAAGACAGTAAAATGTACAAGTTTACAAGGGGCATACCCCAGGTGTGCCCTACAACAAATAATAGACGAACAAAAAACTCCACAAAACCACCACTGGACATCATACAACATAAAACCGCACTCACAAAAGTGAAAGAACAACAGAATAAAAACAGAACCCCACTTTGCCCATATATCCTTTTTGTCCCCAAGTAACCCCTACCATCAGAGATAATAGATGGAAACTTGGGGTGGATATATAGGAAGTAAACAAAAACACACCACAGACTTAAGAACATAACAGACAAACACACAAACAAATGTAACTAACTAAACACCCAACAAGACCAATCGAAAATGATAACTGCCCCCGCTTGCTCCCAGTCTCTACCTCGGATGAAAGCATAGAATCCAATAAGCACCTCGCTTCTCAGAGCCGTGACATCCTAGCCACTCAACCAAAGCTATGACGAAGGAAAATATCTATCCCATGAAAGATCTTGGCTGAGTCACATGAAGCCTGCATAGTCAATCACCATAATCAACGGTCTTGAGAAGTTTAGTGAAAAAAAAAACAATAGCCCCGCTTCAACAAACCAATACATAGCCAACAAAACATGAGAGCAATCATCACATCCCCCAGTCCCTACCGTGGTAGATCACAAGCCTCAAACCCCACGGCAGTGTCCCCTTCACTCCATGTCAGGTGTGGCAATATAATCAATTAGGATGGGTCACATGAAGACAAGAAGCGACCAGAAAACCGGTAACTATTCTCCCGCTCATCTCCCACTCTCTAACTCGGCTAGTTTTCGAACCACAATTCCCCAAAGTAGTGACTCCCCAATCACTCTTGGTGGAGATGGCTCAAAACCACCCTCGTATCGAGTCACATGAGGATCACACGATCAATCATCATGAAATAACCAACTACAAAAGGTCCGCTGCATTGTGGCTAATCAAAAAATTAAAGGCCCACATATTTCCAAAACAAAGACCACGTACCCACTTGGATTGATCAACAACATAGAAGCATAGCCCATGCAAAATGTTGTATACACAAAAGAGCCAATCAAAATCCAATTAACTCACTACATATCTCCCAGCTCCAGCAATGGCAAATTCCACACCTCAATTCCCCATGGCAGTGTCCCCCTCACTCCACACCAGAAGAGGTCAGAGAACTGCACTAAGCCGAATCACATGAATATGTACGGATCATTAACCAAATAACGAAAAACCAAATATAGTAGACAGTAGAATCCATGGACTAAACAAATTTAGTAATCCCACATTGAGACACCCCAAAAAATAAATCACCAGCCCACTAACAACAGTGGGCTCATTTGATAATATCTCCATTAAATTCAAAAAGGCCATTAATATAATCAAATCTTCACCAACTAAGCCCCCCAAGAAAATCCCGCCCAAAAAATAAATCTGGGCCCGCATCAAAACCTTTACTAACCAATTTCAGCAGAAGCCCTAAAGAGCCCATTGATTTGAAACCCAAAGACCCAATAAATCTAATAACACGGGCCCACCAAACAAACCCACAAAGAAATTCCATCATGGCCCCACCCACTTCCTCAAAATCAATTAAAAAATATCCACCGTGGGCCCACACACACCAACTCAAAACCACTGCCATAGGAACTTGGCACACCAAATATATATAATAATATTTATATTGAAACCAATGAACACAAAGCAATCACATGGGCATTGACCTTTTCCCAAATTGAGTTTACCTCCAACCTGTAGAAAAATTTGGGTTTTCCCTCCAATAAGCCAACCCATGTGTGCACAACAGTCAAAGCAAAAAGCTTACACCAGATATGAGTGATATACACTCAACCCAATGTGGGAGATCCATCAGTGATATACACTCAGACCAACAATGCACTGATCACTGCGTTCTCAGCCACGCGACGGAATACGCGTATAGCCACGCTCCATCTCCAAAATTTCCGACCAGCACCAAAAACCAGACCCATTTCAGGAGCTTCATCCACAGCACTTAAAAATTTAAAACCACCCCGAAACCACGCCAGAGACCTGCAACGTCGACCGACAAAACCAAGAAAAACACACCGGATGCTGCCAAAGAGCAAGCAACAACCCAGTTCCCTCGTCGCAAAACGTTACCAGGCAATTCCGGTACAAACCAATCGAGAAACATGGCAGAACACCCACTGAAACCCACCGGCAGCCATAGACCCGAAAAGACTGCAATGGATGTTGCAAAAACACCTGGGCCACTTTAACCCGTTATCATCCTTCCTCTATGCCCTGTTTTTCCTCCAACTTGAACACAAGAACGGAAATTCTAGCACAAAAAATGGCCATGGCACCACCCACAACCAAAGTTCATCAACCCAGATTACACACTCATTCACAACACCTCTCTCTAGAACTAGGAAGAGGTTAACAACAAAGTAGAGCCCAACCAAAGACCCACCATTGTTGAACTAAGAACCAACTCACTAAAAGCCAAGGTCGAAGAAAACAATGACCACCCTCGTGGTGATCTCTCAACCCAGAAGCACGGTACACCGACATGAACACCCACATAGTCACTCGAGGAACCCCCCAGACCAGCCATGATAAATAGCCAGACGGGGCAAATTAAACACGTTGAAAACACCATGAAATACAAAGATGTAGAGCAAAAACCACCACTTCACATCTGGGAAAAACAGACCTGAACAATCATGCTCACGAATACTCAGATTTGAGTATAGGAGCTAACCAACTGGCCAAAACAGCACCAGATCTACACCACTACCGGGGGGAGCTTTCTCTCTCTAGATTCTAGAGAGATAGGCTCTACTTTCTTCCTCTCCCCTTTTTAACGATAATAGTTTAACTTAAGCAACTCATTTAATGTTTTCTAAATCACCTAAGTATTCAATTTGCAAGTCCAAAATGATGAGTTTGAACTCCCTTCAAATTTCATTCTAATTCCTTTTCCGTTCTCTAACTTTCTCTTCTAGATCTCAAGAAGAAAGTTTCTCTCTAACTCTCTCTGTCCATCTCCAACTTCTCTCTTTTGTTCTATGAACTAATTGGCTTGGGCAACTAGTCGTTTTATTAGCTTAAGTGGCCAAATTTAGCACAAACTAATCTTGCTTAACCTACAAGAAAGAGATTTTACTGAGTAATTTAGCTTAATGATATTAGTTTAACTTAAGTTACTCATTTAATGTTTTCTAGATCATCTAAGTCTTCAATTCTCAAGTCCAAAATGATGAATTTTGATTCGTTTTAGTTTAAATCCTATTTTCTTTCCTTTTTCTCTAACTTTCTCTTCATACTCTCAAGAAAAAGTTTCTTTTTTTCAGGCGGGTAAGTCATAAATTAAAGACAAAATCTACACATTTACAACGGCCATACCCCGGGAAATACAAAAAATCTCATAACCCACCCCCCCCAAAAAAAAATGGGGGAAACTAATAAATAATAAAAACACTCCCGCATCCGCCGGGCACCCAATAAGAGAAAGCATAAATAAATCCAAAATTGCCCATATATCAATTTTTATCACCAAGTACCTTCTACCATCAAAAAAATAGTAGATGGATACTTGGGAAAGATATATGGACAAATTATACAAAGCTGGTTGAATAACCTATTAAACATTACAACAAACTGTGGCTGACTCTCTCTAACTCTCTATGTCGTTCTCCGCCTTCTCATTTTTGTTCTAGGAATGAATTAGGTTAGGCAACTAATAGCTTGAATAGTTCAAGTGGCCAAGTTTAACTAAAACAAATTATGCTTAGCCTCAAAGCAAGAGAATTCACTGAGTAATTGTAGATCACCCAAGTCTTAAACTCTCAAGTCTAAAAGGATAAAGCTTAATTCACTTTAGTTTTCAAATCCCTTTCTTTTCCCTAACAATATCTTCTATATCTCTAGCAGAAAGTTTGTCTCTAACTCTCTCCGTTTGTTTGTAACTTCTCTCTAACATTCTAGGCAACTAATAGTTTCATCAGCTTATGTGGCCAAGTTTAACTCAAACTAATCTTGCTTAGCCTCCAAGAAAGAGATTTTACCGAGTAGTTGTAGCTTCACGATATTACTTCGACTTAGGCACCTGATTTAAGGTTTTCTAAATCACCTAAGTGTTAAATTCTCAAGTCCAAAATGATGAATTAGAATTCAATTTAATTTTAATCCTATTTCCTTTTCTTTTCTCTAAATTTCTCTTCTAGCTCTCAAGAAGAAAGTTTCTCTATAATTCACTCTGTCCTTCTCCACCCTACTCTGTTTTGTTCGAGGAACTAATTAGGTTTGGAAACTTATAGCTTCATTCTCATAAATGACCATGTTTAACTCAAACTAATCTGGCCTAGCCTCCAAGAAATAGAATTCACTGAGTAATTGTAGCTTGACGATGTAGGATAACTAAAGGAACTAATTCAATGTTTTGTAAATCACCTAAGTGTTCAATTCTCAAGTCCGAAAGCAAGAATTTGAATTCACTTTGATTTTAAACCTATTTCCTTTTTCTTTTCTCTAACTTTTTCTTCCTGCTCTCAAGAAGAAAGTTCCTCAATAACTCGCTCCGCCGTTCCCCACCCTTCTCTCTTTTGTTCTAGGAACTAATTAGGTTAGGCAGCTAACAGCTTCATTAGCTTAAGTGGCCGAGTTTAACTCGAACTAATCTTGTTTGGCCTCCAAGAAAGAGAATCTACAGAGCAATTGTAGCTTAACGATAATAGTTTAACTTAAGCAACTCATTTGATGTTTTCTAAATCACCAAAGTGTTCAATTATCAAGTCCGAAAGGATGAATTTGAATTCACTTTAATTTGCATCCTATTTCCATTTCTTTTCTCTAACTTTCACTTCAAAATTTCATGGAGAAAGTTTCTCTCTAACTCTCTCTGTCCGTCTCCAACTTCTCTCTTTTGTTCTAGGACTAATAGTTTCACTAGCTTAAGTGGCTAAGTTTAACTCAAACTGATCTCGCTTAGCCTGCAAGAAAGAGATTTTACAGAGTAATTGTAGCTCAACGATATTAGCTGGACATGAGCGCATCATTTAAGGCTTTCTAAATCGCCCAAGTGTTCGATTCTCAAGTTCAAAAGGATCAATTGGTTAATTTTCATTCTATTTCCTTTCTTCTCTCTAATTTTCTCGTCTAGTTATGAAGAAGAATGTTTCTCTTCAACTCTCTCCGTCCTTCTCCATCCTTCTCTCTTTTGATCTGGGAACTAATTAGCTTATCTACCTATTTGTTTCTTTAGCTTAAGTGGCCATGTTTAACTCAAATTAATCATGCTTATCCACGAAGAAAGAGAATTTACTGAGTAATTGTAGTTTAACGATATTAGTTTTACTTAAGCAAATGACTTAATATTTTCTAAATCACCTAAGTGTATATATCTCAAGTCCAAAATGATGAATTGGAACTCACTTTAATTTTTATCCTATTTCCCTTTCTTTTCTGTAACTCTCTCTTCTAGCTCCCAAGAAGAAAGTTTCTCTCCAACTCACTCCGTCCTTTCTCCAGTCCTCTCCCTCTTATTCTAGGAACTAATTACCTTAGGCAACCAACAGTTGCATTAGCTTAAGCGGCCAAGTTTAACACAAACTAATCTTGTTTAGCCTCCAAAAAGGAGAATTTACTGAGTAATTGTAGCTTAATGATATTCGTTTAACTTGAACAACTCATTTAATGTTTTCAAAATCACCTAAGTATTCAATTCTCAAGTCCAAAATGCTGAAGTTCAATTCGCTTTAACTTTAATACTATTTCCTTTTCTTTTCTCTAACTTTCTCTTCTAGCTCTCAAAAAATAAAGTTTCTCTCTAACTCTCTCCGTCCTCCTCCACCATTCTCTCTTTTGTTATAGGAACTAATTAGGTTGGGCAACTAATAGCTTCATTAGCTTAAGTGGCCAAGTTTAACTAAAACTAATCATGCTTATCCACCCAGAAAGAAAATTAACTGAGTAATTGTAGCTTTTTTTTTGGGCGGGTCGATAAGTAATTGTAGCTTGACGATAACAGTTTAACTTAAGCAACTCTTTTAATGTTTTCTAAGTCACCTAAGTGTTCAATTCGCAAGTCCAAAATGATGAGTTTGAACTCCCTTCAAATTTCATTCTATTTCCCTTTCCGTTCTCTAACTTTCTCTTCTAGATCTCAAAGAGAAAGTCTGTCTCCAACTCTCTCCGTCCGTCTCCAACTTCTCTCTTTTGTTCTAGGAACTAATTGGCTTGGGCAACTTGTCGTTTTGTTATCTTAAGTGGCCAAACTTAACACAAACTAATCTTGCTTAACCTACAAGAAAGAGATTAGAGATGTACCGAGTAATTGTAGCTTCACGATATTAGTTTGACTTAAGCACCTGATTTAAGGTTTTCTAAATCACCTAAGTGTTAAATTCTCAAGTCCAAAATGATGAATTAGAATTCAATTTAATTTTAATCATGTTTCTTTTTCTTTTCTCTAACTTTCTCTTCTAGCTTTTAAGAAGAAAGTTTCTCTCTAACTCTCTCCGTCCTCCTCCACCCTTCTCTGTTTTGTTCAAAGAACTAATTAGGTTTGGCAACTTATAGCTTCATTCTCTTAAGTGACCATGTTTAACTCAAACTAATCTTGCTTAGCCTCCAAGGAATAGAATTCACTGGATAATTGTAGCTTGACGATGTAGTAAAGGAACTAATTTAATGTTTTGTAAATCACCTAAGTGTTCAATTCTCAAGTCCAAAAGCATGAATTTGAATTCGCTTTGATTTTAAACCTATTTCCTTTTCTTTTCTCTAACTTTTTCTTCCAACTCTCAAGAAGAAAGTTCCTCTCCAACTCGCTCTGTCGTTCCCCACCCTTCTCTCTTTTGTTCTAGGAACTAATTAGGTTAGGCAGCTAACAGCTTCATTAGCTTAAGTGGCCGAGTTTAACTCGAACTAATCTTGTTTGGCCTCCAAGAAAGAGAATCTATAGAGTAATTGTAGCTTAACGATAACAGTTTAACTTAAGCAACTCATTTGATGCTTTCTAAATCACCCAAGTGTTCAATTATCAAGTCCGAAAGGGTGAATTTGAATTCGCTTTAATTTGCATCCTATTTCCATTTCTTTTCTCTAACTTTCTCTTCTAAATTTTATGGAGAAAGTTTCTCTCTAACTCTCTCTGTCCATCTCCAACTTCTCTCTTTTGTTCTAGGACTAATAGTTCACTAGCTTAAGTGACTAAGTTTAACTCAAACTGATCTCGTTTAGCCTCCAAGAAGGAGATTTTACAGAGTAATTGTAGCTCAACGATATTAGCTGGACTTGAGCGCATCATTTAAGGCTTTCTAAATCGCCCAAGTGTTCGATTCTCAAGTCCAAAAGGATCAATTGGTTAATTTTCATTCTATTTCCTTTCTTCTCTCTAATTTTCTCTTCTAGTTATGAAGAAGAATGTTTCTCTTCAACTCTCTCTGTCCTTCTCCATCCTTCTCTCTTTTGATCTAGGAACTAATTAGTTTATCCAGCTATTAGTTCTTTAGCTTAAGTGGCCATGTTTAACTCAAATTAATCATGCTTATCCACGAAGAAAGAGAATTTACTGAGTAATTGTAGTTTAACGATATTAGTTTTACTTAAGCAAATGACTTAATGTTTTCTATATAGCGATCCCGGTTTTCTTTTTTGTATTTGTTGTACTCCGGAACTTTGGTTCCGTGGAGTTGGTAGCTGTGTATCTTGTTGTTGCCGTTTAATTCCCTATGTTTAAATTTTAGGATGTGTTGGGCGTGTTTCAAGCTGGTAGGTTGAGTCTTGGTATCAAGTGTTGTTGCCCAGAGTTTTGGTGTTACGCTCGAGTGGGTCATTCTGCGCTCGAGTGGAGTTTGCTTTTGGTTGACTGCTCGAGCAGGTCTTCTTGAGCTCAAGCGGAGTTTACACAGTCCCAGTATTTCGTGCCTCTGCAAAACTTCTGCAGGTGTGTTTTTCACACTCGAGCGGGTTTTATTACGCTCGAGCGGGTTGCGCTCGAGCGGACCTATTGGCGCTCGAGCGGGTAGTGTTTTGTCTGTTAAAGTTCTGGGTGAGGGAAATCTACGCTCGAGCGGACTGGTTTTCGCGCTCAAGCGGATGTGCTTTATCTCTGTGTCTTGGCGCTCGAGCGGGTCTTCTTGAGCTCGAGCGGACCATGTTTTTTGTTCTTGACGCTCGAGCGTTGTGTTTTCCGCTCGAGCGAACCTGTCGTATATCAGATAGTAGTTGGGCATTTTTGAATCACTTTTCACTTTTCTTCTCTCTCTAACTTTCCCAGAATCGATTTTGAGAGCTTCTCTCTCTAGAAACTCCCTTCTCTCTAGGGTTTGATCTAGATAGAGTGCTTCCTTTCCCTTCGACCTTTGTAAGAGTTGTGTTGATCGTCAAGGGCGTCGTTTTGATCCGAAAAGTTTGGAGTTTGGAGCATTTTGGTTTTGGTCTCTTCTCCGTTTGAGCTCTAACTTCGAGGTAGGGATATCCTACTCCTTCTCATGAGTTTTGTCTTTGAATTTTAGTATTTTGATGAGTTGGGGGTTGTTGGGTAATTTTGAGAAAGATTGGGCCTTTGTGTAATTTTATAAAAGTTGGGGTTTTGTTTATATGAACTTATATGCATGTTTGGCATGGAGAAATGAGATCAATATTGGATTATTGGTGAAAATGGAACCTTAGGGTTGTGATGTTAATTATGGGAAATGCTCAAATTACATTGATAAATTAATTGGTATAATTAATTTGAAGAAAAGAGGAATTAAATTGAGAATGTTGGAATTGGATGTGTATGGGATTAAAGGGTGTAGTTAGATTCGTTCATCGCTCACCTAGTTGAAATGTTGATTATATATCCATTTGGTGCATTTATTTTCAGTATAGAAATGACTGCTTTGGGCTATCGGTGGAGGATAGTCTTGATTGTTGTAGGCAATGCATGATGATTAGGCAAACTAAAACTAATCAATTAAGTAAGCCATTGAATATGGTGGTCAGTACAATACAGCACTAAAATGTGTATTGATTGATAGAATTTGTATATGATAATTGTTTCTATACATTGTATTGTGTGGGAGGAGATGGGGGATGTACTCCACGGTTTAATGGAAGATGGGGGATGGAGCTCTAAACCGGATTTCGTGTGACATTGATACAGCACTACAATGTGTATCAAGTGTTGATTATGGAAGTGTTTAGATTGATTTGATATAGCACTAAAATGTATATCGTTATCAATTGTGAAGTATAGAAGTGTTTCTATGTTATGTTGATACAGCACCAAAATGTGTATCGTTCGTATAGTATGGAAGTGGGTTATGTGTTATTGACACAGCATCAAAATGTGTATCCATCATGAATTTTGAAAGAGTTTTAAAAGATGGGTCTTATTCTCATCAAGTTATTTGGCTAAGTTTTGAGCCTTGTTTTCAAACTCAAAGTTGAAAAAGAAATGAGAAATGAAATGTAACATGGGCTTAAATGTCATGAAACCATAATGTGATATAAGTGAGTGTATCGGTGTTGTCCGTCTATCAACTGCTGATCTTTTAGCCATTGTTCATAGCTGGTTTAGTTTATTTCTACTGGGCTGTGGCTCACCCTTTATGGGACATCATTTTCAGGTACAGGTAGCATGCCACCTCCAAGAACATGGCTTGGGAGGCAAGAGGCAATCAGGGTTTTGTCGTTTTGTGATCTTTTGGATGTATTTCATGTAAATTCAAGCCAAGGGCTTAATGTGTAGTTGAGTTAGTACTCTTTTTTTTGTAACCAAGTGTTAACTTGGAAAGCTGTAAGCCCGTAGGGCATTTGCTTTTGTTGTTAACATGTAACACTCATTGTAAAGAACTACTCTGATGAATGGAAGAATATTTATCTTTTATACCAATGCATGTCTAAATTGATGAGTTTTAATGTTATTATTTTGAGGGCGTTACATTCTAAATCACCCAAGTGTATATATCTCAAGTCCAAAATGATGAATTGGAACTCACTTTAATTTTCATCCTATTTCCCTTTCTTTTCTCTAACTCTCTCTTCTAGCTCCCAAGAAGAAAGTTTCTCTCCAACTCTTTCCATCCTTTCTCCAGTCCTCTCCCTCTTATTCTAGGAACTAATTACCTTAGGCAACCAACAGTTGCATTAGCTTAACCGGCCAAGTTTAACACAAACTAATCTTGCTTAGCCTCCAAAAAGGAGAATTTACTGACTAATTGTAGCTTAACGATATTCGTTTAACTTAAGCAACTCATTTAATGTTTTCAAAATCACCTAAGCATTCAATTCTCAAGTCCAAAATGTTGAATTTCAATTCGGTTTAACTTTAATACTATTTCCTTTTCTTTTCTCTAACTTTCTCTTCTAACTCTCAAAAAATAAAGTTTCTCTCTAACTCTCTCCGTCCTCCTCCACCATTCTGTCTTTTGTTATAGGAACTAATTAGGTTGGGCAACTAATAGCTTCATTAGCTTAAGTGGCCAAGTTTAACTAAAACTAATCATGCTTATCCTCCCAGAAAGAAAATTAACTGAGTAATTGTAGCTTTTTTTTTGGGCGGGTCGATAAGTAATTGTAGCTTGATGATAACAGTTTAACTTAAGCAACTCATTTAATGTTTTCTAAATCACCTAAGTGTTCAATTCGAGAGTCCAAAATGATGAGTTTGAAATCCCTTCAAATTTCATTTTATTTCCCTTTCCGTTCTCTAGCTTTCTCTTCTAGATCTCAAGGAGAAAGTTTGTCTCCAACTCTCTTCGTCCATCTCCAACTTCTCTCTTTTGTTCTAGAAACTAATTGGCTTGGGCAACTTGACGTTTTATTAGCTTAAGTGGCCAAACTTAACACAAACTAATCTTGCTTAACCTACAAGAAAGAGATTAGAGATTTTACCGAGTAATTGTAGCTTCACGATATTAGTTTGACTTAAGCACCTGATTTAAGGTTTTCTAAATCACCTAAGTGTTAAATTCTCAAGCCCAAAATGATGAATTAGAATTCAATTTAATTTTAATCCTGTTTCTTTTTCTTTTCTCTAACTTTCTCTGCTAGCTCTCAAGAAAAAAGTTTCTCTCTAACTCTCTCCATCCTCCTCCACCCTTCTCTGTTTTATTCGAGGAACTAATTAGGTTTGGCAACTTATAGCTTCATTCTCTTAACTGACCATGTTTAACTCAAACTAATCTTGCTTAGCCTCCAAGGAATAGAATTCACTGAGTAATTGTAGCTTGATGATGTAGTAAAGGAACTAATTTAATGTTCTGTAAATCACCTAAGTGTTCAATTCTCAAGTCCAAAAGCATGAATTTGAATTCACTTTGATTTTAAACCTATTTCCTTTTCTTTTCTCTAACTTTCTCTTCCAGCTCTCAAGAAGAAAGTTCCTCTCCAACTCGCTCCGTCATTCCCCACCCTTCTCTCTTTTGTTCTAGGAACTAATTAGGTTAGGCAGCTTCATTAGCTTAAGTGGCCGAGTTTAACTCGAACTAATCTTGCTTGGCCTCCAAGAAAGAGAATCTACAGAGTAATTGTAGCTTAACGATAATAGTTTAACTTAAGCAACTCATTTGATGTTTTCTAAATCAGCCAAGTGTTCAATTATCAAGTCCAAAAGGGTGAATTTGAATTCACGTTAATTTGCATCCTATTTCCGTTTCTTTTCTCTAACTTTCTCTTCTAGATTTCATGGAGAAAGTTTCTCTCTAACTCTCTCTGTCCGTCTCCAACTTCTCACTTTTGTTCTAGGACTAATAGTTTCACTAGCTTAAGTGGCTAAGTTTAACTCAAACTGATCTCGCTTAACCTCCAAGAAAGAGATTTTATAGAGTAATTGTAGCTCAACGATATTAGCTGGACTTGAGCGCATCATTTAAGGCTTTCTAAATCGCCCAAGTGTTCGATTCTCAAGTCCAAAAGGATCAATTGGTTAATTTTCATTCTATTTCCTTTCTTCTCTCTAATTTTCTCTCCTAGTTATGAAGAAGAATGTTTCTCTCTAACTCTCTCCGTCCTTCTCCATCCTTCTCTCTTTTGATCTAGGAACTAATTAGCTTATCCAGCTATTAGTTTCTTTAGCTTAATTGGCCATGTTTAACTCAAATTAATCATGCTTATCCACGAAGAAAGAGAATTTACTGAGTAATTGTAGTTTGGCGATATTAGTTTTACTTAAGCAAATGACTTAATGTTTTCTAAATCACCTAAGTTTATATATCTCAAGTCCAAAATGATGAATTGGAACTCACTTTAATTTTCATCCTATTTCTCTTTCTTTTCTCTAACTCTCTCTTCTAGCTCCCAAGAAGAAAGTTTATCTCCAACTCTCTCCATCCTTTCTTCAGTCCTCTCCCTCTTCTTCTACAAACTAATTACCTTAGGCAACCAACAGTTGCATTACCTTAACCGGCCAAGTTTAACACAAACTAATCTTGCTTAGCCTCCAAAAAGGAGAATTTACTGAGTAATTGTAGCTTAACGATATTCGTTTAACTTAAGCAACTCATTTAATGTTTTCAAAATCACCTAAGTATTCAATTCTCAAGTCCAAAATGTTGAATTTCAATTCGCTTTAATTTTAATACTATTTCCTTTTCTTTTCTCTAACTTTCTCTTCTAGCTCTCAAAAAATAAAGTTTCTCTCTAACTCTCTCCGTCCTCCTCCACCATTCTGTCTTTTGTTATAGGAACTAATTAGGTTGGGCAACTAATAGCTTCATTAGCTTAAGTGGCCAAGTTTAACTAAAACTAATCATGCTTATCCTCCCAGAAAGAAAATTAACTGAGTAATTGTAGCTTCTTTTTTTTTTGGGTCGATAAGTAATTGTAGCTTGACGATAACATTTTAACTTAAGCAACTCATTTAATGTTTTCTAAATCACCTAAGTGTTCAATTCGCAAGTCCAAAATGATGAGTTTGAACTCCCTTCAAATTTCATTCTATTTCCCTTTCCGTTCTCTAACTTTCTCTTCTAGATCTCAAGGAGAAAGCTTGTCTCCAACTCTCTCCATCCGTCTCCAACTTCTCTCTTTTGTTCTAGGAACTAATTGGCTTGGGCAACTTGTCGTTTTATTAGCTTAAGTGGCCAAACTTAACACAAACTAATCTTGCTTAACCTACAAGAAAGAGATTAGAGATTTTACCGAGTAATTGTAGCTTCACGATATTAGTTTGACTTAAGCACCTGATTTAAGGTTTTCTAAATCACCTAAGTGTTAAATTCTCAAGTCCAAAATGATGAATTAGAATTCAATTTAATTTTAATCCTGTTTCCTTTTCTTTTCTCTAACTTTCTCTTCTAGCTCTCAAGAAGAAAGTTTCTCTCTAACTCTCTCCGTCCTCCTCCACCCTTCTCTGTTTTGTTCGAGGAACTAACTAGGTTTGGCAACTTATAGCTTCATTCTCTTAAATGACCATGTTTAACTCAAACTAATCTTGCTTAGCCTCCAAGAAATAGAATTCACTGGGTAATTGTAGCTTGACGATGTAGTAAAGGAACTAATTTAATGTTCTGTAAATCACCTACGTGTTCAATTCTCAAGTCCAAAAGCATGAATTTGAAGTCGCTTTGATTTTAAACCTATTTCCTTTTCTTTTCTGTAACTTTCTCTTCCAGCTCTCAAGGAGAAAGTTCCTCTCCAACTCGCTCCATCGTTCCCCACCCTTCTCTCTTTTGTTCTAGGAACTAATTAGGTTAGGCAGCTAACAGCTTCATTGGCTTAAGTGGCCGTGTTTAACTCGAACTAATCTTGCTTGGCCTCCAAGAAAGAGAATCTACGAAGTAATTGTAGCTTAACGATAACAGTTTAACTTAAGCAACTCATTTGATGTTTTCTAAATCGCCCAAGTGTTCAACTATCACGTCCAAACGGGTGAATTTGAATTCGCTTTAATTTGCATCCTATTTCGTTTCTTTTCTTTAACTTTCTCTTCTAGATTTCATGTAGAAAGTTTCTCTCTAACTCTCTCTGTTCGTCTCCAACTTCTCTGTTTTGTTCTAGGACTAATGGTTTCACTAGCTTAAGTGGCTAAGTTTAACTCAAACTGATCTCGCTTAGCCTCCAAGAAAGAGATTTTACAGACTAATTGTAGCTCAACGATATTAGCTGGACTTGAGCACATCATTTAAGGCTTTCAAAATCGCCCAAGTGTTCGATTCTCAAGTCCAAAAGGATCAATTGGTCAATTTTCATTCTATTTCCTTTCTTCTCTCTAATTTTCTCTTCTAGTTATGAAGAAGAATGTTTCTCTCCAACTCTCTCCGTCCTTCTCCATCCTTCTCTCTTTTGATCTAGGAACTAATTAGCTTATCCAGCTATTAGTTTCTTTAGCTTAAGTGGCCATGTTTAACTCAAATTAATCATGCTTATCCACGAAGAAAGAGAATTTACTGAGTAATTGTAGTTTAACGATATTAGTTTTACTTCAGCAAATGACTTAATGTTTTTTCTAAATCACCTAATTGTATATATCTCTAGTCCAAAATGATGAATTGGAACTCACTTTAATTTTCATCCTATTTCCCTTTCTTTTCTCTAACTCTCTCTTCTAGCTCCCAAGAAGAAAGTTTCCCTCCAACTCTCTCCGTCCTTTCTCCAGTCCTCTCCCTCTTATTCTAGGAACTAATTACCTTAGGCAACCAACAGTTGCATTAGCTTAAGCGGCCAAGTTTAACACAAACTAATCTTGCTTAGCCTCCAAAAAGGAGAATTTACTGAGTAATTGTAGCTTAACGATATTCGTTTAACTTAAGCAACTCATTTAATGTTTTCAAAATCACCTAAGTATTCAATTCTCAAGTCCAAAATGCTGAATTTCAATTCGCTTTAATTTTAATACTATTTCCTTTTCTTTTCTCTAACTTTCTCTTCTAGCTCTCAAAAAAGAAAGTTTCTCTCTAACTCTCTCCGTCCTCCTCCACCATTCTCTCTTTTGTTACAGGAACTAATTAGGTTGGGCAACTAATAGCTTCATTTGCTTAAGTGGCCAAGTTTAAATAAAACTAATCATATTTATTGTAACAACCCACGTTAATGTCCTAGTCATGTTTGCATGCATTTGTATGTTTTGCCATGTTAAGTTGCTGTAACAACCCATATTCATGTCATGGTCATGGTCATGTTCATGTTCATTTACATAACTTTGTCTTGTTAAGTTTGCATTCATGAATCTTGTCTTGTTTGCTTAAGTGTTGCTTGCATGCTTTGTTCCTTCCCTGCCATGCCAAGCTTAAGTTATGTTAAGCCTAGATCATTCCAAGAAGAGGTCATCTTTAGTTTAGAATTATCTTGGAACCACTTGGTTTGACCTCTATCTTCGCCCTGACATATTGGCCGAGATGTCATTATCTAGGCCGAGGTGTTCATCACCAAGGCCGAGATGTGTATTATCTAGGCCGAGATGTTACCCTTGCACCTGAGTGATCTTGTCGTGGAGTGGTATGACCTAGACCGAGGTGTGGCACATCTGGGCCAGGGTGTGGCACATTTGGGCCAGGGTGTGGCACAGCTTAGTCAAGTGTTGTCTTTCCTAGCCGAGGTCATTGTCACCTTAGTTGCCGAAGCTTTGTCCTTAGCCGATGTCATTACTTGCCGGAGTGCCTTACCGGGTAGCTTGTTAGATACACTTTGTCATAGTCTTGTCTTGTCAATCTATCACCTTTTTGGGGAGAACCAACCAGCCGTTGCCACGTGTCCGAGCTGAGTGTTAAGTTAGCTGGCAGAGAGAGAAACCTATCATTTGTTATATCCTTGTTTTGTAGAAGAGAGAGAGGCTCTAGAAGAGGGAGAGGAGTTCTTGAGGGAGAGTAGATTTCCAAGCTTGATCCCTAGAGATCAAACCGTTAGATCCGTGTTCTAAGGTTAGATTCTTGATCTGCTCATGTTGTTCTTTATGTTCATGTCATTGCATTGCATGATTGAATATGATTTGTAAGCCATGCATTGCTTTGAATCTCGGTTTTAGAAAGAGAAAATAGTATTCATGTGTTCTTAGCCATGCATTGCTTTGAATCTCGGTTTTAGAAAGAGAAAATAGTATTCATGTATTCTTCAAGAAAAGTCATGTTTTGATCTGAAAGCTCATGCCAAGATCCATGTTTTTGTGTTTGTTTTGATATGATTTTCAAGTATGGGTACCCAGGTCCATGTTTTCGAACTCATAGCATGAAATCCCAGATTTTTGTAATAAAGAAGTTATGATTTTAGCATTCATATTTTTCATGATCTTCATGTTCATGTTCTTCCTCTTCTTCACAGGTGGAAACCCAAATCTCCAGACCTCACTTCCCTAAGTGTAGTCGCCGAGATCATTCTTACCTAGACCTCACACTTAGGCCAAGCATCGTATCTCACCTTGGCCTACCTTGCATGATCACTTACACCTTTAGTTGTCTTGTGCGCACCTCTACATGCAGCCGCACGCTGAAGCCTAGGTAGCCACACCTCGGCCAGGAGGTGTGGACCTCGGTAAAGACCTGGTTGGTACCCAGCATGTCTTCCTGACATGTAAAACAGTGTTTTGACTTCCAGCATGTTTTCCCTAGATGTTTTCCCAGCATGTTTTCCCAAGATCATTTGCATGCATGTAAGAATTGTTTTCAGAAGTGCATTCAGTAGACTTTGTCATGTGTTTGTAGGACTTGGACCTTTGCCTTGATCCCGACGTCTGAAGAGCTATGTGAGTAGTATTTTTAATAAAGCTACGTTACAATGTTTTGATAAGCTTTGCTTTGCTTTGTTTTGAAAAGTATTTGTTAAGCATGAATGATTACCCCTGTTTTGTGTATCAAGTATAAGTTTTGCATATCAAGTATAAATTTTGTTTTGGGTCACGTTCTCGGGAAGTCCGTACGTGCCAGGGGACTATAAGCTTTTGTGGCACCAGTCCGTACGTGCTAGGGGACTATAAGAATTCGTAGCACACATGTGAAGTCCGTACGTGCTAGGGGACTATAAGCATTTGTAGCACATATGTGAAGTCCGTACGTGCTAGGGGACTATAAGCATTTGTAGCACACATGTGAAGTCCGTACGTGCTAGGGGACTATAAGCATTTGTAGCACACGTCCTTACGTGCCAGAGGACTCTAAGCTTTTGTGGCACCTTTGTTTGTTTTGTCCGGAATGTCATCACCCCAAGTATATGTTGATGTTTTAACACCCAAGAAGCTTGAAAGTTTTGATTGATGAACTTGCTTCATCCCATGTTTGATACAAGTTATGCCAAGTACATGTTTTGAACAAGCTATGATGTATGTATTGTTTTGACAAGATCTCGGAAATCATTCATTTAAAACCTTTATTACTTGTACCATTCACTGAGTATCCAAGCTCACCCTCCCTATGTATATATGTAGGTAACAAGCAAGAAGTCGGCTACGCCGAGATGTGTGTTTTGTAAGCATGTTATGTCGGCAATGAGGATGTTGGCAATTTTGAAGCTTATGTATTTTGAACATGTCGGCTCGAGAAGCCTTTTATCAAGACGTAATATGTATTTTTGTACTTCATTTTATTTGTATGCAAGTTATAAAGCTATGTAAAGATGTATGTCATTTCATTTGATCTATGCACTGCTCTTATGGACTAATTAGATTTGTATATTTTGCTTCCGCACTTGTGAGCCCCATATATTTATACTCTGATTGTGTGTGAATTTTGAAAGTTGGCCTTCGATAATCTCGGATTACTGGCCATCACGGAACCATTCTACTAGGGGCGGAATGGGGTCGTGACACTTATCCTCCCAGAAAGAAAATTAACTTAGTAATTGTAGCTTCTTTTTTTTTTTTGGGTCGATAAGTAATTGTAGCTTGACGATAACAGTTTCACTTAAGCAACTCATTTAATGTTTTCTAAATCACCTAAGTGTTCAATTCGCAAGTCCAAAATGATGAGTTTGAACTCCCTTCAAATTTCATTCTATTTCCCTTTCTGTTCTCTAACTTTCTCTTCTAGATCTCAAGGAGAAAGTTTGTCTCCAACTCTCTGTGTCCGTCTCCAACTTCTCTCTTTTGTTCTAGGAACTAATTGGCTTGGGCAACTTGTCGTTTTATTAGCTTAAGTGGCCAAACTTAACACAAACTAATCTTGCTTAACCTACAAGAAAGAGATTAGAGATTTTACCGAGTAATTGTAGCTTCACGATATTAGTTTGACTTAAGCACCTGATTTAAGGTTTTCTAAATCACCTAAGTGTTAAATTCTCAAGTCCAAAATGATGAATTAGAATTTAATTTAATTTTAATCCTGTTTCCTTTCCTTTTCTCTAACTTTCTCTTCTAGCTCTCAAGAAGAAAGTTTCTCTCTAACTCTCTCCGTCCTCCTCCACCCTTCTCTGTTTTGTTCGAGGAACTAATTAGGTTTGGCAACTTATAGCTTCATTCTCTTAACTGACCATGTTTAACTCAAACTAATCTTGCTTAGCCTCCAAGGAATAGAATTCACTAGGTAATTGTAGCTTGACGATGTAGTAAAGGAACTAATTTAATGTTTTGTAAATCACCTAAGTGTTCAATTCTCAAGTCCAAAAGCATGAATTTGAATTCGCTTTGATTTTAAACCTATTTCCTTTTATTTTCTCTAACTTTCTCTTCCAGCTCTCAAGAAGAAAGTTCCTCTCCAACTCGCTCCGTCGTTCCTGTCACGACCCGAACCCGCCCCTATGGGTTAAGGACATAACCAGCCAGTAATCCTAAGATTACCTACGGCCTCAAAACAAATAAGATGAAACTCATCAGAGTAAAGGGGCCAAACGGAAGCAATAATTAAAAACTTTGTCCATAGAGCCGTGCTTATATGCACTTTAAAACAAACCATACACATATACGTTAATAACCCACAAACAAAAGACAGTGCCATAAAATCCTTTACAGACAGGATCGTCCAAACTGAGTCAACCCATGACAATACTATATACAGATATACACAAAGTCCTGGCCAACAAGGCAAAAATATAAATACATAACAAAATGGCAAGGATGGGTCTCGTACATGAGACACAAGGCTGACTCTTCAAAACTCATGTTGTTCCTGGCAGACTTCACTGGGGCTGGGTTTGGACTCCTCTTGGCTCACCTACAAACACATGAATGAGCGTGAGTGATAGCCTAGTGAATAATACCAAATCAAATACAGAAATTACATAACAATGTAGGACAACATGTTCCAAACGGCCTTGGGCCCAATTCATATTTCAATTTAACAGATATATAATTATACAAAATCCAAATCAAGTGACTGTAGTTCCAAACATTCTGGCCTTTGGCCCATTCAGATTTCCATTCATGACAAAACGGCCTTCGGCCCATTCACTTATGTCAAAATGGCCTTCGGCCCATTCATTTAGGTCAAAACGGCCTTCGGCCCATTCATTTATATCAAAACGACCTTCGGCCCACTCATTCATGTCAAAACGACCTTCGGTCCATTCACATATGTCAAAACGACCTTCGGTCCGTTCATTTTTATCAAAACGACCTTCAGTCCATTTAGTTCTATCAAAACAACCTTCGGTCCATTCATTTCTATCAAAACGACCTTTGGTCCATTTATCCATTCATGTCAGACCTTTGTCCACAATCTCACTTAGCAACTCATAAAGCTTATAAGGGAATAAACAATTGGACATTGATAAGCTTTCAAATACCAATATTACTCATAGTGATCGGCTCGTGGATTTGCCCTGGAGCTTGACCCTACACATTTCACAAACACAAAAGGGTCACTAACAATTCAATCCGTTCCTTAATTCACATATTCCTCTTTTGGCTTTATTCTTATCTCACTAACTCATTTACAATGCTTAACATATGCCTAAGAGTGATTACAAGTGAAAGAGAACAGAAAATGAAACACAGAATGCATGAACAAAATTTCAGAAAACAGGGTCCCCGCTCGAGCGTGGACTTCCTCGCTCGAGCGGACCCAAGAGGCCTGCAAAAGTACTGATTACCTCAAAATTACGCTCGAGTGTGAGTTAGGGCGCTCGAGCGGAAGGCCTGTCTACAAAAGCTCCATGCTCGAGCGTGAAATATCCCGCTCAAGTGGACATCCAACTCTGTAAAAAGTGCTGAGAGCATGAAATTTACGCTCGAGCGGCGGTTTCCCCGCTCGAGCGAACACCAAAATTTTGGAAAACCCAGAATTGTTCTTGGGCTTCAATTTCGATGTTCAAAGGCTTCAACTCATGATTTTGGTCCCAAAAACATATAAACATATAAACATATTGTATTGTATGAGAGTGTAAGGATATTACATCACTTTGTTCAAAATCATCATCTAATTCTCAAACAACTCTCATTTCTTAAGTATGAACAAAACTCCTATATTACAAACTCTATATAAGCTCCATTCCTCCAAAAATCAAACATGCATGTATGTTTTGGCTCCCAATTTGAGTTCAAATGGTACAAATGGTGATTATAACATGAGCTTTAACCAAAACTCTACATGAATCATGTGTTTCAAGCTCAAACATGCAAATTCAATGTAATTTCTCATATGCATGAGTTCTAAGACTTCAAACTCAACAAACATCAACTCATTACATGCTCTTGATCACAAACAACCCTTGAACTTATAAGATCAAAATTTCAAACTTATGAATTCAAGACCAAATGCTTACCTAGAGGCTCAATCTTCCAACTATAGTAATTTCTTGAGTTTAATTCTTCAATTCTTCACAATTTGAGCCAAACATCCAACTCTCCTCTTTTCCTTCTCCCTAACCGACTCCCTTCTCTATCTCTTGAGTTTAATTCAGCCAAGAAGAATAACAAAGAGGGTATTGAGTGTATAGTGCCCCATTAAGTCCTAATATAATAATGTAGAGTGATTGGGCACTAATTCGTTAATTTAATCAACTTAATTTGGTCCGAATCAATTTTTCAATTAAACTTCACCGTAGGCTCTAAAAATTACGCTAATCACAATGGCGTAATCAATTTCGGGTTCTGTGGCCGATAAGGCTCTCAATTCAATTTCCAAAGCAGATCATTCAAACAGATATTCCTACGGTGAACAGATAAAACTTCAAAATCACATATATCCATATAATGGCACATAAAATCATGCTAAACACATAATCATACTCAAATTAAGGACCAATTAGCATACTACGGGACAGGGGTATCACAGTTCCCCACCCATCTCTCTTTTGTTCTAGGAACTAATTACGTTAGGCAGCTAACAGCTTCATTAGCTTAAGTGGCCGAGTTTAACTCGAACTAATCTTGCTTGGCCTCCAAGAAAGAGAATCTACAGAGTAATTGTAGCTTAACGATAACAGTTTAACTTGAGCAACTCATTTGATGTTTTCTAAATCACCCAAGTGTTCAATTATCAAGTCCAAAAGAGTGAATTTGAATTCGCTTTAATTTGCATCCTATTTCCGTTTCTTTTCTCTAACTTTCTCTTCTAGATTTCATGGAGAAAGTTTCTCTCTAACTCTCTCTGTCCGTCTCCAACTTCTCTCTTTTGTTCTAGGACTACTAGTTTCACTAGCTTAAGTGGCTAAGTTTAACTCAAACTGATCTCGCTTAGCCTCCAAGAAAGAGATTTTACAGAGTAATTGTAGCTCAACGATATTAGCTGGACTTGAGCGCATCATTTAAGGCCTTCTAAATCGCCCAAGTGTTCGATTCTCAAGTCCAAAAGGATCAATTGGTTAATTTTTATTCTATTTCCTTTCTTCTCTCTAATTTTCTCTCCTAGTTATGAAGAAGAATGTTTCTCTCTAACTCTCTCCGTCCTTCTCCATCCTTCTCTCTTTTGATCTAGGAACTAATTAGCTTATCCAGCTATTAGTTTTTTTAGCTTAAGTGGCCATGTTTAACTCAAATTAATCATGCTTATCCACGAAGAAAGAGAATTTACTGAGTAATTGTAGTTTAACGATATTAGTTTTACTTAAACAAATGACTTAATGTTTTCAAAATCACCTAAGTGTATATATCTCAAGTCCAAAATGATGAATTGGAACTCACTTTAATTTTCATCCTATTTCCCTTTCTTTTCTCTAACTCTCTCTTCTAGCTCCCAAGAAGAAAGTTTCTCTTCAACTCTCTCCGCTCTTTCTCCAGTCCTCTCCCTCTTATTCTAGGAACTAATTACCTTAGGCAACCAACAGTTGCATTAGCTTAAGCGGCCAAGTTTAACACAAATTAATCTTGCTTAACCTCCAAAAAGGAGAATTTACTGAGTAATTGTAGCTTAACGATATTCGTTTAACTTAAGCAACTCATTTAATGTTTTCAAAATCACCTAAGTATTCAATTCTCAAGTCGAAAATTTAACGAATAATTTATTGAGAATTTACAGAGTAATTTGCTGAGTAATTTTTTAAAAAATTTCTGTGAATTTACTGAGTAATTTACCAAGAATTTATACAAAATTTTCTGAGAATTAATAGAGTAATTTACTCATAATTTACTGAGTAATTCACAAAAAAAATTCTAATGATTTTCTAAGAATTTACACAGAATTTTCTAATAAATTACTTAGAATTTACTGAATAATTTTCTGAGAATTTTGCGTGTAATTTATTGAGAATTTTACTGAGTAATTTAATGAGAATTTACTGAGAATTTATTGAGTAATTTACTAAGAATCGACCGATAATTTACTGAGTAATTTATTGAGAATTTACTGCGAATTGACTATAAAATTTACTAATAAATTGTTAAGTTCTTCACTGGGTAATTTAGTTGGAAATTACTAAGTAATTTATTGAGAATTTACTGAGTAAGTTACTAAGAATTTATTGATAATTTAATTAGACTTTATGGATTAATTTATTGAATAATTCACCGAATAATTTACTATGAATTTACTTAGTAATTTATTTAGAATTTACTCAGTAAATTACTAAGAGTTTATTGAAAATTTACTGAGAATTTGTTGGGCAATTTTCTAGGAACTTACCAATCATTTACGAAGCAATTTCCTGAGAATTTACCGAGTTATTTACCACGAATTTACTATAACTTTAATGATAATTTAATGAGTAATTTGCTGAGTAATTTATTGAGAATTTAATGAGTAATTTACTCATAATTTATTGAGAATTTTCTTAGAATTTATTGAAAATTTTCAAAGTAATTTACTTTGAATTTATTGAGTAATTCACCGATAATTAACTGAGTAATTTATAGAGAATTTATTGAAAATTTAACGAATAATTTAGTGAGAATTTACTGAGAATTTATTGAGTAATTTACTAAGAATCTACCGATAATTTACTGCAAATTGACTAAGAAATTTACTAATAAATTGTTAAGTTCTTCACTGGGTAATTTAGTTGGAAATTACTAAGTAATTTATTGAGAATTTACTGAGTAAGTTGCTAAGAATTTATTGATAATTTACTTAGACTTTATGGATTAATTTATTGAGAATTTACTAAGTAATTTACTTAGAATTTATTGAATAATTACTGAGAATTTATAAAGTAATTTACTGAGAATTTACAAGAAATTCACTAATTAAAGTTCGAATAATTTACTGAGAATTAACAAAGTAATTCAAGAAATTTTTTTTGATAATTTTATGAGTAATTTACTATGAATTTACTGAGTAATTTACCAAGAATTTATACATAATTTTCTTAGAAATTATTGAAAATTTTCTGAGTAATTTATTTAGAATTTATTAAATATTTTACTGAAAATTTACAGATAATTTACAAAGTAATTTATAGAGAATTTATTGAAAACTTAACGAGTAATTTACTGAGAATTTACTACGAATTTATGGAGTAATTTGCTGAATAATTTACTAAGAAATTACTTTGAATTTACCAAGAATTTATATAGAATTTTCTGAGAATTTATTGAGTAATTTACTCATAATTTACTGATTAATTCACAAAAAAAATTCTTCTAATTTTTTGAGAATTTACTCAGAATTTTCTAATAATTTATAGAGAATTTTACGTGTAATTTACTGAGAAATTTCCTGAGTAATTTAGTGAGAATTTACTAAGTAATTTGCTGGTAATTTACTGAGTAATTAACAAAGAATTTACCAATAATTTACCGAGTAATTTACTGATAAATTACTGAATAATTCACTCATTAATTAACTTGTAATTTATTGAGAATTTGAGGAGTAATTTATTGAGAATTTACTTAGTAATTTGCGTAGAATTTATTAAATAATTTACTAAGAATTTACAGATAATTTACTGTGCTATTTTCTTGGAATTTACAGAGTAATTTTCTAATAATTTACTGAGTAATTTACAAAGTAATTGACCAAGAATTTTTTGAGAACTTGTCGATAATTAACTGAGTAATTTACAGAGAATTTATTGAGAATTTACGGAGTAATTTCCTGGGAATTGACCTAGTAATTTACAGATAAATTTAGTGAGCAATTCACCGAATAATTTACTATGAATTTACTTAGTAATTTATTTAAAATTTACTCAGTAAATTACTAAGAGGTTTTTGAGAATTTACTGAGAATTTGTTGAGCAATTTTCTAGGAACTTACCAATCATTTACGAAGCAATTTCCGGAGAATTTACCGAGTTATTTACCACGAATTTACTATAACTTTAATGATAATTTACTGAGTAATTTGCTAAGTAATTTATTGAGAATTTAATGAGTAATTTACTCATAATTTATTGATAATTTTTTTAGAATTTATTGAAAATTTTCAGAGTAATTTGCTTTGAATTTATTGAGTAATTCACCGATAATTAACTGAGCAATTTATAGAGAATTTATTGAAAATTTAACGAATAATTTATTGAGAATTTACAGAGTAATTTGCTGAGTAATTTTTTAAAAACATTTTGTGAATTTACTGAGTAATTTACCAAGAATTTATACAAAATTTTCTGAAAATTTATAGAGTAATTTACTCATAATTTACTGAGTAATTCACAAAAAAAAATTCTAATGATTTTCTAAGAATTTACACAGAATTTTCTAATAATTTACTAAGAATTTACTGAATAATTTTCTGAGAATTTTGCGTGTAATTTATTAAGAATTTTACTGAGTAATTTAATGAGAATTTACTGAGAATTTATTGAGTAATTTACTAAGAATAGACCGATAATTTACTGAGTAATTTATTGAGAATTTACTGCGAATTGACTAAGAAATTTACTAATAAATTGTTAAGTTCTTCACTGGGTAATTTAGTTGGAAATTGTTAAGTAATTTATTGAGAATTTACTGAGTAAGTTACTAAGAATTTATTGATAATTTACTTAGACTTTATGAATTAATTTATTGAGAATTTACTAAGTAATTTACTTAGAATTTATTGAATGATTTATTGAGAATTTATAAAGTAATTTACTGAAAATTTACAAGAAATTCACTAATTATTGTTCGAATAATTTACTGAGTAATTTACTGAGAATTAACAAAGTAATTCACGAATTATTTTTTGATAATTTTATGAGTAATTTACTATGAATTTACCGAGTAATTTACCAAGAATTTATACAGAATTTTCTTAGAAATTATTGAAAATTTTCTGAGTAATTTATTTACAATTTATTAAATATTTTACTGAAAATTTACAGATAATTTACAAAATAATTTATAGAGAATTTATTGAAAACTTAACGAGTAATTTACTGAGAATTTACTACAAATTTATGGAGTAATTTGCTGAATAATTTACTAAGAAATTACTTTGAATTTACCAAGAATTTATATAGAATTTTCTGAGAATTTATTGAGTAATTTACTCATAATTTACTGATTAATTCACAAAAAAAATTCTTCTAATTTTTTGAGAATTTACTCAGAATTTTCTAATAATTTATAGAGAATTTTACGTGTAATTTACTGAGAAATTTCCTGAGTAATTTAGTGAGAATTTACTAAGTAATTTGCTGGTAATTTATAGAGAATTTATTGAGAATTTACCGAGTAATTTACTGGAAATTGACCTTGTAATTTATAGATAAATTTAGTGAGTAATTCACTGTGACGACCCTCACTTCAACTTAGTCATACTTGCATACATTTATGTATGATCTTGTTTTGTTATGTGCATTTGCAAATCTTGTCTTGTTTTACTTGAGTGTTTCTTGCATACTTTGTTCTTGCCTGGTGTGTTGCCGAGGTCATCTTAAGCCTAGACACCTTGGAACCTTTCTACACTTAGAACTATCTTGTAACCACTTCGGTTGACCTCCATCTTCACCCTGGCATATTTGCCGAGATGTCTCTATCTAAGCCGAGGTGTTCAGCACCAAGGCTGAGATGTGTATCATCTAGGCCGAGATGTTTATCCTTGCACCCTAGTGATTTTGTTCCTTGAATGGTATGACCTAGACCGATGTGTGGCACATCTAGGCCGAGGTGTGGCACAGCTTAGTCAAGTGTTGTCTTTCCAAGCCGATGTCATTGCCACCCTACTTGCCGAAGCTTTGCCCTTAGCCGAGATCATCACTTGCCGGAGTACTCTTGCCGTCTAGCTTGTTGAACACACTTTGTCATGGTCTTGTCTTGTCAAGTCAGTCACCTTTTTTAGTAGAGCCAATCAGCCGATGCCACGTGTCCTAGTAGAGGGTTAAGTCAGTGACTGTCGAGAAAACATATCATTTTGTATCAAATCTTGTCTTTTAGAGAGAGAGGCTCTAGGAAGGAGAAGGAGAAGTTTTGAGTGAGAGGGTAGACTTCCAAGCTCGATCGTTGGAGTTTGAACCGTTAGATCCAAGTTTTGAGGTTAGAATCTTAATCTACTCTTGTTGTTCTTATTGATCATCTAGCTGCATTGCACGATCAAACTTGTTCTGCACGTCATGTATTGATTTAAAGTTGGTTTTAGAAAGAGAAAATGGTTTTCATGTATTCTTGAAGAAAAATCTCGTTTGATCCGAAAGCTTGCATCTAGAACCATGATTTTGTGTTTATTCTCTCAAGATCTTTGAATATGAGTACCCAGGTCAATGATTTTGGATTCTTAGCATGAAATCTCAGATTTTGTAATAGCAAGTTTTAATCTTTACATTTATCTTCCTCATGTTCATGTTCTTCATGTTCGTCATGTTCTTCAAGAGAGGGAAACCCAGATTTTCCCGACTTCATTTCCTTGACTGTGGCCATCGAGGCCACACCTCGGCATGGAGGTGTGGGACCTCGGCCTAGACCTGGTAGTTGCCCAGCTCGTTTTCCAGCAATAAGAAACTGTGTTTTGATTTGATTTGACTTAGTTTTGAAGAGTGCCGAGGTCATTTGCATGCATGCAAGACTTGTTTTGAGAAGTGCATTCAATAGACTTTGCCATGTGTTTGTAGGACTGGGACTTGCCTTGACCCCAACGTTTGAAGAACTATGTGAGTGGTATTTCTAATTAAGCTATATTATCAATGTTTTGATGAGCTTTGTTTTGCTTTGTTTTGAAAAGTATTTGTTAAGCATGAATGATTGTCCCTATTTTGTGTATCATGTATTATCTTGTTTTGATGACCTCCTCGAGAAGTCCTTAGTGCCAGGGGACTATAATGCAACTGCACATCTTGCTTTGAAATTCCTTAGTGCCAGGGGACTATAATGCAACTACACATCATGTTTTGAAAGTCCCTTGTGCTGGAGGACTCTAAACTTTCGTAGTACTCTCGTGTTAGGAGGCTACGGGCCTTTGTAACATAGGTCCTTTGTGCTAGAGGACTCTAAACTTTTGTAGCACCCTTGTTTGAGATATCTCCCTTGCTTTGTTTTGTTTTGCCACTGACGGTTTACCGCGTGGGTTTGTTTGCCGGAATGTCATCATTTGTAATATGTTGATGCTAGTAAGCATCTCTTGAAGCTTTGAAGATTTGTTAGATGGACGAGGTCCATTCCTTGTTATATGAAGTTTTGATATGTATCGTTTTGAAAAAGACCTCGGCTATTGTTCATGCAAACCCCTTTATTATTTATACCATTCACTGAGTATCCAAGCTCACCCTCTCTATATATATGTAGGTGATGAGCAAGAAGGCGATGACGCCTAGATGTGATTTGCGAGCTTGTTTTGGATTTTTGGTTATGTCGGCTTGACTTGTATTCACGTCGGCAGTCTTGAAAATTATGCTTCTTGACTTGTAAAATTTGTATTTTGCACACGTCGGCTTGAGAAGCCTTTTGATCAAGATGTAATTTGTACTTTGCTTCATTTGTAACTAAGTTGTAATCCATTTGTAGATGTTTGCCATTTCATTTGACTTACGCACAGCTCTTATGGACTAATCTGATTTGTATATATTGCTTCCGTACTTGTGAGCACCATATATTTATACTCTGTTGTGTGTGGATTTTGGAAATCAACCTTGGGTAATCTCGGATTACTGGCCATCACGGCACCATCCTACTAGGGGCGGTTTGGGGTCGTGACAGAATGGTATCAGAGCACAAGTTCCTTAGTATACGTTATTCACACACTTTGAGTCCTAAAGTGCATAGGATTTTCCCTTAGAAGGATGCTAGGATTGCATCATACTGCTTGCTATGTGAGAAAGGTGTGCATCGTCTCGGCATGCCTAATTGTTACTTGCCTACGTGTTTATTTGTTTATTTATTTTAAAGTCATACTTTGCATACTCATAGCATCATGAGGAGAGGTAGACCTCCCATTGGTCGAGATCAATCCGAGGATAGATTAGACAGATTGGAAAGGTTAGTTGAAGGTTTAGCCCGCGAGTTAAGGCAGACAAGACAGCAGTACGCTAGTGCTACATCGACTCAGGCCGAGCAGACAAACGGCCGAAATACAGTTCCGCCTCCGCCTCCACCTTCTCCAGTACCACAAGTACCTCCACAGCCAGCCTTATATGGGGACGGCACAATAGCGTTGATCAGGGAGTTCAAGAAAATGAAGCCACCGAGATTCCAAGGGGGTATAGAGCCGATGAAGGCCGAAGCGTGGGTTTTGGAAATGGAGAAGATGTTCGAGATCTTTCCCAGCACCGACACCCAGAAGGTGACATTAGCAGCCTTTACACTAGATGATGACGCTCGCAGATGGTGGATGATGGTTCGAGAAAGCAATCCAGATTTGACCTGGACCCAATTTTTGGAGTTGTTTTACACCAAGCATTTTCCCTTAAGTGTTCGAGATCGCAAGGCTACCGAATTTCAGACTTTGACACAAGGTAATAGAACAGTAGCTGAATATGACCGTGCCTTTACCGAATTGGCAAGGTATGCACCCCACATGATCAACGATGAATATATGAAGGCTAGGAAGTTTGAAAGTGGACTGCGTGGACCGATACAAGACCGAGTTAACATGCTCAACATGCCGACTTACACCGGAGTACTGGACAAAGCCATTCTGGCCGAAGCTAACTTGAACAGATATCAGAGTTCAGGAGAGAGCCAAAGGAAAAGACAGAATTATGACAACCACCGAGCACAATTTGGTACCAAGAAGAAAGCGAATGTTGGCAGTTCAAGCAACCCAAGGCAGGAAAGTGGTACTAAGCCGACATGTTCAAGTTGTGGGAAGCCACATTTTAGGGTCTGTCATCGGGCGTCTGGAGCTTGTTATGAATGTGGAGAAATAGGTCATTTTGTGAGGGACTGTCCAAAAACAAGAGCTGATGATGGTAAGAAAGATGAGAATACCTCGGGTTCCGTACAGAAAGGTAACGTTGGGAAAGGACCGATGAGGCAAGGCAGTGTTTTTGCACTGGTACCAGGAGACACTCAGAATGTTGAGACAGCGGTGTCAGGTATACTCCCAATTTGCTCTCAAAATGCATATGTATTGATTGATTCGGGTTCTACGCATTCATTCATTTCTGCTAAGTTTGCCGAGAAGATTAATAGGAAACTAGAACCCCTTGATTATGCGTTATCTGTATCTACTCCATCTGGGAGATCTATGAATGTTGCATCCATCTATCGAGCATGTGTTGTTGTGATTGGGAATGTTGAATTGTTAGCTGATTTAATGCCGTTGGACATAACTCATTTTGATGTTATATTGGGGATGGATTGGTTAGTGGCAAATCGCGCATCCATAAATTGTGTTTCTAAAAGTGTCACGTTAAAACCCCCAAACCTAGCCGAGGTCACGTTTCAGGGTAAAGGAGTAGTATCCCTGCCTTACTTAATCTCGTTCATGAAAGCCTATAGGTTGATCCAAAAAGGGTGTCAAGGTTATCTGTGTAGTATATTAAGTAATTTGAATAGAAGTGTTGAGTTAGCCGACGTCCCAGTTGTTAATGAATTCCCTGACGTCTTTCCAAACGATTTGCCTGGTCACTTGGTCGATAGAGAGGTAGAATTTACTGTTGACGTCATATCGGGAACACAGCCCATCTCTAAAGCACCCTATAGGATGGCCCCCGCCGAGCTTAAGGAATTGAAACTTCAACTGCAAGAGTTGCTAGATAAGGGTTTTATTAGGCCGAGCACTTCACCTTGGGGAGCACCCGTCTTGTTTGTTAAGAAGAAGGACGGTACACTTCGTCTTTGTATTTTGATTACCAGGAACTGAATAAGGTAACCATTAAGAATAAGTACCCGTTGCCGAGGATAGATGATTTGTTTGATCAGTTGCAAGGAGCACGAGTCTTTTCCAAAATTGACCTTAGGTCGGGCTACCATCAGCTCAAAGTCAAAGCTGAGGATGTTGAGAAGACCGCTTTTCGGACGAGGTATGGCCACTACGAGTTCTTAGTAATGCCTTTTGGAGTGACCAATGCCCCTGCAGCATTTATGGATTTGATGAACAGAGTCTTTAAGCCATATCTAGATGAGTTTGTGGTTGTCTTCATCGATGATATATTGATCTACTCTAAGAGTAAACCTGAGCACGAGGATCATTTGAGACTTACCTTACAGACTTTGAGGGATCGAAAGTTGTATGCTAAGTTTAACAAGTGTGAGTTTTGGTTTTCCACTATTTCATTTTTGGGTCATGTGATTGATGAAGATGGTATTTCGGTCGATCCTAGTAAAATTGAAGCCATTGTGAATTGGCCGAGGCCAACCAATGTGTCCGAGGTTCGTAGTTTTCTGGGATTGGCAGGTTATTACAGAAAGTTCGTGAAGGATTTCTCAAGGATTGTAATTCCGTTGACACAGCTGATTAAGAAGGGAGCGGCCTACGAATGGACTAAGGATAGAGAAACAGCCTTCCAGGAGTTGAAGACGAGGTTAGTCACAACACTAGTTTTTGTACTACCATCAGGTAATGAAGAGTTTCATGTTTATAGTGATGCTTCGCATAAAGGTCTGGGTTGTGTATTAATGCAAAAAGGTAAGGTCATAGCATATGCCTCTCGTCAATTGAAGCCACATGAAAAGAACTATCCCACCCATGATTTAGAACTAGCAGCCGTGGTATTTGCTTTGAAGATTTGGCGCCACTACTTGTATGGAGCTTCTTGTCAGGTTTTTACTGATCATAAAAGTTTAAAGTACTTGTTCACTCAGAAGGAATTGAATATGAGGCAGAGAAGATGGCTTGAGTTGTTGAAAGATTACGATATGCAGATTCAATATCATCCAGGTAAAGCTAACACCGTAGCCGACGCTTTGAGCAGAAAGATGGTTGGAAATCTGGCATGTCTAACCACGATCTTAGTGGAGCCGACTATTGTTGAGGAAGTAAAGACAAGACAAATGGAGGATGAATTCTTCAAGAAGGTAGCCGATGAGATTATCACAAAGCCGAGATCAGGGTACACCGTAGAAAATCAAGTGCTCAAGTTTGAAGGAAGATTGTGTGTGGCCGACATCCCAGAGTTAAAAAGAAAAATTTTGCAGGAAGCTCATGGTTCCAAGTTTGCTGTTCACCCAGGGAACACCAAGATGTATCAGGATGTGAAGCAGACGTTTTGGTGGCCGAATATGAAAGGAGAAATAGCCGAGTTCGTGTCGCAGTGTCTGTATTGTCAGCAAGTGAAAGCAAAATATCAGAGGCCAGTAGGACTTCTTCAACCTTTACCGATTCCTGAGTGGAAATGGGGGCACATCTCCATGGACTTTGTGGTTGGTTTGCCGAAGACACAAAAGGGTATCAATTCGATTTGGGTTATTGTGGATAGACTAACTAAATTAGCACACTCCCTGCCTGTTAAGACTACCTTCAACGCCGATAAACTTGCTTTGATGTATGTGAATGAGATTGTTAGACTCCATGGAGTACTGATGTCAATTGTGTCAGACCGAGATCCGAAGTTGGTTTCCAGATTTTGGCAGAGCCTACAAAGAGCTTTCGGAGCCGAGTTGAGGTTTAGCACAGCTTTTCATCCCCAGTCTGATGGGCAAACAGAGAGGACGATTCAGACACTTGAAGATATGCTTAGACTATGTGTATTGGACCTCCAAGGAAGTTGGGGAGTACATTTGCCATTGGTGGAATTTACCTACAACAACAGTTATCAAGCTAGCATTGGCATGGCGCCGTATGAAACGTTGTATGGAAGGAAGTGCAGGTCGCCGATATGTTGGACCGAGATAGGAGACAAAGCTCTGCTTGGTCCCGAGTTAATTCAAGTAACGACCAAGAAGATTAAGCTCGTTCAGCAAAGAATCAAAACCGCACAGAGTCGACAGAAGAGTTATGCCGACCAGAGAAGAAGAGAGTTGGAATTTGAAGTCGGGGACCATGTGTTCCTAATGATTTCACCGATGAAAGGAGTTACAAGATTCGGGAAGAAGGGTAAGTTAGCACACCGTTACATTGGGCCTTTTGAAGTTCTTGAGAAGGTTAACCTCGCTGCCTACAGACTTGCTTTGCCGCCAGGATTGAGCCAAGTCCATAATGTTTCAATGTTGAGGAAGTATATTAGAGATCCACTACATGTGATCGACTATTTCGGAATTGTAATTAATGAAGATATGGGCTACGAGGAGAAGCTGATACGGGTTGTCGATAGGCAGGTGAAACAGTTGAGAAGTAAGTCGATACCAATGGTGAAAGTTGAATGGAAGGAGCATTACGGTGAGGATGCTACATGAGAAATGGAAAAGGAAATGAAAGTCCGACATCCAGAATTGTTTTTGGAACAAGGTAATTCAAGTTTGGGGACCAAACTTCTTTAAGGAGGGTAGGATGTGACGACCCTCACTTCAACTTAGTCATACTTGCATACATTTATGTATGATCTTATTTTGTTATGTGCATTTGCAAATCTTGTCTTGTTTTAATTGAGTTTTTCTTGCATACTTTGTTCTTCCCTGGTGTGTTGTCGAGGTCATCTTAAGCCTAGACACCTTGGAACCTTTCTACACTTAGAACTATCTTGTAACCACTTCGGTTGACCTCCATCTTCACCCTGGCATATTTGCCGAGATGTCTCTATCTAGGCCGAGGTGTTCAACACCAAGGCCGAGATGTGTATCATCTAGGCCAAGGTGATTTTGTTCCTGGAATGGTATGACCTAGACCGAGGTGTGGCACATCTAGGCCAAGGTGTGGCACAGCTTAGTCAAGTGTTGTCCTTCCAAGCCGATGTCATTGCCACCCTACTTGCCGAAGCTTTGCCCTTAGCCGAGATCATCACTTACTGGAGTACTCTTGCCGTCTAGCTTGTTGAACACATTTTGTCATGGTCTTGTCTTGTCAAGTCAGTCACCTTTTTTAGTAGAGTCAATTAGCTGATGCCACGTGTCCCAGCAGAGGGTTAAGTCAGTGACTGTCGAGAAAACATATCATTTTGTATCAAATCTTGTTGTTTAGAGAGAGAGGCTCTAGGAAAGAGAATGAGAAGTTTTGAGTGAGAAGGTAGACTTCCAAGCTCGATCGTTGGAGTTTGAACCGTTAGATCCAAGTTTTGAGGTTAGAATCTTAATCTACTCTTGTTGTTCTTATTGATCATCTAGCTGCATTGCGCGATCAAACTTGTTCTGCACGTCATGTATTGATTTAAAGTTGGTTTTAGAAAGAGAAAATGGTTTTCATGTGTTCTTGAAGAAAAGCCTCATTTGATCCGAAAGTTTGCATCTAGAACCATGATTTTGTGTTTCTTCTCTCAAGATCTTTGAATATGGGTACCCAGGTCCATGATTTTGGATTCTTAGCATGAAATCTCAGATTTTGTAATAGCAAGTTTTAATCTTTGCATTTATCTTCCTCATGTTCATGTTCTTCATGTTTGTCATGTTCTTCAAGAGAGGGAAACCCAAATTTTCCCGACTTCATTTCCTTGACTGTGGCCATCAAGGCCACACCTCGGCAAGGAGGTGTGGGACCTCGGCCTAGACCTGGTAGTTGCCCAGCTCGTTTTCCAGCAATAAGAAACTGTGTTTTGATTTGATTTGACTTAGTTTTGAAGAGTGTCGAGGTCATTTGCATCCATGCAAGACTTGTTTTGAGAAGTGCATTCAATAGACTTTGCCATGTGTTTGTAGGACTGGGACTTGCCTTGACCCCGACGTTTGAAGAACTATATGAGTGGTATTTCTAATAAAGCTATGTTATCAATGTTTTGATGAGCTTTGTTTTGCTTTGTTTTGAAAAGTATTTGTTAAGCATGAATGATTGTCCCTATTTTGTGTATCATGTATTATCTTGTTTTGATGACCTCTTCGAGAAGTCCTTAGTGCCAAGGGACTATAATGCAACTGCACATCTTGCTTTGAAATTCCTTAGTGCCAGGGGACTATAATGCAACTGCACATCTTGTTTTGCAAGTCCCTTGTGCTGGAGGACTCTAAACTTTCGCAGTACTCTCGTGTTAGGAGGCTACGAGCCTTTGTAACATAGGTCCTTTGTGCTAGAGGACTCTAAACTTTTGTAGCACCCTTGTTTGAGATATCTCCCTTGCTTTGTTTTGTTTTGCCACTGACGGTTTACCACGTGGGTTTGTTTGGCGGAATGTCATCATTTGTAATATGTTGATGCTAGTAAGCATCCCTTGAAGCTTTCAAGATTTGTTAGATGGACGAGGTCCATTCCTTGTTATATGAAGTTTTGATATGTATCGTTTTGAAAAAGACCTCGGCTATTGTTAATGCAAACCCCTTTATTATTTATACCATTCACTGAGTATCCAAGCTCACCCTCTCTATGTATTGTAGGTGATGAGCAAGAAGGCGATGACGCCTAGATGTGATTTGCGAGCTTGTTTTGGATTTTTGGTTATGTCGGCTTGACTTGTATTCACATTGGCAGTCTTGAAAATTTTGCTTCTCGACTTGTAAAATTTGTATTTTGCACACGTCGGCTTGAGAAGCCTTTTGATCAAGATGTAATTTATACTTTGCTTCATTTGTAACTAAGTTGTAATCCATGTGTAGATGTTTGCCATTTCATTTGACTTACGCACAGCTCTTATGGACTAATCTGATTTGTATATATTGCTTCCGTACTTGTGAGCCCCATATATTTATACTCTGTTGTGTGTGGATTTTGGAAATCGGCCTTGGGTAATCTCGGATTACTGGCCATCACGGCACCGTCCGACTAGGGGCGATTTTGGGTCGTGACATTCACCAAATAATTTACTATGAATTTACTTAGTAATTTGTTTAGAATTTACTCAGTAAATTACTAATAGTTTATTGAGAATTTACTGAGAATATGTTGAGCAATTTTCTAGGAACTTACCAATCATTTACGAAGCAATTTACTGAGAATTTACCGAGTTATTTACCACAAATTTACTATAACTTTAATGATAATTTACCAAGTAATTTGTTGAGTAATTTATTGAGAATTTAATGAGTAATTTACTCATAATTTATTGAGAATTTTCTTAAAATTTATTGAAAATTTTCAGAGTAATTTACTTTGAATTTATTGAGTAATTCACCGATAATGAATTGAGCAATTTATAGAGAATTTATTGAAAATTTAACGAATAATTTATTAAGAATTTACAGAGTAATTTGCTGAGTAATTTTTTAAAAAATTTCTGTGAATTTACTGAGTAATTTACCAAGAATTTATACAAAATTTTCTGAAAATTTTCTGAAAATTTATAGAGTAATTTACTCATAATTTACTGAGTAATTCACACAAAAAAAATTCTAATGATTTTCTAAGAATTTACACAGAATTTTCTAATAATTTACTAAGAATTTACTGAATAATTTTCTTAGAATTTTGTGAGTAATTTATTGAGAATTTTACTGAGCAATTTAATAAGAATTTATTGAGAATTTATTGAGTAATTTACTAAGAATCTACCGATAATTTACTGAGTAATTTATTGAGAATTTACTGCGAATTGACTAAGAAATTAACTAATAAATTGTTAAGTTCTTCACTGGGTAATTTAGTTGGAAATTACTAAGTAATTTATTAAGAATTTACTGAGTAAGTTACTAAGAATTTATTGATAATATACTTAGACTTTATGGATTAATTTATTGAGAATTTATTGAATAATATACTCAGAATTTATAAAGTAATTTACTGGGAATTTTCAAGAAATTCACTAATTAATGTTCAAATAATTTACTGGGAATTAACAAAGTAATTGACGAAATTTTTTTTTTTGATAATTTTATGAGTAATTTACTATGAATTTACCGAATAATTTACCAAGAATTTATACAGAATTTTCTTAGAAATTATTGAAAATTTTCTAAGTAATTTATTTAGAATTTATTAAATATTTTACTGAAAATTTACAGATAATTTACAAAGTAATTTATAGAGAATTTATTGAAAACTTAACGAGTAATTTACTGAGAATTTACTACGAATTTATGGAGTAATTTGCTAAATAATTTACTAAGAAATTACTTTGAATTTACCAAGAATTTATATAGAATTTTCTGAGAATTTATTGTGTAATTTACTCATAATTTACAGATTAATTCACAAAAAAAAAATCTTTTAATTTTTTGAGAATTTACTCAGAATTTTCTGATAAATTACTAAGAATTTGCTGAATAATTTATAGAGAATTTTACGTGTAATTTACTGAGAAATTTCCTGAGTAATTTAGTGAAAATTTACTAAGTAATTTGTTGGTAATTTTCTGAGTAATTAACAGAGAATTTACCAATAATTTACTGAGTAATTTACTGATAAATTACTGAATAATTCACTCATTAATTTTGTAACAACCCTCATTTTGACTTAGTCATACTTGCATACATTTATGGATGATCTTGTTTTAATCTGTGCATTTGCAAATCTTGTATTGTTTTGCTTGAATGATTGCCTGCATGCTTTGTTCTTGTCTGGTGTGTTGCCGAGGTCATCTTAAGCCTAGACACCTTCGAGACCTTTGTCACTTGAACTATCTTGGAACCCCGTTGGTTGACCTCCATCTTCACCCTGGCATATTGGCTGAGATGTCACCATCTAGGCCGAGGTGCGCGTCGCCTAGGCCGAGATGTTCATCATCTGGGCTGAGATGTTAATAACTAGGCGTTCTAGATCCTTGATCCTTGCATGAGTGATTTTGTTCCTGGAATGGTACGACCTAGACCGAGGTGTGGCATATCTAGGCCAAGGTGTGGCACAGTTTAGTCAAGTGTTGTCCTTCCAAGCCGATGTCCTTGCCCCTTGATTGCCGGAGTCTTGTTGTTAGCCGATGTCGTTACTTGCCGGTATGTTCTTGCCGCCTAGCTTGTTGAGTACACTTTGTCTTGGTCTTGTCTTGTCATGTTAGTCACCTTTTTGGATAGAGCCAATCAGCCGATGCCACGTGTCCCGGCAGAGGGATTAAGTCAGTGATTGTCGTGAGGAGCATATCATTTTTGTATCAAATCTTGCTTTTAGAGAGAGAAACTCTAGGAAGAAGGAAGAGAAGTTTTGAGTAAGAGAGTGAGCTTCCAAGCTTGATCGTTGGAGCTTGAACCGTTAGATTCGAGTTTTGAGGTTAGAATCTTAACCTACTCTTGTTGTTCTTATTGATCATCTAGCTGCATTGCACGATCAAACCTGTTCTGCACGCCATTCATCAATTTAAAGTTGGTTTTAGAAAGAGAAAATGGTTTTCATGTGTTTTTGAAGAAAAGCCTTGTTTGATCCGAAAGTTTGCATTAAGACTCCTGTTTTTGTGTTTGTTTTGATAAGATCCTTGAGTATGGGTACCCTGGTCTGTGTTTTTGAAATTATAGCATGAAATCTCAGCTTTTGTAATAGCAAGTTTTGATCTTTGCATTCATCTTCCTCATGTTCATGTTCTTCATGTTTATCAAGAGGGAAACCCAGATCTTCCCGACTTCGCTTTTGAATGTGGTCGTCGAGGCCACACCTCGGCAAGGAGGTGTGGGACCTCGGCTTAGACCTGGTAGTTGCCCAGCTTGTTTTTCCAAAGATAAGAAACTGTGTCTTGATTTGATTTGACTTAGTTTTTGAAGAATGCCGAGGTCATTTGCATGTATGCTAAACTTGTTTTGAGTAATGCATTCAATAGACTTTGCCATGTGTTTGTAGGACTTGGACTTGCCTTGACCCCGACGTTGGACGAACTATGTGAGTGGTATTTTTGATAAAGTTATGTTATCAATGTTTTGATGAATTTTGCTTTGCTTTGTTTTTGAAAGGTATATGTTAAGCATGAATGATTGTCCTTAGTTTCGTATCTCGTATTATACTCGCTTGAATGACCTTCTCGGAAAGTCCCTTGTGATGGAGGACTCTAAACTTTCGCAGCACATCTCGTTTTGAAAGTCCCTTGTGCTGGAGGACTCTAAACTTTCGCAGCACATCTCGTTTTGAAAGTCCCTTGTGTTGGAGGACTCTAAACTTTCGCAGCACATCTTGTTTGAAAAGTCCCCTGTGCTGGAGGACTCTAAACTTTCGCAGCACATCTTGTTTGAAAAGTCCCTTGTGCTGGAGGACTCTAAACTTTCGCAGCACATCTCGTTTTGGAAGTCCCTTGTGCTGGAGGACTCTAAACTTTCGCAGCACATCTTGTCTTGAAAGTCCCTTGTGCTGGAGGACTCTAAACTTTCGCAGCACTCTCGTGTTGAAAGGCTACGGGCCTTTGTAACATAGGTCCCTTGTGCTAGAGGACTCTAAACTTTTGTAGCACCCTTGTTTGAGATGCCTCTCTTACCTTGTCTTGTTTTGCCACTGACGGCTTACCATGTGGATATGTTTGCCGGAATGTTATCATTTGTAATATGTTGATGCTAGTAAGCATCCCTTGAAGCTTTGAAGATTTGTTAGATGGGCGAGGACCATCCCTTGTTATTTAAAGTTTTTGACTTGTATTGTTTTGTGAGGACTTCGGCTATTATTCATGCAAACCCCTTTATTATTTATACCATTCACTGAGTATCTAAGCTCACCATATATATGTAGGTGATGAGCAAGAAGGCGGTGACGCCTAGATGTGATTCTGGAGCTTATTTTGGATTTTGATTATGTCGGCTTAACCTGTAATTACGTCGGCAGTCTTGAAAATTATGCTTCTCGATTTGTAATACTTGTATGTTGCATACGTCGGCTTGAGAAGCCTTTTGATCAAGATGTGCGTCTTGTATACATGTTATGTCGGCAGTGAGGATGTCGGCAACCCTGAAGATTTTGCTCCTTGCTGTATTTCATGTATTTTGTTCATGTCGGTTTGTGAAACCCTTTTGATTAATATGTAAGATGTAATTTGTACTTTGCTTCGTTTGTAATTGAGTTGTAACCCATATGCAGATGATTGCTATTTCATTTAACTTATGCATAGCTCTTATGGACTAACCTGATTGTATGCATCGCTTCCATACTTGTGAGCCCCATATATTTATGCTCTGTTGTGTGTGAATTTTGAAAGTTGGCCTTCGGTAATCTCGGATTACTGGCCATCACGGCACCAAACTACTAGGGGCGGCTTGGGGTCGTGACAAATTTACTTGTAATTTACTGAGAATTTAAGGAGTAATTTATTGAGAATTTACTCAGTAATTTGCTTAGAATTTATTAAATAATTTACTAAGAATTTACAGATAATTTACTATGTTATTTTCTTGGAATTTACAGAGTAATTTTCTAATAATTTACTAAGTAATTTGCTAAGTAATTGACCAAGAATTTTTTGAGAACTTGTCGATAATTAACTGAGTAATTTACATAGAATTTATAGAGAATTTACTGGGAATTGACCTAGTAATTTACAGATAAATTTAGTGAGTAATTCACCGAATAATTTACTATGAATTTACTTAGTAATTTATTTAGAATTTACTCAATAAATTACTAAAAGTTTATTGAGAATTTGTTGAGCAATTTTCTAGGAACTTACCAATCATTTACGAAGCAATTTTCTGAGAATTTTACCGAGTTATTTACCACGAATTTACTATAACTTTACTGATAATTTGCTGAGTAATTTATTGAGAATTTAATGAGTAATTGTAGACGTCCCCGAACGCCCCGGGAGGATGAGTTCCGTTCTGTTCGTATGTGGGCTCACTACAGTTCGGACTCTCAAATTGTCACGGTTCTTAATCTGAACCAAAGAGTCCAAATCTGGCAAATCGTTTTGAGAAACAGATTTTTGAAAAGAAGTGCCAAACATGGACTGCTTTGCCAGATACAGAGTCGCCACCTAAATATTTTTTATAGGGAATTTAGGAAACCCTGACTCGGTGCCAAAGGCCACGTGTCCGTCATTACCAAAGTTGCCTCGGCTCGGGAGCTTGGGTACGATTGGGGAAGGTCAGCTATGAGCACCCCCTCTCGTCCAATCCGAAGATCGGCCTCTACTAACCGTGATATCCGTTTTTGAAAACGTTATGTGTTCTTATTCCATTTGTTAGCCTAGAATTACTATGTTATGCGCACGGCAAACAAGTATAGACCAAATCGCCTAAATTGGAACAAAACATTTCATGTTTGTTTTGAAAATGGTTTGCTACTCGCAAGTAGGCTGAAATGCAGATTTTGCCACCCTCAAGTGGGCTTTAGAAAAGATGGTTTTGCCACTATCTAGTGGGCTTAAAACTCATAGTTTTAATGCATTATTCCAATTTAGGTAATTCAACCTCCATCCACAGGCATTCAAGCAGTTATATCACGTAAGCAGCTAGCCTCATGGTAATCATGCTGTTATGGTAACACTCACACGCATGCGGTATGCTAAAGTATAAAGAGCTCACCTAGTACTCCGTGCCAAAACAAGAACATGTTAGCAATCATGCATGATCCAAGTCCATGTTTAAATGCCTCATGCAACGCATACGGAATGTCACTAGAGTAGGCTCGGCTAGTCTATAAATGACATGTTAAAATGCACAAGTGGCACGCATTCAAGTTAGATTTGAAATACTTATGCAGTTAGTATGATGCGCCGAGCCTGGTGCATGCAATACTGATGAATGATGTACGCATGCATAGCATAAGGTATGCTAAAGTAAATATGTCCTAATACTAACCATCAAAAGCAGGCAAGTAAAAGGGAGAAAGAAGTAGGGGTTGGAAGACATGCACACACGCACCCACACTTATTACAAATTCACCCTCGCTCGGAGGGACCAAAAGAGTAATACAAATTAATTAACCTACAAGCTAATTAATTATTACAGACCACCTAATTAATTAAGCAAATTAACTAAACTAAGAAAGCAGTAAAGGCCTCGGGAAGAGGATCCAATGCACGCGTGCTTGGGTTTGCTCGGAAATCCAACGCCATGCACAAGTTTGCCTCTGCTTTGACTGTTCTGCTTCTCTGAAAATTGCACAACTCCCAAGGTTGCTTCTCTGAGTGTTGTAGAACACCACCGGCTGAGTGGGATCATCACTAGCCATTTTGAAGTGGTCACCGGCCACATATTATGCTCTTGGCCAAACCTGTTTTGCCGGTCGGCACCCAACACTGCCGGCCGGCCAATTCTTCCTGCTGAAACCTGTTTGACAGCAGCAGAGGGCAGACAAGGCATGGCAATGTATTTCAAGCAAATGTATGCACCAACCACACTCCTTATCACGTTTATGACTCAAAGGAGGATGGGCCTCGATTCTCGGGCCACCAATCACGCATTTCCATGCATGATGGCCCAAGGGACCAAGTATGCATTTTGATTTCAAATGCAATGCACATAAAGAAATCAAGGGGCTTTCAACCTCTATCACGGCTTGATCAAGAGGTGAAGCATGCATGCAAATGCAATGCAACCTATGTATGTGAACTAGCATACAACATGGCAATGCAATGCGAATATGCAAGTATGCAAGCAAACATACAAGGTGAGCACACAATCAAGCAAAGGGGATGGACTTAAACTTATTTAGGATGGCTCGCAAGCATGCCAAAATCAGTGGCCGAAGTGCTCAAACATGAGGACCAACACACACACACACATGCACATGTTAATGGGCCAACATTTAAACACCAAAAGGCAACTCTCAAGCACGCTTGGAAGAGACTAAACATGGACTAAGGGCATGCAATGTAAGCTCTGAAAACCATGCTAATGATGGTGCCAAACCAACTTAACCAAGACAAACATAGCGTACAATTGGTCCAAGTACTTGAGGCTAGTCAAGGAGACTTAAACCATGGCTAAGCCAACCAAGCCTCACAAGGCCAAGAGGGCTTAAAACAGGTTCAAGGTAGGCCTAGACCATGCAAAGGGAACACCTAGATGGCATCTAAGTGGCTTAAACATGGAAGCATGCAAAAGAGGCAACACAAGCTTTTAAGGCATCAAAGAGGCATCAAAGGCATGCATGCAAGCATGTTATGAGAACTAAAATAGCATGGTAAGTGGTTCCAAACCACTGAAAATGATGCAAGCAACGCACACTACACACTTGAGGCTAACAATCCAAGATGCAAAGGGACTATGCAATGCATGTCTTGGTCGACCAAAATAGCCAAGGACAGACCTTAAGCATGGCAAGACAAACATAAAAGCTTCACAAAGCTAGGCCTAAACACGCTTGAATGAGGGCTCAAAGCATAGGACATGTTAAGGCTAAAACAAGGCATTACAAGGCATGTATGCTAAGCAAGCATGGTGTACCAAAACCAACATACAACAATGCTATATTATGACATAATAAGCATGAAAATCAGTCAAGGCATGGTCAATACACACTCAAACTATATGCTCCCTCAAGAGGCTAAAAATGGCCCTTTTCAAGGACAATAAGGAGAGGGGGTGGCCCTCTCCTTCCTAGGACCTCAAGGCACCATCCTTATCACTGAAATCCCTCAAGATTTCAGTGGTGAGGAGGCCCAAACACAATGGTCTCGGAGCTCAACCGAAATGGCACAAAACAAGGGCCAAACAAGCCTTAAGAGGGGTCAACAACCCCAAAGCTTAAAACACCCTTAACAAACTATTTAGAGCACTAAAAAATAAGACTTTTCTATGTTATATGTTAAGCTCAAAAATAGTTGCAAGTATGGCAAAACAAGCTATGAAAAACAAGGCTTAAAAGAGGTAAAAGCTCAAGCTCACCCTTGAAGCACAGCAGCAAACCAGCAACTTTTGGACCAAGAAAAGGCTTTAAATCACCCCAAAAACCACCTCCAAGGATCTCAGCTCAATAAGGGGAGTAGAGAACTAGGTGTTTGTATGCAAAAGTGCAAAGAAAATGCACTTTTGAGCACAAACAAGCCCTAAACCTTAGAGAGAGAGGCAGAAAATGTAGAGAGAGAGAGAGAGATTTTTTTGTTCCAAGTTGTATCTCTTTCTTCCTCTCCTCTATCTTATGTGAGAGAGCTTGATTGATATAGATATGTATCAATCTGCAGCTCCTCAGAACACCCACGTCCAAGCATGGGCTGGGGTATGGCCTAGAATGACAGCTGCCAGCTGTCTACAGAAATATCTGTTGAAAACCACATTTGGCCGGCCGGCTATCAAAGTGGTCGACCAGCAGTCAAATTGGCCGGCTGGCTGGCCATCACATTTGGCCGATTGAAAATCAAGGCGGCCGGTGGGCAGGAGACTTGGTCGACAGGCTCCCCCTTTCCCTCAGGAACACATCCACAAGCTCTTGGTGCAACCAAGCACAAAACAGAGAAGTTAAGAGGTTCTAAGGCAAGGCGCACAGCCAAGACTTTTCGAAACTCAAAACAAACACAAGTATGGATAATCATCGCGTGTTCAAACAATGATGTCCAAGCCTTGAGGACAGTCACAAATGGGGTGTCTACAGTTGCCCCTCTTTGACAGAACTCGAAAGTCATAACAATGACGGGAGTGAATGTCAAAGCCCAGAGACGACCCATTTTTGACAAGACCGAAGACTTAGACAAACATGCAAGACAAGCAAAGATATGCACCCGAAGGCAGGGGCAAAATGCAACTGACAATGCAAGGAGCCGAACATAACTTATGACCATGCAAAGAAAACTGTAACGAAGCATAACATGTGACAGTTTTAAGCTAGCATACACCAAACTACACTACAATGCAAAAAGGATGTAAGAGAATTCTGGAATTCTCGATACGTCTCACTCGGAGAATACAATACCTGCGCGGTTCGTCTGGTTGCACCAGCTTCAAATGAATCGTACATACAATATCGTGCCTGAAAGAAAACTTAACAGGTACAAATATTGTTAGCAATATGCACAACATGCAAAATGAATGCAAAATGATATGCGATATATGCAAAACTATGTATAATAATGCAAATGAAAATGCAATACAATTGAATCATGATCAAATCATGAGCGGTTCAAAACCACACAAATGTCAAATAGATTGATGGAGATGCAAAGTCCGTCTACCATAGAAAAGGTGCCGCAACCCTCAAACCAACATACCAACGTGGAATAGGCACGTACACATGCAGAACTATGAGTGATGTAGACGGACACAAGAACAAGTAATTGGGTGGAATGACATAGGTGGGGAAATGACCCGCTGAAGAAAGACCAATGATCCTAATGCTAGATGCGAAAATTACACTATAATGTAATATATATACAATGGATATGGCAAGCGGCCAAACCAAATCTTGCCTAGGAAAGGCATGGACACACACAAACCACGTCTAACATGGAACGGTCATACAGAACTATGAGTGTATAGACATGAAAAGTATGGGCACATACCAGACCAAGCTCAACATGGAAAGGCGCAAGCCCTAGATGGAAGTGATGCAGTGAATGCAATGCAAGCTATAATGCAACATATACAAATATGCAATGGAATGGAATATTTATAATGGATAAGGCACGCGGGCGAAACCAAATCTTGCCTAGGAAAGGCATGTACACAAACAAACCACATCTAACACAGAAACGGTGCCGCAACCCTCAAACCAACATACCAGCGTGGAATAGGCGCGTACACATGCAGAACTGTGCTTCGATGTGAAAAGTGTGGGCACATACCAGACCAAGCTCAACATGGAAAGGCGCAAGCCATAAATGGGGGTGATGCAGTCGATGCATGCAAGCTACAATGCACTATTTACAAATATGCAATGGATGGGCGTAAATGCAATATTTATAGTAAGATGCATGACATATGCATTATTTACAGTGGTATGCATGACATATGCACTATTTTCAATGAATGCATGACATATGCACTATTTACAATGATGCATGACATATGCACTATTTACAATGATGTATGACATATGCATTTTTTGTCTTGTTTTGTTTTGTTTTTGAAATGCAAATGCATGATGATGCATGATTTTGAAATGCGCGACAACGTGCGGCTTTTGGAATGCACGTGAACTTGAATATGCGACGACGCGAGTCGCTTGAGATACATGTATAATGCAACTTACCAAAAGTCGTTCGGGCACGACAAACACCGAAGGGCTTACACCTTCAGAGGATTTAAGGTCTCCCAGACCGAGCGTATTTAAGGTCTCGCCAGACCGTAGCGATGCATGTTGCTCTCTTTTTTTGTTTTTCTTTTGAAAATGCATGATAATGCATGATTTTGAAATGCGCGACAATGTGCGGCTTTTGAGATGTATGACAATGCATGTTTGTGTAAGTGCGTAACAACGCATGTCTTTCGATATGCATGACAATGCATGTGAACCCGAATGCGCAACCACGCGCGTCGTTTAAAATGCATGACAATGCAACTGAGCGGGTTTAAGGTCTCGCCAGACCGGGCAAATACATGAATTTTGTTATTTTGAATGCATGAGTATGCATGATTATGAAATGCGCATGACAATGCAAGATGTGTGTGCAATGACGTGATAGAAATGACGCAAAATCAGCACGCGTTCACGATAGAGCGTTGCAACGTAACCCATGTGGGGAAACTTTCGAACCTTGTAAGAGATAAAAAGGATACCAAAAGGATACACCTTGCACAAATTTGAGTGCCACGCGCAGAAGACACGGTCCGAGGTTGAAACGGAGACTGGTTGAGCTTCGGAAATGCCTTTTCTTGTACTATATTGAGCAATGAAGACCCCAAACTACAGATCTGACCCAAACAAGGCTGTAGGAGGCTCACCGGCCGGAAGAGGAAGCCACTAGCCATCCACTGGCCGAAAAAACACATCACCGGCCAAAACTGTGGCTGGCCGGCCAAAAATATAGCCGACCAACCAAAAATGCCTGATTCGGTGCAGTTTTGACTTTTCGCCTTGGGTCTTTTAAAATAGGGTTTCACACCCTATTTCTTTCATTCCCCCCTAGCCGAAATTACATTCCCTCTCTCTCGAGAAGATTTTCCCCCCTTTCTTTGTCCGTTTTCTCGCGTTTTACGCCCGTTCCATCGTTTGATTCGCGAAGTTTATCGCGTTTCAAACACTTTCACCCGATCGAAACTTCGTTTCAATGCTTCCTTTGCTATTTCCTCTTTTTGGGGTTTGTTCCCCTCGAGTTTTCCTTGATTTTCCCACATTTTCCACATTCCGGCTTTTCTGGCCATTTTCCACCCTCCCGGGGGTTGACTTTTCGGTTGACCTTTCACATTCTCATCCGGTTTTCCTTTTCCGACCAGTTTCCTCATCACTTTTGATATGGCCAACGATATTCCACAGGGTGGGACTCCCCCGGACCACGAGATGGACCCCGGGGCCGAGCTCCTCCCCTTGAGCGTCCGCCCCTTCGACCCGGCGACCTACCGGCCGGCGATTCACATCCTGCCTTCTGATGGACTGCGCCAGTTCAGGAGCTTCGAGAGGGGCGTGCCTCCAGAGCTTCTCTTGCGCGAGCCTACATCTCATTTGTCCTTTGGCGCTTCCGAGGTAACATTCTTCCCTCTGCTTTACTTTCCGCAATGTAGAACACTTAGCTGCCATAACTGATTATGCTCTTTAACTGCTTAGCCCAAATGCACTGAGGCACTGTACACTGTAATCGACCGTGAACACACTTGCAACTGTTATCTGTTTGAATCTGAACACGTGCACACACACTGCACTTGCCCTGAACCATTCAAATACACTGACACATCAGTCACTGTAGTTCACTACGAGCACACCGGCACCCAATATCTGTTTGAATCTGGAAAATGCGCACACATGCTGTATCTACACCGAACCATGCAAACACACTGACACATCGCATGTTGTAGTTCACTACCAAATCTGAATGCTTTTCAAAACTGTACTTTAGCGTTTCTTCGCCATTGTCTGCTTGAAAACAGGGAGATTCCCATACCGTCCGGGGGTATGGGAATATTGCCGCTCGGGATTGGTATGTAGAGCTACCCGACGCGGTTCGCCACATCATGGACCAGGCCGGCTTCGGCGCATTTTGCAAAGGGATTTCCAGACTGACGACGAGCAGGCCTCTCCTTGCTACTTTAGTGGAGAGGTGGTGGGACACCACCGACTCGTTCCACCTTTCTGCCATGGGAGACATGACGATGACTCCCTACGATTTCTTAATGCTCACAGGCATCGGGGTAGGGGGTGATCCGATCCCCTTTGATACTGATATGGATGAATGGACAGCTGCTCAGATCCATCTGCTCGGCGAGGTGCCGCCTCTTGCGCGTCCCGGCTTCGTTCGATATTCCTGGTTCGAGGTCCAGTTTAGGGTCCAGCCAACTTTGACCGAGGAGGCTCCGATGACTCAGGAGGCTGTGGAGAGATACGCACGCGGCTTTCTCATGTTCCTGTTTGGGACAACCATTTTCGCCGACCGGGCGAACACTGTGCCTCTCTGCCTGCTTAGTGCACTGGTGGATGTCAGGCAGATCCTGCACTACGACTGGGGCGGCGCCGCTCTGGCCACTCTTTATGGGTACATGAGCTCAGCTTCCCGTGGCAGTGGGTAGTTGCTCGGAGGCTATTGGCGCGCTTGGGAGGTACATTTTCTTTTTTTGCTTTACATTTTCTGTACTCTGTACACTGCACACACTGTACTCTTTGTTTCATACTGATCGTATATTGCACACATGGCACACACATATACCCGGCTTTACACTGACTGTACACTGCACACACTGTACACTCTGCTCAATACACTGCACAATACATGGTCCTGCAATTTCTGCTTTATTCTGTGTTCTGCTTTATTTGATAACCCTTCTGGTATTGGCTCTGCAGTTGTGGGTCTACGCCTACTTCCCGAGACTCGCCCCAGTGCCAGACGTAGAGACCCCTCTCGTCATCCCATTTTCGTGTCGCTTTGACGTGAGGTGCGTGTGGAGGCCCCGGGAGACATTCATCTTTTTCCGCCGCTACTTCGACACTATTACCCCCTCAGAGGTATGTTTTACTTGCGGTTCATTTAAGCTTCGCTTTACACTGTATTGTCAATAATAGTAGATAACAATCTGTATTTCATTTTCAGATCACCTGGCAGTCTTGGGCTCCACTGCCAGCCGTGACTCGGGATCGGTTTGCCGGCGCAGAGGAGACTGCACATTTTCGGATTTCACCGGAGGGCCCGGTCTGTCGGGCTGGTGTAGACGTCCCCGCATGCCCCGGGAGGGTTAAGTTCCGTTCTGTTCATTTGGGGTCACTACAGCTCGGACTCTTAAATGTCACGGTTCTTAATCTGAACCAAAGAGTCCAAATCCGACAAATTGTTTTGAGAAACTGACTTTTGAAAAAGTGCCAAACATGGACTGCTTTGCCAGATACAGAGTCGCCACCTAAATATTTTATTTTGGGAAATTTAGGAAACCCTGACTCGGTGCCAAAAGGCCACGTGTCCGTCATCACCAAAGTTGCCTCGGCTCGGGAACTTGGGTATGATTGGGGAAGGTCACTTCGTGAGCACCCCCGCTCGCCCGGTCATAGACCGGCCTCTACTAACCATGATATCAATTTTTGAAAACATTGTGAGTTCTTATTCCGGTTATTAGCCTAGGTTACTATGTAATGCGCACAGCATACAAGTATAGATCGGGTCGCCTGAATTGGAACGAAAACATTTCATATTTGTTTTTGAAAGAGGGGTTTGCTACCCGCAGGTAGGCTTTAAAACTTTTGATGATTTATTCCAATTTAAGTAACCCAACCTTCACCCACAGGCATTCACGCAGTTATATCAGATAAGCACATAGCCTCATGGTAAGCATGCTATCATGGCATTCACTCACACACGTGCAGGGATGCTAAAGCATAAAAACTCACCAAGTACTCCAAGCCAAAATAGACACTTATTAGAAATCATGCATGAATCCTAAGTATACAGAAATGCGTAATGCAACACATGCAAAATGCAATTATAGTAGGCTCGGCTATTCTAAGATGGCATATGAAATGTTACAACTATCATGTATTCAACTTTGAAATTGAAAGTACAATGCAGTTAGTATGATGCGCCGAGCCCGGTGCATGCAATACAGATGAATGAATGCAAACCTGCTGTCATACTGTATGCTAATTTAAATATGCCTTAATCTAACCATCATAAGCAGATAAATAAAAGGGAGAAAGACGTGGGGTTGGAAGACATACAACACACACACGCACACTTATTACAGTTGTGCCCTCGCGCAGAGGGTCCAAATAAATATGCAGCCCAAATATTACAGTCCCGAATATTACAGTCCAAAATATTACAAAATCCTAATTAATTAATGAATTAACTAAGAAAATAAATAAAACTGGCATGCAAGCCAGGGACTGCCTTGCTTCTGATGGATGATGCATGTCCGGATTGTCTTGCGCGGAAATCCACCGGAATGCCCCAATTAGCCTCTGTTTACACCTGTTCTTGAAATGCGTGCCAAGCCCTGAAAAGTTGCTGATTCTTCGTTTTGCTGCAACAGAGAGCAGGAAAGGGGCATAGCAATGTATTTGCACAGATATATGCATGTCTCGATCCTCGTGCCACCAATCACGCATACCGAGGCATGATGGCCGAGGAGTCGAAATGCACAACTCAATATAGAATGAATGCACATGAAACTACAGCTAAAACCTAACTCCATCATGGATGATCCGGAGTGTCGGTGACTGGGGAATTGAGACACATTCCGTCACTCGGAGCACGAAATGCACCTCGTTTCCCGTGCCCGGGCTAACTCCTATTCCGGACACGATTCAATATGCATGATATGCATGAAATGCAACTAAGATATAATCCTAACATACACAATGCTATGAAAATGAGATGCCTCGAAGTGCGTGCACTCGGGCGCGCAAACCGAGGCGATGGTATATGCAATGCAAGTGACTAAAAATGGCATGGAAAATGTAACAAGGACTTATACTAACATGAGTGAGCCTTAGCCACACTCACATAAGAAGCCGGTTGATGAAAATGAAGTGCCTCGAAATGCGTTCACACGGGCACGCAAACCGAGGCGATGGCAGAATGCGATGTAAATGACATGGAAATGTGATATGGGCTTATACCAACATGAGTGAGCCTCAGCCACACTCACATAGGATGCCGGCGGATAAAAATGAAGTGCCTCGAAATGCGTGCACACGGGCACGCAAACCGAGGCGATGGCAAATGCAATGCAAATGACATGGAAACGTGATATGGGCTTATACCAACATGAGTGAGCCTCAGCCACACTCACATAGGATGCCGGCGGATAAAAATGAGGTGCCTCGAAATGCATGCACACGGGCACGCAAACCGAGGCAATGGCAGAATGCGATGCAAATGACATGGAAATGTGATATGGGCTTATACCAACATGAGTGAGCCTCAGCCACAATCACATAGGATGCCGGCGGATAAAAATGAGGTGCCTCGAAATGCGTGCACACGGGCACGCAAATCGAGGCAATGGCAGAATGCGATGTAATGGCATGAAAATGTGATATGGGCTTATACCAACATGAGTGAGCCTCAGCCACAATCACATAGGATGCCGGCGGATAAAAAAGAGGTGCCTCGAAATGCGTGCACACGGGCACGCAAACCGAGACAATGGCAGAATGCGATGCAATGACATGGCAACATGATGCAATCATTCTAATGGAATTTCAGCACTAAAATATGGGGGAAAACAGTCCCGAAATGAGGCGAAATAACACCAAATGCATGAAATTGTCCCGAAATGCGAATTTAGGCACCCGAAATGGCCTATAGCTATGCTAAACATGCACAATATGGACATGCAATGCAAAGACAGAAGCTAGACAGTCCCAAAATTAGCACTTTCACAGTTATAAACATGGCCAAACAGCAAGCATAGATATGGCAAAAATAGCATGCAAGAATAGGGGCCAAGATAGGGGTAATGAAGCAAGTGATATAAACAAAACCCAAAATGAAAAATTTCCTTCTACAACATTGAAGAGGGACCAAAAATATGAATATTTTCAGAACTGTAAAATGGCCAAAACAGTATACAAACATGGTAGAAATGTGATGCAAAATAAGGCTCAAAAGTGGCTATAACATGAGGTATGCAAAATAATCACCAAACATCCAAAGACCCTTGATAAAACATGTATAATGGTCCAAAATAAGCACTTTTTCAGAACTGTAAAATGGCCAAAAACAAAAGCATGGTAGGCTGCCATTGCATGCAAGAATGGGGAATAAAAGAGAGATATAAAGGTAGGTATAATATGGAAGTCCCAAATGGTGTTGAGCCCTTCTTCAATGTTGAAGAGGGGCTCAAAATAAGCCTAATATCAGTTTACAACATGCTCGAAAACAGATTACTCATGGGCCAAAAATAGCATGCAAAATTATGACATATAAGAGGATCAATGAAGCAAGTGTATCATGGAGGGCTCAAACAGGGTTGAGCCCTTAATGAAAAGTGAAAATGAGCTCAAAAGAGGGCCCTTTTCAGTTAGGGCCGGAGCTTGAAACAAAAAGCATGGATGACTTGCAAAAGGATCAAGAAAAAGGGTCAAAGAGGGGAAATTGCAACTTACCCTTGAAGACCAATTCTTTTGTTGCTTCTTGGGCCAAATTTGTTGCCTCCTAGCTGCTGGAATCCCTCTCTTTGCTCTTGGAATGGAGTGGTGGTGGTAGAGCTTGGTGTTGTAGTATAAATGGTGGTGTAGGACTTGGAGCTTTTTAGGAAAATGAGAGAGATGGAGATGGAGTTGTGTATGGAGACTTGAAGACCAAATTTTCTAACCCCAAAATATCATCTAGCTTGCTTGTTATAAGGGCCAAAGAAGGGGTGTAAAGGTGGGGGAAAAGGAGACAAACTTTCCCCCACAAAATATCTCCCGGATAAAGATCTTTTCTGGGGGATAAAGCTCCACAGCTGTAAAGTGCACAGTGCCAAGATCTCGGCCGGCCTATTACTTTTGCTCCATGTGGCCGGCCGGCCACACCCCCTAGCCGGCCGGCTAGGGGTCAAAAGGGTCAAGTTGATTTTCTGGCCGGCCACCAACTGGTGGTGTCCTCCTATCTGTGTACAACACAACCATGTGGTTAAAAGTCCAAGAAAGTGGGTCCAAGGGGTTCAACATTAGCCCGGAAGGGGGGGGTCAAAAGGGTCAAGTTGAATTAATGGCCGGCCATGAACTTTTAGGGTCCTCTCATGTGTGTACATCACAAATATGTGGTTCAAAGTTCAAGAAAAAGGGTCCAAGGGGTTCAACATTAGCCCGGAAGGAGGGGGTCAAAAGGGTCAAGTTGAATTAATGGTCGGCCATGAACTTTTAGGGTCCTCTCATGTGTGTACATCACAAATATGTGGTTCAAAGTTCAAGAATGTGGGCCCAAGGTGTTCAACATTAGCCCGGAAGTGCGAAAAACGGGCGCCGGAGGGCGTCGGAGGATGTATAACTGGTTGCTGCAACAATTGCTGGCCTCCCACCCTTCAGTGACCTCCCCGGTGATAAAACAGAGGTACCTGCCAAAAATGAACGAAAACCGTTGCAAAACGAATGCTCGAGGACCAAAACGCGTAGTTCGGGGTCCCGAAAATGGGCTGTTAAGCACCGAAAGTGGCATTCGGCCACGAAGTGGGTTTCTCAGGCCCCAGTGTCCCTCAAAAGGGAGAAAATAGGAAGTATGCCAAAAACCGGAGCAAACGAAGATGGTTAAGCGGTCCCGAACCGAGGCACACGGCCTGACGGCTCCGAAAACCGGAAACCGGACTCCGAAATGGACAAAATGGCCTGCGGCCACAAAATGTAGCCTACGGACATTGAGAGATTGTCTACGGGACCTCTCTCTTCCCTCAGGAAAAGAAACAGAGAAAACCGAGTCTGGTTCGCAAACCGAGACAAGGCACAGAAGAGGGTTCGGAAGTCCGGAGGCAGGGCTCGCAGCCGCGACTCTGAGACTTCTGAACAAGCACAACATGCAATATCACCGAGTGCTCAACTGGTGACATCTGAGTCTCAAGGTCGGTCAAAAATGGGGTGTCTACAGCTGGGTACTTGGGTGAGCGTTTCCTATGCCAAACCCTGGGCTTGCCAGAGCAGATAGTTCCGGGTCCGCCTCCTACCCACATGAGGGACACCGAGAGGTTCACCACCGAGGAGATGGCCGATTACACAATCGGCTGGGACGCGGAGGGCTTTAGGGGTGAGGGCGACTACTCAGAGTACGTCCAGACCTACATTATGCGGCCTCTGAGCGGTGGCCGTTGAGATGAGAGAGGGGGACCTGCAGCGCCAATAGCCGGAGCAGGAGCAGGGGCAGGGATGTCAAGGACAGCTCGTGTCCGTGGCAAGAGTGGAGCTTGGAGGGATCGGGGGGTTAGCTGGCCAACGCTACCCACGATGATGACATGCCGAGGGCAAGGTGGGGCGACCTACCAGATCCCCTTTACTCCTCCTTCGGCTGACCATGAGTTGGTCGGTTTCCATGACTTGCCTCCAGTATGTATTACTACATTTTATGCATCTTGTATTGGCATTTCATTTCAGTTTTTTTGATATTCCGCAGAATACTGATGCATTTGATACTTTTGCAGGCTTCTTCCGAGTACACCCAGTAGTCCTTGGAGCTGAATGCCTCCATGATGGGGATGTTGCAGCGGACTTTCGACCTCCTGGCCCTCTACAGCATTCCGGTATGTTCTTCTGATCACGGTCTCAAACCATACTCATAAGCTGCTTCACATAATCTGGTGCACAACACAACACTTGATAAACTGCTCACGGCATTCATCCACTGTACTCATACACTGCATTCTGCACTGATAAACTGCTCACGGCATTCTCACACTGTACTCATACACTGCATTCTGCACTGGTACACTGCTCACGGCATTCTCACACTGTACTCATACACTGCATTCTGCACTGATAAACTGTTCACAGCATACTGATATGTTTGCCTCTTATACTTTTCAGCCTCCTTTCCAGATTCCCACTGTGGGAGATGTCCCAGCCAGGCCTTCTGTTCCTGTCGGAGGAGATGGAGAGGGCGGAGTATTCCCCCGCACCAAGGCGGGGCGCACTCACGTCGGGAGTAGCTCGCGGGCTCCAGTCCCTGATGACGATGACGAGGAGTCGGAGGCGGAGGCGGAGGCAGAGTCGTCGGAGGAGGAGACCGGAGACGGCTCAGACTCGGACTCGGATGATAGCGCTGATGATGCTCCTGGACCTTCGTCCAGGAAGAGGACTAGGACAGACTCCCAGGCCTGAGATCCTTTGTCATTGATCCAGATTTTTTCTGTTTTTCTTTTTCTTGCTCTTTTATACCTTTTGCTGGTAGCTAGAGTACCTTGTACTGCCGCAGGCAGATTTTTATTTCCAAAACCATGTACTTGAAAAAGATGATGAAATGAAACAAACCTTTTGTCTGAAAAAGTGTTGTATTTGTACATTTCATGTATCGCATCGCATTGCATCATGTTGCACCTTAATGTAAATGAAATTGATCTGTTGTCTGAAAATTGAACACTTGCATTGTAATAATCAGATAACGAACCAGCCAACGGCAAAACAACCCATACCAACCACTGCACATCCTGAACACTCGGCTTATACTCTACTGGGGATTAATCTGCATACAGCTCATAACACAGCGCTTGGCTCATTTTGCACACAACGGATCCTGAACAAACAGCCCAAATCTGACAAGACGGACCATGAAGGTTGAATCTACTGAAGTTGAAGCACACTCAGATGCGATCTGAAACCCAGAAGCTTCAAAGAGGCCCAGGTTTTCCTATTCACACTTATCGGGGGCGGACCCTACAGTTGTATGAAAGAACCAAATCATGTTTTTGCACAAATGTGGAGAATGGCACAGCATTCTGAGCATAAAACGATTAATTTTTGAATTTGAAAAAACTGGGGTAGTGAGCCTACAACTGGACATAGCGAGAATGACTCAACAGCGGAGACAAAAAAAGTAAACAACCTAAGCACAACGAGACGCACTCGGAAAAGACTCAAAACAAAGGTTGAAGTAAACAAGACAAAAAGACACGACATACAGACACGTTAACGGAGACGGGGGACCTCAGATCACGAGGAGCCAGTTTCTCTAGGTTTTGTTTCCCACCCTTTCTTATTTGTGATTCTCACATCCCTCTGGCACTCAAGCTCGGTTTTTCTCTCAAAACCCTTTTTGCTCACTCTTTCTCTCAACTCACACCTCTCTATTCTTTATTCTCTCATTTTTATCCCTCCCCAGGATTTTTTAATGGATGAATAGGAAGTTGTGGGTTCACGCCCGACATAGTTAGCTCACGTCTGTTTCTTCTGGTGGCGTTTGGTTGATGCCCGAAGTAAGGGAACGGAGTACCTTGATCCCTTCAGATTCGTGCTTCGCACTTGGTTCGATACCTCGTTGCTCGGAGGTTGAGAGAGCTTTCAGCCCTTTAGTAACAGCTCGAGTTGTGCCCTGCTTGGCAAGTATGTTGGCGATGGGGGAAAAACAGGAAGCCCGACTCAACTGTGCCCCTAGTTCATCATTATGACCATTTTTTGTTTTGGTTTTCTACTAAAACAATTTTGACCAATATGAGAGTTAGATTAACACACTTGTTCGATTTTTTATTTGAAAACCATGCAAGTCAGGCTATGAGCACTGAAAATTTTCCTTTTTTGGGTCCAAAACGGTCTAAGTTTTGGGAAAATGAAATAGTTTTCGAGAAAATAGTCAACCTCGGTAAAAAAATTTAAAAACTATTTTCGCAAACGGCCGGTGCTAAACAAGCATGGAACTTACTCTCGAGATGCACAACCTCGGATCGGAGGCAATGGAAAATTGCCCCTTGTTTGAAGGATGCTACACGGTAACGGAAAGTTGCCCCTGGTTTGAACGGCGACTCATGGCAACGGAAAGTTGCCCCTTGTCTGGATGATGCCACAGCATATTGTAAACAGTCCTCACTAGTGATGATCGCGACCGAACTCTCTCGGATACAGAGAAGACGAAGATGGTCAAAACCAATATATGGACACAGTCACTTTGAAGGTGTTGGGGACTGGACTTCGGGATGCAGTTGCCTACATATCCGGTTGTCACAACTGAACTATCGGATTCGAGGAGGGCAAGAATAATCAAAACCATTACATAGACTGAGGCACTATGAAAGCGTTGGGGGCTGGACTTCAGGATGAAGTTGCCTACGTATCCCAAACATGGGAATCAAGCCTTACGTAGTTCCGGTTAAGGTACACTCGGGTATTTTAACCTTCACCTTTTAGGCTCTGACTTTTACCAAGGCGTCCGATGCGGGTTTTCAACCTTGTGAGCTTTTCTTTCCTTTTCCTTTCTTCCCTTTCTTTTTTTTTCCCTCTTTTTTTCTTTTCATATCTTATTTTTCTCTTTTCATTTCTTTTGCATTTTTTTTTGTATTTTCTCTTGCTCTAACTTTTGCCTGGGTCGCCCTTCTGGGTTTTCGGCCCAGTGAGCCGCTCAAAGGGTAAAAGTGTAACAAGTCTATGCCAAATGGTTTTAGGGTTTTGAAGCCATCCGTATCCAGGAGAGTGGCTGTTGCATTGACTTACTGAAGGACCCATCTTCGGCTCTTCGAGCAAATCGGACATTTTTGCCCCTAGTTTGGAGGGGTGCTTCTGTTCTAGCTTTATAGACTTCTTCTGATGAAATTTGATCTTCTTGATCTGGCTTTGGTGCCTCTTGTTCGAGGGCTGCTTCCAATCTGGCCACACAGGCCTCTCTTGATGGTCAATCGTTGGACACTCCGAATTGTGGTTCAAGGCTTTAAAACAAGGGCTCGAGTCTTGAGGCTGAGAGCGATCCTAAGCTGCACAATCTCAAGAGTGATTCCACACTGGTCTTCACAGGACTGCGCAAAACATTTTGTTTTTGAAAGTTTTTAAAGAAGCGACAAATCGCTCGTACTGAAGATAATGTGGAACCAGTCTAGATCAAGCCAGGGTCCTTCTCAGTACTCACGCTGACAAGCATGATTTCGATTCATTAAAGGCTTAGCATGCCTCTCTTTCTCTCAATTTGATCAAAGTTTGCAAAACCTGAGGAATTCCTTCCTCTTTGTTTTCACCGCAATGTTCAAAAAAGTTTTGAAAAACTTAGGTCAATGCAACGATTTTCAGGGCACAAGAGGACAGGTGGAATGTACTGCTGTTCCATTCGAGTCCCCTGGCACAACTAATTCTGAATAGTAGTAAGCATGGAAACATGATAGCCGCAGCTGTTTCATTCAAATTCCCTGGTTGCAACTGGCTCCACGATAGAAAAAAACTCAAAAGAAAAGCAGAAGGATAATTACAAAACAAAACGGTGTTCGAGGGAACAGTTCTGGAATCACCCGACATTCTATACAAAGGGGACTGACTCGCTACAACAAGACAGAGCCATGAGCAAAAGGATTGACTCAAGATAATGAGACAGACTCAAAACAAAACAAAAGACTAACTCGACATGCAAGCCAGGATTTACAAAACTAGCATTCGCAGATGCTTCCAAAAATGCGTGCCAGACGCCACATCCAAAATATGCCGAGCGCCGCCTGCAGGTGGTCCAACCCCTGATCACAAATTTGCAGTATTAGTATCCTCAAAATCCAATAACTGGGTAGTAACGGACTTGACTGAGGTGGGCGAGAGGATAACTTCGTTGTCGATCAAGTCTTGCACCTCATGACGGAGGCGAAAGCAATTGTCGGTAACATGACCGGTTTGCTGGTGGTACGCACAGTACAATGCAGCATCATGTGTAGTAGGGAGATTCTTTGGGAGAGGCCGAGGCTCCAAGGGTTTAAGATGCCCCCTTTCGACAAGGATCTGAAGTGCCTTTGACAATGGCATATAGAGAGCGTGAAAGACCCTGCGCCCTCAGGACAGGTACTTTGAAGGTTGAGTATTCTTGCTAGACGCACTAGCGAAAGGGTCGGCAGGCGCCGCCTTGGCTTTCTGATCTTTCCCAAGTGCAGGGTTGGGAGTGGAAGGAACTGTTCTGGCATGACGAGGCCTATCCCGATTTTCTAACTGGCTTGTACTGCCTTCGGTTGGAGTGGGGAAAACATCATCCACAGCCTTAGCTACGACTGTGAATACCTGTTGTTTACTCATCCCCTCGACTTTCAAAGCCTCGACTGCCCACAGCAGTTGTTCAATGGGATCGGCATCTGCCTTTATTTTGTTCTTGTCTCTGGCCTCAGCCTGATCGGGGGTTTGGGTTACTACATCAAAGCGAAGCCCGGTTGTTGTTGACACGTCGTTGCTGTAGCTGGAGGCAACCTCTAGTTGGCTGAGCTCGATCACAATTCGCCCCAATAGCGGGGGCTCCTGTGATATGAAATTCCCGGCATACGGTGCAGCTAGTGGCGAAGCCGACATTCCATAGGCCAGATCGGCCATGGATCTCTGGAGGTCACCTATCATTCCCATCAATTCGAATGTGGTGGGCTCACGAGCCTGATACAACTGGGGGGTCCAGACCGGGTGCACAACAAGCGACCTGGGTGGATGCGGTACATCGACATTGGTCTCGCTTTGCAGAGTGGTTCCTTGATCTGATGCGACCGTCATAACCACAATCTCCTCTGAATTCTGCGTCATGATAAGTCCGCTGTACTGAACGGTGACTGACGGATCAGATATCTGTCTTGCCTCAGCAAGAGGAAACACTAGCTATTCTGTATCAACTCTTTGAACTGAAAGAGAAAACACGCAGCATTTCGGACCAATCAGAACAGACGCTAGTATAGCTGAATAACTGTACTCTACTACTGATCACTTTTGCCCGAAATCACTGCCCCCAAAATACTGAATCGAATACCCACAGATATAACTGATTCGCATAAACTGATACTGATGCCCTCAGGTCTGATACTCAAATTTGCAAACTGATATGTACGTTCCCTGTAGAGATGCATTCTAAAAGCACATAGTAAGTAAAGAGAGCCAAAACACCCCTAAGTTGGGGTAGGGTTTCCCTGTCCTATTTTTGTCAGGAGCTAGGGTTTTACTATGCATGTAGCAGTTTTCAAACAACCTAACATCGGGTAAGCAACCTGTCCTAGTTTGGAATAGTCACTATGGATTTCGATATGCACTAGGTCGAATGGTCGAAAAGGGTGCCCCGGTAAAACCGGGGTTTGTGTTCCTATACTATCAGAGCCCACAACCGGTCAGCCTTATGGCATGCTTTGACAAAGTCAAGCCTCCAGCAAACCGTTCAGGAATGGCAGATGGCAAACACGGTGTCCTAGGCGCACCAATGCACATGCAATGCAAAGAGACACATAAATGAAATCAAAACAGGATATCACGAGTTCGAGTCAAGCTCTGTAACTCCCCAGCAGAGTCACCAGAAACTGTAGACATCCCCGAGTGCCCCGGGAGGACGAGTCCCCCATTCTGTTTGTTTTCGGCTCACTACAGTTCGGACTCTCAAATTGTCACGGTTCTAAATCTGAACCAAAGAGTCCAAATCCGGCAAATCGTTTTAGGAAAAAAGATTTTTAGAAAGAAGTGCCAAACATGGACTGCTTTGCCAGATACAGAGTCGCCACCTAAATATTTTATTTTGGGGAATTTAGGAAACCCTGACTCGGTGCCAAAGGCCACGTGTCCATCATTACCAAAGTTGCCTCGGCTCGGGAGCTTGGGTACGATTGGGGAAGGTCAGCTATGAGCACCCTCTCTCGCCTGATCCGAAGATCGGCCTCTACTAACCATGATATCCAGTTTTGAAAACGTTATGTGTTCTTATTCCATTTATTAGCCTAGAATTACTATGTTATGCGCGCAGCAAACAAGTATAGACCAAATCGCCTAAATTGAAACAAAACATTGCATATCCGTTTGTTTGGAAAATGCTTTGGAATTTGCTACTCACAAGTAGGCTAAAATACGGATTTCAATGAGTTATCCCAACTCAAACAATCCAACCTTCCTCCACAGGCATTCAAGCAGTTATATCACATAAGCAGCTAGTCTCATGGTAATCATGCTATTATGGCAACACTCACACGCATGCAGTATACTAAAGCGTAAAAATGCTTACAATGTACTCCGAGCCAAAACAAAAGCTAGTTAGTAATCAACGCATGATCCTAACTCATGTTAAGTGGCTAATGCAACGCATACGGAATGTCACTAGAGTAGACTTGGCTAGTCTATAAATGACATGTTAAAATGCACAAGTAGCACGTATTCAAGTTAGATTTGAAATACTTATGCAGTTAGTATGATGCGCCAAGCCTGGTGTATGTAAGACTAATGAATGATGCACGCATGCATAGCATAAGGTATGCTAAAGTAAACATGTCCTAGTACTAACCATCAAAGCAGGTAAGTAAAAGGGAGAAAGAAGTGGGGGTTGGAAGACAAGCACACACGCACCCACACTTATTACAAATTCACCCTCGCTCGAAGGGACCAAAAGAATAATACAAATTAATTAACCTACAAGCTAATTAATTATTACAGGCCACCTAATTAATTAAGCAAATAAATAACTAAGCTAAGAAATCAGTAAAGGCCTAGGGAAGAGGATCCAATGCGCGCATGCTCGGGTTTGCTCGGAAATCCAACGCCATGCACAAGTTTGCCTCTGCTTTGACTGTTTTGCTTCTCTGAAAATTGCACAACTCCCAAGGTTGCTTCTCTGAGTGTTGTAGAACACCACCGGCTGAGTGGGATCATTACCGGCCATTTTGAAGTGGTCACCGGCCACATATTATGCTCTTGGCCAAACCTGTTTTGCCGGTCGGCACCCAACACTGCCGGCCGGCCAATTCTTCCTGCTGAAACCTGTTTGACAGCAACAGAGGGCAGACAAGGCATGGCAATGTATTTCAAGCAAATGTATGCACCAACCACACTCCTTATCACTTTTATGACTCAAAGGAGGATGGGCCTCGATTCTCGGGCCACCAATCACGCATTTCCATGCATGATGGCCCAAGGGACCAAGTATGCATTTTGATTTCAAATGCAATGCACATAAACAAATCAAGGGGCTTTCAACCTCTATCATGGCTTGATCAAGAGGTGAAGCATGCATACAAATGCAATGCTAAGTATGTGAACTAGCATACAACATGGCAATGCAATGCGAATATGCAAGTATGCAAGCAAACATACAGGGTGAGCACACAATCAAGCAAAGGGGATGGACTTAAACTAATTTAGGATGGCTCGCAAGCATGCCAAAATCAGTGGCCGAAGTGCTCAAACATGAGGACCAACACACACACACACATGCACATGTTAATGGGCCAACATTTAAACATCAAAAGGCAACTCTCAAGCACGCTTGGAAGAGACTAAACATGGACTAAGGGCATGCAATGTAAGCTCTGAAAACCATGCTAATGATGGTGCCAAACCAACTTAACCAAGACAAACATAGCGTACAATTGGTCCAAGTACTTGAGGCTAGTCAAGGAGACTTAAACCATGGCTAAGCCAACCAAGCCTCACAAGGCCAAGAGGGCTTAAAATAGGTTCAAGGTAGGCCTAGACCATGCAAAGGGAACACCTAGATGGCATCTAAGTGGCTTAAACATGGAAGCATGCAAAAGAGGCTAAACATGGAGCATACAACACAAGCTTTTAAGGCATCAAAGGCATGCATGCAAGCATGTTATGAGAACTGAAATAGTATGGTAAGTGGTTCCAAACCACTGAAAATGATGCAAGCAACGCACACTACACACTCACACACTTGAGGCTAACAATCCAAGATACAAAGGGACTATGCAATGCATGTCTTGGTCGACCAAAACAGCCAAGGACAGACCTTAAGCATGGCAAGACAAACATAAAAGCTTCACAAAGCTAGGCCTAAACACGCTTGAATAAGGGCTCAAAGCATAGGACATGTTAAGGTTAAAACAAGGCATTCCAAGGCATGTATGCTAAGCAAGCATGGTGTACCAAAACCAACATACAACAATGCTATATTATGACATAATAAGCATGAAAATCAGTCAAGGCATGGTCAATACACACTCAAACTACATGCTCCCTCAAGAGGCTAAAAATGGCCCTTTTCAAGGACAACAAGGAGAGGGGGTGGCCCTCTCCTTCCTAGGACCTCAAGGCACCATCCTCACCTCTAAAATCCCTCAAGATTTCAGTGGTGAGGAGGCCCAAACACAATGGTCCCGGAGCTTAACCGAAATGGCACAAAACAAAGGCCAAACAAGCCTTAAGAGGGGTCAAACAACCCCAAAGCTTAAAACACCCTTAACAAACTATTTAGAGCACTCAAAAACAAGAATTTTCTATGTTATATGTTAAGCTCAAAAACAGTCTCAAGTATGGAAAAACAAGCTATGAAAAACAAGGCTTAAAAGAGATAAAAGCTCACCCTTGAAGCACAGCAGCAAACCAGCAACTTATGGACCAAGAAAAGGCTTCAAATCACCCCAAAAATCACCTCCAAGGATCTCAGCTCAATAAGGGGAGTAGAGAACTAGGTGTTTGTATGCAAAAGTGCAAAGAAAATGCACTTTTGAGCACAAACAAGCCCTAAACCTTAGAGAGAGAGACAGAAAATGTAGAGAGAGAGAGAGATTTTTTTGCTCCAAGTTGTATATCTCTTTTTCCCTCTTGTTCCTCTTGCTTTTTCAATGTGAGAGAGCTTGATTGATATAGAAATATATCAATCTGCAGCTCCTCAGAACTCCCACGTCCAGGCATGGGCTGGGGTATGGCCTGGAATGACAGCTGCCAGCTGTCTACAGAAATATCTGTTGAAAACCACATTTGGCCAGCCGGCTATCAAAGTGGTCGATCGACAGTCAAATTGGCCGACCGGCAGTCAAATTGGCCGATCGGCCATCACATTTGGCCTTTTGAAAATCAAGGCGGCCGATGGGCAGGAGACTTAGTCGACAGGCTCCCCCCCTTCCCTCAAGAACATATCCACAAGCTCTTGGTGCAACCAAGCACAAAACAAAGAAGTTAAGAGGTTCTAAGGCAAGGCGCGCAGCCAAGACTTTTCGAAACTTAAAACAAACACAAGTATGGATAATGATCGCGTGTTCAAACAATGACGTCCAAGCCTTGAGGACGGTCAAAAATGGGGTGTCTACAGTAATTTACTCATAATTTATTGAGAATTTTCTTAGAATTTATTGAAAATTTTCAGAGTAATTTACTTTGAATTTATTGAGCAATTCACCGATAATTAACTGAGCAATTTATAGAGAATTTATTGAAAATTTAACGAATAATTTATTGAGAATTTACAGAGTAATTTGCTGAGTAATTTTAAAAAAAAATTCTGTGAATTTACTGAGTAATTTACCAAGAATTTATACAAAATTTTCTTACAATTTACAGAGTAATTTACTCATAATTTACTGAGTAATCCACAAAAAAATTTCTAATGATTTTCTAAGAATTTACGCAGAATTTTCTAATAATTTACTAAGAATTTACTGAATAATTTTCTGAGAATTTTGCGTGTAATTTATTGAGAATTTTGCAGAGTAATTTAATGAGAATTTATTGAGTAATTTACTAAGAATCTACCGATAATTTACTGAGTAATTTATTGAAAATTTACTGCGAATTGACTAAGAAATTTACTGATAAATTGTTACGTTCTTCACTGGGCAATTTAGTTGGAAATTACTAAGTAATTTATTGAGAATTTACTGAGTAAGTTACTAAGAATTTATTGATAATTTACTTAGACTTTATGGATTAATTTATTGAGAATTTACTAAGTAATTTACTTAGAATTTATTGAATAATTTACTGAGAATTATAAAGTAATTTACAGAGAATTTACAGGAAATTCACTAATTAATGTTCGAATAATTTACTGAGAATTAACAAAGTAATTCATGAATTTTTTTTTTGATAATTTTATGAGTAATTTACTATGAATTTACTGAGTAATTTACCAAGAATTTATACAGAATTTTCTTAGAAATTATTGAAAATTTTCTGAGTAATTTATTTAGAATTTATTAAATATTTTACTTAAAATTTACAGATAATTTACAAAGTAATTTATAGAGAATTTATTGAAAACTTAACGAGTAATTTACTGAGAATTTACTATGAATTTATGGAGCAATTTGCTGAATAATTTACTAAGAAATTACTTTGAATTTACCAAGAATTTATATAGAATTTTCTGAGAATTTATTGAGTAATTTACTCATAATTTTCTGATTATTTCACAAAAAAAAAATTTCTTGTAATTTTTTGAGAATTTACTCAGAATTTTCTGATAAATTACTAATAATTTGCTGAATAATTTATAGAGAATTTTATGTGTAATTTACTGAGAAATTTCCTGAGTAATTTAGTGAGAATTTACTAAGTAATTTGCTGGTAATTTACTAAGTAATTAACAAAGAATTTACCAATAATTTACCGAGTAATTTACTGATAAATTACTGAATAATTCACTCATTAATTAACTTTTAATTTATTGAGATTTTGATAAGTAATTTATTGAGAATTTACTGAGTAATTTGCGTAGAATTTATTAAATAATTTACTAAGAATTTACAGATAATTTACTGTGCTATTTTCTTGGAATTTACAGAGTAATTTTCTAATAATTTACTGAGTAATTTACAAAGTAATTGACCAAGAATTTTTTGAGAACTTGTCGATAATTAACTGAGTAATTTACAGAGAATTTATTGAGAATTTACGGAGTAATTTCCTAGGAATTTACCTAGTAATTTACAGATAAATTTAGTGAGTAATTCACCGAATAATTTACTATGAATTTACTTAGTAATTTATTTAGAATTTACTCAGTAAATTACTAAGAGTTTTTTGAGAATTTACTGAGAATTTGTTGAGCAATTTTCTAGGAACTTACCAATCATTTACGAAGCAATTTTCAGAGAATTTACCGAGTTATTTACCACGAATTTACTATAACTTTAATGATAATTTACTGAGTAATTTGCTGAGTAATTTATTGAGAATTTAATGAGTAATTTACTCATAATTTATTGAGAATTTTTTTAGAATTTATTGAAAATTTTCAGAGTAATTTGCTTTGAATTTATTGAGTAATTCACCGATAATTAACTGAGCAATTTATAGAGAATTTATTGAAAATTTAACGAATAATTTATTGAGAATTTACAGAGTAATTTGCTGAGTAATTTTTTTAAAAAAAAATTTGTGAATTTACTGAGTAATTTACCAAGAATTTATACAAAATTTTCTGAGAATTTATAGAGTAATTGACTCATAATTTACTGAGTAATTCACAAAAAAATTTCTAATGAATTTCTAAGAATTTACACAGAATTTTCTAATAATTTACTAAGAATTTACTGAATAATTTTTTGAGAATTTTGCGTGTAATTTATTGAGAATTTTGCAAAGTAATTTAATGAGAATTTACTGAGAATTTATTGAGTAATTTACTTAGAATCTACTGATAATTTACTAAGTAATTTATTGAGAATTTACTCCGAATTGGCTAAGAAATTTACTGATAAATTGTTAAGTTCTTCACTGGGCAATTTAGTTGGAAATTACTAAGTAATTTATTAAGAATTTACTGAGTAAGTTACTAAGAATTTATTGATAATTTACTTAGACTTTTTGGATTAATTTATTGAGAATTTACTAAGTAATTTACTTAGAAATTATTGAATAATTTGCTGAGAATTTATAAACTAATTTATTGAGAATTTATAAGAAATTCACTAATTAATGTTCGAATAATTTACTGAGAATTAATAAAGTAATTCACGAAATTTTTTTTGATAATTTTATGAGTAATTTACTATGAATTTACTGAGTAATTTACCAAGAATTTATACAGAATTTTCTTAGAAATTATTGAAAATTTTCTGAGTAATTTATTTAGAATTTATTAAATATTTTACTGAAAATTTATAAATAATTTACAAAGTAATTTATAGAGAATTTATTGAAAACTTAACGAGTAATTTACTGAGAATTTACTACGAATTTATGGAGTAATTTGCTGAATAATTTACTAAGAAATTACTTTGAATTTACCAAAAATTTATATAGAATTTTCTGAGAATTTATTGAGTAATTTACTCATAATTTACTGATTAATTCACAAAAAAAAAATTCTTGTAATTTTTTGAGAATTTACTCACAATTTTTTGATAAATTACTAAGAATTTGCTGAATAATTTATAGAAAATTTTATGTGTTATTTAATGAGAAATTTCCTGAGTAATTTAGTGAGAATTTACTAAGTAATTGCTGGTAATTTACTGAGTAATTAACAGAGAATTTACCAATAATTTACTAAGTAATTTACTGATAAATTACTGGATAATTCTCTCATTAATTTACTTGTAATTTACTGAGAATTTAAGGAGTAATTTATTGAGAATTTACTCAGTAATTTGCTTAGAATTTATTAAATAATTTACTAAGAATTTACAAATAATTTACTGTGTTATTTTCTTCGAATTTACAGGGTAATTTTCTAATAATTTACTGAGTAATTTACTAAGTGATTGACCAAGAATTTTTTGAGAACTTGTCGATAATTGACTGAGTAATTTACAGAGAATTTATTGAGAATTTATCGAGTAATTTACTGGGAATTGACGTTGTAATTTACAGATAAATTTAGTGAGTAATTCACTAAATAATTTACTATGAATTTACTTAGTAATTTATTTAGAATTTACTCAGTAAATTACTAAGTGTTTATTGAGAATTTATTGAGAATTTGTTGAGCAATTTTCTAGGAACTTACCAATCATTTACGAAGCAATTTACTGAGAATTTTCCGAGTTATTTACCACGAATTTACTATAACTTTAATGATAATTTACTGAGTAATTTGCTGAGTAATTTATTAAGAATTTACTGTGAATTTAATGAGTAATTTACTCATAATTTATTGAGAATTTTCTTAGAATTTATTGAAAATTTTCAGAGTAATTTACTTTGAATTTATTGAGTAATTCACCGATAATTAATTGAGCAATTTATAGAGAATTTATTGAAAATTTAACAAATAATTTATTGAGAATTTACAGAGTAATTTGTTGAGTAATTTTTTAAAAAAATTTTGTGAATTTAATGAGTAATTTACCAAGAATTTATACAAAATTTTCTGAGAATTTACAGAGTAATTTACTCATAATTTACTGAGTAATTCACAAAAAAATTTCTAATGATTTTCTAAGAATTTAGACAGAATTTTCTACTAATTTACTAAGAATTTACTGAATAATTTTTTGAGAATTTTGCGTGTAATTTATTGAGAATTTTACTGAGTAATTTAATGAAAATTTATTGAGAATTTATTGAGAATTTACTCCGAATTGTCTAAAAAATTTACTAATAAATTGTTAAGTTTTTCTCTGGATAATTTAGTTGGAAATTACTAAGTAATTTATTGAGAATTTACTAAGTGTCACGACCCCATTCCGCCCCTAGTAGAATGGTGCCGTGATGGCCAGTAATCCGAGATTACCGAAGGCCAACTTTCAAAATTCACACACAATCAGAGTATAATATATGGGGCTTACATGTGCGGAAGCAATATCTGTAAATCTAACTAGTCCATAAGAGCTGTGCATAAGTCAAATGAAATGGCATACATCTTTACACAGCTTTACAACTTGGATATAAGCAGAATAAAATACATATTACATCTTGATTGAAAGGCTGCTCAAGCCGACATAAACAAAATACATGAAATACAAAGTCGAGAGGCATAATCTTCAAGATTGCCGACATAAATATTGCCGACATAACATGCATCCAAAACATCTTGCAAAACACACATCTCGGCGTCACCGCCTTCATGCTAAACACCTACATATATACATAGAGAGGGTGAGCTCGGATACTCAGTGAATAGTATAAATAATAAAGGGGTTAAATGAATGATTCCCGAAGTCCTTGTCAAAACAATACATATATCATAGCTTGTTCAAAACATGGGCTGAATCAAGTTCATCAATCAAATCTTGGTCTCTCAAATCTTCTTGGGATGTTTAATAACATCTACATAATACATAGGGTGATGACATTCCTGACAAAACAAACCCACCCGTTCATAGACCATCGGTGGCAAAACAAGACAAAACAAGGGAATAATCAACCTGGAATCGATTAGACAAATCCACCCGTTCCCAGACCGTCGATGGCAGAGATCTCTCAAACAATGGTGCAGTTGCATTATAGTCCCTTGGCACTAAGGACTTTCCAAAAATGTCATCAAAACAAGGTAATACTTGATATACAAAATAGGGATCATCATTCATGCTTAACAATACTTTTCAAAACAAGCAAAGCGAAGCTTTAACAAAACGTTATAACATAGCTTTATTAAAAATACCACTCACATAGTTCTTGGGACGTCGGGATCAAAGCAAAGGTCCAAGTCCTACAAACACATGGCAAGGTCTACTAATTGCACTTCAAGAAGACAAGAAGAGATACTCAAAGATGGATATGAAATGCATTCTTAAACAAGCTTTACATGAATGCAAATGATCTAGGGAAAACATGATGGATTCTTCTAGGGAAAACATGCTGGATTCTTCTAGGGAAAACATGCTGGGTGCCAACCAGGTCCTGGAATGGATGCACAGAGATGATCTAGGCTAAAATGACCTAGCTGGGTGAACTCAGGAGGTCTTGGCCGAGGTCCCACACCTCTTGGCCGAGGTGTGGTTACCTAGGCTTCAGTGTGCAGCTCTTTGCCGAGGTGTTACAAGATGCCGGCAAGGGTGTACCATGGTCGGCCTAGATGATGAACATCTCGGCCTAGGAGATGCAGTGGTTAGCCTAGGTGTGCATGCAAGATAGGCTAAGGTGCAAGTGATCATGCAAGGTAGGCCAAGGTGAGATACGATGCTTGGCCTATGTGTGGAATCTAGGCAAGAGTGGTCTCGGTGATCACACCTAGGGAAATGAGGTCTGGAAATCTAGGTTTCCTCCTTGAAGGACATGAAGAACATGATTGTTAAAATCATGACTTGTTATTACAAAATCTGAGGTTTCATGCTATGAGTTCAAAAACATGGACCTTGGTACCCATACTTGAAGATCATATGAAAACAAACACGAAAACATGCATCTCGATACAAACTTTCGGATCAAAACATGGTTTTCTTCAATAACACATGAATATCACTTTCTCTTTCTAAAACCGAACTTCAAAGCAATGCATGGTTCATGAAACATACTAGATCATGCAATGCGATTAGATCAACATAAAGAATAACAAGAGTAGATCACGAATCTAACCTTAAAACACGGATCTAACGGTTCGATCTCTAGGGATCAAGCTTGGAAATCTACTCCTCTCTCAAGAACTCCTCTTCCTCTTCCTAGAGATTCTCTCTCTACCTAGAACAAAGATATAGAAATGATAGGTTTCTCTCTCTCTGTCGGCTGATTTAACACTCTGTCGGGACACGTGGCACTATCGGATTGGTTCTCCTCAAAAAGGTGACTAAGTGACAAGACATGTGTAAGACAAAGTGTATCCAACAAGCTAGGTGACATGGGCACTCCGGCAGGTAATGATCTCGGCTAAGGACATAGGCTTCGGCAAGTAAGGTCTCAATGATCTCGGCTAGGAAGGATAACACTTGACCAAGCTGTGCCACACCTCGGCCTAGATGTGCCACACCTCAGTCTAGGTCATTCCAGTCCCAGAACAAGATCACTAGGTGCAAGGATTAAGGATCTCGGACGCCTAGGTGATAACATCTCGGCCAAAATGCCTAGGTGATGGTGGAGGTCAACCAAAGTGGTTCCAAAATGGTCCAAGGTGTAAGAGGTTCAAAGGTGTGACCTAGGCTTGAGACAGCAAGGAAGGAACAAAGCATGCATACAACACTTAGGCAAAACATGATAGCATCAAGACAACACAAGAACTTTTACCTAGGAAAAACAAGTCTAAGTCTACAAATACAAGCTTAACAAGACAAAATCATGAAAATGCACATGAACATGACTAAGACATGAATGTGGGTTATTACAGTAAGTTACTAAGAATTTATTGATAATTTACTTAGACTTTATGGATTAATTTATTGAGAATTTACTAAGTAATTTACTTAGAATTTATTGAATAATTTACTGAGAATTTATAAAATAATTTACTGAGAATTTACAGGAAATTCATTAATTAATATTCAAATAATTTACTGAGAATTAACAAAGTAATTCACGAAATTTTTTTTGTTAATCTTATGAGTAATTTACTATGAACTTACTGAGTAATTTACCAAGAATTTATATAGAATTTTCTTAGAAATTATTGAAAAATTTCTGAGTAATTTATTTAGAATTTATTAAATATTTTACTTAAAATTTACAGATAATTTACAAAGTAATTTATAGAGAATTTATTGAAAACTTAACGAGTAATTTACTGAGAATTTACTACGAATTTATAGAGTAATTTGCTGAATAATTTACTAAGAAATTACTTTGAATTTACCAAGAATTTATATAGAATTTTCTGAGAATTTATTGAGTAATTTACTCATAATTTACTGATTAATTCACAAAAAACATTCTTGTAATTTTTTGAGAATTTACTCAGAATTTTCTGACAAATTACTCAGAATTTGCTGAATAATTTATAAAGAATTTTACGTGTAATTTACTGAGAACTTTCCTGAGTAATTTAGTGGGAATTTACTAAGTAATTTACTGGTAATTTACTGAGTAATTAACAGAGAATTTATCAATAATTTACTGAGTAATTTACTGATAAATTACTGAATAATTCACTCATTAATTTACTTGTAATTTACTGAGAATTTAAGGAGTAATTTATTGAGAATTACACAGTAATTTGCTTAGAATTTATTAAATAATTTACTAAGAATTTACAGATACTTTACTGTGTTATTTTCTTGGAATTTACAGAGTAATTTTCTAATAATTTACTAAGTAATTGACCAAGAATTTTTTGAGAACTTGTCGATAATTAACTGAGTAATTTACAGAGAATTTATTGAGAATTTACCGAGTAATTTACTAGGAATTGACCAAGTAATTTACAGATAAATTTAGTGAGTAATTCACCAAATAATTTACTATGAATTTACTTAGTAATTTATTTAGAATTTACTCAGTAAATTACTAAGAGTTTATTGAGAATTTACCGAGAATTTGTTGAGCAATTTTCTAGGAACTTACCAACCATTTATGAAGCAATTTACTGAGAATTTACCGAGTTATTTACCACGAATTTACTATAACTTTAATAATAATTTACTAAGTAATTTGCTGAGTAATTTACTCATAATTTATTGAGTATTTTCTTAAAATTTATTGAAAATTTTCAGCGTAATTTACTTGGAATTTATTGAGTAATTCACCGATAATTAACTGAGAAATTTATAGAGAATAATTTAAAAATTTAACGAATAATTTATTGAGAATTTACAGAGTAATTTGCTGTGTAATTTTCTAAAAAAATTCTGTGAATTTACTGATTAATTTACCAAGAATTTATACTAAATTTTCTAAGAATTTACAGAGTAATTTACTCATAATTTACTGAGTAATTCACAAAAAAAATTTCTAATGATTTTCTAAGAATTTACACAGAATTTTCTAATAATTTACTAAGAATTTACTGAATAATTTTCTGAGAATTTTGCGTGCAATTTATTGAGAATTTTACTGAGTAATTTAATGAGAATTTACTGAGAATTTATCAAGTAATTTACTAAGAATCTACCAATAATTTACAGAGTAATTTATTGAAAATTTACTGCGAATTGACTAAGAAATTTACTGATAAATTGTTAAGTTCTTCACTGGGTAATTTAGTTGGAAATTATTAAGTAATTTATTGAGAATTTACTGAGTAAGTTACAAAGAATTTATTGATAATTTACTTCGACTTTGTGGATTAATTTATTGAGAATTTACTAAGTAATTTACTTAGAATTTATTGAATAATTTACTGAGAATTTATAAAGTAATTTACTGAGAATTTACAGGAAATTCGCTAATTACTGTTTCAATAATTTATTGAGTAATTTACTGAGAATTAACAAAGTAATTCACGAATTTTTTTTTGATAATTTTATGAGTAATTTACTATGAATTTACTGAGTAATTTACCAAGAATTTATACAGAATTTTCATAGAAATTACTGAAAATTTTCTGAGTAATTTATTTAGAATTTATTAAATATTTAACTGAAAATTTACAGATAATTTACAAAGTAATTTATACAGAATTTATTGAAAACTTAACGAGTAATTTGCTGAGAATTTAATACGAATTTATGGAGTAATTTGCTGAATAATTTACTAAGAAATTACTTTGAATTTACCAAAAATTTATATAGAATTTTCTGAGAATTTATTGAGTAATTTACTCATAATTTACTGATTAATTCACAAAAAAAAAATTCTTGTATTTTTTTGAGAATTTACTCAGAATTTTCTGATAAATTACTAAGAATTTGATGAATAATTTATAGAGAATTTTATGTGTAATTTACTGAGAAATTTCCTAAGTAATTTACTGAGAATTTACTAAGTAATTTACTGGTAATTTACTGAGTAATTAACAGAGAATTTACCAATAATTTACTGAGTAATTTACTGATAAATTACTGAATAATTCACTCATTAATTTACATGTAATTTACTGAGAATTTAAGGAATAATTTATTGAGAATTTACTTAGTAATTTTCTTAGAATTTATTAAATAATTTTCTAAGAATTTACAGATAATTTACTGTGTTATTTTCTTGGAATTTACAGAGTAATTTTCTAATAATTTACTGAGTAATTTTCTAAGTAATTGACGAAGAATTTTTTGAGAACTTGTCGATAATTAACTGAGTAATTTACAGAGAATTTATTGAGAATTTACTGAGTAATTTACTAGGAATTGACCTAGTAATTTAACGATAAATTTAGTGAGTAATTCACCAAATAATTTACTATGAATTTACTTAGTAATTTATTTAGAATTTACTCAGTAAATTACTAAGAGTTTATTGAGAATTTACTGAGAATTTGTTGAGCAATTTTCTAGGAACTTACCAATCATTTACGAAACAATTTACTGAGAATTTGCCGAGTTATTTACCACGAATTTACTATAACTTTAATGATAATTTACTAAGGAATTTACTCATAATTTATTGAGAATTTTCTTAGAATTTATTAAAAATTTTCAGAGTAATTTACTTTGAATTTATTGAGTAATTCACCGATAATTAACTGCGCAATTTGTAGAGAATTTATTGAAAATTTAACGAATAATTTATTGAGAATTTACAGAGTAATTTGCTGAGTAATTTTTTTAAAAATTTATGTGAATTTACTGAGTAATTTACCAAGAATTTATACAAAAATTTCTAAGAATTTACAGAGTAATTTACTCTTAATTTACTGAGTAATTCACAAAAAAATTTCTAATGATTTTCTAAGAATTTACACAGAATTTTTCTAATAATTTACTAAGAATTTACTGAATAATTTTCTGAGAATTTTGCGTCTAATTTATTGAGAATTTTACTGAGTAATTTAATGAGAATTTATTGAGTAATTTACAAAGAATCTACCGATAATTTACTGAGTAATTTATTTAGAATTTACTGCGAATTGACTAAGAAATTTACTGATAAATTGTTAAGTTCTTCACTGGGTAATTTAGATGGAAATTACTAAGTAATTTATTGAGAATTTACTGAGTAAGTTACTAAGAATTTATTGATAATTTACTAAGTAATTTACTTAGAATTTATTGAATAATTTGCTGAGAATTTATAAAGTAATTTACTGAGAATTTACAGGAAATTCACTAATTAATGTTCGAATAATTTACCGAGTAATTTACTGAGAATTAATAAAGTAATTCAAGAAAATTTTTTTGTTAATTTTTTGAGTAATTTACTATGAATTTACTGAGTAATTTACCAAAAATTTATACAGAACTTTCTTAGAAATTATTGAAAATTTTCTGAGTAATTTATTTAGAATTTATTAAATATTTTACTGAAAATTTATAGATAATTTACAAAGTAATTTATAAAGAATTTATTGAAAACTTAACGAGTCATTTACTGAGAATTTACTACGAATTTATGGAGTAATTTGCTGAATAATTTACTAAGAAATTACTTTGAATTTACCAAGAATTTATATAGAATTTTCTGAGAATTTATTGAGTAATTTACTCATAATTTACTGATTAATTCACAAAAAAAATTCTTGCAATTTTTTGAGAATTTACTCAGAATTTTCTGATAAATTACTAAGAATTTGCTGAATAATTTATAGAGAATTTTACGTGTAATTTACTGAGAAATTTCCTGAGTAATTTAGTGAGAATTTACCAAGTAATTTTCTGATAAATTACTGAATAATTCACTCATTAATTTACTTGTAATTTATTGAAAATTTAAGGAGGAATTTGTTAAGAATTTACTCAGTAATTTGCTTAGAATTTATTAAATAATTTACTAAGAATTTGCAGATAATTTACTGTGTTATTTTCTTATAATTTACAGAGTAATTTTCTAATAATTTACTGAGTAATTGACGAAGAATTTTTTAAGAACTTGTCGATAATTAACTGAGTAATTTACAGAGAATTTATTGAGAATTTACCGAGTAATTTACTGGGAATTGACCTAGTAATTTACAGTTAAATTTCGTGAGTAATTCACCGAATAATTTACTATGAATTTACTTAGTAATTTATTTAGAATTTGCTCAGTAAATTACTAAGCGTTTATTGAGAATTTACTGAGAATTTGTTGAGCAATTTTCTAGGAACTTACCAATCATTTACGAAGCAATTTACTGAGAATTTACCGAGTTATTTCCCACGAATTTACTATAACTTTAATGATAATTTACTGAGTAATTTGCTAAGTAATTTACTCATAATTTATTCAGAATTTTCTTAGAATTTATTTAAAATTTTCAGCGTAATTTACTTTGAATTTATTGAGCAATTCACCGATAATTAACTGAGCAATTTATAGAGAATTTGTTAAAAATTTAACGACTAATTTATTAAGAATTTACAGAGTAATTTGCTACGTAATTTTTTTAAAAATTTCTGTGAATTTACTGAGTAATTTACCAAGAATTTATACAAAATTTTTTGAGAATTTACAGAGTAATTTACTCATAATTTACTGAGTAATTCACAAAAAAATTTCTAATGATTTTCTAAGAATTTACACAGAATTTTCTAATAATTTACTAAGAATTTACTGAATAATTTTCTGAGAATTTTACGTGTAATTTATTGAGAATTTTACTGAGTAATTTAATGAGAATTTACTGAGTAATTTATTGAGAATTTACTGCGAATTAACTAAGAAATTTACTGATAAATTGTTAAGTTGTCACGACCCCAAACCGCCCCTAGTAGTTTGGTGCCGTGATAGCCAGTAATCCGAGATTACCGAAGGCCAACTTTCAAAATTCACACACAATCAGAGTATAAATATATGGGGCTCACAAGTGTGGAAGCAATAATTTAAAATACAAGTGGTCCATAAGAGCAGTGCATAAGTCAAATGGAATGGCATACAACATTACACAGCTTTACCAATTGAATACAAATAGAAATGAAGCAAAAAAATACATATTACATCTTGGTAAAAGGCTTCTCAAGCCAACATGAACAAAGTACTTAAAATACAAGTCAAGAAACATAATATTCAGGATTGCCGACATAACATGCATCCAAAACATCTTGCAAAACACACATCTCGGCGTAGCCGACTTCTTGCTTGATACCTACATACATACATAGGGAGGGTGAGCTTGGATACTCAGTGAATGGTACCAGTAATAAAGGGGTTGAATGAATGATACCCGTGGTCTTTTCAAAACAATACATATTATATCCTTGTCAAAACCATACATAACATAGCTTAGCTTGGCTTGAAACAAAACATCATTCAAATCTTGGTCTTGCAAAACTTGCTTACTTACTTAACATACGTCAAATCTTAAAACAAGGGGTGATAATATCCCAGCAAAACAAAAGCATAACCTCGGCATCGAGCACACCCGTTCATAGTACGTCGGCGACCGATATCTTAACAAGGGTGCTACTTAGGCTTAACGTCCCCTAGCACGAAAGGACGGTGCTACCTAGGCTTAAAGCCCCCTAGCACGGAAGGACTATGTTACATTGGCTTAACGTCCCCTAACACGAAAGGACGGCGTTACTTAGGCTTAACGTCCCCTAACACGAAAGGACTATGCTACATAGGCTTAAAGTCCCCTAGCACGGAAGGACTATGTTACATAGGCTTAACGTCCCCTAACACGAAAGGACGGTGTTACTTAGGCTTAATGTCCCCTAACACGAAAGGACGGTGTTACTTAGGCTTAACGTCCCCTAACATGAAAGGACGGTTCCAAGCATGTCTTCCAAAACAAAGCTTATACTTGATACATAAAATAGGGATATCATTCATGCTTAACAAATACTTTCAAAACAAAGCAAAGCAAAGTCTTTATCAAAACATATAACATAGCTTTATTAAAAATACCACTCACATAGTTCTTGGGACGTCGGGATCAAGGCAAAGGTCCAAGTCCTACAAACACATGGCAAAGTCTACTGAATGCACTTCTCAAAACAAGTCTTCCATGCATGCAAATGATCTCGGAAAACATGCTGGAAGTCAAAACACTGTTTTACATGTCAGGAAGACATGCTGGGTACCAACCAGGTCTTTGCCGAGGTCCCACACCTCCTGGCCGAGGTGTGGCTACCTAGGCTTCGGCATGCGGCTGCATGCCGAGGTGCGCACAAGACAAACTAAAGGCGTAAGTGATCATGCAAGGTAGGCCAAGGTGAGATACGATGCTTGGCCTAAGTGTGTGATCTAGGCAAGAGTGATCTCGGCGACTACACTTACGGAAGTGAGGTCTGGAGATCTGGGTTTCCACCCGTGAAGAACAGGAAGAACATGAACATGAAGATCATGAAGAACATGAATGCCAAAATCATAACTTTTTTATTACAAAATCTGGGATTTCATGCTATGAGTTTGAAAACATGGACTTGGGTACCCAAACTTGAAGATCATATGGAAACAAACACGAAAACGTGGATCTTGGCATGAACTTTCGGATCAAAACATGACTTTTCTTGAAGAACACATGAACACTATTTTCTCTTTCTAAAACCGAACTTCAAAGCAATGCATGGCTTACAAATCATATTCAATCATGCAATGTAATAACATGAACATAAGGAACAACATGAGCAGATTAAGAATCTAACCTTAGAACACGGATCTAACGGTTCGATCTCTAGGAATCAAGCTTGGAAATCCACTCTCCCTCAAGAACTCTTCTTCCTCTCCTAGTGCTTCTCTCTCCTCTTCAAAACAAAGATACAACAAATGATAGGTTTCTCTCTCAGCCGGCTGACTTAACACTCAGCTCGGACACGTGGCAACGGCTGGTTGGTTCTCCTCAAAAAGTGATAGATTGACAAGACAAGACTATGACAAAGTGTATCTAACAAGCTACTTGGTAAGGCACTCCAGCAAGTGATGACATCGGCTAAAAACAAGACTTCGGCAATTAAGGTGACAATGACCTCGGCTAGGAAGGACAACACTTGACTAAGCTGTGCCACACCTTGGCCTAGATGTGCCACACCTCGGTCTAGGTCATACCACTCCAGGACAAGATCACTTGGGTGCAAAGGTAACATCTCGGCCTAGATAATACACATCTCGGCCTTGGTGATGAACACCTCGGCCTAGATAATGACATCTCGGCCAATATGTCAGAGCGAAGGTAGAGGTCAAACAAAGTGGTTCCAAGATAATTCTAGATTGAAGGTGACCTCGGCTTGGAAGGATCTAGGCGTAACTGACCTAGGCTTGGCTTAACCTAGGCTTAACATAACTTAGGCTTGAGACACCAAGGAAGGAACAAAGCATGCACACAACACTTAGACATAACACATAAACACATAAACACAAAGCAAGACAAGATTCATGAATGCAAACTTAACAAGACAAAGTTATGTAAATGAACATGAATATGACTATGACATGAATATGGGTTGTTACAGCAACTTAACATGGCAAAATATATAAATGCAAGCAAATATAACTAGGACATGAATGTGGGTTGTTACATAAGTTCTTCACTGGGTAATTTAGTTGGAAATTACTAAGTAATTTATTGAGAATTTACTGAGTAAGTTACTGAGAATTTATTGATAATTTACTTAGACTTTATAGATTAATTTATTGAGAATTTACTAAGTAATTTACTTAGAATTTATTGAATAATTTACTGAGAATTTATAAAGTAATTTACTAAGAATTTACAGGAAATTCACTAATTAATGTTTGAATAATTTACCGAGTAATTTACTGAGAATTAACAAAGTAATTCATGAATTTTTTTTTTATAATTTTATGAGTAATTTACTATGAATTTACTGAGTAATTTACTAAGAATTTATACAGAATTTTCTTAGAAATTATTGAAAATTTTCTGAGTAATTTACTTAAAATTTATTAAATATTTTACTTAAAATTTACAGATAATTTACAAAGTAATTTATAGAGAATTTATTGAAAACTTAACGAGTAATTTACTGAGAATTTACAACAAATTTATGGAGTAATTTGCTGAATAATTTACTAAGAAATTACTTTGAATTTACCAAGAATTTATATAGAACTTTCAGAGAATTTATTGAGTAATTTACTCATAATTTACTGATTAATTCACAAAAAAATTATTGTAATTTTTTGAGAATTTACTCAGAATTTTCTGATAAATTACTAAGAATTTGCTGAATAATTTATAGAGAATTTTACGTGTAATTTACTGAGAAATTTCCTGAGTAATTTAGTGAGAATTTACCAAGCAATTTACTGATAAATTACTGAATAATTCACTCATTAATTCACTTGTAATTTACAGAGAATTTAAGGTGTAATTTTTTGAGAATTTACTAATAATTTACTGTGTTATTTTCTTGGAATTTACAGAGTAATTTTCAAATAATTTACTGAGTAATTTACTAAGTAATTGACGAAGAATTTTTTGAGAACTTGTCGATAATTAACTGAGAAATTTCCTGAGTAATTTACTGAGAATTTACTAAGTAATTTAATGGTAATTTACTGAGTAATTAATAAAGAATTTACCAATAATTGACTGATAAATTACTGAATAATTCACTCATTAATTTACTTGAAATTTACTAAGAATTTAAGGAGTAATTTATTGAGATTTTACTTAGTAATTTGCTTAGAATTTATTAAATAATTTACTAAGAATTTACAAATAATTTACTGTGTTATTTTCTTGGAATTTACAGAGTAATTTTCTAATAATTTACTGAGTAATTGACGAAGAATTTTTTGAGAACTTGTCGATAATTAACTGAGTAATTTATAGAGAATTTATTAAGAATTTACCAAGTAATTTACTGGGAATTGACCTAGTAATTTAAAGATAAATTTAGTGAGTAATTCACCGAATAATTTACTATGAATTTACTTAGTAATTTATTTAGAATTTACTCAGTAAATTACTAAGAGTTTATTGTGAATTTACTGAGAATTTGTTGAGCAATTTTCTAGGAACTTACCAATCATTTACGAAGCAATTTACTAAGAATTTACCGAGTTATTTACCATGAATTTACTATAACTTTAATGATAATTTGCTGAGTAATTTACTCATAATTTATTAAGAATTTTCTTAGAATTTATTGAAAATTTTCAGAGTAATTTACTTTGAATTTATTAAGTAATCCACCGAAAATTAACTGAGTAATTTATAGAGAATTTATTGAAAATTTAACGAATAATTTATTGAGAATTTACAGAGTAATTTGCTGAGTAATTTTTTATCAAACTTATGTGAATTTACTGATTAATTTACCAAGAATTTATACAAAATTTTCTAAGAATTTACAGAGTAATTTACTCATAATTTACTGAGTAATTCACAAAAAAAATTCTAATGATTTTCTAAGAATTTACACATAATTTTTTAATAATTTACTAAGAATTTACTGAATAATTTTTTGAGAATTTTGCGTCTAATTTATTGAGAATTTTACTGAGTAATTTAATGAGAATTTACTGAGAATTTATTGAGTAATTTACTAACAATCTACCGATAATTTACTGAGTAATTTATTGAGAATTTACTGCGAATTAACTAAGAAATTTACTGACAAATTGTTAAGTTCTTCACTGGGTAATTTAGTTGAAAATTAGTAAGTAATTTATTGAGAATTTACTGAGTAAGTTACTAAGAATTTATTGATAATTTACTTAGACTTTATGGATTAATTTATTGAGAATTTACTAAGTAATTTACTTAGAATTTATTGAATGATTTACTGCGAATTCATAAAGTAATTTACTAAGAATTTATAGGAAATTCACTAATTAATGTTTGAATAATTTACTGAGTAATTTACTGAGAATTAACAAAGTAATTTACGAATTTTTTTTTGATAATTTTATGAGTAATTTACTATGAATTTACTGAGTAATTTAACAAGAATTTATACAAAATTTTCTTAGAAATTATTGAAAATTTTCTGAGTAATTTATTTAGAATTTATTAAATATTTTACTGAAAATTTATAGATAATTTACAAAGTAATTTATAGAGAATTTATTGAAAACTTAATGAGTAATTTACTAAGAATTTACTACGAATTTATGGAGTAATTTGCTGAATAATTTACTAAGAAATTACTTTGAATTTACCAAGAATTTATATAGAATTTTCTGAGAATTTATTGAGTAATTTACTGATTAATTCACAAAAAAAAATTCTTGTAATTTTTTGAGAATTTACTCAGAATTTTCTGATAAATTACTAAGAATTTGATGAATAATTTATAGAGAATTTTACGTCTAATTTACTGAGGAATTTCCTGAGTAATTTAGTGACAATTTACTAAGTAATTTAATGGTAATTTACTGAGTAATTAACAGAGAATTTACCAATAATTTATTGAGTAATTTACTGATAAATTACTGAATAATTCACTCATTAATTTACTTGTAATTTACTAAGAATTTAACGAGTAATTTATTGAGTATTTACTCAGTAATTTACTTAGAATTTATTAAACAATTTACTAAGAATTTACAGATAATTTACTTTGTTATTTTCTTGGAACTTACAGAGTAATTTTCTAATAATTTACTGAGTAATTTACTAAGTAATTGACGAAGAATTTTTTGAGAACTTGCCGATAATTAACTGAGTAATTTACATAAAATTTATTGAGAATTTACCGAGTAATTTACTGGGATTGACCTAGTATTTTACAGATGAATTAGTGAGTAATTCACCAAATAATTTACTATGAATTTACTTAGTAATTTATTTAGAATTTACTCAGTAAATTACTAAGGGTTTGTTGAGAATTTATTGAGAATTTGTTGAGCAATTTTCTAGGAACTTACCAATTATTTACGAAGCAATTTACTGAGAATTTACCGAGTTATTATCACGAATTTACTATAATTTTAATGATAATTTGCTGAGTAATTTACTCATAATTTATTGAGAATTTTCTTAGAATTTATAAAAAAATTTCAAAGTAATTTACTTTGAATTTATTGAGTAATTCACTGATAATTAACTGAGTAATTTATAGAGAATTTATTGAAAATTTAACGAATAATTAATTGAGAATTTACAGAGTAATTTGCTGTGTAATTTTTTAAAAAATTAATGTGAATTTACTGATTAATTTACAAAGAATTTATACAAAATTTTCTAAGAATTTACAGAGTCATTTACTCTTAATTTACTAAGTAATTCACAAAAACATTTCTAATGATTTTCTAAGAATTTACACATAATTTTCTAATAATTTACTAAGAATTTACTGAATAATTTTTTGAGAATTTTGCGTTTAATTTGTTGAGAATTTTACTGAGTAATTTAATGAGAATTTACAGAAAATTTATTGAGTAATTTACTAAAAATCTACCGATAATTTACTGAGTAATTTATTTAGAATTTACTTTGAATTGACTAAGCAATTTACTGATAAATTGTTAATTACTTCACTGGGTAATTTAGTTGGAAATTACTAAGTAATTTATTGAAAATTTACTGAGTAAGTTACTAAGAAATTATTGATAATTTACTTAGACTTTATGGATTAATTTATTGAGAATTTACTAAGTAATTTACTTAAAATTTGTTGAACAATTTACTGAGAATTTATAAGGTAATTTACTGAGAATTTATAGGAAAATCACTAATTAATGTTCGAATAATTTACTGAGTAATTTACTGAGAATTAACAAAGTAATTCACGAAATTTTTTTTGTTAATCTTATGAGTAATTTACCAAGAATTTATACAGAATTTTCTTAGAAATTATTGAAAATTTCCTGAGTAATTTATTTAGAATTTATTAAATATTTTACTGAAAATTTACAGATAATTTACAAAGTAATTTATAGAGAATTTATTGAAAACTTAACGAGTAATTTATTGAGAATTTACAACAAATTTATGGAGTAATTTGTTGAATAATTTACTAAGAAATTACTTTGAATTTACCAAGAATTTATATAGAATTTTCTGAGAATTTATTAGGTAATTTACTCATAATTTACTGATTAATTCCCAAAAAAAAAAATTCTTGTAATTTTTTGAGAATTTACTCAGAATTTTCTGATAAATTACTAAGAATTTGCTGAATAATTTATAGCGAATTTTACGTGTAATTTACTGAGAAATTTCCTGAGCAATTTAGTGAGAATTTACCAAGTAATTTACAGATAAATTACTGAATAATTCACTCATTAATTTACTTGTAATTTACTGAGAATTTAAGGAGTAATTTGTTGAGAATTTACTCAGTAATTTGCTTAGAATTTATTAAATAATTTACTAAGAATTTGCAGATAATTTACTGTGTTATTTTCTTGGAATTTACAGAGTAATTTACTAAGTAATTGACCAAGAATTTTTTGAGAACTTGTCGATAATTAACTGAGTAATTTACAGAGAATTTATTGAGAATTTACCGAGTAATTTACTGGGAATTGACCAAGTAATTTACAGATAAATTTAGTGAGTAATTCACCGAATAATTTACTATGAATTTACTTAGTAATTTATTTAGAATTTACTCAGTAAATTACTAAGCGTTTATTGAGAATTTACTGAGAATTTGTTGAGCAATTTTCTAGGAACTTACCAATCATTTACGAAGCAATTTACTGAGAATTTACCGAGTTATTTCCCACGAATTTACTATAACTTTAATGATAATTTACTGAGTAATTTGCTAAGTAATTTACTCATAATTTATTCAGAATTTTCTTAGAATTTATTGAAAATTTTCAGCGTAATTTACTTTGAATTTATTGAGTAATTCACCGATAATTAACTGAGCAATTTATAGAGAATTTATTAAAAATTTAACGAATAATTTATTGAGAATTTACAGAGTAATTTGCTGTGTAATTTTCTGAAAAAATTCTGTGAATTTACTGATTAATTTAGCAAGAATATATACAAAATTTTCTGAGAATTTACAGAGTAATTTACTCATAATTCACAAAAAAAAATTTCTAATGATTTTTTAAGAATTTACACAGAATTTTCTAATAATTTACTAAGAATTTACTGAATAATTTTCTGAGAATTTTGCGTGCAATTTATTGAGAATTTTACTGAGTAATTTAATGAGAATTTACTGAAAATTTATTAAGTAATTTACTAAGAATCTACCAATAATTTACAGAGTAATTTATTGAGAATTTACTGCGAATTGACTAAGAAATTTACTAATAAATTGTTAAGTTCTTCACTGGGTAATTTAGTTGGAAATTACTAAGTAATTTATTGAGAATTTACTTAGTTTGTTACTAAGAAATTATTGATAATTTACTTAGACTTTATGGATTAATTTATTGAGAATTTACTAAGTAATTTACTTAGAATTTGTTGAACAATTTACTGAGAATTTATAAAGTAATTTACTGAGAATTTACAGGAAAATCACTAATTAATGTTCGAATAATTTACTGAGTAATTTACTGAGAATTAACAAAGTAATTCACAAAATTTTTTTTGATAATCTTATGAGGAATTTACTATGAACTTACTGAGTAATTTACCAAGAATTTATACAGAATTTTCTTAGAAATTATTGAAAATTTTCTGAGTACTTTATTTAGAATTTATTAAATATTTTACTGAAAATTTACAGATAATTTACAAAGTAATTTATAGAGAATTTATTGAAAACTTAACGAGTAATTTGCTGAGAATTTACTACGAATTTATGGAGTAATTTGTTGAATAATTTACTAAGAAATTACTTTGAATGTACCAAGAATTTGTATAGAATTTTCTGAGAATTTATTGAGTAATTTACTCATAATTTACTGATTAATTCACAAAAAACAATTCTTGCAATTTTTTCAGAATTTACTCAGAATTTTTTGATAAATTACTAAGAATTTGCTGAATAATTTATAGAGAATTTTACGTGTAATTTACTGAGAAATTTCCTGAGCAATTTAGTGAGAATTTACCAAGTAATTTACAGATAAATTACTGAATAATTCACTCATTAATTTACTTGTAATTTACTGAGAATTTAAGGAGTAATTTGTTGAGAATTTACTTAGTAATTTGCTTAGAATTTATTAAATAATTTACTGAGAATTTGCACATAATTTACCGTGTTATTTTCTTGGAATTTACAGAGTAATTTACTAAGTAATTGACGAAGAATTTTTTAAGAACCTGTCGATAATTTACTGAGTAATTTACAGAGAATTTATTGAGAATTTACCGAGTAATTTACTGGGAATTGACCAAGTAATTTACAGATAAATTTAGTGAGTAATTCACCGAATAATTTACTATGAATTTACTTAGTCATTTATTTAGAATTTACTCAGTAAATTACTAAGAGTTTATTGAGAATTTACTGAGAATTTGTTGAGCAATTTTCTAGGAACTTACCAATCATTTACGAAGCAATTTACTGAGAATTTACCGAGTTATTTACCACGAATTTACTATAACTTTAATAATAATTTACTAAGTAATTTACTGAGTAATTTACTCATAATTTATTGAGTATTTTCTTAGAATTTATTGAAAATTTTCAGCGTAATTTACTTGGAATTTGTTGAGTAATTCACTGATAATTAACTGAGCAATTTATAGAGAATTTATTAAATATTTAACGAATAATTTATTGAGAATTTACAGAGTAATTTGCTGTGTAATTTTCTAAAAAATTTCTGTGAATTTACTGAGTAATTTACCAACAATTTATACTAAATTTTCTGAGAATTTACAGACTAATTTACTCATAATTTACTGAGAAATTCACAAAAAAATTTCTAATGATTTTCTAAGAATTTACACAGAATTTTCTAATAATTTGCTAAGAATTTACTAAACAATTTTCTGAGGATTTTGCGTTTAATTTGTTGAGAATTTTACTGAGTAATTTAATGATAATTTACAGAGAATCTATTGAGTAATTTATTGAGAATTTACTACGAATTAACTAAGAAATTTACTGATAAATTGTTAAGTTCTTCACTGGGTAATTTAGTTGGAAATTACTAATTAATTTATTGAGAATTTACTGAGTAAGTTACTAAAAATTTATTGATAATTTACTTAGACTTTATGGATTAATTCATTGAGAATTTACTAAGTAATTTACTTAGAATTTATTAAATAATTTACTGAGAATTTACAAGAAATTCACTAATTAATGTTTGAATAATTTACTGAGTAATTTCCTGAGAATTAACAAAGTAATTCACGAAATGTTTTTTGATAATTTTATTAGTAATTTACTATGAATTTACTGAGTAATTTACCAAGAATTTATACAAAATTTTCTTAGAAATTATTGAAATTTTTTTGTGTAATTTATTTAGAATTTATTAAATATTTTGCTGAAAATTTACAGATAATTTATAAAGTAATTTATAGAGAATTTATTGAAAACTTAACGAGTAATTTAATGAGAATTTACAACGAATTTATGGTGTAATTTGCTGAATAATTTACTAAGAAATTACTTTGAATTTACCAAGAATTTATATAGAACTTTCTGAGAATTTATTGAGTAATTTACTCATAATTTACTGAATAATTCACAAAAAAATTATTGTAATTTTTTGAGAATTTACTCAGAATTTTCTGATAAATTACTAAGAATTTGCTGAATAATTTATAGAGAATTTTACGTGTAATTTACTGCGAAATTTCCTGAGTAATTTACTGAGAATTTTCCAAGCAATTTACTGATAAATTACTAAATAATTCACTCATTAATTCACTCATTAATTCGCTTGTAATTTGCAGAGAATTTAAGTTGTAATTTATTGAGAATTTACTGATAATTTACTGTGTTATTTTCTTGGAATTTACAGAGTAGTTTTCTAATAATTTACTGAGTAATTTACTAAGTAATTGACGACAAATTATTTGAGAACTTCTCGATAATTAACTGAGTAATTTACAGAGAATTTATTGAGAATTTACCGAGTAATTTACTAGGAATTGACCTAGTATTTTTAAGATAAATTTAATGAGTAATTCACCGAATAATTTACTATGAATTTACTTAGTAATTTATTTAGAATTTACTCAGTAAATTACTAAGAGTTTATTGAGAATTTACTGAGAATTTGTTGAGCAATTTTCTTGGAACTTGCCAATCATTTACGAAGCAATTTACTGACAATTTACTGAGTTATTTTCCACGAATTTACTATAACTTTAATGATAAATTGCTGAGTAATTCACTCATAATTTATTAAGAAGTTTCTTAGAATTTATTGAAAATTTTCAGAGTAATTTACTTTGAATTTATTGAGTAATTCACTGATAATTAACTGAGTAATTTATAGAGAATTTATTGAAAATTTAACGAATAATTTATTGAGAATTTACAGAGTAATTTGCTGAGTAATTTTTTAACAAACTTATGTGAATTTACTGAGCAATTTACCCAGAATTTATACAAAATTTTCTGAGAATTCACAGAGTAATTTACTGAGTAATTCACAAAAAAATTTCAAATGATTTTCTAAGAATTTACACAGAATTTTCTAATAATTTACTCAGAATTTACTGAATAATTTTTTGAGAATTTTGCGTGTAATTTATTGAGAATTTTACTGAGTAATTTAATGAGAATTTACTGAGTAATTTATTGTGAATTTACTGTGAATTGACTAAGAAATTTACTGATAAATTGTTAAGTTCTTCATTGGGTAATTTAGTTGGAAATTACTAAGTAATTTTTGAGAATTTACTGAGTAAGTTACTAAGAATTTACTGATAATTTATTGAATAATTTACTGAGAATTTATAAAGTAATTTACTGAGAATTTATAGGAAATTCACTAATTAATGTTCGAATAATTTACTGAGTAATTTACTGAGAATTAACAAAGTAATTCATCAAATTTTTTTTGTTAATTTTATGAGTAATTTACTATGAATTTACTGAGTAATTTACCAAGAATTTATACAGAATTTTCTTTGAAATTATTGAAAATTTTCTGAGTAATTTATTTAGAATTTATTAAATATTTTACTGAAAATTTACAAATAATTTACAAAGTAATTTATAGAGAATTTATTGAAAACTTAACTAGTAATTTACTGAGAATTTGCAACGAATTTATGGAGTAATTTGCTGAATAATTTACTAAGAAATTACTTTAAATTTACCAAGAATTTATATAGAATTTTCTTAGAATTTATTGAGTAATTTACTCATAATTTACTGATTAATTCACAAAAAAAAATTCTGGTAATTTTTTGAGAATTTACTCAGAATTTTCTGATAAATTACTAAGAATTTGCTGAATAGTTTATAGAGAATTCTACGTGTAATTTATTGAGAAATTTCCTGAGTAATTTAGTGAGAATTTACCAAGTAATTTATTGATAAATTACTGAATAATTCACTCATTAATTTACTTGTAATTTACTAAGAATTTAAGGAGGAATTTGTTGAGAATTTACTCAGTAATTTGCTTAGAATTTATTAAATAATTTACTAAGAAATTGCAAATAATTTACTGTGTTATTTTCTTGGAATTTACAGAGTAATTTACTAAGTAATTGACGAAGAATTTTTTAAGAGCCTGTCGATAATTAACTGAGTAATTTACAGAGAATTTATTGAGAATTTACCGGGTAATTTACATGGAATTGACCTAGTAATTTACAGATAAATTTAGTGAGTAATTCACCGAATAATTTACTTTGAATTTACTTAGTAATTTATTTAGAATTTACTCAGTAAATTAATAAGAGTATATTGAGAATTTACTGAGAATTTGTTGAGCAATTTTCTAGGAACTTACCAATCATTTACGAAGCAATTTACTGGGAATTTACCGAGTTATTTACCACGAATTTACTATAACTTTAATGATAATTTACTGAGTAATTTGCTGAGTAATTTATTCATAATTTATTGAGAATTTTTTTAGAATTTATTGAAAATTTTCAGCGTAATTTACTTGGAATTTATTGAGTAATTCACCGATAATTAACTGAGCAATTTATAGAGAATTTATTAAAAATTTAACGAATAATTTATTGAGAATTTACAGGGTAATTTGCTGTGTAATTTTTTAAATTTTTTTTGTGAATTTACTAAGTAATCTACCAAGAATTTATACTAAATTTTCTGAGAATTTACAAAGTAATTTACTCATAATTTACTGAGTAATTCACAAAAAAATTTCTACTGATTTTCAAAGAATTTACACAGAATTTTCTAATAATTTACTAAGAATTTACTGAATAATTTTCTGGGAATTTTGCGTGTAATTTATTGAGAATTTTATTGAGTAATTTAATGAGAAATTTTTGAGAATTTATTGAGTAATTTATTGAGAATTTACTGCGAATTAACTAAGAAATTTACTGATAAATTGTTAAGTTCTTCACTAGGCACTTTAGTTAGAAATTACTAAGTAATTTATTGAGAATTTAATGAGTAAGTTACTAAGAATTTATTGATAATTTACTTAGACTTTATGGATTAATTTGTTGAGAATTTACTGATAATTTATTGAGTAATTTACCAAGAATTTATACAGAATTTTCTTAGAAATTATTGAAAATTTTCTGTGTAATTTATTTAGAATTTATTAAATATTTTATTGAAAATCTATAGATAATTTACAAAGTAATTTATAGAGAATTTATTGAAAACTTAACGAGTAATTTATTGAGAATTTACAATGAATTTATGGAGTAATTTGCTGAATAATTTACTAAGAAATTACTTTGAATTTTTCAAGAATTTATATAGAATTTTCTGAGAATTTATTGGGTAATTTACTCATAATTTACTGACTAATTCACAAAAAAAAATTCTTGTAATTTTTGGAGAATTTACTCAGAATTTTCTGATAAATTACTAAGAATTTGCTGAATAATTTATAGAGAATTTTACGTGTAATTTACTGAGAAATTTCCTGAGTAATTTAGTGAGAATTTACCAAGCAATTTACTGATAAATTACTGAATAATTCACTCTATAATTTACCCGTAGTTTACTGAGAATTTAAGGAGTAATTTATTGAGAATTTACTGATAATTTACTGTGTCATTTTCTTGGAATTTACAGAGTAATTTTCTAATATTTTACTGAGTAATTTACTAAGTAATTGACCAAGAATTGTTTGAGAACTAGTCGATAATTAACTGAGCAATTTACAGAGAATTTATTGAGAATTTGCGAAGTAATTTACTGGGAATTGACCAAGTAATTTACAGATAAATTTAGTGAGTAATTCACCGAATAATTTACTATGAATTTACTTGGTAATTTCTTAAGAATTTACTCAGTAAATTACTAAGAGTTTATTGAGAATTTACTGAGAATTTGTTGAGCAATTTTCTAGGAACTTACCAATCATTTACGAAGCAATTTACTGAGAATTTACCGAGTTATTTACCACGAATTTACTATAACTGTAATGATAATTTACAGAGTAATTTGCTGAGTAATTTATTGAGAATTTACTGTGAATTTAATGAGTGATTTACTCATAATATATTGAGAATTTTCTTTGAATTTATTGAAAATTTTCAGAGTACTTTTCTTTGAATTTATTGAGTAATTCACCGATAATTAACTGAGTAATTTATAGAGAATTTATTGAAAATTTCACGAATAATTAATTGAGAATTTACAGAGTAATTTGCTGAGTAATTTTTAAAAAAAATTCTGTGAATTTACAGAGTAATTTACCAAGAATTTATACAAAATTTTCTACGAATTTACCGAGTAATTTATTGTGTAATTCATAAAAAAATTTCTAATGATTTTCTAAGAATTTACACAGAATTTTCTAATAATTTACTAAGAATTTACTCAATAATCTTTTGAGAATTTTGCGTGTAATTTATTCAGAATTTTACATAGTAATTTACTGAGAATTTATTGAGTAATTTATTAAGAATCTACCGATAATTTACTGAGTAATTTATTGAGAATTTACTGCGAATTGACTAAGAAATTTACTGATAAATTGTTAAGTTCTTTACTGGGTAATTTAGTTGGAAATTACTAAGTAATTTATTGATAATTTACTTAGACTTTATGGATTAATTTATTGAGAATTTACTAAGTAATTTACTTAGAATTTATTTAATAATTTACTGAGAATTTATAAAGTAATTTACTGAGAATTTACAGGAAATTCACTACGTAATGTTCGAATAATTTACTGAGTAATTTACTGAGAATTAACAAAATAATTCACCAAATTTTTTCTGATAATTTTATGAGTAATTTACTATGAATTTACTGAGTAATTTACCAAGAATTTATACAGAATTTTCTTAGAAATTATTGAAAATTTTTTGAGTAATTTATTTAAAATTTATTAAATAATTTACTGAAAATTTACAGATAATTTAAAAGTAATTTATAGAGAATTTATTGAAAACTTAACGAGTAATTTATTGAGAATTTACTACGAATTTATGGAGTAATTTGTTGAATAATTTACTAAGATATTACTTTGAATTTACCAAGAATTTATATAGAATTTTCTAAGAATTTATTGAGTAATTTACTCATAATTTACTGATTAATTCACACAAAAAATTCTTTTAATTTTTTGAGAATTTACTCAGAATTTTTTGATAAATTACTAAGAATTTGCTGAATAATTTATAGAGAATTTTAAGTGTAATTTACTGAGAAATTTCCTGAGTAATTTAGTGAGAATTTACTAAGTAATTTACTGGTAATTTACTGAGTAATTAACAGAGGATTTATCAATAATTTACTGAGTAATTTACTGATAAATTACTGAATAATTCACTCATTAATTTACTTGTAATTTACTGAGAATTTAAGGAGTAATTTATTGAGAATTTACTCAGTAATTTGCTTAGAATTTATTAAATAATTTACTAAGAATTTACAGATAATTTACTGTGTTATTTTCTTGGAATTTACAGAGTAATTTTCTATTAATTTACTGTGTAATTTACTAAGTAATATACCAAGAATTTTTTGAGAACTTGTCGATAATTGACTGAGTAATTTACAGAGAATTTATTGAGAATTTACCGAGTAATTTACTGAGAATTTACCTAGTAATTTACAGATAAATTTAGTGAGTAATTCACCGAATAATTTACTATGAATTTACTTAGTAATTTATTTAGAATTTACTCAGTAAATTACTAAGAGTTTATTGAGAATTTACTAAGAATTTGTTGAGTAATTTTCTTGAACTCACCAATCATTTACGAAGCAATTTACTGAGAAATTACTGAGTTATTTACCACGAATTTACTATAACTTTAATGGTAATTTGCTGAGTAATTTATTGAGAATTTACCGTGAATTTAATGAGTAATTTACTCATAATTTATTGAGAATTTCCTTAAAATTTATTGAAAATTTTCAGAGTAATTTACTTTGAATTTATTCAGTAATTCAATGATAATTAACTGAGTAATTTATAGAGAATTTATTGAAAATTTAACGAATAATTTATTGAGAATTTACAGAGTAATTTGCTGAGTAATTTTTAAAAAAATTCTGTGAATTTACTGAGTAATTTACCAAGAATTTATACAAAATTTTCTGAGAATTTACAAAGTAATTTACTCATAATTTACTGAGTAATTCACAAAAAAATTTCTAATGATTTTGTAAGAATTTACACAGAATTTTCTAAGAATTTACTAAGAATTTTCTAAGAATTTACTAAGAATTTACTGAATAATTTTCTGAAAATTTTGTGTGTAATTTATTGAGAATTTTACTGAGTAATTTAATGAGATGTTATTGGGAATTTATGTGTGTTTGGTAACGTTTACGTTTTTAGTTTATATTTACAAAAATTTTATAAACTGATTTTTGTTTATTTTTTATTTATTTTTAAAAAAACATAAACTACAAACGCGTTTGGTGATTGACAAAATGTTTAAAAAATTTTAAAAATATAAAAAAGAGTGAGAAATGGCAAGTGGTGGCAAGTGGCAGCGGAAGACGGTGGTGGAAAGTAGTGACGGTGGGTGGTGGGTAACTGGTAGTGGTGGGTGGTGGTGATGGGTGGGTGGGTGACGGTGGCGGGTGGTAGCGAGTGGGTGGTGGTGGTGGTGGTGGTGGCAGGTGGGTGGCGGATGGTGGGTGGTTATGGGTGGTAGCGGGCGGGTGGGTGGTGGTGGTGGGTAGTTGTCACGCCCCCAAACCGCCCCTAGTAGTTTGGTGCCGTGATGGCCAGTAACCCGAGGTTACCGAAGGCCGTCTTACAAAAATCACACACAATCAGAGTATAAAATGTGGGGCTTACAAGTGCGGAAGCAATATATATATATATACATATACAAAATCTAAATAGTCCATGAGAGCCGTGCATAAGTCCAATGGAATGTCATACATCAAACATCTTTACAAGTCTTACAATTTAGGTATAGCAAGAATGAGATACAAAACACATCCTGACTAAAAGGCTTCCCGAGCCGACATATGCCAAAACAAACAAAGAACATAAGCCGAGAAGCATAATCTTCAAGACGATGCAAAACGCAAATCCAAAACATGTCGGCTATACGCCCTAAACACATCGGCAATCACGTCTAGGCCTCAATGCCTTCTTGTTCATCACCTACATATATATAGAGAGGGTGAGCTTGGATACTCAGTGAATGATATTAGAAATAAAGGTTTGCATGATTGATATCCAAGATTTCTTTCAAAACAATACAAAGTATACTTTACAATCAAGAAAAAGTCAAGTTCATTGCCGGCCTTTCAAGTTCTTTGGATGTTATTACATCTACTTAATACAAGAGGGTGATGACATTCCCAAAACAAGAGTGCAGTTGCATTATAGTCCCCTGCAACTAAGGACCTTCAAGACAAGCTGTGCTGCGAAAGTTTAGAGTCCTCTAGCACTAAGGACTGTCAAGACAAGCTGTGCTGCGAAAGTTTAGAGTCCTCTAGCACTAAGGACTGTCAAGACAAGCTGTGCTGCGAAAGTTTAGAGTCCTCTAGCACTAAGGACTGTCAAGACAAGCTGTGCTGCGAAAGTTTAGAGTCCTCTAGCACTAAGGACTGTCAAGACAAGCTGTGCTGCGAAAGTTTAGAGTCCTCTAGCACTAAGGACTGTCAAGACAAGAGTGCAGTTGCATTATAGTCCCCTGCAACTAAGGACTTTCAAGACGAGTCATCAAAACAAGATAGCATTTGATATACAAAATAGGGATAGTCATTCATGCTAGATCAAGTACTTTTCAAAACAAGGCAAAACAAGATTTATCAAAACAAGTGTAACATAGCTTTATTAGAAATACCACTCACATCGTTTCTTCACACGTCGGGGTCGAGACAAGCCCAAGTCCTACAACACATGGCAAAGCCTATTGAATGCGCTTTCAAACGAGTCTCTCATGTACACAAATGTTTTCGGAAAACATGCTGGGCACCAACCAGGTCTAGGCCGATGTTCCACACCTCCTTGCCGAGGTGTGTTCCCGAGGGCCACATGCAAGGAAAAGAGGTCGGGAAACTCTGGGTTCCCCTCTGTTGATGAACATGAAGAACATGGGTGTGAAAACATGAAAAATACGAATGTTTGATCATAATCTGCCATCACAAATCTGGGATTTTCGTGCTATGAGTTTGAAAACATGGACCTGGGTACCCGTGCTTGAAATCCTTGCGGAAACAAACACAAAATCATGATTCTTTATGCAAGCTTTCGGATCAAACAAGACTTTTCTTGAAGAACACATGAATGTCATTTTCTCTTTCTAAAATCGAGCTTCAAAACGATGCATGGCTTACAAATCATTTTCAATCATGCAATGCAATAACATAAACATAAAGAACATTACGAGTAGATCAAGAATCTAACCTTAGAATGCGGATCTAACGGTTGGATCTCTAGAAATCAAGCTTGAAGATCTACTTTTCTCTCAAGAACTCTTCTCCCTCTTCTAGAGCTTCTCTCTCTCTACAAGGCAAGTTTATGATACCAAATGATAGTTTTCTATACCCGGTTCTGGGGTTAACCCTCTGCTGAGACACGTGGCGGCGATTGGTTGGGTTCATCCTGAAAAGGTGGCTGACAGGCCAGACAAAGCATGGTGGAAGGGTGTTCAACAAGCAAAGCGGTATGGGCTCTCTGACAGGCTATGACATCGGCTAACAACGAGGCATACTAAGATGACAATGACCTCGGCTAGGAGGGACAACACTTTGACTAAGCTGTGCCACATCTTGGCCTAGATGCGCCACACCTCGGCCTAGGTCATACCGCTCCAGGACGAGATCACTTGGGTGCAAGGTATCATCTCGGCTAATGTGGTCAAGGCAAGGACTGAGGTCAACAAGGGGTTTCAAGATACTAATACTAGACTAAGGATGACCTCGGCATTGGAATAACATCGGCTAGTATAACTCAAGCAAGGCGTAACCTAGGTTTCGCATTAAGGGAGAAACAAGACAAGCACACTACACTTAGACAAATCACAAGGCTTCAAATCAAGACATGGATCGCATTAGCTCAAGCGAAACAAATCACAACATACACATGCAAGCTAAACAAGTCATAATCTTACCGATGCTCATGAACATGATGAGGACATAAAGTGTGGGTTCCTACAGTAGTGGTGACGGGTGGTGGTGGCGGGTAGATGGCGGGTGGTCGTGGTGGGTGGGTGGGTGACGGTGGCGGGTGGTGGTGGTGGTGGTGGCGGTGGTGGCGGGTGGTGGTAGGTGGGTGGCAAATGGCGGGTGGTGGTGGGTGGTGGTGGTGGGTGGGTGGGTGACGGTGGCGGGTGGTGGGTGGTAGCGAGTGGGTGGTGGTGGTGGTGGCAGGTGGGTGGCGAATGGCGGGTGGTGGTGGGTGGTGACGGGTAGATGGCGAGTAGTGGTGGTGGTGGTGGGTTGGTGGGTGACGGTGGCGGGTGGTAGGTGGTAGCGAGTGGGTGGTGGTGGTAGTAGTGGTGGTGGGTAGTGGGTGGCGGTGGCAAGTGGGTGGCGGGTGGGTGGTGGGTGATGGTGGTGGTGGTGGTGGTGACAGCGGGTGGGTGGCAGGTGACTGGTGGTGATGGGTGGCAGGTGGTGGATAGTGGTGGTAGGTGGGTAGTGAGTGGCAGTGGCAAGTAGGTGGCGGGTGGTGGTGGCAGGCGGTGGATGGTAGTTGTGGGTGGTGGGTGGCGGCGGGTGGATGGTAGGTGGGTGGTGGGTGGTGGGTGGTGGCGGCGGCGAGAGGTGGGTGGTGGCGGCGAGTGGGTGGTGGCAGGTGGTGGTGGGGAATGGGTGGTCGGTGGTGGTGGCGGAAGGCGGTGGTAGAAAATGGTGACGGGTGGTGGCTAGTGTTGGGCCGTAAAAAAAAAAAAAAACTGAAAACTCAAAATGGAAACACATTTTTTGTGTTTTCATTTTTTGGCCAAATTTATAAACTGAGACCACTGATTTATAAATCAAAAATTTTACCAAACAAGTTTTTATTTGAGTTTTTAAAATTTTTGTAAATATAAACAGAAAATTGAAAACGTAAGTGTTACCAAACGGCACCTTAGAATCTACCGATAATTTGCTTAGTAATTTATTGAGAATTTATTGCGAATTGATTAAGAAATTTACTGATAAATTGTTAAGTTCTTCACTGGGTAATTTAGTTGGAAATTACTAAGTAATTTATTGAGAATTTACTGATAATTTACTGTGTTATTTTCTTGGAATTTATAGGGTAATTTTCTAATAATTTACTGAGTAATTTACTAAGTAATTGACCAAGAATTTTTTGAGAACTTATCGACAATTAACTGAGTAATTTACAGAGAATTTATTGAGAATTTACCGAGTAACTTACTGGGAATTTACCTAGTAATTTACAGATAAATTTAGTGAGTAATTCACCGAATAATTTACTTTGAATTTGCTTAGTAATTTATTTAGAATTTACTCAGTAAATTACTAAGAATTTATTGAGAATTTACTGAGAATTTGTTGAGCAATTTTCTAGGAACTTACCAATCATTTACGAAGCAATTTACTGAGAATTTACCGAGTTATTTACCACGAATTTACTATAACTTTAATGATAATTTACTGAGTAATTTGCTAAGTAATTTATTGAGAATTTACTGTGAATTTAATAAGTGATTTACTCATAATATATTGAGAATTTTCTTACAATTTATTGAAAATTTTCAGAGTAATTTCCTTTGAATTTATTGAGTAATTCACCGATAATTAACTGAGTAATTTATAGAGAATTTATTGAAAATTTCACGAATAATTTATTGAGAATTTATAGAGTAATTTGCTGAGTAATTTTTTAAAAAATTTCTGCGAATTTACAGAGTAATTTACCAAGAATTTATACAAAATTTTCTAAGAATTTACAGAGTAATTTATTGAGTAATTCACAAAAAAATTTCTAATGATTTTCTAAGAATTTACACAGAATTTTCTAATAATTTACTAAGAATTTACTGAATAATTTTTTGAGAATTTTGCGTGTAATTTATTTAGAATTTTACTGAGTAATTTACTGAGAATTTATTGAGCAATTTACTACGAATCTACCGATAATTTACTGAGTAATTTATTGAGAATTTACTGCGAATTGACTAAGAAATTTACTGATAAATTCTTAAGTTTTTTACTGGGTAATTTAGTTGGAAATTACTAAGTAATTTATTGAGAATTTACTGAGTAAGTTACTAAGAATTTATTGATAATTTACTTAGACTTTATGGATTAATTTATTGAGAATTTAATAAGTAATTTACTTAGAATTTATTGAATAATTTACTGAGAATTTATAAAGTAATATACTGAGAATTTACAGGAAATTCACTAAGTAATGTTCGAATAATTTACTGAGTAATTTACTGAGAATTAACAAAGTAATTCACCAAATTTTTTTTGATAATTTTATGAGTAATTTACTATGAATTTACTGAGTAATTTACCAAGAATTTATACAGAATTTTCTTAGAAATTATTGAAAATTTTTTGAGTAATTTATTTAGAATTTATTAAATAATTTACTGAAAATTTACAGATAATTTATAGAGAATTTATTGAAAACTTAACGAGTAATTTATTGAGAATTTACTACGAATTTATGGAGTAATTTGCTAAATAATTTACTAAGAAATTACTTTGAATTTACCAAGAATTTATATAGAATATTCTGAGAATTTATTGAGTAATTTACTCATAATTTACAGATTAATTCACACAAAAAATTCCTGTAATTTTTTGAGAATTTAATCAGATTTTTCTGATGAATTACTAAGAATTTGATGAATAATTTATAGAGAATTTTAAGTGTAATTTACTGAGAAATTTCCTGAGTAATTTAGTGAGAATTTACTAAGTAATTTACTGGTAATTTACTGAGTAATTAACAGAGAATTTATCAATAATTTACTGAGTAATTTACTGATAAATTACTGAATAATTCACTCATTAATTTACCTGTAATTTGCTAAGAATTTAAGGAGTAATTTATTGAGAATTTACTCAGTAATTTACTTAGAATTTATTAAATAATTTACTAAGAATTTACAGATAATTTACTGTGTTATTTTCTTGGAATTTACAGAGTAATTTTCTAATAATTTACTGAGTAATTTACTGAGTAATATATCAAGAGTTTTTTGAGAACTTATCGATAATTTACTGAGAAATTTACGGAGAATTTATTGAGAATTTACCGAGTAATTTACTGAGAATTGACCTAGTAATTTACAGATAAATTTAGTGAGTAATTCACCGAATAATTTACTATGAATTTACTTAGTAATTTATTTAGAATTTACTCAATAAATTACTAAGAGTTTATTGAGAATTTACTGAGAATTTGTTGAGTAATTTTCTTGAACTTACCAATCATTTACGAAGCAATTTACTGAGAATTTACAGAGTTATTTACCACGAATTTACTATAACTTTAATGGTAATTTGCTGAGTTATTTATTGAGAATTTACTGTGAATTTAATGAGTAATTTACTCATAGTTTATTGAGAATTTCCTTAGAATTTATTGAAAATTTTCAGAGTAATTTACTTTGAATTTATTCAATAATTCAATGATAATTAACTGAGTAATTTATAGAGAATTTATTGAAAATTTAACGAATAATTTATTGAGAATTTACAAAGTAATTTGCTGAGTAATTTTTTAAAAAATTCTGTTAATTTACTGAGTAATTTACCAAGAATTTATACAAAATTTTCTGAGAATTTACAGAGTAATTTACTCATAATTTACTGAGTAATTCACAAAAAAATTTCTAATGATTTTCTAAGAATTTACACAGAATTTTCTAATAATTTACTAAGAATTTACTGAATAATTTTTTGAGAATTTTGCGTGTAATTTATTGAGAATTTTACTGAGTAATTTAATGATTAATTACTGAGAATTTATTCAGTAATTTAGTAAGAATCTACCGATAATTTACTGAGTAATTTATTGAGAATTTATTGCGAATTGATTAAGAAATTTACTGATAAATTGTTAAGTTCTTCACTAGGTAATTTAGTTGGAAATTACTACGTAATTTATTCAGAATTTACTGAGTAAGTTACTAAGAATTTATTGATAATTTACTTAGACTTGATGGATTAATTTATTGAGAATTTACTGATAATTTACTGCGTTATTTTCTTGGAATTTACAGGGTAATTTTCTAATAATTTACTGAGTAATTTACTAAGTAATTGACCAAGAATTTTTTGAGAACTTATCGATAATTAACTGAGTAATTTACAGAGAATTTACTGAGTAACTTACTGGGAATTTACTTAGTAATTTACAGATAAATTTAGTGAGTAATTCCCCGAATAATTTACTTTGAATTTGCTTAGTAATTTATTTAGAATTTACTCAGTAAATTACTAAGAGTTTATTGAGAATTTACTGAGAATTTGTTGAGCAATTTTTTAGGAACTTACCAATCATTTACGAAGCAATTTACTGAGAATTTACCGAGTTATTTACCACGAATTTACTATAACTTTAATGATAATTTACTGAGTAATTTGCTGAGTAATTTATTGAGAATTTACTATGAATTTAATGAGTTGTTTATTCATAATTTATTGAGAATTTTTTTAGAATTTATTGAAAGTTTTCAACGTAATTTACTTTGAATTTATTGAGTAATTCACCGATAATTAACTGAGCAATTTTTAGAGAATTTATTAAAAATTTAACGAATAACTTATTGAGAATTTACAGAGTAATTTGCTGTGTAATTTTTTAAATTTTTTTTGTGAATTTACTGAGTAATCTACCAAGAATTTATGCTAAATTTTCTGAGAATTTACAGAGTAATTTACTGAGTAATTCACAAAAAAATTTCTAATGATTTTCTAAGAATTTACACAAATTTTTTTAATAATTTACTAAGAATTTACTGAATAATTTGCTGAGAATTTTGCGTGTCATTTATTGAGAATTTTACTGAGTAATTTACTGAGAATTTATTGAGTAATTTACTAATAATCTACTGATAATTTATTCAGTAATTTATTGAAAATTTACTGCGAATTGACTAAGAAATTTACTTATAAATTGTTAAGTTCTTTACTGGGTAATTTAGTTGGAAATTACTAAGTTATTTATTGAGAATTTACTGAGTAAGTTACTAAGAATTTATTGATAATTTACTTAGACTTTATGGATTAATTTATTGAGAATTTACTAAGTAATTTCTTTAGAATTTATTGAACAATTTACTGAGAATTTATAAAGTAATTTACTAAGAATTTACCGAAAATTCACTAATTAATGTTCGAATAATTTACTGAGTAATTTACTCAGAATTAACAAAGTAATTCCCCAAATTTTTTTTGATAATTTTATGAGTAATTTACTATGAATTTACTGAGTAATTTACCAAGAATTTATACAAAATTTTCTTAGAAATTATTGAGAATTTTCTGAGTAATTTATTTAGAATTTATTAAATAATTTACTGAAAATTTACAGATAATTTACAAAGTAATTTATAGACAATTTATTGAAAACTTTGAATTCATTGAATTTACTTTGAATTCATTGAGTAATTCACCGATAATTAACTGAGTAAATTTATAGAGAATTTATTGATAATTTAACGAATAATTTAAAGAGTAATTTGCTGAGTAATTTTTTTAAAAATTTCCGTGAATTTACTGAGTAATTTACTCATAATTTACTGAGTAATTCACAAAAAAATTTCTAATGATTTTCTAAGAATTTACGCAGAATTTTGTAATAATTTACTGAATAATTTTCTGAGAATTTTGCGTGTAATTTATTGAGAATTTTACTGAGTAATTTAATGAGAATTTACTGAGTAATTTATTGAGATTTTACTGCGAATTGACTAAGAAATTTACTGATAAATTGTTAAGTTCTTCACTGGGTAATTTAGTTGGAAATTAGTAAGTAATTTATTGAGAATTTACTGAATAAGTTACTAAGAATTTATTGATAATTTACATAGACTTTATGGATTAATTTATTGAGAAGTTACATAGAATTTATTGAATAATTTACTGAGAATTTATAAAGTAATTTACTGAGAATTTACAGGAAATTCACTAATTAATGCTCGAATAACTTATTGAATAATTTACTGAGAATTAACAAAGTAATTCACGAAATTTTTTTTGATAATTTAATGCGTAATTTACTATGAATTTACAGAGTAATTTATACAGAATTTTCTTAGAATTTATTAAATAATTTACTTAAAATTTACAGATAATTTACAAAGTAATTTATAGATAATTCATTGAAAACTTAACGGGTAATTTATTGAAAATTTACTGCGAATTTATGGAGTAATTTGCTGAATAATTTACTAAGAAATTTCTTTGAATTTACCAAGAGTTTATATAGAATTTTCTGAGAATTTATTGAGTAATTTGCTCATAATTTACTGATTAATTCACAAAAAAAAAAAAACATTCTTGTAATTTTTTGAGAATTTACTCAGAATTTTCTGATAAATTACTAAGAATTTGCTGAATAATTTATAGAGAATTTTATGTGTAATTTACTGAGAAATTTCTTGAGTAATTTAGCAAAAATTTACTGAGAATTTATCGAGTAATTTACTGATGAATTACTGAATAATTCACTCATTAATTTACTTGTAATTTACTGAGAATTTACAGATAATTTACTGTGTTATTTTCTTGGAATTTACAGAGTAATTTTCTAATAATTTACTGAGTAATTTGCTAAGTAATTGACCAAGAATTTTTTGAGAACTTATCGATAATTAACTGAGTAATTTGTTGAGAATTTACCGAGTAATTCACTGGGAATTAACCTACGAATTTACTTAGTAATTTATTTAGAATTTACTCAGTAAATTACTAAGAGTTTATTGAGAATTTGTTGAGTAATTTTCTAGGAACTTACCAATCATTTACGAAGCAATTTACTGAGAATTTACCGAGTTATTTACCACGAATTTACTATAACTTTAATGGTAATTTGCTGAATAATTTATTGAGAATTTACTATGAATTTAATGAGTAATTTACTCATAATTTATTGAGAATTTTCTTAGAATTTATTGAAAATTTTCAGAGTAATTTACTTTGAATTCATTGAGTAATTCACCGATAATTAACTGAGTAAATTTATAGAAAATTTATTGATAATTTAACGAATAATTTACAGAGTAATTTGCTGAGTAATTTTTTTAAAAATTTCCGTGAATTTACTGAGTAATTTACTCATAATTTACTGAGTAATTCACAAAACAATTTCTAATGATTTTCTAAGAATTTACGCAGAATTTTCTAATAATTTACTGAATAATTTTCTGAGAATTTTGCATGTAATTTATTGAGAATTTTACTGAGTAATTTAATGAGAATTTACTGAGTAATTTATTGAGATTTTACTGCGAATTGACTAAGAAATTTACTGATAAATTGTTAAGTTCTTCACTGGGTAATTTAGTTGGAAATTAGTAAGTAATTTATTGAGAATTTACTGAATAAGTTACTAAGAATTTATTAATAATTTACATAGACTTTATGGATTAATTTATTGAGAAGTTACATAGAATTTATTGAATAATTTACTGAGAATTTATAAAGTAATTTACTGAGAATTTACAGGAAATTCACTAATTAATGCTCGAATAACTTATTGAATAATTTACTGAGAATTAACAAAGTAATTCACGAAATTTTTTTTGATAATTTAATGCGTAATTTACTATGAATTTACAGAGTAATTTATACAGAATTTTCTTAGAATTTATTAAATAATTTACTTAAAATTTACAGATAATTTACAAAGTAATTTATAGATAATTCATTGAAAACTTAACGGGTAATTTATTGAAAATTTACTGCGAATTTATGGAGTAATTTGCTGAATAATTTACTAAGAAATTTCTTTGAATTTACCAAGAGTTTATATAGAATTTTCTGAGAATTTATTGAGTAATTTGCTCATAATTTACTGATTAATTCACAAAAAAAAAAAAACATTCTTGTAATTTTTTGAGAATTTACTCAGAATTTTCTGATAAATTACTAAGAATTTGCTGAATAATTTATAGAGAATTTTACGTGTAATTTACTGAGAAAAGTAATTTAGCAAGAATTTACTGAGAATTTATCGAGTAATTTACTGATGAATTACTGAATAATTCACTCATTAATTTACTTGTAATTTACTGAGAATTTAAGGAGTAATTTATTGAGAATTTACTCAGTAATTTGCTTAGAATTTATTAAATAATTTACTAAGAATTTACAGATAATTTACTGTGTTATTTTCTTGGAATTTACAGAGTAATTTTCTAATAATTTACTGAGTAATTTGCTAAGTAATTGACCAAGAATTTTTTGAGAACTTATCGATAATTAACTGAGTAATTTGTTGAGAATTTACCGAGTAATTCACTGGGAATTAACCTATGAATTTACTTAGTAATTTATTTAGAATTTACTCAGTAAATTACTAAGAGTTTATTGAGAATTTGTTGAGTAATTTTCTAGGAACTTACCAATCATTTACGAAGCAATTTACTGAGAATTTACCGAGTTATTTACCACGAATTTACTATAACTTTAATGGTAATTTGCTGAATAATTTATTGAGAATTTACTGTGAATTTAATGAGTAATTTACTCGTAATTTATTGAGAATTTTCTTAGAATTTATTGAAAATTTTCAGAGTAATTTACTTTGAATTCATTGAGTAATTCACCGATAATTAACTGAGTAATTTATAGAGAATTTGTTGAAAATTTAACGAATAATTTACAGAGTAATTTGCTGAGTAATTTTTTTAAAAATTTTCGTGAATTTACTAAGTAATTTACTCATAATTTACTGAGTAATTCACAAAAAAATTTCTCATGATTTTCTAAGAATTTACGCAGAATTTTCTAATAATTTACTGAATAATTTTCAGAGAATTTTGCGTGTAATTTATTGAGAATTTACTGAGTAATTTAATGAGAATTTACTGCGAATTGACTAAGAAATTTACTGATAAATTGTTAAGTTCTTCACTGGGTAATTTGTTTGGAAATTAGTAAGTAATTTATTGAGAATTTACTGAGTAAGTTACTAAGAATTTATTGATAATTTACTTAGACTTTATGGATTAATTTATTGAGAAGTTACTTAGAATATATTGAATAATTTACTAAGAATTTATAAAGTAATTTACTGAGAATTTACAGGAAATTCACTAATTAATGCCCGAATAACTTATTGAGTAATTTACTGAGAATTAACAAAGTAATTCACGAATTTTTTTTTGATAATTTAATGCGTAATTTACTATGAATTTACTGAGTAATTTATACATAATTTTCTTAGAATTTATTAAATAATTTACTGAAAATTTACAGATAATTTACAAAGTAATTTATAGAGAATTCATTGAAAACTTAACGAGTAATTTATTGAAAATTTACTGCGAATTTATGGAGTAATTTGCTGAATAATTTACTAAGAAATTACTTTGAATTTACCAAGAGTTTATATAGAATTTTCTGAGAATTTATTGAGTAATTTGCTCATAATTTACTGATTAATTCACCAAAAAAAAAAAACATTCTTGTAATTTTTTGAGAATTTACTCAGAATTTTCTGATAAATTACTAAGAATTTGCTGAATAATTTATAGGGAATTTTACGTGTAATTTACTGAGAAATTTCTTGAGTAATTTTGCAAGAATTTACTGAGAATTTATTGAGTAATTTACTGATGAATTTCTGAATAATTCACTCATTAATTTACTTGTAATTTACTGAGAATTTAAGGAGTAATTTATTGAGAATTTACTCAGTAATTTGCTTAGAATTTATTAAATAATTTACTAAGAATTTACAGATAATTTACTGTGTTATTTTCTTGGAATTTACAGAGTAATTTTCTAATAATTTACTGAGTAATTTGCTAAGTAATTGACCAAGAATTTTTTGAGAACTTATCGATAATTAACTGAGTAATTTGTTGAGAATTTACCGAGTAATTCACTGGGAATTAACCTATGAATTTACTTAGTAATTTATTTAGAATTTACTCAGTAAATTACTAAGAGTTTATTGAGAATTTGTTGAGTAATTTTCTAGGAACTTACCAATCATTTACGAAGCAATTTACTGAGAATTTACCGAGTTATTTACCACGAATTTACTATAACTTTAATGGTAATTTGCTGAATAATTTCTTGAGAATTTACTGTGAATTTAATGAGTAATTTACTCGTAATTTATTGAGAATTTTCTTAGAATTTATTGAAAATTTTCAGAGTAATTTACTTTGAATTCATTGAGTAATTCACCGATAATTAACTGAGTAATATATAGAGAATTTATTGAAAATTTAACGAATAATTTACAGAGTAATTTGCTGAGTAATTTTTTTAAAAATTTCCGTGAATTTACTGAGTAATTTACTCATAATTTACTGAGTAATTCACAAAAAAATTTCTAATGATTTTCTAAGAATTTACGCAGAATTTTCTAATAATTTACTGAATAATTTTCAGAGAATTTTGCGTGTAATTTATTGAGAATTTACTGAGTAATTTAATGAGAATTTACTGCGAATTGACTAAGAAATTTACTGATAAATTGTTAAGTTCTTCACTGGGTAATTTATTTGGAAATTAGTAAGTAATTTATTGAGAATTTACTGAGTAAGTTACTAAGAATTTATTGATAATTTACTTAGACTTTATGGATTAATTTATTGAGAAGTTACTTAGAATATATTGAATAATTTACTAAGAATTTATAAAGTAATTTACTGAGAATTTACAGGAAATTCACTAATTAATGCCCGAATAACTTATTGAGTAATTTACTGAGAATTAACAAAGTAATTCACGAAATTTTTTTTGATAATTTAATGCGTAATTTACTATGAATTTACTGAGTAATTTATACATAATTTTCTTAGAATTTATTAAATAATTTACTGAAAATTTACAGATAATTTACAAAGTAATTTATAGAGAATTCATTGAAAACTTAACGAGTAATTTATTGAAAATTTACTGCGAATTTATGGAGTAATTTGCTGAATAATTTACTAAGAAATTACTTTGAATTTACCAAGAGTTTATATAGAATTTTCTGAGAATTTATTGAGTAATTTCCTCATAATTTACTGATTAATTCACCAAAAAAAAAAACATTCTTTTAATTTTTTGAGAATTTACTCAGAATTTTTTAATAAATTACTAAGAATTTGCTGAATAATTTATAGGGAATTTTACGTGTAATTTACTGAGAAATTTCTTGAGTAATTTTGCAAGAATTTACTGAGAATTTATCGAGTAATTTACTGATGAATTACTGAATAATTCACTCATTAATTTACTTGTAATTTACTGAGAATTTAAGGAGTAATTTATTGAGAATTTACTCAGTAATTTGCTTAGAATTTATTAAATAATTTACTAAGAATTTACAGATAATTTACTGTGTTATTTTCTTGGAATTTACAGAGTAATTTTCTAATAATTTACTGAGTAATTTGCTAAGTAATTGACCAAGAATTTTTTGAGAACTTATCGATAATTAACTGAGTAATTTGTTGAGAATTTACCGAGTAATTCACTGGGAATTAACCTATGAATTTACTTAGTAATTTATTTAGAATTTACTCAGTAAATTACTAAGAGTTTATTGAGAATTTGTTGAGTAATTTTCTAGGAACTTACCAATCATTTACGAAGCAATTTACTGAGAATTTACCGAGTTATTTACCACGAATTTACTATAACTTTAATGGTAATTTGCTGAATAATTTATTGAGAATTTACTGTGAATTTAATGAGTAATTTACTCATAATTTATTGAGAATTTTCTCAGAATTTATTGAAAATTTTCAGAGTAATTTACTTTGAATTCATTGAGTAATTCACCGATAATTAACTGAGTAATTTATAGAGAATTTATTGAAAATTTAACGAATAATTTACAGAGTAATTTGCTGAGTAATTTTTTAAAAAATTTCCGTGAATTTACTGAGTAATTCACAAAAAAATTTCTAATGATTTTCTAAGAATTTACGCAGAATTTTCTAATAATTTACTGAATAATTTTCAGAGAATTTTGCGTGTAATTTATTGAGAATTTACTGAGTAATTTAATGAGAATTTACTGCGAATTGACTAAGAAATTTAGTGATAAATTGTTAAGTTCTTCACTGGGTAATTTATTTGGAAATTAGTAAGTAATTTATTGAGAATTTACTGAGTAAGTTACTAAGAATTTATTGATAATTTACTTAGACTTTATGGATTAATTTATTGAGAAGTTACTTAGAATATATTGAATAATTTACTAAGAATTTATAAAGTAATTTACTGAGAATTTACAGGAAATTCACTAGCCCGAATAACTTATTGAGTAATTTACTGAGAATTAACAAAGTAATTCACGAAATTTTTTTTGATAATTTAATGCGTAATTTACTATGAATTTACTGAGTAATTTATACATAATTTTCTTAGAATTTATTAAATAATTTACGGAAAATTTACAGATAATTTACAAAGTAATTTATAGAGAATTCATTGAAAACTTAACGAGTAATTTATTGAAAATTTACTGCGAATTTATGGAGTAATTTGCTGAATAATTTACTAAGAAATTACTTTGAATTTACCAAGAGTTTATATAGAATTTTCTGAGAATTTATTGAGTAATTTGCTCATAATTTACTGATTAATTCACCAAAAAAAAAAAAACATTCTTGTAATTTTTTGAGAATTTACTCAGAATTTTCTGATAAATTACTAAGAATTTGCTGAATAATTTATAGGGAATTTTACGTGTAATTTACTGAGAAATTTCTTGAGTAATTTTGCAAGAATTTACTGAGAATTTATCGAGTAATTTACTGATGAATTACTGAATAATTCACTCATTAATTTACTTGTAATTTACTGAGAATTTAAGGAGTAATTTATTGAGAATTTACTCAGTAATTTGCTTAGAATTTATTAAATAATTTACTAAGAATTTACAGATAATTTACTGTGTTATTTTCTTGGAATTTACAGAGTAATTTTCTAATAATTTACTGAGTAATTTGCTAAGTAATTGACCAAGAATTTTTTGAGATCTTATCGATAATTAACTGAGTAATTTGTTGAGAATTTACCGAGTAATTCACTGGGAATTAACCTATGAATTTACTTAGTAATTTATTTAGAATTTACTCAGTAAATTACTAAGAGTTTATTGAGAATTTGTTGAGTAATTTTCTAGGAACTTACCAATCATTTACGAAGCAATTTACTGAGAATTTACCGAGTTATTTACCACAAATTTACTATAACTTTAATGGTAATTTGCTGAATAATTTATTGAGAATTTACTGTGAATTTAATGAGTAATTTACTCGTAATTTATTGAGAATTTTCTTAGAATTTATTGAAAATTTTCAGAGTAATTTACTTTGAATTCATTGAGTAATTCAATGATAATTAACTGAGTAATTTATAGAGAATTTATTGAAAATTTAACGAATAATTTACAGAGTAATTTGCTGAGTAATTTTTTTAAAAATTTCCGTGAATTTACTGAGTAATTCACAAAAAAATTTCTAATGATTTTCTAAGAATTTACGCAGAATTTTCTAATAATTTACTGAATAATTTTCAGAGAATTTTGCGTGTAATTTATTGAGAATTTACTGAGTAATTTAATGAGAATTTACTGCGAATTGACTAAGAAATTTAGTGATAAATTGTTAAGTTCTTCACTGGGTAATTTATTTGGAAATTAGTAAGTAATTTATTGAGAATTTACTGAGTATGTTACTAAGAATTTATTGATAATTTACTTAGACTTTATGGATTAATTTATTGAGAAGTTACTTAGAATATATTGAATAATTTACTAAGAATTTATAAAGTAATTTACTGAGAATTTACAGGAAATTCACTAATTAATGCCCGAATAACTTATTGAGTAATTTACTGAGAATTAACAAAGTAATTCACGAATTTTTTTTTGATAATTTAATGCGTAATTTACTATGAATTTACTGAGTAATTTATACATAATTTTCTTAGAATTTATTAAATAATTTACTGAAAATTTACAGATAATTTACAAAGTAATTTATAGAGAATTCATTGAAAACTTAACGAGTAATTTATTGAAAATTTACTGCGAATTTATGGAGTAATTTGCTGAATAATTTACTAAGAAATTACTTTGAATTTACCAAGAGTTTATATAGAATTTTCTGAGAATTTATTGAGTAATTTGCTCATAATTTACTGATTAATTCACACACAAAAAAAAAAACATTCTTGTAATTTTTTGAGAATTTACTCAGAATTTTCTGATAAATTACTAAGAATTTGCTGAATAATTTATAGGGAATTTTACGTGTAATTTACTGAGAAATTTCTTGAGTAATTTAGCAAGAATTTACTGAGAATTTGTCGAGTAATTTACTGATGAATTACTGAATAATTCACTCATTAATTTACTTGTAATTTACTGAGAATTTAAGGAGTAATTTATTGAGAATTTACTCAGTAATTTGCTTAGAATTTATTAAATAATTTACTAAGAATTTACAGATAATTTACTGTGTTATTTTCTTGGAATTTACAGAGTAATTTTCTAATAATTTACTGAGTAATTTGCTAAGTAATTGACCAAGAATTTTTTGAGAACTTATCGATAATTAACTGAGTAATTTGTTGAGAATTTACCGAGTAATTCACTGGGAATTAACCTATGAATTTACTTAGTAATTTATTTAGAATTTACTCAGTAAATTACTAAGAGTTTATTGAGAATTTGTTGAGTAATTTTCTAGGAACTTACCAATCATTTACGAAGCAATTTACTGAGAATTTACCGAGTTATTTACCACGAATTTACTATAACTTTAATGGTAATTTGCTGAATAATTTATTGAGAATTTACTGTGAATTTAATGAGTAATTTACTCATAATTTATTGAGAATTTTGTTAGAATTTATTGAAAATTTTCAGAGTAATTTACTTTGAATTCATTGAGTAATTCACCGATAATTAACTGAGTAATTTATAGAGAATTTATTGAAAATTTAACGAATAATTTACAGAGTAATTTGCTGAGTAATTTTTTTAAAAATTTCCGTGAATTTACTGAGTAATTCACAAAAAAATTTCTAATGATTTTCTAAGAATTTACGCAGAATTTTCTAATAATTTACTGAATAATTTTCAGAGAATTTTGCGTGTAATTTATTGAGAATTTACTGAGTAATTTAATGAGAATTTACTGCGAATTGACTAAGAAATTTAGTGATAAATTGTTAAGTTCTTCACTGGGTAATTTATTTGGAAATTAGTAAGTAATTTATTGAGAATTTACTGAGTAAGTTACTAAGAATTTATTGATAATTTACTTAGACTTTATGGATTAATTTATTGAGAAGTTACTTAGAATATATTGAATAATTTACTAAGAATTTATAAAGTAATTTACTGAGAATTTACAGGAAATTCACTAATTAATGCCCGAATAACTTATTGAGTAATTTACTGAGAATTAACAAAGTAATTCACGAAATTTTTTTTGATAATTTAATGCGTAATTTACTATGAATTTACTGAGTAATTTATACATAATTTTCTTAGAATTTATTAAATAATTTACTGAAAATTTACAGATAATTTACAAAGTAATTTATAGAGAATTCATTGAAAACTTAACGAGTAATTTATTGAAAATTTACTGCGAATTTATGGAGTAATTTGCTGAATAATTTACTAAGAAATTACTTTGAATTTACCAAGAGTTTATATAGAATTTTCTGAGAATTTATTGAGTAATTTGCTCATAATTTACTGATTAATTCACCAAAAAAAAAAAACATTCTTGTAATTTTTTGAGAATTTACTCAGAATTTTCTGATAAATTACTAAGAATTTGCTGAATAATTTATAGGGAATTTTACGTGTAATTTACTGAGAAATTTCTTGAGTAATTTTGCAAGAATTTACTGAGAATTTATCGAGTAATTTACTGATGAATTACTGAATAATTCACTCATTAATTTACTTGTAATTTACTGAGAATTTAAGGAGTAATTTATTGAGAATTTACTCAGTAATTTGCTTAGAATTTATTAAATAATTTACTAAGAATTTACAGATAATTTACTGTGTTATTTTCTTGGAATTTACAGAGTAATTTTCTAATAATTTACTGAGTAATTTGCTAAGTAATTGACCAAGAATTTTTTGAGAACTTATCGATAATTAACTGAGTAATTTGTTGAGAATTTACCGAGTAATTCACTGGGAATTAACCTATGAATTTACTTAGTAATTTATTTAGAATTTACTTAGTAAATTACTAAGAGTTTATCGAGAATTTGTTGAGTAATTTTCTAGGAACTTACCAATCATTTACGAAGCAATTTACTGAGAATTTACCGAGTTATTTACCACGAATTTACTATAACTTTAATGGTAATTTGCTGAATAATTTATTGAGAATTTACTTTGAATTTAATGAGTAATTTACTCGTAATTTATTGAGAATTTTCTTAGAATTTATTGAAAATTTTCAGAGTAATTTACTTTGAATTCATTGAGTAATTCACCGATAATTAACTGAGTAATTTATAGAGAATTTATTGAAAATTTAACGAATAATTTACAGAGTAATTTGCTGAGTAATTTTTTTAAAAATTTCCGTGAATTTACTGAGTAATTCACAAAAAAATTTCTAATGATTTTCTAAGAATTTACGCAGAATTTTCTAATAATTTACTGAATAATTTTCAGAGAATTTTGCGTGTAATTTATTGAGAATTTACTGAGTAATTTAATGAGAATTTACTGCGAATTGACTAAGAAATTTAGTGATAAATTGTTAAGTTCTTCACTGGGTAATTTATTTGGAAATTAGTAAGTAATTTATTGAGAATTTACTGAGTATGTTACTAAGAATTTATTGATAATTTACTTAGACTTTATGGATTAATTTATTGAGAAGTTACTTAGAATATATTGAATAATTTACTAAGAATTTATAAAGTAATTTACTGAGAATTTACAGGAAATTCACTAATTAATGCCCGAATAACTTATTGAGTAATTTACTGAGAATTAACAAAGTAATTCACGAATTTTTTTTTGATAATTTAATGCGTAATTTACTATGAATTTACTGAGTAATTTATACATAATTTTCTTAGAATTTATTAAATAATTTACTGAAAATTTACAGATAATTTACAAAGTAATTTATAGAGAATTCATTGAAAACTTAACGAGTAATTTATTGAAAATTTACTGCGAATTTATGGAGTAATTTGCTGAATAATTTACTAAGAAATTACTTTGAATTTACCAAGAGTTTATATAGAATTTTCTGAGAATTTATTGAGTAATTTGCTCATAATTTACTGATTAATTCACACACAAAAAAAAAAACATTCTTGTAATTTTTTGAGAATTTACTCAGAATTTTCTGATAAATTACTAAGAATTTGCTGAATAATTTATAGGGAATTTTACGTGTAATTTACTGAGAAATTTCTTGAGTAATTTAGCAAGAATTTACTGAGAATTTGTCGAGTAATTTACTGATGAATTACTGAATAATTCACTCATTAATTTACTTGTAATTTACTGAGAATTTAAGGAGTAATTTATTGAGAATTTACTCAGTAATTTGCTTAGAATTTATTAAATAATTTACTAAGAATTTACAGATAATTTACTGTGTTATTTTCTTGGAATTTACAGAGTAATTTTCTAATAATTTACTGAGTAATTTGCTAAGTAATTGACCAAGAATTTTTTGAGAACTTATCGATAATTAACTGAGTAATTTGTTGAGAATTTACCGAGTAATTCACTGGGAATTAACCTATGAATTTACTTAGTAATTTATTTAGAATTTACTCAGTAAATTGCTAAGAGTTTATTGAGAATTTGTTGAGTAATTTTCTAGGAACTTACCAATCATTTACGAAGCAATTTACTGAGAATTTACCGAGTTATTTACCACGAATTTACTATAACTTTAATGGTAATTTGCTGAATAATTTATTGAGAATTTACTGTGAATTTAATGAGCAATTTACTCATAATTTATTGAGAATTTTCTTAGAATTTATTGAAAATTTTCAGAGTAATTTACTTTGAATTCATTGAGTAATTCACCGATAATTAACTGAGTAATTTATAGAGAATTTATTGAAAATTTAACGAATAATTTACAGAGTAATTTGCTGAGTAATTTTTTTAAAAATTTCCGTGAATTTACTGAGTAATTTACTCATAATTTACTGAGTAATTCACAAAAAAATTTCTAATGATTTTCTAAGAATTTACGCAGAATTTTCTAATAATTTACTGAATAATTTTCAGAGAATTTTGCGTGTAATTTATTGAGAATTTACTGAGTAATTTAATGAGAATTTACTGCGAATTGACTAAGAAATTTAGTGATAAATTGTTAAGTTCTTCACTGGGTAATTTATTTGGAAATTACTAAGTAATTTATTGAGAATTTACTGAGTATGTTACTAAGAATTTATTGATAATTTACTTAGACTTTATGGATTAATTTATTGAGAAGTTACTTAGAATATATTGAATAATTTACTAAGAATTTATAAAGTAATTTACTGAGAATTTACAGGAAATTCACTAATTAATGCCCGAATAACTTATTGAGTAATTTACTGAGAATTAACAAAGTAATTCACGAATTTTTTTTTGATAATTTAATGCGTAATTTACTATGAATTTACTGAGTAGTTTATACATAATTTTCTTAGAATTTATTAAATAATTTACTGAAAATTTACAGATAATTTACAAAGTAATTTATAGAGAATTCATTGAAAACTTAACGAGTAATTTATTGAAAATTTACTGCGAATTTATGGAGTAATTTGCTGAATAATTTACTAAGAAATTACTTTGAATTTACCAAGCGTTTATATAGAATTTTCTGAGAATTTATTGAGTAATTTGCTCATAAATTACTGATTAATTCACCAAAAAAAAAAAAACATTCTTGTAATTTTTTGAGAATTTACTCAGAATTTTCTGATAAATTACTAAGAATTTGCTGAATAATTTATAGGGAATTTTACGTGTAATTTACTGAGAAATTTCTTGAGTAATTTAGCAAGAATTTACTGAGAATTTGTCGAGTAATTTACTGATGAATTACTGAATAATTCACTCATTAATTTACTTGTAATTTACTGAGAATTTAAGGAGTAATTTATTGAGAATTTACTTAGTAATTTGCTTAGAATTTATTAAATAATTTACTAAGAATTTACAGATAATTTACTGTGTTATTTTCTTGGAATTTACAGAGTAATTTTCTAATAATTTACTGAGTAATTTGCTAAGTAATTGACCAAGAATTTTTTGAGAACTTATCGATAATTAACTGAGTAATTTGTTGAGAATTTACCGAGTAATTCACTGGGAATTAACCTATGAATTTACTTAGTAATTTATTTAGAATTTACTCAGTAAATTACTAAGAGTTTATTGAGAATTTGTTGAGTAATTTTCTAGGAACTTACCAATCATTTACGAAGCAATTTACTGAGAATTTACCGAGTTATTTACCACGAATTTACTATAACTTTAATGGTAATTTGCTGAATAATTTATTGAGAATTTACTGTGAATTTAATGAGTAATTTACTCATAATTTATTGAGAATTTTCTTAGAATTTATTGAAAATTTTCAGAGTAATTTACTTTGAATTCATTGAGTAATTCACCGATAATTAACTGAGTAAATTTATAGAGAATTTATTGAAAATTTAACGAATAATTTACAGAGTAATTTGCTGAGTAATTTTTTTAAAAATTTCCGTGAATTTACTGAGTAATTTACTCATAATTTACTGAGTAATTCACAAAAAAATTTCTAATGATTTTCTAAGAATTTACGCAGAATTTTGTAATAATTTACTGAATAATTTTCAGAGAATTTTGCGTGTAATTTATTGAGAATTTACTGAGTAATTTAATGAGAATTTACTGCGAATTGACTAAGAAATTTACTGATAAATTGTTAAGTTCTTCACTGGGTAATTTATTTGGAAATTAGTAAGTAATTTATTGAGAATTTACTGAGTAAGTTACTAAGAATTTATTGATAATTTACTTAGACTTTATGGATTAATTTATTGAGAAGTTACTTAGAATATATTGAATAATTTACTAAGAATTTATAAAGTAATTTACTGAGAATTTACAGGAAATTCACTAATTAATGCCCGAATAACTTATTGAGTAATTTACTGAGAATTAACAAAGTAATTCACGAAATTTTTTTTGATAATTTAATGCGTAATTTACTATGAATTTACTGAGTAATTTATACATAATTTTCTTAGAATTTATTAAATAATTTACTGAAAATTTACAGATAATTTACAAAGTAATTTATAGAGAATTCATTGAAAACTTAACGAGTAATTTATTGAAAATTTACTGCGAATTTATGGAGTAATTTGCTGAATAATTTACTAAGAAATTACTTTGAATTTACCAAGAGTTTATATAGAATTTTCTGAGAATTTATTGAGTAATTTGCTCATAATTTACTGATTAATTCACACACAAAAAAAAAAAACATTCTTGTAATTTTTTGAGAATTTACTCAGAATTTTCTGATAAATTACTAAGAATTTGCTGAATAATTTATAGGGAATTTTACGTGTAATTTACTGAGAAATTTCTTGAGTAATTTAGCAAGAATTTACTGAGAATTTGTCGAGTAATTTACTGATGAATTACTGAATAATTCACTCATTAATTTACTTGTAATTTACTGAGAATTTAAGGAGTAATTTATTGAGAATTTACTCAGTAATTTGCTTAGAATTTATTAAATAATTTACTAAGAATTTACAGATAATTTACTGTGTTATTTTCTTGGAATTTACAGAGTAATTTTCTAATAATTTACTGAGTAATTTGCTAAGTAATTGACCAAGAATTTTTTGAGAACTTATCGATAATTAACTGAGTAATTTGTTGAGAATTTACCGAGTAATTCACTGGGAATTAACCTATGAATTTACTTAGTAATTTATTTAGAATTTACTCAGTAAATTACTAAGAGTTTATTGAGAATTTGTTGAGTAATTTTCTAGGAACTTACCAATCATTTACGAAGCAATTTACTGAGAATTTACCGAGTTATTTACCACGAATTTACTATAACTTTAATGGTAATTTGCTGAATAATTTATTGAGAATTTACTGTGAATTTAATGAGTAATTTACTCATAATTTATTGAGAATTTTCTTAGAATTTATTGAAAATTTTCAGAGTAATTTACTTTGAATTCATTGAGTAATTCACCGATAATTAACTGAGTAAATTTATAGAGAATTTATTGAAAATTTAACGAATAATTTACAGAGTAATTTGCTGAGTAATTTTTTTAAAAATTTCCGTGAATTTACTGAGTAATTTACTCATAATTTACTGAGTAATTCACAAAAAAATTTCTAATGATTTTCTAAGAATTTACGCAGAATTTTGTAATAATTTACTGAATAATTTTCAGAGAATTTTGCGTGTAATTTATTGAGAATTTACTGAGTAATTTAATGAGAATTTACTGCGAATTGACTTAGAAATTTACTGATAAATTGTTAAGTTCTTCACTGGGTAATTTAGTTGGAAATTAGTAAGTAATTTATTGAGAATTTACTGAGTAAGTTACTAAGAATTTATTGATAATTTACTTAGACTTTATGGATTAATTTATTGAGAAGTTACTTAGAATAGATTGAATAATTTACTGAGAATTTATAAAGTAATTTACTGAGAATTTACAGGAAATTCACTAATTAATGCTCGAATAACTTATTGAGTAATTTACTGAGTAATTTAATGAGAATTTACTGCGAATTGACTTAGAAATTTACTGATAAATTGTTAAGTTCTTCACTGGGTAATTTAGTTGGAAATTAGTAAGTAATTTATTTAGAATTTACTGAGTAAGTTACTAAGAATTTATTGATAATTTACTTAGACTTTATGGATTAATTTATTGAGAAGTTACTTAGAATAGATTGAATAATTTACTGAGAATTTATAAAGTAATTTACTGAGAATTTACAGGAAATTCACTAATTAATGCTCGAATAACTTATTGAGTAATTTACTGAGAATTAACAAAGTAATTCACGAATTTTTTTTTGATAATTTAATGCGTAATTTACTATGAATTTACTGAGTAATTTATACATAATTTTCGTAGAATTTATTAAATAATTTACTGAAAATTTACAGATAATTTACAAAGTAATTTATAGAGAATTCATTGAAAACTTAACGAGTAATTTATTGAAAATTTACTGCGAATTTATGGAGTAATTTGCTGAATAATTTACTAAGAAATTACTTTGAATTTACCAAGAGTTTATATAGAATTTTCTGAGAATTTATTGAGTAATTTGCTCATAATTTACTAATTAATTCACACAAAAAAAAAACATTCTTGTAATTTTTTGAGAATTTACTCAGAATTTTCTGATAAATTACTAAGAATTTGCTGAATAATTTATAGAGAATTTTACGTGTAATTTACTGAGAAATTTCTTGAGTAATTTAGCAAGAATTTACTGAGAATTTGTCGAGTAATTTACTGATGAATTACTGAATAATTCACTCATTAATTTACTTGTAATTTACTGAGAATTTAAGGAGTAATTTATTGAGAATTTACTCAGTAATTTGCTTAGAATTTATTAAATAATTTACTAAGAATTTACAGATAATTTACTGTGTTATTTTCTTGGAATTTACAGAGTAATTTTCTAATAATTTACTGAGTAATTTGCTAAGTAATTGACCAAGAATTTTTTGAGAACTTATCGATAATTAACTGAGTAATTTGTTGAGAATTTACCGAGTAATTCACTGGGAATTAACCTATGAATTTACTTAGTAATTTATTTAGAATTTACTCAGTAAATTACTAAGAGTTTATTGAGAATTTGTTGAGTAATTTTCTAGGAACTTACCAATCATTTACGAAGCAATTTACTGAGAATTTACCGAGTTATTTACCACGAATTTACTATAACTTTAATGGTAATTTGCTGAATAATTTATTGAGAATTTACTGTGAATTTAATGAGTAATTTACTCATAATTTATTGAGAATTTTCTTAGAATTTATTGAAAATTTTCAGAGTAATTTACTTTGAATTCATTGAGTAATTCACCGATAATTAACTGAGTAAATTTATAGAGAATTTATTGAAAATTTAACGAATAATTTACAGAGTAATTTGCTGAGTAATTTTTTTAAAAATTTCCGTGAATTTACTGAGTAATTTACTCATAATTTACTGAGTAATTCACAAAAAAATTTCTAATGATTTTCTAAGAATTTACGCAGAATTTTGTAATAATTTACTGAATAATTTTCAGAGAATTTTGCGTGTAATTTATTGAGAATTTACTGAGTAATTTAATGAGAATTTACTGCGAATTGACTAAGAAATTTACTGATAAATTGTTAAGTTCTTCACTGGGTAATTTAGTTGGAAATTAGTAAGTAATTTATTGAGAATTTACTGAGTAAGTTACTAAGAATTTATTGATAATTTACTTAGACTTTATGGATTAATTTATTGAGAAGTTACTTAGAATATATTGAATAATTTACTGAGAATTTATAAAGTAATTTACTGAGAATTTACAGGAAATTCACTAATTAATGCTCGAATAACTTATTGAGTAATTTACTGTAACAAGCCCGCGGGGGACCTCGCTACAGCTCGGACTCTCAAAGTTGTCACGGTTCTTAATCTGAACCAAAGAGTCCAAATCTGGCAAATCGTTTTGAGAAAATTGATTTTTGAAAAAGTAGTGCCAAACATGGACTGCTTTGCCAGATACAGAGTCGCCACCTAAATATTTTATTTTGGGAAATTTAGGAAACCCTGACTCGGTGCCAAAAAGGCCACGTGTCCGTCATCACCAAAGCTGCTTCGGCTCGGGAACTTGAGTACGATTGGGGAAGGTCACTTCGTGAGCACCCCCGCTTGCCCGGTCATAGACCGGCCTCTACTAACCATGATATCGATTTTTGAAAATATTGTGAGTTCTTATTCTGGTTTGTTAGCCTAGGTTACTATGTGATGCGCACAGCATATAAGTATAGACCAGGTCGCCTAGATTGGAACAAAACACTTCTTGTTTGTTTTTGAAAAGGGTTTGCTACCCGCAGGTAGGCTTTGAAACATTTTGATGATTTATTCCAATTTAAGCAACCCAACCTTCAACCACGGGCATTCAGGCAGTTATATCAGATAAGCAAATAGCCTCATGGTAAGCATGCTATCATGGCATTCACTCACACGCATGCAAGGATGCTAAAGCATAAAAACTCACCGAGTACTCCAAGCCAAAATAGAAACTATGTTAGAAATCATACATGATCCTAAATATACAGAAATGCCTAATGCAACACATGCAAAATGCAATTATAGCAGGCTCGGCTATTCTAAGAAGGCATGTGAAATGCTACAACTATCATGTATTCAACTTGGAATTGAAATACAAATGCAGTTAGTATGATGCGCCGAGCCCGGTGCATGCAAAACAGATGAATGATGCAAACATGCTATCATACTGTATGCTAATTTAAATATGCCCTAATCTAACCAACAAAAGCGGATAAATAAAAGGGAGAAAGACGTGGGGTTGGAAGACATACATCACACTCACCCACACTTATTACAGTTGTGCCCTCACTCGGAGGGTCCGAATAAATAATACAGTCTAAATATTACAGTCCCGAATAAAAGAATATTACAGATTTCTAATTAATTAATGAATTAACTAAGAAAGCAAATAAAAACTGGCGTGCAAGCCAGGGACTGCCTTGCTTCTGATGGATGATGCATGTCCGGATCGTCTTGCGCGGAAATCCACCGGAATGTCCCAATTAGCCTCTGTTTACACCTGTTCTTGAAATGCGTGCCAAGTTCCAAAAAGTTGCTGATTCCTCGTTTTGCTGCAACAGAGAGCAGAAAAGGGGCATAGCAATGTATTTGCACAGATATATGCATGTCTCGATTCTCGTGCCACCAATCACGCATACCGAGGCATGATGGCCGAAAAGTCGAAATGCACAACTCAATATAGGATGAATGCACATGAAACTACAGCTAAAACCTAACTCCATCATGGATAATCCTGAGTGTTGGTGACTGGGGAATTGAGACACATTCCGTCACTCGGAGTACGAAATGTACCTCGTTTCCCGTGCCCGGGCTAACTCCTATTCCGGACACGATGCGATATGCATGATATGGATGAAATGCAACTAATATACAATCCTAACATGCACAATGCTATGGAATGACATGCCTCGAAATGCGTACACACGGGCACGCGAATCGAGAAAATGACGGAATGCTGAAAATGAGGTGCCTCGAAATGCGTGCACGCGGGCACGCAAACCGAGGCGATGATATGTGTCTCGAAATGCGTGCACACGGGCACGCAAACTGAGGCGATGATAGATGCAATGGAAATGAGATGCCTCGAAATGCGTGCACGCGGGCACGCAAACCGAGGCGATGACAAATGCGGTGAAAATGAGATGCCTCAAAATGCGTACACGCGGGCACGCAAACCGAGGCGATGATAAATACAATGAAAATGAGATGCCTCGAAATGCGTGCACGCGGGCACGCAAACCGAGGCGATGACAGATGCGATGAAAATGAGATGCCTCGAAGTACGTGCACACGGGCACGCAAACCGAGGCGATGATAAATACAATGAAAATAAGATGCCTCGAAATACGTGCACGCGGGCACGCAAACCGAGGCGATGACAGATACAATGAAAATGAGATGGAAATGACAAATAGGCTTATACCAACATGAGTGAGCCTCAGCCACACTCACATCGGATGCCGATCGGATAAAAAAGAAGTGCCTCAAAATGCGTGCACACGGGCATGCAAACCGAGGCAATGGCAAATACAATGCAAATGACATGGAAATGACAAATGGACTTATACCAACATGAGTGAGCCTTAGCCACACTCACATCGGATGCCGTCGGATAAAAAAGAAGTGCCTCGAAATGCGTGCACACGGGCACGCAAACCGAGGCAATGGCAAATACAATGCAAATGACATGGAAATGACAAATAGGCTTATACCAACATGAGTGAGCCTCAGCCACACTCACATCGGATGCCGATCGGATAAAAAAGAAGTGCCTCGAAATGCGTGCACACGGGCACGCAAACCGAGGCAATGGCAAATACAATGCAAATGACATGGAAATGACAAATGGACTTATACCAACATGAGTGAGCCTCAGCCACACTCACATCGGATGCCGTCGGATAAAAAAGGGGTGCCTCGAAATGGGCGCACACGGGCACGCAAACCGAGGTAATGACAAAATGCAACAGAATGACAAATGGGCTTATACCAACATGAGTGAGCCTCAGCCACACTCACATCGGATGCCGATCGGATAAAAATGGAGTGCCTCGAAATGCGTGCACACGGGCACGCAAACCGAGGCGGTGGCAGAATATGATGAAATGATATGGAAATGACAAATGGACTTATACCAACATGAGTGAGCCTCAGCCGCACTCACATCGGATGCCGTTCGGATAAAAATGGAGTGCCTCGAAATGCGTGCACACGGGCACGCAAACCGAGGCAATGATGGAATGTGACGAAACATGGCAAAAATGATATGCAAGCATGCTAATGGAATTTCAGCAACAAAATATGGGGGAAAACAGTCCCGAAATGAAGCGAAATGACATGAAATGCAAGGAAATGTCCCGAAATGCAACATTAGGCACCCGAAATGGCCTATAGCTATGCTAAACATGCACAACATGGACATGAAATGCAAAGACAGAAGCTAGACAGTCCCAAAATAAGCACTTTTTCAGTTATAAACATGGCCAAACAGCAAATATAGGTATGGCAAAAATAGCATACAAGAATAGGGGCCAAAAGAGGGGTAATGAAGCAAGTAGTACAAGCTAAACCCAAACTGAAAAATTTCCTTCTACAACACTGAAGATGGACCAAAAATATGAACATTTACAGTATATGGAAACCTCAAAATCAGTATACAAACATGCTAAAAATATGATGCAAAATAAGGCTCAAAAGGTGCTAAAACATGAAGTATATAAAATAATCACCAAACAGAAAAAAAAGTGTGAATGAAACATGAAGTATAGGCCAAAACAAGGCCACTTTAAGTTCGGACCAAGGTCCAAAAACAGAAGCCAAGAGGGCTATCAACTTATGCAAAAATGAGGCCAAATAAGGGATTGAACTACAAGTGACACATGGAGACACCAAACAATGTTGAGCCCTTCTCCAATGTTGAAGAGGGGCTCAAAATAAGCCTTATATCAGTTTATAACATGCTCGAAAATAAATTGCTCATGGGTCAAAAATAGCATGCAAAACTATGACATACAAGATGGTCAATGAAGCAAGTGTATTATGGAGGGCTCAAACAGGGTTGAGCCCTTAATGAGAAGTGAAGATGAGCTCAAAAAATGGCCCTTTTCAGTTAGGGCCGGAGCTTGAAACAAAAAGCAAGAGGGGCTTAGAAATAGAACAAGAAAAAGGGTCAAAAGGGTAAAAGTACTACTTACCCTTGAAGATGCGAAATTTTGTTGCTTCTTGGATGGATTTGGAGCTTCTTTAGCCTTCAAGAATCCCTCCTTGCTGCTGGAAATGAGATGGTGGTGGTAGAGCTTGGTGATGTATAAGGAATGAAGGTTAGGGACTTAGGGTTTTTTGAAGAATTGAGAAGGAAGAAGATGGAGATGGCTATGGAGTCTTGAAGAGGATTTTTTCTAACCCTAGCAAAGAAGGCCACCAGCTGGTTATATGGATCAAAAAGGGGGTGCAAAGGTGGGGGGAAAGGAGGGTAAAACTCCCCCACAAAATATCCCCCGGATACAGAAAATATCTGGGGGATATTGCCCCACAGCTGTAAAGGGTACAGTGAGAAGAACACGGCCGGCCTCTTACTTTTGCTGGAGGTGGCCGGCCGGCCACACCCCCTAGCCGGCCGGCTAGGGGTCAAAAGGGTCAATGAGATTTTCTGGCCGGCCAGGTATTGGGGAGGTACCCCTATGTGTGTACAACACAACCATGTGGTTAAAATTCCAAGAAAGTTGGTCCAAGGGGTTCAACATTGGCTCGGAAAAAGGGGGTCAAAAGGGTCAATTTGAATTACTGGCCGGCCATGAACTTTTAGGGGCCTCTCAGGTGTGTACATCACAGATATGTGGTTCAAAGTTCGAGAAAAAAGGTCCAAGGGGTTCAACATTAGCCCGGAAGAAAGGGGTCAAAAGTGTCAGGTGACCTTAATGGCCGGCCACCAACTTTTATGGGCCTCCCAGATGTGTAGATCACAGATATGTGGTTGAAAGTTGGCAACACTACCCCTAAGGTATTCAACATTAGCCCGGAAGTTGGAAAAACGGGCGCCGGGAGGCTCCGGAGGAGAGATAACTGGTTGCTGCAACAATTGCTGGCCTCCCACCCTTCAGTGACCTTCCTCGTGATAAAACAGAGGTACCTGCCAAAAATGAACGAAAACCGTTGCAAAACGAACGTTCCGGGGCCAAAACACGCAGTTCGGGGTCCCGAAAATGGGCTGTTAAGCACCGAAAATGGCAATCGGCCACGAAGTGGGTTTCTCAGCCCCCAGTGTCCCCCAAAAGGGAGAAAATAGGAAGTATGCCAAAAATCAGAGCAATAGGAGGTGGTTAAGCGGTCCCGAACCGAGGCACACGGCCTGACGGCTCCGAAAACCGGGAACCGGACTCCGAAATGGGAAAAATGGCCTACGGCCACCAAATGTAGCCTACGGACATTGAGAGGTGGTCTACGGGACCTCTCCCTCCCCTCAGGAGAAGAAACAGAGAAAACCGAGTCTGGTTCGCAAACCGAGACAAGGCACAGAAAAGGGTTCGGAAGTTCGGAGGCAGGACTCACGGCCGCGACTCTGAAACTTTTGAATGAGCACATTATGCAACATCACCAAGCGTTCAATCGGTGACGTCTGAGTCTTAAGGTCGGTCAAAAATGGGGTGTCTACAGTTGCCCATCTTTGACAGAACTCGGAAGTCACAAGTGACGGGAGTAAATGTCAAAGCCCAGAGACGACCTATTTTTGACAAGGCCGAAGACTCAGACAAACATACAAGATAGAAAAAGATGTGCCCGCAGGCATGCCCGCAGGCAGGGGGCAAGATGCAAATGATATGCAAAAAGCCGGAGGTAACCCAATGATCGTGCAAATGCAGCAAGCTGTAACGAAGCAAGTATTCGCAAATAGATGCAACAGTTTTAAGCAAGAATGCAAAGCACCAACTACATTTCATGCAGTTAAGAATGCGGAGGATTACTCAATCCCCGCCACGTCTCACACGGAGAAGATACGATACCTGCGCGATTCGTCTGGTCGCACCAGCCTCAATTGAACCATACATACAATATCGTGCCTGCAAAAGAGAGAAATTGCAACAAGTACAATATGCTAACAACAAATATTTAACGCGATTCCGAAAGTTTCGACACACGCGGCGTCGGTGAGTGTATGCATCGCAATGCAAGAGTAGAACATACGTGACAACGCATGCTCAAACACAGAGGTATACAAATATCAAGAAATGTACATGACAATGTGAGTATGCCCACGAGAATGCAAGATAACGTGCATGAAAGTACAAAACGAGCATGAATCAGGGTGTTCATTTGTTGTGAAACAACGAGTACGGAAACGCGTGTTTCGGCGAAGGTAATTCGATCACGGCCTCCGATCTGCTTCTTTGAAAGGTTACAACTCATTCAAAAAGGATACACTTTGATTTCGATGAATGATGATGAGATGCATGTCAGAACTTGAAACCGAAGTCCCGACGGAGCAATTTCGCGACCGGAAGTGTACTTTTCTTGAACTTTTTCAGGTCCCGGGAACTCCGATCTTCCTCAAAATTTGCAGAGAGCTAGGTGAGCATGTGGGGAGCATGGCCGGTCGTTTATCTTCCCAAGGGGGGGTGTCCAACCGGTTTCCACAAAAGCTAATGGCTGGCCGGCCATTTCTGCAAAAAGCAGATGGCTGGCCAGCTAGAAAAAGAGGCCGGCCGGCCATGCCCTTTTCCCGGGGGCATTTTGGTCTTTTTGCCTCCTTTTTGCATGCCTTTTCAACCAAGGCTTGAGGCCTATAAATGGCAGCCGAACCTCACTTCATTTCATGCCTCTTTCAACACTTTTCTCTCCAGATCTGAGTTTCACGCGCGTTTTCCAACGCCCCGCGCAAATTGTTTTCACAAAAACACTCAGTTTCAAGCACTTTTGGAGCGATTAAATTCCGGCTTCGGAGCTTCTTTTTGCATTTTCACCACTTGAGGTAAGTTTATCTCAATATTTGGAATATTTTCTCGGGAGTTGACTTTTGTTGACTTTTCATTTCCCGAGAGTTGACTTTTGTTTACTTTTTCCAATTTTGCTCATTTTGCTCATTTTTTTTGCTTCCCTTTTGCAGATTCTTGAACATGGCGGGCAATTCTTCCCACGGTGGAGGCTTTCCAGGTGCCGGCGATGACTTCGATCCCATGACCCTACCCCCGAGGACTCGACCTTTCATTCCCGGGAGGTATCGTCCACCAGTACACGTTCTTCCACGTGCTGTCTTTCGCCACTTCACTAGTTTTGACGAGAGAGCACCCATGGACCTGCTTCTCAGAGAGCCGGAGCAGCATCTCTCTCACGAGGCCCGAGAGGTATTTACCTCATCTTCTGTATTTTACATTTCGTACCTTTGCCATGCTTGAGCACGCAGTTTTAGCTTATGACATAGTACTTTTGCTTGCATTTTGAACATGTAGTTTCAACACTCGAATTTCTGAACACTCGGCTCATTAATTAATTGCGAACACACAGCCCACATTAGCACACACAGCTCAAACACTGATTTGTCGAACACACAGCCCGAATTCGAAAGTGAACACACAGCCCACACTTTAAATTTCTGAACACGCAACCTTCTGATAGATAGTGAACACGCAGCCCACAATAGTTGGAATTTGAACACGCAGCCCAAATTTCAAAATTTCTGAACACGCAGCCCAGGTAGATAGTGAACACGCAGCCCACAATTAAACTGAAAGTTGAACACGCAGCCCAAATTTCAAATTCTCTGAACACGCAGCCCAGGTAGATAGTGAACACGCAGCCCACAATTTAACTGAAAGTTGAACACGCAGCCCAAAATTCAAATTTTCTGAACACGCAGCCCCGGTAGATAGTGAACACGCAGCCCACAATTTAAACTGAAAGTTGAACACGCAGCCCAAATTTCAAATTTTCTGAACACGCAGCCCAGGTAGATAGTGAACACGCAGCCCACAATTTAAACTGAAAGTTGAACACGCAGCCCAAAATTCAAATTTTCTGAACACGCAGCCCAGGTAGATAGTGAACACGCAGCCCACAATTAAACTGAAAGTTGAACACGCAGCCCAAATTTCAAATTCTCTGAACACGCAGCCCAGGTAGATAGTGAACACGCAGCCCACAATTTAACTGAAAGTTGAACACGCAGCCCAAAATTCAAATTTTCTGAACACGCAGCCCAGATAGATAGTGAACACGCAGCCCACAATTAAACTGAAAATTGAACACGCAGCCCAAAATTCAAATTTTCTGAACACGCAGCCCAGGTAGATAGTGAACACGCAGCCCACAATTTAAACTGAAAGTTGAACACGCAGCCCAAATTTCAAATTTTCTGAACACGCAGCCCAGATAGATAGTGAACACGCAGCCCACAATTTAAACTGAAAGTTGAACACGCAGCCCAAAATTCAAATTTTCTGAACACGCAGCCCAGGTAGATAGTGAACACGCAGCCCACAATTAAACTGAAAGTTGAACACGCAGCCCAAATTTCAAATTTTCTGAACACGCAGCCCAGGTAGATAGTGAACACGCAGCCCACAATTTAACTGAAAGTTGAACACGCAGCCCAAAATTCAAATTTTCTGAACACGCAGCCCAGATAGATAGTGAACACGCAGCCTACAATTAAACTGAAAATTGAACACGCAGCCCAAATTTCAAATTTTCTGAACACGCAGCCCAGGTAGATAGTGAACACGCAGCCCACAATTTAACTGAAAGTTGAACACGCAGCCCAAAATTCAAATTTTCTGAACACGCAGCCCAGGTAGATAGTGAACACGCAGCTCACAATTTAACTGAAAGTTGAACACGCAGCCCAAGTTTCAAATTTTCTGAACACGCAGCCCAGGTAGATAGTGAACACGCAGCCCACAATTAAACTGAAAGTTGAACACGCAGCCCAAATTTCAAATTTTCTGAACACGCAGCCCAGGTAGATAGTGAACACACAGCCCACAATTAAACTGAAAGTTGAACACGCAGCCCAAATTTCAAATTCTCTGAACACGCAGCCCACAATTTAACTGAAAGTTGAACACGCAGCCCAAAATTCAAATTTTCTGAACACGCAGCCCAGATAGATAGTGAACACGCAGCCCACAATTAAACTGAAAATTGAACACGCAGCCCAAATTTCAAATTTTCTGAACACGCAGCCCAGGTAGATAGTGAACACAATTTAACTGAAAGTTGAACACGCAGCCCAAAATTCAAATTTTCTGAACACGCAGCCCAGATAGATAGTGAACACGCAGCCCACAATTAAACTGAAAATTGAACACGTAGCCCAAATTTCAAATTTTCTGAACACGCAGCCCAGGTAGATAGTGAACACGCAGCTCACAATTTAACTGAAAGTTGAACACGCAGCCCAAATTTCAAATTTTCTGAACACGCAGCCCAGGTAGATAGTGAACACGCAGCTCACAATTTAACTGAAAGTTGAACACGCAGCCCAAGTTTCAAATTTTCTGAACACGCAGCCCAGGTAGATAGTGAACACGCAGCCCACAATTAAACTGAAAGTTGAACACGCAGCCCAAATTTCAAATTCTCTGAACACGCAGCCCAGGTAGATAGTGAACACGTAGCCCACAATTTAACTGAAAGTTGAACACGCAGCCCAAAATTCAAATTCTCTGAACACGCAGCCCAGGTAGATAGTGAACACGCAGCCCACAATTTAACTGAAAGTTGAACACGCAGTCCAAAATTCAAATTTTCTGAACACGCAGCCCAGGTTAATAGTGAACACGCAGCCCACAATTAAACTGAAAGTTGAACACGCAGCCCAGGTTAGAATTTGCATGTAGCTTATTTCACTTCATCGGCACACAGCCCATTTCATCTCATTGGCACACAGCCCATTCATTTCATTGGCACACAGCCCATTCATTTCATTGGCACACAGCCCATTTCATCTCATTGGCACACAGCCCATTTCATCTCATTGGCACACAGCCCATTCATTTCATTGGCGCACAGCCCATTCATTTCATTGGCACACAGCCCATTTATTTCATTGGCACACAGCCCATTTATTTCATTATTGACACATGTATTCATTCTGACTGCAGGCTTGCTCTCGTAGTGTGCGAGGGTATGGCTCCACCATGGCACGGGATTGGTATGCTGAGCTTCCGGAGGGTGTCCGGGATTTGGTAGACTTGGCAGGGTTCGGGCCCTTCTGCGTCGGGTTGTCACGCTGTCCTGCCAGGAGGACATTGATGGCGGCCTTGGTAGAGAGATGGTGGGACACCACCAATTCCTTTCATTTCTCTGCTACCGGGGACATGACCATGACCCCTTTTGACTTTGCTGTATTGACCGGCCTTGATGTCGGAGGTTGGCTCATCCCCTATGATGAGGATATGGGCGAGTGGGAGGCCGCCTGGACGTATCTACTGGGGGCTCGCCCACCCGTTGACAGGGTCTCTGGGAGAGTCCGATATACTTGGTTCTCCTCCCATTTCCGGCGGGCTGAGATGGTGCCCGAGACTCCCGAGGAGACAGAGCAGTATGCCCGTGGTTTCCTTATGTTCCTCTTCGGGACTACCCTGTTCGCCGACAGAGGGAACACCATTGGGCTATACCTGTTGAGCGCTCTAGTCGACCTATCACAGGTCCATCGATATGACTGGGGCGGCGCTGGCCTGGCTACCCTTTATTGTTATATGAGCGCGACCTCCCGCGGGCGGGGCGACTTACTTGGCGGCTACTGGAGAGCCTGGGAGGTACTTTCTGTCCCCTTGATTTACATTTTTGTTCTCATTACTTGTACATTGCACACACAGCGCACTTTTACAGTCTGTATTTTGCCCTCAGCATTCTGTATTTACATTCTGTACTGTTTTTCTCAGCTATGGGTGTATGTATACTTCCCATCATTAGCCCCAGAGCTGGAGGTGGTAGGGATTCCCGTGATCCCATATTCATTGATATTTGAGGGACCGCACCGGCCGAGACCTCGAGAGACCCTCCTTCGCTTGCGGCAGTACTTCGACACCGTGCGACATTCAGAGGTACCTCAGAACTTTCAGTTCTTTTCATTTTCATCTTTGATTTGCTCTGTATATTCTCGATTTCTGATTGGTATATGCATTTGTCATCCGCAGATTACATGGCAGCCCTGGGTGTCTCTGGATGATGGTCTCCGACTTCAGTACACCGGAGCGTCGGACATCTCCCAATATAGGGTCCTGCTCGAGGGGCCGGTTGGCAGGGTATGGTTCCTGGGGGAGCGCTTTCTGCGCCAGGTATGGGGGTATCTTTCTCAGGATATTCCCGCAGTACCTCCAGCCAGTATGCGGACTGCTGACAGGCTCTCTTTCTCAGAGGTAGTCGGCGCCATGCTGGGCAGTGATGCTTTACTACTTACTGAGGAGGGGGACTACGCCACTTACCGTCACATATATTTGATGCCTCCATTGACGGAAGCTCGTATCCCGATGATGAGGCCTACCGGTATGTCATCCTCGGGCCAGGCTCAGGCTGCAGGCGCCCCTTCTAGTAGCAGGGCTGGCACATCTAGGGGTGGGAGTAGACCGGTTCCTCCGACTCCGTCGATTCATCCTCATCTCGGATGGCCAGATATGCCTACTGAGTTGATGGCGTGGCAGTATGGGACTAGCTCTCCGACTCCGATTCCACTAGAGCCTCCGATGCCCAGTGATCGATACGCCATTGATCCGGACTCACCGCCGGTATGCTCCACTTTTGTCATTCATCATTTCAGATGTTTAGACACTCTTCTATTCACTGATGATTATGAGCTCATTTTTGTAGCCATCGCGAGGGTACATAGAGGAGGTGGTTGGATTGGTGGCCACACTCGAGGGCATGGTCCTGCGCAGAGAGGCACAGTTGTCTGTCGCAGGCATTCAGGTACCCTTCAGTTTTCTGGCATTTATCATACTTCTGATGACATGCTGATTTCTACTGCATCGATAGACTACTTGTGTAGAGCACATCTGACACACACCCCACTTGTACACTGTATTTACATGCACCCACTTTATGTAGCTTTTGCTTGTATCTGCATCTGATGTACATATTTGGACTGATGCATTTGAATTGAACTCTTTGTTTTCAGATGCCTTCATGGTCCGGTCAACCGCAGACCAGGCCACCTGGGCCTCATTGGGGAGCTGGGCCATCTGGGCCTCATCAGGGAGCCGGGCCTTCTGGGCCTTATCAGGGGGCGGAGTCATCTCGGCCTTCCCGAGGAGCCGGGCCATCTAGGCCTTTTCGAGGAGCTCGAGGAGGGCCCGTCCGCAGACGCAGGGCTCACGTTGTGGAGGTGGAGCCTGATGAGGAGGAGGAGGCCACCGATCGTCAGTTCGAGACATCTGCTGAGGAGGGGGGCTCCGGTTTTGGCTCGGGGAACAGGGGCGAGGCTGAGGGGAATCCTGAGGATGACAGCTCCGACTCAGATGATGGTGCGGAGATTGTCCCGCAGAAGAGGACGAGGCGTGCTTCTCGTTCCCGTTCCCGAGGACTTTGATGTTGCTATTTCCTGCTTTATTTTTCTTTTTGCTAGTAGTTTGTAGCACTTTGCACATTGTTAGGCAGTTTTATATTTGTAAAACTTGTACCTTTATCAGTTGTAAAGCATGATGAAATGAAATAGCTTTTGAAAAGGTGTTTGTATTTTAAACTTCTAGCATCATATCGCATCAATTTATTTCGCATGAGAATGAAATTGAATGGTAATGCGCATTGTGTAATCACCAAGTCAGGTAGTGAATCGACGCAACAAACTAAACAACTCAACTTACTAAGATATAACAAGACCTTAGGAAGTTTACAACTCGATAAGCAAAATGCAATAACTTGAACAATAATTGCTTAAACAGGGAGCAATGACTCAAAAACACGAAATACGTCCGCTCGACAGACAACTCGATAAGCAAAAACAACCACAACTCTATAAACAAAACTCAACAACAACAAAGTGTATTCCTGACGATCTGGGCATCGGAACGCATCCGAAACAGAGGGAGATAAAGGCCTTGGGTTCCCCCGTTGCATGGAAATGTTTGGAACTCTCCCTCAAAGGGTAAAACAGAGCCAAGGAGATACACTGCAGCATTGTCAGCCACCACTGGGAGCCGGCCGGCCATTTCTGTGGAGAGAGGTAGCTGGCCAGCCATTTCTGCAAAAAGTAAATGGCTGGCCAGCCAGAAAAAGTAGCTGGCCGGCCATTCAGTCCTGCAGCCGCCAGATTTTTGACACGTGTCCCCGTGAATAGTGTTTTTCCCTCTATAAAAGCCTCAACTTCGGGAACATTCATTTCATCTTAGTTTTAGGCAAAGATGGAGGCGTTTCTCGCAGAAAATATCACATCTTGGATTTTTTCTTTAGATGGTTCGGAAAAGTTGAATTTTCGGGGTTTCGGCTTGAATGCACTATTCACGCTGAGCCGTACTCCGGTACAGCCTCCTTTTCTCCATGCCGCGGCAAGGTTCTGGAATCCAGTGACGCATGTTTTTAGCTTTGGCGGCCAAGAAATGTGTCCCACTTTCGAAGATTTTCAGGTTTTGGAGTCTGAGTGCTCTGAAGTGATCTTGCCTCAGCTCCGTTTTGGTCACGCCCAGGCTTTAGGGCGGATGTGTGGGCTCACGGCGCATGACGCTCGATCTCTGATTTGCAGTGGGGAACTGGACATCCTCGGCTTGATCCATCGTTTTTCCGACGCCGGTGACCGCAGCAATCATTATTGGCAGGGCTTCCGGCAACACGCCCTCTGCTTATGTTTGTTGTCTCACTTTCTGCTTTCCTCGGGCTTCGGCGGGGCTAGCATTCGCCTGATTGAAGTCGCCCAAGGTTTGAGAGAAGGAAAGAGCTGTATTGCCATGACCTTGGCCGAGACGTTGATGGGTTTAGATTCTGTCTATCGCCGGGAGGCGACTAGGTTCGCTGGGAGTCCACTGCTGCTGCAGGTAATGTTTCCCACCCGACCTTACACATATATTTGCTCACGTCACTCGGCTCTCAGGCTCGATTTTTCTCACAAAAACCCTTGTCTTACTTTTCTCTCATCGTACATCTCTCTGTTCTTTATTCTCTCATTTTCCATCCCTCCCCTAGGTATGGTTAATGGACAAGTTGCAGGTTGTGGACTCTTGCCCAGCTTATTCAGCTCGAGGCTACTTCTTTCGGCAGCGCCTTGTCAATGCTCTTGACGAAAGGTGGTGGTTCGATTGGATGTGCAATTTGTCCGCAGACGGCATTGCTTGGCGTTGTCCTTGGCTCAACCTCCTGGCAATGAGCTATAGTATGTCCCGGCTGATTGGGATCCAATTGATTGGTCTAACCCACTGCGTATTTTATTTTCCGTTCCGGTTCCTGCGTCAGTTTGGTCATGATCAGACTTGCCCGCCGGAGGGGATTGAGTACCCAGCCGCTTTCCCGATCCGGGGCGCACAGCTTGCCCGCTATGCCACAGCATGGAGGACTAGAGAGCTCCTGGTTCCTGCTTCAACTTTCAGTTGCACTTTGTCCGATGAGTGCTTGGATTGGCTCAACGAGGAGGCACAGGTTGGGCCTAGCTTGGCATCAGATGCTTCATCCAGCTCTGGGAGGGGACGCAGAGATACTTGATTCGACTATGCCCCAAATTTATTGCTTATTTAGCATTTTCAAGTTTTCTTCATGAATGTACTAAAGAAGCAACCTCGATTGTAATGCAAGAGCAGGAGAACTCTATTTTGAAATCAATGAAATTGAAAGCTATGGTACTGAAAATTTTCCGCTTTTGGTCCAAAAATGGTCTTAGTCGTAAAAAGATTAATTTGAACAGAGTCAACTTTTATTAAAACTTTTCAAAACTATTTTCGATGTGGATCAGAATTGGACACGCCGAAAATCTGTCACTGAGATGCACAACCCCAGATCCCTGCAACTGGAAAGTTGCCCCTAGTCTGAAGAACAACGCGGCACTCCATAGCAACGGAAAGTTGCCCCTTGTCTGAGTAACTTTGCACCGTCGCGGCAACGGAAAGTTGCCCCTAGTTTGAACAGTACTGTACCGGAGATCGAAATAAATGCTGATGAATAAAGATGACTGAGATGATCAAAATGGACAAAGTTGATCGGGGAAAAATTTATGGCTGAACTTCGAGGTGAAGTTGCCTACGTATCCCAAAGATGGGAATCAAGCCTTACGTAGTTCAGGCTAAGGTTCACTCGAGTATTTTCACTCTCCTTTTGCGCTCTAACTTTTGCCAAGACCGCCCTTTGCGGGTTTTCAACCTTGCGAGCTCAGTTTTTATATTTTCTAATTTTTTATGCTCTGAATTTTGCCTAGGTCGCCCTTTCGGGTTTTCGGCCTAGCGAGCCTCTCAAGGATAATATTTCTTCAACTTGTCCATATTGATCGGTTGTGAGAACTCCAAGCCATCTAGATCCATCAGAACCACAGCTCCACCTGACCAGATAGCTTTGATGATGTAAGGACCAGTCCAATTGGGTTTGAACTTGCCCCTTGGGTCGTGGATGGGAGCTCGGTTGTCTTTGAGCACCAAATCTCCTTCTTTCAGATTCCTGGACTTAACCTTCTTGTTGAAAGCCTGGGCAATTCTGCGTCGATAGCCTTGGATGTGGTACAGTGCTTTCAGTCTTCTTTCATCAAAGAGCATGAGTTCTTCGAATCTGCTTTGCTGCCAATCTGCTTCGGCTATCTGGCATTCAGCCAATACTCGTAACGACGGAACCTCAATCTCAATAGGTAGAACAGCCTCCATTCCATAGACCAATGAATATGGAGTCGCTCCAGTAGAAGTTCTGATTGAAGTCCTGTAGCCCCACAGAGCAAATGGCAGCTTGTCTGGCCAATCCCGATAAGTTCCCACCATCTTCTGCAGTATATGCTTAATATTCTTGTTGGCGGCCTCAACTGCTCCGTTGGTCTGCGGCCGGTATGTAGATGACTTATGGAAAGCCACATTGTATTTCTCCAACAAGTCTATCACTTCTTTCTTGAAGTGGGAACCATTATCTGAAATTATTTCGTTTGGTACCCCGTAGCGACAGATGATGTTGTTTCTGATGAACTTTGCGACATGCGACGCCTTCAACACCGCGTATGATTGGGCCTCGACCCACTTTGTGAAATAATCTATCGCTACTAGGATAAACTCATGCCCGTTTGACCCCTTCGGGGTAACAGCTCCGATCACGTCAATTCCCCAGACTGAAAAAGGCCATGGCGAAGTCATGTTGTACAGTTTTGACGGCGGGATGTTCATGCGATTTGCATGAATTTGACACTTGTGGCATCGCCGAACAAAGCTAATACAATCCTCCTCCATGGTTGACCAGTAGTAACCCTGTCTGAGAATCTTTCTGGCCAGCATTACCCCATTCATGTGTGCACCGCACTCTCCTCCATGGATGGCTTCCATCAGGCGTTTTGACTCTTCAGCTTCTACACAGAGCTTATGCATTCCCAGATGACCCCTTTTGTACAGCTTACCCCCGCAGATGATAAACTGAGCAGCCATTCTTCTGACAGCCCTCTTATCCTTGGCATTTGCCCCTAGTGGATATGTCTCCTTTTCCAAGAAGTTCCAGATGTCGTAATACCAGGGGTTGCCGTCTTGAACCTCATCTATGGCGGAAATCGACTCGTATGCTGGCGTAAACTTTTGATCAATAATGACTGGACGCATCCGGACTCCGGACGGGATGTCTATCATAGAAGATAGAGTTGCTAATGAATCTGCAAACCTGTTGTTCTCTCTTACGAGATGGGTGAAATTTAGCTTCTCAAACCGAGGAATTAACAAATCCAAGGCTTGGTGGTAGATTATCATCCTTTCCTCCTTGACCTTCCAATCTCCTTTTGCTTGAGACACAACAAGGTTCGAGTCCCCAATGACGTCCAACCGTTTTGCCCCTAGTTCCAAGGCTGCTTCCAGGCCAGCAATACATGCCTCATACTCTGCTTCATTATTGGAGACTTTGAATCGGAGCTTGAATGCTAAAGGGATACGGGAATCATCAGGCGCTATCAGCAACACCCCTATCCCATACCCATACTGGTTTGACGCTCCGTCAAAGTACATTGTCCAAGTTTCATCTTCGACGTGCAGAATAGCTTCATCTGGGAATAGATACTCAACCGCTTCATCCCCCTCAACCGGGTGGTCGGCAAGGAACTCCGCTACCGCTCTACCTTTTACTGACTTGCGCGTTACATACTTCAAATCAAATTCGGAGAGCAACAGCAGCCAACGAGCTAGCCTACCCGTAAGTGCTGGTTTCTCGAAAAGATATTTGATGGGATCCAAACGCGAAACCAACATTACAGAGTGGGCTAACAGGTAGTGCCGCAGCTTCCTGGTTGCCCATACCAAGGCCAAACAAGCCTTCTCCAGCGGTGTATAGCGGGTCTCGTAATCCAGCATCTTTTTGCTCAGATAGTAAATGGCTCTTTCCACTTTGTCTTCTGACTCCTGCGCGAGCATGCAGCCCATGGTAGTCTCAGTTACCGAAAGGTACAATATCAACGGTCTCCCTGGTTCTGGCGGTGACAACACGGGTGGGTTCTGTAGATATTCTTTGATCTGCTCAAAAGCTGCTTGACATCGGCCGTCCCATTGGAATTTCTTTCCTTTCTTCAGGAGACCAAAAAGTGGTTCACAAGTCAAGGTTAATTTAGAAATAAACCGTCTTATGAATTGCACTTTACCCAGAAAGCCTCGCACCTCCTTTTCAGTCTTTGGTGGTGGCATTTCTAAGATGGCCTTGATTTTGGAAGGGTCGACCTCGATGCCCCTTTGTGTGATCAGAAACCCTAGCATCTTCCCTGCTGTGACACCGAACGTGCATTTCTGGGGATTCAGTTGCAGCCGAAACTCCTTGATCCTTTGAAAGAATTTTTGTAAGGCGGTGTAGTGGCCTTCTCTATCTTTGGACTTGACAATCATGTCGTCCACGTACACTTCGACCTCTTTATGGATCATATCATGCAATATTGTAGTTGCTGCCCGTTGATACGTAGCTCCAGCATTCTTCAACCCGAATGGCATCACTCTATAGCAATATGTACCCCACGGGGTAGTGAACGCAGTCTTCTCCCGGTCTTCGGGTGCCATCACTATCTGATTATAGCCTGAGAAACCATCCATAAACGAAAGCAAGGCGTGTCCTGCCGTGAAATCTACCAATTCGTCAATGTGCGGCAAGGGGAAGTCGTCCTTCGGACTGGCCTTGTTCAAATCTCTGAAGTCTACACAGACCCGAATTCTGCCGTCCTTCTTTGGCACCGGAACTATGTTGGCCAACCAAGTTGGATATTCAGATACCAGCAGGAACCCTGCGTCAATTTGCTTGGTGACCTCTTCCTTAATCTTGAGGGCCCAGTCCGGGCGAATCCTTCTGAGTTTCTGTTTGACAGGGCGGGCCTCTGGATCAAGAGGGATCCGGTGCTGTACAATCTCAGGATCGATTCCAGGCATGTCTTCATAGGACCACGCGAAAACTTCTTTGAAATCTTTTAATAAAGCGACTAAGCGCTCGCGCTCCTCTGAAGACAACGTGGACCCGATCTGGACCAGCCGCGGGTCCTTCTCAGTACCAACATTCACAGTAGTGATTTCATCCATTAAAGGTTTAACAAATCTTTCCTGCTCTTGATTAATTAATCGTTGCAAAACTGGGGGAATTTCTTCCTCGCTGTTTTCATCAAAATTTTGAAAATCCTGATTTAAGCAATAAATCAAAGGCACAGAAAAATACTCAGAAACCACATCCGTATCATTCTCATTAAATACTTCCAAGCCGTCAGATTCCTCTGTTACAACAGACTCAAAAGAAAATGAAAAAGACGACCTAGACAGGACTGTGGTATCTGGGTTATCACCCCCAAGAATACCGGACTCAGACTCAGTCGAGCTGGAATCTGATTCCGACGCAGAAGATTCGGTAGAATCAGATTCCGGCTCACTACCTGACCCGGAACTGCTAGATAAAAAGCCTTCTTCATACTGCCAGATGAGAGAAGGTGCGATAGATGCATCCAAGATCGGCGCTGGAAAGCCCGCAGCTATTTCATCTCCAATCGCAGAAACCGAAGAGTTATCCCCCAAGCACTCTTGGCCGATCGGAGGATCTGATAGTAGACTCGCCAGTGCTACCCCCATTTCCAGCTCTGTACTCTCAGGATCCACTGTTTCACATTGCTCAACCTCAGTTGGTGGGTCTGTCTGCGCTTCGGCAACGTCATCCCCAGATAATTGTATGTCGAAGAAGATTTCAAAACCAGGCACGCGCTTCCTCTCCGCGTTTTTCCATGGCTCCGGGAAGCCACAGAATGGAAAATCTTCCCCCTCCCGGACGAAACGTCCGTTTAGGGTACCCCAGATGGGCCTGTGTATTAAGTCAAATGGCTTCCCAGCCCTCTTTGCCTTGGCTCTTCCGGCCATTTCTTTTCCTTTCCTCAACCAGTCCTATTTGGTGGGCAGATAACCCAGTCCAAAGGTGTGAGGGTTGTGTGGCACTTCGGCCAACACTGAGACGCCTTTCCGGCCACTTCTCCCTAATCCCATTCCAGGGGTATGTTTTAGCTTGTTCATGAGGTAGATAGATTGTGCACTGACATACATGCCCTCATTCACAGCCATGACATTCTGCACCACTTGAGCCTCGGCCAAAGTGAACCCCGACAAAAACACATCCTCCGTGCCGTGCTCGATCTCCAAGACAGGTGTGGACACTTCCGGCGGCGGATGGATTGATGAATTCCCAAAAACGATCGCTACCCCTTTCCCGTGAGGGTATTTCAGCATTTGATGTAGAGTGGAAGAGACTGCTTTGACCTGGTGCAACCACGGTCGCCCCAAAAGTAAGTTAAAGGTTGCGGGAACGTCCAAGATATGAAATTCGATACTGTGTTGTCCTGGACCAACCTTAGTTTGAATTTTAACAGTCCCCATCACTTCTCTGCTGGTATTGTCATATGCCCTGATCACTTGAGTGGTTGGGATGAAATCCACGGGTTTTAACCCGATTGCATATGCCGTTCTGGTTGGGCAGACATTAATCGCAGATCTAGTATCAACAAGTACCACCGGTATCCACTTATCTCTACATTCCACAGAGATGTAGAGAGGCTTGTTATGATTTGCACCCTCAAGCGGTAGCTCCTTGTCCGAAAAAGTTAATGCCGGGGAACCTCCTCCCGGAAAAACCAGCCCAACCAGCTGTTCAGGCGTGGTGTCTATGGAAAGTTTCGACTTGTCCATGGCAGATAGGACAGCTTCTCTGTGTACTCGTGATGCCATTAGCAGTCCCCAGATGGAGATGTCTGCTTGTATCTTTTTTAACTGTTTCAGCACAGCTTCATCCTCAATCTGCTTCTCCTTCTGTCTCTCCGCTTCTCTGTCTTTCCCGGATGCTTCGGGTTGGTCTAGGTGTGGGGGCTTGAAGTACCGCCCACTTCTTGTCATGTGGTCCACTTCATCTAGATACCAAGTATCATCCGGCTGGCCATTTCCCCAGTCTTCATCGGTGTGGGCAAGACACAAGTCGTCATCTTCCCACCACATTCCGCTGGCAGCCAACAGACATCTGTCCGGCTCCAGTCTACTCGCACTCTCAGTGCTCTCTGTCCATATGCTCGCAGCATTGTCTGTCTTCGTGCACACAGCACTTTCGGTCCCCTCAGGGCCCTTTGCCTTTCTGGCTCTCTCAGCTTCCTCAAACTTTTCTTGTTCCAACTGCGTCAGTACAGTTGTTTGTTCAACAGTTCCCACATCCGTAATGCCCATGTCCTGAGCGGAATTCTTAACACCGGCACTCTCCGGCGATACAACTTGATTTTCGGCCGTTCCGGCCACAACTGATATTTCTGCCCCTGCCGGGCTCTGTTCTGATTGGGCTTCCCCCACTGCATCCGGTTGATCTTCAAGCCATCCAGTGGCCTCCTCTGATCCCTCATAATCATACCAATTAATTGACGCCTCCCCCAGTTCCTGGTCATCAAGAAGTTGCAGATTAGCAAAGTCCTCCTCTACGGTTGTCGGCTCATCTGCCCATAGCCCAGATCCATCCCCTCGGATCATGCATAGTTCTCCTGTCTCGGGAAATTCTACACTTAGCCCATTTCGGCTCGTTGATAGGATGTACTTGCTTGGATCATAAGCTCCTCCAGCAAAATTTTGCCCAGTCTTAGATTCGGCAATCTCATTTTCCTCCAAAATCTGCCCTGCCCTGTCTTCGACGGTCACCACCATCGGTTCTGGTTGGGTTTTGGAGATGTCCACCATGCACAAGAAGTTAGTGCAATCGGGGAGGAGCACCTCCGGCTTGGGTAGGTGGGTGGGCGTAATATAGATGCTAGGATCGTAGGATACGACCCCAGTCTGGATGAAGTTAATTCTGTTGGGAGGGGGAGGTTGGTTATGTGGTGGGAGAGGGTTGGTTGTGACATTAGGTTTATCAGGAGGCGCGATCACCTGTTTGTCAATAAGATCTTGGACCTCATGACGTAATCTGCAACAACGGTCGGTGTCGTGACCGTGTTGTTGGTGGTATGCGCAGTACTTTGACGGGTCGTAAGAGGGGGGGAGTGGATTTGGTAATGGCTTTGGTTCTAGGGGTTTTAAATGATTTTTCCTGATCAATATTCCCAGAACCTTGGACAGGGGCATGTATAGTTGGGTGAAGGTTCTCTGGCCCCGGGGTTGGAATCGGTTGTTTTGTGAGTTGCTTCCGGACGCGCCGGAGAATGGTGTGGCAGTCATGGGTCTTGGAGGGGGAGGGGGAGTGGTGGTGACCATACCAACTTCCAAGGCTCTCGTGTTTGCAGCGCCACTCGGGCCCGCATTGTTGTTGCGATTGAAGGTTCTCCTCGGTTGTTCTCTGTCCTGGTCAAACAGACCTTGTCTCATAGCATCTTCTATTTGCACCCCCATATCATGTAAGTCTGCAAAAGTGGGGAAGGGGACTACGATCATCCTCTGCATTAACTTGGGGTGGAGATTGCGCACAATCATCCGAATCTGATCTTTGTCAGTGGGCCTTAGAGTCATCGTTGACGCCTTTGCCCTCCATCGGATCACAAAGTCCGAGAAAGATTCCTTAGGCTCTTGCCTTGTCGTTTCAAGATCACGGGTTGTGATCTCGATTTGAGTGTTGTATGAATATTGTGTGACAAAGGCCTCAGCCATCTCATCCCAGTTCTTCTTCACTTCGTCTTGCAATCTTGCGTACCAATGGGAGGCCACACCCGACAGGGTTCGGCCGAATAATGAGAGCTTCTGTGGTCGTGTTAGGCCCATTGGCCACAAGACATCCGCAAACAGTCGGATATGGACCATGGGGTCGCCGGTCCCGTCAAAACGGTCGATTTGTGGCATTTTGAACCTATCGGGGAGTGTTACGGCCTCCTCGGTATATCCATCTCCGATATCCGGCATAGCCTTGGCCCCTTGGGATTTCTTGAAAAGCTTCTCCAGTTTGCTCAATTTCAGAGCTGTTTGATCAACCTCGACCTCGGATGGAGAGTCCGGGTGATTGGATGTATGGACCTTGGACAGTTGTGGTGGAATCGGGGGCGGAGCTGGCCCCGTTGGAAGACTTATGTCCTCTTGTAAGTTTTGAATAGTCGGCACAGTATTCTGAGTGTTGGGAGGGACGTCCTGAATAACAGGAGCCTTCTCAGGTAATGGGGCTCCTGTCGGAGGGGGGATTTGGTGTGAGGCAGATGCTGTACTCTGTTGTTGCAGTCTAGTAATCAGTTCAGCCTGCTGGGTCATAATTTCAGCTTGCTGCTTAGCGAGTTCATCTCGGCGGACGGCATCTTGTTGCATAGCCCGCATGGTTTCCTGCATCTGGCGTATCATATCCTCAACCCCTGTCGGTGCCGTCATACTGTTTCGATTTGTCTGAACTACCGATAGATCTGTCTCAATGGGGACCTCAATCCAATTGTCCACTAATGAAGGATACCACTATTCTGGTGCTCTTTGTTCAGATGCACTGCGCTTTCTCTGTTTCCTTCTTGTAACAGGGGGTAGAGAATGGAACACTGGCTGTCCGTCGATTAGATCCTCAGATCGGTGGAGTCGACGACCTCGTGTCCAAGGTGCTTGGGGAATGCCTGTTGGGTCGGAAGCAATGGTGCTAAAACTGACCTAGCAAAAGATAAATAAAGCGAAAAGGAAATAAATAAACAGATAAACGGACAGCACAACAGCTTAAAATAAAATGCAAGACATTCAGTCGGGCATAATCAACACGCAGTCAATAAGCTGAATACACACTGTCCTCAAACACTGGTTATTATCCCTGTATCACTGTTCCCTAAAACAGAATCTGATATCCGCAGATAACTAATCCTCAAATACTGGCTGATGCCCGCAGGCCTTAATACCGTCAATACTGAACTGATGCCCGCAGGCTTGATGCTGTCAATACTGAACTGATGCCCGCAGGCTTGATGCTGTCAATACTGAACTGATGCCCGCAGGCTTGATGCTGTTAATACTGAACTGATGCCCGCAGGCTTGATACTCAAACCCATATACTGATACATGCATTCCTGTAGAGACGCACTCTAAAGCACATAACAGATAAGTGAGAGCCAAAACACCCCTATGTTGGGGTAGGGTTTCCCTGTCCTATTTTGTCAGGGGCTAGGGTTTCACTACGCACGCAGTGGTTTCAAACAACCTATAAACAGGTAAGCAACCTGTCCTAATTTAGAATGGTCACTATGGATCCGAATATGCACTAGGTCGAATGGTCAAAGAGGGTGCCCCGGTAAAACCGGGGTTTGTGTTCCCATACTGGCAGAGCCCACAACCGGTCAGCCTTATGGTCATGCCTTGACAAGACAAGCCTCCGGCAAACCGTTCAGGAATAGCAGATGGAAAACACGGTGTCCTAGGCGCACCAATGCAAATGCAATGCAAAGAAACACACAAGTGTAGTCAAAAACAGATATCATGAGTTCGAGTCAAGTTCTCTAAATCCCCAGCAGAGTCGCCAGAAACTGTAACAAGCCCGCGGGGGACCTCGCTACAGCTCGGACTCTCAAAGTTGTCACGGTTCTTAATCTGAACCAAAGAGTCCAAATCTGGCAAATCGTTTTGAGAAAATTGATTTTTGAAAAAGTAGTGCCAAACATGGACTGCTTTGCCAGATACAGAGTCGCCACCTAAATATTTTATTTTGGGAAATTTAGGAAACCCTGACTCGGTGCCAAAAAGGCCACGTGTCCGTCATCACCAAAGCTGCTTCGGCTCGGGAACTTGAGTACGATTGGGGAAGGTCACTTTGTGAGCACCCCCGCTCGCCCGGTCATAGACCGGCCTCTACTAACCATGATATCGATTTTTGAAAATATTGTGAGTTCTTATTCCGGTTTGTTAGCCTAGGTTACTATGTGATGCGCACAGCATATAAGTATAGACCAGGTCGCCTAGATTGGAACAAAACACTTCTTGTTTGTTTTTGAAAAGGGTTTGCTACCCGCAGGTAGGCTTTGAAACATTTTGATGATTTATTCCAATTTAAGCAACCCAACCTTCAACCACGGGCATTCGGGCAGTTATATCAGATAAGCAAATAGCCTCATGGTAAGCATGCTATCATGGCATTCACTCACATGCATGCAAGGATGCTAAAGCATAAAAACTCACCGAGTACTCCAAGCCAAAATAGAAACTATGTTAGAAATCATACATGATCCTAAATATACAGAAATGCCTAATGCAACACATGCAAAATGCAATTATAGCAGGCTCGGCTATTCTAAGAAGGCATGTGAAATGCTACAACTATCATGTATTCAACTTGGAATTGAAATACAAATGCAGTTAGTATGATGCGCCGAGCCCGGTGCATGCAAAACAGATGAATGATGCAAACATGCTATCATACTGTATGCTAATTTAAATATGCCCTAATCTAACCAACAAAAGCGGATAAATAAAAGGGAGAAAGACGTGGGGTTGGAAGACATACATCACACTCACCCACACTTATTACAGTTGTGCCCTCACTCGGAGGGTCCGAATAAATAATACAGTCTAAATATTACAGTCCCGAATAAAAGAATATTACAGATTTCTAATTAATTAATGAATTAACTAAGAAAGCAAATAAAAACTGGCGTGCAAGCCAGGGACTGCCTTGCTTCTGATGGATGATGCATGTCCGGATCGTCTTGCGCGGAAATCCACCGGAATGCCCCAATTAGCCTCTGTTTACACCTGTTCTTGAAATGCGTGCCAAGTTCCAAAAAGTTGCTGATTCCTCGTTTTGCTGCAACAGAGAGCAGAAAAGGGGCATAGCAATGTATTTGCACAGATATATGCATGTCTCGATTCTCGTGCCACCAATCACGCATACCGAGGCATGATGGCCGAAAAGTCGAAATGCACAACTCAATATAGGATGAATGCACATGAAACTACAGCTAAAACCTAACTCCATCATGGATAATCCGGAGTGTCGGTGACTGGGGAATTGAGACACATTCCGTCACTCGGAGTACGAAATGTACCTCGTTTCCCGTGCCCGGGCTAACTCCTATTCCGGACACGATGCGATATGCATGATATGGATGAAATGCAACTAATATACAATCCTAACATGCACAATGCTATGGAATGACATGCCTCGAAATGCGTGCACACGGGCACGCGAATCGAGAAAATGACAGAATGCTGAAAATGAGGTGCCTCGAAATGCATGCACGCGGGCACGCAAACCGAGGCGATGATATGTGTCTCGAAATGCGTGCACACGGGCACGCAAACTGAGGCGATGATAGATGCAATGGAAATGAGATGCCTCGAAATGCGTACACGCAGGCACGCAAACCAAGGCGATGACAAATGCGGTGAAAATGAGATGCCTCAAAATGCGTGCATGCGGGCACGCAAACCGAGGCGATGATAAATACAATAAAAATGAGATGCCTCGAAATGCGTGCACGCGGGCACGCAAACCGAGGTGATGCCAGATGCGATGAAAATGAGATGCCTCGAAGTACGTGCACACGGGCACACAAACCGAGGCGATGATAAATACAATGAAAATGAGATGCCTCGAAATGCGTGCATGCGGGCACGCAAACCGAGGCGATGACAGATACAATGAAAATGAGATGGAAATGACAAATAGGCTTATACCAACATGAGTGAGCCTCAGCCACACTCACATCGGATGCCGATCGGATAAAAAAGAAGTGCCTCGAAATGCGTGCATACGGGCACGCAAACCGAGGCAATGGCAAATACAATGCAAATGACATGGAAATGAAAAATGGACTTATACCAACATGAGTGAGCCTCAGCCACACTCACATCGGATGCCGTCGGATAAAAAAGAAGTGCCTCGAAATGCGTGCACACGGGCACGCAAACCGAGGCAATGGCAAATACAATGCAAATGACATGGAAATGACAAATAGGCTTATACCAACATGAGTGAGCCTCAGCCACACTCACATCGGATGCCGATCGGATAAAAATGGAGTGCCTCGAAATGCGTGCACACGGGCACGCAAATCGAGGCGGTGGCAGAATATGATGAAATGATATGGAAATGACAAATGGACTTATTCCAACATGAGTGAGCCTCAGCCGCACTCACATCGGATGCCGTTCGGATAAAAATGGAGTGCCTCGAAATGCGTGCACACGGGCACGCAAACCGAGGCAATGATGGAATGTGACGAAACATGGCAAAAATGATATGCAAGCATGCTAATGGAATTTCAGCAACAAAATATGGGGGAAAACAGTCCCGAAATGAAGCGAAATGACATGAAATGCAAGGAAATGTCCCGAAATGCAACATTAGGCACCCGAAATGGCCTATAGCTATGCTAAACATGCACAACATGGACATGAAATGCAAAGACAGAAGCTAGACAGTCCCAAAATAAGCACTTTTTCAGTTATAAACATGGCCAAAAAGCAAATATAGGTATGGCAAAAATAGCATACAAGAATAGGGGCCAAAAGAGGGGTAATGAAGCAAGTAGTACAAGCTAAACCCAAACTGAAAAATTTCCTTCTACAACACTGAAGATGGACCAAAAATATGAACATTTACAGTATATGGAAACCTCAAAATCAGTATACAAACATGCTAAAAATATGATGCAAAATAAGGCTCAAAAGGTGCTAAAACATGAAGTATATAAAATAATCACCAAACAGAAAAAAAGTGTGAATGAAACATGAAGTATAGGGCAAAACAAGGCCACTTTCAGTTCGGACCAAGGTCCAAAAACAGAAGCCAAGAGGGCTATCAACTTATGCAAAAATGAGGCCAAATAAGGGATTGAACTACAAGTGACACATGGAGACACCAAAAAATGTTGAGCCCTTCTCCAATGTTGAAGAGGGGCTCAAAATAAGCCTTATATCAGTTTATAACATGCTCGAAAATAAATTGCTCATGGGTCAAAAATAGCATGCAAAACTATGACATACAAGATGGTCAATGAAGCAAGTGTATTATGGAGGGCTCAAACAGGGTTGAGCCCTTAATGAGAAGTGAAGATGAGCTCAAAAAATGGCCCTTTTCAGTTAGGGCCGGAGCTTGAAACAAAAAGCAAGAGGGGCTTAGAAATAGAACAAGAAAAAGGGTCAAAAGGGTAAAAGTACTACTTACCCTTGAAGATGCGAAATTTTGTTGCTTCTTGGATGGATTTGGAGCTTCTTTAGCCTTCAAGAATCCCTCCTTGCTGCTGGAAATGAGATGGTGGTGGTAGAGCTTGGTGGTGTATAAGGAATGAAGGTTAGGGACTTAGGGTTTTTTGAAGAATTGAGAAGGAAGAAGATGGAGATGGCTATGGAGTCTTGAAGAGGATTTTTTCTAACCCTAGCAAAGAAGGCCACCAGCTGGTTATATGGATCAAAAAGGGGGTGCAAAGGTGGGGGAAAAGGAGGGTAAAACTCCTCCACAAAATATCCCCCGGATACAGAAAATATCTGGGGGATATTACCCCACAGCTGTAAAGGGTACAGTGAGAAGAACACGGCCGGCCTCTTACTTTTGCTGGAGGTGGCCGGCCGGCCACACCCCCTAGCCGGCCGGCTAGGGGTCAAAAGGGTCAATGAGATTTTCTGGCCGGCCAGGTATTGGGGAGGTACCCCTATGTGTGTACAACACAACCATGTGGTTAAAATTCCAAGAAAGTTGGTCCAAGGGGTTCAACATTGGCTCGGAAAAAGGGGGTCAAAAGGGTCAATTTGAATTACTGGCCGGCCATGAACTTTTAGGGGCCTCTCAGGTGTGTACATCACAGATATGTGGTTCAAAGTTCGAGAAAAAAGGTCCAAGGGGTTCAACATTAGCCCGGAAGAAAGGGGTCAAAAGGGTCAGGTGACCTTAATGGCCGGCCACCAACTTTTATGGGCCTCCCAGATGTGTAGATCACAGATATGTGGTTGAAAGTTGGCAACACTACCCCTAAGGTATTCAACATTAGCCCGGAAGTTGGAAAAACGGGCGCCGGGAGGCTCCGGAGGAGAGATAACTGGTTGCTGCAACAATTGCTGGCCTCCCACCCTTCAGTGACCTTCCTCGTGATAAAACAGAGGTACCTGCCAAAAATGAACGAAAACCGTTGCAAAACGAACGTTCCGGGGCCAAAACACGCAGTTCGGGGTCCCGAAAATGGGCTGTTAAGCACCGAAAATGGCAATCGGCCACGAAGTGGGTTTCTCAGCCCCCAGTGTCCCCCAAAAGGGAGAAAATAGGAAGTATGCCAAAAATCAGAGCAATAGGAGGTGGTTAAGCGGTCCCGAACCGAGGCACACGGCCTGACGGCTCCGAAAACCGGGAACCGGACTCCGAAATGGGAAAAATGGCCTACGGCCACCAAATGTAGCCTACGGACATTGAGAGGTGGTCTACGGGACCTCTCCCTCCCCTCAGGAGAAGAAACAGAGAAAACCGAGTCTGGTTCGCAAACCGAGACAAGGCACAGAAAAGGGTTCGGAAGTCCGGAGGCAGGACTCACGGCCGCGACTCTGAAACTTCTGAATGAGCACATTATGCAACATCACCAAGCGTTCAATCGGTGACGTCTGAGTCTTAAGGTCGGTCAAAAATGGGGTGTCTACATTTACTGAGAATTAACAAAGTAATTCACGAAATTTTTTTTGATAATTTAATGCGCAATTTACTATGAATTTACTGAGTAATTTATACAGAATTTTCTTAGAATTTATTAAATAATTTACTGAAAATTTACAGATAATTTACAAAGTAATTTATAGAGAATTCATTGAAAACTTAACGAGTAATTTATTGAAAATTTACTGCGAATTTATGGAGTAATTTGCTGAATAATTTACTAAGAAATTACTTTGAATTTACCAAGAGTTTATATAGAATTTTCTGAGAATTTATTGAGTAATTTGCTCATAATTTACTGATTAATTCAAAAAAAAAAACATTCTTGTAATTTTTTGAGAATTTACTCAGAATTTTCTAATAAATTACTAAGAATTTGCTGAATAATTTATAGAGAATTTTACGTGTAATTTACTGAGAAATTTCTTGAGTAATTTAGCAAGAATTTACTGAGAATTTATCGAGTAATTTACTGATGAATTACTGAATAATTCACTCATTAATTTACTTGTAATTTACTGAGAATTTAAGGAGTAATTTATTGAGAATTTACTCAGTAATTTGCTTAGAATTTATTAAATAATTTACTAAGAATTTACAGATAATTTACTGTGTTATTTTCTTGGAATTTACAGAGTAATTTTCTAATAATTTACTGAGTAATTTGCTAAGTAATTGACCAAGAATTTTTTGAGAACTTATCGATAATTAACTGAGTAATTTGTTGAGAATTTACCGAGTAATTCACTGGGAATTAACCTATGAATTTACTTAGTAATTTATTTAGAATTTACTCAGTAAATTACTAAGAGTTTATTGAGAATTTGTTGAGTAATTTTCTAGGAACTTACCAATCATTTACGAAGCAATTTACTGAGAATTTACCGAGTTATTTACCACGAATTTACTATAACTTTAATGGTAATTTGCTGAATAATTTATTGGGAATTTACTGTGAATTTAATGAGTAATTTACTCATAATTTATTGAGAATTTTCTTAGAATTTATTGAAAATTTTCAGAGTAATTTACTTTGAATTCATTGAGTAATTCACCGATAATTAACTGAGTAATTTATAGAGAATTTATTGAAAATTTAACGAATAATTTTATAGCGATCCTGGGTTTGCCCTTGTTGTACAGTGATCCGGACATGTGTCCGTGGATGTTGGTAGTTGTTTATTATCTTGTTTGCATGCTTTTTTACTTCTTATTGAGTTATAGGATGTGTTGGGCAGGTTTGTTTCAGGTTGGTTGTGTTTGGGAGCCTAGTGTTGCTGCCCGGATTTTTGGACCTTCGCTCGAGCGAGGAGTTTGTCGCTCGAGCGAGATTTGAGTTCGTGTCTGGTGGGTCGAGCCAGAGTGGCTTCGCTCGAGCGAGCGATTGCGTCTGGTTCTGGACCTGAGAGTTGTATTTCTTGGCTCGAGCGAGCTTTTCTTGGCTCGAGCGGTCTGGTTTGTTCTTCGCTCGAGCGAGAGGTTTGTCGCTCGAGCGTGCTTCCGGTTGCAGACCTGAGGGTTTGAGTTGTTGGCTCTAGCGAGTATTCCTTCGCTCGAGCGCACTTTTGAGTTTTTGGCTCGAGCGAGAACTTCTTGGCTCGAGCGAGAGTTTTCTGTGTCTGGTCGCTCGAGCGACAAAGTCTTCGCTCGAGCGAGCGTGTTTTATATCAGCGGACAGTAGCGATTTTGAACATCACTTTTTCACCTTCTTTTTGATCAAACCCTGGATCCGAGACACTCTCTCTCTAAGCTTACATTCTCTCTAAGAATTGATCTCTCTAGAGTGTGAATCTAGCCTAGAGCCTTTGTTAAAAAGATAGAGGGCGTTGAGAGCTTCGTTCTAATCTGAAAAAGTTTGGATTTGGAGCACGTTGATCTTCGAGTCTTCATCTCCTTTTTGGCTTAAACTTCGAGGTAGGGATATCCTACTCCTCTCTATGGATTTTGTCTTTAAATTTTAGTATTTTGAGATGTTGGGGTTGGTTTGGTAATTTGGTAAAAGTTTGGGGCTTGTGTGTTATTTTACAAAAGGTGAGGTTTTATTCATAATAAACCTAGATGCATGTTTGGCATAGAGAAATGGAATAAATGTTAAATCATTGATGAAAATGGGACCTAAGGGTTGAAATGTTTAATTATGGGAATTGACCTAATTACATTGTCTAATTAATTGGGATAATTAATTGTGAGGAATGAGGAAATGAAATGTTGATTGAATATCCATTGTGCATTTATTTTCTGTATAGAAATAACTGCTTTGGGCTATCGGTGGAGGATAGTCGTGATTGTTGTAGACAATGCATGATGATTAGGCAAACAAAAACTAATCAATGGAATGTGTCATGGGATTTGACGATTGATAGAATACATTAACTACATGTATTGAGTGATTGTATATAGAACCAATGTGTTTGTATACATTATGTGTAGAGGAGGAGATGGGGGATGTACTCCGCGGTTTAGGGAAAGATGGGGGATGTACCTCTAAACCGGATAGTGTTGGGAGAAGATAGGGGATGAACTCCGTGGATACAGCTCATATGCTTGTCTAGTAAAGTGAAGATAGAGCTCATATGCTTATCTTTGTGAAGTGTGGATATAGCTTATATGCTTATCTGTGGATATTGTGGTTATACTTACCTGTTGTAGAATGTGGATATAGCTTATATGCTTATCTGTGAATGTGGATATAGTTTTTATACATATCTGTTGAGATGATGATAGAGCTAATATGCATATCTATTGAAAAAGGGAAAATGAAAAAAAACTTGGACTCAAAAGTCGTATGACATAAATATGTGATTTATGTGACTGTATCAGTGTTGGCCATCTATCAATTGCTAATCTTTTAGTCATTGTTCATGGTTGGTTTAGTGTATTTCTACTGGGCTGTGGCTCACCCTATATGGGAATATCATTTTCAGGTACAGGTAGCATGCCACCTCCAAGGACATAGCTTGGGAGGCTAGAGGCGGACATACTTTTGTCGTTTTGCTTTTGTTGTTAACATGTAATACTTTTGTAATGGAACTATGATAAATGGAAGAATGTGGAACTTTTACATATCAATGCATGTCCTATTTGATGGGTTTAATGTTATTAAGTTGAGGGCGTCACAAATTTACAGAGTAATTTGCTGAGTAATTTTTTAAAAAATTTCCGTGAATTTACTGAGTAATTTACTCATAATTTACTGAGTAATTCACAAAAAAATTTCTAATGATTTTCTAAGAATTTACGCAGAATTTTCTAATAATTTACTGAATAATTTTCAGAGAATTTTGCGTGTAATTTATTGAGAATTTACTGAGTAATTTAATGAGAATTTACTGCGAATTGACTAAGAAATTTACTGATAAATTGTTAAGTTCTTCACTGGGTAATTTAGTTGGAAATTAGTAAGTAATTTATTGAGAATTTACTGAGTAAGTTACTAAGAATTTATTGATAATTTACTTAGACTTTATGGAATAATTTATTGAGAAGTTACTTAGAATATATTGAATAATTTACTGAGAATTTATAAAGTAATTTACTGAGAATTTACAGGAAATTCACTAATTAATGCTCGAATAACTTATTGAGTATTTTACTGAGAATTAACAAAGTAATTCACGAAATTTTTTTTGATAATTTAATGCGTAATTTACTGAGTAATTTATACAGAATTTTCTTAGAATTTATTAAATAATTTACTGAAAATTTACAGATAATTTACAAAGTAATTTATAGAGAATTCATTGAAAACTTAACGAGTAATTTATTGAAAATTTACTGTGAATTTATGGAGTAATTTGCTGAATAATTTACTAAGAAATTACTTTGAATTTACCAAGAGTTTATATAGAATTTTCTGAGAATTTATTGAGTAATTTGCTCATAATTTACTGATTAATTCACAAAAAAAAAAAAAACATTCTTGTAATTTTTTGAGAATTTACTCAGAATTTTCTAATAAATTACTAAGAATTTGCTGAATAATTTATAGAGAATTTTACGTGTAATTTACTGAGAAATTTCTTGAGTAATTTAGCAAGAATTTACTGAGAATTTATCGAGTAATTTACTGATGAATTACTGAATAATTCACTCATTAATTTACTTGTAATTTACTGAGAATTTAAGGAGTAATTTATTGAGAATTTACTCAGTAATTTGCTTAGAATTTATTAAATAATTTACTAAGAATTTACAGATAATTTACTGTGTTATTTTCTTGGAATTTACAGAGTAATTTTCTAATAATTTACTGAGTAATTTGCTAAGTAATTGACCAAGAATTTTTTGAGAACTTATCGATAATTAACTGAGTAATTTGTTGAGAATTTACCGAGTAATTCACTGGGAATTAACCTATGAATTTACTTAGTAATTTATTTAGAATTTACTCAGTAAATTACTAAGAGTTTATTGAGAATTTGTTGAGTAATTTTCTAGGAACTTACCAATCATTTACGAAGCAATTTACTGAGAATTTACCGAGTTATTTACCACGAATTTACTACAACTTTAATGGTAATCTGCTGAATAATTTATTGAGAATTTACTGTGAATTTAATGAGTAATTTACTCATAATTTATTGAGAATTTTCTTAGAATTTATTGAAAATTTTCAGAGTAATTTACTTTGAATTCATTGAGTAATTCACCGATAATTAACTGAGTAATTTATAGAGAATTTATTGAAAATTTAACGAATAATTTACAGAGTAATTTGCTGAGTAATTTTTTTAAAAATTTTCGTGAATTTACTGAGTAATTTACTCATAATTTACTGAGTAATTCACAAAAAAATTTCTAATGATTTTCTAAGAATTTACGCAGAATTTTCTAATAATTTACTGAATAATTTTCAGAGAATTTTGCGTGTAATTTATTGAGAATTTACTGAGTAATTTAATGAGAATTTACTGTGAATTGACTAAGAAATTTACTGATAAATTGTTAAGTTCTTCACTGGGTAATTTAGTTGGAAATTAGTAAGTAATTTATTGAGAATTTACTGAGTAAGTTACTAAGAATTTATTGATAATTTACTTAGACATTATGGATTAATTTATTGAGAAGTTACTTAGAATATATTGAATAATTTACTGAAAATTTATAAAGTAATTTACTTAGAATTTACAGGAAATTCACTAATTAATGCTCGAATAACTTATTGAGTAATTTACTGAGAATTAATAAAGTAATTCACGAAATTATTTTTGATAATTTAATGCGTAATTTACTATGAATTTACTGAGTAATTTATATAGAATTTTCTTAGAATTTATTAAATAATTTACTGAAAATTTACAAATAATTTACAAAGTAATTTATAGAGAATTCATTGAAAACTTAACGAGTAATTTATTTAAAATTTACTGCGAATTTATGGAGTAATTTGCTGAATAATTTACTAAGAAATTACTTTGAATTTACCAGGAGTTTATATAGAATTTTCTGAGAATTTATTGAGTAATTTGCTCATAATTTACTGATTAATTCACAAAAAAAACATTCTTGTAATTTTTTGAGAATTTACTCAGAATTTTCTGATAAATTACTAAGAATTTGCTGAATAATTTATAGAGAATTTTACGTGTAATTTACTGAGAAATTTCTTGAGTAATTTAGCAAGAATTTACTGAGAATTTATCGAGTAATTTACTGATGAATTACTGAATAATTCACTCATTAATTTACTTGTAATTTACTGAGAATTTAAGGAGTAATTTATTGAGAATTTACTCAGTAATTTGCTTAGAATTTATTAAATAATTTACTAAGAATTTACAGATAATTTACTGTGTTATTTTCTTGGAATTTACAGAGTAATTTTCTAATAATTTACTGAGTAATTTGCTAAGTAATTGACCAAGAATTTTTTGAGAACTTATCGATAATTAACTGAGTAATTTGTTGAGAATTTACCGAATAATTCACTGGGAATTAACCTATGAATTTACTTAGTAATTTATTTAGAATTTACTCAGTAAATTACTAAGAGTTTATTGAGAATTTACTGAGAATTTGTTGAGTAATTTTCTAGGAACTTACCAATCATTTATGAAGCAATTTACTGAGAATTTACCGAGTTATTTATCACGAATTTACTGTCACTTTAATGGTAATTTGATGAGTAATATATTGAGAATTTACACTGAATTTAATGATTAATTTACTCATAATTTATTGAGAATTTTCTTAGAATTTATTGAAAATTTTCAGAGCAATTTACTTTGAATTCATGGAGTAATTCACCGATAATTAACTGAGTAATTTATAGAGAATTTATTGAAAATTTAACGAATAATTTACAGAGTAATTTGCTGAGTAATTTTTTTAAAAATTTTCGTGAATTTGCTGAGTAAGTTACTCATAATTTACGGAGTAATTCACAAAAAAATTTCTAATGATTTTCTAAGAATTTACGCAGAATTTTCTAATAATTTACTGAATATTTTTCTGAGAATTTTGCGTGTAATTTATTGAGAATTTTACTGAGTAATTCAATGAGAATTTACTGAGTAATTAATTGAGATTTTACTGCGAATTGACTAAGAAATTTACTGATAAATTGCTAAGTTCTTCACTGGGTAATTTAGTTGGAAATTAGTAAGTAATTTATTGAGAATTTACTTAGTAAGTTACTAAGAATTTATTGATAATTTACTTAGACTTTATGGATTAATTTATTGGGAATTTACTTAGAATTTATTGAATAATTTACTGAGAATTTATAAAGTAATTTACTGAGAATTTATAGGAAATTCACTAATTAATGTTCGAATAACTTATTGAGTAATTTACTGAGAATTAACAAAGTAATTCACGAATTTTTTTTTGATAATTTAATGCGTAATTTACTATGAATTAACTGAGTAATTTATACAGAATTTTCTTAGAATTTATTAAATAATTTACTGAAAATTTACAGATAATTTACAAAGTAATTTATAGAGAATTTATTGAAAACTTAAAGAGTAATTTATTGAAAATTTACTGCGAATTTATGGAGTAATTTGCTGAATAATTTAATAAGAAATTACTTTGAATTTACCAAGAGTTTGTATAGAATTTTTTGAGAATTTATTGAGTAATTCGCTCATAATTTACTGATTAATTCACAAAAAAAAACATTCTTGTAATTTTTTGAGAATTTACTCAGAATTTTCTGATAAATTACTAAGAATTTGTTGAATAATTTATAGAGAATTTTACGTGTAATTTACTGAGAAATTTCTTGAGTAATTTAGCAAGAATTTACTGAGAATTTATCGAGTAATTTATTGATAAATTACTGAATAATTCACTCATTAATTTACTTGTAATTTATTGAGAATTTAAGGAGTAATTTATTGAGAATTTACTCAGTAATTTTCTTTGAATTTATTAAATAATTTACTAAGAATTTACAGATAATTTACTGTGTTATTTTCTTGGAATTTACAGAGTAATTTTCTAATAATTTACCGAGTAATTTGCTAAGTAATTGACCAAGAATTTTTTGAGAACTTATCGATAATTAACTGAGTAATTTACAGAGAATTTGTTGAGAATTTACCAAGTAATTTACTGGGAATTAACCTGTGAATTTACTTAGTAATTTATTTAGAATTTACTCAGTAAATTACTAAGAGTTTATTGAGAATTTACTGAGAATTTGTTGGGTAATTTTCTAGGAACTTACCAATCTTTTACGAAGCAATTTACTGAGAATTTACCGAGTTATTTACCACGAATTTACTATGACTTTAATGGTAATTTGCTGAATAATTTATTGAGAATTTACTGTGAATTTAATGAGTAATTTACTCATAATTTATTGAGAATTTTCTTAGAATTTATTGAAAATTTTCAGAGTAATTTACTTTGAATTCATTGAGTAATTCACCGATAATTAACTGAGTAATTTATAGAGAATTTATTGAAAATTTAACGAATAATTTACAGAGTAATTTGCCGAGTAATTTTTTTAAAAATTTTCGTGAATTTACTGAGTAATTTACTCATAATTTACTGAGTAATTCACAAAAAAATTTCTAATGATTTTCTAAGAATTTACGCAGAATTTTCTAATAATTTACTGAATAATTTTCTGCGAATTTTGCGTGTAATTTATTGAGAATTTTACTGAGTAATTTAATGAGAATTTACTGAGTAATTTATTGAGATTTTACTGCGAATTGACTAAGAAATTTACTGATAAATTGTTAAGTTCTTCACTGGGTAACTTAGTTGGAAATTAGTAAGTAATTTATTGAGAATTTACTGAGTAAGTTACTAAGACTTTATTGATAATTTACTTAGACTTTATGGATTAATTTATTGAGAAGTTACTTAGAATTTATTGAATAATTTACTGAGAATTTACAGGAAATTCACTAATTAATGCTCGAATAACTTATTGAGTAATTTACTGAGAATTAACAAAGTAATTCACGAAATTATTTTTGATAATTTAATGCGTAATTTACTATGAATTTACTGAGTAATTTATACAGAATTTTCTTAGAACTTATTAAATAATTTACTGAAAATTTACAAATAATTTACAAAGTAATTTATAGAGAATTCATTGAAAACTTAACGAGTAATTTATTTAAAATTTACTGCGAATTTATGGAGTAATTTGCTGAATAACTTACTAAGAAATTACTTTGAATTTACCAAGAGTTTATATAGAATTTTCTGAGAATTTTCTGAGAATTTGCTCATCATTTTCTGATTAATTCACAAAAAAAACATTCTTGTAATTTTTTGAGAATTTACTCAGAATTTTCTGATAAATTACTAAGAATTTGCTGAATAATTTATAGAGAATTTCACGTGTAATTTACTGAGAAATTTCTTGAGTAATTTAGCAAGAATTTACTGAGAATTTAAGGAGTAATTTATTGAGAATTTACTCAGTAATTTGCTTTGAATTTATTAAATAATTTACTAAGAATTTACAGATAATTTACTGTGTTATTTTCTTGGAATTTACAGAGTAATTTTCTAATAATTTACTGAGTAATTTGCTAAGTAATTGACCAAGAATTTTTTGAGAACTTATCGATAATTAACTGAGTAATTTGTTGGGAATTTACCGAGTAATTCACTGGGAATTAACCTATGAATTTACTTAGTAATTTATTTAGAATTTACTCAGTAAATTACTAAGAGTTTATTGAGAATTTACTGAGAATTTGTTGAGTAATTTTCTAGGAACTTACCAATCATTTATGAAGCAATTTACTGAGAATTTACCGAGTTATTTATCACGAATTTACTATCACTTTAATGGTAATTTGCTGAGTAATTTATTGAGAATTTACACTGAATTTAATGATTAATTTACTCATAATTTATTGAGAATTTTCTTAGAATTTATTGAAAATTTTCAGAGCAATTTACTTTGAATTCATTGAGTAATTCACCGATAATTAACTGAGTAATTTATAGAGAATTTATTGAAAATTTAACGAATAATTTACAGAGTAATTTGTTGAGTAATTTTTTTAAAAATTTTCGTGAATTTGCTGAGTAATTTACTCATAATTTACGGAGTAATTCACAAAAAAATTTCTAATGATTTTCTAAGAATTTACGCAGAATTTTCTAATAATTTACTGAATAATTTTCTGAGAATTTTGCGTGTAATTTATTGAGAATTTTACTGAGTAATTCAATGAGAATTTACTGAGTAATTAATTGAGATTTTACTGCGAATTGACTAAGAAATTTACTGATAAATTGCTAAGTTCTTCACTGGGTAATTTAGTTGGAAATTAGTAAGTAATTTATTGAGAATTTACTTAGTAAGTTACTAAGAATTTATTGATAATTTACTTAGACTTTATGGATTTATTTATTGAGAATTTACTTAGAATTTATTGAATAATTTACTGAGAATTTACAGGAAATTCACAAATTAATGTTCGAATAACTTATTGAGTAATTTACTGAGAATTAACAAAGTAATTCTTGAATTTTTTTTGATAATTTTATGAGTAATTCACTATGAATTTACTGAGTAATTTATACAGAATTTTCTTAGAATTTATTAAATAATTTACTGAAAATTTACAGATAATTGACAAAGTAATTTATAAAGAATTTATTGAAAACTTAACGAGTAATTTATTGAAAATTTACTGCGAATTTATGGAGTAATTTGCTGAATAACTTACTAAGAAATTACTTTGAATTTACCAAGAGTTTATATAGAATTTTCTGAGAATTTGCTCATCATTTTCTGATTAATTCACAAAAAAAACATTCTTGTAATTTTTTGAGAATTTACTCAGAATTTTCTGATAAATTACTTAGAATTTGCTGAAAAATTTATACAGAATTTTACGTGTAATTTTCTGAGAAATTTCTTAAGTAATTTAGCAAAAATTTACTGAGAATTTATCGAGTAATTTATTGATAAATTACTGAATAATTCACTCATTAATTTACTTGTAATTTACTGAGAATTTAAGGAGTAATTTATTGAGAATTTACTCAATAATTTGCTTTGAATTTATTAAATAATTTATTAAGAATTTACAGATAATTTATTGTGTTATTTTCTTGGAATTTACAGCGTAATTTTCTAATAATTTACTGAGTAATTTGCTAAGTAATTGAGCAAGAATTTTTTGAGAACTTATCGATAATTAACTGAGTAATTACAGAGAATTTGTTGAGAATTTACCGAGTAATTTACTGGGAATTAACCAACGAATTTACATAGTAATTTATTTAGAATTTACTCAGTAAATTACTAAGAGTTTATTGAGAATTTGTTGAGTGATTTTCTAGGAACTTACCAATCATTTACGAAGCAATTTACTGAGAATTTACCGAGTTATTTATCACGAATTTACTATCACTTTAATGGTAATTTGCTGAGTAATTTATTGAGAATTTACTGTGAATTTAAAGAGTAATTTACGCATAATTTATTGAGAATTTTCTTAGAATTTATAGAAAATTTTCAGAGTAATTTACTTTGAATTCATTGAGTAATTCACCGATAATTAACTAAGTAATTTATAGAAAATTTATTGAAAATTTAACGAATAATTTACAGAGTAATTTGCAAAGTAATTTTTTTAAAAATTTCTGCGAATTTACTGAGTAATTTACTCATAATTTACTGAGTAATTCACAAAAAAATTTCTAATGATTTTCTAAGAATTTACGCAGAATTTTCTAATAATTTACTGAATAATTTTCAGAGAATTTTGCGTGTAATTTATTGAGAATTTACTGAGTAATTTAATGAGAATTTACTGCGAATTGACTAAGAAATGTACTGATAAATTGTTAAGTTCTTCACTGGGTAATTTAGTTGGAAATTAGTAAGTAATTTATTGAGAATTTATTGAGTAAGTTACTAAGAATTTATTGATAATTTACTTAGACTTTATGGATTAATTTATTGAGAATTTACTAAGTAATTTACTTAGAATTTATTGAATAATTTACTGGGAATTTATAAAGTAATTTACTGAGAATTTACAGGAAATTCACTAATTAATGTTCGAATAATTTACTGAGAATTAACAAAGTAATTCACGAATTTTTTTTTGATAATTTTATGAGTAATTTACTATGAATTTACTGAGCAATTTATATAGAATTTTCTTAGAATTTATTAAATAATTTACTGAAAATTTACAGATAATTTACAAAGTAATTTATAGAGAATTTATTGAAAACTTAACGAGTAATATATTGAAAATTTACTATGAATTTATGGAGTAATTTGCTGAATAATTTACTAAGAAATTACTTTAAATTTATCAAGAATTTATATAGAATTTTCTGAGAATTTATTGAGTAATTTGCTCATAATTTACTGATTAATTCACAAAAAAAAACGTTCTTGTAATTTTTTGAGAATTTACTCAGAATTTTTTGATAAATTACTAAGAATTTGCTGAATAATTTATAGAGAATTTTACGTGTAATTTACTGAGAAATTTCTTGAGTAATTTAGCAAGAATTTACTGAGAATTTATCGAGTAATTTATTGATGAATTACTGAATAATTCACTCATTAATTTACTTGTAATTTACTGAGAATTTAAGGAGTAATTTATTGAGAATTTACTCAGTAATTTGCTTTGAATTTATTAAATAATTTACTAAGAATTTACAGATAATTTACTATGTTATTTTCTTGGAATTTACAGAGTAATTTTCTAATAATTTACTGAGTAATTTGCTAAGTAATTGACCAAGAATTTTTTGAGAACTTATCGATAATTAACTGAGTAATTTGTTGAGAATTTACCGAGTAATTTACTGGGAATTAACCTATGAATTTACTTAGTAATTTATTTAGAATTTAATCAGTAAATTACTAAGAGTCTATTGAGAATTTACTGAGAATTTGTTGAGTAATTTTCTAGGAACTTACCAATCATTTACGAAGCAATTTACTGAGAATTTACCGAGTTATTTATCACGAATTTACTATAACTTTAATGGTAATTTGCTGAGTAATTTATTGAGAATTTACTGTGAATTTAATGTGTAATTTACTCATAATTTATTGAGAATTTTCTTAGAATTTATTGAAAATTTTCAGAGTAATTTACTTTGAATTCATTGAGTAATTCACCGATAATTAACTAAGTAATTTATAGTGAATTTATTGAAAATTTAACGAATAATTTACAGAGTAATTCGCAGAGTAATTTTTTTAAAAATTTCTGCAAATTTACTGAGTAATTTACTCATAATTTACTGAGTAATTCACAAAAAAATTTCTAATGACTTTCTAAGAATTTACGCAGAATTTTCTAATAATTTACTGAATAATTTTCTGAGAATTTTGCGTGTAATTTATTGAGAATTTTACTCAGTAATTTAATGAGAATTTACTGGGTAATTTATTGAGAATTTGCTGCGAATTGACTAAGAAATTTACTGATAAATTGTTAAGTTCTTCACTGGGTAATTTAGTTGGAAATTAGTAAGTAATTTATTGAGAATTTACTGAGTAAGTTTCTAAGAATTTATTGATAATTTACTTAGACTTTATGGATTTGTTTATTGAGAATTTACTAAGTAATTTACTTAGAATTTATTGAATAATTTACTGAGAATTTATAAAGTAATTTACTGAGAATTTACAGGAAATTCACTAATTAATGTTCGAATAATTTACTGAGAATTAACAAAGTAATTCACGAAATCTTTTTTGATAATTTTATGAGTAATTTACAATGAATTTTCTGAGTAATTTATACAGAATTTTCTTAGAATTTATTAAATAATTTACTGAAAATTTACAGATAATTCACAAAGTAGTTTATAAAGAATTTATCGAAAACTTAACGAGTAATATATTGAAAATTTACTACGAATTTATGGAGTAATTTGCTGAATAATTTACTAAGAAATTACTTTGAATTTACCAAGAATTTACATAGAATTTTCTGAGAATTTATTGAGTAATTTGCTCATAATTTACTGATTAATTCACACAAAAAAAAAAAAACATTCTTGTAATTTTTTGAGAAGTTACTCAAAATTTTTTGATAAATTACTAAGAATTTGCTGAATAATTTATAGAGAATTTTACGTGTAATTTACTGAGAAATTTCTTGAGTAATTTAGCAAGAATTTACTGAGAATTTATCGAGTAATTTACTGATGAATTACAGAATAATTCACTCATTAATTTACTTGTAATTTACTGAGAATTTAAGGAGTAATTTATTGAGAATTTACTCAGTAATTTGCTTCGAATTTATTAAATAATTTACTAAGAATTTACAGATGATTTACTGTGTTATTTTCTTGGAATTTACAGAGTAATTTTCTAATAATTTACTGAGTAATTTGCTAAGTAATTGACCAAGAATTTTTTGAGAACTTATCGATAATTAACTGAGTAATTTGTTGAGAATTTACCGAATAATTTACTGGGAATTAACCTATGAATTTACTTAGTAATTTATTTAGAATTTACTTAGTAAATTACTAAGAGTTTATTGAGAATTTACTGAGAATTTGTTGAGTAATTTTCTAGGAACTTACCAATCATTTACGAAGCAATTTACTGAGAATTTACCGAGTTATTTACCACGAATTTACTATAACTTTAATGGTAATTTGCTGAATAATTTATTGAGAATTTACTGTGAATTTAATGAGTAATTTACTCATAATTTATTGAGAATTTTCTTAGAATTTATTGAAAATTTTCAGAGTAATTTACTTTGAATTCATTGAATAATTCACCGATAATTAACTGAGTAATTTATAGAAAATTGATTGAAAATTTAACGAATAATTTACAGAGTAATTTGCTGAGTAATTTTTTTAAAAATTTCTGTGAATTTACTGAGTAATTTACTCATAATTTACTGAGTAATTCACAAAAAAATTTCTAATGAGTTTCTAAGAATTTACGCAGAATTTTCTAATAATTTACTGAATAATTTTCTGAGAATTTTGCGTGTAATTTATTGAGAATTTTACTCAGTAATTTAATGAAAATTTGCTGAGTAATTTATTGAGAATTTACTGCGAATTGACTAAGAAATTTACCGATAAATTGTTAAGTTCTTCACTGGGTAATTTAGTTGGAAATTAGTAAGTAATTTATTGAGAATTTACTGAGTAAGTTACTAAGACTTTATTGATAATTTACTTAGACTTTATGGATTAATTTATTGAGAATTTACTAAGTAATTTACTTAGAATTTATTGAATAATTTACTGAGAATTTATAAAGTAATTTACTGAGAATTTACAGGAAATTCACTTATTAGTGTTCGAATAATTTACTGAGTAATTTACTGAGAATTAACAAAGTAATTCACGAATTTTTTTTTGATAATTTTATGAGTAATTTACTATGAATTTACTGAGTAATTTAAACAGAATTTTCTTGGAATTTATTAAATAATTTACTGAAAATTTACAGATAATTTACAAAGTAATTTATAGAGAATTTATTGAAAACTTAACGAGTAATATATTGAAAATATAGCGACCCCGGTCTTTTCCCTTTAGATTATTGTATCCGGACTTAGGTTCCGTGGATCCTGTCATTATATATTGGTTGTTGTTGTCCTTTAATCTCTTTGTATTTGAGTATAGGATGTGTTGGGCGGGTCTGTTACAGGTCGGTTGAGTTTAGATGCCAAAACTAGTTGCCAAGATTTTGACCTGTCCGCTCGAGTTGGAGTTTGACGCTCGAGCGGGGATTCTTTTGTTACTTGTCCGCTCGAACGGGGGTTTTGGTGCTCGAGCGGGATTATCACCCATCCAGTATTTCCTGTGCAGTGTTGGACGCTCGAGCGTGGGATTGGACGCTCGAGCGGAAATGTGTGAGTGCCGCTCGAGCGGGGAGTTGGACGCTCGAGCGGGTACCTGGTTCTGCAAAAGGACTGGGAGTGCGTATTCGACGCTCGAGCGGGAGTTTGGACGCTCGAGCGGGGAGTCGATTACATCAGTCCGAGATTTCACTTTTTGGATCACTTTTTGACCTACTTTTCTTTCTTAACTTTTAAAAAACCGCCCCTTGAGAGTCTCTCTCTCTCTCTCTCTCTCTCTCTCTCTAAACCTATCTTCTCTCTAAGAATTGATCTACCTAGGGTGAGTATCTAGCCTTAGTCCTTTATTAAAAAGATAGAGTGAGTCAAGGGCTTCCATTTAATCTGAACGTTTGGTGGTTTGGAGCACTTTGGAATTTGGGTCTTCATCTCCGTCTTCTCCATTTGGGTTATTTTCTTCGAGGTAGGGATTTCCTACTCCATCTTATAAGTTTTGTTCTAAGTTTTGGTATTTTGATATGTTGGGAGTACTTTGGTAATTTTGGGAAAAACCCTAGTTGTATTAATAAATTAATTTGTTTAATTAATTTAAGGAAATTGGGGAATTTGGGTTAAATTCATGAAATTGAGGAATTCATTAACTAAATGGTGTAGTTGGATTATTTAAATCACTCGCCTATTGAATTGTTGATATATTTATTTCCAGTCTAGAAATAACTGTTTTGGGCTATCGGTGGAGGATAGTTGTGTTTGTTGTAGACATTGCATGTGGATTAGAGAAAATTGAAACTAATCAATTTGTTTAAGTCATAAATTTAGATTATTGAATTAATACAGAAAATACATGTATTGATTGAGCATTGCATATGAATATTGTTTGGGAGGAGATAGGGGATGTACTCCACGGTTTAGGGGAAGATAGGGGATGGACCTCTAAACCGGATTTTGTTTGGGAGGAGATAGGGGATGGACTCCATTAGCATCACTATTATGTGTGCTTATTATATTGAAGTGTTTTTACATATTATTGATACAGCACTACAATGTGTATCAAACGGGAAGTATGAAGTGTTTTGATATGAGCCTGAGTCTCATCTGTGTTGTTGACATTGGAAGTAATGTGATATTGGAAGTAATGTGAATATGATATATAGTTCACTGTTGTAAGTTTGGCCAGGTTCTGAGCCATATTGATAATAATGGGAATTGAAACATGTCATAGACATTAGTGTCATGAGACTGTATTAAGTTATAGTTGATTATCTTGGTTAACCATCTATTGAATTATCTTGGTTAACCATCTATTGAATGCTATAACTTTATTCAATGCTTATATTTGGTTTAGTATTTTTCTACTGGGCTGTGGCTCACCCTATATGGGAACATCATTTTCAGGTTCAGGTGATAAGCTACCTCCAAGGACTTAGCTTGGAAGGATTTGACTTTTGGATTTTGAAGACTATCTTCAGCTAGTTGTTTTTATTTGATAGTACATGTAAACATTCAAGCCTAGGGCTTTACTTGTATTTGAGTTAGAACTCATCTTTTAGTGTCCAAGTGTTGGCTTGGAAAGATGTAAGCCCGTAGGGCATTTAATTTGATGTTACATGTAATGCTTTTCTTAGTAATACTCTGATGAATGAGATAATGAATTGTTTTATTTAAATATTGCATGTCAATGATAAATATATAATGGGTTTATTTTGAGGGCGTTACAACTTGGTATCAGAGCGTACCGGGTTTGAATACTTTGGGTACGTGGGAAGTGATTAGTATCACAATGGGTTCGTCTCGTTTGATAGAGACTTAGTGAAATGTTATATGCTTATATGATAACATGTTTAAGTGATTATGTGTGTATGGAACGTAGTTTCTAGGATGTTAATTGGACCCTTGAGTTTCTAGTAGTCTTGTTGGAAAGGCACTTGATCAATGCTGCTTCCAATCGGAACTATAGTAACGCTTCGGGACTATTATCATCCAGGAATGAAATTCGTAGGTGCTTATGTGATTATGTGCTTACGTGGAATGAATTATAGTTGTCCAATGCATTAGGACGCAAGTGTTTAGCTTCGGCACATTTATTAATGTGCTAACGTCTTTGTTTCCTTTATTAGGATGTCAGGACGAGGACGAGGACGAGGATGCGGTAGGCGTGGTAGGCCGGGTAGGCAGGAGGTGCCTGTGCCAGAGGGGATTCCGGCAGTTCAGGAGGGAATTGGCCAGGCCAATGTGGCCGAGCCAGTAGGCCAGCAGGCTATGGGCGCTCTAGCCCAAGAGATAGTAGGGGCATTCAGGGAGTCAGTAGGCATTCTCAGAGCTAAGAATCAAGCGCGGGTTGTTGTTGCGGATGCAGGACCTTCCTTTCTAAAGAGGGAGTTCTTCCGGTCTAACCCGGATGAATTTGTGGGTGATCCTAAAGAGCCACTTAAGGCAGATGAATGGCTTGAACAGACAACGAAGACGTTTAAGATGCTTGGCATCGAAGACGAGGGGTTGAAAGTGACCTTGGCATCTTTCCAGCTGAAGGGGGATGCGGGTCAGTGGTGGAAGTTCACTAAGGGTCGTATAGGAGGTACATGGGAGGCTTTTGTGAATGCTTTCCAGGAGAGGTTCTTATCTCCAGCAGTTAGGAAGAAGCTGAGAGACCAGTTCTGCCATCTTAAGCAGTCGAGTTCTTCAGTGGTCGAGTTTGAGGCTGCATTTACTAGCTTGTCCAGGTTTGCACCTGAGTTGGTGGCATCTGAGGAACGACGTTGTATCGAGTTTGAGAAGAAGTTGAGGCGTGGCCTCAAGCTACGAGTTGGGGGAACTATGATTCGGGATTATGGGCGTATGGTTGATGCTGCAGCCCACATGGAAATCATGATGCAGGAGGAGGAGGAAGGACAGAAGGGCTCCAAGAGGAGTCAGGATGGTCAGAGTGATGGTAGGAGAGAGAAGGGTTTTAATCCTCAACAGTCTCAGGGTAGCTTTTCTAGATCGACTTTTCCTGTGCCGAGTGCTAGTTCGGGGAAAGGCAGTCAGGGAGACATTATGTCACGCCCCCAAACCGCCCCTAGTAGTTTGGTGCCGTGATGGCCAGTAACCCGAGGTTACCGAAGGCCGTCTTACAAAAATCACACACAATCAGAGTATGAAATATGGGGCTTACAAGAGCAGAAGCAAAATATACATATAAACCGAGTTGTCCATGAGAGCCGTGCATAAGTCCAATGGAATGTCATACATCAAACATCTTTACAAGTCTTACAATTTTAGATACAACAAAATGAGATACAAAATACATCCTGACCAAAAGGCTTCTCAAGCCGACATATGCCAAAACAAACAAGAGAAAACATAAGCCGAGAAGCATAATCTTCAAGACGATGCAAAACGCAAATCCAAAACATGTCGGCAATGCGCCCAAAACACATCGGCATCACGCCTAGGCCTCAATGCCTTCTTGTTCATCACCTACATATATATATAGAGAGGGTGAGCTTGGATACTCAGTGAATGATATTAGAAATAAAGGTTTTGCATGATTGATATCCAAGATTTCTTACAAACAATACGTAGTATACTTTACAATCAAGGGAAAAGTCAAGTTCATTTGCCGGCTTTCAAGTTCCTTGGATGTTAATAACATCTACTTATTTCAAGGGGTGATGACATATCAAGACAAGAGTGCAGTTGCATTATAGTCCCCTGCAACTAAGGACTTTCAAGACAAGCTGTGCTGCGAAAGTTTAGAGTCCTCTAGCACTAAGGACTGTCAAGACAAGCTGTGCTGCGAAAGTTTAGAGTCCTCTAGCACTAAGGACTGTCAAGACAAGAGTGCAGTTGCATTATAGTCCCCTGCAACTAAGGACTTTCAAGACATGTCATCAAAACAAGATAGCGTTTAATATACAAGTAGGGATAGTCATTCATGCTAGATCAAGTACTTTTCAAAACAAGGCAAGGCAAGATTTTACGAAAGCAAGTGTAACATAGCTTTATTGGAAATACCACTCACATAGTTTCTTCAAACGTCGAAGTCGAGACAAGCCCAAGTCCTACAAACACATGGCAAGCCTATTGAATGCACCTTCAAACAAGTCTCTTATGTATGCAAATGATTTCGGAAACATGCTGGGCACCAACCAGGTCTAGGCCGAGGCTCCACACCTCCTCGCCGAGGTGTGTTCCCGAGGGCCACATGCAAGGAAAAGAGGTCGGGAAACTCTGGGTTTCCCTCTGCTGAAGAACACGAAGAACATGAGTGTGAAAACATGAAAAATACGAACGTTCAATCATCATCTGTCACTACAAATCTGGGATTTTCATGCTATGAGTTTGAAAACACGGACCTGGGTACCCGTACTTGGAACTCTTGCGGAAATAAACACAAAAACATGATTCTTTATGCAAGTTTTCGGATCAAAACAAGACTTTTCTTGAAGAACACATGAATGTCATTTTCTCTTTTTAAAATCGAACTTCAAAACGATGCATGGCTTACAAATCATTTTCAATCATGCAATGTAATAACATAAACGTAAAGAACATCATGAGCAGATCAAGAATCTAACCTTAGAACGCGGATCTAACGGTTGGATCTCTAGGAATCAAGCTTGAAGATCTACTTCCTCACTCTAAAACTCCTTCTTCCTCCTAGAGTTTCTCTCTCTACAAGACAAGGTTATGATACTAAATGATAGTTTCCTATACCCGGTTCTGGGGTTAACCCTCTGCTGGGACACGTGGCGGCGACTGGTTGGGTTCTTCCTGAAAAGGTGGCTGACAGACCAGACAAAGCATGGTGGAAGGGTGTTCAACAAGCAAAACGGTATGGGCTCTCTGACGGGGCAATGACATGGGCTAACCACAAGGCGTATCTAACACGCTATACGGAATGGCACTCCGGCAAGGGGTGACATCGGCTAACAAAGGACCTCGGCAACTAAGGTGACAATGACCTCGGCTAGGAAGGACAACACTTGACTAAGCGGTGCCACATCTTGGCCTAGATGCGCCACACCTCGGTCTAGGTCATACCACTCCAGGACGAGTTCACTGGGGTGCAAGGTAACATCTCGGCTAATGTGTCAAGGCAAGAACGGAGGTCGACAAGGGGTTCCAGGATACTTCTAGACTGAGAATGACCTCGGCTTGGATTGATCTAGGCATAACGTCGGCTAAACATAACTTAGGCAAGCACATAACACTTAGACAAATCACAAAGGTATCAAATCAAGGCATGGATCTCGCTCACTTAGGTAGGACAAGTCACGAACACACACATGCAAGCTTAACAAACCATAATCATACAAATGCTCATGAACATGATTAAGATGAAAAATGCGGGTTCTTACAGTCTACCCTCCTTAAGGAAGTTTGGTCCCCAAACTTAAGTTACCTTGACCTACGAATAACCCCGGGTAACAGATTTTCATCTCCTCTTCCTTTTCCCATGTGGCCTCCCCGCCATAATGCTTCTCCCATTCGATTTTCACCATTGATATCGATTTGTTTCTCAACTGTCTCACTTGTCTGTCGATAATTCTCATCGGCTTCTCTTCGTAGCCCAAGTCTTCATTAACCACAACTCCGGAGTGATCTATTACATGCAGTGGGTCTCGGATATATTTTCTCAGCATCGAAACATGGAACACACTGTGGACTCGATTCAAATCTGGTGGCAAAGCAAGCCTGTAAGCAACGGTGTTAATCCTCTCAAGAATTTCAAATGGCCCAACGTATCGGGGTGCAAGTTTGCCCTTCTTCCCAAATCTCGTAACTCCTGTCATCGGCGAGACCTTCAAAAATACATGGTCCCCAATTTCAAATTCTAACTCCCTCCTTCTTTGATCGGCATAACACTTCTGTCGACTCTGTGCAGTCTTAATCCTCTGCTGAATGAGTTTGATCTTTTCAGTTGTCATTCGAACCAATTCGGGGCCAATTAGGGCTTTGTCTCCCACTTCAGTCCAACATATCGGCGACCTGCACTCCCTCCCATACAAGGCTTCATACGGCGCCATGCCTATGCTGGCTTGATAACTGTTGTTGTACGCGAATTCCACCAATGGCAAATGCGATTCCCAGCTTCCCTGAAAATCCAACACGCACAACCTGAGCATGTCTTCGAGTGTCTGAATCATTCTTTCTGTCTGCCCGTCGGTCTGGGGGTGAAAGGCCGTGCTAAATCTCAACTCTGTTCCCAAGGCTCCTTGTAGACTCTGCCAAAATCTAGAAACGAACTTCGGATCTCGGTCTGACACAATGGACATCGGCACACCATGAAGCCTAACGATCTCATTCACATACAATTCGGCAAGTCGGTCGGCATTGAATGTAGTCTTGACAGGCAAGAAGTGAGCTGACTTAGTAAACCTGTCGACTATAACCCAAATGGAATCCATACCTCTTTGCGCTCTCGGCAAGCCCACTACGAAATCCATGGAGATGTGCTCCCATTTCCACTCAGGAATTGACAAGGGTTGGAGAAGTCCTGCCGGTCTCTGGTGTTCTGCCTTCACTTGCTGACAACTCAGACACTGAAATACAAACTCAGCTATCTCTCTTTTCATGTTTGGCCACCAAAAGGTCCGCTTTACGTCCTGATACATCTTGGTGCTCCCTGGATGAATGGCAAACTTGGAGCTATGGGCCTCTTGCAAAATCTTCCTTTTTAACCCTGGTACGTCGGCTACACACAATCTTCCTTCGAATTTAAGCACCTGATTTTCCACTGTGTATCCTGGCCTCGGCTTGGAGACGAATTCGTCAATTACCCTTTTTAGGAACTTATCTTCCATCTGCCTGGTCTTCACTTCCTCAACGATGGTCGGTTCCGCTGAGATCGTTGCCAGACACGCCAAACTTCCGACTAGTTTCCTGCTTAATGCGTCGGCTACGGAGTTTGCCTTACCTGGGTGATACTGAATCTGCATGTCATAGTCCTTCAACAGCTCGAGCCATCTTCTCTGCCTCACATTTAACTCTTTCTGGGTGAACAAGTACTTCAGACTCTTGTGGTCGGTGAAAACTTGGCACGATGTTCCATACAAGTAATGACGCCATATCTTTAAAGCAAAAACCACGGCAGCTAACTCCAGATCATGGGTAGGATAATTCTCTTCATTGGGCTTCAACTGACGAGACGCGTACGCTATGACTTTACCTTCTTGCATTAATACGCAACCCAAACCCTTATGTGAAGCATCACTGTAAATCTGAAATTCCTCATTAGCCGATGGTAGTATAAGAACTGGTGCTGTAACTAACCTCGTCTTCAGCTCCTGGAAGGCTGATTCTCTTTCATGGGTCCATTCATAAGCTACTCCCTTCTTAGTTAGTTGTGTCAGTGGCACTGCAATCCTCGAGAAATCCTTCACAAACTTTCTGTAATAACCTGCCAAACCCAGGAAACTACAAATCTCGGACACGTTGGTCGGCGTCGGCCAACTTACAACAGCTTCAATCTTGCTGGGGTCAACTGATATACCATCTTCATTAATCACATGCCCTAGGAATGAAATGCTGGAAAGCCAAAACTCGCATTTACTCAACTTGGCGTACAACTTCTTATCCCTCAAGGTCTGCAGGGCAAGTCTCAGATGATCCTCGTGCTGGCTCGTACTCCCGGAATAAATCAATATGTCGTCGATAAAAATAATGACAAACTCATCTAGGTACGGCTTAAAGACTCTGTTCATCAAGTCCATGAATGCTGCTGGGGCATTGGTTACTCCGAATGGCATTACCAAAAATTCGTAGTGGCCATATCTTATCCGAAAAGCGGTCTTCTCGATATCCTCGGCTTTAACCTTCAACTGGTGGTAGCCCGACCTAAGGTCAATCTTGGAAAAGACTCGTGCTCCTCGTAGTTGATCAAGCAAATCGTCGATTCTAGGCAATGGGTACTTGTTCTTAATGGTCACCTTATTAAGTTCCCTGTAGTCAATGCAAAGACGAAGGGTGCCGTCCTTTTTCTTAACAAATAGAACGGGTGCTCCCCACGGTGAAGTGCTCGGCCTGACGAATCCCTTATCCAACAATTCTTGTAATTGCGATTTCAGTTCTCTAAGTTCTGCTGGGGCCATTCTGCAGGGTGTTTTGGAGATGGGTTGTGTTCCTGACAGGATGTCCACGGTAAACTCTATTTCTCTGTCGACAAGGTGGCCAGGCAACTCATTCGGAAAGACATCGGGGAATTCCTCAACAACGGGTATGTCGGCTAACTCAACACTTCCATTCAAATCACTTAGTATACTGCATAAATAACCCTGACATCCTTTTTGGATCAACTTGTAGGCCTTCATGGATGAGATTAAGTAAGGTGGAGGTACTACTTCTTTACCCTGAAAAACGACCTCGGCTTGGCTTGGGGTCTTCAATGTGACGCTCTTAGTAACACAATTAATGGATGCATGGTTCGCTACTAACCAATCCATTCCCAATATGACATCGAAGTGGGTCATGCTTAATGGCATCAAATCAACTAACAACTCTACCCTCTCAATCATGACAATACACGCCCTATAAACGGATGTGATAATCATATTTCTCCCAGATGGAGTAGACACAGATAATATGTAGTCAAGGGGTTCTAATTCTCTACTCAACTTCTCGGCAAATATAGTGGACACAAATGAATGCGTAGAACCCGAATCAATCAATACGTATGCATCTTGAGAACAAATTGAAATGGTACCTGACACCACTGCTTCAGCATTCTGGGCGTCTCCTGGCACTAATGCGAAAACTCTGCCCTGCCTCGCCTGTATTCCCCCGATGTTATTCTTTTGTGCAGAGCCCGAGGTGCTTCCATTCCTCTTCCCATCATCGGTCCTTGCTTTCGGGCAGTCCTTCACGCGATGGCCTATCTCGCCGCACTCATAACAAGCTCCTGTTGCCCAACGACAAACCCCGAAATGTAGCTTCCCACAACTCGCGCACATCGGCTTAACGTTACCTTCTTGATTGGAGTTGCTGGAACTGTCCGTACTCATCTTCTTCTTGGCATTGAATGGAACTCGGCGATTATCATAATTCTGTCTCTTCCTCTGACCCTCACCTGAACTCTGGTATCGGTTCAAGTTAGCTTCAGCCAGGATGGCCTTGTCCAGTACTCCGGCGTATGTTGGCATATTGACCCGATCTTGTATCGGTCCACGCAACCCACTTTCGAACTTCCTCGCCTTTCGGTATTCGTCGTCAACCATATGAGGCGCATATCTCGCCAGTTCAGTAAAGGCACGATCGTATTCTGCAACTGTCTTACTCCCTTGCATCAGATTCTGAAACTCCGTGGTCTTTCGGTCTCGGACGCTAAGGGGGAAATGCTTGTTGTAGAACAACTCCAAAAATTTTGCCCAAGTTAAACCCGAATTGCCTTCTCGGACCATCATCCACCACCTACGAGCATCGTCGTCTAATGTGAATGCTGCCAGAGATACCTTCTGGGCGTCTGTACTGGGGAAAACTTCAAACAACTTCTCCATCTCTAAGACCCATGCCTCGGCTTTCATGGGTTCTATACCTCCCTGAAATCTCGGCGGTTTCATCTTCTTGAACTCTCTGATTAGAGTTATCGTGTCGTTCCCATACAGAGCTTGCTGCGGTGGCACTTGTGGCACTGGAGGGGGTGGAGCTGCATACCGGCCATTCGTCTGTTCGGCATGCGTAGAAGTGGTACCAGTATCCTGCGGCCTAGGTTGTCTCTGCTCACGAACCAAACCTTCGACTAACCTTTCCAATCTCTCCAACCTGTCTTCTGAACGATCTCGGCCAACTAGGGGTCTACCTCTCCTCATGATGCTAGGGGGAATGCAAGATGAGACTTTAAAACAACTAAACAGATAACACATATATAAGTAACAAACGTCTATGCCAAAATGATGCACACATAGTCAAGTAGCAAGCAATATGATGCAACTCCTAACATCATTCTAAGGGAAATCCTAGGCTCTCTGGGACTCAAGGTGTGTGATTAACGTACTACAAGGATCTTGTGCTCTGATACCATTCTGTCAAGCCCCCAAACCGCCCCTAGTAGTTTGGTGCCGTGATGGCCAGTAACCCGAGGTTACCGAAGGCCGTCTTACAAAAATCACACACAATCAGAGTATGAAATATGGGGCTTACAAGAGCAGAAGCAAAATATACATATAAACCGAGTTGTCCATGAGAGCCGTGCATAAGTCCAATGGAATGTCATACATCAAACATCTTTACAAGTCTTACAATTTTAGATACAACAAAATGAGATACAAAATACATCCTGACCAAAAGGCTTCTCAAGCCGACATATGCCAAAACAAACAAGAGAAAACATAAGCCGAGAAGCATAATCTTCAAGACGATGCAAAACGCAAATCCAAAACATGTCGGCAATGCGCCCAAAACACATCGGCATCACGCCTAGGCCTCAATGCCTTCTTGTTCATCACCTACATATATATATAGAGAGGGTGAGCTTGGATACTCAGTGAATGATATTAGAAATAAAGGTTTTGCATGATTGATATCCAAGATTTCTTACAAACAATACGTAGTATACTTTACAATCAAGGGAAAAGTCAAGTTCATTTGCCGGCTTTCAAGTTCCTTGGATGTTAATAACATCTACTTATTTCAAGGGGTGATGACATATCAAGACAAGAGTGCAGTTGCATTATAGTCCCCTGCAACTAAGGACTTTCAAGACAAGCTGTGCTGCGAAAGTTTAGAGTCCTCTAGCACTAAGGACTGTCAAGACAAGCTGTGCTGCGAAAGTTTAGAGTCCTCTAGCACTAAGGACTGTCAAGACAAGAGTGCAGTTGCATTATAGTCCCCTGCAACTAAGGACTTTCAAGACATGTCATCAAAACAAGATAGCGTTTAATATACAAGTAGGGATAGTCATTCATGCTAGATCAAGTACTTTTCAAAACAAGGCAAGGCAAGATTTTACGAAAGCAAGTGTAACATAGCTTTATTGGAAATACCACTCACATAGTTTCTTCAAACGTCGAAGTCGAGACAAGCCCAAGTCCTACAAACACATGGCAAGCCTATTGAATGCACCTTCAAACAAGTCTCTTATGTATGCAAATGATTTCGGAAACATGCTGGGCACCAACCAGGTCTAGGCCGAGGCTCCACACCTCCTCGCCGAGGTGTGTTCCCGAGGGCCACATGCAAGGAAAAGAGGTCGGGAAACTCTGGGTTTCCCTCTGCTGAAGAACACGAAGAACATGAGTGTGAAAACATGAAAAATACGAACGTTCAATCATCATCTGTCACTACAAATCTGGGATTTTCATGCTATGAGTTTGAAAACACGGACCTGGGTACCCGTACTTGGAACTCTTGCGGAAATAAACACAAAAACATGATTCTTTATGCAAGTTTTCGGATCAAAACAAGACTTTTCTTGAAGAACACATGAATGTCATTTTCTCTTTTTAAAATCGAACTTCAAAACGATGCATGGCTTACAAATCATTTTCAATCATGCAATGTAATAACATAAACGTAAAGAACATCATGAGCAGATCAAGAATCTAACCTTAGAACGCGGATCTAACGGTTGGATCTCTAGGAATCAAGCTTGAAGATCTACTTCCTCACTCTAAAACTCCTTCTTCCTCCTAGAGTTTCTCTCTCTACAAGACAAGGTTATGATACTAAATGATAGTTTCCTATACCCGGTTCTGGGGTTAACCCTCTGCTGGGACACGTGGCGGCGACTGGTTGGGTTCTTCCTGAAAAGGTGGCTGACAGACCAGACAAAGCATGGTGGAAGGGTGTTCAACAAGCAAAACGGTATGGGCTCTCTGACGGGGCAATGACATGGGCTAACCACAAGGCGTATCTAACACGCTATACGGAATGGCACTCCGGCAAAGGGTGACATCGGCTAACAAAGGACCTCGGCAACTAAGGTGACAATGACCTCGGCTAGGAAGGACAACACTTGACTAAGCGGTGCCACATATTGGCCTAGATGCGCCACACCTCGGTCTAGGTCATACCACTCCAGGACGAGTTCACTGGGGTGCAAGGTAACATCTCGGCTAATGTGTCAAGGCAAGAACGGAGGTCGACAAGGGGTTCCAGGATACTTCTAGACTGAGAATGACCTCGGCTTGGATTGATCTAGGCATAATGTCGGCTAAACATAACTTAGGCAAGCACATAACACTTAGACAAATCACAAAGGTATCAAATCAAGGCATGGATCTCGCTCACTTAGGTAGGACAAGTCACGAACACACACATGCAAGCTTAACAAACCATAATCATACAAATGCTCATGAACATGATTAAGATGAAAAATGCGGGTTCTTACACATTACCTGTTTCAAGTGTGGCCAGCTGGGCCACAAGTCTCCAGTTTGTCCTCAGAGGGGAGGAGTGCAGAGAGCAGCATCATCTTCGGCTCGATCTCAGAGCCAGAGTCAGGGTAGAGGCCAGCCACTCTCGTGTTATCAGTGTGGTCAGCCAGGGCATATGAAGAGGTATTGCCCGCAGTTGGGTGGCACACCTGGTGCATCTGGTTTGAGGCAGATTCAGGGTCAGCAGCCAGCTCAGTCGGGTCAGGCCTCGAGGGCCAATCAGGGGGCTTCATCGTCCCAGTCGGTACAGCAATCTTATGCTCCTAGGGGTGAGCAAGTTGATCAGAGGTCTTCTGGGCGCGTGTACGCTGTTACCGCGCAGGATCTTGTGCCGGCACCATCAGTTGTGAGAGGTACCTTCTTGTTTTGCAACTCGGTTGCTAGTGTTTTGATTGATACGGGTGCATCTCATTCCTTTGTGTCTGCTGCACTTGCATCTGTTTTGGAGTTGGAGTTAGCACAGTTAGCATCCCCTATTTGTGTAGTGTCACCTCTTGGGGGTGAATTAATCTTGAAACAAGGTGTCAGGGGTTGTGATATAGAGGTCGCCGATCATAGACTTCCATTTCCTTTTGTAGTTATGCCCATGAAGGGCTTTGATGTTATCTTGGGTATGGACTGGTTATCGTCATACCGGGCAGTAATTGATTGCTACCGCTAGAGGGTCACTTGTTGTACCGTGAGCGGGGAGTGTTTTCATTTTTTGGGGGACCGGGTTGGTAGTGTTTTGCCACCGGGGTATGATTCGCGAGGGCGAAGTGAGCTTAGTGGTCTACTTGCTAGCTTTGAAAGTGGTGAGTGTAATGAGACTCAGACTGTGTTGCCAAGAGTGGTTTGTGAGTACTCGGACGTCTTTCCCGAGGACCTTGTTGGTTTGCCACCTCACAGAGAGATTGAGTTCTCTATTGACTTAGTACCCGGCACGGCGCCGATTTCTATGACACCTTATTATTTTGCCCCAGCTGAGTTAGTTGAGTTGAAGATCCAACTCCAGGAGTTGCTAGATAAGGGCTTTATAGGTCCTAGTGTTTCGCCATGGGGCGCACCGGCCCTCTTTGTTAAAAAGAAAGGTGGTGCTTTGAGACTTTGTATAGATTACCAGAAATTGAATCGGGCTACGGTTAAGAATAAGTACCCTATGCCTCGTATAGATGATCTGTTCGATCAGTTGAAGGGTTCCCGTTGTTTCTCGAAGATAGATTTGAGATCGGGTTATCATCAGTTGGGGAGGAGGATATTCCGAAGACGGCATTCCGTACGCGGTATGGCCACTATGAGTTTTTGGTGATGCCATTTGGGCTCACCAATGCACCGGCAGTATTTATGGATTTGATGAACCGGATATTCCGGGAATTTTTAGATCGTTTTGTAGTCGTCTTCGTGGACGACATTCTTATCCATTCACCTTCTGAGGAGAAGCACAAGGAACACTTGAGAGTGGTGCTTGTGTTACTTAGAGCCCATAAGCTTTATGCTAAGTTTGGGAAGTGTGAGTTCTGGCTAGAAGAGGTCAAGTTCTTAGGCCATGTAGTTTCTGGGGAAGGAGTGTCTGTTGATACATCCAAGACTGAGGCAGTGCAAGATTGGGCACAGCCTAAGAGTGTGTTTGAGATTCGCAGTTTTCTGGGGTTAGCTGGGTATTATCGCCGGTTTGTGAAGGATTTCTCCAGGTTAGCTTCACCTTTGACTAGTTTGACTCGGAAGGGAGTCAAGTTTGTATGGACTGAGACTTGTGAAAAGTCGTTCCAGGAGTTGAAAGTTAGACTGACCACCGCTCCAGTCTTGATTATTCCGGAGAGGGGGTTGGGTTATGCAGTCTATTGTAACGCCTCACGAGAGGGTCTGGGTTGTGTGTTGATGCAAGAAGGGAAAGTAGTTGCCTATGGCTCACGTCAGTTGAAAATTCACGAGAAGAATTACCCTACGCATGATTTAGAGTTAGCAGCTGTGATATTTGCCTTGAAGATTTGGAGGCATTATCTTTATAGTGAGAGGTTCGAGGTATTCTCGGATCATAAGAGTCTGAAATATCTGTTTACACAGAAAGACTTGAACTTGAGGCAGAGGAGGTGGATGGAGTTTATTGAGGATTATGACTTCGAGTTGCATTATCATCCGGGGAAGGCCAAAGTGGTGGCCGATGCCCTTAGCAGGAAATCTGTTGGTGACATAGCTAGTATAGCCATCCGGGAATGGGAGATGTTGGGTGCACTTGGGGAGTTCGATTTACTTCTGGGCGAATCCGTTGAGGCTGCGGCCTTGTTTTCTGTTGTTGCACAGCCTACACTTGTGACTCGAGTGTTAGAGGCTCAGGGGGGTGACCTTGAGGTAGAATCCCTCCGTGAGAAGATTTCCGGTGGGAAGGTTGAGAAGGGTTTGCCGGTGTATCCCGACCTGAGTGTGAGATACCGAGACCGTCTGTTTGTGCCGGAGTCTTGTCGAGAGGAGGTACTCCGAGAGTTTCATCATTCACGCCTTGCGGTGCATCCGGGAAGCACTAAGATGTATCGGGATTTGGGTCGCCAGTTTTGGTGGCGGGGTATGAAGAGAGATGTGGCAGCTTTCGTGTCTAAGTGCCTTACTTGTCAGCAAGTGAAGGCCGAGCATCAGAGGCCAGCGGGTTTGTTACAACCCTTGCCTATTGCCGAGTGGAAGTGGGAGCATGTCACTATGGACTTCGTTGTAGGCCTTTCGAGGACTCAGCGGGGTAGTGACGCCATTTGGGTGGTTTTGGACCGGTTGACTAAGTCGGCACACTTCATTCCTATGCGCGTGAGAGATTCGGTAGACCATCTTGCCGACTTGTATATTCAGGACATAGTGAGATTGCACGGGGTCCCAGTGACGATCGTCTCGGATAGAGATCCTCGTTTTACTGTTAGGTTGTGGCAGAGTTTGCAGAGTGCCTTGGGCACCAAGTTGACCTTTAGTACGGCTTATCATCCACAGACTGACGGGCAGTCCGAGCGTACTATTCAAATCCTTGAGGATATGCTTCGGGGTTGTGTTCTTGACTTTAGTGGGTCGTGGGAGAGGCACTTGCCTTTGGTGGAGTTTGCCTACAACAATAGTTTCCAGTCTAGTATCGGTATGGCACCGTTTGAGACCTTGTACGGTCGACCATGTAGGTCTCTAGTTTGTTGGGCCGAGGTGGGTGATGCACCTTTGTTGGGTCCAGAGTTGGTGAGGGAAACGACGGAGAAAGTTGAACTTATCCGTAGGAGGCTGGTTACAGCCCAGAGTCGTCAGAGATCTTATGCTGACCGTAGGAGGAGACCTTTGGTGTTTGAAGTGGGTGATCATGTCTTTCTGAAAATATCACCTAGGCGGGGGTTGATGAGGTTTGGGAAGAGTGGGAAGTTATCCCCTCGATTTATTGGTCCTTTTGAGATCCTTGAGAGGATTGGCGAGGTTGCTTATCGGTTTGCTTTACCGCCGCAGTTGTCCGGAGTTCATGACGTGTTTCATGTGAGTATGCTTCGGAAGTATGAGCCAGATCCATCTCATGTATTGGATTGGACCGATTTAGAGGTAGATGAGGATGCCTCGTATGAGGAGAGACCGGTCCGGGTCTTGGATAGGCGGGATCAAGTCTTGCGAGGCAAGACCATTCCTTTGGTAAAAGTTTTGTGGAAATATCACGGGGTGGAGGAAGCCACTTGGGAATGTGAGTTGGAAGTCCACGAGAAATATCCGGACATGTTTATCGAGTTGTAATCTTGTATTTAGATTTTGTAATATTGTTGAACTTTAGAGTTTTATATATGTCTTAAGCTGTAAAACATTGAGAATATTTTGGTTAATGGAAATATTTTGGAACTTGTCTCGAAATGGAAGTTTAATGGAACATTGCATATGTTGAATATATTGAAAATTGTTGAAATTGAAAGAAAATTGCATAGTGCTAATGCAGGTGGAAATATATGTTATTTTACATATTGTGAAATGCCTCTTGATAAGAGATGAAATGGTCGGTGTTGGGTCAAGTTGTTTATTTTGAGTTATCATATTGTTGGAATTTGAGAAAAACTTGTTTTCGAAACCTTATGCTTAATTTCGGGGACGAAATTCTTTTAAGGAGGGGAGGTTATAGCGACCCCAGTCTTTTCCCTTTAGATTATTGTATCCGGACTTAGGTTCCGTGGATCCTGTCATTATATATTGGTTGTTGTTGTCCTTTAATCTCTTTGTATTTGAGTATAGGATGTGTTGGGCGGGTCTATTACAGGTCGGTTGAGTTTAGATACCAAAACTAGTTGCCCAGATTTTGACCTGTCCGCTCGAGCGGGAGTTTGACGCTCGAGCGGGGATTCTTTTATTGCTTGTTCGCTCGAACGGGGGTTTTGGTGCTTGAGCGGGATTATCACCCATCCAGTATTTCCTGTGCAGTGTTGGACGCTCGAGCGTGGGATTGGACGCTTGAGCGGAAATGTGTGAGTGCCGCTCGAGCGGGGAGTTGGACGCTCGAGCGGGTACCTGGTTCTACAAAAGTACTGGGAGTGCGTATTCGACGCTCGAGCGGGAGTTTGGACGCTCGAGCGGGGAGTCGATTACATCAGTCCGAGATTTCACTTTTTGGATCACTTTTTGACCTACTTTTCTTTCTTAACTTTTAAAAAACCGCCCCTTGAGAGTCTCTCTCTCTCTCTCTCTCTAAACCTGTCTTCTCTCTAAGAATTGATCTACCTAGGGTGAGTATCTAACCTTAGTCCTTTATTAAAAAGATAGAGTGAGTCAAGGGCTTCCATTTAATCTGAATGTTTGGTGGTTTGGAGCACTTTGGAATTTGGGTCTTCATCTCCGTCTTCTCCATTTGGGTTATTTTCTTTGAGGTAGGGATTTCCTACTCCATCTTATAAGTTTTGTTCTAAGTTTTGGTATTTTGATATGTTGGGAGTACTTTGGTAATTTTGGGAAAAACCCTAGTTGTATTAATAAATTAATTTGTTTAATTAATTTAAGAAAATTGGGGAATTTGGGTTAAATGCATGAAATTGAGGAATTCATTGACTAAATGGTGTAGTTGGATTATTTAAATCACTCGCCTATTGAATTGTTGATATATTTATTTCCAGTCTAGAAATAACTGTTTTGGGCTATCGGTGGAGGATAGTTGTGTTTGTTGTAGACATTGCATGTGGATTAGGAAAAATTGAAACTAATCAATTTGTTTAAGTCATAAATTTAGATTATTGAATTAATACAGAAAATACATGTATTGATTGAGCATTGCATATGCATATTGTTTGGGAGGAGATAGGGGATGTACTCCACGGTTTAGGGGAAGATAGGGGATGGACCTCTAAACCGGATTTTGTTTGGGAGGAGATAGGGGATGGACTCCATTAGCATCACTATTATGTGTGCTTATTATATTGAAGTGTTTTTACATATTATTGATACAGCACTACAATGTGTATCAAACGGGAAGTATGAAGTGTTTTGATATGAGCCTGAGTCTCATCTGTGTTGTTGACATTGGAAGTAATGTGATATTGGAAGTAATGTGAATATGATATATAGTTCACTGTTGTAAGTTTGGCCAGGTTCTGAGCCATATTGATAATAATGGGAATTGAAACATGTCATAGACATTAGTGTCATGAGACTGTATTAAGTTATAGTTGATTATCTTGATTAACCATCTATTGAATGCTATAGCTTTATTCAATGCTTATATTTGGTTTAGTATTTTTCTACTGGGCTGTGGCTCACCCTATATGGGAACATCATTTTCAGGTTCAGGTGATAAGCTACCTCCAAGGACTTAGCTTGGAAGGATTTGACTTTTGGATTTTGAAGACTATCTTCAGCTAGTTGTTTTTATTTGATAGTACATGTAAACATTCAAGCCTAGGGCTTTACTTGTATTTGAGTTAGAACTCATCTTTTAGTGTCCAAGTGTTGGCTTGGAAAGATGTAAGCCCGTAGGGCATTTAATTTGATGTTACATGTAATGCTTTTCTTTAGTAATACTCTGATGAATGAGATAATGAATTGTTTTCTTTAAATATTGCATGTCAATGATAAACATATAATGGGTTTATTTCGAGGGCGTTACAGAAAATTTACTTCGAATTTATGGAGTAATTTGCTGAATAATTTACTAAGAAATTACTTTGAATTTACCAAGAATTTATATAGAATTTTCTGAGAACTTATTGAGTAATTTGCTCATAATTTACTGATTAATTCACAAAAAAAAAAACATTCTTGTAATTTTTTGAGAATTTACTTAGAATTTTTTGATAAATTACTAAGAATTTGTTGAATAATTTATAGAGAATTTTACGTGTAATTTACTGAGAAATTTCTTGAGTAATTTAGCAAGAATTTACTGAGAATTTATCGAGTAATTTACGGATGAATTACTGAATAATTCACTCATTAATTTACTTGTAATTTACTGAGAATTTAAGGAGTAATTTATTGAGAATTTACTCAGTAATTTGCTTAGAATTTATTAAATAATTTACTAAGAATTTACAGATAATTTACTGTGTTATTTTCTTGGAATTTATAGAGTAATTTTCTAATAATTTACTGAGTAATTTGCCAAGTAATTGACCAAAAATTTTTTGAGAACTTATCGATAATTAACTGAGTAATTTACAGAGAATTTGTTGAGAATTTACCGAGTAATTTACTGGGAATTAACCTATGAATTTACTTAGTAATTTATTTAGAATTTACTCAGTAAATTACTCAGAGTCTATTGAGAATTTACTGAGAATTTGTTGAGTAATTTTCTAGGAACTTACCAATCATTTACGAAGCAATTTACTGAGAATTTACCGAGTTATTTACCACGAATTTACTATAACTTTAATGGTAATTTGCTGAGTAATTTATTGAGAATTTACTGTGAATTTAATGAGTAATTTACTCATAATTTATTGAGAATTTTCTTAGAATTTATTGAAAATTTTCAGAGTAATTTACTTTGAATTCATTGAGTAATTCACCGATAATTAACTGAGTAATTTATAGAAAATTTATTGAAAATTTAACGAATAATTTACAGAGTAAATTGCTGAGTAATTTTTTTAAAAATTTCTGTGAATTTACTGAGTAATTTACTCATAATTTACTGAGTAATTCACAAAAAAATTTCTAATGATTTTCTAAGAATTTACGCAGAATTTTCTAATAATTTACTGAATAATTTTCTGAGAATTTTGCGTGTAATTTATTGAGAATTTTACTGAGTAATTTATTGAGAATTTACTGCGAATTGACTAAGAAATTTACCGATAAATTGTTAAGTTCTTCACTGGGTAATTTAGTTGGAAATTAGTAAGTAATTTATTGAAAATTTACTCATTATTTATTGAGTAATTTACTGAGAATTTATAAAGTAATTTACTGAGAATTTACAGGAAATTCACTAATTAATTTTCGAATAATTTACCGAGTAATTTACTGAGAATTAACAAAGTAATTCACGATTTTTTTTTGATAATTTTATGAGTAATTTATTATGAATTTATTGAGTAATTTGTACAGAATTTTCTTAGAATTTATTAAATAATTTACTGAAAATTTACAGATAATTTACCAAGTAATTTATAGAGAATTTATTGAAAACTTAACGAGTAATTTATTGAAAATGCACTACGAATTTATGGAGTAATTTGCGGAATAATTTACTGAGAAAATACTTTGAATTTACCAAGAATTTATATAGAATTTTCTGAGAATTTATTGAGTAATTTGCTCATAATTTACTGATTAATTCACAAAAAAAAACATTCTTGTAATTTTTTGAGAATTTACTCCGAATTTTCTAATAAATTACTAAGAATTTGCTGAATAATTTATAGAGAATTTTACGTGTAATTTACTGAGAAATTTCTTGAGTAATTTAGCAAGAATTTACTGAGAATTTATCGAGTAATTTACTGATAAATTACCGAATAATTCACTCATTAATTCACTTGTAATTTACTGAGAATTTAAGGAGTAATTTATTGAGAATTTACTCAGTAATTTGCTTAGAATTTATTAAATAATTTACTAAGAATTTACAGATAATTTACTGTGTTATTTTCTTGGAATTTACAGAGTAATTTTCTAATAATTTACTGAGTAATTTGCTAAGTAATTGAGCAAGAATTTTTTGAGAACTTATCGATAATTAACTGAGTAATTTACATAGAATTTGTCGAGAATTTACGGTGTAATTTACTGGGAATTAACCTATGAATTTACTTAGTAATTTATTTAGAATTTACTCAGTAAATTACTAAGAGTTTATAGAGAATTTACTGAGAATTTGTTGAGTAATTTTCTAGGAACTTACCAATCATTTACGAAGCAATTTACTGAGAATTTACCGAGTTATTTACCACGAATTTACTATAACTTTAATGGTAATTTGCTGAGTAATTTATTGAGAATTTACTGTGAATTTAATGAATAATTTACTCATAATTTGTTGAGAATTTTCTTAGAATTTATTGAAAATTTTCAGAGTAATTTACTTTGAATTCATTGAGTAATTCACCGATAATTAACTAAGTAATTTATAGAGAATTTATTGAAAATTTAACGAATAATTTACAGAGTAATTTGCTGAGTAATTTTTTTAAAAATTTCAGTGAATTTACTGAGTAATTCACAAAAAAATTTCTAATGATTTTCTAAGAATTTACGCAGAATTTTCTAATAATTTACTGAATAATTTTCTGAGAATTTTGCGTGTAATTTATTGAGAATTTTACTGAATATTTTAATGAGAATTTACTGAGTAATTTATTGAGAATTTATTGCGAATTGACTAAGAAATTTACTGATAAATTGTTAAGTTCCTCACTGGGTAATTTAGTTGGAAATTAGTAAGTAATTTATTGAGAATTTACTGAGTAAGTTACTAAGAATTTATTAATAATTTATTTAGACTTTATGGATTAATTTATTGAGAATTTACTAAGTAATTTACTTAGAATTTATTGAATAATTTACTGAGAATTTATAAAGTAATTTACTGAGAATTTACAGGAAATTCACTAATTAATGTTCGAATAATTTACTGAGTAATTTACTGAGAATTAACAAAGTAATTCACGATTTTTTTATGATAATTTTATGAGTAAGTTATTATGAATTTGCTGAGTAATTTATACAGAATTTTCTTAGAATTTATTAAATAATTTACTGAAAATTTACAGATAATTTACAAAGTAATTTATAAAGAATTTATTGAAAACTTAACGAGTAATTTATTGAAAATGTACTACGAATTTATGGAGTAATTTGCTGAATGATTTACTGAGAAAATACTTTGAATTTAGCAAGAATTTATATAGAATTTTCTGAGAATTTATTGAGTAATTTGCTCATAATTTACTGATTAATTCACAAAAAAAAACATTCTTGTAATTTTTTGAGAATTTACTCAGAATTTTCTGATAAATTACTAAGAAATTGATGAGTAATTTATAGAGAATTTTACGTGTAATTTACTGAGAAGTTTCTTGAGTAATTTAGCAAGTATTTACTGATAAATTACTGAATAATTCGCTCATTAATTCACTTGTAATTTACTGAGAATTTAAGGAGTAATTTAATGAGAATTTACTCAGTAATTTGCTTAGAATTTGTTAAATAATTTACTAAGAATTTACAGATAATTTACTGTGTTATTTTTTTAGAATTTACAGAGTAATTTTCTAATAATTTACTGAGTAATTTGCTAAGTAATTGAGCAAGAATTTTTTGAGAACTTATCGATAATTAACTGAATAATTTACAGAGAATTTGTCGAGAATTTACGGAGTAATTTACTGGGAATTAACCTATGAATTTACTTAGTAATTTATTTAGAATTTACTCAGTAAATTACTAAGAGTTTATTTAGAATTTACTGAGAATTTGTTGAGTAATTTTCTAGGAACTTACCAATCATTTACGAAGCAATTTACTGAGAATTTACCGAGTTATTTACCACGAATTTACTATAACTTTAATGGTAATTTGCTGAGTAATTTATTGAGAATTTACTGTGAATTTAATGAGTAATTTACTCATAATTTATTGAGAATTTTCTTAGAATTTATTGAAAATTTTCAGAGTAATTTACTTTGAATTCATTGAGTAATTCACCGATAATTAACTGAGTAATTTGTAGAGAATTTATTGAAAATTTAACGAATAATTTACAGAGTAATTTTTGAAAAAATTTCAGTGAATTTACTGAGTAATTCACAAAAAAATTTCTAATGATTTTCTATGAATTTACGCAGAATTTTCGAATAATTTACAGAATAATTTTCTGAGAATTTTGCGTGTAATTTATTGAGAATTTTACTGAATCATTTAATGTGAATTTACTGATAAATTGTTAAGTTCTTCACTGGGTAATTTAGTTGGAAATTAGTAAGTAATTTGTTGAGAATTTACTGAGTAAGTTACTAAGAATTTATTGATAATTTATTTAGACTTTATGGATTAGTTTATTGAGAATTTACTAAGTAATTTACTTAGAATTTATTGAATAATTTACTGAGAATTTATAAAGTAATTTACTGAGAATTTACAGAAAATTCACTAATTAATATTTGAATAATTTACTGAGTAATTTACTGAGAATTAACAAAGTAATTCACGATTTTTTTTTGATAATTTTATGAGTAATTTATTATGAATTTACTAAGTAATTTGTACATAATTTTCTTAGAATTTATTAAATAATTTACTGAAAATTTACAGATAATTTACCAAGTAATTTATAGAGAATTTATTGAAAACTTAACGAGTAATTTATTGAAAATGTACTACGAATTTATGGAGTAATTTGCGGAATAATTTACTGAGAAAATACTTTGAATTTACCAAGAATTTATATAGAATTTTCTGAGAATTTATTGAGTAATTTGCTCATAATTTACTGATTAATTCACAAAAAAAACATTCTTGTAATTTTTTGAGAATTTACTTCGAATTTTCTGATAAATTACTAAGAATTTGCTGAATAATTTATAGAGAATTTTACGTGTAATTTACTGAGAAATTTCTTGAGTAATTTAGCAACAATTTACTGAGAATTTATCGAGTAATTTACTGATAAATTACCGAATAATTTGCTCATTAATTCACTTGTAATTTACTGAGAATTTAAGGAGTAATTTATTGAGAATTTACTCAGTAATTTGCTTAGAATTTATTAAATAATTTACAAAGAATTTACAGATAATTTACTGTGTTATTTTCTTGGAATTTATAGAGTAATTTTCTAATAATTTACTGAGTAATTTGCTAAGTAATTGACCAAGAATTTTTTGAGAACTTATCGATAATTAACTGAGTAATTTACAGAGAATTTGTCGAGAATTTACGGAGTAATTTACTAGGAGTTAACCTATGAATTTACTTAGTAATTTATGTAGAATTTACTCAACCTATGAATTTACTTAGTGATTTATTTAAAATTTACTCAGTAAATTACTAAGAGTTTATGGAGAATTTACTGAGAATTTGTTGAGTAATTTTCTAAGAACTTACCAATCATTTACAAAGCAATTTACTGAGAATTTACCGAGTTATTTACCATGAATTTACTATAACTTTAATGGTAATTTGCTGAGTAATTTATTGAGAATTTACTGTGAATTTAATGAGTAATTTACTCATAATTTATTGAGAATTTTCTTAGAATTTATTGAAATTTTTCAGAGTAATTTACTTTGAATTCATTGAGTAATTCACCGATAATTAACTGAGTAATTTATAGAGAATTTGTTGAAAATTTAACGAATAATTTATAGAGTAATTTGCTGAGTAATTTTTTTTAAAATTTTAGTGAATTTACTGAGTAATTCACAAAAAAATTTCTAATGATTTTCTAAGAATTTACGCAAAATCTTCTAATAATTTACTGAATAATTTTCTGAGAATTTTGCGTGTAATTTATTGAGAATTTTACTGAATAATTTAATGAGAATTTACTGAGTAATTTATTGAGAATTTACTGCAAATTGAATAAGAAATTTACTGATAAATTGTTAAGTTCTTCACTGGGTAATTTTGTTGGAAATTAGTAAGTAATTTATTGAGAATTTACTGAGTAAGTTACTAAGAATTAATTGATAATTTACTTAGACTTTATGGATTAATTTATTGAGAATTTACTAAGTAATTTACTTAGAATTTATTGAATAATTTACTAAGAATTTATAAAGTAATTTACTGACAATTTACAGGAAATTCACTAATTAATATTCGAATAATTTACTGAGTAATTTACTGAGAATTAACAAAGTAATTCACGATTTTTTTTTTGATAATTTTATGAGTAATTTATTATAAATTTACTGAGTAATTTATACAGAATTTTCTTAGAATTTATTAAATAATTTACTGAAAATTTACAGATAATTTACAAAGTAATTTATAAACAATTTATTGAAAACTTAACGAGTAATTTATTGAAAATGTACTACGAATTTATGGAGTAATTTGCTGAATAATTTACTAAGAAATTACTTTGAATTTACCAAGAATTTATATAGAATTTTCTGAGAATTTGTTGAGTAATTTGCTCATAATTTACTAATTAATTCACAAAAAAAACATTCTTGTAATTTTTTGAGAATTTACTCCGAATTTTCTGATAAATTACTAAGAATTTGTTGAATAATTTATAGAGAATTTTACGTATAATTTACTGAGAAATTTCTTGAGTAATTTAGCAAGAATTTACTGAGAATTTATCGAGTAATTTACTGATAAATTACCGAATAATTCGCTCATTAATTCACTTGTAATTTACTGAGAATTTAAGGAGTAATTTATTGAGAATTTACTCAGTAATTTGCTTAGAATTTATTAAATAATTTATTAAGAATTTACAGATAATTTACTGTGTTATTTTCTTGGAATTTATAGAGTAATTTTCTAATAATTTACTGAGTAATTTGCTAAGTAATTGAGCAATAATTTTTTGAGAACTTATCGATAATTAACTGAGTAATTTACCGAGAATTTGTCGAGAATTTACGGAGTAATTTACTGGGAATTAACCTATGAATTTACTTAGTAATTTATGTAGAATTTACTCAACCTATGAATTTACTTAGTAATTTATTTAGAATTTACTCAGTAAATTACTAAAAGTTTATGGAGAATTTACTGAGAATTTGTTGAGTAATTTTCTAGGAACTTACCAATCATTTACGAAGCAATTTACTGAGAATTTACCGAGTTATTTACCACGAATTTACTATAACTTTAATGGTAATTTGCTAAGTAATTTATTGAGAATTTACTGTGAATTTAATGAGTAATTTACTCATAATTTATTGAGAATTTTCTTAGAATCTATTGAAAATTTTCAGAGTAATTTACTTTGAATTCATTGAGTAATTCACCGATAATTAACTGAGTAATTTATAGAGAATTTATTGAAAATTTAACGAATAATTTACAGAGTAATTTGCTGAGTAATTTTTTTAAAAAAATTTCAGTGAATTTATTGGGTAATTCAAAAAAAAATTTCTAATGATTTTCTAAGAATTTACGCAGAATTTTCGAATAATTTACAGAATAATTTTCTGAGAATTTTGCGTGTAATTTATTGAGAATTTTACTGAATAATTTAATGAGAATTTACTGAGTAATTTATTGAGAATTTACTGCGAATTGACTAAAAAATTTACTGATAAATTGTTAAGTTCTTCACTGGGTAATTTTGTTGGAAATTAGTAAGTAATTTATTGAGAATTTACTGAGTAAGTTACTAAGAATTAATTGATAATTTACTTAGACTTTATGGATTAATTTATTGAGAATTTACTAAGTAATTTACTTAGAATTTATTGAATAATTTACTGAGAATTTATAAAATAATTTACTGAGAATTTACAGGAAATTCACTAATTAATGTTCGAATAATTTACTTAGTAATTTACTGAGAATTAACAAAGTAATTCATGATTTTTTTTTTTTGATAATTTTATGAGTAATTTATTATGAATTTACTGAGTAATTTATACAGAATTTTCTTAGAATTTATTAAATAATTTACTGAAAATTTACAGATAATTTACAAAGTAATTTATAGAGAATTTATTGAAAACTTAACGAGTAATTTATTGAAAGTGTACTACGAATTTATGGAGTAATTTGCTAAATAATTTACTAAGAAATTTTTTGAATTTACCAAGAATTTATATAGAATTTTCTGAGAATTTATTGAGTAATTTGCTCATAATTTACTGATTAATTCAAAAAAAAAACATTCTTGTAATTTTTTGAGAATTTACTCAGAATTTTCTGATAAATTACTAAGAATTTGCTGAATAATTTATAGAGAATTTTACGTGTAATTTACTGAGAAATTTCTTTAGTAATTTGGCAAGAATTTACTGAGAATTTATCGAGTAATTTACTGATAAATTACCGAATAATTCGCTCATTAATTCACTTGTAATTTACTGAGAATTTAAGGAGTAATTTATTGAGAATTTACTCAGTAATTTGCTTAGAATTTATTAAATAATTTACTAAGAATTTACAGATAATTTACTGTGTTATTTTCTTGGAATTTACTGAGTAATTTGCTAAGTAATTGAGCAAGAATTTTTTGGAAACTTATCGATAATTAACTGAGTAATTTACAGAGAATTTGTCGAGAATTTACGGAATAATTTACTGGGAATTAACCTATGAATTTACTTAGTAATTTATTTAGAATTTACTTAGTAAATTACTAAGAGTTTATGGGGAATTTACTGAGAATTTGTTGAGTAATTTTCTATGAACTTTCCAATCATTTACGAAGCAATTTACTGAGAATTTACCGAGTTATTTACCACGAATTTACTATAACTTTAATGGTAATTTGCTGAGTAATTTATTGAGAATTTACTGTGAATTTAATGAGTAATTTACTCATAATTTATTGAGAATTTTCTTAGAATTTATTGAAAATTTTCAGAGTAATTTACTTTGAATTCATTGAGTAATTCACCGATAATTAACTGAGTAATTTATGGAGAATTTATTGAAAATTTAACGAGTAATTTACAGAGTATGTAACAACCCTCATTTCAACTTAGTCATACTTGCATACATTTATGTATGATCTTGTTTTCATATGTGCATTTGCAAATCTTGTCTTGTTTTGCTCGAATGTTGCTTGCATGCTTTGTTCTTGCCTGGTGTGTTACCAAGGTTATCTTGGGCCTAGACACCTTCGAAACCTTTTCCACTTAGAACTGTCGTGGAATCCCTTTGGTTGACCTCCATCTCCACCCTGGCATATTGGCCGAGATGTCACTATCTAGGCCGAGGCGCCCGTCGCCTAGGCCGAGATGTGCATCATCTAGGCCGAGATGTTAATATCTAGGCGTTCTAGATCCTTGACCCTTGCACTAGCGATTTTGTTCCTAGAATGGTGTGACCTAGACCGAGGTGTGGCACATCTAGGCCAAGGTGCGGCACAGCTTAGTCAAGTGTTGTCCTTCCAAGCCGATGTCCTTGCTTCTTGCTTGCCGGAGTCTTGTTGTTGGCCGATGTTGTTACTTACCGGAGTGCTCTTGCTGTTTAGCTTGTTGAATACACTTTGTCTTGGTTTTGTCTAATCAGTCAGCCACCTTTTTTAGTAGAGCCAACCAGCTGGTGCCACGTGTCCTAGCAGAGGGATTAAGTCAATGACTGTCGGGAGAAACATACCATTTTGTATCAAATCTTGTGTTTTAGAGAGAGAGAGACTCTAGGAAGAAGGAGGAGAAGTTTTGAGTAAGAGAGTGAGCTTCCAAGCTTGATCGTTGGAGCTTGAACCGTTAGATTCGAGTTTTGAGGTTAGAATCCTAGCCTACTCTTGTTGTACTTATTGATCATCTAGCTGCATTGCACAATCAAACATGTTCGACACGTCATGCATTGATTTAAAGTTGGTTTTAGAAAGAGAAAATGGTTTTCATGTGTTCTTGAAGAAAAGCCTCGTTTGATCCAAAAGTTTGCATTAAAGCTCATGTTTTTGTGTTGTTTTGATAAGATCTTTGAGCATGGGTACCCAAGTCTATGTTTTTGAATTCATAGCAGGAAATCTCAGCTTTCGTAATAGCAAGTTTTGATCTTGCATTCATCTTTCTCATATTCATGTTCTTCATGTTCTTCATGCTTATGTTCTTCATGTTTATTAAGAGGGAAACCCAGATTTTCCTGACTTCGCTTTTGAATGTGGCCGTCGGGGCCACACCTCGGCAAGGAGGTGTGGGACCTCGGTCTAAACCTGGTAGTTGCCCAGCCTGTTTTCCAGAAATAAGAAACGGTGTTTTGATTTGATTTGACTTAGTTTTTGAAGAATACCGAGGTCATTTGCATGCATGCTAGACTTGCTTTGAGTAGTGCATTCAATAGACTTTGCCATGTGTTTGTAGGACTGAGACTTGCCTTGACCCCGACGTTTGACGAACTATGTGAGTGGTATTTTTAATAAAGCTATGTTATATGTTTTGATAAAGACTTTGCTTTGCTTTGTTTTGAAAGTATTTGTTAAGCATGAATAATTGTCCCTATTTTGTATATCAAGCATGATCCTGTTTTGATGATCTTCTCGGAAAGTCCCTTGTGCTGGAGGACTCTAAACTTTCGCAGCACATCTCGTTTGAAAGTCCCTTGTGCTGGAGGACTCTAAACTTTCGCAGCACATCTCGTTTTGAAAGTCCCTTGTGCTGGAGGACTCTAAACTTTCGCAGCATGTCTTGTCTTGAAATGTAACAACCCTCATTTCAACTTAGTCATGCTTGCACACAATTATGAATGATCTTGTTTTGGTATGTGCATTTGCAAATCTTGTCTTGTTTTGCTCGAATGTTGCTTGCATACTTTGTTCTTGCCTGGTGTGTTGCCGAGGTCATCTTAAGCCTAGACACCTTCGAAACCTTTTCCACTTAGAACTGTCGTGGAATTCCTTCGGTTGACCTCCATCTCCACCCTGGCATATTGGCCGAGATGTCATCATCTAGGCCGAGGCGCGCGTCGCCTAGGCTGAGATGTGCATCATCTAGGCCGAGATGTTAATATCTAGGCGTTCTAGATCCTTGATCCTTGCATTAGTGATTTTGTTCCTGGGATAGTATGACCTAGATCGAGGTGTGGCACATCTAGGCCAAGATGTGGCACAGCTTAGTCAAGTGTTGTCCCTCCAAGCTGATGTCATTGTTACCCTGCTTGCCGAAGCTTTTCCCTTAGCCGAGATCATCACTTGCCGGAGTACTCTTGCCATCTAGCTTGCTGAATACACTTTGTCTTGGTCTTGTCTTGTCATGTCAGTCACCTTTTTGGATAGAGCCAATCAGCCGATGCCACGTGTCCCAGCAGAGGGATTAAGTCAGTGACTGTCGGGAGAAACATATCATTTTGTATCAAATCTTGCCTTTTAGAGAGAGAGACTCTAGGAAGAAGAAGGAGAAGTTTGAGCAAGAGAGAGTGAACTTCCAAGCTTGATCGTTGGAGCTAGAACCGTTAGATTCGAGTTTTGAGGTTAGAATCTTAACCTACTCTTGTTGTTCTTATTGATCATCAGGCTGCATTGCATGATCAAACCTGTTCGGCACGTCATGCATTGATTTAAAGTTGGTTTTAGAAAGAGAAATTGGTTTTCATGTGTTCTTGAAGAAAAGCCTCGTTTGATCCGAAAGTTTGCACTAAGGCTCATGTTTTTGTGTTTGTTTTGATAAGATCCTTGAGTATGGGTACCCAGGTCCATGTTTTTGAATTCATAGCATGAAATCTCATCTTTCGTAATAGCAAGTTTTGATCTTTGCATTCATGTTCTTCATGCTCATGTTCTTCATGTTGTCAAGAGGGAAACCCAGATTTTCCCGACTTCGCTTTTGAATGTGGCCGTCGGGGCCACACCTCGGCAAGGAGGTATGGGACCTCGGCCTAGACCTGGTAGTTGCCCGGCATGTTTTCCAGAAATAAGAAATGGTGTTTTAATTTGATTTGACTTAGTTTTTGAAGTATGCCGAGGTCATTTGCTTGCATGCAAGACTTGTTTTGAGAAGTGCATTCAATAGACCTTGCCATGTGTTTGTAGGACTTGGACTTGCCTTGACTCTGACGTTTGACGAACTATGTGAGTGGTATTTTTGATAAAGCTATGTTATACGTTTTGATAAAGACTTTGCTTTGCTTTGTTCTGAAAGTATTTGTTAAGCATGAATAATTGTCCCTATTTTGTATATCAAGCATGATCCTGTTTTGATGACCTTCTCGGAAAGTCCCTTGTGCTGGAGGACTCTAAACTTTCGCAACACATCTCATTTGAATGTCCCTTGTGCTGGAGGACTCTAAACTTTCGCAGCACATCTCGTTTTGGAAGTCCCTTGTACTGGAGGACTCTAAACTTTCGCAGCACATCTTGTCTTGAAAGTCCCTTGTGCTGGAGGACTCTAAACTTTCGCAGCACTCTCGTGTTAAAAGGCTACGGGCCTTTGTAACATAGGTCCCTTGTGCTAGAGGACTCTAAACTTTTGTAGCACCCTTGTTTGAGATGTCACTCTTGTTTTGTCTTGTTTTGCCACTGACGGTTTACCGTGTGGATATGTTTGCCGGAATGTTATCATTTGTAAAACGTGATACTAGTAAGTATCCCTTGAAGCTTTGAAGATTTGTCAGATGGACGAGGTCCATCCCTTGTTATCTAAAGTTTTGACTTGTATTGTTTTGAAAGGACTTCGGCTATTATTCATGCGAACCCCTTTATTATTTATACCATTCACTGAGTATCCAAGCTCACTCTCTCTATATATATGTAGGTGATGAGCAAGAAGGCGGTGACGCCTAGATGTGATTCTAGAGCTTATTTTGGATTTTGATTATGTCGGCTTAGCCTGTATTTACGTCGGAAGTCTTGAAAATTATGCTTCTCGACTTGCAATATTTGTATTTCGTACACGTCGGCTTGAGAAGCCTTTTGATCAAGATGTATGTTTCGTATGTATGTTACGTCGGCAACTGGGATGTCGGCAATCTGGCAGACTCCGTTCCTTGACCTGTAGTTCGTACATTTTGTTTGTGCCGGCTTGTGAAGCCCTTTGTTAAAAATTTAAGATGTAATTTGTACTTTGCTTCATTTGTAATTAAGTTGTAACCCATATGCAGATGATTGCTATTTCATTTAACTTATGCACAGCTCTTATGGACTAATCTGTTTGTATAAATCGCTTTCGTACTTGTTAGCCCCATATATTTATACTTTGATTGTGTGTGAATTTTGAAAGTTGGCCTTTGGTAATCCCAGATTACTGGCCATTACGACGCCCAAACTACTAGGGGCGGTTTGGGGTCGTGACAGAATGGTATCAGAGCACAAGTTCCTTAGTATACGTTATTCACACTCTTTGAGTCCAAAAGAGCATAGGATTTCCCCTTAGAAGGATGTTAGGATTGCATCATGTTGCTTGCTATGTGGTCAAGGTGTGCATCATCTCGGCATGCTTAATTGTTACTTGCCTACGTGATTATTGGTTCATTTTGTTTAAAAGTCACGTTTTGCATACTCATAGCATCATGAGGAGAGGTAGACCTCCAGTTGGCCGAGATCAGTCCGAGGACAGATTGGACAGACTGGAAAGGTTAGTTGAAGGTTTGGTCCGCGAGTTAAGGCAGACAAGACAGCAGTATGCTAGTGCTACATCTACTCAGGCCGAGCAGACGAACGGCCGAAATGCAGTTCCACCTCCACCTCTCCCAGTACCACAAGTGCCCCCACAGCCAGCCTTATATGGGGATGGCACGATAGCTTTAATCAGAGAGTTCAAGAAAATGAAGCCATCGAGATTCCAAGGGGGTATAGATCCGATGAAGGCCGAAGCGTGAGTTTTGGAAATGGAAAAGCTGTTCGAGATCTTTCCCAGCACCGACACCCAGAAGGTGACATTAGCGGCTTTTACACTAGATGACGACGCCCGCAGATGGTGGATGATGGTTCAAGAAAGCAATCCAGACTTGACTTGGACCCGATTTTTGGAGTTGTTTTACACCAAGCATTTTCCCTTAAGTGTTCGAAACCGCAAGGCTACCGAATTTCAGACTTTGACGCAAGGCAGTAGAACAATAGCTGAGTATGACCGTGCCTTTACCGAGTTGGCGAGGTATGCACCCCACATGGTCAATGATGAATATATGAAGGCTAGAAAGTTTGAAAGCGGGCTTCATGGACCGATACAAGACCGAGTTAACATGCTCAACATGCCGACTTACGCTGGAGTACTGGACAAAGCCATTCTGGCCGAAGCTAACCTGAACAGATATCAGAGTTCAGGAGAGAGCCAAAGGAAGAGGCAGAGTTATGACAATCGCCGAGCATAGTTTGGTGCCAAGAAGAAAGCGAATGTTGGTAGTTCAAGCAACCCAAGGCAAGAAAGTGGAACTAAGCCGACATGTTCCAGTTATGGAAAGCCACATTTCGGGGTCTGTCGTCGGGCGTCTGGAGCTTGTTATGAATGTGGTGAAATAGGTTATTTTGTGAGGGACTGTCCAAAAATGAAGGCTGATGAAGGTAAGAAAGATGAGAATACTTCGGGCTCCGTGCAGAAAGGTAACGCTGGGAAAGGACCGATAAGGCAAGGCAGAGTTTTTGCACTGGTACCAGGAGACACTCAAAATGCTGAGACAGTGGTGTCAGGTATACTTCCAATTTGCTCTCAAAATGCATATGTATTGATTGATTCGGGTTCTACGTGTAACGCCCTCAAAATAATAACATTAATTGACGTATGAAATATCCCCAATCTTCTATTCATCAGAGTTTCATTACAAAAGTATCACATGTTAACAACAAAAGCAAAATGCCCTACGGGCTTACAGCTTTCCAAGTTAACACTTGGTTACAACAAAAGAGTACTAACTCATCTACACATTAAGCCCTCAGCTTGAATATACATGTAATATGTCACGACCCCAAACCGCCCCTAGTAGTTCGGTGCCGTGATGGCCAGTAATCCGTAATTACCGAAGGCCAACTTTTCGAAACCTAACACAATCAGAGTATGGACATAGGGGGCTCACAAATGCGGAAGCGATAAATCAAATACAAGTGGTCCATAAGAGCTGTGCATAGATCAAATGAGATGTCAACTATTCCCAATTAACTTTACAACTTGAGTACAAAAATGTAGAATTACATATTACATCTTGATCAAAAGGCTTCTAGAGCCGACATATACAAAATACAGCTAATACAATTCAAGAAGCATGATTTTCAAGATTTGCCGACATGCAAAGCAGAGCATCGCCGACGTAAATACAAAAGTAAAGCCGACATAAACACGTATCCAAAACAAGCGTCCAAAACGATCTAGGCGTCGCCGCCGTCCTGCTCATCACCTACATGTATATAGAGGGGTGAGTACAAAACTCAGTGAATGATACTACTAATAAAGGTTTTGCATGAATAAAGCCAAGATCCTTCAAAACAAACACATCAACTTTAGCAAGACAAGGGATGAACCGTATTCATCAAATATCATAACATCGGCGAAGCAAGGGATGAACCGTATTCATCATTCAAGTATCACAATTATCATAACGTCGGCGAAGCAAGGGATGAACCGTATTCATCAAATATCATAACATCGGCGAAGCAAGGGATGAACCGTATTCATCATTCAAGTATCATAACATCGGCAAAGCAAAGGATGAACCGTATTCATCAAACAAATAACATCGGCGAAGCAGGGGATGAACCGTATTCATCATTCAAGTATCACAATTATCATAACGTCGGCGAAGCAGGGGATGAACCGTATTCATCATTCAAGTATCATAACATCGGCAAAGCAAAGGATGAACCGTATTCATCAAACAAATAACATCGGCGAAGCAGGGGATGAACCGTATTCATCATTCAAGTATCATAACATCGGCAAAGCAAAGGATGAACTGTATTCATCATTCAAATATCAAAGCTGTACGATCCGTAATCGTTTAGTCAAAAGTATTGCGAAAGTTTAGAGTCCTCCAATACAAGGGACTTGTGTTACTTAGGCCCGTAGCCCGATTTAACAAGGACCGTATCCTTTTATACTTAGTACTGCGAAAGTTTAGAGTCCTCCAGCACAAGGGACTTGTGTTACTTAGGCCCGTAGCCCGATTTAACAAGGACCGTATCCTTTTCAAAGATGGCATCAACAAGGAGTTTACTTGACTCATCAAACAAGAGCTTATTTATTCATGCTAACAAAATACTTTTGTCAAAACAAGCAAGCAAGATTTATCAAAACAAGTATAACATAGCTTTATTAGAAGCACCACTCACCTAGTTCTTCAGGTGCAAACTCAAAGCAATATCAAGGACCTACAATCACATGGCAAGTCACATTCTCAAAGCAAGCTCTATATATACATGCAAATGATCTCGGCACTCATGCCAGATCTAAGTCAAGGACAAAACAAAACAAGCTGGGAGCTTACACACTGCTCCCGTTTCTCGAAAACACACTGGGTACAGTCCCGGGCTAAGCCGAGGTCCCGCTAAACAAGATCAGGAAAAATCTGGGTTTTCCTTTTCCTTGAAGAATATGAAAACATGATCATTTGAAAGATGGATGCAAGCTCACAACTTGTTACAAAAATCTGGGTTTTCATGCCAAGAGTTCAAAATATATGGACCTGGGTACCCATTCAAGAAAGTCATGCAAGAACAACACAAACATGGTTTTCGTTCCAAACTTTTCGATCCAAAATGAGACCCTTTTTCAAGAACACATAGAAAACCGTTTTCTCTTTCCAAAACCAACTTCAAAACGATGCATGTCATGCCAAGCAAATCCGATCATGCAATGCAGCTAGATATTCAGCAAGAACAATCAAAGGAGATCAAGATTCTAACCTCAAAACCCGGATCTAATGGTTCAAGCCACAAAGATCAAGCTTGGAAGACAACTCTCACTCAAGAACTCTTCTTCCTCCTTTCTAGAGCTTCTCTCTCTAAAACAAAGATTGAGACAAGAAATGATTTGTTTCAAGGTCTGCCGGCTGCCTTAACAAACAGCTCGGACACGTGGCATTAACGGGTTGGTTCAGCTCCAAAAAGGTGATTGATAGACAAGACAGCCTCTGACAAAACGTATGCAGCAAGCTCGGGTAAGACACATCGGCCAAGAGATGACATCGGCTCAAAACAAGGATCCAGCAACGGGATAGAAAAATATCGGCTAGGGAGGACGACGCTTGACTAAGCTGTGCCACACCTTGGCCGGGGTGCGCCACATCTCGGCCTAGGCCATACCTGCCTGCGGACAAGGTTCAAGTGCAGAACATCTCGGCAAAGAATGCCCGAGGTGAAGATGGGGTTAAACAAGACCTCAAGATAGTTCTAAGTACAAAGGGTCAAAGGCGAACTAAGCTCAAGATGATCTCGGCTACGCACACGCACTAAGCAAGGAACAAAATCATGCAAGCAACTTAAGCGAACCAAGGCAAGATAAAACCTTTAAATTAACATGACAAGCAAGACCATGCAAGAATGTATGCAAGTATGGCAAGAGTAAGGTGAGGGTTGTTACATAATACATCAAAAAGGAACTTAAACAACAAAAAAAATCTGTCCGCCTCTAGCCTCCCAAGCTATGACCTTGGAGGTGGCATGCTACCTGTACCTGAAAATGATATTCCCATATAGGGTGAGCCACAGCCCAGTAGAAATACACTAAACCAAACATGAACAATGACTAATAGATTAGCAGTTGATAGATGGCCAATACAGATATTTTCCCTTATCACATTTTACGGTTTCATGACATACAAGTCCATATTACAGTCCATTTTCCAATTCCTTTCAATTCTCAATTTACAACCATGGCTCAGAACCTGGCCAAACAACTCATATGAGACAGTAACTCATATCAAAGACTTCCCATTTCATAATAGATAAGCATACTAGCTATATCACACAACAACAGATAAGCATACAAGCTATATCATTACTTCCACAGATATGCATATGAGCACTATCACACTTCCAATGACAAGCATATGAGCTCTGTCAACACAGTACTAGATAAGCATATGAGCTCTATCTACGGAGTCCATCCCCTATCTTCTCCCAACAACATCCGGTTTAGAGGTCCATCCCCTATCTTCCCCTAAACCGTGGAGTACATCCCCTATCTCCTCCAACACAACACAATGCATATAAACAATAATTATACACATCATCACGCAACACATAAATTTAACGTGTTCTTTCAATCAATCATAATCAATGACTCATTCCAGTGATTAGTTTCCGTTTGCCTAATCATCATGCATTGTCTACAACAATCACGACTATCCTCCACCGATAGCCCAAAGCAGTTATTTCTATACAGTAAATAAATGCAACAAATGGATATAAAATCGACATTTCCAACTAGGTGAGTGACATGAGATCCAACTACACCCTTTAATCCCATGTATTCCCAATCTCAACATTTCTATTTCATAACCTCATTTCTCACGATTAATTAACCCAATTAATCAAACAATGTAATTAGGGCATTCTCCATAATTAACATTTCAACCCTTAAGGTCCCATTTTCATCAATGATTCAACATTTATTTCATTTCTCTATGCCAAACATGCATCTAGGTTTATTATAAATAAAACCCCAACTTTTGTAAAATTACACAAAAGCCCCAAACTTTCACAAAATTACCAAACCAACCCCAACATCTCAAAATACTAAAATCTAAAGACAAAATCCATAGAGAGAAGTAGGATATCCCTACCTCAAATCCGGAGCCCCAAGGGAGAAGATGACAAAACCCAACGTGCTCCAAATCCCGAAATTTTCAGATTAAAATGTAGCCCTCGACGATTAACAACCTTTTTGTAAAGGCCAAAGATGAGCAAATCACTCCTACTAGATCAAAACCTAGAGAGAAGATAGAGTTCTAGAGTGAGAGGCTCAACAATGGTGTTTTTGGAAAAGTAGGAGAGAGAAGAGAGTGAAAAAGTGATTTGAAAAGTCAAAACACGGAGCTTTAACCTAGTCGCCCCGCTCAAGCGTCCAACGCCCCGCTCGAGCGTCACTTACAGACTCCCGCTCGAGCGGCAAATCCCCCGCTCGAGCTCCGGATACACACTCCCAGAACTTTTGCAGACGGGTCTCCCGCTCGAGCTTCCAACTTCCCGCTCGAGCGTCACTCACACAAACCCGCTCGAGCGGCCAATCCCACGCTCGAGCGTCGAACACTGCACAGGAAATACTGGATGGGTGAAACTCCCGCTCGAGCGCCAAAACCCCCGCTCGAGCGGACAGGTCAAAATCTGGGCAACTAGTTTTAGTTTCTAATCTCAACCAACCTGTAACAAACCTGCCCTACACATCCTATAACTCAAATACAAAGTAAGAAAGGATGTACACAAGGTAAAGATCAACTACTAACATCCACGGACACATGTCCGGATCACTGTACAACAAGGGTAAACCCGGGATCGCTATAACCTCCTCCCCTTAAAGAATTTCGTCCCCGAAATTAAGCACAAGTTTCAAAAACAGGTTTTCCTCCATTTTTAACAATGTTACATTTTAACATTCAAAAACTCGACCCATTACCAGTCATCCCATCCCTTTAACAAGAGACATTTCACAATATGTAAACAACATATGTACTTTCAACATGCATCAACATTACGCATTTCCTTTCCAATTTCAACAATATATTCGACATATATAATGTTACATTCAACTTCCATATGAGGAAAGTTCCAAAACATACTTCCAATAAACCAAAACATTTTCAATGTTTCACAACTTAAGACATATACAAAAGGTCTTAAGTTCAACAATAGTTCAAAGTCTAAATACAAGATTACATATCAACAAACAAGTCCGGATATTTTTCGCGGACTTCCAACTCACGTTCCCAAGTGGCTTCCTCCACTCTGTGATGTTTCCACAAGACTTTCACCAAAGGAATGGTCTTGCCACGCAGGACCTGATCCCGCCTATCCAAGACCCGAATCGGTCTCTCCTCATACGAGGCATCCTCATCTACCTCTAAATCGGTCCAATCGAATACATGTGATGGATCTGGCTCATACTTCCTAAGCATACTCACGTGAAACACGTCATGAACTTCGGACAATTGCGGCGGTAAAGCCAACCGATAAGCAACCTCGCCAATCCTCTCAAGGATCTCGAAAGGACCAATAAACCGAGGGCATAACTTCCCACTCTTCCCAAACCTCATCAAACCTCGCCTAGGTGATATCTTCAGAAAGACATGATCACCTACCTCGAACGCCAAAGGCCTCCTCCTACGGTCGGCATAACTCTTTTGGCGACTCTGGGCTGTAACAAGCCTCCTACGAATAAGCTCAACCTTCTCCGTCGTCTCCCTAACCAACTCCGGACCCAACAAAGGTGAATCACCCACCTCGGCCCAACAAACTGGAGACCTACACGGTCGGCCATACAGGGCCTCAAACGGTGCCATACCGATGCTAGACTGAAAACCGTTATTGTAGGCAAACTCTACCAAGGGTAAGTGCCTCTCCCATGTCCCACTGAAGTCCAGAACACAACCCCGAAGCATATCCTCGAGGATCTGAATAGTACGCTCGGACTGCCCGTCAGTCTGAGGATGATAAGCCGTACTAAAGGTCAACTTAGTGCCCAAGGCACTCTGCAAACTCTGTCACAACCTGGCGGTAAAACGAGGATCTCTATCCGAGACGATCGTCACTGGGACCCCGTGCAATCTCACTATGTCCCGAACATACAAGTCGGCAAGGTGATCTACCGAATCTCTCACGCGCATGGGAATGAAATGCGCTGACTTAGTCAACCGGTCTACAACCACCCAAATAGCATCACTACCCCGTTGAGTCCTCGGAAGACCTACAACGAAGTCCATGGTGACATGCTCCCACTTCCACTCGGCAATAGGCAAGGGTTGCAACAAACCCGCTGGCCTCTGATGCTCGGCCTTCACTTGCTGGCAAGTAAGGCACTTCGATACGAAAACAGCCACATCTCTCTTCATACCCCGCCACCAAAACTGGCGACCCAAATCCCGATACATCTTAGTGCCTCCCGGATGCACCGCAAGACGTGAATGGTGAAACTCTCGGAGTACTTCCTCTCGGCAAGACTCCGGTACAAACAAACGGTCTCGGTATCTCACACTCAGGTCGGGATACACCGTCAAACCCTTCTCAACTTTCCCACTGGAGATCTTCTCTCGGAAGGACTCTACCTCAAGGTCACCTCTCTATGCCTCTAACACTCTAGTCACAAGTGTAGGCTGTGCAACAACTGAAAACAAGGCCGCAGCCTCAACAGATTCGCCCAGTAGCAAATCAAACTCGCCAAGTGCTCCCAACATCTCCCATTCCCGGATGGGTATACAAGCTACATCGCTAATGGATTTCCTACTAAGGGCATCGGCCACAACATTGGCCTTTCCCGGGTGATAGTGTAACTCAAAATCATAGTCCTCAATGAACTCCATCCATCTACTCTGCCTCAAATTCAAGTCTCTCTGTGTAAACAGATACTTTAAACTCTTGTGGTCCGAGAACACCTCGAACCTCTCACCATAAAGGTAGTGCCTCCAAATCTTCAAGGCAAAGATCACAGCCGCTAATTCTAGGTCGTGTGTAGGGTAATTCTTCTCGTGTATTTTCAACTGACGTGAGCCATAAGCTACCACTTTCCCCTCTTGCATCAACACACAACCCAAACCTTCTCGTGAGGCATCACAATAAACTGCGTAACCCAACCCTCTCTCCGGAATAATCAAAACCGGGGCGGTGGTCAATCTAACCTTCAGTTCTTGGAATGACTTTTCACAAGTCTCACTCCACACAAACTTGACTCCCTTCCGAGTCAGCCTAGTCAACGGTGACGCTAACCTGGAGAAATCTTTCACAAACCGGCGATAATACCCAGCTAATCCTAGAAAACTGCAGATCTCAAACACACTCTTAGGCTGTGCCCAATCTTGCACTGCCTCAATCTTGGATGTATCTACAGACACCCCTTCCCCGGAAACCACATGGCCTAAGAACTTAACTTCTCCTAGCCAGAACTCACACTTCCCAAACTTGGCATACAGCCTATGGGCTCTAAGCAACTCAAGCACCACTCTCAAGTGTTCCTCGTGCTCCTCCTCTGAAGGCGAATAGATAAGGATGTCGTCCACGAAAACGACTACAAATCGATCTAAGAATTCCTGGAAGATCCGGTTCATCAAGTCCATAAAGACTGCCGGTGCGTTGGTAAGCCCAAATGGCATCACCAGGAACTCATAATGGCCATACCGCGTACGGAAAGCCGTCTTAGGAATATCTTCCTCCCTGACCCTCAACTGGTGGTAACCCGATCTCAAGTCTATCTTAGAGAAACAACGGGAACCCTTCAACTGGTCAAACAAATCATCTATACGGGGCCTAGGGTACTTATTCTTGACCGTAGCCCGATTCAACTTCCGGTAGTCTATACACAATCTCAAGGCATCATCTTTCTTCTTAGCAAAGAGGGCCGGTGCTCCCCACGGCGAAACACTAGGGCGAACAAAACCCTTATCTAGTAATTCCTGGAGCTGAATTTTCAACTCAACCAACTCTGCTGGAGCAAAACGGTAAGGTGCCATAGAAATCGGCGCCGTGCCGGGCACTAGATCAATAGAGAACTCTATCTCCCGGTGAGGTGGCAAACTAACAAGGTCTTCGGGAAAGACATCCGAATACTCACAAACCACCCTCGGCAATACAAGCTGGGTCTCACCACTCTCACCACTCTCAAAGCTAGCTAGTAGACCACTAAGCTCACTTCGCCCTCGCGAATCATACGCCGGTGGCAAAACATTACCAACCCGGTCTCCCAAGAAATGGAACCACTCCCCGCTCAAGGTACATAACGTGACCCTCTGGCGGTAGCAATCGATAACAACCTGGTATGACGATAGCCAGTCCATATCCAAAATAACATCAAAGCCCTTCATGGGCATGACAACAAACGGAAAAGGAAGCCTGTGGTCGGCGACCTCTATATCACAACCTCTAACACCTTGTTTCAAGATCAACTCACCACCCAAAGGCGATACCACACAAATAGGAGATGCTAACTGTGCCAACTCCAATTCTAAAACAGATGCAAATGCAGCAGATACAAAAGAATGAGATGCACCCGTGTCAATCAACACACTAGCAACCGAGTTGCAAAACAGAAAAGTACCTCTCACCACCGATGGAGCCGGTACTAAATCCTGCGCGGTAACAGCATACATGCGCCCTGTAGGCCCCTGATCTACCTGCTCACCTCTAGGAGCATACGATTGCTGCACTGACTGGGACGACGAAGCCCCCGGATTGGCTCTCGAGGCCTGCACAGACTGAGCTGGCTGAAAACTCTGTGTCTGCCTAGAACCAGACGCTCCCGATGTGGCACTCAACTGCGGGCAATACCTCTTCAGGTGCCCAGGCTGACCACACTGATAACAAGACAACGGCTGGCCTCTACCCTGACTCTGGCCCTAAGGTCCTGCTGATGAAGAAGCCGCTCGCTGACCCCCTCCCTTCTGCGGGCAGACTGAAGACTTGTGACCCAGCTGGCCACACGCAAAACAAGTCAGGCCTCCCTGACTACCTCTCCCCAAGCCTGCACTCGGCACCGAAAAGGTCGATCTAGCAACTCCTCCCTGAGACTGCTGAGGGTTAGAACCTCTCTGTCTCCTGCCATCACCCTGACCATCTTGGCTCCTCTTGGAGCCTCTCTGCCCCTCATCCTCCTCCTGCATCATGAGCTCCATATGAGCTGCAGCATCCACTAAATGTCTATACTCTCGGATATAAGACCCACCAACTCTCAGCTTGAGGCCCCGCCTCAACTTCCGCTCAAACTCATAGCAACGGCGTTCTTCAGACGCCACCAACTCAGGTGCAAACCTGGACAAACTAGTGAAAGTGGCCTCAAACTCTGCCACAGACATACCCTGCTGATTAAGCCGGCTAAACTGATCCCTCAACTTTTCCCTAGCTGCTGCAGACAAAAACCTCTCCTGAAAAGCATTCACAAACGCCTCCCATGCACCACCAACACGAGCCTTCTCGTACTTCCACCATTGACCCGCATCTCCCTTCAGCTGGAAGGATGCCAAGGTCACTTTCAGTGCTCCGTCCTCGATGCCAAGCATCTCGAACGTCTTACTCATTTGCTTTAGCCACTCATCAGCCTTCAGTGGCTCCTTCGGGTCCCCGATAAACTCATCCGGATTAGACCGGAAAAACTCCCTCTTCAAGAAAGAAGGTCCTGCCTCAGCTGCCTGATTCCCAGCCCTGAGAATACCCAAAGCTCCTGCTATCTCTCATGCCAAGGCTCTCATAGCCTGTTGACCCGCTGGCTCAGCCACATTGGCCTGGCCAACTCCCTCCTGCACTGCCGGAATCTCATCCGGTAAAGGTACTTCCTGCCTCGCAGGCCTACCACGCCTAGCGCCTCTTCTTCGTCCTGACATCCTAATAAAGGTAATACAGAACATTAGCACATTCACAATGTGCCAAAACTAAACACTCACGTCCTAATGCATGGACAACTGTAATTCACTCCACGTAAGCACATAAACACATAAGCACTTACGAATTTCATTTCCGGATAATGATAGTCCCGAGGCATTACTAGAGTTCCAGTTAGAAACGGCATTGATCAAGTGCCTTTCCAACAAGACTCACAGAAACCCAAGGATCCAATCAACATCCTAGAAACTAAATCCCACACCCACATAGTCACATAAGCATGTTATCAATTAAGCACATAGCATATGACACTACATCTAAGTCTCTATCAAGCGAGACAAACCCATTGTGATCCTAATCACTTCCCACGTACCCAAAGTATTCGAACCCGGTACGCTCTGATACCAAGTTGTAATGCCCTCAAAATAATAACATTAATTGACATATGAAATATCCACAATCTTCTATTCATCAGAGTTTCATTACAAAAGTATCACATGTTAACAACAAAAGCAAAATGCCCTACGGGCTTACAGCTTTCCAAGTTAACACTTGGTTACAACAAAAGAGTACTAACTCATCTACACATTAAGCCCTCGGCTTGAATATACATGTAATACATCAAAAAGGAACTTAAACAACAACAAAAATCTGTCCGCCTCTAGCCTCCCAAGCTATGACCTTGGAGGTGGCATGCTACCTGTACCTGAAAATGATATTCCCATATAGGGTGAGCCACAGCCCAGTAGAAATACACTAAACCAAACATGAACAATGACTAAGAGATTAGCAGTTGATAGATGGCCAATACAGATATTTTCCCTTATCACATTTTACGGTTTCATGACATACAAGTCCATATTACAGTCCATTTTCCAATTCCTTTCAATTCTCAATTTACAACCATGGCTCAGAACCTGGCCAAACAACTCATATGAGACAGTAACTCATATCAAAGACTTCCCATTTCATAATAGATAAGCATACTAGCTATATCACACAACAACAGATAAGCATACAAGCTATATCATTACTTCCACAGATATGCATATGAGCACTATCACACTTCCAATGACAAGCATATGAGCTCTGTCAACACAGTACTAGATAAGCATATGAGCTCTATCTACGGAGTCCATCCCCTATCTCCTCCCAACAACATCCGGTTTAGAGGTCCATCCCCTATCTTCCCCTAAACCGTGGAGTACATCCCCTATCTCCTCCAACACAACACAATGCATATAAACAATAATTATACACATCATCACGCAACACATAAATTTAACGTGTTCTTTCAATCAATCATAATCAATGACTCATTCCAGTGATTAGTTTCCGTTTGCCTAATCATCATGCATTGTCTACAACAATCACGACTATCCTCCACCAATAGCCCAAAGCAGTTATTTCTATACAGTAAATAAATGCAACAAATGGATATAAAATCGACATTTCCAACTAGGTGAGTGACATGAGATCCAACTACACCCTTTAATCCCATGTATTCCCAATCTCAACATTTCTATTTCATAACCTCATTTCTCACGATTAATTAACCCAATTAATCAAACAATGTAATTAGGGCATTCTCCATAATTAACATTTCAACCCTTAAGGTCCCATTTTCATCAATGATTCAACATTTATTTCATTTCTCTATGCCAAACATGCATCTAGGTTTATTATAAATAAAACCCCAACTTTTGTAAAATTACACAAAAGCCCCAAACTTTCACAAAATTACCAAACCAACCCCAACATCTCAAAATACTAAAATCTAAAGACAAAATCCATAGAGAGAAGTAGGATATCCCTACCTCAAATCCGGAGCCCCAAGGGAGAAGATGACAAAACCCAACGTGCTCCAAATCCCGAAATTTTCAGATTAAAATGTAGCCCTCGACGATTAACAACCTTTTTGTAAAGGCCAAAGATGAGCAAATCACTCCTACTAGATCAAAACCTAGAGAGAAAGTAGAGTTCTAGAGTGAGAGGCTCAACAATGGTGTTTTTGGAAAAGTAGGAGAGAGAAGAGAGTGAAAAAGTGATTTGAAAAGTCAAAACACGGAGCTTTAACCCAGTCGCCCCGCTCAAGCGTCCAACGCCCCGCTCGAGCGTCACTTACAGACTCCCGCTCGAGCGGCAAATCCCCCGCTCGAGCTCCGGATACACACTCCCAGAACTTTTGCAGACGGGTCTCCCGCTCGAGCTTCCAACTTCCCGCTCGAGCGTCACTCACACAAACCCGCTCGAGCGGCCAATCCCACGCTCGAGCGTCGAACACTGCACAGGAAATACTGGATGGGTGAAACTCCCGCTCGAGCGCCAAAACCCCCGCTCGAGCGGACAGGTCAAAATCTGGGCAACTAGTTTTAGTTTCTAATCTCAACCAACCTGTAACAAACCTGCCCTACACATCCTATAACTCAAATACAAAGTAAGAAAGGATGTACACAAGGTAAAGATCAACTACTAACATCCACGGACACATGTCCGGATCACTGTACAACAAGGGTAAACCCGGGATCGCTATAACCTCCCCCCCTTAAAGAATTTCGTCCCCGAAATTAAGCACAAGTTTCAAAAACAGGTTTTCCTCCATTTTTAACAATGTTACATTTTAACATTCAAAAACTCGACCCATTACCAGTCATCCCATCCCTTTAACAAGAGGCATTTCACAATATGTAAACAACATATGTACTTTCAACATGCATCAACATTACGCATTTCCTTTCCAATTTCAACAATATATTCGACATATATAATGTTACATTCAACTTCCATATGAGGAAAGTTCCAAAACATACTTCCAATAAACCAAAACATTTTCAATGTTTCACAACTTAAGACATATACAAAAGGTCTTAAGTTCAACAATAGTTCAAAGTCTAAATACAAGATTACATATCAACAAACAAGTCCGGATATTTTTCGCGGACTTCCAACTCACGTTCCCAAGTGGCTTCCTCCACTCCGTGATGTTTCCACAAGACTTTCACCAAAGGAATGGTCTTGCCACGCAGGACCTGATCCCGCCTATCCAAGACCCGAATCGGTCTCTCCTCATACGAGGCATCCTCATCTACCTCTAAATCGGTCCAATCGAATACATGTGATGGATCTGGCTCATACTTCCTAAGCATACTCACGTGAAACACGTCATGAACTTCGGACAATTGCGGCGGTAAAGCCAACCGATAAGCAACCTCGCCAATCCTCTCAAGGATCTCGAAAGGACCAATAAACCGAGGGCATAACTTCCCACTCTTCCCAAACCTCATCAAACCTCGCCTAGGTGATATCTTCAGAAAGACATGATCACCTACCTCGAACGCCAAAGGCCTCCTCCTACGGTCGGCATAACTCTTTTGGCGACTCTGGGCTGTAACAAGCCTCCTACGAATAAGCTCAACCTTCTCCGTCGTCTCCCTAACCAACTCCGGACCCAACAAAGGTGAATCACCCACCTCGGCCCAACAAACTGGAGACCTACACGGTCGGCCATACAGGGCCTCAAACGGTGCCATACCGATGCTAGACTGAAAACCGTTATTGTAGGCAAACTCTACCAAGGGTAAGTGCCTCTCCCATGTCCCACTGAAGTCCAGAACACAACCCCGAAGCATATCCTCGAGGATCTGAATAGTACGCTCGGACTGCCCGTCAGTCTGAGGATGATAAGCCGTACTAAAGGTCAACTTAGTGCCCAAGGCACTCTGCAAACTCTGTCACAACCTGGCGGTAAAACGAGGGTCTCTATCCGAGACGATCGTCACTGGGACCCCGTGCAATCTCACTATGTCCCGAACATACAAGTCGGCAAGGTGATCTACCGAATCTCTCACGCGCATGGGAATGAAATGCGCTGACTTAGTCAACCGGTCTACAACCACCCAAATAGCATCACTACCCCGTTGAGTCCTCGGAAGACCTACAACGAAGTCCATGGTGACATGCTCCCACTTCCACTCGGCAATAGGCAAGGGTTGCAACAAACCCGCTGGCCTCTGATGCTCGGCCTTCACTTGCTGGCAAGTAAGGCACTTCGATACGAAAACAGCCACATCTCTCTTCATACCCCGCCACCAAAACTGGCGACCCAAATCCCGATACATCTTAGTGCCTCCCGGATGCACCGCAAGACGTGAATGGTGAAACTCTCGGAGTACTTCCTCTCGGCAAGACTCCGGTACAAACAAACGGTCTCGGTATCTCACACTCAGGTCGGGATACACCGTCAAACCCTTCTCAACTTTTCCACTGGAGATCTTCTCTCGGAAGGACTCTACCTCAAGGTCACCTCTCTATGCCTCTAACACTCTAGTCACAAGTGTAGGCTGTGCAACAACTGAAAACAAGGCCGCAGCCTCAACAGATTCGCCCAGTAGCAAATCAAACTCGCCAAGTGCTCCCAACATCTCCCATTCCCGGATGGCTATACAAGCTACATCGCTAATGGATTTCCTACTAAGGGCATCGGCCACAACATTGGCCTTTCCCGGGTGATAGTGTAACTCAAAATCATAGTCCTCAATGAACTCCATCCATCTACTCTGCCTCAAATTCAAGTCTCTCTGTGTAAACAGATACTTTAAACTCTTGTGGTCCGAGAACACCTCGAACCTCTCACCATAAAGGTAGTGCCTCCAAATCTTCAAGGCAAAGATCACAGCCGCTAATTCTAGGTCGTGTGTAGGGTAATTCTTCTCGTGTATTTTCAACTGACGTGAGCCATAAGCTACCACTTTCCCCTCTTGCATCAACACACAACCCAAACCTTCTCGTGAGGCATCACAATAAACTGCGTAACCCAACCCTCTCTCCGGAATAATCAAAACCGGGGCGGTGGTCAATCTAACCTTCAGTTCTTGGAATGACTTTTCACAAGTCTCACTCCACACAAACTTGACTCCCTTCCGAGTCAGCCTAGTCAACGGTGACGCTAACCTGGAGAAATCTTTCACAAACCGGCGATAATACCCAGCTAATCCTAGAAAACTGCAGATCTCAAACACACTCTTAGGCTGTGCCCAATCTTGCACTGCCTCAATCTTGGATGTATCTACAGACACCCCTTCCCCGGAAACCACATGGCCTAAGAACTTAACTTCTCCTAGCCAGAACTCACACTTCCCAAACTTGGCATACAGCCTATGGGCTCTAAGCAACTCAAGCACCACTCTCAAGTGTTCCTCGTGCTCCTCCTCTGAAGGCGAATAGATAAGGATGTCGTCCACGAAAACGACTACAAATCGATCTAAGAATTCCTGGAAGATCCGGTTCATCAAGTCCATAAAGACTGCCGGTGCGTTGGTAAGCCCAAATGGCATCACCAGGAACTCATAATGGCCATACCGCGTACGGAAAGCCGTCTTAGGAATATCTTCCTCCCTGACCCTCAACTGGTGGTAACCCGATCTCAAGTCTATCTTAGAGAAACAACGGGAACCCTTCAACTGGTCAAACAAATCATCTATACGGGGCCTAGGGTACTTATTCTTGACCGTAGCCCGATTCAACTTCCGGTAGTCTATACACAATCTCAAGGCATCATCTTTCTTCTTAGCAAAGAGGGCCGGTGCTCCCCACGGCGAAACACTAGGGCGAACAAAACCCTTATCTAGTAATTCCTGGAGCTGAATTTTCAACTCAACCAACTCTGCTGGAGCAAAACGGTAAGGTGCCATAGAAATCGGCGCCGTGCCGGGCACTAGATCAATAGAGAACTCTATCTCCCGGTGAGGTGGCAAACTAACAAGGTCTTCGGGAAAGACATCCGAATACTCACAAACCACCCTCGGCAATACAAGCTGGGTCTCACCACTCTCACCACTCTCAAAGCTAGCTAGTAGACCACTAAGCTCACTTCGCCCTCGCGAATCATACGCCGGTGGCAAAACATTACCAACCCGGTCTCCCAAGAAATGGAACCACTCCCCGCTCAAGGTACATAACGTGACCCTCTGGCGGTAGCAATCGATAACAACCTGGTATGACGATAGCCAGTCCATATCCAAAATAACATCAAAGCCCTTCATGGGCATGACAACAAACGGAAAAGGAAGCCTGTGGTCGGCGACCTCTATATCACAACCTCTAACACCTTGTTTCAAGATCAACTCACCACCCAAAGGCGATACCACACAAATAGGAGATGCTAACTGTGCCAACTCCAATTCTAAAACAGATGCAAATGCAGCAGATACAAAAGAATGAGATGCACCCGTGTCAATCAACACACTAGCAACCGAGTTGCAAAACAGAAAAGTACCTCTCACCACCGATGGAGCCGGTACTAAATCCTGCGCGGTAACAGCATACATGCGCCCTGTAGGCCCCTGATCTACCTGCTCACCTCTAGGAGCATACGATTGCTGCACTGACTGGGACGACGAAGCCCCCGGATTGGCTCTCGAGGCCTGCACAGACTGAGCTGGCTGAAAACTCTGTGTCTGCCTAGAACCAGACGCTCCCGATGTGGCACTCAACTGCGGGCAATACCTCTTCAGGTGCCCAGGCTGACCACACTGATAACAAGACAACGGCTGGCCTCTACCCTGACTCTGGCCCTAAGGTCTAGCTGATGAAGAAGCCGCTCGCTGACCCCCTCCCTTCTGCGGGCAGACTGAAGACTTGTGACCCAGCTGGCCACACGCAAAACAAGTCAGGCCTCCCTGACTACCTCTCCCCAAGCCTGCACTCGGCACCGAAAAGGTCGATCTAGCAACTCCTCCCTGAGACTGCTGAGGGTTAGAACCTCTCTGTCTCCTGCCATCACCCTGACCATCTTGGCTCCTCTTGGAGCCTCTCTGCCCCTCATCCTCCTCCTGCATCATGAGCTCCATATGAGCTGCAGCATCCACTAAATGTCTATACTCTCGGATATAAGACCCACCAACTCTCAGCTTGAGGCCCCGCCTCAACTTCCGCTCAAACTCATAGCAACGGCGTTCTTCAGACGCCACCAACTCAGGTGCAAACCTGGACAAACTAGTGAAAGTGGCCTCAAACTCTGCCACAGACATACCCTGCTGATTAAGCCGGCTAAACTGATCCCTCAACTTTTCCCTATCTGCTGCAGACAAAAACCTCTCCTGAAAAGCATTCACAAACGCCTCCCATGCACCACCAACACGAGCCTTCTCGTACTTCCACCATTGACCCGCATCTCCCTTCAGCTGGAAGGATGCCAAGGTCACTTTCAGTGCTCCGTCCTCGATGCCAAGCATCTCGAACGTCTTACTCATTTGCTTTAGCCACTCATCAGCCTTCAGTGGCTCCTTCGGGTCCCCGATAAACTCATCCGGATTAGACCGGAAAAACTCCCTCTTCAAGAAAGAAGGTCCTGCCTCAGCTGCCTGATTCCCAGCCCTGAGAATACCCAAAGCTCCTGCTATCTCTCATGCCAAGGCACTCATAGCCTGTTGACCCGCTGGCTCAGCCACATTGGCCTGGCCAACTCCCTCCTGCACTGCCGGAATCTCATCCGGTAAAGGTACTTCCTGCCTCGCAGGCCTACCACGCCTAGCGCCTCTTCCTCGTCCTGACATCCTAATAAAGGTAATACAGAACATTAGCACATTCACAATGTGCCAAAACTAAACACTCACGTCCTAATGCATGGACAACTGTAATTCACTCCACGTAAGCACATAAACACATAAGCACTTACGAATTTCATTTCCGGATAATGATAGTCCCGAGGCATTACTAGAGTTCCAGTTAGAAACGGCATTGATCAAGTGCCTTTCCAACAAGACTCACAGAAACCCAAGGATCCAATCAACATCCTAGAAACTAAATCCCACACCCACATAGTCACATAAGCATGTTATCAATTAAGCACATAGCATATGACACTACATCTAAGTCTCTATCAAGCGAGACAAACCCATTGTGATCCTAATCACTTCCCACGTACCCAAAGTATTCGAACCCGGTACGCTCTGATACCAAGTTGTAACGCCCTCAAAATAATAACATTAATTGACATATGAAATATCCACAATCTTCTATTCATCAGAGTTTCATTACAAAAGTATCACATGTTAACAACAAAAGCAAAATGCCCTACGGGCTTACAGCTTTCCAAGTTAACACTTGGTTACAACAAAAGAGTACTAACTCATCTACACATTAAGCCCTCGGCTTGAATATACATGTAATACATCAAAAAGGAACTTAAACAACAACAAAAATCTGTCCGCCTCTAGCCTCCCAAGCTATGACCTTGGAGGTGGCATGCTACCTGTACCTGAAAATGATATTCCCATATAGGGTGAGCCACAGCCCAGTAGAAATACACTAAACCAAACATGAACAATGACTAAGAGATTAGCAGTTGATAGATGGCCAATACAGATATTTTCCCTTATCACATTTTACGGTTTCATGACATACAAGTCCATATTACAGTCCATTTTCCAATTCCTTTCAATTCTCAATTTACAACCATGGCTCAGAACCTGGCCAAACAACTCATATGAGACAGTAACTCATATCAAAGACTTCCCATTTCATAATAGATAAGCATACTAGCTATATCACACAACAACAGATAAGCATACAAGCTATATCATTACTTCCACAGATATGCATATGAGCACTATCACACTTCCAATGACAAGCATATGAGCTCTGTCAACACAGTACTAGATAAGCATATGAGCTCTATCTACGGAGTCCATCCCCTATCTCCTCCCAACAACATCCGGTTTAGAGGTCCATCCCCTATCTTCCCCTAAACCGTGGAGTACATCCCCTATCTCCTCCAACACAACACAATGCATATAAACAATAATTATACACATCATCACGCAACACATAAATTTAACGTGTTCTTTCAATCAATCATAATCAATGACTCATTCCAGTGATTAGTTTCCGTTTGCCTAATCATCATGCATTGTCTACAACAATCACGACTATCCTCCACCAATAGCCCAAAGCAGTTATTTCTATACAGTAAATAAATGCAACAAATGGATATAAAATCGACATTTCCAACTAGGTGAGTGACATGAGATCCAACTACACCCTTTAATCCCATGTATTCCCAATCTCAACATTTCTATTTCATAACCTCATTTCTCACGATTAATTAACCCAATTAATCAAACAATGTAATTAGGGCATTCTCCATAATTAACATTTCAACCCTTAAGGTCCCATTTTCATCAATGATTCAACATTTATTTCATTTCTCTATGCCAAACATGCATCTAGGTTTATTATAAATAAAACTCCAACTTTTGTAAAATTACACAAAAGCCCCAAACTTTCACAAAATTACCAAACCAACCCCAACATCTCAAAATACTAAAACCTAAAGACAAAATCCATAGAGAGGAGTAGGATATCCCTACCTCAAATCCGGAGCCCCAAGGGAGAAGATGACAAAACCCAACGTGCTCCAAATCCCGAAATTTTCAGATTAAAATGTAGCCCTCGACGATCAACAACCTTTTTATAAAGGCCAAAGATGAGCAAATCACTCCTACTAGATCAAAACCTAGAGAGAAGGTAGAGTTCTAGAGTGAGAGGCTCAACAATGGTGTTTTTGGAAAAGTAAGAGAGAGAAGAGAAAGTGAAAAAGTGATTTGAAATGTCAAAACACGGAGCTTTAACCCAGTCGCCCCGCTCGAGCGTCCAACGCCCCGCTCGAGCTCCGGATACACACTCCCAGAACTTTTGCAGACGGGTCTCCCGCTCGAGCTTCCAACTCCCCGCTCGAGCGTCACTCACACAAACCCGCTCAAGCGGCCAATCCCACGCTCGAGCGTCGAACACTGCACAGGAAATACTGGATGGGTGAAACTCCCGCTCGAGCGGACAGGTCAAAATCTAGGCAACTAGTTTTAGTTTCTAATCTCAACCAACCTGTAACAAACCTGCCCTACACATCCTATAACTCAAATACAAAGTAAGGAAGGATGTACACAAGGTAAAGATCAACTACTAACATCCACGGACACATGTCCGAATCACTGTACAACAAGGGTAAACCCGGGATCGCTATACTACGCATTCATTCATTTCTGCTAAGTTTGCCGAGAAGATTAATAGGAAACTAAAACCCCTCGATTATGTATTATCTGTATCTACTCCATCTGGGAGATCTATGAATGTTGCATCCATCTATCGAGCATGTGTTATTGTGATTGGGAATGTTGAACTGTTAGCTGATTTAATGCCATTGGACATAACTCATTTTGATGTTATATTGGGGATGGATTGGTTAGTGGCAAATCACGCGTCCATAAATTGTGTTTCTAAGAGTGTCACGTTAAAACCCCCAAACCTAGCCGAGGTCATGTTTCAGGGAAAGGGGGTAGTATCCCCACCTTACTTATTTTCATCCATGAAAGCCTATAGATTGATCCAAAAAGGTTGTCAAGGTTATCTGTGTAGCATATTAAGTAATTTGAATGGAAGTGTTGAGTTAGCCGACGTCCCAGTGGTTAATGAATTCCCCGATGTCTTTCCAAATGATTTGCCTGGTCACTTAGTCGATAGAGAGGTAGAGTTTACTGTTGACATCATATCAGGAACCCAGCCCATCTCTAAAACACCCTATAGGATGGCCCCCGCCGAGCTTAAGGAATTGAAACTTCAACTACAAGAGTTGCTAGATAAGGGTTTTATTAGGTCGAGCACTTCACCCTGGGGAGCACCCGTCTTGTTTGTTAAGAAGAAGGATGGTACGCTTCGTCTTTGTATTGATTATCGGGAACTGAATAAGGTAACCATTAAGAATAAGTACCTGTTGCCGAGGATAGACGATTTGTTTGACCAGTTGCAAGGAGCACGAGTCTTTTCCAAAATTAACCTTAGGTCGGGTTATCATCAGCTTAAGGTTAAAGCCGAGGATGTTGAGAAGACCGCTTTTCGGACGAGGTATGGCCACTACGAGTTTTTAGTAATGCCTTTTGGAGTGACCAATGCCCCTGCAACATTTATGGATTTGATGAACAGAGTCTTTAAGCCATATCTAGACGAGTTTGTGGTTGTCTTCATCGATGATATATTGATTTACTCTAGAAGTAAAGCCGAACACGAGGAGCATTTGAGACTTGCCTTACAGACTTTAAGGGATCGAAAATTGTATGCTAAATTTAACAAGTGTGAGTTTTGGCTTTACACTATTTCATTTTTGGGTCATGTAATTGAGGAAGAGGGTATTTCGGTCGATTCTAGTAAAATTGAAGCCGTTGTGAATTGGCCGAGGCCGGTTAATGTGTCCGAGGTTCGTAGCTTTCTGGGATTGGCTGGTTATTACAGAAAATTCGTAAAGGATTTCTCAAGGATTGCAATTCCGTTGACACAACTGACTAAGAAGGGAGTGGCTTACGAATGGACTAAGGATAGAGAAGCAGCCTTCCAGGAGTTGAAGACGAGGTTAGTCGCAGCACCAATTCTCGTACTACCTTCAGGTAATGAAGAGTTTCATGTCTACAGTGATGCTTCGCATAAGGGTCTGGGTTGTGTATTAATGCAAAAAGGTAGAGTTATAGCATATGCCTCTCGTCAGTTGAAGCCACATGAAAAGAACTATCCCACCCATGATTTAGAATTAGCAGCCGTGGTATTTGCTTTGAAGATTTGGCGCCACTACTTATATGGAGCTTCTTGTCAGGTTTTTACAGATCATAAAAGTTTAAAGTACTTGTTCACTCAGAAGGAATTGAATATGAGGCAGAGAAGATGGCTTGAGTTGTTGAAAGACTACGATATGCGGATTCAATATCACCCAGGAAAAGCTAACACCGTAGCCGATGCTTTGAGCAGAAAGGTGGTTGGAAATTTGGCATGCCTAACCGCGATCTCAGTGGAGCCGACTATTGTTGAGGAAGTAAAGACAAGACAAATGGAAGATGAATTCTTCAAGAAAGTAGCCGATGAGATTATCACAAAGCCGAGATCAGGGTACACCATAGAAAATCAAGTGCTCAAGTTTGAAGGAAGATTGTGTGTGGCCGACATCCCAGAGTTGAAAAGAAAAATTCTGCAGGAAGCTCATAGTTCCAAGTTTGCTGTTCACCCCGGGAACACCAAGATGTATCAGGATGTGAAGCAGACGTTTTGGTGGCCGAACATGAAAGGAGAAATAGCCGAGTTCGTGTCGCAGTGCCTATATTGTCAACAAGTGAAAGCAGAACACCAAAGGCCAGCAGGACTTCTTCAACCCTTACCGATTCCTGAGTGGAAATGGGAACACATCTCCATGGATTTCGTGGTTGGTTTACCGAAGACACAAAAGGGGATGGATTTGATTTGGGTTCTTGTGGATAGGCTAACCAAGTCAGCACACTTCTTGCCTGTTAAGACCACCTTCAGCGCCGATAAACTAGCTTTGTTGTATGTGAATGAAATTGTTAGACTTCATGGAGTGCCGATGTCAATTGTGTCAGACCGAGATCCGAAGTTGGTTTCCAGATTTTAGCAGAGCCTACAAAGAGCTTTCGGAGCCGAGTTGAGGTTTAGCACAGCTTTTCATCCCCAAACTGATGGGCAAACAGAGAGGACGATTCAAACACTTGAAGATATGCTTAGACTATGTGTATTGGACCTCCAAGGAAGTTGGGGAGTACATTTGCCTTTGGTGGAATTTACCTACAACAACAATTATCAAGCTAGCATTGGCATGGCGCCGTATGAAGCCCTGTATGGAAGAAAGTGCAGGTCGCCGATATGTTGGACCGAGGTAGGAGACAAAGCTCTGCTTGGTCCCGAGTTAATTCAAGTAACAACCGAGAAGATTAAGCTCGTTCAACAAAGAATCAAAACCGCACAGAGTCGACAAAAGAGTTATGCCGACCAGAGAAGAAGAGAGTTGGAATTTGAAGTCGGGGACCACGTGTTCCTAAAGATTTCGCCTATGAAAGGAGTCACAAGATTTGGGAAGAAGGGTAAGTTAGCACCCCGTTACATCGGGCCTTTTGAAATTCTTGAGAAGGTTAACCTCGCTGCCTACAGACTTGCTTTGCCGCTAGGGTTGAGCCAAGTCCATAATGTATTTCATGTTTCGATGTTGAGGAAGTATATTCGAGATCCGCTACATGTGATCGACTATTTCAAAATTGTGATTAATGAAGATTTGGGCTACGAAGAGAAGCCGATATGGATTGTCGATAGGCAGGTGAAACAGTTGAGAAGTAAGTCGATACCAATGGTGAAAGTTGAATGGAATGAGCATTACGATGAGGATGCTACATGGGAAATGGAAGAGGAAATGAAAGTCCGACATCCAGAATTGATTTTTGGAACAAGGTAACTCAAGTTTGGGGACCAAACTTCTTTAAGGGGGGTAGGATGTAACAACCCTCATTTCAACTTAGTCATACTTGCATACAATTATGAATGATCTTGTTTTGGTATGTGCATTTGCAAATCTTGTCTTGTTTTGCTCGAATGTTGTTTGCATACTTTGTTCTTGCCTGGTGTGTTGCCGAGGTCATCTTAAGCCTAGACACCTTCGAAACCTTTTCCACTTAGAACTGTCGTGGAATTCCTTCGGTTGACCTCCATTTCCACCCTGGCATATTAGCCGAGATGTCACCATCTAGGCCGAGGCGCGCATCGCCTAGGTCGAGATGTGCATCATCTAGGCCGAGGTGTTAATATCTAGGCGTTCTAGATCCTTGATCCTTGCATTAGTGATTTTGTTCCTAGGATGGTATGACCTAGACCGAGGTGTGGCACATCTAGGCCAAGGTGTGGCACAGCTTAGTCAAGTGTTGTCCCTCCAAGCCGATGTCATTGTTACCCTGCTTGCCGAAGCTTTGCCCTTAGCCGAGATCATCACTTGCCGGAGTACTCTTGCCGTCTAGCTTCCTGAATACACTTTGTCTTGGTCTTGTCTTGTCATGTCAGTCACCTTTTTGGATAGAGCTAATCAGCCAATGCCACGTGTCCCAGCAGAGGGATTAAGTCAGTGACTGTCGGGAGAAACATATCATTTTGTATCAAATCTTGCCTTTTAGAGAGAGAGACTCTAGGAAGAAGAAGGAGAAGTTTGAGCAAGAGAGAGTGAACTTCCAAGCTTGATCGTTGGAGCTAGAACCGTTAGATTCGAGTTTTGAGGTTAGAATCTTAACCTACTCTTGTTGTTCTTATTGATCATCAGGCTGCATTGCACGATCAAACCTGTTCGGCACGTCATGCATTGATTTAAAGTTGGTTTTAGAAAGAGAAATTGGTTTTCATGTGTTCTTGAAGAAAAGCCTCGTTTGATCCGAAAGTTTGCACTAAGGCTCATGTTTTTGTGTTTGTTTTGATAAGATCCTTGAGTATGGGTTCCCAGGTCCATGTTTTTGAATTCATAGCATGAAATCTCAGCTTTCGTAATAGCAAGTTTTGATCTTTGCATTCATTTTCCTCATGTTCATGTTCTTCATGCTCATGTTCTTCATGTTGTCAAGAGAGAAACCCAGATTTTCCCGACTTCGCTTTTGAATGTGGCCATCGGGGCCACACCTCGGCAAGGAGGTATGGGACCTCGGCCTAGACCTGGTAGTTGCCCGGTATGTTTTCCAGAAATAAGAAACGGTGTTTTGATTTGATTTGACTTAGTTTTTGAAGTATGCCGAGGTCATTTGCTTGCATGCAAGACTTGTTTTGAGAAGTGCATTCAATAGACCTTGCCATGTGTTTGTAGGACTTGGACTTGCCTTGACCCCAACGTTTGACGAACTAGGTGAGTGTTATTTTTGATAAATCTATGTTATACGTTTTGATAAAGACTTTGCTTTGCTTTGTTTTGAAAGTATTTGTTAAGCATGAATAATTGTCCCTATTTTGTATGTCAAGCATGATCTTGTTTTGATGACCTTCTCAGAAAGTCCCTTGTGCTGGAGGACTCTAAACTTTCGCAGCACATCTCGTTTGAATGTCGCTTGTGCTGGAGGACTCTAAACTTTCGCAGCACATCTCGTTTGAATGTCCCTTGTGCTGGAGGACTCTAAACTTTCGCAGCACATCTCGTTTTGGAAGTCCCTTGTGGTGGAGGACTCTAAACTTTCGCAGCACATCTTGTCTTGAAAGTCCCTTGTGCTGGAGGACTCTAAACTTTCGCAGCACTCTCGTGTTAAAAGGCTACGGGCCTTTGTAACATAGGTCCCTTGTGCTAGAGGACTCTAAACTTTTGTAGCACCCTTGTTTGAGATGTCACTCTTGTTTTGTCTTGTTTTGCCACTGACGGTTTACTGCGTGGATATATTTGCCGGAATGTTATCATTTGTAAAACGTGATACTAGTAAGTATCCCTTGAAGCTTTGAAGATTTGTCAGATGGACGAGGTCCATCCCTTGTTATCTAAAGTTTTGACTTGTATTGTTTTGAAAGGACTTCGGCTATTATTCATGCGAACCCCTTTATTATTTATACCATTCACTGAGTATCCAAGCTCACCTTCTCTATATATATGTAGGTGATGAGCAAGAAGGCGGTGACGCCTAGATGTGATTCTGGAGCTTATTTTGGATTTTGATTATGTCGGCTTAACCTGTATTTGCGTCGGCAGTCTTGAAAATTATGCTTCTCGACTTGCAATATTTGTATTTCATACACGTCGGCTTGAGAAGCCTTTTGATCAAGATGTATGTTTCGTATGTATGTTACGTCGGCAACTGGGATGTCGGCAATCTGGCAGACTCCGTTCCTTGACCTGTAGTTCGTACATTTTGTTTGTGCCGGCTTGTGAAGCCCTTTGTTAAAAATTTAAGATGTAATTTTTACTTTGCTTCATTTGTAATTAAGTTGTAACCCATATGCAGATGATTGCTATTTCATTTAACTTATGAACAACTCTTATGGACTAATCTGTTTGTATAAATCGCTTCCGTACTTGTTAGCCCCATATATTTATACTCTGATTGTGTGTGAATTTTGAAAGTTGGCCTTCGGTAATCCCGGATTACTGGCCATCACGGTGCCCAAACTACTAGGGGCGGTTTGGGGTCGTGACATGAAAAGTCCCTTGTGCTGGAGGACTCTAAACTTTCGCAGCACTCTCGTGTTAAAAGGCTACGGGCCTTTGTAACATAGGTCCCTTGTGCTAGAGGACTCTAAACTTTTGTAGCACCTTTGTTTGAGATGTCTCCCTTGTTTTGTCTTGTTTTGCCACTGACGGTTTACCACGTGGATATGTTTGCCGGAATGTTATCATTTGTAATATGTTGATTCTAGTAAGCATCCCTTGAAACTTTGAAGATTTGTAGATGGGCGAGGTCCATCCCTTGTTATCTAAAGTTTTGACTTGTATTGTTTTGAAAGGACTTCGGCTATTATTCATGCAAACCCCTTTATTATTTGTACCATTCACTGAGTATCCAAGCTCATCCTCTCTATATATATGTAGGTGATGAGCAAGAAGGCGATGACGCCTAAATGTGATTCTGGAGCTTGTTTTGGATTTTTGATTATGTCGGCTTGACTTGTATTTACGTCGGCAGTCTTGAAAATTATGCTTCTCGATTTGTAATACTTGTATGTTGCATACGTCGGCTTGAGAAGCCTTTTGATCAAGATGTGTGTTTTGTATGTATGTTATGTCGGTAACGAGGATGTTGGCAATCTGGCAGACTATGTTCCTTGACCTGTAGTTCGTACATTTTGTTTGTGTCGGCTTGTGAAGCCCTTCGTTAAAATGTAAGATGTAAATTGTACTTTGCTTCATTTGTAATTAAGTTGTAACCCATATGAAGATGGTTGCTATTTCATTTGACTTATGCACAGCTCTTATGGACTAATCTGATCTGTATGTATCGCTTTCGTACTTGTGAGCCCCATATATTTATACTCTGATTGTGTGTGAATTTTGAAAGCTGGCCTTCGGTAATCTCGGATTACTGGCCATCACAGCACCAAACTACTAGGGACGGTTTGGGGTCGTAACAAAATGGTATCAGAGCACAAGTTCCTTAGTATACGTTATTCACACACTTTGAGTCCTAAAGAGTATAGGATTTTCCCTTAGAAGGATGTTAGGATTGCATCATATTGCTTGCTATGTGGACAAGGTGTGCATCATCTCGGCATGCTTAATTGTTACTGCCTGCGTGTTTATTTGTTTATTTTGTTTTAAAGTCACACTCTGCATACTCATAGCATCATGAGGAGAGGTAGACCTCCAGTTGGCCGAGATCAGTCCGAGGACAAATTAGACAGACTGGAGAGGTTGGTTGAAGGTTTGGCCCGCGAGTTAAGGCAGACCAGACAGCAGTACGCTAGTGCTACCTCGACTCTGGCCGAGCAGACAAACGGTCGAAATGCAGTTCCGCCTCCACCTCCACCTCCTCCAGTACCACAAGTGCCCCCACAGCCAGCTTTATATGGAGACTGCACGACAGCTCTGATCAGGGAGTTCAAGAAAATGAAGCCACCAAGATTCCAAGGGGGTATAGAGCCGATGAAGGCCGAAGCGTGGGTTTTGGAAATGGAAAAGCTGTTCGAGATCTTTCCCAGCACCGACACCCAGAAGGTGACATTAGCAGCTTTTACACTAGATGACGACGCCCGCAGATGGTGGATGATGGTTCGAGAAGGCAATCCAGACTTGACCTGGACCCGATTTTTGGAGTTTTTTTACACCAAGCATTTTCCCTTAAGTGTTCGAAACCGCAAGGCTACCGAATTTCAGACTTTGACGCAAGGCAATAGAACATTAGCTAAATATGACTGTGCCTTTACCGAGTTGGCAAGGTATGCACCCCACATGGTCAATGATGAATATATGAAGGCTAGGAAGTTCAAAAGTGGGCTCCGTGGACCGATACAAGACCGGGTTAACATGCTCAACATGCCGACTTACGCTGGAGTGTTGGACAAAGCCATTCTGGCCGAAGCTAACTTGAACAGATACCAGAGTTCGGGAGAGAGCCAGAGGAAGAGGCAGAGTTATGACAATCGCCGAGCACAGCTTGGTACCAAGAAGAAAGTGAATGTTGGCAGTTCCAGCAACCCAAGGCAGGAAAGTGGGACTAAGTCGACCTGTTCCAGTTGTGGGAAGCCACATTTCGGGGTCTGTCGTCGAGCGTCTGGGGCTTGTTACGAATGTGGTGAAATAGGTCATTTTGTGAGGGACTGTCCAAAGACAAGGGCTGATGAAGGTAGGAAAGATGAGAATACATCGGGTTCTGTATAAAAGGGTAACGTTGGGAAAGGACAGATGAAGCAAGGCAGAGTTTTTGCACTGGTACCAGGAGACACTCAGAATGCTGAGACAGTGGTGTTAGGTATACTTTCAATTTGCTCTCAAAATGCATTTGTATTGATTGATTCGGGTTCTACGCATTCGTTCATTTCTGCTAAGTTTGCCTAGAAGATTAATAGGAAACTAGAACCCCTTGATTATGTTTTATCTGTATCTACTCCATCTAGGAGATCTATGAATGTTGCATCCATCTATCGAGCATGTGTTGTTCTGATTGAGAATGTTGAATTGTTAGCTGATTTAATGCCATTGGACATAACTCATTTTGATGTTATATTGGGGATGGATTGGTTAGTGGCAAATCACGCATCTATAAATTGTGTTTCTAAGAGTGTCACGTTAAAGCCCCCAAACCTCGCCGAGGTCACGTTTCAAGGAAAAGGTGTAGTATCCCCACCTTACTTAATTTCATCCATGAAAGCCTGTAGGTTGATCCAAAAAGGGTGTCAAGGTTATCTGTGTAGCATATTAAGTAATTTGAATGGAAGTGTTGAGTTAGCCGACGTCCCAGTGGTCAATGAATTCCCCGACGTCTTTCCAAATGATCTGCCTGGTCACTTAGTTGATAGAGAGGTAGAGTTTACTGTTGACATCATATCGGGAACCCAGCCCATCTCTAAAACACCCTATAGGATGGCCCCCGCCGAGCTTAAGGAATTGAAACTTCAACTGCAAGAGTTGCTAGATAAGGGTTTTATTAGGCCGAGCACTTCACCTTGGGGAGCACCCGTCTTGTTTGTTAAGAAGAATGATGGAACACTTCATCTTTGTATTGATTACCGGGAGCTGAATAAGGTAACCATCAAGAATAAGTACCCGTTGCCGAGGATAGACGATTTGTTTGATCAGTTACAAGGAGCACGAGTCTTTTCCAAAATTGACCTTAGGTCGGGCTACTATCAGCTTAAAGTCAAAGCCAAGGATGTTGAGAAGACCGCTTTTCGGACGAGGTATGGCCACTACGAGTTTTTAGTAATGCCTTTTGGAGTGACCAATGCCCCTGCAGCATTTATGGATTTGATGAACAGAGTCTTTAAGCCATATCTAGATGAGTTTGTGGTTGTCTTCATCGATGATATATTGATCTACTCTAAGAGTAAAGCCGAACACGAGGAGCATTTGAGACTTACCTTACAGACTTTGAGGAATCGGAAATTGTATGCTAAGTTTAACAAGTGTGAGTTTTGGCTTTCCACTATTTCATTTTTGGGTCATGTAATTGATGAAGAGGGTATCTCGGTCGCTCCTAGTAAAATTGAAGCCGTTGTGAATTGGCCGAGGCCAGTTAATGTGCCCGAGGTTCGTAGCTTTCTGGGATTGGCTGGTTATTACAGAAAGTTCGTAAAGGATTTCTCAAGGATTGCAATTCCGTTGACACAACTGACTAAGAAGGGAGTGGCTTACGAATGGACTAAGGATAGAGAAGCAGCCTTCTAGGAGTTGAAGACGAGGTTAGTCGCAGCACCAATTCTGGTACTACCATCAGGCAATGAAGAGTTTCATGTTTACAGTGATGCTTCGCATAAGGGTCTGGGTTGTGTATTAATGCAAAAAGGTAGAGTTATAGCATATGCATCTCGTCAATTGAAGCCACATGAAAAGAACTACCCCACCCATGATTTAGAATTAGCAGCCGTGGTATTTGCTTTGAAGATTTGGCGCCACTACTTGTATGGAGCTTCTTGTCAGGTTTTTACGGATCATAAGAGCTTAAAGTACTTGTTCACTCAGAAGGAATTGAATATGAGGCAGACAAGATAGCTTGAGTTGTTGAAAGACTACGATATGCAGATTCAATATCATCCAGGTAAAGCTAACACCGTAGCCGACGCTTTGAGCAGAAAGGTGGTTGGAAATTTGGCATGTCTAACCACGATCTCAGTGGAGCCGACTATTGTTGAGGAAGTAAAGACAAGACAAATAGAGGATGAATTCTTCAAGAAGGTAGCCGATGAGATTGTCACAAAGCCGAGATCTGGGTACACCATAGAAAATCAAGTGCTCAAGTTTGAAGGAAGATTGTGTGTGGCCGACATCCCAGAGTTGAAAAGGAAAATTTTGCAGGAAGCTCATGGTTCCAAGTTTGCTGTTCACCCAAGGAACACCAAAATGTATCAGGATGTGAAGCAAACGTTTTGGTGGCCGAATATGAAAGGAGAAATAGCCGAATTCGTGTCGCAGTGCTTGTATTGTTAACAAGTGAAAGCAGAACATCAAAGGCCAGCAGGACTTCTTCAACCTTTACCGATTCCTGAGTGGAAATGGGAGCACATCACCATGGACTTTGTGGTTGGTTTGCCGAAGACACAAAGGGGTATGGATTCGATTTGGGTTATTGTGGATAGACTAACTAAGTCAGCACACTTCTTGCCTGTTAAGACCACCTTCAATGCCAATAAACTTGCTTTGTTATATGTGAATGAGATTGTTAGACTTCATGGAGGGCCGATGTCAATTGTGTGAGGCCGAGATCCGAAGTTGGTTTTCCAGATTTTGGCAGAGCCTACAAAGAGCTTTCGGAGCCGAATTGAGGTTTAGCATAGCTTTTCATCCCCAGACTGATGGGCAAACAGAGAGGACGATTCAGACACTTGAAGATATGCTTAGACTATGTGTATTGGACCTCCAAGGAAGTTGGGGAGTACATTTGCCTTTGGTGGAATTTACCTACAACAACAGTTATCAAGCTAGCATTGGCATGGCGCCGTATGAAGCACTGTATGGAAGAAAGTGCAGGTCGCCGATATGTTGGACCGAGGTAGGAGACAAAGCTCTGCTTGGTCCCGAGTTAATTCAAGTAACAACCGAGAAGATTAAGCTCGTTCAACAAAGAGTCAAAACCGCACAGAGTCAACGGAAGAGTTATGCCGACCAGAGAATAAGAGAGTTGGAATTTGAAGTCGGGGACCACGTGTTCCTAAAGATTTCGCCGATGAAAGGAGTTACAAGATTTGGGAAGAAGGGTAAGTTAGCACCCCGTTACATCGGGCCTTTTGAAATTCTTGAGAAGGTTAACCTCGCTGCCTACAGACTTGCCTTGCCGCCAGGATTGAGCCAAGTCCATAATGTATTCATGTTTCGATGTTGAGGAAGTATATTCGAGATCCGCTACATGTGATCGACTATTTCAGAATTTTAATTAATGAAGATTTAGGCTACGAAGAGAAGCCGATACGGATTATCGATAGGCAGGTGAAACAGTTGGGAAGTAAGTCGATACCAATGGTGAAAATTGAATGGAAGGAGCATTATGGTGAGGATGCTACATGGGAAATGGAAGAGGAAATGAAAGTCCGACATCGAGAATTGTTTTTGGAACAAGGTAACTCAAGTTTGGGGACCAAACTTCTTTAAGGGGGGTAGGATGTAACAACCCTTATTTCAACTTAGTCATACTTGCATACATTTATGTATGATCTTGTTTTGATATGTGCATTTGCAAATCTTGTCTTGTTTTGCTCGAATGTTGCTTGCATGCTTTGTTCTTGCCTGGTGTGTTACCAAGGTTATCTTGGGCCTAGACACCTTCGAAACCTTTTCCACTTAGAACTGTCGTGGAATCCCTTCGGTTGACCTCCATCTCCACCCTGGCATATTGGCCGTGATGTCACCATCTAGGCCGAGGCGCGCGTCGCCTAGGCCGAGATGTGCATCATCTAGGCCGAGATGTTAATATCTAGGCGTTCTAGATCCTTGACCCTTGCACTAGCGATTTTGTTCCTGGAATGGTATGACCTAGACCGAGGTGTGGCACATCTAGGCCAAGGTGTGGCACAGCTTAGTCAAGTGTTGTCCTTCCAAGCCGATGTCCTTGCCTCTTGCTTGTCGGAGTCTTGTTGTTGGCTGATGTTGTTACTTGCCGGAGTGCTCTTGCTGTTTAGCTTGTTGAATACGCTTTGTCTTGGTCTTGTCTAATCAGTCAGTCACCTTTTTGAGTAGAGCCAACCAGTCGGTGCCACGTGTCCCAGCAGAGGGATTAAGTCAGTGACTGTCAGGAGAAACATACCATTTTGTATCAAATCTTGTGTTTTAGAGAGAGAGAGACTCTAGGAAGAAGGAGGAGAAGTTTTGAGTAAGAGAGTGAGCTTCCAAGCTTGATCGTTGGAGCTTGAACCGTTAGATTCGAGTTTTGAGGTTAGAATCCTAGCCTACTTTTGTTGTTCTTATTGATCATCTAGCTGCATTGCACGATCAAACCTGTTCGACACGTCATGCATTGATTTAAAGTTGGTTTTAGAAAGAGAAAATGGTTTTCATGTGTTCTTGAAGAAAAGCCCTGTTTGATCCAAAAGTTTGCATTAAAGCTCATGTTTTTGTGTTTGTTTTGATAAGATCTTTGAGCATGGGTACCCAGGTCCATGTTTTTGAATTCATAGCATGAAATCTCAACTTTCGTAATAGCAAGTTTTGATCTTGCATTCATCTTTCTCATGTTCATGTTCTTCATGTTCTTCATGTTTATCAAGAGGAAAACCTAGATTTTCCTGACTTCGCTTTTGAATGTGGCCGTTGAGGCCACACCTCGGCAAGGAGGTGTGGGACCTCGGCCTAGACCTGGTAGTTGCCCAGCCTGTTTTCCAAAAATAAGAAACGGTGTTTTGATTTGATTTGACTTAGTTTTTGAAGAATACCGATGTCACGACCTGAACCCGCCCCTATGGGTTAAGGACATAACCAACCAGTAATCCTGAGATTACCTGCGGCCTCAAAACAGCTAAGACGAAACTCATCAGAGTAAAGGGGCCAAACGGAAGCAATAATTAAAAAATTTGTCCATAGAGCCGTGCTTATATGCACTTTAAAACAAACCATACACATATACGTTAATAACCCACCAACAAAAGACAGTGCCATAAAATCCTTTACAGACAGGATCATCCAAACTGAGTCTACCCATAACAAAACTATATACAGATATACACAAAGTCCTTGCCAACAAGACAAAAATATAAATACATAACGAAATGGCAAGGATGGGTCTCGTGCGTGAGACACAAGGTTGACTCTTCAAAACTCATGTTGTTCCTGGCAGACTTCACTGGGGCTGGGTTTGGACTCCTCTTGGCTCACCTACAAACACATGAATGAGTGTGAGCGATAGCCCAGTGAATAATACCAAATCAAATACAGAAATTACATAACAATGTAGAAAAACATGTTTCAAACGGCCTTGGGCCCAATTCATATTTCTATTTAACAGATATATAATTATACAAAATCCAAACAAGTGACTGTAGTTCCAAACATTCTGGCCTTTGGCCCATTCAGATTTCCATTCATGACAAAACGGCCTTCGGCCCATTCACTTATATCAAAATGGCATTCGGCCCATTCATTTATGTTAAAACGGCCTTCGGCCCATTCATTTATGTCAAAACGACCTTCGGCCCATTCATTTATGTCAAAACGGCCTTCGGCCCATTCATTTATGTCAAAACGACCTTCGGTCCATTCATTTATGTCAAAACAGCCTTCGGCCCACTCATTCATGTCAAAACGACCTTTGGTCCATTCACATATGTCAAAACGACCTTCGGTCCGTTCATTCCTATCAAAATGACCTTTGGTCCATTCAGTTCTATCAAGACGACCTTCAGTCCATTCGTTTCTATCAAAACGACCTTTGGTCCATTTATCCATTCATGTCAGACCTTTGTCCACAATCTCACCTAGCAACTCATAAAGCTTATAAGGGAATAAACAATTGGACATTGATAAGCTTTCAAATACCGATATTACTCGCAGTGATTGGCTCGTGGATTTGCCCTGGAGCTTGACCCTACACATTTCACGAACACAAAAGGGTCACTAACAATTCAATCCGTTCCTTAATTCACATATTCCTCTTTAGGCTTTATTCTTATCTCACTAACTCATTTACAATGCTTAACATATGCCTAAGAGTGATTACAAGTGAAAAAGAACAGAAAACGAAACACAGAACGCATGAACAAAATTTCAGAAAACAGGGTCCCCGCTCGAGCGTGGACCTCCTCGCTCGAGTGGACCCAAGAGGCCTGCAAAAGTACTGGTTACCTCAAAATTACGCTCGAGCGTGAGTTAGGGCGCTCGAACGGAAGGCCTGTCTACAAAAGCTCCCTGCTCGAGTGTGAATATCCCGCTCGAGCGGACATCCAACTCTGTAAAAAGTGCTGGGAGCATGAAATTTACGCTCGAGCGACGGTTTCCCCGCTCGAGCGGACACCAAAATTCTGGAAAACCCAGAATTGTTCTTGGGCTTCAATTTCGATGTTCAAAGACTTCAACTCATGATTTTGGTCCCAAAAAGATATAAACACATTATATTGTATGAGAGTGTAAGGATATTACATCAATTTGTTCAAAATCATCATCTAATTCTCAAACAACTCTCATTTCTTAAGTATGAACAAAACTCCTATATTACAAACTCCATATAAGCTCCATTCCTCCAAAAATCAAACATGCATGTATGTTTTGGCTCCCAATTTGAGTTCAAATGGTACAAATGGTGATTATAACATGAGCTTTAACCAAAACTCTACATGAATCATGTGTTTCAAGCTCAAACATGTAAATTCAAAGTAATTTCTTATATGCATGAGTTCTAAGACTTCAAACTCAACAAACATCAACTCATTACATGCTCTTGATCACAAACAACCCTTGAACTTATAAGATCAAAATTTCAAACTTATGAATTCAAGACCAAATGCTTACCTAGAGGCTCAATCTTCCAACTATAGTAATTTCTTGAGTTTAATTCTTCAATTCTTCACAATTTGAGCCAAACATCCAACTCTCCTCTTTTCCTTCTCTCTAACCGACTCCCTTCTCTATCTCTTGAGTTTAATTTAGCCAAGAAGAATAACAAAGAGGGTATTGAGTGTATTGTGCCCCATTAAGTCATAATATAATAATGTAGAGTGATTGGGCACTAATTCGTTAATTTAATCAACTTAATCTAGTCTGAATCAATTTTTTAATTAAACTTCACTGTAGGCTCTAAAAATTACGCTAATCACAATAGCGTAATCAATTTCGGGTTCTATGGCCGATAAGGCTCTCAATTCAATTTCCAAAGCAGATCATTCAAATAGATATTCCTATGGTGAACAGATAAAACTTCAAAATCACATATATCCATATAGTGGCACATAAAATCATGCTAAACACATAATCATACTCAATTAAGGACCAATTAGCATACTACGGGATAGGGGTATCACAATCGAGGTCATTTGCATGCATGCTAGACTTGCTTTGAGTAGTGCATTCAATAGACTTTGCCATGTGTTTGTAGAACTGGGACTTGCCTTGACCCCGACATTTGACGAACTATGTGAGTGGTATTTTTAATAAAGCTATGTTATATGTTTTGATAAAGACTTTGCTTTGCTTTGTTTTGAAAGTATTTGTTAAGCATGAATAATTGTCCCTATTTTGTATATCAAGCATGATCCTGTTTTGATGATCTTCTCGGAAAGTCTCTTGTGCTGGAGGACTCTAAACTTTCGCAGCACATCTCGTTTGAAAGTTCCTTGTGCTGGAGGACTCTAAACTTTCGCAGCACATCTCGTTTTGAAAGTCCCTTGTGCTGGAGGACTCTAAACTTTCGCAGCACGTCTTGTCTTGAAAAGTCCCTTGTGCTGGAGGACTCTAAACTTTCGCAGCACTCTCGTGTTGAAAGCTATGGGCCTTTGTAACATAGGTCCCTTGTGCTAGAGGACTCTAAACTTTTGTAGCACCCTTGTTTGAGATGTCTCCCTTGCTTTGTCTTGTTTTGCCACTGACGGTTTACCGCGTGGATATGTTTGCTGGTGTCACGACCCCAAACCGCCCCTAGTAGTTTGGTGCCGTGATGGCCAGTAATCCGTAATTACCGAAGGCCAACTTACAAAATTCACACACAATCAGAGTATTTATATAGGGGGCTCGCAAATGCGGAAGCAATAATTCCAGATACAAGTGGTCCATAAGAGCAATGCATAAGTCAAATGAAATGGCATACATCTTTATATAGCTTTAAAACTTGAATACAAGGTACAAAATACACATTACATCATAACAGAGGGCTTCCCAAGCCGACATGTTCAAAATACAAAAGCTTCAAGATTTGCCGACGTCCTCACTGCCGACGTAACATGCATACAAAACACCTTGTAAAACACACATCTCGGCGTAGCCGACTTAAAGCTTGTTACCTACATATATACATAGGGAGGGTGAGCTTGGATACTCAGTGAATGGTACAAGTAATAAAGGGGTTAAATGAATGATTCCCGAGGTCTTTACAAAGCAATACATAATATATCAAGTCAAAACCATACTTATCATAACTTGTACAAAACATGAAGTAAATCTTGTTCATCAAACTTGGTCTTGCAAAACTCACATACTTAACACGTGTCAAATCTCATAACATAACCTCGGCATAACCTTGGTCCTTCGAAACATACTTGTGTCACTTAGGCCCGTAGCCCGCTTTGACCATTACTTGTGTCACTTAGGCCCGTAGCCCGCTTTGACCATTACTTGTGTCACTTAGGCCCGTAGCCCGCTTTGACCATTACTTGTGTCACTTAGGCCCGTAGCCCGCTTTGACCATTACTTGTGTCACTTAGGCCCGTAGCCCGCTTTGACCATTACTTGTGTCACTTAGGCCCGTAGCCCGCTTTGACCATTACTTGTGTCACTTAGGCCCGTAGCCCGCTTTGACCATTACTTGTGTCACTTAGGCCCGTAGCCCGCTTTGACCATTACTTGTGTCACTTAGGCCCGTAGCCCGCTTTGACAAGGACCGTATCCTTTTATACTTAGTACTGCGAAAGTTTAGAGTCCTCCAGCACAAGGGACTTGTGTTACATAGGCTTAACGTCCCCTAACACGAAAGGACGGCGTTACTTAGGCTTAACGTCCCCTAACACGAAAGGACGGTTCCAAGAATGCCATTCAAAACAAAGCTTATACTTGATACATAAAATAGGGGTGATCATTCGTGCTTAACAAATACTTTTATCAAAACAAGGCAAAGCTTTATCAAAACTTTAAGAACATAACTTTATTAAAAATACCACTCACTCTAGTTCTTGGGACGTCGGGTCAAGGCAAAGGTCCAAGTCCTACAAACACATGGCAAAGCATACTGAACATACTTCTCAAAACAAGTCTCACATGCATGCAATGATTCTCGGGAACACATGCTAGAAGTCAAAACACTGTTTTTCATGTCAGGAAGACATGTTGGGTACCAACCAGGTCTAAGCCGAGGCCCTACACCTCCTGGCCGAGGTGCGGCTACCTAGACTTCGGCATGCGGCTGCACGCCGAGGTGCGCACAAGACAACCAAAGGTGTAAGTGATTATACAAGGTAGGCCAAGGTGAGATACGATGCTTGGCCTAAGTGTGAGGTCTAGATGGGAGTGGTCTCGGCGACTACACCCCGGAAAGTGAAGTCTGGAGACCTGGGTTTCCACCCGTGAAGAACAGGAAGGACATGAACATGAAGATCATGAAGAACATGAATGCTAAAATCATAACTTGTTATTACGAGATCTGGGATTTCATGACTTGAGTTCGAAAACATGGACCTGGGTACCCATACTTGAAAATCATGCAAGAACAAACACAAAAACATGGATCTAGGCATGAGCCTTCGGATCAAAACATGACTTTTCTTGAAGAACACATGAATGCTATTTTCTCTTTCTAAAACCGAACTTCAAAACAATGCATGGCTTACAAATCATTTTCAATCATGCAATGCAATAACATAAACATAAAGAACATCATGAGCCGATCAAGAATCTAACCTTAGAACGCGGATCTAACGGTTGGATCTCTAGGAATCAAGCTTGGAAATCTACTCTCTCTCAAGAACTCTTCTCCCTCTTCTAGAGCTTCTCTCTCTACTCTTCAAAACAATACACAACAAATGATGGGTTTCTCTCTCTGCCGGCTGACTTAACTCTCAGCTCGGACACGTGGCAACGGTTGGTTGGTTCTCTTCAAAAAGGTGATAGATTGACAAGACAAGGCCCTGACAAGGCGTATTTAGCAAGCTACTCGGAATGGCACTCCGGCAAGGGGTGACAATGACCTCGGCTAGGAAGGACAACACTTGACTAAGCTGTGCCACACCTTGGCCTAGATGTGCCACACCTCGGTCTAGGTCATACCACTCCAGGACAAGGTCGCTCAGGTGCAAGGGTAACATCTCGGCCTAGATGATACACATCTCGGCCTTGGTGATTCACACCTCGGCCCAGATAATGACATCCCGGCCAATATGTCAAAGCAAAGGTGGAGGTCAAACGAAGGGGTTCCAAGATACTTCTATACTGAGGATGACCTCGGCTTGGAATGATCTAGGCTTAACATAACCTAGGCTTGGCATAACATCGGTTAAGATAACTTAGGCTTGGCGCGACCTAGGCTTCACATCAAGGAGGGAGCAAAGCAAGCACACAACACTTAGACAAATCACGAGGCATCAAAGCAAGGCATGGATCTTACTTAAGCAGAACAAGTCAAAATGTGCAAATGCAAGCTTAACAAAACAGAAACATGCAAGTGTGCAGGAACATGACTAGGATATGAATGTGGGTTATTACAGCTGGAATGTTATCATTTGTAATATGTTGATGCTAGTAAGCATCTCTTGAAACTTTGAAGATTTGTAGATGGACGAGGTCCATCCCTTGTTATCTAAAGTTTTGACTTGTATTGTTTTGAAAGGACTTCGGCTATTATTCATGCAAACCCCTTTATTATTTGTACCATTCACTGAGTATCCAAGCTCACCCTCTCTATATATATGTAGGTGATGAGCAAGAAGGCGATGATGCCTAGATGTGATTCTGGAGCTTGTTTTGGATTTTTGATTATGTCGGCTTGACTTGTATTTACGTCGGCAATCTTGAAAATTATGCTTCTCGATTTGTAATACTTGTATGTTGCATACGTCGGCTTGAGAAGCCTTTTGATCAAGATGTGTGTTTTGTATGTATGTTATGTCGGCAACGAGGATGTCGGCAATCTAGCAGACTATGTTCCTTGACCTGTAGTTCGTACATTTTGTTTGTGTCGGCTTGTGAAGCCCTTCGTTAAAATGTAAGATGTAAATTGTACTTTGCTTCATTTGTAATTAAGTTGTAACCCATATGAAGATGGTTGCTATTTCATTTGACTTATGCACAGCTCTTATGGACTAATCTGAACTGTATGTATCGCTTCCGTACTTGTGAGCCCCATATATTTATACTCTGTTGTGTGTGAATTTTGAAAGCTGGCCTTCGGTAATCTCGGATTACTGGCCATCACGGCACCAAACAACTAGGGGTGGTTTGGGGTCGTGATAGAGTAATTTGTTGAGTAATTTTTTAAAAAAATTCTGTGAACTTACTGAGTAATTTACTCATAATTTACTGAGTAATTCACAAAAAAATTTCTAATGATTTTCTAAGAATTTACGCAAAATTTTCTAATAATTTACTGAATAATTTTCTGAGAATTTTGCGTGTAATTTATTGAGAATTTTACTGAGTAATTTAATGAGAATTTACTGAGTAATTTATTGAGAATTTACTGCGAATTGACTAAGAAATTTACCGATAAATTGTTAAGTTCTTCACTGGGTAATTTAGTTGGAAATTAGTAAGTAATTTATTGAGAATTTACTGAGTAAGTTACTAAGAATTTATTGATAATTTACTTAGACTTTATGATTAATTTATTGAGAATTTACTAAGTAATTTACTTAGAATTTATTGAATAATTTACTGAGAATTTATAAAGTAATTTACTGAGAATTTACAGGAAATTCACTAATTAATGTTCGAATAATTCACTGAGTAATTTACTGAGAATTAACAAAGTAATTCACGAATTTTTTTTTGATAATTTTATGAGTAATTTACTATGAATTTACTGAGTAATTTATACAGAATTTTCTTAGAATTTATTAAATAATTTACTGAAAATTTACAGATAGTTTACAAAGTAGTTTATAGAGAATTTATTGAAAACTTAACGCGTAATTTATTGAAAATTTACTACGAATTTATGGAGTAATTTGCTGAATAATTTACTAAGAAATTACTTTTAATTTACCAAGAATTTATATAGAATTTTCTGAGAATTTATTGAGCAATTTGCTCATAATTTACTGATTAATTCACAAAAAAAAAAACATTCTTGTAATTTTTTGAGAATTTACTCAGAATTTTATGATAAATTACTAAGAATTTGCTGAATAATTTATAGAGAATTTTACATGTAATTTACTGAGAAATTTCTTGAGTAATTTAACAAGAATTTACTGAGAATTTATCGAGTAATTTACTGGTAAATTACTGAAGAATTCACTCATTAATTTACTTGTAATTTACTGAGAATTTAAGGAGTAATTTATTGAGAATTTACTCAGTAATTTGCTTAGAATTTATTAAATAATTTACTAAGAATTTACAGATAATTTACTGTGTTATTTTCTTGGAATTTACAGAGTAATTTTCTAATAATTTACTGAGTAATTTGCTAAGTAATTGACCAAGAATTTTTTGAGAACTTATCGATAATTAACTGAGTAATTTACAGAGAATTTGTCGAGAATTTACCGAGTAATTTACTGGGAATTAACCTATGAATTTACTTAGTAATTTATTTAGAATTTACTCAGTAAATTACTAAGAGTTTATTGAGAATTTATTGAGAATTTGTTGAGTAATTTTCTAGGAACTTACCAATCATTTACGAAGAAATTTACTGAGAATTTACTGAGTTATTTACCACGAATTTACTATAACTTTAATGGTAATTTGCTGAGTAATTTATTGAGAATTTACTGTGAATTTAATGAGTAATTTACTCATAATTTATTGAGAATTTTCTTAGAATTTATTGAAAATTTTCGGAGTAATTTACTTTGAATTCATTGAGTAATTCATCGATAATTAACTGGGTAATTTATAGAGAATTTATTGAAAATTTAACGACTAATTTACAGAGTAACTTGCTGAGTAATTTTTTAAAAAATTTCTGTGAATTTACTGAGTAATTTACTCATAATTTACTAAGTAATTCACAAAAAAATTTCTAATGATTTTCTAAGAATTTACGCAGAATTTTCTAATAATTTACTGAATAATTTTCTGAGAATTTTGCGTGTAATTTATTGAGAATTTTACTGAGTAATTTAATGAGAATTTACTGAGTAATTTATTGAGAATTTACTGCGAATTGACTAAGAAATTTACCGATAAATTGTTAAGTTCTTCACTGGGTAATTTAGTTGGAAATTAGTAAGTAATTTATTGAGAATTTACTGAGTAAGTTACTAAGAATTTATTGATAATTTACTTAGACTTTATGGATTAATTTATTGAGAATTTACTAAGTAATTTACTTAGAATTTATTGAATAATTTACTGAGAATTTATAAAGTAATTTACTGAGAATTTACAGGAAATTCACTAATTAATGTTCGAATAATTTACTGAGTAATTTACTGAGAATTAACAAAGTAATTCACGAAATTTTTTTTGATAATTTTATGAGTAATTTAATATGAATTAACTAAGTAATTTATACAGAATTTTCTTAGAATTTATTAAATAATTTACTGAAAATTTACAGATAGTTTACAAAGTAGTTTATAGAGAATTTATTGAAAACTTAACGCGTAATTTATTGAAAATTTACTACGAATTTATGGAGTAATTTGCTGAATAATTTACTAAGAAATTACTTTTAATTTACCAAGAATTTATATAAAATTTTCTGAGAATTTATTGAGTAATTTGCTCATAATTTACTGATTAATTCACAAAAAAAAAACATTCTTGTAATTTTTTGAGAATTTACTCAGAATTTTCTGATAAATTACTAAGAATTTGCTGAATAATTTATAGAGAATTTTACGTGTAATTTACTGACAAAATTCCTAGAGTAATTTAGCAAGAATTTACTAAGAATTTATCGAGTAATTTACAAATAAATTACTGAAGAATTCACTCATTAATTTACTTGTAATTTACTGAGAATTTACTCAGTAATTTGCTTAGAATTTATAAAATAATTTATTAAGAATTTACAGATAATTTACTGTGTTATTTTCTTGGAATTTACAGAGTAATTTTCTAAGTAATTGACCAAGAATTTTTTGAGAACTTATCGATAATTAACTGAGTGATTTACAGAGAATTTGTCGAGAATTTACCAAGTAATTTACTGGGAATTAACCTATGAATTTACTTAGTAATTTATTTAGAATTTACTCAGTAAATTACTAAGAGTTTATTGAGAATTTACTAAGAATTTGTTGAGTAAATTTCTAGGAACTTACCAATCATTACGAAGCAATTTACTGAGAATTTGCCGAGTTATCTACCACGAATTTACTATAACTTTAATGGTAATTTGCTGAGTAATTTATTGAGAATTTAATGAGTAATTTACTCATAATTTATTGAGAATTTTCTTAGAATTTATTGAAAACTTTCGGAGTAATTTACTTTGAAATCATTGAGTAATTCACCGATAATTAACTGAGTAATTTATAGAGAATTTATTGAAAATTTAACGAATAATTTACCGAGTAATTTGCTGCGTAATTTTTTAAAAAATTTCTGTGAATTTACTAAGTAATTTACTCATAATTTACTGAGTAATTCACAAAAAAAAATTCTATTGATTTTGTAAGAATTTACGCAGAATTTTCTAATAATTTACTGAATAATTTTCTGAGAATTTTGCGTGTAATTTATTGAGAATTTACTGCGAATTGACTGAGAAATTTACTGATAAATTGTTAAGTTCTTCACTGGGTAATTTAGTTGGAAATTACTAAGTAATTTATTGAGAATTTACTGAGTAAGTTACTAAGAATTTATTGATAATTTATGTAACGCCCTAAAAATTAACCCATTATATATATCATTGACATGCATTATTTAAAGAAAACACTTTAATAATTCATTATAATATTCATCAGAGTCTTACTAAACAAAAGCATTACATGTAACATCAAATTAAATGCCCTAACGGCTTACATCTTTCCAAGCCAACACTTGGACACAAAAGTATAAGTTCTAACTCAAATATAAATAAAGCTCTAGGCTTGAGTGTTTACATGTACTAACAATGAAAAACAAATAACTAAAAATAATCTTCAAAATCCAAGTCCTTCCAAGCTAAGTCCTTGGAGGTAGCTTATCACCTGAACCTGAAAATGATGTTCCCATAAAGGGTGAGCTACAGCCCCGTAGAAATATACTAAACCACATATAAGCAATGAATAAAGCAATAGCATTTAACAGATGGTTAACCAAGATAATCAATTACTTCATTTTACAGTCTCATGACACTATTGTCTAGGACACATTTTACTTTCCTACTTTATCAATATGGCTCAGAACCTGGCCAAACTTACAACAGTGAATTATATATGTCATATTCACATTCTTCCAATGTCAACAAACAAGTGAGACTCAAGCTCAAATCAAAACACTTCATACTTCCAGATTGATACACATTTTAGTGCTGTATCAATAAAACACTTCTATATAAATAAGCACACATAAAAGTGATGCTAATGGAGTCCATCCCCTATCTCCTCCCAAACAAAATCCGGTTTAGAGGTCCATCCCCTATCTTCCCCTAAACCGTGGAGTACATCCCCTATCTCCTCCCACACAAAACAATGTATGAAAATGCAATGCTCAATCAATACACGTATTTTCTGTATTAATGCAATAGTCAAAATTAATGACTTAACCAATGTGATTAGTTTCAGTTATTCCTAATCCACATGCAATGTCTACAACAATCACGACTATCCTCCACCGATAGCCCAAAACAGTTATTTCTAAACTGAAAATAAATATATCAACAATTCAATGGGTGAGTGATTTAAATTATCCAACTACACCTCTTAATCAATGAATTCCTCAATTCCATGAATTTAACCATATTCCCCCAATTTCCTTTAATTAATTATATAAATTAACTTATTAATACCACTAGGGTTTTTCCCAAAATTACCAAAGTATCCCCAACATATCAAAATACCAAAACTTAGAACAAAACTTATAGAATGGAGTAGGAAATCCCTACCTCGAAGAAATAGCCCCAAAAGAGAAGATGGAGATGAAGACCCAAACTTCAAAGTGCTCCAAACTACCAACAATTCAGATTAAAACGAAGCCCTCGACTCACACACTCTTTTTAATGAAGGATCTAGGGTAGAAACACACCCTAAGTGGATCAAATCTAAGAGAGAAGGTGAGCAGGGTGAGAGAGAAGTCGGACCTTAGGGTTTGGAATCTGAAAAGAGGATGAAAACTGATTAAAAACCCGCTGCTGTCTAATTAAACTGGACAGGCTCGCTCGAGCGAAGAATTGGTCGCTCGAGCGACCAGACACAAGAAATCCTCGCTCAAGCGAAGAAAAGCTCGCTCGAGCCAAGAATGCAATGCTACAGGTCCATACCAGACGCAAACGCTTGCTCGAGCTAAGAAAACCTGGCTCGAGCCACCAAACACAAAAACAAACCTCGCTCGAGCGACCAAGTACTCGCTCGAGCGACCAACCCAAAAACTGGACAGCAACACTTGGTTTCCGAACCCAACCAACCTGAAACAAACCTGCCCAACACATCCTATAACTCCAAATAAGAAAATAAAGAATGACAACAACAATTATACAATGACAGAAATCTACGGAACCTAAGTCCGGATACAATAATCAAATGGGAAAAAAAACCGGGGTCGCTATAACCTCCCCCCCTTAAAAGAATTTCGTCCCCGAAATTAAGCATAAGTTTGTAAACAAAAACAAGTTTTTCTCAATTCTCAAAGATGTTTTATAACTACAATAAACACCTTGACCCAACACTGGTCACTTCATTTCTTTATCAAGGGGTATCTCACAATATATATAAAACAACATATATCTCAACCTGTATCATTATTATGCATTATTCCTTTCAATGTTAACAATTCCTATATCATATTCAATCGCATGATATATACCACACATTCAACAATGTACTCAACAGATGCAATGTTACACTAAACTTCTATAGTGAAGCAAGTTTCAAGATACGCCCATTTATCAATACAAACTCAATGTTTTACAACTTAAGACATATATAAAGCTCTTAAGTTCAACAATATAACAGAATCTAATTATAAGATTACAAATCAACAAACATGTCCGAATATTTCTGGCGGACTTCCAATTCACGTTCCCAAGTGGCTTCCTCCACACCGTGATGTTTCCACAAAACTTTCACCAAAGGGATGGTTTTGCCTCGCAAAACTTGATCCCGCCTATCCAAAACCCGAACCGATCTCTCCTCATACGAGACATCCTCGTCAACCACTAAATCAGTCCAATCCAACACATGTGATGGATCCGGCTCATACTTCCGAAGCATACTCACATGAAACACGTCATGTACTCCGGACAACTGCGGCGGCAAAGCTAAACGATAAGCAGCCTCGCCAATCCTCTCAAGGATCTCAAACGGACCAATGAACCGAGGGGATAACTTCCCGCTCTTCCCAAACCTCATCAAACCCCGCCTAGGTGATATCTTCAGAAAGACATGATCACCCACCTCAAACACCAAAGGTCTCCTCCTACGGTCTGCATAAGATTTCTGACGACTCTGTGCTGTAACAAGCCTCTTACGGATAAGCTCAACTTTCTCCGTCGTTTCCCTCACCAATTCCGGACCCAACAGAGGTGCATCACCCACCTCGGCCCAACAAACAGGAGATCTACACGGTCGGCCATACAAGGCCTCAAATGGTGCCATACCGATACTAGACTGGAAACTGTTGTTGTAGGCAAACTCCACCAACGGCAAGTGCCTCTCCCATGACCCACTTAAGTCTAGAACACAACCCCGAAGCATATCCTCAAGGATCTGAATAGTACGCTCGGACTGCCCGTCAGTCTGAGGATGATAAGCCGTGCTAAAGGTCAACTTAGTGCCTAAGGCACTCTGCAAACTCTGCCACAACTTGGCAGTAAAACGAGGATCTCTATCTGAGACGATCGTCACTGGGACCCCGTGCAACCTTACTATGTCCCGAATGTACAAGTCGGCAAGATGATCTACCGAATCTCTCACGCGCATAGGAATAAAGTGCGCCGACTTAGTCAACCGGTCCACAACTACCCAAATAGCATCACTACCCCGCTGAGTCCTCGGAAGACCCACAACGAAGTCCATAGTAACATGTTCCCACTTCCACTCGGCAATAGGCAAGGGTTGCAACAAACCCGCTGGCCTCTGATGTTCGGCCTTCACTTGCTGACAAGTAAGGCACTTAGATACGAAAGCTGCCACATCTCTCTTCATACCCCGCCACCAGAACTGGCGACCCAAATCCCGATACATCTTAGTGCCTCCCGGATGCACCGCAAGGCGTGAATGATGGAACTCTCGGAGTACCTCCTCTCGGCAAGACTCCGGCACAAACAGACGGTCTCGGTATCTCACACTCAGGTCGGAATACACCGTCAAACCCTTCTCAAACTTCCCACCAGAAATCTTCTCACGAAGAGATTCTACCTCAAGGTCACCCCTCTGAGCCTCTAACACTCGAGTCACAAGTGTAGGCTGTGCAACAACAGAAAACAAGGCCGCAGCCTCAACGGATTCGCCCAGAAATAAATCAAACTCCCCAAGTGCACCCAACATCTCCCATTCTCGGATAGCTATACTAGCTATGTCACCAACAGGTTTCCTGCTAAGGGCATCGGCCACCACATTGGCCTTTCCCGGATGATAATGCAACTCAAAGTCATAATCCTCTATAAACTCCATCCACCTCCTCTGCCTCAAGTTCAAGTCTTTCTGTGTAAACAAATATTTCAGACTCTTATAATCCGAGAATACCTCGAATCTTTCACCATAAAGATAATGCCTCCAAATCTTCAAGGCAAAAATCACAGCTGCTAACTCTAGATCATGCGTAGGGTAATTATGCTCGTGAATTTTCAACTGACGTGAGCCATAGGCAACTACTTTCCCTTCTTCCATTAACACACAACCCAGACCCTCTCGTGAGGCATCACAATAGACTGCATAACCCAACCCTCTCTCTGGAATAATCAATACTGGAGCGGTGGTCAATCTAACTTTCAACTCCTGGAACGACTTTTCACAAGTCTCACTCCATACAAATTTGACTCCCTTCCGAGTCAATCTAGTCAAAGGCGAAGCTAATCTGGAGAAATCTTTCACAAACCGACGATAATACCCAGCTAATCCCAGAAAACTGCGGATCTCAAACACACTCTTAGGCTGTGCCCAATCTTGCACTGCCTCAGTCTTGGATGTATCAACAGCCACCCCTTCTCTAGAAACTACATGGCCTAAGAACTTGACCTTTTCTAGCCAGAACTCACACTTCTCAAACTTGGCATAAAGCTTATGGGCTCTAAGCAACTCAAGCACCACTCTCAAGTGTTCCTTGTGCTTCTTCTCAGAAGGTGAATAGATAAGGATGTCGTCCACGAATACGACTACAAAACGATCTAAAAATTCCCGGAATATCCGGTTCATCAAATCCATAAAAACTGCCGGTGCATTGGTGAGCCCAAATGGCATCACCAGAAACTCATAGTGGCCATACCGCGTACGGAATGCCATTTTCGGAATATCCTCCTCCCTGACTCTCAACTGATGATAACCTGATCTCAAGTCTATCTTCGAGAAACAATGGGAACCTTTCAACTGATCGAACAAATCATCTATACGAGGCATAGGGTACTTATTCTTAACCGTAGCCCAATTCAATTTCCGGTAATCTATACAAAGTCTCAAAGCACCACCTTTCTTTTTAACAAAGAGGGCCGGTGCTCTCCACGGCGAAACACTAGGACGTATATAACCCTTGTCTAGTAACTCCTGGAGCTGAATCTTCAACTCAACTAACTCGGCTGGGGCAAAACGATAAGGTGCCATAGAAATCGGCGTCGTGCCGGGCACTAGGTCAATAGAGAATTCAATCTCTCGATGCGGTGGCAAACCAACAAGATCCTCGGGAAAGACGTCCGAATACTCACAAACCACCCTTGGCAACACAATCTGAGTCTCATCATCCTCACTAATCGAAAGATTAGCAAGTAGACCACTAAGCTCACTTCGTCCTCACGGAACATATCCCGGTGGCAACACATTACCAACCCGGTCCCCCAGAAAATGAAAATACTCTCCGCTCACAGTACAACAAGTGACCCTCTGGCGGTAGCAATCAATAACTGCCCGGTATGACGATAACCAGTCCATACCCAAAATAACATCGAAACCCCTCATAGGCATAACTACAAAGGAAAAAGGGATCCTATGATAATCAACCTCTATATCACAACCCCTAACACCTTGTTTCAAAATCAATTCACCCCCAAGAGGTGACACTACACAAATAGGAGATGCTAACTGTGCTAACTCCAACTCCAAAACAGATGCAAATGCAGCAGACACAAAGGAATGAGATGCACCCGTATCAATCAAAACATTAGCAACCGAGTTGCAAAACAAGAAGGTACCTCTCACAACTGATGGTGCCGGCACAAGATCCTGCGCGGTAACAGCATACACGCGCCCAGACGACCTCTGATCAACCTGCTCACCCCTAGGAGCATAAGATTGCTGCACCGACTGGGACGATGAAGCCTCCTGATTGGCCCTCGAGGCCTGACCCGACTGAGCTGGCTGCTGACCCTGAATCGGCCTCAAACCAGATGCACCAGGTGTGCCACCCAACTGCGGGCAATACCTCTTCATATGCCCTGGCTGACCACATTGATAACATGAGAGTGGCTGGCCTCTACCCTGACTCTGGCTCTGAGATCGAGCCGAAGATGATGCTGCTCTCTGCACTCCTCCCCTCTGAGGACAAACTGGAGACTTGTGGCCCAACTGGCCACACTTGAAACGGGTAATGTCTCCCTGACTGCCTTTCCCCGAACTAGCACTCGGCACAGGGAAAGTCGATCTAGAAAAGCTACCCTGAGACTGCTGAGGATTAAAACCCTTCTGTTTCCTACCATCACTCTGACCATCCTGACTCCTCTTGGAGCCCTTCTATCCTTCCTCCTCCTCCTGCATCATGATTTCCATGTGGGCTGCAGCATCAACCATACGCCCATAATCCCGAATCATAGTTCCCCCAACTCTCAGCTTGAGGCCACGCCTCAACTTCTTCTCAAACTCGATACAACGGCGTTCCTCAGACGCCACCAACTCAGGTGCAAACCTGGACAAACTAGTAAATGCAGCCTCAAACTCGGCCACTGAAGAACTCGACTGCTTAAGCTGACAAAACTGGTCTCGCAGCTTCTCCCTGACTGCTGGAGATAAGAACTTCTCCTGGAAAGCATTCACAAAAGCCTCCCATGTACCTCCTATACGACCCTTAGTGAACTTCCACCACTGACCCGTATCCCCCTTCAACTGAAAAGATGCCAAGGTCACTTTCAACCCCTCGTCCTCGATGCCAAGCATCTCAAACGTCTTCGTTGTCTATTCGAGCCATTCATCTGCCTTAAGCGGCTCTTTAGGATCACCCACAAATTCCTCCGGATTAGACCGGAAGAACTCCCTCTTCAGAAAGGAAGGTCCTGCATCTGCAACAACATCCCGAGCTTGATTCTCAGCTCTGAGAATGCCTACTGACTCCCTGAATGCCCCTGCTATCTCTCGGGCTAAAGCGCCCATAGCCTGCTGGCCTACTGGCTCCGCCACATTGGCCTGGCCAACTCCCTCCTGAACTGCTGGAATCTCCTCTGGCACAGGCACCTCCTGCCTACCCGGCCTACCACGCCTACCGCGTCCTCGTTCTCGTCCTGACATCCTAATAAAGGAAACAAAGACATTAGCACATTAATAAATGTGCCGAAGCTAAACACTCGCGTCCTAATGCATTGGACAACAATAATTCATTCCACATAAGCACATAATCACATAAGCATCTACGAATTTCATTCCCGGATAATGATAGTCCCAATGCGTTACTATAGTTCCGGTTGGAAACAGCAGTGATCAAGTGCCTTTCCAACAAGACTACTAAAAACTCAAGGGTCCAATCAACATCCTAAAAACTACATTCCATACCCACATAATCACATAAACATGTTATCACATAAGCATATAACATTACACTAAGTCTCTATCAAACGAGACGAACCCAATGTGATACTAATCACTTCCCACGTACCAAAAGTATTCAAACCCGGTACGCTCTGATACCAAGTTGTAACGCCCTAAAAATTAACCCTATATATATATCATTGACATGCATTATTTAAAGAAAACACTTTAATAATTCATTATAATATTCATCAGAGTCTTACTAAACAAAAGCATTACATGTAACATCAAATTAAATGCCCTAACGGCTTACATCTTTCCAAGCCAACACTTGGACACAAAAGTATAAGTTCTAACTCAAATATAAATAAAGCCCTAGGCTTGAGTGTTTACATGTACTAACAATGAAAAACAAATAACTAAAAATAATCTTCAAAATCCAAGTCCTTCCAAGCTAAGTCCTTGGAGGTAGCTTATCACCTGAACCTGAAAATGATGTTTCCATAAAGGGTGAACCACAGCCCAGTAGAAATATACTAAACCACATATAAGCAATGAATAAAGCAATAGCATTCAACAGATGGTTAACCAAGATAATCAATTACTTCATTTTACAGTCTCATGACACTATTGTCTAGGACACATTTTACTTTCCAACTTTATTAATATGGCTCAGAACCTGGCCAAACTTACAACAGTGAATTATATATGTCATATTCACATTCTTCCAATGTCAACAAACAAGTGAGACTCAAGCTCAAATCAAAACACTTCATACTTCCAGATTGATACACATTTTAGTACTGTATCAATAAAACACTTCTATATAAATAAGCACACATAAAAGTGATGCTAATGGAGTCCATCCCCTATCTCCTCCCAAACAAAATCTGGTTTAGAGGTCCATCCCCTATCTTCCCCTAAACCGTGGAGTACATCCCCTATCTCCTCCCACACAAAACAATGTATGCAAATGCAATGCTCAATCAATACACGTATTTTCTGTATTAATGCAATAGTCAAAATTAATGACTTAACCAATGTGATTAGTTTCAGTTATTCCTAATCCACATGCAATGTCTACAACAATCACGATTATCCTCCACCGATAGCCCAAAACAGTTATTTCTAAACTGAAAATAAATATATCAACAATTCAATGGGTGAGTGATTTAAATTATCCAACTACACCTCTTAATCAATGAATTCCTCAATTCCATGAATTTAACCATATTCCCCCAATTTCCTTTAATTAATTATATAAATTAACTTATTAATACCACTAGGGTTTTTCCCAAAATTACCAAAGTATCCCCAACATATCAAAATACCAAAACTTAGAACAAAACTTATAGAATGGAGTAGGAAATCCCTACCTCGAAGAAATAGCCCCAAAAGAGAAGATGGAGATGAAGACCCAAACTTCAAAGTGCTCCAAACTACCAACAATTCAGATTAAAACGAAGCCCTCGACTCACACACTCTTTTTAATGAAGGATCTAGGGTAGAAACACACCCTAAGTGGATCAAATCTAAGAGAGAAGGTGAGCAGGGTGAGAGAGAAGTCGGACCTTAGGGTTTGGAATCTGAAAAGAGGATGAAAACTGATTAAAAACCCGCTGCTGTCTAATTAAACTGGACAGGCTCGCTCGAGCGAAGAATTGGTCGCTCGAGCGACCAGACACAAGAAATCCTCGCTCAAGCGAAGAAAAGCTCGCTCGAGCCAAGAATGCAATGCTACAGGTCCATACCAGACGCAAACGCTTGCTCGAGCTAAGAAAACCTGGCTCGAGCCACCAAACACAAAAACAAACCTCGCTCGAGCGACCAAGTACTCGCTCGAGCGACCAACCCAAAAACTGGACAGCAACACTTGGTTTCCGAACCCAACCAACCTGAAACAAACCTGCCCAACACATCCTATAACTCCAAATAAGAAAATAAAGAATGACAACAACAATTATACAATGACAGAAATCTACGGAACCTAAGTCCGGATACAATAATCAAATGGGAAAAAAAACCGGGGTCGCTATAATTTACTTAGACTTTATGGATTAATTTATTGAGAATTTACTAAGTAACTTACTTAGAATTTATTGAATAATTTACTGAGAATTTATAAAGTAATTTACTGTGAATTTACAGGAAATTCACTAATTAATGTTCGAATAATTTTCTGAGTAATTTACTGAGAATTAACAAAGTAATTCCCGAATTTTTTTTTGATAATTTTGTGAGTAATTTACTATGAGTTTATTGAGTAATTTATACAGAATTTTCTTAGAATTTATTAAATAATTTACTGAAAATTTACAGATAATTTACAAAGTAGTTTATAGAGAATTTATTGAAAACTTAACGCATAATTTATTGAAAATTTACTAAGAATTTATGGAGTAATTTGCTGAATAATTTACTAAGAAATTACTTTGAATTTACCAAGAATTTATATAAAATTTTCTGAGAATTTATTGAGTAATTTGCTCATAATTTACAGATTAATTCACAAAAAAAACATTCTTGTAATTTTTTGAGAATTTACTCAAAATTTTGTGATAAGTTACTAAGAATTTGCTGAATAATTTATAGAGAATTTTACGTGTAATTTACTGAGAAATTTCTTGAGTAATATAGCAAGAATTTATTGAGAATTTATCGAGTAATTTACTGATAAATTACTGAATAATTCACTCATTAATTTACTTGTAATTTACTGAGAATTTAAGGAGTAATTTATTGAGAATTTACTCAGTAATTTGCTTAGAATTTATAAAATAATTTATTAAGAATTTACAGATAATTTACTGTGTTATTTTCTTGGAATTTACAGATAATTTACGGTGTTATTTTCTTGGAATTTACAGAGTAATTTGCTAAGTAATTGACCAAGAATTTTTTGAGAACTTATCGATAATTAACTGAGTAATTTACAGAGAATTTGTCGAGAATTACCAAGTAATTTATTGGGAATTAACCTATGAATTTACTTAGTAATTTATTTAGAATTTACTCAGTAAATTACTAAGAGTTTATTGAGAATTTACTAAGAATTTGTTGAGTAAATTTCTAGGAACTTACCAATCATTTACGAAGCAATTTACTGAGAATTTACCGAGTTATTTACCACGAATTTACTATAACTTTAATGGTAATTTGCTGAGTAATTTATTGTGAATTTAATGAGTAATTTACCCATAATTTATTGAGAATTTTCTTAGAATTTATTGAAAACTTTCGGAGTAATTTTCTTTGAAATCATTGAGTAATTCACCGATAATTAACTGAGTAATTTATAGAGAATTTATTGAAAATTTAACGAATAATTTACCGAGTAATTTGCTGAGTAATTTTTTAAAAAATTTCTGTGAATTTACTAAGTAATTTACTCATAATTTACTGAGTAATTCACAAAAAAAAATTCTATTGATTTTGTAAGAATTTACGCAGAATTTTCTAATAATTTACTGAATAATTTTCTGAGAATTTTGCGTGTAATTTATTGAGAATTTACTGCGAATTGACTGAGAAATTTACTGATAAATTGTTAAGTTCTTCACTGGGTAAATTTAGTTGGAAATTACTAAGTAATTTATTGAGAATTTACTGAGTAAGTTACTAAGAATTTACTGAGTAAGTTACTAAGAATTTATTGATAATTTACTTAGACTTTATGGATTAATTTATTGAGAATTTACTAAGTAACTTACTTAGAATTTATTGAATAATTTACTGAGAATTTATAAAGTAATTTACTGTGAATTTACAGGAAATTCACTAATTAATGTTCGAATAATTTTCTGAGTAATTTACTGAGAATTAACAAAGTAATTCACGAATTTTTTTTTGATAATTTTATGAATAATTTACTATGAGTTTACTGAGTAATTTATACAGAATTTTCTTAGAATTTATTAAATAATTTACTGAAAATTTACAGATAATTTACAAAGTAGTTTATAGAGAATTTATTGAAAACTTAACGCGTAATTTATTGAAAATTTACTAAGAATTTATGGAGTGATTTGCTAAATAATTTACTAAGAAATTACTTTCAATTTACCAAGAATTTATATAGAATTTTCTGAGAATTTATTGAGTAATTTGCTCATAATTTACAGATTAATTCACAAAAAAAAACATTCTTGTAATTTTTTGAGAATTTACTCAGAATTTTCTGATAAATTACTAAGAATTTGCTGAATAATTTATAGAGAATTTTACGTGTAATTTACTGAGAAATTTCTTGAGTAATTTAACAAGAATTTACTGAGAATTTATCGTGTAATTTACTGATAAATTACTGAAGAATTCACTCATTAATTTACTTGTAATTTACTGAGAATTTAAGGAGTAATTTATTGAGAATTTACTCAGTAATTTGCTTAGAATTTATAAAATAATATACTAAAATTTAAAGATAATTTACTGTGTTATTTTCTGGGAATTTACTGAGTAATTTTCTAAGTAATTGACCAAGAATTTTTTGAGAACTTATCGATAATTAACTGAGTAATTTATAGAGAATTTGTCTAGAATTTACCGAGTAATTTACTGGGAATTAACCTATGAATTTACTTAGTAATTTATTTAGAATTTACTCAGTAAATTACTAAGAGGTTATTGAGAATTTACTGAGAATTGGTTGAGTAATTTTCTAGGAACTTACCAATCATTTACGAAGCAATTTACTGAGAATTTGCCGAGTTATTTACCACGAATTTACTATAACTTTAATGGTAATTTGCTGAGTAATTTATTGAGAATTTAATGAGTAATTTACACATAATTTATTGAGAATTTTCTTAGAATTTATTGAAAACTTTCGAAGTAATTTACTTTGAGTTCGTTGAGTAATTCAGCGTTAATTAACTGGGTAATTTATAGAGAATTTATTGAAAATTAACAAATAATTTACAGAGTAATTTGCTGAGTAATTTTTTAAAAAAATTTTGTGAATTTACTGTGTAATTTACTCATAATTTACTGAGTAATTCACAAAAAAAATTTCTAATGATTTTCTAAGAATTTACGCAGAATTTTCTAATAATTTACTGAAGAATTTTTAGAGAATTTTGCGTGTAATTTATTGAGAATTTTACTGAGTAATTTAATGAGAATTTACTGAGTAATTTATTGAGAATTTACTGCGAATTGACTAAGAAATTTACTGATAAATTGTTAAGTTCTTCACTGGGTAATTTAGTTGGAAATTACTAAGTAAGTTATTGAGAATTTACTGAGTAAGTTACTAAGAATTTATTGATAATTTACTTAGACTTTATGGATTAATTTATTGAGAATTTACTAAGTAATTTACTTAGAATTTATTCAATAATTTACTGAGAATTTATAAAGTAATTTACTGAGAATTTACAGGAAATTCACTAATTAATGTTCGAATAATTTTCTGAGTAATTTACTGAGAATTAACAAAGTAATTCACGAAATTTTTTTTGATAATTTTATGAGTAAATTTACTATGAACATACTGAGTAATTTATACAGAATTTTCTTAGAATTTATTAAATAATTTACTGAAAATTTACAGATAATTTACAAAGTAGTTTATAGAGAATTTATTGAAAACTTAACGCGTAATTTATTGAAAATTTACTACGAATTTATGGAGTAATTTGCTGAATAATTTACTAAGAAATTACTTTGAATTTACCAAGAATTTATATAGAATTTTCTGAGAATTTATTGAGTAATTTGCTCATAATTTACTGATTAATTCACAAAAAAAACATTCTTGTAATTTTTTGAGAATTTACTCAGAATTTTGTGATAAGTTACTAAGAATTTGCTGAATAATTTATAGAGAATTTTACGTGTAATTTACTGAGAAATTTCTTGAGTAATATAGCAAGAATTTATTGAGAATTTATCGAGTAATTTACTGATAAATTACTGAATAATTCACTCATTAATTTACTTGTAATTTACTGAGAATTTAAGGAGTAATTTATTGAGAATTTACTCAGTAATTTGCTTAGAATTTATAAAATAATTTACTAAGAATTTAAAGATAATTTACTGTGTTATTTTCTTGGAATTTATAGAGTAATTTGCTAAGTAATTGACCAAGAATTTTTTGAGAACTTATCGATAATTAACTGAGTAATTTACAGAGAATTTGTCGAGAATTTACCAAGTAATTTACTGGGAATTAACCTATGAATTTACTTAGTAATTTATTTAGAATTTACTCAGTAAATTACTAAGAGTTTATTGAGAATTTACTAAGAATTTGTTGAGTATTTTTCTAGGAACTTACCAATCATTTACGAAGCAATTTACTGAGAATTTACCGAGTTATTTACCATGAATTTACTATAACTTTAATGGTAATTTGCTGAGTAATTTATTGAGAATTTAATGAGTAATTTACTCATAATTTATTGAGAATTTTCTTAGAATTTATTGCAAACTTTCGGAGTAATTTACTTTGAATTCATTGAGTAATTCACCGATAATTAACTGAGTAATTTATAGAGAATTTATTGAAAATTTAACGAATAATTTACCGAGTAATTTGCTGAGTAATTTTTAAAAAAAATTCTGTGAATTTACTAAGTAATTTACTCATAATTTACTGAGTAATTCACAAAAAAAATTCTATTGATTTTGTAAGAATTTACGCAGAATTTTCTAATAATTTACTGAATAATTTTCTGAGAATTTTGCGCGTAATTTATTGAGAATTTACTGCGAATTGACTTAGAAATTTACTGATAAATTGTTAAGTTCTTCACTAGGTAATTTAGTTGGAAATTACTAAGTAATTTATTGAGAATTTACTTAGTAAGTTACTAAGAATTTATTTTGTAATTTACTTAGACTTTATGGATTAATTTATTGAGAATTTACTAAGTAACTTACTTAGAATTTATTGACTAATTTACTGAGAATTTATAAAGTAATTTACTGAGAATTTACAGGAAATTCACTAATTAATGTTCGAATAATTTACTGAGTAATTTACTGAGAATTAACAAAGTAATTCATGAAATTTTTTTTGATAATTTTATGAGTAATTTACTATGAGTTTACTGAGTAATTTATATAGAATTTTCTTAGAATTTATTAAATAATTTACTTAAAATTTACAGATAATTTACAAAGTAGTTTATAGAGAATTTAATGAAAACTTAACGAGTAATTTATTGAAAATTTACTACGAATTTATGGAGTAATTTGCTGAATAATTTACTAAGAAATTACTTTGAATTTACCAAGAATTTATATAGAATTTTCTGCGAATTTATTGAGTAATTTGCTCATAATTTACAGATTAATTCACAAAAAAAACATTCTTGTAATTTTTTGAGAATTTACTCAGAATTTTCTGATAAATTACTAAGAATTTTGTAACGCCCTCAAAATAACAACATTAAACCCAACAAATAAGACATGCATTGATATTCAAAAGAGTTTCATTACAAAAAGTATTACATGTTAACAGCAAAAGCAAATGCCCTACAGGCTTACAGCTTTCCAAGTTAACACTTGGTTACAACAAAAGAGTACTAACTCATACACATTAAGCCCTTGGCTTGTATTTACATGTAATACATCAAAAAGTAAAACGACAACATTATGTCCGCCTCAAGCCTCCCAAGCTATGTCCTTGGAGGTGGCATGCTTCCTGCACCTGAAAATGATATTCCCATATAGGGTGAGCCACAGCCCAGTAGAAATACACTAAACCAACCATGAACAATGACTAAAATATTAGCAATTGATAGATGGCCAACACTGATACAATCACATAAATCACATATTTATGTCATACGACTTATGAGTCCAAGTTACCTTTCATTTTCCATTTTTCAACGGATAGGCATATAAACACTACCCACATTCTCAACAGATATGTATAACAACAATATCCACAGATAAGCATATAAGCTATATCTACGTTCTACAACAGATATGTATAACAACAATATCCACAGATAAGCATATAAGCTATATCCACACTTCACAAAGATAAGCATATAAGCTCTATCTTCACTTCTCTAGACAAGCATATGAGCTGTGTCTACGGAGTTCATCCCCTATCTTCTCCCAACACTATCCGGTTTAGAGGTACATCCCCCATCTTCCCCTAAACCGCGGAGTACATCCCCCATCTCCTCCTCTACACATAACGTATACAAACACATTGGTTCTATATACCATCATTCAATACATACAGTTAATGTATTCAATCAACCGTCAAATTCCATGACACATTCCATTGATTAGTTTCCGTTTGCCTAATCATCATGCATTGTCTACAACAATCACGACTATCCTCCACCGATAGCCCAAAGCAGTTATTTCTAAAAAGAAAATAAATGCACAATGGATATTCAATCAACATTTCATTTCCTCATTCCTCACAATTAATTATCCCAATTAATTAAACAATGTAATTAGGTCAATTCCCATAATTAACATTTCAACCCTTAGGTCCCATTTTCATCAATGACTTAACATTTATTCCATTTCTGTACTCCAAACATGCATCTAGGTTTATTATGAATAAAACCCCAACTTTTGTAAAATTACACAAAAGCCCCAAACTTTCACAAAATTACCAAACCAACCCCAACATCTCAAAATACCAAAATTTAAAGACAAAATCCATAGAGAGGAGTAGGATATCCCTACCTCAAATTCGGAGCTTCAAGGGAGAAGAAGACAAAACCCAACGTGCTCCAAAACCTGAAATTTTCAGATTAAAAAGTAGCCCTCGACGATCAACAACCTTTTTGTAAAGGCCAAAGATGAGCAAACCACTCCTACTAGATCAAAACCTAGAGAGAAGGTAGTATCTAGAGAGAGAGGCTCAACAATGGTGCTTTTGGAAAAGTAAGAGAGAGAAGAGAAAGTGAAAAAGTAATTTGAAGAGTCACAAATTCGGGACTTTAACCCAGGTCTCCGCTCGAGCGTAGAACACCCCGCTCGAGCGGCCACTCACAGAATTCCGCTCGAGCGGCCAAACTCCCGCTCGAGCGCAGAATGCCCTCGCCCAGCACTTTTTGCAGAACCAGGCCTCCGCTCGAGCCCCCAACTCTACGCTCGAGCGACCACTCACACAGTTCCGCTCGAGCGTACAACACTGCACAACAAAAACTGGATGGGTGTATTCTCCGCTCGAGCGCCAAAACCCCCGCTCGAGCGGACAGGCCAAAATCTGGGCAACTAGTTTTGGTTTCTAAACTCAACCAACCTGTAACAAACCTGCCCAACACATCCCATAACTCAAATACTAAGTAAAAAGGATGTAAACAAGATAATAAACAACTACCAACATCCACGGACACATGTCCGGATCACTGTATAACAAGGATTACTATAACTTTAATGGTAATTTGCTGAGTAATGTATTGAGAATTTAATGAGTAATTTACTCATAATTTGTTGAGAATTTTCTTAGAATTTATTGAAAACATTCGGAGTAATTTACTTTGAATTCATTGAGTAATTCACTGATAGTTAACTGAGTAATTTATGGAGAATTTATTGAAAATTTAACAAAGAATTTACAGAGTAATTTTCTAAAAAAATTTTGTGAATTTTTTGAGTAATTTACTCATAATTTACTGAGTAATTCACAAAAAAATTTCTAATGATTTTCTAAGAATTTACGCAGAATGTTCTAATAATTTACTGAATAATTTTCTGAGAATTTTACGTGTAATTTATTGAGAATTTTACTAAGTAATTTAATGAGAATTTACTGAGTAATTTATTGAGAATTTACTGTGAATTAACTAAGAAATTTACCGATAATTTGTTAAGTTCTTCACGGGGTAATTTAGTTGCAAATTACTAAGCAATTTATTGAGAATTTACTGAGTAAGTTACTAAGAATTTATTGATAATTTACTTAGACTTTATGGATTAATTTATTGAGAATTTACTAATTAATTTACTTAGAATTTATTGAATAATTTACTGAGAATTTATAAAGTAATTTACTGACAATTTACAGGAAATTCACTAATTAATGTTCGAATAATTTACTGAGTAATTTACTGAGAATTGACAGAGTAATTCACGAATTTTTTTTTGATAATTTTATGAGTAATTTACTATGAATTTACTGAGTAATTTATACAGAATTTTCTTAGAATTTATTAAATAATTTACTGAAAATTTACAGATAATTTACAAAGTAGTTTATAGAGAATTTATTGAAAACTTAACGCGTAATTTATTGAAAATTTACTACGAATTTATGGAGTAATTTGCTGAATAATTAACTAAGAAATTACTTTGAATTTACCAAGAATTTATATAGAATTTTCTGAGAATTTATTGAGTAATTTGCTCATAATTTACTGATTAATTCACAAAAAAAAATATTCTTGTAATTTTTTGAGAATTTACTCAGAATTTTCTGATAAATTACTAAGAATTTGCTGAATAATTTATAGAGAATTTTACGTGTAATTTACTGAGAAATTTCTTTAGTAATTTAGCAAGAATTTACAGAGAATTTATTGAGTAATTTACTGATAAATTACTGAATAATTCACTCATTAATTTACTTGTAATTTACTGAGAATTTAAGAAGTAATTTATTGAGAATTTACTCAGTAATTTGCTTAGAATTTATTAAATAATTTACTAAGAATTTACAGATAATTTACTGTGTTATTTTCTTGGAATTTACAGAGTAAGTTTCTAATAATTTACTAAGTAATTTGCTAAGTAATTGACCAAGAATTTTTTTAGAACTTATCGATAATTAACTGAGTAATTTACAGAGAATTTGTCGAGAATTTACCAAGTAATTTACTGGGAATTAACCTATGAATTTACTTAGTAATTTATTTAGAATTTACTCAGTAAATTACTAAGAGTTTATTGAGAATTTACTGAGAATTTGTTGGGTAATTTTCTAGGAACTTACCAATCATTTACGAAGCAATTTTCTGAGAATTTACCGAGTTATTTACCACGAATTTACTACAACTTTAATGGTAATTTGCTGAGTAATTTATTGAGAATTTACTGTGAATTTAATGAGTAATTTACTCATAATTTATTGAGAATTTTCTTAGAATTTATTGAAAACTTTCGGAGTAATTTACTTTGAATTCATTGAGTAATTCACCGATAACTAACTGAGTAATTTATGGAGAATTTATTGAAAATTTAACGAATAATTTACAGAGTAATTTTTTTTTAAATTTCTATGAATTTTCTGAGTAATTTACTGAGTAATTCACAAAAAAATTTCTAATGATTTTCTAAGAATTTACGCAGAATTTTCTAATAATTTACTGAATAATTTTCTGAGAATTTTACGTGTAATTTATTGAGAATTTTACTGAGTAATTTAATGAGAATTTACTGAGTAATTTATTGAGAATTTACTGCGAATTGACTAAGAAATTTACTGATAAATTGTTAAGTTCTTCACTGGGTAATTTAGTTGCAAATTACTAAGTAATTTATTGAGAATTTACTGAGTAAGTTACTAAGAATTTATTGATAATTTACTTAGACTTTATGGATTAATTTATTGAGAATTTACTAAGTAATTTACTTAGAATTTATTGAATAATTTCCTCAGAATTTATAAACTAATTTACTGAGAATTAACAAAGTAATTCACGAAATTTTTTGTGATAATTTTATGAGTAATTTACTATGAATTTACTGAGTAATTTATACAGAATTTTCTTAGAATTTATTAAACAATTTACTGAAAATTTACAGATAATTTACAAAGTAGTTTATAGAGAATTTATTGAAAACTTAACGCGTAATTTATTGAAAATTTACTACGAATTTATGGAGCAATTTGCTGAATAATTTACTAAGAAATTACTTTGAATTTACAAAGAATTTATATAGAATTTTCTGAGAATTTATTGAGTAATTTGCTCATAATTTACTGATTAATTCACAAAAAAAATATTCTTGTAATTTTTTGAGAATTTACTCAGAATTTTCTGATAAATTACTAAGAATTTGCTGAATAATTTATAGAGAATTTTACATGTAATTTACTGAGAAATTTCTTGAGTAATTTAGCAAGAATTTACTGAGAATTTATTGAGTAATTTACTGATAAATTACTGAATAATTCACTCATTAATTTACTTGTAATTTACTGAGAATTTAAGGAGTTATTTATTGAGAATTTACTCAGTAATTTGCTTAGAATTAATTAAATAATTTACTAAGAATTTACAGATAATTTACTGTGTTATTTTCTTGGAATTTACAGAGTAATTTTCTAATAATTTACTAAGTAATTTGCTAAGTAATTGACCAAGAATTTTTTTAGAGCTTATCGATAATTAACTGAGTAATTTACAGAGAATTTGTCGAGAATTTACCGAGTAATTTACTGGGAATTAACCTATGAATTTACTTAGTAATTTATTTAGAATTTACTGAGTAAATTACTAAGAGTTTATTGAGAATTTACTGAGAATTTGTTGAGTAATTTTCTAGGAACTTACCAATCATTTACAAAGCAATTTACTGAGAATTTACCGAGTTATTTACCACGAATTTACTATAACTTTAATGGTAATTTGCTGAGTAATTTATTGAGAATTTACTGTGAATTTAATGAGTAATTTACTCATAATTTATTAAGAATTTTCTTAGAATTTATTGAAAACTTTCGGAGTAATTTACTTTGAATTCATTGAGTAATTCACCGATAATTAACTGGGTAATTTATAGAGAATTTATTGAAAATTTAACGAATAATTTACAGAGTAATTTTTTAAAAAATTTCTGTGAATTTTCTTAGTTATTTACTCATAATTTACTGAGTAATTCACAAAAAAATTTCTAATGATTTTCTAAGAATTTACGCAGAATTTTCTAATAATTTTCTGAATAATTTTCTGAGAATTTTACATGTAATTTATTGAGAATTTTACTGAGTAATTTAATGAGAATTTACTGAGTAATTTATTGAGAATTTACTGTGAATTGACTAAGAAATTTACTGATAAATTGTTAAGTTCTTCACTGGGTAATTTAGTTGCAAATTACTAAGTAATTTATTGAGAATTTACTGAGTAAGTTACTAAGAATTTATTGATAATTTACTTAGACTTTATGGATTAATTTATTGAGAATTTACTAAGTAATTTACTTAGAATTTATTGAATAATTTACTGAGAATTTATAAACTAATTTACTGAGAATTTACAAGAAATTCACCAATTAATATTCGAATAATTTATTGAGTAATTTACTGAGAATTAACAAAGTAATTCACGAAATTTTTTTTGATAATTTTATGAGTAATTTACTATAAATTTATTGAGTAATTTATATAGAATTTTCTTAGAATTTATTAAATAATATACTGAAAATTTACAGATAATTTACAAAGTAGTTTATAGAGAATTTATTGAAAACTTAACGCGTAATTTATTGAAAATTTACTACGAATTTACGGAGCAATTTGCTGAATAATTTACTAAGAAATTACTTTGAATTTACCAAGAATTTATATAGAATTTTCTGAGAATTTATTGAGTAATTTGCTCATAATTTACTGATTAATTCACAAAAAAAATATTCTTGTAATTTTTTGAGAATTTACTCAGAATTTTCTGATAAATTACTAAGAATTTGCTGAATAATTTATAAAAAATTTTACGTGTAATTTACTGAGAAATTTCTTAAGTAATTTAGCAAGAATTTACTGAGAATTTATCGTGTAATTTACTGGTAAATTACTGAAGAATTCACTCATTAATTTACTTGTAATTTACTGAGAATTTAAGGAGTAATTTGCTTAGAATTTATAAAATAATATACTAAAATTTAAAGATAATTTACTGTGTTATTTTCTGGGAATTTACTGAGTAATTTTCTAATAATTTACTGAGTAATTTGCTAAGTAATTGACCAAGAATTTTTTGAGAACTTATCGATAATTAACTGAGTAATTTATAGAGAATTTGTCTAGAATTTACCGAGTAATTTACTGGGAATTAACCTATGAATTTACTTAGTAATTGTCACGACCCCAAACCGCCCCTAGTAGTTTGGTGCCGTGATGGCCAGTAATCCGTAATTACCGAAGGCCAACCTTTCAAAACTTAACACAATCAGAGTACGAATATAGGGGGCTCACAAATGCGGAAGCGATAAATCAATTACAAGCGGTCCATAAGAGCTGTGCGTAGATCAAAGCAATGCCAAACATTCCAATTAACTTTACAACTTGGATACAACAGGATAAAAAGCATGTTACATCTTGATCAAAAGGCTTCTCGAGCCGACATATACAAAATACAGCTAATACAAGTCAAGAAGCATGATTTTCAAGAATTCGCCGATATGCAAAACAGGGCATCGCCGACGTAAATACAAAGTAAGGCCGATAAATACACGAATCCAAAACAAGTATCCCAACGAACTAGGCGTCGCCGCCGTCCTGCTCATCACCTACATATATATAGAGGGGTGAGTACAAAACTCAGTGAATGGTACTAAAAATAAAGGTTTTACATGAATAAAGCCGAGGTCCTTCAAAACGAAATACACCAAAACTTTAGCAAGGCAAGTGATGAACCGTATTCATCGTTAAATATCGTAACATCGGCGAGACAAGGGATGAACCGTATTCATCATCAAATATCGTAACATCGGCGAGACAAGGGATGAACCGTATTCATCATCAAATATCGTAACATCGGCGAGACAAGGGATGAACCGTATTCATCATCAAATATCGTAACATCGGCGAGACAAGGGATGAACCGTATTCATCATCAAATATCGTAACATCGGCGAGACAAGGGATGAACCGTATTCATCATCAAATATCGTAACATCGGCAAGACAAGGGATGAACCGTATTCATCATCAAATAACAAAAGCTGTACGATCCGTAATCGCTTGGTCAAAAGTATTGCGAAAGTTTAGAGTCCTCCAATACAAGGGACTTGTGCACTTGGTACCGCGAAAGTTTAGAGTCCTCCAGTACAAGGGACTTGTGTTACTTAGGCCCGTAGCCCGATTTAACAAGGACCGTATCCTTTCCAAAGATGGCATCAAAACAAGGAGTATACTTGACTCATCAAACAAGAGCTATTTATTCATGCTATCAAATACTTTCGTCAAACAAGCAAGCAAGATTTATCAAAACGAGTATAACATAGCTTTATCAATAATACCACTCACCTAGTTCTTCAGGTGTAGACTCAAGCAATTATCAAGGACCTACAATCACATGGCAAGTCACATTCTCAAAGCAAGCTCTATATATACATGCAAATGATCTCGGCATTCTTGCCAGATCTAAGTCAAGGACAAAACAAAACAAGCTGGGAGCTTACACACTGCTCCTGTTTCTCGAAAACACACTGGGTACAGTCCCGGGCTAAGCCGAGGTCCCGCTAAACAAGGTCAGGAAAAATCTGGGTTTTCCTTTGAAGAATATGAAGAACATGATCATTTGAAAGATGGATGCAAGTTCACAACTTGTTACAAAAATCTGAGTTTCATGCCAAGAGTTCAAAATAGGGACCTGGGTACCCGTTCAAGAAAGTCATGCAAGAACAAAACACAAAACATGGTTTTCGTTCCAAACTCTTCGATCAAAATGGGACTTTGTTCAAGAACACATGAAAAACCATTTTCTCTTTCTAAAACCAACTTCAAAACGATGCATGACATGCAAAACAGATCCGATCATGCAATGCAGCTAGATATTCAGCAAGAACAACCAAAGGAGATCAAGATTCTAACCTCAAAACTCGGATCTAACGGTTCAAGCCACAAAGATCAAGCTTGGAAGACTACTCTCACTCAAGAACTCTTCTTCCTCCTCTCTAGAGCTTCTCTCTCTAAAACAAAGATTTGAGACAAGAAATGATTTGTTTCAAGGTCTGTCGGCTGCTTTAACAAACAGCTCGGACACGTGGCATTACCGGGTTGGTTCAGCTCCAAAAAGGTGATTGATGGACAAGACAAGCCTCTGACAAAGCTTATGCAGCAAGCTCGGGTAAGACACATCGGCAACAAGATGACATCGGCTCAAAACAAGGATCCAACAACGGGATGGAAAAACATCGGCTAGGGAGGACGACGCTTGACTAAGCTGTGCCACACCTTGGCCGGGGTGCGCCACATCTCGGCCTAGGCCATACCTGCCTGCGGACAAGGTTCAAGTGCAAAACATCTCGGCAATGAATGCCCGAGGTGAAGATGGGGTTGAACAAGATCTCAAGATGGTTCTAAGTACAAAGGGTCAAAGGCGGACTAAGCTCAGGATGATCTCGGCTACACACACACACTAAGCAAGGAACAAAATCATGCAAGCAACTTAAGCAAATCAAGCCAAGATAAAACCTTTAAATTAACATAAGCGGCAAGACCATGCAAGAATGTACGCAAATATGGCAAGAGCAAGGTGAGGGTTATTACATCCTACCCCCCTTAAAGAAGTTTGGTCCCCAAACTTAGATTACCTTGTTCCCAGAACAACTCCGGACAACGGACTCTCATGTCCTCTTCCTTTTCCCACGTGGCTTCTGTGTCATAATGCTCCTTCCATTCGACCTTTACCATCGGTATCGATCTGTTCCTCAATTGCTTCACTTGTCGGTCGATAATTCTCATTGGCCTTTCTTCGTAGCCCAGATTCTCATTAACTGCGATTTCAGAATGATCAATTACATGCAGTGGATCTCGGATGTACTTTCTCAACATCGAAACATGAAACACATTGTGGACTTGGCTCAAATCTGGCGGCAAAGCAAGTCTGTAGGCAACGGAATTAATTCTCTCAAGAATTTCAAATGGCCCAATATAGCGGGGTGCTAACTTACCTTTCTTTCCAAATCTGGAAACTCCTTTCATTGGTGAGACTTTCAGGAATACATGATTCCCAACTTCGAACTCTACCTCATTCCTTCTCTGATCGGCGTAGCTCTTTTGTCGGCTCTGGGCAGTTTTAATCCTCTGTTGGATAAGTTTAATCTTTTCTGTTGTCACTTGAATCAATTCGGGACCAAGCAAAGTTCTGTCCCCGACTTCGGTCCAACATATCGGCGACCTACATTTTCTTCCATACAAGGCTTCATACGGCGCCATGCCAATGCTAGCTTGGTAACTGTTATTGTAAGCGAATTCCACTAAAGGCAAATGTGTTCCCCAACTTTCTTGGAAATCCAATACACAAAGTCTCAGCATATCTTCGAGTGTCTGAATTGTCCTCTCTGTCTGCCCATCTGTCTGGGGATGAAAGGCTGTACTAAACCTCAGCTCGGCTCCGAAAGTTCTCTGAAGACTCTGCCAAAATCTAGAAACAAATTTAGGATCTCGGTCTGAAACAATTGATATCGGCACTCCATGAAGTCTGATAATCTCGTTCACATATAGCAAGGCAAGTTGATTGGCGTTGAAGGTAGCCTTAACGGGTAGAAAGTGTGCTGACTTAGTTAACCTATCCACAACAACCCAAATTGAATCCATACTCTTTGGTGTTCTCGGCAACCCAATCACAAAATCCATGGAGATGTGCTCCCATTTCCACTCAGGAATCGGCAAAGGTTGAAGAAGTCCTGCTGGTCTTTGATGTTCTGCCTTCACTTGCTGACAATGTAAACACTGGGACACAAATTCGGCTATTTCTCTCTTCATATTTGGCCACCAGAAGGTCTGTTTCATATCTTGATACATCTTGGTGTTCCCTGGGTGGACAGCAAACTTGGAACCATGAGCTTCCTGCAAAATCTTTTTCTTCAGCTCTGGAATGTCGGCCACACATAACCTTCCTTCAAACTTGAGTACTTGGTTTTCGATGGTATACCCTGGTCTCGGCTTCGTGTCAATCTCCTCGGCAATTTTCTTGAGGAAGTTATCCTCCATCTGTCTTGTCTTTACTTCATTAACGATAGTCGGTTCTGCTGACATCACGGTTAAACACGCCAAATTTCCATCTGACTTCCTGCTCAAAGCGTCGGCTACACTGTTGGCTTTACCGGGGTGATATTGAATCTGCATATCGTAGTCTTTTAACAATTCAAGCCACCTTCTCTGCCTCAAATTCAGTTCCTTCTGAGTGAATAGATATTTTAAGCTCTTATGATCTGTGAAAACCTGACAAGTAGCTCCATACAAATAGTGACGCCAAATCTTTAAAGCAAATACCACGGCCGCCAATTCTAAGTCATGGGTAGGATAGTTTTTCTCATGAGGTTTCAACTGACGAGATGCATAAGCTATAACTTTACCCTTCTGCATTAATACACAACCCAAACCCTTATGCGATGCATCACTATAGACATGAAACTCTTCGTTACCTGTTGGGAGTACGAGCACTGGCGCTGTAACTAACCTCGTCTTCAGTTCCTGGAAGGCTGACTCCCGATCTTTAGTCCATTCATACAGTGTTCCCTTCTGAGTCAGTTGCGTCAATGGAATTGCAATCCTGGAGAAATCTTTCACAAACTTTCTGTAATAACCTGCCAAACCCAGAAAACTACGAATCTCGGACACATTAGTCGGTCTCGGCCAATTCACTACGGCTTCGATTTTGCTAGGATCAACTGAGATACCCTCTTCACTAATCACATGACCTAAGAATGAGATAGTAGGAAGCCAAAACTCACACTTGTTAAACTTAGCATACAATCTCCGTTCTCTCAAAATCTGCAAGGCAAGTCTCAAGTGATTTTCATGTTCAGTCTTACTCTTGGAATAGATCAAGATATCGTCAATGAAGACAACTACAAACTCATCTAAATACGGCTTGAAGACTCTGTTCATCAAATCCATAAATGCAGCAGGGGCATTAGTCACTCCAAAAGGCATTACTAAAAACTCGTAGTGGCCATATCTTGTTCGAAAGGCAGTCTTCTCGACATCTTCGGCTTTAACCTTAAGCTGATGGTAACCAGACCTAAGGTCGATCTTAGAAAAGACTCGCGCTCCTTGTAATTGGTCAAGCAGATCATCAATTCTAGGTAACGGGTACTTGTTCTTAATGGTGACCTTATTAAGTTCCCTATAGTCGATACACAAACGGAGTGTGCCATCCTTCTTTTTAACAAATAGAACAGGTGCTCCCCATGGTGAAGTGCTCGGCCTAATAAATCCCTTATCTAACAACTCTTGCAATTGCAGTTTCAATTCTCTAAGTTCAGCGGGGGCCATTCTATAAGGTGGTTTGGAGATCGGCTGCGTTCCCGATATAATATCGACCGTAAACTCTATTTCTCTATCGGTCAAGTGGCCAGGCAATTCATCCGGAAAGACGTCGGGGAAATCACTAACAATCGGGATGTCGGCTAAGTTAACATTTCCATTCTGATCACTCAGTATACTACACAAGTAACCTCGACACCCTTTCTGAATCAACTTACAGGCCTTAATGGACGAAATCAAGTATGGTGGGGGCACTACCCCTTTACCCTGGAAAATAACCTCGGCTAGGTTTGGGGGTCTCAAGGTGACACTTTTCGAAACACAATTAATAGATGCATTGTTCGCGACTAACCAATCCATTCCCAGTATAATATCAAAATGAGCTAGGTCTAGAGGCATCAGATCTACTAACAGTTCAACATTTTCAATCACAACAATACATGCTCTGTAAATGGATGCAACAATCATAGATCTCCCAGATGGAGTAGATACAGACAACACATAATCAAGGGGCTCTAGTTCTCTATTAATTTTCTCAGCAAACTTGGTAGATATAAACGAATGAGTAGAACCCGAATCAATTAACACATAAGCATCTTGGGAGCAAATTAGTAAAATACCTGACACTACTGCCTCAGCATTCTGAGTGTCTCCTGGTACTAATGCAAACACTCTGCCCTGTCTCATCTGTACTCTCCCAGCATTTCCTTTCTGAACGGAACCCGAGGTATTTTCTCCTTTCTTGTTGTTATCAGTCTTTGTTTTGGGGCAATCCCTCACATAATGGCCCATCTCGCCACATTCATAACAGGCTCCAGACGTTCGTCGGCAGATCCCGAAATGCTGTTTCCCACAATCCGAACACGTCGGTTTAACACTCCCTTCCTGCCTTAGGTTACCAGTACTGTCCACGTTCGTTCTCTTCTTGGTGTTCAGCTGTCCTCGGCGATTGTCGTAGTTCTGTCTCTTTCGCTGGTTTTCTCCCGAGCTCTGGTATCGGTTCAAATTAGCTTCGGCGTGAATGGCTTTGTCCAATACTTCGGCGTAAGTCGGCATATCGAGTAAACTCACCCTGTCTTGAATCGGTCCACGAAGCCCACACTCGAACTTCCTGGCCTTCATATACTCGTCGTTGGTCATGTGAGGTACAAACCTTACCAGTTCAGTAAAAGCGCGGTCATATTCCGCCACTGTTCTGTTGCCTTGCGTCAGAGTATGAAATTCGGTAGCCTTGCGGTTTCGAACACTTAGGGGAAAATGTTTCTTGTAGAACAACTCTAAAAATCGGGTCCAGGTCAGATCTGGATTGCTCCCTCTAACCATCACCCACCATCTGCGAGCATCATCATCCAATGTGAATGCTGCCAACGTCACTTTCTGAGCGTCGGTGCTAGGGAAGATCTCGAACAACTTCTCCATTTCTAAAACCCATGCCTCAGCCTTCATCGGCTCTATACCCCCAGAAAATCTCGGTGGTCTCATTTTCTTGAATTCTCTGATCAAAGCTATCGTGCCATCCCCATATAAGGCGGGTTGCGGGGGAATCTGCGGCACAGGAGGAGGTGGAGGTGGAGCTACATTTCGGCCGTTGGTCTGCTCGGCCTGAGTCGACGTAGCACTAGCGAACTGCTGTCTGGTTTGCCTCAACTCACGGGCCAAACCTTCAACTAATCTTTCCAATCTGTCCATTCTATCTTCGGGCTGATCTCGGCCAAGTGGTGGTCTACCTCTCCTCATGATACTATGAGTATGCAAGGTATGACTTTAAAACAATTAAGCAAATAACCACATAGGCAAGCAACAAATAAACACATCAAGACAATGCACATTTCGTTCAAATAACAAATACCATGATGCAACTCTAACATCTTTCTAAGGGAAATCCTATGCTCTTCAGGACTCAAAGTGTGTGAATAACGTATACCGAGGAACTTGTGCTCTGATACCACTCTGTCACGACCCCAAACCGCCCCTAGTAGTTTGGTGCCGTGATGGCCAGTAATCCGTAATTACCGAAGGCCAACCTTTCAAAACTTAACACAATCAGAGTACGAATATAGGGGGCTCACAAATGCGGAAGCGATAAATCAATTACAAGCGGTCCATAAGAGCTGTGCGTAGATCAAAGCAATGCCAAACATTCCAATTAACTTTACAACTTGGATACAACAGGATAAAAAGCATGTTACATCTTGATCAAAAGGCTTCTCGAGCCGACATATACAAAATACAGCTAATACAAGTCAAGAAGCATGATTTTCAAGAATTCGCCGATATGCAAAACAGGGCATCGCCGACGTAAATACAAAGTAAGGCCGATAAATACACGAATCCAAAACAAGTATCCCAACGAACTAGGCGTCGCCGCCGTCCTGCTCATCACCTACATATATATAGAGGGGTGAGTACAAAACTCAGTGAATGGTACTAAAAATAAAGGTTTTACATGAATAAAGCCGAGGTCCTTCAAAACGAAATACACCAAAACTTTAGCAAGGCAAGTGATGAACCGTATTCATCGTTAAATATCGTAACATCGGCGAGACAAGGGATGAACCGTATTCATCATCAAATATCGTAACATCGGCGAGACAAGGGATGAACCGTATTCATCATCAAATATCGTAACATCGGCGAGACAAGGGATGAACCGTATTCATCATCAAATATCGTAACATCGGCGAGACAAGGGATGAACCGTATTCATCATCAAATATCGTAACATCGGCGAGACAAGGGATGAACCGTATTCATCATCAAATATCGTAACATCGGCGAGACAAGGGATGAACCGTATTCATCATCAAATAACAAAAGCTGTACGATCCGTAATCGCTTGGTCAAAAGTATTGCGAAAGTTTAGAGTCCTCCAATACAAGGGACTTGTGCACTTGGTACCGCGAAAGTTTAGAGTCCTCCAGTACAAGGGACTTGTGTTACTTAGGCCCGTAGCCCGATTTAACAAGGACCGTATCCTTTCCAAAGATGGCATCAAAACAAGGAGTATACTTGACTCATCAAACAAGAGCTATTTATTCATGCTATCAAATACTTTCGTCAAACAAGCAAGCAAGATTTATCAAAACGAGTATAACATAGCTTTATCAATAATACCACTCACCTAGTTCTTCAGGTGTAGACTCAAGCAATTATCAAGGACCTACAATCACATGGCAAGTCACATTCTCAAAGCAAGCTCTATATATACATGCAAATGATCTCGGCATTCTTGCCAGATCTAAGTCAAGGACAAAACAAAACAAGCTGGGAGCTTACACACTGCTCCTGTTTCTCGAAAACACACTGGGTACAGTCCCGGGCTAAGCCGAGGTCCCGCTAAACAAGGTCAGGAAAAATCTGGGTTTTCCTTTGAAGAATATGAAGAACATGATCATTTGAAAGATGGATGCAAGTTCACAACTTGTTACAAAAATCTGAGTTTCATGCCAAGAGTTCAAAATAGGGACCTGGGTACCCGTTCAAGAAAGTCATGCAAGAACAAAACACAAAACATGGTTTTCGTTCCAAACTCTTCGATCAAAATGGGACTTTGTTCAAGAACACATGAAAAACCATTTTCTCTTTCTAAAACCAACTTCAAAACGATGCATGACATGCAAAACAGATCCGATCATGCAATGCAGCTAGATATTCAGCAAGAACAACCAAAGGAGATCAAGATTCTAACCTCAAAACTCGGATCTAACGGTTCAAGCCACAAAGATCAAGCTTGGAAGACTACTCTCACTCAAGAACTCTTCTTCCTCCTCTCTAGAGCTTCTCTCTCTAAAACAAAGATTTGAGACAAGAAATGATTTGTTTCAAGGTCTGTCGGCTGCTTTAACAAACAGCTCGGACACGTGGCATTACCGGGTTGGTTCAGCTCCAAAAAGGTGATTGATGGACAAGACAAGCCTCTGACAAAGCTTATGCAGCAAGCTCGGGTAAGACACATCGGCAACAAGATGACATCGGCTCAAAACAAGGATCCAACAACGGGATGGAAAAACATCGGCTAGGGAGGACGACGCTTGACTAAGCTGTGCCACACCTTGGCCGGGGTGCGCCACATCTCGGCCTAGGCCATACCTGCCTGCGGACAAGGTTCAAGTGCAAAACATCTTGGCAATGAATGCCCGAGGTGAAGATGGGGTTGAACAAGATCTCAAGATGGTTCTAAGTACAAAGGGTCAAAGGCGGACTAAGCTCAGGATGATCTCGGCTACACACACACACTAAGCAAGGAACAAAATCATGCAAGCAACTTAAGCAAATCAAGCCAAGATAAAACCTTTAAATTAACATAAGCGGCAAGACCATGCAAGAATGTACGCAAATATGGCAAGAGCAAGGTGAGGGTTATTACAGTAATTTATTTAGAATTTACTTAGTAAATTACTAAGAGGTTATTGAGAATTTACTGAGAATTTGTTGAGTAATTTTCTAGGAACTTACCAATCATTTACGAAGCAATTTACTGAGAATTTGCCGAGTTATTTACCACGAATTTACTATAACTTTAATGGTAATTTGCTGAGTAATTTATTGAGAATTTAATGAGTAATTTACACATAATTTATTGAGAATTTTCTTAGAATTTATTGAAAACTTTCGGATTAATTTACTTTGAGTTCGTTGAGTAATTCACCGTTAATTAACTGGGTAATTTATAGAGAATTTATTGAAAATTTAACAAATAATTTATAGAGTAATTTGCTGAGTAATTTTTTAAAAAATTTCTGTGAATTTACTGAGTATTTTACTCATAATTTACTGAGTAATTCACAAAAAAAATTTCTAATGATTTTCTAAGAATTTACGCAGAATTTTCTAATAATTTACTGAATAATTTTCTAAGAATTTTGCATGTAATTTATTGAGAATTTTACTGAGTAATTTATTGAGAATTTACTGTGAATTGACTAAGAAATTTACTGATAAATTATTAAGTTCTTCACTGGGTAATTTAGTTAGAAATTAGTAAGTAATTTATTGATAATTTACTTGGACGTTATGGATTAATTTATTGAGAATTTACTAAGTAACTTACTTAGAATTTATTGAATAATTTACTGAGATTTTATAAAGTAATTTACTGAGAATTTACAGGAAATTCAGTAATTAATGTTCGAATAATTTTCTGAGTAATTTACTGAGAATTAACAAAGTAATTCATGAAATTTTTTTTCATAATTTTATGAGTAATTTACTATGAACTTACTGAGTAATTTATACAGAATTTCTTAGAATTTATTAAATAATTTACTGAAAATTTATAGATAATTTACAAAGTAGTTTATAGAGAATTTATTGAAAACTTAACGCATAATTTATTGAAAATTTAATAAGAATTTATGGAGTAATTTGCTGAATAATTTACTAAGAAATTACTTTGAATTTACCAAGAATTTATATAGAATTTTCTGAGAATTTATTGAGTAATTTGCTCATAATTTACTGATTAATTCACAAAAAAAACATTCTTGTAATTTTTTGAGAATTTACTCAGAATTTTCTGATAAGTTACTAAGAATTTGCTGAATAATTTATAGAGAATTTTACGTGTAATTTACTGAGAAATTTCTTGAGTAATTTAGCAAGAATTTACGGAGAATTTATCGAGTAATTTACTGATAAATTACTGAATAATTCACTCATTAATTTACTTGTAATTTACTGAGAATTTAAGAAGTAATTTATTGAGAATTTACTAAATAATTTGCTTAGAATTTATAAAATAATTTATTAAGAATTTACAGATAATTTACTGTGTTATTTTCTTGGAATTTACAGAGTAATTTGCTAAGTAATTGACCAAGAATTTTTTTAGACCTTATCGATAATTAACTGAGTAATTTACAGAGAATTTGTCGAGAATTACCAAGTAATTTACTGGGAATTAACCTATGAATTTACTTAGTAATTTATTTAGAATTTACTGAGTAAATTACTAAGAGTTTATTGAGAATTTACTAAGAATTTGTTGAGTAAATTTCTAGGAACTTACCAATCATTCACGAAGCAATTTACTGAGAATTTACCGAGTTATTTACCACGAATTTACTATAACTTTAATGGTAATTTGCTGACTAATTTATTGAGAATTTAATGAGTAATTTACTCATAATTTATTGAGAATTTTCTTAGAATTTATTGAAAACTTTCGGAGTAATTTACTTTGAAATCATTGAGTAATTCACCGATAATTAACTGAGTAATTTAAAGAGAATTTATTGAAAATTTAACGAATAATTTATCGACTAATTTGCTGAGTAATTTTTTAAAAAATTTCTGTGAATTTACTAAGTAATTTACTCATAATTTACTGAGTAATTCACAAAAAAAATTCTATTGATTTTGTAAGAATTTACGCAGAATTTTCTAATAATTTACTGAATAATTTTCTGAGAATTTTGCGCGTAATTTATTGAGAATTTACTGCGAATTGACTGAGAAATTTACTGATAAATTGTTAAGTTCTTCACTGGGTAAATTTAGTTCGAAATTACTAAGTAATTTATTGAGAATTTACTGAGTAAGTTACTAAGAATTTATTGATAATTTACTTAGACTTTATGGATTAATTTATTGAGAATTTACTAAGTAACTTACTTAGAATTTATTGAATAATTTACTGAGAATTTATAAAGTAATTTACTGTGAATTTACAGGAAATTCACTAATTAATGTTCGAATAATTTTCTGAGTAATTTACTGAGAATTAACAAAGTAATTCACGAAATTTTTTTTGATAATTTTATGAGTAATTTACTATGAACTTACTGAGTAATTTATACAGAATTTTCTAGAATTTATTAAATAATTTACTGAAAATTTACAGATAATTTACAAAGTAGTTTATAGAGAATTTATTGAAAACTTAACGCGTAATTTATTGAAAATTTACTAAGAATATATGGAGTGATTTGCTGAATAATTTACTAAGAAATTACTTTGAATTTACCAAGAATTTATATAGAATTTTCTGAGAATTTATTGGGTAATTTGCTCATAATTTACTGATTAATTCACAAAAAAAAACGTTCTTGTAATTTTTTGAGAATTTACTCAGAATTTTCTGATAAATTACTAAGAATTTGCTGAATAATTTATAGAGAATTTTACGTGTAATTTACTGAGAAATTTCTTGAGTAATTTAGCAAGAATTTACTGAGAATTTATCGTGTAATTTGCTGATAAATTACTGAAGAATTCACTCATTAATTTACTTGTAATTTACTAAGAATTTACTCAGTAATTTGCTTAGAATTTATAAAATAATATACTAAAATTTAAAGATAATTTACTGTGTTATTTTCTGGGAATTTACTGAGTAATTTTCTAATAATTTACTGAGTAATTTGCTAAGTAATTGACCAAGAATTTTTTGGGAACTTATCGATAATTAACTGAGTAATTTATAGAGAATTTGTCTAGAATTTACCGAGTAATTTACTGGGAATTAACCTATGAATTTACTTAGTAATTTATTTAGAATTTACTCAGTAAATTACTAAGAGGTTGTTGAGAATTTACTGAGAATTTGTTGAGTAATTTTCTAGGAACTTACCAATCATTTACGAAGCAATTTACTGAGAATTTGCCGAGTTATTTACCACGAATTTACTATAACTTTAATGGTAATTTGCTGAGTAATTTATTGAGAATTTAATGAGTAATTTACACATAATTTATTGAGAATTTTCTTAGAATTTATTGAAAACTTTCGGAGTAATTTACTTTGAGTTCGTTGAGTAATTCACCGTTAATTAACTGGATAATTTATAGAGAATTTATTGAAAATTTAACAAATAATTTACAGAGTAATTTGCGGAGTAATTTTTTCAAAAAATTTCTGTGAATTTACTGAGTAATTTACTCATAATTTACTGAGTAATTCACAAAAAAAATTTCTAATGATTTTCTAAGAATTTACGCAGAATTTTCTAATAATTTACTGAATAATTTTCGGAGAATTTTGCGTGTAATTTATTGAGAATTTTACTGAGTAATTTAATAAGAATTTACTAAGTAATTTATTGTGAATTTACTGCGAATTGACTAAGAAATTTACTGATAAATTGTTAAGTTCTTCACTGGGTAATTTAGTTGCAAATTACTAAGTAATTTATTGAGAATTTACTGAGTAAGTTACTAAGAATTTATTGATAATTTACTTAGACTTTATGGATTAATTTATTGAGAATTTATTAAGTAACTTACTTAGAATTTATTAAATAATTTACTGAGAATTTATAAACTAATTTACTGAGAATTTACAGGAAATTCACTAATTAATGTTCGAATAATTTACTGAATAATTTACTGAGAATTAACAAAGTAATTCACGAAATGTTTTTTGATAATTTTATGAGTAATTTACTATGAGTTTACTGAGTAATTTATACAGAATTTTCGTAGAATTTATTAAATAATTTACTTAAAATTTACAGATAATTTACAAAGTAGTTTATAGAGAATTTATTGAAAACTTAACGAGTAATTTATTGAAAATTTACTACGAATTTATGGAGTAATTTGCTGAATAATTTACTAAGAAATTACTTTGAATTTACCAAGAATTTATATAGAATTTTCTGCGAATTTATTGAGTAATTTGCTCATAATTTACAGATTAATTCACAAAAAAAACATTCTTGTAATTTTTGGAGAATTTACTCAAAATTTTCTGATAAATTACTAAGAATTTGCTGAATAATTTATAGAGAATTTTACGTGTAATTTACTGAGAAATTTGTTGAGTAATTTAGCAAGAATTTACTGAGAATTTATCGAGTAATTTACTGATAAATTACTGAATAATTCACTCATTAATTTACTTGTAATTTACTGAGAATTTAAGGAGTAATTTATTGAGAATTTACTCAGTAATTTGCTTAGAATTTATTAAATAATTTACTAAGAATTTACAGATAATTTACTGTGTTATTTTCTTGGAATTTACAGAGTAATTTTCTAATAATTTACTAAGTAATTTGCCTAAGTAATTGACCAAGAATTTTTTTAGAACTTATCGATAATTAACTGAGTAATTTACAGAGAATTTGTCGAGCATTGACTCAGTAAATTACTAAGAGTTTATTGAGAATTTACTGAGAATTTGTTGAGTAATTTTCTAGGAACTTACCAATCATTTACGAAGCAATTTACTGAGAATTTACCGAGTTATTTACCACAAATTTACTATAACTTTAATGGTAATTTGCTGAGTAATTTATTGAGAATTTACTGTGAATTTAATGAGTAATTTACTCATAATTTATTGAGAATTTTCTTAGAATTTATTGAAAACTTTCGGAGTAATTTACTTTGAATTCATTGAGTAATTCACCGATAATTAATTGAGTAATTTATTGAGAATTTATTGAAAATTTAACGAATAATTTACAGAGTAATCTTTTTAAAAATTTCTGTGAATTTTCTGAGTAATTTACTAAGTAATTCACAAAAAAATTTCAAATGATTTTCTAAGAATTTACGCAGAATTTTCTAATAATTTACTGAATAATTTTCTGAGAATTTTATGTGTAATTTATTGAGAATTTTACTGAGTAATTTAATGAGAATTTGCCGAGAATTTACTGCGAATTGACAAAAAAATTTACTGATAAATTGTTATGTTCTTCACTGGGTAATTTAGTTGGAAATTACTAAGCAATTTATTGAGAATTTACTGCGTAAGTTACTAAGAATTTATTGATAATTTACTTAGACTTTATGGATTAATTTATTGAGAATTTACTAAGTAATTTACTTAGAATTTATTGAATAATTTACTGAGAATTTATAAAGTAATTTACTGAGAATTTACAGAAAATTCACTAATTAATGTTCGAATAACTTACTAAGTAATTTACTGAGAATTAACAAAGTAATTCACGAAATTTGTTTTGATAATTTTGTGAGTAATTTACTATGAATTTACTGAGTAATTTATACATAATTTTCTTAGAATTTATTAAATAATTTACTGAAAATTTACAGATAATTAACAAAGTAGTTTATAGAGAATTTATTGAAAACTTAACGCGTAATTTATTGAAAATTTACTACGAATTTATGGAGTAATTTGCTAAATAATTAACAAAGAAATTACTTTGAATTTACCAAGAATTTATATAGAATTTTCTGAGAATTTCATGAGTAATTTGCTCATAATTTACTGATTAATTCACAAAAAGAATATTCTGGTAATTTACTCAGAATTTTCTTATAAATTACTAAGAATTTGGTGAATAATTTATAGAGAATTTTACGTGTAATTTACTGAGAAATTTAGCAAGAATTTACTGAGAATTTATCGAGTAATTTACTGATAAATTACTGAATAATTCACTCATTAATTTACTTGTAATTTACTGAGAATTTAAGGAGTAATTTATTGAGAATTTACTCAGTAATTTGCTTAGAATTTATTAAATAATTTACTAAGAATTTACAGATAATTTACTGTGTTATTTTCTTGGAATTTACCGAGTAATTTTCTAATAATTTACTGAGTAATTTGCCTAAGTAATTGACGAAGAATTTTTTTAGAACTTATCGATAATCAACTGAGTAATTTACAGAGAATTTGTCGAGAATTTACTCAGTAAACTACTAAGAGTTTATTGAGAATTTACTGAGAATTTGTTGAGTAATTTTCTAGGAACTTATCAATCATTTACGAAGCAATTTACTGAGAATTTACCGAGTTATTTACCACGAATTTACTATAACTTTAATGGTAATTTGCGGAGTAATTTATTGAGAATTTACTGTGAATTTAATGAGTAATTTACTCATAATTTATTGAGAATTTTCTTAGAATTTATTGAAAACTTTCGGAGTAATTTACTTTGAATTCATTGAGTAATTCACCGATAATTAACTGAGTAATTTATGGAGAATTTATTGAAAATTTAACGAATAATTTACAGAGTAATCTTTTTTAAGATTTCTGTGAATTTTCTGAGTAATTCACAAAAAAATTTCTAATGATTTTCTAAGAATTTACGCAGAATTTTCTAATAATTTACTGAATAATTTTCTGAGAATTTTACGTGTAATTTATTGAGAATTTTACTGAGTAATTTAATGAGAATTTACTAAGTAATTTATTGAGAATTTACTGCGAATTGACTAAGAAATTTACTGATAATTTGTTAAGTTCTTCACGGGGTAATTTAGTTGCAAATTACTATGTAATTTATTGAGAATTTACTGAGTAAGTTACTAAGAATTTATTGATAATTTACTTTGACTTTATGGATTAATTTATTGAGAATTTACTAATTAATTTACTTAGAATTTATTGAATAATTTACTGAGAATTTATAAAGTAATTTACTGAGAATTTATAAAGTAATTTACTGAGAATTTACAGGAAATTCACTAATTAATGTTCGAATAATTTATTGAGTAATTTACTGAGAATTAACAAAGTAATTCACGAAATGTTTTTTGATAATTTTATGAGTAATTTACTATGAATTTACTGAGTAATTTATACAGAATTTTCTTAGAATTTATTAAATAATTTACTGAAAATTTACAGATAATTTACAAAGTAGTTTATAGAGAATTTATTGAAAACTTAACGCGTAATTTGTTGAAAATTTACTACGAATTTATGGAGCAATTTGCTGAATAATTTACTAAGAAATTACTTTGAATTTACCAAGAATTTATATAGAATTTTCTGAGAATTTATTGAGTAATTTGCTCATAATTTACTGATTAATTCACAAAAAAAATATTCTTGTAATTTTTTGAGAATTTACTCAGAATTTTCTGATAAATTACTAAAATTTGCTGAATAATTTGTAGAGAATTTTACGTGTAATTTACTGAGAAATTTCTTGAGTAATTTAGCAAGAATTTATTGAGAATTTATCGAGTAATTTACTGATAAATTACTGAATAATTCACTCATTAATTTACTTGGAATTTACTGAGAATTTAAGGAGTAATTTATTGAGAATTTACTCAGTAATTTGCTTAGAATTTATTAAATAATTTACAGATAATTTACCGTGTTATTTTCTTGGAATTTACAGAGTAATTTTCTAATAATTTACTGAGTAATTTGCCAAGTAATTGACCAAGAATTTTTTTAGAACTTATCGATAATTAACTGAGTAATTTACAGAGAATTTGTCGAGAATTTACCGAGTAATTTACTGGGAATTAACCTATTAATTTACTTAGTAATTTATTTAGAATTTACTCAGTAAATTACTAAGAGTTTATTGAGAATTTACTGAGAATTTGTTGAGTAATTTTCTAGGAACTTACCAATCATTTACGAAGCAATTTACTGAGAATTTACCGAGTTATTTACCACGAATTTACTATAACTTTAATGGTAATTTGCTGAGTAATTTATTGAGAATTTACTGTGAATTTAATGAGTAATTTACTCATAATTTATTGAGAATTTTCTTAGAATTTATTGAAAACTTTCGGAGTAATTTACTTTGAATTCATTGAGTAATTCACTGATAATTAACTGAGTAATTTATGGAGAATTTATTGAAAATTTAACGAATAATTTATAGAGTAATTTTTTAAAAAATTTCTGTGAATTTTCTGAGTAATTTACTGAGTAATTCATAAAAAAATTTCTAATGATTTTCTAAGAATTTACGCAAAATTTTCTAATAATTTACTGAATAATTTTCTGAGAATTTTACGTGTAATTTATTGAGAATTTTACTGAGTAATTTAATGAGAATTTACTGAGTAATTTATTGAGAATTTACTACGAATTGACTAAGAAATTTACTGATAATTTGTTAAGTTCTTCACGGGGTAATTTAGTTGCAAATTACTAAGCAATTTATTGAGAACTTACTGAGTAAGTTACTAAGAATTTATTGATAATTTACTTTGACTTTATGGATTAATTTATTGAGAATTTACTAATTAATTTACTTAGAATTTATTGAATAATTTACTGAGAATTTATAAAGTAATTTACTGAGAATTTACAAGAAATTCACTAATTAATGTTCGAGTAATTTACTGAGAAATTTACCGAGAATTAACAAAGTAATTCACGAATTTTTTTTTGATAATTTTATGAGTAATTTACTATGAATTTACTGAGTAATTTATACAGAATTTTCTTAGAATTTATTAAATAATTTATTGAAAATTTACAGATAATTTACAAAGTAGTTTATAGAGAATTTATTAAAAACTTAACGCGTAATTTATTGAAAATTTACTACGAAGTTATGGAGTAATTTGCTGAATAATTTACTAAGAAATTACTTTGAATTTACCAAGAATTTTCTGAGAATTTATTGAGTAATTTGCTCATAATTTACTGATTAATTCACAAAAAGAATATTCTTGTAATTTTTTGAGAATTTTCTTAGAATTTTCTGATAAATTACTAAGAATTTGCTGAATAATTTATAGAGAATTTTACGTGTAATTTACTGAGAAATTTCTTGAGTAATTTAGCAAGAATTTACTGAGAATTTATTGACTAATTTAATGATAAATTACTGAATAATTCACTCATTAATTTACTTGTAATTTACTGAGAATTTAAGGAGTAATTTATTGAGAATTTACTCAGTAATTTGCTTAGAATTTATTAAATAATTTACTAAGAATAAGAATTTACAGATAATTTGCTGTGTTATTTTCTTGGAATTTACAGAGTAATTTTCTAATAATTTACTGAGTAATTTGCTAAGTAATTGACCAAGAATTTTTTTAGAACTTATCGATAATTAACTGAGTAATTTACAGAGAATTTGTCGAGAATTTGCCGAGTAATTTACTGGGAATTAACCTATGAATTTACTTAGGAATTTATTTAGAATTTACCCAATAAATCACTAAGAGTTTATTGAGAATTTACTGAGAATTTGTTGAGTAATTTTCTAGGAACTTACCAATCATTTACGAAGCAATTTACTGAGAATTTACCGAGTTATTTACCACGAATTTACTATAACTTTAATGGTAATTTGCTGGGTAATTTATTGAGAATTTAATGAGTAATTTACTCATAATTTATTGAGAATTTTCTTAGAATTTATTGAAAGCTTTCGGAGTAATTTACTTTGAATTCATTGAGTAATTCACCGATAATTAACTGAGTAATTTATGGAGAATTTATTGAAAATTTAACGAATAATTTACAGAGTAATCTTTTTTAAGATTTCTGTGAATTTTCTGAGTAATTTACTGAGTAATTCACAAAAAAATTTCTAATGATTTTCTAAGAATTTACGCAGAATTTTCTAATAATTTACTGAATAATTTTCTGAGAATTTTACGTGTAATTTATTGAGAATTTTACTGAGTAATTTAATGAGAATTTACTGAGTAATTTATTGAGAATTTACTGCGAATTGACTAAGAAATTTACTGATAATTTGTTAAGTTCTTCACGGGGTAATTTATTGCAAATTACTATGTAATTTATTGAGAATTTACTGAGTAAGTTACTAAGAATTTATTGATAATTTACTTAGACTTTATGGATTAATTTATTGAGAATTTACTAATTAATTTACTTAGAATTTATTGAATAATTTACTGAGAATTTATAAAGTAATTTACTGAGAATTTACAGGAAATTCACTAATTAATGTTCGAATAATTTACTGAGTAATTTACTGAGAATTAACAAAGTAATTCACGAAATGTTTTTTGATAATTTTATGAGTAATTTACTATGAATTTACTGAGTAATTTATACAGAATTTTCTTAAAATTTATTAAATAATTTACTGAAAATTTACAGATAATTTACAAAGTAGTTTATAGAGAATTTATTGAAAACTTAACGCGTAATTTATTGAAAATTTACTACGAATTTATGGAGTAATTTGCTGAATAATTAACTAAGAAATTACTTTGAATTTACCAAGAATTTGTATAGAATTTTCTGAGAATTTATTGAGTAATTTGCTCATAATTTACTGATTAATTCACAAAAAAAATATTCTTGTAATTTTTTGAGAATTTACTCAGAATTGTATTATAAATTACTAAGAATTTGCTGAATAATTTATAGAGAATTTTACGTGTAATTTACTGAGAAATTTCGTGAGTAATTTAGCAAGAATTTACGGAGAATTTATCGAGTAATTTACTGATAAATTACTGAATAATTCACTCATTAATTTACTTGTAATTTACTGAGAATTTAAGGAGTAATTTATTGAGAATTTACTCAGTAATTTGCTTAGAATTTATTAAATAATTTACAGATAATTTACTGTGTTATTTTCTTGGAATTTACCGAGTAATTTTCTAATAATTTACTGAGTAATTTGCTAAGTAATTGACCAAGAATTTTTTTAGAACTTATCGATAATTAACTGAGTAATTTACAGAGAATTTGTCGAGAACTTACCGAGTAATTTACTGGGAATTAACCTATGAATTTACTTAGTAATTTATTTACAATTTACTCAGTAAATTACTAAGAGTTTATTGAGAATTTATTGAGAATTTGTTGAGTAATTTTCTAGGAACCTACCAATCATTTACGAAGCAATTTACTGAGAATTTACCGAGTTATTTACAAGGAATTTACTATAACTTTAATGGTAATTTGCTGAGTAATTAATTGAGAATTTACTGTGAATTTAATGAGTAATTTACTCATAATTTATTGAGAATTTTCTTAGAATTTATTGAAAACTTTCGGAGTAATTTACTTTGAATTCATTGAGTAATTCACCGATAATTAACTGAGTAATTTATGGAGAATTTATTGAAAATTTAACGAATAATTTATAGAGTAATTTTTTAAAAAATTTCTGTGAATTTTCTGAGTAATTTACTGAGTAATTCATAAAAAAATTTCTAATGATTTTCTAAGAATTTACGCAAAATTTTCTAATAATTTACTGAATAATTTTCTGAGAATTTTACGTGTAATTTATTGAGAATTTTACTGAGTAATTTAATGAGAATTTACTGAGTAATTTATTGAGAATTTACTACGAATTGACTAAGAAATTTACTGATAATTTGTTAAGTTCTTCACGGGGTAATTTAGTTGCAAATTACTAAGCAATTTATTGAGAACTTACTGAGTAAGTTACTAAGAATTTATTGATAATTTACTTTGACTTTATGGATTAATTTATTGAGAATTTACTAATTAATTTACTTAGAATTTATTGAATAATTTACTGAGAATTTATAAAGTAATTTACTGAGAATTTACAAGAAATTCACTAATTAATGTTCGAGTAATTTACTGAGAAATTTACCGAGAATTAACAAAGTAATTCACGAATTTTTTTTTGATAATTTTATGAGTAATTTACTATGAATTTACTGAGTAATTTATACAGAATTTTCTTAGAATTTATTAAATAATTTATTGAAAATTTACAGATAATTTACAAAGTAGTTTATAGAGAATTTATTAAAAACTTAACGCGTAATTTATTGAAAATTTACTACGAAGTTATGGAGTAATTTGCTGAATAATTTACTAAGAAATTACTTTGAATTTACCAAGAATTTTCTGAGAATTTATTGAGTAATTTGCTCATAATTTACTGATTAATTCACAAAAAGAATATTCTTGTAATTTTTTGAGAATTTTCTTAGAATTTTCTGATAAATTACTAAGAATTTGCTGAATAATTTATAGAGAATTTTACGTGTAATTTACTGAGAAATTTCTTGAGTAATTTAGCAAGAATTTACTGAGAATTTATTGACTAATTTAATGATAAATTACTGAATAATTCACTCATTAATTTACTTGTAATTTACTGAGAATTTAAGGAGTAATTTATTGAGAATTTACTCAGTAATTTGCTTAGAATTTATTAAATAATTTACTAAGAATAAGAATTTACAGATAATTTGCTGTGTTATTTTCTTGGAATTTACAGAGTAATTTTCTAATAATTTACTGAGTAATTTGCTAAGTAATTGACCAAGAATTTTTTTAGAACTTATCGATAATTAACTGAGTAATTTACAGAGAATTTGTCGAGAATTTGCCGAGTAATTTACTGGGAATTAACCTATGAATTTACTTAGGAATTTATTTAGAATTTACCCAATAAATCACTAAGAGTTTATTGAGAATTTACTGAGAATTTGTTGAGTAATTTTCTAGGAACTTACCAATCATTTACGAAGCAATTTACTGAGAATTTACCGAGTTATTTACCACGAATTTACTATAACTTTAATGGTAATTTGCTGGGTAATTTATTGAGAATTTAATGAGTAATTTACTCATAATTTATTGAGAATTTTCTTAGAATTTATTGAAAGCTTTCGGAGTAATTTACTTTGAATTCATTGAGTAATTCACCGATAATTAACTGAGTAATTTATGGAGAATTTATTGAAAATTTAACGAATAATTTACAGAGTAATCTTTTTTAAGATTTCTGTGAATTTTCTGAGTAATTTACTGAGTAATTCACAAAAAAATTTCTAATGATTTTCTAAGAATTTACGCAGAATTTTCTAATAATTTACTGAATAATTTTCTGAGAATTTTACGTGTAATTTATTGAGAATTTTACTGAGTAATTTAATGAGAATTTACTGAGTAATTTATTGAGAATTTACTGCGAATTGACTAAGAAATTTACTGATAATTTGTTAAGTTCTTCACGGGGTAATTTATTGCAAATTACTATGTAATTTATTGAGAATTTACTGAGTAAGTTACTAAGAATTTATTGATAATTTACTTAGACTTTATGGATTAATTTATTGAGAATTTACTAATTAATTTACTTAGAATTTATTGAATAATTTACTGAGAATTTATAAAGTAATTTACTGAGAATTTACAGGAAATTCACTAATTAATGTTCGAATAATTTACTGAGTAATTTACTGAGAATTAACAAAGTAATTCACGAAATGTTTTTTGATAATTTTATGAGTAATTTACTATGAATTTACTGAGTAATTTATACAGAATTTTCTTAAAATTTATTAAATAATTTACTGAAAATTTACAGATAATTTACAAAGTAGTTTATAGAGAATTTATTGAAAACTTAACGCGTAATTTATTGAAAATTTACTACGAATTTATGGAGTAATTTGCTGAATAATTAACTAAGAAATTACTTTGAATTTACCAAGAATTTGTATAGAATTTTCTGAGAATTTATTGAGTAATTTGCTCATAATTTACTGATTAATTCACAAAAAAAATATTCTTGTAATTTTTTGAGAATTTACTCAGAATTGTATTATAAATTACTAAGAATTTGCTGAATAATTTATAGAGAATTTTACGTGTAATTTACTGAGAAATTTCGTGAGTAATTTAGCAAGAATTTACGGAGAATTTATCGAGTAATTTACTGATAAATTACTGAATAATTCACTCATTAATTTACTTGTAATTTACTGAGAATTTAAGGAGTAATTTATTGAGAATTTACTCAGTAATTTGCTTAGAATTTATTAAATAATTTACAGATAATTTACTGTGTTATTTTCTTGGAATTTACCGAGTAATTTTCTAATAATTTACTGAGTAATTTGCTAAGTAATTGACCAAGAATTTTTTTAGAACTTATCGATAATTAACTGAGTAATTTACAGAGAATTTGTCGAGAACTTACCGAGTAATTTACTGGGAATTAACCTATGAATTTACTTAGTAATTTATTTACAATTTACTCAGTAAATTACTAAGAGTTTATTGAGAATTTATTGAGAATTTGTTGAGTAATTTTCTAGGAACCTACCAATCATTTACGAAGCAATTTACTGAGAATTTACCGAGTTATTTACAAGGAATTTACTATAACTTTAATGGTAATTTGCTGAGTAATTAATTGAGAATTTACTGTGAATTTAATGAGTAATTTACTCATAATTTATTGAGAATTTTCTTAGAATTTATTGAAAACTTTCGGAGTAATTTACTTTGAATTCATTGAGTAATTCACCGATAATTAACTGAGTAATTTATGGAGAATTTATTGAAAATTTAACGAATAATTTATAGAGTAATTTTTTAAAAAATTTCTGTGAATTTTCTGAGTAATTTACTGAGTAATTCATAAAAAAATTTCTAATGATTTTCTAAGAATTTACGCAAAATTTTCTAATAATTTACTGAATAATTTTCTGAGAATTTTACGTGTAATTTATTGAGAATTTTACTGAGTAATTTAATGAGAATTTACTGAGTAATTTATTGAGAATTTACTACGAATTGACTAAGAAATTTACTGATAATTTGTTAAGTTCTTCACGGGGTAATTTAGTTGCAAATTACTAAGCAATTTATTTAGAACTTACTGAGTAAGTTACTAAGAATTTATTGATAATTTACTTTGACTTTATGGATTAATTTATTGAGAATTTACTAATTAATTTACTTAGAATTTATTGAATAATTTACTGAGAATTTATAAAGTAATTTACTGAGAATTTACAGGAAATTCACTAATTAATGTTCGAGTAATTTACTGAGTAATTTACCGAGAATTAACAAAGTAATTCACGAAATTTTTTTTGATAATTTTATGAGTAATTTACTATGAATTTACTGAGTAATTTATACAGAATTTTCTTAGAATTTATTAAATAATTTACTGAAAATTTACAGATAATTTACAAAGTAGTTTATAGAGAATTTATTAAAAACTTAACGCGTAATTTATTGAAAATTTACTACGAAGTTATGGAGTAATTTGCTGAATAATTTACTAAGAAATTACTTTGAATTTACCAAGAATTTTCTGAGAATTTATTGAGTAATTTGCTCATAATTTACTGAGTAATTCACAAAAAAAATATTCTTGTAATTTTTTTAGAATTTACTTAGAATTTTCTGATAAATTACTAAGAATTTGCTGAATAATTTATAGAGAATTTTACGTGTAATTTACTGAGAAATTTCTTGAGTAATTTAGCAAGAATTTACTGAGAATTTATTGACTAATTTAATGATAAATTACTGAATAATTCACTCATTAATTTACTTGTAATTTACTGAGAATTTAAGGAGTAATTTATAGAGAATTTAAGGAGTAATTTATTGAGAATTTACTCAGTAATTTGCTTAGAATTTATTAAATAATTTACAGATAATTTACCGTGTTATTTTCTTGGAATTTACAGAGTAATTTTCTAATAATTTACTGAGTAATTTGCCAAGTAATTGACCAAGAATTTTTTTAGAACTTATCGATAATTAACTGAGTAATTTACAGAGAATTTGTCGAGAATTTACCGAGTAATTTACTGGGAATTAACCTATGAATTTACTTAGTAATTTATTTAGAATTTACTCAGTAAATTACTAAGAGTTTATTGAGAATTTATTGAGTAATTTTCTAGGAACTTACCAATCATTTACGAAGCAATTTACTGAGAATTTACCGAGTTATTTACCACGAATTTACTATAACTTTAATGGTAATTTGCTGAGTAATTTATTGAGAATTTATTGTGAATTTAATGAGTAATTTACTCATAATTTATTGAGAATTTTCTTAGAATTTATTGAAAACTTTCGGAGTAATTTACTTTGAATTCATTGAGTAATTCACCGATAATTAACTGAGTAATTTATGGAGAATTTATTGAAAATTTAACGAATAATTTACAGAGTAATTTTTTTAAAAATTTCTGTGAATTTTTTGAGTAATTTACTGAGTAATTCACAAAAAAATTTCTAATGATTTTCTAAGAATTTACGCAGAATTTTCTAATAATTTACTGAATAATTTTCTGAGAATTTTACGTGTAATTTATTGAGAATTTTACTGAGTAATTTAATGAGAATTTACTGAGTAATTTATTGAGAATTTACTGCGAATTGACTAAGAAATTTACTGATAAATTGTTAAGTTCTTCACTGGGCAATTTAGTTGCAAATTACTATGTAATTTATTGAGAATTTACTGAGTAAGTTACTAAGAATTTATTGACAATTTACTTAGACTTTGTGGATTAATTTATTGAGAATTTACTAAGTAATTTACTTGGAATTTATTGAATAATTTACTGAGAATTTATAAACTAATTTACTGAGAATTAACAAAGTAATTCACGAAATTTTTTTTGATAATTTTATGAGTAATTTACTATGAATTTACTGAGTAATTTATACAGAATTTTCTTAGAATTTATTAAATAATTTACTGAAAATTTACAGATAATTTACAAAGTAGTTTATAGAGAATTTACTGAAAACTTAACGCGTAATTTGTTGAAAATTTACTACGAATTTATGGAGCAATTTGCTGAATAATTTACTAACAAATTACTTTGAATTTACCAAGAATTTATATAGAATTTTCTGAGAATTTATTGAGTAATTTGCTCATAATTTACTGATTAATTCACAAAAAAAATATTCTTGTAATTTTTTGAGAATTTACTCAGAATTTTCTGATAAATTACTAAGAATTTGCTGAATAATTTGTAGAGAATTTTACGTGTAATTTACTGAGAAATTTCTTGAGTAATTTAGCAAGAATTTACTGAGAATTTATCGAGTAATTTACTGATAAATTACTGAATAATTCACTCATTAATTTACTTGGAATTTACTGAGAATTTAAGGAGTAATTTATTGAGAATTTACTCAGTAATTTGCTTAGAATTTATTAAATAATTTACAGATAATTTACCGTGTTATTTTCTTGGAATTTACAGAGTAATTTTCTAATAATTTACTGAGTAATTTGCCAAGTAATTGACCAAGAATTTTTTTAGAACTTATCGATAATTAACTGAGTAATTTACAGAGAATTTGTCGAGAATTTACCGAGTAATTTACTGGGAATTAACCTATGAATTTACTTAGTAATTTATTTAGAATTTACTCAGTAAATTACTAAGAGTTTATTGAGAATTTACTGAGAATTTGTTGAGTAATTTTCTAGGAACTTACCAATCATTTACGAAGCAATTTACTGAGAATTTACCGAGTTATTTACCACGAATTTACTATAACTTTAATGGTAATTTGCTGAGTAATTTATTGAGAATTTACTGTGAATTTAATGAGTAATTTACTCATAATTTATTGAGAATTTTCTTAGAATTTATTGAAAAGTTTCGGAGTAATTTACTTTGAATTCATTGAGTAATTCACCGATAATTAACTGAGTAATTTATGGAGAATTTATTGAAAATTTAACGAATAATTTACAGAGTAATTTTTTTGAAAATTTCTGTGAATTTTCTGAGTAATTTACTGAGTAATTCACAAAAAAATTTCTAATGATTTTCTAAGAATTTACGCAGAATTTTCTAATAATTTACTGAATAATTTTCTGAGAATTTTACGTGTAATTTATTGAGAATTTTACTGAGTAATTTAATGAGAATTTACTGAGTAATTTATTGAGAATTTACTGCGAATTGACTAAGAAATTTACTGATAAATTGTTAAGTTCTTCACTGGGTAATTTAGTTGCAAATTACTATGTAATTTATTGAGAATTTACTGAGTAAGTTACTAAGAATTTATTGACAATTTACTTAGACTTTGTGGATTAATTTATTGAGAATTTACTAAGGTGCCGTTTGGTAACACTTACGTTTTCAGTTTTCTGTTTATATTTACAAAAATTTTAAAAACTCAAATAAAAACCTGTTTGGTAAAATTTTTGATTTATAAATCAGTGGTCTCAGTTTATAAATTTGGCCAAAAAATGAAAACACAAAAAAGGTGTTTCCGTTTTGAGTTTTCAGTTTTTTTTTTTTTTACCACCCAACTCTAACAACCACCCGTCACCATTGTCCACCACCATCTTCCGCCACCACCACCCACCCCCCACCACCACCTGCCACCACCACCCACCATCCGCCACCACCACCTACCAGCCACCCACTCGCCACCACCGCCACCACCACCCACCTGCCATCCACCGGCCACCACTCGCCACCCGCTACTACCATCCACCGCCCGCCACCTACTTGCCAGCACCACTCACCACCCACCTGCCAGCACCATTCACCACCTGTCAGCACCATCCACCACCTGCCACCACCAGCCACCCACCACCACCAGCCGTCCACCACCACCAGCCACCTGCCACCCATCCGCCACCACCACCCACCCGCCATCCACCCGCCACCACCACCCACCATCCACCTGCCACCCAACTGCCACCCAACTGCCACCACCACCCACTCGCTACCACCTACCACCCGCCATCGTCACCCACCCATCCACCACCACCCGCCATTCGCCACCCACCTGCCACCACCACCCACCACCCGCTACCACCACCACCACCACCCACTTGCTACCACCCACCACCCACCACTGTGACCCACCCACCCACCATCACCAACCATCATCCACCACCATCCGCCATCCGCCACCCACCTGCCACCATCACCCGCCACCGCCACCGCCACCACCCACTCGCTACCACCTGCCACCGTCAACCACCCACCCACCCACCCACCACCACCACCCGCCACCTACCCTCCACCACCACCTGGCAGCCGCCATCCACCTGCCACCACCACCCGCCGCCGCCACCACCACCCGCCGCCACCACCACCACCACCCACTCGCTACGACCCACCACCTGCCACGGTCACCCACCCGCTCACCACCACCACCCACCCGACATCACCCACCACCACTAGCTACCCACCACCACCTGGCAGCCGCCATCCATCTGCCACCACCACCACCACCCACTCGCTACAACCCACTACCCGCCACGGTCACCCACCCACCCACCACCACCACCCACCCGCCATCACCCACCACCACTAGCTACCCACCACCCACCGTCACCACTTTCCACCACCGTCTTCCGCCGCCACTTGCCACCACTTTCCATTTCTCACTCTTTTTTATAGTTTTAATTTTTTTAAATATTTTGTCAATTACCAAACGCGTTTGTAGTTTATGTTTTTCTAAAAATAAACAAAAACCAGTTTATAAAATTTTTGTAAATATAAACTGAAAACGTAAACGTTACCAAACACACACTAAGTAATTTACTTGGAATTTATTGAATAATTTACTGAGAATTTATAAACTAATTTACTGAGAATTAACAAAGTAATTCACGAAATTTTTTTTGATAATTTTATGAGTAATTTACTATGAATTTACTGAGTAATTTATACAGAATTTTCTTAGAATTTATTAAATAATTTACTGAAAATTTACAGATAATTTACAAAGTAGTTTATAGAGAATTTACTGAAAACTTAACGCGTAATTTGTTGAAAATTTACTACGAATTTATGGAGCAATTTGCTGAATAATTTACTAGCAAATTACTTTGAATTTACCAAGAATTTATATAGAATTTTCTGAGAATTTATTGAGTAATTTGCTCATAATTTACTGATTAATTCACAAAAAAAATATTCTTGTAATTTTTTGAGAATTTACTCAAAATTTTCTGATAAATTACTAAGAATTTGCTGAATAATTTGTAGAGAATTTTACGTGTAATTTACTGAGAAATTTCTTGAGTAATTTAGCAAGAATTTACTGAGAATTTATCGAGTAATTTACTGATAAATTACTGAATAATTCACTCATTAATTTACTTGGAATTTACTGAGAATTTAAGGAGTAATTTATTGAGAATTTACTCAGTAATTTGCTTAGAATTTATTAAATAATTTACAGATAATTTACCGTGTTATTTTCTTGGAATTTACAGAGTAATTTTCTAATAATTTACTGAGTAATTTGCCAAGTAATTGACCAAGAATTTTTTTAGAACTTATCGATAATTAACTGAGTAATTTACAGAGAATTTGTCGAGAATTTACCGAGTAATTTACTGCGAATTAACCTATGAATTTACTTAGTAATTTATTTAGAATTTACTCAGTAAATTACTAAGAGTTTATTGAGAATTTACTGAGAATTTGTTGAGTAATTTTCTAGGAACTTACGAATCATTTACGAAGCAATTTACTGAGAATTTACCGAGTTATTTATCACGAATTTACTATAACTTTAATGGTAATTTGCTGAGTAATTTATTGAGAATTTACTGTGAATTTAATGAGTAATTTACTCATAATTTATTGAGAATTTTCTTAGAATTTATTGAAAACTTTCGGAGTAATTTACTTTGAATTCATTGAGTAATTCACCGATAATTAACTGAGTAATTTATGGAGAATTTATTGAAAATTTAACGAATAATTTACAGAGTAATTTTTTTTAAAATTTCTGTGAATTTTCTGAGTAATTTTCTGAGTAATTCACAAAAAAATTTCTAATGATTTTCTAAGAATTTACGCAGAATTTTCTAATAATTTACTGAATAATTTTCTGAGAATTTTACGTGTAATTTATTGAGAATTTTACTGAGTAATTTAATGAGAATTTACTGAGTAATTTATTGAGAATTTACTGCGAATTGACTAAGAAATTTACTGATAAATTGTTAAGTTCTTCACTGGGTAATTTAGTTGCAAATTACCATGTAATTTATTGAGAATTTACTGAGTAAGTTACTAAGAATTTATTGACAATTTACTTAGACTTTGTGGATTAATTTATTGAGAATTTACTAAGTAATTTACTTGGAATTTATTGAATAATTTACTGAGAATTTATAAACTAATTTACTGAGAATTAACAAAGTAATTCACGAAATTTTTTTTGATAATTTTATGAGTAATTTACTATGAATTTACTGAGTAATTTATACAGAATTTTCCTAGAATTTATTAAATAATTTACTGAAAATTTACAGATAATTTACAAAGTAGTTTATAGAGAATTTATTGAAAACTTAACGCGTAATTTGTTGAAAATTTACTACGAATTTATGGAGCAATTTGCTGAATAATTTACCAACAAATTACTTTGAATTTACCAAGAATTTATATAGAATTTTCTGAGAATTTATTGAGTAATTTGCTCATAATTTACTGATTAATTCACAAAAAAAATATTCTTGTAATTTTTTGAGAATTTACTCAGAATTTTCTGATAAATTACTAAGAATTTGCTGAATAATTTGTAGAGAATTTTACGTGTAATTTACTGAGAAATTTCTTGAGTAATTTAGCAAGAATTTACTGAGAATTTATCGAGTAATTTACTGATAAATTACTGAATAATTCACTCATTAATTTACTTGGAATTTACTGAGAATTTAAGGAGTAATTTATTGAGAATTTACTCAGTAATTTGCTTAGAATTTATTAAATAATTTACAGATAATTTACCGTGTTATTTTCTTGGAATTTACAGAGTAATTTTCTAATAATTTACTGAGTAATTTGCTAAGTAATTGTCACGCCCCCAAACCGCCCCTAGTAGTTTGGTGCCGTGATGGCCAGTAACCCGAGGTTACCGAAGGCCGTCTTACAAAAATCACACACAATCAGAGTATAAAATGTGGGGCTTACAAGTGCGGAAGCGATATATATATATATACATATACAAAATCTAAATAGTCCATGAGAGCCGTGCATAAGTCCAATGGAATGTCATACATCAAACATCTTTACAAGTCTTACAATTTAGGTATAGCAAGAATGAGATACAAAACACATCCTGACTAAAAGGCTTCCCGAGCCGACATATGCCAAAACAAACAAAGAACATAAGCCGAGAAGCATAATCTTCAAGACGATGCAAAACGCAAATCCAAAACATGTCGGCTATACGCCCTAAACACATCGGCAATCACGTCTAGGCCTCAATGCCTTCTTGTTCATCACCTACATATATATAGAGAGGGTGAGCTTGGATACTCAGTGAATGATATTAGAAATAAAGGTTTGCATGATTGATATCCAAGATTTCTTTCAAAACAATACAAAGTATACTTTACAATCAAGAAAAAGTCAAGTTCATTGCCGGCCTTTCAAGTTCTTTGGATGTTATTACATCTACTTAATACAAGAGGGTGATGACATTCCCAAAACAAGAGTGCAGTTGCATTATAGTCCCCTGCAACTAAGGACCTTCAAGACAAGCTGTGCTGCGAAAGTTTAGAGTCCTCTAGCACTAAGGACTGTCAAGACAAGCTGTGCTGCGAAAGTTTAGAGTCCTCTAGCACTAAGGACTGTCAAGACAAGCTGTGCTGCGAAAGTTTAGAGTCCTCTAGCACTAAGGACTGTCAAGACAAGTCATCAAAACAAGATAGCATTTGATATACAAAATAGGGATAGTCATTCATGCTAGATCAAGTACTTTTCAAAACAAGGCAAAACAAGATTTATCAAAACAAGTGTAACATAGCTTTATTAGAAATACCACTCACATCGTTTCTTCACACGTCGGGGTCGAGACAAGCCCAAGTCCTACAACACATGGCAAAGCCTATTGAATGCGCTTTCAAACGAGTCTCTCATGTACACAAATGTTTTCGGAAAACATGCTGGGCACCAACCAGGTCTAGGCCGATGTTCCACACCTCCTTGCCGAGGTGTGTTCCCGAGGGCCACATGCAAGGAAAAGAGGTCGGGAAACTCTGGGTTCCCCTCTGTTGATGAACATGAAGAACATGGGTGTGAAAACATGAAAAATACGAATGTTTGATCATAATCTGCCATCACAAATCTGGGATTTTCGTGCTATGAGTTTGAAAACATGGACCTGGGTACCCGTGCTTGAAATCCTTGCGGAAACAAACACAAAATCATGATTCTTTATGCAAGCTTTCGGATCAAACAAGACTTTTCTTGAAGAACACATGAATGTCATTTTCTCTTTCTAAAATCGAGCTTCAAAACGATGCATGGCTTACAAATCATTTTCAATCATGCAATGCAATAACATAAACATAAAGAACATTACGAGTAGATCAAGGATCTAACCTTAGAATGCGGATCTAACGGTTGGATCTCTAGAAATCAAGCTTGAAGATCTACTTCTCTCTCAAGAACTCTTCTCCCTCTTCTAGAGCTTCTCTCTCTCTACAAGGCAAGTTTATGATACCAAATGATAGTTTTCTATACCCGGTTCTGGGGTTAACCCTCTGCTGAGACACGTGGCGGCGATTGGTTGGGTTCATCCTGAAAAGGTGGCTGACAGGCCAGACAAAGCATGGTGGAAGGGTGTTCAACAAGCAAAGCGGTATGGGCTCTCTGACAGGCTATGACATCGGCTAACAACGAGGCATACTAAGATGACAATGACCTCGGCTAGGAGGGACAACACTTTGACTAAGCTGTGCCACATCTTGGCCTAGATGCGCCACACCTCGGCCTAGGTCATACCGCTCCAGGACGAGATCACTTGGGTGCAAGGTAACATCTCGGCTAATGTGGTCAAGGCAAGGACTGAGGTCAACAAGGGGTTTCAAGATACTAATACTAGACTAAGGATGACCTCGGCATTGGAATAACATCGGCTAGTATAACTCAAGCAAGGCGTAACCTAGGTTTCGCATTAAGGGAGAAACAAGACAAGCACACTACACTTAGACAAATCACAAGGCTTCAAATCAAGACATGGATCGCATTAGCTCAAGCGAAACAAATCACAACATACACATGCAAGCTAAACAAGTCATAATCTTACCGATGCTCATGAACATGATGAGGACATAAAGTGTGGGTTCCTACAGTCTACCCTCCTTAAAGAAGTTTGGTCCCCAAACTTAAGTTACCTGGTCCTACGAATAACTCCGGGTAACGGATTTTCATCTCTTCTTCTTTTTCCCATGTGGCCTCCTCGCCATAATGCTTCTCCCATTCGACTTTCACCATTGATATCGACTTGTTTCTCAACTGCCTCACTTGTCTGTCGATAATTCTCATCGGCTTCTCTTCGTAGCCCAAGTCTTCATTAACTACAACCCCGGAGTAATCTATTACATGCAGTGGGTCTCGGATATATTTTCTCAGCATTGAAACATGGAACACACTGTGGACTTGGCTCAAATCTGGCGGCAAAGCGAGTCTGTAAGCAACGGTGTTAACTTTCTCAAGAATCTCAAACGGCCCAATATATCGGGGTGCAAGTTTACCCTTCTTCCCAAATCTCGAAACTCCTGTCATCGGCGAGACCTTCAAAAATACATGATCCCCAATTTCAAATTCTAACTCCCTCCTTCTTTGGTCGGCATAACACTTCTGTCGACTCTGTGCGGTTTTAATCCTCTGCTGAATGAGTTTGATCTTTTCAGTTGTCATATGAACCAACTCGGGGCCAATTAGGGCTTTATCTCCTACTTCAGTCCAACATATCGGCGATCTACATTCCCTTCCATACAAAGCTTCATACGGCGCCATGCCTATGCTGGCTTGATAACCGTTGTTGTATGCGAATTCTACTAATGGCAAATGCGATTCCCAACTTCCCTGGAAGTCCAACACGCACAGTCTGAGCATGTCTTCGAGTGTCTGAATCGTCCTTTCTGTCTGTCCGTCGGTCTGGGGGTGAAAGGCTGTGCTAAATCTCAATTCTGTTCCCAAGGCTCCTTGTAGACTCTGCCAAAATCTAGAAACGAACTTCGGGTCTCGGTCTGACACAATGGACATCGGAACACCATGAAGCCTAACGATCTCATTCATGTACAATTCGGCAAGTCGGTTGGCATTGAATGTAGTCTTGACCGGCAAAAAGTGAGCTGACTTAGTAAACCTGTCGACTATAGCCCAAATGGAATCCATACCTCTTTGTGTCCTCGGCAATCCCACTACGAAATCCATGGAGATGTGCTCCCATTTCCACTCAGGAATTGACAAGGGTTGAAGAAGTCCTGCTGGTCTCTGGTGTTCTGCCTTCACTCGCTGACAACACAGACACTGAGATACAAATTCGGCTATCTCTCTTTTCATGTTTGGCCACCAAAAGGTCCGCTTTACGTCCTGATACATCTTGGTGCTCCCTGGATGGATGGCAAACTTGGAACTATGGGCCGCTTGTAAAATCTTCCTTTTTAACTCTGGTACGTCGGCCACGCACAATCTTTCTTCGAACCTAAGCACCTGATTCTCCACTGTGTAACCTGGCCTCGGCTTCGAGACGAATTCATCAATTACCTTCTTGAGGAATTTATCCTCCCTCTGTCTGGTCTTCACTTCCTCAATAATGGTTGGTTCCACCGAAACCGCTGTCAGGCACGCCAAACTTCCAACTAACTTCCTGCTCAATGCGTCGGCTACGGAATTTGCCTTACCTGGGTGGTACTGAATCTGCATGTCATAATCCTTCAGTAGCTCGAGCCATCTTCTCTGCCTCATATTTAATTCTTTCTGGGTGAACAAGTATTTCAGACTCTTGTGATCGGTGAAAACTTGGCAAGATGTTCCGTACAGGTAATGACGCCATATCTTCAAGGCAAAAACCACGGCAGCTAGCTCCAAATCATGGGTAGGATAATTCTTTTCATTGGGCTTCAACTGACGAGACGCGTACGCTATGACTTTACCTTCTTGCATTAACACGCAACCCAAACCTTTACGTGAAGCATCACTGTAAATCTGAAATTCCTCATTAGTTGATGGTAGTACCAGAACTGGTGCTGTGACTAACCTCGTCTTCAGTTCCTGGAAAGCTGATTCCCTTTCATTGGTCCATTCATAAGCTGCTCCCTTCTTGGTTAGTTGTGTCAAAGGCACTGCAATCCTCGAGAAATCCTTCACAAACTTTCTGTAATAACCTGCCAAACCCAGGAAACTACGAACCTCGGACACGTTGGTCGGCGTCGGCCAGTTCACAATGGCTTCAATCTTACTGGGGTCAACTGATATACCATCTTCATTGATCACATGCCCTAGAAATGAAATGCTGGAAAGCCAAAACTCGTATTTACTTAACTTGGCGTACAACTTCTTATCTCTCAAGGTCTGTAGGGCAAGTCTCAGATGATTCTCGTGCTCGCTCGCACTCCCGGAATAAATCAATATGTCGTCGATAAAAATAATGACGAACTCATCTAGGTACGGCTTAAAGACTCTGTTCATCAGGTCCATGAATGCTGCTGGGGCATTGGTTACTCCGAAGGGCATTACCAAAAATTCGTAGTGACCATATCTTGTCCGAAAAGCAGTTTTCTCAATGTCCTCGGCTTTAACCTTCAACTGGTGGTAGCCTGACCTAAGGTCAATCTTGGAAAAGACTCGTGCTCCTCGTAGTTGATCAAGCAAATCATCGATTCTTGGCAATGGGTATTTGTTCTTAATGGTCACCTTATTAAGTTCTCTGTAGTCAATGCAAAGACGAAGGGTGCCGTCCTTTTTCTTAACAAATAGAACGGGTGCTCCCCACGGTGAAGTGCTCGGCCTGACGAATCCCTTATCCAACAATTCTTGTAATTGCGATTTCAGTTCTCTAAGTTCGGCTGGAGCCATTCTGTAGGGTGTTTTGGAGATAGGTTGCGTTCCTGGCAAGACGTCCACAGTAAACTCTATTTCTCTATCGACAAGGTGGCCAGGCAACTCATCCGGAAAGACGTCGGGGAATTCCTCAACAACGGGTATGTCGGCTAACTCAACATTTCCATTCAGATCACTTAGTATACTGCATAAATAACCCTTACATCCTTTTTGGATCAACTTGTAGGCCTTCATGGATGAGATTAAGTAAGGTGGGGGTACTACTCCTTTACCCTGGAAAATGACCTCGGCTTGACTTGGGGTCCTCAATGTGACGCTCTTAGTAGCACAATTAATGGATGCTTGATTCGCTACTAACCAATCCATTCCCAATATAACATCGAAGTGAGTCATGTTTAATGGCATCAAATCAACTAACAATTCTACACTCTCAATCATAGCAATACACGCCCTATAAATGGATGTAACAATCATATTTCTCCCAGATGGAGTAGACACAGATAATACATAATCAAGGGGTTCTAATTCTCTATCCAACTTCTCGGCGAATATAGTGGACACAAATGAATGCGTAGAACCCGAATCAATCAATACGTATGCATCTTGAGAACAAATTGAAATGGTACCTGACACCACTGTTTCAGCATTCTGGGCGTCTCCTGGCACCAATGCGAAAACTCTGCCCTGCCTCGCCTGTACTCCCCCGATGTTATTCTTCTGCGCAGAGCCCAAGGTGCTTCCAGTCCTCTTCCCATCATCGGTCCTTGCTTTCGGGCAGTCCTTCACGCGATGGCCTATCTCGCCGCACTCATAACAAGCTCCTGTTGCCCAACGACAAACCCCGAAATGTAGCTTTCCACAACTCGCGCACATCGGCTTAACGTTACCTTCCTGATTTGAGTTGCTGGAACTGTCTGTGCTTATCTTCTTCTTGGCATTGAACGGAACTCGGCGATTGTCATAACTCTGTCTCTTCCTCTGACCCTCACCTGAACTCTGGTACCGGTTCAAGTTAGCTTCAGCCAGGATGGCCTTGTCCAGTACTCCGGCGTACATCGGCATATTGAGCATATTGACCCGATCTTGTATCGGTCCACGCAACCCACTTTCGAACTTCCTCGCCTTTCGATACTCGTCATCAACCATATGAGGCGCATATCTCGCCAGTTCAGTAAAGGCACGATCGTATTCTGCGACCGTCTTGTTCCCTTGGACCAGATTCTGAAACTCCGTGGTCTTTCGGTCTCGGACGCTGAGGGGGAAATGCTTGTTGTAGAACAACTCCAAAAATTTTGCCCAAGTCAAACCCGGATTGCTTTCTCGGACCATCATCCACCACCTACGAGCATCGTCGTCTAACGTGAATGCTGCCAGAGATACCTTCTGAGCGTCTGTACTGGGGAAAACTTCAAACAACTTCTCCATCTCTAAAACCCATGCCTCGGCTTTCATCGGTTCTATGCCTCCCTGAAATCTCGGCGGTTTCATCTTCTTGAACTCTCTGATTAGAGTTATCGTGTCGTTCCCATACAAAGCTTGCTGCAGAGGCACTTGTGGCACCGGAGGGGGTGGAGCTGCATATCGGCCATTCGTCTGTTCGGCATGCATAGAAGTGGTACCAGTATCCTGCGGCCTAGGTTGTCTCTGCTCACGAACCAAGCCTTCGACTAACCTTTCCAATCTCTCCAACCTGTCTTCCGATCGATCTCGGCCAACCGGGGGTCTACCTCTCCTCATGATGCTAGGGGGAATGCAAGATGAGACTTTAAAACAACTAAACAAATAACACATACGCAAGTAACGAGCGTCTAGGCCGAAATGATGCACACATAGTCAAGTAGCAAGCAATATGATGCAATTCCTAACATCATTCTAGGGGAAATCCTAGGCTCTCTAGGACTCAAGGTGTGTGATTAACGTACTACAAGGATCTTGTGCTCTGATACCAATCTGTCACGCCCCCAAACCGCCCCTAGTAGTTTGGTGCCGTGATGGCCAGTAACCCGAGGTTACCGAAGGCCGTCTTACAAAAATCACACACAATCAGAGTATAAAATGTGGGGCTTACAAGTGCGGAAGCGATATATATATATATACATATACAAAATCTAAATAGTCCATGAGAGCCGTGCATAAGTCCAATGGAATGTCATACATCAAACATCTTTACAAGTCTTACAATTTAGGTATAGCAAGAATGAGATACAAAACACATCCTGACTAAAAGGCTTCCCGAGCCGACATATGCCAAAACAAACAAAGAACATAAGCCGAGAAGCATAATCTTCAAGACGATGCAAAACGCAAATCCAAAACATGTCGGCTATACGCCCTAAACACATCGGCAATCACGTCTAGGCCTCAATGCCTTCTTGTTCATCACCTACATATATATAGAGAGGGTGAGCTTGGATACTCAGTGAATGATATTAGAAATAAAGGTTTGCATGATTGATATCCAAGATTTCTTTCAAAACAATACAAAGTATACTTTACAATCAAGAAAAAGTCAAGTTCATTGCCGGCCTTTCAAGTTCTTTGGATGTTATTACATCTACTTAATACAAGAGGGTGATGACATTCCCAAAACAAGAGTGCAGTTGCATTATAGTCCCCTGCAACTAAGGACCTTCAAGACAAGCTGTGCTGCGAAAGTTTAGAGTCCTCTAGCACTAAGGACTGTCAAGACAAGCTGTGCTGCGAAAGTTTAGAGTCCTCTAGCACTAAGGACTGTCAAGACAAGCTGTGCTGCGAAAGTTTAGAGTCCTCTAGCACTAAGGACTGTCAAGACAAGTCATCAAAACAAGATAGCATTTGATATACAAAATAGGGATAGTCATTCATGCTAGATCAAGTACTTTTCAAAACAAGGCAAAACAAGATTTATCAAAACAAGTGTAACATAGCTTTATTAGAAATACCACTCACATCGTTTCTTCACACGTCGGGGTCGAGACAAGCCCAAGTCCTACAACACATGGCAAAGCCTATTGAATGCGCTTTCAAACGAGTCTCTCATGTACACAAATGTTTTCGGAAAACATGCTGGGCACCAACCAGGTCTAGGCCGATGTTCCACACCTCCTTGCCGAGGTGTGTTCCCGAGGGCCACATGCAAGGAAAAGAGGTCGGGAAACTCTGGGTTCCCCTCTGTTGATGAACATGAAGAACATGGGTGTGAAAACATGAAAAATACGAATGTTTGATCATAATCTGCCATCACAAATCTGGGATTTTCGTGCTATGAGTTTGAAAACATGGACCTGGGTACCCGTGCTTGAAATCCTTGCGGAAACAAACACAAAATCATGATTCTTTATGCAAGCTTTCGGATCAAACAAGACTTTTCTTGAAGAACACATGAATGTCATTTTCTCTTTCTAAAATCGAGCTTCAAAACGATGCATGGCTTACAAATCATTTTCAATCATGCAATGCAATAACATAAACATAAAGAACATTACGAGTAGATCAAGGATCTAACCTTAGAATGCGGATCTAACGGTTGGATCTCTAGAAATCAAGCTTGAAGATCTACTTCTCTCTCAAGAACTCTTCTCCCTCTTCTAGAGCTTCTCTCTCTCTACAAGGCAAGTTTATGATACCAAATGATAGTTTTCTATACCCGGTTCTGGGGTTAACCCTCTGCTGAGACACGTGGCGGCGATTGGTTGGGTTCATCCTGAAAAGGTGGCTGACAGGCCAGACAAAGCATGGTGGAAGGGTGTTCAACAAGCAAAGCGGTATGGGCTCTCTGACAGGCTATGACATCGGCTAACAACGAGGCATACTAAGATGACAATGACCTCGGCTAGGAGGGACAACACTTTGACTAAGCTGTGCCACATCTTGGCCTAGATGCGCCACACCTCGGCCTAGGTCATACCGCTCCAGGACGAGATCACTTGGGTGCAAGGTAACATCTCGGCTAATGTGGTCAAGGCAAGGACTGAGGTCAACAAGGGGTTTCAAGATACTAATACTAGACTAAGGATGACCTCGGCATTGGAATAACATCGGCTAGTATAACTCAAGCAAGGCGTAACCTAGGTTTCGCATTAAGGGAGAAACAAGACAAGCACACTACACTTAGACAAATCACAAGGCTTCAAATCAAGACATGGATCGCATTAGCTCAAGCGAAACAAATCACAACATACACATGCAAGCTAAACAAGTCATAATCTTACCGATGCTCATGAACATGATGAGGACATAAAGTGTGGGTTCCTACAGTAATTGACCAAGAATTTTTTTAGAACTTATCGATAATTAACTGAGTAATTTACAGAGAATTTGTCGAGAATTTACCGAGTAATTTACTGCGAATTAACCTATGAATTTACTTAGTATTTTATTTAAAATTTACTCAGTAAATTACTAAGAGCTTATTGAGAATTTACTAAGAATTTGTTGAGTAATTTTCTAGGAACTTACTAATCATTTACGAAGCAATTTACTGAGAATTTACCGAGTTATTTACCACTAATTTACTATAACTTTAATGGTAATTTGCTGAGTAATTTATTGAGAATTTACTGTGAATTTAATGAGTAATTTACTCATAATTTATTGAGAATTTTCTTAGAATTTATTGAAAACTTTCGGAGTAATTTACTTTGAATTCATTGAGTAATTCACCGATAATTAACTGAGTAATTTATGAAGAATTTATTGAAAATTTAACGAATAATTTACAGAGTAATTTTTTTAAACATTTCTGTGAATTTTCTGAGTAATTTACTGAGTAATTCACAAAAAAATTTCTAATGATTTTCTAAGAATTTACGCAGAATTTTCTAATAATTTTCTGAGAATTTTACGTGTAATTTATTGAGAATTTTACTGAGTAATTTAATGAGAATTTACTGAGTAATTTATTGAGAATTTACTGCGAATTGACTAAGAAATTTACTGATAAATTGTTAAGTTCTTCACTGGGTAATTTAGTTGCAAATTACCATGTAATTTATTGAGAATTTACTGAGTAAGTTACTAAGAATTTATTGACAATTTACTTAGACTTTGTGGATTAATTTATTGAGAATTTACTAAGTAATTTACTTGGAATTTATTGAATAATTTACTGAGAATTTATAAACTAATTTACTGAGAATTAACAAAGTAATTCATGAAATTTTTTTGACAATTTTATGAGTAATTTACTATGAATTTACTGAGTAATTTATACAAAATTTTCTTAGAATTTATTAAATAATTTACTGAAAATTTACAGATAATTTACAAAGTCGTTTATAGAGAATTTATTGAAAACTTAACGCGTAATTTATTGAAAATTTACTACGAATTTATGGAGCAATTTGCTGAATAATTTACTAACAAATTACTTTGAATTTACCAAGAATTTATATAGAATTTTCTGAGAATTTATTGAGTAATTTGCTCATAATTTACTGATTAATTCACAAAAAAAATATTCTTGTAATTTTTTGAGAATTTACTCAGAATTTTCTGATAAATTACTAAGAATTTGCTGAATAATTTGTAGACAATTTTACGTGTAATTTACTAAGAAGTTTCTTGAGTAATTTAGCAAGAATTTACTGAGAATTTATCGAGTAATTTACTGATAAATTACTGAATAATTCACTCATTAATTTACTTGGAATTTACTGAGAATTTAAGGAGTAATTTATTGAGAATTTACTCAGTAATTTGCTTAGAATTTATTAAATAATTTACAGATAATTTACCGTGTTATTTTCTTGGAATTTACAGAGTAATTTTCTAATAATTTACTGAGTAATTTGCTAAGTAATTGACCAAGAATTTTTTTAGAACTTATCGATAATTAACTGAGTAATTTACAGAGAATTTGTCGAGAATTTACCGAGTAATTTACTGCGAATTAACCTATGAATTTACTTAGTAATTTATTTAGAATTTACTCAGTAAATTACTAAGAGTTTATTGAGAATTTACTGAGAATTTGTTGAGTAATTTTCTAGGAACTTACCAATCATTTACGAAGCAATTTACTGAGAATTTACCGAGTTATTTATCACGAATTTACTAGAACTTTAATGGTAATTTGCTGAGTAATTTATTGAGAATTTACTGTGAATTTAATGAGTAATTTACTCAAAATTTATTGAGAATTTTCTTAGAATTTATTGAAAACTTTCGGAGTAATTTACTTTGAATTCATTGAGTAATTCACCGATAATTAACTGAGTAATTTATGGAGAATTTATTGAAAATTTAACGAATAATTTACAGAGTAATTTTTTTGAAAATTTCTGCGAATTTTCTGAGTAATTTACTGAGTAATTCACAAAAAAATTTCTAATGATTTTCTAAGAATTTACGCAGAATTTTCTAATAATTTACTGAGAATTTTACGTGTAATTTATTGAGAATTTTACTGAGTAATTTAATGAGAATTTACTGAGTAATTTATTGAGAATTTACTGCGAATTGACTAAGAAATTTACTGATAAATTGTTAAGTTATTCACTGGGCAATTTAGTTGCAAATTACCATGTAATTTATTGAGAATTTACTGAGTAAGTTACTAAGAATTTATTGACAATTTACTTAGACTTTGTGGATTAATTTATTGAGAATTTACTAAGTAATTTACTTGGAATTTATTGAATAATTTACTGAGAATTTATAAACTAATTTACTGAGAATTAACAAAGTAATTCACGAATTTTTTTTTGACAATTTTATGAGTAATTTACTATGAATTTACTGAGTAATTTATACAGAATTTTCTTAGAATTTATTAAATAATTTACTGAAAATTTACAGATAATTTACAAAGTAGTTTATAGAGAATTTATTGAAAACTTAACGCGTAATTTATTGAAAATTTACCACGAATTTATGGAGCAATTTGCTGAATAATTTACCAACAAATTACTTTGAATTTACCAAGAATTTATATAGAATTTTCTGAGAATTTATTGAGTAATTTGCTCATAATTTACTGATTAATTCACAAAAAAAAATATTCTTGTAAATTTTTGAGAATTTACTCAGAATTTTCTGATAAATTACTAAGAATTTGCTGAATAATTTGTAGAGAATTTTACGTGTAATTTACTAAGAAATTTCTTGAGTAATTTAGCAAGAATTTACTGAGAATTTATCGAGTAATTTACTGATAAATTACTGAATAATTCACTCATTAATTTACTTGGAATTTACTGAGAATTTAAGGAGTAATTTATTGAGAATTTACTCAGTAATTTGCTTAGAATTTATTAAATAATTTACAGATAATTTACCGTGTTATTTTCTTGGAATTTACAGAGTAATTTTCTAATAATTTACTGAGTAATTTGCTAAGTAATTGACCAAGAATTTTTTTAGAACTTATCGATAATTAACTGAGTAATTTACAGAGAATTTGTCGAGAATTTACCGAGTAATTTACTGCGAATTAACCTATGAATTTACTTAGTAATTTATTTAGAATTTACTCAGTAAATTACTAAGAGTTTATTGAGAATTTACTGACAATTTGTTGAGTAATTTTCTAGGAACATACCAATCATTTACGAAGCAATTTACTGAGAATTTACCGAGTTATTTACCACGAATTTACTATAACTTTAATGGTAATTTGCTGAGTAATTTATTGAGAATTTACTGTGAATTTAATGAGTAATTTACTCATATTTTATTGAGATTTTTCTTAGAATTTATTGAAAACTTTCGGAGTAATTTACTTTGAATTCATTGAGTAATTCACCGATAATTAACTGAGTAATTTATGGAGAATTTATTGAAAATTTAACGAATAATTTACAGAGTAATTTTTTTAAAAATTTCTGTGAATTTTCTGAGTAATTTACTGAGTAATTCACAAAAAAATTTCTAATGATTTTCTAAGAATTTACGCAGAATTTTCTAATAATTTACTGAGAATTTTACGTGTAATTTACTGAGAATTTTACTGAGTAATTTAATGAGAATTTACTGAGTAATTTATTGAGAATTTACTGCGAATTGACTAAGAAATTTACTGATAAATTGTTAAGTTCTTCACTGGGTAATTTAGTTGCAAATTACCATGTAATTTATTGAGAATTTACTGAGTAAGTTACTAAGAATTTATTGACAATTTACTTAGACTTTGTGGATTAATTTATTGAGAATTTACTAAGTAATTTACTTGGAATTTATTGAATAATTTCCTGAGAATTTATAAACTAATTTACTGAGAATTAACAAAGTAATTCACGAAATTTTTTTTGACAATTTTATGAGTAATTTATACAGAATTTTCTTAGAATTTATTAAATAATTTACTGAAAATTTACAGATAATTTACAAAGTAGTTTATAGAGAATTTATTGAAAACTTAACGCGTAATTTATTGAAAATTTACTACGAATTTATGGAGCAATTTGCTGAATAATTTACTAACAAATTACTTTCAATTTACCAAGAATTTATATAGAATTTTCTGAGAATTTATTGAGTAATTTGCTCATAATTTACTGATTAATTCACAAAAAAAATATTCTTGTAATTTTTTGAGAATTTACTCAGAATTTTCTGATAAATTACTAGGAATTTGCTAAATAATTTGTAGACAATTTTACGTGTAATTTACTAAGAAGTTTCTTGAGTAATTTAGCAAGAATTTACTGAGAATTTATCGAGTAATTTACTGATAAATTACTGAATAATTCACTCATTAATTTACTTGGAATTTACTGAGAATTTAAGGAGTAATTTATTGAGAATTTACTCAGTAATTTGCTTAGAATTTATTAAATAATTTACAGATAATTTACCGTGTTATTTTCTTGGAATTTACAGAGTAATTTTCTAATAATTTACTGAGTAATTTGCTAAGTAATTGACCAAGAATTTTTTTAGAACTTATCGATAATTAACTGAGTAATTTACAGAGAATTTGTCGAGAATTTACCGAGTAATTTACTGCGAATTAACCTATGAATTTACTTAGTAATTTATTTAGAATTTACTCAGTAAATTACTAAGAGTTTATTGAGAATTTACTGAGAATTTGTTGAGTAATTTTCTAGGAACTTACCAATCATTTACGAAGCAATTTACTGAGAATTTACCGAGTTATTTACCACGAATTTACTATAACTTTAATGGTAATTTGCTGAGTAATTTATTGAGAATTTACTGTGAATTTAATGAGTAATTTACTCATAATTTATTGAGAATTTTCTTAGAATTTATTGAAAACTTTCGGAGTAATTTACTTTGAATTCATTGAGTAATTCACCGATAATTAACTGAGTAATTTATGGAGAATTTATTGAAAATTTAACGAATAATTTACAGAGTAATTTTTTTTAAAATTTCTGCGAATTTTCTGAGTAATTTACTGAGTAATTCACAAAAAAATTTCTAATGATTTTCTAAGAATTTACGCAGAATTTTCTAATAATTTACTGAGAATTTTACGTGTAATTTACTGAGAATTTTACTGAGTAATTTAATGAGAATTTACTGAGTAATTTATTGAGAATTTACTGCGAATTGACTAAGAAATTTACTGATAAATTGTTAAGTTCTTCACTGGGTAATTTAGTTGCAAATTACCATGTAATTTATTGAGAATTTACTGAGTAAGTTACTAAGAATTTATTGACAATTTACTTAGACTTTGTGGATTAATTTATTGAGAATTTACTAAGTAATTTACTTGGAATTTATTGAATAATTTACTGAGAATTTATAAACTAATTTACGGAGAATTAACAAAGTAATTCACGAAATTTTTTTTGACAATTTTATGAGTAATTTACTATGAATTTACTGAGTAATTTATACAGAATTTTCTTAGAATTTATCAAATAATTTACTGAAAATTTACAGATAATTTACAAAGTAGTTTATAGAGAATTTATTGAAAACTTAACGCGTAATTTATTGAAAATTTACTACGAATTTATGGAGCAATTTGCTGAATAATTTACTAACAAATTACTTTGAATTTACCAAGAATTTATATAGAATTTTCTGAGAATTTATTGAGTAATTTGCTCATAATTTACTGATTAATTCACAAAAAAAAATATTCTTGTAATTTTTTGAGAATTTACTCAGAATTTTCTGATAAATTACTAGGAATTTGCTAAATAATTTGTAGAGAATTTTACGTGTAATTTACTAAGAAATTTCTTGAGTAATTTAGCAAGAATTTACTGAGAATTTATCGAATAATTTACTGATAAATTACTGAATAATTCACTCATTAATTTACTTGGAATTTACTGAGAATTTAAGGAGTAATTTATTGAGAATTTACTCAGTAATTTTCTTAGAATTTATTAAATAATTTACAGATAATTTACCGTGTTATTTTCTTGGAATTTACAGAGTAATTTTCTAATAATTTACTGAGTAATTTGCTAAGTAATTGACCAAGAATTTTTTTAGAACTTATCGATAATTAACTGAGTAATTTACAGAGAATTTGTCGAGAATTTACCGAGTAATTTACTGCGAATTAACCTATGAATTTACTTAGTAATTTATTTAGAATTTACTCAGTAAATTACTAAGAGTTTATTGAGAATTTACTGAGAATTTGTTGAGTAATTTTCTAGGAACTTACCAATCATTTACGAAGCAATTTACTGAGAATTTACCGAGTTATTTACCACGAATTTACTATAACTTTAATGGTAATTTGCTGAGTAATTTATTGAGAATTTACTGTGAATTTAATGAGTAATTTACTCATAATTTATTGAGAATTTTCTTAGAATTTATTGAAAACTTTCGGAGTAATTTACTTTGAATTCATTGAGTAATTCACCGATAATTAACTGAGTAATTTATGGAGAATTTATCGAAAATTTAACGAATAATTTACAGAGTAATTTTTTTTAAAATTTCTGCGAATTTTCTGAGTAATTTACTGAGTAATTCACAAAACAATTTCTAATGATTTTCTAAGAATTTACGCAGAATTTTCTAATAATTTACTGAGAATTTTACGTGTAATTTACTGAGAATTTTACTGAGTAATTTAATGAGAATTTACTGAGTAATTTATTGAGAATTTACTGCGAATTGACTAAGAAATTTACTGATAAATTGTTAAGTTCTTCACTGGGTAATTTAGTTGCAAATTACCATGTAATTTATTGAGAATTTACTGAGTAAGTTACTAAGAATTTATTGACAATTTACTTAGACTTTGTGGATTAATTTATTGAGAATTTACTAAGTAATTTACTTGGAATTTATTGAATAATTTCCTGAGAATTTATAAACTAATTTACTGAGAATTAACAAAGTAATTCACGAAATTTTTTTTGACAATTTTATGAGTAATTTATACAGAATTTTCTTAGAATTTATTAAATAATTTACTGAAAATTTACAGATAATTTACAAAGTAGTTTATAGAGAATTTATTGAAAACTTAACGCGTAATTTATTGAAAATTTACTACGAATTTATGGAGCAATTTGCTGAATAATTTACTAACAAATTACTTTCAATTTACCAAGAATTTATATAGAATTTTCTGAGAATTTATTGAGTAATTTGCTCATAATTTACTGATTAATTCACAAAAAAAATATTCTTGTAATTTTTTGAGAATTTACTCAGAATTTTCTGATAAATTACTAGGAATTTGCTAAATAATTTGTAGAGAATTTTACGTGTAATTTACTAAGAAATTTCTTGAGTAATTTAGCAAGAATTTACTGAGAATTTATCGAGTAATTTACTGATAAATTACTGAATAATTCACTCATTAATTTACTTGGAATTTACTGAGAATTTAAGGAGTAATTTATTGAGAATTTACTCAGTAATTTGCTTAGAATTTATTAAATAATTTACAGATAATTTACCGTGTTATTTTCTTGGAATTTACAGAGTAATTTTCTAATAATTTACTGAGTAATTTGCTAAGTAATTGACCAAGAATTTTTTTAGAACTTATCGATAATTAACTGAGTAATTTACAGAGAATTTGTCGAGAATTTACCGAGTAATTTACTGGGAATTAACCTATGAATTTACTTAGTAATTTATTTAGAATTTACTCAGTAAATTACTAAGAGTTTATTGAGAATTTACTGAGAATTTGTTGAGTAATTTTCTAGGAACTTACCAATCATTTACGAAGCAATTTACTGAGAATTTACCGAGTTATTTACCACGAATTTACTATAACTTTAATGGTAATTTGCTGAGTAATTTATTGAGAATTTACTGTGAATTTAATGAGTAATTTACTCATAATTTATTGAGAATTTTCTTAGAATTTATTGAAAACTTTCGGAGTAATTTACTTTGAATTCATTGAGTAATTCACCGATAATTAACTGAGTAATTTATGGAGAATTTATCGAAAATATAACGAATAATTTACAGAGTAATTTTTTTTAAAATTTCTGCGAATTTTCTGAGTAATTTACTGAGTAATTCACAAAAAAATTTCTAATGATTTTCTAAGAATTTACGCAGAATTTTCTAATAATTTACTGAGAATTTTACGTGTAATTTACTGAGAATTTTACTGAGTAATTTAATGAGAATTTACTGAGTAATTTATTGAGAATTTACTGCGAATTGACTAAGAAATTTACTGATAAATTGTTAAGTTCTTCACTGGGTAATTTAGTTGCAAATTACCATGTAATTTATTGAGAATTTACTGAGTAAGTTACTAAGAATTTATTGACAATTTACTTAGACTTTGTGGATTAATTTATTGAGAATTTACTAAGTAATTTACTTGGAATTTATTGAATAATTTCCTGAGAATTTATAAACTAATTTACTGAGAATTAACAAAGTAATTCACGAAATTTTTTTTGACAATTTTATGAGTAATTTATACAGAATTTTCTTAGAATTTATTAAATAATTTACTGAAAATTTACAGATAATTTACAAAGTAGTTTATAGAGAATTTATTGAAAACTTAACGCGTAATTTATTGAAAATTTACTACGAATTTATGGAGCAATTTGCTGAATAATTTACTAACAAATTACTTTGAATTTACCAAGAATTTATATAGAATTTTCTGAGAATTTATTGAGTAATTTGCTCATAATTTACTGATTAATTCACAAAAAAAATATTCTTGTAATTTTTTGAGAATTTACTCAGAATTTTCTGATAAATTACTAGGAATTTGCTAAATAATTTGTAGAGAATTTTACGTGTAATTTACTAAGAAATTTCTTGAGTAATTTAGCAAGAATTTACTGAGAATTTATCGAGTAATTTACTGATAAATTACTGAATAATTCACTCATTAATTTACTTGGAATTTACTGAGAATTTAAGGAGTAATTTATTGAGAATTTACTCAGTAATTTGCTTAGAATTTATTAAATAATTTACAGATAATTTACCGTGTTATTTTCTTGGAATTTACAGAGTAATTTTCTAATAATTTACTGAGTAATTTGCTAAGTAATTGACCAAGAATTTTTTTAGAACTTATCGATAATTAACTGAGTAATTTACAGAGAATTTGTCGAGAATTTACCGAGTAATTTACTGGGAATTAACCTATGAATTTACTTAGTAATTTATTTAGAATTTACTCAGTAAATTACTAAGAGTTTATTGAGAATTTACTGAGAATTTGTTGAGTAATTTTCTTGGAACTTACCAATCATTTACGAAGCAATTTACTGAGAATTTACCGAGTTATTTACCACGAATTTACTATAACTTTAATGGTAATTTGCTGAGTAATTTATTGAGAATTTACTGTGAATTTAATGAGTAATTTACTCATAATTTATTGAGAATTTTCTTAGAATTTATTGAAAACTTTCGGAGTAATTTACTTTGAATTCATTGAGTAATTCACCGATAATTAACTGAGTAATTTATGGAGAATTTATTGAAAATTTAACGAATAATTTACAGAGTAATTTTTTTTAAAATTTCTGCGAATTTTCTGAGTAATTTACTGAGTAATTCACAAAAAAATTTCTAATGATTTTCTAAGAATTTACGCAGAATTTTCTAATAATTTACTGAGAATTTTACGTGTAATTTACTGAGAATTTTACTGAGTAATTTAATGAGAATTTACTGAGTAATTTATTGAGAATTTACTGCGAATTGACTAAGAAATTTACTGATAAATTGTTAAGTTCTTCACTGGGTAATTTAGTTGCAAATTACCATGTAATTTATTGAGAATTTACTGAGTAAGTTACTAAGAATTTATTGACAATTTACTTAGACTTTGTGGATTAATTTATTGAGAATTTACTAAGTAATTTACTTGGAATTTATTGAATAATTTACTGAGAATTTATAAACTAATTTACAGAGAATTAACAAAGTAATTCACGAAATTTTTTTTGACAATTTTATGAGTAATTTACTATGAATTTACTGAGTAATTTATACAGAATTTTCTTAGAATTTATTAAATAATTTACTGAAAATTTACAGATAATTTACAAAGTAGTTTATAGAGAATTTATTGAAAACTTAACGCGTAATTTATTGAAAATTTACTACGAATTTATGGAGCAATTTGCTGAATAATTTACTAACAAATTACTTTGAATTTACCAAGAATTTATATAGAATTTTCTGAGAATTTATTGAGTAATTTGCTCATAATTTACTGATTAATTCACAAAAAAAATATTCTTGTAATTTTTTGAGAATTTACTCAGAATTTTCTGATAAATTACTAGGAATTTGCTAAATAATTTGTAGAGAATTTTACGTGTAATTTACTAAGAAATTTCTTGAGTAATTTAGCAAGAATTTACTGAGAATTTATCGAGTAATTTACTGATAAATTACTGAATAATTCACTCATTAATTTACTTGGAATTTACTGAGAATTTAAGGAGTAATTTATTGAGAATTTACTCAGTAATTTGCTTAGAATTTATTAAATAATTTACAGATAATTTATCGTGTTATTTTCTTGGAATTTACAGAGTAATTTTCTAATAATTTACTGAGTAATTTGCTAAGTAATTGACCAAGAATTTTTTTAGAACTTATCGATAATTAACTGAGTAATTTACAGAGAATTTGTCGAGAATTTACCGAGTAATTTACTGGGAATTAACCTATGAATTTACTTAGTAATTTATTTAGAATTTACTCAGTAAATTACTAAGAGTTTATTGAGAATTTACTGAGAATTTGTTGAGTAATTTTCTAGGAACTTACCAATCATTTACGAAGCAATTTACTGAGAATTTACCGAGTTATTTACCACGAATTTACTATAACTTTAATGGTAATTTGCTGAGTAATTTATTGAGAATTTACTGTGAATTTAATGAGTAATTTACTCATAATTTATTGAGAATTTTCTTAGAATTTATTGAAAACTTTCGGAGTAATTTACTTTGAATTCATTGAGTAATTCACCGATAATTAACTGAGTAATTTATGGAGAATTTATCGAAAATATAACGAATAATTTACAGAGTAATTTTTTTTAAAATTTCTGCGAATTTTCTGAGTAATTTACTGAGTAATTCACAAAAAAATTTCTAATGATTTTCTAAGAATTTACGCAGAATTTTCTAATAATTTACTGAGAATTTTACGTGTAATTTACTGAGAATTTTACTGAGTAATTTAATGAGAATTTACTGAGTAATTTATTGAGAATTTACTGCGAATTGACTAAGAAATTTACTGATAAATTGTTAAGTTCTTCACTGGGTAATTTAGTTGCAAATTACCATGTAATTTATTGAGAATTTACTGAGTAAGTTACTAAGAATTTATTGACAATTTACTTAGACTTTGTGGATTAATTTATTGAGAATTTACTAAGTAATTTACTTGGAATTTATTGAATAATTTCCTGAGAATTTATAAACTAATTTACTGAGAATTAACAAAGTAATTCACGAAATTTTTTTTGACAATTTTATGAGTAATTTATACAGAATTTTCTTAGAATTTATTAAATAATTTACTGAAAATTTACAGATAATTTACAAAGTAGTTTATAGAGAATTTATTGAAAACTTAACGCGTAATTTATTGAAAATTTACTACGAATTTATGGAGCAATTTGCTGAATAATTTACTAACAAATTACTTTGAATTTACCAAGAATTTATATAGAATTTTCTGAGAATTTATTGAGTAATTTGCTCATAATTTACTGATTAATTCACAAAAAAAATATTCTTGTAATTTTTTGAGAATTTACTCAGAATTTTCTGATAAATTACTAGGAATTTGCTAAATAATTTGTAGAGAATTTTACGTGTGATTTACTAAGAAATTTCTTGAGTAATTTAGCAAGAATTTACTGAGAATTTATCGAGTAATTTACTGATAAATTACTGAATAATTCACTCATTAATTTACTTGGAATTTACTGAGAATTTAAGGAGTAATTTATTGAGAATTTACTCAGTAATTTGCTTAGAATTTATTAAATAATTTACAGATAATTTACCGTGTTATTTTCTTGGAATTTACAGAGTAATTTTCTAATAATTTACTGAGTAATTTGCTAAGTAATTGACCAAGAATTTTTTTAGAACTTATCGATAATTAACTGAGTAATTTACAGAGAATTTGTCGAGAATTTACCGAGTAATTTACTGGGAATTAACCTATGAATTTACTTAGTAATTTATTTAGAATTTACTCAGTAAATTACTAAGAGTTTATTGAGAATTTACTGAGAATTTGTTGAGTAATTTTCTAGGAACTTACCAATCATTTACGAAGCAATTTACTGAGAATTTACCGAGTTATTTACCACAAATTTACTATAACTTTAATGGTAATTTGCTGAGTAATTTATTGAGAATTTACTGTGAATTTAATGAGTAATTTACTCATAATTTATTGAGAATTTTCTTAGAATTTATTGAAAACTTTCGGAGTAATTTACTTTGAATTCATTGAGTAATTCACCGATAATTAACTGAGTAATTTATGGAGAATTTATCGAAAATATAACGAATAATTTACAGAGTAATTTTTTTTAAAATTTCTGCGAATTTTCTGAGTAATTTACTGAGTAATTCACAAAAAAATTTCTAATGATTTTCTAAGAATTTACGCAGAATTTTCTAATAATTTACTGAGAATTTTACGTGTAATTTACTGAGAATTTTACTGAGTAATTTAATGAGAATTTACTGAGTAATTTATTGAGAATTTACTGCGAATTGACTAAGAAATTTACTGATAAATTGTTAAGTTCTTCACTGGGTAATTTAGTTGCAAATTACCATGTAATTTATTGAGAATTTACTGAGTAAGTTACTAAGAATTTATTGACAATTTACTTAGACTTTGTGGATTAATTTATTGAGAATTTACTAAGTAATTTACTTGGAATTTATTGAATAATTTCCTGAGAATTTATAAACTAATTTACTGAGAATTAACAAAGTAATTCACGAAATTTTTTTTGACAATTTTATGAGTAATTTATACAGAATTTTCTTAGAATTTATTAAATAATTTACTGAAAATTTACAGATAATTTACAAAGTAGTTTATAGAGAATTTATTGAAAACTTAACGCGTAATTTATTGAAAATTTACTACGAATTTATGGAGCAATTTGCTGAATAATTTACTAACAAATTACTTTGAATTTACCAAGAATTTATATAGAATTTTCTGAGAATTTATTGAGTAATTTGCTCATAATTTACTGATTAATTCACAAAAAAAATATTCTTGTAATTTTTTGAGAATTTACTCAGAATTTTCTGATAAATTACTAGGAATTTGCTAAATAATTTGTAGAGAATTTTACGTGTGATTTACTAAGAAATTTCTTGAGTAATTTAGCAAGAATTTACTGAGAATTTATCGAGTAATTTACTGATAAATTACTGAATAATTCACTCATTAATTTACTTGGAATTTACTGAGAATTTAAGGAGTAATTTATTGAGAATTTACTCAGTAATTTGCTTAGAATTTATTAAATAATTTACAGATAATTTACCGTGTTATTTTCTTGGAATTTACAGAGTAATTTTCTAATAATTTACTGAGTAATTTGCTAAGTAATTGACCAAGAATTTTTTTAGAACTTATCGATAATTAACTGAGTAATTTACAGAGAATTTGTCGAGAATTTACCGAGTAATTTACTGGGAATTAACCTATGAATTTACTTAGTAATTTATTTAGAATTTACTCAGTAAATTACTAAGAGTTTATTGAGAATTTACTGAGAATTTGTTGAGTAATTTTCTAGGAACTTACCAATCATTTACGAAGCAATTTACTGAGAATTTACCGAGTTATTTACCACGAATTTACTATAACTTTAATGGTAATTTGCTGAGTAATTTATTGAGAATTTACTGTGAATTTAATGAGTAATTTACTCATAATTTATTGAGAATTTTCTTAGAATTTATTGAAAACTTTCGGAGTAATTTACTTTGAATTCATTGAGTAATTCACCGATAATTAACTGAGTAATTTATGGAGAATTTATCGAAAATATAACGAATAATTTACAGAGTAATTTTTTTTAAAATTTCTACGAATTTTCTGAGTAATTTACTGAGTAATTCACAAAAAAATTTCTAATGATTTTCTAAGAATTTACGCAGAATTTTCTAATAATTTACTGAGAATTTTACGTGTAATTTACTGAGAATTTTACTGAGTAATTTAATGAGAATTTACTGAGTAATTTATTGAGAATTTACTGCGAATTGACTAAGAAATTTACTGATAAATTGTTAAGTTCTTCACTGGGTAATTTAGTTGCAAATTACCATGTAATTTATTGAGAATTTACGGAGTAAGTTACTAAGAATTTATTGACAATTTACTTAGACTTTGTGGATTAATTTATTGAGAATTTACTAAGTAATTTACTTGGAATTTATTGAATAATTTACTGAGAATTTATAAACTAATTTACTGAGAATTAACAAAGTAATTCACGAAATTTTTTTTGACAATTTTATGAGTAATTTACTATGAATTTACTGAGTAATTTATGTAGAATTTTCTTAGAATTTATTAAATAATTTACTGAAAATTTACAGATAATTTACAAAGTAATTTATAGAGAATTTATTGAAAACTTAACCCGTAATTTATTGAAAATTTACTACGAATTTATGGAGCAATTTGCTGAATAATTTACTAACAAATTACTTTGAATTTACCAAGAATTTATATAGAATTTTCTGAGAATTTATTGAGTAATTTGCTCATAATTTACTGATTAATTCACAAAAAAAATATTCTTGTAATTTTTTGAGAATTTACTCAGGATTTTCTGATAAATTACTAGGAATTTGCTGAATAATTTGTAGAGAATTTTACGTGTAATTTACCAAGAAATTTCTTGAGTAATTTAGCAAGAATTTACTGAGAATTTATCGAGTAATTTACTGATAAATTACTGAATAATTCACTCATTAATTTACTTGGAATTTACTGAGAATTTAAAGAGTAATTTATTGAGAATTTACTCAGTAATTTGCTTAGAATTTATTAAATAATTTACAGATAATTTACCGTGTTATTTTCTTGGAATTTACTGAGTAATTTGCTAAGTAATGGACCAAGAATTTTTTTAGATCTTATCGATAATTAACTGAGTAATTTACAGAGAATTTGTCGAGAATTTACCGAGTAATTTACTGCGAATTAACCTATGAATTTACTTAGTAATTTATTTAGAATTTACTCAGTAAATTACTAAGAGCTTATTGAGAATTTACTGGGAATTTGTTGAGTAATTTTCTAGGAACTTACCAATCATTTACGAAGCAATTTACTGAGAATTTACCGAGTTATTTACCACGAATTTACTATAACTTTAATGGTAATTTGCTGAGTAATTTATTGAGAATTTACTGTGAATTTAATGAGTAATTTACTCATAATTTATTGAGAATTTTCTTAGAATTTATTGAAAACTTTCGGAGTAATTTACTTTGAATTCATTGAGTAATTCACCGATAATTAACTGAGTAATTTATGGAGAATTTATTGAAAATTTAACGAATAATTTACAGAGTAATTTTTTTTTAAAATTTCTGTGAATTTTCTGAGTAATTTACTGAGTAATTCACAAAACAATTTCTAATGATTTTCTAAGAATTTACGCAGAATTTTCTAATAATTTACTGAATAATTTTCTGAGAATTTTACGTGTAATTTATTGAGAATTTTACTGAGTAATTTATTGAGAATTTACTGCGAATTGACTAAGAAATTTACTGATAAATTGTTAAGTTCTTCACTGGGTAATTTAGTTGCAAATTACTATGTAATTTATTGAGAATTTACTGAGTAAGTTACTAAGAATTTATTGACAATTTACTTAGACTTTGTGGATTAATTTATTGAGAATTTACTAAGTAATTTACTTGGAATTTATTGAATAATTTACTGAGAATTTATAAACTAATTTACTGAGAATTAACAAAGTAATTCACGAAATTTTTTTTGACAATTTTATGAGTAATTTACTATGAATTTACTGAGTAATTTATGTAGAATTTTCTTAGAATTTATTAAATAATTTACTGAAAATTTACAGATAATTTACAAAGTAATTTATAGAGAATTTATTGAAAACTTAACGCGTAATTTATTGAAAATTTACTACGAATTTATGGAGCAATTTGCTGAATAATTTACTAAAAAATTACTTTCAATTTACCAAGAATTTATATAGAATTTTCTGAGAATTTATTGAGTAATTTGCTCATAATTTACTGATTAATTCACAAAAAAAATATTCTTGTAATTTTTTGAGAATTTACTCAGGATTTTCTGATAAATTACTAGGAATTTGCTGAATAATTTGTAGAGAATTTTACGTGTAATTTACTAAGAAATTTCTTGAGTAATTTAGCAAGAATTTACTGAGAATTTATCGAGTAATTTACTGATAAATTACTGAATAATTCACTCATTAATTTACTTGGAATTTACTGAGAATTTAAGGAGTAATTTATTGAGAATTTACTCAGTAATTTGCTTAGAATTTATTAAATAATTTACAGATAATTTACCGTGTTATTTTCTTGGAATTTACAGAGTAATTTTCTAATAATTTACTGAGTAATTTGCTAAGTAATTGACCAAGAATTTTTTTAGATCTTATCGATAATTAACTGAGTAATTTACAGAGAATTTGTCGAGAATTTACCGAGTAATTTACTGGGAATTAACCTATGAATTTACTTAGTAATTTATTTAGAATTTACTCAGTAAATTACTAAGAGCTTATTGAGAATTTACTGGGAATTTGTTGAGTAATTTTCTAGGAACTTACCAATCATTTACGAAGCAATTTACTGAGAATTTACCGAGTTATTTACCACGAATTTACTATAACTTTAATGGTAATTTGCTGAGTAATTTATTGAGAATTTACTGTGAATTTAATGAGTAATTTACTCATAATTTATTGAGAATTTTCTTAGAATTTATTGAAAACTTTCGGAGTAATTTACTTTGAATTCATTGAGTAATTCACCGATAATTAACTGAGTAATTTATGGAGAATTTATTGAAAATTTAACGAATAATTTACAGAGTAATTTTTTTTTAAAATTTCTGTGAATTTTCTGAGTAATTTACTGAGTAATTCACAAAAAAATTTCTAATGATTTTCTAAGAATTTACGCAGAATTTTCTAATAATTTACTGAGAATTTTACGTGTAATTTACTGAGAATTTTACTGAGTAATTTAATGAGAATTTACTGAGTAATTTATTGAGAATTTACTGCGAATTGACTAAGAAATTTACTGATAAATTGTTAAGTTCTTCACTGGGTAATTTAGTTGCAAATTACCATGTAATTTATTGAGAATTTACTGAGTAAGTTACTAAGAATTTATTGACAATTTACTTAGACTTTGTGGATTAATTTATTGAGAATTTACTAAGTAATTTACTTGGAATTTATTGAATAATTTACTGAGAATTTATAAACTAAGTTACTGAGAATTAACAAAGTAATTCACGAAATTTTTTTTGACAATTTTATGAGTAATTTACTATGAATTTACTGAGTAATTTATACAGAATTTTCTTAGAATTTATTAAATAATTTACTGAAAATTTATAGATAATTTACAAAGTAGTTTATAGAGAATTTATTGAAAACTTAACGCGTAATTTATTGAAAATTTACTACGAATTTATGGAGCAATTTGCTGAATAATTTACTAACAAATTACTTTGAATTTACCAAGAATTTATATAGAATTTTCTGAGAATTTATTGAGTAATTTGCTCATAATTTACTGATTAATTCACAAAAAAAATATTCTTGTAATTTTTTGAGAATTTACTCAGAATTTTCTGATAAATTACTTGGAATTTGCTGAATAATTTGTAGAGAATTTTACGTGTAATTTACTAAGAAATTTCTTGAGTAATTTAGCAAGAATTTACTGAGAATTTATCGAGTTATTTACTGATAAATTACTGAGAATTTAAGGAGTAATTTATTGAGAATTTACTCAGTAATTTGCTTAGAATTTATTAAATAATTTACAGATAATTTACCGTGTTATTTTCTTGGAATTTACTGAGTAATTTGCTAAGTAATGGACCAAGAATTTTTTTAGATCTTATCGATAATTAACTGAGTAATTTACAGAGAATTTGTCGAGAATTTACCGAGTAATTTACTGCGAATTAACCTATGAATTTACTTAGTAATTTATTTAGAATTTACTCAGTAAATTACTAAGAGCTTATTGAGAATTTACTGGGAATTTGTTGAGTAATTTTCTAGGAACTTACCAATCATTTACGAAGCAATTTACTGAGAATTTACCGAGTTATTTACCACGAATTTACTATAACTTTAATGGTAATTTGCTGAGTAATTTATTGAGAATTTACTGTGAATTTAATGAGTAATTTACTCATAATTTATTGAGAATTTTCTTAGAATTTATTGAAAACTTTCGGAGTAATTTACTTTGAATTCATTGAGTAATTCACCGATAATTAACTGAGTAATTTATGGAGAATTTATTTTTAATTTAACGAATAATTTACAGAGTAATTTTTTTTTAAAATTTCTGTGAATTTTCTGAGTAATTTACTGAGTAATTCACAAAAAAATTTCTAATGATTTTCTAAGAATTTACTCAGAATTTTCTAATAATTTACTGAATAATTTTCTGAGAATTTTACGTGTAATTTATTGAGAATTTACTGCGAATTGACTAAGAAATTTACTGATAAATTGTTAAGTTCTTCACTGGGTAATTTAGTTGCAAATTACTATGTAATTTATTGAGAATTTACTGAGTAAGTTACTAAGAATTTATTGACAATTTACTTAGACTTTGTGGATTAATTTATTGAGAATTTACAAAGTAATTTACTTGGAATTTATTGAATAATTTACTGAGAATTTATAAACTAATTTACTGAGAATTAACAAAGTAATTCACGAAATTTTTTTGACAATTTTATGAGTAATTTACTATGAATTTACTGAGTAATTTATACATAATTTTCTTAGAATTTATTAAATAATTTACTGAAAATTTACAGATAATTTACAAAGTAGTTTATAGAGAATTTATTGAAAACTTAACGCGTAATTTATTGAAAATTTACTACGAATTTATGGAGCAATTTGCTGAATAATTTACAAACAAATTACTTTGAATTTACCAAGAATTTATATAGAATTTTCTGAGAATTTATTGAGTAATTTGCTCATAATTTACTGATTAATTCACAAAAAAAATATTCTTGTAATTTTTTGAGAATTTACTCAGAATTTTCTGATAAATTACTTGGAATTTGCTGAATAATTTGTAGAGAATTTTACGTGTAATTTACTAAGAAATTTCTTGAGTAATTTAGCAAGAATTTACAGAGAATTTATCGAGTAAGTTACTGATAAATTACTGAGAATTTAAGGAGTAATTTATTGAGAATTTACTCAGTAATTTGCTTAGAATTTATTAAAAAATTTACAGATAATTTACCGTGTTATTTTCTTGGAATTTACAGAGTAATTTTCTAATAATTTACTGAGTAATTTGCTAAGTAATTGACCAAGAATTTTTTTAGAACTTATCGATAATTAACTGAGTAATTTACAGAGAATTTGTCGAGAATTTACCGAGTAATTTACTGGGAATTAACCTATGAATTTACTTAGTAATTTATTTAGAATTTACTCAGTAAATTACTAAGAGCTTATTGAGAATTTACTGAGAATTTGTTGAGTAATTTTCTAGGAACTTACCAATCATTTACGAAGCAATTTACTGAGAATTTACCGAGTTATTTACCACGAATTTACTATAACTTTAATGGCAATTTGCTGAGTAATTTATTGAGAATTTACTGTGAATTTAATGAGTAATTTACTCATAATTTATTGAGAATTTTCTTAGAATTTATTGAAAACTTTCGGAGTAATTTACTTTGAATTCATTGAGTAATTCACCGATAATTAACTGAGTAATTTATGGAGAATTTATTGAAAATTTAACGAATAATTTACAGAGTAATTTTTTTTAAAATTTCTGTGAATTTTCTGAGTAATTTACTGAGTAATTCACAAAAAAATTTCTAATGATTTTCTAAGAATTTACGCAGAATTTTCTAATAATTTACTGAATAATTTTCTGAGAATTTTACGTGTAATTTATTGAGAATTTTACTGAGTAATTTAATGAGAATTTACTGCGAATTGACTAAGAAATTTACTGATAAATTGTTAAGTTCTTCACTGGGTAATTTAGTTGCAAATTACTATGTAATTTATTGAGAATTTACTGAGTAAGTTACTAAGAATTTATTGACAATTTACTTAGACATTGTGGATTAATTTATTGAGAATTTACTAAGTAATTTACTTGGAATTTATTGAATAATTTACTGAGAATTTATAAACTAATTTACTGAGAATTAACAAAGTAATTCACGAAATTTTTTTTGATAGTTTTATGAGTAATTTACTATGAATTTACTGAGTAATTTATACAGAATTTTCTTAGAATTTATTAAATAATTTACTGAAAATTTACAGATAATTTACAAAGTAGTTTATAGAGAATTTATTGAAAACTTAACGCGTAATTTATTGAAAATTTACTACGAATTTATGGAGCAATTTGCTGAATAATTTACTAACAAATTACTTTGAATTTACCAAGAATTTATATAGAATTTTCTGAGAATTTATTGAGTAATTTGCTCATAATTTACTGATTAATTCACAAAAAAAATATTCTTGTAATTTTTTGAGAATTTACTCAGAATTTTCTGATAAATTACTAGGAATTTGCTGAATAATTTGTAGAGAATTTTACGTGTAATTTACTAAGAAATTTCTTGAGTAATTTAGCAAGAATTTACTGAGAATTTATCGAGTAAGTTACTGATAAATTACTGAGAATTTAAGGAGTAATTTATTGAGAATTTACTCAGTAATTTGCTTAGAATTTATTAAATAATTTACAGATAATTTACCGTGTTATTTTCTTGGAATTTACAGAGTAATTTTCTAATAATTTACTGAGTAATTTGCTAAGTAATTGACCAAGAATTTTTTTAGAACTTATCGATAATTAACTGAGTAATTTACAGAGAATTTGTCGAGAATTTACCGAGTAATTTACTGGGAATTAACCTATGAATTTACTTAGTAATTTATTTAGAATTTACTCAGTAAATTACTAAGAGCTTATTGAGAATTTACTGAGAATTTGTTGAGTAATTTTCTAGGAACTTACCAATCATTTACGAAGCAATTTACTGAGAATTTACCGAGTTATTTACCACGAATTTACTATAACTTTAATGGTAATTTGCTGAGTAATTTATTGAGAATTTACTGTGAATTTAATGAGTAATTTACTCATAATTTATGGAGAATTTTCTTAGAATTTATTGAAAACTTCCGGAGTAATTTACTTTGAATTCATTGAGTAATTCACCGATAATTAACTGAGTAATTTATGGAGAATTTATTGAAAATTTAACGAATAATTTACAGAGTAATTTTTTTTAAAATTTCTGTGAATTTTCTGAGTAATTCACAAAAAAATTTCTAATGATTTTCTAAGAATTTCCGCAGAATTTTCTAATAATTTACTGAATAATTTTCTGAGAATTTTACGTGTAATTTATTGAGAATTTTATTGAGTAATTTAATGAGAATTTGCTGAGTAATTTATTGAGAATTTACTGCGAATTGACTAAGAAATTTACTGATAAATTGTTAAGTTCTTCACTGGGTAATTTAGTTGCAAATTACTATGTAATTTATTGAGAATTTACTGAGTAAGTTACTAAGAATTTATTGACAATTTACTTAGACTTTGTGGATTAATTTATTGAGAATTTACTAAGTAATTTACTTGGAATTTATTGAATAATTTACTGAGAATTTATAAACTAATTTACTGAGAATTAACAAAGTAATTCGCGAAATTTTTTTTGATAATTTTATGAGTAATTTACTATGAATTTACTGAGTAATTTATACAGAATTTTCTTAGAATTTATTAAATAATTTACTGAAAATTTACAGATAATTTACAAAGTAGTTTATAGAGAATTTATTGAAAACTTAACGCGTAATTTATTGAAAATTTACTACGAATTTATGGAACAATTTGCTGAATAATTTACTAACAAATTACTTTGAATTTACCAAGAATTTATATAGAATTTTCTGGGAATTTATTTAGTAATTTGCTCATAATTTACTGATTAATTCACAAAAAAAATATTCTTGTAATTTTTTGAAAATTTACTCAGAATTTTCTGATAAATTACTAGGAATTTGCTGAATAATTTGTAGAGAATTTTACATGTAATTTACTAAGAAATTTCTTGAGTAATTTAGCAAGAATTTACTGAGAATTTATCGAGTTATTTACTGATAAATTACTGAATAATTCACTCATTAATTTACTTGGAATTTACTGAGAATTTAAGGAGTAATTTATTGAGAATTTACTCAGTAATTTGCTTAGAATTTATTAAATAATTTACAGATAATTTACCGTGTTATTTTCTTGGAATTTACAGAGTATTTTTCTAATAATTTACTGAGTAATTTGCTAAGTAATTGACCAAGAATTTTTTTAGAACTTATCGATAATTAACTGAGTAATTTACAGAGAATTGGTCGAGAATTTACCGAGTAATTTACTGGGAATTAACCTATGAATTTACTTAGTAATTTATTTAGAATTTACTCAGTAAATTACTAAGAGCTTATTGAGAATTTACTGAGAATTTGTTGAGTAATTTTCTAGGAACTTACCAATCATTTACGAAGCAATTTACTGAGAATTTACCGAGTTATTTACCACGAATTTACTATAACTTTAATGGTAATTTGCTGAGTAATTTATTGAGAATTTACTGTGAATTTAATGAGTAATTTACTCATAATTTATTGAGGGTTTTCTTAGAATTTATTGAAAACTTTCGGAGTAATTTACTTTGAATTCATTGAGTAATTCACCGATAATTAACTGAGTAATTTATGGAGAATTTATTGAAAATTTAACGAATAATTTACACAGTAATTTTTTTTAAAATTTCTGTGAATTTTCTGAGTAATTCACAAAAAAATTTCTAATGATTTTCTAAGAATTTACGCAGAATTTTCTAATAATTTTCTGAGAATTTTACGTGTAATTTATTGAGAATTTTACTGAGTAATTTAATGAGAATTTACTGAGTAATTTATTGAGAATTTACTGCGAATTGACTAAGAAATTTACTGATAAATTGTTAAGTTCTTCACTGGGTAATTTAGTTGCAAATTACTATGTAATTTATTGAGAATTTACTGAGTAAGTTACTAAGAATTTATTGACAATTTACTTAGACTTTGTGGATTAATTTATTGAGAATTTACTAAGTAATTTACTTGGAATTTATTGAATAATTTACTGAGAATTTATAAACTAATTTACTTAGAATTAACAAAGTAATTCACGAAATTTTTTTTGATAATTTTATGAGTAATTTACTATGAATTTACTGAGTAATTTATACAGAATTTTCTTAGAATTTATTAAATAATTTACTGAAAATTTACAGATAATTTACAAAGTAGTTTATAGAGAATTTATTGAAAACTTAACGCGTAATTTATTGAAAATTTACAACGAATTTATGGAGCAATTTGCTGAATAATTTACTAACAAATTACTTTGAATTTACCAAGAATTTATATAGAATTTTCTGGGAATTTATTGAGTAATTTGCTCATAATTTACTGATTAATTCACAAAAAAAAAAATATTCTTGTAATTTTTTGAGAATTTACTCAGAATTTTCTGATAAATTACTAAGAATTTGCTGAATAATTTATAGAGAATTTTACGTGTAATTTACTAAGAAATTTCTTGAGTAATTTCGCAAGAATTTACTGAGAATTTATCGAGTAATTTACTGATAAATTACTGAATAATTCACTCATTAATTTACTTGGAATTTACTGAGAATTTAAGGAGTAATTTATTGAGAATTTACTCAGTAATTTGCTTAGAATTTATTAAATAATTTACAGATAATTTACCGTGTTATTTTCTTGGAATTTACAGAGTAATTTTCTAATAATTTACTGAGTAATTTGCTAAGTAATTGACCAAGAATTTTTTTAGAACTTATCGATAATTAACTGAGTAATTTACAGAGAATTTGTCGAGAATTTACCGAGTAATTGACTGGGAATTAACCTATGAATTTACTCAGTAAATTACTAAGAGTTTATTGAGAATTTACTGAGAATTTGTTGAGTAATTTTCTAGGAACTTACCAATCATTTACGAAGCAATTTACTGAGAATTTACCGAGTTATTTACCACGAATTTACTATAACTTTAATGGTAATTTGCTGAGTAATTTATTGAGAATTTATTGTGAATTTAATGAGTAATTTACTCATAATTTATTGAGAATTTTCTTAGAATTTATTGAAAACTTTCGGAGTAATTTACTTTGAATTCATTGAGTAATTCACCGATAATTAACTGAGTAATTTATGGAGAATTTATTGAAAATTTAACGAATAATTTACAGAGTAATTTTTTTAAAAAATTTCTGTGAATTTTCTGAGTAATTTACTGAGTAATTCACAAAAAAATTTCTAATGATTTTCTAAGAATATACGCAGAATTTTCTAATAATTTACTGAATAATTTTCTGAGAATTTTACGTGTAATTTATTGAGAATTTTACTGAGTAATTTAATGAGAATTTACTGAGTAATTTATTGAGAATTTACTGCGAATTGACTAAGAAATTTACTGATAAATTGTTAAGTTCTTCACTGGGTAATTTAGTTGCAAATTACTATGTAATTTATTGAGAATTTACTGAGTAAGTTACTAAGAATTTATTGACAATTTACTTAGACTTTGTGGATTAATTTATTGAGAATTTACTAAGTAATTTACTTGGAATTTATTGAATAATTTACTGAGAATTTATAAACTAATTTACTGAGAATTAACAAAGTAATTCACGAAATTTTTTTTGATAATTTTATGAGTAATTTACTATGAATTTACTGAGTAATTTATACAGAATTTTCTTAGAATTTATTAAATAATTTACTGAAAATTTACAGATAATTTACAAAGTAGTTTATAGAGAATTTATTGAAAACTTAACGCGTAATTTGTTGAAAATTTACTACGAATTTATGGAGCAATTTGCTGAATAATTTACTAACAAATTACTTTGAATTTACCAAGAATTTATATAGAATTTTCTGAGAATTTATTGAGTAATTTGCTCATAATTTACTGATTAATTCACAAAAAAAATATTCTTGTAATTTTTTGAGAATTTACTCAGAATTTTCTGATAAATTACTAAGAATTTGCTGAATAATTTGTAGAGAATTTTACGTGTAATTTACTGAGAAATTTCTTGAGTAATTTAGCAAGAATTTACTGAGAATTTATCGAGTAATTTACTGATAAATTACTGAATAATTCACTCATTAATTTACTTGGAATTTACTGAGAATTTAAGGAGTAATTTATTGAGAATTTACTCAGTAATTTGCTTAGACTTTATTAAATAATTTACAGATAATTTACCGTGTTATTTTCTTGGAATTTACAGAGTAACTTTCTAATAATTTACTGAGTAATTTGCCAAGTAATTGACCAAGAATTTTTTTAGAACTTATCGATAATTAACTGAGTAATTTACAGAGAATTTGTCGAGAATTTACCGAGTAATTTACTGGGAATTAACCTATGAATTTACTTAGTAATTTATTTAGAATTTACTCAGTAAATTACTAAGAGTTTATTGAGAATTTACTGAGAATTTGTTGAGTAATTTTCTAGGAACTTACCAATCATTTACGAAGCAATTTACTGAGAATTTACCGAGTTATTTACCACGAATTTACTATAACTTTAATGGTAATTTGCTGAGTAATTTATTGAGAATTTACTGTGAATTTAATGAGTAATTTACTCATAATTTATTGAGAATTTTCTTAGAATTTATTGAAAACTTTCAGAGTAATTTACTTTGAATTCATTGAGTAATTCACCGATAATTAACTGAGTAATTTATGGAGAATTTATTGAAAATTTAACGAATAATTTACAGAGTAATTTTTTTTAAAATTTCTGTGAATTTTCTGAGTAATTTACTGAGTAATTCACAAAAAAATTTCTAATGATTTTTTAAGAATTTACGCAGAATTTTCTAATAATTTACTGAATAATTTTCTGAGAATTTTATGTGTAATTTATTGAGAATTTTACTGAGTAATTTAATGAGAATTTACTGAGTAATTTATTGAGAATTTACTGCGAATTGACTAAGAAATTTACTGATAAATTGTTAAGTTCTTCACTGGGTAATTTAGTTGCAAATTACCATGTAATTTATTGAGAATTTACTGAGTAAGTTACTAAGAATTTATTGACAATTTACTTAGACTTTGTGGATTAATTTATTGAGAATTTACTAAGTAATTTACTTGGAATTTATTGAATAATTTACTGAGAATTTATAAACTAATTTACTTAGAATTAACAAAGTAATTCACGAATTTTTTTTTGATAATTTTATGAGTAATTTACTATGAATTTACTGAGTAATTTATACAGAATTTTCTTAGAATTTATTAAATAATTTACTGAAAATTTACAGATAATTTACAAAGTAGTTTATAGAGAATTTATTGAAAACTTAACGCGTAATTTGTTGAAAATTTACTACGAATTTATGGAGCAATTTGCTGAATAATTTACTAACAAATTACTTTGAATTTACCAAGAATTTATATAGAATTTTCTGAGAATTTATTGAGTAATTTGCTCATAATTTACTGATTAATTCACAAAAAAAATATTCTTGTAATTTTTTGAGAATTTACTCAGAATTTTCTGATAAATTACTAAGAATTTGCTGAATAATTTGTAGAGAATTTTACGTGTAATTTACTGAGAAATTTCTTGAGTAATTTAGCAAGAATTTACTGAGAATTTATCGAGTAATTTACTAATAAATTACTGAATAATTCACTCATTAATTTACTTGGAATTTATTGAGAATTTAAGGAGTAATTTATTGAGAATTTACTCAGTAATTTGCTTAGAATTTATTAAATAATTTACAGATAATTTACCGTGTTATTTTCTTGGAATTTACAGAGTAATTTTCTAATAATTTACTGAGTAATTTGCTAAGTAATTGACCAAGAATTTTTTTAGAACTTATCGATAATTAACTGAGTAATTTACTGGGAATTAACCTATGAATTTACTTAGTAATTTATTTAGAATTTACTCAGTAAATTACTAAGAGTTTATTGAGAATTTACTGAGAATTTGTTGAGTAATTTTCTAGGAACTTACCAATCATTTACGAAGCAATTTACTGAGAATTTACCGAGTTATTTACCACGAATTTACTATAACTTTAATGGTAATTTGCTGAGTAATTTATTGAGAATTTACTGTGAATTTAATGAGTAATTTACTCATTATTTATTGAGAATTTTCTTAGAATTTATTGAAAACTTTCGGAGTAATTTACTTTGAATTCATTGAGTAATTCACCGATAATTAACTGAGTAATTTATGGAGAATTTATTGAAAATTTAACGAATAATTTACAGAGTAATTTTTTTAAAAATTTCTTTGAATTTTCTGAGTAATTTACTGAGTAATTCACAAAAAAATTTCTAATGATTTTCTAAGAATTTACGAAGAATTTTCTATTAATTTACTGAATAATTTTCTGAGAATTTTACGTGTAATTTATTCAGAATTTTACTGAGTAATTTGATGAGAATTTACTGAGTAATTTATTGAGAATTTACTGCGAATTGACTAAGAAATTTACTGATAAATTGTTAAGTTCTTCACTGGGTAATTTAGTTGCAAATTACTATGTAATTTATTGAGAATTTACTGAGTAAGTTGCTAAGAATTTATTGACAATTTACTTAGACTTTATGGATTAATTTATTGAGAATTTACTAAGTAATTTACTTGGAATTTATTGAATAATTTACTGAGAATTGTTTTTTGATAATTTTATGAGTAATTTACTATGAATTTACTGAGTAAATTATACAGAATTTTCTTCGAATTTATTAAATAATTTACTGAAAATTTACAGATAATTTACAAAGTAGTTTATAGAGAATTTATTGAAAACTTAACGCGTAATTTATTGAAAATTTACTACGAATTTATGGAGCAATTTGCTGAATAATTTACTAACAAATTACTTTGAATTTACCAAGAATTTATATAGAATTTTCTGAGAATTTATTGAGTAATTTGCTCATAATTTACTGATTAATTCACAAAAAAAAAATATTCTTGTAATTTTTTGAGAATTTACTCAGAATTTTCTGATAAATTACTAAGAATTTGCTGAATAATTTATAGAGAATTTTACGTGTAATTTACTAAGAAATTTCTTGAGTAATTTAGCAAGAATTTACTGAGAATTTATCGAGTAATTTACTGATAAATTACTGAATAATTCACTCATTAATTTACTTGGAATTTACTGAGAATTTAAGGAGTAATTTATTGAGAATTTACTCAGTAATTTGCTTAGAATTTATTAAATAATTTACAGATAATTTACCGTGTTATTTTCTTGGAATTTACAGAGTAATTTTCTAATAATTTACTAAGTAATTTGCTAAGTAATTGACCAAGAATTTTTTTAGAACTTATCGATAATTAACTGAGTAATTTACAGAGAATTTGTCGAGAATTTACCGAGTAATTTACTGGGAATTAACCTATGAATTTACTTAGTAATTTATTTAGAATTTACTCGGCAAATTACTAAGAGTTTATTGAGAATTTACTGAGAATTTGTTGAGTAATTTTCTAGGAACTTACCAATCATTTACGAAGCAATTTACTGAGAATTTACCGAGTTATTTACCACGAATTTACTATAACTTTAATGGTAATTTGCTGAGTAATTTATTGAGAATTTACTGTGAATTTAATGAGTAATTTACTCATAATTTATTGAGAATTTTCTTAGAATTTATTGAAAACTTTCGGAGTAATTTACTTTGAATTCATTGAGTAATTCACCGATAATTAACTGAGTAATTTATGGAGAATTTATTGAAAATTTAACGAATAATTTACAGAGTAATTTTTTTTAAAATTTCTATGAATTTTCTGAGTAATTTACTGAGTAATTCAGAAAAAAATTTCTAATGATTTTCTACGAATTTACGCAGAATTTTCTAATAATTTACTGAATAATTTTCTGAGAATTTTACGTGTAATTTATTGAGAATTTTACTGAGTAATTTAATGAGAATTTACTGAGTAATTTATTGAGAATTTACTGCGAATTGACTAAGAAATTTACTGATAAATTGTTAAGTTCTTCACTGGGTAATTTAGTTGCAAATTACTATGTAATTTATTGAGAATTTACTGAGTAAGTTACTAAGAATTTATTGACAATTTACTTAGACTTTGTGGATTAATTTATTGAGAATTTACTAAGTAATTTACTTGGAATTTATTGAATAATTTACTGAGAATTTATAAACTAATTTACTGAGAATTAACAAAGTAATTCACGAAATTTTTTTTGATAATTTTATGAGTAATTTACTATGAATTTACTGAGTAATTTATACAGAATTTTCTTAGAATTTATTAAATAATTTACTGAAAATTTACAGATAATTTACAAAGTAGTTTATAGAGAATTTATTGAAAACTTAACGCGTAATTTATTGAAAATTTACTACGAATTTATGGAGCAATTTGCTGAATAATTTACTAACAAATTACTTTGAATTTACCAAGAATTTATATAGAATTTTCTGAGAATTTATTGAGTAATTTGCTCATAATTTACTGATTAATTCACAAAAAAAAAATATTCTTGTGTCCGTGGATCCCGGGTTTACCCTTGTTGTACAGTGATCCGGACATGTGTCCGTGGATGTTGGTAGTTGACTATTATCTTGTTTACATCCTTTTTACTATGTATTTGAGTTATAGGATGTGTTGGGCGGATTTGTTTCAGGTTGGTTGAGTTTAGAAACCAAAACTAGTTGCCCAGATTTTTGGCCTGTACGCTCGAGCGGAGGTGTTGGCGCTCGAGCGGGGAATACACCCATCCAGTATTTGTTGTGCAGTGTTGTACGCTCGAGCGTAGGGTTGAGAGCTCGAGCGGAGGTCTGGTTCTGCAAAAGTGCTGAGCGAGTGCATTCTGAGCTCGAGCGGGAGGTTGGCCGCTCGAGCGGAAGTCTGTGAGTGGCCGCTCGAGCGGGGTGTTTTACGCTCGAGCGGAGACCTGGGTTAAAGTCCCGAATTTGTGACTTTTCAAATCACTTTTTCACTTTCTCTTCTCTCTCTTACTTTTCCAAAAACACCATTGTTGAGTCTCTCTCTCTAGATACTACCTTCTCTCTAGGTTTTGATCTAGTAGGAGTGATCTACTCACCTTTGGCCTTTACAAAAAAGTTGTTGATCGTCGAGGGCTTCATTTTAATCTGAAAATCTCGGGTTTTGGAGCACGTTGGGTTTTGTCATCTTCTCCTTTGGGACTCCGTATTTGAGGTAGGGATATCCTACTCCTGTCTATGGATTTTGTCTTTAAATTTTAGTGTTTTGAGATGTTGGGCTTGGTTGGGTAATTTTATGAAAGTTTGGGGCTTTTGTGCAATTTTACAAAAGTTGGGGTTTTATTCATAACAAACCTAGATGCATGTTTGGCATAGAAAAATGGAATTAATGTTGAATCATTGATGAAAATGGGACCTAAGGGTTGAAATGTTAATTATGGGAATTGACCTAATTACATTGTTTAATTAATTGGGATAATTAATTGAGAGGAATGAAGGAATGAAATGTTGATTGAATATCCATTGTGCATTTATTTTCTATTTAAAATAACTGCTTTGGGCTATCGGTGGAGGATAGTCGTGATTGTTGTAGACAATGCTTGATGATTAAGTAAACTGAAACTAATCAATGAAATGTGTCATGAAACTTGACGGTTGATGGAATACATTAATTATATGTATTGAGTGATTGTATATAGAACCTTTGTGTTTGTATGCGTTATGTGTAGAGGAGGAGATAGGGGATGTACTCCGCGGTTTAGGGGAAGATAGGGGATGTACCTCTAAACCGGATAGGTATTGGGAGGAGATAGGGGATGAACTCCGTAGACAGAGCTCATATGCTTGTCTAGAGAAGTGAAGATAGAGCTCATATGCTTATCTTTGTGAAGTGTGGATACAGCTTATATGCTTATCTGTGGATATTGTTGATACACATATCTGTTGTAGAATGTGGATACAGCTTGTATGCATATCTGTGGATATTGTTGATATACATATCTGTTGAGAATGTGGATATAGCTTTTATGCTTATCTGAATGTGAGATATAGTTTTTATACATATCTGTGGAAATGATGATAGAGCTAGCATGCTTATCTGTTGAAAAAGGGAAAATGAAAAGTAAATGGGACTTGTAAGTCGTATGGCATAAAATGTGATTTATGCGAATGTATCAGTGTTAGCCATCTATCAATTGCTAATATTTTAGTCATTGTCCATGGTTGGTTTAGTGTATTTCTACTGGGCTGTGGCTCACCCTATATGGGAATATCATTTTCAGGTGCAGGAAGCATGCCACCTCCAAGGACATAGCTTGGGAGGCTAGAGGCGGACACAGTTTTGTCGTTTTACTTTTTGGTTTATTACATGTAACTTCAAGCCAAGGGCTTAATGTGTACGAGTTAGTACTCCTTTGTTGTAACCAAGTGTTAACTTGGAAAGCTGTAAGCCCGTAGGGCATTTTGTTTTGATGTTAACATGTAATACTAATGTAATGGAACTCTAATGAATAAAGGAATGTGGTTAGTTTATATATCAACGCATGTCTTAATTGTTGGGTTTAATGTTACAAATTTTGAGGGCGTTACATTATTGAAAACTTTCGGAGTAATTTACTTTGAATTCATTGAGTAATTCACCGATAATTAAGTGAGTAATTTATGGAGAATTTATTGAAAATTTAACGAATAATTTACAGAGTAATTTTTTTAAAAATTTCTGTGAATTTTCTGAGTAATTTACTGAGTAATTCACAAAAAAATTTCTAATGATTTTCTAAGAATTTACGCAAAATTTTCTAATAATTTACTGAATAATTTTCTGAGAATTTTACGTGTAATTTATTGAGAATTTTACTGAGTAATTTAATGAGAATTTACTGAGTAATTTATTGAGAATTTACTGCGAATTGACTAAGAAATTTACTGATAAATTGTTAAGTTCTTCACTGGGTAATTTAGTTGCAAATTACTATGTAATTTATTGACAATTTACTTAGACTTTGTGGATTAATTTATTGAGAATTTACTAAGTAATTTACTTGGAATTTATTGAATAATTTACTGAGAATTTATAAACTAATTTACTGAGAATTAACAAAGTAATTCACAAATTTTTTTTTGATAATTTTATGAGTAATTTACTAGGAATTTACTGAGTAATTTATACATAATTTTCTTAGAATTTATTAAATAATTTGCTGAAAATTTACAGATAATTTACAAAGTAGTTTATAGAGAATTTATTGAAAACTTAACGCGTAATTTATTGAAAATTTACTACGAATTTATGGAGCAATTTGCTGAATAATTTACTAACAAATTACTTTGAATTTACCAAGAATTTATATAGAATTTTCTGAGAATTTATTGAGTAATTTGCTCATAATTTACTGATTAATTCACACGAAAAAAATATTCTTGTAATTTTTTGAGAATTTACTCAGAATTTTCTGATAAATTACTAAGAATTTGCTGAATAATTTATAGAGAATTTTACGTGTAATTTACTAAGAAATTTCTTGAGTAATTTAGCAAGAATTTACTGAGAATTTATCGAGTAATTTACTGATAAATTACTGAATAATTCACTCATTAATTTACTTGGAATTTACTGAGAATTTAAGGAGTAATTTATTGAGAATTTACTCAGTAATTTGCTTAGAATTTATTAAATAATTTCCAGATAATTTACCGTGTTATTTTCTTGGAATTTACAGAGTAATTTTCTAATAATTTACTGAGTAATTTGCTAAGTAATTGACCAAGAATTTTTTTAGAACTTATCGATAATTAACTGAGTAATTTACAGAGAATTTGTCGAGAATTTACCGAGTAATTTACTGGGGATTAACCTATGAATTTACTTAGTAATTTATTTAGAATTTACTCAGTAAATTACTAAGAGTTTATTGAGAATTTACTGAGAATTTGTTGAGTAATTTTCTAGGAACTTACCAATCATTTACGAAGCAATTTACTGAGAATTTACCGAGTTATTTACCACGAATTTACTATAACTTTAATGGTAATTTGCTGAGTAATTTATTGAGAATTTACTGTGAATATAATGAGTAATTTACTCATAATTTATTGAGAATTTTCTTAGAATTTATTGAAAACTTTCGGAGTAATTTACTTTGAATTCATTGAGTAATTCACCGATAATTAACTGAGTAATTTATGGAGAATTTATTGAAAATTTAACGAATAATTTACAGAGTAATTTTTTTAAAAATTTCTTTGAATTTTCTGAGTAATTTATTGAGTAATTCACAAAAAAATTTCTAATGATTTTCTAAGAATTTACGCAGAATTTTCTAATAATTTACTGAATAATTTTCTGAGAATTTTACGTGTAATTTATTGAGAATTTTACTGAGTAATTTAATGAGAATTTACTGAGTAATTTATTGAGAATTTACTGCGAATTGACTAAGAAATTTACTGATAAATTGTTAAGTTCTTCACTGGGTAATTTAGTTGCAAATTACTATGTAATTTATTGAGAATTTACTGAGTAAGTTACTAAGAATTTATTGACAATTTACTTAGACTTTGTGGATTAATTTATTGAGAATTTACTAAGTAATTTACTTGGAATTTATTGAATAATTTACTGAGAATCTATAAACTAATTTACTGAGAATTAACAAAGTAATTCACGAAATTTTTTTTGATAATTTTATGAGTAATTTACTATGAATTTACTGAGTAATTTATACAGAATTTTCTTAGAATTTATTAAATAATTTACTGAAAATTTACAGATAATTTACAAATTAGTTTATAGAGAATTTATTGAAAACTTAACGCGTAATTTATTGAAAATTTACTACGAATTTATGGAGCAATTTGCTGAATAATTTACTAACAAATTACTTTGAATTTACCAAGAATTTATATAGAATTTTCTGAGAATTTACTCAGAATTTTCTGATAAATTACTAAGAATTTGCTGAATAATTTATAGAGAATTTTACGTGTAATTTACTAAGAAATTTCTTGAGTAATTTAGCAAGAATTTACTGAGAATTTATCGAGTAATTTACTGATAAATTACTGAATAATTCACTCATTAATTTACTTGGAATTTACTGAGAATTTAAGGAGTAATTTATTGAGAATTTACTCAGTAATTTGCTTAGAATTTATTAAATAATTTACAGATAATTTACCGTGTTATTTTCTTGGAATTTACAGAGTAATTTTCTAATAATTTACTGAGTAATTTGCTAAGTAATTGACCAAGAATTTTTTTAGAACTTATCGATAATTAACTGAGTAATTTACAGAGAATTTGTCGAGAATTTACCGAGTAATTTACTGGGGATTAACCTATGAATTTACTTAGTAATTTATTTAGAATTTACTCAGTAAATTAGTAAGAGTTTATTGAGAATTTACTGAGAATTTGTTGAGTAATTTTCTAGGAACTTACCAATCATTTACGAAGCAATTTACTGAGAATTTACCGAATTATTTGCCACGAATTTACTATAACTTTAATGGTAATTTGCTGAGTAATTTATTGAGAATTTACTGTGAATTTAATGAGTAATTTACTCATAATTTATTGAGAATTTTCTTAGAATTTATTGAAAACTTTCGGAGTAATTTACTTTGAATTCATTGAGTAATTCACCGATAATTAACTGAGTAATTTATGGAGAATTTATTGAAAATTTAACGAATAATTTACAGAGTAATTTTTTTTAAAATTTCTGTGAATTTTCTGAGTAATTTACTGAGTAATTCACAAAAAAATTTCTAATGATTTTCAAAGAATTTACGCAGAATTTTCTAATAATTTACTGAATAATTTTCTGAGAATTTTACGTGTAATTTATTGAGAATTTTACTGAGTAATTTAATGAGAATTTACTGAGTAATTTATTGAGAATTTACTGCGAATTGACTAAGAAATTTACTGATAAATTGTTAAGTTCTTCACTGGGTAATTTAGTTGCAAATTACTATGTAATTTATTGAGAATTTACTGAGTAAGTTACTAAGAATTTATTGACAATTTACTTAGACTTTGTGGATTAATTTATTGAGAATTTACTAAGTAATTTACTTGGAATTTATTGAATAATTTACTGAGAATCTATAAACTAATTTACTGAGAATTAACAAAGTAATTCACGAAATTTTTTTTGATAATTTTATGAGTAATTTACTATGAATTTACTGAGTAATTTATACAGAATTTTCTTAGAATTTATTAAATAATTTACTGAAAATTTACAGATAATTTACAAAGTAGTTTATAAAGAATTTTTTGAAAACTTAACGCATAATTTATTGAAAATTTACTACGAATTTATGGAGCAATTTGCTGAATAATTTACTAACAAATTACTTTGAATTTACCAAGAATTTATATAGAATTTTCTGAGAATTTATTGAGTAATTTGCTCATAATTTACTGATTAATTCACAAAAAAAAAAATATTCTTGTAATTTTTTGAGAATTTACTCAGAATTTTCTGATAAATTACTAAGAATTTGCTGAATAATTTATAGAGAATTTTACGTGTAATTTACCAAGAAATTTCTTGAGTAATTTAGCAAGAATTTACTGAGAATTTATCGAGTAATTTACTGATAAATTACTGAATAATTCACTCATTAATTTACTTGGAATTTACTGAGAATTTAAGGAGTAATTTATTGAGAATTTACTCAATAATTTGCTTAGAATTTATTAAATAATTTACAGATAATTTACCGTGTTATTTTCTTGGAATTTACAGAGTAATTTTCTAATAATTTACTGAGTAATTTGCTAAGTAATTGACCAAGAATTTTTTTAGAACTTATCGATAATTAACTGAGTAATTTACAGAGAATTTGTCGAGAATTTACCGAGTAATTTACTGGGAATTAACCTATGAATTTACTTAGTAATTTATTTAGAATTTACTCAGTAAATTACTAAGAGTTTATTGAGAATTTACTGAGAATTCGTTGAGTAATTTTCTAGGAACTTACCAATCATTTACGAAGCAATTTACTGAGAATTTACCGAGTTATTTACCACGAATTTATTATAACTTTAATGGTAATTTGCTGAGTAATTTATTGAGAATTTACTGTGAATTTAATGAGTAATTTACTCATAATTTATTGAGAATTTTCTTAGAATTTATTGAAAACTTTCGGAGTAATTTACTTTGAATTCATTGAGTAATTCACCGATAATTAACTTAGTAATTTATGGAGAATTTATTGAAAATTTAACGAATAATTTACAGAGTAATTTTTTTTTAAAATTTCTGTGAATTTTCTGAGTAATTTACTGAGTAATTCACAAAAAAATTTCTAATGATTTTCTAAGAATTTACGCAGAATTTTCTAATAATTTACTGAATAATTTTCTGAGAATTTTACGTGTAATTTATTGGGAATTTTACTGAGTAATTTAATGAGAATTTACGGAGTAATTTATTGAGAATTTACTGCGAATTGACTAAGAAATTTACTGATAAATTGTTAAGTTCTTCACTGGGTAATTTAGTTGCAAATTACTATGTAATCTATTGAGAATTTACTGAGTAAGTTACTAAGAATTTATTGACAATTTACTTAGACTTTGTGGATTAATTTATTGAGAATTTACTAAGTAATTTACTTGGAATTTATTGAATAATTTACTGAGAATCTATAAACTAATTTACTGAGAATTAACAAAGTAATTCACGAAATTTTTTTTGATAATTTTATGAGTAATTTACTATGAATTTACTGAGTAATTTATACATAATTTTCTTAGAATTTATTAAATAATTTCCTGAAAATTTACAGATAATTTACAAAGTAGTTTATAGAGAATTTATTGAAAACTTAACGCGTAATTTATTGAAAATTTACTACGAATTTATGGAGCAATTTGCTGAATAATTTACTAACAAATTACTTTGAATTTACCAAGAATTTATATAGAATTTTCTGAGAATTTATTGAGTAATTTGCTCATAATTTACTGATTAATTCACAAAAAAAAAAATATTCTTGTAATTTTTTGAGAATTTACTCAGAATTTTCTGATAAATTACTAAGAATTTGCTGAATAATTTATAGAGAATTTTACATGTAATTTACCAAGAAATTTCTTGAGTAATTTAGCAAGAATTTACTGAGAATTTATCGGGTAATTTACTGATAAATTACTGAATAATTCACTCATTAATTTACTTGGAATTTACTGAGAATTTAAGGAGTAATTTATTGAGAATTTACTCAGTAATTTGCTTAGAATTTATTAAATAATTTACAGATAATTTACCGTGTTATTTTCTTGGAATTTACAGAGTAATTTTCTAATAATTTACTGAGTAATTTGCTAAGTAATTGACCAAGAATTTTTTTAGAACTTATCGATAATTAACTGAGTAATTTACAGAGAATTTGTCGAGAATTTACCGAGTAATTTACTGGGAATTAACCTATGAATTTACTTAGTAATTTATTTAGAATTTACTCAGTAAATTACTAAGAGTTTATTGAGAATTTACTGAGAATTTGTTGAGTAATTTTCTAGGAACTTACCAATCATTTACGAAGCAATTTACTGAGAATTTACCGAGTTATTTACCACGAATTTACTATAACTTTAATGGTAATTTGCTGAGTAATTTATTGAGAATTTACTGTGAATTTAATGAGTAATTTACTCATAATTTATTGAGAATTTTCTTAGAATTTATTGAAAACTTTCGGAGTAATTTACTTTGAATTCATTGAGTAATTCACCGATAATTAACTGAGTAATTTATGGAGAATTTATTGAAAATTTAACGAATAATTTACAGAGTAATTTTTTTTTAAAATTTCTGTGAATTTTCTGAGTAATTTACTGAGTAATTCACAAAAAAATTTCTAATGATTTTCTAAGAATTTACGCAGAATTTTCTAATAATTTACTGAATAATTTTCTGAGAATTTTACGTGTAATTTATTGGGAATTTTACTGAGTAATTTAATGAGAATTTACGGAGTAATTTATTGAGAATTTACTGCGAATTGACTAAGAAATTTACTGATAAATTGTTAAGTTCTTCACTGGGTAATTTAGTTGCAAATTACTATGTAATCTATTGAGAATTTACTGAGTAAGTTACTAAGAATTTATTGACAATTTACTTAGACTTTGTGGATTAATTTATTGAGAATTTACTAAGTAATTTACTTGGAATTTATTGAATAATTTACTGAGAATCTATAAACTAATTTACTGAGAATTAACAAAGTAATTCACGAAATTTTTTTTGATAATTTTATGAGTAATTTACTATGAATTTACTGAGTAATTTATACATAATTTTCTTAGAATTTATTAAATAATTTCCTGAAAATTTACAGATAATTTACAAAGTAGTTTATAGAGAATTTATTGAAAACTTAACGCGTAATTTATTGAAAATTTACTACGAATTTATGGAGCAATTTGCTGAATAATTTACTAACAAATTACTTTGAATTTACCAAGAATTTATATAGAATTTTCTGAGAATTTATTGAGTAATTTGCTCATAATTTACTGATTAATTCACAAAAAAAAAAATATTCTTGTAATTTTTTGAGAATTTACTCAGAATTTTCTGATAAATTACTAAGAATTTGCTGAATAATTTATAGAGAATTTTACGTGTAATTTACCAAGAAATTTCTTGAGTAATTTAGCAAGAATTTACTGAGAATTTATCGGGTAATTTACTGATAAATTACTGAATAATTCACTCGTTAATTTACTTGGAATTTACTGAGAATTTAAGGAGTAATTTATTGAGAATTTACTCAGTAATTTGCTTAGAATTTATTAAATAATTTACAGATAATTTACCGTGTTATTTTCTTGGAATTTACAGAGTAATTTTCTAATAATTTACTGAGTAATTTGCTAAGTAATTGACCAAGAATTTTTTTAGAACTTATCGATAATTAACTGAGTAATTTACAGAGAATTTGTCGAGAATTTACCGAGTAATTTACTGGGAATTAACCTATGAATTTACTTAGTAATTTATTTAGAATTTACTCAGTAAATTACTAAGAGTTTATTGAGAATTTACTGAGAATTTGTTGAGTAATTTTCTAGGAACTTACCAATCATTTACGAAGCAATTTACTGAGAATTTACCGAGTTATTTACCACGAATTTACTATAACTTTAATGGTAATTTGCTGAGTAATTTATTGAGAATTTACTGTGAATTTAATGAGTAATTTACTCATAATTTATTGAGAATTTTCTTAAAATTTATTGAAAACTTTCGGAGTAATTTACTTTGAATTCATTGAGTAATTCACCGATAATTAACTGAGTAATTTATGGAGAATTTATTGAAAATTTAACGAATAATTTACAGAGTAATTTTTTTTTAAAATTTCTGTGAATTTTCTGAGTAATTTACTGAGTAATTCACAAAAAAATTTCTAATGATTTTCTAAGAATTTACGCAGAATTTTCTAATAATTTACTGAATAATTTTCTGAGAATTTTACGTGTAATTTATTGAGAATTTTACTGAGTAATTTAATGAGAATTTACTGAGTAATTTATTGAGAATTTACTGCGAATTGACTAAGAAATTTACTGATAAATTGTTAAGTTCTTCACTGGGTAATTTAGTTGCAAATTACTATGTAATCTATTGAGAATTTACTGAGTAAGTTACTAAGAATTTATTGACAATTTACTTAGACTTTGTGGATTAATTTATTGAGAATTTACTAAGTAATTTACTTGGAATTTATTGAATAATTTACTGAGAATCTATAAACTAATTTACTGAGAATTAACAAAGTAATTCACGAAATTTTTTTTGATAATTTTATGAGTAATTTACTATGAATTTACTGAGTAATTTATACATAATTTTCTTAGAATTTATTAAATAATTTACTGAAAATTTACAGATAATTTACAAAGTAGTTTATAGAGAATTTATTGAAAACTTAACGCGTAATTTATTGAAAATTTACTACGAATTTATGGAGCAATTTGCTGAATAATTTACTAACAAATTACTTTGAATTTACCAAGAATTTATATAGAATTTTCTGAGAATTTATTGAGTAATTTGCTCATAATTTACTGATTAATTCACAAAAAAAAAAAATATTCTTGTAATTTTTTGAGAATTTACTCAGAATTTTCTGATAAATTACTAAGAATTTGCTGAATAATTTATAGAGAATTTTACTTGAGCAATTTAGCAAGAAATTTCTGAGAATTTATCGGGTAATTTACTGATAAATTACTGAATAATTCACTCATTAATTTACTTGGAATTTACTGAGAATTTAAGGAGTAATTTATTGAGAATTTACTCAGTAATTTGCTTAGAATTTATTAAATAATTTACAGATAATTTACCGTGTTATTTTCTTGGAATTTACAGAGTAATTTTCTAATAATTTACTGAGTAATTTGCTAAGTAATTGACCAAGAATTTTTTTAGAACTTATCGATAATTAACTGAGTAATTTACAGAGAATTTGTCGAGAATTTACCGAGTAATTTACTGGGAATTAACCTATGAATTTACTTAGTAATTTATTTAGAATTTACTCAGTAAATTACTAAGAGTTTATTGAGAATTTACTGAGAATTTGTTGAGTAATTTTCTAGGAACTTACCAATCATTTACGAAGCAATTTACTGAGAATTTACCGAGTTATTTACCACGAATTTACTATAAATTTAATGGTAATTTGCTGAGTAATTTATTGAGAATTTACTGTGAATTTAATGAGTAATTTACTCATAATTTATTGAGAATTTTCTTAGAATTTATTGAAAACTTTCGGAGTAATTTACTTTGAATTCATTGAGTAATTCACCGATAATTAACTGAGTAATTTATGGAGAATTTATTGAAAATTTAACGAATAATTTACAGAGTAATTTTTTTTTAAAATTTCTGTGAATTTTCTGAGTAATTTACTGAGTAATTCACAAAAAAATTTCTAATGATTTTCTAAGAATTTACGCAGAATTTTCTAATAATTTACTGAATAATTTTCTGAGAATTTTACGTGTAATTTATTGAGAATTTTACTGAGTAATTTAATGAGAATTTACTGAGTAATTTATTGAGAATTTACTGCGAATTGACTAAGAAATTTACTGATAAATTGTTAAGTTCTTCACTGGGCAATTTAGTTGCAAATTACTATGTAATCTATTGAGAATTTACTGAGTAAGTTACTAAGAATTTATTGACAATTTACTTAGACTTTGTGGATTAATTTATTGAGAATTTACTAAGTAATTTACTTGGAATTTATTAAACAATTTACTGAGAATCTATAAACTAATTTACTGAGAATTAACAAAGTAATTCACGAATTTTTTTTTGATAATTTTATGAGTAATTTACTATGAATTTACTGAGTAATTTATACCGAATTTTCTTAGAATTTATTAAATAATTTACTGAAAATTTACAGATAATTTACAAAGTAGTTTATAGAGAATTTATTGAAAACTTAACGCGTAATTTATTGAAAACTTACTACGAATTTATGGAGCAATTTGCTGAATAATTTACTAACAAATTACTTTGAATTTACCAAGAATTTATATAGAATTTTCTGAGAATTTATTGAGTAATTTGCTCATAATTTACTGATTAATTCACAAAAAAAAAATATTCTTGTAATTTTTTGAGAATTTACTCAGAATTTTCTGATAAATTACTAAGAATTTGCTGAATAATTTATAGAGAATTTTACGTGTAATTTACCAAGAAATTTCTTGAGTAATTTAGCAAGAATTTACTGAGAATTTATCGAGTAATTTACTGATAAATTACTGAATAATTCACTCATTAATTTACTTGGAATTTACTGAGAATTTAAGGAGTAATTTATTGAGAATTTATAAAATAATTTACAGATAATTTACCGTGTTATTTTCTTGGAATTTACAGAGTAATTTTCTAATAATTTACTGAGTAATTTGCTAAGTAATTGACCAAGAATTTTTTTAGAACTTATCGATAATTAACTGAGTAATTTACATAGAATTTGTCGAGAATTTACCGAGTAATTTACTGGGAATTAACCTATGAATTTACTTAGTAATTTATTTAGAATTTACTCAGTAAATTACTAAGAGTTTATTGAGAATTTACTGAGAATTTGTTGAGTAATTTTCTAGGAACTTACCAATCATTTACGAAGCAATTTACTGAGAATTTACCGAGTTATTTACCACGAATTTACTATAACTTTAATGGTAATTTGCTGAGTAATTTATTGAGAATTTACTGTGAATTTAATGAGTAATTTACTCATAATTTATTGAGAATTTTCTTAGAATTTATTGAAAACTTTCGGAGTAATTTACTTTGAATTCATTGAGTAATTCACCGATAATTAACTGAGTAATTTATGGAGAATTTATTGAAAATTTAACGAATAATTTACAGAGTAATTTTTTTTAAAAATTTCTGTGAATTTTCTGAGTAATTTACTGAGTAATTCACAAAAAAATTTCTAATGATTTTCTAAGAATTTACGCAGAATTTTCTAATAATTTACTGAATAATTTTCTGAGAATTTTACGTGTAATTTATTGAGAATTTTACTGAGTAATTTAATGAGAATTTACTGAGTAATTTATTGAGAATTTACTGCGAATTGACTAAGAAATTTTCTGATAAATTGTTAAGTTCTTCACTGGGCAATTTAGTTGCAAATTACTATGTAATCTATTGAGAATTTACTGAGTAAGTTACTAAGAATTTATTGACAATTTACTTAGACTTTGTGGATTAATTTATTGAGAATTTACTAAGTAATTTACTTGGAATTTATTGAACAATTTACTGAGAATCTATAAACTAATTTACTGAGAATTAACAAAGTAATTCACGAAATTTTTTTTGATAATTTTATGAGTAATTTACTATGAATTTACTGAGTAATTTATACAGAATTTTCTTAGAATTTATTAAATAATTTACTGAAAATTTACAGATAATTTACAAAGTAGTTTATAGAGAATTTATTGAAAACTTAACGCGTAATTTATTGAAAACTTACTACGAATTTATGGAGCAATTTGCTGAATAATTTACTAACAAATTACTTTGAATTTACCAAGAATTTATATAGAATTTTCTGAGAATTTATTGAGTAATTTGCTCATAATTTACTGATTAATTCACAAAAAAAAAATATTCTTGTAATTTTTTGAGAATTTACTCAGAATTTTCTGATAAATTACTAAGAATTTGCTGAATAATTTATTGAGAATTTAAGGAGTAATTTATTGAGAATTTATTAAATAATTTACAGATAATTTACCGTGTTATTTTCTTGGAATTTACAGAGTAATTTTCTAATAATTTACTGAGTAATTTGCTAAGTAATTGACTAGAATTTTTTTAGAACTTATCGATAATTAACTGAGTAATTTACAGAGAATTTGTCGAGAATTTACCGAGTAATTTACTGGGAATTAACCTATGAATTTACTTAGTAATTTATTTAGAATTTACTCAGTAAATTACTAAGAGTTTATTGAGAATTTACTGAGAATTTGTTGAGTAATTTTCTAGGAACTTACCAATCATTTACGAAGCAATTTACTGAGAATTTACCGAGTTATTTACCACGAATTTACTATAACTTTAATGGTAATTTGCTGAGTAATTTATTGAGAATTTACTGTGAATTTAATGAGTAATTTACTCATAATTTATTGAGAATTTTCTTAGAATTTATTGAAAACTTTCGGAGTAATTTACTTTGAATTCATTGAGTAATTCACCGATAATTAACTGAGTAATTTATGGAGAATTTATTGAAAATTTAACGAATAATTTACAGAGTAATTTTTTTTTAAAATTTCTGTGAATTTTCTGAGTAATTTACTGAGTAATTCACAAAAAAATTTCTAATGATTTTCTAAGAATTTACGCAGAATTTTCTAATAATTTACTGAATAATTTTCTGAGAATTTTACGTGTAATTTATTGAGAATTTTACTGAGTAATTTAATGAGAATTTACTGAGTAATTTATTGAGAATTTACTGCGAATTGACTAAGAAATTTACTGATAAATTGTTAAGTTCTTCACTGGGCAATTTAGTTGCAAATTACTATGTAATCTATTGAGAATTTACTGAGTAAGTTACTAAGAATTTATTGACAATTTACTTAGACTTTGTGGATTAATTTATTGAGAATTTACTAAGTAATTTACTTGGAATTTATTGAACAATTTACTGAGAATCTATAAACTAATTTACTGAGAATTAACAAAGTAATTCACGAAATTTTTTTTGATAATTTTATGAGTAATTTACTATGAATTTACTGAGTAATTTATACAGAATTTTCTTAGAATTTATTAAATAATTTACTGAAAATTTACAGATAATTTACAAAGTAGTTTATAGAGAATTTATTGAAAACTTAACGCGTAATTTATTGAAAACTTACTACGAATTTATGGAGCAATTTGCTGAATAATTTACTAACAAATTACTTTGAATTTACCAAGAATTTATATAGAATTTTCTGAGAATTTATTGAGTAATTTGCTCATAATTTACTGATTAATTCACAAAAAAAAAAATATTCTTGTAATTTTTTGAGAATTTACTCAGAATTTTCTGATAAATTACTAAGAATTTGCTGAATAATTTATAGAGAATTTTACGTGTAATTTACCAAGAAATTTCTTGAGTAATTTAGCAAGAATTTACTGAGAATTTATCGAGTAATTTACTGATAAATTACTGAATAATTCACTCATTAATTTACTTGGAATTTACTGAGAATTTAAGGAGTAATTTATTGAGAATTTATTAAATAATTTACAGATAATTTACCGTGTTATTTTCTTGGAATTTACAGAGTAATTTTCTAATAATTTACTGAGTAATTTGCTAAGTAATTGACCAAGAATTTTTTTAGAACTTATCGATAATTAACTGAGTAATTTACAGAGAATTTGTCGAGAATTTACCGAGTAATTTACTGGGAATTAACCTATGAATTTACTTAGTAATTTATTTAGAATTTACTCAGTAAATTACTAAGAGTTTATTGAGAATTTACTGAGAATTTGTTGAGTAATTTTCTAGGAACTTACCAATCATTTACGAAGCAATTTACTGAGAATTTACCGAGTTATTTACCACGAATTTACTATAACTTTAATGGTAATTTGCTGAGTAATTTATTGAGAATTTACTGTGAATTTAATGAGTAATTTACTCATAATTTATTGAGAATTTTCTTAGAATTTATTGAAAACTTTCGGAGTAATTTACTTTGAATTCATTGAGTAATTCACCGATAATTAACTGAGTAATTTATGGAGAATTTATTGAAAATTTAACGAATAATTTACAGAGTAATTTTTTTTAAAAATTTCTGTGAATTTTCTGAGTAATTTACTGAGTAATTCACAAAAAAATTTCTAATGATTTTCTAAGAATTTACGCAGAATTTTCTAATAATTTACTGAATAATTTTCTGAGAATTTTACGTGTAATTTATTGAGAATTTTACTGAGTAATTTAATGAGAATTTACTGAGTAATTTATTGAGAATTTACTGCGAATTGACTAAGAAATTTTCTGATAAATTGTTAAGTTCTTCACTGGGCAATTTAGTTGCAAATTACTATGTAATCTATTGAGAATTTACTGAGTAAGTTACTAAGAATTTATTGACAATTTACTTAGACTTTGTGGATTAATTTATTGAGAATTTACTAAGTAATTTACTTGGAATTTATTGAACAATTTACTGAGAATCTATAAACTAATTTACTGAGAATTAACAAAGTAATTCACGAAATTTTTTTTGATAATTTTATGAGTAATTTACTATGAATTTACTGAGTAATTTATACAGAATTTTCTTAGAATTTATTAAATAATTTACTAAAAATTTACAGATAATTTACAAAGTAGTTTATAGAGAATTTATTGAAAACTTAACGCGTAATTTATTGAAAACTTACTACGAATTTATGGAGCAATTTGCTGAATAATTTACTAACAAATTACTTTGAATTTACCAAGAATTTATATAGAATTTTCTGAGAATTTATTGAGTAATTTGCTCATAATTTACTGATTAATTCACAAAAAAAAAAATATTCTTGTAATTTTTTGAGAATTTACTCAGAATTTTCTGATAAATTACTAAGAATTTGCTGAATAATTTATAGAGAATTTTACGTGTAATTTACCAAGAAATTTCTTGAGTAATTTAGCAAGAATTTACTGAGAATTTATCGAGTAATTTACTGATAAATTACTGAATAATTCACTCATTAATTTACTTGGAATTTACTGAGAATTTAAGGAGTAATTTATTGAGAATTTATTAAATAATTTACAGATAATTTACCGTGTTATTTTCTTGGAATTTACAGAGTAATTTTCTAATAATTTACTGAGTAATTTGCTAAGTAATTGACTAGAATTTTTTTAGAACTTATCGATAATTAACTGAGTAATTTACAGAGAATTTGTCGAGAATTTACCGAGTAATTTACTGGGAATTAACCTATGAATTTACTTAGTAATTTATTTAGAATTTACTCAGTAAATTACTAAGAGTTTATTGAGAATTTACTGAGAATTTGTTGAGTAATTTTCTAGGAACTTACCAATCATTTACGAAGCAATTTACTGAGAATTTACCGAGTTATTTACCACGAATTTACTATAACTTTAATGGTAATTTGCTGAGTAATTTAGTGAGAATTTACTGTGAATTTAATGAGTAATTTACTCATAATTTATTGAGAATTTTCTTAGAATTTATTGAAAACTTTCGGAGTAATTTACTTTGAATTCATTGAGTAATTCACCGATAATTAACTGAGTAATTTATGGAGAATTTATTGAAAATTTAACGAATAATTTACAGAGTAATTTTTTTTTTAAAATTTCTGTGAATTTTCTGAGTAATTAACAAAAAAATTTCTAATGATTTTCTAAGAATTTACGCAGAATTTTCTAATAATTTACTGAATAATTTTCTGAGAATTTTACGTGTAATTTATTGAGAATTTTACTGAGTAATTTAATGAGAATTTACTGAGTAATTTATTGAGAATTTACTGCGAATTGACTAAGAAATTTACTGATAAATTGTTAAGTTCTTCACTGGGCAATTTAGTTGCAAATTACTATGTAATCTATTGAGAATTTACTGAGTAAGTTACTAAGAATTTATTGACAATTTACTTAGACTTTGTGGATTAATTTATTGAGAATTTACTAAGTAGTTTACTTGGAATTTATTGAATAATTTACTAAGAATCTATAAACTAATTTACTGAGAATTAACAAAGTAATTCACGAAATTTTTTTTGATAATTTTATGAGTAATTTACTATGAATTTACTGAGTAATTTATACAGAATTTTCTTAGAATTTATTAAATAATTTACTGAAAATTTACAGATAATTTACAAAGTAGTTTATAGAGAATTTATTGAAAACTTAACGCGTAATTTATTGAAAACTTACTACGAATTTATGGAGCAATTTGCTGAATAATTTACTAACAAATTACTTTGAATTTACCAAGAATTTATATAGAATTTTCTGAGAATTTATTGAGTAATTTGCTCATAATTTACTGATTAATTCACAAAAAAAAAATATTCTTGTAATTTTTTGAGAATTTACTCAGAATTTTCTGATAAATTACTAAGAATTTGCTGAATAATTTATAGAGAATTTTACGTGTAATTTACCAAGAAATTTCTTGAGTAATTTAGCAAGAATTTACTGAGAATTTATCGAGTAATTTACTGATAAATTACTGAATAATTCACTCATTAATTTACTTGGAATTTACTGAGAATTTAAGGAGTAATTTATTGAGAATTTATTAAATAATTTACAGATAATTTACCGTGTTATTTTCTTGGAATTTACAGAGTAATTTTCTAATAATTTACTGAGTAATTTGCTAAGTAATTGACCAAGAATTTTTTTAGAACTTATCGATAATTAACTGAGTAATTTACAGAGAATTTGTCGAGAATTTACCGAGTAATTTACTGGGAATTAACCTATGAATTTACTTAGTAATTTATTTAGAATTTACTCAGTAAATTACTAAGAGTTTATTGAGAATTTACTGAGAATTTGTTGAGTAATTTTCTAGGAACTTACCAATCATTTACGAAGCAATTTACTGAGAATTTACCGAGTTATTTACCACGAATTTACTATAACTTTAATGGTAATTTGCTGAGTAATTTATTGAGAATTTACTGTGAATTTAATGAGTAATTTACTCATAATTTATTGAGAATTTTCTTAGAATTTATCGAAAACTTTCGAAGTAATTTACTTTGAATTCATTGAGTAATTCACCGATAATTAACTGAGTAATTTATGGAGAATTTATTGAAAATTTAACGAATAATTTACAGAGTAATTTTTTTTAAAAATTTCTGTGAATTTTCTGAGTAATTTACTGAGTAATTCACAAAAAAATTTCTAATGATTTTCTAAGAATTTACGCAGAATTTTCTAATAATTTACTGAATAATTTTCTGAGAATTTTACGTGTAATTTATTGAGAATTTTACTGAGTAATTTAATGAGAATTTACTGAGTAATTTATTGAGAATTTACTGCGAATTGACTAAGAAATTTACTGATAAATTGTTAAGTTCTTCACTGGGCAATTTAGTTGCAAATTACTATGTAATCTATTGAGAATTTACTGAGTAAGTTACTAAGAATTTATTGACAATTTACTTAGACTTTGTGGATTAATTTATTGAGAATTTACTAAGTAATTTACTTGGAATTTATTGAACAATTTACTGAGAATCTATAAACTAATTTACTGAGAATTAACAAAGTAATTCACGAAATTTTTTTTGATAATTTTATGAGTAATTTACTATGAATTTACTGAGTAATTTATACAGAATTTTCTTAGAATTTATTAAATAATTTACTGAAAATTTACAGATAATTTACAAAGTAGTTTATAGAGAATTTATTGAAAACTTAACGCGTAATTTATTGAAAACTTACTACGAATTTATGGAGCAATTTGCTGAATAATTTACTAACAAATTACTTTGAATTTACCAAGAATTTATATAGAATTTTCTGAGAATTTATTGAGTAATTTGCTCATAATTTACTGATTAATTCACAAAAAAAAATATTCTTGTAATTTTTTGAGAATTTACTCAGAATTTTCTGATAAATTACTAAGAATTTGCTGAATAATTTATAGAGAATTTTACGTGTAATTTACCAAGAAATTTCTTGAGTAATTTAGCAAGAATTTACTGAGAATTTATCGAGTAATTTACTGATAAATTACTGAATAATTCACTCATTAATTTACTTGGAATTTACTGAGAATTTAAGGAGTAATTTATTGAGAATTTATTAAATAATTTACAGATAATTTACCGTGTTATTTTCTTGGAATTTACAGAGTAATTTTCTAATAATTTACTGAGTAATTTGCTAAGTAATTGACCAAGAATTTTTTTAGAACTTATCGATAATTAACTGAGTAATTTACAGAGAATTTGTCGAGAATTTACCGAGTAATTTACTGGGAATTAACCTATGAATTTACTTAGTAATTTATTTAGAATTTACTCAGTAAATTACTAAGAGTTTATTGAGAATTTACTGAGAATTTGTTGAGTAATTTTCTAGGAACTTACCAATCATTTACGAAGCAATTTACTGAGAATTTACCGAGTTATTTACCACGAATTTACTATAACTTTAATGGTAATTTGCTGAGTAATTTATTGAGAATTTACTGTGAATTTAATGAGTAATTTACTCATAATTTATTGAGAATTTTCTTAGAATTTATTGAAAACTTTCGGAGTAATTTACTTTGAATTCATTGAGTAATTCACCGATAATTAATTGAGTAATTTATGGAGAATTTATTGAAAATTTAACGAATAATTTACAGAGTAATTTTTTTTTAAAATTTCTGTGAATTTTCTGAGTAATTTACTGAGTAATTCACAAAAAAATTTCTAATGATTTTCTAAGAATTTACGCAGAATTTTCTAATAATTTACTGAATAATTTTCTGAGAATTTTACGTGTAATTTATTGAGAATTTTACTGAGTAATTTAATGAGAATTTACTGAGTAATTTATTGAGAATTTACTGCGAATTGACTAAGAAATTTACTGATAAATTGTTAAGTTCTTCACTGGGCAATTTAGTTGCAAATTACTATGTAATCTATGGCGATCCCGGTATTCCCTGCTATTGTTTAATCGCAATCCGGACTCGGTTCCGTGGATTCGTTGTTGTTTTATTCTCGTTTCTATCCCTTACTCTTTGTGTTAGAGTTTTGGGTTGTGTTGGGCAAGTTGGGAATAAGTTGGTTGTGTTTTAAAACTTAGAATTTTTGCCCAGGTTTTGGTCTCTACGCTCGAGCGGCGATTTGACGCTCGAGCGGGTTTTTGTTGTTGCCTTTCCGCTCGAGCGGTAGTTGGGACGCTCGAGCGTGAAGTTCCTCCTCTCAGCATTTTCGTCGTCTGCAGAAAATTCTGGGAGAGTGCATCCGGCGCTCGAGCGGATATTTGGACGCTCGAGCGTGAACCTGTGTCTGACGCTCGAGCGGGGTGTTGTACGCTCGAGCGGACCTGTTTTATATCAGTTCGTGAAATCACCTTTTTTGTTCACTTTTCAACATCCTTTCTCTCTCTTACTTTTCCAAAAAGCTATTTTGAGAGCTCCTCTCACAAAAACCCTAACTTCTCTCTTAGATTTGATCTAGTAGAAGTTGTTTTCTCACCTTGAGCCTTTACAAAAGTTGTGTTGATCGTCGAGGGTTACCTTTTAATCTGAAAATTTCGGGATTTGGAGCACTTCCGTTTCTTCACCTCCTTCGTTGGGTCCCATTATTTGAGGTAGGGATAACCTACTCCATCTTATGAGCTTTGTCTTTAAATTTTAGCATTTTGATATGTTGGGGGTTGTTGGGTAATTTTGAGAAAGTTTGGGCCTTTGTGCAATTTCACAAAAGTTGGGGTTTTAAATATATAAACCTGTACGCATGTTAGGCATAGGGAAATGAGATTAATGTTGGTACATTGATGGAAATGGAACCTTAGAGTTGTTTTGTGAATTATGGTAATTTGCCCTAATTGGTTTAATTTAATTAATGCATATAATTAATTGAAGAAAACGAGGAATTGAATTGAAAATGTTGATATATTATCCATTTGTGCATTTATTTCCTGCTTAGAAATAATTGCTTTGGGCTACCGGTGGAGGGTAGTGTTGATTGTTGTAGACAATGCATGATGATTAGGCAAACTAGAACTAATCAATTGGTTGTGTCATAGAGTATGACAGTTGATAGAATACATTAACTTTATGTATTGATTGATTGGGTATATGATCAATGTGTTTATATGCATTATGTGTAGATGGTTGATAGAATACATTAACTTTATGTATTGATTGATTGCGTGTATGATTCTGTGTTTATATGCATTGCTTGTGTATGGGAGGAGATGGGGGATGTACTCCACGGTTTAGGGGAAGATGGGGGATGTACCTCTAAACCGGTTAATGGTTTAGGGGAAGATGGGGGATGTACCTCTAAACCGGTTGTTGGAATGTTGATATAGCTCATATGCTTATCGGTTGAAGTGTTGATACAGCTCATATGCTTATCTATCGGAATGTTGATACAGCTCATATGCTTATCTGTTGTAGTAGTGATATAGCTCATATGCTTATCTATTGAAAAGTTTGTTTGATTTGATATAGCACTAAAATGTATATCATCATTGTTTGCAAAGTATGGGAGTAGTTTATGTGTTATTGATACAACACCATAATGTGTATCCACCTTGGATTTCGAAAATGTTCTAGTGATGAACTATAATCTCATCGAATGTTCTGGCCAGAGTACTGAGCCTTGTTTTCAAACTCAAAGTTGAACAAAAATGAAAAGTGAATTGTAACATAGACTTGGCTGTCATGGAAACGTAGGGAGATGTAAATGAAAGTGTCAGTGTTGACCATCTATCAGTTGCTAATCTTTTAGTCATTGTTCATGGTTGGTTTAGTGTATTTCTACTGGGCTGTGGCTCACCCTATATGGGAATATCATTTTCAGGTACAGGTAGCATGCCACCTCCAAGGACGTAGCTTGGGAGGCCAGAGGCGGACTTTTTGTCGTTTTACTTTTGATGTATTACATGTAAATTCAAGCCAAGGGCTTAACGTGTGTGAGTTAGTACTCTTTTGTTGTAACCAAGTGTTAACTTGGAAAGCTGTAAGCCCATAGGGCATTTGCTTTTGTTGTTAATATGTAATACTTCTTGTAATGAAACTCTGATAAATGAAAGAATGTGGAACCTTTGAATATCAATGCATGTCTTATTTAATGGGTTTAAAGTTATTATTTTGAGGGCGTTACATAATCTATTGAGAATTTACTGAGTAAGTTACTAAGAATTTATTGACAATTTACTTAGACTTTGTGGATTAATTTATTGAGAATTTACTAAGTAATTTACTTGGAATTTATTGAATAATTTACTGAGAATCTATAAACTAATTTACTGAGAATTAACAAAGTAATTCACGAAATGTTTTTTGATAATTTTATGAGTAATTTACTATGAATTTACTGAGTAATTTATACAGAATTTTCTTAGAATTTATTAAATAATTTACTGAAAATTTACAGATAATTTACAAAGTAGTTTATAGAGAATTTATTGAAAACTTAACGCATAATTTATTGAAAACTTACTACGAATTTATGGAGCAATTTGCTGAATAATTTACTAACAAATTACTTTGAATTTACCAAGAATTTATATAGAATTTTCTGAGAATTTATTGAGTAATTTGCTCATAATTTACTGATTAATTCACAAAAAAAAAAATATTCTTGTAATTTTTTGAGAATTTACTCAGAATTTTCTGATAAATTACTAAGAATTTGCTGAATAATTTATAGAGAATTTTACGTGTAATTTACCAAGAAATTTCTTGAGTAATTTAGCAAGAATTTACTGAGAATTTATCGAGTAATTTACCGATAAATTACTGAGAATTTAAGGAGTAATTTGTTGAGAATTTACTCAGTAATTTGCTTAGAATTTATTAAATAATTTACAGATAATTTACCGTGTTATTTTCTTGGAATTTACAGAGTAGTTTTCTAATAATTTACTGAGTAATTTGCTAAGTAATTGACCAAGAATTTTTTTAGAACTTATCGATAATTAACTGAGTAATTTACAGAGAATTTGTCGAGAATTTACCGAGTAATTTACTGGGAATTAACCTATGAATTTACTTAGTAATTTATTTAGAATTTACTCAGTAAATTACTAAGAGTTTATTGAGAATTTACTGAGAATTTGTTGAGTAATTTTCTAGGAACTTACCAATCATTTACGAAGCAATTTACTGAGAATTTACCGAGTTATTTACCACGAATTTACTATAACTTTAATGGTAATTTGCTGAATAATTTATTGAGAATTTACTGTGAATTTAATGAGTAATTTACTCATAATTTATTGAGAATTTTCTTAGAATTTATTGAAAACTTTCGGAGTAATTTACTTTGAATTCATTGAGTAATTCACCGATAATTAACTGAGTAATTTATGGAGAATTTATTGAAAATTTAACGAATAATTTACAGAGTAATTTTTTTTTAAAATTTCTGTGAATTTTCTGAGTAATTCACAAAAAAATTTCTAATGATTTTCTAAGAATTTACGCAGAATTTTCTAATAATTTACTGAATAATTTTCTGAGAATTTTACGTGTAATTTATTGAGAATTTTACTGAGTAATTTAATGAGAATTTACTGAGTAATTTATTGAGAATTTACTGCGAATTGACTAAGAAATTTACTGATAAATTGTTAAGTTCTTCACTGGGCAATTTAGTTGCAAATTACTATGTAATCTATTGAGAATTTACTGAGTAAGTTACTAAGAATTTATTGACAATTTACTTAGACTTTGTGGATTAATTTATTGAGAATTTACTAAGTAATTTACTTGGAATTTATTGAATAATTTACTGAGAATCTATAAACTAATTTACTGAGAATTAACAAAGTAATTCACGAAATTTTTTTTGATAATTTTATGAGTAATTTACGATGAATTTACTGAGTAATTTATACAGAATTTTCTTAGAATTTATTAAATAATTTACTGAAAATTTACAGATAATTTACAAAGTAGTTTATAGAGAATTTATTGAAAACTTAACGCGTAATTTATTGAAAACTTACTACGAATTTATGGAGCAATTTGCTGAATAATTTACTAACAAATTACTTTGAATTTACCAAGAATTTATATAGAATTTTCTGAGAATTTATTGAGTAATTTGCTCATAATTTACTGATTAATTCACAAAAAAAAAATATTCTTGTAATTTTTTGAGAATTTACTCAGAATTTTCTGATAAATTACTAAGAATTTGCTGAATAATTTATAGAGAATTTTACGTGTAATTTACCAAGAAATTTCTTGAGTAATTTAGCAAGAATTTACTGAGAATTTATCGAGTAATTTACTGATAAATTACTGAATAATTCACTCATTAATTTACTTGGAATTTACTGAGAATTTAAGGAGTAATTTGTTGAGAATTTACTCAGTAATTTGCTTAGAATTTATTAAATAATTTACAGATAATTTACCGTGTTATTTTCTTGGAATTTACAGAGTAATTTTCTAATAATTTACTGAGTAATTTGCTAAGTAATTGACCAAGAATTTTTTTAGAACTTATCGATAATTAACTGAGTAATTTACAGAGAATTTGTCGAGAATTTACCGAGTAATTTACTGGGAATTAACCTATGAATTTACTTAGTAATTTATTTAGAATTTACTCAGTAAATTACTAAGAGTTTATTGAGAATTTACTGAGAATTTGTTGAGTAATTTTCTAGGAACTTACCAATCATTTACGAAGCAATTTACTGAGAATTTACCAAGTTATTTACCACGAATTTACTATAACTTTAATGGTAATTTGCTGAGTAATTTATTGAGAATTTACTGTGAATTTAATGAGTAATTTACTCATAATTTATTGAGAATTTTCTTAGAATTTATTGAAAACTTTCGGAGTAATTTACTTTGAATTCATTGAGTAATTCACCGATAATTAACTGAGTAATTTATGGAGAATTTATTGAAAATTTAACGAATAATTTACAGAGTAATTTTTTTTTAAAATTTCTGTGAATTTTCTGAGTAATTCACAAAAAAATTTCTAATGATTTTCTAAGAATTTACGCAGAATTTTCTAATAATTTACTGAATAATTTTCTGAGAATTTTACGTGTAATTTATTGAGAATTTTACTGAGTAATTTAATGAGAATTTACTGAGTAATTTATTGAGAATTTACTGCGAATTGACTAAGAAATTTACTGATAAATTGTTAAGTTCTTCACTGGGCAATTTAGTTGCAAATTACTATGTAATCTATTGAGAATTTACTGAGTAAGTTACTAAGAATTTATTGACAATTTACTTAGACTTTGTGGATTAATTTATTGAGAATTTACTAAGTAATTTACTTGGAATTTATTGAATAATTTACTGAGAATCTATAAACTAATTTACTGAGAATTAACAAAGTAATTCACGAAATTTTTTTTGATAATTTTATGAGTAATTTACTATGAATTTACTGAGTAATTTATACAGAATTTTCTTAGAATTTATTAAATAATTTACTGAAAATTTACAGATAATTTACAAAGTAGTTTATAGAGAATTTATTGAAAACTTAACGCGTAATTTATTGAAAACTTACTACGAATTTATGGAGCAATTTGCTGAATAATTTACTAACAAATTACTTTGAATTTACCAAGAATTTATATAGAATTTTCTGAGAATTTATTGAGTAATTTGCTCATAATTTACTGATTAATTCACAAAAAAAAAAAAATATTCTTGTAATTTTTTGAGAATTTACTCAGAATTTTCTGATAAATTACTAAGAATTTGCTGAATAATTTATAGAGAATTTTACGTGTAATTTACCAAGAAATTTCTTGAGTAATTTAGCAAGAATTTACTGAGAATTTATCGAGTAATTTACTGATAAATTACTGAATAATTCACTCATTAATTTACTTGGAATTTACTGAGAATTTAAGGAGTAATTTGTTGAGAATTTACTCAGTAATTTGCTTAGAATTTATTAAATAATTTACCGTGTTATTTTCTTGGAATTTACAGAGTAATTTTCTAATAATTTACTGAGTAATTTGCTAAGTAATTGACCAAGAATTTTTTTAGAACTTATCGATAATTAACTGAGTAATTTACAGAGAATTTGTCGAGAATTTACCGAGTAATTTACTGGGAATTAACCTATGAATTTACTTAGTAATTTATTTAGAATTTACTCAGTAAATTACTAGGAGTTTATTGAGAATTTACTGAGAATTTGTTGAGTAATTTTCTAGGAACTTACCAATCATTTACGAAGCAATTTACTGAGAATTTACCGAGTTATTTACCACGAATTTACTATAACTTTAATGGTAATTTGCTGAGTAATTTATTGAGAATTTACTGTGAATTTAATGAGTAATTTACTCATAATTTATTGAGAATTTTCTTAGAATTTATTGAAAACTTTCGGAGTAATTTACTTTGAATTCATTGAGTAATTCACCGATAATTAACTGAGTAATTTATGGAGAATTTATTGAAAATTTAACGAATAATTTACAGAGTAATTTTTTTTTAAAATTTCTGTGAATTTTCTGAGTAATTCACAAAAAAATTTCTAATGATTTTCTAAGAATTTACGCAGAATTTTCTAATAATTTACTGAATAATTTTCTGAGAATTTTACGTGTAATTTATTGAGAATTTTACTGAGTAATTTAATGAGAATTTACTGAGTAATTTATTGAGAATTTACTGCGAATTGACTAAGAAATTTACTGATAAATTGTTAAGTTCTTCACTGGGCAATTTAGTTGCAAATTATTATGTAATCTATTGAGAATTTACTGAGTAAGTTACTAAGAATTTATTGACAATTTACTTAGACTTTGTGGATTAATTTATTGAGAATTTACTAAGTAGTTTACTTGGAATTTATTGAATAATTTACTGAGAATCTATAAACTAATTTACTGAGAATTAACAAAGTAATTCACGAAATTTTTTTTGATAATTTTATGAGTAATTTACTATGAATTTACTGAGTAATTTATACAGAATTTTCTTAGAATTTATTAAATAATTTACTGAAAATTTACAGATAATTTACAAAGTAGTTTATAGAGAATTTATTGAAAACTTAACGCGTAATTTATTGAAAACTTACTACGAATTTATGGAGCAATTTGCTGAATAATTTACTAACAAATTACTTTGAATTTACCAAGAATTTATATAGAATTTTCTGAGAATTTATTGAGTAATTTGCTCATAATTTACTGATTAATTCACAAAAAAAAAAATATTCTTGTAATTTTTTGAGAATTTACTCCGAATTTTCTGATAAATTACTAAGAATTTGCTGAATAATTTATAGAGAATTTTACGTGTAATTTACCAAGAAATTTCTTGAGTAATTTAGCAAGAATTTACTGAGAATTTATCGAGTAATTTACTGATAAATTACCGAATAATTCACTCATTAATTTACTTGGAATTTACTGAGAATTTAAGGAGTAATTTGTTGAGAATTTACTCAGTAATTTGCGTAGAATTTATTAGATAATTTACCGTGTTATTTTCTTGGAATTTACAGAGTAATTTTCTAATAATTTACTGAGTAATTTGCTAAGTAATTGACCAAGAATTTTTTTAGAACTTATCGATAATTAACTGAGTAATTTACAGAGAATTTGTCGAGAATTTACCGAGTAATTTACTGGGAATTAACCTATGAATTTACTTAGTAATTTATTTAGAATTTACTCAGTAAATTACTAGGAGTTTATTGAGAATTTACTGAGAATTTGTTGAGTAATTTTCTAGGAACTTACCAATCATTTAGGAAGCAATTTACTGAGAATTTACCGAGTTATTTACCACGAATTTACTATAACTTTAATGGTAATTTGCTGAGTAATTTATTGAGAATTTACTGTGAATTTAATGAGTAATTTACTCATAATTTATTGAGAATTTTCTTAGAATTTATTGAAAACTTTCGGAGTAATTTACTTTGAATTCATTGAGTAATTCACCGATAATTAACTGAGTAATTTATGGAGAATTTATTGAAAATTTAACGAATAATTTACAGAGTAATTTTTTTTTTAAAATTTCTGTGAATTTTCTGAGTAATTCACAAAAAAATTTCTAATGATTTTCTAAGAATTTACGCAGAATTTTCTAATAATTTACTGAATAATTTTCTGAGAATTTTACGTGTAATTTATTGAGAATTTTACTGAGTAATTTAATGAGAATTTACTGAGTAATTTATTGAGAATTTACTGCGAATTGACTAAGAAATTTACTGATAAATTGTTAAGTTCTTCACTGGGCAATTTAGTTGCAAATTACTATGTAATCTATTGAGAATTTACTGAGTAAGTTACTAAGAATTTATTGACAATTTACTTAGAGTTTGTGGATTAATTTATTGAGAATTTACTAAGTAGTTTACTTGGAATTTATTGAATAATTTACTAAGAATCTATAAACTAATTTACTGAGAATTAACAAAGTAATTCACGAAATTTTTTTTGATAATTTTATGAGTAATTTACTATGAATTTACTGAGTAATTTATACAGAATTTTCTTAGAATTTATTAAATAATTTACTGAAAATTTACAGATAATTTACAAAGTAGTTTATAGAGAATTTATTGAAAACTTAACGCGTAATTTATTGAAAACTTACTACGAATTTATGGAGCAATTTGCTGAATAATTTACTAACAAATTACTTTGAATTTACCAAGAATTTATATAGAATTTTCTGAGAATTTATTGAGTAATTTGCTCATAATTTACTGATTAATTCACAAAAAAAAAATATTCTTGTAATTTTTTGAGAATTTACTCAGAATTTTCTGATAAATTACTAAGAATTTGCTGAATAATTTATAGAGAATTTTACGTGTAATTTACCAAGAAATTTCTTGAGTAATTTAGCAAGAATTTACTGAGAATTTATCGAGTAATTTACTGATAAATTACTGAATAATTCACTCATTAATTTACTTGGAATTTACTGAGAATTTAAGGAGTAATTTGTTGAGAATTTACTCAGTAATTTGCTTAGAATTTATTAAATAATTTACAGATAATTTACCGTGTTATTTTCTTGGAATTTACAGAGTAATTTTCTAATAATTTACTGAGTAATTTGCTAAGTAATTGACCAAGAATTTTTTTAGAACTTATCGATAATTAACTGAGTAATTTACAGAGAATTTGTCGAGAATTTACCGAGTAATTTACTGGGAATTAACCTATGAATTTACTTAGTAATTTATTTAGAATTTACTCAGTAAATTACTAGGAGTTTATTGAGAATTTACTGAGAATTTGTTGAGTAATTTTCTAGGAACTTACCAATCATTTACGAAGCAATTTACTGAGAATTTACCGAGTTATTTACCACGAATTTACTATAACTTTAATGGTAATTTGCTGAGTAATTTATTGAGAATTTACTGTGAATTTAATGAGTAATTTACTCATAATTTATTGAGAATTTTCTTAGAATTTATTGAAAACTTTCGGAGTAATTTACTTTGAATTCATTGAGTAATTCACCGATAATTAACTGAGTAATTTATGGAGAATTTATTGAAAATTTAACGAATAATTTACAGAGCAATTTTTTTTTAAAATTTCTGTGAATTTTCTGAGTAATTCACAAAAAAATTTCTAATGATTTTCTAAGAATTTACGCAGAATTTTCTAATAATTTACTGAATAATTTTCTGAGAATTTTACGTGTAATTTATTGAGAATTTTACTGAGTAATTTAATGAGAATTTACTGAGTAATTTATTGAGAATTTACTGCGAATTGACTAAGAAATTTACTGATAAATTGTTAAGTTCTTCACTGGGCAATTTAGTTGCAAATTACTATGTAATCTATTGAGAATTTACTGAGTAAGTTACTAAGAATTTATTGACAATTTACTTAGACTTTGTGGATTAATTTATTGAGAATTTACTAAGTAGTTTACTTGGAATTTATTGAATAATTTACTGAGAATCTATAAACTAATTTACTGAGAATTAACAAAGTAATTCACGAAATTTTTTTTGATAATTTTATGAGTAATTTACTATGAATTTACTGAGTAATTTATACAGAATTTTCTTAGAATTTATTAAATAATTTACTGAAAATTTACAGATAATTTACAAAGTAGTTTATAGAGAATTTATTGAAAACTTAACGCGTAATTTATTGAAAACTTACTACGAATTTATGGAGCAATTTGCTGAATAATTTACTAACAAATTACTTTGAATTTACCAAGAATTTATATAGAATTTTCTGAGAATTTATTGAGTAATTTGCTCATAATTTACTGATTAATTCACAAAAAAAAAAATATTCTTGTAATTTTTTGAGAATTTACTCAGAATTTTCTGATAAATTACTAAGAATTTGCTGAATAATTTATAGAGAATTTTACGTGTAATTTACCAAGAAATTTCTTGAGTAATTTAGCAAGAATTTACTGAGAATTTATCGAGTAATTTACTGATAAATTACTGAATAATTCACTCATTAATTTACTTGGAATTTACTGAGAATTTAAGGAGTAATTTGTTGAGAATTTACTCAGTAATTTGCTTAGAATTTATTAAATAATTTACAGATAATTTACCGTGTTATTTTCTTGGAATTTACAGAGTAATTTTCTAATAATTTACTGAGTAATTTGCTAAGTAATTGACCAAGAATTTTTTTAGAACTTATCGATAATTAACTGAGTAATTTACAGAGAATTTGTCGAGAATTTACCGAGTAATTTACTGGGAATTAACCTATGAATTTACTTAGTAATTTATTTAGAATTTACTCAGTAAATTACTAGGAGTTTATTGAGAATTTACTGAGAATTTGTTGAGTAATTTTCTAGGAACTTACCAATCATTTACGAAGCAATTTACTGAGAATTTACCGAGTTATTTACCACGAATTTACTATAACTTTAATGGTAATTTGCTGAGTAATTTATTGAGAATTTACTGTGAATTTAATGAGTAATTTACTCATAATTTATTGAGAATTTTCTTAGAATTTATTGAAAACTTTCGGAGTAATTTACTTTGAATTCATTGAGTAATTCACCGATAATTAACTGAGTAATTTATGGAGAATTTATTGAAAATTTAACGAATAATTTACAGAGTAATTTTTTTTTAAAATTTCTGTGAATTTTCTGAGTAATTCACAAAAAAATTTCTAATGATTTTCTAAGAATTTACGCAGAATTTTCTAATAATTTACTGAATAATTTTCTGAGAATTTTACGTGTAATTTATTGAGAATTTTACTGAGTAATTTAATGAGAATTTACTGAGTAATTTATTGAGAATTTACTGCGAATTGACTAAGAAATTTACTGATAAATTGTTAAGTTCTTCACTGGGCAATTTAGTTGCAAATTACTATGTAATCTATTGAGAATTTACTGAGTAAGTTACTAAGAATTTATTGACAATTTACTTAGACTTTGTGGATTAATTTATTGAGAATTTACTAAGTAATTTACTTGGAATTTATTGAATAATTTACTGAGAATCTATAAACTAATTTACTGAGAATTAACAAAGTAATTCACGAATTTTTTTTTGATAATTTTATGAGTAATTTACTATGAATTTACTGAGTAATTTATACAGAATTTTCTTAGAATTTATTAAATAATTTACTGAAAATTTACAGATAATTTGCAAAGTAGTTTATAGAGAATTTATTGAAAACTTAACGCGTAATTTATTGAAAACTTACTACGAATTTATGGAGCAATTTGCTGAATAATTTACTAACAAATTACTTTGAATTTACCAAGAATTTATATAGAATTTTCTGAGAATTTATTGAGTAATTTGCTCATAATTTACTGATTAATTCACAAAAAAAAAAAATATTCTTGTAATTTTTTGAGAATTTACTCAGAATTTTCTGATAAATTACTAAGAATTTGCTGAATAATTTATAGAGAATTTTACGTGTAATTTACCAAGAAATTTCTTGAGTAATTTAGCAAGAATTTACTGAGAATTTATCGAGTAATTTACTGATAAATTACTGAATAATTCACTCATTAATTTACTTGGAATTTACTGAGAATTTAAGGAGTAATTTGTTGAGAATTTACTCAGTAATTTGCTTAGAATTTATTAGATAATTTACCGTGTTATTTTCTTGGAATTTACAGAGTAATTTTCTAATAATTTACTGAGTAATTTGCTAAGTAATTGACCAAGAATTTTTTTAGAACTTATCGATAATTAACTGAGTAATTTACAGAGAATTTGTCGAGAATTTACCGAGTAATTTACTGGGAATTAACCTATGAATTTACTTAGTAATTTATTTAGAATTTACTCAGTAAATTACTAGGAGTTTATTGAGAATTTACTGAGAATTTGTTGAGTAATTTTCTAGGAACTTACCAATCATTTACGAAGCAATTTACTGAGAATTTACCGAGTTATTTACCACGAATTTACTATAACTTTAATGGTAATTTGCTGAGTAATTTATTGAGAATTTACTGTGAATTTAATGAGTAATTTACTCATAATTTATTGAGAATTTTCTTAGAATTTATTGAAAACTTTCGGAGTAATTTACTTTGAATTCATTGAGTAATTCACCGATAATTAACTGAGTAATTTATGGAGAATTTATTGAAAATTTAACGAATAATTTACAGAGCAATTTTTTTTTAAAATTTCTGTGAATTTTCTGAGTAATTCACAAAAAAATTTCTAATGATTTTCTAAGAATTTACGCAGAATTTTCTAATAATTTACTGAATAATTTTCTGAGAATTTTACGTGTAATTTATTGAGAATTTTACTAAGTAATTTAATGAGAATTTACTGAGTAATTTATTGAGAATTTACTGCGAATTGACTAAGAAATTTACTGATAAATTGTTAAGTTCTTCACTGGGCAATTTAGTTGCAAATTACTATGTAATCTATTGAGAATTTACTGAGTAAGTTACTAAGAATTTATTGACAATTTACTTAGACTTTGTGGATTAATTTATTGAGAATTTACTAAGTAGTTTACTTGGAATTTATTGAATAATTTACTGAGAATCTATAAACTAATTTACTGAGAATTAACAAAGTAATTCACGAAATTTTTTTTGATAATTTTATGAGTAATTTACTATGAATTTACTGAGTAATTTATACAGAATTTTCTTAGAATTTATTAAATAATTTACTGAAAATTTACAGATAATTTACAAAGTAGTTTATAGAGAATTTATTGAAAACTTAACGCGTAATTTATTGAAAACTTACTACGAATTTATGGAGCAATTTGCTGAATAATTTACTAACAAATTACTTTGAATTTACCAAGAATTTATATAGAATTTTCTGAGAATTTATTGAGTAATTTGCTCATAATTTACTGATTAATTCACAAAAAAAAAAAATATTCTTGTAATTTTTTGAGAATTTACTCAGAATTTTCTGATAAATTACTAAGAATTTGCTGAATAATTTATAGAGAATTTTACGTGTAATTTACCAAGAAATTTCTTGAGTAATTTAGCAAGAATTTACTGAGAATTTATCGAGTAATTTACTGATAAATTACTGAATAATTCACTCATTAATTTACTTGGAATTTACTGAGAATTTAAGGAGTAATTTGTTGAGAATTTACTCAGTAATTTGCTTAGAATTTATTAGATAATTTACCGTGTTATTTTCTTGGAATTTACAGAGTAATTTTCTAATAATTTACTGAGTAATTTGCTAAGTAATTGACCAAGAATTTTTTTAGAACTTATCGATAATTAACTGAGTAATTTACAGAGAATTTGTCGAGAATTTACCGAGTAATTTACTGGGAATTAACCTATGAATTTACTTAGTAATTTATTTAGAATTTACTCAGTAAATTACTAGGAGTTTATTGAGAATTTACTGAGAATTTGTTGAGTAATTTTCTAGGAACTTACCAATCATTTACGAAGCAATTTACTGAGAATTTACCGAGTTATTTACCACGAATTTACTATAACTTTAATGGTAATTTGCTGAGTAATTTATTGAGAATTTACTGTGAATTTAATGAGTAATTTACTCATAATTTATTGAGAATTTTCTTAGAATTTATTGAAAACTTTCGGAGTAATTTACTTTGAATTCATTGAGTAATTCACCGATAATTAACTGAGTAATTTATGGAGAATTTATTGAAAATTTAACGAATAATTTACAGAGCAATTTTTTTTTAAAATTTCTGTGAATTTTCTGAGTAATTCACAAAAAAATTTCTAATGATTTTCTAAGAATTTACGCAGAATTTTCTAATAATTTACTGAATAATTTTCTGAGAATTTTACGTGTAATTTATTGAGAATTTTACTGAGTAATTTAATGAGAATTTACTGAGTAATTTATTGAGAATTTACTGCGAATTGACTAAGAAATTTACTGATAAATTGTTAAGTTCTTCACTGGGCAATTTAGTTGCAAATTACTATGTAATCTATTGAGAATTTACTGAGTAAGTTACTAAGAATTTATTGACAATTTACTTAGACTTTGTGGATTAATTTATTGAGAATTTACTAAGTAGTTTACTTGGAATTTATTGAATAATTTACTGAGAATCTATAAACTAATTTACTGAGAATTAACAAAGTAATTCACGAAATTTTTTTTGATAATTTTATGAGTAATTTACTATGAATTTACTGAGTAATTTATACAGAATTTTCTTAGAATTTATTAAATAATTTACTGAAAATTTACAGATAATTTGCAAAGTAGTTTATAGAGAATTTATTGAAAACTTAACGCGTAATTTATTGAAAACTTACTATGAATTTATGGAGCAATTTGCTGAATAATTTACTAACAAATTACTTTGAATTTACCAAGAATTTATATAGAATTTTCTGAGAATTTATTGAGTAATTTGCTCATAATTTACTGATTAATTCACAAAAAAAAAAATATTCTTGTAATTTTTTGAGAATTTACTCAGAATTTTCTGATAAATTACTAAGAATTTGCTGAATAATTTATAGAGAATTTTACGTGTAATTTACCAAGAAATTTCTTGAGTAATTTAGCAAGAATTTACTGAGAATTTATCGAGTAATTTACTGATAAATTACTGAATAATTCACTCATTAATTTACTTGGAATTTACTGAGAATTTAAGGAGTAATTTGTTGAGAATTTACTCAGTAATTTGCTTAGAATTTATTAAATAATTTACAGATAATTTACCGTGTTATTTTCTTGGAATTTACAGAGTAATTTTCTAATAATTTACTGAGTAATTTGCTAAGTAATTGACCAAGAATTTTTTTAGAACTTATCGATAATTAACTGAGTAATTTACAGAGAATTTGTCGAGAATTTACCGAGTAATTTACTGGGAATTAACCTATGAATTTACTTAGTAATTTATTTAGAATTTACTCAGTAAATTACTAGGAGTTTATTGAGAATTTACTGAGAATTTGTTGAGTAATTTTCTAGGAACTTACCAATCATTTAGGAAGCAATTTACTGAGAATTTACCGAGTTATTTACCACGAATTTACTATAACTTTAATGGTAATTTGCTGAGTAATTTATTGAGAATTTACTGTGAATTTAATGAGTAATTTACTCATAATTTATTGAGAATTTTCTTAGAATTTATTGAAAACTTTCGGAGTAATTTACTTTGAATTCATTGAGTAATTCACCGATAATTAACTGAGTAATTTATGGAGAATTTATTGAAAATTTAACGAATAATTTACAGAGTAATTTTTTTTTAAAATTTCTGTGAATTTTCTGAGTAATTCACAAAAAAATTTCTAATGATTTTCTAAGAATTTACGCAGAATTTTCTAATAATTTACTGAATAATTTTCTGAGAATTTTACGTGTAATTTATTGAGAATTTTACTGAGTAATTTAATGAGAATTTACTGAGTAATTTATTGAGAATTTACTGCGAATTGACTAAGAAATTTACTGATAAATTGTTAAGTTCTTCACTGGGCAATTTAGTTGCAAATTACTATGTAATCTATTGAGAATTTACTGAGTAAGTTACTAAGAATTTATTGACAATTTACTTAGACTTTGTGGATTAATTTATTGAGAATTTACTAAGTAATTTACTTGGAATTTATTGAATAATTTACTGAGAATCTATAAACTAATTTACTGAGAATTAACAAAGTAATTCACGAATTTTTTTTTGATAATTTTATGAGTAATTTACTATGAATTTACTGAGTAATTTATACAGAATTTTCTTAGAATTTATTAAATAATTTACTGAAAATTTACAGATAATTTGCAAAGTAATTTATAGAGAATTTATTGAAAACTTAACGCGTAATTTATTGAAAACTTACTACGAATTTATGGAGCAATTTGCTGAATAATTTACTAACAAATTACTTTGAATTTACCAAGAATTTATATAGAATTTTCTGAGAATTTATTGAGTAATTTGCTCATAATTTACTGATTAATTCACAAAAAAAAAAATATTCTTGTAATTTTTTGAGAATTTACTCAGAATTTTCTGATAAATTACTAAGAATTTGCTGAATAATTTATAGAGAATTTTACGTGTAATTTACCAAGAAATTTCTTGAGTAATTTAGCAAGAATTTACTGAGAATTTATCGAGTAATTTACTGATAAATTACTGAATAATTCACTCATTAATTTACTTGGAATTTACTGAGAATTTAAGGAGTAATTTGTTGAGAATTTACTCAGTAATTTGCTTAGAATTTATTAGATAATTTACCGTGTTATTTTCTTGGAATTTACAGAGTAATTTTCTAATAATTTACTGAGTAATTTGCTAAGTAATTGACCAAGAATTTTTTTAGAACTTATCGATAATTAACTGAGTAATTTACAGAGAATTTGTCGAGAATTTACCGAGTAATTTACTGGGAATTAACCTATGAATTTACTTAGTAATTTATTTAGAATTTACTCAGTAAATTACTAGGAGTTTATTGAGAATTTACTGAGAATTTGTTGAGTAATTTTCTAGGAACTTACCAATCATTTACGAAGCAATTTACTGAGAATTTACCGAGTTATTTACCACGAATTTACTATAACTTTAATGGTAATTTGCTGAGTAATTTATTGAGAATTTACTGTGAATTTAATGAGTAATTTACTCATAATTTATTGAGAATTTTCTTAGAATTTATTGAAAACTTTCGGAGTAATTTACTTTGAATTCATTGAGTAATTCACCGATAATTAACTGAGTAATTTATGGAGAATTTATTGAAAATTTAACGAATAATTTACAGAGTAATTTTTTTTTAAAATTTCTGTGAATTTTCTGAGTAATTCACAAAAAAATTTCTAATGATTTTCTAAGAATTTACGCAGAATTTTCTAATAATTTACTGAATAATTTTCTGAGAATTTTACGTGTAATTTATTGAGAATTTTACTGAGTAATTTAATGAGAATTTACTGAGTAATTTATTGAGAATTTACTGCGAATTGACTAAGAAATTTACTGATAAATTGTTAAGTTCTTCACTGGGCAATTTAGTTGCAAATTACTATGTAATCTATTGAGAATTTACTGAGTAAGTTACTAAGAATTTATTGACAATTTACTTAGACTTTGTGGATTAATTTATTGAGAATTTACTAAGTAATTTACTTGGAATTTATTGAATAATTTACTGAGAATCTATAAACTAATTTACTGAGAATTAACAAAGTAATTCACGAATTTTTTTTTGATAATTTTATGAGTAATTTACTATGAATTTACTGAGTAATTTATACAGAATTTTCTTAGAATTTATTAAATAATTTACTGAAAATTTACAGATAATTTGCAAAGTAGTTTATAGAGAATTTATTGAAAACTTAACGCGTAATTTATTGAAAACTTACTACGAATTTATGGAGCAATTTGCTGAATAATTTACTAACAAATTACTTTGAATTTACCAAGAATTTATATAGAATTTTCTGAGAATTTATTGAGTAATTTGCTCATAATTTACTGATTAATTCACAAAAAAAAAAAATATTCTTGTAATTTTTTGAGAATTTACTCAGAATTTTCTGATAAATTACTAAGAATTTGCTGAATAATTTATAGAGAATTTTACGTGTAATTTACCAAGAAATTTCTTGAGTAATTTAGCAAGAATTTACTGAGAATTTATCGAGTAATTTACTGATAAATTACTGAATAATTCACTCATTAATTTACTTGGAATTTACTGAGAATTTAAGGAGTAATTTGTTGAGAATTTACTCAGTAATTTGCTTAGAATTTATTAAATAATTTACAGATAATTTACCGTGTTATTTTCTTGGAATTTACAGAGTAATTTTCTAATAATTTACTGAGTAATTTGCTAAGTAATTGACCAAGAATTTTTTTAGAACTTATCGATAATTAACTGAGTAATTTACAGAGAATTTGTCGAGAATTTACCGAGTAATTTACTGGGAATTAACCTATGAATTTACTTAGTAATTTATTTAGAATTTACTCAGTAAATTACTAGGAGTTTATTGAGAATTTACTGAGAATTTGTTGAGTAATTTTCTAGGAACTTACCAATCATTTACGAAGCAATTTACTGAGAATTTACCGAGTTATTTACCACGAATTTACTATAACTTTAATGGTAATTTGCTGAGTAATTTATTGAGAATTTACTGTGAATTTAATGAGTAATTTACTCATAATTTATTGAGAATTTTCTTAGAATTTATTGAAAACTTTCGGAGTAATTTACTTTGAATTCATTGAGTAATTCACCGATAATTAACTGAGTAATTTATGGAGAATTTATTGAAAATTTAACGAATAATTTACAGAGTAATTTTTTTTTAAAATTTCTGTGAATTTTCTGAGTAATTCACAAAAAAATTTCTAATGATTTTCTAAGAATTTACGCAGAATTTTCTAATAATTTACTGAATAATTTTCTGAGAATTTTACGTGTAATTTATTGAGAATTTTACTGAGTAATTTAATGAGAATTTACTGAGTAATTTATTGAGAATTTACTGCGAATTGACTAAGAAATTTACTGATAAATTGTTAAGTTCTTCACTGGGCAATTTAGTTGCAAATTACTATGTAATCTATTGAGAATTTACTGAGTAAGTTACTAAGAATTTATTGACAATTTACTTAGACTTTGTGGATTAATTTATTGAGAATTTACTAAGTAATTTACTTGGAATTTATTGAATAATTTACTGAGAATCTATAAACTAATTTACTGAGAATTAACAAGGTAATTCACGAAATTTTTTTTGATAATTTTATGAGTAATTTACTATGAATTTACTGAGTAATTTATACAGAATTTTCTTAGAATTTATTAAATAATTTACTGAAAATTTACAGATAATTTGCAAAGTAGTTTATAGAGAATTTATTGAAAACTTAACGCGTAATTTATTGAAAACTTACTACGAATTTATGGAGCAATTTGCTGAATAATTTACTAACAAATTACTTTGAATTTACCAAGAATTTATATAGAATTTTCTGAGAATTTATTGAGTAATTTGCTCATAATTTACTGATTAATTCACAAAAAAAAAATATTCTTGTAATTTTTTGAGAATTTACTCAGAATTTTCTGATAAATTACTAAGAATTTGCTGAATAATTTATAGAGAATTTTACGTGTAATTTACCAAGAAATTTCTTGAGTAATTTAGCAAGAATTTACTGAGAATTTATCGAGTAATTTACTGATAAATTACTGAATAATTCACTCATTAATTTACTTGGAATTTACTGAGAATTTAAGGAGTAATTTGTTGAGAATTTACTCAGTAATTTGCTTAGAATTTATTAAATAATTTACAGATAATTTACCGTGTTATTTTCTTGGAATTTACAGAGTAATTTCCTAATAATTTACTGAGTAATTTGCTAAGTAATTGACCAAGAATTTTTTTAGAACTTATCGATAATTAACTGAGTAATTTACAGAGAATTTGTCGAGAATTTACCGAGTAATTTACTGGGAATTAACCTATGAATTTACTTAGTAATTTATTTAGAATTTACTCAGTAAATTACTAGGAGTTTATTGAGAATTTACTGAGAATTTGTTGAGTAATTTTCTAGGAACTTACCAATCATTTACGAAGCAATTTACTGAGAATTTACCGAGTTATTTACCACGAATTTACTATAACTTTAATGGTAATTTGCTGAGTAATTTATTGAGAATTTACTGTGAATTTAATGAGTAATTTACTCATAATTTATTGAGAATTTTCTTAGAATTTATTGAAAACTTTCGGAGTAATTTACTTTGAATTCATTGAGTAATTCACCGATAATTAACTGAGTAATTTATGGAGAATTTATTGAAAATTTAACGAATAATTTACAGAGTAATTTTTTTTAAAAATTTCTGTGAATTTTCTGAGTAATTCACAAAAAAATTTCTAATGATTTTCTAAGAATTTACGCAGAATTTTCTAATAATTTACTGAATAATTTTCTGAGAATTTTACGTGTAATTTATTGAGAATTTTACTGAGTAATTTAATGAGAATTTACTGAGTAATTTATTGAGAATTTACTGAGTAAGTTACTAAGAATTTATTGACAATTTACTTAGACTTTGTGGATTAATTTATTGAGAATTTACTAAGTAATTTACTTGGAATTTATTGAATAATTTACTGAGAATCTATAAACTAATTTACTGAGAATTAACAAAGTAATTCACGAAATGTTTTTTGATAATTTTATGAGTAATTTACTATGAATTTACTGAGTAATTTATACAGAATTTTCTTAGAATTTATTAAATAATTTACTGAAAATTTACAGATAATTTGCAAAGTAGTTTATAGAGAATTTATTGAAAACTTAACGCGTCATTTATTGAAAACTTACTACGAATTTATGGAGCAATTTGCTGAATAATTTACTAACAAATTACTTTGAATTTACCAAGAATTTATATAGAATTTTCTGAGAATTTATTGAGTAATTTGCTCATAATTTACTGATTAATTCACAAAAAAAAAAATATTCTTGTAATTTTTTGAGAATTTACTCAGAATTTTCTGATAAATTACTAAGAATTTGCTGAATAATTTATAGAGAATTTTACGTGTAATTTACCAAGAAATTTCTTGAGTAATTTAGCAAGAATTTACTGAGAATTTATCGAGTAATTTACTGATAAATTACTGAATAATTCACTCATTAATTTACTTGGAATTTACTGAGAATTTAAGGAGTAATTTGTTGAGAATTTACTCAGTAATTTGCTTAGAATTTATTAAATAATTTACAGATAATTTACCGTGTTATTTTCTTGGAATTTACAGAGTAATTTCCTAATAATTTACTGAGTAATTTGCTAAGTAATTGACCAAGAATTTTTTTAGAACTTATCGATAATTAACTGAGTAATTTACAGAGAATTTGTCGAGAATTTACCGAGTAATTTACTGGGAATTAACCTATGAATTTACTTAGTAATTTATTTAGAATTTACTCAGTAAATTACTAGGAGTTTATTGAGAATTTACTGAGAATTTGTTGAGTAATTTTCTAGGAACTTACCAATCATTTACGAAGCAATTTACTGAGAATTTACCGAGTTATTTACCACGAATTTACTATAACTTTAATGGTAATTTGCTGAGTAATTTATTGAGAATTTACTGTGAATTTAATGAGTAATTTACTCATAATTTATTGAGAATTTTCTTAGAATTTATTGAAAACTTTCGGAGTAATTTACTTTGAATTCATTGAGTAATTCACCGATAATTAACTGAGTAATTTATGGAGAATTTATTGAAAATTTAACGAATAATTTACAGAGTAATTTTTTTTTAAAATTTCTGTGAATTTTCTGAGTAATTCACAAAAAAATTTCTAATGATTTTCTAAGAATTTACGCAGAATTTTCTAATAATTTACTGAATAATTTTCTGAGAATTTTACGTGTAATTTATTGAGAATTTTACTGAGTAATTTAATCAGAATTTACTGAGTAATTTATTGAGAATTTACTGAGTAAGTTACTAAGAATTTATTGACAATTTACTTAGACTTTGTGGATTAATTTATTGAGAATTTACTAAGTAATTTACTTGGAATTTATTGAATAATTTACTGAGAATCTATAAACTAATTTACTGAGAATTAACAAAGTAATTCACGAAATTTTTTTTGATAATTTTATGAGTAATTTACTATGAATTTACTGAGTAATTTATACAGAATTTTCTTAGAATTTATTAAATAATTTACTGAAAATTTACAGATAATTTGCAAAGTAGTTTATAGAGAATTTATTGAAAACTTAACGCGTAATTTATTGAAAACTTACTACGAATTTATGGAGCAATTTGCTGAATAATTTACTAACAAATTACTTTGAATTTACCAAGAATTTATATAGAATTTTCTGAGAATTTATTGAGTAATTTGCTCATAATTTACTGATTAATTCACAAAAAAAAAAATATTCTTGTAATTTTTTGAGAATTTACTCAGAATTTTCTGATAAATTACTAAGAATTTGCTGAATAATTTATAGAGAATTTTACGTGTAATTTACCAAGAAATTTCTTGAGTAATTTAGCAAGAATTTACTGAGAATTTATCGAGTAATTTACTGATAAATTACTGAATAATTCACTCATTAATTTACTTGGAATTTACTGAGAATTTAAGGAGTAATTTGTTGAGAATTTACTCAGTAATTTGCTTAGAATTTATTAAATAATTTACAGATAATTTACCGTGTTATTTTCTTGGAATTTACAGAGTAATTTCCTAATAATTTACTGAGTAATTTGCTAAGTAATTGACCAAGAATTTTTTTAGAACTTATCGATAATTAACTGAGTAATTTACAGAGAATTTGTCGAGAATTTACCGAGTAATTTATTGGGAATTAACCTATGAATTTACTTAGTAATTTATTTAGAATTTACTCAGTAAATTACTAGGAGTTTATTGAGAATTTACTGAGAATTTGTTGAGTAATTTTCTAGGAACTTACCAATCATTTACGAAGCAATTTACTGAGAATTTACCGAGTTATTTACCACGAATTTACTATAACTTTAATGGTAATTTGCTGAGTAATTTATTGAGAATTTACTGTGAATTTAATGAGTAATTTACTCATAATTTATTGAGAATTTTCTTAGAATTTATTGAAAACTTTCGGAGTAATTTACTTTGAATTCATTGAGTAATTCACCGATAATTAACTGAGTAATTTATGGAGAATTTATTGAAAATTTAACGAATAATTTACAGAGTAATTTTTTTTTAAAATTTCTGTGAATTTTCTGAGTAATTCACAAAAAAATTTCTAATGATTTTCTAAGAATTTACGCAGAATTTTCTAATAATTTACTGAATAATTTTCTGAGAATTTTACGTGTAATTTATTGAGAATTTTACTGAGTAATTTAATGAGAATTTACTGAGTAATTTATTGAGAATTTACTGCGAATTGACTAAGAAATTTACTGATAAATTGTTAAGTTCTTCACTGGGCAATTTAGTTGCAAATTACTATGTAATCTATTGAGAATTTACTGAGTAAGTTACTAAGAATTTATTGACAATTTACTTAGACTTTGTGGATTAATTTATTGAGAATTTACTAAGTAATTTACTTGGAATTTATTGAATAATTTACTGAGAATTAACAAAGTAATTCACGAAATGTTTTTTGATAATTTTATGAGTAATTTACTATGAATTTACTGAGTAATTTATACAGAATTTTCTTAGAATTTATTAAATAATTTACTGAAAATTTACAGATAATTTGCAAAGTAGTTTATAGAGAATTTATTGAAAACTTAACGCGTCATTTATTGAAAACTTACTACGAATTTATGGAGCAATTTGCTGAATAATTTACTAACAAATTACTTTGAATTTACCAAGAATTTATATAGAATTTTCTGAGAATTTATTGAGTAATTTGCTCATAATTTACTGATTAATTCACAAAAAAAAAAAATATTCTTGTAATTTTTTGAGAATTTACTCAGAATTTTCTGATAAATTACTAAGAATTTGCTGAATAATTTATAGAGAATTTTACGTGTAATTTACCAAGAAATTTCTTGAGTAATTTAGCAAGAATTTACTGAGAATTTATCGAGTAATTTACTGATAAATTACTGAATAATTCACTCATTAATTTACTTGGAATTTACTGAGAATTTAAGGAGTAATTTGTTGAGAATTTACTCAGTAATTTGCTTAGAATTTATTAAATAATTTACAGATAATTTACCGTGTTATTTTCTTGGAATTTACAGAGTAATTTCCTAATAATTTACTGAGTAATTTGCTAAGTAATTGACCAAGAATTTTTTTAGAACTTATCGATAATTAACTGAGTAATTTACAGAGAATTTGTCGAGAATTTACCGAGTAATTTACTGGGAATTAACCTATGAATTTACTTAGTAATTTATTTAGAATTTACTCAGTAAATTACTAGGAGTTTATTGAGAATTTACTGAGAATTTGTTGAGTAATTTTCTAGGAACTTACCAATCATTTACGAAGCAATTTACTGAGAATTTACCGAGTTATTTACCACGAATTTACTATAACTTTAATGGTAATTTGCTGAGTAATTTATTGAGAATTTACTGTGAATTTAATGAGTAATTTACTCATAATTTATTGAGAATTTTCTTAGAATTTATTGAAAACTTTCGGAGTAATTTACTTTGAATTCATTGAGTAATTCACCGATAATTAACTGAGTAATTTATGGAGAATTTATTGAAAATTTAACGAATAATTTACAGAGTAATTTTTTTTTAAAATTTCTGTGAATTTTCTGAGTAATTCACAAAAAAATTTCTAATGATTTTCTAAGAATTTACGCAGAATTTTCTAATAATTTACTGAATAATTTTCTGAGAATTTTACGTGTAATTTATTGAGAATTTTACTGAGTAATTTAATCAGAATTTACTGAGTAATTTATTGAGAATTTACTGAGTAAGTTACTAAGAATTTATTGACAATTTACTTAGACTTTGTGGATTAATTTATTGAGAATTTACTAAGTAATTTACTTGGAATTTATTGAATAATTTACTGAGAATCTATAAACTAATTTACTGAGAATTAACAAAGTAATTCACGAAATTTTTTTTGATAATTTTATGAGTAATTTACTATGAATTTACTGAGTAATTTATACAGAATTTTCTTAGAATTTATTAAATAATTTACTGAAAATTTACAGATAATTTGCAAAGTAGTTTATAGAGAATTTATTGAAAACTTAACGCGTAATTTATTGAAAACTTACTACGAATTTATGGAGCAATTTGCTGAATAATTTACTAACAAATTACTTTGAATTTACCAAGAATTTATATAGAATTTTCTGAGAATTTATTGAGTAATTTGCTCATAATTTACTGATTAATTCACAAAAAAAAAAATATTCTTGTAATTTTTTGAGAATTTACTCAGAATTTTCTGATAAATTACTAAGAATTTGCTGAATAATTTATAGAGAATTTTACGTGTAATTTACCAAGAAATTTCTTGAGTAATTTAGCAAGAATTTACTGAGAATTTATCGAGTAATTTACTGATAAATTACTGAATAATTCACTCATTAATTTACTTGGAATTTACTGAGAATTTAAGGAGTAATTTGTTGAGAATTTACTCAGTAATTTGCTTAGAATTTATTAAATAATTTACAGATAATTTACCGTGTTATTTTCTTGGAATTTACAGAGTAATTTCCTAATAATTTACTGAGTAATTTGCTAAGTAATTGACCAAGAATTTTTTTAGAACTTATCGATAATTAACTGAGTAATTTACAGAGAATTTGTCGAGAATTTACCGAGTAATTTATTGGGAATTAACCTATGAATTTACTTAGTAATTTATTTAGAATTTACTCAGTAAATTACTAGGAGTTTATTGAGAATTTACTGAGAATTTGTTGAGTAATTTTCTAGGAACTTACCAATCATTTACGAAGCAATTTACTGAGAATTTACCGAGTTATTTACCACGAATTTACTATAACTTTAATGGTAATTTGCTGAGTAATTTATTGAGAATTTACTGTGAATTTAATGAGTAATTTACTCATAATTTATTGAGAATTTTCTTAGAATTTATTGAAAACTTTCGGAGTAATTTACTTTGAATTCATTGAGTAATTCACCGATAATTAACTGAGTAATTTATGGAGAATTTATTGAAAATTTAACGAATAATTTACAGAGTAATTTTTTTTTAAAATTTCTGTGAATTTTCTGAGTAATTCACAAAAAAATTTCTAATGATTTTCTAAGAATTTACGCAGAATTTTCTAATAATTTACTGAATAATTTTCTGAGAATTTTACGTGTAATTTATTGAGAATTTTACTGAGTAATTTAATGAGAATTTACTGAGTAATTTATTGAGAATTTACTGCGAATTGACTAAGAAATTTACTGATAAATTGTTAAGTTCTTCACTGGGCAATTTAGTTGCAAATTACTATGTAATCTATTGAGAATTTACTGAGTAAGTTACTAAGAATTTATTGACAATTTACTTAGACTTTGTGGATTAATTTATTGAGAATTTACTAAGTAATTTACTTGGAATTTATTGAATAATTTACTGAGAATTAACAAAGTAATTCACGAAATGTTTTTTGATAATTTTATGAGTAATTTACTATGAATTTACTGAGTAATTTATACAGAATTTTCTTAGAATTTATTAAATAATTTACTGAAAATTTACAGATAATTTGCAAAGTAGTTTATAGAGAATTTATTGAAAACTTAACGCGTCATTTATTGAAAACTTACTACGAATTTATGGAGCAATTTGCTGAATAATTTACTAACAAATTACTTTGAATTTACCAAGAATTTATATAGAATTTTCTGAGAATTTATTGAGTAATTTGCTCATAATTTACTGATTAATTCACAAAAAAAAAAAATATTCTTGTAATTTTTTGAGAATTTACTCAGAATTTTCTGATAAATTACTAAGAATTTGCTGAATAATTTATAGAGAATTTTACGTGTAATTTACCAAGAAATTTCTTGAGTAATTTAGCAAGAATTTACTGAGAATTTATCGAGTAATTTACTGATAAATTACTGAATAATTCACTCATTAATTTACTTGGAATTTACTGAGAATTTAAGGAGTAATTTGTTGAGAATTTACTCAGTAATTTGCTTAGAATTTATTAAATAATTTACAGATAATTTACCGTGTTATTTTCTTGGAATTTACAGAGTAATTTCCTAATAATTTACTGAGTAATTTGCTAAGTAATTGACCAAGAATTTTTTTAGAACTTATCGATAATTAACTGAGTAATTTACAGAGAATTTGTCGAGAATTTACCGAGTAATTTACTGGGAATTAACCTATGAATTTACTTAGTAATTTATTTAGAATTTACTCAGTAAATTACTAGGAGTTTATTGAGAATTTACTGAGAATTTGTTGAGTAATTTTCTAGGAACTTACCAATCATTTACGAAGCAATTTACTGAGAATTTACCGAGTTATTTACCACGAATTTACTATAACTTTAATGGTAATTTGCTGAGTAATTTATTGAGAATTTACTGTGAATTTAATGAGTAATTTACTCATAATTTATTGAGAATTTTCTTAGAATTTATTGAAAACTTTCGGAGTAATTTACTTTGAATTCATTGAGTAATTCACCGATAATTAACTGAGTAATTTATGGAGAATTTATTGAAAATTTAACGAATAATTTACAGAGTAATTTTTTTTTAAAATTTCTGTGAATTTTCTGAGTAATTCACAAAAAAATTTCTAATGATTTTCTAAGAATTTACGCAGAATTTTCTAATAATTTACTGAATAATTTTCTGAGAATTTTACGTGTAATTTATTGAGAATTTTACTGAGTAATTTAATCAGAATTTACTGAGTAATTTATTGAGAATTTACTGAGTAAGTTACTAAGAATTTATTGACAATTTACTTAGACTTTGTGGATTAATTTATTGAGAATTTACTAAGTAATTTACTTGGAATTTATTGAATAATTTACTGAGAATCTATAAACTAATTTACTGAGAATTAACAAAGTAATTCACGAAATTTTTTTTGATAATTTTATGAGTAATTTACTATGAATTTACTGAGTAATTTATACAGAATTTTCTTAGAATTTATTAAATAATTTACTGAAAATTTACAGATAATTTGCAAAGTAGTTTATAGAGAATTTATTGAAAACTTAACGCGTAATTTATTGAAAACTTACTACGAATTTATGGAGCAATTTGCTGAATAATTTACTAACAAATTACTTTGAATTTACCAAGAATTTATATAGAATTTTCTGAGAATTTATTGAGTAATTTGCTCATAATTTACTGATTAATTCACAAAAAAAAAAATATTCTTGTAATTTTTTGAGAATTTACTCAGAATTTTCTGATAAATTACTAAGAATTTGCTGAATAATTTATAGAGAATTTTACGTGTAATTTACCAAGAAATTTCTTGAGTAATTTAGCAAGAATTTACTGAGAATTTATCGAGTAATTTACTGATAAATTACTGAATAATTCACTCATTAATTTACTTGGAATTTACTGAGAATTTAAGGAGTAATTTGTTGAGAATTTACTCAGTAATTTGCTTAGAATTTATTAAATAATTTACAGATAATTTACCGTGTTATTTTCTTGGAATTTACAGAGTAATTTCCTAATAATTTACTGAGTAATTTGCTAAGTAATTGACCAAGAATTTTTTTAGAACTTATCGATAATTAACTGAGTAATTTACAGAGAATTTGTCGAGAATTTACCGAGTAATTTACTGGGAATTAACCTATGAATTTACTTAGTAATTTATTTAGAATTTACTCAGTAAATTACTAGGAGTTTATTGAGAATTTACTGAGAATTTGTTGAGTAATTTTCTAGGAACTTACCAATCATTTACGAAGCAATTTACTGAGAATTTACCGAGTTATTTACCACGAATTTACTATAACTTTAATGGTAATTTGCTGAGTAATTTATTGAGAATTTACTGTGAATTTAATGAGTAATTTACTCATAATTTATTGAGAATTTTCTTAGAATTTATTGAAAACTTTCGGAGTAATTTACTTTGAATTCATTGAGTAATTCACCGATAATTAACTGAGTAATTTATGGAGAATTTATTGAAAATTTAACGAATAATTTACAGAGTAATTTTTTTTTAAAATTTCTGTGAATTTTCTGAGTAATTCACAAAAAAATTTCTAATGATTTTCTAAGAATTTACGCAGAATTTTCTAATAATTTACTGAATAATTTTCTGAGAATTTTACGTGTAATTTATTGAGAATTTTACTGAGTAATTTAATGAGAATTTACTGAGTAATTTATTGAGAATTTACTGCGAATTGACTAAGAAATTTACTGATAAATTGTTAAGTTCTTCACTGGGCAATTTAGTTGCAAATTACTATGTAATCTATTGAGAATTTACTGAGTAAGTTACTAAGAATTTATTGACAATTTACTTAGACTTTGTGGATTAATTTATTGAGAATTTACTAAGTAATTTACTTGGAATTTATTGAATAATTTACTGAGAATCTATAAACTAATTTACTGAGAATTAACAAAGTAATTCACGAATTTTTTTTTGATAATTTTATGAGTAATTTACTATGAATTTACTGAGTAATTTATACAGAATTTTCTTAGAATTTATTAAATAATTTACTGAAAATTTACAGATAATTTGCAAAGTAGTTTATAGAGAATTTATTGAAAACTTAACGCGTAATTTATTGAAAACTTACTACGAATTTATGGAGCAATTTGCTGAATAATTTACTAACAAATTACTTTGAATTTACCAAGAATTTATATAGAATTTTCTGAGAATTTATTGAGTAATTTGCTCATAATTTACTGATTAATTCACAAAAAAAAAAAATATTCTTGTAATTTTTTGAGAATTTACTCAGAATTTTCTGATAAATTACTAAGAATTTGCTGAATAATTTATAGAGAATTTTACGTGTAATTTACCAAGAAATTTCTTGAGTAATTTAGCAAGAATTTACTGAGAATTTATCGAGTAATTTACTGATAAATTACTGAATAATTCACTCATTAATTTACTTGGAATTTACTGAGAATTTAAGGAGTAATTTGTTGAGAATTTACTCAGTAATTTGCTTAGAATTTATTAAATAATTTACAGATAATTTACAGTGTTATTTTCTTGGAATTTACAGAGTAATTTCCTAATAATTTACTGAGTAATTTGCTAAGTAATTGACCAAGAATTTTTTTAGAACTTATCGATAATTAACTGAGTAATTTACAGAGAATTTGTCGAGAATTTACCGAGTAATTTACTGGGAATTAACCTATGAATTTACTTAGTAATTTATTTAGAATTTACTCAGTAAATTACTAGGAGTTTATTGAGAATTTACTGAGAATTTGTTGAGTAATTTTCTAGGAACTTACCAATCATTTACGAAGCAATTTACTGAGAATTTACCGAGTTATTTACCACGAATTTACTATAACTTTAATGGTAATTTGCTGAGTAATTTATTGAGAATTTACTGTGAATTTAATGAGTAATTTACTCATAATTTATTGAGAATTTTCTTAGAATTTATTGAAAACTTTCGGAGTAATTTACTTTGAATTCATTGAGTAATTCACCGATAATTAACTGAGTAATTTATGGAGAATTTATTGAAAATTTAACGAATAATTTACAGAGTAATTTTTTTTTAAAATTTCTGTGAATTTTCTGAGTAATTCACAAAAAAATTTCTAATGATTTTCTAAGAATTTACGCAGAATTTTCTAATAATTTACTGAATAATTTTCTGAGAATTTTACGTGTAATTTATTGAGAATTTTACTGAGTAATTTAATGAGAATTTACTGAGTAATTTATTGAGAATTTACTGCGAATTGACTAAGAAATTTACTGATAAATTGTTAAGTTCTTCACTGGGCAATTTAGTTGCAAATTACTATGTAATCTATTGAGAATTTACTGAGTAAGTTACTAAGAATTTATTGACAATTTACTTAGACTTTGTGGATTAATTTATTGAGAATTTACTAAGTAATTTACTTGGAATTTATTGAATAATTTACTGAGAATCTATAAACTAATTTACTGAGAATTAACAAAGTAATTCACGAATTTTTTTTTGATAATTTTATGAGTAATTTACTATGAATTTACTGAGTAATTTATACAGAATTTTCTTAGAATTTATTAAATAATTTACTGAAAATTTACAGATAATTTGCAAAGTAGTTTATAGAGAATTTATTGAAAACTTAACGCGTAATTTATTGAAAACTTACTACGAATTTATGGAGCAATTTGCTGAATAATTTACTAACAAATTACTTTGAATTTACCAAGAATTTATATAGAATTTTCTGAGAATTTATTGAGTAATTTGCTCATAATTTACTGATTAATTCACAAAAAAAAAAATATTCTTGTAATTTTTTGAGAATTTACTCAGAATTTTCTGATAAATTACTAAGAATTTGCTGAATAATTTATAGAGAATTTTACGTGTAATTTACCAAGAAATTTCTTGAGTAATTTAGCAAGAATTTACTGAGAATTTATCGAGTAATTTACTGATAAATTACTGAATAATTCACTCATTAATTTACTTGGAATTTACTGAGAATTTAAGGAGTAATTTGTTGAGAATTTACTCAGTAATTTGCTTAGAATTTATTAAATAATTTACAGATAATTTACCGTGTTATTTTCTTGGAATTTACAGAGTAATTTCCTAATAATTTACTGAGTAATTTGCTAAGTAATTGACCAAGAATTTTTTTAGAACTTATCGATAATTAACTGAGTAATTTACAGAGAATTTGTCGAGAATTTACCGAGTAATTTACTGGGAATTAACCTATGAATTTACTTAGTAATTTATTTAGAATTTACTCAGTAAATTACTAGGAGTTTATTGAGAATTTACTGAGAATTTGTTGAGTAATTTTCTAGGAACTTACCAATCATTTACGAAGCAATTTACTGAGAATTTACCGAGTTATTTACCACGAATTTACTATAACTTTAATGGTAATTTGCTGAGTAATTTATTGAGAATTTACTGTGAATTTAATGAGTAATTTACTCATAATTTATTGAGAATTTTCTTAGAATTTATTGAAAACTTTCGGAGTAATTTACTTTGAATTCATTGAGTAATTCACCGATAATTAACTGAGTAATTTATGGAGAATTTATTGAAAATTTAACGAATAATTTACAGAGTAATTTTTTTTTAAAATTTCTGTGAATTTTCTGAGTAATTCACAAAAAAATTTCTAATGATTTTCTAAGAATTTACGCAGAATTTTCTAATAATTTACTGAATAATTTTCTGAGAATTTTACGTGTAATTTATTGAGAATTTTACTGAGTAATTTAATGAGAATTTACTGAGTAATTTATTGAGAATTTACTGCGAATTGACTAAGAAATTTACTGATAAATTGTTAAGTTCTTCACTGGGCAATTTAGTTGCAAATTACTATGTAATCTATTGAGAATTTACTGAGTAAGTTACTAAGAATTTATTGACAATTTACTTAGACTTTGTGGATTAATTTATTGAGAATTTACTAAGTAATTTACTTGGAATTTATTGAATAATTTACTGAGAATCTATAAACTAATTTACTGAGAATTAACAAAGTAATTCACGAAATTTTTTTTGATAATTTTATGAGTAATTTACTATGAATTTACTGAGTAATTTATACAGAATTTTCTTAGAATTTATTAAATAATTTACTGAAAATTTACAGATAATTTGCAAAGTAGTTTATAGAGAATTTATTGAAAACTTAACGCGTAATTTATTGAAAACTTACTACGAATTTATGGAGCAATTTGCTGAATAATTTACTAACAAATTACTTTGAATTTACCAAGAATTTATATAGAATTTTCTGAGAATTTATTGAGTAATTTGCTCATAATTTACTGATTAATTCACAAAAAAAAAAATATTCTTGTAATTTTTTGAGAATTTACTCAGAATTTTCTGATAAATTACTAAGAATTTGCTGAATAATTTATAGAGAATTTTACGTGTAATTTACCAAGAAATTTCTTGAGTAATTTAGCAAGAATTTACTGAGAATTTATCGAGTAATTTACTGATAAATTACTGAATAATTCACTCATTAATTTACTTGGAATTTACTGAGAATTTAAGGAGTAATTTGTTGAGAATTTACTCAGTAATTTGCTTAGAATTTATTAAATAATTTACAGATAATTTACCGTGTTATTTTCTTGGAATTTACAGAGTAATTTCCTAATAATTTACTGAGTAATTTGCTAAGTAATTGACCAAGAATTTTTTTAGAACTTATCGATAATTAACTGAGTAATTTACAGAGAATTTGTCGAGAATTTACCGAGTAATTTACTGGGAATTAACCTATGAATTTACTTAGTAATTTATTTAGAATTTACTCAGTAAATTACTAGGAGTTTATTGAGAATTTACTGAGAATTTGTTGAGTAATTTTCTAGGAACTTACCAATCATTTACGAAGCAATTTACTGAGAATTTACCGAGTTATTTACCACGAATTTACTATAACTTTAATGGTAATTTGCTGAGTAATTTATTGAGAATTTACTGTGAATTTAATGAGTAATTTACTCATAATTTATTGAGAATTTTCTTAGAATTTATTGAAAACTTTCGGAGTAATTTACTTTGAATTCATTGAGTAATTCACCGATAATTAACTGAGTAATTTATGGAGAATTTATTGAAAATTTAACGAATAATTTACAGAGTAATTTTTTTTTAAAATTTCTGTGAATTTTCTGAGTAATTCACAAAAAAATTTCTAATGATTTTCTAAGAATTTACGCAGAATTTTCTAATAATTTACTGAATAATTTTCTGAGAATTTTACGTGTAATTTATTGAGAATTTTACTGAGTAATTTAATGAGAATTTACTGAGTAATTTATTGAGAATTTACTGCGAATTGACTAAGAAATTTACTGATAAATTGTTAAGTTCTTCACTGGGCAATTTAGTTGCAAATTACTATGTAATCTATTGAGAATTTACTGAGTAAGTTACTAAGAATTTATTGACAATTTACTTAGACTTTGTGGATTAATTTATTGAGAATTTACTAAGTAATTTACTTGGAATTTATTGAATAATTTACTGAGAATCTATAAACTAATTTACTGAGAATTAACAAAGTAATTCACGAAATTTTTTTTGATAATTTTATGAGTAATTTACTATGAATTTACTGAGTAATTTATACAGAATTTTCTTAGAATTTATTAAATAATTTACTGAAAATTTACAGATAATTTACAAAGTAGTTTATAGAGAATTTATTGAAAACTTAACGCGTCATTTATTGAAAACTTACTACGAATTTATGGAGCAATTTGCTGAATAATTTACTAACAAATTACTTTGAATTTACCAAGAATTTATATAGAATTTTCTGAGAATTTATTGAGTAATTTGCTCATAATTTACTGATTAATTCACAAAAAAAAAAAAATATTCTTGTAATTTTTTGAGAATTTACTCAGAATTTTCTGATAAATTACTAAGAATTTGCTGAATAATTTATAGAGAATTTTACGTGTAATTTACCAAGAAATTTCTTGAGTAATTTAGCAAGAATTTACTGAGAATTTATCGAGTAATTTACTGATAAATTACTGAATAATTCACTCATTAATTTACTTGGAATTTACTGAGAATTTAAGGAGTAATTTGTTGAGAATTTACTCAGTAATTTGCTTAGAATTTATTAAATAATTTACAGATAATTTACCGTGTTATTTTCTTGGAATTTACAGAGTAATTTCCTAATAATTTACTGAGTAATTTGCTAAGTAATTGACCAAGAATTTTTTTAGAACTTATCGATAATTAACTGAGTAATTTACATAGAATTTGTCGAGAATTTACCGAGTAATTTACTGGGAATTAACCTATGAATTTACTTAGTAATTTATTTAGAATTTACTCAGTAAATTACTAGGAGTTTATTGAGAATTTACTGAGAATTTGTTGAGTAATTTTCTAGGAACTTACCAATCATTTACGAAGCAATTTACTGAGAATTTACCGAGTTATTTACCACGAATTTACTATAACTTTAATGGTAATTTGCTGAGTAATTTATTGAGAATTTACTGTGAATTTAATGAGTAATTTACTCATAATTTATTGAGAATTTTCTTAGAATTTATTGAAAACTTTCGGAGTAATTTACTTTGAATTCATTGAGTAATTCACCGATAATTAACTGAGTAATTTATGGAGAATTTATTGAAAATTTAACGAATAATTTACAGAGTAATTTTTTTTTAAAATTTCTGTGAATTTTCTGAGTAATTCACAAAAAAATTTCTAATGATTTTCTAAGAATTTACGCAGAATTTTCTAATAATTTACTGAATAATTTTCTGAGAATTTTACGTGTAATTTATTGAGAATTTTACTGAGTAATTTAATGAGAATTTACTGAGTAATTTATTGAGAATTTACTGCGAATTGACTAAGAAATTTACTGATAAATTGTTAAGTTCTTCACTGGGCAATTTAGTTGCAAATTACTATGTAATCTATTGAGAATTTACTGAGTAAGTTACTAAGAATTTATTGACAATTTACTTAGACTTTGTGGATTAATTTATTGAGAATTTACTAAGTAATTTACTTGGAATTTATTGAATAATTTACTGAGAATCTATAAACTAATTTACTGAGAATTAACAAAGTAATTCACGAAATTTTTTTTGATAATTTTATGAGTAATTTACTATGAATTTACTGAGTAATTTATACAGAATTTTCTTAGAATTTATTAAATAATTTACTGAAAATTTACAGATAATTTACAAAGTAGTTTATAGAGAATTTATTGAAAACTTAACGCGTCATTTATTGAAAACTTACTACGAATTTATGGAGCAATTTGCTGAATAATTTACTAACAAATTACTTTGAATTTACCAAGAATTTATATAGAATTTTCTGAGAATTTATTGAGTAATTTGCTCATAATTTACTGATTAATTCACAAAAAAAAAAAAATATTCTTGTAATTTTTTGAGAATTTACTCAGAATTTTCTGATAAATTACTAAGAATTTGCTGAATAATTTATAGAGAATTTTACGTGTAATTTACCAAGAAATTTCTTGAGTAATTTAGCAAGAATTTACTGAGAATTTATCGAGTAATTTACTGATAAATTACTGAATAATTCACTCATTAATTTACTTGGAATTTACTGAGAATTTAAGGAGTAATTTGTTGAGAATTTACTCAGTAATTTGCTTAGAATTTATTAAATAATTTACAGATAATTTACCGTGTTATTTTCTTGGAATTTACAGAGTAATTTCCTAATAATTTACTGAGTAATTTGCTAAGTAATTGACCAAGAATTTTTTTAGAACTTATCGATAATTAACTGAGTAATTTACAGAGAATTTGTCGAGAATTTACCGAGTAATTTACTGGGAATTAACCTATGAATTTACTTAGTAATTTATTTAGAATTTACTCAGTAAATTACTAGGAGTTTATTGAGAATTTACTGAGAATTTGTTGAGTAATTTTCTAGGAACTTACCAATCATTTACGAAGCAATTTACTGAGAATTTACCGAGTTATTTACCACGAATTTACTATAACTTTAATGGTAATTTGCTGAGTAATTTATTGAGAATTTACTGTGAATTTAATGAGTAATTTACTCATAATTTATTGAGAATTTTCTTAGAATTTATTGAAAACTTTCGGAGTAATTTACTTTGAATTCATTGAGTAATTCACCGATAATTAACTGAGTAATTTATGGAGAATTTATTGAAAATTTAACGAATAATTTACAGAGTAATTTTTTTTTAAAATTTCTGTGAATTTTCTGAGTAATTCACAAAAAAATTTCTAATGATTTTCTAAGAATTTACGCAGAATTTTCTAATAATTTACTGAATAATTTTCTGAGAATTTTACGTGTAATTTATTGAGAATTTTACTGAGTAATTTAATGAGAATTTACTGAGTAATTTATTGAGAATTTACTGCGAATTGACTAAGAAATTTACTGATAAATTGTTAAGTTCTTCACTGGGCAATTTAGTTGCAAATTACTATGTAATCTATTGAGAATTTACTGAGTAAGTTACTAAGAATTTATTGACAATTTACTTAGACTTTGTGGATTAATTTATTGAGAATTTACTAAGTAATTTACTTGGAATTTATTGAATAATTTACTGAGAATCTATAAACTAATTTACTGAGAATTAACAAAGTAATTCACGAATTTTTTTTTGATAATTTTATGAGTAATTTACTATGAATTTACTGAGTAATTTATACAGAATTTTCTTAGAATTTATTAAATAATTTACTGAAAATTTACAGATAATTTACAAAGTAGTTTATAGAGAATTTATTGAAAACTTAACGCGTCATTTATTGAAAACTTACTACGAATTTATGGAGCAATTTGCTGAATAATTTACTAACAAATTACTTTGAATTTACCAAGAATTTATATAGAATTTTCTGAGAATTTATTGAGTAATTTGCTCATAATTTACTGATTAATTCACAAAAAAAAAAAAATATTCTTGTAATTTTTTGAGAATTTACTCAGAATTTTCTGATAAATTACTAAGAATTTGCTGAATAATTTATAGAGAATTTTACGTGTAATTTACCAAGAAATTTCTTGAGTAATTTAGCAAGAATTTACTGAGAATTTATCGAGTAATTTACTGATAAATTACTGAATAATTCACTCATTAATTTACTTGGAATTTACTGAGAATTTAAGGAGTAATTTGTTGAGAATTTACTCAGTAATTTGCTTAGAATTTATTAAATAATTTACAGATAATTTACCGTGTTATTTTCTTGGAATTTACAGAGTAATTTCCTAATAATTTACTGAGTAATTTGCTAAGTAATTGACCAAGAATTTTTTTAGAACTTATCGATAATTAACTGAGTAATTTACAGAGAATTTGTCGAGAATTTACCGAGTAATTTACTGGGAATTAACCTATGAATTTACTTAGTAATTTATTTAGAATTTACTCAGTAAATTACTAGGAGTTTATTGAGAATTTACTGAGAATTTGTTGAGTAATTTTCTAGGAACTTACCAATCATTTACGAAGCAATTTACTGAGAATTTACCGAGTTATTTACCACGAATTTACTATAACTTTAATGGTAATTTGCTGAGTAATTTATTGAGAATTTACTGTGAATTTAATGAGTAATTTACTCATAATTTATTGAGAATTTTCTTAGAATTTATTGAAAACTTTCGGAGTAATTTACTTTGAATTCATTGAGTAATTCACCGATAATTAACTGAGTAATTTATGGAGAATTTATTGAAAATTTAACGAATAATTTACAGAGTAATTTTTTTTTAAAATTTCTGTGAATTTTCTGAGTAATTCACAAAAAAATTTCTAATGATTTTCTAAGAATTTACGCAGAATTTTCTAATAATTTACTGAATAATTTTCTGAGAATTTTACGTGTAATTTATTGAGAATTTTACTGAGTAATTTAATGAGAATTTACTGAGTAATTTATTGAGAATTTACTGCGAATTGACTAAGAAATTTACTGATAAATTGTTAAGTTCTTCACTGGGCAATTTAGTTGCAAATTACTATGTAATCTATTGAGAATTTACTGAGTAAGTTACTAAGAATTTATTGACAATTTACTTAGACTTTGTGGATTAATTTATTGAGAATTTACTAAGTAATTTACTTGGAATTTATTGAATAATTTACTGAGAATCTATAAACTAATTTACTGAGAATTAACAAAGTAATTCACGAAATTTTTTTTGATAATTTTATGAGTAATTTACTATGAATTTACTGAGTAATTTATACAGAATTTTCTTAGAATTTATTAAATAATTTACTGAAAATTTACAGATAATTTACAAAGTAGTTTATAGAGAATTTATTGAAAACTTAACGCGTCATTTATTGAAAACTTACTACGAATTTATGGAGCAATTTGCTGAATAATTTACTAACAAATTACTTTGAATTTACCAAGAATTTATATAGAATTTTCTGAGAATTTATTGAGTAATTTGCTCATAATTTACTGATTAATTCACAAAAAAAAAAAAATATTCTTGTAATTTTTTGAGAATTTACTCAGAATTTTCTGATAAATTACTAAGAATTTGCTGAATAATTTATAGAGAATTTTACGTGTAATTTACCAAGAAATTTCTTGAGTAATTTAGCAAGAATTTACTGAGAATTTATCGAGTAATTTACTGATAAATTACTGAATAATTCACTCATTAATTTACTTGGAATTTACTGAGAATTTAAGGAGTAATTTGTTGAGAATTTACTCAGTAATTTGCTTAGAATTTATTAAATAATTTACAGATAATTTACCGTGTTATTTTCTTGGAATTTACAGAGTAATTTCCTAATAATTTACTGAGTAATTTGCTAAGTAATTGACCAAGAATTTTTTTAGAACTTATCGATAATTAACTGAGTAATTTACAGAGAATTTGTCGAGAATTTACCGAGTAATTTACTGGGAATTAACCTATGAATTTACTTAGTAATTTATTTAGAATTTACTCAGTAAATTACTAGGAGTTTATTGAGAATTTACTGAGAATTTGTTGAGTAATTTTCTAGGAACTTACCAATCATTTACGAAGCAATTTACTGAGAATTTACCGAGTTATTTACCACGAATTTACTATAACTTTAATGGTAATTTGCTGAGTAATTTATTGAGAATTTACTGTGAATTTAATGAGTAATTTACTCATAATTTATTGAGAATTTTCTTAGAATTTATTGAAAACTTTCGGAGTAATTTACTTTGAATTCATTGAGTAATTCACCGATAATTAACTGAGTAATTTATGGAGAATTTATTGAAAATTTAACGAATAATTTACAGAGTAATTTTTTTTTAAAATTTCTGTGAATTTTCTGAGTAATTCACAAAAAAATTTCTAATGATTTTCTAAGAATTTACGCAGAATTTTCTAATAATTTACTGAATAATTTTCTGAGAATTTTACGTGTAATTTATTGAGAATTTTACTGAGTAATTTAATGAGAATTTACTGAGTAATTTATTGAGAATTTACTGCGAATTGACTAAGAAATTTACTGATAAATTGTTAAGTTCTTCACTGGGCAATTTAGTTGCAAATTACTATGTAATCTATTGAGAATTTACTGAGTAAGTTACTAAGAATTTATTGACAATTTACTTAGACTTTGTGGATTAATTTATTGAGAATTTACTAAGTAATTTACTTGGAATTTATTGAATAATTTACTGAGAATCTATAAACTAATTTACTGAGAATTAACAAAGTAATTCACGAAATTTTTTTTGATAATTTTATGAGTAATTTACTATGAATTTACTGAGTAATTTATACAGAATTTTCTTAGAATTTATTAAATAATTTACTGAAAATTTACAGATAATTTACAAAGTAGTTTATAGAGAATTTATTGAAAACTTAACGCGTCATTTATTGAAAACTTACTACGAATTTATGGAGCAATTTGCTGAATAATTTACTAACAAATTACTTTGAATTTACCAAGAATTTATATAGAATTTTCTGAGAATTTATTGAGTAATTTGCTCATAATTTACTGATTAATTCACAAAAAAAAAAAAATATTCTTGTAATTTTTTGAGAATTTACTCAGAATTTTCTGATAAATTACTAAGAATTTGCTGAATAATTTATAGAGAATTTTACGTGTAATTTACCAAGAAATTTCTTGAGTAATTTAGCAAGAATTTACTGAGAATTTATCGAGTAATTTACTGATAAATTACTGAATAATTCACTCATTAATTTACTTGGAATTTACTGAGAATTTAAGGAGTAATTTGTTGAGAATTTACTCAGTAATTTGCTTAGAATTTATTAAATAATTTACAGATAATTTACCGTGTTATTTTCTTGGAATTTACAGAGTAATTTCCTAATAATTTACTGAGTAATTTGCTAAGTAATTGACCAAGAATTTTTTTAGAACTTATCGATAATTAACTGAGTAATTTACATAGAATTTGTCGAGAATTTACCGAGTAATTTACTGGGAATTAACCTATGAATTTACTTAGTAATTTATTTAGAATTTACTCAGTAAATTACTAGGAGTTTATTGAGAATTTACTGAGAATTTGTTGAGTAATTTTCTAGGAACTTACCAATCATTTACGAAGCAATTTACTGAGAATTTACCGAGTTATTTACCACGAATTTACTATAACTTTAATGGTAATTTGCTGAGTAATTTATTGAGAATTTACTGTGAATTTAATGAGTAATTTACTCATAATTTATTGAGAATTTTCTTAGAATTTATTGAAAACTTTCGGAGTAATTTACTTTGAATTCATTGAGTAATTCACCGATAATTAACTGAGTAATTTATGGAGAATTTATTGAAAATTTAACGAATAATTTACAGAGTAATTTTTTTTTAAAATTTCTGTGAATTTTCTGAGTAATTCACAAAAAAATTTCTAATGATTTTCTAAGAATTTACGCAGAATTTTCTAATAATTTACTGAATAATTTTCTGAGAATTTTACGTGTAATTTATTGAGAATTTTACTGAGTAATTTAATGAGAATTTACTGAGTAATTTATTGAGAATTTACTGCGAATTGACTAAGAAATTTACTGATAAATTGTTAAGTTCTTCACTGGGCAATTTAGTTGCAAATTACTATGTAATCTATTGAGAATTTACTGAGTAAGTTACTAAGAATTTATTGACAATTTACTTAGACTTTGTGGATTAATTTATTGAGAATTTACTAAGTAATTTACTTGGAATTTATTGAATAATTTACTGAGAATCTATAAACTAATTTACTGAGAATTAACAAAGTAATTCACGAAATTTTTTTTGATAATTTTATGAGTAATTTACTATGAATTTACTGAGTAATTTATACAGAATTTTCTTAGAATTTATTAAATAATTTACTGAAAATTTACAGATAATTTACAAAGTAGTTTATAGAGAATTTATTGAAAACTTAACGCGTCATTTATTGAAAACTTACTACGAATTTATGGAGCAATTTGCTGAATAATTTACTAACAAATTACTTTGAATTTACCAAGAATTTATATAGAATTTTCTGAGAATTTATTGAGTAATTTGCTCATAATTTACTGATTAATTCACAAAAAAAAAAAAATATTCTTGTAATTTTTTGAGAATTTACTCAGAATTTTCTGATAAATTACTAAGAATTTGCTGAATAATTTATAGAGAATTTTACGTGTAATTTACCAAGAAATTTCTTGAGTAATTTAGCAAGAATTTACTGAGAATTTATCGAGTAATTTACTGATAAATTACTGAATAATTCACTCATTAATTTACTTGGAATTTACTGAGAATTTAAGGAGTAATTTGTTGAGAATTTACTCAGTAATTTGCTTAGAATTTATTAAATAATTTACAGATAATTTACCGTGTTATTTTCTTGGAATTTACAGAGTAATTTCCTAATAATTTACTGAGTAATTTGCTAAGTAATTGACCAAGAATTTTTTTAGAACTTATCGATAATTAACTGAGTAATTTACAGAGAATTTGTCGAGAATTTACCGAGTAATTTACTGGGAATTAACCTATGAATTTACTTAGTAATTTATTTAGAATTTACTCAGTAAATTACTAGGAGTTTATTGAGAATTTACTGAGAATTTGTTGAGTAATTTTCTAGGAACTTACCAATCATTTACGAAGCAATTTACTGAGAATTTACCGAGTTATTTACCACGAATTTACTATAACTTTAATGGTAATTTGCTGAGTAATTTATTGAGAATTTACTGTGAATTTAATGAGTAATTTACTCATAATTTATTGAGAATTTTCTTAGAATTTATTGAAAACTTTCGGAGTAATTTACTTTGAATTCATTGAGTAATTCACCGATAATTAACTGAGTAATTTATGGAGAATTTATTGAAAATTTAACGAATAATTTACAGAGTAATTTTTTTTTAAAATTTCTGTGAATTTTCTGAGTAATTCACAAAAAAATTTCTAATGATTTTCTAAGAATTTACGCAGAATTTTCTAATAATTTACTGAATAATTTTCTGAGAATTTTACGTGTAATTTATTGAGAATTTTACTGAGTAATTTAATGAGAATTTACTGAGTAATTTATTGAGAATTTACTGCGAATTGACTAAGAAATTTACTGATAAATTGTTAAGTTCTTCACTGGGCAATTTAGTTGCAAATTACTATGTAATCTATTGAGAATTTACTGAGTAAGTTACTAAGAATTTATTGACAATTTACTTAGACTTTGTGGATTAATTTATTGAGAATTTACTAAGTAATTTACTTGGAATTTATTGAATAATTTACTGAGAATCTATAAACTAATTTACTGAGAATTAACAAAGTAATTCACGAATTTTTTTTTGATAATTTTATGAGTAATTTACTATGAATTTACTGAGTAATTTATACAGAATTTTCTTAGAATTTATTAAATAATTTACTGAAAATTTACAGATAATTTACAAAGTAGTTTATAGAGAATTTATTGAAAACTTAACGCGTCATTTATTGAAAACTTACTACGAATTTATGGAGCAATTTGCTGAATAATTTACTAACAAATTACTTTGAATTTACCAAGAATTTATATAGAATTTTCTGAGAATTTATTGAGTAATTTGCTCATAATTTACTGATTAATTCACAAAAAAAAAAAAATATTCTTGTAATTTTTTGAGAATTTACTCAGAATTTTCTGATAAATTACTAAGAATTTGCTGAATAATTTATAGAGAATTTTACGTGTAATTTACCAAGAAATTTCTTGAGTAATTTAGCAAGAATTTACTGAGAATTTATCGAGTAATTTACTGATAAATTACTGAATAATTCACTCATTAATTTACTTGGAATTTACTGAGAATTTAAGGAGTAATTTGTTGAGAATTTACTCAGTAATTTGCTTAGAATTTATTAAATAATTTACAGATAATTTACCGTGTTATTTTCTTGGAATTTACAGAGTAATTTCCTAATAATTTACTGAGTAATTTGCTAAGTAATTGACCAAGAATTTTTTTAGAACTTATCGATAATTAACTGAGTAATTTACAGAGAATTTGTCGAGAATTTACCGAGTAATTTACTGGGAATTAACCTATGAATTTACTTAGTAATTTATTTAGAATTTACTCAGTAAATTACTAGGAGTTTATTGAGAATTTACTGAGAATTTGTTGAGTAATTTTCTAGGAACTTACCAATCATTTACGAAGCAATTTACTGAGAATTTACCGAGTTATTTACCACGAATTTACTATAACTTTAATGGTAATTTGCTGAGTAATTTATTGAGAATTTACTGTGAATTTAATGAGTAATTTACTCATAATTTATTGAGAATTTTCTTAGAATTTATTGAAAACTTTCGGAGTAATTTACTTTGAATTCATTGAGTAATTCACCGATAATTAACTGAGTAATTTATGGAGAATTTATTGAAAATTTAACGAATAATTTACAGAGTAATTTTTTTTTAAAATTTCTGTGAATTTTCTGAGTAATTCACAAAAAAATTTCTAATGATTTTCTAAGAATTTACGCAGAATTTTCTAATAATTTACTGAATAATTTTCTGAGAATTTTACGTGTAATTTATTGAGAATTTTACTGAGTAATTTAATGAGAATTTACTGAGTAATTTATTGAGAATTTACTGCGAATTGACTAAGAAATTTACTGATAAATTGTTAAGTTCTTCACTGGGCAATTTAGTTGCAAATTACTATGTAATCTATTGAGAATTTACTGAGTAAGTTACTAAGAATTTATTGACAATTTACTTAGACTTTGTGGATTAATTTATTGAGAATTTACTAAGTAATTTACTTGGAATTTATTGAATAATTTACTGAGAATCTATAAACTAATTTACTGAGAATTAACAAAGTAATTCACGAAATTTTTTTTGATAATTTTATGAGTAATTTACTATGAATTTACTGAGTAATTTATACAGAATTTTCTTAGAATTTATTAAATAATTTACTGAAAATTTACAGATAATTTACAAAGTAGTTTATAGAGAATTTATTGAAAACTTAACGCGTCATTTATTGAAAACTTACTACGAATTTATGGAGCAATTTGCTGAATAATTTACTAACAAATTACTTTGAATTTACCAAGAATTTATATAGAATTTTCTGAGAATTTATTGAGTAATTTGCTCATAATTTACTGATTAATTCACAAAAAAAAAAAAATATTCTTGTAATTTTTTGAGAATTTACTCAGAATTTTCTGATAAATTACTAAGAATTTGCTGAATAATTTATAGAGAATTTTACGTGTAATTTACCAAGAAATTTCTTGAGTAATTTAGCAAGAATTTACTGAGAATTTATCGAGTAATTTACTGATAAATTACTGAATAATTCACTCATTAATTTACTTGGAATTTACTGAGAATTTAAGGAGTAATTTGTTGAGAATTTACTCAGTAATTTGCTTAGAATTTATTAAATAATTTACAGATAATTTACCGTGTTATTTTCTTGGAATTTACAGAGTAATTTCCTAATAATTTACTGAGTAATTTGCTAAGTAATTGACCAAGAATTTTTTTAGAACTTATCGATAATTAACTGAGTAATTTACAGAGAATTTGTCGAGAATTTACCGAGTAATTTACTGGGAATTAACCTATGAATTTACTTAGTAATTTATTTAGAATTTACTCAGTAAATTACTAGGAGTTTATTGAGAATTTACTGAGAATTTGTTGAGTAATTTTCTAGGAACTTACCAATCATTTACGAAGCAATTTACTGAGAATTTACCGAGTTATTTACCACGAATTTACTATAACTTTAATGGTAATTTGCTGAGTAATTTATTGAGAATTTACTGTGAATTTAATGAGTAATTTACTCATAATTTATTGAGAATTTTCTTAGAATTTATTGAAAACTTTCGGAGTAATTTACTTTGAATTCATTGAGTAATTCACCGATAATTAACTGAGTAATTTATGGAGAATTTATTGAAAATTTAACGAATAATTTACAGAGTAATTTTTTTTTAAAATTTCTGTGAATTTTCTGAGTAATTCACAAAAAAATTTCTAATGATTTTCTAAGAATTTACGCAGAATTTTCTAATAATTTACTGAATAATTTTCTGAGAATTTTACGTGTAATTTATTGAGAATTTTACTGAGTAATTTAATGAGAATTTACTGAGTAATTTATTGAGAATTTACTGCGAATTGACTAAGAAATTTACTGATAAATTGTTAAGTTCTTCACTGGGCAATTTAGTTGCAAATTACTATGTAATCTATTGAGAATTTACTGAGTAAGTTACTAAGAATTTATTGACAATTTACTTAGACTTTGTGGATTAATTTATTGAGAATTTACTAAGTAATTTACTTGGAATTTATTGAATAATTTACTGAGAATCTATAAACTAATTTACTGAGAATTAACATAGTAATTCACGAATTTTTTTTTGATAATTTTATGAGTAATTTACTATGAATTTACTGAGTAATTTATACAGAATTTTCTTAGAATTTATTAAATAATTTACTGAAAATTTACAGATAATTTACAAAGTAGTTTATAGAGAATTTATTGAAAACTTAACGCGTCATTTATTGAAAACTTACTACGAATTTATGGAGCAATTTGCTGAATAATTTACTAACAAATTACTTTGAATTTACCAAGAATTTATATAGAATTTTCTGAGAATTTATTGAGTAATTTGCTCATAATTTACTGATTAATTCACAAAAAAAAAAAATATTCTTGTAATTTTTTGAGAATTTACTCAGAATTTTTTGATAAATTACTAAGAATTTGCTGAATAATTTATAGAGAATTTTACGTGTAATTTACCAAGAAATTTCTTGAGTAATTTAGCAAGAATTTACTGAGAATTTATCGAGTAATTTACTGATAAATTACTGAATAATTCACTCATTAATTTACTTGGAATTTACTGAGAATTTAAGGAGTAATTTGTTGAGAATTTACTCAGTAATTTGCTTAGAATTTATTAAATAATTTACAGATAATTTACCGTGTTATTTTCTTGGAATTTACAGAGTAATTTCCTAATAATTTACTGAGTAATTTGCTAAGTAATTGACCAAGAATTTTTTTAGAACTTATCGATAATTAACTGAGTAATTTACAGAGAATTTGTCGAGAATTTACCGAGTAATTTACTGGGAATTAACCTATGAATTTACTTAGTAATTTATTTAGAATTTACTCAGTAAATTACTAGGAGTTTATTGAGAATTTACTGAGAATTTGTTGAGTAATTTTCTAGGAACTTACCAATCATTTACGAAGCAATTTACTGAGAATTTACCGAGTTATTTACCACGAATTTACTATAACTTTAATGGTAATTTGCTGAGTAATTTATTGAGAATTTACTGTGAATTTAATGAGTAATTTACTCATAATTTATTGAGAATTTTCTTAGAATTTATTGAAAACTTTCGGAGTAATTTACTTTGAATTCATTGAGTAATTCACCGATAATTAACTGAGTAATTTATGGAGAATTTATTGAAAATTTAACGAATAATTTACAGAGTAATTTTTTTTTAAAATTTCTGTGAATTTTCTGAGTAATTCACAAAAAAATTTCTAATGATTTTCTAAGAATTTACGCAGAATTTTCTAATAATTTACTGAATAATTTTCTGAGAATTTTACGTGTAATTTATTGAGAATTTTACTGAGTAATTTAATGAGAATTTACTGAGTAATTTATTGAGAATTTACTGCGAATTGACTAAGAAATTTACTGATAAATTGTTAAGTTCTTCACTGGGCAATTTAGTTGCAAATTACTATGTAATCTATTGAGAATTTACTGAGTAAGTTACTAAGAATTTATTGACAATTTACTTAGACTTTGTGGATTAATTTATTGAGAATTTACTAAGTAATTTACTTGGAATTTATTGAATAATTTACTGAGAATCTATAAACTAATTTACTGAGAATTAACAAAGTAATTCACGAAATTTTTTTTGATAATTTTATGAGTAATTTACTATGAATTTACTGAGTAATTTATACAGAATTTTCTTAGAATTTATTAAATAATTTACTGAAAATTTACAGATAATTTACAAAGTAGTTTATAGAGAATTTATTGAAAACTTAACGCGTCATTTATTGAAAACTTACTACGAATTTATGGAGCAATTTGCTGAATAATTTACTAACAAATTACTTTGAATTTACCAAGAATTTATATAGAATTTTCTGAGAATTTATTGAGTAATTTGCTCATAATTTACTGATTAATTCACAAAAAAAAAAAAATATTCTTGTAATTTTTTGAGAATTTACTCAGAATTTTCTGATAAATTACTAAGAATTTGCTGAATAATTTATAGAGAATTTTACGTGTAATTTACCAAGAAATTTCTTGAGTAATTTAGCAAGAATTTACTGAGAATTTATCGAGTAATTTACTGATAAATTACTGAATAATTCACTCATTAATTTACTTGGAATTTACTGAGAATTTAAGGAGTAATTTGTTGAGAATTTACTCAGTAATTTGCTTAGAATTTATTAAATAATTTACAGATAATTTACCGTGTTATTTTCTTGGAATTTACAGAGTAATTTCCTAATAATTTACTGAGTAATTTGCTAAGTAATTGACCAAGAATTTTTTTAGAACTTATCGATAATTAACTGAGTAATTTACAGAGAATTTGTCGAGAATTTACCGAGTAATTTACTGGGAATTAACCTATGAATTTACTTAGTAATTTATTTAGAATTTACTCAGTAAATTACTAGGAGTTTATTGAGAATTTACTGAGAATTTGTTGAGTAATTTTCTAGGAACTTACCAATCATTTACGAAGCAATTTACTGAGAATTTACCGAGTTATTTACCACGAATTTACTATAACTTTAATGGTAATTTGCTGAGTAATTTATTGAGAATTTACTGTGAATTTAATGAGTAATTTACTCATAATTTATTGAGAATTTTCTTAGAATTTATTGAAAACTTTCGGAGTAATTTACTTTGAATTCATTGAGTAATTCACCGATAATTAACTGAGTAATTTATGGAGAATTTATTGAAAATTTAACGAATAATTTACAGAGTAATTTTTTTTTAAAATTTCTGTGAATTTTCTGAGTAATTCACAAAAAAATTTCTAATGATTTTCTAAGAATTTACGCAGAATTTTCTAATAATTTACTGAATAATTTTCTGAGAATTTTACGTGTAATTTATTGAGAATTTTACTGAGTAATTTAATGAGAATTTACTGAGTAATTTATTGAGAATTTACTGCGAATTGACTAAGAAATTTACTGATAAATTGTTAAGTTCTTCACTGGGCAATTTAGTTGCAAATTACTATGTAATCTATTGAGAATTTACTGAGTAAGTTACTAAGAATTTATTGACAATTTACTTAGACTTTGTGGATTAATTTATTGAGAATTTACTAAGTAATTTACTTGGAATTTATTGAATAATTTACTGAGAATCTATAAACTAATTTACTGAGAATTAACAAAGTAATTCACGAAATTTTTTTTGATAATTTTATGAGTAATTTACTATGAATTTACTGAGTAATTTATACAGAATTTTCTTAGAATTTATTAAATAATTTACTGAAAATTTACAGATAATTTGCAAAGTAGTTTATAGAGAATTTATTGAAAACTTAACGCGTAATTTATTGAAAACTTACTACGAATTTATGGAGCAATTTGCTGAATAATTTACTAACAAATTACTTTGAATTTACCAAGAATTTATATAGAATTTTCTGAGAATTTATTGAGTAATTTGCTCATAATTTACTGATTAATTCACAAAAAAAAAAATATTCTTGTAATTTTTTGAGAATTTACTCAGAATTTTCTGATAAATTACTAAGAATTTGCTGAATAATTTATAGAGAATTTTACGTGTAATTTACCAAGAAATTTCTTGAGTAATTTAGCAAGAATTTACTGAGAATTTATCGAGTAATTTACTGATAAATTACTGAATAATTCACTCATTAATTTACTTGGAATTTACTGAGAATTTAAGGAGTAATTTGTTGAGAATTTACTCAGTAATTTGCTTAGAATTTATTAAATAATTTACAGATAATTTACCGTGTTATTTTCTTGGAATTTACAGAGTAATTTCCTAATAATTTACTGAGTAATTTGCTAAGTAATTGACCAAGAATTTTTTTAGAACTTATCGATAATTAACTGAGTAATTTACAGAGAATTTGTCGAGAATTTACCGAGTAATTTACTGGGAATTGTAACGCCCTCAAAATAATAACAATAAACGCATCAAATAAAACATTCATTAACATATGAAATAACAACATTCTTCTATTCATCGGTGTTTCAATACAAAAGTGTTACATGTTAACCTCATAACCAAAATGCCCTACGGGCTTACAGCTTTCCAAGTTAACACTTGGTTACATCAAAAGAGTACTAACTCATACACGTTAAGCCCTTGGCTTGTATTTACATGCAATACATCAAAAAGTAAAATGACAACATTGGGTCCGCCTCAAGCCTCCCAAGCTATGTCCTTGGAGGTGGCATGCTACCTGCACCTGAAAATGATATTCCCATATAGGGTGAGCCACAGCCCAATAGAAATACACTAAACCAACCATGAACAATGACTAAAATATTAGCAATTGATAGATGGTCAACACTGATACATCCTCATAAATCACACATTTATGTCAACCGACTAATGAGTCCAGGTCACCTTTCATTTTCCCTTTTTTAACAGATAAGCATGCTAGCTCTATCATCATTTCCACAGATATGTATAAAAACTATATCCCACATTCAGATAAGCATATGAGCTAATCTACATTCTACAACAGATATGTATAACAACAATATCCACAGATAAGCATATAAGCTATATCCACACTTCACAAAGATAAGCATATGAGCTCTATCTTCACTTCTCTAGACAAGCATATGAGCTGTATCTACGGAGTTCATCCCCTATCTTCTCCCAACGCTATCCGGTTTAGAGGTACATCCCCTATCTTCCCCTAAACCGCGGAGTACATCCCCTATCTCCTCCTCTACACATAACGTATATAAACACAATGGTTCTATATACAATCCCTCAGTACATAAAATTAATGTATTCCATCAACCGTCAAGTTCCATGACACACACTTCATTGATTAGTTTCCGTTTACCTAATCCTCATGCATTGTCTACAACAATCTCGACTATCCTCCACCGATAGTCCAAAGCAGTTATTTCTAAAGCAGAAAATAAATGCACAAATGGATATTCAATCAACATTTCATTTCCTCATTTCTCACCAATTAATTATCCCAATTAATTAAACAATGTAATTAGGCCATTTTCCATAATTACTATTTCAACCCTTAGGTCCCAATTTCATCAATGATTCAACAATCATTCCATTTTTTCTATGCCAAACATGCGTCTAGGTTTATTATGAATAAAACCCCACTTTTGTAAAATTACACAAAAGCCCCAAACTTTCACAAAATTACCAAACCAAGCCCAACATCTCAAAATACCAAAATTTAAAGACAAAATCCATAGAGAGGAGTAGGATATCCCTACCTCAAACCCGGAGCCTCAAAGGAGATGAAGATCAAAACCAAAATGCTCCAAACCTCGAAATTTTCAGATCAAAAGGAAGCCCTCGACGATCAACAACTTTTTTGTAAAGGCCAAAGATGAGCAAATCACTCCTACTAGATCAAAACCTAGAGAGAAGGTAGAGTCTAGAGTGAGAGGCTCAACAATGGTGATTTTTAGAAAAGTAAGAGAGAGAAGAGAAAGCAAAAAGTGATTTGAAAAGTCACAATTTCGGGACTTTAACCCAGTCTCCCGCTCGAGCGTAAAACACCCCGCTCGAGCGGCCACTCACAGACTTACGCTCGAGCGGCCAACCTCCCGCTCGAGCGCAGAATGCACTCGCTCAGCACTTTTGCAGAACCAGACCTCCGCTCGAGCTCCCAACCCTACGCTCGAGCGAACAACACTGCACAACAAATACTGGATGGGTGTATTCCCCGCTCGAGCGCCAACATCTACGCTCGAGCGGACAGGCCAAAAATCTGGGCAACTAGTTTTGGTTTCTAAACTCAACCAACCTGAAACAAACCCACCCAACGCATCCCATAACTCAAATATGAAGTAAAGAGGATGCAAACAAGATAATAGTCAACTACCAACATCTACAGACACAAGTCTGGATCACTATACAACAAGGGTAAACCCGGGATCGCTATAGGAATTAACCTATGAATTTACTTAGTAATTTATTTAGAATTTACTCAGTAAATTACTAAGAGTTTATTGAGAATTTACTGAGAATTTGTTGAGTAATTTTCTAGGAACTTACCAATCATTTACGAAGCAATTTACTGAGAATTTACCGAGTTATTTACCACGAATTTACTATAACTTTAATGGTAATTTGCTGAGTAATTTATTGAGAATTTACTGTGAATTTAATGAGTAATTTACTCATAATTTATTGAGAATTTTCTTAGAATTTATTGAAAACTTTCGGAGTAATTTACTTTGAATTCATTGAGTAATTCACCGATAATTAACTGAGTAATTTATGGAGAATTTATTGAAAATTTAACGAATAATTTACAGAGTAATTTTTTTTTAAAATTTCTGTAACGCCCTCAAAATAACAACATTAAACCCATCCATATAGATACATGCATTGATACATAAAAGTCCACATTCATCTATTCATCAGAGTATTTCATTACAAAAGTATTACATGATTACAACAGAAGCAAAATGCCTTACGGGCTTACAGCTTTCCAAGTTAACACATGGTTACAAAAGAGAGTGCTAGCTTAAATACACATTAAGTCCTAGGCTCAAATCTATATGAAAAACAATCAAGAAAGAATAAGGCGACAAAGGTATGTCTGCCTCTAGCCTCCCAAGCTATGTCCTCAGAGGTGGCATGCTACCTGAACCTGAAAATGATGTTCCCATAAAGGGTGAGCCACAGCCCAGTAGAAATATACTAAACCGACTATGAACAATGTCTAAAAGATTAGCAACAGATAGATGGTCAATACTTACATCTCCATTTACATCTTATTAAAATTCCAAGACAGCCAAGTCTATGTTACAATTCGCCTTTTCATTTTCCATTCAACTTTGAGTTTGAAAACAAGGCTCAGTACTCTGGCCAAAATTTGATGAGATTATAGTTCCTCACTAGAACACTTTCGAAATCCAAGGCGGATACACATTTTGGTGTTGTATCAATAACACATAACTACTTCCATATATCGCAGACAATGATGATATACATTTTAGTGCTATATCAAATCAAACAAACTTTTCAATAGATAAGCATATGAGCTATATCACTACTATAACAGATAAGCATATGAGCTGTATCAACACTCCAATAGATAAGCATATGAGCTGTATCAACACTTCAACAGATAAGCATATGAGCTGTATCAATACTTCCTTAGATAAGCATATGAGCTGTATCAACACTTCAATAACCGGTTTAGAGGTACATCCCCCATCTTCCCCTAAACCATTAACCATTAACCGGTCTAGAGGTACATCCCCCATCTTCCCCTAAACCGTGGAGTACATCCCCCATCTCCTCCCATACACAAGTAAGGCATATAAACACAGAATCACATACACAATCACTCAATACATAAAATTAATGCATTCTATCAACCGTCATACTCCATGACACATCCAATGGATTAGTTTTAGTTTGCCTAGTCATCATGCATTGTCTACAACAATCAACACTACCCTCCACCGGTAGCCCAAAGCAATTATTTCTAAGCAGGAAATAAATGCACCAATGGATAATACATCAACATTTCAACTAGGTGAGCAATAAAAGATTCGACTACACTCTTTAGTCCCATACATTCCCAATTTCAACATTTTCAACACAATTCCTCATTTCCAACAATTAATTATACAAATTAATTAACCAATGTAATTAGGGCATATTCCATAATTAACATCACAACCCTTAGGTTCCATTTTCATTAATGTTTTAACATTAATTTCACTTTTCCATGCCAAACATGCATTTAGGTTTTATATGATTAAAACCCCAACTTTTGTAAAACTGCTCAAAGGCCCAAAGTTTCTCAAAATTACCCAACAAACCCCAACATATCAAAATGCTAAAATTCAAAGACCAAGTTCATAAGATGGAGTAGGTTATCCCTACCTCGAATGATGGGGCGCAACGAAGGAGATGAAGAAACGGAAATGCTCCAAATCCCGAAATTTTCAGATTAAAAGATAGCCCTCGACGATCAACACAACTTTTGTAAAGGCCCAAGGTGAGAAAACAACTCTAGTTAGATCAATCCTAAGAGAGAAGTTCGGTTTTAGAGTGAGGTGCTCTCCAATGGAGGTTTTGAAAAAGTAAGAGAGAGAAAGGAAATCAAAAAGTGATCAAAAAGGTGGTTTCACGAACTGATATAAAAGCAGGTCCGCTCGAGCGTACAACACCCCGCTCGAGCGTACAGACACAGGTTCACGCTCGAGCGTCCAAGGATCCGCTCGAGCGCCGGGTGCACTCTCCCAGAATTTTCTGCAGACGACCAAAATGCTGAGAGAAGGAAATTCACGCTCGAGCGTCCAAACTGCCGCTCGAGCGGAAAGACAACAACAAAACCCGCTCGAGCGTCAAATCTCCGCTCGAGCGTAGAGACCAAAACCTGGGCAAAAATTCTAAGTTTTAAAACACGACCAACTTATTCCCAACTTGCCCAACACAACCCAAAACTCTAATAAAAGAGTAAGGGATAGAAATGAGGATAAGACAACAACGAATCTACGGAACCGAGTCCGGATTATAGTTAAACAACAACAGGGAATACCGGGATCGCTATAATTTCTGTGAATTTTCTGAGTAATTTACTGAGTAATTCACAAAAAAATTTCTAATGATTTTCTAAGAATTTACGCAGAATTTTCTAATAATTTACTGAATAATTTTCTGAGAATTTTACGTGTAATTTATTGAGAATTTTACTGAGTAATTTAATGAGAATTTACTGAGAATTTACTGCGAATTGACTAAGAAATTTACTGATAAATTGTTAAGTTCTTCATTGGGCAATTTAGTTGCAAATTACTATGTAATCTATTGAGAATTTACTGAGTAAGTTACTAAGAATTTATTGACAATTTACTTAGACTTTGTGGATTAATTTATTGAGAATTTACTAAGTAATTTACTTGGAATTTATTGAATAATTTACTGAGAATCTATAAACTAATTTACTGAGAATTAACAAAGTAATTCACGAAATGTTTTTTGATAATTTTATGAGTAATTTACTATGAATTTACTGAGTAATTTATACAGAATTTTCTTAGAATTTATTAAATAATTTACTGAAAATTTACAGATAATTTACAAAGTAGTTTATAGAGAATTTATTGAAAACTTAACGCGTAATTTATTGAAAACTTACTACGAATTTATGGAGCAATTTGCTGAATAATTTACTAACAAATTACTTTGAATTTACCAAGAATTTATATAGAATTTTCTGAGAATTTATTGAGTAATTTGCTCATAATTTACTGATTAATTCACAAAAAAAAAAATATTCTTGTAATTTTTTGAGAATTTACTCAGAATTTTCTGATAAATTACTAAGAATTTGCTGAATAATTTATAGAGAATTTTACGTGTAATTTACCAAGAAATTTCTTGAGTAATTTAGCAAGAATTTACTGAGAATTTATCGAGTAATTTACTGATAAATTACTGAATAATTCACTCATTAATTTACTTGGAATTTACTGAGAATTTAAGGAGTAATTTGTTGAGAATTTACTCAGTAATTTGCTTAGAATTTATTAAATAATTTACAGATAATTTACCGTGTTATTTTCTTGGAATTTACAGAGTAATTTTCTAATAATTTACTGAGTAATTTGCTAAGTAATTGACCAAGAATTTTTTTAGAACTTATCGATAATTAACTGAGTAATTTACAGAGAATTTGTCGAGAATTTACCGAGTAATTTACTGGGAATTAACCTATGAATTTACTTAGTAATTTATTTAGAATTTACTCAGTAAATTACTAAGAGTTTATTGAGAATTTACTGAGAATTTGTTGAGTAATTTTCTAGGAACTTACCAATCATTTACGAAGCAATTTACTGAGAATTTACCGAGTTATTTACCACGAATTTACTATAACTTTAATGGTAATTTGCTGAGTAATTTATTGAGAATTTACTGTGAATTTAATGAGTAATTTACTCATAATTTATTGAGAATTTTCTTAGAATTTATTGAAAACTTTCGGAGTAATTTACTTTGAATTCATTGAGTAATTCACCGATAATTAACTGAGTAATTTATGGAGAATTTATTGAAAATTTAACGAATAATTTACAGAGTAATTTTTTTTTAAAATTTCTGTGAATTTTCTGAGTAATTCACAAAAAAATTTCTAATGATTTTCTAAGAATTTACGCAGAATTTTCTAATAATTTACTGAATAATTTTCTGAGAATTTTACGTGTAATTTATTGAGAATTTTACTGAGTAATTTAATGAGAATTTACTGAGTAATTTATTGAGAATTTACTGCGAATTGACTAAGAAATTTACTGATAAATTGTTAAGTTCTTCACTGGGCAATTTAGTTGCAAATTACTATGTAATCTATTGAGAATTTACTGAGTAAGTTACTAAGAATTTATTGACAATTTACTTAGACTTTGTGGATTAATTTATTGAGAATTTACTAAGTAATTTACTTGGAATTTATTGAATAATTTACTGAGAATCTATAAACTAATTTACTGAGAATTAACAAAGTAATTCACGAAATTTTTTTTGATAATTTTATGAGTAATTTACTATGAATTTACTGAGTAATTTATACAGAATTTTCTTAGAATTTATTAAATAATTTACTGAAAATTTACAGATAATTTACAAAGTAGTTTATAGAGAATTTATTGAAAACTTAACGCGTAATTTATTGAAAACTTACTACGAATTTATGGAGCAATTTGCTGAATAATTTACTAACAAATTACTTTGAATTTACCAAGAATTTATATAGAATTTTCTGAGAATTTATTGAGTAATTTGCTCATAATTTACTGATTAATTCACAAAAAAAAAAATATTCTTGTAATTTTTTGAGAATTTACTCAGAATTTTCTGATAAATTACTAAGAATTTGCTGAATAATTTATAGAGAATTTTACGTGTAATTTACCAAGAAATTTCTTGAGTAATTTAGCAAGAATTTACTGAGAATTTATCGAGTAATTTACTGATAAATTACTGAATAATTCACTCGTTAATTTACTTGGAATTTACTGAGAATTTAAGGAGTAATTTATTGAGAATTTACTCAGTAATTTGCTTAGAATTTATTAAATAATTTACAGATAATTTACCGTGTTATTTTCTTGGAATTTACAGAGTAATTTTCTAATAATTTACTGAGTAATTTGCTAAGTAATTGACCAAGAATTTTTTTAGAACTTATCGATAATTAACTGAGTAATTTACAGAGAATTTGTCGAGAATTTACCGAGTAATTTACTGGGAATTAACCTATGAATTTACTTAGTAATTTATTTAGAATTTACTCAGTAAATTACTAAGAGTTTATTGAGAATTTACTGAGAATTTGTTGAGTAATTTTCTAGGAACTTACCAATCATTTACGAAGCAATTTACTGAGAATTTACCGAGTTATTTACCACGAATTTACTATAACTTTAATGGTAATTTGCTGAGTAATTTATTGAGAATTTACTGTGAATTTAATGAGTAATTTACTCATAATTTATTGAGAATTTTCTTAGAATTTATTGAAAACTTTCGGAGTAATTTACTTTGAATTCATTGAGTAATTCACCGATAATTAACTGAGTAATTTATGGAGAATTTATTGAAAATTTAACGAATAATTTACAGAGTAATTTTTTTTTAAAATTTCTGTGAATTTTCTGAGTAATTCACAAAAAAATTTCTAATGATTTTCTAAGAATTTACGCAGAATTTTCTAATAATTTACTGAATAATTTTCTGAGAATTTTACGTGTAATTTATTGAGAATTTTACTGAGTAATTTAATGAGAATTTACTGAGTAATTTATTGAGAATTTACTGCGAATTGACTAAGAAATTTACTGATAAATTGTTAAGTTCTTCACTGGGCAATTTAGTTGCAAATTACTATGTAATCTATTGAGAATTTACTGAGTAAGTTACTAAGAATTTATTGACAATTTACTTAGACTTTGTGGATTAATTTATTGAGAATTTACTAAGTAATTTACTTGGAATTTATTGAATAATTTACTGAGAATCTATAAACTAATTTACTGAGAATTAACAAAGTAATTCACGAAATTTTTTTTGATAATTTTATGAGTAATTTACTATGAATTTACTGAGTAATTTATACAGAATTTTCTTAGAATTTATTAAATAATTTACTGAAAATTTACAGATAATTTACAAAGTAGTTTATAGAGAATTTATTGAAAACTTAACGCGTAATTTATTGAAAACTTACTACGAATTTATGGAGCAATTTGCTGAATAATTTACTAACAAATTACTTTGAATTTACCAAGAATTTATATAGAATTTTCTGAGAATTTATTGAGTAATTTGCTCATAATTTACTGATTAATTCACAAAAAAAAAAATATTCTTGTAATTTTTTGAGAATTTACTCAGAATTTTCTGATAAATTACTAAGAATTTGCTGAATAATTTATAGAGAATTTTACGTGTAATTTACCAAGAAATTTCTTGAGTAATTTAGCAAGAATTTACTGAGAATTTATCGAGTAATTTACTGATAAATTACTGAATAATTCACTCGTTAATTTACTTGGAATTTACTGAGAATTTAAGGAGTAATTTATTGAGAATTTACTCAGTAATTTGCTTAGAATTTATTAAATAATTTACAGATAATTTACCGTGTTATTTTCTTGGAATTTACAGAGTAATTTTCTAATAATTTACTGAGTAATTTGCTAAGTAATTGACCAAGAATTTTTTTAGAACTTATCGATAATTAACTGAGTAATTTACAGAGAATTTGTCGAGAATTTACCGAGTAATTTACTGGGAATTAACCTATGAATTTACTTAGTAATTTATTTAGAATTTACTCAGTAAATTACTAAGAGTTTATTGAGAATTTACTGAGAATTTGTTGAGTAATTTTCTAGGAACTTACCAATCATTTACGAAGCAATTTACTGAGAATTTACCGAGTTATTTACCACGAATTTACTATAACTTTAATGGTAATTTGCTGAGTAATTTATTGAGAATTTACTGTGAATTTAATGAGTAATTTACTCATAATTTATTGAGAATTTTCTTAGAATTTATTGAAAACTTTCGGAGTAATTTACTTTGAATTCATTGAGTAATTCACCGATAATTAACTGAGTAATTTATGGAGAATTTATTGAAAATTTAACGAATAATTTACAGAGTAATTTTTTTTTAAAATTTCTGTGAATTTTCTGAGTAATTCACAAAAAAATTTCTAATGATTTTCTAAGAATTTACGCAGAATTTTCTAATAATTTACTGAATAATTTTCTGAGAATTTTACGTGTAATTTATTGAGAATTTTACTGAGTAATTTACTGAGTAATTTATTGAGAATTTACTGCGAATTGACTAAGAAATTTACTGATAAATTGTTAAGTTCTTCACTGGGCAATTTAGTTGCAAATTACTATGTAATCTATTGAGAATTTACTGAGTAAGTTACTAAGAATTTATTGACAATTTACTTAGACTTTGTGGATTAATTTATTGAGAATTTACTAAGTAATTTACTTGGAATTTATTGAATAATTTACTGAGAATCTATAAACTAATTTACTGAGAATTAACAAAGTAATTCACGAAATTTTTTTTGATAATTTTATGAGTAATTTACTATGAATTTACTGAGTAATTTATACAGAATTTTCTTAGAATTTATTAAATAATTTACTGAAAATTTACAGATAATTTACAAAGTAGTTTATAGAGAATTTATTGAAAACTTAACGCGTAATTTATTGAAAACTTACTACGAATTTATGGAGCAATTTGCTGAATAATTTACTAACAAATTACTTTGAATTTACCAAGAATTTATATAGAATTTTCTGAGAATTTATTGAGTAATTTGCTCATAATTTACTGATTAATTCACACAAAAAAAATATTCTTGTAATTTTTTGAGAATTTACTCAGAATTTTCTGATAAATTACTAAGAATTTGCTGAATAATTTATAGAGAATTTTACGTGTAATTTACCAAGAAATTTCTTGAGTAATTTAGCAAGAATTTACTGAGAATTTATCGAGTAATTTACTGATAAATTACTGAATAATTCACTCGTTAATTTACTTGGAATTTACTGAGAATTTAAGGAGTAATTTATTGAGAATTTACTCAGTAATTTGCTTAGAATTTATTAAATAATTTACAGATAATTTACCGTGTTATTTTCTTGGAATTTACAGAGTAATTTTCTAATAATTTACTGAGTAATTTGCTAAGTAATTGACCAAGAATTTTTTTAGAACTTATCGATAATTAACTGAGTAATTTACAGAGAATTTGTCGAGAATTTACCGAGTAATTTACTGGGAATTAGCCTATGAATTTACTTAGTAATTTATTTAGAATTTACTCAGTAAATTACTAAGAGTTTATTGAGAATTTACTGAGAATTTGTTGAGTAATTTTCTAGGAACTTACCAATCATTTACGAAGCAATTTACTGAGAATTTACCGAGTTATTTACCACGAATTTACTATAACTTTAATGGTAATTTGCTGAGTAATTTATTGAGAATTTACTGTGAATTTAATGAGTAATTTACTCATAATTTATTGAGAATTTTCTTAGAATTTATTGAAAACTTTCGGAGTAATTTACTTTGAATTCATTGAGTAATTCACCGATAATTAACTGAGTAATTTATGGAGAATTTATTGAAAATTTAACGAATAATTTACAGAGTAATTTTTTTTTAAAATTTCTGTGAATTTTCTGAGTAATTCACAAAAAAATTTCTAATGATTTTCTAAGAATTTACGCAGAATTTTCTAATAATTTACTGAATAATTTTCTGAGAATTTTACGTGTAATTTATTGAGAATTTTACTGAGTAATTTAATGAGAATTTACTGAGAATTTACTGCGAATTGACTAAGAAATTTACTGATAAATTGTTAAGTTCTTCACTGGGCAATTTAGTTGCAAATTACTATGTAATCTATTGAGAATTTACTGAGTAAGTTACTAAGAATTTATTGACAATTTACTTAGACTTTGTGGATTAATTTATTGAGAATTTACTAAGTAATTTACTTGGAATTTATTGAATAATTTACTGAGAATCTATAAACTAATTTACTGAGAATTAACAAAGTAATTCACGAAATTTTTTTTGATAATTTTATGAGTAATTTACTATGAATTTACTGAGTAATTTATACAGAATTTTCTTAGAATTTATTAAATAATTTACTGAAAATTTACAGATAATTTACAAAGTAGTTTATAGAGAATTTATTGAAAACTTAACGCGTAATTTATTGAAAACTTACTACGAATTTATGGAGCAATTTGCTGAATAATTTACTAACAAATTACTTTGAATTTACCAAGAATTTATATAGAATTTTCTGAGAATTTATTGAGTAATTTGCTCATAATTTACTGATTAATTCACAAAAAAAAAATATTCTTGTAATTTTTTGAGAATTTACTCAGAATTTTCTGATAAATTACTAAGAATTTGCTGAATAATTTATAGAGAATTTTACGTGTAATTTACCAAGAAATTTCTTGAGTAATTTAGCAAGAATTTACTGAGAATTTATCGAGTAATTTACTAATAAATTACTGAATAATTCACTCGTTAATTTACTTGGAATTTACTGAGAATTTAAGGAGTAATTTATTGAGAATTTACTCAGTAATTTGCTTAGAATTTATTAAATAATTTACAGATAATTTACCGTGTTATTTTCTTGGAATTTACAGAGTAATTTTCTAATAATTTACTGAGTAATTTGCTAAGTAATTGACCAAGAATTTTTTTAGAACTTATCGATAATTAACTGAGTAATTTACAGAGAATTTGTCGAGAATTTACCGAGTAATTTACTGGGAATTAGCCTATGAATTTACTTAGTAATTTATTTAGAATTTACTCAGTAAATTACTAAGAGTTTATTGAGAATTTACTGAGAATTTGTTGAGTAATTTTCTAGGAACTTACCAATCATTTACGAAGCAATTTACTGAGAATTTACCGAGTTATTTACCACGAATTTACTATAACTTTAATGGTAATTTGCTGAGTAATTTATTGAGAATTTACTGTGAATTTAATGAGTAATTTACTCATAATTTATTGAGAATTTTCTTAGAATTTATTGAAAACTTTCGGAGTAATTTACTTTGAATTCATTGAGTAATTCACCGATAATTAACTGAGTAATTTATGGAGAATTTATTGAAAATTTAACGAATAATTTACAGAGTAATTTTTTTTTAAAATTTCTGTGAATTTTCTGAGTAATTCACAAAAAAATTTCTAATGATTTTCTAAGAATTTACGCAGAATTTTCTAATAATTTACTGAATAATTTTCTGAGAATTTTACGTGTAATTTATTGAGAATTTTACTGAGTAATTTAATGAGTAATTTATTGAGAATTTACTGCGAATTGACTAAGAAATTTACTGATAAATTGTTAAGTTCTTCACTGGGCAATTTAGTTGCAAATTACTATGTAATCTGTTGAGAATTTACTGAGTAAGTTACTAAGAATTTATTGACAATTTACTTAGACTTTGTGGATTAATTTATTGAGAATTTACTAAGTAATTTACTTGGAATTTATTGAATAATTTACTGAGAATCTATAAACTAATTTACTGAGAATTAACAAAGTAATTCACGAATTTTTTTTTGATAATTTTATGAGTAATTTACTATGAATTTACTGAGTAATTTATACAGAATTTTCTTAGAATTTATTAAATAATTTACTGAAAATTTACAGATAATTTACAAAGTAGTTTATAGAGAATTTATTGAAAACTTAACGCGTAATTTATTGAAAACTTACTACGAATTTATGGAGCAATTTGCTGAATAATTTACTAACAAATTACTTTGAATTTACCAAGAATTTATATAGAATTTTCTGAGAATTTATTGAGTAATTTGCTCATAATTTACTGATTAATTCACAAAAAAAAAAATATTCTTGTAATTTTTTGAGAATTTACTCAGAATTTTCTGATAAATTACTAAGAATTTGCTGAATAATTTATAGAGAATTTTACGTGTAATTTACCAAGAAATTTCTTGAGTAATTTAGCAAGAATTTACTGAGAATTTATCGAGTAATTTACTGATAAATTACTGAATAATTCACTCGTTAATTTACTTGGAATTTACTGAGAATTTAAGGAGTAATTTATTGAGAATTTACTCAGTAATTTGCTTAGAATTTATTAAATAATTTACAGATAATTTACCGTGTTATTTTCTTGGAATTTACAGAGTAATTTTCTAATAATTTACTGAGTAATTTGCTAAGTAATTGACCAAGAATTTTTTTAGAACTTATCGATAATTAACTGAGTAATTTAAAGAGAATTTGTCGAGAATTTACCGAGTAATTTACTGGGAATTAGCCTATGAATTTACTTAGTAATTTATTTAGAATTTACTCAGTAAATTACTAAGAGTTTATTGAGAATTTACTGAGAATTTGTTGAGTAATTTTCTAGGAACTTACCAATCATTTACGAAGCAATTTACTGAGAATTTACCGAGTTATTTACCACGAATTTACTATAACTTTAATGGTAATTTGCTGAGTAATTTATTGAGAATTTACTGTGAATTTAATGAGTAATTTACTCATAATTTATTGAGAATTTTCTTAGAATTTATTGAAAACTTTCGGAGTAATTTACTTTGAATTCATTGAGTAATTCACCGATAATTAACTGAGTAATTTATGGAGAATTTATTGAAAATTTAACGAATAATTTACAGAGTAATTTTTTTTTAAAATTTCTGTGAATTTTCTGAGTAATTCACAAAAAAATTTCTAATGATTTTCTAAGAATTTACGCAGAATTTTCTAATAATTTACTGAATAATTTTCTGAGAATTTTACGTGTAATTTATTGAGAATTTTACTGAGTAATTTAATGAGAATTTACTGAGAATTTACTGCGAATTGACTAAGAAATTTACTGATAAATTGTTAAGTTCTTCACTGGGCAATTTAGTTGCAAATTACTATGTAATCTATTGAGAATTTACTGAGTAAGTTACTAAGAATTTATTGACAATTTACTTAGACTTTGTGGATTAATTTATTGAGAATTTACTAAGTAATTTACTTGGAATTTATTGAATAATTTACTGAGAATCTATAAACTAATTTACTGAGAATTAACAAAGTAATTCACGAAATTTTTTTTGATAATTTTATGAGTAATTTACTATGAATTTACTGAGTAATTTATACAGAATTTTCTTAGAATTTATTAAATAATTTACTGAAAATTTACAGATAATTTACAAAGTAGTTTATAGAGAATTTATTGAAAACTTAACGCGTAATTTATTGAAAACTTACTACGAATTTATGGAGCAATTTGCTGAATAATTTACTAACAAATTACTTTGAATTTACCAAGAATTTATATAGAATTTTCTGAGAATTTATTGAGTAATTTGCTCATAATTTACTGATTAATTCACAAAAAAAAAATATTCTTGTAATTTTTTGAGAATTTACTCAGAATTTTCTGATAAATTACTAAGAATTTGCTGAATAATTTATAGAGAATTTTACGTGTAATTTACCAAGAAATTTCTTGAGTAATTTAGCAAGAATTTACTGAGAATTTATCGAGTAATTTACTGATAAATTACTGAATAATTCACTCGTTAATTTACTTGGAATTTACTGAGAATTTAAGGAGTAATTTATTGAGAATTTACTCAGTAATTTGCTTAGAATTTATTAAATAATTTACAGATAATTTACCGTGTTATTTTCTTGGAATTTACAGAGTAATTTTCTAATAATTTACTGAGTAATTTGCTAAGTAATTGACCAAGAATTTTTTTAGAACTTATCGATAATTAACTGAGTAATTTACAGAGAATTTGTCGAGAATTTACCGAGTAATTTACTGGGAATTAACCTATGAATTTACTTAGTAATTTATTTAGAATTTACTCAGTAAATTACTAAGAGTTTATTGAGAATTTACTGAGAATTTGTTGAGTAATTTTCTAGGAACTTACCAATCATTTACGAAGCAATTTACTGAGAATTTACCGAGTTATTTACCACGAATTTACTATAACTTTAATGGTAATTTGCTGAGTAATTTATTGAGAATTTACTGTGAATTTAATGAGTAATTTACTCATAATTTATTGAGAATTTTCTTAGAATTTATTGAAAACTTTCGGAGTAATTTACTTTGAATTCATTGAGTAATTCACCGATAATTAACTGAGTAATTTATGGAGAATTTATTGAAAATTTAACGAATAATTTACAGAGTAATTTTTTTTTAAAATTTCTGTGAATTTTCTGAGTAATTCACAAAAAAATTTCTAATGATTTTCTAAGAATTTACGCAGAATTTTCTAATAATTTACTGAATAATTTTCTGAGAATTTTACGTGTAATTTATTGAGAATTTTACTGAGTAATTTAATGAGAATTTACTGAGAATTTACTGCGAATTGACTAAGAAATTTACTGATAAATTGTTAAGTTCTTCACTGGGCAATTTAGTTGCAAATTACTATGTAATCTATTGAGAATTTACTGAGTAAGTTACTAAGAATTTATTGACAATTTACTTAGACTTTGTGGATTAATTTATTGAGAATTTACTAAGTAATTTACTTGGAATTTATTGAATAATTTACTGAGAATCTATAAACTAATTTACTGAGAATTAACAAAGTAATTCACGAAATTTTTTTTGATAATTTTATGAGTAATTTACTATGAATTTACTGAGTAATTTATACAGAATTTTCTTAGAATTTATTAAATAATTTACTGAAAATTTACAGATAATTTACAAAGTAGTTTATAGAGAATTTATTGAAAACTTAACGCGTAATTTATTGAAAACTTACTACGAATTTATGGAGCAATTTGCTGAATAATTTACTAACAAATTACTTTGAATTTACCAAGAATTTATATAGAATTTTCTGAGAATTTATTGAGTAATTTGCTCATAATTTACTGATTAATTCACAAAAAAAAAAAATATTCTTGTAATTTTTTGAGAATTTACTCAGAATTTTCTGATAAATTACTAAGAATTTGCTGAATAATTTATAGAGAATTTTACGTGTAATTTACCAAGAAATTTCTTGAGTAATTTAGCAAGAATTTACTGAGAATTTATCGAGTAATTTACTGATAAATTACTGAATAATTCACTCATTAATTTACTTGGAATTTACTGAGAATTTAAGGAGTAATTTATTGAGAATTTACTCAGTAATTTGCTTAGAATTTATTAAATAATTTACAGATAATTTACCGTGTTATTTTCTTGGAATTTACAGAGTAATTTTCTAATAATTTACTGAGTAATTTGCTAAGTAATTGACCAAGAATTTTTTTAGAACTTATCGATAATTAACTGAGTAATTTAAAGAGAATTTGTCGAGAATTTACCGAGTAATTTACTGGGAATTAGCCTATGAATTTACTTAGTAATTTATTTAGAATTTACTCAGTAAATTACTAAGAGTTTATTGAGAATTTACTGAGAATTTGTTGAGTAATTTTCTAGGAACTTACCAATCATTTACGAAGCAATTTACTGAGAATTTACCGAGTTATTTACCACGAATTTACTATAACTTTAATGGTAATTTCCTGAGTAATTTATTGAGAATTTACTGTGAATTTAATGAGTAATTTACTCATAATTTATTGAGAATTTTCTTAGAATTTATTGAAAACTTTCGGAGTAATTTACTTTGAATTCATTGAGTAATTCACCGATAATTAACTGAGTAATTTATGGAGAATTTATTGAAAATTTAACGAATAATTTACAGAGTAATTTTTTTTTAAAATTTCTGTGAATTTTCTGAGTAATTCACAAAAAAATTTCTAATGATTTTCTAAGAATTTACGCAGAATTTTCTAATAATTTACTGAATAATTTTCTGAGAATTTTACGTGTAATTTATTGAGAATTTTACTGAGTAATTTAATGAGAATTTACTGAGAATTTACTGCGAATTGACTAAGAAATTTACTGATAAATTGTTAAGTTCTTCACTGGGCAATTTAGTTGCAAATTACTATGTAATCTATTGAGAATTTACTGAGTAAGTTACTAAGAATTTATTGACAATTTACTTAGACTTTGTGGATTAATTTATTGAGAATTTACTAAGTAATTTACTTGGAATTTATTGAATAATTTACTGAGAATCTATAAACTAATTTACTGAGAATTAACAAAGTAATTCACGAAATTTTTTTTGATAATTTTATGAGTAATTTACTATGAATTTACTGAGTAATTTATACAGAATTTTCTTAGAATTTATTAAATAATTTACTGAAAATTTACAGATAATTTACAAAGTAGTTTATAGAGAATTTATTGAAAACTTAACGCGTAATTTATTGAAAACTTACTACGAATTTATGGAGCAATTTGCTGAATAATTTACTAACAAATTACTTTGAATTTACCAAGAATTTATATAGAATTTTCTGAGAATTTATTGAGTAATTTGCTCATAATTTACTGATTAATTCACAAAAAAAAAAAATATTCTTGTAATTTTTTGAGAATTTACTCAGAATTTTCTGATAAATTACTAAGAATTTGCTGAATAATTTATAGAGAATTTTACGTGTAATTTACCAAGAAATTTCTTGAGTAATTTAGCAAGAATTTACTGAGAATTTATCGAGTAATTTACTGATAAATTACTGAATAATTCACTCATTAATTTACTTGGAATTTACTGAGAATTTAAGGAGTAATTTATTGAGAATTTACTCAGTAATTTGCTTAGAATTTATTAAATAATTTACAGATAATTTACCGTGTTATTTTCTTGGAATTTACAGAGTAATTTTCTAATAATTTACTGAGTAATTTGCTAAGTAATTGACCAAGAATTTTTTTAGAACTTATCGATAATTAACTGAGTAATTTAAAGAGAATTTGTCGAGAATTTACCGAGTAATTTACTGGGAATTAGCCTATGAATTTACTTAGTAATTTATTTAGAATTTACTCAGTAAATTACTAAGAGTTTATTGAGAATTTACTGAGAATTTGTTGAGTAATTTTCTAGGAACTTACCAATCATTTACGAAGCAATTTACTGAGAATTTACCGAGTTATTTACCACGAATTTACTATAACTTTAATGGTAATTTCCTGAGTAATTTATTGAGAATTTACTGTGAATTTAATGAGTAATTTACTCATAATTTATTGAGAATTTTCTTAGAATTTATTGAAAACTTTCGGAGTAATTTACTTTGAATTCATTGAGTAATTCACCGATAATTAACTGAGTAATTTATGGAGAATTTATTGAAAATTTAACGAATAATTTACAGAGTAATTTTTTTTTAAAATTTCTGTGAATTTTCTGAGTAATTCACAAAAAAATTTCTAATGATTTTCTAAGAATTTACGCAGAATTTTCTAATAATTTACTGAATAATTTTCTGAGAATTTTACGTGTAATTTATTGAGAATTTTACTGAGTAATTTAATGAGAATTTACTGAGTAATTTATTGAGAATTTACTGCGAATTGACTAAGAAATTTACTGATAAATTGTTAAGTTCTTCACTGGGCAATTTAGTTGCAAATTACTATGTAATCTATTGAGAATTTACTGAGTAAGTTACTAAGAATTTATTGACAATTTACTTAGACTTTGTGGATTAATTTATTGAGAATTTACTAAGTAATTTACTTGGAATTTATTGAATAATTTACTGAGAATCTATAAACTAATTTACTGAGAATTAACAAAGTAATTCACGAAATTTTTTTTGATAATTTTATGAGTAATTTACTATGAATTTACTGAGTAATTTATACAGAATTTTCTTAGAATTTATTAAATAATTTACTGAAAATTTACAGATAATTTACAAAGTAGTTTATAGAGAATTTATTGAAAACTTAACGCGTAATTTATTGAAAACTTACTACGAATTTATGGAGCAATTTGCTGAATAATTTACTAACAAATTACTTTGAATTTACCAAGAATTTATATAGAATTTTCTGAGAATTTATTGAGTAATTTGCTCATAATTTACTGATTAATTCACAAAAAAAAAAAATATTCTTGTAATTTTTTGAGAATTTACTCAGAATTTTCTGATAAATTACTAAGAATTTGCTGAATAATTTATAGAGAATTTTACGTGTAATTTACCAAGAAATTTCTTGAGTAATTTAGCAAGAATTTACTGAGAATTTATCGAGTAATTTACTGATAAATTACTGAATAATTCACTCATTAATTTACTTGGAATTTACTGAGAATTTAAGGAGTAATTTATTGAGAATTTACTCAGTAATTTGCTTAGAATTTATTAAATAATTTACAGATAATTTACCGTGTTATTTTCTTGGAATTTACAGAGTAATTTTCTAATAATTTACTGAGTAATTTGCTAAGTAATTGACCAAGAATTTTTTTAGAACTTATCGATAATTAACTGAGTAATTTACAGAGAATTTGTCGAGAATTTACCGAGTAATTTACTGGGAATTAACCTATGAATTTACTTAGTAATTTATTTAGAATTTACTCAGTAAATTACTAAGAGTTTATTGAGAATTTACTGAGAATTTGTTGAGTAATTTTCTAGGAACTTACCAATCATTTACGAAGCAATTTACTGAGAATTTACCGAGTTATTTACCACGAATTTACTATAACTTTAATGGTAATTTGCTGAGTAATTTATTGAGAATTTACTGTGAATTTAATGAGTAATTTACTCATAATTTATTGAGAATTTTCTTAGAATTTATTGAAAACTTTCGGAGTAATTTACTTTGAATTCATTGAGTAATTCACCGATAATTAACTGAGTAATTTATGGAGAATTTATTGAAAATTTAACGAATAATTTACAGAGTAATTTGCTGAGTAATTTTTTTAAAATTTTTTTGTGAATTTACTGAGTAATTTACTCATAATTTACTGAGTAATTCACAAAAAAATTTCTATTGATTTTCTAAGAATTTACGCAGAATTTTCTAATAATTTACTGAATAATTTTCTGAGAATTTTGCGTTTAATTTGTTGAGAATTTTACTGAGTAATTTAATGAGAATTTACTGGGTAATTTATTGAGAATTTACTGCGAATTGACTAAGAAATTTACTGATAATTTGTTAAGTTCTTCACTGGGTAATTTAGTTGGAAATTACTAAGTAATTTATTGAGAATTTACTGAGTAAGTTACTAAGAATTTATTGATAATTTACTTAGACTTTATGGATTAGTTTATTGAAATTTACTAAGTAATTTACTTAGAATTTATTGAATAATTTACTGAGAATTTATAAAGTAATTTACTGAGAATTTACAGGAAATTCACTAATTAATGTTCGAATAATTTACTGAGTAATTTACTGAGAATTAACAAAGTAATTCACGAAATCTTTTTTGATAATTTTATGAGTAATTTATTATGAATTTACTGAGTAATTTATACAGAATTTTCTTAGAATTTATTAAATAATTTACTGAAAATTTACAGATAATTCACAAAGTAGTTTATAAAGAATTTATTGAAAACTTAACTAGTAATTTATTGAAAATTTACTACGAATTGATGGAGTAATTTGCTGAATAATTTACTAAGAAATTACTTTGAATTTACCAAGAATTTATGTAAGAACCCACATTTTTCATCTTAATCATGTTCATGAGCATTTGTATGATTATGGTTTGTTAAGCTTGCATGTGTGTGTTCGTGACTTGTCCTACCTAAGTGAGCGAGATCCATGTCTTGATTTGATACCTTTGTGATTTGTCTAAGTGTTATGTGCTTGCCTAAGTTATGTTTAGCCGACGTTATGCCTAGATCAATCCAAGCCGAGGTCATTCTCAGTCTAGAAGTATCCTGGAACCCCTTGTCGACCTCCGTTCTTGCCTTGACACATTAGCCGAGATGTTACCTTGCACCCCAGTGAACTCGTCCTGGAGTGGTATGACCTAGACCGAGGTGTGGCGCATCTAGGCCAAGATGTGGCACAGCTTAGTCAAGTGTTGTCCTTCCTAGCCGAGGTCATTGTCGCCTTAGTTGCCGAGGTCCTTTTGTTAGCCGATGTCACCCCTTGCCGGAGTACCATTCCGTGTAGCTTGTTAGATACGCCTTGTTATTAGCCGATGTCATTGCCTCGTCAGAGAGCCCATACCGCTTTACTTGTTGAACACCCTTCCACCATGCCTTGTCTGGTCTGTCAGCCACCTTTTCAGGGTGAACCCAACCAGTCGCCGCCACATGTCCCAACAGAGGGATTAAGCCCAGAACCGAGTGAGAACACTTATCATTTTAGTGTCATAACCTTGCCTTTTAGAGAGAGAAGCTCTAGAAGGAAAAGAGAAGTTCTAGAGTGAGAAGTAAGTCTTCAAGCTTGATTCCTTAAGATCGAACCGTTAGATCCGTGTTCTAAGGTTAGATTCTTGATCCGCTCTTGTTGTTCTATGTGCTTATGTTATTGCATTGCATGATCGGGTATGAGTTGTAAGCCATGCATCGTCTTGAAATTCAGTTTTAGAAAGAGAAAATGACATTCATGTGTTCTTCAAGAAAAGTCATGTTTTGATCCGAAAGCTTTATGCCTAGATTCACGTTTTGTGTTTGTTCTTGCATGATTTCCAACTATGGGTACCCAGGTCCATGTTTTCAAACCCGTAACCTGAAAATCCCAGATTGTGATAACAGACTGTGATCGAACATTCATATTTTTCCATGTTTTCATACTCATGTTCTTCATGTTCAACAGCAGAGGGGAAACCCAGAGTTTGCCGACCTCTTTTCCTTGCATGTGGCCCACGGGAACGCACCCCGGCTTAGACCTGGTTGGTGCCCAGTATGTTTTCCAAATCATTTGCATGCATGTTAGACTTGTTTTGAGGAGTATGTTCAAGTACGCTTTGCTATGTGATTGTAGGACTTGGACCTTGCTTGACCCCGACGTTTGAAGAATTAAGTGAGTGGTATTTTTGATAAAGCTATGTTACACTTGTTTTGATAAAATCTTGTTTTGCCTTGTCTTGAAAAGTATTTGATTTAGCATGAATGATTATCCCTATTTGTATACCAAATACTATCTTGTTTTGATGACATTTCTTGAAAGTCCTTAGCTGCAGGGGACTATAATGCGACTGCACTCTTGTCTTGACAGTCCCTAGTGCTAGAGGACTCTAAACTTTCGCAGCACAGCTTGTCTTGACAGTCCTTAGTGCTAGAGGACTCTAAACTTTCGCAGCACAGCTTGTCTTGAAAGTCCTTAGTTGCAGGGGACTATAATGCAACTGCACTCTTGTCTTGATATGTCATCACCCCTTGAAATAAGTAGATGTTATTAACATCCAAGGAACTTGAAAGCCAGCAAATGAACTTGACTTTTCCCTTGATTGTAAAGTATACTATGTATTGTTTGTAAGAAATCTTGGATATCAATCATGCAAAACCTTTATTTCTAATATCATTCACTGAGTATCCAAGCTCACCCTCTCTATATATATGTAGGTGACGAACAAGAAGGCATTGAGGCCTAGACGTGATGCCGATGTGTTTTTGGGTGCATTGCCGACATGTTTTGGATTATCATTTTGTACCGTCTTGAAGATCATGCTTCTCGGCTTATGTTTTCTTGTTTGTTTTGGCATATGTCGGCTTGAGAAGCCTTTTGGTCAGGATGTATTTTGTATCTCATTTTGTTGTATCTAAAATTGTAAGACTTGTAAAGATGTTTGATGTATGACATTCCATTGGACTTATGCACGGCTCTCATGGACAACTCGGTTTATATGTATATTTTGCTTCCGCTCTTGTAAGCCCCATATTTCATACTCTGATTGTGTGTGATTTTTGTAAGACGGCCTTCGGTAACCTCGGGTTACTGGCCATCACGGCACCAAACTACTAGGGGCGGTTTGGGGGCGTGACAGAATGGTATCAGAGCACAAGATCCTTGTAGTATGTTAATCACACACCTTGAGTCCTGGAGAGCCTAGGATTTCCCTTAGAATGATGTTAGGAGTTGCATCATATTGCTTGCTACTTGACTATGTGTACATCATTTTGGCATAGACGTTTGTTACTTATATATGTGTTATCTGTTTAGTTGTTTTAAAGTCTCATCTTGCATTCCCCCTAGTATCATGAGGAGAGGTAGACCCCCAGTTGGCCGAGATCGTTCAGAAGACAAGTTGGAGAGATTGGAAAGGTTAGTCGAAGGTTTGGTTCGTGAGCAGAGACAACCTAGGCCGCAGGATACTGGTACCACTTCTACGCATGCCGAACGGACGAATGGCCGGTATGCAGCTCCACCCCCTCCAGTGCCACAAGTGCCACCGCAGCAAGCTTTGTATGGGAACGACACGATAACTCTAATCAGAGAGTTCAAGAAGATGAAACCGCCGAGATTTCAGGGAGGTATAGAACCAATGAAAGCCGAGGCATGGGTCTTAGAGATGGAGAAGTTGTTTGAAGTTTTCCCCAGTACAGACGCTCAGAAGGTATCTCTGGCAGCATTCACATTAGACGACGATGCTCGTAGGTGGTGGATGATGGTCCGAGAAGGCAATCCGGGTTTAACTTGGGCAAAATTTTTGGAGTTGTTCTACAACAAGCATTTCCCCCTTAGCGTCCGAGACCGAAAGACCACGGAGTTTCAGAATCTGATGCAAGGGAGTAAGACAGTTGCAGAATACGATCGTGCCTTTACTGAACTGGCGAGATATGCGCCTCATATGGTTGACGACGAATACCGAAAGGCGAGGAAGTTCGAAAGTGGGTTGCGTGGACCGATACAAGATCAGGTCAATATGCTCAATATGCCAACATACGCCGGAGTACTGGACAAGGCCATCCTGGCTGAAGCTAACTTGAACCGATACCAGAGTTCAGGTGAGGGTCAGAGGAAGAGATAGAATTATGATAATCGCCGAGTTCCGTTCAATGCCAAGAAGAAGATGAGTACGGACAGTTCCAGCAACTCCAATCAAGAAGGTAACGTTAAGCCGATGTGCGCGAGTTGTGGGAAGCTACATTTCGGGGTTTGTCGTTGGGCAACAGGAGCTTGTTATGAGTGCGGCGAGATAGGCCATCGCGTGAAGGACTGCCCGAAAGCAAGGACCGATGATGGGAAGAGGAATGGAAGCACCTCGGGCTCTGCACAGAAGAATAACATCGGGGGAATACAGGCGAGGCAGGGCAGAGTTTTCGCATTAGTGCCAGGAGACGCCCAGAATGCTGAAGCAGTGGTGTCAGGTACCATTTCAATTTGTTCCCAAGATGCATACGTATTGATTGATTCGGGTTCTACGCATTCATTTGTGTCCACTATATTTGCCGAGAAGTTGAGTAGAGAATTAGAACCCCTTGACTACATATTATCTGTGTCTACTCCATCTGGGAGAAATATGATTATCACATCCGTTTATAGGGCGTGTATTGTCATGATTGAGAGGGTAGAGTTGTTAGTTGATTTGATGCCATTAAGCATGACCCACTTCGATGTCATATTGGGAATGGATTGGTTAGTAGTGAACCATGCATCCATTAATTGTGTTACTAAGAGCGTCACATTGAAGACCCCAAGCCAAGCCGAGGTCGTTTTTCAGGGTAAAGAAGCAGTACCTCCACCTTACTTAATCTCATCCATGAAGGCCTACAAGTTGATCCAAAAAGGATGTCAGGGTTATTTATGCAGTATACTAAGTGATTTGAATGGAAGTGTTGAGTTAGCCGACATACCTATTGTTGAGGAATTCCCCGATGTCTTTCCGAATGAGTTGCCTGGCCACCTTGTCGATAGGGAAATAGAGTTTACTGTGGACATCCCACCAGGAACACAACCCATCTCCAAAACACCCTACAGAATGGCCCCAGCAGAACTTAGAGAACTGAAATCGCAATTACAAGAATTGTTGGATAAGGGATTCGTCAGGCCGAGCACTTCACCGTGGGGAGCACCCGTTCTATTTGTTAAGAAAAAGGACGGCACCCTTCGTCTTTGCATTGACTACAGAGGACTTAATAAGGTGACCATTAAGAACAAATACCCATTGCCAAGAATCGATGATTTGCTTGATCAGCTACGAGGAGCACGAGTCTTTTCCAAGATTGACCTTAGGTCAGGCTACCACCAGTTGAAGGTTAAGGCCGAGGACATCGAGAAAACTGCTTTTCGGACAAGATATGGCCACTACGAATTTTTGGTAATGCCATTCGGAGTAACCAATGCCCCAGCAGCATTCATGGACTTGATGAACAGAGTCTTTAAGCCGTACCTAGATGAGTTTGTCATTATTTTTATCGACGACATATTGATTTATTCCAGGAGTACGAGCCAGCACGAGAATCATCTGAGACTTGCCCTGCAGACCTTGAGGGATAGGAAGTTGTATGCCAAGTTGAGTAAATGCGAGTTTTGGCTTTCCAGCATTTCATTCCTAGGGCATGTGATTAATGAAGATGGTATATCAGTTGACCCCAGCAAGATTGAAGCTGTTGTGAGTTGGCCGACGCCGACCAACGTGTCCGAGATTCGTAGTTTCCTGGGTTTGGCAGGTTATTACAGAAAGTTTGTGAAGGATTTCTCGAGGATTGCAGTGCCACTGACACAACTAACTAAGAAGGGAGTAGCTTATGAATGGACCCATGAAAGAGAATCAGCCTTCCAGGAGCTGAAGACGAGGTTAGTTACAGCACCAGTTCTTATACTACCATCGGCTAATGAGGAATTTCAGATTTACAGTGATGCTTCACATAAGGGTTTGGGTTGCATATTAATGCAAGAAGGTAAAGTCATAGCGTACGCGTCTCGTCAGTTGAAGCCCAATGAAGAGAATTATCCTACCCATGATCTGGAGTTGGCTGCCGTGGTTTTTGCTTTGAAGATATGGCGTCATCACTTGTATGGAGCATCTTGTCAAGTTTTCACCGACCACAAAAGTCTGAAGTATTTGTTCACTCAGAAAGAGTTAAATATGAGGCAGAGAAGATGGCTCGAGCTGTTGAAGGACTATGACATGCAGATTCAGTATCACCCAGGTAAGGCAAACTCCGTAGCCGACGCATTAAGCAGGAAACTAGTCGGAAGTTTGGCGTGTCTGGCAACGATCTCAGCGGAACCGACCATCGTTGAGGAAGTGAAGACCAGGCAGATGGAAGATAAGTTCCTAAAAAGGGTAATTGATGAGTTCGTCTCCAAGCCGAGGCCAGGATACACAGTGGAAAATCAGGTGCTTAAATTCGAAGGAAGATTGTGTGTACCCGACGTACCAGAGTTGAAAAGGAAGATTTTGCAAGAGGCCCATAGCTCCCAGTTTGCCATTCATCCAGGGAGCACCAAGATGTATCAGGACGTAAAGCGGACCTTTTGGTGGCCAAACATGAAAAGAGAGATAGCTGAGTTTGTATTTCAGTGTCTGAGTTGTCAGCAAGTGAAGGCAGAACACCAGAGACCGGCAGGACTTCTCCAACCCTTGTCAATTCCTGAGTGGAAATGGGAGCACATCTCCATGGATTTCGTAGTGGGCTTGCCGAGAACGCAAAGAGGTATGGATTCCATTTGGGTTATAGTCGACAGGTTTACTAAGTCAGCTCACTTCTTGCCTGTCAAGACTACATTCAATGCCGACCGACTTGCCGAATTGTATGTGAATGAGATCGTTAGGCTTCATGGTGTGCCGATGTCCATTGTGTCAGACCGAGATCCGAAGTTCGTTTCTAGATTTTGGCAGAGTCTACAAGGAGCCTTGGGAACAGAGTTGAGATTTAGCACAGCCTTTCACCCCCAGACCGACGGGCAGACAGAAAGAATGATTCAGACACTCGAAGACATGCTCAGGTTGTGCGTGTTGGATTTTCAGGGAAGCTGGGAATCGCATTTGCCATTGGTGGAATTCGCGTACAACAACAGTTATCAAGCCAGCATAGGCATGGCGCCGTATGAAGCCTTGTATGGGAGGGAGTGCAGGTCGCCGATATGTTGGACTGAAGTGGGAGACAAAGCTCTAATTGGCCCCGAATTGGTTCGAATGACAACTGAAAAGATCAAACTCATTCAGCAGAGGATTAAGACTGCACAGAGTCGACAGAAGTGTTATGCCGATCAAAGAAGGAGGGAGTTAGAATTTGAAATTGGGGACCATGTATTTTTGAAGGTCTCGCCGATGACAGGAGTTACGAGATTTGGGAAGAAGGGCAAACTTGCACCCCGATACGTTGGGCCATTTGAAATTCTTGAGAGGATTAACACCGTTGCTTACAGGCTTGCTTTGCCACCAGATTTGAGTCGAGTCCACAGTGTGTTCCATGTTTCGATGCTGAGAAAATATATCCGAGACCCACTGCATGTAATAGATCACTCCGGAGTTGTGGTTAATGAAGACTTGGGCTACGAAGAGAAGCCGATGAGAATTATCGACAGACAAGTGAGACAGTTGAGAAACAAATCGATATCAATGGTGAAAATCGAATGGGAGAAGCATTATGGCGGGGAGGCCACATGGGAAAAGGAAGAGGAGATGAAAATCTGTTACCCGGAGTTATTCGTAGGTCAAGGTAACTTAAGTTTGGGGACCAAACTTCCTTAAGGAGGGTAGACTGTAAGAACCCACATTTTTCATCTTAATCATGTTCATGAGCATTTGTATGATTATGGTTTGTTAAGCTTGCATGTGTGTGTTCGTGACTTGTCCTACCTAAGTGAGCGAGATCCATGTCTTGATTTGATACCTTTGTGATTTGTCTAAGTGTTATGTGCTTGCCTAAGTTATGTTTAGCCGACGTTATGCCTAGATCAATCCAAGCCGAGGTCATTCTCAGTCTAGAAGTATCCTGGAACCCCTTGTCGACCTCCGTTCTTGCCTTGACACATTAGCCGAGATGTTACCTTGCACCCCAGTGAACTCGTCCTGGAGTGGTATGACCTAGACCGAGGTGTGGCGCATCTAGGCCAAGATGTGGCACAGCTTAGTCAAGTGTTGTCCTTCCTAGCCGAGGTCATTGTCGCCTTAGTTGCCGAGGTCCTTTTGTTAGCCGATGTCACCCCTTGCCGGAGTACCATTCCGTGTAGCTTGTTAGATACGCCTTGTTATTAGCCGATGTCATTGCCTCGTCAGAGAGCCCATACCGCTTTACTTGTTGAACACCCTTCCACCATGCCTTGTCTGGTCTGTCAGCCACCTTTTCAGGGTGAACCCAACCAGTCGCCGCCACATGTCCCAACAGAGGGATTAAGCCCAGAACCGAGTGAGAACACTTATCATTTTAGTGTCATAACCTTGCCTTTTAGAGAGAGAAGCTCTAGGAGGAAAAGAGAAGTTCTAGAGTGAGAAGTAAGTCTTCAAGCTTGATTCCTTAAGATCGAACCGTTAGATCCGTGTTCTAAGGTTATATTCTTGATCCGCTCTTGTTGTTCTATGTGTTTATGTTATTGCATTGCATGATCGGGTATGAGTTGTAAGCCATGCATCGTCTTGAAATTCAGTTTTAGAAAGAGAAAATGACATTCATGTGTTCTTCAAGAAAAGTCATGTTTTGATCCGAAAGCTTTATGCCTAGATTCACGTTTTGTGTTTGTTCTTGCATGATTTCCAACTATGGGTACCCAGGTCCATGTTTTCAAACCCGTAACCTGAAAATCCCAGATTGTGATAACAGACTGTGATCGAACATTCATATTTTTCCATGTTTTCATACTCATGTTCTTCATGTTCAACAGCAGAGGGGAAACCCAGAGTTTCCCGACCTCTTTTCCTTGCATGTGGCCCACGGGAACGCACCCCGGCTTAGACCTGGTTGGTGCCCAGTATGTTTTCCAAATCATTTGCATGCATGTTAGACTTGTTTTGAGGAGTATGTTCAAGTACGCTTTGCTATGTGATTGTAGGACTTGGACCTTGCTTGACCCCGACGTTTGAAGAATTAAGTGAGTGGTATTTTTGATAAAGCTATGTTACACTTGTTTTGATAAAATCTTGTTTTGCCTTGTCTTGAAAAGTATTTGATTTAGCATGAATGATTATCCCTATTTGTATACCAAATACTATCTTGTTTTGATGACATTTCTTGAAAGTCCTTAGCTGCAGGGGACTATAATGCGACTGCACTCTTGTCTTGACAGTCCCTAGTGCTAGAGGACTCTAAACTTTCGCAGCACAGCTTGTCTTGACAGTCCTTAGTGCTAGAGGACTCTAAACTTTCGCAGCACAGCTTGTCTTGAAAGTCCTTAGTTGCAGGGGACTATAATGCAACTGCACTCTTGTCTTGATATGTCATCACCCCTTGAAATAAGTAGATGTTATTAACATCCAAGGAACTTGAAAGCCAGCAAATGAACTTGACTTTTCCCTTGATTGTAAAGTATACTATGTATTGTTTGTAAGAAATCTTGGATATCAATCATGCAAAACCTTTATTTCTAATATCATTCACTGAGTATCCAAGCTCACCCTCTCTATATATATGTAGGTGACGAACAAGAAGGCATTGAGGCCTAGACGTGATGCCGATGTGTTTTTGGGTGCATTGCCGACATGTTTTGGATTATCATTTTGTACCGTCTTGAAGATCATGCTTCTCGGCTTATGTTTTCTTGTTTGTTTTGGCATATGTCGGCTTGAGAAGCCTTTTGGTCAGGATGTATTTTGTATCTCATTTTGTTGTATCTAAAATTGTAAGACTTGTAAAGATGTTTGATGTATGACATTCCATTGGACTTATGCACGGCTCTCATGGACAACTCGGTTTATATGTATATTTTGCTTCCGCTCTTGTAAGCCCCATATTTCATACTCTGATTGTGTGTGATTTTTGTAAGACGGCCTTCGGTAACCTCGGGTTACTGGCCATCACGGCACCAAACTACTAGGGGCGGTTTGGGGGCGTGACAGAATGGTATCAGAGCACAAGATCCTTGTAGTATGTTAATCACACACCTTGAGTCCTGGAGAGCCTAGGATTTCCCTTAGAATGATGTTAGGAGTTGCATCATATTGCTTGCTACTTGACTATGTGTACATCATTTTGGCATAGACGTTTGTTACTTATATATGTGTTATCTGTTTAGTTGTTTTAAAGTCTCATCTTGCATTCCCCCTAGCATCATGAGGAGAGGTAGACCCCCAGTTGGCCGAGATCGTTCAGAAGACAGGTTGGAGAGATTGGAAAGGTTAGTCGAAGGTTTGGTTCGTGAGCAGAGACAACCTAGGCCGCAGGATACTGGTACCACTTCTACGCATGCCGAACGGACGAATGGCCGGTATGCAGCTCCACCCCCTCCAGTGCCACAAGTGCCACCGCAGCAAGCTTTTTATGGGAACGACACGATAACTCTAATCAGAGAGTTCAAGAAGATGAAACCGCCGAGATTTCAGGGAGGTATAGAACCAATGAAAGCCGAGGCATGGGTCTTAGAGATGGAGAAGTTGTTTGAAGTTTTCCCCAGTACAGACGCTCAGAAGGTATCTCTGGCAGCATTCACATTAGACGACGATGCTCGTAGGTGGTGGATGATGGTCCGAGAAGGCAATCCGGGTTTAACTTGGGCAAAATTTTTGGAGTTGTTCTACAACAAGCATTTCCCCCTTAGCGTCCGAGACCGAAAGACCACGGAGTTTCAGAATCTGATGCAAGGGAGTAAGACAGTTGCAGAATACGATCGTGCCTTTACTGAACTGGCGAGATATGCGCCTCATATGGTTGACGACGAATACCGAAAGGCGAGGAAGTTCGAAAGTGGGTTGCGTGGACCGATACAAGATCAGGTCAATATGCTCAATATGCCAACATACGCCGGAGTACTGGACAAGGCCATCCTGGCTGAAGCTAACTTGAACCGATACCAGAGTTCAGGTGAGGGTCAGAGGAAGAGATAGAATTATGATAATCGCCGAGTTCCGTTCAATGCCAAGAAGAAGATGAGTACGGACAGTTCCAGCAACTCCAATCAAGAAGGTAACGTTAAGCCGATGTGCGCGAGTTGTGGGAAGCTACATTTCGGGGTTTGTCGTTGGGCAACAGGAGCTTGTTATGAGTGCGGCGAGATAGGCCATCGCGTGAAGGACTGCCCGAAAGCAAGGACCGATGATGGGAAGAGGAATGGAAGCACCTCGGGCTCTGCACAGAAGAATAACATCGGGGGAATACAGGCGAGGCAGGGCAGAGTTTTCGCATTAGTGCCAGGAGACGCCCAGAATGCTGAAGCAGTGGTGTCAGGTACCATTTCAATTTGTTCCCAAGATGCATACGTATTGATTGATTCGGGTTCTACGCATTCATTTGTGTCCACTATATTTGCCGAGAAGTTGAGTAGAGAATTAGAACCCCTTGACTACATATTATCTGTGTCTACTCCATCTGGGAGAAATATGATTATCACATCCGTTTATAGGGCGTGTATTGTCATGATTGAGAGGGTAGAGTTGTTAGTTGATTTGATGCCATTAAGCATGACCCACTTCGATGTCATATTGGGAATGGATTGGTTAGTAGTGAACCATGCATCCATTAATTGTGTTACTAAGAGCGTCACATTGAAGACCCCAAGCCAAGCCGAGGTCGTTTTTCAGGGTAAAGAAGCAGTACCTCCACCTTACTTAATCTCATCCATGAAGGCCTACAAGTTGATCCAAAAAGGATGTCAGGGTTATTTATGCAGTATACTAAGTGATTTGAATGGAAGTGTTGAGTTAGCCGACATACCTATTGTTGAGGAATTCCCCGATGTCTTTCCGAATGAGTTGCCTGGCCACCTTGTCGATAGGGAAATAGAGTTTACTGTGGACATCCCACCAGGAACACAACCCATCTCCAAAACACCCTACAGAATGGCCCCAGCAGAACTTAGAGAACTGAAATCGCAATTACAAGAATTGTTGGATAAGGGATTCGTCAGGCCGAGCACTTCACCGTGGGGAGCACCCGTTCTATTTGTTAAGAAAAAGGACGGCACCCTTCGTCTTTGCATTGACTACAGAGGACTTAATAAGGTGACCATTAAGAACAAATACCCATTGCCAAGAATCGATGATTTGCTTGATCAGCTACGAGGAGCACGAGTCTTTTCCAAGATTGACCTTAGGTCAGGCTACCACCAGTTGAAGGTTAAGGCCGAGGACATCGAGAAAACTGCTTTTCGGACAAGATATGGCCACTACGAATTTTTGGTAATGCCATTCGGAGTAACCAATGCCCCAGCAGCATTCATGGACTTGATGAACAGAGTCTTTAAGCCGTACCTAGATGAGTTTGTCATTATTTTTATCGACGACATATTGATTTATTCCAGGAGTACGAGCCAGCACGAGAATCATCTGAGACTTGCCCTGCAGACCTTGAGGGATAGGAAGTTGTATGCCAAGTTGAGTAAATGCGAGTTTTGGCTTTCCAGCATTTCATTCCTAGGGCATGTGATTAATGAAGATGGTATATCAGTTGACCCCAGCAAGATTGAAGCTGTTGTGAGTTGGCCGACGCCGACCAACGTGTCCGAGATTCGTAGTTTCCTGGGTTTGGCAGGTTATTACAGAAAGTTTGTGAAGGATTTCTCGAGGATTGCAGTGCCACTGACACAACTAACTAAGAAGGGAGTAGCTTATGAATGGACCCATGAAAGAGAATCAGCCTTCCAGGAGCTGAAGACGAGGTTAGTTACAGCACCAGTTCTTATACTACCATCGGCTAATGAGGAATTTCAGATTTACAGTGATGCTTCACATAAGGGTTTGGGTTGCGTATTAATGCAAGAAGGTAAAGTCATAGCGTACGCGTCTCGTCAGTTGAAGCCCAATGAAGAGAATTATCCTACCCATGATCTGGAGTTGGCTGCCGTGGTTTTTGCTTTGAAGATATGGCGTCATCACTTGTATGGAGCATCTTGTCAAGTTTTCACCGACCACAAAAGTCTGAAGTATTTGTTCACTCAGAAAGAGTTAAATATGAGGCAGAGAAGATGGCTCGAGCTGTTGAAGGACTATGACATGCAGATTCAGTATCACCCAGGTAAGGCAAACTCCGTAGCCGACGCATTAAGCAGGAAACTAGTCGGAAGTTTGGCGTGTCTGGCAACGATCTCAGCGGAACCGACCATCGTTGAGGAAGTGAAGACCAGGCAGATGGAAGATAAGTTCCTAAAAAGGGTAATTGATGAGTTCGTCTCCAAGCCGAGGCCAGGATACACAGTGGAAAATCAGGTGCTTAAATTCGAAGGAAGATTGTGTGTACCCGACGTACCAGAGTTGAAAAGGAAGATTTTGCAAGAGGCCCATAGCTCCCAGTTTGCCATTCATCCAGGGAGCACCAAGATGTATCAGGACGTAAAGCGGACCTTTTGGTGGCCAAACATGAAAAGAGAGATAGCTGAGTTTGTATTTCAGTGTCTGAGTTGTCAGCAAGTGAAGGCAGAACACCAGAGACCGGCAGGACTTCTCCAACCCTTGTCAATTCCTGAGTGGAAATGGGAGCACATCTCCATGGATTTCGTAGTGGGCTTGCCGAGAACGCAAAGAGGTATGGATTCCATTTGGGTTATAGTCGACAGGTTTACTAAGTCAGCTCACTTCTTGCCTGTCAAGACTACATTCAATGCCGACCGACTTGCCGAATTGTATGTGAATGAGATCGTTAGGCTTCATGGTGTGCCGATGTCCATTGTGTCAGACCGAGATCCGAAGTTCGTTTCTAGATTTTGGCAGAGTCTACAAGGAGCCTTGGGAACAGAGTTGAGATTTAGCACAGCCTTTCACCCCCAGACCGACGGGCAGACAGAAAGAATGATTCAGACACTCGAAGACATGCTCAGGTTGTGCGTGTTGGATTTTCAGGGAAGCTGGGAATCGCATTTTCCATTGGTGGAATTCGCGTACAACAACAGTTATCAAGCCAGCATAGGCATGGCGCCGTATGAAGCCTTGTATGGGAGGGAGTGCAGGTCGCCGATATGTTGGACTGAAGTGGGAGACAAAGCTCTAATTGGCCCCGAATTGGTTCGAATGACAACTGAAAAGATCAAACTCATTCAGCAGAGGATTAAGACTGCACAGAGTCGACAGAAGTGTTATGCCGATCAAAGAAGGAGGGAGTTAGAATTTGAAATTGGGGACCATGTATTTTTGAAGGTCTCGCCGATGACAGGAGTTACGAGATTTGGGAAGAAGGGCAAACTTGCACCCCGATACGTTGGGCCATTTGAAATTCTTGAGAGGATTAACACCGTTGCTTACAGGCTTGCTTTGCCACCAGATTTGAGTCGAGTCCACAGTGTGTTCCATGTTTCGATGCTGAGAAAATATATCCGAGACCCACTGCATGTAATAGATCACTCCGGAGTTGTGGTTAATGAAGACTTGGGCTACGAAGAGAAGCCGATGAGAATTATCGACAGACAAGTGAGACAGTTGAGAAACAAATCGATATCAATGGTGAAAATCGAATGGGAGAAGCATTATGGCGGGGAGGCCACATGGGAAAAGGAAGAGGAGATGAAAATCTGTTACCCGGAGTTATTCGTAGGTCAAGGTAACTTAAGTTTGGGGACCAAACTTCCTTAAGGAGGGTAGACTGTAAGAACCCACATTTTTCATCTTAATCATGTTCATGAGCATTTGTATGATTATGGTTTGTTAAGCTTGCATGTGTGTGTTCGTGACTTGTCCTACCTAAGTGAGCGAGATCCATGTCTTGATTTGATACCTTTGTGATTTGTCTAAGTGTTATGTGCTTGCCTAAGTTATGTTTAGCCGACGTTATGCCTAGATCAATCCAAGCCGAGGTCATTCTCAGTCTAGAAGTATCCTGGAACCCCTTGTCGACCTCCGTTCTTTCCTTGACACATTAGCCGAGATGTTACCTTGCACCCCAGTGAACTCGTCCTGGAGTGGTATGACCTAGACCGAGGTGTGGCGCATCTAGGCCAAGATGTGGCACAGCTTAGTCAAGTGTTGTCCTTCCTAGCCGAGGTCATTGTCGCCTTAGTTGCCGAGGTCCTTTTGTTAGCCGATGTCACCCCTTGCCGGAGTACCATTCCGTGTAGCTTGTTAGATACGCCTTGTTATTAGCCGATGTCATTGCCTCGTCAGAGAGCCCATACCGCTTTACTTGTTGAACACCCTTCCACCATGCCTTGTCTGGTCTGTCAGCCACCTTTTCAGGGTGAACCCAACCAGTCGCCGCCACATGTCCCAACAGAGGGATTAAGCCCAGAACCGAGTGAGAACACTTATCATTTTAGTGTCATAACCTTGCCTTTTAGAGAGAGAAGCTCTAGGAGGAAAAGAGAAGTTCTAGAGTGAGAAGTAAGTCTTCAAGCTTGATTCCTTAAGATCGAACCGTTAGATCCGTGTTCTAAGGTTAGATTCTTGATCCGCTCTTGTTGTTCTATGTGTTTATGTTATTGCATTGCATGATCGGGTATGAGTTGTAAGCCATGCATCGTCTTGAAATTCAGTTTTAGAAAGAGAAAATGACATTCATGTGTTCTTCAAGAAAAGTCATGTTTTGATCCGAAAGCTTTATGCCTAGATTCACGTTTTGTGTTTGTTCTTGCATGATTTCCAACTATGGGTACCCAGGTCCATGTTTTCAAACCCGTAACCTGAAAATCCCAGATTGTGATAACAGACTGTGATCGAACATTCATATTTTTCCATGTTTTCATACTCATGTTCTTCATGTTCAACAGCAGAGGGGAAACCCAGAGTTTCCCGACCTCTTTTCCTTGCATGTGGCCCACGGGAACGCACCCCGGCTTAGACCTGGTTGGTGCCCAGTATGTTTTCCAAATCATTTGCATGCATGTTAGACTTGTTTTGAGGAGTATGTTCAAGTACGCTTTGCTATGTGATTGTAGGACTTGGACCTTGCTTGACCCCGACGTTTGAAGAATTAAGTGAGTGGTATTTTTGATAAAGCTATGTTACACTTGTTTTGATAAAATCTTGTTTTGCCTTGTCTTGAAAAGTATTTGATTTAGCATGAATGATTATCCCTATTTGTATACCAAATACTATCTTGTTTTGATGACATTTCTTGAAAGTCCTTAGCTGCAGGGGACTATAATGCGACTGCACTCTTGTCTTGACAGTCCCTAGTGCTAGAGGACTCTAAACTTTCGCAGCACAGCTTGTCTTGACAGTCCTTAGTGCTAGAGGACTCTAAACTTTCGCAGCACAGCTTGTCTTGAAAGTCCTTAGTTGCAGGGGACTATAATGCAACTGCACTCTTGTCTTGATATGTCATCATCCCTTGAAATAAGTAGATGTTATTAACATCCAAGGAACTTGAAAGCCAGCAAATGAACTTGACTTTTCCCTTGATTGTAAAGTATACTATGTATTGTTTGTAAGAAATCTTGGATATCAATCATGCAAAACCTTTATTTCTAATATCATTCACTGAGTATCCAAGCTCACCCTCTCTATATATATGTAGGTGACGAACAAGAAGGCATTGAGGCCTAGACGTGATGCCGATGTGTTTTTGGGTGCATTGCCGACATGTTTTGGATTATCATTTTGTACCGTCTTGAAGATCATGCTTCTCGGCTTATGTTTTCTTGTTTGTTTTGGCATATGTCGGCTTGAGAAGCCTTTTGGTCAGGATGTATTTTGTATCTCATTTTGTTGTATCTAAAATTGTAAGACTTGTAAAGATGTTTGATGTATGACATTCCATTGGACTTATGCACGGCTCTCATGGACAACTCGGTTTATATGTATATTTTGCTTCCGCTCTTGTAAGCCCCATATTTCATACTCTGATTGTGTGTGATTTTTGTAAGACGGCCTTCGGTAACCTCGGGTTACTGGCCATCACGGCACCAAACTACTAGGGGCGGTTTGGGGGCGTGACAGAATGGTATCAGAGCACAAGATCCTTGTAGTATGTTAATCACACACCTTGAGTCCTGGAGAGCCTAGGATTTCCCTTAGAATGATGTTAGGAGTTGCATCATATTGCTTGCTACTTGACTATGTGTACATCATTTTGGCATAGACGTTTGTTACTTATATATGTGTTATCTGTTTAGTTGTTTTAAAGTCTCATCTTGCATTCCCCCTAGCATCATGAGGAGAGGTAGACCCCCAGTTGGCCGAGATCGTTCAGAAGACAGGTTGGAGAGATTGGAAAGGTTAGTCGAAGGTTTGGTTCGTGAGCAGAGACAACCTAGGCCGCAGGATACTGGTACCACTTCTACGCATGCCGAACGGACGAATGGCCGGTATGCAGCTCCACCCCCTCCAGTGCCACAAGTGCCACCGCAGCAAGCTTTTTATGGGAACGACACGATAACTCTAATCAGAGAGTTCAAGAAGATGAAACCGCCGAGATTTCAGGGAGGTATAGAACCAATGAAAGCCGAGGCATGGGTCTTAGAGATGGAGAAGTTGTTTGAATTTTTCCCCAGTACAGACGCTCAGAAGGTATCTCTGGCAGCATTCACATTAGACGACGATGCTCGTAGGTGGTGGATGATGGTCCGAGAAGGCAATCCGGGTTTAACTTGGGCAAAATTTTTGGAGTTGTTCTACAACAAGCATTTCCCCCTTAGCGTCCGAGACCGAAAGACCACGGAGTTTCAGAATCTGATGCAAGGGAGTAAGACAGTTGCAGAATACGATCGTGCCTTTACTGAACTGGCGAGATATGCGCCTCATATGGTTGACGACGAATACCGAAAGGCGAGGAAGTTCGAAAGTGGGTTGCGTGGACCGATACAAGATCAGGTCAATATGCTCAATATGCCAACATACGCCGGAGTACTGGACAAGGCCATCCTGGCTGAAGCTAACTTGAACCGATACCAGAGTTCAGGTGAGGGTCAGAGGAAGAGATAGAATTATGATAATCGCCGAGTTCCGTTCAATGCCAAGAAGAAGATGAGTACGGACAGTTCCAGCAACTCCAATCAAGAAGGTAACGTTAAGCCGATGTGCGCGAGTTGTGGGAAGCTACATTTCGGGGTTTGTCGTTGGGCAACAGGAGCTTGTTATGAGTGCGGCGAGATAGGCCATCCCGTGAAGGACTGCCCGAAAGCAAGGACCGATGATGGGAAGAGGAATGGAAGCACCTCGGGCTCTGCACAGAAGAATAACATCGGGGGAATACAGGCGAGGCAGGGCAGAGTTTTCGCATTAGTGCCAGGAGACGCCCAGAATGCTGAAGCAGTGGTGTCAGGTACCATTTCAATTTGTTCCCAAGATGCATACGTATTGATTGATTCGGGTTCTACGCATTCATTTGTGTCCACTATATTTGCCGAGAAGTTGAGTAGAGAATTAGAACCCCTTGACTACATATTATCTGTGTCTACTCCATCTGGGAGAAATATGATTATCACATCCGTTTATAGGGCGTGTATTGTCATGATTGAGAGGGTAGAGTTGTTAGTTGATTTGATGCCATTAAGCATGACCCACTTCGATGTCATATTGGGAATGGATTGGTTAGTAGTGAACCATGCATCCATTAATTGTGTTACTAAGAGCGTCACATTGAAGACCCCAAGCCAAGCCGAGGTCGTTTTTCAGGGTAAAGAAGCAGTACCTCCACCTTACTTAATCTCATCCATGAAGGCCTACAAGTTGATCCAAAAAGGATGTCAGGGTTATTTATGCAGTATACTAAGTGATTTGAATGGAAGTGTTGAGTTAGCCGACATACCTATTGTTGAGGAATTCCCCGATGTCTTTCCGAATGAGTTGCCTGGCCACCTTGTCGATAGGGAAATAGAGTTTACTGTGGACATCCCACCAGGAACACAACCCATCTCCAAAACACCCTACAGAATGGCCCCAGCAGAACTTAGAGAACTGAAATCGCAATTACAAGAATTGTTGGATAAGGGATTCGTCAGGCCGAGCACTTCACCGTGGGGAGCACCCGTTCTATTTGTTAAGAAAAAGGACGGCACCCTTCGTCTTTGCATTGACTACAGAGGACTTAATAAGGTGACCATTAAGAACAAATACCCATTGCCAAGAATCGATGATTTGCTTGATCAGCTACGAGGAGCACGAGTCTTTTCCAAGATTGACCTTAGGTCAGGCTACCACCAGTTGAAGGTTAAGGCCGAGGACATCGAGAAAACTGCTTTTCGGACAAGATATGGCCACTACGAATTTTTGGTAATGCCATTCGGAGTAACCAATGCCCCAGCAGCATTCATGGACTTGATGAACAGAGTCTTTAAGCCGTACCTAGATGAGTTTGTCATTATTTTTATCGACGACATATTGATTTATTCCAGGAGTACGAGCCAGCACGAGAATCATCTGAGACTTGCCCTGCAGACCTTGAGGGATAGGAAGTTGTATGCCAAGTTGAGTAAATGCGAGTTTTGGCTTTCCAGCATTTCATTCCTAGGGCATGTGATTAATGAAGATGGTATATCAGTTGACCCCAGCAAGATTGAAGCTGTTGTGAGTTGGCCGACGCCGACCAACGTGTCCGAGATTCGTAGTTTCCTGGGTTTGGCAGGTTATTACAGAAAGTTTGTGAAGGATTTCTCGAGGATTGCAGTGCCACTGACACAACTAACTAAGAAGGGAGTAGCTTATGAATGGACCCATGAAAGAGAATCAGCCTTCCAGGAGCTGAAGACGAGGTTAGTTACAGCACCAGTTCTTATACTACCATCGGCTAATGAGGAATTTCAGATTTACAGTGATGCTTCACATAAGGGTTTGGGTTGCGTATTAATGCAAGAAGGTAAAGTCATAGCGTACGCGTCTCGTCAGTTGAAGCCCAATGAAGAGAATTATCCTACCCATGATCTGGAGTTGGCTGCCGTGGTTTTTGCTTTGAAGATATGGCGTCATCACTTGTATGGAGCATCTTGTCAAGTTTTCACCGACCACAAAAGTCTGAAGTATTTGTTCACTCAGAAAGAGTTAAATATGAGGCAGAGAAGATGGCTCGAGCTGTTGAAGGACTATGACATGCAGATTCAGTATCACCCAGGTAAGGCAAACTCCGTAGCCGACGCATTAAGCAGGAAACTAGTCGGAAGTTTGGCGTGTCTGGCAACGATCTCAGCGGAACCGACCATCGTTGAGGAAGTGAAGACCAGGCAGATGGAAGATAAGTTCCTAAAAAGGGTAATTGATGAGTTCGTCTCCAAGCCGAGGCCAGGATACACAGTGGAAAATCAGGTGCTTAAATTCGAAGGAAGATTGTGTGTACCCGACGTACCAGAGTTGAAAAGGAAGATTTTGCAAGAGGCCCATAGCTCCCAGTTTGCCATTCATCCAGGGAGCACCAAGATGTATCAGGACGTAAAGCGGACCTTTTGGTGGCCAAACATGAAAAGAGAGATAGCTGAGTTTGTATTTCAGTGTCTGAGTTGTCAGCAAGTGAAGGCAGAACACCAGAGACCGGCAGGACTTCTCCAACCCTTGTCAATTCCTGAGTGGAAATGGGAGCACATCTCCATGGATTTCGTAGTGGGCTTGCCGAGAACGCAAAGAGGTATGGATTCCATTTGGGTTATAGTCGACAGGTTTACTAAGTCAGCTCACTTCTTGCCTGTCAAGACTACATTCAATGCCGACCGACTTGCCGAATTGTATGTGAATGAGATCGTTAGGCTTCATGGTGTGCCGATGTCCATTGTGTCAGACCGAGATCCGAAGTTCGTTTCTAGATTTTGGCAGAGTCTACAAGGAGCCTTGGGAACAGAGTTGAGATTTAGCACAGCCTTTCACCCCCAGACCGACGGGCAGACAGAAAGAATGATTCAGACACTCGAAGACATGCTCAGGTTGTGCGTGTTGGATTTTCAGGGAAGCTGGGAATCGCATTTGCCATTGGTGGAATTCGCGTACAACAACAGTTATCAAGCCAGCATAGGCATGGCGCCGTATGAAGCCTTGTATGGGAGGGAGTGCAGGTCGCCGATATGTTGGACTGAAGTGGGAGACAAAGCTCTAATTGGCCCCGAATTGGTTCGAATGACAACTGAAAAGATCAAACTCATTCAGCAGAGGATTAAGACTGCACAGAGTCGACAGAAGTGTTATGCCGATCAAAGAAGGAGGGAGTTAGAATTTGAAATTGGGGACCATGTATTTTTGAAGGTCTCGCCGATGACAGGAGTTACGAGATTTGGGAAGAAGGGCAAACTTGCACCCCGATACGTTGGGCCATTTGAAATTCTTGAGAGGATTAACACCGTTGCTTACAGGCTTGCTTTGCCACCAGATTTGAGTCGAGTCCACAGTGTGTTCCATGTTTCGATGCTGAGAAAATATATCCGAGACCCACTGCATGTAATAGATCACTCCGGAGTTGTGGTTAATGAAGACTTGGGCTACGAAGAGAAGCCGATGAGAATTATCGACAGACAAGTGAGACAGTTGAGAAACAAATCGATATCAATGGTGAAAATCGAATGGGAGAAGCATTATGGCGGGGAGGCCACATGGGAAAAGGAAGAGGAGATGAAAATCTGTTACCCGGAGTTATTCGTAGGTCAAGGTAACTTAAGTTTGGGGACCAAACTTCCTTAAGGAGGGTAGACTGTAAGAACCCACATTTTTCATCTTAATCATGTTCATGAGCATTTGTATGATTATGGTTTGTTAAGCTTGCATGTGTGTGTTCGTGACTTGTCCTACCTAAGTGAGCGAGATCCATGTCTTGATTTGATACCTTTGTGATTTGTCTAAGTGTTATGTGCTTGCCTAAGTTATGTTTAGCCGACGTTATGCCTAGATCAATCCAAGCCGAGGTCATTCTCAGTCTAGAAGTATCCTGGAACCCCTTGTCGACCTCCGTTCTTGCCTTGACACATTAGCCGAGATGTTACCTTGCACCCCAGTGAACTCGTCCTGGAGTGGTATGACCTAGACCGAGGTGTGGCGCATCTAGGCCAAGATGTGGCACAGCTTAGTCAAGTGTTGTCCTTCCTAGCCGAGGTCATTGTCGCCTTAGTTGCCGAGGTCCTTTTGTTAGCCGATGTCACCCCTTGCCGGAGTACCATTCCGTGTAGCTTGTTAGATACGCCTTGTTATTAGCCGATGTCATTGCCTCGTCAGAGAGCCCATACCGCTTTACTTGTTGAACACCCTTCCACCATGCCTTGTCTGGTCTGTCAGCCACCTTTTCAGGGTGAACCCAACCAGTCGCCGCCACATGTCCCAACAGAGGGATTAAGCCCAGAACCGAGTGAGAACACTTATCATTTTAGTGTCATAACCTTGCCTTTTAGAGAGAGAAGCTCTAGGAGGAAAAGAGAAGTTCTAGAGTGAGAAGTAAGTCTTCAAGCTTGATTCCTTAAGATCGAACCGTTAGATCCGTGTTCTAAGGTTAGATTCTTGATCCGCTCTTGTTGTTCTATGTGTTTATGTTATTGCATTGCATGATCGGGTATGAGTTGTAAGCCATGCATCGTCTTGAAATTCAGTTTTAGAAAGAGAAAATGACATTCATGTGTTCTTCAAGAAAAGTCATGTTTTGATCCGAAAGCTTTATGCCTAGATTCACGTTTTGTGTTTGTTCTTGCATGATTTCCAACTATGGGTACCCAGGTCCATGTTTTCAAACCCGTAACCTGAAAATCCCAGATTGTGATAACAGACTGTGATCGAACATTCATATTTTTCCATGTTTTCATACTCATGTTCTTCATGTTCAACAGCAGAGGGGAAACCCAGAGTTTCCCGACCTCTTTTCCTTGCATGTGGCCCACGGGAACGCACCCCGGCTTAGACCTGGTTGGTGCCCAGTATGTTTTCCAAATCATTTGCATGCATGTTAGACTTGTTTTGAGGAGTATGTTCAAGTACGCTTTGCTATGTGATTGTAGGACTTGGACCTTGCTTGACCCCGACGTTTGAAGAATTAAGTGAGTGGTATTTTTGATAAAGCTATGTTACACTTGTTTTGATAAAATCTTGTTTTGCCTTGTCTTGAAAAGTATTTGATTTAGCATGAATGATTATCCCTATTTGTATACCAAATACTATCTTGTTTTGATGACATTTCTTGAAAGTCCTTAGCTGCAGGGGACTATAATGCGACTGCACTCTTGTCTTGACAGTCCCTAGTGCTAGAGGACTCTAAACTTTCGCAGCACAGCTTGTCTTGACAGTCCTTAGTGCTAGAGGACTCTAAACTTTCGCAGCACAGCTTGTCTTGAAAGTCCTTAGTTGCAGGGGACTATAATGCAACTGCACTCTTGTCTTGATATGTCATCACCCCTTGAAATAAGCAGATGTTATTAACATCCAAGGAACTTGAAAGCCAGCAAATGAACTTGACTTTTCCCTTGATTGTAAAGTATACTATGTATTGTTTGTAAGAAATCTTGGATATCAATCATGCAAAACCTTTATTTCTAATATCATTCACTGAGTATCCAAGCTCACCCTCTCTATATATATGTAGGTGACGAACAAGAAGGCATTGAGGCCTAGACGTGATCCCGATGTGTTTTTGGGTGCATTGCCGACATGTTTTGGATTATCATTTTGTACCGTCTTGAAGATCATGCTTCTCGGCTTATGTTTTCTTGTTTGTTTTGGCATATGTCGGCTTGAGAAGCCTTTTGGTCAGGATGTATTTTGTATCTCATTTTGTTGTATCTAAAATTGTAAGACTTGTAAAGATGTTTGATGTATGACATTCCATTGGACTTATGCACGGCTCTCATGGACAACTCGGTTTATATGTATATTTTGCTTCCGCTCTTGTAAGCCCCATATTTCATACTCTGATTGTGTGTGATTTTTGTAAGACGGCCTTCGGTAACCTCGGGTTACTGGCCATCACGGCACCAAACTACTAGGGGCGGTTTGGGGGCGTGACAATTTATATAGAATTTTCTGAGAATTTATTGAGTAATTTGCTCATAATTTACTGATTAATTCACAAAAAAAATATTCCGTAATTTTTTGAGAATTTACTCAGAATTTTTTGATAAATTACTAAGAATTTGCTGAATAATTTATAGAGAATTTTACGTGTAATTTACTAAGAAATTTCTTGAGTAATTTAGCAAGAATTTACTGAGAATTTATCGAGTAATTTACTGATAAATTACTGAGTAATTCACTCATTAATTTACTTGTAATTTATTGAGAATTTAAGGAGTAATTTATTGAGAATTTACTCAGTAATTTGCTTAGAATTTATTAAATAATTTACTAAGAATTTACTGATAATTTACTGTGTTATTTTCTTGGAATTTACAGAGTAATTTTCTAATAATTTACTGAGTAATTTGCTAAGTAATTGACCAAGAATTTTTTTAGAACTTATCGATAATTAACTGAGTAATTTACAGAGAATTTGTCGAGAATTTACCGAGTAATTTACTGGGAATTAACCTATGAATTTACTTAGTAATTTATTTAGAATTTACTCAGTAAATTACTAAGAGTTTATTGAGAATTTACTGAGAATTTGTTGAGTAATTTTCTAGGAACTTACCAATCATTTACGAAGCAATTTACTGAGAATTTACCGAGTTATTTACCACGAATTTACTATGACTTTAATGGTAATTTGCTGAGTAATTTATTGAGAATTTAATGAGTAATTTACTCATAATTTATTGAGAATTTTCTTAGAATTTATTGAAAACTTTCGGTGTAATTTACTTTGAATTCATTGAGTAATTCACCGATAATTAACTGAGTAATTTATAGAGAATTTATTGAAAATTTAACAAATAATTTACAGAGTAATTTGCTGAGTAATTTTTTTAAAATTTTTTTGTGAATTTACTGAGTAATTTACTCATAATTTACTGAGTAATTCACAAAAAAATTTCTAATGATTTTATAAGAATTTACGCAGAATTTTCTAATAATTTACTGAATAATTTTCTGAGAATTTTGCGTTTAATTTGTTGAGAATTTTACTGAGTAATTTAATGAGAATTTACTGGGTAATTTATTGAGAATTTACTGCGAATTGACTAAGAAATTTACTAATAATTTGTTAAGTTCTTCACTGGGTAATTTAGTTGGAAATTACTAAGTAATTTATTGAGAATTTACTGAGTAAGTTACTAAGAATTTATTGATAATTTACTTAGACTTTATGGATTAGTTTATTGAAATTTACTAAGTAATTTACTTAGAATTTATTGAATAATTTACTGAGAATTTATAAAGTAATTTACTGAGAATTTACAGGAAATTCACTAATTAATGTTCGAATAATTTACTGAGTAATTTACTGAGAATTAACAAAGTAATTCACGAAATCTTTTTTGATAATTTTACGAGTAATTTACTCTGAATTTACTGAGTAATTTATACAGAATTTTCTTAGAATTTTTTAAATAATTTACTGAAAATTTACAGATAATTCACAAAGTAGTTTATAAAGAATTTATTGAAAATTTACTACGAATTTATGGAGTAATTTGCTGAATTTATGGAGTAATTTTCTGAGAATTTTTACTGATTAATTCACAAAAAAAATATTCCGTAATTTTTTGAGAATTTACTCAGAATTTTCTGATAAATTACTAAGAATTTGCTGAATAATTTATAGAGAATTTTACGTGTAATTTACTGAGAAATTTCTTGAGTAATTTAGCAACAATTTACTGAGAATTTATCGAGTAATTTACTGATAAATTACTGAGTAATTCACTCATTAATTTACTTGTAATTTATTGAGAATTTAAGGAGTAATTTATTGAGAATTTACTTAGTAATTTGCTTAGAATTTATTAAATAATTTACTAAGAATTTACTGATAATTTACTGTGTTATTTTCTTGGAATTTACAGAGTAATTTTCTAATAATTTACTGAGTAATTTGCTAAGTAATTGACCAAGAATTTTTTGAGAACTTATCGATAATTAACTGAGTAATTTACAGAGAATTTGTCGAGAATTTACCGAGTAATTTACTGGGAATTAACCTATGAATTTACTTAGTAATTTATTTAGAATTTACTCAGTAAATTACTAAGAGTTTATTGAGAATTTACTGAGAATTTGTTGAGTAATTTTCTAGGAACTTACCAATCATTTACGAAGCAATTTACTGAGAATTTACCGAGTTATTTACCACGAATTTACTATGACTTTAATGGTAATTTGCTGAGTAATTTATTTAGAATTTAATGAGTAATTTACTCATAATTTATTGAGAATTTTCTTAGAATTTATTGAAAACTTTCGGTGTCATTCACTTTGAATTCGTTGAGTAATACACCGATAATTAACTGAGTAATTTATAGAGAATTTATTGAAAATTTAACAAATAATTTACAGAGTAATTTGCTGAGTAATTTTTTTAAAATTTTTTTGTGAATTTACTGAGTAATTCACAAAAAAATTTCTAATGATTTTCTAAGAATTTACGCAGAATTTTCTAATAATTTACTGAATAATTTTCTGAGAATTTTGCGTTTAATTTATTGAGAATTTTACTGAGTAATTTAATGAGAATTTACTGGGTAATTTATTGAGAATTTACTGCGAATTGACTAAGAAATTTACTGATAATTTGTTAAGTTCTTCACTGGGTAATTTAGTTGGAAATTACTAAATAATTTATTGAGAATTTACTGAGTAAGTTACTAAGAATTTATTGATAATTTACTTAGACTTTATGGATTAGTTTATTGAAATTTACTAAGTAATTTACTTAGAATTTATTGAATAATTTACTGAGAATTTATAAAGTAATTTACTGGGAATTTACAGGAAATTCACTAATTAATGTTCGAATAATTTACTGAGTAATTTACTAAGAATTAACAAAGTAATTCACGAAATCTTTTTTGATAATTTTATGAGTAATTTACTATGAATTTACTGAGTAATTTATACAGAATTTTCTTAGAATTTATTAAATAATTTACTGAAAATTTACAGATAATTCACAAAGTAGTTTATAAAGAATTTATTGAAAACTTAACTAGTAATTTATTGAAAATTTACTACGAATTGATGGAGTAATTTGCTGAATAATTTACTAAGAAATTACTTTGAATTTACCAAGAATTTATATAGAATTTTCTGAGAATTTATTGAGTAATTTGCTCATAATTTACTGATTAATTCACAAAAAAAATATTCCGTAATTTTTTTGAGAATTTACTCAGAATTTTCTGATAAATTACTAAGAATTTGCTGAATAATTTATAGAGAATTTTACGTGTAATTTACTGAGAAATTTCTTGAGTAATTTAGCAAGAATTTACTGAGAATTTATCGAGTAATTTACTGATAAATTACTGAGTAATTCACTCATTAATTTACTTGTAATTTATTGAGAATTTAAGGAGTAATTTATTGAGAATTTACTCAGTAATTTGCTTAGAATTTATTAAATAATTTACTAAGAATTTACTGATAATTTACTGTGTTATTTCTTGGAATTTACAGAGTAATTTTCTAATAATTTACTGAGTAATTTGCTAAGTAATTGACCAAGAATTTTTTGAGAACTTATCGATAATTAACTGAGTAATTTACAGAGAATTTGTCAAGAATTTACCGAGTAATTTACTGGGAATTAACCTATGAATTTACTTAGTAATTTATTTAGAATTTACTCAGTAAATTACTAAGAGTTTATTGAGAATTTACTGAGAATTTGTTGAGTAATTTTCTAGGAACTTACCAATCATTTACGAAGCAATTTACTGAGAATTTACCGAGTTATTTACCACGAATTTACTATGACTTTAATGGTAATTTGCTGAGTAATTTATTTAGAATTTAATGAGTAATTTACTCATAATTTATTGAGAATTTTCTTAGAATTTATTGAAAACTTTCGGTGTCATTCACTTTGAATTCGTTGAGTAATACACCGATAATTAACTGAGTAATTTATAGAGAATTTATTGAAAATTTAACAAATAATTTACAGAGTAATTTGCTGAGTAATTTTTTTAAAATTTTTTTGTGAATTTACTGAGTAATTCACAAAAAAATTTCTAATGATTTTCTAAGAATTTACGCAGAATTTTCTAATAATTTACTGAATAATTTTCTGAGAATTTTGCGTTTAATTTATTGAGAATTTTACTGAGTAATTTAATGAGAATTTACTGGGTAATTTATTGAGAATTTACTGCGAATTGACTAAGAAATTTACTGATAATTTGTTAAGTTCTTCACTGGGTAATTTAGTTGGAAATTACTAAATAATTTATTGAGAATTTACTGAGTAAGTTACTAAGAATTTATTGATAATTTACTTAGACTTTATGGATTAGTTTATTGAAATTTACTAAGTAATTTACTTAGAATTTATTGAATAATTTACTGAGAATTTATAAAGTAATTTACTGGGAATTTACAGGAAATTCACTAATTAATGTTCGAATAATTTACTGAGTAATTTACTAAGAATTAACAAAGTAATTCACGAAATCTTTTTTGATAATTTTATGAGTAATTTACTATGAATTTACTGAGTAATTTATACAGAATTTTCTTAGAATTTATTAAATAATTTACTGAAAATTTACAGATAATTCACAAAGTAGTTTATAAAGAATTTATTGAAAACTTAACTAGTAATTTATTGAAAATTTACTACGAATTGATGGAGTAATTTGCTGAATAATTTACTAAGAAATTACTTTGAATTTACCAAGAATTTATATAGAATTTTCTGAGAATTTATTGAGTAATTTGCTCATAATTTACTGATTAATTCACAAAAAAAAATATTCCGTAATTTTTTTGAGAATTTACTCAGAATTTTCTGATAAATTACTAAGAATTTGCTGAATAATTTATAGAGAATTTTACGTGTAATTTACTGAGAAATTTCTTGAGTAATTTAGCAAGAATTTACTGAGAATTTATCGAGTAATTTACTGATAAATTACTGAGTAATTCACTCATTAATTTACTTGTAATTTATTGAGAATTTAAGGAGTAATTTATTGAGAATTTACTCAGTAATTTGCTTAGAATTTATTAAATAATTTACTAAGAATTTACTGATAATTTACTGTGTTATTTCTTGGAATTTACAGAGTAATTTTCTAATAATTTACTGAGTAATTTGCTAAGTAATTGACCAAGAATTTTTTGAGAACTTATCGATAATTAACTGAGTAATTTACAGAGAATTTGTCAAGAATTTACCGAGTAATTTACTGGGAATTAACCTATGAATTTACTTAGTAATTTATTTAGAATTTACTCAGTAAATTACTAAGAGTTTATTGAGAATTTACTGAGAATTTGTTGAGTAATTTTCTAGGAACTTACCAATCATTTACGAAGCAATTTACTGAGAATTTACCGAGTTATTTACCACGAATTTACTATGACTTTAATGGTAATTTGCTGAGTAATTTATTTAGAATTTAATGAGTAATTTACTCATAATTTATTGAGAATTTTCTTAGAATTTATTGAAAACTTTCGGTGTCATTCACTTTGAATTCGTTGAGTAATACACCGATAATTAACTGAGTAATTTATAGAGAATTTATTGAAAATTTAACAAATAATTTACAGAGTAATTTGCTGAGTAATTTTTTTAAAATTTTTTTGTGAATTTACTGAGTAATTCACAAAAAAATTTCTAATGATTTTCTAAGAATTTACGCAGAATTTTCTAATAATTTACTGAATAATTTTCTGAGAATTTTGCGTTTAATTTATTGAGAATTTTACTGAGTAATTTAATGAGAATTTACTGGGTAATTTATTGAGAATTTACTGCGAATTGACTAAGAAATTTACTGATAATTTGTTAAGTTCTTCACTGGGTAATTTAGTTGGAAATTACTAAATAATTTATTGAGAATTTACTGAGTAAGTTACTAAGAATTTATTGATAATTTACTTAGACTTTATGGATTAGTTTATTGAAATTTACTAAGTAATTTACTTAGAATTTATTGAATAATTTACTGAGAATTTATAAAGTAATTTACTGGGAATTTACAGGAAATTCACTAATTAATGTTCGAATAATTTACTGAGTAATTTACTAAGAATTAACAAAGTAATTCACGAAATCTTTTTTGATAATTTTATGAGTAATTTACTATGAATTTACTGAGTAATTTATACAGAATTTTCTTAGAATTTATTAAATAATTTACTGAAAATTTACAGATAATTCACAAAGTAGTTTATAAAGAATTTATTGAAAACTTAACTAGTAATTTATTGAAAATTTACTACGAATTGATGGAGTAATTTGCTGAATAATTTACTAAGAAATTACTTTGAATTTACCAAGAATTTATATAGAATTTTCTGAGAATTTATTGAGTAATTTGCTCATAATTTACTGATTAATTCACAAAAAAAAATATTCCGTAATTTTTTTGAGAATTTACTCAGAATTTTCTGATAAATTACTAAGAATTTGCTGAATAATTTATAGAGAATTTTACGTGTAATTTACTGAGAAATTTCTTGAGTAATTTAGCAAGAATTTACTGAGAATTTATCGAGTAATTTACTGATAAATTACTGAGTAATTCACTCATTAATTTACTTGTAATTTATTGAGAATTTAAGGAGTAATTTATTGAGAATTTACTCAGTAATTTGCTTAGAATTTATTAAATAATTTACTAAGAATTTACTGATAATTTACTGTGTTATTTCTTGGAATTTACAGAGTAATTTTCTAATAATTTACTGAGTAATTTGCTAAGTAATTGACCAAGAATTTTTTGAGAACTTATCGATAATTAACTGAGTAATTTACAGAGAATTTGTCAAGAATTTACCGAGTAATTTACTGGGAATTAACCTATGAATTTACTTAGTAATTTATTTAGAATTTACTCAGTAAATTACTATGAGTTTATTGAGAATTTACTGAGAATTTGTTGAGTAATTTTCTAGGAACTTACAAATCATTTACGAAGCAATTTACTGAGAATTTACCGAGTTATTTACCACGAATTTACTATGACTTTAATGGTAATTTGCTGAGTAATTTATTGAGAATTTAATGAGTAATTTACTCATAATTTATTGAGAATTTTCTTAGAATTTATTGAAAACTTTCGGTGTAATTTACTTTGAATTCATTGAGTAATTCACCGATAATTAACTGAGTAATTTATAGAGAATTTATTGAAAATTTAACAAATAATTTACAGAGTAATTTGCTGAGTAATTTTTTAAAAATTTTTTTGTGAATTTACTGAGTAATTTACTCATAATTTACTGAGTAATTCACAAAAAAATTTCTAACGATTTTCTAAGAATTTACGCAGAATTTTCTAATAATTTACTGAATAATTTTTTGAGAATTTTGCGTTTAATTTATTGAGAATTTTACTGAGTAATTTAATGAGAATTTACTGGGTAATTTATTGAGAATTTACTGCGAATTGACTAAGAAATTTACTGATAATTTGTTAAGTTCTTCACTGGGTAATTTAGTTGGAAATTACTAGGTAATTTATTGAGAATTTACTGAGTAAGTTACTAAGAATTTATTGATAATTTACTTAGACTTTATGGATTAGTTTATTGAAATTTACTAAGTAATTTACTTAGAATTTATTGAATAATTTACTGAGAATTTATAAAGTAATTTACTGGGAATTTACAGGAAATTCACTAATTAATGTTCGAATAATTTACTGAGTAATTTACTGAGAATTAACAAAGTAATTCACGAAATCTTTTTTGATAATTTTACGAGTAATTTACTATGAATTTACTGAGTAATTTATACAGAATTTTCTTAGAATTTATTAAATAATTTACTGAAAATTTACAGATAATTCACAAAGTAGTTTATAAAGAATTTATTGAAAACTTAACTAGTAATTTATTGAAAATTTACTACGAATTTATGGAGTAATTTGCTGAATAATTTACTAAGAAATTACTTTGAATTTACCAAGAATTTATATAGAATTTTCTGAGAATTTATTGAGTAATTTGCTCATAATTTACTGATTAATTCACAAAAAAAATATTCCGTAATTTTTTGAGAATTTACTCAGAATTTTCTGATAAATTACTAAGAATTTGCTGAATAATTTATAGAGAATTTTACGTGTAATTTACTAAGAAATTTCTTGAGTAATATTAGCAAGAATTTACTGAGAATTTATCGAGTAATTTACTGATAAATTACTGAGTAATTCACTCATTAATTTACTTGTAATTTATTGAGTATTTAAGGAGTAATTTATTGAGAATTTACTCAGTAATTTGCTTAGAATTTATTAAATAATTTACTAAGAATTTACTGATAATTTACTGTGTTATTTTCTTGGAATTTACAGAGTAATTTTCTAATAATTTACTGAGTAATTTGCTAAGTAATTGACCAAGAATTTTTTGAGAACTTATCGATAATTAACTGAGTAATTTACAGAGAATTTGTCGAGAATTTACCGAGTAATTTACTGGGAATTAACCTATGAATTTACTTAGTAATTTATTTAGAATTTACTCAGTAAATTACTAAGAGTTTATTGAGAATTTACTGAGAATTTGTTGAGTAATTTTCTAGGAACTTATCAATCATTTACGAAGCAATTTACTTAGAATTTACCGAGTTATTTACCATGAATTTACTATGACTTTAATGGTAATTTGCTGAGTAATTTATTTAGAATTTAATGAGTAATTTACTCATAATTTATTGAGAATTTTTTTAGAATTTATTGAAAACTTTCGGTGTAATTTACTTTGAATTCATTGAGTAATTCACCGATAATTAACTGAGTAATTTATAGAGAAATTATTGAAAATTTAACAAATAATTTACAGAGTAATTTGCTGAGTAATTTTTTAAAAATTTTTTTGTGAATTTACTGAGTAATTTACTCATAATTTACTGAGTAATTCACAAAAAAATTTCTAATGATTTTCTAAGAATTTACGCAGAATTTTCTAATAATTTACTGAATAATTTTCTGAGAATTTTGCGTTTAATTTATTGAGAATTTTACTGAGTAATTTAATGAGAATTTACTGGGTAATTTATTGAGAATTTACTGCGAATTGACTAAGAAATTTACTGATAATTTGTTAAGTTCTTCACTGGGTAATTTAGTTGGAAATTACTAAGTAATTTATTGAGAATTTACTGAGTAAGTTACTAAGAATTTATTGATAATTTACTTAGACTTTATGGATTAGTTTATTGAAATTTACTAAGTAATTTACTTAGAATTTATTGAATAATTTACTGAGAATTTATAAAGTAATTTACTGGGAATTTACAGGAAATTCACTAATTAATGTTCGAATAATTTACTGAGTAATTTACTAAGAATTAATAAAGTAATTCACGAAACCTTTTTTGATAATTTTACGAGTAATTTACTATGAATTTACTGAGTAATTTATACAGAATTTTCTTAGAATTTATTAAATAATTTACTGAAAATTTACAGATAATTCACAAAGTAGTTTATAAAGAATTTATTGAAAACTTAACTAGTAATTTATTGAAAATTTACTACGAATTTATGGAGTAATTTGCTGAATAATTTACTAAGAAATTACTTTGAATTTACCAAGAATTTATATAGAATTTTCTGAGAATTTATTGAGTAATTTGCTTCTAATTTACTGATTAATTCACAAAAAAAATATTCTTGTAATTTTTTGAGAATTTACTCAGAATTTTCTGATAAATTACTAAGAATTTGCTGAATAATTTATAGAGAATTTTACGTGTAATTTACTGAGAAATTTCTTGAGTAATTTAGCAAGAATTTACTGAGAATTTATCGAGTAATTTACTGATAAATTACTGAGTAATTCACTCATTAATTTACTTGTAATTTATTGAGAATTTAAGGAGTAATTTATTGAGAATTTACTCAGTAATTTGCTTAGAATTTATTAAACAATTTACTAAGAATTTACTGATAATTTACTGTGTTATTTTCTTGGAATTTACAGAGTAATTTTCTAATAATTTACTGAGTAATTTGCTAAGTAATTGACCAAGAATTTTTTGAGAACTTATCGATAATTAACTGAGTAATTTACAGAGAATTTGTCGAGAATTTACCGAGTAATTTACTGGGAATTAACCTATGAATTTACTTAGTAATTTATTTAGAATTTACTCAGTAAATTACTAAGAGTTTATTGAGAATTTACTGAGAATTTGTTGAGTAATTTTCTAGGAACTTACCAATCATTTACGAAGCAATTTACTGAGAATTTACCGAGTTATTTACCACGAATTTACTATGACTTTAATGGTAATTTGTTGAGTAATTTATTGAGAATTTAATGAGTAATTTACTCATAATTTATTGAGAATTTTCGTAGAATTTATTGAAAACTTTCGGTGTAATTTACTTTGAATTCGTTGAGTAATTCACCGATAATTAACTGAGTAATTTATAGAGAATTTATTGAAAATTTAACAAATAATTTACAGAGTAATTTGCTGAGTAATTTTTTAAAAAAAAATTTGTGAATTTACTGAGTAATTCACAAAAAAATTTCTAATGATTTTCTAATAATTTACGCAGAATTTTCTAATAATTTACTAAATAATTTTCTGAGAATTTTGCGTTTAATTTATTGAGAATTTTACTGAGTAATTTAATGAGAATTTATTGGGTAATTTATTGAGAATTTACTGCGAATTGACTAAGAAATTTACTGATAATTGGTTAAGTTCTTCACTGGGTAATTTAGTTGGAAATTACTAAGTAATTTATTGATAATTTACTTAGACTTTATGGATTAGTTTATTGAAATTTACTAAGTAATTTACTTAGAATTTATTGAATAATTTGCTGAGAATTTATAAAGTAATTTACTGAGAATTTACAGGAAATTCACTAATTAATGTTCGAATAATTTACTGAGTAATTTACTGAGAATTAACAAAGTAATTCACGAAATCTTTTTTGATAATTTTACGAGTAATTTACTATGAATTTACTGAGTAATTTATACAAAATTTTCTTAGAATTTATTAAATAATTTACTGAAAATTTACAGATAATTCACAAAGTAGTTTATAAAGAATTTATTGAAAACTTAACGCGTAATTTATTGAAAATTTACAACGAATTTATGCTGTAATTTGCTGAATAATTTACTAAGAAATTACTTTGAATTTACTAAGAATTTATATAGAATTTTCTGAGAATTTATTGAGTAATTTGCTCAAAATTTACTGATTAATTCACAAAAAAAAAACATTCTTGTAATTTTTTGAGAATTTACTCAGAATTTTCTGATAAATTACTAAGAATTTGTTGAATAATTTATAGAGAATTTTACGTGTAATTTACTAAGAAATTTCTTGAGTAATTTAGCAAGAATTTACTGAGAATTTATCGAGTAATTTACTGATAAATTACTGAATAATTTACTCATTAATTTACTTGTATTTTACTGAGAATTTAAGGTGTACTTTATTGAGAATTTATTCAGTAATTTGCTTAGAATTTATTAAATAATTTACTAAGAATTTACAGATAATTTACTGTGTCATTTTCTTGGAATTTACAGAGTAATTTTCTAATAATTTACTGAGTAATTTGCTAAGTAATTGACCAAGAATTTTTTGAGAACTTATCGATAATTAACTGAGTAATTTACAGAGAATTTGTCGAGAATTTACCGAGTAATTTACTGGGAATTAACCTATGAATTTACTTAGTAATTTATTTAGAATTTACTCAGTAAATTACTAAGAGTTTATTGAGAATTCACTGAGAATTTGTTGAGTAATTTTCTAGGAACTTACCAATCATTTACGAAGCAATTTACTGAGAATTTACGGAGTTATTTACCACGAATTTACTATAACTTTAATGGTAATTTGCTGAGTAATTTATTGAGAATTTAATGAGTAATTTACTCATAATTTATTGAGAATTTTCTTAGAATTTATTGAAAACTTTCGGAGTAATTTACTTTGAATTCATTGTGTAATTCACCGATAATTAACTAAGTAATTTATAGAGAATTTGTTGAAAATTTAACGAATAATTTACAGAGTAACTTGCTGAGTATTTTTTTTTAAAAATTTCTGTGAATTTACTGAGTAATTCACAAAAAAATTTCTAATGATTTTCTAAGAATTTACGCAGAATTTTCTAATAATTTTCTGAAAATTTTGCGTGTAATTTATTGAGAATTTTACTGAGTAATTTAATGAGAATTTACTGAGTAATTTATTGAGAATTTACTGCGAATTGACTAAGAAATTTTCTGATAAATTGTTAAGTTCTTCATTGGGTAATTTAGTTGGAAATTACTAAGTAATTTATTGAGAATTTACTGAGTAAGTTATTAAGAATTTATTGATAATTTACTTAGACTTTATGGATTAATTTATTGAGAATTTACTAAGTAATTTGCTTAGAATTTATTGAATAATTTACTGAGAATTTATAAAGTAATTTTCTGAGAATTTACAGGAAATTCACTAATTTATGATCGAATAATTTACTGAGAATTAACAAAGTAATTCACGAAATTTTTTTTGATAATTTTATGAGTAATTTACTATGAATTAACTGAGTAATTTATACAGAATTTTCTTAGAATTTATTAAATAATTTACTGAAAATTTACAGATAATTTACAAAGTAGTTTATAGAGAATTTATTAAAAACTTAACGCGTAATTTATTGAAAATTTACTACGAATTTATGGAGTAATTTGCTGAATAATTTACTAAGAAATTACTTTGAATTTACCAAGAATTCATATAGAATTTTCAGAGAATTTATTGAGTAATTTTCTCATAATTTACTGATTAATTCACAAAAAAAAACATTCTTGTAATTTTTTGAGAATTTACTCAGAATTTTCTGATAAATTACTAAGAATTTGCTTAATAATTTATAGAGAATTTTGCGTGTAATTTACTGAGAAATTTCTTGAGTAATTTAGCAAGAATTTACTGAGAATTTATCGAGTAATTTACTGATAAATTATTGAATAATTCACTCATTAATTTACTTGTAATTTACTGAGAATTTAAGGAGTAATTTATTGAGAATTTACTCAGTAATTTGCTTAGAATTTATTAAATAATTTACTAAGAATTTACAGAGTAATTTTCTAATAATTTACTGAGTAATTTGCTAAGTAATTGACCAAGAATTTTTTAGAAATTATCGATAATTAACTGAGTAATTTACAGAGAATTTGTCGAGAATTTACCGAGTAATTTACTTAGTAATTTATTTAGAATTTACTCAGTAAATTACTAAGAGTTTATTGAGAATTTTCTGAGAATTTGTTGAGTAATTTTCTAAGAACTTACCAATCATTTACGAAGCAATTTACTGAGAATTTACCGATTTATTTACCACGAATTTACTATAACTTTAATGGTAATTTGCTGAGTAATTTATTGAGAATTTACAGTGAATTTAATGAGTAATTTTCTTAGAATTTATTGAAAATTTTCGGAGTAATTTACTTTGAATTCATTGAGTAATTCACTGATAATTTACTGGTAATTTATAGAGAATTTATTGAAAATTTAACGAATAATTTACAGAGTAATTTGCTGAGTAATTTTTTAAAAAATTTCTGTGAATTTTCTGAGTAATTCACAAAAAAAAATTCTAATGATTTTCTAAGAATTTACGCAGAATTTTCTAATAATTTTTTGAGAATTTTGCGTGTAATTTATTGAGAATTTTACTGCAAATCGAGTAAGAAATTTACTGATAAATTGTTAAGTTCTTCACTAGGTAATTTAGTTGGAAATTACTAAGTAATTTATTGAGAATTTACTGAGAATTTATCGAGTAAATTATGAGTAAATTACTGAATAATTCACTCATTAATTTACTTGTAATTTACTGAGAATTTAAGGAGTAATTGTTTGAGAATTTACTCTGTAATTTGCTTAGAATTTATAAAATAATTTAATAAGAATTTACGGATAATTTACTGTGTTATTTTCTAGGAATTTACAGAGTAATTTGCTAAGTAATTGACCAAGAATTTTTTGAGAACTTATCGATAATTAACTGAGTAATTTACAGAGAATTTGTTGAGAATTTAACGAGTAATTTACTGGGAATTAACCTATGAATTTACTTAGTAATTTATTTAGAATTTACTCAGTAAATTACTAAGAGTTTGTTGAGAATTTACTGAGAATTTGTTGAGTAATTTTCTAGGAACTTACAAGTAATTTGCTAAGTAAATTCTCAGCAAGAATTTACTGAGAATTTATCGAGTAATTTATTGATAAATTACTGAATAATTCACTCATTAATTTAGTTGTAATTTACTGAGAATTTAAGGAGAATTTTTTTGAGAATTTACTCAGTAATTTGCTTAGAATTTACAGAGTAATTTTCTAATAATTTACTGAGTAATTTGCTAAGTAATTGACCAAGAATTTTTTTAGAACTTATCGATAATTAACTGAGTAATTTATAGAGAATTTGTCGAGAATTTACCGAGTAATTTACTGGGAATAAACCTATGAATTTACTTAGTAATTTATTTAGAATTTACTCAGTAAATTACTAAGAGTTTATTGAGAATTTACTGAGAATTTGTTGAGTAATTTTCTAGGAACTTACCAATCATTTACGAAGCAATTTATTGAGAATTTACCGAGTTATTTACCACGAATTTACTATAACTTTAATGGTAATTTGCTGAGTAATTTATTGAGAATTTACTGTAAATTTAATGAGTAATTTACTCATAATTTATTGAGAATTTTCTTAGAATTTATTGAAAACTTTCGAAGTAATTTACTTTGAATTCATTGAGTAATTCACCGATAATTAACTGAGTAATTTATGGAGAATTTGTTGAAAATTTAATGAATAACTTACAGAGTAATTTTTTAAAAAATTTCTGTGAATTTTCTTAGCAATTTACTCATAATTTACTGAGTAATTCACAAAAAAAATTCTAATGATTTTCTAAGAATTTACGCAGAATTTTCTAATAATTTACTGAATAATTTTATGAGAATTTTACGTGTAATTTATTGAGAATTTTACTGAGTAATTTAATGAGAATTTACTGAGAAATTTATTGAGAATTTACTGCGAATTGACTAAGAAATTTACTGATAAATTGTTAAGTTCTTCACTGGGTAATTTAGTTGGAAATTACTAAGTAATTTATTGAGAATTTACTGAGTAAGTTACTAAGAATTTATTGATAATTTACTTAGACTTTATCTATTAATTTATTGAGAATTTACTAAGTAATTTTCTTAGAATTTATTGAATAATTTACTGAGAATTTATAAACTAATTTACTGAAAATTTACTGGAAATTCACTAATTAATGTTCGAATAAATTACTGAGAAATTTACTGAAAATTAACAAAGTAATTCACGAAATTTTTTTTGATAATTTTATGAGTAATTTACTTTGAATTTACTGAGTAATTTATACAGAATTTTCTTAGAAATTATTAAATAATTTTCTGAAAATTTACAGATAATTTACAAAATAGTTTATAGAGAATAGATTGAAAATTTAACGCGTAATTTATTGAAAATTTACTACGAATTTATGGAGTAATATGCTGAATAATTTATTAAGAAATTACTTTGAATTTACCAAGAATTTATATAGAATTTTCTGAGAATTTATTGAGTAATTTGCTCATAATTTACTGATTAATTCACAAAAAAAATATTCTTGTAATTTTTTGAGAATTTACTCAGAATTTTCTAATAAATTACTAAGAATTTGCTGAATAATTTATAGAGAATTTTACGTGTAATTTACTGAGAAATTTCTTGAGTAATTTAGCAAGAATTTACTGAGAATTTATCGAGTAATTTACTGATAAATTACTGAATAATTCACTCATTAATTTACTTGTAATTTACTGAGAATTTAAGGAGTAATTTATTGAGAATTTACTCAGTAATTTGCTTAGAATTTATTAAATAATTTACTAAGAATTTACAGATAATTTACTGTGTTATTTTCTTGGAATTTACAATGTAATTTTCTAATAATTTACTGAGTAATTTGCTAAGTAATTGACCAAGAATTTTTTTAGAACTTATCGATAATTAACTGAGTAATTTACACAGAATTTGTCGAGAATTTACTGTGTAATTTACAGGGAATTAACCTATGAATTTACTTAGTAATTTAATTAGAATTTACTCAGTAAATTACTAAGAGTTTATTGAGAATTTACTGAGAATTTGTTGAGTAATTTTCTAGGAACTTACCAATCATTTACGAAGCAATTTACTGAGAATTTACCGAGTTATTTACCACGAATTTACTATAACTTTAATGGTAATTTGCTGAGTAATTTATTGAGAATTTACTGTGAATTTAATGAGTAATTTACTCATAATTTATTGAGAATTTTCTAAGAATTTTTTGAAAACTTTCGAAGTAATTTACTTTGAATTCATTGAGTAATTCACCGATAATTAACTGAGTAATTTATGGAGAATTTATTGAAAATTTAACGAATAATTTACAGAGTAATTTTTTAAAAAATTTCTGTGAATTTTCTTAGCAATTTACTCGTAATTTACTGAGTAATGCGCAAAAAAATTTCTAATGATTTTCTAAGAATTTACGCAGAATTTTCTAATAATTTACTGAATAATTTTATGAGAATTTTACGTGTAATTCGTTGAGAATTTTACTGAGTGATTTAATGAGAATTTACTGAGTAATTTATTGAGAATTTACTGCGAATTGACTAAGAAATTTACTGATAAATTGTTAAGTTCTTCACTGGGTAATTTAGTTGCAAATTACTAAGTAATTTATTGAGAATTTACTGAGTAAGTTACTAACAATTTATTGATAATTTACTTAGACTTTATCTATTAATTTATTGAGAATTTACTAAGTAATTTACTTAGAATTTATTGAATAATATATTGAGAATTTATAAACTAATTTACTGAGAATTTACGGGAAATTCACTAATTAATGTTCGAATAATTTACTGAGTAATTTACTGAGAATTAACGAAGTAATTCACGAAATTTTTTTTGATAATTTTATGAGTAATTTACTATGAATTTACTGAGTAATTTATACAGAATTTTCTTAGAATTTATTAAATAATTTACTGAAAATTTACAGATAATTTACAAAGTAGTTTATAGAGAATTTATTGAAAACTTAACGCGTAATTTATTGAAAATTTACTACGAATTTACGGAGTAATTTGCTGAATAATTTACTAAGAAATTACTTTGAATTTACCAAGAATTTATATAGAATTTTCTGAGAATTTATTGAGTAATTTGCTCATAATTTACTGATTAATTCACAAAAAAAAAAACATTCTTGTAATTTTTTGAAAATTTACTCAGAATTTTCGGATAAATGACGAAGAATTTGCTGAATAATTTATAGAGAATTTTACGTGTAATTTACGGAGAAATTTCTTGAGTAATTTAGCAAGAATTTTCTGAGAATTTATCGAGTAATTTACTGATAAATTACTGAATAATTCACTCATTAATTTACTTGTAATTTACTTGAATTTAAGGAGTAATTTATTGAGAATTTACTCAGTAATTTGCCTAGAATTTATTAAATAATTTACTAAGAATTTATAGATAATTTACTGTGTTATTTTCTTGGAATTTACAGGGTAATTTGCTAAGTAATTGACCAAGAATTTTTTGAGAACTTATCGATAATTAACTTAGTAATTTACACAGAATTTGTCGAGAATTTACCGAGTAATTTACTGGGAATTAACCTATGAATTTACTTAGTAATTTATTTAGAATTTACTCAGTAAATTACTAAGAGTTTATTGAGAATTTACTGAGAATTTGTTGAGTAATTTTCTAGGAACTTACCAATCATTTACGAAGCAATTTATTGAGAATTTACCGAGTTATTAACCACGAATTTACTATAACTTTAATGGTAATTTGCTGAGTAATTTATTGAGAATTTACTGTGACTTTAATGAGTAATTTACTCATAATTTATTGAGAATTTTCTTAGAATTTATTGAAAACTTTCAGAGTAATTTACTTTGAATTTATTGAGTAATTCACCGATAATTAATTGAGTAAATTATGGAGAATTTATTGAAAATTTAACGAATGATTTACAGAGTAATTTTTTAAAAATTTTCTATGAATTTTCTGAGTAATTTACTGAGTAATTCACAAAAAAATTTCTAATGATTTTCTAAGAATTTACGCAGAATTTTCTAATAATTTACTGAATAATTTTTTGAGAATTTTATGTGTAATTTATTGAGAATTTTACTGAGTAATTTAATGAAAATTTATTGAGTAATTTATTGAGAATTTACTGTGAATTTAATGAGTAATTTACTCATTATTTATTGAGAATTTTCTTAGAATTTATTGAAAACTTTCGGAGTAATTTATTTTGAATTCATTGAGTAATTCACCGATAATTAACTAGGTAATTTATAGAGAATTTTTTGAAAATTTAACGAATAATTTACCGAGTAATTTGCTGAGTAATTTTTTAAAAAATTTCTGTGAATTTATTGAGTAATTTACTCATAATTTACTGAGTAATTCAGAAAAAAATTTCTATTGATTTTCTAAGAATTTACTGAATAATTTTCTGAGAATTTTGCGTGTAATTTATTGAGAATTTTACAGAGTAATTTACTGAAAATTTACTGAGTAATTTATTGAGAATTTACTATGAATTGACTAAGAAATTTTCTGATAAATTGTTAAGTTCTTCACTAGGTAATTTAGTTGGAAATTACTAAGTAATTTATTGAGAATTTACTGAGTAAGTTACTAACAATTTATTGATAATTTACTTAGACTTTATGGATTAATATTTTGAGAATTTACTAAGTAACTTACTTAGAATTTATTGAATAATTTATTGAGAATTTATAAACTAATTTACTGAGAATTTACAGGAAATTCACTAATTAATGTTCGAATAATTTACTGAGTAATTTACTGAGAATTAACAAAGTAATTCACGAAATCTTTTTTGATAATTTTACGAGTAATTTACTATGAATTTACTGAGTAATTTATACATAATTTTCTTCGAATTTATTAAATAATTTACTGAAAATTTACAGATAATTCACAAAGTAGTTTATAAAGAATTTATTGAAAACTTAACTAGTAATTTATTGAAAATTTACTACGAATTTATGCTGTAATTTGCGGAATAATATACTAAGAAATTACTTTGAATTTATTAAGAATTTATATAGAATTTTCTGAGAATTTATTGAGTAATTTGCTCATAATTTACTGATTAATTCACAAAAAAAAAACATTCTTGTAATTTTTTGAGAATTTACTCAGAATTTTCTGATAAATTACTAAGAATTTGTTGAATAATTTATAGAGACTTTTACGTGTAATTTACTAAGAAATTTCTTGAGTAATTTAGCAAGAATTTACTGAGAATTTATCGAGTAATTTACTGATAAATTACTGAATAATTTACTCATTAATTTACTTGTATTTTACTGAGAATTTAAGGTGTACTTTATTGAGAATTTATTCAGTAATTTGCTTAGAATTTATTAAATAATTTACTAAGAATTTACAGATAATTTACTGTGTTATTTTCTTGGAATTTACAGAGTAATTTTCTAATAATTTACTGAGTAATTTGCTAAGTAATTGACCAAGAATTTTTTGAGAACTTATCGATAATTAACTGAGTAATTTACAGAGAATTTGTCGAGAATTTACCGAGTAATTTACTGGGAATTAACCTATGAATTTACTTAGTAATTTATTTAGAATTTACTCAGTAAATTACTAAGAGTTTATTGAGAATTTACTGAGAATTTGTTGAGTAATTTTCTAGGAACTTACCAATCATTTACGAAGCAATTTACTGAGAATTTACCGAGTTATTTACGCCGAATTTATTATAACTTTAATGGTAATTTGCTGAGTAATTTAATGAGTAATTTACTTGGAATTAATTGAGTAATTCACCGATAATTAACTGAGTAATTTATAGAGAATTTATTGAAAATTTAACAAATAATTTACAGTGTAATTTGCTGATTAATTTTTTTTAAAATTTCTGTGAATTTATTGAGTAATTTACTCATAATTTACTGAGTAATTCACAAAAAAATTTCTATTGATTTTCTAAGAATTTACGCAGAATTTTCTAATAATTTACTGAATAATTTTCTGAGAATTTTGCGTGTAATTTGTTGAGAATTTTACTGAGTAATTTAATGAGAATTTACTGAGTAATTTATTGAGAATTTTACTGAGTAATTTAATGAGAATTTACTGAGTAATTTATTGAGAATTTATTGCGAATTAACTAAGAAATTTACTGATAAATTGTTAAGTTCTTCACTGGGTAATTTAGTTGGAAATTACTATGTAATTTATTGAGAATTTACTGAGTAAGTTACTAAGAATTTATTGATAATTTACTTAGACTTTATGAATTAATATATTGAGAATTTACTATGTAAGTTACTTAGAATTTATTGAATAATTTACTGAGAATTTATAAACTAATTTACTGAGTAATTTACTGAGAATTAACAAAGTAATTCACGACATTTTTTTTGATAGTTTTATGAATAATTTACTATGAGTTTACGGAGTAATTTATACAGAATTTTCTTAGAATTTATTAAATAATTTACTGAAAATTTACAGATAATTCACAAAGTAGTTTATATAGAATTTATTGAAAACTTAACTAGTAATTTATTGAAAATTTACTACGAATTTATGGAGTAATTTGCTGAATAATTTACTAAGAAATTACTTTGAATTTACCAAGAATTTATATAGAATTTTCTGAGAATTTATTGAGTAATTTACTGATTAATTCACCAAAAAAATATTCTTGTAATTTTTTGAGAATTTACTCCGAATTTTCTGATAAATTACTAAGAATTTGCTGAATAATTTGTAGAGAATTTTACGTGTAATTTACTGAGAAATTTCTTGAGTAATTTAGCAAGAATTTATCGAGTAATTTACTGATAAATTACTGAATAATTTACTCATTAATTTACTTGTAATTTACTGAGAATTTAAGGAGTAATTTATTGAGAATTTACTCAGTAATTTGCTTAGAATTTATTAAATAATTTACTAAGAATTTACAGATAATTTACTGTGTTATTTTCTTGAAATTTACAGAGTAATTTTCTAATAATTTACTAAGTAATTTCCTAAGTAATTAACCAACAATTTTTTGAGAACTTATCGTTAATTTTCATTCTATTTCCTTTCTTCTCTCTAATTTTCTCTTCTAGTTATGAAGAAGAATGTCTCTCTCTAACCCTCTGCGTCCTTCTCCATCCTTCTCTCTTTTGATCTAGGAACTAATTAGCTTATCCAGCTATTAGATTCTTTAGCTTAAGTGGCCATGTTTAACTCAAATTAATCATGCTTATCCACGAAGAAAGAGAATTTACTGAGTAATTGTAGTTTAACGATATTAGTTTTACTGACTGAGTAATTTACAGAGAATTTGTCGAGAATTTACCGAGTAATTTACTGGGAATTAATCTATGAATTTACATAGCAATTTATTTAGAATTTACTGAGAATTTGTTGAGTAATTTTCTAGGAACTTACCAATCATTTACAAAGCAATTTACTGAGAATTTACCGAGTTATTTATCACGAATTTACTATAACTTTAATGGTAAATTGCTGAGTAATTTTTTGAGAATTTACCGTGAATTTAATGAGTAATTTACTAATAATTTATTGAGAATTTTCTTAGAATTTATTGAAAATTTTCGGAGTAATTTACTTTGAATTCAAAGAGTAATTCACCGATAATTAACTGGGTAATTTATAGAGAATTTATTGAAAATTTAACGAATAATTTACAGATTAACTTGCTGAGTAATTTTTTAAAAAATTTTTGTGAATTTACTGAGTAATTTACTCATAACTTGCTGAGTAATTCACAAAAAAATTTCTAATGATTTTCTAAGAATTTACGCAGAATTTTCTAATAATTTACTGAATTATTTTCTGAGAATTTTACGTGTAATTTATTGAGAATTTTACTGAGTAATTTAATGAGAATTTACTAAGTAATTTATTGAGAATCTACTGCGAATTGACTAAGAAATTTACTGATAAATTGTTTAGTTCTTCACTGGGTAATTTAGTTAGAAATTACTAAGTAATTTATTGAGAATTTACTGAGTAAGTTACTAAGAATTTATTGATAATTTACTTAGACTTTATGGATTAATTTATTGAGAATTTACTAAGTAATTTACTTAGAATTTATTGAATAATTTACTGAGAATTTATAAAGTAATTTACTGAGAATTTACAGGAAATTCAGTAATTAATGTTCGAATAATTTACTGAGAATTAACAATGTAATTCACGAATTTTTTTTTGATAATTTTATGAGTAATTTACTATGAATTTACTGAGTAATTTATACATAATTTTCTTAGAATTTATTAAATAATTTATAGAAAATTTACAGATAATTTACAAAGTAGTTTATAGAGAATTTATTGAAAACTTAACTAGTAATTTATTGAAAATTTACTACGAATTTATGCTGTAATTTGCTGAATAATTTACTAAGAAATTACTTTGAATTTACTAAGAATTTATATAGAATTTTCTGAGAATTTATTGAGTAATTTGCTCATAATTTACTGATTAATTCACAAAAAAAAAACATTCTTGTAATTTTTTGAGAATTTACTCAGAATTTTCTGATAAATTACTAAGAATTTGTTGAATAATTTATAGAGAATTTTACGTGTAATTTACTAAGAAATTTCTTGAGTAATTTAGCAAGAATTTACTGAGAATTTATCGAGTAATTTTCTGATAAATTACTGAATAATTAACTCATTAATTTACTTGTATTTTACTGAGAATTTAAGGTGTATTTTATTGAGAATTTATTCAGTAATTTGCTTAGAATTTATTAAATAATTTACTAAGAATTTACAGATAATTTACTGTGTTATTTTCTTGGAATTTACAGAGTAGTTTTCTAATAATTTACTGAGTAATTTTCTAAGTAATTGACCAAGAATTTTTTGAGAACTTATCGATAATTAACTGAGTAATTTACAGAGAATTTGTCGAGAATTTGCCGAGTAATTTACTGGGAATTAACCTATGAATTTACTTAGTAATTTATTTAGAATTTACTCAGTAAATTACTAAGAGTTTATTGAGAATTTACTGAGAATTTGTTGAGTAATTTTCTAGGAACTAACCAATCATTTACGAAGCAATTTACTGAGAATTTACCGAGTTATTTACCACGAATTTACTATGACTTTAATGGTAATTTGCTAAGTAATTTATTTAGAATTTAATGAGTAATTTACTCATAATTTATTGAGAATTTTCTTAGAATTTATTGAAAACTTTCGGTGTAATTTACTTTGAATTCATTGAGTAATTCACCGATAATTAACTGAGTAATTTATAGAGAATTTATTGAAAATCTAACAAATAATTTACAGAGTAATTTGCTGAGTAATTTTTTAAAATTTTTTTTGTGAATTTATTGAGTAATTTACTCATAATTTACTGAGTAATTCACAAAAAAATTTCTAATGATTTTCTAAGAATTTACGCAGAATTTTCTAATAATTTACTGAATAATTTTCTGAGAATTTTGCGTTTAATTTATTGAGAATTTTACTGAGTAATTTAATGAGAATTTACTGGGTAATTTATTGAGAATTTACTGCGAATTGACTAAGAAATTTACTGATAAATTGTTAAGTTCTTCATTGGGTAATTTAGTTGGAAATTACTAAGTAATTTATGGAGAATTTACTGAGTAAGTTACTAAGAATTTATTGATAATTTACTTGGACTTTATGGATTAATTTATTGAGAATTTACTAAGTAATTTACTTAGAATTTATTGAATAATTTACTGAGAATTTATAAAGTAATTTACTGAGAATTTACAGGAAATTCACTAATTAATGTTCGAATAATTTACTGAGAATTAACAAAGTAATTCACGAATTTTTTTTTGATAATTTTATGAGTAATTTACTATGAATTAACTGAGTAATTTATACAGAATTTTCTTAGAATTTATTAAATAATTTACTGAAAATTTACAGATAATTTACAAAGTAGTTTATAGAGAATTTATTAAAAACTTAACGCGTAATTTATTGAAAATTTACTACGAATTTATGGAGTAATTTCCTGAATAATTTACTAAGAAATTGCTTTGAATTTACCAAGAATTTATATAGAATTTTCTGAGAATTTATTGAGTAATTTTCTCATAATTTACTGATTAATTCACAAAAAAAACATTCTTGTAATTTTTTGAGAATTTACTCAGAATTTTCTGATAAATTACTAAGAATTTGCTGAATAATTTATAGAGAATTTTACGTGTAATTTACTGAGAAATTTCTTGAGTAATTTAGCAAGAATTTACTGAGAATTTATCGAGTAATTTACTGATAAATTACTGAATAATTCACTCATTAATTTACTTGTAATTTACTGAGAATTTAAGGAGTAATTTATTGAGAATTTACTCAGTAATTTGTTTAGAATTTATTAAATAATTTACTAAGAATTTACAGAGTAATTTTCTAATAATTTACTGAGTAATTGACTAAGAATTTTTTAGAACTTATCGATAATTAACTGAGTAATTTACAGAGAATTTGTCGAGAATTTACCGAGTAATTTACTGGGAATTAACCTATGAATTTACTTAGTAATTTATTTAGAATTTACTCAGTAAATTACTAAGAGTTTATTGAGAATTTGTTGAGTAATTTTCTAGGAACTTACCAATCATTTACGAAGCAATTTACTGAGAATTTACCGATTTATTTACCACGAATTTACTATAACTTTAATGGTAATTTGCTGAGTAATTTATTGAGAATTTACAGTGAATTTAATGAGTAATTTACTCATAATTTATTGAGAATTTTCTTAGAATTTATTAAAAATTTTCGGAGTAATTTACTTTGAATTCATTGAGTAATTCACCGATAATTTACTGGGTAATTTATAGAGAATTTATTGAAAATTTAACAAATAATTTACAGAGTAATTTGCTGAGTAATTTTTTAAAAAATTTCTGTGAATTTACTGAGTAATTTACTCATAATTTACTGAGTAATTCACAAAAAAATTTCTAATGATTTTCTAAGAATTTACGCAGAATTTTCTAATAATTTTATGAGAATTTTGCGTGTAATTTATTTAGAATTTTACTGCGAATCGAGTAAGAAATTTACTGATAAATTGTTAAGTTCTTCACTAGGTAATTTAGTTGGAAATTACTAAGTAATTTATTGAGAATTTACTGAGTAAGTTACTAAGAATTTATTGATAATTTACTTAGACTTTATGGATTAATTTATTCAGAATTTACTGAGTAATTTACTTAGAATTTATTGAATAATTTACTGAGAATTTATAAAGTAATTTACTGAGAATTTACAGGAAATTCACTAATTAATGTTCGAATAATATACTGAGAATTAACAAAGTAATTCACGAATTTTTTTTTGATAATTTTATGAGTAGTTTACTATGAATTTACTGAGTAATTTATACAGAATTTTCTTAGAAATTACTAAATAATTTACTGAAAAATTACAGATAATTTACAAAGTAGTTTATAGAGAATTTATTGAAAACTTAACGCGTAATTTATTGAAAATTTACTACGAATTTATGGAGTAATTTGCTGAATAATTTACTAAGAAATTACTTTGAATTTACCAAGAATTTATATAGAATTTTCTGAGAATTTATTGAGTAATTTGCTCATAATTTACTGATTAATTCACAAAAAAAACATTCTTGTAATTTTTTGAGAATTTACTCAGAATTTTCTGATAAATTACTAAGAATTTGCTGAATAATTTATAGAGAATTTTACGTGTAATTTACTGAGAAATTTCTTGAGTAATTTAGCAAGAATTTACAGAGAATTTATCGAGTAATTTACTGATAAATTACTGAATAATTCACTCATTAATTTACTTGTAATTTACTGAGAATTTAAGGAGTAATTGTTTGAGAATTTACTCAGTAATTTTCTTAGAATTTATAAAATAATTTACTAAGAATATACGGATAATTTACTGTGTTATTTTCTGGGAATTTACAGAGTAATTTGCTAAGTAATTGACCAAGAATTTTTTGAGCACTTATCGATAATTAACTGAGTAATTTACAGAGAATTTGTCGAGAATTTACCGAGTAATTTACTGGGAATTAACCTATGAATTTACTTAGTAATTTATTTAGAATTTACTCAGTAAATTACTAAGAGTTTATTGAGAATTTACTGAGAATTTGTTGAGTAATTTTCTAGGAAGTTACCAATCATTTACGAAGCAATTTACTGAGAATTTACCGAGTTATTTATCACGAATTTACTATAACTTTAATGGTAATTTGCTGAGTAATTTATTGAGAATTTAATTAGTAATTTACTCATAATTTATTGAGAATTTTCTTAGAATTTATTGAAAACTTTCGGAGTAATTTACTTTGAATTCATTGAGTAATTCACCGATAATTAACTGAGTAATTTATGGAGAATTTATTGAAAATTTAACGAATAATTTATAGAGTAATTTTTTAAAAAATTTCTGTGAATTTTCTGAGTAATTTACTCATAATTTACTGAGTAATTCACAAAAAAAATTTCTAATGATTTTCTAAGAATTTACGTAGAATTTTCTAATAATTTACTGAATAATTTTCTAAGAATTTTGCGTGTAATTTATTGAGAATTTTATTGAGTAATTTAATGAGAATTTACTAAGTAATTTATTGAGAAGTTACTGCGAATTGACTAAGAAATTTATTGATAAATTGTTAAGTTCTTCACTGGGTAATTTAGTTGGAAATTACTAAGTAATTTATTGAGAATTTACTGATTAAGTTACTAAGAGTTTATTGATAATTTACTTAGACTTTATGGATTAATTTATTGAGAATTTACTAAGTAATTTACTTAGAATTTATTGAATAATTTACTGAGAATTTACAGGAAATTCACTAATTAATGTTCGAATAATTTACAGAGTAATATACTGAGAATTAACAAAGTAATTCACGAAATTTTTTTTGATAATTTTATGAGTAGTTTACTATGAATTTACTGAGTAATTTATACAGAATTTTCTTAGAAATTACTAAATAATTTACTGAAAATTTACAGATAATTTACAAAGTAGTTTATAGAGAATTTATTGAAAACTTAACGCGTAATTTATTGAAAATTTACTACGAATTTATGGAGTAATTTGCTGAATAATTTACTAAGAAATTACTTTGAATTTACCAAGAATTTATATAGAATTTTCTGAGAATTTATTGAGTAATTTGCTCATAATTTACTGATTAATTCACAAAAAAAACATTCTTGTAATTTTTTGAGAATTTACTCAGAATTTTCTGATAAATTACTAAGAATTTGCTGAATAATTTATAGAGAATTTTACGTGTAATTTACTGAGAAATTTCTTGAGTAATTTAGCAAGAATTTGCTGAGAATTTATCGAGTAATTTACTGATAAATTACTGAATAATTCACTCATTAATTTACTTGTAATTTACTGAGAATTTAAGGAGTAATTGTTTAAGAATTTAGTCAGTAATTTGCTTAGAATTTATAAAATAATTTACTAAGAATTTTCTGAGTAATTTGCTAAGTAATTGACCAACAATTTTTTGAGAACTTATCGATAATTAACTGAGTAATTTACAGAGAATTTGTCGAGAATTTGCCGAGTAATTTACTGGGAATTAACCTATGAATTTACTTAGTAATTTATTTAGAATTTACTCAGTAAATTACTAAGAGTTTATTGAGAATTTACTGAGAATTTGTTGAGTAATTTTCTAGGAAGTTACCAATCATTTACGAAGCAATTTACTGAGAATTTACCGAGTTATTTGTCACGAATTTACTATAACTTTAATGGCAATTTGCTGAGTAATTTATTGAGAATTTAATTAGTAATTTACTCATAATTTATTGAGAATTTTCTTAGAATTTATTGAAAACTTTCGGAGTAATTTACTTTGAATTCATTGAGTAATTCACCGATAATTAACTGAGTAATTTATGGAAAATTTATTGAAAATTTAACGAATAATTTATAGAGTAATTTTTTAAAAAATTTCTGTGAATTTTCTGAGTAATTTACTCATAATTTACTGAGTAATTCACAAAAAAAATTTCTAATGATTTTCTAAGAATTTACGTAGAATTTTCTAATAATTTACTGAATAATTTTCTAAGAATTTTGCGTGTAATTTATTGAGAATTTTATTGAGTAATTTAATGAGAATTTACTGAGTAATTTATTGAGAAGTTACTGCGAATTGACTAAGAAATTTATTGATAAATTGTTAAGTTTTTCACTGGGTAATTGAGTTGGAAATTACTAAGTAATTTATTGAGAATTTACTGATTAAGTTACTAAGAGTTTATTGATAATTTACTTAGACTTTATGGATTAATTTATTGAGAATTTACTAAGTAATTTACTTAGAATTTATTGAATAATTTACTGAGAATTTATAAAGTAATTTACTGAGAATTTACAGGAAATTCACTAATTAATGTTCGAATAATTTACAGAGTAATATACTGAGAATTAACAAAGTAATTCACGAAATTTTTTTTGATAATTTTATGAGTAGTTTACTATGAATTTACTGAGTAATTTATACAGAATTTTCTTAGAAATTACTAAATAATTTACTGAAAATTTACAGATAATTTACAAAGTAGTTTATAGAGAATTTATTGAAAACTTAACGCGTAATTTATTGAAAATTTACTACGAATTTATGGAGTAATTTGCTGAATAATTTACTAAGAAATTACTTTGAATTTACCAAGAATTTATATAGAATTTTCTGAGAATTTATTGAGTAATTTGCTCATAATTTACTGATTAATTCACAAAAAAAACATTATTGTAATTTTTTGAGAATTTACTCAGAATTTTCTGATAAATTACTAAGAATTTGCTGAATAATTTATAGAGAATTTTACGTGTAATTTACTGAGAAATTTCTTGAGTAATTTAGCAAGAATTTGCTGAGAATTTATCGAGTAATTTACTGATAAATTACTGAATAATTCACTCATTAATTTACTTGTAATTTACTGAGAATTTAAGGAGTAATTGTTTAAGAATTTAGTCAGTAATTTGCTTAGAATTTATAAAATAATTTACTAAGAATTTTCTGAGTAATTTGCTAAGTAATTGACCAACAATTTTTTGAGAACTTATCGATAATTAACTGAGTAATTTACAGAGAATTTGTCGAGAATTTGCCGAGTAATTTACTGGGAATTAACCTATGAATTTACTTAGTAATTTATTTAGAATTTACTCAGTAAATTACTAAGAGTTTATTGAGAATTTACTGAGAATTTGTTGAGTAATTTTCTAGGAAGTTACCAATCATTTACGAAGCAATTTACTGAGAATTTACCGAGTTATTTGTCACGAATTTACTATAACTTTAATGGCAATTTGCTGAGTAATTTATTGAGAATTTAATTAGTAATTTACTCATAATTTATTGAGAATTTTCTTAGAATTTATTGAAAACTTTCGGAGTAATTTACTTTGAATTCATTGAGTAATTCACCGATAATTAACTGAGTAATTTATGGAAAATTTATTGAAAATTTAACGAATAATTTATAGAGTAATTTTTTAAAAAATTTCTGTGAATTTTCTGAGTAATTTACTCATAATTTACTGAGTAATTCACAAAAAAAATTTCTAATGATTTTCTAAGAATTTACGTAGAATTTTCTAATAATTTACTGAATAATTTTCTAAGAATTTTGCGTGTAATTTATTGAGAATTTTATTGAGTAATTTAATGAGAATTTACTGAGTAATTTATTGAGAAGTTACTGCGAATTGACTAAGAAATTTATTGATAAATTGTTAAGTTCTTCACTGGGTAATTTAGTTGGAAATTACTAAGTAATTTATTGAGAATTTACTGATTAAGTTACTAAGAGTTTATTGATAATTTACTTAGACTTTATGGATTAATTTATTGAGAATTTACTAAGTAATTTACTTAGAATTTATTGAATAATTTACTGAGAATTTATAAAGTAATTTACTGAGAATTTACAGGAAATTCACTAATTAATGTTCGAATAATTTACAGAGTAATATACTGAGAATTAACAAAGTAATTCACGAATTTTTTTTTGATAATTTTATGAGTAGTTTACTATGAATTTACTGAGTAATTTATACAGAATTTTCTTAGAAATTACTAAATAATTTACTGAAAATTTACAGATAATTTACAAAGTAGTTTATAGAGAATTTATTGAAAACTTAACGCGTAATTTATTGAAAATTTACTACGAATTTATGGAGTAATTTGCTGAATAATTTACTAAGAAATTACTTTGAATTTACCAAGAATTTATATAGAATTTTCTGAGAATTTATTGAGTAATTTGCTCATAATTTACTGATTAATTCACAAAAAAAACATTCTTGTAATTTTTTGAGAATTTACTCAGAATTTTCTGATAAATTACTAAGAATTTGCTGAATAATTTATAGAGAATTTTACGTGTAATTTACTGAGAAATTTCTTGAGTAATTTAGCAAGAATTTGCTGAGAATTTATCGAGTAATTTACTGATAAATTACTGAATAATTCACTCATTAATTTACTTGTAATTTACTGAGAATTTAAGGAGTAATTGTTTAAGAATTTAGTCAGTAATTTGCTTAGAATTTATAAAATAATTTACTAAGAATTTACTGAGTAATTTGCTAAGTAATTGACCAAGAATTTTTTGAGAACTTATCGATAATTAACTGAGTAATTTACAGAGAATTTGTCGAGAATTTGCCGAGTAATTTACTGGGAATTAACCTATGAATTTACTTAGTAATTTATTTAGAATTTACTCAGTAAATTACTAAGAGTTTATTGAGAATTTACTGAGAATTTGTTGAGTAATTTTCTAGGAAGTTACCAATCATTTACGAAGCAATTTACTGAGAATTTACCGAGTTATTTGTCACGAATTTACTATAACTTTAATGGCAATTTGCTGAGTAATTTATTGAGAATTTAATTAGTAATTTACTCATAATTTATTGAGAATTTTCTTAGAATTTATTGAAAACTTTCGGAGTAATTTACTTTGAATTCATTGAGTAATTCACCGATAATTAACTGAGTAATTTATGGAGAATTTATTGAAAATTTAACGAATAATTTATAGAGTAATTTTTTAAAAAATTTCATTGAATTTTCTGAGTAATTTACTCATAATTTACTGAGTAATTCACAAAAAAAATTTCTAATGATTTTCTAAGAATTTACGTAGAATTTTCTAATAATTTACTGAATAATTTTCTAAGAATTTTGCGTGTAATTTATTGAGAATTTTATTGAGTAATTTAATGAGAATTTACTGAGTAATTTATTGAGAAGTTACTGCGAATTGACTAAGAAATTTATTGATAAATTGTTAAGTTCTTCACTGGGTAATTTAGTTGGAAATTACTAAGTAATTTATTGAGAATTTACTGATTAAGTTACTAAGAGTTTATTGATAATTTACTTAGACTTTATGGATTAATTTATTGAGAATTTACTAAGTAATTTACTTAGAATTTATTGAATAATTTACTGAGAATTTATAAAGTAATTTACTGAGAATTTACAGGAAATTCACTAATTAATGTTCGAATAATTTACAGAGTAATATACTGAGAATTAACAAAGTAATTCACGAATTTTTTTTTGATAATTTTATGAGTAGTTTACTATGAATTTACTGAGTAATTTATACAGAATTTTCTTAGAAATTACTAAATAATTTACTGAAAATTTACAGATAATTTACAAAGTAGTTTATAGAGAATTTATTGAAAACTTAACGCGTAATTTATTGAAAATTTACTACGAATTTATGGAGTAATTTGCTGAATAATTTACTAAGAAATTACTTTGAATTTACCAAGAATTTATATAGAATTTTCTGAGAATTTATTGAGTAATTTGCTCATAATTTACTGATTAATTCACAAAAAAAACATTATTGTAATTTTTTGAGAATTTACTCAGAATTTTCTGATAAATTACTAAGAATTTGCTGAATAATTTATAGAGAATTTTACGTGTAATTTACTGAGAAATTTCTTGAGTAATTTAGCAAGAATTTGCTGAGAATTTATCGAGTAATTTACTGATAAATTACTGAATAATTCACTCATTAATTTACTTGTAATTTACTGAGAATTTAAGGAGTAATTGTTTAAGAATTTAGTCAGTAATTTGCTTAGAATTTATAAAATAATTTACTAAGAATTTTCTGAGTAATTTGCTAAGTAATTGACCAACAATTTTTTGAGAACTTATCGATAATTAACTGAGTAATTTACAGAGAATTTGTCGAGAATTTGCCGAGTAATTTACTGGGAATTAACCTATGAATTTACTTAGTAATTTATTTAGAATTTACTCAGTAAATTACTAAGAGTTTATTGAGAATTTACTGAGAATTTGTTGAGTAATTTTCTAGGAAGTTACCAATCATTTACGAAGCAATTTACTGAGAATTTACCGAGTTATTTGTCACGAATTTACTATAACTTTAATGGCAATTTGCTGAGTAATTTATTGAGAATTTAATTAGTAATTTACTCATAATTTATTGAGAATTTTCTTAGAATTTATTGAAAACTTTCGGAGTAATTTACTTTGAATTCATTGAGTAATTCACCGATAATTAACTGAGTAATTTATGGAAAATTTATTGAAAATTTAACGAATAATTTATAGAGTAATTTTTTAAAAAATTTCTGTGAATTTTCTGAGTAATTTACTCATAATTTACTGAGTAATTCACAAAAAAAATTTCTAATGATTTTCTAAGAATTTACGTAGAATTTTCTAATAATTTACTGAATAATTTTCTAAGAATTTTGCGTGTAATTTATTGAGAATTTTATTGAGTAATTTAATGAGAATTTACTGAGTAATTTATTGAGAAGTTACTGCGAATTGACTAAGAAATTTATTGATAAATTGTTAAGTTCTTCACTGGGTAATTTAGTTGGAAATTACTAAGTAATTTATTGAGAATTTACTGATTAAGTTACTAAGAGTTTATTGATAATTTACTTAGACTTTATGGATTAATTTATTGAGAATTTACTAAGTAATTTACTTAGAATTTATTGAATAATTTACTGAGAATTTATAAAGTAATTTACTGAGAATTTACAGGAAATTCACTAATTAATGTTCGAATAATTTACAGAGTAATATACTGAGAATTAACAAAGTAATTCACGAATTTTTTTTTGATAATTTTATGAGTAGTTTACTATGAATTTACTGAGTAATTTATACAGAATTTTCTTAGAAATTACTAAATAATTTACTGAAAATTTACAGATAATTTACAAAGTAGTTTATAGAGAATTTATTGAAAACTTAACGCGTAATTTATTGAAAATTTACTACGAATTTATGGAGTAATTTGCTGAATAATTTACTAAGAAATTACTTTGAATTTACCAAGAATTTATATAGAATTTTCTGAGAATTTATTGAGTAATTTGCTCATAATTTACTGATTAATTCACAAAAAAAACATTCTTGTAATTTTTTGAGAATTTACTCAGAATTTTCTGATAAATTACTAAGAATTTGCTGAATAATTTATAGAGAATTTTACGTGTAATTTACTGAGAAATTTCTTGAGTAATTTAGCAAGAATTTGCTGAGAATTTATCGAGTAATTTACTGATAAATTACTGAATAATTCACTCATTAATTTACTTGTAATTTACTGAGAATTTAAGGAGTAATTGTTTAAGAATTTAGTCAGTAATTTGCTTAGAATTTATAAAATAATTTACTAAGAATTTACTGAGTAATTTGCTAAGTAATTGACCAAGAATTTTTTGAGAACTTATCGATAATTAACTGAGTAATTTACAGAGAATTTGTCGAGAATTTGCCGAGTAATTTACTGGGAATTAACCTATGAATTTACTTAGTAATTTATTTAGAATTTACTCAGTAAATTACTAAGAGTTTATTGAGAATTTACTGAGAATTTGTTGAGTAATTTTCTAGGAAGTTACCAATCATTTACGAAGCAATTTACTGAGAATTTACCGAGTTATTTGTCACGAATTTACTATAACTTTAATGGCAATTTGCTGAGTAATTTATTGAGAATTTAATTAGTAATTTACTCATAATTTATTGAGAATTTTCTTAGAATTTATTGAAAACTTTCGGAGTAATTTACTTTGAATTCATTGAGTAATTCACCGATAATTAACTGAGTAATTTATGGAGAATTTATTGAAAATTTAACGAATAATTTATAGAGTAATTTTTTAAAAAATTTCATTGAATTTTCTGAGTAATTTACTCATAATTTACTGAGTAATTCACAAAAAAAATTTCTAATGATTTTCTAAGAATTTACGTAGAATTTTCTAATAATTTACTGAATAATTTTCTAAGAATTTTGCGTGTAATTTATTGAGAATTTTATTGAGTAATTTAATGAGAATTTACTGAGTAATTTATTGAGAAGTTACTGCGAATTGACTAAGAAATTTATTGATAAATTGTTAAGTTCTTCACTGGGTAATTTAGTTGGAAATTACTAAGTAATTTATTGAGAATTTACTGATTAAGTTACTAAGAGTTTATTGATAATTTACTTAGACTTTATGGATTAATTTATTGAGAATTTACTAAGTAATTTACTTAGAATTTATTGAATAATTTACTGAGAATTTACAGGAAATTCACTAATTAATGTTCGAATAATTTACAGAGTAATATACTGAGAATTAACAAAGTAATTCACGAAATTTTTTTTGATAATTTTATGAGTAGTTTACTATGAATTTACTGAGTAATTTATACAGAATTTTCTTAGAAATTACTAAATAATTTACTGAAAATTTACAGATAATTTACAAAGTAGTTTATAGAGAATTTATTGAAAACTTAACGCGTAATTTATTGAAAATTTACTACGAATTTATGGAGTAATTTGCTGAATAATTTACTAAGAAATTACTTTGAATTTACCAAGAATTTATATAGAATTTTCTGAGAATTTATTGAGTAATTTGCTCATAATTTACTGATTAATTCACAAAAAAAACATTCTTGTAATTTTTTGAGAATTTACTCAGAATTTTCTGATAAATTACTAAGAATTTGCTGAATAATTTATAGAGAATTTTACGTGTAATTTACTGAGAAATTTCTTGAGTAATTTAGCAAGAATTTGCTGAGAATTTATCGAGTAATTTACTGATAAATTACTGAATAATTCACTCATTAATTTACTTGTAATTTACTGAGAATTTAAGGAGTAATTGTTTAAGAATTTAGTCAGTAATTTGCTTAGAATTTATAAAATAATTTACTAAGAATTTTCTGAGTAATTTGCTAAGTAATTGACCAACAATTTTTTGAGAACTTATCGATAATTAACTGAGTAATTTACAGAGAATTTGTCGAGAATTTGCCGAGTAATTTACTGGGAATTAACCTATGAATTTACTTAGTAATTTATTTAGAATTTACTCAGTAAATTACTAAGAGTTTATTGAGAATTTACTGAGAATTTGTTGAGTAATTTTCTAGGAAGTTACCAATCATTTACGAAGCAATTTACTGAGAATTTACCGAGTTATTTGTCACGAATTTACTATAACTTTAATGGCAATTTGCTGAGTAATTTATTGAGAATTTAATTAGTAATTTACTCATAATTTATTGAGAATTTTCTTAGAATTTATTGAAAACTTTCGGAGTAATTTACTTTGAATTCATTGAGTAATTCATCGATAATTAACTGAGTAATTTATGGAGAATTTATTGAAAATTTAACGAATAATTTATAGAGTAATTTTTTAAAAAATTTCTGTGAATTTTCTGAGTAATTTACTCATAATTTACTGAGTAATTCACAAAAAAAATTTCTAATGATTTTCTAAGAATTTACGTAGAATTTTCTAATAATTTACTGAATAATTTTCTAAGAATTTTGCGTGTAATTTATTTAGAATTTTATTGAGTAATTTAATGAGAATTTACTGAGTAATTTATTGAGAAGTTACTGCGAATTGACTAAGAAATTTATTGATAAATTGTTAAGTTCTTCACTAGGTAATTTAGTTGGAAATTACTAAGTAATTTATTGAGAATTTACTGATTAAGTTACTAAGAGTTTATTGATAATTTACTTAGACTTTATGGATTAATTTATTGAGAATTTACTAAGTAATTTACTTAGAATTTATTGAATAATTTACTGAGAATTTATAAAGTAATTTACTGAGAATTTACAGGAAATTCACTAATTAATGTTCGAATAATTTACAGAGTAATATACTGAGAATTAACAAAGTAATTCACGAAATTTTTTTTGATAATTTTATGAGTAGTTTACTATGAATTTACTGAGTAATTTATACAGAATTTTCTTAGAAATTACTAAATAATTTACTGAAAATTTACAGATAATTTACAAAGTAGTTTATAGAGAATTTATTGAAAACTTAACGCGTAATTTATTGAAAATTTACTACGAATTTATGGAGTAATTTGCTGAATAATTTACTAAGAAATTACTTTGAATTTACCAAGAATTTATATAGAATTTTCTGAGAATTTATTGAGTAATTTGCTCATAATTTACTGATTAATTCACAAAAAAAACATTCTTGTAATTTTTTGTGAATTTACTCAGAATTTTCTGATAAATTACTAAGAATTTGCTGAATAATTTATAGAGAATTTTACGTGTAATTTACTGAGAAATTTCTTGAGTAATTTAGCAAGAATTTGCTGAGAATTTATCGAGTAATTTACTGATAAATTACTGAATAATTCACTCATTAATTTACTTGTAATTTACTGAGAATTTAAGGAGTAATTGTTTAAGAATTTAGTCAGTAATTTGCTTAGAATTTATAAAATAATTTACTAAGAATTTACTGAGTAATTTGCTAAGTAATTGACCAAGAATTTTTTGAGAACTTATCGATAATTAACTGAGTAATTTACAGAGAATTTGTCGAGAATTTGCCGAGTAATTTACTGGGAATTAACCTATGAATTTACTTAGTAATTTATTTAGAATTTACTCAGTAAATTACTAAGAGTTTATTGAGAATTTACTGAGAATTTGTTGAGTAATTTTCTAGGAAGTTACCAATCATTTACGAAGCAATTTACTGAGAATTTACCGAGTTATTTGTCACGAATTTACTATAACTTTAATGGCAATTTGCTGAGTAATTTATTGAGAATTTAATTAGTAATTTACTCATAATTTATTGAGAATTTTCTTAGAATTTATTGAAAACTTTCGGAGTAATTTACTTTGAATTCATTGAGTAATTCACCGATAATTAACTGAGTAATTTATGGAGAATTTATTGAAAATTTAACGAATAATTTATAGAGTAATTTTTTAAAAAATTTCTGTGAATTTTCTGAGTAATTTACTCATAATTTACTGAGTAATTCACAAAAAAAATTCTAATGATTTTCTAAGAATTTGTGTAGAATTTTCTAATAATTTACTGAATAATTTTCTGAGAATTTTACGTGTAATTTGTTGAGAATTTTACTGAGTAATTTAATGAGAATTTACTGAGAATTTACTGCGAATTGACTAAGAAATTTACTGATAAATTGCTAAGTTCTTCACTGCGTAATTTAGTTGGAAATTACTAAGTAATTTATTGAGAATTTACTGATTAAGTTACTAAGAGTTTATTGATAATTTACTTAGACTTTATGGATTAATTTATTGAGAATTTACTAAGTAATTTACTTAGAATTTATTGAATAATTTACTGAGAATTTACAGGAAATTCACTAATTAATGTTCGAATAATTTACAGAGTAATATACTGAGAATTAACAAAGTAATTCACGAAATTTTTTTTGATAATTTTATGAGTAGTTTACTATGAATTTACTGAGTAATTTATACAGAATTTTCTTAGAAATTACTAAATAATTTACTGAAAATTTACAGATAATTTACAAAGTAGTTTATAGAGAATTTATTGAAAACTTAACGCGTAATTTATTGAAAATTTACTACGAATTTATGGAGTAATTTGCTGAATAATTTACTAAGAAATTACTTTGAATTTACCAAGAATTTATATAGAATTTTCTGAGAATTTATTGAGTAATTTGCTCATAATTTACTGATTAATTCACAAAAAAAACATTCTTGTAATTTTTTGAGAATTTACTCAGAATTTTCTGATAAATTACTAAGAATTTGCTGAATAATTTATAGAGAATTTTACGTGTAATTTACTGAGAAATTTCTTGAGTAATTTAGCAAGAATTTGCTGAGAATTTATCGAGTAATTTACTGATAAATTACTGAATAATTCACTCATTAATTTACTTGTAATTTACTGAGAATTTAAGGAGTAATTGTTTAAGAATTTAGTCAGTAATTTGCTTAGAATTTATAAAATAATTTACTAAGAATTTACTGAGTAATTTGCTAAGTAATTGACCAAGAATTTTTTGAGAACTTATCGATAATTAACTGAGTAATTTACAGAGAATTTGTCGAGAATTTGCCGAGTAATTTACTGGGAATTAACCTATGAATTTACTTAGTAATTTATTTAGAATTTACTCAGTAAATTACTAAGAGTTTATTGAGAATTTACTGAGAATTTGTTGAGTAATTTTCTAGGAAGTTACCAATCATTTACGAAGCAATTTACTGAGAATTTACCGAGTTATTTGTCACGAATTTACTATAACTTTAATGGCAATTTGCTGAGTAATTTATTGAGAATTTAATTAGTAATTTACTCATAATTTATTGAGAATTTTCTTAGAATTTATTGAAAACTTTCGGAGTAATTTACTTTGAATTCATTGAGTAATTCACCGATAATTAACTGAGTAATTTATGGAGAATTTATTGAAAATTTAACGAATAATTTATAGAGTAATTTTTTAAAAAATTTCTGTGAATTTTCTGAGTAATTTACTCATAATTTACTGAGTAATTCACAAAAAAAATTCTAATGATTTTCTAAGAATTTGTGTAGAATTTTCTAATAATTTACTGAATAATTTTCTGAGAATTTTACGTGTAATTTGTTGAGAATTTTACTGAGTAATTTAATGAGAATTTACTGAGAATTTACTGCGAATTGACTAAGAAATTTACTGATAAATTGCTAAGTTCTTCACTGCGTAATTTAGTTGGAAATTACTAAGTAATTTATTGAGAATTTACTGATTAAGTTACTAAGAGTTTATTGATAATTTACTTAGACTTTATGGATTAATTTATTGAGAATTTACTAAGTAATTTACTTAGAATTTATTGAATAATTTACTGAGAATTTACAGGAAATTCACTAATTAATGTTCGAATAATTTACAGAGTAATATACTGAGAATTAACAAAGTAATTCACGAAATTTTTTTTGATAATTTTATGAGTAGTTTACTATGAATTTACTGAGTAATTTATACAGAATTTTCTTAGAAATTACTAAATAATTTACTGAAAATTTACAGATAATTTACAAAGTAGTTTATAGAGAATTTATTGAAAACTTAACGCGTAATTTATTGAAAATTTACTACGAATTTATGGAGTAATTTGCTGAATAATTTACTAAGAAATTACTTTGAATTTACCAAGAATTTATATAGAATTTTCTGAGAATTTATTGAGTAATTTGCTCATAATTTACTGATTAATTCACAAAAAAAACATTCTTGTAATTTTTTGAGAATTTACTCAGAATTTTCTGATAAATTACTAAGAATTTGCTGAATAATTTATAGAGAATTTTACGTGTAATTTACTGAGAAATTTCTTGAGTAATTTAGCAAGAATTTGCTGAGAATTTATCGAGTAATTTACTGATAAATTACTGAATAATTCACTCATTAATTTACTTGTAATTTACTGAGAATTTAAGGAGTAATTGTTTAAGAATTTAGTCAGTAATTTGCTTAGAATTTATAAAATAATTTACTAAGAATTTACTGAGTAATTTGCTAAGTAATTGACCAAGAATTTTTTGAGAACTTATCGATAATTAACTGAGTAATTTACAGAGAATTTGTCGAGAATTTGCCGAGTAATTTACTGGGAATTAACCTATGAATTTACTTAGTAATTTATTTAGAATTTACTCAGTAAATTACTAAGAGTTTATTGAGAATTTACTGAGAATTTGTTGAGTAATTTTCTAGGAAGTTACCAATCATTTACGAAGCAATTTACTGAGAATTTACCGAGTTATTTGTCACGAATTTACTATAACTTTAATGGCAATTTGCTGAGTAATTTATTGAGAATTTAATTAGTAATTTACTCATAATTTATTGAGAATTTTCTTAGAATTTATTGAAAACTTTCGGAGTAATTTACTTTGAATTCATTGAGTAATTCACCGATAATTAACTGAGTAATTTATGGAGAATTTATTGAAAATTTAACGAATAATTTATAGAGTAATTTTTTAAAAAATTTCTGTGAATTTTCTGAGTAATTTACTCATAATTTACTGAGTAATTCACAAAAAAAATTCTAATGATTTTCTAAGAATTTGTGTAGAATTTTCTAATAATTTACTGAATAATTTTCTGAGAATTTTACGTGTAATTTGTTGAGAATTTTACTGAGTAATTTAATGAGAATTTACTGAGAATTTACTGCGAATTGACTAAGAAATTTACTGATAAATTGCTAAGTTCTTCACTGCGTAATTTAGTTGGAAATTACTAAGTAATTTATTGAGAATTTACTGATTAAGTTACTAAGAGTTTATTGATAATTTACTTAGACTTTATGGATTAATTTATTGAGAATTTACTAAGTAATTTACTTAGAATTTATTGAATAATTTACTGAGAATTTACAGGAAATTCACTAATTAATGTTCGAATAATTTACAGAGTAATATACTGAGAATTAACAAAGTAATTCACGAAATTTTTTTTGATAATTTTATGAGTAGTTTACTATGAATTTACTGAGTAATTTATACAGAATTTTCTTAGAAATTACTAAATAATTTACTGAAAATTTACAGATAATTTACAAAGTAGTTTATAGAGAATTTATTGAAAACTTAACGCGTAATTTATTGAAAATTTACTACGAATTTATGGAGTAATTTGCTGAATAATTTACTAAGAAATTACTTTGAATTTACCAAGAATTTATATAGAATTTTCTGAGAATTTATTGAGTAATTTGCTCATAATTTACTGATTAATTCACAAAAAAAACATTCTTGTAATTTTTTGAGAATTTACTCAGAATTTTCTGATAAATTACTAAGAATTTGCTGAATAATTTATAGAGAATTTTACGTGTAATTTACTGAGAAATTTCTTGAGTAATTTAGCAAGAATTTGCTGAGAATTTATCGAGTAATTTACTGATAAATTACTGAATAATTCACTCATTAATTTACTTGTAATTTACTGAGAATTTAAGGAGTAATTGTTTAAGAATTTAGTCAGTAATTTGCTTAGAATTTATAAAATAATTTACTAAGAATTTACTGAGTAATTTGCTAAGTAATTGACCAAGAATTTTTTGAGAACTTATCGATAATTAACTGAGTAATTTACAGAGAATTTGTCGAGAATTTGCCGAGTAATTTACTGGGAATTAACCTATGAATTTACTTAGTAATTTATTTAGAATTTACTCAGTAAATTACTAAGAGTTTATTGAGAATTTACTGAGAATTTGTTGAGTAATTTTCTAGGAAGTTACCAATCATTTACGAAGCAATTTACTGAGAATTTACCGAGTTATTTGTCACGAATTTACTATAACTTTAATGGCAATTTGCTGAGTAATTTATTGAGAATTTAATTAGTAATTTACTCATAATTTATTGAGAATTTTCTTAGAATTTATTGAAAACTTTCGGAGTAATTTACTTTGAATTCATTGAGTAATTCACCGATAATTAACTGAGTAATTTATGGAGAATTTATTGAAAATTTAACGAATAATTTATAGAGTAATTTTTTAAAAAATTTCTGTGAATTTTCTGAGTAATTTACTCATAATTTACTGAGTAATTCACAAAAAAAATTCTAATGATTTTCTAAGAATTTGTGTAGAATTTTCTAATAATTTACTGAATAATTTTCTGAGAATTTTACGTGTAATTTGTTGAGAATTTTACTGAGTAATTTAATGAGAATTTACTGAGAATTTACTGCGAATTGACTAAGAAATTTACTGATAAATTGCTAAGTTCTTCACTGCGTAATTTAGTTGGAAATTACTAAGTAATTTATTGAGAATTTACTGATTAAGTTACTAAGAGTTTATTGATAATTTACTTAGACTTTATGGATTAATTTATTGAGAATTTACTAAGTAATTTACTTAGAATTTATTGAATAATTTACTGAGAATTTACAGGAAATTCACTAATTAATGTTCGAATAATTTACAGAGTAATATACTGAGAATTAACAAAGTAATTCACGAAATTTTTTTTGATAATTTTATGAGTAGTTTACTATGAATTTACTGAGTAATTTATACAGAATTTTCTTAGAAATTACTAAATAATTTACTGAAAATTTACAGATAATTTACAAAGTAGTTTATAGAGAATTTATTGAAAACTTAACGCGTAATTTATTGAAAATTTACTACGAATTTATGGAGTAATTTGCTGAATAATTTACTAAGAAATTACTTTGAATTTACCAAGAATTTATATAGAATTTTCTGAGAATTTATTGAGTAATTTGCTCATAATTTACTGATTAATTCACAAAAAAAACATTCTTGTAATTTTTTGAGAATTTACTCAGAATTTTCTGATAAATTACTAAGAATTTGCTGAATAATTTATAGAGAATTTTACGTGTAATTTACTGAGAAATTTCTTGAGTAATTTAGCAAGAATTTGCTGAGAATTTATCGAGTAATTTACTGATAAATTACTGAATAATTCACTCATTAATTTACTTGTAATTTACTGAGAATTTAAGGAGTAATTGTTTAAGAATTTAGTCAGTAATTTGCTTAGAATTTATAAAATAATTTACTAAGAATTTACTGAGTAATTTGCTAAGTAATTGACCAAGAATTTTTTGAGAACTTATCGATAATTAACTGAGTAATTTACAGAGAATTTGTCGAGAATTTGCCGAGTAATTTACTGGGAATTAACCTATGAATTTACTTAGTAATTTATTTAGAATTTACTCAGTAAATTACTAAGAGTTTATTGAGAATTTACTGAGAATTTGTTGAGTAATTTTCTAGGAAGTTACCAATCATTTACGAAGCAATTTACTGAGAATTTACCGAGTTATTTGTCACGAATTTACTATAACTTTAATGGCAATTTGCTGAGTAATTTATTGAGAATTTAATTAGTAATTTACTCATAATTTATTGAGAATTTTCTTAGAATTTATTGAAAACTTTCGGAGTAATTTACTTTGAATTCATTGAGTAATTCATCGATAATTAACTGAGTAATTTATGGAGAATTTATTGAAAATTTAACGAATAATTTATAGAGTAATTTTTTAAAAAATTTCTGTGAATTTTCTGAGTAATTTACTCATAATTTACTGAGTAATTCACAAAAAAAATTTCTAATGATTTTCTAAGAATTTACGTAGAATTTTCTAATAATTTACTGAATAATTTTCTAAGAATTTTGCGTGTAATTTATTGAGAATTTTATTGAGTAATTTAATGAGAATTTACTGAGTAATTTATTGAGAAGTTACTGCGAATTGACTAAGAAATTTATTGATAAATTGTTAAGTTCTTCACTGGGTAATTTAGTTGGAAATTACTAAGTAATTTATTGAGAATTTACTGATTAAGTTACTAAGAGTTTATTGATAATTTACTTAGACTTTATGGATTAATTTATTGAGAATTTACTAAGTAATTTACTTAGAATTTATTGAATAATTTACTGAGAATTTATAAAGTAATTTACTGAGAATTTACAGGAAATTCACTAATTAATGTTCGAATAATTTACAGAGTAATATACTGAGAATTAACAAAGTAATTCACGAATTTTTTTTTGATAATTTTATGAGTAGTTTACTATGAATTTACTGAGTAATTTATACAGAATTTTCTTAGAAATTACTAAATAATTTACTGAAAATTTACAGATAATTTACAAAGTAGTTTATAGAGAATTTATTGAAAACTTAACGCGTAATTTATTGAAAATTTACTACGAATTTATGGAGTAATTTGCTGAATAATTTACTAAGAAATTACTTTGAATTTACCAAGAATTTATATAGAATTTTCTGAGAATTTATTGAGTAATTTGCTCATAATTTACTGATTAATTCACAAAAAAAACATTCTTGTAATTTTTTGAGAATTTACTCAGAATTTTCTGATAAATTACTAAGAATTTGCTGAATAATTTATAGAGAATTTTACGTGTAATTTACTGAGAAATTTCTTGAGTAATTTAGCAAGAATTTGCTGAGAATTTATCGAGTAATTTACTGATAAATTACTGAATAATTCACTCATTAATTTACTTGTAATTTACTGAGAATTTAAGGAGTAATTGTTTAAGAATTTAGTCAGTAATTTGCTTAGAATTTATAAAATAATTTACTAAGAATTTACTGAGTAATTTGCTAAGTAATTGACCAAGAATTTTTTGAGAACTTATCGATAATTAACTGAGTAATTTACAGAGAATTTGTCGAGAATTTGCCGAGTAATTTACTGGGAATTAACCTATGAATTTACTTAGTAATTTATTTAGAATTTACTCAGTAAATTACTAAGAGTTTATTGAGAATTTACTGAGAATTTGTTGAGTAATTTTCTAGGAAGTTACCAATCATTTACGAAGCAATTTACTGAGAATTTACCGAGTTATTTGTCACGAATTTACTATAACTTTAATGGCAATTTGCTGAGTAATTTATTGAGAATTTAATTAGTAATTTACTCATAATTTATTGAGAATTTTCTTAGAATTTATTGAAAACTTTCGGAGTAATTTACTTTGAATTCATTGAGTAATTCACCGATAATTAACTGAGTAATTTATGGAGAATTTATTGAAAATTTAACGAATAATTTATAGAGTAATTTTTTAAAAAATTTCTGTGAATTTTCTGAGTAATTTACTCATAATTTACTGAGTAATTCACAAAAAAAATTCTAATGATTTTCTAAGAATTTGTGTAGAATTTTCTAATAATTTACTGAATAATTTTCTGAGAATTTTACGTGTAATTTGTTGAGAATTTTACTGAGTAATTTAATGAGAATTTACTGAGAATTTACTGCGAATTGACTAAGAAATTTACTGATAAATTGTTAAGTTCTTCACTGCGTAATTTAGTTGGAAATTACTAAGTAATTTATTGAGAATTTACTGAGTAAGTTACTAAGAATTTATTGATAATTTACTTAGACTTTATGGATTAATTTATTGAGAATTTACTAAGTAATTTACTTAGAATTTATTGAATAATTTACTGAGAATTTATAAAGTAATTTACTGAGAATTTACAGGAAATTCACTAATTAATGTTTGAATAATTTATTCAGTAATTTACTGAGAATTAACAAAGTAATTCACGAATTTTTTTTTGATAATTTTATGAGTAATTTACTATGAATTTACTGAGTAATTTATACAGAATTTTCTTAGAATTTATTAAATAATTTACTGAAAATTTACAGATAATTTACAAAGTAATTTATAGAGAATTTATTGAAAACTTAACGAGTGAATTATTGAAAATTTAAGGAGTAATTTGCTGAATAATTTACTAAGAAATTACTTTGAATTTACCAAGAATTTATATAGAATTTTCTGAGAATTTATTGAGTAATTTGCTCATAATTTACTGATTAATTCACAAAAAAACATTCTTGTAATTTTTTGAGAATTTACTCAGAATTTTCTGATAAATTACTATGAATTTGCTGAATAATTTATAGAGAATTTTACCTGTAATTTACTGAGAAATTTCTTGAGTAATTTAGGAAGAATTAACTGAGAATTTATCGACTAATTTACTGATAAATTACTGAATAATTCACTCATTAATGTACTTGTAATTTACTGAGAATTTAAGGAGTAATTTATTGAGAATTTACTCAGTAATTTGCTTAGAATTTATTAAATAATTTACTTAGAATTTACAGATAATTTACTGTGTTATTTTCTTGGAATTTACTGAGTAATTTTCTAATAATTTACTGAGTAAATTGCTAAGTAATTGACCAAGAATTTTTTGAGAACTTATCGATAATTAACTGAGTAATTTACTGTCACGCCCTCAAAATAATAACATTAAACCCATCAATAGAGACATGCATTGATATATAAAAGCTCCACTTTCTTCTATTCACCAGAGTTTCATTATCAAAAGTATTACATGTTAACAACAAAAGCAAATGCCCTAAAGGCTTACAGCTTTCCAAGTTAACACTTGGTTACAACAAAAGAGTGCTAACTCATTTACATATTAAAGCCCTTGGCTTGAATATACATATAATACATCAAGAAATAAAACAACAAAAATGTGTCTGCCTCTAGCCTCCCAAGCTATGTCCTTGGAGGTGGCATACTACCTGTACCTGAAAATGATGTTCCCATATAGGGTGAGCCACAGCCCAGTAGAAATATACTAAACCAAATATGAACAATGACTAAAAGATTAGCAGTTGATAGATGGCTAACACTGATACTTTCCCTTATCACATTTTACAGTTTCATGACATACAAGCTCATGTTACAATCCATTTTCCAATTCTTTTCAAATTCTCAGTTTATAACCCTGGCTCAGAACTTGGCCAAACAACTCATATGAGACAATAACTCACATTAAGCACTTTCCCATTTCATCATAGATAAGCATACTAGCTATATCACACACCAACAGATAAGCATACAAGCTATATCATCACTTCCACGGATATGCATAAGAGCACTATCACACTTCCAATGACAAGCATATGAGCTCTGTCAACACATTACTAGATAAGCATATCTCCTCCCAACAACATCCGGTTTAGAGGTCCATCCCCTATCTTCCCCTAAACCGTGGAGTACATCCCCTATCTCCTCCAACACAACACAATGCATATAAATAATAATTATACACATCATCACACAACACATAAATTTAATGTATTCTTTCAATCATCAAACTCAATGACACATTCCAGTGATTAGTCTCAGTTTGCCTAATCATCATGCATTGTCTACAACAATCAAGACTATCCTCCACCGATAGCCCAAAGCAGTTATTTCTATACAGAAAATAAGTGCAACAATGGATATATAATCAACATTTCAACTAGGTGAGCGATAAATAATCCAACTACACCCTTTCATCCCATACCTTTCCAAGTCAATTCCTCATTTCTCATAATTAATTATACAAATTAATTAATCAATGTAATTAGGGCATATTCCATAATTCACATTACAACCCTTAGGTTCCATTTTCATTAATGTTTCAACATTAATTTCACTTTCCCATGCCAAACATGCATCTAGGTTTCATAAAACCAAAACCCTAACTTTTGTAAAAATTTACACAAAGGCCCAAACTCTCTCAAAATTACCCAACAACCCCCAACATATCAAAATGCAAAAATTTAAAGACAAAGCTCATAAAGAGGAGTAGGATATCCCTACCTCGAAGTTAGAGCTCGGATGAAGAAGAGACCAAAACCAAAGTGCTCCAAAGACCAAGATTTTCGGATCAAAACGACGCCCTCGACGATCCACACAACTTTTACAAAGGCCGAAGGTGAGGAACTCACTCCTACTAGATCAATACCTAGAGAGAAGTCAAGGTTTTAGAGAGAGGAGCTCTCAAAATGGCTTTTAGAAAAAGTAGGAGAGAGAAAGGAAAGTAAAAAGTGATTTAAAATCACCCAGCGGATAACTCATATGCGCATGACCCGCTCGAGCGGAGAACACAACGCTCGGGCGCCAAGGACGAAAATCTGAACACGCTTGAGCGCAATAAGGCTCGCTCGAGCGCCAAGACACAAGAATAAAGCACTTCCGCTCGAGCGCGAAAACCAGTCCGCTCGAGCGTAGATTTCCATCTCCCAGAACTTATACCCAGAAAGTACTACCCGCTCGAGCGCCACCAAACCCGCTCGAGCGCCACCGCTCGAGCGTAAACAAACCCGCTCGAGCGTAAAAATCACATCTGCAGAAGTTTTGCAGGAACACAAAATACTGGAGGTGTACAATCCCCGCTCGAGCGCAAGAAGACCCGCTCGAGCGGATCGCCTAAAAACTGGACAACAAGGAATTGAAACCAAGGCCTAACCAACTTGTCACAACCCTGCTCAAAACATCCTAAAACTCAATTAAGTGGAATTAAAGGACAATAACAAGATAGATACCACTACCAACTTCGCGGAACCGAGTCCGGAACACAACAGAACAGTAAAGGGACAACCGGGATCGCTATAACCTCCCCCCCTTAAAGAATTTCGTCCCCGAAATTAAACACAAGTTTTTCAAAAATAGGTTTTCCTCCATTCTCAACAATATTACGACATAATATTAAACACTTCGACCCATTACCGGTCAATTCCATCTCTTTTCAAGAGGCATTTCACAACATATATTACAAGTGCATTATCAATCATGCAATTTTCTTCCATTTCCAACCATTTCCAATACACATGGTTCACAGTTCATATCATAATTAACATACATGATACAACTCCAATTCTACAGTATAGCCAACATATGCAATATCATAATCAACTCCCATATCAAGGTAAGTTCTACAACATACTTCCATTAAACCAAAACATTACCAATGTTTTACAACTTAAGACATATATAAAGCTCTTAAGTCCAATAACATTACAAAATTTAAATACAAGATTACTCATCAACAAACAAGTCCGGATATTTCTCGCGGATCTCTAACTCACGTTCCCAGGTGGCTTCCTCCACTCCATGATGTTTCCACAAAACCTTTACCAAAGGGATGGTCTTGCCACGCAGGACTTGATCCCGCCTATCCAAGACCCGAACCGGTCTCTCCTCATATGAGGCATCCTCATCTATCTCTAAGTCGGTCCAATCTAACACATGCGATGGATCCGGCTCATACTTCCGAAGCATACTCACATGAAACACGTCATGAACTCCGGACAACTGTGGCGGTAAGGCTAAACGATGAGCAACTTCGCCAATCCTCTCAAGGGTCTCAAAAGGCCCAATAAATCGAGGGGATAACTTCCCACTCTTCCCAAACCTCGCCTAGGTGATATTTTCAAGAAGACATGATCACCTATCTCAAACGCCAAAGGCCTCCTCCTACGGTCGGCATAACTCTTTTGGCGACTCTGGGCTGTAACAAGCCTCCTACGGATAAGCTCAACTTTCTCCGTCGTCTCTCTAACCAACTCCGAACCCAACAAAGGTGTGTCACCCACCTCGGCCCAACAAACCGGAGACCTACACGGTCGGCCATACAAGGCCTCAAACGGTGCCATACCGATACTAGACTGGAAGCTGTTGTTGTAGGCAAACTCCACTAATGGTAAGTGCCTGTCCCACGTCCCACTAAAGTCAAGGACACAACCCCGAAGCATATCCTCAAGGATCTGAATAGTACGCTCGGACTGCCCGTCAGTCTGAGGATGATAAGCCGTACTAAAGGTCAACTTAGTACCCAAGGCACTCTGCAAACTCTGCCACAACCTAGCAGTAAAACGAGGATCTCTGTCTGAGACGATCGTTACTGGGACCCCGTGCAATCTCACTATGTCCCGAATATACAAATCAGCGAGATGATCTACCGAATCTCTCATGCGCATGGGAATGAAGTGCGCTGACTTAGTCAACCGGTCTACAACCACCCAAATAGCATCACTACCCCGCTGAGTCCTTGGAAGACCTACAATGAAGTCCATAGTGACATGCTCCCACTTCCACTCGGCAATAGGCAAGGGTTGCAACAAACCCGCTGGCCTCTGATGCTCGGCCTTCACTTGCTGGCAAGTAAGGCACTTAGATACGAAAACTGCCACATCTCTCTTCATACCCCGCCACCAAAACTGGGGACCCAAGTCCCGATACATCTTAGTGCCTCCCGGATGCACCGCAAGACGTGAATGATGGAACTCTTGGAGTACTTCCTCTCGGCAAGACTCCGGCACAAACAAACGGTCTCGGTATCTTACACTCAGGTCGGGATACACCGTCAAACCCTTCTCAACTCTCCCACTGGAGATCTTCTCTCGGAAGGACTCTACCTCAAGGTCACCTCTCTGTGTCTCTAATACTCTAGTCACAAATGTAGGCTGCGCAACAACAGAGAACAAGGCCGCAGCCTCAACAGATTCGCCCAGATGCAAATCAAACTCGCCAAGTACACCCAACATCCCCCATTCCCGGATGGCTATACAAACTACATCACTAATGGATTTCCTACTGAGGGCATCGGCCACAACATTGGCCTTCCCCGGGTGATAGTGCAACTCAAAATCATAGTCCTCAATGAACTCCATCCATCTCCTCTGCCTCAAATTCAAGTCTCTCTGTGTAAACAGATACCTCAAACTCTTGTGGTCCGAGAACACCTCGAACCTCTCACCATAAAGGTAGTGCCTCCAAATCTTCAAGGCAAAGATCACTGCCGCTAACTCTAGGTCGTGTGTAGGGTAATTCTTCTCGTGAATTTTCAACTGACGTGAGCCATAAGCTACCACTTTCCCCTCTTGCATCAACACACAACCCAAACCCTCTCGTGAGGCATCACAATAAACCACGTAACCCGACCCTCTCTCCGGAATAATCAAGACCAGAGCAGTGGTCAATCTAACCTTCAGCTCTTGGAACGACTTTTTACAAGTCTCACTCCACACAAATTTGACTCCCTTCCGAGTCAATCTAGTCAACGACGAAGCTAGCCTGGAGAAATCTTTCACAAATCGACGGTAATACCCAGTTAATCCCAGAAAACTGCGGATCTCAAACACACTCTTAGGCTGTGCCCAATCTTGCACTGCCTCAACCTTGGATGCATCAACGGACACCCCTTCCCCGGATACCACGTGGCCTAAGAATTTGACTTCCCTCAGCCAGAACTCACACTTCCCAAACTTGGCATACAACCTATGGGCTCTAAGTAACTCAAGCACCACTCTCAAGTGTGCTTCGTGCTCCTCCTCTGAAGGTGAGTAAACCAGGATGTCGTCCACGAAAACGACTACAAAACGGTCTAAAAATTCCCGGAAGATCCGGTTCATCAAGTCCATAAAGACTGCCGATGCATTGGTAAGCCCGAATGGCATCACCAAAAACTCATAATGGCCATACCGTGTACGGAATGCCATCTTAGGAATATCCTCCTCCTTGACCCTCAACTGGTGGTAACCCGATCTCAAGTCTATCTTAGAGAAACAACGGGAACCCTTCAACTGGTCAAACAAATCATCTATACGGGGCATAGGGTACTTATTCTTGACCGTAGCCCGATTCAACTTTCGGTAGTCGATACACAATCTCAAGGCACCATCTTTCTTTTTAGCAAAGAGGGCCGGTTCTCCCCACGGCGAAACACTAGGGCGAACAAAACCCCTATCTAGCAATTCCTAGAGCTGAACTTTCAACTCAACCAACTCTGCTGGAGCAAAACGGTAAGGTGCCATAGAAATCGGCGCAGTGCCGGGCACTAGATCAATAGAGAACTCTATCTCTCGGTGAGGTGGCAAACTAACCAGGTCTTCGGGAAAGACATCCGAATACTCACAAACCACCCTTGGCAACACAAGTTGGGTCTCACCACACTCACCACTCTCAAAGCTAGCAAGTAGACCACTAAGCTCACTTCACCCTCGCGAATCATACCCCGGTGGTAAAACACTACCAACCCGGTCTCCCAAGAAATGGAACCACTCCCCGCTCAAGGTACATAACGTAACCCTCTGGCGGTAGCAATCAATAACAGCCCGGTATGACGATAGTCAGTCCATACCCAAAATAACATCAAAACCCTTCATGGGCATAACTACAAAGGGAAAAGGAAGCCTATGGTTGGCGACCTCTATATCACAACCTCTAACACCTTGTTTCAAGATCAACTCACCACCAATAGGCGATACTACACAAATAGGAGATGCTAACTGTGCCAACTCCAATTCCAAAATAGATGCAAATGCAGCAGATACAAAAGAATGAGATGCACCCGTGTTAATCAACACACTGGCAACCGAGTTGCAAAACAGAAAAGTACCTCTCACTACTGATGGAGCCGGTACTAGGTCCTGCGCAGTAACAGCATACACGCGCCCTGTAGGCCCCTTATCCACCTGCTCACCCCTCGGAGCATATGACTGCTGCACTGACTGGGACGACGAAGCTCCCGGATTGGCCCTCGAGGCCTGCATAGACTGAGCTGGCTGATAACTCTGCGTCTACCTAGAACCAGACGCTCCTGAAGTAGCACTCAACTGTGGGCAATACCTCTTCAGGTGCCCAGGCTGGCCACACTGATAACAAGACAAGGGCTGGCCCCTGCCTTGACTCTAACTCTGAGGTCTAGCTGAAGAGGAAGCAGCTCGCTGACCTCCTCCTTTCTGCGGGCAAACCGAAGACTTATGACCCAGCTGGCCACACGCAAAACAAGTCAAGCCTCCCTGACTGCCTCTCCCCGAGCTTGCACTCGGCACCGGAAAGGTCGATCTAGCAACTCCACCCTGAGACTGCTGAGGGTTATAACCCCTCTGTCTCCTGCCATCACCCTGACCCTCCTGGCCCCGCTTAGAGCCTCTATGTTTCTCCTCGTCTTCCTCCTGCATCATAAGCTCCATATGAGCTGCAGCATCCACCAAATGCCTATACTCTCGGATGTAAGACCCACCAACCCTCAACTTGAGGCCCCGCCTCAACTTCCGTTCAAACTCATAGCAACGGCGTTCTTCGGACGCCACCAACTCAGGTGCAAACCTGGACAAACTAGTAAAAGTGGCCTCAAACTCTGCCACAGACATACCCTGCTGATTAAGCCGGCTAAACTAATCCCTCAGCTTCTCCCTGGCCACTGCAGATAAGAACCTTTCCTGCCTCCCATGTACCACCAACACGAGCCTTCTCGTACTTCCACCATTGACCCGCATCTCCCTTCAGCTGGAAGGATACCAAGGTCACTTTCAAAGCTCCGTCCTCGATGCCAAGCATCTCGAACGTCTTACTCATTTGCTCTAACCACTCGTCAGCCTTCAGTGGTTCCTTCGGATCTCCAACAAACTCGTCCGGATTAGACCGGAAGAACTCCCTCTTCAAGAAGGAAGGTCCTGCCTCAGCTTGCTGATTCCCTGCTCTAAGAATACCCAAAGCTCCTGCTATCTCTCGAGCCAAGGCACTCATAGCCTGCTGGCCCGCTGGTTCGGCCACGTTGGCCTGACCAACACCCTCCTGCACTGCCGGAATATCATCCGGTAAAGGTACTTCCTGCCTCGCAGGCCTACCACGTCTAGCACCTCTTCCTCGCCCTGACATCCTAATAAAGGTAATACAGAACGTTAGCACATTCACAAATGTGCCAAAACTAAACACTCACATCCTAATGCATGGACAACTGTAATTCACTCCACGTAAGCACATAAACACATAAGCACTTACGAATTTCATTTCCGGATAATGATACTCCCGAGGCGTTACTAGAGTTCCGGTTAGAAACAGCATTGAGCAAGTGCCTTTCCAACAAGACTCACAGAAACCCAAGGATCCAATCAACATCCTAGAAATTAAATCCCATACCCACATAGTCACACAAGCATGTTATCAATTAAGCACATAGCATATGATACTACATCAAAGTCTCTATCAAGCGAGACGAACCCCTTGTGATACTAATCACTTCCCACGTACCCAAAGTATTCGAACCCGGTACGCTCTGATACCAAGTTGTCACGCCCTCAAAATAATAACATTAAACCCATCAATAGAGACATGCATTGATATATAAAAGCTCCACTTTCTTCTATTCACCAGAGTTTCATTATCAAAAGTATTACATGTTAACAACAAAAGCAAATGCCCTAAAGGCTTACAGCTTTCCAAGTTAACACTTGGTTACAACAAAAGAGTGCTAAGTCATTTACACATTAAGCCCTTGGCTTGAATATACATGTAATACATGAAGAAATAAAACAACAAAAATGTGTCCGCCTCTAGCCTCCCAAGCTATGTCCTTGGAGGTGGCATGCTACCTGTACCTGAAAATGATGTTCCCATATAGGGTGAGCCACAGCCCAGTAGAAATATACTAAACCAAATATGAACAATGACTAAAAGATTAGCAATTGATAGATGGCTAACACTGATACTTTCCCTTATCACATTTTACAGTTTCATGACATACAAGCCCATGTTACAATCCATTTTCCAATTCTTTTCAAATTCTCAGTTTATAACCCTGGCTCAGAACCTGGCCAAACAACTCATATGAGAGAATAACTCACATTAAGCACTTTCCCATTTTATCATAGATAAGCATACTAGCTATATCACACACCAACAGATAAGCATACAAGCTATATCATCACTTCCACAGATATGCATAAGAGCACTATCACACTTCCAATGACAAGCATATGAGCTCTGTCAACACATTACTAGATAAGCATATGAGCTCAATCTATGGAGTCCATCCCCTATCTTCTCCCAACAACATCCGGTTTAGAGGTCCATCCCCTATCTTCCCGTAAACCGTGGAGTACATCCACTATCTCCTCCAACACAACACAATGCATATAAACAATAATTATACACATCATCACACAACACATAAATTTAATGTATTCTTTCAATCATCAAACTCAATGACACATTCCAGTGTTTAGTCTCAGTTTGCCTAATCATCATGCATTGTCTACAACAATCAAGACTATCCTCCACCGATAGCCCAAAGCAGTTATTTCTATACAGAAAATAAGTGCAACAATGGATATATAATCAACATTTCAACTAGGTGAGCGATAAATAATCCAACTACACCCTTTCATCCCATACCTTTCCAAGTCAATTCCTCATTTCTCATAATTAATTATACAAATTAATTAATCAATGTAATTAAGGCATATTCCATAATTCACATTACAACCCTTAGGTTCTATTTTCATTAATGTTTCAACATTAATTTCACTTTCCCATGCCAAACATGCATCTAGGTTTTATAAAGCCAAAACCCCGACTTTTGTAAAAATTTACACAAAGGCCCAAACTCTCTCAAAATTACCCAACAACCCCCAACATATCAAAATGCAAAAATTTAAAGACAAAGCTCATAAAGAGGAGTAGGATATCCCTACCTCGAAGTTAGAGCTTGGATGGAGAAGAGACCAAAACCAAAGTGCTCCAAAGACCAAGATTTTCGGATCAAAACGACGCCCTCAACGATCCACACAACTTTTACAAAGGCCGAAGGTGAGGAACTCACTCCTACTAGATCAATACCTAGAGAGAAGTCAAGGTTTTAGAGAGAGGAGCTCTCAAAATGGCTTTTAGAAAAAGTAGGAGAGAGAAAGGAAAGTAAAAAGTGATTTAAAATCACCCAGCGGATAACTCATATACGCATGACCCGCTCGAGCGGAGAACACAACGCTCAAGCGCCAAGGACGAAAATCTGAACACGCTCGAGCGCAATAAGGCCCGCTCGAGCGCCAAGACACAAGAATAAAGCACTTCCGCTCGAGCGCGAAAACCAGTCCGCTCGAGCGTAGATTTCCATCTCCCACCCAGAAAGTACTACCCGCTCGAGCGCCATCGCTCGAGCGTAAACAAACCCGCTCGAGCGTAAAAATCACATCTGCAGAAGTTTTGCAGGGACAAGAAATACTGGAGGTGTACAATCCCCGTTCGAGCGGATCGCCTAAAAACTGGACAACAAGGAATTGAAACCAAGGCCTAACCAACCCGTCATAACCCTGCTCAAAACATCCTAAAACTCAATCAAGTGGAATTAAAGGACAACAACAAGATAGATACCACTACCAACTTCGCGGTACCAAGTCCGGAACACAACAGAACAGTAAAGGGACAACCGGGATCGCTATATTTACTGGGAATTAACCTATGAATTTACTTAGTAATTTATTTAGAATTTACTCAATAAATTACTAAGACTTTATTGAGAATTTACTGAGAATTTGTTGAGTAATTTACTTTATAGAGAATTTATTGAAAATTTAACGAATAATTTATAGAGTAATTTGCTGAGTAATTTTTTAAAAAATTTCTGTGAATTTACTGAGTAATTGACTCATAATTTATTGAGTAATTTACAGAAAAAATTCAAATGATTTTCTAAGAATTTACTGAATAATTTTCTGAGAATTTTGTGTGTAATTTATTGAGAATTTTACTGAGTAATTTAATGAGAATTTATTGAGTAATTTACTAGGAATCTATCGATAATTTACTGAGTAATTTATTGGGAATTTACTGCGAATTGACTAAGGAATTTACTGATAAATTGTTATGTTCTTCACTAGGTAATTTAGTTGGAAATTACTAAGTAATTTATTGAGAATTTACTGAGTACGTTACTAAGAATTTATTGATAATTTACTTAGACTTTATAGACTAATTTATTGAGAATTTAGTAAGTAATTTACTTAGAATTTATTGAATAAGTTACTGAGAATTTATAAAGTAATTTACCGAGAATTTACAGAAAATTCACTAATTAATGTTCGAATAATTTACTGAGTAATTTACTGAGACTTAACGAAGTAATTCATGAATTTTTTTTTTGATAATTTTATGAGTAATTTACTATGAATTTTCTGAGTAATTTACCAAGAATTTATACAGAATTTTCTTAGAATTTATTGAAAATTTTCTGAGTAATTTATTTAGAATTTATTAAATAATTTATTGAAAATTTACAGATAATTTACAAAATAATTTAAAGAGAATTTATTGAAAACTTAACGAGTAATTTATTGAGAATTTACTACGAATTTTTGGAGTAATTTGCTGAATAATTTACTAAGAAATTACTTTGAATTTACCAAGAATTTACATAGAATTTTCTGAGAATTTATTGAGTAATTAGCTCATAATTTACTGATTAATTCACAAAAAAAAAATTATTGTAATTTTTTGAGAATTTACTCAGAATTTTTTGATAAATTACTAAGAATTTGCTGAATAATTTATAGAGAATTTTACGTGTAATTTACTGAGAAATTTCCTGAGTAATTTAGCGAGAATTTCCTGAGTAATTTACTGAGAATTTATCGAGTAATTTACTGATAAATTATTGAATAATTCACTCATTAATTTACTTATAATTTACTGAGAATTCAAGGAGTAATTTATTGAGAATTTACTCAATAATTTGCTTAGAATTTATTAAATAATTTACTAAAAATTTACAGATAATTTACTGTGTTATTTTCTTGGAATTTACAGAGTAATTTTCTAATGATTTACTGAGTAATTTACTAAGTAATTGACCAAGAATTTTTTGAGAACTTATCGATAATTAACTGAGTAATTTACAGAATATTTATAGCGATCCCGGGTTTACCCTTGTTATACAGTGATCCGGACATGTGTCCGTGGATGTTGGTAGTTGTTATTATCTTGTTTGCATCCTCTTAACTGGTATATTAAGTTATAGGATGTGTTGGGCAGGTTTGTTTCAGGTTGGTTGTGTTTGGGAGCCTAGTGTTGCTGCCCAGATTTTTGGCCCTTCGCTCGAGCGGGGAGTTTGTCGCTCGAGCGAGAGTTGAGTTCGTGTCTGGTGGGTCGAGCCAGAGTGGCTTCGCTCGAGCGAGCGCTTGCTCCTGGTTCTGGACCTGAGAGTTGTGTTTCTTGGCTCGAGCGAGCTTTTCTTGGCTCGAGCGGTCTGGTTTGTTCTTCGCTCGAGCGAGAGGTTTGTCGCTCGAGCGTGCTTCAGGTTGCAGACCTGAGGGTTTGTGTTGTTGGCTCGAGCGAGCATTCTTTCGCTCGAGCGCACTTTTGAGTTTTTGGCTCGAGCGAGGACTTCTTGGCTCGAGCGAGAGTTTTCTGTGTCTGGTCGCTCGAGCGACAAAGGCTTCGCTCGAGCGAGCGTGTTTTATATCAGCGGACAGTAGCGTTATGAACATCACTTTTTCACTTTCTTTTTTTGATCAAACCCTAGATCCGAGACCCTCTCTCTCTACACTTATATTCTCTCTAAGAATTGATCTCCCTAGAGTGTGAATCTAGCCTAGGGCTTTTGTTAAAAAGATAGAGGGCGTTGAGAGCTTTGTTTTAATCTGAAAAAGTTGGGATTTGGAACACGTTGATCTTCGAGTCTTCATCTCCTTTTTGGCTTAAACTTCGAGGTAGGGATATCCTACTCCTCTCTATGGATTTTGTCTTTAAATTTTGGTATTTTGAGATGTTGGGGTTGGTTTGGTAATTTTGTGAAAGTTTGGGGCTTTTGTGTAATTTTATAAAAGTTGGGGTTTTATTCATAATAAACCTAGATGTATGTTTGGAATAGAGAAATGGAATAAATGTTAAATCATTGATGAAAATGGGACCTAAGGATTGAAATGTTAATTATGGGAATTGACCTAATTACATTGTTTAATTAATTGGGATAATTAATTGTGAGGAATGAGGAAATGAAATGTTGATTGAATATCCATTGTGCATTTATTTTCTGTTTAGAAATAACTGCTTTGGGCTATCGGTGGAGGATAGTCGTGATTGTTGTAGACAATGCATGATGATTAGGCAAACTGAAACTAATCAATGGAATGTGTCATGGAACTTGACGGTTGATAGAATACATTAACTATATATATTGAATGATTGTATATAGAACCATTGTGTTTGTATACGTTATGTGTAGAGGAGGAGATGGGAGATGTACTCCGCGGTTTAGGGGAAGATAGGGGATGTACCTCTAAACCGGATAGTGTTGGGAGAAGATAGGGGATGAACTCCGTAGATACAGCTCATATGCTTGTCTAAAGAAGTGAAGATAGAGCTTATATGCTTATCTTTGTGATGTGTGGATATAGCTTTTATGCTTATCTGTGGATATTGTGGTTATACATATCTGTTGTAGAATGTGGATATAGCTTATATGCTTATCTGTGGATATTGTTGTTATACATATCTGTTGAGAATGTAGGTAGTGCTTATATGCCTATCCGTTGAAAAAGGGAAAATGAAAGGAAACTTGGACTCATAAGTCGTATGACATAAATATGTGATTTATGTGATTGTATCAGTGTTGGCCATCTATCAATTGCTAATATTTTAGTCATTGTTCATGGTTGGTTTAGTGTATTTCTACTGGGCTGTGGCTCACCCTATATGGGAATATCATTTTCAGGTACAGGTAGCATGCCACCTCCAAGGACATAGCTTGGGAGGCTAGAGGCGGACATACTTTTGTCGTTTTGTTTTTGATGTATTACATGTAAATTCAAGCCAAGGGCTTAATCTGTATGAGTTAGTACTCTTTTGTTGTAACCAAGTGTTAACTTGGAAAGCTGTAAGCCCATAGGGTATTTGCTTTTGTTGTTAACATGTAATACTTTTGTAATGGAACTATGATAAATGGAAGAATGTGGAACTTTTACATATCAATGCATGTCCTATTTGATGGGTTTAATGTTATTATTTTGAGGACGTTACAATATTTGTTAAGAATTTACCGAGTAATTTACTGGGAATTTACCTAGTAATTTACAGATAAATTTAGTGAGTAATTCACCGAATAATTTACTATGAATTTACTTAGTAATTTATTTAGAATTTACCCAGTAAATTACTGAGAGTTTATTGAGAATTTACTGAGAATTTGTTGAGTAATTTTCTAGGAACTTACCAATCATTTACAAAGCAATTTACTGAGAATTTACCGAGTTATTTACCACGAATTTACTATAACTTTAATGGTAATTTGCTGAGTAATTTATTGAGAATTTACCGTAAATTTAATGAGTAATTTACTCATAATTTATTGAGAATTTTCTTAGAATTTACTTAAAATTTTCAGAGTAATTTACTTTGAATTTATTGAGTAATTCACCGATAATTAACTGAGTAATTTATAGAGAATTTATTGCAAATTTAACGAATAATTTACAGAGTAATTTGCTGAGTAATTTTTTAAAAGATTTCTGTGAATTTACTGAGTAATTTACTCATAATTTACCGAGTAATTCACACAAAAAAATCTAATGATTTTCTAAGAATTAACACAGAATTTTCTAATAATTTACTAAGAATTTACTGAATAATTTTCTGAGAATTTTGTGTGTAATTTATTGAGAATTCTACTGAGTAATTTAATGAGAATTTATTGAGTAATTTACTAAGAATCTACCGATAATTTACTGAGTAATTTATTGAGATTTTACTGCGAATTGACTAAGAAATTTACTGATAAATTGTTAAGTTCTTCACTGGGTAATTTAGTTGGAAATTTCTAAGTAATTTATTGAGAATTTACTGAGTAAGTTACTAACAATTTATTGATAATTTACTTAGACTTTATGGATTAATTTATTGAGAATTTACTAAGTAATTTACTTAGAATTTATTGAATAATTTACTGAGAATTTACAGGAAATTCACGAATTAATTTTCGAATAATTTACTGAGTAATTTACTGAGAATTAACAAAGTAATTTACAAATTTTTTTTTTGATAATTTTATGAGTAATTTACTATGAATTTATTGAGTAATTTACCAAGAATTTATATAGAATTTGTAACGCCCTCAAAATTGTAACATTAAACCCAACAATTAAGACATGCGTTGATATATAAACTAACCACATTCCTTTATTCATTAGAGTTCCATTACATTAGTATTACATGTTAACATCAAAACAAAATGCCCTACGGGCTTACAGCTTTCCAAGTTAACACTTGGTTACAACAAAGGAGTACTAACTCGTACACATTAAGCCCTTGGCTTGAAGTTACATGTAATACACCAAAAAGTAAAACGACAAAACTGTGTCCGCCTCTAGCCTCCCAAGCTATGTCCTTGGAGGTGGCATGCTTCCTGCACCTGAAAATGATATTCCCATATAGGGTGAGCCACAGCCCAGTAGAAATACACTAAACCAACCATGAACAATGACTAAAATATTAGCAATTGATAGATGGTCAACACTGATACGTTCACATAAATTACACATTTATGTCATACAACTTATGAGTCTAAGTTACCTTTCGTTTTCCCTTTTTCAACAGATAAGCATGCTAGCTCTATCATCATTTCCACAGATATGTATAAAAACTATATCCCACATTCAGATAAGCATATAAGCTATATCCACATTCTACAACAGATATGTATAACAACAATATCCACAGATAAGCATATAAGCTATATCCACATTCTTAACAGATATGTATAACAACAATATCCACAGATAAGCATAAAAGCTATATCCACACATCACAAAGATAAGCATATGAGCTCTACCTTCACTTCTCTAGACAAGCATATGAGCTGTGTCTACGGAGTTCATCCCCTATCTTCTCCCAACACTATCCGGTTTAGAGGTACATCCCCTATCTTCCCCTAAACCGCGGAGTACATCCCCTTTCTCCTCCTCTACACATAACGTATACAAACACAATGGTTCTATATACAATCACCCAATACATACAATTAATGTATTCTATCAACCGTCAAGTTCCATGACACATTTCATTGATTAGTTTCAGTTTGCCTAATCATCATGCATTGTCTACAACAATCACGACTATCCTCCACCGATAGCCCCAAGCCGATATTTCTAAACAGAAAATAAATGCACAATGGATATTGAATCAACATTTCGTTTCCTCATTCCTCACAATTAATTATCCCAATTAATTATACAATGTAATTAGGTCAAATCCCATAATTAACATTTCAACCCTTGGGTCCCATTTTCATCAATGATTTAACATTTATTCCATTTCTCTACTCCAAACATGCATCTAGGTTTATTATGAATAGAACCCCAACTTTTGTAAATTATACAAAAAGCCCAAACCTTCACAAAATTTACCCAACCAAACCCAACATCTCAAAATACTAAAATTTAAAGACAAAATCCATAGAGAGGAGTAGGATATCCCTACCTCAAATTCGGAGTCCCAAAGGAGAAGATGACAAAACCCAACGTGCTCCAAAACCCGAGATTTTCAGATTAAAATGTAGCCCTCGACGATCAACAACTTTTTTGTAAAGGCCAAAGGTGAGCAAATCACTCCTACTAGATCAAAACCTAGAGAGAAGGTAGTATCTAGAGAGAGAGACTCAACAATGGTGTTTTTGGAAAAGTAAGAGAGAGAAGAGAAAGTGAAAAAGTGATTTGAAGAGTCACAAATTCGGGACTTTAACCCAGGTCTCCGCTCGAGCGTAAAACACCCCGCTCGAGCGTCCACTCACAGACTTCCGCTCGAGCGGCTAACCTCCCGCTCGAGCGCAGAATGCACTCGCCCAGCACTTTTTGCAGAACCAGGCCTCCGCTCGAGCTTCCAACTCTACGCTCGAGCGTCACTCAGACAACCCCGCTCGAGCGTCCAATTCCACGCTCGAGCGTACAATGCTGCACAGGAAAAATACTGAATGGGTGTATTCCCCGCTCGAGTGCCAACACCTCCGCTCGAGCGGACAGGCCAAAAATCTGGGCAACTAGTTTTGGTTTCTAAACTCAACCAACCTGAAACAAATCCGCCCAACACATCCTATAACTCAAATACATAGTAAAAAGGATGTAAACAAGATAATAAACAACTACTAACATCCACGGACACATGTCCGGATCACTGTACAACAAGGGTAAACCCGGGATCGCTATAACCTCCCCCCCTTAAAGAATTTCGCCCCCGAAATTAAGCACAAGGTTTCAAAAACAGGTTTTCCTCCATTTTAAACAATGTTACACTTTAACATTCAACAATTCGACCCATTACCGGTCATCCCATCCCTTTAACAAGAGACATTTCACAATATGTAAACAACATATGTACTTTCAACATGCATCAACATTATGCACTATCTTTCCAATTTTAACAATATATTCAACACATATAATGTTACATTCAACTTCCATATGAGGCAAGTTCTAAAACATACTTCCAATAACCAAAACATTTTCAATGTTTCACAACTTAAGACATTTATAAAAGCTCTTAAGTTCAACAAAATGCAAAAATTAAATATAAGATCACATATCAACAAACAAGTCCGGATATTTCTCTCGGACTTCCAACTCACGTTCCCAAGTGGCTTCCTCCACTCCGTGATGTTTCCACAAGACTTTCACCAAAGGAATGGTCTTGCCACGCAGGACCTGATCCCGCCTATCCAAGACCCGAACCGGTCTCTCCTCATACGAGGCATCCGCATCTACCTCTAAGTCGGTCCAATCCAACACATGTGATGGATCTGGCTCATACTTCCGAAGCATACTCACATGAAACACGTCATGTACTCCGGACAACTGCGGCGGTAAGGCTAACCGACAAGCAACCTCGCCAATCCTCTCAAGGATCTCAAAAGGACCAATAAACCGAGGGGATAACTTCCCACTCTTCCCAAACCTCATCAGGCCTCGCCTAGGTGATATCTTCAGAAAGACATGATCACCTACCTCAAACGCCAAAGGTCTCCTCCTACGGTCAGCATAAGATTTCTGCCGACTCTGGGCTGTAACAAGCCTCCTACGGATAAGCTCAACTTTCTCCGTCGTCTCCCTAACCAACTCCGGACCCAACAAAGGTGCATCACCCACCTCGGCCCAACAAACCGGAGACCTACACGGTCTGCCATACAAGGCCTCAAATGGTGCCATACCGATGCTAGACTGAAAACTGTTGTTGTAGGCAAACTCTACCAATGGCAAGTGCCTCTCCCACGTCCCACTGAAGTCCAGGACACAACCCCGAAGCATATCCTCGAGGGTCTGGATAGTACGCTCGGACTGCCCGTCAGTCTGAGGATGATAGGCCGTACTAAAAGTTAACTTAGTGCCCAAGGCACTCTGCAAACTCTGCCACAACCTAGCAGTAAAACGAGGATCTCTATCTGAGATGATTGTCACTGGGACCCCGTGCAATCGCACTACGTCCCGAATATACAAGTCGGCAAGATGATCCACCGAATCTCTCACGCGCATAGGAATAAAGTGCGCCGACTTAGTCAACCGGTCTACAACCACCCAAATAGCATCACTACCCCGCTGAGTCCTCGGAAGACCTACAACGAAGTCCATAGTGACATGCTCCCACTTCCACTCGGCAATAGGCAAGGGTTGTAACAAACCCGCTGGCCTCTGATGCTCGGCCTTCACTTGCTGGCAAGTAAGGCACTTCGATACGAAAACAGCCACATCTCTCTTCATACCCCGCCACCAAAATTGGCGACCCAAATCGTGATACATCTTAGTACCTCCCGGATGCACCGCAAGGCGCGAATGATGAAACTCTCGGAGTACCTCTTCTCGGCAAGCCTCCGGTACAAACAAACGGTCCCGGTATCTCACACTCAGGTCGGGATACACCGTCAAACCCTTCTCAACTGTCCCACTGGAGATCTTCTCTCGGAGGGATTCTACCTCAAGGTCACTTCTCTGTGCCTCTAACACTCTAGTCACAAGTGTAGGCTGCGCAACGACAGAAAACAAGGCCGCAGCCTCAACAGATTCGCCCAGTAGCAAATCAAACTCGCCAAGTGCTCCCAACATCTCCCATTCCTGGATGGCTATACAAGCTACATCACTAATGGTCTTCCTACTAAGGGCATCGGCCACAACATTGGCCTTTCCCGGATGATAGTGCAACTCAAAATCATAATCCTCGATGAACTCCATCCACCTCCTCTGCCTCAAATTCAAGTCTCTCTGGGTAAACAGATACTTCAAACTCTTGTGGTCCGAGAATACCTCGAACTTCTCACCATAAAGGTAGTGCCTCCAGATTTTCAAGGCAAAGATCACTGCTGCTAACTCTAGGTCGTGTGTGGGGTAATTCTTCTCGTGTATTTTCAACTGACGTGAGCCATAAGCTACCACTTTCCCCTCTTGCATCAACACACAACCCAAACCCTCTCGTGAGGCATCACAATAAACCGCATAACCCAACCCTCTCTCCGGAATAATCAACACCGGAGCGGTGGTCAATCTAACTTTCAACTCTTGGAACGACTTCTCACAAGTCTCACTCCACACAAACTTGACTCCCTTCCGAGTCAGTCTAGTCAACGGTGACGCTAACCTGGAGAAATCTTTCACAAACCGACGGTAATACCCAGCTAATCCCAGAAAACTGCGGATCTCAAACACACTCTTAGGCTGTGCCCAATCTTGCACTGCCTCAACCTTTGATGTATCAACAGACACCCCTTCCCCGGATACCACGTGGCCTAAGAATTTGACTTCCCTCAGCCAGAACTCACACTTCCCAAACTTGGCATACAGCCTATGGGCTCTAAGTAACTCAAGCACCACTCTCAAGTGTGCCTCATGCTCCTCCTCAGTAGGCGAATAAATAAGGATGTCGTCCACGAAGACGACCACAAATCGGTCTAAGAACTCCCGGAAAATCCGGTTCATCAAGTCCATAAAGACTGCCGGTGCATTGGTAAGCCCAAATGGCATCACCAGAAACTCATAATGGCCATACCGCGTACGGAATGCCGTTTTCGAAATATCCTCTTCCCTGACCCTCAACTGGTGGTAACCCGATCTCAAGTCTATCTTAGAGAAACAACGGGAACCCTTCAACTGGTCAAACAAATCATCTATACGGGGCATAGGGTATTTATTCTTAACCGTAGCCCGATTCAACTTCCGGTAGTCAATACACAATCTCAAGGCACCATCTTTCTTTTTAACAAAGAGGGCCGGCGCTCCCCACGGCGAAACACTAGGGCGAACAAAACCCTTATCTAGCAATTCCTAGAGCTGAACTTTCAACTCAACCAACTCTGCTGGAGCAAAACGATAAGGTGCCATAGAAATCGGCGCCGTGCCGGGCACTAAATCAATAGAGAACTCTATCTCTCGGTGAGGTGGCAAACTAACAAGTTCTTCGGGAAAGACATCCGAATACTCACAAACCACCCTCGGTAACACAATCTGGGTCTCACCACTCTCACCACTCTCAAAGCTGGCAAGTAGACTACTAAGCTCACTTCGCCCTCGCGAATCATACCCCGGTGGCAAAACACTACCAACCCGGTCTCCCAAGAAATGGAACCACTCCCCGCTCAAGGTACATAACGTGACCCTCTGGCGGTAGCAATCAATAACAGCCCGGTATGACGATAACCAATCCATACCCAAAATAACATCAAAACCCTTCATGGGCATGACAACAAACGGAAAAGGAAGCCTATAATCGGCGACCTCAATATCACATCCTCTAACACCCTGTTTCAGGATCAACTCACCACCCAAAGGCGATATCACACAAATAGGAGATGCTAACTGTGCTAACTCCAATTCCAAAACAGATGCAAATGCAGCAGATACAAAAGAATGAGATGCACCCGTGTCTATCAACACATTAGTAACCGAGTTGCAAAACAGAAAAGTACCTCTCACCACCGATGGAGCTGGTACTAAATCCTGCGCGGTAACAGCATACACGCGCCCCGTAGGCCCCTGGTCTACCTGCTCACCTCGCGGAGCAAAAGACTGCTGCACAGACTGGGAAGACGAAGCTCCCGGATTGGCCCTCGAGGCCTGCACAGACTGAGCTGGCTGAAAACCCTGCGTCTGCCTGGAACCAGACGCTCCCGAAGTGGCACTCAACTGCGGGCAAAACCTCTTTAGGTGCCCAGGCTGTCCACACTGATAACAAGTGAATTCCCCCTGACCACCTCTCCCGGAGCCTGCACTCGGCACTGGGAAGGTCGATCTAGCAACACCACCCTGCAACTGCTGAGGGTTAGAACCCTTCTGCCTCCTGCCATCACCCTGACTATCCTGGCTCCTCTTGGAGCCTCTCTGCCCCTCATCCTCCTCCTGCATCATGAGCTCCATATGAGCTGCAGCATCTACCAGGTGTCTATACTCTCGGATATAAGACCCACCAACTCTCAACTTGAGGCCCCGCCTCAACTTCCGCTCAAACTCATAGCAACGGCGTTCCTCAGACGCCACCAGTTCCGGTGCAAACCTGGACAGACTGGTAAAAGTAGCCTCAAACTCGGCCACAGACAAGCCCTGCTGATTAAGCCGGCTAAACTGATCCCTCAGCTTCTCCCTAGCTACTGGAGACAAAAACCTCTCCTGAAAAGCATTCACAAATGCCTCCCAAGTACCACCAACACGAGCCTTCTCGTACTTCCACCATTGACCCGCATCTCCCTTCAGCTGGAAGGATGCCAAGGTCACTTTCAGTGTTCCGTCCTCGATGCCAAGCATCTCGAACGTCTTACTCATTTGCTCTAGCCACTCATCAGCCTTCAGTGGCTCCTTCGGATCCCCGACAAACTCATCCGGATTACACCTAAAGAACTCCCTCTTCAAGAAGGAAGGCCCTGCCTCAGCTGCCTGATTCCCAGCTCTAAGAATACCCAAAGCTCCTGCTATCTCTCTGGCCAAGGCACCCATGGCCTGCTGACCCACTGGCTCAGCCACATTGGCCTGACCAACTCCCTCCTGCACTGCCGGAGTCTCACCCTGTAACGGTACTTCCTGCCTCGCAGGTCTACCTCGCCTAGCACCTCTTCCTCGTCCTGACATCCTAATAAAGGCAACACAGAACGTTAGCACATTCATAAGTGTGCCGAAACTAAACACTCACGTCCTAATGCATGGACAACTGTAATTCACTCCACGTAAGCACATAAACACATAAGCACTTACGAATTTCATTTTCGGATAATGATAGTCCCGAGGCGTTACTAGAGTTCCGGTTAGAAATAGCATTGATCAAGTGCTTTTCCAACAAGACTCCCAGAAACCCAAGGATCCAATCAACATCCTAGAAATTAAATCCCATACCCACATAGTCACATAAGCATGTTATCAATTAAGCACATAGCATATGATACTACATCTAAGTCTCTATCAAGCGAGACAAACCCATTGTGATCCTAATCACTTCCCACGTACCCAAAGTATTCGAACCCGGTACGCTCTGATACCAAGTTGTAACGCCCTCAAAATTGTAACATTAAACCCAACAATTAAGACATGCGTTGATATATAAACTAACCACATTCCTTTATTCATTAGAGTTCCATTACATTAGTATTACATGTTAACATCAAAACAAAATGCCCTACGGGCTTACAGCTTTCCAAGTTAACACTTGGTTACAACAAAGGAGTACTAACTCGTACACATTAAGCCCTTGGCTTGAAGTTACATGTAATACACCAAAAAGTAAAACGACAAAACTGTGTCCGCCTCTAGCCTCCCAAGCTATGTCCTTGGAGGTGGCATGCTTCCTGCACCTGAAAATGATATTCCCATATAGGGTGAGCCACAGCCCAGTAGAAATACACTAAACCAACCATGAACAATGACTAAAATATTAGCAATTGATAGATGGTCAACACTGATACGTTCACATAAATTACACATTTATGTCATACAACTTATGAGTCTAAGTTACCTTTCGTTTTCCCTTTTTCAACAGATAAGCATGCTAGCTCTATCATCATTTCCACAGATATGTATAAAAACTATATCCCACATTCAGATAAGCATATAAGCTATATCCACATTCTACAACAGATATGTATAACAACAATATCCACAGATAAGCATATAAGCTATATCCACATTCTTAACAGATATGTATAACAACAATATCCACAGATAAGCATAAAAGCTATATCCACACATCACAAAGATAAGCATATGAGCTCTACCTTCACTTCTCTAGACAAGCATATGAGCTGTGTCTACGGAGTTCATCCCCTATCTTCTCCCAACACTATCCGGTTTAGAGGTACATCCCCTATCTTCCCCTAAACCGCGGAGTACATCCCCTTTCTCCTCCTCTACACATAACGTATACAAACACAATGGTTCTATATACAATCACCCAATACATACAATTAATGTATTCTATCAACCGTCAAGTTCCATGACACATTTCATTGATTAGTTTCAGTTTGCCTAATCATCATGCATTGTCTACAACAATCACGATTATCCTCCACCGATAGCCCCAAGCCGATATTTCTAAACAGAAAATAAATGCACAATGGATATTGAATCAACATTTCGTTTCCTCATTCCTCACAATTAATTATCCCAATTAATTATACAATGTAATTAGGTCAAATCCCATAATTAACATTTCAACCCTTGGGTCCCATTTTCATCAATGATTTAACATTTATTCCATTTCTCTACTCCAAACATGCATCTAGGTTTATTATGAATAAAACCCCAACTTTTGTAAATTATACAAAAAGCCCAAACCTTCACAAAATTTACCCAACCAAACCCAACATCTCAAAATACTAAAATTTAAAGACAAAATCCATAGAGAGGAGTAGGATATCCCTACCTCAAATTCGGAGTCCCAAAGGAGAAGATGACAAAACCCAACGTGCTCCAAAACCCGAGATTTTCAGATTAAAATGTAGCCCTCGACGATCAACAACTTTTTTGTAAAGGCCAAAGGTGAGCAAATCACTCCTACTAGATCAAAACCTAGAGAGAAGGTAGTATCTAGAGAGAGAGACTCAACAATGGTGTTTTTGGAAAAGTAAGAGAGAGAAGAGAAAGTGAAAAAGTGATTTGAAGAGTCACAAATTCGGGACTTTAACCCAGGTCTCCGCTCGAGCGTAAAACACCCCGCTCGAGCGTCCACTCACAGACTTCCGCTCGAGCGGCCAACCTCCCGCTCGAGCGCAGAATGCACTCGCCCAGCACTTTTTGCAGAACCAGGCCTCCGCTCGAGCTTCCAACTCTACGCTCGAGCGTCACTCAGACAACCCCGCTCGAGCGTCCAATTCCACGCTCGAGCGTACAATGCTGCACAGGAAAAATACTGAATGGGTGTATTCCCCGCTCGAGTGCCAACACCTCCGCTCGAGCGGACAGGCCAAAAATCTGGGCAACTAGTTTTGGTTTCTAAACTCAACCAACCTGAAACAAATCCGCCCAACACATCCTATAACTCAAATACATAGTAAAAAGGATGTAAACAAGATAATAAACAACTACTAACATCCACGGACACATGTCCGGATCACTGTACAACAAGGGTAAACCCGGGATCGCTATAACCTCCCCCCCTTAAAGAATTTCGCCCCCGAAATTAAGCACAAGGTTTCAAAAACAGGTTTTCCTCCATTTTAAACAATGTTACACTTTAACATTCAACAATTCGACCCATTACCGGTCATCCCATCCCTTTAACAAGAGACATTTCACAATATGTAAACAACATATGTACTTTCAACATGCATCAACATTATGCACTATCTTTCCAATTTTAACAATATATTCAACACATATAATGTTACATTCAACTTCCATATGAGGCAAGTTCTAAAACATACTTCCAATAACCAAAACATTTTCAATGTTTCACAACTTAAGACATTTATAAAAGCTCTTAAGTTCAACAAAATGCAAAAATTAAATATAAGATCACATATCAACAAACAAGTCCGGATATTTCTCTCGGACTTCCAACTCACGTTCCCAAGTGGCTTCCTCCACTCCGTGATGTTTCCACAAGACTTTCACCAAAGGAATGGTCTTGCCACGCAGGACCTGATCCCGCCTATCCAAGACCCGAACCGGTCTCTCCTCATACGAGGCATCCGCATCTACCTCTAAGTCGGTCCAATCCAACACATGTGATGGATCTGGCTCATACTTCCGAAGCATACTCACATGAAACACGTCATGTACTCCGGACAACTGCGGCGGTAAGGCTAACCGACAAGCAACCTCGCCAATCCTCTCAAGGATCTCAAAAGGACCAATAAACCGAGGGGATAACTTCCCACTCTTCCCAAACCTCATCAGGCCTCGCCTAGGTGATATCTTCAGAAAGACATGATCACCTACCTCAAACGCCAAAGGTCTCCTCCTACGGTCAGCATAAGATTTCTGCCGACTCTGGGCTGTAACAAGCCTCCTACGGATAAGCTCAACTTTCTCCGTCGTCTCCCTAACCAACTCCGGACCCAACAAAGGTGCATCACCCACCTCGGCCCAACAAACCGGAGACCTACACGGTCTGCCATACAAGGCCTCAAATGGTGCCATACCGATGCTAGACTGAAAACTGTTGTTGTAGGCAAACTCTACCAATGGCAAGTGCCTCTCCCACGTCCCACTGAAGTCCAGGACACAACCCCGAAGCATATCCTCGAGGGTCTGGATAGTACGCTCGGACTGCCCGTCAGTCTGAGGATGATAGGCCGTACTAAAAGTTAACTTAGTGCCCAAGGCACTCTGCAAACTCTGCCACAACCTAGCAGTAAAACGAGGATCTCTATCTGAGATGATTGTCACTGGGACCCCGTGCAATCGCACTACGTCCCGAATATACAAGTCGGCAAGATGATCCACCGAATCTCTCACGCGCATAGGAATAAAGTGCGCCGACTTAGTCAACCGGTCTACAACCACCCAAATAGCATCACTACCCCGCTGAGTCCTCGGAAGACCTACAACGAAGTCCATAGTGACATGCTCCCACTTCCACTCGGCAATAGGCAAGGGTTGTAACAAACCCGCTGGCCTCTGATGCTCGGCCTTCACTTGCTGGCAAGTAAGGCACTTCGATACGAAAACAGCCACATCTCTCTTCATACCCCGCCACCAAAATTGGCGACCCAAATCGTGATACATCTTAGTACCTCCCGGATGCACCGCAAGGCGCGAATGATGAAACTCTCGGAGTACCTCTTCTCGGCAAGCCTCCGGTACAAACAAACGGTCCCGGTATCTCACACTCAGGTCGGGATACACCGTCAAACCCTTCTCAACTGTCCCACTGGAGATCTTCTCTCGGAGGGATTCTACCTCAAGGTCACTTCTCTGTGCCTCTAACACTCTAGTCACAAGTGTAGGCTGCGCAACGACAGAAAACAAGGCCGCAGCCTCAACAGATTCGCCCAGTAGCAAATCAAACTCGCCAAGTGCTCCCAACATCTCCCATTCCTGGATGGCTATACAAGCTACATCACTAATGGTCTTCCTACTAAGGGCATCGGCCACAACATTGGCCTTTCCCGGATGATAGTGCAACTCAAAATCATAATCCTCGATGAACTCCATCCACCTCCTCTGCCTCAAATTCAAGTCTCTCTGGGTAAACAGATACTTCAAACTCTTGTGGTCCGAGAATACCTCGAACTTCTCACCATAAAGGTAGTGCCTCCAGATTTTCAAGGCAAAGATCACTGCTGCTAACTCTAGGTCGTGTGTGGGGTAATTCTTCTCGTGTATTTTCAACTGACGTGAGCCATAAGCTACCACTTTCCCCTCTTGCATCAACACACAACCCAAACCCTCTCGTGAGGCATCACAATAAACCGCATAACCCAACCCTCTCTCCGGAATAATCAACACCGGAGCGGTGGTCAATCTAACTTTCAACTCTTGGAACGACTTCTCACAAGTCTCACTCCACACAAACTTGACTCCCTTCCGAGTCAGTCTAGTCAACGGTGACGCTAACCTGGAGAAATCTTTCACAAACCGACGGTAATACCCAGCTAATCCCAGAAAACTGCGGATCTCAAACACACTCTTAGGCTGTGCCCAATCTTGCACTGCCTCAACCTTTGATGTATCAACAGACACCCCTTCCCCGGATACCACGTGGCCTAAGAATTTGACTTCCCTCAGCCAGAACTCACACTTCCCAAACTTGGCATACAGCCTATGGGCTCTAAGTAACTCAAGCACCACTCTCAAGTGTGCCTCATGCTCCTCCTCAGTAGGCGAATAAATAAGGATGTCGTCCACGAAGACGACCACAAATCGGTCTAAGAACTCCCGGAAAATCCGGTTCATCAAGTCCATAAAGACTGCCGGTGCATTGGTAAGCCCAAATGGCATCACCAGAAACTCATAATGGCCATACCGCGTACGGAATGCCGTTTTCGAAATATCCTCTTCCCTGACCCTCAACTGGTGGTAACCCGATCTCAAGTCTATCTTAAAGAAACAACGGGAACCCTTCAACTGGTCAAACAAATCATCTATACGGGGCATAGGGTATTTATTCTTAACCGTAGCCCGATTCAACTTCCGGTAGTCAATACACAATCTCAAGGCACCATCTTTCTTTTTAACAAAGAGGGCCGGCGCTCCCCACGGCGAAACACTAGGGCGAACAAAACCCTTATCTAGCAATTCCTAGAGCTGAACTTTCAACTCAACCAACTCTGCTGGAGCAAAACGATAAGGTGCCATAGAAATCGGCGCCGTGCCGGGCACTAAATCAATAGAGAACTCTATCTCTCGGTGAGGTGGCAAACTAACAAGTTCTTCGGGAAAGACATCCGAATACTCACAAACCACCCTCGGTAACACAATCTGGGTCTCACCACTCTCACCACTCTCAAAGCTGGCAAGTAGACTACTAAGCTCACTTCGCCCTCGCGAATCATACCCCGGTGGCAAAACACTACCAACCCGGTCTCCCAAGAAATGGAACCACTCCCCGCTCAAGGTACATAACGTGACCCTCTGGCGGTAGCAATCAATAACAGCCCGGTATGACGATAACCAATCCATACCCAAAATAACATCAAAACCCTTCATGGGCATGACAACAAACGGAAAAGGAAGCCTATAATCGGCGACCTCAATATCACATCCTCTAACACCCTGTTTCAGGATCAACTCACCACCCAAAGGCGATATCACACAAATAGGAAATGCTAACTGTGCTAACTCCAATTCCAAAACAGATGCAAATGCAGCAGATACAAAAGAATGAGATGCACCCGTGTCTATCAACACATTAGCAACCGAGTTGCAAAACAGAAAAGTACCTCTCACCACCGATGGAGCTGGTACTAAATCCTGCGCGGTAACAGCATACACGCGCCCCGTAGGCCCCTGGTCTACCTGCTCACCTCGCGGAGCAAAAGACTGCTGCACAGACTGGGAAGACGAAGCTCCCGGATTGGCCCTCGAGGCCTGCACAGACTGAGCTGGCTGAAAACCCTGCGTCTGCCTGGAACCAGACGCTCCCGAAGTGGCACTCAACTGCGGGCAAAACCTCTTTAGGTGCCCAGGCTGTCCACACTGATAACAAGTGAATTCCCCCTGACCACCTCTCCCGGAGCCTGCACTCGGCACTGGGAAGGTCGATCTAGCAACACCACCCTGCAACTGCTGAGGGTTAGAACCCTTCTGCCTCCTGCCATCACCCTGACTATCCTGGCTCCTCTTGGAGCCTCTCTGCCCCTCATCCTCCTCCTGCATCATGAGCTCCATATGAGCTGCAGCATCTACCAGGTGTCTATACTCTCGGATATAAGACCCACCAACTCTCAACTTGAGGCCCCGCCTCAACTTCCGCTCAAACTCATAGCAACGGCGTTCCTCAGACGCCACCAGTTCCGGTGCAAACCTGGACAGACTGGTAAAAGTAGCCTCAAACTCGGCCACAGACAAGCCCTGCTGATTAAGCCGGCTAAACTGATCCCTCAGCTTCTCCCTAGCTACTGCAGACAAAAACCTCTCCTGAAAAGCATTCACAAATGCCTCCCAAGTACCACCAACACGAGCCTTCTCGTACTTCCACCATTGACCCGCATCTCCCTTCAGCTGGAAGGATGCCAAGGTCACTTTCAGTGTTCCGTCCTCGATGCCAAGCATCTCGAACGTCTTACTCATTTGCTCTAGCCACTCATCAGCCTTCAGTGGCTCCTTCGGATCCCCGACAAACTCATCCGGATTACACCTAAAGAACTCCCTCTTCAAGAAGGAAGGCCCTGCCTCAGCTGCCTGATTCCCAGCTCTAAGAATACCCAAAGCTCCTGCTATCTCTCTGGCCAAGGCACCCATGGCCTGCTGACCCACTGGCTCAGCCACATTGGCCTGACCAACTCCCTCCTGCACTGCCGGAGTCTCACCCTGTAACGGTACTTCCTGCCTCGCAGGTCTACCTCGCCTAGCACCTCTTCCTCGTCCTGACATCCTAATAAAGGCAACACAGAACGTTAGCACATTCATAAGTGTGCCGAAACTAAACACTCACGTCCTAATGCATGGACAACTGTAATTCACTCCACGTAAGCACATAAACACATAAGCACTTACGAATTTCATTTTCGGATAATGATAGTCCCGAGGCGTTACTAGAGTTCCGGTTAGAAATAGCATTGATCAAGTGCTTTTCCAACAAGACTCCCAGAAACCCAAGGATCCAATCAACATCCTAGAAATTAAATCCCATACCCACATAGTCACATAAGCATGTTATCAATTAAGCACATAGCATATGATACTACATCTAAGTCTCTATCAAGCGAGACAAACCCATTGTGATCCTAATCACTTCCCACGTACCCAAAGTATTCGAACCCGGTACGCTCTGATACCAAAGTTGTAACGCCCTCAAAATTGTAACATTAAACCCAACAATTAAGACATGCGTTGATATATAAACTAACCACATTCCTTTATTCATTAGAGTTCCATTACATTAGTATTACATGTTAACATCAAAACAAAATGCCCTACGGGCTTACAGCTTTCCAAGTTAACACTTGGTTACAACAAAGGAGTACTAACTCGTACACATTAAGCCCTTGGCTTGAAGTTACATGTAATACACCAAAAAGTAAAACGACAAAACTGTGTCCGCCTCTAGCCTCCCAAGCTATGTCCTTGGAGGTGGCATGCTTCCTGCACCTGAAAATGATATTCCCATATAGGGTGAGCCACAGCCCAGTAGAAATACACTAAACCAACCATGAACAATGACTAAAATATTAGCAATTGATAGATGGTCAACACTGATACGTTCACATAAATTACACATTTATGTCATACAACTTATGAGTCTAAGTTACCTTTCGTTTTCCCTTTTTCAACAGATAAGCATGCTAGCTCTATCATCATTTCCACAGATATGTATAAAAACTATATCCCACATTCAGATAAGCATATAAGCTATATCCATATTCTACAACAGATATGTATAACAACAATATCCACAGATAAGCATATAAGCTATATCCACATTCTTAACAGATATGTATAACAACAATATCCACAGATAAGCATAAAAGCTATATCCACACATCACAAAGATAAGCATATGAGCTCTACCTTCACTTCTCTAGACAAGCATATGAGCTGTGTCTACGGAGTTCATCCCCTATCTTCTCCCAACACTATCCGGTTTAGAGGTACATCCCCTATCTTCCCCTAAACCGCGGAGTACATCCCCTTTCTCCTCCTCTACACATAACGTATACAAACACAATGGTTCTATATACAATCACCCAATACATACAATTAATGTATTCTATCAACCGTCAAGTTCCATGACACATTTCATTGATTAGTTTCAGTTTGCCTAATCATCATGCATTGTCTACAACAATCACGACTATCCTCCACCGATAGCCCCAAGCCGATATTTCTAAACAGAAAATAAATGCACAATGGATATTGAATCAACATTTCGTTTCCTCATTCCTCACAATTAATTATCCCAATTAATTATACAATGTAATTAGGTCAAATCCCATAATTAACATTTCAACCCTTGGGTCCCATTTTCATCAATGATTTAACATTTATTCCATTTCTCTACTCCAAACATGCATCTAGGTTTATTATGAATAAAACCCCAACTTTTGTAAATTATACAAAAAGCCCAAACCTTCACAAAATTTACCCAACCAAACCCAACATCTCAAAATACTAAAATTTAAAGACAAAATCCATAGAGAGGAGTAGGATATCCCTACCTCAAATTCGGAGTCCCAAAGGAGAAGATGACAAAACCCAACGTGCTCCAAAACCCGAGATTTTCAGATTAAAATGTAGCCCTCGACGATCAACAACTTTTTTGTAAAGGCCAAAGGTGAGCAAATCACTCCTACTAGATCAAAACCTAGAGAGAAGGTAGTATCTAGAGAGAGAGACTCAACAATGGTGTTTTTGGAAAAGTAAGAGAGAGAAGAGAAAGTGAAAAAGTGATTTGAAGAGTCACAAATTCGGGACTTTAACTGTCACGACCCCAAACCGCCCCTAGTAGTTTGGTGCCGTGATGGCCAGTAATCCGTAATTACCGAAGGCCAACCTTTCAAAACTTAACACAATCAGAGTACGAATATAGGGGGCTCACAAATGCGGAAGCGATAAATCAATTACAAGCGGTCCATAAGAGCTGTGCGTAGATTAAAGCAGTGCCAAACATTTCCAATTAACTTCACAATTTAAGTACAGCAAGGTACAAAAATACATGTTACATCTTGATCAAAAGGCTTCTCGAGCCGACATATACAAAATACAGCTAATACAAGTCAAGAAGCATGATTTTCAAGAATTCGCCGATATGCAAAACAGGGCATCGCCGACGTAAATACAAAGTAAGGCCGATAAATACACGAATCCAAAACAAGTATCCCAACGAACTAGGCGTCGCCGCCGTCCTGCTCATCACCTACATATATATAGAGGGGTGAGTACAAAACTCAGTGAATGGTACTAAAAATAAAGGTTTTACATGAATAAAGCCGAGGTCCTTCAAAACGAAACACACCAAAACTTTAGCAAGGCAAGTGATGAACCGTATTCATCGTTAAATATCGTAACATCAGCGAGACAAGGGATGAACCGTATTCATCATCAAATATCGTAACATCGGCGAGACAAGGGATGAACCGTATTCATCATCAAATATCGTAACATCGGCGAGACAAGGGATGAACCGTATTCATCATCAAATATCGTAACATCGGCGAGACAAGGGATGAACCGTATTCATCATCAAATATCGTAACATCGGCGAGACAAGGGATGAACCGTATTCATCATCAAATATCGTAACATCGGCGAGACAAGGGATGAACCGTATTCATCATCAAATATCGTAACATCGGCGAGACAAGGGATGAACCGTATTCATCATCAAATATCGTAACATCGGCGAGACAAGGGATGAACCGTATTCATCAAATAACAAAAGCTGTACGATCCGTAATCGTTTGGTCAAAAGTATTGCGAAAGTTTAGAGTCCTCCAATACAAGGGACTTGTGCACTTGGTACCGCGAAAGTTTAGAGTCCTCCAGTACAAGGGACTTGTGTTACTTAGGCCCGTAGCCCGATTTAACAAGGACCGTATCCTTTCCAAAGATGGCATCAAAACAAGGAGTATACTTGACTCATCAAACAAGAGCTATTTATTCATGCTATCAAATACTTTCATCAAACAAGCAAGCAAGATTTATCAAAACGAGTATAACATAGCTTTATCAATAATACCACTCACCTTGTTCTTCAGGTGTAGACTCAAGCAATTATCAAGGACCTACAATCACATGGCAAGTCACATTCTCAAAGCAAGCTCTATATATACATGCAAATGATCTCGGCATTCTTGCCAGATCTAAGTCAAGGACAAAACAAAACAAGCTGGGAGCTTACACACTGCTCCTGTTTCTCGAAAACACACTGGGTACAGTCCCGGGCTAAGCCGAGGTCCCGCTAAACAAGGTCAGGAAAAATCTGGGTTTTCCTTTGAAGAATATGAAGAACATGATCATTTGAAAGATGGATGCAAGTTCACAACTTGTTACAAAAATCTGAGTTTCATGCCAAGAGTTCAAAATAGGGACCTGGGTACCCGTTCAAGAAAGTCATGCAAGAACAAAACACAAAACATGGTTTTCGTTCCAAACTCTTCGATCAAAATGGGACTTTGTTCAAGAACACATGAAAAACCATTTTCTCTTTCTAAAACCAACTTCAAAACGATGCATGACATGCAAAACAGATCCGATCATGCAATGCAGCTAGATATTCAGCAAGAACAACCAAAGGAGATCAAGATTCTAACCTCAAAACTCGGATCTAACGGTTCAAGCCACAAAGATCAAGCTTGGAAGACTACTCTCACTCAAGAACTCTTCTTCCTCCTCTCTAGAGCTTCTCTCTCTAAAACAAAGATTTGAGACAAGAAATGATTTGTTTCAAGGTCTGTCGGCTGCTTTAACAAACAGCTCGGACACGTGGCATTACCGGGTTGGTTCAGCTCCAAAAAGGTGATTGATGGACAAGACAAGCCTCTGACAAAGCTTATGCAGCAAGCTCGGGTAAGACACATCGGCAACAAGATGACATCGGCTCAAAACAAGGATCCAACAACGGGATGGAAAAACATCGGCTAGGGAGGACGACGCTTGACTAAGCTGTGCCACACCTTGGCCGGGGTGCGCCACATCTCGGCCTAGGCCATACCTGCCTGCGGACAAGGTTCAAGTGCAAAACATCTCGGCAATGAATGCCCGAGGTGAAGATGGGGTTGAACAAGATCTCAAGATGGTTCTAAGTACAAAGGGTCAAAGGCGGACTAAGCTCAGGATGATCTCGGCTACACACACACACTAAGCAAGGAACAAAATCATGCAAGCAACTTAAGCAAATCAAGCCAAGATAAAACCTTTAAATTAACATAAGCGGCAAGACCATGCAAGAATGTACGCAAATATGGCAAGAGCAAGGTGAGGGTTATTACATCCTACCCCCCTTAAAGAAGTTTGGTCCCCAAACTTAGATTACCTTGTTCCCAGAACAACTCCGGATAACGGACTCTCATGTCCTCTTCCTTTTCCCACGTGGCTTCTGTGCCATAATGCTCCTTCCATTCGACCTTTACCATCGGTATCGATCTGTTCCTCAATTGCTTCACTTGTCGGTCGATAATTCTCATTGGCCTTTCTTCGTAGCCCAGATTCTCATTAACTGCGATTTCAGAATGATCAATTACATGCAGTGGATCTCGGATGTACTTTCTCAACATCGAAACATGAAACACATTGTGGACTTGGCTCAAATCTGGCGGCAAAGCAAGTCTGTAGGCAACGGAATTAATTCTCTCAAGAATTTCAAATGGCCCAATATAGCGGGGTGCTAACTTACCTTTCTTTCCAAATCTGGAAACTCCTTTCATTGGTGAGACTTTCAGGAATACATGATTCCCAACTTCGAACTCTACCTCATTCCTTCTCTGATCGGCGTAGCTCTTTTGTCGGCTCTGGGCAGTTTTAATCCTCTGTTGGATAAGTTTAATCTTTTCTGTTGTCACTTGAATCAATTCGGGACCAAGCAAAGTTCTGTCCCCGACTTCGGTCCAACATATCGGCGACCTACATTTTCTTCCATACAAGGCTTCATACGGCGCCATGCCAATGCTAGCTTGGTAACTGTTATTGTAAGCGAATTCCACTAAAGGCAAATGTGTTCCCCAACTTTCTTGGAAATCCAATACACAAAGTCTCAGCATATCTTCGAGTGTCTGAATTGTCCTCTCTGTCTGCCCATCTGTCTGGGGATGAAAGGCTGTACTAAACCTCAGCTCGGCTCCGAAAGCTCTCTGAAGACTCTTCCAAAATCCAGAAACAAATTTAGGATCTCGGTCTGAAACAATTGATATCGGCACTCCATGAAGTCTGATAATCTCGTTCACATATAGCAAGGCAAGTTGATTGGCGTTGAAGGTAGCCTTAACGGGTAGAAAGTGTGCTGACTTAGTTAACCTATCCACAACAACCCAAATTGAATCCATACTCTTTGGTGTTCTCGGCAACCCAATCACAAAATCCATGGAGATGTGCTCCCATTTCCACTCAGGAATCGGCAAAGGTTGAAGAAGTCCTGCTGGTCTTTGATGTTCTGCCTTCACTTGCTGACAATGTAAACACTGGGACACAAATTCGGCTATTTCTCTCTTCATATTTGGCCACCAGAAGGTCTGTTTCATATCTTGATACATCTTGGTGTTCCCTGGGTGGACAGCAAACTTGGAACCATGAGCTTCCTGCAAAATCTTTTTCTTCAGCTCTGGAATGTCGGCCACACATAACCTTCCTTCAAACTTGAGTACTTGGTTTTCGATGGTATACCCTGGTCTCGGCTTCGTGTCAATCTCCTCGGAAATTTTCTTGAGGAAGTTATCCTCCATCTGTCTTGTCTTTACTTCATTAACGATAGTCGGTTCTGCTGACATCACGGTTAAACACGCCAAATTTCCATCTGACTTCCTGCTCAAAGCGTCGGCTACACTGTTGGCTTTACCGGGGTGATATTGAATTTGCATATCGTAGTCTTTTAACAACTCAAGCCACCTTCTCTGCCTCAAATTCAGTTCCTTCTGAGTGAATAGATATTTTAAGCTCTTATGATCTGTGAAAACCTGACAAGTAGCTCCATACAAATAGTGACGCCAAATCTTTAAAGCAAATACCACGGCCGCCAATTCTAAGTCATGGGTAGGATAGTTTTTCTCATGAGGTTTCAACTGACGAGATGCATAAGCTATAACTTTACCCTTCTGCATTAATACACAACCCAAACCCTTATGCGATGCATCACTATAGACATGAAACTCTTCGTTACCTGTTGGGAGTACGAGCACTGGCGCTGTAACTAACCTCGTCTTCAGTTCCTGGAAGGCTGACTCCCGATCTTTAGTCCATTCATACAGTGTTCCCTTCTGAGTCAGTTGCGTCAATGGAATTGCAATCCTGGAGAAATCTTTCACAAACTTTCTGTAATAACCTGCCAAACCCAGAAAACTACGAATCTCGGACACATTAGCCGGTCTCGGCCAATTCACTACGGCTTCGATTTTGCTAGGATCAACTGAGATACCCTCTTCACTAATCACATGACCTAAGAATGAGATAGTAGGAAGCCAAAACTCACACTTGTTAAACTTAGCATACAATCTCCGTTCTCTCAAAATCTGCAAGGCAAGTCTCAAGTGATTTTCGTGTTCAGTCTTACTCTTGGAATAGATCAAGATATCGTCGATGAAGACAACTACAAACTCATCTAAATACGGCTTGAAGACTCTGTTCATCAAATCCATAAATGCAGCAGGGGCATTAGTCACTCCAAAAGGCATTACTAAAAACTCGTAGTGGCCATATCTTGTTCGAAAGGCAGTCTTCTCGACATCTTCGGCTTTAACCTTAAGCTGATGGTAACCAGACCTAAGGTCGATCTTAGAAAAGACTCGCGCTCCTTGTAATTGGTCAAGCAGATCATCAATTCTAGGTAACGGGTACTTGTTCTTAATGGTGACCTTATTAAGTTCTCTATAGTCGATACACAAACGGAGTGTGCCATCCTTCTTTTTAACAAATAGAACAGGTGCTCCCCATGGTGAAGTGCTCGGCCTAATAAATCCCTTATCTAACAACTCTTGCAATTGCAGTTTCAATTCTCTAAGTTCAGCGGGGGCCATCCTATAAGGTGGTTTGGAGATCGGCTGCGTTCCCGATATAATATCGACCGTAAACTCTATTTCTCTATCGGTCAAGTGGCCAGGCAATTCATCCGGAAAGACGTCGGGGAAATCACTAACAATCGGGATGTCGGCCAAGTTAACATTTCCATTCTGATCACTCAGTATACTACACAAGTAACCTCGACACCCTTTCTGAATCAACTTACAGGCCTTAATGGACGAAATCAAGTATGGTGGGGGCACTATCCCTTTACCCTGGAAAATAACCTCGGCTAGGTTTGGGGGTCTCAAGGTGACACTTTTCGAAACACAATTAATAGATGCATTGTTCGCGACTAACCAATCCATTCCCAGTATAATATCAAAATGAGCTAGGTCTAGAGGCATCAGATCTACTAACAGTTCAACATTTTCAATCACAACAATACATGCTCTGTAAATGGATGCAACAATCATAGATCTCCCAGATGGAGTAGATACAGACAACACATAATCAAGGGGCTCTAGTTCTCTATTAATTTTCTCAGCAAACTTGGTAGATATAAACGAATGAGTAGAACCCGAATCAATTAACACATAAGCATCTTGGGAGCAAATTAGTAAAATACCTGACACCACTGCCTCAGCATTCTGAGTGTCTCCTGGTACTAATGCAAACACTCTGCCCTGTCTCATCTGTACTCTCCCAGCATTTCCTTTCTGAACGGAACCCGAGATATTTTCTCCTTTCTTGTTGTTATCAGTCTTTGTTTTGGGGCAATCCCTCACATAATGGCCCATCTCGCCACATTCATAACAGGCTCCAGACGTTCGTCGGCAGATCCCGAAATGCTGTTTCCCACAATCCGAACACGTCGGTTTAACACTCCCTTCCTGCCTTAGGTTACCAGTACTGTCCATGTTCGTTCTCTTCTTGGTGTTCAGCTGTCCTCGGCGATTGTCGTAGTTCTGTCTCTTTCGCTGGTTTTCTCCCGAGCTCTGGTATCGGTTCAAATTAGCTTCGGCGTGAATGGCTTTGTCCAATACTTCGGCGTAAGTCGGCATATCGAGTAAACTCACCCTGTCTTGAATCGGTCCACGAAGCCCACACTCGAACTTCCTGGCCTTCATATATTCGTCGTTGGTCATGTGAGGTACAAACCTTACCAGTTCAGTAAAAGCGCGGTCATATTCCGCCACTGTTCTGTTGCCTTGCGTCAGAGTATGAAATTCGGTAGCCTTGCGGTTTCGAACACTTAGGGGAAAATGTTTCTTGTAGAACAACTCTAAAAATCGGGTCCAGGTCAGATCTGGATTGCTCCCTCTAACCATCACCCACCATCTGCGAGCATCATCATCCAATGTGAATGCTGCCAACGTCACTTTCTGAGCGTCGGTGCTAGGGAAGATCTCGAACAACTTCTCCATTTCTAAAACCCATGCCTCAGCCTTCATCGGCTCTATACCCCCAGAAAATCTCGGTGGTCTCATTTTCTTGAATTCTCTGATCAAAGCTATCGTGCCATCCCCATATAAGGCGGGTTGCGGGGGAATCTGCGGCACAGGAGGAGGTGGAGGTGGAGCTACATTTCGGCCGTTGGTCTGCTCGGCCTGAGTCGACGTAGCACTAGCGAACTGCTGTCTGGTTTGCCTCAACTCACGGGCCAAACCTTCAACTAATCTTTCCAATCTGTCCATTCTATCTTCGGGCTGATCTCGGCCAAGTGGTGGTCTACCTCTCCTCATGATACTATGAGTATGCAAGGTATGACTTTAAAACAATTAAGCAAATAACCACATAGGCAAGCAACAAATAAACACATCAAGACAATGCACATTTCGTTCAAATAACAAATACCATGATGCAACTCTAACATCTTTCTAAGGGAAATCCTATGCTCTTCAGGACTCAAAGTGTGTGAATAACGTATACCGAGGAACTTGTGCTCTGATACCACTCTGTCACGACCCCAAACCGCCCCTAGTAGTTTGGTGCCGTGATGGCCAGTAATCCGTAATTACCGAAGGCCAACCTTTCAAAACTTAACACAATCAGAGTACGAATATAGGGGGCTCACAAATGCGGAAGCGATAAATCAATTACAAGCGGTCCATAAGAGCTGTGCGTAGATTAAAGCAGTGCCAAACATTTCCAATTAACTTCACAATTTAAGTACAGCAAGGTACAAAAATACATGTTACATCTTGATCAAAAGGCTTCTCGAGCCGACATATACAAAATACAGCTAATACAAGTCAAGAAGCATGATTTTCAAGAATTCGCCGATATGCAAAACAGGGCATCGCCGACGTAAATACAAAGTAAGGCCGATAAATACACGAATCCAAAACAAGTATCCCAACGAACTAGGCGTCGCCGCCGTCCTGCTCATCACCTACATATATATAGAGGGGTGAGTACAAAACTCAGTGAATGGTACTAAAAATAAAGGTTTTACATGAATAAAGCCGAGGTCCTTCAAAACGAAACACACCAAAACTTTAGCAAGGCAAGTGATGAACCGTATTCATCGTTAAATATCGTAACATCAGCGAGACAAGGGATGAACCGTATTCATCATCAAATATCGTAACATCGGCGAGACAAGGGATGAACCGTATTCATCATCAAATATCGTAACATCGGTGAGACAAGGGATGAACCGTATTCATCATCAAATATCGTAACATCGGCGAGACAAGGGATGAACCGTATTCATCATCAAATATCGTAACATCGGCGAGACAAGGGATGAACCGTATTCATCATCAAATATCGTAACATCGGCGAGACAAGGGATGAACCGTATTCATCATCAAATATCGTAACATCGGCGAGACAAGGGATGAACCGTATTCATCATCAAATATCGTAACATCGGCGAGACAAGGGATGAACCGTATTCATCAAATAACAAAAGCTGTACGATCCGTAATCGTTTGGTCAAAAGTATTGCGAAAGTTTAGAGTCCTCCAATACAAGGGACTTGTGCACTTGGTACCGCGAAAGTTTAGAGTCCTCCAGTACAAGGGACTTGTGTTACTTAGGCCCGTAGCCCGATTTAACAAGGACCGTATCCTTTCCAAAGATGGCATCAAAACAAGGAGTATACTTGACTCATCAAACAAGAGCTATTTATTCATGCTATCAAATACTTTCATCAAACAAGCAAGCAAGATTTATCAAAACGAGTATAACATAGCTTTATCAATAATACCACTCACCTAGTTCTTCAGGTGTAGACTCAAGCAATTATCAAGGACCTACAATCACATGGCAAGTCACATTCTCAAAGCAAGCTCTATATATACATGCAAATGATCTCGGCATTCTTGCCAGATCTAAGTCAAGGACAAAACAAAACAAGCTGGGAGCTTACACACTGCTCCTGTTTCTCGAAAACACACTGGGTACAGTCCCGGGCTAAGCCGAGGTCCCGCTAAACAAGGTCAGGAAAAATCTGGGTTTTCCTTTGAAGAATATGAAGAACATGATCATTTGAAAGATGGATGCAAGTTCACAACTTGTTACAAAAATCTGAGTTTCATGCCAAGAGTTCAAAATAGGGACCTGGGTACCCGTTCAAGAAAGTCATGCAAGAACAAAACACAAAACATGGTTTTCGTTCCAAACTCTTCGATCAAAATGGGACTTTGTTCAAGAACACATGAAAAACCATTTTCTCTTTCTAAAACCAACTTCAAAACGATGCATGACATGCAAAACAGATCCGATCATGCAATGCAGCTAGATATTCAGCAAGAACAACCAAAGGAGATCAAGATTCTAACCTCAAAACTCGGATCTAACGGTTCAAGCCACAAAGATCAAGCTTGGAAGACTACTCTCACTCAAGAACTCTTCTTCCTCCTCTCTAGAGCTTCTCTCTCTAAAACAAAGATTTGAGACAAGAAATGATTTGTTTCAAGGTCTGTCGGCTGCTTTAACAAACAGCTCGGACACGTGGCATTACCGGGTTGGTTCAGCTCCAAAAAGGTGATTGATGGACAAGACAAGCCTCTGACAAAGCTTATGCAGCAAGCTCGGGTAAGACACATCGGCAACAAGATGACATCGGCTCAAAACAAGGATCCAACAACGGGATGGAAAAACATCGGCTAGGGAGGACGACGCTTGACTAAGCTGTGCCACACCTTGGCCGGGGTGCGCCACATCTCGGCCTAGGCCATACCTGCCTGCGGACAAGGTTCAAGTGCAAAACATCTCGGCAATGAATGCCCGAGGTGAAGATGGGGTTGAACAAGATCTCAAGATGGTTCTAAGTACAAAGGGTCAAAGGCGGACTAAGCTCAGGATGATCTCGGCTACACACACACACTAAGCAAGGAACAAAATCATGCAAGCAACTTAAGCAAATCAAGCCAAGATAAAACCTTTAAATTAACATAAGCGGCAAGACCATGCAAGAATGTACGCAAATATGGCAAGAGCAAGGTGAGGGTTATTACATTAACCCAGGTCTCCGCTCGAGCGTAAAACACCCCGCTCGAGCGTCCACTCACAGACTTCCGCTCGAGCGGCCAACCTCCCGCTCAAGCGCAGAATGCACTCGCCCAGCACTTTTTGCAGAACCAGGCCTCCGCTCGAGCTTCCAACTCTACGCTCGAGCGTCACTCAGACAACCCCGCTCGAGCGTCCAATTCCACGCTCGAGCGTACAATGCTGCACAGGAAAAATACTGAATAGGTGTATTCCCCGCTCGAGCGCCAACACCTCCGCTCGAGCGGACAGGCCAAAAATCTGGGCAACTAGTTTTGGTTTCTAAACTCAACCAACCTGAAACAAATCCGCCCAACACATCCTATAACTCAAATACATAGTAAAAAGGATGTAAACAAGATAATAAACAACTACTAACATCCACGGACACATGTCCGGATCACTGTACAACAAGGGTAAACCCGGGATATTGAAAATTTATTGAGAATTTTCTTAGAATTTATTGAAAATTTTCTTAGAGTAATTTACTTTGAATTTGTTGAGTAATTCACCGATAATTAACTGAGCAATTTATAGAGAATTTATTGAAAATTTAACGAATAATTAACAGAGTAATTTGCTGAGTAATTTTTAAAAAAAATTCTGTGAATTTACTGAGTAATTTGCCAAGAATTTATACAAAATTTTCTGAGAATTTGCAGAGTAATTTACTCATAATTTACTGTGTAACTCACAAAAAAATTTCTAATGATTTTCTAAGAATTTACACAGAATTTTCTAACAATTTACTGAATAATTTTCTGAGAATTTTGCATGTAATTTATTGAGAATTTTACCGAGTAATGTAATGAGAATTTACTAAGAATCTACCGATAATTTACTGAGTAATTTATTGAGATTTTACTGCGAATCGACTAAGAAATTTACTGATAAATTGTTAAGTTCTTCACTGGGTAATTTAGTTGGAAATTTCTATGTAATTTATTGAGAATTTACTGAGTAAGTTACTAAGAATTTATTGATAATTTACTTAGACTTTATGGATTAATTTATTGGGAATTTACTAAGTAATTTACTTAGAATTTATTGAATAATTTACTGAGAATTTACAGGAAATTCACGAATTAATGTTCGAATAATTTACTGAGAATTAACAAAGTAATTCACGATTTTTTTTTATAATTTTATGAGTAATTTACTATGAATTTACTAAGTAATTTATCAAGAATTTATATAGAATTTTCTTGGAAATTATTGAAAATTTTCTGAGTAATTTATTTAGAATTTATTAAATAATTTACTGAAAATTTACAGATAATTCACAAAGTAATTTATAGAGAATTTATTGAAAACTTAATGAGTAATTTATTGAGAATTTACGGAGTAATTTGCTGAATAATTTACTAAGAAATTACTTATAATTTACCAAGAATTTATATAGAATTTCTTGAGAATTTATTGACTAATTTGCTCAAAATTTACTGATTAATTCCCAAAAAAAAATTCTTGTAATTTTTTGAGAATTTACTCAGAATTTTCTGATAAATTACTAAGAATTTGCTGAATAATTTATAGAGAATTTTACGTGTAAATTTACTGAGAAATTTCCTGAGTAATTTACTGAGAATTTATCGAGTAATTTACTGATAAATTACTGAATAATTAACTCATTAATTTACTTGTAATTTACTGAGAATTTAAGGAGTAATTTATTGAGAATTTACTCAGTAATTTGCTTAGAATTTATTAAATAATTAATAAGAATTTACAGATAATTTACTGCGTTATTTTCTTGGAATTTACAGAGTAATTTTCTAATAATTTACTGAGTAATTTACTAAGTAATTGACCAAGAATTTTTTGAGAACTTATCGATAATTAACTGAGTAATTTACTGGGAATTTACCTAGTAATTTACAGATAAATTTAGTGAGTAATTCACCGAATAATTTACTATGAATTTACTTAGTAATTTATTTAGAATTTACTCAGTAAATTACTAAGAGTTTATTGAGAATTTACTGGGAATTTGTTGAGTAATTTTCTAGGAACTTACCAATCATTTACGAAGCAATTTACTGAGAATTTACCGAGTAATTTACCACAAATTTACTATAACTTTAACGGTAATTTGCTGAGTAATTTATTAAGAATTTCTGTGAATTTATTGAAAATTTTCAGAGTAATTTACTTTGAATTTATTGAGTAATTCACCGATAATTGATTGCGTGATTTATAGAGAATTTATTGAAAATTTAATGAATAATTTACAGAGTAATTTGCGGAGTACTTTTTAAAAAAAATTCTGTGAATTTACTGAGTAATTCACAAAAAAATTTCTAATGATTTTCTAAGAATTTACACAGACTTTTCTAACAATTTAATAAGAATTTACTGAATAATTTTCTGAGAATTTTGCGTGTAATTTATTGAGAATTTTACTAAGTAATGTAATGAGAATTTCCTGAGAATCTATTGAGTAATTTACTAAGAATCTACCGATAATTTACTGAGTAATTTATTGAGATTTTACTGCGAATTGACTAAGAAATTTACTGATAAATTGTTAAGTTCTTCACTGCATAATTTAGTTGGAAATTTCTAAGTAATTTATTGAGAATTTACTGAGTAAGTTACTAAGAATTTATTGATAATTTACGTAGACTTTATGGATTAATTTATTGAGAATTTACTAAGTAATTTACTTAGAATTTATTTAATAATTTAGTGAGAATTTATAAAGTAATTTACTGAGAATTTACAGGAAATTCACTAATTAATGTTCGAATAATTTACTGAGTAATTTACTGAGAATTAACAAAGTAATTCACGAATTTTTTTTTTGATAATTTTATGAGTAATTTACTATGAATTTACTGAGTAATTTACCAAGAATTTATACAGAATTTTCTTGGAAATTATTAAAAATTTTCTGACTAATTTATTTAGAATTTATTAAATAATTTACTGAAAATTTACAGATAATTTACAAAGTAATTTATAGAGAATTTATTTAAAACTTAACGAGTAATTTATTGAGAAATTACGGAGTAATTTGCTGAATAATTTACTAAGAAATTACTTTGAATTTACCAAGAATTTATATAGAATTTTCTGAGAATTTATTGAGTAATTTACTCATAATTTACTGATTAATTCACAAAAAATATTCTTGTAATTTTTTGAGAATTTACTCAGAATTTTCTGTGAAATTGCAAAGAATTTGCTGAATAATTTATAGAGAATTTTACGTGTAATTTACTGAGAAATTTCCTGAGTAATTTACTGAGAATTTACTAAGTAGTTTACTGGTAATTTACTGAGTAATTAATAGAGAATTTACCAATAATTTACTAAGTAATTTACAGAGAATTTATCGAGTAATTTACTGATAAATTACTGAATAATTAACTCATTAATTTACTTGTAATTTACTGAGAATTTAAGGAGTAATTTATTGAGAATTTACTCAGTAATTTGCTTAGAATTTATTAAATAATTTACTAAGAATTTACAGATAATTTACTGTGTTATTTTCTTGGAATTTATAGAGTAATTTTCTAATAATTTACTGAGTAATTTACTAAGTAATTGACCAAGAATTTTTTTAGAACTTATCGATAATTAACTGAGTAATTTACTGGGAATTTACCTAGTAATTTACAGATAAATTTAGTGAGTAATTCACCGAATAATTTACTATGAATTTACTTAGTAATTTCTTTAGAATTTACTCAGTAAATTACTAAGAGTTTATTGAGAATTTACTGAGAATTTATTGAGTAATTTTCTTGGAACTTACCAATCATTTATGAAGCAATTAACTGAGAATTTACCAAGTTATTTACCGCGAATTTACTATAACTTTAATGGTAATTTGTTGAGTAATTTATTGAGAATTTACTATGAATTTAATAAGTAATTTACTCATAATTTATTAAGAATTTTCTTAGAATTTATTGAAAATTTTCGGAGTAATTTACTTTGAATTTGTTGAGTAATTCACCGATAATTAACTGAGTAATTTATAGAGAATTTATTGAAAATTTAATGAATAATTTACAGAGTAATTTGCTGAGTAATTTTTTTTAAAAATTCTGTGAATTTACTGAGTAATTTACCAAGAATTTATACAAAATTTTCTGAGAATTTACAGAATAATTTACTCATAATTTACTGAGTAATTCACAAAAAAAAATTCTAATGATTTTCTAAGAATTTACACAGAATTTTCTAACAATTTACTAAGAATTTACTGAATAATTTTCTAAGAATTTTGCATGTAATTTATTGAGAATTTTACTGAGTAATGTAATGAGAATTTACTGAGAATTTATAGAGTAATTTACTAAGAATCTACCGATAATTTACTGAGTAATTTATTGAGATTTTAATGCGAATTGACTAAGAAATTTACTGATAAATTGTTAAGTTCTTCACTGGGTAATTTAGTTGGAAATTTCTAAGTAATTTATATAGAATTTACTGAGTAAGTTAGTAAGAATTTATTGATAATTTACTTAGACATTAAGGATTAATTTATTGAGAATTTATTAAGTAATTTACTTAGAAGTTATTGAATAATTTACTAAGAATTTATAAAGTAATTTACTGAGAATTTATCGAAAATTCACTAATTAATGTTCGAATAATTTACTGAGTAATTTACTGAGAATTAACAAAGTAATTCACGAATTTTTTTTTTGATAATTTTATGAGTAATTTACTATGAATTTACTAAGTAATTTATCAAGAATTTATACAGAATTTTTTCGAAATTATTGAAAATTTTCTGAGTAATTTATTTAGAATTTATTAAATAATTTGTTGAAAATATACAGATAATTTACAAAGTAATATATAGAGAATTTATTGAAAACTTAACGAGTAATTTATTGAGAATTTACAGAGTAATTTGCTGAATAATTTAATAAGAAATTACTTTGAATTTAGCAAGAAATTATATAGAATTTTCTGAGAATTTATTGAGTAATTTACTCATAATTTACTGATTAATAAACAAAAAATATTCTTGTAATTTTTTGAGAATTTACTCAGAATTTTTTGATTAATTGCTAAGAATTTGCTAAATAATTTATAGAGAATTTTACGTGTAATTTACTGAGAAATTTCCTGAGTAATTTAGTGAGAATTTACTAAGTAATTTACTGAGTAATTTACAGAGAATTTTTCGAGTAATTTACTGATAAATTACTGAATAATTCACTCATTAATTTACTTGTAATTTACTGAGAATTTAAGGAGTAATTTATTGAGAATTTACTCAGTAATTTTGTTAGAATTTATTAAATAATTTACTAAGAATTTACAGAGTAATTTTCTAATAATTTACTAAGTAATTGACCAAGAATTTTTTTAGAACTTATGGATAATTAACTGAGTAATTTACTGAGAATTTACCTAGTAATTTACATAAACTTTTAGTGAGTAATTCACCGAATAATTTACTATGAATTTACTTAGTAATTTATTTAGAATTTACTCAGTATATTACTAATAGTTTATTGAGAATTTACTGAGAATTTGTTGAGTAATTTTCTAGGAACTTACCATTCATTTACGAAGCAATTTACTGAGAATTTACCGAGTTATTTACCTCGAATTTACTATAACTTTAATGGTAATTTGCTGAGTAACTTATTGAGAATTTACTGTGAATTTAATGAGTAATTTACTCAAAATTTATGTAGAATTTTCATAGAATTTATTGAGTAATTCACCGATAATTAACTGAGTAATTTATAGAGAATTTATTGAAAATTTAACGAATAATTTACAGAGTAATTTGATGAGTAATTTACCAAAAATTTATACAAACTTTTCTGAGAATTTACAGAGTAATTCACTCATAATTTACTGAGTAATTCACAAAAAAATTTCTAATGATTTTCTAAGAATTTACACAAAATTTTCTAACAATATACTAAATAATTTTCTGAGAATTTTGCGTGTAATTTATTGAGAATTTTACTGAGTAATGTAATCAGAATTTATTGAGTAATTTACTAAGAATCTACCGATAATTTACTGCGTAATTTATTGAGATTTTACTACGAATTGACTAAGAAATTTAATGATAAATTGTTAAGTTCTTCACTGGGTAAATTAGTTTGAAATTTCTAAGTAATTTATGGAGAATTTACTGAGTAAGTTACTAAGAATTTATTGATAATTTACTTAGACTTTATGGATTAATTTATTGAGAATTTACTAAGTAATTTACTTAGAATTTATTGAATAATTTGTTGAGAATTTACAGGAAATTCACTAATTAATGCTTAAATAATTTACTGAGCAATTTACTGAAAATTAACAAAGTAATTCACGAATTTTTTTTTGATAATTTTATGAGTAATTTACTCTGAATTTACTGAGTAATTTACCAAGAATTTATACAGAATTTTCTTCAAAATTATTGAAAATTTTCTGAGTAATTTATTTAGAATTTATTAAATAATTTACTGAAAATTTACAGATAATTTACAAAGTAATGTATAGAGAATTTATTGAAAACTTAACGAGTAATTTAATGAGAATTTACAGAGTAATTTGCTGAATAATTTACTAAGAAATTACTTTAAATTTAGCAAGAAATTATATAGAATTTTCTGAGAATTTATTGAGTAATTTACACATAATTTACTGATTAATTCACAAAAAATATTCTTGTAATTTTTTGAGAATTTACTCAGAATTTTCTGATAAATTGCTAAGAATTTGCTGAATAATTTATAGAGAATTTTACGTGTAATTTACTGATAAATTTCCTGAGTAATTTAGTGAGAATTTACTAAGTAATTTACTAAGTAATTAACAGAGAATTTACCAATAATTTACTGAGTAATTTATAGAGAATTTTTCGGGTAATTTACTGATAAATTACGGAATAATTCACTCATTAATTTACTTGTAATTTATTGAGAATTTAAGGAGTAATTTATTGAGAATTTACTCAGTAATTTGGTTAGAATTTATTAAATAATTTACTAAGAATTTACAGAGTAATTTTCTAATAATTTACTAAGTAATTAACCAAGAATTTTTTGAGAACTTATCGATTATTAACCGAGTAGTTTATTGAGAATTTACCTAGTAATTTAAAGATAAATTTAGTGAGTAATTCACCGAATAATTTACTATGAATTTACTTAGTAATTTATTTAGAATTTACTCAGTAAATTACTAAGAGTTTAATGAGAATTTACTGAGAATTTGTTGAGTAATTTTCTAGGAACTTACCAATCGTTTACGAAGCAATTTACTGAGAATTTACCGAGTTATTTACCACGAATTTACTATAACTTTAATGGTAATTTGCTGAGTAATTTATTGAGAATTTACTGTAAATTTAATGAGTAATTTACTCAAAATTTATTGAGAATTTTCATAGAATTTATTGAAAATTTTCAGAGTAATTTACTTTGAATTTATTGAGTAATTCACCGATAATTAACTGAGTAATTTATATAGAATTTAATGAAAATTTAACGAATAATTTACAGAGTAATTTGATGAGTAATTTACCAAGAATTTATACAAAATTTTCTGAGAATTTACAGAGTAATTTACTCATAATTTACTGAGTAATTCACAAAAAAATTTCTATTGATTTTCTAAGAATTTACACAGAATTTTCTAACAATATACTGAATAAATTTCTGAGAATTTTGTGTGTAATTTATTGAGAATTTTACTGAGTAATGTAATGAGAATTTATTGAGTAATTTACTAAGAATCTACCTATAATTTACTGAGTAATTTATTGAGATTTTACTGCGAATTGACTAAGAAATTTTTTGATAAATTGTTTAGTTCTTCACTGGGTAATTTAGTTGGAAATTTCTAAGTAATTTATTGAGAATTTACTGAGTAAGTTACTAAGAATTTATTGATAATTTACATAGACTTTATGAATTAATTTATTGAGAATTTACTAAGTAATTTACTTAGAATTTAATGAATAATTTGTTGAGAATTTACAGGAAATTCACTAATTAATGTTCGAATAATTTACAAAGTAATTTACTGAGAATTAACAAAGTAATTCATGAATTTTTTTCTGATAATTTTATGAGAAATTTACTATGAATTTACTGAGTAATTTACCAAGAATTTATACAGAATTTTCTTGGAAATTATTGAAAATTTTCTGAGTAATTTATTTGGAATTTATTAAATAATTTACTGAAAATTTACAGATAATTTACAAAGTAATTTATAGAGAATTTATTGAAAACTTAACGAGTAATTTATTGAGAATTTACGGAGTAATTTGCTGAATAATTTACTAAGAAATTACTTTGAATTTACCAAGAATTTATATAGAATTTTCTGAGAATTTATTGAGTAATTTACTCATAATTTATTAATTAATTCACAAAAAATATTCTTGTAATTTTTTGAGAATTTACTCTGAATTTTCTGATAAATTGCAAAGAATTTGCTGAATAATTTATAGAGAATTTTACGTGTAATTTACTGAGAAATTTCCTGAGTAATTTAGTGAGAATTTACTAAGTAATTTACTGGTAATTTACTGAGTAATTAACAGAGAATTTACCAATAATTTACTAAGTAATTTACAGAGAATTTATCGAGTAATTTACTGATAAATTACTGAATAATTCGCTCATTAATTTACTTGTAATTTACTGAGAATTTAAGGAGTAATTTATTGAGAATTTACTCAGTAATTTGCTTAGAATTTATTAAATAATTTACTAAGAATTTACAGATAATTTACTGTGTTATTTTCTTGGAATTTACAGAGTAATTTTCTAATAATTTACTGAGTAATTTACTAAGTAATTGACCAAGAATTTTTTGAGAACTTATCGATAATTAACTGAGTAATTTACTGGGAATTTACCTAGTAATTTACAGATAAATTTAGTGAGTAATTCACCGAATAATTTACTATGAATTTACTTAGTAATTTATTTAGAATTTACTCAGTAAATTACTAAGAGTTTATTGAGAATTTACTGAGAATTTATTGAGTAATTTTCTAGGAACTTACCAATCATTTACGAAGCAATTTACTGAGAATTTACCGAGTTATTTACCTCGAATTTACTATAACTTTAATGGTAATTTGCTGAGTAATTTACTCATAATTTATTGAGAATTTTCATAAAATTTATTGAAAATTTTCAGAGTAATTTAGTTTGAATTTATTGAGTAATTCACTGATAATTAACTGAGTGATTTATAGAGAATTTACTAAAAATTGAACGAATAATTTACAGAGTAATTTGCTGAGTAATTTTTTTAAAAAATTCTGTGAATTTACTAAGTAATTTACCAAGAATTTGTACAAAATTTTCTGAGAATTTACAGAGTAATTTACTCATAATTTATTGAGTAATTCACAAAAAAATTTCTACTGATTTTTTAAGAATTTACACAGAATTTTCTAACAATTTACTAAACAATTTTCTGAGATTTTTGCATGTAATTTATTGAGAATTTTACTAAGTAATGTAATGAGAATTTACTAAGTAATTTATTAAGAATCTACCGATAATTTACTAAGTAATTTATTGAGATTTTACTGCGAATTGGCTAAGAAATTTACTGATAAATTGTTAAGTTCTTCACTGGGTAATTTAGTTGGAAATTTCTAAGTAATTTATTGAGAATTTATTGAGTAAGTTACTAAGAATTTATTGATAATTTACTTAGACTTTATGAATTAATTTATTGAGAATTTACTAAGTAATTTACTTAGAATTTATTGAATAATTTACTGAGAATTTATAAAGTAATTTACTGAGAATTTACAGAAAATTCACTAATTAATGTTCGAATAATTTACTGAGAATTAACAAAGTAATTCATGAATTTTTTTTTGAAAATTTTTTGAGTAATTTACTATGAATTTTCTGAGTAATTTACCAAGAATTTATACAGAATTTTCTTTGAAATTATTGAAAATTTTTTGAGTAATTTATTTAGAATTTATTAAATAATTTACTGAAAATTTACAGATTATTTACAAAGTAATGTATTGAGAATTTATTGAAAACTTAACGAGTAATTTATTGAGAATTTACGGAGTAATTTGCTGAATAATTTACGAAGAAATTGGTTTGAATTTGCCAAGAATTTATATAAAATTTTCTGAGAATTTATTGAGTAATCTACTCATAATTTACTGATTAATTCACAAAAAATATTCTTGTAATTTTTTGAGAATTTACTAAGAATTTTTTGATAAATTGCTAAGAATTTGCTAAATAATTTATTGAGAATTTTACGTATAATTTACTGAGAAATTTCCTGAGTAATTTAGTGAGAATTTACTAAGTAATTTACTGGTAATTTACTGAGTAATTAACAGAGAATTTACTGAGTAATTTACAGAGAATTTATCGAGTAATTTACTGATAAATTACTGAATAATTCACTCATTAATTTACTTGAAATTTACTAAGAATTTAAGAAGTAATTTATTGAGAATTTACTCAGTAATTTGCTTAGAATTTATTAAATAATTTACTAAGAATTTACAGATAATTTACTGTGTTATTTTCTTGGAATTTACAGAGTAATTTTCTAATAATTTATTGAGTAATTTACTAAGTAATTGACCAAGAATTTTTTTAGAACTTATCGATAATTAACTGATTAATTGACTGGGAATTTACCTAGTAATTTACAGATAAATTTAGTGAGTAATTCACCGAATAATTTACTATGAATTTACTTAGTAATTTATTTAGAATTTACTCAGTAAATTACTAAGAGTTTATTGAGAATTTACTGAGAATTTGTTGAGTAATTTTCTAGGAATTTACCAATCATTTACGAAGCAATTTACTGAGAATTTTTCGAGTTATTTACCTCGAATTTACTATAACTTTAATGGTAATTTGCTGAGTAATTTATTGGGAATTTTCTTAGAATTTATTGAAAATTTTCAGAGTAATTTACTTTGAATTTGTTGAGTAATTCACCGGTAATTAACTGAGTAATTTAGAGAGAATTTATTGTAAATTTAACGAATAATTTACAGAGTAATTTGCTGAGTAATTTTTTTAAAACATTCTTTGAATTTACTGAGTAATTTACCAATAATTTATACAAAATCTTCTAAGAATTTACAAAGTAATTTACTTATAATTTACTGAGTAACTCACAAAAAAATTTCTAATGATTTTCTTAGAATTTACACAGAATTTTCTCACAATTTACTGAATAATTTTCTGAGAATTTTGCGTGTAATTTATTGAGAATTTTACTGAGTAATGTAATGAGAATTTACTGAGAATTTATTGAGTAATTTACTAAGAATCTACCGATAATTTACTAAGTAATTTATTGAGATTTTACTGCGAATTGACTAAGAATTTTACTGATAAATTGGTAAGTTCTTCACTGGGTAATTTAGTTGGAAATTTCTAAGTAATTTATTGAGAATTTACTGAGTAAGTTACTAAGAATTTATTGATAATTTACTTAGACTTTATGGATTAATTTATTGAGAATTTACTAAGTAATTTACATAGAATTTATTGAATAATTTACTGAGAATTTATAAAGTAATTTACTGAGAATTTACAGGAAATTCACTAATTAATGTTCGAATAGTTTACTGAGTAATTTACTGAAAATTAACAAAGTAATTCACGATTTTTTTTTTGACAATTTTATGAGTAATTTACTACGAATTTACTGAGTAATTTACCAAGAATTTATATAGAATTTTCTTGGAAATTATTGAAAATTTTCTGAGTAATTTTTTTAGAATTTATTAAATAATTTACTGAAAATTTACAGATAATTTACATAGTAATTTATAGAGAATTTATTGAAAACTTATCGAGTAATTTATTGAGAATTTACGGAGTAATTTGCTGAATAATTTACTAAGAAATTACTTTGAATTTACCAAGAATTTATATAGAATTTTCTGAGAATTTATTGAGTAATTTACTTAATAATTTATAGAGAATTTTACGTTTAATTTACTGAGAAATTTCCTGAGTAATTAACAGGGAATTTACCAATAATTTACTGGTTAATTTACAGAGAATTTATCGAGTAATTTACTGATAAATTACTGAATAATTCACTCATTAATTTACTTGAAATTTACTGAGAATTTAAGGAGTAATTTATTGAGAATTTACTCAGTAATTGGCATAGAATTTATTAAATAATTTACTAAGAATTTACAGATAATTTACTGTGTTATTTTCTTGGAATTTACAGAGTAATTTTCTAATAATTTACTGAGTAATTTACTAAGTAATTGACCAAGAATTTTTTGAGAACTTATCGATAATTAACTGAGCAATTTACTTGGAATTTACCTAGAAATTTACAGATAAATTTAGTGAGTAATTCACCGAATAATTTACTATGAATTTACTTAGTAATTTATTTAGAATTTACTCAGTAAATTACGAAGAGTTTAATGAGAATTTACTGAGAATTTGTTGAGTAATTTTCTAGGAACTTACCAATCATTTACGAAGCAATTTACTGAGAATTTACCGAGTTATTTACCTCGAATTTACTATAACTTTAATGGTAATTTATTGAGTAATTTATTAAGAATTTACTGTGAATTTAATGAGTAATTTTCTCATAATTTATTGAGAATTTTCTTAGAATTTATTGAAAATTTTCAGAGTAATTTACTTTGAATTTGTTGAGTAATTCACCGATAATTAACTGAGTGATTTATAGAGAATTGATTGAAAATTTAACGAATAATTTACAGAGTAATTTCCTGAGTAATTTTTTTAAAAAATTTTGTGAATTTACTGAGTAATTTACCAAGAATTTGTACAAAATTTTCTGAGAATTTACAGAGTAATTTACTCATAATTTATTGAGTAATTCACAAAAAAATTTCTAATGATTTTCTAAGAATTTACACAGAATTTTCTAACAATTTACTGAATAATTTTCTGAGAATTTTTGCATGTAATTTATTGAGAATTTTACTGAGTAATGTAATGAGAATTTACTGAGTAATTTACTAAGAATCTACCGATAATTTACTGAGTAATTTACTGAGAATTTACAGGAAATTCACTAATTAATGTTCAAATAATTTACTGAGTAATTTACTGAGAATTAACAATGTAATTCATGATTTTTTTTTTGATAATTTTATGAGTAATTTACTATGAATTTACTGAGTAATTTACCAAGAATTTATACAGAATTTTCTTTGAAATTATTGAAATTTTTTTGAGTAATTTATTTAGAATTTATTAAATAATTTACTGAAAATTTACAGCTAATTTACAAAGTAATTTATAGAGAATTTATTGAAAACTTAACAAGTAATTTATTGAGAATTTACGGAGTAATTTGCTGAATAATTTACTAAGAAATTACTTTGAATTTACCAAGAATTTATATAGAATTTTCTGAGAATTTATTGAGTAATTTACTCATAATTTACTGATTAATTCACAAAAAATATTCTTGTAATTTTTTGAGAATTTACTAAGAATTTTCTGATAAATTACTAAGAGTTTGTTGAATAATTTATAGAGAATTTTCTGTGTAATTTACTGAGAAATTTCCTGAGTAATTTAGTGAGAATTTACTAAGTAATTTACTGCTAATTTACAGATTAATTAACCGAGAATTTACTAATAATTTTGTAAGAACCCGCATTTTTTTTCATCTTAATCATGTTCATGAGCATCTGTGTGATTATGACTAGTTTAGCTTGCATGTGTGTGTTGCGATTTGTTTCGTTGAGTTAATGTGATCCATGCCTTGTTTTGAAGCCTTGAGATTTGTCTAAGTGTAGTATGCTTGTCTTATTCCTTCCTTGATGTGAAACTTAGGTTACGCCTTGCCTGAGTTATGCTAGCCGATGTTATTCCGATGCCGAGGTCATCCTTAGTCTGGCATTAGTATCTTGAAACCCCTTGTCGACCTCAGTCCTTGCCTTGACCCCGTTATCCGAGATGTTACCTTGCACCCAAGTGATCTCGTCCTGGAGGTGGTATGACCTAGGCCGAGGTGTGGCGCATCTAGGCCAAGATGTGGCACAGCTTAGTCAAGTGTTGTCCTTCCTAGCCGAGGTCATTGTCACCTTAGTTACCGAGGTCTTTTGTTAGCCGATGTCACCCCTTGCCGGAATGCCACTCCGTGTAGCTTGTTAGATATGCCTTGTTGATCAGCCGATGTCATGGTCTGTCAGGAAGCCCATACCGCTTTGCTTGTTGAACACCCTTCCACCATGCTTTGTCTGGCCTGTCAGCCACCTTTTCAGGATGAACCCAACCAGTCGCCGCCACGTGTCTCAGCAGAGGGTTAACCCCAGAACCGGGTATAGAAAACTATCATTTAGTATCATAACCTTGTCTTGTAGAGAGAGAAACTCTAGGAGGAAGAAGGAGTTTTAGAGTGAGGAAGTAGATCTTCAAGCTTGATTCCTAGAGATCCAACCGTTAGATCCGCGTTCTAAGGTTAGATTCTTGATCTGCTCATGATGTTCTTTATGTTTATGTTATTGCATTGCATGATTGAAAATGATTTGTAAGCCATGCATCGTTTTGAAGCTCGATTCTAGAAAGAGAAAATGACATTCATGTGTTCTTCAAGAAAGTCTTGTTTTGATCCGAAAGCTTTTCGCCTAGACTCAAGTTTTGTGTTTGTTCTTGCATGATTTTCAACTACGGGTACCCAGGTCCATGTTTTCAAACTCATAGCACGAAAATCCCAGATTTGTGAGGGCAGATTATGATCAAACATTCGTATTTTTCATGTTTTCACACTCATGTTCTTCATGTTTATCAACAGAGGGAAACCCAGAGTTTCCCGACCCCTTTTCCTTGTATGTGGCCCTCGGGAACACACCTCGGCAAGGAGGTGTGGAACCTCGGCCTAGACCTGGTTGGTGCCCAGCATGTTTTCCGAAAACATTTGTGTACATGAGAGACTTGTTTGAAAGCGCATTCAATAGGCTTTGCCATGTGTTGTAGGACTTGGGCTTGTCTCGACCCCGACGTGTGAAGAACCGAGGTGAGTGGTATTTCTAATAAAGCTATGTTATAACGTTTTGTTAAAGCTTCGTTTTGCTTGTTTTGAAAAGTACTTGATCTAGCATGAATGACTATCCCTACTTGTATATTAAACGCTATCTTGTTTTGATGACATGTCTTGAAAGTCCTTAGCTGCAGGGGACTATAATGCAACTGCACTCTTGTCTTGAAAGTCCTTAGCTGCAGGGGACTATAATGCAACTGCACTCTTGTCTTGAAAGTCCTTAGCTGCAGGGGACTATAATGCAACTGCACTCTTGTCTTGACAGTCCTTAGTGCTAGAGGACTCTAAACTTTCGCAGCACAGCTTGTCTTGAAAGTCCTTAGTTGCAGGGGACTATAATGCAACTGCACTCTTGTCTTGATATGTCATCACCCTTGAAATAAGTAGATGTTATTGACATCCAAAGAACTTGAAAGCCGGCAAATGAACTTGACTTTTCCCTTGATTGTAAAGTATACTACGTATTGTTTTGTAAGAAATCTTGGATATCAATCATGCAAAAACCTTTATTTCTAATATCATTCACTGAGTATCCAAGCTCACCCTCTCTATATATATGTAGGTGATGAACAAGAAGGCATTGAGGCCTAGACGTGATTGCCGATGTGTTTTGGGTGCTTTGCCGACATGTTTTGGATTTGCGTTTTGCATCGTCTTGAAGATTATGCTTCTCGGCTTATGTCTTCTTTGTTTGTTTTGGCATATGTCGGCTTGAGAAGCCTTTTGGTCAGGATGTATTTTGTATCTCATTTTGTTGTATCTAGAATTGTAAGACTTGTAAAGATGTTTGATGTATGGCATTCCATTGGACTTATGCACGGCTCTCATGGACAACCCGGTTTATATGTATATTTTGCTTCCGCTCTTGTAAGCCCCATATTTCATACTCTGATTGTGTGTGATTTTTGTAAGACGGCCTTCGGTAACCTCGGGTTACTGGCCATCACGGCACCAAACTACTAGGGGCGGTTTGGGGGCGTGACAGATTGGTATCAGAGCACAAGATCCTTGTAGTACGTTAATCACACACCTTGAGTTCTACAGAGCCTAGGATTTCCCTTAGAAGAATGTTAAGATTGCATCATATTGCTTGCTACTTGACTATGTGTGCATCGTTTTGGCCTAGACACTCGTTACTTGCATATGTGTTATTTGTTTAGTTGTTTTAAAGTCTCATCTTGCATCCCCCCCTAGCATCATGAGGAGAGGTAGACCCCCGGTTGGCCGAGATCGATCGGAAGACAGGTTGGAGAGATTGGAAAGGTTAGTCGAAGGCTTGGTTCGTGAGCAGAGGCAACCTAGGCCGCAGGATACTGGTACCACTTCTATGCATGCCGAGCAGACGAATGGCCGATATGCAGCTCCACCCCCTCCGGTGCCACAAGTGCCTCCGCAGCAAGCTTTGTATGGGAACGACACGATAACTCTAATCAGAGAGTTCAAGAAGATGAAACCGCCGAGATTTCAGGGAGGCATAGAACCAATGAAAGCCGAGGCATGGGTTTTAGAGATGGAGAAGTTGTTTGAAGTCTTCCCCAGTACAGACGCTCAGAAGGTATCTCTGGCAGCATTCACGTTAGACGACGATGCTCGTAGGTGGTGGATGATGGTCCGAGAAAGCAATCCGGGTTTAACTTGGGCAAAATTTTTGGAGTTGTTCTACAACAAGCATTTCCCCCTCAGCGTCCGAGACCGAAAGACCACGGAGTTTCAGAATCTGGTCCAAGGGAACAAGATGGTCGCAGAATACGATCGTGCCTTTACTGAACTAGCGAGATATGCGCCTCATATGGTTGACGACGAGTATCGAAAGGCGAGGAAGTTCGAAAGTGGGTTGCGTGGGCCGATACAAGATCGGGTCAATATGCTCAATATGCCGACGTACGCCGGAGTACTGGACAAGGCCATCCTGGCTGAAGCTAACTTGAACCGATACCAGAGTTCAGGTGAGGGTCAGAGGAAGAGGCAGAATTATGATAATCGCCGAGTTCCATTCAATGCCAAGAAGAAGATGAGTACGGACAGTTCCAGCAACTCCAATCAAGAAGGTAACGTTAAGCCGATGTGCGCGAGTTGTGGGAAGCTACATTTCGGGGTTTGTCGTTGGGCAACAGGAGCCTGTTATGAGTGCGGCGAGATAGGCCATCGCGTGAAGGACTGCCCGAAAGCAAGGACCGATGATGGGAAGAGGAATGGAAGCGCCTCAGGCTCTGCACAGAAGAATAACGTCGGGGGAATACAGGCGAGGCAAGGCAGAGTTTTTGCATTAGTACCAGGAGACGCCCAGAATGCCGAGGCGGTAGTGTCAGGTACCCTCTCAATTTGTTCTCAAGATGCATACGTACTGATTGATTCGGGTTCTACGCATTCATTTGTGTCCACTATATTCGCCGAGAAGTTGGATAGAGAATTAGAACCCCTTGATTATGTATTATCTGTGTCTACCCCATCTGGGAGAAATATGATTGTTACATCCATTTATAGGGCGTGTATTGCTACGATTGAGAGTGTAGAGTTGTTAGTTGATTTGATGCCATTAAGCATGACCCACTTCGATGTCATATTGGGAATGGATTGGTTAGTAGCGAACCATGCATCCATTAATTGTGTTACTAAGAGCGTCACATTGAAGACCCCAAGCCAAGCCGAGGTCGTTTTTCAGGGAAAAGAAGTAGTACCTCCACCTTACTTAATCTCATCCATGAAGGCCTACAAGTTGATCCAAAAAGGATGTAAGGGTTATTTATGCAGTATACTAAGTGATCTGAATGGAAATGTTGAGTTAGCCGACATACCCGTTGTTGAGGAATTCCCCGACGTCTTTCCGAATGAGTTACCTGGCCACCTTGTCGATAGAGAAATAGAGTTTACTGTGGACGTCTTGCCAGGAACACAACCTATCTCCAAAACACCCTACAGAATGGCTCCAGCTGAACTTAGAGAACTGAAATCGCAACTACAGGAATTGTTGGATAAGGGATTCGTCAGGCCGAGCACTTCACCGTGGGGAGCACCCGTTCTGTTTGTTAGGAAAAAGGATGGCACACTTCGTCTTTGCATTGACTACAGGGAACTTAATAAGGTAACCGTCAAGAACAAGTACCCTCTGCCTAGGATCGATGATTTACTTGATCAACTACGAGGAGCACGAGTCTTTTCCAAAATTGACCTTAGATCGGGCTACCACCAGTTGAAGGTTAAGACCGAGGACGTCGAGAAAACTGCTTTTCGGACAAGATATGGTCACTACGAATTTTTGGTAATGCCCTTCGGAGTAACCAATGCCCCAGCAGCATTCATGGACTTGATGAATAGAGTCTTTAAGCCGTATCTAGACGAGTTCGTGGTCGTTTTCATCGACGACATACTGATCTATTCCAAGAGTACGAATGAACACGGGAATCATCTGAGGCTTGCCCTACAAATCTTGAGAGATAAGGAGTTGTACGCCAAGTTGAGTAAATGTGAGTTTTGGCTTTCCAGCATCTCATTCTTAGGGCATGTGATTAATGAAGACGGTATATCAGTTGACCCCAGTAAGATTGAAGCCATTGTGAATTGGCCAGCTCCGACCAACGTGTCCGAGGTTCGTAGTTTCCTGGGTTTGGCAGGTTATTACAGAAAGTTTGTGAAGGATTTCTCGAGGATTGCAGTGCCATTGACACAACTAACGAAGAAGGGAGCAGCTTATGAATGGACCGACGAAAGAGAATCAGCTTTCCAGGAGCTGAAGACGAGGTTAGTTACAGCACCAGTTCTGGTACTACCATCAGCTAATGAAGAGTTTCAGATTTACAGCGATGCTTCACACAAAGGTTTGGGTTGCGTTTTAATGCAAAAAGGTAAAGTCATAGCGTACGCGTCTCGTCAGTTGAAGCCCAATGAAAAGAATTATCCTACCCATGACCTGGAGTTAGCTGCCGTGGTTTTTGCTTTGAAGATATGGCGTCATTACTTGTATGGAACATCCTGTCAAGTTTTCACCGACCACAAGAGTCTGAAGTACTTATTCACCCAGAAAGAGTTAAATATGAGGCAGAGAAGATGGCTCGAGCTGTTGAAGGACTATGACATGCAGATTCAGTATCACCCAGGTAAGGCAAATTCCGTAGCCGACGCTTTGAGCAGGAAGTTAGTTGGAAGTTTGGCGTGTCTGGCAACGATCTCAGCGGAACCGACCATCGTTGAGGAAGTGAAGACCAGGCAGATGGAAGATAAGTTCCTAAAAAGGGTAATTGATGAATTCGTCTCCAAGCCGAGGCTAGGATACACAGTGGAAAACCAGGTGCTTAAGTTTAAAGGAAGATTGTGTGTAGCCGACGTACCAGAGTTGAAAAGGAAGATTTTGCAAGAGGCCCATGGTTCCAAGTTTGCCGTTCATCCAGGGAGCACCAAGATGTATCAGGACGTAAAACGGACCTTTTGGTGGCCCAACATGAAAAGAGAGATAGCCGAGTTTGTATTTCAGTGTCTGAATTGCCAGCAAGTGAAGGCAGAACACCAGAGGCCGGCAGGACTTCTTCAACCCTTGTCAATTCCTGAGTGGAAATGGGAGCACATCTCCATGGATTTCGTAGTAGGTTTGCCGAGGACGCAAAGAGGTATGGATTCCATTTGGGTTATAGTCGACAGGCTTACTAAGTCAGCTCACTTCTTGCCTGTCAAGACCACATTCAATGCCGACCGACTTGCCGAATTGTACGTGAATGAGATCGTTAGACTTCATGGTGTGCCGATGTCCATTGTGTCAGACCGAGATCCGAAGTTTGTTTCTAGATTTTGGCAGAGTCTACAAGGAGCCTTGGGAACAGAGTTGAGATTTAGCACAGCCTTTCACCCTCAGACCGACGGGCAGACAGAAAGAATGATCCAGACACTCGAAGACATGCTCAGATTGTGCGTGCTGGATTTTCAGGGAAGCTGGGAGTCGCATTTGCCATTAGTGGAGTTCGCGTACAACAACAGTTATCAAGCTAGCATAGGCATGGCGCCGTATGAAGCTTTGTATGGAAGGGAGTGCAGATCGCCGATATGTTGGACTGAAGTAGGGGACAAAGCTCTAATTGGCCCCGAATTGGTTCGGATGAGAACGGAAAAGATCAAACTCATTCAGCAGAGGATTAAGACTGCACAGAGTCGACAGAAGTGTTATGCCGACCAAAGAAGGAGGGAGTTAGAATTTGAAATTGGGGATCATGTATTTTTGAAGGTCTCGCCGATGACAGGAGTTACGAGATTTGGGAAGAATGGCAAACTTGCACCCCGATACGTTGGGCCATTTGAAATTCTTGAGAGGATTAACACCGTTGCTTACAGGCTTGCTTTGCCACCAGATTTGAGTCGAGTCCACAGTGTGTTCCATGTTTCGATGCTGAGAAAATATATCCGAGACCCACTGCATGTAATAGATTACTCCGGGGTTGTAGTTAATGAAGACTTGGGCTACGAAGAGAAACCGATGAGGATTATTGACAGACAAGAGAGACAGTTGAGAAACAAGTCGATATCGATGGTAAAGATCGAATGGGAGAAGCATTATGGCAGGGAAGCCACGTGGGAAAAGGAAGAGGAAATGAAAATCTGTTACCCGGAGTTATTCATAGGTCAAGGTAACTTAAGTTTGGGGACCAAACTTCCTTAAGGAGGGTAGACTGTAAGAACCCGCATTTTTTTTCATCTTAATCATGTTCATGAGCATCTGTGTGATTATGACTAGTTTAGCTTGCATGTGTGTGTTGCGATTTGTTTCGTTGAGTTAATGTGATCCATGCCTTGTTTTGAAGCCTTGAGATTTGTCTAAGTGTAGTATGCTTGTCTTATTCCTTCCTTGATGTGAAACTTAGGTTACGCCTTACCTGAGTTATGCTAGCCGACGTTATTCCGATGCCGAGGTCATCCTTAGTCTGGCATTAGTATCTTGAAACCCCTTGTCGACCTCAGTCCTTGCCTTGACCCCGTTATCCGAGATGTTACCTTGCACCCAAGTGATCTCGTCCTGGAGGTGGTATGACCTAGGCCGAGGTGTGGCGCATCTAGGCCAAGATGTGGCACAGCTTAGTCAAGTGTTGTCCTTCCTAGCCGAGGTCATTGTCACCTTAGTTACCGAGGTCTTTTGTTAGCCGATGTCACCCCTTGCCGGAATGCCACTCCGTGTAGCTTGTTAGATATGCCTTGTTGATCAGCCGATGTCATGGTCTGTCAGGAAGCCCATACCGCTTTGCTTGTTGAACACCCTTCCACCATGCTTTGTCTGGCCTGTCAGCCACCTTTTCAGGATGAACCCAACCAGTCGCCGCCACGTGTCTCAGCAGAGGGTTAACCCCAGAACCGGGTATAGAAAACTATCATTTAGTATCATAACCTTGTCTTGTAGAGAGAGAAACTCTAGGAGGAAGAAGGAGTTTTAGAGTGAGGAAGTAGATCTTCAAGCTTGATTCCTAGAGATCCAACCGTTAGATCCGCGTTCTAAGGTTAGATTCTTGATCTGCTCATGATGTTCTTTATGTTTATGTTATTGCATTGCATGATTGAAAATGATTTGTAAGCCATGCATCGTTTTGAAGCTCGATTCTAGAAAGAGAAAATGACATTCATGTGTTCTTCAAGAAAGTCTTGTTTTGATCCGAAAGCTTTTCGCCTAGACTCAAGTTTTGTGTTTGTTCTTGCATGATTTTCAACTACGGGTACCCAGGTCCATGTTTTCAAACTCATAGCACGAAAATCCCAGATTTGTGAGGGCAGATTATGATCAAACATTCGTATTTTTCATGTTTTCACACTCATGTTCTTCATGTTTATCAACAGAGGGAAACCCAGAGTTTCCCGACCCCTTTTCCTTGTATGTGGCCCTCGGGAACACACCTCGGCAAGGAGGTGTGGAACCTCGGCCTAGACCTGGTTGGTGCCCAGCATGTTTTCCGAAAACATTTGTGTACATGAGAGACTTGTTTGAAAGCGCATTCAATAGGCTTTGCCATGTGTTGTAGGACTTGGGCTTGTCTCGACCCCGACGTGTGAAGAACCGAGGTGAGTGGTATTTCTAATAAAGCTATGTTATAACGTTTTGTTAAAGCTTCGTTTTGCTTGTTTTGAAAAGTACTTGATCTAGCATGAATGACTATCCCTACTTGTATATTAAACGCTATCTTGTTTTGATGACATGTCTTGAAAGTCCTTAGCTGCAGGGGACTATAATGCAACTGCACTCTTGTCTTGAAAGTCCTTAGCTGCAGGGGACTATAATGCAACTGCACTCTTGTCTTGAAAGTCCTTAGCTGCAGGGGACTATAATGCAACTGCACTCTTGTCTTGACAGTCCTTAGTGCTAGAGGACTCTAAACTTTCGCAGCACAGCTTGTCTTGAAAGTCCTTAGTTGCAGGGGACTATAATGCAACTGCACTCTTGTCTTGATATGTCATCACCCTTGAAATAAGTAGATGTTATTGACATCCAAAGAACTTGAAAGCCGGCAAATGAACTTGACTTTTCCCTTGATTGTAAAGTATACTACGTATTGTTTTGTAAGAAATCTTGGATATCAATCATGCAAAAACCTTTATTTCTAATATCATTCACTGAGTATCCAAGCTCACCCTCTCTATATATATGTAGGTGATGAACAAGAAGGCATTGAGGCCTAGACGTGATTGCCGATGTGTTTTGGGTGCTTTGCCGACATGTTTTGGATTTGCGTTTTGCATCGTCTTGAAGATTATGCTTCTCGGCTTATGTCTTCTTTGTTTGTTTTGGCATATGTCGGCTTGAGAAGCCTTTTGGTCAGGATGTATTTTGTATCTCATTTTGTTGTATCTAGAATTGTAAGACTTGTAAAGATGTTTGATGTATGGCATTCCATTGGACTTATGCACGGCTCTCATGGACAACCCGGTTTATATGTATATTTTGCTTCCGCTCTTGTAAGCCCCATATTTCATACTCTGATTGTGTGTGATTTTTGTAAGACGGCCTTCGGTAACCTCGGGTTACTGGCCATCACGGCACCAAACTACTAGGGGCGGTTTGGGGGCGTGACAAATTTACTGAGTAATTTACAGAGAATTTATCGAGTAATTTACTGATAAATTACTCAATAATTCGCTCATTAATTTACTTGTAATTTACTGAGAATTTAAGGAGTAATTTATTGAGAATTTACTCAGTAATTTACTTAGAATTTATTAAATAATTTACTAAGAATTTACAAATAATTTACTGTGTTATTTTCTTTGAATTTATAGAGTAATTTTCTAATAATTTACTGAGTAATTTACTAAGTAATTGACCAAGAATTTTATGAGAACTTATCGATAATTAACTGAGCAATTTACTGGGAATTTACCTAGTAATTTACAGATAAATTTAGTGAGTAATTCACCGAATAATTTACTATGAATTTACTTAGTAATTTATTTAGAATTTACTCAGTAAATTACTAAGAGTTTATTGAGAATTTACTAAGAATTTGTTGAGTAATTTTCTAGGAACTTACCAATCATTTACGAAGCAATTTACTGAGAATTTTCCGAGTTATTTACCACGAATTTACTGTAACTTTAATGGTAATTTGCTGAGTAATTTATTGAGAATTTACTGTGAATTTAATGAGTAATTTACTCATAATTTATTGAGAATTTTCTTAGAATTTATTGAAAATTTTCAGAGTAATTTACTTTGAATGTATTGAGTAATTCACCGATAACTAACTGAGTAATTTATAGAGAATTTATTGAAAATTTAACGAATAACTTACAGAGTAATTTGCTGAGTAATTTTTTAAAAAAATTATGTGAATTTACTGAGTAATTTACCAAGAATTTACAAAATTTTTTGAGAATTTACAGAGTAATTTACTCATAATTTACTGAGTAATTCACAAAAAAATTTCTAATGATTTTCTAGGAATTTACATAGAATTTTCTAACAATCTACAAAGAATTTACTGAATAATTTTCTGAGAATTTTGCGTTTAATTTATTGAGAATTTTACTGAGTAATGTAATGAGAATTTACTGAGAATTTATTAAGTAATTTACTAAGAATCTACCGATAATTTATTGAGTAATTTTTTGAGATTTTACTGCGAATTGACTAAGAAATTTACTAATAAATTGTTAAGTTCTTCACTGGGTAATTTAGTTGGAAATTTCTAAGTAATTTATTGAGAATTTACTGAGTAAGTTACTAAGAATTTATTGATAATTTACTTAGACTTTATGGATTAATTTATTGAGAATTTACTAAGTAATTTACTTAGAATTTGTTGAACAATTTACTGAGAATTTATAAAGTAATTTACTGAGAATTTACAGGAAATTCACTAATTAATGTTCGAATAATTTACTGAGTAATTTACTGAGAATTAACAAAGTAATTCACTATGAATTCTTTGCAAATTGCTAAGAATTTGGTGAATAATTTATAGAGAATTTTACGTGTAATTTACTGAGAAATTTCCTGAGTAATTTAGTGAGAATTTACTAAGTAATTTACTGGTAATTTACTGAGTAATTAACAAAGAAATTACCAATAATTTACTGAGTAATTTACAGAGAATTTATTGAGTAATTTACTGATAAATTGCTGAATAATTCACTCATTAATTTACTTGTAATTTACTGAGAAGTTAAGGAGTAATTTATTGAGAATTTACTCAGTAATTTTCTTAGAATTTATTAAATAATTTACTAAGAATTTACAGATAATTTACTGTGTTATTTTCTTGGAATTGACAGAGTAATTTTCTGATAATTTACTGAGTAATTTACTAAGTAATTGACCAAGAATTTTTTGAGAACTTATCGATAATTAACTGAGTAATTTACTTGGAATTTACCTAGTAATTTACAGATAAATTTAGTGAGTAATTCACCGAATAATTTACTACGAATTTACTTAGTAATTAATTTAGAATTTACTTAGTAAATTACTAAGAGTTTATTTAGAATTTACTGAGAATTTGTTGAATAATTTTTTAGGAACTTACCAATCATTTACGAAGCAATTTACTGAGAATTTACCGAGTTATTTACCACGAATTTACTATAACTTTAATGGTAATTTGCTGAGTAGTTTATTGAGAATTTACTGTGAATTTAATGAGTAATTTACTCATAATTTATTGAGAATTTTCTTAGAATTTATTGAAAATTTTCAGAGTAATTTACTTTGAATTTATTGAGTAATTCACCGATAATTAACTGAGTAATTTATTGAAAATTTAACGAATAATTTACAGAGTAATTTTTTAAAAAAATTTTGTGAATTAACTAAGTAATTTATCATGAATTTTTGCAAAATTTTCTGAGAATTTATAGAGTAATTTACTCATAATTTACTGAGTAATTCACAAAAAAATTTCTAATGATTTTCTAAGAATTTACACAGAATTTTCTAACAATTTACTAAGAATTTACTGAATAATTTCCGAGAATTTTGCGTGTAATTTATTGAGAATTTTACTGAGTAATGTAATGAGAATTTACTGAGAATTTATTGAGTAATTTGGTAAGAGTCTACCGATAATTTTCTAAGTAATTTATTGAGATTTTACTGCGAATTGACTAAGAAATTTACTGATAAATTGTTAAGTTCTTCACTGGGTAATTTAGTTGGAAATTTCTAAGTAATTTATGTAGAATTTACTGAGTAAGTTACTAAGAATTTATTGATAATTTACTTAGACTTTGTGGATTAATTTATTGAGAATTTACTAAGTAATTTACTTAGAATTTATTGAACAATTTGCTGAGAAATTATAAAGTAATTTACTGAGAATTTACAGGAAATTCACTAATTAATGTTCGAATAATTTACTGAGAATTAACAAAGTAATTCACGATTTTTTTTTGAAAATTTTGTGAGTAATTTACAATGAATTTATTGAGTAATTTACCAAGAATTTATACAGAATTTTCTTGGAAATTATTGAAAATTTTCTGAGTAATTTATTTAGAATTTATTAAATAATTTACTACAAAATTTACAGATAATTTACAAAGTAATTTATAGAGAATTTATTGAAAACTTAACGAGTAATTTATTGAGAATTTACGTAGTAATTTGCTGAATAATTTACTAAGAAATTACTTTGAATTTACCAAGAATTTATATAGAATTTTCTGAGAATTTATTGAGTAATTTACTCATAATTTACTGATTAATTCACAAAAAATATTCTTGTAATTTTTTGAGAATTTACTCAGAATTTTCTGATAAATTACTAAGAATTTGGTGAATAATTTATAGGGAATTTTACGTGTAATTTACTGAGAAATTTCCTGAGTAATTTAGTGAGAATTTACTAAGTAATTTACTGGTAATTTACTGAGTAATTAACAGAGAAATTACCAATAATTTACTGAGTAATTTACAGAGAATTTATCGAGTAATTTACTGATAAATTGCTGAATAATTCACTCATTAATTTACTTGTAATTTACTGAGAAGTTAAGGAGTAATTTATTGAGAATTTACTCAGTAATTTTCTTAGAATTTATTAAATAATTTACTAAGAATTTACAGATAATTTACTGTGTTATTTTCTTGGAATTGACAGAGTAATTTTCTGATAATTTACTGAGTAATTTACTAAGTAATTGACCAAGAATTTTTTGAGAACTTATCGATAATTAACTGAGTAATTTACTGGGAATTTACCTAGTAATTTACAAATAAATTTAGTGAGTAATTCACGAATAATTTACTATGAATTTACTTAGTAATTTATTTAGAATTTACTCAGTAAATTACTAAGAGTTTATTGAGAATTTATTGAGAATTTGTTGAGTAATTTTCTAGGAACTTACCAATCATTTACGAAGCAATTTACTGAGAATTTTCCGAGTTATTTACCTCAAATTTACTATAACTTTAATGGTAATTTGCTGAGTAATTTATTGAGAATTTACTGTGAATTTAATGAGTAATTTACTCATAATTTATTGAGAATTTTCTTAGAATTTATTGAAAATTTTCAGAGTAATTTACTTTGAATTTATTGAGTAATTCACCGATAATTAACTGAGTGATTTATAGAGAATTTATTGAAAATTTAACGAATAATTTACAGAGTAATTTGCTGAGTAATTTTTTAAAAAAATTCTGTGAATTTACTGAGTAATTTACCAATAATTTATATAAAATTTTCTGAGAATTTACAGAGTAATTTACTCATAATTTATTGAGTAATTCACAAAAAAATTTCCAATGATTTTCTTAGAATTTACACAGAATTTTCTAACAATTTACGGAATAATTGTCTGAGAATTTTGCGTGTAATTTATTAAGAATTTTACTGAGTAATGTAATGAGAATTTATTGAGTAATTTACTAAGAATCTACCGATAATTTACTGTGTAATTTATTGAGATTTTACTGCGAATTGACTAAGAAATTTACTGATAAATTGTTAAGCTCTTCACTGGGTAATTTAGTTGGAAATTTCTAAGTAATTTATTGAGAATTTACTGAGTAAGTTACTAAGAATTTATTGATAATTTACTTAGACTTTATGGATTAATTTATTGAGAATTTACTAAGTAATTTACTTAGAATTTATTGTACAATTTGCTGAGAATTTATAAAGTAATTTACTGAGAATTTACTGGAAATTCACTAATTAATGTTCGAATAATTTACTGAGTAATTTACTGAGAATTAACAAAGTAATTCACGATTTTTTTTTTGATAATTTTAGGAGTAATTTTGTGATACCCCTGTTCCGTATTATGCTAAATTGGTCCTTAATTTGTTTATGGTTATGTGTTTAGCATGATTTTGTGTGCCATTATGTGATAATATGTGATTTTGAATTCGTATCTGTTCACCGTAGGAATATCTGTTTGAATAACCTGCTTTGGAAATTAAATTGAGGGCCTTATCAGCCACAGAACCCGAAATTGAATACGCCATTGTGATTGGCATAATTTTTAGAGCCTACGGTGAAATTTAATTGAAAAATTGATTTGGACCAGATTAAGTTGGTAAAATGGGTGCCCAATTACTCTCTATTATTATATTATGACTTAGTGGGGCTTGGTTGTATATGAGCAATACTCAATCAAACTCCCTCTCTAATTCTCACTTGGCTGATATACACTCTAAGGAGAGGAGAGGGCCGGCCATTAGAGAGAGAGAAGAGAGAAAAAATCTGTGTTTGATCTTGAGGGCTTGGAATTTTGAAGTCCAACTCAAATTGGACCATAGATTGAAGAATTGGACTTCTAGGTAAGCCATTGACTCTTGAAATCATGAATTGAACTTGTAATCTTGTGAGCTCAAAGTATTTTTGTGATCAAGAGCATGATTTAAATTGGTTTTGATGGGATACGATCATGCATACATAAGATTACTTTTGAATTGCCATAAGTTGCAAAATCTAGCATGTATCATGTCAATTAAGCAAGGATTGAAGTTTGATCATGCATGCAAGCTTGGTTTTGTTGAGTTTTGGCACCATTTGCATCTTTGAAATGGAAATGAAGTCAAGATGGCCTTGCATGTTAGAATAATTAAAGATATGAGCTTGAATGCATGAATTTGTTATATTGGTGATGAGTTTGTCATGTTTTGGGACATGCATGTAGATAAATTATGAAATTGAGCTTCAATATGTTGTAATTCTATGTTTGTACCATGTTAGTACATGATTACGTGAAGTTTGGGCCGAAATCATGCATTTAGAGCCTTTGAATGTCGAGATGAAGCTCAAGAACTCAATCTGGAAAACCCAGATTTTCGATGTCCGCTCGAGCGGGTGAAGTGTCGCTCGAGCGGATAAAACGAGCTCCCAGCATTTTTGCAGACATGGTTCCCGCTCGAGCGGGGGAACTTGACGCTCGAGCGGGGAGCTATGTAGACAGGCAGTACGCTCGAGCGGCCGAGTTCACGCTCGAGCCGGAATTGAAGGCAACCAGTACTTTTGCAGACCTAAGGGTCCGCTCGAGCGGGGAAGTCCACGCTCGAGCAGGGACCCTATTTTCTGAAATCCTGTTTTTGCATTTTGTGTTCTGTTTTCCGTTCTCTTTCACTTGCAAGCACTCTTAGGCACATGTTAAGCATTGTAAATGAGTTAATGAGATAATAATAAAGCCTAAAGAGGAATATGTGAATTAAAGAACGGATTGAACTGTTAATGACCCTTTTGTGTTCATGAAACGTGTAGGGTCAAGCTCCAGGACAAATCCACAAGCCGGTCACTGTGAGTAATATCAATATTCGAAAGCTTGTCAATGTCCAATTGTTTATTTCTTTATAAACTTTATGAGTTGTTAATTGGGATTGTGGACAAAAGTCTGACAGGAGCGAATGAATGGACCAAAGGTCGTTTTGATATAAATGAATGGACCGAAGGTCGTTTTGATATAAATGAATGGACCGAAGGTCGTTTTGATATAAATGAATGGACCAAAGGTCGTTTGATGTGAATGAATGGACCAAAGGTCGTTTTGATATGAATGAATGGACCAAAGGTCGTTTTGACATATGTGAGTGGCCGAAGGCCGTTTTGACATGAATGAGTAGGCCAAAGGCCGTTTTGACATAAATGAATGGACCGAAGGCCATTTTTATATAAATGAATGGGCCGAAGGCCGTTTCGACATAAGTGAATGGGCCAAAGGCCGTTTTGCCATGACTGGAAACCCAAATGGGCCAAAGGCCAGAATGTTTGGAACTACAGCTACTTGATTTGAATTTCGTTTAGTTATATATATATATATTTGTTTAAATAGAAGTATGAATTGGGCCCAAGGCCGCTTGGAGCATGTTATTCTGCATATCGTTATGTAACTGTCATATTTGATATTATTCACTGGGCTATCGCTCACGCTCATTCATGTGTTTGTAGGTGAGCCAAAAGAAGCGCAAACCCAGCCCCAGTGAAGTCTGCTAGGACCAACATGAGTTTTGGAGAGTCAGCCTTGTGCCTCACACATGAGACCAACCTTGCCCTTTTATTATGTACTTATGTTTTGTCTTGTTGGCAAGGTCCTAGTGTATATCTGTACATAGGCTGTTATAGACTGACTCGTTTTGGATGATTCTGTCTGTAATGAATTTTGTGAAGCTGTACGTTTTGATGTGGGTTATTAACGTATCTGAGTATGGTTTGTTTGTTGTGCATATAAGCATAGCTCTATGGACAAAGATTTAAATTTGGCTTCCCTTTTGGCCCCCCCCTTTTTACTCTGATGTATTAAGTCTGTTTTGGTTTGAGGCCGCAGGTAATCTTAGGATTACTGGCCGGTTACGTCCTCAACCCATGGGGCGGGTTCGGGTCGTGACAGAGTGGTATCAGAGCACGAGTTAATAACTCACACACTTGTCCAAAAAGAGCAATAAGCGTCTAGATAAGATCTAGGATGCATTCACGTGATAAATACTAGTTCGAAGGTATTGATTATATGCTTAAATGTTGTGTTAGGAGTAATTATATGTGTAAGTTGTGAACTACTTGCATTGCAAATTATCTGGAAATATGTATTTCTTAGTGTATGCATACTTATGTACCTTTTGTATGAAATATAATGCAAGTTTAATCAGATGGTGAGAACCAGAGGTGATGAGTTAGAGGAATCCTCTACTGCCAGACTGGACAGAATGGAAAGACTGATCCAAGAAATGGCAGAAGCTTTGAGACAGCAACAGGAGTGGCAACAACAGTGGCAGCAACCACACCTGCCGCCTCCACCTCCGGCACCACCTGTGCCAGATAATCAAAATGATGATCGGACAATCGCCCTCACCAAGGAGTTCAAGAAAATGAAACCACCACAGTTCCATGGCGGACTAGATCCTCTAAAAGCCGAAGCTTGGGTACTTGGGATCGAAAAGCTGTTTGAAGTATTTCCGTGCTCGGATACACAGAAAGTGCTTCTAGCCACTTTTATGCTAGAAGATGAAGCGAGAAGATGGTGGATGTTGATGAGGGAAACCCACAGAGATGTTGGTTGGGTGAAATTTTTAGAAATCTTCTATGACAAGTACTTCCCGCAGTGTGTCCGGGATAGGAAAGTGGCAGAGTTCATGGAACTCAAGCAAGACAGCATGACTGTAGCTGAGTATGAGGCCAAATTTACTGAGTTGGCCAGGTTTGCACCACACGTAATTGACACTGATTATAAGAAGGCAAGGCATTTTGAAGGTGGGCTCCGAAGTGACATCCTAGAGAGAGTGAATGTCCTGAAGTTGGAGACCTACATCGGGGTGCTTGACCGGGCCATCATTTTAGAGGCTAACATAGCTAGACAAGCTAAGCCAACAACCGAATGGAAAGGCAACAAAAGACAAGGCTTCTTTTCGAAGAAGAAATTTCTGAAAAAGCAAAACACGGGCTCCTCAACTACTTCAAGTTCTTCCCGAGACACAGCTCCCATGTGCAACATTTGTAGCAAAAGGCACCGTGGAGTCTGTTACCGTACATCGGGAGCCTGTTTTAAGTGTGGGAAACAAGGACATATAGCCCGAGATTATAATCAGAATAGTGGGAAGATAGCTGCTAGCTCCACTGCATCGATCCCAAAGCCGGGAAATACTTTGAGATCTGCTACTACTGGGGATACAGTGAGACAAGGGAGAGTTTTTGCACTCGTTCCGGGCGATACACGGAATGCCAATGCCGTTGTCTCAGGTACTATTTCAATATGTAATCAGGATGCCTTTGTATTAATTGATTCTGGATCGACGCACTCATTTGTGACATATGCATTTGCATCTAGACCGAAAAGACCCCTAGAATTGTTGCCATATTTGTTATGTGTGTCTGCTCCATCGGGGGAATCTGTGTTATGTGACTATATATATCGGTTTTGTGACATGCATATTGAGGATGCTACCCTATATATAGATTTGTTGCCCTTAAACTTTAGACACTTCGATGTAATTTTGGGCATGGATTGGTTGACCAAATATTGTGCCACTATAGATTGTGTGACAAAGAGGGTTGTGTTTAAACCCCCAGAACAGAAAGAGATTATGTTTGTGGGAAATGGGGTAGTGCCTCCACCATACTTGATATCTGCAATGAAAGCATGTAAATTGATTAGGAAGGGGTGCCAGGGTTATTTGTGTTATGTATTGACTGAACAATCCGTGAATGTTGAATTGAATAATATTCCTATTGTTAGAGAATTTCCGGACGTGTTTCCGAATGAATTACCAGGGGAATTGGTAGACAGGGAGATAGAGTTTACTATTGAGACTGTGCCAGGTACCCAGCCTATTTCTAAAACTCCCTACAGAATGGCTACTGCCGAAATGAAAGAATTAAAGGAACAGTTGCAAGACCTTCTTAATAAAGGGTTTATCCGGCCCAGCACTTCGCCTTGGGGCGCACCGGTGTTATTTGTGAAAAAGAAGGATGGTACTTTGCGCCTGTGCATCGATTATCGGGAATTGAACAAGGTAACGATAAAGAACAAGTATCCCTTACCCCGTATTGATGATTTATTTGATCAGTTGCAGGGATCACAGGTGTTTTCTAAAATTGATTTGAGATCTGGGTATCATCAGTTGAAGGTTAAGGCAGAGGATGTTGAGAAAACAGCATTCAGAACGAGGTATGGTCATTTTGAGTTTCTTGTTATGCCATTTGGAGTGACTAATGCTCCGGCAGCATTTATGGACTTAATGAATAGAATTTTTAAAACCTACCTTGATGAGTTTGTTGTAGTCTTCATCGACGATATCTTGATATATTCTAAAGATAGACTCGAACATGAACATCATTTGAGAACTGTTTTACAAACACTTCGGGAAAGGAAATTATTTGCTAAACTAAAGAAATGTGAGTTTTGGTTGGATGAGGTTGTTTTCTTAGGGCATGTGATCAACAAGGAAGGAATTTCAGTGGACCCGCAGAAAATAGAAGCAATTGTGAATTGGCCTACACCGACTAATGTGACAGAAGTTCGCAGCTTCATGGGCTTGGCTGGGTACTACAGGAGGTTTGTAAAGGACTTTTCGAAATTAGCTGTGCCTCTTACCCAATTGACACGTAAGGGACAACCATTTGAGTGGAATAGTGAAAGAGAATCAGCCTTTCATGAATTGAAGACAAGATTGACTACTGCACCAATTTTGACATTACCTTCAGGTACGAAAAATTTCGTAATTTTCAGTGACGCATCTTATAAGGGTTTGGGTTGTGTGTTAATGCAGAACGGAAAGGTTATTGCTTACGCCTCCCGAAAGTTGAGGCTACACGAGAAGAACTACGCAACACACGACCTAGAACTGGCCGCAGTTGTTTTTGCCTCGAAGATTTGGCGACATTATCTGTATGGAGCAAAATGTGAAGTTTACACGGATCATAAGAGCCTGAAATACCTCTTCACACAGAAAGAGTTGAATATGCGTCAGAGAAGATGGCTAGAATTGATAAAAGACTACGAGCTAGAGATTCAGTATCATCCCGGGAAAGCTAATACAGTGGCGGATGCCTTGAGCAGAAAATCAACAGGGAATGTGGCTTGTTTGCTTACTGAACAAAGGGAGATTTTGCGAGACTTTGAAAAGTCAGAAATTGAGGTAGTGGTATGTGAACAGGGCGGATTGATAGCCGCTATTACAGCCGAACCGGCAATTGTTAATGAAGTCAAGCAGAAACAGAAAGAGGATGAGTTCCTCAGAAAGGTGATAGATGAATTTGAGACAAGTCCAAGAGTAGAGTTTAGCATTGAGAATGAAGTGTTGAAATTTTGAAACAGAATATGCGTTCCTGATATTCCGGAGCTAAGGAAGAGGGTTTTAGATGAAGCCCACAGATCCGTATTTGCTATGCATCCGGGTAACAATAAGATGTATCGGGACTTGAAACAAACCTATTGGTGGCCTAAAATGAAGAAAGAGATTGCAGAATATGTGTCCAAATGCCTTCAGTGTCAGCAAGTTAAGGCTGAACATCATAAACCAGGCGGTCTACTTCAACCTCTCCCTATTCCTGAATGGAAGTGGGAACACGTGACTATGGATTTCGTTGTTGGCCTACCTTGGACTTCTCGAGGTATGGATTCTGTTTGGGTTGTGGTTGATAGACTAACTAAATCTGCACATTTTCTGCCCGTTAAAACTACGTTTACTGCTTATAGATTGGCTACCATTTATGTTGATGAGATTGTCCGTTTACACGGGGTCCCAGTGTCTATTGTGTCGGATAGAGATCCGAAATTTGTATCTAGATTGTGGAAGAGTTTGCAGGAAGCTATGGGAACAGAACTAAGGTTCAGTACCGCATTCCACCCACAGACAGATAGGCAGTCAGAAAGAACGATACAAACTTTGGAAGATATGCTTCGCATGTGTGCCTTGGATTTTCAGGGGAGTTGGGAAGATTATTTGCCGCTTGTAGAATTTGCCTATAATAATAGCTTCCACTCCAGCATCGGTATGGCACCATACGAGGCTTTGTACGATAGGAGGTGTAGATCACCCAATTGTTGGACAGAGGTCGGAGACAGAGTTTTGCTTGGGCCTGAAATTGTACAAGACACCTCTGAAAAGATCAAAACTATTCGGCAAAGGCTCAAAACAGCTCAAGACCGACAGAAGAATTATGCAGACGTTCGGAGAAGACCTCTTGAGTATGAGGTCGGCGACCATGTGTTCATCCGTGTTTCTCCGATGAAAGGCCAAGTCAGATTTGGGAAAAAGGGCAAGTTGTCGCCCCGTTACATTGGGCCGTTTCAAATTTTGGAGAGGCTTGGCCCAGTTGCTTATAGAGTTGCTTTGCCACCGGGATTCGAGCAAATCCATAACGTATTTCATGTGTCGATGTTGAGGGGTTACCTCCGGGACCCGTTACATGTGATTGATTACCATCGGGTGGCTATTGATGAGAATATGGAATACGCTGAATGGCCGGAAAGAATTGTTGACCGACAAGTGAAAGAATTGAGAAACAAGTCCATCCCAATGGTGAAAGTAGAATGGAAAGAGCACTATGGAACGGATGCCACGTGGGAAAAAGAGGAGGAAATGCGACTACGCTACCCGCATTTGTTTCCCGACGAAGGTAACTTAAGTTTGGAGGACCAAACTTCCTAAAGGGGGGAAGACTGTGATACCCCTGTTCCGTATTATGCTAAATTGGTCCTTAATTTGTTTATGGTTATGTGTTTAGCATGATTTTATGTGCCATTATGTGATAATATGTGATTTTGAATTTGTATCTGTTCACCGTAGGAATATCTGTTTGAATAACCTGCTTTGGAAATTAAATTGAGGGCCTTATCGGCCACAAAACCCAAAATTGAATACGCCATTGTGATTGGCATAATTTTTAGAGCCTACGGTGAAATTTAATTGAAAAATTGATTTGGACCAGATTAAGTTGGTAAAATGGGTGCCCAATTACTCTCTATTATTATATTATGACTTAGTGGGGCTTGGTTGTATATGAGCAATACTCAATCAAACTCCCTCTCTAATTCTCACTTGGCTGATATACACTCTAAGGAGAGGAGAGGGCCGGCCATTAGAGAGAGAGAAGAGAGAAAAAATCTGTGTTTGATCTTGAGGGCTTGGAATTTTGAAGTCCAACTCAAATTGGACCATAGATTGAAGAATTGGACTTCTAGGTAAGCCATTGACTCTTGAAATCATGAATTGAACTTGTAATCTTGTGAGCTCAAAGTATTTTTGTGATCAAGAGCATGATTTAAATTGGTTTTGATGGGATACGATCATGCATACATAAGATTACTTTTGAATTGCCATAAGTTGCAAAATCTAGCATGTATCATGTCAATTAAGCAAGGATTGAAGTTTGATCATGCATGCAAGCTTGGTTTTGTTGAGTTTTGGCACCATTTGCATCTTTGAAATGGAAATGAAGTCAAGATGGCCTTGCATGTTAGAATAATTAAAGATATGAGCTTGAATGCATGAATTTGTTATATTGGTGATGAGTTTGTCATGTTTTGGGACATGCATGTAGATAAATTATGAAATTGAGCTTCAATATGTTGTAATTCTATGTTTGTACCATGTTAGTACATGATTACGTGAAGTTTGGGCCGAAATCATGCATTTAGAGCCTTTGAATGTCGAGATGAAGCTCAAGAACTCAATCTGGAAAACCCAGATTTTCGATGTCCGCTCGAGCGGGTGAAGTGCCGCTCGAGCGGATAAAACGAGCTCCCAGCATTTTTGCAGACATGGTTCCCACTCGAGCGGGGGAACTTGACGCTCGAGCGGGGAGCTATGTAGACAGGCAGTACGCTCGAGCAGCCGAGTTCACGCTCGAGCCGGAATTGAAGGCAACCAGTACTTTTGCAGACCTAAGGGTCCGCTCGAGCGGGGAAGTCCACGCTCGAGCGGGGACCCTATTTTCTGAAATCCTGTTTTTGCATTTTGTGTTCTGTTTTCCATTCTCTTTCACTTGCAAGCACTCTTAGGCACATGTTAAGCATTGTAAATGAGTTAATGAGATAATAATAAAGCCTAAAGAGGAATATGTGAATTAAAGAACGGATTGAACTGTTAATGACCCTTTTGTGTTCATGAAACGTGTAGGGTCAAGCTCCAGGACAAATCCACAAGCCGGTCACTGTGAGTAATATCAATATTCGAAAGCTTGTCAATGTCCAATTGTTTATTTCTTTATAAACTTTATGAGTTGTTAATTGGGATTGTGGACAAAAGTCTGACAGGAACGAATGAATGGACCAAAGGTCGTTTTGATATAAATGAATGGACCGAAGGTCGTTTTGATATAAATGAATGGACCGAAGGTCGTTTTGATATAAATGAATGGACCAAAGGTCGTTTGATGTGAATGAATGGACCAAAGGTCGTTTTGATGTGAATGAATGGACCAAAGGTCGTTTTGACATATGTGAGTGGGCCGAAGGCCGTTTTGACATGAATGAGTAGGCCAAAGGCCGTTTTGACATAAATGAATGGGCCGAAGGCCATTTTGACAGAAATGAATGGGCCGAAGGCCGTTTCGACATAAGTGAATGGGCCAAAGGCCGTTTTGCCATGACTGGAAACCCAAATGGGCCAAAGGCCAGAATGTTTGGAACTACAGCTACTTGATTTGAATTTCGTATAGTTATATATATATATATATATATTTGTTTAAATAGAAGTATGAATTGGGCCCAAGGCCGCTTGGAGCATGTTATTCTGCATATCGTTATGTAACTATCATATTTGATATTATTCACTGGGCTATCGCTCACGCTCATTCATGTGTTTGTAGGTGAGCCAAAAGAAGCACAAACCCAGCCCCAGTGAAGTCTGCTAGGACCAACATGAGTTTTGGAGAGTCAGCCTTGTGCCTCACACATGAGACCAACCTTGCCCTTTTATTATGTACTTATGTTTTGTCTTGTTGGCAAGGTCCTAGTGTATATCTGTACATAGGCTGTTATAGACTGACTCGTTTTGGATGATTCTGTTTGTAATGAATTTTGTGAAGCTGTACGTTTTGATGTGGGTTATTAACGTATCTGAGTATGGTTTGTTTGTTGTGCATATAAGCACAACTCTATGGACAAAGATTTAAATTTGGCTTCCCTTTTGGCCCCCTCCCCTTTTTACTCTGATGTATTAAGTCTGTTTTGGTTTGAGGCCGCAGGTAATCATAGGATTACTGGCCGGTTACGTCCTCAACCCATGGGGGCGGGTTCGGGTCGTGACAAATTTACTATGAATTTACTGAGTAATTTACCCAGAATTCATACAGAATTTTCTTGGAAATTATTGAAAATTTTCTGAGTAATTTTTTTAGAATTTATTAAATAATTTGCTGAAAATTTACAGCTAATTTACAATGTAATTTATAGAGAATTTTTTGAAAACTTAGCGAGTAATTTATTGAGAATTTACGGAGTAATTTGCTGAATAATTTACTAAGAAATTGCTTTGAATTTACCAAGAATTTATATAGAATTTTCTGAGAATTTATTAAGTATTTTACTAACAATTTGCTGATTAATTCACAAAAAATATTCTTGTAATTTTTTGAGAATTTGCTCAGAATTTTCTGATAAATTGCTAAGAATTTGCTAAATAATTTATAGAGAATTTTACGTGTAATTTACTAAGAAATTTCCTGAGTAATTTAGTAAGAATTTACTGAGTAATTTACAGAGAATTTATCGAGTAATTTACTGATAAATTACTGAATAATTCACTCATTAATTTACTTGTAATTTACTGAGAATTTAAGGAGTAATTTTTTGAGAATTTACTCAGTAATTTGCTTAGAATTTATTAAATAATTTACTAAGAATTTACAAATAATTTACTGTGTTATTTTCTTGGAATTTACAGAGTAATTTTCTAATAATTTACTGAGTAATTTACTAAGTAATTGACCAAGAATTTTATGAGAACTTATCGATAATTAACTGAGCAATTTACTGAGAATTTACCTAGTAATTTACAGATAAATTTAGTGAGTAATTCACCGAATAATTTACTATGAATTTACTTAGTAATTTATTTAGAATTTACTCAGTAAATTACTAAGAGTTTATTGAGAATTTACTGAGAATTTGTTGAGTAATTTTCTAGGAACTTACCAATCATTTACGAAGCAATTTACTGAGAATTTTCCGAGTTATTTACCACGAATTTACTATAACTTTAATGGTAATTTGTTGAGTAATTTATTGAGAATTTACTGTGAATTTAATGAGTAATTTACTCATAATTTATTGAGAATTTTCTTAGAATTTATTGAAAATTTTCAGAGTAATTTACTTTGAATGTATTGAGTAATTCACCGATAACTAACTAAGTAATTTATAGAGAATTTATTGAAAATTTAACGAATAACTTACAGAGTAATTTGCTGAGTAATTTTTTAAAAAAATTATGTGAATTTACTGAGTAATTTACCAAGAATTTAGAAAAAATTTTGAGAATTTACAGAGTAATTTACTCATAATTTACAGAGTAATTCACAAAAAAATTTCTAATGATTTTCTAAGAATTTAAATAGAATTTTCTAACAATCTACCAAGAATTTACTGAATAATTTTCTGAGAATTTTGCATTTAATTTATTGAGAATTTTACTGAGTAATGTAATGAGAATTTACTGAGAATTTATTAAGTAATTTACTAAGAATCTACCGATAATTTATTGAGTAATTTTTTGAGATTTTACTGCGAATTGACTAAGAAATTTACTGATAAATTGTTAAGTTCTTCACTGGGTAATTTAGTTGGAAATTTCTAAGTAATTTATTGAGAATTTACTGAGTAAGTTACTAAGAATTTATTGATAATTTACTTAGACTTTATGGATTAATTTATTGAGAATTTACTGAGTAATTTACTTAGAATTTGTTGAACAATTTACTGAGAATTTATAAAGTAATTTACTGAGAATTTACAGGAAATTCACTAATTAATGTTCGAATAATTTACTGAGTAATTTACTGAGAATTAACAAAGTAATTCACTATGAATTCTTTGCAAATTGCTAAGAATTTGCTGAATAATTTATAGAGAATTTTACGTATAATTTACTGAGAAATTTCCTGAGTAATTTAGTGAGAATTTACTAAGTAATTTACTGGTAATTTACTGAGTAATTAACAGAGAATTTACCAATAATTTATTGAGTAATTTACAGGGAATTTATCGAGTAATTTGCTGATAAATTACTGAATAATTCACTCATTAATTTACTTGTAATTTACTGAGAATTTAAGGAGTAATTTTTTGAGAATTTACTCAGTAATTTGCTTAGAATTTATTAAATAATTTACTAAGAATTTACAGATAATTTACTGTGTTATTTTCTTGGAATTTACAGAGTAATTTTCTCATAATTTACTGAGTAATTTACTAAGTAATTGACCAAGAATTTTTTGAGAACTTATCGATAATTAACCGAGTAATTTATTGGGAATTACCTAGTGATTTACAGATAAATTTAGTGAGTAATTCACCGAATAATTTACTATGAATTTACTTAGTAATTAATTTAGAATTTACTTAGTAAATTACTAAGAGTTTATTTAGAATTTACTGAGAATTTGTTGAGTAATTTTCTAGGAACTTACCAATCATTTACGAAGCAATTTACTGAGAATTTACCGAGTTATTTACCACGAATTTACTATAACTTTAATGGTAATTTGCTGAGTAGTTTATTGAGAATTTACTGTGAATTTAATGAGTAATTTACTGATAATTTATTGAGAATTTTCTTAGAATTTATCGAAAATTTTCAGAGTAATTTACTTTAAATTTATTGAGTAATTCACCGATAATTAACTGAGTAATTTATAGAAAATTTATTGAAAATTTAACGAATAATTTACAGAGTAATTTTTAAAAAAAATTCTGTGAATTTACTGAGTAATTTATCATGAATTTATGCAAAATTTTCTAAGAATTTACAGAGTAATTTACTCATAATTTACTGAGTAATTCACAAAAAAATTTCTAATGATTTTCTAAGAATTTACACAGAATTTTCTAACAATTTACTGAATAATTTCTGAGAATTTTGCGTGTAATTTATTGAGAATTTTACTGAGTAATGTAATGAGAATTTACTGAGAATTTATTGAGTAATTTGGTAAGAGTCTACCGATAATTTACTAAGTAATTTATTGAGATTTTACTGCGAATTGACTAAGAAATTTACTGATAAATTGTTAAGTTCTTCACTGGGTAATTTAGTTGGAAATTTCTAAGTAATTTATTGAGAATTTACTGAGTAAGTTACTAAGAATTTATTGATAATTTACTTAGACTTTGTGGATTAATTTATTGAAAATTTACTAAGTAATTTACTTAGAATTTATTGAACAATTTGCTGAGAAATTATAAAGTAATTTACTGAGAATTTACAGGAAATTCACTAATTAATGTTCGAATAATTTACTGAGAATTAACAAAGTAATTCACGATTTTTTTTTGAAAATTTTGTGAGTAATTTACAATGAATTTATTGAGTAATTTACCAAGAATTTATACAGAATTTTCTTGGAAATTATTGAAAATTTTCTGAGTAATTTATTTAGAATTTATTAAATAATTTACTACAAAATTTACAGATAATTTACAAAGTAATTTATAGAGAATTTATTGAAAACTTAACGAGTAATTTATTGAGAATTTACGTAGTAATTTGCTGAATAATTTACTAAGAAATTACTTTGAATTTACTAAGAATTTATATAGAATTTTCTGAGAATTTATTGAGTAATTTACTCATAATTTACTGATTAATTCACAAAAAATATTCTTGTAATTTTTTGAGAATTTACTCAGAATTTTCTGATAAATTACTAAGAATTTGGTGAATAATTTATAGAGAATTTTTCGTGTAATTTACTGAGAAATTTCCTGAGTAATTTAGTGAGAATTTACTAAGTAATTTACTGGTAATTTACTGAGTAATTAACAGAGAAATTACCAATAATTTACTGAGTAATTTACAGAGAATTTATCGAGTAATTTACTGATAAATTGCTGAATAATTCACTCATTAATTTACTTGTAATTTACTGAGAAGTTAAGGAGTAATTTATTGAGAATTTACTCAGTAATTTTCTTAGAATTTATTAAATAATTTACTAAGAATTTATGTCACGCCCCCAAACCGCCCCTAGTAGTTTGGTGCCGTGATGGCCAGTAACCCGAGGTTACCGAAGGCCGTCTTACAAAAATCACACACAATCAGAGTATAAAATATGGGGCTTACAAGTGCGGAAGCAAAATATACATATGTAAACTGAATAGTCCATGAGAGCCGTGCATAAGTCCAATGGAATGTCATACATCAAACATCTTTACAAGTCTTACAATTCAGATACAACAAGAATGAGGTACAAAATACATCCTGACCAAAAGGCTTCTCAAGCCGACATATGCTAAAACAAACAAAAGAAACATAAGCCGAGAAGCATAATCTTCAAGACGATGCAAAACGCAAATCCAAAACATGTCGGCAATGCACCCAAAAATACATCGGCATCACGTCTAGGCCTCAATGCCTTCTTGTTCATCACCTACATATATATAGAGAGGGTGAGCTTGGATACTCAGTGAATGATATTGAAAATAAAGGTTTTTCATGATTGATATCCAAGATTTCTTTCAAAACAATACATAGCATACTTTACGATCAAGAGGGAAATCAAGTTCATTTGTCGGCTTTCAAGTTCCTTGGATGTTAATAACATCTACTTATTTCAAGGGGTGATGACATATCAAGACAAGAGTTTCAAGACAAGCTGTGCTGCGAAGCACTAAGGACCGTCAAGACAAGCTGTGCTGCAAAAGTTTAGAGTCCTCTAGCACTAAGGACTGTCAAGACAAGCTGTGCTGCAAAAGTTTAGAGTCCTCTAGCACTAAGGACTGTCAAGACAAGCTGTGCTGCAAAAGTTTAGAGTCCTCTAGCACTAAGGACTGTCAAGACAAGCTGTGCTGCAAAAGTTTAGAGTCCTCTAGCACTAAGGACTGTCAAGACAAGTCATCAAAACAAGATAGCATTTGATATACAAAATAGGGATAGTCATTCATGCTAGATCAAGTACTTTTCAAAACAAGGCAAGACGAGATTTATGAAAGCAAGTGTAACATAGCTTTATTAAAAATACCACTCACTTAATTCTTCAAACGTCGGGGTCAAGCAAGGTCCAAGTCCTACAATCACATGGCAAAGCGTACTTGAACATATTCCTCAAAACAAGTCTAACATGCATGCAAATGATTTTGGAAAACATACTGGGCACCATTCAGGTCTAAGCCGAGGTTCCACACCTCCTTGCCGAGGTGTGTTCCCGAGGGCCACATGCAAGGAAAGGAGGTAGGGGAAACTCTGGGTTTCTCTCTACTGATGAACATGAAGAACATGAGCGTGAAAACATGAAAATATGAATGTTCAATTAAAATCTGTTATCACAAATCTGGGATTTTTCATGCCACGAGTTTGAAAACGTGGACCTGGGTACCCATAGTTGAAAATCATTCAAGAATCAAACACAAAACATGAGTCTAGGCGAAAAGCTTTCGGATCAAAACAAGACTTTCTTGAAGAACACATGAATGTCATTTTCTCTTTCTAGAATCGAGCTTCAAAACGATGCATGGCTTACAAATCATTTTCAATCATGCAATACAATAACATAAAACATAAAGAACATCATGAGCGAATCAAGAATCTAACCTTAGAACGCGGATCTAACGGTTCGATCTTAAGGAAACAAGCTTGAAGACTTACTTCTCACTCTAGAACTTCTCTTTTCTTCCTAGAGCTTCTCTCTCTAAAAGGCAAGGTTATGACACTAAAATGATAAGTGTTCTTACTCGGTTCTGGGCTTAATCCCTCTGTTGGGACACGTGGCGGCGACTGGTTGGGTTCACTCTGAAAAGGTGGCTGACAGACCAGACAAAGCATGGTGGAAAGGGTGTTCAATAAGCAAAGCGGTATGGGCATTCTGACAAGGCAATGACATTGGCTAATAACGAGGCGTATCTAACACGCTACACGGAATGGCACTCCGGCAAGGGATGACATCGGCTAACAAGAGGACTTCGGCAACTAAGGTGACAATGACCTCGGCTAGGAAGGACAACACTTGACTAAGCTGTGCCACATCTTGGCCTAGATGCGCCACATCCCGGCCTAGGTCGTACCACTCCAGGACGAGATCACTAGGGTGCAAGGTGACATCTCGGCTAATGTGGCCAAGGCAAGAACGGAGGTCGACAAGGGGTTCCAAGACACTTCCAGACTGAGAATGACTTCGGCTAGGATTGATCTAGGCAAAACGTCGGCTAAACGTAACTTCGGCAAGCACATAACACTTAGACAAATCACAAGGGTATCAAATCAAGGCATGGATTACATTAACTCAAGCGAAACAAGTCACAACATACACATGCAAACTTAACAAACCATAATCATACAAATGCTCATGAACATGATTAAGATGAAAAAAATGTGGGTTCTTACAATTTACATATAATTTACTGTGTTATTTTCTTGGAATTGACAGAGTAATTTTCTGATAATTTACTGAGTAATTTACTAAGTAATTGACCAAGAATTTTTTGAGAACTTATCGATAATTAACTGAGTAATTTACTGGGAATTTACCTAGTAATTTACAGATAAATTTAGTGAGTAATTCACGAATAATTTACTATGAATTTACTTAGTAATTTATTTAGAATTTACTCAGTAAATTACTAAGAGTTTATTGACAATTTACTGAGAATTTGTTGAGTAATTTTCTAGGAACTTACCAATCATTTACGAAGCAATTTACTGAGAATTTACTAAGTTATTTACCACGAATTTACTATAACTTTAATGGTAATTTGCTGAGTAATTTATTGAGAATTTACTGTGAATTTAATGAGTAATTTACTCATAATTTATTGAGAATTTTCTTAGAATTTATTGAAAATTTTCAGAGTAATTTACTTTGAATTTATTGAGTAATTCACCGATAATTAATTGAGTGATTTATAGAAAATTTATTGAAAATTTAACGAATAATTTACAGAGTAATTTGCTGAGTAATTTTTTAAAAAAATTTTGTGAATTTACTGAGTAATTTACCAATAATTTATACAAAATTTTCTGAGAATTTACAGAGTAATTTACTCATAATTTATTGAGTAATTCACAAAAAAATTTCTAATGATTTTCTTAGAATTTGCACAGAATTTTCTAACAATTTACTGAATAATTTTCTGAGAATTTTGCGTGTAATTTATTGAGAATTTTACTGAGTAATGTAATGAGAATTTATTGAGTAATTTACTAAGAATCTACCGATAATTTACTGAGTAATTTATTGAGATTTTACTGCGAATTGACTAAGAAATTTACTTATAAATTGTTAAGCTCTTCACTGGGTAATTTAGTTGGAAATTTCTAAGTAATTTATTGAGAATTTACTGAGTAAGTTACTAAGAATTTATTGATAATTTACTTAGACTTTATGGATTAATTTATTGAGAATTTACTAAGTAATTTACTTATAATTTATTGTACAATTTGCTGAGAATTTATAAAGTAATTTACTGAGAATTTACAGGAAATTCACTAATTAATGTTCGAATAATTTACTGAGTAATTTACTGAGAATTAACAAAGTAATTCATGAATTTTTTTTTTGATAATTTTAGGAGTAATTTACTATGAATTTTAGGAGTAATTTACCCAGAATTCATACATAATTTTCTTGGAAATTATTGAAAATTTTCTGAGTAATTTTTTTAGGATTTATTAAATAATTTGCTGAAAATTTACAGCTAATTTACAATGTAATTTATAGAGAATTTTTTGAAAACTTAGCGAGTAATTTATTGAGAATTTACGGAGTAATTTGCTGAATAATTTACTAAGAAATTGCTTTGAATTTACCAAGAATTTATATAGAATTTTCTGAGAATTTATTAAGTATTTTACTAATAATTTGCTGATTAATTCACAAAAAATATTCTTGTAATTTTTTGAGAATTTGTTCAGAATTTTCTGATAAATTGCTAAGAATTTGCTGAATAATTTATAGAGAATTTTACATGTAATTTACTAAGAAATTTCCTGAGTAATTTAGTAAGAATTTACTGAGTAATTTACAGAGAATTTATCGAGTAATTTACTGATAAATTACTGAATAATTCACTCATTAATTTACTTGTAATTTACTGAGAATTTAAGGAGTAATTTTTTGAGAATTTACTCAGTAATTTGCTTAGAATTTATTAAATAATTTACTAAGAATTTACAAATAATTTACTGTGTTATTTTCTTGGAATTTACAGAGTGGTTTTCTAATAATTTACTGAGTAATTTACTAAGTAATTGATCAAGAATTTTATGAGAACTTATCGATAATTAACTGAGCAATTTACTGGGAATTTACCTAGTAATTTACAGATAAATTTAGTGAGTAATTCACCGAATAATTTACTATGAATTTACTTAGTAATTTATTTAGAATTTACTCAGTAAATTACTAAGAGTTTATTGAGAATTTACTGATAATTTGTTGAGTAATTTTCTAGGAACTTACCAATCATTTACGAAGCAATTTACTGAGAATTTTCCGAGTTATTTACCACGAATTTACTATAACTTTAATGGTAATTTGCTGAGTAATTTATTGAGAATTTACTGTGAATTTAATGAGTAATTTACTCATAATTTATTGAGAATTTTCTTAGAATTTATTGAAAATTTTCAGAGTAATTTACTTTGAATTTATTGAGTAATTCACCGATAATTAACTAAGTAATTTATAGAGAATTTATTGAAAATTTAACGAATAATTTACAGAGTAATTTGCTGAGTAATTTTTTAAAAAAATTATGTGAATTTACTGAGTAATTTACCAAGAATTTATACAAAATTTTCTGAGAATTTACAGAGTAATTTACTCATAATTTACTGAGTAATTCACAAAAAAAATTTCTAATGATTTTCTAAGAATTTACACAGAATTTTCTAACAATTTACTGAATAATTTTCTGAGAATTTTGCGTGTAATTTATTGAGAATTTTACTGAGTAATGTAATGAGAATTTACTGAGAATTTATTGAGTAATTTACTAAAAATCTACCGATAATTTACTAAGTAATTTATTGAGATTTTACTGCGAATTGACTAAGAAATTTACTGATAAATTGTTAAGTTCTTCACTGGGTAATTTAGTTGGAAATTTCTAAGTAATTTATTGAGAATTTACTGAGTAAGTTACTAAGAATTTATTGATAATTTACTTAGACTTTATGGATTAATTTATTGAGAATTTACTAAGTAATTTACTTAGAATTTATTGAACAATTTGCTGAGAAATTATAAAGTAATTTACTGAGAATTTACAGGAAATTCACTAATTAATGTTCGAATAATTTACTGAGAATTAACAAAGTTATTCACGAATTTTTTTTTTTGATAATTTTATATGTAATTTACTATGAATTTACTGAGTAATTTACCAAGAATTTATACAGAATTTTCTTGGAAATTATTGAAAATTTTCTGAGTAATTTATTCAGAATTTGTTAAATAATTTACTGAAAATTTATAGATAATTTATAAACTAATTTATAGAGAATTTATTGAAAACTTAACGAGTAATTTATTGAGAATTTACGGAGTAATTTGCTGAATAATTTACTAAGAAATTACTTTGAATTTACTAAGAATTTATATAGAATTTTCTGAGAATTTATTGAGTAATTTACTCATAATTTACTGATTAATTCACAAAAAATATTCTTGTAATTTTTTGAGAATATACTCCAAATTTTCTAATAAATTGCTAAGAATTTGCTGAATAATTTATAGAGAATTTTACGTGTAATTTACCGAGAAATTTCCTGAGTAATTTAGTGAGAATTTACTAAGTAGTTTATTGGTAATTTACTGAGCAATTAACAGAGAATTTACTGAGTAATTTACAGAGAATTTATCGAGTAATTTATTGATAAATAACTGAATAATTCACTCATTAATTTACTTGTAATTTACTGAGAATTTAAGGAGTAATTTATTGAGAATTTGCTTAGAATTTATTAAATAATTTACTAAGAATTTACAGATAATTTACTGTGTTATTTTCTTGGAATTTACAGAGTAATTTTCTAATAATTTACTGAGTAATTTACTAAGTAATTGGCTAAGAATTTTTTGAGAACTTATCGATAATTAACTGAGTAATTTACTGGGAATTTACCTAGTAATTTACAGATAAATTTAGTGAGTAATTCACCTAATAATTTACAATGAATTTACTTAGTAATTTATTTATAATTTACTCAGTAAATTACTAAGAGTTTATGTCACGACCCCAAACCGCCCCTAGTAGTTTGGTGCCGTGATGGCCAGTAATCCGGGATTACCGAAGGCCAACTTACAAAATCCACACACAACAGAGTATAAATATATGGGGCTCACAAGTACGGGAGCGATTTATACAAACAGATTGGTCCATGAGAGTTGTGCATAAGTCAAATGAGATAGCAACCATTTACATATGGGTTATAACTTAATTACAAACAAAGCAAAGTACAAATTACATTTTACATATTAGCAAAGGGCTCCACAAGCCGACATAAACAAATTGTACGAATTACAGGTCTAAGAACACAGTCTGCCAGGTTGCCGACATCTTCTTTGCCGACATAACAATCACACAAAACACACATCTTGATCAAAAGGCTTCTCAAGCCGACGTATGCAACATACGGGTATTACAAATCGAGAAGCATGATTTTCAAGGCTGTCGACATAAATACAGGTTAAGCCGGCATAATCAAAAATCCAAAATAAGCTCCAGAATCACATCTAGGCGTCACCGCCTTCTTGTTCATCACCTACATATATATAGAGAGGGTGAGCTTGGATACTCAGTGAATGGTATAAATAATAAAGGGGTTTGCATGAATAATAGCCGAAATCCTTTCAAAACGATACAAGACAAAACTCTATATATAACAAGGAATGGACCTCGTCCATCTAACAAATCTTCAAAGTTTCAAGGGATACTTACTAGCATCACATATTACAAATAATAACATTCCGGCAACCATATCCACGCGGTAATCCGTCCGTGGCAAGACAAGACAAAACAAAAGAGGCATCTCAAATAAGGGTGCTACAAAAGTTTAGAGTCCTCTAGCACAAGGGACCTATGTTACAAAGGCCCGTAGCCTTTTAACACGAGAGTGCTGCGAAAGTTTAGAGTCCTCCGGCACAAGGAACTTTCAAGACAAGATGTGCTGCGAAAGTTTAGAGTCCTCCAGCACAAGGGACTTTCAAGACAAGACGTGCTGCGAAAGTTTAGAGTCCACCAGCACAAGGGACTTCCAAAACGAGATATGCTGCGAAAGTTTAGAGTCCTCCAGCACAAGGGACTTTCCGAGAAGGTCATCAAGACAAGATCATACTTGATAGACAAAACAGCGACAATTATTCATGCTTAACAAACACTTTCAAAACAAAGCAAAACAAAGTCTTTATCAAAACGTATAACATAGCTTTATTAAAAATATCACTCACATGGTTCCTCAAACGTCGGGGTCGAGGCCAGTCCCAGTCCTACAAACACATGGTAGAGTCTATTGAATGCACTACTCAAAACAAGTCTAGCATGCATGCAAATGACCTTGGCATTCACCAAAGACTAAGTCAAATTGAAACAAACACAATTTCTTATCTCCGGAAAACATGCTGGGCAACCACCAGGTCTTGGCCGAGGTCCCACACCTTCTCGCCGAGGTGTGGTCCCGACGGCCATATTCAAAAGCGAAGTCGGGAAAATCTGGGTTTCCCTCTTGATAAACATGAAGAACATGAGCATGAAGAACATGAAGGACATGAACATGAGGGAGATGAATACAAAGATCAAAACTTGCTATTACAAAAGCTGAGATTTCATGTTATGAATTCAAAAACATGGACCTGGGTACCCATACTCAAGGACCTTATCAAAACAAATACAAAAACATGAGCCTTAATGCAAACTTTCGGATCAAACGAGGCTCTTCTTAAAAAACACTTGAAAACCGTTTTCTCTTTCTAAAACCAACTTTAAATCGATGAATGGCGTGTAGAACAGGTTTGATCGTGCAATGCAGCTAGATGATCAATAAGAACAACAAGAATAGGTTAAGATTCTAACCTCAAAACTCGAATCTAACGGCTCAAGCTCCAACGATCAAGCTTGGAAGTTCACTCTCTCTCTAGCTCAAACTTCACCTTCTTCTTCCTAGAGTTTCTCTCTCTAAAAGGCAAGATTGATACAAAAAGATATGCTCCTCACGACAATCTGGGACACGTGGCATCGGCTGATTGGCTCTGGCTAAAAAGGCGACTGACATGACAAGACAAGACCAAGACAAAGTGTACTCAACAAGCTAGGCGGCAAGAACACACTGGCAAGTAACGACATCGGCTAACAACAAGACTCTGGCAATCAAGGGGCACGGACATCGGCTTGGAAGGACAACACTTGACTAAACTGTGCCACACCTTGGCCTAGATGTGCCACACCTCGGTCTAGGTCGTACCATTCCAGGAACAAAATCACTCATGCAAGGATCAAGGATCTAGAACGCCTAGATATTAACATCTCGGCCTAGATGATGCACATCTCGGTCCAGGCGATGCGCACCTCGGCCTAGATGGTGACATCTCGGCCAATATGTCAGGGTGAAGATGGAAGTCAACCAACGGGGTTCTAAGATAGTTCTAAGTGACAAAGGTCTCGAAGGTGTCTAGGCTTAAGATGACCTCGGCAACGCACCAGACGAGAACAAAGCATGCAAGCAATCACTCAAGCAAAACAAGACAAGATTTGAAAATGCACATATAAGACAAGATCATCCATAAATGTATGCAAGTATGACTAAGTCAAAATGAGGGTTGTTACATCCTAGCCCCCTTAAAGAAGTTTGGTCCCCAAACTTGAGTTACCTTGTTCCAAAAACAATTCTGGATGTCGGACTTTCATTTCCTCTTCCATTTCCCATGTAGCATCCTCTCCGTAATGCTCCTTCCATTCAACTTTCACCATTGGTATCGACTTGCTTCTCAACTGCTTCACTTGCCTATCGACAATCCGTATCGGTTTCTCTTCGTAGCCTAAATCTTCATTAATTACAATTCTGAAATAGTCGATCACGTGTAGCGGATCTCGAATATACTTCCTCAACATCGAAACATGAAATACATTATGGACTTGGCTCAATCCTGGCGACAAAGCAAGTTTGTAGGCAGCGAGGTTAACCTTCTCAAGAATTTCAAAAGGCCCGATGTAACGGGGTGCCAACTTACCCTTTTTCCCAAATCTTGTGACTCCTTTCATCGGCGAAATCTTCAGGAACACGTGGTCCCCGACTTCAAATTCCAGCTCTCTTCTTCTCTGGTCGGCATAACTCTTTTGTCGACTCTGTGCGGTTTTGATTCTTTGTTGAACGGGCTTAATCGTCTCGGTCGTTACGTGAATTAACTCGGGACCAAGCAGAGCTTTGTCTCCTACCTCGGTCCAACGTATCGGTGACCTGCACCTTCTTCCATACAGTGCTTCATACGGCGCCATGCCAATGCTAGCTTGATAACTGTTGTTGTAGGTAAATTCCACCAAAGGCAAATGTACTCCCCAACTTCCTTGGAGGTCCAATACACATAGTCTAAGCATATCTTCAAGTGTCCGAATCGTCCTCTCTGTTTTCCCATCAGTTTGGGGATGAAAAGCTGTGCTAAACCTCAACTCGGCTCCGAAAGCTCTTTGTAGGCTCTGCCAAAATCTGGAAACCAACTTCGAATCTCGGTCTGACACAATTGACATCGGCACTCCATGAAGTCTAATGATCTCATTCACATACAACAAAGCAAGTTTATCGGCGTTGAAGGTGGTCTTAACAGGCAAGAAGTGTGCTGACTTAGTTAGTCTATCCACAATAACCCAAATCGAATCCATACCCTTTTGTGTCTTCGGCAAACCAACCACAAAGTCCATGGAGATGTGCTCCCATTTCCACTCAGGAATCGGTAAAGGTTGAAGAAGTCCTGCTGGCCTTTGATGTTCTGCTTTCACTTGTTGATAGTACAGACACTGCGACACGAACTCGGCTATCTCTCCTTTCATGTTCGGCACCAAAACGTCTGCTTCACATCCTGATACATCTTGGTGTTCTCGGGGTGAACAGCAAACTTGGAACCATGAGCTTCCTACAGAATTTTTCTTTTCAACTCCGGGATGTCAGCTACACACAACCTTCCTTTAAACTTGAGCACTTGATTCTCTATGGTGTACCTTGATCTCGGCTTTGTGATAATCTCATCGGCTACTTTCTTGAAGAATTCATCTTCCATTTGTCTCGTCTTTACTTCCTCAACAATAGTCGGCTCCACTGAGATCACGGTTAGGCATGCCAAATTTCCAACCACCTTTCTACTCAAAGCATCGGCTACGGTGTTAGCTTTTCCTGGGTGATATTGAGTCTGCATATCGTAATCTTTCAATAACTCAAGCCATCTTCTTTGCCTCAAATTCAATTCCTTCTGAGTGAACAAGTACTTCAAGCTTTTATGATCTGTAAAAACCTGACAAGAAGCTCCATACAAGTAGTGGCGCCAAATCTTCAAAGCAAATACCGCGGCTGCTAATTCTAGGTCATGGGTGGGATAGTTCTTTTCATGTGGCTTCAACTGGCGAGATGCATATGCTATAACCCTACCTTTTTGCATTAATACACAACCCAGACCCTTATGCGAAGCATCACTGTAGACATGGAACTCTTCATTACTTGATGGTAGCACAAGAATTGGTGCCGCAACTAACCTCGTCTTCAACTCCTAGAAGGCTGCTTCTCTATCCTTAGTCCATTCGTAAGCCACCCCCTTCTTAGTCAGTTGTGTCAATGGAATTGCAATCCTTGAGAAATCCTTTACGAATTTTCTGTAATAACCAGCCAATCCCAGAAAGCTACGAACCTCGGACACATTAGCCGGCCTCGGCCAATTCACAACGGCTTCAATTTTACTAGGATCGACCGAGATACCCTCTTCATCAATTACATGACCCAAAAATGAAATAGTGGAAAATCAAAACTCACACTTATTAAATTTAGCATACAATTTCCGATCCCTCAAAATCTGTAAGGCAAGTCTCAAATGCTCCTCATGTTCGGCTTTGCTCTTAGAGTAGATCAATATATCATCGATGAAGACGACCACAAACTCATCCAGATATGGTTTAAAGACTCTGTTCATCAAATCCATAAATGCTGCAGGGGCATTGGTCACTCCAAAAGGCATTCCTAAAAACTCGTAGTGGCCATACCTCGTCCGAAAAGCGGTCTTCTCAACATCCTCGGCTTTGACTTTAAGTTGATGGTAGCCCGACCTAAGGTCAATTTTGGAAAAGACTCGCGCTCCTGGCAACTGATCGAACAAATCGTCTATCCTTGGCAACGGGTACTTATTCTTAATGGTCACCTTATTCAGTTCCCGGTAATCAATATAAAGACGAAGTGTACCATCCTTCTTCTTAACAAATAAGACGGGTGCTCCCCAGGGTGAAGTGCTCGGCCTAATAAAACCCTTATCTAGCAACTCTTGTAGTTAAAGTTTCAATTCCTTAAGCTCGGCGGGGGCCATCCTATAAGGTGTTTTAGAGATGGGCTGGGTTCCTGATATGATGTCAACAGTAAACTCTACCTCTCTATCGACTAAGTGACCAGGAAAATCGTTAGGAAAGACGTCGGGGAATTCATTAACCACTGGGACGTCGGCTAACTCAACACTGCCATTCAAATTACTTAATATGCTACACAGATAACCTTGACACCCTTTTTGGACCAATCTATAGGCTTTCATGGATGAAATTAAGTAAGGTGGGGATACCACACCTTTTCCCTGAAACGTGACCTCAGCTAGGTTTGGGGGTTTTAACGTGACACTCTTAGAAACACAATTTATGGACGCGTGATTTGCCACTAACCAATCCATCCCCAATATAACATCAAAATGAGTTACGTCCAATGGCATTAAATCAGCTAACAGTTCAACATTCCTAATCGCAACAACACATGCTCGATAGATGGATGCAACATTCATTGATCTCCCAGATGGAGTAGATACAGATAATACATAATCAAGGGGTTCTAGTTTCCTATTAATCTTCTCGGCAAACTTAGCAGAAAGGAATGAATGCGTAGAACCCGAATCAATCAATACATATGCACTTTGAGAGCAAATTGAAAGTATACCTGATACCACTGTCTCAGCATTTTGAGTGTCCCCTGGTACCAGTGCAAAAACTCTGCCTTGTCTCATCGGTCCTTTCCCAGCGTTGCCTTTCTGCACGGAGCCCGAAGTATCCTCATCTTTCTTATCTTCACCAGCCCTCGTTTTTGGACAGTTCCTTACAAAATGACCTACTTCGCCACATTCGTAACAAGCTCCAAACGCCCGACGACAGACCCCGAAATGTGGCTTCCTACAACTGGAACATGTCGGCTTAGTACCACTCTCCTGTCTTGGGTTGCTTGAACTGTCGACGTTCGCTTTCTTCTTGGTACAAAACTGTGCTCGGCGATTGTCATAACTCTGCCTCTTCCTCTGGCTCTCTCCCGAACCCTGGTATCTGTTCAAGTTAGCTTCGGCCAGAATAGCTTTGTCCAACACTCCGGCATAGGTCGGCATGTTGAGCATGTTAACCCGGTCTTGTATCGGTCCATGGAGCCCACTTTCGAACTTCCTAGCCTTCATATACTCATCATTGACCATGTGGGGTGCGTACCTTGCCAACTCGGAAAAGGCACGGTCATATTCAGCTACTGTTCTACTGCCTTGCGTCAAAGTCTGAAACTTGGTAGCCTTGCGATTCCGAACACTTAAAGGAAAATGCTTGGTGTAGAACAATTCTAAAAATCGGGTCCAGGTCAAGTCTGGATTGCTTTCTCGAACCGTCATCCACCATCTGCAGGCGTCGTCATCTAGTGTAAAAGCTGCTAATGTCACCTTCTGGGTGTTGGTGCTGGGAAAGATCTTAAACAGCTTTTCCATTTCCAAAACCCAAGCTTCGGCCTTCATCGGTTCTATACCCCCTTGGAATCTTGGTGGCTTCATTTTCTTGAACTCCCTGATCAGAGCTATCGTTCCGTCCCCATATAAAGCTGGCTGTGGGGGCACTTGTGGTACTGGAGGAGGTGGAGGTGGAACTGTATTTCGGCCGTTTGTTTGCTCAGCCTGAGTCGATGTAGCACTAGCATACTGCTGTCTTGTCTGCCTTAACTCGCGGGCCAAACCTTCAACTAACCTTTCCAGTCTGTCCAATCTGTCCTTGGACTGATCTCGGCCAACTGGAGGTCTACCTCTCCTCATGATGCTATGAGTATGCAAAATGTGACTTTTAAACAAGACGAACAAATAATCACGTAGGCAGGTAACAATTAAGCATGCCGAGATGATGCACAGCTTGACCACATAGCAAGCAATATGATGCAATCCTAACATCTTTCTAAGGGGAAATCCTATGCTCTTTAGGACTCAAAGTGTGTGAATGACGTATACCAAGGAACTTGTGCTCTGATACCATTCTGTCACGACCCCAAACCGCCCCTAGTAGTTTGGTGCCGTGATGGCCAGTAATCCGGGATTATCGAAGGCCAACTTACAAAATCCACACACAACAGAGTATAAATATATGGGGCTCACAAGTACGGAAGCGATTTATACAAACAGATTGGTCCATGAGAGCTGTGCATAAGTCAAATGAGATAGCAACCATTTACATATGGGTTATAACTTACAAACAAAGCAAAGTACAAATTACATTTTACATATTAGCAAAGGGCTCCACAAGCCGACATAAACAAATTATACGAATTACAGGTCTAAGAACACAGTCTGCCAGGTTGCCGACATCTTCTTTGCCGACATAACAATCACACAAAACACACATCTTGATCAAAAGGCTTCTCAAGCCGACGTATGCAACATACAGGTATTACAAATCGAGAAGCATGATTTTCAAGACTGCCGACGTAAATACAGGTTAAGCCGCAATAATCAAAAACCCAAAATAAGCTCCAGAATCACATCTAGGCGTCACCGCCTTCTTGTTCATCACCTACATATATATAGAGAGGGTGAGCTTGGATACTCAGTGAATGGTATAAATAATAAAGGGGTTTGCATGAATAATAGCCGAAATCCTTTCAAAACGATACAAGACAAAACTCTATATATAACAAGGAATGGACCTCGTCCATCTAACAAATCTTCAAAGGTTCAAGGGATACTTACTAGCATCACATATTACAAATAATAACATTCCGGCAACAATATCCACGCGGTAATCCGTCCGTGGCAAAACAAGACAAAACAAAAGAGGCATCTCAAACAAGGGTGCTACAAAAGTTTAGAATCCTCTAGCACAAGGGACCTATGTTACAAAGGCCCGTAGCCTTTTAACACGAGAGTGTTGCGAAAGTTTAGAGTCCTCCGGCACAAGGAACTTTCAAGACAAGATGTGCTGCGAAAGTTTAGAGTCCTCCAGCACAAGGGACTTTCAAGACAAGACGTGCTGCGAAAGTTTAGAGTCCACCAGCACAAGGGACTTCCAAAACGAGATATGCTGCGAAAGTTTAGAGTCCTCCAGCACAAGGGACTTTCCGAGAAGGTCATCAAGACAAGATCATACTTGATATACAAAACAGGGACAATTATTCATGCTTAACAAACACTTTCAAAACAAAGCAAAACAAAGTCTTTATCAAAACGTATAACATAGCTTTATTAAAAATATCACTCACATGGTTCCTCAAACATCGGGGTCGAGGCCAGTCCCAGTCCTACAAACACATGGTAGAGTCTATTGAATGCACTACTCAAAACAAGTCTAGCATGCATGCAAATGACCTTGGCATTCACCAAAGACTAAGTCAAATTGAAACAAACACAATTTCTTATCTCCGGAAAACATGCTGGGCAACCACCAGGTCTTGGCCGAGGTCCCACACCTTCTCGCCGAGGTGTGGTCCCGACGGCCATATTCAAAAGCGAAGTCGGGAAAATCTGGGTTTCCCTTTTGATAAACATGAAGAACATGAGCATGAAGAACATGAAGGACATGAACATGAGGGAGATAAATACAAAGATCAAAACTTGCTATTACAAAAGCTGAGATTTCATGTTATGAATTCAAAAACATGGACCTGGGTACCCATACTCAAGGACCTTATCAAAACAAACACAAAAACATGAGCCTTAATGCAAACTTTCGGATCAAACGAGGCTCTTCTTAAAAAAACACTTGAAAACCGTTTTCTCTTTCTAAAACCAACTTTAAATCGATGAATGGCGTGTAGAACAGGTTTGATCGTGCAATGCAGCTAGATGGTCAATAAGAAGAACAAGAATAGGTTAAGATTCTAACCTCAAAACTCGAATCTAACGGCTCAAGCTCCAACGATCAAGCTTGGAAGTTCACTCTCTCTCTAGCTCAAACTTCACCTTCTTCTTCCTAGAGTTTCTCTCTCTAAAAGGCAAGATTGATACAAAAAGATATGCTCCTCACAACAGTCACTGACTTAATCCCTCTGCCGGGACACGTGGCATCGGCTGATTGGCTCTGTCTAAAAAGGCGATTGACATGACAAGACAAGACCAAGACAAAGTGTACTCAACAAGCTAGGCGGCAAGAACACACCGGCAAGTAACGACATCGGCTAACAACAAGACTCCGGCAATCAAGGGGCAAGGACATCGGCTTGGAAGGACAACACTTGACTAAACTGTGCCACACCTTGGCCTAGATGTGTCACACCTCGGTCTAGGTCGTACCATTCCAGGAACAAAATCACTCATGCAAGGATCAAGGATCTAGAATGCCTACATATTAACATCTCGGCCCAGATGATGCACATCTCGGTCCAGGCGACGCGCACCTCGGCCTAGATGGTGATATCTCGGCCAATATGTCAGGGTGAAGATGGAAGTCAACCAACGGGGTTCCAAGATAGTTCTAAGTGACAAAGGTCTCGAAGGTGTCTAGGCTTAAGATGACCTCGGCAACGCACCAGACGAAAACAAAGCATGCAAGCAATCACTCAAGCAAAACAAGACAAGATTTGCAAATGCACATATTAAGACAAGATCATCCATAAATGTATGCAAGTATGACTAAGTCAAAATGAGGGTTGTTACAGTTTATTGAGAATTTACTGAGAATTTGTTGAGTAATTTTCTAGGAACTTACCAATCATTTACGAAGCAATTTACTGAGAATTTACCGAGTTATTTACCACGAATTTACTATAACTTTAATGGTAATTTACTGAGTAATTTATTGAGAATTTACTGTGAATTTAATGGGTAATTTACTCAGAATTTATTGAAAATTTTCAGAGTAATTTACTTTGAATTTATTGAGTAATTCACCGATAACTAACTGAGTAATTTATAGAGAATTTATTGAAAATTTAACGAATAATTTATAGAGTAATTTGCTGAGTAATTTTTAAAAAAAATTCTGTGAATTTACTTAGTAATTTACCAAGAATTTATACAAAATTTTCTGAGAATTTACAAAGTAATTTACTCATAATTTACTAAGTAATTCACAAAAAAATTTCTAATGATTTTCTAAGAATTTACAAAGAATTTTCTAATAATTTACTAAGAATTTACTACATAATTTTCTGAGAATTTTGCGTGTAATTTATTGAGAATTTTACTGAGTAATGTAATGAGAATTTACTGAAAATTTATTGAGTAATTTACTAAGAATCTACTGATAATTTACTGAGTAATTTATTGAGATTTTACCACGAATTGACTAAGAAATTTACTGATAAATTGTTAAGTTCTTCACTGGGTAATTTAGTTGGAAATTTCTAAGTAATTTATTGAGAATTTACTGAGTAAGTTACTAAGAATTTATTGATAATTTACTTAGACTTTATGGATTAATTTATTGAGAATTTACAAAGTAATTTACTTAGAATTTATTAAATAATTTACTGAGAATTTACAAAGTAATTTACTGAGAATTTACAGGAAATTCACTAATTAATGTTCGAATAATTTACTGAGTAATTTACTAAGAATTAACAAAGTAATTCACGAATTTTTTTTTAATAATTTTATGAGTAATTTACTATGAATTTACTGAGTAATTTACCAAGAATTTATACAGAATTTTCTTGGAAATTATTGAAAATTTTCTGAGTAATTTATTTAAAATTTATTAAATAATTTACTGAAAATTTACAGATAATTTACAAAGTAATTTATAGATAATTTATTGAAAACTTAACGAGTAATTTATTGAGAATTTATGAAGTAATTTGCTGAATAATTTACTAAGAAATTACTTTGAATTTACCAAGAATTTATATAGAACTTTCTGAGAATTTATTGAGTAATTTACTCATAATTTACTAATTAATTCACAAAAAAAATATTCTTGTAATTTTTTGAGAATTCACTCAAAATTTTCTGATAAATTACTAAGAATTTGCTGAATAATTTATAGAGAATTTTACGTGTGATTTACTGAGAAATTTCCTGAGTAATTTAGTGAGAATTTACTACGTAATTTACTGGTAATTTACTGAGTAATTAACAGAGAATTTACCAATAATTTACTGAGTAATTTACAGAGAATTTATCGAGTAATTTACTGATAAATTACTGAATAATTCACTCATTAATTTACTTGTAATTTAATCAGAATTTAAGGAGTAATTTATTGAGAATTTACTTAATAATTTGCTTAGAATTTATTAAATAATTTACTAAGAATTTACAGATAATTTACTGTGTTATTTTCTTGGAATTTACGGAGTAATTTTGTAATAATTTACTGAGTAATTTACTAAGTAATTGATCAAGAATTTTTTTAGAACTTATCGATAATTAACTGAGTAATTTACTGGGAATTTACCAAGTAATTTACAGATAAATTTAGTGAGTAATTCACCGAATAATTTACTATGAATTTACTTAGTAATTTATTTAGAATTTACTCAGTAAATTACTAAGAGTTTATTGAGAATTTACTGAGAATTTATTGAGTAATTTTCTAGGAACTTACCAATCATTTACGATGCAATTTACTGAGAATTTACGGAGTTATTTACCACGAATTTACAAGAACTTTAATGGTAATTTGCTGAGTAATTTATTGAGAATTTACTGTGAATTTAATGAGTAATTTACTCATAATTTATTGAATATTTTCTTAGAATTTATTGAAAATTTTCAGAGTAATTTACTTTGGATTTATTGAGTAATTCACCGACAATTAACTGAGTAATTTATAGAGAATTTATTGAAAATTTAACGAATAATTTACAGAGTAATTTGCTGAGTAATTTTTAAAAAAATTCTGTGAATTTACTAAGTAATTTACCAAGAATTTATACAGAATTTTCTTGCAAATTATTGAAAATTTTCTAAGTAATTTAATTAGAATTTATTGAGTAATTTACTAAAAATTTACAAATAATTTACAAAGTAATTTATAGAGAATTTATTGAAAACTTAACAAGTAATTTATTGAGAATTTACGGAGTAATTTGCTGAATAATTTACTAGGAAATTACTTTGAATTTACCAGGAATTTATGTAGAATTTTGTGAGAATTTATTGAGTAATTTACTCATAATTTACTGATTAATTCACAAAAAGTATTCTTGTAATTTTTTGAGAATTTACTCAGAATTTTCTGATAAATTGCTAACAATTTGCTGAATAAATTATAGGGAATTTTACGTGTAATTTACTGAGAAATTTCTTGAGTAATTTAGTGAGAATTTACTAAGTAATTTACTGGTAATATACTGAGTAATTAACAGAGAATTTACCAATAATTTACAGAGAATTTATCGAGTAATTTACTGATAAATTACTAAATAATTCACTCATTAATTGACTTGTAATTTACTGAGAATTTAAGGAGTAATTTATTGAGAATTTACTCAGTAATTTGCTTAGAATTTATTAAATAATTTACTAAGAATTTACAGATAATTTACTGTGTTATTTTCTTGTAATTTACAGAGTAATTTTCTAATAATTTACTGAGTGATTTACTAAGTAATTGACCAAGAATTTTTTGAGAACTTATCGATAATTAACTGAGTAATTTACTGGGAATTTACCTAGTAATTTACAGATAAATTCAGTGAGTAATTCACCGAATAATTAACTATGAATTTACTTAGTAATTCATTTAGAATTTACTCAGTAAATTACTAAGAGTTTATTGAGAATTTACTAACAATTTGTTGAGTAATTTTTTAGGAACTTACCAATCATTTACGAAGCAATTTACTGAGTTATTTACCACGAATTTACTATAACTTTAATGGTAATTTGCTAAGTAATTTATTGAGAATTTACTGTGAAATTAATGAGTAATTTACTCATAATTTATTGAGAATTTTCTTAGAATTTATTGAAAATTTTCAGAGTAATTTACTTTGAATTTATTGAGTAATTCATCGATAATTAACTGAGTAATTTATAGAGAATTTATTGAAAATTTAACGAATAATTTACAGAGTAATTTGCTGAGTAATTTTTTTTAAAAATTCTGTGAATTTACAAAGTAATTTACTCATAATTTATTGAGTAATTCGCAAAAAAATTTCTAATGATTTTCTAACAATTTACACAGAATTTTCTAAATAATTTTCTGAGAATTTTGCGTGTAATTTATTGAGAATTTTACTGAGTAATGTAATGAGAATTTATTGAGAATTTATTGAGTAATTTACTAAGAATCTACCGATAATTTACTAAGTAATTTATTAAGATTTTACTACGAATTGACTACGAAATTTACTGATAAATTGTTAAGTTCTTCACTGGGTAATTTAGTTGGAAATTTTTAAGTAATTTATTGAGAATTTACTGAGTAAGTTACTAAGAATTTATTGATAATTTACTTAGACTTTATGGATTAATTTATTGAGAATTTACTAAGTAATTTACTGAGAATTTATAAAGTAATTTACTAAGAATTTACAGGAAATTCACTAATTAATGTTCGAATAATTTACTGAGTAATTTACTGAGAATTAACAAAGTAATTCACGATTTTTTTTGATAATTTTATGAGTAATTTACTATGAATTTACTGAGTAATTTACCAAGAATTTATACAGAATTTTCTTGCAAATTATTGAAATTTTTTTGAGTAATTTATTCAAAATTTATTAAATAATTTACTGAAAATTTACATATAATTTATAAAGTAATTTATTGAGAATTTATTGAAAACTTAACGAGTAATTTATTGAGAATTTACGGGGTAATTTGCAAAATAATTTACTAAGAAATTACTTTGAATTTACCAAGAATTTATATAGAATTTTCTGAGAATTTATTGAGTAATTTACTCATAATTTACTAATTAATTCACAAAAAATATTCTTGTAATTTTTTGGGAATATACTTCGAATTTTCTAACAAACTGCTAAGAATTTGCTGAATAATTTATAGAGAATTTTACGTGTAATTGACTGAGAAATTTCCTGAGTAATTTAGTGAGAATTTACTATGTAATTTACTGGTAATTTACTGAGTAATTAACAGAGAATTTACTAAGTAATTTACAGAGAATTTATCGAGTAATTTACTGATAAATTGCGGAATAATTCACTCATTAATTTACTTGTAATTTACTGAGAATTTAAGGAGTAATTTATTGAGAATTTACTCAGTAATTTGCTTAGAATTTATTAAAGAATTTACAGATAATTTACTGTGTTATTTTCTTAGAATTTACAAAGTAATTTTCTAATAATTTACTGAGTAATTTACTAAGTAATTGACCAAGAATTTTTTGAGAATTTATCGATAATTAACTGAGTAATTTACTGGGAATTTACCTAGTAATTTACAGATAAATTTAGTGAGTAATTCACCGAATAATTAACTATGAATTTACTTAGTAATTCATTTAGAATTTACTCAGTAAATTACTTAGAGTTTATTGAGAATTTACTGACAATTTGTTGAGTAATTTTCTAGGAACTTACCAATCATTTACGAAGCAATTTACTGAGAATTTACGGAGTTATTTACCACGAATTTACTATAACTTTAATGGTAATTTGCTGAGTAATTTATTGAGAATTTACTGTGAATTTAATGAGTAATTTACTCATAATTTATTGAGAATTTTATTAGAATTTATTGAAAATTTTCAGAGTAATTTACTTTGAATTTATTAAGTAATTCACCGATAATTAACTGAGTAATTTTTAGAGAATTTATTGAAAATTTAACGAATAATTTACAGAGTAATTTGCTGAGTAATTTTTTTAAAACATTCTGTGAATTTACTGAGTAATTTACCAAGAATTTATACAAAATTTCCCAAGAATTTACAGAGTAATTTACTCATAATTTACTGAGTAACTCACAAAAAAATTTCTAATGATTTTCTAAGAATTTACACAGATATTTCTCAGAATTTACTGAATAATTTTCCCAAAATTTTGCATTTAATTTATTGAAAATTTTACTGAGTAATGTAATGAGAATTTATTGAGTAATTTACTAAGAATCTACCGATAATTTACTGAGTAATTTATTGAGATTTTACTGCGAATTGACTAACAAATTTACTGATAAATTGTTAAGTTCTTCACTGGTAATTTTGTTGGAAATTTCTAAGTAATTTATTGAGAATTTACTGAGTAAGTTACTAAGAATTTATTGATAATTTACTTAGACTTTATGGATTAATTTATTGAGAATTTACTAAGTAATTTACTTAGAATTTATTGAATACTTTACTGAGAATTTACAGGAAATTCACTAATTAATGTTCGAATAATTTACTGAGTAATTTACTGAGAATTAACAAAGTAATTCATGAATTTTTTTTTGATAATTTTATGAGTAATTTACTATGAATTTACTGAGTAATTTACAAGAGAATTTATACAAAATTTTCTTGGAAATTATTGAAAATTTTCTGAGTAATTTAGTTAGAATTTGTTAAATAATTTACTGAAAATTTACAGATAATTTACAAAGCAATTTATAGGGAATTTATTGAAAAGTTAACGAGTAATTTATTGAAAATTTACGAAGTAATTTGCTGAATAATTTACTAAGAAATTACTTTGAATTTACCAAGAATTTATATAGAATTTTCTGAGAATTTATTGAGTAATTTACTCATAATTTACTAATTAATTCACAAAAAATATTCTTGTAATTTTTTGAGAATTTACTAAGAATTTTCTGATAAATTACTAAGAATTTGCTGAATAATTTATAGAGAATTTTACGTGTAATTTACTGAGAAATTTCTTGAGTAATTTAGTAAGGATTTACTAAGTAATTTACTGGTAATTTACTGAGTAATTAACAGGGAATTTACCAATAATTTACTGAGCAATTTACAGAGAATTTATCGAGTAATTTTCTGATAAATTAATGAATAATTCACTCACTAATTTACTTGTAATTTACTGAGAATTGAATGAGTAATTTATTGAGAATTTACTCAGTAATTTGCTTAGAATTTATTAAATAATTTACTAAGAATTTACAGATAATTTACTGTGTTATTTTCTTGTAATTTACAGAGTAATTTTCTAATAATTTACTGAGTAATTTACTATGTAACGCCCTCAAAATAATAACATTAAACCCATCAAATAAGACATTCATTGACAAATGAAATAACCACATTCTTCTATTCATCAGAGTTTCATTACAAAAGTATTACATGTTAACAACAAAAGCAAAAATGCCCAACGGGCTTACAGCTTTCCAAGTTAACACTTAGTTACAACAAAAGAGTGCTAACTCATCTACACATTAAGCCCTCGGCTTGAATATACATGTAATACATCAAAAAGGAACTAAAACCACAACAATCTGCTCGCTCTAGCCTCCCAAGCTATGACCTTGGAGGTGGCATGCTACCTGTACCTGAAAATGATATTCCCATATAGGGTGAGCCACAGCCCAGTAGAAATACACTAAACCAACCATGAACAATGACTAAAAGATTAGCAATTGATAGATGGCCAACACTGATACATCCACATAAATCACATTTTATGTCATCCGACTTATGAGTCCAAGTTACTTTTCATTTTCCATTTTTCAACAGATGAGCATATTAGCTCTATCATCATCTCAACAGATATGTATAAAAACTATATCCCACATTCACAGATAAGCATATAAGCTATATCCACATTCCCAACAGATATGTATAACAACAATATCCCACATTCACAGATAAGCATATAAGCTGTATCCACACTTCACAAAGATAAGCATATTAGCTCTATCTTTACTTCTCTAGACAAGCATATGAGCTGTATCTACGGAGTTCATCCCCTATCTTCTCCCAATACTATCCGGTTTAAAGGTACATCCCCCATCTTCCCCTAAACCGCGGAGTACATCCCCCATCTCCTCCTCTACACATAACGTATACAAACACATTGGTTCTATATACAATCACTCAATACATACAGTTAATGTATTCTATCAACCGTCAAATTCCATGACACATTCCATTGATTAGTTTCCGTTTGCCTAATCATCATGCATTGTCTACAACAATCACGACTATCCTCCACCGATAGCCCAAAGCAGTTATTTCTAAACAGAAAATAAATGCGCAATTGGATATTCAATCAACATTTCAATTCGGTGTGTGATAAACAATTCAACTACACCCTTTAACCCCATGCACTCCCAATCTCAACAATTCCATTTCATTTTCTCATGTCTCACAATTAATTACCCCAATTAATCAATCAATGTAATTAGGTCATTTTCCATAATTAACATTACAACCCTTAGGTCCCATTTTCATCAATGATTCAACATTTATTCCATTCCTCTATACCAAACATGCATCTAGGTTTATTATAAATAAAACCCCAACTTTTGTAAAATAACACAAAAGCCCCAAACTTTCACAAAATTACCAAACCAACCCCAACATCTCAAAATACCAAAATTTAAAGACAAAATCCATAGAGAGGAGTAGGATATCCCTACCTCAAATTCGGAGCCCCAAGGGAGAAGATGACAAAACCCAACGTGCTCCAAATCCCGAAATTTTCAGATTAAAATGTAGCCCTCGACGATCAACAACTTTTTTGTAAAGGCCAAAGATGAGCAAATCACTCCTACTAGATCAAAACCTAGAGGGAAGGTAAAGTTCTAGAGTGAGAGGCTCAACAATGGTGTTTTTGGAAAAGTAGGAGAGAGAAGAGAAAGTGAAAAAGTGATTTGAAAAGTCAAAACTCGGAACTTAAACCCAGTCACCCCGCTCGAGCGTCAAACACCCCGCTCGAGCGTCACTCACAGACTCCCGCTCGAGCGTCAACAATCCCGCTCGAGCGGCGGATACACACTCCCAGAACTTTTACAGAACCAGGTCTCCGCTCGAGCTTCCAACTCCCCGCTCGAGCGGCACTCACACAACCCCGCTCGAGCGGCCGATCCCACGCTCGAGCATCCAACACTGCACAGGAAATACTGGATGGGTGCAATTCCCGCTCAAGCGCCAGAACCCCCGCTCGAGCGGACAGGTCAAAATCTGGGCAGCTACTTTTGGTTTCTAAACTCAACCAACCTGTAACAAACCTGCCCAACACATCCTATAACTCAAATACGAAGTAAAAAGGATGTAAACAAGATAATAATCAACTATCAACATCTACGGACACATGTCCGGATCACTATACAACAAGGGTAAATCCGGGATCGCTATATATTAAGTAATTGACCAAGAATTTTTTGAGAACTTATCGATAATTAACTGAGTAATTTACTGGGAATTTACCTAGTAACTTACAGATAAATTTAGTGAGTAATTCACCGAATAATTTACTTTGAATTTACTTAGTAATTCATTTAGGATTTACTCAGTAAATTACTCAGAGTTTATTGAGAATTTACTGAGTAATTTTCTAGGAACTTACCAATCATTTACGAAACAATTTACTGAGAATTTACAGAGTTATTTACCACGAATTTACTATAACTTTAATGACAATTTGCTGAGTAATTTATTGAGAATTTACTGTGAATTTAATGAGTAATTTACTCATAATTTATTGAGAATTTTCTCAGAATTTATTGAAAATTTTCAGAGTAATTTACTTTGAATTTATTGAGTAATTCACCGATAATTAACTGAGTAATTTACAGAGAATTTATTGAAAATTTAACGAATAATTTACAGAGTAATTTGCTGAGTAATTTTTTTTAAAAATTCTGTGAATTTATTGAGTAATTTACTAAGAATTTATACAAAATTTTCTAAGAATTTACAGAGTAATCTACTCATAATTTACTGAGTAATTCAGAAAAAAAATGCTAATGATTTTCTAAGAATTTACTGAATAATTTTCTGAGAATTTTGCGTGTAATTTATTGAGAATTTTACTGAGTAATGTAATGAGAATTTATTGAGTAATTTACTAAGAATCTACCGATAATTTACTGAGTAATTTATTGAGATTTTACTGCGAATTGACTAACAAATTTACTGATAAATTGTTAAGTTCTTCACTGGGTAATTTAGTTGGAAATTTCTAAGTAATTTATTGAGAATTTACTGAGTAAGTTACTAAGAATTTATTGATAATTTACTTAGACTTTATGGATTAATTTATTGAGAATTTACTAAGTAATTTACTTAGAATTTATTGAATACTTTACTGAGAATTTATAGGAAATTCACTAATTAATGTTCGAATAATTTACTGAGTAATTTACTGAGAATTAACAAAGTAATTCATGAATTTTTTTTTGATAATTTTATGAGTAATTTACTATGAATTTACTGAGTAATTTACAAGAGAATTTATACAAAATTTTCTAGGAAATTATTGAAAATTTTCTGAGTAATTTAGTTAGAATTTGTTAAATAATTTACTGAAAATTTACAGATAATTTACAAAGCAATTTATAGGGAATTTATTGAAAAGTTAACGAGTAATTTATTGAAAATTTACGAAGTAATTTGCTGAATAATTTACTAAGAAATTACTTTGAATTTACCAAGAATTTATATAGAATTTTCTGAGAATTTATTGAGTAATTTACTCATAATTTACTAATTAATTCACAAAAAATATTCTTGTAATTTTTTGAGAATTTACTAAGAATTTTCTGATAAATTACTAAGAATTTGCTGAATAATTTATAGAGAATTTTACGTGTAATTTATTGAGAAATTTCTTGAGTAATTTAGTAAGGATTTACTAAGTAATTTACTGGTAATTTACTGAGTAATTAACAGGGAATTTACCAATAATTTACTGAGCAATTTACAGAGAATTTATCGAGTAATTTTCTGATAAATTAATGAATAATTCACTCACTAATTTACTTGTAATTTACTGAGAATTGAATGAGTAATTTATTGAGAATTTACTCAGTAATTTGCTTAGAATTTATTAAATAATTTACTAAGAATTTACAGATAATTTACTGTGTTATTTTCTTGTAATTTACAGAGTAATTTTCTAATAATTTACTGAGTAATTTACTATGTAACGCCCTCAAAATAATAACATTAAACCCATCAAATAAGACATTCATTGACAAATGAAATAACCACATTCTTCTATTCATCAGAGTTTCATTACAAAAGTATTACATGTTAACAACAAAAGCAAAAATGCCCAACGGGCTTACAGCTTTCCAAGTTAACACTTAGTTACAACAAAAGAGTGCTAACTCATCTACACATTAAGCCCTCGGCTTGAATATACATGTAATACATCAAAAAGGAACTAAAACCACAACAATCTGCTCGCTCTAGCCTCCCAAGCTATGACCTTGGAGGTGGCATGCTACCTGTACCTGAAAATGATATTCCCATATAGGGTGAGCCACAGCCCAGTAGAAATACACTAAACCAACCGTGAACAATGACTAAAAGATTAGCAATTGATAGATGGCCAACACTGATACATCCACATAAATCACATTTTATGTCATCCGACTTATGAGTCCAAGTTACTTTTCATTTTCCATTTTTCAACAGATGAGCATATTAGCTCTATCATCATCTCAACAGATATGTATAAAAACTATATCCCACATTCACAGATAAGCATATAAGCTATATCCACATTCCCAACAGATATGTATAACAACAATATCCCACATTCACAGATAAGCATATAAGCTGTATCCACACTTCACAAAGATAAGCATATTAGCTCTATCTTTACTTCTCTAGACAAGCATATGAGCTGTATCTACGGAGTTCATCCCCTATCTTCTCCCAATACTATCCGGTTTAAAGGTACATCCCCCATCTTCCCCTAAACCGCGGAGTACATCCCCCATCTCCTCCTCTACACATAACGTATACAAACACATTGGTTCTATATACAATCACTCAATACATACAGTTAATGTATTCTATCAACCGTCAAATTCCATGACACATTCCATTGATTAGTTTCCGTTTGCCTAATCATCATGCATTGTCTACAACAATCACGACTATCCTCCACCGATAGCCCAAAGCAGTTATTTCTAAACAGAAAATAAATGCGCAATTGGATATTCAATCAACATTTCAATTCGGTGTGTGATAAACAATTCAACTACACCCTTTAACCCCATGCACTCCCAATCTCAACAATTCCATTTCATTTTCTCATGTCTCACAATTAATTACCCCAATTAATCAATCAATGTAATTAGGTCATTTTCCATAATTAACATTACAACCCTTAGGTCCCATTTTCATCAATGATTCAACATTTATTCCATTCCTCTATACCAAACATGCATCTAGGTTTATTATAAATAAAACCCCAACTTTTGTAAAATAACACAAAAGCCCCAAACTTTCACAAAATTACCAAACCAACCCCAACATCTCAAAATACCAAAATTTAAAGACAAAATCCATAGAGAGGAGTAGGATATCCCTACCTCAAATTCGGAGCCCCAAGGGAGAAGATGACAAAACCCAACGTGCTCCAAATCCCGAAATTTTCAGATTAAAATGTAGCCCTCGACGATCAACAACTTTTTTGTAAAGGCCAAAGATGAGCAAATCACTCCTACTAGATCAAAACCTAGAGGGAAGGTAAAGTTCTAGAGTGAGAGGCTCAACAATGGTGTTTTTGGAAAAGTATGAGAGAGAAGAGAAAGTGAAAAAGTGATTTGAAAAGTCAAAACTCGGAACTTAAACCCAGTCACCCCGCTCGAGCGTCAAACACCCCGCTCGAGCGTCACTCACAGACTCCCGCTCGAGCGTCAACAATCCCGCTCGAGCGGCGGATACACACTCCCAGAACTTTTACAGAACCAGGTCTCCGCTCGAGCTTCCAACTCCCCGCTCGAGCGGCACTCACACAACCCCGCTCGAGCGGCCGATCCCACGCTCGAGCATCCAACACTGCACAGGAAATACTGGATGGGTGCAATTCCCGCTCAAGCGCCAGAACCCCCGCTCGAGCGGACAGGTCAAAATCTGGGCAGCTACTTTTGGTTTCTAAACTCAACCAACCTGTAACAAACCTGCCCAACACATCCTATAACTCAAATACGAAGTAAAAAGGATGTAAACAAGATAATAATCAACTATCAACATCTACGGACACATGTCCGGATCACTATACAACAAGGGTAAATCCGGGATCGCTATATATTAAGTAATTGACCAAGAATTTTTTGAGAACTTATCGATAATTAACTGAGTAATTTACTGGGAATTTACCTAGTAACTTACAGATAAATTTAGTGAGTAATTCACCGAATAATTTACTTTGAATTTACTTAGTAATTCATTTAGGATTTACTCAGTAAATTACTCAGAGTTTATTGAGAATTTACTGAGTAATTTTCTAGGAACTTACCAATCATTTACGAAACAATTTACTGAGAATTTACAGAGTTATTTACCACGAATTTACTATAACTTTAATGACAATTTGCTGAGTAATTTATTGAGAATTTACTGTGAATTTAATGAGTAATTTACTCATAATTTATTGAGAATTTTCTCAGAATTTATTGAAAATTTTCAGAGTAATTTACTTTGAATTTATTGAGTAATTCACCGATAATTAACTGAGTAATTTACAGAGAATTTATTGAAAATTTAACGAATAATTTACAGAGTAATTTGCTGAGTAATTTTTTTTAAAAATTCTGTGAATTTATTGAGTAATTTACTAAGAATTTATACAAAATTTTCTAAGAATTTACAGAGTAATCTACTCATAATTTACTGAGTAATTCAGAAAAAAAATGCTAATGATTTTCTAAGAATTTACTGAATAATTTTCTGAGAATTTTGCGTGTAATTTATTGAGAATTTTACTGAGTAATGTAATGAGAATTTATTGAGTAATTTACTAAGAATCTACCGATAATTTACTGAGTAATTTATTGAGATTTTACTGCGAATTGACTAACAAATTTACTGATAAATTGTTAAGTTCTTCACTGGGTAATTTAGTTGGAAATTTCTAAGTAATTTATTGAGAATTTACTGAGTAAGTTACTAAGAATTTATTGATAATTTACTTAGACTTTATGGATTAATTTATTGAGAATTTACTAAGTAATTTACTTAGAATTTATTGAATACTTTACTGAGAATTTATAGGAAATTCACTAATTAATGTTCGAATAATTTACTGAGTAATTTACTGAGAATTAACAAAGTAATTCATGAATTTTTTTTTGATAATTTTATGAGTAATTTACTATGAATTTACTGAGTAATTTACAAGAGAATTTATACAAAATTTTCTAGGAAATTATTGAAAATTTTCTGAGTAATTTAGTTAGAATTTGTTAAATAATTTACTGAAAATTTACAGATAATTTACAAAGCAATTTATAGGGAATTTATTGAAAAGTTAACGAGTAATTTATTGAAAATTTACGAAGTAATTTGCTGAATAATTTACTAAGAAATTACTTTGAATTTACCAAGAATTTATATAGAATTTTCTGAGAATTTATTGAGTAATTTACTCATAATTTACTAATTAATTCACAAAAAATATTCTTGTAATTTTTTGAGAATTTACTAAGAATTTTCTGATAAATTACTAAGAATTTGCTTAATAATTTATAGAGAATTTTACGTGTAATTTACTGAGAAATTTCTTGAGTAATTTAGTAAGGATTTACTAAGTAATTTACTGGTAATTTACTGAGTAATTAACAGGGAATTTACCAATAATTTACTGAGCAATTTACAGAGAATTTATCGAGTAATTTTCTGATAAATTAATGAATAATTCACTCACTAATTTACTTGTAATTTACTGAGAATTGAATGAGTACTTTATTGAGAATTTACTCAGTAATTTGCTTAGAATTTATTAAATAATTTACTAAGAATTTACAGATAATTTACTGTGTTATTTTCTTGTAATTTACAGAGTAATTTTCTAATAATTTACTGAGTAATTTACTAAGTAATTGACCAAGAATTTTTTGAGAACTTATCGATAATTAACTGAGTAATTTACTGGGAATTTACCTAGTAACTTACAGATAAATTTAGTGAGTAATTCACCGAATAATTTACTATGAATTTACTTAGTAATTCATTTAGGATTTACTTAGTAAATTACTCAGAGTTTATTGAGAATTTACTGAGTAATTTTCTAGGAACTTACCAATCATTTACGAAGTAATTTACTGAGAATTTACCGAGTTATTTACCACGAGTTTACTATAACTTTAATGGTAATTTGCTGAATAATTTATTGAGAATTTACTGTGAATTTAATGAGTAATTTACTCATAATTTATTGAGAATTTTTTTAGAATTTATTCAAAATTTTTAGAGTAATTTACTTTGAATTTATTGAGTAATTCACCGATAATTAACTGAGTAATTTATAGAGAATTTATTGAAAATGTAACGAATAATTTACAGAGTAATTTGCTGAGTAATTTTTTTAAAAAATTCTGTGAATTTATTGAGTAATTTACTAAGAATTTATACAAAATTTTCTAAGAATTTACAGAGTAATTTACTCATAATTTACTGAGTAATTCACAAAAAAATATCTAATGATTTTCTAAAAATTTACTGAATAATTTTTTGAGAATTTTGCGTGTAATTTATTGAGAATTTTACTGAGTAATGTAATGAGAATTTATTGAGTAATTTACTAAGAATCTACTGATAATTTACTAGGTAATTTATTGAGATTTTATTGCGAATTGACTAAGAAATTTACTGATAAATTGTTAAGTTCTTCACTGGGTAATTTAGTTGGAAATTTCTAAGTAATTTATTGAGAATTTACTGAGTAAGTTACTAAGAATTTATGTATAGCGATCCCGGGTTTACCCTTGTTGTACAGTGATCCGGACATGTGTCCGTGGATGTTGGTAGTTGTTTATTATCTTGTTTGCATCCTTTTTACTTTGTATATTGAGTTATAGGATGTGTTGGGCAGGTTTGTTATAGGTTGGTTGTGTTTGGGAGCCTAGTGCTGCTGCCCAGATTTTTGGACCTTCGCTCGAGCGAGGAGTTGGTCGCTCGAGCGAGAGTTGAGTTCGTGTCTGGTGGATCGAGCCAGAGTGGCTTCGCTCGAGCGAGCGATTGCGTCTGGTTCTGGACCTGAGAGTTGCATTTCTTGGCTCGAGCGAGCTTCCTTCGCTCGAGCGGTCTGGTTTGTTCTTCGCTCAAGCGAGAAATCTATCGCTCGAGCGTGCTTCTGGTTGCAGACCTGAGGGTTTGAGTTGTTGGCTCGAGCGAGCATTCTTTCGCTCGAGCGCACTTCTGAGCTTTCGGCTCGAGCAAGAACTTCTTGGCTCGAGCGAGAGTTTTCTGTGTCTGGTCGCTCGAGCGACAAAGGCTTCGCTCGAGCGAGCGTGTTTTATATCAGCGGACAGTAGCGTTTTTGAACATCAGTTTTTCACTTTCTTTTTCTTTCAAACCCTAGATCCGAGACTCTCTATCTCTAAACTTCCATTCTCTCTAAGATTTGATCTCCCTAGAGTGTAAATCTAGCCTAGGGCCTTTGTTAAAAGGATAGAGGGCGTTGAGAGCTTCGATTTAATCTGAAAAGGTTTGGATTTGGAGCACGTTGATCTTCGAGTCTTCATCTCCTTTTTGGCTCAAACTTCGAGGTAGGGATACCCTACTCCTCTCTATGGATTTTGTCTTTAAATTTTAGTATTTTGAGATGTTGGGCTTGGTTTGGTAATTTCGTGAAAGTTCGGGGCTTTTGAGTAATTTTACAAAAGTAGGGATTTTATTTATAATAAACCTAAATGGATGTTTGGCATAGAGAAATGGAATAAATGTTGAATCATTGATGAAAATGGGACCTAAGGGTTGTAATGTTAATTATGGGAATTGACCTAATTACATTGTTTGATTAATTGGGATAATTAATTGTGAGAAATGAGGAAATGAAATGTTGATTGAATATCCATTTGTGCATTTATTTTCTGTTTAGAAATAATTACTTTGGGCTATCGGTGGAGGATAGTCGTGATTGTTGTAGACAATGCATGATGATTAGGCAAACGGAAACTAATCAATGGAATGTGTCATGGAATTTGACGGTTGATAGAATACATTAACTGTATGTATTGAGTGATTGTATATAGAACCAATGTGTTTGTATACGTTATGTGTAGAGGAGGAGATGGGGGATGTACTCCGCGGTTTAGGGGAAGATGGGGGATGTACCTCTAAACCGGATAGTATTGGGAGAAGATAGGGGATGAACTCCGTAGATACAGCTCATATGCTTGTCTAGAGAAGTGAAGATACAGCTTATATGCTTATCTTTGTGAAATGTGGATATAGCTTATATGCTTATCTGTGAATGTGGGATATTGTTGTTATACATATCTGTTGAGAATGTGAATGCAGCTTATATGCTTATCTGTGAATGTGGGATATAGTTTTTATACTTATCTGTTGAAAAAGGGAAAATCAAAAGTAACTTGGACTCTTAAGTCGTATGACATAAACTGTGATTTATGTGGATGTATCAGTGTTGGCCATCTATCAATTGCTAATCTTTTAGTCATTGTTCATGGTTGGTTTAGTGTATTTCTACTGGGCTGTGGCTCACCCTATATGGGAATATCATTTTCAGGTACAGGTAGCATGCCACCTCCAAGGACATAGCTTGGGAGGCTAGAGGCGGACATACTTTTGTCGTTTTATTTTGATGTATTACATGTAAATTCAAGCCAAGGGCTTAATGTGTAAATGAGTTAGTACTCTTTTGTTGTAACCAAGTGTTAACTTGGAAAGCTGTAAGCCCATAGGGCATTTGCTTTAGTTGTTAACATGTAATACTTTTTGTAATGAAACTCTGATAAATGGAAGAATGTGGAACTTTTACATATCAATGCATATCTTTATTGATGGGTTTAATGTTGTTATTTTGAGGGCGTTACAACTTGGTATCAGAGCGTACCGGGTTCGAATACTTTGGGTACGTGGGAAGTGATTAGGATCACAATGGGTTTGTCTCGCTTGATAGAGACTTAGATGTAGTGTTATATGCTACGTGCTTAATTGATAACATGCTTATGTGACTATGTGGGTATGGGATTTAGTTTCTAGGATGTTGATTGGATCCTTGGATTTCTGGGAGTCTTGTTGGAAAAGCACTTGATCAATGCTACTTCTAACTGGAACTCTAGTAACGCCTCGGGACTATCATTATCCGGAAATGAAATTCGTAAGTGCTTATGTGTTTATGTGCTTATGTGGAGTGAATTACAATTGTCCATGCATTAGGACGTGAGTGTTTAGTTTCGGCACATTTGTGAATGTGCTAACGTTCTGTGTTACCTTTATTAGGATGTCAGGACGAGGAAGAGGTGCTAGGCGTGGTAGACCTGCGAGGCAGGAGGTACCGTTATCGGAGGAGGTTCCGGCAGTGTAGGAGGGAGTTGGCCAGGCCAATGTGGCCGAGCCAGCAGGTCAGCAGGCCATGGGTGCCTTGGCCAGAGAGATAGCAGGAGCCTTGGGTATTCTTAGAGCTGGGAATCAGGCAGCTGAGGCAGGGCCTTCTTTCTTGAAGAGGGAGCTTTTCCGGTCAAATCCAGATGAGTTTATCGGGGATCCGAAGGAGCCACTGAAGGCTGATGAGTGGCTAGAGCAAATGAGTAAGACGTTCGAGATGCTTGGCATCGAGGACGGAGCATTGAAAGTGACCTTGGCATCCTTCCAACTGAAGGGGGATGCGGGTCAATGGTGGAAGTACGAGAAGGCTCGTGTTGGTGGTACTTGAGAGGCGTTTGTGAATGCTTTTCAGGAGAGGTTTTTGTCTGTAGCAGCTAGGGAGAAGCTGAGGGACCAGTTTAGCCGGCTTAAACAGCAGGGCTTGTCAGTGGCCGAGTTTGAGGCTACTTTTACCAGTCTGTCCAGGTTTGCACCGGAACTGGTGGCGTCCGAGGAACGCCGTTGCTATGAGTTTGAGCGGAAGTTGAGGCGGGGCCTCAAGTTGAGAGTTGGTGGGTCTTATATCCGAGAGTATAGACACCTGGTAGATGCTGCTACTCATATGGAAATTATGATGCAGGAAGAGGAGGAAGAGTAGAGGGGCTCCAAGAGGAGCCAAGATGGCCAGGGTGATGGCAGGAGGCAGAGGGGTTATAACCCTCAGCAGTCTCAGGGAGCAGTTTCTAGATCGACCTTTCCAGTGCCGAGTGCAGGCTCGGGGAGAGGCAACCAGGGGGAGTTTGCTTGTTACAAGTGTGGCCAGCTGGGTCACAAGGTTTCTGTTTGCCCGCAGAAGGGTGGGGGTCAGAGAGCTGCTTCTTCTTCAGCTAGACCGCAGAGTCAGAGTTTGGGCAGGGGGCAGCCCTTGTCTTGTTATCAGTGTGGACAGCCTGGGCACCTGAAGAGGTTTTGCCCGCGGTTGAGTGCCACTTCGGGAGCGTCTGGTTCTAGGCAAACGCAGGGTTTTCAGCCAGCTCAGTCTGTGCAGGCCTCGAGGGCCAATCCGGGAGCTTCGTCATCCCAGTCTGTGCAGCAGTCTTTTGCTCCGAGAGGTGAGCAGGTAGACCAGGGGCCTACGGGGCGCGTGTATGCTGTTACCACGCAGGATTTAGTACCGGCTCCATCGGTAGTGAGAGGTACTTTTCTGTTTTGCAACTCGGTTGCTAGTGTGTTGATTGACACGGGTGCATCTCATTCTTTTGTATCTGCTGCATTTGCATCTGTTTTGAAATTGGAGTTAGCACAGTTAGCATCTCCTATTTGCGTAGTGTCACCTCTTGGTGGTGAGTTGATCTTGAAACAGGGTGTTAGAGGATGTGATATAGAGGTCGCCGACTATAGGCTTCCTTTTCCGTTTGTTGTCATGCCCATGAAGGGTTTTGATGTTATTTTGGGTATGGACTGGCTATCGTCATACCGGGCTGTTATCGATTGCTACCGCTAGAGGGTCACGTTATGTACCTTGAGCGGGGAGTGGTTCCATTTCTTGGGAGACCGGGTTGGTTGTGTGTTGCCACCGGGGTATGATTCGTGAGGGCGAAGTGAGCTTAGTAGTCTACTTGCCAGCTTTGAGAGTGGTGAGAGTGGTGAGACCCAGCTTGTGTTGCCGAGGGTGGTTTGTGAGTATTCGGATGTCTTTCCCGAAGATCTTGTTAGTTTGCCACCTCACCGAGAGATAGAGTTCTCTATTGATTTAGTGCCTGGCACGGCGCCGATTTCTATGGCACCTTACCGTTTTGCTCCAGCAGAGTTGGTTGAGTTGAAAGTTCAGCTCCAGGAATTGCTAGATAAGGGCTTTGTTCGCCCTAGTGTTTCGCCGTGGGGAGCACCGGCCCTCTTTGCTAAAAAGAAAGATGGTGCCTTGAGATTGTGTATTGACTACCGGAAGTTGAATCGGGCTACGGTTAAGAATAAGTACCCTATGCCCCGTATAGATGATTTGTTTGACCAGTTGAAGGGTTCCCGTTGTTTCTCTAAGATAGACTTGAGATCGGGTTACCACCAGTTGAGGGTCAGGGAGGAGGATATTCCTAAGACGGCATTCCGTACGCGGTATGGCCATTACGAGTTTCTGGTGATGCCATTCGGGCTTACCAATGCACCGGCAGTCTTTATGGACTTGATGAACCGGATCTTCCGGGAATTCTTGGATCGGTTTGTAGTCGTTTTTGTGGACGACATTCTTATCTATTTACCTTCTGAGGAGGAGCACGGGGAACACTTGAGAGTGGTGCTTGAGTTACTTAGAGCCCATAGGCTGTATGCCAAGTTTGGGAAGTGTGAGTTCTGGCTGAGGGAAGTCAACTTCTTAGGCCACGTGGTATCCGGGGAAGGGGTGTCTGTTGATACATCCAAGGTTGAGGCAGTGCAAGATTGGGCACAGCCTAAGAGTGTGTTTGAGATCCGCAGTTTTCTGGGATTAGCTGGGTATTACCGTCGGCTTGTGAAAGATTTCTCCAGATTAGCGTCACCGTTGACTAGACTGACTCGGAAGGGAGTCAAGTTTGTGTGGAGTGAGACTTGTGAAAAGTCGTTCCAAGAGTTGAAAGTTAGATTGACCACCGCTCCGGTGTTGATTATTCCGGAGAGAGGGTTGGGTTATGCGGTTTATTGTGATGCCTCACGAGAGGGTTTGGGTTGTGTGTTGATGCAAGAGGGGAAAGTGATAGCTTATGGCTCACGTCAGTTGAAAATACACGAGAAGAATTACCCCACACATGACCTAGAGTTAGCGGCTGTGATCTTTGCCTTGAAAATCTGGAGGCACTACCTTTATGGTGAGAAGTTCGAGGTGTTCTCGGACCACAAGAGTTTGAAGCATCTGTTTACACAGAGAGACTTGAATTTGAGGCAGAGGAGGTGGATGGAGTTCATCGAGGATTATGATTTTGAGTTGCATTATCATCCGGGAAAGGCCAATGTTGTGGCCGATGCCCTTAGTAGGAAATCCATTAGTGATGTAGCTAGTATAGCCATCCGGGAATGGGAGATGTTGGGAGCACTTGGGGAGTTTGATTTGCTACTGGGCGAATCCGTTGAGGCTGCGGCCTTGTTTTCTGTTGTTGCGCAGCCTACACTTGTGACACGAGTGTTAGAGGCACAGAGAAGTGACCTTGAGGTAGAATCCATCCGGGAGAAGATCTCCAGTGGAAAGGTTGAGAAGGGTTTGACGGTGTATCCCGACCTGAGTGTGAGATACCGAGACCGTTTGTTTGTACCGGAGTCTTGCCGAGAGGAGGTACTCCGAGAGTTTCATCATTCGCGCCTTGCGGTGCATCCGGGAGGTACTAAGATGTATCAGGATTTGGGTCGCCAGTTTTGGTGGCGGGGTATGAAGAGAGATGTGGCTGTTTTCGTATCGAAGTGCCTTACTTGCCAGCAAGTGAAGGCCGAGCATCAGAGGCCAGCGGGTTTGTTGCAACCCTTGCCTATTGCCGAATGGAAGTGGGAGCATGTCACTATGGACTTCGTTGTAGGTCTTCCGAGGACTCAGCGGGGTAGTGATGCTATTTGGGTGGTTGTAGACCGGTTGACTAAGTCGGCGCACTTTATTCCTATGCGCGTGAGAGATTCGGTGGATCATCTTGCCGACTTGTATATTCGGGACGTAGTGAGATTGCACGGGGTCCCAGTGACGATCGTCTCAGATAGAGATCCTCGTTTTACTGCTAGGTTGTGGCAGAGTCTGCAGAGTGCCCTGGGCACTAAGTTGACCTTTAGTACGGCTTATCATCCTCAGACTGACGGGCAGTCCAAGCGTACTATTCAGATCCTTGAGGATATGCTTCGGGGTTGTGTCCTGGACTTCAGTGGGACGTGGGAGAGGCACTTACCCTTGGTAGAGTTTGCCTACAACAACAGTTTTCAGTCTAGCATCGGTATGGCACCGTTTGAGGCCTTGTATGGCCGACCGTGTAGGTCTCCAGTTTGTTGGGCCGAGGTGGGTGATACACCTTTGTTGGGTCCAGAGTTGGTTAGGGAGACGACGGAGAAAGTTGAACTTATTCGTAGAAGGCTTGTTACAGCCCAGAGTCGTCAGAAATCTTATGCTGACCGTAGGAGGAGGCCTTTGGCGTTTGAGGTAGGTGATCATGTCTTTCTGAAGATATCACCTAGGCGAGGCTTGATGAGGTTTGGGAAGAGCGGGAAGTTATCCCCTCGGTTTATTGGTCCTTTTGAGATTCTTGAGAGGATAGGCAAGGTTGCTTATCGGTTAGCCTTACCGCCGCAGTTGTCCGGAGTGCATGACGTGTTTCATGTGAGTATGCTTCGGAAGTATGAGTCAGATCCATCACATGTGTTGGATTGGACCGATTTAGAGGTAGGTGAGGATGCCTCGTATGAGGAGAGACCGGTTCGGGTCTTGGATAGGCGGGATCAGGTCCTGCGTGGCAAGACCATTCCTTTGGTGAAAGTCTTGTGGAATCATCACGGAGTGGAGGAAGCCACTTGGGAACGTGAGTTGGAAGTCCGTGAGAAATACCCGGACTTGTTTGTTGATATGTAATCTTGTATTTAAATTTTGAACTATTGTTGAACTTAAGAGCTTTTATATATGTCTTAAGTTGTGAAACATTGAAAATGTTTTGGTTTATTGGAAGTATGTTTTGGAACTTGCCTCATATGGAAGTTGAATGTAACACTATATGTGTTGAATATATTGTTGAAATTGGAAAGATAATGCGTAATGTTGATGCATGTTGAAAGTACATATGTTGTTTACATATTGTGAAATGCCTCTTGTTAAAGAGATGGGATGACCGGTAATGGGTCGAATTATGGAATGTTAAAATGTAACATTATCTAAAATGGAGGACAACCTGTTTTTGAAAACTTGTGCTTAATTTCGGGGACGAAATTCTTTAATAGCGATCCCGGGTTTACCCTTGTTGTACAGTGATCCGGACATGTGTCCGTGGATGTTGGTAGTTGTTTATTATCTTGTTTGCATCCTTTTTACTTTGTATATCGAGTTATAGGATGTGTTGGGCAGGTTTGTTATAGGTTGGTTGTGTTTGGGAGCCTAGTGCTGCTGCCCAGATTTTTGGACCTTCGCTCGAGCGAGGAGTTGGTCGCTCGAGCGAGAGTTGAGTTCGTGTCTGGTGGATCGAGCCAGAGTGGCTTCGCTCGAGCGAGCGATTGCGTCTGGTTCTGGACCTGAGAGTTGTATTTCTTGGCTCGAGCGAGCTTCCTTCGCTCGAGCGGTCTGGTTTGTTCTTCGCTCGAGCGAGAAGTCTGTCGCTCGAGCGTGCTTCTGGTTGCAGACCTGAGGGTTTGAGTTGTTGGCTCGAGCGAGCATTCTTTCGCTCGAGCGCACTTCTGAGCTTTCGGCTCGAGCGAGAACTTCTTGGCTCGAGCGAGAGTTTTTTGTGTCTGGTCGCTCGAGCGACAAAGGCTTCGCTCGAGCGAGCGTATTTTATATCAGCGGACAGTAGCGTTTTTGAACATCAGTTTTTCACTTTCTTTTTCTTTCAAACCCTAGATCCGAGACTCTCTCTCTCTCTCTAAACTTCCATTCTCTCTAAGATTTGATCTCCCTAGAGTGTGAATCTAGCCTAGGGCCTTTGTTAAAAGGATAGAGGGCGTTGAGAGCTTCGATTTAATCTGAAAAGGTTTGGATTTGGAGCACGTTGATCTTCGAGTCTTCATCTCCTTTTTGGCTCAAACTTCGAGGTAGGGATACCCTACTCCTCTCTATGGATTTTGTCTTTAAATTTTAGTATTTTGAGATGTTGGGCTTGGTTTGGTAATTTCGTGAAAGTTCGGGGCTTTTGAGTAATTTTACAAAAGTAGGGGTTTTATTTATAATAAACCTAAATGCATGTTTGGCATAGAGAAATGGAATAAATGTTGAATCATTGATGAAAATGGGACCTAAGGGTTGTAATGTTAATTATGGGAATTGACCTAATTACATTGTTTGATTAATTGGGATAATTAATTGTGAGAAATGAGGAAATGAAATGTTGATTGAATATCCATTTGTGCATTTATTTTCTGTTTAGAAATAATTGCTTTGGGCTATCGGTGGAGGATAGTCGTGATTGTTGTAGACAATGCATGATGATTAGGCAAACGGAAACTAATCAATGGAATGTGTCATGGAATTTGACGGTTAATAGAATACATTAACTGTATGTATTGAGTGATTGTATATAGAACCAATGTGTTTGTATACGTTATGTGTAGAGGAGGAGATGGGGGATGTACTCCGCGGTTTAGGGGAAGATGGGGGATGTACCTCTAAACCGGATAGTATTGGGAGAAGATAGGGGATGAACTCCGTAGATACAGCTCATATGCTTGTCTAGAGAAGTGAAGATACAGCTTATATGCTTATCTTTGTGAAATGTGGATATAGCTTATATGCTTATCTGTGAATGTGGGATATTGTTGTTATACATATCTGTTGAGAATGTGAATACAGCTTATATGCTTATCTGTGAATGTGGGATATAGTTTTTATACTTATCTGTTGAAAAAGGGAAAATCAAAAGTAACTTGGACTCTTAAGTCGTATGACATAAACTGCGATTTATGTGGATGTATCAGTGTTGGCCATCTATCAATTGCTAATCTTTTAGTCATTGTTCATGGTTGGTTTAGTGTATTTCTACTGGGCTGTGGCTCACCCTATATGGGAATATCATTTTCAGGTACAGGTAGCATGCCACCTCCAAGGACATAGCTTGGGAGGCTAGAGGCGGACATACTTTTGTCGTTTTATTTTGATGTATTACATGTAAATTCAAGCCAAGGGCTTAATGTGTAAATGAGTTAGTACTCTTTTGTTGTAACCAAGTGTTAACTTGGAAAGCTGTAAGCCCATAGGGCATTTGCTTTAGTTGTTAACATGTAATACTTTTTGTAATGAAACTCTGATAAATGGAAGAATGTGGAACTTTTACATATCAATGCATATCTTTATTGATGGGTTTAATGTTGTTATTTTGAGGGCGTTACATTATGGATAATTTACTTAGACTTTATGGATTAATTTATTGAGAATTTACTAAGTAATTTACTTAGAATTTATTGAATACTTTACTGAGAATTTACAGGAAATTCACTAATTAATGTTCGAGTAATTTACTGAGAATTAACAAATTAATTCATGAATTTTTTTTGATAATTTTATGAGTAATTTACAAGAGAATTTATACAAAATTTTCTTGGAAATTATTGAAAATTTTCTGAGTAATTTATTTAGAATTTGTTAAATAATTTACTGAAAATTTACAGATAATTTACAAAGTAATTTATCGAGAATTTATTGAAAAGTTAACGAGTAATTTATTGAGAATTTACGGAGTAATTTGCTGAATAATTTACTAAGAAATTACTTTGAATTTACCAAGAATTTATTTAGAATTTTCTAAGAATTTATTGAGTAATTTACTCATAATTTACTGATTAATTCACAAAAAATATTCTTGTAATTTTTTGAGAATTTACTCAGAATTTTCTGATAAATTACTAAGAATTTGCTGAATAATTTATAGAGAATTTTACGTGTAATTTACTGAGAAATTTCTTGAGTAATTTAGTAAGAATTTACTAAGTAATTTACTAGTAATTTACTGAGTTATTAACAGAGAATTTACCAATAATTTACTGAGCAATTTACAGAGAATTTATCGAGTAATTTACTGATAAATTACTGAATAATTCACTCACTAATTTACTTGTAATTTACTGAGAATTGAAGGAGTAATTTATTGAGAATTTACTCAGTAATTTGCTTAGAATTTATTAAATAAATTACTAAGAATTTACAGATAATTTACTGTGTTATTTTCTTGTAATTTACAGAGTAGTTTTCTAATAATTTACTGAGTAATTTACTAAGTAATTGACCAAGAATTTTTTGAGAACTTATCGATAATTAACTGAGTAATTTACTGGGAATTTACCTGGGAATTTACAGATAAATTTAGTGAGTAATTCACCGAATAATTTACTATGAATTTACTTAGTAATTCATTTAGGATTTACTCAGTAAATTACTCAGAGTTTATTGAGAATTTGTTGAGTAATTTTCTAGGAACTTACCAATCATTTACGAAGCAATTTACTGAGAATTTACCGAGTTATTTACCACGAATTTACTATAACTTTAATGGTAATTTGCTGAGTAATTTATTGAGAATTTATTGTGAATTTAATGAGTAATTTACTCATAATTTATTGAGAATTTTCTCAGAATTTATTGAAAATTTTCAGAGTAATTTACTTTGAATTTATTGAGTAATTCACCGATAATTAACTGAGTAATTTATAGAGAATTTATTGAAAATTTAACGAATAATTTACAGAGTAATTTGCTGAGTAATTTTTTTAAAAAATTCTGTAAATTTATTGAGTAATTTACTAAGAATTTATACAAAATTTTCTAAGAATTTACAGAGTAATTAACTCATAATTTACTGAGTAATTCAGAAAAAAATTTCTAATGATTTTCTAAGAATTTACTGAATAATTTTCTGAGAATTTTGCGTGTAATTTATTGAGAATTTTACTGAGTAATGTAATGAGAATTTATTGAGTAATTTACTAAGAATCTACCGATAATTTACTGAGTAATTTATTGAGATTTTGCTACGAATTGACTAAGAAATTTACTGATAAATTGTTAAGTTCTTCGCTGGGTAATTTAGTTGGAAATTTCTAAGTAATTTATTGAGAATTTACTGAGTAAGTTACTAAGAATTTATTGATAATTTACTTAGACTTTATGGATTAATTTATTGAGAATTTACTAAGTAATTTACTTAGAATTTATTGAATACTTTACTGAGAATATACAGGAAATTCACTAATTAATGTTCGAATAATTTACTGAGTAATTTACTGAGAATTAACAAAGTAATTCATGAATTTTTTTTTGATAATTTTATGAGTAATTTACTATGAATTTACTGAGTAATTTACAAGAGAATTTATACAAAATTTTCTTGGAAATTATTGAAAATTTTCTGAGTAATTTATTTAGAATTTGTTAAATAATTTACTGAAAATTTACAGATACTTTACAAAGTAATTTATAGGGAATTTATTGAAAAGTTAACGAGTAATTTATTGAGAATTTACGGAGTAATTTGCTGAATAATTTACTAAGAAATTACTTTGAATTTACCAAGAATTTATATAGAATTTTCTGAGAATTTATTGAGTAATTTACTCATAATTTACTGATTAATTCACAAAAAATATTCTTCCAATTTTTTGAGAATTTACTAAGAATTTTCTGATAAATTACTAAGAATTTGCTGAATAATTTATAGAGAATTTTACGTGTAATTTACTGAGAAATTTCTTGAGTAATTTAGTAAGGATTTACTAAGTAATTTACTGGTAATTTACTGAGTAATTAACAGAGAATTTACCAATAATTTACTGAGCAATTTACAGAGAATTTATCGAGTAATTTACTGATAAATTACTGAATAATTCACTCACAATTTACTTGTAATTTACTGAGAATTGAAGGAGTAATTTATTGAGAATTTATTCAGTAATTTGCTTAGAATTTATTAAATAATTTACTAAGAATTTACAGATAATTTACTGTGTTATTCTCTTGTAATTTACAGAGTAATTTTCTAATAATTTACTGAGTAATTTACTAAGTAATTGAACAAGAATTTTTTGAGAACTTATCGATAATTAACTGAGTAATTTACTGGGAATTTACCTAGTAACTTACAGATAAATTTAGTGAGTAATTCACTGAATAATTTACTATGAATTTACTTAGTAATTCATTTAGGATTTACTCAGTAAATTACTCAGAATTTACTGAGAATTTGTTGAGTAATTTTCTAGGAACTTACCAATCATTTACGAAGCAATTTACTGAGAATTTACCGAGTTCTTTACCATTAATTTACTATAACTTTAATGGTAATTTGCTGAGTAATTTATTGAGAATTTACTGTGAATTTAATGAGTAATTTACTCATAATTTATTGAGTAATTCAGCGATAATTAACTGAGTAATTTATAGAGAATTTATTGAAAATTTAACGAATAATTTACAGAGCAATTTGCTGAGTAATTTTTTTAAAAAAATCTGTGAATTTACTAAGTAATTTACCAATAATTTATACAAAATTTTCTAAGAATTTACAGAGTAATTTACTCATAATTTACTGAGTAATTCAGAAAAAAATTTCTAATGATTTTCTAAGAATTTACTGAATAATTTTCTGAGAATTTACTGTGAATTTATTGAGTAATTTACTAAGAATCTACCGATAATTTACGGAGTAATTTATTGAGATTTTACTGCGAATTGACTAAGAAATTTACTGATAAATTGTTAAGTTCTTCACTGGGTAATTTAGTTGGAAATTTCTAAGTAATTTATTGAGAATTTGCTGAGGAAGTTACTAAGAATTTATTGGTAATTTACTTAGACTTTATGGATTAATTTATTCAGAATTTACTCAGTAATTTGCTTAGAATTTATTAAATAATTTACTAAGAATTTACAGATAATTTACTGTGTTATTTTCTTGTAATTTACAGAATAATTTTTTAATAATTTACTGAGTAATTTACTAAGTAATTGAACAAGAATTTTTTGAGAACTTATCGATAATTAACTGAGTGATTTACTGGGAATTTACCTAGTAACTTACAAATAAATTTAGTGAGTAATTCACTGAATAATTTACTATGAATTTACTTAGTAATTCATTTAGGATTTACTCAGTAAATTACTCAGAATTTACTGAGAATTTGTTGAGTAATTTTCTAGGAACTTACCAATCATTTACGAAGCAATTTACTGAGAATTTACCGAGTTCTTTACCACAAATTTACTATAACTTTAATGGTAATTTGCTGAGTAATTTATTGAGAATTTACTGTGAATTTAATGAGTAATTTACTCATAATTTATTGAGTAATTCAGCGATAATTAACTGAGTAATTTATAGAGAATTTATTAAAAATTTAACGAATAATTTTTAGAGCAATTTGCTGTGTAATTTTTTTAAAAAAATTCTGTGAATTTACTGAGTAATTTACCAATAATTTATACAAAATTTTCTAAGAATTTATAGAGTAATTTACTCATAATTTACTGAGTAATTCAGAAAAAAATTTCTAATGATTTTCTAAGAATTTACTGAATAATTTTCTGAGAATTTTACTGAGTAATGTAATGAGAATTTACTGTGAATTTATTGAGTAATTTACTAAGAATCTACCGATAATTTACTGAGTAATTTATTGAGATTTTATTGCGAATTGACTAAGAAATTTACTGATAAATTATTAAGTTCTTCACTGGGTAATTTAGTTGGAAATTTCTAAGTAATTTATTGAGAATTTGATGAGGAAGTTACTAAGAATTTATTGGTAATTTACTTAGACTTTATGGATTAATTTATTGAGAATTTACTAAGTAATTTACTTAGAATTTATTGAATACTTTACTGAGAATTTACAGGAAATTCACTAATTAATGTTCGAATAATTTACTGAGTAATTTACTGAGAATTAACAAAGTAATTCATGAATTTTTTTTTATAATTTTATGAGTAATTTACTATGAATTTACTGAGTAATTTACAAGAGAATTTATACAAAATTTTCTTGGAAATTATTGAAAATTTTCTGAGTAATTTATTTAGAATTTGTTAAATAATTTACTGAAAATTTACAGATAATTTACAAAGTAATTTATAGGGAATTTATTGAAAAGTTAACGAGTAATTTATTGAGAATTTACGGAGTAATTTGCTGAATAATTTACTAAGAAATTACTTTGAATTTACCAAGAATTTATATAGAATTTTCTGAGAATTTATTGAGTCAATTACTCATAATTTACTGATTAATTCACAAAAAATATTCTTGTAATTTTTTGAGAATTTACTCAGAATTTTCTGATAAATTACTAAGAATTTGCTGAATAATTTATAGAGAATTTTACGTGTAATTTACTGAGAAATTTCTTGAGTAATTTAGTAAGAATTTACTAAGTAATTTACTAGTAATTTACTGAGTAATTAACATAGAATTTATCAATAATTTACTGAGCAATTTACAGAGAATTTATCGAGTAATTTACTGATAAATTACTGAATAATTCACTCACTAATTTACTTGTAATTTACTGAGAATTAAAGGAGTAATTTATTGAGAATTTACTCAGTAATTTGCTTAGAATTTATTAAATAATTTACTAAGAATTTACAGATAATTTACTGTGTTATTTTCTTGTAATTTACAGAGTAATTTCCTAATAATTTACTGAGTAATTTACTAAGTAATTGACCAAGAATTTTTTGAGAGCTTATCGATAATTAACTGAGTAATTTACTAGGAATTTACCTAGTAACTTACAGATAAATTTAGTGAGTAATTCACTGAATAATTTACTATGAATTTACTTAGTAATTCATTTAGGATTTACTCAGTAAATTACTCAGAGTTTATTGAGAATTTGTTGAGTAATTTTCTAGGAACTTACCAATCATTTACGAAGCAATTTACTGAGAATTTACCGAGTTATTTACCACGAATTTACTATAACTTTAATGGTAATTTGCTGAGTAATTTATTGAGAATTTATTGTGAATTTAATGAGTAATTTACTCATAATTTATTGAGAATTTTCTTAGAATTTATTGAAAATTTTCAGAGTAATTTACTTTGAATTTATTGAGTAATTCACCGATAATTAACTAAGTAATTTATAGAGAATTTATTGAAAATTTAACGAATAATTTACAAAGTAATTTTTTTAAAAAGTTCTGTGAATTTCTGAGTAATTTACCAATAATTTATACAAAATTTTCTAAGAATTTACAGAGTAATGTACTCATAATTTACTGAGTAATTCAGAAAAAAATTTCTAATGATTTTCTAAGAATTTACTGAATAATTTTCTGAGAATTTTATTGAGTAATTTAATGAGAATTTACTGTGAATTTATTGAGTAATTTACTAAGAATCTACCGATAATTTACTGAGTAATTTATTGGGATTTTACTGCGAATTGACTAAGAAATTTACTGATAAATTGTTAAGTTCTTCACTGGGTAATTTAGTTGGAAATTTCTAAGTAATTTATTGAGAATTTACTGAGTAAGTTACTAAGAATTTATTGATAATTTACATAGACTTTATGGATTAATTTATTGAGAATTTACTAAGTAATTTACTTAGAATTTATTGAATACTTTACTGAGAATTTACAGGAAATTCACTAATTAATGTTCGAATAATTTACTGAGTAATTTACTGAGAATTAACAAAGTAATTCATGAATTTTTTTTTGATAATTTTATGAGTAATTTACTATGAATTTACTGAGTAATTTACAAGAGAATTTATACAAAATTTTCTTGGAAATTATTGAAAATTTTCTGAGTAATTTATTTAGAATTTGTTAAATAATTTACTGAAAATTTTCAGAGTAATTTACTTTGAATTTATTGAGTAATTCGCTGATAATTAACTGAGTAATTTATAGAGAATTTATTGAAAATTTAACGAATAATTTGCTGAGTAATTTTTAAAAAAAAAATCTGTGAATTTACTGTGTAATTTACCAAGAATTTATACAAAATTTTCTGAGAATGTACAGAGTAATTTACTCATAATTTACTGAGTAATTCACAAAAAAAAATTTCTAATGATTTTCTAAGAATTTACACAGAATTTTCTAACAATTTACTGAATAATTTTCTGAGAATTTTGCGTGTAATTTATTGATAATTTTACTGAGTAATGTAATGAGAATTTATTGAGTAATTTACTAAGAATCTACCGATGATTTACTGAGTAATTTATTGAGATTTTACTACGAATTGACTTAGAAATTTACTGATAAATTGTTATGTTCTTCGCTGGGTAATTTAGTTGGAAATTTCTAAGTAATTTATTGAATAATTTACTGAGAATTTATAAAGTAATTTACTGAGAATTTACTGGAAATTCACTAATTAATGTTCGAATAATTTACTGAACGAATTTTTTTTTGATAATTTTATGATTAATTTACTGAGTAATTTATACAGAATTTTCTTGAAAATTATTGAAAATTTTCTGAGCAATTTATTTAGAATTTACTGAAAATTTACAGATAATTTACAAAGTAATTTATAGTGAATTTGTTGAAGACTTAACGAGTAATTTATTGAGAATTCACGAAGTGATTTGCTGAATAATTTACTAAGAAATTACTTTGAATTTACCAAGAATTTATATAAAATTTTCTGAGAATTTATTGATTAATTTACTCACAATTTACTGATTAATTCACAAAAAATATTCTTGTAATTTTTTGAGAATTTACTCAGAATTTTCTGATAAATTACTAAGAATTTGCTGAATAATTTATAGAGAATTTTACGTGTAATTTATTGAGAAATGTTCTGAGTAATTTAGTGAGAATTTACTAAGTAATTTACTGGTAATTTACTGAGTAATTAACAGAGAATTTACCAATAATTTACTGAGCAATTTACAGAGAATTTATCGAGTAATTTACTGATAAATTACTGAATAATTCACTCATTAATTTACTTGTAATTTACTGAGAATTTAAGGAGTAATTTACTGAGAATTTACCGAGTTATTTACCACGAATTTACTATAACTTTAATGGTAATTTGCTGAGTAATTTATTGAGAATTTACTGTGAATTTAATAAGTAATTTACTCATAATTTATTGAGAATTTTCTTAGAATTTATTGAAAAATTTCAGAGTAATTAACTTTGAATTTATTGAGTAATTTGCCGATAATTAACTGAGTAATTTATAGAGAATTTATTGAAAATTTAACGAATAATTTACAGAGTAATTTGCTGAGTAATTTTTTTAGAAGAATTCAGTGAATTTACTGAGTAATTTACCAAGAATTTATACAAAATTTTCTGAGAATTTACAGAGTAATTTGCTGAGTAATTTTTTTAGTAGAATTCAGTGAATTTACTGAGTAATTTACCAAGAATTTATACAAAATTTTCTGAGAATTTACAGAGTAATTTACTCATAATTTACTGAGTAATTCACAAAAAAATTTCTAATGATTTTCTAAGAATTTACACCGAATTTTCTAATAATTTACTAAGAATTTACTGAATAATTTTCTGAGAATTTTGCGTGTAATTTATTGAGAATTTTACTGAGTAATGTAATGAGAATTTACTGAAAATTTATTGAGTAATTTACTAAGAATCTACCGATGATTTACTGAGTAATTTATTGAGATTTTACTACGAATTGACTAAGAAATTTACTGATAAATTGTTAAGTTCTTCGCTGGGTAATTTAGTTGGAAATTTCTAAGTAATTTATTGAATAATTTACTGAGAATTTATAAAGAAATTTACTGAGAATTTACAGGAAATTCACTAATTAATGTTTGAATAATTTACTGAGAATTAACAAAGTAATTCACGAATTTTTTTTTGATAATTTTATGAGTAATTTACTATGAATTTACTGAGTAATTTATACAGAATTTTCTTGGAAATTATTGAAAATTTTCTGAGCAATTTATTAAGAATTTACTGAAAATTTATAGATAATTTACAAAGTAATTTATAGAAAATTTATTGAAGACTTAACGAGTAATTTATTGAGAATTTACGAAGTAATTTGCGTAATAATTTACTAAGAAATTACTTTGAATTTACCAAGAATTTATATAGAATTTTCTGAGAATTTATTGAGTAATTTACTCATAATTTACTGATTAACTCACAAAAAATATTCTTGTAAGTTTTTGAGAATTTACTAAGAATTTTTTGATAAATTACTAAGAATTTGCTGAATAATTTATATAGAATTTTACATGTAATTTACTGAGAAATTTCCTGAGTAATTTAGTGAGAATTTACTGGTAATTCACTGAGTAATTAACAGAGAATTTACCAATAATTTACTGAGTAATTTACAGAGAATTTATCGAGTAATTTACTGATAAATTACTGAATAATTCACTCATTAATTTACTTGTAATTTACTGAGAATTTAAGTAGTAATTTATTGAGAATTTATTCAGTAATTTGCTTAGAATTTATTAAATAATTTACTGTGTTATTTTCTTGGAATTTACAGAGTAATTTTCTAATAATTTACTGAGTAATTTACTAAGTAATTGACCAAGAATTTTTTGAGAACTTATCGATAATTAACTGAGTAATTTACTGGGAATTTACCTAGTAATTTATAGATAAATTTAGTGAGTAATTCACCGAATAATTTACTATGAATTTACTTAGTAATTCATTTAGAATTTACTCAGTAAATTACTAAGAGTTTATTGAGAATTTACTGAGAATTTGTTGAGTAATTTTCTAGGAACTTACCAATCATTTACGGAGCAATTTACTGAGAATTTACCGAGTTATTTACCACGAATTTACTATAACTTTAATGGTAATTTGCTGAGTAATTTATTGAGAATTTATTGTGAATTTAATGAGTAATTTACTCATAATTTATTGAGAATTTTCTTAGAATTTATTGAAAAATTTCAGAGTAATTTACTTTGAATTTTTTGAGTAATTCGCTGATAATTAACTGAGTAATTTATATAGAATTTATTGAAAATTTAACGAATAATTTACAGAGTAATTTACTGAGTAATTTTTAAAAAAAATTCTGTGAGTTTACTGAGTAATTTACCAAGAATTTATACAAACTTTTCTGAGAATTTACAGAGTAATTTACTCACAATTTTCTAAGTAATTCACAAAAAAAATTCTAATGATTTTCTAAGAATTTACACCGAATTTTCTAATAATTTACTAAGAATTTACTGAATAATTTTCTGAGAATTTTGCGTGTAATTTATTGAGAATTTTACTGAGTAATGCAATAAAAATTTACTGAGAATTTGTTGAGTAATTTACTAAGAATCTACCGATGATTTACTGAATAATTTATTGAGATTTTACTACGAATTGACTAAGAAATTTACTAATAAATTGTTAAGTTCTCCCCTAGGTAATTTAGTTGGAAATTTCTAAGTAATTTATTGAATAATTTACTGAGAATTTATAAAGTAATTTACTGAGAATTTACAGGAAATTCACTAATTAATGTTCGAATAATTTACTAATTAATTTACTGAGAATTAACAAAGTAATTCACGAATTTTTTTTTTGATAATTTTATGAGTAATTTACTATGAATTTACTGAGTAATTTATACAGAATTTTCTTGGAAATTATTGAAAATTTTCTGAGCAATTTATTTAGAATTTACTGAAAATTTACAGATAATTTTCAAAGTAAATTATAGAGAATTTGTTGAAGGCTTAACGAGTAATTTATTTAGAATTCACGAAGTAATTTGCTGAATAATTTACTAAGAAATTACTTTGAATTTACCATGAATTTATATACAATTTTTTGAGAATTTATTGAGCAATTTACTCATAATTTACTGATTAATTCACAAAAACTATTCTTGTAATTTTTTGAGAATTTACTAAGAATTTTCTGATAAATCACTAAGAATTTCCTGAATAATTTATAGAAAATTTTACGTGTAATTTACTGAGAAATTTCCTGAGTAATTTAGTGAGAATTTACTAAGTAATTTACTGAGTAATTAATAGAGAATTTACCAATAATTTACTAAGTAATTTACAGAGAATTTATCGAGTAATTTACTGATAAATTACTGAATAATTCACTCATTAATTTACTTGTAATTTACTGAGAATTTAAGGAGTAATTTATTGAGAATTTATTCAGTAATTTGCTTAGAATTTATTAAATAATTTACTGTGTTATTTTCTTAGAATTTACAGAGTAATTTTCTAATAATTTACTGAGTAATTTACTACGTAATTGACCAAGAATTTTTTGAGAACTTATCGATAATTAACTGAGTAATTTACTGGGAATTTACCTAGTAATTTACAGATAAATTTAGTGAGTAATTCACCGAATAATTAACTATGAATTTACTTAGTAATTCATTTAGAATTTACTCAGTAAATTACTAAGAGTTTATTGAGAATTTGTTGAGTAATTTTCTAGGAACTTACCAATCATTTACGAAGCAATTTATTGAGAATTTACCGAGTTATTTACCACGAATTTACTATAGTTTTAATGGTAATTTGCTGAGTAATTTATTTAGAATTTACTGTGAATTTAATGAGTAATTTACTCATAATTTATTGAGAATTTTCTTAGAATTTATTGAAAATTTTCAGAGTAATTTACTTTGAATTTGTTGAGTAATTCACCGATAATTAACTGAGTCATTTACAGAGAATTTATTGAAAATTTAACGAATAATTTACAGAGTAATTTGCTGAGTAATTTTTTTTAAAAAAAATTCTGTGAATTTACAGAGTAAATTACCAAGAATTTATACAAAATTTTCTGAGAATTGACAGAGTAATTTACTCATAATTAACTGGGTAATTCACACAAAAATTTCTAATGATTTTCTAATAATTTACTAAGAATTTACTAAATAATTTTATGAGAATTTTGCGTGTAATTTATTGAGAATTTTACTGAGTAATATAACGACAATTTACTGAGAATTTATTGAGTAATTTACTAAGAATCTACCGATGATTTACTGAGTAATTTATTGAGATTTTACTGCGAATTGACTAAGAAATTTACTGATAAATTGTTTAGTTCTTCACTGGGTAATTTAGTTGGAAATTTCTACGTAATTTATTGAATAATTTACTGAGAATTTCTAAAGTGATTTACTGAAAATTTACAGGAAATTCACTAATTAATGTTCAAATAATTTACTGAGTAATTTACTGAGAATTAACAAAGTAATTCACGAATTTTTTTTGATAATGTTATGAGTCATTTACTATGAATTTACTGAGTAATTTACTTAGAATTTATACAGAATTTTCTTGGAAATTATTGAAAATTTTATGAGTAATTTATTTAGAATTTATTAAATAATTTACTGAAAATTTACAGGTAATTTACAAAGTAATTTATAGATAATTTATTGAAGACTTAACGCGTAATTTATTGAGAATTTACGAAGTAATTTGCTGAATAATTTACTAAAAAATTATTTTGAATTTATATAGAATTTTCTGAGAATTTATTGAGTACTTTACTCATAATTTACTGATTAATTCACAAAAATATTGTAAGAACCCGCATTTTTCATCTTAATCATGTTCATGAGCATTTGTATGATTATGGTTTGTTAAGCTTGCATGTGTGTGTTCGTGACTTGTCCTACCTAAGTGAGCGAGATCCATGCCTTGATTTGATACCTTTGTGATCTGTCTAAGTGTTATGTGCTTGCCTAAGTTATGTTTAGCCGACGTTATGCCTAGATCAATCCAAGCCGAGGTCATTCTCAGTCTAGAAGTATCCTGGAACCCCTTGTCGACCTCCGTTCTTGCCTTGACACATTAGCCGAGATGTTACCTTGCACCCCAGTGAACTCGTCCTGGAGTGGTATGACCTAGACCGAGGTGTGGCGCATCTAGGCCAAGATGTGGCACAGCTTAGTCAAGTGTTGTCCTTCCTAACCGAGGTCATTGTCACCTTAGTTGCCGAGGTCCTTTGTTAGCCGATGTCACCCCTTGCCGGAGTGCCATTCCGTATAGCGTGTTAGATACGCCTTGTGGTTAGCCGATGTCATTGCCCCGTCAGAGAGCCCATACCGTTTTGCTTGTTGAACGCCCTTCCACCATGCTTTGTCTGGTCTGTCAGCCACCTTTTCAGGAAGAACCCAACCAGTCGCCGCCACGTGTCCCAGCAGAGGGTTAACCCCAGAACCGGGTATAGGAAACTATCATTTAGTATCATAACCTTGTCTTGTAGAGAGAGAAACTCTAGGAGGAAGAAGGAGTTTTAGAGTGAGGAAGTAGATCTTCAAGCTTGATTCCTAGAGATCCAACCGTTAGATCCGCGTTCTAAGGTTAGATTCTTGATCTGCTCATGATGTTCTTTACGTTTACGTTATTACATTGCATGATTGAAAATGATTTGTAAGCCATGCATCGTTTTGAAGTTCGATTTTAAAAAGAGAAAATGACATTCATGTGTTCTTCAAGAAAAGTCTTGTTTTGATCCGAAAACTTGCATAAAGAATCATGTTTTTGTGTTTATTTCCGCAAGAGTTCCAAGTACGGGTACCCAGGTCCGTGTTTTCAAACTCATAGCATGAAAATCCCAGATTTGTAGTGACAGATGATGATTGAACGTTCGTATTTTTCATGTTTTCACACTCATGTTCTTCGTGTTCTTCAGCAGAGGGAAACCCAGAGTTTCCCGACCTCTTTTCCTTGCATGTGGCCCTCGGGAACACACCTCGGCGAGGAGGTGTGGAGCCTCGGCCTAGACCTGGTTGGTGCCCAGCATGTTTCCGAAATCATTTGCATACATAAGAGACTTGTTTGAAGGTGCATTCAATAGGCTTGCCATGTGTTTGTAGGACTTGGACCTTGCTTGACCCCGACGTTTGAAGAAACTATGTGAGTGGTATTTCTAATAAAGCTATTTTACACTTGCTTTCATAAAATCTTGTCTTGCCTTGTTTTGAAAAGTACTTGATCTAGCATGAATGACTATCCCTACTTGTATATTAAACGCTATCTTGTTTTGATGACATGTCTTGAAAGTCCTTAGCTGCAGGGGACTATAATGCAACTGCACTCTTGTCTTGACAGTCCTTAGTGCTAGAGGACTCTAAACTTTCGCAGCACAGCTTGTCTTGAAAGTCCTTAGCTGCAGGGGACTATAATGCAACTGCACTCTTGTCTTGACAGTCCTTAGTGCTAGAGGACTCTAAACTTTCGCAGCACAGCTTGTCTTGAAAGTCCTTAGTTGCAGGGGACTATAATGCAACTGCACTCTTGTCTTGATATGTCATCACCCCTTGAAATAAGTAGATGTTATTAACATCCAAGGAACTTGAAAGCCGGCAAATGAACTTGACTTTTCCCTTGATTGTAAAGTATACTACGTATTGTTTGTAAGAAATCTTGGATATCAATCATGCAAAACCTTTATTTCTAATATCATTCACTGAGTATCCAAGCTCACCCTCTCTATATATATATGTAGGTGATGAACAAGAAGGCATTGAGGCCTAGGCGTGATGCCGATGTGTTTTGGGCGCATTGCCGACATGTTTTGGATTTGCGTTTTGCATCGTCTTGAAGATTATGCTTCTCGGCTTATGTTTTTCTCTTGTTTGTTTTGGCATATGTCGGCTTGAGAAGCCTTTTGGTCAGGATGTATTTTGTATCTCATTTTGTTGTATCTAAAATTGTAAGACTTGTAAAGATGTTTGATGTATGACATTCCATTGGACTTATGCACGGCTCTCATGGACAACTCGGTTTATATGTATATTTTGCTTCCGCTCTTGTAAGCCCCATATTTCATACTCTGATTGTGTGTGATTTTTGTAAGACGGCCTTCGGTAACCTCGGGTTACTGGCCATCACGGCACCAAACTACTAGGGGCGGTTTGGGGGCGTGACAGAATGGTATCAGAGCACAAGATCCTTGTAGTACGTTAATCACACACCTTGAGTCCTAGAGAGCCTAGGATTTCCCTTAGAATGATGTTAGGAGTTGCATCATATTGCTTGCTACTTGACTATGTGTGCATCATTTTGGCATAGACGTTTGTTACTTATATATGTGTTATCTGTTTAGTTGTTTTAAAGTCTCATCTTGCATTCCCCCTAGCATCATGAGGAGAGGTAGACCCCCAGTTGGCCGAGATCGTTCAGAAGACAGGTTGGAGAGATTGGAAAGGTTAGTCGAAGGTTTGGTTCGTGAGCAGAGACAACCTAGGCCGCAGGATACTGGTACCACTTCTACGCATGCCGAACAGACGAATGGCCGGTATGCAGCTCCACCCCCTCCAATGCCACAAGTGCCACCGCAGCAAGCTCTGTATGGGAACGACACGATAACTCTAATCAGAGAGTTCAAGAAGATGAAATCGCCGAGATTTCAGGGAGGTATAGAACCAATGAAAGCCGAGGCATGGGTCTTAGAGATGGAGAAGTTGTTTGAAGTTTTCCCCAGTACAGACGCCCAGAAGGTATCCCTGGCAGCATTCACATTAGACGACGATGCTCGTAGGTGGTGGATGATGGTCCGAGAAGGCAATCCGGGTTTAACTTGGGCAAAATTTTTGGAGTTGTTCTACAACAAGCATTTCCCCCTTAGCGTCCGAGACCGAAAGACCACGGAGTTTCAGAATCTGATGCAAGGGAGTAAGACAGTTGCAGAATACGATCGTGCCTTTACTGAACTGGCGAGATATGCGCCTCATATGGTTGACGACGAATACCGAAAGGCGAGGAAGTTCGAAAGTGGGTTGCGTGGACCGATACAAGATCGGGTCAATATGCTCAATATGCCAACATACGCCGGAGTACTGGACAAGGCCATCCTGGCTGAAGCTAACTTGAACCGATACCAGAGTTCAGGTGAGGGTCAGAGGAAGAGACAGAATTATGATAATCGCCGAGTTCCATTCAATGCCAAGAAGAAGATGAGTACGGACAGTTCCAGCAACTCCAATCAAGAAGGTAACGTTAAGCCGATGTGCGCGAGTTGTGGGAAGCTACATTTCGGGGTTTGTCGTTGGGCAACAGGAGCTTGTTATGAGTGCGGCGAGATAGGCCATCGCGTGAAGGACTGCCCGAAAGCAAGGACCGATGATGGGAAGAGGAATGGAAGCACCTCGGGCTCTGCACAAAAGAATAACATCGGGGGAATACAGGCGAGGCAGGGCAGAGTTTTCGCATTAGTGCCAGGAGACGCCCAGAATGCTGAAGCAGTGGTGTCAGGTACCATTTCAATTTGTTCTCAAGATGCATACGTATTGATTGATTCGGGTTCTACGCATTCATTTGTGTCCACTATATTTGCCGAGAAGTTGAGTAGAGAATTAGAACCCCTTGACTACATATTATCTGTGTCTACTCCATCTGGGAGAAATATGATTATCACATCCGTTTATAGGGCGTGTATTGTCATGATTGAGAGGGTAGAGTTGTTAGTTGATTTGATGCCATTAAGCATGACCCACTTCGATGTCATATTGGGAATGGATTGGTTAGTAGCGAACCATGCATCCATTAATTGTGTTACTAAGAGCGTCACATTGAAGACCCCAAGCCAAGCCGAGGTCGTTTTTCAGGGTAAAGAAGTAGTACCTCCACCTTACTTAATCTCATCCATGAAGGCCTACAAGTTGATCCAAAAAGGATGTCAGGGTTATTTATGCAGTATACTAAGTGATTTGAATGGAAGTGTTGAGTTAGCCGACATACCCGTTGTTGAGGAATTCCCCGATGTCTTTCCGAATGAGTTGCCTGGCCACCTTGTCGACAGAGAAATAGAGTTTACCGTGGACATCCTGTCAGGAACACAACCCATCTCCAAAACACCCTACAGAATGGCCCCAGCAGAACTTAGAGAACTGAAATCGCAATTACAAGAATTGTTGGATAAGGGATTCGTCAGGCCGAGCACTTCACCGTGGGGAGCACCCGTTCTATTTGTTAAGAAAAAGGATGGCACCCTTCGTCTTTGCATTGACTACAGGGAACTTAATAAGGTGACCATTAAGAACAAGTACCCATTGCCTAGAATCGACGATTTGCTTGATCAACTACGAGGAGCACGAGTCTTTTCCAAGATTGACCTTAGGTCGGGCTACCACCAGTTGAAGGTTAAAGCCGAGGATATCGAGAAGACCGCTTTTCGGACAAGATATGGCCACTACGAATTTTTGGTAATGCCATTCGGAGTAACCAATGCCCCAGCAGCATTCATGGACTTGATGAACAGAGTCTTTAAGCCGTACCTAGATGAGTTTGTCATTATTTTTATCGACGACATATTGATTTATTCCGGGAGTACGAGCCAGCACGAGGATCATCTGAGACTTGCCCTGCAGACCTTGAGGGATAAGAAGTTGTACGCCAAGTTGAGTAAATGCGAGTTTTGGCTTTCCAGCATTTCATTCCTAGGGCATGTGATTAATGAAGATGGTATATCAGTTGACCCCAGCAAGATTGAAGCTGTTGTAAGTTGGCCGACGCCGACCAACGTGTCCGAGATTCGTAGTTTCCTGGGTTTGGCAGGTTATTACAGAAAGTTTGTGAAGGATTTCTCGAGGATTGCAGTGCCACTGACACAACTAACTAAGAAGGGAGTAGCTTATGAATGGACCCATGAAAGAGAATCAGCCTTCCAGGAGCTGAAGACGAGGTTAGTTACAGCACCAGTTCTTATACTACCATCGGCTAATGAGGAATTTCAGATTTACAGTGATGCTTCACATAAGGGTTTGGGTTGCGTATTAATGCAAGAAGGTAAAGTCATAGCGTACGCGTCTCGTCAGTTGAAGCCCAATGAAGAGAATTATCCTACCCATGATCTGGAGTTAGCTGCCGTGGTTTTTGCTTTGAAGATATGGCGTCATTACTTGTATGGAACATCGTGCCAAGTTTTCACCGACCACAAGAGTCTGAAGTACTTGTTCACCCAGAAAGAGTTAAATATGAGGCAGAGAAGATGGCTCGAGCTGTTGAAGGACTATGACATGCAGATTCAGTATCACCCAGGTAAGGCAAACTCCGTAGCCGACGCATTAAGCAGGAAACTAGTCGGAAGTTTGGCGTGTCTGGCAACGATCTCAGCGGAACTGACCCTCGTTGAGGAAGTGAAGACCAGGCAGATGGAAGATAAGTTCCTAAAAAGGGTAATTGACGAATTCGTCTCCAAGCCGAGGCCAGGATACACAGTGGAAAATCAGGTGCTTAAATTCGAAGGAAGATTGTGTGTAGCCGACGTACCAGAGTTAAAAAGGAAGATTTTGCAAGAGGCCCATAGCTCCAAGTTTGCCATTCATCCAGGGAGCACCAAGATGTATTAGGACGTAAAGCGGACCTTTTGGTGGCCAAACATGAAAAGAGAGATAGCTGAGTTTGTATTTCAGTGTCTGAGTTGTCAGCAAGTGAAGGCAGAACACCAGAGACCGGCAGGACTTCTCCAACCCTTGTCAATTCCTGAGTGGAAATGGGAGCACATCTCCATGGATTTCGTAGTGGGCTTGCTGAGAGCGCAAAGAGGTATGGATTCCATTTGGGTTATAGTCGACAGGTTTACTAAGTCAGCTCACTTCTTGCCTGTCAAGACTACATTCAATGCCGACCGACTTGCCGAATTGTATGTGAATGAGATCGTTAGGCTTCATGGTGTGCCGATGTCCATTGTGTCAGACCGAGATCCGAAGTTCGTTTCTAGATTTTGGCAGAGTCTACAAGGAGCCTTGGGAACAGAGTTGAGATTTAGCACAGCCTTTCACCCCCAGACCGACGGGCAGACAGAAAGAATGATTCAGACACTCGAAGACATGCTCAGGTTGTGCGTGTTGGATTTTCAGGGAAGCTGGGAATCGCATTTGCCATTGGTGGAATTCGCGTACAACAACAGTTATCAAGCCAGCATAGGCATGGCGCCGTATGAAGCCTTGTATGGGAGGGAGTGCAGGTCGCCGATATGTTGGACTGAAGTGGGAGACAAAGCCCTAATTGGCCCCGAATTGGTTCGAATGACAACTGAAAAGATCAAACTCATTCAGCAGAGGATTAAGACTGCACAGAGTCGACAGAAGTGTTATGCCGATCAAAGAAGGAGGGAGTTAGAATTTGAAATTGGGGACCATGTATTTTTGAAGGTCTCGCCGATGACAGGAGTTACGAGATTTGGGAAGAAGGGCAAACTTGCACCCCGATACGTTGGGCCATTTGAAATTCTTGAGAGGATTAACACCGTTGCTTACAGGCTTGCTTTGCCACCAGATTTGAATCGAGTCCACAGTGTGTTCCATGTTTCAATGCTGAGAAAATATATCCGAGACCCAGTGCATGTAATAGATTACTCCGGAGTTATGGTTAATGAAGACTTGGGCTACGAAGAGAAGCCGATGAGAATTATCGACAGACAGGTGAGACAGTTGAGAAACAAATCGATATCAATGGTGAAAATCGAATGGGAGAAGCATTATGGCGGGGAGGCCACATGGGAAAAGGAAGAGGAGATGAAAATCTGTTACCCGGGGTTATTCATAGGTCAAGGTAACTTAAGTTTGGGGACCAAACTTCCTTAAGGAGGGTAGACTGTAAGAACCCGCATTTTTCATCTTAATCATGTTCATGAGCATTTGTATGATTATGGTTTGTTAAGCTTGCATGTGTGTGTTCGTGACTTGTCCTACCTAAGTGAGCGAGATCCATGCCTTGATTTGATACCTTTGTGATTTGTCTAAGTGTTATGTGCTTGCCTAAGTTATGTTTAGCCGACGTTATGCCTAGATCAATCCAAGCCGAGGTCATTCTCAGTCTAGAAGTATCCTGGAACCCCTTGTCGACCTCCGTTCTTGCCTTGACACATTAGCCGAGATGTTACCTTGCACCCCAGTGAACTCGTCCTGGAGTGGTATGACCTAGACCGAGGTGTGGCGCATCTAGGCCAAGATGTGGCACAGCTTAGTCAAGTGTTGTCCTTCCTAGCCGAGGTCATTGTCACCTTAGTTGCCGAGGTCCTTTGTTAGCCGATGTCACCCCTTGCCGGAGTGCCATTCCGTATAGCGTGTTAGATACGCCTTGTGGTTAGCCGATGTCATTGCCCCGTCAGAGAGCCCATACCGTTTTGCTTGTTGAACGCCCTTCCACCATGCTTTGTCTGGTCTGTCAGCCACCTTTTCAGGAAGAACCCAACCAGTCGCCGCCACGTGTCCCAGCAGAGGGTTAACCCCAGAACCGGGTATAGGAAACTATCATTTAGTATCATAACCTTGTCTTGTAGAGAGAGAAACTCTAGGAGGAAGAAGGAGTTTTAGAGTGAGGAAGTAGATCTTCAAGCTTGATTCCTAGAGATCCAACCGTTAGATCCGCGTTCTAAGGTTAGATTCTTGATCTGCTCATGATGTTCTTTACGTTTACGTTATTACATTGCATGATTGAAAATGATTTGTAAGCCATGCATCGTTTTGAAGTTCGATTTTAAAAAGAGAAAATGACATTCATGTGTTCTTCAAGAAAAGTCTTGTTTTGATCCGAAAACTTGCATAAAGAATCATGTTTTTGTGTTTATTTCCGCAAGAGTTCCAAGTACGGGTACCCAGGTCCGTGTTTTCAAACTCATAGCATGAAAATCCCAGATTTGTAGTGACAGATGATGATTGAACGTTCGTATTTTTCATGTTTTCACACTCATGTTCTTCGTGTTCTTCAGCAGAGGGAAACCCAGAGTTTCCCGACCTCTTTTCCTTGCATGTGGCCCTCGGGAACACACCTCGGCGAGGAGGTGTGGAGCCTCGGCCTAGACCTGGTTGGTGCCCAGCATGTTTCCGAAATCATTTGCATACATAAGAGACTTGTTTGAAGGTGCATTCAATAGGCTTGCCATGTGTTTGTAGGACTTGGACCTTGCTTGACCCCGACGTTTGAAGAAACTATGTGAGTGGTATTTCTAATAAAGCTATGTTACACTTGCTTTCATAAAATCTTGTCTTGCCTTGTTTTGAAAAGTACTTGATCTAGCATGAATGACTATCCCTACTTGTATATTAAACGCTATCTTGTTTTGATGACATGTCTTGAAAGTCCTTAGCTGCAGGGGACTATAATGCAACTGCACTCTTGTCTTGACAGTCCTTAGTGCTAGAGGACTCTAAACTTTCGCAGCACAGCTTGTCTTGAAAGTCCTTAGCTGCAGGGGACTATAATGCAACTGCACTCTTGTCTTGACAGTCCTTAGTGCTAGAGGACTCTAAACTTTCGCAGCACAGCTTGTCTTGAAAGTCCTTAGTTGTAGGGGACTATAATGCAACTGCACTCTTGTCTTGATATGTCATCACCCCTTGAAATAAGTAGATGTTATTAACATCCAAGGAACTTGAAAGCCGGCAAATGAACTTGACTTTTCCCTTGATTGTAAAGTATACTACGTATTGTTTGTAAGAAATCTTGGATATCAATCATGCAAAACCTTTATTTCTAATATCATTCACTGAGTATCCAAGCTCACCCTCTCTATATATATATGTAGGTGATGAACAAGAAGGCATTGAGGCCTAGGCGTGATGCCGATGTGTTTTGGGCGCATTGCCGACATGTTTTGGATTTGCGTTTTGCATCGTCTTGAAGATTATGCTTCTCGGCTTATGTTTTCTCTTGTTTGTTTTGGCATATGTCGGCTTGAGAAGCCTTTTGGTCAGGATGTATTTTGTATCTCATTTTGTTGTATCTAAAATTGTAAGACTTGTAAAGATGTTTGATGTATGACATTCCATTGGACTTATGCACGGCTCTCATGGACAACTCGGTTTATATGTATATTTTGCTTCCGCTCTTGTAAGCCCCATATTTCATACTCTGATTGTGTGTGATTTTTGTAAGACGGCCTTCGGTAACCTCGGGTTACTGGCCATCACGGCACCAAACTACTAGGGGCGGTTTGGGGGCGTGACAAATATTCTTGTAATTTTTTGCGAATTTACTAAGAATTTTCTGATAAATTACTAAGAATTTGCTGGATAATTTATAGAGAATTTTACGTGTAATTTGCTGAGAAATTTAAGGTGTAATTTATTGAGAATTTACTCAGTAAGTTTCTTAGAATTTATTAAATAATTTACTAAGAATTTACAGAGTAATTTTCTAAAAATTTACTGAGTAAATTGACCAAGAATTTTTTGAGAACTTATCGAGAATTAACTGAGTAATTTACTGAGAATTTACCTAGTAATTTACAGATAAATTTAGTGAGTAATTCACCGAATAATTTACTATGAATTTACTTAGTAATTCATTTAGAATTTACTCAGTAAATTACTAAGAGTTTATTGAGAATTTGTTGAGTAATTTTCTAGGAACTTACCAATCATTTACGAAGCAATTTATTGAGAATTTACCGAGTTATTTACCACGAATTTACTATAGTTTTAATGGTAATTTGCTGAGTAATTTATTTAGAATTTACTGTGAATTTAATGAGTAATTTACTCATAATTTATTGAGAATTTTCTAAGAATTTATTGAAAATTTTCAAAGTAATTTACTTTGAATTTATTGTGTAATTCACCGATAATTAATTGAGTAATTTATAGAGAATTTATTGAAAATTTAACGAATAATTTACAGAGTAATTTTTTTTAAAAAAATTCCGTGAATTTACTGAGTAATTTACCAAGAATTTATACAAAATTTTATGAGAATTTACAGAGTAATTTACCCATAATTTTCTGAGTAATTCACAAAATTTTTTTTAATGATTTTCTAAGAATTTACACAGAATTTTCTAATAATTTGCTAAGAATTTACTGAATAATTTTATGAAAATTTTGCGTGTAATTTATTGAGAATTTTACTGAGCATTGTAATCAGAATTTACTGAAAATTTATTGAGTAATTTACTAAGAATCTACCAATGATTTACTGAGTAATTTATTGAGATTTTACTGCGAATTGACTAAGAAATTCACTAATAAATTGTTTACTTCTTCACTGGGTAATTTAGTTCGAAAATTCTAAGTAACTTATTGAATAATTTACTGAGAATTTATAAAGTAATTTACTGAGAATTTACAGGAAATTCATTAATTAATGTTTGAATAGTTTACTGAGTAATTTACTGAGAATTAACAAAATAATTCACGAATTTTTTTTTGATAATTTTATGAGTAATTTCCTATGAATTTACTGAGTAATTTACCTAGAATTTATACAGAATTTTCTTGGAAATTATTGAAAATTTTCTGAGTAATTTATTTAGAATTTATTGAACAATTTACTGAAAATTTGCAGGTAATTTACAAAGTAATTTGTAGAGAATTTATTGAAGACTTAACGAGTAATTTATTGAGAATTTACGAAGTAATTTGCTGAATAATTTACTAAGAAATTACTTTTAATTTATATAGAATTTTCTGAGAATTTATTGAGTAATTTACTCATAATTTACTGATTAATTCACAAAAAATATTCTTGTAATTTTTTGAGAATTTACTAAGAATTTTTTGATAAATTACTAAGAATTTGCTGAATAATTTATATAGAATTTTACGTGTAATTTACTGAGAAATTTCCTGAGTAATTTAGTGAGAATTTATTAAGTAATTTACTGGTGATTTACTGAGTAATTAACAGAGAATTTACCAATAATTTACCGAGTAATTTACAGAGAATTTATCGAGTAATTTACTGATAAATTACTGAATAATTCACTCATTAATTTACTTGTAATTTACTGAGAATTTAAGGAGTAATTTCTTGAGAATTTACTAAGTAATTTGCTTAGAATTTATTAAATAATTTACTTAGAATTTATAGATAATTTACTGTGTTTTTTTCTTGGAATTTACAGAGCAATTTCTAATAATTTACTGAGTAATTTACTAAGTAATTGACCAAGAATTTTTTGAGAACTTATCGATAATTAACTGAGTAATTTACTGAGAATTTACCTAGTAATTTACAGATAAATTTAGTGAGTAATTCACCGAATAATTTACTATGAATTTACTTAGTAACTCATTTAGAATTTACTTAGTAAATTACTAAGAGTTTATTGAGAATTTGTTGAGTAATTTTCTAGGAACTTACCAATCATTTACAAAGCAATTTACTGAGAATTTATCGAGCTATTTACCACGAATTTACTATAGTTTTAATGGTAATTTGCTGAGTAATTTATTTAGAATTTACAGTGAATTTAATGAGTAATTTACTCATAATTTATTGAGAATTTTCTTAGAATTTATTGAAAATTTACAGAGTAATTGACTTTGAATTTATTGAGTAATTCACCGATTAATAATTGATTAATTTATAAAGAATTTATTGAAAATTTAACGAATAATTTACAGAGTAATTTGCTGAGTAATTTTTTTTTAAAAATTCTGTGAATTTACTGAGTAATTTACCAAGAATTTATACACAATTTTCTGAGAATTTACAGAGTAATTTACTCATAATTTACTGAGTAATTCACACAAAAATTTCTAATGATTTTCCAAGAATTTACACAGAATTTTTTAATAATTTACTAAGAATTTATTGAATAATTTTATGTGAATTTTGCGTGTAATTTATTGAGAATTTTACTGAGTAATCTAATCAGAATTTACTGAGAATTTATTGAGTAATTTACTAAGAATCTACCGATGATTTACTGAGTAATTTAATGAGATTTTACTGCGAATTGACTAAGAAATTTACTGATAAATTGTTTAGTTCTTCACTGGGTAATTTAGTTGGAATTTCTAACTAATTTATTGAATAATTTACTGAGAATTTATAAAGTAATTTACTGAGAATTAACAAAGTAATTCACGAATTTTTTTTGATAATTTTATGAGTAATTTACTATGAATTTGCTGAGTAATTTACCTAGAATTTGTATGGAATATTCTTGGAAATTATTGAAAGTTTTCTGAGTGATTTATTTAAAATTTATTAAATAATTTACTGAAAATTTACAGGTAATTTACAAAGTAATTTATAGAGAATTTATTGAAGACTTAACGAGTAATTTATTGAGAATTTACGAAGTAATTTGCTGAATAATTTACTAAGAAATTACTTTGAATTTACCAAGAATTTATATAGAATTTTCTGAGAATTTATTGAGTAATTTACTCATAATTTACTGAATAATTCACAAAAAATATGCTTGTAATTTTTTGTGAATTTACTAATAATTTTCGGATAAATTACTAAGAATTTGCTGAATAATTTATAGAGAATTTTACGTGTAATTTAGTGAGAATTTACTAAGTAATTTACTGGTAATTTTACTGAGTAATTAACAGAGAATTTACCAATAATTTACCGAGTAATTTATAGAGAATTTATCGAGTAATTTATTGATAAATTACTGAATAATTCACTCATTAATTTACTTGTAATTTACTGAGAATTTAAGCAGTAATTTCTTGAGAATTTATTAAGTAATTTGCTTAGAATTTATTAAATAATTTACTAAGAATTTACAGATAATTTACTGTGTTATTTTCTTGGAATTTACAGAGTAATTTTCTTATAATTTACTGAGTAATTTACTAAGTAATTGACCAAGAATTTTTTGAGAACTTATCGATAATTAACTGAGTAATTTACTGAGAATTTACCTAGTAATTTACAGATAAATTTAGTGAGTAATTCACCGAATAATTTACTATGAATTTACTTAGTAATTCATTTAGAATTTACTCAGTAAATTACTAAGAGTTTATTGAGAATTTGTTGAGTAATTTTCTAGGAACTTACCAATCATTTACGAAGTAATTTACTGAGAATTTACCGAGCTATTTACCACGAATTTACTATAGTTTTAATGGTAATTTGCTGAGTAATTTATTTAGAATTGACTGTGAATTTAATGAGTGATTTACTCATAATTTATTGAGAATTTTCTTAGAATTTATTGAAAATTTTCAGAGTAATTTATTTTGAATTTATTGAGTAATTCACCAATAATTAATTGAGTAATTTATAGAGAATTTATTGAAAATTTCACGAATAATTTACAGAGTAATTTGCTGAATAATTTTTTTTTAAAAATTATGTGAATTTACTGAGTAATTTACCAAGAATTTATACAAAATTTTCTGAGAATTTACCGTGCAATTTACTCATAATTTACTGAGTAATTCACAAAAAAATTTCTAATGATTTTCTTAGAATTTACACAGAATTTTCTAATAATTTACTAAGAATTTACAGAATAATTTTATGAGAATTTTGCGTGTAATTTGTTGAGAATTTTACTGAGTAATGTAATGAGAATTTATTGAGTAATTTACTAAGAATCTACCGATGATTTACTGAGTAATTTATTGAGATTTTATTGCGAATTGACTAAGAAATTCACTGATAAATTGTTTAGTTCTTCACTGGGTAATTTAGTTGGAAATTTCTAAGTAATTTATTGAATAATTTACTGAGAATTTATAAAGTAATTTACTGAGAATTTACAGGAAATTCACTAATTAATATTCGAGTAATTTACTGAGAATTAACAAAGTAATTCACGAATTTGTTTTTGATAATTTTATGAGTAATTTACTATGAATATACTGAGTAATTTACCTAGAATTTCTACAGAATTTTCTTGGAAATTATTGAAAATTTTCTGAGTAATTTATTTAGAATTTATTAAATAATTTGCTGAAAATTTACAGCTAATTTATAAAGAATTTATTGAAGACTTAACGTGTAATTTATTGAGAATTTACGAAGTAATTTGTTGAATAATTTACTAAGAAATTACTTTGAATTTATATAGAATTTTCTGAGAATTTATTGAGTAATTTACTCATAATTTACTGATTAATTCACAAAAAATATTCTTGTAATTTTTTGAGAGTTTACTAAGAATTTTCTGATAAATTACTAAGAATTTGCTGAATAATTTATAGAGAATTTTACGTCTAATTTACTGAGAAATTTCCTGAGTAATTTAGTGAGAGTTTACTAAGTAGTTTATTGGTAATTTACTGAGTAATTAACAGAGAATTTACCAATAATTTACCGAGTAATTTACAGAGAATTTATCGAGTAATTTACTGATAAATTACTGAATAATTCACTCATTAATTTACTTGTAATTTACTGAGAATTTAAGGAGTAATTTATTGAGAATTTACTAAGTAATTTGCTTAGAATTTATTAAATAATTTACTAAGAATTTACGGATAATTTACTATGTTATTTTCTTGGAATTTACAGAGTAATTTTCTAATAATTTACTGAGTAATTTACTAAGTAATTGACGAAGAATTTTTTGGGAACTTATCGATAATTAATTGAGTAATTTACTGAGAATTTACCTAGTAATTTACAGATAAATTTAGTGAGTAATTCATCGAATAATTTACTATGAATTTACTTAGTAATTCATTTAGAATTTACTCAGTAAATTACTAAGAGTTTATTGAGAATTTGTTGAGTAATTTTCTAGGAACTTACCAATCATTTTCGAAGCAATTTACTGAGAATTTACCGAGTTGATTACCGCGAATTTACTATATTTTTAATGGTAATTTGCTGAGTAATTTATTTAGAATTTACTGTGAATTTAATGAGTAATTTACTCATAATTTATTGAGAATTTTCTTAGAATTTATTGAAAATTTTCAGAGTAATTGACTTTGAATTTATTGAGTAATTCACCGATAATTAACCGAGTCATTTATAGAGAATTTATTGAAATTTTAACGAATAATTTACATAGTAATTTGCTGAGAAATTTTTTTTAAAAAAATTCTGTGAATTTACTGAGTAATTTACCAAGAATTTATACAAAATTTTCTGAGAATTTACAGAGTAATTTACTCATAATTTACTGAGTAATTCACAAAAAAATTTCTAATGATTTTCTAAGAATTTACACAGAATTTTCTAATAATTTACTAAGAATTTACTGAATAATTTTATGAGAATTTTGCGTGTAATTTATTGAGAATTTTACTGAGTAATGTAATGAGAATTTACTGAGAATTTATTGAGTAATTTACTAAGAATCTACCGATGATTTACTGAGTAATTTATTGAGATTTTACTACGAATTGACTAAGAAATTCACTGATAAATTGTTTAGTTCTTCACTGGGTAATTTAGTTAGAAATTTCTAAATAATTTATTGAATAATTTACAGAGAATTTACAGGAAATTCACTAATTAATGTTCGAATAATTTACTGAGTAATTTACTGAGAATTAACAAAGTAATTCACGAATTTTTTTTTGATAATTTTATGAGTAATTTACTATGAATTTACTGAGTAATTTACCTAGAATTTATACATAATTTTCTTGGAAATTATTGAAATTTTTCTGAGTAATTTATTTAGAATTTATTAAATAATTTACTAAAAATTTACAAGTAATTTACAAAGTAATTTGTAGAAAATTTATTGAAGACTTAACGAGTAATTTAGTGAGAATTTACGACGTAATTTGCTGAATAATTTACTAAGAAATTACTTTGAAATTACCAAGAATTTATATAGAATTTTCTGCGAATTTATTGAGTAATTTACTCATAATTTACTGATTAATTCACAAAAAATATTCTTGTAATTTTTTGAGAATTTACTAAGAATTTTCGGGTAAATTACTAAGAATTTGCTGAATAATTTATTGAGAATTTTACGTGTAATTTACTGAGAAATTTCCTGAGTAATTTAGTGAGAATTTACTAAGTAATTTACTAGTAATTTACTGAGTAATTAACATAGAATTTTCCAATAATTTACCGAGTAATTTACAGAGAATTGATCGAGTAATTTACTGATAAATTACTGAATAATTCACTCATTAATTTACTTGTAATTTGCTGAGAATTTAAGGAGTAATTTATTGAGAATTTACTCAGTAATTTGCTTAGAATTTATTAAATAATTTACTAAGAATTGACAGATAATTTACTGTGTTATTTCCTTGGAATTTACAGAGTAATTCTCTAATAATTTATTGAGTAATTTACTAAGTAATTGACCAAGAATTTTTTGAGAACTTATCGATAATTAACTGAGTAATTCACCGAATAATTTACTATGAATTTACTTAGTAATTCATTTAGAATTTACACAGTAAATTACTAAGAGTTTATTGAGAATTTGTTGAGTAATTTTCTAGGAACTTATTAATCATTTACAAAGCAATTTATTGAGAATTTACCGAGCTATTTACCACGAATTTACTATAGTTTTAATGGTAATTTGCTGAGTAATTTATTTAGAATTTACTGTGAATTTAATAAGTAATTTACTCATAATTTATTGAGAATTTTCTTAGAATTTATTGAAAATTTTCAAAGTAATTTACTTTGAATTTATTGTGTAATTCACCGATAATTAATTGAGTAATTCATAGAGAATTTATTGAAAATTTAACGAATAATTTACAGAGTAATTTTTTTTTAAAAATTCCGTGAATTTACTGAGTAATTTACCAAGAATTTATACAAAATTTTATGAGAATTTACAGAGTAATTTACCCATAATTTACTAAGTAATTCACAAAAAAATTTCTAATGATTTTCTAAGAATTTACACAGAATTTTCTAATAATTTGCTAAGAATTTACTGAAAAATTTTATGAAAATTTTGCGTGTAATTTATTGAGAATTTTACTGAGCATTGTAATCAGAATTTACTGAAAATTTATTGAGTAATTTACTAAGAATCTACCAATGATTTACTGAGTAATTTATTGAGATTTTACTGCGAATTGACTAAGAAATTCACTGAGAAATTGTTTACTTCTTCACTGGGTAATTTAGTTCGAAAATTCTAATTAACTTATTAAATAATTTACTGAGAATTTATAAAGTAATTTACTGAGAATTTACAGGAAATTCATTAATTAATGTTTGAATAGTTTACTGAGTAATTTACTGAGAATTAACAAAATAATTCACGAATTTTTTTTTGATAATTTTATGAGTAATTTCCTCTGAATTTACTGAGTAATTTACCTAGAATTTATACAGAATTTTCTTGGAAATTATTGAAAATTTTCTGAGTAATTTATTTAGAATTTATTGAACAATTTACTGAAAATTTGCAGGTAATTTACAAAGTAATTTATAGAGAATTTATTGAAGACTTAACGAGTAATTTATTGAGAATTTACGAAGTAATTTGCTGAATAATTTACTAAGAAATTACTTTTAATTTATATAGAATTTTCTGAGAATTTATTGAGTAATTTACTCATAATTTACTGATTAATTCACAAAAAATATTCTTGTAATTTTTTGAGAATTTACTAAGAATTTTCTGATAAATTACTAAGAATTTGTTGAATAATTTATATAGAATTTTACGTGTAATTTACTAAGAAATTTCCTGAGTAATTTAGTGAGAATTTATTAAGTAATTTACTGGTGATTTACTGAGTAATTAACAGAGAATTTACCAATAATTTACCGAGTAATTTACAGAGAATTTATCGAGTAATTTACTGATAAATTACTGAATAATTCACTCATTAATTTACTTGTAATTTACTGAGAATTTAAGGAGTAATTTCTTGAGAATTTACTAAGTAATTTGCTTAGAATTTATTAAATAATTTACTTAGAATTTATAGATAATTTACTGTGTTTTTTTCTTGGAATTTACAGAGCAATTTCTAATAATTTACTGAGTAATTTACTAAGTAATTGACCAAGAATTTTTTGAGAACTTATCGATAATTAACTGAGTAATTTACTGAGAATTTACCTAGTAATTTACAGATAAATTTAGTGAGTAATTCACCGAATAATTTACTATGAATTTACTTAGTAATTCATTTAGAATTTACTTAGTAAATTACTAAGAGTTTATTGAGAATTTGTTGAGTAATTTTCTAGGAACTTACCAATCATTTACAAAGCAATTTACTGAGAATTTATCGAGCTATTTACCACGAATTTACTATAGTTTTAATGGTAATTTGCTGAGTAATTTATTTAGAATTTACAGTGAATTTAATGAGTAATTTACTCATAATTTATTGAGAATTTTCTTAGAATTTATTGAAAATTTACAGAGTAATTGACTTTGAATTTATTGAGTAATTCACCGATAAATAATTGAGTAATTTATAGAGAATTTATTGAAAATTTAACGAATAATTTACAGAGTAATTTGCTGAGTAATTTTTTTTAAAAAATTCTGTGAATTTACTGAGTAATTTACCAAGAATTTATACACAATTTTATGAGAATTTACAAAGTAAGTTACTCATAATTTACTGAGTAATTCACACTAAAATTTCTAATGATTTTCCAAGAATTTACACAGAATTTTCTAATAATTTACTAAGAATTTATTGAATAATTTTATGAGAATTTTGCGTGTAATTTATTGAGAATTTTACTGAGTAATGTAATCAGAATTTATTGAGAATTTATTGAGTAATTTACTAAGAATCTACCGATGATTTACTGAGTAATTTAATGAGATTTTACTGCGAATTGACTAAGAAATTTACTGATAAATTGTTTAGTTCTTCACTGGGTAATTTAGTTGGAAATTTCTAACTAATTTATTGAATAATTTACTGAGAATTTATAAAGTAATTTACTGAGAATTAACAAAGTAATTCACGAATTTTTTTGATAATTTTATGAGTAATTTACTATGACTTTGCTGAGTAATTTACCTAGAATTTGTATGGAATATTCTTGGAAATTATTGAAAGTTTTCTGAGTGATTTATTTAAAATTTATTAAATAATTTACTGAAAATTTACAGGTAATTTACAAAGTAATTTATAGAGAATTTATTGAAGACTTAACGAGTAATTTATTGAGAATTTACGAAGTAATTTGCTGAATAATTTACTAAGAAATTACTTTGAATTTACCAAGAATTTATATAGAATTTTCTGAGAATTTATTGAGTAATTTACTCATAATTTACTGAATAATTCACAAAAAATATGCTTGTAATTTTTTGTGAATTTACTAAGAATTTTTGGATAAATTACTAAGAATTTGCTGAATAATTTATAGAGAATTTTACGTGTAATTTAGTGAGAATTTACTAAGTAATTTACTGGTAATTTTACTGAGTAATTAACAGAGAATTTACCAATAATTTACCGACTAATTTATAGAGAATTTATCGAGTAATTTATTGATAAATCACTGAATAATTCACTCATTAATTTACTTGTAATTTACTGAGAATTTAAGGAGTAATTTCTTGAGAATTTACTAAGTAATTTGCTTAGAATTTGTTAAATAATTTACTAAGAATTTACAGATAATTTACTGTGTTATTTTCTTGGAATTCACAGAGTAAATTTCTTATAATTTACTGAGTAATTTACTAAGTAATTGACCAAGAATTTTTTGAGAACTTATCGATAATTAACTGAGTAATTTACTGAGAATTTACCTAGTAATTTACAGATAAATTTAGTGAGTAATTCACCGAATAATTTACTATGAATTTACTTAGTAATTCATTTAGAATTTACTCAGTAAATTACTAAGAGTTTATTGAGAATTTGTTGAGTAATTTTCTAGGAACTTACCAATCATTTACGAAGCAATTTACTGAGAATTTACCGAGCTATTTACCACGAATTTACTATAGTTTTAATGGTAATTTGCTGAGTAATTTATTTAGAATTTACTGTGAATTTAATGAGTAATTTACTCATAATTTATTGAGAATTTTCTTAGAATTTATTGAAAATTTTTAGAGTAATTAATTTGAATTTATTGAGTAATTCACCAATAATTGACCAAGTCATTTATAGAGAATTTATTGAAAATTTAACGAATAATTTACAGAGTAATTTGCTGAGCAACTTTTTTTAAAAAAATTTTGTGAATTTACTGAGTAATTTACCAAGAATTTATACAAAATTTTCTGAGAATTTACAGAGTAATTTACTCATAATTTACTGAGTAATTTACATAAAAATTTCTAATGATTTTCTAAGAATTTACACAGAATTTTCTAATAATTTACTAAGAATTTACTGAATAATTTTATGAGAATTTTGCGTGTAATTTATAGAGAATTTTACTGAGTAATGTAATGAGAATTTATTGAGTAATTTACTAAGAATCTACCGATGATTTACTAAGTAATTTATTGAGATTTTACTGCGAATTGACTAAGAAATTCCCTGATAAATTGTTTAGTTCTTCACTGGGTAATTTAGTTAGAAATTTCTAAGTAATTTATTGAATAATTTATAGAGAATTTATAGGAAATTCACTAATTAATGTTCGAATAATTTACTGAGAATTAACAAAATAATTCACGATTTTTTTTTTGATAATTTTATGAGTAATTTCCTATGAATTTACTGAGTAATTTACCTAGAATTTATACAGAATTTTCTTGGAAATTATTGAAAATTTTCTGAGTAATTTATTTAGAATTTATTGAACAATTTACTGAAAATTTGCAGGTAATTTACAAAGTAATTTATAGAGAATTTATTGAAGACTTAACGAGTAATTTATTGAGAATTTACGAAGTAATTTGCTGAATAATTTACTAAGAAATTACTTTTAATTTATATAGAATTTTCTGAGAATTTATTGAGTAATTTACTCATAATTTACTGATTAATTCACAAAAAATATTCTTGTAATTTTTTGAGAATTTACTAAGAATTTTCTGATAAATTACTAAGAATTTGCTGAATAATTTATATAGAATTTTACGTGTAATTTACTGAGAAATTTCCTGAGTAATTTAGTGAGAATTTATTAAGTAATTTACTGGTGATTTACTGAGTAATTAACAAAGAATTTACCAATAATTTACCGAGTAATTTACAGAGAATTTATCGAGTAATTTACTGATAAATTACTGAATAATTCACTCATTAATTTACTTGTAATTTACTGAGAATTTAAGGAGTAATTTCTTGAGAATTTACTAAGTAATTTGCTTAGAATTTATTAAATAATTTACTTAGAATTTATAGATAATTTACTGTGTTTTTTTCTTGGAATTTACAGAGCAATTTCTAATAATTTACTGAGTAATTTACTAAGTAATTGACCAAGAATTTTTTGAGAACTTATCGATAATTAACTGAGTAATTTACTGAAAATTTACCTAGTAATTTACAGATAAATTTAGTGAGTAATTCACCGAATAATTTACTATGAATTTACTTAGTAATTCATTTAGAATTTACTTAGTAAATTACTAAGAGTTTATTGAGAATTTGTTGAGTAATTTTCTAGGAACTTACCAATCATTTACAAAGCAATTTACTGAGAATTTATCGAGCTATTTACCACGAATTTACTATAGTTTTAATGGTAATTTGCTGAGTAATTTATTTAGAATTTACTGTGAATTTAATGAGTAATTTACTCATAATTTATTGAGAATTTTCTTAGAATTTATTGAAAATTTTCAGAGTAATTGACTTTGAATTTATTGAGTAATTCACCGATAAATAATTGAGTAATTTATAGAGAATTTATTGAAAATTTAACGAATAATTTACAGAGTAATTTGCTGAGTAATTTTTTTAAAAAAATTCTGTGAATTTACTGAGTAATTTACCAAGAATTTATACAAAATTTTCTGAGAATTTACAGAGTAATTTACTCATAATTTACTGAGTAATTCACAAAAAAATTTCTAATGATTTTCTAAGAATTTACACAGGATTTTCTAATAATTTACTAAGAATTTACTGAATAATTTTATGAAAATTTTGCGTGTAATTTTTTGGGAATTTTACTGAGTAATGTAATTAGAATTTACTGAGAATTTATTGAGTAATTTACTAAGAATCTACCAATGATTTACTGAGTAATTTATTGAGATTTTACTGTGAATTGACTAAGAAATTCACTGATAAATTGTTTAGTTCTTCACTGGGTAATTTAGTTGAAAATTTCTAAGTAATTTATTGAATAATTTACTGAGAATTTACAGGAAATTCACTAATTAATGTTCGAATAATTTACTGAGTAATTTACTGAGAATTAACAAAGTAATTCACGAATTTTTTTTGATAATTTTATGAGTAATTTACTCTGAATTTACTGAGTAATTTACCTAGAATTTATACAGAATTTTCTTGGAAATTATTGAAAATTTTCTAAGTAATTTATTTAGAATTTATTAAATAATATACTAAAAATTTACAGCTAATTTACAAAGTAATTTATATAGAATTTATTGAAGACTTAACGAGTAATTTATTGAGAATGTACGAAGTAATCTGTTGTATAATTTACTAAGAAATTACTTTGAATTTACCAAGAATTTATATAGAATTTTCTGGGATTTGATTTAGTAATTTACTCATAATGTACTGATTAATTCACAAAAAAATATTCTTGTAATTTTTTGAGAATTTACTAAGAATTTTCAGATAAATTACTAAGAATTTGCTAAATAATTTATAGAGAATTTTACATGTAATTTATTGAGAAATTTCCTGAGTAATTTAGTGAGAATTTACTAAGTAATTTACTGGTAATTTACTGAGCAATTAACAGAGAATTTATCAATAATTTACCGAGTAATTTACAGAGAATTTATCGAGTAATTTACTGATAAATTACTAAATAATTCACTCATTAATTTACTTGTAATTTACTGAGAATTTAAGGAGTAATTTATTGAGAATTTACTCAGTAATTTGCTTAGAATTTATTAAATAATTTACTAAGAATTTACAGATAATTTACTGTGTTATTTTCTTGGAATTTACAGAGTAATTTTCTCATAGTTTACTGAGTAATTTACTAAGTAATTGACCAAGAATTTTTTAAGAACTTATTGATAATTAACTGAGTAATTTACTGAGAATTTACCTAGTAATTTACAGATAAATTTAGTGAGTAATTCACCGAATAATTTACTATGAATTTACTTAGTAATTCATTTAGAATTTACTCAGTAAATTACTAAGAGTTTATTGAGAATTTGTTGAGTAATTTTCTCAGAATTTACCAATCATTTACGAAGCAATTTACTGAGAATTTACCGAGCTATTTGCCACGAATTTACTATAGTTTTAATGGTAATTTGCTGAGTAATTTATTTAGAATTTACTGTGAATTTAATGAGTAATTTACTCATAATTTATTGAGAATTTTCTTAGAATTTATTGAAAATTTTCAGAGTAATTTACTTTGAATTTATTGAGTAATTCACCGATAATTAACCGAGTAATTTATAGAGAATTTATTGAAAATTTAACGAATAATTTACAGAGTAATTTGCTGAGTAATTTTTTTAACAAAATTATGTGAATTTACTGAGTAATTTATAAAGAATTTATACAAAATTTTCTGAGAATTTACAGAGTAATTTACTCATAATTTACTGAGTAATTCACTAAAAAATTTCTAATGATTTTCTAAGAATTTACACTGCATTTTCTAATAATTAACTAAGAATTTACTGAATAATTTTATGAGAATTTTGCGTGTAATTTATTGAGAATTTAACTGAGTAATGTAATGAGAATTTACTGAGTAATTTACTAAGAGTCTACCGATGATTTACTGAGTAATTTATTGAGATTTTACTGCGAATTGACTAAGAAATTTACTGATAAATTGTTTAGTTCTTCACTGGGTGATTTAGTTGGAAATTTCTAAGTAATTTATTGATTAATTTACTGAGAATTTATAAAGTAATTTACTGAGAATTTGTAGAAAATTCACTAATTAATGTTCGAATAGTTTACTGAGTAATTTACTGAGAATTAACAAAGTAATTCACGAATTTGTCTTTGATAATTTTATGAGTAATTTACTATGAATTTACCTAGAATTTATACAGAATTTTCTTAGAAATTATTGAAAATTTCCTGAGTAATTTGTTTAGAATTTATTAAATAATTTCCTGAAAATGTACAGGTAATGTACAAAGTAATTTATACAGAATTTATTGAAGACTTAACGAGTAATTTATTGAGAATTTACGAAGTAATTTGCTGAATAATTTACTAAGAAATTACTTTGAATTTACCAAGAATTTATATAGAATTTTCTGAGAATTTATTGAGTAATTTACTCATAATTTACTGATTAATTCACAAAAAATTTTCTTGTAATTTTTTGAGAATTTACTAAGAATTTTCTGATAAATTACTAAGAATTTGCTGAATAATTTATAGAGAATTTTACGTGTAATTTACTGAGAAATTTCCTGAGTAATTTAGAGAGAATTTACTAAGTAATTTACTGGTAATTTACTGAGTAATTAACAGAGAATTTACCAATAATTTACCGAGCAATTTACAGAGAATTTATCGAGTAATTTACTGATAAATTACTGAATAATTCACTCATTAATTTACTTGTAATTTACTGAGAATTTAAGGAGTAATTTATTGAGAATTTACTCAGTAATTTGCTTAGAATTTATTAAATAATTTACTAAGAATTTACAGATAATTTACTGTGTTATTTTCTTGGAATTTACAGAGTAATTTTCTAATAATTTACTGAGTAATTTCATAAGTAATTGACCTAGAATTTTTTGAGAACTTATTGATAATTAACTGAGTAATTTACGGAGAACTTACCTAGTAATTTACAGATAAATTTATTAAGTAATTTACCGAATAATTTACTATGAATTTACTTAGTAATTCATTTAGAATTTACTCAGTAAATTACTAAGAGTTTATTGAGAATTTGTTGAGTAATTTTCTAGGAACTTATCAATAATTTGCGAAGCAATTTACTGAGAATTTACCAAGTTATTTACCACGAATTTACTATAGTTTTAATGGTAATTTGTTGAGTAATTTATTTAGAATTTACTGTGAATTTAATGAGTAATTTACTCATAATTTATTGAGAATTTTCTTAGAATTTATTGAAAATTTTCAGAGTAATTTAATTTGAATTTATTGAGTAATTCACCGATAATTAACTGAATAATTTATAGAGAATTTATTAAAAACTTAACGAATAATTTACAGAGTAATTTGCTGAGTAATTTTTTTTAAAAAATCTGTGAATTTACTGAGTAATTTACCAAGAATTTATACAAAATTTTCTGAGAATTTACAGAGTAATTTACTCATAATTTACTGAGTAATTCACAAAAAAATTTCTAATGATTTTCTAAGAATTTACACAGAATTTTCTAATAATTTACTAAGAATTTACTAAATAATTTTCTAAGAATTTTGCGTGTAATTTATTGAGAATTTTACTGAGTAATGTTGTCACGACCCGAACTCGCCCTCATGGGTTAAGGACGTAACCAGCCAGTAACCCTAAGATTACCTGCGGCCTCAAACCAAAATAGACATAACTCAACAGAGTACAGGGGCCAAACGGAAGCAATAATAAAAAACTTTGTCCATAGAGCCGTGCTTATATGCACTTCGAAACAAACCATACTCATATACGTTAATAACCCACGTCAAAAGTACAGTACCATAAAATTCTTTACAGATAGGATCATCCAACTAAGTCAACCCATGACAGACTATTTACAAATATACATAAAGTCCTTGCCAGCAAAACAAAATATAGTTACATAACAAAATGACAAGGATAGGTCTCGTGCGTGAGACACAAGGTTGACTTTCTCAAAACTCATGTTGTTCCTGGCAGACTTCACTGGGGCTGGGTTTGGACTTCCCTCGGCTCACCTACAAACACATGAATGAGCGTGAGCGATAGCCCAATGAATAGTATCAAATACAGAAGTCATATAAACAATATGTAAGACAACGTACTCCAAACGGCCTTGGGCCCAATTCATATTCCTACTTAACATATGTACATTTATGCAAGGTTTAGATCGAGTGACTGTAGTTCCAAACATACTGGCCTTTGGCTCATTCATTTATGTCAAAACGGCCTTCGGCCCATCCATTTATGTCATAACGGCCTTTGGCCCATATATTTGTGGCAAAACGGCCTTCGGCCCACTCATTTGTGTCAAAACGGCCTTCGGCCCACTCATTCATGTCAAAACGACCTTCGGTCCATCCATATATGTCAAAACGGCCCATCCATTTATGTCATAACGGCCTTCGGCCCATATATTTGTGGCAAAACGGCCTTCGGCCCACTCATTCGTGTCAAAACGGCCTTCGGTCCACTCATTCATGTCAAAACGACCTTTGGTCCATCTATATATGTCAAAACGGCCTTTAGTCCGTTCATGTACATCAAAACGACCTTTGGTCCAGTCATTTCTATCAAAACGACCTTCGGTCCATTCATTTCTATCAAAACGACCTCCGGTCCATTCATTACTATCAAAACGACCTTTGGTCCATTCATCTCTATCAAAACGACCTTAGGTCCAATTATTTTCATATCAGATTTTTGTCCACAATCCCAATCAGCAAATCATGAAGCTTATAAGGGAATAAACAATTGGACATTCACAATTATTCGAATATCGATATTACTCACAGTGATCGGCTTGTGGATTTGCCCTGGAGCTTGACCCTACACATTTCATGAACACAAGAGGGTCACTAACAGTTCAATCCGTTCTTTGATTCACATATTCCTCTTTAGGCTTTATTCTTATCTCATTAACTCATTTACAATGCTTAGCATATGCCTAAGAGTGCTTACAAGTGAAAGAGAACGGAAAACGAAACACAGAACGAGCATACAAAACTTCAGAGAACAGGGTCCCCACTCGAGCGTCAAATTCCCCGCTCGAGCGGACCCTTAAGGCCTGCAAAAGTACTGGTTGCATGAAAAATACGCTCGAGCGTGGGATAGAGCGCTCGAGCGGAAGGACTGTCTACAAAAGCTCCCCGCTCGAGCGTGAGATATCCCGTTCGAGCGGACATCCAACTCTGCAAAAAGTGCTGGGAGCACGATTTTCCCGCTCGAGCGGCTCTTCCCCCGCTCGAGCGGACATCAAAAATCTGGGTTTTCCAGATTGAGTTCTTGAGCTCCAATTCGAATTTCAACCAGCAGAACATGCATGTTATGGCTCAAATCTCAAATATAGTTATGCTAACATGCCATGAACACCAAAACACATTGAAATGGAGCCCAATTCACAATTAATTCGCATGCATGCCCCAATCTCCCATCAACTCATTCTAATACAAACAAAATCATACATTTAAAGCTCATATCTTAATTATTCAAACATGCATGCTAATCTTGATTTCATTTCCATCCCAAACAATGCAAATGGTGTTCATTCTCATGGAATACAACAAAAGCTTGCTTGCATGTAAGATTTAACACCTTTATTTCCATGTTTAACTCAATACATTCTAGATTATGCATTTCCACAACAATTATATACATGCATGCCTTCATTGACCTTCAATTGAACACAAACAACTCAATTTCCTTATAATCAAGCTAACTCATGCTCTTGGCCATTAACCACACTTGAATTTACAAATTTGTAAACAAAAATCCATGAGTTTACTTACCTAAGGGTTCAATCTCCCAAACTATAACAAAATCTTGGGTTTGATCTTCAAGTTCCCCAAACTTTGAGCCAAAATCACCCAATTCTCCCCCTCTCTTTCTAACAGCAGACCCTCCCTTTGTTTTTCTTAGAGTTTGATCAGCCAAGGGAAGTTATGAGGAGAGAATACAAGGTGTAGTGTCTTAACACTACCAACCCCACTAACATCAATTTAATAATAATGAATAATTGGCACTAATTTAACAATTAAATCAATTTAATCTAACCCGAATCAATTTCCAATTAAATTTCACCGTAGGTTCTAAAAATTATGCCAATCACAATGGCATAATTGATTTTGGGTTCTGTGGCCGATAGGGCCCTCAATTTAATTCCCAAGGCAGATTATTCAACAGATATTCCTACGGTGAACAGATAGAACTTCAAAACCACATATTTTCACATAATGGAACATAAAATCATATCAAAACACATAATCACATCACATTAAGGACCAATTAACATACTACGGGACAGGGGTATCACAGTCTTCCCCCTTTTAGGAAGTTTGGTCCTCCAAACTTAATTTACCTTCGTCGGGAAACAAATGTGGATAGCGTGGACGCATTTCCTTTTCTTTTTCCCATGTAGCATCTGTCCCATAGTGTTCCTTCCATTCCACTTTCACCATTGGGATGGATTTGTTTCTCAATTCTTTCACTTGTCGGTCAACAATCCTTTTCGGCCATTCAGCATGTTCCATATTTTCATCAATAGCAACCCGGTGATAATCAATCACATGCAACGAGTCTCGGAGGTAATCCCTCAACATTGACACATGAAACACATTATGTCGAATCCCGGTGGCAAGGCAACTCTATAAGCAACTGGACCGAGTCTCTCCAAAATCTGGAACGGCCCAATGTAACGGTGCGACAACTTGCCCTTTTTCCCAAACCTGACTTGGCCTTTCATCGAAGAAACACGGATGAACACATGGTCACCGACCTCATACTCAAGAGGTCTTCTCCGAACGTCTGCATAATTCTTTTGTCGGTCCTGAGCTATTTTGAGCCTTTGACGAATAGTCTTGATTTTCTCAGAAGTGTCTTGTACAATTTCTGGCCCAAGCAAAGCTCTCTCCGACCTCTGTCCAACAGATAGGTGATCTACACCTCCTACTATACAAAGCCTCGTATGGTGCCATACCAATGCTGGAGTGGAAGCTGTTATTATAAGCAAATTCTGCAAGTGACAAATAATCTTCCTAACTCCCCTGAAAATCCAAAGCACACATGCGAAGCATATCTTCCAATGTCTGTATCGTTCGTTCTGACTGCCCATCTGTTTGTGGGTGGAATGCAATACTAAACCTTAGTTCTGTTCCCATAGCTTCCTGCAAACTCTTCCACAATCTAGATACAAATTTCAGATCTCTATCCAACATAATAGATACCGGAACTCCGTGTAAACGGACAATTTCATCAACATAAATAGTAGCCAATCTATAGGCAGTAAATGTAGTTTTGATAGGCAGAAAATGTGCAGATTTAGTCAGTCTGTCAACTATAACCCAAACAGAATCCATACCTCGAGAAGTCCGAGGTAGGCCAACGACGAAATCCATAGTCACATGTTCCCACTTCCATTCAGGAATAGGGAGAGGTTGAAGTAGACCGCCTAGTTTCTGATGTTCAGCCTTAACTTGCTGACACTGAAGGCACTTGGACACAAATTCTGCAACCTCTCTCTTCATTTTAGGCCACCAATAGGTTTGTTTCAAATCTCGATACATTTTATTGTTGCCTGGATGCATAGTAAACACGGATCTGTGGGCTTCATCTAAGATCCTCTTCTTTAGTTCTAGAATATCTGGGACACACATTCTATTCCGAAATCTCAACACTTGATTTTCGATGCTAAACTCTGCTTTCGGACTTGCCTCAAATTCCCTAATTACTTTCTTGAAAAACTCGTCCTCTTTCTATTTCTGTTTGATTTCATCAATGATCGCCGGCTCGACTGTAATAGCGGCTATCAATCCACCTTGTTCACACACTACCATTTCAATTTCAGACTTTTCAAAGTCTTGCAAAATCTCCCTTTGTTCAGTAAGCAAACACGCTATACTCCTTGTTGATTTTCTACTCAAGGCATCAGCTACTGTATTAGCTTTCCCGGGATGATACTGAATCTCTAGATCGTAGTCTTTTATCAGTTCTAGCCACCTTCTCTGACTCATATTCAACTCTTTCTGCGTGAAGAAGTATTTCAAGCTCTTATGATCCGTGTAGACTTCACACTTTGCCCCATACAAATAATGCCGCTAGATTTTCAAAGCAAAAACGACTGCGACTAATTCTAGGTCATGTGTTGGATAATTCTTCTTGTGTGGCCTCAGCTGTCGGGAGGCGTAAGCAATAACCTTTCCATTCTGCATTAACACACAACCCAAACCCTTATAAGATGCATCACTGAAAATCACAAAATTTTCCATACCTGAAGGTAGTGTCAAAATTGGTGCAGTGGTCAATCTTGTCTTCAATTCATGAAAGGCTGATTCTCTTTCACTATTCCACTCAAATGGTTGTCCTTTACGTGTCAATTGGGTAAGAGGTACTGCTAATTTCGAAAAGTCCTTCACAAACCTCCTGTAGTACCCAGCTAAGCCTATGAAACTGCGAACTTCTATCACATTGGTCGGTGTAGGCCAATTCACAATTGCCTCTATCTTCTGCAGGTCTACTGAAATTCCTTCCTTGTTGATCACATGCCCTAAGAAAACAACCTCATCCAACCAAAACTCACATTTCTTTAATTTAGCAAATAGTTTTCTTCCCCGAAGTATTTGTAAAACAGTCCTCAAATGATGTTCATGTTCAAGTCTATCTCTAGAGTATATCAAAATATCATCGATAAAGACTATAACAAACTCATCAAGGTAGGTTTTAAAGATTCTATTCATTGAGTCCATAAATGCTGCCGGAGCATTAGTTACCCCAAATGGCATAACAAGAAACTCAAAATGACCATACCTTGTTCTGAATGCGATTTTCTCAACATCCTCTGCCTTAACCTTCAACTGATGATACCCGGATCTCAAATCAATCTTAGAAAACACCTGTGATCCCTGCAACTGGTCAAATAAGTCATCAATACGGGGTAAGGGATATTTGTTCTTTATCGTTGCCTTGTTCAATTCCCAGTAATCAATGCACAGGCGTAAAGTACCATCCTTCTTCTTTACAAATAACACTGGAGCACCCCAAGGCGAAGTGCTAGGCCGGATAAACCCTTTATCAAGAAGGTCATGCAACTGGTCCTTTAATTCTTTCATTTCGACAGTAGCCATTTTGTAAGGAGTTTTAGAAATAGGCTGGGTGCCTGGCACAGTTTCAATGGTAAACTCAATCTCCCTGTCTACCAATTCCCCTGGTAATTCATTCGGAAACACATCCGGAAATTCTCTAACAATAGGAATATTATTCAATTCAACATTCTCAGATTGTTTAGACAACACATAGCACAAATAACCCTGGCACCCTTTCCTGATCAGTTTACATGCTTTCATTGCAGATATCAAATAAGGTGGAGGCACTACCCCATTACCCACAAACACAATCTATTTCTGTTCTGGTAGGTTAAATACAACTCTTTTTGTCACACAGTCTATGGTGGCACAATACTTGGTCAACCAATCCATGCCCAAAATTACATCGAAATGTCTAAAGTTCAAGGGCAACAAATCTACATATAGGGTAGCATCCTCGATATGCATCTCACAAAACCGATATATATAATCACATAACACAGATTCCCCCGATGGAGCAGACACACATAACAAATATGGTAATAACTCTAGGGGTCTATTCAGTCTAGGTGCAAATGTATGTGTCACAAATGAGTGCGTTGATCCAGAATCAATTAATACAAAGGCATCCTGATTACATATTGAAATAATACCTGAGACAACGGCATTGGCGTTCCGTGTATCGCCCGGAACAAGTGCAAAAACTCTCCCCTATCTCACTGTATCCCCAGTAGTAGTAGATTTCAAGGTGTTCCCCAGCTTCGGGATTGATGCAGTGGAGCTAGCTACTAGTTTCCCACTGTTCTGATTACATTCCTAGGCTATGTGCCCTTACTTCCCACATTTGAAACAGGCTCCCGATGCACGGTAACAGACTCCACGGTGCCTTTTACTACAAATGTTGCACATGGGAGCTGTGTCTCGGGAAGAACTCGAAGTATTTGAGGAGCCCGGGTTTTGCTTTTTCAAAAATTTCTTCTTCGAAAAGAAGTCTTGCCTTTTATTGCCCTTCCATTCTGTTGTTGGCTTAGCTTGTCTAGCTATGTTAGCTTTTGATATGATGGCCCTAGCTAGCACCCCGATGTAGGTTTCCAGCTTGAGGACATTCACCCTCTCTAGGATGTCACTGCCGAGTCCACCTTCAAAATGTCTTGCCTTCTTATAGTCTGTGCCAATTACATGTGGGGCAAACTTGGCCAATTCAGTGAATTTGGCCTCATACTCAGCTATAGTCATGCTATCTTGCTTGAGTTCCATGAATTTTGCTACTTTCCTGTCTCGGACGCATTGTGGAAAGTACTTGTCATAAAATATTTCTAGAAACTTTACCCAGTCGACATCCTTATGATTTTCTCGCATCAACATCCACCATCTTCTTGCTTCGTCTTCTAGCGTAAAAGTGGCTAGAAGCACTTTCTGAGTCTCTGAACAGGGGAACACTTCAAATAATTTCTCAATGCCAAGGACCCATGCTTCGGCTTTCAATGGATCTAATCCCCCGTGGAACTGTGGTGGTTTCATTTTCTTGAATTCCTTGGTGAGAGCTATTATCCGGTCATCATGTTGATTATCTGGCACGGGTGGTGCCAGAGGTGGAGGTGGCGGGTGTGGTTGCTGCCACTGTTGTTGCCACTCCTGTTGCTGCCTCAAAGCCTCTGCCATTTCCTGAATCAGTCTTTCCATTCTGTCTAGTCTGGCAGTAGAAGATTCCTCTATCTCATCACCTTGGGCCCTCACCATCTGATTAAACTTGCATTATATTTCACATAAAAGGTACACAAGTATGCATACACTAAGAAGCACATATTTCCAGGTGATTTACAATGCAAGTAGTTCACAACTTACGACATCCAATTGTTCATATCAAACATTTAGGCATATAATCAATGCTTTCAAATTCATATTTATCACATGAATGCATCCTAGATCTTGTCTAGACGCTTATTGCTCTTTTTGGACAAGTGTGTGAGTTATTAACTCGTGCTCTGATACCACTCTGTCACGACCGAACCCGCTCCTGTGGGTTAAGGACGTAACTGGCCAGTAATCTTGAGATTACCTGCGGTCTCAAACCAAAATAGACATAACTCAACAGAGTAAAGGGGCCAAACGGAAGCAATAATAAAAAACTTTGTCCATAGAGCCGTGCTTATATGCACTTCGAAACAAACCATACTCATATACGTTAATAACTCACGTCAAAAGTACAGTACCATAAAATTCTTTACAGACAGGATCATCCAACTAAGTCAACCCATGACAGACTATTTACAAATATACATAAAGTTCTTGCCAGCAAAACAAAATATAGTTACATAACAAAATGACAAGGATAGGTCTCGTGCGTGAGACACAAGGTTGACTTTCTCAAAACTCATGTTGTTCCTGGCAGACTTCACTGGGGCTGGGTTTGGACTTCTCTTGGCTCACCTACAAACACATGAATGAGCGTGAGCGATAGCCCAGTGAATAATATCAAATACAGAAGTCATATAAACAATATGTAAGACAACGTACTCCAAACGGCCTTGGGCCCAATTCATATTCCTACTTAACATATGTACATTTATGCAAGGTTTAGATCGAGTGACTGTAGTTCCAAACATACTGGCCTTCGGTCCATTCATTTATGTCAAAACGGCCTTCGGCCCATCCATTTATGTCATAACGGCCTTCGGCCCATATATTTGTGGCAAAACGGCCTTCGGCCCACTCATTCGTGTCAAAACGGCCTTCGGCCCACTCATTCATGTCAAAATGACCTTCGGTCCATCCATATATGTAAAAACGGCCCATCCATTTATGTCATAACGGCCTTTGGCCCATATATTTGTGGCAAAACGGCCTTCGACCCACTCATTCATGTCAAAACGACCTTCGGTCCATCCATATATGTCAAAACGGCCTTCGGTCCATTTATGTACATCAAAACGACCTTTGGTCCAGTCATTTCTATCAAAACGACCTTCGGTCCATTCATTTCTATCAAAACGACCTCCGGTCCATTCATTACTATCAAAACGACCTTTGGTCCATTCATCTCTATTAAAACGACCTTAGGTCCAATTATTTTCATGTCAGATTTTTGTCCACAATCCCAATCAGCAAATCATGAAGCTTATAAGGGAATAAACAATTGGACATTCACAATTATTCGAATATCGATATTACTCACAGTGATCGGCTTGTGGATTTGCCCTGGAGCTTGACCCTACACATTTCATGAACACAAGAGGGTCACTAACAGTTCAATCCGTTCTTTGATTCACATATTCCTCTTTAGGCTTTATTCTTATCTCATTAACTCATTTACAATGCTTAGCATATGCCTAAGAGTGCTTACAAGTGAAAGAGAACGGAAAACGAAACACAGAACGAGCATACAAAATTTCAGAGAATAGGGTCCCCGCTCGAGCGGACCCTTAAGGCCTGCAAAAGTACTGGTTGCATGAAAAATACGCTCGAGCGTGGGATAGAGCGCTCGAGCAAAAGGCCTGTCTACAAAAGCTCCCCGCTCAAGCGTGAGATATCCCGCTCGAGCGGACATCCAACTCTACAAAAAGTGCTGGGAGCACGATTTTCCCACTCGAGCGGCTCTTCCCCCGCTCAAGCGGACATCAAAAATCTAGGTTTTCCGGATTGAGTTCTTGAGCTCCAATTCGAATTTCAACCAGCAGAACATACATGTTATGGCTCAAATCTCAAATATAGTTATGCTAACATGCCATAAACACCAAAACACATTGAAATGGAGCCCAATTCACAATTAATTCGCATGCATGCCCCAATCTCCCATCAACTCATTCTAATACAAACAAAATCATACATTCAAAGCTCATATCTTAATTATTCAAACATGCTTGCTAATCTTGATTTCATTTCCATCCCAAACAATGCAAATGGTGTTCATTCTCATGGAATACAACAAAAGCTTGCTTACATGTAAGATTTAACACCTTTATTTCCATGTTTAACTCAATACATGCTAGATTATGCATTTCCACAACAATTATATACATGCATGCCTTCATTGACCTTCAATTGAACACAAACAACTCAATTTCCTTATAATCAAGCTAACTCATGTTCTTGGCCATTAACCACACTTGAATTTACAAATTTGCAAACAAAAATCCATGAGTTTACTTACCTAAGAGTTCAATCTCCCAAACTATAACAAAATCTTGGGTTTGATCTTCAAGTTCCCCAAACTTTGAGCCAAAATCCAATTCTCCCCCTCTCTTTCTAACAGCCGGCCCTCCCTTTGTTTTTCTTAGAGTTTTGATCAGCCAAGGGAAGTTATGAGGAGAGAATACAAGGTGTAGTGTCTTAACACTACCAACCCCACTAACATCAATTTAATAATAATGAATAATTGGCACTAATTCAACAATTAAATCAATTTAATCTGACCTGAATCAATTTCCAATTAAATTTCACCGTAGGTTCTAAAAATTATGCCAATCACAATGGCGTAATTGATTTTGGGTTCTGTGGCCAATAGGGCCCTCAATTTAATTCCCAAGGCAGATTATTCAACAGATATTCCTACGGTGAACATATAGAACTTCAAAACCACATATTTTCACATAATGGAACATAAAATCATATCAAAACACATAATCACATCACATTAAGGACCAATTAACATACTACGGGACAGGGGTATCACAAATGTAATGAGAATTTATTGAGTAATTTACTAAGAATCTACCGATGATTTACTAAGTAATTTATTGAGATTTTACTGCGAATTGACTAAGAAATTTACTGATAAATTGTTAAGTTCTTCACTAGGTAATTTAGTTAGAAATTTTTAAGTAATTTATTGAATAATTTACTGAGAATTTATAAAGTAATTTGCTGAGAATTTACAGGAAATTCACTAATTAATGTTCGAATAATTTACTGAGTAATTTACTGAGAATTAACAAAGTAATTCACGAATTTTTTTTGATAATTTTATGAGTAATTTACTATGAATTTACTGAGTAATTTACCTAGAATTTATACAGAATTTTCTTGGAAATTATTAAAAATTTTCTGAGTAATTTATTTAGAATTTATTAAATAATTTACTGAAAATTTACAGCTAATTTACAAAGTAATTTATAGAGAATTTATTGAAGACTTAACGAGTAATTTATTGAGAATTTACGAAGTAATTTGCTGAATAATTTACTAAGAAATTACTTTGAATTTACCAAGAATTTATATAGAATTTTCTGAGAATTTATTGAGTAATTTACTCATAATTTACTGATTAATTCACAAAAAATATTCTTATAATTTTTTGAGAATTTACTAAGAATTTTCTGAAAAATTACTAAGAATTTGCTGAATAATTTATAGAGAATTTTACGTGTAATTTACTGAGAAATTTCCTGAGTAATTTAGTGAGAATTTACTAAGTAATTGTAATAACCCTCACGCTATCCTAACCATACTCATATGCATTCATGTGATTCTGTCTTGTAAGCTTGCGTTTCAAGTCTTGTCCTTGTTCGTTTAAGTGTTACAGCATGTTTTGTACCTTGCTTGGTGTGAGTTTAGCTGAGGTCGTCTTCAGTATAGAATTATCTTGGAACCACTTTGTTTGACCTCCACCTTCGCCCTGACATATTGGCCGAGATGTCATTATCTAGGCCAAGGTGTTCCTCACCAAGGCCGAAGTGTGAATCATCTAGGCCGAGATGTTACCTTTGCACCTAAGTGATCTTGTCCCGGAGTGGTATGACCTAGACCGAGGTGTGGCACATCTAGGCCAAGGTGTGGCACAGCTTAGTCAAGTGTTGTCCTTCCTAGCCGAGGTCATTGTTCCCTTACTTGCCGATGCCTTGCTTTTAGCCGAGATCATTGCCTACCGAAGTGCCCATGCCATCTTGCTTGTTGAACACACTTTGTCATAGTCTTGTCTTGTCACTCAGCCACCTTTTTGAGTAGCACCAACCAGCCGCTGCCACGTGCCCCTGTAGAGGGTTAAGTCAGCCAGCAAACCTAGAAATGTATCATTTTGCTATATGTCTTTGTTTGGGAGGAGAGAGAAGCTCTAGAAGAAAAAGAAGTTTAGAGTGAGAGAGTGGGCTTTCGTGCTTGATTCCTAGAGATCAAACCATTAGATTCGCGTATTGAGGTTAGATTCTTGATTTACTCTTATAGTTCTTATTGATCATCTAGCTGCATTGCACGATTGAACCTGTTCTGCATGTCATGCATCGATTTAAAGTTGGTTTAGAAAGAGAAAATAGTGTTCATGTGTTCTTGAAGAGAAAGTCTTGTTTGATCTGAAAGTTTGCATTAAGATTCACGTTTTTGTGTTTGTTCTCACAAGATCCTTGAATATGGGTACCCAGGTCCATGTTTTTGAACTCATAGCATGAAATCTCAGATTTTGTAATTGTAAATTATGATCATTGCATTCATCTTCCTCATATTCATGTTCTTCATGTTCATCATGTTCTTCAAGAGAGGGAAACCCAGATTTTTCCCGACATCATTCCTTTGAATGTGGCCATCGAGGCCACACCTCGGCAAGGGATGTGGAACCTCGGCCTAGACCTGGTAGTTGCCCAGCATGTTTTTCTGAGATAAAGAACTGTGTTTGTTTCGATTTGACTTAGTCTTGAGGAATGCCGAGATCATCTGCATGCATATGAAACTTGTTTGAAAGTGCATTCAACAGACTTTGCCATGTGTTTGTAGGATTTGGACTTGCCTTGACCCCGACGTTTGAAGAACTAAGTGAGTGGTATTTTTAATAAAGCTATGTTATAATGCTTTGATAAAAGTCTTGTTTTGCTTCGTTTTGGAAAGTATTTGTAAGCATGAATGGTTATTCCTAGTTAGAATATATATATATATATATATACTATCTTGTTTTGATGACATTCTTGGAAAGTCCGTACGTGCTAGGGGACTATAAGCATTTGTAGCACAAAGTTTGGAAGTCCTTACGTGCTAGGAGACTATAAGCATTTGTAGCACAAAGTTTGGAAGTCCTTACGTGCTGGAGGACTCTAAGCATTTGCAGCACAAAGTTTGGAAGTCCGCACATGCTAAGGGACTATAAGCATTTGTAGCACAAAGTTTGGAAGTCCGTACATGCTAGGGGACTCTAAGCATTAGTAGCACAAGTCCTTAGTGTCAGGGGACTATAATGCAACGGCACCATTGAATTGAGATATCTCCCTTGTCTTGCCTTGTCTTGCCTTGTTTGCCACTGACGGTTTACCGCGTGAGTTTGTTTGCCGAGATGTCATCACTTGTATTATAATGATGTTAGTAAGCATCCTTTGAAACTTGACAGATTTGGAAGATGGACTTGGTTCATCCCTTGACTTGCACTAATTATGTTATGTATTGTTTGATAAAGATCTTGAATACCAGTCATGCAAACCCCTTTATTACTTATACCATTCACTGAGTATCCAAGCTCACCCTCTATATATATATATGTAGGTGATGAGCAGGAAGGCGGTGACGCCTAGGTGTGACTCGCGAGCTTGTTTTGGATTTTTGTTATGTCGGCCTAACTTGTATTCACGTCGGCAGTCTTGAAAATTATGCTTCTCGGCTTATAATACTTGTAATTTACACATGTCGGTTGGAGAAGCCTTTTGGTCAAGATGTAATATGTATTTTGTACTTTATTGTATTTGTATCCAAGTTGTAATATTATGTAAAGTTGTATGCCATTCCATGTAACTTACGCACTGCTCTTATGGACCACTTGTATTTTTTTTAAATTATTACTTCCGCACTTGTGAGCCCCATATATATTCATACTCTGATTGTGTGTGGATTTTGAAGGTTGGCCTTCGGTAATCCCAGATTACTGGCCATCACGGCACCAAACTAGTAGGGGCGGTTTGGGGTCATGACAGATTGGTATCAGAGCGCAAGTTTCTTATAGTGCGCTATTCACACACTTGAGTCCTAAAGAGCATAGGATTTCCCTTAGAAAAATGTTAGGATCACATCATATTGCTTGCTATTTGACAAGGCGTGCATCATCTCGGCATGACCATTTGTTATTTGCATACATGATTCTTGGTTCAGTTTGTTTTAAGGTTGCATTTTGCCTACTCATAGCATCATGAGGAGAGGTAGACCACCAGTTGGCCGAGATCAATCAGAGGATAGACTGGATAGACTAGAAAGACTGGTTGAAGGTTTAACCCGTGAGTTGAGGCAGATGAGGGAACAGAATGCAAGTGCTACATCAACCCAGGCCGAACAGACGGATGGCTGACATGCAGCTCCACCTCCTCCAATGCCCCAAGTGCCTCCACAGCCAGCCTTGTATGGGAAAGGGACGATGACTTTGATTAAAGAGTTCAAGAAGATGAACCCACCGAGATTCTCAAGGGGCATAGAGCCGATGAAGGCCGAGGCATGGGTTTTGGAAATGGAAAAGCTGTTCGAGATCTTTCCCAGCACCGACACTCAGAAGGTGACATTAGCAGCATTCACGTTAGACGACGACGCTCGAAGGTGGTGGATGATGATCCGGGAGGCTAATCCTGGTTTAACTTGGGCCAGATTTTTGGAACTGTTTTACAACAAGCATTTTCTGCTTAGCGTTCGAGATCGCAAGACCACAGAGTTCCAGACTCTGACACAAGGCAATAGAACAGTGGCAGAGTACGACCGTGCCTTCACCGAATTGGCGAGATATGCGCCTCATATGGTCAGTGATGAGTATAGGAAAGCCAGGAAGTTTGAAAGTGGACTACGTGGACCAATCCAAGATTGGGTCAACATGCTCAATATGCTGACTTATGCCGAGGTGTTAGACAAGGCCATCTTGGCGGAAGCCAACTTAAACCGATATCAAAGTTCAGGAGAGAGTCAGAGGAAGAGACAGAACTATGAAGGTCGTTAGATGTCATTTAATGCCAAGAAGAAGGCGAATGTGGGCAGTTCCAGCAACTCAAATCGGGATGGTAATGCTAAGCCGACATGTGCGAGTTGTGGAAAGTCGCATCTCGGGGTTTGTCGCTGGGCGACAGGAGCCTGCTTTGAATGTGGCGAGATAGGCCACCGCGTCAAAGACTGTCCAAAGGCAAGAGCTGATGATGGTAAGAAAAATGGGAGCACCTCGGGCTTTGCACAAGGAAGCAACGTCGGAAGGACACAGATAAGACAGGGCAGAGTTTTTGCTCTAGTGCCAGGAGACACTCAGAATGCTGAAACGGTAGTGTCAGGTACACTCTCAATTTTCTCTCAAGTTGCATACGTCTTGATTGATTCGGGCTCTACACATTCATTTATATCTGTTAAATTTGCCGAGAAGTTGAACAGACCGTTAGAACCCCTTGATTATGTGCTATCTGTATCTACTCCATCTGGGGGAACTATAATTATTGCATCCATATATAGGGCGTGTGTTGTGGTGATTGAGGATGTAGAATTATTAGCTGATTTGATGCCATTAAGCATGACTCACTTTGATGTCATATTGGGAATGGATTGGTTAGTAGCGCATCATGCATCCATTAATTGTGTTACTAAGAGCGTCACATTGAAGACCCCAAACAAAGCCGAGGTTTTTTTCCAGGGTAAGGGAGTAGTACCCCCACCCTACTTAATCTCATCCATGAAAGCCTATAAGTTGATCCAAAAGGGGTGTCAAGCTTATTTGTGCAGTATACTAAGTGATTTGAATAGAAGTGTTGAGTTAGCCGACATACCAGTTGTTAAGGAATTTCCCGACGTCTTTCCAAATGAGCTGCCTGGCCACTTAGTCGATAGAGAAATAGAGTTTACTGTGGACCTCGTGTCGGGAACGCAACCTATCTCCAAAACACCCTATAGGATGGCCCCAGCTGAACTTAGAGAACTGAAACTACAGTTACAAGAATTGTTGGATAAGGGATTCATTAGGCCGAGCACTTCACCATGGGGAGCACCCGTTTTATTTGTTAAGAAAAAGGATGGCACACTTCGCCTTTGCATTGATTACAGAGAACTTAATAAGGTAACCATTAAGAACAAGTACCCATTGCCTAGGATTGACAATTTGCTTGACCAATTACAAGGGGCACGAGTCTTTTCCAAGATTGACCTTAGGTCGGGCTACCACCAGCAGAAAGTTAAAGCCGAGGACATTGAGAATACTGCTTTTCGGACAAGATATGGCCACTACGAATTTTTGGTAATGCCTTTCGGAGTGACCAATGCTCCTGCAGCATTCATGGACTTGATGAACAGAGTCTTTAAGCCGCATCTAGATAAGTTCATAGTTGTTTTTATTGACGACATATTGATCTATTCCAAGAGTACAATTGAGCACGAGAACCATCTGAGGCTTGCCCTGCAAATCTTGAGAGACAAGAAGCTGTACGCCAAGTTGAGTAAGTGCGAGTTTTGGCTTTTCAGCATCTCATTTTTAGGGCATGTGATTAATGAAGAGGGTATATCAGTTGATCCGAGTAAGATTGAAGCCATTGTGAATTGGCCGATGTCGACCAACGTGTCCAAGGTTCGTAGTTTTCTGGGCTTGGCAGGTTATTATAGAAAGTTTGTGAAGGACTTCTCAAGGATAACAGTGCCATGGACACAACTAACTAAGAAGGGAACAGCATATGAATGGACCGATGATAGAGAATCAACCTTCCAAGAGTTGAAGACGAGGTTAGTTACGGCACCAGTTCTTGTACTCCCGTCAGGTAATGAGGAATTCTAGATTTTCAGTGATGCTTCACATAAGGGTTTGGGTTGTGTATTAATGCAAGGGGGCAAAGTCATAGCATATGCATCTCGTCAGTTGAAACTTCATGAAAAGAACTATCCAACCCATGATCTAGAGCTAGCAGCCGTGGTGTTTGCCTTGAAGATTTGGCGCCACTACTGGTATGGAGCCTCTTGCCAAGTCTTCACAGATCACAAGAGTTTGAAGTACTTGTTCACCCAAAAGGAACTAAATTTGAGGCAGAGAAGATGGCTTGAATTATTGAAGGATTACGACATGCAGATTTAGTATCACCCAGGTAAAGCAAACTCGGTAGCCGACGCATTAAGTAGAAAGTCAGTGGGAAGTTTGGCATGCCTAGCCATGATTTCAGTGGAGCCGACTACTATTGGGGAAGTAAAGGCAAGGCAAATGGAGGACGGATTCCTGAAGAAGGTAGCCAATGAGATTACCACTAGGCCGAGGTCGGGTTACACCCTTGAGAATGGAGTGCTTAAGTTTGAAGGAAGATTGTGCGTGGCCGACGTCCCAGAATTGAAAAGAAGGATTTTGCAAGACTCTCATAGATCCAAATTTGCAGTTCATCCAGGGAACACCAAGATGTATCAAGATGTAAAACAGACCTTTTGGTGGCCGAATATGAAAAGAGAGATAGCCGAGTTCGTTTCTCAGTGTTTATATTGTCAACAGGTGAAAGCGGAACATCAGAAGCCAGCAGGACTCCTCCAACCTTTGCCGATTCCTGAGTGGAAATGGAAAGACATCTCCATGGACTTTGTGATTGGTTTGCCGAAGACACAGAAAGGAATGGATTCGATTTGGGTTATAATCGACAGGTTAACTAAGTCAGCGCATTTCTTGCCGGTTAGGACTTTGTTCAGTGCTGATCGACTTGCTGTGTTGTATGTGAATGAGATCGTTAGACTTCATGGTGTGCCAATGTCCATCATGTCAGACCGAGATCCAAAATTTGTTTCTAGATTTTGGCAGAGTTTACAAAGGGCTTTGGGGACCGAATTGAGGTTTAGTACAGCTTTTCATCCCCAGACCGATGGCCAAACAGAGAGAACAATTCAAACACTTGAAGATATACTTAGACTATGTGTATTGGACTTCAAGGGAAGTTGGGAAGTGCATTTGCCATTAGTAGAATTCGCTTACAATAACAGTTACCAAGCTAGCATTGGCATTGCGCCGTATGAAGCCTTGTATGGAAGAAAGTGCAGATCGCCGATATGTTGGACCGAAGTAGAAGATAAAGCTTTGATCGGCCCCGATTTAGTTCAAAGGACAACTGAAAAGATTAAGCTTATCCAACAGAGAATTAGAACCGCAGAGAGCCGACAAAAGAGTTACGCCGACCAGAGAAGAAAAGAGTTAGAATTCGAAGTAGGGGATCATGTGTTCCTGAAAACCTCGCCGATGAAAGGAGTTTCAAGATTTGGGAAGAAGGGTAAATTGGCACCCCGTTACATTGGACCGTTTGAAATTCTTGAGAAAGTTAACCCGGTTGCCTACAGACTTGCTTTACCACCGAGATTAAGTCAAGTTCATAATGTGTTTCATATCTCGATGTTGAGGAAGTATATACGGGATCCACTACACGTGATTGATCATTTCGGGATTGTGGTTCATGAAGGCCTAAGCTATGAAGAGGAGCCGATACGCATTATTGATAGACAAGTGAGGCGATTGAGAAATAAGGCAATACCGATGGTGAAGATTGAATGGAAAGAGCATTACGGCAGGGATGCTACATGGGAAATGGAAGAGGAAATGAAAGTCCGATACCCGGAGTTATTCTCGAATCAACGTAACTCAAGTTTGGGGACCAAACTTCTTTAAGGAGGGTAGGATGTAATAACCCTCACGCTATCCTAACCATACTCATATGCATTCATGTGATTCTGTCTTGTAAGCTTGCGTTTCAAGTCTTGTCCTTGTTCGTTTAAGTGTTACAACATGTTTTGTACCTTGCTTGGTGTGAGTTTAGCCGAGGTCGTCTTCAGTCTAGAATTATCTTGGAACCACTTTGTTTGACCTCCACCTTCGCCCTGACATATTGGCTGAGATGTCATTATCTAGGCCGAGGTGTTCCTCACCAAGGCCGAGGTGTGAATCATCTAGGCCGAGATGTTACCTTTGCACCTAAGTGATCTTGTCTCGGAGTGGTATGACCTAGACCGAGGTGTGGCACATCTAGGCCAAGGTATGGCACAGCTTAGTCAAGTGTTGTCCTTCCTAGCCGAGGTCATTGTTCCCTTACTTGCCGATGCCTTGCTTTTAACCAAGATCATTGCCTACCGAAGTGCCCATGCCATCTTGCTTGTTGAACACACTTTGTCACAGTCTTGTCTTGTCACTCAGCCATCTTTTTGAGTAGCACCAACCAGCCACTGCCACGTGCCCCTGTAGAGGGTTAAGTCAGCCAGCAGACCTAGAAATGTATCATTTTGCTATATGTCTTTGTTTGTGAGGAGAGAGAAGCTCTAGAAGAAGAAGAAGTTTAGAGTGAGAGAGTGGGCTTTCGTGCTTGATTCCTAGAGATCAAACCATTAGATTCGCGTATTGAGGTTAGATTCTTGATTTACTCTTGTCGTTCTTATTGATCATCTAGCTGCATTGCACGATCGAACCTGTTCTACATGTCATGCATCGATTTAAAGTTGGTTTAGAAAGAGAAAATAGTGTTCATGTGTTCTTGAAGAGAAAGTCTTGTTTGATCTGAAAGTTTGCATTAAGATTCACGTTTTTGTGTTTGTTCTCACAAGATCCTTGACTATGGGTACCCAGGTCCATTTTTTTGAACTCATAGCATGAAATCTCAGATTTTGTAATAGCAAATTATGATCTTTGCATTCATCTTCCTTATGTTCATGTTCTTCATGTTCATCATGTTCTTCAAGAGAGGGAAACCCAGATTTTTCCCAACTTCATTCCTTTGAATGTGGCCATCGAGGCCACACCTCGGCAAGGGGTGTGGAATCTCGGCCTAGACCTGGTAGTTGCCCAGCATGTTTTCCCGAGATAAAGAACTGTGTTTGTTTCGATTTGACTTAGTCTTGAGGAATACCGAGATCATCTGCATGCATGTGAAACTTGTTTGAAAGTGCATTCAACAGACTTTGCCATGTGTTTGTAGGATTTGGACTTGCCTTGACCCCGACGTTTGAAGAACTAAGTGAGTGGTATTTTTAATAAAGCTATGTTATAATGCTTTGATAAAAGTCTTGTTTTGCTTTGTTTTGGAAAGTATTTGTAAGCATGAATGGTTATTCCTAGTTAGAATATATATATATATATATATATATACTATCTTGTTTTGATGACATTCTTGGAAAGTCCGCACGTGCTAGGGGACTATAAGCATTTGTAGCACAAAGTTTGGAAGTCCTTACGTGCTAGGAGACTATAAGCATTTGTAGCACAAAGTTTGGAAGTCCTTACGTGCTGGAGGACTCTAAGCATTTGCAGCACAAAGTTTGGAAGTCCTTACGTGCTGGAGGACTCTAAGCATTTGCAGCACAAAGTTTGGAAGTCCGCACGTGCTAGGGGACTATAAGCATTTGTAGCACAAAGTTTGGAAGTCCGTACGTGCTACGGGACTCTAAGCATTAGTAGCACAAGTCCTTAGTGTCAGGGGACTATAATGCAACGGCACCATTGAATTGAGATATCTCTCCCTTGTCTTGCCTTGTCTTGCCTTGTTTGCCACTGACGGTTTACCGCGTGGGTTTGTTTGCCGAGATGTCATTACTTGTATTATAATGATGTTAGTAAGCATCCTTTGAAACTTGACAGATTTGGAAGATGGACTTGGTTCATCCCTTGACTTGCACTAATTATGTTATGTATTGTTTGATAAAGATCTTGAATACCAGTCATGCAAACCCCTTTATTACTTATACCATTCACTGAGTATCCAAGCTCACCCTCTCTATATATATATGTAGGTGATGAGCAGGAAGGCGGTGACGCCTAGGTGTGACTCGCGAGCTTGTTTTGGATTTTTGTTATGTCGGCCTAACTTGTATTCACGTCGGCAGTCTTGAAAATTATGCTTCTCGGCTTATCATACTTGTAATTTACACATGTCGGCTGGAGAAGTCTTTTGATCAAGATGTAATATGTATTTTGTACTTTAATGTATTTGCATCCAAGTTGTAATATTATGTAAAGTTGTATGCCATTCCATGTAACTTACGCACTGCTCTTATGGACCACTTGTATTTTTTTTAAATTATTGCTTCCGCACTTGTGAGCCCCATATATATTCATACTCTAATTGTGTGTGGATTTTGAAGGTTGGTCTTCGGTAATCCCGGATTACTGGCCATCACGGCACCAAACTAGTAGGGGCGGTTTGGGGTCGTGACAGTAATTTACTGGTAATTTACGGAGTAATTAACAGAGAATTTACCAATAATTTACCGAGCAATTTACAGAGAATTTATCAAGTAATTTACTGATAAATTACTGAATAATTCACTCATTAATTTACTTGTAATTTACTGAGAATTTAAGAAGTAATTTATTGAGAATTTACTCAGTAATTTGCTTAGAATTTATTAAATAATTTACTAAGAATTTACAGATAATTTACTGTGTTATTTTCTTGGAATTTACAGAGTAATTTTCTAATAATTTACTGAGTAATTTACTAAGTAATTGACCAAGAATTTTTTGAGAACTTATCGATAATTAATTGAGTAATTTATTGAGAATTTACCTAGTAATTTACAGATAAATTTAGTGAGTAATTCACCGAATAATTTACTATGAATTTACTTAGTAATCCATTTAGAATTTACTTAGTAAATTACTAAGATTTTATTGAGAATTTGTTGAGTAATTTTTTAGGAACTTACCAATCATTTACGAAGCAATTTACTGAGAATTTACCGAGTTATTTACCACGAATTTACTATAGTTTTAATGGTAATTTGCTGAGTAATTTATTTAGAATTTGCTGTGAATTTAATGAGTAATTTACTCATAATTTATTGAGAATTTTCTTAGAATTTATTGAAAATTTTCAAAGTAATTTACTTTGAATTTATTGAATAATTCACCGATAATTAACTGAGTAATTTATAAAGAATTTATTGAAAATTTAATGAATAATTTACAGAGTAATTTGCTGAGTAATTTTTTTTAAAAAAAATTCTGTTAATTTACTGAGTAATTTACCAAGAATTTATACAAAATTTTCTGAGAATTTACAGAGTAATTTACTCATAATTTACTGAGTAATTCACAAAAAAAATTCTAATGATTTTCTAATAATTTACTAAGAATTTACTGAATAATTTTCTGAGAATTTTGCGTGTAATTTATTGAGAATTTTACTGACTAATGTAATGAGAATTTACGGAGAATTTATTGAGTAATTTACTAAGAATCTACCGATGATTTACTGAGTAATTTATTGAGATTTTACTGCGAATTGACTAAGAAATTTACTGATAAATTGTTAAGTTCTTCACTGGGTAATTTAGTTGGAAATTTCTACGTAATTTATTGAATAATTTACTGAGAATTTATAAAGTAATTTACTGAGAATTTACAGGAAATTCACTAATTAATGTTCGAATAATTTACTGAGTAATTTACTGAGAATTAACAAAGTAATTCACGATTTTTTTTTGATAATTTTATGAGTAATTTATTATGAATTTACTGAGTAATTAACCTAGAATTTATACAGAATTTTCTTGGAAATTATTGAAAATTTTCTGAGTAATTTATTTAGAATTTATTAAATAATTTACTGAAAATTTACAGCTAATTTACAACATAATTTATAGAGAATTTATTGAAGACTTAACGAGTAATTTATTGAGAATTTACGAATTAATTTGCTGAATAATTTACTAAGAAATTACTTTAAATTTACCAAGAATTTATATAGAGTTTTCTGAGAATTTATCGAGTAATTTACTCATAATTTACTGATTAATTCACAAAAAATATTCTTGTCATTTTTTGAGAATTTACGAAGAATTTTCTGATAAATTACTAAGAATTTGCTGAATAATTTATAGAGAATTTTACATGTAATTTACTGAGAAATTTCCTGAGTAATTTAGTGGGAATTTACTAAGTAATTTACTGGTAATTTACTGAGTAATTAACAGAGAATTTACCAATAATTTACTGAGTAATTTACAGAGAATTTATCGAGTAATTTACTGAGAATTTAATCAATAATTTGCTTAGAATTTATTAAATAATTTACTAAGAATTTACAGATAATTTACTGTGTTATTTTCTTGGAATTTACAGAGTAATTTTCTAATAATTTACTGAGTAATTTACTAAGTAATTGACCAAGAATTTTTTGAGAACTTATCGATAATTAAATGAGTAATTTACTGGAAATTTACAGATAAATTTAGTGAGTAATTCACCGAATAATTTACTAGGAATTTACTTAGTAATTTATTTAGAATTTACTCAGTAAATTACTAAGAGTTTATTGAGAATTTACTGAGAATTTGTTGAGTAATTTTCTAGGAACTTACCAATCATTTACGGAGCAATTTAATGAGAATTTACCGAGTTATTTACCACGAATTTACTATAACTTTAATGGTAATTTGCTGAGTAATTTATTGAGAATTTACTTTGAATTTAATGAGTAATTTACTCATAATTTATATAGATTTTTCTTAGAATTTACTGAAAATTTTCAGAGTAATTTACTTTGAATTTATTGAGTAATTCACCGATAATTAACTGAGTAATTTATAGAGAATTTATTAAAAATTTTACGAATAATTTACAGAGTAATTTGCTGAGTAATTTTTTTAAAAAAAAATTCTGTGAATTTACTGAGTAATTTACCAAGAATTTATACAAAAATTTCTGAGAATTTACAGAGTAATTTACTCATAATTTACTGAGTAATTCACAAAAAAAATTTCTAATGATTTTCTAAGAATTTACACAGAATTTTCTAATAATTTACTAAGAATTTACTGAATAATTTTCTGAGAATTTTGCGTGTAATTTATTGAGAATTTTACTGAGTAATGTAATGAGAATTTACTGAGAATTTATTGAGTAATTTACTAAGAATCTACCGATGATTTACTGAGTAATTTATTGAGATTTTACTGCGAATTGACTAAGAAATTTACTGATAAATTGTTAAGTTCTTCACTGGGTAATTTAGTTGGAAATTTCTAAGTAATTTATTGAATAATTTACTGAGAATTTATAAAGTAATTTATTGAGAATTTACAGGAAATTCACTAATTAATGTTCGAATAATTACTGAGTAATTTACTGAGAATTAACAAAGTAATTCACGAATTTTTTTTTTGATAATTTTATGGGTAATTTACTATGAATTTATACAGAATTTTCTTGGAAATTATTGAAAATTTTCTGAGTAATTTATTTAGAATTTATTAAATAATTTACTGAAAATTTACAGCTAATTTACAGAGTAATTTATAGAGAATTTATTGAAGACTTAACGAGTAATTTATTGAGAATTTACGAATTAATTTGCTGAATAATTTACTTAGAAATTACTTTGAATTTACCAAGAATTTATATAGAATTTTCTGAGAATTTATTGAGTAATTTACTCATAATTTACTGATTAATTCACAAAAAATATTCTTGTAATTTTTTGAGAATTTACTAAGAATTTTCTGATAAATTACTAAGAATTTGCTGAATAATTTGTGGAGAATTTTACGTGTAATTTACTGAGAAATTTCCTGAGTAATTAACAGAGTATTTACCAATAATTTACCGAGTAATTTATTGATAAATTACTGAATAATTCACTCATTAATTTACTTATAATTTACTGAGAATTTAAGAAGTAATTTATTGAGAATTTACTCAGTAATTTGCTTAGAATTTATTAAATAATTTTCTAAGAATTTACAGATAATTTACTGTGTTATTTTCTTGGAATTTACAGAGCAATTTTCTAATAATTTACTGAATAATTTACTAAGTAATTGACCAAGAATTTTTTGAGAACTTATCGATAATTAACTGAGTAATTTACTGAGAATTTACCTAGTAATTTACAGATAAATTTAGTGAGTAATTCACCGAATAATTTACTATGAATTTACATAGTAATTCATTTAGAATTTACTCAATAAATTACTAAGAGTTTACTGAGAATTTGTTGAGTAATTTTCTAGGAACTTACCAATCATTTACGAAGCAATTTACTGAGAATTTACCGAGTTATTTACCACGAATTTACTATAGTTTTAATGGTAATTCGCTGAGTAATTTATTTAGAATTTGCTGTGAATTTAATGAGTAATTTACTCATAATTTATTGAGAATTTTCTTAGAATTTATTGAAAATTTTCAGAGTAATTTACTTTGAATTTATTGAGTAATTCACCGATAATTAACTGAGTAATTTATAGAGAATTTATTGAAAATTTAACGAATAATTTACAGAGTAATTTGCTGAGTAATTTTTTTAAAAAAAATCTGTGAATTTACTGAGTAATTTACCAAGAATTTATACAAAATTTTCTGAGAATTTACAGAGTAATTTACTCATAATTTTCTGAGTAATTCACAAAAAAATTTCTAATGATTTTCTAAGAATTTACACAGAATTTTCTAATAATTTATTAAGAATTTACTGAATAATTTTCTGAGAATTTTGTGTGTAATTTATTGAGAATTTTGCTGAGTAATGTAATGAGAATTTACTGAGAATTTATTGAGTAATTTACTAAGAATCTACCGATGATTTACTGAGTAATTTATTGAGATTTTACTGCGAATTGGCTAAGAAATTTACTGATAAATTGTTAAGTTCTTCACTGGGTAATTTAGTTGGAAATTTCTAAGTAATTTATTGAATAATTTACTGAGAATGTAACAACCCTCATTTCAACTTTGTCATACTTGCATACAATTATGGATGATCTTGTTTTGGTATGTGCATTTACAAATCTTGTCTCGTTTTGCCCGAATGTTGCTTGCATACTTTGTTCTTGCCTGGTGTGTTGCCGAGGTCATCTTAAGCCTAGACACCTTCGAAACCTTTTCCACTTAGAACTGTCGTGGAATTCCTTCGGTTGACCTCCATCTCTACCCTGGCATATTGGCCGAGATGTCACCATCTAGGCCGAGGTGCGCGTCACCTAGGCCAAGATGTGCATCATCTAGGTCGAGATGTTAATATCTAGGTGTTCTAGATCTTTGATCCTTGCATTAGTGATTTTGTTCTTGGAACGGTATGACCTAGACCGAGGTGTGGCACATATAGGCCAAGGTGCGGCACAGCTTAGTCAAGTGTTGTCCTTCCAAGCCGATGTCATTGTTATCCTGCTTGCCGAAGCTTTGCCCTTAGCCGAGATCATCACTTACCGGAGTACTCTTGCTGTTTAGCTTGTTGAATACACTTTGTCTTGGTCTTGTCTAACCAGTCAATCACCTTTTTTAGTAGAGCCAACCAGCCGGTGCCACGTGTCCCAGCAGGGGGATTAAGTCAGTGATTGTCGTGAGAAACATATCATTTGTATCAAATCTTGCCTTTTAGAGAGAGAGACACTCTAGGAAGAAGAAGGAGAAGTTTGAGCAAGAGAGAGTGAACTTCCAAGCTTGATCGTTGGAGCTAGAACCGTTAGATTCGAGTTTTAAGGTCAGAACCCTAGCCTACTCTTGTTGTTCTTATTGATCATCTAGCTGCATTGCACGATCAAACCTGTTCTGCACGTCATACATTGAGTTAAAGTTGGTTTTAGAAAGAGAAATTGGTTTTCATGTGTTCTTGAAGAAAAGCCTCGTTTGATCCGAAAGTTTGCACTAAGGCTCATGTTTTTGTGTTTGTTTTGATAAGATCCTTGAGTATGGGTACCCAGGTCCATGTTTTTTAATTCATAGCATGGAATCTCAGCTTTCGTAATAGCAAGTTTTGATCTTTGCATTCATTTTCCTCATGATCATGTTCTTTATGTTCTTCATGCTCATGTTCTTCATGTTCTTCATGCTCATGTTCTTCATGTTATCAAGAAGGAAACCCAGATTTTCCTGACTTCGCTTTTGAATGTGGCCGTCGGGGCCACACCTCGGCAAGGAGGTGTGGGACCTCGGCCTAGACCTGGTAGTTGCCCAGCATATTTTCCAGAAATAAGAAACGGTGTTTTGATTTGATTTGACTTAGTTTTTTAGGTATGCCGAAGTCATTTGCTTGCATGCAAGACTTGTTTTGAGAAGTGTATTCAATAGACCTTGCCATGTGTTTGTAGGCCTTGGACTTGCCTTGACCCCGACGTTTGACGAACTAGGTGAGTGGTATTTTTAATAAAGCTATGTTATACGTTTTGATAAAGACTTTGCTTTGCTTTGTTCTGAAAGTATTTGTTAAGCATGAATAATTGTGCCTGTTTTGTATATCAAGCATGATCTTGTTTTGATGACCTTCTCGGAAATTCCCTTGTGCTGGAGAACTCTAAACTTTCGCAGCACATCTCGTTTGAAAGTCCCTTGTGCTGGAGGACTCTAAACTTTCGCAGCACATCTCGTTTTGGAAGTCCCTTATGCTGGAGGACTCTAAACTTTCGCAGCACATCTTGTCTTGAAAGTCCCTTGTACTGGAGGACTCTAAACTTTCGCAGCACTCTCGTGTTAAAAGGCTACGGGCCTTTGTAACATAGGTCCCTTGTGCTAGAGGACTCTAAACTTTTGTAGTTCCCTTGTTTGAGATGCCTCTTTTGCTTTGTCTTGTTTTGCCACTGACGGTTTACCGCGTGGATATGTTTGCCGAAATGTTATCATTTGTAATATGTGATGCTAGTAAGTATCCCTTGAAGCTTTGAAGATTTGTTAGATGGACGAGGTCCATCCCTTGTTATCTAAAGTTTTGACTTGTATTGTTTTAAAGGACTTCGGCTATTATTCATACGAACCCCTTTATTATTTATACCATTCACTGAGTATCCAAGCTTACCCTCTCTATATATATGTAGGTGATGAACAAGAAGGCGGTGACACCTAGATGTGATTCTGGAGCTTATTTTGGATTTTGATTATGTCGGCTTAACCTGTATTTACGTCGGCAGTCTTGAAAATTATGCTTCTCGATTTGTAATACTTTGTATGTTGCATACGTCGACTTGAGAAGCCTTTTGATCAAGATGTGTGTTTTGTATGATTGTTATGTCGGCAAAGAGGATGTCGGCAACCTGGCAGCCTGTGTTCCTTGACCTGTAGTTCGTACATTTTGTTGTGTCGGCTTGTGAAGCCCTTTGTTAATATGTAAGATGCAATTTGTACTTTGCTTCGTTTGTAATTAAGTTGTAACCCATATGAAGATGGTTGCTATTTCATTTGACTTATGCACAACTCTTATGAACTAATCTGATTGTATGTATCGCTTCCGTACTTGTGAGCCCCATATATTTATACTCTGTTGTGTGTGAATTTTGAAAGTTGGCCTTCCGTAATCTCGGATTACTGGCCATCACGGCACCAAACTACTAGGGGCGGTTTGGGGTCGTGACAGAGAATTTATAAAATAATTTACTGAGAATTTACAGGAAATTCACTAATTAATGTTCGAATAATTTACTGAGTAATTTACTGAGAATTAACAAAGTAATTCACGATTTTTTTTTGATAATTTTATGAGTAATTTATTATGAATTTACTGAGTAATTAACCTAGAATTTATACAGAATTTTCTTGGAAATTATTGAAAATTTTCTGAGTAATTTATTTAGAATTTATTAAATAATTTACTGAAAATTTACAGCTAATTTACAACATAATTTATAGAGAATTTATTGAAGACTTAACGAGTAATTTATTGAGAATTTACGAATTAATTTGCTGAATAATTTACTAAGAAATTACTTTAAATTTACCAAGAATTTATATAGAGTTTTCTGAGAATTTATCGAGTAATTTACTCATAATTTACTGATTAATTCACAAAAATATTCTTGTCATTTTTTGAGAATTTACGAAGAATTTTCTGATAAATTACTAAGAATTTGCTGAATAATTTATAGAGAATTTTACGTGTAATTTACTGAGAAATTTCCTAAGTAATTTAGTGAGAATTTACTAAGTAATTTACTGGTAATTTACTGAGTAATTAACAGAGAATTTACCAATAATTTACCGAGTAATTTACTGATAAATTACTGAATAATTCACTTATTAATTTACTTGTAATTTAAGGAGTAATTTATTGAGAATTTACTCAGTAATTTGCTTAGAATTTATTAAATAATTTACTAAGAATTTACAGATAATTTACTGTGTTATTTTCTTGGAATTTACAGAGTAATTTTCTAATAATTTACTGAGTAATTTACTAAGTAATTGACCAAGATTTTTTTGAGAACTTATCGATAATTAACTGAGTAATTTACTGAGAATTTACCTAGTAATTTACAGATAAATTTAGTGAGTAATTCACCGAATAATTTACTATGAATTTACTTAGTAATTCATTTAGAATTTACTCAGTAAATTACTAAGAGTTTATTGAGAATTTGTTGAGTAATTTTCTAGGAACTTACCAACCATTTACGAAGCAATTTATTGAGAATTTACCGAGTTATTTACCACGAATTTACTATAGTTTAAATGGTAATTTGTTGAGTAATTTATTGAGAATTTAGTGTGAATTTAATGAGTAATTTATTCAAAATTTATTGAGAATTTTTTTAGAATTTTTTGAAAATTTTCAAAGTAATTTACTTTGAATTTATTGAGTAATTCACCGATAATTAACTCAGTAATTTATAGAGAATTTATTGAAAATTTAACGAATAATTTACAGAATAATTTGCTGAGTAATTTTTTTTTAAAAATTCTATGAATTTACAGAGTAATTTACAAAGAATTTATACAAAATTTTCTGAGAATTTACAGAGTAATTTACTCATAATTTACTGAGTAATTCACAAAAAAAATTCTAATGATTTTCTAGGAATTTACACAGAATTTTCTAATAATTTACTAAGAATTTACTGAATAATTTTCTGAGAATTTTGCGTGTAATTTATTGAGAATTTTACTGACTAATGTAATGAGAATGTACTGAGAATTTATTGAGTAATTTACTAAGAATCTACCGATGATTTACTGAGTAATTTATTGAGATTTTACTGCGAATCGACTAAGAAATTTACTGATAAATTGTTAAGTTCTTCACTAGGTAATTTAGTTGGAAATTTCTACGTAATTTATTGAATAATTTACTGAGAATTTATAAAGTAATTTACTGAGAATTTATAGGAAATTCACTAATTAATGTTCGAATAATTTACTGAGTAATTTATTGAGAATTAACAAAGTAATTCACGATTTTTTTTTTTGATAATTTTATGAGTAATTTACTATGAATTTACTGAGTAATTTACCTAGAATTTATACAGAATTTTCTTGGAAATTATTGAAAATTTTCTGAGTAATTTATTTAGAATTTATTAAATAATTTACTGAAAATTTACAGATAATTTACAAAGTAATTTATAGAGAATTTATTGAGAACTTAACGAGTAATTTATTTACGAATTTACGGAGTAATTTGCTGAATAATTTACTAAGAAATTACTTTGAATTTTCCAAGAATTTATATAGAATTTTCTGAGAATTTATTGAGTAATTTACTCATAATTTACTAATTAATTCACAAAAAATATTCTTGTAATTTTTTGAGAATTTACTCAGAATTTTTTGATAAATTACTGAGAATTTGCTGAATAATTTATAGAGAATTTTACGTGTAATTTACTGAGAAATTTCCTGAGTAATTTAGTGAGAATTTACTAAGTAATTTACTGAGTATTTAACAGACAATTTGCCAATAATTTACTGAGTAATTTACAGAGAATTTATCGAGTAATTTACTGATAAATTACTGAATAATTCACTCATTAATTTACATGTAATTTACTGAGAATTTAAGGAGTAATTTATTGAGAATTTACTCAGTAATTTGCCTAGAATATATTAAATTATTTACTAAGAATTTACAGATAATTTGCTGTGTTATTTTCTTGGAATTTACAGAGTAATTTTCTAATAATTTACTGAGTAATTTACTAAGTAATTGACCAAGATTTTTTTGAGAACTTATCGATAATTAACTGAGTAATTTACTGAGAATTTACCTAGTAACTTACAGATAAATTTAGTGAGTAATTCACCGAATAATTTACTATGAATTTACTTAGTAATTCATTTAGAATTTACTCAGTAAATTACTGAGAGTTTATTGAGAATTTGTTGAGTAATTTTCTTGGAACTTACCAATCATTTACGAAGCAATTTACTGAGAATTTACCGCGTTATTTACCACGAATTTACTATAGTTTTAATGGTAATTTGCTGAGTAATATATTGAGAACTTACTGTGAATTTAATGAGTAATTTACCCATAATTTATTGAGAATTTTCTTAGAATTTATTGAAAATTTTCAGAGTAATTTACTTTGAATTTATTGAGTAATTCACCGATAATTAACTGAGTAATTTACCAAGAATTTATACAAAATTTTCTGAGAATTTACTGAGTAATTTACTCATAATTTACTGAGTAATTCACAAAAAACTTTCTAATGATTTTCTAAGAATTTACACAGAATTTTCTAAGAATTTACTGAATAATTTTCTGAGAATTTTGCGTGTAATTTATTGAGAATTTTACTGAGTAATGTAATGAGAATTTACTGAGAATTTATTGAGCAATTTACTAAGAATCTACCGATAATTTACTGAGTAATTTATTGAGATTTTACTGCGAATTGACTAAGAAATTTACTGATAAATTGTTAAGTTCTTCACTGGGTAATTTAGTTGGAAATTTCTAAGTAATTTATTGAGAATTTACTGAGTAAGTTATTAAGAATTTATTGATAATTTACTTAGACTTTATGGATTAATTTATTGAGAATTTACTAAGTAATTTACTTAGAATTTATTGAATAATTTACTGGGAATTTATAAACTAATTTACAGGGAATTCACTAATTAATGTTCGAATAATTTACTGAGAATTAACAAAGTAATTCACGAATTGTTTTTTTGAGAATTTACTGAGTAATTTACCAAAAATTTATACAGAATTTTCTTGGAAATTATTGAAAATTTTCTGAGTAATTTATTTAGAATTTATTAAATAATTTACTGAAAATTTACAGATAATTTACAAAGTAATTTATAGAGAATTTATTGAGAACTTAACGAGTAATTTATTTACGAATTTACGGAGTAATTTGCTGAATAATTTACTAAGAAATTACTTTGAATTTTCCAAGAATTTATATAGAATTTTCTGAGAATTTATTGAGTAATTTACTCATAATTTACTGATTAATTCACAAAAAATATTCTTGTAATTTTTTGAGAATTTACTCAGAATTTTTTGATAAATTACTGAGAATTTGCTGAATAATTTATAGAGAATTTTACGTGTAATTTACTGAGAAATTTCCTGAGTAATTTAGTGAGAATTTACTAAGTAATTTACTGAGTATTTAACAGACAATTTGCCAATAATTTACTGAGTAATTTACAGAGAATTTATCGAGTAATTTACTGATAAATTACTGAATAATTCACTCATTAATTTACATGTAATTTACTGAGAATTTAAGGAGTAATTTATTGAGAATTCACTCAGTAATTTGCCTAGAATATATTAAATTATTTACTAAGAATTTACAGATAATTTGCTGTGTTATTTTCTTGGAATTTACAGAGTAATTTTCTAATAATTTACTGAGTAATTTACTAAGTAATTGACCAAGATTTTTTTGAGAACTTATCGATAATTAACTGAGTAATTTACTGAGAATTTACCTAGTAACTTACAGATAAATTTAGTGAGTAATTCACCGAATAATTTACTATGAATTTACTTAGTAATTCATTTAGAATTTACTCAGTAAATTACTGAGAGTTTATTGAGAATTTGTTGAGTAATTTTCTTGGAACTTACCAGTCATTTACGAAGCAATTTACTGAGAATTTACCGCGTTATTTACCACGAATTTACTATAGTTTTAATGGTAATTTGCTGAGTAATATATTGAGAACTTACTGTGAATTTAATGAGTAATTTACCCATAATTTATTGAGAATTTTCTTAGAATTTATTGAAAATTTTCAGAGTAATTTACTTTGAATTTATTGAGTAATTCACCGATAATTAACTGAGTAATTTACCAAGAATTTATACAAAATTTTCTGAGAATTTACTGAGTAATTTACTCATAATTTACTGAGTAATTCACAAAAAACTTTCTAATGATTTTCTAAGAATTTACACAGAATTTTCTAAGAATTTACTGAATAATTTTCTGAGAATTTTGCGTGTAATTTATTGAGAATTTTACTGAGTAATGTAATGAGAATTTACTGAGAATTTATTGAGCAATTTACTAAGAATCTACCGATAATTTACTGAGTAATTTATTGAGATTTTACTGCGAATTGACTAAGAAATTTACTGATAAATTGTGAAGTTCTTCACTGGGTAATTTAGTTGGAAATTTCTAAGTAATTTATTGAGAATTTACTGAGTAAGTTATTAAGAATTTATTGATAATTTACTTAGACTTTATGGATTAATTTATTGAGAATTTACTAAGTAATTTACTTAGAATTTATTGAATAATTTACTGGGAATTTATAAACTAATTTACAGGGAATTCACTAATTAATGTTCGAATAATTTACTGAGAATTAACAAAGTAATTCACGAATTGTTTTTTTGAGAATTTACTGAGTAATTTACCAAAAATTTATACAGAATTTTCTTGGAAATTATTGAAAATTTTCTGAGTAATTTATTTAGAATTTATTAAATAATTTACTGAAAATTTACAGATAATTTACAAAGTAATTTATAGAGAATTTATTGAGAACTTAACGAGTAATTTATTTACGAATTTACGGAGTAATTTGCTGAATAATTTACTAAGAAATTACTTTGAATTTTCCAAGAATTTATATAGAATTTTCTGAGAATTTATTGAGTAATTTACTCATAATTTACTGATTAATTCACAAAAAATATTCTTGTAATTTTTTGAGAATTTACTCAGAATTTTTTGATAAATTACTGAGAATTTGCTGAATAATTTATAGAGAATTTTACGTGTAATTTACTGAGAAATTTCCTGAGTAATTTAGTGAGAATTTACTAAGTAATTTACTGAGTATTTAACAGACAATTTGCCAATAATTTACTGAGTAATTTACAGAGAATTTATCGAGTAATTTACTGATAAATTACTGAATAATTCACTCATTAATTTACATGTAATTTACTGAGAATTTAAGGAGTAATTTATTGAGAATTCACTCAGTAATTTGCCTAGAATATATTAAATTATTTACTAAGAATTTACAGATAATTTGCTGTGTTATTTTCTTGGAATTTACAGAGTAATTTTCTAATAATTTACTGAGTAATTTACTAAGTAATTGACCAAGATTTTTTTGAGAACTTATCGATAATTAACTGAGTAATTTACTGAGAATTTACCTAGTAACTTACAGATAAATTTAGTGAGTAATTCTGTCACGACCCCAAACCGCCCCTAGTAGTTTGGTGCCATGATGGCCAGTAATCCGTAATTACCGAAGGCCAACTTTCAAAACTAAACACAATCAGAGTAATAATAAATGGGGCTCACAATTGCGGAAGCGATAAACAAATACAAGTGGTCCATAGAGCTGTGCGTAGATCAAAGCAATGCCAAACATTTTCAATTAACTTCACAACTTGAATACAACAAATAGAATTATATATTACATCTTGATTAAAAGGCTTCTCGAGCCGACATATACAAAATACAGCTAATACAATTCAAGAAGCATGATTTTCAAGATTTGCCGACATGCAAAGCAGAGCATCGCCGACGTAAATACAAAAGTAAAGCCGACATAAGCACGACTCCAAAACAAGCATCCAAAACGATCTAGGCGTCGCCGCCGTCCTGCTCATCACCTACATATATATAGAGGGGTGAGTACAAAACTCAGTGAATGATACTAATAATAAAGGTTTTGCATGAACATAGCCGGAGTCTTTCAAAACAACGAATCAACTTTATCAGGACAAGGGATGAACCGTATTCATCAAACAAGTATCATAACATCGGCGAAGCAAGGGATGAACCGTATCCATCATCAAGTATAACAAGTATCATAACATCGGCGAAGCAAGGGATGAACCGTATTCATCAATCAAATATCATAACATCGGCGAAGCAAGGGATGAACCGTATTCATCAATCAAATATCATAACATCGGCGAAGCAAGGGACGAACCGTATTCATCATCAAATATCACAAGTATCATAACATCGGTGAAGCAAGGGATGAACCGTATTCATCATCAAATATCACAAGTATCATAACATCGGCGAAGCAAGGGATGAACCGTATTCATCATCAAATATCACAAGTATCATAACATCGGCGAAGCAAGGGATGAACCGTATTCATCATCAAATATCACAAGTATCATAACATCGGCGAAGCAAGGGATGAACCGTATTCATCATACATCATAGCTATACGATCCGTAATCGTTTAGACAAAAGTATTGCGAAAGTTTAGAGTCCTCCAATACAAGGGACTTGTGCACTTGGTACCGCGAAAGTTTAGAGTCCTCCAGTACAAGGGACTTGTGTTACTTAGGCCCGTAGCCCGATTTAACAAGGACCGTATCCTTTTGTACTCAGTACTGCGAAAGTTTAGAGTCCTCCAGCACAAGGGACTTCTGTTACTTAGGCCCGTAGCCCGATTTAACAAGGACCGTATCCTTTTGTACTCAGTACTGCGAAAGTTTAGAGTCCTCCAGCACAAGGGACTTATGTTACTTAGGCCCGTAGCCCGATTTAACAAGGACCGTATCCTTTTCAAAGATGGCATCAAAACAGGGATTATACTTGTCATATCAAAACAAGAGCTATTCATTCATGCTAACAAAATACTTTTGTCAAAACAAGGCAAGCAAGATTTATCAAAACAAGTATAACATAGCTTTATCAATAATACCACTCACCTAGTTCTTCAGGTGTAGACTCAAAGCAAATATCAAGGACCTACAATCACATGGCAAGTCACATCTCAAAGCAAGTTCTATATATACATGCAAATGATCTCGGCACTCTTGCCAGATCCAAGTCAAAGACAAAACAAAACAAGCTGGGAGCTTAATCACTGCTCCCGTTTCTCAAAAACACACTGGGTACCATCCAGGGCTAAGCCGAGGTCCCGCTAAACAAAGTCAGGAGGAACCTGGGTTTTCCTTTGAAGAATATGAAGATATGATCATGAGGAATGTGGATGTAAGTTCAAAACTCGTCACAAAATCTGAGGTTTCAAGCCAAGAGTTCAAAATATAGGGCCTGGGTACCCATTAAAGAGAGTCATGCAAGAATGAACACAAAACATGGTTTTTGTTCCAATCTATTCGATCAAAATGGGACTTTCTTTAAGAACACATGGAAAACCATTTTCTCTTTCCGAAACCAACTTCAAAACAATGCATGACATGCAAAACAGATCCGATCATGCAATGCAGCTAGATAATCAATCACAACAAACAAAGTAGATCAAGGTTCTAACCTCAAAACTCGGATCCAACGGTTCAAACCACAAAGATCAAGCTTGGAAGACTACTCTCGCTCAAGAACTCTTCTCTAGAGCTTCTCTCTCTAAAACAAAGATTGAGACAAGAAAATGACTTGTTCTAAGTCTGCCGGCTGCCTTAACAACAAGCTCGGACACGTGGCGTTGCCGGGTTGGCTCAACTCAAAAGGTGATTTGATGGATAAGACAGTCTCTGACAAAACGTATGCAGCAAGCTCGGGTAAGACACATCGGCAAGAATGACATCGGCTCAAATCAAAGATCCGGCAATAGGATAACAAAACATCAGCTAGGGAGGACGACGCTTGACTAAGCTGTGCCACACCTTGGCCGGGGTGTACCACATCTCGGCCTAGGCCATACCTGCCTGCGGATAAGGTTCAAGTGCAAAACATCTCGGCAAAGAATGCCCGAGGTGAAGATGGGGTTGAACAAGATCTCAAGATAGTTCTAAGTACAAGGGTCAAAGGCGGACTAAGCTCAAGATGACCTCGGCCACACACACACCGAACAAGGGACGAAATTACGCAAGCAATATAAACAAAACAAGGCAAGCAAATCCTTCAAAATAACATAACAAGGCACAATCATGCATGAACGTATGCAAGTATGACAAGAGTAAGGTGAGGGTTGTTACATCCTACCCCCCTTAAAGAAGTTTGGTCCCCAAACTTGAATTACCTGGTTCCCAGAACAACTCCGGATAACGGATTCTCATATCCTCTTCCTTTTCCCACGTGGCTTCTGTGCCATAATGTTCCTTCCATTCGACTTTTACCATAGGTATCGATCTGTTTCTCAACTGCCTCACTTGCCGGTCAATAATTCTCATTGGCCCTTCTTCATAGCCCAAATCCTCATTAACTGTGATCTCGGAATGATCGATTACATGCAGTGGATCTCGGATGTACCTTCTTAACATCGAAACATGAAACACGTTGTGGACTTGGCTCAAATCTGGCGGCAAAGCAAGTTTGTAGGCAACGGGGTTAACCCTCTCAAGAATTTCAAACGGTCCAATATACCGTGGTGCCAATTTACCTTTCTTTCCGAATCTGGAAACTCCTTTCGTTGGTGAAACTTTCAGGAATACATGATTCCCAACTTCGAATTCTAACTCGTTCCTTCTCTGGTCGGCGTAGCTCTTTTGTCGGCTCTGGGCAGTTTTAATCCTCTGTTGGATAAGTTTAATCTTCTCTGTCGTCACTTGAATCAATTCGGGACCAAGCAGAGCTCTGTCCCCGACTTCGGTCCAACATATCAGCGACTTACATTTTCTTCCATACAAGGCCTCATATGGCGCCATGCCAATACTAGCTTGATAACTGTTATTGTAAGCGAATTCCACTAAGGGCAAATGTGTTCCCCAACTCCCTTGGAAATCCAATACACAAAGTCTCAGCATATCTTCAAGTGTCTGAATTGTCCTCTCTGTCTGCCCATCCGTTTGGGGTTGAAAGGCTGTACTAAATCTCAGTTCGGCTCCGAAAGCTCTCTGAAGACTCTGCCAAAATCTGGAAACAAATTTAGGATCCCGATCTGAAACAATTGTCATCGGCACTCCATGAAGTCTGACAATCTCACTCATATATAGCAAGGCAAGTTGATTGGCGTTGAAGGTAGTCTTAACGGGTAGAAAGTGTGCTGACTTAGTTAATCTATCCACAACAACCCAAATTGAATCCATACCCTTAGGTGTTTTCGGCAACCCAATCACGAAATCCATGGAGATGTGCTCCCATTTCCACTCAGGAATCGGCAATGGTTGAAGAAGTCCTGCTGGTCTTTGATGTTCTGCTTTCACTTGTTGACAATGTAAACACTGGGACACGAATTCGGCTATTTCTCTCTTCATATTTGGCCACCAGAAGGTCTGCTTCACATCTTGATACATCTTAGTGTTCCCTGGATGAATTGCAAACTTAGAACCATGAGCTTCCTGCAAAATCTTTTTCTTCAGCTCTGGGATGTCGGCCACGCATAGCCTTCCTTCAAACTTAAGCACTTGATTTCCGAAGGTATACCCTGACCTCGACCTTGTGTCAATTTCCTCGGCTATTTTCTTGAGGAATTCGTCTTCCATCTGTCTTGTCTTTACCTCATTAATAATCGTCGGCTCCACTGTCATCACGGTCAAACACGCCAAATTTCCATCTGACTTTCTGCTCAAAGCGTCGGCTACACTGTTAGCTTTACCGGGGTGATATTGAATTTGCATATCGTAGTCTTTCAACAACTCAAGCCACCTTCTCTGCCTCAAATTCAGTTCCTTCTGAGTGAATAGATACTTTAAGCTCTTATGATCTGTGAAAACCTGACAAGTAGCTCCATACAAATAGTGACGCCAAATCTTTAAAGCAAAAACCACGGCCGCTAGTTCTAAATCATGGGTAGGATAGTTTTTCTCATGAGGTTTCAATTGACGAGATGCATAAGCTATAACCTTACCCTTTTGCATTAATACACAACCCAACCCTTATGCGATGCATCACTATAGACATGAAACTCTTCGTTACCTGATGGAAGTACGAGTACTGGCGCTGTAACTAACCTCGTCTTCAGTTCCTGAAAGGCTGATTCCCGATCTTCAGTCCATTCATACAGTGTTCCCTTCTTAGTCAATTGCGTCAATGGAATTGCAATTCTTGAGAAATCTTTCACAAAATTTCTATAGTAACCTGCCAAACCCAGAAAACTACGAATCTCGGATACATTAGTCGGCCTCGGCCAATTTACTACGGCTTCAACCTTGCTAGGATCCACTGAGATACCCTCTTTACTAATCACATGACCCAAAAATGAGATAGTAGAAAGCCAAAATTCACACTTATTAAACTTAGCATACAACTTCCGTTCTCTCAAAATCTGTAAGGCAAGTCTCAAGTGATTTTCGTGTTCAGTTTTACTCTTGGAATAGATCAAGATATCATCAATGAAGACAACTACAAACTCATCTAAATACGGTTTGAAGACTCTGTTCATCAAATCCATAAATGCTGCGGGGGCATTGGTTACTCCAAAAGGCATCACTAAAAACTCGTAGTGGCCATATCTTGTTCGAAAGGCAGTCTTCTCAACATCTTCGGCCTTAACCTTAAGCTGATGGTAACCAGACCTAAGGTCGATCTTGGAAAAGACTCGCGCTCCTTGTAATTGGTCAAGCAGATCATCAATCCTAGGCAGTGGGTACTTGTTCTTGATAGTGACCTTATTAAGTTCTCTATAGTCGATACACAGACGGAGTGTGCCATCCTTCTTCTTAACAAATAAAACAGGTGCTCCCCATGGTGAAGTACTCGGCCTGATAAATCCCTTATCTAACAACTCTTGCAATTGCAGTTTCAATTCTCTAAGTTCCGCTGGGGCCATCCTATAAGGCGTTTTGGAGATCGGCTGTGTTCCCGATATAATGTCAACAGTAAACTCTATTTCTCTATCGGTTAGGTGGCCAGGCAACTCGTCTGGAAAGACGTCGGAAAATTCATTCACAACTGGGATGTCGGCTAAACTAACGTTTCCATTCTGACCACTCAGTATACTACACAAATAACCACGGCACCCCTTCTGAATTAACTTATAGGCTTTAATGGACGAAATCAAATAAGGTGGGGGCACTATCCCTTTACCCTGAAAAATAACCTCGGCTAGGTTTGGGGGTCTCAAGGTGACACTTTTCGAAACACAATTAATAGATGCATTGTTCGCGACTAACCAGTCCATTCCCAGTATAATATCAAAATGAGCTATGTCTAGAGGCATTAAATCTACTAGCAATTCAACATTTTCAATCACAACAACACATGCTCTGTAAATGGATGCAACAATCATAGATCTCCCAGATGGAGTGGATACAGACAACACATAATCAAGGGGCTCTAGTTCTCTATTAATTTTCTCGGCAAACTTAGTAGATATAAACGAATGAGTAGAACCCGAATCAATCAACACATAAGCATCTTGGGAGCAAATTAGAAGTGTACCTGACACTACTGTCTCAGCATTCTGAGTGTCTCCTGGTACTAATGCAAACACTCTGCCCTGTCTCATCTGTCCTTTCCCAGCATTTCCCTTCTGAACGGTACCCGAGGTATTCTCTCCTTTCTTGTTGTGATCAGCCTTTGTTTTGGGGCAATCTCTCACATAATGGCCCATCTCACCACATTCATAACAGGCTCCAGACGTTCGTCGACAGATCCCGAAATGCTGTTTCCCACAATCCGAACACATCGGTCTAGCACTCCCTTCCTGCCTTAGGTTACTAGTACTGCCCATGTTCATTTTCTTCTTGGTGCTCAGTTGTCCTCGGCGATTGTCATAGTTCTGCCTTTTTCGCTGGTTCTCTCCCGAGCTCTGGTATCGGTTCAAATTAGCTTCGGCGTGAATGGCTTTATCCAATACCTCGGCATAAGTCAGCATATCGAGCAAACTAACCCGGTCTTGTATCGGTCCACGAAGCCCACACTCGAACTTCCTGGCCTTCATATATTCATCGTTGACCATGTGAGGTACAAACCTTACCAATTCCGTGAAAGTGCGGTCATACTCCGCCACTGTTCTGTTGCCTTGCGTCAGAGTATGAAATTCAGTAGCCTTTCGGTTTCGAACACTTAGGGGAAAATGTTTCTTGTAGAACAACTCTAAAAATCGAGTCCAGGTCAGATCTGGATTGCTTCCTCTAACCATCATCCACCATCTGCGAGCGTCATCATCTAATGTGAATGCTGCCAACGTCACTTTCTGAGCGTCGGTGCTAGGGAAGATCTCAAACAACTTCTCCATTTCTAAAACCCATGCTTCAGCCTTCATCGGCTCTATACCCCCAGAGAATCTCGGTGGTCTCATTTTCTGAACTCCCTGATCAAAGCGATCGTGCCGTCCCCATATAAGGCTGGTTGCGGGGGAATTTGCGGCACTGGCGGAGGTGGAGGTGGAACTACGTTTCGGCCGTTGGTCTGCTCGGCCTGGGTCGACGTAGCACTAGCGAACTGCTGCCTGGTTTGCCTCAACTCACGGGCCAAACCTTCAACTAATCTCTCCAGTCTGTCCACTCTGTCTTCGGGCTGATCTCGGCCAAGCGGTGGTCTACCTCTCCTCATGATGCTAGGAGTATGCAAAATATGACTTTAAAACAATCAAGCAAACAACCACGTAGGCAAGTAACACATAAGCACGTCAAGACAATGCACACCTCACTCAAACAACAAATACCATGATGCAACCCTAACATCTTTCTAAGGGAAATCCTATGCTCTTTAGGACTCAAAGTGTGTGAATAACGTATACCGAGGAACGTGTGCTCTGATACCACTCTGTCACGACCCCAAACCGCCCCTAGTAGTTTGGTGCCATGATGGCCAGTAATCCGTAATTACCGAAGGCCAACTTTCAAAACTAAACACAATCAGAGTAATAATAAACGGGGCTCACAATTGCGGAAGCGATAAACAAATACAAGTGGTCCATAGAGCTGTGCGTAGATCAAAGCAATGCCAAACATTTTCAATTAACTTCACAACTTGAATACAACAAATAGAATTATATATTACATCTTGATCAAAAGGCTTCTCGAGCCGACATATACAAAATACAGCTAATACAATTCAAGAAGCATGATTTTCAAGATTTGCCGACATGCAAAGCAGAGCATCGCCGACGTAAATACAAAAGTAAAGCCGACATAAGCACGACTCCAAAACAAGCATCCAAAACGATCTAGGCGTCGCCGCCGTCCTGCTCATCACCTACATATATATAGAGGGGTGAGTACAAAACTCAGTGAATGATACTAATAATAAAGGTTTTGCATGAACATAGCCGGAGTCTTTCAAAACAACGAATCAACTTTATCAGGACAAGGGATGAACCGTATTCATCAAACAAGTATCATAACATCGGCGAAGCAAGGGATGAACCGTATCCATCATCAAGTATAACAAGTATCATAACATCGGCGAAGCAAGGGATGAACCGTATTCATCAATCAAATATCATAACATCGGCGAAGCAAGGGATGAACCGTATTCATCAATCAAATATCATAACATCGGCGAAGCAAGGGATGAACCGTATTCATCAATCAAATATCATAACATCGGCGAAGCAAGGGACGAACCGTATTCATCATCAAATATCACAAGTATCATAACATTGGCGAAGCAAGGGATGAACCGTATTCATCATCAAATATCACAAGTATCATAACATCGGCGAAGCAAGGGATGAACCGTATTCATCATCAAATATCACAAGTATCATAACATCGGCGAAGCAAGGGATGAACCGTATTCATCATCAAATATCACAAGTATCATAACATCGGCGAAGCAAGGGATGAACCGTATTCATCATACATCATAGCTGTACGATCCGTAATCGTTTAGACAAAAGTATTGCGAAAGTTTAGAGTCCTCCAATACAAGGGACTTGTGCACTTGGTACCGCGAAAGTTTAGAGTCCTCCAGTACAAGGGACTTGTGTTACTTAGGCCCGTAGCCCGATTTAACAAGGACTGTATCCTTTTGTACTCAGTACTGCGAAAGTTTAGAGTCCTCCAGCACAAGGGACTTATGTTACTTAGGCCCGTAGCCCGATTTAACAAGGACCGTATCCTTTTGTACTCAGTACTGCGAAAGTTTAGAGTCCTCCAGCACAAGGGACTTATGTTACTTAGGCCCGTAGCCCGATTTAACAAGGACCGTATCCTTTTCAAAGATGGCATCAAAACAGGGATTATACTTGTCATATCAAAACAAGAGCTATTCATTCATGCTACCAAAATACTTTTGTCAAAACAAGGCAAGCAAGATTTATCAAAACAAGTATAACATAGCTTTATCAATAATACCACTCACCTAGTTCTTCAGGTGTAGACTCAAAGCAAATATCAAGGACCTACAATCACATGGCAAGTCACATCTCAAAGCAAGTTCTATATATACATGCAAATGATCTCGGCACTCTTGCCAGATCCAAGTCAAAGACAAAACAAAACAAGCTGGGAGCTTAATCACTGCTCCCGTTTCTCGAAAACACACTGGGTACCATCCAGGGCTAAGCCGAGGTCCCGCTAAACAAAGTCAGGAGGAACCTGGGTTTTCCTTTGAAGAATATGAAGATATGATCATGAGGAATGTGGATGTAAGTTCAAAACTCGTCACAAAATCTGAGGTTTCAAGCCAAGAGTTCAAAATATAGGGCCTGGGTACCCATTAAAGAGAGTCATGCAAGAATGAACACAAAACATGGTTTTTGTTCCAATCTATTCGATCAAAATGGGACTTTCTTTAAGAACACATGGAAAACCATTTTCTCTTTCCGAAACCAACTTCAAAACAATGCATGACATGCAAAACAGATCCGATCATGCAATGCAGCTAGATAATCAATCACAACAAACAAAGTAGATCAAGGTTCTAACCTCAAAACTCGGATCCAACGGTTCAAACCACAAAGATCAAGCTTGGAAGACTACTCTCGCTCAAGAACTCTTCTCTAGAGCTTCTCTCTCTAAAACAAAGATTGAGACAAGAAAATGACTTGTTCTAAGTCTGCCGGCTGCCTTAACAACAAGCTCGGACACGTGGCGTTGCCGGGTTGGCTCAACTCAAAAGGTGATTTGATGGATAAGACAGTCTCTGACAAAACGTATGCAGCAAGCTCGGGTAAGACACATCGGCAAGAATGACATCGGCTCAAATCAAAGATCCGGCAATAGGATAACAAAACATCGGCTAGGGAGGACGACGCTTGACTAAGCTGTGCCACACCTTGGCCGGGGTGTACCACATCTCGGCCTAGGCCATACCTGCCTGCGGATAAGGTTCAAGTGCAAAACATCTCGGCAAAGAATGCCCGAGGTGAAGATGGGGTTGAACAAGATCTCAAGATAGTTCTAAGTACAAGGGTCAAAGGCGGACTAAGCTCAAGATGACCTCGGCCACACACACACCGAACAAGGGACGAAATTACGCAAGCAATATAAACAAAACAAGGCAAGTAAATCCTTCAAAATAACATAACAAGGCACAATCATGCATGAACGTATGCAAGTATGACAAGAGTAAGGTGAGGGTTGTTACAAATTCACCGAATAATTTACTATGAATTTACTTAGTAATTCATTTAGAATTTACTCAGTAAATTACTGAGAGTTTATTGAGAATTTGTTGAGTAATTTTCTTGGAACTTACCAGTCATTTACGAAGCAATTTACTGAGAATTTACCGCGTTATTTACCACGAATTTACTATAGTTTTAATGGTAATTTGCTGAGTAATATATTGAGAACTTACTGTGAATTTAATGAGTAATTTACCCATAATTTATTGAGAATTTTCTTAGAATTTATTGAAAATTTTCAGAGTAATTTACTTTGAATTTATTGAGTAATTCACCGATAATTAACTGAGTAATTTACCATGAATTTATACAAAATTTTCTGAGAATTTACTGAGTAATTTACTCATAATTTACTGAGTAATTCACAAAAAACTTTCTAATGATTTTCTAAGAATTTACACAGAATTTTCTAAGAATTTACTGAATAATTTTCTGAGAATTTTGCGTGTAATTTATTGAGAATTTTACTGAGTAATGTAATGAGAATTTACTGAGAATTTATTGAGCAATTTACTAAGAATCTACAGATAATTTACTGAGTAATTTATTGAGATTTTACTGCGAATTGACTAAGAAATTTACTGATAAATTGTTAAGTTCTTCACTGGGTAATTTAGTTGGAAATTTCTAAGTAATTTATTGAGAATTTACTGAGTAAGTTATTAAGAATTTATTGATAATTTACTTAGACTTTATGGATTAATTTATTGAGAATTTACTAAGTAATTTACTTAGAATTTATTGAATAATTTACTGGGAATTTATAAACTAATTTACAGGGAATTCACTAATTAATGTTCGAATAATTTACTGAGAATTAACAAAGTAATTCACGAATTTTTTTTGAGAATTTACTGAGTAATTTACCAAAAATTTATACAGAATTTTCTTGGAAATTATTGAAAATTTTCTGAGTAATTTATTTAGAATTTATTAAATAATTTACTGAAAATTTACAGATAATTTACAAAGTAATTTATAGAGAATTTATTGAGAACTTAACGAGTAATTTATTTACGAATTTACGGAGTAATTTGCTGAATAATTTACTAAGAAATTACTTTGAATTTTTCAAGAATTTATATAGAATTTTCTGAGAATTTATTGAGTAATTTACTCATAATTTACTGATTAATTCACAAAAAATATTCTTGTAATTTTTTGAGAATTTACTCAGAATTTTTTGATAAATTACTGAGAATTTGCTGAATAATTTATAGAGAATTTTACGTGTAATTTACTGAGAAATTTCCTGAGTAATTTAGTGAGAATTTACTAAGTAATTTACTGAGTATTTAACAGACAATTTGCCAATAATTTACTGAGTAATTTACAGAGAATTTATCGAGTAATTTACTGATAAATTACTGAATAATTCACTCATTAATTTACATGTAATTTACTGAGAATTTAAGGAGTAATTTATTGAGAATTCACTCAGTAATTTGCCTAGAATATATTAAATTATTTACTAAGAATTTACAGATAATTTGCTGTGTTATTTTCTTGGAATTTACAGAGTAATTTTCTAATAATTTACTGAGTAATTTACTAAGTAATTGACCAAGATTTTTTTGAGAACTTATCGATAATTAACTGAGTAATTTACTGAGAATTTACCTAGTAACTTACAGATAAATTTAGTGAGTAATTCACCGAATAATTTACTATGAATTTACTTAGTAATTCATTTAGAATTTACTCAGTAAATTACTGAGAGTTTATTGAGAATTTGTTGAGTAATTTTCTTGGAACTTACCAGTCATTTACGAAGCAATTTACTGAGAATTTACCGCGTTATTTACCACGAATTTACTATAGTTTTAATGGTAATTTGCTGAGTAATATATTGAGAACTTACTGTGAATTTAATGAGTAATTTACCCATAATTTATTGAGAATTTTCTTAGAATTTATTGAAAATTTTCAGAGTAATTTACTTTGAATTTATTGAGTAATTCACCGATAATTAACTGAGTAATTTACCATGAATTTATACAAAATTTTCTGAGAATTTACTGAGTAATTTACTCATAATTTACTGAGTAATTCACAAAAAACTTTCTAATGATTTTCTAAGAATTTACACAGAATTTTCTAAGAATTTACTGAATAATTTTCTGAGAATTTTGCGTGTAATTTATTGAGAATTTTACTGAGTAATGTAATGAGAATTTACTGAGAATTTATTGAGCAATTTACTAAGAATCTACAGATAATTTACTGAGTAATTTATTGAGATTTTACTGCGAATTGACTAAGAAATTTACTGATAAATTGTTAAGTTCTTCACTGGGTAATTTAGTTGGAAATTTCTAAGTAATTTATTGAGAATTTACTGAGTAAGTTATTAAGAATTTATTGATAATTTACTTAGACTTTGTGGATTAATTTATTGAGAATTTACTAAGTAATTTACTTAGAATTTATTGAATAATTTACTGGGAATTTATAAACTAATTTACAGGGAATTCACTAATTAATGTTCGAATAATTTACTGAGAATTAACAAAGTAATTCACGAATTTTTTTTTGAGAATTTACTGAGTAATTTACCAAAAATTTATACAGAATTTTCTTGGAAATTATTGAAAATTTTCTGAGTAATTTATTTAGAATTTATTAAATAATTTACTGAAAATTTACAGATAATTTACAAAGTAATTTATAGAGAATTTATTGAGAACTTAACGAGTAATTTATTTACGAATTTACGGAGTAATTTGCTGAATAATTTACTAAGAAATTACTTTGAATTTTTCAAGAATTTATATAGAATTTTCTGAGAATTTATTGAGTAATTTACTCATAATTTACTGATTAATTCACAAAAAATATTCTTGTAATTTTTTGAGAATTTACTCAGAATTTTTTGATAAATTACTGAGAATTTGCTGAATAATTTATAGAGAATTTTACGTGTAATTTACTGAGAAATTTCCTGAGTAATTTAGTGAGAATTTACTAAGTAATTTACTGAGTATTTAACAGACAATTTGCCAATAATTTACTGAGTAATTTACAGAGAATTTATCGAGTAATTTACTGATAAATTACTGAATAATTCACTCATTAATTTACATGTAATTTACTGAGAATTTAAGGAGTAATTTATTGAGAATTCACTCAGTAATTTGCCTAGAATATGTTAAATTATTTACTAAGAATTTACAGATAATTTGCTGTGTTATTTTCTTGGAATTTACAGAGTAATTTTCTAATAATTTACTGAGTAATTTACTAAGTAATTGACCAAGATTTTTTTGAGAACTTATCGATAATTAACTGAGTAATTTACTGAGAATTTACCTAGTAACTTACAGATAAATTTAGTGAGTAATTCACCGAATAATTTACTATGAATTTACTTAGTAATTCATTTAGAATTTACTCAGTAAATTACTGAGAGTTTATTGAGAATTTGTTGAGTAATTTTCTTGGAACTTACCAGTCATTTACGAAGCAATTTACTGAGAATTTACCGCGTTATTTACCACGAATTTACTATAGTTTTAATGGTAATTTGCTGAGTAATATATTGAGAACTTACTGTGAATTTAATGAGTAATTTACCCATAATTTATTGAGAATTTTCTTAGAATTTATTGAAAATTTTCAGAGTAATTTACTTTGAATTTATTGAGTAATTCACCGATAATTAACTGAGTAATTAACCAAGCATTTATACAAAATTTTCTGAGAATTTACTGTGTAATTTACTCATAATTTACTGAGTAATTCACAAAAAACTTTCTAATGATTTTCTAAGAATTTACACAGAATTTTCTAAGAATTTACTGAATAATTTTCTGAGAATTTTGCGTGTAATTTATTGAGACTTTTACTGAGTAATGTAATGAGAATTTACTGAGAATTTATTGAGCAATTTACTAAGAATCTACCGATAATTTACTGAGTAATTTATTGAGATTTTACTGCGAATTGACTAAGAAATTTACTGATAAATTGTTAAGTTCTTCACTGGGTAATTTAGTTGGAAATTTCTAAGTAATTTATTGAGAATTTACTGAGTAAGTTATTAAGAATTTATTGATAATTTACTTAGACTTTATGGATTAATTTATTGAGAATTTACTAAGTAATTTTACTTAGAATTTATTGAATAATTTACTGGGAATTTATAAACTAATTTACAGGGAATTCACTAATTAATGTTCGAATAATTTACTGAGAATTAACAAAGTAATTCACGAATTTTTTTTTGAGAATTTACTGAGTAATTTACCAAAAATTTATACAGAATTTTCTTGGAAATTATTGAAAATTTTCTGAGTAATTTATTTAGAATTTATTAAATAATTTACTGAAAATTTACAGATACTTTACAAAGTAATTTATAGAGAATTTATTGAGAACTTAACGAGTAATTTATTTACGAATTTACGGAGTAATTTGCTGAATAATTTACTAAGAAATTACTTTGAATTTTCCAAGAATTTATATAGAATTTTCTGAGAATTTATTGAGTAATTTACTCATAATTTACTGATTAATTCACAAAAAATATTCTTGTAATTTTTTGAGAATTTACTCAGAATTTTTTGATAAATTACTGAGAATTTGCTGAATAATTTATAGAGAATTTTACGTGTAATTTACTGAGAAATTTCCTGAGTAATTTAGTGAGAATTTACTAAGTAATTTACTGAGTATTTAACAGACAATTTGCCAATAATTTACTGAGTAATTTACAGAGAATTTATCGAGTAATTTACTGATAAATTACTGAATAATTCACTCATTAATTTACATGTAATTTACTGAGAATTTAAGGAGTAATTTATTGAGAATTCACTCAGTAATTTGCCTAGAATATGTTAAATTATTTACTAAGAATTTACAGATAATTTGCTGTGTTATTTTCTTGGAATTTACAGAGTAATTTTCTAATAATTTACTGAGTAATTTACTAAGTAATTGACCAAGATTTTTTTGAGAACTTATCGATAATTAACTGAGTAATTTACTGAGAATTTACCTAGTAACTTACAGATAAATTTAGTGAGTAATTCACCGAATAATTTACTATGAATTTACTTAGTAATTCATTTAGAATTTACTCAGTAAATTACTGAGAGTTTATTGAGAATTTGTTGAGTAATTTTCTTGGAACTTACCAGTCATTTACGAAGCAATTTACTGAGAATTTACCGCGTTATTTACCACGAATTTACTATAGTTTTAATGGTAATTTGCTGAGTAATATATTGAGAACTTACTGTGAATTTAATGAGTAATTTACCCATAATTTATTGAGAATTTTCTTAGAATTTATTGAAAATTTTCAGAGTAATTTACTTTGAATTTATTGAGTAATTCACCGATAATTAACTGAGTAATTAACCAAGAATTTATACAAAATTTTCTGAGAATTTACTGTGTAATTTACTCATAATTTACTGAGTAATTCACAAAAAACTTTCTAATGATTTTCTAAGAATTTACACAGAATTTTCTAAGAATTTACTGAATAATTTTCTGAGAATTTTGCGTGTAATTTATTGAGACTTTTACTGAGTAATGTAATGAGAATTTACTGAGAATTTATTGAGCAATTTACTAAGAATCTACCGATAATTTACTGAGTAATTTATTGAGATTTTACTGCGAATTGACTAAGAAATTTACTGATAAATTGTTAAGTTCTTCACTGGGTAATTTAGTTGGAAATTTCTAAGTAATTTATTGAGAATTTACTGAGTAAGTTATTAAGAATTTATTGATAATTTACTTAGACTTTATGGATTAATTTATTGAGAATTTACTAAGTAATTTTACTTAGAATTTATTGAATAATTTACTGGGAATTTATAAACTAATTTACAGGGAATTCACTAATTAATGTTCGAATAATTTACTGAGAATTAACAAAGTAATTCACGAATTTTTTTTTGAGAATTTACTGAGTAATTTACCAAAAATTTATACAGAATTTTCTTGGAAATTATTGAAAATTTTCTGAGTAATTTATTTAGAATTTATTAAATAATTTACTGAAAATTTACAGATACTTTACAAAGTAATTTATAGAGAATTTATTGAGAACTTAACGAGTAATTTATTTACGAATTTACGGAGTAATTTGCTGAATAATTTACTAAGAAATTACTTTGAATTTTCCAAGAATTTATATAGAATTTTCTGAGAATTTATTGAGTAATTTACTCATAATTTACTGATTAATTCACAAAAAATATTCTTGTAATTTTTTGAGAATTTACTCAGAATTTTTTGATAAATTACTGAGAATTTGCTGAATAATTTATAGAGAATTTTACGTGTAATTTACTGAGAAATTTCCTGAGTAATTTAGTGAGAATTTACTAAGTAATTTACTGAGTATTTAACAGACAATTTGCCAATAATTTACTGAGTAATTTACAGAGAATTTATCGAGTAATTTACTGATAAATTACTGAATAATTCACTCATTAATTTACATGTAATTTACTGAGAATTTAAGGAGTAATTTATTGAGAATTCACTCAGTAATTTGCCTAGAATATGTTAAATTATTTACTAAGAATTTACAGATAATTTGCTGTGTTATTTTCTTGGAATTTACAGAGTAATTTTCTAATAATTTACTGAGTAATTTACTAAGTAATTGACCAAGATTTTTTTGAGAACTTATCGATAATTAACTGAGTAATTTACTGAGAATTTACCTAGTAACTTACAGATAAATTTAGTGAGTAATTCACCGAATAATTTACTATGAATTTACTTAGTAATTCATTTAGAATTTACTCAGTAAATTACTGAGAGTTTATTGAGAATTTGTTGAGTAATTTTCTTGGAACTTACCAGTCATTTACGAAGCAATTTACTGAGAATTTACCGCGTTATTTACCACGAATTTACTATAGTTTTAATGGTAATTTGCTGAGTAATATATTGAGAACTTACTGTGAATTTAATGAGTAATTTACCCATAATTTATTGAGAATTTTCTTAGAATTTATTGAAAATTTTCAGAGTAATTTACTTTGAATTTATTGAGTAATTCACCGATAATTAACTGAGTAATTTACCAAGAATTTATACAAAATTTTCTGAGAATTTACTGAGTAATTTACTCATAATTTACTGAGTAATTCACAAAAAACTTTCTAATGATTTTCTAAGAATTTACACAGAATTTTCTAAGAATTTACTGAATAATTTTCTGAGAATTTTGCGTGCAATTTATTGAGAATTTTACTGAGTAATGTAATGAGAATTTACTGAGAATTTATTGAGCAATTTACTAAGAATCTACCGATAATTTACTGAGTAATTTATTGAGATTTTACTGCGAATTGACTAAGAAATTTACTGATAAATTGTTAAGTTCTTCACTGGGTAATTTAGTTGGAAATTTCTAAGTAATTTATTGAGAATTTACTGAGTAAGTTATTAAGAATTTATTGATAATTTACTTAGACTTTGTGGATTAATTTATTGAGAATTTACTAAGTAATTTACTTAGAATTTATTGAATAATTTACTGGGAATTTATAAACTAATTTACAGGGAATTCACTAATTAATGTTCAAATAATTTACTGAGAATTAACAAAGTAATTCACGAATTTTTTTTTGAGAATTTACTGAGTAATTTATCAAAAATTTATACAGAATTTTCTTGGAAATTATTGAAAATTTTCTGAGTAATTTATTTAGAATTTATTAAATAATTTACTGAAAATTTACAGATAATTTACAAAGTAATTTATAGAGAATTTATTGAGAACTTAACGAGTAATTTATTTACGAATTTACGGAGTAATTTGCTGAATAATTTACTAAGAAATTACTTTGAATTTTCCAAGAATTTATATAGAATTTTCTGAGAATTTATTGAGTAATTTACTCATAATTTACTGATTAATTCACAAAAAATATTCTTGTAATTTTTTGAGAATTTACTCAGAATTTTTTGATAAATTACTGAGAATTTGCTGAATAATTTATAGAGAATTTTACGTGTAATTTACTGAGAAATTTCCTGAGTAATTTAGTGAGAATTTACTAAGTAATTTACTGAGTATTTAACAGACAATTTGCCAATAATTTACTGAGTAATTTACAGAGAATTTATCGAGTAATTTACTGATAAATTACTGAATAATTCACTCATTAATTTACATGTAATTTACTGAGAATTTAAGGAGTAATTTATTGAGAATTTACTCAGTAATTTGCCTAGAATATATTAAATTATTTACTAAGAATTTATAGATAATTTGCTGTGTTATTTTCTTGGAATTTACAGAGTAATTTTCTAATAATTTACTGAGTAATTTACTAAGTAATTGACCAAGATTTTTTTGAGAACTTATCGATAATTAACTGAGTAATTTACTGAGAATTTACCTAGTAGCTTACAGATAAATTTAGTGAGTAATTCACCGAATAATTTACTATGAATTTACTTAGTAATTCATTTAGAATTTACTCAGTAAATTACTAAGAGTTTATTGAGAATTTGTTGAGTAATTTTCTAGGAACTTACCAATCATTTACGATGCAATTTACTGAGAATTTACCGAGTTATTTACCACGAATTTACTATAGTTTTAATGGTAATTTGCTGAGTAATATATTGAGAATTTACTGTGAATTTAATGAGTAATTTACTCATAATTTATTGAGAATTTTCTTAGAATTTATTGAAAATTTTCAGAGTAATTCACTGATAATTAACTGAGTAATTTATAGAGAATTTATTAAAAATTTAACGAATAATTTACAGAGTAATTTGCTGGGTAATTTTTAAAGAAAATTCATTGAATTTACTGAGTAATTTACCAAGATTTTATACAAAATTTTCTGAGAATTTACAGAGTAATTTACTCATAATTTACTGAGTAATTCACAAAAAAATTTCTAATGATTTTCTAAGAATTTACACAGAATTTTCTAAGAATTTACTGAATAATTTTCTGAGAATTTTGCGTGTAATTTATTGAGAATTTTACTGAGTAATGTAATTAGAATTTACTGAGAATTTATTGAGTAATTTACTAAGAATCTACCAATAATTTACTGAGTAATTTATTGAGATTTTACTGCGAATTGACCAAGAAATTTTCTGATAAGTTGTTAAGTTCTTCACTGGGTAATTTAGTTGGAAATTTCTAAGTAATTTATTGGGAATTTACTGAGTATGTTACTAAGAATTTATTGATAATTTACTTAGACTTTCTGGATTAATATATTGAGAATTTAATAAGTAATTTACTTAGAATTTATTGAATAATTTACTGAGAATTTATAAAGTAATTTACTGAGAATTTACAGGAAATTCACTAATTAATGTTCGAATAATCTACTGAGAATTAACAAAGTAATTCACGAATTTTGTTTTGAGAATTTACTGAGTTATTTATCAAGAATTTATGCAGAATTTTCATGGAAATTATTGAAAATTTTCTGAGTAATTTATTTAGAATTTATTAAATAATTTACTGAAAATTTACAGATAATTTACAAAGTAATTTATAGAGAATTTATTGAAAACTTAACGAGAAATTTATTTATGAATTTACGGAGTAATTTGCTGAATAATTTACTAAGAAATTACTTTGAATTTACCAAGAATTTATATAGAATTTTCGGAGAGTTTATTGGGTAATTTACTCATAATTTACTGATTAATTCACAAAAAATATTCATGTAATTTTTTGGGAATTTACTCAGAACTTTCTGATAAATTACTAAGAATTTATTGAATAATTTATAAAGAATTTTACGTGTAATTTACTGAGAATTTACTAAGTAATATATTGGTAATTTACTGAGTAATTAACAGAGAATTTACCAATAATTTGCGGAGTAATTTACCGAGAATTTATCGAGTAGTTTACTGATAAATTACTGAATAATTCACTCATTAATTTACATGTAATTTACTGAGAAATTAAGGATTAATTTATTGAGAATTTACTCAGTAATTTGCCTAGAATATATTAAATAATTTACTAAGAATTTACAGATAATTTACTGTGTTATTTTCTTGGAATTTACAGAGTAATTTTCTAATAGTTTATTGAGTAATTTACTAAGTAATTGACCAAGATTTTTTTGAGAACTTATCGATAATTAACTGAGTAATTTACTGAGAATTTACCTAGTAACTTACAGATAAATTTAGTGAGTAATTCTCCGAATAATTTACTATGAATTTACTTAGTAATTCATTTAGAATTTACTCAGTAAATTACTAAGAATTTATTGAGAATTTGTTGAGTAATTTTCTAGGAACTTACCCATCATTTACGAAGCAATTTACTGAAAACTTAACGAGTAATTTATTTACGAATTTACGGAGTAATTTGCTGAATAATTTACTAAGAAATTACTTTGAATTTACCAAGAATTTATATAGAATTTTCTGAGAATTTATTGAGTAATTTACTCATAATTTACTGATTAATTCACAAAAAATATTCTCGTAATTTTTTTAGAATTTACTCAGAATTTTCTGATAAATTACTAAGAATTTGCTGAATAATTTATAGAGAATTTTACGTGTAATTTACTGAGAAATTTCGTGAGTAATTTAGTAAGAATTTACTAAGTAATTTACTGAGTAATTTACTGAGAATTTATCGGGTAATTTACTGATAAATTACTGAATAATTCACTCATTAATTTACTGAGAATTTAAGGAGTAATTTATTGAGAATTTACCCAGTAATTTGCTTAGAATTTATTAAATAATTTACAGATAATTTACTGTGTTATTTTCTTGGAATTTATAGAGTAATTTTCTAATAATTTACTGAGTAATTTTGCTAAGTAATTGACCAAGGATTTTTTGAGAACTTATCGATAATTAACTGAGTAATTTACTGGGAATTTACCTAGTAATTTACAGATAAATTTAGGGAGTAATTCACCGAATAATTTACCATGAATTTAATTAGTAATTCATTTAGAATTTACTTAGTAAATTACTAAGACTTTATTGAGAATTTACTGAGAATTTTTGTAGAGTAATTTTCTACGAACTTACCAATCATTTACGAAGCAATTTACTGAGAATTTACAGAGTTATTTACCGCGAATTTACTATAACTTTAATGGTAATTTGCTGAGTAATTTATTGAGAATTTACTGTGAATTTAATGAGTAATTTACTCATAATTTATTGAAAATTTTCAGAGTAATTTACTTTTTTATTTATTGAGTAATTCACCGATAATTAACTGAGTAATTCATAGAGAATTTATTGAAAATTTAAAGAATAATTTATAGAGTAATTTGCTGAGGAATTTTTTAGAACAATTCTGTGAATTTACTGAGTAATTTTCAAATAATTTATACAAATTTTTTGAGAATTTACAGAGTAATTTACTCATATTTTACTGAGCAATTCACAAAAAAAAATTCTAATGATTTTCTAAAATTTACACAGGATATTCTAAGAATTTGCAGAATAATTTTCTGAGAATTTTGCGTGTAATTTATTGAGAATTTTACTGAGTAATGTAATGAGAATTTACTGACAATTTATTGAGTAATTTACTAAGAATCTACCGATAATTTACTGAGTAATTTATTGAGATTTTACTGCGAATTGGCTAAGAAATTTACTGATAAATTGTTAAGTTGTTCACTGGGTAATTTAGTTGGAAATTTCTAAGTAATTTATTGAGAATTTACTGAGTAAGTTACTAAGAATTTATTGATAATTTACTTAGACTTTCTGGATTAATTTATTGAGAATTTACTAAGTAATTTACTTAGAATTTATTGAATAATTTACTGAGAATTTACAGGAAATTCAATAATTAATGTTCGAATAATTTACTGAGTAATTTACGGAGAATTAACAAAGTAATTCACGAATTTGTTTTTTGAGAATTTACTGAGCAATTCACCAAGAATTTATGCGGAATTTTCCAGGAAATTATTGAAAATTTTCTGAGTAATTTATTTAGAATTTATTAAATAATTTACTGAAAATTTACAGATAATTTACAAAGTAATTTATAGAGAATTTATTGAAAACTTAACGAGTAATTTATTTACGAATTTACGGAGTAATTTGCTGAATAATTTACTAAGAAATTACTTTGAATTTACCAAGAATTTATACAGAATTTTCGGAGAATTTATTGAGTAATTTACTCATAATTTACTGATTAATTCACAAAAAATATTCATGTAATTTTTTTAGAATTTACTCAGAATTTTCTGATAAATTACTAAGAATTTGCTGAATAATTTATAGAGAATTTTACGTGTAATTTACTCAGAAATTTCCTGAGTAATTTAGTGAGAATTTACTTAGTAATTTACTGAGTAATTAACAGAGAATTTACCAATAATTTACTGAGTAATTTACAGAGAATTTATCGAGTAATTTACTGATAAATTACTGAATAATTCACTCATTAATTTACTGAGAATTTAAGGAGTAATTTATTGAGAATTTACCCAGTAATTTGCTTAGAATTTATTAAATAATTTACAGATAATTTACTGTGTTATTTTCTTGGAATTTATAGAGTAATTTTCTAATAATTTACTGAGTAATTTACTAAGTAATTGACCAAGGATTTTTTGAGAACTTATCGATAATTAACTGAGTAATTTACTGGGAATTTACCTAGTAATTTACAGATAAATTTAGTGAGTAATTCACCGAATAATTTACCATGAATTTAATCAGTAATTCATTTAGAATTTACTCAGTAAATTACTAAGAGTTTATTGAGAATTTACTGAGAATTTTTGTAGAGTAATTTTCTAGGAACTTACCAATCATTTACGAAGCAATTTACTGAGAATTTACAGAGTTATTTACCGCGAATTTACTATAACTTTAATGGTAATTTGCTGAGTAATTTATTGAGAATTTACTGTGAATTTAATGAGTAATTTACTCATAATTTATTGAGAATTTTCTTAGAATTTATTGAAAATTTTCAGAGTAATTTACTTTTTTATTTATTGAGTAATTCACCGATAATTAACTGAGTAATTTATAGAGTAATTTGCTGAGTAATTTTTTAAAAAATTTCTGTGAATTTACTGAGTAATTTACCAAGAATTTATACAAAATTTTCTGAGAATTTACAGAGTCATTTGCTCATAATTTACTGAGCAATTCACAAAAAAATTTCTAATGATTTTCTAAGAATTTACTGAATAATTTTCTGAGAATTTTGCGTGTAATTTATTGAGAATTTTACTGAGAATTTATTGAGTAATTTACTAAGAATCTACCGATAATTTACTGAGTAATTTATTGAGATTTTACTGCGAATTGGCTAAGAAATTTACTGATAAATTGTTAAGTTGTTCACTGGGTAATTTAGTTGGAAATTTCTATGTAATTTATTGAGAATTTACTGAGTAAGTTACTAAGAATTTATTGATAATTTACTTAGACTTTCTGGATTAATTTATTGAGAATTTACTAAGTAATTTACTTAGAATTTATTGAATAATTTACTGAGAATTTACAGGAAATTCAATAATTAATGTTCGAATAATTTACTGAGTAATTTACGGAGAATTAACAAAGTAATTCACGAATTTGTTTTTTGAGAATTTACTGAGCAATTCACCAAGAATTTATGCGGAATTTTCCAGGAAATTATTGAAAATTTTCTGAGTAATTTATTAAATAATTTACTGAAAATTTACAGATAATTTACAAAGTAATTTATAGAGAATTTATTGAAAACTTAACGAGTAATTTATTTACGAATTTACGGAGTAATTTGCTGAATAATTTACTAAGAAATTACTTTGAATTTACCAAGAATTTATACAGAATTTTCGGAGAATTTATTGAGTAATTTACTCATAATTTACTGATTAGTTCACAAAAAATATTCATGTAATTTTTTTAGAATTTACTCAGAATTTTCTGATAAATTACTAAGAATTTGCTGAATAATTTATAGAGAATTTTACGTGTAATTTACTCAGAAATTTCCTGAGTAATTTAGTGAGAATTTACTTAGTAATTTACTGAGTAATTAACAGAGAATTTACCAATAATTTACTGAGTAATTTACAGAGAATTTATCGAGTAATTTACTGATAAATTACTGAATAATTCACTCATTAATTTACTGAGAATTTAAGGAGTAATTTATTGAGAATTTACCCAGTAATTTGCTTAGAATTTATTAAATAATTTACAGATAATTTACTGTGTTATTTTCTTGGAATTTATAGAGTAATTTTCTAATAATTTACTGAGTAATTTACTAAGTAATTCACCAAGGATTTTTTGAGAACTTATCGATAATTAACTGAGTAATTTACTGGGAATTTACCTAGTAATTTACAGATAAATTTAGTGAGTAATTCACCGAATAATTTACCATGAATTTAATCAGTAATTCATTTAGAATTTACTCAGTAAATTACTAAGAGTTTATTGAGAATTTACTGAGAATTTTTGTAGAGTAATTTTCTAGGAACTTACCAATCATTTACGAAGCAATTTACTGAGAATTTACAGAGTTATTTACCGCGAATTTACTATAACTTTAATGGTAATTTGCTGAGTAATTTATTGAGAATTTACTGTGAATTTAATGAGTAATTTACTCATAATTTATTGAGAATTTTCTTAGAATTTATTGAAAATTTTCAGAGTAATTTACTTTTTTATTTATTGAGTAATTCACCGATAATTAACTGAGTAATTTATAGAGTAATTTGCTGAGTAATTTTTTAAAAAATTTCTGTGAATTTACTGAGTAATTTACCAAGAATTTATACAAAATTTTCTGAGAATTTACAGAGTCATTTGCTCATAATTTACTGAGCAATTCACAAAAAAATTTCTAATGATTTTCTAAGAATTTACTGAATAATTTTCTGAGAATTTTGCGTGTAATTTATTGAGAATTTTACTGAGAATTTATTGAGTAATTTACTAAGAATCTACCGATAATTTACTGAGTAATTTATTGAGATTTTACTGCGAATTGGCTAAGAAATTTACTGATAAATTGTTAAGTTGTTCACTGGGTAATTTAGTTGGAAATTTCTAAGTAATTTATTGAGAATTTACTGAGTAAGTTACTAAGAATTTATTGATAATTTACTTAGACTTTCTGGATTAATTTATTGAGAATTTACTAAGTAATTTACTTAGAATTTATTGAATAATTTACTGAGAATTTACAGGAAATTCAATAATTAATGTTCGAATAATTTACTGAGTAATTTACGGAGAATTAACAAAGTAATTCACGAATTTGTTTTTTGAGAATTTACTGAGCAATTCACCAAGAATTTATGCGGAATTTTCCAGGAAATTATTGAAAATTTTCTGAGTAATTTATTAAATAATTTACTGAAAATTTACAGATAATTTACAAAGTAATTTATAGAGAATTTATTGAAAACTTAACGAGTAATTTATTTACGAATTTACGGAGTAATTTGCTGAATAATTTACTAAGAAATTACTTTGAATTTACCAAGAATTTATACAGAATTTTCGGAGAATTTATTGAGTAATTTACTCATAATTTACTGATTAGTTCACAAAAAATATTCATGTAATTTTTTTAGAATTTATTTAGAATTTTCTGATAAATTACTAAGAATTTGCTGAATAATTTATAGAGAATTTTACGTGTAATTTACTCAGAAATTTCCTGAGTAATTTAGTGAGAATTTACTTAGTAATTTACTGAGTAATTAACAGAGAATTTACCAATAATTTACTGAGTAATTTACAGAGAATTTATCGAGTAATTTACTGATAAATTACTGAATAATTCACTCATTAATTTACTGAGAATTTAAGGAGTAATTTATTGAGAATTTACCCAGTAATTTGCTTAGAATTTATTAAATAATTTACAGATAATTTACTGTGTTATTTTCTTGGAATTTATAGAGTAATTTTCTAATAATTTACTGAGTAATTTACTAAGTAATTGACCAAGGATTTTTTGAGAAGTTATCGATAATTAACTGAGTAATTTACTGGGAATTTACCTAGTAATTTACAGATAAATTTAGTGAGTAATTCACCGAATAATTTACCATGAATTTAATCAGTAATTCATTTAGAATTTACTCAGTAAATTACTAAGAGTTTATTGAGAATTTACTGAGAATTTTTGTAGAGTAATTTTCTAGGAACTTACCAATCATTTACGAAGCAATTTACTGAGAATTTACAGAGTTATTTACCGCGAATTTACTATAACTTTAATGGTAATTTGCTGAGTAATTTATTGAGAATTTACTGTGAATTTAATGAGTAATTTACTCATAATTTATTGAGAATTTTCTTAGAATTTATTGAAAATTTTCAGAGTAATTTACTTTTTTATTTATTGAGTAATTCACCGATAATTAACTGAGTAATTTATTGAAAATTTAACGAATAATTTACAGAGTAATTTGCTGAGTAATTTTTTAAAAACATTCTGTGAATTTACTGAGTAATTTACCAAGAATTTATACAAAATTTTCTGAGAATTTACAGAGTCATTTGCTCATAATTTACTGAGCAATTCACAAAAAAATTTCTAATGATTTTCTAAGAATTTACTGAATAATTTTCTGAGAATTTTGCGTGTAATTTATTGAGAATTTTACTGAGAATTTATTGAGTAATTTACTAAGAATCTACCGATAATTTACTGAGTAATTTATTGAGATTTTACTGCGAATTGGCTAAGAAATTTACTGATAAATTGTTAAGTTGTTCACTGGGTAATTTAGTTGGAAATTTCTAAGTAATTTATTGAGAATTTACTGAGTAAGTTACTAAGAATTTATTGATAATTTACTTAGACTTTCTGGATTAATTTATTGAGAATTTACTAAGTAATTTACTTAGAATTTATTGAATAATTTACTGAGAATTTACAAGAAATTCAATAATTAATGTTCGAATAATTTACTGAGTAATTTACGGAGAATTAACAAAGTAATTCACGAATTTTTTTTTTGAGAATTTACTGAGCAATTCACCAAGAATTTATGCGGAATTTTCCAGGAAATTATTGAAAATTTTCTGAGTAATTTATTTAGAATTTATTAAATAATTTACTGAAAATTTACAGATAATTTACAAAGTAATTTATAGAGAATTTATTGAAAACTTAACGAGTAATTTATTTACGAATTTACGGAGTAATTTGCTGAATAATTTACTAAGAAATTACTTTGAATTTACCAAGAATTTATACAGAATTTTCGGAGAATTTATTGAGTAATTTACTCATAATTTACTGATTAGTTCACAAAAAATATTCATGTAATTTTTTTAGAATTTACTCAGAATTTTCTGATAAATTACTAAGAATTTGCTGAATAATTTATAGAGAATTTTACGTGTAATTTACTCAGAAATTTCCTGAGTAATTTAGTGAGAATTTACTTAGTAATTTACTGAGTAATTAACAGAGAATTTACCAATAATTTACTGAGTAATTTACAGAGAATTTATCGAGTAATTTACTGATAAATTACTGAATAATTCACTCATTAATTTACTGAGAATTTAAGGAGTAATTTATTGAGAATTTACCCAGTAATTTGCTTAGAATTTATTAAATAATTTACAGATAATTTACTGTGTTATTTTCTTGGAATTTATAGAGTAATTTTCTAATAATTTACTGAGTAATTTACTAAGTAATTGACCAAGGATTTTTTGAGAAGTTATCGATAATTAACTGAGTAATTTACTGGGAATTTACCTAGTAATTTACAGATAAATTTAGTGAGTAATTCACCGAATAATTTACCATGAATTTAATTAGTAATTCATTTAGAATTTACTCAGTAAATTACTAAGAGTTTATTGAGAATTTACTGAGAATTTTTGTAGAGTAATTTTCTAGGAACTTACCAATCATTTACGAAGCAATTTACTGAGAATTTACAGAGTTATTTACCGCGAATTTACTATAACTTTAATGGTAATGTCACGCCCCCAAACCGCCCCTAGTAGTTTGGTGCCGTGATGGCCAGTAACCCGAGGTTACCGAAGGCCGTCTTACAAAAATCACACACAATCAGAGTATAAAATGTGGGGCTTACAAGTGCGGAAGCAATATATATATATATACATATACAAAATCTAAATAGTCCATGAGAGCCGTGCATAAGCCCAATGGAATGTCATACATCAAACATCTTTACAAGTCTTACAATTTAGGTATAGCAAGAATGAGATACAAAACACATCCTGACTAAAAGGCTTCCCGAGCCGACATATGCCAAAACAAACAAAGAACATAAGCCGAGAAGCATAATCTTCAAGACGATGCAAAACGCAAATCCAAAACATGTCGGCTATACGCCCTAAACACATCGGCAATCACGTCTAGGCCTCAATGCCTTCTTGTTCATCACCTACATATATATAGAGAGGGTGAGCTTGGATACTCAGTGAATGATATTAGAAATAAAGGTTTGCATGATTGATATCCAAGATTTCTTTCAAAACAATACAAAGTATACTTTACAATCAAGAAAAAGTCAAGTTCATTGCCGGCCTTTCAAGTTCTTTGGATGTTATTACATCTACTTAATACGAGAGGGTGATGACATTCCCAAAACAAGAGTGCAGTTGCATTATAGTCCCCTGCAACTAAGGACCTTCAAGACAAGCTGTGCTGCGAAAGTTTAGAGTCCTCTAGCACTAAGGACTGTCAAGACAAGCTGTGCTGCGAAAGTTTAGAGTCCTCTAGCACTAAGGACTGTCAAGACAAGTCATCAAAACAAGATAGCATTTGATATACAAAATAGGGATAGTCATTCATGCTAGATCAAGTACTTTTCAAAACAAGGCAAAACAAGATTTATCAAAACAAGTGTAACATAGCTTTATTAGAAATACCACTCACATCGTTTCTTCACACGTCGGGGTCGAGACAAGCCCAAGTCCTACAACACATGGCAAAGCCTATTGAATGCGCTTTCAAACGAGTCTCTCATGTACACAAATGTTTTCGGAAAACATGCTGGGCACCAACCAGGTCTAGGCCGATGTTCCACACCTCCTTGCCGAGGTGTGTTCCCGAGGGCCACATGCAAGGAAAAGAGGTCGGGAAACTCTGGGTTCCCCTCTTGTTGATGAACATGAAGAACATGGGTGTGAAAACATGAAAAATACGAATGTTTGATCATAATCTGCCATCACAAATCTGGGATTTTCGTGCTATGAGTTTGAAAACATGGACCTGGGTACCCGTGCTTGAAATCCTTGCGGAAACAAACACAAAATCATGATTCTTTATGCAAGCTTTCGGATCAAACAAGACTTTTCTTGAAGAACACATGAATGTCATTTTCTCTTTCTAAAATCGAGCTTCAAAACGATGCATGGCTTACAAATCATTTTCAATCATGCAATGCAATAACATAAACATAAAGAACATTACGAGTAGATCAAGAATCTAACCTTAGAATGCGGATCTAACGGTTGGATCTCTAGAAATCAAGCTTGAAGATCTACTTCTCTCTCAAGAACTCTTCTCCCTCTTCTAGAGCTTCTCTCTCTCTACAAGGCAAGTTTATGATACCAAATGATAGTTTTCTACACCCGGTTCTGGGGTTAACCCTCTGCTGAGACACGTGGCGGCGATTGGTTGGGTTCATCCTGAAAAGGTGGCTGACAGGCCAGACAAAGCATGGTGGAAGGGTGTTCAACAAGCAAAGCGGTATGGGCTCTCTGACAGGCTATGACATCGGCTAACAACGAGGCATACTAAGATGACAATGACCTCGGCTAGGAGGGACAACACTTTGACTAAGCTGTGCCACATCTTGGCCTAGATGCGCCACACCTCGGCCTAGGTCATACCGCTCCAGGACGAGATCACTTGGGTGCAAGGTATCATCTCGGCTAATGTGGTCAAGGCAAGGACTGAGGTCAACAAGGGGTTTCAAGATACTAATACTAGACTAAGGATGACCTCGGCATTGGAATAACATCGGCTAGTATAACTCAAGCAAGGCGTAACCTAGGTTTCGCATTAAGGGAGAAACAAGACAAGCACACTACACTTAGACAAATCACAAGGCTTCAAATCAAGACATGGATCGCATTAGCTCAAGCGAAACAAATCACAACATACACATGCAAGCTAAACAAGTCATAATCTTACCGATGCTCATGAACATGATGAGGACATAAAGTGTGGGTTCCTACAGGTAATTTGCTGAGTAATTTATTGAGAATTTACTGTGAATTTAATGAGTAATTTACTCATAATTTATTGAGAATTTTCTTAGAATTTATTGAAAATTTTCAGAGTAATTTACTTTTTTATTTATTGAGTAATTCACCGATAATTAACTGAGTAATTTATAGAGAATTTATTGAAATTTTAACGAATAATTTACAGAGTAATTTGCTGAGTAATTTTTTAAAAACATTCTGTGAATTTACTGAGTAATTTACCAAGAATTTATACAAAATTTTCTGAGAATTTACAGAGTCATTTGCTCATAATTTACTGAGCAATTCACAAAAAAATTTCTAATGATTTTCTAAGAATTTACTGAATAATTTTCTGAGAATTTTGCGTGTAATTTATTGAGAATTTTACTGAGAATTTATTGAGTAATTTACTAAGAATCTACCGATAATTTACTGAGTAATTTATTGAGATTTTACTGCGAATTGGCTAAGAAATTTACTGATAAATTGTTAAGTTGTTCACTGGGTAATTTAGTTGGAAATTTCTATGTAATTTATTGAGAATTTACTGAGTAAGTTACTAAGAATTTATTGATAATTTACTTAGACTTTCTGGATTAATTTATTGAGAATTTACTAAGTAATTTACTTAGAATTTATTGAATAATTTACTGAGAATTTACAGGAAATTCAATAATTAATGTTCGAATAATTTACTGAGTAATTTACGGAGAATTAACAAAGTAATTCACGAATTTGTTTTTTGAGAATTTACTGAGCAATTCACCAAGAATTTATGCGGAATTTTCCAGGAAATTATTGAAAATTTTCTGAGTAATTTATTTAGAATTTATTAAATAATTTACTGAAAATTTACCGATAATTTACAAAGTAATTTATAGAGAATTTATTGAAAACTTAACGAGTAATTTATTTACGAATTTACGGAGTAATTTGCTGAATAATTTACTAAGAAATTACTTTGAATTTACCAAGAATTTATACAGAATTTTCGGAGAATTTATTGAGTAATTTACTCATAATTTACTGATTAGTTCACAAAAAATATTCATGTAATTTTTTTAGAATTTACTCAGAATTTTCTGATAAATTACTAAGAATTTGCTGAATAATTTATAGAGAATTTTACGTGTAATTTACTCAGAAATTTCCTGAGTAATTTAGTGAGAATTTACTTAGTAATTTACTGAGTAATTAACAGAGAATTTACCAATAATTTACTGAGTAATTTACAGAGAATTTATCGAGTAATTTACTGATAAATTACTGAATAATTCACTCATTAATTTACTGAGAATTTAAGGAGTAATTTATTGAGAATTTACCCAGTAATTTGCTTAGAATTTATTAAATAATTTACAGATAATTTACTGTGTTATTTTCTTGGAATTTATAGAGTAATTTTCTAATAATTTACTGAGTAATTTACTAAGTGATTGACCAAGGATTTTTTGAGAACTTATCGATAATTAACTGAGTAATTTACTGGGAATTTACCTAGTAATTTACAGATAAATTTAGTGAGTAATTCACCGAATAATTTACCATGAATTTAATTAGTAATTCATTTAGAATTTACTCAGTAAATTACTAAGAGTTTATTGAGAATTTACTGAGAATTTTTGTAGAGTAATTTTCTAGGAACTTACCAATCATTTACGAAGCAATTTACTGAGAATTTACAGAGTTATTTACCGCGAATTTACTATAACTTTAATGGTAATTTGCTGAGTAATTTATTGAGAATTTACTGTGAATTTAATGAGTAATTTACTCATAATTTATTGAGAATTTTCTTAGAATTTATTGAAAATTTTCAGAGTAATTTACTTTTTTATTTATTGAGTAATTCACCGATAATTAACTGAGTAATTTATAGAGAATTTATTGAAAATTTAACGAATAATTTACAGAGTAATTTGCTGAGTAATTTTTTAAAAAAATTCTGTGAAATTACTGAGTAATTTACCAAGAATTTATACAAAATTTTCTGAGAATTTACAGAGTCATTTACTCATAATTTACTGAGCAATTCACAACAAAATTTCTAATGATTTTCTAAGAATTTACACAGAATTTTCTAAGAATTTTGCGTGTAATTTATTGAGAATTTTACTGAGAATTTATTGAGTAATTTACTAAGAATCTACCGATAATTTACTGAGTAATTTATTGAGATTTTACTGCGAATTGGCTAAGAAATTTACTGATAAATTGTTAAGTTGTTCACTGGGTAATTTAGTTGGAAATTTCTATGTAATTTATTGAGAATTTACTGAGTAAGTTACTAAGAATTTATTGATAATTTACTTAGACTTTCTGGATTAATTTATTGAGAATTTACTAAGTAATTTACTTAGAATTTATTGAATAATTTACTGAGAATTTACAGGAAATTCAATAATTAATGTTCGAATAATTTACTGAGTAATTTACGGAGAATTAACAAAGTAATTCACGAATTTGTTTTTTGAGAATTTACTGAGCAATTCACCAAGAATTTATGCGGAATTTTCCAGGAAATTATTGAAAATTTTCTGAGTAATTTATTTAGAATTTATTAAATAATTTACTGAAAATTTACAGATAATTTACAAAGTAATTTATAGAGAATTTATTGAAAACTTAACGAGTAATTTATTTACGAATTTACGGAGTAATTTGCTGAATAATTTACTAAGAAATTACTTTGAATTTACCAAGAATTTATACAGAATTTTCGGAGAATTTATTGAGTAATTTACTCATAATTTACTGATTAGTTCACAAAAAATATTCATGTAATTTTTTTAGAATTTACTCAGAATTTTCTGATAAATTACTAAGAATTTGCTGAATAATTTATAGAGAATTTTACGTGTAATTTACTCAGAAATTTCCTGAGTAATTTAGTGAGAATTTACTTAGTAATTTACTGAGTAATTAACAGAGAATTTACCAATAATTTACTGAGTAATTTACAGAGAATTTATCGAGTAATTTACTGATAAATTACTGAATAATTCACTCATTAATTTACTGAGAATTTAAGGAGTAATTTATTGAGAATTTACCCAGTAATTTGCTTAGAATTTATTAAATAATTTACAGATAATTTACTGTGTTATTTTCTTGGAATTTATAGAGTAATTTTCTAATAATTTACTGAGTAATTTACTAAGTAATTGACCAAGGATTTTTTGAGAACTTATCGATAATTAACTGAGTAATTTACTGGGAATTTACCTAGTAATTTACAGATAAATTTAGTGAGTAATTCACCGAATAATTTACCATGAATTTAATTAGTAATTCATTTAGAATTTACTCAGTAAATTACTAAGAGTTTATTGAGAATTTACTGAGAATTTTTGTAGAGTAATTTTCTAGGAACTTACCAATCATTTACGAAGCAATTTACTGAGAATTTACAGAGTTATTTACCGCGAATTTACTATAACTTTAATGGTAATTTGCTGAGTAATTTATTGAGAATTTACTGTGAATTTAATGAGTAATTTACTCATAATTTATTGAGAATTTTCTTTGAATTTATTAAAAATTTTCAGAGTAATTTACTTTTTTATTTATTGAGTAATTCACCGATAATTAACTGAGTAATTTATAGAGAATTTATTGAAAATTTAACGAATAATTTACAGAGTAATTTGCTGAGTAATTTTTTAAAAACATTCTGTGAATTTACTGAGTAATTTACCAAGAATTTATACAAAATTTTCTGAGAATTTACAGAGTCATTTACTCATAATTTACTGAGCAATTCACAACAAAATTTCTAATGATTTTCTAAGAATTTACACAGAATTTTCTAAGAATTTTGCGTGTAATTTATTGAGAATTTTACTGAGAATTTATTGAGTAATTTACTAAGAATCTACCGATAATTTACTGAGTAATTTATTGAGATTTTACTGCGAATTGGCTAAGAAATTTACTGATAAATTGTTAAGTTGTTCACTGGGTAATTTAGTTGGAAATTTCTAAGTAATTTATTGAGAATTTACTGAGTAAGTTACTAAGAATTTATTGATAATTTACTTAGACTTTCTGGATTAATTTATTGAGAATTTACTAAGTAATTTACTTAGAATTTATTGAATAATTTACTGAGAATTTACAGGAAATTCAATAATTAATGTTCGAATAATTTACTGAGTAATTTACGGAGAATTAACAAAGGAATTCACGAATTTTTTTTTTGAGAATTTACTGAGCAATTCACCAAGAATTTATGCGGAATTTTCCAGGAAATTATTGAAAATTTTCTGAGTAATTTATTTAGAATTTATTAAATAATTTACTGAAAATTTACAGATAATTTACAAAGTAATTTATAGAGAATTTATTGAAAACTTAACGAGTAATTTATTTACGAATTTACGGAGTAATTTGCTAAATAATTTACTAAGAAATTACTTTGAATTTACCAAGAATTTATACAGAATTTTCGGAGAATTTATTGAGTAATTTACTCATAATTTACTGATTAATTCACAAAAAATATTCATGTAATTTTTTTAGAATTTACTCAGAATTTTCTGATAAATTACTAAGAATTTGCTGAATAATTTATAGAGAATTTTACGTGTAATTTACTCAGAAATTTCCTGAGTAATTTAGTGAGAATTTACTTAGTAATTTACTGAGTAATTAACAGAGAATTTACCAATAATTTACTGAGTAATTTACAGAGAATTTATCGAGTAATTTACTGATAAATTACTGAATAATTCACTCATTAATTTACTGAGAATTTAAGGAGTAATTTATTGAGAATTTACCCAGTAATTTGCTTAGAATTTATTAAATAATTTACAGATAATTTACTGTGTTATTTTCTTGGAATTTATAGAGTAATTTTCTAATAATTTACTGAGTAATTTACTAAGTGATTGACCAAGGATTTTTTGAGAACTTATCGATAATTAACTGAGTAATTTACTGGGAATTTACCTAGTAATTTACAGATAAATTTAGTGAGTAATTCACCGAATAATTTACCATGAATTTAATTAGTAATTCATTTAGAATTTACTCAGTAAATTACTAAGAGTTTATTGAGAATTTACTGAGAATTTTTGTAGAGTAATTTTCTAGGAACTTACCAATCATTTACGAAGCAATTTACTGAGAATTTACAGAGTTATTTACCGCGAATTTACTATAACTTTAATGGTAATTTGCTGAGTAATTTATTGAGAATTTACTGTGAATTTAATGAGTAATTTACTCATAATTTATTGAGAATTTTCTTAGAATTTATTGAAAATTTTCAGAGTAATTTACTTTTTTATTTATTGAGTAATTCACCGATAATTAACTGAGTAATTTATAGAGAATTTATTGAAAATTTAACGAATAATTTACAGAGTAATTTGCTGAGTAATTTTTTAAAAAAATTCTGTGAAATTACTGAGTAATTTACCAAGAATTTATACAAAATTTTCTGAGAATTTACAGAGTCATTTACTCATAATTTACTGAGCAATTCACAACAAAATTTCTAATGATTTTCTAAGAATTTACACAGAATTTTCTAAGAATTTACTGAACAATTTTCTGAGAATTTTGCGTGTACTTTATTGAGAATTTTACTGAGTAATGTAATGAGAATTTTCTGAGAATTTATTTAGTAATTTATTGAGATTTTACCGCGAATTGACTAAAAATTTATTGATAAATTGTTAAGTTGTTCATTGGGTAATTTAGTTGGAAATTTCTAAGTAATTTATTGAGAATTTACTGAGTAAGTTACTAAGAATTTATTGATAATTTACTTAGACTTTCTGGATTAATTTATTGAGAATTTACTAAGAAATTTACTTAGAATTTATTGAAAAATTTACTGAGACTTTACAGGAAATTCACTAATTAATGTTCGAATAATTTACTGAGTAATTTATTGAGAATTAACAAAGTAATTCACGAATTTTTTTTTTTTGAGAATTTACTGAGCAATTTACCAAGAATTTATACAGAATTTTCTAGGAAATTATTGAAAATTTTCTGAGTAATTTATTTAGAATTTATTAAATAATTTACTGAAAATTTATAGATAATTTACAAAGTAATTTATAGAGAATTTATTGAAAACTTAACGAGTAATTTATTTACAAATTTACGGAGTAATTTGCTGAATAATATACTAAGAAATTACTTTGAATTTACCAAGAATATATATAGAATTTTCGGAGAATTTATTGAGTAATTTACTCATAATTTGATGATTAATTCACAAAAAATATTCATGTAATTTTTTGAGAATTTACTCAGAATTTTCTGATAAATTATTAAGAATTTGCTGAATAATTTATAGAGAATTTTACGAGTAATTTTCTGAGAAATTTCCTTAGTAATTTAGTGAGAATTTTCTAAGTAATTTACTGGTAATTTACTGAGTAATTTACAGAGAATTTACCAATAATTTACTGAGTAATTTACATAGAATTTATCGAGTAATTTACTGATAAATTACTGAATAATTCACTCATTAATTTACTGGGAATTTAAGGAGTAATTTATTGAGAATTTACCCAGTAATTTGCTTAGAATTTATTAAATAATTTACAGAAAATTTACTGTGTTATTTTCTTGGAATTTACAAAGTAATTTTCTAATAATTTATTAAGTAATTGACCAAGGATTTTTTGAGAACTTATTGATAATTAACTGAGCAATTTATTGGGAATTTACCAGGTAATTTACAGATAAATTTAGTGAGTAATTCACCGAATAATTTACTTAGTAAATTACTAAGAGTTTATTGAGAATTTACTGAGAATTTGTTGAGTAATTTTCTAGGAACTTACCAATCATTTACGAAGCAATTTACTGAGAATTTACAGAGTTATTTACCACGAATTTACTATAATTTTAATGGTAATTTGCTGAGTAATTTATTGAGAATTTACTGTGAATTTAATGAGTAATTTACTCATAATTTATTGAGAATTTTCTTTGAATTTATTGAAAATTTTCAGAGTAATTTACTTTTTTATTTATTAAGTAATTCACCGATAATTAACCGAGTAATTCATAGAGAATTTATTGAAAATTTAAAGAATAAGTTACAGAGTAATTTGCTGAGTAATTTTTTAAAAAAATTCTGTGAATTTACTGAGTAATTTACCAAGAATTTATACAAAATTTTCTGAGAATTTACAGAGTCATTTACTCATAATTTACTGAGCAATTCACAAAAAAATTTCTAATGATTTTCTAAGAATTTACTGAATAATTTTCTGAGAAATTTGCGTGTAATTTATTGAGAATTTTACTGAGAATTTATTGAGTAATTTACTAAGAATCTACCGATAATTTACTGAGTAATTTATTGAGATTTTACTGCGAATTGACTAAGAAATTTACTGATAAATTGTTAAGTTCTTCACTGGGTAATTTAGTTAGAAATTTCAAGTAATTTATTGAGAATTTACTGAATAAGTTACTAAGAATTTATTGATAATTTACTTAGACGTTTTGGATTAATTTATTGAGAATTTACTAAGTAATTTACTTAGAATTTATTGAATTATTTACTGAGAATTTACAGGAAATTAACTAATTAATGTTCGAATAATTTACTGAGAATTAAAAAAGTAATTCACGAAATTTTTTTTGAGAATTTACTGAGCAATTTACCAAGAATTTAGGCAGAATTTTCCAGGAAATTATTGAAAATTTTCTGAGTAATTTATTTAGAATTTATTAAATAATTTATTGAAAATTTACAGATAATTTACAAAGTAATTTATAGAGAATTTATTGAAAACTTAACGAGTAATTTATTTACAAATTTACGGAGTAATTTGTTGAATAATTTACTAAGAAATTACTTTGAATTTACCAACAATTTATATAGAATTTTCGGAGAATTTATTGAGTAATTTACTCATAATTTACTGATTAATTCACAACAAATATTCTTGTAATTTTTTGAGAATTTACTCAGAATTTTCTGATAAATTACTAAGAATTTGCTGAATAATTTATAGAGAATTTTACGTGTAATTTACTGAGAAATTTCCTGAGTAATTTAGTGAGAATTTACTAAGTAATTTACTGGTAATTTACTAAGTAATTAATAGAGAATTTACCAATAATTTACTGAGTAATTATAGCGATCCCGGGTTTACCCTTGTTGTACAGTGATCCGGACGTGTGTCCGTGGATGTTGGTAGTTGTTTATTTTCTAGTTTGCATCCTCTTTACTTTGTATATTGAGTTATGGGATGTGTTGGGCAGGTTTGTTACAGGTTAGTTGTGCTTGGGAGCCTAGTGTTGCTGCCCAGATTTTTGGTCCTTCGCTCGAGCGAGGAGTTTGTCGCTCGAGCGAGAGTAGTGTTGCCCCGGTTCTGGACCTGAGAGTTGTAGTTTCTGGCTCGAGCGAGCTTTTCGTGGCTCGAGCGGTCTGGGTTTTTCTTCGCTCGATCGAGAACTTCTTGGCTCGAGCGAGAGTTTTCTGTGTCTGGTCGCTCGAGCGACCAACCCTTCGCTCGAGCGAGCGTGTTTTATATCAGCGGACAGCAGCGTCTAAAACATCACTTTTTCACCTCTTTTCTTTGAGCAAAACCTAAATCCGACACCCTCTCACTCTAAACTTGCACTCTCTCTAAGATTTCATCTCCCTAGGGTGTGAATCTAGCCTAGGGCCTTTGTTAAAAAGATAGAGGGCGTTGAGAGCTTCAATTTAATCTGAAAAAGTTTGGATTTGGAGCAAGTTGATCTTGGAGTCTTCATCTCCTTTTGGGCTAAAACTTCAAGGTAGGGATAACCTACTCCTCTCTATGGGTTTTGTCTTTAAATTTTGGTATTTTGAGATGTTGGGCTTGGTTTGGTAATTTTGTGAAAGTTTGGGGCTTTTGTGCAATTATACAAAAGTTGGGGTTTTATTCATAATAAACCTAGATGCATGTTTAACATGAAAAAAATGGAATGATTGCTGAATCATTGAAGAAAATGGGACCTAAGGGTTGAAATGGTAATTATGGAAAATGGCCTAATTACATTGTTTAATTAATTGGGATAATTAATTGGTGAGAAATGAGGAAATGAAATGTTGATTGAATATCCATTTGTGCATTTATTATCTGTTTAGAAATAACTGCTTGGGCTATCGGTGGAGGATAGTCGTGATTGTTGTAGACAATGTATGTTGATTAGGCAAACTGAAACTAATCAATGGAATGTGTTATGGAACTTGACAGTTGCTGGAATACATTAATTGTTTGTATTGTGTGATTGTATATAGAACCAATGTGTTTATATACGTTATGTGTAGAGGAGGAGATAGGGGATGTACTCCGCGGTTTAGGGGAAGATAGGGGATGGACCTCTAAACCGGATAGGTATTTGGAGGAGATAGGGGATGTACTCCGTAGACAGAGCTCATATGCTTGTCTAGAGAAGTGAAGATAGAGCTCATATGCTTATCTTTGTGAAGTGTGGATACAGCTTGTATGCTTATCTGTGGATATTGTTGATATACATATCTGTTGAGATTGTGGATATAGCTTTTATGCTTATCTGAATGTGAGATATAGTTTTTATACATATCTGTGGAAATGATGATAGAGCTAGCATGCTTATCTGTTGAAAAAGGGAAAATGAAAAGTAAATGGGACTTGTAAGTCGTTGACATAAATATGTAATTTATGTGATTGTATCAGTGTTGACTAACTATCAATTGCTAATGTTTTAGTCATTGTCCATGGTTGGTTTAGTGTATTTCTACTGGGCTGTGGCTCACCCTATATGGGAACATCATTTTCAGGTGCAGGAAGCATGCCACCTCCAAGGACATAGCTGGGAGGCTAGTGGCGGGCATAGTTTTGTCGTTTTACTTTTGATGTATTACATGTAATTTCAAGCCAAGGGCTTAATGTGTAAACGAGTTAGAACTCTTTGTTGTAACCAAGTGTTAACTTGGAAAGCTGAAAGCCCGTAGGGCATTTTGTTATGAGATTAACATGTAATACTTATGTAATGGAATGCTAATGAATGATAGAAGGTGGTTAGTTTATCTATCAACGCTTGTCTTATTTGATGTGTTTAATGTTATTATTTTGAGGGCGTTACAACTTGGTATCAGAGCGTACCGGGTTCGAATACTTTGGGTACGTGGGAAGTGATTAGTATCACAATGGGTTTGTCTCGCTTGATAGAGACTTAGATGAGGTATCATATGCTATGTGCTTAAGTGATAACATGCTTATGTGACTATGTGGGTATGGGATTTAATTTCTGGGATGCTGATTGGATCCTTGAGTTTCTGGGAGTCTTGTTGGAAAGGCACTTGATCAATGCTGTTTCTAACCGGAACTCTAGTAACGTCTCGGGACTATCATTATCCGGAAACGAAATTCGTAAGTGCTTATGTGTTTATGTGCTTATGTGGAGTGAATTACAGTTGTCCATGCATTAGGACGTGAGTGTTTAGTTTCGGCACATTTATGAATGTGCTAACGTTCTGTGTTGCCTTTATTAGGATGTCAGGACGAGGAAGAGGAGCTAGGCGTGGTAGACCTGCGAGGCAGGAAGCACCGTTACAGGGTGAGATTCCGGTAGTACAGGAGGGAGTTGGTCAGGCCAATGTGGCTGAGCCAGTAGGTCAGCAGGCTATGGGTGCCTTGGCCAGAGAGATAGCAGGAGCTTTGGGTACTCTTAGGGCTGAGAATCAGGCAGTTGAGGCAGGGCCTTCCTTCTTGAAGAGGGAGTTCTTTCGGTGTAATCTGGACGAGTTTATCGGGGATCCTAAAGAGCCGCTTAAGGTAGATGAATGGCTCGAACAGACAACGAAGACGTTTGAGATGCTTGGCATCGAGGACGGAGCACTGAAAGTGACCTTGGCATCCTTCCAGCTGAAGGGAGATGCGGGTCAATGGTGGAAATACGAGAAGGCTCGTGTTGGTGGGACTTGGGAGGCATTTGTGAATGCTTTTCAGGAGAGGTTTCTGTCTGCAGTAGCTAGGGAGAAGCTGAGGGATCAGTTTAGCCGGCTTAATCAGCAGGGCTTGTCAGTGGCCGAGTTTGAGGCTACTTTTACCAGTCTGTCTAGGTTTGCACCTGAACTGGTGGCGTCTGAGGAACGCCGTTGCTATGAGTTTGAGCGGAAGTTGAGGCGGGGCCTCAAGTTGAGAGTTGGTGGGTCTTATATCCGAGAGTATAGACACCTGGTGGATGCTGCAGCTCATATGGAGCTTATGATGCAGGAGGAGGATGAGGGGCAGAGAGGCTCCAAGAGGAGCCAGGATAGTCAGAGTGATGGCAGGAGACAGAGGGGTTCTAACCCTCAGCAGTCGCAGGGTGGTGTTGCTAGATCGACCTTCCCAGTGCCGAGTGTAGGCTCAGGGAGAGGTGGTCAGGGGGAATTCACTTGTTACAAGTGTGGCCAGTTGGGTCACAAGGTTTCTGTTTGCCCGCAGAAGGGTGGAGGTCAGAAAGCTGCTTCTTCATCAGCTAGACCGCAGAGTCAGAGTTTGGGCAGGGGGCAGCTCTTGACTTGTTATCAGTGTGGACAACCTGGGCACATGAAAAGGTTTTGCCCACAGTTGAGTGCCACTTCGGGAGCGTCTGGTTCTAGGCAGACGCAGGGTTTTCAGCCAGCTCAGTCTGTGCAGGCCTCGAGGGCCAATCCGGGAGTTTCGTCATCCCAGTCTGTGCAGCAGTCTTTTGCTCCGAGAGGTGAGCAGGTAGACCAGGGGCCTACGGGGCGCGTGTATGCTGTTACCGCGCAAGATCTAGTACCAGCTCCATCAGTAGTGAGAGGTACTTTTCTGCTTTGCAACTCGGTTGCTAATGTGTTGATAGACACGGGTGCATCTCATTCTTTTGTATCTGCTGCATTTGCATCTGTTTTGGAATTGGAGTTAGCACAGTTAGCATCTCCTATTTGTATGGTATCGCCTTTGGGGGGTGAGTTGATCCTGAAACAGGGTGTTAGAGGATGTGATATAGAGGTCGCCGACTATAGGCTTCCTTTTCCGTTTGTTGTCATGCCCATGAAGGGTTTTGATGTTATTTTGGGTATGGACTGGCTATCGTCATACCGGGCTGTTATTGATTGCTACCGCCAGAGGGTCACGTTATGTACCTTGAGCGGGGAGTGGTTCCATTTCTTGGGAGACCGGGTTGGTAGTGTTTTGCCACCGGGGTATGATTCGCGAGGGCGAAGTGAGCTTAGTGGTTTACTTGCTAGCCTTGAGAGTAGCGAGTGTGTTGAGACTCAGAGTGTGTTGCCAAGGGTGGTTTGTGAGTATTCGGATGTCTTTCCCGAAGATCTTGTTAGTTTGCCACCTCACCGAGAGATAGAGTTCTCTATTGATTTAGTGCCTGGTACGGCGCCGATTTCTATGGCACCTTACCGTTTTGCTCCAGCAGAGTTGGTTGAGTTGAAAGTTCAGCTCCAGGAATTGCTAGATAAGGGTTTTGTTCGCCCTAGTGTTTCGCCGTGGGGAGCACCGGCCCTCTTTGTTAAAAAGAAAGATGGTGCCTTGAGACTGTGTATTGACTACCGAAAGTTGAATCGGGCTACGGTTAAGAATAAGTATCCTATGCCCCGTATAGATGATTTGTTTGACCAGTTGAAGGGTTCCCGTTGTTTCTCTAAGATAGACTTGAGATCGGGTTACCACCAGTTGAGGGTCAGGGAGGAAGATATTCCTAAAACGGCATTCCGTACGCGGTATGGCCATTATGAGTTTCTGGTGATGCCATTTGGGCTTACCAATGCACCGGCAGTCTTTATGGACTTGATGAACCGGATTTTCCGGGAGTTCTTAGACCGATTTGTGGTTGTCTTCGTGGACGACATTCTTATCTATTCGCCTACTGAGGAGGAGCACGAGGCACACTTGAGAGTGGTGCTTGAGTTACTTAGAGCCCATAGGCTGTATGCCAAGTTTGGGAAGTGTGAGTTCTGGCTGGGGGAAGTCAAATTCTTAGGCCACGTGGTATCCGGGGAAGGGGTGTCTGTTGATACATCCAAGGTTGAGGCAGTGCAAGATTGGGCACAGCCTAAGAGTGTGTTTGAAATCCGCAGTTTTCTGGGATTAGCTGGGTATTACCGTCGGTTTGTGAAAGATTTCTCCAGGTTAGCGTCACCGTTGACTAGACTGACTCGGAAGGGAGTCAAGTTTGTGTGGAATGAGACTTGTGAAAAGTCGTTCCAAGAGCTGAAAGTTAGATTGACCACCGCTCCGGTGTTGATTATTCCGGAGAGAGGGTTGGGTTATGCGGTTTATTGTGATGCCTCACGAGAGGGTTTGGGCTGTGTGTTGATGCAAGAGGGGAAAGTGGTAGCTTATGGTTCACGTCAGTTGAAAATACACGAGAAGAATTACCCCACACACGACCTAGAGTTAGCAGCAGTGATCTTTGCCTTGAAAATCTGGAGGCACTACCTTTATGGTGAGAAGTTCGAGGTATTCTCGGATCATAAGAGTTTGAAGTATCTGTTTACACAGAGAGACTTGAATTTGAGGCAGAGGAGATGGATGGAGTTCATCGAGGATTATGATTTTGAGTTGCATTATCATCCGGGAAAGGCCAATGTTGTGGCCGATGCCCTTAGTAGGAAAACCATTAGTGATGTAGCTTGTATAGCCATCCGGGAATGGGAGATGTTGGGAGCACTTGGCGAGTTTGATTTGCTACTGGGCGAATCTGTTGAGGCTGCGGCCTTATTTTCTGTTGTTGCGCAGCCTACACTTGTGATTAGAGTGTTAGAGGCACAGAGAGGTGACCTTGAGGTAGGATCTCTCCGAGAGAAGATCTCCAGTGGGAAAGTTGAGAAGGGCTTGACGGTGTATCCCGACCTGAGTGTGAGATACCGAAACCGTTTGTTTGTACCGGAGTCTTGCCGAGAGGAAGTACTCCGAGAGTTTCATCATTCGCGCCTTGCGGTGCATCCGGGAGGTACTAAGATGTATCAGGATGTGGGTCGCCAGTTTTGGTGGCGGGGTATGAAGAGAGATGTGGCTGTTTTCGTATCGAAGTGTCTTACTTGCCAGCAAGTGAAGACCGAGCATCAGAGGCCAGCGGGTTTGTTGCAACCCTTGCCTATTGCCGAGTGGAAATGGGAGCATGTCACTATGGACTTCGTTGTAGGTCTTCCGAGGACTCAACGGGGTAGTGATGCTATTTGGGTGGTTGTAGACCGGTTGACTAAGTCGGCGCACTTTATTCCTATGCGCGTGAGAGATTCGGTAGATCATCTTGCCGAATTGTATATTCGGGACGTAGTGAGATTGCACGGGGTCCCAGTGACGATCGTCTCAGATAGAGATTCTCGTTTTACTGCTAGGTTGTGGCAGAGTTTGCAGAGTGCCTTGGGCACTAAGTTGACCTTTAGTACGGCTTATCATCCTCAGACTGACGGGCAGTCCGAGCGTACTATTCAGATCCTCGAGGATATGCTTCGGGGTTGTGTCCTGGACTTCAGTGGGACGTGGGAGAGGCACTTGCCATTGGTAGAGTTTGCCTACAACAACAGTTTTCAGTCTAGCATCGGTATGGCACCGTTTGAGGCCTTGTATGGCCGACCGTGTAGGTCTCCAGTTTGTTGGGCCGAGGTGGGTGATGCACCTTTGTTGGGTCCGGAGTTGGTTAGGGAGACGACGGAGAAAGTTGAGCTTATCCGTAGGAGGCTTGTTACAGCCCAGAGTCGGCAGAAATCTTATGCTGACCGTAGGAGGAGACCTTTGGCGTTTGAAGTAGGTGATCATGCCTTTCTGAAGATATCACCTAGGCGAGGTCTGAAGAGGTTTGGAAAGAGTGGGAAGTTATCCCCTCGGTTTATTGGTCCTTTTGAGATCCTTGAGAGGATAGGTGAGGTTGCTTATCGGTTAGCCTTACCACCGCAGTTGTCCGGAGTGCATGACGTGTTTCATGTGAGTATGCTTCGGAAGTATGAACCAGATCCATCACATGTGCTGGATTGGAGCGATTTAGAGGTAGATGAGGATGCCTCGTATGAGGAGAGACCGGTTCGGGTCTTGGATAGGCGGGATCAAGTCCTGCGTGGCAAGACCATTCCTTTGGTGAAAGTCTTGTGGAAACATCACGGAGTGGAGGAAGCCACTTGGGAACGTGAGTTGGAAGTCCGAGAGAAATATCCGGACTTGTTTATTGATATGTAATTTTGTATTTAAATTTTACATTTTGTTGAACTTAAGAGCTTTTATATATGTCTTAAGTTGTGAAACATTGAAAATGTTTTGATTATTGGAAGCATGTTTTGGAACTTGCCTCATATGGTAGTTTGATGTAACACTATATATGTTGAATATATTGTTGACATTGGAAGGATAGTGCATAATGTTGATGCATGTTAATAATACATATGTTGTTTACATATTGTGATATGTCTCTTGTTAAAGGGATAGGATGACCGGTAATGGGTCGGATTGTTGAATGTTCAGGTGTGACATTGTTGTTTAAAATGAAGGAAAACTTGTTTTTGAAAACTTGTGCTTAATTTCGGGGGCGAAATTCTTTAAGGGGGAGAGGTTATAGCGATCCCGGGTTTACCCTTGTTGTACAGTGATCCGGACGTGTGTCCGTGGATGTTGGTAGTTGTTTATTTTCTAGTTTGCATCCTCTTTACTTTGTATATTGAGTTATGGGATGTGTTGGGCAGGTTTGTTACAGGTTAGTTGTGCTTGGGAGCCTAGTGTTGCTGCCCAGATTTTTGGTCCTTCGCTCGAGCGAGGAGTTTGTCGCTCGAGCGAGAGTAGTGTTGCCCCGGTTCTGGACCTGAGAGTTGTAGTTTCTGGCTCGAGCGAGCTTTTCGTGGCTCGAGCGGTCTGGGTTTTTCTTCGCTCGATCGAGAACTTCTTGGCTCGAGCGAGAGTTTTCTGTGTCTGGTCGCTCGAGCGACCAACCCTTCGCTCGAGCGAGCGTGTTTTATATCAGCGGACAGCAGCGTCTAAAACATCACTTTTTCACCTCTTTTCTTTGAGCAAAACCTAAATCCGACACCCTCTCACTCTAAACTTGCACTCTCTCTAAGATTTCATCTCCCTAGGGTGTGAATCTAGCCTAGGGCCTTTGTTAAAAAGATAGAGGGCGTTGAGAGCTTCAATTTAATCTGAAAAAGTTTGGATTTGGAGCAAGTTGATCTTGGAGTCTTCATCTCCTTTTGGGCTAAAACTTCAAGGTAGGGATAACCTACTCCTCTCTATGGGTTTTGTCTTTAAATTTTGGTATTTTGAGATGTTGGGCTTGGTTTGGTAATTTTGTGAAAGTTTGGGGCTTTTGTGCAATTATACAAAAGTTGGGGTTTTATTCATAATAAACCTAGATGCATGTTTAGCATGAAAAAAATGGAATGATTGCTGAATCATTGAAGAAAATGGGACCTAAGGGTTGAAATGGTAATTATGGAAAATGGCCTAATTACATTGTTTAATTAATTGGGATAATTAATTGGTGAGAAATGAGGAAATGAAATGTTGATTGAATATCCATTTGTGCATTTATTATCTGTTTAGAAATAACTGCTTGGGCTATCGGTGGAGGATAATCGTGATTGTTGTAGACAATGTATGTTGATTAGGCAAACTGAAACTAATCAATGGAATGTGTTATGGAACTTGACAGTTGCTGGAATACATTAATTGTTTGTATTGTGTGATTGTATATAGAACCAATGTGTTTATATACGTTATGTGTAGAGGAGGAGATAGGGGATGTACTCCGCGGTTTAGGGGAAGATAGGGGATGGACCTCTAAACCGGATAGGTATTTGGAGGAGATAGGGGATGTACTCCGTAGACAGAGCTCATATGCTTGTCTAGAGAAGTGAAGATAGAGCTCATATGCTTATCTTTGTGAAGTGTGGATACAGCTTGTATGCTTATCTGTGGATATTGTTGATATACATATCTGTTGAGATTGTGGATATAGCTTTTATGCTTATCTGAATGTGAGATATAGTTTTTATACATATCTGTGGAAATGATGATAGAGCTAGCATGCTTATCTGTTGAAAAAGGGAAAATGAAAAGTAAATGGGACTTGTAAGTCGTTGACATAAATATGTAATTTATGTGATTGTATCAGTGTTGACTAACTATCAATTGCTAATGTTTTAGTCATTGTCCATGGTTGGTTTAGTGTATTTCTACTGGGCTGTGGCTCACCCTATATGGGAACATCATTTTCAGGTGCAGGAAGCATGCCACCTCCAAGGACATAGCTAGGAGGCTAGTGGCGGGCATAGTTTTGTCGTTTTACTTTTGATGTATTACATGTAATTTCAAGCCAAGGGCTTAATGTGTAAACGAGTTAGAACTCTTTGTTGTAACCAAGTGTTAACTTGGAAAGCTGAAAGCCCGTAGGGCATTTTGTTATGAGATTAACATGTAATACTTATGTAATGGAATGCTAATGAATGATAGAAGGTGGTTAGTTTATCTATCAACGCTTGTCTTATTTGATGTGTTTAATGTTATTATTTTGAGGGCGTTACAGTAATTTACAGAGAATTTATCGAGTAATTTACTGATAAATTACTGAATAATTCACTCATTAATTTACTGAGAATTTAAGGAGTAATTTGTTGAGAATTTACCCAGTAATTTGCTTAGAATTTATTAAACAATTTACAGATAATTTACTGTGTTATTTTCTTGGAATTTACAGAGTAATTTTGTAATAATTTACTGAGTAATTTACTAAGTAATTGACCAAGGATTTTTTGAGAACTTATCGAAAATTAACGGAGTAATTTACTGGGAATTTACCTAGTAATTTACAGATAAATTTAGTGAGTAATTCACCGAATAATTTACTTAGTAAATTACTAAGAGTTTATTGAGTAATTTTCTAGGAACTTACCAATCATTTACGACACAATTTAGAATTTACAGAGTTATTTACCACGAATTTACTATAATTTTAATGGTAATTTGCTGAGTAATTTATTGACAATTTACTGTGAATTTAATGAGTAATTTACTCATAATTTATTGAGAATTTTCTTAGAATTTATTGAAAATTTTCAGAGTAATTTATTTTTTTATTTATTAAGCAATTCACCGATAATTAACCGAGTAATTCATAGAGAATTTATTGAAAATTTAAAGAATAATTTACCGAGTAATTTGCTGAGTAATTTTTTTAAAAAATTCTGTGAATTTACTGAGTGATTTACCTAGAATTTATACAAAATTTTCTGAGAATTTGCAGAGTCATTTACTCATAATTTACTGAGCAATTCACAAAAAAATTTCTAATGATTTTCTAAGAATTTACACAGGATTTTCTAAGAATTTACTGAATAATTTTCTGAGAATTTTGCGTGTAATTTATTGAGAATTTTACTGAGAATTTATTGAGTAATTTACTAAGAATCTACCGATAATTTACTGAGTAATTTATTGAGATTCTACTGCGAATTGACTAAGAAATTTACTGATAAATTGTTAAGTTGTTCACTGGGTAATTTAGTTGGAAATTTCTAAGTAATTTATTGAGAATTTACTGAATAAGTTACTAAGAATTTATTGATAATTTACTTAGACTTTCTGGATTAATTTATTTAGAATTTACTAAGTAATTTACTTAGAATTTATTGAAAAATTTACTGAGGCTTTACAAGAAATTCCCTAATTAATGTTCGAATAATTTACTGAGTGATGTACTGAGAATTAACAAAGTAATTCACGAAATTCTTTTTGAGAATTTACTGAGCAATTTAGCAAGAATTTATGCAGAATTTTCTAGGAAATTATTGAAAATTTTCTGAGTAATTTATTTAGAATTTATTAAATAATTTACTGAGAATTTACAGATAATTTACAAAGTAATTTATAGAGAATTTATTGAAAACTTAACGAGTAATTTATTTACGAATTTACGGAGTAATTTGCTGAATAATTTACTAAGAAATTACTTTGAATTTACCAAGAATTTATACAGAATTTTTGGAGAATTTATTCAGTAATTTACTGATTAATTCACAAAAAATATTCATGTAATTTTTTGAGAATTTACTCAGAATTTTCTTATAAATTACTAAGAATTTGCTGAATAATTTATAGAGAATTTGACGTGTAATTTACTGAGAAATTTCCTGAGCAATTTAGTGAGAATTTACTAAGTAATTTACTGAGTAATTAACAGAGAATTTACCAATAATTTACTGAGTAATTTACAGAGAATTTATCGAGTAATTTACTGATAAATTACTGAATAATTCACTCATTAATTTACTGAGAATTTAAGGAGTAATTTATTGAGAATTTACCCAGTAATTTGCTTAGAATTTATTAAATAATTTACAGATAATTTACTGTGTTATTTTCTTGGAATTTACAGAGTAATTTTGTAATAATTTACTGAGTAATTTACTAAGTAATTGACGAAGGATTTTTTGAGAACTTATCGATAATTAACTGAGTAATTTACTGGGAATTTACCTAGTAATTTACAGATAAATTTAGTGAGTAATTCACCGAATAATTTACTCAGTAAATTACTAAGAGTTTATTGAGAATTTACTGAGAATTTGTTGAGTAATTTTCTAGGAACTTACCAATCATTTACGAAGCAATTTACTGAGAATTTACAGAGTTATTTACCACGAATTTACCATAATTTTAATGGTAATTTGCTGAGTAATTTATTGAGAATTTACTATGAATTTAATGAGTAATTTACTCATAATTTATGAGAATTTTCTTAGAATTTATTGAAAATTTTCAGAGTAATTTATTTTTTTATTTATTAAGTAATTCACCGATAATTAACCGAGTAATTCATAGGGAATTTATTGAAAATTTAAAGAATAATTTACCGAGTAATTTGCTGAGTAATTTTTTTTAAAAATTCTGTGAATTTACTGAGTAATTTACCTAGAATTTATACAAAATTTTCTGAGAATTTGCAGAGTCATTTACTCATAATTTACTGAGCAGTTCACAAAAAAATTTCTAATAATTTTCTAAGAATTTACACAGGATTTTCTAAGAATTTACTGAATAATTTTCTGAGAATTTTGCGTGTAATTTATTGAGAATTTTACTGAGAATTTATTGAGTAATTTACTAAGAATCTATCGATAATTTACTGAGTAATTTATTGAGATTCTACTGCGAATTGACTAAGAAATTTACTGATAAATTGTTAAGTTGTTCACTGGGTAATTTAGTTGGAAATTTCTAAGTAATTTATTGAGAATTTACTGAATAAGTTACTAAGAATTTATTGATAATTTACTTAGACTTTCTGGATTAATTTATTTAGAATTTACTAAGTAATTTACTTAGAATTTATTGAAAAATTTACTGAGGCTTTACAGGAAATTCACTAATTAATGTTCGAATAATTTACTGAGTAATGTACTGAGAATTAACAAAGTAATTCACGAAATTTTTTTTGAGAATTTACTGAGCAATTTAGCAAGAATTTATGCAGAATTTTCTAGGAAATTATTGAAAATTTTCCGAGTAATTTATTTAGAATTTATTAAATAATTTACTGAGAATTTACAGAGAATTTATAGAGAATTTATTGAAAACTTAACGAGTAATTTATTTACGAATTTACGGAGTAATTTGCTGAATAATTTACTAAGAAATTACTTTGAATTTTCCAAGAATTTATACAGAATTTTTGGAGAATTTATTGAGTAATTTACTCATAATTTACTGATTAATTCACAAAAAATATTCATGTAATTTTTTGAGAATTTACTCAGAATTTTCTGATAAATTACTAAGAATTTACTGAATAATTTATAGAGAATTTTACGTGTAATTTAGTGAGAATTTACTTAGTAATTTACTGAGTAATTAACAGAGAATTTACCAATAATTTACTGAGTAATTTACAGAGAATTTATCGAGTAATTTACTGATAAATTACTGAATAATTCACTCATTAATTTACTGAGAATTTAAGGAGTAATTTATTGAGAATTTACCCAGTAATTTGCTTAGAATTTATTAATTAATTTACAGATAATTTACTGTGTTATTTTCTTGGAATTTATAGAGTAATTTTGTAATAATTTACTGAGTAATTTACTGAGTAATTGACGAAGGATTTTTTGAGAACTTATCGATAATTAACTGAGTAATTTACTGGGAATTTACCTAGTAATTTACAGATAAATTTAGTGAGTATGTCACGCCCCCAAACCGCCCCTAGTAGTTTGGTGCCGTGATGGCCAGTAATCCGTGATTACCGAAGGCCAACTTCCAAAATTCACACACAATCAGAGTATAGATATAGGGGGCTCACAAGTGCGGAAGCAATAATCTAAAATACAAGTGGTCCATAAGAGCAGTGCATAAGTCAAATGAAATGACATACATCTTTACATAGCTTTACAACTTGAATACAAATAGAAATGAAGTACAAAATACATATTATATCTTGGAAAAAGGCTTCTCGAGCCGACATGTTCAAAATACATAAGCTTCAAAAATTGCCGACATAAATATTGCCGACATAACATGCATCCAAAACATCTTGCAAAACACACATCTCGGTGTAGCCGACTTCTTGCTTATTACCTACATATATACATAGGGAGGGTGAGCTTGGATACTCAGTGAATGGTATAAGTAATAAAGGGGTTAAATGAATGATTTCCAAGGTCCTTGTCAAAACAATACATATATCATAGCTTGTTCAAAACATGGGATGAATCAAGTTCATCAATCAAATCTTGGTCTTTCAAATCTTGCTTGGGATGCTAAATAACATCTACATAATACATGGGGTGATGACATATCAAGACAAGAGTGCAGTTGCATTATAGTCCCCTGCAACTAAGGACTTTCAAGACAAGAGTGCAGTTGCATTATAGTCCCCTGCAACTAAGGACTTTCAAGACAAGAGTGCAGTTGCATTATAGTCCCCTGCAACTAAGGACTTTCAAGACAAGAGTGCAGTTGCATTATAGTCCCCTGCAACTAAGGACTTTCAAGACATGTCATCAAAACAAGATAGCGTTTGATATTCAAATAGGGATAATCATTCATGCTAAATCAATTACTTTTATCAAAACAAGGCAAAGCTTTGTCAAAACGTTATAACATAACTTTATTAAAAATACCACTCACATAGTTCTTGGGACGTCGGGATCAAGGCAAAGGTCCAAGTCCTACAAGCACGTGGCAAAGTCTATTGAATGCACTCTTAAAAACAAGCTTCACATGAATGCAAATGATCTAGGGAAAACATGCTGAAAATCATCTAGGGAAAACATGCTGGAAACATCTAGGGAAAACATGCTGAAAATACCTAGGGAAAACATGCTGAAAATACCTAGGGAAAACATGCTGAAAACATCTAGGGAAAACATGCTGGAAACATCTAGGGAAAACATGCTGAAAATACCTAGGGAAAACATGCTGGAAACATCTAGGGAAAACATGCTAAAAATACCTAGGGAAAACATGCTGGAAACATCTAGGGAAAACATGCTGAAAACACCTAGGGAAAACATGCTGGAAACATCTAGGGAAAACATGCTGAAAATACCTAGGGAAAACATGCTGGGTACCAACCAGGTCCTGGAATGGATGCACAGAGATGATCTAGGCTAAAACGACCTAGCTGGGCGAACTCAGGAGGTCTTGGCCGAGGTCCCACACCTCTTGGCCGAGGTGTGGTTACCTAGGCTTCAGTATGCAGCTGCCTGCCGAGGTGTTACAAGGTGCCGGCAAGGGTGTACCATGGTCGGCCTAAGTGTGCAGTGGTTAGCCTAGGTGTGCATGCAAGATAAACTAACGTGCAAGTGATCATGCAAGGTAGGCCAAGGTGAGATACGATGCTTGGCCTAAGTGTGTGATCTAGGCAAGAGTGGTCTCGGTGATCACACCTAGGGAAATGAAGCCTGGAAATCTGGGTTTCATCCTTGAAGAACATGGGCATGAAGAACATGAAGAACATGAATGCTAAAATCATAACTTGTTATTATAAAATCTGAGGTTTCATGCTATGAGTTCAAAAACATGGACCTGGGTACCCATACTTGAAAATCATGCAAGAACAAACACAAAAACATGGGTTTAGGCATGAGCCTTCGGATCAAAACATGACTTTTCTTGAAGAACACATGAATGCCATTTTCTCTTTCTAAAACCGAACTTCAAAACAATGCATGGCTTACAAATCATTTTCAATCATGCAATGCAATAACATAAACATAAAGAACATCATGAGCAGATCAAGAATCTAACCTTAGAACGCGGATCTAACGGTTGGATCTCTAGGAATCAAGCTTGGAAATCTACTCTCTCTCAAGAACTCTTCTCCCTCTTCTAGAGCTTCTCTCTCTACTCTTCAAAACAAGATACAACAAATGAGGGGTTTCTCTCTCTGCTGGCTGACTTAACTCTCAGCTCGGACACGTGGCAACGGTTGGTTGGTTCTCTTCAAAAAGGTGATAGATTGACAAGACAAGGCCCTGACAAGGCGTATCTAACAAGCTACTCGGGATGGCACTCCGGCAAGTGGTGACATCGGCTAACCACAAGACTTCGGCAACTAAGATGACAATGACCTCGGCTAGGAAGGACAACACTTGACTAAGCTGTGCCACACCTCGGCCTAGATGTGCCACACCTCGGTCTAGGTCATTCCAGTCCCAGAACAAGATCACTAGGTGAAAGGATTAAGGATCTCGGATGCCTAGGTGATAACATCTCGGCCAATATGCCTAGGTGACGGTGGAGGTCAACCAAAGGGGTTCCAAGATGGTCCAAGGTGTAAGAGGTTCAAAGGTGTGACCTAGGCTTGACATGACCTAGGCTTAACATGACCTAGGCTTGGCATGACCTAGGCTTAACATGACCTAGGCTTGGCATGACCTAGGCTTGGCATGACCTAGGCTTAACATGACCTAGGCTTGGCATGACTTAGGCTTGGCATGACCTAGGCTTAACATGACCTAGGCTTAACATGACCTAGGCTTGACATGACTTAGGCTTAACATGACCTAGGCTTGACATGGCCTAGGCTTAACATGACCTAGGCTTAACATGACCTAGGCTTGACATGACCTAGGCTTGGCATGACCTAGGCTTGACATAGCAAGGAAGGAACAAAACATGCATACAACACTTAGGCAAATCACATAAGCACAAAACAAGACTGGTACCTTTACTTAGGCAAAACAAGTCAAAGTCTGCAAATGCAAGCTTAACATGACAAAATCATGCAATGTACATGAACATGACTAAGACATGAATGTGGGTTATTACAGAGTAATTCACCGAATAATTTACCATGAATTTAATTAGTAATTCATTTAGAATTTACTCAGTAAATTACTAAGAGTTTATTGAGAATTTACTGAGAATTTGTAGAGTAATTTTCTAGGAACTTACAAATCATTTACGAAGCAATTTACTGAGAATTTACAGAGTTATTTACCGCGAATTTACTATAACTTTAATGGTAATTTGCTGAGTAATTTATTGAGAATTTACTGTGAATTTAATGAGTAATTTACTCATAATTTATTGAGAATTTTCTTAGAATTTATTGAAAATTTTCAGAGTAATTTACTTTTTTATTTATTGAGTAATTCACCGATAATTAACTGAGTAATTTATAGAGAATTTATTGAAAATTTAACGAATAATTTACAGAGTAATTTGCTGAGTAATTTTTTAAAAAAATTCTGTGAAATTACTGAGTAATTTACCAAGAATTTATACAAAATTTTCTGAGAATTTACAGAGTCATTTACTCATAATTTACTGAGCAATTCACAACGAAATTTTCTAAGAATTTACTGAACAATTTTCTGAAAATTTTGCGTGTACTTTATTGAGAATTTTACTGAGTAATGTAATGAGAATTTACTGAGAATTTATTTAGTAATTTATTGAGATTTTACTGCGAATTGACTAAAAATTTATTGATAAATTGTTAAGTTGTTCATTGGGTAATTTAGTTGGAAATTTCTAAGTAATTTATTGAGAATTTACTGAATAAGTTACTAAGAATTTATTGATAATTTACTTAGACTTTCTGGATTAATTTATTGAGAATTTACTAAGTAATTTATTTAGAATTTATTGAAAAATTTACTGAGACTTTACAGGAAATTCACTAATTAATGTTCGAATAATTTACTGAGTAATTTACTGAGAATTAACAAAGTAATTCACGAATTTTTTTTTTTTTGAGAATTTACTGAGCAATTTACCAAGAATTTATACAGAATTTTCTAGGAAATTATTGAAAATTTTCTGAGTAATTTATTTAGAATTTATTAAATAATTTACTGAAAATTTATAGATAATTTACAAAGTAATTTATAGAGAATTTATTGAAAACTTAACGAGTAATTTATTTACGAATTTACGGAGTAATTTGCTGAATAATATACTAAGAAATTACTTTGAATTTACCAAGAATTTATATAGAATTTTCGGAGAATTTATTGAGTAATTTACTCATAATTTGATGATTAATTCACAAAAAATATTCATGTAATTTTTTGAGAATTTACTCAGAATTTTCTGATAAATTATTAAGAATTTGTTGAATAATTTATAGAGAATTTTACGAGTAATTTTCTGAGAAATTTCCTGAGTAATTTAGTGAGAATTTTCTAAGTAATTTACTGGTAATTTACTGAGTAATTTACAGAGAATTTACCAATAATTTACTGAGTAATTTACAGAGAATTTATCGAGTAATTTACTGATAAATTACTGAATAATTCACTCATTAATTTACTGGGAATTTAAGGAGTAATTTATTGAGAATTTACACAGTAATTTGCTTAGAATTTATTAAATAATTTACAGAAAATTTACTGTGTCATTTTCTTGGAATTTACAGAGTAGTTTTCTAATAATTTATTAAGTAATTGACCAAGGATTTTTTGAGAACAAATCGATAATTAACTGAGTAATTTATTGAGAATTTACCTGGTAATTTACAGATAAATTTAGTGAGTAATTCACCGAATAATTTACTCAGTAAATTACTAAGAGTTTATTGAGAATTTACTGAGAATTTGTTGAGTAATTTTCTAGGAACTTACCAATCATTTACGAAGCAATTTACTGAGAATTTACAGAGTTATTTACCACGAATTTACTATAATTTTAATGGTAATTTGCTGAGTAATTTATTGAGAATTTACTGTGAATTTAATGAGTAATTTACTCATAATTTATTGAGAATTTTCTTTGAATTTATTGAAAATTTTCAGAGTAATTTACTTTTTTATTTATTAAGTAATTCACCGATAATTAACCGAGTAATTCATAGAGAATTTATTGAAAATTTAAAGAATAATTTACCGAGTAATTTGCTGAGTAATTTTTTTAAAAAATTCTGTGAATTTACTGAGTAATTTACCAAGAATTTATACAAAATTTTCTCAGAATTTACAGAGTCATTTACTCATAATTTACTGAGCAATTCACAAAAAAATTTCTAATGATTTTCTAAGAATTTACTGAATAATTTTCTGAGAAATTTGCGTGTAATTTATTAAGAATTTTACTGAGAATTTATTGAGTAATTTACTAAGAATCTACCGATAATTTACTGAGTAATTTATTGAGATTTTACTGCGAATTGACTAAGAAATTTACTGATAAATTGTTAAGTTCTTCACTGGGTAATTTAGTTGGAAATTTCAAGTAATTTATTGAGAATTTACTGAATAAGTTACTAAGAATTTATTGATAATTTACTTAGACTTTTTGGATTAATTTATTGAGAATTTACTAAGTAATTTACTTAGAATTTATTGAATTATTTACTGAGAATTTACAAGAAATTAACTAATTAATGTTCGAATAATTTACTGAGAATTAAAAAAGTAATTCACGAAATTTTTTTTGAGAATTTACTGAGCAATTTACCAAGAATTTAGGCAGAATTTTCCAGGAAATTATTGAAAATTTTCTGAGTAATTTATTTAGAATTTATTAAATAATTTACTGAAAATTTACAGATAATTTACAAAGTAATTTATAGAGAATTTATTGAAAACTTAACGAGTAATTTATTTACAAATTTACGGAGTAATTTGTTGAATAATTTACTAAGAAATTACTTTGAATTTACCAACAATTTATATAGAATTTTCGGAGAATTTATTGAGTAATTTACTCATAATTTACTGATTAATTCACAACAAATATTCTTGTAATTTTTTCAGAATTTACTCAGAATTTTCTGATAAATTACTAAGAATTTGCTGAATAATTTATAGAGAATTTTACGTGTAATTTACTGAGAAATTTCCTGAGTAATTTAGTGAGAATTTACTAAGTAATTTACTGGTAATTTACAAAGGAATTAATAGAGAATTTACCAATAATTTACTGAGTAATTTACAGAGAATTTATCGAGTAATTTACTGATAAATTACTGAATAATTCACTCATTAATTTACTGAGAATTTAAGGAGTAATTTGTTGAGAATTTACCCAGTAATTTGCTTAGAATTTATTAAACAATTTACAGATAATTTACTGTGTTATTTTCTTGGAATTTACAGAGTAATTTTGTAATAATTTACTGAGTAATTTACTAAGTAATTGACGAAGGATTTTTTGAGAACTTATCGAAAATTAACTGAGTAATTTACTGGGAATTTACCTAGTAATTTACAGATAAATTTAGTGAGTAATTCACCGAATAATTTACTTAGTAAATTACTAAGAGTTTATTGAGTAATTTTCTAGGAACTTACCAATCATTTACGACACAATTTACTGAGAATTAACAGAGTTATTTACCACGAATTTACTATAATTTTAATGGTAATTTGCTGAGTAATTTATTGACAATTTACTGTGAATTTAATGACTAATTTACTCATAATTTATTGAGAATTTTCTTAGAATTTATTGAAAATTTTCAGAGTAATTTACTTTTTTATTTATTAAATAATTCACCGATAATTAACCGAGTAATTCATCGAGAATTTATTGAAAATTTAAAGAATAATTTACCGAGTAATTTGCTGAGTAATTTTTTTAAAAAATTCTGTGAATTTACTGAGTAATTTACCTAGAATTTATACAAAATTTACTGAGAATTTACAGAGTCATTTACTCATAATTTACTGAGCAATTCACAAAAAAATTTCTAATGATTTTCTAAGAATTTACACAAGATTTTCTAAGAATTTACTGAATAATTTTCTGAGAATTTTGCGTGTAATTTATTGAGAATTTTACTGAGAATTTAATGAGTAATTTACTAAGAATCTACCGATAATTTACAGAGTAATTTATTGAGATTTTATTGCGAATTGACTAAGAAATTTACTGATAAATTGTTAAGTTGTTCACTGGGTAATTTAGTTGGAAATTTCTAAGTAATTTATTGAGAATTTACTGAATAAGTTACTAAGAATTTATTGATAATTTACTTAGACTTTCTGGATTAATTTATTTAGAATTTACTAAGTAATTTACTTAGAATTTGTTGAAAAATTTACTGAGGCTTTACAGGAAATTCACTAATTAATGTTCGAATAATTTACTGAGTAATTTACTGAGAATTAACAAAGTAATTCACGAAATTTTTTTTGAGAATTTACTGAGCAATTTAGCAAGAATTTATGCAGAATTTTCTAGGAAATTATTGAAAATTTTCTGAGTAATTTATTTAGAATTTATTAAATAATTTACTGAGAATTTACAGATAATTTACAAAGTAATTTATTGAAAACTTAACGAGTAATTTATTTACGAATTTACGGAGTAATTTGCTGAATAATTTACTAAGAAATTACTTTGAATTTACCAAGAATTTATACAGAATTTTTGGAGAATTTATTCAGTAATTTACTCATAATTTACTGATTAATTCACAAAAAATATTCATGTAATTTTTTGAGAATTTACTCAGAATTTTCTTATAAATTACTAAGAATTTGCTGAATAATTTATAGAGAATTTTACGTGTAATTTACTCAGAAATTTCCTGAGCAATTTAGTGGGAATTTACTAAGTAATTTACTGAGTAATTAACTGAGAATTTACCAATAATTTACTGAGTAATTTACAGAGAATTTATCGAGTAATTTACTGATAAATTACTGAATAATTCACTCATTAATTTACTGAGAATTTAAGGAGTAATTTATTGAGAATTTACCCAATAATTTGCTTAGAATTTATTAAATAATTTACAGATAATTTACTGTGTTATTTTCTTGGAATTTACAGAGTAATTTTGTAATAATTTACTGAGTAATTTACTAAGTAATTGACGAAGGATTTTTTGAGAACTTATCGATAATTAACTGAGTAATTTACTGGGAATTTACCTAGTAATTTACAGATAAATTTAGTGAGTAATTCACCGAATAATTTACTCAGTAAATTACTAAGAGTTTATTGAGAATTTGTTGAGTAATTTTCTAGGAACTTACCAATCATTTACGAAGCAATTTACTGAGAATTTACAGAGTTATTTACCACGAATTTACTATAATTTTAATGGTAATTTGCTGAGTAATTTATTGACAATTTACTGTGAATTTAATGAGTAATTTACTCATAATTTATTGAGAATTTTCTTAGAATTTATTGAAAATTTTCAGAGTAATTTATTTTTTTATTTATTAAGTAATTCACCGATAATTAACCGAGTAATTCATAGAGAATTTATTGAAAATTTAAAGAATAATTTACCGAGTAATTTGCTGAGTAATTTTTTTTAAAAATTCTGTGAATTTACTGAGTAATTTACCTAGAATTTATACAAAATTTTCTGAGAATTTGCAGAGTCATTTACTCATAATTTACTGAGCAATTCACAAAAAAAAATTCTAATGATTTTCTAAGAATTTACATAGGATTTTCTAAGAATTTACTGAATAATTTTCTGAGAATTTTGCGTGTAATTTATTGAGAATTTTACTGAGAATTTATTGAGTAATTTACTAAGAATCTACCGATAATTTACTGAGTAATTTATTGAGATTCTACTGCGAATTGACTAAGAAATTTACTTATAAATTGTTAAGTTGTTCACTGGGTAATTTAGTTGGAAATTTCTAAGTAATTTATTGAGAATTTACTGAATAAGTTACTAAGAATTTATTGATAATTTACTTAGACTTTCTGGATTAATTTATTTAGAATTTACTAAGTAATTTACTTAGAATTTATTGAAAAATTTACTGAGGCTTTACAAGAAATTCACTAATTAATGTTCGAATAATTTACTGAGTAATGTACTGAGAATTAACAAAGTAATTCACGATTTTTTTTTTGAGAATTTACTGAGCAATTTAGCAAGAATTTATGCAGAATTTTCTAGGAAATTATTGAAAATTTTCTGAGTAATTTATTTAGAATTTATTAAATAATTTACTGAGAATTTACAGATAATTTACAAAGTAATTTATTGAAAACTTAACGAGTAATTTATTTACGAATTTACGGAGTAATTTGCTGAATAATTTACTAAGAAATTACTTTGAATTTACCAAGAATTTATACAGAATTTTTGGAGAATTTATTCAGTAATTTACTCATAATTTACTGATTAATTCACAAAAAATATTCATGTAATTTTTTGAGAATTTACTCAGAATTTTCTTATAAATTACTAAGAATTTGTTGAATAATTTATAGAGAATTTTACGTGTAATTTACTCAGAAATTTCCTGAGCAATTTAGTGGGAATTTACTAAGTAATTTACTGAGTAATTAACTGAGAATTTACCAATAATTTACTGAGTAATTTACAGAGAATTTATCGAGTAATTTACTGATAAATTACTGAATAATTCACTCATTAATTTACTGAGAATTTAAGGAGTAATTTATTGAGAATTTACCCAATAATTTGCTTAGAATTTATTAAATAATTTACAGATAATTTACTGTGTTATTTTCTTGGAATTTACAGAGTAATTTTGTAATAATTTACTGAGTAATTTACTAAGTAATTGACGAAGGATTTTTTGAGAACTTATCGATAATTAACTGAGTAATTTACTGGGAATTTACCTAGTAATTTACAGATAAATTTAGTGAGTAATTCACCGAATAATTTACTCAGTAAATTACTAAGAGTTTATTGAGAATTTGTTGAGTAATTTTCTAGGAACTTACCAATCATTTACGAAGCAATTTACTGAGAATTTACAGAGTTATTTACCACGAATTTACTATAATTTTAATGGTAATTTGCTGAGTAATTTATTGACAATTTACTGTGAATTTAATGAGTAATTTACTCATAATTTATTGAGAATTTTCTTAGAATTTATTGAAAATTTTCAGAGTAATTTATTTTTTTATTTATTAAGTAATTCACCGATAATTAACCGAGTAATTCATAGAGAATTTATTGAAAATTTAAAGAATAATTTACCGAGTAATTTGCTGAGTAATTTTTTTAAAAAATTCTGTGAATTTACTGAGTAATTTACCTAGAATTTATACAAAATTTTCTGAGAATTTGCAGAGTCATTTACTCATAATTTACTGAGCAATCCACAAAAAAAATTCTAATGATTTTCTAAGAATTTACACAGGATTTTCTAAGAATTTACTGAATAATTTTCTGAGAATTTTGCGTGTAATTTATTGAGAATTTTACTGAGAATTTATTGAGTAATTTACTAAGAATCTACCGATAATTTACTAGGTAATTTATTGAGATTCTATTACGAATTGACTAAGAAATTTACTGATAAATTGTTAAGTTGTTCACTGGGTAATTTAGTTGGAAGTTTCTAAGTAATTTATTGAGAATTTACTGAATAAGTTACTAAGAATTTATTGATAATTTACTTAGACTTTCTGGATTAATTTATTTAGAATTTACTAAGTAATTTACTTAGAATTTATTGAAAAATTTACTGAGGCTTTATAGGAAATTCACTAATTAATGTTCGAATAATTTACTGAGTAATGTACTGAGAATTAACAAAGTAATTCACTAAATTGTTTTTGAGAATTTACTGAGCAATTTAGCAAGAATTTATGCAGAATTTTCTAGGAAATTATTGAAAATTTTCTGAGTAATTTATTTAGAATTTATTAAATAATTTACTGAGAATTTACAGATAATTTACAAAGTAATTTATTGAAAACTTAACGAGTAATTTATTTACGAATTTACGGAGTAATTTGCTGAATAATTTACTAAGAAATTACTTTGAATTTACCAAGAATTTATACAGAATTTTTGGAGAATTTATTCAGTAATTTACTCATAATTTACTGATTAATTCACAAAAAATATTCATGTAATTTTTTGAGAATTTACTCAGAATTTTCTTATAAATTACTAAGAATTTGCTGAATAATTTATAGAGAATTTTACGTGTAATTTACTCAGAAATTTCCTGAGCAATTTAGTGGGAATTTACTAAGTAATTTACTGAGTAATTAACTGAGAATTTACCAATAATTTACTGAGTAATTTACAGAGAATTTATCGAGTAATTTACTGATAAATTACTGAATAATTCACTCATTAATTTACTGAGAATTTAAGGAGTAATTTATTGAGAATTTACCCAATAATTTGCTTAGAATTTATTAAATAATTTACAGATAATTTACTGTGTTATTTTCTTGGAATTTACAGAGTAATTTTGTAATAATTTACTGAGTAATTTACTAAGTAATTGACGAAGGATTTTTTGAGAACTTATCGATAATTAACTGAGTAATTTACTGGGAATTTACCTAGTAATTTACAGATAAATTTAGTGAGTAATTCACCGAATAATTTACTCAGTAAATTACTAAGAGTTTATTGAGAATTTGTTGAGTAATTTTCTAGGAACTTACCAATCATTTACGAAGCAATTTACTGAGAATTTACAGAGTTATTTACCACGAATTTACTATAATTTTAATGGTAATTTGCTGAGTAATTTATTGACAATTTACTGTGAATTTAATGAGTAATTTACTCATAATTTATTGAGAATTTTCTTAGAATTTATTGAAAATTTTCAGAGTAATTTATTTTTTTATTTATTAAGTAATTCACCGATAATTAACCGAGTAATTCATAGAGAATTTATTGAAAATTTAAAGAATAATTTACCGAGTAATTTGCTGAGTAATTTTTTTTAAAAATTCTGTGAATTTACTGAGTAATTTACCTAGAATTTATACAAAATTTTCTGAGAATTTGCAGAGTCATTTACTCATAATTTACTGAGCAATCCACAAAAAAAATTCTAATGATTTTCTAAGAATTTACACAGGATTTTCTAAGAATTTACTGAATAATTTTCTGAGAATTTTGCGTGTAATTTATTGAGAATTTTACTGAGAATTTATTGAGTAATTTACTAAGAATCTACCGATAATTTACTGAGTAATTTATTGAGATTCTACTGCGAATTGACTAAGAAATTTACTGATAAATTGTTAAGTTGTTCACTGGGTAATTTAGTTGGAAGTTTCTAAGTAATTTATTGAGAATTTACTGAATAAGTTACTAAGAATTTATTGATAATTTACTTAGACTTTCTGGATTAATTTATTTAGAATTTACTAAGTAATTTACTTAGAATTTATTGAAAAATTTACTGAGGCTTTACAGGAAATTCACTAATTAATGTTCGAATAATTTACTGAGTAATGTACTCAGAATTAACAAAGTAATTCACGAAATTTTTTTTGAGAATTTACTGAGCAATTTAGCAAGAATTTATGCAGAATTTTCTAGGAAATTATTGAAAATTTTCTGAGTAATTTATTTAGAATTTATTAAATAATTTACTGAGAATTTACAGTTAATTTACAAAGTAATTTATAGAGAATTTACGGAGTAATTTGCTGAATAATTTACTAAGAAATTACTTTGAATTTACCAAGAATTTATACAGAATTTTTGGAGAATTTATTCAGTAATTTACTGATTAATTCACAAAAAATATTCATGTAATTTTTTGAGAATTTACTCAGAATTTTCTTATAAATTACTAAGAATTTGCTGAATAATTTATAGAGAATTTTACGTGTAATTTACTGAGAAATTTCCTGAGCAATTTAGTGAGAATTTACTAAGTAATTTACTGAGTAATTAACAGAGAATTTACCAATAATTTACTGAGTAATTTACAGAGAATTTATCGAGTAATTTACTGATAAATTACTGAATAATTCACTCATTAATTTACTGAGAATTTAAGGAGTAATTTATTGAGAATTTACCCAGTAATTTGCTTAGAATTTATTAAATAATTTACAGATAATTTACTGTGTTATTTTCTTGGAATTTACAGAGTAATTTTGTAATAATTTACTGAGTAATTTACTAAGTAATTGACCAAGGATTTTTTGAGAACTTATCGATAATTAACTGAGTAATTTACTGGGAATTTACCTAGTAATTTACAGATAAATTTAGTGAGTAATTCACCGAATAATTTACTCAGTAAATTACTAAGAGTTTATTGAGAATTTACTGAGAATTTGTTGAGTAATTTTCTAGGAACTTACCAATCATTTACGAAGCAATTTACTGAGAATTTACAGAGTTATTTACCACGAATTTACTATAATTTTAATGGTAATTTGCTGAGTAATTTACTCATAATTTATTGAGAATTTTCTTAGAATTTATTGAAAATTTTCAGAGTAATTTATTTTTTTATTTATTAAGTAATTCACCGATAATTAACCGAGTAATTCATAGAGAATTTATTGAAAATTTAAAGAATAATTTACCGAGTAATTTGCTGAGTAATTTTTTTAAAAAATTCTGTGAATTTACTGAGTAATTTACCTAGAATTTATACAAAATTTTCTGAGAATTTGCAGAGTCATTTACTCATAATTTACTAAGCAATTCACAAAAAAATTTCTAATGATTTTCTAAGAATTTACACAGGATTTTCTAAGAATTTACTGAATAATTTTCTGAGAATTTTGCGTGTAATTTATTGAGAATTTTACTAAGAATTTATTGAGTAATTTACTAAGAATCTACCGATAATTTACTGAGTAATTTATTGAGATTCTACTGCGAATTGACTAAGAAATTTACTGATAAATTGTTAAGTTGTTCACTGGGTAATTTAGTTGGAAATTTCTAAGTAATTTATTGAGAATTTACTGAATAAGTTACTAAGAATGTAAGAACCCACATTTTATGTCTTAATCATGTTCATAAGCATCTGTATGATTATGGCTTGTTAAGTTGCATGTGTATGTTTGTGACTTGTTCTGCTTAAGTGAGTGAGATCCATGCCTTGTTTCGATACCTTTGTGAATCGTCTAAGTATTGTGTGCTTGCCGTGCCCCTTCCTTGATGTGAAACCTAGGCCACGCCTTGCCCAAGTTGTGATTAGCCGACGTTATTCCAAGCCTAGGTTATGTTACGCCTAGACCATTTCGAGCCGAGGTCATTGTCACGACCCCAAACCGCCCCTAGTAGTTTGGTGCCATGATGGCCAGTAATCCGTAATTACCAAAGGCCAACTTTCAAAACTAAACACAATCAGAGTAATAATAAACGGGGCTCACAATTGCGGAAGCGATAAACAAATACAAGTGGTCCATAGAGCTGTGCGTAGATCAAAGCAATGCCAAACATTTTCAATTAACTTCACAACTTGAATACAACAAATAGAATTACATATTACATCTTGATCAAAAGGCTTCTCGAGCCGACATATACAAAATACAGCTAATACAATTCAAGAAGCATGATTTTCAAGATTTGCCGACATGCAAAGCAGAGCATCGCCGACGTAAATACAAAAGTAAAGCCGACATAAGCACGACTCCAAAACAAGCATCCAAAACGATCTAGGCGTCGCCGCCGTCCTGCTCATCACCTACATATATATAGAGGGGTGAGTACAAAACTCAGTGAATGATACTAATAATAAAGGTTTTGCATGAACATAGCCGGAGTCTTTCAAAACAACGAATCAAACTTTATCAGGACAAGGGATGAACCGTATTCATCAAACAAGTATCATAAGTATCATAACATCGGCGAAGCAAGGGATGAACCGTATTCATCATCACGTATCATAAGTATCATAACATCGGCGAAGCAAGGGATGAACCGTATTCATCATCACGTATCATAAGTATCATAACATCGGCGAAGCAAGGGATGAACCGTATTCATCATCAAATATCACAAGTATCATAACATCGGCGAAGCAAGGGATGAACCGTATTCATCATCAAGTATCATAAGTATCATAACATCGGCGAAGCAAGGGATGAACCGTATTCATCATCACGTATCATAAGTATCATAACATCGGCGAAGCAAGGGATGAACCGTATTCATCATCACGTATCATAAGTATCATAACATCGGCGAAGCAAGGGATGAACCGTATTCATCATCACGTATCATAAGTATCATAACATCGGCAAAGCAAGGGATGAACCGTATTCATCATCACGTATCATAAGTATCATAACATCGGCGAAGCAAGGGATGAACCGTATTCATCATCAAATATCACAAGTATCATAACATCGGCGAAGCAAGGGATGAACCGTATTCATCATCAAATATCACAAGTATCATAACATCGGCGAAGCAAGGGATGAACCGTATTCATCATCAAGTATCATAAGTATCATAACATCGACGAAGCAAGGGATGAACCGTATTCATCATCACGTATCATAAGTATCATAACATCGGCGAAGCAAGGGATGAACCGTATTCATCATCAAATATCATAGCTGTACGATCCGTAATCGTTTAGACAAAAGTATTGCGAAAGTTTAGAGTCCTCCAATACAAGGGACTTGTGCACTTGGTACCGCGAAAGTTTAGAGTCCTCCAGTACAAGGGACTTGTGTTACTTAGGCCCGTAGCCCGATTTAACAAGGACCGTATCCTTTTGTACTCAGTACTGCGAAAGTTTAGAGTCCTCCAGCACAAGGGACTTATGTTACTTAGGCCCGTAGCCCGATTTAACAAGGACCGTATCCTTTTCAAAGATGGCATCAAAACAAGGAGTATACTTGACACATCAAAACAAGAGCTATTCATTCATGCTAACAAAATACTTTTGTCAAAACAAGGCAAGCAAGATTTATCAAAACAAGTATAACATAGCTTTATCAATAATACCACTCACCTAGTTCTTCAGGTGTAGACTCAAAGCAAATATCAAGGACCTACAATCACATGGCAAGTCACATCTCAAAGCAAGCTCTATATATACATGCAAATGATCTCGGCACTCTTGCCAGATCCAAGTCAAAGACAAAACAAAACAAGCTGGGAGCTTGATCACTGCTCCCGTTTCTCGAAAACACACTGGGTACCATCCAGGGCTAAGCCGAGGTCCCGCTAAACAAGGTCAGGAGGAACCTGGGTTTTCCTTTGAAGAATATGAAAATATGATCATGAGGAATGTGGATGTAAGTTCAAAACTCGTCACAAAATCTGAGGTTTCAAGCCAAGAGTTCAAAATATAGGGCCTGGGTACCCATTAAAGAAAGTCATGCAAGAATAAACACAAAACATGGTTTTCGTTCCACTCTCTCGGATCAAAACGAGGCTTTTCTCTAAGAACACATGAAAAACCATTTTCTCTTTCCGAAACCAACTTCAAAACAATGCATGATATGCAAAACAAATCCGATCATGCAATGCAGCTAGATAATCAATCACAACAAACAAAGTAGATCAAGGTTCTAACCTCAAAACTGGAATCCAACGGTTCAAACCACAAAGATCAAGCTTGGAAGACTTGCTCTCACTCAAGAACTCCTCTTCCTCCTCTCTAGAGCTTCTCTCTCTAAAACAAAGATTGAGACAAGAAAATGATTTGTTCTAAGTCTGCCGGCTGCCTTAACAACAAGCTCGGACACGTGGCGTTGCCGGGTTGGCTCAACTCAAAAGGTGATTTGATGGATAAGACAGTCTCTGACAAAACGTATGCAGCAAGCTCGGGTAAGACACATCGGCAAGAATGACATCGGCTCAAATCAAAGATCCGGCAATAGGATAACAAAACATCGGCTAGGGAGGACGACGCTTGACTAAGCTGTGCCACACCTTGGCCGGGGTGTACCACATCTCGGCCTAGGCCATACCTGCCTGCGGATAAGGTTCAAGTGCAAAACATCTCGGCAAAGAATGCCCGAGGTGAAGATGGGGTTGAACAAGATCTCAAGATAGTTCTAAGTACAAGGGTCAAAGGCGGACTAAGCTCAAGATGACCTCGGCCACACACACACCGAACAAGGGACGAAATTACGCAAGCAATATAAACAAAACAAGGCAAGCAAATCCTTCAAAATAACATAACAAGGCACAATCATGCATGAACGTATGCAAGTATGACAAGAGTAAGGTGAGGGTTGTTACATCCTACCCCCCTTAAAGAAGTTTGGTCCCCAAACTTAAATTACCTTGTTCCAGGAACAACTCCGGATAACGGATTCTCACATCCTCTTCCTTTTCCCACGTGGCTTCTGTGCCATAATGTTCATTCCATTCGACTTTTACCATAGGTATCGATCTGTTTCTCAACTGCCTCACTTGCCGGTCAATAATTCTCATTGGCCCTTCTTCATAGCCCAAATCCTCATTAACTGTGATCTCGGAATGATCGATTACATGCAGTGGATCTCGGATGTACCTTCTTAACATCGAAACATGAAACACGTTGTGGACTTGGCTCAAATCTGGCGGCAAAGCAAGCCTGTAGGCAACGGGGTTAATTCTCTCAAGAATTTCAAATGGTCCAATATATCGAGGTGCTAACTTACCTTTCATTCCAAATCTGGATACTCCTTTCGTTGGTGAAACTTTCAGGAATACATGATTCCCAACTTCGAATTCTAACTCGTTCCTTCTCTGGTCGGCGTAGCTCTTTTGTCGGCTCTGGGCAGTTTTAATCCTCTGTTGGATAAGTTTAATCTTCTCTGTCGTCACTTGAATCAATTCGGGACCAAGCAGAGCTCTGTCTCCAACTTCGGTCCAACATATCGGCGACTTACATTTTCTTCCATACAAGGCCTCATATGGCGCCATGCCAATGCTAGCTTGATAACTGTTATTGTAAGCGAATTCCACTAAGGGCAAATGTGTTCCCCAACTCCCTTGGAAGTCCAATACACAAAGTCTCAGCATATCTTCAAGTGTCTGAATTGTCCTCTCTGTCTGCCCATCCGTTTGGGGATGAAAGGCTGTACTAAATCTCAGTTCGGCTCCGAAAGCTCTCTGAAGACTCTGCCAAAATCTGGAAACAAATTTAGGATCCCGATCTGAAACAATTGTCATCGGCACTCCATGAAGTCTGACAATCTCACTCATATATAGCAAGGCAAGTTGATTGGCGTTGAAGGTAGTCTTAACGGGTAGAAAGTGTGTTGACTTAGTTAATCTATCCACAACAACCCAAATTGAATCCATACCCTTAGGTGTTTTCGGCAACCCAATCACGAAATCCATGGAGATGTGCTCCCATTTCCACTCAGGAATCGGCAATGGTTGAAGAAGTCCAGTCGGTTTCTGATGTTCTGCTTTCACTCGTTGACAATGTAAACACTGGGACACGAATTCGGCTATTTCTCTCTTCATATTTGGCCACCAGAAGGTCTGCTTCACATCTTGATACATCTTAGTGTTCCCTGGATGAATTGCAAACTTAGAACCATGAGCTTCCTGCAAAATCTTTTTCTTCAGCTCTGGGATGTCGGCCACGCATAGCCTTCCTTCAAACTTAAGCACTTGATTTCCGAAGGTATACCCTGACCTCGGCCTTGTGACAATCTCCTCGGCTATTTTCTTGAAGTGTTCATCCTCCATCTGTTTTGTCTTTACCTCATTAATAATCGTCGGCTCCACTGTCATCACGGTCAAACACGCCAAATTTCCATCTGACTTTCTGCTCAAAGCGTCGGCTACACTGTTAGCTTTACCGGGGTGATATTGAATTTGCATATCGTAGTCTTTCAACAACTCAAGCCACCTTCTCTGCCTCAAATTCAGTTCCTTCTGAGTGAATAGATACTTTAAGCTCTTATGATCTGTGAAAACCTGACAAGTAGCTCCATACAAATAGTGACGCCAAATCTTTAAAGCAAAAACCACGGCCGCTAGTTCTAAATCATGGGTAGGATAGTTTTTCTCATGAGGTTTCAATTGACGAGATGCATAAGCTATAACCTTACCCTTTTGTATTAATACACAACCCAAACCCTTATGCGATGCATCACTATAGACATGAAACTCTTCGTTACCTGATGAAAGTACGAGTACTGGCGCTGTAACTAACCTCGTCTTCAGTTCCTGAAAGGCTAACTCCCGATCTTCAGTCCATTCATACAATGTTCCCTTCTTAGTCAATTGCGTTAATGGAATTGCAATCCTTGAGAAATCTTTCACAAATTTCCTGTAATAACCTGCCAAACCCAGAAAACTACGAATCTCGGACACATTAGTCGGCCTCGGCCAATTTACTACGGCTTCAACTTTGCTAGGATCCACTAAGATACCCTCTTCACTAATCACATGACCCAAGAATGAGATAGTAGGAAGCCAAAATTCACACTTATTAAACTTAGCATACAACTTCCGTTCTCTCAAAATCTGTAAGGCAAGTCTTAAATGGTTTTCATGTTCAGTTTTACTCTTGGAATAGATCAAGATATCATCAATGAAGACAACTACAAACTCATCTAAATACGGTTTGAAGACTCTGTTCATCAAATCCATAAATGCTGCGGGGGCATTGGTCACTCCAAAAGGCATCACTAAAAACTCGTAGTGGCCATATCTTGTTCGAAAGGCAGTCTTCTCAACATCTTCGGCCTTAACTTTAAGCTGATGGTAACCAGACCTAAGGTCGATCTTAGAAAAGACTCGTGCTCCTTGTAACTGATCAAGCAAATCATCAATTCTAGGTAACGGGTACTTGTTCTTAATGGTGACCTTATTAAGTTCTCTATAGTCAATACAAAGACGGAGTGTGCCGTCCTTCTTCTTAACAAATAAAACAGGTGCTCCCCATGGTGAAGTGCTCGGCCTAATAAATCTCTTATCTAACAACTCTTGCAATTGCAGTTTCAATTCTCTAAGTTCCGCTGGGGCCATCCTATAAGGCGTTTTGGAGATCGGCTGTGTTCCCGATATAATGTCAACAGTAAACTCTATTTCTCTATCGGTTAGGTGGCCAGGCAACTCGTCTAGAAAGACGTCGGAAAATTCATTCACAATTGGGATGTCGGCTAAACTAACGTTTCCATTCTGACCACTCAGTATACTACACAAATAACCTCGGCACCCCTTCTGAATTAACTTATAGGCCTTAATGGACGAAATCAAGTACGGTGGGGGCACTATCCCTTTACCCTGAAAAATAACCTCGGCTAGGTTTGGGGGTCTCAAGGTGACACTTTTCGAAACACAATTAATAGATGCATTGTTCGCGACTAACCAGTCCATTCCCAGTATAATATCAAAATGAGCTATGTCTAGAGGCATCAGATCTACTAGCAATTCAACATTTTCAATCACAACAACACATGCTCTGTAAATGGATGCAACAATCATAGATCTCCCAGATGGAGTGGATACAGACAACACATAATCAAGGGGCTCTAGTTCTCTATTAATTTTCTCGGCAAACTTGGTAGATATAAACGAATGAGTAGAACCCGAATCAATCAACACATAAGCATCTTGGGAGCAAATTAGAAGTATACCTGACACTACTGCCTCAGCATTCTGAGTGTCTCCTGGTACTAATGCAAACACTCTGCCCTGTCTCATCTGTCCTTTCCCAGTATTTCCCTTCTGAACGGTACCCGAGGTATTCTCTCCTTTCTTGTCGTTATCAGCCTTTGTTTTGGGGCAATCTCTCACATAATGGCCCATCTCACCACATTCATAACAGGCTCCAGACGTTCGTCGACAGATCCCGAAATGCTGTTTCCCACAATTCGAACACATCGGTCTAGCACTCCCTTCCTGCCTTAGGTTACTAGTACTGCCCATGCTCATTTTCTTCTTGGTGCTCAGTTGTCCTCGGCGATTGTCATAGTTCTGCCTTTTTCGCTGGTTCTCTCCCGAGCTCTGGTATCGGTTCAAATTAGCTTCGGCCTGAATGGTTTTGTCCAATACTTCGGCATAAGTCGGCATATCAAGCAAGTTGACCCGGTCTTGAATCGGTCCACGAAGCCCACACTCAAACTTCCTGGCCTTCATATATTCGTCGTTGGTCATGTGAGGTACAAACCTTACCAATTCCGTAAAAGTGCGGTCATATTCCGCCACTGTTCTGTTGCCTTGCGTCAGAGTATGAAATTCAGTAGCCTTTCGGTTTCGAACACTTAGGGGAAAATGTTTCTTGTAGAACAACTCTAAAAATCGGGTCCAGGTCAGATCTGGATTGCTTCCTCTAACCATCATCCACCATCTGCGAGCGTCATCATCTAATGTGAATGCTGCCAACGTCACTTTCTGAGCGTCGGTGCTAGGGAAGATCTCAAACAACTTCTCCATTTCTAAAACCCATGCCTCGGCCTTCATCGGCTCTATACCTCCAGAGAATCTCGGTGGCCTCATTTTCTTGAACTCCCTGATCAAAGCGATCGTGTCGTCCCCATATAAGGCTGGTTGCGGGGGAATTTGCGGCACTGGCGGAGGTGGAGGTGGAATTACGTTTCGGCCGTTGGTCTGCTCGGCCTGGGTCGACGTAGCACTAGCGAACTGCTGCCTGGTTTGCCTCAACTCCCGGGCCAAACCTTCAACCAATCTTTCTAGTCTATCCATTCTGTCTTCGGGCTGATCTCGGCCAAGCGGTGGTCTACCTCTCCTCATGATGCTATGAGTATGCAAGGTATGACTTTAAGACAATCAAGCAAACAACCACGTAGGCAAGTAACACATAAGCACGTCAAGACAATGCACACCTCACTCAAACAACAAATACCATGATGCAACCCTAACATCTTTCTAAGGGAAATCCTATGCTCTTTAGGACTCAAAGTGTGTGAATAACGTATACTGAGGAACTCGTGCTCTGATACCACTCTGTCACGACCCCAAACCGCCCCTAGTAGTTTGGTGCCATGATGGCCAGTAATCCGTAATTACCGAAGGCCAACTTTCAAAACTAAACACAATCAGAGTAATAATAAACGGGGCTCACAATTGCGGAAGCGATAAACAAATACAAGTGGTCCATAGAGCTGTGCGTAGATCAAAGCAATGCCAAACATTTTCAATTAACTTCACAACTTGAATACAACAAATAGAATTACATATTACATCTTGATCAAAAGGCTTCTCGAGCCGACATATACAAAATACAGCTAATACAATTCAAGAAGCATGATTTTCAAGATTTGCCGACATGCAAAGCAGAGCATCGCCGACGTAAATACAAAAGTAAAGCCGACATAAGCACGACTCCAAAACAAGCATCCAAAACGATCTAGGCGTTGCCGCCGTCCTGCTCATCACCTACATATATATAGAGGGGTGAGTACAAAACTCAGTGAATGATACTAATAATAAAGGTTTTGCATGAACATAGCCGGAGTCTTTCAAAACAACGAATCAAACTTTATCAGGACAAGGGATGAACCGTATAAGTTACTGATTAATTCACAAAAAATATTCATGTAATTTTTTGAGAATTTACTTTATTCAGTAATTTACTGATTAATTCACAAAAAATATTCATGTAATTTTTTGAGAATTTACTTAGAATTTTCTTATAAATTACTAAGAATTTGCTGAATAATTTATAGAGAATTTTACGTGTAATTTACTGAGAAATTTCCTGAGCAATTTAGTGAGAATTTACTAAGTAATTTACTGAGTAATTAACAGAGAATTTACCAATAATTTACTGAGTAATTTACAGAGAATTTATCGAGTAATTTACTGATAAATTACTGAATAATTCACTCATTAATTTACTGAGAATTTAAGGAGTAATTTATTGAGAATTTACCCAGTAATTTGCTTAGAATTTATTAAATAATTTACAGATAATTTACTGTGTTATTTTCTTGGAATTTACAGAGTAATTTTGTAATAATTTACTGAGTAATTTACTAAGTAATTGACCAAGGATTTTTTGAGAACTTATCGATAATTAACTGAGTAATTTACTGGGAATTTACCTAGTAATTTACAGATAAATTTAGTGAGTAATTCACCGAATAATTTACTCAATAAATTACTAAGAGTTTATTGAGAATTTACTGAGAATTTGTTGAGTAATTTTCTAGGAACTTACCAATCATGTAATGCCCTCAAAATAATAACATTAAACCCAACAAATAAGACATGCGTTGATATATAAACTAACCACATTCTTTTATTCATTAGAGTTCCATTACATTAGTATTACATGTTAACATCAAAACAAAATGCCCTACGGGCTTACAGCTTTCCAAGTTAACACTTGGTCACAACAAAAGAGTACTAACTCGTTTACACATTAAGCCCTTGGCTTGAAGTTACATGTAATACATCAAAAGTTAAGCGACAAAAGTATGTCCGCCTCTAGCCTCCCAGCTATGACCTTGGAGGTGGCATGCTTCCTGCACCTGAAAATGATATTCCCATATAGGGTGAGCCACAGCCCAGTAGAAATACACTAAACCAACCATGAACAATGACTAAAAGATTAGCAGTTGATAGATGGCTAACACAGATACATTCACATAAATTACACATTTATGTCATACAACTTATGAGTCTAAGTTACCTTTCATTTTCCCTTTTTCAATAGATAAGCATGCTAGCTCTATCATCATTTCCACAGATATGTATAAAGATTATATCCCACATTCAGATAAGCATATAGGCTATATCCACATTCTCAACAGATATGTATAACAACAATATCCCATATTCACAGATAAGCATATAAGCTATATCCACATTCTCAACAGATATGTATAACAACAATATCCCACATTCACAGATAAGCATATAAGCTATATCCACACTTCACAAAGATAAGCATACAAGCTCTATCTTTACTTCTCTAGACAAGCATATGAGCTGTATCTACGGAGTTCATCCCCTATCTTCTCCCAACACTATCCGGTTTAGAGGTACATCCCCTATCTTCCCCTAAACCGCGGAGTACATCCCCCATCTCCTCCTCTACACATAACGTATATAAACACATTGGTTCTATATACAATCACCCAATACATACAGTTAATGTATTCTATCAACCGTCAAGTTCCGTGACACATTTCATTGATTAGTTTCAGTTTGCCTAATCATCATGCATTGTCTACAACAATCACGACTATCCTTCCCCGATAGCCCAAGCAGTTATTTCTAAACAGAAAATAAATGCACAAATGGATATTCAATCAACATTTCATTTCCTCATTCCTCACAATTAATTATCTCAATTAATTAAACAATGTAATTAGGTCAATTCCCATAATTAACATTTCAACCCTTAGGTCCCATTTTCATCAATGATTCAACATTTATTCCATTTCTCTATGCCAAACATGTATCTAGGTTTATTATGAATAAAACCCCAACTTTTGTAAAATTACACAAAAGCCCAAAACTTTCACCAAATTACCAAACCAAGCCCAACATCTCAAAATACCAAAATTTAAAGACAAAACCCATAGAGAGGAGTAGGGTATCCCTACCTCGAAGTTTTAGCCAAAAAGGAGATGAAGACTCGAAGATCAACGTGCTCCAAATCCAAACTTTTTCAGATTAAATCAAAGCTCTCAACACCCTCTATCTTTTTAACAAAGGCCCTAGGCTAGATTCACACCCTAGGGAGATCAAATCTTAGAGAGAATGTAAGTTTAGAGAGAGAGGGTCTCGGATCAAGGGTTTTAAAGAAAAGGAAAGTGAAAATATCAAGTTCAAAAACGCTACTGTCCGCTGATATAAAACACTCTCGCTCGAGCGAAGCCTTTGTCGCTCGAGCGACCAGACACAGAAACTCTCGCTCGAGCCAAGAAGTTCTCAATCGAGCGAAGAAAAACCCAGACCGCTCGAGCGAAGGAAGCTCGCTCGAGCCAAGAAAGGCAACTCTCAGGTCCAGAACCAGACGCAAGACTCGCTCGAGCGAAGCCACCCTGGCTCGACCCACCAGACACGAACCTCACTCTCGCTCGAGCGACCAACTCCTCGCTCGAGCGAAGGTCCAAAAATCTGGGCAGCAACACTAGGCTCCCAAACACAACCAACCTGTAACAAACCTGCCCAACACATCCTATAACTCAAATATGAAGTAAAAGGAACGTAAACACGATAATAAACAACTACCAACATCCACGGACACATGTCCGGATCACTGTATAACAAGGGTAAACCCGGGATCGCTATAAATCATTTACGAAGCAATTTACTAAGAATTTACAGAGTTATTTACCACGAATTTACTATAATTTTAATGGTAATTTGCTGAGTAATTTATTGACAATTTACTGTGAATTTAATGAGTAATTTACTCATAATTTATTGAGAATTTTCTTAGAATTTATTGAAAATTTCCAGAGTAATTTATTTTTTTATTTATTAAGTAATTCACCGATAATTAACCGAGTAATTCATAGAGAATTTATTGAAAATTTAAAGAATAATTTACCGAGTAATTTGCTGAGTAATTTTTTTTAAAAAATTCTGTGAATTTACTGAGTAATTTACCTAGAATTTATACAAAATTTTCTGAGAATTTGCAGAGTCATTTACTCATAATTTACTGAGCAATTCACAAAAAAGTTTCTAATGATTTTCTAAGAATTTACACAGGATTTTCTAAGAATTTACTGAATAATTTTCTAAGAATTTTGCGTGTAATTTATTGAGAATTTTACTGAGAATTTATTGAGTAATTTACTAAGAATCTACCGATAATTTGCTGAGTAATTTATTGAGATTCTACTGCGAATTGACTAAGAAATTTACTGATAAATTGTTAAGTTGTTCACTGGGTAATTTAGTTGGAAATTTCTAAGTAATTTATTGAGAATTTACTGAATAAGTTACTAAGAATTTATTGATAATTTACTTAGACTTTCTGGATTAATTTATTTAGAATTTACTAAGTAATTTACTTAGAATTTATTGAAAAATTTACTGAGGCTTTACAGGAAATTCACTAATTAATGTTCGAATAATTTACTGAGTGATGTACTGAGAATTAACAAAGTAATTCACGAAATTCTTTTTGAGAATTTACTGAGCAATTTAGCAGGAATTTATGCAGAATTTTCTAGGAAATTATTGAAAATTTTCTGAGTAATTTATTTAGAATTTATTAAATAATTTACTGAGAATTTACAGATAATTTACAAAGTAATTTATAGAGAATTTATTGAAAACTTAACGAGTAATTTATTTACGAATTTACGGAGTAATTTGCTGAATAATTTACTAAGAAATTACTTTGAATTTACCAAGAATTTATACAGAAGTTTTGGAGAATTTATTCAGTAATTTACTGATTAATTCACAAAAAATATTCATGTAATTTTTTGAGAATTTACTCAGAATTTTCTTATAAATTACTAAGAATTTGCTGAATAATTTATAGAGAATTTTACGTGTAATTTACTGAGAAATTTTCTGAGCAATTTAGTGAGAATTTACTAAGTAATTTACTGAGTAATTAACAGAGAATTTACCAATAATTTACTGAGTAATTTACAGAGAATTTATCGAGTAATTTACTGATAAATTACTGAATAATTCACTCATTAATTTACTGAGAATTTAAGGAGTAATTTATTGAGAATTTACCCAGTAATTTGCTTAGAATTTATTAAATAATTTACAGATAATTTACTGTGTTATTTTCTTGGAATTTACAGAGTAATTTTGTAATAATTTACTGAGTAATTTACTAAGTAATTGACGAAGGATTTTTTGAGAACTTATCGATAATTAACTGAGTAATTTACTGGGAATTTACCTAGTAATTTACAGATAAATTTAGTGAGTAATTCACCGAATAATTTACTCAGTAAATTACTAAGAGTTTATTGAGAATTTACTGGGAATTTGTTGAGTAATTTTCTAGGAACTTACCAATCATTTACGAAGCAATTTACTGAGAATTTACAAAGTTATTTACCACGAATTTACTATAATTTTAATGGTAATTTGCTGAGTAATTTATTGACAATTTACTGTGAATTTAATGAGTAATTTACTCATAATTTATTGAGAATTTTCTTAGAATTTATTGAAAATTTTCAGAGTAATTTATTTTTTTATTTATTAAGTAATTCACCGATAATTAACCGAGTAATTCATAGAGAATTTATTGAAAATTTAAAGAATAATTTATCGAGTAATTTGCTGAGTAATTTTTTTAAATAATTCTGTGAATTTACTGAGTAATTTACCTAGAATTTATACAAAATTTTCTGAGAATTTGCAGAGTCATTTACTCATAATTTACTGAGCAATTCACAAAAAAATTTCTAATGATTTTCTAAGAATTTACACAGGATTTTCTAAGAATTTACTGAATAATTTTGCGTGTAATTTATTGAGAATTTTACTGAGAATTTATTGAGTAATTTACTAAGAATCTACCGATAATTTACTGAGTAATTTATTGAGATTCTACTGCGAATTGACTAAGAAATTTACTGATAAATTGTTAAGTTGTTCACTGGGTAATTTAGTTGGAAATTTCTAAGTAATTTATTGAGAATTTACTGAATAAGTTACTAAGAATTTATTGATAATTTACTTAGACTTTCTGGATTAATTTATTTAGAATTTACTAAGTAATTTACTTAGAATTTATTGAAAAATTTACTGAGGCTTTACAGGAAATTCCCTAATTAATGTTCGAATAATTTACTGAGTGATGTACTGAGAATTAACAAAGTAATTCACGAAATTCTTTTTGAGAATTTACTGAGCAATTTAGCAGGAATTTATGCAGAATTTTCTAGGAAATTATTGAAAATTTTCTGAGTAATTTATTTAGAATTTATTAAATAATTTACTGAGAATTTACAGATAATTTACAAAGTAATTTATAGAGAATTTATTGAAAACTTAACGAGTAATTTATTTACGAATTTACGGAGTAATTTGCTGAATAATTTACTAAGAAATTACTTTGAATTTACCAAGAATTTATACAGAATTTTTGGAGAATTTATTCAGTAATTTACTGATTAATTCACAAAAAATATTCATGTAATTTTTTGAGAATTTACTCAGAATTTTCTTATAAATTACTAAGAATTTGTTGAATAATTTATAGAGAATTTTACGTGTAATTTACTGAGAAATTTCCTGAGCAATTTAGTGAGAATTTACTAAGTAATTTACTGAGTAATTAACAGAGAATTTACCAATAATTTACTGAGTAATTTACAGAGAATTTATCGAGTAATTTACTGATAAATTACTGAATAATTCACTCATTAATTTACTGAGAATTTAAGGAGTAATTTATTGAGAATTTACCCAGTAATTTGCTTAGAATTTATTAAATAATTTACAGATAATTTACTGTGTTATTTTCTTGGAATTTACAGAGTAATTTTGTAATAATTTACTGAGTAATTTACTAAGTAATTGACGAAGGATTTTTTGAGAACTTATCGATAATTAACTGAGTAATTTACTGGGAATTTACCTAGTAATTTACAGATAAATTTAGTGAGTAATTCACCGAATAATTTACTCAGTAAATTACTAAGAGTTTATTGAGAATTTACTGAGAATTTGTTGAGTAATTTTCTAGGAACTTACCAATCATTTACGAAGCAATTTACTGAGAATTTACAAAGTTATTTACCACGAATTTACTATAATTTTAATGGTAATTTGCTGAGTAATTTATTGACAATTTACTGTGAATTTAATGAGTAATTTACTCATAATTTATTGAGAATTTTCTTAGAATTTATTGAAAATTTTCAGAGTAATTTATTTTTTTATTTATTAAGTAATTCACCGATAATTAACCGAGTAATTCATAGAGAATTTATTGAAAATTTAAAGAATAATTTACCGAGTAATTTGCTGAGTAATTTTTTTAAAAAATTTTGTGAATTTACTGAGTAATTTACCTAGAATTTATACAAAATTTTCTGAGAATTTGCAGAGTCATTTACTCATAATTTACTGAGCAATTCACAAAAAAATTTCTAATGATTTTCTAAGAATTTACACAGGATTTTCTAAGAATTTACTGAATAATTTTGCGTGTAATTTATTGAGAATTTTACTGAGAATTTATTGAGTAATTTACTAAGAATCTACCGATAATTTACTGAGTAATTTATTGAGATTCTACTGCGAATTGACTAAGAAATTTACTGATAAATTGTTAAGTTGTTCACTGGGTAATTTAGTTGGAAATTTCTAAGTAATTTATTGAGAATTTACTGAATAAGTTACTAAGAATTTATTGATAATTTACTTAGACTTTCTGGATTAATTTATTTAGAATTTACTAAGTAATTTACTTAGAATTTATTGAAAAATTTACTGAGGCTTTACAGGAAATTCCCTAATTAATGTTCGAATAATTTACTGAGTGATGTACTGAGAATTAACAAAGTAATTCACGAAATTCTTTTTGAGAATTTACTGAGCAATTTAGCAGGAATTTATGCAGAATTTTCTAGGAAATTATTGAAAATTTTCTGAGTAATTTATTTAGAATTTATTAAATAATTTACTGAGAATTTACAGATAATTTACAAAGTAATTTATAGAGAATTTATTGAAAACTTAACGAGTAATTTATTTACGAATTTACGGAGTAATTTGCTGAATAATTTACTAAGAAATTACTTTGAATTTACCAAGAATTTATACAGAATTTTTGGAGAATTTATTCAGTAATTTACTGATTAATTCACAAAAAATATTCATGTAATTTTTTGAGAATTTACTCAGAATTTTCTTATAAATTACTAAGAATTTGCTGAATAATTTATAGAGAATTTTACGTGTAATTTACTGAGAAATTTCCTGAGCAGTTTAGTGAGAATTTACTAAGTAATTTACTGAGTAATTAACAGAGAATTTACCAATAATTTACTGAGTAATTTACAGAGAATTTATCGAGTAATTTACTGATAAATTACTGAATAATTCACTCATTAATTTACTGAGAATTTAAGGAGTAATTTATTGAGAATTTACCCAGTAATTTGCTTAGAATTTATTAAATAATTTACAGATAATTTACTGTGTTATTTTCTTGGAATTTACAGAGTAATTTTGTAATAATTTACTGAGTAATTTACTAAGTAATTGACCAAGGATTTTTTGAGAACTTATCGATAATTAACTGAGTAATTTACTGGGAATTTACCTAGTAATTTACAGATAAATTTAGTGAGTAATTCACCGAATAATTTACTCAGTAAATTACTAAGAGTTTATTGAGAATTTACTGAGAATTTGTTGAGTAATTTTCTAGGAACTTACCAATCATTTACGAAGCAATTTACTGAGAATTTACAAAGTTATTTACCACGAATTTACTATAATTTTAATGGTAATTTGCTGAGTAATTTATTGACAATTTACTGTGAATTTAATGAGTAATTTACTCATAATTTATTGAGAATTTTCTTAGAATTTATTGAAAATTTTCAGAGTAATTTATTTTTTTATTTATTAAGTAATTCACCGATAATTAACCGAGTAATTCATAGAGAATTTATTGAAAATTTAAAGAATAATTTACCGAGTAATTTGCTGAGTAATTTTTTTAAAAAATTCTGTGAATTTACTGAGTAATTTACCTAGAATTTATACAAAATTTTCTGAGAATTTGCAGAGTCATTTACTCATAATTTACTGAGCAATTCACAAAAAAATTTCTAATGATTTTCTAAGAATTTACACAGGATTTTCTAAGAATTTACTGAATAATTTTGCGTGTAATTTATTGAGAATTTTACTGAGAATTTATTGAGTAATTTACTAAGAATCTACCGATAATTTACTGAGTAATTTATTGAGATTCTACTGCGAATTGACTAAGAAATTTACTGATAAATTGTTAAGTTGTTCACTGGGTAATTTAGTTGGAAATTTCTAAGTAATTTATTGAGAATTTACTGAATAAGTTACTAAGAATTTATTGATAATTTACTTAGACTTTCTGGATTAATTTATTTAGAATTTACTAAGTAATTTACTTAGAATTTATTGAAAAATTTACTGAGGCTTTACAGGAAATTCCCTAATTAATGTTCGAATAATTTACTGAGTGATGTACTGAGAATTAACAAAGTAATTCACGAAATTCTTTTTGAGAATTTACTGAGCAATTTAGCAGGAATTTATGCAGAATTTTCTAGGAAATTATTGAAAATTTTCTGAGTAATTTATTTAGAATTTATTAAATAATTTACTGAGAATTTACAGATAATTTACAAAGTAATTTATAGAGAATTTATTGAAAACTTAACGAGTAATTTATTTACGAATTTACGGAGTAATTTGCTGAATAATTTACTAAGAAATTACTTTGAATTTACCAAGAATTTATACAGAATTTTTGGAGAATTTATTCAGTAATTTACTGATTAATTCACAAAAAATATTCATGTAATTTTTTGAGAATTTACTCAGAATTTTCTTATAAATTACTAAGAATTTGCTGAATAATTTATAGAGAATTTTACGTGTAATTTACTGAGAAATTTCCTGAGCAATTTAGTGAGAATTTACTAAGTAATTTACTGAGTAATTAACAGAGAATTTACCAATAATTTACTGAGTAATTTACAGAGAATTTATCGAGTAATTTACTGATAAATTACTGAATAATTCACTCATTAATTTACTGAGAATTTAAGGAGTAATTTATTGAGAATTTACCCAGTAATTTGCTTAGAATTTATTAAATAATTTACAGATAATTTACTGTGTTATTTTCTTGGAATTTACAGAGTAATTTTGTAATAATTTACTGAGTAATTTACTAAGTAATTGACCAAGGATTTTTTGAGAACTTATCGATAATTAACTGAGTAATTTACTGGGAATTTACCTAGTAATTTACAGATAAATTTAGTGAGTAATTCACCGAATAATTTACTCAGTAAATTACTAAGAGTTTATTGAGAATTTACTGAGAATTTGTTGAGTAATTTTCTAGGAACTTACCAATCATTTACGAAGCAATTTACTGAGAATTTACAAAGTTATTTACCACGAATTTACTATAATTTTAATGGTAATTTGCTGAGTAATTTATTGACAATTTACTGTGAATTTAATGAGTAATTTACTCATAATTTATTGAGAATTTTCTTAGAATTTATTGAAAATTTTCAGAGTAATTTATTTTTTTATTTATTAAGTAATTCACCGATAATTAACCGAGTAATTCATAGAGAATTTATTGAAAATTTAAAGAATAATTTACCGAGTAATTTGCTGAGTAATTTTTTTAAAAAATTCTGTGAATTTACTGAGTAATTTACCTAGAATTTATACAAAATTTTCTGAGAATTTGCAGAGTCATTTACTCATAATTTACTGAGCAATTCACAAAAAAATTTCTAATGATTTTCTAAGAATTTACACAGGATTTTCTAAGAATTTACTGAATAATTTTGCGTGTAATTTATTGAGAATTTTACTGAGAATTTATTGAGTAATTTACTAAGAATCTACCGATAATTTACTGAGTAATTTATTGAGATTCTACTGCGAATTGACTAAGAAATTTACTGATAAATTGTTAAGTTGTTCACTGGGTAATTTAGTTGGAAATTTCTAAGTAATTTATTGAGAATTTACTGAATAAGTTACTAAGAATTTATTGATAATTTACTTAGACTTTCTGGATTAATTTATTTAGAATTTACTAAGTAATTTACTTAGAATTTATTGAAAAATTTACTGAGGCTTTACAGGAAATTCCCTAATTAATGTTCGAATAATTTACTGAGTGATGTACTGAGAATTAACAAAGTAATTCACGAAATTCTTTTTGAGAATTTACTGAGCAATTTAGCAGGAATTTATGCAGAATTTTCTAGGAAATTATTGAAAATTTTCTGAGTAATTTATTTAGAATTTATTAAATAATTTACTGAGAATTTACAGATAATTTACAAAGTAATTTATAGAGAATTTATTGAAAACTTAACGAGTAATTTATTTACGAATTTACGGAGTAATTTGCTGAATAATTTACTAAGAAATTACTTTGAATTTACCAAGAATTTATACAGAATTTTTGGAGAATTTATTCAGTAATTTACTGATTAATTCACAAAAAATATTCATGTAATTTTTTGAGAATTTACTCAGAATTTTCTTATAAATTACTAAGAATTTGCTGAATAATTTATAGAGAATTTTACGTGTAATTTACTGAGAAATTTCCTGAGCAATTTAGTGAGAATTTACTAAGTAATTTACTGAGTAATTAACAGAGAATTTACCAATAATTTACTGAGTAATTTACAGAGAATTTATCGAGTAATTTACTGATAAATTACTGAATAATTCACTCATTAATTTACTGAGAATTTAAGGAGTAATTTATTGAGAATTTACCCAGTAATTTGCTTAGAATTTATTAAATAATTTACAGATAATTTACTGTGTTATTTTCTTGGAATTTACAGAGTAATTTTGTAATAATTTACTGAGTAATTTACTAAGTAATTGACGAAGGATTTTTTGAGAACTTATCGATAATTAACTGAGTAATTTACTGGGAATTTACCTAGTAATTTACAGATAAATTTAGTGAGTAATTCACCGAATAATTTACTCAGTAAATTACTAAGAGTTTATTGAGAATTTACTGAGAATTTGTTGAGTAATTTTCTAGGAACTTACCAATCATTTACGAAGCAATTTACTGAGAATTTACAGAGTTATTTACCACGAATTTACTATAATTTTAATGGTAATTTGCTGAGTAATTTACTCATAATTTATTGAGAATTTTCTTAGAATTTATTGAAAATGTTCAGAGTAATTTATTTTTTTATTTATTAAGTAATTCACAGATAATTAACCGAGTAATTCATAGAGAATTTATTGAAAATTTAAAGAATAATTTACCGAGTAATTTGCTGAGTAATTTTTTTAAAAAATTGTAACGCCCTCAAATTAAACCCATGATGTACATAACATTAACGTGCATTATTAAAAGAAAACGAATCTTTTGAATTATTCATCAGAGTACTTTTATTAAAAGTCATTACATGGAACATCAAAATAAATGCCCTAAGGGCTTACATCTTTCCAAGCTAACACTTGGACACAAAAGAATGAGTATTAACCCATTTACAAGTTAAGCCCTTGGCTTGAATGTTTACATATAACCTTATTTAAAATGAATAACTAAAGACAAGACTTCAAAATCCGCATCCTTCCAAACTAAGTCCTGGGAGGTTGCTTATCACCTGAACCTGAAAATGATGTTCCCATAAAGGGTGAGCCACAGCCCAGTAGAAATATACTAAACCACATATAAGCAATGAATAAAGCAATAGTATTTGACAGATGGTTAACCAAGATAATCAACCACTTCATTTTACAGTCTCATGACACTATTGTCTAAGATACAATTTACTCTCCAATTTTATCAACATGGCTCAGAACCTGGCCAACCTACAACAGTGAATTACATATACCATATTCACATCCTTCCAATATCAACAAACAAATGAGACTCAAGCTCAATTCACAACACTTCATACTTCCAGATTGATACACATTTTAGCGCTGTATCAATAAAAACACTTCAATATAATAAGCACACATAAAAGTGATGCTAATGGAGTCCATCCCCTATCTCCTCCCAAACAAAATCCGGTTTAGAGGTCCATCCCCTATCTTCCCCTAAACCGTGGAGTACATCCCCTATCTCCTCCCACACAAAACAATGTATGCAAATGCAATGCTCAATCAATACACGTATTTTCTGTATCAATGCAATAGTCAAAGTTAATGACTTAACCAATGTGATTAGTTTCAGTTATTCCTAATCCACATGCAATGTCTACAACAATCACGACTATCCTCCACCGATAGCCCAAAACAGTTATTTCTAAACAGGAAATAAATGTATCAACTAACATAATTCCAACATTTTCATAGGTGAGTGATTAAACTAACCAACTACACCATTTAATCAATAAATTCATTAATTCTATGAATTCAACTAAATTCCCCAATTTTCCCTAAATTGATTATATAAATTAATTTATTACAACAACTAGGGTTTTCCCAAAAATTACCAAAGTAACCCAACACATCAAAATACCAAAACTTAGAGCAAAACATATAAAATGGAGTAGGAAATCCCTACCTCAAAGAAAACAACCCAAAAAGGTGAAGAAAGAGATGAATGCCCAAAATACCAAAGTGCTCCAAATCGTCAAATGCTCAGATTAAATGGTAGCCCTTGCCTCACTCTATCTTTTTAATAAAGGATCTAGGGTAGAAACACACCCTAAGTGGATCAAATCTAAGAAAGAAGGTGAGTAGGGAGAGAGAGAAGTCGAACCTGGGGTTTTGAATCAAAAGAATATGAAAAAGACTGATCAAATCCCGCTGCTGTGTATATAAACTGGACAGGCTCGCTCGAGCGAAGACTTGGTCGCTCGAGCGACCAGACACAGAGAAACTACGCTCGAGCCAAGGAAGCCTTGCTCGAGCCAACAACTCAAATGCTCGCTCGAGCGAAAGAAAGCTCGGTCGAGCGAAGAACTCAAACCCTCAGGTCTGAACCCAGACACACGCTCGAGCGAAGGAACTATAGCTCGAGCGAAGGATGAACTAACTCGCTCGAGCGAAGAAAAGCTCGCTCGAGCCAAGAATGCACAGCTACAGGTCCAAATCAAACACTACCTCTCGCTTGAGCGAACAACTCCTCGCTCGAGCGAAGAACCAAAAACCTGGACAGCAACTCTTGGTTTCTAAACCCAACCAACCTGAAACACACCTGCCCAACACATCCTATAATTCCAAAAGAGAAAATAAGGAATAACAACAACAACCATTATACAATGACAAAATCTACGGAACAGTCCGGATACAATAATTAAATGGGAAAAGACCAGGGTCGCTATAACCTCCCCCCCTTCAAAGAATTTCGTCCCCGAAATTAAGCATAAATTTTTGAAAACAGATTTTTTCTCAATTTCCCAATGATATAATATAACCATAATAAACAACTTGACCCAATACTGGTCACTTCATCTTTTTATCAAGAGGTATCCCACAATATATATAAAATAACATATATTTCAACCTGCACCACTATTATGCATTATTCCCTTCAATGTTAACAATTTCCATATCATATTCAATTGCATGATATATATAACACATCCAACAATGTAACCAACATATACAATGTTACACTAATCTTCTATAATGAAACAAGTTTCAAGATACAATCAATTACCAAAACATACTTAATGTTTTACAACTTAAGACATATGTAAAGCTCTTAAGTTCAACAATATAACAGAATCTAGTTGTAAGATTACAAATCAACAAACATGTCCGGATATTTCTCGCGGACTTCCAATTCACGTTCCCAAGTGGCTTCCTCCACTCCGTGGTGTTTCCACAAAACTTTGACCAAAGGGATGGTTTTGCCTCGCAAAACTTGATCCCGCCTATCCAATACCCGAACCGGTCTCTCCTCATACGAAATATCCACATCAACCACTAAATCGGTCCAATCCAACACATGTGATGGATCCGGCTCATACTTCCGAAGCATACTCACATGAAACACGTCATGTACTCCGGACAACTGCGGCGGCAAGGCTAAACGATAAGCAGCCTCGCCAATCCTCTCAAGGATCTCAAACGGACCAATAAACCGAGGGGACAACTTCCCACTCTTCCCAAGCCTCATCAAACCTCGTCTAGGTGATATCTTCAGAAAGACATGATCACTCACCTCAAACACCAAAGCTCTCCTCCTACGGTCGGCATACGATTTCTGACGACTCTGTGCTGTAACAAGCCTCTTACGGATAAGCTCAACTTTCTCCGTCGTTTCCCTCACCAACTCCGGACCCAACAGAGGTGCATCACCCACCTCAGCCCAACAAACAGGAGATCTACACGGTCGGCCATACAAGGCCTCAAATGGTGCCATACCGATACTAGATTGGAAACTGTTATTGTAGGCAAACTCCACCAACGGCAAGTGCCTCTCCCACGATCCACTAAAGTCTAGAACACAACCCCGAAGCATATCCTCAAGGATTTGAATAGTACGCTCGGACTGTCCGTCAGTCTGAGGATGATAAGCCGTGCTAAAGGTCAACTTAGTGCCTAAGGCACTCTGCAAACTCTGCCACAACCTGGCAGTAAAACAAGGATCTCTATCTGAGACGATCGTCACTGGGACCCCATGCAATCTCACTATGTCCCGAATATACAAGTCAGCAAGATGATCTACCGAATCTCTAACACGCATAGGAATAAAATGCGCCGACTTAGTCAACCGGTCCACAACTACCCAAATAGCATCACTACCCCGCTGAGCCCTCGGAAGACCCACAACGAAGTCCATAGTGACATGCTCCCACTTCCACTCGGCAATAGGCAAGGGTTGCAATAAACCCGCTGGCCTCTGATGTTCGGCCTTCACTTGTTGACAAGTAAGGCACTTAGATACGAAAGCTGCCACATCTCTCTTCATACCCCGCCACCAGAACTGGCGACCCAAATCCCGATACATCTTAGTGCCTCCCGGATGCACCGCAAGGCGTGAATGGTGGAACTCTCGGAGTACTTCCTCTCGGCAAGACTTCGGCACAAACAGACGGTCTCGGTATCTCACACTCTGGTCGGAATACACCGTCAAACCCTTCTCTACCTTCCCACCGGAAATCTTCTCACGGAGAGATTCTACCTCAAGGTCACCTCTCTGAGCCTCTAACACTCGAGTCACAAGTGTGGGCTGTGCAACAACAGAAAATAAGGCCGCAGCCTCAACGGATTCGCCCAAAAGTAAGTCAAACTCCCCAAGTGCACCCAACATCTCCCATTCTCGGATGGCTATACCAGCCATATCACCAATAGGTTTCCTGCTAAGGGCATCGGCCACCACATTGGCCTTTCCCGGATGATAATGCAACTCAAAATCATAATCCTCTATAAATTCCATCCACCTCCTCTGCCTCAAGTTTAAGTCTTTCTGTGTAAACAAATATTTCAGACTCTTATGATCCGAGAATACCTCAAATCTCTCACCATAAAGATAATGCCTCCAAATCTTCAAGGCAAATATCACAGCTGCTAACTCTAGATCATGCGTAGGGTAATTCTGCTCGTGAATTTTCAACTGACGTGAGCCATAGGCAACTACTTTCCCTTCTTGCATTAACACACAACCCAGACCCTCTCGTGAGGCGTCACAATAGACTGCATAACCCAACCCTCTCTCTGGAATAATCAAGACCGGAGCGGTGGTCAGTCTAACTTTCAACTCCTGGAATGACTTTTCACAAGTCTCACTCCATACAAATTTGACTCCCTTCCGAGTCAACCTAGTCAAAGGCGAAGCTAATCTGGAGAAATATTTTACAAACCGACGGTAATAACCAGCTAATCCCAGAAAACTACGGATCTCAAAAACGTTCTTAGGCTGTGTCCAATCCTGCACTGCCTCTACCTTGGATGTATCAACAGACACTCCTTCCCCAGAAACAACATGGCCTAAAAACTTGACCTCTTCTAGCCAGAACTCACACTTCCCAAACTTAGCATAAAGCTTATGGGCTCTAAGTAACTCAAGCACCACTCTCAAGTGTTCCTTGTGCTTCTCCTCAGAAGGTGAATAAATAAGGATGTCGTCCACAAAAACGACTACAAACCGATCCAAGAATTCCCGGAAGATCCGGTTCATCAAATCCATAAAAACTGCCGGTGCATTGGTGAGCCCGAATGGCATCACCAAAAACTCATAATGGCCATACCGCGTACGGAATGCCGTCTTCGGAATAACCTCTTCCCTGACCCTCAACTGGTGGTAACCCGATCTCAAATCTATCTTAGAGAAACAACGGGAACCTTTCAACTGGTCAAACAGGTCATCTATACGGGGCATAGGGTACTTATTCTTGACCGTAGCCCGATTCAACTTCCGGTAATCTATACAAAGTCTCAAAGCACCACCTTTCTTTTTAACGAAGAGAGCTGGTGCTCCCCACGGCGAAACACTAGGACGAATAAAACCCTTGTCTAGTAACTCCTGGAGCTGAGTCTTCAACTCAACTAGCTCGGCTGGGGCAAAACGATAAGGTGCCATGGAAATCGGCGCCGTGCCGGGCACTAGGTCAATAGAGAACTCAATCTCCCGATGCGGTGGCAAACCAACAAGATCCTCGGGAAAGACATCCGAGTACTCACAAACCACCCTTGGCAACACAATCTGAGTCTCATCATCCTCACTAATCAAAAAGTTAGCAAGTAGACTACTAAGCTCACTCTGTCCTCGCGGAATGTACCCCGGTGGCAACACATCACCAACCCGGTCCCCCAGAAAATGAAAATACTCTCCGCTCACGGTACAACAAGTGACCCTCTGGCGGTAGCAATCAATAACTGCCCGGTATGACGATAACCAGTCCATACCCAAAATAACATCGAAACCCCTCATAGGCATAACTACAAAGGAAAATGGGATTCTATGATAATCAACCTCTATATCACAACCCCTAACACCTTGTTTCAAAATCAATTCACCTCCAAGAGGTGACACTACACAAATAGGAGATGCTAACTGTGCTAACTCCAACTCCAAAATAGATGCAAATGCAGCAGACACAAAGGAATGAGATGCACCCGTATCAATCAAAACATTAGCAACCGAGTTGCAAAACAAGAAGGTACCTCTCACAACTGATGGTGCTGGCACAAGATCCTGTGCGGTAACAGCATACACTCGCCCAGACGACCTCTGATCAACCTGCTCAACCCTAGGAGCATAAGATTGCTGTACTGACTGGGACGATGAAGCCCCCTGATTGGCCCTCGAGACCTGACCTGACGGAGCTGGCTGCTGACCCTGAATCGGCCTCATACCGGATGCACCAGGTGTGCCACCCAACTGCGGGCAATAACTCTTCATATGCCCTGGCTGACCACACTGATAACACGAGAGTGGCTGGCCTCTACCCTGACTCTGGCTCTGAGATCGAGCCGAAGATGATGCTGCTCTCTGAACTCCTCCCCTCTGAGGACAAACTGGAGACTTGTGGCCCAGCTGGCCACACTTAAAACAGGTAATGTCTCCCTGACTGCCTTTCCCCGAACTAGCACTCGGTACAGGAAAAGTCGATCTAGAATAGCTACCCTGAGACTGCTGGGGATTAAAACCCTTCTGTCTCCTACCATCACTCTGACCATCCTGACTCCTCTTGGAGCCCTTCTGCTCTTCCTCCTCCTCCTGCATCATGATCTCCATATGGGCTGCAGCATCAACCATACGCCCATAATCTCGAATCATAGTTCCCCCAACTCTCAGCTTGAGGCCACGCCTCAACTTCTTCTCAAACTCAATACAACGGCGTTCCTCAGACGCCACCAACTCAGGTGCAAACCTGGACAAACTAGTAAATGCAGCCTCAAATTCGGCCACTGAAGAACTCGCCTGCTTAAGCTGACAAAACTGGTCTCGCAGCTTCTCCCTGACTGCCGGAGATAAAAACTTCTCCTGGAATGCATTCACAAAAGCCTCCCATGTACCTCCTATATGCCCCTTAGTGAACTTCCACCACTGACCCGCATCTCCCTTCAACTGAAAAGATGCCAAGGTCACTTTCAACCCCTCGTCTTCGATGCCAAGCATCTCAAACGTCTTCGTTGTCTGTTCGAGCCACTCATCTGCCTTAAGCGGCTCTTTAGGATCACCCACAAATTCATCCGGATTAGACCGGAAGAACTCCCTCTTCAGAAAGGAAGGTCCTGCATCTGCAGCAACAACCTGAGCTTGATTCTCAGCTCTGAGAATGCCTACTGACTCCCTGAATGCCCCTGCTATCTCTCGGGCTAGAGCGCCCATAGCCTGCTGGCCTACTGGCTCGGCCACATTGGCCTGGCCAACTCCCTCCTGAACTGCCGGAATCTCCTCTGGCACAGGCACCTCCTGCCTACCCGGCCTACCACGCCTACCGCGTCCTCGTCCTCGTCCTGACATCCTAATAAAGGAAACAAAGACATTAGCACATTAATAAATGTGCCGAAACTAAACACTCGCGTCCTAATGCATTGGACAACAATAATTCATTCCACGTAAGCACATAATCACATAAGCACCTACGAATTTCATTCCCGGATAATGATAGTCCCAATGCGTTACTATAGTTCCGGTTGGAAGCAGCAGTGATCAAGTGCCTTTCCAACAAGACTACAAGAAACTCAAGGGTCCAATCAACATCCTAGAAACTACATTCCATACCCACATAATCACATAAACATGTTATCACATAAGCATATAACATTACACTAAGTCTCTATCAAACGAGACGAACCCAATGTGATACTAATCACTTCCCACGTACCCAAAGTATTCAAACCCGGTACGCTCTGATACCAAGTTGTAACGCCCTCAAATTAAACCCATAATGTACATAACATTAACGTGCATTATTAAAAGAAAACGAATCTTTTGAATTATTCATCAGAGTACTTTTATTAAAAGTCATTACATGGAACATCAAAATAAATGCCCTAAGGGCTTACATCTTTCCAAGCTAACACTTGGACACAAAAGAATGAGTATTAACCCATTTACAAGTTAAGCCCTTGGCTTGAATGTTTACATATAACCTTATTTAAAATAAATAACTAAAGACAAGACTTCAAAATCCGCATCCTTCCAAACTAAGTCCTGGGAGGTTGCTTATCACCTGAACCTGAAAATGATGTTCCCATAAAGGGTGAGCCACAGCCCAGTAGAAATATACTAAACCACATATAAGCAATGAATAAAGCAATAGTATTTGACAGATGGTTAACCAAGATAATCAACCACTTCATTTTACAGTCTCATGACACTATTGTCTAAGATACAATTTACTCTCCAATTTTATCAACATGGCTCAGAACCTGGCCAACCTACAACAGTGAATTACATATACCCTATTCACATCCTTCCAATATCAACAAACAAATGAGACTCAAGCTCAATTCACAACACTTCATACTTCCAGATTGATACACATTTTAGCGCTGTATCAATAAAAACACTTCAATATAATAAGCACACATAAAAGTGATGCTAATGGAGTCCATCCCCTATCTCCTCCCAAACAAAATCCGGTTTAGAGGTCCATCCCCTATCTTCCCCTAAACCGTGGAGTACATCCCCTATCTCCTCCCACACAAAACAATGTATGCAAATGCAATGCTCAATCAATACACGTATTTTCTGTATCAATGCAATAGTCAAAGTTAATGACTTAACCAATGTGATTAGTTTTAGTTATTCCTAATCCACATGCAATGTCTACAACAATCACGACTATCCTCCACCGATAGCCCAAAACAGTTATTTCTAAACAGGAAATAAATGTATCAACTAACATAATTCCAACATTTTCATAGGTGAGTGATTAAACTAACCAACTACACCATTTAATCAATAAATTCATTAATTCTATGAATTCAACTAAATTCCCCAATTTTCCCTAAATTGATTATATAAATTAATTTATTACAACAACTAGGGTTTTCCCAAAAATTACCAAAGTAACCCAACACATCAAAATACCAAAACTTAGAGCAAAACATATAAAATGGAGTAGGAAATCCCTACCTCAAAGAAAACAACCCAAAAAGGTGAAGAAAGAGATGAATGCCCAAAATACCAAAGTGCTCCAAATCGTCAAATGCTCAGATTAAATGGTAGCCCTTGCCTCACTCTATCTTTTTAATGAAGGATCTAGGGTAGAAACACACCCTAAGTGGATCAAATCTAAGAAAGAAGGTGAGTAGGGAGAGAGAGAAGTCGAACCTGGGGTTTTGAATCAAAAGAATATGAAAAAGACTGATCAAATCCCGCTGCTGTGTATATAAACTGGACAGGCTCGCTCGAGCGAAGACTTGGTCGCTCGAGCGACCAGACACAGAGAAACTACGCTCGAGCCAAGGAAGCCTTGCTCGAGCCAACAACTCAAATGCTCGCTCGAGCGAAAGAAAGCTCGGTCGAGCGAAGAACTCAAACCCTCAGGTCTGAACCCAGACACACGCTCGAGCGAAGGAACTATAGCTCGAGCGAAGGATGAACTAACTCGCTCAAGCGAAGAAAAGCTCGCTCGACCCAAGAATGCACAGCTACAGGTCCAAATCAAACACTACCTCTCGCTCGAGCGAACAACTCCTCGCTCGAGCGAAGAACCAAAAACCTGGACAGCAACTCTTGGTTTCTAAACCCAACCAACCTGAAACACACCTGCCCAACACATCCTATAATTCCAAAAGAGAAAATAAGGAATAACAACAACAACCATTATACAATGACAAAATCTACGGAACAGTCCGGATACAATAATTAAATGGGAAAAGACCAGGGTCGCTATAAAAATTCTGTGAATTTACTGAGTAATTTACCTAGAATTTATACAAAATTTTCTGAGAATTTGCAGAGTCATTTACTCATAATTTACTGAGCAATTCACAAAAAAATTTCTAATGATTTTCTAAGAATTTACACAGGATTTTCTAAGAATTTACTGAATAATTTTGCGTGTAATTTATTGAGAATTTTACTGAGAATTTATTGAGTAATTTACTAAGAATCTACCGATAATTTACTGAGTAATTTATTGAGATTCTACTGCGAATTGACTAAGAAATTTATTGATAAATTGTTAAGTTGTTCACTGGGTAATTTAGTTGGAAATTTCTAAGTAATTTATTGAGAATTTACTGAATAAGTTACTAAGAATTTATTGATAATTTACTTAGACTTTCTGGATTAATTTATTTAGAATTTACTAAGTAATTTACTTAGAATTTATTGAAAAATTTATTGAGGCTTTACAGGAAATTCCCTAATTAATGTTCGAATAATTTACTGAGTGATGTACTGAGAATTAACAAAGTAATTCATGAAATTCTTTTTGAGAATTTACTGAGCAATTTAGCAGGAATTTATGCAGAATTTTCTAGGAAATTATTGAAAATTTTCTGAGTAATTTATTTAGAATTTATTAAATAATTTACTGAGAATTTACAGATAATTTACAAAGTAATTTATAGAGAATTTATTGAAAACTTAACGAGTAATTTATTTACGAATTTACGGAGTAATTTGCTGAATAATTTACTAAGAAATTACTTTGAATTTACCAAGAATTTATACAGAATTTTTGGAGAATTTATTCAGTAATTTACTGATTAATTCACAAAAAATATTCATGTAATTTTTTGAGAATTTTCTCAGAATTTTCTTATAAATTACTAAGAATTTGCTGAATAATTTATAGAGAATTTTACGTGTAATTTACTGAGAAATTTCCTGAGCAATTTAGTGAGAATTTACAAAGTAATTTACTGAGTAATTAACAGAGAATTTACCAATAATTTACTGAGTAATTTACAGAGAATTTATCGAGTAATTTACTGATAAATTACTGAATAATTCACTCATTAATTTACTGAGAATTTAAGGAGTAATTTATTGAGAATTTACCCAGTAATTTGCTTAGAATTTATTAAATAATTTACAGATAATTTACTGTGTTATTTTCTTGGAATTTACAGAGTAATTTTGTAATAATTTACTGAGTAATTTACTAAGTAATTGACGAAGGATTTTTTGAGAACTTATCGATAATTAACTGAGTAATTTACTGGGAATTTACCTAGTAATTTACAGATAAATTTAGTGAGTAATTCACCGAATAATTTACTCAGTAAATTACTAAGAGTTTATTGAGAATTTACTGAGAATTTGTTGAGTAATTTTCTAGGAACTTACCAATCATTTACGAAGCAATTTACTGAGAATTTACAGAGTTATTTACCACGAATTTACTATAATTTTAATGGTAATTTGCTGAGTAATTTATTGACAATTTACTGTGAATTTAATGAGTAATTTACTCATAATTTATTGAGAATTTTCTTAGAATTTATTGAAAATTTTCAGAGTAATTTATTTTTTTATTTATTAAGTAATTCACCGATAATTAACCGAGTAATTCATAGAGAATTTATTGAAAATTTAAAGAATAATTTACCGAGTAATTTGCTGAGTAATTTTTTTAAAAAATTCTGTGAATTTACTGAGTAATTTACCTAGAATTTATACAAAATTTTCTGAGAATTTGCAGAGTCATTTACTCATAATTTACTGAGCAATTCACAAAAAAATTTCTAATGATTTTCTAAGAATTTACACAGGATTTTCTAAGAATTTACTGAATAATTTTGCGTGTAATTTATTGAGAATTTTACTGAGAATTTATTGAGTAATTTACTAAGAATCTACCGATAATTTACTGAGTAATTTATTGAGATTCTACTGCGAATTGACTAAGAAATTTACTGATAAATTGTTAAGTTGTTCACTGGATAATTTAGTTGGAAATTTCTAAGTAATTTATTGAGAATTTACTGAATAAGTTACTAAGAATTTATTGATAATTTACTTAGACTTTCTGGATTAATTTATTTAGAATTTACTAAGTAATTTACTTAGAATTTATTGAAAAATTTACTGAGGCTTTACAGGAAATTCCCTAATTAATGTTCGAATAATTTACTGAGTGATGTACTGAGAATTAACAAAGTAATTCACGAAATTCTTTTTGAGAATTTACTGAGCAATTTAGCAAGAATTTATGCAGAATTTTCTAGGAAATTATTGAAAATTTTCTGAGTAATTTATTTAGAATTTATTAAATAATTTGCTGAGAATTTACAGATAATTTACAAAGTAATTTATAGAGAATTTATTGAAAACTTAACGAGTAATTTATTTACGAATTTACGGAGTAATTTGCTGAATAATTTACTAAGAAATTACTTTGAATTTACCAAGAATTTATACAGAATTTTTGGAGAATTTATTCAGTAATTTACTGATTAATTCACAAAAAATATTCATGTAATTTTTTGAGAATTTTCTCAGAATTTTCTTATAAATTACTAAGAATTTGCTGAATAATTTATAGAGAATTTTACGTGTAATTTACTGAGAAATTTCCTGAGCAATTTAGTGAGAATTTACAAAGTAATTTACTGAGTAATTAACAGAGAATTTACCAATAATTTACTGAGTAATTTACAGAGAATTTATCGAGTAATTTACTGATAAATTACTGAATAATTCACTCATTAATTTCCTGAGAATTTAAGGAGTAATTTATTGAGAATTTACCCAGTAATTTGCTTAGAATTTATTAAATAATTTACAGATAATTTACTGTGTTATTTTCTTGGAATTTACAGAGTAATTTTGTAATAATTTACTGAGTAATTTACTAAGTAATTGACGAAGGATTTTTTGAGAACTTATCGATAATTAACTGAGTAATTTACTGGGAATTTACCTAGTAATTTACAGATAAATTTAGTGAGTAATTCACCGAATAATTTACTCAGTAAATTACTAAGAGTTTATTGAGAATTTACTGAGAATTTGTTGAGTAATTTTCTAGGAACTTACCAATCATTTACGAAGCAATTTACTGAGAATTTACAAAGTTATTTACCACGAATTTACTATAATTTTAATGGTAATTTGCTGAGTAATTTATTGACAATTTACTGTGAATTTAATGAGTAATTTACTCATAATTTATTGAGAATTTTCTTAGAATTTATTGAAAATTTTCAGAGTAATTTATTTTTTTATTTATTAAGTAATTCACCGATAATTAACCGAGTAATTCATAGAGAATTTATTGAAAATTTAAAGAATAATTTACCGAGTAATTTGCTGAGTAATTTACCTAGAATTTATACAAAATTTTCTGAGAATTTGCAGAGTCATTTACTCATAATTTACTGAGCAATTCACAAAAAAATTTCTAATGATTTTCTAAGAATTTACACAGGATTTTCTAAGAATTTACTGAATAATTTTGCGTGTAATTTATTGAGAATTTTACAGAGAATTTATTGAGTAATTTACTAAGAATCTACCGATAATTTACTGAGTAATTTATTGAGATTCTACTGCGAATTGACTAAGAAATTTACTGATAAATTGTTAAGTTGTTCACTGGGTAATTTAGTTGGAAATTTCTAAGTAATTTATTGAGAATTTACTGAATAAGTTACTAAGAATTTATTGATAATTTACTTAGACTTTCTGGATTAATTTATTTAGAATTTACTAAGTAATTTACTTAGAATTTATTGAAAAATTTACTGAGGCTTTACAGGAAATTCCCTAATTAATGTTCGAATAATTTACTGAGTGATGTACTGAGAATTAACAAAGTAATTCACGAAATTCTTTTTGAGAATTTTCTGAGCAATTTAGCAAGAATTTATGCAGAATTTTCTAGGAAATTATTGAAAATTTTCTGAGTAATTTATTTAGAATTTATTAAATAATTTGCTGAGAATTTACAGATAATTTACAAAGTAATTTATAGAGAATTTATTGAAAACTTAACGAGTAATTTATTTACGAATTTACGGAGTAATTTGCTGAATAATTTACTAAGAAATTACTTTGAATTTACCAAGAATTTATACAGAATTTTTGGAGAATTTATTCAGTAATTTACTGATTAATTCACAAAAAATATTCATGTAATTTTTTGAGAATTTTCTCAGAATTTTCTTATAAATTACTAAGAATTTGCTGAATAATTTATAGAGAATTTTACGTGTAATTTACTGAGAAATTTCCTGAGCAATTTAGTGAGAATTTACAAAGTAATTTACTGAGTAATTAACAGAGAATTTACCAATAATTTACTGAGTAATTTACAGAGAATTTATCGAGTAATTTACTGATAAATTACTGAATAATTCACTCATTAATTTCCTGAGAATTTAAGGAGTAATTTATTGAGAATTTACCCAGTAATTTGCTTAGAATTTATTAAATAATTTACAGATAATTTACTGTGTTATTTTCTTGGAATTTACAGAGTAATTTTGTAATAATTTACTGAGTAATTTACTAAGTAATTGACGAAGGATTTTTTGAGAACTTATCGATAATTAACTGAGTAATTTACTGGGAATTTACCTAGTAATTTACAGATAAATTTAGTGAGTAATTCACCGAATAATTTACTCAGTAAATTACTAAGAGTTTATTGAGAATTTACTGAGAATTTGTTGAGTAATTTTCTAGGAACTTACCAATCATTTACGAAGCAATTTACTGAGAATTTACAGAGTTATTTACCACGAATTTACTATAATTTTAATGGTAATTTGCTGAGTAATTTATTGACAATTTACTGTGAATTTAATGAGTAATTTACTCATAATTTATTGAGAATTTTCTTAGAATTTATTGAAAATTTTCAGAGTAATTTATTTTTTTATTTATTAAGTAATTCACCGATAATTAACCGAGTAATTCATAGAGAATTTATTGAAAATTTAAAGAATAATTTACCGAGTAATTTGCTGAGTAATTTTTTTAAAAAATTCTGTGAATTTACTGAGTAATTTACCTAGAATTTATACAAAATTTTCTGAGAATTTGAAGAGTCACTTACTCATAATTTACTGAGCAATTCACAAAAAAATTTCTAATGATTTTCTAAGAATTTACACAGGATTTTCTAAGAATTTACTGAATAATTTTGTGTGTAATTTATTGAGAATTTTACAGAGAATTTATTGAGTAATTTACGAAGAATTTACCGATAATTTACTGAGTAATTTATTGAGATTCTACTGCGAATTGACTAAGAAATTTACTGATAAATTGTTAAGTTGTTCACTGGGTAATTTAGTTGGAAATTTCTAAGTAATTTATTGAGAATTTACTGAACAAGTTACTAAGAATTTATTGATAATTTACTTAGACTTTCTGGATTAATTTATTTAGAATTTACTAAGTAATTTACTTAGAATTTATTGAAAAATTTACTGAGGCTTTACAGGAAATTCCCTAATTAATGTTCGAATAATTTACTGAGTGATGTACTGAGAATTAACAAAGTAATTCACGAAATTCTTTTTGAGAATTTACTGAGCAATTTAGCAAGAATTTATGCAGAATTTTCTAGGAAATTATTGAAAATTTTCTGAGTAATTTATTTAGAATTTATTAAATAATTTGCTGAGAATTTACAGATAATTTACAAAGTAATTTATAGAGAATTTATTGAAAACTTAACGAGTAATTTATTTACGAATTTACGGAGTAATTTGCTGAATAATTTACTAAGAAATTACTTTGAATTTACCAAGAATTTATACAGAATTTTTGGAGAATTTATTCAGTAATTTACTGATTAATTCACAAAAAATATTCATGTAATTTTTTGAGAATTTACTCAGAATTTTCTTATAAATTACTAAGAATTTGCCGAATAATTTATAGAGAATTTTACGTGTAATTTACTGAGAAATTTCCTGAGCAATTTAGTGAGAATTTACAAAGTAATTTACTGAGTAATTAACAGAGAATTTACCAATAATTTACTGAGTAATTTACAGAGAATTTATCGAGTAATTTACTGATAAATTACTGAATAATTCACTCATTAATTTACTGAGAATTTAAGGAGTAATTTATTGAGAATTTACCCAGTAATTTGCTTAGAGTTTATTAAATAATTTACAGATAATTTACTGTGTTATTTTCTTGGAATTTACAGAGTAATTTTGTAATAATTTACTGAGTAATTTACTAAGTAATTGACCAAGGATTTTTTGAGAACTTATCGATAATTAACTGAGTGATTTACTGGGAATTTACCTAGTAATTTACAGATAAATTTAGTGAGTAATTCACCGAATAATTTACTCAGTAAATTACTAAGAGTTTATTGAGAATTTACTGAGAATTTGTTGAGTAATTTTCTAGGAACTTACCAATCATTTACGAAGCAATTTACTGAGAATTTACAGAGTTATTTACCACGAATTTACTATAATTTTAATGGTAATTTGCTGAGTAATTTATTGACAATTTACTGTGAATTTAATGAGTAATTTACTCATAATTTATTGAGAATTTTCTTAGAATTTATTGAAAATTTTCAGAGTAATTTATTTTTTTATTTATTAAGTAATTCACCGATAATTAACCGAGTAATTCATAGAGAATTTATTGAAAATTTAAAGAATAATTTACCGAGTAATTTGCTGAGTAATTTTTTTAAAAAATTCTGTGAATTTACTGAGTAATTTACCTAGAATTTATACAAAATTTTCTGAGAATTTGCAGAGTCATTTACTCATAATTTACTGAGCAATTCACAAAAAAATTTCTAATGATTTTCTAAGAATTTACACAGGATTTTCTAAGAATTTACTGAATAATTTTGCGTGTAATTTATTGAGAATTTTACTGAGAATTTATTGAGTAATTTACTAAGAATCTACCGATAATTTACTGAGTAATTTATTGAGATTCTACTGCGAATTGACTAAGAAATTTACTGATAAATTGTTAAGTTGTTCACTGGGTAATTTAGTTGGAAATTTCTAAGTAATTTATTGAGAATTTACTGAATAAGTTACTAAGAATTTATTGATAATTTACTTAGACTTTCTGGATTAATTTATTTAGAATTTACTAAGTAATTTACTTAGAATTTATTGAAAAATTTACTGAGGCTTTACAGGAAATTCCCTAATTAATGTTCGAATAATTTACTGAGTGATGTACTGAGAATTAACAAAGTAATTCACGAAATTCTTTTTGAGAATTTACTGAGCAATTTAGCAAGAATTTATGCAGAATTTTCTAGGAAATTATTGAAAATTTTCTGAGTAATTTATTTAGAATTTATTAAATAATTTGCTGAGAATTTACAGATAATTTACAAAGTAATTTATAGAGAATTTATTGAAAACTTAACGAGTAATTTATTTACGAATTTACGGAGTAATTTGCTGAATAATTTACTAAGAAATTACTTTGAATTTACCAAGAATTTATACAGAATTTTTGGAGAATTTATTCAGTAATTTACTGATTAATTCACAAAAAATATTCATGTAATTTTTTGAGAATTTACTCAGAATTTTCTTATAAATTACTAAGAATTTGCCGAATAATTTATAGAGAATTTTACGTGTAATTTACTGAGAAATTTCCTGAGCAATTTAGTGAGAATTTACTAAGTAATTTACTGAGTAATTAACAGAGAATTTACCAATAATTTACTGAGTAATTTACAGAGAATTTATCGAGTAATTTACTGATAAATTACTGAATAATTCACTCATTAATTTACTGAGAATTTAAGGAGTAATTTATTGAGAATTTACCCAGTAATTTGCTTAGAGTTTATTAAATAATTTACAGATAATTTACTGTGTTATTTTCTTGGAATTTACAGAGTAATTTTGTAATAATTTACTGAGTAATTTACTAAGTAATTGACCAAGGATTTTTTGAGAACTTATCGATAATTAACTGAGTAATTTACTGGGAATTTACCTAGTAATTTACAGATAAATTTAGTGAGTAATTCACCGAATAATTTACTCAGTAAATTACTAAGAGTTTATTGAGAATTTACTGAGAATTTGTTGAGTAATTTTCTAGGAACTTACCAATCATTTACGAAGCAATTTACTGAGAATTTACAGAGTTATTTACCACGAATTTACTATAATTTTAATGGTAATTTGCTGAGTAATTTATTGACAATTTACTGTGAATTTAATGAGTAATTTACTCATAATTTATTGAGAATTTTCTTAGAATTTATTGAAAATTTTCAGAGTAATTTATTTTTTTATTTATTAAGTAATTCACCGATAATTAACCGAGTAATTCATAGAGAATTTATTGAAAATTTAAAGAATAATTTACCGAGTAATTTGCTGAGTAATTTTTTTAAAAAATTCTGTGAATTTACTGAGTAATTTACCTAGAATTTATACAAAATTTTCTGAGAATTTGCAGAGTCATTTACTCATAATTTACTGAGCAATTCACAAAAAAATTTCTAATGATTTTCTAAGAATTTACACAGGATTTTCTAAGAATTTACTGAATAATTTTGCGTGTAATTTATTGAGAATTTTACTGAGAATTTATTGAGTAATTTACTAAGAATCTACCGATAATTTACTGAGTAATTTATTGAGATTCTACTGCGAATTGACTAAGAAATTTACTGATAAATTGTTAAGTTGTTCACTGGGTAATTTAGTTGGAAATTTCTAAGTAATTTATTGAGAATTTACTGAATAAGTTACTAAGAATTTATTGATAATTTACTTAGACTTTCTGGATTAATTTATTTAGAATTTACTAAGTAATTTACTTAGAATTTATTGAAAAATTTACTGAGGCTTTACAGGAAATTCCCTAATTAATGTTCGAATAATTTACTGAGTGATGTACTGAGAATTAACAAAGTAATTCACGAAATTCTTTTTGAGAATTTACTGAGCAATTTAGCAAGAATTTATGCAGAATTTTCTAGGAAATTATTGAAAATTTTCTGAGTAATTTATTTAGAATTTATTAAATAATTTGCTGAGAATTTACAGATAATTTACAAAGTAATTTATAGAGAATTTATTGAAAACTTAACGAGTAATTTATTTACGAATTTACGGAGTAATTTGCTGAATAATTTACTAAGAAATTACTTTGAATTTACCAAGAATTTATACAGAATTTTTGGAGAATTTATTCAGTAATTTACTGATTAATTCACAAAAAATATTCATGTAATTTTTTGAGAATTTACTCAGAATTTTCTTATAAATTACTAAGAATTTGCCGAATAATTTATAGAGAATTTTACGTGTAATTTACTGAGAAATTTCCTGAGCAATTTAGTGAGAATTTACTAAGTAATTTACTGAGTAATTAACAGAGAATTTACCAATAATTTACTGAGTAATTTACAGAGAATTTATCGAGTAATTTACTGATAAATTACTGAATAATTCACTCATTAATTTACTGAGAATTTAAGGAGTAATTTATTGAGAATTTACCCAGTAATTTGCTTAGAGTTTATTAAATAATTTACAGATAATTTACTGTGTTATTTTCTTGGAATTTACAGAGTAATTTTGTAATAATTTACTGAGTAATTTACTAAGTAATTGACCAAGGATTTTTTGAGAACTTATCGATAATTAACTGAGTAATTTACTGGGAATTTACCTAGTAATTTACAGATAAATTTAGTGAGTAATTCACCGAATAATTTACTCAGTAAATTACTAAGAGTTTATTGAGAATTTACTGAGAATTTGTTGAGTAATTTTCTAGGAACTTACCAATCATTTACGAAGCAATTTACTGAGAATTTACAGAGTTATTTACCACGAATTTACTATAATTTTAATGGTAATTTGCTGAGTAATTTATTGACAATTTACTGTGAATTTAATGAGTAATTTACTCATAATTTATTGAGAATTTTCTTAGAATTTATTGAAAATTTTCAGAGTAATTTATTTTTTTATTTATTAAGTAATTCACCGATAATTAACCGAGTAATTCATAGAGAATTTATTGAAAATTTAAAGAATAATTTACCGAGTAATTTGCTGAGTAATTTTTTTAAAAAATTCTGTGAATTTACTGAGTAATTTACCTAGAATTTATACAAAATTTTCTGAGAATTTGCAGAGTCATTTACTCATAATTTACTGAGCAATTCACAAAAAAATTTCTAATGATTTTCTAAGAATTTACACAGGATTTTCTAAGAATTTACTGAATAATTTTGCGTGTAATTTATTGAGAATTTTACTGAGAATTTATTGAGTAATTTACTAAGAATCTACCGATAATTTACTGAGTAATTTATTGAGATTCTACTGCGAATTGACTAAGAAATTTACTGATAAATTGTTAAGTTGTTCACTGGGTAATTTAGTTGGAAATTTCTAAGTAATTTATTGAGAATTTACTGAATAAGTTACTAAGAATTTATTGATAATTTACTTAGACTTTCTGGATTAATTTATTTAGAATTTACTAAGTAATTTACTTAGAATTTATTGAAAAATTTACTGAGGCTTTACAGGAAATTCCCTAATTAATGTTCGAATAATTTACTGAGTGATGTACTGAGAATTAACAAAGTAATTCACGAAATTCTTTTTGAGAATTTACTGAGCAATTTAGCAAGAATTTATGCAGAATTTTCTAGGAAATTATTGAAAATTTTCTGAGTAATTTATTTAGAATTTATTAAATAATTTGCTGAGAATTTACAGATAATTTACAAAGTAATTTATAGAGAATTTATTGAAAACTTAACGAGTAATTTATTTACGAATTTACGGAGTAATTTGCTGAATAATTTACTAAGAAATTACTTTGAATTTACCAAGAATTTATACAGAATTTTTGGAGAATTTATTCAGTAATTTACTGATTAATTCACAAAAAATATTCATGTAATTTTTTGAGAATTTACTCAGAATTTTCTTATAAATTACTAAGAATTTGCCGAATAATTTATAGAGAATTTTACGTGTAATTTACTGAGAAATTTCCTGAGCAATTTAGTGAGAATTTACTAAGTAATTTACTGAGTAATTAACAGAGAATTTACCAATAATTTACTGAGTAATTTACAGAGAATTTATCGAGTAATTTACTGATAAATTACTGAATAATTCACTCATTAATTTACTGAGAATTTAAGGAGTAATTTATTGAGAATTTACCCAGTAATTTGCTTAGAGTTTATTAAATAATTTACAGATAATTTACTGTGTTATTTTCTTGGAATTTACAGAGTAATTTTGTAATAATTTACTGAGTAATTTACTAAGTAATTGACGAAGGATTTTTTGAGAACTTATCGATAATTAACTGAGTAATTTACTGGGAATTTACCTAGTAATTTACAGATAAATTTAGTGAGTAATTCACCGAATAATTTACTCAGTAAATTACTAAGAGTTTATTGAGAATTTACTGAGAATTTGTTGAGTAATTTTCTAGGAACTTACCAATCATTTACGAAGCAATTTACTGAGAATTTACAGAGTTATTTACCACGAATTTACTATAATTTTAATGGTAATTTGCTGAGTAATTTATTGACAATTTACTGTGAATTTAATGAGTAATTTACTCATAATTTATTGAGAATTTTCTTAGAATTTATTGAAAATTTTCAGAGTAATTTATTTTTTTATTTATTAAGTAATTCACCGATAATTAACCGAGTAATTCATAGAGAATTTATTGAAAATTTAAAGAATAATTTACCGAGTAATTTGCTGAGTAATTTTTTTAAAAAATTCTGTGAATTTACTGAGTAATTTACCTAGAATTTATACAAAATTTTCTGAGAATTTGCAGAGTCATTTACTCATAATTTACTGAGCAATTCACAAAAAAATTTCTAATGATTTTCTAAGAATTTACACAGGATTTTCTAAGAATTTTGCGTGTAATTTATTGAGAATTTTACTGAGAATTTATTGAGTAATTTACTAAGAATCTACCGATAATTTACTGAGTAATTTATTGAGATTCTACTGCGAATTGACTAAGAAATTTACTGATAAATTGTTAAGTTGTTCACTGGGTAATTTAGTTGGAAATTTCTAAGTAATTTATTGAGAATTTACTGAATAAGTTACTAAGAATTTATTGATAATTTACTTAGACTTTCTGGATTAATTTATTTAGAATTTACTAAGTAATTTACTTAGAATTTATTGAAAAATTTACTGAGGCTTTACAGGAAATTCCCTAATTAATGTTCGAATAATTTACTGAGTGATGTACTGAGAATTAACAAAGTAATTCACGAAATTCTTTTTGAGAATTTACTGAGCAATTTAGCAAGAATTTATGCAGAATTTTCTAGGAAATTATTGAAAATTTTCTGAGTAATTTATTTAGAATTTATTAAATAATTTACTGAGAATTTACAGATAATTTACAAAGTAATTTATAGAGAATTTATTGAAAACTTAACGAGTAATTTATTTACGAATTTACGGAGTAATTTGCTGAATAATTTACTAAGAAATTACTTTGAATTTACCAAGAATTTATACAGAATTTTTGGAGAATTTATTCAGTAATTTACTGATTAATTCACAAAAAATATTCATGTAATTTTTTGAGAATTTACTCAGAATTTTCTTATAAATTACTAAGAATTTGCCGAATAATTTATAGAGAATTTTACGTGTAATTTACTGAGAAATTTCCTGAGCAATTTAGTGAGAATTTACTAAGTAATTTACTGAGTAATTAACAGAGAATTTACCAATAATTTACTGAGTAATTTACAGAGAATTTATCGAGTAATTTACTGATAAATTACTGAATAATTCACTCATTAATTTACTGAGAATTTAAGGAGTAATTTATTGAGAATTTACCCAGTAATTTGCTTAGAGTTTATTAAATAATTTACAGATAATTTACTGTGTTATTTTCTTGGAATTTACAGAGTAATTTTGTAATAATTTACTGAGTAATTTACTAAGTAATTGACGAAGGATTTTTTGAGAACTTATCGATAATTAACTGAGTAATTTACTGGGAATTTACCTAGTAATTTACAGATAAATTTAGTGAGTAATTCACCGAATAATTTACTCAGTAAATTACTAAGAGTTTATTGAGAATTTACTGAGAATTTGTTGAGTAATTTTCTAGGAACTTACCAATCATTTACGAAGCAATTTACTGAGAATTTACAGAGTTATTTACCACGAATTTACTATAATTTTAATGGTAATTTGCTGAGTAATTTATTGACAATTTACTGTGAATTTAATGAGTAATTTACTCATAATTTATTGAGAATTTTCTTAGAATTTATTGAAAATTTTCAGAGTAATTTATTTTTTTATTTATTAAGTAATTCACCGATAATTAACCGAGTAATTCATAGAGAATTTATTGAAAATTTAAAGAATAATTTACCGAGTAATTTGCTGAGTAATTTTTTTAAAAAATTCTGTGAATTTACTGAGTAATTTACCTAGAATTTATACAAAATTTTCTGAGAATTTGCAGAGTCATTTACTCATAATTTACTGAGCAATTCACAAAAAAATTTCTAATGATTTTCTAAGAATTTACACAGGATTTTCTAAGAATTTTGCGTGTAATTTATTGAGAATTTTACTGAGAATTTATTGAGTAATTTACTAAGAATCTACCGATAATTTACTGAGTAATTTATTGAGATTCTACTGCGAATTGACTAAGAAATTTACTGATAAATTGTTAAGTTGTTCACTGGGTAATTTAGTTGGAAATTTCTAAGTAATTTATTGAGAATTTACTGAATAAGTTACTAAGAATTTATTGATAATTTACTTAGACTTTCTGGATTAATTTATTTAGAATTTACTAAGTAATTTACTTAGAATTTATTGAAAAATTTACTGAGGCTTTACAGGAAATTCCCTAATTAATGTTCGAATAATTTACTGAGTGATGTACTGAGAATTAACAAAGTAATTCACGAAATTCTTTTTGAGAATTTACTGAGCAATTTAGCAAGAATTTATGCAGAATTTTCTAGGAAATTATTGAAAATTTTCTGAGTAATTTATTTAGAATTTATTAAATAATTTACTGAGAATTTACAGATAATTTACAAAGTAATTTATAGAGAATTTATTGAAAACTTAACGAGTAATTTATTTACGAATTTACGGAGTAATTTGCTGAATAATTTACTAAGAAATTACTTTGAATTTACCAAGAATTTATACAGAATTTTTGGAGAATTTATTCAGTAATTTACTGATTAATTCACAAAAAATATTCATGTAATTTTTTGAGAATTTACTCAGAATTTTCTTATAAATTACTAAGAATTTGCCGAATAATTTATAGAGAATTTTACGTGTAATTTACTGAGAAATTTCCTGAGCAATTTAGTGAGAATTTACTAAGTAATTTACTGAGTAATTAACAGAGAATTTACCAATAATTTACTGAGTAATTTACAGAGAATTTATCGAGTAATTTACTGATAAATTACTGAATAATTCACTCATTAATTTACTGAGAATTTAAGGAGTAATTTATTGAGAATTTACCCAGTAATTTGCTTAGAGTTTATTAAATAATTTACAGATAATTTACTGTGTTATTTTCTTGGAATTTACAGAGTAATTTTGTAATAATTTACTGAGTAATTTACTAAGTAATTGACGAAGGATTTTTTGAGAACTTATCGATAATTAACTGAGTAATTTACTGGGAATTTACCTAGTAATTTACAGATAAATTTAGTGAGTAATTCACCGAATAATTTACTCAGTAAATTACTAAGAGTTTATTGAGAATTTACTGAGAATTTGTTGAGTAATTTTCTAGGAACTTACCAATCATTTACGAAGCAATTTACTGAGAATTTACAGAGTTATTTACCACGAATTTACTATAATTTTAATGGTAATTTGCTGAGTAATTTATTGACAATTTACTGTGAATTTAATGAGTAATTTACTCATAATTTATTGAGAATTTTCTTAGAATTTATTGAAAATTTTCAGAGTAATTTATTTTTTTATTTATTAAGTAATTCACCGATAATTAACCGAGTAATTCATAGAGAATTTATTGAAAATTTAAAGAATAATTTACCGAGTAATTTGCTGAGTAATTTTTTTAAAAAATTCTGTGAATTTACTGAGTAATTTACCTAGAATTTATACAAAATTTTCTGAGAATTTGCAGAGTCATTTACTCATAATTTACTGAGCAATTCACAAAAAAATTTCTAATGATTTTCTAAGAATTTACACAGGATTTTCTAAGAATTTTGCGTGTAATTTATTGAGAATTTTACTGAGAATTTATTGAGTAATTTACTAAGAATCTACCGATAATTTACTGAGTAATTTATTGAGATTCTACTGCGAATTGACTAAGAAATTTACTGATAAATTGTTAAGTTGTTCACTGGGTAATTTAGTTGGAAATTTCTAAGTAATTTATTGAGAATTTACTGAATAAGTTACTAAGAATTTATTGATAATTTACTTAGACTTTCTGGATTAATTTATTTAGAATTTACTAAGTAATTTACTTAGAATTTATTGAAAAATTTACTGAGGCTTTACAGGAAATTCCCTAATTAATGTTCGAATAATTTACTGAGTGATGTACTGAGAATTAACAAAGTAATTCACGAAATTCTTTTTGAGAATTTACTGAGCAATTTAGCAAGAATTTATGCAGAATTTTCTAGGAAATTATTGAAAATTTTCTGAGTAATTTATTTAGAATTTATTAAATAATTTACTGAGAATTTACAGATAATTTACAAAGTAATTTATAGAGAATTTATTGAAAACTTAACGAGTAATTTATTTACGAATTTACGGAGTAATTTGCTGAATAATTTACTAAGAAATTACTTTGAATTTACCAAGAATTTATACAGAATTTTTGGAGAATTTATTCAGTAATTTACTGATTAATTCACAAAAAATATTCATGTAATTTTTTGAGAATTTACTCAGAATTTTCTTATAAATTACTAAGAATTTGCCGAATAATTTATAGAGAATTTTACGTGTAATTTACTGAGAAATTTCCTGAGCAATTTAGTGAGAATTTACTAAGTAATTTACTGAGTAATTAACAGAGAATTTACCAATAATTTACTGAGTAATTTACAGAGAATTTATCGAGTAATTTACTGATAAATTACTGAATAATTCACTCATTAATTTACTGAGAATTTAAGGAGTAATTTATTGAGAATTTACCCAGTAATTTGCTTAGAGTTTACTAAATAATTTACAGATAATTTACTGTGTTATTTTCTTGGAATTTACAGAGTAATTTTGTAATAATTTACTGAGTAATTTACTAAGTAATTGACGAAGGATTTTTTGAGAACTTATCGATAATTAACTGAGTAATTTACTGGGAATTTACCTAGTAATTTACAGATAAATTTAGTGAGTAATTCACCGAATAATTTACTCAGTAAATTACTAAGAGTTTATTGAGAATTTACTGAGAATTTGTTGAGTAATTTTCTAGGAACTTACCAATCATTTACGAAGCAATTTACTGAGAATTTACAGAGTTATTTACCACGAATTTACTATAATTTTAATGGTAATTTGCTGAGTAATTTATTGACAATTTGCTGTGAATTTAATGAGTAATTTACTCATAATTTATTGAGAATTTTCTTAGAATTTATTGAAAATTTTCAGAGTAATTTATTTTTTTATTTATTAAGTAATTCACCGATAATTAACCGAGTAATTCATAGAGAATTTATTGAAAATTTAAAGAATAATTTACCGAGTAATTTGCTGAGTAATTTTTTTAAAAAATTCTGTGAATTTACTGAGTAATTTACCTAGAATTTATACAAAATTTTCTGAGAATTTGCAGAGTCATTTACTCATAATTTACTGAGCAATTCACAAAAAAATTTCTAATGATTTTCTAAGAATTTACACAGGATTTTCTAAGAATTTACTGAATAATTTTGCGTGTAATTTTACTGAGAATTTATTGAGTAATTTACTAAGAATCTACCGATAATTTACTGAGTAATTTATTGAGATTCTACTGCGAATTGACTAAGAAATTTACTGATAAATTGTTAAGTTGTTCACTGGGTAATTTAGTTGGAAATTTCTAAGTAATTTATTGAGAATTTACTGAATAAGTTACTAAGAATTTATTGATAATTTACTTAGACTTTCTGGATTAATTTATTTAGAATTTACTAAGTAATTTACTTAGAATTTATTGAAAAATTTACTGAGGCTTTACAGGAAATTCCCTAATTAATGTTCGAATAATTTACTGAGTGATGTACTGAGAATTAACAAAGTAATTCACGAAATTCTTTTTGAGAATTTACTGAGCAATTTAGCAAGAATTTATGCAGAATTTTCTAGGAAATTATTGAAAATTTTCTGAGTAATTTATTTAGAATTTATTAAATAATTTACTGAGAATTTACAGATAATTTACAAAGTAATTTATAGAGAATTTATTGAAAACTTAACGAGTAATTTATTTACGAATTTACGGAGTAATTTGCTGAATAATTTACTAAGAAATTACTTTGAATTTACCAAGAATTTATACAGAATTTTTGGAGAATTTATTCAGTAATTTACTGATTAATTCACAAAAAATATTCATGTAATTTTTTGAGAATTTACTCAGAATTTTCTTATAAATTACTAAGAATTTGCCGAATAATTTATAGAGAATTTTACGTGTAATTTACTGAGAAATTTCCTGAGCAATTTAGTGAGAATTTACTAAGTAATTTACTGAGTAATTAACAGAGAATTTACCAATAATTTACTGAGTAATTTACAGAGAATTTATCGAGTAATTTACTGATAAATTACTGAATAATTCACTCATTAATTTACTGAGAATTTAAGGAGTAATTTATTGAGAATTTACCCAGTAATTTGCTTAGAGTTTATTAAATAATTTACAGATAATTTACTGTGTTATTTTCTTGGAATTTACAGAGTAATTTTGTAATAATTTACTGAGTAATTTACTAAGTAATTGACGAAGGATTTTTTGAGAACTTATCGATAATTAACTGAGTAATTTACTGGGAATTTACCTAGTAATTTACAGATAAATTTAGTGAGTAATTCACCGAATAATTTACTCAGTAAATTACTAAGAGTTTATTGAGAATTTACTGAGAATTTGTTGAGTAATTTTCTAGGAACTTACCAATCATTTACGAAGCAATTTACTGAGAATTTACAGAGTTATTTACCACGAATTTACTATAATTTTAATGGTAATTTGCTGAGTAATTTATTGACAATTTGCTGTGAATTTAATGAGTAATTTACTCATAATTTATTGAGAATTTTCTTAGAATTTATTGAAAATTTTCAGAGTAATTTATTTTTTTATTTATTAAGTAATTCACCGATAATTAACCGAGTAATTCATAGAGAATTTATTGAAAATTTAAAGAATAATTTACCGAGTAATTTGCTGAGTAATTTTTTTAAAAAATTCTGTGAATTTACTGAGTAATTTACCTAGAATTTATACAAAATTTTCTGAGAATTTGCAGAGTCATTTACTCATAATTTACTGAGCAATTCACAAAAAAATTTCTAATGATTTTCTAAGAATTTACACAGGATTTTCTAAGAATTTACTGAATAATTTTGCGTGTAATTTTACTGAGAATTTATTGAGTAATTTACTAAGAATCTACCGATAATTTACTGAGTAATTTATTGAGATTCTACTGCGAATTGACTAAGAAATTTACTGATAAATTGTTAAGTTGTTCACTGGGTAATTTAGTTGGAAATTTCTAAGTAATTTATTGAGAATTTACTGAATAAGTTACTAAGAATTTATTGATAATTTACTTAGACTTTCTGGATTAATTTATTTAGAATTTACTAAGTAATTTACTTAGAATTTATTGAAAAATTTACTGAGGCTTTACAGGAAATTCCCTAATTAATGTTCGAATAATTTACTGAGTGATGTACTGAGAATTAACAAAGTAATTCACGAAATTCTTTTTGAGAATTTACTGAGCAATTTAGCAAGAATTTATGCAGAATTTTCTAGGAAATTATTGAAAATTTTCTGAGTAATTTATTTAGAATTTATTAAATAATTTACTGAGAATTTACAGATAATTTACAAAGTAATTTATAGAGAATTTATTGAAAACTTAACGAGTAATTTATTTACGAATTTACGGAGTAATTTGCTGAATAATTTACTAAGAAATTACTTTGAATTTACCAAGAATTTATACAGAATTTTTGGAGAATTTATTCAGTAATTTACTGATTAATTCACAAAAAATATTCATGTAATTTTTTGAGAATTTACTCAGAATTTTCTTATAAATTACTAAGAATTTGCCGAATAATTTATAGAGAATTTTACGTGTAATTTACTGAGAAATTTCCTGAGCAATTTAGTGAGAATTTACTAAGTAATTTACTGAGTAATTAACAGAGAATTTACCAATAATTTACTGAGTAATTTACAGAGAATTTATCGAGTAATTTACTGATAAATTACTGAATAATTCACTCATTAATTTACTGAGAATTTAAGGAGTAATTTATTGAGAATTTACCCAGTAATTTGCTTAGAGTTTATTAAATAATTTACAGATAATTTACTGTGTTATTTTCTTGGAATTTACAGAGTAATTTTGTAATAATTTACTGAGTAATTTACTAAGTAATTGACGAAGGATTTTTTGAGAACTTATCGATAATTAACTGAGTAATTTACTGGGAATTTACCTAGTAATTTACAGATAAATTTAGTGAGTAATTCACCGAATAATTTACTCAGTAAATTACTAAGAGTTTATTGAGAATTTACTGAGAATTTGTTGAGTAATTTTCTAGGAACTTACCAATCATTTACGAAGCAATTTACTGAGAATTTACAGAGTTATTTACCACGAATTTACTATAATTTTAATGGTAATTTGCTGAGTAATTTATTGACAATTTGCTGTGAATTTAATGAGTAATTTACTCATAATTTATTGAGAATTTTCTTAGAATTTATTGAAAATTTTCAGAGTAATTTATTTTTTTATTTATTAAGTAATTCACCGATAATTAACCGAGTAATTCATAGAGAATTTATTGAAAATTTAAAGAATAATTTACCGAGTAATTTGCTGAGTAATTTTTTTAAAAAATTCTGTGAATTTACTGAGTAATTTACCTAGAATTTATACAAAATTTTCTGAGAATTTGCAGAGTCATTTACTCATAATTTACTGAGCAATTCACAAAAAAATTTCTAATGATTTTCTAAGAATTTACACAGGATTTTCTAAGAATTTTGCGTGTAATTTATTGAGAATTTTACTGAGAATTTATTGAGTAATTTACTAAGAATCTACCGATAATTTACTGAGTAATTTATTGAGATTCTACTGCGAATTGACTAAGAAATTTACTGATAAATTGTTAAGTTGTTCACTGGGTAATTTAGTTGGAAATTTCTAAGTAATTTATTGAGAATTTACTGAATAAGTTACTAAGAATTTATTGATAATTTACTTAGACTTTCTGGATTAATTTATTTAGAATTTACTAAGTAATTTACTTAGAATTTATTGAAAAATTTACTGAGGCTTTACAGGAAATTCCCTAATTAATGTTCGAATAATTTACTGAGTGATGTACTGAGAATTAACAAAGTAATTCACGAAATTCTTTTTGAGAATTTACTGAGCAATTTAGCAAGAATTTATGCAGAATTTTCTAGGAAATTATTGAAAATTTTCTGAGTAATTTATTTAGAATTTATTAAATAATTTACTGAGAATTTACAGATAATTTACAAAGTAATTTATAGAGAATTTATTGAAAACTTAACTAGTAATTTATTTACGAATTTACGGAGTAATTTGCTGAATAATTTACTAAGAAATTACTTTGAATTTACCAAGAATTTATACAGAATTTTTGGAGAATTTATTCAGTAATTTACTGATTAATTCACAAAAAATATTCATGTAATTTTTTGAGAATTTACTCAGAATTTTCTTATAAATTACTAAGAATTTGCCGAATAATTTATAGAGAATTTTACGTGTAATTTACTGAGAAATTTCCTGAGCAATTTAGTGAGAATTTACTAAGTAATTTACTGAGTAATTAACAGAGAATTTACCAATAATTTACTGAGTAATTTACAGAGAATTTATCGAGTAATTTACTGATAAATTACTGAATAATTCACTCATTAATTTACTGAGAATTTAAGGAGTAATTTATTGAGAATTTACCCAGTAATTTGCTTAGAGTTTATTAAATAATTTACAGATAATTTACTGTGTTATTTTCTTGGAATTTACAGAGTAATTTTGTAATAATTTACTGAGTAATTTACTAAGTAATTGACGAAGGATTTTTTGAGAACTTATCGATAATTAACTGAGTAATTTACTGGGAATTTACCTAGTAATTTACAGATAAATTTAGTGAGTAATTCACCGAATAATTTACTCAGTAAATTACTAAGAGTTTATTGAGAATTTACTGAGAATTTGTTGAGTAATTTTCTAGGAACTTACCAATCATTTACGAAGCAATTTACTGAGAATTTACAGAGTTATTTACCACGAATTTACTATAATTTTAATGGTAATTTGCTGAGTAATTTATTGACAATTTGCTGTGAATTTAATGAGTAATTTACTCATAATTTATTGAGAATTTTCTTAGAATTTATTGAAAATTTTCAGAGTAATTTATTTTTTTATTTATTAAGTAATTCACCGATAATTAACCGAGTAATTCATAGAGAATTTATTGAAAATTTAAAGAATAATTTACCGAGTAATTTGCTGAGTAATTTTTTTAAAAAATTCTGTGAATTTACTGAGTAATTTACCTAGAATTTATACAAAATTTTCTGAGAATTTGCAGAGTCATTTACTCATAATTTACTGAGCAATTCACAAAAAAATTTCTAATGATTTTCTAAGAATTTACACAGGATTTTCTAAGAATTTTGCGTGTAATTTATTGAGAATTTTACTGAGAATTTATTGAGTAATTTACTAAGAATCTACCGATAATTTACTGAGTAATTTATTGAGATTCTACTGCGAATTGACTAAGAAATTTACTGATAAATTGTTAAGTTGTTCACTGGGTAATTTAGTTGGAAATTTCTAAGTAATTTATTGAGAATTTACTGAATAAGTTACTAAGAATTTATTGATAATTTACTTAGACTTTCTGGATTAATTTATTTAGAATTTACTAAGTAATTTACTTAGAATTTATTGAAAAATTTACTGAGGCTTTACAGGAAATTCCCTAATTAATGTTCGAATAATTTACTGAGTGATGTACTGAGAATTAACAAAGTAATTCACGAAATTCTTTTTGAGAATTTACTGAGCAATTTAGCAAGAATTTATGCAGAATTTTCTAGGAAATTATTGAAAATTTTCTGAGTAATTTATTTAGAATTTATTAAATAATTTACTGAGAATTTACAGATAATTTACAAAGTAATTTATAGAGAATTTATTGAAAACTTAACTAGTAATTTATTTACGAATTTACGGAGTAATTTGCTGAATAATTTACTAAGAAATTACTTTGAATTTACCAAGAATTTATACAGAATTTTTGGAGAATTTATTCAGTAATTTACTGATTAATTCACAAAAAATATTCATGTAATTTTTTGAGAATTTACTCAGAATTTTCTTATAAATTACTAAGAATTTGCCGAATAATTTATAGAGAATTTTACGTGTAATTTACTGAGAAATTTCCTGAGCAATTTAGTGAGAATTTACTAAGTAATTTACTGAGTAATTAACAGAGAATTTACCAATAATTTACTGAGTAATTTACAGAGAATTTATCGAGTAATTTACTGATAAATTACTGAATAATTCACTCATTAATTTACTGAGAATTTAAGGAGTAATTTATTGAGAATTTACCCAGTAATTTGCTTAGAGTTTATTAAATAATTTACAGATAATTTACTGTGTTATTTTCTTGGAATTTACAGAGTAATTTTGTAATAATTTACTGAGTAATTTACTAAGTAATTGACGAAGGATTTTTTGAGAACTTATCGATAATTAACTGAGTAATTTACTGGGAATTTACCTAGTAATTTACAGATAAATTTAGTGAGTAATTCACCGAATAATTTACTCAGTAAATTACTAAGAGTTTATTGAGAATTTACTGAGAATTTGTTGAGTAATTTTCTAGGAACTTACCAATCATTTACGAAGCAATTTACTGAGAATTTACAGAGTTATTTACCACGAATTTACTATAATTTTAATGGTAATTTGCTGAGTAATTTATTGACAATTTACTGTGAATTTAATGAGTAATTTACTCATAATTTATTGAGAATTTTCTTAGAATTTATTGAAAATTTTCAGAGTAATTTATTTTTTTATTTATTAAGTAATTCACCGATAATTAACCGAGTAATTCATAGAGAATTTATTGAAAATTTAAAGAATAATTTACCGAGTAATTTGCTGAGTAATTTTTTTAAAAAATTCTGTGAATTTACTGAGTAATTTACCTAGAATTTATACAAAATTTTCTGAGAATTTGCAGAGTCATTTACTCATAATTTACTGAGCAATTCACAAAAAAATTTCTAATGATTTTCTAAGAATTTACACAGGATTTTCTAAGAATTTACTGAATAATTTATTGAGAATTTTACTGAGAATTTATTGAGTAATTTACTAAGAATCTACCGATAATTTACTGAGTAATTTATTGAGATTCTACTGCGAATTGACTAAGAAATTTACTGATAAATTGTTAAGTTGTTCACTGGGTAATTTAGTTGGAAATTTCTAAGTAATTTATTGAGAATTTACTGAATAAGTTACTAAGAATTTATTGATAATTTACTTAGACTTTCTGGATTAATTTATTTAGAATTTACTAAGTAATTTACTTAGAATTTATTGAAAAATTTACTGAGGCTTTACAGGAAATTCCCTAATTAATGTTCGAATAATTTACTGAGTGATGTACTGAGAATTAACAAAGTAATTCACGAAATTCTTTTTGAGAATTTACTGAGCAATTTAGCAAGAATTTATGCAGAATTTTCTAGGAAATTATTGAAAATTTTCTGAGTAATTTATTTAGAATTTATTAAATAATTTACTGAGAATTTACAGATAATTTACAAAGTAATTTATAGAGAATTTATTGAAAACTTAACGAGTAATTTATTTACGAATTTACGGAGTAATTTGCTGAATAATTTACTAAGAAATTACTTTGAATTTACCAAGAATTTATACAGAATTTTTGGAGAATTTATTCAGTAATTTACTGATTAATTCACAAAAAATATTCATGTAATTTTTTGAGAATTTACTCAGAATTTTCTTATAAATTACTAAGAATTTGCCGAATAATTTATAGAGAATTTTACGTGTAATTTACTGAGAAATTTCCTGAGCAATTTAGTGAGAATTTACTAAGTAATTTACTGAGTAATTAACAGAGAATTTACCAATAATTTACTGAGTAATTTACAGAGAATTTATCGAGTAATTTACTGATAAATTACTGAATAATTCACTCATTAATTTACTGAGAATTTAAGGAGTAATTTATTGAGAATTTACCCAGTAATTTGCTTAGAGTTTATTAAATAATTTACAGATAATTTACTGTGTTATTTTCTTGGAATTTACAGAGTAATTTTGTAATAATTTACTGAGTAATTTACTAAGTAATTGACGAAGGATTTTTTGAGAACTTATCGATAATTAACTGAGTAATTTACTGGGAATTTACCTAGTAATTTACAGATAAATTTAGTGAGTAATTCACCGAATAATTTACTCAGTAAATTACTAAGAGTTTATTGAGAATTTACTGAGAATTTGTTGAGTAATTTTCTAGGAACTTACCAATCATTTACGAAGCAATTTACTGAGAATTTACAGAGTTATTTACTAATGGTAATTTGCTGAGTAATTATTGACAATTTACTGTGAATTAATGAGTAATTTACTCATAATTTATTGAGAATTTTCTTAGAATTTATTGAAAATTTCAGAGTAATTTATTTTTTATTTATTAAGTAATTCACCGATAATTAACCGAGTAATTCATAGAGAATTTATTGAAAATTTAAAGAATAATTTACCGAGTAATTTGCTGAGTAATTTTTTTTAAAAAATTCTGTGAATTTACTGAGTAATTTACCTAGAATTATACAAAATTTTCTGAGAATTTGCAGAGTCATTTACTCATAATTACTGAGCAATTCACAAAAAAAATTTTCTAAGAATTTACACAGGATTTTCTAAGAATTTACTGAATAATTTTCTGAGAATTTTGCGTGTAATTTATTGAGAATTTTACTGAGAATTTATTGAGTAATTTACTAGAAATCTACCGATAATTTACTGAGTAATTTATTGAGATTCTACTGCGAATTGACTAAGAAATTTACTGATAAATTGTTAAGTTGTTCACTGGGTAATTTAGTTGAAATTTCTAAGTAATATTTATTGAGAATTTACTGAATAAGTTACTAAGAATTTATTGATAATTTACTTAGACTTTCTGGATTAATTTATTTAGAATTTACTAAGTAATTTACTTAGAATTTATTGAAAAATTTACTGAGGCTTTACAGGAAATTCACTAATTAATGTTCGAATAATTTACTGAGTGATGTACTGAGAATTAAACAAAGTAATTCACGAAATTCTTTTTGAGAATTTACTGAGCAATTTAGCAAGAATTTATGCAGAATTTTCTAGGAAATTATTGAAAATTTTCTGAGTAATTTATTTAGAATTTATTAAATAATTTACTGAGAATTTACAGATAATTTACAAAGTAATTTATAGAGAATTTACTGAAAACTTAACGAGTAATTTATTTACGAATTTACGGAGTAATTTGCTGAATAATTTACTAAGAAATTACTTTGAATTTACCAAGAATTTATACAGAATTTTTGGAGAATTTATTCAGTAATTTACTGATTAATTCACAAAAAATATTCATGTAATTTTTTGAGAATTTACTCAGAATTTTCTTATAAATTACTAAGAATTTGCTGAATAATTTATAGAGAATTTTACGTGTAATTACTGAGAAATTTCCTGAGCAATTTAGTGAGAATTTACTAAGTAATTTACTGAGTAATTAACAGAGAATTTACCAATAATTTACTGAGTAATTACAGAGATTTATCGAGTAATTTACTGATAAATTACTGAATAATTCACTCATTAATTTACTGAGAATTTAAGGAGTAATTTATTGAGAATTTACCCAGTAATTTGCTTAGAATTTATTAAATAATTTACAGATAATTTACTGTGTTATTTTCTTGGAATTACAGAGTAATTTTGTAATAATTTGCTGAGTAATTTACTAAGTAATTGACGAAGGATTTTTTGAGAACTTATCGATAATTAACTGAGTAATTTACTGGGAATTTACCTAGTAATTTACAGATAAATTTAGTGAGTAATTCACCGAATAATTTACTCAGTAAATTACTAAGAGTTTATTGAGAATTTACTGAGAATTTGTTTGAGTAATTTTCTAGGAAACTTACCAATCATTTACGAAGCAATTTACTGAGAATTTACAGAGTTATTTACCACGAATTTACTATAATTTTAATGGTAATTTGCTGAGTAATTTATTGACAATTTACTGTGAATTTAATGAGTAATTTACTCATAATTTATTGAGAATTTTCTTAGAATTTATTGAAAATTTCAGAGTAATTTATTTTTTATTTATTAAGTAATTCACCGATAATTAACCGAGTAATTCATAGAGAATTTATTGAAAATTTAAAGAATAATTTACCGAGTAATTTGCTGAGTATTTTTTTAAAAAATTCTGTGAATTTACTGAGTAATTTACCTAGAATTTATACAAAATTTTCTGAGAATTTGCAGAGTCATTTACTCATAATTTACTGAGCAATTCACAAAAAAAAATTTCTAAGAATTTACACAGGATTTTCTAAGAATTTACTGAATAATTTTCTGAGAATTTTGCGTGTAATTTATTGAGAATTTTACTGAGAATTTATTGAGTAATTTACTAAGAATCTACCGATAATTTACTGAGTAATTTATTGAGATTCTACTGCGAATTGACTAAGAAATTTACTGATAAATTGTTAAGTTGTTCACTGGGTAATTTAGTTGGAAATTTCTAAGTAATTTATTGAGAATTACTGAATAAGTTACTAAGAATTTATTGATAATTTACTTAGACTTTCTGGATTAATTTATTTAGAATTTACTAAGTAATTTACTTAGAATTTATTGAAAATTTACTGAGGCTTTACAGGAAATCACTAATTAATGTTCGAATAATTTACTGAGTGATGTACTGAGAATTAACAAAGTAATTCACGAAATTCTTTTTGAGAATTTACTGAGCAATTTAGCAAGAATTTATGCAGAATTTTCTAGGAAATTATTGAAAATTTTCTGAGTAATTTATTTAGAATTTATTAAATAATTTACTGAGAATTTACAGTAATTTTACAAAGTAATTTATAGAGAATTTACTGAAAACTTAACGAGTAAATTTATTTACGAATTTACGGAGTAATTTGCTGAATAATTTACTAAGAAATACTTTGAATTTACCAAGAATTTATACAGAATTTTTGGAGAATTTATTCAGTAATTTACTGATTAATTCACAAAAAATATTCATGTAATTTTTTGAGAATTTACTCAGAATTTTCTTATAAATTACTAAGAATTTGCTGAATAATTTATAGAGAATTTTACGTGTAATTTACTGAGAAATTTCCTGAGCAATTTAGTGAGAATTTACTAAGTAATTTACTGAGTAATTAACAGAGAATTTACCAATAATTTACTGAGTAATTTACAGAGAATTTATCGAGTAATTTACTGATAAATTACTGAATAATTCACTCATTAATTTACTGAGAATTTAAGGAGTAATTTATTGAGAATTACCCAGTAATTTGCTTAGAATTTATTAAATAATTTACAGATAATTTACTGTGTTATTTTCTTGGAATTTACAGAGTAATTTTGTAATAATTTGCTGAGTAATTTACTAAGTAATTGACGAAGGATTTTTTGAGAACTTATCGATAATTAACTGAGTAATTTACTGGGAATTACCTAGTAATTTACAGATAAATTTAGTGAGTAATTCACCGAATAATTTACTCAGTAAATTACTAAGAGTTTATTGAGAATTTACTGAGAATTTGTTGAGTAATTTTCTAGGAACTTACCAATCATTTACGAAGCAATTTACTGAGAATTTACAGAGTTATTTACCACGAATTTACTATAAATTTTAATGGTAATTTGCTGAGTAATTTTATTGACAATTTACTGTGAATTTAATGAGTAATTTACTCATAATTTATTGAGAATTTTCTTAGAATTTATTGAAAATTTTCAGAGTAATTTATTTTTTATTTATTAAGTAATTCACCGATAATTAACCGAGTAATTCATAGAGAATTTATTGAAAATTTAAAGAATAATTTACCGAGTAATTTGCTGAGTAATTTTTTTAAAAAATTCTGTGAATTTACTGAGTAATTTACCTAGAATTATACAAAATTTTCTGAGAATTTGCAGAGTCATTTACTCATAATTTACTGAGCAATTCACAAAAAAAAATTTCTAAGAATTTACACAGGATTTTCTAAGAATTTACCTGAATAATTTTCTGAGAATTTTGCGTGTAATTTATTGAGAATTTTACTGAGAATTTATTGAGTAATTTACTAAGAATCTACCGATAATTTACTGAGTAATTTATTGAGATTCTACTGCGAATTGACTAAGAAATTTACTGATAAATTGTTAAGTTGTTCACTGGGTAATTTAGTTGGAAATTTCTAAGTAATTTATTGAGAATTACTGAATAAGTTACTAAGAATTTATTGATAATTTACTTAGACTTTCTGGATTAATTTATTTAGAATTTACTAAGTAATTTACTTAGAATTTATGAAAATTTACTGAGGCTTTACAGGAAATTCACTAATTTAATGTTCGAATAATTTACTGAGTGATGTACTGAGAATTAACAAAGTAATTCACGAAATTCTTTTTGAGAATTTACTGAGCAATTTAGCAAGAATTTATGCAGAATTTTCTAGAAATTATTGAAAATTTTCTGAGTAATTTATTTAGAATTTATTAAATAATTTACTGAGAATTTACAGATAATTTACAAAGTAATTTATAGAGAATTTACTGAAAACTTAACGAGTAATTTATTTACGAATTTACGGAGTAATTTGCTGAATAATTTACTAAGAAATTACTTTGAATTTACCAAGAATTTATACAGAATTTTTGGAGAATTTATTCAGTAATTTACTGATTAATTCACAAAAAATTTCATGTAATTTTTTGAGAATTTACTCAGAATTTTCTTATAAATTACTAAGAATTTGCTGAATAATTTATAAGAGAATTTTACGTGTAATTTACTGAGAAATTTCCTGAGCAATTTAGTGAGAATTTACTAAGTAATTTACTGAGTAATTAACAGAGAATTTACCAATAATTTACTGAGTAATTTACAGAGAATTATCGAGTAATTTACTGATAAATTACTGAATAATTCACTCATTAATTTACTGAGAATTTAAGGAGTAATTTATTGAGAATTTACCCAGTAATTTGCTTAGAATTTATTAAATAATTTACAGATAATTTACTGTGTATTTTCTTGGAATTTACAGAGTAATTTTGTAATAATTTGCTGAGTAATTTACTAAGTAATTGACGAAGGATTTTTTGAGAACTTATCGATAATTAACTGAGTAATTTACTGGGAATTTACCTAGTAATTTACAGATAAATTTAGTGAGTAATTCACCGAATAATTTACTCAGTAAATTACTAAGAGTTTATTGAGAATTTACTGAGAATTTGTTGAGTATTTCTAGTACTTACCAATCATTTACGAAGCAATTTACTGAGAATTTACAGAGTTATTTACCACGAATTTACTATAATTTTAATGGTAATTGCTGAGTAATTTTATTGACAATTACTGTGAATTTTAATGAGTAATTTACTCATAATTTATTGAGAATTTTCTTAGAATTTATTGAAAATTTTCAGAGTAATTTATTTTTTATTTATTAAGTAATTCACCGATAATTAACGAGTAATTCATAGAGAATTTATTGAAAATTTAAAGATTAATTTACCGAGTAATTTGCTGAGTAATTTTTTTTAAAAAAATTCTGTGAATTTACTGAGTAATATTACCTAGAATTTATACAAAATTTTCTGAGAATTTGCAGAGTCATTTACTCATAATTTACTGAGCAATTCACAAAAAAAATTTCTAAGAATTTACACAGGATTTTCTAAGAATTTACTGAATAATTCTGAGAATTTTTGCGTGTATTTATTGAGATTTTTACTGAGAATTTATTGAGTAATTTACTGAAGAATCTACCGATAATTTACTGAGTAATTATTGAGATTCTACTGCGAATTGACTAAGAAATTTACTGATAAATTTGTTAAGTTGTTCACTGGGTAATTTAGTTGGAAATTTCTAAGTATTTATTGAGAATTTACTGAATAAGTTACTAAGAATTTATTGATAATTTACTTAGACTTTCTGGATTAATTATTTAGAATTTACTAAGTATTTACTTAGAATTTATTGAAAAATTACTGAGGCTTTACAGGAAATTCGACTAATTAATGTTCGAATAAGTATACTGAGTGATGTACTGAGAATTAACAAGTAATTCACGAAATTCTTTTTGAGAATTTACTGAGCAATTTAGCAAGAATTTATGCAGAATTTCTAGGAAATTATTGAAAATTTTCTGAGTAATTTATTTAGAATTTATTAAATAATTTACTGAGAATTTACAGATAATTTACAAAGTAATTTAGAGAATTTACTGAAAACTTAACGAGTAATTTATTTACGAATTTACGGAGTAATTTGCTGAATAATTTACTAAGAAATTACTTTGAATTTACCAAGAATTTATACAGAATTTTTGGAGAATTTATTCAGTAATTTACTGATTAATTCACAAAAAATATTCATGTAATTTTTTGAGAATTTACTCAGAATTTTCTTATAAATTACTAAGAATTTGCTGAATAATTTATAGAGAATTTTACGTGTAATTTACTGAGAAATTTCCTGAGCAATTTAGTGAGAATTTACTAAGTAATTTACTGAGTAATTAACAGAGAATTTACCAATAATTTACTGAGTAATTTACAGAGAATTTATCGAGTAATTTACTGATAAATTACTGAATAATTCACTCATTAATTTACTGAGAATTTAAGGAGTAATTTATTGAGAATTTACCCAGTAATTTGCTTAGAATTTATTAAATAATTTACAGATAATTTACTGTGTTATTTTCTTGGAATTTACAGAGTAATTTTGTAATAATTTGCTGAGTAATTTACTAAGTAATTGACGAAGGATTTTTTGAGAACTTATCGATAATTAACTGAGTAATTTACTGGGAATTTACCTAGTAATTTACAGATAAATTTAGTGAGTAATTCACCGAATAATTTACTCAGTAAATTACTAAGAGTTTATTGAGAATTTACTGAGAATTTGTTGAGTAATTTTCTAGGAACTTACCAATCATTTACGAAGCAATTTACTGAGAATTTACAGAGTTATTTACCACGAATTTACTATAATTTTAATGGTAATTTGCTGAGTAATTTATTGACAATTTACTGTGAATTTAATGAGTAATTTACTCATAATTTATTGAGAATTTTCTTAGAATTTATTGAAAATTTTCAGAGTAATTTATTTTTTTATTTATTAAGTAATTCACCGATAATTAACCGAGTAATTCATAGAGAATTTATTGAAAATTTAAAGAATAATTTACCGAGTAATTTGCTGAGTAATTTTTTTAAAAAATTCTGTGAATTTACTGAGTAATTTACCTAGAATTTATACAAAATTTTCTGAGAATTTGCAGAGTCATTTACTCATAATTTACTGAGCAATTCACAAAAAAAAATTTCTAAGAATTTACACAGGATTTTCTAAGAATTTACTGAATAATTTTCTGAGAATTTTGCGTGTAATTTATTGAGAATTTTACTGAGAATTTATTGAGTAATTTACTAAGAATCTACCGATAATTTACTGAGTAATTTATTGAGATTCTACTGCGAATTGACTAAGAAATTTACTGATAAATTGTTAAGTTGTTCACTGGGTAATTTAGTTGGAAATTTCTAAGTAATTTATTGAGAATTTACTGAATAAGTTACTAAGAATTTATTGATAATTTACTTAGACTTTCTGGATTAATTTATTTAGAATTTACTAAGTAATTTACTTAGAATTTATTGAAAAATTTACTGAGGCTTTACAGGAAATTCACTAATTAATGTTCGAATAATTTACTGAGTGATGTACTGAGAATTAACAAAGTAATTCACGAAATTCTTTTTGAGAATTTACTGAGCAATTTAGCAAGAATTTATGCAGAATTTTCTAGGAAATTATTGAAAATTTTCTGAGTAATTTATTTAGAATTTATTAAATAATTTACTGAGAATTTACAGATAATTTACAAAGTAATTTATAGAGAATTTACTGAAAACTTAACGAGTAATTTATTTACGAATTTACGGAGTAATTTGCTGAATAATTTACTAAGAAATTACTTTGAATTTACCAAGAATTTATACAGAATTTTTGGAGAATTTATTCAGTAATTTACTGATTAATTCACAAAAAATATTCATGTAATTTTTTGAGAATTTACTCAGAATTTTCTTATAAATTACTAAGAATTTGCTGAATAATTTATAGAGAATTTTACGTGTAATTTACTGAGAAATTTCCTGAGCAATTTAGTGAGAATTTACTAAGTAATTTACTGAGTAATTAACAGAGAATTTACCAATAATTTACTGAGTAATTTACAGAGAATTTATCGAGTAATTTACTGATAAATTACTGAATAATTCACTCATTAATTTACTGAGAATTTAAGGAGTAATTTATTGAGAATTTACCCAGTAATTTGCTTAGAATTTATTAAATAATTTACAGATAATTTACTGTGTTATTTTCTTGGAATTTACAGAGTAATTTTGTAATAATTTGCTGAGTAATTTACTAAGTAATTGACGAAGGATTTTTTGAGAACTTATCGATAATTAACTGAGTAATTTACTGGGAATTTACCTAGTAATTTACAGATAAATTTAGTGAGTAATTCACCGAATAATTTACTCAGTAAATTACTAAGAGTTTATTGAGAATTTACTGAGAATTTGTTGAGTAATTTTCTAGGAACTTACCAATCATTTACGAAGCAATTTACTGAGAATTTACAGAGTTATTTACCACGAATTTACTATAATTTTAATGGTAATTTGCTGAGTAATTTATTGACAATTTACTGTGAATTTAATGAGTAATTTACTCATAATTTATTGAGAATTTTCTTAGAATTTATTGAAAATTTTCAGAGTAATTTATTTTTTTATTTATTAAGTAATTCACCGATAATTAACCGAGTAATTCATAGAGAATTTATTGAAAATTTAAAGAATAATTTACCGAGTAATTTGCTGAGTAATTTTTTTAAAAAATTCTGTGAATTTACTGAGTAATTTACCTAGAATTTATACAAAATTTTCTGAGAATTTGCAGAGTCATTTACTCATAATTTACTGAGCAATTCACAAAAAAAAATTTCTAAGAATTTACACAGGATTTTCTAAGAATTTACTGAATAATTTTCTGAGAATTTTGCGTGTAATTTATTGAGAATTTTACTGAGAATTTATTGAGTAATTTACTAAGAATCTACCGATAATTTACTGAGTAATTTATTGAGATTCTACTGCGAATTGACTAAGAAATTTACTGATAAATTGTTAAGTTGTTCACTGGGTAATTTAGTTGGAAATTTCTAAGTAATTTATTGAGAATTTACTGAATAAGTTACTAAGAATTTATTGATAATTTACTTAGACTTTCTGGATTAATTTATTTAGAATTTACTAAGTAATTTACTTAGAATTTATTGAAAAATTTACTGAGGCTTTACAGGAAATTCACTAATTAATGTTCGAATAATTTACTGAGTGATGTACTGAGAATTAACAAAGTAATTCACGAAATTCTTTTTGAGAATTTACTGAGCAATTTAGCAAGAATTTATGCAGAATTTTCTAGGAAATTATTGAAAATTTTCTGAGTAATTTATTTAGAATTTATTAAATAATTTACTGAGAATTTACAGATAATTTACAAAGTAATTTATAGAGAATTTACTGAAAACTTAACGAGTAATTTATTTACGAATTTACGGAGTAATTTGCTGAATAATTTACTAAGAAATTACTTTGAATTTACCAAGAATTTATACAGAATTTTTGGAGAATTTATTCAGTAATTTACTGATTAATTCACAAAAAATATTCATGTAATTTTTTGAGAATTTACTCAGAATTTTCTTATAAATTACTAAGAATTTGCTGAATAATTTATAGAGAATTTTACGTGTAATTTACTGAGAAATTTCCTGAGCAATTTAGTGAGAATTTACTAAGTAATTTACTGAGTAATTAACAGAGAATTTACCAATAATTTACTGAGTAATTTACAGAGAATTTATCGAGTAATTTACTGATAAATTACTGAATAATTCACTCATTAATTTACTGAGAATTTAAGGAGTAATTTATTGAGAATTTACCCAGTAATTTGCTTAGAATTTATTAAATAATTTACAGATAATTTACTGTGTTATTTTCTTGGAATTTACAGAGTAATTTTGTAATAATTTGCTGAGTAATTTACTAAGTAATTGACGAAGGATTTTTTGAGAACTTATCGATAATTAACTGAGTAATTTACTGGGAATTTACCTAGTAATTTACAGATAAATTTAGTGAGTAATTCACCGAATAATTTACTCAGTAAATTACTAAGAGTTTATTGAGAATTTACTGAGAATTTGTTGAGTAATTTTCTAGGAACTTACCAATCATTTACGAAGCAATTTACTGAGAATTTACAGAGTTATTTACCACGAATTTACTATAATTTTAATGGTAATTTGCTGAGTAATTTATTGACAATTTACTGTGAATTTAATGAGTAATTTACTCATAATTTATTGAGAATTTTCTTAGAATTTATTGAAAATTTTCAGAGTAATTTATTTTTTTATTTATTAAGTAATTCACCGATAATTAACCGAGTAATTCATAGAGAATTTATTGAAAATTTAAAGAATAATTTACCGAGTAATTTGCTGAGTAATTTTTTTAAAAAATTCTGTGAATTTACTGAGTAATTTACCTAGAATTTATACAAAATTTTCTGAGAATTTGCAGAGTCATTTACTCATAATTTACTGAGCAATTCACAAAAAAAAATTTCTAAGAATTTACACAGGATTTTCTAAGAATTTACTGAATAATTTTCTGAGAATTTTGCGTGTAATTTATTGAGAATTTTACTGAGAATTTATTGAGTAATTTACTAAGAATCTACCGATAATTTACTGAGTAATTTATTGAGATTCTACTGCGAATTGACTAAGAAATTTACTGATAAATTGTTAAGTTGTTCACTGGGTAATTTAGTTGGAAATTTCTAAGTAATTTATTGAGAATTTACTGAATAAGTTACTAAGAATTTATTGATAATTTACTTAGACTTTCTGGATTAATTTATTTAGAATTTACTAAGTAATTTACTTAGAATTTATTGAAAAATTTACTGAGGCTTTACAGGAAATTCACTAATTAATGTTCGAATAATTTACTGAGTGATGTACTGAGAATTAACAAAGTAATTCACGAAATTCTTTTTGAGAATTTACTGAGCAATTTAGCAAGAATTTATGCAGAATTTTCTAGGAAATTATTGAAAATTTTCTGAGTAATTTATTTAGAATTTATTAAATAATTTACTGAGAATTTACAGATAATTTACAAAGTAATTTATAGAGAATTTACTGAAAACTTAACGAGTAATTTATTTACGAATTTACGGAGTAATTTGCTGAATAATTTACTAAGAAATTACTTTGAATTTACCAAGAATTTATACAGAATTTTTGGAGAATTTATTCAGTAATTTACTGATTAATTCACAAAAAATATTCATGTAATTTTTTGAGAATTTACTCAGAATTTTCTTATAAATTACTAAGAATTTGCTGAATAATTTATAGAGAATTTTACGTGTAATTTACTGAGAAATTTCCTGAGCAATTTAGTGAGAATTTACTAAGTAATTTACTGAGTAATTAACAGAGAATTTACCAATAATTTACTGAGTAATTTACAGAGAATTTATCGAGTAATTTACTGATAAATTACTGAATAATTCACTCATTAATTTACTGAGAATTTAAGGAGTAATTTATTGAGAATTTACCCAGTAATTTGCTTAGAATTTATTAAATAATTTACAGATAATTTACTGTGTTATTTTCTTGGAATTTACAGAGTAATTTTGTAATAATTTGCTGAGTAATTTACTAAGTAATTGACGAAGGATTTTTTGAGAACTTATCGATAATTAACTGAGTAATTTACTGGGAATTTACCTAGTAATTTACAGATAAATTTAGTGAGTAATTCACCGAATAATTTACTCAGTAAATTACTAAGAGTTTATTGAGAATTTACTGAGAATTTGTTGAGTAATTTTCTAGGAACTTACCAATCATTTACGAAGCAATTTACTGAGAATTTACAGAGTTATTTACCACGAATTTACTATAATTTTAATGGTAATTTGCTGAGTAATTTATTGACAATTTACTGTGAATTTAATGAGTAATTTACTCATAATTTATTGAGAATTTTCTTAGAATTTATTGAAAATTTTCAGAGTAATTTATTTTTTTATTTATTAAGTAATTCACCGATAATTAACCGAGTAATTCATAGAGAATTTATTGAAAATTTAAAGAATAATTTACCGAGTAATTTGCTGAGTAATTTTTTTAAAAAATTCTGTGAATTTACTGAGTAATTTACCTAGAATTTATACAAAATTTTCTGAGAATTTGCAGAGTCATTTACTCATAATTTACTGAGCAATTCACAAAAAAAAATTTCTAAGAATTTACACAGGATTTTCTAAGAATTTACTGAATAATTTTCTGAGAATTTTGCGTGTAATTTATTGAGAATTTTACTGAGAATTTATTGAGTAATTTACTAAGAATCTACCGATAATTTACTGAGTAATTTATTGAGATTCTACTGCGAATTGACTAAGAAATTTACTGATAAATTGTTAAGTTGTTCACTGGGTAATTTAGTTGGAAATTTCTAAGTAATTTATTGAGAATTTACTGAATAAGTTACTAAGAATTTATTGATAATTTACTTAGACTTTCTGGATTAATTTATTTAGAATTTACTAAGTAATTTACTTAGAATTTATTGAAAAATTTACTGAGGCTTTACAGGAAATTCACTAATTAATGTTCGAATAATTTACTGAGTGATGTACTGAGAATTAACAAAGTAATTCACGAAATTCTTTTTGAGAATTTACTGAGCAATTTAGCAAGAATTTATGCAGAATTTTCTAGGAAATTATTGAAAATTTTCTGAGTAATTTATTTAGAATTTATTAAATAATTTACTGAGAATTTACAGATAATTTACAAAGTAATTTATAGAGAATTTACTGAAAACTTAACGAGTAATTTATTTACGAATTTACGGAGTAATTTGCTGAATAATTTACTAAGAAATTACTTTGAATTTACCAAGAATTTATACAGAATTTTTGGAGAATTTATTCAGTAATTTACTGATTAATTCACAAAAAATATTCATGTAATTTTTTGAGAATTTACTCAGAATTTTCTTATAAATTACTAAGAATTTGCTGAATAATTTATAGAGAATTTTACGTGTAATTTACTGAGAAATTTCCTGAGCAATTTAGTGAGAATTTACTAAGTAATTTACTGAGTAATTAACAGAGAATTTACCAATAATTTACTGAGTAATTTACAGAGAATTTATCGAGTAATTTACTGATAAATTACTGAATAATTCACTCATTAATTTACTGAGAATTTAAGGAGTAATTTATTGAGAATTTACCCAGTAATTTGCTTAGAATTTATTAAATAATTTACAGATAATTTACTGTGTTATTTTCTTGGAATTTACAGAGTAATTTTGTAATAATTTGCTGAGTAATTTACTAAGTAATTGACGAAGGATTTTTTGAGAACTTATCGATAATTAACTGAGTAATTTACTGGGAATTTACCTAGTAATTTACAGATAAATTTAGTGAGTAATTCACCGAATAATTTACTCAGTAAATTACTAAGAGTTTATTGAGAATTTACTGAGAATTTGTTGAGTAATTTTCTAGGAACTTACCAATCATTTACGAAGCAATTTACTGAGAATTTACAGAGTTATTTACCACGAATTTACTATAATTTTAATGGTAATTTGCTGAGTAATTTATTGACAATTTACTGTGAATTTAATGAGTAATTTACTCATAATTTATTGAGAATTTTCTTAGAATTTATTGAAAATTTTCAGAGTAATTTATTTTTTTATTTATTAAGTAATTCACCGATAATTAACCGAGTAATTCATAGAGAATTTATTGAAAATTTAAAGAATAATTTACCGAGTAATTTGCTGAGTAATTTTTTTAAAAAATTCTGTGAATTTACTGAGTAATTTACCTAGAATTTATACAAAATTTTCTGAGAATTTGCAGAGTCATTTACTCATAATTTACTGAGCAATTCACAAAAAAAAATTTCTAAGAATTTACACAGGATTTTCTAAGAATTTACTGAATAATTTTCTGAGAATTTTGCGTGTAATTTATTGAGAATTTTACTGAGAATTTATTGAGTAATTTACTAAGAATCTACCGATAATTTACTGAGTAATTTATTGAGATTCTACTGCGAATTGACTAAGAAATTTACTGATAAATTGTTAAGTTGTTCACTGGGTAATTTAGTTGGAAATTTCTAAGTAATTTATTGAGAATTTACTGAATAAGTTACTAAGAATTTATTGATAATTTACTTAGACTTTCTGGATTAATTTATTTAGAATTTACTAAGTAATTTACTTAGAATTTATTGAAAAATTTACTGAGGCTTTACAGGAAATTCACTAATTAATGTTCGAATAATTTACTGAGTGATGTACTGAGAATTAACAAAGTAATTCACGAAATTCTTTTTGAGAATTTACTGAGCAATTTAGCAAGAATTTATGCAGAATTTTCTAGGAAATTATTGAAAATTTTCTGAGTAATTTATTTAGAATTTATTAAATAATTTACTGAGAATTTACAGATAATTTACAAAGTAATTTATAGAGAATTTACTGAAAACTTAACGAGTAATTTATTTACGAATTTACGGAGTAATTTGCTGAATAATTTACTAAGAAATTACTTTGAATTTACCAAGAATTTATACAGAATTTTTGGAGAATTTATTCAGTAATTTACTGATTAATTCACAAAAAATATTCATGTAATTTTTTGAGAATTTACTCAGAATTTTCTTATAAATTACTAAGAATTTGCTGAATAATTTATAGAGAATTTTACGTGTAATTTACTGAGAAATTTCCTGAGCAATTTAGTGAGAATTTACTAAGTAATTTACTGAGTAATTAACAGAGAATTTACCAATAATTTACTGAGTAATTTACAGAGAATTTATCGAGTAATTTACTGATAAATTACTGAATAATTCACTCATTAATTTACTGAGAATTTAAGGAGTAATTTATTGAGAATTTACCCAGTAATTTGCTTAGAATTTATTAAATAATTTACAGATAATTTACTGTGTTATTTTCTTGGAATTTACAGAGTAATTTTGTAATAATTTGCTGAGTAATTTACTAAGTAATTGACGAAGGATTTTTTGAGAACTTATCGATAATTAACTGAGTAATTTACTGGGAATTTACCTAGTAATTTACAGATAAATTTAGTGAGTAATTCACCGAATAATTTACTCAGTAAATTACTAAGAGTTTATTGAGAATTTACTGAGAATTTGTTGAGTAATTTTCTAGGAACTTACCAATCATTTACGAAGCAATTTACTGAGAATTTACAGAGTTATTTACCACGAATTTACTATAATTTTAATGGTAATTTGCTGAGTAATTTATTGACAATTTACTGTGAATTTAATGAGTAATTTACTCATAATTTATTGAGAATTTTCTTAGAATTTATTGAAAATTTTCAGAGTAATTTATTTTTTTATTTATTAAGTAATTCACCGATAATTAACCGAGTAATTCATAGAGAATTTATTGAAAATTTAAAGAATAATTTACCGAGTAATTTGCTGAGTAATTTTTTTAAAAAATTCTGTGAATTTACTGAGTAATTTACCTAGAATTTATACAAAATTTTCTGAGAATTTGCAGAGTCATTTACTCATAATTTACTGAGCAATTCACAAAAAAAAATTTCTAAGAATTTACACAGGATTTTCTAAGAATTTACTGAATAATTTTCTGAGAATTTTGCGTGTAATTTATTGAGAATTTTACTGAGAATTTATTGAGTAATTTACTAAGAATCTACCGATAATTTACTGAGTAATTTATTGAGATTCTACTGCGAATTGACTAAGAAATTTACTGATAAATTGTTAAGTTGTTCACTGGGTAATTTAGTTGGAAATTTCTAAGTAATTTATTGAGAATTTACTGAATAAGTTACTAAGAATTTATTGATAATTTACTTAGACTTTCTGGATTAATTTATTTAGAATTTACTAAGTAATTTACTTAGAATTTATTGAAAAATTTACTGAGGCTTTACAGGAAATTCACTAATTAATGTTCGAATAATTTACTGAGTGATGTACTGAGAATTAACAAAGTAATTCACGAAATTCTTTTTGAGAATTTACTGAGCAATTTAGCAAGAATTTATGCAGAATTTTCTAGGAAATTATTGAAAATTTTCTGAGTAATTTATTTAGAATTTATTAAATAATTTACTGAGAATTTACAGATAATTTACAAAGTAATTTATAGAGAATTTACTGAAAACTTAACGAGTAATTTATTTACGAATTTACGGAGTAATTTGCTGAATAATTTACTAAGAAATTACTTTGAATTTACCAAGAATTTATACAGAATTTTTGGAGAATTTATTCAGTAATTTACTGATTAATTCACAAAAAATATTCATGTAATTTTTTGAGAATTTACTCAGAATTTTCTTATAAATTACTAAGAATTTGCTGAATAATTTATAGAGAATTTTACGTGTAATTTACTGAGAAATTTCCTGAGCAATTTAGTGAGAATTTACTAAGTAATTTACTGAGTAATTAACAGAGAATTTACCAATAATTTACTGAGTAATTTACAGAGAATTTATCGAGTAATTTACTGATAAATTACTGAATAATTCACTCATTAATTTACTGAGAATTTAAGGAGTAATTTATTGAGAATTTACCCAGTAATTTGCTTAGAATTTATTAAATAATTTACAGATAATTTACTGTGTTATTTTCTTGGAATTTACAGAGTAATTTTGTAATAATTTGCTGAGTAATTTACTAAGTAATTGACGAAGGATTTTTTGAGAACTTATCGATAATTAACTGAGTAATTTACTGGGAATTTACCTAGTAATTTACAGATAAATTTAGTGAGTAATTCACCGAATAATTTACTCAGTAAATTACTAAGAGTTTATTGAGAATTTACTGAGAATTTGTTGAGTAATTTTCTAGGAACTTACCAATCATTTACGAAGCAATTTACTGAGAATTTACAGAGTTATTTACCACGAATTTACTATAATTTTAATGGTAATTTGCTGAGTAATTTATTGACAATTTACTGTGAATTTAATGAGTAATTTACTCATAATTTATTGAGAATTTTCTTAGAATTTATTGAAAATTTTCAGAGTAATTTATTTTTTTATTTATTAAGTAATTCACCGATAATTAACCGAGTAATTCATAGAGAATTTATTGAAAATTTAAAGAATAATTTACCGAGTAATTTGCTGAGTAATTTTTTTAAAAAATTCTGTGAATTTACTGAGTAATTTACCTAGAATTTATACAAAATTTTCTGAGAATTTGCAGAGTCATTTACTCATAATTTACTGAGCAATTCACAAAAAAAAATTTCTAAGAATTTACACAGGATTTTCTAAGAATTTACTGAATAATTTTCTGAGAATTTTGCGTGTAATTTATTGAGAATTTTACTGAGAATTTATTGAGTAATTTACTAAGAATCTACCGATAATTTACTGAGTAATTTATTGAGATTCTACTGCGAATTGACTAAGAAATTTACTGATAAATTGTTAAGTTGTTCACTGGGTAATTTAGTTGGAAATTTCTAAGTAATTTATTGAGAATTTACTGAATAAGTTACTAAGAATTTATTGATAATTTACTTAGACTTTCTGGATTAATTTATTTAGAATTTACTAAGTAATTTACTTAGAATTTATTGAAAAATTTACTGAGGCTTTACAGGAAATTCACTAATTAATGTTCGAATAATTTACTGAGTGATGTACTGAGAATTAACAAAGTAATTCACGAAATTCTTTTTGAGAATTTACTGAGCAATTTAGCAAGAATTTATGCAGAATTTTCTAGGAAATTATTGAAAATTTTCTGAGTAATTTATTTAGAATTTATTAAATAATTTACTGAGAATTTACAGATAATTTACAAAGTAATTTATAGAGAATTTACTGAAAACTTAACGAGTAATTTATTTACGAATTTACGGAGTAATTTGCTGAATAATTTACTAAGAAATTACTTTGAATTTACCAAGAATTTATACAGAATTTTTGGAGAATTTATTCAGTAATTTACTGATTAATTCACAAAAAATATTCATGTAATTTTTTGAGAATTTACTCAGAATTTTCTTATAAATTACTAAGAATTTGCTGAATAATTTATAGAGAATTTTACGTGTAATTTACTGAGAAATTTCCTGAGCAATTTAGTGAGAATTTACTAAGTAATTTACTGAGTAATTAACAGAGAATTTACCAATAATTTACTGAGTAATTTACAGAGAATTTATCGAGTAATTTACTGATAAATTACTGAATAATTCACTCATTAATTTACTGAGAATTTAAGGAGTAATTTATTGAGAATTTACCCAGTAATTTGCTTAGAATTTATTAAATAATTTACAGATAATTTACTGTGTTATTTTCTTGGAATTTACAGAGTAATTTTGTAATAATTTGCTGAGTAATTTACTAAGTAATTGACGAAGGATTTTTTGAGAACTTATCGATAATTAACTGAGTAATTTACTGGGAATTTACCTAGTAATTTACAGATAAATTTAGTGAGTAATTCACCGAATAATTTACTCAGTAAATTACTAAGAGTTTATTGAGAATTTACTGAGAATTTGTTGAGTAATTTTCTAGGAACTTACCAATCATTTACGAAGCAATTTACTGAGAATTTACAGAGTTATTTACCACGAATTTACTATAATTTTAATGGTAATTTGCTGAGTAATTTATTGACAATTTACTGTGAATTTAATGAGTAATTTACTCATAATTTATTGAGAATTTTCTTAGAATTTATTGAAAATTTTCAGAGTAATTTATTTTTTTATTTATTAAGTAATTCACCGATAATTAACCGAGTAATTCATAGAGAATTTATTGAAAATTTAAAGAATAATTTACCGAGTAATTTGCTGAGTAATTTTTTTAAAAAATTCTGTGAATTTACTGAGTAATTTACCTAGAATTTATACAAAATTTTCTGAGAATTTGCAGAGTCATTTACTCATAATTTACTGAGCAATTCACAAAAAAAAATTTCTAAGAATTTACACAGGATTTTCTAAGAATTTACTGAATAATTTTCTGAGAATTTTGCGTGTAATTTATTGAGAATTTTACTGAGAATTTATTGAGTAATTTACTAAGAATCTACCGATAATTTACTGAGTAATTTATTGAGATTCTACTGCGAATTGACTAAGAAATTTACTGATAAATTGTTAAGTTGTTCACTGGGTAATTTAGTTGGAAATTTCTAAGTAATTTATTGAGAATTTACTGAATAAGTTACTAAGAATTTATTGATAATTTACTTAGACTTTCTGGATTAATTTATTTAGAATTTACTAAGTAATTTACTTAGAATTTATTGAAAAATTTACTGAGGCTTTACAGGAAATTCACTAATTAATGTTCGAATAATTTACTGAGTGATGTACTGAGAATTAACAAAGTAATTCACGAAATTCTTTTTGAGAATTTACTGAGCAATTTAGCAAGAATTTATGCAGAATTTTCTAGGAAATTATTGAAAATTTTCTGAGTAATTTATTTAGAATTTATTAAATAATTTACTGAGAATTTACAGATAATTTACAAAGTAATTTATAGAGAATTTACTGAAAACTTAACGAGTAATTTATTTACGAATTTACGGAGTAATTTGCTGAATAATTTACTAAGAAATTACTTTGAATTTACCAAGAATTTATACAGAATTTTTGGAGAATTTATTCAGTAATTTACTGATTAATTCACAAAAAATATTCATGTAATTTTTTGAGAATTTACTCAGAATTTTCTTATAAATTACTAAGAATTTGCTGAATAATTTATAGAGAATTTTACGTGTAATTTACTGAGAAATTTCCTGAGCAATTTAGTGAGAATTTACTAAGTAATTTACTGAGTAATTAACAGAGAATTTACCAATAATTTACTGAGTAATTTACAGAGAATTTATCGAGTAATTTACTGATAAATTACTGAATAATTCACTCATTAATTTACTGAGAATTTAAGGAGTAATTTATTGAGAATTTACCCAGTAATTTGCTTAGAATTTATTAAATAATTTACAGATAATTTACTGTGTTATTTTCTTGGAATTTACAGAGTAATTTTGTAATAATTTGCTGAGTAATTTACTAAGTAATTGACGAAGGATTTTTTGAGAACTTATCGATAATTAACTGAGTAATTTACTGGGAATTTACCTAGTAATTTACAGATAAATTTAGTGAGTAATTCACCGAATAATTTACTCAGTAAATTACTAAGAGTTTATTGAGAATTTACTGAGAATTTGTTGAGTAATTTTCTAGGAACTTACCAATCATTTACGAAGCAATTTACTGAGAATTTACAGAGTTATTTACCACGAATTTACTATAATTTTAATGGTAATTTGCTGAGTAATTTATTGACAATTTACTGTGAATTTAATGAGTAATTTACTCATAATTTATTGAGAATTTTCTTAGAATTTATTGAAAATTTTCAGAGTAATTTATTTTTTTATTTATTAAGTAATTCACCGATAATTAACCGAGTAATTCATAGAGAATTTATTGAAAATTTAAAGAATAATTTACCGAGTAATTTGCTGAGTAATTTTTTTAAAAAATTCTGTGAATTTACTGAGTAATTTACCTAGAATTTATACAAAATTTTCTGAGAATTTGCAGAGTCATTTACTCATAATTTACTGAGCAATTCACAAAAAAAAATTTCTAAGAATTTACACAGGATTTTCTAAGAATTTACTGAATAATTTTCTGAGAATTTTGCGTGTAATTTATTGAGAATTTTACTGAGAATTTATTGAGTAATTTACTAAGAATCTACCGATAATTTACTGAGTAATTTATTGAGATTCTACTGCGAATTGACTAAGAAATTTACTGATAAATTGTTAAGTTGTTCACTGGGTAATTTAGTTGGAAATTTCTAAGTAATTTATTGAGAATTTACTGAATAAGTTACTAAGAATTTATTGATAATTTACTTAGACTTTCTGGATTAATTTATTTAGAATTTACTAAGTAATTTACTTAGAATTTATTGAAAAATTTACTGAGGCTTTACAGGAAATTCACTAATTAATGTTCGAATAATTTACTGAGTGATGTACTGAGAATTAACAAAGTAATTCACGAAATTCTTTTTGAGAATTTACTGAGCAATTTAGCAAGAATTTATGCAGAATTTTCTAGGAAATTATTGAAAATTTTCTGAGTAATTTATTTAGAATTTATTAAATAATTTACTGAGAATTTACAGATAATTTACAAAGTAATTTATAGAGAATTTACTGAAAACTTAACGAGTAATTTATTTACGAATTTACGGAGTAATTTGCTGAATAATTTACTAAGAAATTACTTTGAATTTACCAAGAATTTATACAGAATTTTTGGAGAATTTATTCAGTAATTTACTGATTAATTCACAAAAAATATTCATGTAATTTTTTGAGAATTTACTCAGAATTTTCTTATAAATTACTAAGAATTTGCTGAATAATTTATAGAGAATTTTACGTGTAATTTACTGAGAAATTTCCTGAGCAATTTAGTGAGAATTTACTAAGTAATTTACTGAGTAATTAACAGAGAATTTACCAATAATTTACTGAGTAATTTACAGAGAATTTATCGAGTAATTTACTGATAAATTACTGAATAATTCACTCATTAATTTACTGAGAATTTAAGGAGTAATTTATTGAGAATTTACCCAGTAATTTGCTTAGAATTTATTAAATAATTTACAGATAATTTACTGTGTTATTTTCTTGGAATTTACAGAGTAATTTTGTAATAATTTGCTGAGTAATTTACTAAGTAATTGACGAAGGATTTTTTGAGAACTTATCGATAATTAACTGAGTAATTTACTGGGAATTTACCTAGTAATTTACAGATAAATTTAGTGAGTAATTCACCGAATAATTTACTCAGTAAATTACTAAGAGTTTATTGAGAATTTACTGAGAATTTGTTGAGTAATTTTCTAGGAACTTACCAATCATTTACGAAGCAATTTACTGAGAATTTACAGAGTTATTTACCACGAATTTACTATAATTTTAATGGTAATTTGCTGAGTAATTTATTGACAATTTACTGTGAATTTAATGAGTAATTTACTCATAATTTATTGAGAATTTTCTTAGAATTTATTGAAAATTTTCAGAGTAATTTATTTTTTTATTTATTAAGTAATTCACCGATAATTAACCGAGTAATTCATAGAGAATTTATTGAAAATTTAAAGAATAATTTACCGAGTAATTTGCTGAGTAATTTTTTTAAAAAATTCTGTGAATTTACTGAGTAATTTACCTAGAATTTATACAAAATTTTCTGAGAATTTGCAGAGTCATTTACTCATAATTTACTGAGCAATTCACAAAAAAAAATTTCTAAGAATTTACACAGGATTTTCTAAGAATTTACTGAATAATTTTCTGAGAATTTTGCGTGTAATTTATTGAGAATTTTACTGAGAATTTATTGAGTAATTTACTAAGAATCTACCGATAATTTACTGAGTAATTTATTGAGATTCTACTGCGAATTGACTAAGAAATTTACTGATAAATTGTTAAGTTGTTCACTGGGTAATTTAGTTGGAAATTTCTAAGTAATTTATTGAGAATTTACTGAATAAGTTACTAAGAATTTATTGATAATTTACTTAGACTTTCTGGATTAATTTATTTAGAATTTACTAAGTAATTTACTTAGAATTTATTGAAAAATTTACTGAGGCTTTACAGGAAATTCACTAATTAATGTTCGAATAATTTACTGAGTGATGTACTGAGAATTAACAAAGTAATTCACGAAATTCTTTTTGAGAATTTACTGAGCAATTTAGCAAGAATTTATGCAGAATTTTCTAGGAAATTATTGAAAATTTTCTGAGTAATTTATTTAGAATTTATTAAATAATTTACTGAGAATTTACAGATAATTTACAAAGTAATTTATAGAGAATTTACTGAAAACTTAACGAGTAATTTATTTACGAATTTACGGAGTAATTTGCTGAATAATTTACTAAGAAATTACTTTGAATTTACCAAGAATTTATACAGAATTTTTGGAGAATTTATTCAGTAATTTACTGATTAATTCACAAAAAATATTCATGTAATTTTTTGAGAATTTACTCAGAATTTTCTTATAAATTACTAAGAATTTGCTGAATAATTTATAGAGAATTTTACGTGTAATTTACTGAGAAATTTCCTGAGCAATTTAGTGAGAATTTACTAAGTAATTTACTGAGTAATTAACAGAGAATTTACCAATAATTTACTGAGTAATTTACAGAGAATTTATCGAGTAATTTACTGATAAATTACTGAATAATTCACTCATTAATTTACTGAGAATTTAAGGAGTAATTTATTGAGAATTTACCCAGTAATTTGCTTAGAATTTATTAAATAATTTACAGATAATTTACTGTGTTATTTTCTTGGAATTTACAGAGTAATTTTGTAATAATTTGCTGAGTAATTTACTAAGTAATTGACGAAGGATTTTTTGAGAACTTATCGATAATTAACTGAGTAATTTACTGGGAATTTACCTAGTAATTTACAGATAAATTTAGTGAGTAATTCACCGAATAATTTACTCAGTAAATTACTAAGAGTTTATTGAGAATTTACTGAGAATTTGTTGAGTAATTTTCTAGGAACTTACCAATCATTTACGAAGCAATTTACTGAGAATTTACAGAGTTATTTACCACGAATTTACTATAATTTTAATGGTAATTTGCTGAGTAATTTATTGACAATTTACTGTGAATTTAATGAGTAATTTACTCATAATTTATTGAGAATTTTCTTAGAATTTATTGAAAATTTTCAGAGTAATTTATTTTTTTATTTATTAAGTAATTCACCGATAATTAACCGAGTAATTCATAGAGAATTTATTGAAAATTTAAAGAATAATTTACCGAGTAATTTGCTGAGTAATTTTTTTAAAAAATTCTGTGAATTTACTGAGTAATTTACCTAGAATTTATACAAAATTTTCTGAGAATTTGCAGAGTCATTTACTCATAATTTACTGAGCAATTCACAAAAAAAAATTTCTAAGAATTTACACAGGATTTTCTAAGAATTTACTGAATAATTTTCTGAGAATTTTGCGTGTAATTTATTGAGAATTTTACTGAGAATTTATTGAGTAATTTACTAAGAATCTACCGATAATTTACTGAGTAATTTATTGAGATTCTACTGCGAATTGACTAAGAAATTTACTGATAAATTGTTAAGTTGTTCACTGGGTAATTTAGTTGGAAATTTCTAAGTAATTTATTGAGAATTTACTGAATAAGTTACTAAGAATTTATTGATAATTTACTTAGACTTTCTGGATTAATTTATTTAGAATTTACTAAGTAATTTACTTAGAATTTATTGAAAAATTTACTGAGGCTTTACAGGAAATTCACTAATTAATGTTCGAATAATTTACTGAGTGATGTACTGAGAATTAACAAAGTAATTCACGAAATTCTTTTTGAGAATTTACTGAGCAATTTAGCAAGAATTTATGCAGAATTTTCTAGGAAATTATTGAAAATTTTCTGAGTAATTTATTTAGAATTTATTAAATAATTTACTGAGAATTTACAGATAATTTACAAAGTAATTTATAGAGAATTTACTGAAAACTTAACGAGTAATTTATTTACGAATTTACGGAGTAATTTGCTGAATAATTTACTAAGAAATTACTTTGAATTTACCAAGAATTTATACAGAATTTTTGGAGAATTTATTCAGTAATTTACTGATTAATTCACAAAAAATATTCATGTAATTTTTTGAGAATTTACTCAGAATTTTCTTATAAATTACTAAGAATTTGCTGAATAATTTATAGAGAATTTTACGTGTAATTTACTGAGAAATTTCCTGAGCAATTTAGTGAGAATTTACTAAGTAATTTACTGAGTAATTAACAGAGAATTTACCAATAATTTACTGAGTAATTTACAGAGAATTTATCGAGTAATTTACTGATAAATTACTGAATAATTCACTCATTAATTTACTGAGAATTTAAGGAGTAATTTATTGAGAATTTACCCAGTAATTTGCTTAGAATTTATTAAATAATTTACAGATAATTTACTGTGTTATTTTCTTGGAATTTACAGAGTAATTTTGTAATAATTTGCTGAGTAATTTACTAAGTAATTGACGAAGGATTTTTTGAGAACTTATCGATAATTAACTGAGTAATTTACTGGGAATTTACCTAGTAATTTACAGATAAATTTAGTGAGTAATTCACCGAATAATTTACTCAGTAAATTACTAAGAGTTTATTGAGAATTTACTGAGAATTTGTTGAGTAATTTTCTAGGAACTTACCAATCATTTACGAAGCAATTTACTGAGAATTTACAGAGTTATTTACCACGAATTTACTATAATTTTAATGGTAATTTGCTGAGTAATTTATTGACAATTTACTGTGAATTTAATGAGTAATTTACTCATAATTTATTGAGAATTTTCTTAGAATTTATTGAAAATTTTCAGAGTAATTTATTTTTTTATTTATTAAGTAATTCACCGATAATTAACCGAGTAATTCATAGAGAATTTATTGAAAATTTAAAGAATAATTTACCGAGTAATTTGCTGAGTAATTTTTTTAAAAAATTCTGTGAATTTACTGAGTAATTTACCTAGAATTTATACAAAATTTTCTGAGAATTTGCAGAGTCATTTACTCATAATTTACTGAGCAATTCACAAAAAAAAATTTCTAAGAATTTACACAGGATTTTCTAAGAATTTACTGAATAATTTTCTGAGAATTTTGCGTGTAATTTATTGAGAATTTTACTGAGAATTTATTGAGTAATTTACTAAGAATCTACCGATAATTTACTGAGTAATTTATTGAGATTCTACTGCGAATTGACTAAGAAATTTACTGATAAATTGTTAAGTTGTTCACTGGGTAATTTAGTTGGAAATTTCTAAGTAATTTATTGAGAATTTACTGAATAAGTTACTAAGAATTTATTGATAATTTACTTAGACTTTCTGGATTAATTTATTTAGAATTTACTAAGTAATTTACTTAGAATTTATTGAAAAATTTACTGAGGCTTTACAGGAAATTCACTAATTAATGTTCGAATAATTTACTGAGTGATGTACTGAGAATTAACAAAGTAATTCACGAAATTCTTTTTGAGAATTTACTGAGCAATTTAGCAAGAATTTATGCAGAATTTTCTAGGAAATTATTGAAAATTTTCTGAGTAATTTATTTAGAATTTATTAAATAATTTACTGAGAATTTACAGATAATTTACAAAGTAATTTATAGAGAATTTACTGAAAACTTAACGAGTAATTTATTTACGAATTTACGGAGTAATTTGCTGAATAATTTACTAAGAAATTACTTTGAATTTACCAAGAATTTATACAGAATTTTTGGAGAATTTATTCAGTAATTTACTGATTAATTCACAAAAAATATTCTTGTAATTTTTTGAGAATTTACTCAGAATTTTCTTATAAATTACTAAGAATTTGCTGAATAATTTATAGAGAATTTTACGTGTAATTTACTGAGAAATTTCCTGAGCAATTTAGTGAGAATTTACTAAGTAATTTACTGAGTAATTAACAGAGAATTTACCAATAATTTACTGAGTAATTTACAGAGAATTTATCGAGTAATTTACTGATAAATTACTGAATAATTCACTCATTAATTTACTGAGAATTTAAGGAGTAATTTATTGAGAATTTACCCAGTAATTTGCTTAGAATTTATTAAATAATTTACAGATAATTTACTGTGTTATTTTCTTGGAATTTACAGAGTAATTTTGTAATAATTTGCTGAGTAATTTACTAAGTAATTGACGAAGGATTTTTTGAGAACTTATCGATAATTAACTGAGTAATTTACTGGGAATTTACCTAGTAATTTACAGATAAATTTAGTGAGTAATTCACCGAATAATTTACTCAGTAAATTACTAAGAGTTTATTGAGAATTTACTGAGAATTTGTTGAGTAATTTTCTAGGAACTTACCAATCATTTACGAAGCAATTTACTGAGAATTTACAGAGTTATTTACCACGAATTTACTATAATTTTAATGGTAATTTGCTGAGTAATTTATTGACAATTTACTGTGAATTTAATGAGTAATTTACTCATAATTTATTGAGAATTTTCTTAGAATTTATTGAAAATTTTCAGAGTAATTTATTTTTTTATTTATTAAGTAATTCACCGATAATTAACCGAGTAATTCATAGAGAATTTATTGAAAATTTAAAGAATAATTTACCGAGTAATTTGCTGAGTAATTTTTTTTAAAAATTCTGTGAATTTACTGAGTAATTTACCTAGAATTTATACAAAATTTTATGAGAATTTGCAGAGTCATTTACTCATAATTTACTGAGCAATTCACAAAAAAAAATTTCTAAGAATTTACACAGGATTTTCTAAGAATTTACTGAATAATTTTCTGAGAATTTTGCGTGTAATTTATTGAGAATTTTACTGAGAATTTATTGAGTAATTTACTAAGAATCTACCGATAATTTACTGAGTAATTTATTGAGATTCTACTGCGAATTGACTAAGAAATTTACTGATAAATTGTTAAGTTGTTCACTGGGTAATTTAGTTGGAAATTTCTAAGTAATTTATTGAGAATTTACTGAATAAGTTACTAAGAATTTATTGATAATTTACTTAGACTTTCTGGATTAATTTATTTAGAATTTACTAAGTAATTTACTTAGAATTTATTGAAAAATTTACTGAGGCTTTACAGGAAATTCACTAATTAATGTTCGAATAATTTACTGAGTGATGTACTGAGAATTAACAAAGTAATTCACGAAATTCTTTTTGAGAATTTACTGAGCAATTTAGCAAGAATTTATGCAGAATTTTCTAGGAAATTATTGAAAATTTTCTGAGTAATTTATTTAGAATTTATTAAATAATTTACTGAGAATTTACAGATAATTTACAAAGTAATTTATAGAGAATTTACTGAAAACTTAACGAGTAATTTATTTACGAATTTACGGAGTAATTTGCTGAATAATTTACTAAGAAATTACTTTGAATTTACCAAGAATTTATACAGAATTTTTGGAGAATTTATTCAGTAATTTACTGATTAATTCACAAAAAATATTCATGTAATTTTTTGAGAATTTACTCAGAATTTTCTTATAAATTACTAAGAATTTGCTGAATAATTTATAGAGAATTTTACGTGTAATTTACTGAGAAATTTCCTGAGCAATTTAGTGAGAATTTACTAAGTAATTTACTGAGTAATTAACAGAGAATTTACCAATAATTTACTGAGTAATTTACAGAGAATTTATCGAGTAATTTACTGATAAATTACTGAATAATTCACTCATTAATTTACTGAGAATTTAAGGAGTAATTTATTGAGAATTTACCCAGTAATTTGCTTAGAATTTATTAAATAATTTACAGATAATTTACTGTGTTATTTTCTTGGAATTTACAGAGTAATTTTGTAATAATTTGCTGAGTAATTTACTAAGTAATTGACGAAGGATTTTTTGAGAACTTATCGATAATTAACTGAGTAATTTACTGGGAATTTACCTAGTAATTTACAGATAAATTTAGTGAGTAATTCACCGAATAATTTACTCAGTAAATTACTAAGAGTTTATTGAGAATTTACTGAGAATTTGTTGAGTAATTTTCTAGGAACTTACCAATCATTTACGAAGCAATTTACTGAGAATTTACAGAGTTATTTACCACGAATTTACTATAATTTTAATGGTAATTTTGTCACGCCCCCAAACCGCCCCTAGTAGTTTGGTGCCGTGATGGCCAGTAATCCGTGATTACCGAAGGCCGACTTCCAAAATTCACACATAATCAGAGTATTTATATAGGGGGCTCACAAGTGCGGAAGCAATAATCTAAAATACAAGTGGTCCATAAGAGCAGTGCATAAGTCAAATGAAATGGCATACATCTTTATATAGCTTTACAACTTGAATACATAAAGAAATGAAGTACAAAATACACATCACATCTTAGCAAAAGAGCTTCTCAAGCCGACATGTTCAAAATACATAAGCTTCAAAAATGGCCGACATAAATATTGCCGACATAACATGCATCCAAAACATCTTGTAAAACACACATCTCGGTGTAGCCGACTTCTTGCTTGTTACCTACATATATACATAGGGAGGGTGAGCTTGGATACTCAGTGAATGGTACAAGTAATAAAGGGGTTGCATGAATGATTTCCAAGGTCCTTGTCAAAACAATACATATATCATAGCTTTGTTCAAAACATGGGATGAATCAAGTTCATCAATCAAATCTTGGCCTTTCAAATCTTGCTTGGGATGTTAATAACATCTACATAATACATGGGGTGATGACATATCAAGACAAGAGTGCAGTTGCATTATAGTCCCCTGCAACTAAGGACTTTCAAGACAAGAGTGCAGTTGTATTATAGTCCCCTGCAACTAAGGACTTTCAAGACAAGAGTGCAGTTGTATTATAGTCCCCTGCAACTAAGGACTTTCAAGACAAGAGTGCAGTTGTATTATAGTCCCCTGCAACTAAGGACTTTCAAGACAAGAGTGCAGTTGTATTATAGTCCCCTGCAACTAAGGACTTTCAAGACAAGAGTGCAGTTGTATTATAGTCCCCTGCAACTAAGGACTTTCAAGACAAGAGTGCAGTTGTATTATAGTCCCCTGCAACTAAGGACTTTCAAGACATGTCATCAAAACAAGATAGTATTTGATATATAAATAGGGATAATCATTCATGCTTGATCAAATACTTTTATCAAAACGAGGCAAAGCTTTGTCAAAACGTTATAACATAACTTTATTAAAAATACCACTCACATAGTTCTTGGGATGTCGGGATCAAGGCAAAGGTCCAAGTCCTACAAACACGTGGCAAAGTCTATTGAACGCACTCTTAAAACAAGCTTCACATGAATGCAAATGATCTAGGGAAAACATGCTGAAAACATCTAGGGAAAACATGCTGGAAATACCTAGGGAAAACATGCTGAAAATCATCTAGGGAAAACATGCTGAAAACATCTAGGGAAAACATGCTGGAAATACCTAGGGAAAACATGCTGGAAATACCTAGGGAAAACATGCTGGGTACCAACCAGGTCCTGGAATGGATGCACAGAAATGATCTAGGCAAAAATGACCTAGCTGAGTGAACTCAGGAGGTCTTGGCCGAGGTCCCACACCTCTTGGCCGAGGTGTGGTTACCTAGGCTTCAGTATGCAGCTGTCTGCCGAGGTGTTACAAGGTGCTGGCATGGGTGTACCATGGTCGGCCTAGGTGTGCAGTGGTTAGCCTAGGTGTGCATGCAAGATAAACTAACGTGCAAGTGATCATGCAAGGTAGGCCAAGGTGAGATACGATGCTTGGCCTAGGTGTGTGATCTAGGCAAGAGTGGTGTCAGTGATCACACCTAGGGAAATGAAGTCTGGAAATCTGGGTTTCATCCTTGAAGAACATGAAGAACATGAGCATGAAGAACATGAAGAACATGAATGCTAAAATCATAACTTGTTATTACAAGATCTGGGATTTCATGACATGAGTTCGAAAACATGGACCTGGGTACCCATACTTTGAAAATCATGCAAGAACAAACACAAAAACATGGATCTAGGCATGAGCCTTCGGATCAAAACATGACTTTTCTTGAAAAACACATGAAAACCATTTTCTCTTTCTAAAACCGAACTTCAGAGCAATGCATGGCTTACAAATCATTTTCAATCATGCAATGCAATAACATAAACATAAAGAACATCATGAGCAGATCAAGAATCTAACCTTAGAACGCGGATCTAACGGTTGGATCTCTAGGAATCAAGCTTGGAAATCTACTCTCTCTCAAGAACTCTTTTCCCTCTTCTAGAGCTTCTCTCTCTACTCTTCAAAACAATATACAACAAATGATGGGTTTCTCTCTCTGCCGGCTGACTTAACTCTCAGCTCGGACACGTGGCAACGGTTGGTTGGTTCTCTTCAAAAAGGTGATAGATTGACAAGACAAGGTTCTGACAAGGCGTATCTAACAAGCTACTCGGGATGGCACTCCGGCAAGTGGTGACATCGGCTAACCACAAGACTTCGGCAACTAGGGGTGACAATGACCTCGGCTAGGAAGGACAACACTTGACTAAGCTGTGCCACACCTCGGCCTAGATGTGCCACACCTCGGTCTAGGTCATTCCAGTCCCAGAACAAGATCACTAGGTGCAAGGATTAAGGATCTCGGATGCCTAGGTGATAACACCTTGGCCAATATGCCTAGGTGATGGTGGAGGTCACAAAAGCGGTTCCAGGATGGTCCAAGGTGTAAGAGGTTCAAAGGTGTGACCTAGGCTTAAGATGACCTCGGCATGGCATGACCTAGGCTTGACATGACCTAGGCTTAACATGACCTAGGCTTGGCATGACCTAGGCTTGGCATGACCTAGGCTTAACATGACCTAGGCTTCACATGACCTAGGCTTAACATGACCTAGGCTTGGCATGACCTAGGCTTGGCATGACCTAGGCTTAACATGACCTAGGCTTCACATGACCTAGGCTTAACATGACCTAGGCTTGGCATGACCTAGGCTTGGCATGACCTAGGCATAACATGACCTAGGCTTAACATAGCAAGGAAGGAACAAAACATGCATACAACACTTAGGCAAATCTCATAAGCACAAAACAAGACAGGCACCTTTTCTTAGGCAAAACAAGTCAAAGTCTGCAAATGCAAGCTTAACAAGACAAAATCACGCAATGTACATGAACATGACTAAGACATGAACGTGGGTTATTACATACTTCCCCCCTTAAAGAAGTTTGGTCCCCAAACTTCACTTACCTTGTTCCAAAACGACTCCCGATGTCAAGTTCTTATCTCTTCTTATCATCCTTAGCCTTTACCTTGGGACAATCCTTAATACGATGACCCATCTCACCACATTCAAAGCAAGCCCCCGATGCCCAGTGACAAACTCCAAAATGTCGCTTCTGGCAACTTGTACATGTCGGCCTGGCGCCACCTTCCCGATTTGTGTTATTGGAATTGTCCACATTCGTCTTCTTCTCGGCATTATGCTGGTCTTGGCGATTGTCATAGGTCTGCCTCTTTTTCTGATTCTCCCCTAAACTCTGACTTCTGTTCAAGTTGGCTTCTGCAAGGATGGCTTTATCTAACACTCCAGCATACGTCGGCATGTTAAGCAAATTAACCCGGTCTTGAATTGGCCCTCGAAGTCCACTCTCAAACTTGCGAGCTTTCCTGTATTCGTTGTCGACCATGTGAGGTGCATACCTTGCCAACTCGGTGAAAGCACGATCATACTCCGCCACTGTTTTGCTACCTTGGGTCAACATCTGAAATTCTGTGGTTTTGCGATCTCGGACACTGAGTGGGAAATGCTTGTCATAGAACAGCTCCAAAAATCTGGCCCAAGTCAAGTCTGGGTTACCTTCTCGGATCATCATCCACCATCTTCGAGCGTCGTCCTCCAAAGTGAATGCTGCTAATGACACTTTCTGAGCGTCGGTGCTGGGAAAAACCTCGAACAACTTCTCCATCTCAAGAATCCATGCTTCTGCCTTCATCGGCTCTATACCTCCATGGAACTTTGGCGGTTTCATCTTCTTAAATTCTCTGATCAGGGTCAATGTGTCATCTCCATACAAAGCTGGCTGCGGAGGCACTTGTGGTACTAGCGGTGGTGGAACTGCATGTTGGCCATCTGTCTGCTCGGCTTGGGTGGAGGTGGTACCGGTGTTCTGCTGCCTTGCCTGCCTTAACTCGTCGGTCAAACTTTCAACCAATCTTTCTAATCTGTCTATTCTGTCCTCGGATTGATCTCGACCAACTGGGGGTCTACCTCTTCTCATGATACTGGGGGTATGCAGGATGTGACTCTTAGAATAAAATGAACAAATGAACGTGTATGCAAGTAAACATGATCATGCCGATGTAACAAAATGCTCATGCCGAGATGATGCACACCTTTTCAAGTAGCAAGCAACATGATGCAATCCTAACATTCTTCTAAGGGACATCCTATGCTCTTTAGGACTCAAAGTGTGTGAATAACGTACTATAAGGATCTTGTGCTCTGATACCATTCTGTCACGCCCCCAAACCGCCCCTAGTAGTTTGGTGCCGTGATGGCCAGTAATCCGTGATTACCGAAGGCCGACTTCCAAAATTCACACATAATCAGAGTATTTATATAGGGGGCTCACAAGTGCGGAAGCAATAATCTAAAATACAAGTGGTCCATAAGAGCAGTGCATAAGTCAAATGAAATGGCATACATCTTTATATAGCTTTACAACTTGAATACATAAAGAAATGAAGTACAAAATACACATCACATCTTAGCAAAAGAGCTTCTCAAGCCGACATGTTCAAAATACATAAGCTTCAAAAATGGCCGACATAAATATTGCCGACATAACATGCATCCAAAACATCTTGTAAAACACACATCTCGGTGTAGCCGACTTCTTGCTTGTTACCTACATATATACATAGGGAGGGTGAGCTTGGATACTCAGTGAATGGTACAAGTAATAAAGGGGTTGCATGAATGATTTCCAAGGTCCTTGTCAAAACAATACATATATCATAGCTTTGTTCAAAACATGGGATGAATCAAGTTCATCAATCAAATCTTGGCCTTTCAAATCTTGCTTGGGATGTTAATAACATCTACATAATACATGGGGTGATGACATATCAAGACAAGAGTGCAGTTGCATTATAGTCCCCTGCAACTAAGGACTTTCAAGACAAGAGTGCAGTTGTATTATAGTCCCCTGCAACTAAGGACTTTCAAGACAAGAGTGCAGTTGTATTATAGTCCCCTGCAACTAAGGACTTTCAAGACAAGAGTGCAGTTGTATTATAGTCCCCTGCAACTAAGGACTTTCAAGACAAGAGTGCAGTTGTATTATAGTCCCCTGCAACTAAGGACTTTCAAGACAAGAGTGCAGTTGTATTATAGTCCCCTGCAACTAAGGACTTTCAAGACAAGAGTGCAGTTGTATTATAGTCCCCTGCAACTAAGGACTTTCAAGACATGTCATCAAAACAAGATAGTATTTGATATATAAATAGGGATAATCATTCATGCTTGATCAAATACTTTTATCAAAACGAGGCAAAGCTTTGTCAAAACGTTATAACATAACTTTATTAAAAATACCACTCACATAGTTCTTGGGATGTCGGGATCAAGGCAAAGGTCCAAGTCCTACAAACACGTGGCAAAGTCTATTGAACGCACTCTTAAAACAAGCTTCACATGAATGCAAATGATCTAGGGAAAACATGCTGAAAACATCTAGGGAAAACATGCTGGAAATACCTAGGGAAAACATGCTGAAAATCATCTAGGGAAAACATGCTGAAAACATCTAGGGAAAACATGCTGGAAATACCTAGGGAAAACATGCTGGAAATACCTAGGGAAAACATGCTGGGTACCAACCAGGTCCTGGAATGGATGCACAGAAATGATCTAGGCAAAAATGACCTAGCTGAGTGAACTCAGGAGGTCTTGGCCGAGGTCCCACACCTCTTGGCCGAGGTGTGGTTACCTAGGCTTCAGTATGCAGCTGTCTGCCGAGGTGTTACAAGGTGCTGGCATGGGTGTACCATGGTCGGCCTAGGTGTGCAGTGGTTAGCCTAGGTGTGCATGCAAGATAAACTAACGTGCAAGTGATCATGCAAGGTAGGCCAAGGTGAGATACGATGCTTGGCCTAGGTGTGTGATCTAGGCAAGAGTGGTGTCAGTGATCACACCTAGGGAAATGAAGTCTGGAAATCTGGGTTTCATCCTTGAAGAACATGAAGAACATGAGCATGAAGAACATGAAGAACATGAATGCTAAAATCATAACTTGTTATTACAAGATCTGGGATTTCATGACATGAGTTCGAAAACATGGACCTGGGTACCCATACTTTGAAAATCATGCAAGAACAAACACAAAAACATGGATCTAGGCATGAGCCTTCGGATCAAAACATGACTTTTCTTGAAAAACACATGAAAACCATTTTCTCTTTCTAAAACCGAACTTCAGAGCAATGCATGGCTTACAAATCATTTTCAATCATGCAATGCAATAACATAAACATAAAGAACATCATGAGCAGATCAAGAATCTAACCTTAGAACGCGGATCTAACGGTTGGATCTCTAGGAATCAAGCTTGGAAATCTACTCTCTCTCAAGAACTCTTCTCCCTCTTCTAGAGCTTCTCTCTCTACTCTTCAAAACAATATACAACAAATGATGGGTTTCTCTCTCTGCCGGCTGACTTAACTCTCAGCTCGGACACGTGGCAACGGTTGGTTGGTTCTCTTCAAAAAGGTGATAGATTGACAAGACAAGGTTCTGACAAGGCGTATCTAACAAGCTACTCGGGATGGCACTCCGGCAAGTGGTGACATCGGCTAACCACAAGACTTCGGCAACTAGGGGTGACAATGACCTCGGCTAGGAAGGACAACACTTGACTAAGCTGTGCCACACCTCGGCCTAGATGTGCCACACCTCGGTCTAGGTCATTCCAGTCCCAGAACAAGATCACTAGGTGCAAGGATTAAGGATCTCGGATGCCTAGGTGATAACACCTTGGCCAATATGCCTAGGTGATGGTGGAGGTCACAAAAGCGGTTCCAGGATGGTCCAAGGTGTAAGAGGTTCAAAGGTGTGACCTAGGCTTAAGATGACCTCGGCATGGCATGACCTAGGCTTGACATGACCTAGGCTTAACATGACCTAGGCTTGGCATGACCTAGGCTTGGCATGACCTAGGCTTAACATGACCTAGGCTTCACATGACCTAGGCTTAACATGACCTAGGCTTGGCATGACCTAGGCTTGGCATGACCTAGGCTTAACATGACCTAGGCTTCACATGACCTAGGCTTAACATGACCTAGGCTTGGCATGACCTAGGCTTGGCATGACCTAGGCATAACATGACCTAGGCTTAACATAGCAAGGAAGGAACAAAACATGCATACAACACTTAGGCAAATCTCATAAGCACAAAACAAGACAGGCACCTTTTCTTAGGCAAAACAAGTCAAAGTCTGCAAATGCAAGCTTAACAAGACAAAATCACGCAATGTACATGAACATGACTAAGACATGAACGTGGGTTATTACAAATTTGCTGAGTAATTTATTGACAATTTACTGTGAATTTAATGAGTAATTTACTCATAATTTATTGAGAATTTTCTTAGAATTTATTGAAAATTTTCAGAGTAATTTATTTTTTTATTTATTAAGTAATTCACCGATAATTAACCGAGTAATTCATAGAGAATTTATTGAAAATTTAAAGAATAATTTACCGAGTAATTTGCTGAGTAATTTTTTTAAAAAATTCTGTGAATTTACTGAGTAATTTACCTAGAATTTATACAAAATTTTCTGAGAATTTGCAGAGTCATTTACTCATAATTTACTGAGCAATTCACAAAAAAAAATTTCTAAGAATTTACACAGGATTTTCTAAGAATTTACTGAATAATTTTCTGAGAATTTTGCGTGTAATTTATTGAGAATTTTACTGAGAATTTATTGAGTAATTTACTAAGAATCTACCGATAATTTACTGAGTAATTTATTGAGATTCTACTGCGAATTGACTAAGAAATTTACTGATAAATTGTTAAGTTGTTCACTGGGTAATTTAGTTGGAAATTTCTAAGTAATTTATTGAGAATTTACTGAATAAGTTACTAAGAATTTATTGATAATTTACTTAGACTTTCTGGATTAATTTATTTAGAATTTACTAAGTAATTTACTTAGAATTTATTGAAAAATTTACTGAGGCTTTACAGGAAATTCACTAATTAATGTTCGAATAATTTACTGAGTGATGTACTGAGAATTAACAAAGTAATTCACGAAATTCTTTTTGAGAATTTACTGAGCAATTTAGCAAGAATTTATGCAGAATTTTCTAGGAAATTATTGAAAATTTTCTGAGTAATTTATTTAGAATTTATTAAATAATTTACTGAGAATTTACAGATAATTTACAAAGTAATTTATAGAGAATTTACTGAAAACTTAACGAGTAATTTATTTACGAATTTACGGAGTAATTTGCTGAATAATTTACTAAGAAATTACTTTGAATTTACCAAGAATTTATACAGAATTTTTGGAGAATTTATTCAGTAATTTACTGATTAATTCACAAAAAATATTCATGTAATTTTTTGAGAATTTACTCAGAATTTTCTTATAAATTACTAAGAATTTGCTGAATAATTTATAGAGAATTTTACGTGTAATTTACTGAGAAATTTCCTGAGCAATTTAGTGAGAATTTACTAAGTAATTTACTGAGTAATTAACAGAGAATTTACCAATAATTTACTGAGTAATTTACAGAGAATTTATCGAGTAATTTACTGATAAATTACTGAATAATTCACTCATTAATTTACTGAGAATTTAAGGAGTAATTTATTGAGAATTTACCCAGTAATTTGCTTAGAATTTATTAAATAATTTACAGATAATTTACTGTGTTATTTTCTTGGAATTTACAGAGTAATTTTGTAATAATTTGCTGAGTAATTTACTAAGTAATTGACGAAGGATTTTTTGAGAACTTATCGATAATTAACTGAGTAATTTACTGGGAATTTACCTAGTAATTTACAGATAAATTTAGTGAGTAATTCACCGAATAATTTACTCAGTAAATTACTAAGAGTTTATTGAGAATTTACTGAGAATTTGTTGAGTAATTTTCTAGGAACTTACCAATCATTTACGAAGCAATTTACTGAGAATTTACAGAGTTATTTACCACGAATTTACTATAATTTTAATGGTAATTTGCTGAGTAATTTATTGACAATTTACTGTGAATTTAATGAGTAATTTACTCATAATTTATTGAGAATTTTCTTAGAATTTATTGAAAATTTTCAGAGTAATTTATTTTTTTATTTATTAAGTAATTCACCGATAATTAACCGAGTAATTCATAGAGAATTTATTGAAAATTTAAAGAATAATTTACCGAGTAATTTGCTGAGTAATTTTTTTAAAAAATTCTGTGAATTTACTGAGTAATTTACCTAGAATTTATACAAAATTTTCTGAGAATTTGCAGAGTCATTTACTCATAATTTACTGAGCAATTCACAAAAAAAAATTTCTAAGAATTTACACAGGATTTTCTAAGAATTTACTGAATAATTTTCTGAGAATTTTGCGTGTAATTTATTGAGAATTTTACTGAGAATTTATTGAGTAATTTACTAAGAATCTACCGATAATTTACTGAGTAATTTATTGAGATTCTACTGCGAATTGACTAAGAAATTTACTGATAAATTGTTAAGTTGTTCACTGGGTAATTTAGTTGGAAATTTCTAAGTAATTTATTGAGAATTTACTGAATAAGTTACTAAGAATTTATTGATAATTTACTTAGACTTTCTGGATTAATTTATTTAGAATTTACTAAGTAATTTACTTAGAATTTATTGAAAAATTTACTGAGGCTTTACAGGAAATTCACTAATTAATGTTCGAATAATTTACTGAGTGATGTACTGAGAATTAACAAAGTAATTCACGAAATTCTTTTTGAGAATTTACTGAGCAATTTAGCAAGAATTTATGCAGAATTTTCTAGGAAATTATTGAAAATTTTCTGAGTAATTTATTTAGAATTTATTAAATAATTTACTGAGAATTTACAGATAATTTACAAAGTAATTTATAGAGAATTTACTGAAAACTTAACGAGTAATTTATTTACGAATTTACGGAGTAATTTGCTGAATAATTTACTAAGAAATTACTTTGAATTTACCAAGAATTTATACAGAATTTTTGGAGAATTTATTCAGTAATTTACTGATTAATTCACAAAAAATATTCATGTAATTTTTTGAGAATTTACTCAGAATTTTCTTATAAATTACTAAGAATTTGCTGAATAATTTATAGAGAATTTTACGTGTAATTTACTGAGAAATTTCCTGAGCAATTTAGTGAGAATTTACTAAGTAATTTACTGAGTAATTAACAGAGAATTTACCAATAATTTACTGAGTAATTTACAGAGAATTTATCGAGTAATTTACTGATAAATTACTGAATAATTCACTCATTAATTTACTGAGAATTTAAGGAGTAATTTATTGAGAATTTACCCAGTAATTTGCTTAGAATTTATTAAATAATTTACAGATAATTTGCTGTGTTATTTTCTTGGAATTTACAGAGTAATTTTGTAATAATTTGCTGAGTAATTTACTAAGTAATTGACGAAGGATTTTTTGAGAACTTATCGATAATTAACTGAGTAATTTACTGGGAATTTACCTAGTAATTTACAGATAAATTTAGTGAGTAATTCACCGAATAATTTACTCAGTAAATTACTAAGAGTTTATTGAGAATTTACTGAGAATTTGTTGAGTAATTTTCTAGGAACTTACCAATCATTTACGAAGCAATTTACTGAGAATTTACAGAGTTATTTACCACGAATTTACTATAATTTTAATGGTAATTTGCTGAGTAATTTATTGACAATTTACTGTGAATTTAATGAGTAATTTACTCATAATTTATTGAGAATTTTCTTAGAATTTATTGAAAATTTTCAGAGTAATTTATTTTTTTATTTATTAAGTAATTCACCGATAATTAACCGAGTAATTCATAGAGAATTTATTGAAAATTTAAAGAATAATTTACCGAGTAATTTGCTGAGTAATTTTTTTAAAAAATTCTGTGAATTTACTGAGTAATTTACCTAGAATTTATACAAAATTTTCTGAGAATTTGCAGAGTCATTTACTCATAATTTACTGAGCAATTCACAAAAAAAAATTTCTAAGAATTTACACAGGATTTTCTAAGAATTTACTGAATAATTTTCTGAGAATTTTGCGTGTAATTTATTGAGAATTTTACTGAGAATTTATTGAGTAATTTACTAAGAATCTACCGATAATTTACTGAGTAATTTATTGAGATTCTACTGCGAATTGACTAAGAAATTTACTGATAAATTGTTAAGTTGTTCACTGGGTAATTTAGTTGGAAATTTCTAAGTAATTTATTGAGAATTTACTGAATAAGTTACTAAGAATTTATTGATAATTTACTTAGACTTTCTGGATTAATTTATTTAGAATTTACTAAGTAATTTACTTAGAATTTATTGAAAAATTTACTGAGGCTTTACAGGAAATTCACTAATTAATGTTCGAATAATTTACTGAGTGATGTACTGAGAATTAACAAAGTAATTCACGAAATTCTTTTTGAGAATTTACTGAGCAATTTAGCAAGAATTTATGCAGAATTTTCTAGGAAATTATTGAAAATTTTCTGAGTAATTTATTTAGAATTTATTAAATAATTTACTGAGAATTTACAGATAATTTACAAAGTAATTTATAGAGAATTTACTGAAAACTTAACGAGTAATTTATTTACGAATTTACGGAGTAATTTGCTGAATAATTTACTAAGAAATTACTTTGAATTTACCAAGAATTTATACAGAATTTTTGGAGAATTTATTCAGTAATTTACTGATTAATTCACAAAAAATATTCATGTAATTTTTTGAGAATTTACTCAGAATTTTCTTATAAATTACTAAGAATTTGCTGAATAATTTATAGAGAATTTTACGTGTAATTTACTGAGAAATTTCCTGAGCAATTTAGTGAGAATTTACTAAGTAATTTACTGAGTAATTAACAGAGAATTTACCAATAATTTACTGAGTAATTTACAGAGAATTTATCGAGTAATTTACTGATAAATTACTGAATAATTCACTCATTAATTTACTGAGAATTTAAGGAGTAATTTATTGAGAATTTACCCAGTAATTTGCTTAGAATTTATTAAATAATTTACAGATAATTTACTGTGTTATTTTCTTGGAATTTACAGAGTAATTTTGTAATAATTTGCTGAGTAATTTACTAAGTAATTGACGAAGGATTTTTTGAGAACTTATCGATAATTAACTGAGTAATTTACTGGGAATTTACCTAGTAATTTACAGATAAATTTAGTGAGTAATTCACCGAATAATTTACTCAGTAAATTACTAAGAGTTTATTGAGAATTTACTGAGAATTTGTTGAGTAATTTTCTAGGAACTTACCAATCATTTACGAAGCAATTTACTGAGAATTTACAGAGTTATTTACCACGAATTTACTATAATTTTAATGGTAATTTGCTGAGTAATTTATTGACAATTTACTGTGAATTTAATGAGTAATTTACTCATAATTTATTGAGAATTTTCTTAGAATTTATTGAAAATTTTCAGAGTAATTTATTTTTTTATTTATTAAGTAATTCACCGATAATTAACCGAGTAATTCATAGAGAATTTATTGAAAATTTAAAGAATAATTTACCGAGTAATTTGCTGAGTAATTTTTTTAAAAAATTCTGTGAATTTACTGAGTAATTTACCTAGAATTTATACAAAATTTTCTGAGAATTTGCAGAGTCATTTACTCATAATTTACTGAGCAATTCACAAAAAAAAATTTCTAAGAATTTACACAGGATTTTCTAAGAATTTACTGAATAATTTTCTGAGAATTTTGCGTGTAATTTATTGAGAATTTTACTGAGAATTTATTGAGTAATTTACTAAGAATCTACCGATAATTTACTGAGTAATTTATTGAGATTCTACTGCGAATTGACTAAGAAATTTACTGATAAATTGTTAAGTTGTTCACTGGGTAATTTAGTTGGAAATTTCTAAGTAATTTATTGAGAATTTACTGAATAAGTTACTAAGAATTTATTGATAATTTACTTAGACTTTCTGGATTAATTTATTTAGAATTTACTAAGTAATTTACTTAGAATTTATTGAAAAATTTACTGAGGCTTTACAGGAAATTCACTAATTAATGTTCGAATAATTTACTGAGTGATGTACTGAGAATTAACAAAGTAATTCACGAAATTCTTTTTGAGAATTTACTGAGCAATTTAGCAAGAATTTATGCAGAATTTTCTAGGAAATTATTGAAAATTTTCTGAGTAATTTATTTAGAATTTATTAAATAATTTACTGAGAATTTACAGATAATTTACAAAGTAATTTATAGAGAATTTACTGAAAACTTAACGAGTAATTTATTTACGAATTTACGGAGTAATTTGCTGAATAATTTACTAAGAAATTACTTTGAATTTACCAAGAATTTATACAGAATTTTTGGAGAATTTATTCAGTAATTTACTGATTAATTCACAAAAAATATTCATGTAATTTTTTGAGAATTTACTCAGAATTTTCTTATAAATTACTAAGAATTTGCTGAATAATTTATAGAGAATTTTACGTGTAATTTACTGAGAAATTTCCTGAGCAATTTAGTGAGAATTTACTAAGTAATTTACTGAGTAATTAACAGAGAATTTACCAATAATTTACTGAGTAATTTACAGAGAATTTATCGAGTAATTTACTGATAAATTACTGAATAATTCACTCATTAATTTACTGAGAATTTAAGGAGTAATTTATTGAGAATTTACCCAGTAATTTGCTTAGAATTTATTAAATAATTTACAGATAATTTACTGTGTTATTTTCTTGGAATTTACAGAGTAATTTTGTAATAATTTGCTGAGTAATTTACTAAGTAATTGACGAAGGATTTTTTGAGAACTTATCGATAATTAACTGAGTAATTTACTGGGAATTTACCTAGTAATTTACAGATAAATTTAGTGAGTAATTCACCGAATAATTTACTCAGTAAATTACTAAGAGTTTATTGAGAATTTACTGAGAATTTGTTGAGTAATTTTCTAGGAACTTACCAATCATTTACGAAGCAATTTACTGAGAATTTACAGAGTTATTTACCACGAATTTACTATAATTTTAATGGTAATTTGCTGAGTAATTTATTGACAATTTACTGTGAATTTAATGAGTAATTTACTCATAATTTATTGAGAATTTTCTTAGAATTTATTGAAAATTTTCAGAGTAATTTATTTTTTTATTTATTAAGTAATTCACCGATAATTAACCGAGTAATTCATAGAGAATTTATTGAAAATTTAAAGAATAATTTACCGAGTAATTTGCTGAGTAATTTTTTTAAAAAATTCTGTGAATTTACTGAGTAATTTACCTAGAATTTATACAAAATTTTCTGAGAATTTGCAGAGTCATTTACTCATAATTTACTGAGAAATTCACAAAAAAATTTCTAATGATTTACACAGGATTTTCTAAGAATTTACTGAATAATTTTCTGAGAATTTTGCGTGTAATTTATTGAGAATTTTACTGAGAATTTATTGAGTAATTTACTAAGAATCTACCGATAATTTACTGAGTAATTTATTGAGATTCTACTGCGAATTGACTAAGAAATTTACTGATAAATTGTTAAGTTGTTCACTGGGTAATTTAGTTGGAAATTTCTAAGTAATTTATTGAGAATTTACTGAATAAGTTACTAAGAATTTATTGATAATTTACTTAGACTTTCTGGATTAATTTATTTAGAATTTACTAAGTAATTTACTTAGAATTTATTGAAAAATTTACTGAGGCTTTACAGGAAATTCACTAATTAATGTTCGAATAATTTACTGAGTGATGTACTGAGAATTAACAAAGTAATTCACGAAATTCTTTTTGAGAATTTACTGAGCAATTTAGCAAGAATTTATGCAGAATTTTCTAGGAAATTATTGAAAATTTTCTGAGTAATTTATTTAGAATTTATTAAATAATTTACTGAGAATTTACAGATAATTTACAAAGTAATTTATAGAGAATTTACTGAAAACTTAACGAGTAATTTATTTACGAATTTACGGAGTAATTTGCTGAATAATTTACTAAGAAATTACTTTGAATTTACCAAGAATTTATACAGAATTTTTGGAGAATTTATTCAGTAATTTACTGATTAATTCACAAAAAATATTCATGTAATTTTTTGAGAATTTACTCAGAATTTTCTTATAAATTACTAAGAATTTGCTGAATAATTTATAGAGAATTTTACGTGTAATTTACTGAGAAATTTCCTGAGCAATTTAGTGAGAATTTACTAAGTAATTTACTGAGTAATTAACAGAGAATTTACCAATAATTTACTGAGTAATTTACAGAGAATTTATCGAGTAATTTACTGATAAATTACTGAATAATTCACTCATTAATTTACTGAGAATTTAAGGAGTAATTTATTGAGAATTTACCCAGTAATTTGCTTAGAATTTATTAAATAATTTACAGATAATTTACTGTGTTATTTTCTTGGAATTTACAGAGTAATTTTGTAATAATTTGCTGAGTAATTTACTAAGTAATTGACGAAGGATTTTTTGAGAACTTATCGATAATTAACTGAGTAATTTACTGGGAATTTACCTAGTAATTTACAGATAAATTTAGTGAGTAATTCACCGAATAATTTACTCAGTAAATTACTAAGAGTTTATTGAGAATTTACTGAGAATTTGTTGAGTAATTTTCTAGGAACTTACCAATCATTTACGAAGCAATTTACTGAGAATTTACAGAGTTATTTACCACGAATTTACTATAATTTTAATGGTAATTTGCTGCGTAATTTATTGACAATTTACTGTGAATTTAATGAGTAATTTACTCATAATTTATTGAGAATTTTCTTAGAATTTATTGAAAATTTTCAGAGTAATTTATTTTTTTATTTATTAAGTAATTCACCGATAATTAACCGAGTAATTCATAGAGAATTTATTGAAAATTTAAAGAATAATTTACCGAGTAATTTGCTGAGTAATTTTTTTAAAAAATTCTGTGAATTTACTGAGTAATTTACCTAGAATTTATACAAAATTTTCTGAGAATTTGCAGAGTCATTTACTCATAATTTACTGAGAAATTCACAAAAAAATTTCTAATGATTTACACAGGATTTTCTAAGAATTTACTGAATAATTTTCTGAGAATTTTGCGTGTAATTTATTGAGAATTTTACTGAGAATTTATTGAGTAATTTACTAAGAATCTACCGATAATTTACTGAGTAATTTATTGAGATTCTACTGCGAATTGACTAAGAAATTTACTGATAAATTGTTAAGTTGTTCACTGGGTAATTTAGTTGGAAATTTCTAAGTAATTTATTGAGAATTTACTGAATAAGTTACTAAGAATTTATTGATAATTTACTTAGACTTTCTGGATTAATTTATTTAGAATTTACTAAGCAATTTACTTAGAATTTATTGAAAAATTTACTGAGGCTGTAGGAACCCACATTTTGTGTTCTCGTCATGTTCATGAGCATCTGTATGATTATGACTTGTTAAGCTTGCATGTGTGTGTTGTGATTTGTTTCGCTTGAGCTAATGTGATCCATGCCTCGTTTTGAAGCCTTGTGATATGTCTAAGTGTAGTATGCTTGTCTTGTTCCTTCCTTGATGTGAAACTTAGGTCACGCCTTGCCTGAGTTATACTAGCCGATGTTATTCCAAGCCGAGGTCATCCTTAGTCTAGTAGTAGTAGCTTGGAACCCCTTGTTGACCTCCGTCCTTGCCTTGAACACATTAGCCGAGATGTTACCTTGCACCCAAGCGATCTCGTCCTGGAGTGGTACGACCTAGGCCGAGGTGTGGCGTATCTAGGCCAAGATGTGGCACAGCTTAGTCAAGTGTTGTCCTTCCTAGCCGAAGTCATTGTCACCTTAGTTGCCGAGGTCCTTTGTTAGCCGATGTCACCCCTTGCCAGAGTGCCATTCCATATAGCGTGTTAGATACGCCTTGTTGTTAGCCGATGTCATTGCTCCGTCAGAGAGCCCATACCGTTTTGCTTGTTGAACACCCTTCCACCATGCTTTGTCTGGTCTGTCAGCCACCTTTTCAGGAAGAACCCAACCAGTCGCCGCCACGTGTCCCAGCAGAGGGTTAACCCCAGAACCGGGTATAGAAAACTATCATTTAGTATCATAACCTTGTCTTGTAGAGAGAGAAACTCTAGGAGGAAGAAGGAGTTTTAGAGTGAGGAAGTAGATCTTCAAGCTTGATTCCTAGAGATCCAACCGTTAGATCCGCGTTCTAAGGTTAGATTCTTGATCTGCTCATGATGTTCTTTACGTTTATGTTATTGCATTGCATGATTGAAAATGATTTGTAAGCCATGTATCGTTTTGAAGTTCGATTTTAAAAAGAGAAAATGACATTCATGTGTTCTTCAAGGAAAGTCTTGTTTTGATCCGAAAACTTGCATAAAGAATCATGTTTTTGTGTTTATTTTCCGCAAGAGTTCCAAGTACGGGTACCCAGGTCCGTGTTTTCAAACTCATAGCATGAAAATCCCAGATTTGTGGTGACAGATGATGATTGAACGTTCGTATTTTTCATGTTTTCACACTCATGTTCTTCGTGTTCTTCAGCAGAGGGAAACCCAGAGTTTCCCGACCTCTTTTCCTTGCATGTGGCCCTCGGGAACACACCTCGGTGAAGAGGTGTGGAACCTCGGCCTAGACCTGGTTGGTGCCCAGCATGTTTTCCGAAATCATTTGCATACATAAGAGACTTGTTTGAAGGTGCATTCAATAGGCTTGCCATGTGTTTGTAGGACTTGGGCTTGTCTCGACTTCGACGTTTGAAGAAACTATGTGAGTGGTATTTCTAATAAAGCTATGTTACACTTGCTTTCATAAAATCTTGTCTTGCCTTGTTTTGAAAAGTACTTGATCTAGCATGAATGACTATCCCTACTTGTATATTAAATGCTATCTTGTTTTGATGACATGTCTTGAAAGTCCTTAGCTGCAGGGGACTATAATGCAACTGCACTCTTGTCTTGAAAGTCCTTAGCTGCAGGGGACTATAATGCAACTGCACTCTTGTCTTGAAAGTCCTTAGCTGCAGGGGACTATAATGCAACTGCACTCTTGTCTTGAAAGTCCTTAGTTGCAGGGGACTATAATGCAACTGCACTCTTGTCTTGATATGTCATCGTACTTGTAATACGTAGATGTAATAACATCCAAGGAACTTGAAAGGCCGGCGAGGAACTTGATTTTCCCCTTGATTGTAAAGTATGCTATGTATTGTTTTGAAAGGATCTTGGATATCAATCATGCAAAACCTTTATTTCTAATATCATTCACTGAGTATCCAAGCTCACCCTCTCTATATATACATGTAGGTGACGAACAAGAAGGCATTGAGGCCTAGACGTGATGCCGATGTGTTTTTGGGTGCATTGCCGACATGTTTTGGATTATCATTTTGTACCGTCTTGAAGATCATGCTTCTCGGCTTGTTTTTCTTTTGTACTTGTATACGTCGGCTTGAGAAGCCTTTTGATCAAGATGTGTTTTGTATCTCATTTCTTTATGGTATTTAAGTTGTAAGACTTTATAAAGGTGTATGTCATTTCATTTGACCTATGCACGGCTCTTATGGACCACTTGTATCTTGAATTATTGCTTCCGCATTTGTGAGCCCCCTATGTATATACTCTGATTGTGTGTGGATTTTGTAAGTTGGCCTTCGGTAATTACGGATTACTGGCCATCACGGCACCAAACTACTAGGGGCGGTTTGGGGGCGTGACAGAATGGTATCAGAGCACAAGTTCCTCGGTGTACGTTGTTCACACACTTGAGTCCTAAAGAGCATAGGATTTCCCTTAGACTGATGTTAGGATTGCATCATATTACTTGCTACTTGACTATGTGTGCATCATTTCGGCATAGACATTTGTTACTTGTGTACGCATTACCTGTTCAGTTATTTTAAAGTCTCATCTTGCATCCTCCTAGCACCATGAGGAGAGGTAGACCTCCGGTTGGCCGAGATCGTTCAGAAGATAGATTGGAGAGGTTGGAAAGGTTAGTCGAAGGTCTGGTTCGTGAGCAGAGACAACCTAGGCAACAGGACACTGGTACGACTTCCACGCAGGCCGAGCAGACGAATGGCCGTTATACAGCTCCACCCCCTCCAGCGCCACAAGTGCCTCTACCACAGGCTTTGTACGGGAACGACACGATAACCCTGATCAGAGAGTTCAAGAAAATGAAACCGCCAAGATTCCAAGGGGGCATAGAACCGATGAAAGCAGAAGCGTGGGTTTTAGAAATGGAGAAGCTGTTTGAAATTTTCCCTAGTACAGACGCTCAGAAGGTATCTCTGGCAGCGTTCACGTTAGACGACGACGCCCGCAGGTGGTGGATGATGGTTCGAGAAAGTAATCCGGGTTTGACTTGGGCCAGATTCCTGGAGTTATTCTACAACAAACATTTTCCCATTAGCGTCCGAGACCGAAAGACCACGGAGTTCCAGAATCTGACACAGGGGAACAAGACAGTGGCAGAGTATGATCGTGCCTTTACCGAATTGGCGAGGTATGCGCCTCATATGGTTGACGACGAATACCGAAAGGCGAGAAAGTTCGAAAGTGGGTTACGTGGACCGATACAAGATAGAGTCAATATGCCGACGTACGCTGGAGTATTGGACAAGGCCATCCTGGCCGAAGCTAACTTGAACAGATACTAGAGCTCAGGTGAGGGACAGAGGAAGAGGCAGAATTATGACAATCGCCGAGTTCCGTTCAATGCCAAGAAGAAGGTGAATGTGGACAGTTCCAGCAACTCAAATCAGGAAGGTAACGCCAAGCCGATGTGCGCGAGTTGTGGAAAGCTGCATTTTGGGGTCTGCCGTTGGGCGACAGGGGCTTGCTATGAGTGTGGCGAGATAGGCCATCGCGTGAAAGACTGCCCGAAAGCAAGGACCGATGATGGAAAGAGGAATGGAAGCACCTCGGGCTCTGCACAGGACAACAACGTCGGGAGGACACAGGCAAGACAAGGCAGAGTTTTCGCATTAGTGCCAGGAGACGCCCAGAATGCTGAGGCAGTGGTGTCAGGTACCCTTTCAATTTGTTCTCAAGATGCATACGTATTGATTGATTCGGGTTCTACGCATTCATTTGTATCTACCTTATTCGCCGAGAAGTTGGATAGGGAACTAGAACCCCTCGATTATGTATTATCTGTGTCTATTCCATCTGGGAGAAACATGATTGTTGCATCCATTTATAGGGCGTGTGTTGTTATGATTGAGGGTGTAGAGTTGTTAGTCGATTTGATGCCTTTGAGCATGACTCATTTCGATGTCATTTTGGGAATGGATTGGTTAGTAGCGAACCATGCATCCATTAATTGTGTTACTAAGAGTGTCACATTGAAGACCCCAAACCAAGCTGAGGTCATTTTCCAAGGTAAAGGAGTAGTACCCCCACCTTACTTAATCTCATCCATGAAGGCCTACAAGTTGATCCAAAAAGGATGTAAGGGTTATTTATGCAGTATACTAAGTGATTTGAATGGAAATGTTGAGTTAGCCGACATACCCGTTGTTGAGGAATTCCCCGATGTCTTTCCGAATGAGTTGCTTGGCCACCTTGTCGACAGGGAAATAGAGTTTACCATGGACATCCTGTCAGGAACACAACCCATCTCCAAAACACCCTACAGAATGGCCCCAGCCGAACTTAGAGAACTGAAATCGCAATTACAAGAATTGTTGGACAAAGGATTTGTTAGGCCGAGCACTTCACCGTGGGGAGCACCTGTCCTATTTGTTAAGAAAAAGGATGGCACACTTCGTCTTTGCATTGACTACAGGGAACTTAATAAGGTGACCATTAAGAACAAGTACCCATTGCCTAGAATCGACGATTTGCTTGATCAACTACGAGGAGCACGAGTCTTTTCCAAGATTGACCTTAGGTCAGGCTACCACCAGTTGAAGGTTAAAGCCGAGGATATCGAGAAGACCGCTTTTCGGACAAGATATGGCCACTACGAATTTTTGGTGATGCCCTTCGGAGTAACCAATGCCCCAGCAGCATTCATGGACTTGATGAACAGAGTCTTTAAGCCGTACCTAGATGAGTTTGTCATTATTTTTATCGACGACATATTGATCTATTCTGGGAGTACGAGCGAGCACGAGAATCATCTGAGACTTGCACTGCAGATCTTGAGGGATAAAAAGTTGTACGCCAAGCTAAGTAAATGCGAGTTTTGGCTTTCCAGCATTTCATTTCTAGGACATGTGATTAATGAGGACGGTATATCAGTTGACCCCAGTAAGATCGCAGCCATTGTGAATTGGCCGACGCCGACCAACGTGTCCGAGGTTCGTAGTTTTCTGGGTTTGGCAGGATATTACAGGAAGTTTGTGAAGGATTTCTCGAGGATTGCAGTGCCTTTGACACAACTAACTAAGAAGGGAGCAGCTTATGAATGGACCAATGAAAGAGAATCAGCCTTCCAGGAGCTGAAGACGAGGTTAGTTACAGCACCAGTTCTGGTACTACCATCGGCTAATGAGGAATTTCAGATTTACAGTGATGCTTCACATAAGGGTTTGGGTTGCGTGTTAATGCAAGAAGGTAAAGTTATAGCGTACGCGTCACACCAGTTGAAGCCCAATGAAAAGAATTATCCTACCCATGATCTGGAGCTAGCTGCCGTAGTCTTTGCTTTGAAGATATGGCGTCATCACTTGTATGGAACATCTTGTCAAGTTTTCACCGACCACAAAAGTCTGAAGTATTTGTTCACTCAGAAAGAGCTAAATATGAGGCAGAGAAGATGGCTCGAGCTATTGAAGGACTATGACATACAGATTCAGTACCACCCAGGTAAGGCAAATTCTGTAGCCGACGCATTAAGCAGGAAGCTAGTTGGAAGTTTGGCGTGTCTGACGACGATCTCAGCAGAGCCGACCATCGTTGAGGAAGTGAAGACCAGACAGACGGAAGATAAGTTCCTAAAAAGGGTAATTGATGAATTCGTCTCCAAGCCGAGGCCAGGATATACAGTGGAAAATCAAGTGCTTAAGTTTCAAGGGAGATTGTGTGTAGCCGATGTACCAGAGTTGAAAAGGAAAATTTTGCAAAAGGCCCATAGCTCCAAGTTTGCCATTCATCCAGGGAGCACCAAGATGTATCAGGACGTAAAACGGACCTTTTGGTGGCCAAACATGAAAAGAGAGATAGCCGAGTTTGTATACCGGTGTCTGTGTTGTCAGCAAGTGAAGGCGGAACACCAGAGACCGGCAGGACTTCTTCAGCCTTTGTCAATTCCTGAGTGGAAGTGGGAACACATCTCCATGGATTTCGTAATAGGTTTGCCGAGGACTCAGAAAGGTATGAACTCAATTTGGGTTATAGTTGATAGATTCACTAAGTCAGCACACTTTTTACCTGTCAAGACTACGTTCAATGCCGACCGACTTGCCGAACTGTACATAAATGAAATCGTTAGGCTTCATGGTGTGCCGATGTCCATTGTGTCAGACCGAGATCCGAAGTTCGTTTCTAGATTTTGGCAGAGTCTACAAGGAGCCTTGGGAACAGAGTTGAGATTTAGCACAGCCTTTCACCCCCAGACCGACGGGCAGACAGAAAGAACGATTCAGACACTCGAAGACATGCTCAGACTGTGCGTGTTGGATTTCCAGGGGAGTTGGGAATCGCATTTGCCATTAGTAGAGTTCGCGTACAATAACAGCTATCAAGCCAGCATAGGCATGGCGCCGTATGAAGCATTGTATGGAAGGGAGTGCAGATCGCCGATATGTTGGACTGAAGTAGGAGACAAAGCTCTAATTGGCCCCGAGTTGGTTCAGATGACAACTGAAAAGATCAAACTCATTCAGCAGAGGATTAAAACTGCACAGAGTCGACAGAAGTGTTATGCCGACCAAAGAAGGAGGGCGTTAGAATTTGAAATTGGGGATCATGTATTTTTGAAGGTCTCGCCGATGACAGGAGTTTCGAGATTTGGGAAGAAGGGTAAACTTGCACCCCGATATATTGGGCCGTTTGAAATTCTTGAGAAAGTTAACACCGTTGCTTACAGACTCGCTTTGCCGCCAGATTTGAGCCAAGTCCACAGTGTGTTCCATGTTTCAATGCTGAGAAAATATATCCGAGACCCATTGCATGTAATAGATTACTCCGGGGTTGTAGTTAATGAAGACTTGGGCTACGAAGAGAAGCCGATGAGAATTATTGACAGACAAGTGAGACAGTTGAGAAACAAGTTGATACCAATGGTGAAAATCGAATGGGAGAAGCATTATGGCAAGGAGGCCACATGGGAAAAGGAAGAAGAGATGAAATTCCGTTACCCGGAGTTATTCGTAGGACAAGGTAACTTAAGTTTGGGGACCAAACTTCCTTAAGGAGGGTAGACTGTAGGAACCCACATTTTGTGTTCTCGTCATGTTCATGAGCATCTGTATGATTATGACTTGTTAAGCTTGCATGTGTGTGTTGTGATTTGTTTCGCTTGAGCTAATGTGATCCATGCCTCGTTTTGAAGCCTTGTGATATGTCTAAGTGTAGTATGCTTGTCTTGTTCCTTCCTTGATGTGAAACTTAGGTCACGCCTTGCCTGAGTTATACTAGCCGATGTTATTCCAAGCCGAGGTCATCCTTAGTCTAGTAGTAGTAGCTTGGAACCCCTTGTTGACCTCCGTCCTTGCCTTGAACACATTAGCCGAGATGTTACCTTGCACCCAAGCGATCTCGTCCTGGAGTGGTACGACCTAGGCCGAGGTGTGGCGCATCTAGGCCAAGATGTGGCACAGCTTAGTCAAGTGTTGTCCTTCCTAGCCGAAGTCATTGTCACCTTAGTTGCCGAGGTCCTTTGTTAGCCGATGTCACCCCTTGCCAGAGTGCCATTCCGTATAGCGTGTTAGATACGCCTTGTTGTTAGCCGATGTCATTGCCCCGTCAGAGAGCCCATACCGTTTTGCTTGTTGAACACCCTTCCACCATGCTTTGTCTGGTCTGTCAGCCACCTTTTCAGGAAGAACCCAACCAGTCGCCGCCACGTGTCCCAGCAGAGGGTTAACCCCAGACCGGGTATAGAAAACTATCATTTAGTATCATAACCTTGTCTTGTAGAGAGAGAAACTCTAGGAGGAAGAAGGAGTTTTAGAGTGAGGAAGTAGATCTTCAAGCTTGATTCCTAGAGATCCAACCGTTAGATCCGCGTTCTAAGGTTAGATTCTTGATCTGCTCATGATGTTCTTTACGTTTATGTTATTGCATTGCATGATTGAAAATGATTTGTAAGCCATGCATCGTTTTGAAGTTCGATTTTAAAAAGAGAAAATGACATTCATGTGTTCTTCAAGGAAAGTCTTGTTTTGATCCGAAAACTTGCATAAAGAATCATGTTTTTGTGTTTATTTTCCGCAAGAGTTCCAAGTACGGGTACCCAGGTCCGTGTTTTCAAACTCATAGCATGAAAATCCTAGATTTGTGGTGACAGATGATGATTGAACGTTCGTATTTTTCATGTTTTCACACTCATGTTCTTCGTGTTCTTCAGCAGAGGGAAACCCAGAGTTTCCCGACCTCTTTTCCTTGCATGTGGCCCTCGGGAACACACCTCGGCGAAGAGGTGTGGAACCTCGGCCTAGACCTGGTTGGTGCCCAGCATGTTTTCCGAAATCATTTGCATACATAAGAGACTTGTTTGAAGGTGCATTCAATAGGCTTGCCATGTGTTTGTAGGAATTGGGCTTGTCTCGACTTCGACGTTTGAAGAAACTATGTGAGTGGTATTTCTAATAAAGCTATGTTACACTTGCTTTCATAAAATCTTGTCTTGCCTTGTTTTGAAAAGTACTTGATCTAGCATGAATGACTATCCCTACTTGTATATTAAACGCTATCTTGTTTTGATGACATGTCTTAAAAGTCCTTAGCTGCAGGGGACTATAATGCAACTGCACTCTTGTCTTGAAAGTCCTTAGCTGCAGGGGACTATAATGCAACTGCACTCTTGTCTTGAAAGTCCTTAGTTGCAGGGGACTATAATGCAACTGCACTCTTGTCTTGATATGTCATCGTACTTGTAATACGTAGATGTAATAACATCCAAGGAACTTGAAAGGCCGGCGAGGAACTTGATTTTCCCCTTGATTGTAAAGTATGCTATGTATTGTTTTGAAAGGATCTTGGATATCAATCATGCAAAACCTTTATTTCTAATATCATTCACTGAGTATCCAAGCTCACCCTCTCTATATATATATGTAGGTGACGAACAAGAAGGCATTGAGGCCTAGACGTGATGCCGATGTGTTTTTGGGTGCATTGCCGACATGTTTTGGATTATCATTTTGTACCGTCTTGAAGATCATGCTTCTCGGCTTGTTTTTCTTTTGTACTTGTATACGTCGGCTTGAGAAGCCTTTTGATCAAGATGTGTTTTGTATCTCATTTCTTTATGGTATTTAAGTTGTAAGACTTTATAAAGGTGTATGTCATTTCATTTGACCTATGCACGGCTCTTATGGACCACTTGTATCTTGAATTATTGCTTCCGCATTTGTGAGCCCCCTATGTATATACTCTGATTGTGTGTGGATTTTGTAAGTTGGCCTTCGGTAATTACGAATTACTGGCCATCACGGCACCAAACTACTAGGGGCGGTTTGGGGGCGTGACAGAGGCTTTACAGGAAATTCACTAATTAATGTTCGAATAATTTACTGAGTGATGTACTGAGAATTAACAAAGTAATTCACGAAATTCTTTTTGAGAATTTACTGAGCAATTTAGCAAGAATTTATGCAGAATTTTCTAGGAAATTATTGAAAATTTTCTGAGTAATTTATTTAGAATTTATTAAATAATTTACTGAGAATTTACAGATAATTTACAAAGTAATTTAAAGAGAATTTATTGAAAACTTAACGAGTAATTTATTTACGAATTTACGGAGTAATTTGCTGAATAATTTACTAAGAAATTACTTTGAATTTACCAAGAATTTATACAGAATTTTTGGAGAATTTATTCAGTAATTTACTGATTAATTCACAAAAAATATTCATGTAATTTTTTGAGAATTTACTCAGAATTTTCTTATAAATTACTAAGAATTTGCTGAATAATTTATAGAGAATTTTACGCGTAATTTACTGAGAAATTTCCTGAGCAATTTAGTGAGAATTCACTAAGTAATTTACTGAGTAATTAACAGAGAATTTACCAATAATTTACTGAGTAATTTACAGAGAATTTATCGAGTAATTTACTGATAAATTACTGAATAATTCACTCATTAATTTACTGAGAATTTAAGGAGTAATTTATTGAGAATTTACCCAGTAATTTGCTTAGAATTTATTAAATATTTTACAGATAATTTACTGTGTTATTATCTTGGAATTTACAGAGTAATTTTGTAATAATTTACTAAGTAATTGACGAAGGATTTTTTGAGAACTTATCGATAATTAACTGAGTAATTTACTGGGAATTTACCTAGTAATTTACAGATAAATTTAGTGAGTAATTCACCGAATAATTTACTATGAATTTACTTAGTAATTTATTTAGAATTTACTTAGTAAATTACTAAGAGTTTATTGAGAATTTTCTGAGAATTTGTTGAGTAATTTTCTAGGAACTTACCAATCATTTACGAAGCAATTACTGAGAATTTATCGAGTTATTTATCACGAATTTACTATAACTTTATTGGTAATTTGCTGAGTAATTTATTGAGAACTTACTGTGAATTTACTGAGTAATTTACTCATAATTTATTGAGAATTTTCTTGGAATTTATTGAAAATTTTCTGAGTAATTTACTTTTTTATTTATTGAGTAATTCACCGATAATTAACTGAGTAATTTATGGAGAATTTATTGAAAATTTAACGAATAATTTACAGAGTAATTTGCTGAGTAATTTTTTTTTAAAATTCTGTGAATTTACTGAGTAATTTACCAAGAATTTATACAAAATTTTCAGAGAAATTACAGAGTAATTTACTCTTAATTTACTGAGCAATTCACAAAAAAATTTCTAATGATTTTCTAAGAATTTACACAGGATTTTCTAAGAATTTACTGAATAATTATCTCAGAATTCTGCGTGTAATTTATTGAGAATTTTACTGAGTATTGTAATGAGAATTTACTGAGTAATTTACTAAGAATCTACCGATAATTTACTGAGTAATTTATTGAGATTTTACTGCGAATTGACTAAGAAATTTACTGATAAATTGTTAAGTTCTTCACTGGGTAATTTAGTTGGAAATTTCTAAGTAATTTATTGAGAATTTACTGAGTAAGTTACTAAGAATTTATTGATAATTCACTTGGACTTTCTTGATTAATTTATTCAGAATTTACTAAGTAATTTACTTAGAATTTATTGAATAATTTACTGAGAATTTACAGGAAATTCACTAATTAATGTTCGAATAATTTACTGAGTAATTTACTGAGAATTAACAAAGTAATTCACGAATTTTTTTTGATAATTTTATGAGTAATTTACCAAGAATTTATACAGAATTTTCTTGTAAATTATTGAAAATTTTCTGAGTAATTTATTTAGAATTTATTAAATAATTTACTGAAGATTTAAAGATAATTTACAAAGTAATTTATAAAGAACTTATTGAAAACTTAACGAGTAATTTATTTACGAATTTATGGAATAATTTGCTGAATAATTCACTAAGAAATTACTTTGAAGTTACCAAGAATTTATATAGAATTTTCGGAGAATTTATTGAGTAATTTATTCATAATTTACCGATTAATTCACAAAAATTATTCTTGTAATTTTTTGAGAATTTACTCAGAATTTTCTGGTAAATTACTAAGAATTTGCTGAATAATTTATGGAGAATTTTACGTGTAATTTACTGAGAAATTTCCTGAGTAATTTAGTGAGAATTTACTAAGTAATTTACTGGTAATTTACTGAGTATTTAACAGAGAATTTACCAATAATTTACTGAGTAATTTACAGAGAATTTATCGAGTAATTTATTGATAAATTACAGAATAATTAACTCATTAATTTACAAGTAATTTACTGAGAATTTAAGTAGTAATTTATTAAGAATTTACCCAGTAATTTGCTTAGAATTTATTAAATAATTTACAGATAATTTACTGTGTTATTTTCTTGGAATTTACAGAGTAATTTGGTAATAATTTACTGAGTAATTTACTAAGTAATTGACCAAGGATTTTTTGAGAACTTATCGATAATTAACTGAGTAATTTACTGGGAATTTACCTAGTAATTTACAGATAAATTTAGTGAGTAATTCACCGAATAATTTACTATGAATTTACTTAGTAATTTATTTAGAATTTACTCAGTAAATTACTAAGAGTTTATTGAGAATTTACTGAGAATTTGTTAAGTAATTTTCTAGGAACTTACCAATCATTTACGAAGCAATTATTGAGAATTTATCGAGTTATTTATCACGAATTTACTATAACTTTATTGGTAATTTGCTGAGTAATTTATTGAGAACTTACTGTGAATTTAATGAGTAATTTACTCATAATTTATTGAGAATTTTCTTAGAATTTATTGAAAATTTTCTGAGTAATTTACTTTTTTATTTATTGAGTAATTCACCGATAATTAATTGAGTAATTTATGGAGAATTTATTGAAAATTTAACGAATAATTTACAGAGTAATTTGCTGAGTAATTTTTTAAAAAAATTCTGTGAATTTACTGAGTAATTTACCAAGAATTTATACAAAATTTTCTGAGAATTTACAGAGTAATTTACTCATAATTTACTGAGTAATTCACAAAAAAATTTCTAATGATTTTCTAAGAATTTACACAGGATTTACTAAGAATTTACTGAATAATTTTCTTAGAATTTTGCGTGTAATTTATTGAGAATTTTACTGAGTAATGTAATGAGAATTTACTGAGTAATTTACTAAGAATCTACCGTTAATTTACTGAGTAATTTATTGAGATTTTACTGCGAATTGACTAAGAAATTTACTGGTAAATTGTTAAGTTCTTCACTAGGTAATTTAGTTGGAAATTTCTAAGTAATTTATTGAGAATTTACTGAGTATGTTACTAAGAATTTATTGATAATTTACTTGGACTTTCTTGATTAATTTATTCAGAATTTACTAAGTAATTTACTTAGAATTTGATGAATAATTTACTGAGTAATTTACTGAGAATTAACAAAGTAATTCCCGAATTTTTTTTGATAATTTTATGAGTAATTTACCAAGAATTTATACAGAATTTTCTTGGAAATTATTGAAAATTTTCTGAGTAATTTATTTAGAATTTATTAAATAATTTAATGAAAATTTACCGATAATTTACAAAGTAATTTATAAAGAATTTATTGAAAACTTAACGAGTAATTTATTTACTAATTTACGGAGTAATTTGCTGAATAATTTGCTAAGAAATTACTTTGAATTTATCAAGAATTTGTATAGAATTTTTTGAGAATTTTTTGAGTAATTTACTCATAATTTACTGATTAGTTCACAAAAAATATTCTTGTAATTTTTTGAGAATTTACTCAGAATTTTCTGATAAATTACTAAGAATTTGCTGAATAATTTATAGAGAATTTTACGTGTAATTTACTGAGAAATTTCCTAAGTAATTTAGTATAAATTTACTAGGTAATTTACTGAGTAATTAACAGAGAATTTACCAATAATTTACTGAGTAATTTACAGAGAATTTATCGAGTAATTTACTGATAAATTACTGAATAATTCACTCATTAATTTACTGAGAATTTAAGGAGTAATTTATTGAGAATTTACCCAGTAATTTGCTTAGAATTTATTAAATAATTTACAGATAATTTACTGTGTTATTTTCTTGGAATTTACAGAGTAATTTTGTAATAATTTACTAAGTAATTGACGAAGGATTTTTTGAGAACTTATCGATAATTAACTGAGTAATTTACTGGGAATTTGCCTAGTAATTTACAGATAAATTTAGCGAGTAATTCACCGAATAATTTACTATGAATTTACTTAGTAATTTATTTAGAATTTACTCAGTAAATTACTACGAGTTTATTGAGAATTTGTTGAGTAATTTCCTACGAACTTACCAATCATTTACGAAGCAATTTACTGAGAATTTACCGAGTTATTTACCACGAATTTACTATAACTTTAATGGTTATTTGCTGAGTAATTTATTGAGAATTTATTGTGAATTTAATGAGTAATTTACTCATAATTTATTGAGAATTTTCTTAGAATTTATTGAAAATTTTCAGAGTAATTTACTTTTTTATTTATTGAGTAATTCACCGATAATTAACTAAGTAATTTATAGAGAATTTATTGAAAATTTAACGAATAATTTACAGAGTAATTTGCTGAGTAATTTTTTAAAAAAATTATGTGAATTTACTGAGTAATTTACCAAGAATTTATACAAAATTTTCTGAGAATTTATAGAGTAATTTACTCATAATTTACTGAGCAATTCACAAAAAAATTTCTAATGATTGTCTAAGAATTTACACAGGATTTTCTAAGAATTTAATGAATAAATTTCTGAGAATTTTGCGTGTAATTTATTGAGAATTTTATTGAGTAATGTAATGAGAATTTACTGAGTAATTTATTGAGATTTTACTGCGAATTGACTAAGAAATTTACTGATAAATTGTTAAGTTCTTCACTGGGTAATTTAGTTGGAAATTTCTAAGTAATTTATTGAGAATTTACTCAGTAAGTTACTAAGAATTTATTGATAATTTACTTAGACTTTCTGGATTAATTTATTGAGAATTTACTAAGTAATTTACTTAGAATTTATTGAATAATTTACTGAGAATTTACAGGAAATTCACTAATTAATGTTCGAATAATTTACTAAGAATTAACAAAGTAATTCACGAATTTTTTTTTTGATAATTTTATGAGTAATTTACCAAGAATTTATACAGAATATTCTTGGAAATTATTGAAAATTTTCTGAGTAATTTATTTAGAATTTATTAAATAATTTATTGAAAATTTACAGATAATTTACAAAGTAATTTATAGAGAATTTATTGAAAACTTAAAGAGTAATTTATTTACGAATTTACGGAGTAATTTGCTGAATAATTTGCTAAGAAATTACTTTGAATTTATCAAGAATTTATATTGAATTTTCTGACAATTTATTGAGTAATTTACTCATAATTTACTGATTAATTCACAAAAAATATTCTTGTAATTTTTTGAGAATTTACTCAGAATTTTCTGATAAATTACTAAAAATTTGCTGAATAATTTATAGAGAATTTTACGTGTAATTTACTGAGAAATTTCCTGAGTAATTTAGTGAGAATTTACTAAGTAATTTACTGACTAATTTATAGAGAATTTACCAATAATTTACTGAGTAATTTACAGAGAATTTATCGAGTAATTTACTGATAAATTACTGAATAATTCACTCATTAATTTACTGAGAATTTAAGGAGTAATTTATTGAAAATTTACCCAGTAATTTGCTTAGAATTTATTAAATAATTTACAGATAATTTACTGTGTTATTTTCTTGGAATTTACAGAGTAATTTTGTAATAATTTACTGAGTAATTTTCTAAGTAATCGACGAAGGATTTTTTGAGAACTTATCGATAATTAACTGAGTAATTTACTAGGAATTTACCTAGTAATTTGCAGATAAATTTAGCGAGTAATTCACCGATTAATTTACTATGAATTTACTTAGTAATTTATTTAGAATTTACTCAGTAAATTACTACGAGTTTAGTGAGAATTTATTGAGAATTTGTTGAGTAATTTCTTACGAACTTACCAATCATTTACGAAGCAATTTACTGAGAATTTACCGAGTTTGTAGCAACCCTCACCTTACTCTTGTCATACTTGCATACATTCATGCATGATCTTGTCTTGTTATGTTGTTTTGAAAGCTTCGCCTTGCCTTGTTTTGTTAAAGTGTTGCTTGCATGATTTTGTTCCTTGCTTGGTGTGTGGCCGAGGTCATCTTGAGCTTAGTTCACCTCTGAACCTTTGTACTTAGAATTGTTTTGGAACCACTTGGTCGACCCCATCTTCACTCCGGGCTTGTTGCCGAGATGTTTTGCACTTAGTGATCCTTGTCCTTGGGCAGGTATGGCCTAGATCGAGGTGTGGCACACCCCGGCCAAGGTGTGGCACAGCTTAGTCAAGTGTCGTCCTCCCTAGCCGATGTCTTTGGTTATCCTGTTGCCGAAGCTTTGACTTTAGCCGATGTTATTACTTGCCGATGTGTCTTGCCCTAGCTTGCTGCATACGCTTTGTCATAGACTTGTCTTATCAATCAATCACCTTTTGAGTTGAACCAACCCGATAGCGCCACGTGTCCGAGCTGATTGTTAAGACAGCCGGCAGACCTAGAAACAAATCATTTTGTCTCAAATCTTTGCCTTTAGAGAGAGAAGCTCTTGAGAAAGGAGGAGAAGTTCTTGAGTGAGGATAGATCTTCCAAGCTTGATCTTCGAGGTTTGAACCGTTGGATTCGAGTTTTGAGGTTAGAATCTTAACCTACTCTTGTTGTTCTCATTGATCATCTAGCTGCATTGCATGATCGGATCTGTTTTGCATGTCATGCATCGATTTGAAGTTGGTTTTGGAAGAGAAAAATAGTATTCATGTGTTCTTGAAGAACAATCTCGTTTTGATCCGAAAGTTTGGAACAAGAACCATGTTTTCGTGTTTGTTCTTGCATGATCTTCTTGTATGGGTGCCCAGGTCCCTGTTTTGAACTCATGGCATGAAATCTCTGATTTTGTAACAAGTTACGATCTTGCATTCATCCTTCTCATGATCAAGTTCATCATGCTTTTCATGTTCTTCAAAAGGAAACCATGTTTTTCCCGACTTTGCTTTTGAATGAGGCCATCAGGACCACACCTCGGCAAGGAGGTGTGGAACCTCGGCAAAGACCTGGTTGGTACCCAATGTGTGTTTTCATGAGACGGGAGCAATGTTTAAACTCCCAGCATATTTTGCTTTGCTTTTGACTTGGACCTGGTGAGAATGCCGAGATCATTTGCATGCATATAAAGCTTGTTTTGAGAATGTAATTGCCATGTGATTGTAGGTCCTTGATCCTTGCTTTGAGCCTACGCCCGAGGAGAACTAAGTGAGTGGTGCTTTTAATAAAGCTATGTTATACTGTTTTGATAAATCTTGCTTTGCTTTGTTTTGACGAAAGTATTTGCTAAGCATGAATGAATAGCTCTGTTGATGTATCAAGTATAAGCTTTGTTTTGATGACATTCTTGAAAAGGTCCCTTGTACTGGAGGACTCTAAACTTTCGCAGTACCAAGTATAAAAGTCCCTTGTGCTGGAGGACTCTAAACTTTCGCAGCACTAAGTATAAAAGGATACGGTCCTTTCTTGAGAAGACTATCGTGTTAAAGCGGGCTACAGGCCTAAGTAACACAAGACCATCGTGTTAAAAAGAGCTACGGGCTTAAGTAACACAAGTCCCTTGTGCTGGAGGACTATAAACTTTCGCAGTACTTTCGACTAATCGATTACGGATCGTGCAGTCCTTGTTTTGCCACTGACGGGTTACCGCGTGGACTTGTTTTGATAAAGCTTGATTTGTGTTTTGCCGACGTCAGTAAGCATCCCTTGAGACTTGTAAGACTTTGATAGATGAATACGGTTCATCCCTTGTTTGATAAAGTTTTGACGTGTTTTGGTTCTGTAAGGATCTCGGCTAATATTGTATGGTTTTGGCATGTTTTGTTTTGAAAAGACTTCGGCTATATTCATGCAAAACCTTTATTACCAGTACCATTCACTGAGTTTCCAAACTCACCCTCTCTATATATATGTAGGTGATGAGCAGGACGTCGCCGACGCCTAGAATGTGTTTTGAAAGACTGTTTGGGATCCTTGATTTTTGGTCGGCTTTGTTTTGTGTTTTACGTCAGTGAATCTTGAAAATCATGCTTCTTGGCTTGTATTCACTGTATTTTGTATATGTTGGCTCGAGAAGCCTTTTAATCAAGATGTAATACGTATTTTACTTTGTTGTATTCAAATTGTAAAGCTTGTAAAGATGTATGCCATATCATCGAATTTATGCACTGCTCTTATGGACTACTTCCATTGTAATTTATTGCTTCCGCATTTGTGAGCCCCGTTTATTATACTCTGATTATGTTAAAATTTTGAAAGATGGCCTTCGGTAATCTCGGATTACTGGCCATCACGGCACCAAACTACTAGGGGCGGTTTGGGGTCGTGACAGAGTTATTTACCACGAATTTACTATAACTTTAATGGTAATTTGCTGAGTAATTTATTGAGAATTTATTGTGAATTTAATGAGTAATTTACTCATAATTTATTGAGAATTTTCTTAGAATTTATTGAAAATTTTCAGAGTAATTTACTTTTTTATTTATTGAGCAATTCACCGATAATTAACTGAGTAATTTATAGAGAATTTATTGAAAATTTAACGAATAATTTACAGAGTAATTTGCTGAGTAATTTTTAAAAAAAATTCTGTGAATTTACTGAGTAATTTACCAAGAATTTATACAAAATTTTCTGAGAATTTACAGAGTAATTAACTCATAATTTACTGAGCAATTCACAAAAAAATTTCTAATGATTTTCTAAGAATTTACACAGGATTTTCTAAGAATTTACTGAATAATTTTCTGAGAATTTTGCGTGTAATTTATTGAGAATTTTATTGAGTAATGTAATGAGAATTTACTGAGTAATTTATTGAGATTTTACTGCGAATTGACTAAGAAATTTACTGATAAATTGTTAAGTTCTTCACTGGGTAATTTAGTTGGAAATTTCTAAGTAATTTATTGAGAATTTACTGAGTAAGTTACTAAGAATTTATTGATAATTTACTTAGACTTTCTGGATTAATTTATTGAGAATTTACTAAGTAATTTACTTAGAATTTATTGAATAATTTACTGAGAATTTACAGGAAATTCACTAATTAATGTTCGTGTAATTAACTGAGAATTAACAAAGTAATTCACGAATTTTTTTTTTGATAATTTTATGAGTAATTTACCAAGAATTTATACAAAATTTTCTTGGAAATTATTGAAAATTTTCTGAGTAATTTATTTAGAATTTATTAAATAATTTACTGAAAATTTACAGATAATTTACAAAGTAATTTATAGAGAATTTATTGAAAACTTAAAGAGTAATTTATTTACGAATTTACGGAGTAATTTGCTAAATAATTTGCTAGGAAATTACTTTGAATTTACCAAGAATTTATATAGAATTTTTGGAGAAATTATTGAGTAATTTACTCATAATTTACTAATTAATTCCCAAAAAATATTCTTGTAATTTTTTGAGAATTTACTCAGAATTTTCTGATAAATTACTAAGAATTTGTTGAATAATTTATAGAGAATTTTACGTGTAATTTACTGAGAAATTTCCTGACTAATTTAGTGAGAATTTACTAAGTAATTTACTGAGTAATTAACAAAGAATTTACCAATAATTTACTGAGTAATTTACAGAGAATTTATCGAGTAATTTACTGATAAATTATTGAATAATTCACTCATTAATTTACCGAGAATTTAAGGAGTAATTTATTGAGAATTTACCCAGTAATTTGCTTAGAATTTATTAAATAATTTACAGATAATTTACTGTGTTATTTTCTTGAAATTTACAGAGTAATTTTGTAATAATTTACTAAGTAATTGACGAAGGATTTTTTGAGAACTTATCGATAATTAACTGAGTAATTTACTGGGAATTTACCTAGTAATTTACAGATAAATTTAGTGAGTAATTCACCGAATAATTTACTATGAATTTACTTAGTAATTCATTTAGAATTTACTCAGTAAATTACTACGAGTTTATTGAGAATATACTGGGAATTTGTTGAGTAATTTCCTACGAACTTACCAATCATTTACGAAGCAATTTACTGAGAATTTATCGAGTTATTTACCACGAATTTACTATAACTTTAATGGAAATTTGGTGAGTAATTTATTGAGAATTTATTGTGAATTTATTGAGTAATTTACTCATAATTTATTGAAAATGTTCAGAGTAATTTACTTTTTTATTTATTGAGTAATTCACCGATAATTAACTGAGTAATTTATAGAGAATTTATTGAAAATTTAACGAATAATTTACCGAGTAATTTGCTGAGTAATTTTTTAAAAAAATTCTGTGAATTTACTGAGTAATTTACCTAGAATTTATACAAAATTTTCTAAGAAATTACAGAGTAATTTACTCATAATTTACTGAGCAATTCACAAAAAAATTTCTAATGATTTTCTAAGAATTTACACAGGATTTTCTAAGAATTTACTGAATAATTTTCTGAGAATTTTGCGTGTAATTTATTGAGAATTTTACTGAGAATTTATTGAGTAATTTACTAAGAATCTACCGATAATTTACTGAGTAATTTATTGAGATTTTACTGCGAATTGACTAAGAAATTTACTGATAAATTGTTAAGATCTTCACTTGGTAATTTAGTTGGAAATTTCTAAGTAATTTATTGAGAATTTACTGAGTAAGTTACTAAGAATTTATTGATAATTTACTTAGACTTTCTGGATTAATTTATTGAGAATTTACTAAGTAATTTACTTAGAATTTATTGAATAATTTACTGAGAATTTACAGGAAATTCACTAATTAATGTTCGAATAATTTACTGTGTAATTTACTGAGAATTAACAAAGTAATTCACGAATTTTTTTTTTTTTGATAATTTTATGAGTAATTTACCAAGAATTTATACAGAATTTTCTTGGAAATCATTGAAAATTTTCTGAGTAATTTATTTCGAATTTATTAAATAATTTACTGAAAATTTACAAATAATTTAGAAAGTAATTTATAGAGAATTTATTGAAAACTTAACGAGTAATTTATTTACGAATTTTCGGAGTAATTTGCTGAATAATTTTCTAAGAAATTACTTTGAATTTATCAAGAATTTATATTGAATTTTTCTGACAATTTATTGAGTAATTTACTCATAATTTACTGATTAATTCACAAAAAATATTCTTTCAATTTTTCAAGAATTTAATCAGAATTTCTGATAAATTACTAAGAATTTGCTGAATAATTTATAGAGAATTTTACGTGTAATTTACTGAGAAATTTCCTGACTAATTTAGTGAGAATTAACTAAGTAATTTACTGAGTAATTTACAGATAATTTATCGAGTAATTTACTGATAAATTACTGAATAATTCACTCATTAATTTACTGAGAATTTAAGGAGTAATTTATTGAGAATTTACCCAGTAATTTGCTTAAAATTTATTAAATAATTTACAGATAATTTACTGTGTTATTTTCTTGGAATTTACAGAGTAATTTTGTAATAATTTACTGAGTAATTTACTAAGTAATTGACCAAGGATTTTTTGAGAACTTATCGATAATTAACTGAGTAATTTACTGGGAATTTACCTAGTAATTTACAGATAAATTTAGTGAGTAATTCACCAAATAATTTACTATGAATTTACTAAGTAATTCATTTAGAATTTACTCAGTAAATTACTACGAGTTTATTGAGAATTTACTGAGAATTTGTTGAGTAATTTCCTACGAACTTACCAATCATTTACGAAGTAATTTACTGAGAATTTACCGAGTTATTTACCACGAATTTACTATAACTTTAATGGTAATTTACTGAGTAATTTATTGTGAATTTAATGAGTAATTTACTCATAATTTATTGAAAATTTTCTTAGAATTTATTGAAAATTTTCAGAGTAATTTACTTTTTTATTTATTGAGTAATTCACCGATAATTAACTGAGTAATTTATAGAGAATTTATTAAAAATTTAACGAATAATTTACAGAGTAATTTGCTGAGTAATTTTTAAAAAAAATTCTATGAATTTACTGAGTAATTTACCAAGAATTTATACGAAATTTTCTGAGAAATTACAGAGTAATTTACTCATAATTTACTGAGCAATTCACAAAAAAATTTCTAATTATTTTCTAAGAATTTACACAGGATTTTCTAAGAATTTACGGAATAAATTTCTGAGAATTTTGCGTGTAATTTATTGAGAATTTTACTGAGTAATGTAATAAGAATTTATTGAGTAATTTACTAAGAATCTACCGATAATTTACTGAGTAATTTATTGAGATTTTACTGCGAATTGACTAAGAAATTTACTGATAAATTGTTAAGTTCTTCACTGGGTAATTTAGTTGGAAATTTCTAAGTAATTTATTGAGAATTTACTAAGTAAGTTACTAAGAATTTATTGATAATTTACTTAGACTTTCTGGATTAATTTATTGAGAATTTACTAAGTAATTTACTTAGAATTTATTGAATAATTTACTGAGAATTTACAGGAAATTCACTAATTAATGTTCGAATAATTTACTGAGAAATTTACTGAGAATTAACAAAGTAATTCACGAATTTTTTTTTGATAATTTTATGAGTAATTTACCAAGAATTTATACAGAATTTTTTTGGAAATCATTGAAAATTTTCTGAGTAATTTATTTAGAATTTATTAAATAATTTATTGAAAATTTATAGATAATTTACAAAGTAATTTATAGAGAATTTATTGAAAACTTAATGAGTTATTTATTTACGTATTTACAGAGTAATTTGTTGAATAATTTTCTAAGAAATTACTTTGAATTTATCAAGAATTTATATTGAATTTTTCTGACAATTTATTGAGTAATTTACTCATAATTTTTTGATTAATTCACAAAAAATATTCTTGCAATTTATAGAGAATTTACTCAGAATTTTCTGATAAATTACTAAGAATTTGTTGAATAATTAATATAGAATTTTACGTGTAATTTACTGAGAAATTTCCTGAGTAATTTCGTGAGAATTTACTAAGTAATTTACTGGTAATTTACTGAGTAATTAACAGAGAATTTACCAATAATTTACTGAGTAATTTACAGATAATTTATCGAGTAATTTACTGATAAATTACTGAATAATTCACTCATTAATTTACTGAGAATTTAAGGAGTAATTTATTGAGAATTTACCCAGTAATTTGCTTAGAATTTATCAAATAATTTACAGATAATTTACTGTGTTATTTTTTTGGAATTTACAGAGTAATTTTCTAATAATTTACTGAGTAACCACGGATTTTTTGAGAACTTATCGATAATGAACTGAGTAATTTACAGGGAATTTACCTAGTAATTTATAGATAAATTTAGTGAGTAATTCACCGAATAATTTACTATGAATTTACTTAGTAATTGATTTAGAATTTACTCAGTAAATTACTACGAGTTTATTGAGAATTTACTGAGAATTTGTTGAGTAATTTCCTACGAACTTACCAATCATTTACGAAGCATTTTACTGAGAATTTACCGAGTTATTTACCACGAATTTACTATAACTTTAATGGTAATTTGCTGAGTAATTTATTGAGAATTTACTGTGAATTTAATGAGTAATTTACTCATAATTTATTGAGAATTTTCTTAGAATTTATTAAAAATTTTCAGAGTAATTTACTTTTTTTATTTATTGAGTAATTCACCGATAATTAACTGAATAATTTATAGAGCATTTATTGAAAATTTAACGAATAATTTACAGAGTAATTTGCTGAGTAATTTTTTAAAAAAATTCTGTGAATTTACTGAGTAATTTACCAAGAATTTATACAAAATTTTCTGAGAATTTACAGAGTAATTACTCCTAATTTACTGAGCAATTCACAAAAAAATTTCTAATTATTTTCTAAGAATATACACAGGATTTTCTAAGAATTTACTGAATAATTTTCTTAGAATTTTGCGTGTAATTTATTGAGAATTTTACTGAGTAATGTAATGAGAATTTACTGAGTAATTTACTAAGAATCGACCGACAATTTACTGAGTAATTTATTGAGATTTTGCTGCGAATTGACTAAGAAATTTATTGAGAAATTGTTAAGTTCTTCACTGGGTAATTTAGTTGGAAATTTCTAAGTAATTTATTGAGAATTTACTAAGTAAGTTACTAAGAATTTATTGATAATTTACTTGGACTTTCTGGATTAATTTTTTGAGAATTTACTAAGTAATTTACTTAGAATTTATTGAATAATTTACTGAGAATTTACAGGAAATTCACTAATTAATGTTCAAATAATTTACTGAGTAATTTATTGAGAATTAACAAAGTAATTCACGAATTTTTTTTTGATAATTTTATGAGTAATTTACCAAGAATTTTTACAGAATTTTCTTGGAAATCATTGAAAATTTTCTGAGTAATTTATTTCGAATTTATTAAATAATTTACAGATAATTTACAAAGTAATTTATAGAGAATTTATTGAAAACTTAACGAGTAATTTATTTACGAATTTACAGAGTAGTTTGCTGAATAATTTTCTAAGAAATTACTTTGAATTTATCAAGAATTTATATTTAATTTTTCAAACAATTTATTGAGTAATTTACTCATAATTTACTGATTAATTCACAAAAAATATTCTTGTAATTTTTTCTGAATTTACTCAGAATTTTCTGATAAATTACTAAGAATTTGCTGAATAATTTATAGAGAATTTTACGTGTAATTTATTGAGAAATTTCCTGACTAATTTAGTGAGAATTTACTAAGTAATTTACTGGTAATTTACAGAGAATTTACCAATAATTTACTGAGTAATTTACAGAGAATTTATCGAGTAATTTTCTGATAAATTACTGAATAATTCACTCATTAATTTACTGAAAATTTAAGGAGTAATTTATTGAGAATTTACCCAGTAATTTGCTTAGAATCTATTAAATAATTTACAGATAATTTACTGTGTTATTTTCTTGGAATTTACAGAGTAATTTTCTAATAATTTACTAAGTAAGTTACAAAGTAATTGACCAAGGATTTTTTGAGAACTTATCGATAATTAACTGAGTAATTTACTAGGAATTTACCTAGTAATTTACAGATAAATTTAGTGAGTAATTCACCGAATAATTTACTATGAATTTACTTAGTAATTTATTTAGAATTTACTCAGTAAATTACTACGACTTTATTGAGAATTTACTGAGAATTTGTTGAGTAGTTTTCTAGGAACTTACCAATCATTTACGAAGCAATTTACTGAGAATTTACCGAGTTATTTACCACGAATTTACTATAACTTTAATGGTAATTTGCTGAGTAATTTATTGAGAATTTACTGTGAATTTAATGAGTAATTTACTCATAATATATTGAGAATTTTCCTGGAATTTATTGAAAATTTTCAAAGTAATTTACTTTTTTATTTATTGAGTAATTCACCGATAATTAACTGAGTAATTTATAGAGAATTTATTGAAAATTTAACGAATAATTTACAGAGTAATTTGCTGAGTAATTTACCAAGAATTTATACAAAATTTTCTGAGAAATTACAGAGTAATTTACTCATAATTTACTAGGAAATTCACAAAAAAATTTCTAATGATTTTCTAAGAATTTACTGAATAATTTTCTGAGAATTTTGCATGTAATTTATTGAGAATTTTACTGAGTAATGTAATGAGAATTTATTGAGTAATTTACTAAGAATCTACCGATAATTTACTGAGTAATTTATTGAGATTTTACTACGAATTGACTAAGAAATTTACTGATAAATTGTTAAGTTCTTCACTTGGTAATTTAGTTGGAAATTTCTAAGTAATTTATTGAGAATTTACTCAGTAAGTTACTAAGAATTTATTGATAATTTACTTAGAGTTTCTGGATTAATTTATTGAGAATTTACAAAGTAATTTACTTAGAATTTATTGAATAATTTACTGAGAATTTACAGGAAATTCACTAATTAATGTTCGAATAATTTACTGAGTAATTTACTAAGAATTAAGAAAGTAATTCACGAATTTTTTTTTTTGATAATTTTATGAGTAATTTACCAAGAATTTTTACAGAATTTTCTTGGAAATCATTGAAAATTTTCTGAGTAATTTATTTAGAATTTATTAAATAATTTACTGAAAATTTACAGATAATTTACAAAGTAATTTATAGAGAATTTATTGAAAACTTAACGAGTAATTTATTTACGAATTTACGAAGTAGTTTGCTGAATAATTTTCGAAGAAATTACTTTTAATTTATCAAGAATTTATATTGAATTTTTCTGACAATTTATTGAGTAATTTACTCATAATTTACTGATTAATTCACAAAAAATATTCTTTTAATTTTTTCAGAATTTACTCTGAATTTTCTGATAAATTACTAAGAATTTGCTGAATAATTTATAGAGAATTTTACGTGTAATTTACTGAGAAATTTCCTGACTAATTTAGTGAGAATTTACTAAGTAATTTACTGAGTAATTAACAGAGAATTTACCAATAATTTACTGAGTAATTTACAAAGAATTTATCGAGTAATTTACTGAGAATTTAAGGAGTAATTTATTGAGAATTTACCCAGTAATTTGCTTAGAATTTATTAAATAATTTACAGATAATTTACTGTGTTATTTTCTTGGAATTTACAGAGTAATTTTCTAATAATTTACTGAGTAAGTTACTAAGTAATTGACCAAGGATTTTTTGAGAACTTATTGATAATTAACTGAGTAATTTACTGGGAATTTACCTAGTAATTTACAGAGAAATTTAGTGAGTAATTCACCGAATAATTTACTATGAATTTACTTAGTAATTTATTTAGAATTTACTCAGTAAATTACTACGAGTTTATTGAGAATTTACTGAGAATTTGTTGAGTAATTTTCTAGGAACTTACCAATCATTTACGAAGCAATTTACTGAGAATTTACCGAGTTATTTACCACGAATTTACTATAACTTTAATGGTAATTTGCTGAGTAATTTATTGAGAATTTTCCTATAATTTATTGAAAATTTTCAGTGTAATTTACTTTTTTATTTATTGAGTAATTCACCGATAATTAACTAAGTAATTTATAGAGAATTTATTGAAAATTTAACGAATAATTTACAGAGTAATTTGCTGAGTAATTTACCAAGAATTTATACAAAATTTTCTGAGAAATTACAGAGTAATTTACTCATAATTTACTGAGCAATTCACAAAAAAATTTCTAATGATTTACTAAGAATTTACACAGGATTTTCTAAGAATTTACTGAATAATTTTCTGAGAATTTTGCGTGTAATTTATTGAGAATTTTACTAAGTAACGTAATGAGAATTTATTGAGTAATTTACTAAGAATCTACCGATAATTTACTGAGTAATTTATTGAGATTTTACTGCGAATTGACTAAGAAATTTACTGATAAATTGTTAAGTTCTTCACTGGGTAATTTAGTTGGAAATTTCTAAGTAATTTATTGAGAATTTACTGAGTAAGTTACTAAGAATTTATTGATAATTTACTTAGAGTTTCTGGATTAATTTTTTGAGAATTTACTAAGTAATTTACTTAGAATTTATTGAATAATTTACTGAGAATTTACAGGAAATTCACTAATTAATGTTCGAATAATTTACAGAGTAATTTATTAAGAATTAACAAAGTAATTCACGAATTTTTTTTTTGATAATTTTATGAGTAATTTACCAAGAATTTATACAGAATTTTCTTGGAAATCATTGAAAATTTTCTGCGTTATTTATTTCGAATTTATTAAATAATTTACAAAGTAATTTATAGAGAATTTATTGAAAACTTAACGAGTAATTTATTTACGAATTTACGGAGTAATTTGCTGAATAATTTACTAAGAAATTACTTTGAATTTATCAAGAATTCATATAGAATTTTCTGAGAATTTGTTGAGTAATTTACTCATAATTTACTGATTAATTCACAAAAAAAATTCTTGTAATTTTTTGAGAAATTACTCAGAATTTTTTGATAAATTACTAAGAATTTGCTGAATAATTTATAGAGAATTTTACGTGTAATTTACTGGTAATTTACTGAGTAATTAACAGAGAATTTACCAATAATTTACTGAGTAATTTACAGAGAATTTATCGAGTAATTTACTGATAAATTACTGAATAATTCACTCATTATTTTACTAAGAATTTAAGGAGTAATTTATTGAGAAGTTACCCAGTAATTTGCTTAGAATTTATTAAATAATTTACAGATAATTTACTTTGTTATTTTCTTGGAATTTACAGAGTAATTTTCTAATAATTTACTGAGTAATTGACCAAGAATTTTTTGAGAACTTATCGATAATTAACTGAATAATCTACTGGGAATTTACCTAGTAATTTACAGATAAATTTAGTGAGTAATTCACCGAATAATTTACTATGAATTTACTTAGTAATTTATTTAGAATTTACTCAGTAAATTACTAAGAGTTTATTGAGAATTTACTGAGAATTTGTTAAGTAATTTTCTAGGAACTTACCAATCATTTACGAAGCAATTTACTGAGAATTTACTGAGTTATTTACCAAGAATTTACTATAACTTTAATAGTAATTTGCTGAGTAATTTATTGAGAATTTACTGTGAATTTAATGAGTAATTTACTCATAATTTATTGAGAATTTTCTTAGAATTTATTGAAAATTTTCAGAGTAATTTACTTTTTTATTTATTGAGTAATTCACCGATAATTAACTGAGTAATTTATAGAGAATTTATTGAAAATTTAACGAATGATTTACAGAGTAATTTGCTGAGTAATTTTTTAAAAAAATTCTGTGAATTTACTGAGTAATTTACCAAGAATTTATACAAAATTTTCTTAGAATTTACAGAGTAATTTACTAATAATTTACTGAGCAATTCACAAAAAAATTTCTAATGATTTTCTAAGAATTTAAACAGGATTTTCTAAGAATTTACTGAATAATTTTCTGAGAATCTTGCGTGTAATTTATTGAGAATTTTACTGAGTAATGTAATGAGAATTTACTGAAAATTTATTGAGTAATTTACTAAGAATCTACCGATAATTTACTGAGTAATTTATTGAGATTTTACTGCGAATTGACTAAGAAATTGTAATACCCCTGTTCCGTAATATGTTAATTGGTCCTTAACATGATGTGATTATGTATTTTGATATGATTTTGTGTTCCACTATGTGAAAATATGTGGTTTGAAGTTCTATCTGTTCACCGTAGGAATATCTGTTTGAATAATCAGCTTTGGAAATTTAATTGAGGGCCTTATCGGCCACTGAACCCAAAATCGATTACGCCATTATGGTTGGCATAATTTTTAGAGCCTACGGTGAAATTTAATTGAAAATTGATTTTGGTCAATTTAAACTGATTGAAATGATAAATTAAGTACCCCATTATTTTATATTATTATATTGACTTAGTGGGACTTAATATATTTGAGCACTACACCTTATTTCTCTCCCTTAGCTTATTTTGGCTGATTCTTGAACTCAATTTGAGAGGGAGAGCCGACTATAGGGAGGGAGAAAGAGGGATTATGCAACTTTGGTCTTGAAACTTGGAGATTGGAAGTCTAATTCAAGATTTGATCATAGATTGTGAGGATCAAGCTCCTAGGTGAGTGATTCTTGGATTATAATTGTAATTTTGTGCATGTCCAAGCTATCTTGGTGATCAAGAACAAGATTGTAATGAAGTTGAGTTGTGTTTGTTGAATTGAAGCTTAATATGTGCATGCATGTAAGAAATACTTTGAAATTTGCATGTTTGAGCACAAATGTGTATAACCCATGTGAAATATTAAAGGAAACTCATGTCTTGATCACCATTTGTGTTATCTAAGTTGAGAATGTGGCTAATCCATCACATGTATGTACAAATTGAGAAGATATGAGCTTTGAATGCATGAAATGGTTACATTGGTAATGAGTTGGTGGAAAATGAGCCATGCATGTACATAAATTATGAAATTGAGCTTCAATATGTTGTAATTCTATATTTGTACCATGTTAGTATATGATTATGTGAAGTTTGGGCCGAAATCATGCATTTAGAGCCTTTGAATGTCGAGATGAAGCTCAAGAACTCAATCTGGAAAACCCAGATTTTTGATGTCCGCTCGAGCGGGTTAAGTGACGCTCGAGCGAAGAAATCGAGCTCCTAGCATTTTCTGCAGACATGGTTCTCGCTCGAGCGTGGAAGTCGACGCTCGAGCGTGGGAGCTATTTTGACAGGCCTTCCGCTCGAGCGCCCTATTTAACGCTCGAGCGTATTTTTCATGCAACCAGTACTTTTGCAGGCCTTGAGGGTCCGCTCGAGCAGGTAAATTGACGCTCGAGCGGGGACCCTAATTTCTGGAATTTTGTTCATGCGTTCTGTGTTTCGTTTTCCGTTCTCTTTCACTTGTAATCACTCTTAGGCGTATGTTAAACATTATGAATGAGTTAATGAGATAAGAATAAAGCCTAAAGAGGAATATGTGAATTAAGGGACGGATTGAATTGTTAATGACCCTTTTGTGTACATGAAATGTGTAGGGTCAAGCTCCAGGGCGAATCCACAAGCCGATCACTGTGAGTAATATCAATATTTGAATGCTTGCGAATGTCCAATTGTTTACTCCCTTTTAAGCTTTATGAATTGCTAATTGGGATTGTGGACGTAAGTATGATATGAATGCATGAATGGACCAAAGGTCGTTTTGATGTGAATGAATGGACCAAAGGTCGTTTTGAAATGAATGAATGGACCAAAGGTCGTTTTGATGTGAATGAATGGACCAAAGGTCGTTTTGATGTGAATGAATGGACCAAAGGTCATTTTGATGTAAATGAATGGACCAAAGGTCGTTTTGACACATGTGAGTGGGCCGAAGGCCGTTTTGACATGAACGAGTAGGCCAAAGGCCGTTTTGACATGAACGAGTAGGCCGAAGGCCGTTTTGACATGAACGAGTGGGCCAAAGGCCGTTTTGACATAAATGAATAGGCCGAAGGCCATTTCGACAAAAATGAATGGGCCGAAGGCCGTTTTGACATAAATGAATGGGCCGAAGGCCATTTCGACAAAAATGAATGGGCTGAAGGCCGTTTCGACATAAGTGAATGGGCCGAAGGCCGTTTTGCCATGAATGGAAACCCAAATGGGCCAAAGGCCAGAATGTTGGAACTATAGTTACTTGATTTGCATTTCGTATAGTCATATATATTTGCTAATTAGAAGTATGAATTGGGCCCAAGGCCGTTTGGAGCATGTTGTTCTACACATTGTGATGTAACTGTCATATTTGATATCATTCACTGGGCTATCGCTCACGCTCATTCATGTCTTTGTAGGTGAGCCAAGAGAAGTCCAAACCCAGCCCCAGTGAAGTCTGCCAGGAATAACATGAGTTTGGAGAGTCAGCCTTGTGTCTCACGCACGAGACTCAACCTTGCCATTCTATTATGTATTTCCATTTTGTCTTGTTGGCAAGGATCTTGTGTATATCGGTATGTAGTTGTGATATGGGTTGACTCAGTTTAGATGAGCCTGTCTGTAATGAATTTTGTGAAACTGTATTTTTGACGTGGGTTATTAACGTATCTGAGCATGGTTTGTTTGATGTGCATATAAGCACGGCTCTATGGACAAAGTTTTTAAATTTTTGCTTCCGTTTGGCCCCTTTACTCTGACAAGTTACGTCTGTATCGGTCTGAGGCCGTAGGTAATCACAGGATTACTGGCCGGTCATGTCCTTAACCCATAGGGGCGGGTTCGGGTCGTGACAAAAATTTACTGGTAAATTGTTAAGTTCTTCACTGGGTAATTTAGTTGGAAATTTCTAAGTAATTTATTGAGAATTTACTGAGTAAGTTACGAAGAATTTATTGATAATTTACTTAGACTTTCTGGATTAATTTATTGAGAATTTACTAAGTAATTTACTTAGAATTTATTGAATAATTTACAGAGAATTTACAGGAAATTCACTAATTAATGTTTGAATAATTTACAGAGAATTAACAAAGTAATTCACGAATTTTTTTTTGATAATTCTACGAGTAATTTACCAAGAATTTATACAGAATTTTTTTGGAAATTACTGAAAATTTTCTGTGTAATTTATTTAGAATTTATTAAATAATTTACTGAAAATTTACAGATAATTTACAAAGTAATTTATAGAGAATTTATTGAAAACTTAATGAGTAATTTATTTACGAATTTACGGAGTAATTTGCTGAATAATTTGCTAGGAAATTACTTTGAATTTACCAAGAATTTATATAGAATTTTCTGAGAATTTATTGAGTAATTTATTCATAATTTACTGATTAATTCACAAAAAATATTCTTGTAATTTTTTGAGAATTTACTTAGAATTTTTTTGATAAATTACTAAGAATTTGCTGAATAATTTATAGAGAATTTTACATGTAATTTATAGAGAATTTATCGAGTAATTTACTTATAAATTACTAAATAATTCACTCATTAATTTACTGAGAATTTAAGGAGTAATTTATTGAGAAGTTAACCAGTAATTTGCTTATAATTTATTAAATAATTTACAGATAATTTACTGTGTTATTTTCTTGGAATTTACCGAGTAATTTTCTAATAATTTACTGAGTAATTTACTAAGTAATTGACCAAGGATTTTTTGAGAACTTATCGATAATTAACTGAGTAATTTACTGGGAATTTACCTAGTAATTTACAGATAAATTTAGTGAGTAATTCACCGAATAATTTACTATGAATTTACTAAGTAATTCATTTAGAATTTACTCAGTAAATTACTACGAGTTTATTGAGAATTTACTGAGAATTTGTTGTGTAATTTCCTACGAACTTACCAATCATTTACGAAGCAATTTACTGAGAATTTACCGAGTTATTTATCACGAATTTACTATAACTTTAATGGTAATTTACTAACTAATTTATTGAGAATTTATTGTGAATTTAATGAGTAATTCACTCATAATTTATTGAAAATTTTCTTAGAATTTATTGAAAATTTTCAGAGTAATTTACTTTTTTATTTATTGAGTAATTCACCGATAATTAACTGAGTAATTTATTGAGAATTTATTAAAAACTTAACGAATAATTTACAGAGTAATTTGCTGAGTAATTTTTTAAAAAAATTCTATGAATTTACTGAGTAATTTACCAAGAATTTATACGAAATTTTCTGAGAAATTACAGAGTAATTTACTCATAATTTACTGAGCAATTCACAAAAAAATTTCTAATTATTTTCTAAGAATTTACGGAATAATTTTCTGAGAATTTTGCGTGTAATTTATTGAGAATTTTACTGAGTAATGTAATGAGAATTTATTGAGTAATTTACTAAGAATCTACCGATAATTTACTGAGTAATTTATTGAGATTTTACTGTGAATTGACTAAGAAATTTACTGATAAATTGTTAAGTTCTTCACTGGGTAATTTAGTTGGAAATTTCTAAGTAATTTATTGAGAATTTACTGAGTAAGTTACTAAGAATTTATTGATAATTTACTTAGACTTTTTGGATTAATTTATTGAGAATTTACTAAGTAATTTACTTAGAATTTATTGAATAATTTACTGAGAATTTACAGGAAATTCACTAATTAATGTTCGAATAATTTACTGAGAAATTTACTGAGAATTAACAAAGTAATTCACGAATTTTTTTTTGATAATTTTATGAGTAATTTACCAAGAATTTATACAGAATTTTCTTGGAAATCATTGAAAATTTTCTGAGTAATTTATTTAGAATTTATTAAATAATTTATTGAAAATTTACAGATAATTTACAAAGTAATTTATAGAGAATTTATTGAAAACTTAACGAGTTATTTATTTACGTATTTACGGAGTAATTTGTTGAATAATTTTCTAAGAAATTACTTTGAATTTATCAAGAATTTATATTGAATTTTTCTGACAATTTATTGAGTAATTTACTCATAATTTTCTGATTAATTCACAAAAAATATTCTTGCAATTTATAGAGAATTTACTCAGAATTTTCTGATAAATTACTAAGAATTTGCTGAATAATTTATATAGAATTTTACGTGTAATTTATTGAGAAATTTCCTGAGTAATTTAGTGAGAATTTACTAAGTAATTTACTGGTAATTTACTGAGTAATTAACAGAGAATTTACCAATAATTTACTGAGTAATTTACAGATAATTTATCGAGTAATTTACTGATAAATTACTGAATAATTCACTCATTAATTTACTGAGAATTTAAGGAGTAATTTATTGAGAATTTACCCAGTAATTTGCTTAGAATTTATCAAATAATTTACAGATAATTTACTGTGTTATTTTTTTGGAATTTACAGAGTAATTTTCTAATAATTTACTGAGTAATTTACTAAGTAATTGACCACGGATTTTTTGAGAACTTATCGATAATGAACTGAGTAATTTACTGGGAATTTACCTAGTAATTTACAGATAAATTTAGTGAGTAATTCACGGAATAATTTACTATGAATTTACTTAGTAATTGATTTAGAATTTACTCAGTAAATTACTACGAGTTTATTGAGAATTTATTGAGAATTTGTTGAGTAATTTCCTACGAACTTACCAATCATTTACGAAGCAATTTACTGAGAATTTACCGAGTTATTTACCACGAATTTACTATAACTTTAATGGTAATTTGCTGAGTAATTTATTGAGAATTTTATGTGAATTTAATGAGTAATTTACTCATAATTTATTGAGAATTTTCTTAGAATTTATTAAAAATTTTTAGAGTAATTTACTTTTTTTATTTATTGAGTAATTCACCGATAATTAACTGAATAATTTATAGAGCATTTATTGAAAATTTAAAAAATAATTTATAGAGTAATTTGCTGAGTAATTTTTTAAAAAAATTCTGTGAATTTACTGAGTAATTTACCAAGAATTTATACAAAATTTTCTGAGAATTTACAGAGTAATTTACTCCTAATTTACTGAGCAATTCACAAAAAAATTTCTAATAATTTTCTAAGAATTTACACAGGATTTTCTAAGAATTTACTGAATAATTTTCTTAGAATTTTGAGTGTAATTTATTGAGAATTTTACTGAGTAATGTAATGAGAATTTACTGAGTAATTTACTAAGAATCTACCGACAATTTACTGAGTAATTTATTGAGATTTTGCTGCGAATTGACTAAGAAATTTACTGAGAAATTGTTAAGTTCTTCACTGGGTAATTTAGTTGGAAATTTCTAAGTAATTTATTGAGAATTTACTGAGTAAGTTACAAAGAATTTATTGATAATTTACTTGGACTTTCTGGATTAATTTTTTGAGAATTTACTAAGTAATTTACTTAGAATTTATTGAATAATTTACTGAGAATTTACAGGAAATTCACTAATTAATGTTCAAATAATTTACTGAGTAATTTATTCAGAATTAACAAAGTAATTCACGAATTTTTTTTTTGATAATTTTATGAGTAATTTACCAAGAATTTTTACAGAATTTTCTTGGAAATCATTGCAAATTTTCTGAGTAATTTATTTCGAATTTATTAAATAATTTACTGAAAATTTACAGATAATTTACAAAGTAATTTATAGAGAATTTATTGAAAACTTAACGAGTAATTTATTTACGAATTTACGGAGTAGTTTGCTTAATAATTTTCTAAGAAATTACTTTGAATTTATCAAGAATTTATATTGAATTTTTCGGACAATTTATTGAGTAATTTACTCATAATTTACTGATTAATTCACAAAAAATATTCTTGTAATTTTTTCTGAATTTACTCAGAATTTTCTGATAAATTACTAAGAATTTGCTGAATAATTTATAGAGAATTTTACATGTAATTTACTGAGAAATTTCCTAACTAATTTAGTGAGAATTTACTAAGTAATTTACTGGTAATTTACTGAGTAATTAACAGAGAATTTACCAATAATTTACTGAGTAATTTACAGAGAATTTATCGAGTAATTTTCTGATAAATTACTGAATAATTCACTCATTAATATACTGAGAATTTAAGGAGTAATTTATTGAGAATTTACCCAGTAATTTGCTTAGAATTTATTAAATAATTTACAGATAATTTACTGTGTTATTTTCTTGGAATTTACAGAGTAATTTTCTAATAATTTACTGAGTAAGTTACTAAGTAATTGACCAAGGATTTTTTGAGAACTAATCGATAATTAACTGAGTAATTTACTGGGAATATACCTAGTAATTTACAGATAAATTTAGTGAGTAATTCACCGAATAATTTACTATGAATTTACATAGTAATTTATTTAGAATTTACTCAGTAAATTACTACGAGTTTATTGAGAATTTGTTGAGTAATTTTCTAGGAACTTACCAATCGTTTACGAAGCAATTTACTGAGAATTTACCGAGTTATTTACCACGAATTTACTATAACTTTAATGGTAATTTGCTGAGTAATTTATTGAGAATTTACTGTGAATTTAATGAGTAATTTACTCATAATTTATTGAGAATTTTCCTAGAATTTATTGAAAATTTTCAGAGTAATTTACTTTTTCAATTATTGAATAATTCACTGATAATTAACTGAGTAATTTATAGAGAATTTATTGAAAATTTAATGAATAATTTGCTGAGTAATTTTTTAAAAAAATTCTGTGAATTGACTGAGTAATTTACCAAGAATTTATACAAAATTTTCTGAGAAATTACAGAGTAATTTACTCATAATTTACTAAGCAATTCACAAAAAAATTTCTAATGATTTTCTAAGAATTTACTGAATAATTTTTTGAGAATTTTGCATGTAATTTATTGAGAATTTTACTGAGTAATGTAATGAGAATTTATTGAGTAATTTACTAAGAATCTACCGATAATTTACTTAGTAATTTATTGAGATTTTACTGGAAATTGACTAAGAAATTTACTGATAAATTGTTAAGTTCTTCACTGGGTAATTTAGTTGGAAATTTCTAAGTAATTTATTGAGAATTTACTGAGTAAGTTACTAAGAATTTATTGATAATTTACTTAGATTTTCTGGATTAATTTATTGAGAATTTACTAAGTAATTTACTTTGAATTTATTGAATAATTTACTGAGAATTTAAAGGAAATTCACTAATTAATGTTCGAATAATTTACTGAGTAATTTACTGAGAATTAACAAAGTAATTCACGAATTTTTTTTTGATAATTTTATGAGTAATTTACCAAGAATTTATACAGAATTTTCTTGGAAATCATTGAAAATTTTCTGAGTAATTTATTTCGAATTTATTAAATAATTTACTGAAAATTTACAGATAATTTACAAAGTAATTTATAGAGAATTTATTGAAAACTTAACGAGTAATTTATTTACGAATTTACGGAGTAATTTGCTGAATAATTTTCTAAGAATTTGAATTGAATTTTTCTGAGAATTTATTGTGTAATTTACTCATAATTTACTGATTAATTCACAAAAAAATATTCTTGTAATTTTTTGAGAAATTACATAGAATTTTCTGATAAATTACTAAGAATTTGCTGAATAATTTATATAGAATTTTACGTGTAATTTACTGAGAAATTTCCTGACTAATTTAGTGAGAATTTACAAAGTAATTTACTGGTAATTTACTGAGTAATTAACAGAGAATTTACCAATAATTTACTGAGTAATTTACATAGAATTTATCGAGTAATTTACTGATAAATTACTGAATAATTCACTCATTAATTTACTGAGAATTTAAGGAGTAATTTATTGAGAATTTACCCAGTAATTTGCTTAGAATTTATTAAATAATTTACAGATAATTTACTGTGTTATTTTCTTGGAATTTATAGTGTAATTTTCTAATAATTTACTGAGTAAGTTACTAAGTAATTGACCAAGGCTTTTTTGAGAACTTATCGATAATTAACTGAGTAATTTACTGGGAATTTACCTAGTAATTTACAGATAAATTTAGTGAGTAATTCACGGAATAATTTATTATGAATTTACTTAGTAATTTATTTAGAATTTACTCAGTAAATTACTACGAGTTTATTGAGAATTTACTGAGAATTTGTTGAGTAATTTCCTACGAACTTACCAATCATTTACGAAGCAATTTACTAAGAATTTACCGAGTTATTTACCACGAATTTACTATAACTATAATGGTAATTTGCTGAGTAATTTATTGAGAATTTACTGTGAATTTAATGAGTAATTTACTCATAATTTATTGAGAATTTTCTTAGAATTTATTGAAAATTTTCAAAGTAATTTACTTTTTTATTTATTAAGTAATTCACCGATAATTAACTAAGTAATTTATAGAGAATTTATTGAAAATTTAACGAATAATTTACAGAGTAATTTGCTGAGTAATTTTTTAAAAAAATTCTGTGAATTTACTGAGTAATTTACCAAGAATTTATACAAAATTTTCTGAGAAATTACAGAGTAATTTACTCATAATTTACTGAGCAATTCACAAAAAAATTTCTAATGATTTTCTAAGAATTTACACAAGATTTTCTAAGAATTTATTGAATAATTTTCTTAGAATTTTGCGTGTAATTTATTGAGAATTTTACTGAGTAATATAATGAGAATTTACTGGGAATTTATTGAGTAATTTACTAAGAATCTACCGATAATTTACTGAGTAATTTATTGAGATTTTACTGCGAATTGACTAAGAAATTTACTAATAAATTGTTAAGTTCTTCACTGGGTAATTTAGTTGGAAATTTCTAAGTAATTTATTGAGAATTTACTGAGTAAGTTACTAAGAATTTATTGATAATTTACTTAGACTTTTTGGATTAATTTATTGAGAATTTACTAAGTAATTTACTTAGAATTTATTGAATAATTTACTGAGAATTTACAGGAAATTCACTAATTAATGTTCGAATAATTTACTGAGAAATTTACTGAGAATTAACAAAGTAATTCACGAATTTTTTTTTGATAATTTTATGAGTAATTTACCAAGAATTTATACAAAATTTTCTTGGAAATCATTGAAAATTTTCTGAGTAATTTATTTAGAATTTATTAAATAATTTATTGAAAATTTACAGATAATTTACAAAGTAATTTATAGAGAATTTATTGAAAACTTAACGAGTTATTTATTTACGTATTTACGGAGTAATTTGTTGAATAATTTTCTAAGAAATTACTTTGAATTTATCAAGAATTTATATTGAATTTTTCTGACAATTTATTGAGTAATTTACTCATAATTTTCTGATTAATTCACAAAAAATATTCTTGCAATTTATAGAGAATTTACTCAGAATTTTCTGATAAATTACTAAGAATTTGCTGAATAATTAATATAAAATTTTACGTGTAATTTACTGAGAAATTTCCTGACTAATTTAGTGAGAATTTACTAAGTAATTTACTGGTAATTTACTGAGTAATTAACAGAGAATTTACCAATAATTTACTGAGTAATTTACAGAGAATTTATCGAGTAATTTACTGATAAATTACTGAATAATTCACTCATTAATTTACTAAAAATTTAAGGAGTAATTTATTGAGAATTTACCCAGTAATTTGCTTAGAATTTATTAAATAATTTACAGATAATTTACTGTGTTATTTTCTTGGAATTTACAGAGTAATTTTCTAATAATTTACTGAGTAAGTTACTAAGTAATTGACCAAGGCTTTTTTGAGAACTTATCGATAATTAACTGAGTAATTTACTGAGAATTTACCTTGAAATTTACAGATAAATTTAGTGAGTAATTCACCGAATAATTTATTATAAATTTACTTAGTAATTTATTTAGAATTTACTCAGTAAATTACTACGAGTTTATTGAGAATTTACTGAGAATTTGTTGAGTAATTTCCTACGAACTTACCAATCATTTACGAAGCAATTTACTAAGAATTTACTGAGTTATTTACCACGAATTTGCTATAACTATAATGGTAATTTGCTGAGTAATTTATTGAGAATTTACTGTGAATTTAATGAGTAATTTACTCATAATTTATTGAGAATTTTCTTAGAATTTATTAGAAATTTTCAAAGTAATTTACTTTTTTATTTATTAAGTAATTCACCGATAATTAACTGAGTAATTTATAGAGAATTTATTGAAAATTTAACGAATAATTTACAGAGTAATTTGCTGAGTAATTTTTTAAAAAAAAATCTGTGAATTTACTGAGTAATTTACCAAGAATTTATGCAAAATTTTCTGAGAATTTACAGAGTAATTTACTCATAATTTACTGAGCAATTCACAAAAAAATTTCTAATGATTTTCTAAGAATTTACACAGGATTTTCTAAGAATTTACTGAATAATTTTCTTAGAATTTTGCGTGTAATTTATTGAAAATTTTACTGAGTAATGTAATGAGAATTTACTTGGAATTTATTGAGTAATTTACTAAGAATCTACCGATAATTTACTGACTAATTTATTGAGATTTTACTGTGAATTGACTAAGAAATTTACTGATAAATTGTTAAGTTCTTCACTGGGTAATTTATTTGGAAATTTCTAAGTAATTAATTGAGAATTTACTAAGTAATGTACTTAGAATTTATGGAATAATTTACTAAGAATTTACAGGAAATTCACTAATTAATGTTCGAATAATTTACTGAGAATTAACAAAGTAATTCACGAATTTTTTTTGATAATTTTATGAGTAATTTACCAAGAATTTATACAAAATTTTCTTGGAAATTATTGAAAATTTTCTGAGTAATTTATTTCAAATTTATTAAATAATTTACTGAAAATTTACAGATAATTTACAAAGTAATTTATAGAGAATTTATTGAAAACATAATGAGTAATTTATTTACGAATTTACGGAGTAATTTGCTGAATAATTTACTAAGAAATTACTTTGAATTTACCAAGAATTTATGTAGAATTTTCTAAGAATTTATTGAGTAATTTACTGATTAATTCACAAAAAATATTCTTGTAATTTTTTGAGAATTTACTCAGAATTTTCTGATAAATTACTAAGAATTTGCTGAATAATTTATATAGAATTTTATGTGTAATTTACTGAGAAATTTCCTGAGTAATTTAGTGAGAATTTACTAAGTAATTTACTGGTAAGTTACTGAGTAATTAACAGAGAATTTACCAATAATTTACTGAGTAATTTACAGAGAATTTATCGAGTAATTTACTGATAAATTACTGAATAATTCACTCGTTAATTTACTGAAAATTTAAGGAGTAATTTATTGAGAATTTACCCAGCAATTTGCTTAGAATTTATTAAATAATTTACAGATAATTTACTGTGTTATTTTCTTGGAATTTATAGTGTAATTTTCTAATAATTTACTGAGTAAGTTACTAAGTAATTGACCAAGGCTTTTTTGAGAACTTATCGATAATTAACTGCGTAATTTACTGAGAATTTACCTAGTAATTTACAGATAAATTTAGTGAGTAATTCACCGAATAATTTACTATGAATTTACTTAGTAATTTATTTAGAATTTACTCAGTAAATTACTACGAGTTTATTGAGAATTTACTGAGAATTTGTTGAGTAATTTCCTACGAACTTACCAATCATTTACGAAGCAATTTACTAAGAATTTACCGAGTTATTTACCACGAATTTACTATAACTATGATGGTAATTTGCTGAGTAATTTATTGAGAATTTACTGTGAATTTAATGAGTAATTTACTCATAATTTATTGAGAATTTTCTTAGAATTTATTGAAAATTTTCAAAGTAATTTACTTTTTTATTTATTGAGTAATTCACCGATAATTAACTGAGTAATTTATAGAGAATTTATTGAAAATTTAACGAATAATTACAGAGCAATTTGCTGAGTAATTTTGTAACAACCCTCACCTTACTCATGTCATACTTGCATACATTCCTGCATGATCTTGCCTTGTTATATTAATTGGAAGGATTTGCTTGCCTTGTTTTATCTGAGTATTGCTTGCGTGATTTTTGTTCCTTGTTCGGTGTGTGTGTGTGGCCGAGGTCATCTTGAGCTTAGTTCGCCTTTGAACCTTTGTACTTAGAGCTGTTTTGAGACCCTGGTCAACCCCTACCTTCACCTCGGGCATTTATTGCCGAGATGTTCTGCACTTAGTGCACCTTGTCCGCAGGCAGGTATGGCCTAGGCCGAGATGTGGCACACCCCGGCCAAGGTGTGGCACAGCTTAGTCAAGCGTCGTCCTCGCTAGCCGACGTATTGTTATCCTATTGCCGGATCCCTGATTTGAGCCGATGTCATTCTTGCTGATGTGTCTTACCCAGCTTGCTGCATACGCTTTGTCAGAGACTTGTCACATCTATCAATCACCTTTTTGAGTTAAGCCAACCCGGTAACGCCACGTGTCCGAGCTTGTTGTTAAGACAGCCGGCAGACTTAGAAAACAAATCATTTTTGGTCTCAATCTTTGTTTTAGAGAGAGAAGCTCTAGAGAGGAGGAAGAGAAGTTCTTGAGTGAGAGCAAGTCTTCCAAACTTGATCTTCGTGGTTTGATCCGTTAGATTTGAGCTTTGAGGTAAGAATCTTGATCTACGTTGATTGTTGTGATTGATTATCTAGCTGCATTGCATGATCGGATCTATTTCGCATGTCATGCATCGTCTTGAAGTTGGTTTTGGAAAGAGAAAATGGTTTTCTTGTGTTCTTGAAGAGAGCCTCGTTTTGATCCAAAAGTTTGAAACTAGAACCATGTTTTTGTGTTTGTTCTTGCATGACTTTCTTGCATGGGTACCCAGGTCAATGTTTTGGAACTCATGGCATGAAAACTCAGATTTTTGTAACAAGTTTTGATCTTGCACTCATCTTTCTCATGATCATGTTCATCATATTCTTCAAAAGGGGAAGCCAGGTTTCCCCGACCCTGCTTTTGGTTAAGGCCAGCGGGACCACACCCCGGCAAGAGGTGTAGGACCTCGGCATAGACCTGGACGGCACCCAGTGTGTTTTCATGAAACGGGAGCAGTGTTTAAACTCCCAGCTTGCTTTGCTTTGTCATTGACTTGGATCTGGTGTGAATGCCGAGATCATTTGCATGCATATAAAGCTGTTTTGAGAATGTGATTTGCCATGTGATTGTAGGTCCTTGATATTTGCTTTGAATCTACACCTGAAGAACTAGGTGAGTGGTGCTTTTAATAAAGCTATGTTATACTTGTTTTGATAGATCTTGCCTTGTCTCGTTTTGAAGAAAGTATTTGCTAAGTATGAATGTATAAGCCTTGTTTTGATGTTATTCTTGGAAAGTCCCTTATGCTGGAGGACTCTAAACTTTCGCAGTACTAAGTTAAAAGGATAAGGTCCTTGTTAAATCGGGCTACGGGCCTAAGTAACACAAGTCCCTTGTGCTGGAGGACTCTAAACTTTCGCAGTACTAAGTATAAAAGGATACGGTCCTTGTTAAATCGGGCTACAGGCCTAAGTAACACAAGTCCCTTGTGCTGGAGGACTATAAACTTTCGCAGTACCACTGACTGATCGATTACGGATCGTACAGTCCCTTGTTTTGCCGATGTTAGTAAGCACCCCTTGAGACTTGTGATACTTGATTGATGAATACGGTTCATCCCTTGCTTCGCCGATGTTGTGATACTTGATTGATGAATACGGTTCATCCCTTGCTTCGCCGATGTGTTAATACTAGATTGATGAATACGGTTCATCCCTTGCTTCGCCGATGTTGTGATACTTGATTGATGAATACGGTTCATCCCTTGCTTCGCCGATGTGTTAATACTAGATTGATGAATACGGTTCATCCCTTGCTTCGTCGATGTTGTAATACTTGATTAATGAATACGGTTCATCCCTTGCTTCGCCGATGTGGTAATACTTGATTGATGAATACGGTTCATCCCTTGCTTCGCCGATGTTGTAATATTTGATTGATGAATACGGTTCATCCTATTTCTGGATAAAGTTTTGATATGTTCTGTTTTGAAAGACTCCGGCTATGTTCATGCAAAACCTTTATTTCTAGTACCATTCACTGAGTATTTGTACTCACCCCTCTCTATATATATGTAGGTGATGAGCAGGACGTCGACGACGCCTAGACTGTTTTGAAAGCTTGTTTTGGATTCGTGTTTATGTCGGCTTTGCTTTTGTGTTTACGTCGGTGATGTCTTTCATTGCATGTCGGCAAATCTTGAAAATCATGCTTCTTGACTTGTATTTATTGTATTTTTTATATGTCGGCTCGAGAAGCCTTTTGATCAAGATGTAACACTTATTTTGCTTGCTGTATTCAAGTTGTAAGATGAATGACATTGCATTTGATCTATGCACAGCTCTTATGGACCACTTGTATTTTGATTTATTTCTTCCGCATTTGTGAGCCCCGTTTATTACTACTCTGATTGTGTATAGTTTTTTGAAAGTTGGCCTTCGGTAATTACGGATTACTGGCCATCACGGCACCAAACTACTAGGGGCGGTTTGGGGTCGTGACAGAATGGTATCAGAGCACAAGTTCCTCGGTATACGTTATTCACACACTTGAGTCCTAAAGAGCATAGGATTTCCCTTAGAAAGATGTTAAGGTTGCATCATGGTATTTGTTGTTTGAGTGAAGTGTACATTGTCTTGGTATGCTTAATTGTTGCTTGCCTACGAGATTATTTGTTCAATTGTTTTAAAGTCATACTTTGCACGCTCATAGCATCATGAGGAGAGGTAGACCTCCAATTGGCCGGGATTAGCCCGAAGACAGAATGGGCAGATTGGAAAGATTAGTTGAAGGTTTGGCCCGCGAGTTGAGGCAAACCAGACAGCAGTTCGCTAGTGCTACGTTGACTCAGGCCGAGCAGACAAACGGCTGAAATGTAGCTCCACCTCCACCCCCACCAGTGCCGTAAGTTCTCCCGCAGCCGGCCTTATATGGGGATGGCACGATAGCTTTGATTCGGGAGTTCAAGAAAATGAGACCACCGAGATTCTCTGGGGGTATAGAGCCGATGAAGGCTGAGGCTTGGGTTTTAGAAATGGAGAAGTTGTTCGAGATCTTCCCTAGCACCGACGCTCAGAAAGTAACGTTGGCAGCATTCACATTAGATGATGACGCTCGCAGGTGGTGGATGATGGTTAGAGGGAGCAATCCAGATCTGACCTGGACCCGATTCTTAGAGTTGTTCTACAAGAAACATTTTCCCCTCAGTGTTCGAAACCGGAAGGCTACCGAGTTTCATACTTTGACGCAGGGCAACAGAACAGTGGCGGAGTATGACCGCGCTTTTACTGAATTGGTGAGGTTTGTACCCCACATGGCCAACGATGAATATATGAAGGCCAGGAAGTTCGAGTGTGGGCTTCGTGGACCGATTCAAGACCGGGTTAGTTTGCTCTATATGTCGAGTTATGCCGAAGTATTGGACAAAGCCATTCAGGCCGAAGCTAATTTGAATCGATACCAGAGCTCGGGAGAGAACCAGCGAAAAAGGCAGAACTATGACAATCGCCGAGGACAGCTGGGCACCAAGAAAAGAACGAACATGGGCAGTGCTAGTAATCCAAGGCAGGAAGGTAATACTAAGCCGACGTGTTCGGACTGTGGGAAGCAACATTTCAGGATCTGTCGTCGGACGTCTGGAGCCTGCTATGAATGTGGCGAGATGGGCCATTATGTGAGAGATTGCCCCAAGGCAAAAGCTGACGACAACAAGAAAGGTGAGAATACCTCGGGTTCCGTTCAGAAGGGTAATGCTGGAAAAGGGCAGATGAGACAGGGCAGAGTGTTTGCGTTAGTACCAGGAGACACTCAGAGTGCTGAGGCAGTAGTGTCAGGTATACTTCTAATTTGCTCCCAAAGTGCTTATGTGTTGATTGATTCGGGTTCTACCCATTCGTTTATATCTACTAAGTTTGCCGAGAAAATTAATAGAGAACTAGAGCCCCTTGATTTCGTATTATCTGTGTCTACTCCATCTGGGAGACCTATGATTGTTGCATCCATTTACAGAGCATGTGTTGTTGTGATTGAGAATGTTGAATTGTTAGTAGATCTAATGCCTCTAGACATAGCTCATTTTGATATTATACTGGGAATGGACTGGTTAGTCGCAAACGATGCATCTATTAATTGTGTTTCGAAAAGTGTCACATTGAGACCCCCAAACCTAGTCGAGGTTATTTTCCAGGGTAAAGGGGTAGTGCCCCCACCTTACTTGATTTCGTCCCTTAAGGCCTATAAGTTGATTCGGAAGGGGTGCCGAGGTTATTTGTGCAGTATACTGAGTGATCAGAATGGAAATGTTAATTTAGCCAACATCCCAATTGTTAGTGGATTCCCCGACGTCTTCCCAGACGAATTGCCTGGCCACTTAACCGATAGAGAGATAGAGTTTACTATTGACATCATGTCGGGAACACAGCCGATCTCCAAAACACCTTATAGGATGGCCCCAGCTGAACTTAGGGAATTGAAACTGCAATTACAAGAATTGTTGGATAAGGGATTTATTAGGCCGAGCACTTCACCATGGGGAGCACCTGTTTTATTTGTCAAGAAGAAGGATGGCACACTTCGTCTTTGTATCGATTATAGAGAACTTAATAAGGTCACTATCAAGAACAAGTACCCATTACCTAGAATTGATGATTTGCTTGATCAGTTACAAGGAGCACGAGTCTTTTCTAAGATTGACCTTAGGTCTGGTTATCACCAACTTAAAGTAAAAGCCGAAGATGTTGAGAAGACTGCTTTTCGGACAAGATATGGCCACTACGAGTTTTTAGTAATGCCTTTTGGAGTGACCAATGCCCCTGCTGCTTTTATGGATTTAATGAACAGAGTCTTCAAACCATACTTAGATGAATTTGTAGTTGTCTTCATTGATGATATATTGATTTATTCCAAGAGTAAAGCAGAACACGAAAATCATTTGAGACTTGCCTTACAGATTTTGAGAGACCGGAAATTGTATGCTAAGTTTAACAAGTGTGAGTTTTGGCTTTCTACCATCTCATTTTTGGGTCATGTGATTAATGAAGAGGGTATCTCAGTTGACCCTAGCAAAATTGAAGCCGTAGTAAATTGGCCGAGGCCGACTAATGTTTCTGAGATTCGTAGTTTTCTGGGTTTGGCAGGTTATTACAGAAAGTTTGTGAAAGATTTCTCAAGGATTGCAATTCCATTGACGCAACTGACTAAGAAGGGGACACTGTACGAATGGACTGAAGATCGGGAGTCAGCTTTCCAGGAACTGAAGACAAGGTTAGTTACAGCACCGGTACTTGTATTACCATCAGGTAATGAAGAATTTCATGTCTATAGCGATGCATCGCATAAGGGTTTGGGTTGTGTATTAATGCAAAATGGTAAGGTTATAGCATATGCATCTCGTCAGTTGAAACCTCATGAGAAAAACTATCCTACCCATGATTTAGAATTAGCGGCCGTGGTATTTGCTTTGAAGATTTGGCGTCACTATTTGTATGGAGCTTCTTGTCAGATCTTTACAGATCATAAGAGTTTGAAATACCTATTCACACAGAAGGAATTGAATTTGAGACAGAGAAGGTGGCTTGAGTTGTTGAAGGACTATGATATGCAAATTCAGTATCACCCGGGTAAAGCTAACAGTGTAGCCGACGCTTTGAGCAGGAAATCAGATGGAAGTTTGGCGTGTTTGACCATGATAACAGTGGAGTCGACTATTGTCGATGAGGTAAAGACAAGACAGATGGAGGATAACTTCTTCAAGAGGATAGCCGAGGAAATTGACACAAAGCCGAGGTCAGGGTATACTATCGAAAATCAAGTACTCAAGTTTGAAGGAAGGCTATGTGTGGCCGACATCCCAGAGTTGAAAAGGAAAATTTTGCAGGAAGCTCACGGTTCTAAGTTTGCTGTTCATCCAGGGAACACCAAAATGTATCAAGATGTGAAGCAGACCTTCTGGTGGCCGAACATGAAAAGAGAGATAGCCGAATTCGTGTCCCAGTGTTTGCATTGTCAACAAGTGAAAGCAGAACATCAAAGACCGGCAGGACTCCTTCAACCTTTGTCGATCCCTGAGTGGAAATGGGAACACATCTCCATGGATTTCGTGACTGGTTTACCGAAGACGCCGAGAGGTATGGACTCGATCTGGGTAATTGTTGATAGATTAACTAAGTCAGCACACTTCTTACCTGTTAAGACTACCTTCAATGCCAATCAACTTGCCTTGTTATATGTGAACGAGATTGTCAGACTTCATGGAGTGCCGATATCAATTGTGTCAGACCGAGATCCTAAGTTTGTTTCCAGATTTTGGCAGAGTCTGCAGAGGGCTTTCGGAGCCGAACTGAGATTTAGTACAGCTTTTCATCCCCAGACAGATGGGCAGACAGAAAGGACAATTCAGACACTTGAAGATATGCTTAGACTTTGTGTATTGGACTTCCTAGGAAGTTGGGGAACACATTTGCCCTTAGTGGAATTTGCTTACAACAACAGTTATCAAGCTAGCATTGGCATGGCGCCTTATGAGGCCTTGTACGGAAGGAAGTGTAGATCGCCGATATGTTGGACCGAAGTTGGAGACAGAGCTCTGCTTGGTCCCGAATTGATTCAAGTAACAACAGAGAAGATTAAACTTATCCAACAGAGGATTAAAACTGCCCAGAGCCGACAAAAGAGCTACGCCGATCAGAGAAGGAATGAGTTAGAATTCGAAGTTGGGAATCATGTATTCCTGAAAGTTTCACCAATGAAAGGAGTTTCCAGATTCGGGAAGAAAGGTAAGTTAGCACCTCGGTATATTGGACCGTTTGAAATTCTTGAGAAAATTAATCCCGCTGCCTACAGACTTGCTTTGCCGCCAGATTTGAGCCAAGTCCACAATGTATTTCATGTTTCGATGTTGAGGAAGTACATCCGAGATCCACTACATGTAATTGATCATTCCGAGATCACAGTTAATGAGGATGTGGGCTACGAGGAAAAACCAATGAGGATTATTGGCAAACAAGTGAGACAGTTGAGAAACAGATCGATACCAATGGTAAAGGTCGAATGGAAGGAGCATTATGGCACAGAAGCCACGTGGGAAAAGGAAGAGGATGTGAGAATCCGTTATCCAGAATTGTTCATAGAGCAAGGTAATCTAAGTTTGGGGACCAAACTTCTTTAAGGGGGGTAGGATGTAACAACCCTCACCTTACTCATGTCATACTTGCATACATTCCTGCATGATCTTGCCTTGTTATATTAATTGGAAGGATTTGCTTGCCTTGTTTTATCTGAGTATTGCTTGCGTGATTTTTGTTCCTTGTTCGGTGTGTATGTGTGGCCGAGGTCATCTTGAGCTTAGTTCGCCTTTGAACCTTTGTACTTAGAGCTGTTTTGAGACCCTGGTCAACCCCTACCTTCACCTCGGGCATTTATTGCCGAGATGTTCTGCACTTAGTGCACCTTGTCCGCAGGCAGGTATGGCCTAGGCCGAGATGTGGCACACCCCGGCCAAGGTGTGGCACAGCTTAATCAAGCGTCGTCCTCGCTAGCCGACGTATTGTTATCCTATTGCTGGATCCCTGATTTGAGCCGATGTCATTCTTGCCGATGTGTCTTACCCAGCTTGCTGCATACGCTTTGTCAGAGACTTGTCACATCTATCAATCACCTTTTTGAGTTAAGCCAACCCGGTAACGCCACGTGTCCGAGCTTGTTGTTAAGACAGCCGGCAGACTTAGAAAACAAATCATTTTTGGTCTCAATCTTTGTTTTAGAGAGAGAAGCTCTAGAGAGGAGGAAGAGAAGTTCTTGAGTGAGAGCAAGTCTTCCAAACTTGATCTTCGTGGTTTGATCCGTTAGATTTGAGCTTTGAGGTAAGAATCTTGATCTACGTTGATTGTTGTGATTGATTATCTAGCTGCATTGCATGATCGGATCTATTTCGCATGTCATGCATCGTCTTGAAGTTGGTTTTGGAAAGAGAAAATGGTTTTCTTGTGTTCTTGAAGAGAGCCTCGTTTTGATCCAAAAGTTTGAAACTAGAACCATGTTTTTGTGTTTGTTCTTGCATGACTTTCTTGCATGGGTACCCAGGTCAATGTTTTGGAACTCATGGCATGAAAACTCAGATTTTTGTAACAAGTTTTGATCTTGCACTCATCTTTCTCATGATCATGTTCATCATATTCTTCAAAAGGGGAAGCCAGGTTTCCCCGACCCTGCTTTTGGTTAAGGCCAGCGGGACCACACCCCGGCAAGAGGTGTAGGACCTCGGCATAGACCTGGACGGCACCCAGTGTGTTTTCATGAAACGGGAGCAGTGTTTAAACTCCCAGCTTGCTTTGCTTTGTCATTGACTTGGATCTGGTGTGAATGCCGAGATCATTTGCATGCATATAAAGCTGTTTTGAGAATGTGATTTGCCATGTGATTGTAGGTCCTTGATATTTGCTTTGAATCTACACCTGAAGAACTAGGTGAGTGGTGCTTTTAATAAAGCTATGTTATACTTGTTTTGATAGATCTTGCCTTGTCTCGTTTTGAAGAAAGTATTTGCTAAGCATGAATGTATAAGCCTTGTTTTGATGTTATTCTTGGAAAGTCCCTTGTGCTGGAGGACTCTAAACTTTCGCAGTACTAAGTATAAAAGGATACGGTCCTTGTTAAATCGGGCTACGGGCCTAAGTAACACAAGTCCCTTGTGCTGGAGGACTCTAAACTTTCGCAATACTAAGTGTAAAAGGATACGGTCCTTGTTAAATCGGGCTACGGGCCTAAGTAACACAAGTCCCTTGTGCTGGAGGACTATAAACTTTCGCAGTACCACTGACTGATCGATTACGGATCGTACAGTCCCTTGTTTTGCCGATGTTAGTAAGCACCCCTTGAGACTTGTGATACTTGATTGATGAATACGGTTCATCCCTTGCTTCGCCGATGTTGTGATACTTGATTGATGAATACGGTTCATCCCTTGCTTCGCCGATGTGTTAATACTAGATTGATGAATACGGTTCATCCCTTGCTTCGCCGATGTTGTGATACTTGATTGATGAATACGGTTCATCCCTTGCTTCGCCGATGTGTTAATACTAGATTGATGAATACGGTTCATCCCTTGCTTCGCCGATGTTGTGATACTTGATTGATGAATACGATTCATCCCTTGCTTCGCCGATGTGTTAATACTAGATTGATGAATACGGTTCATCCCTTGCTTCGCCGATGTTGTGATACTTGATTGATGAATACGGTTCATCCCTTGCTTCGCCGATGTGGTAATACTTGATTGATGAATACGGTTCATCCCTTGCTTCGCCGATGTTGTAATATTTGATTGATGAATACGGTTCATCCTATTTCTGGATAAAGTTTTGATATGTTCTGTTTTGAAAGACTCCGGCTATGTTCATGCAAAACCTTTATTTCTAGTACCATTCACTGAGTATTTGTACTCACCCCTCTCTATATATATGTAGGTGATGAGCAGGACGTCGACGACGCCTAGACTGTTTTGAAAGCTTGTTTTGGATTCGTGTTTATGTCGGCTTTGCTTTTGTGTTTACGTCGGCGATGTCTTTCATTGCATGTCGGCAAATCTTGAAAATCATGCTTCTTGACTTGTATTTATTGTATTTTGTATATGTCGGCTCGAGAAGCCTTTTGATCAAGATGTAACACTTATTTTGCTTGCTGTATTCAAGTTGTAAGATGAATGACATTGCATTTGATCTATGCATAGCTCTTATGGACCTCTTGTATTTTGATTTATTTCTTCCGCATTTGTGAGCCCCGTTTATTACTACTCTGATTGTGTATAGTTTTTTGAAAGTTGGCCTTCGGTAATTACGGATTACTGGCCATCACGGCACCAAACTACTAGGGGCGGTTTGGGCTCGTGACAAATTTTTTAAAAAAATTCTGTGAATTTACTGAGTAATTTACCAAGAATTTATACAAAATTTTCTGAGAATTTACAGAGTAATTTACTCATAATTTACTGAGCAATTCACAAAAAAAATTCTAATGATTTTCTAAGAATTTACAAAGGATTTTCTAAGAATTTACTGAATAATTTTCTTAGAATTTTGCGTGTAATTTATTGAGAATTTACTGGGAATTTATTGAGTAATTTACTAAGAATCTACCGATAATTTACTGAGTAATTTATTGAGATTTTACTGCGAATTGACTAAGAAATTTACTGATAAATTGTTAAGTTCTTCACTGGGTAATTTAGTTGGAAATTTCTAAGTAATTTATTGAGAATTTACTGAGTAAGTTACTGAGAATTTATTGATAATTTACTTAGACTATCTGAATTAATTTATTGAGAATTTACTAAGTAATGTACTTAGAATTTATGGAATAATTAACTGAGAATTTACCGGAAATTCACTAATTAATGTTCGAATAATTTACTGAGTAATTTACTGAGAATTAACAAAGTAATTCACGATTTTTTTTTTGATAATTTTATGAGTAATTTACCAAGAATTTATACAGAATTTTCTTGGAAATTATTGAAAATTTTCTGAGTAATTTATTTCGAATTTATTAAATAATTTACTGAAAATTTACAGATAATTTACAAAGTAATTTATAGAGAATTTATTGAAAACTTAATGAGTAATGTGTTTACGAATTTACGGAGTAATTTGCTGAATAATTTACTAAGAAATTACTTTGAATTTACCAAGAATTTATATAGAATTTTCTGAGAATTTATTGAGTAATTTACTCATAATTTACTGATTAATTCACAAAAAATATTCTTGTAATTTTTTGAGAATTTACTTAGAATTTTCTGATAAATTACTAAGAATTTGTTGAATAATTTATATAGAATTTTACGTGTAATTTACTGAGAAATTTCCCGAGTAATTTAGTGAGAATTTACTAAGTAATTTACTGGTAATTTACTGAGTAATTAACAGAGAATTTACCAATAATTTACTGAGTAATTTACAGAGAATTTATCGAGTAATTTACTGATAAATTACTGAATAATTCACTCATTAATTTACTGAGAATTTAAGGAGTAATTTATTGGGAATTTACCCAGTAATTTGCTTAGAATTTATTAAATAATATACAGATAATTTACTGTGTTATTTTCTTGGAATTTACAAAGTAATTTTCTAATAATTTACTGAGTAATTTACTAAGTAATTGACCAAGGATTTTTTGAGAACTTATCGATAATTAACTGAGTAATTTACTGGCAATTTACCTAGTAATTTACAAATAAATTTAGTGAGTAATTCACCAAATAATTTACTATGAATTTACTTAGTAATTTATTTAGAATGTACTCAGTAAATTACTACGAGTTTATTGAGAATTTACTGAGAATTTGTTGAGTAATTTTTTAGGAACTTACCAATCATTTATGAAGCAATTTACTAAGAATTTACCGAGTTATTGAATTTATTGAATAATTTACTGAGAATTTATAAAGTAATTTACTGAGAATTTATAAAGTAATTTAATGAGAATTTAGAGGAAATTCACTAATTATTGTTCGAATAATTTACTGAGAATTAACAAAGTAATTCACGAATTTTTTTTTGATAATTTTATGAGTAATTTACCATGAATTGATACAGAATTTATTGAGAATTTCCCTAGAATTTATTGAAAATTTTCTGAGCAATTTATTTACAATTTATTAAATAATTTTCTGAAAATTTACAGATAATTTACAAAGTAATTTATAGAGAATTTATTGAAAACTTAACGAGTAATTTATTGAGAATTTACTACGAAATTATGGAGTAATTTCCTGATTAATTTACTAAGAAATTACTTTGAATTTACCAAGGATTTATATAGAATTTTCTGAGAATTTATTGAGTAATTTACTCATAATTTACTGATTAATTCACAAAAAAAATTCTTGCAATTTTTTGTTAATTCACTCAGAATTTTCTGATAAATTACTAAGAATTTTACTAAGTAATTTACTGAGTAATTTACAGAGAATTTATCGAGTAATTTACTGATAAATTACCGAATGATTCACTCATTAATTTACTGAGAATTTAAGGAGTAATTTATTGAGAATTTACTCAGTAATTTATTTAGAATTTATTAAATAATTTACTAAGAATTTACAGATAATTTACTGCGTTATTCTCTTGGAATTTACTAAGTAATTGACACAGAATTTTTTGAGAACTTATCGATAATTAACTGAGTAATTTACAGAGAATTTATTGAGAATTTACTGAGTAATTTACAGATAAATTTAGTGAGTAATTCACCGAATAATTTACTATGAATTTACTTAGTAATTTATTTAGAATTTACTCAGTAAATTACTAAGAGTTTATTGACAATTTACTGAGAATTTGTTCAGTAATTTTCTAGGAACTTACCAATCATTTGTGAGGCAATTTACTGAGTAATTTATTGAGAATTTACTGTGAACTTAATGAGAAATTTACTCATAATTTATTGAGAATTTTCTTAGAATTTATTGAGTAATTCACGGATAATTAACTGAGTAATTTATAGAGAATTTATTGAAAATTTAACGGATAATTTATTGAGAATTTACAGAGTAATTTGCTGAGTAATGTTTTAAAAAATTTCTGTGAATTTACTGAGTAATTTACCAAGAATTTATACAAAAATTTTCTGAGAATTTACTCATAATTTACTGAGTACTTCACAAAAAAAATTCTAATGATTTTCTTAGAATTTACACAGAATTTATCGAGTAATTTACTGATAAATTACTGAATGATTCACTCATTAATTTACTTGTAATTTACTGAGAATTTAAGGAGTAATTTGTTGAGAATTTACTCAGTAATTTATTTAGAATTTATTAAATAATTTACTAAGAATTTACAGATAATATACCGCGTTATTTTCTTAGAATTTACTGAGTAATTTACTAAGTAATTGAAACAGAATTTTTTGAGAACTTATCAATAATTAACTGAGTAATTTACAGAGAATTTATTGAGAATTTACCGAGTAATTTACTGGGAATTTACTTAGTAATTTACAGATAAATTGAGTAATTCACCGAATAATTTACTATGAATTTACTTAGTAATTTATTTAGAATTTACTTAGTAAATTACTAAGAGTTTATTGAGAATTTACTGAGAATTTGCTCAGTAATTTTCTAGGAACTTACCAATCATTTATGAAGCAATTTACTGAATAATTTATTGAGAATTTACTGTGAACTTAATGAGTAATTTACTCATAATTTATTGAGAATTTTCTTAGAATTTATTGAGTAATTCACGGATAATTAACTAAGTAATTTATAGAGAATTTATTGAAAATTTAACGGATAATTTATTGAGAATTTACAGAGTAATTTGCTAAGTAATGTTCTAAAAAATTTCTGTGAATTTACTGAGTAATTTACCAAGAATTTATACAAAATTTTCTGAGAATTTACTCATAATTTACTGAGTAATTCACAAAAAAAATTCTAATGATTTTCTAAGAATTTACACAGAATTTTCTAATAATTTACTGAATAATTTTCTGAGAATTTTGCGTGTAATTTATTGAGAATTTTACTGAGTAATTTACTGAGTAATTTACTAAGAATCTACCGATAATTTACTGGGTAATTTATTGAGAATTTACTGTGAATTGACTAAGAAATTTACTGATAAATTGTTAAGTTCTTCACTGGATAATTTAGTTGGAAATTACTACATAATTTATTGAGAATTTACTGAGTAAGTTACTAAGAATTGATTGATAATTTACTTAGACTTTATGGATTAATTTATTGAGAATTTAGTAAGTAATTTACTTAGAATTTATTGAATAATTTACTGAGAATTTATAAAGTAATTTACTGAGAATTTATCAAGTAATTTACTGAGAATTTACAGGAAATTCCCCAATTAATGTTCGAATAATTTACTGAGAATTAACAAAGCAATTCACGAATTTTTTTTTGATAATTTTATGAGTAATTCACCAAGAATTTATACAGAATTTGTTGAGAATTTTCTTAGAATTTATTGAAAATTTTCTGAGCAATTTATTTAAAATTTATTAAATAATGTGCTGAAAATTTACAGATAATTTACAAAGTAATTTATAGAGAATTTATTGAAAACTTAACGAGTAATTTATTGAAAATTTACTACGAATTTATGGAGTAATTTGCTGAATAATTTACTAAGAAATTACTTTGAATTTACCAAGAATTTATATAGAATTTTCTGAGAATTTATTGAGTAATTTACTCATAATTTACTGATTAATTCAGAAAAAAAAATTCTTGTAATTTTTTGTGAATTTACTCAGAATTTTCTGATAAATTACTAAGAATTTGCCGAATAATTTATAGAAAATTTTACGTGTAATTTAGTGAGAATTTGTTAAGTAATTTACTGAGTAATTTACAGAGAATTTACCAATAATTTATTGAGTAATTTACAGAGAATTTATCTAGTAATTTACTGATAAATTACTGAATCATTCACTCATTAATTTACTTGTAATTTACTGAGAATTTAAGGAGTAGTTTATTGAGAATTTACTCAGTAATTTATTTAGAATTTATTAAATAATTTACTAAGAATTTATGGATAATTTACTGCGTCATTTTCTTGGAATTTATTGAGTAATTAACTAAGTAATTGACACATAATTTTTTGAGAACTTATCGATAATTAACTGAGTAATTTACAGAGAATTTATTGAGAATTTACCGAGTAATTTACTGGGAATTTACTTAGTAATTTACAGATAAATTTAGTGAGTAATTCACCGAATAATTTATTATGAATTTACTTAGTAATTTATTTAGAATTTACTCAGTAAATTGCTAAGAGTTTATTGAGAATTTACTGAAAATTTGTTCAGTAATTTTCTAGGATCTTACCAATCATTTATGATGCAATTTACTGAGTAATTTATTGAGAATTTACTGTGAACTTAATGAGAAATTTACTCATAATTTATTAAGAATTTTCTTAGAATTTATTGAGTAATTCACGGATAATTAACTGAGTAATTTATAGAGAATTTATTGAAAATTTATCGGATAATTTATTGAGAATTTACAGAGTAATTTGCTGAGTAATGTTTTAAAAAATTTCTATGAATTTACTGAGTAATTTACCAAGAATTTATACAAAATTTTCTGAGAATTTACTCATAATTTACTGAGTAATGCACAAAAAAATTTCTAATGATTTTCTAAGAATTTTTTAATAATTTACTGAATAATTTTCTGAGAATTTTACGTGTAATTTATTGAGAATTTTACTGAGTAATTTAATGAGAATTTACTGAGTAATTTACTAAGAATCTACCGATAATTTACTGAGTAATTTATTGAGAATTTACTGCGAATTGACAAAGAAATTTACTGATAAATTGTTAAGTTCTTCACTGGGTAATTTAGTTCGAAATTACTAAATAATTTATTGAGAATTTACTGATTAAGTTACGAAGAATTTATTGATAATTTACTTAGACTTTATGGATTAATTTATTGAGAATTTAGTAAGTAATTTACTTAGAATTTATTGAATAATTTACTGAGAATTTACAAGAAATTCACTAATTAATGTTCGAATAATTTACTGAGAATTAACAAAGTAATTCACGAATTTTTTTTTGATAATTTTATGAGTAATTCACCAAGAATTTATACAGAATTTATTGAGAATTTTCTTAGAATTTATTGAAAATTTTCTGAGCAATTTATTTACAATTTATTAAATAATTTATTGAAAATTTACAGATAATTTACAAAGTAATTTATAGAGAATTTATTGAGAATTTACTACGAATTTATGGAGTAATTTGCTGAATAATTTACTAAGAAATTACTTTGAATTTACCAAGGATTTATATAGAATTTTCTTAGAATTTATTGAGTTATTTACTCATAATTTACTGATTAATTCACAAAATAAAATTCTTGTAATTTTTTGTGAATTTACTTAGAATTTTTTGATAAATTACTAAGAATATGAGAAATAATTTATAGAGAATTTTACAAGTAATTTACTGAGAAATTTCCGGAGTAATTTAGTGAGAATTTACTAAGTAATTTACTGAGTAATTTACAGAGAATTTACCAATAATTTATTGAGTAATTTACAGAGAATTTATCTAGTAATTTACTGATAAATTACTGAATGATTCATTCATTAATTTACTTGTAATTTACTGAGAATTTAAGGAATAATTTATTCAGAATTTACTCAGTAATTTATTTAAAATTTATTAAATAATTTATTAAAAATTTACAGATAATTTACTGCGTCATTTTCTGAGTAATTTACTAAGTAATTGACACAGAATTTTTTGAGAACTTATTGATAATTAACTGAGTAATTTACAGAGAATTTACCGAGTAATTTACTGGGAATTTACTTAGTAATTTACAGATAAATTTAGTGAGTAATTCACCGAATAATTTACTATGAATTTACTTAGTAATTTATTTAGAATTTACTCAGCAAATTACTAAGAGTTTATTGAGAATTTACTGAGAATTTGTTCAGTAATTTTCTAGGAACTTACCAATAATTTATGAAGCAATTTACTGAGTAATTTATTGAGAATTTACTGTGAACTTATTGAGTAATTCAGCGGTAATTAACTGAGTAATTTGTAGAGAATTTATTGAAAATTTAACGGATAATTTATTGAGAATTTACAGAGTAATTTGCTGAGTAAAGTTTTAAAAAATTTCTGTGAATTTACTGAGTAATTTACCAAGAATTTATACAAAATTTTCTGAGAATTTACTCATAATTTACTAAGTAATTCACAAAAAAATTTCTAATGATTTTCTAAGAATTTACCAAGAATTTACTGAATAATTTTCTGAGAATTTTGCGTGTAATTTATTGAGAATTTTACTGAGTAATTTAATGAGAATTTAGTGAGTAATTTACTAAGAATCTACCGATAATTTACTGAGTAATTTATTGAGAATTTACGGCGAATTGACTAAGAAATTTACTGATAAATTGTTAAGTTCTTCACTGGGTAATGTAGTTGGAAATTACTAAATAATTTATTGAGAATTTACTGAGTAAGTTACTAAGAATTTATTGATAATTTACTTAGACTTTATGGATTAATTTATTGAGAATTTAGTAAGTAATTTACTTAGAATTTATTGAATAATTTACTGAGAATTTAGTTGTTAAGACAGCCGGCAGACTTAGAAACAAATCATTTGTGTCTCAAATCTTTGTTTTAGAGAGAGAAGCTCTAGAGAGGAGGAAGAGAAGTTCTTGAGTGAGAGCAAGTCTTCCAAGCTTGATCTTCGTGGTTTGATCCGTTAGATTTGAGCTTTGAGGTAAGAATCCTGATCTACGTTGATTGTTGTGATTGATTATCTAGCTGCATTGCATGATCGGATCTGTTTTGCATGTCATGCATCGTTTTGAAGTTAGTTTTGGAAAGAGAAAATGGTTTTCATGTGTTCTTGAAGAGAGACTCGTTTTGATCCAAAAGTTTGAAACAAGAACCATGTTTTTGTGTTTGTTCTTGCATGACCTTCTTGAATGGGTACCCAGGTCCATGTTTTGAATTCTTGGCATGAGAACTCAGATTTTTGTAACAAGTTGTGAACTTGCATCCATCTTCCAAATGATCATGTTTCATATTCTTCAAAGGGAAACCCAGGTTTTTCCCGACCTTGTTTGATGGGACCTCGGCAAGAGCCTGGACGGTGCCCAGTATGTTTTCATGAGACGGGAGCAGTGTTTAAACTCCCAGCATGTTTTGCTTTGTTATTGACTTGGATCTGGTATGAATGCCGAGATCATTTGCATGTATATAGAGCTTGCTTTGAGAATGTGACTTGCCATGTGATTGTAGGTCCTTGATTTTGCTTTGAGTCTACACCTGAAGAACTAGGTGAGTGGTGTTATTGATAAAGCTATGTTATACTCGTTTTGATAAATCTTGCTTGCTTTGTTTTGACAAAAGTGTTTTGTTAAGCATGAATGAATAGCCTTGTTTTGACGTTGTTCTCGGAAAGTCCCTTGTGCTGGAGGACTCTAAACTTTCGCAGTACTAAGTGTAAAAGGATACGGTCCTTGTTAAATCGGGCTACGGGCCTAAGTAACAAAAGTCCCTTGTGCTGGAGGACTCTAAACTTTCGCAGTACTAAGTATAAAAGGATACGGTCCTTGTTAAATCGGGCTACGGGCCTAAGTAACCCTTGTGATACTCGATTGATGAATACGGTTCATCCCTTGCTCCGCCGATGTTGTGATACTCGATTGATGAATACGGTTCATCCCTTGCTCCGCCGATGTTGTGATACTCGATTGATGAATACGGTTCATCCCTTGCTCCGCCGATGTTGTGATACTTGACTGATGAATACGGTTCATCCCTTGCTCCGCCGATGTTGTGATACTCGATTGATGAATACGGTTCATCCCTTGCTCCGCCGATGTTGTGATACTCGATTGATGAATACGGTTCATCCCTCGCTCCGCCGATGTTGTGATACTTGACTGATGAATACGGTTCATCCCTTGCTTCGCCTATGTTGTGATACTCGATTGATGAATACGGTTCATCCCTTGCTTCGCCGATGTGGTAATACTTGATTGATGAATACGGTTCATCCTATTTCTGGATAAAGTTTTGATATGTTCCGTTTTGAAAGACTCCGGCTATGTTCATGCAAAACCTTTATTTCTAGTACCATTCACTGAGTATTTGTACTCACCCCTCTCTATATATATGTAGGTGATGAGCAGGACGTCGGCGACGCCTAGACTGTTTTGATAGCTTGTTTTGGACTCATGATTGTGTCTTCGTTATTTTTGTATTCACATCGGCAAATGTCTTTTTGTTTATGTCAGCACATTTTGAAAATCATGCTTCTTGACTTGTATTTTATTGTATTTTGTATATGTCGGCTCAAGAAGCCTTTTGATCAAGATGTAACATGTAAATTGCTTGGCTGTATTCAAGTTGTAAAAACGAATGACATTTCATTTGATCTATGCACAGCTCTTATGGACCACTTGTATTTCGATTTATTACTTCCGCATTTGTGAGCCCCGTTTATTATTACTCTGATTGTGTTTAGTTTTTGAAAGTTGGCTTTCGGTAATTACGGATTACTGGCCATCACGGCACCAAACTACTAGGGGCGGTTTGGGGTCGTGACAGATAATTTACTGAGTAATTTATTGAGAATTTACGGCGAATTGACTAAGAAATTTACTGATAAATTGTTAAGTTCTTCACTGGGTAATTTAGTTGGAAATTACTAAATAATTTATTGAGAATTTACTGAGTAAGTTACTAAGAATTTATTGATAATTTACTTAGACTTTATGGATTAATTTATTGAGAATTTAGTAAGTAATTTACTTAGAATTTATTGAATAATTTACTGAGAATTTACAGGAAATTCAAAAATTAATGTTCGAATAATTTCCTGAGAATTAACAAAGTAATTCACGAATTTTTTTTTGATAATTTTATGAGTAATTCACCAAGAATTTATACAGAATTTATTGAAAATTTTCTGAGCAATTTATTTGCAATTTATTAAATAATTTTCAGAAAATTTACAGATAATTTACAAAGTAATTTATAGAGAATTTATTGAAAACTTAACGAGTAATTTATTGAGAATTTACTACGAATTTATGGAGTAATTTGATGAATAATTTACTAATAAATTACTTTGAATTTACCAAGGATTTATATAGAATTTTCTGAGAATTTATTGAGTAATTTACTCATAATTTCCTGATTAATTCACAAAAAAAATTCTTGTAATTTTTTGTGAATTTACTCAGAATTTTTTGATAAATTACTAAGAATTTGCTGAATAATTTATAGAGAATTTTACGTGTAATTTACTGAGAAATTTCCTGAGTAATTTACAGAGAATTTACCAATAATTTACTGAGTAATTTATAGAGAATTTATCTAGTAATTTACTGATAAATTACTGAATGATTCACTCATTAATTTACTTGTAATTTACTGAGAATTTAAGGAGTAATTTATTAAGAATTTACTCAGTAATTTATTTAGAATTTATTAAATAATTTACTAAGAATTTACAGATAATTTACGGCGTTATTTTCTAGGAATTTACAGAGTAATTTTCTAATAATTTACTGAGTAATTTACTAAGTAATTGACCCAGAATTTTTTGACAATTTATCGATAATTAACTGAGTAATTTACAGAGAATTTATTGAGAATTTACCGAGTAATTTACAGGGAATTTACTTAGTAATTTACAGATAAATTTAGTGAGTAATTCACCGAATAATTTACTATGAATTTACTTAGTAATTTATTTAGAATTTACTCAGTAAATTATTAAGAGTTTATTGAGAATTTACTGAGAATTTGTTCAGTAATTTTCTAGGAACTTACCAATCATTTACGAAGCAATTTACTGAGAATTTACTGAGTTATTTACCAAGAATTTACAATAACTTTAATAGTAATTTGCTGAGTAATTTATTGAGAATTTTGTTAGAATTTATTGAGTAATTCACCGGTAATTAACTGAGTAATTTATAGAGAATTTATTGAAAATTTAACGGATAATTTATTCAGAATTTACAGGGCAATTTGCTGAGTAATGTTTTAAAAAATTTCTGTGAATTTACTGAGTAATTTACCAAGAATTTATACAAAATTTTCTGAGAATTTACTCATAATTTACTAAGTAATTCACAAAAAAATTTCTAATGATTTTCTAAGAATTTACACAGAATTTTCTAATAATTTACTGAATAATTTTCTGAGAATTTTGCGTGTAATATATTGAGAATTTTACTGAGTAATTTAATGAGAATTTAGTGAGTAATTTACTAAGAATCTACCGATAATTTATTGAGTAATTTATTGAGAATTTACAGTGAATTGACTAAGAAATTTACTGATAAATTTTTAAGTTCTTCACTGGGTAATTTAGTTGGAAATTACTAAATAATTTATTGAGAATTTACTAAGTAAGTTACTAAGAATTTATTGATAATTTACTTAGACTTTATGGATTAATTTATTGAAAATTTAGTAAGTAATTTACTTAAATTTATTGAATAATTTACTGAGAATTTACCGGAAATTCACTAATTAATGTTCGAATAATTTACTGAGAATTAACAAAGTAATTCACGAAATTTTTTTTTAATAATTTTATGAGTAATTCACAAAGAATTTATACAGAATTTATTGAGAATTTTCTTAGAATTTATTGAAAATTTTCTGAGCAATTTATTTACAATTTATTAAATAATTTACTGAAAATTTACAGATAATTTACAAATTAATTTATACAGAATTTATTGAAAACTTAACGAGTCATTTATTGAGAATTTACTACGAATTTGTGGAGTAATTTGCTGAATAATTTACTAACAAATTACTTTGAATTTACCAAGGATTTATATAGAATTTTCTTAGAATTTATTGAGTAATTTACTCATAATTAGCTGATTAATTCACAAAAAAAAATTCTAGTAATTTTTTGTGAATTTACTTAGAATTTTCTGATAAATTACTAAGAATTTGCTGAATAATTTATAGAGAATTTTACGTGTAATTTGCTGAGAAATTTCCTGAGTAATTTAGTGAGAATTTACTAAGTAATTTACTGAGAATTTACCAATAATTTACTGAGTAATTTACTGAGAATTTATCTAGTAATTTGCTGATAAATTACTGAATGATTCACTCAATAATTTTCTTGTAATTTACTGAGAATTTAAGTAGTAATTTATTGAGAATTTACTCAGTAATTTATTTAGAATTTATTAAATAATTTACTATGAATTTACAGATAATTTGCTGCGTTATTTTCTTGGAATTTATAGAGTAATTTTCTAATAATTTACTGAGTAATTTACTAAGTAATTGACACAGAATTTTTCGAGAACTTATTGATAATTAACTGAGTAATTTACAGAGAATTTATTGAAAATTTACCGAGTAATTTACTGGGAATTTACTTAGTAATTTACAGATAAATTTAGTGAGTAATTCACCGAATAATTTACTATGAATTTACTTAGTAATTTATTTAGAATTTACTCAGCAAATTACTAAGAGTTTATTGAGAATTTACTGAGAATTTGTTCAGTAATTTTCTAGGAACTTACCAATAATTTATGAAGCAATTTATTGAGTAATTTATTGAGAATTTACTGTGAACTTATTGAGTAATTCAGCGGTAATTAACTGAGTAATTTGTAGAGAATTTATTGAAAATTTAACGGATAATTTATTGAGAATTTACAGTGTAATTTGCTGAGTAAAGTTTTAAAAAATTTCTGTGAATTTACTGAGTAATTTACCAAGAATTTATACAAAATTTTCTGAGAATTTACTCATAATTTACTGAGTAATTCACAAAAAAATTTCTAATGATTTTCTAAGAATTTTCCAAGAATTTACTGAATAATTTTCTGAGAATTTTGCGTGTAATTTATTGAGAATTTTACTGAGTAATTTAATGAGAATTTAGTGAGTAATTTACTAAGAATCTACCGATAATTTACTGAGTAATTTATTGAGAATTTACGGCGAATTGACTAAGAAATTTACTGATAAATTGTTAAGTTCTTCACTGGGTAATGTAGTTGGAAATTACTAAATAATTTATTGAGAATTTACTGAGTAAGTTACTAAGAATTTATTGATAATTTACTTAGACTTTATGGATTAATTTATTGAGAATTTAGTAAGTAATTTACTTAGAATTTATTGAATAATTTACTGAGAATTTACAGGAAATTCACAAATTAATGTTCGAATAATTTCCTGAGAATTAACAAAGTAATTCACGAATTTTTTTTTTGATAATTTTACGAGTAATTCACCAAGAATTTATACAGAATTTATTGAAAATTTTCTGAGCAATTTATTTACAATTTATTAAATAATTTTCAGAAAATTTACAGATAATTTACAAAGTAATTTATAGAGAATTTATTGAAAACTTAACGAGTAATTTATTGAGAAATTTACTACGAATTTATGGAGTAATTTGATGAATAATTTACTAATAAATTACTTTGAATTTACCAAGGATTTATATAGAATTTTCTGAGAATTTATTGAGTAATTTACTCATAATTTCCTGATTAATTCACAAAAAAAATTCTTGTAATTTTTTGTGAATTTACTCAGAATTTTTTGATAAATTACTAAGAATTTGCTGAATAATTTATAGAGAATTTTACGTGTAATTTACTGAGAAATTTCCTGAGTAATTTACAGAGAATTTACCAATAATTTACTGAGTAATTTATAGAGAATTTATCTAGTAATTTACTGATAAATTACTGAATGATTCACTCATTAATTTACTTGTAATTTACTGAGAATTTAAGGAGTAATTTATTAAGAATTTACTCAGTAATTTATTTAGAATTTATTAAATAATTTACTAAGAATTTACAGATAATTTACGGCGTTATTTTCTAGGAATTTACAGAGTAATTTTCTAATAATTTACTGAGTAATTTACTAAGTAATTGACCCGGAATTTTTTGACAATTTATCGATAATTAACTGAGTAATTTACAGAGAATTTATTGAGAATTTACCGAGTAATTTACAGGGAATTTACTTAGTAATTTACAGATAAATTTAGTGAGTAATTCACCGAATAATTTACTATGAATTTACTTAGTAATTTATTTAGAATTTACTCAGTAAATTACTAAGAGTTTATTGAGAATTTACTGAGAATTTGTTCAGTAATTTTCTAGGAACTTACCAATCATTTACGAAGCAATTTACTGAGAATTTACTGAGTTATTTACCAAGAATTTACTATAACTTTAATAGTAATTTGCTGAGTAATTTATTGAGAATTTTGTTAGAATTTATTGAGTAATTCACCGGTAATTAACTGAGTAATTTATAGAGAATTTATTGAAAATTTAACGGATAATTTATTCAGAATTTACAGGGCAATTTGCTGAGTAATGTTTTAAAAAATTTCTGTGAATTTACTGAGTAATTTACCAAGAATTTATACAAAATTTTCTGAGAATTTACTCATAATTTACTAAGTAATTCACAAAAAAATTTCTAATGATTTTCTAAGAATTTACACAGAATTTTCTAATAATTTACTGAATAATTTTCTGAGAATTTTGCGTGTAATATATTGAGAATTTTACTGAGTAATTTAATGAGAATTTAGTGAGTAATTTACTAAGAATCTACCGATAATTTATTGAGTAATTTATTGAGAATTTACAGTGAATTGACTAAGAAATTTACTGATAAATTTTTAAGTTCTTCACTGGGTAATTTAGTTGGAAATTACTAAATAATTTATTGAGAATTTACTAAGTAAGTTACTAAGAATTTATTGATAATTTACTTAGACTTTATGGATTAATTTATTGAAAATTTAGTAAGTAATTTACTTAAATTTATTGAATAATTTACTGAGAATTTATAAAGTAATTTACTGAGAATTTACCGGAAATTCACTAATTAATGTTCGAATAATTTACTGAGAATTAACAAAGTAATTCACGAAATTTTTTTTTAATAATTTTATGAGTAATTCACAAAGAATTTATACAGAATTTATTGAGAATTTTCTTAGAATTTATTGAAAATTTTCTGAGCAATTTATTTACAATTTATTAAATAATTTACTGAAAATTTACAGATAATTTACAAATTAATTTATACAGAATTTATTAAAAACTTAACGAGTCATTTATTGAGAATTTACTACGAATTTGTGGAGTAATTTGCTGAATAATTTACTAACAAATTACTTTGAATTTACCAAGGATTTATATAGAATTTTCTTAGAATTTATTGAGTAATTTACTCATAATTAGCTGATTAATTAACAAAAAAAAATTCTAGTAATTTTTTGTGAATTTACTTAGAATTTTCTGATAAATTACTAAGAATTTGCTGAATAATTTATAGAGAATTTTACGTGTAATTTGCTGAGAAATTTCCTGAGTAATTTAGTGAGAATTTACTAAGTAATTTACTGAGAATTTACCAATAATTTACTGAGTAATTTACAGAGAATTTATCTAGTAATTTGCTGATAAATTACTGAATGATTCACTCAATAATTTTCTTGTAATTTACTGAGAATTTAAGTAGTAATTTATTGAGAATTTACTCAGTAATTTATTTAGAATTTATTAAATAATTTACTATGAATTTACAGATAATTTGCTGCGTTATTTTCTTGGAATTTACAGAGTAATTTTCTAATAATTTACTGAGTAATTTACTAAGTAATTGACACAGAATTTTTCGAGAACTTATTGATAATTAACTGAGTAATTTACAGAGAATTTATTGAGAATTTACCGAGTAATTTACTGGGAATTTACTTAGTAATTTACAGATAAATTTAGTGAGTAATTCACCGAATAATTTACTATGAATTTACTTAGTAATTTATTTAGAATTTACTCAGCAAATTACTAAGAGTTTATTGAGAATTTACTGAGAATTTGTTCAGTAATTTTCTAGGAACTTACCAATAATTTATGAAGCAATTTATTGAGTAATTTATTGAGAATTTACTGTGAACTTATTGAGTAATTCAGCGGTAATTAACTGAGTAATTTGTAGAGAATTTATTGAAAATTTAACGGATAATTTATTGAGAATTTACAGAGTAATTTGCTGAGTAAAGTTTTAAAAAATTTCTGTGAATTTACTGAGTAATTTACCAAGAATTTATACAAAATTTTCTGAGAATTTACTCATAATTTACTAAGTAATTCACAAAAAAATTTCTAATGATTTTCTAAGAATTTACCAAGAATTTACTGAATAATTTTCTGAGAATTTTGCGTGTAATTTATTGAGAATTTTACTGAGTAATTTAATGAGAATTTAGTGAGTAATTTACTAAGAATCTACCGATAATTTACTGAGTAATTTATTGAGAATTTACGGCGAATTGACTAAGAAATTTACTGATAAATTGTTAAGTTCTTCACTGGGTAATGTAGTTGGAAATTACTAAATAATTTATTGAGAATTTACTGAGTAAGTTACTAAGAATTTATTGATAATTTACTTAGACTTTATGGATTAATTTATTGAGAATTTAGTAAGTAATTTACTTAGAATTTATTGAATAATTTACTGAGAATTTAGTTGTTAAGACAGCCGGCAGACTTAGAAACAAATCATTTGTGTCTCAAATCTTTGTTTTAGAGAGAGAAGCTCTAGAGAGGAGGAAGAGAAGTTCTTGAGTGAGAGCAAGTCTTCCAAGCTTGATCTTCGTGGTTTGATCCGTTAGATTTGAGCTTTGAGGTAAGAATCCTGATCTACGTTGATTGTTGTGATTGATTATCTAGCTGCATTGCATGATCGGATCTGTTTTGCATGTCATGCATCGTTTTGAAGTTAGTTTTGGAAAGAGAAAATGGTTTTCATGTGTTCTTGAAGAGAGACTCGTTTTGATCCAAAAGTTTGAAACAAGAACCATGTTTTTGTGTTTGTTCTTGCATGACCTTCTTGAATGGGTACCCAGGTCCATGTTTTGAATTCTTGGCATGAGAACTCAGATTTTTGTAACAAGTTGTGAACTTGCATCCATCTTCCAAATGATCATGTTTCATATTCTTCAAAGGGAAACCCAGGTTTTTCCCGACCTTGTTTGATGGGACCTCGGCAAGAGCCTGGACGGTGCCCAGTATGTTTTCATGAGACGGGAGCAGTGTTTAAACTCCCAGCATGTTTTGCTTTGTTATTGACTTGGATCTGGTATGAATGCCGAGATCATTTGCATGTATATAGAGCTTGCTTTGAGAATGTGACTTGCCATGTGATTGTAGGTCCTTGATTTTGCTTTGAGTCTACACCTGAAGAACTAGGTGAGTGGTGTTATTGATAAAGCTATGTTATACTCGTTTTGATAAATCTTGCTTGCTTTGTTTTGACAAAAGTGTTTTGTTAAGCATGAATGAATAGCCTTGTTTTGACGTTGTTCTCGGAAAGTCCCTTGTGCTGGAGGACTCTAAACTTTCGCAGTACTAAGTGTAAAAGGATACGGTCCTTGTTAAATCGGGCTACGGGCCTAAGTAACAAAAGTCCCTTGTGCTGGAGGACTCTAAACTTTCGCAGTACTAAGTATAAAAGGATACGGTCCTTGTTAAATCGGGCTACGGGCCTAAGTAACCCTTGTGATACTCGATTGATGAATACGGTTCATCCCTTGCTCCGCCGATGTTGTGATACTCGATTGATGAATACGGTTCATCCCTTGCTCCGCCGATGTTGTGATACTTGACTGATGAATACGGTTCATCCCTTGCTCCGCCGATGTTGTGATACTCGATTGATGAATACGGTTCATCCCTTGCTCCGCCGATGTTGTGATACTCGATTGATGAATACGGTTCATCCCTCGCTCCGCCGATGTTGTGATACTTGACTGATGAATACAGTTCATCCCTTGCTTCGCCTATGTTGTGATACTCGATTGATGAATACGGTTCATCCCTTGCTTCGCCGATGTGGTAATACTTGATTGATGAATACGGTTCATCCTATTTCTGGATAAAGTTTTGATATGTTCCGTTTTGAAAGACTCCGGCTATGTTCATGCAAAACCTTTATTTCTAGTACCATTCACTGAGTATTTGTACTCACCCCTCTCTATATATATGTAGGTGATGAGCAGGACGTCGGCGACGCCTAGACTGTTTTGATAGCTTGTTTTGGACTCATGATTGTGTCTTCGTTATTTTTGTATTCACATCGGCAAATGTCTTTTTGTTTATGTCAGCACATTTTGAAAATCATGCTTCTTGACTTGTATTTTATTGTATTTTGTATATGTCGGCTCAAGAAGCCTTTTGATCAAGATGTAACATGTAAATTGCTTGGCTGTATTCAAGTTGTAAAAACGAATGACATTTCATTTGATCTATGCACAGCTCTTATGGACCACTTGTATTTCGATTTATTACTTCCGCATTTGTGAGCCCCGTTTATTATTACTCTGATTGTGTTTAGTTTTTGAAAGTTGGCTTTCGGTAATTACGGATTACTGGCCATCACGGCACCAAACTACTAGGGGCGGTTTGGGGTCGTGACAGATAATTTACTGAGTAATTTATTGAGAATTTACGGCGAATTGACTAAGAAATTTACTGATAAATTGTTAAGTTCTTCACTGGGTAATTTAGTTGGAAATTACTAAATAATTTATTGAGAATTTACTGAGTAAGTTACTAAGAATTTATTGATAATTTACTTAGATTTATGGATTAATTTATTGAGAATTTAGTAAGTAATTTACTTAGAATTTATTGAATAATTTACTGAGAATTTACAGGAAATTCAAAAATTAATGTTCGAATAATTTCCTGAGAATTAACAAAGTAATTCACGAATTTTTTTTTGATAATTTTATGAGTAATTCACCAAGAATTTATACAGAATTTATTGAAAATTTTCTGAGCAATTTATTTGCAATTTATTAAATAATTTTCAGAAAATTTACAGATAATTTACAAAGTAATTTATAGAGAATTTATTGAAAACTTAACGAGTAATTTATTGAGAATTTACTACGAATTTATGGAGTAATTTGATGAATAATTTACTAATAAATTACTTTGAATTTACCAAGGATTTATATAGAATTTTCTGAGAATTTATTGAGTAATTTACTCATAATTTCCTGATTAATTCACAAAAAAAATTCTTGTAATTTTTTGTGAATTTACTCAGAATTTTTTGATAAATTACTAAGAATTTGCTGAATAATTTATAGAGAATTTTACGTGTAATTTACTAAGAAATTTCCTGAGTAATTTACAGAGAATTTACCAATAATTTACTGAGTAATTTATAGAGAATTTATCTAGTAATTTACTGATAAATTACTGAATGATTCACTCATTAATTTACTTGTAATTTACTGAGAATTTAAGGAGTAATTTATTAAGAATTTACTCAGTAATTTATTTAGAATTTATTAAATAATTTACTAAGAATTTACAGATAATTTACGGCGTTATTTTCTAGGAATTTACAGAGTAATTTTCTAATAATTTACTGAGTAATTTACTAAGTAATTGACCCGGAATTTTTTGACAATTTATCGATAATTAACTGAGTAATTTACAGAGAATTTATTGAGAATTTACCGAGTAATTTACAGGGAATTTACTTAGTAATTTACAGATAAATTTAGTGAGTAATTCACCGAATAATTTACTATGAATTTACTTAGTAATTTATTTAGAATTTACTCAGTAAATTACTAAGAGTTTATTGAGAATTTACTGAGAATTTGTTCAGTAATTTTCTAGGAACTTACCAATCATTTACGAAGCAATTTACTGAGAATTTACTGAGTTATTTACCAAGAATTTACTATAACTTTAATAGTAATTTGCTGAGTAATTTATTGAGAATTTTGTTAGAATTTATTGAGTAATTCACCGGTAATTAACTGAGTAATTTATAGAGAATTTATTGAAAATTTAACGGATAATTTATTCAGAATTTACAGGGCAATTTGCTGAGTAATGTTTTAAAAAATTTCTGTGAATTTACTGAGTAATTTACCAAGAATTTATACAAAATTTTCTGAGAATTTACTCATAATTTACTAAGTAATTCACAAAAAAATTTCTAATGATTTTCTAAGAATTTACACAGAATTTTCTAATAATTTACTGAATAATTTTCTGAGAATTTTGCGTGTAATATATTGAGAATTTTACTGAGTAATTTAATGAGAATTTAGTGAGTAATTTACTAAGAATCTACCGATAATTTATTGAGTAATTTATTGAGAATTTACAGTGAATTGACTAAGAAATTTACTGATAAATTTTTAAGTTCTTCACTGGGTAATTTAGTTGGAAATTACTAAATAATTTATTGAGAATTTACTAAGTAAGTTACTAAGAATTTATTGATAATTTACTTAGACTTTATGGATTAATTTATTGAAAATTTAGTAAGTAATTTACTTAAATTTATTGAATAATTTACTGAGAATTTATAAAGTAATTTACTGAGAATTTACCGGAAATTCACTAATTAATGTTCGAATAATTTACTGAGAATTAACAAAGTAATTCACGAAATTTTTTTTTAATAATTTTATGAGTAATTCACAAAGAATTTATACAGAATTTATTGAGAATTTTCTTAGAATTTATTGAAAATTTTCTGAGCAATTTATTTACAATTTATTAAATAATTTACTGAAAATTTACAGATAATTTACAAATTAATTTATATTGAATTTATTAAAAACTTAACGAGTCATTTATTGAGAATTTACTACGAATTTGTGGAGTAATTTGCTGAATAATTTACTAACAAATTACTTTGAATTTACCAAGGATTTATATAGAATTTTCTTAGAATTTATTGAGTAATTTACTCATAATTAGCTGATTAATTAACAAAAAAAAATTCTAGTAATTTTTTGTGAATTTACTTAGAATTTTCTGATAAATTACTAAGAATTTGCTGAATAATTTATAGAGAATTTTACGTGTAATTTGCTGAGAAATTTCCTGAGTAATTTAGTGAGAATTTACTAAGTAATTTACTGAGAATTTACCAATAATTTACTGAGTAATTTACAGAGAATTTATCTAGTAATTTGCTGATAAATTACTGAATGATTCACTCAATAATTTTCTTGTAATTTACTGAGAATTTAAGTAGTAATTTATTGAGAATTTACTCAGTAATTTATTTAGAATTTATTAAATAATTTACTATGAATTTACAGATAATTTGCTGCGTTATTTTCTTGGAATTTACAGAGTAATTTTCTAATAATTTACTGAGTAATTTACTAAGTAATTGACACAGAATTTTTCGAGAACTTATTGATAATTAACTGAGTAATTTACAGAGAATTTATTGAGAATTTACCGAGTAATTTACTGGGAATTTACTTAGTAATTTACAGATAAATTTAGTGAGTAATTCACCGAATAATTTACTATGAATTTACTTAGTAATTTATTTAGAATTTACTCAGCAAATTACTAAGAGTTTATTGAGAATTTACTGAGAATTTGTTCAGTAATTTTCTAGGAACTTACCAATAATTTATGAAGCAATTTATTGAGTAATTTATTGAGAATTTACTGTGAACTTATTGAGTAATTCAGCGGTAATTAACTGAGTAATTTGTAGAGAATTTATTGAAAATTTAACGGATAATTTATTGAGAATTTACAGAGTAATTTGCTGAGTAAAGTTTTAAAAAATTTCTGTGAATTTACTGAGTAATTTACCAAGAATTTATACAAAATTTTCTGAGAATTTACTCATAATTTACTAAGTAATTCACAAAAAAATTTCTAATGATTTTCTAAGAATTTACCAAGAATTTACTGAATAATTTTCTGAGAATTTTGCGTGTAATTTATTGAGAATTTTACTGAGTAATTTAATGAGAATTTAGTGAGTAATTTACTAAGAATCTACCGATAATTTACTGAGTAATTTATTGAGAATTTACGGCGAATTGACTAAGAAATTTACTGATAAATTGTTAAGTTCTTCACTGGGTAATTTAGTTGGAAATTACTAAATAATTTATTGAGAATTTACTGAGTAAGTTACTAAGAATTTATTGATAATTTACTTAGATTTATGGATTAATTTATTGAGAATTTAGTAAGTAATTTACTTAGAATTTATTGAATAATTTACTGAGAATTTACAGGAAATTCAAAAATTAATGTTCGAATAATTTCCTGAGAATTAACAAAGTAATTCACGAATTTGTTTTGATAATTTTATGAGTAATTCACCAAGAATTTATACAGAATTTATTGAAAATTTTCTGAGCAATTTATTAAATAATTTTCAGAAAATTTACAAATAATTTACAAAGTAATTTATAGAGAATTTATTGAAAACTTAACGAGTAATTTATTGAGAATTTACTACGAATTTATGGAGTAATTTGATGAATAATTTACTAATAAATTACATTGAATTTACCAAGGATTTATATAGAATTTTCTGAGAATTTATTGAGTAATTTACTCATAATTTCCTGATTAATTCACAAAAAAAATTCTTGTAATTTTTTGTGAATTTACTCAGAATTTTTTGATAAATTACTAAGAATTTGCTGAATAATTTATAGAGAATTTTACGTGTAATTTACTGAGAAATTTCCTGAGTAATTTACAGAGAATTTACCAATAATTTACTGAGTAATTTATAGAGAATGTCACGCCCCCAAACCGCCCCTAGTAGTTTGGTGCCGTGATGGCCAGTAACCCGAGGTTACCGAAGGCCGTCTTACAAAAAAATCACACACAATCAGAGTATAAAATATGGGGCTTACGAGTGCGGAAGCAATATATATATATACTTATACAAAATCTGAATAGTCCATGAGAGCCGTGCATAAGTCCAATGGAATGTCATACATCAAACACCTTTACAAGTCTTACAATTTAGATACAACAAGAATGAGATACAAAACACATCCTGACCAAAAGGCTTCTCAAGCCGACATATGCCAAAACAAACAAAGAAAACATAAGCCGAGAAGCATAATCTTCAAGACGATGCAAAACGCAAATCCAAAACATGTCGGCAAAGCACCCAAAACACATCGGCAATCACGTCTAGGCCTCAATGCCTTCTTGTTCATCACCTACATATATATAGAGAGGGTGAGCTTGGATACTCAGTGAATGATATTAGAAATAAAGGTTTTGCATGATTGATATCCAAGATTTCTTACAAAACAATACATAGCATACTTTACAATCAAGAGGGAAATCAAGTTCATTGCCGGCCTTTCAAGTTCTTTGGATGTTATTACATCTACTTAATACAAGAGGGTGATGACGTTCCCAAGACAAGAGTGCAGTTGCATTATAGTCCCCTGCAACTAAGGACTTTCAAGTCAAGCTGTGCTGCGAAAGTTTAGAGTCCTCTAGCACTAAGGACTGTCAAGACAAGCTGTGCTGCGAAAGTTTAGAGTCCTCTAGCACTAAGGACTGTCAAGACAAGCTGTGCTGCGAAAGTTTAGAGTCCTCTAGCACTAAGGACTGTCAAGACAAGTCATCAAAACAAGATAGCATTTGATATACAAAATAGGGATAGTCTTCATGCTAAATCAAATACTTTTCAAGACAAGGCAAAACAAGATTTATCAAAACGAGTGTAACATAGCTTTATTAAAAATACCACTCACGTCGTTTCTTCACACGTCGGGGTCGAGACAAGCCCAAGTCCTACAACACATGGCAAAGCCTATTGAATGCGCTTTCAAACAAGTCTCTCATGTACACAAATGTTTTCGGAAAACATGCTGGGCACCAATCAGGTCTAGGCCGAGGTTCCACACCTCCTTGCCGAGGTGTGTTCCCGAGGGCCACATGCAAGGAAAAGAGGTCGGAAAACTCTGGGTTTCCCTCTGTTGATGAACATGAAGAACATGAGTGTGAAAACATGAAAAATACGAATGCTTGATCATAATCTGCCATCACAAATCTGGGATTTTCGTGCTATGAGTTTGAAAACATGGACCTGGGTACCCGTACTTGAAATCCTTGCGGAAATAAACACAAAATCATGATTCTTTATGCAAGCTTTCGGATCAAACAAGACTTTCTTGAAGAACACATGAATGCCATTTTCTCTTTCTAAAATCGAGCTTCAAAACGATGCATGGCTTACAAATCATTTTCAATCATGCAATGCAATAACATAAACATAAAGAACGTCATGAGCAGATCAAGAATCTAACCTTAGAACGCGGATTTAACGGTTGGATCTCTAGGAATCAAGCTTGAAGATCTACTTCCTCACTCTAAAACTCTTTCTTCCTCCTAGAGCTTCTCTCTCTACAAGGCAAGTTTATGATACTAAAATGATAGTTTTCTATACCCGGTTCTGGGGTTAACCCTCTGCTGAGGCACGTGGCGGCGACTGATTGGGTTCTACCTGAAAAGGCGACTGACAGACCAGACAAAGCATGGTGGAAGGGTGTTCAACAAGCAAGGTGGTATGGGCTCTCTGCCAGGGCAAGGACATCGGCTAACAACAAGGCGTATCTAACAAGCTACACAGAAAGACACTCCGGCAAGGGGTGACATCAGCTAACAAAGGACTTCGGCAACTAAGGTGACAATGACCTCGGTTAGGAAGGACAACACTTGACTAAGCTGTGCCACATCTTGGCCTAGATGCGCCACACCTCGGCCTAGGTCATACCGCTCCAGGACGAGATCACTGGGGTGCAAGGTGACATCTCGGCTAACGTGGTCGAGGCAAGGACGGAGATCAACAAGGGGTTCCAAGATGCTGCTACTAGACTAAGGGTGACCTCGGCTTGGAATAACATCGGCTAGAGACAAGGAACGACCTAAGTTTTTTTTTTTTTTTTTTTTTTTTTTTTTTTTTTTTTTTTACATCAAGGAAGGAATGAGACAAGTACACTACACTTAGACAAATCACAAGGCTCCAAATCGAGGCACGGATCTCACTTGCTAAAGCAAAACAAGTCACAACATACACATGCAAGCTTAACAAGTCATAATCATACAAATGCTCATGAACATGATTAAGATAAAAATGTGGGTTCTTACAGTCTACCCTCCTTAAGGAAGTTTGGTCCCCAAACTTAAGTTACCTTGACCTACGAATAACTCCGGGTAGCAGATTTTCATCTCCTCTTCCTTTTCCCATGTGGCCTCCCCGCCATAATGCTTCTCCCATTCGATTTTCACCATTGATATCGACTTGTTTCTCAACTGTCTCACTTGTCTGTCGATAATTCTCATCGGCTTCTCTTCGTAGCCCAAGTCTTCATTAACCACAACTCCGGAATAATCTATTACATGTAGTGGGTCTCGGATATATTTCCTCAACATCGAAACATGAAACACACTGTGGACTCGACTCAAATCTGGTGGCAAAGCAAGTCTGTAAGCAACGGTGTTGACCCTCTCAAGAATTTCAAATGGCCCAATATATCGGGGTGCAAGTTTACCCTTCTTCCCAAATCTCGAAACTCCTGTCATTGGCGAAACTTTCAAAAACACATGATCCCCAATTTCAAATTCTAACTCCCTCCTTCTTTGGTCGGCATAACTCTTCTGTCGACTCTGTGCGGTTTTAATCCTCTGCTGAATGAGTTTGATCTTTTCAGTTGTCATCTGAACCAACTCGGGGCCAATTAGAGCTTTGTCTCCTACTTCAGTCCAACATATCGGCGATCTGCACTCTCTTCCATACAGAGCTTCATACGGTGCCATGCCTATGCTGGCTTGGTAACTGTTGTTGTACGCGAACTCTACTAATGGCAAATGTGACTCCCAACTACCCTGGAAATCCAACACGCACAGTCTAAGCATGTCTTCGAGTGTCTGAATCATTCTTTCTGTCTGTCCGTCGGTCTGGGGGTGAAAGGCTGTGCTAAATCTCAACTCTGTTCCCAAGGCTCCTTGTAGACTCTGCCAAAATCTAGAAACGAACTTCGGGTCTCGGTCTGACACAATAGACATCGGCACACCATGAAGCCTAACGATCTCATTCATGTACAATTCGGCAAGTCGGTTGGCATTGAATGTAGTCTTGACTGGCAAAAAGTGAGCTGACTTAGTAAACCTGTCGACTATAACCCAAATGGAATCCATACCTCTTTGCGTCCTCGGCAAGCCCACTACGAAATCCATGGAGATGTGCTCCCATTTCCACTCAGGAATTGACAAGGGTTGAAGAAGTCCTGCTGGTCTCTGGTGTTCTGCCTTCACTTGCTGACAACACAGACACTGAGATACAAACTCGGCTATCTCTCTTTTCATGTTTGGCCACTAAAAGGTCCGCTTTACGTCCCGATACATCTTGGTGCTCCCCGGATGAATGGCAAACTTGGAACTATGAGCCTCTTGCAAAATCTTCCTTTTTAACTCTGGTACGTCAGCTACACACAATCTTCCTTCGAACCTAAGCACCTGATTTTCCACTGTGTAACTTGGCCTCGGCTTGGAGATGAATTCATCAATTACCCTTTTTAGGAACTTATCTTCCATCTGTCTGTTCTTCACTTCCTCAACGATTGTCGGTTCCGCTGAGACCGTTGCCAGACACGCCAAACTTCCGACTAGTTTCCTGCTTAATGCGTCGGCTACGGAGTTTGCCTTACCTGGGTGATACTGAATCTGCATGTCGTAGTCCTTCAACAGCTCGAGCCATCTTCTCTGCCTCATATTTAACTCTTTCTGGGTGAACAAGTATTTCAGACTCTTGTGGTCGGTGAAAACTTGGCAAGATGTTCCGTACAGGTAATGACGCCAGATCTTCAGAGCAAAAACCACGGCAGCTAACTCCAGGTCATGGGTAGGATAATTCTTTTCATTGGGCTTCAACTGACGAGACGCGTACGCTATAACTTTACCTTTTTGCATTAAAACGCAACCCAAACCTTTGTGTGAAGCATCGCTGTAAATCTGAAATTCTTCATTAGCTGATGGTAGTACCAGAACTGGTGCTGTAACTAACCTCGTCTTCAGCTCCTGGAAAGCTGATTCTCTTTCGTCGGTCCATTCATAAGCTGCTCCCTTCTTCGTTAATTGTGTCAATGGCACTGCAATCCTCGAGAAATCCTTCACAAACTTTCTGTAATAACCTGCCAAACCCAGGAAACTACGAACCTCGGACACGTTGGTCGGCGTCGGCCAATTCACAACGGCTTCAATCTTACTGGGGTCAACTGATATACCGTCTTCATTAATCACATGTCCTAGAAATGAAATGCTGGAAAGCCAAAACTCGCATTTACTTAACTTGGCGTACAACTTCTTATTTCTCAAGGTCTGCAGGGCAAGTCTCAGATGGTTCTCGTGCTCGCTCGCACTCTCGGAATAGATCAATATGTCGTCGATAAAAATAATGACGAACTCATCTAGGTACGGCTTAAAGACTCTGTTCATCAAGTCCATGAATGCTGCTGGGGCATTGGTTACTCCGAAGGGCATTACCAAAAATTCGTAGTGGCCATATCTTGTCCGAAAAGCGGTTTTCTCAATGTCCTCGGCTTTAACCTTCAACTGGTGGTAGCCTGACCTAAGGTCAATCTTGGAAAAGACTCGTGCTCCTCGTAGTTGATCAAGCAAATCATCGATTCTTGGCAATGGGTATTTGTTCTTAATGGTCACCTTATTAAGTTCTCTGTAGTCGATGCAAAGACGAAGGGTGCCGTCCTTTTTCTTAACAAATAGAACGGGTGCTCCCCACGGTGAAGTGCTCGGCCTGACGAATCCCTTATCCAACAATTCCTGTAATTGCGATTTCAGTTCTCTAAGTTCGGCTGGAGCCATTCTGTAGGGTGTTTTGGAGATAGGTTGTGTTCCTGGCAAGACGTCCACAGTAAACTCTATTTCTCTATCGACAAGGTGGCCAGGCAACTCATTCGGAAAGACGTCGGGGAATTCCTCAACAACGGGTATGTCGGCTAACTCAACATTTCCATTCAGATCACTTAGTATACTGCATAAATAACCCTTACATCCTTTTTGGATCAACTTGTAGGCCTTCATGGATGAGATTAAGTAAGGTGGGGGTACTACTCCTTTACCCTGGAAAATGACCTCGGCTTGACTTGGGGTCTTCAATGTGACGTTCTTAGTAACACAATTAATGGATGCATGATTCGCCACTAACCAATCCATTCCCAATATAACATTGAAGTGAGTCATGTTTAATGGCATCAAATCAACTAACAATTCTACACTCTCAATCATAGCAATACACGCCCTATAAATGGATGTAACAATCATATTTCTCCCAGATGGAGTAGACACAGATAATACATAATCAAGGGGTTCTAATTCTCTATCCAACTCCTCGGCGAATATAGTGGACACAAATGAATGCGTAGAACCCGAATCAATCAATACGTATGCATCTCGAGAACAAATTGAGAGGGTACCTGACACTACCGCCTCGGCATTCTGAGCGTCTCCTGGTACTAATGCAAAAACTCTGCCTTGCCTCGCCTGTATTCCCCCGACGTTATTCTTCTGTGCAGAGCCTGAGGTGCTTCCATTCCTCCTCCCATCATCGGTCCTTGCTTTCGGGCAGTCCTTCACGCGATGGCCTATCTCGCCGCACTCATAACAAGCTCCTGTTGCCCAACGACAAACCCCGAAATGTAGCTTTCCACAACTCGCGCACATCGGCTTAACGTTACCCTCTCGATTGGAGTTGCTGGAATTGTCCGTACTCGTCTTCTTCTTGGCATTGAACGGAACTCGGCGATTATCATAACTCTGTCTCTTCCTCTGACCCTCACTTGAACTCTGGTATCGGTTCAAGTTAGCTTCAGCCAGGATGGCCTTGTCCAGTACTCCGGCGTACGTCGGCATATTGAGCATATTGACCCGATCTTGTATCGGTCCCCGCAACCCACTTTCGAACTTCCTCGCCTTTCGGTACTCGTCGTCAACCATATGAGGCGCATATCTCGCTAATTCAGTAAAGGCACGATCGTATTCTGCGACCGTCTTGTTCCCTTGGATCAGATTCTGAAACTCCGTGGTCTTTCGGTCTCGGACGCTGAGGGGAAAATGCTTGTTGTAGAACAACTCCAAAAATTTTGCCCAAGTCAAACCCGGATTGCTTTCTCGGACCATCATCCACCACCTACGAGCATCGTCGTCTAATGTGAATGCTGCCAGAGATACCTTCTGGGCGTCTGTACTGGGAAAAACTTCAAACAACTTCTCCATCTCTAAAACCCATGCCTCGGCTTTCATTGGTTCTATGCCTCCCTGAAATCTCGGCGGTTTCATCTTCTTGAACTCTCTGATTAGAGTTATCGTGTCGTTCCCATACAAAGCTTGCTGCGGAGGCACTTGTGGCACTGGAGGAGGTGGAGCTGCATATCGGCCATTCGTCTGTTCGGCATGCGTAGAAGTGGTACCAGTATCCTGCGGCCTAGGTTGTCTCTGCTCACGAACCAAGCCTTCGACTAACCTTTCCAATCTCTCCAGCCTGTCTTCCGATCGATCTCGGCCAACCGGGGGTCTACCTCTCCTCATGATGCTAGGGGGGGGGATGCAAGATGAGACTTTAAAACAACTAAACAGATAACACATATGCAAGTAACGAGCGTCTAGGCTAAAACGATGCGCACATAGTCAAGTAGCAAGCAATATGATGCAATCTTAACATTCTTCTAAGGGAAATCCTAGGCTCTCTAGGACTCAAGGTGTGCGATTAACGTACTACAAGGATCTTGTGCTCTGATACCAATCTGTCACGCCCCCAAACCGCCCCTAGTAGTTTGGTGCCGTGATGGCCAGTAACCCGAGGTTACCGAAGGCCGTCTTACAAAAAAATCACACACAATCAGAGTATAAAATATGGGGCTTACGAGTGCGGAAGCAATATATATATATACTTATACAAAATCTGAATAGTCCATGAGAGCCGTGCATAAGTCCAATGGAATGTCATACATCAAACACCTTTACAAGTCTTACAATTTAGATACAACAAGAATGAGATACAAAACACATCCTGACCAAAAGGCTTCTCAAGCCGACATATGCCAAAACAAACAAAGAAAACATAAGCCGAGAAGCATAATCTTCAAGACGATGCAAAACGCAAATCCAAAACATGTCGGCAAAGCACCCAAAACACATCGGCAATCACGTCTAGGCCTCAATGCCTTCTTGTTCATCACCTACATATATATAGAGAGGGTGAGCTTGGATACTCAGTGAATGATATTAGAAATAAAGGTTTTGCATGATTGATATCCAAGATTTCTTACAAAACAATACATAGCATACTTTACAATCAAGAGGGAAATCAAGTTCATTGCCGGCCTTTCAAGTTCTTTGGATGTTATTACATCTACTTAATACAAGAGGGTGATGACGTTCCCAAGACAAGAGTGCAGTTGCATTATAGTCCCCTGCAACTAAGGACTTTCAAGTCAAGCTGTGCTGCGAAAGTTTAGAGTCCTCTAGCACTAAGGACTGTCAAGACAAGCTGTGCTGCGAAAGTTTAGAGTCCTCTAGCACTAAGGACTGTCAAGACAAGCTGTGCTGCGAAAGTTTAGAGTCCTCTAGCACTAAGGACTGTCAAGACAAGTCATCAAAACAAGATAGCATTTGATATACAAAATAGGGATAGTCTTCATGCTAAATCAAATACTTTTCAAGACAAGGCAAAACAAGATTTATCAAAACGAGTGTAACATAGCTTTATTAAAAATACCACTCACGTCGTTTCTTCACACGTCGGGGTCGAGACAAGCCCAAGTCCTACAACACATGGCAAAGCCTATTGAATGCGCTTTCAAACAAGTCTCTCATGTACACAAATGTTTTCGGAAAACATGCTGGGCACCAATCAGGTCTAGGCCGAGGTTCCACACCTCCTTGCCGAGGTGTGTTCCCGAGGGCCACATGCAAGGAAAAGAGGTCGGAAAACTCTGGGTTTCCCTCTGTTGATGAACATGAAGAACATGAGTGTGAAAACATGAAAAATACGAATGCTTGATCATAATCTGCCATCACAAATCTGGGATTTTCGTGCTATGAGTTTGAAAACATGGACCTGGGTACCCGTACTTGAAATCCTTGCGGAAATAAACACAAAATCATGATTCTTTATGCAAGCTTTCGGATCAAACAAGACTTTCTTGAAGAACACATGAATGCCATTTTCTCTTTCTAAAATCGAGCTTCAAAACGATGCATGGCTTACAAATCATTTTCAATCATGCAATGCAATAACATAAACATAAAGAACGTCATGAGCAGATCAAGAATCTAACCTTAGAACGCGGATTTAACGGTTGGATCTCTAGGAATCAAGCTTGAAGATCTACTTCCTCACTCTAAAACTCTTTCTTCCTCCTAGAGCTTCTCTCTCTACAAGGCAAGTTTATGATACTAAAATGATAGTTTTCTATACCCGGTTCTGGGGTTAACCCTCTGCTGAGGCACGTGGCGGCGACTGATTGGGTTCTACCTGAAAAGGCGACTGACAGACCAGACAAAGCATGGTGGAAGGGTGTTCAACAAGCAAGGTGGTATGGGCTCTCTGCCAGGGTAAGGACATCGGCTAACAACAAGGCGTATCTAACAAGCTACACAGAAAGACACTCCGGCAAGGGGTGACATCAGCTAACAAAGGACTTCGGCAACTAAGGTGACAATGACCTCGGTTAGGAAGGACAACACTTGACTAAGCTGTGCCACATCTTGGCCTAGATGCGCCACACCTCGGCCTAGGTCATACCGCTCCAGGACGAGATCACTGGGGTGCAAGGTGACATCTCGGCTAACGTGGTCGAGGCAAGGACGGAGATCAACAAGGGGTTCCAAGATGCTGCTACTAGACTAAGGGTGACCTCGGCTTGGAATAACATCGGCTAGAGACAAGGAACGACCTAAGTTTTTTTTTTTTTTTTTTTTTTTTTTTTTTTTTTTTTACATCAAGGAAGGAATGAGACAAGTACACTACACTTAGACAAATCACAAGGCTCCAAATCGAGGCACGGATCTCACTTGCTAAAGCAAAACAAGTCACAACATACACATGCAAGCTTAACAAGTCATAATCATACAAATGCTCATGAACATGATTAAGATAAAAATGTGGGTTCTTACAGAGAATTTATCTAGTAATTTACTGATAAATTACTGAATGATTCACTCATTAATTTACTTGTAATTTACTGAGAATTTAAGGAGTAATTTATTAAGAATTTACTCAGTAATTTATTTAGAATTTATTAAATAATTTACTAAGAATTTACAGATAATTTACGGCGTTATTTTCTAGGAATTTACAGAGTAATTTTCTAATAATTTACTGAGTAATTTACTAAGTAATTGACCCGGAATTTTTTGACAATTTATCGATAATTAACTGAGTAATTTACAGAGAATTTATTGAGAATTTACCGAGTAATTTACAGGGAATTTACTTAGTAATTTACAGATAAATTTAGTGAGTAATTCACCGAATAAAATACTATGAATTTACTTAGTAATTTATTTAGAATTTACTCAGTAAATTACTAAGAGTTTATTGAGAATTTACTGAGAATTTGTTCAGTAATTTTCTAGGAACTTACCAATCATTTACGAAGCAATTTACTGAGAATTTACTGAGTTATTTACCAAGAATTTACTATAACTTTAATAGTAATTTGCTGAGTAATTTATTGAGAATTTTGTTAGAATTTATTGAGTAATTCACCGGTAATTAACTGAGTAATTTATAGAGAATTTATTAAAAATTTAACGGATAATTTATTCAGAATTTACAGGGCAATTTGCTGAGTAATGTTTTAAAACATTTCTGTGAATTTACTGAGTAATTTACCAAGAATTTATACAAAATTTTCTGAGAATTTACTCATAATTTACTAAGTAATTCACAAAAAAATTTCTAATGATTTTCTAAGAATTTACACAGAATTTTCTAATAATTTACTGAATAATTTTTTGAGAATTTTGCGTGTAATATATTGAGAATTTTACTGAGTAATTTAATGAGAATTTAGTGAGTAATTTACTAAGAATCTACCGATAATTTATTGAGTAATTTATTGAGAATTTACAGTGAATTGACTAAGAAATTTACTGATAACTTTTTAAGTTCTTCCCTGGGTAATTTAGTTGGAAATTACTGAATAATTTATAGAGAATTTACTAAGTAAGTTACTAAGAATTTATTGATAATTTACTTAGACTTTATGGATTAATTTATTGAGAATTTAGTAAGTAATTTACTTAAATTTATTGAATAATTTACTGAGAATTTATAAAGTAATTTACTGAGAATTTACCGGAAATTCACTAATTAATGTTCGAATAATTTACTGAGAATTAACAAAGTAATTCACGAATTTTTTTTTTTATAATTTTATGAGTAATTCACAAAGAATTTATACAGAATTTATTGAGAATTTTCTTAGAATTTATTGAAAATTTTCTGAGCAATTTATTTACAATTTATTAAATAATTTACTGAAAATTTACAGATAATTTACAAATTAATTTATACAGAATTTATTGAAAACTTAACGAGTCATTTATTGAGAATTTACTACGAATTTGTGGAGTAATTTGCTGAATAATTTACTAAGAAATTACTTTGAATTTACCAAGGATTTATATAGAATTTTCTTAGAATTTATTGAGTAATTTACTCATAATTAGCTGATTAATTCACAAAAAAAAAATTCTTGTAATTTTTTGTGAATTTACTTAGAATTTTCTGATAAATTACTAAGAATTTGCTGAATAATTTATAGAGAATTTTACGTGTAATTTACTGAGAAATTTCCTGAGTAATTTAGTGAGAATTTACTAAGTAATTTACTGAGAATTTACCAATAATTTACTGAGTAATTTATAGAGAATTTATCTAGTAATTTACTGATAAATTACTGAATGATTCACTCAATAATTTTCTTGTAATTTACTGAGAATTTAAGCAGTAATTTATTGAGAATTTACTCAGTAATTTATTTAGAATTTATTAAATAATTTACTATGAATTTACAGATAATTTGCTGCGTTATTTTCTTGGAATTTACAGAGTAATTTTCTAATAATTTATTGAGTAATTTACTAATTAACCGACACAGAATTTTTTGAGAACTTATCGATAATTAACTGAGTAATTTACAGAGAATTTATTGAGAATTTACCGAGTAATTTACTGGGAATTTACTTAGTAATTTACAGATAAATTTAGTGAGTAATACACCGATTAATTTACTATGAATTTACTTAGTAATTTATTTAGAATTTACTCAGTAAATTACTAAGAGTTTATTGAGAATTTACTGAAAATTTGTTGAGTAATTTTCTAGGAACTTACCAATCATTTATGAAGCAATTTACTGAGTAATTTATTGAGAATTTACTGTGAACTTAATGAGTAATTTACTCATAATTTATTGAGAATTTTCCTAGAATTTATTGAGTAATTCACCAGTTATTAACTGAGTAATTTGTAGAGAATTTACTGAAAATTTAACGGATAATTTATTGGGAATTTACAGAGTAATTTGCTGAGCAATGTTTTAAAAAATTTCTGTAAATTTACTGAGTAATTTAACAAGAATTTATACAAAATTTTCTGAGAATTTACTCATAATTTACTAAGTAATTCACAAAAAAATTTCTAATGATTTTCTAAGAATTTTTTAATAATTTACTGAATAATTTTCTGAGAATTTTGCGTGTAATTTATTGAGAATTTTACTGAGTAATTTAATGAGAATTTAGTGAGTAATTTACTAAGAATCTACCGATAATTTACTGAGTAATTTATTGAGAATTTACTGCGAATTGACTAAGAAATTTACTGATAAATTGATAAGTTCTTCACTGGGTAATTTAGTTGGAAATTACTAAATAATTTATTGAGAATTTACTGCGAATTGACTAAGAAATTTACTGATAAATTGTTAAGTTCTTCACTGGGCAATTTAGTTGGAAATTACTAAATAATTTACTGAGAATTTACTGAGTAAGTTACTGAGAATTTATTAATAATTTACTTACACTTTATGGATTAATCTATAGAGAATTTAGTAAGTAATTAATTAGAATTTATTGAATAATTTACTGAGAATTTATAAAGTAATTTACTGAGAATTTACAGGAAATTAAAAAATTAATGTTCGAATAATTTCCTGAGAATTAACAAAGTAATTCACGAATTTTTTTTTGATAATTTTATGAGTAATTCACCAAGAATTTATACAGAATTTATTAAAAATTTTCTGAGCAATTTATTTAAAATTTATTAAATAATTTTCTAAAAATTTACAGATAATTTACAACGTAATTTATAGAGAATTTTTTGAAAACTTAACGAGTAATTTATTGAGAATTTACTACGAATTTATGGAGTAATTTACTGAATAATTTACTAAGAAATTACTTTGAATTTACTAAGGAGTAATTTATTGAGAATTTACTCAGTAATTTATTTAGAATTTATTAAAGAATTTACTAAGAATTTACAGATAATTTACTGCGTTATTTTCTTGGAATTTACAGAGTAATTTTCTAATAATTTACTGAGTAATTTACTAAGTAATTGACACAGAATTTTTTGAGAACTTATCGATAATTAATTGAGTAATTTACAGAAAATTTATTGAGAATTTACCGAGTAATTTACGGGGAATTTACTTAGTAGTTTACAGATAAATTTAGTGAGTAATTCACGGAATAATTTACTATGAATTTACTTAGTAATTTATTTAGAATTTACTCAGTAAATTACTAAGAGTTTATTGAGAATTTACTGAGAATTTGTTCAGTAATTTTCTAGGAACTTATCAATCATTTATGAAGCAATTTACTGAGTAATTTATTGTGAATTTACTTTGAACTTAATGAGTAATTTACACATAATTTATTGAGAATTTTCTTAGAATTTATTGAGTAATTCACCGGTAATTAACTAAGTAATTTATAGAGAATTTATTGAAAATTTAACGGATAATTTATTCAGAATTTACAGGGCAATTTGCTGAGTAATGTTTTAAAAAATTTCTGTGAATTTACTGAGTAATTTACCAAGAATTTATACAAAATTTTCTGAGAATTTACTCATAATTTACTGAGTAATTCACAAAAAAATTTCTAATGATTTTTTAAGAATTTACACAGAATTTTCTAATAATTTACTGAATAATTTTCTGATAATTTTGCGTGTAATTTATTGAGAATTTTACTGAGTAATTTAATGAGAATTTAGTGAGTAATTTACTAAGAATCTACCGATAATTTACTGAGTAATTTATTGAGAATTTACGGCGAATTGACTAAGAAATTTACTGATAAATTTTTAAGTTCTTCACTGGGTAATTTAGTTATAAATTACTATATAATTTATTGAGAATTTACTAAGTAAGTTACTAAGAATTTATTGATAATTTACTTAGACTTCATGGATTAATTTATTGGGAATTTAGTAAGTAATTTACTTAAATTTATTGAATAATTTACTGAGAATTTATAAAGTAATTTACTGAGAATTTACAGGAAATTCACTAATTAATGTTCGAATAATTTACTGAGAATTAACAAAGTAATTCACGAATTTTTTTTTGATAATTTTATGAGTAATTCACAAAGAATTTATACAGAATTTATTGAGAATTTTCTTAGAATTTATTGAAAATTTTCTGAGCAATTTATTTACAATTTATTAAATAATTTACTGAAAATTTATAGATAATTTACAAAGTAATTAATAGAGAATTTATTGAAAACTTAACGAGTAATTTATTGAGAATTTACTTCGAATATATGAAGTAATTTGCTAAATAATTTACTAAGAAATTACTTTGAATTTACCAAGGATTTATATAGAAATTTTCTTAGAATTTATTGAGTAATTTACTCATAATTTGCTGATTAATTCACAAAAAAAAATTCTTGTAATTTTTTGTGAATTTACTTAGAATTTTCTGATAAATTACTAAGAATTTGCTGAATAATTTATAGAGAATTTTCCGTGTAATTCACTGAGAAATTTCCTGAGTAATTTAGTGAGAATTTACTAAGTAATTTACTGAAAATTTACCAATAATTTACTGAGTAATTTACAGAGAATTTATCTAGTAATTTACTGATAAATTACTGAATGATTCACTCAATAATTTACTTGTAATTTACTGAGAATTTAAGAAGTAATTTATTGAGAATTTACTCAGTAATTTATTTAGAATTTATTAAATAATTTACTAAGAATTTACAGATAATTTACTGCGTTATTTTCTTGGAATTTACAGAGTAATTTTCTAATAATTTACTGAGTAATTTACTAATTAACTGACATAGAATTTTTTGAGAACTTATCGATAATTAACTGAATAATTTACAGAGAATTTATTGAGAATGTTCCGAGCAATTTACTGGGAATTTACTTAGTAATTTACAGATAAATTTAGTGAGTAATTCACCGAATAATTTATTATGAATTTACTTAGTAATTTATTTAGAATTTGCTCAATAAATTACTAAGAGTTTATTGAGAATTTACTGAAAATTTGTTGAGTAATTTTCTAGGAACTTACCAATCATTTATGAAGTAAATTACCGAGTAATTTATTGAGAATTTACTGTGAACTTAATGAGTAATTTACTCATAATTTATTGAGAATTTTCTTAGAATTTATTGAGTAATTCACCGATAATTAACTGAGTAATTTATAGAGAATTTATTGAAAATTTAACGGATAATTTATTGAGAATTTACAGAGTAATTTGTTGAGTAATGTTTTAAAAAATTTCTGTGAATTTACTGAGTAATTAACCAAGAATTTAAACAAAATTTTCTGAGAATTTACTCATAATTTATTGAGTAATTCACAAAAAAATTTCTAATGATTTTCTAAGAATTTACACAGAATTTTCTGAGAATTTTGTATTTAATTTATTGGGAATTTTACTGAGTAATTTAATGAGAATTTACTGAGTAATTTACTAAGAATCTACCAATAATTTACTGAGTAATTTATTGAGAATTTACTGCGAATTGACTAAGAAATTTACTGATAAATTGTTAAGTTCTTTACTGGGTAATTTAGTTGGAAATTACTAAATAATTTATTGAGAATTTACTGAGTAAGTTACTAAGTATTTATTGATAATTTACTTAGACTTTATGGATTAATTTAATGAGAATTTAGTAAGTAATTTACTTAGAATTTATTGAATAATTTACTGAGAATTTATAAAGTAATTTACTGAGAATTTACATGAAATTCACTTATTAATGTTCGAATAATTTACTGAGAATTAACAAAGTAATTGACGAATTTTTTTTTTTGATAATTTTATGAGTAATTCACCAAGAATTTGTACAGAATTTATTGGGAATTTTCTTAGAATTTATTGAAAATTTTCTGAGCAATTTAGTTACAATTTATTAAATAATTTACTAAAAATTTACAGATAATTTACAAAGTAATTTATAGAGAATTTATTGAAAACTTAACGAGTAATTTATTGAGAATTTACTACGAATTTATGGAGTAATTTGTTGAATAATTTACTAAGAAATTACTTTGAAATTACCAAGAATTTATATAGAATTTTCTCAAAATTTATTGAGTAATTTACTCATAATTTACAGATTAATTCAGAAAAAAAAAATTCTTGTAATTTTTTGTGAATTTACTTAGAAATTTCTGATAAATTACTAAGAATTTGCTGAATAATTTATTGAGAATTTTACGTGTAATTTAGTGAGAATTTACTAAGTAATTTACTGAGTAATTTACAGAGAATTTATCTAGTAATTTACTGAGAATTTATGGAGTAATTTATTGAGAATTTACTCAGTAATTTATTTAGAATTTATTAAATTATTTACTAAGAATTTACAAATAATTTACGGCGTTATTTTCTTGGAATTTACAGAGTAATTTTCTAATAATTTACTGAATAATTTACCATGTAATTGACACAGAATTTTTTCAGAACTTATCGATAATTAACTGAGTAATTTACAGAGAATTTATTGAGAATTTACTGAGTAATTTACTGGGAATTTACTTAGTAATTTACAGATAAATTTCGTGAGTAATTCACCGAATAATTTACTATGAATTTACTTAGTAATTTATTTAGAATTTACTCAGCAAATTACTAAGAGTTTATTGAGAATTTATTGAAAATTTGTTGAGTAATTTTCTAGGAACTTACCAATCATTTGTGAAGCAATTTACTGAGTAATTTATTGAGAATTTACTTTGAACTTAATGAGTAATTTACTCATAATTTATTGAGAATTTTCTTAGAATTTATTGAGTAATTCACCGGTAATTAACTGAGTAATTTGAAGAGAATTTATTGAAAATTTAACAGATAATTTATTGAGAATTTATAGAGTAATTTGCTGAGTAATGTTTTAAAAAATTTCTGTGAATTTACAGAGTAATTTACCAAGAATTTATACAAAATTTTCTAAGAATTTACGGAGTAATTTACTAAGAATCTACCAATATTTTACTGTGTAATTTATTGAGAATTTACTACGAATTGACTAAGAAATTTACTGATAAATTGTTAAGTTCTTCACTGCGTAATTTAGTTGGAAATTACTAAATAATTTATTGAGAATTTACTGAGTAAGTTACTAAGAATTTATTGATAATTTACTTAGACTTTCTGGATTAATTTATTGAGAATTTAGTAAGTAATTTACTTAGAATTTATTGAATAATTTACTGAGAATTTATAAAGTAATTTACTGAGAATTTATAAAGTAATTTACTGAGAATTTACAAGAAATTTAGTAATTAATGTTCGAATAATTTCCTGAGAATTAACAAAGTAATTCACGATTTTTTTTTTTTGATAATTTTATGAGTAATTCACCAAGAATTTATATAGAATTTATTGAAAATTTTCTGAGCAATTTATTTACAATTTATTAAATAATTTTCTGAAAATTTACAGATAATTTACAAAGTAATTTATAGACAATTTATTGAAAACTTAGCGAGTAATTTATTGAGAATTTACTACGAATTTATGGAGTAATTTGCTGAATAATTTACTAAGAAATTACTTTAATTTACCAAGGATTTATATAGAATTTTCTGAGAATTTATTGAGTAATTTACTTATAATTTACTGATTAATTCACAAAAAAAAATTCTTGTAATTTTTTGCGAATTTACTAAGAATTTTCTGATAAATTACTAAGAATTTGCTGAATAATTTATAGAGAATTTTACGTGTAATTTACTGAGAAATTTCCTAAGTAATTTAGTGAGAATTTACTAAGTAATTTACTAAGTAATTTATAGAGAATTTATCTAGTAATTTACTGATAAATTACTGAATGATTCACTCATTAATTTACTTGTAATTTACTGAGAATTTAAGGAGTAATTTATTGGGAATTTAGTCAGTAATTTACTTAGAATTTATTAAATAATTTACTAAGAATTTACAGATAATTTACTGCGTTGTTTTCTTGGAATTTACAGAGTAATTTTGTAATAATTTACTGAGTAATTTACTAAGTAATTGACACATAATTTTTTGACAACTTATCAACAATTAACAGAGTAATTTACAAAGAATTTATTGAGAATTTACCGAGTAATTTACAGGGAATTTACTTAGTAATTTGGAGATAAATTTAGTGAGTAATTCACCGAATAATTTACTATGAATTTACTTAGTAATTTATTTAGAATTTACTCAGTAAATTACTAAATGTTTATTGAGAATTTACTGAGAATTTGTTGAGTAATTTTCTAGGAACTTACCAATCATTTATGAAGCAATTTACTGAGTAATTTATTGAGAATTTACTGTGAACTTAATGAGTAATTTACTCATAATTTATTGAGAATTTTCTTAGAATTTATTGAGCAATTCACCGGTAATTAACTGAGTAATTTATAGAGAATTTATTGAAAATTTAACGGATAATTTATTGAGAATTTACAGAGTAATTTGCTGAGTAATGTTTTAAAAAATTTCTGTGAATTTACTGAGTAATTTACCAAGAATTTATACAAAATTTTCTGAGAATTTACTCATAATTTACTGAGTAATTTACAAAAAAATTTCTAATGATTTTCTAAGAATTTACACAGAATTTTCTAATAATTTACTGAATAATTTTATGTGAATTTTGCGTGTAATTTATTGAGAATTTTACTGAGTAATTTAATGAGAATTTACTGAGTAATTTACTAAGAATCTACAGATAATTTACTGAGTAATTTATTGAGAATTTACTGCGAATTGACTAAGAAATTTACTGATAAATTGTTATATAGCGATCCCGGTTTCCCCTTTTCTTTAAATGTTGTATCCGGACTTAGGTTCCACGAAGTTGGTTGTCGTGTATATCTTGTTTACATCCTTTACTTCTTGCATTCAAGTCTTGGGTTGTGTTGGGCGAGTTTGTTACAGGTTGGTTGGACTTAGAAACCAAGAGTAGTTGCCCAGATTTTGGCCTTCACGCTCGAGCGGGGATTTTGACGCTCGAGCGGGCCCTTCGTTGTCGTCTGTCCGCTCGAGCGGGGTTTTCGACGCTCGAGCGTAGTTTTCCATCTTCCAGTATCTCCTCTGCAGTGTTGTGCGCTCGAGCGGGAGTTTTGACGCTCGAGCGGGATGTTGTGTGACGCTCGAGCGGGGAGGGTTGACGCTCGAGCGGAGACCTGGTTCTGTAGAAGTTCTGGGAGTGTGTATCCGCCGCTCGAGTGGGATTATTGACGCTCGAGCGGGAGTCTGTGAGTGACGCTTGAGCGGGGGTTTGGACGCTCGAGCGGGGCGACTTTTATATAAAGCCGAGATCTGACCTTTTTGTTCACTTTTCAACATCCTTTCTCTCTCCTACTTTTCCAAAAAGGTATTTTGAGAGCTCCTCTCACTAAAACCCTAACTTCTCTCTTAGGATTGATCTAGTAGGAGTTGTTTTCTCACCTTGGGCCTTTACAAAAGTTGTGTTGATCATCGAGGGCTATCTTTTAATCTAAAAATTTCGGGATTTGGAGCATTTCCGTTTCTTCATCTTCTTCGTTGAGCCCCATCATTCGAGGTAGGGATAACCTACTCCATCTTATGAGCTTTGTCTTTAAATTTTAGCATTTTGATATGTTAGGGGTTGTTGGGTAATTTTGAGAAAGTTTGGGCCTTTGTGTAATTTTACAAAAGTCGGGGTTTTAAATATATAAACCTATATGCATGTTAGGCATAGAGAAATGAGATTAATGTTGGTACATTGATGGAAATGGAACCTTAGGGTTGTTTTGTGAATTATGGTAATGTCACGACCCCAAACCGCCCCTAGTAGTTTGGTGCCGTGATGGCCAGTAATCCGTAATTACCGAAGGCCAACTTTTCAAAACTTAACACAATCAGAGTATGGATATAGGGGCTCACAAATGCGGAAGCGATAAATCAATTACAAGTGGTCCATAAGAGCTGTGCGTAGATCAAGCAATGCCAAACATTCCAATTAACTTTACAACTTAGATACAACAAGGTAAAATGCATGTTACATCTTGATCAAAAGGCTTCTTGAGCCGGCATATACAAAATACAGCTATTACAAGTCAAGAAGCATGATTTTCAAGATTTGCCGACATGCAAAGCAGGGCATCGCCGACGTAAATACAAAAGTAAAGCCGACATAAGCATGAATCCAAAACAAGCATCCAAAACGATCTAGGCGTCGCCGCCGTCCTGCTCAACACCTACATATATATAGAGGGGTGAGTACAAAACTCAGTGAATGATACTACTAATAAAGGTTTTGCATGAATATAGCCGAGGTCCTTCAAAACGAAACACATCAAACTTAGCAAGGCAAGGGATGAACCGTATTCATCAATCAAATATTACAAGTATCATAACATTGGCGAAGCAAGGGATGAACCGTATTCATCATTCAATTATCATAACATCGGCGAAGCAAGGGATGAACCGTATTCATCATCAAGTATCATAACATCGGCGAAGCAAGGGATGAACCGTATTCATCATCAAGTATCATAACATCGGCGAAACAAGGGATGAACCGTATTCATCATCAAGTATCATAAGGCTGTACGATCCGTAATCGTTTGGTCAAAAGTATTGCGAAAGTTTAGGGTCCTCCAATACAAGGGACTTGTGCACTTGGTACCGCGAAAGTTTAGAGTCCTCCAGCACAAGGGACTTGTGTTACTTAGGCCCGTAGCCCGATTTAACAAGGACCATATCCTTTTATACTTAGTACTGCGAAAGTTTAGAGTCCTCCAGCACAAGGGACTTGTGTTACTTAGGCCCGTAGCCCGATTTAACAAGGACCGTATCCTTTCCAAAGATGGCATCAACAAGGAGTATTCTTGACTCATCAAACCAGAGCTATTTATTCATGCTATCAAATACTTTTGTCAAAACAAGCAAGCAAGATTTATCAAAACAAGTATAACATAGCTTTATCAATAATACCACTCACCTAGTTCTTCAGGTGTAGACTCAAGCAAATATCAAGGACCTACAATCACATGGCAAGTCACATTCTCAAAGCAAGCTCTATATATACATGCAAATGATCTCGGCATTCTTGCCAGATCCAAGTCAAAGACAAAGCAAAACAAGCTGGGAGTTTAATCACTGCTCCCGCTCATAAAACACACCGGGTACTGACCAGGACTAAGCCGAGGTCCCGTTAAACAAAGTCAGGAAAAACCTGGGTTTCCTTTGAAGAATATGAAGAACATGATCATTTGAAAGATGGATGCAAGTTCACAACTTGTTGCAAAAACCTGAGTTTTCATGCCAAGAGTTCAAAATAGGGACCTGGGTACCCGTTCAAGAAAGTCAAGCAAGAACAAACACAAAACATGGTTTTCGTTCCAAACTCTACGATCAAAATGAGACTTTGTTCAAGAACACATGAAAAACCATTTTCTCTTTCTAAAACCAACTTCAAAACGATGCATGACATGCAAAACAGATCCGATCATGCAATGCAACTAGATATTCAGCAAGAACAACCAAAGGAGATCAAGATTCTAACCTCAAAACTCGGATCTAACGGTTCAAGCCACAAAGATCAAGCTTGGAAGACTACTCTCACTCAAGAACTCTTCTTCCTCCTCTCTAGAGCTTCTCTCTCTAAAACAAAGATTTGAGACAAGGAAAATGATTTGTTTTAGGGTCTGCCGGCTGCCTTAACAATCAGCTCAGACACGTGGCGTTATCGGGTTGGTTCAGCCCCAAAAAGGTGATTGATAGACAAGACAAGTCTCTGACAAAGCGTATGCAGCAAGTTCGGGTAAGACACATCGGCAACAAGATGACATCGGCTCAAAACAAGGATCCAGCAACAGGATAACAAAACATCGGCTAGGGAGGACGACACTTGACTAAGCTGTGCCACACCTTGGCCGGGGTGCGCCACATCTCGGCCTAGGCCATACCTGCCTGCGGACAAGGTTCAAGTGCGAAACATCTCGGCAAAGAATGCCCGAGGTGAAGATGGGGTTGATCAAGATCTCAAGATAGTTCTAAGTACAAAGGGTTCAAAGGCGGACTAAGCTCAAGATGACCTCGACCACACACACTAAGCAAAGAACAAACTCATGCAAGCAACTTTAAGCAAATCAAGGCAAGACAAAACTTCCAAATTATCATAACAAGCAAGACCATGCAAGAATGTATGCAAGTATGACAAGAGTAAGGTGAGGGTTGTTACATCCTACCCCCCTTAAGGAAGTTTGGTCCCCAAACTTAGATTACCTTGCTCAGAAAACAACTCCGGATAACGGATTCTCATATCCTCTTCCTTTTCCCACGTGGCTTCTGTGCCATAATGCTCCTTCCACTCGACCTTTACCATCGGTATCGATCTGTTCCTCAATTGTCTCACTTGTCTGTCAACAATCTTCATTGGCTTCTCCTCGTAGCCCAAATCTTCATTAACTGTGATCTCGGAATGATCAATTATATGCAGTGGATCTCGGATGTACTTCCTCAACATCGAAACATGAAACACATTGTGGACTTGGCTCAAATCTGGCGGCAAAGCAAGTCTGTAGGCAACGGAATTAATTCTCTCAAGAATTTCAAATGGCCCAATATAGCGGGGTGCTAACTTACCTTTCTTTCCAAATCTGGAAACTCCTTTCATTGGTGAGACTTTCAGGAATACATGATTCCCAACTTCGAACTCTATCTCATTCCTTCTCTGATCGGCGTAGCTCTTTTGTCGGCTCTGGGCAGTTCTAATCCTCTGTTGGATAAGTTTAATCTTTTCTGTTGTCACTTGAATCAATTCGGGACCAAGCAAAGTTCTGTCCCCGACTTCGGTCCAACATATCGGCGACCTACATTTTCTTCCATACAAGGCTTCATACGGCGCCATGCCAATGCTAGCTTGATAACTGTTATTGTAAGCGAATTCTACTAAGGGCAAATGTGTACCCCAACTTCCTTGGAAGTCCAACACACAAAGTCTAAGCATATCTTCAAGCGTCTGAATGGTTCTCTCTGTCTGCCCATCTGTCTGGGGATGAAAGGCTGTACTAAACCTCAGCTCGGCTCCGAAAGCTCTCTGAAGACTCTGCCAAAATCTAGAAACAAATTTAGGATCTCGGTCTGAAACAATTGATATCGGCACTCCATGAAGTCTGATAATCTCGTTCACATATAGCAAGGCAAGTTGATTGGCGTTGAAGGTAGTCTTAACGGGTAGAAAGTGTGCTGACTTAGTTAACCTATCCACAACAACCCAAATTGAATCCATACCCTTAGGTGTTTTCGGCAAACCAGTCACAAAATCCATGGAGATGTGCTCCCATTTCCACTCAGGAATCGGCAAAGGTTGAAGAAGTCCCGCTGGTCTTTGATGTTCTGCTTTCACTTGCTGGCAATGTAAACACTGGGACACGAATTCGGCTATTTCCCTCTTCATATTTGGCCACCAGAAGGTCTGCTTCACATCTTGATACATTTTGGTGTTCCCTGGATGGACAGCAAACTTAGAACCATGAGCTTCCTGCAAAATCTTTTTCTTCAGCTCTGGGATGTCGGCCACACATAACCTTCCTTCAAACTTGAGTACTTGGTTTTCGATGGTATACCCTGGTCTCGGCCTTGTGTCAATCTCCTCGGCTATTTTCTTGAGGAAGTTATCTTCCCTCTGACTTGTCTTTACCTCGTCAACAATAGTCGGCTCTGCTGACATCACGGTTAAACACGCCAAATTTCCATCTGACTTCCTGCTCAAAGCGTCGGCTACACTGTTAGCTTTCCCGGGGTGATATTGAATTTGCATATCATAGTCTTTCAACAACTCAAGCCACCGTCTCTGTCTCAAATTCAATTCCTTCTGAGTGAATAGATACTTTAAGCTCTTATGATCTGTAAAAACCCGACAAGTAGCTCCATACAAATAGTGACGCCAAATCTTTAAAGCAAATACCACGGCCGCCAGTTCTAAGTCATGGGTAGGATAGTTTTTCTCATGAGGTTTCAACTGACGAGATGCATAAGCTATAACTTTACCTTTTTGCATTAGTACACAACCCAAACCCTTATGCGATGCATCACTATAAACATGGAATTCTTCGTTACCTGATGGTAGTACAAGTACTGGTGCTGTAATTAACCTCGTCTTCAGTTCCTGGAAGGCTGACTCCCGATCTTTAGTCCATTCATACAGTGTTCCCTTCTTCGTCAGTTGCGTTAATGGGATTGCAATCCTTGAGAAATCTTTCACAAACTTTCTGTAATAACCTGCCAAACCTAGAAAACTACGAATCTCGGACACATTAGTCGGCCTCGGCCAATTTACTACGGCTTCAACTTTGCTAGGATCTACTGAAATACCCTCTTCATTAATCATATGACCCAAAAATGAGATGGTAGAAAGCCAAAACTCACACTTGTTAAACTTCGCATACAATTTCCGTTCTCTCAAAATCTGTAAGGCAAGTCTCAAATGGTTTTCATGTTCAACATCACTCTTGGAATAGATCAATATATCATCAATGAAGACAACTACAAATTCATCTAAATATGGTTTGAAGATTCTGTTCATTAAATCCATAAATGCAGCAGGGGCATTGGTTACTCCAAAAGGCATTACTAAAAACTCGTAGTGGCCATATCTTGTTCGAAAGGCAGTTTTCTCAACATCTTCGGCCTTAACCTTAAGCTGATGGTAACCAGACCTAAGGTCGATCTTGGAAAAGACTCGTGCTCCTTGTAACTGATCAAGCAAATCATCAATTCTAGGTAACGGGTACTTGTTCTTAATGGTGACTTTATTGAGTTCTCTATAGTCAATACAAAGACGGAGTGTGCCATCCTTCTTCTTAACAAATAAAACAGGTGCTCCCCATGGTGAAGTGCTCGGCCTAATAAATCCCTTATCTAATAACTCTTGTAATTGCAGTTTCAATTCTCTAAGTTCAGCGGGGGCCATCCTATAAGGTGGTTTGGAGATCGGCTGCGTTCCCGATATAATATCGACAGTAAACTCTATTTCTCTATCGGTCAAGTGGCCAGGCAATTCGTCTGGAAAGACGTCGGGGAAATCGTTAGCAACTGGGATGTCGGCTAAACTAGCATTTCCATTCGGATCACTCAGTACACTACACAAGTAGCCTCGACACCCTTTTTGAATCAACTTACAGGCCTTAATGGACGAAATCAAGTATGGTGGGGGCACTATCCCTTCACCCTGGAAAATAACCTCGGCTAGGTTTGGGGGTCTCAGTGTGACACTTTTCGAAACACAATTAATAGATGCATTGTTTGCAACTAACCAGTCCATTCCCAGTATAATATCAAAATGAGCTAGGTCTAGAGGCATTAGATCTACTAGCAATTCAACATTCTCAATCACAACAACACATGCTCTGTAAATGGATGCAACAAACATAGATCTCCCAGATGGAGTAGATACAGACAACACATAATCAAGGGGCTCTAGTTCTCTATTAATTTTCTCGGCAAACTTAGTAGATATAAACGAATGAGTAGAACCCGAGTCAATCAACACATAGGCATCTTGGGAGCAAATTAGTAACATACCTGACACCACTGCCTCAGCATTCTGAGTGTCTCCTGGTACCAGTGCAAACACTCTGCCCTGTCTCATATGTCCTTTCCCAACATTTCCCTTCTGAACGGAACCCGAGGTATTCTCTCCTTTCTTGTTGTTATCAGCCTTTGTCTTGGGGCAATCCCTCACATAATGGCCCACCTCGCCACATTCATAACAGGCTCCAGACGTTCGTCGACAGATCCCGAAATGCTGTTTCCCACAATCCGAACACATCGGTTTAGTACTCCCTTCCTGCCTTAGGTTACTAGTACTGCCCATGTTTGTTCCCTTCTTGGTGCCCAGCTGTCCTCGGCGATTGTCATAGTTCTGCCTTTTTCGCTGGTTTTCTCCCGAGCTCTGGTATCGGTTCAAATTAGCTTCGGCCTGAATGGCTTTGTCCAATACTTCAGCATAAGTTGGCATATCAAGCAAGTTGACCCGGTCTTGAATCGGTCCACGAAGCCCACACTCGAACTTCCTGGCCTTCATATATTCATCGTTGGTCATGTGAGGTACAAACCTTACCAATTCAGTAAAAGCGCGGTCATATTCCGCCACTGTTCTGTTGCCTTGCGTCAGAGTATGAAATTCGGTAGCCTTGCGGTTTCGAACACTTAGGGGAAAATGTTTCTTATAAAACAACTCTAAGAATCGGGTCCAGGTCAAATCTGGATTGCTCCCTCTAACCATCATCCACCACCTGCGGGCGTCATCATCTAATGTGAATGCTGCCAACGTCACTTTCTGAGCGTCGGTGCTAGGGAAGATCTCGAACAACTTTTCTATCTCCAAAACCCATGCCTCAGCCTTCATCGGCTCTATACCCCCAGAGAATCTCGGTGGTCTCATCTTCTTGAACTCCCTGATCAAAGCTATCGTCCCATCCCCATACAAGGCTGGTTGCGGGGGAACCTGCGGCACTGGAGGAGGTGGAGGTGGAGCTACATTTCGGCCGTTGGTCTGCTCGGCCTGAGTCGACGTAGCACTAGCGAACTGCTGTCTGGTTTGCCTCAACTCGCGGGCCAAACCTTCAACTAATCTTTCCAATCTGTCCATTCTATCTTCGGGCTGATCTCGGCCAAGTGGTGGTCTACCTCTCCTCATGATGCTATGAGCGTGCAAAGTATGACTTTAAAACAATTAAGCAAATAACCACATAGGCAAATAGCAAATAAGCATATCAAGACAATGCACACTTCACTCAAACAACAAATACCATGATGCAACCCTAACATTTTTCTAAGGGAAATCCTATGCTCTTCAGGACTCAAAGTGTGTGAATAGCGTATACCGAGGAACTTGTGCTCTGATACCATTCTGTCACGACCCCAAACCGCCCCTAGTAGTTTGGTGCCGTGATGGCCAGTAATCCGTAATTACCGAAGGCCAACTTTTCAAAACTTAACACAATCAGAGTATGGATATAGGGGCTCACAAATGCGGAAGCGATAAATCAATTACAAGTGGTCCATAAGAGCTGTGCGTAGATCAAGCAATGCCAAACATTCCAATTAACTTTACAACTTAGATACAACAAGGTAAAATGCATGTTACATCTTGATCAAAAGGCTTCTTGAGCCGGCATATACAAAATACAGCTATTACAAGTCAAGAAGCATGATTTTCAAGATTTGCCGACATGCAAAGCAGGGCATCGCCGACGTAAATACAAAAGTAAAGCCGACATAAGCATGAATCCAAAACAAGCATCCAAAACGATCTAGGCGTCGCCGCCGTCCTGCTCAACACCTACATATATATAGAGGGGTGAGTACAAAACTCAGTGAATGATACTACTAATAAAGGTTTTGCATGAATATAGCCGAGGTCCTTCAAAACGAAACACATCAAACTTAGCAAGGCAAGGGATGAACCGTATTCATCAATCAAATATTACAAGTATCATAACATCGGCGAAGCAAGGGATGAACCGTATTCATCATTCAATTATCATAACATCGGCGAAGCAAGGGATGAACCGTATTCATCATCAAGTATCATAACATCGGCGAAGCAAGGGATGAACCGTATTCATCATCAAGTATCATAACATCGGCGAAACAAGGGATGAACCGTATTCATCATCAAGTATCATAAGGCTGTACGATCCGTAATCGTTTGGTCAAAAGTATTGCGAAAGTTTAGGGTCCTCCAATACAAGGGACTTGTGCACTTGGTACCGCGAAAGTTTAGAGTCCTCCAGCACAAGGGACTTGTGTTACTTAGGCCCGTAGCCCGATTTAACAAGGACCGTATCCTTTCCAAAGATGGCATCAACAAGGAGTATTCTTGACTCATCAAACCAGAGCTATTTATTCATGCTATCAAATACTTTTGTCAAAACAAGCAAGCAAGATTTATCAAAACAAGTATAACATAGCTTTATCAATAATACCACTCACCTAGTTCTTCAGGTGTAGACTCAAGCAAATATCAAGGACCTACAATCACATGGCAAGTCACATTCTCAAAGCAAGCTCTATATATACATGCAAATGATCTCGGCATTCTTGCCAGATCCAAGTCAAAGACAAAGCAAAACAAGCTGGGAGTTTAATCACTGCTCCCGCTCATAAAACACACCGGGTACTGACCAGGACTAAGTCGAGGTCCCGTTAAACAAAGTCAGGAAAAACCTGGGTTTCCTTTGAAGAATATGAAGAACATGATCATTTGAAAGATGGATGCAAGTTCACAACTTGTTGCAAAAACCTGAGTTTTCATGCCAAGAGTTCAAAATAGGGACCTGGGTACCCGTTCAAGAAAGTCAAGCAAGAACAAACACAAAACATGGTTTTCGTTCCAAACTCTACGATCAAAATGAGACTTTGTTCAAGAACACATGAAAAACCATTTTCTCTTTCTAAAACCAACTTCAAAACGATGCATGACATGCAAAACAGATCCGATCATGCAATGCAGCTAGATATTCAGCAAGAACAACCAAAGGAGATCAAGATTCTAACCTCAAAACTCGGATCTAACGGTTCAAGCCACAAAGATCAAGCTTGGAAGACTACTCTCACTCAAGAACTCTTCTTCCTCCTCTCTAGAGCTTCTCTCTCTAAAACAAAGATTTGAGACAAGGAAAATGATTTGTTTTAGGGTCTGCCGGCTGCCTTAACAATCAGCTCGGACACGTGGCGTTATCGGGTTGGTTCAGCCCCAAAAAGGTGATTGATAGACAAGACAAGTCTCTGACAAAGCGTATGCAGCAAGTTCGGGTAAGACACATCGGCAACAAGATGACATCGGCTCAAAACAAGGATCCAGCAACAGGATAACAAAACATCGGCTAGGGAGGACGACACTTGACTAAGCTGTGCCACACCTTGGCCGGGGTGCGCCACATCTCGGCCTAGGCCATACCTGCCTGCGGACAAGGTTCAAGTGCGAAACATCTCGGCAAAGAATGCCCGAGGTGAAGATGGGGTTGATCAAGATCTCAAGATAGTTCTAAGTACAAAGGGTTCAAAGGCGGACTAAGCTCAAGATGACCTCGACCACACACACTAAGCAAAGAACAAACTCATGCAAGCAACTTTAAGCAAATCAAGGCAAGACAAAACTTCCAAATTATCATAACAAGCAAGACCATGCAAGAATGTATGCAAGTATGACAAGAGTAAGGTGAGGGTTGTTACAGGTAATTTGCCCTAATTGGTTTAAATTAATTAATGCATATAATTAATTGAAGAAAACGAGGAATTGAATTGAAAATGTTGATATATTATCCATTTGTGCATTTATTTCCTGCTTAGAAATAATTGCTTTGGGCTACCGGTGGAGGGTAGTGTTGATTGTTGTAGACAATGCATGATGATTAGGCAAACTAAAACTAATCAATCAGATGTGTCATAAAGTATGACGGTTGATAGAATACATTAACTTTATGTATTGAGTGATTGTGTATATGACCAATGTGTTTATATGCATTATGTGTAGACGGTTGGTAGAATACATTAACTTTATGTATTGATTGATTGCATATGTGACTCTGTGTTTACATGCGTTATATTGTGTATAGAACCTTTGTGTTTATATGCATTGTGTAGAGGAGGAGATGAGGGATGTACTCCGCGGTTTAGGGGAAGATGGGGGATGTACCTCTAAACCGGATAGGATTGGGAGGAGATGGGGGATGAACTCCGTAGATACAGCTCATTTGCTTGTCTAGTGAAGTATAGATACAGCTCATATGCTTGTCTAGTGAAGTGTAGATACAGCTCATATGCTTGTCTAGTGAAATGTGGATACAGCTAATATGCTTATCTGTTGATGTGTGATATGCTTATCTATTGGAATGTTGATATAGCTCATATGCTTATCTGTTGTAGTAGTGATATAGCTCATATGCTTATCTATTGAAAAGTCTGTTGATTTGATATAGCACTAAAATGTATATCATCATCGTTTATGAAGTATGGAAGTAGTTTATGTGTTATTGATACAACACCAAAATGTGTATCCACCGTAAATTTTGAAAATGTTCTAGTGATGAACTATAATCTCATCAAAATGTTTTGGCCAGAGTACTGAACCCTGTTTTCAAGCTCAAAGTTGAATAAGAAATGAAAAGTGAATTGTAACATAGGTTTGGTTGTCATGGAATTGAAATAAGATGTAAATGGAAGTGTAAGTATCGACCATCTATCAGTTGCTAATCTTTTAATCATTGTTCATAGTTGGTTTAGTATATCTCTGCTGGGCTGTGGCTCACCCTATATGGGAACATCATTTTCAGGTACAGGTAGCATGCCACCTCTAAGGACATAGCTTGGGAGGCTAGGGGCAAGACATACTTTTGTTGCCTTATTTTCCTTTTGATGTATTACATGTAAATTCAAGCCAAGGGCTTAATGTGTAACCGAGTTAATACTCTCTTTTGTAACCAAGTGATAACTTGGAAAGCTGTAAGCCCGTAGGGCATTTACTTTTGTTGTTAACGTGTAATACTTTTGTAATGAAGTACTCTGATTAATTGAGGGAATGTGGATCTTTTGTATATAAATGTATGTTTATATTGATGGGTTTAATGTTATTATTTTGAGGGCGTGACAGTTAAGTTCTTCACTGGGTAATTTAGTTGGAAATTACTAAATAATTTATTGAGAATTTACTGAGTAAGTTACTAAGAATTTATTGATAATTTACTTAGACTTTATGGATTAATTTATTGAGAATTTAGTAAGTAATTTACTTAGAATTTATTGAATAATTTACTGAGAATTTATAAAGTAATTTACTGAGAATTTACCAGAAATTCACTAATTAATGTTCGAATAATTTACTGAGAATTAACAAAGTAATTCACGAATTTTTTTTGATAATTTTATGAGTAATTCACCAAGAATTTATACATTATTTCTTGAGAATTTTCTTAGAATTTATTGAAAATTTTCTGAGCAATTTATTTACAATTTATTAAATAATTTACAGATAATTTACAAAGTAATTTATAGAGAATTTATTGAAAACTTAACGAGTAATTTATTGAGAATTTACTACGAATTTATGGAGTAATTTGCTGAATGATTTACTAAGAAATTACTTTGAATTTACCAAGGATTTATATAGAATTTTCTGAGAATTTATTGAGTAATTTACTCATAATTTACAGATTAATTCACAAAAAAAATTCTTGTAATTTTTTGTGAATTTACTCAGAATTTTCTGATAAATTACTAAGAATTTGCTGAATAATTTATAGAGAATTTTACGTGTAATTTACTGAGAAATTTCCTGAGTAATTTAGTGAGAATTTACTAAGTAATTTACTGAGTAATTTACAGAGAATTTACCAATAATTTACAGAGTAATTTACAGAGAATTTATCTAGTAATTTACTGATAAATTACTGAATGATTCACTCATTAATTTACTTGTAATTTATTGAGAATTTAAGGAGTAATTTATTGGGAATTTACTCAGTAATTTATTTAGAATTTATTAAATAATTTACTAAGAATTTACAGATAATTTACTGCGTTATTTTCTTGGAATTTATAGAGTAATTTTCTAATAATTTACTGAATAATTTACTGAGTGATTGACACATAATTTTTTGAGAACTTATTGATAATTAAGTGAGTAATTTACAGAGAATTTATTGAGAATTTACTGAGTAATTTACAGGGAATTTCCTTAATAATTTAAAGATAAATTTAGTGAGTAATTCACCGAATAATTTACTATGAATTTACTTTGTAATTTATTTAGAATTTACTCAGTAAATTACTAAGAGTTTATTGAGAATTTACTGAGAATTTGTTGAGTAATTTTCTAGGAACTTACCAATCATTTATGAAGCAATTTACTGAGTAATTTATTGAGAATTTACTATGAACTTAATGAGTAATTTACTCATAATTTATTGAAAATTTTCTTGGAATTTATTGAGTAATTCACCGATAATTAACTGAGTAATTTATAGAGAATTTATTGAAAATTTAACGGATAATTTATTGAGAATTTACAGAGTAATTTGCTGAGTAATGTTTTAAAAAATTTCTGTGAATTTACTGAGTAATTTACCAAGAATTTATACAAAATTTTCTGAGAATTTACTCATAATTTACTGAGTAATTCACAAAAAAATTTCTAATGATTTTCTAAGAATTTACACAGAATTTTCTAATAATTTACTAAATAATTTTCTGAGAATTTTGCGTGTAATTTATAGAGAATTTTACTGAGTAATTTAACGAGAATTTACTGACTAATTTACTAAGAATCTACCGATAATTTACTGAGTAATTTATTGAGAATTTACGGCGAATTGACTAAGAAATTTACTGATAAATTGTTAAGTTCTTCACTGGGTAATTTAGTTGGAAATTACTAAATAATTTATTGAGAATTTACTGAGTAAGTTACTAAGAATTTATTAATAATTTACTTAGACTTTATGGATTAATTTATTGAGAATTTAGTAAGTAATTTACTTAGAATTTATTGAATAATTTACCAGAAATTCACTAATTAATGTTCGAATAATTTACTGAGAATTAACAAAGTAATTCACGAATTTTTTTTTGATAATTTTATTAGTAATTCACCAAGAATTTATACATAATTTCTTGAGAATTTTCTTAGAATTTATTGAAAATTTTCTGAGCAATTTATTTACAATTTATTAAATAATTTACAGAAAATTTACAGATAATTTACAAAGTAATTTATAGAGAATTTATTGAAAACTTAACGAGTAATTTATTGAGAATTTATTACGAATTTATGGAGTAATTTGCTGAATAATTTACTAAGAAATTACTTTGAATTTACCAAGGATTTATATAGAATTTTCTAAGAATTTATTGAGTAATTTACTCATAATTTACAGATTAATTCACAAAAAAAAATTCTTGTAATTTTTTGTGAATTTACTCAGAATTTTCTGATAAATTACTAAGAATTTGCTGAAAAATTTATACAGAATTTTATGTGTAATTTACTAAGAAATTTCCTGAGTAATTTAGTGAGAATTTACTGTGTAATTTATTGAGTAATTTACAGAGAATTTACCAATAATTTACTGAGTAATTTATAGATAATTTATCCAGTAATTTACTGAAAAATTACTGAATGATTCACTCATTAATTTACTTGTAATTTATTGAGAATTTAAGGAGTAATTTATTGGGAATTTACTAAGTAATTTATTTAGAATTAATTAAATAATTTACTAAGAATTTACAGATAATTTACTGCGTTATTTTCTTGGAATTTACAGAGTAATTTTCTAATGATTTACTGAGTAATTTACTGAGTAATTGACACAGAATTTTTTGAGAACTTATCGATAATTAACTGAGTAATTTACAGAGAATTTATTGAGAATTTACCGAGTAATTTACGGGGAATTTACTTAGTAATTTATAGATAAATTTAGTGAGTAATTCACCGAATAATTTACTATGAATTTACTTAGTAATTTATTTAGAATTTACTCAATAAATTACTAAGAGTTTATTGAGAATTTACTGAGAATTTGTTGAGTAATTTTCTAGGAACTTACCAATCATTTATGAAGCAATTTACTGAGTAATTTATTGAGAATTTACTGTGAACTTAATAAGTAATTTACTCATAATTTATTGAGAATTTTCTTAGAATTTATTGAGTAATTCACCGATAATTAACTGAGTAATTTATAGAGAATTTATTGAAAATTTAACGGATAATTTATTGAGAATTTACAGAGTAATTTGCTGAGTAATGTTTTAAAAAATTTCTGTGAATTTCCTGAGTAATTTACCAAGAATTTATACAAAATTTTCTGAAAATTTACTCATAATTTACTAAGTAATTCACAAAAAAATTTCTAATGATTTTCTAAGAATTTACACAGAATTTTCTAATAATTTATTGAATAATTTTCTGAGAATTTTGCGTGTAATTTATTGAGAATTTTACTGAGTAATTTAATGAGAATTTACTGAGTAATTTATTGAGAATTTACGGCGAATTAACTAAAGAATTTATTGAGTAATTCACCGATAATTAACTGAGTAATTTATAGAGAATTTACTGAAAATTTAACGGATAATTTATTGTGAATTTACAGAGTAATTTGCTGAGTAACGTTTTAAAAAATTTCTTTGAATTTACTGAGTAATTTACCAAGAATTTATACAAAACTTTCTGAGAATTTACTCATAATTTACTGAGTATTTCACAAAAAATTTCTAATGATTTTCTAAGAATTTACACAGAATTTTCTAATAATTTACTGAATAATTTTCTGAAAATTTTGCGTGTAATTTAATGAGAATTTACCAGAGCAATTTACTAAGAATCTGCCGATAATTTATTGAGAATTTACGCCGAATTGACTAAGAAATTTACTGATAAATTGTTAAGTTCTTCACTGGGTAATTTAGTTGGAAATTAGTAAATAATTTATTGAGAATTTACCGAGTAAGTTACTAAGAATTTATTGATAATTTACTTAGACTTTATGGATTAATTTATTGAGAATTAGTAAGTAATTTACTTAGAATTTATTAAATAATTTACTGAGAATTTATAAAGTAATTTACTGAGAATTTACAGGAAATTCACTAATTAATGTTCGAACAATTTACTGAGAATTAACAAAGTAATTCACGAATTTTTTTTTTGATAATTTTATGAGTAATTCACCAAGAATTTATTCAGAATTTATTGAGAATTTTCTTAGAATTTTTTGAAAATTTTCTGAGCAATTTATTTACAATGTATTAAACAATTTATTAAAAATTTACAGATAATTTACAAAGTAATTTATAGAGAATTTATTGAAAACTTAATGAGTAATTTATCGAGAATTTACTATGAATTTATGGAATAATTTGCTGAATAATTTACTAAGAAATTACTTTGAATTTACCAAGAATTTATATAGAAATTTTTGAAATTTTTTTGAGTAATTTGCTCATAATTTACTGATTAATTCACAAAAAAAAATTCTTCTAATGTTTTGTGAATTTACTCAAAATTTTCTGATAAATTACTAAGAATTTGCTGAATAATTTATAGAGAATTTTACGTGTAATTTACTGAGAAATTTCCTGAGTAATTTAGTGAGAATTTACTAAGTAATTTACTGAGTAATTTAAAGAGAATTTACGAATAATTTACTGAGTAATTTACAGAGAATTTATCTAGTAATTTACTGATAAATTACTGAATGATTCACTCATTAATTTACTTGTAATTTATTGAGAATTTAAGGAGTAATTTATTGGGAATTTACTCAGTAATTTATTTAGAATTTATTAAATAATTTACTAAGAATTTACAGATAATTTACTGCGTTATTTTCTTGGAATTTACAGAGTAATTTTCTAATAATTTATTGAGTAATTGACACAGAATTTTTTGAGAACTTATCGATAACTAACTGAGTAATTTACAGAGAATTTATTGAGAATTTACTGAGTAATTTACAGGGAATTTACTTAGTAATTTACAGATAAATTTAGTGAGTAATTCACCGAATAATTTACTATGAATTTACTTAGTAATTTATTTAGAATTTACTCAGTAAATTACTAAGAGTTTATTGAGAATTTACTGAGAATTTGTTGAGTAATTTTCTAGGAACTTACCAATCATTTATGAAGCAATTTGCTGAGTAATTTATTGAGAATGTGCTGTTAACTTAATGAGTAATTTACTCATAATTTATTGAGAATTTTCTTAGAATTTATTGAGTAATTCACCGATAATTAACTGAGTAATTTATAGAGAATTTATTGAAAACCTAACGAGTAATTTATTGAGAATTTACTACAAATTTATGGAGTAATTTGCTGAATAATTTACTAAGAAATTACTTTGAATTTACCAAGGACTTATATAGAATTTTCTGAGAATTTATTGAGTAATTTACTCATAATTTACAGATTAATTCACAAAAAAAAATTCTTGTAATTTTTTGTGAATTTACTCAGAATTTTCTGATAAATTACTAAGAATTTGCTGAATAATTTATAGAGAATTTTACGTGTAATTTACTGAGAAATTTCCTGAGTAATTTAGTGAGAATTTACTATTTAATTTACTGAGTAATTTACAGAGGATTTACCAATAATTTACTGAGTAATTTATAGAGAATTTATCTAGTAATTTACTGATAAATTATTGAATGATTCACTCATTAATTTACTTGTAATTTATTGAGAATTTAAGGAGTAATTTATTGGGAATTTACTCAGTAATTTATTTAGAATTTATTAAATAATTTACTAAGAATTTACAGATAATTTACTGCGTTATTTTCTTGGAATTTACAGAGTAATTTTCTAATAATTTACGGAATAATTTACTGAGTAATTGACACAGAATTTTTTGAGAACTTATCGATAATTAACTGAGTAATTTACAGAGAATTTATTAAGAATTTACCGAGTAATTTATAGGGAATTTACTTAGTAATTTACAGATAAATTTAGTGAGTAATTCACCGAATAATTTACTATGAATTTACTTAGTAATTTATTTAGAATTTACTCAGTAAATTACTAAGAGTTTATTGAGAATTTACTGAGAATTTGTTGAGTAATTTTCTAGGAACTTACCAATCATTTATGAAGCAATTTGCTGAGTAATTTATTGAGAATGTGCTGTTAACTTAATGAGTAATTTACTCATAATTTATTGAGAATTTTCTTAGAATTTATTGAGTAATTCACCGATAATTAACTGAGTAATTTATTGAAAACTTAACGAGTAATTTATTGAGAATTTATTACGAATTTATGGAGTAATTTGCTGAATAATTTACTAAGAAATTACTTTGAATTTACCAAGGATTTATATAGAATTTTCTGAGAATTTATTGAGTAATTTACTCATAATTTACAGATTAATTCACAAAAAAAAATTCTTGTAATTTTTTGTGAATTTACTCAGAATTTTCTGATAAATTACTAAGAATTTGCTGAATAATTTATAGAGAATTTTACGTGTAATTTACTGAGAAATTTCCTGAGTAATTTAGTGAGAATTTACTATGTAATTTACTGAGTAATTTACAGAGGATTTACCAATAATTTACTGAGTAATTTATAGAGAATTTATCTAGTAATTTACTGATAAATTATTGAATGATTCACTCATTAATTTACTTGTAATTTATTGAGAATTTAAGGAGTAATTTATTGGGAATTTACTCAGTAATTTATTTAGAATTTATTAAATAATTTACTAAGAATTTACAGATAATTTACTGCGTTATTTTCTTGGAATTTACAGAGTAATTTTCTAATAATTTACGGAATAATTTACTGAGTAATTGACACAGAATTTTTTGAGAACTTATCGATAATTAACTGAGTAATTTACAGAGAATTTATTAAGAATTTACCGAGTAATTTACAGGGAATTTACTTAGTAATTTACAGATAAATTTAGTGAGTAATTCACCGAATAATTTACTATGAATTTACTTAGTAATTTATTTAGAATTTACTCAGTAAATTACTAAGAGTTTATTGAGAATTTACTGAGAATTTGTTGAGTAATTTTCTAGGAACTTACCAATCATTTATGAAGCAATTTGCTGAGTAATTTATTGAAAATGTGCTGTTAACTTAATGAGTAATTTACTCATAATTTATTGAGAATTTTCTTAGAATTTATTGAGTAATTCACCGATAATTTATAGAGAATTTATTGAAAACTTAACGAGTAATTTATTGAGAATTTACTACGAATTTATGGAGTAATTTGCTGAATAATTTACTAAGAAATTACTTTGAATTTACCAAGGATTTACATAGAATTTTCTGAGAATTTATTGAGTAATTTACTCATAATTTACAGATTAATTCACAAAAAAAAATTCTTGTAATTTTTTGTGAATTTACTCAGAATTTTCTGATAAATTACTAAGAATTTGCTGAATAATTTATAGAGAATTTTACGTGTAATTTACTGAGAAATTTCCTGAGTAATTTAGTGAGAATTTACTATTTAATTTACTGAGTAATTTACAGAGGATTTACCAATAATTTACTGAGTAATTTATAGAGAATTTATCTAGTAATTTACTGATAAATTATTGAATGATTCACTCATTAATTTACTTGTAATTTATTGAGAATTTAAGGAGTAATTTATTGGGAATTTACTCAGTAATTTATTTAGAATTTATTAAATAATTTACTAAGAATTTACAGATAATTTACTGCGTTATTTTCTTGGAATTTACAGAGTAATTTTCTAATAATTTACGGAATAATTTACTGAGTAATTGACACAGAATTTTTTGAGAACTTATCGATAATTAACTGAGTAATTTACAGAGAATTTATTAAGAATTTACCGAGTAATTTATAGGGAATTTACTTAGTAATTTACAGATAAATTTAGTGAGTAATTCACCGAATAATTTACTATGAATTTACTTAGTAATTTATTTAGAATTTACTCATTAAATTACTAAGAGTTTATTGAGAATTTACTGAGAATTTGTTGAGTAATTTTCTAGGAACTTACCAATCATTTATGAAGCAATTTGCTGAGTAATTTATTGAGAATGTGCTGTTAACTTAATGAGTAATTTACTCATAATTTATTGAGAATTTTCTTAGAATTTATTGAGTAATTCACCGATAATTAACTGAGTAATTTATTGAAAACTTAACGAGTAATTTATTGAGAATTTATTACGAATTTATGGAGTAATTTGCTGAATAATTTACTAAGAAATTACTTTGAATTTACCAAGGATTTATATAGAATTTTCTGAGAATTTATTGAGTAATTTACTCATAATTTACAGATTAATTCACAAAAAAAAATTCTTGTAATTTTTTGTGAATTTACTCAGAATTTTCTGATAAATTACTAAGAATTTGCTGAATAATTTATAGAGAATTTTACGTGTAATTTACTGAGAAATTTCCTGAGTAATTTAGTGAGAATTTACTATGTAATTTACTGAGTAATTTACAGAGGATTTACCAATAATTTACTGAGTAATTTATAGAGAATTTATCTAGTAATTTACTGATAAATTATTGAATGATTCACTCATTAATTTACTTGTAATTTATTGAGAATTTAAGGAGTAATTTATTGGGAATTTACTCAGTAATTTATTTAGAATTTATTAAATAATTTACTAAGAATTTACAGATAATTTACTGCGTTATTTTCTTGGAATTTACAGAGTAATTTTCTAATAATTTACGGAATAATTTACTGAGTAATTGACACAGAATTTTTTGAGAACTTATCGATAATTAACTGAGTAATTTACAGAGAATTTATTAAGAATTTACCGAGTAATTTACAGGGAATTTACTTAGTAATTTACAGATAAATTTAGTGAGTAATTCACCGAATAATTTACTATGAATTTACTTAGTAATTTATTTAGAATTTACTCAGTAAATTACTAAGAGTTTATTGAGAATTTACTGAGAATTTGTTGAGTAATTTTCTAGGAACTTACCAATCATTTATGAAGCAATTTGCTGAGTAATTTATTGAGAAGTTACTGTTAACGTAATGAGTAATTTACTCATAATTTATTGAGAATTTTCTTAGAATTTATTGAGTAATTCACCGATAATTAATTGAGTAATTTATAGAGAATTTATTGAAAATTTAACGGATAATTTATTGAGAATTTACAGAGTAATTTGCTGAGTAATGTTTTAAAAAATTTCTATGAATTTACTGAGTAATTTACCAAGAATTTATACAAAATTTTCTGAGAATTTACTCATAATTTACTGAGTAATTCACAAAAAAATTTCTAATGATTTTCTAAGAATTTACACAGAATTTTCTAATAATTTACTGAATAATTTTCTGAGAATTTTGCATGTAATTTATTGAGAATTTTACTGAGTAATTTAATGGGAATTTACTGAGTAATATACTAAGAATCTACCGATAATTTACTGAGTAATTTATTGAGAATTTACGGCGAATTGACTAAAGCATTTATTGAGTAATTCCCCGATAATTAACTGAGTAATTTATAGAGAATTTACTGAAAATTGAACGGATAATTTATTGTGAATTTACAGAGTAATTTGCTGAGTAATGTTTTAAAAAATTTCTGTGAATTTACTGAGTAATTTACCAAGAATTTATACAAAATTTTCTGAGAATTTACTCATAATTTACTGAGTAATTCACAAAAAAATTTCTAATGAATTTCTAAGAATTTACACAGAATTTTCTAATAATTTACTGAATAATTTTCTGAGAATTTTGCGTGTAATTTAATGAGAATTTACCAGAGTAATTTACTAAGAATCTACCGATAATTTATTGAGAATTTACGCCGAATTGACTAAGAAATTTACTGATAAATTGTTAAGTTCTTCACTGGGTAATTTAGTTGGAAATTAGTAAATAATTTATTGAGAATTTACCGAGTAAGTTACTAAGAATTTATTGATAATTTACTTAGACTTTATGGATTAATTTATTGAGAATTTAGTAAGCAATTTACTTAGAATTTATTGAATAATTTACGGAGAATTTATAAAGTAATTTACTGAGAATTTACCGGAAATTCACTAATTAATGTTCGAACAATTTACTGAGAATTAACAAAGTAATTCACGAATTTGTTTTGATAATTTTATGAGTAATTCACCAAGAATTTATACAGAATTTCTTGAGAATTTTCTTAGAATTTATTGAAAATTTTCTGAGCAATTTATTTACAATTTATTAAATAATTTACAGAAAATTTACAGATAATTTACAAACTAATTTATAGAGAATTTATTGAAAACTTAACGAGTAATTTATTGAGAATTTACTACGAATTTATGGAGTAATTTGCTGAATAATTTACTAAGAAATTACTTTGAATTTACCAAGGACTTATATAGAATTTTCTGAGAATTTATTGAGTAATTTACTCATAATTTACAGATTAATTCACAAAAAAAAATTCTTGTAATTTTTTGTGAATTTACTCAGAATTTTATGATAAATTACTAAGAATTTGCTGAATAATTTCTAGAGAATTTTACGTGTAATTTATTGAGAAATTTCCTGAGTAATTTAGTGAGAATTTACTATGTAATTTACTGAGTAATTTACAGAGAATTTACCAATAATTTACTAAGTAATTTACAGAGAATTTATCTAGAAATTTACTGATAAATTACTGAATAATTCACTCATTAATTTACTTGTAATTTATTGAGAATTTAAGGAGTAATTTATTGGGAATTTACTCAGTAATTTATTTAGAATTTATTAAATAATTTACTAAGAATTTACAGATAATTTACTGCGTTATTTTCTTGGAATTTACAGAGTAATTTTCTAATGATTTACTGAGTAATTTACTGAGTAATTGTGTCACGCCCCCAAACCGCCCCTAGTAGTTTGGTGCCGTGATGGCCAGTAACCCGAGGTTACCGAAGGCCGTCTTACAAAAATCACACACAATCAGAGTATGAAATATGGGGCTTACAAGAGCGGAAGCAAAATATACATATAAACCGAGTTGTCCATGAGAGCCGTGCATAAGTCCAATGGAATGTCATACATCAAACATCTTTACAAGTCCTACAATTTTAGATACAACAAAATGAGATACAAAATACATCCTGACCAAAAGGCTTCTCAAGCCGACATATGCCAAAACAAACAAGAGAAAACATAAGCCGAGAAGCATAATCTTCAAGACGATGCAAAACGCAAATCCAAAACATGTCGGCAATGCGCCCAAAACACATCGGCATCACGCCTAGGCCTCAATGCCTTCTTGTTCATCACCTACATATATATATAGAGAGGGTGAGCTTGGATACTCAGTGAATGATATTAGAAATAAAGGTTTTGCATGATTGATATCCAAGATTTCTTACAAACAATACATAGTATACTTTACAATCAAGGGAAAAGTCAAGTTCATTTGCCGGCTTTCAAGTTCCTTGGATGTTAATAGCATCTACTTATTTCAAGGGGTGATGACATATCAAGACAAGAGTGCAGTTGCATTATAGTCCCCTGCAACTAAGGACTTTCAAGACAAGCTGTGCTGCGAAAGTTTAGAGTCCTCTAGCACTAAGGACTGTCAAGACAAGCTGTGCTGCGAAAGTTTAGAGTCCTCTAGCACTAAGGACTGTCAAGACAAGCTGTGCTGCGAAAGTTTAGAGTCCTCTAGCACTAAGGACTTTCAAGACAAGCTGTGCTGCGAAAGTTTAGAGTCCTCTAGCACTAAGGACTTTCAAGACATGTCATCAAAACAAGTTAGCGTTTAATATACAAGTAGGGATAGTCATTCATGCTAGATCAAGTACTTTTCAAAACAAGGCAAGGCAAGATTTTGTGAAAGCAAGTGTAACATAGCTTTATTAGAAATACCACTCACATAGTTTCTTCAAACGTCGGGGTCAAGCAAGGTCCAAGTCCTACAAACACATGGCAAGCCTATTGAATGCACCTTCAAACAAGTCTCTTATGTATGCAAATGATTTCGGAAACATGCTGGGCACCAACCAGGTCTAGGCCGAGGCTCCACACCTCCTCGCCGAGGTGTGTTCCCGAGGGCCACATGCAAGGAAAAGAGGTCGGGAAACTCTGGGTTTCCCTCTGCTGAAGAACACGAAGAACATGAGTGTGAAAACATGAAAAAAAATACGAACGTTCAATCATCATCTGTCACTACAAATCTGGGATTTTCATGCTATGAGTTTGAAAACACGGACCTGGGTACCCGTACTTGGAACTCTTGCGGAAATAAACACAAAAACATGATTCCTTATGCAAGTTTTCGGATCAAAACAAGACTTTTCTTGAGAACACATGAATGTCATTTTCTCTTTCTAAAATCGAACTTCAAAACAATGCATGGCTTACAACTCATACCCGATCATGCAATGCAATAACATAAACACATAGAACAACAAGAGCGGATCAAGAATCTAACCTTAGAACACGGATCTAACGGTTCGATCTTAAGGAATCAAGCTTGAAGATCTACTTCCTCACTCTAAAGCTCCTTCTTCCTCCTAGAGCTTCTCTCTCTACAAGACAAGGTTATGATACTAAAATGATAGTTTTCTATACCCGGTTCTGGGGTTAACCCTCTGCTGGGACACGTGGCGGCGACTGGTTGGGTTCTTCCTGAAAAGGTGGCTGACAGACCAGACAAAGCATGGTGGAAGGATGTTCAACAAGCAAAACGGTATGGGCTCTCTGACGGGGCAATGACATCGGCTAACCACAAGGCGTATCTAACACGCTATACGGAATGGCACTCCGGCAAGGGGGTGACATCGGCTAACAAAGGACCTCGGCTAGGAAGGACAACACTTGACTAAGCTGTGCCACATCTTGGCCTAGATGCGCCACACCTCGGTCTAGGTCATACCACTCCAGGACGAGTTCACTGGGGTGCAAGGTAACATCTCGGCTAATGTGCCAAGGCAAGAACGGAGGTCGACAAGGGGTTTCAGGATACTTCTAGACTGAGAATGACCTCGGCGTGGATTGATCTAGGCATAACGTCGGCTAAACATAACTTAGGCAAGCACATAACACTTAGACAAATCACAAAGGTATCAAATCAAGACATGGATCTCGCTCACTTAGGTAGGACAAGTCACGAACACACACATGCAAGCTTAACAAACCATAATCATACAAATGCTCATGAACATGATTAAGATGAAAAATGCGGGTTCTTACAAATTGACACAGAATTTTTTGAGAATTTATCGATAATTAACTGAGTAATTTACAGAGAATTTATTGAGAATTTACCGAGTAATTTACAGATAAATTTAGTGAGTAATTCACCGAATAATTTACTATGAATTTACTTAGTAATTTATTTAGAATTTACTCAGTAAATTACTAAGAGTTTATTGAGAATTTACTGAGAATTTGTTGAGTAATTTTCTAGGCACTTACCTATCATTTACGAAGCAATTTACTGAGTAATTTATTGAGAATTTACTGTGAACTTAATGAGCAATTTACTCATAATTTATTGAGAATTTTCTTAGAATTTATTGAGTAATTCACCGATAATTAACTGAGTAATTTATAGAGAATTTATTGAAAATTTAACGGATAATTTATTGAGAATTTACAGAGTAATTTGCTAAGTAATGTTTTAAAAAATTTCTGTGAATTTACTGAGTAATTTACCAAGAATTTATACAAAATTTTCTGAGAATTTACTCATAATTTACTGAGTAATTCACAAAAAAATTTCTAATGAATTTCTAAGAATTTACACAGAATTTTCTAATAATTTACTGAATAATTTTCTGAGAATTTTGCGTGTAATTTATTGAGAATTTTACTGAGTAATTTAATGAGAATTTACTGAGTAATATACTAAGAATCTACCAATAATTTACTGAGTAATTTATTGAGAATTTACGGCGAATTGACTAAAGAATTTATTGAGTAATTCACCGATAATTAACTGAGTAATTTATAGAGAATTTACTGAAAATTGAACGGATAATTTATTGTGAATTTACAGAGTAATTTGCTGAGTAATGTTTTAAAAAATTTATGTGAATTTACTGAGTAATTTACCAAGAATTTATACAAAATTTTCTGAGAATTTACTCATAATTTACTAAGTAATTCACAACAAAATTTCTAATGATTTTCTAAGAATTTACACAGAATTTTCTAATAATTTACTGAATAATTTTCTGAGAATTTTGCATGTAATTTAATGAGAATTTACCTGAGTAATTTACTAAGAATCTACCGATAATTTACTGAGTAATTTATTAAGAATTTACGACGAATTGACTAAGAAATTTACTGATAAATTGTTAAGTTCTTCACTTGGTAATTTAGTTGGAAATTACTAAATAATTTATTGAGAATTTACCGAGTAAGTTACTAAGAATTTATTGATAATTTACTTAGACTTTATGGATTAATTTATTGAGAATTTAGTAAGTAATTTACTTAGAATTTATTGAATAATTTACTGAGAATTTATTAAGTAATTTACTTAGAATTTATAAAGTAATTTACTGAGAATTTACCGGAAATTCACTAATTAATGCTCGAATAATTTACTGAGAATTAACAAAGTAATTCACGAATTTTTTTTTTGATAATTTTATGAGTAATTCACCAAGAATTTATACAGAATTTCTGGAGAATTTTCCTAGAATTTATTGAAAATTTTCTGAGCAATTTATTTACAATTTATTAAATAATTTACTGAAAATTTACAGATAATTTACAAAGTAATTTATAGAGAATTTATTGAAAATTTAACGAGTAATTTATTGAGAATTTACTACGAATTTATGGAGTAATTTGCTGAATAATTTACTAAGAAATTACTTTGAATTTACCAAGGACTTATATAGAATTTTCTGAGAATTTATTGAGTAATTTACTCATAATTTACTGATTAATTCACAAAAAAAATTCTTGTAATTTTTTGTGAGAATTTTTTTTTGAATTTACTCAGAATTTTCTGATAAATTACTAAGAATTTGCTGAATGATTTGTAGAGAATTTTACGTGTAATTTACTGAGAAATTTCCTGAGTAATTTAGTGAGAATTTACTAAGTAATTTACTGAGTAATTTACAGAGAATTTACCAATAATTTACTGAGTAATTTACAGAGAATTTATCTAGTAATTTACTGATAAATTACTGAATGATTCACTCATTAATTTACTTGGAATTTACTGAGAATTTAAGGAGTAATTTATTGAGAATTTACTTAGTAATTTATTTAGAATTTATTAAATAATTTACTAAGAATTTAAAGATGATTTACTGCGTTATTTTCTTGGAATTTACAGCGTAATTTTCTAATAATTTACTAAGTAATTTACTAAGTAATTGACACAGAATTTTTTGAGAACTTATCGATAATTAAATGAGTAATTTACAGAGAATTTATTGAGAATGTTCCGAGTAATTTATTGGAAATTTACTTAGTAATTTACAGATAAATTTAGTGAGTAATTCACCGAATAATTTACTATGAATTTACTTAGTAATTTATTTAGAATTTACTCCGTAAATTACTAAGAGTTTATTGAGAATTTACTGAGAATTTGTTGAGTAATTTTCTAGGAACTTACCAATCATTTATGAAGCAATTTACTGAGTAATTTATTGAGAATTTACTGTGAACTTAATGAGTAATTTACTCATAATTTATTAAGAATTTTCTTAGAATTTATTGAGTAATTCACCGATAATTAACTGAGTAATTTATAGAGAATTTATTGAAAATTTAACGGATAATTTATTGAGAATTTACAGAGTAATTTGCTGAGTAATGTTTTAAAAAATTTCTGTGAATTTACTGAGTAATTTACCAAGAATTTATACAAAATTTTCTGAGAATTTACTGCTAATTTATTGAGTAATTCACCAAAAAATTTCTAATGATTTTCTAAGAATTTACACAGAATTTTCTGAGAATTTTGCGTATAATTTATTGAGAATTTTATTGAGTAATTTAATGAGAATTTACTGAGTAATTTATTGAGAATTTACTGCGAATTGACTAAGAAATTTACTGATAATTTGTTAAGTTCTTTACTGGGTAATTTAGTTGGAAATTACTAAATAATTTATTGAGAATTTACTGAGTAAGTTACTAAGAATTTATTGATAATTTACTTAGCCTTTATGGATTAATTTATTGAGAATTTAGTAAGTAATTTACTTAGAATTTATTGAATAATTTACTGAGAATTTACTGGAAATTCACTAATTAATGTTCGAATAATTTACTGAGAATTAACAAAGTAATTCACAAATTTTTTTTTGATAATTTTATGAGTAATTCACCAAGAATATATACAGAATTTATTGAGAATTTTCTTAGAATTTATTGAAAATTTTCTGAGCAATTTATTTACAATGTATTAAACAATTTACTGAAAATTTACAGATAATTTACAAAGTAATTTATAGAGAATTTATTGAAAACTTAACGAGTAATTTATCGAGAATTTACTACGAATTTATGGAGTAATTTGCTGAATAATTTACAAAGAAATTACTTTGAATTTACCAAGAATTTATATAGAATTTTTTGAAAATTTATTGAGTAATTTACTCATAATTTACTGATTAATTCAGAAAAAAAAATTCTTGTAATTTTTGTGAATTTACTCAGAATTTTCTGATAAATTACTAAGAATTTGCTGAATAATTTATAGAGAATTTTACGTGTAATTTAGTGAGAATTTGCTAGGTAACTTACTGAGTAATTTACAGAGAATTTATCTAGTAATTTACTGAGAATTTATGGAGTAATTTATTGAGAATTTACACAGTAATTTATTTAGAATTTATTAAATAATTTACTAAGAATTTACAAATAATTTACTGCGTTATTTTCTTGGAATTCACAGAGTAATTTTCTAATAATTTACTGAATAATTTACCAAGTAATTGACCCAAAATTTTTTGAGAACCTATCGATAATTAATTGAGCAATTTACAAAGAATTTATTGAGAATTTACCGAGTAATTTACTGGGAATTTACTTAGTAATTTACAGATAAATTTAGTGAGTAATTCACCGAATAATTTACTATGAATTTACTTAGTAATTTATTTAGAATTTACTCCGTAAATTACTAAGAGTTTATTGAGAATTTACTGAGAATTTTTTGAGTAATTTTTTCTAGGAACTTACCAATCATTTATGAAGCAATTTACTGAATAATTTATTGAGAATTTACTGTGAACTTAATGAGTAATTTACTCATAATTTATTGAGAATTTTCTTAGAATTTATTGAGTAATTCACCGATAATTAACTGAGTAATTTGTAGAGAATTTATTGAAAATTTAACGGATAATTTATTGAGAATTTACAGAGTAATTTGCTGAGTAATGTTTTAAAAAATTTTGTGAATTTACTGAGTAATTTACCAAGAATTTGTACAAAATTTTCTGAGAATTTACTCATAATTTACTGAGTAATTCACAAAAAAATTTCTAATGATTTTCTCAGAATTTACTACGAATTTACTGAATAATTCTCTGAGAATTTTGCGTGTAATTTATTGAGAATTTTACTGAGTAATTTAATGAGAATTTACAGAGTAATTTATTGAGAATTTACTGCGAATTGACAAAGAAATTTACTGATAAATTGTTTAGTTCTTCACTGGGTAATTAAGTTACAAATTACTAAATAATTTATTGAGAATTTACTGAGTAAGTTACTAAGAATTTATTGATAATTTACTTGGACTTTATGGATTAATTTATTGATAATTTAGTAAGTAATTTACTTAGAATTTATTGAATAATTTACTGAGAATTTACAGGAAATTCACTAATTAATGTTCGAATAATTTACTGAGAATTAACAAAGCAATTCACGAATTTTTTTTTTTGATAATTTAATGAGTAATTCACCAAGAATTTATACAGAATTTCTTGAGAATATTCATAGAATTTATTGAAAATTTTTAGAGCAATTTATTTACAATTTATTAAATAATTTACTTAAAATATACAGATAATTTACAAAGTAATTTATAGAGAATTTATTTAAAACTTAACGAGTAATTTATCAAGAATTTACTACGAATTTATGGAGTAATTTGCTGAATAATTTACAAAGAAATTACTTTGAATTTACCAAGAATTTATATAGAATTTTCTGAGAATTTATTGAGTAATTTACTCATAATTTACTGGTTAATTCACAAAAAAAAATTCTTGTAATTTTTTGTGAATTTACTCAGAATTTTCTGATAAATTACTAAGAATTTGCTGAATAATTTATAGAGAATTTTACGTGTAATTTACTGAGAAATTTCCTGTGTAATTTAGTGAGAATTTACTAAGTAATTTACTGAGTAATTTACAGAGAGTTTATCTAGTAATTTACTGATAAACTACTGAATGATTCACTCATTAATTTACTTGTAATTTACTGAGAATTTAAGGAGCAATTTGTTGAGAATTTACTCAGTAATTTTTTTAGAATTGATTAAATAATTTACTAAGAATTTACAGATAATTTACTGCGTTATTTTCTTGGAATTTACAAAGTAATTTTCTAATAATTTACTGAGTAATTTACTAAGTAATTGACTCAGAATTTTTCGAGGACTTATCGATAATTAACTGAGTAATTTACAGAGAATTTATTGAGAATTTACCGAGTAATTTACTGAGAATTTACTTAATAATTTACAGATAAATTTAGTGAGTAATTCACCGAATAATTTACTATGAATTTACTTAGTAATTTATTTAGAATTTACTCCGTAAATTACTAAGAGTTTATTGAGAATTTGTTGAGTAATTTTCTAAGAACTTACCAATCATTTATGAAGCAATTTACTGAGTAATTTATTGAGAATTTACTGTGAACTTAATGAGTAATTTATTCATAATTTATTGAGAATTTTCTTAGAATTTATTGAGTAATTCACCGATAATTAACTGAGTAATTTGTAGAGAATTTACTGAAAATTTAACGGATAATTTATTGAGAATTTACAGAGTAATTTGCTGAGTAATGTTTTAAAAAATTTCTGTGAATTTACTGAGTAATTTACCAAGAATTTATACAAATTTTTCTGAGAATTTACTCATAATTTACTGAGTAATTCACAAAAAAATTTCTAATGATTTTCTAAGAATTTACACAGAATTTACTGAATAATTTTCTGAGAATTTTGCGTGTAATTTATTGAGAATTTTACTGAGTAATTTAATGAGAATTTACAGAGTAATTTATTGAGAATTTACTGCGAATTGACTAAGAAATTTACTGATAAATTGTTAAGTTCTTCACTGGGTAATTAAGTTGGAAATTACTAAATAATTTATTGAGAATTTACTGAGTAAGTTACTAAGAATTTATTGATAATTTACTTAGACTTTATGGATTAATTTATTGAGAATTTAGTAAGTAATTTACTTAGAACTTATTGAATAATTTACTGAGAATTTATAAAGTAATTTACTGAGAATTTACAGGAAATTCACAAATTAATGTTCGAATAATTTACTGAGAATTAACAAAGCAATTCACGAATTTTTTTTTGATAATTTTATGAGTAATTCACCAAGAATTTATACAGAATTTATTGAGAATTTTCATAGAATTTATTGAAAATTTTCTGAGCAATTTATTAAATAATTTACTGAAAATTTACAGATAATTTACAAAGTAATTTATAGAGAATTTATTTAAAACTTAACGAGTAATTTATTGAGAATTTACTACGAATTTATGGAGTAATTTGCTGAATAATTTACCAAGAAATTACTTTGAATTTACCAAGAATTTATATAGAATTTTCGGAGAACTTATTAAGTAATTTACTCATAATTTACTGGTTAATTCACAAAAAAAATTCTTGTAATTTTTTGTGAATTTACTCAGAATTTTCTGATAAATTACTAAGAATTTGCTGAATAATTTATAGAGAATTTTACGTGTAATTTACTGAGAAATTTCCTGAGTAATTTAGTGAGAATTTACTAAGTAATTTACTGAGTAATTTACAGAGAGTTTATCTAGTAATTTACTGATAAATTACTGAATGATTCACTCATTAATTTACTTGTAATTTACTGAGAATTTAAGGAGCAATTTGTTGAGAATTTACTCAGTAATTTATTTAGAATTGATTAAATAATTTACTAAGAATTTACAGATAATTTACTGCGTTATTTTCTTGGAATTTACAGCGTAATTTTCTAATAATTTACTAAGTAATTGACTCAAATTTTTTTGAGAACTTATCGATAATTAACTGAGTAATTTACAGAGAATTTATTGAGAATTTACCGAGTAATTTACTGGGAATTTACTTAATAATTTACAGATAAATTTAGTGAGTAATTCACCGAATAATTTACTATGAATTTACTTAGTAATTTATTTAGAATTTACTCCGTAAATTACTAAGAGTTTATTGAGAATTTACTGAGAATTTGTTGAGTAATTTTCTAGGAACTTACCAATCATTTATGAAGCAATTTACTGAGTAATTTATTGAGAATTTACTGTGAACTTAATGAGTAATTTACTCATAATTTATTGAGAATTTTCTTAGAATTTATTGAGTAATTCACCGATAATTAACTGAGTAATTTGTAGAGAATTTATTGAAAATTTAACGGATAATTTATTGAGAATTTACAGAATAATTTGCTGAGTAATGTTTTAAAAATATTTCGTGAATTTACTGAGTAATTTACCAAGAATTTATACAAAATTTTCTGAGAATTTACTTATAATTTACTGAATAATTTTCTGAGAATTTTGCGTGTAATTTATTGAGAATTTTACTGAGTAATTTAATGAGAATTTACAGAGTAATTTATTGAGAATTTACTGCGAATTGACTAAGAAATTTACTGATAAATTGTTAAGTTCTTCACTGGGTAATTAAGTTGGAAATTACTAAATAATTTATTGAGAATTTACTGAGTAAGTTACTAAGAATTTATTGATAATTTACTTAGACTTTATGGATTAATTTATTGAGAATTTAGTAAGTAATTTACTTAGAATTTATTGAATAATTTACTGAGAATTTATAAAGTAATTTACTGAGAATTTACAGGAAATTCACAAATTAATGTTCGAATAATTTACTGAGAATTAACAAAGCAATTCACGAATTTTTTTTTGATAATTTAATGAGTAATTCACCAAGAATTTATACAGAATTTATAGAGAATTTTCATAGAATTTATTGAAAATTTTCTGAGCAATTTATTAAATAATTTACTTAAAATTTACAGATAATTTACAAAGTAATTTATAGAGAATTTATTTAAAACTTAACGAGTAATTTATTGAGAATTTACTACGAATTTATGGAGTAATTTGCTGAATAATTTACCAAGAAATTACTTTGAATTTACCAAGAATTTATATAGAATTTTCTGAGAATTTATTGAGTAATTTACTCATAATTTACTGGTTAATTCACACAAAAAAATTCTTGTAATTTTTTGTGAATTTACTCAGAATTTTCTGATAAATTACTAAGAATTTGTTGAATAATTTATAGAGAATTTTACGTATAATTTACTGAGAAATTTCCTATGTAATTTAGTGAGAATTTACCGAGTAATTTACAGAGAATTTATCTAGTAATTTTCTGATAAATTACTGAATGATTCACTCATTAATTTACTTGTAATTTACTGAGAATTTAAGGAGCAATTTGTTGAGAATTTACTCAGTAACTTATTTAGAATTGATTAAATAATTTACTAAGAATTTACAGATAATTTACTGCGTTATTTTCTTGGAATTTACAAAGTAATTTTCTAATAATTTACTGAGTAATTTACTAAGTAATTGACTCAGAATTTTTTGAGAACTTATCGATAATTAACTGAGTAATTTACAGAGAATTTATTGAGAATTTACCGAGTAATTTACTGGGAATTTACTTAATAATTTACAGATAAATTTAGTGAGTAATTCACCGAATAATTTACTATGAATTTACTTAGTAATTTATTTAGAATTTACTCCGTAAATTACTAAGAGTTTATTGAGAATTTACTGAGAATTTGTTGAGTAATTTTCTAGGAACTTACCAATCATTTATGAAGCAATTTACTGAGTAATTTATTGAGAATTTACTGTGAACTTAATGAGTAATTTACTCATAATTTATTGAGAATTTTCTTAGAATTTATTGAGTAATTCACCGATAATTAACTGAGTAATTTATAGAGAATTTATTGAAAATTTAACGGATAATTTATTGAGAATTTACAAAGTAATTTGCTGAGTAATGTTTTAAAAAATTTATGTGAATTTACTGAGTAATTTACCAAGAATTTATACAAAATTTTCCGACAATTTACTCATAATTTACTGAGTAATTCACAAAAAAATTTCTAATGATTTTCTAAGAATTTACACAAAATTTACCATGAATTTACTGAATAATTTTCTGAGAATTTGCGTGTAATTTATTGAGAATTTTACTGAGTAATTTAATGAGAATTTACAAAGTAATTTACTAAGAATCTAGCGATTATTTACTGAGTAATTTATTGAGAATTTATTGCGAATTGACTAAGAAATTTATTGATAAATTGTTAAGTTCTTCACTGGGTAATTTAGTTGGAAATTACTAAATAATTTATTGAGAATTTACTGAGTAAGTTACTAAGAATTTATTGATAATTTACTTAGACTTTATGGATTAATTTATTGAGAATTTAGTAAGTAATTTACTTATAATTTATTGAATAATTTACTGAGAATTTATAAAGTAATTTACTGAGAATTCACAGGAAATTCACTAATTAATGCTCGAATAATTTACTGAGAATTAACAAAGTAATTCACGAATTTTTTTTTTTTGATAATTTTCTTAGAATTTATTGAAAATTTTCTGAGCAATTTATTTACAACTTATTAAATAATTTACTGAAAATTTATTGAAAACTTCACGAGTAATTTATTGAGAATTTACTATGAATTTATGGAGTAATTTGCTGAATAATTTACTAAGAAATTACTTTGAATTTACCAAGAATTTATATAGGATTTTCAGAGAATTTATTGAATAATTTACTCATAATTTACTGGTTAATTCACACAAAAAAATTCTTGTAATTTTTTGTGAATTTACTCAGAATTTTCTGATAAATTACTATGAATTTGCTGAATAATTTATAGAGAATTTTACGTGTAATTTTCTGAGAAATTTCCTGAGTAATTTAGTGAGAATTTACTAAGTAATTTACTGAGTAATTTACAGAGAATTTACCAATAATTTACTGAGTAATTTACAGAGAATTTATCTAGTAATTTACTGATAAATTACTGAGTGATTCACTCATTAATTTACTTGTAATTTACTGAGAATTTAAGGAGTAATTTATTGAGAATTTACTGAGTAATTTATTTAGAATTTATTAAATAATTTACTAAAATTTACAGATAATTTACTGCGTTATTTTCTTGGAATTTACAAAGTAATTTTCTAATAATTTACTGAGTAATTTACTAAGTAATTGACTCAGAATTTTTTGAGAACTTATCGATAATTAACTGAGTAATTTACAGAGAATTTATTGAAAATTTACCGAGTAATGTACTGGGAATTTACTTAATAATTTACAGATAAATTTAGTGAGTAATTCACTGAATAATTTACTATGAATTGACTTAGTAATTTATTTAGAATTTACTCCGTAAATTACTAAGAGTTTATTGAGAATTTACTGAGAATTTGTTGAGTAATTTTCTAGGAACTTACCAATCATTTATGAAGCAATTTACTGAGTAATTTATTGAGAATTTACTGTGAACTTAATGAGTAATTTACTCATAATTTATTGAGAATTTTCTTAGAATTTATTGAGTAATTCACCGATAATTAACCGAGTAATTTATAGAGAATTTATTGAAAATTTAACGGATAATTTATTGAGAATTTACAAAGTAATTTGCTGAGTAATGTTTTAAAAAAAATTTGTGAATTTACTGTGTAATTTACCAAGAATTTATACAAAATTTTCTGACAATTTACTCATAATTTTCTGAGTAATTCACAAAAAAATTTCTAATGATTTTCTAAGAATTTACACAGAATTTACAACGAATTTACTGAATAATTTTCTGAGAATTTGCGTGTAATTTATTGAGAATTTTACTGAGTAATTTAATGAGAATTTACAGAGTAATTTACTAAGAATCTAGCGATAATTTACTAAGTAATTTATTGAGAATTTACGGCGAATTGACTAAGAAATTTACTGATAAATTGTTAAGTTCTTCACTGGGTGATTTAGTTGGAAATTACTAAATAATTTATTGAGAATTTACTGAGTAAGCTGCTAAGAATTTATTGATAATTTACTTAGACTTTATGGATTAATTTATTGAGAATTTAGTAAGTAATTTACTTAGAATTTATTGAATAATTTACTGAGAATTTATAAAGTAATTTACTGAGAATTCACAGGAAATTTACTAATTAATGCTCGAATAATTTACTGAGAATTAACAAAGTAATTCACGAATATTTTTTTTTTTGATAATTTTATGAGTAATTCACCAAGAATTTATACAGAATTTCTTGAGAATTTTCTTAGAATTTATTGAAAATTTTCTGAGCAATTTATTTACAATTTATTAAATAATTTACTGAAAAATTACAGATAATTTACAAAGTAATTTATAGAGAATTTATTGAAAACTTAACGAGTAATTTATTGAGAATTTACTACGAATTTATGAAGTGATTTGCTGAATAATTTACCAAGAAATTACTTTGAATTTACCAAGAATTTATGTAGAATTTTCTGAGAATTTATTGAGTAATTTACTCATAATTTACTGATTAATTCAGGAAAAAAAATTCTTGTAATTTTTTGTGAATTTACTCAGAATTTTCTGCTAAATTACTAAGAATTTGCTGAATAATTTAGAAAGAATTTTAAGTGTAATTTAGTGAGAATTTGCTAAGTAATTTACTGTGTAATTTACAGAGAATTTACCAATAATTCACTGTGTAATTTATAGAGAATTTGTCTAGTAATTTACTGATAAATTAATGAATGATTCACTCATTAATTTACTTGTAATTTACTGAGAATTTAAGAAGTAATTTATTGAGAATTTATTCAGTAATTTATTTAGAATTTATTAAATAATTTACTAAGAATTTAAAGATAATTTACTACGCTATTTTCTTAGAATTTACAAAGTAATTCTCTAATAATTTACTGAGTAATTTACTAAGTAATTGACTCAGAATTTTTTGAGAACTTATCGATAATTAACTAAGTAATTTACAGATAATTTATTGAGAATTTACCGAGTAATTTACTGGGAATTTACTTAGTAATTTACAGATAAATTTAGTGAGTAATTCACCGAATAATTTACTATGAATTTACTAAGTAATTTATTTTTAATTTACTGAGTAAATTACTAAGAGTTTATTGAGAATTTACTGAGAATTTGTTGAGTAATTTTGTCACGACCCCAAACCGCCCCTAGTAGTTTGGTGCCGTGATGGCCAGTAATCCGAGATTACCGAAGGCCATCTTTCAAAATTTTAACATAATCAGAGTATAATAAACGGGGCTCACAAATGCGGAAGCAATAAATTACAATGCAAGTAGTCCATAAGAGCAGTGCATAAATCCGATGATATGGCATACATCTTTACAAGCTTTACAATTTGAATACAACAAAGTAAAATACGTATTACATCTTGATTAAAAGGCTTCTCGAGCCGACATATACAAAATACAGTGAATACAAGCCAAGAAGCATGATTTTCAAGATTTGCTGACGTAAAACACAAAACAAAGCCGACCAAAAATCAAGGATCCCAAATAGTCTTTCAAAACACATTCTAGGCGTCGGCGACGTCCTGCTCGTCACCTACATATATATAGAGAGGGTGAGTTTGGAAACTCAGTGAATGGTACTGGTAATAAAGGTTTTGCATGAATATAGCCGAAGTCTTTCCAAAACAAAACATGCCAAAACCATACAATATTAGCCGAGATCCTTACAGAACCAAAACACGTCAAAACTTTATCAAACAAGGGATGAACCGTATTCATCTATCAAAGTCTTACAAGTCTCAAGGGATGCTTACTGACGTCGGCAAAACACAAATCAAGCTTTATCAAAACAAGTCCACGCGGTAACCCGTCAATGGCAAAACAAGGACTGCACGATCCGTAATCGATTAGTCGAAAGTACTGCGAAACTTTATAGTCCTCCAGCACAAGGGACTTGTGTTACTTAAGCCCGTAGCTCTTTTTAACACGATGGTCTTGTGTTACTTAGGCCCGTAGCCCGCTTTAACACGATAGTCTTCTCAAGAAAGGACCGTATCCTTTTATACTTAGTGCTGCGAAGTTTAGAGTCCTCCAGCACAAGGGACTTTTATACTTGGTACTGCGAAAGTTTAGAGTCCTTCAGTACAAGGGACCTTTTCAAGAATGTCATCAAAACAAAGCTTATACTTGATACATCAACAGAGCTATTCATTCATGCTTAGCAAATACTTTCGTCAAAACAAAGCAAAGCAAGATTTATCAAAACAATATAACATAGCTTTATTAAAAGCACCACTCACTTAGTTCTCCTCGGGCGCAGGCTCAAAGCAAGGATCAAGGACCTACAATCACATGGCAATTACATTCTCAAAACAAGCTTTATATGCATGCAAATGATCTCGGCATTCTCACCAGGTCCAAGTCAAAAGCAAAGCAAAACATGCTGGGAGTTTAAACATTGCTCCCGTCTCATGAAAACACACATTGGGTACCAACCAAGTCTTTGCCGAGGTTCCACACCTCCTTGCCGAGGTGTGGTCCTGATGGCCTCATTCAAAAGCAAAGTCGGGAAAAACATGGTTTCCTTTTGAAGAACATGAAAAGCATGATGAACATGATCATGAGAAGGATGAATGCAAGATCGTAACTTGTTACAAAATCGGAGATTTCATGCCATGAGTTCAAAACAGGGACCTGGGCACCCATACAAGAAGATCATGCAAGAACAAACACGAAAACATGGTTCTTGTTCCAAACTTTCGAATCAAAACGAGATTGTTCTTCAAGAACACATGAATACTATTTTTCTCTTCCAAAACCAACTTCAAATCGATGCATGACATGCAAAACAGATCCGATCATGCAATGCAGCTAGATGATCAATGAGAACAACAAGAGTAGGTTAAGATTCTAACCTCGAAACTCGAATCCAACGGTTCAAACCTCGAAGATCAAGCTTGGAAGATCTATCCTCACTCAAGAACTTCTCCTCCTTTCTCAAGAGCTTCTCTCTCTAAAGGCAAAGATTTGAGACAAAATGATTTGTTTCTAGGTCTGCCGGCTGTCTTAACAATCAACTCGGACACGTGGCGCTATCGGGTTGGTTCAACTCAAAAGGTGATTGATTGATAAGACAAGTCTATGACAAAGCGATGCAGCAAGCTAGGGCAAGACACATCGGCAAGTAATAACATCGGCTAAAGTCAAAGCTTCGGCAACAGGATAACAAAAGACATCGGCTAGGGAGGACGACACTTGACTAAGCTGTGCCACACCTTGGCCGGGGTGTGCCACACCTCGGTCTAGGCCATACCTGCCCAAGGACAAGGATCACTAAGTGCAAAACATCTCGGCAACATATAGCAATCCCGGTTTTCCCTTTACTGTTCTGTTGTATTCCGGACTCGGTTCCGTGGAGTTGGTAGTGATATCTATCTTGTTGTCGTCCTTTAATTCCACTTGATTGAGTTTTAGGATGTTTTGGGGAGAATTGTTACAGGTGGGTTAAGTCTTAGTCTTTATCCTTGTCGCCCAGGTTTTTGGTGTTACGCTCGAGCGGGTCATTCTGCGCTCGAGCAGAGTTTGGTTTCTAGTCTAGCGCTTGAGCGGGTGTTCTGGCGCTCGAGCGGAGATTGCACACTTCCAGTAATTCGGGTTTCTGCAAAACTTCTGCAGATGTGATTTCTGCGCTCGAGCGGGTTTCTTTACGCTCGAGCGGTGGCGCTCGAGCGGGTTTGTTGGCGCTCGAGCGGGTAGTGCTTCCAGAGTATAAGTTCTGGGAGGGGGAAATCCACGCTCGAGCGGACTAGTTTTCGCGCTCGAGCGGATGTACTTTATTCTTGTGTCTTGGCGCTCGAGCGGGCATTATTGCGCTCGAGCGTGTCCAGGTTTTTGTTCTTGGCGCTCGAGCGTCGTGTTCTCCGCTCGAGCGGGTCATACGTATATGAGTTATCCGCTGGGTGATTTCAAATCACTTTTTGCTTTTCTTTCTCTCTCCTGCTTTTTCTAAAAACCATTTTTGAGAGCCTCTCTCTCTAGATACTCCCTTCTCTCTAGGGTTTGATCTAGTTAGAGTGTCCTCCTTCTCTTCGGCCTTTGTAAAAGTTGTGTTGATCGTCGAGGGCGTCGTTATAACCTGAAAATCTCGGTCTTTGGAGCACTTTGGTTTTGGTCTCTTCTCCATCCGAGCTCTAACTTCGAGGTAGGGAGGTAGGGATAACCTACTCCTTACTATGAGCTTTGTCTTTAAATTTTAGTATTTTGAGATGTTGGGAAAGGTTTGATAATTTTGCGAAACTTCGGGGCCTTTGCGTAAATTTTATAAAAGTTGGGGTTTTTATTTATATAAGACCTAAATGTATCTTTGACATGGGAAAGTGGAATTAATGTTGAAACATTAATGAAAATGGAACCTAAGGGTTGTAATGTGAATTATGGAAAATGACCTAATTACATTGTTTGATTAATTGGGATAATTAATTGTGAGAAATGAGGAAATGAAGTGAAATCGTTGAGATTGGGAAGGCATGGGGTTAAAGGGTGTAGTTGGATTGCTTATCGCTCACCTAATTGAAATATTGATTATACATCCATTGTTGCATTTATTTTCTGTATAGAAATAACTGCTTTGGGCTATCGGTGGAGGATAGTCGTGATTGTTGTAGACAATGCATGATGATTAGGCAAACTGTAACTGATCACTGGAATGTGTCATTGAGATTGACGATTGAAAGAATACATTAAATTTATGTATTGTGTGAGGATGTGCATAATTGTTGTTTATATGCATTGTGTTGTGTTGGAGGAGATAGGGGATGTACTCCACGGTTTAGGGGAAGATAGGGGATGGACCTCTAAACCGGATGTGTTGGGAGGAGATAGGGGATGGACTCCATAGATAGAGCTTATATGCTTATCTATTAATGTGTTGACAGAGCTCATATGCTTGTCATTGGAAGTGTGATAGTGCTCATATGCATATCTGTGGAAGTGATGATATAGCTTGTATGCTTATCTGTTGTTGTGTGATATAGCTAGTATGCTTATCTAATATGAAATGGGAAGTGTTTGATATGAGTTACTGCCTCATATGAGTTGTTTGGCCAGGTTCTGAGCCATGGTTGAAATTTGAGAATTGAAAGGAATTGGAAAATGAGTTGTAATATGAACTTGTATATCATGAAAATGTAATATGTGATAAGGGAAGGTATCAGTGTTGACCATCTATCAACTGCTAATCTTTTAGTCATTGTTCATATTTGGTTTAGTGTATTTCTACTGGGCTGTGGCTCACCCTATATGGGAATATCATTTTCAGGTACAGGTAGCATGCCACCTCCAAGGACATAGCTTGGGAGGCTAGAGGCGGACACACTTTGTCGCTTTATTTTTTATGTGTTACATGTAAATTCAAGCCAAGGGCTTAATGTGTAAATGAGTTAGTACTCTTTTGTTGTAACCAAGTGTTAACTTGGAAAGCTGTAAGCCATTAGGGCATTTGCTTTTGTCGTTAACATGTAATACTTTTTGTAATGAAACTCTGATAAATGAAAGAATGTGGAACCTTTTACATATCAATGCATGTCTTTATTGATGGGTTTAATGTTGTTATTTTGAGGGCGTTACACAACAAGCCCGGAGTGAAGATGGGGTCGACCAAGTGGTTCCAAAACAATTCTAAGTACAAAGGTTCAGAGGTGAACTAAGCTCAAGATGACCTCGGCCACACACCAAGCAAGGAACAAAATCATGCAAGCAACACTTTAACAAAACAAGGCAATGCGAAGCTTTCAAAACAACATAACAAGACAAGATCATGCATGAATGTATGCAAGTATGACAAGAGTAAGGTGAGGGTTGCTACAGTCTACCCCTCTTAAAGAAGTTTGGTCCCCAAACTTAAATTACCTTGCTTTGTAAACAACTCCGGGTAACGGATTCTCACATCTTCTTCCTTCTCCCACGTGGCTTCTATGCCATAATGCTCCTTCCATTCGACCTTCACCATTAGTATCGATTTGTTTCTCAACTGCCTCACTTGTCTGTCAATAATCCCCATTGGCTTCTCCTCGTAGCCCAAATCCTCATTAACCGTAATCCATGAATGATCAATTATATGTAGTGGGTCTCGGATGTACTTTCTCAACATCGAAACATGGAACACATTGTGGACTTGGCTTAAATCTGGTGGCAAAGCAAGTCTGTAGGCAACGGGGTTAATTCTCTCAAGAATCTCAAACGGTCCAATATACCGAGGTGCTAATTTACCTTTCTTTCCAAATCTGGAAACTCTTTTCATTGGTGAAACTTTCAGGAATACATGATCCCCAACTTCGAATGCTAACTCATTCCTTCTCTGGTCGGCGTAGCTCTTTTGTCGGCTCTGGGCAGTTTTAATCCTCTGTTGGATAAGTTTAATCTTCTCTGTTGTTACTTGAATCAATTCGGGACCAAGCAGAGCTCTGTCTCCAACTTCGGTCCAACATATCGGCGACCTACACTTTCTTCCGTACAAGGCTTCATACGGTGCCATGCCAATGCTAGCTTGGTAACTGTTGTTGTAAGCGAATTCTACTAAGGGCAAGTGCGCTCCCCAACTTCCTAGGAAGTCCAATACACAAAGCCTAAGCATATCTTCAAGTGTCTGAATTGTCCTCTCTGTCTGCCCATCCGTCTGGGGATGGAAAGCTGTACTAAACCTCAGCTCGGCTCCGAAAGCCCTCTGTAGACTCTGCCAAAATCTAGAAACAAATTTAGGATCTCGGTCTGACACAATTGACATCGGCACTCCATGAAGTCTAACAGTCTCGTTCATATATAACAAGGCAAGTTGTTCGGCGTTGTAGGTAGTCTTAACAGGTAGAAAGTGTGCTGACTTAGTTAATCTATCAACAACAACCCAAATCGAATCCATACCTTTCGGTGTCTTCGGCAAACCAATCACAAAATCCATGGAGATGTGTTCCCATTTCCACTCAGGAATCAGCAAAGGTTGAAGAAGTCCTGCTGGCCTTTGATGTTCTGCTTTCACTTGTTGACAATGCAAACATTGGGACACGAATTCGGCTATCTCTCTCTTCATATTTGGCCACCAAAACGTCTGTTTCACATCCTGATACATCTTAGTGTTCCCTGGATGAACAGCAAACTTGGAACCGTGAGCTTCCTGCAAAATCCTCCTTTTCAACTATGGGATGTCGGCCACGCATAACCTTCCTTCAAACTTAAGCACTTGATTTTCGATGGTATACCCTGATCTCGGCTTTGTGACAATCTCCTCGGCTACTTTCTTGAAGAATTTATCCTCCATCTGTCTTGTCTTTACTTCATTAACAATAGTCGGTTCCACTGTTATCATGGTCAAACACGCCAAATTTCCATCTGACTTTCTGCTCAAAGCGTCGGCTACACTGTTAGCTTTACCCGGGTGATATTGAATTTGCATATCATAGTCTTTCAACAACTCAAGCCACCTTCTCTGTCTCAAATTCAATTCCTTCTGAGTGAACAGGTACTTTAAACTTTTATGATCTGTAAAAACCTGACAAGAAGCTCCATACAAATAGTGACGCCAAATCTTTAAAGCAAAAACCATGGCCGCTAATTCTAAGTCATGGGTAAGATAGTTCTTCTCATGGGGTTTCAACTGACGAGATGCATAAGCTATAACCTTACCCCCTTGCATTAACACACAACCCAAGCCCTTATGTGAAGCATCGCTATAGATATGAAATTCTTCGTTACCTGATGGAAGTACGAGTACTGGTGCTGTAACTAACCTCGTCTTCAGTTCTTGGAAAGCTGACTCCCGATCTTTAGTCCATTCATACAGTGTTCCTTTCTTAGTCAATTACGTCAATGGAATTGCAATCCTTGAGAAATCCTTCACAAACTTTCTCTAATAACCTGCCAAACCTAGAAAACTACGAATCTCGGATACGTTAGTCAGCCTCGGCCAATTTACTACGGCTTCAATTTTGCTAGGATCAACCGAGATACCCTCTTCATTAATCACATGACCCAAAAATGAGATAGTAGGAAGCCAAAACTCACACTTGTTAAACTTAGCATACAATTTCCGGTCTCTCAAAATCCGTAAGGCAAGTCTCAAGTGATTTTCATGTTCAGCTTTACTCTTGGAGTAGATCAATATATCATCAATGAAGACAACTACAAACTCATCTAAATATGGCTTGAAGACTCTATTCATTAAATCTATAAATGCAGCAGGGGCATTGGTCACTCCAAAAGGCATAACTAAAAACTCGTAGTGGCCATATCTTGTTCGAAAAGCAGTCTTCTCCACATCTTCGGCTTTAACTTTAAGCTGGTGGTAGCCAGACCTAAGGTCAATCTTAGAAAAGACTCGTGCTCCTTGTAATTGGTCAAGCAAATCATCAATCCTAGGTAGTGGGTACTTGTTCTTAATGGTGACCTTATTAAGTTCTCTATAATCGATACAAAGACGGAGTGTGCCATCCTTTTTCTTAACAAATAAAACAGGTGCTCCCCATGGTGAAGTGCTCGGCCTAATAAATCCCTTATCCAACAATTCTTGTAATTGCAGTTTCAATTCCCTAAGTTCAGCTGGGGCCATTCTGTAGGGTGTTTTGGAGATCGGCTGGGTTCCCGGCATGATATCAACAGTAAATTCTATCTCTCTATCGGCCAAGTGGCCAGGCAATTCGTTTGGGAAGACGTCGGGGAATTCACTAACAACTGGGATGTCGGCTAAATTAACACTTCCATTCTGATCGCTCAGTATACTACACAGGTAGCCTCGACACCCTTTCTGAATTAACTTATAGGCTTTAATGGACGAAATCAAGTAAGGTGGGGGCACTATCCCTTTACCCTGGAAAATAACCTCGGTTAGGTTTGGGGGTCTCAGTGTGACACTTTTCGAAACACAATTAATAGATGCATGATTTGCGACTAACCAATCCATTCCCAGTATAACATCAAAATGAGTTATGTCTAGAGGCATTAAATCTACTAGTAATTCAGCATTCTTGATCACAACAACACATGCTCTATAGATGGATGCAACAATCATAGATCTCCCAGATGGAGTAGACACAGATAACACATAATCAAGGGGCTCTAGTTCTCTATCAATTTTCTCGGCAAATTTAGCAGATACAAATGAATGCGTAGAACCCGAATCAATTAACACATAAGCATCTTGGGAGCAAATTAGGAGTATACCTGACACCACTGTCTCAGCATTCTGTGTGTCCCCTGGTACTAGCGCAAATACTCTGCCCTGTCTCATCTGTCCTTTTCCAACATTACCCTTCTGGGCGGAACCTGAGGTACTCTCACCTTTCTTGTTGTTATCAGCTTTGGTCTTAGGGCAATCTTTCACATAATGACCCACTTCGCCGCATTCATAACAAGCTCCAGACGTCCGACGACAGACTCCGAAATGTTGCTTCCCACAATCCGAACACGTCGGCTTAGCACTACCTTCCTGCCTTAGGTTACCAGCACTGCCCATGTTCGTTCTCTTCTTGGTGTCCAGCTGTGCTTGGCGATTGTCGTAGTTCTGTCTCTTCCGCTGGTTCTCCCCCGAGCTCTGGTATCGATTCAGGTTAGCTTCGGCCTGAATGGCTTTGTCCAATACTTCGGCGTAAGTCGGCATATTGTGCAAGTTAACCCGATCTTGAATCGGTCCGCGAAGCCCACTCTCGAACTTTCTGGCCTTCATGTATTCATCGTTGGCCATGTGAGGTGCAAACCTCGACAATTCAGTAAAAGCGCGGTCGTATTACGCCACTGTTCGGTTGCCTTGCGTCAAAGTATGAAATTTGGTAGCCTTGCGGTTTCGAACACTTAGGGGAAAGTGTTTGTTATAGAACAACTCTAAGAATCGGGTCCAGGCCAGATCTGGATTGCTCTCTCGAACCATCATCCACCATCTGCGAGCGTCATCATCTAAGGTAAATGCTGCCAACGTCACCTTCTGAGCGTCGGTGCTAGGAAAGATCTCGAACAACTTTTCCATTTCCAAAACCCACGCCTCAGCCTTCATCGGCTCTATACCCCCAGAGAATCTTGGTGGTTTCATCTTCTTGAACTCCCTGATCAAAGCTATTGTGCCGTCCCCATATAAGGCTGGCTGCGGGGGAACTTGCGGCACTGGAGGAGGTGGAGGCGGAACTACATTTCGGCCGTTGGTCTGCTCGGCCTGAGTCGACGTAGCACTAGCGTACTGTTGTCTAGTTTGCCTCAACTCGCGGGCCAAACCTTCAACTAATCTTTCCAGTCTGTCCATTCTGTCTTCGGGCTGATCCCGGCCAATTGGAGGTCTACCTCTCCTCATAATGCTATGGGCATGTAAAGTGTGACTTTAAAACAAATAAGCAAATAACCACGTAGGCAAGTAACAAACAGGTATGTCAAGACAATGCACACCTCATTCAAATAGCAAGCACCATAATGCAATCCTAACATCTTTCTAAGGGAAATCCTATGCTCTTTTAGGACTCAAGGTGTGTGAATAACGTATACTGAGGAACTTGTGCTCTGATACCATTCTGTCACGACCCCAAACCGCCCCTAGTAGTTTGGTGCCGTGATGGCCAGTAATCCGAGATTACCGAAGGCCATCTTTCAAAATTTTAACATAATCAGAGTATAATAAACGGGGCTCACAAATGCGGAAGCAATAAATTACAATGCAAGTAGTCCATAAGAGCAGTGCATAAATCCGATGATATGGCATACATCTTTACAAGCTTTACAATTTGAATACAACAAAGTAAAATACGTATTACATCTTGATTAAACGGCTTCTCGAGCCGACATATACAAAATACAGTTAATACAAGCCAAGAAGCATGATTTTCAAGATTTGCTGACGTAAAACACAAAACAAAGCCGACCAAAAATCAAGGATCCCAAACAGTCTTTCAAAACACATTCTAGGCGTCGACGATGTCCTGCTCGTCACCTACATATATATAGAGAGGGTGAGTTTGGAAACTCAGTGAATGGTTGTAACAAGCCCGCGGGGGACCTCGCTACAGCTCGGACTCGACTTTGTAGTCACGGTTCTAAGTCTGAACCAAAGAGTCCAAATCCGGCAAATCGTTTTGAGAAAAACAAATTTTTGAAAGAAGTGCCAAACATGGACTGCTTTGCCAGATACAAAGTCGCCACCTAAATATTTTTTAATGGGAAATTTAGGAAACCCTGACTCGGTGCCAAAGGCCACGTGTCCGTCATCACCAAAGTTGCCTCGGCTCGGGAACTTGGGTACGATTGGGGAAGGTCACTTCGTGAGCACCCCCGCTCGCCCGGTCAAAGACCGGCCTCTACTAACCATGATATCAATTTTTGAAAACATTGTATGTTCTTATTCCGGTTATTAGCCTAGGTTACTATGTGATGCTCGCAGCATATAAATATAGACTGGGTCATCCAAATTGGAACAAAACATTTCATGCTTATTTATTTGAAAATGGTTTGATGGTGCTACCCGCAGGTAGGCTAAGACACGGATTTGCCACCCTCGGGTGGGCTTAGAAAACATGATTTTGCCACTATCTAGTGGGCTTAAAACACACATTTGATGAATTATTCCAATTCAAATAACCCAACCTTCACCCACAGGCATTCAGGCAGTTATATCACATTAGCAATTAGCCTCACGGTAAGCATGCTATTCATGGCAGTCACTCACACGCATGCAAGGATGCTAAAGCATAAAGCTTACCGAGTACTCCAAGCCAAAATAGGAATTCATTAGAAATCATGCATGATCCTAACTATACAGAAATGCCTAAGGCAACACATGCAAAATGCAATTTTAACAGGCTCGGCTATTCTAGGATGGCATATGAGATGTTACAACTATCATGTATTCAACTTTGAAATTGAAAGTACAATGCAGTTAGTATGATGCGCCGAGCCCGGTGAATGCAATACAGATGAATGATGCAAACATGCTGTCATACTATATGCTAAATTAAATATGCCCTAATCTAACCATCATGAGCGGATAAATAAAAGGGAAGAAAGACGTGGGCTTGGAAGACATACATCACACTCACGCACACTTATTACAGTTGTGCCCTCGCGCAGAGGATCCGAATAAATATACAGTCCCAATATTACAGTCCCGAATAAAAGAATGTTACAGCCCAAAATATTACAGAATCCTAATTAATTAACAAATTAACTAAGAAAGCAAATAAAACTGGCGTGCAAGCCAGGACTGCCTTGCTTCTGATGGATAATGCATGTCCGGATTGTCTTGCGCGGAAATCCACCGGAATGCCCCGATTAGCCTCTGTTTACATCTGTTCTTGAAATGCGTGCCAAGCCCCAAAAAGTTGCTGATTCCTGATTTTGCTGCAACAGAGAGCAGGAAAGGGGCATAGCAATGTATTTGCACAGATATATGCATGTCTCGAACCTCGTGCCACCAATCACGCATACCGAGGCATGATGGCCGAGGAGTCGAAATGCACAACTCAATATAGGATGAATGCACATGAAACTACAGCTAAAACCTAACTCCATCATGGATAATCCGGAGTGTCGGTGACTGGGGAATTGAGACACATTTCGTCACTCGGAGTACGAAATGTACCTCGTTTCCCGTGCCCGAGCTAACTCCTATTCCGGACACGATGCAATATGCATGATATGCATGAAATGCAACTAATATACAATCCTAACATACACAATGCTATGGAATGACATGCCACGAAATACGTGCACACGGGCACGCAAATCGAGAAAATGACATGTCTCGAAATGCGTGCACGCGGGCACGCAAACCGAGGCGATGATATGTGTCTCGAAATGCGTGCACGCGAGCACGCAAACCGAGGCGATGATATGTGTCTCGAAATGCGTGCACGCGGGCACACAAACCGAGGCGATGACAGAATGCAATGAGAATGAGATGCCTCGAAGTGTGTGCACACGGGCACGCAAACCGAGGCAATGACAAAATATGATGAAATGATATGGAAATGACAAATGGGCTTATACCAACATGAGTGAGCCTCAGCCACACTCACATGGGATGCCAGCGGATAAAAATGAGGTGCCTCGAAATGCGTGCACACGGGCACGCAAACCGAGGCAATGACAAAATATGGTGAAATGATAAGGAAATGACAAATGGGCTTATACCAACATGAGTGAGCCTCAGCCACACTCACATAGGATGCCAGCAGATAAAAAAGGAGTGCCTCGAAATGCGTGCACACGGGCACGCAAACCGAGGCAATGACAAAATATGGTGAAATGATATGGAAATGACAAATGGGCTTATACCAACATGAGTGAGCCTCAGCCACACTCACATGGGATGCCAGCGGATAAAAATGAAGTGCCTCGAAATGCGTGCACACGGGCACGCAAACCGAGGCGATGACAGAATGTGATGAAATGATAAGGAAATGACAAATGGGCTTATACCAACATGAGTGAGCCTCAGCCACACTCACATGGGATGCCGGCGGATGAAAATGAGGTGCCTCGAAATGCGTGCACACGGGCACGCAAACCGAGGCAATGCAAAAATGCGATGTAATGACATGAAAATGATAGCAATCATTCTAATGGAATTTTAGCAGTAAAATATGGGGGAAAACAGCCCCGAAATGAGGCGAAATGACATGAAATGCATGGAATTGTCCCGAAATGCAACATTAGGCACCCGAAATGGCCTATAGCTATGCCAAACATGCACAATATGGACATGCAATGCAAATACAGAAGCTAGACAGTCCCGAAAAAGGCACTTTCACAGTTATAAACATGGCCAAACAGCAAGCATAGGTATGGCAAAAATGGCATGCAAGAATAGGGGCCAAAAGAAGGGTAATGAAGCAAGTGATATAAGCAAAACCCAAACTGAAAAATTTCCTTCTACAACACTGAAGAGAGACCAAAAATATGAATATTTACAGTATATGGAAGCCTCAAAATCAGTATACAAACATGATAGAAATGTGATGCAAAATAAGGCTCAAAAGTGGCTATAACATGAGGTATACAAAATAATCACCAAACAGCCAAAGACCCTTAATAAAACATGTAGAATGGACCAAAATAAGCACTTTTCTAGAACTGTAAAATGGCCAAAAACAAAAGCATGGTAGGCTAACTAAACATGCAAGAATGGGGAATAAAAGAGGGATATAACATGAAGTGACCTATGGAATCCCCAAACCATGAAAGGACCTAAATGAAACATGAATTATGGACCAAAATAAGGACTTTTTCAGTTCGGACCAAGGTCCAAAAACAGAAGCAAAGGGGGCTACCAATTTATGCAAAAATGGGGCCAAATAAGGGATATAACTACAAGTGACACATGGAAACACCAAACAATGTTGAGCCCTTCTCCAATGTTGAAGAGGGGCTCAAAATAAGCCTAATATTAGTTTACAACATACTCGAAAACAAATTGCTCATGGGCCAAAAATAGCATGCAAAATTGTTACATACAAGAGGATCAATGAAGCAAGTGTGTCATGGAGGGCTCAAACAGGATTGAGCCCTTAATGAAAAGTGAAGTTGAGCTCAAAAGAGGGCCCTTTCCAGTTAGGTCCGGAGCTTGAAACAAAAAGCAAGTGGGGCTTACAAATAGATCAAGAAAAAGGGTCAAAATGAAGAAAAGGTTACTCACCCTTGAAGACTCAAACTTTTGTTGCTTCTTGGATGAATTTGCAGCTTCTTTTGCCTTTGAGAAACCTTCCTTGTTGCTGGAAATGAGGTGGTGGTGGTAGAGCTTGGTGGTGTAGAAGGAATGAAGGTTAGGGACTTAGGGTTTTTTGAAGAATTGAGAAGGAAGAAGATGGAGTTGGCTATGGAAGCTTGAAGGAGAGTTTTTCTAACCTCTCTAATGCATGTTGGCAGCTGGTTATATGGACCAAAAGGAGGGTGTAAAGGTGGGGCATAAAGGAGAGCAAAATTCCCCCAAAAGGGTCCCCCCGGATGTAGATATTTTTGGGAGAAAACCAAGGCACAGCTGGAATGCACTCAACCTGAAGAAGCAGGCCGGCCTATCACTTTTGCTCCAGGTGGCCGGCCGGCCACTTAACATAGCCGGCCGGCTAGATCAAAGAAAAAAACGGCCGGCCGGCCAGAAAAAGTGGCCGGCCACCCCCTAGGATGAAGCCCCAGAAGTTAGCTTTCCAATGGCGCAAACCTTGCATTAAAATTCCTCCTGTAGAAAAAGTTATGCCCCTTTCCGTGAAGCCGCGCAGATTCAGTCCAAGCGGACTTCAACCAACCACATCTCTCCCCCCCGGACTTGGACTTGGGAGATTCTTGAGTGCAAAATGAAGCCCCGGAAGTAAGATTTCCAATGGTGGTGGCCTCATAACTTAATTCCTCTTGTGCAAAGAGTTACGCCCGTTTCGGTGAAGCCGCGCAGCTTTTTCTCCTTCCCGGATTCATGCTGAACCACTTTTGACCAAAAAGAAGTTGGCTTTTCGGCAAAATTACTGGCCTCCCACCAACTTTTGGTGTCCTCCCATGTGTGTAGATCACATATATGTGGTTTGGGGTTGGCAACAGTGACTCCAGGGTGTTCAACATTGCATTTGAAGAGGAGGGGCAAAAATGGAAAGAAAAATTAATGGCCGGCCATAAACTTTTAGGATCCTCCCAAGTGTGTAGATCACAAATATGTGGTTGAAAGTTGGCAACACTAACCCCAGGGTGTTCAACATTGGCCCAGAAGAGAGGGGTAAAAAAGTAATTTTACAATTACTGGCCGGCCATGGGTTTTTAGGGTCCTCCCAGGTGTGTAGATCACAAATATGTGGTTGAAAGTTGGCAACACTAACCCCAGGGTGTTCAACATTGGCCCGGAAGTCAGAAAAACGGGCGCCGGGAGGCTCCGGAGGAGAGATAACTGGTTGCCGCAACAATTACTAGCCTCCCACCCTTCAGTGACCTTCCTGGTGATAAAACAGAGGTACCTGCCAAAAATGAACGAAAACCGATGCAAAACGAATGTTCGGGGGCCAAAACACGCAGTTCGGGGCCCCGGAAACTGCCCGTTAAACACCGAAAGTGGCGTTCGGCCACGAAGTGGGTTTCTCAGACCCCAGTGTCCCTCAAAAGGGAGAAAATAAGATGTATGCCAAAAATCAGAGCAAACGGAGATGGTTAGGCGGTCCCGAACCGAGGCACACGGCCTGACGGCTCCGAAAACTGGAAACCGGGCTCCGAAATGGGAAAAATGGTCTACGGCCACCAAATGTAGCCCACGGGCATTGAGAGATAGTCTACGGGACCTCTCCCTTCCCTCAGGAAAAGAAACAGAGAAAACCGAGTCTGGTTCGCAAACCGAGACAAGGCACAGAAGAGGGTTCGGAAATCCGGAGGCGGGGCTCGCAGCCAAGACTCTGAAACTTCTGAACGAGCACATTATGCAATATCACCAAGTGCTCAACTGGTGACGTCTGAGTCTCAAGGTCGGTCAAAAATGGGGTGTCTACAATGGTACTGGTAATAAAGGTTTTGCATGAATATAGCCGAAGTCTTTCCAAAACAAAACATGCCAAAACCATACAATATTAGCCGAGATCCTTACAGAACCAAAACACGTCAAAACTTTATCAAACAAGGGATGAACCGTATTCATCTATCAAAGTCTTACAAGTCTCAAGGGATGCTTACTGACGTCAGCAAAACACAAATCAAGCTTTATCAAAACAAGTCCACGCGGTAACCCGTCAATGGCAAAACAAGGACTGCACGATCCGTAATCGATTAGTCGAAAGTACTGCGAAACTTTATAGTCCTCCAGCACAAGGGACTTGTGTTACTTAAGCCCGTAGCTCTTTTTAACACGATGGTCTTGTGTTACTTAGGCCCGTAGCCCGCTTTAACACGATAGTCTTCTCAAGAAAGGACCGTATCCTTTTATACTTAGTGCTGCGAAAGTTTAGAGTCCTCCAGCACAAGGGACTTTTATACTTGGTACTGCGAAAGTTTAGAGTCCTCCAGTACAAGGGACCTTTTCAAGAATGTCATCAAAACAAAGCTTATACTTGATACATCAACAGAGCTATTCATTCATGCTTAGCAAATACTTTCGTCAAAACAAAGCAAAGCAAGATTTATCAAAACAGTATAACATAGCTTTATTAAAAGCACCACTCACTTAGTTCTCCTCAGGCGTAGGCTCAAAGCAAGGATCAAGGACCTACAATCACATGGCAATTACATTCTCAAAACAAGCTTTATATGCATGCAAATGATCTCGACATTCTCACCAGGTCCAAGTCAAAAGAAAAGCAAAACATGCTGGGAGTTTAAACATTGCTCCCGTCTCATGAAAACACACATTGGGTACCAACCAGGTCTTTGCCGAGGTTCCACACCTCCTTGCCGAGGTGTGATCCTGATGGCCTCATTCAAAAGCAAAGTCGGGAAAAACATGGTTTCCTTTTGAAGAACATGAAAAGCATGATGAACATGATCATGAGAATGATGAATGCAAGATCGTAACTTGTTACAAAATCGGAGATTTCATGCCATGAGTTCAAAACAGGGACCTGGGCACCCATACAAGAAGATCATGCAAGAACAAACACGAAAACATGGTTCTTGTTCCAAACTTTCGGATCAAAACGAGATTGTTCTTCAAGAACACATGAATACTATTTTTCTCTTCCAAAACCAACTTCAAATCGATGCATGACATGCAAAACAGATCCGATCATGCAATGCAGCTAGATGATCAATGAGAACAACAAGAGTAGGTTAAGATTCTAACCTCAAAACTCGAATCCAACGGTTCAAACCTCGAAGATCAAGCTTGGAAGATCTATCCTCACTCAAGAACTTCTCCTCCTTTCTCAAGAGCTTCTCTCTCTAAAGGCAAAGATTTGAGACAAAATGATTTGTTTCTAGGTCTGCCGGCTGTCTTAACAATCAGCTCGGACACGTGGCGCTATCGGGTTGGTTCAACTCAAAAGGTGATTGATTGATAAGACAAGTCTATGACAAAGCGTATGCAGCAAGCTAGGGCAAGACACATCGGCAAGTAATAACATCGGCTAAAGTCAAAGCTTCGGCAACAGGATAACAAAAGACATCGACTAGGGAGGACGACACTTGACTAAGCTGTGCCACACCTTGGCGGGGGTGTGCCACACCTCGGTCTAGGCCATACCTTCCCAAGGACAAGGATCACTAAGTGCAAAACATCTCGGCAACAAGCCCGGAGTGAAGATGAGGTCGACCAAGTGGTTCCAAAACAATTCTAAGTACAAAGGTTCAGAGGTGAACTAAGCTCAAGATGACCTCGGCCACACACCAAGCAAGGAACAAAATCATGCAAGCAACACTTTAACAAAACAAGGCAAGGCGAAGCTTTCAAAACAACATAACAAGACAAGATCATGCATGAATGTATGCAAGTATGACAAGAGTAAGGTGAGGGTTGCTACAAATTTTCTAGGAACTTACCAATCATTTATGAAGCAATTTACTGAGTAATTTATTGAGAATTTACTATGAACTTAACGAGTAATTTACTCATAATTTATTGAGAATTTTCTTAGAATTTATTGAGTAATTCACCGATAATTAACTCAGTAATTTATAAAGAATTTATTGAAAATTTAACGGATAATTTATTGAGAATTTACAGAGTAATTTGCTGAGTAATGTTTTAAAAAATTTCTGTGAATTTACTGAGTAATTTACCAAGAATTTATACAAAATTTTCTAAGAATTTACTCATAATTTACTGAGTAATTCACAAAAAAATTTCTAATGATTTTCTAAGAATTTACACAAAATTTACTATGAATTTACTGAATAATTTTTTGAGAATTTACCGTGTAGTTTATTGAGAATTTTACTGACTAATTTAATGAGAATTTACAGCGTAATTTACTAAGAATCTACCGATAATTTACTGAGTAATTTATTAAGAATTTACTGCGAGTTGACTAAGAAATTTACTGATAAATTGTTAAGTTCTTCACTGGGTAATTTAGTTGGAAATTACTAAATAATTTATTGAGAATTTACTGAGTAAGTTACTAAGAATTTATTGATAATTTACTTAGACTTTATGGATTAATTTATTGAGAATTTAGTAAGTAATTTATTTAGAATTTATTGAATAATTTACTGAGAATTTATAAAGTAATTTACTGAGAATTTACAGGAAATTCACTAATTAATGTTCGAATAATTTACTGAGAATTAACAAAGTAATTCACGAATTTTTTTTTTTTGATAATTTTATGAGTAATTCACCAAGAATTTATACAAAATTTCTTGAGAATTTTCTTAGAATTTATTGAAAATTTTCTAAGCAATTTATTAAATAATTTACAGAAAATTTACAGATAATTTACAAAGTAATTTATAGAGAATTTATTGAAAACTTAACGAGTAATTTATTGAGAATTTACAATGAATTTATGGAGTAATTTGCTGAATAATTTACTAAGAAATTACTTTGAATTTACCAAGAATTTATATAGAATTTTCTGAGAATTTATTGAGTAATTTACTCATAATTTACTGGTTAATTCACAAAAAAAAAATTCTTGTAATTTTTTGTGAATTTACTCAAAATTTTCTAATAAATTACTAAGAATTTGCTGAATAATTTATAGAGAATTTTACGTGTAATTTTTTGAGAAATTTCCTGAGTAATTTAGTGAGAATTTACTAAGTAATTTACTGAGTAATTTACCAATAATTTACTGAGTAATTTACAGAGAATTTATCCAGTAATTTACTGATAAATTACTGAGTGATTCACTCATTAATTTACTTGTAATTTACTGAGAATTTAAGGAGTAATTTATTGAGAATTTACTCAATAATTTATTTAGAATTTATTCAATAATTTACTAAGAATTTACAGATAATTTACTGCGTTATTTTCTTGGAATTTACAAAGTAATTTTCTAATAATTTACTGAGTAATTTACTAAGTAATTGACTCAGAATTTTTTGAGAACTTATCGATAATTAACTGAGTAATTTACAGAGAATTTATTGAGAATTTACCGAGTAATTTACTGGGAATTTACTTAATAATTTACAGATAAATTTAGTGAGTAATTCACCGAATAATTTACTATGAATTTACTTAGTAATTTATTTAGAATTTATTCAGTAAATTACTAAGAGTTTATTGAGAATTTGCTGAGAATTTGTTGAGTAATTTTCTAGGAACTTACCAATCATTTATGAAGCAATTTACTGAGTAATTTATTGAGAATTTACTGTGAACTTAATGAGTAATTTACTCATAATTTATTGAGAATTTTCTTAGAATTTATTGAGTAATTCACCGATAATTAACTCAGTAATTTATAGAGAATTTATTGAAAATTTAACGGATAATTTATTGAGAATTTACAGAATAATTTGCTGAGTAATGTTTTAAAAAATTTCTGTGAATTTACTGTGTAATTTACCAAGAATTTATACAAAATTTTCATAGAATTTACTCATAATCTACTGAGTAATTCACAAAAAAAATTCTAATGATTTTCTAAGAATTTACACAGAATTTACTACGAATTTACTGAATAATTTTCTGAGAATTTTGCGTGTAATTTATTGAGAATTTTACTGAGTAATTTAATGAGAATTTACAGAGTAATTTACTAAGAATCTACCGATAATTTACTGAGTAATTTATTGAGAATTTACTGCGAATTGACTAAGAAATTTACTGATAAATTGTTAAGTTCTTCACTGGGTAATTTAGTTGGAAATTACTAAATAATTTATTGAGAATTTACTGAGTAAGTTACTAAGAATTTATTGAGAATTTACTGAGTAAGTTACTAAGAATTTATTGATAATTTACTTAGACTTTATGGATTAATTTATTGAGAATTTAGTAAGTAATTTACTTAGAATTTATTGAATAATTTACTGAGAATTTATAAAGTAATTTACTGAGAATTTACAGGAAATTCACTAATTAATGCTCGAATAATTTACTAAGAATTAACAAAGTAATTCAAGATTTTTTTTTTTTTTGATAATTTTATGAGTAATTCACCAAGAATTTATACAGAATTTCTTGAGAATTTTCTTAGAATTTATTGAAAATTTTCTGAGCAATTTATTTACAATTTATTAAATAATTTACTGAAAATTTACAGATAATTTACAAAGTAATTTATAGAGAATTTATTAAAAACTTAACGAGTAATTTATTGAGAATTTACTATGAATTTATGGAGTGATTTGCTGAATAATTTACTAAGAAATTTCTTTGAATTTATATAGAATTTTCTGAGAATTTATTGAGTAATTTACTCATAATTTACTGATTAATTCAGAAATAAAAATTCTTGTAATTTTTTGTGAATTTACTCAAAATTTTCTGCTAAATTACTAAGAATTTGCTGAATAATTTATAGAGAATTTTACGTGTAATTTAGTGAGAATTTGCTAAGTAATTTACTGAGTAATATACAAAGAATTTATCTAGTAATTTGCTGATAAATTACTGAATGATTCACTCATTAATTTACTTGTAATTTACTGAGAATTTAAGGAGTAATTTATTGAGAATTTACTCAGTAATTTATTTAGAATTTATTAAATAATTTACTAAGAATTTACAGATAATTTACTGCGTTATTTTCTAGGAATTTACAGAGTAATTTTCTAATAATTTACTAAGTAATTGACTCAGATTTTTTTGAGAACCTATCGATAATTAACCGAGTAATTTACAGAGAATTTATTGAGAATTTACCCAGTAATTTACTGGGAATTTACTTAGTAATTTACAGATAAATTTAGTGAGTAATTCACCGAGTAATTTACTATGAATTTACTCAGAAAATTACTAAGAGTTTATTGAGAATTTACTGAGAATTTGTTGAGTAATTTTCTAGGAACTTACCAATCATTTATGAAGCAATTTACTGAGTAATTTATTGAGAATTTACTGTGAACTTAATGAGTAATCTACTCATATTTTATTGAGAATTTTCGTAGAATTTATTGAGTAATTCACCGATAATTAACTGAGTAATTTATAGAGAATTTATTGAAAATTTAACGGATAATTTATTGAGAATTTACAGAGTAATTTGCTGAGTAATGTTTTAAAAAATTTTTGTGAATTTACTGAGTAATTTACCAAGAATTTATACAAAATTTTATGAAAATTTACTCATAATTTACTGAGTAATTCACAAAAAAATTTCTAATGATTTTCTAAGAATTTACACAGAATTTACTACGAATTTACTTAATAATTTTCTGAGAATTTTACTGAGTAATTTAATGAGAATTTACAGAGTAATTTACTAAGAATCTGCCGATAATTTACTGAGTAATTTATTGAGAATTTACGGCGAATTGACTAAGAAATTTACTGATAAATTGTTAAGTTCTTCACTGGGTAATTTAGTTGGAAATTACTAAATAATTTATTGAGAATTTACTGAGCAAGTTACTAAGAATTTATTGATAATTTACTTAGATTTTATGGATTAATTTATTGAGAATTTAGTAAGTAATTTATTTAGAATTTATTGAATAATTTACTGAGAATTTATAAAGTAATTTACTGAGAATTTACAGGAAATTCACTAATTAATGTTCGAATAATTTACTGAGAATTAACAAAGTAATTCACGAATTTTTTTTTGATAATTTTATGAGTAATTCACCAAGAATTTATACAGAATTTCTTGAGAATTTTCTTAGAATTTATTGAAAATTTTCTGAGCAATTTATTTACAATTTATTAAATAATTTACTGAAAATTTACAGATAATTTACAAAGTAATTTATAGAGAATTTATTAAAAACTTAACGAGTAATTTATTGAGAATTTACTATGAATTTATGGGGTGATTTGCTGAATAATTTACTAAGAATTTACCAAGAATTTATATAGAATTTTTTGAGAATTTATTGAGTAATTTATTCATAATTTACTGACTAATTCAGAAAAAAAATTCTTGTAATTTTTTGTGAATTTACTCAGAATTTTCTGCTAAATTACTAAGAATTTGCTGAATAATTTATAGAGAATTTTACGTGTAATTTAGTGAGAATTTGCTAAGTAATTTACTGAGTAATTTACAGAGAATTTATCTAGTAATTTACTGATAAATTACTGAATGATTCACTCACTAATTTACTTGTAATTTACTGAGAATTTAAGGAGTAATTTATTGAGAATTTACTCAGTAATTTATTTAGAATTTATTCAATAATTTACTAAGAATTTACAGATAATTTAATGCATTATTTTCTTGGAATTTACAAAGTAATTTTCTAATAATTTACTGAGTAATTTATAGAGAATTTACCGAGTAATTTACTGGGAATTTACTTAATAATTTACAGATAAATTTAGTGAGTAATTCACCGAATAATTTACTATGAATTCACTTAGTAATTGATTTAGAATTTACTCAGTAAATTACTAAGAGTTTATTGAGAATTTACTGAGAATTTGTTGAGTAATTTTCTAGGAACTTACCAATCATTTATGAAGCAATTTACTGAGTAATTTATTGAGAATTTACTGTGAACTTAATGAGTAATTTACTCATAATTTATTGAGAATTTTCTAAGAATTTATTGAGTAATTCACCGATAATTAACTGAGTAATTTGTAGAGAATTTATTGAAAATTTAACGGATAATTTATTGAGAGTTTACAGAGTAATTTGCTGAGTAATGTTTTAAAAAATTTCTGTGAATTTACTGAGTAATTTACCAAGAATTTATACAAAATTTTTAGAGAATTTACTCATAATTTACTGAGTAATTCACAAAAAAATTTCTAAAGATTTTCTAAGAATTTACACATAATTTACTACGAATTTACTGAATAATTTTCTGAGAATTTTGCGTGTCATTTATTGAGAATTTTACTGAGTAATTTAATGAGAATTTACAGAGTAATTTACTAAGAATCTACCGATAATTTACTGAGTAATTTATTGAGAATTTAATGCGAATTGACTAAGAAATTTATTGATAAATTGTTAAGTTCTTCACTGGGTAATTTAGTTGGAAATTACTAAATAATTTATTGAGAATTTACTGAGTAAGTTACTAAGAATTTATTGATAATTTACTTAGACTCTATGGATTAATTTATTGAGAATTTAGTAAGTAATTTACTTATAATTTATTGAATAATTTACTGAGAATTTATAAAGTAATTTACTGAGAATTCACAGGAAATTCACTAATTAATGCTCGAATAATTTACTGAGAATTAACAAAGTAATTCACGAATTTTTTTTTTTTTGATAATTTTATGAGTATTTCACCACGAATTTATACAGAATTTCTTGAGAATTTTCTTAGAATTTATTGAAAATTTTCTGAGCAATTTATTTACAATTTATTAAATAATTTACTGAAAAATTACAGATAATTTACAAAGTAATTTATTGAGAATTTATTGAAAACTTAACGAGTAATTTATTGAGAATTTAGTACAAATTTATGGAGTAATTTGCTGAATAATTTACTAAGAAATTACTTTGAATTTACCAAGAATTTATATAGAATTCTCTGAGAATTTATTGAGTGATTTACTCATAATTTACTAGTTAATTCACAAAAAAAAATTCTTGTAATTTTTTGTGAATTTACTCAGAATTTTCTGATAAATTACTAAGAATTTGCTGAATAATTTATAGAGAATTTTACGTGTAATTTTCTGAGAAATTTCTTGAGTAATTTAGTGAGAATTTACTAAGTAATTTACTGAGTAATTTACAGAGAATTTACCAATAATTTACTGAGTAATTTACAGTAAATTACTGAGTGATTCATTCATTAATTTACTTGTAATTTACTGAGAATTTAAGGAGTAATTTATTGAGAATTTACTCAATAATTTATTTAGAATTTATTCAATAATTTACGAAGAATTTACAGATAATTCACTGCGTTACTTTCTTGGAATTTACAAAGTAATTTTCTAATAATTTACTGAGTAATTTACTAAGTAATTAACTCAGAATTTTTTGAGAACTTATCGATAATTAACTGAGTAATTTACAGAGAATTTACCGAGTAATTTACTGGGAATTTACTTAATAATTTACAGATAAATTTAGTGAGTAATTCACCAAATAATTTACTATGAATTTACTTAGTAATTTATTTAGAATTTACTCAGTAAATTACTAAGAGTTTATTGAGAATTTACTGAGAATTTGTTGAGTAATTTTCTAGGAACTTACCAATCATTTATGAAGCAATTTACTGAGTAATTTATTGAGAATTTACTGTGAACTTAATGAGTAATTTACTCATAATTTACTGAGAATTTTCTTAGATTTAATTGAGTAATTCACCGATAATTAACTGAGTAATTTATAGAGAATTTATTGAAAATTTAACGGATAATTTACTGAGTAATTTGTTGAGTAATGTTTTAAGAAATTTCTGTGAATTTACCAAGAATTTATACAAAATTTTCTTAGAATTTGCTCATAATTTATTGAGTAATTCACAAAAAAATTTCTGATGATTTTCTAAGAATTTACACAGAATTTACTACGAATTTACTGAATAATTTTTTGAGAATTTTGCGTGTAATTTATTGAGAATTTTACTGAGTAATTTAATGAGAATTTACTGAGTAATTTCCTAAGAATCTACCGATAATTTACTGAGTAATTTATTGAGAATTTACTGCGAATTGACTAAGAAATTTACTGATAAATTGTTAAGTTCTTCACTAGGTAATTAAGTTGGAAATTACTAAATAATTTATTGAGAATTTACTGAGTAAGTTACTAAGAATTTATTGATAATTTACTTAGAATTTATGGATTAATTTATTGAGAATTTAGTAAGTAATTTACTTAGAATTTATTGAATAATTTACTAAGAATTTATAAAGTAATTTACTGAGAATTTACAGGAAATTCACTAATTAATGTTCAAATAATTTACTGAGAATTAACAAAGTAATTCACGAATTTGTTTTTGATAATTTTATGAGTAATTCACCAAGAATTTATACATAATTTATTGAGAATTTTCATAGAATTTATTGAAAATTTTCTGAGCAATTTATTTACAATTTATTAAATAATTTACTGAAAATTTACAGAAAATTTACAAAATAATTTATAGAGAATTTATTGAAAACTTAATGAGTAATTTATTGAGAATTTACTACGAATTTCTGGAGTAATTTGCTGAATAATTTACTAAGAAATTACTTTGAATTTACCAAGAATTTATATAGAATTTTCTGAGAATTTATTGAGTAATTTACTCATAATTTACTGGTTCATTCACAAAAAAAATTCTTGTAATTTTTTGTTAATTTACTCAGAATTTTCTGATAAATTACTAAGAATTTGCTGAATAATTTATAGAGAATTTTACGTGTAATTTACTGAGAAATTTCCTGAGTAATTTAGTTAGAATTTACAAAGTAATTAACTGAGTAATTTACAGAGAATTTACTAATAATTTACTGTGTAATTTACAGAGAATTTATCTAGTAATTCACTGATAAATTACTGAATGATTCACTCATTAATTTACTTGTAATTTACTGAGAATTTAAGGAGTAATTTATTGAGAATTTACTCAGTAATTTATTTAGAATTTATTAAATAATTTACTAAGAATTTACAGATAATTTACTGCGCTATTTTCTTGGAATTTACAAAGTAATTTTCTAATAATTTACTGAGTAATTTACTAAGTAATTGACTCAGAATTTTTTGAGAACTTATCGATAATTAACTGAGTAATTTACAGAGAATTTATTGAGAATTTACCGAGTAATTTACTGGGAATTTACTTAATAATTTACAGATAAATTTAGTGAGTAATTCACCGAATAATGTACTATGAATTTACTTAGTAATTTATTTAGAATTTACTCAGTAAATTACTAAGAGTTTATTGAGAATTTACTGAGAATTTGTTGAGTAATTTTCTAGGAACTTAGCAATCATTTATGAAGCAATTTACTGTGTAATTTATTGAGAATTTAGTGTGAACTTAATGAGTAATTTACTCATAATTTACTGAGAATTTTCTTAGAATTTATTGAGTAATTCACCGATAATTAACTGAGTAATTTATAGAGAATTTATTGAAAATTTAACGGATAATTTACTGAGTAATTTGTTGAGTAATGTTTTAAGAAATTTCTGTGAATTTACTGAGTAATTTACCAAGAATTTATACAAAATTTTCTGAGAATTTGCTCATAATTTATTGAGTAATTCACAAAAAAATTTCTGATGATTTTCTAAGAATTTACACAGAATTTGCTACGAATCTACTGAATAATTTTCTGAGAATTTTGCGTGTAATGTATTGAGAATTTTACTGAGTAATTTAATGAGAATTTACTGAGTAATTTACTAAAAATCTACCGATAATTTACTGAGTAATTTATTGAGAATTTACTGCGAATTGACTAAGAAATTTACTGATAAATTGTTAAGTTCTTCACTGGGTAATTAAGTTGGAAATTACTAAATAATTTATTGAGAATTTACTGAGTAAGTTACTAAGAATTTATTGATAATTTACTTAGACTTTATGGATTAATTTATTGAGAATTTAGTAAGTAATTTATTTAGAATTTATTGAATAATTTACTGAAAATTTACAAAGTAATTTATTGAGAATTTACAGGAAATTCACTAATTAATGTTCGAATAATTTACTGAGAATTAACAAAGTATTTCACGAATTTTTTTTTTGATAATTTTATGAGTAATTCACCAAGAATTAATACAGAATTTCTTTAGAATTTTCTTAGAATTTATTGAAAATTTTCTGAGCAATTTATTTACAATTTATTAAAAAATTTACTGAAAATTTACAGATAATTTACAAAGTAATTTATAGAGAATTTATTGTAAACTTAACGAGTAATTTATTGAGAATTTACTACGAATTTATGGAGTGATTTGCTGAATAATTTACTAAGAAATGACTTTGAATTTACCAAGAATTTATATAGAATTTTCTGAGAATTTATTGAGTAATTTACTCATAATTTACTGATTAATTCAGAAAAAAAAATTCTTGTAATTTTTTGTGAATTTACTCAAAATTTTCTGCTAAATCACTAAGAATTTGCTGAATAATTTATAGAGAATTTAACGTGTAATTTAGTGAGAATTTGCTAAGTAATTTACTGAGTAATTTACAGAGAATTTACCAATAATTTACTGTGTAATTTACAGAGAATTTATCTAGTAATTTACTGATAAATTACTAATTGATTCACTCATTAATTTACTCAGTAATTTATTTAGAATTTATTAAATAATTTACTAAGAATTTACAGATAATTTTCTAAGTTATTTTCTTGGAATTTACAAAGTAATTTTCAAATAATTTACTGAGTAATTTACTAAGTAATTGACTCAGAATTTTTTGAGAACTTAACTGAGTAATTTACAGAGAATTTATTGAGAATTTACCGAGTAATTTATTGGGAATTTACATAATAATTTACAGATAAATTTAGTGAGTAATTCACCGAATAATTTACTATGAATTTACTTAGTAATTTATTTAGAATTTACTCAGTAAATTACTAAGAGTTTATTGAGAATTTACCTAGAATTTGTTGAGTAATTTTCTAGGAACTTACCAATCATTTATGAAGCAATTTACTGAGTAATTTATTGAAAATTTACTGTGAACTTAAAGAGTAATTTACTCATAATTTATTGAGAATTTTCTTAGAATTTATTGAGTAATTCACCGATAATTAACTGAATAATTTGTAGAGAATTTATTGAAAATTTAACGGATAATTTATTGAGAATTTACAGAGTAATTTGCTGAGTAATGTTTAAAAAAATTTCTGTGAATTTACTGAGTAATTTACCACGAATTTATACAAAATTTTCTGAGAATTTACTCATAATTTACTGAGTAATTCCCAAAGAAATTTCTAATGATTTTCTAAGAATTTACACAGAATTTACTATGAATTTACTGATTAATTTTCTGAGAATTTTGCGTGTAATTTATTGAGAATTTTACTGAGTAATTTAATGAGAATTTACGGAGTAATTTACTAAGAATCTACCGATAATTTACTGAGTAATTTATTGAGAATTTACTGATAAATTGTTAAGTTCTTCACTGGGTAATTTAGTTGGAAATTACTAAATAATTTATTGAGAATTTACTGAGTAAGTTACTTAGAATTTATTGATAATTTACTTAGACTTTATGGATTAATTTATTGAGAATTTAGTAAGTAATTTACTTAGAATTTATTAAATAATTTACTATGAATTTACAGATAATTTATTGCGTTATTTTCTTGGAATTTACAAAGTAATTTTCCAATAATTTACTGAGTAATTTACTAAGTAATTGACTCAGAATTTTTTGAGAACTTATCGATAATTAACTGAGTAATTTACAGAGAATTTATCGAGTAATTTAGTGGGAATAATTTATTGAGAATTTAGTCAGTAATTTATTTAGAATTTATTAAATAATTTACTAAGAATTTACAGATAATTTACTGCGTTATTTTCTTGTAATTTACAGAGTAATTTTCTAATAAATTACTAAGTAATTGACTCAGATTTTTTTGAGAACCTATCGATAATTAACCGAGTAATTTACAGAGAATTTATTGAGAATTTACCGGGAATTTACTTAGTAATTTACAGATAATTTTAGTGAGTAATTCACCAAATAATTTACTATGAATTTACTTAGTAATTTATATAAAATTTACTCAGCAAATTACTAAGAGTTTATTGAAAATTTACTGAGAATTTGTTGAGTAATTTTCTAGGAACTTACCAATCATTTATGAAGCAATTTACTGAGTAATTTATTGAAAATTTACTATGAATTTTATGAGTAATTTACTCATAATTTATTGAGAATTTTCTTAGAATTAATTGAGTAATTCACCGATAATTAACTGAGTAATTTATAGAGAATTTATTGAAAATTTAACGGATAATTTATTGAGAGTTTACTGAGTAATTTGCTGAGTAATGTTTTAAAAAATTTCTGTAAATTTACTGAGTAATTTACCAAGAATTTATACAAAATTTTCTAAGAATTTACTCATAATTTACTGAGTAATTCCCAAAAAAATTTCTAATGATTTTCTAAGAATTTATATAAAATTTTCTAGTGATTTACAAAGAATTTACTGAATAATTTTATGAGAATTTTGTGTGTAATTTATCGAGAATTTTACTGAGTAATTTAACGAGAATTTACAGAGTAATTTACTAAGAATCTACCGATAATTTACTGAGTAATTTATTGAGAATTTATTGCGAATTGATTAAGAAATTTACTAATAAATTGTTAAGGTAATTTAGTTGGAAATTACTAAATAATTTATTGAGAATTTACTGAGTAAGTTACTAAGAATTTATTGATAATTTACTTAGACTTTATGGATTAATTTATTGAGAATTTACTAAGCAATTTACTTAGAATTTATTGAATATTATACTGAGAATTTATAAAGTAATTTACGAAAAATTTACAGGAAATTCACTAATTAATGTTCGAATAATTTACAGAGAATTTACAAAGTAATTCACGATTTTTTTTTTATATAATTTTTTGAGTAATTTACCAAGAATTTATATAGAATTTATTGAGAATTTTCTTAGAATTTATTGAAAATTTTCTGAGCAATTTATTTACAATTTATTAAATAATTTACTGAAAATTTATAGATAATTTACAAAGTAATTTATTGAGAATTTACTACGAATTTATGGAGTAATTTGCTGAATAATTTACTTAGAAATTACTTTGAATTTACCAAGAAATTATATAGAATTTTTTGAGAATTTATTGAGTAATTTACTGATAATTTACTAATTAATTCACACTAAAAAATTCTTGTAATTTTTTGTGAATTTACTCAGAATTTTCTGATAAATTACTAAGAATTTGCTGAATAACTTATAGAGAATTTTATGTGTAATTTACTGAGAATTTACTGAGTAATTTATAGAGAATTTACCAATAATTTATTGAGTAATTTACAGAGAATTTATCGAGTAATTTACTGATAAATTCCTGAATAATTCACTCATTAATTTACTTGTAATTTACTGAGAATTTAAGCTGTAATTTATTGATAATTTACTTAGTAATTTATTTAGAATTTATTAAATAATTTACTAAGAATTTACAGATAATTTACTGCGTTATTTTCTTGGAATTTACAGAGTAATTTTCTAATAATTTACTGAGTAATTTACTAAGTAATAGACTAAGAATTTTTTGAGAACTCATCGATAATTAACCGAGTAATTTGTAGAGAATTTATTGAGAATTTACCGAGTAATTTACTAGGAATTTATTAGTAATTTACAGATAAATTTAGTGAATAATTCATCGAATAATTTACAATGAATTTACTTAGTAATTTATATAGAATTTACTCAGTAAATTACTAAGAGTTTACTGAGAATTTACTGAGAATTTGTTGAGTAATTTTCTAGGAACTTACCAATCATTTATGAAGCAATTTATTGAGTAATTTATTGAGAATTTACTGTGAATTTAATGAGTAATTTATTGAAAATTTTCTTAGAATTTATTAAGTAATTCACCGATAATTAACAGAGTAATTTATGGAGAATTTATTGAAAATTTAACGGATAATTTATTTAGAATTTACCGAGTAATTTGCCAAGAATTTATAAAAAAATTTCTAAGAATTTATTCATAATTTACTGAGTGATTCCCAAAAAAAATTTCAAATGATTTTCTAAGAATTTACACAGAATTTTCTAATAATTTACTAAGAATTTTCTGAATAATTTTCTGAGAATTTTGGGCGTAATTTATTGAGAATTTTTTTGAGTAATTTAATAAGAATTTACTGAGTAATTTATTGAGAATTTACTGCGAATTGACTAAGAAATTTACTGATAAATTGTTAAGTTCTTCGCTGGATAATTTAGTTGGAAATTACTAAATAATTTACTGAGAATTTACTAAGTAATTTACTGAGAATTTGTAAAGTAATTTATTGAGAATTTGCAGGAAATTTACAAATTAATGTTCGAATAATTTATTGAGAATTGACAAAGTAATTCATGAATTTTTTTTTGATAATTTTATGAGTAATTTACCAAGAATTTATACGGAATTTATTGAGAATTTTCTTAGAATTTATTGAAAATTTTTTGAGCAATTTATTTACAATTTATTAAATAATTTACAGAAAATTTACGGATAATTTACAAAATAATTTATAGAAAATTTATTGAAAACTTAACAAGTACTTTATTGAGAATTTATTACGAATTTATGGAGTAATTTGCTAAAACATTTACTAAGAAATTACCTTGAATTTACCATAAATTTATATAAAATTTTCTGAGAATTTATTGAGTAATTTACTCATAATTTATTGATTAATTCACAAAAAAAATTCTTGTAATTACTAAGAATTTTCTCATAAATTACTAAGAATTTGCTGAATAATTTATAGAGAATTTTATGTGTAATTTACTGAGAAATATCCTGATTAATTTAGTGAGAATTTACCAATAATTTACTGAGTAATTTACAGAAAATTTATCGAGTAATTTACTGATAAATTACTGAATAATTCACTCATTAATTTACTTGTAATTTACTGAGAATTTAAGGAGTAATTTATTAAGAATTTACTCAGTAATTTATTTAGAATTTATTAAATAATTTACTAAGAATTTACAGATAATTTGCTGCGTTATTTTCTTGGAATTTACAGAGAAATTTTCTAATAATTTACTGAGTAATTTACTAAGTAATTGACTCAGAATTTTTTGAGAACTTATAGATAATTAACTGAGTTATTTACAGATAAATTTAGTGATTAATTCACTGAATAATTTATTATGAATTTACATAGTAATTTATTTAGAATTTACTCGGTAAATTACTAAGAGTTTGTTGAGAATTTACTGAGAATTTGTTGAGTAATTTTCTAGGAACTTACCAATCATTTATGAAGCAATTTACTGAGTAATTTATTGAGAATTTACAGTGAACTTAATGAGTAATTTACTCATAATTTATTGAGAATTTTCTTAGAATTTATTGAGTAATTCACCGATAATTAACTGAGTAATTTATACAGAATTTATTGAAAATTTAACGGATAATTTATTGCGAATTTACAGAGTAATTTGCTGAGTAATGTTTTAAAAAATTTCTGTGAATTTGCTGAGTAATTTACCAAGAATTTATACAAAATTTTCTGAGAATTTACTCATAATTTACTAAGTAATTCCCAAAAAAATTTCTAATGATTTTCTAAGAATTTACACAGAATTTTCTAATAATTTACTAAGAATTTACAGAATAATTTTTTGAGAATTTTGCGTGTAATTTGTTGAGAATTTTACTGAGTAATTTAATGAGAATTTACTGAGTAATTTACTAAGAATCTATCGATAATTTACTGAGTAATTTATTTAGAATTTACTGCGAATTACCTAAGAAATTTACTGATAAATTGTTAAGTTCTTCATCGGGTAATTTAGTCGGAAATTACTAAATAATTTATTGAGAATTTACTGAGTAAGTTACTAAGAATGTATTGATAATTTACTTAGACTTTATGGATTAATTTATTGAGAACTTACTAAGTAATTTACTGAGAATTTATTGAATAATTTACTGAGAATTTATAAAGTAATTTACTAAGAATTTATAGGAAATTCACTAATTAATGTTCGAATAATTTACTGAGAATTAACAAAGTAATTCACGAATTTGTTTTTGATAATTTTATGAGTAATTTACCAAGAATTTATACATAATTTATTGAGAATTTTCTTAGAATTTATTGAAAATTTTCTGAGCAATTTATTAAATAATTTACTGAAAATTTACAGATAATTTGCAAAGTAATTTATAGAGAATTTATTGAAAACTTAACGAGTAATTTATTGAGAATTTACTATGAATTTATGGAGTAATTTGCTGAATAATTTACTAAGAAATTACTTTGAATTTACCAAGAATTTATATAGAATTTTTTGAGTAATTTACTGATTAATTCACAAAAAAAAAATTCATGTAATTTTTTGTGAATTTACTCGGAACTTTTTGATAAATTACTAGGAATTTGCTGAATAATTTATAGAGAATTTTACGTGTAATTTACTGAGAAATTTCCTGAGTAATTTAGTGAGAATTTACAAAGTAATTTACTGAGTAATTTACAGAGAATTTACCAATAATTTACTGAGTAATTTACAGAGAATTTATCGAGTAATTTACTGATAAATTACTGAATAATTCACTCATTAATTTACTTGTAATTTACTGAGAATTTAGTCAGTAATTTATTTAGAATTTATTAAATAATTTACTAATAATTTACAGATAATTTACTGCGTTATTTTCTTGAAATTTACAGAGTAATTTTCTAATAATTTACTGAGTAATTTACTAAGTAATTGACTCAGAATTTTTTGAGAACTTATCGATAATTAACCGAGTAATTTGCAGAGAATTTATTGAGAATTTACCGAGTAATTTACCGGGAATTTACTTAGTAATTTACAGATAAATTTAGTGAGTAATTCACCGAATAATTTACTATGAATTTACTTAGTAATTTATATAGAATTTACTCAGTAAATTACTGAGAGTTTATTGAGAATTTACTGAGAATTTGTTGAGTAATTTTCTAGGAACTTAGCAATCATTTTTGAAGCAATTTACTGAGTAATTTGCTGAGTAGTTTATTGAGAATTTACTGTGAATTTAATGAGTTATTTACTCATAATTTATTGAGAATTTTCTTAGAATTTATTGAGTAATTTATCGATAATTAACTGAGTAATTTATAGAGAATTTATTGAAAATTTAACGGGTAATTTATTTAGAATTTACAGAGTAATTTGCTGAGTAATGTTTTAAAAAATTTCTGCGAATTTACTGACTAATTTACCAAGAATTTATAAAAAAAATTCTGAGAATTTACTCATAATTTATTGAGTAATTCACAAAAAAATTTCTAATGATTTTCTAAGAATTTACACAGAATTTTCTAATAATTTACTAAGAATTTACTGAATAATTTTCTGAGAATTTTGTGTGTAATATATTGAGAATTTAACTGAGTAATTTAATGAGAATTTACTGAGTAATTTACTAAGAATCTACCGATAATTTACTGAGTAATTTATTGAGAATTTACTGCGAATTGACTAAGAAATTTACTAATAAATTGTTAAGTTCTTCATTGGGTAATTTAGTTGGAAATTACTAAATAATTTATTGAGAATTTACTGAGTAAGTTGTTAAGAATTTATTGATAATTTATTTAGACTTTATGGATTAATTTATTGAGAATTTAGTTAGTAATTTACTTAGAATTTATTGAATAATTTACTAAGAATTTATAAAGTAATTTACTGAGAATTTATAAAGTAATTTACTGTGAATTTACAGGAAATTCACTAATTAATGTTCGAATAATTTACTGAGAATTAACAAAGTAATTCACGAATTTTTTTTTGATAATTTTATGAGTAATTTACCAAGAATTTATACAGAATTTATTGAGAATTTTCTTAGAATTTATTGAAAATTTTCTAAGCAATTTATTTACAATTTATTAAATAATTTACTGAAAATTTACAGATAATTTACAAAGTAATTTATAGAGAATTTATTGAAAACTTAACGAGTAATTTATTGAGAATTTACTACGAATTTATAGAGAAATTTGCTGAATAATTTACTAAGAAATTACATTGAATTTACCAAGAATTTGTATAGAATTTTCTGAGAATTTATTGAGTAATTTACTCATAATTTATTGATTAATTCACAAAAAAAATTCTTGTAATTTTTTGTGAATTTACTCAGAATTTTCTGATAAATTACTAAGAATTTGCTGAATAAATTATAGAGAATTTTAGGTGTAATTTACTGAGAAATTTCCTGAGTAATTTAGTGAGAATTTACTAAGTAATTTACTGAGTAATTTGCAGAGAATTTACCAATAATTTACTTAGTAATTTACAAAGAATTTATCGAGTAATTTACTGATAAATTAATGAATGATTTACTCATTAATTTACTTGTAATTTACTGAGAATTTAAGGAGTAATTTATTGAGAATTTACTTAGTAATTTATTTAGAATTTACTAAGAATTTACAGATAATTTACTGCGTTAGTTTCTTGGAATTTACAGAGTAATTTTCTAATAATTTACTGAGTAATTTACTAAGTAATTGACTCAGAATTTTTTGAGAACTTATCGATAATTAACTGAGTAATTTACAGAGAATTCATTGGGAATTGACCGAGTAATTTACTGGGAATTTACTTTGTAATTTACAGATAAATTTAGTGAGTAATTCATCGAATAATTTACTATGAATTTACTTAGTAATTTATTTAGAATTCACTTAGTAATTATTAGAAGTTTATTGAGAATTTACTGAGAATTTGTTGAGTAATTTTCTAGGAACTTACCAATCATTTATGAAGCAATTTACTGAGTAATTTATTGAAAATTTACTGTGAACTTAATGAGTAATTTACTCATAATTTATTGAGAATTTTCTTAGAATTTATTGAGTAATTCACCGATAATTAACTGAGTAATTTATAGAGAATTTATTGAAAATTTAACGGATAATTTATTGAGAATTTACAGAGTAATTTGCTGAGTAATGTTTTAAAAAAATTTTGTGAATTTACTGAGTAATTTACCAAGAATTTATACGAAACTTTCTGAGAATTTACTCATAATTTACTGAGTAATTCCCAAAAAAATTTCTAATGATTTTCTAAGAATTTACACATAATTTTTTAATAATTTACTAAGAATTTACTGAATAATTTTCTAAGAATTTTGCGTGTAATTTATTGAGAATTTTACTGGGTAATTTAATGAGAATTTACAGAGTAATTTACTAAGAATCTACTGATAATTTACTGAGTAATTTGTTGAGAATTTACTGCGAATTGACTAAGAAATTTACTGATAAATTGTTAAGTTCTTCATTGGGTAATTTAGTTGGAAATTACTAAATAATTTATTGAGAATTTACTGAGTAAGTTATTAAGAATTTATTGGTAATTTACTTAGACTTTATGGATTAATTTATTGAGAATTTACTAAGTAATTTACTGAGAATTTATAAAATAATTTACTGAAAATTTACAGAAAATTCACTAATTAATGTTCGAATAATTTACTGAGAATTAACAAAGTAATTCATGAATTTTTTTTTGATAATTTTATGAGTAATTTACCAAGAATTTATACAGAATTTATTGAGAATTTTCTTAGAATTTAATTAAAATTTTCTGAGCAATTTATTTACAATTTATTAAATAATTTACTGAAAATTTACAGATGATTTACAAAGTAATTTATAGAGAATTTATTGAAAACTTAACGAGTAATTTGTTGAGAATTTACTACGAATTTATGGAGTAATTTGCTGAATAATTTACTAAGAAATTACTTTGAATTTACCAAGAATTTATATAGAATTTTGTGACAATTTATTGAGTAATTTACTGATTAATTCACAAAAAAAAATTCTTGTAATTTTTTGTGAATTTACTCAGAATTTTCTGATAAATTACTAAGAATTTGCTGAATAACTTATAGAGAATTTTACATGTAATTCACTGAGAAATTTCATGAGTAATTTAGTGAGAATTAACTACGTAATTTATTGAGTAATTTACAGAGAATTTACCAATAATTTACTGAGAATTTATTGAGTAATTTACTGATAAATTACTGAATAATTCACTCATTAATTTACTTGTAATTTACTAACAATTTAAGGAGTAATTTATTGAGAATTTACTCAGTAATTTATTTAGAATTTATTAAATAATTTACTAAGAATTTACAGATAATTTACTACGTTATTTTCTTGGAATTTACAGAGTAATTTTCTAATAATTTACTGAGTAATTTACTAAGTAATTGACTCAGAATTTTTTGAGAACTTATCGATAATTAACTGAGTAATTTACAGAGAATTTATTGATAATTTACCGAGTAATTTACTTAGTAATTTACAGATAAATTTAGTGAGTAATTCACCGAATAATTTATTATGAATTTACTTAGTAATTTATATAGAATTTACTCAGTAAATTACTGAGAGTTTGTTGAGAATTTACTGAGAATTTGTTGAGTAATTTTCTAGGAACTTAGCAATCATTTATGAAGCAATTTACTGAGTAATTTGCTGAGTAGTTTATTGAGAATTTACTGTGAATTTAATGAGTAATTTACTCATAATTTATTGAGAATTTTCTTAGAATTTATTGAGTAATTCACCGATAATTAACTGAGTAATTTATAGAGAATTTATTGAAAATTTAATGGATAATTTATTGAGAATTTACAGAGTAATTTACCAAGAATTTATACAAAATTTTCTGAGAATTTACTCATAATTTACTGAGTAATTCCCAAAAAAATTTCTAATGATTTTCTAAGAATTTACACAGAATTTTCTAATAATTTACTAAGAATTTACTGAATAATTTTCTGAGAATTTTGTGTGTAATTTATTGAGAATTTTTCTAAGTAATTTAATGTGAATTTACTAAGTAATTTATTGAGAATTTACTGCGAATTGATTAAGAAATTTACTGATAAATTGTTAAGTTCTTCGCTGGATAATTTAGTTAGAAATTACTAAATAATTTATTGAGAATTTACTGAGTAAGTTAGTAAGAATTTATTGATGATTTACTTAGACTTTATGGATTAATTTATTGAGAATTTACTAAGTAATTTATTGAGAATTTATTGAATAATTTACTGAGAATTTGTAAAGTAATTTACTAAGAATTTACAGGAAATTCACTAATTAATGTTCGAATAATTTACTGAGAATTAACAAAGTAATTCATGAATTTTTTTTTGATAATTTTACGAGTAATTTACCAAGAATTTATTGAGAATTTTCTTAGAATTTATTGAGAATTTTCTAAGCAATTTATTTACAATTTATTAAATAATTTACTGAAAATTTACGGATAATTTACAAAGTAATTTATAGATAATTTATTGAAAACTTAACGAGTAATTTATTGAGAATTTACTACGAATTTATGGAGTAATTTACTAAGAAATTACTTTGAATTTACCAAGAATTTATATAGAATTTTCTGAGAATTTATTGAGTAATTTACTCATAATTTACTGATTAATTCACACAAAAAAATTCTTGTAATTTTTTGTGAATTTACTCAGAATTTTCTCATAAATTACTAAGAATTTGCTGAATAATTTATAGAGAATTTTATGTGTAATTTACTGAGAAATTTTCTGAGTAATTTAGTGAGAATTTACTAAGTAATCTACTGAGTAATTTACAGAGAATTTATCGAGTAATTTACTGATAAATTACTGAATAATTCACTCATTAATTTACTTCTAATTTACTGAGAATTTAAGGAGTAATTTATTGAGAATTTACTTAGTAATTTATTTAGAATTTATTAAATAATTTACTAAGAATTTACAGATAATTTACTGCGTTATTTTCTTGGAATTTACAGAGAAATTTTCTAATAATTTACTGAGTAATTTGCTAAGTAATTGGCTCAGAATTTTTTGAGAACTTATCGATAATTAACTGAGTAATTGACTGGGAATTTACTTAGTAATTTACAGATAAATTTAGTGATTAATTCACCGAATAATTTACTATGAATTTACTTAGTAATTTATTTAGAATTTACTCAGTAAATTACTAAGAGTTTATTGAGAATTTACTAAGAATTTGTTGAGTAATTTTCTAGGAACTTACCAATCATTTATGAAGCAATTTACTGAGTAATTTATTGAGAATTTACTGTAAACTTAATGAGTAATTTACTCATAATTTATTGAGAATTTTCTTAGAATTTATTGAGTAATTCACCGATAATTAACTGAGTAATTTATAGAGAATTTATTGAAAATTTAACGGATAATTTATTGAGAATTTACAGAGTAATTTGCTGAGTAATGTTTTAAAAAATTTCTGTGAATTTACTGAGTAATTTACCAAGAATTTATACAAAATTTTCTGAGAATTTACTCATAATTTACTGAGTAATTCCCAAAAAAAATTTCTAATGATTTTCTAAGAATTTACACAGAATTTACTGAATAATTTTCTGAGAATTTTGCGTGTAATTTATTGAGAATTTTACTGAGTAATTTAATGAGAATTTACAGAGTAATTTACTAAGAATCTACCGATAATTTACTGAGTAATTTATTGAGAATTTACTACGAATTGACTAAGAAATTTACTGATAAATTGTTAAGTTCTTCACTGGGTAATTTAGTTGGAAATTACTAAATAATTTATTGAGAATTTACTGAGTAAGTTACTAAGAATTTATTGATAATTTACTTAGACTTTATGGATTAGTTTATTGAGAATTTAGTAAATAATTTACTGAGAATTTATTGAATAATTTACTGAGAATTTATAAAGTAATTTACTGAAAATTTACAGGAAATTCACTAATTAATGTTCGAATAATTTACTGAGAATTAACAAAGTAATTCACGAATTTTTTTTTTTGATAATTTTATAAGTAATTTACCAAGAATTTATACAGAATTTATTGAGAATTTTCTTAGAATTTATTGAAAATTTTCTGAGCAATTTATTTACAATTTATTAAATAATTTACTAAAAATTTACAGATGATTTACAAAGTAATTTATAGAGAATTTTTTGAAAACTTAACGAGTAATTTATTGAGAATTTACTACGAATTTAGGAGTAATTTGCTGAATAATTTACTTACTAAGAAATTACTTTGAATTTACCAAGAATTTATATGGAATTTTCTGAGAATTTATTGAGTAATTTACTCATAATTTACTGATTAATTCACAAAAAAAAATTCTTGTAATTTTTTGTGAATTTACTCAGAACTTTTTGATAAATTACTAAGAATTTGTGAATAATTTATTGAGAATTTTACGTGTAATTTACTGAGAAATTTCCTGAGTAATTTAGTGATAATTTACTAAGTAATTTACAGAGAATTTATCGAGTAATTTACTGATAAATTATTGAATAATTCACTCATTAATTTACTTGTAATTTACTGAGAATTTAAGGAGTAATTTATCGAGAATTTACTCAGTAATTTATTTAGAATTTATTAAATAATTTACTAAGAATTTACAGATAATTTACTGTGTTATTTTCTTGGAATTTACAGAGTAATTTTCTAATAATTTACTGAGTAATTTAGTAATTGACTCAGAATTTTTTGAGAACTTATCGATAATTAACCGAGTAATTTACAGAAAATTTATTGAGAATTTACCGAGTAATTTACCGGGAATTTACTTAGTAATTTACAGATAAATTTAGTGAGTAATTCACCGAATAATTTACTGTGAATTTACTTAGTAATTTATATAGAATTTTGTCACGACCCCAAACCACCCCTTGTAGTTTGGTGTCGTGATGGCCAGTAATCCGAGATTACCGAAGGCCAACTTTCAAAATTCACACACAACAGAGTATAAATATATGGGGCTCACAAGTACGGAAGCGATACATACAATCAGATTAGTCCATAAGAGCTGTGCATAAGTTAAATGAAATAGCAATCATCTGCAGATGGGTTACAACTCAATTCCAAATGAAGCAAAGTACAAATTACATCTTACATATTAACAAAAGGGCTTCACAAGCCGACATGAACAAAAAACATGAAATACAGCTAGAAGCAAGATCTTCAGGATTGTCGATATCCTCACTGCCGACATAACATGTATACAAGACACACATCTTGATCAAAAAGCTTCTCAAGCCGACGTATGCAACATACAAGTATTACAAATCGAGAAACATAATTTTCAAGACTGCCGACGTAATTACAGGTTAAGCCGACATAATCAAAATCCAAAATAAGCTCCAGAATCACATCTAGGCATCACCTCACCGCCTTCTTGCTCATCACCTACATATATTTAGAGAGGGTGAGCCTGGATACTCAGTGAATGGTATAAATAATAAAGGGGTTTGCATGAATAACAGCCGAAGTCCTCACAAAACAATACAAGTCAAAAACTTTAAATAACAAGGGATGGTCCTCGCCCATCTAACAAATCTTCAAAGCTTCAAGAGATGCTTACTAGCATCAACATATTACAAACGATAACATTCCGGCAAACATATCCACGCGGTAAGCCGTCAGTGGCAAAACAAGACAAGGTAAGAGAGACATCTCAAACAAGGGTGCTACAAAAGTTTAGAGTCCTCTAGCACAAGGGACCTATGTTACAAAGGCCCGTCGCCTTTCAACACGAGAGTGCTGCGAAAGTTTAGAGTCCTCCAGCACAAGGGACTTTCAAGACAAGATGTGCTGCGAAAGTTTAGAGTCCTCCAGCACAAGGGACTTCCAAAACGAGATGTGCTGCGAAAGTTTAGAGTCCTCCAGCACAAGGGACTTTCAAGACAAGATATGCTGCGAAAGTTTAGAATCTTCCAGCACAAGGGACTTTCCAAACAAGATGTGCTGCGAAAGTTTAGAGTCCTGCAGCACAAGGGACTTTCGAACGAGATGTGCTGCGAAAGTTTAGAGTCCTCCAGCACAAGGGACTTTCCAACAAGATGTGCTGCGAAAGTTTAGAGTCCTCCAGCACAAGGGACTTTCCGAGAAGGTCATTCAAGCGAGTATAATACGAGATACAAAACTAAGGACAATCATTCATGCTTAACATTTACCTTTCAAAAACAAAGCAAAGCAAAACTCATCAAAACATTGATAACATAGCTTTATCAAAAATACCACTCACATAGTTCGTCCAACGTCAGGGTCAAGGCAAGTCCAAGTCCTACAAACACATGGCAAAGTCTATTGAATGCACTACTCAAAACAAGTCTAGCATACATGCAAATGACCTCGGCATTCTTCAAAAACTAGGTCAAATCAAATCAAAACATAGTTTCTTATCTTTGGAAAAACAAGCTGGGCAACTACCAAGTCTAAGCCGAGGTCCCACACCTCCTTGCCGAGGTGTGGCCTCGACGGCCACATTCAAAAGCGAAGTCGGGAAAATCTGGGTTTCCCTTTTGATAAACATGAAGAACATGAGCATGAAGAACATGAGGGAGATGAATGCAAAGATCAAAACTTGCTATTACAAAAGCGGGGATTTCATGCTACGAATTCAAAAACATGGACCTGGGTACCCATACTCAGGGATCTTATCAAAACAAACACAAAAACATGAGCCTTAATGCAAACTTTCGGATCAAACGAGGCTTTTCTTCAAAAACACATGAAAACCGTTTTCTCTTTCTAAAACCAACTTTAAGTCGATGAATGGCGTGTAGAACAGGTTTGATCGTGCAATGCAGCTAGATGATCAATAAGAACAACAAGAATAGGTTAAGATTCTAACCTCAAAACTCGAATCTAACAGCTCAAGCTCCAACGATCAAGCTTGGAAGTTCTCTCTCTCTAGCTCAAACTTCTCCTTCTTCTTCCTAGAGCTTCTCTCTCTAAAAGACAAGATTGATACCAAAAAGATATGCTCCTCACGACAATCACTGACTTAATCCCTCTGCCGGGACACGTGGCATCGGTTGATAGGCTCTATCCAAAAAGGTGACTGACATGACAAGACAAGACCAAGACAAAGTGTACTCAACAAGCTAGGCGGAAAGAACACACCGGCAAGTAACGACATCGGCTAACAATAAGACTCCGGCAATCAAGGGGCAAGGACATCGGCTTGAAAGGACAACACTTGACTAAACTGTGCCACACCTCGGTCTAGGTCGTACCATTCCAGGAACAAAATCACTCATGCAAGGATCAAGGATCTAGAACACCTAGATATTAACATCTCGGCCCAGATGATGAACATCTCGGCCTAGGCGACGCGCACCTTGGCCTAGATGGTGACATCTCGGCCAATAGGCCAGGGTGAAGATGGAGGTCAACCAATGGGGTTCCAAGATAGTTCTAAGTGACAAAGGTCTCGAAGGTGTCTAGGCTTAAGATGACCTCGGCAACACACCAGACAAGAACAAAGCATGCAGGCAATCATTCAAGCAAAACAAGACAAGATTTGCAAATGCACATATTAAAACAAGATCATCCATAAATGTATGCAAGTATGACTAAGTCAAAATGAGGGTTGTTACATCCTACCCCCCTTAAAGAAGTTTGGTCCCCAAACTTGAGTTACCTTGTTCCAAAAACAATTCTGGATGTCGGACTTTCATTTCCTCTTCCATTTCCCATGTAGCATCCTCTCCGTAATGCTCCTTCCATTCAACTTTCACCATTGGTATCGACTTGCTTCTCAACTGCTTCACTTGCCTATCGACAATCCGTATCGGCTTCTCTTCGTAGCCTAAATCTTCATTAATTACAATTCCGAAATAGTAGATCACAAGTAGCGGATCTCGAATATACTTCCTCAGCATCGAAACATGAAATACATTATAGACTTGGCTCAATCCTGGCGGCAAGGCAAGTCTGTAGGCAGCGAGGTTAACCTTCTCAAGAATTTCAAAAGGCCCGATGTAACGGGGTGCTAACTTACCCTTATTCCCAAATCTTGTAACTCCTTTCATCGGCGAAATCTTCAGGAACACGTGGTCCCCGACTTCAAATTTTAGCTCTCTTCTTCTCTGGTCGGCATAACTCGTTTGTCGACTCTGTGCGGTTTTGATTCTTTGTTGAACGAGCTTAATCTTCTCGGTCGTTACTTGAATTAACTCGGGACCAAGCAGAGCTTTGTCTCCTACCTCGGTCCAACATATCGGCGACCTGCACTTTTTTCCATACAGTGCCTCATACGGCGCCATGCCAATGCTAGCTTGATAGCTATTGTTGTAGGTAAATTCCACCAAAGGCAAATGTACTCCCCAACTTCCTTGGAGGTCCAATACACATAGTCTAAGCATATCTTCAAGTGTCTGAATCGTCCTCTCTGTTTGCCCATCAGTTTGGGGATGAAAAGCTGTGCTAAACCTCAACTCGGCTCCGAAAGCTCTTTGTAGGCTCTGCCAAAATCTGGAAACCAACTTCGGATCTCGGTCTGACACAATTGACATCGGCACTCCATGAAGCCTAACAATCTTATTCACATACAACGAAGCAAGTTTATCGGCATTGAAGGTGATCTTAACAGGCAAGAAGTGTGCTGACTTAGTTAGTCTATCCACAATAACCCAAATCGAATCCATACCCTTTTGTGTCTTCGGCAAACCAACCACAAAGTCCATAGAGATGTGCTCCCATTTCCACTCAGGAATCGGTAAAGGTTGAAGAAGTCCTGCTGGCCTTTGATGTTCTGCTTTCACTTGTTGACAGTACAGACACTGTGACACGAACTCGGCTATCTCTCCTTTCATGTTCGGCCACCAAAATGTCTGCTTCACATCCTGATACATCTTGGTGTTCCGGGGTGAACAGCAAACTTGGAACCATGAGCTTCCTGCAAAATTTTTCTTTTCAAATCTGGGATGTCGGCCACACACAATCTTCCCTCAAACTTGAGCACTTGATTCTCTATGATGTACCCTGATATCGGCTTTGTGATAATCTCATCGGCTACTTTCTTGAAGAATTCATCTTCCATTTGTCTCGTCTTTACTTCCTCAACAATAGTCGGCTCCACTGAGATCGCGGTTAGGCATGCCAAATTTCCAACCACCTTTCTGCTCAAAGCATCGGCTATGGCGTTAGCTTTTCCTGGGTGATATTGAATCTGCATATCGTAATCCTTCAACAACTCAAGCCATCTTCTCTGCCTCAAATTCAATTCCTTCTGAGTGAACAAGTACTTCAAGCTCTTATGATCCGTAAAAACCTGACAAGAAGCTCCATACAAGTAATGGCGCCAAATCTTTAGAGCAAACACCACGGCTGCTAATTCCAAATCATGGGTGGGATAATTCTTTTCATGTAGCTTCAATTGACGAGAGGCATATGCTATAACCCTACCTTTTTGCATTAATACACAACCCAGACCCTTATGCGAAGCATCACTGTAGACATGAAACTCTTCATTACTTGATGGTAGTACAAGAATTGGTGCTGCGACTAATCTCGTCTTCAACTCCTGGAAAGCCGCTTCTCTATCCTTAGTCCATTCATAAGCCACTCCCTTCTTAGTCAGTTGTGTCAACGGAATTTCAATCCTTGAGAAATCCTTTACGAATTTTCTGTAATAACCAGCCAATCCCAGAAAACTACGAACCTCGGACACATTAGTCGGCCTCGACCAATTCACAATGGTTTCAATTTTACTAGGATCGACCGAAATACCCTCTTCATCAATCACATGGCCCAAAAATGAAACAGTGGAAAGCCAAAACTCACACTTTTTAAATTTAGCATACAATTTCCGATCTCTCAAAGTCTGTAAGGTAAGTCTCAAATGCTCCTCGTGTTCGGCTTTACTCTTAGAGTAGATCAATATGTCATCGATGAAGACAACCACAAACTCATCTAGATATGGCTTAAAGACTCTGTTCATTAAATCCATAAAGGCTGCAGGGGCATTGGTCACTCCAAAAGGCATTACTAAAAACTCGTGGTGGCCATACCTCGTCCGAAAAGCGGTCTTCTCAACATCCTCGGCTTTGACTTTACGCTGATGGTAGCCCGATCTAAGGTCAATTTTGGAAAAGACTCGTGCTCCTTGCAATTGATCGAACAAATCGTCTATCCTCGGCAACGGGTACTTATTCTTAATGGTTACCTTATTCAGTTCCCGGTAATCAATACAAAGACGAAGCGTACCATCCTTCTTCTTAACAAACAAGACGGGTGCTCCCCAGGGTGAAGTGCTTGGCCTAATAAAACCCTTATCTAGCAACTCTTGTAGTTGAAGTTTCAATTCCTTAAGCTCGGCGGGGGCCATCCTATAGGGTGTTTTAGAGATGGGCTGGGTTCCCGGCATGATGTCAACAGTAAACTCTACCTCTCTATCGACTAAGTGGCCAGGCAAATCATTTGGGAAGACGTCGGGGAATTCATTAACCACTGGGACGTCGGCTAACTCAACACTTCCATTCAAATTATTTAGTATGCTACACAGATAACCTTGACACCCTTTTTGGATCAATCTATAGGCTTTCATGGATGAAATTAAGTAAGGTGGGGATACTACCCCTTTTCCTTGAAACGTGACCTCGGCTAGGTTTGGGGGTTTTAACGTGACACTCTTTGAAACACAATTTATGGATGCGTGATTTGCCACTAACCAATCCATCTCCAAAATAACATCAAAATGAGTTATGTCCAATGGCATTAAGTCAGCTAACAGTTCAACATTCCCAATCACAACAACACATGCTCGATAGATGGATGCAACATTCATAGATCTCCCAGATGGAGTAGATACAGATAATACATAATCAAGGGGTTCTAGTTTCCTATTAATCTTCTCGGCAAACTTAGCAGAAATGAATGAATGCGTAGAACCCAAATCAATCAATACATATGCACTTTGAGAGCAAATTGAAAGCATACCTGACACCACTGTCTCAGCGTTTTGAGTGTCCCCTGGTACCAGTGCAAAAACTCTGCCTTGTCTCATCGGTCCTTTCCCAGCGTTACCTTTCTGTACGGAGCCCGAAGTATTCTCATCTTTCTTACTTTTCCCAGCCTTCGTTTTTGGATAGTCCCTCACAAAATGGCCTACTTCACCACATTCATAACAAGCCCCAGACGCCCAACGACAGACCCCGAAATGTGGCTTCCCACAACTGGAACATATCGGCTTAGTACCACTCTCTTGTCTTGGGTTGCTTGAACTGCCGACGTTCGTTTTCTTCTTGGTACCAAACTGTGCTCGGCGATTGTCATAACTCTGCCTCTTCCTCTGGCTCTCTCCCGAACCCTGGTATCTGTTCAAGTTGGCTTCGGCCAGAATAGCTTTGTCCAACACTCCGGCATAAGTTGGCATGTTGAGCATGTTAACCCGGTCTTGTATCGGTCCACGGAGTCCACTTTCGAACTTCCTAGCTTTCATATATTCATCATTGACCATGTGGGGTGCATACCTTGCCAACTCGGTAAAGGCACGGTCATATTCAGGTACTGTTCTACTGCCTTGCGTCAAAGTCTGAAACTCGGTAGCCTTGTGATTCCGAACACTTAAGGGAAAATGCTTGGTGTAAAATAATTCCAAAAATCGGGTCCAGGTCAAGTCTGGATTACTTTCTCGAACCATCATCCACCATCTGCGGGCGTCGTCATCTAGTGTAAAAGCTGCTAATGTCACCTTCTAGGTGTCAGTGCTGGGAAAGATCTCGAACAGCTTTTCCATTTCCAAAACCCAAGCTTCGGCCTTCATCGGTTCTATACCCCCCTGGAATCTTGGTGGCTTCATTTTCTTGAACTCTCTGATCAGAGCTATCGTGCCGTCCCCATATAAAGCTGGTTGTGGGAGCACTTGTAGTACTGGAGGAGGTGGAGGTGGAACTGCATTTTGGCCGTTTGTCTGCTCGGCCTGAGTCGATGTAGCACTAGCGTACTGCTGTCTTGTCTGCCTTAACTCGCGGGCCAAACCTTCAACTAACCTTTCTAGTCTGTCCAATCTATCCTCGGACTGATCTCGGCCAACTGGAGGTCTACCTCTCCTCATGATGCTATGAGTATGCAAAATGTGACTTTTAAACAAGACGAACGAATAATCACGTAGGCAGGTAACAATTAAGCATGCCGAGATGATGCACACCTTGACCTCATAGCAAGCAATATGATGCAATCCTAACATCTTTCTAAGGGGGAAATCCTATGCTCTTTAGGACTCAAAGTGTGTGAATAACGTATACCAAGGAACTTGTGCTCTGATACCATTCTGTCACGACCCCAAACTGCCCCTAGTAGTTTGGTGCCGTGATGGCCAGTAATCCGAGATTACCGAAGGCCAACTTTCAAAATTCACACACAACAGAGTATAAATATATGGGGCTCACAAGTACGGAAGCGATACATACAATCAGATTAGTCCATAAGAGCTGTGCATAAGTTAAATGAAATAGCAATCATCTGCAGATGGGTTACAACTCAATTCCAAATGAAGCAAAGTACAAATTACATCTTACATATTAACAAAAGGGCTTCACAAGCCGACATGAACAAAATACATGAAATATAGCTAGAAGCAAGATCTTCAAGATTGCCGACATCCTCACTGCCGACATAACATGTATACAAGACACACATCTTGATCAAAAGGCTTCTCAAGCCGACGTATGCAACATACAAGTATTACAAATCGAGAAGCATAATGTTCAAGACTGCCGACGTAATTACAGGTTAAGCCGACATAATCAAAATCCAAAATAAGCTCCAGAATCACATCTAGGCGTCACCGCCTTCTTGCTCATCACCTACATATATATAGAGAGAGTGAGCTTAGATACTCAGTGAATGGTATAAATAATAAAGGGGTTTGCATGAATAACAGCCGAAGTCCTCACAAAACAATACAAGTCAAAAACTTTAAATAACAAGGGATGGTCCTCGTCCATCTAACAAATCTTGAAAGCTTCAAGGGATGCTTACTAGCATCAACATATTACAAACGATAACATTCCGGCAAACATATCCACACGGTAAGCCGTCAGTGGCAAAACAAGACAAGGTACGAGAGGCATCTCAAACAAGGGTGCTACAAAAGTTTAGAGTCCTCTAGCACAAGGGACCTATGTTACAAAGGCCTGTCGCCTTTCAACACGAGAGTGCTGCGAAAGTTTAGAGTCCTCTAGCACAAGGGACTTTCAAGACAAGATGTGTTGCGAAAGTTTAGAGTCCTCCAGCACAAGGGACTTCCAAAACGAGATGTGCTGCGAAAGTTTAGAGTCCTCCAGCACAAGGGACTTCCAAAATGAGATGTTCTGCGAAAGTTTAGAGTCCTCCAGCACAAGGGACTTTCGAACGAGATGTGCTGCGAAAGTTTAGAGTCCTCCAGCACAAGGGACTTTCCAAACAAGATGTGCTGCGAAAGTTTAGAGTCCTCTAGCACAAGGGACTTTCCGAGAAGGTCATTCAAGCGAGTATAATATGAGATACAAAACTAAGGACAATCATTCATGCTTAACAATTACCTTTCAAAAACAAAGCAAAGCAAAACTCATCAAAACATTGATAACATAGCTTTATCAAAAATACCACTCACATAGTTCGTCCAACGTCGGGGTCAAGGCAAGTCCAAGTCCTACAAACACATGGCAAAGTCTATTGAATGCACTACTCAAAACAAGTCTAGCATACATGCAAATGACCTCGGCATTCTTCAAAAACTAGGTCAAATCAAATCAAAACACAGTTTCTTATCTTTGGAAAAACAAGCTGGGCAACTACCAGGTCTAAGCCGAGGTTCCACACCTCCTTGCCGAGGTGTGGCCTCGACGGCCACATTCAAAAGTGAAGTCGGGAAAATCTGGGTTTCCCTCTTGATAAACATGAAGAACATGAGCATAAAAAACATGAAGGACATGAACATGAGGGAGATGAATGCAAAGATCAAAACTTGCTATTACAAAAGCGGGGATTTCATGCTACGAATTCAAAAACATGGACCTGGGTACCCATACTCAAGGATCTTATCAAAACAAACACAAAAACATGAGCCCTAATGCAAACTTTCGGATCAAACGAGGCTTTTCTTCAAAAACACATGAAAATCGTTTTCTCTTTCTAAAACCAACTTTAAGTCGATGAATGGCGTGTAGAACAGGTTTGATCGTGCAATGCAGCTAGATGATCAATAAGAACAACAAGAATAGGTTAAGATTCTAACCTCAAAACTCGAATCTAACGGCTCAAGCTCCAACGATCAAGCTTGGAAGTTCTCTCTCTCTAGCTCAAACTTCTCCTTCTTCTTCCTAGAGCTTCTCTCTTTAAAAGACAAGATTGATACCAAAAAGATATGCTCCTCACGACAATCACTGACTTAATCCTTCTGCCGAGACACGTGGCATCGGCTGATAGGCTCTATCCAAAAAGGTGACTGACATGACAAGACAAGACCAAGACAAAGTGTACTCAACAAGCTAGGCAGCAAGAACACACCGGCAAGTAACGACATCGGCTAACAACAAGACTCCGACAATCAAGGGGCAAGGACATCAGCTTGGAAGGACAACACTTGACTAAACTGTGCCACACCTTGGCCTAGATGTGCCACACCTCGGTCTAGGTCGTACCATTCCAGGAACAAAATCAATCATGCAAGGATCAAGGATCTAGAACGCCTAGATATTAACATCTCGGCCCAGATGATGAACATCTCGGCCTAGGCGACGCGCACCTCGGCCTAGATAGTGACATCTCGGCCACTATGCCAGGGTGAAGATGGAGGTCAACCAACGGGGTTCCAAGATAGTTCTAAGTGACAAAGGTCTCGAAGGTGTCTAGGCTTAAGATGACCTCGGCAACACACCAGACAAGAACAAAGCATGCAGGCAATCATTCAAGCAAAACAAGACAAGATTTGCAAATGCACATATTAAAACAAGATCATCCATAAATGTATGCAAGTATGACTAAGTCAAAATGAGGATTGTTACAAATTTACTCAGTAAATTACTAAGAGTTTATTGAGAATTTACTGAGAATTTGTTGAGTAATTTTCTAGGAACTTAGCAATCATTTATGAAGCAATTTACTGAGTAATTTATTGAGAATTTACTGTGAATTTAATGAGTAATTTACTCATAATTTATTGAGAATTTTCTTAGAATTTATTGAGTAATTCACCGATAATTAACTGAGTAATTTATAGAGAATTTATTGAAAATTTAACGGATAATTTATTGAGAATTTACAGAGTAACTTGCTGAGTAATGTTTTAAAAACTTTCTGTGAATTTACTGAGTAATTTACCAAGAATTTATACAAAATTTTCTGAGAATTTACTCATAATTTACTGAGTAATTCCCAAAAAAATTTCTAATGATTTTCTAAGAATTTATACAGAATTTTCTAATAATTTACTAAGAATTTACTGAATAATTTTCTGAGAATTTTGCGTGTAATTTATTGAGAATTTTACTAAGTAATTTAATGAGAATTTACAGAGTAATTTACTAAGAATCTACTGATAATTTACTGAGTAATTTATTGAGAATTTACTGTGAATTGACTAAGAAATTTACTGATAAATTGTTAAATTCTTCACTGGGTAATTTAGCTCGAAATTACTAAATAATTTATTGAGAACTTACTGAGTAAGTTACTAAGAATTTATTGATAATTTACTTAGACTTTATGGATTAATTTATTGAGAATTTACTAAGTAATTTACTTAGAATTTATTGAATAATTTACTGAGAATTTATAAAGTAATTTACTGAAAATTTACAGGAAATTCACTAATTAATGTTCGAATAATTTACTGAGAATTAACAAAGTAATTCACGATTTTTTTTTTGATAATTTTATGAGTAATTTACCAAGAATTTATACAAAATTTATTGAGAATTTTCTTAGAATTTATTGAAAATTTTCTGAGCAATTTATTAAATAATTTACTGAAAATTTACTGATAATTTACAAAGTAATTTATAGAGAATTTATTGAAAACTTAACGAGCAATTTATTGAGAATTTACTAAGAATTTATGGAGTAATTTGCTGAATAATTTACTAAGAAATTACTTTAAATTTACCAAGAATTTATATAGAATTTTGTGAGAATTTTCTGATAAATTACTAAGAATTTGCTGAATAACTTATAGAGAATTTTACGTGTAATTTACTGAGAAATTTCCTGAGTAATTTAGTGAGAATTTACTACGTAATTTACTGAGTAATTTACAGAGAATTTATCGAGTAATTTACTGATAAATTACTGAATAATTCACTCATTAATTTACTTGTAATTTACTGAGAATTTAAGGAGTAATTTATTGAGAATTTACTCAGTAATTTATTTAGAATTTATTAAATAATTTACTAAGAATTTACAGATAATTTACTGCATTACTTTCTTGGAATTTACAGAGTAATTTTCTAATAATTTATTGAGTAATTTACTAAGTAATTGACTCAAAATTTTTTGAGAACTTATCGATAATTAACCGAGTAATTTACAGAGAATTTATTGAGAATTTACTGAGTAATTTACTTAGTAATTTACAGAAAAATTTAGTGAGTAATTCACCGAATAATTTACTATGAATTTACTTTGTAATTTATATAGAATTTACTCAGTAAATTACTAAGGCCTCGTTTGGGAACAAGTTATTTTAGTAATTTTTTAACTTTTTACGAAAAGATGTGCAGAAAAGTAGAGAGGTGATGTGACAACTTTTAGTAACTTTTTGACTTTTTAACTAAAATAGCCTGTCACGCCCCCAAACCGCCCCTAGTAGTTTGGTGCCGTGATGGCCAGTAACCCGAGGTTACCGAAGGCCGTCTTACAAAAATCACACACGATCAGAGTATGAAATATGGGGCTTACAAGAGCGGAAGCAAAATATACATATAAACCGAGTTGTCCATGAGAGCCGTGCATAAGTCCAATGGAATGTCATACTTCAAACATCTTTACAAGTCTTACAATTTTAGATACAACAAAATGAGATACAAAATACATCCTGACCAAAAGGCTTCTCAAGCCGACATATGCCAAAACAAACAAGAGAAAACATAAGCCGAGAAGCATAATCTTCAAGACGATGCAAAACGCAAATCCAAAACATGTCGGCAATGCGCCCAAAACACATCGGCATCACGCCTAGGCCTCAATGCCTTCTTGTTCATCACCTACATATATATATATAGAGAGGGTGAGCTTGGATACTCAGTGAATGATATTAGAAATAAAGGTTTTGCATGATTGATATCCAAGATTTCTTACAAACAATACATAGTATACTTTACAATCAAGGGAAAAGTCAAGTTCATTTGCCGGCTTTCAAGTTCTTTGGATGTCAATAACATCTACTTATTTCAAGGGGTGATGACATATCAAGACAAGAGTGCAGTTGCATTATAGTCCCCTACAACTAAGGACTTTCAAGACAAGCTGTGCTGCGAAAGTTTAGAGTCCTCTAGCACTAAGGACTGTCAAGACAAGAGTGCAGTTGCATTATAGTCCCCTGCAGCTAAGGACTTTCAAGACAAGAGTGCAGTTGCATTATAGTCCCCTGCAGCTAAGGACTTTCAAGACAAGAGTGCAGTTGCATTATAGTCCCCTGCAGCTAAGGACTTTCAAGACATGTCATCAAAACAAGATAGCGTTTAATATACAAGTAGGGATAGTCATTCATGCTAGATCAAGTACTTTTCAAAACAAGGCAAGACAAGGTTTTATGAAAGCAAGTGTAACATAGCTTTATTAGGAATACCACTCACATAGTTTCTTCAAACGTCGAAGTCGAGACAAGCCCAAGTCCTACAAACACATGGCAAGCCTATTGAATGCACCTTCAAACAAGTCTCTTATGTATGCAAATGATTTCGGAAACATGCTGGGCACCAACCAGGTCTAGGCCGAGGCTCCACACCTCCTCGCCGAGGTGTGTTCCCGAGGGCCACATGCAAGGAAAAGAGGTCGGAAAACTCTGGGTTTCCCCTCTGCTGTTGAATGTGAAGAACATGAGTATGAAAACATGGAAAAATATGAATGTTCGATTACAGTCTGTTATCACAATCTGGGATTTTCATGCTATGATTTTGGAAACACGGACCTGGGTACCCGTACTTGGAACTCTTGCGGAAATAAACACAAAAACATGATTCTTTATGCAAGTTTTCGGATCAAAACAAGACTTTTCTTGAAGAACACATGAATGTCATTTTCTCTTTCTAAAACTGAATTTCAAAACGATGCATGGCTTACAAATCATTTTCAATCATGCAATGTAATAACATAAACGTAAAGAACATCATGAGCAGATCGAGAATCTAACCTTAGAACGCGGATCTAACGGTTGGATCTCTAGGAATCAAGCTTGAAGATCTACTTCCTCACTCTAAAACTCCTTCTTCCTCCTAGAGTTTCTCTCTCTACAAGACAAGGTTATGATACTAAATGATAAGTGTTCTCACTCGGTTCTGGGCTTAATCCCTCTGTTGGGACACGTGGCGGCGACTGGTTGGGTTCTTCCTGAAAAGGTGGCTGACAGACCAGACAAAGCATGGTGGAAGGGTGTTCAACAAGCAAAACGGTATGGGCTCTCTGACGAGGCAATGACATCGGCTAACCACAAGGCGTATCTAACACGCTATACGGAATGGCACTCCGGCAAGGGGTGACATCGGCTAACAAAGGACCTCGGCAACTAAGGTGACAATGACCTCGGCTAGGAAGGACAACACTTGACTAAGCTGTGCCACATCTTGGCCTAGATGCGCCACACCTCGGTCTAGGTCATACCACTCCAGGACGAGCTCACTGGGGTGCAAGGTAACATCTCGGCTAATGTGTTCAAGGCAAGGACGGAGGTCAACAAGGGGTTCCAAGATACTACCACTAGACTAAGGATGACCTCGGCTTGGATTGATCTAAGCATAACGTCGGCTAAACATAACTTAGGCAAGCACATAACACTTAGACAAATCACAAAGGTATCAAATCAAGGCATGGATCTCGCTCACTTAGGTAGGACAAGTCACGAGCACACACATGCAAGCTTAACAAACCATAATCATACAAATGCTCATGAACATGATTAAGATGAAAAATGTGGGTTCTTACATAGCCACTCCCCAAACGAGGCCTAAGAGTTTATTGAGAATTTACTGAGAATTTGTTGAGTAATTTTCTAGGAACTTTGCAATCATTTATGAAGCAATTTACTGTGAATTTAATGAGTAATTTACTCATAATTTATTGAGAATTTTCTTAGAATTTATTGAGTAATTCACCGATAATTAACTGAGCAATTTATAGAGAATTTATTGAAAATTTAACGAATAATTTATTGAGAATTTACAGAGTAATTTACCAAGAATTTATACAAAATTTTCTGAGAATTTACTCATAATTTACTGAGTAATTCCCCAAAAAAATTCTAATGATTTTCTAAGAATTTACACAGAATTTTCTAATCATTTACTAAGAATTTACTAAATAATTTTCTGAGAATTTTGCGTGTAATTTATTGAGAATTTTTCTAAGTAATTTAATGTGAATTTACTGAGTAATTTATTGAGAATTTACTGTGAATTGACTAAGAAATTTACTGATAAATTGTTAAGTTCTTCGCTAGATAATTTAGTTGGAAATTACTAAATAATTTATTGAGAATTTACTGAGTAAGTTACTAAGAATTTATTGATAATTTACTTAGACTTTATGGATTAATTTATTGAGAATTTACTAAGTAATTTACTGAGAATTTATTGAATAATTTACTGAGAATTTATAAAGTAATTTACTGAAAATTTACAGGAAATTCACTAATTAATGTTCGAATAATTTACTGAGAATTAACAAAGTAATTCATGAATTTTTTTTTGATAATTTTATGAGTAATTTACCAAGAATTTATACAGAATTTATTGAGAATTTTCTTAGAATTTATTGAAAATTTTCTAAGCAATTTATTTACAATTTATTAAATAATTTACTGAAAATTTACGGATAATTTGCAAAGTAATTTATAGAGAATTTATTGAAAACTTAACAAGTAATTTATTGAGAATTTACTACGAATTTATGGAGTACTTTGCTGAATAATTTACTAAGAAATTACTTTGAATTTACCAAGAATTTATATAGAATTTTCTGAGAATTTATTGAGTAATTTACTCATAATTTACTGATTAATTCACAAAAAAAAAATTCTTGTAATTTTTTGTGAATTTACTCAGAATTTTCTCATAAATTACTAAGAATTTGCTGAATAATTTATAGAGAATTTTACGCGTAATTTACTGAGAAATTTCCTGAGTAATTTAGTGAGAATTTACTAAGTAATCTACTGAGTAATTTACAGAGAATTTACCAATAATTTACTGAGTAATTTACAGAGAATTTATCGAGTAATTTACTGATAAATTACTGAATAATTCACTCATTAATTTACTTCTAATTTACTGAGAATTTAAGGAGTAATTTATTGAGAATTTACTCAGTAATTTATTTAGAATTAATTAAATAATTTACTAAGAATTTACAGATAATTTACTGCGTTATTTTTTTGGAATTTACGGAGAAATTTTTTAATAATTTACTGAGTAATTTGCTAAGTAATTGGCTCAGAATTTTTTGAGAACTTATCGATAATTAACTGAGTAATTTACAGAGAATTTATTGAGAATTTACCAAGTAATTTACTGGGAATTAACTTAGTAATTTACAAATAAATTTAGTGATTAATTCACCGAATAATTTACTATGAATTTACTTAGTAATTTATTTAAAATTTACCCAGTAAATTACTAAGAGTTTATTGAGAATTTACTGAGAATTTGTTGATTAATTTTCTAGGAACTTACCAATCATTTATGAAGTAATTTACTAAGTAATTTATTGAGAATTTACTGTAAACTTAATGAGTAATTTACTCATAATTTATTGAGAATTTTCTTAGAATTTATTGAGTAATTTACCGATAAATAACTGAGTAATTTATAGAGAATTTATTGAGAATTTAACGGATAATTTATTGAGAATTTACAGAGTAATTTGCTGAGTAATGTTTGAAAAAATTTCTGTGAATTTACTGAGTAATTTACCAAGAATTTATACAAAATTTTCTGAGAATTTACTCATAATTTACTGAGTAATTCCCAAAAAAAATTCTAATGATTTTCTACGAATTTACACAGAATTTTCTAATAATTTACTAAGAATTTACTGAATAATTTTCTGAGAATTTTGTGTGTAATTTATTGAGAATTTTACTGAGTAATTTTGTCACGACCCCAAACCACCCCTAGTAGTTTGGTGCCGTGATGGCCAGTAATCCGTAATTACCGAAGGCCAACTTTCAAAAACTAAACACAATCAGAGTAATAATAAACGGGGCTCACAAATGCGGAAGTAATAAATCGAAATACAAGTGGTCCATAAGAGCTGTGCATAGATCAAATGAAATGTCATTCATTTTTACAACTTGAATACAGCCAAGCAAATTACATGTTACATCTTGATCAAAAGGCTTCTTGAGCCGACATATACAAAATACAATAAAATACAAGTCAAGAAGCATGATTTTCAAAATGTGCTGACATAAACAAAAAGACATTTGCCGATGTGAATACAAAAATAACGCCGACATAATCATGAGTCCAAAACAAGCTATCAAAACAGTCTAGGCGTCGCCGACGTCCTGCTCATCACCTACATATATATAGAGAGGGGTGAGTACAAATACTCAGTGAATGGTACTAGAAATAAAGGTTTTGCATGAACATAGCCGGAGTCTTTCAAAACAGAACATATCAAAACTTTATCCAGAAATAGGATGAACCGTATTCATCAATCAAGTATTACCACATCGGCGGAGCAAGGAGGGATGAACCGTATTCATCAATCGAGTATCACAACATAGGCGAAGCAAGGGATGAACCGTATTCATCAGTCAAGTATCACAACATCGGCGGAGCAAGGGATGAACCGTATTCATCAGTCAAGTATCACAACATAGGCGAAGCAAGGGATGAACCGTATTCATCAGTCAAGTATCACAACATCGGCAGAGCAAGGGATGAACCGTATTCATCAGTCAAGTATCACAACATCGGCGGAGCAAGGGATGAACCGTATTCATCAATCGAGTATCACAACATAGGCGAAGCAAGGGATGAACCGTATTCATCAGTCAAGTATCACAACATCGGCGGAGCAAGGGATGAACCGTATTCATCAATCGAGTATCAAGGGTTACTTAGGCCCGTAGCCCGATTTAACAAGGACCGTATCCTTTTACACTTAGTACTGCGAAAGTTTAGAGTCCTCCAGCACAAGGGACTTGTGTTACTTAGGCCCGTAGCCCGATTTAACAAGGACCGTATCCTTTTATACTTAGTACTGCGAAAGTTTAGATCCTTTTATACTTAGTACTGCGAAAGTTTAGAGTCCTCCAGCACAAGGGACTTGTGTTACTTAGGCCCGTAGCCCGATTTAACAAGGACCGTATCCTTTTATACTTAGTACTGCGAAAGTTTAGAGTCCTCCAGCACAAGGGACTTGTGTTACTTAGGCCCGTAGCCCGATTTAACAAGGACCGTATCCTTTTATACTTAGTACTGCGAAAGTTTAGAGTCCTCCAGCACAAGGGACTTTCCGAGAACAATGTCAAAACAAGGCTATTCATTTATGCTTAGCAAATACTCACGTCAAAACAAAACAAAGCAAGATTTATCAAAAGCAAGTGTAACATAGCTTTATTAGAAATACCACTCACATAGTTTTCCACGGGTGTAGGCTCAAAACAAATATCAAGGACCTACAATCACATGGCAAATCACATTCTCAAAACGAGCTTCATATGCATGCAAATGATCTCGGCATTCTCACCAGATCCAAGTCAAAGACAAAGCAAAACATGCTGGGAGTTTAAACACTGCTCCCGTCTCATGAAAACATACTGGGCACCGTCCAGGCTCTTGCCGAGGTCCCATCAAACAAGGTCGGGAAAAACCTGGGTTTCCCTTTGAAGAATATGAAACATGATCATTTGGAAGATGGATGCAAGTTCACAACTTGTTACAAAAATCTGAGTTCTCATGCCAAGAATTCAAAATATGGACCTGGGTACCCGTTCAAGAAGGTCATGCAAGAACAAACACAAAAATTTTGGATCAAAACGAGTCTCTCTTCAAGAACACATGAAAACCATTTTCTCTTTCCAAAACTAACTTCAAAACGATGCATGACATGCAAAACAGATCCGATCATGCAATGCAGCTAGATAATCAATCACAACAATCAACGTAGATCAGGATTCTTACCTCAAAGCTCAAATCTAACGGATCAAACCACGAAGATCAAGCTTGGAAGACTTGCTCTCACTCAAGAACTTCTCTTCCTCCTCTCTAGAGCTTCTCTCTCTAAAACAAAGATTTGAGACACAAATGATTTGTTTCTAAGTCTGCCGGCTGTCTTAACAACTAGCTCGGACACGTGGCGCTAACGGGTTGGCTCAACTCAAAAAGGTGATTGATAGATAAGACAAGTCTCTGACAAAGCGTATGCAGCAAGCTCGGTAAAACACATCGGCAAGAATGACATCGGCTCAAATCAAAGATCCGGTAACATGATAGCAGAGACATCGGCTAGGGAGAACGACGCTTGACTAAGCTGTGCCACACCTTGGCCGGGGTGTGCCACATCTCGGCCTAGGCCATACCTGCCCAAGGACAAGGTTCGCGGAGTACAAAACATCTCGGCGATAAATGCCCGAGGTGAAGGTAGGGGTCGACCAAGGTTCCAAAACAGTTCTAAATACAAGGGTTCAAAGGCGAACTAAGCTCAAGGTGACCTCGGCCACACACACACCGAACAAAGAACAAAACTACGCAAGCAATACAATCAAAACAAGGCAAGCAAATCCTTCCAAACAACATAACAAGGCACAATCATGCGGGAATGTATGCAATTATGACATGAGTAAGGTGAGGGTTGTTACATCCTACCCCCCTTAAAGAAGTTTGGTCCCCAAACTTAAATTACCTTGTTCCAGGAACAACTTTGGATAACGGATTCTCACATCCTCTTCCTTTTCCCACGTGGCTTCTGTGCCATAATGCTCCTTCCATTCGACCTTTACCATTGGTATCGATCTGTTTCTTAACTGTCTCATTTGCCGGTCAATAATTCTCATTGGCTTTTCTCCGTAGCCCAAATCCTCATTAACTGTGATCTCGGAATGATCGATTACATGCAGTGGATCTCGGATATACTTTCTCAACATCGAAACATGAAACACATTGTGGACTTGGCTCAAATCTGGCGGTAAAGCAAGTCTGTAGGCAACGGGGTTAATTCTCTCAAGAATTTCAAACGGTCCAATATACCGAGGTGCTAACTTACCTTTCATTCCAAATCTGGATACTCCTATCATTGGTGAAACTTTCAGGAATACATGATTCCCAACTTCAAATTCTAACTCATTCCTTCTCTGGTCAGCGTAGCTCTTTTGTCGGCTCTGGGCAGTTTTAATCCTCTGTTGGATGAGTTTAATCTTCTCTGTTGTTACTTGAATCAATTCGGGACCAAGCAGAGCTCTGTCTCCAACTTCGGTCCAACATATCGGCGATCTACACTTTCTTCCGTACAAGGCCTCATAAGGCGCCATGCCAATGCTAGCTTGATAACTGTTGTTGTAGGCGAATTCCACTAAGGGTAAATGTGTTCCCCAACTTCCTAGGAAGTCCAATACACAAAGTCTAAGCATATCTTCAAGTGTCTGAATTGTTCTCTCTGTCTGCCCATCTGTCTGGGGATGAAAAGCTGTACTAAATCTCAGCTCGGTTCCGAAAGTCCTCTGTAGACTCTGCCAAAATCTGGAAACAAATTTAGGATCTCGGTCTGACACGATTGACATCGGCACTCCATGAAGTCTAACAATCTCGTTCACGTATAACAAGGCAAGTTGATCGGCGTTGAAGGTAGTCCTAACAGGTAGAAAGTGTGCTGATTTAGTTAGTCTATCAACAACAACCCAAATCGAGTCCATACCTTTCGGTGTCTTCGGCAAGCCAATCACAAAGTCTATGGGATATATTCCCATTTCCACTCAGGAATCGGCAAAGGTTGAAGAAGTCCTGCTGGTCTTTGATGTTCTGCTTTCGCTTGTTGACAATGTAAACACTGGGACACGAATTCAGCTATTTCTCTTTTTCATATTTGGCCACCAGAAGGTCTGCTTCACATCTTGATACATTTTGGTGTTCCCTGGATGAACTGCAAACTTAGAACCGTGAGCTTCCTGCAAAATTTTCCTTTTCAACTCTGGGATGTCGGCTACGCATAGCCTTCCTTCAAACTTAAGCACTTGATCTTCGAAGGTATACCCTGATCTCGGCTTTGTGTCAATTTCCTCGGCTATTTTCTTGAGGAATTCGTCCTCCATCTGTCTTGTCTTTACCTCATTAACAATCGTCGGCTCCACTGTCATCACGGTCAAACACGCCAAATTTCCATCTGACTTCCTGCTCAAAGCGTCGGCTACACTGTTAGCTTTACCTGGGTGATATTGAATTTGCATATCATAGTCCTTCAACAACCCAAACCACCGTCTCTGCCTCAAATTCAATTCCTTCTGTGTGATAGGTACTTTAAACTCTTATGATCTGTAAAAACTTGACAAGTACCTCCATACAAATAGTGACGCCAAATCTTTAAAGCAAAAACCACGGCCGCTAGTTCTAAATCATGGGTAGGATAGTTTTTCTCATGAGGTTTCAATTGACGAGATACATAAGCTATAACCTTACCCCCTTGCATTAACACACAACCCAAGCCCTTATGTGAAGCATCGCTATAGATATGAAACTCTTCGTTACCTGATGGAAGTACGAGTACTGGCGCTGTAACTAACCTCGTCTTCAGTTCCTGAAAGGCTGATTCCCGATCTTCAGTCCATTCATATAGTGTTCCCTTCTTAGTCAATTGCGTCAATGGAATTGCAATCCTTGAGAAATCTTTCACAAACTTTCTGTAGTAACCTGCCAAACCCAGAAAACTACGAATCTCGGATACATTAGTCGGCCTCGGCCAATTTACTACGGCTTCAATTTTGCTAGGGTCAACCGAGATGCCTTCTTCACTAATCACATGACCCAAGAATGAGATAGTAGAAAGCCAAAATTCACACTTATTAAACTTAGCATATAATTTCCAGTCTCTCAGAATCTGTAAGGCAAGTCTCAAGTGATTTTCATGTTCAGTTTTACTCTTGGAATAAATCAATATATCATCAATGAAGACAACTACAAACTCATCTAAATACGGTTTGAAGACTCTGTTCATCAAATCCATAAATGCAGCAGGGGCATTAGTCACTCCAAAAGGCATTACTAAAAACTCGTAGTGGCCATATCTTGTCCGAAAAGCAGTCTTCTCAATATCTTCGGCTTTAACTTTGAGTTGGTGGTAACCAGACCTAAGGTCAATCTTAGAAAAGACTCGCGCTCCTTGTAATTGGTCAAGCAGATCATCGATCCTAGGCAATGGGTACTTGTTCTTAATGGTGACCTTATTAAGTTCTCTATAGTCAATACAAAGGCGAAGTGTGCCATCCTTCTTCTTAACAAATAAAACAGGTGCTCCTCATGGCAAAGTGCTCGGCCTAATAAATCCCTTATCTAACAACTCTTGCAATTGCCGTTTCAATTCTCTAAGTTCAGCTGGCGCCATCCTATAGGGTGTTTTGGAGATCGGCTGTGTTCCCGACATGATGTCAACCGTAAATTCTATTTCTCTATCGGTTAAGTGGCCAGGCAATTCATCCGGGAAAACATCGGGAAATTCATTAACAACTGGGATGTCGGCCAAACTAACATTTCCATTCTGACCACTCAGTATACTACACAAATAACCTCGGCACCCTTTCTGAATTAACTTATAGGCTTTAATGGACGAAATCAGATAAGGTGGGGGCACTATCCCTTTACCCTGGAAAATAACCTCGGCTAGGTTTGGGGGTCTCAGTGTGACACTTTTCGAAACACAATTAATAGATGCATCGTTTGCGACTAACCAGTCCATTCCCAGTATAATATCAAAATGAGCTATGTCTAGAGGCATTAGATCTACTAACAGTTCAACATTCTCAATCATAACAGCACATGCTCTGTAAATGGATGCAACAATCATAGATCTCCCAGACGGAGTAGACACAGATAATACGAAGTCAAGGGGCTCTAGTTTTCTATTAATTCTCTCGGCAAACTTAGTAGATATAAACAAATGAGTAGAACCCGAATCAATCAACACATAAGCATCTTGGGAGCAAATTAGAAGTATACCTGATACTACTGCCTCAGCATTCTGAGTATCTCCTGGTACCAACGCAAACACTCTGCCCTGTCTCATCTGTCCTTTCCCAGCATTTCCCTTCTGAACGGAACCCGAGGTGTTCTCACTCTTCTTGTTGTTATCAGCTTTTGTCTTAGGGCAATCTCTCACATAATGGCCCATCTCGCCACATTCATAACAAGCTCCAGACGTCCGGCGACAAATCCTGAAATGTTGTTTCCCACAATCCGAACACGTCGGCTTAGTACTCCCTTCCCGTCTTAGGTCACTAGTACTGCCCATGTTCTTTCTCTTGGTGCTCAGTTGTCCTCGGTGATTGTCATAGTTCTGCCTTTTTCGCTGGTTCTCTCCCGAGCTCTGGTATCGATTCAAATTTGCTTCGGCGTGAATGGCTTTGTCCAATACCTCGGCATAAGTCGGCATATCGAGCAAACTAACCCGGTCTTGAATCGGTCCACGGAGCCCACACTCGAACTTTCTGGCCTTCATATATTCATCGTTGACCATGTGAGGCACAAACCTCACCAATTCAGTAAAAGTGCGGTCATACTCCGCCACTGTTCTGTTGCCTTGCGTCAAAGTATGAAATTCGGTAGCCTTGCGGTTTCGAACACTTAGGGGAAAATGTTTCTTGTAGAACAACTCTAAGAATCGGGTCCAGGTCAGATCTGGATTGCTTCCTCTAACCATCATCCACCACCTGCAAGCGTCATCATCTAATGTGAATGCTGCCAACGTCACTTTCTGAGCGTCGGTGCTAGGGAAGATCTCGAACAACTTCTCCATTTCTAAAACCCATGCCTCAGCCTTCATCGGCTCTATACCTCCAGAGAATCTCGGCGGTCTCATTTTCTTGAACTCCCTGATCAAGCCTATCGTGCCATCCCCATATAAGGCTGGTTGCGGGGGAACTTGCGGCACTGGTGGAGGTGGAGGCGGAACTACATTTCGGCCGTTGGTCTGCTCGGCCTGAGTCGACGTAGCACTAGTGAACTGCTGCCTGGTTTGCCTCAACTCGCGGGCCAAACCTTCAACTAATCTTTTCAATCTGTCCATTCTGTCTTCGGGCTGATCCCGACCAATTGGAGGTCTACCTCTCCTCATGATGCTATGAGCGTGCAAAGTATGACTTTAAAACAAATAAACAAATAATCCCGTAGGCAAGCAACAATTAAGTATATCAAGACAATGCACACCTTGTTCAAATAACAAATACCATGATGCAACCTTAACATCCTTCTAAGGGAAATCCTATGCTCTTTAGGACTCAAAGTGTGTGAATAACGTATACCGAGGAACGTGTGCTCTGATACCATTCTGTCACGACCCCAAACCGCCCCTAGTAGTTTGGTGCTGTGATGGCCAGTAATCCGTAATTACCGAAGGCCAACTTTCAAAAACTAAACACAATCAGAGTAATAATAAACGGGGCTCACAAATGCGGAAGTAATAAATCGAAATACAAGTGGTCCATAAGAGCTGTGCATAGATCAAATGAAATGTCATTCATTTTTACAACTTGAATACAGCCAAGCAAATTACATGTTACATCTTGATCAAAAGGCTTCTTGAGCCGACATATACAAAATACAATAAAATACAAGTCAAGAAGCATGATTTTCAAAATGTGCTGACATAAACAAAAAGACATTTGCCGATGTGAATACAAAAATAACGCCGACATAATCATGAGTCCAAAACAAGCTATCAAAACAGTCTAGGCGTCGCCGACGTCCTGGTCATCACCTACATATATATAGAGAGGGGTGAGTACAAATACTCAGTGAATGGTACTAGAAATAAAGGTTTTGCATGAACATAGCCGGAGTCTTTCAAAACAGAACATATCAAAACTTTATCCAGAAATAGGATGAACCGTATTCATCAATCAAGTATTACCACATCGGCGGAGCAAGGGATGAACCGTATTCATCAATCGAGTATCACAACATAGGCGAAGCAAGGGATGAACCGTATTCATCAGTCAAGTATCACAACATCGGCGGAGCAAGGGATGAACCGTATTCATCAGTCAAGTATCACAACATCGGCGGAGCAAGGGATGAACCGTATTCATCAGTCAAGTATCACAACATCGGCGGAGCAAGGGATGAACCGTATTCATCAATCGAGTATCACAACATAGGCGAAGCAAGGGATGAACCGTATTCATCAGTCAAGTATCACAACATCGGCGGAGCAAGGGATGAACCGTATTCATCAATCGAGTATCAAGGGTTACTTAGGCCCGTAGCCCGATTTAACAAGGACCGTATCCTTTTACACTTAGTACTGCGAAAGTTTAGAGTCCTCCAGCACAAGGGACTTGTGTTACTTAGGCCCGTAGTCCGATTTAACAAGGACCGTATCCTTTTATACTTAGTACTGCGAAAGTTTAGAGTCCTCCAGCATAAGGGACTTGTGTTACTTAGGCCCGTAGCCCGATTTAACAAGGACCGTATCCTTTTATACTTAGTACTGCGAAAGTTTAGAGTCCTCCAGCACAAGGGACTTTCCGAGAACAACGTCAAAACAAGGCTATTCATTTATGCTTAGCAAATACTCACGTCAAAACAAAACAAAGCAAGATTTATCAAAAGCAAGTGTAACATAGCTTTATTAGAAATACCACTCACATAGTTTTCCACGGGTGTAGGCTCAAAGCAAATATCAAGGACCTACAATCACATGGCAAATCACATTCTCAAAACGAGCTTCATATGCATGCAAATGATCTCGGCATTCTCACCAGATCCAAGTCAAAGACAAAGCAAAACATGCTGGGAGTTTAAACACTGCTCCCGTCTCATGAAAACATACTGGGCACCGTCCAGGCTCTTGCCGAGGTCCCATCAAACAAGGTCGGGAAAAACCTGGGTTTCCCTTTGAAGAATATGAAACATGATCATTTGGAAGATGGATGCAAGTTCACAACTTGTTACAAAAATCTGAGTTCTCATGCCAAGAATTCAAAATATGGACCTGGGTACCCGTTCAAGAAGGTCATGCAAGAACAAACACAAAAACATGGTTATTGTTTCAAACTTTTGGATCAAAACGAGTCTCTCTTCAAGAACACATGAAAACCATTTTCTCTTTCCAAAACTAACTTCAAAACGATGCATGACATGCAAAACAGATCCGATCATGCAATGCAGCTAGATAATCAATCACAACAATCAACGTAGATCAGGATTCTTACCTCAAAGCTCAAATCTAACGGATCAAACCACGAAGATCAAGCTTGGAAGACTTGCTCTCACTCAAGAACTTCTCTTCCTCCTCTCTAGAGCTTCTCTCTCTAAAACAAAGATTTGAGACACAAATGATTTGTTTCTAAGTCTGCCGGCTGTCTTAACAACTAGCTCAGACACGTGGCGCTAACGGGTTGGCTCAACTCAAAAAGGTGATTGATAGATAAGACAAGTCTCTGACAAAGCGTATGCAGCAAGCTCGGTAAAACACATCGGCAAGAATGACATCGGCTCAAATCAAAGATCCGGTAACATGATAGCAGAGACATCGGCTAGGGAGAACGACGCTTGACTAAGCTGTGCCACACCTTGGCCGGGGTGTGCCACATCTCGGCCTAGGCCATACCTGCCCAAGGACAAGGTTCGCGGAGTACAAAACATCTCGGCGATAAATGCCCGAGGTGAAGGTAGGGCGCCAAGGTTCCAAAACAGTTCTAAATACAAGGGTTCAAAGGCGAAATAAGCTCAAGGTGACCTCGGCCACACACACACCGAACAAAGAACAAAACTACGCAAGCAATACAATCAAAACAAGGCAAGCAAATCCTTCCAAACAACATAACAAGGCACAATCATGCGGGAATGTATGCAATTATGACATGAGTAAGGTGAGGGTTGTTACAAATTTAATGAGAATTTATAGAGTAATTTACAAAGAATCTACCGATAATTTACTGAGTAATTTATTGAGAATTTACTGCGAATTGACTAAGAAATTTACTGATAAATTGTTAAGTTCTTCACTGGGTAATTTAGTTGGAATTGAGAATTTACTGAGTAAGTTACTAAGAATTTATTGATAATTTACTTAGACTTTATGGATTAATTTATTGAGAATTTACTGAGAATTTTTTGAATAATTTACTGAGAATTTATAAGTAATTTTTTAAAAAATTTATGTGAATTTACTGAGTAATTTACCAAGAATTTATACAAAATTTTCTGAAAATTTACAGAGTAATTTACTCATAATTTACTGGGTAATTCACAAAAAGATTTCCAATGATTTTCTAAGAATTTACACAGAATTTTCTAATAATTTACTAAGAATTTATTGAATAATTTTCTGAGAATTTTGTGTGTAATTTATTGAGAATTTTACTGAGTACTTTAATGAGAATTTATTGAGTAATTTACTAAGAATCTACCGATAATTTACTGAGTAATTTATTGGGAATTTACTGCGAATTGACTAAGAAATTTACTAATAAATTGTTAAATTCTTCACTAGGTAATTTAGTTGGAAATTACTAAGTAATTTATTGAGAATTTACTGAGTAAGTTGCTAAGAATTTATTGATAATTTACTTAGATTTTATGGATTAATTTATTGAGAATTTACTAAGTAATTTACTTAGAATTTATTGAATAATTTACTGAGAATTTATAAAGTAATTTACTAAGAATTTACAGGAAATTCACTAATTAATGTTCGAATAATTTACTGAGAATTAACAAAGTAATTCACGAATTTGTTTTTGATAATTTTATGTGTAATTTACCAAGAATTTATACCGAGTTTATTGAGAATTTACTACGAATTTATGGAGTAATTTGCTGAATAATTTAATAAGAAATTACTTTGAATTTACCAAGAATTTATATAGAATTTTCTGAGAATTTATTGAGTAATTTACTCATAATTTACTAATTAATTAACAAAAAAAATTCTTGCAATTTTTTGTGAATTTACTCAGAATTTTTTGTTGAATTACTAAGAATTTGCTGAATAATTTATAGAGAATTTTACGTGTAATTTACTGAGAAATTTCCTGAGTAATTTAGTGAGAATTTACTAAGTAATTTACTGAGTAATTAACAAAGAATTTACCAATAATATACTGAGTAATTTATAGAGAATTTATCGAGTAATTTACTGACAAATTCACTCATTAATTTACTTGTAATTTACTGAGAATTTAAGGAGTAATTTATTGAGAATTTACTCAGTAATTTATTTAGAATTTATTAAATAATTTACTAAGAATTTACAGATAATTTACTGCGTTATTTTCTTAGAATTTACAGAGAAATTTTCTAATAATTTACTGAGTAATTTACTAAGTAATTGACTCAGAATTTCTTGAGAACTTATCGGTAATTAACTGAGTAATTTACAGAGAATTTATTGAGAATTTACCGAGTAATTTACTGGGAATTTACTTAGTAATTTACAGATAAATTTAGTGAGTAATTCACCGAATAATTTACTATGAATTTACTTAGTAATTTATTTAGAATTTACTCAGTAAATTACTAAGAGTTCATTGAGAATTTACTGAGAATTTGTTGAGTAATTTTCTAGGAACTTACCAATCATTTATGAAGCAATTTGCTGAGTAATTTGCTGAGAATTTACTGTGAATTTAACGAGTAATTTACTCATAATTTATTGAGAATTTTCTTAGAATTTATTGAAAATTTTCAGAGTAATTTACTTTGAATTTATTGAGTAATTCACCGATAATTAACTAAGTAATTTATAGAGAATTTACAGAGTAATTTGCCGAGTAATTTTTTAAAAAATTTCTGTGAATTTACAGAGTAATTTACCATGAATTTATACAAAATTTTCTGAGAATTTTGCACGTAATTTATTGAGAATTTTACTGAGTAATTTAAAGAGAATTTACTGAGTAATTTACTAAGAGTCTACCGATAATTTACTGAGTAATTTATTGTGCATTTACTGCGAATTGACTAAGAAATTTACTGATAAATTGTTAAGTTCTTCACTGGGTAATTTAGTTGGAAATTACTAAGTAATTTATTGAGAATTTATTGAGTAAGTTACTAAGAATTTATTGATAATTTACTCATAATTTACTGATTAATTCACACACAAAAAAATTCTTGTAATTTTTTGTGAATTTACTCAGAATTTTCTGATAAATTACTAAGAATTTGCTAAATAATTTATAGAGAATTTTACGTGTAATTTACTGAGAAATTTCCTGAGTAATTTAGTGAGAATTTACTGAGAAATTTCCTAAGTAATTTACAGAGAATTTACCAATAATTTACTTAGTAATTTACGGAGAATTTATCGAGTAATTTACTGAAAAATTACTGAATAATTCACTCATTAATTTACTTGTAATTTACTAAGAATTTAAGGAGTAATTTATTGAGAATTTACTCAGTAATTTATTTAGAATTTATTAAATAATTTACTAAGAATTTACAGATAATTTACTGCGTTATTTTCTTGGAATTTACAGAGTAATTTTCTAATAATTTACTGAGTAATTTACTAAGTAATTGACTCAGAATTTTTTGAGAACTCATCAATAATTAACTTAGTAATTTACAGAGAATTTATTGAGAATTTACCGAGTAATTTACTGGAAATTTACTTAGTAATTTACAGATAAATTTAGTGTGTAATTCACCGAATAATTTACTATGAATTTGCTTAGTAATTTATTTAGAATTTACTCAGTAAATTACTAAGAGTTTGTTGTGAATTTACTGAGAATTTGTTGACTAATTTTCTAGGAACTTACCAATCATTTATGAAGCAATTTACTGAGTAATTTATTGAGAATTTACGGTGAATTTAATGAGTAATTTATTCATAATATATTGAGAATTTTCTTAGAATTTATTGAAAATTTTCAGAGTAATTTACTTTGAATTTATTGAGTAATTCACCGATAATTAACTAAGTAATTTATAGAGAATTTATTGAAAATTTAACGGATAATTTATTGAGAATTTACAGAGTAACTTGCTGAGTAATTTTTTTAAAAAAAATCTGTGAATTTACTGAATAATTTACCAAGAATTTATACAAAATTTTCTGAGAATTTACTCATAATTTACTGAGTGATTCACAAAAAAATTTCTAATGATTTTCTAAGAATTTACACAGAATTTTACAATAATTTACTAAGAATTTACTGAATAATTTTCTGAGAATTTTGCGTGTAATTTATTGAGAATTTTACTGAGTAATTTAATGAGAATTTACTGAGTAATTCACTTAGAATCTATCGATAATTTACTGAGTAATTTATTGAGAATTCACTGCGAATTGACTTAGAAATTTACTGATAAATTGTTAAGTTCTTCTCTCGGTAATTTAGTTGGAAATTACTACGTAATTTATTGAGAATTTACTGAGTAAGTTACTAAGAATTTATTGATAATTTACACATAATTTACTGATTAATTCACAAAAAAAAAATTCTTGTAATTTTTTGTGAATTTACTCAGAATTTTTTGATAAATTACTAAGAATTTGCTGAATAATTTATAGAGAATTTTACGTGTAATTTATTGAGAAATTTCCTTAGTAATTTAGTGAGAATTTACTGAGAAATTTCCTGAGTAATTTACAGAGAATTTACCAATAATTTACTGAAAAATTACTGAATAATTCACTCATTAATTTACCTGTAATTTACTTAGAATTTAAGGAGTAATTTATTGAGAAATTACTCAGTAATTTATTTAGAATTTATTAAATAATTTACTAAGAATTTACAGATAATTTACTGCGTTATTTTCTTGGAATTTACCGAGTAATTTTCTAAAAATTTACTGTGTAATTTACTAAGTAATTGACTCAGAATTTTTTGAGAACTTATCGATAATTAACTGAGTAATTTACAAACAATTTATTGAGAATTTACCGAGTAATTTACTGGGAATTTACTTAGTAATTTACATATAAATTTAGCGAGTAATTCACCGAATAATTTACTATGAATTTACTTAGTAATTTATTTAGAATTTACTCAGTAAATTACTAAGAGTTTATTGTGAATTTACTGAGAATTTGTTGACTAATTTTCTAGGAACTTACCAATCATTTATGAAGCAATTTACTGAGTAATTTATTGAGAATTTACGGTGAATTTAATGAGTAATTTATTCATAATATATGGAGAATTTTCTTAGAATTTATTGAAAATTTTCAGAGTAATTTACTTTGAATTTATTGAGTAATTCACCGATAATTAACTAAGTAATTTATAGAGAATTTATTGAAAATTTAACGGATAATTTATTGAGAATTTACAGAGTAATTTGCTGAGTAATTTTTTTTAAAAAAATCTGTGAATTTACTGAATAATTTACCAAGAATTTATACAAAATTTTCTGAGAATTTACTCATAATTTACTGAGTGATTCACAAAAAAATTTCTAATGATTTTCTAAGAATTTACACAGAATTTTACAATAATTTACTAAGAATTTACTGAATAATTTTCTGAGAATTTTGCGTGTAATTTATTGAGAATTTTACTGAGTAATTTAATGAGAATTTATTGAGTAATTCACTTAGAATCTATCGATAATTTACTGAGTAATTTATTGAGAATTCACTGCGAATTGACTTAGAAATTTACTGATAAATTGTTAAGTTCTTCTCTGGGTAATTTAGTTGGAAATTACTAAGTAATTTATTGAGAATTTACTGAGTAAGTTACTAAGAATTTATTGATAATTTACACATAATTTACTGATTAATTCACAAAAAAAAAATTCTTGTAATTTTTTGTGAATTTACTCAGAATTTTTTGATAAATTACTAAGAATTTGCTGAATAATTTATAGAGAATTTTACGTGTAATTTATTGAGAAATTTCCTTAGTAATTTAGTGAGAATTTACTGAGAAATTTCCTGAGTAATTTACAGAGAATTTACCAATAATTTACTGAAAAATTACTGAATAATTCACTCATTAATTTACCTGTAATTTACTGAGAATTTAAGGAGTAATTTATTGAGAATTTACTCAGTAATTTATTTAGAATTTATTAAATAATTTACTAAGAATTTACAGATAATTTACTGCGTTATTTTCTTGGAATTTACCGAGTAATTTTCTAAAAATTTACTGTGTAATTTACTAAGTAATTGACTCAGAATTTTTTGAGAACTTATCGATAATTAACTTAGTAATTTACAAAAATTTTATTGAGAATTTACCGAGTAATTTACTGGGAATTTACTTAGTAATTTACATATAAATTTAGCGAGTAATTCACCGAATAATTTACTATGAATTTACTTAGTAATTTATTTAGAATTTACTCAGTAAATTACTAAGAGTTTATCGAGAATTTACTGAGAATTTTTTGACTAATTTTCTAGGAACTTACTAATCATTTATGAAGCAATTTACTGAGTAATTTATTGAGAATTTACTGTGAATTTAATGAATAATTTACTCATAATTTATTGAGAATTTTCTTAGAATTTATTGAAAATTTTCAGAGTAATTTACTTTAAATTTATTGAGTAATTCACCGATAATTAACTAAGTAATTTGTAGGGAATTTATTGAAAATTTAACGGATAATTTATTGAGAATTTACAGAGTAATTTGCTGAGTAATTTTTAAAAAAATTTCTGTGAATTTACTGAGTAATTTACCAAGAATTTATACAAAATTTTCTGAGAATTTACTCATAATTTACTGAGTAATTCAAAAAAAAATTTCTAATGATTTTCTAATAATTTACTAAGAATTTATTGAATAATTTTTTGAGAATTTTGTGTGTAATTTGTTGAGAATTTTACTGAGTAATTTAATGAGAATTTACTGAGTAATTTACTAAGAATCTACCGGTAATTTACTGAGTAATTTATTGAGAATTTACTGCGAATTGACTGAAAAATTTACTGATAAATTGTTAAGTTCTTCACTGGGTAATTTTGTTGGAATTTACTAAGTAATTTATTGAGAATTTACTGAGTAAGTTACTAAGTATTTATTGATAATTTACTCATAATTTACTGATTAATTCACAAAAAAAAATTCATGTAATTTTTTGTGAATTTACTCAGATTTTTCTGATCAATTACTAAGAATTTGCTGAATAATTCATAGAGAATTTTACGTGTAATTTACTGAGAAATTTCCTGAGTAATTTACAGAGAACTTACCAATAATTTACTGAGTAATTTACGGAGAATTTATCGAGTAATTTTTTGAATAATTCACCCATTAATTTACCTGTAATTTACTGAGAATTTAAGGAGTAATTTATTGAGAAATTACTCAGTAATTTATTTAGAATTTATTAAATAATTTACTAAGAATTTGCAGATAATTTACTGCGTTATTTTCTTGGAATTTACAGAGTAATTTTCTAATAATTTACTGAGTAATTTACTAAGTAATTGACTCAGAATTTTCTGAGAACTTATCGATAATTAACTAAGTAATTTACAAAGAATTTATTGAGAATTTACCGAGTAATTTACTGGGAATTTACTTAGTAATTTACAGATAAATTTAGTGAGTAATTCACCGAATAATTTACTATAAATTTACTTAGTAATTTAATTAGAATTTACTCAGTAAATTACTAAGAGTTTATTGAGAATTTACTGAGAATTTGTTGACTAATTTTCTAGGAACTTACCAATCATTTATGAAGCAATTTACTGAGTAATTTATTGAGAATTTACTGTGAATTTAATGAGTAATTTACTCATAATTTATTGAGAATTTACAGAGTAATTTACTTTAAATTTATTGAGTAATTCACCGATAATTAACTAAGTAATTTGTAGGGAATTTATTGAAAATTTAACGGATAATTTATTGAGAATTTACAGAGTAATTTGCTGAGTAATTGTTAAAAAAATTTCTGTGAATTTACTGAGTAATTTACCAAGAATTTATACAAAATTTTCTGAGAATTTACTCAAAATTTACAGAGTAATTCACAAAAAAATTTCTAATGATTTTCTAATAATTTACTAAGAATTTACTGAAAATTTGTTTGAGAATTTTGCGTGTAATTTGTTGAGAATTTTACTGAGTAATTTAATGAGAATTTACTGAGTAATTTACTTAGAATCTATCGATAATTTACTGAGTAATTTATTGAGAATTCATTGCGAATTGACTTAGAAATTTACTGATAAATTGTTAAGTTCTTCACTGGGTAATTTGGTGGGAAATTACTAAGTAATTTATTGATAATTTACTCATAATTTACTGATTAATTCACACACAAAAAAATTCTTGTAATTTTTTGTGAATTTACTCAGAATTTTCTGATAAATTACTAAGAATTTGCTAAATAATTTATAGAGAATTTTACGTGTAATTTACTGAGAAATTTCCTGAGTAATTTATTGAGAATTTACTAAGAAATTTCCTAAGTAATTTACAGAGAATTTACCAATAATTTACCGAGTAATTTACGGAGAAGTTATTGAGTAATTTACTGAAAAATTACTGAATAATTCACTCATTAATTTACTTGTAATTTACTAAGAATTTAAGGAGTAATTTATTGAGAATTTACTCTGTAATTTATTTAGAATTTATTAAATAATTTACTAAGAATTTACAGATAATTTACTGCGTTATTTTCTTGGAATTTACAAAGTAATTTTCTAATAATTTACTGCGTAATTTACTAAGTAATTGACTCATAATTTTTTGAGAACTCATCGATAATTAACTGAGTAATTTATAGAGAATTTATTGAGAATTTACCGAGTAATTTACTGGGAATTTACTTAGTAATTTACAGATAAATGTAGTGAGTAATTCACCGAATAATTTACTATGAATTTGCTTAGTAATTTATTTAGAATTTACTCAATAAATTACTAAGAGTTTGTTGTGAATTTACTGAGAATTTGTTGACTAATTTTCTAGGAACTTACCAATCATTTATGAAGCAATTTACTGAGTAATTTATTGAAAATTTGCTGTGAATTTAATGAGTAATTTACTCATAATATATTGAGAATTTTCTTAGAATTTATTGAAAATTTTCAGAGCAATTTACTTTAAATTTATTGAGTAATTCACCGATAATTAACTGAGTAATTTATAGAGAATTTATTGAAAATTTAACGGATAATTTATTGAGAATTTACAGAGTAATTTGCTGAGTAATTTTTTAAAAAAATTATGTGAATTTACTGAGTAATTTACCAAGAATTTATACAAAATTTTCTGAGAATTTACTCATAATTTACTGAGTAATTCACAAAAAAATTTCAAATGATTTTCTAAGAATTTACACAGAATTTTACAATAATTTACTAAGAATTTACTGAATAATTTTCTGAGAATTTTGCGTGTAATTTATTGAGAATTTTACTGAGTAATTTAATGGGAATTTATTGAGTAATTTACTTAGAATCGATCGATAATTTACTGAGTAATTTATTGAGAATTCACTGCGAATTGACTTAGAAATTTACTGATAAATTGTTAAGTTCTTCTCTGGGTAATTTAGTTGGAAATTACTAAGTAATTTATTGAGAATTTACTGAGTAAGTTACTAAGAATTTCTTGATAATTTACACATAATTTACTGATTAATTCACAAAAAAAAAATTCTTGTAATTTTTTGTGAATTTACTCAGAATTTTCTAATAAATTACTAAGAATTTGCTGAATAATTTATAGAGAATTTTACGTGTAATTTATTGAGAAATTTCCTTAGTAATTTAGTGAGAATTTACTGAGAAATTTCCTGAGTAATTTACAGAGAATTTACCAATAATTTACTAAAAAATTACTGAATAATTCACTCATTAATTTACCTGTAATTTACTGAGAATTTAAGGATAATTTATTGAGAATTTACTCAGTAATTTATTTAGAATTTATTAAATAATTTACTAAGAATTTGCAGATAATTTACTGCGTTATGTTCTTGGAATTTACAGAGTAATTTTCCAATAATTTACTGAGTAATTTACTAAGTAATTGACTCAGAATTTTTTGAGAACTTATCGATAATTAACTGAGTAATTTACAAAGAATTTATTGAGAATTTACCGACTAATTTACTGGGAATTTAATTACTAATTTACAGATAAATTTAGTGAGTAATTCACCGAATAATTTACTATGAATTTACTTAGTAATTTATTTAGAATTTACTCAGTAAATTACTAAGAGTTTATTGAGAATTTACTGAGAATTTGTCGACTAATTTTCTAGGAACTTACCAATCATTTATGAAGCAATTTACTGAGTAATTTATTGAGAATTTACTGTGAATTTAATGAGTAATTTACTCATAATTTATTGAAAATTTCTTAGAATTTATTGAAAATTTTCAGAGTAATTTACTTTCAATTTATTGAGTAATTCACCGATAATTAACTGGGTAATTTGTAGGGGATTTATTGAAAATTTAACGGATAATTTATTGAGAATTTACAGAGTAATTTGCTGAGTAATTTTTAAAAAAAAATTCTGTGAATTTACTGAGTAATTTACCAAGAATTTATACAAAATTTTCTGAGAATTTACTCATAATTTACAGAGTAATTTACTAAGAATCTACCGATAATTTACTAAGTAATTTATTGAGAATTTACTGCGAATTGACTAAAAAATTCACAGATAAATTGTTAAGTTCTTCACTGGGTAATTTTGTTGGAATTTACTAAGTAATTTATTGAGAATTTACTGAGTAAGTTACTAAGTATTTATTGATAATTTACTCATAATTTACTAATTAATTCACAAAAAAAAAAAAATCTTGTAATTTTTGTGAATTTACTCAGAATTTTCGGATAAATTACTAAGAATTTGCTGAATAATTCGTAGAGAATTTTACGTGTAATTTACTGAGAAATTTCCTGAGTAATTTACAGAGAACTTACCAATAATTTACTGAGTAATTTACGGGAATTTATCGAGTAATTTACTGAATAATTCACCCATTAATTTACCTGTAATTTACTGAGAATTTAAGGAGTAATTTATTGAGAATTTACTCAGTAATTTATTTAGAATTTATTAAGTAATTTACTAAGAATTTGCAGATAATTTACTCCGTTATTTTCTTGGAATTTACCGAGTAATTTTCTAATAATTTACCGAGTAATTTACTAAGTAATTGACTCAGAATTTTTTGAGAACTTATCGATAATTAACTTAGTAATTTACAAAGAATTTATTGAGAATTTACCGAGTAATTTACTGGGAATTTACTTAGTAATTTACAGATAAATTTAGCGAGTAATTCACCGAATAATTTACTATGAATTTACTTAGTAATTTATTTAGAATTTACTCAGTAAATTACTAAGAGTTTATTAAGAATTTACTGAGAATTTGTTGACTAATTTTCTAGGAACTTGCCAATCATTTATGAAGCAATTTACTGAGTAATTTATTGAGAATTTACTGTGAATTTAATGAGTAATTTACTCATAATTTATTGAAAATTTCTTAGAATTTATTGAAAATTTTCAGAGTAATTTACTTTAAATTTATTGAGTAATTCACCGATAATTAAGTAAGTAAATTGCAGGGAATTTATTGAAAATTTAACGGATAATTTATTGAGAATTTACAGAGTAATTTGTTGAGTAATTTTTAAAAAAAATTCGGTGAATTTACTGAGTAATTTACCAAGAATTTATACAAAATTTTCTGAGAATTTACTCATAATTTACAGAGTAATTTACTAAGAATCTACCGCTAATTTACTGAGTAATTTATTGAGAATTTACTGCGAATTGACTAAAAAATTTATAAATAAATTGTTAAGTTCTTCACTGGGTAATTTTGTTGGAATTTACTAAGTAATTTATTGAGAATTTACTGAGTAAGTTACTAAGTATTTATTGATAATTTACTCATAATTTACTGATTAATTCACACAAAAAAAATTCTTGTAATTTTTTGTGAATTTACTCAAAATTTTCTGATAAATTACTAAGAATTTGCTGAATAATTCATAGAGAATTTTACGTGTAATTTACTGAGAAATTTCCTCAGTAATTTACAGAGAACTTACCAATAATTTACTGAGTAATTTACGGAGAATTTATCGAGTAATTTACTGAATAATTCACCCATTAATTTACCTGTAATTTACTGAGAATTTAAGGAGTAATTTATTGAGAATTTACTCAGTAATTTATTTAGAATTTATTAAATAATTTACTAAGAATTTGCAGATAATTTACTGTGTTATTTTCTTGGAATTTACAAAGTAATTTTCTAATAATTTACTGAGTAATTTACTAAGTAATTGACTCAAATTTTTTTGAGAACTTATCGATAATTAACTTAGTAATTTACAAAGAATTTATTGAGAATTTACCGAGTAATTTACTGGGAATTTACTTAGTAATTTACAGATAAATTTAGTGAGTAATTCACCGAATAATTTACTATGAATTTACTTAGTAATTTATTTAGAATTTACTCAGTAAATTACTAAGAGTTTATTGAGAATTTACTGAGAATTTGTTGACTAATTTTCTAGGAACTTGCCAATCATTTATGAAGCAATTTACTGAGTAATTTATTGAGAATTTACTGTGAATTTAATGAGTAATTTACTCATAATTTATTGAGAATTTTTTTAGAATTTATTAAAAATTTACAGAGTAATTTACTTTAAATTTATTGAATAATTCACCGATAATTAACTGGGTAATTTGTAGGGAATTTATTGAAAATTTAACGGATAATTTATTTAGAATTTACAGAGTAATTTGCTGAGTAATTTTTAAAAAAATTTCTTTGAATTTACTGAGTAATTTACCAAGAATTTATACCAAATTTTCTGAGAATTTACTCATAATTTACAGAGTAATTCACAAAAAAATTTCTAATGATTTTCTAATAATTTACTAAGAATTTACTGAATAATTTTCTGAGAATTTTGCGTGTAATTTGTTGAGAATTTTACTGAGTAATTTAATGAGAATTTACTGAGTAATTTACTAAGAATCTACCGATAATTTACTGAGTAATTTATTGAGAATTTACTACGAATTGACTAAGAAATTTACTGATAAATTGTGAAGTTCTTCACTGGGTAATTTAGTTCGAAATTGCTAAGTAATTTATTGAGAATTTACTGAGTAAGTTACTAAGAATTTTTTGATAATTTACTCATATTTTACTGATTAATTCACAAAAAAAAAATTCTTATAATTTTTTGTGAATTTACTCAAAATTTTCTGATAAATTACTAAGAATTTGCTGAATGATTTATAGAGAATTTAACGTGTAATTTACTGAGAAATTTCCTGAGTAATTTAGTGAAAATTTACTGAGAAATTTCCTGAGTAATTTACAGAGTATTTACCAATAATTTACTGAGTAATTTACGAAGAATTTATCGAGTAATTTACTGAAAAATTACTGAATAATTCACTCATTAATTTACCTGTAATTTACGGAGAATTTAAGGAGTAATTTATTGATAATTTACTCAGTAATTTATTTAGAATTTATTTAATAATTTACTAAGAATTTGCAGATAATTTACTGCGTTATTTTCTTGGAATTTACAGTGTAATTTTCTAATAATTTACTGAGTAATTTACTAAGTAATTGACTCAGAATTTTTTGAGAACTTATCTATAATTAACTGAGTAATTTAAAAAGAATTTATTGAGAATTTACCGAGTAATTTACTGGGAATTTACTTAGTAATTTACAGATAAATTTGGTGAGTAATTCACCGAATAATTTACTATGAATTTGCTTAGTAATTTATTTAGAATTTACTCAGTAAATTACTAAGAGTTTATTGAGAATTTACTGAGAATTTGTTGACTAATTTTCTAGGAACTTACCAATCATTTATGAAGCAATTTACTGAGTAATTTATTGAGAATTTACTGTGAATTTAATGAGTAATTTACTCATAATTTATTGAGAATTTTCTTAGAATTTATTAAAAAATTTCAGGGTAATTTACTTTGAATTTATTGAGTAATTCAACGATAATTAATTGAGTAATTTATAGACAATTTATTGAAAATTTAACGGATAATTTATTGAGAATTTACAGAGTAATTTGCTGAGTAATTTTTAAAAGAATTTCTGTGAATTTACTGAGTGATTTACCAAGAATTTATACAAAATTTTCTGAGAATTTACTCATAATTTGCTGAGTAATTCACAAAAAAATTTATAATGATTTTCTAAGGATTTACACAGAATTTTCTAATAATATACTAAATAATTTTCTAAGAATTTTGCATGTAATTTCTTGAGAATTTTGCTAAGTAATTTAATGAGAATTTACTTAGTAATTTACTAAGAATCTACTGATAATTTACTGAGTAATTTATTGAGAATTTGCTGCAAATTGAGTAAGAAATTTACGGATATATTGTTAAGTTCTTCACTGGGTAATTTAGTTGGAAATTACTAAGTAATTTATTGAGAATTTACAAAGTAAGTTACTAAGAATTTATTGATAATTCACTCATAATTTACAGATTAATTCACAAAAAAAAAAAAAATTCTTGTATTTTTTTGTGAATTTACTCAAAATTTTCTGATAAATTACAAAGAATTTGCTGAATAATTTAAAGAGAATTTTATGTGTAATTTACTGAGAAATTTCCTGAGTAATTTAGTGAGAATTTACGGAGAAATTTCATAAGTAATTTATTGAGAATTTACCAATAATTTACTGAGTAATTTACGGAGAATTTATCGAGTAATTTATTGAAAAATTACTGAATAATTCACTCATTAATTTACTTGTAATTTATTGAGAATTTAAGGAGTAATTTATTGAGAATTTACTCAGTAATTTATTTAGAATTTATTAAATAATTTACTAAGAATTTGCAGATAATTTACTGCGTTATTTTCTTGGAATTTACAGAATAATTTTCTAATAATTTACTGAGTAATTTACTAAGTAATTGACTCAGAATTTTTTGAGAACATATCGATAATTAACTGAGTAATTGACTGGGAATTTACTTAGTAATTTACAGATAAATTTAGTGAGTAATTCACCGAATAATTTACTATGAATTTACTTAGTAATTTATTTAGAATTTACTCAGTAAATTACTCAGAGTTTATTGAGAATTTACTGAGAATTTGTTGACTAATTTTCCAAGAACTTACCAATCATTTATGAAGCAATTTACTGAGTAATTTATTGAGAATTTACTGTGAATTTAATGAGTAATTTACTTATAATTTATTGAGAATTTTTTTAGAATTTATTGAAAATTTTCAGAGTAATTTACTTTGAATTTATTGAGTAATTCACCGATAATTCACTGAGTAATTTATTGAGAATTTACTGTGAATTTAATGAGTAATTTACGCATAATTTATCGAGAATTTTCTTAGAATTCATTGAAAATTTTCAGAGTAATTTACTTTGAATTTATTGAGTAATTCACCGATAATTAACTAAGTAATTTATAGAGAATTTATTGAACATTTAACGGATAATTTATTGAGAATTTACAGAGTAATTTGCTGAGTAATTTTTTAAAAAAATTTCTGTGAATTTACTGACTAATTTACCAAGAATTTATACAAAATTTTCTGAGAATTTACTCATAATTCACTGAGTAATTCACAAAAAAATTTCTAATGATTTTCTTATAATTTACTAAGAATTTACTCAATAATTTTCTGAGAATTTTGCGTGTGATTTATTGAGAATTTTACTGAGTAATTTAATGAGAATTTTCTGAGTAATTTACTAAGAATCTACCGATAATTTACTGAGTAATTTATTGAGAATTTACTGCGAATTGATTAAGAAATTTACTGATAAATTGTTAAGTTCTTCACTGGGTAATTTAGTTGGAAATTACTAAGTAATTTATTGAGAATTTACTGAGTAAGTTACTAAGAATTTATTGATAATTTACTTAGACTTTATGGATTAATTTATTGAGAATTTACTGAGTAAGTTACTAAGAATTTATTGATAATTTACTTAGACTTTATGGATTAATTTATTGAGAATTTACTAAGTAATTTACTTAGAATTTATTGAATAATTTACTGACAATTCACAAATTAATGTTCGAATAATTTACTGAGAATTAACAAAGTAATTCACGAATTTTTATTTGATAATTTTATGAGTAATTTACCATGAATTTATAAAGAATTTATTGAAAATTTTCTGAGTAATTTATATACAGTTTATTAAATAATTTACTGATAATTTACAAAGTAATTTATAGAAAATTTATTGAAAACTTAACGAGTAATTTATTGAGAAATTTCTACGAATTTATGGAGTAATTTGCTGAATAATTTACTAAGAAATTACTTTGAATTTACCAAGAATTTATATAAAATTTTCTGAGAATTTATTGAGTAATTTACTCATAATTTACTGCTTAATTCACAAAAAAAAAAATTGTAATTTTTGGAGAATTTACTCAGATTTTTCTGATAAATTACTATGAATTTTTTGTGAATTTACTCAGAATTTTCTGATAAATTACAAAGAATTTGTTGAATAATTTACAGACAATTTTACGTGTAATTTACTGAGAAATTTCCTGAGTAATTTAGTGAGAATTTACCAATAATTTACTGAGTAATTTGCGGAGAATTTATCGAGTAATTTACTGAAAAATTACTGAATAATTCATTCATTAATTTACCTGTAATTTACTAAGAATTTAAGGAGTAATTTATTGAGAATTTACTCAGTAATGTATTTAGAATTTATTAAATAATTTACTAAGAATTTATAGATAATTTACTGCGTTATTTTCTTGGAATTTACAGAGTAATTTTCTAATAGTTTACTGAGTAATTTACTAAGTAATTGACTCAGAATTTTTTGAGAACTTATCGATAATTAACTGAGTAATTTACAGAGAATTCATTGAGAATTTATCGAGTAATTTACTGGGAATTTATTTAGTAATTTACAAATAAATTTAATGAGTAATTCACCGAATAATTTACTATGAATTTACTTAGTAATTTATTTAGAATTTACTCTGTAAATTATTAAGAGTTTATTGAGAATTTACTGAGAATTTGTTGACTAATTTTTTAGGAACTTACCAATCATTTATGAAGCAATTTACTGAGTAATTTATTGAGAATTTATTGTGAATTTAATGGGTAATTTACTCATAATTTATTTAGAATTTTCTTAGAATTTATTGAAAATTTTCAGAGTAATTTACTTTGAATTTATTGAGTAATTCACCGATAATTAACTGAGTAATTTATAGAGAATTTATAGAAAATTTAACGGATAATTTATTGGGAATTTACAGATTAATTTGCTGAGTAATTTTTAAAAAAAATTGCTGTGAATTTCCTGAGTAATTCACCAAGAATTTATACAAAATTTTCTGAGAATTTACTCATAATTTACTGAGTAATTCACAAAAAAATTTCTAATGATTTTCTAAGAATTTACACAGAATTTTCTATTAATTTACTAAGAATTTACTGAATAATTTTCTGAGAATTTTGCGTGTAATTTATTGAGAATTTACGAAGTAATTTACTAAGAATCTACCGATAATTTACTGAGTAATTTATTGAGAATTTACTGCGAATTGACTAAGAAATTTACTGATAAATTGTTAAGTTCTTCACTGGGTAATTTAGTTGGAAATTACAAAGTAATTTATTGAGAATTTACTGAGTAAGTTACTAAGAATTTATTGATAATTTCCTTAGACTTTATGGATTAATTTATTGAGAATTTACTAAGTAATTTCCTTAGAATTTATTGAATAATTTACTGACAATTCACAAATTAATGTTCGAATAATTAACTGAGAATTAACAAAGTAATTCAAGAATTTTTTTTTGATAATTTTATGAGTAATTTACCATGAATTTATAAAGAATTTATTGAAAATTTTCTGAGTAATTTATTTACAATTTAATAAATAATTTACCAATAATTTACAAAGTAATTTATAGAGAATTTATTGAAAACTTAACGAGTAATTTATTGCGAATTTTTTACGAATTTATGGAGTAATTTGCTGAATAATTTACTAAGAAATTACTTTGAATTTACCAAGAATTTATATAAAATTTTCTGAGAATTTATTGAGTAATTTACTCATAATTTATTGATTAATTCACAAAAAAAAAATTCTTGTAACTTTTTGTGAATTTACTCAGAATTTTCTGATAAATTACTAAGAATTTGTAGAATAATTTATAGAGAATTTTACGTGTAATTTACTGAGAAATTTCCTGAGTAATTTAGTGAGAATTTACCAATAATTTACTGAGTAATTTACGGAGAATTTATCGACTAATTTACTGAAAAATTACTGAATAATTCACTCATTAATTTACTTGTAATTTACTGAGAATTTAAGGAGTAATTTATTGAGAATTTACTCAATAATTTATTTAGAATTTATTAAATAATTTACTAAGAATTTATAGATAATTTACTGCGTTATTTTCTTTGAATTTACAGAGAAATTTTCTAATAATTTACTGAGTAATTTACTAAGTAATTGACACAGAATTTTTGGAGAACTTATCGATAATTAACTGAGTAATTTACAGAGAATTTATTGAGAATTTACCGAGTAATTTACTGGGAATTTACTTAGTAATTTACAGATAAATTTAGTGAGTAATTCACTGAATAATTTACTATGAATTTACTTAGTAATTTATTTAGAATTTACTCAGTAAATTACTCAGAGTTTATTGAGAATTTACTGAGAATTTGTTGACTAATTTTCCAAGAACTTACCAATCATTTATGAAGCAATTTACTGAGTAATTTATTGAGAATTTACTGTGAATTTAATGAGTAATTTACTCATAATTTATTGAGAATTTTCTTAGAATTTATTGAAAATTTTCAGAGTAATTTACTTTGAATTTATTGAGTAATTCACCGATAATTCACTGAGTAATTTATAGAGAATTTATTAAAAATTTAACGGATAATTTATTGAGAATTTACAGAGTAATTTGCTGAGTAATTTTTAAAAAAAATTCTGTGAATTTACTGAGTAATTTACCAAGAATTTATACAAAATTTTCTGAGAATTTACTCATAATGTAATAACCCACATTCATGTCTTAGTCATGTTCATGTACATTTGCATGATTTTGTCTTGTTAAGCTTGCATTTGTCGACTTGGACTTGTTTTGCCTAGGTAAAAGTTCTTGTCTTGTCTTGATGCTATCATGTTTTCCCTAAGTGTTGTATGCATGCTTTGTTCCTTCCTTGCTATGTTAAGCCTAGGTCATGCCAAGCCTAGGTCATGTTAAGCCTAAGTCATGTCAAGCCTAGGTCATGTTAAGCCTAAGTCATGTCAAGCCTAGGTCATGTTAAGCCTAGGTCATGCCAAGCCTAGGTCATGTTAAGCCTAAGTCATGTCAAGCCTAGGTCATGTTAAGCCTAAGTCATGTCAAGCCTAGGTCATGTTAAGCCTAGGTCATGCCAAGCCTAGGTCATGTCAAGCCTAGGTCATGTTAAGCCTAGGTCATGTTAAGCCTAGGTCATGCCAAGCCTAGGTCATGTCAAGCCTAGGTCATGTTAAGCCTAGGTCATGCCAAGCCTAGGTCACACCTTTGAACCTCTTACACCTTGGACTATCTTGGAACCCCTTTGGTTGACCTCCACCGTCACCTAGGCATATTGGCCGAGATGTTATCACCTAGGCATCCGAGATCCTTAATCCTTGCACCTAGTGATCTTGTTCTGGGACTGGAATGACCTAGACCGAGGTGTGGCACATCTAGGCCAAGGTGTGGCACAGCTTAGTCAAGTGTTGTCCTTCCTAGCCAAGGTCATTGTCACCCTAGTTGCCGAAGTCTTATTGTTAGCCGATGTCACCACTTGCCGGAGTGCCATCCCGAGTAGCTTGTTAGATACGCCTTGTCAGGGCCTTGTCTTGTCAATCTATCACCTTTTTGAAGAGAACCAACCAACCGTTGCCACGTGTCTGAGCTGAGAGTTAAGTCAGCCGGCAGAGAGAGAAACCCCTCATTTGTTGTATCTTGTTTTGAAGAGTAGAGAGAGAAGCTCTAGAAGAGGGAGAAGAGTTCTTGAGAGAGAGAGTAGATTTCCAAGCTTGATTCCTAGAGATCCAACCGTTAGATCCGCGTTCTAAGGTTAGATTCTTGATCTGCTCATGATGTTCTTTATGTTTATGTTATTGCATTGCATGATTGAAAATGATTTGTAAGCCATGCATTGTTTTGAAGTTCGGTTTTAGAAAGAGAAAATGGCATTCATGTGTTCTTCAAGAAAAGTCATGTTTTGATCCGAAGGCTCATGCCTAAACCCATGTTTTTGTGTTTGTTCTTGCATGATTTTCAAGTATGGGTACCCAGGTCCATGTTTTTGAACTCATAGCATGAAACCTCAGATTTTATAATAACAAGTTATGATTTTAGCATTCATGTTCTTCATGTTCTTCATGCCCATGTTCTTCAAGGATGAAACCCAGATTTCCAGGCTTCATTTCCCTAGGTGTGATCACCGAGACCACTCTTGCCTAGATCACACACTTAGGCCAAGCATCGTATCTCACCTTGGCCTACCTTGCATGATCACTTGCACGTTAGTTTATCTTGCATGCACACCTAGGCTAACCACTGCACACCTAGGCCGACCATGGTACACCCATGCCGGCACCTTGTAACACCTCGGCAGGCAGCTGCATACTGAAGCCTAGGTAACCACACCTCGGCCAAGAGGTGTGGGACCTTGGCCAAGACCTCCTGAGTTCACCCAGCTAGGTCGTTTTAGCCTAGATCATCTCTGTGCATCCATTCTAGGACCTGGTTGGTACCCAGCATGTTTTCCCTAGATGTTTTCAGCATGTTTTCCCTAGGTATTTTCAGCATGTTTTCCCTAGATGTTTTCAGCATGTTTTCCCTAGATGATTCCAGCATGTTTTCCCTAGATGTTTTCAGCATGTTTTCCCTAGGTATTTTCAGCATGTTTTCCCTAGATGTTTTCAGCATGTTTTCCCTAGATGTTTTCAGCATGTTTTCCCTAGATGATTCCAGCATGTTTCCCTAGATCATTTGCATTCATGTGAAGCTTGTTTTTAAGAGTGCATTCAATAGACTTTGACATGTGTTTGTAGGACTTGGACCTTTGCCTTGATCCCGACGTCCCAAGAACTATGTGAGTGGTATTTTTAATAAAGTTATGTTATAACGTTTTGACAAAGCTTTGCCTTGTTTTGATAAAAGTAATTGATTTAGCATGAATGATTATCCCTATTTGAATATCAAACGCTATCTTGTTTTGATGACATGTCTTGAAAGTCCTTAGTTGCAGGGGACTATAATGCAACTGCACTCTTGTCTTGAAAGTCCTTAGCTGCAGGGGACTATAATGCAACTGCACTCTTGTCTTGAAAGTCCTTAGTTGCAGGGGACTATAATGCAACTGCACTCTTGTCTTGAAAGTCCTTAGTTGCAGGGGACTATAATGCAACTGCACTCTTGTCTTGAAAGTCCTTAGTTGCAGGGGACTATAATGCAACTGCACTCTTGTCTTGATATGTCATCACCCCATGTATTATGTAGATGTTATTTAACATCCCAAGCAAGATTTGAAAGACCAAGATTTGATCGATGAACTTGATTCATCCCATGTTTTGAACAAGCTATGATATATGTATTGTTTTGACAAGGACCTTGGAAATCATTCATTTAACCCCTTTATTACTTATACCATTCACTGAGTATCCAAGCTCACCCTCCCTATGTATATATGTAGGTAATAAGCAAGAGGTCGGCTTCGCCAAGATGTGTGTTTTGTATGCTTGTTTGGTCGGCTGTAAGGATGTCGGCAATCCTGAAGATCATGTTCCATGTTTTGTATTTCATGTGTTATATTTATGTCGGCTTGAGAAGCCTTTTTCCAAGATATAATATGTATTTTGTACTTCATTTCTATTTGTATTCAAGTTATAAGTTATGTAAAGATGTATGCCATTCCATTTGACTATGCACTGCTCTTATGGACCACTTGTATATTGAATTATTGCTTCCGCATTTGTGAGCCCCCTATATAAATACTCTGATTGTGTGTGAATTTTGGAAGTTGGCCTTCGGTAATCACGGATTACTGGCCATCACGGCACCAAACTACTAGGGGCGGTTTGGGGGCGTGACAGAATGGTATCAGAGCACGCGTTCCTTATAGTACGTTATTCACACACTTTGAGTCCTAAAGAGCATAGGATGTCCCTTAGAATGATGTTAGGATTGCATCATGTTGCTTGCTACTTGACAAGGTGTGCATCATCTCGGCATGAGCATTTTGTTACATCGGCATGATCATGTTCACTTGCACACACGTTCATTTGTTCATTTTATTCTAAGAGTCACATCCTGTATACCCCCCAGCATCATGAGAAGAGGGTTTTGGAAACAAGGTAAGCGAAGTTTGGGGACAAGGTAAGTTAAGTTTGGGGACCAAACTTCTTTAAGGAGGGTAGACTGTAATAACCCACATTCATGTCTTAGTCATGTTCATGTACATTTGCATGATTTTGTCTTGTTAAGCTTGCATTTGTCGACTTGGACTTGTTTTGCCTAGGTAAAGGTTCTTGTCTTGTCTTGATGCTATCATGTTTTCCCTAAGTGTTGTATGCATGCTTTGTTCCTTCCTTGCTATGTTAAGCCTAGGTCATGCCAAGCCTAGGTCATGTTAAGCCTAAGTCATGTCAAGCCTAGGTCATGTTAAGCCTAAGTCATGTCAAGCCTAGGTCATGTTAAGCCTAGGTCATGCCAAGCCTAGGTCATGTTAAGCCTAAGTCATGTCAAGCCTAGGTCATGTTAAGCCTAAGTCATGTCAAGCCTAGGTCATGTTAAGCCTAGGTCATGCCAAGCCTAGGTCATGTCAAGCCTAGGTCATGTCAAGCCTAGGTCATGTTAAGCCTAGGTCATGTTAAGCCTAGGTCATGCCAAGCCTAGGTCATGCCAAGCCTAGGTCATGTCAAGCCTAGGTCATGTTAAGCCTAGGTCATGCCAAGCCTAGGTCACACCTTTGAACCTCTTACACCTTGGACTATCTTGGAACCCCTTTGGTTGACCTCCACCGTCACCTAGGCATATTGGCCGAGATGTTATCACCTAGGCATCCGAGATCCTTAATCCTTGCACCTAGTGATCTTGTTCTGGGACTGGAATGACCTAGACCGAGGTGTGGCACATCTAGGCCAAGGTGTGGCACAGCTTAGTCAAGTGTTGTCCTTCCTAGTCGAGGTCATTGTCACCCTAGTTGCCGAAGTCTTATTGTTAGCCGATGTCACCACTTGCCGGAGTGCCATCCCGAGTAGCTTGTTAGATACGCCTTGTCAGGGCCTTGTCTTGTCAATCTATCACCTTTTTGAAGAGAACCAACCAACCGTTGCCACGTGTCCGAGCTGAGAGTTAAGTCAGCCGGCAGAGAGAGAAACCCCTCATTTGTTGTATCTTGTTTTGAAGAGTAGAGAGAGAAGCTCTAGAAGAGGGAGAAGAGTTCTTGAGAGAGAGAGTAGATTTCCAAGCTTGATTCCTAGAGATCCAACCGTTAGATCCGCGTTCTAAGGTTAGATTCTTGATCTGCTCATGATGTTCTTTATGTTTATGTTATTGCATTGCATGATTGAAAATGATTTGTAAGCCATGCATTGTTTTGAAGTTCGGTTTTAGAAAGAGAAAATGGCATTCATGTGTTCTTCAAGAAAAGTCATGTTTTGATCCGAAGGCTCATGCCTAAACCCATGTTTTTGTGTTTGTTCTTGCATGATTTTCAAGTATGGGTACCCAGGTCCATGTTTTTGAACTCATAGCATGAAACCTCAGATTTTATAATAACAAGTTATGATTTTAGCATTCATGTTCTTCATGTTCTTCATGCCCATGTTCTTCAAGGATGAAACCCAGATTTCCAGGCTTCATTTCCCTAGGTGTGATCACCGAGACCACTCTTGCCTAGATCACACACTTAGGCCAAGCATCGTATCTCACCTTGGCCTACCTTGCATGATCACTTGCACGTTAGTTTATCTTGCATGCACACCTAGGCTAACCACTGCACATCTAGGCCGACCATGGTACACCCATGCCGGCACCTTGTAACACCTCGGCAGGCAGCTACATACTGAAGCCTAGGTAACCACACCTCGGCCAAGAGGTGTGGGACCTCGGCCAAGACCTCCTGAGTTCACCCAGCTAGGTCGTTTTAACCTAGATCATCTCTGTGCATCCATTCCAGGACCTGGTTGGTACCCAGCATGTTTTCCCTAGATGTTTTCAGCATGTTTTCCCTAGATATTTTCAGCATGTTTTCCCTAGATGTTTTCAGCATGTTTTCCCTAGATGTTTTCAGCATGTTTTCCCTAGATGATTCCAGCATGTTTTCCCTAGATGTTTTCAGCATGTTTTCCCTAGGTATTTTCAGCATGTTTTCCCTAGATGTTTTCAGCATGTTTTCCCTAGATGTTTTCAGCATGTTTTCCCTAGATGATTCCAGCATGTTTCCCTAGATCATTTGCATTCATGTGAAGCTTGTTTTTAAGAGTGCATTCAATAGACTTTGACATGTGTTTGTAGGACTTGGACCTTTGCCTTGATCCCGACGTCCCAAGAACTATGTGAGTGGTATTTTTAATAAAGTTATGTTATAACGTTTTGACAAAGCTTTGCCTTGTTTTGATAAAAGTAATTGATTTAGCATGAATGATTATCCCTATTTGAATATCAAACGCTATCTTGTTTTGATGACATGTCTTGAAAGTCCTTAGTTGCAGGGGACTATAATGCAACTGCACTCTTGTCTTGAAAGTCCTTAGCTGCAGGGGACTATAATGCAACTGCACTCTTGTCTTGAAAGTCCTTAGTTGCAGGGGACTATAATGCAACTGCACTCTTGTCTTGATATGTCATCACCCCATGTATTATGTAGATGTTATTTAACATCCCAAGCAAGATTTGAAAGACCAAGATTTGATCGATGAACTTGATTCATCCCATGTTTTGAACAAGCTATGATATATGTATTGTTTTGACAAGGACCTTGGAAATCATTCATTTAACCCCTTTATTACTTATACCATTCACTGAGTATCCAAGCTCACCCTCCCTATGTATATATGTAGGTAATAAGCAAGAGGTCGGCTTCGCCAAGATGTGTGTTTTGTATGCTTGTTTGGTCGGCTGTAAGGATGTCGGCAATCCTGAAGATCATGTTCCATGTTTTGTATTTCATGTGTTATATTTATGTCGGCTTGAGAAGCCTTTTTCCAAGATATAATATGTATTTTGTACTTCATTTCTATTTGTATTCAAGTTATAAGTTATGTAAAGATGTATGTCATTCCATTTGACTATGCACTGCTCTTATGGACCACTTGTATATTGAATTATTGCTTCCGCATTTGTGAGCCCCCTATATAAATACTCTGATTGTGTGTGAATTTTGGAAGTTGGCCTTCGGTAATCACGGATTACTGGCCATCACGGCACCAAACTACTAGGGGCGGTTTGGGGGTGTGACACATAATTTACTGAGTAATTCACAAAAAAATTTCTAATGATTTTCTAATAATTTACTAAGAATTTACTGAATAATTTCTGAAAATTTTGCATGTAATTTATTAAGAATTTTACTGAGTAATTTACTAAGAATCTACCGATAATTTTCTGAGTAATTTATTGAAAATTTACTGAGTAAGTTACTAAGAATTTATTGATAATTTACTTAGACTTTATGGATTAATTTATTGAAAATTTACTAAGTAATTTACTTAGAATTTATTGAATAATTGATAGGAAATTCACTAATTAATGTTCGAATAATTTACTGAGAGTTAACAAAGTAATTCACGATATTTTTTTTGATAATTTTATGAGTAATTTACCATGAATTTATAAATAATTGATTGAAAATTTTCTGAGTAATTTATTTAGAATTTATTAAATAATTTACTGATAATTTACAAAGTAATTTATAGAGAATTTATTGAAAACTTAACGTGTAATTTATTGAGAATTTACTACGAATTTATGGAGTAATTTGCTGAATAATTTACTAAGAAATTACTTTGAATTTACCAAGAATTTATATAAAATTTTCTGAGAATTTATTGGTAATTTACTCATAATTTACTGATTAATTCACAAAAAAAATTCTTTTAATTTTTTGTGAATTTACTCAAAATTTTCTGATAAATTACTAAGAATTTGCTGACTAATTTATAGAGAATTTTACGTGTAATTTACTGAGAAATTTCTTGAGTAATTTTGTGAGAATTTACTGAGAAATTTTCTGCGTAATTTACAGAGAATTTACCAATAATTTACTGAGTAATTTATAGAGAATTTATCGAGTAATTTACTGAATAATTCACTCATTAATTTACTTGTAATATACTGAGAATTTAAGGAGTAATTTATTGAGAATTTACTCAGTAATTTATTTAGAATTTATTAAATAATTTACCAAGAATTTACAGAAAATTTACTGCGTTATTTTCTTGAAATTTACAAAGTAATTTTCTAGTAATTTACTGAGTAATTTACTAAGTAATTGACTCCGAATTTTATGAGAACTTATCGATAATTAACTGAGTAATTTACAGAGAATTTATTGATAATTTACCGAGTAATTTACTGGGAATTTACTTAGTAATTTACAGATAAATTTAGTGAGTAATTCACCGAATAATTTACTATGAATTTACTTAGTAATTTATTTAGAATTTACTCAGTAAATTACTAAGAGTTTATTGAGAATTTACTGAGAATTTGTTGACTAATTTTCTAGGAACTTACCAATCATTTATGAAGCAATTTACTGAGTAATTTATTGAGAATTTACTGTGAATTTAATGAGTAATTTACTCATAATTTATCGAGAACTTTCTTAGAATTTATTGAAAATTTTAAGAGTAATTTACTTTGAATTTATTTACTAATTCACCGATAATTAACTAAGTAATTTATAGAGAATTTATTGAAAATTTAACGGATAATTTATTGTGAATTTATAGAGTAATTTGATGAGTAATTTTTTTAAAAAATTCTGTGAATTTACTGAGTTATTTACCAAGAATTTATACAAAATTTTCTAAGAATTTACTCATAATTTGCTGAGTAATTCACAAAAAAATTTCTAATAATTTACTGAGAATTTACTGAATAATTTTCTGAGAATTTTGCGTGTAATTTAATGAGAATTTACTGAGTAATTTACTAAGAATCTACCGATAATTTACTAAGTGAGTTATTGAGAATTTACTGCTAATTGACTAAGAAATTTACTGATAAATTGTTAAGTTTTTCACTGGATAATTTAGTTGGAAATTACTAAGTAATTTATTGAGAATTTACTGAGTAAGTTACTAAGAACTTATTGATAATTTACTTAGACTTTATGGATTAATTTATTGAGAATTTACTAATTAATTTACATAGAATTTATTGAATAATTTACTGAGAATTCACAAATTAATGTTCGAATAATTTACTGAGAATTAACAAAGTAATTCACGAATTTTTTTTTGATAATTTTATGTGTAATTTACCATGAATTTATGTAGAATTTATTGAAAATTTTCTGAGTAATTTATTTACAATTTATTAAATAATTTACTGATAATTTACAAAGTAATTTGTAGAGAATTTATTGAAAACTTAACGAGTAATTTATTGAGAATTTTCTACGAATTTATGGAGTAATTTGCTGTATAATTTACTAAGAAATTACTTTGAATTTATCAAGAATTTATATAAAATTTTCTGAGAATTTATTGAGTAATTTACTCATAATTTACTGATTAATTCACAAAAAAAATTCTTGTAATTTTTTTGCGAATTTACTCAGAATTTTCTGATAAATTACTAAGAATTTGCTGAATAATTCATAGAGAATTTTATGTGTAATTTACTGAGAAATTTCCTGAGTAATTTAGTGAGAATTTACTGAGAAATTTCTTGAGTAATTTACAGAGAATTTACCAATAATTTACTAAGTAATTTATAGAGAATTTATCGAGTAATTTACTGAAAAATTACTGAATAATTCACTCATTAATTTACTTGTAATTTACTGAGAATTTAATGAGTAATTTATTGAGAATTTACTCAGTAATTTATTTAGAATTTATTAAATAATTTACTAAGAATTTACAGATAATTTACTGCGTTATTTTCTTAGAATTTACAGAGTAATTGTCTAATAATTTATTGAGTAATTTACTAAGTAATTGACTCAAAATTTTTGAGAACTTATCGATAATTAACTAAGTAATTTACAGAGAATTTATTGAGAATTTACCGAGTAATATACTGGAAATTTACTTAGTGCCTGTTTGGCAGAAATTATAATCAACTTATTTCAGCTTTCAGCTTAATTTAAGCTATTTTGATGCGTTTGGTTTAGCTTATAGCTTATAGCTTATAGCTTTTTGGAAGTCAGAAATCAGCTTATTCTTTGAGTGGGGCAGGAGATGCTTTAAGAATAAGTCAGAAATCAGCTTATGTTCATAGTTATAAGCTATAAGCTGTTTAGGCATAAGCCATAAGCACTTTCCCACAGCTCTACCAAACAGGGCTTTAGTAATTTACAGATAAATTTAGTGAGTAATTCACCGAATAATTTACTATGAATTTACTTATTAATTTATTTAGAATTTACTCAGTAAATTACTAAGAGTTTATTGAGAATTTACTGAGAATTTGTTGGCTAATTTTCTAGGAACTTACCAATCATTTATGAAGCAATTTTCTGAGTAATTTATTGAGAATTTACTGTGAATTTAATGAGTAATTTACTCATAATTTATTGAGAATTTTTCTAGAATTTATTGAAAATTTTCAGAGTAATTTTGTCACGCCCTCAAAATAAAAACATTAAACCCAACAAATAAGACAAGCATTGATAGATAAACTAACCACATTCTTTTATACATTAGAGTTCCATTACATTAGTATTACATGTTAACATCAAAACAAAATGCCCTACGGGCTTACATCTTTCCAAGTTAACACTTGGTTACAACAAAAGAGCACTAACTCATACACATTAAGCCCTTGGCTTGTATTTACATGTAATACATCAAAAGTAAAATGACAACATTAAGTCCGGCTCTAGCCTCCCAAGCTATGTCCTTGGAGGTGGCATGCTTCCTGCACCTGAAAATGATATTCCCATATAGGGTGAGCCACAGCCCAGTAGAAATACACTAAACCAACCATGAACAATGACTAAAATATTAGCAATTGATAGATGGCCAACCCTGATACAATCACATAAATTACATATTTATGTCGTACGACTTATGAGTCCAAGTTACCTTTCATTTTCCCTTTTTCAACAGATAGGCATATAAACTCTATCCACATTCACAACAGATATGTATAACAACAATATCCACAGATAAGCATATAAGCTCTATCTTCACTTCTCTAGACAAGCATATGAGCTGTATCTACGGAGTTCATCCCCTATCTTCTCCCAACACTATCCGGTTTAGAGGTACATCCCCCATCTTCCCCTAAACCGCGGAGTACATCCCCCATCTCCTCCTCTACACATAACGTATACAAACACATGGGTTCTATATACAATCACTCAATACATATAATTGATGTATTCTATCAACCGTCAAGTTCCATGACACACTTCATTGATTAGTTTCAGTTTGCCTAATCATCATGCATTGTCTACAACAATCACGACTATCCTCCACCGATAGCCCAAAGCAGATATTTCTAAACAGAAAATAAATGCACAATGGATATTCAATCAACATTTCATTTCCTCATTCTTCTCAATTAATTATCCCAATTAATTAAACAATGTAATTAGGTCAATTCCCAAAATTAACATTTCAACCCTTAGGTCCCATTTTCATCAATGATTTAACATTCATTCCATTTCTCTATGCCAAACATGCATATAGGTTTATTATGAATAAAACCCCAACTTTTGTAAAATTGCACAAAGGCCCCAAACTTTCACCAAATTACCAAACCGAACCCAACATCTCAAAATACCAAAATTTAAAGACAAAATCCATAGAGAGGAGTAGGATATCCCTACCTCAAATTCGGAGCTTCAAGGGAGAAGAAGACAAAACCCAACGTGCTCCAAAACCCGAAATTTTCAGATTAAAATGTAGCCCTCGACGATCAACAACTTTTTTGTAAAGGCCAAAGATGAGCAAATCACTCCTACTAGATCAAAACCTAGAGAGAAGGTAGAGTCTAGAGTGAGAGGCTCAACAATGGTGTTTTTGGAAAAGTAGGAGAGAGAAGAGAAAGTGAAAAAGTGATTTGAAGAGTCACAAATTTCGGGACTTAAACCCAGTCTCCCGCTCGAGCGTAAAACACCCCGCTCGAGCGTCACCCACAGACTCCCGCTCGAGCGGCCAAACTCCCGCTCGAGCGCCGGATGCACTCTCCCAGCATCTCGACAGAACCAGGTCTCCGCTCGAGCTTCCAACTCCCCGCTCGAGCGGCACTCACACAACCCCGCTCGAGCGGCCAATCCCACGCTCGAGCGTACAACAATGCACAGGAAATACTGGATGGGTGTAATCTCCGCTCGAGCGCCAAAACCCCCGCTCGAGCGTACAGGCCAAAATCTGGGCAACTAGTTTTGGTTTCTAAACTCAACCAACCTGAAACAAACCCGCCCAACACATCCCATAACTCAAATACTAAGTAAAAAGGATGTAAACAAGATAATAAACAACTACCAACATCCACGGACACATGTCCGGATCACTGTATAACAAGGGTAAACCCGGGATCGCTATAAATTTACTTCGAATTTATTGAGTAATTCACCGATAATTAACTGAGTAATTTATAGAGAATTTATTGAAAATTTAACGGATAATTTATTGAGAATTTACAGAGTAATTTGCTGAGTAATTTTTAAAAAATTTCTATGAATTAACTGAGTAATTTACCAAGAATTTATACAAATTTTTTTGAGAATTTACTCATAATTTACTGAGAAATTCACAAAAAAATTTCTAATGATTTTCTAATAATTTACTAAAAATTTACAGAATAATTTTTTGAGAATTTTGCAAGTAATTTATTGAGAATTTTACTGAGTAATTTAATGAGAATTTACTAAGTAATTTATTGAGAATTTACAGCGAATTGACTAAGAAATTTACTGATAAATTGTTAAGTTCTTCACTGGGTAATTTAGTTGGAAATTGCTAAGTAATTTATTAAGAATTCACTGAGTAAGTTACTAAGAATATATTGATAATTTACTTAGACTTTATGGATTAATTTATTGAGAATTTACTAAGTAATTTACTTAGAATTTATTGAATAATTTACTGACAATTCACAAATTAATGTTCGAATAATTTACTGAGAATTAACAAAGTAATTCATAAATTTTTATTGATAATTTTATGAGTAAGTTACCATGAATTTATACAGAATTTATTGAAAATTTTCTGAGTAATTTATTTACCATTTATTAAATAATTTACTGATAATTTACAAAGTAATTTGTAGGGAATTTATTGAAAACTTACCGAGTAATTTATTGAGAATTTTCTACGAATTTATGGAGTAATTTGCTGAATAATTTACTAAGAAATTACTTTGAAATTATCAAGAATTTATATAAAATTTTCTGAGAATTTATTGAGTAATTTACTCATAATTTACTGATTAATTCACAAAAAAAAACTCTTGTAATTTTTTGTGAATTTACTCAGAAGTTTCTGATAAATTACAAAAAATTTGCTGAATAATTTATAGAGAATTTTACGTATAATTTACTGAGAAATTTCCTGAGTAATTTAGTGAGAATTTACTGAGAAATTTCCTGAGTAATTTACAGAGAATTTACCAATAATTTACTGAGTAATTTACAGAGAATTTATCCAGTAAATTACTGAATAATTCACTCATTAATTTACTTGTAATTTACTGAGAATTTAAGGAGTAATTTATTGAGAATTTACTTAGTAATTTATTTAGAATTTATTAAATAATTTACTAAGAATTTACAGATAATTTACTGCGTTATTTTCTTGGAATTTACAGAGTAATTTTCTAATAATTTACTGAGTAATTTACGAAGTAATTGACTCAGAATTTTTGAAAACTTATCGATAATTAACTAAGTAATTTACAGAGAATTTATTGAGAATTTACCGAGTAATATACTGGGAATTTACTTAGTAATTTACAGATAAATTTAGTGAGTAATTCACCGAATAATTTACTATGAATTTACTTAGTAATTTATTTAGAATTTACTCAGTAAATTACTAAGAGTTTATTGAGAATTTACTGAGAATTTGTTGACTAATTTTCTAGGAACTTACCAATCATTTATGAAGCAATTTACTGAGTAATTTATTGAGAATTTACTGTGAATTGAATGAGTAATTTACTCATAATTTATTGAGAATTTTCTTAGAATTTATTAAAAATTTTCAGGGTAATTTACTTTGAATTTATTGAGTAATTCACCGATAATTAACTGAGTAATTTATAGACAATTTATTGAAAATTTAACGGATAATTTATTGAGAATTTGCAGAGTAATTTGCTGAGTAATTTTTAAAAGAATTTCTGTGAATTTACTAGGTAATTTACCAAGAATTTATATAAAATTTTCTGAGAATTTACTCATAATTTACAGAGTAATTCACAAAAAAATTTATAATGATTTTCTAAGAATTTACACAGAATTTTCTAATAATTTACTAAGAATTTACTGAATAATTTTTTGAGAATTTTACGTGTAATTTATTGAGAATTTTACTGAGTAATTTAATGAGAATTTACTGAGTAATTTACTAAGAATCTACCGATAATTTATTGAGTAATTTATTGAGAATTTACAGCGAATTGACTAAGAAATTTGCTGATAAATTGTTAAGTTCTTCACTGGGTAATTTAGTTGGAAATTGCTAAGTAAATTTATTAAGAATTTACTGAGTAAGTTACTAAGAATTTCTTGATAATTTACTTAGACTTTTTGGATTAATTTATTGAGAATTTACTAAGTAATTTACTTAGAATTTATTGAATAATTTACTGAGAATTCACAAATTAATGTTCGAATAATTTACTGAGAATTAACAAAGTAATTCACAAAATTTTTTTTGATAATTTTATGAGTAATTTACCATGAATTTATACAGAATTTATTAAAATTTTTTTGAGTAATTCATTTACAATTTATTAAATAATTTACTGATAATTTACAAAGTAATTTGTAGAGAATTTATTGAAAACTCAATGAGTAATTTATTAAGAATTTACTACGAATTTATGGAGTAATTTGCTGAATAATTTACTAAGAAATTACTTTGAATTTACCAAGAATTTATATAAAATTTTCTGAGAATTTATTGAGTAATTTACTCATAATTTACTGATTAATTCACAAAAAAAAATTCTTGTAATTTTTTGTGAATTTTCTTAGAAGTTTCTGATAAATTACAAAAAATTTGCTGAATAATTTATAGAGAATTTTACGTGTAATTTACTGAGAAATTTCCTGAGTAATTTAGTAAGAATTTACTAAGAAATTTCCTGAGTAATTTACAGAGAATTTACCAATAATTTACTGAGTAATTTACAGAGAATTTATCGAGTAATTTATTGAAAAATTACTGAATAATTCACTCATGAATTTACTTGTAATTTACTGAGAATTTAAGGAGTAATTTATTGAGAATTTACTCAATAATTTATTTAGAATTTATTAAATAATTACTAAGAATTTACAGATAATTTACTGCGTTATTTTCTTGGAATTTACAGAGTAATTTTCTAATAATTTACTGAGTAATTTACTAAGTACTTGACTAAGAATTTTTTGAGAACTTATCGATAATTAACTGAGTAATTTACAGAGAATTTATTGAGAATTTACCGAGCAATTTACTGGGAATTTACTTAGTAATTTACAGATAAATTTAGTGAGTAATTCACAGAATAATTTACTATGAATTTACTTAGTAATTTATTTAGAATTTACTCAGTAAATTACTAAGAGATTATTGAGAATTTACTAAGAATTTGTTGACTAATTTTCTAGGAACTTACCATTCATTTATGAAGCAATTTACTGAGTAATTTATTTGGAATTTACTGTCAATTTAATGAGTAATTTACTCATAATTTATTGAGAATTTTCTTAGAATTTATTGAAAATTTTTAGAGTAATTTACTTAGAATTTACTGAGTAATTCACCGATAAACAACTGAGTAATTTATTGAGAATTTATTGAAAATTTAACGGATAATTTATTGAGAATTTAGAGCGTAATTTGCTGAGTAATTTTTAAAAAAATTGCTGTGAATTTCCTGTGTAATTCACCAAGAATTTATACAAAATTTTCTGAGAATTTACTCATAATTTACTGAGTAATTCACAAAAAAATTTCTAATGATTTTCTAAGAATTTACACAGAATTTTCTAATAATTTACTGAATAATTTTCTGAGAATTTTGCGTGTAATTTATTGAGAATTTTACTCAGTAATTTAATGAGAATTTACTGAGTAATTTATTGAGAATTTACTGCGAATTGATTAAGAAATTTACTGATAAACTGTAAAGTTCTTCACTAGGTAATTTAGTTGGAAATTACTAAGTAATTTATTGAGAATTTACTGAGTAAATTACTAAGAATTTATTGATAATTTACTTAGACTTTATGGATTAATTTATTGAGAATTTACTAAGTAATTTACTAAGAATTTATTGAATAATTTATAGGAAATTCACTAATTAATGTTCGAATAATTTACTGAGAATTAACAAAGTAATTCACGAAATTTTTTTTGATAATTTTATGAGTAATTTACCATAAATTTATAAAAAATTTATTGAAAATTTTCTGAGTAATATATTTACAATTTATTAAATAATTTACTGATAATTTACAAAGTAATTTGTAGAGAATTTATTGAAAACTCAACGAGTAATTTATTGAGAATTTACTACAAATTTATGGAGTAATTTGCTGAGTAAATTAAAAAGAATTTATTGATAATTTACTTAGACTTTATGAATTAATTTATTGAGAATTTACTAAGTAATTTATTTAGAATTTATTGAATAATTTACAGGAAATTCACTAATTAATGTTCGAATAATTTACTGAGAATAAACAAAATAATTCACAAAATTTTTTTTGATAATTTTATGAGTAATTTACAAAGAATTTATTGAAAATTTTCTGAGTAATTTATTTACAATTTATTAAATAATTTACTGATAATTTACAAAGTAATTTATAGAGAATTTATTGAAAACTTAACGAGTAATTTATTGAGAATTTACTACAAATTTATGGAGTAATTTGCTGAATAATTTACTAAGAAATTACTTTGAATTTACCAAGAATTTATATAAAATTTTCTGAGAATTTATTGAGTAATTTACTCACAATTTACTGATTAATTCACAAAAAAAAATTCTTGTAATTTTTTGTGAATTTACTCAGAATTTTCTGATAAATTACTTAGAATTTGGTGAATAATTTATAGAAAATTTTACGTGTAATTTACTGAGAAATTTCTTGAGTAATTTAGTGAGAATTTATTGAGAAATTTCCTGAGTAATTTACAGAGAATTTATCGGGTAATTTACAGAAAAATTACTGAATAATTCACTCATTAATTTACTTGTAATTTACTGAGAATTTCAGGAGTAATTTATTGAGAATTTACTCAGTAATTTATTTAGAATTTATTAAATAATTTACTAAGAATTTACAGATAATTTACTGAGTAATTTACTAAGTAATTGACTCAGAATTTTTTGATAACTTATCGATAATTAACTTAGTAATTTACAGAGAATTTATTGGGAATTTACTGAGTAATTTACTGGGCAATTTATAAAGAATTTATTGAAAATTTAACTTATAATTTATTGAGAATTTACAGAGTAATTTGCTAAGTAATTTTTAATAAAATTTCTGTGAATTTACTCATAATTTACTGAGTAATTCCCAAAAAAATTTCTAATGATTTTCTAATAATTTACTAAGAATTTACTGAATAATTTTCTTGGAATTTTGCGTGTAATTTATTGAGAATTTTACTTAGTAATTTAATGGGAATTTACTGAGTAATTTACAAAGAATCTACCGATAATTTACTGAGTAATTTATTGAGAATTTATTGTGAATTGACTAAGAAATTTACGGATAAATTGTTAAGTTCTTCACTGGGTAATTTAGTTGGAAATTACTAAGTAATTTATTGAGAATTTACTGAGTAAATTACTAAGAATTTATTAATAATTTACTTAGACTTTATGGATTAATTTATTGAGAATTTACTAAGTAATTTACTTAGAATTTATTGAATAATTTACTGAGAATTTGCAAATTAATGTTCGAATAATTTGCTAAGAATTAACGAAGTAATTCATGATTTTGTTTTTGATAATTTTATGAGTAAATTTACCATGAATTTGTACAGAATTTATTGAAAATTTTATGAGTAATTTATTTACAATTTATTAAATAATTTACTGATAATTTACAAAGTTATTTATAGAGAATTTATTGAAAACTCAACGAGTAATTTATTGAGAATTTACTACGAATTTATGGAGTAATTTGCTGAATAATTTACTAAGAAATTACTTTGAGTTTACCAAGAATTTATATAAAATTTTTTGAGAATTTATTGAGTAATTTACTCATAATTTACTGATTAATTCACAAAAAAAATTCTTGTAATTTTTTGTGAATTTACTCTAAATTTTCTGATAAATTACTAAGAATTTGATGAATAATTTATAGAGAATTTTATGTGTAATTTACTGAGAAATTTCCTGAGTAATTTAGTGAGAATTTACTGAGAATTTGTTGACTAATTTTCTAGGAACTTACCAATCATTTATGAAGCAATTTACTGAGTAATTTATTGAGAATTTATTGTGAATTTAATGGGTAATTTACTCATAATTTATTTAGAATTTTCTTAGAATTTATTGAAAATTTTCAGAGTAATTTACTTTGAATTTATTGAGTAATTCACCGATAATTAACTGAGTAATTTATAGAGAATTTATAGAAAATTTAACGGATAATTTATTGGGAATTTACAGATTAATTTGCTGAGTAATTTTTAAAAAAAATTGCTGTGAATTTCCTGAGTAATTCACCAAGAATTTATACAAAATTTTCTGAGAATTTACTCATAATTTACTGAGTAATTCACAAAAAAATTTCTAATGATTTTCTAAGAATTTACACAGAATTTTCTATTAATTTACTAAGAATTTACTGAATAATTTTCTGAGAATTTTGCGGGTAATTTATTGAGAATTTACGAAGTAATTTACTAAGAATCTACCGATAATTTACTGAGCAATTTATTGAGAATTTACTGCGAATTGACTAAGAAATTTACTGATAAATTGTTGAGTTCTTCATTGGGTAATTTAGTTGGAAATTACTAAGTAATTTATTGAGAATTTACTGAGTAAGTTACTGAGAATTTATTGATAATTTACTAAGTAATTTACTTAGAATTTATTGAATAATTTACATGAAATTCACTAATTAATGTTCGAATAATTTACTGAGAATGAACAAAGTAATTCACGAAATTTTTTTTTGATAATTTTATAAGTAATTTACCAAGAATTTATACATAATTTATTGAAAATTTTCTGAGTAATTTATTATAATTTATTAAATAATTTACTGATAATTTACAAAATAATTTATAGAGAATTTATTGAAAGCTTAACGAGTAATTTATTGAGAATTTTTTACGAATTTATGGAGTAATTTGCTGAATAATGTACTACGAAATTACTTTGAATTTACCAAGAATATATATAAAATTTTCTGAGAATTTATTGAGTAATATTCTCATAATTTACTATTAATTCACAAAAAAAAAATTCTTGTAATTTTTTGTGAATTTACTCAGAATTTTCTGATAAATTACTAAGAATTTGCTGAATAATTTATAGAGAATTTTACGTGTAATTTACTGAGAAATTTCTTGAGTAATTTAGTGAGAATTTACTGAGAAATTTCCTGAGTAATTTACAGAGAATTAACCAATAATTTACTGAGTAATTTACAGAGAATTTGTCGAGTAATTTACTGAAAAATTACTGAATAATTCACTCATTAATTTACTTATAATTTACTGAGAATTTAAGGAGTAATTTATTGAGAATTTACTCAGTAATTTATTTAGAATTTATTAAATAATTTACTAAGAATTTACAGATAATTTACTGCGTTATTTTCTTGGAATTTACAGAGTAATTGTCTAATAATTTACTGAGTAATTGACTCAGAATTTTTTGAGAACTTATCGATAATTAACTGAGTAATTTACAGAGAATTTATTGAGAATTTACCGAGTAATTTACTGGGAATTTACTTAGTAATTTACAGATAAATTTAGTGAGTAATTCACCGAATAATTTACTATGAATTTACTTAGTAATTTATTTAGAATTTACTCAGTAAATTACTAAGAGTTTATTGAGAATTTACTGAGAATTTGTTGACTAATTTTCTAGGAACTTACCAATCATTTATGAAGCAATTTACTGAGTAATTTATTGAGAATTTAATGAGTAATTTACTCATAATTTATCGAGAATTTTCTTAGAATTCATTGAAAATTTTCAGAGTAATTTACTTTGAATTTATTGTGTAATTCACCGATAATTAACTAAGTAATTTATAGAGAATTTATTGAAAATTTAACGGATAATTTATTGAGAATTTACAGAGTAATTTGCTGAGTAATTTTTAAAAAAATTTCTATGAATTTACTGAGTAATTTACCAAGAATTTATACAAAATTTTCTGAGAATTTACTCATAATTTACAGAGTAATTCACAAAAAAATTTCTAATGATTTTTTTATAATTTACTAAGAATTTACTGAATAATTTTGTCACGACCCCATTCTGCCCCTAGTAGAATGGTGCCATGATGGCCAGTAATTCGTGATTACCGAAGGCCAACTTTCAAAATTCACACACAATCAGAGTATACATATGGGGCTTACAAATGCGGAAGCAATAAATTTCAAGCTAAGTAGTCCATAAGAGCAGTGCATAAGTTTAAATGGAATGGCATACATCTTTACATAGCTTTAATACAACAAATGAAGTACAAAAATACATCTTGACCAAAAGGCTTCTCAGCCATCAAATACAAAATACAACGAAACACAACTAAGAAGCATAATCTTCAAGATGCTGCAATAGTGCAAGATCCAAAACAAGTAGCAAGTACATCTAGGCGTCATCGCCGTCCTGCTCGTCACCTACATATATATAGAGAGGGGTGAGCTTGGATACTCAGTGAATGGTACAAATAATAATGGGGTTTACATGAATAATATTCGAAATCTTTATCAAATCAAAGCATAACACATCTTGTACAAAATCCAAGGGCGAATCAAGTTGGTCTAACAAATCTTTCAAGTCTCAACAATTAAAGTCTTCCGAGTTCCAAGGGATGACATTAACAAAGGTTGTGCTACAAATGCTTACAGTCCCCTAGCACGTACGGACTTTCAAAGATTGTGCTACAAATGCTTATAGTCCCCTAGCACGTACGGACTTTCAAGATTGTGCTACAAATGCTTATAGTCCCCTAGCATGTACGGACTTTCAAGATTGTGCTACAAATGCTTATAGTCTCCTAGCACGTACGGACTTTCAAGATTGTCATTCAAAACAAGGCTAATACTTGGTATACAAAATAGGGATCATCATTCATGCTTCACAAAATACTTTTCCAAAACAAGCAAGGCAAAACTTTATCAAAATTTAATAACATAACTTTATTAAAAATACCACTCACATAGCTCTTCAGACGCTGGGGTCAAGGCAAGTCCAAGTCCTACAAACACATGGCAAAGTCTGTTGAATGCACTTTCAAACAAATTCACATGCATACAGATGATCTCGGCATCTTTCAAAACCAAGCTAAGTCAAAACAAGACACTGTTTCTCATCTCGGGAAAACATGCTGGGCGACTACCAGTGTAGCGACCCTCATCTTACTTTTGTCATACTTGCATACATTCATGCATGATCTTGTCTTGATATATTGTTTTGAAAGTCTTGCCTTGCCTTGTTTTGTTTAAGTATTGCTTGCATGATTTTGTTCTTCGCTCGGCGTGTAGCCGAGGTCATCTTGAGCTTAGTTCACCTCTGAACCTTTGTACTTAGAATGTTTTGGAACCTTGGTCGACACCCATCTTCACCTCGGGCTTGTTGCCGAGATGTTTTGCACTTAGTGAACCTTGTCCTTGGGCAGGTATGGCCTAGACCGAGGTGTGGCACACCCCGGCCAAGGTGTGGCACAGCTTAGTCAAGTGTCGTCCTCCCTAGCCGATGTCATTATTTGCCGACGTGTCTTGCCCAAGCTTGCTGTATACGCTTTGTCATAGACTTGTCTTATCAATCAATCACCTTTTGAGCTGAACCAACCCGGTAGCGCCACGTGTCCGAGCTGATTGTTAAGACAGCCGGCAGACCTAGAAACAAATCATTTTTGTCTCAAATCTGTCTTTAGAGAGAGAAGCTCTAGAGAAGGGAGGATAAGTTCTTGAGTGAGAATAGATCTTCCAAGCTTGATCTTCGAGGTTTGAACCATTGGATTCGAGCTTTGAGGTTAGAATCTTAATCTACTCTTGTTGTTGTTATTGATCATCTAGCTGCATTGCATGATCGAATTTGTTTTGCATGTCATGCATCGATTTGAAGTTGGTTTCGGAAGAAAAAGATAGTATTCATGTGTTCTTGAAGAAAGTCTCGTTTTGATCCGAAAGTTTGGAACCAGAACCATGTTTTTGTGTTTGTTCTTGCATGATCTTCTTGTATGGGTACCCAAGTCCATGTTTTGAACTCATGGCATGAAATCTCAAATTTTTGTAACAGGTTATGATCTTGCATTCATCTTTCTCATGATCATATTCCTCATGTTCTTCAAAGGGAAACCCAGGTTTTTCCCGACTTTGTTTTTGAATGAGGCCATCGGGACCACACCTCGGCAAGGAGGTGTGGGACCTCGGCAAAGACCTGGTTGGTACCCAGTGTATTTTCATGAGACGGGAGCAGTGTTTAAACTCCCAACATGTTTTTCTTTGTTATTGACTTGGATTTGGTGAGAATGCCGAGATCATTTGCATGCATATAAAGCTTGTTTTGAGAATGTGATTGCCATGTGATTGTAGGTCCTTGATCTTTGCTTTGAGCCTACACCCGAGGAGATCTATGTGAGTGGTGCTTTTAATAAAGCTATGTTATACTGTTTTGATAAATCTTGCTTTGCTTTGTTTTGATAAGAGTATTTGTTAAGCATGAATGACTAGCCTGTTTGATGTATCAAGTATAAGTTTTGTTTTGATGTCGTTCTTGGAAAGTCCCTCGTACTGGAGGACTCTAAACTTTTGCAGTACCAAGTATAAAAGTCCCTTGTGCTGGAGGACTCTAAACTTTCGCAGCACTAAGTATAAAAGGATACGGTCCTTTCTTGAGAAGACTATCGTGTTGAAGCGGGCTACGGGCCTAAGTAACACAAGATCCATCGTGTTAAAAAGAGCTACGGGCTTAAGTAACACAAGTCCCTTGTGCTGGAGGACTATAAACTTTCGCAGTACCTTTGGTTAATCGATTACGGATCGTACAGTCCTTGTTTTGCCACTGACGGTTTGCCGCGTGGACTTGTTTGTTAGATAAAGTTTTGATGTGGTTTTCCGATGTCAGTAAGCATCCCTTGAGACTTGTGAGACTTGATAGATGAATACGGTTCATCCCTTGTTTGGATAAAGTTTTGACGTGTTTTGTTCGGGAAGAATCTCGGCGAATATTCGTATGGTTTTTGGCATGTTTCGTTTTGAAAGACTTCGGCTATATTCATGCAAAACCTTTATTACTAGTACCATTCACTGAGTATCCAAGCTCACCCCTCTCTATATATATGTAGGTGATGAGCAGGACGTCGGCGACGCCTAGAATGTGTTTGAAAGCTTGTTTTGGATCCATGATTTTGTCGGCCTTGTTTTGTATTCACGTCGGCGATGTCATTTTTATTTATGTCGGCAATTCTTGAAAATCATGCTTCTTGGCTTGTATTCACTGCATTTTTGTATATGTCGGCTCGAGAAGCCTTTTTATCAAGATGTAATACGTATTTTACTTTGTCGTATTCAAATTGTAAAGCTTGTAAAGACGTATGCCATTACATTTGATCTATGCACTGCTCTTATGGACCACTTGTATTTTGATTTATTGCTTCCGCATTTGTGAGCCCCGTTTATTATACTCTGATTGTGTTAAACTTTTGAGAGTTGGCCTCCGGTAATTACGGATTACTGGCCATCACGGCACCAAACTACTAGGGGCGGTTTGGGGTCGTGACAACCAGGTCTAGGACGAGGTCCCACACCTCCTTGCCGAGGTGTTGCCTCGATGGCTACATTCAAGGAAATGAGGTCGGAAAAATCTGGGTTTCCCTCTCTTGAAGAACATGAACATGAGGAAGATGAATGCAAGATCAAAATTTGCTATTACAAAATCTGAGATTTCATGCTATGAATTCAAATACATGGACCTGGGTACCCATATTCAAGGATCTTGCGAGAACATACACAAAACATGAATCTTAAGGCAAACTTTCGGATCAAACAAGACTTTTTCTTCAAAAACACATGAACACTATCTTCTCTTTCTAAAACCAACTTTAAACCTATGCATAATCATGCAGAACAGGTTCAATCGTGCAATGCAGCTGGATGATCAATAAGAGCGACAAGAGTGAATCAAGAATCTAACCTCAATACACGAATCTAACGGTTTGATCTCCAGAAATCAAGCTCGAAAGTCTACTCTCTCACTCTAAGACTTCTTCTTCTTCCTAGAGCCTCTCTCTCTACAAGGCAAAGATGTAATACAAAAATGTATATTTTCTGGGTCTGTCGGCTGACTTAACACTCAGATGGGACACGTGGCACTACCAGGTTGGTTCTCCTCAAAAAGGTGGCTGAGTGAAAAGACAAGACTATGACAAAGTGTGTTCGACAAGCAAGATGGCATGGGCACTCTGGCGGGTAATGATCTCGGCTAAGAACAAGACATCGGCAAGTAGGGGAACAATGATCTCGGCTAGGAAGGACAATACTTGACTAAGTTGTGCCACACCTTGGCCTAGATGTGCCACACCTTGGTCTAGGTCACACCACTCCAGGACAAGATCACTTAGGTGCAAAGGTGACATCTCGGCCCAGATAGTACACATCTCGGCCTTGGTGATGAACACCTCGGCCTAGATAATGACATCTCGGCCAATATGTCAGGGCGAAGGTGGAGGTCAAACAAAGTGGTTCCAAGGAAGTTCTAGGCTAAAGATGACCTCGGCTAAACTCACACCAAGCAGGGTACAAAACATGCAAGAAACACTTAAGCAAATCAAATCAAGGTTTGCAAAAATGCAACATATCAAGACAAGATCATGTAATATATGCAAGCATGACTAGAGTAGAGTGAGGGTCGTTACAAATTTTTTGAGAATTTTGCGTGTAATTTATTGAGAATTTTACTGAGTAATTTAATGCGAATTTACTGAGTAATTTACTAAGAATCTACCGATAATTTACTAAGTAATTTATTGAGAATTTACTGCGAATTGACTAAGAAATTTACTGATAAATTGTTAAGTTCTTCACTAGGTAATTTAGTTGGAAATTACTAAGTAATTTATTGAGAATTTACTGAGTAAATTACTAAGAATTTATTGATAATTTACTTAGACTTTATGGATTAATTTATTGAGAATTTACTAAGTAATTTACTAAGAATTTATTGAATAATTTATAGGAAATTCACTAATTAATGTTCGAATAATTTACTGAGAATTAACAAAGTAATTCACGAAATTTTTTTTGATAATTTTATGAGTAATTTACCATAAATTTATAAAAAATTTATTGAAAATTTTCTGAGTAATATATTTACAATTTATTAAATAATTTACTGATAATTTACAAAGTAATTTGTAGAGAATTTATTGAAAACTCAACGAGTAATTTATTGAGAATTTACTACGAATTTATGGAGTAATTTGCTGAATAATTTACTAAGAAATTACTTTGAATTTACCAAGAATTTATATAAAATTTTCTGAGAATTTATTGAGTAATTTACTCATAATTTACTGATTAATTCACAAAAAAAAAATTCTTGTAATTTTTTGTGAATTTACTCAGAATTTTCTGATAAATTACTAAGAACATGCTGAATAATTTATAGAGAATTTTACGTGTAATTTACTGAGAAATTTCCAGAGTAATTTAGTGAGAATTAACTGAGAAATTTCCTCAGTAATTTACAGAGAATTTACCAATAATTTACTGAGTAATTTACAGAGAATTTATCGAGTAATTTATTGAAAAATTACTGAATAATTCACTCATTAATTTACTTGTAATTTACTGAGAATTTAATGAGTAATTTATTGAGAATTTACTCAGTAATTTATTTAGAATTTATTAATAATTTACTAAGAATTTACAGATAATTTACTGCGTTATTTTCTTGGAATTTACAGAGTAATTGTCTAATAATTTACTGAGTAATTTACTAAGTAATTGACTCAGAATTTTTGAGAACTTATTGATAATTAACTGAGTAATTTACAGAGAATTTATTGAGAATTTACCGAGTAATATACTGGGAATTTACTTAGTAATTTACAGATAAATTTAGTGAGTAATTCACCGAATAATTTACTATGAATTTACTTAGTAATTTATTTAGAATTTACTCAGTAAATTACTAAGAGTTTATTGAGAATTTACTGAGAATTTGTTGACTAATTTTCTAGGAACTTACCAATCATTTATGAAGCAATTTACAGAGTAATTTATTGAGAATTTACTGTGAATTTAATGAGTAATTTACTCATAATTTATTGAGAATTTTCTTAGAATTTATTGAAAATTTTCAGTGTAATTCACTTTGAATTTATTGAGTAATTCACTGATAATTAACTGAGTAATTTATAGAGAATTTATTGAAAATTTAACGGATAATTTATTGAGAATTTACAGTGTAATTTGCTGAGTAATTTTTAAAAAAAATTCTGTGAATTTACTGAGTAATTTACCAAGAATTTATACAAAATTTTCTGAGAATTTACTCATAATTTACTGAGTAATTCACAAAAAAATTTCTAATGATTTTCTAATAATTTACTAAGAATTTACTGAATAATTTTCTGAGAATTTTGCGTGTAATTTATTGAGAATTTTACTGAGTAATTTAATGAGAATTTACTGAGTAATTTACTAAGAATCTACCGATAATTTACTGAGTAATTTATTGAGAATTTACTGCGAATTGACTAAGAAATTTACTGATAAATTGTTAAGCTCTTCACTGGGTAATTTAGTTGGAAATTACTAAGTAATTTATTGAGAATTTACTGAGTAAGTTACTAAGAATTTATTGATAATTTACTTAGACTTTATGGATTAATTTATTGAGAATTTACTAAGTAATTTACTTAGAATTTATTGAATAATTTACAGGAAATTCACTAACTAATGTTCGAATAATTTACTGAGAATTAACAAAGTAATTCACGAAATTTTTTTTGATAATTTTATGAGTAATTTACCAAGAATTTATTCAAAATTTATTAAAAATTTTCTAACTAATTTATTTACAATTTATTAAATAATTTGCTGATAATTTACAAAGTAATTTATAGAGAATTTATTGAAAACTCAACGAGTAATTTATTGAGAATTTACTACGAATTTATGGAGTAATTTGTTGAATAATTTACTAAGAAATTATTTTGAATTTATCAAGAATTTATATAAAATTTTCTGAGAATTTATTGAGTAATTTACTCATAATTTATTGATTAATTCACAAAAAAAAATTCTTGTAATTTTTTGTGAATTTACTCAGAATTTTCTGATAAATTACTAAGAATTTGTTGAATAATTTATAGAGAATTTTACGTGTAATTTACTGAGAAATTTCCTGAGTAATTTAGTGAGAATTTGCTGAGAAATTTCCTGAGTAATTTACAGAGAATTTACCAATAATTTACTGAGCAATTTACAGAGAATTTATCGAGTAATTTACTAAAAAATTATTGAATAATTCACTCATTAATTTACTTGTAATTTACTGAGAATTTAATGAGTAATTTATTGTGAATTTACTCAGTAATTTATTTAGAATTTATTAAATAATTTACTAAGAATTTATAGATAATTTACTGCGTTATTTTCTTGGAATTTACAGAGTAATTGTCTAATAATTTACTGAGTAATTTACTACGTAATTGACTCAGAATGTTTTGAGAACTTATCGATAATTAACTGAGTAATTTACAGAGAATTTATTGAGAATTTACCGAGTAATTTACTGGGAATTTACTTAGTAATTTACAGATAAATTTAGTGAGTAATTCACCGAATAATTTACTATGAATTTACTTAGTAATTTATTTAGAATTTACTCAGTAAATTACTAAGAGTTTATTGAGAATTTACTGAGAATTTGTTGACTAATTTTCTAGGAACATACCAATCATTTATGAAGTAATTTACTGAGTAATTTATTGAGAATGTACTGTGAATTTAATGAGTAATTTACTCATAATTTATTGAGAATTTTCTTAGAATTTATTGAAACTTTTCAGAGTAATTTACTTTGAATTTATTGAGTAATTCACCGATAATTAACTGAGTAATTTATAGAGAATTTATTGAAAATTTAACGGATAATTTATTTAGAATTTACAGAGTAGTTTGCTGAGTAATTTTTAAAAAAAATTCTGTGAATTTACTGAGTAATTTACCAAGAATTTATACAAAATTTTCTGAGAATTTACTCATAATTTACTGAGTAATTCACAAAAAAATTTCTAATGATTTTCTAATAATTTACTAAGAATTTACTGAATAATTTTCTGAGAATTTTGCGTGTAATTTATTGAGAATTTTACTGAGTAATTTAATGAGAATTTACTGAGTAATTTACTAAGAATCTACCGATAATTTACTGAGTAATTTATTGAGAATTTACTGCGAATTGACTAAGAAATTTACTGATAAATTGTTAAGCTCTTCACTGGGTAATTTAGTTGGAAATTACTAAGTAATTTATTGAGAATTTACTGAGTAAGTTACTAAGAATTTATTGATAATTTACTTAGACTTTATGGATTAATTTATTGAGAATTTACTAAGTAATTTACTTAGAATTTATTGAATAATTTACTGCGAAGTCACAAATTAATGTTCGAATAATTTATTGAGAATTAACAAAGTAATTCACGAAATTTTTTTTGATAATTTTATGAGTAATTTACCAAGAATTTATACAGAATTTATTGAAAATTTTATGAGTAATTTATTTACAATTTATTAAATAATTTACTGATAATTTACAAAGTAATTTATGGAGAATTTATTGAAAACTCAACGAGGAATTTATTGAGAATTTACTATGAATTTATGGAGTAATTTGCTGAATAATTTACTAAGAAATTACTTTGAATTTACCAAGAATATATATAAAATTTTCTGAGAATTTATTGAGTAATTTACTCAAAATTTACTGATTAATTCACAAAAAAAAAAAAAATTGTTGTAATTCTTTGTGAATTTACTCAGAATTTTTTGATAAATTACTAAGAATTTGTTGAATAATTTATAGAGAATTTTACGTGTAATTTGCTAATAAATTTCCTGAGAATTTAGTGAGAAATTTACTGAGTAATTTACAGAGAATTTACCAACAATTTACTGAGTAATTTGCAGAGAATTTATCGAGTAATTTTCTGAAAAATTACTAAATAATTCACTCATTAATTTACTTGTAATTTATTGAGAATTTACTCAGTAATTTATTTAGAATTTATTAAATAATTTACTAAGAATTTACAGATAATTTACTGCGTTATTTTCTTGGAATTTACAGAGTAATTTTCTAATAATTTACTGAATAATTTACTAAGTAATTGACTCAGAATTTTTTGAGAACTTATCGATAATTAACTGAGTAATTTACAGGGAATTTATTGAGAATTTCCCGAGTAATTTACTGGGAATTTACTTAGTAATTTACAGATAAATTTAGTGAGTAATTCATCGAATAATTTACTATGAATTTACTTGGTAATTTATTTAGAATTTACTCAGTAAATTACTAAGAGTTTATTGAAAATTTACTAAGAATTTGTTGAGTAATTTTCTAGGAACTTACCAATCATTTATGAAGCAATTTACTGAGTAATTTATTGAGAATTTACTGTGAATTTAATGAGTAATTTACTCATAATTTATTGAGAATTTTCTTAAAATTTATTGAAAATTTTCAAAGTAATTTACTTTGAATTTATTGTGTAACGCCCTCAAAATAATAACAATAAACCCATCAGATAAGACATGCATTTACATTTAAACTAACTGCATTCCTTTCATTCATTAGAATTCCAAGATGTAAGTATTACATGTTAACCTCATAACAAAATGCCCTACGGGCTTACAGCTTTCCAAGTTAACACTTGGTTACAACAAAGAGTTCTAACTCGTTTACACATTAAGCCCTTGGCTTGAAATTACATGTAATACATCAACAGTAAAACGACAAAACTATGTCCGCCACTAGCCTCCCAGCTATGTCCTTGGAGGTGGCATGCTTCCTGTACCTGAAAATGATATTCCCATATAGGGTGAGCCACAGCCCAGTAGAAATACACTAAACCAACCATGGACAATGACTAAAACATTAGCAATTGATAGTTGGTCACCACTGATTCAATCACATAAATTACATATTTATGTCAACGACTTACAAGTCCCAATTACTTTTCATTTTCCCTTTTTTCAACAGATAAGCATGCTAGCTCTATCATCATTTCCACAGATATGTATAAAAACTATATCTCACATTCAGATAAGCATAAAAGCTATATCCACATTCTCAACAGATATGTATATCAACAATATCCACAGATAAGCATACAAGCTGTATCCACACTCTACAACAGATATGTATATCAACAATATCCACAGATAAGCATACAAGCTGTATCCACACTTCACTTCACAAAGATAAGCATATGAGCTCTATCTTCACTTCTCTAGACAAGCATATGAGCTCTGTCTACGGAGTACATCCCCTATCTCCTCCAAATACCTATCCGGTTTAGAGGTCCATCCCCTATCTTCCCCTAAACCGCGGAGTACATCCCCTATCTCCTCCTCTACACATAACGTATATAAACACATTGGTTCTATATACAATCACACAATACAAACAATTAATGTATTCTAGCAACTGTTAAGTTCCATAACACATTCCATTGATTAGTTTCAGTTTGCCTAATCAACATACATTGTCTACAACAATCACGACTATCCTCCACCGATAGCCCAAAGCAGTTATTTCTAAAACAGAAAATAAATGCACAAATGGATATTCAATCAACATTTCATTTCCTCATTTCTCATCAATTAATTATCCCAATTAATTAAACAATGTAATTAGGCCATTTTCCATAATTACCATTTCAACCCTTAGGTTCCATTTCCATCAATGATTCAACAATCATTCCATTTTTTCTATGCCAAACATGCATCTAGGTTTATTATGAATGAAACCCCAACTTTTGTAAGAATTACACAAAAGCCCCAAACCTTTACAAGATTACCAAACCAAGCCCAACATCTCAAAATACCAAAATTTAAAGACAAAACCCATAGAGAGGAGTAGGTTATCCCTACCTCAAATTCGGAGCTCCAAGGGAGAAGACGACAAAACCCAACGTGCTCCAAAACCCGAGATTTTCAGATTAAAATGAAGCCCTCGACGATCAACAACTTTTTTGTAAAGGCCAAAGGTGAGTAAATCACTCCTACTAGATCAAAACCTAGAGAGAAGGTAGAGTCTAGAGTGAGAGGCTCAACAATGGTGATTTTGGAAAAGTAAGAGAGAGAAGAGAAAGTGAAAAAGTGATTTAAAGAGTCACAAATTCGGGACTTTAAACCCAGTCTTCCGCTCGAGCGTAAAACACCCCGCTCGAGCGGCCACTCACAGACTTCCGCTCGAGCGGCCAACCTCCCGCTCGAGCGCAGAATGCGCTCGCCCAGCACTTTTGCAGAACCAGGCCTCCGCTCGAGCTCCCAATCCCTACGCTCGAGCTCACAACACTGCACAACAAGATACTGGATGGATGTATTCCCCGCTCGAGCGCCAACACCTCCGCTCGAGCGTACAGGCCAAAAATCTGGGCAACTAGTTTTGGTTTCTAAACTCAACCAACCTGTAACAAACCCGCTCAACACATCCTATAACTCAAATACAAAGTAAGAAAGGATGTAAACAAGACAATAAACAACTACCAACATCCACGGACACATGTCCGGATCACTATACAACAAGGGTAAACTCGGGATCGCTATAACCTCCCCCCCTTAAAGAATTTCGCCCCCGAAATTAAGCACAAGTTTTCAAAAACAAGTTTTTCTCCAATTTAGACAATGCTACACTTGAACATTCAACAATTCGACCCATTACCGGTCATCCCATCCCTTTAACAAGAGACATATCACAATATGTAAACAACATATGTACTTTCAACATGCATTAACATTATGCACTATCTTTCCAATTTCAACAATATACTTAACACATATAATGTCACTTTCAACTTCCATATGAGGCAAGTTCCAAAACATACTTCCAATAACCAAAACATTCTCAATGTTTTACAACTTAAGACATATATAAAAGCTCTTAAGTTCAACATAATGTAAAATTTAAATACAAGATCACACATCAACAAACAAGTCCGGATATTTCTCACGGACTTCCAACTCACGTTCCCAAGTGGCTTCCTCCACTCCGTGATGTTTCCACAAGACTTTCACCAAAGGAATGGTCTTGCCACGCAGGACCTGATCCCGCCTATCCAAGACCCGAACCGGTCTCTCCTCATACGAGGCATCCTCATCTACCTCTAAATCAGTCCAATCCAACACATGTGATGGATCTGGCTCATACTTCCGAAGCATACTCACATGAAACACGTCATGCACTCCGGACAACTGCGGCGGTAAGGCTAACCGATAAGCAACCTCACCTATCCTCTCAAGGATCTCAAAAGGACCTATAAACCGAGGGGATAACTTCCCACTCTTCCCAAACCTCATCAGACCTCGCCTAGGTGATATCTTCAGAAAGACATGATCACCTACCTCAAACGCCAAAGGTCTCCTCCTACGGTCGGCATAACTCCTTTGTCGACTCTGGGCTGTAACAAGCCTCCTACGGATAAGCTCAACTTTCTCCGTCGTCTCCCTAACCAACTCCGGACCCAACAAAGGTGCATCACCCACCTCGGCCCAACAAACTGGAGACCTACACGGTCGGCCATACAAGGCCTCAAACGGTGCCATACCGATGCTAGACTGAAAACTGTTGTTGTAGGCAAACTCTACCAATGGCAAGTGCCTCTCCCACGTCCCACTGAAGTCCAGGACACAACCCCGAAGCATATCCTCGAGGATCTGAATAGTACGCTCGGACTGCCCATCAGTCTGAGGATGATAAGCCGTACTAAAGGTCAACTTAGTGCCCAAGGCACTCTGCAAACTCTGCCATAACCTAGCAGTAAAACGAGGATCTCTATCTGAGATGATCGTCACTGGGACCCCGTGCAATCTCACTACATCCCGAATATACAAATCGGCAAGATGATCTACCGAATCTCTCACGCGCATAGGAATAAAGTGCGCCGACTTAGTCAACCGGTCTACAACCACCCAAATAGCATCACTACCCCGCTGAGTCCTCGGAAGACCTACAACGAAGTCCATAGTGACATGTTCCCACTTCCACTCGGCAATAGGCAAGGGTTGCAATAAACCCGCTGGCCTCTGATGCTCGGCCTTCACTTGCTGGCAAGTAAGGCATTTCGATACGAAAACAGCCACATCTCTCTTCATACCCCGCCACCAAAACTGGCGGCTCAAATTCTGATACATCTTAGTGCCTCCCGGATGCACCGCAAGGCGCGAATGATGAAACTCTCGGAGTACTTCCTCTCGGCAAGACTCCGGTATAAACAAACGGTCTCGGTATCTCACACTCAGGTCGGGATACACCGTCAAACCCTTCTCAACTTTCCCACTGGAGATCTTCTCTCGGAGGGATTCTACCTCAAGGTCACCTCTCTGTGCCTCTAACACTCTAGTCACAAGTGTAGGCTGCGCAACAACAGAAAACAAGGCCGCAGCCTCAACAGATTCGCCCAGTAGCAAATCAAACTCGCCAAGTGCTCCTAACATCACCCATTCCCGGATGGCTATACAAGCTACATCACTAATGGTTTTCCTACTAAGGGCATCGGCCACAACATTGGCCTTTCCCGGATGATAATGCAACTCAAAATCATAATCCTCGATGAACTCCATCCATCTCCTCTGCCTCAGATTCAAGTCTCTCTGTGTAAACAGATACTTCAAACTTTTGTGATCCGAGAATACCTCGAATCTCTCACCATAAAGGTAGTGCCTCCAGATTTTCAAGGCAAAAATCACTGCTGCTAACTCTAGGTCGTGTGTGGGGTAATTTTTCTCGTGTATTTTCAACTGACGTGAGCCATAAGCTACCACTTTTCCCTCTTGCATCAACACACAACCCAAACCCTCTCGTGAGGCATCACAATAAACCGCATAACCCAACCCTCTCTCCGGAATAATCAACACCGGAGCGGTGGTCAATCTAACTTTCAACTCTTGGAACGACTTTTCACAAGTCTCACTCCACACAAACTTGACTCCTTTCTGAGTCAGCCTAGTCAACGGTGACGCTAACCTGGAGAAATCTTTCACAAACCGACGGTAATACCCAGCCAATCCCAGAAAACTGCGGATCTCAAACACACTCTTAGGCTGTGCCCAATCTTGCACTGCCTCAACCTTGGATGTATCAACAGACACCCCTTCCCCGGATACCACATGGCCTAAGAACTTGACTTCTCTCAGCCAGAACTCACACTTCCCAAACTTGGCATGCAGCCTATGGGCTCTAAGTAACTCAAGCACCACTCTCAAGTGTGTCTCGTGCTCCTCCTCAGAAGACGAATAGATAAGAATATCGTCCACGAAGACAACCACAAATCGGTCTAAGAACTCCCGGAAGATCCGGTTCATCAAGTCCATAAAGACTACCGGTGCATTGGTAAGTCCGAATGGCATCACCAAAAACTCGTAATGGCCATACCGCGTACGGAATGCCGTCTTAGGAATATCTTCCTCTCTGACCCTCAACTGATGGTAACCCGATCTCAAGTCTATCTTAGAGAAACAACGGGAACCCTTCAACTGGTCAAACAAATCATCTATACGGGGCATAGGATACTTATTCTTAACCGTAGCCCGATTCAATTTCCGGTAGTCTATACACAATCTCAAGGCACCATCTTTCTTTTTAACAAAGAGGGCCGGTGCTCCCCACGGTGAAACACTAGGGCGAACAAAGCCCTTATCGAGCAATTCCTGGAGCTGAACTTTCAACTCAACCAACTCTGCTGGAGCAAAACGGTAAGGTGCCATAGAAATCGGCGCCGTACCAGGCACTAAATCAATAGAGAACTCTATCTCTCGGTGAGGTGGCAAACTAACAAGATCTTCGGGAAAGACATCCGAATACTCACAAACCACCCTCGGTAATACAACCTGGGTCTCACCACTCTCACCACTCTCAAAACTGGCAAATAGACTACTAAGTTCACTTCGCCCTCGCGAATCATACCCCGGTGGCAAAACACTACCAACCCGGTCTCCCAAGAAATGGAACCACTCCCCGCTCAAGGTACACAATGTAACCCTCTGGCGGTAGCAATCAATAACAGCCCGGTATGACGATAACCAGTCCATACCCAAAATAACATCAAAACCCTTCATGGGCATGACAACAAACGGAAAAGGAAGCCTATAGTCGGCGACCTCTATATCACATCCTCTAACACCCTGTTTCAGAATCAACTCACCACCCAAAGGTGATACCACACAAATAGGAGATGCTAACTGTGCTAACTCCAATTCCAAAACAGATGCAAATGCAGCAGATACAAAAGAATGAGATGCACCCGTGTCTATCAACACATTAGCAACTGAGTTGCAAAACAGAAAAGTACCTCTCACTACTGATGGAGCCGGTACTAAGTCCTGCGTGGTAACAGCATACACGCGCCCCGTAGGCCCCTGGTCTACCTGCTCACCTCTCTGAGCAAAAGACTGCTGCACAGACTGGGATGACGAAGCTCCCGGATTGGCCCTCGAGGCCTGCACAGACTGAGCTGGCTGAAAACCCTGCGTCTGCCTAGAACCAGACGCTCCCGAAGTGGCACTCAACTGTGGGCAAAACCTCTTCATGTGCCCAGGTTGTCCACACTGATAACAAATCAAGAGCTGCCCCCTGCCCAAACTCTGACTCGGCGGTCTAGCTGAAGAAGAAGCAGCTTTCTGACCCCCACCCTTCTGCGGGCAAACAGAAACCTTGTGACCCAGCTGGCCACACTTGTAACAAGTGAATTCTCCCTGACTGCCTCTCCCCGAGCCTACACTAGGCACTGGAAAGGTCGATCTAGAGACTGCACCCTGAGACTGCTGAGGGTTATAACCCTTCTGTCTCCTGCCATCACTCTGACTATCCTGGCTCCTCTTGGAGCCTCTCTGACCCTCATCCTCCTCCTGCATCATAAGCTCCATATGAGCTGCAGCGTCCACTAGGTGTCTATACTCTCGAATATAAGACCCACCAATTCTCAACTTGAGGCCCCGCCTCAACTTCCGCTCAAACTCATAGCAACGGCGTTCCTCAGACGCCACCAGTTCAGGTGCAAACCTAGACAGACTGGTAAAAGTAGCCTCAAACTCGGCCACTGACAAGCCCTGCTGATTAAGCCGGCTAAACTGATCCCTCAGCTTCTCCCTAGCTGCTGCTGATAAAAACCTCTCCTGAAAAGCATTCACAAACGCCTCCCAAGTACCACCAACACGAGCTTTCTCGTACTTCCACCATTGACCCGCATCTCCCTTCAGTTGGAAGGATGCCAAGGTCACTTTCAGTGCTCCGTCCTCGATGCCAAGCATCTCAAACGTCTTCGTTGTCTGTTCGAGCCATTCATCTGCCTTAAGCGGCTCTTTAGGATCCCCGATGAACTCGTCCGGATTACACCGAAAGAACTCCCTCTTCAAGAAGGAAGGCCCTGCCTCAGCTGCCTGATTCCCAGCTCTAAGAATACCTAAAGCTCCTGCTATCTCTCTGGCCAAGGCACCCATAGCTTGCTGACCTACTGGCTCGGCCACATTGGCCTGCCCAACTCCCTCCTGCACTGCCGGAATCTCACCCGGTAATGGTACTTCCTGCCTCGCAGGTCTACCACGCCTAGCACCTCTTCCTCGTCCTGACATCCTAATAAAGGCAACACAGAACGTTAGCACATTCATAGGTGTGCCGAAACTAATCACTCATGTCCTAATGCATGGACAACTGTAATTCACTCCACATAAGCACATAAACACATAAGCACTTACGAACTTCATTTCCGGATAATGATAATCCCGAGGCGTTACTAGAGTTCCGGTTAGAAACAGCGTTGATCAAGTGCTTTTCCAACAAGACTCCCAGAAACTCAAGGATCCAATCAACATCCTAGAAATTAAATCCCATACTCACATAGTCACATAAGCATGTTAGCATTTAAGCACATCGCATATGATACTACATCTAAGTCTCTATCAAGCGAGACAAACCCATTGTGATCCTAATCACTTCCCACGTACCCAAAGTATTCGAACCCGGTACGCTCTGATACCAAGTTGTAACGCCCTCAAAATAATAACAATAAACCCATCAGATAAGACATGCATTTACATTTAAACTAACTGCATTCCTTTCATTCATTAGAATTCCAAGATGTAAGTATTACATGTTAACCTCATAACAAAATGCCCTACGGGCTTACAGCTTTCCAAGTTAACACTTGGTTACAACAAAGAGTTCTAACTCGTTTACACATTAAGCCCTTGGCTTGAAATTACATGTAATACATCAACAGTAAAACGACAAAACTATGTCCGCCACTAGCCTCCCAGCTATGTCCTTGGAGGTGGCATGCTTCCTGTACCTGAAAATGATATTCCCATATAGGGTGAGCCACAGCCCAGTAGAAATACACTAAACCAACCATGGACAATGACTAAAACATTAGCAATTGATAGTTGGTCACCACTGATTCAATCACATAAATTACATATTTATGTCAACGACTTACAAGTCCCAATTACTTTTCATTTTCCCTTTTTTCAACAGATAAGCATGCTAGCTCTATCATCATTTCCACAGATATGTATAAAAACTATATCTCACATTCAGATAAGCATAAAAGCTATATCCACATTCTCAACAGATATGTATATCAACAATATCCACAGATAAGCATACAAGCTGTATCCACACTCTACAACAGATATGTATATCAACAATATCCACAGATAAGCATACAAGCTGTATCCACACTTCACTTCACAAAGATAAGCATATGAGCTCTATCTTCACTTCTCTAGACAAGCATATGAGCTCTGTCTACGGAGTACATCCCCTATCTCCTCCAAATACCTATCCGGTTTAGAGGTCCATCCCCTATCTTCCCCTAAACCGCGGAGTACATCCCCTATCTCCTCCTCTACACATAACGTATATAAACACATTGGTTCTATATACAATCACACAATACAAACAATTAATGTATTCTAGCAACTGTTAAGTTCCATAACACATTCCATTGATTAGTTTCAGTTTGCCTAATCAACATACATTGTCTACAACAATCACGACTATCCTCCACCGATAGCCCAAAGCAGTTATTTCTAAAACAGAAAATAAATGCACAAATGGATATTCAATCAACATTTCATTTCCTCATTTCTCATCAATTAATTATCCCAATTAATTAAACAATGTAATTAGGCCATTTTCCATAATTACCATTTCAACCCTTAGGTTCCATTTCCATCAATGATTCAACAATCATTCCATTTTTTCTATGCCAAACATGCATCTAGGTTTATTATGAATGAAACCCCAACTTTTGTAAGAATTACACAAAAGCCCCAAACCTTTACAAGATTACCAAACCAAGCCCAACATCTCAAAATACCAAAATTTAAAGACAAAACCCATAGAGAGGAGTAGGTTATCCCTACCTCAAATTCGGAGCTCCAAGGGAGAAGACGACAAAACCCAACGTGCTCCAAAACCCGAGATTTTCAGATTAAAATGAAGCCCTCGACGATCAACAACTTTTTTGTAAAGGCCAAAGGTGAGTAAATCACTCCTACTAGATCAAAACCTAGAGAGAAGGTAGAGTCTAGAGTGAGAGGCTCAACAATGGTGATTTTGGAAAAGTAAGAGAGAGAAGAGAAAGTGAAAAAGTGATTTAAAGAGTCACAAATTCGGGACTTTAAACCCAGTCTTCCGCTCGAGCGTAAAACACCCCGCTCGAGCGGCCACTCACAGACTTCCGCTCGAGCGGCCAACCTCCCGCTCGAGCGCAGAATGCGCTCGCCCAGCACTTTTGCAGAACCAGGCCTCCGCTCGAGCTCCCAATCCCTACGCTCGAGCTCACAACACTGCACAACAAGATACTGGATGGATGTATTCCCCGCTCGAGCGCCAACACCTCCGCTCGAGCGTACAGGCCAAAAATCTGGGCAACTAGTTTTGGTTTCTAAACTCAACCAACCTGTAACAAACCCGCTCAACACATCCTATAACTCAAATACAAAGTAAGAAAGGATGTAAACAAGACAATAAACAACTACCAACATCCACGGACACATGTCCGGATCACTATACAACAAGGGTAAACTCGGGATCGCTATATATTGAGTAATTCACCGATAATTAACTGAGTAATTTATAGAGAATTTCTTGAAAATTTAACGGATAATTTATTTAGAATTTACAGAGTAATTTGCTGAGTAATTTTTAAAAAAATTTCAGTGAATTTACTGAGAAATTTACCAAGAATTTATACAAAATTTTCTGACAATTTACTCATAATTTACTGAATAATTCACAAAAAAATTTCTAATGATTTTCTAAGAATTTACATAGAATTTTCTAATAAATTACTAAGAATTTAATGAATAATTTTCTGAGAATTTTGCGTGTAATTTATTGAGAATTTTACTGAGTAATTTAATGAGAATTTACTGAGTAATTTACTAAGAATCTACCGATAATTTACTGAGTAATTTATTGAGAATTTATTGTGAATTGACTAAGAAATTTACTGATAAATTGTTAAGTTCTTCACTGGGTAATTTAGTTGGAAATTACTAAGTAATTTATTGAGAATTTACTGAGTAAGTTATTAAGAATTTATTGATAATTTACTTAGACTTTATGGATTAATTTATTGAGAATTTACTAAGTAATTTACAGGAAATTCACTAATTAATGTTCGAATAATTTACTGAGAATTAACAAAGTAATTCACGAATTGTTTTTTGATAATTTTATGAGTAATTTACCAAGAATTTATACAGAATTTATTAAAAATTTTCTGAGTAATTTATTTACAATTTATTAAATAATTTACTAATAATTTACAAAGTAATTTATTGAGATTTTATTGAAAACTTAACGAGTAATTTATTGAGAATTTTCTACGAATTTATGGAGTAATTTGTTGAATAATTTACTAAGAAATTACTTTGAATTTGCCAAGAATTTATATAAAATTTTCTGAGAATTTATTGAGTAATTTACTCATAATTTTTTGATAAATTACTAAGAATTTGCTGAATAATTTATAGAGAATTTTACGTGTAATTTACTGAGAAATTTCCTGAGAAATTTAATGAGAATTTACTGAGAAATTTACTAAGTAATTTACAGAGAATTTATCGAGTAATTTACTGAAAAATTACTGAATAATTCGCTCATTAATTTACTTGTAATTTACTGAGAATTTAAGGAGTAATTTATTGAGAATTTACTCGGTATTATTTAGAATTTATTAAATAATTTATTAAGAATTTACAGATAATTTACTGCGTTATTTTCTTGGAATTTACAGAGTAATTTTCTAATAATTTACTGAGTAATTTACTAAGTAATTGACTCAGAATTTTTTGAGAACTTATCGATAATTGTGTAACAACCCTCACTCTACTCTAGGCATGCTTGCCTATATTACATGATCTTGTCTTGATGTGTTGCATTTTTGCAAACCTTGATTTGCTTTGATTAAATGTTTCTTGCATGTTTTGTACCGTGCTTGGTGAGAGTTTAGCTGAGGTCCTTTTCAGTCTAAAATTATCTTAGAACCACTTTGGTTGACCTCCACCTTCGCCCTGACATATTGGCCGAGATGTCATTATCTAGGCCGAGGTGTTCATCACCAAGGCCGATATGTGTATTATCTAGGCCGAGATGTTACCTTTGCGCGTAAGTGATCTTGTCCTGGAGTGGTATGACCTAGGCCGAGGTGTGGCATATCTAGGCCAATGTGTGGCACCGCTAGGTCAAGTGTTGTCCTTTCTAGCCGAGATTATTATTCCCCTTACTTGCCGATGCCTTGTTCTTAGCCGAGATATTACCTGCCGGAGTGCTTATGCCATCTTGCTTGTTGAACACACTTTGTCATAGTCTTGTCTTTTCACTCAGCCACCTTTTTGAGGAGAACCAACCCGGTAGTGCCACGTGTCCCAGCTGAGTGTTAAGTCAGCCAGCAGACCTAGAAATGTATCATTTGCTATATGTCTTTGTTTGTGAGGAGAGAGAAGCTCTAGAAGAAGAAGAAAAAATTCTTAGAGAAGGAATAGATTTTCCAAGCTTGATCTTCACACCTTGAGCCGTTAGATTCGTGTCTGGAGGTTAGAATATTAATCTACTCTTGTTGTTCTTATTGATCATCTAGCTGCATTGCATGATCGAACCTGATTTGCAAACCATGCATCGATTTAAAGTTGGGTTTAGAAAGAGAAAGTGGTATTCATGTGCTCTTGAAGAAAAAGTCTTGTTTGATCCGAAAGTTTGCATCAAGATTCATGTTTTGTGTTTATTTTCATAAAGTCTTCGAGTATGGGTGCCCAGGTCCATGTTTTTGAATTAATAGCATAAAATCTCAGATTTTGTAATGACAAGTTATGATCCTTGCATCCATGTTCTTCAAAGAAAGGGAAACCCAGATTTTCCTGACTTCATTTCCTTGAATGTGGCCATCGGGACCACACCTCAGCAAGGAGATGTGGGACCTCAGCCAAGACCTGGTTGGTGCCCAGCAAGTTTTTTCGAGATGAGAAACAGTGTTTTGTTTCGGCTCGACTTAGTTTTGAAGGAATGCCGAGATCATTTGCATTCATGTAAAGCTTATTTGAAAATGCATTCAATAGACTTTGCCATGTGTTTGTAGGACTTGGACTCTCGCTTGACCCCGACGTTTGAAGAACTATGTGAGTGGTATTTTTAATAAAGCGATGTTATAAAGCTTTGATAAAGCTTTTCTTTGTTTTGAAAAATCTTTGTTAAGCATGAATGATTATCCCTATTTTGTGTATCAAGTGCTAGTCTTGTTTTGGATAACAACCTTTGAAAGTCCGTACGTGCTAGGGGACTATAAGAATTTGTAGCACAACCTTTGAAAGTCCGTACGTGCTAAGGGACTATAAGCATTTGTAGCACAATCTTTGAAAGTCCGTACGTGCCAGGGGACTATAAGCATTTGTAGCACAACCTTTGAAAGTCCGTACGTGCTAGGGGACTATAAGCATTTGTAGCACAACCTTTGTTAACGTCACCCCTTGAAACTTGAAAACCTCGAAAGACTTTGATTGATGAAGCTTGAAAGATTTGTTAGATGAACTTGAATCCTCCCTTGTTGGTTACAAGCTATGATTACGTATTATTTTGTTAAAGGTCTCGGATATCATGCATGCAAACCCTTTATTGCTTCTACCATTCACTGAGTATCCAAGCTCACCCTCTCTATGTATATGTAGGTGATGAGCAGGACGGCGGTGACGCCTAGATGTGCTTTGCAACTTGTTTTGGACTCGCATTTTGTAGCATCTTGAAGATTATGCTTCTTAGCTTGTAATTCATTGTGTTTTGTATATGATGGCTCGAGAAGCCTTTTGGTCAAGATGTATCTTGTATTTCATTTTATTGTATCCAAGTTGTAAGACTTTGTTAAGATATATGACATTCCATTCGATCTATGCACAGCTCTTATGGACTAATTAGATTTAAATTTATTGCTTCCGCACATGTTAGCCCCATATGTATACTCTGATCGTGTGTGAATCCTTGTAAGTTGGCCTCTGGTAATCTCGGATTACTGGCCATCATGGCACCATTCTACTAGGAGCGGAATGGGGTCGTGACAAATTAACTGAGTAATTTACAGAGAATTTATTGAGAATTTACCGAGTAATTTACTTGGAATTTACTTAGTAATTTATAGATAAATTTAGTGAGTAATTCACCGAATAATTTACTATGAATTTACTTAGTAATTTATTTAGAATTTACTCAGTAAATGTAACGACCCTCACTCTACTCTAGTTATGCTTGCATATATTACATGATCTTGTCTTGATATGTTGCATTTTTGCAAACCTTGATTTGATTTGCTTAAGTGTTTCTCGCATGTTTTGTACCCCGCTTGGTGTGAGTTTAGCCGAGGTCATCTTCAGCCTAGAACTTCCTTGGAACCACTTTGTTTGACCTCCACCTTCGCTCTGACATATTGGCCGAGATGTCATTATCTAGGCCGAAGTATTCATCACCAAGGCCGAGATGTGTATTATCTAGGCCGAGATGTTACCTTTGCACCTAAGTGATCTTGTCCTGGAGTGGTGTGACCTAGACCAAGGTGTGGCACATCTAGGCCAAGGTGTGGCACAGCTTAGTCAAGTGTTGTCCTTCCTAGCCGAGATCATTGTTCCCCTACTTGCCGATGTCTTGTTCTTAGCCGAGATCATTACCCGCCAGAGTGCCCACGCCATCTTGCTTGTTGAACACACTTTGTCATAGTCTTGTCTTTTCACTCAGCCACCTTTTTTAGGAGAACCAACCCGGTAGTGCCACGTGTCCCAGCTGAGTGTTAAGTCAGCCAGCAGACCTAGAAATGTGTCATTTTGCTATATGTCTTTGTTTGTGAGGAGAGAGAAGCTCTAGAAGAAGAAGAAGAAGTTTTAGAGTGAGAGAGTGGGCGTTTGAGCTTAATTCCTAGAGATCAAACCGTTAGATTCGCGTATTGAGGTTAGATTCTTAATTTACTCTTGTCGTTCTTTATGTTTATCTCACTGCATTGCACGATCGAACCTGTTCTGCACATCATGCATTGATTTAAAGTTGGTTTTAGAAATAGAAAATAGTGTCCATGTGTTCTTGAAGAAAAAGTCTTGTTTGATTCGAAAGTTTGCATTAAGATTCATGTTTTTGTGTTTGTTCTCACAAGATCCTTGAATATGGGTACCCAGGTCCATGTATTTGAATTCATAGCATAAAATCTCAGATTTTGTAATAGCAAATTTTGATCTTGCATTCATCTTCCTCATGTCCATGTTCTTCATGTTCGAAATGTTCTTCAAGAGAGGGAAACCCAGATTTTCCCGACCTCATTTCCTTGAATGTGGCCATCGAGGCAACGCCTCGGCAAGGAGGTGTGGGACCTCGGCCTAGACCTGGTAGTCACCCAGCATGTCTTCCCGAGATGAGAAACAGTGTCTTGTTTTGACTTAGCTTGGTTTTGAAAGATGCCGAGATCATCTGTATGCATGTGAATTTGTTTGAAAGTGCATTCAACAGACTTTGCCATGTGTTTGTAGGACTTGGACTTGCCTTGACCCCGACGTCTGAAGAGCTATGTGAGTGGTATTTTTAATAAAGTTATATTATTAAGTTTTGATAAAGTTTTACCTTGCTTGTTTTGGAAAAGTATTTTGCGAAGCATGAATGATGATCCCTATTTTGTATATCAAGTATTAGACTTGTTTTGAATGACAATCTTGAAAGTCCGTACGTGCTAAGGGACTATAAGCATTTGTAGCACAATCTTGAAAGTTCGTACGTGCTAAGGGACTATAAGCCTTTGTAGCACAATCTTGAAAGTCCGTGCGTGCTAGGGGACTATAAGCATTTGTAGCACAATCTTGAAAAGTCCGTACGTGCTAGGGGACTATAAGCATTTGTAGCACAACCTTTGTTAATGTCACCTCTTGGAACTTGAAAGCCTTGAAAGACTTAAATTATTGAGACTTGAAAGATTGTTAGATAAACTTGATTTGCCCTTGGATTTTGTACAATATGTGATGTGCCTTGATTTGATAAAGATTTTGGATATCATTCATGCAAACCCCTTTATTATTTATACCATTCACTGAGTATCCAAGCTCACCCCTCTCTATATATATGTAGGTGACGAGCAAGACAGCGGTGACGCCTAGATGTACTTGCTACTTGTTTTGGATTATGCACTTTTGCCGCATTTTGAAGATTATGCTTCTTAGTTGTATTTTATTGTATTTTGTATTTGATAGCTGAGAAGCCTTTTGGTCAAGATGTATTTTTGTACTTCATTTTGTTGTATTAAAGCTATGTACGAATGTATGCCATTCCATTTAACTTATGCACAGCTCTTATGGACTAATTAAATTTATATATATTGCTTCCGCACATGTTAGCCCCATATCTAATACTCTGATTGTGTGTAGATTTAGAAAGTTGGCCTTCGGTAAATCTCGGATTACTGGCCATCATGGCACCATTCTACTAGGGGCGGAATGGGGTCGTGACAGTAAATTACTAAGAGTTTATTGAGAATTTGTTGAGTAATTTTCTAGGAACTTACCAATCATTTATGAAGCAATTTACAGAGTAATTTATTGAGAATTTACTGTGAATTTATTGAAAATTTTCAGAGTAATTTACTTTGAATTTATTGAGTAATTCACCGATAATTAACTGAGTAATTTATAGAGAATTTATTGAAAATTTAACGGATAATTTATTGAGAATTTATAGAGTAATTTGCTGAGTAATTTTTAAAAAAAAATCTGTGAATTTACTGGAAATTTACTTAGTAATTTACAGATAACTTACTGAGTAATTCACAAAGAATTTATTGAAAATTTACCGAGTAATTTACTGGAAATTTACTTAGTAATTTACAGATAACTTTAGTGAGTAATTCACCGAATAATTTACTATGAATTTACTTAGTAATTTATTTAGAATTTACTCGGTAAATCACTAAGAGTTTATTGAGAATTTACTGAGAATTTGTTGACTAATTTTCTAGGAACTTATCAATCATTTATGAAGCAATTTACTGAGTAATTTATTAAGAATTTACTGTGAATTTAATGAGTAATTTACTCATAATTTATTGAGAATTTTCTTAGAATTTATTGAAAATTTTTAGAGTAATTTACTTTGAATTTATTGAGTAATTCACCGATAATTAACTGAGTAATTTATAGAGAATTTATTGAAAATTTAACGGATAATTTATTGAGAATTTATAGAGTAATTTGCTGAGAATTTTTTTTAAAAAATCTGTGAATTTACTGAGTAATTTACCAAGAATTTATACAAAATTTTCCGAGAATTTACTCATAATTTACTGAGTAATTCACAAAAAAATTTCTAATGATTTTCTAAGAATTTACACAGAATTTTCTAATAATTTACTAAGAATTTACTGAATAATTTTCTAAGAATTTTGCGTGTAATTTATTGAGAATTTTACTGAGTAATTTAATGAGAATTTACTAAGTTATTTACTAAGAATCTACCGATAATTTACTAAGTAATTTATTGAGAATTTACTGCGAATTGACTAAGAAATTTACTGATAAATTGTTAAGTTCTTCACTGGGTAATTTAGTTGGAAATAACTAAGTAATTTATTGAGAATTTACTAAGTAAATTACTATCAATTTATTGATAATTTACTTAGACTTTATGGATTAATTTATTGAGAATTTACTAAGTAGTTTACTTAGAATTTATTAAATAATTTACTGAGAATTTACAGGAAATTCACTAATTAATGTTCGAATAATTTACTGAGAATTAACAAAGTAGTTCACGATTTTTTTTTTGATAATTTTATGAGTAATTTACCAAGAATTTATACAGAATTTATTGAAAATTTTCTGAGTAATTTATTTACTATTTATTAAATAATTTACTGATAATTTACAAAGTAATTTACAGAGAATTTATTGAAAACTTAACGAGTAAATTATTGAGAATTTATTTCGAATTTATGGAGTAATTTGCTGAATAATTTACTAAGAAATTACTTTGAATTTATCAAGAATTTATATAAAATTTTCTGAGAATTTATTGAGTAATTTACTCATAATTTACTGATTAATTCACAAAAAAAAATTCTTGTAATTTTTTGTGAATTTACTCAGAATTTTCTGATAAATTACTAAGAATTTGCTGAATAATTTACTGAGAAATTTCCTGAGTAATTTAGTGAGAATTTACTAAGTAATTTACTGAGGAATTTACAGAGAATTTACTGAGTAATTTACAGAGAATTTATCGAGTAATTTACCGAAAAATTACTGAATAATTCACTCATTAATTTACTTGTAATTTACTGAGAATTTAAGGAGTAATTTACTGAGAATTTAAACAGTAATTTATTTAGAATTTATTAAATAATTTACTAACAATTTACAGATAATTTACTACATTATTTTCTTGGAATTTACAGAGTAATTTTCTAATAATTTACTGAGTAATTTACTAAGTAATTGACTCAGAATTTTTTGAGAACTTATCGATAATTAACTGAGTAATTTACAGAGAATTTATTGAGAATTTACCGAGTAATTTACTGGGAATTTACTTAGTAATTTACAGATAAATTTAGTTAGTAATTCACCGAATAATTTACTATGAATTTACTTAGTAATTTATTTAGAATTTACTCAGTAAATTACTAAGAGTTTATTGAGAATTTACTGAGAATTTGTTGACTAATTTTCTAGGAACTTTCCAATCATTTATGAAGCAATTTACTGAGTAGTTTATTGAGAATTTACTGTGAATTTAATGAGTAATTTACTCATAATTTATTGAAAATTTTCAGAGTAATTTACTTTGAATTTATTGAGTAATTCACCGATAATTAACTATGTAATTTATAGAGAATTTATTGAAAATTTAAAAGATAATTTATTGAGAATTTACAGAGTAATTTGCTGAGTAATTTTTAAAAAAATTTCTGTGAATTTACTGAGTAATTTACCAAGAATTTATACAAATTTTTCTGAGAATTTACTCATAATTTACTGAGTAATTCACAAAAAAAATTCTAATGATTTTCTAAGAATTTACGCAGAATTTTCTAATAATTTCCTAAGAATTTACTGAATAATTTTCTAAGAATTTTGCGTGTAATTTATTGAGAATTTTACTGAGTAATTTAATGAGAATTTACTGAGTAATTTATTAAGAATCTACCGATAATTTACTAAGCAATTTATTGAGAATTTACTACGAATTGACTAAGAAATTTACTGATAAATTGTTAAGTTGTTCACTGGGTAATTTAGTTGGAAATTAGTAAGTAATTTATTGAAAATTTACTGAGTAAGTGTAACAACCATCACTTCAACTTAGTCATACTTGCATACATTTATGTATGATCTTGTTTTGTTATGTGCATTTGCAAATCTTGTCTTGTCTTACTTGAGTGTTTCTTGCATACTTTGTTCTTGCCTGGTGTGTTGCCGAGGTCATCTTAAGCCTAGACACCTTGGAATCTTTCTACACTTAGAACTATCTTGCAACCACTTCGGTTAACCCCCATCTTCACCCTGACATATTTGCCGAGATGTCTCTATCTGGGCCAAGGTGTTCAACACCAAGGCCGAGATGTGTATCATCTAGGCCGAGATGTTTATCCTTGCACCCTAGTGATTTTGTTCCTGGAATGGTATAACCTAGACCGAAGTGTGGCACATCTAGGCCAAGGTGTGGCACAGCTTAGTCAAGTGTTGTCCTTCCAAGCCGATGTCGTTGTCACCCTACTTGCCGAAGCTTTGCCCTTGGCCGAGATCATCACTTGCCGGAGTGCTCTGGTCGTCTAGCTTGTTGAATACACTTTGTCAGGGTCTTGTCTTGTCAGTCAGTCGCCTTTTTGAGTAGAGCCAATCAGCCGATGCCACGTATCCCAGCAGAGGGTTAAGTCAGTGACTGTCGAGAAAACATATCATTTTTGTATCAAATCTTGTCTTTTAGAGAGAGAGGCTCTAGGAAGGAGAAGTTTTGAGTGAGAGAGAGTGAACTTCCAAGCTTGATCGTTGGAGCTTGAACCGTTAGATTCGAGTTTTGAGGTTAGAATCTTAACCTACTCTTGTTGTTCTTATTGATCATCTAGCTGCATTGCACGATCAAACTTGTTCTACACATCATGCATTGATTTGAAGTTGGTTTTAGAAAGAGAAAATGGTTTTCATGTGTTCTTGAAGAAAAGCCTTGTTTGATCCAAAAGTTTGCATCTAGAACCATGTTTTTGTGCTTGTTCTCTCAAGATCTTTGAATATGGGTACCCAGGTCCACGATTTCGGATTCTTAGCATGAAATCTCAGATTTTGTAATAGCAAGTTTTAATCTTTGCATTCATCTTCCTCATGTTCATGTTCTTCATGTTCGTCATGTTCTTCAAGAGAGGGAAACCCAGATTTTCCCGACTTCATTTCCTTGACTGTGGCCATCGAGGCCACACCTCGGCAAGAAGGTGTGGGACCTCGGCCTAGACCTGGTAGTTGCCCAGCTCGTTTTCCAACGATAGGAAACTGTGTTTTGTTTTGAGTTGACTTAGTTTTTGATGAATGCCGAGGTCATTCGCATGCATGCAAGACTTGTTTTGAGAAGTGCATTCAATAGACTTTGCCATGTGTTTGTAGGACTGGGACTTGCCTTGACCCCGACGTTTGAAGAACTATGTGAGTGGTATTTCTAATAAAGTTATGTTATTAATGTTTTGATGAGCTTTGTTTTGCTTTGTTTTGAAAAGTATTTGTTAAGCATGAATGATTGTCCCTATTTTGTATATCATGTATTATCTTGTTTTGATGACCTCCTCGGAAAGTCCTTAGTGCCAGGGGACTATAATGCAACTGCACATCTTGTTTTGAAAGTCCCTTGTGCTGGAGGACTCTAAACTTTCACAGTACTCTCGTGTTAGGGGGCTACGGGCCTTCGTAACACATCTTGTTTTGAAAGTCCCTTGTGCTGGAGGACTCTAAACTTTTGCAGTACTCTCGTGTTAGGGGGCTACGGGCCTTTGTAACATAGGTCCCTTGTGCTGGAGGACTCTAAACTTTCGCAGCATCCTTGTTTGAGATATCTCCCTTGCTTTGTTTTGTTTTGCCACTGACGGTTCACCGCATGGGTTTGTTTGCCGGAATATCATCATTTGTAATATGTTGATGCTAGTAAGCATCCCTTGAAGCTTTGAAGATTTGTTAGATGGACGAGGTCCATTCCTTGTTATATGAAGTTTTGATATGTATCGTTTTGAAAAAGACCTCAGCTTTCATGCAAACCCTTTATTATTTATATCATTCACTGAGTATCCAAGCTCACCCTCTCTATATATATGTAGGTGATGAGCAAGAAGGCGATGACGCCTAGATGTGATTCGCGAGCTTGTTTTGGATTTTTGGCTATGTCGGCTTGACTTGTAATATTTGTATTTTGAACACGTCGGCTTGAGAAGTCTTTTGATCAAGATGTAATTTGTACTTTGCTTCATTTGTAACTAAGTTGTAATCCATGTGTAGATGTTCGCCATTTCATTTGACTTACGCATAGCTCTTATGGACTAATTTGATTTGTATATATTGCTTCCGTACTTGTGAGCCCCATATATTTATACTCTGTTGTGTGTGGATTTTGGAAATCAGCCTTGGGTAAATCTCGGATTACTGGCCATCACGGCACCATCCTACTAGGGGCGGTTTGGGGTCGTGACAGAATGGTATCAAAGCACAAGTTCCTTAGTATACGTTATTCACACACTTTGAGTCCTGAAGAGCATAGGATTTTCCCTTAGAAGGATGTTAGGATTGCATCATACTGCTTGCTATGTGAACAAGGTGTGCATCGTCTCGGCATGCCTAATTGTTACTTGCCTACGTGTTTATTTGTTTATTTATTTTAAAGTCATACTTTGCATACTCATAGCATCATGAGGAGAGGTAAACCTCCCGTTGGCCGAGATCAGTCCGAGGACAGATTAGATAGACTGGAAAGGTTAGTTGAAGGCTTAGCTCGCGAGTTAAGGCAGACAAGACAGCAGTACGCTAGTGCTACATCGACTCAGGCCGAGCAGACAAACGGCCGAAATGCAGTTCCGCCTCCGCCTCCTCCAGTACCACAAGTACTCCCACAGCCAGCCTTATATGGAGACGGCACAATAGCGTTGATCAGGGAGTTCAAGAAAATGAAGCCACCGAGATTCCACGGGGGTATAGAGCCGATGAAGGCCGAAGCGTGGGTTTTGGAAATGGAGAAGCTGTTCGAGATCTTTCCCAGCACTGATACCCAGAAGGTGACATTAGCAGCCTTTACACTGGATGATGACGCTCGCAAATGGTGGATGATGGTTCGAGAAAGCAATCCAGACTTGACCTGGACCCGATTTTTGGAGTTGTTTTACACCAAGCATTTTCCCTTAAGTGTACGAGATCGCAAGGCAAGGCAATAGAACAGTAGCTGAATATGGCCGTGCCTTTACCGAGTTGGCGAGGTATGCACCCCACATGGTCAACGATGAATATATGAAGGCTAGGAAGTTTGAGAGTGGGCTTCGTGGACCGATACAAGACCGAGTTAACATGCACAACATGCCGACTTAGGCCGGGGTATTGGACAAAGCCATTCTGGCTGAAGCTAACTTGAACAGATACCAGAGTTCGGGAGAGAGCCAGAGGAAGAGACAGAGTTATGACAATCACCGAGCACAATTTGGTACCAAGAAGAAAGCGAATGTTGGCAGTTCAAGCAACCCAAGGCAGGAAAGTGGTACTAAGCCGACATGTTCAAGTTGTGGGAAGCCACATTTCGGGGTCTGTTGTCGGGCGTTTGGAGCTTGTTATGAATGTGGAGAAATAGGTCATTTTGTGAGGGACTGTCCAAAAACAAGAGCTGATGATGGTAAGAAAGATGAGAATACCTCGGGTTCCGTACAGAAGGGTAACGTTGGGAAAGGACCAATGAGTCAAGGCAGAGTTTTTGCGCTGGTACCAGGAGACACTCAGAATGCTGAGACAGTGGTGTCAGGTATACTCCCAATTTTCTCTCAAAATGCATATGTATTGATTGATTCAGGTTCTACGCATTCATTCATTTCTGCTAAGTTTGCCGAGAAGATTAATAGGAGACTAGAACCCCTTGATTATGTGTTATCTGTATCTACTCCATCTGGGAGATCTATGAATGTTGCATCCATCTATCGAGCATGTGTTGTTGTGATTGGGAATGTTGAATTGTTAGATGATTTAATGCCATTGGACATAACTCATTTTGATGTTATATTGGGGATGGATTGGTTAGTGGCAAATCACGCATCCATAAATTGTGTTTCTAAAAGTGTCACGTTAAAACCCCCAAACCTAGCCGAGGTCACGTTTCAGGGTAAAGGAGTAGTATCCCCACCTTACTTAATCTCGTCCATGAAAGTCTATAGGTTGATCCAAAAAGGGTGTCAAGGTTATTTGTGTAGTGTACTAAGTAATCTGAATGGAAGTGTTGAGTTAGCCGACGTCCCAGTTGTTAATGAGTTCCCCGACGTCTTCCCAAATGATTTGCCGGGTCACTTAGTTGATAGAGAGGTAGAGTTTACTGTTGACATCATGCCGGGAACCCAGCCTATCTCTAAAACACCCTATAGGATGGCCCCCGCTGTAGACACCCCATTTTTGACCGACCTTAAGACTCAGACGTCACCGATTGAGCGCTTGGTGATGTTGCATAATGTGCTCGTTCAGAAGTTTCAGAGTCGCGGCCGTGAGCCCTGCCTCCAAACTTCCGAACCCTCTTCTGTGCCTTGCCTCGGTTTGCGAACTAGACTCGGTTTTCTCTATTTCTTTTCCTGAAGGGAGGGAGAGGTCCTGTAGACCATCTCTCAGTGGCCGTGGGCTACATTTTGTGGCCGTAGGCCATTTTGCCCATTTCGGAGCCCGATTTCCGGTTTTTCGGGACCGTTGGCCGTGTGCTTCGGTTCGGGACCGCCTAACCGTCTCCGTTTGCTCTGATTTTTGGCATACTTCTTATTTGCTCCCTTTTGAGGGACACTGGGGTCTGAGAAACCCACTTCGTGGCCGAAAGCCACTTTCGGTGCTTAACAGGCAGTTTTCGGGACCCCGAACTGCGTGTTTTGGCCCCCGAGCATTCGTTTTGCATCGGTTTTCGTTCATTTTTGGAAGGTACCTCTGTTTTATCACCAGGAAGGTCACTGGAGGGTGGGAGGCCAGCAATTATCTTGGCAACCAGTTATATTCCACTTTCGCCCTCTGACACCCGTTTTTCTCACTTCCGAGCCAATGTTGAACACCTCTGGGCCATTTTCTTGAACTTTTAACCACATATTTGTGATGTACACACATGGGAGGACCCTAAAATTTGGTGGCCGGCCACTAGTGTTGCTTGACCCTTTTGAACCCCTCCTAAAATTGGCCTATTCTCTCTCCTGTTTTACAATTTGCAATTTTGAACCACAGGGTTGTGATGAGGGGACCTGGGAGGACACCTTTTTGTGGTGGCCGGCCAGAAAATCAACTTGACCTTTTTGACCCCTAGCCGGCCGGCTAGGGGGTGTGGCCGGCCGGCCACCTGCAACTCTGAAAAGTGGCCGGCCTTGATCCTTGCAATATGAACTTTACAGCTGTATAGCTGTTTCCCCCAGAAAATATCTCAATCCGGGGGACAGCTGTTGGGGGAGAACTTGGTCTTTTTTCCCCCACTCTTTCCCTCCCTTTTCTCCCTCTCCTTGGTCCATATAACCAGGGGCCAGCATTTGTATTAGGGGTTACAAAAAAAAATCATTAAGCCTCTTGCATTATATCCCCTCTCCTTCTCTCATTTCTACCCTAAAACACCCAAGTTTCATCCCCTTTTCTTCACTACCACCTAACACTATCACCACCACTCCATTTCCAGCAGCAAGGAGGGCTTCTCAGAGGCTAAAGGTGCTGCAACTTGGTCCAAGAAGCAACCAAAGATTGGTCTACAAGGGTGAGTTGCCATTTCCTTCTTTTTAGCTCATTTTTTGCAACATTTCTTAGTCTCTTTTTCTTTTTGCTTTGAGCTCCGGCCATAACTGAAAGTGATCATTTTTTGAGCTTATTTTCACCTTTCATTAAGGATTTTTCTCTGTTTGAGTTTTCTTTTTGGCACTTGCTTCAATCCCCCTTTGTATACCATCATTCTTGCATGATATTTTTGGCATATATGTGATCTGTTTTGGAGCATGATGTAAACTTTAAATAGGCTTATTTTGAGCCCCTCTTCAACATTGAAGAAGGGATCAATACTGTTTGGGACCTCCATGCTATACTTGCCTTTATATTCTCTTTTGGGTCCCATTTTTGCATGTCTTGGCAGCCTATTGTGCTTTGGTTTTTGGTCATTTTACAGCACTGAAAATAGTCTTATTTTGGCCCATTCTTCATGTTTCATTTAGGGCCTTTCATGGTTTGGGACCTCCATATGCCACTTCATGTTATATCCCTCTTTGGTCCCCATTTTTGCATGTTTTGGCAGCCTATTATGCTTCGGTTTTTGGTCATTTTACAGCATTGAAAATAGTCTTATTTTGGCCCATTATTCATGTTTCATTAAGGGCCTTTCATGGTTTGAGGTATATTTTATACACTTCATGTTATATCTCTCTTTTGGTCCCCATTTTTGCATGCTTTGGCAGCCCCTGATGTTGCTGTTTTTGGACTTTGGTCCGAACTGAAAACAGCCATATTTGGACCCCCTTGTCATGTTTCATTAACGGTCTTTGGCTGTTTGTTGAATATTTTGTATACTTTGTGTTATAGCCACTTTTGAGCCTCATTTTGCATTGCATTTCTAGCATGTTTGTATACTGATTTTGGGGCTTCCATAAACTGTAAATGTGCATATTTTTGGTCCCTCTTCAGTGTTGTAGAAGGGCATTTTTCAGTTTGGGTTTTACATATACCACTTGTTTCATTGCCCTCTCTTGGCCCCTATTTTTGCATGCCATTGTTGCCCTATCTTTGCTTGCTGTTTGGCCATGATTTGTACTGGTAAAATGCTTATTTTGGGGCTGCCTTGCTACTGTCTATTCATTGCATGTCCATATTGTGCATGTTTGGTATAGCTATAGGCCATTTCGGGTGCCAAAATCCATGTTTCAGGACTATTCCATGCATCGGGTGTACTTTCGCCTCGTTTCGGAGCTGTTTTCCCCACATTTCAGTGCTGAAATTCCATTATCATGTTTGCATATCATTTTCCATGCTATTGCATTGCATATGCCATTGCCTCGATTTGCGTGCCTGTGTGCACGCGTTTCGAGGCACTTCATTTTCATCCATTGGCCTCTTATGTGAGTGTAGCTGAGGCTCTCTCATGTTAGGATAAGTCCATGTTGCATTCTATATGCCATTTTAGCCATATTGCATTGCATATGCCATTGCCTCGATTTGCGTGCCCGTGTGCACGCGTTTCGAGGCACTTCATTTTCATCCATTGGCCTCTTATGTGAGTGTGGCTGAGGCTCTCTCATGTTAGTGTAAGCCCATATCACATTTCCATGTCATTTACATTGCGTATGTCATTTTCTCGGTTTGCATGCCCGTGTGCACGCATTTCGAGGCATCTCATTTTTACAGCATAGTGCATACTAGGTTGTATCTTAGATCGCATTTAGTCATTTTCCTCGGTTTGCGTGCCCGTGTGCACGCATTTCGAGACATCTCATTTTCATAGCATTGTGCATGCCGGGCTGTATCTTAGTTGCATTCATGCATATCATGCATATTGCATCGTGTCCGGGATAGGAGTTAGCCCGGGCACGGGAAACGAGGTGCGTTTCGTACTCCGAGTGACGGAACGTGTCTCAAATCCCTAGTCACCGACACTCCGGATCATCCATGATGGAGTTAGGTTCTTGTTATGTTTATACGTGCATTCATTCTATATTGAGTTGCACATTTCGATTCCTCGGCCATCATGCATCGATATGCGTGATTGGTGGCACGAGGATCGAGGCATGTATATATCTGTGAAAATACATTGCTATGCCCCTTTCCTGCTCTCTGTTGCAGCAAATGAAGAATCAGCAAACTTCCGGAGTTTGGCGCGCTTCCCAAGAAAAATCACAAAACAGAGACTAATTGGGGCATCCTAGTGGATTTCCGCGCAGGGCAGCCCAGACATGCATCATTCATCAGGAGCAAGGCAGTCCCTGGCTTGCACGCCAGTTTTACAGCTTTCTTAGTTAATTTGATTAATTAATTAGGAATTTGTATATTATTTGGACTGTAATATTCTTTTATTCGTGACTGTACATTTATTTGGACCCTCTGCGCTAGGGCATAACTGTAATAAGTGTGCGTGTGTGTGTTGTATGTCTTCCAACCCCACGTCTTTCTCCCTTTTATTTACCAGCTTATGATGGTTAGATTAGGGCATATTTCAATTAGCATACAGTATGATAGCATGTTTGCATTCATTCATCTGTTTTGCATGCACCGGGCTCGGCGCATCATACTAACTGCATAGTATTTTAATTTCAAAGTTGAATACGTGTTAGCTGTAGCATTCCATATGCCATGTTTAGAATAGCCGAGCCTGCTATAGTTGCATTTTTGCATGTGTTGCATTAGGCATTTCTGTATACTTAGGATTCATGCATGATTTCTAATGAGTTTTTGTTTTGGCTTGGAGTACCCGGTGACCTTTATGCTTTAGCATCCTTGCATGCGTGTGAGTGAATGCCATGATAGTATGCTTACCATGAGGCAATATGCTTATGTGATATAACTGCCTGAATGCCTGTGGGTGAAGGTTGGGTTACTTAAATTGGAATAAATCATCAAATGTTTTAGGCCCACTAGATAGTGGCAAAAACATCTTTTCCTAAGCCCACCTGAGGGTGGCAAAATCTGCATTTTAAGCCTACTTGCGAGTAGCAAACCATCTTTCAAAAATAAACATGAAATGTTTTGTTCCAATTCAGGCGACCTGGTCTATACTTATATGTTGTGTACATCACATAGTAACCTAGGCTAATAACCAGAATAAGGATACACAAAGTTTTCAAAAATAGATATCACGGTTAGTAGAGGCCGATCTTTGATCGGGCGAGCGGGGGTGCTCACGAAGTGACCTTCCCCAATCGTACCCAAGTTCCCGAGCCGAGGCAACTTTGGTGATGACGGACACGTGGCCTTTGGCACCGAGTCAGGGTTTCCTAAATTTCCCATTAAAAAACATTTAGGTGGCGACTCTGTATCTGGCAAAGCAGTCCATGTTTGGCACTTCTTTCAAAATCTGTTTTCTCAAAACGATTTTCCGGATTTGGACTCTTTGGTTCAGACTTAGAACCGTGACAAATTTGAGAGTCCTGAGCTGTAGTGACCCCAAAATGAACAGAACGGGAGCTCGTTCCTCCCCGGGGCGTTCGGGGACGTCTACAGTTTCTGACAACTCTGCCGGGGATTTAGAGAACTTGACTCGAACTCGTGATATCTGTTTTTGACTACACTTGTGTGATTCTTTGCATTGCATTTGCATTGGTGCGCCTAGGACACCGTGTTTGCCATTTGCTATTCCTGAACGGTTTGCCGGAGGCTTGTCTTGTCAAGGCATGACCATAAGGCTGACCGGTTGTAGGCTCTGCCAGTATGGGAACACAAACCCCGGTTTTACCGGGGCACCCTCTTTGACCATTCGACCTAGTGCATATTCGGATCCATAGTGACCATTCCAAACTAGGACAGGTTGCTTACCCGTTTATAAGTTGTTTGAAACCGCTGCGTGCGTAGTGAAACCCTAGCTCCTGATAAAATAGGACAGGGAAACCCTACCCCAACATAGGGGTGTTTTGGCTCTCACTTATCTGTTATGTGCTTTAGAGTGCGTCTCTACAGAAATGCATGTATCAGTGTATGAGTTTGGGCATCAGGCCTGCGGGCATCAGTTCAGTATTGTGGGCATCAGGCCTGCGAGCATCAGTCAGCATTTGAGAATCAGTTATCTGCGGGTATCAGATTCAGCCTTTGGGAACAGTGATTCAGGGATAATAACCAGTGTTTGAGGACAGTGTGTATTCAGCTTATCGACTGTGTGTTTTATGCTGTCCGTTTATCTGTTTATTTATTTCCTTTTCGCTTTATTTATCTTTTTCTAGGTCAGTTCTAGCACAATTGCTTCCAACCCAGCAGGCATTCCCCAAGCACTTTGGACACGAGGTCGTCGACTCAATCGATCTGAGGATCTAATCGACGGACAGCCAGTGTTCCATTCTCTACCCCCCGTTACCAGAAGAAAGCCGAGAAAGCGCAGTGTGTCAGAACAGAGGTTGTCAGAGCAGTGGGTTACTTCATCAGAGGACTGTAGGACTGAGGCCTCAATTACTGCTATAGAAATAAACATACCAGTTAGACAGATGGATCAGCAAAATACATCAGGGATGGAGGCCCTAATGCGCTAGATGCAGGAGAGCATGAGACAGATGCATGATGATGCCGCCCGTCAAGCGGAGTTCTCCAAACAGCAGGCCGCGATCATGGCCCAACAGGCCGAACTAATCACCAGACTGCAACAGCAGAATGCGGCATCTGCTTCACACCAAATTCCTCCTCCGGCAGGGGCTCCATTACCCGAGCAAACACCTACTGTTCAGAACGCTCCGCCAAACACCCAGAACGCCGTGCCAAATCTCCAAAACTTACAAGAGGACACGAATCTTCCAATGGGGCTAGCTCCGCCCCCGCTTCCGCCACAACTGTCCAAGGTCCATACACCCAATCACCCGAACTCTCCCTTCGAGTTCGAGATTGATCATACAGCTCTGAAATTGAGCAAGCTTGAGAAGCTCTTCAAGAAATCCCAGGGGGTCAAGGCTATCCCGGATATCGAGGATGGATATACCGACGTGGCCATAACATTGCCCGATAGGTTCAAAATGCCTCAAATTGACCGCTTTGACGGGTCCGGGGACCCCATGGTCCATCTCCGACTGTTCTCAGACATCTTGCGGCCAATGGGCCTAACGCGACCACAGAAGCTTTCATTATTCGGCCGAACCCTGTCGAGTGTGGCCGCCCACTGGTACGCAAAGTTAGAGGATGAAGTGAAGAAGAATTGGGATGAAATGGCTGAGGCCTTTGTCGCGCAATATTCGTACAACACTCAGATCGAGATTACAACTCGTGATCTTGAAACGACAAGGCAAGAGCCCAAGGAAACTTTCTCGGACTTTGTAATCCGATGGAGGGCAAAGGCGTCAATGATGACTCTAAGGCCCACGGATAAAGACCAAATCCGGATGATTGTGCGCAATCTCCACCCAAAGTTGATGCAGAGAATGATTGTAATCCCCTTTCCTACTTTCTCAGATTTACACGAGATGGGGGTGCAAATCGAAGATGCAATGAAACAAGGTCTGTTTGACCACGATAGGGAACAACCGAGGAGGACTTTCAACCGTAACAACAATGCGGGCCCTAGTGGCGCTGCAAATACAAGAGCCTCGGAAGTCAGTATGGTCACTACCATTCCCCCTCCTCCTCCAAGGCCCATGGCTGCCACACCCTTCTCCAGCGCGTCCGGAAGCAACACACAAACCACCAGATTCCAACCTCGAGGCCAAAGAACCTTCACCCCATTATACATGCCCCTGTCCAAAGCTCTAGGGGTATTGATCAGGAAAAAGCATTTGAAACCCCTGGAGCCAAAGCCACTACCGAACCCACTCCCTCCCTCTCATGACCCAGCAAAGTACTGCGTGTATCACCAACAACACGGTCACGACACCGACCGTTGTTACAGATTGCGTCATGAGATCCAGGATCTTATTGACAAACAGGTGATTGCGCCTTCCGACAAACCCAATGTCACAACCAACCCTCTCCCACCACATAACCAAGCTCCCCCTCCCAACAAAATCAATTTTATCCAAACTGGGGTCGCATCTTACGATCCTAGTATCTATATCACCCCATCCCACCTACCCAAGCCGGAGGTGTTCCTCCCCGATTGCACTGACTTCTTGTGCATGGTGGACATCTCTAAAGCCCAACCAGAGCCGATGGTGGTGACCGTCAAAGATGGGGCAGGGCAGATTTCGGGAGAGAATGAGATTGTTGAATCTGGGACTGAACAGAGTTTTGCTGGGGGAGCCTATAATCCGAGCGAGTATATCCTATCAACAAGCCAGATTGGGTTGGGCATAGAATTGCCAGAGATAGGAGAACTGTGTGTAATCCAGGGAGATGGATTCAGGCAAGGGGCAGATGATCTGACAGCTATAGATGAGGACTTCGCCAACCTGCAATTTTTCGATGACCAGGAACCGGGGGATTCGGTAATCAACTGGTTCGACTATGAGGAATCGGCGGAGGCCACTGGATGGCTCGAGGATCAACCAGATGAACTGGGGGAAGCCCAACCAGAACAGAGCCCGGCAGGGGCAGGAGTATCAGCTGTGGCCGGAATGGCCGGAAGTCAAGTTGTATCACCGGAGAGCGCCGGTGCTAAGAATTTCGCTCGAGACATGGGCATTATGGATACGGGAATTGTTGAACAACCAGCTGTACTGATGCAGCTGGAACGAGAAAGGTTTGAGGATGCCGAGAGAATTAGGAAAGCTAAGGGCCCTGAGGGGACTGAAAGTGCTGTGTGCACGAAGATAGAGAATGCTGCGAGCATGTGGACAGAGAGTACTGCGAGTGCAACTGAACTGGAGCCAGACAGGTGTCTGTTGGCTGCCGACGGAATGTGGTGGGAAGACGAGTAATTACTAAGAAATTTCCTGAGTAATTTAGTGAGAATTTACTAAGTAATTTACAGAGAATTTACCAATAATTTACAGAGAATTTATCGAGCAATTTACCGATAAATTACTGAACAATTCACTCATTAATTTACTTGTAATTTACTAAGAATTTAAGGAGTAATTTATTGAGAATTTACTCAGTAATTTATTTAGAATTTATTAAATAATTTACTAACAATTTACAAATAATTTACTACATTATTTTCTTGGAATTTACAGAGTAATTTTCGAATAATTTACTGAGTAATTTACTAAGTAATTGACTCTGAATTTTTTGAGAACTTATCGATAATTAACTGAGTAATTTATAGAGAATTTATTGAGAATTTACCAAGTAATTTACTGGAATTTACTTAGTAATTTACAGATAAATTTAGTGAGTAATTCACCGAATAATTTACTATGAATTTACTTAGTAAATTACTAAGAGTTTATTGCGAATTTACTGAGAATTTGTTGAGTAATTCTCTAGGAACTTACCAATCATTTATGAAACAATTTACTGAGTAATTTATTGAGAATTTACTGTGAATTTAATGAGTAATTTACTCATAATTTATTGAGAATTTTCTTAGAATTTATTGAAAATTTTCAGAGTAATTTACTTTGAATTTATTGAGTAATTCACCGATAATTAACTGAGTAATTTATAGAGAATTTATTGAAAATTTAACGGATAATTTATTGAGAATTTACAGAGTAATTTGCTGAGTAATTTTTAAAAAACTTTCTGTGAATTTACTCATAATTTACTGAGTAATTCACAAAAAAAATTTCTAATGATTTTCTAAGAATTTACACAGAATTTTCTAATAATTTACTAAGAATTTACTGAATAATTTTCTGAGAATTTTGCGTGTAATTTATTGAGAATTTTACTGAGTAATTTAATCAGAATTTACTGATTAATTTACTAAGAATCTACCGATAATTTACTGAGTAATTTATTGAGAATTTACTGCGAATTAACTATGAAATTTACTGATAAATTGTTAAGTTCTTCTCCGGGTAATTTAGTTAGAAATTACTAAGTAATTTATTGAGAATTTACTGAGTAAGTTACTAAGAATTTATTGATAATTTACTTAGACTTTATGGATTAATTTATTAAGAATTTACTAAGTAATTTACTTAGAATTTATTGAATAATTTACTGAGAATTTACAGGAAATTCACTAATTAATGTTCAAATAATTTACTGAGAATTAACAAAGTAATTCAAGAAAATTTTTTTGATAATTTTATGAGTAATTTACCAAGAATTTATACAGAATTTATTGAAAATTTTCTGAGTGATTTATTTACAATTTATTAAATAATTTACTGATAATTTACAAAGTAATTTATAGAGAATTTATTGAAAACTTAACGTGTAATTTATTCAGAATTTACTACGAATTTATGGAGTAATTTGCTGAATAATTTAATAAGAAATTATTTTGAATTTACCAAGAATTTATATAAAATTTTCTGAGAATTTATTGTGTAATTTACTCATAATTTACTGATTAATTAACAAAAAAAAATTCTTGTAATTTTTTGTGAATTTACTCAGAATTTTCTGATAAATTACTAAGAATTTGCTGAATAATTTATAGAGAATTTTACATGTAATTTACTGAGAAATTTCCTGAGTAATTTAGTGAGAATTTACTAAGTAATTTCCTGAGTAATTTACAGAGAATTTACTGAGTAATTTACAGAGAATTTATCGAGTAATTTACCGATAAATTACTGAATAATACACTCATTAACTTACTTGTAATTTACTGAGAATTTAAGGAGCAATTTATTGAGAATTTACTCAGTAATTTATTTAGAATTTATTAAATAATTTACTAAGAATTTACAGATAATTTACTGCGTTATTTTCTTGGAATTTACAGAGTAATTTTCTAATAATTTATTGTGTAATTTACTAAGTAATTGACTCAGAATTCTTTGAGAACTTATCAATAATTAACTGAGTAATTTATAGAGAATTTATTGAGAATTTACCGAGTAATTTACTGGGAATTTACTTAGTAAATTACTAAGAGTTTATTGAGAATTTACTGAGAGTTTGTTGAGTAATTTTTTAGGAACTTACCAATCATTTATGAAGCAATTTACTGAGTAATTTATTGAGAATTTACTGTGAATTTAATGAGTAATTTACTCATAATTTATTGAGAACTTTCTTAGAATTTATTGAAAATTTTCAGAGTAATTTACTTTGAATTTATTGAGTAATTCACCGATAATTAACTAAGTAATTTATAGAGAATTTATTGAAAATTTAACGGATAATTTATTGAGAATTTACAGAATAATTTGCTGAGTAATTTTTAAAAAACTTTCTACGAATTTACTATTATTGAGAATTTTACTGAATAATTTAATGAGAATTTACTGAGTAATTTACTTTGAATCTACCGATAATTTACTAAGTAATTTATTGAGAATTTACTGCGAATTGACTAAGAAATTTACTGATAAATTGTTAAGTTTTTCACTGGGTAATTTAGTTGGAAATTACTAAGTAATTTATTGAGAATTTACTGAGTAAGTTACTAAGAATTTATAGATAATTTACTTAGACTTTATGGATTAATTTATTGAGAATTTACTAGGTAATTTACTTAGAATTTATTGAATAATTTACTGAGAATTTACAGGAAATTCACTAATTAATGTTCGAATAATTTACTGAGAATTAACAAAGTAATTCATGAATTTTTTTTTGATAATTTTATGAGTAATTTACCAAGAATTTATACAGAATTTATTGAAAATTTTCTGAGTAATTTATTTACAATTTATTAAATAATTTACGGATAATTTACAAATTAATTTATAGAAAATTTATTGAAAACTTAACGAGTAATTTATTCAGAATTTACTATGAATTTATGGAGTAATTTGCTGAATAATTTACTAAGAAATTACTTTGAATTTACCAAGAATTTATATAAAATTTTCTGAGAATTTATTGAGTAATTTACTCATAATTTACTGATTAATTCACACAAAAAAATTCTTGTAATTTTTTGTGAATTTACTCAGAATTTTCTGATAAATTACTAAGAATTTGCTGAATAATTTATAGAGAATTTTACGTGTAATTTACTGAGAAATTTCCTGAGTAATTTAGTGAGAATTTACTAAGTAATTTACTGAGTAATTTACAGAGAATTCACAGAGTAATTTACAGAGAATTTATTAAGTAATTTACCGATAAATTACTCAATAATTCACTCATTAATTTACTTGTAATTTACTGAGAATTTAAGGAGTAATTTATTGAGAATTTACTTAGTAATTTATTTAGAATTTATTAAATAATTACTAAGAATTTACAGATAATTTACTACGTTATTTTCTTGGAATTTACAGAGTAATTTTCTAATAATTTACTGAGTAATTTACTAAGTAATTAACTCAGAATTTTTTGAGAACTTATCGATAATTAACTGAGTAATTTACAGAGAATTTATTGAGAATTTACCGAGTAATTTACTGGGAATTTACTTAGTAATTTACAGATAAATTTAGTGAGTAATTCACCGAATAATTTACTATGAATTTACTTAATAAATTACTAAGAGTTTGTTGAGAATTTACTGAGAATTTGTTGAATAATTTTCTAGGAACTTAGCAATCATTTATGAAGCAATTTACTGAGTAATTTATTGAGAATTTACTGTGAACTTATTGAGTAATTTACTCATAATTTATTGAGAATTTTCTTAGAATTTATTTAAAATTTTCAGAGTAATTTACTTTGAATTTATTGAGTAATTCACTGATAATTAACTGAGTAATTTATAGAGAATTTATTGAAAATTTAACGGATAATTTATTGAGAATTTACTGAGTAATTTGCTGAGTAATTTTTAAAAAAATTTCTGTGAATTTACTGAGTAATTTACCAAGAATTTATACAAAATCTTTCGAGAATTTACTCATAATTTACTGAGTAATTCACAAAAAAATTTCTAATGATTTTCTAAGAATTTACACAGAATTTTCTAATAATTTACTAAGAGTTTACTGAATAATTTTTTGAGAATTTTGCGTGTAATTTATTGAGAATTTTACTGAGTAATTTAATGAGAATTTACTGAGTAATTTACTAAGAATCTACCGATAATTTACTGAGTAATTTATTGAGAATTTACTGCGAATTGACTAAGAAATTTACTGATAAATTGTTAAGTTCTTCACTGGGTAATTTAGTTGGAAATTACTAAGTAATTTGTAACAACCCTCCCTTCTACTTAGTCATACTTGCATACACTTATGTATGATCTTGCTTTGTTATGTGCATTTGCAATCTTGTCTTGTTTTGCTCGAATGTTGCTTGCATGCTTTGTACTTGCCTGGTGTGTCGCCGAGGTCATCTTAAGCCTAGACACCTTTGAACCTTTCTACACTTAGAACTATCTTGTAACCACTTCGGTTGACCTCCATCTTCACCCTGGCATATTTGCCGAGATGTCTCTATCTAGGCTGAGGTGTTCAGCACCAAGGCCGAGATGTGTATCATCTGGGCCAAGATGTTTATCCTCGCACCCCAGTGATTTTGTTCCTAGAATGGTATGAGCTAGACCGAGGTGTGGCATATCTAGACCAAGGTGTGGCACAGCTTAGTCAAGTGTTGTCTTTCCAAGCCGATGTCCTTGCCCCTTGCTTGCCGAGGTCTTGTTGTTAGCCGATGTCGCTACTCGTCGGAGTGTCCTTGCCGTCTAGCTTGTTGAACACACTTTGTCATGGTCTTGTCTTGTCAAGCCAGTCACCTTTTTTAGTAGAGCCAATCAGCCGATGCCACGGGTCCCAGCAGAGGGTTAAGTCAGTGGCTATCGAGAGAAACATATCATTTCGTATCAAATCTTGCTTTTAGAGAGAGAAACTCTAGGAAGAAGGAGGAGGAGAAGTTTTGAGTGAGAGAGTGAACTTCCAAGCTTGATCGTTGGAGCTTGAATCGTTTGATTCGAGTTTTGAGGTTAGAATCTTAACCTACTCTTGTTGTTCTTATTGATCATCTAGCTGCATTGCACGATCAAACCTGTTCTGCACGTCATATATTGATTTAAAGTTGGTTTTAGAAAGAGAAAATGGTTTTCATGTGTTCTTGAAGAAAAACCTTGTTTGATCTGAAAGTTTGCATTAAGGCTCATGTTTTTGTGTTTGTTTTGATGAGATCCTTGAGTATGGGTACCCAGGTCCATGTTTCTGAATTCATAGCATGAAATCTCAGCTTTCATAATAGCAAGTTTTGATCTTTGCATTCATCTTCCTCATGTTCATGTTCTTCATGCTCATGTTCTTCATGTTTATCAAGAGGGAAACCCAGATTTTTCCCGACTTCGCTTTTGAATGTGGCCGTCGAGATCACACCTCGGCGAGAAGGTGTGGGACCTCGGCCAAGACCTGGTGGTTGCCCAGCATGTTTTCCTGAGATAAGAAACTGTGTTTTGTTTCGATTTGACTTAGTCTTTGAAGAGTGTCGAGGTCACTTGCATGCATGCAAGACTTGTTTTGAGAAGTGCATTCAATAGACTTTGCCATATGTTTGTAGGACTTGGACTTGCCTTGACCCCGATGTTTGCAGAACTATGTGAGTGGTATTTTTAATAAAGCTATGTTATCAATGTTTTGATGAGCTTTGCTTTGCTTTGTTTTGAAAAGTATTTGTTAAGCATGAATGATTGTCCTTAGTTTTGTATCTTGTATTATACTTGCTTTGATGACCTCCTCGGAAAGTCCCTTGTGCTGTAGGACTCTAAACTTTCGTAGCACATCTTGTTTTGAAAGTCCCTTGTGCTGGAGGATTCTAAACTTTCGCAGCACATCTTGTTTTGAAAGTCCCTTGTGCTGGAGGACTATAAACTTTCGCAGTACTCTCGTGTTAAAGGGCTACGAGCCTTTGTAACATAGGTCCCTTGTGCTAGAGGACTCTAAACTTTTGTAGCACCCTTACTCGAGATATCTCCCTTGCCTTGTCTTGCTTTGCCACTGACGGTTTACCGCGTGGATTTGTTTGCCGGAATGTTGTCTTTTGTAATATGTTGATGCTAGTAAGCATCACTTGAAGCTTTGATGATTTGTTAGATGGACGAGGTCCATCCCTTGTTATATAAAGTTTTGACTTGTATTGTTTTGAAAGGACTTCGGCTATTATTCATGCAAACCCTTTATTACTTATATCATTCACTGAGTATCCAAGCTCACCCTCTCTATATATATGTAGGTGATGAGCAAGAAGGCGGTGACGCCTAGATGTGATTCAGGAGCTTGTTTTTGGATTTTTGTTATGTCGGCTTGACTCGTATTCATCTCGGCAGTCTTGAAAATTATGCTTCTCGATTTGTAATACTTGTATTTTGCACACGTCGGCTTGAGAAGCCTTTTGATCAAGATGAAATATATATTTTTGTACTTTATTTTATTTGTATTCAAGTTGTGAAGCTATGTAAAGATGCTTGCCATTTCATTTGAATTACGCACAACTCTCATGGACTATTCTAATTTGTATATATATTGCTTCCGCACTTGTAAGCCCTATATATTATACTCTGGTTGTGTGTGAATCTTGAAAGTTGGCCTTCGGTAATCTCGGATTACTAGCCATCACAGCACTAAACTACAAGGGCGGTTTGGGGTCGTGACATAATTTATTGAGAATTTACTGAGTAAGTTACTAAGAATTTATTAATAATTTACTTAGACTTTATGGATTAATTTATTAAGAATTTACTAAGTAATTTACTTAGAATTTATTGAATAATTTACTGTGAATTTATAGGAAATTCAATAATTAATGTTCGAATAATTTACTGAGAATTAACAAAGTAATTCAAGAATTTTTTTTTTGATAATTTTATGAGTAATTTACCAAGAATTTATACATAATTTATTGAAAATTTTCTGACTAATTTATTTACAATTTATTAAATAATTTACGAATAATTTACAAAGTAATTTATAGAGAATTTATTGAAAACTTAGCGAGTAATTTATTCAGAATTTACTACGAATTTATGGAGTAATTTGCTGAATAATTTAATAAGAAATTACTTTGAATTTACCAAGAATTTATATAAAATTTTTTGAGAATTTATTGAGTAATTTACTCATAATTTACTGATTAATTCACAAAAAAAAATACTTGTAATTTTTTGTGAATTTACTTAGAATTTTTTGATAAATTACTAAGAATTTGCTGAATAATTTATAGAGAATTTTACGTGTAATTTATTGAGAAATTTCTTGAGTAATTTAGTGAGAATTCACTAAGTCATTTACTGAGTAATTTACTGAGTAATTTACAGAGAATTTATTGAGTAATTTACCGATAAATTACCGAATAATTCACTCATTAACTTACTTGTAATTTACTGAGAATTTAAGGAGTAATTTATTGAGAATTTACTCAGTAATTTATTTAGAATTTATTAAATAATTTACTAACAATTTACAGATAATTTACTACGTTATTTTCTTGGAATTTATAGACTAATTTTCTAATAATTTACTGAGTAATTTACTAAGTAATTGACTCAGAATTTTTTGAGAACTTATCAATAATTAACTGAGTAATTTATAGAGAATTTATTGAGAATTTACCGAGTAATTTACTGGGAATTTACTTAGTAATTTACAGATAAATTTAGTGAGTAGTTCACCGAATAATTTACTTTGAATTTACTTAGTTATTTATTAAGAATTTACTCAGTAAATTACTAAGAGTTTATTGAGAATTTACTGAGAATTTGTTGAGTAATTTTCTAGGAACTTACCAATCACTTATGAAGCAATTTACTGAGTAATTTATTGACAATTTACTGTGAATTTAATGAGTAATTTACTCATAATTTATTGAGAATTTTCTAAGAATTTATTGAAAATTTTCAGAGTAATTTACTTTGAATTTATTGAGTAATTCACCGATAATTAACTGAGTAATTTATAGAGAATTTATTGAAAATTTAACGGATAATTTATTGAGAATTTAAAGAGTAATTTGCTGAGTAATTTTTAAAAAAATTTTGTGAATTTACTGAGTAATTTACTAAGAATTTATACAAAATTTTCTGAGAATTTACTCATAATTTACTAAGTAATTCACAAAAAAAATTCTAATGATTTTCTAAGAATTTACACAGAATTTTCTAATAATTTACTAAGAATTTACTGAATAATTTTCTAAGAATTTTGCGTGTAATTTATTGAGAATTTTACTGAGTAATTTAATGAGAATTTACTGAGTAATTTACTAAGAATCTACCGATAATTTACTGAGTAATTTACTGAGAATTTACTACGAATTGACTAAGAAATTTACTGATAAATTGTTAAGTTCTTCTCTGGGTAATTTAGTTGGAAATTACTAAGTAATTTATTGAGAATTTACTGAGTAAGTTACTAAGAATTTATTGATAATTTACTTCAACTTTATGGATTAATTTATTGAGAATTTACTAAGTAATTTACTTAGAATTTTTTGAATAATTTACTGAGAATTTACAGGAAATTCACTAATTAATGTTCGAATAATTTACTGAGAATTAACAAAGTAATTCACGAATTTTTTTTGATAATTTTATGAGTAATTTACCAAGAATTTATACAAAATTTATTGAAATTTTTTTGAGTAATTTATTTACAATTTATTAAATAATTTACTGATAATTTACAAAGTAATTTATAGAGAATTTATTGAAAAATTAACGAGTAATTTATTCAGAATTTATTACGAATTTATGGAGTAATTTGCTAAATAATTTACTAAGAAATTACTTTGAATTTACCAAGAATTTATATAAAATTTTCTAAGAATTTATTGAGTAATTTACTCATAATTTACTAATTAATTCACACAAAAAAATTCTTGTAATTTTTTGTGAATTTACTCAGAATTTTCTGATAAATTACTAAGAATTTGCTGAATAATTTATAGAGAATTTTACGTGTAATTTACTGAGAAATTTCCTGAGTAATTTAGTGAGAATTTACTAAGTAATTTCCTGAGTAATTTACAGAGAATTTACTGAGTAATTTACAGAGAATTTATCGAGTAATTTACCGATAAATTACTGAATAATTCACTCATTAATTTGCTTGTAATTTACTGGGAATTTAAGGAGTAATTTATTGAGAATTTACTCAGTAATTTATTTAGAATTTATTAAATAATTTACCAAGAATTTACAGATAATTTACTGCGTTATTTTCTTGGAATTTACAGAGTAATTTTCTAATAATTTACTGAGTAATTTACTAAGTAATTGACTCCGAATTTTTTGAGAACTTATCGATAATTAACTGAGCAATTTACAAAGAATTTATTGAGAATTTACCGTGTAATTTACTGGGAATTTACTTAGTAATTTACAGATAAATTTAGTGAGTAATTCACCGAATAATTTACTATGAATTTACTCAATAAATTACTAAGAGTTTATTGAGAATTTACTGAGAATTTGTTGAGTAATTTTCTAGGAACTTACCAATCATTTATGAAGCAATTTACTGAGTAATTTATTGAGAATTTACTGTGAATTTAATGAGTAATTTACTTATAATTTATTGAGAATTTTCTTAAAATTTATTGAAAATTTTCAGAGTAATTTACTTTGAATTTATTGAGTAATTCACCGATAATTAACTGAGTAATTTATAGAGAATTTATTGAAAATTTAACGGATAATTTATTGAGAATTTACAGAGTAATTTGCTGAGTAATTTTAAAAAAAAATTCCTTGAATTTACTAAGTAATTTACTAAGAATTTATACAAAATTTTCTGAGAATTTACTCATAATTTACTGAGTAATTGTAGACACCCCATTTTTGACCGACCTTAAGACTCAGACGTCACCGATTGAGCGCTCGGTGATGTTGCATATCGTGCTCGTTCAGAAGTTTCAGAGTCTCGGCTGCGAGCCTTGCCTCCAGACTTTCGGACTCTTTCACGCTTTGCCTCGGTTTGCGAACCAGGCTCTATTTTCTCTGTTTTCTCTTCCCAAAGGGAGGGAGAGGTCTCGTAGACCATCTCTCAGTGGCCGTAGGCTACATTTCGTGGTCGTAGGCCATTTTGCCCGTTTGGAGTCCGGTTTCCGGTTTTTCGGAGCCGTTGGCCGCGTGCCTCGGTTTGGGACCGCTTAACCACCTCCGTTTGCTCCGATTTTTGGCATACATCTTATTTTCTCCCTTTTGAGGGACACTGTGGCCCAAAAAACCAACTTCGTGGTCGAACACCACTTCCGGTGCCTAACAGCCAGTTTTTGGGGCCTCGAGCTGCGCGTTTCGGCCCCCGAACCTTCATTTTGCATCGATTTGGGTTCATTTTTGGTAGGGACCTCTGTTTCATTGGTAAGAAGGCCGTAGAAGGGTGGAAGGCCAACAATTGTTCAGACAACCAGTTTTATTCCTCCATCGCCCTCCGTCGCTCGTTTTTTCTCACTTAAAAGCCAATGTTGACCACCCTTGGGCCATTTTCTTGCACCCTAAACCCCATATTTGTGATATACACATCTGGGAGGCCACCAATATTTATTGGTGGCCGGCCAGTAATTGCTTTTGAACCTTTTGAACCCCTCCTAAAAGTGGCCTTTCCTCTCTCCTGGTTCATTCTCTCCAGTTTTTTACCACATAGTTGTGTTGTGCACACATGAGAGGCTCCTTTTTTGGCATGGCCGGCCACTAATCCTCATTGAACCTTTTGACCCTTGGCCGGCCGGCCATGGGAAGAGCCGGCCGGCCACCTGCAACCTCAATAACCAGCCAGCCTTGCTCCTTGCTGCAGATACAGTTCAAATATGCATCTCTTTTCCCCCCAGATTTTGTATTCGGGGGGGCCAACTTTTTGGGGGGAAACTTGAATTGTTTCCCCCCCCCCCATTTTTCCCCCCTTTTCTCCCCCTCTTTTGCCTATAAAACCAGCCTCCCAGCTTTGGTTTAGGGGTTAGAAAATTCACCTTTGAGCTACCATATTGTATCTCTCTCCCTCTACACTTCCAAGCTTCAAACCTTTTAAGTCCTACACTCATTTCTACACCACCACCTAACACCACACCACCACTCGATTCCAGCAGCTTGGAGGGCCTTCTCAGAGCTTTGGAGGCACCTTTTCTCAAGCCAAAAGGTTGTTAAAGTTTGGTCTTCAAGGGTGAGCACCATTTTCTCTCTTTTAAGCTTATTTTTGTATCCTTTCTAAGCCATACATGCTTGCATATTTGGGCTATGACCCTAACTGAAAATAGTCTTGTTTTGATGTATTTTTCATGTTTGTTTTAGGGTCCTTCCATGTTTAAGGTCCCTAGCTACCACTTGCTTCATTACCCCTCTTGTGTGCCTATTTCTTGTGTAGTATTTTTGGCCTACGTGTAAACTGTTTTGAGCTCTGTCATAAACTGTAAAGTGGCTTATTTTGAGCCCTTATTCAACATTGTTGAAGGGATCATCACTGTTTGAGGCTTCCATTTTTCACTTGCCTTTATATCCCTATTTTGGCCTTATTTTTGCATGATTTGTTAGCCCCTTGTTCTTATTTTTTTAGGCTTTGGTCCGAACTGTAAATGGCCTTATTTTGACCCCCTCTTCATGTTTTATCAAGGGAATTTTTCTTTTTGAGGACTCCATTTTACACTTTGTGTTTAAGCCTCTTTTTAGGCCTTATTTTGCATAGTATTTTAGGCTTGAATGTGCACTGTTTTGGGTTTGATCATAAACTGTAAAATGCCATGTTTTGGGTCCCTCTTCAACATTGTTGAAGGGCCCTATCTTGTTTGAGGCCATCAGCCATGACTTGCTTCTTTATCTCACATTTAGGGCCATTTTTGCATATTGGTTTAGCCCTATTTATGTTCACTGTTTGGCCTTGCTTAAAACTGTAAATATGCTTTTTTTGGGACTTCCTTGAATCTTTATTCACACTTCATGTTCAAATAATGCATTTTTTGTATAGCTATAGGCCAATGCATATGCCTAGTTTTGTGTTTCGGGTTCATTCCGTGTATCGGGTACCATGTTTCCATGATTCAGGGCTGTTTTGGGTCATATTTTAGCGCTGAAATTTTCATGCTAGTATGCCATATTCCATGCCTTGCCATGTCTTGTTGGAGTGGCATTTGTGCCTTAGGTTCGGTCCTCGGTTTGCGTGCACGCGTGCACGCATCTCGAGAGTCTCATTTTCATCTTATGGCCTCCTATGTGAGTGTGGCTGAGGTCCACTCATGTTGGTGTAAGTCCCTTGTGCATTGTGTATGCCATTTCATTTCATAGCATTGTGTATGTTAGGTTGTATGTTGGCGCATTGTGTATGCCGTGTTACCTCGTGCATCGTGTATGCCATTTCATAGCATTGTGCATGCTAGGTTGTATATTAGTTGCATTCATGCATGTCATGCATATTGCATTGCGCTTGGGATAGGAGTTAGCCCGAGCACGGGAAACGAGGGACGTTTCGTACTTCGAGTGACAGAACGTGTCTCAATTCCCAGTCACTGACACTCCGGATTATCCATGATGGAGTTTAGGTTTCGTTGTGTTTATGTGTGCATTCATTCCATATTGAGTCATGCAAATCGACTCCTCAGCCATCATGCATCGATATGTGTGATTGGTGGCACGAGGATCGAGGACTACACTCCCTGAAGGGTAGTCACGCATACATGTGTGAAAATACATTGCCATGCCCCTTCTTGCTCTCTGTTACAGCAAATCAAGAATCAGCAGTCTTCCGGGGCTTGGCGCGTTTTTCAAAAAATATTGCAAAACAGAGGCTAATTGGGGCATCACAGTGGATTTCCGTGCAAAGGCGACTCGGACATGCATCATCCATCATCTGGAAAAGAGTCAAGGCAGTCCTTGGCTTGCGTGCCAGTTTATTGTTTTCTTAGTTAATTTGGTAATTAATTAGGATTTTTGTAATTATTTGGACTGTAATTATTTGGGATGTATATTATTTTATTCGGACCCTCTGCGCGAGGCAATGTTGTAATAAGTGTGCGTGTGTGTGATGTATATCTTCCAACCCCACGTCTTTCTCCCTTTTATTTACCCGCTTATGATGGTTAGATTAGGGCATGTTTCAATTAGCATACAGTATGATAGCATGTTTGCATTCATTCATCTGTTTTGCATGCACCGGGCTCGACGCATCATACTAACTGCATTGTATTTTTCATTCCAAGTTGAATACATGTTAGCTGTAGCATTTCATATGCCATGTCTAGAATAGCCGAGCTTGCTATAGTTGCATTTTTGCATATGTTGCATTAGGCATTTCTGTATAATTAGGATCATGCATGGATTTCTAATTAGCTTCTGTTTTGGCTTGGAGTACTCGGTAAGTTTTATGCTTTAGCATCCTTGCATGTGTGTGAGTGACTGCCATGATAGCATGTTTACCATGAGGCTATATGCTTATGTGATATAACTGCCTGAATGCCTGTGGGTGAAGGTTGGGTTATTTGAGTTGGAGCAATTCGTTAAAATGTATGTTTTAAGCCCACTAGATAGTGGCAAAATCATGTTTTCTAAGCCCACCCGAGGGTGGCAAATCCACGTCTTAGCCTACTTGCGAGTAGCACCATCAAACCATTTTCAAACAAACAAACATGAAATGTTTTGTTCCAATTCAGGCGATCCAGTCTATACTTATATGCTGTGCGCATCACATAGTAAATCTAGGCTAATAACCGGAATAAGAACGCATAATGTTTTCAAAATAGATATCATGGTTAGTAGAGGCCGATCTTTGATCGGGCGAGCGGGGGTGCTCACGAAGTGACCTTCCCCAATCGTACCCAAGTTCGCGAGCCGAGGCAACTTTGGTGATGACGGACACGTGGCCTTAGGCAAACGAGTCAGGGTTTCCTAAATTTCCCAAAATAAAATAGCGACTCTGTATCTGGCAAAGCAGTCCAGGTTTGGCACTTCTTTCAAAATCTGTTTTCTCAAAACGATTTGTCGGATTTGGACTCTTTGGTTCAGATTAAGAACCGTGACAATTTGAGAGTCTTGAGCTGTAGTGACCCCAATATTGAACGGAACGGGGGGACTCGTTCCTCCCGGGGCGTTCGGGGACGTCTACAGTAATTCACAAAAAAAATTCTAATAATTTTCTAAGAATTTACACAGAATTTTCTAATAATTTACTAAGAATTTACTGAATAATTTTCTAAGAATTTTGCGTGTAATTTATTGAGAATTTTACTGAGTAATTTAATGAGAATTTACTGAGTAATTTACTAAGAATCTACCGATAATTTACTGAGTAATTTATTGAGAATTTACTGCGAATTGACTAAGAAATTTATTGATAAATTATTAAGTTCTTCTCTGGGTAATTTAGTTGGAAATTACTAAATAATTTATTGAGAATTTACTGAGTAAGTTACTAAGAATTTATTGATAATTTACTTAGACTTTATGGATTAATTTATTGAGAATTTACTAGGCAATTTACTTAGAATTTATTGAATAATTTACTGAGAATTTACAGGAAATTCACTAATTAATGTTCGAATAATTTACTGAGAATTAACAAAGTAATTCACGAAATTTTTTTTGATAATTTTATGAGTAATTTACCAAGAATTTATACAGAATTTATTGAAAATTTTCTGAGTAATTTATTTACAATTTATTAAATAATTTACTGATAATTTACAAAGTAATTTATAGAGAATTTATTGAAAACTTAACGAGTAATTTATTCAGAATTTACTACGAATTTATGGAGTAATTTGCTGAATAATTTACTAAGAAATTACTTTGAATTTACCAAGAATTTATATAAAATTTTCTGAGAATTTATTGAGTAATTTACTCATAATTTACTAATTAATTCACACAAAAAAATTCTTGTAATTTTTTGTGAATTTACTCAGAATTTTCTGATAATTTACTAAGAATTTGTTGAATAATTTATAGAGAATTTTACGTGTAATTTACTGAGAAATTCCTGAGTAATTTAGTGAGAATTTACTAAGTAATTTCCTGAGTAATTTACAGAGAATTTACTAAGTAATTTACAGAGAATTTATCGAGTAATTTACCGATAAATTACTGAATAATTCACTCATTAATTTGCTTGTAATTTATTGAGAATTTAAGGAGTAATTTATTGAGAATTTACTCAGTAATCTATTTAGAATTTATTAAATAATTTACTAACAATTTATAGATAATTTACTGCGTTATTTTCTTAGAATTTACAGAGTAATTTACTAAGTAATTGACTCAGAATTTTTTGAGAACTTGTCGATAATTAACTGAGCAATTTACAAAGAATTTATTAAGAATTTACCGTGTAATTTACTGGGAATTTACTTAGTAATTTACAGATAAATTTAGTGAGTAATTCACCGAATAATTTACTATGAATTTACTCGGTAAATTACTAAGAGTTTATTGAGAATTTACAGAGAATTTGTTGAGTAATTTTCTAGGAACTTACCAATCATTTATGAAGCAATTTACTGAGTAATTTATTGAGAATTTACTGTGAATTTAATGAGTAATTTACTCATAATTTATTGAGAATTTTCTTAGAATTTACTTAAAATTTTCAGAGTAATTTACTTTGAATTTATTGAGTAATTCACTGATAATTAACTGAGTAATTTATGGAGAATTTATTGAAAATTTAACGGATAATTTATTGTGAATTTACAGACTAATTTGCTGAGTAATTTTTACAAAATTTTCTGAGAATTTACTCATAATTTACTGAGTAATTCACAAAAAAAAATCTAATGATTTTCTAAGAATTTACACAGAATTTTCTTATAATTTACTAAGAATTTACTATATAATTTTCTAAAAATTTTGCGTGTAATTTATTGAGAATTTTACTGAGTAATTTAATGAGAATTTATTGAGTAATTTACTAAGAATCTACGGATAATTTGCTGAGTAATTTAGTGAGAATTTACTGCGAATTGACTAAGAAATTTATTGATAAATTGTTAAGTTCTTTTCTGGGTAATTTAGTTGGAAATTACTAAGTAATTTATTGAGAATTTACTGAGTAAGTTACTAAGAATTTCTTGATAATTTACTTAGACTTTATGGATTAATTTATTGAGAATTTACTAGGTAATTTACTTAGAATTTATTGAATAATTTACTGTGAATTTACAGGAAATTCACTAATTAATGTTCGAATAATTTACTGAGAATTAACAAAGTAATTCACGAAACTTTTTTTGATAATTTTATGAGTAATTTACCAAGAATTTATACAGAATTTATTGAAAATTTTCTGAGTAATTTATTTACAATTTATTAAATAATTTACTGATAATTTACAAAGTAATTTATAGAGAATTTATTGAAAACTTAACGAGTAATTTATTCAGAATTTACTACGAATTTATGGAGTAATTTGCTGAATAATTTACTAAGAAATTACTTTGAATTTACCAAGAATTTATATAAAATTTTCTGAGAATTTATTGAGTAATTTACTCATAATTTACTAATTAATTCACACAAAAAAATTCTTGTAATTTTTTGTGAATTTACTCAGAATTTTCTGATAATTTACTAAGAATTTGTTGAATAATTTATAGAGAATTTTACGTGTAATTTACTGAGAAATTTCCTGAGTAATTTAGTGAGAATTTACTAAGTAATTTCCTGAGTAATTTACAGAGAATTTACTAAGTAATTTACAGAGAATTTATCGAGTAATTTACCGATAAATTACTGAATAATTCACTCATTAATTTGCTTGTAATTTACTAAGAATTTAAGGAGTAATTTATTGAGAATTTACTCAGTAATTTATTTAGAATTTATTAAATAATTTACTAAGAATTTACAGATAATTTACTGCGTTATTTTCTTGGAATTTACAGAGTAATTTTCTAATAATTTACTGAGTAATTTACTAAGTAATTGACTCAGAATTTTTTACGAACTTATCGATAATTAACTGAGTAATTTACAGAGAATTTATTGAGAATTTACCGAGTAATTTACTGGGAATTTACTTAGTAATTTACAGATAAATTTAGTGAGTAATTTACCGAATAATTTACTATGAATTTACTTAGTAAATTACTACGAGTTTATTGAGAATTTACTGAGAATTTGTTGAGTAATTTTCTAGAAACTTACCAATCATTTATGAAGCAATTTACTGACTAATTTGCTGAATAATTTATTGAAAATTTTCTGAGAATTTATTGAGTAATTTACTCTTAATTTACTAATTAATTCACAAAAAAAAATCTTGTAATTTTTTGTGAATTTGCTCAGAATTTTCTGATAAATTACTAAGAATTTGCTGAATAATTTATAGAGAATTTTACGTGTAATTTACTGAGAAATTTCCTGAGTAATTTAGTGAGAATTTTCTAAGTAATTTATTGAGCATTTACTCAGTAATTTATTTAGAATTTATTAAATAATTTACTAAGAATTTACAGATAATTTACTACGTTATTTTCTTGGAATTTATAGAGTAATTTTCTAATAATTTATTGATTAATTTACTAAGTAATTGACTCAGAATTTTTTGAGAACTTATCGATAATTAACTGAGTAATTTACAGAGAATTTATTGAGAATTTACCGAGTAATTTACTGGAATTTACTTAGTAATTTACAGATAAATTTAGTGAGTAATTCACCGAATAATTTACTATGAATTTACTTAGTAATTTATTTAGAATTTACTCAGTAAATTACTAAGAGTTTATTGTGAATTTACTGAGAATTTGTTGAGTAATTTTCTAGGAACTTACCAATCATTTATGAAGCAATTTATTGAGTAATTTATTGAGAATTTACTGTGAACTTATTGAGTAATTTTCTCATAATTTATTGAGAATTTTCTTAGAATTTACTTAAAATTTTCAGAGTAATTTACTTTGAATTTATTGAGTAATTCACCGATAATTAACTGAGTAATTTATAGAGAATTTATTGAAAATTTAACGGATAATTTATTGAGAATTTACAGAGTAATTTGCTGAGTAATTTTTTAAAAAAATTATGTGAATTTACTGAGTAATTTACCAAGAATTTATACAAAATTTTCTGAGAATTTACTCATAATTTAATGAGTAATTCACAAAAAAATTTCTAATGATTTTCTAAGAACTTACACAGAATTTTCTGAGAATTTTGCGTGTAATTTATTGAGAATTGTACTGAGTAATTTACTAAGAATCTACCGATAATTTACTGAGTAATTTATTGAGAATTGACTGCGAATTGACTAAGAAATTTATTGATAAATTGTTAAGTTTTTCACTAGGTAATTTAGTTGGAAATTACTAAGTAATTTATTGAGAATTTACTGAGTAAGTTACTAAGAATTTATTGATAACTTACTTAGACTTTATGGATTAATTTATTAAGAATTTACTTAGAATTTATTGAATAATTTACTGTGAATTTATAGGAGATTTAGTAGTTAATGTTTGAATAATTTACTGAGAATTAACAAAGTAATTCAAAAAAAAAAATTTGATAATTTTATAAGTAATTTTCCAGGAATTTATACAGAATTTATTGAAAATTTTCAGAGTAATTTATTTTCAATTTATTAAATAATTTACTGATAATTTACAAAGTAATTTATAAAGTATTTATTGAAAACTTAACGAGTAATTTATTCAGAATTTACTACGAATTTATGGAGTAATTTGCTGAATAATTCACTAAGAAATTACTTTGAATTTACCAAGAATTTATATAAAAATTTCTAAGAATTTATTGACTAATTTACTCATAATTTACTGATTAATTCCCAAAAAAAAAATTCTTGTAATTTTTTGTGAATTTACCCTGAATTTTCTAATCAATTACTAAGAATTTGCTGAATAATTTATAGAGAATTTTACGTGTAATTTACTGAGAAATTTCCTGAGTAATTTAGTGAGAATTTACTAAGTAATTTACTGAGTAATTTACAGAGAATTTATCGAGTAATTTACCGATAAATTACTGAATAATTCACTCATTAATTTACTTGTAATTTACTGAGAATTTAAGGAGTAATTTATTGAGAATTTACTCAGTAATTTATTTAGAATTTATTAAATAATTTACTAAGAATTTACAAATAATTTACTACGTTATTTTCTTGGAATTTACAGAGTAACTTTCTAATAATTTGCTGAGTAATTTACTAAGTAATTGACTCAGAATTTTTTTAGAACTTATCGATAATTAACTGAGTAATTTACTGAGAATTTTTTGACAATTTACCGAGTAATTTACTGGAATTTACTTAGTAATTTACAGATAAATTTAGTGAGTAATTCACCGAATAATTTACTATGAATTTACTTAGTAATTTATGTAGAATTTACTCAGTAAATTACTAAGAGTTTATTGAGAATTTACTGAGAATTTGTTGAGTAATTTTCTAGGAACTTACCAATCATTTATGAAGCAATTTACTGAGTAATTTATTGAGAATTTTCTTGGAATTTATTAAAAATTTTCAGAGTAATTTGCTTTGAATTTATTGAGTAATTCACCGATAATTAACTGAGTAATTTATAGAGAATTTATTGAAATTTTAACGGATAATTTATTGGGAATTTACAGAGTAATTTGCTGAGTAATTTTTAAAAAAAATTCTGTGAATTTACGGAGTAATTTAGCAAGAATCTATACAAAATTTTCTGAGAATTTACAAAGTAATTTACTCATAATTTGTTGAGTAATTCACAAAAAAATTTCTAATGATTTTCTAAGAATTTACACAGAATTTTCTAATAATTTACTCAGAATTTACTGAATAATTTTCTAAGAATTTTGCGTGTAATTTATTGAGAATTTTACTGAGTAATTTAATGAGAATTTACTGAGTAATTTACTAAGAATTTACTGCGAATTGACTAAGAAATTTACTGATAAATTGTTAAATTCTTCACTGGGTAATTTAGTTGGAAATTACTAAATAATTTATTGAGAATTTACTAAGTAAGTTATTACGAATTTATTGATAATTTACTTAGACTTTATGGATTAATTTATTGAGAATTTAGTAACTAATTTACTTAGAATTTATTGAATAATTTACTGAGAATTTACAAGAAATGCACTAATTAATGTTCGAATAATTTACTGAGAATTTACAAAGTAATTCACGAATTTTTTTTTGATAATTTTATGAGTAATTTACCAAGAATTTATACAGAATTTATTGAGAATGTTCTTAGAATTTATTGAAAATTTTCTAAGCAATTTATTTACAATTTATTAAATAATTTACTGAAAATTTACAGATAATTTACAAAGTAATTTATAGAGAATTTATTGAAAACTTAACGAGTAATTTATTGAGAATTTACTACGAATTTATGGAGAAATTTGCTGAATAATTTACTAAGAAATTACTTTGAATTTACCAAGAATTTATATAAAATTTTTTGAGAATTTATTTAGTAATTTACTCATATTTTACTAATTAATTCACAAAAAAAAAATTCCTATAATTTTTTGTGCATTTACTTAGAATTTTCTGATAAATTACTAAGAATTTGCTGAATAATTTATAGAGAATTTTACGTGTAATTTACTGAGAAATTTCCTGAGTAATTTAGTGAGAATTTTCTAAGTAATTTACTGAGTAATTTACAGAGAATTTATCGAGTAATTTACTGATAAATTACTGAATGATTCACTCATTAATTTACTTGTAATTTATTGAGAATTTAAGGAGTCATTTATTGAGAATTTACTCAGTAATTTTTTTAGAATTTATTAAATAATTTACTAAGAATTTACAGATAATTTACTGCGTTATTTTCTAGGAATTTACAAAGTAATTTTCTAATAATTTACTGAGTAATTTACTAAGTAATTGACTCAGAATTTTTTGAGAACTTATCGATAATTAACAGAGTAACTTACAGAGAATTTATTGAGAATTTACAGAGTAATTTACTGGGAATTTACTTAGTAATTTACAGATAAATTTAGTGAGTAATTCACCGAATAATTTACTATAAATTTACTTAGTAATTTATTTAGAATTTACTCAATAAATTACTAACAGTTTATTGAGAATTTGTTGAGTAATTTTCTAGGAACTTACCAATCATTTATGAAGCAATTTACTGAGTAATTTGCTGAGTAATTTATTGAGAATTTACTATGAATTTAATGAGTAATTTACTCATAATTTATTGAGAATTTTCTTAGAATTTATTGAAAATTTTCAGAGTAATTTACTTTGAATTTATTGAGTAATTCACCGATAATTAACTGAGTAATTTATGGAGAATTTATTGAAAATTTAACAAATAATTTATTGAGAATTTACAGAGTAATTTGCTGAGTAATTTTTTTAAAAAAATCTGTGAATTTATTGAGTAATTTACCAAGAATTTATACAAAATTTTCTGAGAATTTACTCATAATTTACTGAGTAATTCTGAAAAAAATTTCTAATGATTTTCTAAGAATTTACACAGAATTTTATAAGAATTTACCGAATAATTTTTTGAGAATTTTGCGTGTAATTTATTGAGAATTTTACTGAGTAATTTAATGAGAATTTACTGTGTAATTTACTAAGAATCTACCAATAATTTACTGAGTAATTTATTGAGAATTTATTGCGAATTGAGTATGAAATTTACTGATAAATTGTTAAGTTCTTCACTGGGTAATTTAGTTGGAAATTACTAAGTAATTTGTTGAGAATTCACTGAGTAAGTTACTAAGAATTTATTGATAATTTACTTAGACTTTATGGATTAATTTATTGAGAATTTACTAAGTAATTTACTTAGAATTTATGGATTAATTTACTGAGAACTTATAGGAAATTCCCTAATTAATGTTCAAATAATTTACTGAGAATTAACAAAGTAATTCACGAAATTGTTTTTGATAATTTTATGAGTAATTTACCAAGAATTTAAACAAAATTTATTGAGAATTTTCTGAGTAATTTATTTACAATTTATTAAATGATTTATTGAAAATTTACAAAGTAATTTATAAAGAATTTATTGAAAACTTAACGAGTAATTTATTGAGAATTTACTATAAATTTATGGAGTAATTTGCTGAATAATTTACTAACAAATTACTTTGAATTTACCAAGAATTTATATAAAATTTTCTGAGAATCTATTGAGTAATTTACTCATAATTTACTGATTAATTCACAAAAAAAAAAATTCTTGTAATTTTTTGTGAATTTACTCAGAATTTTCTAATAAATTACTAAGAATTTGCTGAATAATTTATAGAGAATTTTACGTGTAATTTACTGAGAAATTTCCTGAGTAATTTAGTGAGAATTTACTAAGTAATTTACTGAGTAATTACAGAGAATTTATCGAGTAATTTACTGATAAATTACTGAATGTTTCACTCATTAATTTACTTGTAATTTATTGAGAATTTAAGGAGTAATTTATTGAGAATTTACTCAGTAATTTATTTAGAATTTATTAAATAATTTACTAAGAATTTACTGATAATTTACTGCGTTATTTTCTTGGAATTTAAAGAGTAATTTTCTAATAATTTGCTGAGTAATTTACTAAGTAATTGACTTAGAATTTTTTGAGAACTTATCGATAATTAACTGAGTAATTTAAAGAGAATTTATTGAGAATTTACCGAGTAATTTACTGGGAATTTACTTAGGAATTTAGCGAGTAATTTACTAGGAATTTACTTAGTAATTTACTGGGAATTTACTAAGAATCTACCGATAATTTACTGAGTAATTTATTGAGAATTTACTGCGAATTGATAAAGAAAGTTACTGATAAATTGTTAAGTTCTTCCCTGGGTAATTTTGTTGGAAATTACTATATAATTTATGGAGAATTTACTGAGTAAGTTACTAAGAATTTATTGATAATTTACTAAGACTTTATGGATTAATTTATTGAGAATTTACTACGTAATTTACTTCGAATTTATTGAATAATTTACTTAGAATTTATAAAGTAATTTACTGAGAATTTATAAAGTAATTTACTGAGAATTTACAGGAAATTCACTAATTAATGTTCGAATAATTTACTGAGAATTAATAAAGTAATTCACGAATTTTTTTTTAATAATTTTATGAGTAATTTACCAAGAATTTATACAGAATTTATTGAGAATTTTCTTAAAATTTATTGAAAATTTTCTGAGCAATTTATTTATAATTTATTAAATAATTTACTGATAATTTACAAAGTAATTTATAGAGAATTTATTGAAAACTTAACGAGTAATTTATTGAGAATTCACTACGAATTTATGGAGTAATTTGCTGAATAATTTACTAAGAAATTACTTTGAATTTACCAAGAATTTATATAGAATTTTCTGAGAATTTATTGAGTAATTTACTCATAATTTACTGATTAATTCACACAAAAAAATTCTTGTAATTTTTTGTGAATTTACTCAGAATTTTCTGATAAATTACTAAGAATTTGCTAAATAGTTTATAGAGAATTTTACGTGTAACTTACTGAGAAATTTCCTAAGTAATTTTGTGAGAATTTACTAAGTAATTTACTGAGTAATTTATAGAGAATTTACCAATAATTTACTGAGTAATTTACTTGTAATTTACTGAGAATTTAAGGAGTAATTTATTTAGAATTTATTAAATAATTTTCTAGGAATTTACAGATAATTTACTCCGTTATTTTCTTGGAATTTACAGAGTAATTTTCTAATAATTTACTGAGTAATTCACTAAGTAAATTACTCAGAATTTTTTGAGAACTTATCGATAATTAACTGAGTAATTTACAGAGAATTTATTGAGAATTTACTGAGTAATTTACTGGGAATTGACTTAGTAATTTACAGATAAATTTAGTGAGTAATTCACCGAATAATTTACTATGAATTTACTTAGTAATTTATTTAGAATTTACTCAGTAAATTACTAAGAGTTTATTGAGAATTTACTGAGAATTTGTTGAGTAATTTTCTAGAAACTTACCAATCATTTATGAAGCAATTTATTGAGTAATCTATTGAGAATTTACTATGAACTTAATGAGTAATTGACTCATAATTTATTGAGAATTTTCTTAGAATTTATTGAGTAATTCACTGATAATTAACTGAGTAATTTATAGAGAATTTATTGAAAATTTAACTGATAATTTATTGAGAATTTACAGAGTAATTTGCTGAGTAATGTTTTAAAAAATTTCAATGAATTTGCCGAGTAATTTACCAAGAATTTATACAAAATTTTATGAGAATTTACTCATAATTTACTGAGTAATTCAACAAAAAATTTCTAAGGATTTTCTAAGAATTTACACAGAATTTTCTAATAATTTACTAAGAATTTATTGAATAATTTTCTGAGAATTTTGCGTGTAATTTATTGAGAATTTTACTGGGTAATTTAATGAGAATTTACTGAGTAATTTACTAAGAATCTACCGAGTAATTTACTGAGTAATTTATTGAGAATTTACTGCGAATTGACTAAGAAATTTACTGATAAATTGTTGAGTTCTTCTCTCGGTAATTTAGTTGGAAATTACTAAGTAATTTATTGAGAATTTACTGAATAAGTTACTCAGAATTTATTGATAATTTACTTCAACTTTATGGATTAATTTATTGAGAATTTACTAAGTAATTTACTTAGAATTTTTTGAATAATTTACTGAGAATTTATAAAGTAATTTACCAAGAATTTATAAAGTAATTTACTGAGAATTTACAGGAAATTCACTAATTAATGTTCGAGTAATTTACTGAGAATTAACAAAGTAATTCATGAATTTTTTTTTGATAATTTTATGAGTAATTTACCAAGAATTTATACAGAATTTACTGAGAATTTTCTTAGAATTTATTGAAAATTTTCTGAGCAATTTATTTACAATTTATTAAATAATTTACTGAAAATTTACAGATAATTTACAAAGTAATTTATAGAGAATTTATTGAAAACTTAACGAGTAATTTATTGAGAATTTATTACGAATTTATGGAGTAATTTGCTGAATAATTTACTAAGAGATTACTTTGAATTTACCAAGAATTTATATAGAATTTTCTGAGAATTTATTGAGTAACTTACTCATAATTTACTGATTAATTCACAAAAAAAATTCTTGTAATTTTTTGTGAATTTAGTCAGAATTTTCTGATAAATTACTAAGAATTTGCTGAATAATTTATAGAGAATTTTACGTGTAATTTACTGAGAAATTTCCTGAGTAATTTAGTGAGAATTTACTAAGTAATTTACTGAGTAATTTACAGAGAATTTACCAAGAATTTACTGAGTAATTTACATAGAATTTATCGAGTAATTTACTGATAAATTACTGAATGATTCACTCATTAATTTACTTGTAATTTACTGAGAATTTAAGTAGCAATTTATTGAGAATTTACTCAGTAATTTATTTAGAATTTATTAAATAATTTACTAAGAATTTACAGATAATTTACTGCGTTATTTTCTTAGAATTTACAGAGTAATTTTCTAATAATTTATTGAGTAATTTACTAAGTAATTGACTCAGAATTTTTTGAGAACTTATCGCTAATTAACTGAGTAATTTATAGAGAATTTACCGAGTAATTTACTGGAATTTACTTAGGAATTTACAGATAAATTTAGTGAGTAATTCACCGAATAATTTACTATGAATTTAGTTTGTAATTTATTTAGAATTTACTCAGCAAATTACTAAGAGTTTATTGAGAATTTACTGAGAATTTATTGAGTAATTTTCTAGGAACTTACCAATCATTTATGAAGCAATTTACTGAGTAATTTATTGAGAATTTACTGTGAACTTAATGAGTAATTTACTCATAATTTATTGAGAATTTTCTTAGAATTTATTGAGTAATTCACCGATAATTAACTGAGTAATTTATAGAGAATTTATTGAAAATTTAACGGATAATTTATTGAGAATTTACAGAGTAATTTGCTAAGTAATGTTTTAAAAAATTTCTGTGAATTTACTGAGTAATTTACCAAGAATTTATTCAAAATTTTTTTAGAATTTTCTTAGAATTTACTCATAATTTACTGAGTAATTCACAAAAAAATTTCTAATGATTTTCTAAGAATTTACACAGAATTTTCTAATAATTTACTAAGAATTTACTGAATAATTTTCAGAGAATTTTGCGTGTAATTTATTGAGAATTTTACTGAGTAATTTAATGAGAATTTACTAAGTAATTTACTAAGAATCTACCGATAATTTACTGAGTAATTTATTGAGAATTTACTGCGAATTGACTAAGAAATTTACTGATAAATTGTTAAGTTTTTAGTTGGAAATTACTAAATATATTATTGAGAATTTACTGAGTAAGTTACCAAGAATTTATTGATAATTTACTTAGACTTTATTGATTAATTTATTGAGAATTTAGTAAGTAATTTACTTAGAATTTATTGAATAATTTACTGAGAATTTATAAAGTAATTTACTGAGAATTTATAACGTAACTTACTGAGAATTTACAAGAAATTCACTAATTAATGTTCGAATAATTTACTGAGAATTAACAAAGTAATTCACGAATTTTTTTTTGATAATTTTATGAGTAATTTATCAAGAATTTATACAGAATTTATTGAGAATTTTCTTAGAATTTATTGAAAATTTTCTGAGCAATTTATTTACAATTTATTAAATAATTTACTGAAAATTTACAGATAATTTATAAAGTAATTTATAGAGAATTTATTGAAAACTTAACGAGTAATTTATTGAGAATTTACTACGAATTTATGGAGTAATTTGCTGAATAATTTACTAAGAAATTACTTTGAATTTACCAAGAATTTATATAGAATTTTCTGAGAATTTATTGAGTAATTTACTCATAATTTACTGATTAATTCACAAAAAAAAAATTATTGTAATTTTTTGTGAATTTATTCAGAATTTTCTGATAAATTACTAAGAAATTGCTGAATAATTTATAGAGAATTTTACATGTAATCTAGTGAGAATTTACTAAGTAATTTACTGAGTAATTTACAGAGAATTTATCAATAATTTACTGAGTAATTTATAGAAAATTTATCTAGTAATTTACTGATAAATTACTGAATGATTCACTCATTAATTTGCTTGTAATTTACTGAGAATTTAAGGAGTAATTTATTGAGAATTTACTCAGTAATTTATTTAGAATTTATTAAATAATTTACTAAGAATTTACAGATAATTTACTGCGTTATTTTCTCGGAATTTACAAAGTAATTTTCTAATAATTTACTATGTAATTGACTCAGAATTTTTTGAGAACTTATCGATAATTAACTGAGTAATTTACAGAGAATTTATTGAGAATTTACCGAGTAATTTACTGGGAATTTACTTAGTAATTTACAGAAAAATTTAGTGAGTAATTCACCGAATAATTTACTATGAATTTACTTAGTAATTTATTTACAATTTACTCAGTAAATTACTAAGAGTTTATTGAGAATTTACTGAGAATTTGTTGAGTAATTTTCTAGGAACTTAGCAATCATTTATGAAGCAATTTACTGAGTAATTTGCTGAGTAATTTATTGAGGATTTACTGTGAATTTAATGAGTAATTTACTCATAATTTATTGAGAATTTTCTTACAATTTATTGAGTAATTCGCCGATAATTAACTGAGTAATTTATAGAGAATTTATTGAAAATTTAACGAATAATTTATTAAGAATTTACAGAGTAATTTCCTGAGTAATGTTTTAAAAAATTTCTGTGAATTTACTGAGTAATTTAGAAAGTAATTTACTGAGAATTTACCAATAATTTACTGAGTAATTTACAGAGAATTTATCTAGTAATTTACTGATAAATTATTGAATGATTCACTCATTAATTTACTTGTAATTTACTGAGAATTTAAGGAGTAATTTATTGAGAATTTACTCAGTAATTTATTTAGAATTTATTAAATAATTTACTAAGAATTTACAGATAATTTACTGCGTTATTTTCTTGGAATTTACAAAGTAATTTTCTAATAATTTACTGAGTAATTTACTAAGTAATTGACTTAGAATTTTTTGAGAACTTATCGATAATTAACTGAGTAATTTGCAGAGAATTTATTGAGATTTTACCGAGTAATTTACTGGGAATTTACTTAGTAATTTACAGATAAATTTAGTGAGTAATTCACCGAATAATTTACTATGAATTTACTTAGTAATTTATTTAGAATTTCCTCAATAAATTACTAAGAGTTTATTGAGAATTTACTGAGAATTTGTTGAGTAATTTTCTAGGAACTTAGCAATCATTTATGAAGCAATTTACTCAGTAATTTGCTGAGTAATTTATTGAGAATTTACTGTGAATTTAATGAGTAATTTACTCAAAATTTATTGAAAATTTTCTTAGAATTTATTGAGTAATTCACCGATAATTAACTGAGTAATTTATAGAGAATTTATTGAAAATTTAACGAATAATTTATTGAGAATTTACAGAGTAATTTGCTAAGTAATGTTTTAAAAAAATTCTGTGAATTTACTGAGTAATTTACCAAGAATTTATACAAAAATTTTCTGAGAATTTACTCATAATTTATTGAGTAATTCACAAAAAAATTTCTAATGATTTTTTAAGAATTCACACAAAATTTTCTAATAATTTACTAAGAATTTACTGAATAATTTTCTGAGAATTTTGCATGTAATTTATTGAGAATTTTACTGAGTAATTTACTAAGAATCTACCGATAATTTACTGAGTAATTTATTGAGAATTTACTATGAATTGACTAAGAAATTTACTGATAAATTGTTAAGTTCTTCACTGGGTAATTTAGTTGGAAATTACTAAATAATTTATTGAGAATTTACTGAGTAAGTTACTAAAAATTTGTTGATAATTTACTTAGACTTTATGGATTAATTTATTGAGAATTTAGTAAGTAATTTACTTAGAATTTATTGAATAATTTATTAAGAATTCATAAAGTAATTTACTGAGAATTTATGAAGTAATTTTCTGAGAATTAACAAAGTAATTTACGATTTTTTTTTTTTGATAATTTTATGAGTAATTTACCAAGAATTTATACAGAATTTATTGAGAATTTTCTTAGAATTTATTGAAAATTTTCTGAGCAATTTATTTACAATTTATTAAATAATTTACTGAAAATTTACAGATAATTTACAAAGTAATTTATAGAGAATTTATTAAAAACTTAACGAGTAATTTATTGAGAATTTACTACAAATTTGTGGAGTAATTTGCTGGATAATTTACTAAGAAATTACTTTGAATTTACCAAGAATTTATATAGAATTTTCTGAGAATTTATTGAGTAATTTACTCATAATTTACTGATTAATTCACACAAAAAAATTCTTGTAATTTTTTGTGAATTTACTTAGAATTTTCTGATAAATTACTAAGAATTTGCTGAATAATTTATAGAGAATTTTACGTGTAATTTAGTGAGAATTTACTAAGTAATTTACTGAGTAATTTACAGAGAATTTACCAATAATTTACTGAGTAATTTACAGAGAATTTATCTAGTAATTTACTGATAAATTACTGAATGATTCACTCATTAATTTACTTGTAATTTACTGAGAATTTAAGGAGCAATTTATTGAGAATTTACTCAGTAATTTATTTAGAATTTATTAAATAATTTACTAAGAATTTATAGATAATTTACTGCGTTATTTTCTTGCAATTTACAGAGTAATTTTCTAATAATTTACTGAGTAATTTACTAAGTAATTGACTCAGAATTTTTTGAGAACTTATCAATAATTGACTGAGTAATTTACAGAGAATTTATTGAGAATTTACCGAGTAATTTACTGAGAATTTACTTAGTAATTTACAGATAAATTTAGTGAGTAATTCACCGAATAATTTACTATGAATTTACTTAGTAATTTATTTAGAATTTACTCAGTAAATTACTAAGAGTTTATTGAGAATTTACTGAGAATTTGTTGAGTAATTTTCTAGGATCTTAGCAATCATTTAGTTCCACTTTCCTGCCTTGGGTTGCTGGAACTGCCAACATTCACTTTCTTCTTGGCACCAAACTGTGCTCGGCGATTGTCATAACTCTGCCTCTTCCTCTGGCTCTCTCCCGAACTCTGGTATCTGTTCAAGTTAGCTTCGGCCAGAATGGCTTTGTCTAACACTCCGGCGTAAGTCGGCATGTTAAGCATGTTAACCCAGTCTTGTATCGGTCTACGGAGCCCACTTTCGAACTTCCTAGCCTTCATATATTCATCATTGACCATGTGGGGTGCGTACCTTGCCAACTCGGTAAAGGCACAGTCATATTCAGCTACTGCTCTATTGCCTTGCGTCAAAGTTTGAAATTCGGAAGCCTTGCAGTTCCAAACACTTAAGGGAAAATGCTTGGTGTAAAACAACTCCAAAAATCGGATCCAGGTCAAGTCTGGATTGCCTTCTCGAACCATCATCCACCATCTGCGGGCATCGTCATCTAGTGTAAAAGCTGCTAATGTCACCTTTTGGGTGTCGGTGCTGGGAAAGATCTCGAACAGCTTTTCCATTTCCAAAACCCACGCTTCGGCCTTCATCGGCTCTATACCCCCTTGGAATCTTGGTGGCTTCATTTTCTTGAACTCCCTGATCAGAGCTATCGTGCCGTCTCCATATAAGGTTGGCTGTGGGGGCACTTGTGGTACTGGAGGAGGTGGAGGTGGAGGTGGAGGCGGAACTGCATTTCGGTCGTTTGTCTGCTCGGCCTGAGTCGAGGTAGCACTGGCGTACTGCTGTCTAGTCTGCCTTAACTCGCAAGCCAAACCTTCAACCAACCTCTCCAGTCTGTCTAATCTGTCCTCGGGCTGATCTCGGCCAACTGGAGGTCTACCTCTCCTCATGATGCTATGAGTATGCGGAGTGCAACTTTAAAACAAAATAAAAAAATAAACATGCAGGCAGGCAGTAACAATTAAGCTTGTCGAGATGATGCACACCTTGTCCACATAGCAAGCAATATGATGCAATCCTATCATCCTTCTAAGGGGAAATCCTATGCTCTTTAGGACTCAAAGTGTGTGAATAACGTATACTAAGGAACTTGTGCTCTGATACCATTCTGTCACGACCCCAAACCGCCCCTAGTAGCTTGGTGCCGTGATGGCCAGTAATCCGGGATTTCCGAAGGCCAACTTTCAAAATTCACACACAACAGAGTATAAATATACGGGGCTCACAAGTATGGAAGCGATACATACAAAACAGATTAGTCCATAGAGCTGTGCATAAGTCAAATGAAATAGCAACCATCTGCATATGGGTTACAACTTAATTACAAATGAAGCAAAGTACAAATTACATCTTACATTTTAACAAAGGGCTTCACAAGCCGACACAAACAAAATACACGAACTACAGGTTAAGGAACATAGTCTGCCAGATTGCCGACATCCTCGTTGCCGACATAACATACATACAAAACACACATCTTGATCAAACGGCTTCTCAAGCCGACGTGTATGAAATACAAATATTACAAGTCGAGAAGCATGATTTTCAAGACTGCCGACATAATTACAAGTCAAGCCGGCATGACAAAAATCCAAAACAAGCTCGCGAATCACATCTAGGCATCACCGCCTTCTTGCTCATCACCTACATATATATAGAGAGGGTGAGCTTGGATATTCAGTGAATGGTATAGATAATAAAGGGGTTTGCATGAATAATAGCCGAAGTCTTTTCAAAACGATACATATCAAAACTTTATATAACAAGGGATGGACCTCGTCCATCTAACAAATCTTCAAAGCTTCAAGGGATGCTTACTAGCATCAACATATTACCAATGATAACATTCCGGCAAACATATCCATGCGGTAAACTGTCAGTGGCAAAACAAGACAAAATAAGGGAGACATCTCAAACAAGGGTGCTACAAAGGTTTAGAGTCCTCTAGCACAAGGGGCCTATGTTACAAAGGCCCGTAGCCTTTTAACACGAGAGTGCTGCGAAAGTTTAGAGTCCTCCAACACAAGGGACTTTCAAGACAAGATGTGCTGCGAAAGTTTAGAGTCCTCCAGCACAAGGGACTTTCAAAACGAGATGTGCTACGAAAGTTTAGAGTCCTCCAGCACAAGGGACTTTCAACCGAGATGTGCTGCGAAAGTTTAGAGTCCTCCAGCACAAGGGACTTTCTGAGAAGATCATCAAAACAAGATCATGCTTGATATACAAAATAGGGACAATTATTCATGCTTAACAAATACTTTCAAAACAAAGCAAAGCAAAGTCTTTATCAAAACATATAACATAGCTTTATTAAAAATACCACTCACCTAGTTCGTCAAACGTCGGGGTCAAGGCAAGTCTCAGTCCTACAAACACATGGCAAGGTCTATTGAATGCACTACTCAAAACAAGTCTAGCATGCATGCAAATGATCTCGGCATTCTTCAAAAACTAAGTCAAATCAAATCAAAACACCGTTTCTTATTTCTGGAAAACATGCTAGATAACTACCAGGTCTAGGCCGAGGTCCCACACCTCCTTGCCAAGGTGTGGCCCCGACGGCCACATTCAAAAGCGAAGTCGGGAAAATCTGGGTTTCCCTCTTGATAAACATGAAGAACATAAAGAACATGAACATGGGGAAGATGAATGCAAAGATCAAAACTTGCTATTACGAAAGTTGAGATTTCATGCTATGAATTCAAAAACATGGACCTGGATACCCATACTCAAGGATCTTATCAAAACAAACACAAAGACATGAGCCTTAATGCAAACTTTCGGATCAAATGAGGCTTTTCTTCAAGAACACATGAAAACCATTTTCTCTTTCTAAAACCAACTTTAAATCAATACATGACGTGCCGAACAAGTTTGATCGTGCAATGCAGCTAGATGATCAATGAGAACAACAAGAGTAGGTTAAGATTCTAACCTCAAAACTCGAATCTAACGGTTCAAGCTCCAACGATCAAGCTTGGAAGTTCACTCTCTCTTGCTCAAACTTCTCCTTCTTCTTCCTAGAGTCTCTCTCTCTAAAAGGCAAGATTTGATACAAAATGATATGTTTTTCCCGACAGTCACTGACTTAATCCCTCAGTTGGGACCCGTGGCACCGGCTGGTTGGCTCTACTCGAAAAGGTGACTGACTGATTAGACAAGACCATGACAAAGTGTATTCAACAAGCTAAATAGCAAGAGCACTCCGGCAAGTAACGACATCGGCTAACAACAAGACTTCGGCAAGCAAGTGGCAAGGACATCGGCTTGGAAGGACAACACTTGACTAAGCTGTGCCACACCTTGGCCTAGATGTGCCATACCTCGGTCTAGGTCATACCATTCCAGGAACAAAATCGCCAGTGCAAGGATCAAGGATCTAGCACACCTAGATATTAACATCTCGGCCTAGGCGACGCGCACCTCAGCCTAGATGGTGACATCTCGGCCAACATACTAGGGTAGAGATGAGGTCAACCGATGGGGTTCCAAGATAGTTCTAAGTGGAAAAGGTTTCGAAGGTGTCTAGGCTCAAGATAACCTCGGTAACACACCAGGCAAGAACAAAGCATGTAAGCAACATTCGGGCAAAACAGACAAGATTTACAAATGCACATATCAAAACAAGATCATACATAAATGCATGCAAGTGTGACTAAGTTGAAATGAGGGTTGTTACATCCTACGCCCCTTAAAGAAGTTTGGTCCCCAAACTTGAGTTACCTTGTTCCAAAAACAATTCTGAATGTCGGACGTTCATTTCCTCTTCCATTTCCCATGTAGCATCCTCACCATAATGCTCCTTCCATTCAACTTTTACCATTGGTATCAACTTACTTCTCAACTGTTTCACCTGCCTATCGACAATCCGTATCGGCTTCTCTTCGTAGCCTAAATCTTCATTAATTACAATTCCAAAATAGTCTATCACATGTAGTGGATCTCGAATATACTTTCTCAACATCGAAACATGAAATATATTATGGACTTGGCTCAATCCTGGCGGCAAGGCAAGTCTGTAGGCAGCGAGGTTAACCTTCTCAAGAATTTCAAAGGGCCCGATGTAACGGGGTGCTAACTTACCCTTCTTCCCAAATCTTGTAACTCCTTTCATCGGCGAAATCTTTAGGAACACGTGGTCCCCGACTTCAAATTCCAACTCTCTTCTTCTCTGGTCGGCATAACTCTTCTGTCGACTCTGTGCGGTTTTGACTCTTTGCTGAATAAGCTTAATCTTCTCAGTTGTTACTTGAATCAACTAGGGGCCAAGCAGAGCTTTGTCTCCTACCTCGGTCCAACATATCGGCGACCTGCACTTTCTTCCATACAGTGCTTCATACGGTGCCATGCCAATGCTAGCTTGATAACTGTTGTTGTAGGTAAATTCCACCAAAGGCAAATGTACTCCCCAACTTCCTTGGAGGTCCAATACATATAGTCTAAGCATATCTTCAAGTGTCTGAATCGTCCTCTCTGTTTGCCCATCAGTCTGGGGATAAAAAGCTGTGCTAAACCTTAACTCGGCTCCGAAAGCTCTTTGTAGGCTCTGCCAAAATTTGGAAACCAACTTCGGATCTCGGTCTGACACAATTGACACCGGCACTCCATGAAGTCTAACAATCTCATTTACATACAACAAAGCAAGTTTATCAGCGTTGAAGGTGGCCTTAACAGGCAAGAAGTGTGCTGACTTAGTTAGTCTATCCACAATAACCCAAATCGAATCCATACCCCTTTGTGTCTTCGGCAAACCAACCACAAAGTCCATGGAGATGTGCTCTCATTTCCACTCAGGAATCGGTAAAGGTTGAAGAAGTCCTACTGGCCTTTGATGTTCTACTTTCACTTGTTGACAATACAGCACTGCGACACGAATTCGGCTATTTCTCCTTTCATATTCGGCCACCAAAACGTCTGTTTTACATCCTAATACATTTTGGTGTTCCCTGGGTGAACAGCAAACTTGGAACCATGAGCTTCCTGTAAAATTTTCCTTTTCAACTCTGGGATGTCGGCCACACACAATCTTCCTTCAAACTTGAGCACTTGATTTTCTATGGTGTACCCTGATCTCGGCTTTGTGACAATCTCATCGGCTACCTTCTTAAAGAATCCATCCTCCATTTGTCTTGTCTTTACTTCCTCAACAATAGTCGGCTCCACTGAGATCGTGGTTAGACATGCCAAATTTCCAACCACCTTTCTGCTCAAAGCGTCGGCTACGGTGTTAGCTTTACCTGGATGATATTGAATCTGCATATCGTAGTCTTTCAACAACTCAAGCCATCTTCTCTGCCTCATATTCAATTCCTTCTAAGTGAACAAATACTTTAAGCTCTTATGATCCGTAAAAACCTGACAAGAAGCTCCATACAAGTAGTGGCGCCAAATCTTCAAAGCAAATACCACGGCTGCTAATTCTAAATCATGGGTGGGGTAGTTCTTTTCATGTGGCTTCAACTGACGAGATGCATATGCTATAACCCTACCTTTTTGCATTAATACACAGCCCAGACCCTTATGCGAAGCATCACTGTACACATGAAACTCTTCATTGCCTGATGGTAGTACCAGAATTGGTGCTGCGACTAACCTCGTCTTCAACTCCTGGAAGGCTGCTTCTCTATCCTTAGTCCATTCGTAAGCCACTCCCTTCTTAGTCAGTTGTGTCAATGGAATTGCAATCCTTGAGAAATCCTTTACGAACTTTCTGTAATAACCAGCCAATCCCAGAAAGCTACGAACCTTGGACACATTAACTGGCCTCGGCCAATTCACAACGGCTTCAATTTTACTAGGATCGACCGAAATACCCTCTTCATCAATCACATGACCCAAAAATGAAATAGTGGTAAGCCAAAACTCACACTTGTTAAATTTAGCATACAATTTCTGATCCCTCAAAGTCTGTAAGGTAAGTCTCAAATGATCCTCGTGCTCAGTCTTACTCTTAGAGTAGATCAATATATCATCAATGAAGACAACCACAAACTTGTCTAGATATGGTTTAAAGACTTTGTTCATCAAATCCATAAAAGCTGCAGGGGCATTGGTCACTCCAAATGGCATTACTAAAAACTCGTAGTGGCCATACCTCGTCCGAAAAGCGGTCTTCTCAACATCCTCGGCTTTAACCTTAAGCTGATGATAACCCGACCTACGGTCAATTTTGGAAAAGACTCGTGCTCCTTGTAACTGATCAAACAAATCGTCTATCCTCAGCAACGGGTACTTATTCTTGATGGTTACCTTATTCAGCTCCCGATAATCAATACAAAGACGAAGTGTTCCATCCTTCTTCTTAACAAACAAGGCGGGTGCTCCCCAAGGTGAAATGCTCGGCCTAATAAAACCCTTATCTAGCAACTCTTGCAGTTGGAGTTTTAATTCCTTAAGCTCGGCGGGGGCCATCCTATAGGGTGTTTTAGAGATGGGCTGGGTTCCCGATATGATGTCAACAGTAAACTCTACCTCACTATCAACTAAGTGACTAGGCAGATCATTTGGAAAGACGTCGGGGAATTCATTGACCACTGGGACGTCGGCTAACTCAACACTTCCATTCAAATTACTTAATATGCTACACAGATAACCTTGACACCCTTTTTGGATCAACCTATAGGCTTTCATGGATGAAATTAAGTAAGGTGGGGATACTACACCTTTTCCCTGAAACGTGGCCTCGGCGAAGTTTGGGGGCTTTAACGTGACACTCTTAGAAACACAATTTATAGATGGGTGATTTGCCACTAACCAATCCATCCCCAATATAACATCAAAATGAGTTATGTCCAATGGCATTAAATCAGCTAACAATTCAACATTCTCAATCACAACAACACATGCTCGATAGATGGATGCAACATTCATAGATCTCCCAGATGGAGTAGATACAGATAACATATAATCAAAGGGTTCTAGTTTCCTATTAATCTTCTCGGCAAACTTAGCAAAAATGAATGAATGCGTAGAACCCGAATCAATCAATACAAATGCATTTTGAGAGCAAATTGGAAGTATACCTGACACCACTGTCTCAGCATTCTGAGTGTCTCCTGATACCAGTGCAAAAACTTTGCCTTGCCTCATCTGTCCTTTCCCAACGTTACCCTTTTGTACAGAACCCGAGGTATTCTCATCTTTCTTACCTTCATCAGCCCTTGTCTTTGGATAGTTCCTCACAAAATGACCTATTTCACCACATTCGTAACAAGCCCCAGACGCCCGACGACAGACCCCGAAATGTGGCTTCCCACAACTAGAACAGGTCGGCTTAGTTCCACTTTCCTGCCTTGGGTTGCTGGAACTGCCAACATTCACTTTCTTCTTGGTACCAAACTATGCTCGGCAATTGTCATAACTCTGCCTCTTCCTCTGGCTCTCTCCCGAACTCTGGTATCTGTTCAAGTTAGCTTCGGCCAGAATGGCTTTGTCCAACACTCCGGCGTAAGTCGGCATGTTGAGCATGTTAACCCGGTCTTGTATCGGTCCACGGAGCCCACTTTCGAACTTCCTAGCCTTCATATATTCATCATTGACCATGTGGGGTGCGTACCTTGCCAACTCGGTAAAGGCACGATCATATTCAGTTACTGTTCTATTGCCTTGCGTCAAAGTCTGAAATTCGGTAGCCTTGCGGTTCCGAACACTTAAGGGAAAATGCTTGGTGTAAAACAACTCCAAAAATCGAGTCCAGGTCAAGTTTGGATTGCCTTCTCGAACCATCATCCACCATCTACGGGCGTCGTCATCTAGTGTAAAAGCTGCTAATGTCACCTTCTGGGTGTCGGTGCTGGGAAAGATCTCGAACAGCTTTTCCATTTCCAAAACCCACGCTTCGGCCTTCATCGGCTCTATACCTCCTTGGAATCTTGGTGGCTTCATTTTCTTAAACTCCCTGATCAGAGCTATCGTGCCGTCCCCATATAAGGCTGGCTGTGGGGGCACTTATGGTACTGGAGGAGGTGGAGGTGGAGGCGGAACTCCATTTCGGCCGTTTGTCTGCTCGTCCTGAGTCGAGGTAGCACTGGCGTACTGCTGTCTGGTCTGCCTTAACTCGCGGGCCAAACCTTCAACCAACCTCTTCAGTCTGTCTAATCTGTCCTCGGGCTGATCTCGGCCAACTGGAGGTCTACCTCTCCTCATGATGCTATGAGTATGCGAAGTGCAACTTTAAAACAAAATAAACAAATAAACACGCAGGCAGTAACAATTAAGTATGCCGAGATGATGCACACCTTGTCCACATAGCAAGCAATATGATGCAATCCTATCATCCTTTTAAGGGGAAATCCTATGCTCTTTAGGACTCAAAGTGTGTGAATAACGTATACTAAGGAACTTATGCTTTGATACCATTCTAACAAATTCGTAGTAAATTCTCAATAAATAATTTACTGAAAATTTAAAGATAATTTACAAAGTAATTTACAGAGAATTTATTGAAAACTTAACGAGTAATTTATTGAGAATTTACTACAAATTTATGGAGTAATTTGCTGAATAATTTACTAAGAAATTACTTTGAATTTACCAAGAATTTATATAGAATTTTTTGAGAATTTATTGAGTAATTTACTGATTAATTCACAAAAAAAAAATTCTTGTAATTTTTTGTGAATTTATTCAGAATTTTCTGATAAATTACTAAGAATTTGCTGAATAATTTATAGAGAATTTTACATGTAATTTACTGAGAAATTTCCTGAGTAATTTAGTGAGAATTTACTAAGTAATTTACTGAGTAATTTACAGAGAATTTACCAATAATTTACTAAGTAATTTACAGAAAATTTATCTAGTAATTCACTGATAAATTACTGAATGATTCACTCATTAATTTACTTATAATTTACTGAGAATTTAAGGAGTAATTTATTGAGAATTTACTCAGTAATTTATTTAGAATTTATTAAATAATTTACTAAGAATTTACAGATAATTTACTGCGTTATTTTCTTGGAATTTAAAAATTAATTTTCTAATAATTTACTGAGTAATTTACTAAGTAATTGACTCAGAATTATTTGAGAACTTATCGATAATTAACTGAGTAATTTACAGAGAATTTATTGAGAATTTACCCAGTAATTTACTGGGAATTTACTTAGTAATTTACAGATAAATTTAGTGAGTAATTCACCGAATAATTTACTATGAATTTACTTAGGAATTTATTTAGAATTTACTTAGTAAATTACTAAGAGTTTATTGAGAATTTACTGAGAATTTGTTGAGTAATTTTCTAGGAACTTACCAATCATTTATGAAGCAATTTACTGAGTAATTTATTTAGAATTTACTATGAACTTAATGAGTAATTTACTCATAATTTATTGAGAATTTTCTTAGAATTTATTGAGTAATTCACCGATAATTAACTAAGTAATTTATAGAGAATTTATTGAAAATTTAACGGATAATTTATTGAGAAGTTACAGAGTAATTTGCTGAGTAATGTTTCAAAACATTTCTGAGAATTTACTGAGTAATTTACCAAGAATTTATACAAAATTTTCGAAGAATTTACTCATAATTTACTAAGTAATTCACAAAAAAATTTCTAATGATTTTCTAAGAATTTACACATAATTTTCTAATAATTTACTGAATAATTTTCTGAGAATTTTGCGTGTAATTTATTGAGAATTTTACTGAGTAATTTAATGAGAATTTACTGAGTAATTTACTAAGAATCTACCGATAATTTACTGAGTAATTTATTGAGAATTTACTACGAATTAACTAAGAAATTTACTGATAAATTGTTAAATTCTTCACTGGGTAATTTAGTTGGAAATTACTAAATAATTTATTGAGAATTTACTGAGTAAGTTACTAAGAATTTATTGATAATTTACTTAGACTTTATGGATTAATTTATTGAGAATTTAGTAAGTAATTTACTTAGAATTTATTGAATAATTTACTGAGAATTTATAAAGTAATTTACTGAGAATTTACAGGAAATTCACTAATTATTGTTCGAATAATTTACTGAGAATTAACAAAGTAATTTACGATTTTTTTTTTGATAATTTTATGAGTAATTCACCAAGAATTTATACAGAATTTATTGAGAATTTTCTGAGCAATTTATTAAATAATTTACAGAAAATTTACAGATAATTTACAAAGTAATTTATAGAGAATTTATTGAAAACTTAACGAGTAATTTACTGAAAATTTACTACGAATTTATGGAGTAATTGTCTGAATAATTTACTAAGAAATTACTTTGAATTTACCAAGAATTTATATAGAATTTTCTGAGAATTTATTGAGTAATTTACTCATAATTTACTGATTAATTCACAAAAAAAATTCTTGTAATTTTTTGTGAATTTACTCAGAATTTTTTGATAAATCACTAAGAATTTGCTGAATAATTTATAGAGAATTTTACGTGTAATTTACTGAGAAATTTCCTGAGTAATTTAGTGAGAATTTACTAAGTAATTTACTGAGTAATTTACAGAGAATTTACCAATAATTTACTGAGTAATTTACAGAGAATTTATCTAGTAATTTACTGATAAATTACTGAATGATTCACTCATTAATTTACTTGTAATTTACTGAGAATTTAAGGAGTAATTTATTGAGAATTTACTCAGTAATTTATTTAGAATTTATTAAATAATTTACTAAGAATTTACAGATAATTTACTACGTTATTTTCTTGGAATTTACAGAGTAATTTTCTAATAATTTACTGAGTAATTTACTAAGTAATTGACCCAGAATTTTTTGAGAACTTATCGATAATTAACTGAGTAATTTACAGAGAATTTACCGAGTAATTTTCTTGGGAATTTACTTAGTAATTTACAGATAAATTTAGTGAGTAATTCACCGAATAATTTACCATGAATTTACTTAGTAATTTATTTAGAATTTACTCAGTAAATTACTAAGAGTTTATTGAGAATTTGTTGAGTAATTTTCTAGGAACTTACCAATCATTTATGAAGCAATTTTCTGAGTAATTTATTTAGAATTTACTGTGAACTTAATGAGTAATTCACTCATAATTTATTGAGAATTTTCTAAGAATTTATTGAGTAATTCACCGATAATTAACTGAGTAATTTATAGAGAATTTATTGAAAATTTAACGGATAATTTATTGAGAATTTACAGACTAATTTGCTGAGTAATGTTTTAAAAAATTTCTGTGAATTTACTGAGTAATTTAACAAGAATTTATAAAAAAAATTCTAAGAATTTACTCATAATTTACTGAGTAATTCACAAAAAAATTTCTAATTATTTTCTAAGAATTTACACAGAATTTTCTAATTATTTACTGAATAATTTCCTGAGAATTTTGCGCGTAATTTATTGAGAATTTTACTAAGTAATTTAATGAGAATTTACTGAGTAATTTACTAAGAATCTACCGATAATTTACTGAGTAATTTATTGAGAATTTACTGCGAATTAACTAAGAAATTTACTGATAAATTGTTAAGTTCTTCATTGGGTAATTTAGTTGGAAATTACTAAATAATTTATTGAGAATTTACTGAGTAAGTTACTAAGAATGTATTGATAATTTACTTAGACTTTATGGATTAATTTATTGAGAATTTAGTAAGTAATTTACTTAGAATTTATTGAATAATTTACTGAGAATTTATAAAGTAATTTACTGAGATTTTACAGGAAATTCACTAATTAATGTTCGAATAGTTTACTGAGAATTAACAAAGTAATTCACAAATTTTTTTTTTGATAATTTTATGAGTAATTCACCAAGAATTTATACAGAATTTTTTGAGAATTTTCTTAGAATTTATTGAAAATTTTCTGAGCAATTTATTAAATAATTTACAGATAATTTACAAAGTAATTTATAGAGAATTTATTGAAAACTTAACGAGTAATTTATTGAAAATTTACTACGAATTTATGGAGTAATTTGCTGAATAATTTACTAAGAAATTACTTTGAATTTACCAAGAATTTATATAGAATTTTCTGAGAATTTATTGAGTAATTTACTCATAATTTACTGATTAATTCACAACAAAAAATTCTTGTAATTTTTTGTGAATTTACTCAGAATTTTCTGATAAATTACTAAGAATTTGCTAAATAATTTATAGAGAATTTTACGTGTAATTTACTGAGAAATTTCCTGAGTAATTTAGTGAGAATTTACTAAGTAATTTACTGAGTAATTTACAGAGAATTTACCAATAATTTACTGAGTAATTTACAGAGAATTTATCTAATAATTTACTGATAAATTACTGAATGATTCACTCATTAATTTACTTGTAATTTACAGAGAATTTAAGGAGTAATTTATTGAGAATTTACTCAGTAATTTATTTAGAATTTATTAAATAATTTACTAAGAATTTACAGATAATTTACTACGTTATTTTCTTGGAATTTACAGAGTAATTTTCTAGTAACTTACTAAGTAATTTACTAAGTAATTGACCCATAATTTTTTGAGAACTTATCGATAATTAACTGACTAATTTACAGAGAATTTATTGAGAATTTACCGAGTAATTTTCTTGGGAATTTACTTAGTAATTTACAGATAAATTTAGTGAGTAATTCACCGAATAATTTACTATGAATTTACTTAGTAATTCATTTAGAATTTACTTAGTAAATTACAAAGAGTTTATTGAGAATTTGTTGAGTAATTTTCTAGGAACTTACCAATCATTTATGAAGCAATTTACTGAGTAATTTATTTAGAATTTACTATGAACTTAATGAGTAAGTTACTCATAATTTATTGAGAATTTTCTTAGAATTTATTGAGTAATTCACTGATAATTAACTAATTAATTTATAGAGAATTTATTGAAAATTTAACGGATAATTTATTGAGAATTTACAGAGTACTTTGCTGAGTAATGTTTCAAAAAATTTCTGAGAATTTACTGAGTAATTTACCAAGAATTTATACAAAATTTTCAAAGAATTTACTCATAATTTACTGAGTAATTCACAAAAAAATTTCTAATGATTTTCTAAGAATTTACACAGAATTTTCTAATAATTTACTGAATAATTTTCTGAGAATTTTGCGTGTAATTTATTGAGAATTTTACTGAGTAATTTAATGAGAATTTACTGAGGAATTTACTAAGAATCTACCGATAATTTACTGAGTAATTTATTGAGAATTTACTGCGAATTAACTAAGAAATTTACTGATAAATTGTTAAGTTCTTCACTGGGTAATTTAGTTGGAAATTACTAAATAATTTATTGAGAATTTACTGAGTAAGTTACTAAGAATTTATTGATATTACTTAGACTTTATGGATTAATTTATTGAGAATTTAGTAAGTAATTTACTTAGAATTTATTGAATAATTTACTGAGAATTTATAAAGTAATTTACTGAGAATTTACAGAAAATTCACTAATTAATGTTCGAATAGTTTACTGAGAATTAACAAAGTAATTCACGAATTTTTTTTTGATAATTTTATGAGTAATTGACCAAGAATTTATATAGAGTTTTTTGAGAATTTTCTTAGAATTTATTGAAAATTTTCTGAGCAATTTATTAAATAATTTACAAAAAATTTACAGATAATTTACAACGTAATTTATAGAGAATTTATTGAAAACTTAACGAGTAATTTATTGAGAATTTACTACGAATTTATGGAGTAATTTGCCGAATAATTTACTAAGAAATTACTTTGAATTTACCAAGAATTTATATAGAATTTTCTGAGAATTTATTGAGTAATTTACTCATAATTTACTGATTAATTCACAACAAAAAATTCTTGTAATTTTTTGTGACTTTACTCAGAATTTTCTGATAAATTACTAAGAATTTGCTGAATAATTTATAGAGAATTTTACGTGTAATATGCTGAGAAATTTCCTGAGTAATTTAGTGAGAATTTACTAAGTAATTTACTGAGTAATTTATAGAGAATTTACCAATAATTTACTGAGTAATTTAAAAAGAATTTATCTAGTAATTTACTGATAAATTACTGAATGATTCACTCATTAATTTAATTGTAATGTATTGAGAATTTACTCAGTAATTTATTTAGAATTTATTAAATAATTTACTAAGAATTTACAGATAATTTACTGTGTTATTTTCTTGGAATTTACAGAGTAATTTTCTAATAATTTATTGAGTAATTTACTAAGTAATTGACTAAGAATTTTTTGAGAACTTATCGATAATTAACTGAGTAATTTACAGAAAATTTATTGAGAATTTACCCAGTAATTTACTGGGAATTTACTTAGTAATTTACAGATAAATTTAGTGAGTAATTCACCGAATAATTTACTATGAATTTACTTAGTAATTTATTTAGAATTTACTCAGTAAATTACAAAGAGTTTATTGAGAATTTGTTGAGTAATTTTCTAGGAACTTACCAATCATTTATGAAGCAATTTACTGTGTAATTTATTTAGAATTTACTGTGAACTTAATGAGTAATTTACTCATAATTTGTTGAGAATTTTCTTAGAATTTATTGAGTAATTCACCGATAATTAACTAAGTAATTTATAGAGAATTTATTGAAAATTTAACGGATAATTTATTGAGAATTTACAGAGTAATTTGCTGAGTAATGTTCTAAAAAATTTCTGAGAATTTAATGAGTAATTTACCAAGAATTTATACAAATTTTTCTAAGAATTTACTCATAATTTACTGAGTAATTCACAAAAAAATTTCTAATGATTTCTAAGAATTTACACAGAATTTTCTAATAATTTACTGAATAATTTTCTGAGAATTTTGTGTGTAATTTATTGAGAATTTACTGAGTAATTTACTAAGAATCTACCGATAATTTACTGAGTAATTTATTGAGAATTTACTGCGAATTAACTAAGAAATTTAATGATAAATTGTTAAGTTCTTCATTGGGTAATTTAGTTGGAAATTACTAAATAATTTATTGAGAATTTACTGAGTAAGTTACTAAGAATTTATTGATAATTTACTTAGACTTTATGGATTAATTTATTGAGAATTTAGTAAGTAATTTACTTAGAATTTATTGAATAATTTACTGAGAATTTATAAAGTAATTTACTGAGAATTTACAGGAAATTCACTAATTAATGTTTGAATAGTTTACTGAGAATTAACAAAGTAATTCACAAATTTGTTTTTGATAATTTTATGAGTAATTCACCAAGAATTTATATAGAATTTTTTGAGAATTTTATTAGAATTTATTGAAAATTTTCTGAGCAATTTATTAACTAATTTACAAAAAATTTACAGATAATTTACAACGTAATTTATAGATAATTTATTGAAAACTTAACGAGTAATTTATTGAGAATTTACTACGAATTTATGGAGTAATTTGCTGAATAATTACTAAGAAATTACTTTGAATTTATCAAGAATTTATATATAATTTTCTTAGAATTTATTGAGTAATTTACTCATAATTTAATGATTAATTCACAACAAAAAATTCTTGTAATTTTTTGTGAATTTACTCAGAATTTTCTGATAAATTACTAAGAATTTACTGAATAATTTATAGAGAATTTTACGTGTAATATGCTGAGAAATTTCCTGAGTAATTTAGTGAGAATTTACTAAGTAATTTACTGAGTAATTTATAGAGAATTTACCAATAATTTACTGAGTAATTTAAAAAGAATTTATCTAGTAATTTACTGATAAATTACTGAATGATTCACTCATTAATTTAATTGTAATTTATTGAGAATTTACTCAGTAATTTATATAGAATTTATTAAATAATTTACTAAGAATTTACAGATAATTTACTGTGTTATTTTCTTGGAATTTACAGAGTAATTTTCTAATAATTTATTGAGTAATTTACTAAGTAATTGACTAAGAATTTTTTGAGAACTTATCGATAATTAACTGAGTAATTTACAGAGAATTTATTGAGAATTTACCCAGTAATTTACTGGAAATTTACTTAGTAATTTACAGATAAATTTAGTGAGTAATTCACCGAATAATTTACTATGAATTTACTTAGTAATTTATTTAGAATTTACTCAGTAAATTCCAAAGAGTTTATTGAGAATTTGTTGAGTAATTTTCTAGGAACTTACCAATCATTTATAAAGCAATTTACTGTGTAATTTATTTAGAATTTACTGTGAACTTAATGAGTAATATACTCGTAATTTATTGAGAATTTTCTTAGAATTTATTGAGTAATTCACCGATAATTAACTAAGTAATTTATAGAGAATTTATTGAAAATTTAACAGATAATTTATTGAGAATTTATAGAGTAATTTGCTGAGTAATGTTTTAAAAAATTTCTGAGAATTTAATGAGTAATTTACCAAGAATTTATACAAAATTTTCAAAGAATTTACTCATAATTTACTGAGTAATTCACAAAAAAAATTCTAATGATTTTCTAAGAATTTATACAGAATTTTCTAATAATTTACTGAATAATTTTCTGAGAATTTTGCGCGTAATTTATTCAGAATTTACTGAGTAATTTACTAAGAATCTACCGATAATTTACTGAGTAATTTATTGAGAATTTACTGCGAATTAACTAAGAAATTTACTGATAAATTGTTAAGTTCTTCACTGGGTAATTTAGTTGGAAATTACTAAATAATTTATTGAGAATTTACTGAGTAAGTTACTAAGAATTTATTGATAATTTACTTAGACTTTATGGATTAATTTATTGAGAATTTAGTAAGTAATTTACTTAGAATTTATTGAATAATTTACTGAGAATTTATAAAATAATTTACTGAGAATTTACAGGAAATTCACTAATTAATGTTCGAATAGTTTACTGAGAATTAACAAAGTAATTCACGAATTTTTTTTTGATAATTTTATGAGTAATTCACCAAGAATTTATATAGATTTTTTTGAGAATTTTCTAAGAATTTATTGAAAATTTTCTGAGCAATTTATTAAATAATTTACAGATAATTTACAACGTAATTTATAGAGAATTTATTGAAAACTTAACGAGTAATTTATTGAGAATTTACTACGAATTTATTGAGTAATTTGCAGAATGATTTACTAAGAAATTACTTTGAATTTATCAAGTATTTATATAGAATTTTCTGAGAATTTATTGAGTAATTTACTCATAATTTACTGATTAATTCACAACAAAAAATTCTTGTAATTTTTTGTGAATTTACTCAGAATTCTCTGATAAATTACAAAGAATTTGCTGAATAATTTATAGAGAATTTTACGTGTAATTTACTGAGAAATTTCCTGAGAAATTTAGTGAGAATTTACTAAGTAATTTACTGAGTAATTTATAGAGAATTTACCAATAATTTACTGAGTAATTTAAAGAGAATTTATCTAGTGATTTACTGATAAATTACTGAATGATTCACTCATTAATTTACTTGTAATTTATTGAGAATTTACTCAGTAATATATTTAGAATTTATTAAATAATTTACTAAGAATTTACAGATAATTTACTGTGTTATTTTCTTGGAATTTACAGAGTAATTTTCTAATAATTTAGTGAGTAATTTACTAAGTAATTGACTCAGAATTTTTTGAGAACTTATCGGTAATTAATTGAGTAATTTACAGAGAATTTATTGAGAATTTACCCAGTAATTTACTGGGAATTTACGTAGTAATTTACAGATAAATTTAGTGAGTAATTCACTGAATAATTTACTATGAATTTACTTAGTAATTTATTTAGAATTTACTCAGTAAATTACTAAGAGTTTATTGAGAATTTGTTGAGTAATTTTCTAGGAACTTACCAATCATTTATGAAGCAATTTACTGAGTAATTTCTTTAGAATTTACTGTGAACTTAATGAGTAATTTACTCATAATTTATTGAGAATTTTTTTAGAATTTATTGAGTAATTCACCGATAATTAACTAAGTAATTTATAGAGAATTTATTGAAAATTCAACGGATAATTTATTGATAATTTACTGAGTAATTTGCTGATTAATATCTTACAAAATTTCTATGAATTTTGCTGAGTAATTTACCAAGAATTTATACAAAATTTTCTAAGAATTTACTCATAATTTACTGAGTAATTCACAAAAAAAATTTATAATGATTTTCTAAGAATTTACACAGAATTTTCTAATTATTTACTGAATAATTTTCTGAGAATTTTGAGTGTAATTTATTGAGAATTTTACTGAGTAATTTAATGAGAATTTATTGAGTAATTTACAAAGAATCTACCGATAATTTACTGAGTAATTTATATTGAATTTACTGCAAATTAACTAAGAAATTTACTGATAAATTGTTAAGTTCTTCACTGGGTAATTTTGTTGGAAATTACTAAATAATTTATTGAGAATTTACTGAGTAAGTTACTAAGAATTTAATGATAATTTACTTAGACTTTATGGATTAACTTGTTTGGAATTTAGTAAGTAATTTACTTAGAATTTATTGAATAATTTACTGATAATTTGTAAAGTAATTTACTGAGAATTTACAGGAAATTCACTAATTAATGTTCGAATAGTTTACGGAGAATTAACAAAGTAATTCACGAATTTTTTTTTGATAATTTTATGAGTAATTCACCAAGAATTTATACAGAATTTTTTGAGAATTTTCTTAGAATTTATTTAAAATTTTCTGAGCAATTTATTAAATAATTTACTGAAAATTTATAGATAATTTACTAAGTAATTTATAGAGAATTTATTGAAAACTTAACGAGTAATTTATTGAGAATTTACTACGAATTTATGGAGTAATTTGCTGAATAATTTACTAAGAAATTACTTTGAATTTACCAAGAATTTATATAGAATTTTCTGACCATTTATTGAGTAATTTACTGATTAATTCACAAAAAAAAATTCTTGTAATTTTTTGTGAATTTACTCATAATTTTCTGATAAATTACTAAGATTTTGCTGAACAATTTATAGAGAATTTTACGTGTAATTTACTGAGAAATTTCCTGAGTAATTTAGTGAGAATTTACTAAGTAATTTACTGAGTAATTTACAGAGAATTTACCAATAATTTACTGAGTAATTTACAGAGAATTTATCTAGTAGTTTACTGATAAATTACTGAATGATTCACTCATTAATTTACTTGTAATTTACTGAGAATTTAAGGAGTAATTTATTGAGAATTTACTCAGTAATTTATTTATAATTTATTAAATAATTTACTAAGAATTTACAGATAATTTACTACGTTATTTTCTTGGAATTTACAGAGTAATTTTCTAATAACTTACTATGTAATTTACTAAGTAATTGACCCATAATTTTTTGAGAACTTATCGATAATTAACTGACTAATTTACAGAGAATTTATTGAGAATTGACCGAGTAATTTTCTTGGGAATTTACTTAGTAATTTACAGATAAATTTAGTGAGTAATTCACCGAATAATTTACTATGAATTTACTTAGTAATTTATTTAGAATTTACTCAGTAAATTACTAAGCATTTATTGAGAATTTACTGAGAATTTGTTGAGTAATTTTCTAGGAACTTGCCAATCATTTATGAAGCAATTTACTGAGTAATTTATTTAGAATTTACTGTGAACTTAATGAGTAATTTACTCATAATTTATTGAGAATTTTCTTAGAATTTATTGAGTAATTCACTGATAATTAACTGAGCAATTTATAGAGAATTTATTGAAAATTTAACGGATAATTTATTGAGAATTTACAGAGTAATTTGCTAAGTAATGTTTTAAAAAATTTCAGTGAGTTTACTGAGTAATTTACCAAGAATTTATACAAAATTTTCTGAGAATTTACTCATAATTTACTGAGTAATTCACAAAAAAATTTCTAATGATTTTCTAAGAATTTACACAGAATTTTCTAATAGTTTACTGAATAATTTTTTGAGAATCTTGCGTGTAATTTATTGAGAATTTTACTGAGTAATTTACTAAGAATCTAACGATAATTTACTGAGAAATTTATTGAGAATTTACGGTGAATTGACTAAGAAATTTACTGATAAATTGTTAAGTTCTTCACTGGGTAATTTAGTTGGAAATTACTAAATAATTTATTGAGAATTTACTGAGTAAGTCACTAAGAATTTATTGATAATTTACTTAGACTTTATGGATTAATTTATTGAGAATTTTGTAAGTAATTTACTTAGAATTTATAAAGTTATTTACTGAGAATTTATAAAGTAATTTTCTGAGAATTTACAGGAAATTCACTAATTAATGTTCGAATAATTTAGTGAGAATTAACAAAGTAATTCACGGATTTTTTTTTTGATAATTTTATGAGTAATTCACCTAGAATTTATACAGAATTTCTTGAGAATTTTCTTAGAATTTATTGAAAATTTTCTGAGCAATTTATTTACAATTTATTAAATAATTTACCGAAAATTTACAGATAATTTACAAAGTAATTTATAGAGAATTCATTGAAAACTTAACGAGTAATTTATTGAGAATTTACTACGAATTTATGGAGTAATTTGCTGAATAATTTATTAACAAATTAATTTGAATTTACCAAGGATTTATATAGAATTTTCTGAGAATTTATTGAGTAATTTACTCATAATTTACTGATTAATTCACAAAAAAAAAAAATTTGTAATTTTTGGTGAATTTACTCAGAATTTTCGGATAAATTACTAAGAATTTGCTGAATAATTTATAGAGAATTTTACGTGTAATTTACTGAGAAATTTCCTGAGTAATTTACTGAGAATTTACTAAGTAATTTACTGAGTAATTTACAGAGAATTTACCAATAATTTACTGAGTAATTTACAGAGAATTTATCTAGTAATTTACTGATAAATTACTGAATGATTCACTCATTGATTTACTTGCAATTTACTGAGAATTTAAGGAGTAATTTATTGATAATTTACTCAGTAATTTATTTAGAATTTATTAAATAATTTACTAAGAATTTACAGATAATTTACTATGTTATTTTCTTGGAATTTACAAAGTAATTTTCTAATAATTTACTGAGTAATTTACTAAGTAATTGACCCAGAATTTTTTGAGAATTTATCGATAATTAACTGAGTAATTTACAGAGAATTTATTGAGAATTTACCGAGTAATTTTCTTGGGAATTTACTTAGTAATTTACAGATAAATTTAGTGAGTAATTCACCGAATAATTTACTATGAATTTACTTAGTAATTTATTTAGAATTTACTCAGTAAATTAGTAAGAGTTTATTGAGAATTTACTGAGAATTTGTTGAGTAATTTTCTAGGAACTTGCCAATCATTTATGAAGCAATTTACTGAGTAATTTATTGAGAATTTACTGTGAACTTAATAAGTAATTTACTCATAATTTATTGAGAATTTTCTTAGAATTTATTGAGTAATTCACCGATAATTAACTGAGCAATTTATAGAGAATTTATTTAAAATTTAACGGATAATTTATTGAGAATTTACAGAGTAATTTGCTGAGTAATGTTTTAAAAAATTTCAGTGAGTTTACTGAGTAATTTACCAAGAATTTATACAAAATTTTCTGAGAATTTACTCATAATTTTCTGAGTAATTCACAAAAAAATTTCTAATGATTTTCTAAGAATTTACATAGAATTTTCTAATAATTTACTGAATAATTTTCTGAGAATCTTGCGTGTAATTTATTGAGAATTTTACCGAGTAATTTAATGAGAATTTACTGAGTAATTTACTAAGAATCTACCGATAATTTACTAAGCAATTTATTGAGAATTTACGGGGAATTGACTAAGAAATTTACTGATAAATTGTTAAGTTCTTCACTGGGTAATTTAGTTGGAAATTACTAAATAATTTATTGAGAATTTACTGAGTAAGTCACTAAGAATTTATTGATAATTTACTTAGACTTTATGGATTAATTTATCGAGAATTTTGTAACTAATTTACTTAGAATTTATTGAATAATTTACTGAGAATTTATAAAGTTATTTACTGAGAATTTATAAAATAATTTACTGAGAATTTACAGGAAATTCACTAATTAATGTTCGAATAATTTAGTGAGAATTAACAAAGTAATTCACGGATTTTTTTTTGATAATTTTACGAGTAATTCACCTAGAATTTATCCAGAATTTCTTGAGAATTTTCTTAGAATTTATTGAAAATTTTCTGAGCAATTTATTTACAATTTATTAAATAATTTACTGAAAATTTACAGATAATTTACAAAGTAATTTATAGAGAATTCATTGAAAACTTAACGAGTAATTTATTGAGAATTTACTACGAATTTATGGAATAATTTGCTAAATAATTTATTATGAAATTAATTTGAATTTTATAAGGATTTATATAGAATTTTCTGAGAATTTATTGAGTAATTTACTCATAATTTAAAGATTAATTCACAAAAAAAAATTCTTGTAATTTTTTGTGAATTTACACAGAATTTTCTGATAAATTACTAAGAATTTGCTGAATAATTTATAGAGAATTTTACGTGTAATTTACTGAGAAATTTCCTGAGTAATTTAGTGAAAATTTACTAAGTAATTTACTGAGTAATTTACAGAGAATTTACCAATAATTTACTGAGTAATTTACTGAGAATTTATCTAGTAAATTACTGAATGATTCACTCATTAATTTACTTGTAATTTACTGAGAATTTAAGGAGTAATTTATTGAGAATTTACTCAGTAATTTATTTATAATTTATTAAATAATTTACTAAGAATTTACAGATAATTTACTGCGTTATTTTCTTGGTATTTGCAGAGTAATTTTCTAATAATTTACTGAGTAATTTACTAAGTAATTGACGCAGAATTTTTTGAGAACTTATCGATAATTAACTGAGTAATTTACAGAGAATTTATTGAGAATTTACCGAGTAATTTTCTTGGGAATTTACTTAGTAATTTACAGATAAATTTAGTGAGTAATTCACCGAATAATTTACTATGAATTTATTTACTAATTTATTTAGAATTTACTCAGTAAATTACTAAGAGTGTATTGAGAATTTACTGAGAATTTGTTGAGTAATTTTCTAGGAACTTGCCAATCATTTATGAAGCAATTTACTGAGTAATTTATTGAGAATTTACTGTGAACTTAATAAGTAATTTACTCATAATTTATTGAGAATTTTCTTAGAATTTATTGAGTAATTCACTGATAATTAACTAATTAATTTATAGAGAATTTATTGAAAATTTAACGGATAATTTATTGAGAATTTACAGAGTAATTTGCTGAGTAATGTTTTAAAAAATTTCAGTGAGTTTACTGAGTAATTTACCAAGAATTTATACAAATTTTTCTGAGAATTTACTCATAATTTACTGAGTAATTCACAAAAAAATTTCTAATGATTTTCTAAGAATTTACACAGAATTTTCTAATATTTTACTGAATAATTTTCTGAGAATCTTGCGTGTAATTTATTGAGAATTTTACTGAGTAATTTAATGAGAATTTACTGAGTAATTTACTAAGAATCTACCGATAATTTACTGAGCAATTTATTGAGAATTTACGGGGAATTGACTAAGAAATTTACTGATAAATTGTTAAGTTCTTCACTGGGTAATTTAGTTGGAAATTACTAAATAATTTATTGAGAATTTACTGAGTAAGTTACTAAGAATTTATTGATAATTTACTTAGACTTTATGGATTAATTTATTAAGAATTTTGTAAGTAATTTACTTACAATTTATTGAATAATTTACTGAGAATTTATAAAGTTATTTACTGAGAATTTACAGGAAATTCACTAATTAATGTTCGAATAATTTAGTGAGAATTAACAAAGTAAGTCACGAATTTTTTTTTGATAATTTTATGAGTAATTCACCAATAATTTATACAGAATTTCTTGAGAATTTTCTTAGAATTTATTGAAAATTTTCTGAGCAATTTATTTACAATTTATTAAATAATTTACAGAAAATTTACAGATAATTTACAAAGTAATTTATAGAGAATTCATTGAAAACTTAACGAGTAATTTATTGAGAATTTACTACGAATTTATGGAGTAAATTGCTGAATAATTTATTAAGAAATTAATTTGAATTTACCAAGGATTTATATAGAATTTTCTGAGAATTTTTTAAGTAATTTACTCATAATTTACAGATTAATTCACAAAAAAAAATTCTTGTAATTTTTTGTGAATTTACTCAGAATTTTCTGATAAATTACTAAGAATTTGCTGAATAATTTATAGAGAATTTTACGTGTAATTTACTGAGAAATTTCCTGAGTAATTTAGTGAGAATTTACTAAGTAATTTACAGAGAATTTATCTAGTAATTTACTGATAAATTACTGAATGATTCACTCATTGATTTACTTGCAATTTACTGAGAATTTAAGGAGTAATTTATTGATAATTTACTCAGTAATTTATTTAGAATTTATTAAATAATTTACTAAGAATTTACAGATAATTTACTGCGTTATTTTCTTGGAATTTACAGAGTAATTTTCTAATAATTTACTGAGTAATTTACTAAGTAATTGACCCAGAATTTTTTGAGAACTTATCGATAATTAACTGAGTAATTTACAGAGAATTTATTGAGAATTTACCGAGTAATTTTCTTGGGAATTTACTTAGTAATTTACAGATAAATTTAGTGAGTAATTCACCGAATAATTTACTATGAATTTACTTAGTAATTTATTTAGAATTTACTCAGTAAATTACTAAGAGTTTATTGGGAATTTACTGAGAATTTGTTGAGTAATTTTCTAGGAACTTGCCAATCATTTATGAAGCAATTTACTGAGTAATTTATTGAGAATTTACTGTGAACTTAATGAGTAATTTACTCATAATTTATTGAGAATTTTCTTAGAATTTATTGAGTAATTCACCGATAATTAACTGAGTAATTTATATAGAATTTATTGAAAATTTAACGGATAATTTATTGAGAATTTATAGAGAAATTACTGAGTAATGTTTTAAAAAATTTCAGTGAGTTTACTGAGTAATTTACCAAGAATTGATACAAAATTTTCTGAGAATTTACTCATAATTTACTAAGTAATTCACAAAAAAATTTCTAATGATTTTCTAAGAATTTACACAGAATTTTCTAATAATTTACTGAATAATTTTCTGACAATTTTGCGTGTAATTTATTGAGAATTTTACTAAGTAATTTAATGAGAATTTACTGAGTAATTTACTAAGAATCAACCGATAATTTATAGAGAATTTACGGTGAATTGACTAAGAAATTTACTGATAAATTGTTAAGTTCTTCACTGGGTAATTTAGTTGGAAATTACTAAATAATTTATTGAGAATTTACTTAGACTTTATGGATTAATTTATTGAGAATTTAGTAAGTAATTTACTTAGAATTTATTTAATAATTTACGGAGAATTTATAAAGTTATTTACTGAGAATTTATAAAGTAATTTACTGAGAATTTACAGAAAATTCACTAATTAATGTTCGAATAATTTAGTGAGAATTAACAAAGTAAGTCACGAATTTTTTTTTGATAATTTTATGAGTAATTCACCAAGAATTTATACAGAATTTCTTGAGAATTTTCTTAGAATTTATTGAAAATTTTCTAAGCAATTTATTTACAATTTATTAAATAATTTACCGAAAATTTACAGATAATTTACAAAGTAATTTATAGAGAATTCATTGAAAACTTAACGAGTAATTTATTGAGAATTTACTACGAATTTATGGAGTAATTAGCAGAATAATTTACTAAAAAATTACTTTGAATTTACCAAGAATTTATATAGAATTTTCTGAAAATTTATTGAGTAATTTACTCATAATTTACAGATTAATTCACAAAAAAAAATTCTTGTAATTTGTTGTGAATTTACTCAGAATTTTCTGATAAATTACTAAGAATTTGCTAAATAATTTATAGAGAATTTTGCATGTAATTTAGTGAGAATTTACTGAGTAATTTACAAAGAATTTACCAGTAATTTACAGAGAATTTATCTAGTAATTTACTGATAAATTACTGAATTATTCACTCATTAATTTACTTATAATTTACTGAGAATTTATGGAGTAATTTATTGAGAATTTACTCAGTAATTTATTTAGAATTTATTAAATAATTTACTAAGAATTTACAGATAATTTACTGCGTTATTTTCTTGGAATTTACAGAGTAATTTTCTAATAATTTACTAAGTAATTTACTAAGTAATTGAAAAAGAATTTTTTGAGAACGTATCGATAATTAACTGAGAAATTTACAGAGAATTTATTGAGAATTTACCGAGTAATTTACTGGAAATTTACTTAGTAATTTACAGATAAATTTAGTGAGTAATTCACCTAATAATTTACTATGAATTTACTTAGTAATTTATTCAGAATTTACTCAGTAAATTACTAAGAGTTTATTGAGAATTTACTGAGAATTTGTTGAGTAATTTTCTAGGAACTTACTAATCATTTATGAAGCAATTTGCTGAGTAATTTATTGAGAATTTACTGTGAACTTAATGAGTAATTTACTCATAATTTATTAAGAATTTTCTTAGAATTTATTGAGTAATTCACCGATAAATAACTAAGTAATTTATGGAGAATTTATTGAAAATTTAACGGATAATTTATTGAGAATTTTCAGAGTAATTTGCTGAGTAATGTTTTAAAAAATTTCTGTGAATTTACTGAGTAATTTACCAAGAATTTATACAAAATTTTCTGAGAATTTACCCATAATTTACTGAGTAATTCACAAAAAAATTTCTAATGATTTTGTAAGAATTTACACAGAATTTTCTAATAATTTACTGAATAATTTTCTGAGAATTTTGCGTGTAATTTATTTAGAATTTTACAGAGTAATTTAATGAGAATTTACTGAGTAATTTACTAAGATTCTACCGATAATTTACTGAGTAATTTATTGAGAATTTACAGCGAATTAACTAAAAAATTTACTGATAACTTGTTAACTTCTTCACTGGGTAATTTAGTTGGAAATTACTAAACAATTTATTGAGAATTTACTAAGTAAGTTACTAAGAATTTATTGATAATTTACTTAGACTTTATGGATTAATTTATTGAGAATTTAGTAAGTAATTTGCTTAGAATTTATTGAATAATTTACTAAGAATTTATAAAGTAAATTCACTGGGGATTTATAAAGTAATTTATTGAGAATTTACAGGAAATTCACTAATTAATGTTCGAATAATTTACTGAGAATTAACAAAGTAATTCACGAATTTTTTTTTGATAATTTTATGAGTAATTCACCAATAATTTATACATAATTTATTGAGAATTTTCTTAGAATTTATTGAAAATTTTCTGAGCAATTTATTTACAATTTATTAAATAATTTACTGAAAATTTACAGATAATTTACAAAGTAATTTATAGAGAATTTATTGAAAACTTAACGAGTAATTTATTGAGAATTTCCTACGAATTTATGGAGTAATTTGCTGAATAATTTACTAAGAAATTACTTTGAATTTACCAAGAATTTATATAGAATTTTCTGAAATTTATTGAGTAATTTACTCATAATTTACAGATTAATTCACAAAAAAAAATTCTTGTAATTTGTTGTGAATTTACTCAGAATTTTCTGGTAAATTACTAAGAATTTGCTGAATAATTTATAGAGAATTTTGCGTGTAATTTAGTGAGAATTTACTGAGTAATTTACAGAGAATTTACCAATAATTTGCTGAGTAATTTACAGAGAATTTATCTAGTAATTTACTGATAAATTACTGAATGATTCACTCATTAATTTACTTATAATTTACTGAGAATTTATGGAGTAATTTATTGACAATTTACTCAGTAATTTATTTAGAATTTATTAAATAATTTACTAAGAATTTACAGATAATTTACTGCGTTATTTTCTTGGAATTTACAAAGTAATTTTCTAATAATTTACTGAGTAATTTACTAAGTAATTGACACAGAATTTTTTGAGAACTTATCGATAATTAACTGAGTAATTTACAGAGAATTTATTGAGAATTTACCGAGTAATTTTCTTAGGAATTTACTTAGTAATTTACAGATAAATTTAGTGAGTAATTCACCGAATAATTTACTATGAATTTACTTAGTAATTTATTCAGAATTTACTCAGTAAATTACTAATAGTTTATTGAGAATTTACTGAGAATTTGTTGAGTAATTTTCTAGGAACTTACCAATCATTTATGAAGCAATTTGCTGAGTAATTTATTGAGAATTTACTGTGAACTTAATGAGTAATTTACTCATAATTTATTAAGAATTTTCCTAGAATTTATTAAGTAATTCACCGATAATTAACTGAGTAATTTATAGAGAATTTATTGAAAATTTAACGAATAATTTATTGAGAATTTTCAGAGTAATTTGCTGAGTAATGTTTTAAAAAAATTCTGTGAATTTACTGAGTAATTTACCAAGAATTTATTCAAAATTTTCTGAGAATTTACTCCTAATTTACTGAGTAATTCACAAAAAAATTTCTAATGATTTTCTAAGAATTCACACAGAATTTTCTAATAATTTACCGAATAATTTTCTGAGAATTTTGCATGTAATTTATTGAGAATTTTACTGAGTAATTTATTGAGAATTTACTGAGTAATTTACTGAGAATCTACCGATAATTTACTGAGTAATTTATTGAGAATTTACGGCGAATTCACTAAGAAATTTACTGATAAATTGTTAAGTTCTTCACTGGGTAATTTAGTTAGAAATTACTAAATAATTTATTGAGAATTTACTGAGTAAGTTACTAAGAATTTATTGATAATTTACTTAGACTTTATGGATTAATTTATTCAGAATTTAGTAAGTAATTTACTTAGAATTTATTGAATAATTTACTGAGAATTTATAAAGTAATTTACTGAGAATTTACAGGAAATTCACTAATTAATTTTTGAATAATTTAGTGAGAATTAACAAAGTAATTCACGAATTTTTTTTTTTGATAATTTTATGAGTAATTCACCAAGAATTTATACAGAATTTCTTGAGAATTTTCTTAGAATTTATTGAAAATTTTCTGAGCAATTTATTTACAATTTATTAAATAATTTACAGAAAATTTACAGATAATTTACAAAGTAATTTATAGAGAATTTATTGAAAACTTAACGAGTAATTTATTGACAATTTACTACGAATTTATGGAGTAATTTGCTGAATAATTTACTAAGAAATTACTTTGAATTTTCCAAGAATTTATACAGATTTTTCTTAGAATTTATTGAGTAATTTACTCATAATTTATTGATTAATTCACAAAAAAAAATTCTTGTAATTTTTTGTGAATTTACTCAGAATTTTCTGATAAATTACTAAGAATTTGCTGAATAATTTATAGAGAATTTTACGTGTAATTTAGTTAGAATTTGCTAAGTAATTTAGTGAGAATTTACTAAGTAATTTACTGAGTAATTTACATAGAATTTACCAATAATTTACTGAGTAATTTACAGAGAATTTATCTAGTAATTTGCTGATAAATTACTGAATAATTCACTCATTAATTTACTTGTAATTTACTGAGAATTTAAGGAGTAATTTATTTAGAAATTATTAAAAAATTTACTAAGAATTTAAAGATGATTTACAGCGTTATTTTCTTGGAATTTACAGTGTAATTTTCTAATAATTTACTGAGTAATTTACAGAGAATTTATTGTGAATGTACCGAGTAATTTTCTTGGGAATTTACTTAGTAATTTACAGATAAATTTAGTGAGTAATTCACCAAATAATTTACTATGAATTTACTAAGTAATTTATTTAGAATTTATTCAGTAAATTACTAAGAGTTTATTGAGAATTTACAGAGAATTTGTTGAGTAATTTTCTAGGAACTTGCCAATCATTTATGAAGCAATTTGCTGAGTAATTTATTGAGAATTTACTGTGAACTTAATGAGTAATTTACTCATAATTTATTGAGAATTTTCTTAGAATTTATTGAGTAATTCACCGATAATTAATTGAGTAATTTATAGAGAATTTATTGAAAATTTAACGGATAATTTATTGAGAATTTACAGAGTAATTTGCTGAGTAATGTTTTAAAAAATTTCTGTGAATTTACTGAGTAATTTACTGATAAATTGTTATTTCTTCACTGGGTAATTTAGTTGGAAATTACTAAACAATTTATTGAGAATTTACTGAGTAAGTTACTAAGAATTTATTGATAATTTACTTAGACTTTATGGATTAATTTATTGAGAATTTAGTAAGTAATTTGCTTAGAATTTATTGAATAATTTACTGAGAATTTATAAAGTAAATTTACTGAGAATTTATAAAGTAATTTACAGAGAATTTACAGGAAATTCACTAATTAATGTTCGAATAATTTAGTGAGAATTAACAAAGTAATTCACGAATTTTTTTTTGATAATTTTATGAGTAATTCACCAATAATTTATACATAATTTATTGAGAATTTTCTTAGAATTTATTAAAAATGTTCTGAGCAATTTATTTACAATTTATTAAATAATTTACTGAAAATTTACAGATAATTTACAAAGTAATTTATAGAGAATTTATTGAAAACTTAACGAGTAATTTATTGAGAATTTACTACGAATTTATGGAGTAATTTGCTGAATAATTTACTAAGAAATTACTTTGAATTTACCAAGAATTTATATAGAATTTTCTAAAAATTTATTGAGTAATTTACTCATAATTTACTGATTAATTCAAAAAAAAAATTTCTTGTAATTTTTTGTGAATTTACTCAGAATTTTCTGATAAATTACTAAGAATTTGCTGAATAATTCATAGAGAATTTTTCGTGTAATTTAGTGAGAATTTGCTAAGTAATTTACTGAGTAATTTACAGAGAATTTTCCAATAATTTACTGAGTAGTTTACTGATAAATTACTGAATGATTCACTCATTAATTTCCTTATAATTTACTGAGAATTTATGGAATAATTTATTGAGAATTTTACTGAGTAATTTAATGAGAAATTACGAAGTAATTTACTAAGAATCTACCGATAATTTACTGAGTAATTTATTGAGAATTTACAGCGAATTGACTAAGAAATTTACTGATAAATTGTTAAGTTCTTCACTGGGTAATTTAGTTGGAAATTACTAAATAATTTATTGAGAATTTACTGAGTAAGTTACTAAGAATTTATTGATAATTTACTTAGACTTTATGGATTAATGTATTGAGAATTTAGTAAATAATTAACTTAGAATTTATTGAATAATTTACTGAGAATTTATAAAGTAATTTACTGAGAATTTACAGGAAATTCACTAATTAATGTACGAATAATTTACTGTGAATTAACAAAGCAATTCACGAATTTTTTTTTGATAATTTTATGAGTAATTCACCAAGAATTTATACGGAATTTATTGAGAATTTTCATAGAATTTATAGAAAATTTTCTGAGCAATTTATTTACAATTTGTTAAATAATTTACAGAAAATTACAGATAATTTACAAAGTAATTTATAGAGAATTTATTGAATACTTAACGAGTAATTTATTGAGAATTTACTACGAATTTATGGAGTCATTTGCTGAATAATTTACTAAGAAATTACTTTGAATTTACCAAGAATTTATATAGAATTTTCTGAGAATTTATTGAGTCATTTACTCATAATTTATTGATTAATTCAGAAAAAAAAATTCTTGTAATTTTTTGTGAATTTACTCAGAATTTTCTGGTAAATTACTAAGAATTTGCTGAATAATTTATAGAGAATTTTATGTGTAATTTAGTGAGAATTTGCTAAGTAATTTACTGAGTAATTTACAGAGAATTTACCAATAATTTACTGAGTAATTTACAGAGAATTTATCTAGTAATTTACTGATAAATTACTGAATGATTCACTCATTAATTTACTTGTAATTTACTGAGAATTTAAGGAGTAATTTATTGAGAATTTACTCAGTAATTTATTTAGAATTTATTAAATAATTTACTAAGAATTTAAAGATGATTTACGGCGTTATTTTCTTGGAATTTACAGAGTAATTTTCTAATAATTTACTGAGTAATTTACTAAGTAATTGACTCACAATTTTTTGAGAACTTATCGATAATTAACTGAGTAATTTACAGAAAATTTATTGTGAATGTACCGAGTTATTTTCTTGGGAATTTACTTAGTAATTTACAGAAAAATTTAGTGAGTAATTCACCGAATAATTTACTTTGAATTTACTAAGTAATTTATTTAGAATTTACTCAGTAAATTACTAAGAGTTTATTGAGAATTTACTGAGAATTTGTTGAGTAATTTTCAAGGAACTTACCAATCATTTATGAAGCAATTTACTGAGTAATTTATTGAGAATTTACTGTGAACTTAATGAGTAATTTACTCATAATTTATTGAGGATTTTCTTAGAATTTATTGAGTAATTTATAGTGAATTTATTTAAAATTTAACGGATAATTTATTGAGAATTTGCAGAGTAATTTTCTGAGTAATGTTTTAAAAAATTTCTGTGAATTTACGGAGTAATTTACCAAGAATTTATACAAATTTTTCTGAGAATTTACTCATAATTTACTGAGTAATTCACAAAAAAATTTCTAATGTTTTCCTAAGAATTTACACAGAATTTTCTAATAAATTACTGAATAGTTTTTTGAGAATTTTGCGTGTAATTTATTGAGAATGTACCGAGGAATTTTCTTGGGAATTTACTTAGTAATTTACAAATAATTTTACTGAGTAATTCACCGAATAATTTACCATTAATTTACTTAGTAATTTACTTAGAATTTACTCAGTAAATTACTAAGAGTTTATTGAGAATTTACTGAGAATTTGTTGACTTATTTTCCAGGAACTTACCAATCATTTATGAAGCAATTTACTGAGTAATTTATTGAGAATTTACTGTGAACTTAATGAGCAATTTACTCATAATTTGTTGAGAATTTTCTTAGAATTTATTGAGTAATTCACCGATAATTAACTGAGTAATTTATAGAGAATTTATTGAAAATTTAACGGATAATTTATTGAGAATTTACAGAGTAATTTGCTGAGTAATGTTTTAAAAAAATTTTGTGAATTTACTGAGTAATTTACCAAGAATTTATACAAAATTTTCTGAGAATTTACTCATAATTTACTGAGTAATTCACAAAAAAAATTATAATGATTTTCTAAGAATGTACACAGAATTTTCTAATAATTTTCTGAGAATTTTGCGTGTAATTTATTGAGAATTTACAGAGTAATTTACTAAGAATCTACCGATAATTTACTGAGTAATTTATTGAGAATTTACAGCGAATTCACTAAGAAATTTACTGATAAATTGTTAAGTTCTTCACTGGGTAATTTAGTTGGAAATTACTAAATAATTTATTGAGAATTTACTGAGTAAGTTACTAAGAATTTATTGATAATTTACTTAGACTTGATTGATTAATTTATTCAGAATTTAGTAAGTAATTTACTTAGAATTTATTGAATAATTTACTGAGAATTTATAAAGTAATTTACTGAGAATTTACAGGAAATTCACTAATTAATGTTCGAATAATTTACTGTGAATTAACAAAGTTATTCACGAATTTTTTTTTGATAATTTTATGAGTAATTCACCAAGAAGTTATACAGAATTTATTGAGAATTTTCTTAGAATTTATTGAAAATTTTCTGAGCAATTTATTTACAATTTATTAAATAATTTGCTGAAAATTTTCAGATAATTTACAAAGTAATTTATAGAGAATTTATTGAAAACTTAACGAGTAATTTATTGAGAATTTACTACGAATTTATGGAGTCATTTGCTGAATAATTTACTAAGAAATTACTTTGAATTTACCAAGAATTTATATAGAATTTTCTGAGAATTTATTGAGTCATTTACTCATAATTTATTGATTAATTCAGAAAAAAAAATTCTTGTAATTTTTTGTGAATTTACTCAGAATTTTCTGATAAATTACTAAGAATTTGCTGAGTAATTCATAGAGAATTTTACGTGTAATTTAGTGAGAATTTGCTAACTAATTTACTGAGTAATTTACAAAGAATTTTCCAATAATTTACTGAGTAATTTACAGAGAATTTACCTAGTAATTTACTGATAAATTACTGAATGATTCACTCATTAATTTCCTTATAATTTACTGAGAATTTATGGAGTAATTTATTGGGAATTTACTCTGTAATTTATTTAGAATTTATTAAATAATTTACAATGAATTTACAGATAATTTACTGCGTTATTTTCTTGGAATTTACAGAGTAATTTTCTAATAATTTACTGAGTAATTTACTAAGTAATTGGCACAGAATTTTTTGAGAACTTTTCGATAATAAACTGAGTAATTTATAGAGAATTTACCGAGTAATTTACTGGGAATTTACTTAGTAATTTACAGATAAATTTAGTGAGTAATTCACCGAATAATTTACTATGAATTTACTTAGTAATTTATTTAGAATTTACTCAGTAAATTACTAAGAGTTTATTGAGAATTTGTTGAGTAATTTTCTAGGAACTTACCAATCATTTATGAAACAATTTACTGCGTAATTTATTGAGAATTTACTGTGAACTTAATGAATAATTTACTCATAATTTATTAAGAATTTTCTTAGAATTTATTGAGTAATTCAACGATAATTGACCGAGTAATTTATAGAGAATTTATTGAAAATTTAACGGATAATTTACTGAGAATTTACAGAGTAATTTGTTGAGTAATGTTTTAAAAAATTTCTGTGAATTTACTAAGTAATTTACCAAGAAATTATACACAATTTTCTGAGAATTTACTCATAATTTACTTAGTAATTGACAAAAAAATTTGTAATGATTTTCTAAGAATTTACTCCGAATTTTCTAATAATTTACCGAATAATTTTCTGAGAATTTTGCGTGTAATTTATTGAGAATTTTACTGAGTAATTTAATGAGAATTTACAGATTAATTAACTAAGAATCTACCGATAATTTACTGAGTAATTTATTGAGAATTTACTGCGAATTGACTAAGAAATTTACTGATACATTGTTAAGTTCTTCACTGGGTAATTTAGTTAGAAATTATTAAATAATTTATTGAGAATTTACTGAGTAAGTTACTAAGAATTTATTGATAATTTACTTAGACTTTATGGATTAATTTATAGAGAATTTAGTAAGTAATTTACTTAGAATTTATTGAATAATTTAATGAGAATTTATAAAGTAATTTACTGAGAATTTATAAAGTAATTTACTGAGAATTTACAGGAAATTCACTAATTAATGTTCGAATAATTTACTGTGAATTAACAAAGTAATTCACGATTTTTTTTTTGATAATTTTATGAGTAATTCACCTAGAATTTATACAAAATTTATTGAGAATTTTCTTAGAATTTATTGAAAATTTTCTGAGCAATTTATTTACAATTTATTAAATAAATTACTGAAAATTTACAGATAATTTACAAAGTAATTTATAGAGAATTTATTGAGAATTTACTACGAATTTATGGAGTAATTTGCTGAATAATTTACTAAGAAATTACTTTGAATTTACCAAGAATTTATACAGAATTTTCTGAAAATTTATTGAGTAATTTACTCATAATTTACTGATTAATTCAGAAAAAAAATTCTTGTAATTTTTCGATAATTTACTCAAAATTTTCTAATAGATTACTAAGAATTTGCTGAATAATTTATAGAGAATTTTACGTGTAATTTAGTGAGAATTTACTAAGTAATTTACTGAGTAATTTACAGAGAATTTACCAATAATTTACAGAGAATTTATCTAGTAATTTACTGATAAATTACTTAATGATGCACATATTAATTTACTTGTAATTTACTGAGAATTTAAGGAGTAATTTATTGAGAATTTACTCAGTAATTTATTTTGATTTTATTAAATAATTTACTAAGAATTTACAGATAATTTACTGCGTTATTTTCTTGGAATTTACAAAGTAATTTTCTAATAATTTACTGAGTAATTTACTAAGTAATTGACACATAATTTTTTGAGAACTTATCGATAATTAACTGAGTAATTTAAAGAGAATTTATTGAGAATTTACCGAGTAATTTACTGGGAATTTACTTAGTAATTTACAGATAAATTTAGTGAGTAATTCACCAAATAATTTACTATGAATTTACTTAGTAATTTATTTAGAATTTACTCAGTAAATTACTAAGAGTTTATTGAGAATTTACTGAGAACTTGTTGAGTAATTTTCGAGGAACTTACCAATCATTTATGAAGCAATTTACTGAGTAATTTATTGAGAATTTACTGTGAACTTAATGAGTAATTTACTCATAATTTATTGAGAATTTTCTTAGAATTTATTGAGTAATTCACCGATAATTAACTGAGTAATTTGTAGAGAATTTATTGAAAATTTAACAGATAATTTATTGAGAATTTACAGAGTAATTTGCTGAGTAATGTTTTAAAAAATTTCTGTGAATTTACTGAGTAATTTACTAAGAATTTATACAAAATTTTCTGGGAATTTACTCATAATTTACTGAGTAATTCACAAAAAAATTTCTAATGATTTTCTAAGAATTTACACAGAATTTACTAAGAATTTACTGAATAATTTTCTGAGAATTTTGCGTGTAATTTATTGAGAATTTTACTGAGTGATTTCATGAGAATTTACTGAGTATTTTATTGAGAATTTACTGCGAATTGACTAAGAAATTTACTGATAAATTGTTAAGTTCTTCACTGGGTAATTAAGTTGGAAATTACTAAATAATTTATTGATAATTTACTGAGTAAATTACTAAGAATTTATTGATAATTTACTTACACTTTATGGATTAATTTATTGAGAATTTAGTAAGTAATTTACTTAGAATTAATTGAATAATTTACTGAGAATTTATAAAGTAATTTATTGAGAAATTACAGGAAATTCACTAATTAATGTTCGAATAATTTAGTGAGAATTAACAAAGTAATTCACGAATTTTTTTTTGATAATTTTATGAGTAATTCACCAAGAATTTATACAGAATTTATTGAGAATTTTCATAGAATTTATTGAAAATTTTCTGAGCAATTTATTTACAATTTATTAAATAATTTACTGAAAAATTATAGATAATTTACAAAGTAATATATAGAGAATTTATTGAAAACTTAACGAGTAATTTATTGAGAATTTACTACGAATTTATAGAGTCATTTGCTGAATAATTTACTAAGAAATTACTTTGAATTTACCAAGAATTTATATAGAATTTTCTGAGAATTTATTGAGTAATTTACTCATAATTTACTAGTCAATTCACAAAAAAAAATTCTTGTAATTTTTTGTGAATTTACTCAGAATTTTCTGATAAATTACTAAGAATTTGCTGAATAATTTATAGAGAATTTTACGTGTAATTTACTGAGAAATTTCCTGAGTAATTTAGTGAGAATTTACTAAGTAATTTACTGAGTAATTTACAGAGAATTTACCAATAATTTACTGAGTAATTTACAGAGAATTTATCTAGTAATTTACTGATAAATTACTGAATGATTCACTCATTAATTTACTTGTAATTTACTGAGAATTTAAGGAGTAATTTATTGAGAATTTACTCAGTAATTTATTTTGAATTGATTAAATAATTCACTAAGAATTTACAGATAATTTACTGCATTATTTTCTTGGAATCTACAAAGTAATTTTCAAATAATTTACTGAGTAATTTACTAAGTAATTGACACAGAATTTTTTGAGAACTTATCGATAATTAACTGAGTAATTTACAGAGAATTTATTGAGAATTTACCGAGTAATTTTCTGGGAATTTACTTAATAATTTACAGATAAATTTGGTGAGTAATTCACAGAATACTTTACTATGAATTTACATAGTAATTTATTTAGAATTAACTCAGTAAATTACTAAGAGTTTATTGAGAATTTACTAAGAATTTGTTGAGTAATTTTCTAAAAACTTACCAATCATTTATGAAGCAATTTACTGAGTAATTTATTGAGAATTTACTGTGAACTTAATGAGTAATTTACTCACAATTTATTGAGAATTTTCTTAGAATTTATTGAGTAATTCACCGATAATTAACTGAGTAATTTGTAGAGAATTTATTGAAAACTTAACGGATAATTAATTGAGAATTTACAGAGTAATTTGCTGAGTAATGTTTTAAAAAATTTCTGTGAATTTACTGAGTAATTTACTAAGAATTTATACAAAATTTTCTGAGAATTTACTCATAATTTACTGAGTAATTCACAAAAAAATTTCTAATGATTTTCTAAGAATTTACACAGAATTTACTACGAATTTACTGAATAATTTTCTGAGAATTTTGCGTGTAATTTATTGAGAATTTTACTGAGTAATTTCATGAGAATTTACTGAGTAATTTATTGAGAATTTACTGCGAATTGACTAAGAAATTTACTGATAAATTGTTAAGTTCTTCACTGGGTAATTAAGTTGGAAATTGCTAAATAATTTATTGAGAATTTACTGAGTAATTTACTAAGAATTTATTGATAATTTACTTAGACTTTATGGATTAATTTATTGAGAATTTAGTAAGTAATTTACTTAGAATTTATTGAGTAATTTACTGAGAATTTACAGGAAATTCACTAATTAATGTTCGAATAATTTACTGTGAATTAACAAAGTAATTCACAATTTTTTTTTTTGATAATTTTATGAGTAATTCACCAAGAATTTATACAGAATTTATTGAGAATTTTCATAGAATTTATTGAAAATTTTCTAAGCAATTTATTTACAATTTATTAAATAATTTATTTAAAATTTACAGATAATTTACAAAGTAATATATAGAGAATTTATTGAAAACTTAACGAGTAATTTATTGAGAATTTACTACGAATTTATGGAATAATTTGCTGAATAATTTACTAAGAAATTACTTTGAATTTACCAATAATTTATATAGAATTTTTTGAGAATTTTTTGAGTAATTTATTCATAATTTACTGGTCAATTCACAAAAAAAATTTCTTGTAATTTTTTTGTGAATTTACTCAGAATTTTCTGATAAATTACTAAGAATTTGCTGAATAATTTACAGAGAATTTTACGTGTAATTTACTGAGAAATTTCCTGAGTAATTTAGTGAGAATTTACTAAGTAATTTACTGAGTAATTTACAGAGAATTTGCCAATAATTTACATAGTAATTTACTGATAAATTACTGAATGATTCACTCATTAATTTACTTGTAATTTACTGAGAATTTAAGGAGTAATTTATTGAGAATTTACTCAGTAATTTATTTAGAATTTATTAAATAATTTACTAAGAATTTACAGATAATTTACTGCGTTATTTTCTTGGAATTTACAAAGTAATTTTCTAATAATTTACTTAGTAATTTACTAAGTAATTGACTCAGAATTTTTTGAGAACTTATCGATAATTAATTGAGTAATTTACAGAGAATTTATTGAGAATTTACCAAATAATTTACTGGGAATTTACTTAATAATTCACAGATAAGTTTAGTGAGTAATTCACCGAATAATTTACTATGAATTTACTTAGTAATTTATTTAGAATTTACTCCGTAAATTACTAAGAGTTTATTGAGAATTTACTGAGAATTTGTTGAGTAATTTTCTAGGAACTTACCAATCATTTATGAAGCAATTTACTGAGTAATTTATTGAGAATTTACTGTGAACTTAATGAGTAATTTACTCAAAATTTATTGAGAATTTTCTTAGAATTTATTGAGTAATTCACCGATAATTAACTGAGTAATTTATAGAGAATTTATTGAAAATTTAACGGATAATTTATTGAGAATTTACAGAGTAATTTGCTGAGTAATGTTTTAAAAAATTTCTGTGAATTTACTGAGTAATTTACCAAGAATTTATACAAAGTTTTCCGAGAATTTACTCATAATTTTCTGAGTAATTTACAAAAAAATTTCTAATGATTTTCTAAGAATTTACACAGAATTTACTACGAATTTACTGAATAATTTTCTGAGAATTTTGCGTGTAATTTATTGAGAATTTTATTGAGTAATTTAATGAGAATTTACTGAGTAATTTACTAAGAATCTACCGATAATTTACTGAGAAATTTATTGAGAATTTACTGCGAATTGACTAAGAAATTTACTGATAAATTGTTAAGTTCTTCACTGGGTAATTTAGTTGGAAATTACTAAATAATTTACTGAAAATTTACTGAGTAAGTTACTAAGAATTTATTGATAATTTACTTAGACTTTATGGATTAATTTATTGAGAATTTAGTAAGTAATTTATTTAGAATTTATTGAATAATTTACTGAGAATTTATAAAATAATTTACTGAGAATTTACAGGAAATTCACTAATTAATGTTTGAATAATTTACTGTGAATTAACAAAGTAATTCACGAATTTTGTTTTTGAAAATTTTATGAGTAATTCACCAAGAATTTATACAGAATTTCTTGGGAAATTTCTTAGAATTTATTGACAATTTTCTGAGCAATTTATATAAAATTTATTAAATAATTTACTGAAAATTTACAGATAATTTACAAAGTAATTTATAAAGAATTTATTGAAAACTTAACGAGTAATTTATTGAGAATTTACCATGAATTTATGGAGTAATTTGCTGAATAATTTACTAAGAAATTACTTTTAATTTACCAAGAATTTATATAGAATTTTCCGAGAATTTGTTCAGTAATTTACTCATAATTTACTAGTTAATTCACACACAAAAATGCTTGTAATTTTTTGTGAATTTACTCAGAATTTTCTGATAAATTACTAAGAATTTGCTGAATAATTTATAGAGAATTTTACGTGTATTTTTCTGAGAAATTTCCTGTGTAATTTAGTGAGAATTTACTAAGTAATTTACTGAGTAATTTACAGAGAATTTACCAATAATTTACTGAGTAATTTACAGAGAATTTATCTAGTAATTTACTGATAAATTACTGAATGATTCACTCATTAATTTACATGTAATTTACTGAGAATTTAAGGAGTAATTTATTGAGAATTTATTTAGTAATTTATTTAGAATTTATTAAATAATGTACTAAGAATTTACAGATAATTTACTACGTTATTTTCTTGGAATTTACAAAGTAAGTAATTTATTAATTTATTCAGAATTTAGTAAGTAATTTTTTTAGAATTTATTGAATAATTTACGGAGAATTTATAAAGTAATTTACTGAGAATTTACAGGAAATTCACTAATTAATGTTCGAATAATTTACTGAGAATTAACAAAGTAATTCACGAATTTTTTTTTTGATAATTTTGTGAGTAATTCACCAAGAATTTATACAGAATTTCTTGAGAATTTTCTTAGAATTTAATGAAAATTTTCTGAGCAATTTATTTACAACTTATTAAATAATTTACTGAAAATTTACAGATAATTTACAAAGTAATTTATAGAGAATTTATTGAAAACTTAATGAGTAATTTATTGAGAATTTACTACGAATTTATGGAGTAATTTGCTGAATAATTTACTAAGAAATTACTTTGAATTTACCAAGAATTTATATATAATTTTCTAAAAATTTATTGAGTAATTTACTCATAATTTACTGGTTAATTCACAAAAAAAAAAAATCTTGTAATTTTTTGTGAATTTACTCAGAATTTTCTGATAAATTACTAAGAATTTGCTGAATAATTTATAGAGAGTTTTACGTTTAATTTTTTGAGAAATTTCCTGAGTAATTTTTTGAGAATTTACTAGGTAATTTACAGAGAATTTACCAATAATTTACTGAGTAATTTACAGAGAATTTATGAAGTAATTTACTGATAAATTACTGAGTGATTCACTCATTAATTTACTTGTAATTTACTGAGAATTTAAGCAGTAATTTATTGAGAATTTACTCTGTAATTTATTTAGAATTTATTAAATAATTTACTAAGAATTTACAGATAATTTACTGCGTTATTTTCTTGGAATTTACAAAGTAATTTTCTAATAATTTACTGAGTAATTTACTAAGTAATTGACTCAGAATTTTTTGAGAACTTATCGATAATTAACTGAGTAATTTACAGAGAATTTATTGAGAATTTACCGAGTAATTTACTGGGAATTTACTTAATAATTTACAGATAAATTTAGTGAGTAATTCACTGAATAATTTACTATGAATTTGCTTTGTAATTTATTTAGAATTTACTCCGTAAATTACTAAGTGTTTATTGAGAATTTACTGAAAATTTGTTGAGTAATTTTCTAGGAACTTACCAATCATTTATGAAGCAATTTACTGAGTAATTTATTGAGAATTTACTGTGAACTTAATGAGTAATTTACTCATAATTTACTGAGAATTTTCTTAGAATTTATTGAGTAATTCACCGATAATTAACTGAGTAATTTATAGAGAATTTATTGAAAATTTAAGGGATAATTTATTAAGAATTGACAGAGTGATTTGCTGAGTAATGTTTTAAAAAATTTCTGTGAATTTACTGAGTAATTTACCAAGAATTTATACAAAATTTTCAGAGAATTTACTCATATTTTACTGAGTAATTCACAACAAAATTTCTAATGATTTTCTAAGAATTTACCCAGAATTTACTACGAATTTACTGAATAATTTTCTGAGAATTTTGCGTGTAATTTATAGAGAATTTTACTGAGTAATTTAATGAGAATTTACAGAGTAATTTACTAAGAATCTAACGATAATTTACTGAGTAATTTATTGAGAATTTACTGCAAATCGACTAAGAAATTTACTGATAAATTGTTAAGTTCTTCACTGGGTAATTAAATTGGAAATTACTAAATAATTTATTGAGAATTTACTGAGTAAGTTACTAAGAATTTATTGATAATTTACTTAAAATTGATGGATTAATTTATTGAGAATTTAGTAAGTAATTTACTTAGAATTTATTGAATAATTTACTGAGAATTTATAAAGTAATTTACTGAGAATTTACAGGAAATTCACTAATTAATGTTCGAATAATTTACTGAGAATTAACAAAGTAATTCATGAATTTGCGAATTCTTTTAATTTTTTGTGAATTTACTCAGAATTTTCTGCTAAATTACTAAGAATTTGCTGATTAATTTATAGAGAATTTTACGTGTAATTTAGTGAGAATTTGCTAAGTAATTTACTGAGTAATTTCCAGAGAATTTACTGTGTAATTTACGGAGAATTTATCTAGTAATTTGCTGATAAATTACTGAATGATTCACTCATTAATTTACTTGTAATTTACTGAGAATTTAAGGAGTAATTTATTGAGAATTTACTCAGTAATTTATTTAGAATTTATTAAATAATGTACTAAGAATTTACAGATAATTTACTGCGTTATTTTCTTGAAATTTACAAAGTAATTGACTCAGAATTTTTTGAGAACTTATCGATAATTAACTGAGTGATTTTCAGAGAATTTATTTAGAATTTACCGAGTAATTTACTGGGAATTTACTTAGTAATTTACAGATAAATTTAGTGTGTAATTCACCGAATAATTTACTATGAATTTACTTAGTAATTTATTTAGAATTTACTCCGTAAATTACTAAGAGTTTATTGAGAATTTACTGAGAATTTATTGATTAATTTTCTAGGAACTTACCAATCATTTATGAAGCAATTTACTGAGTAATGTATTGAGAATTTACTGTGAACTTAATGAGTAATTTACTCATAATTTATTAAGTATTTTCTTAGAATTTATTGAGTAATTCACCAATAATTAACTGAGTAATTTATAGAGAATTTATTGAAAATTTATCGGATAAATTATTGAGAATTTACAGAGTAATTTGCTGAGTAATGTTTTAAAAATTTTTTGTGAATTTACTGAGTAATTTACCAAGAATTTATACAAAATTGTCTGAGAATTTACTCATAATTTTCTGAGTAATTCACAAAAAAATTTCTAATGATTATCTAAGAATTTACACAGAAATTACTACGAATTTACTGAATAATTTTCTGGGAATTTTGCATGTAATTTATTGAGAATTTTACTGAGTAATTTAATGAGAATTTACAGAGTAATTTACTGTAACGCCCTCAAAATAATAACATTAAACCCATCAATATAAACATACATTTATATACAAAAGATCCACATTCCCTCAAATAATCAGAGTACTTCATTACAAAAGTATTACACGTTAACAACAAAAGTAAATGCCCTACGGGCTTACAGCTTTCCAAGTTATCACTTGGTTACAAAATAGAGTATTAACTCGGTTACACATTAAGCCCTTGGCTTGAATTTACATGTAATACATCAAAAGGAAAATAAGGCAACAAAAGTATGTCTTGTCCCTAGCCTCCCAAGCTATGTCCTTAGAGGTGACATGCAACCTGTACCTGAAAATGATGTTCCCATATAGGGTGAGCCACAGCCCAGTAGAAATATACTAAACCGACTATGAACAATGTCTAAAAGATTAGCAACAGATAGATGGTCAATACTTACATCTCCATTTACATCTTAATAAAATTCCAAGACAGCCAAGTCTATGTTACAATTCGCTTTTCATTTTCCATTCAACTTTGAGTTTGAAAACAAGGCTCAGTACTCTGGCCAAAACATTTGATGAGATTATAGTTCATCACTAGAACACTTTCGAAATCCAAGGTGGATACACATTTTGGTGTTGTATCAATAACACATAAATTACTTCCATACTTCGCAAACAATGATGATATACATTTTAGTGTTATATCAAATCAAACAAACTTTTCAATGGATAAGCATATGAGCTGTATCAACACTTCAATAGATAAACATATGAGCTATATCAATACTTCAACAGATAAGCATATGAGCTGTATCAATACTTCAACAGATAAGCATATGAGCTGTATCAATACTTCAACAGATAAGCATATGAGCTATATCAATACTTCAACAGATAAGCATATGAGCTATATCAATACTTCAATACCCGGTTTAGAGGTACATCCCCCATCTTCCCCTAAACCATTAACCGGTTTAGAGGTACATCCCCCATCTTCCCCTAAACCGTGGAGTACATCCCCCATCTCCTCCCATACACAAGTAATGCATATAAACACAGAATCACATACGCAATCAATCAATACATAAAATTAATGTATTCTATCAACCGTCATACTCTATGACACATCCAATTGATTAATTTTAGTTTGCCTAATCATCATGCATTGTCTACAACAATCAACACTACCCTCCACCGGTAGTCCAAAGCCATTATTTCTAAACAGGAAGTAAATGCACAAATGGATAATATATCAACATTTCAACTAGGTGAGCAATAAATGACTCAACTACACCCTTTAGTCCCATACATTCCCAGTTTCAACATTCTCAGTTCAATTCCTTATTTTCTCTAATTAATTATATACATTAATTAATTTAACCACTTAGGGCAAATAGCCATAATTCACAAGACAACCCTAAGGTTCCATTCCCATCACTGTTCCAACATTAATCTCATTTCTCTATGCCTAACTTGCATACAGGTTTATATAATTAAAACCCCAACTTTTGTGAAATTGCACAAAGGCCCCAAACTTTCTCAAAATTACCTAACAACACCCAATATATCAAAATGCTAAAATTAAAAGACAAAGCTCATAAGATGGAGTAGGTTATCCCTACCTCGAATGATGGGGCCCAACGAAGGAGATGAAGAAACGGAAATGCTCCGAATCCCAAAATTTTCAGATTAGAAGATAGCCCTCGACGATCAACACAACTTTTGTAAAGGCCCAAGGTGAGAAAATAACTCCTACTAGATCAATCCTAAGAGAGAAGTTAGGGTTTTAGTGAGAGGAGCTCTCAAAATAGCTTTTTGGAAAAGTAAGAGAGAGAAAGGATGTTGAAAAGTGAACAAAAAGGTGATTTCACGAACTAATATAAAACAGGTCCGCTAGAGCGTACAACACCCCGCTCGAGCGTCAGACACAGGTTCACGCTCGAGCGTCCAAATATCCGCTCGAGCGCCGGATGCACTCTCCCAGAATTTTCTACAGACGACCAAAATGCTGAGAGGAGGAAATTCACGCTCGAGCGTCCCAACTGCCGCTCGAGCGGAAAGACAACAACAAAAACCCGCTCGAGCGTCAAATCGCCGCTCGAGCGTAGAGACCAAAACCTGGGCAAAAATTCTAAGTTTTAAAACACAACCAACTTATTCCCAACTTGCCCAACACAACCCAAAACTCTAACACAAGAGTAAGGGATAGAAATGAGAATAAAACAACAACGAATCCACGGAACCGAGTTCGGATTACGGTTAAACAACAGCAGGGAATACCGGGATCGCTATATTTACTAAGAATCTACCGATAATTTACTGAGAAATTTATTGAGAATTTACTGCGAATTGACTAACAAATTTGCTGATAAATTGTTAAGTTCATCACTGGATAATTTAGTTGGAAATTACTAAATAATTTATTGAGAATTTACTGAGTAGTTACTAAGAATTTATTGATAATTTACTTAGACTTTATGGATTAATTTATTGAGAATTTAGTAAGTAATTTACTTAGAATTTATTGAATAATTTACTGAGAATTTATAAAGTAATTTACTGAAAATTTACAGGAAATTCACTAATTAATGTTCGAATAATTTACTGTGAATTAACAAAGTAATTCACGAATTTTTTTTTTGATAATTTTATGAGTAATTCACCAAGAATTTATACAGAATTTCTTGAGAATTTTCTGAGAATTCATTGAAAATTTTCTGAGCAATTTATTTACAATTCATTAAATAATTTACTGAAAATTTACTGATAATTTACAAAGTAATTTATAGAGAATTTATTGAAAACTGAACGAGTAATTTATTGAGAATTTACTAAGAATTTATGGAGTGATTTGCTGAATAATTTACTAAGAAATTACTTTGAATTTACCAAGAATTTATATAGAATTTTCTAAAAATTTATTGAGTAATTTACTCATAATTTACTGATTAATTCAGAAAAAAAATTCTTGTAATTTTTTGTGAATTTACTCAGAATTTGCTGAATAATTTAGAGAGAATTTTACGTGTAATTTAGTGAGAATTTACTAAGTAATTTACTGAGTAATTTACAGAGAATTTACCAATAATTTACTGTGTAATTTACAGAGAATTTGTCTAGTAATTTACTGATAAATTTCTGAATGATTCACTTATTAATTTACTTGTAATTTACTGAGAATTTAAGGAGTGATTTATTGAGAATTTACTCAGTAATTTATTTAGAATTTATTAAATAATTTACTAAGAATTTACAGATAATTTACTGCGTTATTTTCTTGAAATTTACATAGTAATTTTCTAATAATTTACTGAGTAATTACTAAGTAATTGACTCAGATTTTTTTGAGAACTTATCGATAATTAACTGAGTAATTTACAGAGAATTTATTGAGAATTTACCGAGTAATTTAATGGGAATTTACTTAGTAATTTACAGATAAATTTAGTGTGTAATTCACCGAATAATTTACCATAAATTTACTTAGTAATTTATTTAGAATTTACTCAGTAAATTACTAAGAGTTTATTGAGAATTTACTGAGAATTTGTTGAGTAATTTTCTAGGAACTTACCAATCATTTATGAAGCAATTTACTGAATAATTTATTGAGAATTTACTGTGATCTTAATGAGTAATTTACTCATAATTTACTGAGAATTTTCTTAGAATTTATTGAGTAATTCACCGATAATTAACTGAGTAATTTATAGAGAATTTATTAAAAATTTAACGGATAATTTATTGAGAATTGATAGAGTGATTTGCTGAGTAATGTTTTAAAAAATTTCTGTGAATTTACTGAGTAATTACCAAGAATTTATAAAAAAAATTCTGAGAATTTACTCATAATTTTCTGAGTAATTCACAAAAAAATTTCTAATGATTTTCTAAGAATTTACACAGAATTTACTACGAATTTACTGAATAATTTTCTGAGAATTTTGCGTGTAATTTATTGAGAATTTTACTGAGTAATTTAATTAGAATTTACAGAGTAATTTACTAAGAATTTACCGATAATTTACCGAGTAATTTATTGAGAATTTACTGCGAATTGACTAAGAAATTTACTGATAAATTGTTAAGTTCTTCACTGGGTAATTTAGTTGGAAATTACTAAATAATTTATTGAGAATTTACTGAGTAAGTTACTAAGAATTTATTGATAATTTACTTAAACTTTATGGATTAATTTATTCAGAATTTAGTAAGTAATTTATTTAGAATTTATTGAATAATTTACTGAGAATTTATAAAGTAATTTACTGAGAATTTACAGGAAATTCACTAATTAATGTTCGAATAATTTACTGAGAATTAACAAAGTAATTCACGAATTTTTTTTTGATAATTTTATGAGTAATTCACCAAGAATTTATACAGAATTTCTTGAGAATTTTCTTAGAATTTATTGAAAATTTTCTGAGCAATTTATTTACAACTTATTAAATAATTTACTGAAAATTTACAGATAATTTACAAAGTAATTTATAGAGAATTTATTGAAAACTTAACGAGTAATTTATTGAGAATTTACTAAGAATTTGTGGAGTAATTTGCTGAATAATTTACTAAGAAATTACTTTGAATTTACCAAGAATTTATATAGAATTTTCTAAGAATTTATTGAGTAATTTACTCATAATTTACTGGTTAATTCACAAAAAAAAAATTCTTGTAATTTTTTGTGAATTTACTCAGAATTTTTTGATAAATTACTAAGAATTTGCTGAATAATTTATAGAGAATTTTACGTGTAATTTTTTGAGAAATTTCCTGAGTAATTTAGTGAGAATTTACTAAGTAATTTACTGAGTAATTTACAGAGAATTTATCAAGTAATTTACTGATAAATTACTGAGTGATTCACTCATTAATTTACTTGTAATTTACTGAGAATTTAAGGAGTAATTTATTGAGAATTTACTCTGTAATTTATTTAGAATTTATTAAATAATTTACTAAGAATTTACAGATAATTTACTGCGTTATTTTCTTGGAATTTACAAAGTAATTTTCTAATAATTTACTGAGTAATTTACTAAGTAATTGACTCAGAATTTTTTGAGAACTTATCGATAATTAACTGAGTAATTTACAGAGAATTTATTGAGAATTTACCGAGTAATTTACTGGGAATTTACTTAATAATTTACAGATAAATTTAGTGAGTAATTCACCGAATAATTTACTATGAATTTGCTTTGTAATTTATTTAGAATTTACTCCGTAAATTACTAAGTGTTTATTAAGAATTTACTGAGAATTTGTTGAGTAATTTTCTAGGAACTTACCAATCATTTATGAAGCAATTTACTGAGTAATTTATTGAGAATTTACTGTGAACTTAATGAGTAATTTACTCATAATTTACTGAGAATTTTCTTAGAATTTATTGAGTAATTCACCGATAATTAACTGAGTAATTTATAGAGAATTTATTGAAAATTTAAGGGACAATTTATTGAGAATTTACAGAGTGATTTGCTGAGTAATGTTTTAAAAAATTTCTGTGAATTTACTGAGTAATTTACCAAGAATTTATACAAAATTTTCAAAGAATTTACTCATAATTTACCGAGTAATTCACAACAAAATTTCTAATGATTTTCTAAGAATTTACACAGAATTTAGTACGAATTTACTGAATAATTTTCTGAGAATTTTGCGTGTAATTTATTGAGAATTTTACTGAGTAATTTATTGAGAATTTACTGCAAATCGACTAAGAAATTTACTGATAAATTGTTAAGTTCTTCACTGGGTAATTAAATTGGAAATTACTAAATAATTTATTGAGAATTTACTGAGTAAGTTACTAAGAATTTATTGATAATTTACTTAAAATTGATGGATTAATTTATTGAGAATTTAGTAAGTAATTTACTTAGAATTTATTGAATAATTTACTGAGAATTTATAAAGTAATTTACTGAGAATTTACAGGAAATTCACTAATTAATGTTCGAATAATTTACTGAGAATTAACAAAGTAATTCATGAATTTTTTTTTTGATAATTTTATGAGTAATTCACCAAGAATTTATACAGAATTTCTTGAGAATTTTCTGAGAATTTATTGAAAATTTTCTGAGCAATTTATTTACAATTTATTAAATAATTTACTGAAAATTTACAGATAATTTACAAAGTAATTTATAGAGAATTTATTGAAAACTTAACGAGTAATTTATTGAGAATTTACTACGAATTTATGGAGTGATTTGCTGAATAATTTACTAAGAAATTACTTTTAATTTACCAAGAATTTATATAGAATTTTCTGAGAATTGATTGAGTAATTTACTCATAATTTACTGATTAATTCAGAAAAAAAATTCTTTTAATTTTTTGTGAATTTACTCAGAATTTTCTGCTAAATTACTAAGAATTTGCTGATTAATTTATAGAGAATTTTACGTGTAATTTAGTGAGAATTTGCTAAGTAATTTACTGAGTAATTTCCAGAGAATTTACTGTGTAATTTACGGAGAATTTATCTAGTAATTTGCTGATAAATTACTGAATGATTCACTCATTAATTTACTTGTAATTTACTGAGAATTTAAGCAGTAATTTATTGCGAATTTACTCAGTAATTTATTAAGAATTTATTAAATAATTTCCTAAGAATTTACAAATAATTTACTGCGTTATTTTCTTGGAATTTACAAAGTAATTTTCTAATAATTTACTGAGTAATTTACTAAGTAATTGACTCAGAATTTTTTGAGAACTTATCGATAATTAACTGAGTAATTTACAGAGAATTTATTGAGAATTTACTGAGTAATTTACCGGGAATTTACTTAGTAATTTACAGATAAATTTAGTGTGTAATTCACCGAATAATTTACTATGAATTTACTTAGTAATTTATGTCGAATTTACTCAATAAATTACTAAGAGTTTATTGAGAATTTACTGAGAATTTGTTGAGTAATTTTCTAGGAACTTACCAATCATTTATGAAGCAATTTACTGAGTAATTTATTGAGAATTTACTGTGAACTTAACGAGTAATTTACTCATAATTTACTGAGAATTTTCTTAGAATTTATTGAGTAATTCACCGATAATTAACTGAGTAATTTATAGAGAATTTATTGAAAATTTAAGGGATAATTTATTGAGAATTTATATAGTGATTTGCTGAGTAATGCTTTAAAAAATTTCTGTGAATTTACTGAGTAATTTACCAAGAATTTATACAAAATTTTCAGAGAATTTACTCATAATTTACTGAGTAATTCACAACAAAATTTCTAATGATTTTCTAAGAATTTACACAGAATTTACTACGAATTTACTGAATAATTTTCTGAGAATTTTGCGTGTAATTTGTTGAGAATTTTACTGAGTAATTTAATGAGAATTTACAGAGTAATTTACTAAGAATCTACCGATAATTTACTGAGTAATTTATTAAGAATTTACTGCGAATTGACTAAGAAATTTACTGATAAATTGTTAAGTTCTTCACTGGGTAATTTAGTTGGAAATTACTAAATAATTTATTGAGAATTTACTAAGTTACTAAGAATTTATTGATAATTTACATAGACTTTATGGATTAATTTATTGAGAATTTAGTAAGTAATTTATATAGAATTTATTGAATAATTTACTGAGAAATTATAAAGTAATTTACTGAGAATTTACCGGAAATTCACTAATCAATGTTCGAATAATTTGCTGGGAATTAACAAAGTAATTCACGAATTTTTTTTTTGATAATTTTATGAGTAATTCACCAAGAATTTATACAGAATTTCTTGAGAGTTTTCTTAGAATTTATTGAAAATTTTCTGAGCACTTTATTTACAACTTATTAAATAATTTACTGAAAATTTACAGATAATTTACAAAGTAATATATAGAGAATTTATTGAGAATTTACAACGAATTTATGGAGTAATTTGCTGAATAATTTACTAAGAAATTACTTTGAATTGACCAATAATTTATATAGAATTTTCTGAGAATTTATTGAGTAATTTACTCATAATTTACTGGTCAATTCACAAGAAAAAATTCTTGTAATTTTTTGTGAATTTACTCAGAATTTTCTGATAAATTACTAAGAATTTGCTGAATAATTTACAGAGAATTTTACGTGTAATTTACTGAGAAATGTCCTGAGTAATTTAGTGAGAATTTACTAAGTAATTTACTGAGTAATTTACAGAGAATTTATCTAGTAATTTACTGATAAATTACTGAATGATTCACTCATTAATTTACTTGTAATTTACTGAGAATTTAAGGAGTAATTTATTGAGAATTTACTCAGTAATTTATTTAGAATTTATTAAATAATTTACTAAGAATTTACAGATAATTTACTGCGTTATTTTCTTGGAATTTACAAAGTAATTTTCTAATAATTTACTGAGTAATTTACAGAAAATTTATTGAGAATTTACCGAGTAATTTTCTTGGGAATATACTTAGTAATTTACAGATAAATTTAGTGAGTAATTCACCGAATAATTTACTATGAATTTATTTACTAATTTGTTTAGAATTTACTCAGTAAATTACTAAGAGTGTATTGAGAATTTACTGAGAATTTGTTGAGTAATTTTCTAGGAACTTGCCAATCATTTATGAAGCAATTTACTGAGTAATTTATTGAGAATTTACTGTGAACTTAATCAGTAATTTACTCATAATTTATTGAGAATTTTCTTAGAATTTATTGAGTAATTCACCGATAATTAACTAAGTAATTTATAGAGAATTTATTGAAAATTTAACGGATAATTTATTGAGAATTTACAGAGTAATTTGCTGAGTAATGTTTTAAAAAATTTCTGTGAATTTACTGAGTAATTTACCAAGAATTTATACAAAGTTTTCAGAGAATTTTCTCATAACTTACTGAGTAATTTACAAAAAAATTTCTAATGATTTTCTAAGAATTTACACAGAATTTACTACGAATTTACTGAATAATTTTCTGAGAATTTTGCATGTTATTTATTGAGAATATTACTGAGTAATTTAATGAGAATTTACTAAGTAATTTACTAAGAATCTACCGATAATTTACTGAGTAATTTATTGAGAATTTACTGCGAATTGACTAAGAAATTTACTGATAAATTGTTAAGTTCTTCACTGGGTAATTTAGTTGGAAATTACTAAAAAATTTACTGAGAATTTACTGAGTACGTTACTAAGAATTTATTGATAATTTACTTAGACTTTATGGATTAATTTATTGAGAATTTAGTAAGTAATTTATTTAGAATTTATTGAATAATTTACTGAGAATTTATAAAATAATTTACTGAAAATTTACAGGAAATTCACTAATTAATGTTCGAATAATTTACTGTGAATTAACAAAGTAATTCACGAATTTTGTTTTTGATAATTTTTTGAGTAATTCACCAAGAATTTATACAGAATTTCTTGAGAAATTTCTTAGAATTTATTGAAAATTTTCTGAGCAATTTATATAAAATTTATTAAATAATTTACTGAAAATTTACAGATAATTTACAAAGTAATTTATAAAGAATTTATTGAAAACTTAACGAGTAATTTATTGAGAATTTACTATGAATTTATGGAGTAATTTGCTAAATAATTTACTAAGAAATTACTTTTAATTTACCAAGAATTTATATAGAATTTTCTGAGAATTTGTTCAGTAATTTACTCATAATTTACTAGTTAATTCACACAAAAATATTCTTGTAATTTTTTGTGAATTTACTCAGAATTTTCTGATAAATACCCAAGAATTTGTTGAATAATTTATAGAGAATTTTACATGTATTTTTCTGAGAAATTTCCTGAGTAATTTAGTGAGAATTTACTAAGTAATTTACTGAGTAATTTACAGAGAATTTACCAATAATTTACCGAGTAATTTACAGAGAATTTATCTAGTAATTTACTGATAAATTACTGAATGATTCACTCATTAATTTACTTGTAATTTACTGAGAATTTAAGGAGTAATTTATTGAGAATTTACTCAGTAATTTATTTAGAATTTTTTAAATAATTTACTAAGAATTTACAGATAATTTACTGCGTTATTTTCTTGGAATTTACAAAGTAATTGACTCAGAATTTTTTGAGAACTTATCGATAATTAACTGAGTAATTTACAGAGAATTTACCGAGTAATTTACTGGGAATTTACTTAGTAATTTACAGATAAATTTAGTGAGTAATTCACCGAATAATTTACTATGAATTTACTTAGTAATTTATTTTGAATTTACTCCGTAAATTACTAAGAGTTTATTGAGAATTTACTGAGATTTTGTTGAGTAATTTTCTAGGAACTTACCAATCATTTATGAAGCAATTTACTGAGTAATTTATTGAGAATTTACTGTGAACTTAACGAGTAATTTACTCATAATTTACTGAGAATTTTCTTAGAATTTATTGAGTAATTCACCGATAATTAACTGAGTAATTTATAGATAATTTATTGAAAATTTAACGGATAATTTATTGAGAATTTACAGAGTAATTTGCTGAGTAATGTTTTAAAAAATTTCTATGAATTTACTGAGTAATTTACCAAGAATTTATACAAAATTGTCTGAGAATTTACTCATAATTTTCTGAGTAATTCACAAAAAAAATTCTAATGATTATCTAAGAATTTACACAGAAATTACTATGAATTTGCTGAATAATTTTCTGAGAATTTTGCGTGTAATTTATTGAGAATTTTACTGAGTAATTTAATGAGAATTTACAGAGTAATTTATTGAGAATTTACTGCGAATTGACTAAGAAATTTACTGATAAATTGTTAAGTTCTTGACCGGGTAATTTAGTTGGAAATTACTAAATAATTTATTGAAAATTTACTGAGTAAGTTGCGAAGAATTTATTGATAATTTACTTAGATTTTATGGATTAATTTATTGAGAATATACTGAGAATTTGTTGAGCAATTTTCTAGGAACTTACCAATCATTTATGAAGCAATTTATTGAGAATTTACTGTGAACTTAATGAGTAATTTACTCATAATTTATTGAGTAATTCACCGATAATTAACTGAGTAATTTATAGAGAATTTATTGAAAATTTAACGGATAATTTATTGAGAATTTACAGAGTAATTTGCTGAGTAATATTTTAAAAAATTTCTGTGAATTTACTGAGTAATTTACCAAGAATTTATACAAAATTTTCTGAGAATTTACTCATAATTTACTGAGTAATTCACAACAAAATTTCTAATGATTTTCTAAGAATTTACACAGAATTTTCTAATAATTTACTGAATAATTTTCTAAGAATTTTGCGTGTAATTTATCGAGAATTTTAATGAGTAATTTAATGAGAATTTACAAAGTAATTTACTAAGAATCTACCGATAATTTACTAAGTAATTTATTGAGAATTTACTGCGAATTGACTAAGAAATTTACTGATAAATTGTTAAGTTCTTCATTGGGTAATTTAGTTGGAAATTACTAAATAATTTATTGAGAATTTACTGAGTAAGTTATTAAGAATTTATTGATAATTTATTAAGTAATTTACTGAGAATTTATAAAGTAATTTACTGAAAATTTACCGAAAATTCACTAATTAATGTTCGAATAATTTACTGAGAGTTAACAAAGTAATTCACGAATTTTTTTTTGATAATTTTATGAGTAATTTACCAAGTATTTATACAGAATTTATTGAGAATTTTCTTACAATTTATTGAAAATTTTCTGAGCAATTTATATAAAATTTATTAAATAATTTACTGAAAATTTATAGATAATTTACAAAGTAATTTATAGAGAATTTATTGAAAACTTAACGAGTAATTTATTGAGAATTTACTACGAATTTATGGAGTAATTTGCTGAATAATTTACTAAGAAATTACTTTGAATTTACCAAGAATTTATATAGAATTTTCTGAGAATTTATTGAGTAATTTACAGATTAATTCACAAAAAAAAATTCTTGTAATTTTTTGTGAATTTACTCAGAATTTTATGATAAATTACTAAGAATTTGCTGAATAATTTATAGAGAATTTTACGTGTAATTTACTGAGAAATTTCCTGAGTAATTTACAGAGAATTTGTCGAGTAATTTACTAAATAATTCACTCATTAATTTACTTGTAATTCACTGAGAATTTAAGGAGTAATTTATTGAGAATTTTCTCAGTAATTTATTTAGAATTTATTAAATAATGTACTAAGAATTTAGAGATAATTTACTGCGTTATTTTCTTGGAATTTACAGAGTAATTATCTAATAATTTACTGAGTAATTTACTAAGTAATTGACTCAGATTTTTTTGAGAACTTATCGATAATTAACCGAGTAATTTACAGGGAATTTATTGAGAATTTGCCGAGTAATTTACTGGGAATTTACTTAGTAATTTTCAGATAAATTTAGTGAGTAATTCACTGAATAATTTACTATGAATTTATTTAGTAATTTATATAGAATTTACTCAGTAAATTACTAAGAGTTTATTGAGAATTTACTGAGAATTTGTTGAGTAATTTTCTAGGAACTTACCAATCATTTATGAAGCAATTTACTAAATAATTTATTGAAAATTTACTGTGAACTTAATGAGTAATTTACTCATAATTTATTGAGAATTTTCTTAGAATTTATTGAGTAATTCACCGATAATTAACTGAGTAATTTATAGAGAATTTATTGAAAATTTAACGGATAATTTATTGAGAATTTACAGAGTAATTTGCTGAGTAATGTTTTAAAAAATTTCTGTGAATTTATTGAGTAATTTACCAAGAATTTATACAAAATTTTCTGAAAATTTACTCATAATTTACTGAGTAATTCCCAAAAAAATTTCTAATGATTTTCTAAGAATTTACACAGAATTTTCTAATAATTTACTAAGAATTTACTGAATAATTTTCTGAGAATTTTGCATGTAATTTATCGAGAATTTTACTGAGGATTTTAATTAGAATTTACAGAGTAATTTACTAAGAATCTACCGATAATTTATTGAGTAATTTATTGAGAATTTACTGCGAATTGACTAAGAAATTTACTGATAAATTGTTAAGTTCTTCACTGGGTAATTTAGTTGGAAAATACTAAATAATTTATTGAGAATTTACTGTGTAAGTTATTAAGAATTTATTGAGAATTTGGTAAGTAATTTACTTAGAATTTATTGAATAATTTACTGAGAATTTATAAAGTCATTTACTAAAAATTTACAGGAAATTCACTAATTAATGTTCGAATAATTTACTGAGAATTAACAAAGTAATTCACGAATTTTTTTTTGATAATTTTATGAGTAATTTACCAAAAATTTATACAAAATTTATTGAGAATTTTCTTAGAATTTATTGAAAATTTTCTGGGCAATTTATTTACAATTTATTAAATAATTTACTGAAAATTTACAGATAATTTACAATGTAATTTATAGAGAATTTATTGAAAACTTAACGAGTAATTTATTAAGAATTTACTACGAATTTATGGAGTAATTTGCTGAATAATTTACTAAGAAATTACTTTGAATTTACCAAGAATTTATATTGAATTTTCTGAGAATTTATTCAGTAATTTACTGATTAATTCACAAAAAAAAATTCTTGTAATTTTTCGTGAATTTACTCAGAATTTTCTGATAAATTACTAAGAATTTGCTGAATAATTTATAGAGAATTGTACGTGTAATTTACTGAGAAATTTCCTGAGTAATTTAGTGAGAATTTACTAAGTAGTTTACTAAGTAATTTACAGAGAATTTACCAATAATTTACTGAGTAATTTACAGAAAATTTATCGAGTAATTTATTTAGAATTTATTAAATAATTTAATAAGAATTTACTGATAATTTACTGCGTTATTTTCATGGAATTTACAGAGTAATTTTCTAATAATTTACTGAGTAATTTACTAAGTAATTGACTCAGATTTTTTTGAGAACCTATCGATAATTAACCGAGTAATTTACAGAGAATTTATTGAGAATTTACCGACTAATTTACTGGGAATTTACTTAGTAATTTACAGATAAATTTAGTGAGTAATTCACCGAATAATTTACTATGAATTTACTTTGTAATTTATATAGAATTTACTCAGTAAATTACTAAGAGTTTATTGAGAATTTACTGAGAATTTGTTGAGTAATTTTCTAGGAACTTACCTGTCGCGACCCCAAACCGCCCCTAGTAGTTTGGTGCCGTGATGGCCAGTAATCCGTAATTACCGAAGGCCAACTTTTCAAAACTTAACACAATCAGAGTACGAATATAGGGGGCTCACAAATGCGGAAGCGATAAATCAATTACAAGCGGTCCATAAGAGCTGTGCGTAGATTAAAGCAGTGCCGAACATCTCCAATTAACTTCACAATTTAAATACAACAAGGTACAAAAATACATGTTACATCTTGATCAAAAGGCTTCTCGAGCCGACATGTACAAAATACAGCTAATACAAGCCAAGAAGCATGATTTTCAAGAATTCGCCGACATGCAAAACAGGGCATTGCCGACGTAAATACAAAGTAAGGCCGACAAATACACGAATCCAAAACAAGCATTCCAACGAACTAGGCGTCGCCGCCGTCCTGCTCATCACCTACATATATATAGAGGGGTGAGTACAAAACTCAGTGAATGGTACTAAAAATAAAGGTTTTACATGAATAAAGCCGGGGTCCTTCAAAACGAAACACACCAAAACTTCAGCAAGGCAAGTGATGAACCGTATTCATCGTCAAATATCGTAACATCGGCGAGACAAGGGATGAACCGTATTCATCATCAAATATCGTAACATCGGCGAGACAAGGGATGAACCGTATTCATCATCAAATATCAAAAGCTGTACGATCCGTAATCGTTTGGTCAAAAGTATTGCGAAAGTTTAGAGTCCTCCAATACAAGGGACTTGTGCACTTGGTACCGCGAAAGTTTAGAGTCCTCCAGTACAAGGGACTTGTGTTACTTAGGCCCGTAGCCCGATTTAACAAGGACCGTATCCTTTTATACTAGGTACTGCGAAAGTTTAGAGTCCTCCAGCACAAGGGACTTGTGTTACTTAGGCCCGTAGCCCGATTTAACAAGGACCGTATCCTTTCCAAAGATGGCATCAAAACAAGGAGTATACTTGACTCATCAAACAAGAGCTATTTATTCATGCTATCAAATACTTTTGTCAAAACAAGCAAGCAAGATTTATCAAAACGAGTATAACATAGCTTTATCAATAATACCACTCACCTAGTTCTTCAGGTGTAGGCTCAAGCAAATATCAAGGACCTACAATCACATGGCAAGTCACATTCTCAAAGCAAGCTCTATATATACATGCAAATGATCTCGGCATTCTTGCCAGATCCAAGTCAAAGACAAAGCAAAACAAGCTGGGAGTTAAATCACTGCTCCCGCTCATAAAACACACCGGGTACTGACCAGGACTAAGCCGAGGTCCCGTTAAACAAAGCCAGGAAAAATCTGGGTTTCCTTTGGAGAATATGAAGAACATGATCATTGAAAGATGGATGCAAGTTCACAACTTGTTACAAAAATCAGAGTTTCATGCCAAGAGTTCAAAATATATGGACTTAAGTACCCATTCAAGAAGGTCATGCAAGAACAAACACAAAACATGATTTTCGTTCCAAATTCTTCGATCAAAATGGGACTTTGTTCAAGAACACACGAAAAACCATTTTCTCTTTCTAAAACCAACTTCAAAACGATGCATGACATGCAAAACAAAACCGATCATGCAATGCAGCTAGATATTCAGCAAGAGCAATCGAAGGAGATCAAGATTCTAACCTCAAAACTCGGATCTAACGGTTCAAGCCACAAAGATCAAGCTTGGAAGACAACTCTCACTCAAGAACTCTTCTTCCTCCTTTCTAGAGCTTCTCTCTCTAAAACAAAGATTTGAGACAAGAAATGATTTGTTTCAAGGTCTGTCGGCTGCCTTAACAAACAGCTCGGACACGTGGCATTACCGGGTTGGTTCAGCTCCAAAAAGGTGATTGATAGACAAGACAAGTCTCTGACAAAGCTTATGCAGCAAGCTCGGGTAAGACACATCGGCAACAAGATGACATCGGCTCAAAACAAGGATCCAGCAACGGGATAGAAAAACATCGGCTAGGGAGGACGACACTTGACTAAGCTGTGCCACACCTTGGCCGGGGTGCGCCACATCTCGGCCTAGGCCATACCTGCCTGCGGACAAGGTTCAAGTACGAAACATCTCGGCAAAGAATGCCCGAGGTGAAGATGGGGTTAAACAAGACCTCAAGATAGTTCTAAGTACAAAGGGTCAAAGGCGGACTAAGCTCAAGATGATCTCGGCTACACACACATACTAAGCAAGGAACAAAATCATGCAAGCAACTTAAGCAAATCAAGCCAAGATAAAACCTTTAAATTAACATAAGCGGCAAGACCATGCAAGAATGTACGCAAATATGGCAAGAGTAAGGTGAGGGTTGTTACATCCTACCCCCCTTAAAGAAGTTTGGTCCCCAAACTTAGATTACCTTGTTCCCAGAACAACTCCGGATAACGGGCTCTCATGTCCTCTTCCTTTTCCCACGTGGCTTCCGTGCCATAATGCTCCTTCCATTCGACCTTTACCATCGGTATCGATCTGTTCCTCAATTGCCTCACTTGTCGGTCAATAATTCTCATTGGCCTTTCTTCGTAGCCCAGATTCTCATTAACTGCGATTTCGGAATGATCAATTACATGCAGTGGATCTCGGATGTACTTTCTCAACATCGAAACATGAAACACATTGTGGACTTGGCTCAAATCTGGCGGCAAAGCAAGTCTGTAGGCAACGGGGTTAATTCTCTCAAGAATTTCAAATGGTCCAATATACCGAGGTGCTAATTTACCCTTCTTCCCAAATCTGGAAACTCCTTTCATTGGTGAGACTTTCAGGAATACGTGATTCCCAACTTCAAACTCTATCTCATTCCTTCTCTGGTCGGCGTAGCTCTTTTGTCGGCTCTGGGCAGTTTTAATCCTCTGTTGGATAAGCTTAATCTTTTCTGTTGTCACTTGAATCAATTCGGGACCAAGCAGAGCTCTGTCTCCGACTTCGGTCCAACATATCGGCGACTTACATTTCCTTCCGTACAAGGCTTCATACGGCGCCATGCCAATGCTAGCTTGGTAACTGTTATTGTAAGCGAATTCCACTAAGGGCAAATGTGTTCCCCAACTTTCTTGGAAATCCAATACACAAAGTCTCAGCATATCTTCGAGTGTCTGAATTGTCCTCTCTGTCTGCCCATCTGTCTGGGGATGAAAGGCTGTACTAAATCTCAGCTCGGCTCCGAAAGCTCTCTGAAGACTCTGCCAAAATCTAGAAACAAACTTAGGATCTCGGTCTGAAACAATTGATATCGGCACTCCATGAAGTCTGATAATCTCGTTCACATATAGCAAGGCAAGTTGATTGGCGTTGAAGGTAGTCTTAACGGGTAGAAAGTGGGCTGACTTAGTTAACCTATCCACAACAACCCAAATTGAATCCATACTCTTTGGTGTTCTCGGCAACCCAATCACAAAATCCATGGAGATGTGCTCCCATTTCCACTCAGGAATCGGCAAAGGTTGAAGAAGTCCTGCTGGTCTTTGATGTTTTGCTTTCACTTGCTGACAATGTAAACACTGGGACACGAATTCGGCTATTTCTCTCTTCATATTTGGCCACCAGAAGGTCTGTTTCATATCTTGATACATCTTGGTGTTCCCTGGGTGGACAGCAAACTTGGAACCATGAGCTTCCTGCAAAATCTTTTTCTTCAGCTCTGGGATGTCGGCCACACATAACCTTCCTTCAAACTTGAGTACTTGGTTTTCGATGGTATACCCTGGTCTCGGCTTCGTGTCAATCTCCTCGGCAATTTTCTTGAGGAAGCTATCCTCCATCTGTCTTGTCTTTACTTCATTAACAATAGTCGGCTCTGCTGATATCACGGTTAAACACGCCAAATTTCCATCTGACTTCCTGCTCAAAGCGTCGGCTACACTGTTAGCTTTTCCGGGGTGATATTGAATCTGCATATCGTAGTCTTTCAACAACTCGAGCCACCGTCTCTGCCTCAAATTCAATTCCTTCTGAGTGAATAGATATTTTAAGCTCTTATGATCTGTGAAAACCTGACAAGTAGCTCCATACAAATAGTGACGCCAAATCTTTAAAGCAAATACTACGGCTGCTAATTCTAAGTCATGGGTAGGATAGTTTTTCTCATGAGGTTTCAACTGACGAGATGCATAAGCTATAACCTTACCCTTCTGCATTAGTACACAACCCAAACCCTTATGCGATGCATCACTGTAGACATGAAACTCTTCGTTACCTGATGGTAGTACAAGTACTGGCGCTGTAACTAACCTCGTCTTCAGTTCCTGAAAGGCTGATTCCCGATCTTCAGTCCATCCATACGGTGTTCCTTTCTTAGTCAACTGCGTCAATGGAATTGCAATCCTGGAGAAATCTTTCACAAACTTTCTGTAATAACCTGCCAAACCCAGAAAACTACGAATCTCGGACACATTAGTCGGTCTCGGCCAATTCACTACGGCTTCGATTTTGCTAGGATCAACTGAGATACCCTCTTCACTAATCACATGACCTAAGAATGAGATAGTAGGAAGCCAAAACTCACACTTGTTAAACTTAGCATACAATCTCCGTTCTCTCAAAATCTGCAAGGCAAGTCTCAAGTGATTTTCGTGTTCAGTCTTACTCTTGGAATAGATCAAGATATCGTCAATGAAGACAACTACAAACTCATCTAAATACGGCTTGAAGACTCTGTTCATCAAATCCATAAATGCAGCAGGGGCATTAGTCACTCCAAAAGGCATTACTAAAAACTCGTAGTGGCCATATCTTGTTCGAAAGGCAGTCTTCTCGACATCTTCGGCTTTAACCTTAAGCTGATGGTAACCAGACCGAAGGTCGATCTTAGAAAAGACTCGCGCTCCTTGTAATTGGTCAAGCAGATCATCAATTCTAGGTAACGGGTACTTGTTCTTAATGGTGACCTTATTAAGTTCTCTATAGTCGATACACAAACGGAGTGTGCCATCCTTCTTTTTAACAAATAGAACAGGTGCTCCCCATGGTGAAGTGCTCGGCCTGATAAATCCCTTATCTAACAACTCTTGCAATTGCAGTTTCAATTCTCTAAGTTCAGCGGGGGCCATTCTATAAGGTGGTTTGGAGATCGGCTGTGTTCCCGATATAACATCGACCGTAAACTCTATTTCTCTATCGGTCAAGTGGCCAGGCAATTCATCCGGAAAGACGTCGGGGAAATCACTAACAATCGGGATGTCGGCTAAGTTAACATTTCCATTCTGATCACTCAGTATACTACACAAATAACCTCGGCACCCTTTCTGAATTAACTTACAGGCCTTAATGGACGAAATCAAGTATGGTGGGGGCACTACCCCTTTCCCTTGGAAAATAACCTCGGCTAGGTTTGGGGGTCTCAAGGTGACACTTTTCGAAACACAATTAATAGATGCATTGTTCGCGACTAACCAATCCATTCCCAGTATAATATCAAAATGAGCTAGGTCTAGAGGCATTAAATCTACTAGCAATTCAACATTCTCAATCACAACAACACATGCTCTGTAAATGGATGTAACAAACATAGATCTCCCAGATGGAGTAGATACAGACAACACATAATCAAGGGGCTCTAGTTCTCTATTAATTTTCTCAGCAAACTTAGTAGATATAAACGAATGAGTAGAACCCGAATCAATTAACACATAGGCATCTTGGGAGCAAATTAGTAAAATACCTGACACCACTGCCTCAGCATTCTGAGTGTCTCCTGGTACTAATGCAAACACTCTGCCCTGTCTCATCTGTACTTTCCCAGCATTTCCTTTCTGAACGGAACCCGAGGTATTTTCTCCTTTCTTGTTGTTATCAGTCTTTGCTTTGGGGCAATCCCTCACATAATGGCCCATCTCGCCACATTCATAACAGGCTCCAGACGTTCGTCGGCAGATCCCGAAATGCTGTTTCCCACAATCCGAACACGTCGGTTTAACACTCCCTTCCTGCCTTAGGTTACCAGTACTGTCCATGTTCGTTCTCTTCTTGGTGTTCAGCTGTCCTCGGCGATTGTCATAGTTCTGTCTCTTTCGCTGGTTTTCTCCCGAGTTCTGGTATCGGTTCAAATTAGCTTCGGCGTGAATGGCTTTGTCCAATACTTCGGCATAAGTCGGCATATCGAGTAAACTCACCCTGTCTTGAATCGGTCCACGAAGCCCACACTCGAACTTCCTGGCCTTCATATATTCGTCGTTGGTCATGTGAGGTACAAACCTTACCAGTTCAGTAAAAGCGCGGTCATATTCCGCCACTGTTCTGTTGCCTTGCGTCAGAGTATGAAATTCGGTAGCCTTGCGGTTTCGAACACTTAGGGGAAAATGTTTCTTGTAGAACAACTCTAAAAATCGGGTCCAGGTCAGATCTGGATTGCTCCCTCTAACCATCATCCACCATCTACGAGCATCATCATCCAATGTGAATGCTGCCAACGTCACTTTCTGAGCGTCGGTGCTAGGGAAGATCTCGAACAACTTCTCCATTTCTAAAACCCATGCCTCAGCCTTCATCGGCTCTATACCTCCAGAAAATCTCGGTGGTCTCATTTTCTTGAACTCTCTGATCAAAGCTATCGTGCCATCCCCATATAAGGCGGGTTGCGGGGGAACCTGCGGCACTGGAGGAGGTGGAACTACATTTCGGCCGTTGGTCTGCTCGGCCTGAGTCGTCGTAGCACTAGCGAACTGCTGTCTGGTTTGCCTTAGCTCGCGGGCCAAACCTTCAACTAATCTTTCCAATCTGTCCATTCTATCTTCGGGCTGATCTCGGCCAAGCGGTGGTCTACCTCTCCTCATAATGCTATGAGCGTGCAAAGTATGACTTTTAAACAAATAAGCAAATAACCACATAGGCAAGCAACAAATAAGTATATCAGGACAATGCACATTCCACTCAAACAACAATTACCATGATGCAACCTTAACATCTTTCTAAGGGAAAACCTATGCTCTTCAGGACTCAAAGTGTGTGAATAACGTATACCGAGGAACTTGTGCTCTGATACCACTCTGTCGCGACCCCAAACCGCCCCTAGTAGTTTGGTGCCGTGATGGCCAGTAATCCGTAATTACCGAAGGCCAACTTTTCAAAACTTAACACAATCAGAGTACGAATATAGGGGGCTCACAAATGCGGAAGCGATAAATCAATTACAAGCGGTCCATAAGAGCTGTGCGTAGATTAAAGCAGTGCCGAACATCTCCAATTAACTTCACAATTTAAATACAACAAGGTACAAAAATACATGTTACATCTTGATCAAAAGGCTTCTCGAGCCGACATGTACAAAATACAGCTAATACAAGCCAAGAAGCATGATTTTCAAGAATTCGCCGACATGCAAAACAGGGCATTGCCGACGTAAATACAAAGTAAGGCCGACAAATACACGAATCCAAAACAAGCATTCCAACGAACTAGGCGTCGCCGCCGTCCTGCTCATCACCTACATATATATAGAGGGGTGAGTACAAAACTCAGTGAATGGTACTAAAAATAAAGGTTTTACATGAATAAAGCCGGGGTCCTTCAAAACGAAACACACCAAAACTTCAGCAAGGCAAGTGATGAACCGTATTCATCGTCAAATATCGTAACATCGGCGAGACAAGGGATGAACCGTATTCATCATCAAATATCGTAACATCGGCGAGACAAGGGATGAACCGTATTCATCATCAAATATCAAAAGCTGTACGATCCGTAATCGTTTGGTCAAAAGTATTGCGAAAGTTTAGAGTCCTCCAATACAAGGGACTTGTGCACTTGGTACCGCGAAAGTTTAGAGTCCTCCAGTACAAGGGACTTGTGTTACTTAGGCCCGTAGCCCGATTTAACAAGGACCGTATCCTTTTATACTAGGTACTGCGAAAGTTTAGAGTCCTCCAGCACAAGGGACTTGTGTTACTTAGGCCCGTAGCCCGATTTAACAAGGACCGTATCCTTTCCAAAGATGGCATCAAAACAAGGAGTATACTTGACTCATCAAACAAGAGCTATTTATTCATGCTATCAAATACTTTTGTCAAAACAAGCAAGCAAGATTTATCAAAACGAGTATAACATAGCTTTATCAATAATACCACTCACCTAGTTCTTCAGGTGTAGGCTCAAGCAAATATCAAGGACCTACAATCACATGGCAAGTCACATTCTCAAAGCAAGCTCTATATATACATGCAAATGATCTCGGCATTCTTGCCAGATCCAAGTCAAAGACAAAGCAAAACAAGCTGGGAGTTAAATCACTGCTCCCGCTCATAAAACACACCGGGTACTGACCAGGACTAAGCCGAGGTCCCGTTAAACAAAGCCAGGAAAAATCTGGGTTTCCTTTGGAGAATATGAAGAACATGATCATTGAAAGATGGATGCAAGTTCACAACTTGTTACAAAAATCAGAGTTTCATGCCAAGAGTTCAAAATATATGGACTTAAGTACCCATTCAAGAAGGTCATGCAAGAACAAACACAAAACATGATTTTCGTTCCAAATTCTTCGATCAAAATGGGACTTTGTTCAAGAACACACGAAAAACCATTTTCTCTTTCTAAAACCAACTTCAAAACGATGCATGACATGCAAAACAAAACCGATCATGCAATGCAGCTAGATATTCAGCAAGAGCAATCGAAGGAGATCAAGATTCTAACCTCAAAACTCGGATCTAACGGTTCAAGCCACAAAGATCAAGCTTGGAAGACAACTCTCACTCAAGAACTCTTCTTCCTCCTTTCTAGAGCTTCTCTCTCTAAAACAAAGATTTGAGACAAGAAATGATTTGTTTCAAGGTCTGTCGGCTGCCTTAACAAACAGCTCGGACACGTGGCATTACCGGGTTGGTTCAGCTCCAAAAAGGTGATTGATAGACAAGACAAGTCTCTGACAAAGCTTATGCAGCAAGCTCGGGTAAGACACATCGGCAACAAGATGACATCGGCTCAAAACAAGGATCCAGCAACGGGATAGAAAAACATCGGCTAGGGAGGACGACACTTGACTAAGCTGTGCCACACCTTGGCCGGGGTGCGCCACATCTCGGCCTAGGCCATACCTGCCTGCGGACAAGGTTCAAGTACGAAACATCTCGGCAAAGAATGCCCGAGGTGAAGATGGGGTTAAACAAGACCTCAAGATAGTTCTAAGTACAAAGGGTCAAAGGCGGACTAAGCTCAAGATGATCTCGGCTACACACACATACTAAGCAAGGAACAAAATCATGCAAGCAACTTAAGCAAATCAAGCCAAGATAAAACCTTTAAATTAACATAAGCGGCAAGACCATGCAAGAATGTACGCAAATATGGCAAGAGTAAGGTGAGGGTTGTTACATTACCAATCATTTATGAAGCAATTTACTGAGTAATTTATTGAGAATTTACTGTGAACTTAACGAGTAATTTACTCATAATTTATTGAGAATTTTCTTACAATTTATTGAGTAATTCACTGATAATTAACTGAGTAATTTATTGAAAATTTAACGGATAATTTGTTGAGAATTTACAGAGTAATTTGTTGTGTAATGTTTTAAAAAATTTCTGTGAATTTACTGAGTAATTTACCAAGAATTTATACAAAATTTTCTGAGAACTTACTCATAATTTACTGAGTAATTCACAAAAAAATTTCTAATGATTTTCTAAGAATTTACAGAAAATTTTCTAATAATTTACTAAGAATTTACTGATTAATTTTCCGAGAATTTTGCGTGTAATTTATCGAGAATTTTACTAAGTAATTTAACGAGAATTTACAGAGTAATTTACTAAGAATCTACCGATAATTTACTGAGTAATTTATTGAGAATTTACTGCGAATTGGCTAAGAAATTTACTGATAAATTGTTAAGTTCTTCATCGGGTAATTTAGTTGGAAATTACTAAATAATTTATTGAGAATTTACTGTGTAAGTTACTAAGAATTTATTGATAATTTACTTAGACTTTATGGATTAATTTATTGAGAATTTACTAAGCAATTTACTTAGAATTTATTGAATAATTTACTGAGAATTTATAAAGTAATTTACGAAAAATTTACAGGAAATTCACTAATTAATGTTCGAATAATTTACAGAGAATTTACAAAGTAATTCGTGAATTTTTTTTGGGATAATTTTATGAGTAATTTACCAAGAATTTATACAGAATTTATTGAGAATTTTCTTAGAATTAATTGAAAATTTTCTGAGCAATTTATTTACAATTTATTAAATAATTTACTGAAAATTTATAGATAATTTACAAAGTAATTTATTGAGAATTTACTACGAATTTATGGAGTAATTTGCTGAATAATTTACTTGGAAATTACTTTGAATTTACCAAGAATTTATATAGAATTTTCTGAGAATTTATTGAGTAATTTACTCATAATTTACTAATTAATTCCAAAAAAAATCTTGTAATTTTTTGTGAATTTACTTAGAATTTTTTGATAAATTACTAAGATTTTGTTGAATAACTTATAGAGAATTTTACGTGTAATTTACTGAGTAATTTATAGAGAATTTACCAATAATTTACTGAGTAATTTACTGATAAATTACTGAATAATTCACTCATTAATTTACTTGTAATTTACTGAGAATTTAAGGAGTAATTTATTTAGAATTTATTAAATAATTTACTAAGAATTTATAGATAATTTACTGCGTTATTTTCTTGGAATTTACAGAGTAATATCTAATAATTTACTGAGTAATTTACTAAGTAATAGGCTCAGAATTTTTTGAGAACTCATCGATAATTAACCAAGTAATTTACAAAGAATTTATCGAGTAATTTACGGGGAATTTATTAGTAATTTACAGATAAATTTAGTGAGTAATTCACCGAATAATTTACATTGAATTTACTTAGTAATTTATATAGAATTTAATCAGTAAATTACTAAGAGTTTATTGAGAATTTACTGAGAATTTGTTGAGTAATTTTCTAGGAACTTACCAATCATTTATGAAGCAATTTACTGAGTAATTTATTGAGAATTTACTGTGAATTTAATGAGTAATATTCTCATAACTTATTGAAAATTTTCTTAGAATTTATTAAGTAATTCACCGATAATTAACTGAGTAATTTATAGAGAATATATTGAAAATTTAACGGATAATTTATTTAGAATTTACCGAGTAATTTGCCAATAATTTGTACAAAATTTTCTAAGAATTTACTAATAATTTACTAAGTAATTCCCAAAAAAAATTTCAAATGATTTTCTAAGAATTTACATAGAATTTTCTAATAATTTATTAAGAATTTACTGAATAATTTTCTGAGAATTTTGCGCGTAATTTATTGAGAATTTTTCTGAGTAATTTAATGAGAATTTACTGCAAATTGACTAAGAAATTTACTGATAAATTGTTAAGTTCTTCGCTGGATAATTTAGTTGGAAATTACAAAATAATTTATTGAGAATTTACTAAGAATTTATTGATAATTTACTTAGACTTTATGGATTAATTTATTGAGAATTTACTAAGTAATTTACTGAGAATTTGTAAATTAATTTACTGAGAATTTACAGAAAATTTACTAATTAATGTTCGAATAATTTATTGAGAATTGACAAAGTAATTCATGAATTTTTTTTTGATAATTTTATGAGTAATTTACCAAGAATTTATACAGAATTTATTGAGAATTTTCTTAGAATTTATTGAAAATTTTTTGAGCAATTTATTTACAATTTATTAAATAATTCACAAAAAAATTACGGATAATTTACAAAGTAATTTATAGAGAATTTATTGAAAACTTGACGAGTAATTTATTGAGAATTTATACGAATTTATGAAATAATTTACTAAGAAATTACTTTGAATTTACCAAGAATTTATATAGAATTTTCTGAGAATTTATTGAGTAATTTACTCATAATTTACAGATTAATTCACAAAAAAAAAATTATTGTAATTTTTTGTGAATTTACTCAAAATTTTCTCATAAATTACTAAGAATTTACTGAATAATTTATAGAGAATTTTATGTGTAATTTACACTGAAATATCCTGATTAATTTAGTGAGAATTTACCAATAATTTACAGAGAATTTATCGAGTAATTTACTGATAAATTACTGAATAATTCACTCATTAATTTACTTGTAATTTATAGCGAATTTAAGGAGTAATTTATTGAGAATTTACTCAGTAATTTATTGAGAATTTATTAAATAATTTACTAAGAATTTACAGAATATTTACTGCACTATTTTCTTGGAATTTACAGAGAAATTTCTTAATAATTTACTGAGTAATTTACTAAGTAATTGACTCAGAATTTTTTGAGAACTTATAGATAATTAACCGAGTTATTTACAGATAAATTTAGTGATTAATTCACCGAATAATTTACTATGAATTTACTTAGTAATTTATTTAGAATTTACTCGGTAAATTACTAAGAGTTTGTTGAGAATTTACTGAGAATTTGTTAAGTAATTTTCTAGGAACTTACCAATCATTTATGAAGCAATTTACTGAGTAATTTATTGAGAATTTACGATGAACTTAATGAGTAATTTACTCATAATTTATTGAGAATTTTCTTAGAATTTATTGAGTAATTCACCGATAATTAACTGAGTAATTTGTAGAAAATTTATAGAAAATTTAACGGATAATTTATTGAGAATTTACAGAGTAATTTGCTGAGTAATGTTTTAAAAAATTTCTGTGAATTTGCTGAGTAATTTACCAAGAATTTATACAAAATTTTCTGAGAATTTACTCATAATTTACTGAGTAATTCCCAAAAAAATTTCTAATGATTTTCTAAGAATTTACACAGAATTTTCTAATAATTTACTAAGAATTTACTGAATAATTTTCTGAGAATTTTGCGTGTAATTTATTGAGAATTTTACTGAGTAATTTAATGAGAATTTACTGAGTAATTTACTAAGAATCTACCGATGATTTACTGAGTAATTTATTGAGAATTTACTGCGAATTGACTAAGAAATTTACTGATAAATTGTTAAGTTCTTCATCGGGTAATTTAGTTGGAAATTACTAAATAATTTATTGAGAATTTACTGAGTAAGTTACTAAGAATGTATTTATAATTTACTTAGACTTTATGGATTAATTTATTGAGAATTTACTAAGTAATTTACTGAGAATTTATTGAATAATTTACTGAGAATTTATAAAGTAATTTACTAAGAATTTGCAGGAAATTCACTAATTAATGTTCGAATAATTTACAGAGAATTAACAAAGTAATTCACGAATTTGTTTTTGACAATTTTATGAGTAATTTACCAAGAATTTATACAGAATTTATTGAGAATTTTCTTAGAATTTATTGAAAATTTTCTGAGCAATTTATATACAATTTATTAAATAATTTACTGAAAATTTACAGATAATTTACAAAGTAATTTATAGAGAATTTATTGAAAACTTAACGAGTAATTTATTGAGAATTTACTACGAATTTATGGAGTAATTTGCTGAATAATTTACTAAAAAATTACTTTGAATTTACCAAGAATTTATATAGAATTTTTTGAGAATTTATTGAGTAATTTACTCATAATTTACTAATTAATTCACAAAAAAAAAAAAATTCTTGTAATTTTTTGTGAATTTACTCAGAACTTTTTGATAAATTACAAAGAATTTACTGAATAATTTATAGAGAATTTTACGTGTATTTTACTGAGAAATTTCCTGAGTAATTTACAGAGAATTTATCAATAATTTACTGAGTAATTTACAGAGAATTTATCGAGTAATTTACTGATAAATTACTGAATAATTCACTCATTAATTTACTGAGACTTTAAGGAGTAATTTATTGAGAATTTAGTCAGTAATTTATTTAGAATTTATTAAATAATTTACTAATAATTTACAGATAATTTACTGCGTTATTTTCTTGGAATTTATAGAGTAATTTTCTAATAATTTACTAAGTAATTGACTCAGAATTTTTTTAGAACTTATCGATAATTAACCGAGTAATTAACAGAGAATTTATTGAGAATTTACTGAGTAATTTACCAGGAATTTACTTAGTAATTTACAGATAAATTTAGTGAGTAATTCACCGAATAATTTACTATGAATTTACTTAGTAATCTATATAGAATTTACTGAGAATTTGTTGAGTAATTTTCTAGGAACTTAGCAATCATTTTTGAAACAATTTACTGAGTAATTTGCTGAGTACTTTATTGGGAATTTACTGTGAATTTAATGAGTTATTTACTCATAATTTGTTGAGAATTTTCTTAGAATTTATTGAGTAATTTACCGATAATTAACTGAGTAATTTATAGAGAATTTATTGAAAATTTAACGGATAATTTATTTAGAATTTACAGAGTAATTTGCTGAGTAATGTTTTAAAAAATTTCTGTGAATTTACTGACTAATTTACCAATAATTTATAAAAAAAATTCTGAGAATTTACTCATAATTTATTGAGTAATTCACAAAAAAATTTCCAATGATTTTCTAAGAATTTACACAGAATTTTCTAATAATTTACTAAGAATTTACTGAATAATTTTCTGAGAATTTTGTGTGTAATTTATTGAGAATTTTTCTGAGTAATTTAATGAGAATTTACTGAGTAATTTACTAAGAATCTACCGATAATTTACTCAGTAATTTATTGAGAATTTACTGCAAGTTGGCTAAGAAATTTACTCATAAATTGTTAAGTTCTTCACCGGATAATTTAGTTGGAAATTACTAAATAATTTATTGAGAATTTACTGAGTAAGTTATTAAGAATTTATTGATAATTTATTTAGGCTTTGTGGATTAATTTATTGAGAATTTAGTAAGTAATTTACTTAGAATTAATTGAATAATTTATTGAGAATTTATAAAGTAATTTACTGTGAATTTACTGGAAATTCACTAATTAATGTTCGAATAATTTACTGAGAATTAACAAAGTAATTCACGAATTTTTTTTGATAATTTTATGAGTAATTTACTAAGAATTTATACAGAATTTATTGAGAATTTTCTTAGAATTTATTGAAAATTTTCTAAGCAATTTATTTACAATTTATTAAACAATTTACCGAAAATTTACAGATAATTTACAAAGTAATATATAGAGAATTTATTGAAAACTTAACGAGTAATTTATTGAGAAATTACTACGAATTTATGGAGAAATTTGCTGAATAATTTACTAAGAAATTACATTGAATTTACCAAGAATTTGTATAGAATTTTCTGAGAATTTATTGAGTAATTTACTCATAATTTACTGATTAATTCACAAAAAAAAATTCTTGTAATTTTTTGTGAATGTACTCAGAATTTTCTATTAAATTACTAAGAATTTGTTGAATAATTTATAGAGAATTTTATGTGTAATTTACTGAGAAATTTCCTGAGTAATTTAGTGAGAATTTACCAATAATTTACTTAGTAATTTACAAAGAATTTATCGAGTAATTTACTGATAAATTACTAAATGATTTACTCATTAATTTACTTGTAATTTACTGAGAATTTAAGGAGTAATTTATTGAGAATTTACTCAGTAATTTATTTAGAATTTATTAAATAATTTACTAAGAATTTACAGATAATTTACTGCGTTAGTTTCTTGGAATTTACAGAGTAATTTTCTAATAATTTACTGAGTAATTTACTAAGTAATTGACTCAGAATTTTTTGAGAACTTATCGATAATTAACTAAGTAATTTACAGAGAATTCATTGGGAATTTACCGAGTAATTTACTGGAAATTTACTTAGTAATTTACAGATAAATTTAGTGAGTAATTTACCAAATAATTTACTATGAATTTACTTAGTAATTTATTTAGAATTCACTCAGTAAATTACTAGAAGTTTATTGAGAATTTGTTGAGTAATTTTCTAGGAACTTACCAATCATTTATGAAGCAATTTACTGAGTAATTTATTGAAAATTTACTGTGAACTTAATGAGTAATTTACTCATAATTTATTGAGAATTTTCTTAGAATTTATTGAGTAATTCACCGATAATTAACTGAGTAATTTATAGAGAATTTATTGAAAATTTAACGGATAATTTATTGAGAATTTACAGAGTAATTTGCTGAGTAATGTTTTAAAAAAATTTTGTGAATTTACTGAGTAATTTACCAAGAATTTATACAAAACTTTCTGAGAATTTACTCATAATTTACTGAGTAATTCCCAAAAAAATTTCTAATGATTTTCTAAGAATTTACACAGATTTTTCTAATAATTTACTAAGAATTTACTGAATAATATTATGAGAATTTTGCGTGTAATTTATTGAGAATTTTACTGAGTAATTTAATGAGAATTTACAGAGTAATTTAGTAAGAATCAACTGATAATTTACTGAGTAATTTGTTGAGAATTTACTGCGAATAGACTAAGAAATTTACTGATAAATTGTTAAGTTGTTCATTGGATAATTTTGTTAGAAATTACTAAATAATTTATTGAGAATTTACTAAGTTACTAAGAATTTATTGGTAATTTACTTAGACTTTATGGATTAATTTATTGAGAATTTAGTAAGTAATTTACTGAGAATTTATTGAATAATTTACTGAGAATTTATAAAGTAATTTACTGAAAATTTACAGGAAATTCACTAATTAATGTTCGAATAATTTACTGAGAATTAACAAAGTAATTCACGAATTTTTTTTTGATAATTTTATGAGTAATTTACCAAGAATTTATTGAGAATTTTCTTAGAATTTATTGAAAATTTTCTGAGCAATTTATTTACAATTTATTAAATAATTTACTAAAAATTTACAGATGATTTACAAAGTAATTTATAGAGAATTTATTGAAGACTTAACGAGTAATTTATTGAGAATTTACTACGAATTTATGGAGTAATTTGCTGAATAATTTACTAAGAAATTACTTTGAATTTACCAAGAATTTATATGGAATTTTTTGAGTAATTTACTCATAATTTACTGATTAATTCACAAAAAAAATTCTTGTAATTTTTTGTGAATTTACTCAGAACTTTTTGATAAATTACTAGGAATTTGTGAATAATTTATTGAGAATTTTACGTGTAATTTACTGAGAAATTTCTTGAGTAATTTAGTGAGAATTTACTAAGTAATTACTGAGTAATTTAAAGAGAATTTATCAATAATTTACTGAGTAATTTACAGAGAATTTATCGAGTAATTTTCTGATAAATTACTGAATGATTCACTCATTAATTTACTTGTAATTTACTGAGAATTTAAGGAGTGATTTATTGAGAATTTACTCAGTAATTTATTTAGAATTTATTAAATAATTTACTAAGAATTTACAGATAATTTACTGCGTTATTTTCTTGAAATTTACATAGTAATTTTCTAATAATTTACTGAGTAATTACTAAGTAATTGACTCAGATTTTTTGAGAACTTATCGATAATTAACTGAGTAATTTACAGAGAATTTATTGAGAATTTACCGAGTAATTTACTGGGAATTTACTTAGTAATTTACAGATAAATTTAGTGTGTAATTCACCGAATAATTTACTATGAATTTACTTAGTAATTTATTTAGAATTTACTCAGTAAATTACTAAGAGTTTATTGAGAATTTACTGAGAATTTGTTGAGTAATTTTCTAGGAACTTACCAATCATTTATGAAGCAATTTACTGAATAATTTATTGAGAATTTACTGTGAACTTAATGAGTAATTTACTCATAATTTACTGAGAATTTTCTTAGAATTTATTGAGTAATTCACCGATAATTAACTGAGTAATTTATAAAGAATTTATTGAAAATTTAACGGATAATTTATTGAGAATTTACAGAGTGATTTGTTGAGTAATGTTTTAAAAAATTTCTGTGAATTTACTGAGTAATTACCAAGAATTTATAAAAAAATTTCTGAGAATTTACTCATAATTTTCTGAGTAATTCATAAAAAAAATTCTAATGATTTTCTAAGAATTTACACAGAATTTACTCCGAATTTACTGAATAATTTTCTGAGAATTTTGCGTGTAATTTATTGAGAATTTTACTAAGTAATTTAATGAGAATTTACAGAGTAATTTACTAAGAATTTACCGATAATTTACTGAGTAATTTATTGAGAATTTACTGCGAATTGACTAAGAAATTTACTGATAAATTGTTAAGTTCTTCACTGGGTAATTTAGTTGGAAATTACTAAACAATTTATTGAGAATTTACTGAGTAAGTTACTAAGAATTTATTGATAATTTACTTAAACTTTATGGATTAATTTATTCAGAATTTAGTAAGTAATTTATTTAGAATTTATTGAATAATTTACTGAGAATTTATAAAGTAATTTACTGAGAATTTACAGGAAATTCACTAATTAATGTTCGAATAATTTACTGAGAATTAACAAAGTAATTCACGAATTTTTTTTTGATAATTTTATGAGTAATTCACCAAGAATTTATACAGAATTTCTTGAGAATTTTCTTAGAATGTATTGAAAATTTTCTGAGCAATTTATTTTCAACTTATTAAATAATTTACTGAAAATTTACAGATAATTTACAAAGTAATTTACAGAGAATTTATTGAAAACTTAACGAGTAATTTATTGAGAATTTACTACGAATTTATGGAGTAATTTGCTGAATAATTTACTAAGAAATTACTTTGAATTTACCAAAAATTTATATAGAATTTTCTGAGAATTTATTGAGTAATTTACTCATAATTTACTGGTTAATTCACAAAAAAAAATTCTTGTAATTTTTTGTGAATTTACTCAGAATTTTCTGATAAATTACTAAGAATTTGCTGAATAATTTATAGAGAATGTTACGTGTAATTTTTTGAGAGATTTCCTGAGTAATTTTGTGAGAATTTACTAAGTAATTTACTGAGTAATTTACAGAGAATTTACCAATAATTTACTGAGTAATTTACAGAGAATTTATCAAGTAATTTGCTGATAAATTACTGAGTGATTCACTCATTAATTTACTTGTAATTTACTGGGAATTTAAGGAGTAATTTATTGAGAATTTACTCTGTAATTTATTTAGAATTTATTAAATACTTTACTAAGAATTTACAAATAATTTACTGCGTTATTTTCTTGGAATTGACAGAGTAATTTTCTAATAATTTATTGAGTAATTTGCTAAGTAATTGACTCAGAATTTTTTGAGAACTTATTGATAATTAACTGAGTAATTTACAGGGAATTTATTGATAATTTACCGAGTAATTTACAGATAAATTTAGTGAGTAATTCACCGAATAATTTACTATGAATTTACTTAGTAATTTATTTAGAATTTACTCAGTAAATTACTAAGAGTTTGTTGAGAATTTTCTGAGAATTTGTTGAGTAATTTTCTAGGAACTTAGCAATCATTTATGAAGCAATTTACTGAGTAATTTATTGAGAATTTACTGTGAATTTAATGAGTAATTTACTCATAATTTATTGAAAATTTTCTTAGAATTTATTGGGTAATTTACCGATAATTAACTGAGTAATTTATAGAGAATTTATTGAAAATTTAACGGATAATTTATTGAGAATTTACAGAGTAATTTACCACGAAGCAATCATTTATGAAGCAATTTACTGAGTAATTTGCTGAGTAATTTATTGAGAATTTACTGTGAATTTAATGAGTAATTTACTCATAATTTATTAAGAATTTTCTTAGAATTTGTTGAGTAATTCACCGATAATTAACTGAGTAATTTATAGAGAATTTATTGAAAATTTAACGGATAATTTATTGAGAATTTACAGAGTAATTTACCAAGAAGCAATCATTTATGAAGCAATTTACTGAGTAATTTGCTGAGTAATTTATTGAGAATTTACTGTGAATTTAATGAGTAATTTACTCATAATTTATTGAGAATTTTCTTAGAATTTATTGAGTAATTCACCGATAATTAACTGAGTAATTTATAGAGAATTTATTGAAAATTTAACGGATAATTTATTGAGAATTTACAGAGTAATTTACCAAGAATTTATGCAAAATTTTTTGAGAATTTACTCATAATTTACTGAGTAATTTCCAAAAAAATTTCTAATGATTTTCTAAGAATTTACACAGAATTTTCTAATAATTTACTAAGAATTTACTGAATAATTTTCTGAGAATTTTGCATGTAATTTATTGAGAATTTTTCTGAGTAATTTAATGTGAATTTATTGAGTAATTTATTATAATTTACTACGAATTGACTAAGAAATTTACTGATAAATTGTTAAGTTCTTCGCTGGATAATTTAGTTGGAAATTACTAAATAATTTATTGAGAATTTACTAAGTAAGTTACTAAGAATTTATTGATGATTTACTTAGACTTTATGGATTAATTTATTGAGAATTTACTAAGTAATTTATTGAGAATTTATTGAATAATTTACTGAGAATTTATAAAGTAATTTACTGAGAATTTGTAAAGTAATTTACTAAGAATTTACAGGAAATTCACTAATTAATGTTCGAATAATTTACTGAGAATTAACAAAGTAATTCATGAATTTTTTTTTTGATAATTTTATGAGTAATTTACCAAGAATTTATTGAGAATTTTCTTAGAATTTATTGAAAATTTTCTGAGCAATTTATTTACAATTTATTAAATAATTTACTTAAAATTTACGGATAATTTACAAAGTAATTTATAGAGAATTTATTGAAAACTTAACGAGTAATTTATTGAGAATTTACTACGAATTTATGGAGTAATTTACTAAGAAATTACTTTGAATTTACCAAGAATTTATATAGAATTTTCTGAGAATTTATTGAGTAATTTACTTATAATTTACTGATTAATTCACAAAAAATAATTCTTGTAATTTTTTGTGAATTTACTTAGAATTTTCTCATAAATTACTAAGAATTTGCTGAATAATTTGTATAGAATTTTACGTGTAATTTACTGAGAAATTTCCTGAGTAATTTAGTGAGAATTTACTAAGTAATCTACTGAGTAATTTACAGAGAATTTATCGAGTAATTTACTGATAAATTACTGAATAATTCACTCATTAATTTACTTCTAATTTACTGAGAATTTAATGAGTAATTTATTGAGAATTTACTCAGTAATTTATTTAGAATTTATTAAATAATTTATTAAGAATTTACAGATAATTTACTGCGTTACTTTCTTGGAATTTACAGAGAAATTTTCTAATAATTTACTGAGTAATTTACTAAGTAATTGGCTCAGAATTTTTTGAGAACTTATCGATAATTAACTGAGTAATTTACAGAGAATTTATTGAGAATTTACCGAGTAATTTACTGGGAATTTACTTAGTAATTTACAGATAAATTTAGTGATTAATTCACCAAATAATTTACTATGAATTTACTTAGTAAATTACTAAGAGTTTATTGAGAATTTACTGAGAATTTGTTGAGTAATTTTCTAGGAACTTACCAATCATTTATGAAGCAATTTACTGAGTAATTTATTGAGAATTTACTGTAAACTTAATGAGTAATTTACTCATAATTTATTGAGAATTTTCTTAGAATTTATTGAGTAATTCACCGATAATTAACTGAGTAATTTATAGAGAATTTATTGAAAATTTAACGGATAATTTATTGAGAATTTACAGAGTAATTTGCTGAGTAATGTTTTAAAAAATTTCTGTGAATTTACTGAGTAATTTACCAAGAATTTATACAAAATTTTCTGAGAATTTACTCATAATTTTCTGATCGTGCAATGCAGCTAGGTGATCAATAAGAACAACAAGAATAGGTTAAGATTCTAACCTCAAAACTCGAATCTAACGGCTCAAGCTCCAACGATCAAGCTTGGAAGTTCTCTCTCTCTAGCTCAAACTTCTCATTCTTCTTCCTAGAGCTTCTCTCTCTAAAAGACAAGATTGATACCAAAAAGATATGCTCCTCACGACAATCACTGACTTAATCCCTCTACCGGGACACGTGGCATCGGCTGATAGGCTCTATCCAAAAAGGTGACTGACATGACAAGACAAGACCAAGACAAGACCAAGACAAAGTGTACTCAACAAGCTAGGCGGCAAGAACACACCGGCAAGTAACGACATCGGCTTGAAAGGACAACACTTGACTAAACTGTGCCACACCTTGGACTAGATGTGCCACACCTCGGTCCAGGTCGTACCATTCCAGGAACAAAATCACTCATGCAAGGATCAAGGATCTGAAACGCCCAGATATTAACATCTCGGCCCAGATGATGAACATCTCGGCCTAGGCGACGCGCACCTCAGCCTAGATGGTGACATCTCGGCCAATAGGCCAGGGTGAAGATGGAGGTCAACCAACGGGGTTCCAAGATAGTTCTAAGTGACAAAGGTCTCGAAGGTGTCTAGGCTTAAGATGACCTCGGCAACACACCAGACAAGAACAAAGTATGTAGGCAATCATTCAAGCAAAACAAGACAAGATTTGCAAATGCACATATTAAAACAAGATCATCCATAAATGTATGCAAGTATGACTAAGTCAAAATGAGGGTTGTTACATCCTACCCCCCTTAAAGAAGTTTGGTCCCCAAACTTGAGTTACCTTGTTCCAAAAACAATTCTGGATGTCGGACTTTCATTTCCTCTTCCATTTTCCATGTAGCATCCTCTCCGTAATGCTCCTTCCATTCAACTTTCACCATTGGTATCGACTTGCTTCTCAACTGCTTCACTTGCCTATCGACAATCCGTATCGGCTTCTCTTCGTAGCCTAAATCTTCATTAATTATAATTCTGAAATAGTCGATCACATGTAGCGAATCTCGAATATACTTCCTCAGCATCTAAACATGAAATACATTATGGACTTGGCTCAATCCTGGCGGCAAGGCAAGTCTGTAGGCAGCGAGGTTAACCTTCTCAAGAATTTCAAAAGGCCCAATGTAACGGGGTGCTAACTTACCCTTCTTCCCAAATCTTGTAACTCCTTTCATCGGCGAAATCTTCAGGAACACGTGGTCCCCGACTTCAAATTCCAGCTCTCTTCTTCTCTGGTCGGCATAACTTGTTTGTCGACTTTGTGCGGTTTTGATTCTTTGTTGAACGAGCTTAATCTTCTCGGTCGTTACTTGAATTAACTCGGGACCAAGCAGAGCTTTGTCTCCTACCTCGGTCCAACATATCGGCGACCTGCACTTTCTTCCATACAGTGCCTCATACGGCGCCATGCCAATGCTAGCTTGATAGCTGTTGTTGTAGGTAAATTCCACCAAAGGCAAATGTACTCCCCAACTTCCTTGGAGGTCCAATACACATAGTCTAAGCATATCTTCAAGGGTTTGAATCGTCCTCTCTGTTTGCCCATCAGTTTGGGGATGAAAAGCTGTGCTAAACCTCAACTCGGCTCCGAAAGCTCTTTGTAGGCTCTGCCAAAATCTGGAAACCAACTTCGGATCTCGGTTTGACACAATTGACATCGGCACTCCATGAAGCCTAACAATCTCATTCACATACAACGAAGCAAGTTTATCGGCGTTGAAGGTGGTCTTAACAGGCAAGAAGTGTGCTGACTTAGTTAGTCTATCCACAATAACCCAAATCGAATCCATACCCTTTTGTGTCTTCGGCAAACCAACCACAAAGTCCATGGAGATGTGCTCCCATTTCCACTCAGGAATCGGTAAAGGTTGAAGAAGTCCTGATGGCCTTTGATGTTCTGCTTTCACTTGTTGACAGTACAGACACTGCGACACGAACTCGGCCATCTCTCCTTTCATGTTCGGCCACCAAAACGTCTGCTTCACATCCTGATACATCTGGGTGTTCCCGGGGTGAACAGCAAACTTGGAACCATGAGCTTCCTGCAAAATTTTTCTTTTCAAATCTGGGATGTCGGCCACACACAATCTTCCCTCAAACTTGAGCACTTGATTCTCTATGGTGTACCCTGATCTTAGCTTTGTGATAATCTCATCGGCTACTTTCTTGAAGAATTCATCTTCCATTTGTCTCGTCTTTACTTCCTCAACAATAGTCGGCTCCACTGAGATCGCAGTTAGGCATGCCAAATTTCCAACCACCTTTCTGCTCAAAGCATCGGCTACGGCGTTAGCTTTTCTTGGGTGATATTGAATCTACATATCGTAATCCTTCAACAACTCAAGCCATCTTCTCTGCCTCAAATTCAATTCCTTCTGAGTGAACAAGTACTTCAAGCTCTTATGATCCGTAAAAACCTGACAAGAAGCTCCATACAAGTAATGGCGCCAAATCTTCAGAGCAAACACCACGACTGCTAATTCCAAATCATGGGTGGGATAATTCTTTTCATGTGGCTTCAATTGACGAGAGGCATATGCTATAACCCTACCTTTTTGCATTAATACACAACCCAGACCCTTATGCGAAGCATCACTGTAGACATGAAACTCTTCATTACCTGATGGTAGTACAAGAATTGGTGCTGCGACTAATCTCGTCTTCAACTCCTGGAAAGCCGCTTCTCTATCCTTAGTCCATTCATAAGCCACTCCCTTCTTAGTCAGTTGTGTCAACAGAATTGCAATCCTTGAGAAATCCTTTACGAATTTTCTGTAATAACCAGCCAATCCCAGAAAACTACGAACCTCGGACACATTAGTCGGCCTCGACCAATTCACAATGGTTTCAATTTTACTAGGATCGACCGAAATACCCTCTTCATCAATCACATGGCCCAAAAATGAAACAGTGGAAAGCCAAAACTCACACTTGTTAAATTTAGCATACAATTTCCGATCTCTCAAAGTCAGTAAGGTAAGTCTCAAATGCTCCTCGTGTTCGGCTTTACTCATAGAGTAGATCAATATGCCATCGATGAAGACAACCACAAACTCATCTAGATATGGCTTAAAGACTCTGTTCATCAAATCCATAAAGGCTGCAGGGGCATTGGTCACTCCAAAAGGCATTACTAAAAACTCGTAGTGGCCATACCTCGTCTGAAAAGCGGTCTTCTCAACATCCTCGGCTTTGACTTTAAGCTGATGGTAGCCCGATCTAAGGTCAATTTTGGAAAAGACTCGTGCTCCTTGCAATTGATCGAACAAATCATCTATCCTCGGCAACGGGTACTTATTCTTAATGGTTACCTTATTCAGTTCCCGGTAATCAATCCAAAGACGAAGCGTACCATCCTTCTTCTTAACAAACAAGACGGGTGCTCCCCAGGGTGAAGTGCTCGGCCTAATAAAACCCTTATCTAGCAACTCTTGTAGTTGAAGTTTCAATTCCTTAAGCTCGGCGGAGGCCATCCTATAGGGTGTTTTAGAGATGGGCTGGGTTCCCGGCATGATGTCAACAGTAAACTCTACCTCTCTATCGACTAAGTGGCCAGGCAAATCATTTGGGAAGACGTCGGGGAATTCATTAACCACTGGGACGTCGGCTAACTCAACACTTCCATTCAAATTATTTAGTATGCTACACAGATAACCTTGACACCCTTTTTGGATCAATCTATAGGCTTTCATGGATGAAATTAAGTAAGGTGGGGATACTACCCCTTTTCCTTGAAACGTGACCTCGGCTAGGTTTGGGGGTTTTAACGTGACACTCTTTGAAACACAATTTATGGACGCGTGATTTGCCACTAACCAATCCATCCCCAAAATAACATTAAAATGAGTTATGTCCAATGGCATTAAGTCAGCTAACAGTTCAACATTCCCAATCACAACAACACATGCTCGATAGATGGATGCAATATTCATAGGTCTCCCAGATGGAGTAGATACAGATAATACATAATCAAGGGGTTCTAGTTTCCTATTAATCTTCTCGGCAAACTTAGCAGAAATGAATGAATGCGTAGAACCCAAATCAATCAATACATATGCACTTTGAGAGCAAATTGAAAGCATACCTGACACCACTATCTCAGCGTTTTGAGTGTCCCCTGGTACCAGTGCAAAAACTATGCCTTGTCTCATCGGTCCTTTCCCAGCGTTACCTTTCTGCACGGAGCCCGAAGTATTCTCATCTTTCTTACTTTCCCCAGCCTTCGTTTTTGGACAGTCCCTCACAAAATGGCCTACTTCACCACATTCGTAACAAGCCCCAAATGCCCAACGACAGACCCCGAAATTTGGCTTCCCACAACTGGAACATATCGGCTTAGTACCACTCTCTTGTCTTGGGTTGCTTGAACTGCCAACGTTCGCTTTCTTCCTGGTACCAAACTGTGCTCGGCGATTGTCATAACCCTGCCTTTTCTTCCGGCTCTCTCCCGAACCCTGGTATCTGTTCAAGTTGGCTTCGGCCAGAATAGCTTTGTCCAACACTCCGACATAAGTCGGCATGTTGAGCATGTTAACCCTGTCACGCCCCCAAACCGCCCCTAGTAGTTTGGTGCCGTGATGGCCAGTAACCCGAGGTTACCGAAGGCCGTCTTACAAAGATCACACACAATCAGAGTATAAAATATGGGGCTTACGAGTGCGGAAGCAATATATATATACTTATACAAAATCTAAATAGTCCATGAGAGCCGTGCATAAGTCCAATGAAATGTCATACATCAAACATCTTTACAAGTCTTACAATTTAGATACAACAAGAATGAGATACAAAACACATCCTGACCAAAAGGCTTCTCAAGCCGACATATGCCAAAAACAAACAAAGAAAACATAAGCCGAGAAGCATAATCTTCAAGACGATGCAAACGCAAATCCAAAACATGTCGGCAAAGCACCCAAAACACATCGGCAATCACGTCTAGGCCTCAATGCCTTCTTGTTCATCACCTACATATATATAGAGAGGGTGAGCTTGGATACTCAGTGAATGATATTAGAAATAAAGGTTTTGCATGATTGATATCCAAGATTTCTTTCAAAACTATACATAGCATACTTTTCGATCAAGAGGGAAATCAAGTTCATTTGCCGGCTTTCATGTTCCTTGGATGTTAATAACATCTACTTATTTCAAGGGGTGATGACATATCAAGACAAGAGTTTCAAGACAAGCTGTGCTGCGAAAGTTTAGAGTCCTCTAGCACTAAGGACTGTCAAGACAAGCTGTGCTGCGAAAGTTTAGAGTCCTCTAGCACTAAGGACTGTCAAGACAAGCTGTGCTGTGAAAGTTTAGAGTCCTCTAGCACTAAGGACTGTCAAGACAAGCTGTGCTGCGAAAGTTTAGAGTCCTCTAGCACTAAGGACTGTCAAGACAAGCTGTGCTGCGAAAGTTTAGAGTCCTCTAGCACTAAGGACTGTCAAGACAAGCTGTGCTGCGAAAGTTTAGAGTCCTCTAGCACTAAGGACTGTCAAGACAAGTCATCAAAACAAGATAGCATTTGATATACAAAATAGGGATAGTCATTCATGCTAGATCAAGTACTGTTCAAAACAAGGCAAAACAAGATTTATCAAAACAAGTGTAACATAGCTTTATTAAAAATACCACTCACATCGTTTCTTCACACGTCGGGGTCGAGACAAGCCCAAGTCCTACAACACATGGCAAAGCCTATTGAATGCGCTTTCAAACAAGTCTCTCATATACACAATGTTTTCGGAAAACATGCTGGGCACCAACCAGGTCTAGGCCGAGGTTCCACACCTCCTTGCCGAGGTGTGTTCCCGAGGGCCACATGCAAGGAAAGAGGTCGGGAAACTCTGGGTTTCCCTCTGTTGATGAACATGAAGAACATGAGTGTGAAAACATGAAAAATACGAATGCTTGATCGTAATCTGCCATCACAAATCTGGGATTTTCGTGCTAAGAGTTTGAAAACATGGACCTGGGTACCCGTAGTTGAAAATCATGCAAGAACAAACACAAAACTTGAGTCTAGGCGAAAAGCTTTCGGATCAAAACAAGACTTTCTTGAAGAACACATGAATGTCATTTTCTCTTTCTAGAATCGAGCTTCAAAACGATGCATGGCTTACAAATCATTTTCAATCATGCAATGCAATAACATAAACATGAAGAACATCATGAGCAGATTAAGAATCTAACCTTAGAACACGGATCTAATGGTTCGATCTCTAGGAATCAAGCTTGAAGATCTACTTCTCTCTCAAGAACTCTTCTCCCTCTTCTAGAGCTTCTCTCTCTCTACAAGGCAAGTTTATGATACCAAATGATAGTTTTCTATACTCGGTTCTGGGGTTAACCCTCTGCAGAGACACGTGGCGGCGACTGGTTGGGTTCATCCTGAAAAGGTGGCTGACAGGCCAGACAAAGCATGGTGGAAGGGTATTCAAAAAGCAAAGCGGTATGGGCTCTCTGACAGGCTATGACATCGGCCAACAACGAGGCGTATCTAACACGCTATACGGAATGGCACTCCGGCAAGGGGTGACATCGGCTAACAAAGGACTTCGGCAACTAAGGTGACAATGACCTCGGCTAGGAAGGACAACACTTGACTAAGCTGTGCCACATCTTGGCCTAGATGCGCCACACCTCGGTCTAGGTCATACCGCTCCAGGACGAGATCACTGGGGTGCAAGGTGACATCTCGGCTAACGTGGTCGAGGCAAGGACGGAGATCAACAAGGGGTTCCAAGATGCTGCTACTAGACTAAGGGTGACCTCGGCTTGGAATAACATCGGCTAGAGACAAGGAACGACCTAAGTTTTTACATCAAGGAAGGAATGAGACAAGTACACTACACTTAGACAAATCACAAGGCTCCAAATCGAGGCACGGATCTCACTTGCTAAAGCAAAACAAGTCACAACATACACATGCAAGCTTAACAAGTCATAATCATACAAATGCTCATGAACATGATTAAGATAAAAATGTGGGTTCTTACAGTCTACCCTCCTTAAGGAAGTTTGGTCCCCAAACTTAAGTTACCTTGACCTACGAATAACTCCGGGTAGCAGATTTTCATCTCCTCTTCCTTTTCCCATGTGGCCTCCCCGCCATAATGCTTCTCCCATTCGATTTTCACCATTGATATCGACTTGTTTCTCAACTGTCTCACTTGTCTGTCGATAATTCTCATCGGCTTCTCTTCGTAGCCCAAGTCTTCATTAACCACAACTCCGGAATAATCTATTACATGCAGTGGGTCTCGGATATATTTCCTCAACATCGAAACATGAAACACACTGTGGACTCGACTCAAATCTGGTGGCAAAGCAAGTCTGTAAGCAACGGTGTTGACCCTCTCAAGAATTTCAAATGGCCCAATATATCGGGGTGCAAGTTTACCCTTCTTCCCAAATCTCGAAACTCCTGTCATCGGCGAAACTTTCAAAAACACATGATCCCCAATTTCAAATTCTAACTCCCTCCTTCTTTGGTCGGCATAACTCTTCTGTCGACTCTGTGCGGTTTTAATCCTCTGCTGAATGAGTTTGATCTTTTCAGTTGTCATCTGAACCAACTCGGGGCCAATTAGAGCTTTGTCTCCTACTTCAGTCCAACATATCGGCGATCTGCACTCTCTTCCATACAGAGCTTCATACGGTGCCATGCCTATGCTGGCTTGGTAACTGTTGTTGTACGCGAACTCTACTAATGGCAAATGTGACTCCCAACTACCCTGGAAATCCAACACGCACAGTCTAAGCATGTCTTCGAGTGTCTGAATCATTCTTTCTGTCTGTCCGTCGGTCTGGGGGTGAAAGGCTGTGCTAAATCTCAACTCTGTTCCCAAGGCTCCTTGTAGACTCTGCCAAAATCTAGAAACGAACTTCGGGTCTCGGTCTGACACAATGGACATCGGCACACCATGAAGCCTAACGATCTCATTCATGTACAATTCGGCAAGTCGGTTGGCATTGAATGTAGTCTTGACAGGCAAAAAGTGAGCTGACTTAGTAAACCTGTCAACTATAACCCAAATGGAATCCATACCTCTTTGCGTCCTCGACAAACCCACTACGAAATCCATGGAGATGTGCTCCCATTTCCACTCAGGAATTGACAAGGGTTGAAGAAGTCCTGCTGGTCTCTGGTGTTCTGCTTTCACTCGCTGACAACACAGACACTGAGATACAAACTCGGCTATCCCTCTTTTCATGTTTGGCCACCAAAAGGTACGCTTTACGTCGCGATACATCTTGGTGCTCCCTGGATGAGCGGCAAATTTGGAACTATGGGCCTCTTGCAAAATCTTCCTTTTTAACTCTGGTACGTCGGCCACGCACAATCTTCCTTCAAACTTAAGCACCTGATTCTCCACTGTGTAACCTGGCCTCGGCTTCGAGACGAATTCATCAATTACCTTTTTGAGGAATTTATCCTCCCTCTGTCTGGTCTTCACTTCCTCAATAATGGTTGGTTCCACCGAAACCGCTGTCAGGTACGCCAAACTTCCAACTAACTTCCTGCTCAATGCGTCGGCTACGGAATTTGCCTTACCTGGGTGGTACTGAATCTGCATGTCATAATCCTTCAGTAGCTCGAGCCATCTTCTCTGCCTCATATTTAACTCTTTCTGGGTGAACAAGTATTTCAGACTCTTGTGGTCGGTGAAAACTTGGCAAGATGTTCCGTACAGGTAATGACGCCAGATCTTCAGAGCAAAAACCACGGCAGCTAACTCCAGGTCATGGGTAGGATAATTCTTTTCATTGGGCTTCAATTGACGAGACGCGTACGCTATGACTTTACCTTTTTGCATTAAAACGCAACCCAAACCTTTGTGTGAAGCATCGCTGTAAATCTGAAATTCCTCATTAGCTGATGGTAGTACCAAAACTGGTGCTGTAACCAACCTCGCCTTCAGCTCCTGGAAAGCTGATTCTCTTTCGTCGGTCCATTCATAAGCTGCTCCCTTCTTCGTTAATTGTGTCAATGGCACTGCAATCCTCGAGAAATCCTTCACAAACTTTCTGTAATAACCTGCCAAACCCAGGAAACTACGAACCTCGGACACGTTGGTCGGCGTCGGCCAATTCACAACGGCTTCAATCTTACTGGGGTCAACTGATATACCGTCTTCATTAATCACATGTCCTAGAAATGAAATGCTGGAAAGCCAAAACTCGCATTTACTTAACTTGGCGTACAACTTCTTATTTCTCAAGGTCTGCAGGGCAAGTCTCAGATGATTCTCGTGCTCGCTCGCACTCTCGGAATAGATCAATATGTCGTCGATAAAAATAATGACGAACTCATCTAGGTACGGCTTAAAGACTCTGTTCATCAAGTCCATGAATGCTGCTGGGGCATTGGTTACTCCGAAGGGCATTACCAAAAATTCGTAGTGGCCATATCTTGTCCGAAAAGCGGTTTTCTCAATGTCCTCGGCTTTAACCTTCAACTGGTGGTAGCCTGACCTAAGGTCAATCTTGGAAAAGACTCGTGCTCCTCGTAGTTGATCAAGCAAATCATCGATTCTTGGCAATGGGTATTTGTTCTTAATGGTCACCTTATTAAGTTCTCTGTAGTCAATGCAAAGACGAAGGGTGCCGTCCTTTTTCTTAACAAATAGAACGGGTGCTCCCCACGGTGAAGTGCTCGGCCTGACGAATCCCTTATCCAACAATTCCTGTAATTGCGATTTCAGTTCTCTAAGTTCGGCTGGAGCCATTCTGTAGGGTGTTTTGGAGATAGGTTGTGTTCCTGGCAAGACGTCCACAGTAAACTCTATTTCTCTATCGACAAGGTGGCCAGGCAACTCATTCGGAAAGACGTCGGGGAATTCCTCAACAACGGGTATGTCGGCTAACTCAACATTTCCATTCAGATCACCTAGTATACTGCATAAATAACCCTTACATCCTTTTTGGATCAACTTGTAGGCCTTCATGGATGAGATTAAGTAAGGTGGGGGTACTACTCCTTTATCCTGGAAAATGACCTCGGCTTGACTTGGGGTCTTCAATGTGACGTTCTTAGTAACACAATTAATGGATGCATGATTCGCCACTAACCAATCCATTCCCAATATAACATCGAAGTGAGTCATGTTTAATGGCATCAAATCAACTAACAATTCTACACTCTCAATCATAGCAATACACGCCCTATAAATGGATGTAACAATCATATTTCTCCCAGATGGAGTAGACACAGATAATACATAATCAAGGGGTTCTAATTCTCTATCCAACTCCTCGGCGAATATAGTGGACACAAATGAATGCGTAGAACCCGAATCAATCAATACGTATGCATCTCGAGAACAAATTGAGAGGGTACCTGACACTACCGCCTCGGCATTCTGGGCGTCTCCTGGTACTAATGCAAAAACTCTGCCTTGCCTCGCCTGTATTCCCCCGACGTTATTCTTCTGTGCAGAGCCTGAGGTGCTTCCATTCCTCCTCCCATCATCGGTCCTTGCTTCCGGGCAGTCCTTCACGCGATGGCCTATCTCGCCGCACTCATAACAAGCTCCTGTTGCCCAACGACAAACCCCGAAATGTAGCTTTCCACAACTCGCGCACATCGGCTTAACGTTACCCTCTTGATTGGAGTTGCTGGAATTGTCCGTACTCGTCTTCTTCTTGGCATTGAACGGAACTCGGCGATTATCATAACTCTGTCTCTTCCTCTGACCCTCACCTGAACTCTGGTATCGGTTCAAGTTAGCTTCAGCCAGGATGGCCTTGTCCAGTACTCCGGCGTACGTCGGCATATTGAGCATATTGACCCGATCTTGTATCGGTCCCCGCAACCCACTTTCGAACTTCCTCGCCTTTCGGTACTCGTCGTCAACCATATGAGGCGCATATCTCGCTAATTCAGTAAAGGCACGATCGTATTCTGCGACCGTCTTGTTCCCTTGGATCAGATTCTGAAACTCCGTGGTCTTTCGGTCTCGGACGCTGAGGGGGAAATGCTTGTTGTAGAACAACTCCAAAAATTTTGCCCAAGTCAAACCCGGATTGCTTTCTCGGACCATCATCCACCACCTACGAGCATCGTCGTCTAATGTGAATGCTGCCAGAGATACCTTCTGGGCGTCTGTACTGGGAAAAACTTCAAACAACTTCTCCATCTCTAAAACCCATGCCTCGGCTTTCATTGGTTCTATGCCTCCCTGAAATCTCGGCGGTTTCATCTTCTTGAACTCTCTGATTAGAGTTATCGTGTCGTTCCCATACAAAGCTTGCTGCGGAGGCACTTGTGGCACTGGAGGAGGTGGAGCTGCATATCGGCCATTCGTCTGTTCGGCATGCGTAGAAGTGGTACCAGTATCCTGCGGCCTAGGTTGTCTCTGCTCACGAACCAAGCCTTCGACTAACCTTTCCAATCTCTCCAGCCTGTCTTCCGATCGATCTCGGCCAACCGGGGGTCTACCTCTCCTCATGATGCTAGGGGGGGGATGCAAGATGAGACTTTAAAACAACTAAACAGATAACACATATGCAAGTAACGAGCGTCTAGGCTAAAACGATGCGCACATAGTCAAGTAGCAAGCAATATGATGCAATCTTAACATTCTTCTAAGGGAAATCCTAGGCTCTCTAGGACTCAAGGTGTGTGATTAACGTACTACAAGGATCTTGTGCTCTGATACCAATCTGTCACGCCCCCAAACCGCCCCTAGTAGTTTGGTGCCGTGATGGCCAGTAACCCGAGGTTACCGAAGGCCGTCTTACAAAGATCACACACAATCAGAGTATAAAATATGGGGCTTACGAGTGCGGAAGCAATATATATATACTTATACAAAATCTAAATAGTCCATGAGAGCCGTGCATAAGTCCAATGAAATGTCATACATCAAACATCTTTACAAGTCTTACAATTTAGATACAACAAGAATGAGATACAAAACACATCCTGACCAAAAGGCTTCTCAAGCCGACATATGCCAAAAACAAACAAAGAAAACATAAGCCGAGAAGCATAATCTTCAAGACGATGCAAACGCAAATCCAAAACATGTCGGCAAAGCACCCAAAACACATCGGCAATCACGTCTAGGCCTCAATGCCTTCTTGTTCATCACCTACATATATATAGAGAGGGTGAGCTTGGATACTCAGTGAATGATATTAGAAATAAAGGTTTTGCATGATTGATATCCAAGATTTCTTTCAAAACTATACATAGCATACTTTTCGATCAAGAGGGAAATCAAGTTCATTTGCCGGCTTTCATGTTCCTTGGATGTTAATAACATCTACTTATTTCAAGGGGTGATGACATATCAAGACAAGAGTTTCAAGACAAGCTGTGCTGCGAAAGTTTAGAGTCCTCTAGCACTAAGGACTGTCAAGACAAGCTGTGCTGCGAAAGTTTAGAGTCCTCTAGCACTAAGGACTGTCAAGACAAGCTGTGCTGCGAAAGTTTAGAGTCCTCTAGCACTAAGGACTGTCAAGACAAGCTGTGCTGCGAAAGTTTAGAGTCCTCTAGCACTAAGGACTGTCAAGACAAGCTGTGCTGCGAAAGTTTAGAGTCCTCTAGCACTAAGGACTGTCAAGACAAGCTGTGCTGCGAAAGTTTAGAGTCCTCTAGCACTAAGGACTGTCAAGACAAGTCATCAAAACAAGATAGCATTTGATATACAAAATAGGGATAGTCATTCATGCTAGATCAAGTACTGTTCAAAACAAGGCAAAACAAGATTTATCAAAACAAGTGTAACATAGCTTTATTAAAAATACCACTCACATCGTTTCTTCACACGTCGGGGTCGAGACAAGCCCAAGTCCTACAACACATGGCAAAGCCTATTGAATGCGCTTTCAAACAAGTCTCTCATATACACAATGTTTTCGGAAAACATGCTGGGCACCAACCAGGTCTAGGCCGAGGTTCCACACCTCCTTGCCGAGGTGTGTTCCCGAGGGCCACATGCAAGGAAAGAGGTCGGGAAACTCTGGGTTTCCCTCTGTTGATGAACATGAAGAACATGAGTGTGAAAACATGAAAAATACGAATGCTTGATCGTAATCTGCCATCACAAATCTGGGATTTTCGTGCTAAGAGTTTGAAAACATGGACCTGGGTACCCGTAGTTGAAAATCATGCAAGAACAAACACAAAACTTGAGTCTAGGCGAAAAGCTTTCGGATCAAAACAAGACTTTCTTGAAGAACACATGAATGTCATTTTCTCTTTCTAGAATCGAGCTTCAAAACGATGCATGGCTTACAAATCATTTTCAATCATGCAATGCAATAACATAAACATGAAGAACATCATGAGCAGATTAAGAATCTAACCTTAGAACACGGATCTAATGGTTCGATCTCTAGGAATCAAGCTTGAAGATCTACTTCTCTCTCAAGAACTCTTCTCCCTCTTCTAGAGCTTCTCTCTCTCTACAAGGCAAGTTTATGATACCAAATGATAGTTTTCTATACTCGGTTCTGGGGTTAACCCTCTGCAGAGACACGTGGCGGCGACTGGTTGGGTTCATCCTGAAAAGGTGGCTGACAGGCCAGACAAAGCATGGTGGAAGGGTATTCAAAAAGCAAAGCGGTATGGGCTCTCTGACAGGCTATGACATCGGCCAACAACGAGGCGTATCTAACACGCTATACGGAATGGCACTCCGGCAAGGGGTGACATCGGCTAACAAAGGACTTCGGCAACTAAGGTGACAATGACCTCGGCTAGGAAGGACAACACTTGACTAAGCTGTGCCACACCTTGGCCTAGATGCGCCACACCTCGGTCTAGGTCATACCGCTCCAGGACGAGATCACTGGGGTGCAAGGTGACATCTCGGCTAACGTGGTCGAGGCAAGGACGGAGATCAACAAGGGGTTCCAAGATGCTGCTACTAGACTAAGGGTGACCTCGGCTTGGAATAACATCGGCTAGAGACAAGGAACGACCTAAGTTTTTACATCAAGGAAGGAATGAGACAAGTACACTACACTTAGACAAATCACAAGGCTCCAAATCGAGGCACGGATCTCACTTGCTAAAGCAAAACAAGTCACAACATACACATGCAAGCTTAACAAGTCATAATCATACAAATGCTCATGAACATGATTAAGATAAAAATGTGGGTTCTTACAAACCCGATCTTGTATCGGTCCACGGAGTCCACTTTCGAACTTCCTAGCCTTCATATATTCATCATTGACCATGTGGGGTGCGTACCTTGCCAACTCGGTAAAGGCACGGTCATATTCAGCTACTGTTCTACTGCCTTGCGTCAAAGTCTAAAACTCGGTAGCCTTGCGATTCCAAACACTTAAGGGAAAATGCTTGGTGTAAAATAATTCCAAAAATCGGGTCCAGGTCAAGTCTGGATTACTTTCTCGAACCATCATCCACCATCTGCGAGCGTCGTCATCTAGTGTAAAAGCTGCTAATGCCACCTTCTGGGTGTCAGTGCTGGGAAAGATCTCGAACAGCTTTTCCATTTCCAAAACCCAAGCTTCGGCCTTCATCGGTTCTATACCCCCCTGGAATCTTGGTGGCTTCATTTTCTTGAACTCTCTGATCAGAGCTATCGTGCCGTCCCCATATAAAGCTGGCTGTGGGGGCACTTGTAGTACTGGAGGAGGTGGAGGTGGAACTGTATTTCGGCCGTTTGTCTGCTCGGCCTGAGTCGATGTAGCACTAGCGTACTGCTGTCTTGTCTACCTTAACTCGCGGGCCAAACCTTCAACTAACCTTTCCAGTCTGTCCAATCTATCCTCGGACTGATCTCGGCCAACTGGAGGTCTACCTCTCCACCTCTCCTCATGATGCTATGAGTATGCAAATTGTGACTTTTAAACAAGACGAACGAATAATCACGTAGGCAGGTAACAATTAAGCATGCCGAGATGATGCACACCTTGACCTCATAGCAAGTAATATGATGCAATCCTAACATCTTTCTAAGGGGGAAATCCTATGCTCTTTAGGACTCAAAGTGTGTGAATTACGTATACCAAGGAACTTGTGCTCTGATACCATTCTGTCACGACCCCAAACCGTCCCTAGTAGTTTGGTGCCGTGATGGCCAGTAATCCGAGATTACCGAAGGCCAACTTTCAAAATTCACACACAACAGAGTATAAATATATGGGGCTCACAAGTACGGAAGCGATACATACAATCAGATTAGTCCATAAGAGCTGTGCATAAGTTAAATGAAATAGCAATCATCTGCAGATGGGTTACAACTCAATTCCAAATGAAGCAAAGTACAAATTACATCTTACATATTAACAAAAGGGCTTCACAAGCCGACATGAACAAAATACATGAAATACAGCTAGAAGCAAGATCTTCAAGATTGCCGACATCCTCACTGCCGACATAACATGTATACAAGACACGCATCTTGATCAAAAGGTTTCTCAAGCCGACGTATGCAACATACAAGTATTACAAATCGAGAAGCATAATTTTCAAGACTGCCGACGTAATTACAAGTTAAGCCGACATAATCAAAATCCAAAATAAGCTCCAGAATCACATCTAGGCGTCACCGCCTTCTTGCTCATCACCTACATATATATAGAGAGGGTGAGCTTGGATACTCAGTGAATGGTATAAAGAATAAAGGGGTTTGCATGAATAACAGCCGAAGTCCTTACAAAACAATACAAGTCAAAAACTTTAAATAACAAGGGATGTGTAACAACCCTCATTTTGACTTAGTCATACTTGCATACATTTATGGGCGATCTCGTGTTAACATTTACATTTGCAAATCTTGTCTTGTTTTGCTTGAATGATTGCTTGCATACTTTGTTCTTGCCTGGTGTGTTGCCGAGGTCGTCTTAAGCCTAGGCACCTTTGAAACCTTTGTCACTTAGAACTATCTTAGAACCCCGTTGGTTGACCCTCATCTTCGCCCTGGCATATTGACCGAGATGTCACCATCTAGGCCGAGGTGCGCGTTGCCTAGGCCGAGATGTGCATCATCTGGGCCGAGATGTTAATATCTAGGCGTTCTAGATCCTTGATCCTTGCATGAGTGATTTTGTTCCTGGAATGGCACGACCTAGACCGAGGTGTGGCACACCTAGGCCAGGGTGTGGCACAGTTTAGTCAAGTGTTGTCCTTCCAAGCCATTGTCCTTGCCCCTTGATTGCCGGAGTCTTGTTGTTAGCCGATGTCGTTACTTGCTGGTGTGCTAGTGCCGCCTAGCTTGCTGAGTACTCTTTGTCTTGGTCTTGTCTTGTCAAGTCAGTCACCTTTTTGAGTTGAGCGAATCAGCCGATGCCACGTGTCCCAACAGAGGGATTAAGTCAGTGTTTGTCGTGTGAGGCATTTCATTTTTGTATCAATCTTGCCTCTTTAGAGAGAGAAGCTCTAGTTAGAAGGAGGAGAAGTTTGAGCTAGAGAAGGTGACTTCCAAGCTTGATCGTTAGAGCTTGAGCCGTTAGATTTGAGTTTTGAGGTTAGAATCTTAACCTATTCTTGTTGTTCTTCTTCATCATCTAGCTGCATTGCACGATCAAACCTGTTTTGCACACTATTCATCGATTTAAAGTTGGTTTTAGAAAGAGAAAACGGTTTTCATGTGTTTTTGAAGAAAAGCCTCGTTTGATCCGAAAGTTTGCATCGAAGCTCATGCATTTGTGTTTGTTTTGATAAGATCATTGAGTGTGGGTACCCAGGTCCATGTTTTTGTAGTTATAGCATGAAATCTCAGCTTTTGTATAACAAGTTTTGATCTTTGCATTCATCTTCCTCATGTTCATGTTCTTCAAGTTTTCATGCTTATGTTCTTCATGTTTATCAAGAGGGAAACCCAGACTTTTCCTGACTTCACTTTTGAATGTGGCCGTCAAGGCTACACCTCGGCAAGGAGGTGTGGGACCTTGGCCTAGACCTGGTAGTTGCCCAGCATGTTTTTCCAAGGATAAGAAACTGTGTTGCAACTTGATTGACCTAGTTTTTGTAGAATGCCGAGGTCATTTGCATGTGTGCTAGATTTATTTTGAGTAGTGCATTCAATGGACTTTTCCATGTATTGTCAGGACTTGGACTTGCCCTGACCCCGACGTTTGAAGAACAAGGTGAGTGGTATTTCTAATAAAGTTATGTTATCAATGTTTTGAAGAACTTTGCTTTGCTTGTCTTGAAAGATATTTGTTAAGCATGAATGATTGTCCTTAGTTTCGTATCTCGTATCATATTTGTTTGAATGACCTTCTCGGAAAGTCCCTTGTGCTGGGGGACTCTAAACCTTCGCAGCACATCTCGTTTGAAAGTCCCTTGTGCTGGAGGACTCTAAACTTTCGCAGCACATCTTGTTTTGAAAGTCCCTTGTGCTGGAGGACTCTAAACTTTCGCAGCACCCTTGATTTGTACTCTAGTGTTAAAGGGCTACGGGCCTTTGTAACATAAGTCCCTCGTGTTGGAGGACTCTAAACTTTCGCAACACATATTGTCACGCCCCCAAACCGCCCCTAGTAGTTTGGTGCCGTGATGGCCAGTAACCCGAGGTTACCGAAGGCCGTCTTACAAAAATCACACACGATCAGAGTATGAAATATGGGGCTTACAAGAGCGGAAGCAAAATATACATATAAACCGAGTTGTCCATGAGAGCCGTGCATAAGTCCAATGGAATGTCATACATCAAACATCTTTACAAGTCTTACAATTTTAGATACAACAAAATGAGATACAAAATACATCCTGACCAAAAGGCTTCTCAAGCCGACATATGCCAAAACAAACAAGAGAAAACATAAGCCGAGAAGCATAATCTTCAAGACGATGCAAAACGCAAATCCAAAACATGTCGGCAATGCGCCCAAAACACATCGGCATCACGCCTAGGCCTCAATGCCTTCTTGTTCATCACCTACATATATATATAGAGAGGGTGAGCTTGGATACTCAGTGAATGATATTAGAAATAAAGGTTTTGCATGATTGATATCCAAGATTTCTTACAAACAATACATAGTATACTTTACAATCAAGGGAAAAGTCAAGTTCATTTGCCGGCTTTCAAGTTCTTTGGATGTCAATAACATCTACTTATTTCAAGGGGTGATGACATATCAAGACAAGAGTGCAGTTGCATTATAGTCCCCTGCAACTAAGGACTTTCAAGACAAGCTGTGCTGCGAAAGTTTAGAGTCCTCTAGCACTAAGGACTGTCAAGACAAGAGTGCAGTTGCATTATAGTCCCCTGCAGCTAAGGACTTTCAAGACAAGAGTGCAGTTGCATTATAGTCCCCTGCAGCTAAGGACTTTCAAGACATGTCATCAAAACAAGATAGCGTTTAATATACAAGTAGGGATAGTCATTCATGCTAGATCAAGTACTTTTCAAAACAAGGCAAGACAAGGTTTTATGAAAGCAAGTGTAACATAGCTTTATTAGGAATACCACTCACATAGTTTCTTCAAACGTCGAAGTCGAGACAAGCCCAAGTCCTACAAACACATGGCAAGCCTATTGAATGCACCTTCAAACAAGTCTCTTATGTATGCAAATGATTTCGGAAACATGCTGGGCACCAACCAGGTCTAGGCCGAGGCTCCACACCTCCTCGCCGAGGTGTGTTCCCGAGGGCCACATGCAAGGAAAAGAGGTCGGAAAACTCTAGGTTTCCCCTCTGCTGTTGAATGTGAAGAACATGAGTATGAAAACATGGAAAAATATGAATGTTCGATTACAGTCTGTTATCACAATCTGGGATTTTCATGCTATGAGTTTGGAAACACGGACCTGGGTACCCGTACTTGGAACTCTTGCGGAAATAAACACAAAAACATGATTCTTTATGCAAGTTTTCGGATCAAAACAAGACTTTTCTTGAAGAACACACGAATGTCATTTTCTCTTTCTAAAACTGAATTTCAAAACGATGCATGGCTTACAAATCATTTTCAATCATGCAATGTAATAACATAAACGTAAAGAACATCATGAGCAGATCGAGAATCTAACCTTAGAACGCGGATCTAACGGTTGGATCTCTAGGAATCAAGCTTGAAGATCTACTTCCTCACTCTAAAACTCCTTCTTCCTCCTAGAGTTTCTCTCTCTACAAGACAAGGTTATGATACTAAATGATAAGTGTTCTCACTCGGTTCTGGGCTTAATCCCTCTGTTGGGACACGTGGCGGCGACTGGTTGGGTTCTTCCTGAAAAGGTGGCTGACAGACCAGACAAAGCATGGTGGAAGGGTGTTCAACAAGCAAAACGGTATGGGCTCTCTGACGGGGCAATGACATCGGCTAACCACAAGGCGTATCTAACACGCTATACGGAATGGCACTCCGGCAAGGGGTGACATCGGCTAACAAAGGACCTCGGCAACTAAGGTGACAATGACCTCGGCTAGGAAGGACAACACTTGACTAAGCTGTGCCACATCTTGGCCTAGATGCGCCACACCTCGGTCTAGGTCATACCACTCCAGGACGAGTTCACTGGGGTGCAAGGTAACATCTCGGCTAATGTGTTCAAGGCAAGGACGGAGGTCAACAAGGGGTTCCAAGATACTACCACTAGACTAAGGATGACCTCAGCTTGGATTGATCTAAGCATAACGTCGGCTAAACATAACTTAGGCAAGCACATAACACTTAGACAAATCACAAAGGTATCAAATCAAGGCATGGATCTCGCTCACTTAGGTAGGACAAGTCACGAGCACACACATGCAAGCTTAACAAACCATAATCATACAAATGCTCATGAACATGATTAAGATGAAAAATGTGGGTTCTTACAGTCTACCCTCCTTAAGGAAGTTTGGTCCCCAAACTTAAGTTACCTTGACCTACGAATAACTCCGGGTAACAGATTTTCATCTCTTCTTCCTTTTCCCATGTGGCCTCCCCGCCATAATGCTTCTCCCATTCGATTTTCACCATTGATATCGATTTGTTTCTCAACTGCCTCACTTGTCTGTCGATAATTCTCATCGGCTTCTCTTCGTAGCCCAAGTCTTCATTAACCACAACTCCGGAGTGATCTATTACATGCAGTGGGTCTCGAATATATTTTCTCAGCATCGAAACATGGAACACACTGTGGACTCGATTCAAATCTGGTGGCAAAGCAAGCCTGTAAGCAACGGTGTTAACCCTCTCAAGAATTTCAAATGGCCCAACGTATCGGGGTGCAAGTTTGCCCTTCTTCCCAAATCTCGTAACTCCTGTCATTGGCGAGACCTTCAAAAATACATGGTCCCCAATTTCAAATTCTAACTCCCTCCTTCTTTGATCGGCATAACACTTCTGTCGACTCTGTGCAGTCTTAATCCTCTGCTGAATGAGTTTGATCTTTTCAGTTGTCATTCGAACCAATTCGGGGCCAATTAGAGCTTTGTCTCCCACTTCAGTCCAACATATCGGCGACCTGCACTCCCTCCCATACAAGGCTTCATACGGCGCCATGCCTATGCTGGCTTGATAACTGTTGTTGTACGCGAATTCCACCAATGGCAAATGCGATTCCCAGCTTCCCTGAAAATCTAACACGCACAACCTGAGCATGTCTTCGAGTGTCTGAATCATTCTTTCTGTCTGCCCGTCGGTCTGGGGGTGAAAGGCTGTGCTAAATCTCAACTCTGTTCCCAAGGCTCCTTGTAGACTCCGCCAAAATCTAGAAACGAGCTTCGGATCTCGGTCTGACACAATGGACATCGGCACACCATGAAGCCTAACGATCTCATTCACATACAATTCGGCAAGTCGGTCGGCATTGAATGTAGTCTTGACAGGCAAGAAGTGAGCTGACTTAGTAAACCTGTCGACTATAACCCAAATGGAATCCATACCTCTTTGCGTTCTCGGCAAGCCCACTACGAAATCCATGGAGATGTGCTCCCATTTCCACTCAGGAATTGACAAGGGTTGGAGAAGTCCTGCCGGTCTCTGGTGTTCTGCCTTCACTTGCTGACAACTCAGACACTGAAATACAAACTCAGCTATCTCTCTTTTCATGTTTGGCCACCAAAAGGTCCGCTTTATGTCCTGATACATCTTGGTGCTCCCTGGATGAATGGCAAACTTGGAGCTATGGGCCTCTTGCAAAATCTTCCTTTTTATCTCTGGTACGTCGGCTACACACAATCTTTGTGACAACCCTCACCTTGCTCTTGCCATATTTGCGTACATTCTTGCATGGTCTTGCCGCTTATGTTAATTTAAAGATTTTATCTTGGCTTGATTTGCTTAAGTTGCTTGCATGATTTTGTTCCTTGCTTAGTATGTGTGTGTAGCCGAGACCATCTTGAGCTTAGTCCGCCTTTGACCCTTTGTACTTAGAACTATCTTGAGATCTTGTTCAACCCCATCTTCACTTCGGGCATTCTTTGCCGAGATGTTCCGCACTTGAACCTTGTCCGCAGGCAGGTATGGCCTAGGCCGAGATGTGGCGCACCCCGGCCAAGGTGTGGCACAGCTTAGTCAAGCGTCGTCCTCCCTAGCCGATGTTTTTCCATCCCGTTGTTGGATCCTTGTTTTGAGCCGATGTCATCTCTTTGCCGATGTGTCTTACCCGAGCTTGCTGCATAAGCTTTGTCAGAGACTTGTCTTGTCCATCAATCACCTTTTTGGAGCTGAACCAACCCGGTAATGCCACGTGTCCGAGCTGTTTGTTAAGGCAGCCGACAGACCTTGAAACAAATCATTTCTTGTCTCAAATCTTTGTTTTAGAGAGAGAAGCTCTAGAAAGGAGGAAGAAGAGTTCTTGAGTGAGAGTAGTCTTCCAAGCTTGATCTTTGTGGCTTGAACCGTTAGATCCGAGTTTTGAGGTTAGAATCTTGATCTCCTTTGGTTGTTCTTGCTGAATATCTAGCTGCATTGCATGATCGGTTTTGTTTTGCATGTCATGCATCGTTTTGAAGTTGGTTTTAGAAAGAGAAAATGGTTTTTCGTGTGTTCTTGAACAAAGTCCCATTTTGATCGAAGAGTTTGGAACGAAAATCATGTTTTGTGTTTGTTCTTGCATGACCTTCTTGAATGGGTACTTAAGTCCATATGTTTTGAACTCTTGGCATGAAAACTCAGATTTTATAACAAGTTGTGAACTTGCATCCATCTTTCAAACGATCATGTTCTTCATATTCTCCAAACGAAACCCAGATTTTTCCTGGCTTTGTTTAACGGGACCTCGGCTTAGTCCTGGTCAGTACCCGGTGTGTTTTATGAGCGGGAGCAGTGATTTAACTCCCATCTTGTTTCGCTTTGTCTTTGACTTGGATCTGGCAAGAATGCCGAGATCATTTGCATGTATATATAGAGCTTGCTTTGAGAATGTGACTTGCCATGTGATTGTAGGTCCTTGATATTTGCTTGAGCCTACACCTAAAGAACTAGGTGAGTGGTATTATTGATAAAGCTATGTTATACTCATTTTGATAAATCTTGCTTGCTTGTTTTGACAAAAGTATTTGATAGCATGAATAAATAGCTCTTGTTTGATGAGTCAAGTATACTCCTTGTTTTGATGCCATCTTTGGAAAGGATACGGTCCTTGTTAAATCGGGCTACGGGCCTAAGTAACACAAGTCCCTTGTGCTGGAGGACTCTAAACTTTCGCAGTACCTAGTATAAAAGGATACGGTCCTTGTTAAATCGGGCTACGGGCCTAAGTAACACAAGTCCCTTGTGCTGGAGGACTCTAAACTTTGGCAGTACCTAGTATAAAAGGATACGGTCCTTGTTAAATCGGGCTACGGGCCTAAGTAACACAAGTCCCTTGTACTGGAGGACTCTAAACTTTCGCGGTACCAAGTGCACAAGTCCCTTGTGCTGGAGGACTCTAAACTTTCGCAGTACCTAGTATAAAAGGATACGGTCCTTGTTAAATCAGGCTACGGGCCTAAGTAACACAAGTCCCTTGTATTGGAGGACTCTAAACTTTCGCAATACTTTTGACCAAACGATTACGGATCGTACAGCTTTCGATATTTGATGATGAATACGGTTCATCCCTTGTCTCGCCGATGTTACGATATTTGATGATGAATACGGTTCATCCCTTGTCTCGCCGATGTTACGATATTTGATGATGAATACGGTTCATCCCTTGTCTCGCCGATGTTACGATATTTGATGATGAATACGGTTCATCCCTTGTCTCGCCGATGTTACGATATTTGATGATGAATACGGTTCATCCCTTGTCTCGCCGATGTTACGATATTTGATGATGAATACGGTTCATCCCTTGTCTCGCCGATGTTACGATATTTGATGATGAATACGGTTCATCCCTCGTCTCGCCGATGTTACGATATTTGACGATGAATACGGTTCATCACTTGCCTTGCTGAAGTTTTGGTGTGTTTCGTTTTGAAGGACCTCGGCTTTATTCATGTAAAACCTTTATTTTTAGTACCATTCACTGAGTTTTGTACTCACCCCTCTATATATATGTAGGTGATGAGCAGGACGGCGGCGACGCCTAGTTCGTTGGAATGCTTGTTTTGGATTCGTGTATTTGTCGGCCTTACCTTGTATTTACGTCGGCGATGCCCTGTTTTGCATGTCGGCGAATTCTTGAAAATCATGCTTCTTGACCTGTATTAGCTGTATTTTGTATATGTCGGCTCGAGAAGCCTTTTGATCAAGATGTAACATGTATTTTTGTACCTTGTTGTATTTAAATTGTGAAGTTAATTGGAAATGTTTGGCACTGCTTTAATCTACGCACAGCTCTTATGGACCGCTTGTAATTGATTTATCGCTTCCGCATTTGTGAGCCCCCTATATTCGTACTCTGATTGTGTTAAGTTTTGAAAAGTTGGCCTTCGGTAATTACGGATTACTGGCCATCACGGCACCAAACTACTAGGGGCTGTTTGGGGTCGTGACAGAGTGGTATCAGAGCACAAGTTCCTCGGTATACGTTATTCACACACTTTGAGTCCTGAAGAGCATAGGTTTTCCCTTAGAAAGATGTTAAGGTTGCATCATGGTATTTGTTGTTTGAGTGGAATGTGCATTGTCTTGATATGCTTATTTGTTGCTTGCCTATGTGGTTATTTGCTTATTTCTTTAAAAGTCATACTTTGCACGCTCATAGCATCATGAGGAGAGGTAGACCGCCGCTTGGCCGAGGACAGCTGAACACCAAGAAGAGAACGAACATGGACAGTACTGGTAACCTAAGGCAGGAAGGGAGTGTTAAACCGACGTGTTCGGATTGTGGAAAACAGCATTTCGGAATCTGCCGACGAACGTCTGGAGCCTGTTATGAATGTGGCGAGATGGGCCATTATGTGAGGGATTGCCCCAAAGCAAAGACTGATAACAACAAGAAAGGAGAAAATACCTCGGGTTCCGTTCAGAAAGGAAATGCTGGGAAAGTACAGATGAGACAGGGCAGAGTGTTTGCATTAGTACCAGGAGACACTCAGAATGCTGAGGCAGTGGTGTCAGGTATTTTACTAATTTGCTCCCAAGATGCTTATGTGTTAATTGATTCGGGTTCTACTCATTCGTTTATATCTACTAAGTTTGCTGGGAAAATTAATAGAGAACTAGAGCCCCTTGATTATGTGTTGTCTGTATCTACTCCATCTGGGAGATCTATGTTTGTTGCATCCATTTACAGAGCATGTGTTGTTGTGATTGAGAATGTTGAATTGCTAGTAGATCTGATGCCTCTAGACCTAGCTCATTTTGATATCATACTGGGAATGGATTGGTTAGTCGCGAACAATGCATCTATTAATTGTGTTTCGAAAAGTGTCACCTTGAGACCCCCAAACCTAGCCGAGGTTATTTTCCAAGGGAAAGGGGTAGTGCCCCCACCATACTTGATTTCGTCCATTAAGGCCTGTAAGTTAATTCAGAAAGGGTGCCGAGGTTATTTGTGTAGTATACTGAGTGATCAGAATGGAAATGTTAACTTAGCCGACATCCCGATTGTTAGTGATTTCCCCGACGTCTTTCCGGATGAATTGCCTGGCCACTTGACCGATAGAGGAATAGAGTTTACGGTCGATATTATATCGGGAACGCAGCCGATCTCCAAACCACCTTATAGAATGGCCCCCGCTGAACTTAGAGAATTGAAACTGCAATTGCAAGAGTTGTTAGATAAGGGATTCATCAGGCCGAGCACTTCACCATGGGGAGCACCTGTTCTATTTGTTAAAAAGAAGGATGGCACACTCCGTTTGTGTATCGACTATAGAGAACTTAATAAGGTCACCATTAAGAACAAGTACCCGTTACCTAGAATTGATGATCTGCTTGACCAATTACAAGGAGCGCGAGTCTTTTCTAAGATCGACCTTAGGTCTGGTTACCATCAGCTTAAGGTTAAAGCCGAAGATGTCGAGAAGACTGCCTTTCGAACAAGATATGGCCACTACGAGTTTTTAGTAATGCCTTTTGGAGTGACTAATGCCCCTGTTGCATTTATGGATTTGATGAACAGAGTCTTCAAGCCGTATTTAGATGAGTTTGTAGTTGTCTTCATTGACGATATCTTGATCTATTCCAAGAGTAAGACTGAACACGAAAATCACTTGAGACTTGCCTTGCAGATTTTGAGAGAACGGAGATTGTATGCTAAGTTTAACAAGTGTGAGTTTTGGCTTCCTACTATCTCATTCTTAGGTCATGTGATTAGTGAAGAGGGTATCTCAGTTGATCCTAGCAAAATCGAAGCCGTAGTGAATTGGCCGAGACCGACTAATGTGTCCGAGATTCGTAGTTTTCTGGGTTTGGCAGGTTATTACAGAAAGTTTGTGAAAGATTTCTCCAGGATTGCAATTCCATTGACGCAATTGACTAAGAAAGGAACACCGTATGGATGGACTGAAGATCGGGAATCAGCCTTTCAGGAACTGAAGACGAGGTTAGTTACAGCGCCAGTGCTCGTACTCCCAACAGGTAACGAAGAGTTTCATGTCTATAGTGATGCATCGCATAAGGGTTTGGGTTGTGTATTAATGCAGAAGGGTAAAGTTATAGCTTATGCTTCTCGTCAGTTGAAACCTCATGAGAAAAACTATCCTACCCATGACTTAGAATTAGCAGCCGTGGTATTTGCTTTAAAGATTTGGCGTCACTATTTGTATGGAGCTACTTGTCAGGTTTTCACAGATCATAAGAGCTTAAAATATCTATTCACTCAGAAGGAATTGAATTTGAGGCAGAGACGGTGGCTCGAGTTGTTGAAAGACTACGATATGCAGATTCAATATCACCCCGGAAAAGCTAACAGTGTAGCCGACGCTTTGAGCAGGAAGTCAGATGGAAATTTGGCGTGTTTAACCGTGATATCAGCAGAGCCGACTATTGTTAATGAAGTAAAGACAAGACAGATGGAGGATAGCTTCCTCAAGAAAATTGCCGAGGAGATTGACACGAAGCCGAGACCAGGGTATACCATCGAAAACCAAGTACTCAAGTTTGAAGGAAGGTTATGTGTGGCCGACATCCCAGAGCTGAAGAAAAAGATTTTGCAGGAAGCTCATGGTTCCAAGTTTGCTGTCCACCCAGGGAACACCAAGATGTATCAAGATATGAAACAGACCTTCTGGTGGCCAAATATGAAGAGAGAAATAGCCGAATTCGTGTCCCAGTGTTTACATTGTCAGCAAGTGAAAGCAGAACATCAAAGACCAGCAGGACTTCTTCAACCTTTGCCGATTCCTGAGTGGAAATGGGAGCACATCTCCATGGATTTTGTGATTGGGTTGCCGAGAACACCAAAGAGTATGGATTCAATTTGGGTTGTTGTGGATAGGTTAACTAAGTCAGCCCACTTTCTACCCGTTAAGACTACCTTCAACGCCAATCAACTTGCCTTGCTATATGTGAACGAGATTATCAGACTTCATGGAGTGCCGATATCAATTGTTTCAGACCGAGATCCTAAATTTGTTTCTAGATTTTGGCAGAGTCTTCAGAGAGCTTTCGGAGCCGAGCTGAGGTTTAGTACAGCCTTTCATCCCCAGACAGATGGGCAGACAGAGAGGACAATTCAGACACTCGAAGATATGCTGAGACTTTGTGTATTGGATTTCCAAGAAAGTTGGGGAACACATTTGCCCTTAGTGGAATTCGCTTACAATAACAGTTACCAAGCTAGCATTGGCATGGCGCCGTATGAAGCCTTGTACGGAAGGAAATGTAAGTCGCCGATATGTTGGACCGAAGTCGGAGACAGAGCTCTGCTTGGTCCCGAATTGATTCAAGTGACAACAGAAAGGATTAAGCTTATCCAACAGAGGATTAAAACTGCCCAGAGCCGACAAAAGAGCTACGCCGACCAGAGAAGGAATGAGATAGAGTTTGAAGTTGGGAATCACGTATTCCTGAAAGTCTCACCAATGAAAGGAGTTTCCAGATTTGGGAAGAAAGGTAAATTAGCACCTCGGTATATTGGACCATTTGAAATTCTTGAGAGAATTAACCCCGTTGCCTACAGACTTGCTTTGCCGCCAGATTTGAGCCAAGTCCACAATGTGTTTCATGTTTCGATGTTGAGAAAGTACATCCGAGATCCACTGCATGTAATTGATCATTCCGAAATCGCAGTTAATGAGAATCTGGGCTACGAAGAAAGGCCAATGAGAATTATTGACCGACAAGTGAGGCAATTGAGGAACAGATCGATACCGATGGTAAAGGTCGAATGGAAGGAGCATTATGGCACGGAAGCCACGTGGGAAAAGGAAGAGGACATGAGAGCCCGTTATCCGGAGTTGTTCTGGGAACAAGGTAATCTAAGTTTGGGGACCAAACTTCTTTAAGGGGGGTAGGATGTGACAACCCTCACCTTGCTCTTGCCATATTTGCGTACATTCTTGCATGGTCTTGCCGCTTATGTTAATTTAAAGATTTTATCTTGGCTTGATTTGCTTAAGTTGCTTGCATGATTTTGTTCCTTGCTTAGTATGTGTGTGTAGCCGAGACCATCTTGAGCTTAGTCCGCCTTTGACCCTTTGTACTTAGAACTATCTTGAGATCTTGTTCAACCCCATCTTCACTTCGGGCATTCTTTGCCGAGATGTTCCGCACTTGAACCTTGTCCGCAGGCAGGTATGGCCTAGGCCGAGATGTGGCGCACCCCGGCCAAGGTGTGGCACAGCTTAGTCAAGCGTCGTCCTCCCTAGCCGATGTTTTTCCATCCCGTTGTTGGATCCTTGTTTTGAGCCGATGTCATCTCTTTGCCGATGTGTCTTACCCGAGCTTGCTGCATAAGCTTTGTCAGAGACTTGTCTTGTCCATCAATCACCTTTTTGGAGCTGAACCAACCCGGTAATGCCACGTGTCCGAGCTGTTTGTTAAGGCAGCCGACAGACCTTGAAACAAATCATTTCTTGTCTCAAATCTTTGTTTTAGAGAGAGAAGCTCTAGAAAGGAGGAAGAAGAGTTCTTGAGTGAGAGTAGTCTTCCAAGCTTGATCTTTGTGGCTTGAACCGTTAGATCCGAGTTTTGAGGTTAGAATCTTGATCTCCTTTGGTTGTTCTTGCTGAATATCTAGCTGCATTGCATGATCGGTTTTGTTTTGCATGTCATGCATCGTTTTGAAGTTGGTTTTAGAAAGAGAAAATGGTTTTTCGTGTGTTCTTGAACAAAGTCCCATTTTGATCGAAGAGTTTGGAACGAAAATCATGTTTTGTGTTTGTTCTTGCATGACCTTCTTGAATGGGTACTTAAGTCCATATGTTTTGAACTCTTGGCATGAAAACTCAGATTTTATAACAAGTTGTGAACTTGCATCCATCTTTCAAACGATCATGTTCTTCATATTCTCCAAACGAAACCCAGATTTTTCCTGGCTTTGTTTAACGGGACCTCGGCTTAGTCCTGGTCAGTACCCGGTGTGTTTTATGAGCGGGAGCAGTGATTTAACTCCCATCTTGTTTCGCTTTGTCTTTGACTTGGATCTGGCAAGAATGCCGAGATCATTTGCATGTATATATAGAGCTTGCTTTGAGAATGTGACTTGCCATGTGATTGTAGGTCCTTGATATTTGCTTGAGCCTACACCTAAAGAACTAGGTGAGTGGTATTATTGATAAAGCTATGTTATACTCATTTTGATAAATCTTGCTTGCTTGTTTTGACAAAAGTATTTGATAGCATGAATAAATAGCTCTTGTTTGATGAGTCAAGTATACTCCTTGTTTTGATGCCATCTTTGGAAAGGATACGGTCCTTGTTAAATCGGGCTACGGGCCTAAGTAACACAAGTCCCTTGTGCTGGAGGACTCTAAACTTTCGCAGTACCTAGTATAAAAGGATACGGTCCTTGTTAAATCGGGCTACGGGCCTAAGTAACACAAGTCCCTTGTGCTGGAGGACTCTAAACTTTGGCAGTACCTAGTATAAAAGGATACGGTCCTTGTTAAATCGGGCTACGGGCCTAAGTAACACAAGTCCCTTGTACTGGAGGACTCTAAACTTTCGCGGTACCAAGTGCACAAGTCCCTTGTGCTGGAGGACTCTAAACTTTCGCAGTACCTAGTATAAAAGGATACGGTCCTTGTTAAATCAGGCTACGGGCCTAAGTAACACAAGTCCCTTGTATTGGAGGACTCTAAACTTTCGCAATACTTTTGACCAAACGATTACGGATCGTACAGCTTTCGATATTTGATGATGAATACGGTTCATCCCTTGTCTCGCCGATGTTACGATATTTGATGATGAATACGGTTCATCCCTTGTCTCGCCGATGTTACGATATTTGATGATGAATACGGTTCATCCCTTGTCTCGCCGATGTTACGATATTTGATGATGAATACGGTTCATCCCTTGTCTCGCCGATGTTACGATATTTGATGATGAATACGGTTCATCCCTTGTCTCGCCGATGTTACGATATTTGATGATGAATACGGTTCATCCCTCGTCTCGCCGATGTTACGATATTTGACGATGAATACGGTTCATCACTTGCCTTGCTGAAGTTTTGGTGTGTTTCGTTTTGAAGGACCTCGGCTTTATTCATGTAAAACCTTTATTTTTAGTACCATTCACTGAGTTTTGTACTCACCCCTCTATATATATGTAGGTGATGAGCAGGACGGCGGCGACGCCTAGTTCGTTGGAATGCTTGTTTTGGATTCGTGTATTTGTCGGCCTTACCTTGTATTTACGTCGGCGATGCCCTGTTTTGCATGTCGGCGAATTCTTGAAAATCATGCTTCTTGACCTGTATTAGCTGTATTTTGTATATGTCGGCTCGAGAAGCCTTTTGATCAAGATGTAACATGTATTTTTGTACCTTGTTGTATTTAAATTGTGAAGTTAATTGGAAATGTTTGGCACTGCTTTAATCTACGCACAGCTCTTATGGACCGCTTGTAATTGATTTATCGCTTCCGCATTTGTGAGCCCCCTATATTCGTACTCTGATTGTGTTAAGTTTTGAAAAGTTGGCCTTCGGTAATTACGGATTACTGGCCATCACGGCACCAAACTACTAGGGGCTGTTTGGGGTCGTGACAATCTTCCTTCGAATTTAAGCACCTGATTTTCCACTGTGTATCCTGGCCTCGGCTTGGAGACGAATTCGTCAATTACCCTTTTTAGGAACTTATCTTCCATCTGCCTGGTCTTCACTTCCTCAACGATGGTCGGTTCCGCTGAGATCGTTGCCAGACACGCCAAACTTCCGACTAGTTTCCTGCTTAATGCGTCGGCTACAGAGTTTGCCTTACCTGGGTGATACTGAATCTGCATGTCATAGTCCTTCAATAGCTCGAGCCATCTTCTCTGCCTCATATTTAACTCTTTCTGGGTGAACAAGTACTTCAGACTCTTGTGGTCGGTGAAAACTTGGCACGATGTTCCATACAAGTAATGACGCCATATCTTCAAAGCAAAAACCATGGCAGCTAACTCCAGATCATGGGTAGGATAATTCTCTTCATTGGGCTTCAACTGACGAGACGCGTACGCTATGACTTTACCTTCTTGCATTAATACGCAACCCAAACCCTTATGTGAAGCATCACTGTAAATCTGAAATTCCTCATTAGCCGATGGTAGTATAAGAACTGGTGCTGTAACTAACCTCGTCTTCAGCTCCTGGAAGGCTGATTCTCTTTCATGGGTCCATTCATAAGCTACTCCCTTCTTAGTTAGTTGTGTCAGTGGCACTGCAATCCTCGAGAAATCCTTCACAAACTTTCTGTAATAACCTGCCAAACCCAGGAAACTACGAATCTCGGACACGTTGGTCGGCGTCGGCCAACTTACAACAGCTTCAATCTTGCTGGGGTCAACTGATATACCATCTTCATTAATCACATGCCCTAGGAATGAAATGCTGGAAAGCCAAAACTCGCATTTACTCAACTTGGCGTACAACTTCTTATCTCTCAAGGTCTGCAGGGCAAGTCTCAGATGATTCTCGTGCTGGCTCGTACTCCCGGAATAAATCAATATGTCGTCGATAAAAATAATGACAAACTCATCTAGGTACGGCTTAAAGACTCTGTTCATCAAGTCCATGAATGCTGCTGGGGCATTGGTTACTCCGAATGGCATTACCAAAAATTCGTAGTGGCCATATCTTGTCCGAAAAGCAGTCTTCTCGATATCCTCGGCTTTGACCTTCAACTGGTGGTAGCCCGACCTAAGGTCAATCTTGGAAAAGACTCGTGCTCCTCGTAATTGATCAAGCAAATCGTCGATTCTAGGCAATGGGTACTTGTTCTTGATGGTCACCTTATTAAGTTCCCTGTAGTCAATGCAAAGACGAAGTGTGCCATCCTTTTTCTTAACAAATAGAACGGGTGCTCCCCACGGTGAAGTGCTCGGCCTGACGAATCCCTTATCCAACAATTCTTGTAATTGCGATTTCAGTTCTCTAAGTTCTGCTGGGGCCATTCTGTAGGGTGTTTTGGAGATGGGTTGTGTTCCTGACAGGATGTCCACGGTAAACTCTATTTCTCTATCGACAAGGTGGCCAGGCAACTCATTCGGAAAGACATCGGGGAATTCCTCAACAACGGGTATGTCGGCTAACTCAACACTTCCATTCAAATCACTTAGTATACTGCATAAATAACCCTGACATCCTTTTTGGATCAACTTGTAGGCCTTCATGGATGAGATTAAGTAAGGTGGAGGTACTACTTCTTTACCCTGAAAAATGACCTCGGCTTGGCTTGGGGTCTTCAATGTGACGCTCTTAGTAACACAATTAATGGATGCATGGTTCGCTACTAACCAATCCATTCCCAATATGACATCGAAGTGGGTCATGCTTAATGGCATCAAATCAACTAACAACTCTACCCTCTCAATCATGACAATACACGCCCTATAAACGGATGTGATAATCATATTTCTCCCAGATGGAGTAGACACAGATAATATGTAGTCAAGGGGTTCTAATTCTCTACTCAACTTCTCGGCAAATATAGTGGACACAAATGAATGCGTAGAACCCGAATCAATCAATACGTATGCATCTTGAGAACAAATTGAAATGGTACCTGACACCACTGCTCCAGCATTCTGGGCGTCTCCTGGCACTAATGCGAAAACTCTGCCCTGCCTCGCCTGTATTCCCCCGATGTTATTCTTTTGTGCAGAGCCCGAGGTGCTTCCATTCCTCTTCCCATCATCGGTCCTTGCTTTCGGGCAGTCCTTCACGCGATGGCCTATCTCGCCGCACTCATAACAAGCTCCTGTTGCCCAACGACAAACCCCGAAATGTAGCTTCCCACAACTCGCGCACATCGGCTTAACGTTACCTTCTTGATTGGAGTTGCTGGAACTGTCCGTACTCATCTTCTTCTTGGCATTGAATGGAACTCGGCGATTATCATAATTCTGTCTCTTCCTCTGACCCTCACCTGAACTCTGGTATCGGTTCAAGTTAGCTTCAGCCAGGATGGCCTTGTCCAGTACTCCGGCGTATGTTGGCATATTGAGCATATTGACCCGATCTTGTATCGGTCCACGCAACCCACTTTCGAACTTCCTCGCCTTTCGGTATTCGTCGTCAACCATATGAGGCGCATATCTCGCCAGTTCAGTAAAGGCACGATCGTATTCTGCAACTGTCTTACTCCCTTGCATCAGATTCTGAAACTCCGTGGTCTTTCGGTCTCGAACGCTAAGGGGGAAATGTTTGTTGTAGAACAACTCCAAAAATTTTGCCCAAGTTAAACCCGGATTGCCTTCTCGGACCATCATCCACCACCTACGAGCATCGTCGTCTAATGTGAATGTTGCCAGAGATACCTTCTGAGCGTCTGTACTGGGGAAAACTTCAAACAACTTCTCCATCTCTAAGACCCATGCCTCGGCTTTCATTGGTTCTATACCTCCTTGAAATCTCGGCGGTTTCATCTTCTTGAACTCTCTGATTAGAGTTATCGTGTCGTTCCCATACAAAGCTTGCTGCGGTGGCACTTGTGGCACTGGAGGGGGTGGAGCTGCATACCGGCCATTCGTCTGTTCGGCATGCGTAGAAGTGGTACCAGTATCCTGCGGCCTAGGTTGTCTCTGTTCACGAACCAAACCTTCGACTAACCTTTCCAATCTCTCCAACCTGTCTTCTGAACGATCTCGGCCAACTGGGGGTCTACCTCTCCTCATGATGCTAGGGGGAATGCAAGATGAGACTTTAAAACAACTAAACAGATAACACATATATAAGTAACAAACGTCTATGCCGAAATGATGCACACATAGTCAAGTAGCAAGCAATATGATGCAACTCCTAACATCATTCTAAGGGAAATCCTAGGCTCTCTGGGACTCAAGGTGTGTGATTAACGTACTACAAGGATCTTGTGCTCTGATACCATTCTGTCATGCCCCCAAACCGCCCCTAGTAGTTTGGTGCCATGATGGCCAGTAACCCGAGGTTACCGAAGGCCGTCTTACAAAAATCACACACGATCAGAGTATGAAATATGGGGCTTACAAGAGCGGAAGCAAAATATACATATAAACCGAGTTGTCCATGAGAGCCGTGCATAAGTCCAATGGAATGTCATACATCAAACATCTTTACAAGTCTTACAATTTTAGATACAACAAAATGAGATACAAAATACATCCTGACCAAAAGGCTTCTCAAGCCGACATATGCCAAAACAAACAAGAGAAAACATAAGCCGAGAAGCATAATCTTCAAGACGATGCAAAACGCAAATCCAAAACATGTCGGCAATGCGCCCAAAACACATCGGCATCACGCCTAGGCCTCAATGCCTTCTTGTTCATCACCTACATATATATATAGAGAGGGTGAGCTTGGATACTCAGTGAATGATATTAGAAATAAAGGTTTTGCATGATTGATATCCAAGATTTCTTACAAACAATACATAGTATACTTTACAATCAAGGGAAAAGTCAAGTTCATTTGCCGGCTTTCAAGTTCTTTGGATGTCAATAACATCTACTTATTTCAAGGGGTGATGACATATCAAGACAAGAGTGCAGTTGCATTATAGTCCCCTGCAACTAAGGACTTTCAAGACAAGCTGTGCTGCGAAAGTTTAGAGTCCTCTAGCACTAAGGACTGTCAAGACAAGAGTGCAGTTGCATTATAGTCCCCTGCAGCTAAGGACTTTCAAGACAAGAGTGCAGTTGCATTATAGTCCCCTGCAGCTAAGGACTTTCAAGACAAGAGTGCAGTTGCATTATAGTCCCCTGCAGCTAAGGACTTTCAAGACATGTCATCAAAACAAGATAGCGTTTAATATACAAGTAGGGATAGTCATTCATGCTAGATCAAGTACTTTTCAAAACAAGGCAAGACAAGGTTTTATGAAAGCAAGTGTAACATAGCTTTATTAGGAATACCACTCACATAGTTTCTTCAAACGTCGAAGTCGAGACAAGCCCAAGTCCTACAAACACATGGCAAGCCTATTGAATGCACCTTCAAACAAGTCTCTTATGTATGCAAATGATTTCGGAAACATGCTGGGCACCAACCAGGTCTAGGCCGAGGCTCCACACCTCCTCGCCGAGGTGTGTTCCCGAGGGCCACATGCAAGGAAAAGAGGTCGGAAAACTCTAGGTTTCCCCTCTGCTGTTGAATGTGAAGAACATGAGTATGAAAACATGGAAAAATATGAATGTTCGATTACAGTCTGTTATCACAATCTGGGATTTTCATGCTATGAGTTTGGAAACACGGACCTGGGTACCCGTACTTGGAACTCTTGCTGAAATAAACACAAAAACATGATTCTTTATGCAAGTTTTCGGATCAAAACAAGACTTTTCTTGAAGAACACACGAATGTCATTTTCTCTTTCTAAAACTGAATTTCAAAACGATGCATGGCTTACAAATCATTTTCAATCATGCAATGTAATAACATAAACGTAAAGAACATCATGAGCAGATCGAGAATCTAACCTTAGAACGCGGATCTAACGGTTGGATCTCTAGGAATCAAGCTTGAAGATCTACTTCCTCACTCTAAAACTCCTTCTTCCTCCTAGAGTTTCTCTCTCTACAAGACAAGGTTATGATACTAAATGATAAGTGTTCTCACTCGGTTCTGGGCTTAATCCCTCTGTTGGGACACGTGGCGGCGACTGGTTGGGTTCTTCCTGAAAAGGTGGCTGACAGACCAGACAAAGCATGGTGGAAGGGTGTTCAACAAGCAAAACGGTATGGGCTCTCTGACGGGGCAATGACATCGGCTAACCACAAGGCGTATCTAACACGCTATACGGAATGGCACTCCGGCAAGGGGTGACATCGGCTAACAAAGGACCTCGGCAACTAAGGTGACAATGACCTCGGCTAGGAAGGACAACACTTGACTAAGCTGTGCCACATCTTGGCCTAGATGCGCCACACCTCGGTCTAGGTCATACCACTCCAGGACGAGTTCACTGGGGTGCAAGGTAACATCTCGGCTAATGTGTTCAAGGCAAGGACGGAGGTCAACAAGGGGTTCCAAGATACTACCACTAGACTAAGGATGACCTCGGCTTGGATTGATCTAAGCATAACGTCGGCTAAACATAACTTAGGCAAGCACATAACACTTAGACAAATCACAAAGGTATCAAATCAAGGCATGGATCTCGCTCACTTAGGTAGGACAAGTCACGAGCACACACATGCAAGCTTAACAAACCATAATCATACAAATGCTCATGAACATGATTAAGATGAAAAATGTGGGTTCTTACACATATTGTCTTCAAAGTCCCTTGTGCTAGAGGACTCTAAACTTTCGTAGCACCTTTGTTTGAGATGCATATCTTGCTTTATCTTGTTTTGCCACGGACGGTTACTGCGTGGATATGTTTGCCGAAATGTTATTATTTGTAATAGGTGATGCTAGTAAGTATCCCTTGAAACTTTGAAGATCTGTTAGATGGGCGAGGTCTATTCCTTATTATATATATAGAGTTTTGTCTTGTAATGTTTTGAAAGGACTTCGGCTATTATTCATGCAAACCCCTTTATTATTTATACCATTCACTGAGTATCCAAGCTCACCCTCTCTATATATATATGTAGGTGATGAGCAAGAAGGCGGCGACGCCTAGATGTGAATCTGGAGCTTATTTTGGATTTTGATTATATCGGCCTAGCTTGTAATTACGTCGGCAATCTTGAAAATTATGCTTCTCGATTTGTAATGCTTGTATGTTGCATACGTCGGCTTGAGAAGCCTTTTGATCAAGATGCGTGTTTTGTATACTAGTTTATGTCGGCAATTTTGGAAGCTTATGTATTTTGAACATGTCGGCTCGAGAAGCCTTTTTCCAAGATGTAAGATGTATTCTTGTACTTCATTTCTATTTGTATCCAAGTTGTAAAGCTATATAAAGATGTATGCCATTTCATTTGACTTTTGCACTGCTCTTATGGACCACTTATATTTTGGATTATTGCTTCCGCACTTGTGAGCCCCCTATATCTATACTCTGATTGTGTGTGAATTTTGGCAGTTGGCCTTCGGTAATCACGGATTACTGGCCATCATGGCACCAAACTACTAAGGGCGGTTTAGGGTCGTGACAGGATGGTCCTCACCCATCTAACAAAGCTTCAAGGGATGCTTACTAGCATCAACATATTACAAACGATAACATTCTGACAAACATATCCACACGGTAAGCCGTCAATGGCAAAACAAGACAAGGTAAGAGAGGCATCTCAAACAAGGGTGCTACAAAAGTTTAGAGTCCTCTAGCACAAGGGACCTATGTTACAAAGGCCCGTCGTCTTTCAACACGAGAGTGCTGCGAAAGTTTAGAGTCCTCTAGCACAAGGGACTTTCAAGACAAGATGTGCTGCGAAAGTTTAGAGTCCTCCAGCACAAGGGACTTCCAAAACGAGATGTGCTGCGAAAGTTTAGAGTCCTCCAGCACAAGGGACTTTCGAACGAGATGTGCTGCGAAAGTTTAGAGTCCTCCAGCATAAGGGACTTTCCAAACAAGATGTGCTGCGAAAGTTTAGAGTCCTCCAGCACAAGGGACTTTCCGAGAAGGTCATTCAAGCGAGTATAATACGAGATACAAAACTAAGGACAATCATTCATGCTTAACAATTACCTTTCAAAAACAAAGCAAAGCAAAACTCATTAAAACATTGATAACATAGCTTTATCAAAAATACCACTCACATAGTTCGTCTAACGTCGGGGTCAAGGCAAGTCCAAGTCCTACAAACACATGGCAAAGTCTATTGAATGCACTACTCAAAACAAGTCTAGCATACATGCAAATGACCTCGGCTGTAAGAACCCGCATTTTATGTCTCGATCATGTTCATGAGCATCTGTATGATTGTGGCTTGCTAAGTTTGCATGTACATGTTTGTGACTTGTTCTGCTTAAGTGAGTGAGACCCATGCCTTGATTTGATACCCTTGTGATTCCTCTAAGTGTTATGTGCTTGCCTAAGTTATGATTAGCCGACGTTATACCAAGCCGAGATCATCCTCAGTCTAGAAGTATCTTGGAACCCCTTGTTGACCTCCGTTCTCGCCTTGCCACATTAGCCGAGATGTTACCTTGCACCCAAGTGATCTCGTCCTGGAGTGGTATGACCTAGGCCGAGGTGTGGCGCATCTAGGCCAAGATGTGGCACAGCTTAGTCAAGTGTCGTCCTTCCTAGCCGGGGTCATTGTCACCCATTGCCGGAGTGCCATTCCGTGTAGCTTGTTAAATACGCCTTGTCACTAGCCGATGCCATTGCCTCGTCAGAGAGCCCATACCGCTTTACTTGATGAACACCCTTCCACCATGCTTTGTCTGGTCTGTCAGCCACCTTTTTCAGGGAAACCCAACCAGTCGCTGCCACGTGTCTTAGCAGAGGGTTAACCCCAAAACCGGGTAAAGAAAACTATCATTGATATCTTAACCTTGCCTTTTAGAGAGAGAAGCTCTAGGAGGAAGAAGGAGTTTTAGAGTGAGAAAGTAAATCTTCAAGCTTGATTCCTAGAGATCGAACCGTTAGATCCGTGTTCTAAGGTTAGATTCTTGATCTGCTCATGATGTTCTCTATGCTCATGTTATTGCATTGCATGATCGGATACGATTTGTAAACCATGCATTGTTTTGAAGTTCGATTTTAGAAAGAGAAAATGACATTCATGTGTTCTTCAAGAAAGTCTTGTTTTGATCCGAAAACTTGCATAAAGGATCATGTTTTTGTGTTTATTTCCGCAAGAGTTCCAAGTACGGGTACCCAGGTCCATGTTTTCAAACTCGTAGCACGAAAATCCCAGATTTGCGATAACAGATTGCGATTGAACATTCATATTTTTCATGTTCTCACACTCATGTTCTTCATGTTCATCAGCAGAGGGAAACCCAGAGTTTCCCGACCTCTTTTCCTTGCATGTGGCCCTCGGGAACACACCTCGGCAAGGAGGTGTGGAACCTCGGCCTAGACCTGGTTGGTGCCCAGCATGTTTTCCGAAATCATTTGTATACATATAAAGCTTGTTTGAGAGTACATTCAATAGGCCTTGCCATGTGTTTGTAGGACTTGGACTTGTCTCGATCCCGACGTTTGAAGAGCCAAGTGAGTGGTATTATTGATAAAGCTATGTTATACTTGTTTTGTTAAATCTCGTTTCGCTTGTTTTGATGAAAAGTATTTGATCTAGCATGAATGACTGTCCCTACTTGTATATCAAATATTATCTTGTTTTGATGACATGTCTTGAAAGTCCTTAGCTGCAGGGGACTATAATGCAACTGCACTCTTGTCTTGAAAGTCCTTAGCTGCAGGGGACTATAATGCAACTGCACTCTTGTCTTGAAAGTCTTTAGCTGCAGGGGACTATAATGCAACTGCACTCTTGTCTTGAAAGTCCTTAGTTGCAGGGGACTATAATGCAACTGCACTCTTGTCTTGAAAGTCCTTAGTTGCAGGGGACTATAATGCAACTGCACTCTTGTCTTGATATGTCATCGCACTTGTAATATGTAGATGTAATAACATCCAAGGAACTTGAAAAGCCGGCAATGAACTTGATTTCCCCCTTGATTGTAAAGTATGCTATGTATTGTTTTGAAAGAATCTTGGATATCAATCATGCAAAACCTTTATTTCTAATATCATTCACTGAGTATCCAAGCTCACCCTCTCTATATATATGTAGGTGATGAGCAAGAAGGCATTGAGGCCTAGGTGTGTTGCCGACGTGTTTTGAGTGCTATGCCGACGTGTTTTGGATTTGCATTTTGTATCGTCTTGAAGATCATGCTTCTTAGCTTTGTGTCATGTGTAACTTGTATATGTCGGCTTAAGAAGCCTTTTGGTCAAGATGTATTTTGTATCTCATTTCCTTATTGTATTTAAGTTTTCAGACTTGTAAAAATGTATGTCATTCCATTGAACTTATGCACGGCTCTCATGGACTACTCAGACCTTTCTGTATATATGATTTGCTTCCGCACTTGTGAGCCCCTTATTTCATACTCTGATTGTGTGTGATTCCTTGTAAGTCGGCCTTCGGTAACCTCGGGTTACTGGCCATCACGGCACCAAACCACTAGGGGCGGTTTGGGGGCGTGACAGATTGGTATCAGAGCACAAGTTCCTTATAGCACGCTAATCACACACACCTTGAGTCCTGAAGAGCATAGGATTTCCCTTAGAATGATGATTAGAATTGCATCATATTGCTTGCTACTTGACTATGTGTTTATCATTTCGGCGTAGACGCTTGTTACCTGCATACGTATTGTTTGTTCGGTTGTTTTGAAGTCTCATCTTACATCCTCCTAGCATCATGAGGAGAGGTAGACCTCCAGTTAGCCGAGATCATTCAGAAGATAGATTGGAGAGATTGGAAAGGTTAGTCGAAGGCTTAGTTCGCGAGCAGAGACAACACAGGCCACAGGATACTGGTACCACCTCTACCCAGGCCGAGCAGACCAATGGCCGATATGCAGCTCCGCCTCCACCTCCTCCAGTACCGCAAGTGTCTCTACCGCAAACTTTGTATGGGAACGACACGATAACCCTGATCAGAGAGTTCAAGAAAATGAAACCGCCAAGATTCCAAGGGGGCATAGAACCGATGAAAGCAGAAGCGTGGGTTTTAGAAATGGAGAAGCTGTGTAACAACCCTCACCTTACTCTTGCCATATTTGCGTACATTCTTGCATGGTCTTGCCGCTTATGTTAATTTAAAGGTTTTATCTTGGCTTGATTTGCTTAAGTTGCTTGCATGATTTTGTTCCTTGCTTAGTATGTGTGTGTAGCCGAGATCATCTTGAGCTTAGTCCGCCTTTGACCCTTTGTACTTAGAACTATCTTGAGGTCTTGTTTAACCCCATCTTCACCTCGGGCATTCTTTGCCGAGATGTTTCGTACTTGAACCTTGTCCGCAGGCAGGTATGGCCTAGGCCGAGATGTGGCGCACCCCGGCCAAGGTGTGGCACAGCTTAGTCAAGTGTCGTCCTCCCTAGCCGATGTTTTTCTATCCCGTTGCTGGATCCTTGTTTTGAGCCGATGTCATCTTGTTGCCGATGTGTCTTACCCGAGCTTGCTGCATAAGCTTTGTCAGAGACTTGTCTTGTCTATCAATCACCTTTTTGGAGCTGAACCAACCCGGTAATGCCACGTGTCCGAGCTGTTTGTTAAGGCAGCCGACAGACCTTGAAACAAATCATTTCTTGTCTCAAATCTTTGTTTTAGAGAGAGAAGCTCTAGAAAGGAGGAAGAAGAGTTCTTGAGTGAGAGTTGTCTTCCAAGCTTGATCTTTGTGGCTTGAACCGTTAGATCCGAGTTTTGAGGTTAGAATCTTGATCTCCTTCGATTGCTCTTGCTGAATATCTAGCTGCATTGCATGATCGGTTTTGTTTTGCATGTCATGCATCGTTTTGAAGTTGGTTTTAGAAAGAGAAAATGGTTTTTCGTGTGTTCTTGAACAAAGTCCCATTTTGATCGAAGAATTTGGAACGAAAATCATGTTTTGTGTTTGTTCTTGCATGACCTTCTTGAATGGGTACTTAAGTCCATATATTTTGAACTCTTGGCATGAAACTCTGATTTTTGTAACAAGTTGTGAACTTGCATCCATCTTTCAATGATCATGTTCTTCATATTCTCCAAAGGAAACCCAGATTTTTCCTGGCTTTGTTTAACGGGACCTCGGCTTAGTCCTGGTCAGTACCCGGTGTGTTTTATGAGCGGGAGCAGTGATTTAACTCCCAGCTTGTTTTGCTTTGTCTTTGACTTGGATCTGGCAAGAATGCCGAGATCATTTGCATGTATATATAGAGCTTGCTTTGAGAATGTGACTTGCCATGTGATTGTAGGTCCTTGATATTTGCTTGAGCCTACACCTGAAGAACTAGGTGAGTGGTATTATTGATAAAGCTATGTTATACTCGTTTTGATAAATCTTGCTTGCTTGTTTTGACAAAAGTATTTGATAGCATGAATAAATAGCTCTTGTTTGATGAGTCAAGTATACTCCTTGTTTTGATGCCATCTTTGGAAAGGATACGGTCCTTGTTAAATCGGGCTACGGGCCTAAGTAACACAAGTCCCTTGTGCTGGAGGACTCTAAACTTTCGCAGTACCTAGTATAAAAGGATACGGTCCTTGTTAAATCGGGCTACGGGCCTAAGTAACACAAGTCCCTTGTACTGGAGGACTCTAAACTTTCGCGGTACCAAGTGCACAAGTCCCTTGTATTGGAGGACTCTAAACTTTCGCAATACTTTTGACCAAACGATTACGGATCGTACAGCTTTTGATATTTGATGATGAATACGGTTCATCCCTTGTCTCGCCGATGTTACGATATTTGATGATGAATACGGTTCATCCCTTGTCTCGCCGATGTTACGATATTTGACGATGAATACGGTTCATCACTTGCCTTGCTGAAGTTTTGGTGTGTTTCGTTTTGAAGGACCCCGGCTTTATTCATGTAAAACCTTTATTTTTAGTACCATTCACTGAGTTTTGTACTCACCCCTCTATATATATGTAGGTGATGAGCAGGACGGCGGCGACGCCTAGTTCGTTGGAATGCTTGTTTTGGATTCGTGTATTTGTCGGCCTTACTTTGTATTTACGTCGGCAATGCCCTGTTTTGCATGTCGGCGAATTCTTGAAAATCATGCTTCTTGGCTTGTATTAGCTGTATTTTGTACATGTCGGCTCGAGAAGCCTTTTGATCAAGATGTAACATGTATTTTTGTACCTTGTTGTATTTAAATTGTGAAGTTAATTGGAGATGTTCGGCACTGCTTTAATCTACGCACAGCTCTTATGGACCGCTTGTAATTGATTTATCGCTTCCGCATTTGTGAGCCCCCTATATTCGTACTCTGATTGTGTTAAGTTTTGAAAAGTTGGCCTTCGGTAATTACGGATTACTGGCCATCACGGCACCAAACTACTAGGGGCGGTTTGGGGTCGCGACAGAGTGGTATCAGAGCACAAGTTCCTCGGTATACGTTATTCACACACTTTGAGTCCTGAAGAGCATAGGTTTTCCCTTAGAAAGATGTTAAGGTTGCATCATGGTATTTGTTGTTTGAGTGGAATGTGCATTGTCTTGATATGCTTATTTGTTGCTTGCCTATGTGGTTATTTGCTTATTTGTTTAAAAGTCATACTTTGCACGCTCATAGCATTATGAGGAGAGGTAGACCACCGCTTGGCCGAGATCAGTCCGAAGATAGAATGGACAGATTGGAAAGATTAGTTGAAGGTTTGGCCCGCGAGCTGAGGCAAACCGGACAGCAGTTCGCTAGTGCTACGACGACTCAGGCCGAGCAGACCAACGGCCGAAATGTAGTTCCACCTCCTCCAGTGCCGCAGGTTCCCCCGCAACCCGCCTTATATGGGGATGGCACGATAGCTTTGATCAGAGAGTTCAAGAAAATGAGACCACCGAGATTTTCTGGAGGTATAGAGCCGATGAAGGCTGAGGCATGGGTTTTAGAAATGGAGAAGTTGTTCGAGATCTTCCCTAGCACCGACGCTCAGAAAGTGACGTTGGCAGCATTCACATTGGATGATGATGCTCGTAGATGGTGGATGATGGTTAGAGGGAGCAATCCAGATCTGACCTGGACCCGATTTTTAGAGTTGTTCTACAAGAAACATTTTCCCCTAAGTGTTCGAAACCGCAAGGCTACCGAATTTCATACTCTGACGCAAGGCAACAGAACAGTGGCGGAATATGACCGCGCTTTTACTGAACTGGTAAGGTTTGTACCTCACATGACCAACGACGAATATATGAAGGCCAGGAAGTTCGAGTGTGGGCTTCGTGGACCGATTCAAGACAGGGTGAGTTTACTCGATATGCCGACTTATGCCGAAGTATTGGACAAAGCCATTCACGCCGAAGCTAATTTGAACCGATACCAGAACTCGGGAGAAAACCAGCGAAAGAGACAGAACTATGACAATCGCCGAGGACAGCTGAACACCAAGAAGAGAACGAACATGGACAGTACTGGTAACCTAAGGCAGGAAGGGAGTGTTAAACCGACGTGTTCGGATTGTGGGAAACAGCATTTCGGGATCTGCCGACGAACGTCTGGAGCCTGTTATGAATGTGGCGAGATGGGCCATTATGTGAGGGATTGCCCCAAAGCAAAGACTGATAACAACAAGAAAGGAGAAAATACCTCGGGTTCCGTTCAGAAAGGAAATGCTGGGAAAGTACAGATGAGACAGGGCAGAGTGTTTGCATTAGTACCAGGAGACACTCAGAATGCTGAGGCAGTGGTGTCAGGTATTTTACTAATTTGCTCCCAAGATGCCTATGTGTTAATTGATTCGGGTTCTACTCATTCGTTTATATCTACTAAGTTTGCTGAGAAAATTAATAGAGAACTAGAGCCCCTTGATTATGTGTTGTCTGTATCTACTCCATCTGGGAGATCTATGTTTGTTACATCCATTTACAGAGCATGTGTTGTTGTGATTGAGAATGTTGAATTGCTAGTAGATTTAATGCCTCTAGACCTAGCTCATTTTGATATTATACTGGGAATGGATTGGTTAGTCGCGAACAATGCATCTATTAATTGTGTTTCGAAAAGTGTCACCTTGAGACCCCCAAACCTAGCCGAGGTTATTTTCCAAGGGAAAGGGGTAGTGCCCCCACCATACTTGATTTCGTCCATTAAGGCCTGTAAGTTAATTCAGAAAGGGTGCCGAGGTTATTTGTGTAGTATACTGAGTGATCAGAATGGAAATGTTAACTTAGCCGACATCCCAATTGTTAGTGATTTCCCCGACGTCTTTCCGGATGAATTGCCTGGCCACTTGACCGATAGAGAAATAGAGTTTACGGTCGATGTTATATCGGGAACACAGCCGATCTCCAAACCACCTTATAGAATGGCCCCCGCTGAACTTAGAGAATTGAAACTGCAATTGCAAGAGTTGTTAGATAAGGGATTCATCAGGCCGAGCACTTCACCATGGGGAGCACCTGTTCTATTTGTTAAAAAGAAGGATGGCACACTCCGTTTGTGTATCGACTATAGAGAACTTAATAAGGTCACCATTAAGAACAAGTACCCGTTACCTAGAATTGATGATCTGCTTGACCAATTACAAGGAGCGCGAGTCTTTTCTAAGATCGACCTTCGGTCTGGTTACCATCAGCTTAAGGTTAAAGCCGAAGATGTCGAGAAGACTGCCTTTCGAACAAGATATGGCCACTACGAGTTTTTAGTAATGCCTTTTGGAGTGACTAATGCCCCTGCTGCATTTATGGATTTGATGAACAGAGTCTTCAAGCCGTATTTAGATGAGTTTGTAGTTGTCTTCATTGACGATATCTTGATCTATTCCAAGAGTAAGACTGAACACGAAAATCACTTGAGACTTGCCTTGCAGATTTTGAGAGAACGGAGATTGTATGCTAAGTTTAACAAGTGTGAGTTTTGGCTTCCTACTATCTCATTCTTAGGTCATGTGATTAGTGAAGAGGGTATCTCAGTTGATCCTAGCAAAATCGAAGCCGTAGTGAATTGGCCGAGACCGACTAATGTGTCCGAGATTCGTAGTTTTCTGGGTTTGGCAGGTTATTACAGAAAGTTTGTGAAAGATTTCTCCAGGATTGCAATTCCATTGACGCAGTTGACTAAGAAAGGAACACCGTATGGATGGACTGAAGATCGGGAATCAGCCTTTCAGGAACTGAAGACGAGGTTAGTTACAGCGCCAGTACTTGTACTACCATCAGGTAACGAAGAGTTTCATGTCTACAGTGATGCATCGCATAAGGGTTTGGGTTGTGTACTAATGCAGAAGGGTAAGGTTATAGCTTATGCATCTCGTCAGTTGAAACCTCATGAGAAAAACTATCCTACCCATGACTTAGAATTAGCAGCCGTAGTATTTGCTTTAAAGATTTGGCGTCACTATTTGTATGGAGCTACTTGTCAGGTTTTCACAGATCATAAGAGCTTAAAATATCTATTCACTCAGAAGGAATTGAATTTGAGGCAGAGACGGTGGCTCGAGTTGTTGAAAGACTACGATATGCAGATTCAATATCACCCCGGAAAAGCTAACAGTGTAGCCGACGCTTTGAGCAGGAAGTCAGATGGAAATTTGGCGTGTTTAACCGTGATATCAGCAGAGCCGACTATTGTTAATGAAGTAAAGACAAGACAGATGGAGGATAGCTTCCTCAAGAAAATTGCCGAGGAGATTGACACGAAGCCGAGACCAGGGTATACCATCGAAAACCAAGTACTCAAGTTTGAAGGAAGGTTATGTGTGGCCGACATCCCAGAGCTGAAGAAAAAGATTTTGCAGGAAGCTCATGGTTCCAAGTTTGCTGTCCACCCAGGGAACACCAAGATGTATCAAGATATGAAACAGACCTTCTGGTGGCCAAATATGAAGAGAGAAATAGCCGAATTCGTGTCCCAGTGTTTACATTGTCAGCAAGTGAAAGCAGAACATCAAAGACCAGCAGGACTTCTTCAACCTTTGCCGATTCCTGAGTGGAAATGGGAGCACATCTCCATGGATTTTGTGATTGGGTTGCCGAGAACACCAAAGAGTATGGATTCAATTTGGGTTGTTGTGGATAGGTTAACTAAGTCAGCCCACTTTCTACCCGTTAAGACTACCTTCAACGCCAATCAACTTGCCTTGCTATATGTGAACGAGATTATCAGACTTCATGGAGTGCCGATATCAATTGTTTCAGACCGAGATCCTAAGTTTGTTTCTAGATTTTGGCAGAGTCTTCAGAGAGCTTTCGGAGCCGAGCTGAGATTTAGTACAGCCTTTCATCCCCAGACAGATGGGCAGACAGAGAGGACAATTCAGACACTCGAAGATATGCTGAGACTTTGTGTATTGGATTTCCAAGAAAGTTGGGGAACACATTTGCCCTTAGTGGAATTCGCTTACAATAACAGTTACCAAGCTAGCATTGGCATGGCGCCGTATGAAGCCTTGTACGGAAGGAAATGTAAGTCGCCGATATGTTGGACCGAAGTCGGAGACAGAGCTCTGCTTGGTCCCGAATTGATTCAAGTGACAACAGAAAAGATTAAGCTTATCCAACAGAGGATTAAAACTGCCCAGAGCCGACAAAAGAGCTACGCCGACCAGAGAAGGAATGAGATAGAGTTTGAAGTTGGGAATCACGTATTCCTGAAAGTCTCACCAATGAAAGGAGTTTCCAGATTTGGGAAGAAGGGTAAATTAGCACCTCGGTATATTGGACCATTTGAAATTCTTGAGAGAATTAACCCCGTTGCCTACAGACTTGCTTTGCCGCCAGATTTGAGCCAAGTCCACAATGTGTTTCATGTTTCGATGTTGAGAAAGTACATCCGAGATCCACTGCATGTAATTGATCATTCCGAAATCGCAGTTAATGAGAATCTGGGCTACGAAGAAAGGCCAATGAGAATTATTGACCGACAAGTGAGGCAATTGAGGAACAGATCGATACCGATGGTAAAGGTCGAATGGAAGGAGCATTATGGCACGGAAGCCACGTGGGAAAAGGAAGAGGACATGAGAGCCCGTTATCCGGAGTTGTTCTGGGAACAAGGTAATCTAAGTTTGGGGACCAAACTTCTTTAAGGGGGGTAGGATGTAACAACCCTCACCTTACTCTTGCCATATTTGCGTACATTCTTGCATGGTCTTGCCGCTTATGTTAATTTAAAGGTTTTATCTTGGCTTGATTTGCTTAAGTTGCTTGCATGATTTTGTTCCTTGCTTAGTATGTGTGTGTAGCCGAGATCATCTTGAGCTTAGTCCGCCTTTGACCCTTTGTACTTAGAACTATCTTGAGGTCTTGTTTAACCCCATCTTCACCTCGGGCATTCTTTGCCGAGATGTTTCGTACTTGAACCTTGTCCGCAGGCAGGTATGGCCTAGGCCGAGATGTGGCGCACCCCGGCCAAGGTGTGGCACAGCTTAGTCAAGTGTCGTCCTCCCTAGCCGATGTTTTTCTATCCCGTTGCTGGATCCTTGTTTTGAGCCGATGTCATCTTGTTGCCGATGTGTCTTACCCGAGCTTGCTGCATAAGCTTTGTCAGAGACTTGTCTTGTCTATCAATCACCTTTTTGGAGCTGAACCAACCCGGTAATGCCACGTGTCCGAGCTGTTTGTTAAGGCAGCCGACAGACCTTGAAACAAATCATTTCTTGTCTCAAATCTTTGTTTTAGAGAGAGAAGCTCTAGAAAGGAGGAAGAAGAGTTCTTGAGTGAGAGTTGTCTTCCAAGCTTGATCTTTGTGGCTTGAACCGTTAGATCCGAGTTTTGAGGTTAGAATCTTGATCTCCTTCGATTGCTCTTGCTGAATATCTAGCTGCATTGCATGATCGGTTTTGTTTTGCATGTCATGCATCGTTTTGAAGTTGGTTTTAGAAAGAGAAAATGGTTTTTCGTGTGTTCTTGAACAAAGTCCCATTTTGATCGAAGAATTTGGAACGAAAATCATGTTTTGTGTTTGTTCTTGCATGACCTTCTTGAATGGGTACTTAAGTCCATATATTTTGAACTCTTGGCATGAAACTCTGATTTTTGTAACAAGTTGTGAACTTGCATCCATCTTTCAATGATCATGTTCTTCATATTCTCCAAAGGAAACCCAGATTTTTCCTGGCTTTGTTTAACGGGACCTCGGCTTAGTCCTGGTCAGTACCCGGTGTGTTTTATGAGCGGGAGCAGTGATTTAACTCCCAGCTTGTTTTGCTTTGTCTTTGACTTGGATCTGGCAAGAATGCCGAGATCATTTGCATGTATATATAGAGCTTGCTTTGAGAATGTGACTTGCCATGTGATTGTAGGTCCTTGATATTTGCTTGAGCCTACACCTGAAGAACTAGGTGAGTGGTATTATTGATAAAGCTATGTTATACTCGTTTTGATAAATCTTGCTTGCTTGTTTTGACAAAAGTATTTGATAGCATGAATAAATAGCTCTTGTTTGATGAGTCAAGTATACTCCTTGTTTTGATGCCATCTTTGGAAAGGATACGGTCCTTGTTAAATCGGGCTACGGGCCTAAGTAACACAAGTCCCTTGTGCTGGAGGACTCTAAACTTTCGCAGTACCTAGTATAAAAGGATACGGTCCTTGTTAAATCGGGCTACGGGCCTAAGTAACACAAGTCCCTTGTACTGGAGGACTCTAAACTTTCGCGGTACCAAGTGCACAAGTCCCTTGTATTGGAGGACTCTAAACTTTCGCAATACTTTTGACCAAACGATTACGGATCGTACAGCTTTTGATATTTGATGATGAATACGGTTCATCCCTTGTCTCGCCGATGTTACGATATTTGATGATGAATACGGTTCATCCCTTGTCTCGCCGATGTTACGATATTTGACGATGAATACGGTTCATCACTTGCCTTGCTGAAGTTTTGGTGTGTTTCGTTTTGAAGGACCCCGGCTTTATTCATGTAAAACCTTTATTTTTAGTACCATTCACTGAGTTTTGTACTCACCCCTCTATATATATGTAGGTGATGAGCAGGACGGCGGCGACGCCTAGTTCGTTGGAATGCTTGTTTTGGATTCGTGTATTTGTCGGCCTTACTTTGTATTTACGTCGGCAATGCCCTGTTTTGCATGTCGGCGAATTCTTGAAAATCATGCTTCTTGGCTTGTATTAGCTGTATTTTGTACATGTCGGCTCGAGAAGCCTTTTGATCAAGATGTAACATGTATTTTTGTACCTTGTTGTATTTAAATTGTGAAGTTAATTGGAGATGTTCGGCACTGCTTTAATCTACGCACAGCTCTTATGGACCGCTTGTAATTGATTTATCGCTTCCGCATTTGTGAGCCCCCTATATTCGTACTCTGATTGTGTTAAGTTTTGAAAAGTTGGCCTTCGGTAATTACGGATTACTGGCCATCACGGCACCAAACTACTAGGGGCGGTTTGGGGTCGCGACAAGCTGTTTGAAATTTTCCCCAGTACAGACGCTCAGAAGGTATCTCTGGCAGCGTTCACGTTAGACGACGACGCCCGCAGGTGGTGGATGATGGTTCGAGAAAGTAATCCGGGTTTGACTTGGGCCAAATTTCTGGAATTGTTCTACAACAAACATTTTCCCCTTAGCGTCCGTGACCGAAAGACCACGGAGTTCCAGAATCTGACACAGGGGAACAAGACAGTGGCAGAGTATGACCGTGCCTTTACTGAATTGGCGAGGTATGCACCTCACATGGTTGATGACGACTACCGAAGGGTGAGAAAGTTTGAAAGTGGGTTGCGTGGACCGATACAAGACCGGGTCAACATGCTCAATATGCCGACATACGCCGGAGTGCTAGACAAGGCTATCTTAGCTGAAGCTAACTTGAACCGATACCAGAGTTCAGGCGAGGGTCAGAGGAAGAGACAGAATTATGACAATCGCCGAGTTCCGTTCAATGCCAAGAAGAAGGTGAATGTGGACAGTTCCAGCAACTCAAATCAGGATGGTAATGCTAAGCCGTTGTGCACGAGTTGTGGGAAGCTACATTTTGGGGTCTGCCGTTGGGCGACAGGGGCTTGCTATGAGTGTGGCGAGATAGGCCATCGCGTGAAAGACTGCCCGAAAGCAAGGACCGATGATGGGAAGAGGAATGGAAGCACCTCGGGCTCTGCACAGAAGAATAACATCGGGGGAATACAGGCGAGGCAGGGCAGAGTTTTCGCATTAGTGCCAGGAGACGCCCAGAATGCTGAGGCAGTGGTGTCAGGTACCCTTTCAATTTGTTCTCAAGATGCATACGTATTGATTGATTCGGGTTCTACGCATTCATTTGTATCTACCTTATTCGCCGAGAAGTTGAATAGAGAATTAGAACCCCTTGATTTCGTATTATCTGTGTCTACTCCATCTAGGAGAAATATGATTGTTGCATCCATTTATAGGGCGTGTGTTGTTATGATTGAGGGTGTAGAGTTGTTAATCGATTTGATGCCTTTGAGCATGACCCATTTCGATGTCATATTGGGAATGGATTGGTTAGTAGCGAACCAAGCATCCATTAATTGTGTTACTAAGAGCGTCACATTGAAGACCCCAAATCTAGCCGAGGTCATTTTCCAGGGTAAAGGAGTAGTACCCCCACCTTACTTAATTTCATCTATGAAAGCCTACAAGTTGGTCCAGAAGGGATGTCAAGGTTATTTGTGCAGTATACTAAGTGATTTGAATGGAAGTGTGGAGTTAGCCGACATACCTGTTGTTGAAGAATTCCCCGACGTCTTTCCAAATGAGCTGCCTGGCCACCTAACCGATAGGGAAATAGAGTTTACTGTGGACATCATGTCGGGAACACAACCTATCTCCAAACCACCCTACAGAATGGCCCCAGCCGAACTTAGAGAACTGAAATCGCAATTACAAGAATTGTTGGACAAAGGATTTGTTAGGCCGAGCACTTCACCGTGGGGAGCACCCGTTCTATTTGTTAAGAAAAAGGATGGCACACTTCGCCTTTGCATTGACTACAGAGAACTTAATAAGGTGACCATTAAGAACAAGTACCCATTGCCTAGAATCGATGATTTGCTTGATCAACTACGAGGAGCACGAGTCTTTTCCAAGATTGACCTTAGGTCAGGGTACCACCAGTTGAAGGTTAAAGCCGAGGACATCGAGAAAACTGCTTTTCGGACAAGATATGGCCACTACGAATTTTTGGTAATGCCCTTCGGAGTAACCAACGCCCCAGCAGCATTCATGGACTTGATGAACAGAGTCTTTAAGCCGTACCTAGATGAGTTTGTCATTATTTTTATCGACGACATATTGATCTATTCCGGGAGTACGAGCGAGCACGAGAATCATCTGAGACTTGCCCTGCAGACCTTGAGAGATAAGAAGTTGTACGCCAAGTTGAGTAAATGCGAGTTTTGGCTTTCCAGCATTTCATTTCTAGGGCATGTGATTAATGAAGATGGCATATCAGTTGACCCCAGTAAGATTGAAGCCGTGGTGAATTGGCCGACGCCGACCAACGTGTCCGAGGTTCGTAGTTTTCTGGGTTTGGCAGGTTATTACAGGAAGTTTGTGAAGGATTTCTCGAGAATTGCAGTGCCATTGACACAACTAACCAAGAAGGGAGCAGCTTATGAATGGACTAATGATAGAGAATCAGCCTTTCAGGAGTTGAAGACGAAGTTAGTTACAGCACCAGTTCTTGTACTACCATCAGCTAATGAGGAATTTCAGATTTACAGTGATGCTTCACATAAGGGTTTGGGTTGCGTGTTAATGCAAGGAGGTAAAGTCATAGCGTACGCATCTCGTCAATTGAAGCCCAACGAAAAGAACTATCCTACCCATGATTTGGAGCTGGCTGCCGTAGTCTTTGCTTTGAAGATATGGCGTCATCACTTGTATGGAACATCTTGTCAAGTTTTCACCGACCACAAAAGTCTGAAGTATTTGTTCACTCAGAAAGAGCTAAATATGAGGCAGAGAAGATGGCTCGAGCTATTGAAGGACTATGACATGCAGATTCAGTACCACCCAGGTAAGGCAAATTCCGTAGCCGACGCATTAAGCAGGAAGCTAGTTGGAAGTTTGGCGTGTCTGGCAACGATCTCAGCGGAACCGACCATCGTTGAAGAAGTGAAGACCAGGCAGATGGAAGATAAGTTCCTCAAAAGGGTAATTGATGAATTCGTCTCCAAGCCGAGGCCAGGATATACAGTGGAAAATCAAGTGCTTAAGTTTGAAGGAAGATTGTGCATAGCCGACCTGCCAGAGTTGAAAAGGAAGATTTTGCAAGAGGCCCATAGCTCCAAGTTTGCCATTCATCCAGGGAGCACCAAGATGTATCAGGACGTAAAACGGACCTTTTGGTGGCCAAACATGAAAAGAGAGATAGCCGAGTTTGTATACCGGTGTCTGTGTTGTCAGCAAGTGAAGGCAGAACACCAGAGACCGGCAGGACTTCTTCAGCCTTTGTCAATTCCTGAGTGGAAATGGGAACACATCTCCATGGATTTCGTAATAGGTTTGCCGAGGACGCAGAAAGGTATGAACTCAATTTGGGTTATAGTTGATAGATTCACTAAGTCAGCACACTTTTTACCTGTGAAGACTACGTTCAATGCCGACCGACTTGCCGAACTATACATAAATGAAATCGTTAGGCTTCATGGCGTGCCGATGTCCATTGTTTCAGACCGAGATCCGAAGTTCGTTTCTAGATTTTGGCAAAGCCTACAAAGAGCCTTGGGAACGGAGTTGAGATTTAGCACAGCCTTTCACCCCCAGACCGACGGACAAACGGAAAGAATGATCCAGACACTTGAAGACATGCTCAGACTGTGCGTGTTGGATTTCCAAGGAAGCTGGGAATCGCATCTGCCATTAGTGGAGTTCGCGTACAACAACAGTTATCAAGCCAGCATAGGCATGGCGCCGTATGAAGCTTTGTATGGAAGGAAGTGCAGATCGCCGATATGTTGGACTGAAGTAGGAGACAAAGCTCTAATTGGCCCCGAGTTGGTTCAAATGACAACTGAAAAGATTAAACTCATTCAGCAGAGGATTAAAACCGCACAGAGTCGACAGAAGAGTTATGCCGACCAGAGAAGGAGGGAGTTAGAATTCGAAATTGGGGATCATGTATTTTTGAAGGTCTCGCCGATGACAGGAGTTTCGAGATTTGGTAAGAAGGGTAAACTTGCACCCCGATACATTGGACCATTTGAAATTCTTGAGAGGGTTAACACCGTTGCTTACAGACTTGCTTTGCCACCAGATTTGAGTCAGGTCCACAGCGTGTTCCATGTTTCGATGTTGAGGAAATATATCCGAGACCCACTGCATGTGATAGATTATTCCGGGGTTGTAGTTAATGAAGATCTAGGCTACGAAGAGAAACCGATGAGAATTATTGACAGACAAGTGAGACAGTTGAGAAACAAGTCAATATCGATGGTAAAAATCGAATGGGTGAAGCATTATGGCAAGGAGGCCACGTGGGAAAAAGAAGAAGAAATGAAAATCTGTTATCCGGAGTTATTCGTAGGACAAGGTAACCTAAGTTTGGGGACCAAACTTCTTTAAGGAGGGTAGACTGTAAGAACCCGCATTTTATGTCTCGATCATGTTCATGAGCATCTGTATGATTGTGGCTTGCTAAGTTTGCATGTACATGTTTGTGACTTGTTCTGCTTAAGTGAGTGAGACCCATGCCTTGATTTGATACCCTTGTGATTCCTCTAAGTGTTATGTGCTTGCCTAAGTTATGATTAGCCGACGTTATACCAAGCCGAGATCATCCTCAGTCTAGAAGTATCTTGGAACCCCTTGTTGACCTCCGTTCTCGCCTTGCCACATTAGCCGAGATGTTACCTTGCACCCAAGTGATCTCGTCCTGGAGTGGTATGACCTAGGCCGAGGTGTGGCGCATCTAGGCCAAGATGTGGCACAGCTTAGTCAAGTGTCGTCCTTCCTAGCCGGGGTCATTGTCACCCATTGCCGGAGTGCCATTCCGTGTAGCTTGTTAAATACGCCTTGTCACTAGCCGATGTCATTGCCTCGTCAGAGAGCCCATACCGCTTTACTTGATGAACACCCTTCCACCATGCTTTGTCTGGTCTGTCAGCCACCTTTTTCAGGGAAACCCAACCAGTCGCTGCCACGTGTCTTAGCAGAGGGTTAACCCCAAAACCGGGTAAAGAAAACTATCATTGATATCTTAACCTTGCCTTTTAGAGAGAGAAGCTCTAGGAGGAAGAAGGAGTTTTAGAGTGAGAAAGTAAATCTTCAAGCTTGATTCCTAGAGATCGAACCGTTAGATCCGTATTCTAAGGTTAGATTCTTGATCTGCTCATGATGTTCTCTATGCTCATGTTATTGCATTGCATGATCGGATACGATTTGTAAACCATGCATTGTTTTGAAGTTCGATTTTAGAAAGAGAAAATGACATTCATGTGTTCTTCAAGAAAGTCTTGTTTTGATCCGAAAACTTGCATAAAGGATCATGTTTTTGTGTTTGTTTCCGCAAGAGTTCCAAGTACGGGTACCCAGGTCCATGTTTTCAAACTCGTAGCACGAAAATCCCAGATTTGCGATAACAGATTGCGATTGAACATTCATATTTTTCATGTTCTCACACTCATGTTCTTCATGTTCATCAGCAGAGGGAAACCCAGAGTTTCCCGACCTCTTTTCCTTGCATGTGGCCCTCGGGAACACACCTCGGCAAGGAGGTGTGGAACCTCGGCCTAGACCTGGTTGGTGCCCAGCATGTTTTCCGAAATCATTTGTATACATATAAAGCTTGTTTGAGAGTACATTCAATAGGCCTTGCCATGTGTTTGTAGGACTTGGACTTGTCTCGATCCCGACGTTTGAAGAGCCAAGTGAGTGGTATTATTGATAAAGCTATGTTATACTTGTTTTGTTAAATCTCGTTTCGCTTGTTTTGATGAAAAGTATTTGATCTAGCATGAATGACTGTCCCTACTTGTATATCAAATATTATCTTGTTTTGATGACATGTCTTGAAAGTCCTTAGCTGCAGGGGACTATAATGCAACTGCACTCTTGTCTTGAAAGTCCTTAGCTGCAGGGGACTATAATGCAACTGCACTCTTGTCTTGAAAGTCCTTAGCTGCAGGGGACTATAATGCAACTGCACTCTTGTCTTGAAAGTCCTTAGTTGCAGGGGACTATAATGCAACTGCACCCTTGTCTTGAAAGTCCTTAGTTGCAGGGGACTATAATGCAACTGCACTCTTGTCTTGATATGTCATCGCACTTGTAATATGTAGATGTAATAACATCCAAGGAACTTGAAAAGCCGGCAATGAACTTGATTTCCCCCTTGATTGTAAAGTATGCTATGTATTGTTTTGAAAGAATCTTGGATATCAATCATGCAAAACCTTTATTTCTAATATCATTCACTGAGTATCCAAGCTCACCCTCTCTATATATATGTAGGTGATGAGCAAGAAGGCATTGAGGCCTAGGTGTGTTGCCGACGTGTTTTGAGTGCTATGCCGACGTGTTTTGGATTTGCATTTTGTATCGTCTTGAAGATCATGCTTCTTAGCTTTGTGTCATGTGTAACTTGTATATGTCGGCTTAAGAAGCCTTTTGGTCAAGATGTATTTTGTATCTCATTTCCTTATTGTATTTAAGTTTTCAGACTTGTAAAAATGTATGTCATTCCATTGAACTTATGCACGGCTCTCATGGACTACTCAGACCTTTCTGTATATATGATTTGCTTCCGCACTTGTGAGCCCCTTATTTCATACTCTGATTGTGTGTGATTCCTTGTAAGTCGGCCTTCGGTAACCTCGGGTTACTGGCCATCACGGCACCAAACCACTAGGGGCGGTTTGGGGGCGTGACATCGGCATTCTTCAAAAACTAGGTCAAATCAAATCAAAACACAGTTTCTTATCTTTGGAAAAACAAGCTGGGCAACTACCAGGTCTAAGCCGAGGTCCCACACCTCCTTGCCGAGGTGTGGCCTCGACGGCCACATTCAAAAGCGAAGTCGAAAAAATCTGGGTTTCCCTCTTGATAAACATGAATAACATGAGCATGAAAAACATGAAGGACATGAACATGAGGGAGATAAATGCAAAGATCAAAACTTGCTATTACAAAAGCGGGGATTTCATGCTACGAATTCAAAAACATGGACCTGGGTACCCATACTCAAGGATCTTATCAAAACAAACACAAAAACATGAGCCTTAATGCAAACTTTCGGATCAAATGAGGCTTTTCTTCAAAAACACATGAAAATCGTTTTCTCTTTCTAAAACCAACTTTAAGTCGATGAATGGCGTGTAGAACAGGTTTGATCGTGCAATGCAGCTAGATGATCAATAAGAACAATAAGAATGGGTTAAGATTCTAACCTCAAAACTCGAATCTAATGGCTCAAGCTCCAACGATCAAGCTTGGAAGTTCTCTCTCTCTAGCTCAAACTTCTCCTTCTTCTTCCTGGAGCTTCTCTCTTTAAAAGACAAGATTGATACCAAAAAGATATGCTCCTCACGACAATCACTGACTTAATCCCTCTGCCGGGACACGTGGCATCGGCTGATAGGCTCTATCCAAAAAGGTGATTGACATGACAAGACAAGACCAAGACAAAGTGTACTCAACAAGCTAGGCAGCAAGAACACACCGGCAAGTAACGACATCGGCTAACAACAAGACTCCGGCAATCAAGGGGCAAGGACATCGGCTTGGAAGGACAACACTTGACTAAACTGTGCCACACCTTGGCCTAGATATGCCACACCTCGGTCTAGGTCGTACCATTCCAGGAACAAAATCACTCATGCAAGGATCAAGGATCTAGAACGCCTAGATATTAACATCTCGGCCCAGATGATGAACATCTCGGCCTAGGCGACGCGCACCTCGGCCTAGATGGTGACATCTCGGCCAATATGCCAGGGTGAAGATGGAGGTCAACCAACGGGGTTCCAAGATAGTTCTAAGTGACAAAGGTCTCGAAGGTGTCTAGGCTTAAGATGACCTCGGCAACACACCAGACAAGAACAAAGCATGCAGGCAATCATTCAAGCAAAACAAGACAAGATTTGCAAATGCACATATTAAAACAAGATCATCCATAAATGTATGCAAGTATGACTAAGTCAAAATGAGGGTTGTTACAAATTTACTCAGTAAATTACTAAGAGTTTATTGAGAATTTACTGAGAATTTGTTGAGTAATTTTCTAGGAACTTAGCAATCATTTATGAAGCAATTTACTGAGTAATTTGCTGAGTAATTTATTGAGAATTTACTATGAATTTAATGAGTAATTTACTCATAATTTATTGAGAATTTTCTTAGAATTTATTGAGTAATTCACCGATAATTAACTGAGTAATTTATAAAGAATTTATTGAAAATTTAACGGATAATTTATTGAGAATTTACAGAGTAATTTGCTGAGTAATGTTTGAAAAAATTTCTGTGAATTTACTGAGTAATTTACCAAGAATTTATACAAATTTTCTGAGAATTTACTCATAATTTACTGAATAATTTCCAAAAAAATTTCTAATGATTTTCTAAGAATTTACACAGAATTTTCTAATAATTTACTAAGAATTTGCTGAATAATTTTTTGAGAATTTTACTGAGTAATTTAATGAGAATTTACAGAGTAATTTACTAAGAATCTACTGATAATTTACTGAGTAATTTATTGAGAATTTACTGCGAATTGACTAAGAAATTTACTGATAAATTGTTAAATTCTTCACTGGGTAATTTAGTTGGAAATTACTAAATAATTTATTGAGAATTTACTACGAATTTATGGAGTAATTTGCTGAATAATTTACTAAGAAATTACTTTGAATTTACCAAGAATTTATATAGAATTTGTGAGAATTTATTGAGTAATTTACTGATTATTTCACAAAAAAAAAAATTCTTGTAATTTTTTGTGAATTTACTCAGAATTTTCTGATAAATTACTAAGAATCTGCTGAATAGCTTATATAGAATTTTACGTGTAATTTACTGAGAAATTTCCTGAGTAATTTAGTGAGAATTTACTACGTAATTGACTGAGTAATTTACAGAGAATTTATAGAGTAATTTACTGATAAATTACTGAATAATTCACTCATTAATTTACTTGTAATTTACTGAGAATTTAAGGAGTAATTTATTGAGAATTTACTCAGTAATTTATTTAGAATTTATTAAATAATTTACTAAGAATTTACAGATAATTTACTGCATTACTTTCTTGGAATTTACAGAGTAATTTTCTAATAATTTATTGAGTAATTTACTAAGTAATTGACTCAAAATTTTTTGAGAACTTATCGATAATTAACCGAGTAATTTACAGAGAATTTATTGAGACTTTACCGAGTAATTTACTTAGTAATTTACAGATAAATTTAGTGAGTAATTCACCGAATAATTTACTATGAATTTACTTTGTAATTTATATAGAATTTACTCAGTAAATTACTAAGAGTTTATTGAGAATTTACTGAGAATTTGTTGAGTAATTTTCTAGGAACTTAGCAATCATTTATGAAGCAATTTACTGAGTAATTTGCTGAGTAAATTATTGAGAATTTACTGTGAATTTAATGAGTAATTTACTCATAATTTATTGAGAATTTTCTTAGAATTTATTGAGTAATTCACCGATAATTAACTGAGTAATTTATAGAGAATTTATTGAAAATTTAACGAATAATTTATTGAGAATTTACAGAGTAATTTACCAAGAATTTATACAAAATTTTCTAAGAATTTACTCATAATTTACTGAGTAATTCCCAAAAAAATTTCTAATGATTTTCTAAGAATTTACACAGAATTTTCTAATAATTTACTAAGAATTTACTGAATAATTTTCTGAGAATTTTGCGTGTAATTTATCGAGAATTTTTTTGAGTAATTTAATGTGAATTTACTGAGTAATTTATTGAGAATTTACTGCGAATTGACTAAGAAATTTACTGATAAATTGTTAAGTTCTTCGCTGGATAATTTAGTGGGAAATTACTAAATAATTTATTGAGAATTTACTGAGTAAGTTACTAAGAATTTATTGATAATTTACTTAGACTTTATGGATTAATTTATTGAGAATTTAGTAAGTAATTTACTAAGAATTTATTGAATAATTTACTGAGAATTTATAAAGTAATTTATTGAAAATTTACAGGAAATTCACTAATTAATGTTCAAATAATTTACTGAGAATTAACAAAGTAATTCATGAATTTTTTTTGATAATTTTATGAGTAATTTACCCAGAATTTATACAGAATTTATTGAGAATTTTCTTAGGATTTATTGAAAATTTTCTGAGCAATTTATTTACAATTTATTAAATAATTTATTGAAAATTTACGGATAATTTACAAAATAATTTATAGAGAATTTATTGAAAACTTAACGAGTAATTTATTGAGAATTTACTACGAATTTATGGAGTAATTTGCTGAATAACTTACTAAGAAATTACTTTGAATTTACCAAGAATTTATATAGAATTTTCTGATAATTTATTGAGTAATTTACTCATAATTTACTAATTAATTCACAAAAAAAAATTCTTGTAATTTTTTGTGAATTTACTCAGAATTTTCTAATGAATTACTAGGAATTTGCTAAATAATTTATAGAGAATTTTACGTGTAATTTACTGAGAAATTTCCTGAATAATTTATTGAGAATTTACTAAGTAATCTACTGAGTAATTTATAGAGAATTTACCAATAATTTACTGAGTAATTTACAGAGAATTTATCGAGTAATTTACTGATAAATTACTGAATAATTCACTCATTAATTTACTTCTAATTTACTGAGAATTTAAGGAGTAATTTATTGAGAATTTACTCAGTAATTTATTTAGAATTTATTAAATAATTTACTAAGAATTTACAGATAATTTACTGCGTTATTTTCTTGGAATTTACAGAGAAATTTTCTAATAATTTACTGAGTAATTTACTAAGTAATTGACTTAGAATTTTTTGAGAACTTATCGATAATTAACTGAGTAATTTACAGAGAATTTATTGAGAATTTACCAAGTAATTTACTGGGAATTTACTTAGTAATTTACAGATAAATTTAGTGGTTAATTCACCGAATAATTTACTATGAATTTACTTAGTAATTTATTTAGAATTTACTTAGTAAATTACTAAGAGTTTATTGAGAATTTACTGAGAATTTGTTGAGTAATTTTCTAGGAACTTACCAATCATTTATGAAGTAATTTACTGAGTAATTTATTGAGAATTTACTGTAAACTTAATGAGTAATTTACTCATAATTTATTGAGAATTTTCTTAGAATTTATTGAGTAATTCACCGATAATTAACTGAGTAATTTATAGAGAATTTATTGAGAATTTAACGGATAATTTATTGAGAATTTACAGAGTAATTTGCTGAGTAATGTTTGAAAAAATTTCTGTGAATTTACTGAGTAATTTACCAAGAATTTATACAAATTTTTTTGAGAATTTACTCATAATTTACTAAGTAATTCCCAAAAAAATTTCTAATGATTTTCTAAGAATTTACACAGAATTTTCTAATAATTTACTAAGAATTTACTGAATAATTTTCTGAGAATTTTGCGTGTAATTTATTGAGAATTTTACTGAGTAATTTAATGAGAATTTACAGAGTAATTTACTGAGAATCTACCGATAATTTACTGAGTAATTTATTGAGAATTTACTGCGAATTGACTAAGAAATTTACTGATAAATTGTAAAGTTCTTCACTGGGTAATTTAGTTGGAATTGAGAATTTACTGAGTAAGTTACTAAGAATTTATTGATAATTTACTTAGACTTTATGGATTAATTTATTGAGAATTTACTGAGAATTTTTTGAATAATTTACTGAGAATTTATATGTAATTTTTTAAAAAATTTATGTGAATTTACTGAGTAATTTACCAAGAATTTATACAAAATTTTCTGAAAATTTACAGAGTAATTTACTCATAATTTACTGGGTAATTCACAAAATGATTTCTAATGATTTTCTAAGAATTTACACAGAATTTTCTAATAATTTACTAAGAATTTACTGAATAATTTTTTCAGAATTTTGCGTGTAATTTATTAAGAATTTTACTGAGTAATTTAATGAGAATTTATTGAGTAATTTACTAAGAATCTACCGATAATTTACTGAGTAATTTATTGGGAATTTACCGCGAATTGACTAAGAAATTTACTAATAAATTGTTAAGTTCTTCACTGGGTAATTTAGTTGGAAATTACTAAGTAATTTATTGAGAATTTACTGAGTAAGTTGCTAAGAATTTATTGATAATTTACTTAGATTTTATAGATTAATTTATTGAGAATTTACTAAGTAATTTACTTAGAATTTATTGAATAATTTACTGATAATTTATAAAGTAATTTACTAAGAATTTACAGGAAATTCACTAATTAATGTTCGAATAATTTACTGAGAATTAACAAAGTAATTCACGAATTTGTTTTTGATAATTTTATGTGTAATTTACCAAGAATTTATACCGAATTTATTGAGAATTTACTACGAATTTATGGAGTAATTTGCTGAATAATTTACTAAGAAATTACTTTGAATTTACCAAGAATTTATATAGAATTTTTTGAGAATTTATTGAGTAATTTACTCATAATTTACTAATTAATTAACAAAAAAAATTCTTGTAATTTTTTGTGAATTTACTCAGAATTTTCTGATGAATTACTAGGAATTTGCTGAATAATTTATAGAGAATTTTACGTGTAATTTACTGAGAAATTTCCTGAATAATTTAGTGAGAATTTACTAAGTAATTTACTGAGTAATTAACAAAGAATTTACCAATAATATACTAAGTAATTTACAGAGAATTTATCGAGTAATTTACTGACAAATTACTGAATAATTCACTCATTAATTTACTTGTAATTTAGTGAGAATTTAAGGATTAATTTATTGAGAATTTACTAAGTAATTTATTTAGAATTTATTAAATAATTTACTAAGAATTTACAGATAATTTACTGCGTTATTTTCTTGGAATTTACAGAGAAATTTTCCAATAATTTACTGAGTAATTTACTAAGTAATTGACTCTGAATTTTTTGAGAACTTATCGGTAATTAACTAAGTAATTTACAGAGAATTTATTGAGAATTTACCGAGTAATTTACTGGGCATTTACTTAGTAATTTATAGATAAATTTAGTGAGTAATTCACCGAATAATTTACTATGAATTTACTTAGTAATTTATTTACAATTTACTTAGTAAATTACTAAGAGTTCATTGAGAATTTACTGAGAATTTGTTGAGTAATTTTCTAGGAACTTACCAATCATTTATGAAGCAATTTACTGAGTAATTTGCTGAGAATTTACTGTGAATTTAATGAGTAATTTACTCATAATTTATTGATAATTTTCTTAGAATTTATTGAAAATTTTAAGAGTAATTTACTTTGAATTTATTGAGTAATTCACCGATAATTAATTGAGTAATTTATAGAGAATTTACAGAGTAATTTGCTGAGTAATTTTTAAAAAAAATTCTGTGAATTTACAGAGTAATTTACCAAGAATTTATATAAAATTTTCTGAGAATTTTGCATGTAATTTATTGAGAATTTTACTGAGTAATTTAATGAGAATTTACTGAGTAATTTATTGAGAATTTACTGCGAATTGATTAAGAAATTTACTGATAAATTGTTAAGTTCTTCACTGGGTAATTTATTGACAATTTACTGAGTAAGTTACTAAGAATTTATTGATAATTTACTGATTAATTCACACACAAAAAAATTCTTGTAATTTTTTGTGAATTTACTCAGAATTTTCAAATAAATTACTAAGAATTTGCTGAATAATTTATAGAGAATTTTACGTGTAATTTACTGAGAAATTTCCTGAGTAATTTACAGAGAATTTACCAATAATTTATAGAGTAATTTACGGAGAATTTATCGAGTAATTTACTGAAAAATTACTGAATAATTCACTCATTAATTTACTTGTAATTTACTAAGAATTTAAGGAGTAATTTATTGAGAATTTACTCAGTAACTTATTTAGAATTTATTAAATAATTTACTAAGAATTTACAAATAATTTACTGCGTTATTTTCTTGGAATTTACAGAGTAATTTTATAATAATTTACTGAGTAATTTACTAAGTAATTGACTCTGAATTTTTTGAGAACTCATTGATAATTAACTGAGTAATTTACAGAGAATTTATTGAGAATTTACCGAGTAATTTACTGGGAATTTACTTAGTAATTTACAGATAAATTTAGTGAGTAATTCATCGAATAATTTACTATGAATTTGCTTAGTAATTTATTTAGAATTTACTCAGTAAATTACTAAGAGTTTGTTGTGAATTTACTGAGAATTTGTTGACTAATTTTCTAGGAACTTACCAATCATTTATGAAGCAATTTACTGTGTAATTTATTGAGAATTTACTGTGAATTTAATGAGTAATTTACTCATAATGTATTGAGAATTTTCTTAGAATTTATTGAAAATTTTAAGAGTAATTTACTTTGAATTTATTGAGTAATTCACCGATAATTAACTGAGTAATTTATAGAGAACTTATTGAAAATTTAACGGATAATTTATTGAGAATTTACAGAGTAATTTGCTGAGTAATTTTTAAAAAAAAATTCTGTGAATTTACTGAGTAATTTACCAAGAATTTATACAAAATTTTCTGAGAATTTACTCATAATTTACTGAGTAATTCACAAAAAAAATTCTAATGATTTTCTAAGAATTTACACAGAATTTTCCAATAATTTACTAAGAATTTACTGAATAATTTTCTGAGAATTTTGCGTGTAATTTATTGACAATTTTACTGAGTAATTTAATGAGAATTTACTGAGTAATTTACTTAGAATCTATCGATAATTTACTGAGTAATTTATTGAGAATTCACTGCGAATTGACTTAGAAATTTACTGATAAATTGTTAAGTTCTTCTCTGGGTAATTTAGTTGAAAATTACTAAGTAATTTATTGAGAATTTACTGAGTAAGTTACTAAGAATTTATTGATAATTTACACATAATTTACAGATTAATTCACAAAAAAAAAACTCTTGTAATTTTTTGTGAATTTACTCAGAATTTTCTGATAAATTACTAAGAATTTGTTGAATAATTTATAGAGAATTTTACGTGTAATTTATTGAGAAATTTCCTGAGTAATTTAGTGAGAATTTACTGAGAAATTTCCTGAGTAATTTACAGAGAATTTACCAATAATTTACTGAAAAATTACTGAATAATTCACTCATTAATTTACCTGTAATTTATTGAGAATTTAAGGAGTAATTTATTGAGAATTTACTCAGTAATTTATTTAGAATTTATTAAATAATTTACTAAGAATTTGCAGATAATTTACTGCGTTATTTTCTTGGAATTTACAGAGAAATTTTCTAATAATTTACTGAGTAATTTACTAAGTAATTGACTCAGAATTTTTTGAGAACTTATCGACAATTAACTGAGTAATTTACAAAGAATTTATTGAGAATTTACCGAGTAATTTACTGGGAATTTACTTAGTAATTTACATATAAATTTATTGAGTAATTCACCGAATAATTTACTATGAATTTACTTAGTAATTTATTTAGAATTTACTCAGTAAATTACTAAGAGTTTATTGAGAATTTACTGAGAATTTGTTGACTAATTTTCTAGGAACTTACCAATCATTTATGAAGCAATTTACTGAGTAATTCATTGAGAATTTACTGTGAATTTAATGAGTAATTTACTCATAATTTATTGAGAATTATCTTAGAATTTATTGAAAACTTTCAGAGTAATTTACTTTAAATTTATTGAGTAATTCACCGATAATTAACTAAGTAATTTGTAGGGAATTTATTGAAAATTTAACGGATAATTTATTGAGTATATATAGAGTAATTTGCTGAGTAATTTTTAAAAAATATTTCTGTGAATTTACTGAGTAATTTACCAAGAATTTATACAAAATTTTCTGAGAATTTACTCATAATTTACTAAGTAATTCACAAAAAAAATTCTAATGATTTTCTAATAATTTACTAAGAATTTACTGAAAACTTTTCTGAGAATTTTGCGTGTAATTTGTTGAGAATTTTACTGAGTAATTTAATGAGAATTTACTGAGTAATTTACTTAGAATCTATCGATAATTTACTGAGTAATTTCTTGAGAATTCACCGCGAATTGACTTAGAAATTTACTAATAAATTGTTAAGTTCTTCACTTGGTAATTTAGTTGGAAATTACTAAGTAATTTATTGACAATTTACTGAGTAAGTTACTAAGAATTTATTGATAATTTACTCATAATTTACTGATTAATTCACACACAAAAAAATTCTTGTAATTTTTTGTGAATTCACTCAGAATTTTCTGATAAATTACTAAGAATTTGCTGAATAATTTATAGAGAATTTTACGTGTAATTTACTGAGAAATTTCCTGAGTAATTTATAGAGAATTTACCAATAATTTACTGAGTAATTTACGGAGAATTTATCGAGTAATTTACTGAATAATTCACTCATTAATTTACTTGTAATTTACTAAGAATTTAAGGAGTAATTTCTTGAGAATTTATTAAATAATTTACTAAGAATTTACAAATAATTTACTGCGTTATTTTCTTGGAATTTACAGTGTAATTTTCTAATAATTTACTGAGTAATTTACTAAGTAATTGACTCTGAATTTTTTGAGAACTCATCGATAATTTGTTGAGAATTTGTTGAGAATTTTACTGAGTAAATTAATGAGAATTTACTGAGTAATTTACTAAGAATCTACCAATAATTTACTGAGTAATTCATTGAGAATTTACTACGAATTGACTAAGACATTTACTGATAAATTGTTCAGTTCTTCACTGGGTAATTTAGTTGGAAATTACTAAGTAATTTATTGAGAATTTACTGAGTAAGTTACTAAGAATTTATTGATAATTTACTCATAATTTACTGATTAATTCACAAAAAAAAATTCTTGCAGTTTTTTGTGAATTTACTCAGAATTTTCTGATAAATTCCTAAGAATTTGCTGAATAATTTATAGAGAATTTAACGTGTAATTTACTGAGTAATTTAGTGAGAATTTACTGAGAAATTTCCTGAGTAATTTACAGAGAATTTACCAATAATTTACTGAGTAATTTACGGAGAATTTATCGAGTAATTTACTGAAAAATTACTGAATAATTCACTCATTAATTTACTTGTAATTTACTAAGAATTTAAGGAGTAATTTATTGAGAATTTATTAAATAATTTACTAAGAATTTACAAATAACTTACTGCGTTATTTTCTTTGAATTTACAGAGTAATTTTCTAATAATTAACTGAGTAATTTACTAAGTAATTGACTTTGAATTTTTTGAGAACTCATCGATAATTAACTGAGTAATTTACAGAGAATTTATTGAGAATTTACCGATAATTAAATAAGTAATTTGTAGGGAATTTATTGAAAATTTAACGGATAATTTATTGAGAATTTACAGAGTAATTTGCTGAGTAATTTTTAAAAAAATTTCTGTGAATTTACTAAGTAATTTACCAAGAATTTATACAAAATTTTCTGAGAATTTACTCATAATTTACAGAGAAATTCACAAAAAAATTTCTAAAGATTTTCTAATAATTTACTAAGAATTTACTGAATAATTTTCTGAGAATTTTGCGTGTAATTTGTTGAGAATTTTACTGAGTAATTTAATGAGAATTTACTGAGTAATTTACTAAGAATCTACCAATAATTTACTGAGTAATTTATTGAGAATTTACTACGAATTGACTAAGACATTTACTGATAAATTGTTAAGTTCTTCACTGGGTAATTTAGTAGGAAATTACTAAGTAATTTATTGAGAATTTACTGAGTAAGTTACTAAGAATTTATTGATAATTTACTCATAATTTACTGATTAATTCACAAAAAAAATTTTTTGCAATTTTTTGTGAATTTACTCAGAATTTTCTGATAAATTCCTAAGAATTTGCTGAATAATTTATAGAGAATTTAACGTGTAATTTACTGAGAAATTTCCTGAGTAATTTAGTGAGAATTTACTGAGAAATTTCCTTAGTAATTTACAGAGAATTTACCAATAATTTACTGAGTAATTAACAGAGAGTTTATCGAGTAATTTACTGAAAAATTACTGAATAATTCACTCATTAATTTACCTGTAATTTACTGAGAATTTACGGAGTAATTTATTGAGAATCTACTCAGTAATTTATTTAGAATTTATTAAATAATTTACTAAGAATTTGCAGATAATTTACTGCGTTATTTTCTTGGAATGTAAAGAGTAATTTTCTAATAATTTACTGAGTAATTTACTAAGTAATTGACTCAGAATTTTTTTGAGAACTTATCGATAATTAACTGAGTAATTTACAAAGAATTTATTGAGAATTTACCAAGTAATTTACTGGGAATTTACTTAGTAATTTACAGATAAATTTAGTGAGTAATTCGCCGAATAATTTACTACGAATTTACTTAGTAATTTTTTTAGAATTTACTCAGTAAATTACTAAGAGTTTATTTAGAATTTACTGAGAATTTGTTGACTAATTTTCTAGGAACTTACCAATCATTTATGAAGCAATTTACTAAGTAATTTATTGAGAATTTACTGTGAATTTAATGAGTAATTTACTCATAATTTATTGAGAATTTTCTTAGAATTTATTGACAATTTTCAGGGTAATTTACTTTGAATTTATTGAGTAATTCACCGATAATTAACTAAGTAATTTATAGAGAATTTATTGAAAATTTAACGGATAATTTATTGAGAATTTGCAGAATAATTTGCTGGGTAATTTTTAAAAGAATTATGTGAATTTACTGAGTAATTTACTGAGAATTTATACAAAATTTTTTGAGAATTTACTCATAATTTACTGAGTAATTCACAAAAAAATTTATAATGATTTTCTAAGAATTTACACAGAATTTTCTAATAACATACTGAATAATTTTCTGAGAATTTTGCATGTAATTTGTTGAGAATTTTACTGAGTAATTTAATGAGAATTTGCTGAGTAATTTACTAAGAATCTACCGATAATTTACTGAGTAATTTATTGGGAATTTGCTGCGAATTGACTAAGAAATTTTCTGATAAATTGTTAAGTTCTTCACTGGGTAATTTAGTTGGAAATTACTAAGTAATTTATTGAGAATTTACTGAGTAAGTTACTATGAATTTATAGATAATTTACTCATAATTTACTGATTAATTCAAAAAAAAAAATTCTTGTAATTTTTTGTGAATTTACTCAAAATTTTCTGATAAATTACTAAGAATTTGCTGAATAATTTAAAGAGAATTTTACGTGTAATTTACTGAGAAATTTCCTGAGAAATTTAGTGAGAATTTACTGAGAAATTTCCTAAGTAATTAACAGAGAATTTACCAATAATTTACTGAGTAATTTACGGAGAATTTATCGAGTAATTTACTGAAACATTACTGAATAATTCACTCATTAATTTACTTGTAATTTACTGCGAATTTAAGGAGTAATTTATAGAGAATTTACTCAGTAATTTATTTAGAATTTATTAAATAATTTAGTAAGAATTTGCAGATAATTTACTGAGTTATTTTCTTGGAATTTATAGAGTAATTTTCTAATAATTTACTGAGTAATTTACTAAGTAATTGACTCAGAATTTTTTGAGAACTTATCGATAATTAACTGAGTAATTGACTGGAAATTTACTTAGTAATTTACAGATAAATTTAGTGAGTAATTCACCGAATAATTTACTATGAATTTACTTAGTAATTTATTTAGAATTTACTTAGTAAATTACTAAGAGTTTATTGAGAATTTACCGATAATTAACTAAGTAATTTGTAGGGAATTTATTGAAAATTTAACGGATAATTTATTGAGAATTTACAGAGTAATTTGCTTAGTAATTTTTAAAAAAATTTCAGTGAATTTACTGAGTAATTTACCAAGAATTTATACAAAATTTTCTGAGAATTTACTCATAATTTACAGAGTAATTCACAAAAAAATTTCTAATGATTTTCTAATAATTTACTAAGAATTTACTGAATAATTTTCTGAGAATTTTGCGTGTAATTTGTTGAGAATTTTACTGAGTAATTTCATGAGAATTTACTGAGTCATTTACTAAGAATCTACCAATAATTTACTGAGTAATTTATTGAGAATTTACTACGAATTGACTAAGATATTTACTGATAAATTGTTAAGTTCTTCACTGGGTAATTTAGTTGGAAATTACTAAGTAATTTATTGAGAATTTACTGAGTAAGTTACTAAGAATTTATTGATAATTTACTCATAATTTACTGATTAATTCACAAAAAAATTTTTTTGCAATTTTTTTTGAATTTACTCAGAATTTTCTGATAAATTCCTAAGAATTTGCTGAATAATTTATAGAGAATTTAACGTGTAATTTACTGAGAAATTTCCTGAGTAATTTAGTGAGAATTTACTGAGAAATTTCCTTAGTAATTTACAGAGAATTTACCAATAATTTACTGAGTAATTAACGGAGAATTTATCGAGTAATTTACTGAAAAATTACTGAATCATTCACTCATTAATTTACCTGTAATTTACTGAGAATTTACGGAGTAATTTATTGAGAATCTACTCAGTAATTTATTTAGAATTTATTAAATAATTTACTAAGAATTTGTAGATAATTTACTGCGTTATTTTCTTGGAATTTACAGAGTAATTTTCTAATAATTTACTGAGTAATTTACTAAGTAATTGACTCAGAATTTTTTGAGAACTTATCGATAATTAACTAGGTAATTTACAAAGAACTTATTGAGAATTTACCGAGTAATTTACTGGGAATTTACTTAGCAATTTACAGATAAATTTAGTGAGTAATTCACCGTATAATTTACTATGAATTTACTTAGTAATTTTTTTAGAATTTACTCAGTAAATTACTCAGAGTTTATTGAGAATTTACTGAGAATTTGTTGACTAATTTTCTAAGAACTTACCAATCATTTATGAAGCAATTTACTGAGTAATTTATTGAGAATTTATTGTGAATTTAGTGAGTAATTTACTCATAATTTATTGAGAATTTTCTTAGAATTTATTGAAAATTTTCAGGGTAATTTACTTTGAATTTATTGAGTAATTCACCGATAATTAACTGAGTAATTTATAGACAATTTATTGAAAATTTAACAGATAATTTATTGAGAATTTACAGAATAATTTGCTGGGTAATTTTTAAAAGAATTTCTGTGAATTTATTGAGTAATTTACCGAGAATTTATACAAAATTTTTTGAGAATTTACTCATAATTTACTGAGTAATTCACAAAAAAATTTATAATGATTTTCTAAGAATTTACATAGAATTTTCTAATAATATACTGAACAATTTTCTGGAATTTTGCATGTAATTTGTTGAGAATTTTACTGAGTAATTTAATGAGAATTTACTGAGTAATTTACTAAGAATCTACCGATAATTTACTGAGTAGTTTATTGGGAATTTGCTGTGAATTGACTAAGAAATTTACTGATAAATTGTTAAGTTCTTCACTGGGTAATTTAGTTGGAAATTGCTAAGTAATTTATTGAGAATTTACTGAGTAAGTTACTATGAATTTATAGATAATTTACTCATAATTTACTGATTAATTCACAAAAAAAAAAAAAATCTTTTAATTTTTTGTGAATTTACTCAAAATTTTCTGATAAATTACTAAGAATTTGCTGAATAATTTAAAGAGAATTTTACGTGTAATTTACTGAGAAATTTCCTGAGAAATTTAGTGAGAATTTACTGAGAAATTTCCTAAGTAATTTACAGAGAATTTACCAATAATTTACTGAGTAATTTACGGAGAATTTATCGAGTAATTTACCGAAAAATTACTGAATAATTCACTCATTAATTTACTTGTATTTTACTGTGAATTTAAGGAGTAATTTATTGAGCAATTTACTCAGTAATTTATTTAGAATTTATTAAATAATTCAGTAAGAATTTGCAGATAATTTACTGAGTAATTTACTAAGTAATTGACTCAGAATTTTTTGAGAACTTATCGATAATTAACTGAGTAATTGACTGGAAATTTACTTAGTAATTTACAGATAAATTTAGTGAGTAATTCACCGAATAATTTACTATAAATTTACTTAGTAATTTATTTAGAATTTACTTAGTAAATTATTAAGAGTTTATTGAGAATTTACTGAGAATTTGTTGACTAATTTTCTAGGAACTTACCAATCATTTATGAAGCAATTTACTGAGTAATTTATTGAGAATTTACTGTGAATTTAATGAGTAATTTACTCATAATTTATCGAGAATTTTCTTAGAATTCATTGAAAATTTTCAGAGTAATTTACTTTGAATTTATTGAGTAATTCACCGATAATTAACTAAGTAATTTATAGAGAATTTATAGAAAATTTAACGGATAATTTATTGAGAATTTACAGAGTAATTTGCTGAGTAATTTTTAAAAAAATTTCTGTGAATTTACTGAGTAATTTACCAAGAATTTATACAAAATTTTCTGAGAATTTACTCATAATTTACTGAGTAATTCACAAAAAAATTTCTAATGATTTTCTAATAATTTACTAAGAATTTACTGAATAATTTTCTGAAAATTTTGCGCGTAATTTGTTGAGAATTTTACTGAGTAATTTAATGCGAATTTACTGAGTAATTTACTAAGAATCTACCGATAATTTACTGAGTAATTTATTGAGAATTTACTGCGAATTGTCTAAGAAATTTACTGATAAATTGTTAAGTTCTTCACTGGGTAATTTAGTTGGAAATTACTGAGTAATTTATTGAGAATTTACTAAGTAAGTTACTAAGAATTTATTGATAATTTACTTAGACTTTATGGATTAATTTATTGAGAATTTACTAAGTAATTTACTTAGAATTTATTGAATAATTTACTGAGAATTCACAAATTAATGTTCGAATAATTTACTGAGAATTAACAAAGTAATTCACGAAATTTTTTTTGATAATTTTATGAGTAATTTACCATGAATTTATAAAGAATTTATTGAAAATTTTCTGGGTAATTTATTTATAATTAATTAAATAATTTACGGATAATTTACAAAGTAATTTATAGAGAATTTATTGAAAATCTAACGAGTAATTTATTGGGAATTTTCTACGAATTTATGGAGTAATTTGCTGAATAATTTACTAAGAAATTATTTTAAATTTACCAAGAATTTATATAAAATTTTCTGAGAATTTATTGAGTAATTTACTCATAATTTACTGATTAATTCACAAAAAAAAAATTGTAATTTTTTGTGAATTTACTCGGAATTTTCTGATAAATTACTAAGAATTTTTTGTGAATTTACTCAGAATTTTCTGATAAATTACTAAGAATTTGTTGAATAATTTATAGAGAATTTTACGTGTAATTTACTGAGAAATTTCCTGAGTAATTTAGTGATAATTTACAAATAATTTACTGAGTAATTTACGGAGAATTTATCGAGTAATTTACTAAAAAATTACTGAATAATTCACTCATTAATTTACTTGTAATTTACTGAGAATTTAAGGAGTAATTTATTGAGAATTTACTCAGTAATTTATTTAGAATTTATTAAATAATTTACTAAGAATTTACAAATAATTTACTGAGTTATTTTCTTGGAATTTACAGAGTAATTTTCTAATAATTTACTGAGTAATTTACTCTGTAATTGACACAGAATTTTGTGAGAACTTATCGATAATTAACTGAGTAATTTACAGAGAATTTATTGAGAATTTACCGAGTAATTTACTGGGAATCTACTTTGTAATTTACAGATAAATTTAGTGAGTAATTCACCGAATAATTTACTATGAATTTACTTAGTAATTTATTTAGAATTTACACAGTAAATTACTAAGAGTTTATTGAGAATTTACTGAGAATTTGTTGACTAATTTTCCAGGAACTTACCAATCATTTATGAAGCAATTTACTGAGTAATTTATTGAGAATTTACTGTAAATTTAATGAGTAATTTACTCATAATTTATTGAGAATTTTCTAAGAATTTATTGAAAATTTTCAGAGTAATTTACTTTGAATTTATTGAGTAATTCACCGATAATTAACTGAGTAATTTATAGAGAATTTATTGAAAATTTAACAGATAATTTATTGAGAATTTACAGAGTAATTTGCTGATTAATTTTTAAAAAAATTTCTGTGAATTTACTGAGTAATTTTCCAAGAATTTATACAAAATTTTCTGAGTAATTCACAAAAAAATTTCTAATGATTTTCTAATAATTTACTAAGAATTTACTGAATAATTTTTTGAGAATTTTGCGTGTAATTTATTGAGAATTTTACTTAGTAATTTAATGAGAATTTACTGAGTAATTTACTAAGAATCTACCGATAATTTACTGAGTAATTTATTGAGAATATACTGCGAATTGACTAAGAAATTTACTGATAAATTGTTAAGTTCTTCACTGGGTAATTTAGTTGGAAATTACTAAGTAATTTATTGAGAATTTACTGAGTAAGTTACAAAGAATTTATTGATAATTAACTTAGACTTTATGGATTAATTTATTGAGAATTTACTAAGTAATTTACTTAGAATTTATTGAATAATTTAGTGACAATTCACAAATTAATGTTCGAATAATTTACTGAGAATTAACAAAGTAGTTCACGAAATTTTTTTTGATAATTTTATGAGTAATTTACCATGAATTTATAAAGAATTTATTGAAAATTTTCTGAGTAATTTATTTACAATTTATTAAATAATTTACCGATAATTTACAAAGTAATTTATAGAGAATTTATTGAAAACTTAACGAGTAATTTATTGAGAATTTTCTACGAATTTATGGAGTAATTTGCTGAATAATTTACTAAGAAATTACTTTGAATTTACCAAGAATTTATATAAAATTTTCTGAGAATTTATTGATTAATTCACAAAAAAAAATTCCTGTAATTTTTTGTCAATTTACTCAGAATTTTCTTATAAATTACTAAGAATTTGTTAAATAATTTATAGAGAATTTTACGGGTAATTTACTGAGAAATTTCCTGAGTAATTTAGTTAGAATTTACCAATAATTTACTGAGTAATTTATGGAGAATTTATCGAGTAATTTACTGGAAAATTACTGAATAATTCACTCATTAATTTACTTGTAATTTACTGAGAATGTAAGGAGTAATTTATTGAGAATTTACTCAATAATTTATTTAGAATTTATTAAATAATTTACTAAGAATTTACAGATAATTTACTGCGTTATTTTCTTGGAATTTACAGAGTAATTTACTAAGTAATTGACACAGAATTTTTTGAGAACTTATCGATAATTAACTGAGTAATTAGCAGAGAATTTATTGAGAATTTACCGAGTAATTTACTAGGAATTTTCTTTGTAATTTATAGATAAATTTAGTGAGTAATTCACCGAATAATTTACTATGAATTTACTTAGTAATTTATTTAGAATTTACTCAGTAAATTACTAAGAGTTTATTGAGAATTTACTGAGAATTTGTCGACTAATTTTCTAGGAACTTACCAATCATTTATGAAGCAATTTACTGAGTTATTTATTGAGAATTTACTGCGAATTTAATGAGTAATTTACTCATAATTTATTAAGAATTTTCTTAGAATTCATTGAAAATTTTCAGAGTAATTTACTTTGAATTTATTGAGTAATTCACCGATAATTAACTAAGTAATTTATAGAGAATTTATTGAAAATTTAACGGATAATTTATTGAGAATTTACAGAGTGATTTGCAGAGTAATTTTTTAATTTTTTTTTTGTGAATTTACTGAGTAATTTACCAAGAATTTATACAAAATTTTCTGAGAATTTACTCATAAATTACTGAGTAATTCACAAAAAAATTTCTAATGATTTTCTAATAATTTACTAAGAATTTACTGAATAATTTTCTGAGAATTTTGCATGTAATTTATTGAGAATTTTACTGAGTAATTTAATGAGAATTTACTGAGTAATTTACTAAGAAGCTACCGATAATTTACTGAGTAATTTATTGATATTTTACTGCGAATTGACTAAGAAATTTATTGATAAATTGTTAAGTTCTTCACTGGGTAATTTAGTTGGAAATTACTAAGTAATTTATTGAGAATTTACTGAGTAAGTTACTAAGAATTTATTGATAATTTACTTAGACTTTATGGATTAATTTATTCAGAATTTACTAAGTAATTTACCTAGAATTTATTGAAAAATTTACTGAAAATTCACAAATTAATGTTCAAATAATTTACTGAGAATTAACAAAGTAATTCACGGATTTTTTTTTGATAATGTTATGAGTAATTTACCAAGAATTTATACAGAATTTATTGAAAATTTTCTGAGTAATTTATTTACAATTTATTAAATAATTTACTGATAATTTACAAAGTAATTTATAGAGAATTTATTGAAAATTTAACGAGTAATTTATTGAGAATTTACTACAAATTTATGGAGTAATTTGCTGAATAATTTACTAAGAAATTACTTTGAATTTACAAAGAATTTATATAAAATTTTTTGCGAATTTTTTGAGTAATTTACTCATAATTTACTAATTAATTCACAAAAAAAAATTCTTGTAATTTTTTGTGAATTTACTCAGAATTTTCTGATAAATTACTAAGAATTTGCTGAATAATTTATAGAGAATTTTACGTGTAATTTACTGAGAAATTTCCTGAGTAATTTAGTGAGAATTTACTGAGAAATTTCCTGAGTAATTTATAGAGAATTTACTAGTAATTTACTGAGTAATTTACAGAGAATTTATCGAGTAATTTACTGAATAATTCACTCTTTAATTTTCTTGAAATTTACAGAGTAATTTTCTAATAATTTACTGAGTAATTTACTATGTAATTGACACAGAATTTTTTGAGAACTTATAGATAATTAACTGAGTAATTTACAGAGAATTTATTGAGAATTTACCGAGTAATTTACTAGGAATTTACTTTGTAATTTACAGATAAATTTAGTGAGTAATTCACCGAATAATTTACTATGAATTTACTTAGTAATTTATTTAGAATTTACACAGTAAATTACTAAGAGTTTATTGAGAATTTTCTGAGAATTTGTTGACTAATTTTCCAGGAACTTACCAATCATTTATGAAGCAATTTACTGAGTAATTTATTGAGAATTTACTATAGCGATCCCGGTATTTCCTGTTGTTGTTTAACTGTAATCCGGACTCGGTTCCGTAGATTCGTTGTTGTCTTATCCTCATTTCTATCCCCTACTCTTTTAATTAGAGTTTTGGGTTGTGTTGGACAAGTTGGGAATAAGTTGGTCGTGTTTTAAAACTTAGAATTTTTGCCCAGGTTTTGGTCTCTCCGCTCGAGCGGATATTTGACGCTCGAGCGGGATTTTGTTGCTGCCTTTCCGCTCGAGCGGACGTTTGGACGCTCGAGCGTGAATTTCCTTCTCTCAGCATTTTGGACATCTGCAGAAAATTCTGGAAGAGTGCATCCAGCGCTCGAGCGGATCTTGGGACGCTCGAGCGTGAACCTGTGTCTGACGCTCGAGCGGGGTGTTGTACGCTCGAGCGGACCTGTTTTTATATCAGTCCGTGAAATCACTTTTTTGATCACTTTTTGATTTCCTTTCTCTCTCTTACTTTTTCAAAACCTCCATTGGAGAGCACCTCACTCTAAAACCCTAACTTCTCTCTTAGAATTGATCTAGTAGGAGTTGTTTTCTCACCTTGGGCCTTTACAAAAGTTGTGTTGATCGTCGAGGGCTATCTTCTAATCTGAAAATTTCGGGATTTGGAGCATTTCCGTTTCTTCATCTCCTTCGTTGAGCCCCATCATTCGAGGTAGGGATAACCTATTCCATCTTATGAGCTTTGTCTTTGAATTTTAGCATTTTGATATGTTGGGGGTTGTTGGGTAATTTTGAGAAAGTTTGGGCCTTTGTGTAATTTTACAAACATTGGGGTTTTAAATATATAAACCTATATGCATGTTAGGCATAGAGAAATGAGATTAATGTTGGGACATTGATGGAAATGGAACCTTAGGGTTGTTTTGTGAACTATGGTGATTTGCCCTAATTGGATTAATTAATTAATGCATACGATTAATTGAAGAAAATGAGGAATTGAATTGAAAATGTTAAAATTGGGAATGTATGTGACTAAAGAGTGTAGATGAATCTTTTATTGCTCATCTAGTTGAAATGTTGATATATTATCCATTTGTGCATTTATTTCCTGCTTAGAAATAATTGCTTTGGGCTACCGGTGGAGGGTAGTATTGATTGTTGTAGACAATGCATGATGATTAGGCAAACTAAAACTAATCAATCGGATGTGTCATAGAGTATGACGGTTGATAGAATACATTAACTGTATGTATTGAGTGATTGTGTATATGACCAATGTGTTTATATGCATTATGTGTAGACGGTTAGTAGAATACATTAAATTTATGTATTAATTGATTGAGTATGTGATTCTGTGTTTACATGCGTTATATTGTGTATAGAACCTTTGTGTTTATATGCATTGCTTGTGTAGAAGAGGAGATGGGGGATGTACTCCGCGGTTTAGGGGAAGATGGGGAATGTACCTCTAAACCGGATAGGATTGGGAGGAGATGGGGGATGAACTCCGTAGACACAGCTCATATGCTTGTCTAGAGAAGTGAAGATACAGCTCATATGCTTGTCTTTGTGAAGTGTAGATATAGCTCATAGGCTTGTCTAGTGAAGTGTGGATACAGCTTATATGCTTATCTGTTGATGTGTAACATGCTTATCTGTTATGGTATTGATATAGCTCATATGCTTATCTGTCGTGGTATTGATATAGCTCATATGCTTATCTATTGAAAAGTTGGTTTGATTTGATATAACACTAAAATGTATATCATCATCGTTTGTGAAGTATGGAAGTAGTTTGTGTGTTATTGATATAACATCAAAATGGGTATCCACCGTGAATTTCGAAGGTGTTCTAGTGATGAACTATAACCTCATCAAATGTTTTGGCCAGAGTACTGAGCCTTGTTTTCAAACTCAAAGTTGAATAAGAAATGAAAATTGAATTGTATCATAGACTTAGTTGTCATGGAATTGAAATAAGATATAAATGGAGGTATAAGCATTGACCATCTTTCAGTTGCTAATCTTTTAGGCATTGTTTATAATTGGTTTAGTATATCTCTGCTGGGCTGTGGCTCACCCTATATGGGAACATCATTTCAGGTTCAGGTAGCATGCCACCTCCAAGGACATAGCCTGGGAGGCTAGAGGCGGACAGACTTTTGTTCTCTTATCTCCGTTTGATGTGTTACATGTAAATTCAATGCCAAGGGCTTAATGTGTAACCGAGTCAATACTCTCTTTGTAACCAAGTATTAACTTGGAAAGCTGTAAGCCCGTAGGGCATTTACTTTTGTTGTTAACGTGTAATACTTTTGTAATGAAGTACTCTGATGAATTGAGGAAATGTGGATCTTTTGTATATAAATGTATGTTTATGTTGATGGGTTTAATGTTATTATTTTGAGGGCGTTACATTTACTGTAAATTTAATGAGTAATTTACTCATAATTTATTGAGAATTTTCAGAGTAATTTACTTTGAATTTATTGAGTAATTCACCGATAATTAACTGAGTAATTTATAGAGAATTTATTGAAAATTTAATGGATAATTTATTGAGAATTTACAGAGTAATTTGCTGAGTAATTTTTAAAAAAATTTCTATGAATTTACTGAGTAATTTACAAAGAATTTATACAAAATTTTCTGAGAATTTACTCATAATTTACTGAGTAATTCAAAAAAAAATTTCTAATGATTTTCTAATAATTTACTGAATAATTTTTTGAGAATTTTGCGTGTAATTTATTGAAAATTTTACTGAGTAATTTAATGCGAATTTACTTAGTAATTTACTAAGAATCTACTAATAATTTACTGAGTAATTTATTTAGAATTTACTGCGAATTGACTAAGAAATTTACTGATAAATTGTTAAGTTCTTCACTGGGTAATTTAGTTGGAAATTACTAAGTAATTTATTGAGAATTTACTGAGTAAGTTACTAAGAATTTATTGATAATTTACTTAGACTTTATGGATTAATTTATTGAGAATTTACTATGTAATTTACTTAGAATTTATAGAATAATTTGCTGAGAATTCACAAATTAATGTTCGAATAATTTACTGAGAATTTACAAAGTAATTCACAAATTTTTTTTGATAATTTTATGAGTAATTTTCCATGAATTTATACATAATTTATTTAAATTTTTTTGAGTAATTTATTTACAATTTATTAAATAATTTACTGATAATTTACGAAGTAATTTATAGAGAATTTATTGAGAATTTTCTACGAATTTATGAAGTAATTTGCTGAATAATTTACTAAGAAATTACTTTGAATTTACCAAGAAGTTATATAAAATTTTCTGAGAATTTATTGAGTAATTTACTCATAATTTACTGGTTAATTCACAAAAAAAAAAATTCTTGTAATTTTTTGTGAATTTACTCAGAACTTTCTAATAAATTACTAAGAATTTGCTGAATAATTTATAGAGAATTTTACGTGTAATTTATTGTGAAATTTCTTGAGTAATTTAGTGAGAATTTACTAAGAATTTTCCTGAGTAATTTACATAGAATTTACCAATAATTTACTGAGTAATTTACAGAGAATTTATCGAGTAATTTAATGAAAAATTACTGAATAATTCACTTGTAATTTATAGAGAATTTACTCAATAATTTATTTAGAATTTATTAAATAATTTACTAAGAATTTACAGATAATTTATTGCGTTATTTTCTTGAAAGTTACAGAGTAATTTTCTAATAGTTTACTGAGTAATTTACTAAGTAATTGACTCAGAATTTTTTGAGAACTTATCGATAATTAACTGAGTAATTTACAGAGAATTTTTTAAGAATTTATCGAGTAATTTTCTGGGAATTTACTTAGTAATTTACAGATAAATTTAGTGAGTAATTCCCCGAATAATTTACTATGAATTTACTTAGTAATTTATTTAGAATTTACTCAGTAAATTTCTAAGAGTTTATTGAAAATTTACTGAGAATTTGTTGACTAATTTTATAGGAACTTACCAATCATTTATGGAGCAATTTACTGAGTAATTTATTAAGAATTTACTGTGAATTTAATGAGTAATTTACTCATAATTTATTGAGAATTTTCTTAGAATTTATTGAAAATTTTCAGAGTAATTTACTTTGAATTTATTGAGTAATTCACCGATAATTAACTGAGTAATTTAAAGAGAATTTATTGAAAATTTAATGGATAATTTATTGAGAATTTACAGAGTAATTTGCTGAGTAATTTGTAAATTTTTTTTTGTGAATTTACTGAGTAATTTACCAAGAATTTTTATAAAATTTTCCGAGAATTTACTAATAATTAACTAAGTAATTCAGAAAAAAATTTCTAATGATTTTCGAAGAATTTACACAGAATTTTCTAATAATTTACCAAGAATTTACTGAATAATTTTTGAGAATTTTGCGTGTAATTTATTAAGAATTTTACTGAGTATTTTACTAAGAATCTACCGATAATTTACTGAGTAATTTATTGAGAATTTAATGAGTAAGTTACTAAGAATTTATTAATAATTTGCTTAGACTTTATGGATTAATTTATTGGGAATTTACTAAGTAATTTACTTAGAATTTATTGAATAATTGACTAGAAATTCACTAATTAATGTTCGAATAATTTACTTAGAGTTAACAAAGTAATTCACGATATTTTTTTTGATAATTTTATGAGTAGTTTACCATGAATTTATACAGAATTGATTGAAAATTTTCTGAGTAATTTATTTACAATTTAATAATTTACTAAGAAATTACTTTGAATTTACCAAGAATTTATATAAAATTTTCTGAGGATTTATTGGGTAATTTACTCATAATTTACTGATTAATTCACAAAAAAAATTCTTGTAATTTTTTCTGAATTTACTAAGAATTTTCTAATAAATTACTAAGAATTTGATGACTAATTTATAGAGAATTTTACGTGTAATTTACTGAGAAATTTCCTGAGTAATTTAGTGAGAATTTACTGAGAAATTTTCTGAGTAATTTACAGAGAATTTACCAATAATTTACTGAGTAATTTACGGAGAATTTATCGAGTAATTTACTGAATAATTCACTCATTAATTTACTTGTAATTTAGTGAGAATTTAAGGAGCAATTTATTGAGAATTTACTCAGTAATTTATTTAGAATTTATTAAATAATTTACCAAGAATTTACAGATAATTTACTGCGTTATTTTCTTGAAATTTACAGAGTAATTTACTAAGTAATTGACTCAGAATTTTTTGAGAACTTATCGATAATTAACTGAGTAATTTACAGAGAATTTATTGATAATTTACCGAGTAATTTACTGGGAATTTACTTAGTAATTTACAGATAAATTTAGTGAGTAATTCACCGAATAATTTACTATGAATTTACTTAGTAATTTTTTTAGAATTTACTCAGTAAATTACTCAGAGTTTATTGAGAATTTACTGAGAATTTGTCGACTAATTTTCTAGGAACTTACCAATCATTTATGAAGCAATTTTCTGAGTAATTTATTGAGAATTTACTGTGAATTTAATGAGTAATTTACTCATAATTTATTGAGAATTTTCTTAGAATTTATTGAAAATTTTTAGAGTAATTTACTTTGAATTTATTGAGTAATTCACCGATAATTAACTGAGTAATTTATAGAGAATTTATTGAAAATTTAACCGAGAATTTATTAAGAATTTATAGAGTAATTTGCTGAGTAATTTTTTTAAAAAATTTTGTGAATTTACTGATTAATTTACCAAGAATTTATACAAAATTTTCTAAGAATTTACTCATAATTTACTGAGTAATTCACAAAAAAATTTCTAATAATTTACTAAGAATTTACTGAATAATTTTTTTGAGAATTTTGCGTGTAATTTATTGGGAATTTACTGAGTAATTTACTAAGAATCTACCGATAATTTACTGAGTGATTTATTGAGAATTTACTGCTAATTGACTAAGAAATTTACTGATAAATTGTTAAGTTCTTCACTGGATAATTTAGTTGGAAATTACTAAGTAATTTATTGAGAATTTACTGAGTAAGTTACTAAGAACTTATTGATAATTTACTTAGACTTTATGGATTAATTTATTGAGAATTTACTAATTAATTTACTTAGAATTTATTGAATAATTTGCTGAGAATTCAAAAATTAATGTTCGAATAATTTACTGAGAATTTACAAAGTAATTCACAAATTTTTTTTGATAATTTTATGAGTAATTTTCCATGAATTTATACAGAATTTATTTAAAATTTTTTGAGTAATTTATTTACAATTTATTAAATAATTTACTTATAATTTACGAAGTAATTTATAGAGAATTTATTGAAAACTTATCGAGTAATTTATTGAGAATTTTCTACGAATTTATGAAGTAATTTGCTGAATAATTTACTAAGAAATTACTTTGAATTTACCAAGAAGTTATATAAAATTTTCTGAGAATTTATTGAGTAATTTACTCATAATTTACTGATTAATTCACAAAAAAAATTCTTGTAATTTTTTTGCGAATTTACTCAGAATTTTCTGATAAATTACTAAGAATTTGCCGAATAATTTATAGAGAATTTTACGTGTAATTTACTGTGAAATTTCTTGAGTAATTTAGTGAGAATTTACTAAGAAATTTCCTGAGTAATTTACATAGAATTTACCAATAATTTACTGAGTAATTTACAGAGAATTTATCGAGTAATTTAATGAAAAATTACTGAATAATTCACTTGTAATTTATAGAGAATTTACTCAGTAATTTATTTAGAATTTATTAAATAATTTTCTAAGAATTTACAAATAATTTACTGCGTTATTTTCTTGGAAGTTACAGAGTAATTTTCTAATAGTTTACTGAGTAATTTACTAAGTAATTGACTCAGAATTTTTTGAGAACTTATCGATAATTAACTGAGTAATTTACAGAGAATTTTTTAAGAATTTATCGAGTAATTTTTTGGGAATTTACTTAGTAATTTACAGATAAATTTAGTGAGTAATTCCCCGAATAATTTACTATGAATTTACTTAGTAATTTATTTAGAATTTACTCAGTAAATTTCTAAGAGTTTATTGAAAATTTACTGAGAATTTGTTGACTAATTTTCTAGGAACTTACCAATCATTTATGAAGCAATTTACTGAGTAATTTATTAAGAATTTACTGTGAATTTAATGAGTAATTTATTCATAATTTATTGAGAATTTTCTTAGAATTTATTGAAAATTTTCAGAGTAATTTACTTTGAATTTATTGAGTAATTCACCGATAATTAACTGAGTAATTTAAAGAGAATTTATTGAAAATTTAATGGATAATTTATTGAGAATTTACAGAGTAATTTGCTGAGTAATTTTTAAATTTTTTTTTTGTGAATTTACTGAGTAATTTACCATGAATTTTTATAAAATTTTCCGAGAATTTACTAATAATTTACTAAGTAATTCAGAAAAAAATTTCTAATGATTTTCGAAGAATTTACACAGAATTTTCTAATAATTTACCAAGAATTTACTGAATAAACTTTGAGAATTTTGCGTGTAATTTATTAAGAATTTTACTGAGTAATTTATTGAGAATTTACTGAGTAAGTTACTAAGAATTTATTGATAATTTACTTAGACTTTATGGATTAATTTATTGGGAATTTACTAAGTAATTTACTTAGAATTTATTGAATAATTGACAGGAAATTCACTAATTAATGTTCGAATAATTTACTGAGAGTTAACAAAGTAATTCACGATATTTTTTTTGATAATTTTATGAGTAGTTTACCATTAATTTATACAGAATTGATTGAAAATTTTCTGAGTAATTTATTTACAATTGAATAATTTACTAAGAAATTACTTTGAATTTACCAAGAATTTATATAAAATTTTCTGAGGATTTATTGGGTAATTTACTCATAATTTACTGATTAATTCACAAAAAAAATTCTTGTAATTTTTTCTGAATTTACTAAGAATTTTCTAATAAATTACTAAGAATTTGCTGACTAATTTATAGAGAATTTTAAGTGTAATTTACTGAGAAATTTCCTGAGTAATTTAGTGAGAATTTACTGAGAAATTTTCTGAGTAATTTACAGAGAATTTACCAATAATTTACTGAGTAATTTACAAAGAATTTATCGAGTAATTTACTGAATAATTCACTCATTAATTTACTTGTAATTTAGTGAGAATTTAAGGAGTAATTTATTGAGAATTTACTCAGTAATTTATTTAGAATTTATTAAATAATTTACCAAGAATTTACAGATAATTTACTGAGTAATTTACTAAGTAATTGACTCAGAATTTTGTGAGAACTTATCGATAATTAACTGAGTAATTTACAGAGAATTTATTAATAATTTACCGAGTAATTTACAGAGAATTTATCGAGTAATTTACCTAAAAATTACTGAATAATTCACTCATTAATTTACTTGTAATTTACTGAGAATTTAAGTAGTAATTTATTGAGAATTTACTCAGTTATTTATTTAGAATTTATTAAATAATTTACTAAGAATTTACAGATAATTTACTGCGTTATTTTCTTGGAATTTACAGAGTAATTTTCTAATAATTTACTGAGTAATTTACTATGTACTTGACTCAGAATTTTTTGAGAACTTATTGATAATTAACTTAGTAATTTACAGAGGATTTATTGAGAATTTACCGAGTAATTTACTGGAAATTAACTTAGTAATTTACAGATAAATTTAGTGAGTAATTCACCGAATAATTTACTATGAATTTTCTCAGTAATTTATTTAGAATTTACTCAGTAAATTACTAAGAGTTTATTGAGAATTTACTGAGAATTTGTTGGCTAATGTTCTAGGAACTTACCAATCATTTATGAAGCAATTTACTGAGTAATTTATTGAGAATTTACTGTGAATTTAATGAGTAATTTACTCATAATTTATTTAGAATTTTCTTAGAATTTATTGAAAATTTTCAGAGTAATTTACTTTGAATTTATTGAGTAATTCACCGACAATTAACTGAGTAATTTATAGAGAATTTATTGAAAATTTAACGGATAATTTATTGAGAATTTACAGAGTAATTTTTAAAAAATTTCTGTGAATTTACTGAGTAATTTACCAAGAATTTATACAAATTTTTTTGAGAATTTACTCATAATTTACTGAGCAATTCACAAAAAAATTTCTAATGATTTTCTAATAATTTACTAAAAATTTACTGAGTAATTTTTTGAGAATTTTGAATGTAATTTTTTGAGAATTTTACTGAGTAATTTAATGAGAGTTTACTGAGTAATTTATTGACAATTTACAACGAATTGACTAAGAAATTTACTGATAAATTGTTAAGTTCTTCACTGGGTAATTTAGTTGGAAATTGCTAAGTAATTTATTAAGAATTCATTGAGTAAGTTACTAAGAATTTATTGATAATTTACTTGGACTTTATGGATTAATTTATTGAGAATTTAGTAAGTAATTTACTTAGAATTTATTGAATAATTTACTGAGAATTCACAAATTAATGTTCGAATAATTTACTGAGAATTAACAAAGTAATTCACAAATTTTTTTTTGATAATTTTATGAGTAATTTACCATGAATTTATACAGAATTTATTGAAAATTTTCTGAGTAATTTATTTACCATTTATTAAATAATTTACTGATAATTTACAAAGTAATTTATAGAGAAATTATTGAAAACTTACCGAGTAATTTATTGAGAATTTTCTACGAATTTATGGAGTAATTTGCTGAATAATTTACTAAGAAATTACTTTGAATTTACCAAGAATTTATATAAATTTTTTTGAGAATTTATTGAGTAATTTACTCATAATTTACTGATTAATTCACAAAAAAAAAATTCTTGTAATTTTTTGTGAATTTACTCAGAAGTTTCTGATAAATTACTAAAAATTTGCTGAATAATTTATAGAGAATTTTACGTATAATTTACTGAGAAATTTCCTGAGTAATTTAGTGAGAATTTACTGAGAAATTTCCTGAGTAATTTACAGAGAATTTACCAATAATTTACTGAGTAATTTACAGAGAATTTATCGAGTAATTTTCTGAAAAATTACTGAATAATTCACTCATTAATTTACTTGTAATTTACTGAGAATTTAAGGAGTAATTTATTGAGAATTTACTCAGTAATTTATTTATAATTTATTAAATAATTTACTAAGAATTTACAGATAATTTACTGCGTTATTTTCTTGGAATTTACAGAGTAATTTTCTAATAATTTACTGAGTAATTCACTAAGTACTTGACTCAGAATTTTTTGAGAACTTATCGATAATTAACTGAGTAATTCACAGAGAATTTATTGAGAATTTACCGAGTAATTTACTGGGAATTTACTTAGTAATTTACAGATAAATTTAGTGAGTAATTCACCGAATAATTTACTATGAATTTACTTAGTAATTTATTTAGAATTTACTCAGTAAATTACTAAGAGTTTATTGAGAATTTACTGAGAATTTGTTGGCTAATTTTCTAGGAACTTACCAATCATTTATGAAGCAATTTACTGAGTAATTTATTTAGAATTTTCTGTCAATTTAATGAGTAATTTACTCATAATTCATTGACAATTTTCTTAGAATTTATTGAAAATTTTTAGAGTAATTTATTTTGAATTTATTGAGTAATTCACCGATAAATAACTGAGTAATTTATTGAGAATTTATGAAAAATTTAACGAATAATTTATTGAGAATTTAGAGCGTAATTTGCTAAGTAATTTTTTAAAAAATTGCTGTGAATTTACTGAGTAATTCACCAAGAATTTATACAAAATTTTCTGAGAATTTACTCATAATTTACTGAGTAATTCACAAAAAAATTTCTAATGATTTTCTAAGAATTTACACAAAATTTTCTAATAATTTACTAAGAATTTACTGAATAATTTTCTGAGAATTTTGCTTGTAATTTATTGAGAATTTTACTGAGTAATTTAATGAGAATTTACTGAGTAATTTACTAAGAATCTACCGATAATTTACTGAGTAATTTATTGAGAATTTACAGCGAATTGACTAAGAAATTTACTGATAAATTCTTAAGTTCTTCACTGGGTAATTTAGTTGGAAATTGCTAAGTAATTTATTAAGAACTTACTGAGTAAGTTACTAAGAATTTATTGATAATTTACTTAGACTTTATGGATTAATTTATTGAGAATTTACTAAGTAATTTACTGAGAATTTACAAAGTAATTTATAGAGAATTTATTGAAAACTTACCGAGTAATTTATTGAGAATTTTCTACGAATTTATGGAGTAATTTGCTGAATAATTTACTAAGAAATTACTTTGAATTTACCAAGAATTTATATAAAATTTTCTGAGAATTTATTGAGTAATTTACTCATAATTTACTGATTAATTCGCAAAAAAAAAAAAATTATTGTAATTTTTTGTGAATTTACTCAGAAGTTTCTAATAAATTACTAAAAATTTCCTGAATAATTTATAGAGAATTTTACGTATAATTTACTGAGAAATTTCCTGAGTAATTTAGTGAGAATTTACTGAGAAATTTCCTGAGTAAGTTACAGAGAATTTATTGGAAAATTTACAGAAAAATTACTGAATAATTCATTCATTAATTTACTTGTAATCTACTGAGAATTTAAGGAGTAATTTATTGAGAATTTACTCAGTAATTTATTTAGAATTTATTAAATAATTTGCTAAGAATTTACAGATAATTACTGCGTTATTTTCTTGGAATTTAAAGAGTAATTTTCAAATAATTTACTGAGTAATTTACTAAGTAATTGACTCAGAATTTTTTGAGAACTTATCGATAATTAACTGAGAATTTATTGAGAATTTACTGAGTAATTTACTGGGCAATTTATAGAGAATTTATTGAAAATTTAACTGATAATTTATTGAGAATTTACAGAGTAATTTGCTGAGTAATTTTTAATAAAATTTCTGTGAATTTACTGAGTAATTTACCAAGAATTTATATAAAATTTTCTGAGAATTTACTCATAATTTACTGAGTAATTCACAAAAAAATTTCTAATGATTTTCTAATAATTTACTAAGAATTTATTGAATAATTTTCTGATAATTTTGCGTGTAATTTATGGAGAATTTTACTTAGTAATTTAATTCGAATTTACTGAGTAATTTACTAAGAATCTATCGATAATTTACTGAGTAATTTATTGAGAATTTACTGCGAATTGACTAAGAAATTTGCTGATAAATTGTTAAGTTCTTCACTGGGTAATTTTGTAACGACCCTCACCTTACTCTTGTCATACTTGCATACATTCATGCATGATTTTGCCTTGTTATGTTGTTTTGAAGGATTTGCTTGCCTTGTTTTATCTAAGTATTGCTTGCGTGATTTTGTTCCTTGTTCGGTGTGTGTGTGGCCGAGGTCATCTTGAGCTTAGTTTGCCTTTGAACCTTTGTACTTAGAACTGTTTTGAGATCTTGGTCAACCCCACCTTCACCTCGGGCATTTATTGCCGAGATGTTTTGTACTCCGCGAACCTTGCCCTTGGGCAGGTATGGCCTAGGCCGAGATGTGGCACACCCCGGCCAAGGTGTGGCACAGCTTAGTCAAGCGTCGTCCTCCCTAGCCGATGTCCTTGTTATCCTGATTGCCGGATTCTTGATTTGAGCCGATGTGTCTTACCGAGCTTGTTGCATACGCTTTGTCAGAGACTTGTCTTATCTATCAAATCACCTTTTTGAGTTGAGCCAATCCGGTAGCGCCACGTGTCCGAGCTGATTGTTAAGACAGCCGGCAGACTTAGAAACAAATCATTCGTGTCTCAAATCTTTGTTTTAGAGAGAGAAGCTCTAGAGAGGAGGAAGAGGAGTTCTTGAGTGAGAGCAAGTCTTCCAAGCTTGATCTTCGTGGATTGAACCGTTGGATTCGAGTTTTGAGGTTAGAATCTTGATTTACTTTGATTGTTGTTATTCATTATCTAGCTGCATTGCGTGATCAGATCTGTTTTGAATGTCATGCATCGTTTTGAAGTTGGTTTTGGAAAGAGAAAATGGCTTTCATGTGTTCTTGAAGAGAGTCTCGTTTTGATCCAAAAGTTTGAAACAAGAACCATGTTTTTGTGTTTGTTCTTGCATGACCTTCTTGCGTGAGTACCCAGGTCCATGTTTTGAACTCTTGGCATGAAAACTCAGATTTTTGTAACAAGTTTTGATCTTGCGTTCATCTTCCTCATGATCATGTTCTTTATATTCTTCAAAGGGGAAGCCAGGTTTCCCCGACTTTGCTTTTGGTTAAGGCCAGCGCACCACACCTCGGCAAGGTGGTGTGGGACCTCGGCAAAGACCTGGACGGTACCCAGTGTGTTTTCATGAAACGGGAGCGGTGGTTAAACTCCCAGCTTGTTTTGCTTTGTCTTTGACTTGGATCTGGTGAGATTGCCGAGATCATTTGCATGCATATAAAGCTTGTTTTGAGAATGTGATCGCCATGTGATTGTAGGTCCTTGATATTTGCTTTGAGTCTACACCTGAAGAACTAGGTGAGTGGTATTTCTAATAAAGCTATGTTACACTTGCTTTTGATAAATCTTGTTTTGTTTGTTTTGACGTGGGTATTTGCTAAGCATGAATGAATAGCCTTGTTTTGATTGTTATCCTTGGAAAGTCCATTGTGCTGGAGGACTCTAAACTTTCGCAGTACCAAGTATAAAAGGATACGGTCCTTGTTAAATCGGGCTACGGGCCTAAGTAACACAAGTCCCTTGTGCTGGAGGACTCTAAACTTTCGCAGTACTAAGTATAAAAGGCAATGGTCCTTGTTAAATCGGGCTACGGGCCTAAGTAACACAAGTCCCTTGTGCTGGAGGACTCTAAACTTTCGCAGTACCAAGTATAAAAGGATACGGTCCTTGTTAAATCGGGCTACGGGCCTAAGTAACACAAGTCCCTTGTGCTGGAGGACTATAAACTTTCGCAGTACCATTGACTGAATGATGAATACGGTTCATCCCTTGTTTTGCCGATGTCAGTAAGCATCCCTCGATACTTGTAAGATTTGAATGATGAATACGGTTCATCCCTTGTTTTGCCGATGTCAATAAGCATCCCTCGATACTTGTAAAATTTGAATGATGAATATGGTTCATCCCTTGTTTTGCCGATGTCAGTAAGCATCCCTCGATACTTGTAAGATTTGAATGATGAATACGGTTCATCCCTTGTTTTGCCGATGTCAGTAAGCATCCCTCGATACTTGTAAAATTTGAATGATGAATACGGTTCATCCCTTGTTTTGCCGATGTCAGTAAGCATCCCTCGATACTTGTAAGATTTGAATGATGAATACGGCTCATCCCTTGTTTTGCCGATGTCAGTAAGCATCCCTCGATACTTGTAAGATTTGAATGATGAATACGGTTCATCCCTTGTTTTGCCGATGACAGTCAGCATCCCTTGGTACTTGTAAGCTTTGAATGATGAATACGGTTCATCCCCTGTTCGATAAAGTTTTGATGTGTTTTGTTTTGAAAGGACTCCGGCTTTATTCATGCAAACCTTTATTATTAGTACCATTCACTGAGTATTTGTGCTCACCCCTCTCTATATATATGTAGGTGATGAGCAGGACGTCGGCGACGCCTAGACTGTTTTGATAGCTTGTTTTGGACTCATGATTATGTCGGCGTTATTTTTGCATTCACGTCGGCAAATGTCTTTACTTTATGTCGGCACATCTTGAAAATCATGCTTCTTGACTTGTATTTTATTGTATTTTGAATTTGTCGGCTTGAGAAGCCTTTTTATCAAGATGTAACATGTATTTTGCTTGGCTGTATTCAAGTTGTAAAAATGAATGACATTGCATTTGATCTATGCACAGCTCTTATGGACCACTTGTATTTTGATTTATTACTTCCGCATTTGTGAGCCCCGTTTATTATTACTCTGATTGTGTTAAGTTTTCGAAAGTTGGCCTTCGGTAATTACGGATTACTGGCCATCACGGCACCAAACTACTAGGGGCGGTTTGGGGTCGTGACAAATTTAGTTGGAAATTACTAAGTAATTTATTGAGAATTTACTGAGTAAGTTACTAAGAATTTATTGATAATTTACTTAGACTTTATGGATTAATTTATTGAGAATTTACTAAGTAATTTACTTAGAATTCATTGAATAATTTACTGAGAATTTGCAAATTAATGTTCGAATAATTTGCTAAGAATTAACAAAGTAATTCACGATTTTTTTTTTGATAATTTTATGAGTAAATTTACCATGAATTTATACAGAATTTATTGAAAATTTTATGAGTAATTTATTTACAATTTATTAAATAATTTACTGATAATTTACAAAGCAATTTATAGAGAATTTATTGAAAACTCAACGAGTAATTTATTGAGAATTTACTACGAATTTATGGAGTAATTTGCTGAATAATTTTCTAAGAAATTACTTTGAGTTTACCAAGAATTTATATAAAATTTTCTGAGAATTTATTGAGTAATTTACTCATAATTTACTGATTAATTCACACAAAAAAAATTCTTGTAATTTTTTGTGAATTTACTCCGAATTTTCTGATAAATTTTTAAGAATTTGCTGAATAATTTATAGAGAATTTTATGTGTAATTTACTGAGAAATTTCCGGAGTAATTTAGTGAGAATTTACTGAGAATTTGTTGACTAATTTTCTAGGAACTTACCAATCATTTATGAAGCAATTTACTGAGTAATTTATTGAGAATTTACTGTGAATTTAATGGGTAATTTACTCATAATTTATTTAGAATTTTCTTAGAATTTATTGAAAATTTTCAGAGTAATTTACTTTGAATTTATTGAGTAATTCACCGATAATTAACTGAGTAATTTATAGAGAATTTATTGAAAATTTAACGGATAATTTATTGGAAATTTACAGTTTAATTTGCTGAGTAATTTTAAAAAAAAATTCTATGAATTTACTGAGTAATTTACCAAGAATTTATACAAAATTTTCTGCGAATTTACTCATAATTTATTGAGTAATTCACAAAAAAATTTCTAATGATTTTCTAAGAATTTACACAGAATTTTCTATTAATTTACTAAGAATTTACTGAATAATTTTCTGAGAATTTTGCGTGTAATTTATTGAGAATTTTACTGAGTAATTTAATGAGAATTTACTGAGTATTTTACTAAGAATCTACCGATAATTTACTGAGTAATTTATTGAGAATTTACTGCGAATTGACTACGAAATTTACTGATAAATTGTTGAGTTCTTCATTGGGTAATTTAGTTAGAAATTACTAAGTAATTTATTGAGAATTTATTGAGTAAGTTACTGAGAATTTATTGATAATTTACTAAGTAATTTACTTAGAATTTATTGAATAATTTACATGAAATTCACTAATTAATGTTCGAATAATTTACTGAGAATTAACAAAGTAATTCACGAATTTTTTTTTTGATAATTTTATGAGTAATTTACCAAGAATTTATACAGAATTTATTGAAAATTTTCTGAGTAATTTATTATAATTTATTAAATAATTTACTGATAATTTACAAAGTAATTTATAGAGAATTTATTGAAAACTTAACGAGTAATTTGTTGAGAATTTTCTACGAATTTATGGAGTAATTTGCTGAATAATTTACTAAGAAATTACTTTGAATTTACCAAGAATTTATATAAAATTTTCTGATAATTTATTAAGTAATTTTCTCATAATTTACTGATTAATTCACAAAAAAAAAATTCTTGTAATTTTTTGTGAATTTACTCAGAATTTTCTGATAAATTACTAAGAATTTGCTGAATAATTTATAGAGAATTTTACGTGTAATTTACTAAGTAATTTAGTGAGAATTTACTGAGAAATTTCCTGAGTAATTTACTGAGAATTTACCAATAATTTACAGAGAATTTATCGAGTAATTTACTGAAAAATTACTGAATAATTCACTCATTAATTTACTTGTAATTTACTGAGAATTTAAGGAGTAATTTATTGAGAATTTACTCAGTAATTTATTTAGAATTTATTAAATAATTTACTAAGAATTTACAGATAATTTATTGCGTTATTTTCTTGGAATTTACAGAGTAACTGTCTAATAATTTACTGAGTAATTTACTAAGTAATTGACTCAGAATTTTTTGAGAACTTATCGATAATTAACTGAGTAATTTACAGAGAATTTATTGAGAATTTACCGAGTAATTTACTGGGAATTTACTTAGTAATTTACAGATAAATTTAGTGAGTAATTCACCGAAAAATTTACTATGAATTTACTTAGTAATTTATTTAGAATTTACTCAGTAAATTACTAAGAGTTTATTGAGAATTTATTGAGAATTTGTTGACTAATTTTCTAGGATCTTACCAATCATTTATGAAGCAATTTACTGAGTAATTTATTGAGAATTTACTCTGAATTTAATGAGTAATTTACTCATAATTTATTGAGAATTTTCTTAAAATTTATTGAAAATTTTCATAGTAATTTACTTTGAATTTATTGAGTAATTATCCGATAATTAACTGAGTAATTTATAGAGAATTTATTGAAAATTTAACGGATAATTTATTTAGAATTTACAGAGTAATTTGCTGAGTAATTTTTAAAAAAATTTCTGTGAATTTACTGAGTAATTTACCAAGAATTTATACAAAATTTTCTGAGAATTTACTCATAATTTACTGAGTAATTCACAAAAAAATTACTAATGATTTTCTAATAATTTACTAAGAATTTACTGAATAATTTTGTCACGACCCCATTCCGCCCCTAGTAGAATGGTGCCATGATGGCCAGTAATTCGTGATTACCGAAGGCCAACTTTCAAAATTCACACACAATCAGAGCATACATATGGGGCTTACAAATGCGGAAGCAATAAATTTCAAGCTAAGTAGTCCATAAGAGCAGTGCATAAGTTTAAATGGAATGACATACATCTTTACATAGCTTTAATACAACAAATGAAGTACAAAAATACATCTTGACCAAAAGGCTTCTCAGCCATCAAATACAAAATACAATGAAACACAACTAAGAAACATAATCTTCAAGATGCTGCAATAGTGCAAGATCCAAAACAAGTAGCAAGTACATCTAGGCGTCACCGCCGTCCTGCTCGTCACCTACATATATATAGAGAGGGGTGAGCTTGGATACTCAGTGAATGGTACAAATAATAACGAGGTTTACATGAATGACATCCGAAATCTTTATCAAATCAAAGCATAACACATCTTGTACAAAATCCAAGGGCGAATCAAGTTGGTCTAACAAATCTTTCAAGTCTCAACAATTAAAGTCTTTCGAGTTCCAAGGGATGACATTAACAAAGGTTGTGCTACAAATGCTTACAGTCCCCTAGCACGTACGGACTTTCAAAGATTGTGCTACAAATGCTTATAGTCCCCTAGCACGTACGGACTTTCAAGATTGTGCTACAAATGCTTACAGTCCCCTATCATGTACGGACTTTCAAGATTGTGCTACAAATGCTTATAGTCCCCTAGCACGTACGGGCTTTCAAGATTGTCATTCAAAACAAGGCTAATATTTGGTATACAAAATAGGGATCATCATTCATGTTTCACAAAATACTTTTCCAAAACAAGCAAGGCAAAACTTTATCAAAATTTAATAACATAACTTTATTAAAAATACCACTCACATAGCTCTTCAGACGCCGGGGTCAAGGCAAGTCCAAGTCCTACAAACACATGGCAAAGTCTGTTGAATGCACTTTCAAACAAATTCACATGCATACAGATGATCTCGGCATCTTTCAAAACCAAGCTAAGTCAAAACAAGACACTGTTTCTCATCTTAGGAAAACATGCTGGGCGACTACCAGGTCTAGGCCGAGGTCCCACACCTCCTTGCCGAGGTGTTGCCTCGATGGCCACATTCAAGGAAATGAGGTCGGAAAAATATGGGTTTCCCTCTCTTGAAGAACATGAACATGAAGAACATGAACATGAGGAAGATGAATGCAAGATCAAAATTTGCAATTACAAAATCTGAGATTTCATGCTATGAATTCAAATACATGGACCTGGGTACCCATATTCAAGGATCTTGCGAGAACATACACAAAACATGAATCTTAAGGCAAACTTTCGAATCAAACAAAACTTTTTCTTCAAAAACACATGAACACTATCTTCTCTTTCTAAAACCAACTTTAAACCTATGCATAATCATGCAGAACAGGTTCGATCGTGCAATGCAGCTGGATGATCAATAAGAGCGACAAGAGTGAATCAAGAATCTACCCTCAATACACGAATCTAACGGTTTGATCTCCAGAAATCAAGCTCGAAAGTCTACTCTCTCACTCTAAGACTTCTTCTTCTTCCTAGAGCCTCTCTCTCTACAAGGCAAAGATGTAATACAAAAATGTATATTTTCTGGGTCTGTCGGCTGACTTAACACTTAGATTGTCACGACCCCAAACCGCCCCTAGTAGTTTGGTGCCGTGATGGCCAGTAATCCGTAATTACCGAAGGCCAACTTTCAAAAACTTAACACAATCAGAGATATAATGAACGGGGCTCACAAATGCGGAAGAAGTAAATCAAAATACAAGTCGTCCATAAGAGCTGTGCATAGATCAAATGCAATGACATTCACCTTATAACTTGAATACAACAAACAAAATACGTATTACATCTTGATCAAAAGGCTTCTTGAGCCGACAGATACAAAATACAAAAAAATACAAGTCAAGAAGCATGATTTTCAAGATTTGCCGACATGCAATGAAAGGCATCGCCGACGTAAATACAAAAGCAAAGCCGACATAAGCACGAATCCAAAACAAGCTTTCAAAACAGTCTAGGCGTCGCCGCCGTCCTGCTCATCACCTACATATATATATAGAGAGGGGTGAGCACAAATACTCAGTGAATGGTACTAGAAATAAAGGTTTTGCATGAATATAGCCGGAGTCTTTCAAAACAAAACACATCAAACTTTATCAAGACAAAGGATGAACCCTATTCATCAATCGAACATTTCAAGTATCAAGGGATGCTCACCGACATCGGCAAAACAAGGGATGAACCGTATTCATCATTCAAAGCTTACAAGTACCAAGGAATGCTTACTGACATCGGCAAAACAAGGGATGAACCGTATTCATCATTCAAAGCTTATAAGTACCAAGGAATTCTTACTGACATCGGCAAAACAAGGGATGAACCGTATTCATCATTCAAAGCTTATAAGTACCAAGGAATGCTTACTGACATCGGCAAAACAAGGGATGAACCGTATTCATCATTCAAAGCTTATAAGTACCAAGGAATGCTTACTGACATCGGCAAAACAAGGGATGAACCGTATTCATCATTCAAAGCTTATAAGTACCAAGGAATGCTTACTGACATCGGCAAAACAATGGATGAACCGTATTCATCATTCAAATGGTACTGCAAAAGTTTATAGTCCTCCAGCACAAGGGACTTGTGTTACTTAGGCCCGTAGCCCGATTTAACAAGGACCGTATCCTTTTATACTTAGTACTGCGAAAGTTTAGAGTCCTCCAGCACAAGGGACTTTCCAAGAATAACATCAAAACAAAGGCTATACATTCATGCTTAGCAAATACTTTCTTCAAAATGAGACAAGCAAGATCTATCAAAAACAAGTGTAACATAGCTTTATTAAAAGCACCACTCACCTAGTTCTTCAGGTGTAGGCTCAAGACAAGGATCAAGGTCCTACAATCACATGGCAAATCACATCCTCAAAACAAGCTTTATATGTATGCAAATGATCTCGGCATTCTCACCAGATCCAAGTTAATGACAAAGCAAAACAAGCTGGGAGTTTAACCACTGCTCCCGTTTCATGAAAACACACTGGGTACCGTCCAGGTCTTTGCCGAGGTCCCACACCACCTTGCCGAGGTGTGGTCCGCTGGCCTTAACCAAAAGCAAAGTCGGGGAAACCTGGCTTCCCCTTTGAAGAATATGAAGAACATGATGAACATGATCATGAGGGAGATGAGCGCAAGATCAAAACTTGCTACAAAAATCTGAGTTTTCATGCCATGAGTTCAAAACATGGACCTGGGTACCCATTCAAGAAAGTCATGCAAGAACAAACACAAAACATGGTTCTAGTTTCAAACTTTTGGATCAAAACGAGGCTCTCTTCAAGAACACATGAACACTATCTATTTCTTCTGAAACCAACTTCAAATCAATGCATGACATGCAAAACAGATCCGATCATGCAATGCAGCTAGATGGTTAATATCAACAAACAAAGTAGATCAAGGTTCTTACCTCAAAACTCGGATCCAACGGATCAAACCACGAAGATCAAGCTTGGAAGACTTACTCTCACTCAAGAACTTCTCTTCCTCCTCTCTAGAGCTTCTCTCTCTAAAACAAAGATTTGAGACCAAAATGATTTGTTTCTAAGTCTGCCGGCTGTCTTAACAATCAGCTCGGACACGTGGCGCTATCGGGTTGGCTCAACTCAAAAAGGTGATTGATAGATAAGACAAGTCTCTGACAAAGCGTATGCAGCAAGCTGGGTAAGACACATCGGCAATAAATGACATCGGCTCAATCAAAGATCCGGCAACAGGGTAACAAAGACATCGGCTAGGGAGGACGGCACTTGACTAAGCTGTGCCACACCTTGGCCGGGGTGTGCCACATCTCGGCCTAGGCTATACCTGCCTGCGGACAAGGTTCGCGAAGTGCAAAACATCTCGACAATAATGTCCGAGGTGAAGATGGTGGTCGACCAAGGTCTCAAAACAGTTCTAAGTACAAAGGTTCAGTGTTGGTCACATCTCAAGATGACCTCGGCTACATGCCAAGCAAAGAACAAAATCACGCGAGCAATACTTAAACAAAACAAGGCAAGGCAAAACTAGCAAAATAACATATCAAGACAAGATCATGCATGAATGTATGCAAGTATGACAAGAATAGGGCGAGGGTTGTTACATAGATGGGACACGTGGCACTACCGGGTTGGTTCTCCTAAAAAAGGTGGCTGAGTGAAAAGACAAGACTATGACAAAGTGTGTTCGACAAGCAAGATGGCATGGGCACTCTGGCGAGTAATGATCTCGGCTAAGAACAAGACATCCGCAAGTAGAGGAACAATGATCTCCGCTAGGAAGGACAATACTTGACTAAGCTGTGCCACACCTTGGCCTAGATGTGCCACACCTTGGTCTAGGTCACACCACTCCAGGACAAGATCACTTAGGTGCAAAGGTGACATCTCGGCCCAGATAGTACACATCTCGGCCTTGGTGATGAACACCTCGGCCTAGATAATGACATCTCGGCCAATATGTCAGGGTGAAGGTGGAGGTCAAACAAAGTGGTTCCAAGGAAGTTCTAGGATAAAGATGACCTCGGCTTTAAGCAGGGTACAAAACATGCAAGAAACTCTTAAGCAAATCAAATCAAGGTTTGCAAAAATGCAACATATCAAGACAAGATCATGTAATATATGCAAGCATGACTAGAGTAGAGTGAGGGTCGTTACAATTTTTTTGAGAATTTTGCGTGTAATTTATTGAGAATTTTACTGAGTAATTTAATGAGAATTTACTGAGTAATTTACTAAGAATCTACCGATAATTTACTGAGTAATTTATTGAGAATTTACTGCGAATTGACTAAGAAATTAACTGATAAATTGTTAAGTTCTTCACTGGGTAATTTAGTTGGAAATTACTAAGTAATTTATTGAGAATTTACTGAGTAAATTACTAAGAATTTATTGATAATTTACTTAGACTTTATGGATTAATTTATTGAGAATTTACTAAGTAATTTACTTAGAATTTATTAAATAATTTACAGGAAATTCACTAATTAATGTCGAATAATTTATTGAGAATTAACAAAGTAATTCACGAATTTTTTTTGATAATTTTATGAGTAATTTACCATGAATTTATACAGAATTTATTGAAAATTTTCTGAGTAATATATTTACAATTTCTTAAATAATTTACTGATAATTTACAAAGTAATTTATAGAGAATTTATTGAAAACTCAACGAGGAATTTATTGAGAATTTACTATGAATTTATGGAGTAATTTGCTGAATAATTTACTAAGAAATTACTTTGAATTTACCAAGAATATATATAAAATTTTCTGAGAATTTATTGAGTAATTTACTCATAATTTACTGATTAATTCACAAAAAAAATTATTGTAATTTTTTGTGAATTTACTCAGAATTTTCTGATAAATTACTAAGAATTTGATGAATAATTTATAGAGAATTTTACATGTAATTTGCTGATAAATTTCCTGAGAATTTAGTGAGAAATTTACTGAGTAATTTACAGAGAATTTACCAACAATTTACTGAGTAATTTACAGAGAATTTATCGAGTAATTTACTGAAAAATTATTGAATAATTCACTCATTAATTTACTTGTAATTTACTGAGAATTTAATGAGTAATTTATTGAGAATTTACTCAGTAATTTATTTAGAATTTATTAAATAATTTACTAAGAATTTACAGATAATTTACTGCGTTATTTTCTTGGAATTTACGGAGTAATTTTCTAATAATTTACTGAGTAATTTACTAAGTAATTAACTCAGAATTTTTTGAGAACTTATCGATAATTTACTGAGAATTTATTGAGAATTTACCGAGTAATTTACTGGGAATTTACTTAGTAATTTACAGATAAATTTAGTGAGTAATTCATCAAATAATTTACTATGAATTTACTTAGTAATTTATTTAGAATTTACTCAGTAAATTACTAAGAGTTTATTGAGAATTTATTGAGAATTTGTTGAGTAATTTTCTAGGAACTTACCAATCATTTATGAAGCAATTTACTAAGTAATTTATTGAGAATTTACTGTGAATTTAATGAGCAATTTACTCATAATTTATTGAGAATTTTCTTAGAATTTATTGAAAATTTTCAGAGTAATTTACTTTGAATTTATTGAGTAATTCACCGATAATTAACTGAGTAATTTATAGAGAATTTCTTGAAAATTTAACGGATAATTTATTTAGAATTTACAAAGTAATTTGCTGAGTAATTTTTTAAAAAAATTCTGTGAATTTACTGAGAAATTTACCAAGAATTTATACAAAATTTTCTGAGAATTTACTCATAATTTACTGAGTAATTCACAAAAAAATTTCTAATGATTTTTTAATAATTTACACAGAATTTTCTAATAAATTACTAAGAATTTACTGAATAATTTTTTGAGAATTTTACGTGTAATTTATTGAGAATTTTACTGAGTAATTTAATGAGAATTTACTGAGTAATTTACTATGAATCTACCGATAATTTACTAAGTAATTTATTGAGAATTTACTGCGAATTGACTAAGAAATTTACTGATAAATTGTTAAGTTCTTCACTGGGTAATTTAGTTGAAAATTACTAAGTAATTTATTGAGAATTTACTGAGTAAGTTACTAAGAATTTACTGATAATTTACTTAGACTTTATGGATTAATTTATTGAGAATTTACTAAGTAATTTATAGGAAATTCACTAATTAATGTTCGAATAATTTACTGAGAATTAACAAAATAATTCACAAAATTTTTTTTGATAATTTTATTAGTAATTTACCAAGAATTTATACAGAATTTATAGAAAATTTTCTGAGTAATTTATTTACAATTTATTAAATAATTTACTAATAATTTACAAAGTAATTTATAGAGAATTTATTGAAAACTTAGCGAGTAATTTATTGAGAATTTACTACGAATTTATGGAGTAATTTGCTGAATAATTTACTAAGAAATTACTTTGAATTTACCAAGAATTTATATAAAATTTTCTGAGAATTTATTGAGTAATTTACTCATAATTTTTTGATAAATTACTAAGAATTTGCTGAATAATTTATAGAGAATTTTACGTGTAATTTACTGAGAAATTTCCTGAGTAATTTAGTGAGAATTTACTGAGAAATTTACTGAGTAATTTACTGAAAAATTACTGAATAATTCGCTCATTAATTTACTTATAATTTACTGAGAATTTAAGGAGTAATTTATTGAGAATTTACTCGGTAATTTATTTAGAATTTATTAAATAATTTATTAAGAATTTACAGATAATTTATTGCGTTATTTTCTTGGAATTTACAGAGTAAATTTCTAATAATTTACTGAGTAATTTACTAAGTAATTGACTCAGAATTTTTTTGAGAACTTATCGATAATTATGTAACAACCCTCACTCTACTCTAAGCATGCTTGCCTATATTACATGATCTTGTCTTGATATGTTGCATTTTTGCAAACCTTGATTTGCTTTGATTAAGTGTTTCTTGCATGTTTTGTACCGTGCTTGGTGAGAGTTTAGCTGAGGTCCTTTTCAGTCTAGAATTATCTTAGAACCACTTTGGTTGACCTCCACCTTCGCCCTGACATATTGGCCAAGATGTCATTATCTAGGCCGAGGTGTTCATCACCAAGGCTGAGATGTGTATTATCTAGGCCGAGATGTTACCTTTGCGCCTAAGTGATCTTGTCCTGGAGTGGTATGACCTAGGCCGAGGTGTGGCACATCTAGGCCAATGTGTGGCACCGCTAGGTCAAGTGTTGTCCTTCCTAGCCGAGATCATTGTTCCCCTTACTTGCCGATGCCTTGTTCTTAGCCGAGATATTACCTGTCGGAGTGCTTATGCCATCTTGCTTGTTGAACACACTTTGTCATAGTCTTGTCTTTTCACTCAGCCACTTTTTTGAGGAGAACCAACCCGGTAGTGCCACGTGTCCCAGCTGAGTGTTAAGTCAGCCAGCAGACCTAGAAATGTATCATTTGCTATATGTCTTTGTTTGTGAGGAGAGAGAAGCTCTAGGAGAAGAAGAAGAAGTTCTTAGAGGAGGAATAGATTTTCCAAGCTTGATCTTCACACCTTGAGCCGTTAGATTCGTGTCTGGAGGTTAGAATCTTAATCTACTCTTGTTGTTCTTATTGATCATCTAGCTGCATTGCATGATCGAACCTGATTTGCAAACCATGCATCAATTTAAAGTTGGGTTTAGAAAGAGAAAGTGGTATTCATGTGTTCTTGAAGAAAAAGTCTTGTTTGATCCGAAAGTTTGCATCAAGATTCATGTTTTGTGTTTATTTTCATAAAGTCTTCGAGTATGGGTGCCCAGGTCCATGTTTTTGAATTAATAGCATAAAATTTCAGATTTTGTAATGACAAGTTATGATCCTTGCATCCATGTTCTTCATGTTCTTCAAAGAAAGGGAAACCCAGATTTTCCTAACTTCATTTCCTTGAATGTGGCCATTGGGACCACACCTCGGCAAGGAGATGTGGGACCTCGGCCAAGACCTGGTTGGTGCCCAGCAAGTTTTTCCGAGATGAGAAACAGTGTTTTGTTTCGGCTCGACTTAGTTTTGAAGGAATGCCGAGATCATTTGCATTCATGTAAAGCTTGTTTGAAAATGTATTCAATAGACTTTGCCATGTGTTTGTAGGACTTGGACTCTCGCTTGACCCCGACGTTTGAAGAACTATGTGAGTGGTATTTTTAATAAAGCGATGTTATAAAGCTTTGATAAAGCTTTGCTTTGTTTTGAAAAGTCTTTGTTAAGCATGAATGATTATCCCTATTTTGTGTATCAAGTGCTAGTCTTGTTTTGGATAACAACCTTTGAAAGTCTGTACGTGCTAGAGGACTATAAGCATTTGTAGCACAATCTTTGAAAGTCCGTACGTGCCAGGGGACTATAAGCATTTGTAGCACAACCTTTGAAAGTCCGTACGTGCTAGGGGACTATAAGCATTTGTAGCACAACCTTTGTTAACGTCACCCCTTGAAACTTGAAAACCTCGAAAGACTTTGATTGATGAAGCTTGAAAGATTTGTTAGATGAACTTGAATCCTCCCTTGTTGGTTACAAGCTATGATTACGTATTATTTTGTTAAAGGTCTCGGATATCATGCAAACCCTTTATTGCTTGTACCATTAATTGAGTATCCAAGCTCACCCTCTCTATGTATATGTAGGTGATGAGCAGGACGGCGGTGACGCCTAGATGTGCTTTGCAACTTGTTTTGGACTCGTATTTTGTAGCATCTTGAAGATTATGCTTCTTAGCTTGTAATTCATTGTGTTTTGCATATGATGGCTCGAGAAGCCTTTTGGTCAAGATGTATCTTGTATTTCATTTTATTGTATCCAAGTTGTAAGACTTTGTTAAGATATATGACATTCCATTCGATCTATGCATAGCTCTTATGGACTAATTAGATTTAAATTTATTGCTTCCGCACATGTTAGCCCCATATGTATACTCTGATCGTGTGTGAATCCTTGTAAATTGGCCTCTGGTAATCTCGGATTACTAGCCATCATGGCACCATTCTACTAGGGACGGAATGGGGTCGTGACAAATTAACTGAGTAATTTACAGAGAATTTATTGAGAATTTACCGAGTAATTTACTTGGAATTTACTTAGTAATTTACAGATAAATTTAGTGAGTAATTCACCGAATAATTTACTATGAATTTACTTAGTAATTTATTTAGAATTTACTCAGTAAATGTAACGACCCTCACTCTACTCTAGTCATGCTTGCATATATTACATGATCTTGTCTTGATATGTTGCATTTTTGCAAACCTTGATTTGATTTGCTTAAGTGTTTCTCGCATGTTTTATACCCCGCTTGGTGTGAGTTTAGCCGAGGTCATCTTTAGCCTAGAACTTCCTTGGAACCACTTTGTTTGACCTCCACCTTCGCCCTGACATATTGGCCGAGATGTCATTATCTAGGCCGAAGTATTCATTACCAAGGCCAAGATGTGTATTATCTAGGCCGAGATGTTACCTTTGCACCTAAGTGATCTTGTCCTGGAGTGGTGTGACCTAGACCAAGGTGTGGCACATCTAGGCCAAGGTGTGGCACAGCTTAGTCAAGTGTTGTCCTTCCTAGCCGAGATCATTGTTCCCCTACTTGTTGATGTCTTGTTCTTAGCCGAGATCATTACCCGCCAGAGTGCCCATGCCATCTTGCTTGTTGAACACACTTTGTCATAGTCTTGTCTTTTCACTCAGCCACCTTTTTTAGGAAAACCAACCCGGTAGTGCCACGTGTCCCAGCTGAGTGTTAAGTCAACCAGCAGACCTAGAAATGTATCATTTTGCTATATGTCTTTGTTTGTGAGGAGAGAGAAGTTCTAGAAGAAGAAGAAGAAGTTTTAGAGTAAGAGAGTGGGCGTTTGAGCTTAATTCCTAGAGATCAAACCGTTAGATTCGCGTATTGAGGTTAGATTCTTAATTTACTCTTGTCGTTCTTTATGTTTATCTAACTGCATTGCACGATCGAACCTGTTCTGCACGTCATGCATTGATTTAAAGTTGGTTTTAGAAATAGAAAATAGTGTCCATGTGTTCTTGAAGAAAAAGTCTTGTTTGATTCGAAAGTTTGCATTAAGATTCATGTTTTTGTGTTTGTTCTCACAAGATCCTTGAATATGGGTACCCAGGTCCATGTATTTGAATTCATAGCATGAAATCTCAGATTTTGTAATAGCAAATTTTGATCTTGCATTCATTTTCCTCATGTTCATGTTCTTCATGTTCGACATGTTCTTCAAGAGAGGGAAACCCAGATTTTCCCGACCTCATTTCCTTGAATGTGGCAATCGAGGCAACACCTCGGCAAGGAGGTGTGGGACCTCGGCCTAGACCTAGTAGTCGCCCAGCATGTCTTCCCGAGATGAGAAACAGTGTCTTGTTTTGACTTAGCTTGGTTTTGAAAGATGCCGAGATCATCTGTATGCATGTGAATTTGTTTGAAAGTGCATTCAACAGACTTTGCCATGTGTTTGTAGGACTTGGACTTGGCTTGACCCCGACGTTTGAAGAGCTATGTGAGTGGTATTTTTAATAAATTTATGTTATTAAGTTTTGATAAAGTTTTGCCTTGCTTGTTTTGGAAAAGTATTTTGCGAAGCATGAATGATGATCCCTATTTTGTATATCAAGTATTAGACTTGTTTTGAATGACAATCTTGAAAGTCCGTACGTGCTAAGGGACTATAAGCATTTGTAGCACAATCTTGAAAGTCCGTACGTGCTGGGGACTATAAGCATTTGTAGCACAATCTTGAAAAGTCTGTACGTGCTAGGGGACTATAAGCATTTGTAGCACAATCTTGAAAGTCCGTACGTGCTAGGGGACTATAAGCATTTGTAGCACAACCTTTGTTAATGTCACCTCTTGGAACTTGAAAGCCTTGAAAGACTTAAATTATTGAGACTTGAAAGATTGTTAGATAAACTTGATTTGCCCTTGGATTTTGTACAATACGTGATGTGCCTTGATTTGATAAAGATTTTGGATATCATTCATGCAAACCCTTTATTATTTATACCATTCACTGAGTATCCAAGCTCACCCCTCTCTATATATATGTAGGTGACGAGCAGGACGACGGTGACGCCTAGATGTACTTGCTACTTGTTTTGAATTATGCACTTTTGCCGCATCTTGAAGATTATGCTTCTTAGTTGTATTTTATTGTATTTTGTATTTGATAGCTAAGAAGCCTTTTGGTCAAGATATATTTTTGTACTTCATTTTGTTGTATTAAAGCTATGTACAAATGTATGCCATTCCATTTAACTTATGCACAGCTCTTATGGACTAATTAAATTTATATATATTGCTTTCGCACATGTTAGCCCCATATGTAATACTCTGATTGTGTGTGGATTTAGAAAGTTGGCCTTCGGTAAATCTCGGATTACTGGCCATCATGGCACCATTCTACTAGGGGCGGAATGGGGTCGTGACAGATTGGTATCAGAGCTCAAATTTCTTATAGTACGTTATTCACACACTTGAGTCCTAAAGAGCATAGGATTTTCCTTAGAAAAATGTTAGGATTGCATCATAATGCTTGCTATTTGACAAGGTGTGCATTATCTCGGCTTGACTGTTTGTTGCTTGCGTACATGTCCATTTGATCGTTTTGTTTTAAATCACGTTTTGCATACTCTTAGCATCATGAAAAGGGGTAGACCACCGGTTGGCCGAGATCATCCCGAAGACAGATTGGACAGATTAGAGAGATTGGTCGAAGGTTTGGTCCGTGAGTTAAGACAACCTAGGCCACAAGACACTAGTACCACTTCTACCCAGGCCGAGTAGACAAACGGCCGACATGCAGTTCCACCTCCGCCTCCTCTAGTGCCGCAAGTGCCTCCACAGCAAGCTTTATATGGGGATGGCACCATAGCCTTGATCAGAGAGTTCAAAAAGATGAAACCGCCGAGGTTCTCTGGGGGTATTGAACTGATGAAGGCCGAAGCATGGGTCTTGGAAATGGAGAAGCTGTTTGAGATCTTTCCCAGTACCAACGCCCAGAAGGTGTCATTGGAAACATTCACACTAGACGACGATGCACGAAGATGGTGGATGATGACCCGAGAAAGCAACCCAGGTTTGACTTGGGCCAGATTTTTGGAATTGTTTTACAACAAGCACTTCCCCTTTAGTGTTCGAGACCATAAGACCATAGAGTTTCAGACTTTGACACAAGGCAACAAGACAGTGGCAGAGTATGACCGTGCTTTTACTGAGTTGGCGAGATACGCGCCTCACATGGTCGATGATGAATACAAAAAGGCCAGGAAGTTCGAAAGTGGACTGCGTGGACCAATTCAGGATCGAGTTAACATGCTCAGTATGCCGACTTACGCCGGAGTGTTGGACAAGGCCATCTTGGCAGAGGCTAACTTGAACCGATATCAGAACTCAGGAGAAAATTAGAAGAAGAGGCAGAACTATGATAATCGCCAAGCTCCGTTTAACGCCAAGAAGAAGGCGAATGTGGGTAGCTCCAGCAACTCGAACCAAGAAGGTAATACTAGGCCGACGTGTGCAAGCTGTGGGAAGCCGCATTCCGGAGTTTGCCGTTGGGCATCGGGAGCCTGTTTTGAATGTGGTGAAATGGGTCATCGTGTGAAAGACTTCCCGAAGGCAAGGACTGATGATGGTAAGAAGAATGGGAGTACGTCGGGCTATGCACAGAGAAATAACATCGGAAGGGCACAAACGAGGCAGGGCAGAGTTTTTGCATTGGTGCCAGGAGACACTCAGAATGCTGAGACAGTAGTGTCAGGTATACTCCCAATTTGCTCTCAAGATGCATACATATTAATTGATTTGGGTTCTGCGCATTCGTTTGTATCTGCTAAGTTTGCCGAGAAGTTAAATAGGGAACAAGAACCCCTTGATTATATGTTATATGCGTCTACTCCATCTGGGAGAACTATGATTGTTGCATCCATTTTTAGGGTATGTGTTGTTGTGATTGAGGGTGTAGAATTGTTAGTCGATTTAATGCCGTTAACCATGGCTCACTTCGATGTCATATTGGGAATGGATTGGTTAGTAGCGAATCATGCATCCATTAATTGTGTTTCGAAGAATGTCACACTGAAACCCCCAAACCAGGCCAAGGTTATTTTCCAGGGTAAGGGAGTAGTGCCGCCACCTTACTTAATCTCATCCATGAAAGCCTATAAGTTGATCCAAAAAGGGTGTCAGGGTTATTTGTGCAGTATACTAAGCGATTTGAATGGAAGTGTCGAGTTAGCCGACATGCCAATTGTTAAGGAATTCCCCGATGTCTTTCCAAAAGAGTTGCCTGGCCACTTAATCGATAGAGAAATAGAGTTTACTGTGGACATCATGTCGAGAACGCAACCTATCTCCAAAACACCCTATAGGATGGCCCCAGCTGAACTTAAGGAACTGAAACTACAATTACAAGAATTGTTGGACAAGGGATTCATTAGGCCGAGCACTTCACCATGGGGAGCGCCCGTGCTATTTGTTAAGAAAAAGGATGGCACACTTCGCCTTTGCATTGATTACAAAGAACTTAATAAGGTAACCATTAAGAACAAGTACCCGTTGCCTAGGATTGATGATTTGCTCGATCAACTTCAAGGAGCATGAGTCTTTTCCAAGATTGACCTTAGGTCGAGCTACCATCAGCTGAAGGTTAAAGCCGAAGATGTTGAGAAGACTACTTTTCGGACAAGATACGGTCACTATGAATTCCTGGTAATGCCTTTTGGAGTGACTAATGCACCTGCAGCATTCATGGATTTGATGAACAGAGTCTTTAAGTCGTATCTAGATGAGTTCATAGTTGTTTTTATTGACGACATATTGATCTATTCCAAGAGTACAATTGAGCACGAGAATCATCCGAGACTCGCCCTGCAAATTTTGAGAGACAAGAAGTTGTACGCCAAGTTGAGCAAGTGCGAGTTTTGGCTTTTCAACATTTCATTTTTAGGGCATGTGATTAATGAAGAGGGTATATCAGTTGATCCCAGTAAGATTGAAGCCGTTGTGAATTGGCTGACGCCGACCAACGTGTCCGAGGTTCGTAGTTTTCTAGGCTTGGCAGGTTATTACAGAAAGTTTGTGAAGGACTTCTCAAGGATTGTAGTACCATTGACACAACTAACCAAGAAGGGAATAGCATATGAATGGACCAATAACAGAGAATCAGCCTTCCAAGAGTTGAAGACGAGGTTAATTACGGCACCAGTTCTTGTACTCCCATCAGATAATGAGGAATTTCTGATTTTCAGTGATGCTTCACATAAGGGTTTGGGTTGTGTATTAATGCAAGGGGGCAAAGTCATAGCATATGCATCTCGTCAGTTGAAACTTCATGAAAATAACTATCCAACCCATGATCTAGAGCTAGCAGTCGTGGTGTTTGCTTTGAAGATTTGGCGTCACTACTTGTATGGAGCCTCTTGCCAAGTTTTTACAGATCACAAGAGCTTGAAGTACTTGTTCACTCAAAAGGAACTGAATTTGAGGCAGAGAAGATGGCTTGAATTATTGAAGGACTACGACATGCAAATTCAGTATCACCCAGGTAAAGCAAACTCGGTAGCCGACACATTGAGTAGGAAGTCAGTGGGAAGTTTGGCATGCCTAGCCATGATTTCAGTGGAGCCAACTACTATTGGGGAAGTAAAGGCAAGGCAAATGGAGGATGAATTCCTGAAGAAGGTAGCCGACCAGATTATCACCAGGCCGAGGTCAGGTTACACCCTTGAGAATGGAGTGCTTAAGTTTGAAGGAAGATTGTGCGTGGCCGACGTCCCAGAGTTGAAAGGAAAGATTTTGCAAGACTCTCATGGATCCAGATTTGCAGTTCACCCAGGGAACACCAAGATGTATCAAGATGTAAAACAGACTTTTTGGTGGACGAATATGAAAAGAGAGATAGCCGAGTTCGTGTCCCAGTGTTTGTATTGTCAACAAGTGAAAGCAGAACATCAGAGGCCAGCAGGACTTCTTCAACCTTTGCCGATTCCTGAGTGGAAATGGGAACACATCTCCATGGACTTTGTGATTGGTTTGCCGAAGACACAGAAAGGAATGGATTCGATCTGGGTTATAATCGACAGATTAACTAAGTCAGCACACTGCTTGCCTGTTAAAACTTCGTTTAATGCTGATCGACTTGCTGTGTTGTATATGAATGAGATTGTTAGACTTCATGGTGTGCCGATGTCCATTGTGTCAGACCGAGATTCGAAGTTTGTTTCTAGATTTTGGCAGAGTTTACAAAGGGCTTTGGGGACCGAATTGAGGTTTAGCACGGCTTTTCATCCCCAGACCAATGGCCAAACAAAGAGAACAATTCAGACACTTGAAGACATGCTTAGATTATGTGTATTAGACTTCAAGGGAAGCTTGGAAGTGCATTTGCCATTAATAGAATTCGCTTACAACAACAGTTATCAAACTAGCATTGGCATGGCGCCGTATGAAGCCTTATATGGAAGAAAGTGCAGATCGCCGATATGTTGGACCGAAGTAGGAGATGAAGCTTTGATTGGCCTCGATCTAGTTCAAAGGACAACCGAAAAGATCAAGCTTATCCAACAGAGAATCTGAACCGCTCAGAGTCGACAAAAGAGTTACGCCGACCAGAGAAGAAAGGAGTTAGAGTTTGAAGTAGGGGATCATGTATTCCTGAAAACCTCGCCGATGAAAGGAGTTTCAAGATTTGGGAAGAAGGGTAAATTGACACCCCGTTACATTGGACCGTTCAAAATTCTTGAGAAAGTTAACCCAGTTGCCTACAGACTTGCTTTGCCGTCGAGATTAAGTCAAGTTCATAATGTGTTTCATATCTCGATGTTGAGGAAGTATATTCGGGATCCACTGCACGTTATTGATCATTTTGGGATTGTGGTTGATGAAGATTTAAGCTATGAAGAAAAGCCGATGCGTATTATCGACAGACAAGTGAAATAGTTGAGGAACAAATCCATACCAATGGTGAAAATCGAATGGAAAGGGCATTATGGCAAGGATGTTACATGGGAAAGGAAGAAGAGATGGAAATCCGTTATCCGGGGATATTTGTAGAGCAAGGTAATTTAAGTTTGGGGACCAAACTTCTTTAAGGAGGGTAGGATGTAACGACCCTCACTCTACTCTAATCATGTTTGCATATATTACATGATCTTGTCTTGATATGCTGCATTTTTGCAAACCTTGATTTGATTTGCTTAAGTGTTTCTCGCATGTTTTGTACCCCGCTTGGTGTGAGTTTAGCCGAGGTCATCTTTAGCCTAGAACTTCCTTGGAACCACTTTGTTTGAAATCCACCTTCGCTCTGACATATTGGCCGAGATGTCATTATCTAGGCCGAGGTGTTCATCACCAAGGCCGAGATGTGTATTATCTAGGCCGAGATATTACCTTTGCACCTAAGTGATCTTGTCCTGGAGTGGTGTGACCTAGACCAAGGTATGGCACATCTAGGCCAAGGTGTGGCACAGCTTAGTCAAGTGTTGTCCTTCCTAGCCGAGATCATTGTTCCCCTACTTGCCGATGTCTTGTTCTTAGCCGAGATCATTACCCGCCAGAGTGCCCATGCCATCTTGCTTGTTGAACACACTTTGTCATAGTCTTGTCTTTTCACTCAGCCACCTTTTTGAGGAGAACCAACCCGGTAGTGCCATGTGTCCCAGCTGAGTGTTAAGTTAGCCAGTAGACCTAGAAATGTATCATTTTGCTATATGTCTTTGTTTGTGAGGAGAGAGAAGCTCTAGAAGGCAAAGAAGAAGTTTTAGAGTGAGAGAGTGGGCGTTTGAGCTTGATTCCTAGAGATCAAACCGTTAGATTCGCGTATTGAGGTTAGATTCTTAATTTACTCTTGTCGTTCTTTATGTTTATCTAACTGCATTGCACGATCGAACCTGTTCTGCACATCATGCATTGATTTAAAGTTGGTTTTAGAAATAGAAAATAGTGTCCATGTGTTCTTGAAGAAAAAGTCTTGTTTGATTCGAAAGTTTGCATTAAGATTCATGTTTTTGTGTTTGTTCTCACAAGATCCTTGAATATGGGTACCCAGGTCCATGTATTTGAATTCATAGCATGAAATCTCAGATTTTGTAATAGCAAATTTTGATCTTGCATTCATTTTCCTCATGTTCGACATGTTCTTCAAGAGAGGGAAACCCAGATTTTCCCGACCTCATTTCCTTGAATGTGGCCATCGAGGCAACACCTCGGCAAGGAGGTGTGGGACCTCAGCCTAGACCTGGTAGTCGCCCAGCATGTTTTCCCGAGATCAGAAACAGTGCCTTGTTTTGACTTAGCTTGGTTTTGAAAGATGCTGAGATCATCTGTATGCATGTGAATTTGTTTGAAAGTGCATTCAACAGCCTTTGCCATGTGTTTGTAGGACTTGGACTTGGCTTGACCCCGACGTTTGAAGAGCTATGTGAGTGGTATTTTTAATAAAGTTATGTTATTAAGTTTTGATAAAGTTTTGCCTTGCTTGTTTTGGAAAAGTATTTTGCGAAGCATAGATGATGATCCCTATTTTGTATATCAAGTATTAGACTTGTTTTGAATGACACTCTTAAAAGTCCGTACGTGCTAGAGGACTATAAGCATTTGTAGCACAATCTTGAAAGTCCGTACGTGCTAAGGGACTATAAGCCTTTGTAGCACAATCTTGAAAGTCCGTACGTGCTAGGGGACTATAAGCATTTGCAGCACAATCTTGAAAGTCCGTACATGCTAGGGGACTATAAGCATTTGTAGCACAATCTTGAAAAGTCCGTACGTGCTAGGGGACTATAAGCATTTGTAGCACAATCTTGAAAGTCCGTACGTGCTAGGGGACTATAAGCATTTGTAGCACAACCTTTGTTAATGTCACCTCTTGGAACTTGAAAGCCTTGAAAGACTTAAATTATTGAGACTTGAAAGATTGTTAGATAAACTTGATTTGCCCTTGGATTTTGTACAATATGTGATGTGCCTTGATTTGATAAAGATTTCGGATATCATTCATGCAAACCCCTTTATTATTTATACCATTCACTGAGTATCCAAGCTTACCCCTCTCTATATATATGTAGGTGACGAGCAGGACGGCGGTGACGCCTAGATGTACTTGCTACTTGTTTTGGATTATGCACTTTTGCCGCATCTTGAAGATTATGCTTCTTAGTTGTATTTTATTGTATTTTGTATTTGATAGCTGAGAAGCCTTTTGGTCAAGATGTATTTTTGTACTTCATTTTGTTGTATTAAAGCTATGTACGAATGTATGCCATTCCATTTAACTTATGCACAGATCTTATGGACTAATTAAATTTATATATATTGCTTCCGCACATGTTAGCCCCATATGTAACACTCTAATTGTGTGTGGATTTAGAAAGTTGGCCTTCGGTAAATCTCGGATTACTGGCCATCATGGCACCATTCTACTAGGGGCGGAATGGGGTCATGACAGTAAATTACTAAGAGTTTAATGAGAATTTACTGAGAATTTGTTGACTAATTTTCTAGGAACTTACCAATCATTTATGAAGCAATTTACAGGGTAACTTATTGAGAATTTACTGTGAATTTAATGAGTAATTTACTCATAATTTATGGAGAATTTACAGTGAATTTATTGAAAATTTTCAGAGTAATTTACTTGGAATTTATTGAGTAATTTATAGAGAATTTATTGAAAATTTAACGGATAATTTATTGAGAATTTACAGAGTAATTTGCTGAGTAATTTTTTAAAAAATTCTGTGAATTTACTGAGTAATTTACCAAGAATTTATATAAAATTTTATGAGAATTTACTCATAATTTACTGAGTAATTCACAAAAAAATTTCTAATGATTTTCTAAGAATTTACACAGAATTTTCTAATAATTTACTAAGAATTTACTGAATAATTTTCTAAGAATTTTGCGTGTAATTTATTGAGAATTTTACTGAGTAATTTAATGAGAATTTACTGAGTAATTTACTAAGAATCTACCGATAATTTACTGAGTAATTTACTGAGAATTTACTGCGAATTGACTAAGAAATTTACTGATAAATTGTTAAGTTCTTCACTGGGTAATTTAGTTGGAAATTACTAAGTAATTTATTGAGAATTTACTGAGTAAGTTACGAAGAATTTATTGATAATTTACTTAGACTTTATGGATTAATTTATTGAGAATTTACTAAGTAATTTACTTAGAATTTATTAAATAATTTACTGAGAATTTACAGGAAATTCACTAATTAATGTTCGAGTAATCTACTGAGAATTAACAAATTAATTCACGAATTTTTTTTTGATAATTTTATGAGTAATTTACCAAGAATTTATACAAAATTTATTGAAAATTTTCTGAGTAATTTATTTACAATTTATTAAATAATTTACTGATAATGTACAAAGTAATTTATAGAGAGTTTATTGAAAACTCAACGAATAATTTATTGAGAATTTACTACGAATTTATGGAGTAATTTACTGAATAATTTACTAAGAAATTACTTTGAATTTACCAAGAATTTATATAAAATTTTCTGAGAATTTATTGAGTAATTTACTTATAATTTACTGATTAATTCACAAAAAAAAATTCTTGTAATTTTTTGTGAATTTACTCAGAATTTTCTAATAAATTACTAAGAATTTGCTGAATAATTTATAGAGAATTTTACGTGTAATTTACTGAGAAATTTCCTGAGTAATTTAGTGAGAATTTACTGAGCAATTTACAGAGAATTTACCAATAATTTACTGAGTAATTTACAGAGAATTTACCAATAATTTACTGAAAAATTACTGAATAATTCACTCATTAATTTACTTGTAATTTACTGAGAATTTAAGGAGTAATTTATTTAGAATTTATTAAATAATTTACTAAGAATTTACAGATAATTTACTGCGTTATTTTCTTGGAATTTACAGAGTAATTTTCTAATAATTTACTGAGTAATTTCCTAAGTAATTGACTCAGAATTTTTTGAGAACTTATCGATAATTAACTGAGTAATTTACCAAGAATTTATTAAGAATTTATCGAGTAATTTACTGGGAATTTACTTAGTAATTTACAGATAAATTTAGTGAGTAATTCACCGAATAATTTACTATGAATTTACTTAGTAATTTATTTAGAATTTACTCAGTAAATTACTAAGAGTTTATTGAGAATTTATTGAGAATTTGTTGACTAATCTTCCAGGAACTTACCAATCATTTATGAAGCAATTTACTAAGTAATTTATTAAGAATTTACTGTGAATTTAATGAGTAATTTACTCATAATTTATTGAGAATTTTCTTAGAATTTATTGAAAATTTTCAGAGTAATTTACTTTGAATTTATTGAGTAATTCACCAATAATTAACTGAGTAATTTATAGAGAATTTATTGAAAATTTAACGGATAATTTATTGAGAATTTATAGAGTAATTTGCTGAGTAATTTTTAAAAAAATTTCTGTGAATTTACTGAGTAATTTACCAAGAATTTATACAAAATTTTCTGACAATTTACTCATAATTTACTGAGTAATTCACAAAAAAATTTCTAATGATTTTTTAAAAATTTACACAGAATTTTCTAATAATTTACTAAGAATTTACTGAATAATTTTCTGAGAATTTTGCGTGTAATTTATTGAGAATTTTACTGAGTAATTTAATGAGAATTTACTGAGTTATTTACTAAGAATCTACCGATAATTTACTATGTAATTTATTGAGAATTTACTGCGAATTGACTAAGAAATTTACTGATAAATTGTTAAGTTCTTCACTGGGTAATTTAGTTGGAAATAACTAAGTAATTTATTGAGAATTTACTAAGTAAGTTACTATCAATTTATTGATAATTTACTTAGACTTTATGGATTAATTTATTGAGAATTTACTAAGTAATTTACTTAGAATTTATTAAATAATTTATTGAGAATTTATAGGAAATTCACTAATAAATGTTCGAATAATTTACTGAGAATTAACAAAGTAATTCACGAATTTTTTTTTTGATAATTTTATGAGTAATTTACCAAGAATTTATACAGAATTTATTGAAAATTTTCTGAGTAATTTATTTACAATTTATTAAATAATTTACTGATAATTTACAAAGTAATTTATAGAGAATTTATTGAAAACTTAACGAGTAATTTATTGAGAATTTATTTCGAATTTATGGAGTAATTTGCTGAATAATTTACTAAGAAATTACTTTGAATTTACCAAGAATTTATATAAAATTTTCTAAGAATTTATTGAGTAATTTACTCATAATTTACTGATTAATTCACAAAAAAAAATTCTTGTAATTTTTTTTGAATTTACTCAGAATTTTCTAATAAATTGCTAAGAATTTGCTGAATAATTTATAGAGAATTTTACGTGTAATTTACTGAGAAATTTCCTGAGTAATTTAGTGAGAATTTACTAAGTAATTTACTGAGTAATGTACAGAGAATTTACTGAGTAATTTACAGAGAATTTATCGAGTAATTTACCGAAAAATTACTGAATAATTCACTCATTAATTTACTTGTAATTTACTGAGAATTTAAGGAGTAATTTACTGAGAATTTACATAGTAATTTATTTAGAATTTATTAAATAGTTTACTAAGAATTTACAGATAATTTACTGCGTTATTTTCTTGGAATTTACAGAGTAATTTTCTAATAATTTACTGAGTAATGACTCAGAATTTTTTGAGAACTTATCGATAATTAACTGAGTAATTTACAGAGAATTTATTGAGAATTTACCGAGTAATTTACTGGAAATTTACTTAATAATTTACAGATAAATTTAGTGAGTAATTCACCGAATAATTTACTATGAATTTACTTAGTAATTTATTTAGAATTTACTCAGTAAATTACTAAGAGTTTATTGAGAATTTACTGAGAATTTGTTGAGTAATTTTCTAGGAACTTACCAATCATTTATGAAGCAATTTACTGAGTAATTTATTGAGAATTTACTGTGAATTTAATGAGTAATTTACTCATAATTTATTGAGAATTTTCTTAGAATTTATTGAAAATTTTCAGAGTAATTTACTTTGAATTTATTGAGTAATTCACCGATAATTAACTAAGTAATTTATAGAGAATTTATTGAAAATTTAACAGATAATTTATTGAGAATTTACAGAGTAATTTGCTGAGTAATTTTTTAAAAAAATTCTGTGAATTTACTGAGTAATTTACCAAGAATTTATACAAAATTTTCTGAGAATTTACTCATAATTTACTGAGTAATTCACAAAAAAATTTCTAATGATTTTCTAAGAATTTACACAGAATTTTCTAATAATTTCCTAAGAATTTACTGAATAATTTTCTGAGAATTTTGCGTGTAATTTATTGAGAATTTTACTGAGTAATTTAATGAGAATTTACAGAGTAATTTACTAAGAATCTACCAATAATTTACTAAGCAATTTATTGAGAATTTACTGCGAATTGACTAAGAAATTTACTGATAAATTGTTATGTTCTTCACTGGGTAATTTAGTTGGAAAGTACTAAGTAATTTATTAAGAATTTACTGAGTAAGTGTAACAACCCTCACTTCAACTTAGTCATACTTGCATACATTTATGTATGATCTTGTTTTGTTATGTGCATTTGCAAATCTTGTCTTGTTTTACTTGAGTGTTTCTTGCATACTTTGTTCTTGCCTGGTGTGTTGCCGAGGTCATCTTAAGCCTAGACACCTTGGAACCTTTCTACACTTAGAACTATCTTGCAACCACTTCGGTTAACCTCCATCTTCACCCTGACATATTTGCCGAGATGTCTCTATCTGGGCCGAGGTGTTCAGCACCAAGGCCGAGATGTGTATCATCTAGGCCGAGATGTTTATCCTTGCGCCCTAGTGATTTTGTTCCTGGAATGGTATGACCTAGACCGAGGTGTGGCACAGCTTAGTCAAGTGTTGTCCTTCCAAGCCGATGTCGTTGTCACCCTACTTGCCGAAGCTTTGCCCTTGGCCGAGATCATCACTTGCCGGAGTGCTCTTGTCGTCTAGCTTGTTGAATACACTTTGTCAGGGTCTTGTCTTGTCAGTCAGTCGCCTTTTTTAGTAGAGCCAATTAGCCGATGCCACGTATCCCAGCAGAGGGTTAAGTCAGTGACTGTCGAGAAAACATATCATTTTTGTATCAAATCTTGTCTTTTAGAGAGAGAGGCTCTAGGAAGGAGAAGTTTTGAGTGAGAGAGAGTGAACTTCCAAGCTTGATCGTTAGAGCTTGAACCGTTAGATTCGAGTTTTGAGGTTAGAATCTTAACCTACTCTTGTTGTTCTTGTTGATCATCTAGCTGCATTGCACGATCAAACTTGTTATGCACGTCATGCATTGATTTGAAGTTGGTTTTAGAAAGAGAAAATGGTTTTCATGTGTTCTTGGAGAAAAGTCTCGTTTGATCTGAAAGTTTGCATCTAGAACCATGTTTTTGTGTTTGTTCTCTCAAGATCTTTGAATATGGGTACCCAGGTCCATGATTTCGGATTCTTAGCATGAAATCTCAGATTTTGTAATAGCAAGTTTTAATTTTTGCATTCATTTTCCTCATGTTCATGTTCTTCATGTTCGTCATGTTCTTCAAGAGAGGGAAACCCAGATTTTCCCGACTTCATTTCCTTGACTGTGGCCATTGAGGCCACACCTCGGCAAGAAGGTGTGGGACCTTGGCCTAGACCTGGTAGTTGCCCAGCTCGTTTTCCAACGATAGGAAACTGTGTTTTGTTTTGAGTTGACTTAGTTTTTGATGAATGCCGAGGTCATTTGCATGCATGCAAGACTTGTTTTGAGAAGTGCATTCAATAGACTTTGCCATGTGTTTGTAGGACTGGGACTTGCCTTGACCCCGACGTTTGAAGAACTGTGTGAGTGGTATTTCTAATAAAGTTATGTTATTAATGTTTTGATGAGCTTTGTTTTGCTTTGTTTTGAAAAGTATTTGTTAAGCATGAATGATTGTCCCTATTTTGTATATCATGTATTATCTTGTTTTGATGACCTCCTCGGAAAGTCCTTAGTGCCAGGGGACTATAATGCAACTGCACATCTTGTTTTGAAAGTCCCTTGTGCTGGAGGACTCTAAACTTTCACAGTACTCTCGTGTTAGGGGGCTACGGGCCTTCGTAACACATCTTGTTTTGAAAGTCCCTTGTGCTGGAGGACTCTAAACTTTCGCAGTACTCTCGTGTTAGGGGGCTACGGGCCTTTGTAGCATAGGTGCCTTGTGCTGGAGGACTCTAAACTTTCGCAGCACTCTTGTTTGAGATATCTCCCTTGCTTTGTTTTGTTTTGCCACTGACGGTTCACCGCGTGGGTTTGTTTGCCGGAATATCATCATTTGTAATATGTTGATGCTAGTAAGCACCCGTTGAAGCTTTGAAGATTTGTTAGATGGACGAGGTCCATTCCTTGTTATATGAAGTTTTGATATGTATCGTTTTGAAAAAGTCCTCGGCTTTCATGCAAACCCTTTATTATTTATATCATTCACTGAGTATCCAAGCTCACCCTCTCTATATATATGTAGGTGATGAGCAAGAAGGCGATGACGCCTAGATGTGATTCGCGAGCTTGTTTTGGATTTTTGGCTATGTCGGCTTGACTTGTATTTACGTTGGCAGTCTTGAAAATTATGCTTCTCGACTTGTAATATTTGTATTTTGAACACGTCGGCTTGAGAAGCCTTTTGATCAAGATGTAATTTGTACTTTGCTTCATTTGTAACTAAGTTGTAATCCATGTGTAGATGTTCGCCATTTCATTTGACTTACGCATAGCTCTTATGGACTAATCTGATTTGTATATATTGCTTCCGTACTTGTGAGCCCCATATATTTATACTCTGTTGTGTGTGAATTTTGGAAATCAGCCTTGGGTAAATCTCGGATTACTGGCCATCACGGCACCATCCTACTAGGGGCGGTTTGGGGTCGTGGCAGAATGGTATCAAAGCACAAGTTCCTTAGTATACGTTATTCACACACTTTGAGTCCTAAAGAGCATAGGATTTTCTCTTAGAAGGATGTTAGGATTGCATCATACTGCTTGCTATGTGAACAAGGTGTGCATCATCTCGGCATGCCTAATTGTTACTTGCCTACGTGTTTATTTGTTTATTTATTTTAAAGTCATACTTTGCATACTCATAGCATCATGAGGAGAGGTAAACCTCCCGTTGGCCGAGATCAGTCCGAGGACAGATTAGATAGACTGGAAAGGTTAGTTGAAGGCTTAGCCCGCGAGTTAAGGCAGACAAGACAGCAGTATGCTAGTGCTACATCGACTCAGGCCGAGCAGACAAACGGTCGAAATACAGTTCCGCCTCCGCCTCCACCTCCTCCAGTACCACAAGTACTCCCACAGCCAGCCTTATATGGGGACGGCACAATAGCGTTGATCAGGGAGTTCAAGAAAATGAAGCCACCAAGATTCCAAGGGGGTATAGAGCCGATGAAGGCCGAAGCGTGGGTTTTGGAAATGGAGAAGCTGTTCGAGATCTTTCCCAGCACCGACACCCAGAAGGTGACATTAGCAGCCTTTACACTGGATGATGACGCTCGCAGATGGTGGATGATGGTTCGAGAAAGCAATCCAGACTTGACCTGGACCCGATTTTTGGAGTTGTTTTACACCAAGCATTTTCCCTTAAGTGTACGAGATCGCAAGGCTACCGAATTTCAGACTTTGACGCAAGGCAATAGAACAGTAGCTGAATATGGCCGTGCCTTTACCGAGTTGGCGAGGTATGCACCCCACATGGTCAATGATGAATATATGAAGGCTAGGAAGTTTGAGAGTGGGCTTCGTGGACCGATACAAGACCGAGTTAACATGCACAACATGCCGACTTACGCCGGGGTGTTGGACAAAGCCATTCTGGCCGAAGCTAACTTGAACAGATACCGGAGTTCGGGAGAGAGCCAGAGGAAGAAACAGAGTTATGAAAATCGCCGAGCACAATTTGGTACCAAGAAGAAAGCGAATGTTGGCAGTTCAAGCAACCCAAGGCAGGAAAGTGGTACTAAGCCGACATGTTCAAGTTGTGGGAAGCCACATTTCGGGGTCTGTCGTCGGGCGTTTGGAGCTTGTTATGAATGTGGAGAAATAGGTCATTTTGTGAGGGACTGTCCAAAAACAAGAGCTGATGATGGTAAGAAAGATGAGAATACCTCGGGTTCCGTACAGAAGGGTAACGTTGGGAAAGGACCGATGAGTCAAGGCAGAGTTTTTGCGCTGGTACCGGGAGACACTCAGAATGCTGAGACAGTGGTGTCAAGTATACTCCCAATTTGCTCTCAAAATGCATATGTATTGATTGATTCGGGTTCTACGCATTCATTCATTTCTGTTAAGTTTGCCGAGAAGATTAATAGGAGACTAGAACCCCTTGATTATGTGTTATCTGTATCTACTCCATCTGGGAGATCTATGAATGTTGCATCCATCTATCGAGCATGTGTTGTTGTGATTGGGAATGTTGAATTGTTAGCTGATTTAATGCCATTGGACATAACTCATTTTGATGTTATATTGGGGATGGATTGGTTAGTGGCAAATCACGCATCCATAAATTGTGTTTCTAAAAGTGTCACGTTAAAACCCCCAAACCTAGCCGAGGTCACGTTTCAGGGTAAAGAAGTAGTATCCCCACCTTACTTAATCTCGTTCATGAAAGTTTATAGGTTGATCCAAAAAGGGTGTCAAGGTTATTTGTGTAGTGTACTAAGTAATCTGAATGGAAGTGTTGAGTTAGCCGACGTCCCAGTTGTTAATGAGTTCCCCGAAGTCTTCCCAAATGATTTGCCGGGTCACTTAGTTGATAGAGAGGTAGAGTTTACTGTTGACATCATGCCGAGAACCCAGCCTATCTCTAAAACACCCTATAGGATGGCCCCCGCCGAGCTTAAAGAATTGAAACTTCACCTGCAATAGTTGCTAGATAAGTGTTTTATTAGGCCGAGCACTTCACCTTGGGGAGCACCCATCTTGTTTGTTAAGAAGAAGGATGGTACACTTCGTCTTTGTATTGATTACCGGGAACTGAATAACGTAACCATTAAGAATAAGTACCCGTTGCCGAGGATAGATGATTTGTTTGATCAGTTGCAAGGAGCACGAGTCTTTTCCAAAATTGACCTTAGGTTGGGCTACCATCAGCTCAAAGTCAAAGCCGAGGATGTTGAGAAGACCGCTTTTCGGACGAGGTATGGCCACTATGAGTTCTTAGTAATGCCTTTTGGAGTGACCAATGCCCCTGCAGCATTTATGGATTTGATGAACAAAGTCTTTAAGCCATATCTAGATGAGTTTGTGGTTGTCTTCATCGATGATATATTGATCTACTCTAAGAGTAAAGCTGAACACGAGGATCATTTGAGACTTACCTTACGGACTTTGAGGGATCGGGAATTGTATGCTAAGTTTAACAAGTGCGAGTTTTGGCTTTCCACTATTTCATTTTTGGGTCATGTAATTGATGAAGATGGTATTTCGGTCAATCCCAATAAAATTGAAGCCGTTGTGAATTGGCCGAGGCCGACTAATGTGTCCGAGGTTCGTAGTTTTCTGGGATTGGCAGGTTATTACAGAAAGTTCGTGAAGGATTTCTCAAGGATTGCAATCTCGTTGACACAACTGACTAAGAAGGGAGCGGCTTACGAATGGACTAAGGATAGGGAAGCAGCCTTCCAGGAGTTGAAGATGAGGTTGGTCGCAGCACCAGTTCTTGTACTACCATCAGGTAATGAAGAGTTTCATGTTTATAGTGATGCTTCGCATAAGGGTCTGGGTTGTGTATTAATGCAGAAAGGTAAGGTCATAGCATATGCCTCTCGTCAATTGAAGCCACATGAAAAGAACTATCCCACCCATGATTTAGAATTAGTAGCCGTGGTATTTGCTTTGAAGATTTGGCGCCACTACTTGTATGGAGCTTCTTGTCAGGTTTTTACAGATCATAAAAATTTAAAGTACTTGTTCACTCAGAAGGAATTGAATATGAGGCAGAGAAGATGGCTTGAGTTGTTGAAAGATTATGATATGTAGATTCAATATCATCCAGGTAAGGCTAACACCGTAGCCGACACTTTGAGCAGAAAGATGGTTGGAAATCTGGCATGTCTAACCACGATCTTAGTGGAGCCGACTATTGTTGAGGAAGTAAAGACAAGACAGATGGAGGATGAATTCTTCAAGAAGGTAGCCGATGAGATTATCACAAAGCCGAGATCAGGGTACACTATAGAAAATCAAGTGCTCAAGTTTGAAGGAAGATTGTGTGTGGCCGACATCCCAAAGTTGAAAAGATAAATTTTGCAAGACGCTCATGGTTCCAAGTTTGCTGTTCACCCAGGGAACACCAAGATGTATCAGGATGTGAAGCAGACGTTTTGGTGGCCGAATATGAAAGGAGAAATAGTCGAGTTCGTGTCGCAGTGTCTGTATTGTCAACAAGTGAAAGCAGAACATCAGAGGCCAGCAGGACTTCTTTAACCTTTACCGATTCCTGAGTGGAAATGGGAGCACATCTCCATGGACTTTGTGGTTGGTTTGCCGAAGACACAAAAGGGTATGGATTCAATTTGGGTTATCGTGGATAGACTAACTAAGTCAGCACACTTCTTGCCTGTTAAGACCACCTTCAACGCCGATAAACTTGCTTTGTTGTATGTGAATGAGATTGTTAGACTTCATGGAGTGCCAATGTCAATTGTGTCGGACCGAGATCCGAAGTTGGTTTCCAGATTTTGGTAGAGCCTACAAAGAGCTTTCGGGGCCGAGTTGAGGTTTAGCACAGCTTTTCATCCCCAGACTGATGGGCAAACAGAGAGAACGATTCAGACACTTGAAGATATGCTTCGACTATGTGTATTGGACCTCCAAGAAAGTTGGGGAGTACATTTGCCATTGGTGGAATTTACCTACAACAACAGTTATCAAGCTAGCATTGGCATGGTGCCGTATAAAGCTTTGTATGGAAGGAAGTGCAGGTCGCCGATATGTTGGACCGAGGTAGGAGACAAAGCTCTGCTTGGTCCCGAGTTAATTCAAGTAACAACCGAGAAGATTAAGCTCGTTCGGCAAAGAATCAAAACCGCACAGAGTCGACAGAAGAGTTATGCCGACCAGAGAAGAAGAGAGTTGGAATTTGAAGTCGAGGACCATGTGTTCCTAAAGATTTCGCCGATGAAAGGAGTTACAAGATTTGGGAAGAAGGGTAAGTTAGCACCCCGTTACATCGGGCCTTTTGAAGTTCTTGAGAAGGTTAACCTCGCTGCCTACAGACTTGCTTTGCCGCCAGGATTGAGCCAAGTCCATAATGTGTTTCATATTTCGATGTTGAGGAAGTATATTCGAGATCCACTACATGTGATCGACTATTCCGGAATTGTAATTAGTGAAGATTTAGGCTACGAAGAGAAGCCGATACGGGTTGTCGATAGGCAGGTGAAACAGTTGAGAAGTAAGTCGATACCAATGGTGAAAGTTGAATGGAAAGAGCATTACGGTGAGGATGCTACATGGGAAATAGAAGAGGAAACGAAAGTCCGACATCCAGAATTGTTTTTGGAACAAGGTAATTCAAGTTTGAGGACCAAACTTCTTTAAGGGGGGTAGGATGTAACAACCCTCACTTCAACTTAGTCATACTTGCATACATTTATGTATGATCTTGTTTTGTTATGTGCATTTGCAAATCTTGTCTTGTTTTACTTGAGTGTTTCTTGCATACTTTGTTCTTGCCTGGTGTGTTGCCGAGGTCATCTTAAGCCTAGACACCTTGGAACCTTTCTACACTTAGAACTATCTTGTAACCACTTCGGCTAACCTCCATCTTCACCCTGACATATTTGCCGAGATGTCTCTATCTGGGCCGAGGTGTTCAGCACTAAGGCCAAGATGTGTATCATCTAGGCCGAGATGTTTATCCTTGCACCCTAGTGATTTTGTTCCTGGAATGGTATGACCTAGACCGAGGTGTGGCACATCTAGGCCAAGGTGTGGCACAGCTTAGTCAAGTGTTGTCCTTCCAAGCCGATGTCGTTGTCACCCTACTTGCCGAAGCTTTGCCCTTGGCCGAGATCATCACTTGCCGGAGTGCTCTTGCCGTCTAGCTTATTGAATACACTTTGTCAGGGTCTTGTCTTGTCAGTCAGTCAATCGCCTTTTTGAGTAGAGCCAATCAGCCGATGTCACGTGTCCCAACAGAGGGTTAAGTCAATGACTGTCGAGAAAACATATCATTTTTGTATCAAATCTTGTCTTTTAGAGAGAGAGTCTCTAGGAAGGAGAAGTTTTGAGTGAGAGAGAGTGAACTTCCAAGCTTGATCGTTGGAGCTTGAAACGTTAGATTCGAGTTTTGAGGTTAGAATCTTAACATACTCTTGTTGTTCTTATTGATCATCTAGCTGCATTGCACGATCAAACTTGTTCTGCACGTCATGCATTGATTTGAAGTTGGTTTTAGAAAGAGAAAATGGTTTTCATGTGTTCTTGGAGAAAAGCCTCGTTTGATCCGAAAGTTTGCATCTAGAACCATGTTTTTGTGTTTGTTCTCTCAAGATCTTTGAATATGGGTACCCAGGTCCATGATTTCGGATTCTTAGCATGAAATCTCAGATTTTGTAATAGCAAGTTTTAATCTTTGCATTCATTTTCCTCATGTTCATGTTCTTCATGTTCGTCATGTTCTTCAAGAGAGGGAAACCCAGATTTTCCCGACTTCATTTCCTTGACTGTGGCCATCGAGGCCACACCTCGGCAAGAAGGTGTGGGACCTCAGCCTAGACCTGGTAGTTGCCCAGCTCGTTTTCCAGCGATAGGAAACTGTATTTTGTTTTGAGTTGACTTAGTTTTTTATGAATGCCGAGGTCATTCGCATGCATGCAAGACTTGTTTTGAGAAGTACATTCAATAGACTTTGCCATGTGTTTATAGGACTGGGACTTGCCTTGACCCCGACGTTTGAAGAACTATGTGAGTGGTATTTCTAATAAAGTTATGTTATTAATGTTTTGATGAACTTTGTTTTACTTTGTTTTGAAAAGTATTTGTTAAGCATGAATGATTGTCCCTATTTTGTATATCATGCATTATCTTGCTTTGATGACCTCCTCGGAAAGTCCTTAGTGCCAAGGGACTATAATGCAACTGCACATCTTGTTTTGAAAGTCCCTTGTGCTGGAGGACTCTAAACTTTCGCAGTACTCTCGTGTTAGGGGGCTACGGGCCTTTGTAACATAGGTCCCTTGTGCTGGAGGACTCCAAACTTTCGCAGCACCCTTGTTTGAGATATCTCCCTTGCTTTGTTTTGTTTTGCCACTGACGGTTCACCGCGTGGGTTTGTTTGCCGGAATGTCATCATTTGTAATATGTTGATGCTAGTAAGCATCCCTTGAAGCTTTGAAGATTTGTTAGATGGGCGAGGTCCATTCCTTGTTATATGAAGTTTTGATATGTATCGTTTTGAAAAAGACCTCGGCTATTGTTCATGCAAACCCTTTATTATTTATATCATTCACTGAGTATCCAAGCTTACCCTCTCTATATATATGTAGGTGATGAGCAAGAAGGCGATGATGCCTAGATGTGATTCGCGAGCTTGTTTTGGATTTTTGGCTATGTCGGCTTGACTTGTATTTACGTCGACAGTCTTGAAAATTATGCTTCTCGACTTGTAATATTTTTATTTTGAACACGTCGGCTTGAGAATCCTTTTGATCAAGATGTAATTTGTACTTTGCTTCATTTGTAACTAAGTTGTAATCCATGTGTAGATGTTTGCCATTTCATTTGACTTACGCACAGCTCTTATGGACTAATCTGATTTGTATATATTGCTTCCGTACTTGTGAGCCCCATATATTTATACTCTGTTGTGTGTGGATTTTGGAAATCGGCCTTGGGTAAATCTCGGATTACTGGCCATCACGGCACCATCCTACTAAGGGCGGTTTGGGGTCGTGACAGTAAGTTACTAACAATTTATTGATAATTTACTTAGACTTTATGGATTAATTTATTGAGAATTTACTAAGTAATTTACTTAGAATTTATTGAATAATTTACTGAGAATTTACAGGAAATTCACTAATTAATGTTCAAATAATTTACTGAGAATTAACAAAGTAATTCACGAATTTTTTTTTGATAATTTTATGAGTAATTTACCAAGAATTTATACAGAATTTATTGAAAATTTTCTGAGTAATTTATTTACAATTTATTAAATAATTTACTGATAATTTACAAAATAATTTATAGAGAATTTATTGAAAACTTAACGAGTAATTTATTCAGAATTTACTACGAATTTATGGAGTAATTTGCTGAATAATTTACTAACTTCTTGTAAATTATTCACAATAACTGAGTAAAACCAACTTACTTTGTGAATTTATGGAGTAATTTGCTGAATAATTTACACAATAACTTCTTGTAATTTTTTGTGAATTTACTCAGAATTTTCTGTTAAATTACTAAGAATTTGCTGAATAATTTACAGAGAATTTTACGTGTAATTTACTAAGAAATTTCCTGAGTAATTTAGTGAGAATTTACTAAGTAATTTACAGAGAATTTACCACTAATTTACAGAGAATTTATCGAGTAATTTACCGATAAATTACTGAATAATTCACTCATTAATTTACTTGTAATTTACTGAGAATTTGAGGAGTAATTTATTGAGAATTTACTCAGTAATTTATTTAGAATTTATTAAATAATTACTAAGAATTTACAGATAATTTACTACGTTATTTTCTTGGAATTTACAGAGTAATTTTCTAATAATTTACTGAGTAATTTACTAAGTAATTGACTCCGAATTTTTTGAGAACTTATCGATAATTAACTGAGTAATTTACAAAGAATTTATTGAGAATTTACAGAGTAATTTACTGGAATTTACTTAGTAATTTACAGATAAATTTAGTGAGTAATTCACCGAATAATTTACTATGAATTTACTTAGTAAATTACTAAGAGTTTATTGAGAATTTACTGAGAATTTGTTGAGTAATTCTCTAGAAACTTACCAATCATTTATGAAGCAATTTACTGAGTAATTTATTGAGAATTTACTGTGAATTTAATGAGTAATTTACTCATAATTTATTGAGAATTTTCTTAGAATTTATTGAAAATTTTCAGAGTAATTTACTTTGAATTTATTGAGTAATTCACCGATAATTAACTGAGTAATTTATAGAGAATTTATTGAAAATTTAACGGATAATTTATTGAGAATTTACTGAGTAATTTGCTGAGTAATTTTTAAAAAAATTTCTGTGAATTTACTGAGTAATTTACCAAGAATTTATACAAAATTTTCTGACAATTTACTCATAATTTACTGAGTAATTCACAAAAAAATTTCTAATGATTTTCTAAGAATTTACACAGAATTTTGTAATAATATACTAAGAATTTACTAAATAATTTTCTGAGAATTTTGGGTGTAATTTATTGAGAATTTTACTGAGTAATTTAATCAGAATTTATTGATTAATTTACTAAGAATCTACCGATAATTTACTGAGTAATTTATTGAGAATTTACTGCGAATTGACTAAGAAATTTACTGATAAATTGTTAAGTTCTTCTCCGGGTAATTTGGTTAGAAATTACTAAGTAATTTATTGAGAATTTACTGAGTAAGTTACTAAGAATTTATTGATAATTTACTTAGACTTTATGGATTAATTTATTGAGAATTTACTAGGTAATTTACTTAGAATTTATTGAATAATTTACTGAGAATTTACAGGAAATTCACTAATTAATGTTCGAACAATTTACTGAGAATTAACAAAGTAATTCACGAATTTTTTTTTGATAATTTTATGAGTAATTTACCCAAAATTTATGCAGAATTTATTGAAAATTTTCTGAGTAATTTATTTACAATTTATTAAATAATTTACTGATAATTTACAAAGTAATTTATAGAGAATTTATTGAAAACTTAACGAGTAATTTATTCAGAATTTACTACGAATTTATGGAGTAATTTACTGAATAATTTACTAACAAATTACTTTGAATTTACCAAGAATTTATATAAAATTTTCTGAGAATTTATTGAGTAATTTACTCATAATTTACTAATTAATTCACACACAAAAATTCTTGTAATTTTTTGTGGATTTACTCAGAATTTTCTGATAAATTACTAAGAATTTGCTGAATAATTTATAGAGAATTTTACGTGTAATTTACTGAGAAATTTCCTGAGTAATTTAGTGAGAATTTACTAAGTAGTTTACTGAGTAATTTACAGAGAATTTGTTGAGGAATTTACAGAGAATTTATCGAGTAATTTACCGATAAATTACTGAATAATTCACTGATAAATTACTGAATAATTCACTGATTAATTTACTTGTAATTTATTAAGAATTTAAGGAGTAATTTATTGAAAATTTACTCAGTAATTTATTTAGAATTTATTAAATAATTTACTAAGAATTTACAGATAATTTACTACGTTATTTTCCTGAAATTTACAGAGTAATTTTCTAATAATTTACTGAGTAATTTACTAAGTAATTGACTCCGAATTTTTTGAGAACTTATCGATAATTAACTGAGCAATTTACAGAGAATTTATTGAGAATTTACCGTGTAATTTACTGGAATTTACTTAGTAATTTACAGATAAATTTAGTGAGTAATTCACCGAATAATTTACTATGAATTTACTCAGTAAATTACTAAGAGTTTATTGAGAATTTACTGAGAATTTGTTAAGTAATTTTCTATGAACTTACCAATCATTTATGAAGCAATTTACTGAGTAATTTATTGAGAATTTACTGTGAATTTAATGAGTAATTTACTCATAATTTATTGAGAATTTTCTTAGAATTTATTGAAAATTTTCAGAGTAATTTACTTTGAATTTATTGAGTAATTCACCGATAATTAACTGAGTAATTTGTAGAGAATTTATTGAAAATTTAACGGATAATTTATTGAGAATTTACAGAGTAATTTGCTGAGTAATTTTTAAAAAAAATTCTGTGAATTTACTGAGTAATTTACTAAGAATTTATACAAAATTTTCTGAGAATTTACTCATAATTTATTGAGTAATTCACAAAAAAAAATTCTAATAATTTTCTAAGAATTTACACAGAATTTTCTTATAATTTACTAAGAATTTTCTGAATAATTTTCTAAGAATTTTACGTGTAATTTATTGAGAATTTTACTGAGTAATTTAATGAGAATTTACTGAGTAATTTACTAAGAATATACGGATAATTTACTGAGTAATTTATTGAGAATTTACTGTGAATTAACTAAGAAATTTATTGATAAATTGTTAAGTTCTTCTCTGGGTAATTTATTTGGAAATTACTAAGTAATTTATTGAGAATTTACTGAGTAAGTTACTAAGAATTTATTGATAATTTACTTAGATTTTATAGATTAATTTATTGAGAATTTACTAGGTAATTTACTTAGAATTTATTGAATAATTTACTGAGAATTTACAGGAAATTCACTAATTAATGTTCGAATAATTTACTGAGAATTAACAAAGTAATTCACGAATTTTTTTTTGATAATTTTATGAGTAATTTACCCAAAATTTATGCAGAATTTATTGAAAATTTTCTGAGTAATTTATTTACAATTTATTAAATAATTTACTGATAATTTACAAAGTAATTTATAAAGAATTTATTGAAAACTTAACGAGTAATTTATTCAGAATTTACTACGAATTTATGGAGTAATTTACTGAATAATTTACTAAGAAATTACTTTGAATTTACCAAGAATTTATATAAAATTTTCTGAGAATTTATTGAGTAATTTACTCATAATTTACTGATTAATTCACACAAAAAAATTCTTGTAATTTTTTGTGAATTTACTCAGAATTTTCTGATAAATTACTAAGAATTTGCTGAATAATTTATAGAGAATTTTACGTGTAATTTACTGAGAAATTTCCTGAGTAATTTAGTGAGAATTTACTAAGTCATTTACTGAGTAATTTACAGAGAATTTACTGAGTAATTTACAGAGAATTTATCGAGTAATTTACCGATAAATTGCTGAATAATTCACTCATTAATTTACTTGTAATTTATTAAGAATTTCAGGAGTAATTTATTGAGAATTTACTCAGTAATTTATTTAGAATTTATTAAATAATTTACTAAGAATTTACAGATAATTTACTGCGTTATTTTCTTACAATTTACAGAGTAATTTTCTAATAATTTACTGAGTAATTTACTAAGTAATTGACTCAGAATTTTTTGAGAACTTGTCGAAAATTAATTGAGCAATTTACAGAGAATTTATTGAGAATTTACCGTGTAATTTACTGGGAATTTACTTAGTAATTTACAGATAAATTTAGTGAGTAATTCACCGAATAATTTACTATGAATTTACTCAGTAAATTACTAAGAGTTTATTGAGAATTTACTGAGAATTTGTTGAGTAATTCTCTAGAAACTTACCAATCATTTATGAAGCAATTTACTGAGTAATTTATTGAGAATTTGCTGTGAATTTAATGAGTAATTTACTCATAATTTATTGAGAATTTTCTTAGAATTTATTGAAAATTTTTAGAGTAATTTACTTTGAATTTATTGAGTAATTCACCGATAATTAACTGAGTAATTTATAGAGAATTTATTGAAAATTTAACGGATAATTTATTGAGAATTTACCGAGTAATTTGCTGAGTAATTTTTTAAAAAAAATTTGTGAATTTACTGAGTAATTTACCAAGAATTTATACAAAATTTTCTGACAATTTACTCATAATTTACTGAGTAATTCACAAAAAAATTTCTAATGATTTTCTAAGAATTTACACAGAATTTTCTAATAATATACTAAGAATTTACTGAATAATTTTCTGAGAATTTTGCGTGTAATTTATTGAGAATTTTACTAAGTAATTTAATCAGAATTTACTGATTAATTTACTAAGAATCTACCGATAATTTACTGAGTAATTTATTGAGAATTTACTGCGAATTGACTAAGAAATTTACTGATAAATTGTTAAGTTCTTCTACGGGTAATTTAGTTAGAAATTACTAAGTAATTTATTGAGAATTTACTGAGTAAGTTACTAAGAATTTATTGATAATTTACTTAGACTTTATGGATTAATTTATTGAGAATTTACTAGGTAATTTACTTAGAATTTATTGAATAATTTACTGAGAATTTACAGGAAATTCACTAATTAATGTTCGAATAATTTACTGAGAATTAACAAAGTAATTCACAAAATTGTTTTTGATAATTTTATGAGTAATTTACCCAAAATTTATACAGAATTTATTGAAAATTTTCTGAGTAATTTATTTACAATTTATTAAATAATTTACTGATAATTTACAAAGTAATTTATAGAGAATTATTGAAAACTTAACGAGTAATTTATTCAAAATTTACTACGAATTTATGGAGTAATTTGCTGAATAATTTACTAAGAAATTACTTTGAATTTACCAAGAATTTATATAAAATTTTCTGATAAATTACTAAGAATTTGCTGAATAATTTATAGAGAATTTTACGTGTAATTTACTGAGAAATTTCCTGAGTAATTTAGTGAGAATTTACTAAGTCATTTACTGAGTAATTTACAGAGAATTTACTGAGTAATTTACAGAGAATTTATCGAGTAATTTACCGATAAATTGCTGAATAATTCACTCATTAATTTACTTGTAATTTATTAAGAATTTCAGGAGTAGTTTATTGAGAATTTACTCAGTAATTTATTTAGAATTTATTAAATAATTTACTAAGAATTTACAGATAATTTACTGCGTTGTTTTCTTACAATTTACAGAGTAATTTTCTAATAATTTACTGAGTAATTTACTAAGTAATTGACTCAGAATTTTTTGAGAACTTGTCGAAAATTAATTGAGCAATTTACAGAGAATTTATTGAGAATTTACCGTGTAATTTACTGGGAATTTACTTAGTAATTTACAGATAAATTTAGTGAGTAATTCACCGAATAATTTACTATGAATTTACTCAGTAAATTACTAAGAGTTTATTGAGAATTTACTGAGAATTTGTTGAGTAATTCTCTAGAAACTTACCAATCATTTATGAAGCAATTTACTGAGTAATTTATTGAGAATTTGCTGTGAATTTAATGAGTAATTTACTGATAATTTATTGAGAATTTTCTTAGAATTTATTGAAAATTTTCAGAGTAATTTACTTTGAATTTATTGAGTGATTCACCGATAATTAACTGAGTAATTTATAGAGAATTTATTGAAAATTTAACGGATAATTTATTGAGAATTTACTGAGTAATTTGCTGAGTAATTTTTTAAAAAAAATTTGTGAATTTACTGAGTAATTTACCAAGAATTTATACAAAATTTTCTGACAATTTACTCATAATTTACTGAGTAATTCACAAAAAAATTTCTAATGATTTTCTAAGAATTTACACAGAATTTTCTAATAATATACTAAGAATTTACTGAATAATTTTCTGAGAATTTTGCGTGTAATTTATTGAGAATTTTACTAAGTAATTTAATCAGAATTTACTGATTAATTTACTAAGAATCTACCGATAATTTACTGAGTAATTTATTGAGAATTTACTGCGAATTGACTAAGAAATTTACTGATAAATTGTTAAGTTCTTCTACGGGTAATTTAGTTAGAAATTACTAAGTAATTTATTGAGAATTTACTGAGTAAGTTACTAAGAATTTATTGATAATTTACTTAGACTTTATGGATTAATTTATTGAGAATTTACTAGGTAATTTACTTAGAATTTATTGAATAATTTACTGAGAATTTACAGGAAATTCACTAATTAAAGTTCGAATAATTTACTGAGAATTAACAAAGTAATTCACAAAATTGTTTTTGATAATTTTATGAGTAATTTACCCAAAATTTATACAGAATTTATTGAAAATTTTCTGAGTAATTTATTTACAATTTATTAAATAATTTACTGATAATTTACAAAGTAATTTATAGAGAATTATTGAAAACTTAATGAGTAATTTATTCAAAATTTACTACGAATTTATGGAGTAATTTGCTGAATAATTTACTAAGAAATTACTTTGAATTTACCAAGAATTTATATAAAATTTTCTGATAAATTACTAAGAATTTGCTGAATAATTTATAGAGAATTTTACATGTAATTTACTGAGAAATTTCCTGAGTAATTTAGTGAGAATTTACTAAGTCATTTACTGAGTAATTTACAGAGAATTTACTGAGTAATTTACAGAGAATTTATCGAGTAATTTACCGATAAATTGCTGAATAATTCACTCATTAATTTACTTGTAATTTATTAAGAATTTCAGGAGTAATTTATTGAGAATTTACTCAGTAATTTATTTAGAATTTATTAAATAATTTACTAAGAATTTACAGATAATTTACTGCGTTGTTTTCTTACAATTTACAGAGTAATTTTCTAATAATTTACTGAGTAATTTACTAAGTAATTGACTCAGAATTTTTTGAGAACTTGTCGAAAATTAATTGAGCAATTTACAGAGAATATATTGAGAATTTACCGTGTAATTTACTGGGAATTTACTTAGTAATTTACAGATAAATTTAGTGAGTAATTCACCGAATAATTTACTATGAATTTACTCAGTAAATTACTAAGAGTTTATTGAGAATTTACTGAGAATTTGTTGAGTAATTCTCTAGAAACTTACCAATCATTTATGAAGCAATTTACTGAGTAATTTATTGAGAATTTGCTGTGAATTTAATGAGTAATTTACTCATAATTTATTGAGAATTTTCTTAGAATTTATTGAAAATTTTCAGAGTAATTTACTTTGAATTTATTGAGTGATTCACCGATAATTAACTGAGTAATTTATAGAGAATTTATTGAAAATTTAACGGATAATTTATTGAGAATTTACTGAGTAATTTGCTGAGTAATTTTTAAAAAAAAAATTGTGAATTTACTGAGTAATTTACCAAGAATTTATACAAAATTTTCTGACAATTTACTCATAATTTACTGAGTAATTCACAAAAAAATTTCTAATGATTTTCTAAGAATTTACACAGAATTTTCTAATAATATACTAAGAATTTACTGAATAATTTTCTGAGAATTTTGCGTGTAATTTATTGAGAATTTTACTAAGTAATTTAATCAGAATTTACTGATTAATTTACTAAGAATCTACCGATAATTTACTGAGTAATTTATTGAGAATTTACTGCGAATTGACTAAGAAATTTATTGATAAATTGTTAAGTTCTTCTCCAGGTAATTTAGTTAGAAATTACTAAGTAATTTATTGAGAATTTACTGAGTAAGTTACTAAGAATTTATTGATAATTTACTTAGACTTTATGGATTAATTTATTGAGAATTTACTAGGTAATTTACTTAGAATTTATTGAATAATTTACTGAGAATTTACAGGAAATTCACTAATTAATGTTCGAATAATTTACTGAGAATTAACAAAGTAATTCACAAAAATTTTTTTGATAATTTTATGAGTAATTTACCCAGAATTTATACAGAATTTATTGAAAATTTTCTGAGTAATTTATTTACAATTTATTAAATAATTTACTGATAATTTACAAAGTAATTTATAGAGAATTATTGAAAACTTAACGAGTAATTTATTCAGAATTTACTACGAATTTATGGAGTAATTTGCTGAATAATTTACTAAGAAATTACTTTGAATTTACCAAGAATTTATATAAAATTTTCTAAGAATTTATTGAGTGATTTACTCATAATTTACTGATTAATTCACACAAAAAAATTCTTGTAATTTTTTGTGAATTTACTCAGAATTTTCTGATAAATTACTAAGAATTTGCTGAATAATTTATAGAGAATTTTACGTGTAATTTACTGAGAAATTTCCTGAGTAATTTAGTGAGAATTTACTAAGTCATTTACTGAGTAATTTACAGAGAATTTACTAAGTAATTTACAGAGAATTTATCGAGTAATTTACCGATAAATTGCTGAATAATTCAGTCATTAATTTACTTGTAATTTATTGAGAATTTACTCAGTAATTTATTTAGAATTTATTAAATAATTTACTAAGAATTTATAGATAATTTATTGTGTTATTTTCTTGGAATTTACTGAATAATTTTCTAATAATTTACTGAGTAATTTACTAAGTAATTGACTTAGAATTTTTTGAGAACTTATCGATAATTAACTGAGTAATTTATAGAGAATTTATTGAGAATTTACCGAGTAATTTACTGGGAATTTACTTAGTAATTTACAGATAAATTTAGTGAGTAATTTACAGAATAATTTGCTATGAATTTACTTAGTAAATTACTAAGAGTTTATTGAGAATTTACTGAGAATTTGTTGAGTAATTTTCTAGGAACTTACCAATCATTTATGAAGCAATTTACTGACTAATTTGCTGAATAATTTATTGAGAATTTTCTCAGAATTTATTGAGCAATTTACTCTTAATTTACTGATTAATTCAGAAAAAAAAATTCTTGTAATTTTTTGTGAATTTACTCAGAATTTTCTAATAAATTACTAAGAATTTGCTGAATAATTTATAGAGAAATTTCCTGAGTAATTTAGTGAGAATTTACTAAGCAATTTACTGAATAATTTATTAAGCATTTACTCTGTAATTTATTTAGAATTTACTAAATAATTTACTAAGAATTTATAGATAATTTACTACGTTATTTTCTTGGAATTTATAGAGTAATTTTCTATATTTACTGATTAATTTACTAAGTAATTGACTCTGAATTTTTTGAGAACTTTTCGATAATTAACTGAGTAATTTACAGAGAATTTATTGAGAATTTACCGAGTAATTTACTGGAATTTACTTAGTAATTTACAAATAAATTTAATGAGTAATTCACCTAATAATTTACTATGAATTTACTTAGTAATTTATTTAGAATTTACTCAATAAATTACTAAGAGTTTATTGAGAATTTACTGAGAATTTGTTGAGTAATTTTCTAGGAACTTACCAATCATTTATGAAGCAATTTATTGAGTAATTTATTGAGAATTTACTGTGAACTTATTGAGTAATTTACTCATAATTTATTGAGAATTTTCTTAGAATTTACTTAAAATTTTCAGAGTAATTTATTTTGAATTTATTGAGTAATTCACTGATAATTAACTTAGTAATTTATAGAGAATTTATTGAAAATTTAACGGATAATTTATTGAGAATTTACAGAGTAATTTGCTGAGTAATTTTTTAAAAAAATTCTGTGAATTTACTGAGTAATTTACCAAGAATTTATACAAAATTTTCTGAGAATTTACTCATAATTTATTGAGTAATTCACAAAAAAATTTCTAATGATTTTCTAAGAATTTACACAGCATTTTCTAATAATTTACTAAGAATTTACTGAATAATTTTCTGACAATTTTGCGTGTAATTTATTGAGAATTTATTGAGTAATTTAATAAGAATCTACTGATAATTTACTGAGTAATTTATTGAGAATTTACTGCGAATTGACTAAGAAATTTATTGATAAATTGTTAAGTTCTTCACTAGGTAATTTAGTTGGAAATTACTAAGTAATTTATTGAGAATTTACTGAGTAAGTTACTAAGAATTTATTGATAATTTACTTAGACTTTATGGATTAATTTATTAAGAATTTACTAAGTAATTTACTTAGAATTTATTGATTAATTTACTGAGAACTTACAGGAAATTCCCTAATTAATGTTCAAATAATTTACTGAGAATTAACGAAGTAATTCACGAATTTTTTTTTGATAATTTTATGAGTAATTTACTAAGAATTTTACTGAGTAATTTAATGAGAATTTACTGAGTAATTTACTAAGAATTTACTGCGAATTGACTAAGAAATTTACTGATAAATTGTTAAGTTCTTCACTGGGTAATTTAGTTGGAAATTACTAAATAATTTTTTGAGAATTTACTGAGTAAGTTACTAAGAATTTATTGATAATTTACTTAGACTTTATGGATTAATTTATTGAGAATTTAGTAACTAATTTATTTAGAATTTATTGAATAATTTACTGAGAATTTACAGGAAATTCACTAATTAATGTTCGAATAATTTACTGAGAATTAACAAAGTAATTCACGATTTTTTTTTGATAATTTTATGAGTAATTTACCAAGAATTTATACATAATTTATTTAGAATTTTCTTAGAATTTATTGAAAATTTTCTGAGCAATTTATTAAATAATTTACTGAAAATTTACAGATAATTTACAAAGTAATTTATAGAGAATTTATTGAAAACTTAACGAGTAATTTATTGAGAATTTACTACGAATTTATGGAGTAATTTGATGAATAATTTACTAAGAAATTACTTTGAATTTACCAAGAATTTATATAAAATTTTTTGAGAATTTATTGAGTAATTTACTCATAATTTACTAATTAATTCACAAAAAAAAAATTCCGGTAATTTTTTGTGCATTTACTCAGAATTTTCTGATAAATTACTAAGAATTTGCTGAATAATTTATAGAGAATTTTACGTGTAATTTACTGAGTAATTTAGTGAGAATTTACTAAGTAATTTACTGAGTAATTTACAGGGAATTTACTGAGTAATTTACAGAGAATTTAACGAGTAATTTACTGATAAATTACTGAATAATTCGCTCATTAATTTACTTGCAATTTACTGAGAATTTAAGGAGTAATTTATTGAGAATTTACTCAGTAATTTATTTAGAATTTATTAAATAATTTACTAAGAATTTACAGATAATTTACTGCGTTATTTCTAGGAATTTACAAAGTAATTTTCTGATAATTTACTGAGTAATTTATTAAGTAATTGACTCAGAAGTTTTTGAGAACTTATCGATAATTAACTGAGTAATTTACAGAGAATTTATTGAGAATTTACCGAGTAATTTACTGGGAATTTACTTAGTAATTTACAGATAAATTTAGTGAGTAATTCACCGAATAATTTACTATGAATTTACTTAGTAATTTATTTAGAATTTACTCAATAAATTACTAACAGTTTATTGAGAATTTACTGAGAATTTGTTGAGTAATTTTCTAGGAACTTACCAATCATTTATGAAGCAATTTACTGAGTAATTTTGTCATGCCCCCAAACCGCCCCTAGTAGTTTGGTGCCGTGATGGCCAGTAATCCGTAATTACCGAAGGCCAACTTACAAAATCCACACACAATCAGAGTATATACATAGGGGGCTCACAAATGCGGAAGCAATAATTCAAGATACAAGTGGTCCATAAGAGCCGTGCATAGGTCAAATGAAATGACATACACCTTTATAAAGTCTTACAACTTAAATACCATAAAGAAATGAGATACAAAACACATCTTGATCAAAAGGCTTCTCAAGCCGACGTATACAAGTACAAAAGAAAAACGAGCCGAGAAGCATGATCTTCAAGACGGTACAAAATGATAATCCAAAACATGTTGGCAATGCACCCAAAAACACATCGGCATCACGTCTAGGTCTCAATGCCTTCTTGTTCGTCACCTACATATATATATAGAGAGGGTGAGCTTGGATACTCAGTGAATGATATTAGAAATAAAGGTTTTGCATGATTGATATCCAAGATCCTTTCAAAACAATACATAGCATACTTTACAATCAAGGGGAAAATCAAGTTCCTCGCCGGCCTTTCAAGTTCCTTGGATGTTATTACATCTACGTATTACAAGTACGATGACATATCAAGACAAGAGTGCAGTTGCATTATAGTCCCCTGCAACTAAGGACTTTCAAGACAAGAGTGCAGTTGCATTATAGTCCCCTGCAGCTAAGGACTTTCAAGACAAGAGTGCAGTTGCATTATAGTCCCCTGCAGCTAAGGACTTTCAAGACAAGAGTGCAGTTGCATTATAGTCCCCTGCAGCTAAGGACTTTCAAGACATGTCATCAAAACAAGATAGCGTTTAATATACAAGTAGGGATAGTCATTCATGCTAGATCAAGTACTTTTCAAAACAAGGCAAGACAAGATTTTATGAAAGCAAGTGTAACATAGCTTTATTAGAAATACCACTCACATAGTTTCTTCAAACGTCGAAGTCGAGACAAGCCCAAGTCCTACAAACACATGGCAAGCCTATTGAATGCACCTTCAAACAAGTCTCTTATGTATGCAAATGATTTCGGAAAACATGCTGGGCACCAACCAGGTCTAGGCCGAGGTTCCACACCTCTTCGCCGAGGTGTGTTCCCGAGGGCCACATGCAAGGAAAAGAGGTCGGGAAACTCTGGGTTTCCCTCTGCTGAAGAACACGAAGAACATGAGTGTGAAAACATGAAAAATACGAACGTTCAATCATCATCTGTCACCACAAATCTGGGATTTTCATGCTATGAGTTTGAAAACACGGACCTGGGTACCCGTACTTGGAACTCTTGCGGAAATAAACACAAAAACATGATTCTTTATGCAAGTTTTCGGATCAAAACAAGACTTTCCTTGAAGAACACATGAATGTCATTTTCTCTTTTTAAAATCGAACTTCAAAACGATGCATGGCTTACAAATCATTTTCAATCATGCAATGCAATAACATAAACGTAAAGAACATCATGAGCAGATCAAGAATCTAACCTTAGAACGCGGATCTAACGGTTGGATCTCTAGGAATCAAGCTTGAAGATCTACTTCCTCACTCTAAAACTCCTTCTTCCTCCTAGAGTTTCTCTCTCTACAAGACAAGGTTATGATACTAAATGATAGTTTTCTATACCCGGTTCTGGGGTTAACCCTCTGCTGGGACACATGGCGGCGACTGGTTGGGTTCTTCCTGAAAAGGTGGCTGACAGACCAGACAAAGCATGGTGGAAGGGTGTTCAACAAGCAAAACGGTATGGGCTCTCTGACGGGGCAATGACATCGGCTAACAACAAGGCGTATCTAACACGCTATACGGAATGGCACTCCGGCAAGGGGTGACATCGGCTAACAAAGGACCTCGGCAACTAAGGTGACAATGACCTCGGCTAGGAAGGACAACACTTGACTAAGCTGTGCCACATCTTGGCCTAGATGCGCCACACCTCGGCCTAGGTCGTACCACTCCAGGACGAGATCGCTTGGGTGCAAGGTAACATCTCGGCTAATGTGTTCAAGGCAAGGACGGAGGTCAACAAGGGGTTCCAAGATACTACTACTAGACTAAGGATGACCTCGGCTTGGAATAACATCGGCTAGTATAACTCAGGCAAGGCGTGACCTAAGTTTCACATCAAGGAAGGAACAAGACAAGCATACTACACTTAGACATATCACAAGGCTTCAAAACAAGGCATGGATCACATTAGCTCAAGCGAAACAAATCACAACACACACATGCAAGCTTAACAAGTCATAATCATACAGATGCTCATGAACATGACGAGAACACAAAATGTGGGTTCCTACAAATTTGCTGAGCAATTTATTGAGAATTTACTGTGAATTTAATGAGTAATTTACTCATAATTTGTTGAGAATTTTCATAGAATTTATTGAAAATTTTCAGAGTAATTTACTTTGAATTTATTGAGTAATTCACCAATAATTAACTGAGTAATTTATAGAGAATTTATTGAAAATTTAACGGATAATTTATTGAGAATTTACTGAGTAATTTGCTAAGTAATTTTTTTAAAAAAATATATGAATTTACTGAGTAATTTACCAAGAATTTATACAAAATTTTCTGAGAATTTACTCATAATTTACTGAGTAATTCTTAAAAAAATTTCTAATGATTTTCTAAGAATTTACACAGAATTTTATAAGAATTTACCGAATAATTTTCTAAGAATTTTTCGTGTAATTTATTGAGAATTTTACTGAGTAACTTAATGAGAATTTACTGAGTAATTTACTAAGAATCTACGGATAATTTACTGAATAATTTATTTAGAATTTATTGCGAATTGACTATGAAATTTACTGATAAATTGTTAAGTTCTTCACTGGGTGGAAATTACTAAGTAATTTATTTGGAAATTACTAAGTAATTTATTGAGAATTCACTGAGTAAGTTACTAAGAATTTATTGATAATTTACTTAGACTTTATGGATTAATTTATTGAGAATTTACTAAGTAATTTACTTAGAATTTATTGATTAATTTACTGAGAATTAACAAAGTAATTCACAAATTTTTTTTTTATAATTTTATGAGTAATTTACCAAGAATTTAAACAAAATTTATTGAGAATTTTCTTAGAATTTATTGAAAATTTTCTGAGTAATTTATTTAAAATTTATTAAATAATTTACTGATAATTTACAAAGTAATTTATAAAGAATTTATTGAAAACTTAACGAGTAATTTATTGAGAATTTACTACGAATTTATGGAGTAATTTGCTGAATAATTTACTAACAAATTACTTTGAATTTACCAAGAATTTATATAAAATTTTCTGAGAATCTATTGAGTAATTTACTCATAATTTACTGATTAATTCACAAAAAAAAATTCTTTTAATTTTTTGTGAATTTACTCAGAATTTTCTGATAAATTACTAAGAATTTGCTGAATAATTTATAGAGAATTTTACGTGTAATTTACTGAGAAATTTCCTGAGTAATTTAGTGAGAATTAACTAAGTAATTTACAGAGAATTTATCTAGTAATTTACTAATAAATTACTGAATGATTCACTCATTAATTTACTTGTAATTTATTGACAATTTAAGGAGTAATTTATTGAGAATTTACTCAGTAATTTTTTTAGAATTTATTAAATAATTTACTAAGAATTTATAGATAATTTACTGCGTTATTTTCTTGGAATTTACAGAGTAATTTTCTAATAATTTGCTAAGTAATTTACTAAGTAATTGACTTAGAATTTTTTGAGAACTTATCAATAATTAACTGAGTAATTTAAAGAGAATTTATTGAGAATTTACCGAGTAATTTACTGGGAATGTACTTAGTAATTTAGTGAGAATTTACTAAGTAATTTACTGAGTAATTTACAGAGAATTTTCCAATAATTTACTGAGTAATTTACATAGAATTTATCGAGTAATTTACTGATAAATTACTGAATGATTCACTCATTAATTTACTTGTAATTTACTGAGAATTTAAGAAGTAACTTATTGAGAATTTACTCAGTAATTTATTTAGAATTTATTAAATAATTTATTAAGAATTTACAGATAATTTACTGCATTATTTTCTTGGAATTTACAGAGTAATTTTCTAATAATTTATTGAGTAATTTACTAAGTAATTGACTCAGAATTTTTTGAGAACTTATCGATAATTAACTGAGTAATTTATAGAGAATTTACCGAGTAATTTACTGGAATTTACTTAGTAATTTACAGATAAATTTAGTGAGTAATTCACCGAATAATTTGCTATGAATTTACTTTGTAATTTATTTAGAATTTACTCAGCAAATTACTAAGAGTTTATTGAGAATTTACTGAGAATTTGTTGAGTAATTTTCTAGGAACTTACCAATCATTTATAAAGCAATTTACTGAGTAATTTATTGAGAATTTACTGTGAACTTAATGAGTAATTTACTCATAATTTATTGAGAATTTTCTTAGAATTTATTGAGTAATTCACAGATAATTAACTGAGTAATTTATAGAGAATTTATTGAAAATTTAACAGATAATTTATTGAGAATTTACAGAGTAATTTGCTAAGTAATGTTTTAAAAAATTTCTGTGAATTTACTGAGTAATTTACCAAAAATTTATACAAAATTTTCTTAGAATTGACTCATAATTTATTGAGTAATTCACAAAAAAATTTCTAATGATTTTCTAAGAATTTACACAGAATTTTCTAATAATTTACTAAGAATTTACTGAATAATTTTCAGAGAATTTTGCGTGTAATTTATTGAGAATTTTACTGAGTAATTTAATGAGAATTTACCGAGTAATTTACTAAGAATCTACCGAAAATTTACTGAGTAATTTATTGAGAATTTACTGCGAATTGACTTAGAAATTTACTGATAAATTGTTAAGTTCTTCATTGGGTAATTTAGTTGGAAATTACTAAATAATTTATTGAGAATTTACTGAGTAAGTTACTAAGAATTTATTGATAATTTACTTAGACTTTATGGATTAATTTATTGAGAATTTAGTAAGTAATTTACTTAGAATTTATTGAATAATTTACTGAGAATTTATAAAGTAATTTACTGAGAATTTACAGGAAATTCACTAATTAATGTTCGAATAATTTACTGAGAATTAACAAAGTAATTCATGAATTTTTTTTTTGATAATTTTATGAGTAATTGACCAAGAATTTATACAGAATTTATTGAGAATTTTTTAGAATTTATTGAAAATTTTCTGAGCAATTTATTTACAATTTATTAAATAATTTATTGAAAATTTATAGATAATTTACAAAGTAATTTATAGAGAATTTATTGAAAACTTAACGAGTAATTTATTGAGAATTTACTACGAATTTATGGAGTAATTTGCTGAATAATTTACTAAGAAATTACTTTGAATTTACCAAGAATTTATATAGAATTTTATGAGAATTTATTGAGTAATTTACTCATAATTTATTGATTAATTCACAAAAAAAAAATTCTTGTAATTTTTTGTGAATTTACTCAGAATTTTCTGATAAATTACTAAGAATTTGCTGAATAATTTATAGAGAGTTTTACGTGTAATTTAGTGAGATTTTACTAAGTAATTTACTGAGTAATTTACAGAGAATTTATCAATAATTTACTGAGTAATTTATAGAAAATTTATCTAGTAATTTACTGATAAATTACTAAATGATTCACTCATTAATTTGCTTGTAATTTACTGAGAATTTAAGGAGTAATTTATTGAGAATTTACTCAATAATTTATTTAGAATTTATTAAATAATTTACTAAGAATTTACAGATAATTTACTGCGTTATTTTTTCGAAATTTACAGAGTAATTTTCTAATAATTTACTAAGTAATTTACTCAGAATTTTTTGCGAACTTATCGATAATTAACTGAGTAATTTACAGAGAATTTATTGAGAATTTACCGAGTAATTTACTGGGAATTTACTTAGTAATTTACAGAAAAATTTAGTGAGTAATTCACCGAATAATTTACTCAGTAAATTACTAAGAGTTTATTGAGAATTTGTTGAGTAATTTTCTTGGAACTTTGCAATCATTTATGAAGCAATTTACTGAGTAATTTGCTGAGTAATTTATTGAGAATTTACTGTGAATTTAATGAGTAATTTACTCATAATTTATTGAGAATTTTCTTACAATTTATTGAGTAATTCGCCGATAATTAACTGAGTAATTTATAGAGAATTTATTGAAAATTTAACGAATAATTTATTGAGAATTTACAGAGTAATTTGCTGAGTAATGTTTTAAAAAATTTCTGCGAATTTACTGAGTAATTTACAGAGAATTTACCAATAATTTACTGATAAATTACTGAATGATTCACTCATTAATTTACTTGTAATTTACTGAGAATTTAAGAAGTAATTTATTGAGAATTTACTCAGTAATTTATTTAGAATTTATTAAATAATTTACTAAGAATTTACAGATAATTTACTACGTTATTTTCTTGGAATTTACAGAGTAATTTTCTAATAATTTACTGAGTAATTTACTAAGTAATTGACTCATAATTTTTTGAGAACTTATCGATAATCAATTGAATAATTTACAGAGAATTTATTGAGAATTTACCGAGTAATTTACTGGGAATTTACTTAGTAATTTACAGATAAATTTAGTGAGTAATTCATCGATTAATTTACTATGAATTTACTTAGTAATTTATTTAGAATTTACTCAGTAAATTACTAAGAGTTTATTGAGAATTTACTGAGAATTTGTTGAGTAATTTTCTAGGAACTTAGCAATCATTTATGTAGCAATTTACTCAGTAATTTGCTCAGTAATTTATTGAGAATTTACTGTGAATTTAATGAGTAATTTACTCAAAATTTATTGAGAATTTTCTTAGAATTTATTGAGTAATTCACCGATAATTAACTGAGTAATTTATAGAGAATTTATTGAAAATTTAACGAATAATTTATTGAGAATTTACAGTGTAATTTGCAGAGTAATGTTTTAAAAAATTTCTGTGAATTTACTGAGTAATTTACCAAGAATTTATACAAAATTTTCTGAGAATTTACTCATAATTTATTGAGTAATTCACAAAAAAATTTCTAATGATTTTTTAAGAATTCACACAGAATTTTCTAATAATTTACTGAGTAATTTATTGAGAATTTACTGCGAATTGACTAAGAAATTTACTGATAAATTGTTAAGTTCTTCACTGGGTAATTTAGTTGGAAATTACTAAATAATTTATTGAGAATTTACTGAGTAAGTTACTAAGAATTTATTGATAATTTACTTAGACTTTATGGATTAATTTATTGAGAATTTAGTAAGTAATTTACTTAGAATTTATTGAATAATTTACTGAGAATTTATAAAGTTTTTACTAAGAATTTATAAAGTAATTTACAGAGAATTTATAGGAAATTCACTAATTAATGTTCGAATAATTTACTGAGAATTAACAAAGTAATTCACGATTTTTTTTTTGATAATTTTATGAGTAATTTACCAAGAATTTATACAGAATTTATTGAGAATTTTCTTAGAATTTATTGAAAATTTTCTGAGCAATTTATTTACAATTTATTAAATAATTTACTGAAAATTTACAGATAATTTACAAAGTAATTTATAGAGAATTTATTGAAAACTTAACGAGTAATTTATTGAGAATTTACTACAAATTTATGGAGTAATTTGCTGGATAATTTACTAAGAAATTACTTTGAATTTACCAAGAATTTATATAGAATTTTCTGAGAATTTGTTAAGTAATTTACTCATAATTTACTGATTAATTCACACAAAAAAATTCTTGTAATTTTTTGTGAATTTACTTAGAATTTTCTGGTAAATTACTAAGAATTTGCTGAATAATTTATAGAGAATTTTACGTGTAATTTAGTGAGAATTTACTAAGTAATTTACTGAGTAATTTACAGAGAATTTACCAATAATTTACTGAGTAATTTACAGAGAATTTATCTAGTAATTTACTAATAAATTACTGAATGATTCACTCATTAATTTACTTGTAATTTATTGAGAATTTAAGGAGTAATTTATTGAGAATTTACTCAGTAATTTATTTAGAATTTATTAAATAATTTACTAAGAATTTACAGATAATTTACTGCGTTATTTTCTCGGAATTTACAGAGTAATTTTCTAATAATTTACTGAGTAATTTACTAAGTAATTGACTCAGAATTGTTTGAGAACTTATCGATAATTAACTGAGTAATTTACAGAGAATTTATTGAGAATTTACCGAGTAATTTTCTGGGAATTTACTTAGTAATTTACAGATAAATTTAGTGAGTAATTCATCGAATAATTTACTATGAATTTACTTAGTAATTTATTTAGAATTTACTCAGTAAATTACTAAGAGTTTATTGAGAATTTACTGAGAATTTGTTGAGTAATTTTCTAGGATCTTAGCAATCATTTAGTTCCACTTTCCTGCCTTGGGTTGCTGGAACTACCAACATTCTCTTTCTTCTTGGCACCAAACTGTGCTCGGCGATTGTCATAACTCTGCCTCTTCCTCTGGCTCTCTCCCGAACTCTGGTATCTGTTCAAGTTAGCTTCGGCCAGAATGGCTTTGTCCAACACTCCGGCGTAAGTCGGCATGTTGAGCATGTTAACCCGATCTTGTATCGGTCTACGAAGCCCACTTTCGAACTTCCTAGCCTTTATATATTCATCATTGACCATGTGAGGTGCGTACCTTGCCAACTCGGTAAAGGCATGGTCATGTTCAGCTACTGTTCTATTGCCTTGCGTCAAAGTCTGAAATTCGGTAGCCTTGCGATTTCGAACACTTAAGGGAAAATGCTTGGTGTAAAACAACTCCAAAAATCGGGTCCAGGTCAAGTCTGGATTGCCTTCTCGAACCATCATCCACCATCTGCGGGCGTCGTCATCTAGTGTAAAAGCTGCTAATGTCACCTTTTGGGTGTCGGTGCTAGGAAAGATCTCGAACAGCTTTTCCATTTCCAAAACCCACGCTTCGGCCTTCATCGGCTTTATACCCCCTTGGAATCTTGGTGGCTTCATTTTCTTGAACTCCCTGATCAGAGCTATCGTGCCGTCCCCATATAAGGCTGGCTGTGGGGGCACTTGTGGTACTGGAGGAGGTGGAGGTGGAGGTGGAACTGCATTTCGGCCGTTTGTTTGCTCGGCCTGAGTCGAGGTAGCACTAGCATACTGCTGTCTGGTCTGCCTTAACTCGCAAGCCAAACCTTCAACCAACCTCTCCAGTCTGTCTAATCTGTCCTCGGGCTGATCTCGGCCAACTGGAGGTCTACCTCTCCTCATGATGCTATGAGTATGCGGAGTGCGACTTTAAAACAAAATAAACAAATAAACACGCAGGCAGTAACAATTAAGCATGTCGAGATGATGCACACCTTGTCCACATAGCAAGCAATATGATGCAATCCTATCATCCTTCTAAGGGGAAATCCTATGCTCTTTAGGACTCAAAGTGTGTGAATAATGTATACTAAGGAACTTGTGCTCTGATACCATTCTGTCACGACCCCAAACCGCCCCTAGTAGTTTGGTGCCGTGATGGCCAGTAATCCGGGATTACCGAAGGCCAACTTTCAAAATTCACACACAATAGAGTATAAATATACAGGGCTCACAAGTACGGAAGCAATACATACAAAACAGATTAGTCCATAAGAGTTGTGCATAAGTCAAATGAAATAGCAACCATCTGCATATGGGTTACAACTTAATTACAAATGAAGCAAAGTACAAATTACATCTTACATTTTAACAAAGGGCTTCACAAGCCGACACAAACAAAATACACGAACTACAGGTTAAGGAACATAGTCTGCCTGATTGCCGACATCCTCGTTGCCGACATAACATACATACAAAACACACATCTTGATCAAAAGGTTTCTCAAGCCGACGTGTACGAAATACAAATATTACAAGTCGAGAAGAATGATTTTCAAGACTGCCGACATAATTACAAGTCAAGCCGGCATGACAAAAATCCAAAACAAGCTCGCGAATCACATCTAGGCGTCACCGCCTTCTTGCTCATCACCTACATATATATAGAGAGGGTGAGCTTGGATATTCAGTGAATGGTATAGATAATAAAGGCGTTTGCATGAATAATAGCCGAAGTCTTTTCAAAACGATACATATCAAAACTTTATATAACAAGGGATGGACCTCGTCCATCTAACAAATCTTCAAAGCTTCAAGGGATGCTTACTAGCATCAACATATTACCAATGATAACATTCCGGCAAACATATCCACGCGGTAAACTGTCAGTGGCAAAACAAGACAAAATAAGGGAGACATCTCAAACAAGGGTGCTACAAAAGTTTAGAGTCCTCTAGCACAAGGGACCTATGTTACAAAGGCTCGTAGCCTTTTAACACGAGAGTGCTGCGAAAGTTTAGAGTCCTCCAGCACAAGGGACTTTCAAGACAAGATGTGCTGCGAAAGTTTAGAGTCCTCCAGCACAAGGGACTTTCAATCGAGATGTGCTGCGAAAGTTTAGAGTCCTCCAGCACAAGGGACTTTCCGTGAAGATCATCAAAACAAGATCATGCTTGATATACAAAATAGGGACAATTATTCATGCTTAACAAATACTTTCAAAACAAAGCAAAGCAAAGTCTTTATCAAAACATATAACATAGCTTTATTAAAAATACCACTCACCTAGTTCGTCAAACGTCGGGGTCAAAGCAAGTCTCAGTCCTACAAACACATGGCAAGGTCTATTGAATGCACTACTCAAAACAAGTCTAGCATGCATGCAAATGACCTCGGCATTCTTCAAAAACTAAGTCAAATCAAATCAAAACACCGTTTCTTATTTCTGGAAAACATGCTGGGCAACTACCAGGTCTAGGCCGAGGTCCCATACCTCCTTGCCGAGGTGTGGCCCCGACGGCCACATTCAAAAGCGAAGTCGGGAAAATCTGGGTTTCCCTCTTGATAAACATGAAGAACATGAGCATGAAGAACATGAACATGGGGAAGATGAATGCAAAGATCAAAACTTGCTATTACGAAAGTTGAGATTTCATGCTATGAATTAAAAAACATGGACCTGGGTACCCATACTCAAGGATCTTATCAAAACAAACACAAAGACATGAGCCTTAATGCAAACTTTCGGATCAAATGAGGTTTTTCTTCAAGAACACGTGAAAACCATTTTCTCTTTCTAAAACCAACTTTAAATCAATGCATGACGTGCCGAACAGGTTTGATCGTGCAATGCAGCTAGATGATCAATAAGAACAACAAGAATAGGTTAAGATTCTAACCTCAAAACTCAAATCTAACGGTTCAAGCTCCAACGATCAAACGTGGAAGTTCACTTTCTCTTGCTCAAACTTCTCCTTCTTCTTCCTAGAGTCTCTCTCTCTAAAAGGCAAGATTTGATACAAAATGATATGTTTTTCACGACAGTCACTGACTTAATCCCTCAGTTGGGACACGTGGCACCGGCTGGTTGGCTCTACTCGAAAAGGTGACTGACTGATTAGACAAGACCATGACAAAGTGTATTCAACAAGCTAAACAGCAAGAGCACTCCGGCAAGTAACGACATCGGCTAACAACAAGACTCCGGCAAGCAAGTGGCAAGGACATCGGCTTGGAAGGACAACACTTGACTAAGCTGTGCCACACCTTGGCCTAGATGTGCCATACCTCGGTCTAGGTCATACCATTGCAGGAACAAAATCGCTAGTGCAAGGATCAAGGATCTAGCACGCCTAGATATTAATATCTCGGCCTAGATGATGCACATCTCGGCCTAGGCGACACGCACCTCGGCCTAGATGGTGACATCTCGACCAACATGCCAGGGTAGAGATGAGGTCAACCGATGGGGTTCCAAGATAGTTCTAAGTGGAAAAGGTTTTGAAGGTGTCTAGGCTCAAGATAACCTCGGTAACACACCAAGCAAGAACAAAGCATGCAAGCAACATTCGGGCAAAACAAGACAAGATTTACAAATGCACATATCAAAACAAGATCATACATAAATGCATGCAAGTGTGACTAAGTTGAAATGAGGGTTGTTACATCCTACGCCCCTTAAAGAAGTTTGGTCCCCAAACTTGAGTTACCTTGTTCCAAAAACAATTCTGGATGTCGGACGTTCATTTCCTCTTCCATTTCCCATGTAGCATCCTCACCATAATGCTCCTTCCATTCAACTTTTACCATTGGTATCGACTTACTTCTCAACTGTTTCACCTACCTATCGACAATCCGTATCGGCTTCTCTTCGTAGCCTAAATCTTCATTAATTACAATTCCAAAATAGTCGATTACATGTAGCGGATCTCGAATATACTTTCTCAACATCGAAACATGAAATATATTATGGACTTGGCTCAATCCTGGCAGCAAGGCAAGTCTGTAGGCAGCGAGGTTAACCTTCTCAAGAATTTCAAAAGGCCCGATGTAATGGGGTGCTAACTTACCCTTCTTCCCAAATCTTGTAACTCCTTTCATCGGCAAAATCTTTAGGAACACGTGGTCCCCGACTTCAAATTCCAACTCTCTTCTTCTCTGGTCGGCATAACTTTTCTGTCGACTCTGTGCGGTTTTGACTCTTTGCTGAACGAGCTTAATCTTCTCAGTTGTTACTTGAATCAACTCGGGGCCAAGCAGAGCTTTGTCTCCTACCTCGGTCCAACATATCGGCGACTTGCACTTTCTTCCATACAGTGCTTCATACGGCGCCATGCCAATGCTAGCTTGATAACTGTTGTTGTAGGTAAATTCCACCAAAGGCAAATGTACTCCCCAACTTCCTTGGAGGTCCAATACACATAGTCTAAGCATATCTTCAAGTGTCTGAATCGTCCTCTCTGTTTGCCCATCAGTCTGGGGATGAAAAGCTGTGCTAAACCTTAACTCGGCTCCGAAAGCTCTTTGTAGGCTCTGCCAAAATCTGGAAACCAACTTCGGATCTCGGTCTGACATAATTGACACCGGCACTCCATGAAGTCTAACAATCTCATTCACATACAACAAAGCAAGTTTATCAGCGTTGAAGGTGGCCTTAACAGGCAAGAAGTGTGCTGACTTAGTTAGTCTATCCATAATAACCCAAATCGAATCCATACCCCTTTGTGTCTTCGGAAAACCAACCACAAAGTCCATGGAGATGTGCTCCCATTTCCACTCAGGAATCGGTACAGGTTGAAGAAGTCCTGCTGGCCTTTGATGTTCTGCTTTCACTTGTTGACAACACAAGCACTGCGACACGAATTCGGCTATTTCTCCTTTCATATTCAGCCATCAAAACGTCTGCTTCACATCCTGATACATTTTGGTGTTCCCTGGGTGAACAGCAAACTTGGAACCATGAGCTTCCTGTAAAATTTTCCTTTTCAACTCTGGGATGTCGGCCACACACAATCCTCCTTCAAACTTGAGCACTTGATTTTCTATGGTGTACCCTGATCTCGGCTTTGTGACAATCTCATCGGCTACCTTCTTGAAGAATTCATCCTCCATTTGTCTTGTCTTTACTTCCTCAACAATAGTCGGCTCCACTGAGATCATGGTTAGACATGCCAAATTTCCAACCACCTTTCTGCTCAAAACGTCGGCTACGGTGTTAGCTTTACCTGGATGATATTGAATCTGCATATCGTAGTCTTTCAACAACTCAAGCCATCTTCTCTGCCTCATATTCAATTCCTTCTGAGTGAACAAGTACTTTAAGCTCTTATAATCCGTAAAAACCTGACAAGAAGCTCCATACAAGTAGTGGCGCCAAATCTTCAAAGCAAATACCACGGCTGCTAATTCTAAATCATGGGTGGGGTAGTTCTTTTCATGTGACTCTAACTGACGAGATGCATATGCTATAACCCTACCTTTTTGCATTAATACACAGCCCAGACCCTTATGCGAAGCATCACTGTAAACATGAAACTCTTCATTGCCTGATGGTAGTACCAGAATTGGTGCTGCGACTAACCTCGTCTTCAACTCCTGGAAGGCTGCTTCTCTATCCTTAGTCCATTCGTAAGCCACTCCCTTCTTAGTCAATTGTGTCAACGGAATTGCAATCCTTGAGAAATCCTTTACGAACTTTCTGTAATAACCAGCCAATCCCAGAAAGCTACGAACCTTGGACACATTAACTGGCCTCGGCCAATTCACAACGGCTTCAATTTTACTAGGATTGACCGAAATACCCTCTTCATTAATCACATGACCCAAAAATGAAATAGTGGTAAGCCAAAACTCACACTTGTTAAATTTAGCATACAATTTCCGATCCCTCAAAGTCTGTAAGGTAAGTCTCAAATGATCCTCGTGCTCAGTCTTACTCTTAGAGTAGATCAATATATCATCGATGAAGACAACCACAAACTCGTCTAGATATGGTTTAAAAACTCTGTTCATCAAATCCATAAAAGCTGCAGGGGCATTGGTCACTCCAAATGGCATTACTAAAAACTCGTAGTGGCCATACCTCATCCGAAAAGCGGTCTTCTCAACATCCTCGGCTTTAACCTTAAGCTAATGATAACCCGACCTATGGTCAATTTTGGAAAAGACTCGTGCTCCTTGTAACTGATCAAACAAATCGTCTATCCTCGGCAATGGGTACTTATTCTTGATGGTTACCTTATTCAGCTCCCGGTAATCAATACAAAGACGAAGTGTTCCATCCTTCTTCTTAACAAACAAGGCGGGTGCTCCCCAAGGTGAAGTGCTTAGCCTAATAAAACCCTTATCTAGCAACTCTTGCAGTTGGAGTTTCAATTCCTTAAGCTCGGCGGGGGCCATCCTATAGGGTGTTTTAGAGATGGGCTGGGTTCCCGATATGATGTCAACAGTAAACTCTACCTCTCTATCAACTAAGTGACTAGGAAGATCATTTGGAAAGACGTCAGGAAATTCATTGACCACTGGGACGTCGGCTAACTCAACACTTCCATTCAAATTACTTAATATGCTACACAGATAACCTTGACACCCTTTTTGGATCAACCTATAGGCTTTCATGGATGAAATTAAGTAAGGTGGGGATACTACACCTTTTCCCTGAAACGTGACCTCGGCGAAGTTTGGGGGCTTTAATGTGACACTCTTAGAAACACAATTTATAGATGGGTGATTTGCCACTAACCAATCCATCCCCAATATAACATCAAATTGAGTTATGTCCAATGGCATTAAATCAGCTAACAATTCAACATTCTCAATCACAACAACACATGCTCGATAGATGGATGCAACATTCATAGATCTCCCAAATGGAGTAGATACAGAAAACATATAATCAAGGGGTTCTAGTTTCCTATTAATCTTCTTGGCAAACTTAGCAGAAATGAATGAATGCATAGAACCCGAATCAATCAATACAAATGCATTTTGAGAGCAAATTGGAAGTATACCTGACACCACTGTCTCAGCATTCTGAGTGTCTCCTGATACCAGTGCAAAAACTTTGCCTTGCCTCATCCGTCCTTTCCCAACGTTACCCTTTTGTACGGAACCCGAGGTATTCTCATCTTTCTTACCTTCATCAGCCCTTGTCTTTGGATAGTCCCTCACAAAATGACCTATTTCACCACATTCGTAACAAGCCCCAGACGCCCGACGACAGACCCCGAAATGTGGCTTCCCATAACTGGAACAGGTCGGCTTAGTTCCACTTTCCTGCCTTGGGTTGCTGGAACTGCCAACATTCACTTTCTTCTTGGTACCAAACTGTGCTCGGTGATTGTCATAACTCTGCCTCTTCCTCTGGCTCTCTCCCGAACTCTGGTATCTGTTCAAGTTAGCTTCGGCCAGAATGGCTTTGTCCAACACTTCGGCGTAAGTCGGCATGTTGAGCATGTTAACCCGGTCTTGTATCGGTCCACGGAGCCCATTTTCGAACTTCCTAGCCTTCATATATTCATCATTGACCATGTGGGGTGCGTACCTTGCCAACTCGGTAAAGGCACGGTCATATTCAGCTACTGTTCTATTGCCTTGCGTCAAAGTCTGAAATTCGGTAGCCTTGCGGTTCCGAACACTTAAGGGAAAATGCTTGGTGTAAAACAACTCCAAAAATCGGGTCCAGGTCAAGTCTGGATTGCCTTCTCGAACCATCATCCACCATCTACGGGCGTCGTCATCTAGTGTAAAAGCTGCTAATGTCACCTTCTGGGTGTCGGTGCTGGGAAAGATCTCGAACAGCTTTTCCATTTCCAAAACCCACGCTTCGGCCTTCATCGACTCTATACCTCCTTGGAATCTTGGTGGCTTCATTTTCTTGAACTCCTTGATCAGAGCTATCGTGCCGTCCCCATATAAGGCTGGCTGTGGGAGCACTTATGGTACTAGAGGAGGTGGAGGTGGAGGCAGAACTGCATTTCGGCCGTTTGTCTGCTCGGCCTGAGTCGAGGTAGCACTGGCGTACTGCTGTCTGGTCTGCCTTAACTCGCGGGCCAAACCTTCAACCAACCTCTTCAGTCTGTCTAATCTGTCCTCGGGCTGATCTCGGCCAACTGGAGGTCTACCTCTCCTCATGATGCTATGAGTATGCGGAGTGCGACTTTAAAACAAAATAAACAAATAAACACGTAGGCAGTAACAATTAAGCATGCCGAGATGATGCACACCTTGTCCACATAGCAAGTAATATGATGCAATCCTATCATCCTTCTAAGGGGAAATCCTATGCTCTTTAGGACTCAAAGTGTGTGAATAACGTATACTAAGGAACTTATGCTTTGATACCATATTCTGATAAATTCGTAGTAAATTCTCAATAAATAATTTACTGAAAATTTACAGATAATTTACAAAGTAATTTATAGAGAATTTATTGAAAACTTAACGAGTAATTTGTTGAGAATTTACTACGAATTTATGGAGTAATTTGCTGAATAATTTACTAAGAAATTACTTTGAATTTACCAAGAATTTATATAGAATTTTCGGAGAATTTATTGAGTAATTTACTCATTATTTACTGATTAATTCACAAAAAAATTCTTGTAATTTTTTGTGAATTTACTCAGAATTTTCTGATAAATTACTAAGAATTTGCTGAATAATTTATAGAGAATTTTACGTGTAATTTACTGAGAAATTTCCTGAGTAATTTAGTGAGAATTTACTAAGTAATTTACTGAGTAATTTACAGAGAATTTACCAATAATTTACTGAGTAATTTACAGAAAATTTATCTAGTAATTTACTGATAAATTACTGAATGATTCACTCATTAATTTACTTGTAATTTACTGAGAATTTATGGAGTAATTTATTGAGAATTTACTCAGTAATTTATTTAGAATTTATTAAATAATTTACTAAGAATTTACAGATAATTTACTGCGTTATTTTCTCAAAATTTACAGAGTAATTTTCTAATAATTTACTGAGTAATTTACTAAGTAATTGACTCAGAATTTTTTGAGAACTTATCGATAATTAACTGAGTAATTTACAGAGAATTTATTGAGAATTTACCCAGTAATTTACTGGGAATTTACTTAGTAATTTACAGATAAATTTAGTGAGTAATTCACCGAATAATTTACTATGAATTTACTTAGTAATTTATTTAGAATTTACTCAGTAAATTACTAAGAGTTTATTGAGTATTTACTGAGAATTTGTTGAGTTATTTTCTAGGAACTTACCAATCATTTATGAAGCAATTTACTGAGTAATTTATTGATAATTTACTGTGAACTTAATGAGTAATTTACTCATAATTTATTGAGAATTTTCTTAGAATTTATTGAGTAATTCACCGATAATTAACTGAGTAATTTATAGAGAATTTATTGAAAATTTAACGGATAATTTATTGAGAATTTACAGAGTAATTTGCTGAGTAATGTTTTAAAAAATTTCTATAAATTTACTGAGTAATTTACCAAGAATTTATACAAAATTTTCTAAGAATTTACTCATAATTTACTGAGTAATTCACAAAAAAATTTCTAATGATTTTCTAAGAATTTACACAGAATTTTCTAATAATTTACTGAATAATTTTCGGAGAATTTTGCGTGTAATTTATTGAGAATTTTACTGAGTAATTTAATGAGAATTTACTGAGTAATTTACTAAGGATCTACCGATAATTTACTGGGTAATTTATTGAGAATTTACTGCGAATTGACTAAGAAATTTAATGATAAATTGTAAAGTTTTTCACTGGGTAATTTAGTTGGAAATTACTAAATAATTTATTGAGAATTTATTGGGTAAGTTACTAAGAATTTATTGATAATTTACTTAGACTTTATGGATTAATTTATTGAGAATTTAGTAAGTAATTTACTTAGATCTTATTGAATAATTTACTGAGAATTTATAAAGTAATTTACTGAGAATTTACAGGAAATTCACTAATTAATGTTCAAATAATTTACTCAGAATTAACAAAGTAATTCACGAATTTCTTCTTTGATAATTTTATGAGTAATTCACCAAGAATTTATACAGAATTTATTTAGAATTTTCTTAGAATTTATTGAAAATTTTTAGAGCAATTTATTGAATAATTTACTGAAAATTTACAGATAATTTACAAAGTAATTCATAGAGAATTTATTGAAAACTTAACGAGTAATTTATTGAGAATTTACTATGAATTTATGGAGTAATTTGTTGAATAATTTACTAAGAAATTACTTTGAATTTACCAAGAATTTATATAGAATTTTTTGAGAATTTATTGAGTAATTTACTCATAATTTACTGATTAATTCACAAAAAAAAATTCTTGTAATTTTTTGTGAATTTACTCAGAATTTTCTGATAAATTACTAAGAATTTGCTGAATAATTTATAGAGAATTTTACGTGTAATTTACTGAGAAATTTCCTGAATAATTTAATGAAAATTTACTAAGTAATTTACTGAGTAATTTATAGAGAATTTACCAATAATTTACTGAGTAATTTACAGAGAATTTATCTAGTAATTTACTGATAAATTACTGAATGATTCACTCAATAATTTACTTGTAATTTACAGAGAATTTAAGGATTAATTTATTGAGAATTTACTTAGTAATTTATTTAGAATTTATTAAATAATTTACTAAGAATTTATAGATAATTTACTGTGTTATTTTCTTGGAATTTACAGAGTAATTTTCTAATAATTTACTGAGTAATTTACTAAGTAATTGACTCAGAATTTTTTGAGAACTTATCGATAATTAACTGAGTAATTTACAGAGAATTTATTGAGAATTTACCGAGTAATTTACTTAGTAATTTACAGATAAATTTAGTGAGTAATTCACCGAATAATTTACTATGAATTTACTTAGTAATTTATTTAGAATTTACTCAGTAAATTACTAAGAGTTTATTGAGAATTTACTGAGAATTTGTTGAGTAATTTTCTAGGAACTTACCAATCATTTATGAACCAATTTACTGAGTAATTTATTGAGAATTTACTGTGAACTTAATGAGTAATTTACTCATAATTTATTGAGAATTTTCTTAGAATTTATTGAGTAATTCAACGATAATTAACTGAGTAATTTATAGAAAATTTATTGAAAATTTAACGAATAATTTTTTGAGAATTTACAGTGTAATTTGCTGAGTAATGTTTTAAAAAATTTCAGTGAATTTACTGAGTAATTTACCAAGAATTTATACAAAATTTTCTAAGAATTTACTCATAATTTACTGAGTAATTCACAAAAAAAATTCTAATGATTTTCAAAGAATTTACACAGAATTTTCAAATAATTTACTGAGAATTTTGCGTGTAATTTATTGAGAATTTTATTGAGTAATTTAATGAAAATTTACTGAGTAATTTACTAAGAATCTACCGATAATTTACTGAGTAATTTATTGAGAATTTATTGCGAATTAACTAAGAAATTTACTGATAAATTGTTAAGTTCTTCACTGGGTAATTTAGTTGGAAATTACTAAATAATTTATTGAGAATTTACTGAGTAAGTTACTAAAAATTTATTGATAATTTACTTAGACTTTATGGATTAATTTATTGAGAATTTAGTAAGTAATTTACTTAGAATTTATTGAATTATTTACTGAGAATTTATAAAGTAATTTACTGAGAATTTACAGGAAATTCACTAATTAATGTTCAAATAATTTACTGAGTATTAACAAAGTAATTCACGAATTTTTTTTTGATAATTTTCTGAGTAATTCACCAAGAATTTATACAGAATTTATTGTGAATTTTCTTAGAATTTATTGAAAATTTTCTGTGCAATTTATTAAATAATTTACTGAAAATTTACAAATAATTTACAAAGTAATTTATAGAGAATTTATTGAAAACTTAACGAGAAATTTATTGAGAATTTACTACGAATTTATGGGGTAATTTGCTTAATAATTTACTAAGAAATTACTTTGAATTTACCAAGAATTTATATAGAATTTTCTATGAATTTATTGAGTAATTTACTCATAATTTACTGATTAATTCACAAAAAAAAATTCTTGTAATTTTTTGTGAATTTACACAGAATTTTCTGATAAATTACTAAGAATTTGCTGAATAATTTATAGAGAATTTTACGTGTAATTTACTGAGAAATTTCCTGAGTAATTTAGCGAGAATTTACTAAGTAATTTACTGAGTAATTTACAGAGAATTTATCTAGAAATTTACTGATAAATTACTGAATGATTCACTCATTAATTTACTTGAAAATTACTGAGAATTTAAGGAGTAATTTATTGAGAATTTACTTAGTAATTTATTTAGAATTTATTAAATAATTTACTAAGAATTTATAGATAATTTATTGTGTTATTTTCTTGGAATTTACAGAGTAATTTTCTAATAATTTACTGAATAATTTACAAAGTAATTGACTCAGAATTTTTTGAGAACTTATCGATAATTAACTGAGTAATTTACAGAGAATTTATTGAGAATTTACCGAGTAATTTACTGGGAATTTACTTAGTAATTTACAGATAAATTTAGTGAGTAATTCACCGAATAATTTCCTATGAATTTACTTAGTAATTTATTTAGAATTTACTCAGTAAATTACTAAGAGTTTATTGAGAATTTGTTGAGTAATTTTCTAGGAACTTACCAATCATTTATGATGCAATTTACTCAGTAATTTATTGAGAATTTACTGTGAACTTAATGAGTAATTTACTCATAATTTATTGAGAATTTTCTTAGAATTTATTGAGTAATTCACCGATAATTAACTTAGTAATTTATAGAGAATTTATTGAAAATTTAACGGATAATTTATTGAGAATTTACAGAGTAATTTGCTGAGTAATATTTTAAAAAATTTCTGTGAATTTACTGAGTAATTTACCAAGAATTTATACAAAATATTCTAAGAATTTACTCATAATTTACGGAGTAATTCACAAAAAAATTTCTAATGATTTTCTAAGAATTTACACAGAAATTTCTAATAATTTACTGAATAATTTTCTGAGAATTTTGCGTGTAATTTATTGAGAATTTTACTGAGTAATTTAATGAGAATTTACTGAGAAATTTATTGAGAATTTACTGCGAATTGAATAAGAAATTTACTGATAAATTGTTAAGTTCTTCACTGCGTATTTTAGTTGGAAATTACTAAATAATTGATTGAGAATTTACTGAGTAAGTTACTAAGAATTTATTGATAATTTTCTTAGACTTTATGGATTAATTTATTGAGAATTTAGTAAGTAATTTACTTAGAATTTATTGATTAATTTACTGAGAATTTATAAAGTAATTTACTGAGAATTTACAGGAAATTCACTAATTAATGTTTGAATAATTTACTGAGAATTAACAAAGTAATTCACGAATTTTTTTTTTGATAATTTTATGAGTAATTCACCAAGAATTTATACATAATTTATTGAGAATTTTCTTAGATTTTATTGAAAATTTTCTGAGCAATTTATTAAATAATTTACTGAAAATTGACAGATAATTTACAAAGTAATTTATAGAGAATTTATTGAAAACTTAACGAGTAATTTATTGAGAATTTACTACGAATTTATGGAGTAATTTGCTGAATAATTTACTAAGAAATTACTTTGAATTTACCAAGAATTTATATAGAATTTTCTGAGAATTTATTGTGTAATTTACTCGTAATTTACTGATTAATTCACAAAAAAAAATTCCTGTAATTTTTTGTGAATTTACTCAGAATTTTCTGAATAATTTATAGAGAATTTTACGTGTAATTTACTGAGAAATTTCCTGAGTAATTTTGTGAGAATTTACTAAGTAATTTACTGAGTAATTTACAGAGAATTTATCTAGAAATTTACTGATAAATTACTGAATGATTCATTCATTAATTTACTTGTAATTTACTGAAAATTTAAGGAGTAATTTATTGAGAATTTCCACAGTAATTTATTTAGAATTTATGAAATAATTTACTAAGAATTTACAGATAATTTACTGCGTTATTTTTGTGGAATTTATAGAGTAATTTTCTAGTAATTTACTGAGTAATTTACTAAGTAATTGACTCAGAATTTTTTGAGAACATATCGATAATTAACTGAGTAATTTATAGAGAATTTATTGAGAATTTACCGAGTAATTTACTGGGAATTTACTTAGTAATTTACAGATAAATTTAGTGAGTAATTCACCGAATAATTTACTATGAATTTACTTAGTAATTTATTTAGAATTTACTCAGTAAATTACTAAGAGTTTATTGAGAATTTGTTGAGTAATTTTCTAGGAACTTACCAATCATTTATGATGCAATTTACTCAGTAATTTATTGAGAATTTACTGTGAACATAATGAGTAATTTACTCATAATTTATTGAGAATTTTCTTAGAATTTATTGAGTAATTCACCGATAATTAACTGAGTAATTTATAGAGAATTTATTGAAAATTTAACGGATAATTTATTGAGAATTTACAGAGTAATTTGCTGAGTTATGTTTTAAAAAATTTCTGTGAATTTACTGAGTAATTTACCAAAAATTTATACAAAATTTTCTGAAAATTTACTCATAATTTACTGGGTAATTCCCAAAAAAATTTCTAATGATTTTCTAAGAATTTAGACAGAATTTTCTAATAATTTACTGAATAATATTCTGAGAATTTTGGGTGTAATTTATTGAGAATTTTACTGAGTAATTTAATGAGAATTTACTGAGTAATTTACTAAGGATCTACCGATAATTTACTGAGTAATTTATTGAGAATTTACTGCGAATTGACTAAGAAATTTACTGATAAATTGTTAAGTTCTTCACTGGGTAATTTAGTTGGAAATTACTAAATAATTTATTGAGAATTTACTGAGTAAGTTACTAAGAATTTATTGATAATTTACTTAGACTTTATGGATTAATTTATTGAGAATTTAGTAAGTAATTTACTTAGAATTTATTGAATTATGTACTTAGAATTTATAAAGTAATTTACTGGGAATTTATAAAGTAATTTACTGAGAATTTACAGGAAATTCACTAAATAATGTTCGAATAATTTACTGAGAATTAACAAAGTAATTCACGATTTTTTTTTTATAATTTTATGAGTAATTCACCAAGAATTTATACAGAATTTATTGAGAATTTTCTTAGAATTTATTGAAAATTTTCCGAGCAATTTATTAAATAATTTACAAAGTAATTTATAGAGAATTTATTGAAAACTTAACGAGTAATTTATTGAGAATTTACTACGAATTTATGGAGTAATTTTCTGAATAATTTACTAAGAAATTACTTTGAATTTACCAAGAATTTATATAGAATTTTCTGAGAATTTATTGAGTAATTTACTCATAATTTACTAATTAATTCACAAAAAAAATTTTGGTAATTTTCTGTGAATTTACTCAGAATTTTCTGATAAATTACTAAGAATTTGCTGAATAATTTATAGAGAATTTTACGTGTAATTTATTGAGAAATTTCCTGAATAATTTAGTGAGAATTCACTAAGTAATTTACTGAATAATTTACAGAGAATTTATCTATTAATTTACTGATAAATTACTGAATGATTCACTCATTAATTTACTTGTAATTTACTGAGAATTTATGGAGTAATTTATTGAGAATTTACTCAGTAATTTATTTAGAATTTATTAAATAATTTACTAAGAATTTACAGATAATTTACTGCGTTATTTTCTTGGAATTTACAGAGTAATTTTCTAATAATTTACTGAGTAATTTACTAAGTAATTGACTCAGAATTTTTTGAGAACTTATTGATAATTAACTAAGTAATTTACAGAAAATTTATTGAGAATTTACCGAGTAATTTACTGGGAATTTACTTAGTAATTTACAGATAAATTTAGTGAGTAATTCACCGAATAATTTACTATGAATTTACTTAGTAATTTATTTAGAATTTACTCAGTAAATTACTAAGAGTTTATTGAGAATTTACTGAGAATTTGTTGAGTAATTTGTTGAGTAATTTTATAGGAACTTACCAATCATTTATGAAGCAATTTACTGAGTAATTTATTTAAAATTTATTGTGAACTTAATGAGTAATTTACTTATAATTTATTGAGAATTTTCTTATAATTTATTGAGCAATTAGCCGATAATTAATTGAGAAATTTATAGAGAATTTATTGAAAATCTAACGGATAATTTATTGAGAATTTACCGAGTAATTTGCTGAGTAATGTTTTAAAAAATTTCTGTGAATTTACTGAGTAATTTACCAAGAATTTATATAAAATTTTCTGAAAATTTACTCATAATTTACTGAGTAATTCCCAAAAAAAATTCTAATGATTTTCTAAGAATTTGCTCATAATTTTCTAATAATTTACTGAATAATATTCTGAGAATTTTGGGTGTAATTTATTGAGAATTTTACTGAGTAATTTAATGAGAATTTACTGAGTAATTTACTAAGGATCTACCGATAATTTACTGAGTAATTTATTGAGAATTTACTGCGAATTGACTAAGAAATTTACTGATAAATTGTTAAGTTCTTCACTGGGTAATTTAGTTGGAAATTACTAAATAATTTATTTAGAATTTGCTGAGTAAGTTACTAAGAATTTATTGATAATTTACTTAGACTTTATAGATTAATTTATTGAGAATTTAGTACGTAATTTACTTAGAATTTATTGAATAATTTACTGAGAATTTATAAAGTAATTTACTGAGAATTTACAGGAAATTCACTAATTAATGTTCGAATAGTTCACTGAGAATTAACAAAGTAATTCACGAATTTTTTTTTGATAATTTTACGAGTAATTCACTAAGAATTTATACATAATTTATTGAGAATTTTCTTAGAATTTATTGAAAATTTTCTGAGCAATTTATTAAATAATTTACTGAAAATTTACAGATAATTTACAAAGTAATTTATAGAGAATTTATTGAAAACTTAACGAGTAATTTATTGAGAATTTACTACGAATTTATGGAGTAATTTGCTAAATAATTTACTAAGAAATTACTTTGAATTTACCAAGAATTTATATAGAATTTTCTGAGAATTTATTGAGTAATTTACTCATAATTTACAGATTAATTTGCACAAAAAAATTCTTGTAATTTTTTGTGAATTTACTCAGAATTTTCTGATAAATTACTAAGAATTTGCTGAATAATTTACAGAGAATTTTACGTGTAATTTACTGAGAAATTTCCTGAGTAATTTAGTGAGAATTTACTAAGTAATTTACTGAGTAATTTACAGGGAATTTACCAATAATTTACTGAGTAATTTACAGAGAATTTATCTAGTAATTTACTGATAAATTACTGAATGATTCACTCATTAATTTACTTGTAATTTACTAAGAATTTAAGGAGTAATTTATTTAGAATTTATTAAATAATTTACTAAGATATTACAAATAATTTACTGCGTTATTTTCTTGGAATTTACAGAGTAATTTTCTAATAATTTATTGAGTAATTTACAAAGTAATTGACTCAGAATTTTTTGAGAACTTATCGATAATTAACTGAGTAATTTACTGAGAATTTATTGAGAATTTACCGAGTAATTTACTGGGAATTTACTTAGTAATTTACAGATAAATTTAGTGAGTAATTCACCGAATAATTTACTATGAATTTACTTAGTAATTTATTTAGAATTTACTCAGTAAATTACTAAGAGTTTATTGAGAATTTACTGAGAATTTGTTGAGTAATTTTCTAGGAACTTACCAATCATTTATGAAGCAATTTACTGAGTAATTTATTTAGAATTTACTGTGAACTTAATGAGTAATTTACTCATAATTTATTGGGAATTTTCTTAGAATTTATTGTGCAATTAGCCAATAATTAACTGAGAAATTTATAGAGAATTTATTGAAAATTTAACGGATAATTTATTGAGAATTTACAGAGTAATTTGCTGAGTTATGTTTTAAAAAATTTCTGTGAATTTACTGAGTAATTTACCAAAAATTTATACAAAATTTTCTGAAAATTTACTCATAATTTACTGGGTAATTCCCAAAAAAATTTCTAATGATTTTCTAAGAATTTAGACAGAATTTTCTAATAATTTACTGAATAATTTTCTGAGAATTTTGCATGTAATTTATTGGGAATTTTACAAAGTAATTTAATGAGAATTTACTGAGTAATTTACTAAGGATCTACCGATAATTTACTGAGTAATTTATTGAGAATTTACTGCGAATTGACTAAGAAATTTACTGATAAATTGTTAAGTTCTTCACTGGGTAATTTAGTTGGAAATTACTAAATAATTTATTTAGAATTTGCTGAGTAAGTTACTAAGAATTTATTGATAATTTACTTAGACTTTATAGATTAATTTATTGAGAATTTAGTACGTAATTTACTTAGAATTTATTGAATAATTTACTGAGAATTTATAAAGTAATTTACTGAGAATTTACAGGAAATTCACTAATTAATGTTCGAATAATTTACTGAGAATTAACAAAGTAATTCACGAAATTTTTTTTGATAATTTTATGAGTAATTCACCAAGAATTTATACAGAATTTATTGAGAATTTTCTTAGAATTTATTAAAAATTTTCTAAGCAATTTATTTACAATTTATTAAATAATTTACTGAAAATTTACCGATAATTTACAAAGTAATTTATAGAGAATTTATTGAAAACTTAACGAGTAATTTATTGAGAATTTACTATGAATTTATGGAGTAATTTGCTGAATAATTTACTAAGAAATTACTTTGAATTTACTAAGAATTTATATAGAATTTTCTGAGAATTTATTGAGTAATTTACTCATAATTTACTGATTAATTCACACAGAAAAATTCTTGTAATTTTTTGTGAATTTACTCAGAATTTTCTGATAAATTACTAAGAATTTGTTGAATAACTTATAGAGAATTTTACGTGTAATTTACTGAGAAATTTCCTGAGTAATTCAGTGAGAATTAAGTAAGTAATTTACTGAGTAATTTACAGAGAATTTACCCATAATTTACTGAGTAATTTGCAGATAATTTATCGAGTAATTTACTGATAAATTACTGAATAATTCCCTCATTAATTTACTTGTAATTTACTGAGAAATTTACTAAGTAATTGACTTAGAATTTTTTGAGAACTTATCGATAATTAACCGAGTAATTTACAGAGAATTTATTGAGAACTTACAGAGTAATTTACTGGGAATTTACTTAGTAATTTAAAGATAAATTTAGTGAGTAATTCACCGAATAATTTACTATGAATTTACTTAGTAATTTATATAGAATTTACTCAGTAAATTACTAAGAGTTTATTGAGAATTTACTGAGAATTTGTTGAGTAATTTTTTAGGAACTTACCAATCATTTATGAAGCAATTTACTGAGTAATTTACTCATAATTTATTGAGAATTTTCTTAGAATTTATTGAGTAATTCACCGATAATTAACTAAGTAATTTATAAAGAATTTATTGAAAATTTAACGGATGATTTATTGAGAATTTACAGAGTAATTTGCTGAGTAATGTTTTAAAAAATTTCTGTGAATTTACTGAGTAATTTATACAAAATTTTTTGACAATTTACTCATAATTTACTGAGTAATTCCCAAAAAAATTTCTAATGATTTTCTAAGAATTTACATAGAATTTTCTAATAATTTACTAAGAATTTACTGAATAATTTTCTGAGAATTTTTCTGAGCAATTTAATGAGAATTTACTGCGAATTGACTAAGAAATTTACTGATAAATTGTTAAGTTCTTCACTGGGTAATTTAGTTGGAAATTACTAAATAATTTATTGAGAATTTACTGAGTAAGTTACTAAGAATTTATTGATAATTTACTTAGACTTTATGGATTAATTTATTGAGAATTTACTAAGTAATTTACTGAGAATTTATTGAATAATTTACTGAGAATTTACAGGAAACTCACTAATTAATGTTCGAAAAATTTACTGAGAATTAACAAAGTAATTCACGAATTTTTTTTTTTTGATAATTTTATGAGTAATTTACCAAGAATTTATACATAATTTATTGAGAATTTACTTAGACTTTATGGATTAATTTATTGAGAATATACTAAGTAATTTACTGAGAATTTATAAAGTAATTTACTGAGAATTTACAGGAAATTCACTAATTAATGTTCGAATAATTTACTGAGAATTAACAAAGTAATTCACAAATTTTTTTTTTTGATAATTTTATGAGTAATTTACCAAGAATTTATACAGAATTTATTGAGAATTTTCTTAGAATTTATTGAAAATTTTTTGAGCAATTTATTTACAATTTATTAAATAATTTACTGAAAATTTACAGATAATTTACAAAGTAATTTATAGAGAATTTTTTGAAAACTTAATGAGTAATTTATTGAAAATTTACTACGAATTTATGGAGTAATTTGCTGAATAATTTACTAAGAAATTACTTTGAATTTACCCAGAATTTATATAGAATTTTCTGAGAATTTATTGAGTAATTTACTCATAATTTACTGATTAATTCACAAAAAAAAATTCTTCTAATTTTTTGTGAATTTACTCAGAATTTTCTGATAAATTACAAACACTTTGCTGAATAACCTATAGAGAATTTTACGTGTAATTTATTGAGAAATTTCCTGAGTAATTTAGTGTGAATTTACTAAGTAATTTACTGAGTAATTTACAGAGAATTTACCAATAATTTACTGAGTAATTTACAGAGAATTTATGTAGCGACCCTCACCATACTCTTGTCATACTTGCATACATTCGTGCATGATCATGTCTTGATATGTTATTTTGCTAAGCTTTGCCTTGCCTTGTTTTGTCCAAGTACTGCTTGCAAGGTTTTGTTCCTTGCTCGGCATGTAGCCGAGGTCATCTTGAGTTTAGTCCGACCCTGAACCTTTGTACCTTGAAACGTTTTGGAACCGCTTGGTCGATGCCATTTTCACCACGGGCTTGTCGCCGAGGTATTTTGCACTTAGTGATCCTTGTCCATGGGCAGGTATGGCCTAGACCGAGATGTGGCACACCCCGGCCAAGGTGTGGCACAGCTTAGTCAAATGTCGTCCTCCCTAGCCGATGTCTTTGTTATCCTGTTGCCGAAGCTTTGACTTGAGCCGATGTCATTATTGGCCGATGTGTCTTACCCAGCTTGCTGCGTACGCTTTGTCATAGACTTGTCTTATCAATCAATCACCTTTTGAGTTGAGCCAACCCGATAGCGCCACGTGTCCGAGCTGATTGTTAAGACAGCCGGCAGACCTAGAGACAAATCATTTTTTTTTTGTCTCAAATCTTTGCCTTTAGAGAGAGAAGCTCTAGAGAGAAGGGGGAGAAGTTCTTGAGTGAGAATAGATCTTCCAAGCTTGATCTTCGAGGATTGAACCGTTGGATTTGAGCTTCGAGGTAAGAACCTTGATCTACTTTGATTGTTGTTATTGATCATCTAGCTGCATTTCATGATCGGATCTGTTTTGCATGTCATGCATCGATTTGAAGTTGGTTTTGGAAGAGAAAAATAGTATTCATGTGTTTTGAAGAAAAGTCTCGTTTTGATCCGAAAGCTTGAAACAAGAACCATGTTTTTGTGTTTGTTCTTGCATGACCCTCTTGTATGGGTACCCAGGTCCATGTTTTGAACTCATGGCATGAAATCTCAGATTTTGTAACAAGTTATGATCCTTGCATTTGTCTTCTTCATAATCATGTTCTTCATATTCTTCAAAGGGAAACCCAGGTTTTTCCCGACTTTGTTTGTTGAGGCCTTCGGGACCATACCTCGGCGAGGAGGTGTGGGACCTCGGCAAGGACCTGGATGGTACCCAGTGTGTTTACATGAGATGGGAGCAGTGCTTAAACTCCCAACATGTTTTGCTTTGTTATTGACTTGGATCTGGTAAGAATGCCGAGATCATTCGCATGTGTATATAAAGCTCGTTTTGAGAATGTGATTTGCCATGTGATTGTAGGACCTTGATCCTTGCTTTGAGCCTACACCTGGAGAATTAGGTGAGTGGTGCTTTTAATAAAGCTATGTTATACTTGTTTTGTTAAATCTTGCTTTGCTTTGTTTTGACGAGAGTATTTGCTAAGCATGAATGAATAGCCCTGTTTTGATGTATCAAGTATAAGCTTTTTTTTGATGTCATCCTTGAAAAGTCCCTTGTGCTGGAGGACTCAAAACTTTCGCAGCACTAAGTATAAAAGGATACGGTCCTTTCTTGGAAAGACTATAAATGTTAAATCGGGCTACGGGCCTAAGTAACACAAGTTCCATAATGTTAAATCGGGCTACGGGCCTAAGTAACATCAGATCATCGTGTTAAAAGGAGCTACGGGGCTTAAGTAACACAAGTCCCTTGTGCTGGAGGACTATAAACTTTCGCAGTACCTTTAACTAAACGATTACGGATCGTACAGTCCTTGTTTTGCCACTGACGGTTTACCGCGTGGACTTGCTTGTTTTGATTAGCTTGATGTGTTTTGCCGATGTCAGTAAGCATCCCTTGAGATTTGTAAGACTTGATAGATGAATACAGTTCATCCCTTGTTTTGATTAGCTTGATGTGTTTTGCCGATGTCAGTAAGCATCCCTTGAGATTTGTAAGACTTGATAGATGAATACGGTTCATCCCTTGTTTGATAAAGATTTGACGTGTTTGTTCCTGTAAGGATCTCGGCTATATTCATGCAAAACCTTTATTTCTAGTACCATTCACTGAGTATTTGTGCTCACCCCTCTCTATATATATGTAGGTGATGAGCAGGACGTCGGCGACGCCTAGAATGTGTTTTGAAAGCTTGTTTTTGGATCCATGATTATGTCGGCGTTATTTTGCATTCACGTCGGCAAATGTCATTTTTCTTTATGTCGGCAATTCTTGAAAATTATGCTTCTTGGCTTGTGTTCACTGTATTTGGTATATGTTGGCTCGAGAAGCCTTTTGATCAAGATGTAATACGTATTTTGCTTTGTTGTATTCGAGTTTGTAAAAATAGAAAGATGTATGCCATTACATTGGATCTATGCACTGCTCTTACGGACCACTTGTATTTTGATTTATTGCTTCCGCATTTGTGAGCCCCGTTTATCATACTCTGATCTTGTTTCACTTTTGAAGTTGGCCTTCGGTAATTACGGATTACTGGCCATCACGGCACCAAACTACTAGGGGCGGTTTGGGGTCGTGACAGAATGGTATCAGAGCACAAGTTCCTCAGTGTACGTTGTTCACACACTTTGAGTCCTAAAGAGCATAGGATTTTCCTTAGAAAGATGTTAGGTTTGCATCATGTTACTTGCTATTTGAACAAGGTGTGCATTGTCTTGACATGCCTATTTGTTACTTGTCTACGTGGTTATTTGCTTGATTGTTTTAAAGTCATACCCTTGCATGCTCATAGCATTATGAGGAGAGGTAGACCTCCAATTGGCCGGGATCAGCCCGAAGACAGAATGGATAGACTGGAAAGATTAGTTGAAGGTTTGGCCCGCGAGTTGAGGCAAACCAGACAACAGTACGCTAGTGCTACGACGACTCAGGCCGAGCAGACCAACGGCCGAAATGTAGTTCCGCCTCCACCCCCTCCAGTGCCGCAAGTTCCGCCGCAGCCAGCCTTATATGGGGATGGCACAATAGCTTTGATCAGGGAGTTCAAGAAAATGAAACCACCGAGGTTCTCTGGGGGTATAGAGCCGATGATGGCTGGGGCATGGGTTTTGGAAATGGAAAAGTTATTCGAGATCTTTCCTAGCACCGACGCTCAGAAGGTGACGTTGGCAGCTTTCACCTTAGATGATGACGCTCGCAGATGGTGGATGATGGTTCGAGGAAGCAATCCAGATCTGACCTGGACCCGATTCTTAGAGTTGTTCTACAACAAGCACTTCCCAGTAAGTGTTCGAAACCGCAAGGCTACCGAATTTCATACTTTGACGCAAGGCAACCGAACAGTGGCGGAATACGACCGCGCTTTTACTGAATTGGCGAGGTTTGTACCTCACATGGCCAACGATGAATACATGAAGGCCAGGAAATTCGAGAGTGGGCTTCGCGGACCAATCCAAGACCGGGTTAACTTGCATAATATGCCAACTTACGCCGAAGTGTTGGACAAAGCCATTCAGGCTGAAGCTAACCTGAATCGATACCAGAGCTCGAGAGAGAACCAGCGAAAGAGACAAAACTACGACAATTGCCGAGGACAACTGGGCACCAAGAAGAGAACGAACGTGGGCAGTGCTGGTAACCTAAGGCAGGAAGGAAATGCTAAACCGACGTGTTCGGATTGTGGGAAGTCATATTTCGGGGTCTGTCGTCGGACGTCAGGAGCTTGTTATGAGTGTGGCGAAGTGGGTCACTACGTGAAAGATTGTCCTAAGACAAAGGCAGATAACAACAAGAAAGGTGAGAATACCTCGGGTTCCGTCCAGAAGGGTAATGTCGGAAAAGGGCAGATGAGACAGGGCAGAGTATTTGCACTAGTACCAGGGGACACTCAGAATGCTGAGACAGTGGTATCAGGTATGCTTCTAATTTGCTCCCAAAATGCCTATGTGTTGATTGATTCGGGTTCTACGCATTCGTTTGTGTCTGCTAAATTTGCCGAGAAAATTGATAGAGAACTAGAGCCCCTTGATTATATGTTATCTGTGTCTACTCCATCTGGGAGATCTATGATTGTTGCATCCATCTATAGAGCATGTATTGTTGTGATTGAGAATGTGGAATTGCTAGTCGATTTAATGCCTCTAGACATAGCCCATTTTGACGTTATACTGGGAATGGATTGGTTGGTCGCGAATCATGCATCCATTAACTGTGTTTCGAAAAGTGTCACACTGAGACCCCCAAACCTAGCCGAGGTTATTTTCCAGGGTAAAGGGATAGTGCCCCCACCTTACTTGATTTCATCCATCAAGGCCTATAAGTTAATTCGGAAAGGGTGTCGAGGCTACTTGTGTAGTATACTGAGTGATCAGAATGGAAATGTTAATTTAGCTGACATCCCAGTCGTTAGTGAATTTTTCGACGTCTTCCCAAACGAATTGCCTGGCCACTTAACCGATAGAGAAATAGAGTTTACTGTTAACATCATGTCGGGAACACAGCCGATCTCCAAAACACCCTACAGAATGGCCCCAGCTGAACTTAGGGAATTGAAACTACAATTACAAGAACTGTTGGATAAAGGATTCATTAGGCCGAGCACTTCACCATGGGGAGCACCTGTTTTATTTGTTAAGAAAAAGGATGGCACACTCCGCCTCTGTATCGACTATAGGGAACTTAATAAGGTCACTATCAAGAACAAGTACCCATTACCTAGGATTGATGATTTGCTTGATCAGTTACAAGGAGCACGAGTCTTTTCTAAGATTGACCTTAGGTCTGGTTATCACCAACTTAAAGTTAAAGCCGAAGATGTTGAGAAGACTGCTTTCCAGACAAGATATGGCCACTACGAGTTTTTAGTAATGCCTTTTGGAGTAACCAACGCCCATGCTGCATTCATGGATCTAATGAACAGAGTCTTCAAGCCATACTTAGATGAGTTTGTAGTTGTCTTCATTGATGATATATTGATCTACTCTAAGAGTAAAGCCGAACATGAAAATCATTTGAGACTTGCCTTACAGATTTTGAGGAAACGGAGATTGTATGCTAAGTTTAACAAGTGTAAGTTTTGGCTTTCTACTATCTCATTTTGGGTCATGTGATTAGTGAAGAGGGTATCTCGGTTGATCCTAGTAAAATTGAAGCCGTGTTAAATTGGCCGAGGCCGACTAATGTTTCCGAGATTCGTAGTTTCCTGGGTTTGGCAGGATATTACAGGAAGTTTGTGAAGAATTTCTCCAGGATTGCAGTTCCATTGACGCAATTGACTAAGAAGGGAACACCGTATGAATGGACTACAGATCGGGAATCAGCTTTCCAAGAACTGAAGGCGAAATTAGTTACAGCACCAGTACTCGTACTTCCATCAGGTAACGAAGAGTTTCATATCTACAACGATGCTTCACATAAGGGCTTGGGTTGTGTGTTAATGCAAGGGGGTAAGGTCATAGCTTATGCATCTCGTCAGTTGAAACCCCATGAGAAGAACTATCCTACCCATGATTTAGAATTAGTGGCCGTGGTATTTGCTTTGAAGATTTGGCGTCACTATTTGTATGGAGCTTCTTGTCAGGTTTTTACAGATCATAAGAGTTTAAAGTACCTGTTCACTCAGAAGGAATTGAATTTGAGACAGAGAAGGTGGCTTGAGTTGTTGAAAGATTATGACATGCAAATTCAATATCATCCAGGAAAAGCTAACAGTGTAGCCGACGCTTTGAGCAGAAAGTCAGATGGAAATTTAGCGTGCCTGACCATGATAGCAGTAGAGCCGACCATTGTTGATGAGGTAAAGACAAGACAAATGGAGGACAAATTCTTCAAGAAAGTAGCCGAGGAGATTGTCACAAAGCCGAGATCAGGGTATACCATTGAAAATCAAGTGCTTAAGTTTGAAGGAAGGCTATGCGTGGCCGACGTTCCAGAGTTGAAAAGGAGAATTTTGCAGGAAGCTCACGGTTCCAAGTTTGCTGTTCATCCAGGGAACACTAAGATGTATCAGGATGTGAAGCAGACATTTTGGTGGCCAAATATGAAAAGAGAAATAGCCGAATTCGTGTCCCAGTGTTTACATTGTCAACAAGTGAAAGCAGAACATCAAAGACCGGCAGGACTTCTTCAACTTTTGCCGATCCCTAAGTGGAAATGGGAACATATCTCCATGGATTTCGTGATTGGTTTGCCGAAGACACCGAAAGGTATGGATTTGATTTGGGTTGTTGTTGATAGACTAACTAAGTCAGCACACTTTCTACCTGTTAAGACTACCTTCAACGCCGATCAACTTGCCTTGTTATATGTAAACGAGATTGTTAGACTTCATGGAGTGCCGATGTCTATTATGTCAGACCAAGATCCTAAATTTGTTTCCAGATTTTGGCAGGGTCTACAGAGGGCTTTCGGAGCCGAGCTGAGATTTAGCACAGCTTTTCATCCCCAGACGGATGGGCAGACAGAGAGGACAATTCAGACACTTGAAGATATGCTTAGGCTTTGTGTATTGGACTTCCTAGGGAGTTGGGGAACGCATTTGCCCTTAGTGGAATTCGCTTACAACAATAGCTATCAAGCCAGCATTGGCATGGCGCCGTATGAAGCCTTGTACGGAAGAAAGTGTAGGTCGCCGATATGTTGGACCGAAGTGGGAGACAGAGCCCTGTTTGGTCCCGAATTGATTCAAGTAACAACAGAAAAGATTAAACTTATCCAGCAGAGGATTAAAACTGCCCAGAGCCGACAAAAGAGCTACGCCGACCAGAGAAGGAATGAGATAGCATTCGAAGTTGGGGATCATGTATTCCTGAAAGTTTCACCAATGAAAGGAGTTTCCAGATTTTGGAAGAAGGGTAAATTAGCACCTCGGTATATTGGACCGTTTGAAATTCTTGAGAGAATTAACCCCGTTGCCTACAGACTTGCTTTGTCGCCAGGTTTAAGTCAAGTCCACAATGTGTTTCATGTTTCGATGTTGAGAAAGTACATCCGAGATCCACTACATATAATTGATCATTCTGGGATTACGGTTAATGAGGATTTGGGCTACGAGGAGAAGCCAATGAGGATTATTGACAGACAAGTGAGGCAGTTGAGGAACAAGTCGATACCAATGGTAAAGGTAGAATGGAAAGAGCATCACGGCAAGGATGCCACGTGGGAATTGGAAGAGGAGATGAGAATTCGACATCCAGAATTGTTCCTGGAACAAGGTAATTTAAGTTTGGGGACCAAACTTCTTTAAGGGGGGTAGACTATAGCGACCCTCACCATACTCTTGTCATACTTGCATACATTCGTGCATGATCATGTCTTGATATGTTATTTTGCTAAGCTTTGCCTTGCCTTGTTTTGTCCAAGTACTGCTCGCAAGGTTTTGTTCCTTGCTCGGCATGTAGCCGAGGTCATCTTGAGTTTAGTCCGACCCTGAACCTTTGTACCTTGAAACGTTTTGGAACCGCTTGGTCGATGCCATTTTCACCACGGGCTTGTCGCCGAGGTATTTTGCACTTAGTGATCCTTGTCCATGGGCAGGTATGGCCTAGACCGAGATGTGGCACACCCCGGCCAAGGTGTGGCACAGCTTAGTCAAGTGTCGTCCTCCCTAGCCGATGTCTTTGTTATCCTGTTGCCGAAGCTTTGACTTGAGCCGATGTCATTACTGGCCGATGTGTCTTACCCAGCTTGCTGCGTACGCTTTGTCATAGACTTGTCTTATCAATCAATCACCTTTTGAGTTGAGCCAACCCGATAGCGCCACGTGTCCGGGCTGATTGTTAAGACAGCCGGCAGACCTAGAGACAAATCATTTTTTTTTTGTCTCAAATCTTTGCCTTTAGAGAGAGAAGCTCTAGAGAGAAGGAGGAGAAGTTCTTGAGTGAGAATAGATCTTCCAAGCTTGATCTTCGAGGATTGAACCGTTGGATTTGAGCTTCGAGGTAAGAACCTTGATCTACTTTGATTGTTGTTATTGATCATCTAGCTGCATTTCATGATCGGATCTGTTTTGCATGTCATGCATCGATTTGAAGTTGGTTTTGGAAGAGAAAAATAGTATTCATGTGTTTTGAAGAAAAGTCTCGTTTTGATCCGAAAGCTTGAAACAAGAACCATGTTTTTGTGTTTGTTCTTGCATGACCCCCTTGTATGGGTACCCAGGTCCATGTTTTGAACTCATGGCATGAAATCTCAAATTTTGTAACAAGTTATGATCCTTGCATTCGTCTTCTTCATAATCATGTTCTTCATATTCTTCAAAGGGAAACCCAGGTTTTTCCCGACTTTGTTTGTTGAGGCCTTCGGGACCATACCTCGGCGAGGAGGTGTGGGACCTCGGCAAGGACCTGGATGGTACCCAGTGTGTTTACATGAGATGGGAGCAGTGCTTAAACTCCCAACATGTTTTGCTTTGTTATTGACTTGGATCTGGTAAGAATGCCGAGATCATTCGCATGTGTATATAAAGCTCGTTTTGAGAATGTGATTTGCCATGTGATTGTAGGACCTTGATCCTTGCTTTGAGCCTACACCTGGAGAATTAGGTGAGTGGTGCTTTTAATAAAGCTATGTTATACTTGTTTTGTTAAATCTTGCTTTGCTTTGTTTTGACGAGAGTATTTGCTAAGCATGAATGAATAGCCCTGTTTTGATGTATCAAGTATAAGCTTTTTTTTGATGTCATCCTTGAAAAGTCCCTTGTGCTGGAGGACTCAAAACTTTCGCAGCACTAAGTATAAAAGGATACGGTCCTTTCTTGGAAAGACTATAAATGTTAAATCGGGCTACGGGCCTAAGTAACACAAGTTCCATAATGTTAAATCGGGCTACGGGCCTAAGTAACATCAGATCATCGTGTTAAAAGGAGCTACGGGGCTTAAGTAACACAAGTCCCTTGTGCTGGAGGACTATAAACTTTCGCAGTACCTTTAACTAAACGATTACGGATCGTACAGTCCTTGTTTTGCCACTGACGGTTTACCGCGTGGACTTGCTTGTTTTGATTAGCTTGATGTGTTTTGCCGATGTCAGTAAGCATCCCTTGAGATTTGTAAGACTTGATAGATGAATACAGTTCATCCCTTGTTTTGATTAGCTTGATGTGTTTTGCCGATGTCAGTAAGCACCCCTTGAGATTTGTAAGACTTGATAGATGAATACGGTTCATCCCTTGTTTGATAAAGATTTAACGTGTTTGTTCCTGTAAGGATCTCGGCTATATTCATGCAAAACCTTTATTTCTAGTACCATTCACTGAGTATTTGTGCTCACCCCTCTCTATATATATGTAGGTGATGAGCAGGACGTCGGCGACGCCTAGAATGTGTTTTGAAAGCTTGTTTTTGGATCCATGATTATGTCGGCGTTATTTTGCATTCACGTCGGCAAATGTCATTTTTCTTTATGTCGGCAATTCTTGAAAATTATGCTTCTTGGCTTGTGTTCACTGTATTTGGTATATGTCGGCTTGAGAAGCCTTTTGATCAAGATGTAATACGTATTTTGCTTTGTTGTATTCGAGTTTGTAAAAATAGAAAGATGTATGCCATTACATTGGATCTATGCACTGCTCTTACGGACCACTTGTATTTTGATTTATTGCTTCCGCATTTGTGATCCCCGTTTATCATACTCTGATCTTGTTTCACTTTTGAAGTTGGCCTTCGGTAATTACGGATTACTGCCCGTCACGGCACCAAACTACTAGGGGCGGTTTGGGGTCGTGACAATTTATCAAGTAATTTATTTATAATTTACTGAGAATTTAAGGAGTAATTTATTGAGAATTTACTCAGTAATTTATTTAGAATTTATTAAATAATTTACTAAGAATTTACAAATAATTTACTGCGTTATTTTCTTGGAATTTACAGAGTAATTTTCTAATAATTTACTGAGTAATTTACTAAGTAATTGACTCAGAATTTTTTGAGAACTTATCGATAATTAACCGAGTAATTTACAGAGAATTTACCGAGTAATTTACTGGGAATTTACTTAGCAATTTACAAATAAATTTAGTGATTAATTCACCGAATAATTTACTATGAATTTACTTAGTAATTTATATAGAATTTACTCAGTAAATTACTAAGAGTTTATTTAAAATTTGTTGAGTAATTTTCTAGGAACTTACCAATCATTTATGAAGCAATTTACTGAGTAATTTGCTGAGAATTTACTGTGAATTTAATGACTAATTACTCATTAAATTTATTGAGAATTTTCTTAGAATTTATTGAGTAATTCACCGATAATTAACTGAGTAATTTATAGAGAATTTATTGAAAATTTAACGAATAATTTATTGAGAATTTATAGAGTAATTTGCTGAGTAATGTTTTAAAAAATTTCAACGAATTTACTGAGTAATTTACCAAGAATTTATACAAAATTTTCTGAGAATTTACTCATAATTTACTGAGTAATTCCCAAAAAAATTTCTAATGATTTTCTAAGAATTTACACAGAATTTTCTAATAATTTACTAAGAATTTACTGAATAATTTTCTGAGAATTTTGCGTATAATTTATTGAGAATTTTACTGAGTAATTTAATGAGAATTTACTGCGAATTGACTGAGAAATTTACTGATAAATTGTTAAGTTCTTCACTGGGTAATTTAGTTGGAAATTACTAAATAATTTATTGAGAATTTACTGAGTAAGTTACTAAGAATTTATTGATAATTTACTTATACTTTATGGATTAATTTATTGAGAATTTAGTAAGTAATTTACTTAGAATTTATTGAATAATTTACTGAGAATTTATAAAGTAATTTACTGAGAATTTACAGGAAATTCACTGATTAATGTTCGAATAATTTACTGAGAATTAACAAAGTAATTCACGAATTTTTTTTTTGATAATTTTATGAGTAATTCACCAAGAATTTATACAGAATTTATTAAGAATTTTCTTAGAATTTATTGAAAATTTTCTGAGCAATTTCTTAAATAATTTACTGAAAATTTACAGATAATTTACAAAGTAATTTATAGAGAATTTATCGAAAACTTAACGAGTAATTTATTGAGAATTTACTACGAATTTATGGAGTAATTTGCTGAATAATTTACTAAGAAATTACTTTGAATTTACCAAGAATTTATATAGAATTTTCTGAGAATTTATCGAGTAATTTACTCATAATTTACTAATTAATTCACAAAAAAAAATTCTTGTAATTTTTTGTGAATTTACTCAGAATTTTCTGATAAATTACTAAGAATTTGCTGAATAATTTATAGAGAATTTTACATGTAATTTACTGAGAAATTTCCTGAGTAATTTAGTGAGAATTTACTAAGTAATTTACTGAGAATTTACCAATAATTTACTGAGTAATTACAGAGAGGTTATCTAGTAATTTACTGATAAATTACTGAATGATTCACTCATTAATTTACTTGTAATTTACTGAGAATTTAAGAAGTAATTTATTGAGAATTTACTCAGTAATTTATTTAGAATTTATTAAATAATTTACTAAGAATTTACAGATAATTTACTGCGTTATTTTCTTGGAATTTACAGAGTAATTTTCTAATAATTTACTGAGTAATTTACTAAGTAATTGACTCAGAATTTTTTGAGAACTTATCGATAATTAACCGAGTAATTTACAGAGAATTTATTGAGAATTTACCGAGTAATTTACTGGAAATTTACTTAGTAATTTACAGATAAATTTAGTGAGTAATTCACCGAATAATTTACTATGAATTTACTTAGTAATTTATTTAGAATTTACTCAGTAAATTACTAAGAGTTTATTGAGAATTTACTGAAAATTTGTTGACTAATTTTCTAGGAACTTACCAATCATTTATGAAATAATTTACTAAGTAATTTATTTAGAATTTACTGTGAACTTAATGAGTAATTTACTCATAATTTATTGAGAATTTTCTTAGAGTTTATTGAGTAATTCACCGATAATTAACTGAGTAATTTATAGAGAATTTATTGAAAGTTTAACGGATAATTTATTGAGAATTTACAGAGTAATTTGCTGAGTAATGTTTTAAAAAATTTCTGTGAATTTACTGAGTAATTTACCAAGAATTTATACAAAATTTTCTAAGAATTTACTCATAATTTACTGAGTAATTTACAAAAAAATTTCTAATGATTTTCTAAGAATGGTTAGATAGAATTTTCTAATAATTTACTGAATAATTTTCTGAGAATTTTGCGTGTAATTTATTGAGAATTTTACTGTGTAATTTAATGAGAATTTACTGAGTAACTTACTAAGGATCTACCGATAATTTACTGAGTAATTTATTGAGAATTTACTGCGAATTGACTAAGAAATTTACTGATAAATTGTTAAGTTCTTCACTGGGTAATTTAGTTGGAAATTACTAAATAATTTATTGAGAATTTACTGAGTAAGTTACTAAGAATTTATTGATAATTTATTTAGACTTTATGGATTAATTTATTGAGAATTTAGTAAGTAATTTACTTAGAATTTGTTGAATAATTTACTGAGAATTTATAAAGTAATTTACTGAGAATTTACAGGAAATTCACTAAATAATGTTCGAATAATTTACTGAGAATTAACAAAGTAATTCACGAATTTTTTTTTTGATAATTTTATGAGTAATTCACCAAGAATTTATACAGAATTTATTGAGAATTTTCTTAGAATTTATTGAAAATTTTCTGAGCAATTTATTAAATAATTTACTGAAAATTTACAAATAATTTACAAAGTAATTTATAGAGAATTTATTGAAAACTTAACGAGTAATTTATTGAGAATTTACTACGAATTTATGGAGTAATTTGCTGAATAATTTACTAAGAAATTACTTTGAATTTACCAAGAATTTATATAGAATTTTCTGAGAATTTATTGGGTAATTTACTAAGTAATTTACAGAGAATTTATCTAGTAATTTACTGATAAATTACTGAATGATTCAGTCATTAATTTACTTGTAATTTATTGAGAATTTAAGGAGTAATTTATTTACAATTTTCTCAGTAATTTATTTAGAATTTATTAAATAATTTACTAAGAATTTACAGATAATTTACTGCGTTATTTTCTTGGAATTTACAGAGTAATTTTCTAATAATTTACTGAGTAATTTACTAAGTAATTGACTCAGAATTTTTTGAGAACTTATCGATAATTAACCGAGTAATTTATAGAGAATTTATTGAGAATTTACCGAGTAATTTACTGGGAATTTACTTAGTAATTTACAGATAAATTTAGTGAGTAATTCACCGAATAATTTACTATGAATTTACTTAGTAATTTATTTAGAATTTACTCAATAAATTACTAAGAGTTTATTGAGAATTTACTGAGAATTTGTTGAGTAATTTGTTGAGTAATTTTATAAGAACTTACCAATCATTTATGAAGCAATTTACTAAGTAATTTATTGAGAATTTACTGTGAACTTAATGAGTAATTTACTCATAATTTATTGAGAATTTTCTTAGAATTTATTGAGCAATTAGCCGACAATTAACTGAGTAACTTATAGAGAATTTATTGAAAATTTAACGGATAATTTATTGAGAATTTACAGAGTAATTTGCTGAGTAATGTTTTAAAAAATTTCTGTGAATTTACTGAGTAATTTACCCAGAATTTATACAAAATTTACTCATAATTTACTGAGTAATTCCCAAAAAAATTTCTAATGATTTTCTAAGAATGGTTAGATAGAATTTTCTTATAATTTACTGAATAATTTTCTGAGAATTTTACCGAGTAATTTAATGAGAATTTACTGAGTAATTTACTAAGGATCTATCGATAATTTACTGAGTAATTTATTGAGAATTTACTGCGAATTGACTAAGAAATTTTCTGATAAATTGTTAAGTTCTTCACTGGATAATTTAGTTGGAAATTACTAAATAATTTATTGAGAATTAACTGAGTAAGTTACTAAGAATTTATTGACAATTTACTTAGACTTTATGGATTAATTTATTGAGAATTTACTAAGTAATTTACTTAGAATTTATTGAATAATTTACTAAGAATTTATAAAGTAATTTACAAGAAATTCACTAATTAATGTTCGAATAATTTACTGAGGATTAACAAAGTAATTCACGAAATTTTTTTTGATAATTTTATGAGTAATTTACCAAGAATTTATACAGAATTTATTGAGAATTTTCTTAGAATTTATTGAAAATTTTCTGAGCAATTTACTTACAATTTATTAAATAATTTATTGAAAATTTACAGATAATTTACAAAGTAATTTATAGAGAATTTATTGAAAACTTAACGAGTAATTTATTGAGAATTTACTACGAATTTATGTAGTAATTTGCTGAATAATTTACTAAGAAATTACTTTGAATTTACCAATTATTTATATTGTAAGAACCCACATTTTTATCTTAATCATGTTCATGAGCATTTGTATGATTATGACTTGTTAAGCTTGCATGTGTATGTTGTGACTTGTTTTGCTTTAGCAAGTGAGATCCGTGCCTCGATTTGGAGCCTTGTGATTTGTCTAAGTGTAGTGTACTTGTCTCATTCCTTCCTTGATGTGAAAAAAAAAAAAAAAAAAAAAAAAAAAAACTTAGGTCGTTCCTTGTCTCTAGCCGATGTTATTCCAAGCCGAGGTCACCCTTAGTCTAGTAGCAGCATCTTGGAACCCCTTGTTGATCTCCGTCCTTGCCTCGACCACGTTAGCCGAGATGTCACCTTGCACCCCAGTGATCTCGTCCTGGAGCGGTATGACCTAGGCCGAGGTGTGGCGCATCTAGGCCAAGATGTGGCACAGCTTAGTCAAGTGTTGTCCTTCCTAACCGAGGTCATTGTCACCTTAGTTGCCGAAGTCCTTTGTTAGCTGATGTCACCCCTTGCCGGAGTGTCTTTCTGTGTAGCTTGTTAGATACGCCTTGTTGTTAGCCGATGTCCTTGCCCTGGCAGAGAGCCCATACCGCCTTGCTTGTTGAACACCCTTCCACCATGCTTTGTCTGGTCTGTCAGTCGCCTTTTCAGGTAGAACCCAATCAGTCGCCGCCACGTGCCTCAGCAGAGGGTTAACCCCAGAACCGGGTATAGAAAACTATCATTTTAGTATCATAAACTTGCCTTGTAGAGAGAGAAGCTCTAGGAGGAAGAAAGAGTTTTAGAGTGAGGAAGTAGATCTTCAAGCTTGATTCCTAGAGATCCAACCGTTAAATCCGCGTTCTAAGGTTAGATTCTTGATCTGCTCATGACGTTCTTTATGTTTATGTTATTGCATTGCATGATTGAAAATGATTTGTAAGCCATGCATCGTTTTGAAGCTCGATTTTAGAAAGAGAAAATGGCATTCATGTGTTCTTCAAGAAAGTCTTGTTTGATCCGAAAGCTTGCATAAAGAATCATGATTTTGTGTTTATTTCCGCAAGGATTTCAAGTACGGGTACCCAGGTCCATGTTTTCAAACTCATAGCACGAAAATCCCAGATTTGTGATGGCAGATTATGATCAAGCATTCGTATTTTTCATGTTTTCACACTCATGTTCTTCATGTTCATCAACAGAGGGAAACCCAGAGTTTTCCGACCTCTTTTCCTTGCATGTGGCCCTCGGGAACACACCTCGGCAAGGAGGTGTGGAACCTCGGCCTAGACCTGATTGGTGCCCAGCATGTTTTCCGAAAACATTTGTGTACATGAGAGACTTGTTTGAAAGCGCATTCAATAGGCTTTGCCATGTGTTGTAGGACTTGGGCTTGTCTCGACCCCGACGTGTGAAGAAACGACGTGAGTGGTATTTTTAATAAAGCTATGTTACACTCGTTTTGATAAATCTTGTTTTGCCTTGTCTTGAAAAGTATTTGATTTAGCATGAAGACTATCCCTATTTTGTATATCAAATGCTATCTTGTTTTGATGACTTGTCTTGACAGTCCTTAGTGCTAGAGGACTCTAAACTTTCGCAGCACAGCTTGTCTTGACAGTCCTTAGTGCTAGAGGACTCTAAACTTTCGCAGCACAGCTTGTCTTGACAGTCCTTAGTGCTAGAGGACTCTAAACTTTCGCAGCACAGCTTGTCTTGACAGTCCTTAGTGCTAGAGGACTCTAAACTTTCGCAGCACAGCTTGTCTTGACAGTCCTTAGTGCTAGAGGACTCTAAACTTTCGCAGCACAGCTTGTCTTGACAGTCCTTAGTGCTAGAGGACTCTAAACTTTCGCAGCACAGCTTGACTTGAAAGTCCTTAGTTGCAGGGGACTATAATGCAACTGCACTCTTGTCTTGGGAACGTCATCACCCTCTTGTATTAAGTAGATGTAATAACATCCAAAGAACTTGAAAGGCCGGCAATGAACTTGATTTCCCTCTTGATTGTAAAGTATGCTATGTATTGTTCTGTAAGAAATCTTGGATATCAATCATGCAAAACCTTTATTTCTAATATCATTCACTGAGTATCCAAGCTCACCCTCTCTATATATATGTAGGTGATGAACAAGAAGGCATTGAGGCCTAGACGTGATTGCCGATGTGTTTTGGGTGCTTTGCCGACATGTTTTGGATTTGCGTTTTGCATCGTCTTGAAGATTATGCTTCTCGGCTTATGTTTTCTTTGTTTGTTTTGGCATATGTCGGCTTGAGAAGCCTTTTGGTCAGGATGTGTTTTGTATCTCATTCTTGTTGTATCTAAATTGTAAGACTTGTAAAGGTGTTTGATGTATGACATTCCATTGGACTTATGCACGGCTCTCATGGACTATTCAGATTTTGTATAAGTATATATATATATTGCTTCCGCACTCGTAAGCCCCATATTTTATACTCTGATTGTGTGTGATTTTTTGTAAGACGGCCTTCGGTAACCTCGGGTTACTGGCCATCACGGCACCAAACTACTAGGGGCGGTTTGGGGGCGTGACATATATAGAATTTTCTGAGAATTTATTGAGTAATTTACTCATAATTTACTGATTAATTCACAAAAAATAATTCTTGTAATTTTTTGTGAATTTACTTAGAATTTTCTGATAAATTACTAAGAATTTACTAAATAACTTATAGGGAATTTTACGTGTAATTTACTGAGAAATTTCCTGAGTAATTTAGTTTGAATTTACTAAGTAATTATACGAGTAATTTACAGAGAATTTACCAATAATTTACAGAGTAATTTACAGAGAATTTATCGAGTAATTTACTTATATATTACTGAATAATTCCCACATTAATTTACTTGTAATTTACTGAGAAATTTACTAAGTAATTGACTCAGGATTTTTTGAGAACTTATCGATAATTAACCGAGTAATTTACAGAGAATTTATTGAGAATTTACCGAGTAATTTATTGGGAATTTACTTAGTAATTTACAGATAAATTTAGTGAGTAATTCACCGAATAATTTACTATGAATTTACTTAGTAATTTATATAGAATTTACTGAGAATTTGTTGAGTAATTTTCTAGGAACTTACCAATCATTTATGAAGCAATTTACTGAGTAATTTATTGAGAATTTACTGTGAACTTAATGAGTAATTTACTCATAATTTATTGAGAATTTTCTTAGAATTTATTGAGTAATTCACCTATAATTAACTGAGTAATTTATAGAGAATTTATTGAAAATTTAACGGATAATTTATTGAGAATTTACAGAGTAATTTGCTGAGTAATGTTTTAAAAAAATTTTGTGTATTTACTGAGTAATTTACCAAGAATTTATACAAAATTTTCTGAAAATTTACTCATAATTTACTGAGTAATTCCCAAAAAAATTTCTAATGATGTTCTAAGAATTTACACAGAATTTTCTAATAATTTACTGAATAATTTTCTGAGAATTTTGCGTGTAATTTATTGAGGATTTTACTGAGTAATTTAATGAGAATTTACTGAGTAATTTACTAAGGATCTATCGATAATTTACTGAGTAATTTATTGAGAATTTACTGCGAATTGACTAAGAAATTTACTGATAAATTGTTAAGTTCTTCACTGGGTAATTTAGTTGGAAATTACTAAATAATTTATTGAGAATTTACTGAGTAAGTTACTAAGAATTTATTGATAATTTACTTAGACTTTATGGATTAATTTATTGAGAATTTACTAAGTAATTTACTTAGAATTTATTGAATAATTTACTGAGAATTTATAAAGTAATTTACAGAGAATTTACAGGAAATTCACTAATTAATGTTCGAATAATTTACTGAGGATTAACAAAGTAATTCACGAATTTTTTTTTTTGATAATTTTATGAGTAATTTACAAAGAATTTATACAGAATTTATTGAGAATTTTCTTAGAATTTATTGAAAATTTTCTGAGCAATATTTACAATTTATTAAATAATTTATTGAAAATTTACAGATAATTTACAAAGTAATTTATAGAGAATTTATTGAAAACTTAACGAGTAATTTATTAAGAATTTACTACGAATTTATGGAGTAATTTGCTGAATAATTTACTAAGAAATTACTTTGAATTTACCAATTATTTATATAGAATTTTCTGAGAATTTATTGAGTAATTTACTCATAATTTACTTATTAATTCACAAAAAAAAATTCTTGTAATTTTTTGTGAATTTACTCAGAATTTTCTGATAAATTACTAAGAATTTGTTGAATAACTTATAGAGAATTTTACGTGTAATTTACTGAGAAATTTCCTGAGTAATTTATGAGAATTTACTAAGTAATTTACAGAGAATTTACCAACAATTTACTGAGTAATTTACAGAGAATTTATCGAGTAATTTACTTATAAATTACTGAATAATTCCCTCATTAATTTACTTCTAATTATCTGAGAAATTTACTAAGTAATTGACTCAGAATTTTTTGAGAACTTATCGATAATTAACCGAGTAATTTACAGAGAATTTATTGAGAATTTACCGAGTAATTTATTGGGAATTTACTTAGTAATTTACAGATAAATTTAGTGAGTAATTCACCAAATAATTTACTATGAATTTACTTAGTAATTTATATAGAATTTACTCAGTAAATTACTAAGAGTTTATTGGGAATTTACTGAGAATTTGTTGAGTAATTTTCTAGGAACTTACCAATCATTTATGAAGCAATTTACTGAGTAATTTGCTGAGTAATTTACTCATAATTTATTGAGAGTTTTCTTAGAATTTATTGAGTAATTCACCGATAATTAACTGAGTAATTTATAGAGAATTTATTGAAAATTTAACAGATAATTTATTGAGAATTTACAGAGTAATTTGCTGAGTAATGTTTTAGAAAATTTATGTGAATTTACTGAGTAATTTACCAAGAATTTGTACAAAATTTTCTGAGAATTTACTCATAATTTACTGAGTAATTCCCAAAAAAATTTCTAATGATTTTCTAAGAATTTACATAGAATTTTCTAATAATTTACTAAGAATTTACTGAATAATTTTCTGAGAATTTTGCGTGTAATTTATTGAGAATTTTTCTGAGTAATTTAATGAGAATTTACTGAGTAATTTACTAAGAATCTACCGATAATTTACTGAGTAATTTACTGAGAATTTACTGCGAATTGACTAAGAAATTTACTGATAAATTGTTAAGTTCTTCACTGGGTAATTTAGTTGGAAATTACTAAATAATTTATTGAGAATTTACTGAGTAAGTTACTAAGAATTTATTGATAATTTACTTAGACTTTATGGATTAATTTATTTAGAATTTACTAAGTAATTTACTGAAAATTTATTAAATAATTTACTGAGAATTTATTAAGTAATTTACTGAGAATTTAAAGGAAATTCACTAATTAATGTTCGAATAATTTACTGAGAATTAACAAAGTAATTCACAAATCTTTTTTTTGATAATTTTATGACTAATTTACCAAGAATTTATACAGAATTTATTGAGAATTTTCTTAGAATTTACTGAAAATTTTCTGAGCAATTTATTTACAATTTATTAATTAATTTACTGAAAATTTACAAATAATTTACAAAGTAATTTATAGAGAATTTGTTGAAAACTTAACGAGTAATTTATTGAGAATTTACTACGAATTTATGGAGTAATTTGCTGAATAATTTACTAAGAAATTACTTCGAATTTACCAAGAACTTATATAGAATTTTCTGAGATTTTATTGAGTAATTTACTCATAATTTACTGATTAATTCACACAAAAAAATTCTTGTAATTTTTTGTGAATTTACTCAGAATTTTCTGATAAATTACTAAGACTTTGCTGAATAACGTACAGAGAATTTTACGTGTAATTTACTGAGAAATTTCCCGAGTAATTTAGTGAGAATTTACTAAGTAATTTACTGGGTAATTTACAGAGAATTTATCAAGTAATTTACTGATAAATTACTAAATAATTCACTCACTAATTTACTTGTAATTTACTAAGAATTTATGGAGTAATTTACTCAGTAATTTATTTAGAATTTATTAAATAATTTACTAAGAATTTACAAATAATTTACTGCGTTATTTTTCTTGGAATTTACAGAGTAATTTTCTAATAATTTACTGAGTAATTTACTAAGTAATTGACTCAGTATTTTTTTAGAACTTATCGATAATTAACCGAGTAATTTACAGAGAATTTATTGAGAATTTATCGAGTAATTTACTGGGAATTTACTTAGTAATTTACAAATAAATTTAGTGAGTAATTCACTGAATAATTTACTATGAATTTACTTAGTAATTTATATAGAATTTACACAGTAAATTACTAAGAGTTTATTGAGAATTTGTTGAGTAATTTTCTAGGAACTTACCAATCATTTATGAAGCAATTTAGTGAGTAATTTGCTGAGAATTTACTGTGAATTTATTGAGTAATTACTCATTAAATTTATTGAGAATTTTCTTAGAATTTATTGAGTAATTCACCGATAATTAATTGAGTAATTTATAGAGAATTTATTGAAAATTTAACGAATAATTTATTGAGAATTTACAGAGTAATTTGCTGAGTAATGTTTTAAAAAATTTCTACGAATTTACTGAGTAATTTACCAAGAATTTATACAAAATTTTCAGAGAATTTACTCATAATTTACTGAGTAATTCCCCAAAAAATTTCTAATGATTTTCTAAGAATTTACACAGAATTTTCTAATAATTTACTAAGAATTTACTGAATAATTTTCTGAGAATTTTGCGTGTAATTTATTGAGAATTTTACTGAGTAATTTAATGAGAATTTACTGAGTAATTTACTAAGAATCTACCGATAATTTACTGAGTAATTTATTGAGAATTTACTGCGAATTGACTAAGAAATTTATTGATAAATTGTTAAGTTATTCACTAGGTAATTTAGTTGGAAATTACTAAATAATTTATTGAGAATTTACTGAGTAAGTTACTAAGCATTTATTGATAATTTACTTAGACTTTATGGATTAATTTATAGAGAATTTACAAAGTAATTTACTTAGAATTTATTGAATAATTTACTGAGAATTTATAAAGCAATCTACTGAAAATTTACAGGAAATTCACTAATTAATGTTCGAATAATTTACTGAGAATTAACAAAGTATTTCACGAAATTTTTTTTTGATAATTTTATGAGTAATTTACCAAGAATTTATATAGAATTTATTGAGAATTTTCTTAGAATTTATTGAAAAATTTCTGAGCAATTTATTTACAATTTATTAAATAATTTACTGAAAATTTACAGATAATTTACAAAGTAATTTATAGAGAATTTATTGAAAACTTAACGAGTAATTTATTGAGAATTTACTACAAATTTATGGAGTAATTTGCTGAATAATTCACTAAGAAATTACTTTGAATTTACCCAGAATTTATATAGAATTTTCTGAGAATTTATTGAGTAATTTACTCACAATTTACTGATTAATTCACAAAAAAAAAATTCTTCTAATTTTTTGTGAATTTACTCAGAATTTTCTGATAAATTACTAAGAATTTGCTGAATAATTTATAGAGAATTTTACGTGTGATTTACTGAGAAATTTCCTGAGTAATTTAGTGAGAATTTACAAAATAATTTGCTGAGTAATTTACAGAGAATTTACCAATAATTTACTGATAAATTACTGAATAATTCACTCATTAATTTACTTGTAATTTAATGAGAATTTAAGGAGTAATTTGTTGAGAATTTACTCAGTAATTTATTTAAAATTTATTAAATAATTAACTAGGAATTTACAGATAATTTACTGCGCTATTTTCTTGGAATTTACAGAGTAATTTTCTAATAATTTGCTGAGTGATTTACTAAGTAATTGACTAAGAATTTTTTGAGAACTTAACGATAATTAACCAAGTAATTTACAGAGAATTTATTGAGAATTTACCGAGTAATTTACTGGGAATTTACTTAGTAATTTACAAAATAAATTTAGTGAGTAATTCACCGAATAATTTACTATGAATTTACTTAGTAATTTATATAGAATTTACTCAGTAAATTACTAAGAGTTTATTAACAATTTACTGAGAATTTGTCGAGTAATTTTCTAGGAACTTACCAATCATTTATGAAGCAATTTACAGAGCAATTATCTGAGTAATTTATTGAGAATTTACTATGAATTTAATGAGTAATTTACTCATAATTTATTGAGAATTTTCTTAGAATTTATTGAGTAATTCACCGATAATTAACTGAGTAATTTAAAGAGAATTTATTGAAAATTTAACGGATAATTTATTGAGAATTTACAGAGTAATTTTCTGAGCAATGTTTTAAAAAATTTCTGTGAATTTATTGAGTAATTTACCAAGAATTTATACAAAATTTTTTGAGAATTTACTCATAATTTATTGAGTAATTCCCAAAAAAATTTCTAATGATTTTCTAAGAATTTACACAGAATTTTCTAGTAATTTACTAAGAATTTACTGAATAATTTTCTGAGCATTTTGCGTGTAATTTATTGAGAATTTTACTGAGTAATTTAATGAGAATTTACTAAGTAGTTTACTAAGAATCTATCGATAATTTACTGAGTAATTTATTGAGAATTTACTGCGAATTGACCAAGAAATTTGCTGATAAATTGTTAAGTTCTTCACTGGGTAATTTAGTTGGAAATTACTAAATAATTTATTGAGAATTTACTGAGTAAGTTACTAAGAATTTATTGATAATTTACTTAGACTTTATGGATTAATTTATTGAGAATTTAGTAAGTAATTAACTTAGAATTTACTGAATAATTTACTGAGAATTTATAAAGTAATTTACAGAGAATTTACAGGAAATTCACTAATTAATGTTCGAATAATTTACTGAGGATTAACAAAGTAATTCACGAATTGTTTTTTGATAATTTTATGAGTAATTTACCAAGAATTTATTGGGAATTTTCTTAGAATTTAGTGAAAATTTTCTGAGCAATTTATTTACATTTTATTAAATAATTTACTGAAAATTTACCGATAATTTACAAAGTAATTTATAGAGAATTTATTGAAAACTTAACGAGTAATTTATTGAGAATTTACTACGAATTTATGGAGTAATTTGCTGAATAATTTACTAAGAAATTACTTTGAATTTACCAATAATTTATATAGAATTTTCTGAGAATTTATTGAGTAATTTACTCATAATTTACGGATTAATTCGCACAAAAAAATTCTTGTAATTTTTTGTGAATTTACTCAGAATTTTCTGATAAATTACTAAGAATTTGCTGAATATCTTATAGAGAATTTTACGTGTAATTTACTAAGAAATTTCCTGAGTAATTTAGTGAGAATTTACTGAGTAATTTACAGAGAATTTATCGAGTAATTTACTGATAAATTACTGAATAATTCCCTCATTAATTTACTTGTAATTTACTAAGAAATTTACTAAGTAATTGACTCAGAATTTTTTGAGAACTTATCGATAATTAACCGAGTAATTTACAGAGAATTTATTGAGAATTTACCGAGTAATTTACTGGGAATTTACTTAGTAATTTTCAGATAAATTTAGTGAATAATTCACCGAATAATTTACCATGAATTTACTTAGTAATTTATATAGAATTTACTGAGAATTTGCTGAGTAATTCTCTAGGAACTTACCAATCATTTATGAAGCAATTTACTGAGTAATTTGCTGAGTAATTTACTCATAATTTATTGAGAATTTTCTTAGAATTTATTGAGTAACTCACCGATAATTAACTGAGTAATTTATAGAGAATTTATTGAAAATTTAACAGATAATTTATTGAGAATTTACAGAGTAATTTGCTGAGTAATGTTTTAAAAATTTTCTGTGAATTTACTGAGTAATTTACCAAGAATTTATACAAAATTTTCTGAGAATTTACTCATAATTTACTGAGTAATTCCCCAAAAAATTCCTAATGAGTTTCTAAGAATTTACACAAAATTTTCTAATAATTTACTAACAATTTACTGAATAATTTTCTGAGAATTTTGCATGTAATTTATTGAGAATTTTTCTGAGTAATTTAATGAGAATTTGCTGAGTAATTTACTAAGAATTTACCGATAATTTGCTGAGTAATTTATTGAGAATTTACTGCGAATTGACTAAGAAATTTATTGATAAATTGTTAAGTTCTTCACTGGGTAATTTAGTTGGAAATTACTAAATAATTTATTGAGAATTTATTAAGTTACTAAGAAGTTATTGATATTTTACTTAGACTTTATGGATTAATTTATTAAGAATTTACTAAGTAATTTACTGAGAATTTATAAAGTAATTTACTGAGAATTTACAGGAAATTCACTAATTAATGTTCGAATAATTTACTGAGAATTAACAAAGTAATTCACGATTTTTTTTTTTGATAATTTTATGAGTAATTTACCAAGAATTTATACAGAATTTATTGAGAATTTTCTTAGAATTTATTGAAAATTTTTTGAGAAATTTATTTACAATTTATTAATTAATTTACTGAAATTTTACAAATAATTTACAAAGTAATTTATAGAGAATTTATTGAAAACTTAACGTGTAATTTATTGAGTATTTACTACGAATTTATGGAGTAATTTGCTGAATAATTTACTAAGAAATTACTTTGAATTTAAGAAGAATTTATACAGAATTTTCTGAGAATTTATTGAGTAATTTACTCATAATTTACTGATTAATTCACAATAAAAAATTCTTCTAATTTTTTGTGAATTTACTCAGAATTTTTTGATAAATTACTAAGACTTTGCTGAATAACGTATAGAGAATTTTACATGTAATTTACTGAGAAATTTCCTGAGTAATTTAGTGAGAATTTACTAAGTAATTTACTGGGTAATTTACAGAGAATTTACCAATAATTTACTGAGTAATTTACAGAGAATTTATCAAGTAATTTACTGATAAATTACTAAATAATTCACTCATTAATTTACTTGCAATTTACTGAGAATTTAAGGAGTAATTTATTGAGAATTTACTCAGTAATTTATTTAGAATTTATTAAATAATTTACTAAGAATTTACAGATAATTTACTGCGTTATTTTCTTGGAATTTACAGAGTAATTTTCTAATAATTTACTGAGTAATTTACTAAGTAATTGACTCAAAATTTTTTAGAACTTATTGATAATTAACCGAGTAACTTACAGAGAATTTATTGAGAATTTACCGAGTAATTTACTGGGAATTTACTTAGTAATTTACAAATAAATTTAGTGAGTAATTCACCGAATAATTTACTATGAATTTACTTAGTAATTTATATAGAATTTACTCAGTAAATTAGTAAGAGTTTATTGAGAATTTGTTGAGTAATTTTCTGGGAACTTACCAATCATTTATGAAGCAATTTACTGAGTAATTTGCTGAGAATTTAATGAGTAATTACTCATTAAATTTATAGAGAATTTTCTTAGAATTTATTGAATAATTCACCGATAATTAACTGAGTAATTTATAGAGAATTTATTGAAAATTTAACGAATAATTTATTGAGAATTTACAGATTAATTTGCTGAGTAATGTTTTAAAAAATTTCTGCGAATTTACTGAGTAATTTACCAAGAATTTATACAAATTTTTCTGAGAATTTACTCATAATTTACTGAGTAATTCCTAAAAAAATTTCTAATGATTTTCTAAGAATTTACACAGAATTTTCTAATAATTTACCAAGAATTTGCTGAATAATTTTTGAGAATTTTGCGTGTAATTTATTTAGAATTTTACTGAGTAATTTAATGAGAATTTATTGAGTAATTTACTAAGAAACTACCGATAATTTACTGAGTAATTTATTGAGAATTTACTGCGAATTGACTAAGAAATTTACTGATAAATTGTTAAGTTCTTCACTGGGTAATTTAGTTGGAAATTACTGAATAACTTATTGAGAATTAACTGAGTAAGTTACTAAGAATTTATTGATAATTTACTTAAACTTTATGGATTAATTTATTGAGAATTTACTAAGTAGTTTACTTAGAATTTATTGAATAATTTACTGACAATTTATAAAGCAATTTACTGAAAATATACAGGAAATTCACTAATTAATGTTCAAATAATTTACTGAGAATTAACAAAGTAATTCACAAATTTTTTTTTGATAATTTTAGGAGTAATTTACCGAGAATTTATACAGAATTTATTGAGAATTTTCTTAAAATTTAATGAAAATTTTCCGAGCAATTTATTTACAATTTATTAAATAATTTACTTAAAATTTACAGATAATTTACAAAGTAATTTATAGAGAATTTATTGAAAACTTAACGAGTAATTTATTGAGAATTTACATCGAATTTATGGAGTAATTTCCTGAATAAATCACTAAGAAATTACTTTGAATTTACCCAGAATTTATATAGAATTTTCTGAGAATTTATTGAGTAATTTACTCATAATTTACTGATTAATTCACAAAAAAAAATTCTTCTAATTTTTTGTGAATTTACTAAGAATTTTCTGATAAATTACTAAGAATTTGCTAAATAATTTATAGAGAATTTTACGTGTAATTTACTGAGAAATTTCCTGAGTAATTTAGTGAGAATTAACTAAATAATTTACTGAGTAATTTACAGAGAATTTACCAATAATTTACTGGGTAATTTACAGAGAATTTATCGAGTAATTTACTGATAAATTACTGAATAATTCACTCATTAATTTACTTGTAATTTACTGAGAATTTAAGGAGTAATTTATTGAGAATTTACTCAGTAATTTATTTAGAATTTATTAAATAATTTACTATGAATTTACAGATAATTTACTGCGTTATTTTCTTGGAATTTACAGAGTAATTTTCTAATAATTTACTGAGTAATTTACTAAGTAATTGACTAAGAATTTTTTGAGAACTTATTGATAATTAACCGAGTAATTTACAGAGAATTTATTGAGAATTTATCGAGTAATTTACTGGGAATTTACTTAGTAATTTACAGACAAATTTAGTGAGTAATTCACCGAATAATTTACTATTAATTTACTTATTAATTTATTTAGAATTTACTCAGTAAATTACTAAGAGTTTATTGAGAATTAAGTGAGAATTTGTTGAGTAATTTTCTAGGAACTTACCAATCATTTATGAAGCAATTTACTGAGTAATTTGCTGAGTAATTTACTCATAATTTATTGGGAATTTTCTTAGAATTTATTGAGTAATTCACCGATAATTAACTGAGTAATTTTTAGAGAATTTATTGAAAATTTAACGGATAATTTACTGAGAATTTACAGAGTAATTTGCTGAGTAATTTACCAAGAATTTATACAAAATTTTCAGAGAATTTACTCATAATTTATCGAGTAATTCACAAAAAAATTTCTAATGATTTTTTAAGAATTTACACAGAATTTTCTAATAATTTACTAAGAATTTATTGAATAATTTTCTGAGAATTTTGCGTGTAATTTATTGAGAATTTTGCTGAGTAATTTAATGAGAATTTACTGAGTAATTTACTAAGAATCTACCGATAATTAACTGAGTAATTTATTGAGAATTTACTGCGAATTGACAAAGAAATTTACTGATAAATTGTTAAGTTCTTCACTGGGTAATTTAGTTGGAAATTACTAAATAATTTATTGAGAATTTACTGAGTAAGTTACTAAGAATTTATTGATAATTTACTTAGACTTTATGGATTAATTTATTGAGAATTTACTAAGTAGTTTACTTAGAATTTATTTAATAATTTACTGAAAATTAATAAACCAATTTATTGAAAATTTACAAGAAATTAACTAATTAATGTTCGAATAATTTACTGAGAATTAACAAAGTAATTTACGAATTTGTTTTTGATAATTTTATGAGTAATTTACCAAGAATTTATACATAATTTATTGAGAATTTTCTTAGAATTTATTGAAAATTTTTTGAGCAATTTAGTTACAATTTATTAAATAATTTACTGAAAATTTACAGATAATTTACAAAGTAATTTATAGAGAATTTATTGAAAACTTAACGAGTAATTTATTGAGAATTTACTACGAATTTATGGAGTAATTTGCTGAATAATTCACTAAGAAATTACTTTGAATTTACCCAGAATTTATATACAATTTTCTAAGAATTTATTGTGTAATTTACTCATAATTTACTGATTAATTCACAAAAAAAATTCTTGAAATTTTTTGTGAATTTACTAAGAATTTTCTGATAAATTACTAAGAATTTGCTGAATAATTTATAGAGAATTTTACGTGTAATTTACTGAGAAATTTCCTGAGTAATTTAGTGAGAATTTACTAAATAATTTACTGAGTAATTTACAGAAAATTTGACAATAATTTACTGAGTAATTTACAGGGAATTTATCGAGTAATTACTGATAAATTATTGAATAGTTCACTCATTAATTTACTTGTAATTTACTGGGAATTTAAGGAGTAATTTATTGAGAATTTACTCAGTAATTTATTTAGAATTTATTAAATAATTTACTAAGAATTTACAGATAATTTACTGCGTTATTTTCTTGGAATTTACAGAGTAATTTTCTAATAATTTACTGAGAATTTGTTGAGTAATTTTCTAGGAACTTACCAATCATTTATGAAGCAATTTATAGAGTAATTTGCTAAGTAATTTACTCATAATTTATTGAGAATTTTCTTAGAATTTATTGAGTAATTCACCGATAATTAACTGAGTAATTTATAGAGAATTTATTGAAAATTTAACCGATAATTTATTTAGAATTTACTGAGTAATTTTTTGAGCAATGTTTTAAAAAATTTCTGTGAATTTATTGAGTAATTTACCAAGAATTTATACAAAATTTTCTGAGAATTTACTCATAATTTATTGAGTAATTCACAAAAAAATTTCTAATGATTTTCTAAGAATTTACACAGAATTTTCTAATAATTTACTAAGAATTTACTGAATAATTTTCTGAGAATTTTGCGTGTAATATATTGAGAATTTACTGAGTAATTTACTAAAGAATCTACCGATAATTTACTGAATAATTTATTGAGAATTTACCACGAATTGACTAAGAAATTTACTGATAAATTGTTAAGTTCTTCACTGGGTTATTTAGTTGGAAATTACTAAATAATTTAATTAGAATTTATTGAGTAAGTTACTAAGAATTTATTGATAATTTACTTAGGCTTTATGGATTAATTTATTGAGAATTTAATAAGTAATTTACTTAGAATTTATTGAATAATTTACTGAGAATTTATAATGCAATTTACTTAAAATTTACAAGAAATTCACTAATTAATGTTCGAATAATTTACTGAGAATTAACAAAGTAATTCACGAACTTTTTTTTGATAATTTTAGGAGTAATTTACCAAGAATTTATACAGAATTTATTGAGAATTTTCTTAGAATTTATTGAAAATTTTCCGAGCAATTTATTTACAATTTATTAAATAATTTACTTAAAATTTACAGATAATTTACAAAGTAATTTATAGAGAATTTACTGAAAACTTAACGAGTAATTTATTGAGAATTTACTACGAATTTATGGAGTAATTTGCTGAATAATTCACTAAGAAATTACTTTGAATTTACCAAGAATTTATATAGAATTTTCTGAGAATTTATTGAGTAATTTACTCATAATTTACTGATTAATTTACAAAAAACAAATCTTGTAATTTTTTGTGAATTTACTCAGAATTTTCTGATAAATTACTAAGAATTTACTAAATAATTTATAGAGAATTTTACGTGTAATTTACTGAGAAATTTCTTGAGTAATTTAGTGAGAATTTCCTAAGTAATTTACTGAGTAATTTACAGAGAATTTACCAATAATTTACTTTGTAATTTACAGAGAATTTATCGAGTAATTTACTGATAAATTACTGAATAATTCACTCATTAATTTACTTGTAATTTACTGATAATTTAAGGAGTAATTTATTGAGAATTTACTCAATAATTTATTTAGAATTTATTAAATAATTACTAAGAATTTACAGATAATTTACTGCGTTATTTTCTTAGAATTTACAGAGTAATTTTCTAATAATTTACTGAGTAATTTACTAAGTAATTGACTCAGAATTTTTTGAGAACTTATCGATAATTAACCGAGTAATTTACAGAGAATTTATTGAGAATTTACCGAGTAATTTACTGGGAATTTACTTAGTAATTTACAAATAAATTTAGTGAGTAGTTCACCGAATAGTTTACTATGAATTTACTTAGTAATTTATATAGGATTTACTCAGTAAATTAGTAAGAGTTTATTGAGAATTTGTTGAGTAATTTTCTAGGAACGTACCAATCATTTATGAAGCAATTTACAGAGTAATTTGCTCATAATTTATTGAGAATTTTCTTAGAATTTATTGAGTAATTCACCGATAATTAACTGAGTAATTTTTAGGGAATTTATTGAAAATTTAACGGATAATTTATTGAGAATTTACAGAGTAATTTTCTGAGCAATGTTTTAAAAAATTTCTGTGAATTTATTGAGTAATTTACCAAGAATTTATACAAAATTTTCTGAAAATTTACTCATAATTTATTGAGTAATTCACAAAAAAATTTCTAATGATTTTCTAAGAATTTACACAGAATTTTCTAATAATTTACTAAGAATTTACTGAATAATTTTCTGAGAATTTTGGGGGTAATTTATTGAGAATTTACTGAGTAATTTACTAAGAATCTACCGATAACTTACTGAATAATTTATTGAGAATTTACCGCGAATTGACTAAGAAATTTACTGATATATTGTTAAGTTCTTCACTGGGTAATTTAGTTGGAAATTACTAAATAATTTAATTAGAATTTACTGAGTAAGTTACTAAGAATTTATTGATAATTTACTTAGACTTTATGGATTAATTTATTGAGAATTTAATAAGTAATTTGCTTAGAATTTATTGAATAATTTACTGAGAATTTATAATGCAATTTACTGAAAATTTACAAGATATTCACTAATTAATGTTCGAATAATTTACTAAGAATTAACAAAGTAATTCACGAATTTTTTTTTGATAATTTTATGAGTAATTTACCAAGAATTTATAGAGAATTTAATGAGAATTTTCTTAGAATTTATTGAAAATTTTCCGAGCAATTTATTTACAATTTATTAAATAATTTACTGAAAATTTACAAATAATTTACAAAGTAATATATAGAGAATTTATTGAAAACTTCACGAGTAATTTATTGAGAATTTATGGAGTAATTTGCTGAATAATTCACTAAGAAATTACTTTGAATTTACCAAGAATTTATATAGAATTTTCTGAGAATTTATTGAGTAATTTACTCATAATTTACTGATTAATTCACAAAAAAAAAATCTTGTAATTTTTTTGTGAATTTACTAAGAATTTTCTGATAAATTACTAAGAATTTGCTAAATAATTTAGAGAGAATTTTACGTGTAATTTACTGAGAAATTTCCTGAGTAATTTAGTGAGAATTTACTAAGTAATTTACTGAGTAATTTACAGAGAATTTGTCGAGTAATTTACTGATAAATTACTGAATAATTCACTCATTAATTTACTTGTAATTTATTGAGAATTTAAGGAGTAATTTATTGTGAATTTGCTCAGTAACTTATTTAGAATTTATTAAATAATTACTAAGAATTTACAGGTAATTTACTGCGTTATTTTCTTGGAATTTACAGAGTAATTTTCTAATAATTTACTAAGTAATTTATTAAGTAATTGACTAAGAATTTTTTGAGAACTTATCGTTAATTAACCGAGTAATTTACAGAGAATTTATTGAGAATTTATCGAGTAATTTACTGGGAATTTACTTAGTAATTTACAGATAAATTTAGTGAGTAATTCACCGAATAATTTACTATGAATTTACTTAGTAATTTATTCAAAATTAACTTAGCAAATTACTAAGAGTTTATTGAGAATTTAGTGAGAATTTGTTGAGTAATTTTCTAGGAACTTACCAATCATTTATGAAGCAATTTACAAAGTAATTTGCTTAGTAATTTACTCATAATTTATTGAGAATTTGCTTTGAATTTATTGAGTAATTCACCGATAATTAACTGAGTAATTTATAGAGAATTTATTGAAAATTTAACGGATAATTTATTGAGAATTTACAGAGTAATTTTCTGAGCAATGTTTTAAAAAAATTCTGTGAATTTATTGAGTAATTTACCAAGAATTTATACAAAATTTTTTGAGAATTTACTCATAATTTATTGAGTAATTCACAAAAAAATTTCTAATGATTTTCTATGAATTTACACAGAATTTTCTAATAATTTACTAAGAATTTACTGAATAATTTTCTGAGAATTTTGCGTGTAATTTATTGAGAATTTTACTGAGTTATTTAATGAGAATTTACTGCGTAATTTACTAAGAATCTACCGATAATTTACTGAGTAATTTATTGAGAATTTACTGCGAATTGTCTAAGAAATTTACTGATAAATTGTTAAGTTCTTCACTGGGTAATTTACTTAGAAATTACTAAATAATTTAATTAGAATTTGCTGAGTAAGTTACTAAGAATTTATTCATAATTTACTTAGACTTTATGCATTAATTTATTGAGAATTTACTAAGTAATTGACTTAGAATTTATTGAATAATTTACTGAGAATTTATAAAGCAATTTACTGAAATTTTACAGGAAATTCACTAATTAATGTTCGAATAATTTACTGAGAATTAACAAAGTAATTCAAGAATTTTTTTTTGATAATTTTATGAGTAATTTTCCAAGAATTTACACAGAATTTATTGAGAATTTTCTTAGAATTTATTGAAAATTTTCCGAGCAATTTATTTACAATTTATTAAATAATTTACTAAAAATTTACAGATAATTTACAAAGTAATTTATAGAGAATTTATTGAAAACTTAACGAGTAATTTATTGAGAATTTACTACGAATTTACGGAGTAATTTGCTGAATAATTCACTAAGAAATTACTTTCAATTTACCAAGAATTTATATAGAATTTTCTGAGAATTTATTGAGTAATTTACTCATAATTTACTGATTAATTCACAAAAAAAAAATCTTGTAATTTTTTTGTGAATTTACTCAGAATTTTCTGATAAATTACTAAGAATTTGTTAAATAATTTATAGAGAATTTTACTTGTAATTTACTGAGAAATTTCTTGAGTAATTTATTGAGAATTTACTAAGTAATTTACTGAGTAATTTACACAGAATTTACCATTAATTTATTGAGTAATTTAGGGAGAATTTAGCAACTAATTTACTGACAAATTACTGAATAATTCACTCATTAATTTACTTGTAATTTACTGAGAATTTAAGGAGTAATTTATTGAGAATTTACTCAGTAATTTATTTAGAATTTATTAAATAATTTACTAAGAATTTACAGATAATTTACTGCGTTATTTTCTTGGAATTTACAGAGTAATTTTCTAATAATTTACTAAGTAATTTACTAAGTAATTGACTCAGAATTTTTTGAGAACTTATCGATAATTAGCCGAGTAATTTACAAAAAAATTATTGAGAATTTACTGAGTAATTTACAAATAAATTTAGTGAGTAGTTCACCGAATAATTTACTATGAATTTACTTAGTAATTTATATAGAATTTACTCAGTAAATTAGTAAGAGTTTATTGAGAATTTGTTGAGTAATTTTCTAGGAACTTACCAATCATTTATGAAGCAATTTACAGAGCAATTTGCTGAGTAATTTATTGAGAATTTACTGTGAATTTAATGAGTAATTTACTAATAAGTTATTCAGAATTTTCTTAGAATTTATTGAGTAATTCACCGATAATTAACTGAGTAATTTATAGAGAATTTATTGAAAATTTAACGGAAAATGTATTGAGAATTTACAGAGAAATTTGCAGAGTAATGTTTTAAAAAATTTCTGCGATTTTTCGGATTAATTTACCAAGAATTTATACAAAATTTTCAAAGAATTTACTCATAATTTACTGAGTAATTCCCAAAAAAATTTCAAATGATTTTCTAAAAATTTACACAGAATTTTCTAATAATTTACTAAGAATTTACTAAATAATTTTCTGAGAATTTTGCGTGTAATTTATTGAGAATTTTACTGAGTAATTTAATGAGAATTTACTGAGTAATTTACTAAGAATCTACTGATAATTTACTGAGTAATTTATTGAGAATTTACTGCGAATTGACTAAGAAATTTACTGATAAATTGTTAAGTTCTTCACTGGGTAATTTAGTTGGAAATTACTAAATAATTTATTGAGAATTTACTGAGTAAGTTACTAAGAATTTATTGATAATTTACTTAGACTTTATGGATTAATTTATTGAGAATTTAGTAAGTAATTAACTTAGAATTTATTGAATAATTTACTGAGAATTTATAAAGTAATTTACAGAGAATTTATAGGAAATTCACTAATTAATGTTCGAATAATTTACTGAGGATTAACAAAGTAATTCACGAAATTTTTTTTGATAATTTTATGAGTAATTTACCAAGAATTTATACAGAATTTATTGAGAATTTTCTTAGAATTTATTGAAAATTTTTCGAGCAATTTATTTACAATTTATTAAATAATTTACTGAAAATTTACATGTAATTTATAAAGTAATTTATAGAGAATTTATTGAAAACTTAACGAGTAATTTATTGAGAATTTACTACGAATTTATGGAGTAATTTGTTGAATAATTCACTAAGAAATTACTTTGAATTTACCCAGAATTTATATAGAATTTTCTGACAATTTATTGAGTAATTTACTCATAATTTACTGATTAATTCACAAAAAAAATTCTTGTAATTTTTTGTGAATTTACTAAGAATTTTCTGATAAATTACTAAGAATTTGCTGAATAATTTATAGAGAATTTTACGCGTAATTTACTGAGAAATTTCTTGAGTAATTTAGTGAAAATTTACTAAATAATTTACTGAGTAATTTACAGAGAATTTACCAATAATTTACTGAGTAATTTACAGAGAATTTATAGAGTAATTTACTGATAAATTACTGAATAATTCACTCATTAATTTACTTGTAATTTACTGAGAATTTAAGGAGTAATTTATTGAGAATTTGCTCAGTAATTTATTTAGAATTTATTAAATAGTTTACTTAGAATTTACAGATAATTTACTGCGTTATTTTCTTGGAATTTACAGAGTAATTTTCTAATAATTTACTGAGTAATTTACTAAGTAATTGACTCAGAATTTTTTGAGAACTTATCAATAATTAACCGAGTAATTTACAGACAATTTATTGAGAATTTACCGAGTAATTTACTGGGAATTTACTTAGTAATTTACAGATAAATTTAGTGAGTAATTCACCGAATAATTTACTATGAATTTACTTAGTAAATTACTAAGAGTTTATTGAGAATTTACTGAGAATTTGTTGAATAATTTTCTAGGAACTTACCAATCATTTATGAAGTAATTTACAGAGTAATTTGCTTAGTAATTTACTCATAATTTATTGAGAATTTTTTTACAATTTATTGAGTAATTCACCGATAATTAACTGAGTAATTTATGGAGAATTTATTGAAAATTTAACGGATAATTTATTGAGAATTTACAGAGTAATTTTCTGAGCAATGTTTTAAAAAATTTCTGTGAATTTATTGAGTAATTTACCAAGAATTTGTACAAAATTTTCTGAGAATTTACTCATAATTTATTGAGTAATTCACAAAAAAATTTCTAATGATTTTCTAAGAATTTACACAGAATTTTCTAATAATTTACTAAGAATTTACTGAATAATTTTCTTAGAATTTTGCGTGTAATTTAATGAGAATTTACTGAGTAATTTACTAAGAATCTACAGATAATTTACTTTGTAATTTATTGAGAATTTACCGCGAATTGACTAAGAAATTTACTGATAAATTGTTAAGTTCTTCACTGGGTGATTTGGTTGGAAATTACTAAATAATTTAATTAGAATTTACTGAGTAAGTTACTAAGAATTTATTGATAATTTACTTAGACTTTATGGATTAATTTATTGAGAATTTAATAAGTAATTTACTTTGAATTTATTGAATAATTTACTGAGAATTTATAATGCAATTTACCAAAAATTTACAGGAAATTCACTAATTAATGTTCGAATAATTTACTGAAAATTAACAAAGTAATTCACGAATTTTTTTTTGATAATTTTTATGAGTAATTTACCAAGAATTTATACATAATTTATTGAGAACTTTCATAGAATTTATTGAAAATTTCCCGAGCAATTTATTTACAATTTATTAAACAATTTACAGAGAATTTATCAATAATTTATTGAGTAAGTTACAGAGAATTTATCGAGTAATTTGCTAATAAATTACTGAATAATTCACTCATTAATTTACTTGTAATTTACTGAGAATTTAAGGAGTAATTTATTGAGAATTTACTCAGTAATTTATTTAGAATTTATTAAATAATTACTAAGAATTTACAGATAATTTACTGCGTAATTTTTTAATAATTTACTGAGTAATTTACTAAGTAATTGACTAAGAATTTTTTAAGAACTTATCGATAATTAACCGAGTAATTTACTGGGAATTTACTTAGTAATTTACAGATAAATTTAGTGAGTAATTCACCGAATAATTTACTATGAATTTACATAGTAATTTATTTAAAATTTACTTAGTAAATTACTAAGAGTTTATTGAGAATTTACTGAGAATTTGTTGAGTAATTTTCTAGGAACTTACCAATCATTTATGAAGCAATTTATAGAGTAATTTGCTTAGTAATTTACTCATAATTTATTGAGAATTTTTTTACAATTTATTGAGTAATTCACCGATAATTAGCTGAGTAATTTTATAGAGAATTTATTGAAAATTTAACGGATAATTTATTGAGAATTTACAGAGTAATTTTCTGAGCAATGTTTTAAAAAATTTCTGTGAATTTATTGAGTAATTTACCAAGAATTTATACAAAATTTTCTGAGAATTTACTCATAATTTATTGAGTAATTCACAAAAAAATTTCTAATGATTTTCTAAGAATTTACACAGAATTTTCTAATAATTTACTAAGAATTTACTGAATAATTTTCTTAGAATTTTGCGTGTAATTTAATGAGAATTTACTGAGTAATTTACTAAGAATCTACCGATAATTTACTTTGTAATTTATTGAGAATTTACCGCGAATTGACTAAGAAATTTACTGATAAATTGTTAAGTTCTTCACTGGGTAGTTTGGTTGGAAATTACTAAATAATTTAATTAGAATTTACTGAGTAAGTTACGAAGAATTTATTGATAATTTACTTAGACTTTATGGATTAATTTATTGAGAATTTAATAAGTAATTTACTTTGAATTTATTGAATAATTTACTGAGAATTTATAATGCAATTTACCGAAAATTTACAGGAAATTCACTAATTAATGTTCGAATAATTTACTGAAAATTAACAAAGTAATTCACGAATTTTTTTTTGATAATTTTATGAGTAATTTACCAAAAATTTATACATAATTTATTGAGAACTTTCATAGAATTTATTGAAAATTTCCCGAGCAATTTATTTACAATTTATTAAACAATTTACAGAGAATTTATCAATAATTTATTGAGTAAGTTACAGAGAATTTATCGAGTAATTTGCTAATAAATTACTGAATAATTCACTCATTAATTTACTTGTAATTTACTGAGAATTTAAGGAGTAATTTATTGAGAATTTACTCAGTAATTTATTTAGAATTTATTAAATAATTACTAAGAATTTACAGATAATTTACTGCGTAATTTTCTAATAATTTACTGAGTAATTTACTAAGTAATTGACTAAGAATTTTTTAAGAACTTATCGATAATTATCCGAGTAATTTACTGGGAATTTACTTAGTAATTTACAGATAAATTTAGTGAGTAATTCACCGAATAATTTACTATGAATTTACATAGTAATTTATTTAAAATTTACTTAGTAAATTACTAAGAGTTTATTGAGAATTTACTGAGAATTTGTTGAGTAATTTTCTAGGAACTTACCAATCATTTATGAAGCAATTTATAGAGTAATTTGCTTAGTAATTTACTCATAATTTATTGAGAATTTTTTTACAATTTATTGAGTAATTCACCGATAATTAGCTGAGTAATTTTATAGAGAATTTATTGAAAATTTAACGGATAATTTATTGAGAATTTACAGAGTAATTTTCTGAGCAATGTTTTAAAAAATTTCTGTGAATTTATTGAGTAATTTACCAAGAATTTATACAAAATTTTCTGAGAATTTACTCATAATTTATTGAGTAATTCACAAAAAAATTTCTAATGATTTTCTAAGAATTTACACAGAATTTTCTAATAATTTACTAAGAATTTACTGAATAATTTTCTTAGAATTTTGCGTGTAATTTAATGAGAATTTACTGAGTAATTTACTAAGAATCTACCGATAATTTACTTTGTAATTTATTGAGAATTTACCGCGAATTGACTAAGAAATTTACTGATAAATTGTTAAGTTCTTCACTGGGTGATTTGGTTGGAAATTACTAAATAATTTAATTAGAATTTACTGAGTAAGTTACTAAGAATTTATTGATAATTTACTTAGACTTTATGGATTAATTTATTGAGAATTTAATAAGTAATTTACTTTGAATTTATTGAATAATTTACTGAGAATTTATAATGCAATTTACCGAAAATTTACAGGAAATTCACTAATTAATGTTCGAATAATTTACTGAAAATTAACAAAGTAATTCACGAATTTTTTTTTGATAATTTTATGAGTAATTTACCAAGAATTTATACATAATTTATTGAGAACTTTCTTAGAATTTATTGAAAATTTCCCAAGCAATTTATTTACAATTTATTAAACAATTTACAGAGAATTTACCAATAATTTATTGAGTAAGTTACAGAGAATTTATCGAGTAATTTGCTAATAAATTACTGAATAATTCACTCATTAATTTACTTGTAATTTACTGAGAATTTAAGGAGTAATTTATTGAGAATTTACTCAGTAATTTATTTAGAATTTATTAAATAATTACTAAGAATTTACAGATAATTTACTGCGTTATTTTCTAGGAATTTACAGAGTAATTTTCTAATAATTTACTGAGTAATTTACTAAGTAATTGACTAAGAATTTTTTAAGAACTTATCGATAATTAACCGAGTAATTTACAGAGAATTTATTGAGAATTTATCGGGTAATTTACTGGGAATTTACTTAGTAATTTACAGATAAATTTAGTGAGTAATTCACCGAATAATTTACTATGAATTTACATAGTAATTTATTTAAAATTTACTTAGTAAATTACTAAGAGTTTATTGAGAATTTACTGAGAATTTGTTGAGTAATTTTCTAGGAACTTACCAATCATTTATGAAGCAATTTACAGAGTAATTTGCTTAGTAATTTACTCATAATTTATTGAGAATTTTTTTACAATTTATTGAGTAATTCACCGATAATTAGCTGAGTAATTTTATAGAGAATTTATTGAAAATTTAACGGATAATTTATTGAGAATTTACAGAGTAATTTTCTGAGCAATGTTTTAAAAAATTTCTGTGAATTTATTGAGTAATTTACCAAGAATTTATACAAAATTTTCTGAGAATTTACTCATAATTTATTGAGTAATTCACAAAAAAATTTCTAATGATTTTCTAAGAATTTACACAGAATTTTCTAATAATTTACTAAGAATTTACTGAATAATTTTCTTAGAATTTTGCGTGTAATTTAATGAGAATTTACTGAGTAATTTACTAAGAATCTACCGATAATTTACTTTGTAATTTATTGAGAATTTACCGCGAATTGACTAAGAAATTTACTGATAAATTGTTAAGTTCTTCACTGGGTGATTTGGTTGGAAATTACTAAATAATTTAATTAGAATTTACTGAGTAAGTTACTAAGAATTTATTGATAATTTACTTAGACTTTATGGATTAATTTATTGAGAATTTAATAAGTAATTTACTTTGAATTTATTGAATAATTTACTGAGAATTTATAATGCAATTTACCGAAAATTTACAGGAAATTCACTAATTAATGTTCGAATAATTTACTGAAAATTAACAAAGTAATTCACGAATTTTTTTTTGATAATTTTATGAGTAATTTACCAAGAATTTATACATAATTTATTGAGAACTTTCTTAGAATTTATTGAAAATTTCCCAAGCAATTTATTTACAATTTATTAAACAATTTACAGAGAATTTACCAATAATTTATTGAGTAAGTTACAGAGAATTTATCGAGTAATTTGCTAATAAATTACTGAATAATTCACTCATTAATTTACTTGTAATTTACTGAGAATTTAAGGAGTAATTTATTGAGAATTTACTCAGTAATTTATTTAGAATTTATTAAATAATTACTAAGAATTTACAGATAATTTACTGCGTTATTTTCTAGGAATTTACAGAGTAATTTTCTAATAATTTACTGAGTAATTTACTAAGTAATTGACTAAGAATTTTTTAAGAACTTATCGATAATTAACCGAGTAATTTACAGAGAATTTATTGAGAATTTATCGGGTAATTTACTGGGAATTTACTTAGTAATTTACAGATAAATTTAGTGAGTAATTCACCGAATAATTTACTATGAATTTACATAGTAATTTATTTAAAATTTACTTAGTAAATTACTAAGAGTTTATTGAGAATTTACTGAGAATTTGTTGAGTAATTTTCTAGGAACTTACCAATCATTTATGAAGCAATTTACAGAGTAATTTGCTTAGTAATTTACTCATAATTTATTGAGAATTTTTTTACAATTTATTGAGTAATTCACCGATAATTAGCTGAGTAATTTTATAGAGAATTTATTGAAAATTTAACGGATAATTTATTGAGAATTTACAGAGTAATTTTCTGAGCAATGTTTTAAAAAATTTCTGTGAATTTATTGAGTAATTTACCAAGAATTTATACAAAATTTTCTGAGAATTTACTCATAATTTATTGAGTAATTCACAAAAAAATTTCTAATGATTTTCTAAGAATTTACACAGAATTTTCTAATAATTTACTAAGAATTTACTGAATAATTTTCTTAGAATTTTGCGTGTAATTTAATGAGAATTTACTGAGTAATTTACTAAGAATCTACCGATAATTTACTTTGTAATTTATTGAGAATTTACCGCGAATTGACTAAGAAATTTACTGATAAATTGTTAAGTTCTTCACTGGGTGATTTGGTTGGAAATTACTAAATAATTTAATTAGAATTTACTGAGTAAGTTACTAAGAATTTATTGATAATTTACTTAGACTTTATGGATTAATTTATTGAGAATTTAATAAGTAATTTACTTTGAATTTATTGAATAATTTACTGAGAATTTATAATGCAATTTACCGAAAATTTACAGGAAATTCACTAATTAATGTTCGAATAATTTACTGAAAATTAACAAAGTAATTCACGAATTTTTTTTTGATAATTTTATGAGTAATTTACCAAGAATTTATACATAATTTATTGAGAACTTTCTTAGAATTTATTGAAAATTTCCCGAGCAATTTATTTACAATTTATTAAACAATTTACAGAGAATTTACCAATAATTTATTGAGTAAGTTACAGAGAATTTATCGAGTAATTTGCTAATAAATTACTGAATAATTCACTCATTAATTTACTTGTAATTTACTGAGAATTTAAGGAGTAATTTATTGAGAATTTACTCAGTAATTTATTTAGAATTTATTAAATAATTACTAAGAATTTACAGATAATTTACTGCGTTATTTTCTAGGAATTTACAGAGTAATTTTCTAATAATTTACTGAGTAATTTACTAAGTAATTGACTAAGAATTTTTTAAGAACTTATCGATAATTAACCGAGTAATTTACAGAGAATTTATTGAGAATTTATCGGGTAATTTACTGGGAATTTACTTAGTAATTTACAGATAAATTTAGTGAGTAATTCACCGAATAATTTACTATGAATTTACATAGTAATTTATTTAAAATTTACTTAGTAAATTACTAAGAGTTTATTGAGAATTTACTGAGAATTTGTTGAGTAATTTTCTAGGAACTTACCAATCATTTATGAAGCAATTTACAGAGTAATTTGCTTAGTAATTTACTCATAATTTATTGAGAATTTTTTTACAATTTATTGAGTAATTCACCGATAATTAGCTGAGTAATTTTATAGAGAATTTATTGAAAATTTAACGGATAATTTATTGAGAATTTACAGAGTAATTTTCTGAGCAATGTTTTAAAAAATTTCTGTGAATTTATTGAGTAATTTACCAAGAATTTATACAAAATTTTCTGAGAATTTACTCATAATTTATTGAGTAATTCACAAAAAAATTTCTAATGATTTTCTAAGAATTTACACAGAATTTTCTAATAATTTACTAAGAATTTACTGAATAATTTTCTTAGAATTTTGCGTGTAATTTAATGAGAATTTACTGAGTAATTTACTAAGAATCTACCGATAATTTACTTTGTAATTTATTGAGAATTTACCGCGAATTGACTAAGAAATTTACTGATAAATTGTTAAGTTCTTCACTGGGTGATTTGGTTGGAAATTACTAAATAATTTAATTAGAATTTACTGAGTAAGTTACTAAGAATTTATTGATAATTTACTTAGACTTTATGGATTAATTTATTGAGAATTTAATAAGTAATTTACTTTGAATTTATTGAATAATTTACTGAGAATTTATAATGCAATTTACCGAAAATTTACAGGAAATTCACTAATTAATGTTCGAATAATTTACTGAAAATTAACAAAGTAATTCACGAATTTTTTTTTGATAATTTTATGAGTAATTTACCAAGAATTTATACATAATTTATTGAGAACTTTCTTAGAATTTATTGAAAATTTCCCGAGCAATTTATTTACAATTTATTAAACAATTTACAGAGAATTTACCAATAATTTATTGAGTAAGTTACAGAGAATTTATCGAGTAATTTGCTAATAAATTACTGAATAATTCACTCATTAATTTACTTGTAATTTACTGAGAATTTAAGGAGTAATTTATTGAGAATTTACTCAGTAATTTATTTAGAATTTATTAAATAATTACTAAGAATTTACAGATAATTTACTACGTTATTTTCTAGGAATTTACAGAGTAATTTTCTAATAATTTACTGAGTAATTTACTAAGTAATTGACTAAGAATTTTTTAAGAACTTATCGATAATTAACCGAGTAATTTACAGAGAATTTATTGAGAATTTATCGGGTAATTTACTGGGAATTTACTTAGTAATTTACAGATAAATTTAGTGAGTAATTCACCGAATAATGTACTATGAATTTACATAGTAATTTATTTAAAATTTACTTAGTAAATTACTAAGAGTTTATTGAGAATTTACTGAGAATTTGTTGAGTAATTTTCTAGGAACTTACCAATCATTTATGAAGCAATTTACAGAGTAATTTGCTTAGTAATTTACTCATAATTTATTGAGAATTTTTTTACAATTTATTGAGTAATTCACCGATAATTAGCTGAGTAATTTTATAGAGAATTTATTGAAAATTTAACGGATAATTTATTGAGAATTTACAGAGTAATTTTCTGAGCAATGTTTTAAAAAATTTCTGTGAATTTATTGAGTAATTTACCAAGAATTTATACAAAATTTTCTGAGAATTTACTCATAATTTATTGAGTAATTCACAAAAAAATTTCTAATGATTTTCTAAGAATTTACACAGAATTTTCTAATAATTTACTAAGAATTTACTGAATAATTTTCTTAGAATTTTGCGTGTAATTTAATGAGAATTTACTGAGTAATTTACTAAGAATCTACCGATAATTTACTTTGTAATTTATTGAGAATTTACCGCGAATTGACTAAGAAATTTACTGATAAATTGTTAAGTTCTTCACTGGGTGATTTGGTTGGAAATTACTAAATAATTTAATTAGAATTTACTGAGTAAGTTACTAAGAATTTATTGATAATTTACTTAGACTTTATGGATTAATTTATTGAGAATTTAATAAGTAATTTACTTTGAATTTATTGAATAATTTACTGAGAATTTATAATGCAATTTACCGAAAATTTACAGGAAATTCACTAATTAATGTTCGAATAATTTACTGAAAATTAACAAAGTAATTCACGAATTTTTTTTTGATAATTTTATGAGTAATTTACCAAGAATTTATACATAATTTATTGAGAACTTTCTTAGAATTTATTGAAAATTTCCCGAGCAATTTATTTACAATTTATTAAACAATTTACAGAGAATTTACCAATAATTTATTGAGTAAGTTACAGAGAATTTATCGAGTAATTTGCTAATAAATTACTGAATAATTCACTCATTAATTTACTTGTAATTTACTGAGAATTTAAGGAGTAATTTATTGAGAATTTACTCAGTAATTTATTTAGAATTTATTAAATAATTACTAAGAATTTACAGATAATTTACTGCGTTATTTTCTAGGAATTTACAGAGTAATTTTCTAATAATTTACTGAGTAATTTACTAAGTAATTGACTAAGAATTTTTTTAGAACTTATCGATAATTAACCGAGTAATTTACAGAGAATTTATTGAGAATTTATCGGGTAATTTACTGGGAATTTACTTAGTAATTTACAGATAAATTTAGTGAGTAATTCACCGAATAATTTACTATGAATTTACATAGTAATTTATTTAAAATTTACTTAGTAAATTACTAAGAGTTTATTGAGAATTTACTGAGAATTTGTTGAGTAATTTTCTAGGAACTTACCAATCACTTATGAAGCAATTTACAGAGTAATTTGCTTAGTAATTTACTCATAATTTATTGAGAATTTTTTTACAATTTATTGAGTAATTCACCGATAATTAGCTGAGTAATTTTATAGAGAATTTATTGAAAATTTAACGGATAATTTATTGAGAATTTACAGAGTAATTTTCTGAGCAATGTTTTAAAAAATTTCTGTGAATTTATTGAGTAATTTACCAAGAATTTATACAAAATTTTCTGAGAATTTACTCATAATTTATTGAGTAATTCACAAAAAAATTTCTAATGATTTTCTAAGAATTTACACAGAATTTTCTAATAATTTACTAAGAATTTACTGAATAATTTTCTTAGAATTTTGCGTGTAATTTAATGAGAATTTACTGAGTAATTTACTAAGAATCTACCGATAATTTACTTTGTAATTTATTGAGAATTTACCGCGAATTGACTAAGAAATTTACTGATAAATTGTTAAGTTCTTCACTGGGTGATTTGGTTGGAAATTACTAAATAATTTAATTAGAATTTACTGAGTAAGTTACTAAGAATTTATTGATAATTTACTTAGACTTTATGGATTAATTTATTGAGAATTTAATAAGTAATTTACTTTGAATTTATTGAATAATTTACTGAGAATTTATAATGCAATTTACCGAAAATTTACAGGAAATTCACTAATTAATGTTCGAATAATTTACTGAAAATTAACAAAGTAATTCACGAATTTTTTTTTGATAATTTTATGAGTAATTTACCAAGAATTTATACATAATTTATTGAGAATTTTCTTAGAATTTATTGAAAATTTCCCGAGCAATTTATTTACAATTTATTAAACAATTTACAGAGAATTTACCAATAATTTATTGAGTAAGTTACAGAGAATTTATCGAGTAATTTGCTAATAAATTACTGAATAATTCACTCATTAATTTACTTGTAATTTACTGAGAATTTAAGGAGTAATTTATTGAGAATTTACTCAGTAATTTATTTAGAATTTATTAAATAATTACTAAGAATTTACAGATAATTTACTACGTTATTTTCTAGGAATTTACAGAGTAATTTTCTAATAATTTACTGAGTAATTTACTAAGTAATTGACTAAGAATTTTTTAAGAACTTATCGATAATTAACCGAGTAATTTACAGAGAATTTATTGAGAATTTATCGGGTAATTTACTGGGAATTTACTTAGTAATTTACAGATAAATTTAGTGAGTAATTCACCGAATAATTTACTATGAATTTACATAGTAATTTATTTAAAATTTACTTAGTAAATTACTAAGAGTTTATTGAGAATTTACTGAGAATTTGTTGAGTAATTTTCTAGGAACTTAGCAATCATTTATGAAGCAATTTACAGAGTAATTTGCTTAGTAATTTACTCATAATTTATTGAGAATTTTTTTACAATTTATTGAGTAATTCACCGATAATTAGCTGAGTAATTTTATAGAGAATTTATTGAAAATTTAACGGATAATTTATTGAGAATTTACAGAGTAATTTTCTGAGCAATGTTTTAAAAAATTTCTGTGAATTTATTGAGTAATTTACCAAGAATTTATACAAAATTTTCTGAGAATTTACTCATAATTTATTGAGTAATTCACAAAAAAATTTCTAATGATTTTCTAAGAATTTACACAGAATTTTCTAATAATTTACTAAGAATTTACTGAATAATTTTCTTAGAATTTTGCGTGTAATTTAATGAGAATTTACTGAGTAATTTACTAAGAATCTACCGATAATTTACTTTGTAATTTATTGAGAATTTACCGCGAATTGACAAAGAAATTTACTGATAAATTGTTAAGTTCTTCACTGGGTAATTTGGTTGGAAATTACTAAATAATTTAATTAGAATTTACTGAGTAAGTTACTAAGAATTTATTGATAATTTACTTAGACTTTATGGATTAATTTATTGAGAATTTAATAAGTAATTTACTTTGAATTTATTGAATAATTTACTGAGAATTTATAATGCAATTTACCGAAAATTTACAGGAAATTCACTAATTAATGTTCGAATAATTTACTGAAAATTAACAAAGTAATTCACGAATTTTTTTTTGATAATTTTATGAGTAATTTACCAAGAATTTATACATAATTTATTGAGAATTTTCTTAGAATTTATTGAAAATTTCCCGAGCAATTTATTTACAATTTATTAAACAATTTACAGAGAATTTACCAATAATTTATTGAGTAAGTTACAGAGAATTTATCGAGTAATTTGCTAATAAATTACTGAATAATTCACTCATTAATTTACTTGTAATTTACTGAGTAATTTACTAAGTAATTGACTGAGAATTTTTTGAGAACTTATCGATAATTAACCGAGTAATTTACAGATAATTTATTGAGAATTTATCGAGTAATTTACTGGGAATTTACTTAGTAATTTACAGATAAATTTAGTGAGTAATTCACCGAATAATTTACTATGAATTTACTTAGTATTTTATTTAAAATTTACTTAGTAAATTACTAACTGTCTGTTTGGTAACGTTTACGTTTTCAGTTTATATTTACAAAAATTTTATAAATTAATTTTTGTTTATTTTTTGTTTATTTTTTGAAAAACATAAATTACAAACGCGTTTGATAATTGACAAAATGTTTAAAAAATTTTAAAAACATAAAAAAGAGTAAGAAATGACAAGTGGTGGCAAGTGGCGGCGAAAGACGATGGTGGAAAATGGTGACGGTGGGTGGTGGGTGGGTGGGTGACGGTGGCGGGTGGTAGCGAGTGGGTAGTGGTGGTGGGTGGCGGTGGCAGGTGGGTGGTTGGGTGACAGTGGCAGGTGGTGGGTGGTAGCGAGTGGGTGGTGATGGCAGGTGGTAGGTGGTGGTGGCAGGTGGGTGGCGGATAGCGGGTGGTGGATGGTGATGGTGGGTGGCTGGGTGGGTGACCGTGGCGGGTGATGGGTGGTAGCGAGTGGGTGGTGGTGGTGGTGGTAGCGGGTGGCGGGTGGTGACGGGTGGGTGGTAGGTGGTGATGGTGGGTAGGTGGGTGACGGTGGTGGGTGATGGGTGGTAGCCAGTGAGTGGTAGTGGTGGTGGTGGTGGGTGGTGGTGGTAGGTGGGTGGGGGATGGCGGGTGGTGGTGGTGGTGGTGGATGGATGGGTGACAGTGGCGGGTGGCAGGTGGTAGCAAGTGGGTGGTGGTGGTGGTGGTGGTGGTGATGGTGGTGGGTGGTGGGTAGTGATGGCAGGTGGGTGGTGGTGGGTGGTGGGTGGTGGTGGCGGGTGAGTGGTAGATGGCTGGTGGTGGTGGGTGGCTGGTAGTAGCAAGTGGGTGGTGAGTGGTGGCGGCAAGTAGGTGGCGGGTGGTGGCGGCAGGCGGTGGATGGTAGTGGCGGGTGGATGGTAGGTGGGTGGTGAGTGGTGGCGGCAAGTAGGTGGCGGGTGGTGGCGGCGGGCGGTGGATGGTAGTGGCGGGTGGATGGTAGGTGGGTGGTGGTGGCGAGGGATGGGTAGTGGTGGCGAGTGGGTGGCAGGTGGGTGGTGGCTACTGGCTGGTGGTGGTAGGTGGATGGTGTGTGGTGGTGGCAGGTGAGGGTGGGTGGTGGGTGGTGGTGGCGGAAGACAGTGGTGGAAAATAGTGGCTGGTGGTGGCTAGTGTTGGGTGGTAAAAAACTGAAAACTCAAAATAGAAACACATTTTTTGTGTTTTCATTTTTTGGCCAAATTTATAAACTGAGATCACTGATTTATAAATCAAAAATTTTACCAAACAAGTTTTTATTTGAGTTTTTTAAATTTTTGTAAATATAAACAGAAAACTGAAAACGTAAGTGTTACCAAACGGCACCTAAGAGTTTGTTGAGAATTTACTGAGAATTTGTTGAGTAATTTTCTAGGAACTTACCAATCATTTATGATGCAATTTATAGAGTAATTTGCTTAGTAATTTACTCATAATTTATTGAGAATTTTAGTAGAATTTATTGAGTAATTCACCGATAATTAACTGAGTAATTTATAGAGAATTTATTGAGAATTAACAGAGCAATTTTCTGAGCAATGTTTTAAAAAATTTCTGTGAATTTATTGAGTAATTTACCAAGAATTTATACAAAATTTTCTGAGAATTTACTCATAATTTATTGAGTAATTCACAAAAAAATTTCTAATCATTTTCTAAGAATTTACACCGAATTTTCTAATAATTTACTAAGAATTTACTGAATAATTTTCTGAGAATTTTGCGTGTAATTTAATGAGAATTTACTGAGCAATTTACTAAGAATCTACCGATAATTTACTTTGTAATTTATTGAGAATTTACCGCGAATTGACTAAGAAATTTACTGATAAATTGTTAAGTTCTTCACTGGGTAATTTAGTTGGAAATTACTAAATAATTTAATTAGAATTTACCGAGTAAGTTACTAAGAATTTGTTGATAATTTACTTAGACTTTATGGATTAATTTATTGAGAATTTAATAAGTAATTTACTTGGAATTTACTGAATAATTTACTGAGAATTTATAATGCAATTTACTGAAAATTTACAGGAAATTCACTAATTAATGTTCGAATAATTTACTGAGAATTAACAAAGTAATTCACGAATTTTTTTTTTTTTGATAATTTTATGAGTAATTTACGAGGAATTTATACATAATTTATTGAGAATTTTCTTAGAATTTATTGAAAATTTCCCGAGCAATTTATTTACAATTTATTAAACAATTTACAGAGAATTTACCAATAATTTACTGAGTAATTTACAGAGAATTTATCGAGTAATTTACTGATAAATTACTGAATAATTCACTCATTAATTTACTTGTAATTTACTGAGAATTTAAGGAGTAATTTATTGAGAATTTACTCAGTAATTTATTTAGAATTTATTAAATAATTACTAAGAATTTACAGATAATTTACTGCGTTATTTTCTTGGAATTTACAGAGTAATTTTCTAATAATTTACTGAGTAATTTACTAAGTAATTGACTGAGAATTTTTTGAGAACTTATCGATAATTAACCGAGTAATTTACAGAGAATTTATTGAGAATTTATCGAGTAATTTACTGGGAATTTACTTAGTAATTTACAGATAAATTTAGTGAGTAATTCACCGAATAATTTACTATGAATTTACTTAGTAATTTATTTAAAATTTACTTAGTAATTACTAAGAGTTTGTTGAGAATTTACTGAGAATTTGTTGAGTAATTTTCTAGGAACTTACCAATCATTTATGAAGCAATTTACAGAGTAATTTGCTTAGTAATTTACTCATAATTTATTGAGAATTTTAGTAGAATTTATTGAGTAATTCACCGATAATTAACTGAGTAATTTATAGAGAATTTATTGAGAATTAACAGAGTAATTTTCTGAGCAATGTTTTAAAAAATTTCTGTGAATTTATTGAGTAATTTACCAAGAATTTATACAAAATTTTCTGAGAATTTACTCATAATTTATTGAGTAATTCACAAAAAAATTTCTAATGATTTTCTAAGAATTTACACCGAATTTTCTAATAATTTACTAAGAATTTACTGAATAATTTTCTGAGAATTTTGCGTGTAATTTAATGAGAATTTACTGAGCAATTTACTAAGAATCTACCGATAATTTACTTTGTAATTTATTGAGAATTTACCGCGAATTGACTAGAAATTTACTGATAAATTGTTAAGTTCTTCACTGAGTAATTTAGTTGGAAATTACTAAATAATTTAATTAGAATTTACTGAGTAAGTTACTAAGAATTTGTTGATAATTTACTTAGACTTTATGGATTAATTTATTGAGAATTTAATAAGTAATTTACTTGGAATTTACTGAATAATTTACTGAGAATTTATAATGCAATTTACTGAAAATTTACAGGAAATTCACTAATTAATGTTCGAATAATTTACTGAGAATTAACAAAGTAATTCACGAATTTTTTTTTTTGATAATTTTATGAGTAATTTACCAAGAATTTATACATAATTTATTGAGAATTATCTTAGAATTTATTGAAAATTTCCCGAGCAATTTATTTACAATTTATTAAACAATTTACAGAGAATTTACCAATAATTTACTGAGTAATTTACAGAGAATTTATCGAGTAATTTACTGATAAATTACTAAATAATTCACTCATTAATTTACTTGTAATTTACTGAGAATTTAAGGAGTAATTTATTGAGAATTTACTCAGTAATTTATTTAGAATTTTTAAATAATTACTAAGAATTTACAGATAATTTACTGCGTTATTTTCTTGGAATTTACAGAGTAATTTTCTAATAATTTACTGAGAATTGTTTGACAACTTATCGATAATTAACCGAGTAATTTACAGAGAATTTATTGAGAATTTATCGAGTAATTTACTGGGAATTTACTTAGTAATTTACAGATAAATTTAGTGAGTAATTCACCGAATAATTTACTATGAATTTACTTAGTAATTTATTTAAAATTTACTTAGTAAATTACTAAGAGTTTGTTGAGAATTTACTGAGAATTTGTTGAGTAATTTTCTAGGAACTTACCAATCATTTATGAAGCAATTTACAGAGTAATTTGCTTAGTAATTTACTCATAATTTATTGAGAATTTTCTTAGAATTTATTGAGTAATTCACCGATAATTAACTGAGTAATTTATAGAGAATTTATTGAAAATTTAACGGATAATTTATTGAGAATTTACAGAGTAAATTTCTGAGCAATGTTTTAAAAAATTCCTGTGAATTTATTGAGTAATTTACCAAGAATTTATACAAAATTTTCTGAGAATTTACTCATAATTTATTGAGTAATTCACAAAAAAATTTCTAATCATTTTCTAAGAATTTACACCGAATTTTCTAATAATTTACTAAGAATTTACTGAATAATTTTCTGAGAATTTTGCGTATAATTTAATGAGAATTTACTGAGCAATTTACTAAGAATCTACCGATAATTTACTTTGTAATTTATTGAGAATTTACCGCGAATTGACAGAGAGATTTACTGATAAATTGTTAAGTTCTTCACTGGGTAATTTAGTTGGAAATTACTAAATAATTTAATTAAAATTTACTGAGTAAGTTACTAAGAATTTATTGATAATTTACTTAGACTTTATGGATTAATTTATTGAGAATTTAATAAGTGATTTACTTGGAATTTAATGAATAATTTACTGAGAATTTATAATGCAATTTACTGAAAATTTACAGGAAATTCACTAATTAATGTTCGAATAATTTACTGAGAATTAACAAAGTAATTCCCGAATTTTTTTTTTTGATAATTTTATGAGTAATTTACCAAGAATTTATACATAATTTATTGAGAATTTTCTTAGAATTTATTGAAAATTTCCCGAGCAATTTATTTACAATTTATTAAACGATTTACAGAGAATTTACCAATAATTTACTGAGTAATTTACAGAGAATTTATCGAGTAATTTACTGATAAATTACTGAATAATTCACTCATTAATTTACTTGTAATTTACTGAGAATTTAAGGAGTAATTTATTGAGAATTTACTCAGTAATTTATTTAGAATTTATTAAATAATTACTAAGAATTTACAGATAATTTACTGCGTTATTTTCTTGGAATTTACAGAGTAATTTTCTAATAATTTACTGAGTAATTTACTAAGTAATTGACTGAGAATTTTTTGAGAACTTATCGATAATTAACCGAGTAATTTACAAAGAATTTATTGAGAATTTATCGAGTAATTTACTGGGAATTTACTTAGTAATTTACAGATAAATTTAGTGAGTAACTCACCAAATAATTTACTATGAATTTACTTAGTAATTTATTTAAAATTTACTTAGTAAATTACTAAGAGTTTGTTGAGAATTTGTTGAGTAATTTTCTAGGAACTTACCAATCATTTATGAAGCAATTTACAGAGTAATTTGCTTAGTAATTTACTCATAATTTATTGAGAATTTTCTTAGAATTTATTGAGTAATTCACCGATAATTAACTGAGTAATTTATAGAGAATTTATTGAAAATTTAACGGATAATTTATTGAGAATTTACAGAGTAATTTTCTGAGCAATGTTTTAAAAAATTTCTGTGAATTTATTGAGTAATTTACCAAGAATTTATACAAAATTTTCTGAGAATTTACTCATAATTTATTGAGTAATTCACAAAAAAATTTCTAATCATTTTCTAAGAATTTACACCGAATTTTCTAATAATTTACTAAGAATTTACTGAATAATTTTATGAGAATTTTGCGTGTAATTTAATGAGAATTTACTGAGCAATTTACTAAGAATCTACCGATAATTTACTTTGTAATTTATTGAGAATTTACCGCGAATTGACTGAGAGATTTACTGATAAATTGTTAAGTTCTTCACTGGGTAATTTAGTTGGAAATTACTAAATAATTTAATTAGAATTTACTGAGTAAGTTACTAAGAATTTATTGATAATTTACTTAGACTTTATGGATTAATTTATTGAGAATTTAATAAGTAATTTACTTGGAATTTACTGAATAATTTACTGAGAATTTATAATGCAATTTACTGAAAATTTACAGGAAATTCACTAATTAATGTTCGAATAATTTACTGAGAATTAACAAAGTAATTCGAGAATTTTTTTTTTGATAATTTTATGAGTAATTTACCAAGAATTTATACATAATTTATTGAGAATTTTTTTAGAATTTATTGAAAATTTCCCGAGCAATTTATTTACAATTTATTAAACGATTTACAGAGAATTTACCAATAATTTACTGAGTAATTTACAGAGAATTTATCGAGTAATTTACTGATAAATTACTGAATAATTCACTCATTAATTTACTTGTAATTTAATGAGAATTTAAGGAGTAATTTATTGAGAATTTACTCAGTAATTTATTTAGAATTTATTAAATAATTACTAAGAATTTACAGATAATTTACTGCGTTATTTTCTTGGAATTTACAGAGTAATTTTCTAATAATTTACTGAGTAATTTACTAAGTAATTGACTGAGAATTTTTTGAGAACTTATCGATAATTAACCGCATAATTTACAGGGAATTTATTGAGAATTTATCGAGTAATTTACTGGGAATTTACTTAGTAATTTACAGATAAATTTAGTGAGTAATTCACCGAATAATTTACTATGAATTTACTTAGTAATTTATTTAATATTTACTTAGTAAATTACTAAGAGTTTGTTGAGAATTTGTTGAGTAATTTTTTAGGAACTTACCAATCATTTATGAAGCAATTTACAGAGTAATTTGCTTAGTAATTTACTCATAATTTATTGAGAATTTTCTTAGAATTTATTGAGTAATTCACCGATAATTAACTGGGTAATTTATAGAGAATTTGTTGAAAATTTAACGGATAATTTATTGGGAATTTACAGAGTAATTTTCTGAGCAATGTTTTAAAAAATTTCTGTGAATTTATTGAGTAATTTACCAAGAATTTATACAAAATTTTCTGAGAATTTACTCATAATTTATTGAGTAATTCACAAAAAAATTTCTAATCATTTTCTAAGAATTTACACCGAATTTTCTAATAATTTACTAAGAATTTACTGAATAATTTTCTGAGAATTTTGCGTGTAATTTAATGAGAATTTACTGAGCAATTTACTAAGAATCTACCGATAATTTACTTTGTAATTTATTGAGAATTTACCGCGAATTGACTGAGAGATTTACTGATAAATTGTTAAGTTCTTCACTGGGTAATTTAGTTGGAAATTACTAAATAATTTAATTAGAATTTACTGAGTAAGTTACTAAGAATTTATTGATAATTTACTTAGACTTTATGGATTAATTTATTGAGAATTTAATAAGTAATTTACTTGGAATTTACTGAATAATTTACTGAGAATTTATAATGCAATTTACTGAAAATTTACAGGAAATTCACTAATTAATGTTCGAATAATTTACTGAGAATTAACAAAGTAATTCGAGAATTTTTTTTTTGATAATTTTATGAGTAATTTACCAAGAATTTATACATAATTTATTGAGAATTTTCTTAGAATTTATTGAAAATTTCCCGAGCAATTTATTTACAATTTATTAAACGATTTACAGAGAATTTACCAATAATTTACTGAGTAATTTACAGAGAATTTATCGAGTAATTTACTGATAAATTACTGAATAATTCACTCATTAATTTACTTGTAATTTACTGAGAATTTAAGGAGTAATTTATTGAGAATTTACTCAGTAATTTATTTAGAATTTATTAAATAATTACTAAGAATTTACAGATAATTTACTGCGTTATTTTCTTGGAATTTACAGAGTAATTTACTAAGTAATTGACTGAGAATTGTTTGACAACTTATCGATAATTAACCGAGTAATTTACAGAGAATTTATTGAGAATTTATCGAGTAATTTACTGGGAATTTACTTAGTAATTTACAGATAAATTTAGTGAGTAATTCACCGAATAATTTACTATGAATTTACTTAGTAATTTATTTAAAATTTACTTAGTAAATTACTAAGAGTTTGTTGAGAATTTACTGAGAATTTGTTGAGTAATTTTCTAGGAACTTACCAATCATTTATGAAGCAATTTACAGAGTAATTTGCTTAGTAATTTACTCATAATTTATTGAGAATTTTCTTAGAATTTATTGAGTAATTCACCGATAATTAACTGAGTAATTTATAGAGAATTTATTGAAAATTTAACGGATAATTTATTGAGAATTTACAGAGTAAATTTCTGAGCAATGTTTTAAAAAATTCCTGTGAATTTATTGAGTAATTTACCAAGAATTTATACAAAATTTTCTGAGAATTTACTCATAATTTATTGAGTAATTCACAAAAAAATTTCTAATCATTTTCTAAGAATTTACACCGAATTTTCTAATAATTTACTAAGAATTTACTGAATAATTTTCTGAGAATTTTGCGTATAATTTAATGAGAATTTACTGAGCAATTTACTAAGAATCTACCGATAATTTACTTTGTAATTTATTGAGAATTTACCGCGAATTGACAGAGAGATTTACTGATAAATTGTTAAGTTCTTCACTGGGTAATTTAGTTGGAAATTACTAAATAATTTAATTAAAATTTACTGAGTAAGTTACTAAGAATTTATTGATAATTTACTTAGACTTTATGGATTAATTTATTGAGAATTTAATAAGTGATTTACTTGGAATTTAATGAATAATTTACTGAGAATTTATAATGCAATTTACTGAAAATTTACAGGAAATTCACTAATTAATGTTCGAATAATTTACTGAGAATTAACAAAGTAATTCCCGAATTTTTTTTTTTGATAATTTTATGAGTAATTTACCAAGAATTTATACATAATTTATTGAGAATTTTCTTAGAATTTATTGAAAATTTCCCGAGCAATTTATTTACAATTTATTAAACGATTTACAGAGAATTTACCAATAATTTACTGAGTAATTTACAGAGAATTTATCGAGTAATTTACTGATAAATTACTGAATAATTCACTCATTAATTTACTTGTAATTTACTGAGAATTTAAGGAGTAATTTATTGAGAATTTACTCAGTAATTTATTTAGAATTTATTAAATAATTACTAAGAATTTACAGATAATTTACTGCGTTATTTTCTTGGAATTTACAGAGTAATTTTCTAATAATTTACTGAGTAATTTACTAAGTAATTGACTGAGAATTTTTTGAGAACTTATCGATAATTAACCGAGTAATTTACAAAGAATTTATTGAGAATTTATCGAGTAATTTACTGGGAATTTACTTAGTAATTTACAGATAAATTTAGTGAGTAACTCACCAAATAATTTACTATGAATTTACTTAGTAATTTATTTAAAATTTACTTAGTAAATTACTAAGAGTTTGTTGAGAATTTGTTGAGTAATTTTCTAGGAACTTACCAATCATTTATGAAGCAATTTACAGAGTAATTTGCTTAGTAATTTACTCATAATTTATTGAGAATTTTCTTAGAATTAATTGAGTAATTCACCGATAATTAACTGGGTAATTTATAGAGAATTTGTTGAAAATTTAACGGATAATTTATTTGGAATTTACAGAGTAATTTTCTGAGCAATGTTTTAAAAAAATTCTGTGAATTTATTGAGTAATTTACCAAGAATTTATACAAAATTTTCTGAGAATTTACTCATAATTTATTGAGTAATTCACAAAAAAATTTCTAATCATTTTCTAAGAATTTACACCGAATTTTCTAATAATTTACTAAGAATTTACTGAATAATTTTCTGAGAATTTTGCGTGTAATTTAATGAGAATTTACTGAGCAATTTACTAAGAATCTACCGATAATTTACTTTGTAATTTATTGAGAATTTACCGCGAATTGACTGAGAGATTTACTGATAAATTGTTAAGTTCTTCACTGGGTAATTTAGTTGGAAATTACTAAATAATTTAATTAGAATTTACTGAGTAAGTTACTAAGAATTTATTGATAATTTACTTAGACTTTATGGATTAATTTATTGAGAATTTAATAAGTAATTTACTTGGAATTTACTGAATAATTTACTGAGAATTTATAATGCAATTTACTGAAAATTTACAGGAAATTCACTAATTAATGTTCGAATAATTTACTGAGAATTAACAAAGTAATTCGAGAATTTTTTTTTTGATAATTTTATGAGTAATTTACCAAGAATTTATACATAATTTATTGAGAATTTTCTTAGAATTTATTGAAAATTTCCCGAGCAATTTATTTACAATTTATTAAACGATTTACAGAGAATTTACCAATAATTTACTGAGTAATTTACAGAGAATTTATCGAGTAATTTACTGATAAATTACTGAATAATTCACTCATTAATTTACTGAGAATTTAAGGAGTAATTTATTGAGAATTTACTCAGTAATTTATTTAGAATTTATTAAATAATTACTAAGAATTTACAGATAATTTACTGCGTTATTTTCTTGGAATTTACAGAGTAATTTTCTAATAATTTACTGAGTAATTTACTAAGTAATTGACTGAGAATTTTTTGAGAACTTATCGATAATTAACCGCATAATTTACAGAGAATTTATTGAGAATTTATCGAGTAATTTACTGGGAATTTACTTAGTAATTTACAGATAAATTTAGTGAGTAATTCACCGAATAATTTACTATGAATTTACTTAGTAATTTATTTAAAATTTACTTAGTAAATTACTAAGAGTTTGTTGAGAATTTGTTGAGTAATTTTCTAGGAACTTACCAATCATTTATGAAGCAATTTACAGAGTAATTTGCTTAGTAATTTACTCATAATTTATTGAGAATTTTCTTAGAATTAATTGAGTAATTCACCGATAATTAACTGGGTAATTTATAGAGAATTTGTTGAAAATTTAACGGATAATTTATTGGGAATTTACAGAGTAATTTTCTGAGCAATGTTTTAAAAAAATTATGTGAATTTATTGAGTAATTTACCAAGAATTTATACAAAATTTTCTGAGAATTTACTCATAATTTATTGAGTAATTCACAAAAAAATTTCTAATCATTTTCTAAGAATTTACACCGAATTTTCTAATAATTTACTAAGAATTTACTGAATAATTTTCTGAGAATTTTGCGTGTAATTTAATGAGAATTTACTGAGCAATTTACTAAGAATCTACCGATAATTTACTTTGTAATTTATTGAGAATTTACCGCGAATTGACTGAGAGATTTACTGATAAATTGTTAAGTTCTTCACTGGGTAATTTAGTTGGAAATTACTAAATAATTTAATTAGAATTTACTGAGTAAGTTACTAAGAATTTATTGATAATTTACTTAGACTTTATGGATTAATTTATTGAGAATTTAATAAGTAATTTACTTGGAATTTACTGAATAATTTACTGAGAATTTATAATGCAATTTACTGAAAATTTACAGGAAATTCACTAATTAATGTTCGAATAATTTACTGAGAATTAACAAAGTAATTCGAGAATTTTTTTTTTGATAATTTTATGAGTAATTTACCAAGAATTTATACATAATTTATTGAGAATTTTCTTAGAATTTATTGAAAATTTCCCGAGCAATTTATTTACAATTTATTAAACGATTTACAGAGAATTTACCAATAATTTACTGAGTAATTTACAGAGAATTTATCGAGTAATTTACTGATAAATTACTGAATAATTCACTCATTAATTTACTGAGAATTTAAGGAGTAATTTATTGAGAATTTACTCAGTAATTTATTTAGAATTTATTAAATAATTACTAAGAATTTACAGATAATTTACTGCGTTATTTTCTTGGAATTTACAGAGTAATTTTCTAATAATTTACTGAGTAATTTACTAAGTAATTGACTGAGAATTTTTTGAGAACTTATCGATAATTAACCGCATAATTTACAGAGAATTTATTGAGAATTTATCGAGTAATTTACTGGGAATTTACTTAGTAATTTACAGATAAATTTAGTGAGTAATTCACCGAATAATTTACTATGAATTTACTTAGTAATTTATTTAAAATTTACTTAGTAAATTACTAAGAGTTTGTTGAGAATTTGTTGAGTAATTTTCTAGGAACTTACCAATCATTTATGAAGCAATTTACAGAGTAATTTGCTTAGTAATTTACTCATAATTTATTGAGAATTTTCTTAGAATTAATTGAGTAATTCACCGATAATTAACTGGGTAATTTATAGAGAATTTGTTGAAAATTTAACGGATAATTTATTGGGAATTTACAGAGTAATTTTCTGAGCAATGTTTTAAAAAAATTCTGTGAATTTATTGAGTAATTTACCAAGAATTTATACAAAATTTTCTGAGAATTTACTCATAATTTATTGAGTAATTCACAAAAAAATTTCTAATCATTTTCTAAGAATTTACACCGAATTTTCTAATAATTTACTAAGAATTTACTGAATAATTTTCTGAGAATTTTGCGTGTAATTTAATGAGAATTTACTGAGCAATTTACTAAGAATCTACCGATAATTTACTTTGTAATTTATTGAGAATTTACCGCGAATTGACTGAGAGATTTACTGATAAATTGTTAAGTTCTTCACTGGGTAATTTAGTTGGAAATTACTAAATAATTTAATTAGAATTTACTGAGTAAGTTACTAAGAATTTATTGATAATTTACTTAGACTTTATGGATTAATTTATTGAGAATTTAATAAGTAATTTACTTGGAATTTACTGAATAATTTACTGAGAATTTATAATGCAATTTACTGAAAATTTACAGGAAATTCACTAATTAATGTTCGAATAATTTACTGAGAATTAACAAAGTAATTCGAGAATTTTTTTTTTGATAATTTTATGAGTAATTTACCAAGAATTTATACATAATTTATTGAGAATTTTCTTAGAATTTATTGAAAATTTCCCGAGCAATTTATTTACAATTTATTAAACGATTTACAGAGAATTTACCAATAATTTACTGAGTAATTTACAGAGAATTTATCGAGTAATTTACTGATAAATTACTGAATAATTCACTCATTAATTTACTGAGAATTTAAGGAGTAATTTATTGAGAATTTACTCAGTAATTTATTTAGAATTTATTAAATAATTACTAAGAATTTACAGATAATTTACTGCGTTATTTTCTTGGAATTTACAGAGTAATTTTCTAATAATTTACTGAGTAATTTACTAAGTAATTGACTGAGAATTTTTTGAGAACTTATCGATAATTAACCGCATAATTTACAGAGAATTTATTGAGAATTTATCGAGTAATTTACTGGGAATTTACTTAGTAATTTACAGATAAATTTAGTGAGTAATTCACCGAATAATTTACTATGAATTTACTTAGTAATTTATTTAAAATTTACTTAGTAAATTACTAAGAGTTTGTTGAGAATTTGTTGAGTAATTTTCTAGGAACTTACCAATCATTTATGAAGCAATTTACAGAGTAATTTGCTTAGTAATTTACTCATAATTTATTGAGAATTTTCTTAGAATTAATTGAGTAATTCACCGATAATTAACTGGGTAATTTATAGAGAATTTGTTGAAAATTTAACGGATAATTTATTGAGAATTTACAGAGTAATTTTCTGAGCAATGTTTTAAAAAAATTATGTGAATTTATTGAGTAATTTACCAAGAATTTATACAAAATTTTCTGAGAATTTACTCATAATTTATTGAGTAATTCACAAAAAAATTTCTAATCATTTTCTAAGAATTTACACCGAATTTTCTAATAATTTACTAAGAATTTACTGAATAATTTTCTGAGAATTTTGCGTGTAATTTAATGAGAATTTACTGAGCAATTTACTAAGAATCTACCGATAATTTACTTTGTAATTTATTGAGAATTTACCGCGAATTGACTGAGAGATTTACTGATAAATTGTTAAGTTCTTCACTGGGTAATTTAGTTGGAAATTACTAAATAATTTAATTAGAATTTACTGAGTAAGTTACTAAGAATTTATTGATAATTTACTTAGACTTTATGGATTAATTTATTGAGAATTTAATAAGTAATTTACTTGGAATTTACTGAATAATTTACTGAGAATTTATAATGCAATTTACTGAAAATTTACAGGAAATTCACTAATTAATGTTCGAATAATTTACTGAGAATTAACAAAGTAATTCGAGAATTTTTTTTTTGATAATTTTATGAGTAATTTACCAAGAATTTATACATAATTTATTGAGAATTTTCTTAGAATTTATTGAAAATTTCCCGAGCAATTTATTTACAATTTATTAAACGATTTACAGAGAATTTACCAATAATTTACTGAGTAATTTACAGAGAATTTATCGAGTAATTTACTGATAAATTACTGAATAATTCACTCATTAATTTACTGAGAATTTAAGGAGTAATTTATTGAGAATTTACTCAGTAATTTATTTAGAATTTATTAAATAATTACTAAGAATTTACAGATAATTTACTGCGTTATTTTCTTGGAATTTACAGAGTAATTTTCTAATAATTTACTGAGTAATTTACTAAGTAATTGACTGAGAATTTTTTGAGAACTTATCGATAATTAACCGCATAATTTACAGAGAATTTATTGAGAATTTATCGAGTAATTTACTGGGAATTTACTTAGTAATTTACAGATAAATTTAGTGAGTAATTCACCGAATAATTTACTATGAATTTACTTAGTAATTTATTTAAAATTTACTTAGTAAATTACTAAGAGTTTGTTGAGAATTTACTGAGAATTTGTTGAGTAATTTTCTAGGAACTTAACAATCATTTATGAAGCAATTTACAGAGTAATTTGCTTAGTAATTTACTCATAATTTATTGAGAATTTTCTTAGAATTTATTGAGTAATTCACCGATAATTAACTGAGTAATTTATAGAGAATTTATTGAAAATTTAACGGATAATTTATTCAGAATTTACATAGTAATTTTCTGAGCAATGTTTTAAAAAATTTCTGTGAATTTATTGAGTAATTTACCAAGAATTTATACAAAATTTTCTGAGAATTTACTCATAATCTATTTAGTAATTCTCAAAAAAATTTCTAATGATTCACATAGAATTTTCTAATAATTTACTGAATAATTTTCTGAGAATTTTGCGTGTAATTTGTTGAGAATTTTACTGAGTAATTTACAAAGAATCGACCGATAATTTACTTTGTAATTTATTGAGAATTTACCGCGAATTGACTAAGAAATTTACTGATAAATTGCTAAATAATTTATAGAGAATTTTACGTGTAATTTACTGAGAAATTTCCTGAGTAATTTAGTGAGAATTTGCTAAGTAATTTACTGAGTAATTTACAGAGAATTTACCAATAATTTACTGAGTAATTTACAGAGAATTTATCGAGTAATTTACTGATAAATTACTGAATAATTCACTCATTAATTTACTTGTAATTTACTAAGAATTTAAGGAGTAATTTATTGAGAATTTACTCAGTAATTTATTTAAAATTTATTAAATAATTACTAAGAATTTGCAGATAATTTACTGCGTTATTTTCTTGGAATTTACAGAGTAATTTTCTAATAATTTACTGAGTAATTTACTAAGTAATTGACTGAGAATTTTTTGAGAACTTATCGATAATTAACCGAGTAATTTACTTAGAATTTATTGAGAATTTATCGAGTAATTTACTGGGAATTTACTTAGTAATTTACAGATAAATTTAGTGAGTAATTCACCGAATAATTTACTATGAATTTACTTAGTAATTTATTTAAAATTTACTTAGTAAATTACTAAGAGTTTATTGAGAATTTACTGAGAATTTGTTGAGTAATTTTCTAGGAATTTACAAATCATTTATGAAGCAATTTACAGAGTAATTTGGTTAGTAACTTACTCATAATTTATTGAGAATTTTCTTAGAATTTATTGAGTAATTCACCGATAATTAACTGGGTAATTTATAGAGAATTTATTGAAAATTTAACGGATAATTTATTGAGAATTTACATAGTAATTTTCTGAGCAATGTTTTAAAAAATTTCTGTGAATTTATTGAGTAATTTACCAAGAATTTATATAAAATTTTCTGAGAATTTACTTTTAATTTATTGAGTAATTCACAAAAAAATTTCTAATGATTTTCTCAGAATTTTCTAATAATTTAATAAGAATTTACTAAATAATTTTCTGAGAATTTTGCATGAAATTTATTGAGAATTTTACTGAGTAATTTAATGAGAATTTACTGAGTAATTTACTAAGAATCTACCGATAATTTACTTTGTAATTTATTGAGAATTTACCGCGAATTGACTAAGAAATTTACTGATAAATTGCTAAGTTCTTCACTGGGTAATTTAGTTGGAAATTACTAAATAATTTAATTAGAATTTACTGAGTAAGTTACTAAGAGTTTATTGATAATTCACTTAGACTTTATGGATTAATTTATTGAGAATTTAATAAGTAATTTACTTAGAATTTGTTGAATAATTTACTGAGAATTTATAATGCAATTTACTGAAAATTTACAGAAAATTCACTGATTAATGTTCGAATAATTTACTGAGAATTAACAAAGTAATTCACGAATTTTTTTTTTGATAATTTTATGAGTAATTTACCAAGAATTTATACATAATTTATTGAGAATTTTCTTAGAATTTATTGAAAATTTTCCGAGCAATTTATTTACAATTTATTAAATAATTTACTGAAAATTTACAGATAATTTACAAAGTAATTTATAGAGAATTTATTGAAAACTTAACGAGTAATTTGTTGAGAATTTACTACGAATTTATGGAGTAATTTGCTGAATAATTCACTAAGAAATTACTTTCAATTTACCAAGAATTTATATAGAATTTTCTGAGAATTTATTGAGTAATTTACTCATAATTTACTGATTAATTCACAAAAAAAAAATCTTCTAATTTTTTGCGAATTTACTCAGAATTTTCTGATAAATTACTAAGAATTTGCTAAATAATTTATAGAGAATTTTACGTGTAATTTACTGAGAAATTTCCTGAGTAATTTAGTGAGAATTTACTAAGTAATTTACTGAGTAATTTACAGAGAATTTATCGAGTAATTTACTGATAAATTACTGAATAATTCACTCATTAATTTACTTGTAATTTACTGAGAATTTAAGGAGTAATTTATTGAGAATTTACTCAGTAATTTATTTAGAATTTATTAAATAATTACTAAGAATTTACAGATAATTTACTGCGTTATTTTCTTGGAATTTACAGAGTAATTTTCTAATAATTTACTAAGTAATTGACTGAGAATTTTTTGAGAACTTATCGATAATTAACCGAGTAATTTACTGAGAATTTATTGAGAATTTATCGAGTAATTTACTGGGAATTTACTTAGTAATTTACAGATAAATTTAGTGAGTAATTCACCGAATAATTTACTATGAATTTACTTAGTAATTTATTTAAAATTTACTTAGTAAATTACTAAGAGTTTCTTGAGAATTTACTGAGAATTTGTTGAGTAATTTTCTAGGAACTTACCAATCATTTATGAAGCAATTTACAGAGTAATTTGCTTAGTAATTTACTCATAATTTATTTAGAATTTTCTTAGAATTTATTGAGTAATTCACCGATAATTAACTGGGTAATTTATAGAGAATTTATTAAAAATTTAACGGATAATTTATTGAGAATTTACAGTGTAATTTTCTGAGCAATGTTTTAAAAAATTTCTGTGAATTTATTGAGTAATTTACCAAGAATTTATATAAAATTTTCTGAGAATTTACTCATAATTTACTGAGTAATTCACAAAAAAATTTCTAATGATTTTCTCAGAATTTACACAGAATTTTCTAATAATTTAATAAGAATTTACTGAATAATTTTCTGAGAATTTTGCGTGAAATTTATTGAGAATTTTACTGAGTAATTTAATGAGAATTTACTGAGTAATTTACTAAGAATCTATCGATAATTTACTTTGTAATTTATTGAGAATTTACCGCGAATTGACTAAGAAATTTACTGATAAATTGCTAAGTTCTTCACTGGGTAAGTTAGTTGGAAATTACTAAATAATTTAATTAGAATTTACTGAGTAAGTTACTAAGAGTTTATTGATAATTTACTTAGACTTTATGGATTAATTTATTGAGAATTTAATAAGTAATTTACTTAGAATTTATTGAATAATTTACTGAGAATTTATAATGCAATTTACTGAAAATTTACAGAAAATTCACTGATTAATGTTCGAATAATTTACTGAGAATTAACAAAGTAATTCACGAATTTTTTTTTTGATAATTTTATGAGTAATTTACCAAGAATTTATACATAATTTATTGAGAATTTTCTTAGAATTTATTGAAAATTTTCCGAGCAATTTATTTACAATTTATTAAATAATTTACTGAAAATTTACAAATAATTTTCAAAGTAATTTATAGAGAATTTATTGAAAACTTAACGAGTAATTTGTTGAGAATTTACTACGAATTTATGGAGTAATTTGCTGAATAATTCACTAAGAAATTACTTTCAATTTACCAAGAATTTATATAGAATTTTCTGAGAATTTATTGAGTAATTTACTCATAATTTACTGATTAATTCACAAAAAAAAAATCTTCTAATTTTTTGTGAATTTACTCAGAATTTTCTGATAAATTACTAAGAATTTGCTAAATAATTTATAGAGAATTTTATGTGTAATTTACTGAGAAATTTCCTGAGTAATTTAGTGAGAATTTACTAAGTAATTTACTGAGTAATTTACAGAGAATTTATCGAGTAATTTACTGATAAATTACTGAATAATTCACTCATTAATTTACTTGTAATTTACTGAGAATTTAAGGAGTAATTTATTGAGAATTTACTCAGTAATTTATTTAGAATTTATTAAATAATTACTAAGAATTTACAGATAATTTACTGCGTTATTTTCTTGGAATTTACAGAGTAATTTTCTAATAATTTACTAAGTAATTGACTGAGAATTTTTTGAGAACTTATCGATAATTAACCGAGTAATTTACTGAGAATTTATTGAGAATTTATCGAGTAATTTACTGGGAATTTACTTAGTAATTTACAGATAAATTTAGTGAGTAATTCACCGAATAATTTACTATAAATTTACTTAGTAATTTATTTAAAATTTACTTAGTAAATTACTAAGAGTTTATTGAGAATTTACTGAGAATTTGTTGAGTAATTTTCTAGGAACTTACCAATCATTTATGAAGCAATTTACAGAGTAATTTGCTTAGTAATTTACTCATAATTTATTTAGAATTTTCTTAGAATTTATTGAGTAATTCACCGATAATTAACTGGGTAATTTATAGAGAATTTATTAAAAATTTAACGGATAATTTATTGAGAATTTACAGTGTAATTTTCTGAGCAATGTTTTAAAAAATTTCTGTGAATTTATTGAGTAATTTACCAAGAATTTATATAAAATTTTCTGAGAATTTACTCATAATTTACTGAGTAATTCACAAAAAAATTTCTAATGATTTTCTCAGAATTTACACAGAATTTTCTAATAATTTAATAAGAATTTACTGAATAATTTTCTGAGAATTTTGCGTGTAATTTATTGAGAATTTTAATGAGTAATTTAATGAGAATTTACTGAGTAATTTACTAAGAATCTACCGATAATTTACTTTGTAATTTATTGAGAATTTACCGCGAATTGACTAAGAAATTTACTGATAAATTGCTAAGTTCTTCACTGGGTAATTTAGTTGGAAATTACTAAATAATTTAAATAGAATTTACTGAGTAAGTTACTAAGAGTTTATTGATAATTTACTTAGACTTTATGGATTAATTTATTGAATAATTTACTGAGAATTTATAATGCAATTTACTGAAAATTTACAGGAAATTCACTAATTAATGTTCGAATAATTTACTGAGAATTAACAAAGTAATTCACGAATTTTTTTTTTGATAATTTTATGAGTAATTTACCAATAATTTATACAGAATTTATTGAGAATTTTCTTAGAATTTATTGAAATTTTCCGAGCAATTTATTTACAATTTATTAAATAATTTACTGAAAATTTAAAGATAATTTACAAAGTAATTTATAGAGAATTTATTGAAAACTTAACGAGTAATTTGTTGAGAATTTACTACGAATTTGTGGAGTAATTTGCTGAATAATTCACTAAGAAATTACTTTCAATTTACCAAGAATTTATTGTGTAATTTACTCATAATTTACTGATTAATTCACACAAAAAAAATCTTCTAATTTTTTGTGAATTTACTCAGAATTTTTTAATAAATTACTAAGAATTTGCTAAATAATTTATAGAGAATTTTACGTGTAATTTACTGAGAAATTTCCTGAGTAATTTAGTGAGAATTTACTAACTAATTTACTGAGTAATTTACAGAGAATTTATCGAGTAATTTACTGATAAATTACTGAATAATTCACTCATTAATTTACTTGTAATTTACTGAGAATTTAAGGAGTAATTTATTGAGAATTTACTCAGTAATTTATTTAGAATTTATTAAATAATTACTAAGAATTTACAGATAATTTACTGCGTTATTTTCTTGGAATTTACAGAGTAATTTTCTAATAATTTACTGAGTAATTTACTAAATAATTGACTGAGAATTTTTTGAGAACTTATCGATATTTAACCGAGTAATTTACTGAGAATTTATTGAGAATTTATCGAGTAATTTACTGGGAATTTACTTAGTAATTTACAGATAAATTTAGTGAGTAATTCACCGAATAATTTACTATGAATTTACTTAGTAATTTATTTAAAATTTACTTAGTAAATTACTAACAGTTTATTGAGAATTTACTGAGAATTTGTTGAGTAATTTTCTAGGAACTTACCAATCATTTATGAAGCAATTTACAGAGTAATTTGCTTAGTAATTTACTCATAATTTATTGAGAATTTTCTTAGAATTTATTGAGTAATTCACCGATAATTAACTGAGTAATTTATAGAGAATTTATTGAAAATTTAATGGATAATTTATTGAGAATTTACATAGTAATTTTCTGAGCAATGTTTTAAAAAATTTCTGTGAATTTATTGAGTAATTTACCAAGAATTTATACAAAATTTTCTGAGAATTTACTCATAATTTACTGAGTAATTCTCAAAAAAATTTCTAATGATTTTCTAAGAATTTACACAGAATTTTCTAATAATTTACTAAGAATTTACTGAATAATTTTCTGAGAATTTTGCGTGTAATTTATTGAGAATTTTACTGAGTAATTTAATGAGAATTTACTGAGTAATTTACTAAGAATCTACCGATAATTTGCTGAGTAATTTATTGTGAATTTACTGTGAATTGACTAAGAAATTTACTAATAAATTGTTAAGTTCTTCACTAGGTAATTTAGTTGGAAATTACTAAATAATTTATTGAGAATTTACTGAGTAAGTTACTAAGAATTTATTGATAATTTGCTTAGACTTTATGGATTAATTTATTTAGAATTTACTAAGTAATTTACTTAAAATTTATTGAATAATTTACAGAGAATTTACAAAGTAATTTACTGAAAATTTACTGGAAATTCACTAATTAATGTTCGAATAATTTACTGAGAATTAACAAAGTAATTCACGAATTTTTCTTTTGATAATTTTATGAGTAATTTACCAAGAATATATACAGAATTTATTGAGAATTTTCTTAGCAATTTATTGAAATTTTTCTGAGCAATTTATTTACAATTTATTAAATAATTTACTGAAAATTTACAAATAATTTTCAAAGTAATTTATAGAGAATTTATTGAAAACTTAACGAGTAATTTGTTGAGAATTTACTACGAATTTATGGAGTAATTTGTTGAATAATTCACTAAGAAATTACTTTGAATTTACCAAGAATTTATATAGAATTTTCCGAGAATTTATTGAGTAATTTACTCATAATTTACTGATTAATTCACAAAAAAAAAATTCTTGTAATTTTTTGGGAATTTACTCAGAATTTTCTGATAAATTACAAAGAATTTGCTGAATAATTTATAAAGAATTTTACGTGTAATTTACTGAGAAATTTCCTGAGTAATTTAGTAAGAATTTACTAGGTAATTTACTGAGTAATTTACAGAGAATTTATTGAGTAATTTACTGATAAATTACTGAATAATTCACTCATTAATTTACTTGTAATTTACTGAGAATTTAAGGAGTACTTTATTGAGAATTTACTCAGTAATTTATTTAGAATTTATTAAATAATTTACTAAGAATTCACAGATAATTTACTACGTTATTTTCTTGGAATTTACAGAGTAATTTTCTAATAATTTACTAAGTAATTTACTAAGTAATTGACTCAGAATTTTCTGAGAACTTTTCTATAATTAACCGAGTAATTTACAGAGAATTTATTGAGAATTTACCGAGTAATTTACTGGGAATTTACTTAGTAATTTACAAATAAATTTAGTGAGTAATTCACCGAATAATTTACTATGAATTTACTTAGTAATTTATATAGAATTTACTCAGTAAATTACTAAGAGTTTATTGAGAATTTGTTGAGTAATTTTCTAGGAAGATTATTTATGAAGCAATTTACAGAGTAATTTGCTGAGTAATTTATTGAGAATTTACTGTGAATTTAATGAGTAATTTACTCATAATTTATCTAGAATTTTCTTAGAATTTATTCAGTAATTCACCGATAATTAACTGAGTAATTTATAGAGAATTTATTGAAAATTTAACGGATAATTTATTGAGAATTTACAAAGTAATTTGCTGAATAATGTTTTAAAAAATTTCTGTGAATTTACTGAGTAATTTACCAAGAATTTATACAAAATTTTCTGAGAATTTACTCATAATTTACTGAGTAATTCTCAAAAAAAATTCTATTGATTTTCAAAGAATTTACACAGAATCTTCTAATAATTTACTAAGAATTTACTGAATAATTTTCTGAGAATTTTGCGTGTAATTTATTGAGAATTTTATTGAGTAATTTAATGAGAATTTACTGAATAATTTATTGAGAATTTACCGCGAATTGACTAAGAAATTTACTGATAAATTGTTAAGTTCTTCACTGGGTAATTTAGTTGGAAATTACTAAATAATTTATTGAGATTTTACTGAGTAAGTTACTAAGAATTTATTGATAATTTGCTTAGACTTTATGGATTAATTTATTGGGAATTTACTAAGTAATTTACTTAGAATTTATTGAATAATTTACTGAGAATTTACAAAGTAATTTACTGAAAATTTACAGGAAATTCACTAATTATTGTTCGAATAATTTACTGAGAATTAACAAAGTAATTCACAATTTTTTTTGATAATTTTATGAGTAATTTACCAAGAATATATAAGGAATTTATTGAGAATTTTCTTAGCAATTTATTGAAATTTTTCTGAGCAATTTATTTACAATTTATTAAATAATTTACTGAAAATTTACAGATAATTTACAATGTAATTTATAGAGAATTTATTGAAAACTTAACGAGTAATTTATTGATAATTTACTACGAATTTATGGAGTAATTTGCTGAATAATTCACTAAGAAATTACTTTGAATTTACCAAGAATTTATATAGAATTTTCTGAGAATTTATTGAGTAATTTACTCATAATTTACTGATTAATTCACAAAAAAAAAATTCTTGTAATTTTTTGTGAATTTACTCAGAACTTTCTGATAAATAACAAAGAATTTCCTGAATAATTTATAGAGAATTTTACGTGTAATTTACTGAGAAATTTCCTGAGTAATTTAGAGAGAATTTACTAAGTAATTTACTGAGTAATTTACAGAGAATTTATTTAGTAATTTACGGATAAATTACTGAATAATTCACTCATTAATTTACTTGTAATTTACTGAGAATTTAAGGAGTAATTTATTGAGAATTTACTCAGTAATTTATTTATAATTTATTAAATAATTTACTAAGAATTTACAGATTACAGAGTAATTTCCTACGTTAATTTCCTAGAATTTACTACGTTAATTTCCTAGAATTTACAGAGTAATTTTCTAATAATTTACTGAATAATTTACTAAGTAATTGACTAAGAATTTTTTGAGAACTTATCGATAATTAACCGAGTAATTTACAGAGAATTTATTGAGAATTTACCGAGTAATTTACTAGGAATTTACTTAGTAATTTACAGATAAATTTAGTGAGTAATTCACCGAATAATTTATTATGAATTTACTTAGTAATTTATTTAGAATTTACTCAGTAAATTACTAAGAGTTTATTGAGAATTTACTGAGAATTTGTTGAGTAATTTTCTAGGAACTTACCAATCATTTATGAAGCAATTTACAGAGTAATTTGCTTAGTAATTTACTCATAATTTATTGAGAATTTTCTTAGAATTTATTGAGTAATTCACCGATAATTAACTGAGTAATTTATAGAGAATTTATTGAGAATTTACATAGTAATTTTCTAAGCAATGTTTTAAAAAATTTCTGTGAATTTATTGAGTAATTTACCAAGAATTTATACAAAATTTTCTGAGAATTTACTCATAATTTATTGAGTAATTCACAAAAAAAATTTCTAACGATTTTCTAAGAATTTACACAGAATTTTCTAATAATTTACAAAGAATTTACTGAATAATTTTCTAAGAATTTTGCGTGTAATTTATTGAGAATTTTACTGAGTAATTTAATGAGAATTTACTGAGTAATTTATTGAGAATTTACTGCGAATTGACTAAGAAATTTACTGATAAATTGTTAAGTTCTTCACTGGGTAATTTAGTTAGAAATTACTAAATAATTTAATGAGAATTTACTAAGTAAGTTACTAAGAATTTATTGATAATTTACTAAGACTTTATGGATTAATTTACTGAGAATTTACTAAGTAATTAACTTAGAATTTATTGAATAATTTACAGGAAATTCACTAATGAATGCTCGAATAATTTACTGGGAATTAACAAAGTAATTCGTGAATTTAAGTTCTTCACTGGGTAATTTAGTTAGAAATTACTAAATAATTTACAAAGTAATTTGCTGAGTAATTTATTGAGAATTTACTGTGAATTTAATGAGTATTTTACTCATAATTTATTGAGAATTTTCTTAGAATTTATTGAGTAATTCACCGATAATTAACTGAGTAATTTATAGAGAATTTATTGAAAATTTAACAAATAATTTATTGGGAATTTACAGAGTTATTTGCTGAGTAATGTTTTAAAAAATTTCTGTGAATTTACTGAGTAATTTACCAAGAATTTATACAAAAATTTTCTGAGAATTTACTCATAATTTTCTGAGTAATTCACAAAAAAATTTCAAATGATATTCTAAGAATTTACATAGAATTTTCTAATAATTTACTAAGAATTTACTGAATAATTTTTTGAGAATTTTGCGTGTTATTTATTGGGAATTTTACTGACTAATTTAATGAGAATTTACTGAGTAATTTACCAAGAATCTACCGATAATTTACTGAGTAATTTGTTGAGAATTTACTGCGAATTGACTAAGAAATTTACTGATAAATTGTTAAGTTCTTCACTGGGTAATTTAGTTGGAAATTACTAAATAATTTATTGAGAATTTACTGAGTAAGTAACTAAGAATTTATTGATAATTTACTAAGACTTTATGGATTAATTTACTGAGAATTTACTAAGTAATTAACTTAGAATTTATTGAATAATTTACAGGAAATTCACTAATGAATGCTCGAATAATTTACTGGGAATTAACAAAGTAATTCGTGAATTTTTTTTTTACAATTTTATGAGTAAATTACCAAGAATTTATACAGAATTTATTGTGAATTTTATTAGAATTTATGGAAAATTTTTCGGGCAATTTATTTACAATTTATTAAATAATTTACTGAAAATTTACAGATAATTTACAAAGTAATTTATAGAGAATTTATTGAAAACTTAACGAGTAATTTATTAAGAATTTACCACGAATTTATGGAGTAATTTGCTGAATAATTTACTAAGAAATTACTTTGAATTTACCAAGAATTTATATACAATTTTCTGAGAATTTATTGAGTAATTTACTCATAATTTACTGATTAATTCAAAAAAAAATTATTGTAATTTTTTTGTGAATTTACTCAGAATTTTCTGATAAATTACTAAGAATTTGTTGAATAACTTGTAGAGAATTTTACGTGTGATTTACTGAGAAATTTCCTGAGTAATTTAGTGAGAATTTACTAAGTAATTTACTGAGTAATTTACAGAGAATTTATCGGGTAATTTACTGATAAATTACTAAATAATTCACTCATTAATTTACTTGTAATTTACTAAGAATTTAAGGAGTAATTTATTGAGAATTTATTAAATAATTTACTAAGAATTTACAGATAATTTATTGCGTTATTTTCTTGGAATTTACAGAGTAATTTTCTAATAATTTACGGAGTAATTTACAAAGTAATTGACTCAGAATTTTTTGAGAACTTATCGATAATTAACCGAGTAATTTACAAAGAATTTATTGAGAATTTACCGAGTAATTTACTAGGAATTTACTTAGTAATTTACATATAAATTTAGTGAGTAATTCACCGAATAATTTACTATGAATTTACTTAGTAATTTATTTAGAATTTACTCAGTAAATTACTAGGAGTTTATTGAGAATTTACTGAGAATTTGTTGAGTAATTTTCTAGGAACTTACCAATCATTTATGAAGCAATTTGCTGAGTAATTTACTCATAATTTATTGAGAATTTTCTTAGAATTTATTGAGTAATTCACCGATAATTAACTGAGTAATTTATAGAGAATTTATTGAAAATTTAACGGATAATTTATTGAGAATTTACAGAGTAACTTTCTGAGCATTGTTTTAATAAATTACTTCGAATTTATTGAGTAATTTATCAAGAATTTATACAAAATTTTTTGAGAATTTACTCATAATTTATTAAGTAATTCACAAAAAAATTTCTAATGATTTTCTAAGAATTTACACAGAATTTTCTAATAATTTACTAAGAATTTACTGAATAATTTTCTGAGAATTTTGCGTGTAATTTATTGAGAATTTTAATGAGTAATTTAATGAGAATTTACTGAGTAATTTACTAAGAATCTACCGATAATTTACTGAGTAATTTATTGAGAATTTACTGCGAATTGACTAAGAAATTTACTGATAAATTGTTAAGTTCTTCACTTTGTAATTTAGTTGGAAATTACTAAATAATTTAATGAGAATTTACTGAGTAAGTTACTAAGAATTTATTGATAATTTACTTAGACTTTATGTATTAATTTATTGAGAATTTACTAAGTAATTTACTTAGAATTTATTGAATAATTTACTGAAAATTTACAAGAAATTTACTAATTAATGTTCGAATAATTTACTGAGAATTAACAAAGTAATTCACAATTTTTTTTTTGATAATTTTATGAGTAATTTACCAAGAATTTATACAGAATTTATTGAGAATTTTCTTATAATTTATTGAAAATGTTCTGAGCAATTTATTTACAATTTATTAAATAATTTACTAAAAATTTACAGATAATTTACAAAGTAATGTATAGAGAATTTATTGAAAAATTAACGAGTAATTTATTGAGAATTTACTACGAATTTATGGAGTAATTTGCTGAATAATTCGCTAAGAAATTACTTTGAATTTACCAAGAATTTATATAGAATTTTCTGAGAATTTATTGAGTAATTTACTCATAATTTACTGATTAATTCACATAAAAAAATTCTTGTAATTTTTTGTGAATTTACTCAGAATTTTCTGATAAATTACTACGAATTTGTTGAATAATTTATAGAGAATTTTACGTGTAATTTACTGAGAAATTTCCTGAGTAATTTAGTGAGAATTTACTAAGTAATTTACTGAGTAATTTACAGAGAATTTACCAATAATTTACTGAGTAATTTACAGAGAGTTTATCAAGTAATTTACTGATAAATTACTGAATAATTCACTCAATTATTTACTTGTAATTTACTGAGAATTTAAGGAGTTATTTATTGAGAATTTACTCAGTAATTTATTTATAATTTATTAAATAATTTACTAAGAATTTACAGATAATTTACTGCTTATTTTCTTGGAATTTACAGAGTAATTTTCTAATAATTTACTGAGTAATTTACTAAGTAATTGACTCAGAATTTTTTGAGAACTTATCGATAATTGACCGAGTTATGTACAAAGAATTTATTGAGAATTTACCGAGTAATTTACTGGGAATTTACTTAGTAATTTACAAATAAATTTAGTGAGTAATTCACCGAATAATTTACTATGAATTTACTTAGTAATTTATATAGAATTTACTCAGTAAATTACTAAGAGTTTATTGAGAATTTACTGAGAATTTGTTGAGTAATTTTCTAGGAACTTACCAATCATTTATGAAGCAATTTACAGAGTAATTTGCTGAGTAATTTATTGAGAATTTACTGTGAATTTAATGAGTAATTTACTCATAATTTATTGAGAATTTTCTTAGAATTTATTGAGTAATTCACCGATAATTAACTGAGTAATTTATAGAGAATTTATTGAAAATTTAACGGATAATTTATTGAGAATTTACAGAGTAATTTGCTGAGTAATGTTTTAAAAAATTTCTGTGAATTTACTGAGTAATTTACCAAGAATTTATACAAAATTTTCTGAGAATTTACTCATAATTTACTGAGTAATTCCCAAAAAAAAATTTCTAATGATTTTCTAAGAATTTACACAGAATTTTCTAATAATTTACTGAATAATTTTCTAAGAATTTTGCGTGTAATTTATTGAGAATTTTACTGAGTAATTTACTAAGAATCTACCGATAATTTACTGAGTAATTTATTGAGAATTTACTGCGAATTGACTAAGAAATTTACTGATAAATTGTAAAGTTCTTCCCTGGGTAATTTAATTGGAAATTACTAAATAATTTATTGAGAATTTACTGAGTAAGTTACTAAGAATTTATTGATAATTTACTTAGACTTTATGGATTAATTTATTGAGAATTTACTAAGTAATTAACTTAGAATTTGTTGAATAATTTACTGAGAATCTATAAAGCTATTTACTGAAAATTTATAGGAAATTCACTAATTAATGTTCGAATAATTTACTGGAAATTAACAAAGTAATTCGCGAATTTTTTTTTATAATTTTATGAGTAATTTACCAAGAATTTATACATAATTTATTGAAAATTTTCCGAGCAATTTATTTACAATTTATTAAATAATTTACTGAAAATTTACAGATAATTTATAAAGGAATTTATAGAGAATTTATTGAAAACTTAACGAGTAATTTATTGAGAATTTACTACGAATTTATGGAGTAATTTGCTGAATAATTTACTAAGAAATTACTTTGAATTTACCAAGAATTTATATAGAATTTTCTGAGAATTTATTGAGTAATTTACTCATAATTTGCTGATTAATTCACAAAAAAAAAATTCTTGTAAGTTTTTTGTGAATTTACTCAGAATTTTCTGATAAATTACTAAGAATTTCCTGAATAACTTGTAGAGAATTTTACGTGTAATTTACTGAGAAATTTCTTGAGTAATTTAGTGAGAATTTACTAAGTAATTTACTGAGTAATTTACAAAGAATTTACCAATAATTTACTGATAAATTACTAAATAATTCACTCATTAATTTACTTGTAATTTACTGAGAATTTAAGGAGTAATTTATTTAGAATTTATTAAATATTTTACTAAGAATTTACAGATAATTTACTGCTTATTTTCTTGGAATTTACAGAATAATTTTCTAATAATTTACTGAGTAATTTACTAAGTAATTGACTCAGAATTTTTTGAGAACTTATTGATAATTAACCGAGTAATTTACAGGGAATTTATTGAGAATTTACCGAGTAATTTACTGGGAATTTACTTAGTAATTTACAGATAAATTTAGTGAGTAATTCACCGAATAATTTGCTATGAATTTACTTAGTAATTTATATAGAATTTACTCAGAAAATTACTAAGAGTTTATTGAGAATTTACTGAGAATTTGTTGAGTAATTTTCTAGGAACTTACCAATCATTTATGAAGCAATTTACAGAGTAATTTGCTGAGTAATTTACTCATAATTTATTGAGAATTTTCTTAGAATTTATTGATTAATTACTCTGGGCGCGGATTTATTGTCGACCTGAGGGACCACAAGAACGACGCTTTCTACAACATAATCGATGATGTGGCCCCACAATTTTTGAAACATTGGCGCGAGTTTATTGGAGCGCAACGGGATTTTTTTTCAAATTGTAAATATGCCCGCCCAAAGAAAATAACGAGCGGGATTCCAAGTATTATATTATGCAACCCCGGAGCCGATTCCAGTTACAAAGAGTTTTTGGAAAAACATGAACACGCCGGGCTCAAAGCGTGGACGATCTGAAATGCAGAATTCTATATAGTCAACGAGCCCCTGTTCGCCAGATCCAGTCAAGAAGAGGCATCGTAATGCTAAGAAGAAGGCCCAACGCAGGAAGATATTCCACTTCCAATGCGGCTGTTCGATATTCCATACGAACGGATGCGCCGAACCACATACATTGGAGAGAGAGGACGCTGTCAGGGGTCTTTTACGATACTTTGAATAACCCGATGTGGTTCAAAGCAGTAGACCTCTCCAGATCTGGCAATCAGGGGGTCTACAAGATACAATGCTTATTCAATTACAACCTCTGGAAGGCAATGGGAATCCGGACGTTTACAGTAACAATGTATACATGGCTGACTTCCAGTGGTCGCAGAAGCCTGTCGGAGACTGTATTTACCCAGCTTATTGCACGCAGGATGACGAACAAATCATCCAGCTTTGGGATTATTAGCCCTGTAAATTATTGTCTCGCACTGACCATTGTACTCGACGAACTTTCATATTATGTAAAAGATTGGCGATGGGAAAATATTTATGTAAATTTTTATGATTAAATAAAATGTGCAGTTTTATTGAATTTATGTGTCTTAATAAATTCGATTTCTGAGCAGGTTTAAGCTGGATAAATGGACTGTAATTGGTAAACAGACTAACGGCCCAATTACAACAACGAGGCCCATTTAATGTTTATTAGTTATTTTAAAATAGGCCCAGACATATGGCACAGCAGCCCATTAGAGATAGGCCCATTAGTAAGCGGCCCATTCAAACTATGAAAGAAGTGGACACTAAAGAGAAGGCCCAAATTTTATTGCACTTAAAACAATTACAAAATAATAATTTACAATTTTTTTTTATGATCTAAACATCCAGAACCAGAACGCACGGGCTGATTTTCTAAAGGCGCGGTGATGCAGCAGACATCAGCGGCAGAACACCTATCTGCACGTTGCTCCATCGTCTGCATAATTGGAGTCATCGCCGGGGTTTCTGTTTCGGAAACCGCTTTCAGATCGGCGAATAGAGCATCTTCTTGCCGCTGTAAGGCGTTGATGAGCCGGATTAAACTTTCGGCGTTGTTTTCGCCGACGACCAACAATGACCAATGCAGGAGTAATAGATCCGGCTCGTATTTTAAAATCAACCTCCGAAATTGGCCTAGATCTCCGCTATCCATTTGCAAAATAATTCAAATCCCCCAATTATTTTGGCTTATATAATTTCCCGCCTGCGCTTCCCTTTTTAGATTTTTAATCCTGGCCGCAGATCTGGGCGCGGAGCGGAAGCCTTAGACGACAATACGCCGCGAATTGCGGAAGGGAGCACCAATCGGGGGACGACATGTGGCGCGGGGGGAGCGTCCCAGGTAATATTAGTGGGACGCTCTGGGGCACCTATATAACTCACTCCCTAACTCTCTTCCACCAGTATAATTTTCCAGAGAGTGACTTGTGTCATCCGAGAGAGTAAGTGATGTCATCGAGAGTGAGTTATGGCCTCAATGCGACGTCGTTTTAGAGTCCAAAACAAGAACATCTTCCTCACATATGCCCGATGTTCTATACCTAAAGAGAGATTGTTAGAGAAAATTAGAGAGCTGTTCACAACTAGACCACCAAATTATGTAAGGGTTGCACATGAATTACACGAAGACGGGCAACCACATCTCCATGCCCTTGTCCAATTTCCATACCGTTTTCAGACGCAGAATGAACGGTTCTTCGACGTTACTCACGATCGAACTAGTCGCCATTTCCATCCGAATGTACAAGGGGCGTACAACCAACAGAATATGCTGGAATACATCTCCAAACACGGGGATTACATGGAATGGGATGAATTCCGTGAGAGGAGCCGCTGCGCTAACCAGAATAACAAAGACAATATATATCGGGATGCACTTACAGCCGGCACCCAAGGACGAAGCACTAGCAGTGGTACGAAATGGCGACCCAAAATGTTTCTGGTTAAATTATGACAAGTTGTCATCAAATTATGACCGGATTTCATTTAATCCACCATTGCCGTATGTTCATCCATTTACAGACACAGTATGGGTCGTTTCAACAGCAATACAGCAATGGGTTGCAGACAATATAAGAGACGAAGCCCAAAAACCGCATAGGCCCAAAAGCATTATAATTGAAGGCCCATCTAGAATTGGTAAAACATGTTGGGCTCGGTCTTTGGGACCACATAATTATTATTCTGGCCACATCGACCTGAGGGACCACAAGAATGACGCTTTCTACAACATAATCGATGATGTGGCCCCACAATTTTTGAAACATTGGCGCGAGTTTATTGGATCGCAACGAGATTTTTTTTCAAATTGTAAATATGCCCGCCCAAAGAAAATAACGGGCGGGATTCCAAGTATTATATTATGTATAGCGATCCCGGGTTTACCCTTGTTGTACAGTGATCCGGACATGTGTCCGTGAATGTTGGTAATTGATTATTATCTTGTTTACATCCTTTTTACTTCGTATTTGAGTTATAGGATGTGTTGGGCAGGTTTGTTACAGGTTGGTTGAGTTTAGAAACCAAAACTGGTTGCCCAGATTTTGGCATGTCCGCTCGAGCAGGGATTCTGGCGCTCGAGCGGGGAATACACCTATCCAGTATTTCCTGTGCAGTGTTGTACGCTCGAGCGTGGGATTGGCCGCTCGAGCGGGGTTGTGTGAGTGCCGCTCGAGCGGGGAGTTGGAAGCTCGAGCGGAGACTTGGCTCTGTAAAAGTGCTGGGAGAGTGCATCCGGCGCTCGAGCGTGAGTTTGGCCGCTCGAGCGGGAGTTTGTGAGTGACGCTCGAGCGGGGTGTTTGACGCTCGAGCGGGTCGACTGGGTTTAAGTTCCGTGTTTTGACTTTTCAAATCACTTTTTCACTTTCTCTTTTCTCTCCTACTTTTCCAAAAACACCATTGTTGAGCCTCTCACTCTAGAACTCTACCTTCTCTCTAGGTTTTGATCTAGTAGGAGTGATTTGCTCATCTTTGGCCTTTACAAAAAAGTTGTTGATCGTCGAGGGCTTCTTTTTAATCTGAAAATTTCGGGTTTTGGAGCACGTTGGGTTTTGTCATCTTCTCCTTTGGGGCTCCAGATTTGAGTTAGGGATATCCTACTCCTCTCTATGGATTTTGTCTTTAAATTTTAGTATTTTGAGATGTTGGGGTTGGTTGGGTAATTTTGTGAAAGTTTGGGACTTTTGTGTAATTTTACAAAAGTTGGGGTTTTATTCGTAATAAACCTAGATGCATGTTTGGCATAGAGAAATGGTATAAATGTTGAATCATTGTTGAAAATGGGACCCTAAGGGTTGTAATGTTAATTATGGAAATTGACCTAATTACATTGATTGATTAATTGGGATAATTAATTGTAGGAAGTGAGGAAATAAAATGGAATTGTTGAGATTGGGAATGTATGGGGTTAAAGGGTGTAGTTGAATTATTCATTGCTCACCGAATTGAAATATTGATTGAATATCCATTTGTGCATTTATTTCCTATTTAGAAATAACTGCTTTGGGCTATCGGTGGAGGATAGTCGTGATTGTTGTAGACAATGCATGATGATTAGGCAAACGAAAACTAATCAATGGAATGTGTCATGGAAGTTGACAGTTGATAGAATACATTAATTGTATGTATTGAGTGATTGTATATAGAACCAATGTGTTTGTATACGTTATGTGTAGAGGAGGAGATGGGGGATGTACTCCGCGGTTTAGGGGAAGATAGGGGATGTACTTCTAAACCGGATAGTGTTGGGAGAAGACAGGGGATGAACTCCGTAGATACAGCTCATATGCTTGTCTAGAGAAGTGAAGATAGAGCTCATATGCTTATCTTTGTGAAGTGTGGATACAGCTAATATGCTTATCTGTGAATATGGGATATTGTTGTTATACATATCTGTTGGGAATGTGGATATAGCTTATATGCTTATCTGTGAATGTGGGATATAGTTTTTATACTTATCTGTTGAAAAAGGGAAAATGAAAGCAACTTGGACTCATAAGTCGTATGACATAAATATGTGATTTATGTGAATGTATCAGTGTTGGCCATCTATCAATTGCTAATCTTTTAGTCATTGTTCATGGTTGGTTTAGTGTATTTCTACTGGGCTGTGGCTCACCCTATATGGGAATATCATTTTCAGGTACAGGTAGCATGCCACCTCCAAGGACATAGCTTGGAAGGCTAGAGGCGGACATACTCTTGTCGTTTTACTTTTTGATGTATTACATGTAAATTCAAGCCAAGGGCTTAATGTGTAAACGAGTTAGTACTCTTTTGTTGTAACCAAGTGTTAACTTGGAAAGCTGTAAGCCCATAGGGCATTTGCTTTTGTTGTTAACATGTAATACTTTTTGTAATGAAACTCTGAGAAATGGAAGAATGTAGAACTTTTACATATCAATGCATATCTTTATTGATGGGTTTAATGTTGTTATTTTGAGGGCGTTACAACTTGGTATCAGAGCGTACCGGGTTCGAATACTTTGGGTACGTGGGAAGTGATTAGTATCACAATGGGTTTGTCTCGCTTGATAGAGACTTTGATGTAGTGTTATATGTTACGTGCTTAATTGATAACATGCTTATGTGTTTATTTGGGTATGGGATTTAGTTTCTAGGATGTTGATTGGATCCTTGGGTTTCTGGGAGTCTTGTTGGAAAAGCACTTGATCAATGCTATTTCTAACCGGAACTCTAGTAACGCCTCAGGACTATCATTATCCGAAAATGAAAATTCGTAAGTGCTTATGTGTTTATGTGCTTACGTGGAGTGAATTACAGTTGTCCATGCATTAGGACGTGAGTGTTTAGTTTCGGCACATTTATGAATGTGCTAACGTTCTGTGTTACCTTTATTAGGATGTCAGGACGAGGAAGAGGTGCTAGGCGTGGTAGACCTGCGAGGCAGGAAGTACCTTTACCGGAGGAGGTTCCGGCAGTACAGGAGGGAGTTGGTCAGGCCAACGTGGCCGAGCCAGCGGGTCAGCAGGCCATGGGTGCCTTGGCCAGAGAGATAGCGGGAGCTTTGGGTATTCTCAGAGCAGGGAATCAGGCAGCTGAGGCAGGGCCTTCTTTCTTGAAGAGGGAGTTTTTCCGGTCTAACCCGGATGAGTTTATTGGGGATCCGAAGGAGCCACTGAAGGCTGATGAGTGGCTAGAACAAATGAGTAAGACGTTCGAGATGCTTGGCATCGAGGACGGAGCACTGAAAGTGTAACGCCCTCAAAATAATAACAATAAACCCATCAGATAAGACATGCATTTACATTTAAACTAACCGCATTCCTTTCATTCATTAGCATTCCAAGACATAAGTATTACATGTTAACCTCATAACAAAATGCCCTACGGGCTTACAGCTTTCCAAGTTAACACTTGGTTACAACAAAGAGTTCTAACTCGTTTACACATTAAGCCCTTGGCTTGAAATTACATGTAATACATCAAAAGTAAAACGACAAAAACTATGCCTGCCACAAGCCTCCCAGCTATGTCCTTGGAGGTGGCATGCTTCCTGTACCTGAAAATGATATTCCCATATAGGATGAGCCACAGCCCAGTAGAAATACACTAAACCAACCATGGACAATGACTAAAACATTAGCAATTGATAGTTGGTCAACACTGATGCAATCACATAAATTACATATTTATGTCAACGACTTACAAGTCCCAATTACTTTTCATTTTCCCTTTTTCAACAGATAAGCATGCTAGCTCTATCATCATTTCCACAGATATGTATAAAAACTATATCTCACATTCAGATAAGCACAAAAGCTATATCCACATTCTCAACAGATATGTATATCAACAATATCCACAGATAAGCATACAAGCTGTATCCACACTCTACAACAGATATGTATATCAACAATATCCACAGATAAGCATACAAGCTGTATCCACACTTCACTTCACAAAGATAAGCATATGAGCTCTATCTTCACTTCTCTAGACAAGCATATGAGCTCTGTCTACGGAGTACATCCCCTATCTCCTCCAAATACCTATCCGGTTTAGAGGTCCATCCCCTATCTTCCCCTAAACCGCGGAGTACATCCCCTATCTCCTCCTCTACACATAACGTATACAAACACAATGGTTCTATATACAATCACCCAATACATACAAATAATGTATTCTATCAACCGTCAAGTTCCATGACACATTTCATTGATTAGTTTCAGTTTACCTAATCATCATGCATTGTCTACAACAATCACGACTATCCTCCACCGATAGCCCAAAGCAGTTATTTCTAAACAGAAAATAAATGCACAAATGGATATTCAATCAACATTTCATTTCCTCATTTCTCACCATTAATTATCCCAATTAATTAAACAATGTAATTAGGCCATTATCCATAATTACCATTTCAACCCTTAGGTCCCATTTTCATCAATGATTTAACATTCATTCAATTTCTCTATGCCAAACATGCATTCAGGTTTATTATGAATAAAACCCCAACTTTTGTAAAATTACACAAAAGCCCCAAACTTTCACAAAATTACCAAACCAAACCCAACATCTCAAAATACCAAAATTTAAAGACAAAACCCATAGAGAGGAGTAGGATATCCCTACCTCGAAGTTTTAGCCCAAAAGGAGATGAAGACTCCAAGATCAACTTGCTCCAAATCCAAACTTTTTCAGATTAAATCGAAGCTCTCAACGCCCTCTATCTTTTTAACAAAGGCCCTAGGCTAGATTCACACCCTAGGGAGATCAAATCTTAGAGAGAGTGCAAGTTTAGAGAGAGAGGGTGTCGGATTTAGGGTTTAATCAAAGAAAAGGACTGAAAAAGTGATGTTTTAGACGCTGCTGTCCGCTGATATAAAACACTCTCGCTCGAGCGAAGGATTGGTCGCTCGAGCGACCAGACACAGAAAACTCTCGCTCGAGCCAAGAAGTTCTCGATCGAGCGAAGAAAAACCCAGACCGCTCGAGCCACGACAATCTCGCTCGAGCCAGAAACTACAACTCTCAGGTCCAGAACCGGGGCAACACTACTCTCGCTCGAGCGACAAACTCCTCGCTCGAGCGAAGGACCAAAAATCTGGGCAGCAACACTAGGCTCCCAAACACAACCAACCTGTAACAAACCTGCCCAACACATCCCATAACTCACTATACAAGGTACAAAGGATGCAAACAAGATAATAAACAACATCCAACATCCACGGACACATGTCCGGATCACTGTACAACAAGGGTAAACCCGGGATCGCTATAACCCCCCCCCCTTACAGAATTTCGTCCCCGAAATTAAGCACAAGTTTTCAAAAACAAGTTTTCCCCCATTTTAAACAATGTTACATTTAAACATTCAACAATTCGACCCATTACCGGTCATCCCATCTTTTTAACAAGAGACATATCACAATATGTAAACAACATATGTATTTTCAACATGCATTAACATTATGCACTATCCTTCCAATTTCAACAATATATTTAACACATATAATGTCACTTTCAACTTCCATATTAGGCAAGTTCCAAAACATATTTCCAATAACCAAAACATTTTCAATGTTTCACAACTTAAGACATATATCAAAGCTCTTAAGTTCAACAAGATGTAAAATTTAAATACAAGATTACATATCAATAAACAAGTCCGGATATTTCTCTCGGACTTCCAACTCACGTTCCCAAGTGGCTTCCTCCACTCCGTGATGTTTCCACAAGACTTTCACCAAAGGAATGGTCTTGCCACGCAGGACCTGCTCCCGCCTATCCAAGACCCGAACCGGTCTCTCCTCATACGAGGCATCCTCAACTACCTCTAAATCGGTCCAATCCAGCACATGTGATGGATCTGGCTCATACTTCCGAAGCATACTCACATGAAACACGTCATGCACTCCGGACAACTGCGGCGGTAAGGCTAACCGATAAGCAACCTCACCTATCCTCTCAAGGATCTCAAAAGGACCAATAAACCGAGGGGATAACTTCCCACTCTTCCCAAATCTCATCAAGCCTCGTCTAGGTGATATTTTCAGAAAGACATGATCACCTACCTCAAACGCCAAAGGCCTCCTCCTACGGTCGGCATAACTCTTTTGTCGACTCTGGGCTGTAACAAGCCTCCTACGGATAAGCTCAACTTTCTCCGTCGTCTCCCTAACCAACTCCGGACCCAACAAAGGTGCATCACCCACCTCGGCCCAACAAACTGGAGACCTACACGGTCGGCCATACAAGGCCTCAAACGGTGCCATACCGATACTAGACTGAAAACTGTTGTTGTAGGCAAACTCTACCAATGGCAAGTGCCTCTCCCACGTCCCACTGAAGTCCAGGACACAACCCCGAAGCATATCCTCGAGGATCTGAATAGTACGCTCGGACTGCCCGTCAGTCTGAGGATGATAGGCCGTACTAAAGGTCAACTTAGTGCCCAAGGCACTCTGCAAACTCTGCCACAACCTAGCAGTAAAACGAGGATCTCTATCTGAGACGATCGTCACTGGGACCCCGTGCAATCTCACCACATCCCGAATATACAAATCGGCAAGATGATCTACCGAATCTCTCACGCGCATAGGAATAAAGTGCGCCGACTTAGTCAACCGGTCTACAACCACCCAAATAGCATCACTACCCCGCTGAGTCCTCGGAAGACCTACAACGAAGTCCATAGTGACATGCTCCCACTTCCACTCGGCAATAGGCAAGGGTTGCAACAAACCCGCTGGCCTCTGATGCTCGGCCTTCACTTGCTGGCAAGTAAGGCACTTCGATACGAAAACAGCCACATCTCTCTTCATACCCCGCCACCAAAACTGGCGACCCAAATCGTGATACATCTTAGTACCTCCCGGATGCACCGCAAGGCGCGAATGGTGAAACTCTCGGAGTACTTCCCCTCGGCAGGACTCCGGTACAAACAAACGGTCTCGGTATCTCACACTCAGGTCGGGATACACCGTCAAACCCTTCTCAACTTTCCCACTGGAGATCTTCTCTCGGAGGGATTCTACCTCAAGGTCACCTCTCTGTGCCTCTAACACTCTAGTCACAAGTGTAGGTTGCGCAACAACAGAAAACAAGGCCGCAGCCTCAACAGATTCGCCCAGTAGCAAATCAAACTCGCCAAGTGTTCCCAACATCACCCATTCTCGGATGGCTATACAAGCTACATCACTAATGGTTTTCCTACTAAGGGCATCGGCCACAACATTGGCCTTTCCCGGATGATAATGCAACTCAAAGTCATAATCCTCGATGAACTCCATCCATCTCCTCTGCCTCAGATTCAAGTCTCTCTGTGTAAACAGATACTTCAAACTCTTATGATCCGAGAATACCTCGAACCTCTCACCATAAAGGTAGTGCCTCCAGATTTTCAAGGCAAAGATCACAGCTGCTAACTCTAGGTCATGTGTGGGGTAATTCTTCTCGTGTATTTTCAACTGACGTGAGCCATAAGCTACCACTTTCCCCTCTTGCATCAACACACAACCCAAACCCTCTCGTGAGGCATCACAATAAACCGCATAACCCAACCCTCTCTCCGGAATAATCAACACCGGAGCGGTGGTCAATCTAACTTTCAGCTCTTGAAACGACTTTTCACAAGTCTCACTCCACACAAACTTGACTCCCTTCCGAGTCAGTCTAGTCAACGGTGACGCTAACCTGGAGAAATCTTTCACAAACCGACGGTAATACCCAGCTAATCCCAGAAAACTGCGGATCTCAAACACACTCTTAGGCTATGCCCAATCTTGCACTGCCTCAACCTTGGATGTATCAACAGACACCCCTTCCCCGGATACCACGTGGCCTAAGAATTTGACTTCCCTCAACCAGAACTCACACTTCCCAAACTTGGCATACAGCCTATGGGCTCTAAGTAATTCAAGCACCACTCTCAAGTGTGCCTCGTGCTCCTCCTCAGAAGGCGAATAGATAAGAATGTCGTCCACGAAGACGACCACAAATCGGTCTAAGAACTCCCGGAAAATCCGGTTCATCAAGTCCATAAAGACTGCCGGTGCATTGGTAAGCCCGAATGGCATCACCAGAAACTCGTAATGGCCATACCGCGTACGGAATGCCGTCTTAGGAATATCTTCCTCCCTGACCCTTAACTGATGGTAACCCGATCTCAAGTCTATCTTAGAGAAACAACGGGAACCCTTCAACTGGTCAAATAAATCATCTATACGGGGCATAGGGTACTTATTCTTAACCGTAGCCCGATTCAACTTCCGGTAGTCTATACACAATCTCAAGGCACCATCTTTCTTTTTAACAAAGAGGGCCGGTGCTCCCCACGGTGAAACACTAGGGCGAACAAAGCCCTTATCAAGCAATTCCTGGAGCTGAACTTTCAACTCAACCAACTCTGCTGGAGCAAAACGGTAAGGTGCCATAGAAATCGGCGCCGTACTAGGTACTAAATCAATAGAGAACTCTATCTCTCGGTGAGGTGGCAAACTAACAAGATCTTCGGGAAAGACATCAGAATACTCACAAACCACCCTTGGTAACACAACCTGGGTCTCACCACTCTCACCACTATCAAAACTGGCAAGTAGACTACTAAGCTCACTTCGCCCTCGCGAATCATACCCCGGTGGCAAAACACTACCAACCCGGTCTCCCAAGAAATGGAACCACTCCCCGCTCAAGGTACACAATGTAACCCTCTGGCGGTAGCAATCAATAACAGCCCGGTATGACGATAGCCAGTCCATACCCAAAATAACATCAAAACCCTTCATGGGCATGACAACAAACGGAAAAGGAAGCCTATAATCGGCGACCTCAATATCACATCCTCTAACACCCTGTTTCAGGATCAACTCACCACCCAAAGGCGATACCACACAAATAGGAGATGCTAACTGTGCTAACTCCAATTCCAAAACAGATGCAAATGCAGCAGATACAAAAGAATGAGATGCACCCGTGTCTATCAACACACTAGCAACTGAGTTGCAAAACAGAAAAGTACCTCTCACTACTGATGGAGCCGGTACCAAATCCTGCGCGGTAACAGCATACACGCGCCCCGTAGGCCCCTGGTCTACCTGCTCACCTCTCGGAGCAAAAGACTGCTGCACAGACTGGGATGACGAAGCCCCCGGATTGGCCCTCGAGGCCTGCACAGACTGAGCTGGCTGAAAACCCTGCGTCTGCCTAGAACCAGACGCTCCCGAAGTGGCACTCAACTGTGGGCAAAACCTCTTCATGTGCCCAGGTTGTCCACACTGATAACAAATCAAGAGCTGCCCCCTGCCCAAACTCTGACTCTGCGGTCTAGCTGAAGAAGAAGCAGCTTTCTGACCCCCACCCTTCTGCGGGCAAACAGAAACCTTGTGACCCAGCTGGCCACACTTGTAACAAGTGAATTCTCCCTGACTGCCTCTCCCCGAGCCTACACTAGGCACTGGAAAGGTCGATCTAGAGACTGCACCCTGAGACTGCTGAGGGTTATAACCCTTCTGTCTCCTGCCATCACTCTGACTATCCTGGCTCCTCTTGGAGCCTCTCTGACCCTCATCCTCCTCCTGCATCATAAGCTCCATATGAGCTGCAGCGTCCACTAGGTGTCTATACTCTCGAATATAAGACCCACCAATTCTCAACTTGAGGCCCCGCCTCAACTTCCGCTCAAACTCATAGCAACGGCGTTCCTCAGACGCCACCAGTTCAGGTGCAAACCTAGACAGACTGGTAAAAGTAGCCTCAAACTCGGCCACTGACAAGCCCTGCTGATTAAGCCGGCTAAACTGATCCCTCAGCTTCTCCCTAGCTGCTGCTGATAAGAACCTCTCCTGAAAAGCATTCACAAACGCCTCCCAAGTACCACCAACACGAGCTTTCTCGTATTTCCACCATTGACCCGCATCTCCCTTCAGTTGAAAGGATGCCAAGGTCACTTTCAGTGCTCCGTCCTCGATGCCAAGCATCTCAAACGTCTTCGTTGTCTGTTCGAGCCATTCATCTGCCTTAAGCGGCTCTTTAGGATCCCCGATAAACTCGTCCGGATTACACCGAAAGAACTCCCTCTTCAAGAAGGAAGGCCCTAACTCAGCTGCCTGATTCCCAGCTCTAAGAATACCTAAAGCTCCTGCTATCTCTCTGGCCAAGGCACCCATAGCCTGCTGACCTACTGGCTCGGCCACATTGGCCTGCCCAACTCCCTCCTGCACTGCCGGAATCTCACCCTGTAACGGTACTTCCTGCCTTGCAGGTCTACCACGCCTAGCACCTCTTCCTCGTCCTGACATCCTAATAGAGGCAACACAGAACATTAGCACATTCATAGGTGTGCCGAAACTAAACACTCACGTCCTAATGCATGGACAAGTGTAATTCACTCCACATAAGCACATAAACACATAAGCACTTACGAATTTCATTTCTGGATAATGATAGTCCCGAGACGTTACTAGAGTTCCGGTTAGAAACAGCGTTGATCAAGTGCTTTTCCAACAAGACTCCCAGAAACTCAAGGATCCAATCAACATCCTAGAAATTAAATCCCATACCCACATAGTCACATAAGCATGTTAGCATTTAAGCACATAGCATATGATACTACATCTAAGTCTCTATCAAGCGAGACAAACCCATTGTGATCCTAATCACTTCCCACGTACCCAAAGTGTTCGAACCCGGTACGCTCTGATACCAAGTTGTAACGCCCTCAAAATAATAACAATAAACCCATCAGATAAGACATGCATTTACATTTAAACTAACCGCATTCCTTTCATTCATTAGCATTCCAAGACATAAGTATTACATGTTAACCTCATAACAAAATGCCCTACGGGCTTACAGCTTTCCAAGTTAACACTTGGTTACAACAAAGAGTTCTAACTCGTTTACACATTAAGCCCTTGGCTTGAAATTACATGTAATACATCAAAAGTAAAACGACAAAAACTATGCCTGCCACAAGCCTCCCAGCTATGTCCTTGGAGGTGGCATGCTTCCTGTACCTGAAAATGATATTCCCATATAGGGTGAGCCACAGCCCAGTAGAAATACACTAAACCAACCATGGACAATGACTAAAACATTAGCAATTGATAGTTGGTCAACACTGATGCAATCACATAAATTACATATTTATGTCAACGACTTACAAGTCCCAATTACTTTTCATTTTCCCTTTTTCAACAGATAAGCATGCTAGCTCTATCATCATTTCCACAGATATGTATAAAAACTATATCTCACATTCAGATAAGCACAAAAGCTATATCCACATTCTCAACAGATATGTATATCAACAATATCCACAGATAAGCATACAAGCTGTATCCACACTCTACAACAGATATGTATATCAACAATATCCACAGATAAGCATACAAGCTGTATCCACACTTCACTTCACAAAGATAAGCATATGAGCTCTATCTTCACTTCTCTAGACAAGCATATGAGCTCTGTCTACGGAGTACATCCCCTATCTCCTCCAAATACCTATCCGGTTTAGAGGTCCATCCCCTATCTTCCCCTAAACCGCGGAGTACATCCCCTATCTCCTCCTCTACACATAACGTATACAAACACAATGGTTCTATATACAATCACCCAATACATACAAATAATGTATTCTATCAACCGTCAAGTTCCATGACACATTTCATTGATTAGTTTCAGTTTACCTAATCATCATGCATTGTCTACAACAATCACGACTATCCTCCACCGATAGCCCAAAGCAGTTATTTCTAAACAGAAAATAAATGCACAAATGGATATTCAATCAACATTTCATTTCCTCATTTCTCACCATTAATTATCCCAATTAATTAAACAATGTAATTAGGCCATTATCCATAATTACCATTTCAACCCTTAGGTCCCATTTTCATCAATGATTTAACATTCATTCAATTTCTCTATGCCAAACATGCATTCAGGTTTATTATGAATAAAACCCCAACTTTTGTAAAATTACACAAAAGCCCCAAACTTTCACAAAATTACCAAACCAAACCCAACATCTCAAAATACCAAAATTTAAAGACAAAACCCATAGAGAGGATGTAATAACCCACATTCATGTCTTAGTCATGTTCATGTACATTTGCATGATTTTGTCTTGTTAAGCTTGCATTTGTAGACTTGGACTTGTTTTTCCTAAGTAAAGGTTCTTGTCTTGTCTTGATGCTATCATGTTTTCCCTAAGTGTTGTATGCATGCTTTGTTCCTTCCTTGCTATGTTAAGCCTAGGTCATGTCAAGCCTAGGTCATGTTAAGCCTAGGTCATGTTAAGCCTAGGTCATGTCAAGCCTAGGTCATGTTAAGCCTAGGTCATGTTAAGCCTAGGTCATGCCAAGCCTAGGTCATGTCAAGCCTAGGTCATGTCAAGCCTAGGTCATGTCAAGCCTAGGTCACACCTTTGAACCTCTTACACCTTGGACCATCTTGGAACCCCTTTGGTTGACCTCCACCGTCACCTAGGCATATTGGCCGAGATGTTATCACGTAGGCGTCCGAGATCCTTAATCCTTGCACCTAGTGATCTTGTTCTGGGACTGGAATGACCTAGACCGAGGTGTGGCACATCTAGGCCGAGGTGTGGCACAGCTTAGTCAAGTGTTGTCCTTCCTAGCCGAGGTCATTGTCACCCTAGTTGCCGAAGTCTTGTGGTTAGCCGATGTCACCTCTTGCCGGAGTGCCATTCCGAGTAGCTTGCTAGATACGCCTTGTCAGGGCCTTGTCTTGTCAATCTATCACCTTTTTGAAGAGAACCAACCAACCGTTGCCACGTGTCCGAGCTGAGAGTTAAGTCAGCCGGCAGAGAGAGAAATCCCTCATTTGTTGTATCTTGTTTTGAAGAGTAGAGAGAGAAGCTCTAGAAGAGGGAGAAGAGTTCTTGAGAGAGAGTGGATTTCCAAGCTTGATTCTTTGAGATCGAACCGTTAGATCCGTGTTCTAAGGTTAGATTCTTGATCCGCTCTTGTTGTTCTATATGTTTATGATATTGCATTGCATGATTGAATATGATTTGTAAGCCATGCATTGCTTTGAAGTTCGGTTTTAGAAAGAGAAAATGGTTTTCATGTGTTCTTCAAGAAAAGTCATGTTTTGATCCGAAGGCTCATGCCTAGATCCATGTTTTTGTGTTTGTTCTTGCATGATTTTCAAGTATGGGTACCCAGGTCCATGTTTTCGAACTCATGTCATGAAATCCCTGATCTTGTAATAACAAGTTATGATTTTAGCATTCATGTTCTTCATGTTCTTCATGCTCATGTTCTTCATGTTCTTCAAGGAGGAAACCCAGATTTCCAGGCTTCATTTCCCTAGGTGTGATCACCGAGACCACTCTTGCCTAGATCACACACCTTGGTCTACCTTGCATGATCACTTGCACGTTAGTTTATCTTGCATGCACACCTAGGCTAACCACTGCACACATAGGCCAACCATGGTACACCCATGCCGGCACCTTGTAACACCTCGGCAGACAGCTGCATACTGAAGCCTAGGTAACCACACCTCGGCCAAGAGGTGTGGGACCTCGGCCAAGACCTCCTGAGTTCACCCAGCTAGGTCGTTTTAGCCTAGATCATCTCTGTGCATCCATTCCAGGACCTGGTTGGTACCCAGCATGTTTTCCCTAGATGTTTCCAGCATGTTTTCCCTAGGTGTTTTCAGCATGTTTTCCCTAGATGTTTCCAGCATGTTTTCCCTAGGTATTTTCAGCATGTTTTCCCTAGGTGTTTTCAGCATGTTTTCCCTAGATGTTTCCAGCATGTTTTCCCTAGGTATTTTCAGCATGTTTTCCCTAGGTGTTTTCAGCATGTTTTCCCTAGATGATTCCAACATGTTTTCCCTAGATCATTTGCATTCATGTGAAGCTTGTTTTTAAGAGTGCATTCAATAGACTTTGACATGTGTTTGTAGGACTTGGACCTTTGCCTTGATCCCGACGTCCCAAGAACTTGGTGAGTGGTATTTTTAATAAAGTTATGTTATAAAGTTTTGACAAAGCCTTGCTTCGTTTTAGAAAAGTATTTGATCAAGCATGAATGATTATCTCTATTTTGTGTATCAAGTATGAGCTTTGTTTTGATGACATTCTTGGAAAGTCCTCCCATGCTAGGGGACTCTAAGCCCATGTAGCACCATGTTTGAGAGATCTCTGTCATCGACGGTCTATGAACGGATGGCCCCACCGACGGTCTATGAACGGGTGGATTTGTCTAATCGATTCCGGGTCGATTATTCCCTTGTCTTGCCCGAAATGTCATCACAAGTATTATGTAGATGTTATTAACATCCCAAGCAAGATTTGAAAGACCAAGATTTGATTGATGAACTTGATTCATCCCATGTTTTGAACAAGCTATGATATATGTATTGTTTTGACAAGAACCTCGGGAATCATTCATTTACCCCTTTATTACTTATATCATTCACTGAGTATCCAAGCTCACCCTCCCTATGTATATATGTAGGTAACAAGTTAGAAGTCGGCTACGCCGAGATGTGTGTTTTGTATGCATGTTATGTCGGCAGTGAGGACGTCGGCAATCTTGAAGCTTTTGTATTTGAACATGTCGGCTTGAGAAGCTCTTTTGCTAAGATGTGATGTGTATTTTTGTACTTCATTTCTTTATGTATTCAAGTTGTAAAGCTATATAAAGATGTATGCCATTTCATTTGACTTATGCACTGCTCTTATGGACCACTTGTATTTTAGATTATTGCTTCCGCACTTGTGAGCCCCTTATATCTATACTCTGATTGTGTGTGAATTTTGGAAGTTGGCCTTCGGTAATCACGGATTACTGGCCATCACGACACCAAACTACTAGGGGCGGTTTGGGGGCGTGACAGAATGGTATCAGAGCACGCGTTCCTTATAGTACGTTATTCACACACTTTGAGTCCTAAAGAGCATAGGATGTCCCTTAGAAGAATGTTAAGATTGCATCATGTTGCTTGCTACTTGACAAGGTGTGCATTATCTCGGCATGAGCATTTTGTTACATCGGTATGATCATGTTCACTTGCACACACGTTCATCTGTTCATTTTATTCTAAGAGTCACATCCTTCATACCCCCAGCATCATGAGAAGAGGTAGACCCCCAGTTAGCCGAGATCAATCCGAGGACAGAATAAACAGATTGGAAAGATTGGTTGAAAGTTTGGCCGATGAATTAAGGCAGGCAAGGCAGCAGAACACCGGTACTACCTCCACCCAGGCCGAGCAGACAGATGGCCGACATGCAGTTCCACCACCTCCAGTACCACAAGTGCCTCCGCAGCCAGCTTTGTATGGAGATGACACATTGACCCTGATCAGAGAATTTAAGAAGATGAAACCACCAAAGTTCCATGGAGGTATAGAGCCGATGAAGGCAGAAGCATGGATTCTTGAGATGGAGAAGTTGTTCGAGGTTTTTCCCAGCACCGACACTCAGAAAGTGTCATTAGCAGCATTCACTTTGGAAGACGACGCTCGAAGATGGTGGATGATGATCCGAGAAGGTAACCCAGACTTGACTTGGGCCAGATTTTTGGAGCTGTTCTATGACAAGCATTTCCCGCTCAGTGTCCGAGATCGCAAAACCACAGAATTTCATATGTTGACCCAGGGTAGCAAAACAGTGGCGGAGTATGATCGTGCTTTCACCGAGTTGGCAAGGTATGCACCTCACATGGTCGACAACGAATACAGGAAAGCTCGCAAGTTTGAGAGTGGACTTCGAGGGCCAATTCAAGACCGGGTTAATTTGCTTAACATGCCGACGTATGCTGGAGTATTAGATAAAGCCATCCTTGCAGAAGCTAACTTGAACAGAAGTCAGAGTTTAGGGGAGAATCAGAAAAAGAGGCAGACCTATGACAATCACCAAGACCAGCATGATGCCAAGAAGAAGACAAATGTGGACAGTTCCAACAATACGAACCAGGAAGGTGTCACCAGGCCGACATGTACAAGTTGCGGGAGGCGACATTTTGGAGTTTGTCATCGGACATCTGGAGCATGTTTTGAATGCGGTGAGATGGGTCATCATATTAAGGATTGTCCCAAGGTACAAGCTAGAGATGATAAGAAGAGATGAGAATCCGACTTTCAGAATTATTTTGGGGACAAGGTAAGTTAAGTTTGGGGACCAAACTTCTTTAAGGAGGGTAGACTGTAATAACCCACATTCATGTCTTAGTCATGTTCATGTACATTTGCATGATTTTGTCTTGTTAAGCTTGCATTTGTAGACTTGGACTTGTTTTTCCTAAGTAAAGGTTCTTGTCTTGTCTTGATGCTATCATGTTTTCCCTAAGTGTTGTATGCATGCTTTGTTCCTTCCTTGCTATGTTAAGCCTAGGTCATGTCAAGCCTAGGTCATGTTAAGCCTAGGTCATGTTAAGCCTAGGTCATGTCAAGCCTAGGTCATGTTAAGCCTAGGTCATGTTAAGCCTAGGTCATGCCAAGCCTAGGTCATGTCAAGCCTAGGTCATGTCAAGCCTAGGTCATGTCAAGCCTAGGTCACACCTTTGAACCTCTTACACCTTGGACCATCTTGGAACCCCTTTGGTTGACCTCCACCGTCACCTAGGCATATTGGCCGAGATGTTATCACGTAGGCGTCCGAGATCCTTAATCCTTGCACCTAGTGATCTTGTTCTGGGACTGGAATGACCTAGACCGAGGTGTGGCACATCTAGGCCGAGGTGTGGCACAGCTTAGTCAAGTGTTGTCCTTCCTAGCCGAGGTCATTGTCACCCTAGTTGCCGAAGTCTTGTGGTTAGCCGATGTCACCTCTTGCCGGAGTGCCATTCCGAGTAGCTTGCTAGATACGCCTTGTCAGGGCCTTGTCTTGTCAATCTATCACCTTTTTGAAGAGAACCAACCAACCGTTGCCACGTGTCCGAGCTGAGAGTTAAGTCAGCCGGCAGAGAGAGAAATCCCTCATTTGTTGTATCTTGTTTTGAAGAGTAGAGAGAGAAGCTCTAGAAGAGGGAGAAGAGTTCTTGAGAGAGAGTGGATTTCCAAGCTTGATTCTTTGAGATCGAACCGTTAGATCCGTGTTCTAAGGTTAGATTCTTGATCCGCTCTTGTTGTTCTATATGTTTATGATATTGCATTGCATGATTGAATATGATTTGTAAGCCATGCATTGCTTTGAAGTTCGGTTTTAGAAAGAGAAAATGGTTTTCATGTGTTCTTCAAGAAAAGTCATGTTTTGATCCGAAGGCTCATGCCTAGATCCATGTTTTTGTGTTTGTTCTTGCATGATTTTCAAGTATGGGTACCCAGGTCCATGTTTTCGAACTCATGTCATGAAATCCCTGATCTTGTAATAACAAGTTATGATTTTAGCATTCATGTTCTTCATGTTCTTCATGCTCATGTTCTTCATGTTCTTCAAGGAGGAAACCCAGATTTCCAGGCTTCATTTCCCTAGGTGTGATCACCGAGACCACTCTTGCCTAGATCACACACCTTGGTCTACCTTGCATGATCACTTGCACGTTAGTTTATCTTGCATGCACACCTAGGCTAACCACTGCACACATAGGCCAACCATGGTACACCCATGCCGGCACCTTGTAACACCTCGGCAGACAGCTGCATACTGAAGCCTAGGTAACCACACCTCGGCCAAGAGGTGTGGGACCTCGGCCAAGACCTCCTGAGTTCACCCAGCTAGGTCGTTTTAGCCTAGATCATCTCTGTGCATCCATTCCAGGACCTGGTTGGTACCCAGCATGTTTTCCCTAGATGTTTCCAGCATGTTTTCCCTAGGTGTTTTCAGCATGTTTTCCCTAGATGTTTCCAGCATGTTTTCCCTAGGTATTTTCAGCATGTTTTCCCTAGGTGTTTTCAGCATGTTTTCCCTAGATGTTTCCAGCATGTTTTCCCTAGGTATTTTCAGCATGTTTTCCCTAGGTGTTTTCAGCATGTTTTCCCTAGATGATTCCAACATGTTTTCCCTAGATCATTTGCATTCATGTGAAGCTTGTTTTTAAGAGTGCATTCAATAGACTTTGACATGTGTTTGTAGGACTTGGACCTTTGCCTTGATCCCGACGTCCCAAGAACTTGGTGAGTGGTATTTTTAATAAAGTTATGTTATAAAGTTTTGACAAAGCCTTGCTTCGTTTTAGAAAAGTATTTGATCAAGCATGAATGATTATCTCTATTTTGTGTATCAAGTATGAGCTTTGTTTTGATGACATTCTTGGAAAGTCCTCCCATGCTAGGGGACTCTAAGCCCATGTAGCACCATGTTTGAGAGATCTCTGTCATCGACGGTCTATGAACGGATGGCCCCACCGACGGTCTATGAACGGGTGGATTTGTCTAATCGATTCCGGGTCGATTATTCCCTTGTCTTGCCCGAAATGTCATCACAAGTATTATGTAGATGTTATTAACATCCCAAGCAAGATTTGAAAGACCAAGATTTGATTGATGAACTTGATTCATCCCATGTTTTGAACAAGCTATGATATATGTATTGTTTTGACAAGAACCTCGGGAATCATTCATTTACCCCTTTATTACTTATATCATTCACTGAGTATCCAAGCTCACCCTCCCTATGTATATATGTAGGTAACAAGTTAGAAGTCGGCTACGCCGAGATGTGTGTTTTGTATGCATGTTATGTCGGCAGTGAGGACGTCGGCAATCTTGAAGCTTTTGTATTTGAACATGTCGGCTTGAGAAGCTCTTTTGCTAAGATGTGATGTGTATTTTTGTACTTCATTTCTTTATGTATTCAAGTTGTAAAGCTATATAAAGATGTATGCCATTTCATTTGACTTATGCACTGCTCTTATGGACCACTTGTATTTTAGATTATTGCTTCCGCACTTGTGAGCCCCTTATATCTATACTCTGATTGTGTGTGAATTTTGGAAGTTGGCCTTCGGTAATCACGGATTACTGGCCATCACGACACCAAACTACTAGGGGCGGTTTGGGGGCGTGACAGAGGAGTAGGATATCCCTACCTCGAAGTTTTAGCCCAAAAGGAGATGAAGACTCCAAGATCAACTTGCTCCAAATCCAAACTTTTTCAGATTAAATCGAAGCTCTCAACGCCCTCTATCTTTTTAACAAAGGCCCTAGGCTAGATTCACACCCTAGGGAGATCAAATCTTAGAGAGAGTGCAAGTTTAGAGAGAGAGGGTGTCGGATTTAGGGTTTAATCAAAGAAAAGGACTAAAAAAGTGATGTTTTAGACGCTGCTGTCCGCTGATATAAAACACTCTCGCTCGAGCGAAGGATTGGTCGCTCGAGCGACCAGACACAGAAAACTCTCGCTCGAGCCAAGAAGTTCTCGATCGAGCGAAGAAAAACCCAGACCGCTCGAGCCACGACAATCTCGCTCGAGCCAGAAACTACAACTCTCAGGTCCAGAACCGGGGCAACACTACTCTCGCTCGAGCGACAAACTCCTCGCTCGAGCGAAGGACCAAAAATCTGGGCAGCAACACTAGGCTCCCAAACACAACCAACCTGTAACAAACCTGCCCAACACATCCCATAACTCACTATACAAGGTACAAAGGATGCAAACAAGATAATAAACAACATCCAACATCCACGGACACATGTCCGGATCACTGTACAACAAGGGTAAACCCGGGATCGCTATAGAAAGTGACCTTGGCATCCTTCCAGCTGAAGGGAGATGCGGATCAATGGTGGAAGTACGAGAAGGCTCGTGTTGGGGGTACTTGGGAGGCGTTTGTGAATGCTTTTCAGGAGAGGTTTTTGTCTGCTGCAGCTAGGGAGAAGCTGAGGGATCAGTTTAGCCGGCTTAAGCAGCAGGGCTTGTCAGTGGCCGAGTTTGAGGCTACTTTTACCAGTCTGTCTAGGTTTGCACCTGAACTGGTGGCATCTGAGGAACGCCGTTGCTATGAGTTTGAGTGGAAGTTGAGGCGAGGCCTCAAGTTGAGAGTTGGTGGGTCTTACATTCGAGAGTATAGACACCTGGTTGATGCTGCTGCTCATATGGAGATTATGATGCAGGAAGAGGAGGAAGAACAGAGGGGCTCCAAGAGGAGCCAGGATGGTCAGGGTGATGGCAGGAAACAGAGGGGTTATAACCCTCAGCAGTCTCAGGGTGGAGTTCCTAGATCGACCTTTCCAGTGCCGAGTGCAGGCTCGGGGAGAGGCAATCAGGGGGAGTTTGCTTGTTACAAGTGTGGCCAGCTGGGTCACAAGGTTTCAGTTTGCCCGCAGAAGGGTGGGGGTCAGAGAGCTGCTTTTTCTTCAGCTAGACCACAGAGTCAGAGTTTGGGCAGGGGGCAGCCCTTGTCTTGTTATCAGTGTGGACAGCCTGGGCACCTGAAGAGGTTTTGCCCGCAGTTGAGTGCCACTTCGGGAGTGTCTGGTTCTAGGCAGACGCAGGGTTTTCAGCCAGCTCAGTCTGTGCAGGCCTCGAGGGCCAATCCGGGAGCTTCGTCATCCCAGTCTGTGCAGCAGTCTTTTGCTCCGAGAGGTGAGCAGGTAGATCAGGGGCCTACGGGGCGCGTGTATGCTGTTACCGCGCAGGATTTAGTACCGGCTCCATCGGTGGTGAGAGGTACTTTTCTATTTTGCAACTCGGTTGCTAATGTGTTGATAGACACAGGTGCATCACATTCTTTTGTATCTGCTGCATTTGCATCTGTTTTGGAATTGGAGTTAGCACAGTTAGCATCTCCTATTTGTGTAGTGTCACCTCTTGGTGGTGAGTTGATCTTGAAACAAGGTGTTAGAGGTTGTGATATAGAGGTCGCCGACTATAGGCTTCCTTTTCCGTTTGTTGTCATGCCCATGAAGGGTTTTGATGTTATTTTGGGTATGGACTGGCTATCGTCATACCGGGCTGTTATCGATTGCTACCGCCAGAGGGTCACGTTATGTACCTTGAGCGGGGAGTGGTTCCATTTCTTGGGAGACCGGGTTGGTTGTGTTTTGCCACCGGGGTATGATTCGCGAGGGCGAAGTGAGCTTAGTGGTCTACTTGCCAGCTTTGAGAGTAGTGAGTGTGATGAGACCCAGATTGTATTGCCGAGGGTGGTTTGTGAGTATTCGGATGTCTTTCCCGAAGATCTTGTGAGTTTGCCACCTCACCGAGAGATAGAGTTCTCTATTGATTTGGTGCCCGGCACGGCGCCGATTTCTATGGCACCTTACTGTTTTGCTCCAGCAGAGTTGGTCGAGTTGAAAGTTCAGCTCCAGGAATTGCTAGATAAGGGTTTTGTTCGCCCTAGTGTTTCGCCGTGGGGAGCACCGGCCCTCTTTTCTAAAAAGAAAGATGGTGCCTTGAGATTGTGTATTGACTATCGGAAGTTGAATCGGGCTACGGTTAAGAATAAGTACCCTATGCCCCGTATAGATGATCTGTTTGACCAGTTGAAGGGTTCCCGTTGTTTCTCTAAAATAGACTTGAGATCGGGTTACCACCAGTTAAGGGTCAGGGAAGAGGATATTCCGAAGACGGCATTCCGTACGCGGTATGGCCATTATGAGTTTTTGGTGATGCCATTTGGGCTTACCAATGCACCGGCAGTCTTTATGGACTTGATGAATCGGATCTTCCGGGAATTCTTGGATCGTTTTGTGGTCGTCTTCGTGGACGACATTCTTATCTATTCGCCTTCTGAGGAGGAGCACGAGGAACACTTGAGAGTGGTGCTTGAGTTGCTTAGAGCCCATAGGCTGTATGCCAAGTTTGGGAAGTGCGAGTTCTGGCTGAAGGAAGTCAACTTCTTAGGCCACGTGGTATCCGGGGAAGGGGTGTCTGTTGATACATCCAAGGTTGAGGCAGTGCAGGATTGGGCACAGCCTAAGAGTGTGTTTGAGATCCGCAGTTTTCTGGGATTAGCTGGGTATTACCGTCGGTTTGTGAAAGATTTCTCCAGGTTAGCGTCACCGTTGACTAGACTGACTCGGAAGGGAGTCAAGTTTGTGTGGAGCGAGACTTGTGAAAAGTCGTTCCAAGAGCTGAAGGTTAGATTGACCACCGCTCCGGTGTTGATTATTCCGGAGAGAGGGTTGGGTTATGCGGTTTATTGTGATGCCTCACGAGAGGGTTTGGGTTGTGTGTTGATGCAAGAGGGGAAAGTGGTAGCTTATGGCTCACGTCAGTTGAAAATACACGAGAAGACTTACCCCACACACGACCTAGAGTTAGCGGCTGTGATCTTTGCCTCGAAAATCTGGAGGCACTACCTTTATGGTGAGAGGTTCGAGGTATTCTCGGACCACAAGAGTCTGAAGTATTTGTTTACACAGAGGGACTTGAATTTGAGGCAGAGGAGATGGATGGAGTTCATCGAGGACTATGATTTTGAGTTGCACTATCATCCGGGAAAGGCCAATGTGGTGGCCGATGCCCTTAGTAGGAAATCCATTAGTGATGTAGCTAGTATAGCCATCCGAGAATGGGAGATGTTGGGTACACTTGGTGAGTTTAATTTGCTACTGGGCGAATCTGTTGAGACTGCGGCCTTGTTTTCTGTTGTTGCGCAGCCTACACTTGTGACACGAGTGTTAGAGGCACAGAGAGGTGACCTTGAGGTAGAATCCCTCCGAGAGAAGATCTCCAGTGGGAAGGTTGAGAAGGGTTTGACGGTGTATCCCGACCTGAGTGTGAGATACCGAGACCGTTTGTTTGTGCCGGAGTCTTGCCGAGAGGAGGTACTCCGAGAGTTTCATCATTCGCGCCTTGCGGTGCATCCGGGAGGTACTAAGATGTATCAGGATTTAGGTCGCCAGTTTTGGTGGCGGGGCATGAAGAGAGATGTGGCAATCTTCGTGTCTAAGTGCCTTACTTGTCAGCAAGTGAAGGCCGAGCATCAGAGGCCAGCGGGTTTGTTGCAACCCTTGCCTATTGCCGAGTGGAAGTGGGAGCATGTCACTATGGACTTCGTTGTAGGTCTTCCGAGGACTCAGCGGGGTAGTGATGCTATTTGGGTGGTTGTAGACCGGTTGACTAAGTCGGCGCACTTCATTCCTATGCGCGTGAGAGATTCGGTAGATCATCTTGCCGACTTGTATATTCGGGACATAGTGAGATTGCACGGGGTCCCAGTGACGATCGTCTCAGATAGAGATCCTCGTTTTACTGCTAGGTTGTGGCAGAGTTTGCAGAGTGCCTTGGGCACTAAGTTGACCTTTAGTACGGCTTACCATCCTCAGACTGACGGGCAGTCCGAGCGTACTATCCAGATCCTCGAGGATATGCTTCGGGGTTGTGTCCTGGACTTCAGTGGGACGTGGGAGAGGCACTTACCCTTGGTAGAGTTTGCCTACAACAACAGTTTTCAGTCTAGCATCGGTATGGCACCGTTTGAGGCCTTGTATGGCCGACCGTGTAGGTCTCCAGTTTGTTGGGCCGAGGTGGGTGATGCACCTTTGTTGGGTCCGGAGTTGGTTAGGGAGACGACAGAGAAAGTTGAACTTATCCGTAGGAGGCTTGTTATAGCCCAGAGCCGCCAAAAGAGTTATGCCGACCGTATGAGGAGGCCTTTGGCGTTTGAGGTAGGTGATCATGTCTTTCTGAAGATATCACCTAGGCGAGGCTTGATGAGGTTTGGGAAGAGTGGGAAGTTATCCCCTCGGTTTATTGGTCCTTTTGAGATCCTTGAGAGGATTGGCGAGGTTGCTTATCGGTTAGCCTTACCGCCGCAGTTGTCCGGAGTGCATGACGTGTTTCATGTGAGTATGCTTCGGAAGTATGAGCCAGATCCATCACATGTGTTGGATTGGATTGATTTAGAGGTAGACGAGGATGCCTCGTATGAGGAGAGGCCGGTTCGGGTCTTGGATAGGCGGGATCAGGTCCTGCGTGGCAAGACCATTCCTTTGGTGAAAGTCTTGTGGAAACATCACGGAGTGGAGGAAGCCACTTGGGAACGTGAGTTGGAAGTCCGCGAAAAATATCCGGACTTGTTTGTTGATATGTAATCTTGTATTTAGATTTTGAACAATTGTTGAACTTAAGAGCTTTTGTATATGTCTTAAGTTGTGAAACATTGAAAATGTTTTGGTTTATTGGGAGTATGTTTTGGAACTTGCCTCATACGGAAGTTGAATGTAACATTGTATATGTTGAGTATAATGTTGAAATTGGAAAGGAAATGCGTAATGTTGATGCATGTTGAAAGTACATATGTTGCTTACATATTGTGAAATGCCTCTTGTTAAAGGGAGGGGGTGACCGGTGATGGGTCGAATTGTTGAATGTTAAAATGTAACATTGTTTAAAATGGAGAAAAACTTGTTTTTGAAAACTTGTACTTAATTTCGGGGACGAAATTCTTTAAGGGGGGGAGGTTATAGCGATCCCGGGTTTACCCTTGTTGTACAGTGATATAGCGATCCCGGGTTTACCCTTGTTGTACAGTGATCCGGACATGTGTCCGTGGATGTTGGTAGTTGATTATTATCTTGTTTACATCCCTTTTTACTTCGTAATTGAGTTATAGGATGTGTTGGGCAGGTTTGTTACAGGTTGGTTGAGTTTAGAAACCAAAACTAGTTGCCCAGATTTTGGCCTGTCCGCTCGAGCAGGGGTTTTGGCGCTCGAGCGTAGATTACACCCATCCAGTATTTTCCTGTGCAGCGTTGTACGCTCGAGCGTGGGATTGGCCGCTCGAGCGGGGTTGTGTGAGTTCCGCTCGAGCGGGGAGTTAGAAGCTCGAGCGGAGGCCTGGTTCTGTATAAGTGCTGGAAGAGTGCATCCGGCGCTCGAGCGGAAGTTTGGCCGCTCGAGCGGGAGTCTGTGAGTGACGCTCGAGCGGGGTGTTTTACGCTCGAGCGGGGCGACTGGGTTTAAGTCCCGAAATTGTGACTTTTCAAATCACTTTTTCACTTTCTCTTCTCTCTCTTACTTTTCCAAAATCACCATTGTTGAGCCTCTCACTCTAGACTCTACCTTCTCTTTAGGTTTTGATCTAGTAGGAGTGATTTGCTCACCTTTGGCCTTTACAAAAAAGTTGTTGATCGTCGAGGGCTTCTTTTTAATCTGAAAATTTCGAGATTTGGAGCACGTTGGGTTTTGCCTTCTTCTCCCTTGGAGCTCCGAATTTGAGGTAGGGATATCCTACTCCTCTCTATGGATTTTGTCTTTAAATTTTGGTATTTTGAGATGTTGGGGTTGGTTTGGTAATTTTGTGAAAGTTTGGGGCTTTTGTGTTATTTTACAAAAGTCGGGGTTTTATTTATAATAAACCTAGGTGTATGTTTGGTATAGAGAAATGGAATAAATGTTGAATCATTGGTGAAAAAGGGACCTAAGGGTTGAAATGTCAATTATGGATAATAACCTAATTACATTGTTTGATTAATTGGGATAATTAATTGTGAGAAATGAGGAAATGAAATGTTGATTGAATATCCATTGTGCATTTATTTTATGTTTAGAGATAACTGCTTTGGGCTATCAGTGGAGGATAGTCGTGATTGTTGTAGACAATGCATGATGATTAGGCAAACGGAAACTAATCAATGGAATCTGTCATGGAATTTGACGGTTGATAGAATACATTAATTGTATGTATTGAGTGATTGTATATAGAACCAATGTGTTTGTATACGTTATGTGTAGAGGAGGAGATGGGGGATGTACTCCGCGGTTTAGGGGAAGATGGGGGATGTACCTCTAAACCGGATAGTATTGGGAGAAGATAGGGGATGAACTCCGTAGATACAGCTCATATGCTTGTCTAGAGAAGTGAAGATAGAGCTCATATGCTTATCTTTGTGAAGTGTGGATATAGCTTATATGCTTATCTGTGAATGTAGATATTGTTGTTATACATATCTGTAGAGAATGTGGATATAGCTTATATGCTTATCTGTGAATGTGGGATATAGTTTTTATACATATCTGTTGAGATGATGATAGAGCTAATATGCTTATCTGTTGAAAAAGGGAAAATGAAAAGTAACTTGGACTCATAAGTCGTATGACATAAATATGTGATTTATGTGGATGTATCAGTGTTGGCCATCTATCAATTGCTAATATTTTAGTCATTGTTCATGGTTGGTTTAGTGTATTTCTACTGGGCTGTGGCTTACCCTATATGGGAATATCATTTTCAGGTACAGGTAGCATGCCACCTCCAAGGACATAGCTTGGGAGGCTAGAGGCGGACATACTTTTGTTGTTTTACTTTTTGATGTATTACATGTAAATTCAAGCCAAGGGCTTAATGTGTTTGAGTTAGTACTCTTTTGTTGTAACCAAGTGTTAACTTGGAAAGCTGTAAGCCCGTAGGGCATTTTGCTTTTGTTGTTAACATGTAATACTTATGTAATGGAATTCTGATAATTGGAAGAATGTGGTTATTTCATATGTTGATGAATCCTATTTAATGGGTTTAATGTTATTTTTTTGTGGGCGTTACAACTTGGTATCAGAGCGTACCGGGTTCGAATACTTTGGGTACGTGGGAAGTGATTAGTATCACAATGGGTTTGTCTCGCTTGATAGAGACTTAGATGTAGTGTCATATGCTTTGTGCTTAATTGATAACATGCTTATGTGACTATGTGGGTATGGGATTTAATTTCTAGGATGTTGATTGGATCCTTGGGTTTCTGGGAGTCTTGTTGGAAAAGCACTTGATCAATGCTGTTTCTAACCGGAACTCTAGTAACGCCTCGGGACTATCATTATCCGGAAATGAAATTCGTAAGTGCTTATGTGTTTATGTGCTTACGTGGAGTGAATTACAGTTGTCCATGCATGTAACGCCCTCAAAATAATAACAATAAACCCATCAGATAAGACATGCATTTACATTTAAACTAACCGCATTCCTTTCATTCATTAGCATTCCAAGACATAAGTATTACATGTTAACCTCATAACAAAATGCCCTACGGGCTTACAGCTTTCCAAGTTAACACTTGGTTACAACAAAGAGTTCTAACTCGTTTACACATTAAGCCCTTGGCTTGAAATTACATGTAATACATCAAAAGTAAAACGACAAAAAACTATGCCTGCCACAAGCCTCCCAGCTATGTCCTTGGAGGTGGCATGCTTCCTGTACCTGAAAATGATATTCCCATATAGGGTGAGCCACAGCCCAGTAGAAATACACTAAACCAACCATGGACAATGACTAAAACATTAGCAATTGATAGTTGGTCAACACTGATGCAATCACATAAATTACATATTTATGTCAACGACTTACAAGTCCCAATTACTTTTCATTTTCCCTTTTTCAACAGATAAGCATGCTAGCTCTATCATCATTTCCACAGATATGTATAAAAACTATATCTCACATTCAGATAAGCACAAAAGCTATATCCACATTCTCAACAGATATGTATATCAACAATATCCACAGATAAGCATACAAGCTGTATCCACACTCTACAACAGATATGTATATCAACAATATCCACAGATAAGCATACAAGCTGTATCCACACTTCACTTCACAAAGATAAGCATATGAGCTCTATCTTCACTTCTCTAGACAAGCATATGAGCTCTGTCTACGGAGTACATCCCCTATCTCCTCCAAATACCTATCCGGTTTAGAGGTCCATCCCCTATCTTCCCCTAAACCGCGGAGTACATCCCCTATCTCCTCCTCTACACATAACGTATACAAACACAATGGTTCTATATACAATCACCCAATACATACAAATAATGTATTCTATCAACCGTCAAGTTCCATGACACATTTCATTGATTAGTTTCAGTTTACCTAATCATCATGCATTGTCTACAACAATCACGACTATCCTCCACCGATAGCCCAAAGCAGTTATTTCTAAACAGAAAATAAATGCACAAATGGATATTCAATCAACATTTCATTTCCTCATTTCTCACCATTAATTATCCCAATTAATTAAACAATGTAATTAGGCCATTATCCATAATTACCATTTCAACCCTTAGGTCCCATTTTCATCAATGATTTAACATTCATTCAATTTCTCTATGCCAAACATGCATTCAGGTTTATTATGAATAAAACCCCAACTTTTGTAAAATTACACAAAAGCCCCAAACTTTCACAAAATTACCAAACCAAACCCAACATCTCAAAATACCAAAATTTAAAGACAAAACCCATAGAGAGGAGTAGGATATCCCTACCTCGAAGTTTTAGCCCAAAAGGAGATGAAGACTCCAAGATCAACTTGCTCCAAATCCAAACTTTTTCAGATTAAATCGAAGCTCTCAACGCCCTCTATCTTTTTAACAAAGGCCCTAGGCTAGATTCACACCCTAGGGAGATCAAATCTTAGAGAGAGTGCAAGTTTAGAGAGAGAGGGTGTCAGATTTAGGGTTTAATCAAAGAAAAGGACTGAAAAAGTGATGTTTTAGACGCTGCTGTCCGCTGATATAAAACACTCTCGCTCGAGCGAAGGATTGGTCGCTCGAGCGACCAGACACAGAAAACTCTCGCTCGAGCCAAGAAGTTCTCGATCGAGCGAAGAAAAACCCAGACCGCTCGAGCCACGACAATCTCGCTCGAGCCAGAAACTACAACTCTCAGGTCCAGAACCGAGGCAACACTACTCTCGCTCGAGCGACAAACTCCTCGCTCGAGCGAAGGACCAAAAATCTGGGCAGCAACACTAGGCTCCCAAACACAACCAACCTGTAACAAACCTGCCCAACACATCCCATAACTCACTATACAAGGTACAAAGGATGCAAACAAGATAATAAACAACATCCAACATCCACGGACACATGTCCGGATCACTGTACAACAAGGGTAAACCCGGGATCGCTATAACCCCCCCCCCTTACAGAATTTCGTCCCCGAAATTAAGCACAAGTTTTCAAAAACAAGTTTTCCCCCATTTTAAACAATGTTACATTTAAACATTCAACAATTCGACCCATTACCGGTTATCCCATCTTTTTAACAAGAGACATATCACAATATGTAAACAACATATGTATTTTCAACATGCATTAACATTATGCACTATCCTTCCAATTTCAACAATATATTTAACACATATAATGTCACTTTCAACTTCCATATTAGGCAAGTTCCAAAACATATTTCCAATAACCAAAACATTTTCAATGTTTCACAACTTAAGACATATATCAAAGCTCTTAAGTTCAACAAGATGTAAAATTTAAATACAAGATTACATATCAATAAACAAGTCCGGATATTTCTCTCGGACTTCCAACTCACGTTCCCAAGTGGCTTCCTCCACTCCGTGATGTTTCCACAAGACTTTCACCAAAGGAATGGTCTTGCCACGCAGGACCTGCTCCCGCCTATCCAAGACCCGAACCGGTCTCTCCTCATACGAGGCATCCTCAACTACCTCTAAATCGGTCCAATCCAGCACATGTGATGGATCTGGCTCATACTTCCGAAGCATACTCACATGAAACACGTCATGCACTCCGGACAACTGCGGCGGTAAGGCTAACCGATAAGCAACCTCACCTATCCTCTCAAGGATCTCAAAAGGACCAATAAACCGAGGGGATAACTTCCCACTCTTCCCAAATCTCATCAAGCCTCGTCTAGGTGATATTTTCAGAAAGACATGATCACCTACCTCAAACGCCAAAGGCCTCCTCCTACGGTCGGCATAACTCTTTTGTCGACTCTGGGCTGTAACAAGCCTCCTACGGATAAGCTCAACTTTCTCCGTCGTCTCCCTAACCAACTCCGGACCCAACAAAGGTGCATCACCCACCTCGGCCCAACAAACTGGAGACCTACACGGTCGGCCATACAAGGCCTCAAACGGTGCCATACCGATACTAGACTGAAAACTGTTGTTGTAGGCAAACTCTACCAATGGCAAGTGCCTCTCCCACGTCCCACTGAAGTCCAGGACACAACCCCGAAGCATATCCTCGAGGATCTGAATAGTACGCTCGGACTGCCCGTCAGTCTGAGGATGATAGGCCGTACTAAAGGTCAACTTAGTGCCCAAGGCACTCTGCAAACTCTGCCACAACCTAGCAGTAAAACGAGGATCTCTATCTGAGACGATCGTCACTGGGACCCCGTGCAATCTCACCACATCCCGAATATACAAATCGGCAAGATGATCTACCGAATCTCTCACGCGCATAGGAATAAAGTGCGCCGACTTAGTCAACCGGTCTACAACCACCCAAATAGCATCACTACCCCGCTGAGTCCTCGGAAGACCTACAACGAAGTCCATAGTGACATGCTCCCACTTCCACTCGGCAATAGGCAAGGGTTGCAACAAACCCGCTGGCTTCTGATGCTCGGCCTTCACTTGCTGGCAAGTAAGGCACTTCGATACGAAAACAGCCACATCTCTCTTCATACCCCGCCACCAAAACTGGCGACCCAAATCCTGATACATCTTAGTACCTCCCGGATGCACCGCAAGGCGCGAATGGTGAAACTCTCGGAGTACTTCCCCTCGGCAGGACTCCGGTACAAACAAACGGTCTCGGTATCTCACACTCAGGTCGGGATACACCGTCAAACCCTTCTCAACTTTCCCACTGGAGATCTTCTCTCGGAGGGATTCTACCTCAAGGTCACCTCTCTGTGCCTCTAACACTCTAGTCACAAGTGTAGGTTGCGCAACAACAGAAAACAAGGCCGCAGCCTCAACAGATTCGCCCAGTAGCAAATCAAACTCGCCAAGTGTTCCCAACATCACCCATTCCCGGATGGCTATACAAGCTACATCACTAATGGTTTTCCTACTAAGGGCATCGGCCACAACATTGGCCTTTCCCGGATGATAATGCAACTCAAAGTCATAATCCTCGATGAACTCCATCCATCTCCTCTGCCTCAGATTCAAGTCTCTCTGTGTAAACAGATACTTCAAACTCTTATGATCCGAGAATACCTCGAACCTCTCACCATAAAGGTAGTGCCTCCAGATTTTCAAGGCAAAGATCACAGCTGCTAACTCTAGGTCATGTGTGGGGTAATTCTTCTCGTGTATTTTCAACTGACGTGAGTCATAAGCTACCACTTTCCCCTCTTGCATCAACACACAACCCAAACCCTCTCGTGAGGCATCACAATAAACCGCATAACCCAACCCTCTCTCCGGAATAATCAACACCGGAGCGGTGGTCAATCTAACTTTCAGCTCTTGAAACGACTTTTCACAAGTCTCACTCCACACAAACTTGACTCCCTTCCGAGTCAGTCTAGTCAACGGTGACGCTAACCTGGAGAAATCTTTCACAAACCGACGGTAATACCCAGCTAATCCCAGAAAACTGCGGATCTCAAACACACTCTTAGGCTGTGCCCAATCTTGCACTGCCTCAACCTTGGATGTATCAACAGACACCCCTTCCCCGGATACCACGTGGCCTAAGAATTTGACTTCCCTCAACCAGAACTCACACTTCCCAAACTTGGCATACAGCCTATGGGCTCTAAGTAATTCAAGCACCACTCTCAAGTGTGCCTCGTGCTCCTCCTCAGAAGGCGAATAGATAAGAATGTCGTCCACGAAGACGACCACAAATCGGTCTAAGAACTCCCGGAAAATCCGGTTCATCAAGTCCATAAAGACTGCCGGTGCATTGGTAAGCCCGAATGGCATCACCAGAAACTCGTAATGGCCATACCGCGTACGGAATGCCGTCTTAGGAATATCTTCCTCCCTGACCCTCAACTGATGGTAACCCGATCTCAAGTCTATCTTAGAGAAACAACGGGAACCCTTCAACTGGTCAAATAAATCATCTATACGGGGCATAGGGTACTTATTCTTAACCGTAGCCCGATTCAACTTCCGGTAGTCTATACACAATCTCAAGGCACCATCTTTCTTTTTAACAAAGAGGGCCGGTGCTCCCCACGGTGAAACACTAGGGCGAACAAAGCCCTTATCAAGCAATTCCTGGAGCTGAACTTTCAACTCAACCAACTCTGCTGGAGCAAAACGGTAAGGTGCCATAGAAATCGGCGCCGTACTAGGTACTAAATCAATAGAGAACTCTATCTCTCGGTGAGGTGGCAAACTAACAAGATCTTCGGGAAAGACATCCGAATACTCACAAACCACCCTTGGTAACACAACCTGGGTCTCACCACTCTCACCACTATCAAAACTGGCAAGTAGACTACTAAGCTCACTTCGCCCTCGCGAATCATACCCCGGTGGCAAAACACTACCAACCCGGTCTCCCAAGAAATGGAACCACTCCCCGCTCAAGGTACACAATGTAACCCTCTGGCGGTAGCAATCAATAACAGCCCGGTATGACGATAGCCAGTCCATACCCAAAATAACATCAAAACCCTTCATGGGCATGACAACAAACGGAAAAGGAAGCCTATAATCGGCGACCTCAATATCACATCCTCTAACACCCTGTTTCAGGATCAACTCACCACCCAAAGGCGATACCACACAAATAGGAGATGCTAACTGTGCTAACTCCAATTCCAAAACAGATGCAAATGCAGCAGATACAAAAGAATGAGATGCACCCGTGTCTATCAACACACTAGCAACTGAGTTGCAAAACAGAAAAGTACCTCTCACTACTGATGGAGCCGGTACCAAATCCTGCGCGGTAACAGCATACACGCGCCCCGTAGGCCCCTGGTCTACCTGCTCACCTCTCGGAGCAAAAGACTGCTGCACAGACTGGGATGACGAAGCCCCCGGATTGGCCCTCGAGGCCTGCACAGACTGAGCTGGCTGAAAACCCTGCGTCTGCCTAGAACCAGACGCTCCCGAAGTGGCACTCAACTGTGGGCAAAACCTCTTCATGTGCCCAGGTTGTCCACACTGATAACAAATCAAGAGCTGCCCCCTGCCCAAACTCTGACTCTGCGGTCTAGTTGAAGAAGAAGCAGCTTTCTGACCCCCACCCTTCTGCGGGCAAACAGAAACCTTGTGACCCAGCTGGCCACACTTGTAACAAGTGAATTCTCCCTGACTGCCTCTCCCCGAGCCTACACTAGGCACTGGAAAGGTCGATCTAGAGACTGCACCCTGAGACTGCTGAGGGTTATAACCCTTCTGTCTCCTGCCATCACTCTGACTATCCTGGCTCCTCTTGGAGCCTCTCTGACCCTCATCCTCCTCCTGCATCATAAGCTCCATATGAGCTGCAGCGTCCACTAGGTGTCTATACTCTCGAATATAAGACCCACCAATTCTCAACTTGAGGCCCCGCCTCAACTTCCGCTCAAACTCATAGCAACGGCGTTCCTCAGACGCCACCAGTTCAGGTGCAAACCTAGACAGACTGGTAAAAGTAGCCTCAAACTCGGCCACTGACAAGCCCTGCTGATTAAGCCGGCTAAACTGATCCCTCAGCTTCTCCCTAGCTGCTGCTGATAAGAACCTCTCCTGAAAAGCATTCACAAACGCCTCCCAAGTACCACCAACACGAGCTTTCTCGTATTTCCACCATTGACCCGCATCTCCCTTCAGTTGAAAGGATGCCAAGGTCACTTTCAGTGCTCCGTCCTCGATGCCAAGCATCTCAAACGTCTTCGTTGTCTGTTCGAGCCATTCATCTGCCTTAAGCGGCTCTTTAGGATCCCCGATAAACTCGTCCGGATTACACCGAAAGAACTCCCTCTTCAAGAAGGAAGGCCCTAACTCAGCTGCCTGATTCCCAGCTCTAAGAATACCTAAAGCTCCTGCTATCTCTCTGGCCAAGGCACCCATAGCCTGCTGACCTACTGGCTCGGCCACATTGGCCTGCCCAACTCCCTCCTGCACTGCCGGAATCTCACCCTGTAACGGTACTTCCTGCCTTGCAGGTCTACCACGCCTAGCACCTCTTCCTCGTCCTGACATCCTAATAGAGGCAACACAGAACATTAGCACATTCATAGGTGTGCCGAAACTAAACACTCACGTCCTAATGCATGGACAAGTGTAATTCACTCCACATAAGCACATAAACACATAAGCACTTACGAATTTCATTTCCGGATAATGATAGTCCCGAGACGTTACTAGAGTTCCGGTTAGAAACAGCGTTGATCAAGTGCTTTTCCAACAAGACTCCCAGAAACTCAAGGATCCAATCAACATCCCAAAAATTAAATCCCATACCCACATAGTCACATAAGCATGTTATCACTTAAGCACATAGCATATGATACCACATTTAAGTCTCTATCAAGCGAGACAAACCCATTGTGATCCTAATCACTTCCCACGTACCCAAAGTGTTCGAACCCGGTACGCTCTGATACCAAGTTGTAACGCCCTCAAAATAATAACAATAAACCCATCAGATAAGACATGCATTTACATTTAAACTAACCGCATTCCTTTCATTCATTAGCATTCCAAGACATAAGTATTACATGTTAACCTCATAACAAAATGCCCTACGGGCTTACAGCTTTCCAAGTTAACACTTGGTTACAACAAAGAGTTCTAACTCGTTTACACATTAAGCCCTTGGCTTGAAATTACATGTAATACATCAAAAGTAAAACGACAAAAAACTATGCCTGCCACAAGCCTCCCAGCTATGTCCTTGGAGGTGGCATGCTTCCTGTACCTGAAAATGATATTCCCATATAGGGTGAGCCACAGCCCAGTAGAAATACACTAAACCAACCATGGACAATGACTAAAACATTAGCAATTGATAGTTGGTCAACACTGATGCAATCACATAAATTACATATTTATGTCAACGACTTACAAGTCCCAATTACTTTTCATTTTCCCTTTTTCAACAGATAAGCATGCTAGCTCTATCATCATTTCCACAGATATGTATAAAAACTATATCTCACATTCAGATAAGCACAAAAGCTATATCCACATTCTCAACAGATATGTATATCAACAATATCCACAGATAAGCATACAAGCTGTATCCACACTCTACAACAGATATGTATATCAACAATATCCACAGATAAGCATACAAGCTGTATCCACACTTCACTTCACAAAGATAAGCATATGAGCTCTATCTTCACTTCTCTAGACAAGCATATGAGCTCTGTCTACGGAGTACATCCCCTATCTCCTCCAAATACCTATCCGGTTTAGAGGTCCATCCCCTATCTTCCCCTAAACCGCGGAGTACATCCCCTATCTCCTCCTCTACACATAACGTATACAAACACAATGGTTCTATATACAATCACCCAATACATACAAATAATGTATTCTATCAACCGTCAAGTTCCATGACACATTTCATTGATTAGTTTCAGTTTACCTAATCATCATGCATTGTCTACAACAATCACGACTATCCTCCACCGATAGCCCAAAGCAGTTATTTCTAAACAGAAAATAAATGCACAAATGGATATTCAATCAACATTTCATTTCCTCATTTCTCACCATTAATTATCCCAATTAATTAAACAATGTAATTAGGCCATTATCCATAATTACCATTTCAACCCTTAGGTCCCATTTTCATCAATGATTTAACATTCATTCAATTTCTCTATGCCAAACATGCATTCAGGTTTATTATGAATAAAACCCCAACTTTTGTAAAATTACACAAAAGCCCCAAACTTTCACAAAATTACCAAACCAAACCCAACATCTCAAAATACCAAAATTTAAAGACAAAACCCATAGAGAGGAGTAGGATATCCCTACCTCGAAGTTTTAGCCCAAAAGGAGATGAAGACTCCAAGATCAACTTGCTCCAAATCCAAACTTTTTCAGATTAAATCGAAGCTCTCAACGCCCTCTATCTTTTTAACAAAGGCCCTAGGCTAGATTCACACCCTAGGGAGATCAAATCTTAGAGAGAGTGCAAGTTTAGAGAGAGAGGGTGTCGGATTTAGGGTTTAATCAAAGAAAAGGACTGAAAAAGTGATGTTTTAGACGCTGCTGTCCGCTGATATAAAACACTCTCGCTCGAGCGAAGGATTGGTCGCTCGAGCGACCAGACACAGAAAACTCTCGCTCGAGCCAAGAAGTTCTCGATCGAGCGAAGAAAAACCCAGACCGCTCGAGCCACGACAATCTCGCTCGAGCCAGAAACTACAACTCTCAGGTCCAGAACCGGGGCAACACTACTCTCGCTCGAGCGACAAACTCCTCGCTCAAGCGAAGGACCAAAAATCTGGGCAGCAACACTAGGCTCCCAAACACAACCAACCTGTAACAAACCTGCCCAACACATCCCATAACTCACTATACAAGGTACAAAGGATGCAAACAAGATAATAAACAACATCCAACATCCACGGACACATGTCCGGATCACTGTACAACAAGGGTAAACCCGGGATCGCTACGTGAGTGTTTAGTTTTGGCACATTTGTGAATGTGCTAACGTTCTGTATTACCTTTATTAGGATGTCAGGACGAGGAAGAGGTGCTAGGCGTGGTAGACCTGCGAGGCAGGAAGTACCGTTACCGGAGGAGGTTCCGGCAGTGCAAGAGGGAGTTGGTCAGGCCAATGTGGCCGAGCCAGTGGGTCAGCAGGCCATGGGTGCCTTGGCCAGAGAGATAGCAGGAGCCTTGGGTATTCTTAGAGCTGGGAATCAGGCAGCTGAGGCAGGGCCTTCTTTCTTGAAGAGGGAGTTTTTCCGGTCAAATCCGGATGAGTTTGTCGGGGATCCGAAGGAGCCACTGAAGGCTGATGAGTCGCTAGAGCAAATGAGTAAGACGTTCGAGATGCTTGGCATCGAGGACGGAGCACTGAAAGTGACCTTGGCATCCTTCCAACTGAAGGGAGATGCGGGTCAATGGTGGAAGTACGAGAAGGCTCGTGTTGGTGGTACTTGGGAGGCGTTTGTGAATGCTTTTCAGGAGAGGTTTTTGTCTGCAGCAGCTAGGGAGAAGCTGAGGGATCAGTTTAGCCGGCTTAAACAGCAGGGCTTGTCAGTGGCCGAGTTTGAGGCTACTTTCACCAGTCTGTCTAGATTTGCACCTGAACTGGTGGCGTCTGAGGAACGCCGCTACTATGAGTTTGAGCGGAAGTTGAGGCGGGGCCTCAAGTTGAGAGTTGGTGGGTCGTATATCCGAGAGTATAGACACCTGGTAGATGCTGCTGCTCATATGGAAATTATGATGCAGGAAGAGGAGGAAGAGCAGAGAGGCTCCAAGAGGGGCCAAGATGGCCAGGGTGATGGCAGGAAGCAGAGGGGTTATAACCCTCAGCAGTCTCAGGGGGCAGTTTCTAGATCGACCTTTCCAGTGCCAAGTGCAGGCTCGGGGAGAGGCAATCAGGGGGAGTTTGCTTGTTACAAGTGTGGCCAGCTGGGTCACAAGGTTTCTGTTTGCCCGCAGAAGGGTGGGGGTCAGAGAGCTGCTTCTTCTTCAGCTAGACCGTAGAGTCAGAGTTTGGGCAGGGGGCAGCCCTTGTCTTGTTATCAGTGTGGACAGCCTGGGCACCTGAAGAGGTTTTGCCCGCAGTTGAGTGCCACTTCTGGAGCGTCTGGCTCTAGACAGACGCAGGGTTTTCAGCCAGCTCAGTCTGTGCAGGCCTCGAGGGCCAATCCGGGAGCTTCGTCATCCCAGTCTGTGCAGCAGTCTTTTGCTCCGAGAGGTGAGCAGGTAGACCAGGGGCCTACGGGGCGCGTGTATGCTGTTACCGCGCAGGATTTAGTACCGGCTCCATCGGTAGTGAGAGGTACTTTTCTGTTTTGCAACTCGGTTGCTAATGTGTTGATAGACACGGGTGCATCTCATTCTTTTGTATCTGCTGCATTTACATCTGTTTTGGAATTGGAGTTAGCACAGTTAGCATCTCCTATTTGTGTGGTATCGCCTTTGGGTGGTGAGTTGATCCTGAAACAAGGTGTTAGAGGTTGTGATATAGAGGTCGCCGACTATAGGCTTCCTTTTCCGTTTGTTGTCATGCCCATGAAGGGTTTTGATGTTATTTTGGGTATGGACTGGCTATCGTCATACCGGGCTGTTATTGATTGCTACCGCCAGAGGGTCACGTTATGTACCTTGAGCGGGGAGTGGTTCCATTTCTTGGGAGACCGGGTTGGTAGTGTTTTGCCACCGGGGTATGATTCGCGAGGGCGAAGTGAGCTTAGTGGTCTACTTGCTAGCTTTGAGAGTGGTGAGTGTGATGAGACCCAGATTGTGTTGCCGAGGGTGGTTTGTGAGTATTCGGATGTCTTTCCCGAAAATCTTGTTAGTTTGCCACCTCACCGAGAGATAGAGTTCTCTATTGATTTAGTGCCCGGCACGGCGCCGATTTCTATGGCACCTTATCGTTTTGCCCCAGCAGAGTTGGTCGAGTTGAAAGTTCAGCTCCAGGAATTGCTAGATAAGGGTTTTGTTCGCCCTAGTGTTTCACCATGGGGAGCACCGGCCCTCTTTGCTAAAAAGAAAGATGGTGCCTTGAGATTGTGTATTGACTATCGGAAGTTGAATCGGGCTACGGTTAAGAATAAGTACCCTATGCCCCGTATAGATGATTTGTTTGACCAGTTGAAGGGTTCCCGTTGTTTCTCCAAGATAGACTTAAGATCGGGTTACCACCAGTTGAGGGTCAGGGAAGAGGATGTTCCTAAGACGGCATTCCGTACGCGGTATGGCCATTACGAGTTTCTGGTGATGCCATTCGGGCTTACCAATGCACCGGCAGTCTTTATGGACATGATGAACCGGATCTTCCGGGAATTCTTGGATCGGTTTGTAGTCGTTTTTGTGGACGACATTCTTATCTATTCGCCTTCTGAGGAGGAGCACGAGGAACACTTGAGAGTGGTGCTTGAGTTACTTAGAGCCCATAGGCTGTATGCCAAGTTTGGGAAGTGTGAGTTCTGGCTGAGGGAAGTCAAATTCTTAGGCCACGTGGTATCCGGGGAAGGGGTGTCTGTTGATACATCCAAGGTTGAGGCAGTGCAAGATTGGGCACAGCCTAAGAGTGTGTTCGAGATCCACAGTTTTCTGGGATTAGCTGGGTATTACCGTCGGTTTGTGAAAGATTTTTCCAGGTTAGCGTCACTGTTGACTAGACTGACTCGGAAGGGAGTCAAGTTTGTGTGGAGTGAGACTTGTGAAAAGTCGTTCCAAGAGTTGAAAGTTAGATTGACCACCGCTCCGGTGTTGATTATTCCGGAGAGAGGGTTGGGTTATGCGGTTTATTGTGATGCCTCACGAGAGGGTTTGGGTTGTGTGTTGATGCAAGAGGGGAAAGTGGTAGCTTATGGCTCACGTCAGTTGAAAATACACGAGAAGAATTACCCTACACACGACTTAGAGTTAACAGCAGTGATCTTTGCCTTGAAAATTTGGAGGCACTACCTTTATGGTGAGAAGTTCGAGGTGTTCTCGGACCACAAGAGTTTGAAGTATCTGTTTACCCAGAGAGACTTGAATCTGAGGCAGAGGAGATGGATGGAGTTCATCGAGGATTATGATTTTGAGTTGCATTATCATCCGGGAAAGGCCAATGTTGTGGCCGATGCCCTTAGTAGGAAATCCATTAGTGATGTAGCTAGTATAGCCATCCGGGAATGGGAGATGTTGGGTGCACTTGGCGAGTTTGATTTGCTACTGGGCGAATCTGTTGAGGCTGCGGCCTTGTTTTCTGTTGTTGCGCAGCCTACACTTGTGACACGAGTGTTAGAGGCACAGAGAGGTGACCTTGAGGTAGAATCCCTCCGAGAGAAGATCTCCAGTGGGAAAGTTGAGAAGGGTTTGACGGTGTATCCCGACCTGAGTGTGAGATACCGAGACCGTTTGTTTGTACCGGAGTCTTGCCGAGAGGAGGTACTCCGAGAGTTTCACCATTCGCGCCTTGCGGTGCATCCGGGGGGTACTAAGATGTATCAGGATTTGAGTCGCCAGTTTTGGTGGCGGGGTATGAAGAGGGATGTGGCCGTTTTCGTATCGAAGTGCCTTACTTGCCAGCAAGTGAAGGCCGAGCATCAGAGGCCAGCGGGTTTGTTGCAACCCTTGCCTATTGCCGAGTGGAAATGGGAGCATGTCACTATGGACTTCGTTGTAGGTCTTCCGAGGACTCAGCGGGGTAGTGATGCTATTTGGGTGGTTGTAGACCGGTTGACTAAGTCGGCGCACTTCATTCCTATGCGCGTGAGAGATTCGGTAGATCATCTTGCCAACTTGTATATTCGGGACATAGTGAGATTGCACGGGGTCCCAGTGACGATCGTCTCAGATAAAGATCCTCGTTTTACTGCTAGGTTGTGGCAGAGTTTGCAGAGTGCCTTGGGCACTGAGTTGACCTTTAGTACGGCCTATCATCCTCAGACTGACGGGCAGTCCGAGCGTACTATTCAGATCCTCGAGGATATGCTTCGGGGTTGTGTCCTGGACTTCAGTGGGACGTGGGAAAGGCACTTACCCTTGGTAGAGTTTGCCTATAACAACAGTTTTCAGTCTAGCATCGGTATGGCACCGTTTGAGGCCTTGTATGGCCGACCGTGTAGGTCTCCAGTTTGTTGGGCCGAGGTGGGTGATGCACCTTTGTTGGGTCCGGAGTTGGTTAGGGAGACGACGGAGAAAGTTGAGCTTATCCGTAGGAGGCTTGTTACAGCCCAGAGTCGTCAAAAATCTTATGCTGACCGTAAGAGGAGGACTTTGGCGTTTGAGGTAGGTGATCATGTCTTTCTGAAGATATCACCTAGGCGAGGTTTGATGAGGTTTGGGAAGAGTGGGAAGTTATCCCCTCGGTTTATTGGTCCTTTTGAAATCCTTGAGAGGATTGGCGAGGTTGCTTATCGGTTAGCTTTACCGCCGCAGTTGTCCGGAGTGCATGACGTGTTTCATGTGAGTATGCTTCGGAAGTATGAGCCAGATCCATCACATGTGTTGGATTGGACCGATTTAGAGGTAGATGAGGATGCCTCGTATGAGGAGAGACCGGTTCGGGTCTTGGATAGGCGGGATCAGGTCCTGCGTGGCAAGACCATTCCTTTGGTGAAAGTCTTGTGGAAACATCACGGAGTGGAGGAAGCCACTTGGGAACGTGAGTTGGAAGTCCGTGAGAAATATCCGGGCTTGTTTGTTGATATGTAATCTTGTATTTTAATTTTGAACTATTGTTGAACTTAAGAGCTTTTATATATGTCTTAAGTTGTGAAACATTGAAAATGTTTTGGTTTATTGGAAGTATGTTTTGGAACTTGCCTCATATGGAAGTTGAATGTGACACTATATGTGTTGAATGTATTGTTGAAATTGGAAAGATAATGCGTAATGTTAATCCATGTTGAAAGTACATATGTTGTTTACATATTGTGAAATGCCTCTTGTTAAAGGGAGGGGGTGACCGGTAATGGGTCGGATTGTTGAATGTTAAAGTGTAACATTGTTTAAAATGGAGGAAAACTTGTTTTTTTTTTTTTGAAAACTTGTGCTTAATTTCGGGGACGAAATTCTTTAAGGGGGGGAGGTTATAGCGATCCCGGGTTTACCCTTGTTGTACAGTGATCCGGACATGTGTCCGTGGATGTTGGTAGTTGATTATTATCTTGTTTACATCCCTTTTTACTTCGTAATTGAGTTATAGGATGTGTTGGGCAGGTTTGTTACAGGTTGGTTGAGTTTAGAAACCAAAACTAGTTGCCCAGATTTTGGCCTGTCCGCTCGAGCGGGGGTTTTGGCGCTCGAGCATAGATTACACCCATCCAGTATTTTCCTGTGCAGCGTTGTACGCTCAAGCGTGGGATTGGCCGCTCGAGCGGGGTTGTGTGAGTTCCGCTCGAGCGGGGAGTTGGAAGCTCGAGCGGAGGCCTGGTTCTGTATAAGTGCTGGGAGAGTGCATCCGGCGCTCGAGCGGAAGTTTGGCCGCTCGAGCGGGAGTCTGTGAGTGACGCTCGAGCGGGGTGTTTTACGCTCGAGCGGGGCGACTGGGTTTTAGTCCCGAAATTGTGACTTTTCAAATCACTTTTTCACTTTCTCTTCTCTCTCTTACTTTTCCAAAATCACCATTGTTGAGCCTCTCACTCTAGACTCTACCTTCTCTCTAGGTTTTGATCTAGTAGGAGTGATTTGCTCACCTTTGGCCTTTACAAAAAAGTTGTTGATCGTCGAGGGCTTCTTTTTAATCTGAAAATTTCGAGATTTGGAGCACGTTGGGTTTTGCCTTCTTCTCCCTTGGAGCTCCGAATTTGAGGTAGGGATATCCTACTCCTCTCTATGGATTTTGTCTTTAAATTTTGGTATTTTGAGATGTTGGGGTTGGTTTGGTAATTTTGTGAAAGTTTGGGGCTTTTGTGTTATTTTACAAAAGTCGGGGTTTTATTTATAATAAACCTAGGTGTATGTTTGGTATAGAGAAATGGAATAAATGTTGAATCATTGGTGAAAAAGGGACCTAAGGGTTGAAATGTCAATTATGGATAACAACCTAATTACATTGTTTGATTAATTGGGATAATTAATTGTGAGAAATGAGGAAATGAAATGTTGATTGAATATCCATTGTGCATTTATTTTCTGTTTAGAGATAACTGCTTTGGGCTATCGGTGGAGGATAGTCGTGATTGTTGTAGACAATGCATGATGATTAGGCAAACGGAAACTAATCAATGGAATGTGTCATGGAATTTGACGGTTGATAGAATACATTAATTGTATGTATTGAGTGATTGTATATAGAACCAATGTGTTTGTATACGTTATGTGTAGAGGAGGAGATGAGGGATGTACTCCGCGGTTTAGGGGAAGATGGGGGATGTACCTCTAAACCGGATAGTATTGGGAGAAGATAGGGGATGAACTCCGTAGATACAGCTCATATGCTTGTCTAGAGGAGTGAAGATAGAGCTCATATGCTTATCTTTGTGAAGTGTGGATATAGCTTATATGCTTATCTGTGAATGTAGATATTGTTGTTATACATATCTGTTGAGAATGTGGATATAGCTTATATGCTTATCTGTGAATGTGGGATATAGTTTTTATACATATCTGTTGAGATGATGATAGAGCTAATATGCTTATCTGTTGAAAAAGGGAAAATGAAAAGTAACTTGGACTCATAAGTCGTATGACATAAATATGTGATTTATGTGGATGTATCAGTGTTGGCCATCTATCAATTGCTAATATTTTAGTCATTGTTCATGGTTGGTTTAGTGTATTTCTACTGGGCTGTGGCTCACCCTATATGGGAATATCATTTTCAGGTACAGGTAGCATGCCACCTCCAAGGACATAGCTTGGGAGGCTAGAGGCGGACATACTTTTGTTGTTTTACTTTTTGATGTATTACATGTAAATTCAAGCCTAGGGCTTAATGTGTTTGAGTTAGTACTCTTTTGTTGTAACCAAGTGTTAACTTGGAAAGCTGTAAGCCCGTAGGGCATTTTGCTTTTGTTGTTAACATGTAATACTTATGTAATGGAATTCTGATAATTGGAAGAATGTGGTTATTTCATATGTTGATGAATCCTATTTAATGGGTTTAATGTTATTTTTTTGAGGGCGTTACAAGTGATCCGGACATGTGTCCGTGAATGTTGGTAGTTGATTATTATCTTGTTTACATCCTTTTTACTTCGTATTTGAGTTATAGGATGTGTTGGGTAGGTTTGTTACAGGTTGGTTGAGTTTAGAAACCAAAACTAGTTGCCCAGATTTTGGCCTGTCCGCTCGAGCGGGGATTCTGGCGCTCGAGCGGGGAATACACCCATCCAGTATTTCCTGTGCAGTGTTGTACGCTCGAGCGTGGGATTGGCCGCTCGAGCGGGGTTGTGTGAGTGCCGCTCGAGCGGGGAGTTGGAAGCTCGAGCGGAGACCTGGCTCTGTAAAAGTGCTGGGAGAGTGCATCCGGCGCTCGAGCGTGAGTTTGGCCGCTCGAGCGGGAGTCTGTGAGTGACGCTCGAGCGAGGTGTTTGACGCTCGAGCGGGTCGACTGGGTTTAAGTTCCGTGTTTTGACTTTTCAAATCACTTTTTCACTTTCTCTTCTCTCTCCTACTTTTCCAAAAACACCATTGTTGAGCCTCTCACTCTAGAACTCTACCTTCTCTCTAGGTTTTGATCTAGTATGAGTGATTTGCTCATCTTTGGCCTTTACAATAAAGTTGTTGATCGTCGAGGGCTTCTTTTTAATCTGAAAATTTCGGGTTTTGGAGCACGTTGGGTTTTGTCATCTTCTCCTTTGGGGCTCCGGATTTGAGGTAGGGATATCCTACTCCTCTCTATGGATTTTGTCTTTAAATTTTAGTATTTTGAGATGTTGGGGTTGGTTGGGTAATTTTGTGAAAGTTTGGGACTTTTGTGTAATTTTACAAAAGTTGGGGTTTTATTCGTAATAAACCTAGATGCATGTTTGGCATAGAGAAATGGTATAAATGTTGAATCATTGTTGAAAATGGGACTCTAAGGGTTGTAATGTTAATTATGGAAATTGACCTAATTACATTGATTGATTAATTGGGATAATTAATTGTGGGAAGTGAGGAAATGAAATGAAATTGTTGAGATTGGGAATGTATGGGGTTAAAGGGTGTAGTTGAATTATTCATTGCTCACCGAATTGAAATGTTGATTGAATATCCATTTGTGCATTTATTTCCTGTTTAGAAATAACTGCTTTGGGCTATCGGTGGAGGATAGTCGTGATTGTTGTAGACAATGCATGATGATTAGGCAAACGAAAACTAATCAATGGAATGTGTCATGGAAGTTGACAGTTGATAGAATACATTAATTGTATGTATTGAGTGAATGTATATAGAACCAATGTGTTTGTATACGTTATGTGTAGAGGAGGAGATGGGGGATGTACTCCGTAGTTTAGGGGAAGATAGGGGATGTACTTCTAAACCGGATAGTGTTGGAAGAAGACAGGGGATGAACTCCGTAGATACAGCTCATATGCTTGTCTAGAGAAGTGAAGATAGAGCTCATATGCTTATCTTTGTGAAGTGTGGATACAGCTAATATGCTTATCTGTGAATATGGGATATTGTTGTTATACATATCTGTTGGGAATGTGGATATAGCTTATATGCTTATCTGTGAATGTGGGATATAGTTTTTATACTTATCTGTTGAAAAAGGGAAAATGAAAGCAACTTGGACTCATAAGTCGTATGACATAAATATGTGATTTATGTGAATGTATCAGTGTTGGCCATCTATCAATTGCTAATCTTTTAGTCATTGTTCATGGTTGGTTTAGTGTATTTCTACTGGGCTGTGGCTCACCCTATATGGGAATATCATTTTCAGGTATAGGTAGCATGCCACCTCCAAGGACATAGCTTGGAAGGCTAGAGGTAGACATACTCTTGTCGTTTTACTTTTTGATGTATTACATGTAAATTCAAGCCAAGGGCTTAATGTGTAAACGAGTTAGTACTCTTTTGTTGTAACCAAGTGTTAACTTGGAAAGCTGTAAGCCCATAGGGCATTTGCTTTAGTTGTTAACATGTAATACTTTTTGTAATGAAACTCTGAGAAATGGAAGAATGTAGAACTTTTACATATCAATGCATATCTTTATTGATGGGTTTAATGTTGTTATTTTGAGGGCGTTACATTATGCAACCCCGGAGCCGATTCCAGTTACAAAGAGTTTTTGGAAAAACATGAACACGCTGGGCTCAAAGCGTGGACGATCCGAAACGCAGAATTCTATACAGTCAACGAGCCCCTGTTCGCCAGAACCAGTCAAGAAGAGGCATCGTAATGCTAAGAAGAAGGCCCAACGCAGGAAGATATTCCACTTCCAATGCGGCTGTTCGATATTCCATATGGACGGATGCGTCGAACCACATACATTGGAGAGAGAGGACGCTGTCAGGGGTCTTTTACGATACTTTGAAGAACCCGATGTGGTTCAAAGCAGTAAATTACTCTGTAAATTCTCACTAAATTACTCAGCAAATTCTTGTAATTTTTTTGTGAATTTACTCAGAATTTTCTGATAAATTACTAAGAATTTGCTGAATAACATGTAGAGAATTTTACGTGTAATTTAGTGAGAATTTACTAAGTAATTTACTGAGTAATTTCCAGAGAATTTACCAATAATTTACTGAGTAATTTACAGAGAATTTATCGAGTAATTTATTGATAAATTACTAAATAATTCACTCATTAATTTACTTTTAATTTACTGAGAATTTAAGGAGTAATTTATTGAGAATTTACTCAGTAATTTATTTAGAATTTATTAAATAATTTACTAAGAATTTACAGATAATTTACTGCTTATTTTCTTGGAATTTATAGAGTAATTTTCTAATAATTTACTGAGTAATTTACTAAGTAATTGACTCAGAATTTTTTGAGAACTTATCGATAATTAACCGAGTAATTTACAGAGAATTTATTGAGAATTTACCGAGTAATTTACTGAGAATTTACTTAGTAATTTACAGATAAATTTAGTGAGTAATTCACCGAATAATTTATTATGAATTTACTTAGTAATTTATAAAGAATTTACTCAGTAAATTACTAAGAGTTTATTGAGAATTTACTGAGAATTTGTTGAGTAATTTTCTAGGAACTTACCAATCATTTATGAAGCAATTTACAGAGTAATTTCCTGAGTAATTTACTCATAATTTATTGAGAATTTTCTTAGAATTTATTGAGTAATTCATCGATAATTAACTGAGTAATTTATAGAGAATTTACTGAAAATTTAACGGATAATTTATTGAGAATTTACAGAGTTATTTGCTGAGTAATGTTTTAAAAAATTTCTGTGAATTTACTGAGTAATTTACCAAGAATTTATACAAAATTTTCTGAGAATTTACTCATAATTTACTGAGTAATTCAAAGAGAAATTCCTAATGATTTTCTAAGAATTTACACAGAATTTTCTAATAATTTACTAAGAATTTACTGAGTAATTTTTTGAGAATTTTGCGTGTAATTTATTGAGAATTTTACTGAGTAATTTAATGAGAATTTACTGAGTAATTTATTAAGAATCTACCAATAATTTACTGAGTAATTTATTGAGAATTTACTGCGAATTGACTAAGAAATTTACTGATAAATTGTTAAGTTCTTCACTGGGTAATTTAGTTGGAAATTACTAAATAATTTATTGAGAATTTACTGAGTAAGTAACTAAGAATTTAATGATAATTTACTTAGACTTTATGGATTAATTTATTGAGAATTTACTAAGTAATTAACTTAGATTTTATTGAATAATTTATTGAGAATTTATAAATTAATTTACTGAAAATTTACAGGAAATTCACTAATTAATGTTCGAATAATTTACTGGGAATTAACAAAGTAATTCGCGAATTTTTTTTTATAATTTTATGAGTAATTTATCAAGAATTTATACAGAATTTATTGAGAATTTTTTTAGAATTTATTGAAAATTTTCCGAGAAATTTATTTACAATTTATTAAATAATTTACTGAAAATTTACAGATAATTTACAAAGTAATTTATAGAGAATTTATTGAAAACTTAACGAGTAATTTATTGAGAATTTACTACGAATTTATGGAGTAATTTGCTGAATAATTTACTAAGAAATTACTTTGAATTTACCAAGAATTTATATAGAATTTTCTGAGAATTTATTGAGTAATTTACTCATAATTTACTGATTAATTCAAAAAAAAATTCTTGTAATTTTTTTGTGAATTTACTCAGAATTTTCTGATAAATTACTAAGAATTTGCTGAATAACTTGTAGAGAATTTTATGTGTAATTTACTGAGAAATTTCCTGAGTAATTTACAGAGAATTTACCAATAATTTACTGAGTAATTTACAGATAATTTATCGAGTAATTTACTGATAAATTACTGAATAATTCACTCGTTAATTTGCTTGTAATTTACTGAGAATTTAAGGAGTAATTTATTGAGAATTTACTCAGTAATTTATTTAGAATTTATTACATAATTTACTTAGAATTTACTGATAATTTACTGCAGTATTTTCTTGGAATTTACAGAGTAATTTCTAACAATTTACTGAGTAATTGACTCAAATTTTTTTGAGAACTTATCAATAATTAACCGAGTAATTTACAGAGAATTTATTGAGAATTTACCGAGTAAATTACTGGGAATTTACTTAGTAATTTACAGATAAATTTCGTGAGTAATTCACCGAATAATTTATTATGAATTTACTTAGTAATTTATTTAGAATTTACTCAATAAATTACTAAGAGTTTATTGAGAATTTACTGAGAATTTGTTGAGTAATTTTTTAGGAACTTACCAATCATTTATGAAGCAATTTACAGAGTAATTTCCTGAGTAATTTACTCATAATTTATTGAGAATTTTCTTAGAATTTATTGAGTAATTCATCGATAATTAACTGAGTAATTTATAGAGAATTTATTGAAAATTTAACGGATAATTTATTGAGAATTTACAGAGTAATTTTCTGAGCAATGTTTTAAAAAATTTCTGTGAATTTATTGAGTAATTTACCAAGAATTTAAACAAATTTTTCTGAGAATTTACTCATAATTTACTGAGTAATTCCCAAAAAAATTTCTAATGATTTTCTAAGAATTTACACAGAATTTTCTAATAATTTACAAAGAATTTACTGAATAATTTTCGGAGAATTTTGCGTGTAATTTATTGAGAATTTTACTGAGTAATTTACTAAGAATCTACCGATAATTTATTGAGTAATTTATTGAGAATTTACTGCGAATTGACTAAGAAATTTACTGATAAATTGTTAAGTTCTTCACTGGGTAATTTAGTTGGAAATTACTAAATAATTTATTGAGAATTTACTGAGTAAGTTACTAAGAATTTATTGATAATTTACTTAGACTTTATGGATTAATTTATTGAGAATTTACTAAGTAATTAACTTAGAATTTATTGAATAATTTACTGAGAATTTATAAAGTAATTTACTGAAAATTTATAGGAAATTCACTAATTAATTTTCGAATAATTTACTGGGAATTAACAAAGTAATTCGCGAATTTTTTTTATAATTTTATGAGTAATTTACCAAGAATTTATACAGAATTTATTGAGAATTATCTTAGAATTTATTGAAAATTTTCCGAGCAATTTATTTACAATCTATTAAATAATTTACTGAAAATTTACCGATAATTTACAAAGTAATTTATAGAGAATTTATTGAAAACTTAACGAGTAATTTATTGAGAATTTACTACGAATTTATGGAGTAATTTGCTGAATAATTTACTAAGAAATTACATTGAATTTACCAAGAATTTTTATAGAATTTTCTGAGAATTTATTGAGTAATTTACTCATAATTTACTGATTAATTCACAAAAAAAAAATTCTTGTAATTTTTTTGTGAATTTACTCAGAATTTTCTGATAAATTACTAGGAATTTGCTGAATAACTTGTAGAGAATTTTACGTGTAATCTACTTTGAAATTTCCTGGTTAATTTAGTGAGAATTTACTAAGTAATTTACTGAGTAATTTACAGAGAATTTACCAATAATTTACTGAGTAATTTACAGAGAATTTTTCGAGTAATTTATTGATAAATTACTAAATAATTCACTCATTAATTTACTTGTAATTTACTTAGAATTTAAAGAGTAATTTATTGAGAATTTACTCAGTAATTTATTTAGAATTTATTAAATAATTTACTAAGAATTTACAGATAATTTACTGCTTATTTTCTTGGAATTTACAGAGTAATTTTCTAATAATTTACTGAGTAATGTACTAAGTAATTGACTCAGAATTTTTTGAGAACTTATCGATAATTAACCGAGTAATTTACAGAGAATTTATTGAGAATTCACCGAGTAATTTACTAGGAATTTACTTAGTAATTTACAGATAAATTTAGTGAGTAATTCACCGAATAATTTACTATGAATTTACTTAGTAATTTATATGGAATTTACTCAGTAAATTACAAAGGGTTTATTGAGAATTTACTGAGAATTTGTTGAGTAATTTTCTAGGAACTTACCAATCATTTATGAAGCAATTTACTGAGAATTTACTGTGAATTTAATGAGTAATTTACTCATAATTTATTGAGAATTCTCTTCGAATTTATTGAGTAATTCACCGATAATTAACTGAGTAATTTATAGGAAATTTACTGAAAATTTAACGAATAATTTATTGAGAATTTACAGAGTTATTTGCTGTGTAATGTTTTAAAAAATTTCTGTGAATTTACTGAGTAATTTACCAAGAATTTATACAAAAGTTTCTGAGAATTTACTCATAATTTACTGAGTAATTCACAAAAAAATTTCTAATGATTTTCTAAGAATTTACAAAGAATTTTCTAATAATTTACTAAGAATTTACTGAATAATTTTTTGGAAATTTTGCGCGTAATTTATTGAGAATTTTGCTGAGTAATTTAATGAGAATTTACTGAGTAATTTATTAAGAATCTACGGATAATTTTCTGAGTAATTTATTGAGAATTTACTGCGAATTGACTAAGAAATTTACTGATAAATTGTTAAGTTCTTCACTGGGTAATTTAGTTGGAAATTACTAAATAATTTATTGAGAATTTACTAAGTAAGTAACTAAGAATTTATTGATAATTTACTTAGACTTTATGGATTAATTTATTGAGAATTTACTAAGTAATTAACTTAGAATTTATTGAATAATTTACTGAGAATTTATAAATTAATTTACTGAAAATTTACAGGAAATTCACTAATTAATGTTCGAATAATTTACTGGGAATTAACAAAGTAATTCGCGATTTTTTTTTTATAATTTTATGAGTAATTTACCAAGAATTTTTACAGAATTTATTGAGAATTTTCTTAGAATTTATTGAAAATTTTCCGAGCAATTTATTTACAATTTATTAAATAATTTACTGAAAATTTACAGATAATTTACAAAGTAATTTATAGAGAATTTATTGAAAACTTAACGAGTAATTTATTGAGAATTTACTACGAATTTATGGAGTAATTTGTTGAATAATTTACTAAGAAATTACTTTGAATTTACCAAGAATTTATATAGAATTTTCTGAGAATTTATTGAGTAATTTACTCATAATTTACTGATTAATTCACAAAAAAAAAATTCTTGTAATTTTTTTGTGAATTTACTCAGAATTTTCTGATAAATTACTAAGATTGTAGCAACCCTCACCTTACTCTTGTCATACTTGCATACATTCATGCATGATCTTGTCTTGTTATGCTGTTTTGAAAGCTTCGCCTTGCCTTGTTTTGTTAAAGTGTTGCTTGCATGATTTTGTTCCTTGCTTGGTGTGTGGCCGAGGTCATCTTGAGCTTAGTTCACCTCTGAACCTTTGTACTTAGAATTGTTTTGGAACCACTTGGTCGACCCCATCTTCACTCCGGGCTTGTTGCCGAGATGTTTTGCACTTAGTGATCCTTGTCCTTGGGCAGGTATGGCCTAGACCGAGGTGTGGCACACCCCGGCCAAGGTGTGGCACAACTTACTCAAGTGTCGTCCTCCCTAGCCGATGTCTTTTGTTATCCTGTTGCCGAAGCTTTGACTTTAGCCGATGTTATTACTTGCCGATGTGTCTTGCCCTAGCTTGCTGCATACGCTTTGTCATAGACTTGTCTTATCAATCAATCACCTTTTGAGTTGAACCAACCCGATAGCGCCCCGTGTCCGAGCTGATTGTTAAGACAGCCGGCAGACCTAGAAACAAATCATTTTGTCTCAAATCTTTGCCTTTAGAGAGAGAAGCTCTTGAGAAAGGAGGAGAAGTTCTTGAGTGAGGATAGATCTTCCAAGCTTGATCTTCGAGGTTTGAACCGTTGGATTCGAGTTTTGAGGTTAGAATCTTAACCTACTCTTGTTGTTCTCATTGATCATCTAGCTGCATTGCATGATCGGATCTGTTTTGCATGTCATGCATCGATTTGAAGTTGGTTTTGGAAGAGAAAAATAGTATTCATGTGTTCTTGAAGAACAATCTCGTTTTGATCCGAAAGTTTGGAACAAGAACCATGTTTTCGTGTTTGTTCTTGCATGATCTTCTTGTATGGGTGCCCAGGTCCCTGTTTTGAACTCATGGCATGAAATCTCCGATTTTGTAACAAGTTACGATCTTGCATTCATCCTTCTCATGATCATGTTCATCATGCTTTTCATGTTCTTCAAAAGGAAACCATGTTTTTCCCGACTTTGCTTTTGAATGAGGCCATCAGGACCACACCTCGGCAAGGAGGTGTGGAACCTCGGCAAAGACCTGGTTGGTACCCAATGTGTGTTTTCATGAGACGGGAGCAATGTTTAAACTCCCAGCATGTTTTGCTTTGCTTTTGACTTGGACCTGGTGAGAATGCCGAGATCATTTGCATGCATATAAACCTTGTTTTGAGAATGTAATTGCCATGTGATTGTAGGTCCTTGATCCTTGCTTTGAGCCTATGCCCGAGGAGAACTAAGTGAGTGGTGCTTTTAATAAAGCTATGTTATACTGTTTTGATAAATCTTGCTTTGCTTTGTTTTGACGAAAGTATTTGCTAAGCATGAATTAATAGCTCTGTTGATGTATCAAGTATAAGCTTTGTTTTGATGACATTCTTGAAAAGGTCCCTTGTACTGGAGGACTCTAAACTTTCGCAGCACTAAGTATAAAAGGATACGGTCCTTTCTTGAGAAGACTATCGTGTTAAAGCGGGCTACGGGCCTAAGTAACACAAGACCATCGTGTTAAAAAGAGCTACGGGCTTAAGTAACACAAGTCCCTTGTGCTGGAGAACTATAAACTTTCGCAGTACTTTCGACTAATCGATTACGGATCGTGCAGTCCTTGTTTTGCCACTGACGGGTTACCGCGTGGACTTGTTTTGATAAAGCTTGATTTGTGTTTTGCCGACGTCAGTAAGCATCCCTTGAGACTTGTAAGACTTTGATAGATGAATACGGTTCATCCCTTGTTTGATAAAGCTTTGACGTGTTTTGGTTCTGTAAGGATCTCGGCTAATATTGTATGGTTTTGGCATGTTTTGTTTTGGAAAGACTTCGGCTATATTCATGCAAAACCTTTATTACCAGTACCATTCACTGAGTTTCCAAACTCACCCTCTCTATATATATGTAGGTGACGAGCAAGACGTCGCCGACGCCTAGAATGTGTTTTGAAAGACTGTTTGGGATCCTTGATTTTTGGTCGGCTTTGTTTTGTGTTTCACGTCGGCGAATCTTGAAAATCATGCTTCTTGGCTTGTACTCACTGTATTTTGTATATGTCGGCTCGAGAAGCCTTTTAATCAAGATGTAATACGTATTTTACTTTGTTGTATTCAAATTGTAAAGCTTGTAAAGATGTATGCCATATCATCGGATTTATGCACTGCTCTTATGGACTACTTGCATTGTAATTTATTGTTTCCGCATTTGTGAGCCCCGTTTATTACACTCTGATTATGTTAAAATTTTGAAAGATGGCCTTCGGTAATCTCGGATTACTGGCCATCACGGCACCAAACTACTAGGGGCGGTTTGGGGTCGTGACAAAGAATTTGCTGAATAACTTTTAGAGAATCTTACGTGTAATTTACTGAGAAATTTCCTGAGTAATTTACAGAGAATTTACCAATAATTTACTGAGTTATTTAAAGAAAATTTATCGAGTAATTTAAAGATAAATTACTGAATAATTCACTCATTAATTTACTTGTAATTTACTGAGAATTTAAGGAGTAATTTATTGAGAATTTACTCAGTAATTTATTTGGAATTTATTAAATAATTTACTTAGAATTTACTGATAATTTACTGCGTTATTTTCTTGGAATTTACAGAGTAATTTCTAATAATTTACTGAGTAATTTACTAAGTAATTGACTCAAAATTTTTTGAGAACTTATCGATAATTAACCGAGTAATTTACAGAGAATTTATTGAGAATTTACTGAGTAAATTACTGGGAATTTACTTAGTAATTTACAGATAAATTTAGTGAGTAATTCACCGAATAATTTATTATGAATTTACTTAGTAATTTATTTAGAATTTACTGAGAATTTGTTGAGTAATTTTCTAGGAACTTACCAATCATTTATGAAGCAATTTACAGAGTAATTTGCTGAGTAATTTACTCATAACTTATTGAGAATTTTCTTAAAATTTATTGAGTAATTCACCGATAATTAACTGAGTAATTTATAGAGAATTTATTGAAAATTTAACGGATAATTTATTGAGAATTTACAGAGTAATTTTCTGAGCAATGTTTTAAAAAATTTCTGTGAATTTATTGAGTAATTTACCAAGAATTTAAACAAAATTTTCTGAGAATTTACTCATAATTTACTGAGTAATTCCCAAAAAAATTTCTAATGATTTTCTAAGAATTTACACAGAATTTTCTAATAATTTACAAAGAATTTACTGAATAATTTTCCGAGAATTTTGCGTGTAATTTATTGAGAATTTTACTAAGTAATATAATGAGAATTTACTGAGTAATTTACTAAGAATCTACCGATAATTTATTGAGTAATTTATTGAGAATTTACTGCGAATTGACTAAGAAATTTACTGATAAATTGTTAAGTTCTTCACTAGGTAATTTAGCTGGAAATTACTAAATAATTTATTGAGAATTTACTAAGTAATTAACTTAGAATTTATTGAATAATTTACTGAGAATTTATAAAGTAATTTACTGAAAATTTATAGGAAATTCACTAATTAATGTTCAAATAATTTACAGGGAATTAACAAAGTAATTCGCGAATTTTTTTTTTTATAATTTTATGAGTAATTTACCAAGAATTTATACAGAATTTATTGAGAATTATCCTAGAATCTATCGAAAATTTTCTGAGCAATTTATTTACAATCTATTAAATAATATACTGAAAATTTACAGATAATTTACAAAGTAATTTATAGAGAATTTGTTGAAAACTTAACGAGTAATTTATTGAGAATTTACTACGAATTTATGGAGTAATTTGCTGAATAATTTACTAAGAAATTACATTGAATTTACCAAGAATTTTTATAGAATTTTCTGAGAATTTATTGAGTAATTTACTCATAATTTACTGATTAATTCACAAAAAAAAAATTCTTGTAATTTTTTTGTGAATTTACTCAGAATTTTCTGATAAATTATTAGGAATTTGCTGAATAACTTGTAGAGAATTTTACGTGTAATTTACTGAGAAATTTCCTGGGTAATTTAGTGAGAATTTACAAAGTAATTTACTGAGTAATTTACAGAGAATTTACCAATAATTTACTGAGTAATTTACAGAGAATTTACCGAGTAATTTATTGATAAATTACTAAATAATTCACTCATTAATTTACTTGTAATTTACTTAGAATTTAAGGAGTAATTTATTGAGAATTTACTCAGTAATTTATTTAGAATTTATTAAATAATTTACTAAGAATTTACAGATAATTTACTGCTTATTTTCTTGGAATTTACAGAGTAATTTTCTAATAATTTACTAAGTAATTGACTCAGAATTTTTTGAGAACTTATCGATAATTAACCGAGTAATTTACAGAGAATTTATTGAGAATTCACCGAGTAATTTACTGGGAATTTACTTAGTAATTTACAGATAAATTGAGTGAGTAATTCACCGAATAATTTACTATGAATTTACTTAGTAATTTATATGGAATTTACTCAGTAAATTACTAAGAGTTTATTGAGAATTTACTGAGAATTTGTTGACTAATTTTCTAGGAACTTACCAATCATTTATGACGCAATTTACAGAGTAATTTGCTGAGTAATTTATTGAGAATTCTCTTCGAATTTATTGAGTAATTCACCGATAATTAACTGAGTAATTTATAGGGAATTTACTGAAAATTTAACGGATAATTTATTGAGAATTTACAGAGTTATTTGCTGAGTAATGTTTTAAAAAAATTCTGTGAATTTACTGAGTAATTTACCAAGAATTTATACAAAATTTTCTGAGAATTTACTCATAATTTACTGAGTAACTCACAAAAAAATTTTCAATGATTTTCTAAGAATTTACAAAGAATTTTCTAATAATTTACTAAGAATTTACTGAATAATTTTTTGAGAATTTTGCGCATAATTTAATGAGAATTTACTGAGTAATTTATTAAGAATCTACGGATAATTCATTGAGTAATTTATTGAGAATTTACTGCGAATTGACTAATAAATTTACTGATAAATTGTTAAGTTCTTCACTGGGTAATTTAGTTGGAAATTACTAAATAATTTATTGAGAATTTACTGAGTAAGTAACTAAGAATTTATTGATAATTTACTTAGACTTTATGGATTAATTTATTGAGAATTTACTAAGTAATTAACTTAGAATTTATTGAATAATTTACTGAGAATTTATAAATTAATTTACTGAAAATTTACAAGAAATTCACTAATTAATGTTCGAATAATTTACTGGGAATTAACAAAGTAATTCGCGATTTTTTTTTTTATAATTTTATGAGTAATTTACCAAGAATTTTTACAGAATTTATTGAGAATTTTCTTAGAATTTATTGAAAATTTTCCGAGCAATTTATTTACAATTTATTAAATAATTTACTGAAAATTTACAGATAATTTACAAAGTAATTTATAGAGAATTTATTGAAAACTTAACGAGTAATTTATTGAGAATTTACTACGAATTTATGGAGTAATTTGTTGAATAATTTACTAAGAAATTACTTTGAATTTACCAAGAATTTATATAGAATTTTCTGAGAATTTATTGAGTAATTTACTCATAATTTACTGATTAATTCACAAAAAAAAAATTCTTGTAATTTTTTTGTGAATTTACTAAGAATTTTCTGATAAATTACTAAGAATTTGCTGAATAACTTTTAGAGAATCTTACGTGTAATTTACTGAGAAATTTCCTGAGTAATTTACAGAGAATTTACCAATAATTTACGGAGTTATTTAAAGAAAATTTATCGAGTAATTTAAAGATAAATTACTGAATAATTCACTCATTAATTTACTTGTAATTTACTGAGAGTTTAAGGAGTAATTTATTGTGAATTTACTCAGTAATTTATTTGGAATCTGTTAAATAATTTACTTAGAATTTACTGAGTTATTTTCTTGGAATTTACAGAGTAATTTCTAATAATTTACTGAGTAATTTACTAAGTAAATGACTCAAAATTTTTTGAGAACTTATCAATAATTAATCGAGTAATTTACAGAGAATTTATGGAGAATTTACCGAGTAATTTACTTAGTAATTTACAGATAAATTTAGTGAGTAATTCACCGAATAATTTATTGTGAATTTACTTAGAATTTACTCAGTAAATTACTAAGAGTTTATTGAGAATTTATTGAGAATTTGTTGAGTAATTTTCTAGGAACTTACCAATCATTTATGAAGCAATTTACAGAGTAATTTGCTGAGTAATTTACTCATAATTTATTGAGAATTTTCTTAAAATTTATTGAGTAATTCACCGATAATTAACTGAGTAATTTATAGAGAATTTATTGAAAATTTAACGGATAATTTATTGAGAATTTACAGAGTAGTTTCCTGAGCAATGTTTTAAAAAAATTCTGTGAATTTATTGAGTAATTTACCAAGAATTTATACAAAATTTTCTGAGCATTTTACTCATAATTTACTGAGTAATTCCCAAAAAAAATTCTCATGATTTTCTAAGAATTTACAAAGAATTTTCTATTAATTTACAAAGAATTTACTGAATAATTTTCTGAGAATTTTGCGTGTAATTTATTGAGAATTTTACTGAGTAATTTAATGAGAATTTACTGAGTAATTTATTAAGAATTTACTACGAATTGACTAAGAAATTCACTGATAAATTGTTAAGTTCTTCACTGGGTAATTTAGTTGGAAATTACTAAATAATTTAATGAGAATTTACTGAGTAAGTTACTAAGAATTTATTGATAATTTACTTTGACTTTATGGATTAATTTACTGAGAATTTACTAAGTAATTAACTTAGAATTTATTGAATAATTTACTGAGAATTTATAAATTAATTTACTGAAAATTTACAAGAAATTCATTAATTAATGTTCGAATAATTTACTGGGAATTAACAATGTAATTCGCGAATTTTTTTTTTATAATTTTATGAGTAATTTACAAAAGATTTTATACAGAATTTATTGAGAATTTTCTTAGAATTTATTGAAAATTTTCTGAGCAATTTATTTACAATTTATTAAATAATTTACTGAAAATTTACAGATAATTTACAAAGTAATTTATAGAGAATTTATTGAAAACTTAACGAGTAATTTATTGAGAATTTACTATGAATTTATGGAGTAATTTGCTGAATAATTTACTAAGAAATTACTTTGAATTTACCAAGAATTTATATAGCATTTTCTGAGAATTTATTGAGTAATTTACTCATAATTTACTGATTAATTCACAAAAAAAAAATTCTTGTAATTTTTTTGTGAATTTACTCAGAAATTTCAAATAAATTACTAAGAATTTGCTGAACTACTTGTAGAGAATTTTATGTGTAATTTACTGAGAAATTTCCTGAGTAATTTAGTGAGAATTTACTAAGTAATTTACTGAGTAATTTGCAGAGAATTTACCAATAATTTACTGAGTAATTTACAAAGAATTTATCGAGTAATTTGTTGATAAATTACTTAATAATTCACTCATTAATTTACTTGTAATTTACTGAGAATTTAAGGAGTAATTTATTGAGAATTTACTCAGTAATTTATTTAGAATTTATTTAATAATTTACTAAGAATTTACAGATAATTTACTGCGTTATTTTCTTGGAATTTACAGAGTAATTTTCTAATAATTTATTGAGTAATTTACTAAGTAATTGACTCAGAATTTTTTGAGAACTTATCGATAATTAACCGAGTAATTTACAGAGAATTTATTGACAATTTACCGAGTAATTTACTGGGAATTTACTTAGTAATTTACAGATAAATCTAGTGAGTAATTCACCGAATAATTTACTATGAATTTACTTAGTAATTTATATGGAATTTACTCTGTAAATTACTAAGAGTTTATTGAGAATTTACTGAGAATTTGTTGAGTAATTTTCTAAGAACTTACTAATCATTTATGAAGCAATTTACTGAGTAATTTGTTGAGTAGTTTATTGAGAATTTACTGTGAATTTAATAAGTAATTTACTCATAATTTATTGCGAATTTTCTTAGAATTTATTGAGTAATTCACCGATAATTAACTGAGTAATTTATAGGGAATTTACTGAAAATTTAACGGTTAATTTATTGAGAATTTACAGAGTTATTTGCTGAGTAATGTTTTAAAAATTTGTGTGAATTTCCTGAGTAATTTACCAAGAATTTATACAAAATTTTCTGACAATTTACTCATAATTTACTGAGCAATTCACAAAAAAATTTCTAATGATTTTCTAAGAATTTACACAGAATTTTCTAATAATTTACTAAGAATTTACTGAATAATTTTTTGAGAATTTTGCGTGTAATTTATTGAGAATTTTACTGAGTAATTTAATGAGAATTTACTGAGTAATTTACTAAGAATCTACAGATAATTTACTGAGTAATTTATTGAGAATTTACTGCGAATTGACTAAGAAATTTACTGATAAATTGTTAAGTTTTTCACTGGGTAATTTAGTTGGAAATTACTAAATAATTTATTGAGAATTTACTGAGTAAGTAACTAAAAATTTATTGATAATTTACTTAGACTTTATGGATAAATTTATTGAGAATTTACTAAGTAATTAACTTAGAATTTATTGAATAATTTATTGAGAATTTATAAATTAATTTACTGAAAATTTACAGGAAATTCACTAATTAATATTCGAATAATTTACTGGGAATTAACAAAGTAATTCACGATTTTTATTTTATAATTTTATGAGTAATTTACCAAGAATTTATACAGAATTTATGGAGAATTTTCTTAGAATTTATTGAAAATTTTCCGAGCAATTTATTTACAATTTATTAAATAATTTACTGAAAATTTACAGATAATTTACAAAGTAATTTATAGAGAATTTATTGAAAACTTAACGAGTAATTTAGTGAGAATTTACTACGAATTTATGGAGTAATTTGCTGAATAATTTACTAAGAAATTACTTTGAATTTACCAAGAATTTATATAGAATTTTCTGAGAATTTATTGAGTAATTTACTCATAATTTACTGATTGATTCACACAAAAAAAATTCTTGCAATTTTTTGTGAATTTACTCAGAATTTTCTGATAAATTATTAAGAATTTGCTGAATAACTTGTAGAGAATCTTACGTGTAATTTACTGAGAAATTTCCTGAGCAATTTACAGAGAATTTACCAATAATTTACTGAGTAATTTACAGAGAATTTATCGAGTAATTTACTGATAAATTACTGAATAATTCACTCATTAATTTACTTAGAATTTAAGGAATAATTTATTGAGAATTTATTAAATAATTTACTTAGAATTTACTGATAATTTACTGCGTTATTTTCTTGGAATTTACAGAGTAATTTCTAATAATTTACTAAGTAATTGACTCAAAATTTGTTGAGAACTTATCGATAATTAACCGAGTAATTTACAGAGAATTTATTGAGAATTTACCGAGTAATTTACTGGAAATTTACTTAGTAATTTAGTGAGTAATTCGCCGAATAATTTATTATGAATTTACTTAGTAATTTATTTAGAATTTACACAGTAAATTACTAGGAGTTTATTGAGAATTTACTGAGAATTTGTAGAGTAATTTTCTTGGAACTTACCAATCATTTATGAAGCAATTTACAGAGTAATTTGGTGAGTAATTTACTCATAATTTATTGAGAATTTTCTTAAAATTTATTGAGTAATTCACCGATAATTAACTGAGTAATTTATAGAGAATTTATTGAAAATTTAACGGATAATTTATTGAGAATTTACAGAGTAATTTTCTGAGCAATGTTTTAAAAAATTTCTGTGAATTTGTTGAGTAATTTACCAAGAATTTATACAAAATTTTCTGAGAATTTACTCATAATTTACTGAGTAATTCCCAAAAAAATTCTAATGATTTTCAAAGAATTTACACAGAATTTTCTAATAATTTACAAAGAATTTACTGAATAATTTTCTGAGAATTTCGCGTGTAATTTGTTGAGAATTTTACTGAGTAATTTAATGAGAATTTACTGAGTAATTTACTAAGAATCTACCGATAATTTACTGAGTAATTTATTGAGAATTTACTACGAATTGACTAAGAAATTTACTGATAAATTGTTAAGTTCTTCACTGGGTAATTTAGTTGGAAATTACTAAATAATTTAATGAGAATTTACTGAGTAAGTTACTAAGAATTTATTGATAATTTACGTAGACTTTATGGATTAATTTATTGAGAATTTACTAAGTAATTAACTTAGAATTTATTTAATAATTTACTGAGAATTTATTAAGTAATTTAATGAAAATTTACAGGAAATTCACTAATTAATGTTCGAATAATTTACTGGGAATTAACAAAGTAATTCGCGAATTTTTTTTTTTACAATTTTATGAGTAATTTACCAAGAATTTATACAGAATTTATTGAGAATTTTCTTTGAATTTATTGAAAATTTTCCGAGCAATTTATTTACAATTTATTAAATAATTTACTGAAAATTTACAGATAATTTACAAAGTAATTTATAGAGAATTTATTGAAAATTTAACGAGTAATTTATTGAGAATTTACTACGAATTTATGGAGTAATTTGCTGAGAAATTTCCTGAGTAATTTACAGAGAATTTACCAATAATTTACTGAGTAATTTACAGAGAATTTATCGAGTAATTTACTGATAAATTACTGAATAATTCACTCATTAATTTACTTGTAATTTACTGAGAATTTAAGGAGTAACTTCTTGAGAATTTACTCAGTAATTTATTTAGAATTTATTAAATAATTTTCTTAGAATTTACTGATAATTTACTGCGTTATTTTCTTGGAATTTACAGAGTAATTTCTAATAATTTACTGAGTAATTTACTAAGTAATTGACTCAAATTTTTTTGAGAACTTATCGATAATTAACCGAGTAATTTACAAAGAATTTTTTGAGAATTTACCGAGTAATTTACTGGGAATTTACTTAGTAATTTACAGATAAATTTAGTGAGTAATTCACCGAATAATTTACTATGAATTTACTTAGTAATTTATATAGAATTTACTCAATAAATTACTAAGAGTTTATTGAGAATTTACTGAGAATTTGTTGAGTAATTTTCTAGAAACTTACCAATCATTTATGAAGCAATTTAGCGAGTAATTTGCTGAGTAATTTATTGAGAATTTATTGTGAATTTAATGAGTAATTTACTCATAATTTATTGAGAATTTTCTTAGAATTTATTGAGTAATTCACCGATAATTAACTGAGTAATTTATAGGGAATTTACTAAAAATTTAACGGTTAATTTATTGAGGATTTACAGAGTTATTTGCTGAGTAATGTTTTAAAAAATTTCTGTGAATTTTCTGAGTAATTTACCAAGAATTTATACAAAATTTTTCGAGAATTTACTCATAATTTACTGTGTAATTCACAAAAAAATTTCTAATAATTTTCTAAGAATTTACACAGAATTTTCTAATAATTTAGTAAGAATTTACTGAATAATTTTTTGAGAATTTTGCATGTAATTTATTGAGAATTTTACTGAGTAATTTAATGAGAATTTACTGAGTAATTTACTAAGAATCTACCGATTATTTATTGAGTAATTTATTGAGAATTTACTGCGAATTGACTAAGAAATTTATTGATAAATTGTTAAGTTCTTCACTCGGTAATTTAGTTGGAAATTACTAAATAATTTAATGAGAATTTACTGAGTAAGTTACTAAGAATTTATTGATAATTTACTTAGACTTTATGGATTAATTTATTGAGTAATTTAATGAGAATTTATAAAGTAATTTACTGAAAATTTATAGGAAATTCACTAATTAATGTTCGAATAATTTACTGGGAATTAACAAAGTAATTCGCGAATTTCTTTTTTATAATTTTATGAGTAATTTACCAAGAATTTATACAGAATTTATTGAGAATTTTCTTAGAATTTATTTACAATTTATTAAATAATTTACTGAAAATTTACAAATAATTGACAAAGTAATTTATAGAGAATTTATTGAAAACTTAACGAGTAATTTATTGAGAATTTACTACGAATTTATGGAGTAATTTGCTGAATAATTTACTAAGAAATTACTTTGAATTTACCAAGAATTTATATAGAATTTTCTGAGAATTTATTGAGTAATTTACTCATAATTTACTGATTAATTCGCTTACTCAGAATTTTTTGATAAATTACTAAGAATTTGCTGAATAACTTGTACAGAATTTTACATATAATTTACTGAGAAATTTCCTGAGTAATTTACAGAGAATTTAAGGAGTAATTTACTGAGTAATTTACAGAGAATTTATCAAGTAATTTACTGATAAATTACTGAATAATTCACTCATTAATTTACTGAGAATTTAAGGAGTAATTTATTGAGAATTTATTCAGTAATTTATTTAGAATTTATTAAATAATTTACTTAGAATTTACTGATAATTCACTGCGTTATTTTCTTGGAATTTACAGAGTAATTTCTAATAATTTACTGAGTAATTTACTAAGTAATTGACTCAAAATTTTTTGAGAACTTATCGATAATTAACCGAGTAATTTACTGAGAATTTACTTAGTAATTTACAGATAAATTTAGTGAGTAATTCACCGAATAATTTATTATGAATTTACTTAGTAATTTATTTAGAATTTACTCAGTAAATTACTACGAGTTTATTGAGAATTTACTGAGAATTTTCTAAAAATTTATTGAGTAATTCACCGATAATTAACTCAGTAATTTATTGAGAATTTATTGAAAATTTAAATGATAATTTATTGAGAATTTACAGAGTAATTTTCTGTGCAATGTTTTAAAAAATTTCTGTGAATTTATTGAGTAATTTACCAATAATTTATATAAATTTTTCTGAGAATTTACTCATAATTTATTGAGTAATTCCCCAAACAATTTGTCATGATTTTCTAAGAATTTACACATAATTTTCTAATAATTTACAAAGAATTTACTGAATAATTTTCTGAGAATTTTGCGTGTAATTTATTGAGAATTTTACTGAGTAATTTAATGAGAATTTACTACGTAATTTACTAAGAATCTACCGATAATTTACTGAGTAATTTATTGAGAATTTACTGCGAATTGACTAAGAAATTTACTGATAAATTGTTAAGTTCTTCACTAAGTAATTTAGTTGGAAATTACTAAATAATTTATTGAGAATTTACTGAGTAAGTTACTAAGAATTTATTGATAATTTACTAAGACTTTATGGATAAATTTATTGAGAATTTACTAAGTAATTAACTTAGAATTTATTGAATAATTTACTGAGAATTTATAAAGTAATTTACTGAAAATTTACAGGAAATTCACTAATTAATGTTTGAATAATTTACTGGGAATTAACAAAGTAATTCGCGTTTTTTATAATTTTATGAGTAATTTACCAAGAATTTATACAGAATTTATTTAGAATTTTCTTAGAATTTATTTACAATTTATTAAATAATTTACTGAAAATTTACAGATAATTTACAAAGTAATTTATGGAGAATTAATTGAAAACTTAACGAGTAATTTATTGAGAATTTACTACGAATTTATGGAGTAATTTGCTGAATAATTTACTAAGAAATTACTTTGAATTTACCAATAATTTATGTAGAATTTTTTGAGAATTTATTGAGTAATTTACTCATAATTTACTGATTAATTCACAAAAAAAAATTCTTGTAATTTTTTTGTGAATTTACTCAGAATTTTCTGATAAATTACTAAGAATTTGCTGAAAACTTGTAAAGAATTTTACGTGTAATTTACTGAGAAATTTCCTGAGTAATTTACAGAGAATTTATCTTGTACTTTACTGATAAATTACTGAATAATTCACTCGTTAATTTACTTGTAATTTACTGAGAATTTAAGGAGTATTTATTGAGAATTTACTCAGTAATTTATTTAGAATTTATTAAATAATTTTCTTAGAATTTACTGATAATTTACTGCGTTATTTTCTTGGAATTTACAGAGTAATTTCTAATAATTTACTGAGTAATTTACTAAGTAATTGACTCAAAATTTTTTGAGAACTTATCAATAATTAACCGAGTAATTTACAGAGAACTTATTGAGAATTTACCGAGTAATTTACTGGGAATTTACTTAGTAATTTACAGATAAATTTAGTGAGTAATTCACCGAATAATTTATTATGAATTTACTTAGTAATTTATATGGAATTTTCTCAGTAAATTACTAAGAGTTTATTGAGAATTTACTAAGAATTTTTTGAGTAATTTTCTAGGAACTTACCAATTATTTATGAAGCAATTTACAGAGTAATTTGCTGAGTAATTTACTGGGAATTAACAAAGTAATTCGTGATTTTTTTTTTAATAATTTTATGAGTAATTTACCAAGAATTTATACAGAATTTATTGAGAATTCTCTTAGAATTTATTTACAATTTATTAAATAATTTACTGAAAATTTACAGATAATTTACAAAGTAATTTATAGTGAATTTATTGAAAACTTAACGAGTAATTTATTGAGAATTTACTACTAATTTATGGAGTAATTTTCTGAATAATTTACTAAGAAATTACTTTGAATTTACCAAGAATTTGTATACAATTTTTTGAGGATTTATTGAGTAATTTACTCATAATTTACTGATTAATTCACAAAAAAAAATTCTTGTAATTTTTTTGTGAATTGACTCAGAATTTTCCGATAAATTACTAAGAATTTGTTGAATAACTTGTAGAGAATTTTACGTGTAATTTACTGAGAAATTTCCTGAGTAATTTAGTGAGAATTTACAAAGTAATTTACTGAGAATTTACTGAGTAATTTACAGAGAATTTATCGAGTAATTTACCGATAAATTACTAAATAATTCACTCATTAATTTACTTGTAATTTACTGAGAATTCAAGGAGTAATTTATTGAGAATTTACTCAGTAATTTATTTAGAATTTATTAAATAATTTACTAAGAATTTACAGATAATTTACTGCGTTATTTTCTTGTAATTTACAGAGTAATTTTCTAGTAATTTACTGAGTAATTTACTAAGTAATTGACTCTGAATTTTTTGAGAACTTATCGATAATTAACCGAGTAATTTACAGAGAATTTATTCAGAATTTACCGACTAATTTACTGGGAATTTACTTAGTAATTTACAGATAAATTTAGTGAGTAATTCGCCGAATAATTTACTATGAATTTATTTAGTAATTTATATAGAATTCACTTAGTAAATTACTAAGAGTTTATTGGGAATTTACAGATAATTTGTTGAGTAATTTTCTAGGAACTTACCAATAATTTATGAAGCAATTTACTGAGTAATTTATTGAGAATTTACTGTGAATTTAATGAGTAATTTACTCATAATTTTCTTAGAATTTATTGAGTAATTCACCGATAAATAACTAAGTAATTTATAGAGAATTTATTGAAAATTTAACGGATAATTTATTGAGAATTTACAGAGTAATTTGCTGAGTAATATTTTAAAAAATTTCTGTAAATTTACTGAGAAATTCCCAAAAAAATTTCTAATGATTTTCTAAGAATTTACACAGAATTTTCTAATAATTTAAAAAGAATTTACTGAATAATTTTCTGAGAATTTTGCGTGTAATTTATTGAGAATTTTACTGAGTAATTTAATGAGAATTTACTGAGTAATTTACTAAGAATCTACCGATAATTTACTGAGTAATTTATTGAGAATTTACTGCGAATTGACTAAGAAATTTACTGATAAATTGTTAAGTTCTTCACTAGGTAATTTAGTTGGAAATTACTAAATAATTTAATGAGAATTTCCTAAGTAAGTTACTAAGAATTTATTGATAATTTACTTAGACTTTATGGATTAATTTATTGAGAATTTACTAAGTAATTTACTTAGAATTTATTGAATAATTTACTGAGAATTTATAAAGTAATTTACTGAAAATTTACAGGAAATTCACTAATTAATGTTCGAATAATTTACTGGGAATTAACAAAGTAATTCGCGAATTTTTTTTTACAATTTTATGAGTAATTTACCACGAATTTATTGAGAATTTTCTTAGAATTTATTGAAAATTTTCCGAGCAATTTATTTACAATTTATTAAATAATTTACTGAAAATTTACAGATAATTTACAAAGTAATTTATAGAGAATTTATTGAAAATTTAACGAGTAATTTATTGAGAATTTACTATGAATTTATGGAGTAATTTGCTGAATAATTTACTAAGAAATTACTTTGAATTTACCAAGAATTTATATAGAATTTTCTGAGAATTTATTGAGTAATCTACTCATAATTTACTGATTAATTCACAAAAAAAAAAAATTCTTGTAATTTTTTTGGGAATTTACTCAGAATTTTCTGATAAATTACAAAGAATTTGCAGAATAACTTGTTGAGAATTTTACGTGTAATTTACTGAGAAATTTCCTGAGTAATTTACAGAGAATTTACCAATAATTTACTGAGTAATTTACAGATAATTTATCGAGTAATTTACTGATAAATTACTGAATAATTCACTCATTAATTTACTTGTAATTTACTGAGAATTTAAGGAGTAACTTATTGAGAATTTACGCAGTAATTTATTTAGAATTTATTAAATTATTTTCTTAGAATTTACTGATAATTTACTACGTTATTTTCTTGGAATTTGCAGAGTAATTTCTAATAATTTACTGAGTAATTTACTAAGTAATTGACTCAAAATTTTTTGAGAACTTATCGATAATTAACCGAGTAATTTACAGAGAATTTTTTGAGAATTTACCGAGTAATTTACTAGGAATTTACTTAGTAATTTACAGATAAATTTAGTGAGTAATTCACCGAATAATTTACTATGAATTTACTTAGTAATTTATATTGAATTTACTCAATAAATTACTAAGAGTTTATTGAGAATTTACTGAGAATTTGTTGAGTAATTTTCTAGAAACTTACCAATCATTTATGAAGCAATTTACTGAGTAATTTGCTGAGTAATTTATTGAAAATTTACTGTGAATTTAATGAGTAATTTACTCATAATTTATTGAGAATTTTCTTAGAATTTATTGAGTAATTCACCGATAATTAACTGAGTAATTTATAGGGAATTTACTAAAAATTTAACGGTTAATTTATTGAGGATTTACAGAGTTATTTGCTGAGTAATGTTTTAAAAAATTTCTGTGAATTTCCTGAGTAATTTACCAAGAATTTATACAAAATTTTCTGAGAATTTACTCATAATTTACTGAGTAATTCACAAAAAAATTTCTAATGATTTTCAAAGAATTTACACAGAATTTTCTAATAATTTACTAAGAATTTACTGAATAATTTTCCGAGAATTTTGCGTGTAATTCATTGAGAATTTTACTGAGTAATTTAACGAGAATCTACTGAGTAATTTACTAAGAAACTATCGATAATTTACTGAGTATTTTATTGAGAATTTACTGCGAATTGACTAAGAAATTTACTGATAAATTGTTAAGTTCTTCACTGGGTAATTTAGTTGGAAATTACTAAATAATTTATTGAGTATTTACTAAGTAAGTTACTAAGAATTTATTGATAATTTACTTAGACTATATGGATTAATTTATTGAGAATTTACTAAGTAATTAACTTAGAATTTATTGAATAATTTACTGAGAATTTAAAAAGTAATTTACTGAAAATTTACAGAAAATTCACTAATTAATGTTCGAATAATTTACAGAGAATTAACAAAGTAATTCAGGAATTTTTTTGGATAATTTTAGGAGTAATTTATCAAGAATTTATACAGAATTTATTGAGAATTTTCTTAGAATTTTTGAAAATTTTCTGAGCAATTTATTTACAATTTATTAAATAATTCACTGAAAATTTACAGATAATTTACAAAGTAATTTATAGTGAATTTATTGAAAACTTAACGAGTAATTTATTGAGAATTTATCGAGTAATTTGCTGAATAATTTACTAAGAAATTACTTTGAATTTACCAAAAATTTATATAGAATTTTCTGAGAATTTATTGAGTAATTTACTCATAATTTACTGATTAATTCACAAAAAAAATTCTTGTAATTTTTTGTGAAATTACTCAGAATTTTCTGATAAATTACTATGAATTTGCTGAATAATTTATAGAGAATTTTACGTGTAATTTACTAAGAAATTTCCATAGTAATTTACCAATAATTTACTGAGTAATTTACAAAGAATTTATCGAGTAATTTACTGATAAATTACAGAATAATTCATTCATTAATTTACTTGTAATTTACTGAGAATTTAAGGAGTAATTTATTGAGAATTTACTCAGCAATTTATTTAGAATTTATTAAATAATTTACTATGAATTTACAGATAATTACTGCGTTTTTTTTTTCCGAATTTACAGAGTAATTTTCTAATAATTTACTGAGTAATTTACTAAGTAATTGACTCAGAATTTTTTTTAGAACTTATCGATAATTAACCGAGTAATTTACTGGGAATTTACTTAGTAATTTACCGAATAGTTTAGTGAGTAATTCACCGAATAATTTACTATGAATTTACTTAGTAATTTATTTGGAATTTACTCAGTAAATTACTAAGAGTTTATTGAGAATTTACTGAGAATTTGTTAAGTAATTTTCTAGAAACTTACCAATCATTTATGAAGCAATTTACTGAGTAATTTGCTGAGTAATTTATTGAGAATTTACTGTGAATTTAATGAGTAATTTACTCATAATTTATTGAGAATTTTCTTAGAATTTATTGACCGATAATTAACTGAGTAATTTATAGAGAATTTATTGAAAATTTAACGGATAATTTATTGAGAATTTAACAAGTAATTTGTTGAGTAATGTTTTAAAAAATTTCTGTAAATTTACTAAGTAATTTACCAAGAATTTATACAAAATTTTATGAGAATTTACTCATAATTTACTGAGTAATTCTCAAAAAAATTTCTAATGAATTTCTAAGAATTTACACAGAATTTTCAAATAATTTACTATGAATTTACTGAATAATTTTCTGAGAATTTTGCGTGTAATTCATTGAGAATTTTACTGAGTAATTTAACGAGAATTTACTGAGTAATTTACTAAGAAACTATCGATAATTTACTGAGTATTTTATTGAGAATTTACTGCGAATTGACTAAGAAATTTACTGATAAATTGTTAAGTTCTCCACTGGGTAATTTAGTTGGTAATTACTAAATAATTTATTGAGTATTTACTAAGTAAGTTACTAAGAATTTATTGATAATTTACTTAGACTTTATGGATTAATTTATTGAGAATTTACTAAGTAATTAACTTAGAATTTATTGAATAATTTACTGAGAATTTATAAAGTAATTTACTGAAAATTTACAGAAAATTCACTAATTAATGTTCGAATAATTTACTGAGAATTAACAAAGTAATTCAGGAATTTTTTTGGATAATTTTATGAGTAATTTACAAAGAATTTATACAGAATTTATTGAGAATTTTCTTAGAATTTATTGAAAATTTTCTGAGCAATTTATTTACAATTTATTAAATAATTTACTGAAAATTTACAGATAATTTACAAAGTAATTTATAGAGAATTTATTGAAAACTTAACGAGTAATTTATTGAGAATTTACTACGAATTTATGGAGTAATTTGCTGAATAATTTACTAAGAAATTACTTTGAATTTACGAAAAATTTATATAGAATTTTCTGAGAATTTATTGAGTAATTTACTCATAATTTACTGATTAATTCACAAAAAAAATTCTTGTAATTTTTTGTGAATTTACTCAGAATTTTCTGATAAATTACTAAGAATTTTTTGAATAATTTATAGAGAATTTTACGTGTAATTTACTGAGAAATTTCCATAGTAATTTACCAATAATTTACTGAGTAATTTACAAATAATTTATCGAGTAATTTAATGATAAATTACAGAATAATTCATTCATTAATTTACTTGCAATTTACTGAGAATTTAAGGAGTAATTTATTGAGAATTTACTCAGCAATTTATTTAGAATTTATTAAATAATTTACTATGAATTTACAGATAATTTACTGCGTTATTTTTTTCGAATTTATAGAGTAATTTTCTAATAATTTACTAAGTAATTTACTAAGTAATTGACTCAGAATTTTTTTAAAACTTATCGATAATTAACCGAGTAATTTACTGGGAATTTACTTAGTAATTTACCGAGTAATTTAGTGAGTAATTCACCGAATAATTTACTATGAATTTACTTAGTAATTTATTTAGAATTTACTCAGTAAATTACTAAGAGTTTATTGAGAATTTACTGAGAATTTGTTAAGTAATTTTCTAGGAACTTACCAATCATTTATGAAGCAATTTACTGAGTAATTTGATGAGTAATTTATTGAGAATTTACTGTGAATTTAATGAGTAATTTACTCATAATTTATTGAGAATTTTCTTAGAATTTATTGACCGATAATTAACTGAGTAATTTATAGACAATTTATTGAAAATTTAGCAGATAATTTATTGAGAATTTAACAAGTAATTTGTTGAGTAATGTTTTAAAAAATTTCTGTAAATTTACTAAGTAATTTACCAAGAATTTATACAAAATTTTATGAGAATTTACTCATAATTTACTGAGTAATTCTCTAAAAAATTTCTAATGAATTTCTAAGAATTTACACAGAATTTTCAAATAATTTACTATGAATTTACTGAATAATTTTCTGAGAATTTTGCGTGTAATTCATTGAGAATTTTACTGAGTATTTTATTGAGAATTTACTGCGAATTGACTAAGAAATTTACTAATAAATTGTTAAGTTCTCCACTAGGTAATTTAGTTGGTAATTACTAAATAATTTATTGAGTATTTACTAAGTAAGTTACTAAGAATTTATTGATAATTTACTTAGACTTTATGGATTAATTTATTGAGAATTTACTAAGTAATTAACTTAGAATTTATTGAATAATTTACTGAGAATTTATAAAGTAATATACTGAAAATTTACAGAAAATTCACTAATTAATGTTCGAATAATTTACTGAGAATTAACAAAGTAATTCAGGAATTTTTTTGGATAATTTTATGAGTAATTTACTAAGAATTTATACAGAATTTATTGAGAATTTTCTTAGAATTTATTGAAAATTTTCTGAGCAATTTATTTTCAATTTATTAAATAATTTACTGAAAATTTAAAGATAATTTACAAAGTAATTTATAGAGAATTTATTGAAAACTTAACGAGTAATTTATTGAGAATTTACTACGAATTTATGGAGTAATTTGCTGAATAATTTACTAAGAAATTACTTTGAATTTACGAAAAATTTATATAGAATTTTCTGAGAATTTATTGAGTAATTTACTCATAATTTACTGATTAATTCACAAAAAAAATTCTTGTAATTTTTTGTGAATTTACTCAGAATTTTCTGATAAATTACTAAGAATTTTTTGAATAATTTATAGAGAATTTTACGTGTAATTTACTGAGAAATTTCCATAGTAATTTACTGAGTAATTTACAAATAATTTATCGAGTAATTTAATGATAAATTACAGAATAATTCATTCATTAATTTACTTGCAATTTACTGAGAATTTAAGGAGTAATTTATTGAGAATTTACTCAGCAATTTATTTAGAATTTATTAAATAATTTACTATGAATTTACAGATAATTTACTGCGTTATTTTTTTCGAATTTATTGAGTAATTTTCTAATAATTTACTGAGTAATTTACTAAGTAATTGACTCAGAATTTTTTTAAAACTTATCGATAATTAACCGAGTAATTTACTGGGAATTTACTTAGTAATTTACCGAGTAATTTAGTGAGTAATTCACCGAATAATTTACTATGAATTTACTTAGTAATTTATTTAGAATTTACTCAGTAAATTACTAAGAGTTTATTGAGAATTTACTGAGAATTTGTTAAGTAATTTTCTAGGAACTTACCAATCATTTATGAAGCAATTTACTGAGTAATTTGATGAGTAATTTATTGAGAATTTACTGTGAATTTAATGAGTAATTTACTCATAATTTATTGAGAATTTTCTTAGAATTTATTGACCGATAATTAACTGAGTAATTTATAGACAATTTATTGAAAATTTAGCAGATAATTTATTGAGAATTTAACAAGTAATTTGTTGAGTAATGTTTTAAAAAATTTCTGTAAATTTACTAAGTAATTTACCAAGAATTTATACAAAATTTTATGAGAATTTACTCATAATTTACTGAGTAATTCTCTAAAAAATTTCTAATGAATTTCTAAGAATTTACACAGAATTTTCAAATAATTTACTATGAATTTACTGAATAATTTTCTGAGAATTTTGCGTGTAATTCATTGAGAATTTTACTGAGTATTTTATTGAGAATTTACTGCGAATTGACTAAGAAATTTACTAATAAATTGTTAAGTTCTCCACTGGGTAATTTAGTTGGTAATTACTAAATAATTTATTGAGTATTTACTAAGTAAGTTACTAAGAATTTACTGATAATTTACTTAGACTTTATGGATTAATTTATTGAGAATTTACTAAGTAATTAACTTAGAATTTATTGAATAATTTACTGAGAATTTATAAAGTAATATACTGAAAATTTACAGAAAATTCACTAATTAATGTTCGAATAATTTACTGAGAATTCACAAAGTAATTCAGGAATTTTTTTGGATAATTTTATGAGTAATTTACTAAGAATTTATACAGAATTTATTGAGAATTTTCTTAGAATTTATTGAAAATTTTCTGAGCAATTTATTTTCAATTTATTAAATAATTTACTGAAAATTTAAAGATAATTTACAAAGTAATTTATAGAGAATTTATTGAAAACTTAACGAGTAATTTATTGAGAATTTACTACGAATTTATGGAGTAATTTGCTGAATAATTTACTAAGAAATTACTTTGAATTTACGAAAAATTTATATAGAATTTTCTGAGAATTTATTGAGTAATTTACTCATAATTTACTGATTAATTCACAAAAAAAATTCTTGTAATTTTTTGTGAATTTACTCAGAATTTTCTGATAAATTACTAAGAATTTGCTGAATAATTTATAGAGAATTTTACGTGTAATTTACTGAGAAATTTCCATAGAAATTTACCAATAATTTACTAAGTAATTTACAAATAATTTATCGAGTAATTTAATGATAAATTACAGAATAATTCATTCATTAATTTACTTGCAATTTACTGAGAATTTAAGGAGTAATTTATTGAGAATTTACTCAGCAATTTATTTAGAATTTATTAAATAATTTACTATGAATTTACAGATAATTTACTGCGTTATTTTTTTCGAATTTATAGAGTAATTTTCTAATAATTTACTGAGTAATTTACTAAGTAATTGACTCAGAATTTTTTTAAAACTTATCGATAATTAACCGAGTAATTTACTGGGAATTTACTTAGTAATTTACCGAGTAATTTAGTGAGTAATTCACCGAATAATTTACTATGAATTTACTTAGTAATTTATTTAGAATTTACTCAGTAAATTACTAAGAGTTTATCGAGAATTTACTGAGAATTTGTTAAGTAATTTTCTAGGAACTTACCAATCATTTATGAAGTAATTTACTGAGTAATTTGTTGAGTAATTTATTGAGAATTTACTGTGAATTTAATGAGTAATTTACTCATAATTTATTGAGAATTTTCTTAGAATTTATTGACCGATAATTAACTGAGTAATTTATAGAGAATTTATTGAAAATTTAACGGATAATTTATTGAGAATTTAACAAGTAATTTGTTGAGTAATGTTTTAAAAATTTTCTGTAAATTTACTAAGTAATTTACCAAGAATTTATACAAAATTTTATGAGAATTTACTCATAATTTACTGAGTAATTCTCAAAAAAATTTCTAATGAATTTCTAAGAATTTACACAGAATTTTCAAATAATTTACTACGAATTTACTGAATAATTTTCTGAGAATTTTGCGTGTAATTCATTGAGAATTTTACTGAGTAATTTAACGAGAATTTACTGAGTAATTTACTAAGAAACTATCGATAATTTTCTGAGTATTTTATTGAGAATTTACTGCGAATTGACTAAGAAATTTACTGATAAATTGTTAAGTTCTCCACTGGGTAATTTAGTTCGTAATTACTAAATAATTTATTGAGTATTTACTAAGTAAGTTACTAAGAATTTATTGATAATTTACTTAGACTTTATGGATTAATTTATTGAGAATTTACTAAGTAATTAACTTAGAATTTATTGAATAATTTACTGAGAATTTATAAAGTAATTTACTGAAAATTTACAGAAAATTCACTAATTAATGTTCGAATAATTTACTGAGAATTAACAAAGTAATTCAGGAATTTTTTTGGATAATTTTATGAGTAATTTACAAAGAATTTATACAGAATTTATTGAGAATTTTCTTAGAATTTATTGAAAATTTTCTGAGCAATTTATTTACAATTTATTAAATAATTTACTGAAAATTTACAGATAATTTACAAAGTAATTTATAGAGAATTTATTGAAAACTTAACGAGTAATTTATTGAGAATTTACTACGAATTTATGGAGTAATTTGCTGAATAATTTACTAAGAAATTACTTTGAATTTACGAAAAATTTATATAGAATTTTCTGAGAATTTATTGAGTAATTTACTCATAATTTACTGATTAATTCACACAAAAAATTCTTGTAATTTTTTGTGAATTTACTCAGAATTTTCTGATAAATTACTAAGAATTTTCTGAATAATTTATAGAGAATTTTACGTGTAATTTACTGAGAAATTTCCATAGTAATTTACCAATAATTTACTGAGTAATTTACAAATAATTTATCGAGTAATTTAATGATAAATTACAGAATAATTCATTCATTAATTTACTTGCAATTTACTGAGAATTTAAGGAGTAATTTATTGAGAATTTACTCAGCAATTTATTTAGAATTTATTAAATAATTTACTATGAATTTACAGATAATTTACTGCGTTGTTTTTTTCGAATTTATAGAGTAGTTTTCTAATAATTTACTGAGTAATTTACTAAGTAATTGACTCAGAATTTTTTTAAAACTTATCGATAATTAACCGAGTAATTTACTGGGAATTTACTTAGTAATTTACCGAGTAATTTAGTGAGTAATTCACCGAATAATTTACTATGAATTTACTTAGTAATTTATTTAGAATTTACTCAGTAAATTACTAAGAGTTTATTGAGAATTTACTGAGAATTTGTTAAGTAATTTTCTAGGAACTTACCAATCATTTATGAAGCAATTTACTGAGTAATTTGCTGAGTAATTTATTGAGAATTTACTGTGAATTTAATGAGTAATTTACTCATAATTTATTGAGAATTTTCTTAGAATTTATTGAGTAATTCACCGATAATTAACTGATTAATTTATAGAGAATTTATTGAAAATTTAACAGATAATTTATTGAGAATTTACAGAGTAATTTGCTGAGTAATGTTTTAAAAAATTTCTGTCAATTTACTGAGTAATTCTCAAAAAAATTTCTAATGAATTTCTAAGAATTTACACAGAATTTTCTAATAAATTACTAAGAATTTACTGAATAATTTTCTGAGAATTTTGCGTGTAATTTATTGAGAATTTTACTGAGTAATTTAATGAGAATTTACTTAGTAATTTACTAAAAATCTACCGATAATTTTCTGAGTAATTTATTGAGAATTTACTGATAAATTGTTAAGTTCTTCACTTCTTAATTTAGTTGGAAATTACTAAATAATTTGTTGAGAATTTAATGAGTAAGTTACTAAGAATTTATTGATAATTTACTTAGACTTTATGGATTAATTTATTGAGAATTTACTAAGTAATTTACTTAGAATTTATTGAATAATTTACTGAGAATTTATAAAGTAATTTACTGAAATTTTATAGGAAATTCACTAATTAATGTTCGAATAATTTACTGAGAATTAACAAGTAATTCACGATTTTTTTTTTGATAATTTTATAAGTAATTTACCAAGAATTTATGCAGAATTTTTTGAGAATTATCTCAAAATTTATTGAAAATTTTCTGAGCATTTTATTTACAATTTATTAAATAATTTACTGAAAATTTACAGATAATTTACAAAGTAATTTATAGAGAATTTATTGAAAACTTAACGAGTAATTTATTGAGAATTTACTACGAATTTATGGAGTAATTTGCTGAATAATTTGCTAAGAAATTACTTTGCATTTACCAAGAATTTATATAGAATTTTCTAAGAATCTATTGAGTAATTTACTCATAGTTTACTGATTAATTCACACAAAAAAAAAAATTCTTGTAATTTTTTGTGAATTTACTCAGAATTTTCTGATAAATTACTAAGAATTTGCTGAATAATTTACTGAGAAATTTCCTGAGTAATTTAGTGAGAATTTACTAAGTAATTTACTAAGTAATTTACAGAGAATTTACCAATAATTTACTGAGTAATTTACAGAGAATTTATCGAGTAATTTACTGATAAATTACTGAATAATTCACCTATTAATTTACTTGCAATTTACTGAGAATTTAAGGAGTAATTTATTAAGAATTTACTCAGTAATTTATTTAAAATTTATTAAATAATTTACTAAGTATTTATAGATAATTTACTGCGTTATTTTTTTCGAATTTACAGAGTAATTTTCTAATAATTTACTGAGTAATTTACTAAGTAATTGACTCAGAATTTTTTGAGAAATTATCGATAATTAACCGAGTAATTTACTGGGAATTTACTTAGTAATTTACCGAGTAATTTAGTGAGTAATTCACCGAATAATTTACTATAAATTTACTTAGTAATTTATTTAGAATTTACTCAGTAAATTACTAAGAGTTTAATCAGAATTTACTGAGAATTTGTTGAGTAATTTGCTGAGAATTTACTGTGAATTTAATGAGTAATTTACTCATAGTTTATTGAGAATTTTCTTAGAATTTATTGAGTAATTCACCGATAATTAACTGAGTAATTTATAGAGAATTTATTGAAAATTTAGCGGATAATTTATTGAGAATTTACAGAGTAATTTGCTGAGTAATGTTTTAAAAAATTTCTGTGAATTTCCTGAGTAATTTACCAAGAATTTATACAAAATTTTCTGAGAATTTACTCATAATTTACTGAGTAATTCACAAAAAAAATTTCTAATGATTTTCTAAGAATTTACACAGAATTTTCTAATAATTTACTAAGAATTTACTGAGAATTTTGCGTGTAATTTATTGAGAATTTTACTGAGTAATTTACTAAGAATCTACCGATAATTTACTGATAAATTGTTAAGTTCTTCACTGGGTAATTTAGTTGGAAATTACTAAATAATTTATTGAGAATTTACTAAGTAAGTTACTAAGAATTTATTGATAATTTACTTAGACTTTATGGATTAATTTATTGGGAATTTACTAAGTAATTTACTTAGAATTTATTGAATAATTTACTGAGAATTTATAAAGTTATTTACTGAGAATTTACAGGAAATTCACTAATTAATGTTCAAATAATTTATTGAGAATTAACAAAGTAATTCCCGAATTTTTTTTTTTTGATAATTTTATGAGTAATTTATCAAGAATTTATACATAATTTATTTAGAATTTTCTTAGAATTTATTGAAAGTTTTCTGAGCAATTTATTTACAATTCATTAAATAATTTATTGAAAATTTACAGATAATTTACAAATTAATTTATACAGAATTTATTGAAAAATTAACGTGTAATTTATTGAGAATTTACTACGAATTTATGGAGTAATTTGCTGAATAATTTACTAAGAAATTACTTTGAATTTACCAAGAATTTATATTGAATTTTCTGAGAATTTATTGAGTAATTTACTCATAATTTACTGATTAATTCACAAAAAAAAATTCTTGTAATTTTTTGTGAATTTACTCAGAATTTTTTGATAAATTACTAAGAATTTGCTGAATAATTTATAGAGAATTTTACGTGTAATCTACTGAGAAATTTCCTGAGTAATTTAGTGAGAAGTTACTAAGTAATTTACTGAGTAATTTACAGAGAATTTACCAACAATTTACTGAGTAATTTACTGATAAAGTTCTGAATAATTCGCTCATTAATTTACTTGCAATTTACTGAGAATTTAAGGAGTAATTTATTGAGAATTTACTCAGTAATTTATTTAGAATTTATTAAATAATTTACTAAGAATTTACAGATAATTTACTACGTTATTTTTTTCGAATTTACAGAGTAGTTTTCTAATAATTTACTGAGTAATTTACTAAGTAATTGACTCAGAATTTTTTGAGAACTTATCGATAATTAACCGAGTAATTTAGTGAGTAATTCATCGAATAATTTACTATGAATTTACTTAGTAATTTATTTATAATTTACTCAGTAAATTACTAAGAGTTTATTGAGAATTTACTGAGAATTTGTTGAGTAATTTATTAAGAATTTACTGTGAATTTAATAAGTAATTTACTCATAATTTATTGAGAATTTTCTTAGAATTTATTGAGTAATTCACCGATAATTAACTGAGTAATTTATAGAGAATTTATTGAAAATTTAACGGATAATTTATTGAGAATTTACAGAGTAATTTGCTGAGTAATGTTTTTAAAAATTTCTGTGAATTTACTGAGTAATTTACCAAAAATTTATACAAAATCTTCTGAGAATTTACTCATATTTACTGAGTAATTCCCAAAAAAATTTCTAATGATTTTCTAAGAATTTACCCCGAATTTTTTAATAATTTACTAAGAATTTACTGAATAATTTTCTGAGAATTTTGCATGTAATTTATTGAGAATTTTACTAAGTAATTTAATGAGAATTTATTGAGTAATTTACTAAGAATCTGTAAGAACCCACATTTTTTCATCTTAATCATGTTCATGAGCATTTGTATGATTATGGTTTGTTAAGCTTGCATGTGTGTTTCGTGACTTGTCCTACCTAAGTGAGCGAGATCCATGCCTTGATTTGATACCTTTGTGATTTGTCTAAGTGTTATGTGCTTGCCTAAGTTATGTTTAGCCGACGTTATGCCTAGATCAATCCAAGCCGAGGTCATTCTCAGTCTAGAAGTATCCTGGAACCCCTTGTCGACCTCCGTTCTTGCCTTGACACATTAGCCGAGATGTTACCTTGCACCCCAGTGAACTCGTCCTGGAGTGGTATGACCTAGACCGAGGTGTGGCGCATCTAGGCCAAGATGTGGCACAGCTTAGTCAAGTGTTGTCCTTCCTAGCCGAGGTCATTGTCGCCTTAGTTGCCGAGGTCCTTTTGTTAGCCGATGTCACCCCTTGCCGGAGTACCATTCCGTGTAGCTTGTTAGATACGCCTTGTTATTAGCCGATGTCATTGCCTCGTCAGAGAGCCCATACCGCTTTACTTGTTGAACACCCTTCCACCATGCCTTGTCTGGTCTGTCAGCCACCTTTTCAGGGTGAACCCAACCAGTCGCCGCCACGTGTCCCAACAGAGGGATTAAGCCCAGGACCGAGTGAGAACACTTATCATTTTAGTGTCATAACCTTGCCTTTTAGAGAGAGAAGCTCTAGGAGGAAAAGAGAAGTTCTAGAGTGAGAAGTAAGTCTTCAAGCTTGATTCCTTAAGATCGAACCGTTAGATCCGTGTTCTAAGGTTAGATTCTTGATCCGCTCTTGTTGTTCTATGTGTTTATGTTATTGCATTGCATGATCGGGTATGAGTTGTAAGCCATGCATCGTCTTGAAATTCAGTTTTAGAAAGAGAAAATGACATTCATGTGTTCTTCAAGAAAAGTCATGTTTTGATCCGAAAGCTTTATGCCTAGATTCACGTTTTGTGTTTGTTCTTGCATGATTTCCAACTATGGGCACCCAGGTCCATGTTTTCAAACCCGTAACCTGAAAATCCCAGATTGTGATAACAGACTGTGATCGAACATTCATATTTTTCCATGTTTTCATACTCATGTTCTTCATATTCAACAGCAGAGGGGAAACCCAGAGTTTCCCGACCTCTTTTCCTTGCATGTGGCCCACGGGAACGCACCCCGGCTTAGACCTGGTTGGTGCCCAGTATGTTTTCCAAATCATTTGCATGCATGTTAGACTTGTTTTGAGGAGTATGTTCAAGTACGCTTTGCTATGTGATTGTAGGACTTGGACCTTGCTTGACCCCGACGTTTGAAGAATTAAGTGAGTGGTATTTTTGATAAAGCTATGTTACACTTGTTTTGATAAATCTTGTTTTGCCTTGTCTTGAAAAGTATTTGATTTAGCATGAATGATTATCCCTATTTGTATACCAAATACTATCTTGTTTTGATGACATTTCTTGAAAGTCCTTAGCTGCAGGGGACTATAATGCAACTGCACTCTTGTCTTGACAGTCCCTAGTGCTAGAGGACTCTAAACTTTCGCAGCACAGCTTGTCTTGACAGACCCTAGTGCTAGAGGACTCTAAACTTTCGCAGCACAGCTTGTCTTGACAGTCCTTAGTGCTAGAGGACTCTAAACTTTCGCAGCACAGCTTGTCTTGAAAGTCCTTAGTTGCAGGGGACTATAATGCAACTGCACTCTTGTCTTGATATGTCATCACCCCTTGAAATAAGTAGATGTTATTAACATCCAAGGAACTTGAAAGCCGGCAAATGAACTTGACTTTTCCCTTGATTGTAAAGTATACTATGTATTGTTTGTAAGAAATCTTGGATATCAATCATGCAAAACCTTTATTTCTAATATCATTCACTGAGTATCCAAGCTCACCCTCTCTATATATATGTAGGTGACGAACAAGAAGGCATTGAGGCCTAAACGTGATGCCGATGTGTTTTTGGGTGCATTGCCGACATGTTTCGGATTTGCGTTTTGCATCGTCTTGAAGATTATGCTTCTCGGCTTATGTTTTCTTGTTTGTTTTGGCATATGTCGGCTTGAGAAGCCTTTTGGTCAGGATGTATTTTGTATCTCGTTTTGTTGTATCTAAAATTGTAAGACTTGTAAAGATGTTTGATGTATGACATTCCATTGGACTTATACACGGCTCTCATGGACAACTCGGTTTATATGTATACTTTGCTTCCGCTCTTGTAAGCCCCATATTTCATACTCTGATGGTGTGTGATTTTTGTAAGACGGCCTTCGGTAACCTCGGGTTACTGGCCATCACGGCACCAAACTACTAGGGGCGGTTTGGGGGCGTGACAGAATCTACCGATAATTTACTGAGTAATTTATTGAGAATTTACTGTGAATTGACTAAGAAATTTACTGATAAATTGTTAAGTTCTTCACTGGGGTAATTCTGTTGGAAATTACTAAATAATTTATTGAGAATTTACTGAGTAAGTTACTAAGAATTTATTGATAATTTACTTAGACTTTATGGATTAATTTATTGAGAATTTACTGAGTAATTTACTTAGATTTTTTTGAATAATTTACTGAGAATTTATAGGAAATTCAGTAATTAATGTTCGAATAATTTACTGAGAATTAACAAAGTGATTCACGAATTTTTTTTTTTGATAATTTTATGAGTAATTTACCAAGAATTTATTGAGAATTTTCTTAGAATTTATTGAAAATTTTATGAGCAATTTATTTACAATTTGTTAAATAATTTACTGAAAATTTATCGATAATTTACAAAGTAATTTATAGAGAATTTATTGAAAACTTAATGAGTAATTTATTGAGAATTTACTACGAATTTATGGAGTAATTTGCTGAATAATTTACTAAGAAATTACTTTGAATTTACCAAGAATTTATATAGAATTTTCTGAGAATTTATTGAGTAATTTACTCATAATTTACTGATTAATTCACACAAAAAAATTTTTTTGTAATTTTTTGTGAATTTACTCAGAATTTTCTGATAAATTACTAAGAATTTGCTGAATAATTTATAGAGAATTTTACATGTAATTTACTGAGAAATTTCTTGAGTAATTTAGTGAAAATTTACGACGTAATTTACTGAGTAATTTACAGAGAATTTACCGAGTAATTTACTAATAAATTATTGAATAATTCACCCATTAATTTACTTGTAATTTACTGAGAATTTAAGAAGTAATTTATTGAGAATTTACTCAGTAATTTATTTAGAATTTATTAAATAATTTACTAAGAATTTACAGATAATTTACTGCGTTATTTTCTTCGAATTTACAAAGTAATTTTCAAATAATTTACTGAGTAATTTACTAAGTAATTGACTCATAATTTTTTGAGAACTTATCGGTAATTAACTGAGTAATTTACAGAGAATTTATTGAGAATTTACCGAGTAATTTACTGGGAATTTACCTAGTAATTTACAGATAAATTTAGTGAGTAATTCACCGAATAATTTACTATGAATTTACTTAGCAATTTATTGAGAATTTACTCAGTAATTTATTTAGAATTTATTAAATAATTTACTAAGAATTTATAGACAATTTACTGCGTTATTTTCTTCGAATTTACAGAGTAAGTATCTAATAATTTACTAAGTAATTTACTAAGTAATTGACTCAGAATTTTTTGAGAACTTATCGATAATTAACTGAGTAATTTATAGAGAATTTAATGAGAATTTACCGAGTAATTTACTGGGAATTTACTTAGCAATTTACAGATAAATTTAGTAAGTAATTCACCGAATAATTTACTATGAATTTACTTAGTAATTTATTTAGAATTTACTCAGTAAATTACTAAGAGTTTATTGAGAATTTACTCAGAATTTGTTGAGTAATTTTCTTGGAACTTACCAATCATTTATGTAGCAATTTACTGAGTAATTTGCTGAGTAATTTATTGAGAATTTACTCTGAATTTAATGAGTAATTTACTCATAATTTATTGAGAATTTTCTTAGAATTTATTGAGTAATTCACCGATAATTAACTGAGTAATTTATAGAGAATTTATTGAAAATTTAACGGATAATTTCTTGAGAAATTGCAGAGTAATTTACTGAGTAATGTTTTAAAAAATTTCTGTGAATTTACTGAGTAATTTACCAAGAATTTATACAAAATTTTCTGAGAATTTTCTTATAATTTACTGAGTAATTCACAAAAAAAGTTCTAATGGTTTTCTAAGAATTTACACAGAATTTTCTAATAATTTACTAAGAATTTACTGAATAATTTTCTAAGAATTTTGCGTGTAATTTAATGAGAATTTACTGAGTAATTTACTAAGAATCTACTGATAATTTACTAAGTAATTTATTGCGAATTTACTAAGAAATTTACTGATAAATTGTTAAGTTCTTCACTGGGCTAATTTAATTGGAAATTACTAAATAATTTATTGAGAATTTACTGAGTAAGTTACTAAGAATTTATTGATAATTTACTTAGACTTTATGGATTAATTTATTGAGAATTTACTAAGTAATTTACTTAGAATGTAACAACCCTCATTTTGACTTAGTCATACTTGCATACATTTATGGATGATCTTGTTTTAATATGTGCATTTGCAAATCTTGTCTTGTTTTGCTTGAATGATTGCTTGCATGCTTTGTTCTCGTCTGGTGCGTTTCTGAGGTCATTTTAAGCCTAGACACCTTCGAGACCTTTGTCACTTAGAACTATCTTGGAACCCCGTTGGTTGACCTCCATCTTCACCCTGGCATATTGGCCGAGATATCACCATCTAGGCCGAGGTGCGCGTCGCTTAGGCCGAGATGTGCATCATCTGGGCCGAGATGTTAATATCTAGGCGTTCTAGATCCTTGATCCTTGCTTGAGTGATTTTGTTCCTGGAACGGTATGACCTAGACCGAGGTGTGGCACATCTAGGCCAAGGTGCGGCACAGCTTAGTCAAGTGTTGTCCTTCCAAGCCGATGTCATTGCTACCCTGCTTGCCGGAGCCTTGCCCTTAGCCGAGATCATCACTTGCCGGAGTACTCTTGTTGTTTAGCTTGTTGAATACACTTTGCCTTGGTCTTGTCTTGTCAAGTCAGTCACCTTTTCGAGTAGAGCCAATCAGCCGATGCCATGTGTCCCAGCTGAGGGGTTAAGTTAGTGACTGTCGGGAGAAACATATCATTTTGTATCAAATCTTGCCTTTTAGAGAGAGAAACTCTAGGAAGAAGAAGGAGAAGTTTGAGCAAGAGAGAGTGAACTTCCAAGCTTGATCGTTAGAGCTTGAACCGTTAGATTCGAGTTTTGAGGTTAGAATCTTAACCTACTCTTGTTGTTCTTATTGATCATCTAGCTGCATTGCACGATCAAACATGTTCTGCACGTCATACATTGATTTAAAGTTGGTTTTAGAAAGAGAAAATTATTTTCATGTGTTCTTGAAGAAAAGCCTCGTTTGATCCGAAAGTTTGCATTAAGGCTCATGTTTTTGTGTTTGTTTTGATAAGATCCTTGAGTGTGGGTACCCAGGTCCATGTTTTTGAAATTATAGCATGAAATCTCAGCTTTTGTAATAGCAAGTTTTGATCTTTGCATTCATCTTCCTCATGTTCATGTTCTTCATGTTCTTCATGCTCATGTTCTTCATGTTTATCAAGAGGGAAACCCAGATTTTCCTGACTTTGCTTTTGAATGTGGCCATCGAGGCTACACCTCGGCAAGGAGGTGTGGGACCTCGGCCTAGATCTGGTAGTTGCCCAGCGTCCTTTTCCAAAGATAAGAAACTGTGTTTCGATTTGATTGACTTAGTTTTTGAAGAATGCCGAGGTCATTTGCATGTATGCTAGACTTGTTTTGAGTAGTGCATTCAACAGACTTTGCCGTGTGTTGTAGGACTTGGACTTGCCTTGACCCCGACGTTTGAAGAACTAGGTGAGTGGTATTTTTAATAAAGCTATGCTATACGTTTTGATAAAGACTTTGCTTTACTTTGTTTTGAAAGTGTTTATTAAGCATGAATAATCGTCCCTATTTTGTATATCAAGTATGATCTTGTTGTGATGACCTTCTTGAAAGTCCCTCGTGCTGGAGGACTCTAAACTTTCGCAGCACGTCTCGTCTTTGAAGTCCCTCGTGCTGGAGGACTTTAAACTTTCGCAGCACATTTGCCTTGAAAGTCCCTTATGCTGGAGGACTCTAAACTTTCGCAGCACTCTCGTGTTAAAAGGCTACGGGCCTTTGTAACATAGGTCCCTTGTGCTAGAGAACTCTAAATTTTTGTAGCACCCTTGTTTGAGATGCCTCTCATGCTTGTCTTGTTTTGCCACGGACGGTTTACCGCGTGGATACGTTTGCCGGAATGTTATTATTTGTAATATGTGATGCTAGTAAGTATCCCTTGAAGCTTTGAAGATCTATTAGATGGACGAGGTCCATTCCTTGTTATATATAAAGTTTTGTCTTGTATTGTTTTGAAAGGACTTTGGCTATTATTCATGCAAACCCCTTTATTATTTATACCATTCACTGAGTATCCAAGCTCACCCTCTCTATATATATGTAGGTGATGAGCAGGAAGGCGGTGACGCCTAGATGTGATTCTGGAGCTTATTTTGGATTTTGATTATGTCGGCTTAACCTGTAATTACGTCGGCAGTCTTGAAAATTATGCTTCTCAAATTATAATACTTGTATGTTGCATGTGTCGGCTTGAGAAGCCTTTTGATCAAGATGTGTGTTTTGTATGCATGTTATGTCGGCAGTGAGGATGTCGGCAATCCTGAAGATTTTGCTTTTAGCTGTATTTCATGTATTTTGTTTATGTCGGCTTGTGAAGCCCTTTTGTAATATGTATTTTTGGTACTCCATTTTATTTGTATCTAAGTTGTAAAGCTATGTAAAGTTGTATGCCATTCCATCTAACTTATGCACTGCTCTTATGGACTAATCTAATTTGTATGTATCGCTTCCGTACTTGTAAGCCCCATATATTTATCCTCTGTTGTGTGTGGATTTTGAAAGATGGCCTTCGGTAATTTCGAATTACTGGCCATCACGGCTATAGCGATCCCGGTATTCCCTGTTGTTGTATAACTATAATCTGGACTCAGTTTCGTAGATTCGTTGTTGTCTTACCCTCATTTCTATCCCTTAATCTTTGTTTTAGAGTTTTGGGTTGTGTTGGGCAAGTTGGGAATTAGTTGGTTGTGTTTTAAAGCTTTGAAATTTTGCCCAGGTTTTGGTCTCTCCGCTCGAGCGGCAGTTTGGACGCTCGAGCGTGAATTTCCTTCTCTCAGCATTTTGGTCGTCTGCAGAAAATTCTGGGAGAGTGCACCCGGCGCTCGAGCGGATCTTTGGACGCTCGAGCGTGAACTTGTGTCTGTACGCTCGAGCGGGGTGTTGTACGCTCGAGCGGACCTGCTTTTATATCAGTTCGTGAAACCACCTTTTTGATCACTTTTTGATTTCCTTTCTCTCTCTTACTTTTTCAAAACCTCCATTGGAGAGCACCTCACTCTAAAACCGAACTTCTCTCTTAGGATTGATCTACCTAGAGTGTTTTCTTCACCTTGGGCCTTTGTAAGAAGTGTGTTGATCGTCGAGGGCTTTGTTGAGATCTGAGAAATTTGGGATTTGGAGCACTTCTGAGTTTTTACTCATCTTCTCCCTTGGAGCTCTGAATTTGAGGTAGGGATATCCTACTCCTCTCTATGGATTTTGTCTTTAAATTTTGGTAATTTGAGATGTTGGGGTTGGTTTGGTAATTTTGTGAAAGTTTGGGCCATTTGTGTTATTTTACAAAAGTTGGGGTTTTATTTGTAATAAACCTAGATGCATGTTTGGTATAGAGAAATGGAATAAATGTTGAATCATTGATGAAAATGGGACCTAAGGGTGGTAATGGTAATTATGGAAAATGACCTAATTACATTGTTTAATTAATTGAGATAATTAATTGTGGGAAATGAGGAAATGAAATGGAATTGCTGAGATTGGGAGTGCATGGGGTTAAAGGGTGTAGTTGAATTATTTATCACTCACCGAATTGAAATGTCGATTGAATATCCATTGTGCATTTATTTCCTGCTTAGAAATAATTGCTTTGGGCTACCGGTGGAGGGTAGTGTTGATTGTTGTAGACAATGCTTGATGATTAGGCAAACTAAAACAAATCAATTGGATGTGTCATAGAGCATGTCGGTTGATAGAATACATTAATTTTATGTATTGATTGATTGCATATGTGATTCTGTGTTTATATGCATTACTTGTGTATGGGAGGAGATAGGGGATGTACTCCACGGTTTAGGGGAAGATGGGGGATGTACCTCTAAACCGGTTAATGGTTTAGGGGAAGATGGGGGATGTACCTCTAAACCGGTTGTTGGAATGTTGATATAGCTCATATGCTTATCGGTTGAAGTGTTGATACAGCTCATATGCTTATCTATTGAAGTGTTGATACAGCTCATATGCTTATCTGTTGTAGTAGTGATATAGCTCATATGCTTATCTATTGAAAAGTTTGTTTGATTTGATATAGCACTAAAATGTATATCATCATTGTTTGCGAAGTATGGGAGTAGTTTATGTGTTATTGATACAACAAAATAATGTGTATCCACCTTGGATTTCGAAAGTGTTCTAGTGATGAACTATAATCTCATCAAATGTTCTGGCCAGAGTACTGAGCCTTGTTTTCAAACTCAAAGTTGAACAAAAACGAAAAGTGAATTGTAACATAGACTTGGCTGTCATGGAAACGTAGGGAGATGTAAATGGAAGTGTCAGTGTTGACCGTCTATCAGTTGCTAATCTTTTAGTCATTGTTCATGGTTGGTTTAGTGTATTTCTACTGGGCTGTGGCTCACCCTATATGGGAATATCATTTTCAGGTACAGGAAGCATGCCACCTCCAAGGACCTAGCTTGAAAGGCTAGAGGCGGACATAGTGTAGTTGTTTTACTTTTGATGTATTACATGTAACTTCAAGCCAAGGGCTTAATGTGTAAACGAGTTAGTACTCTTTTGTTGAAACCAAGTGTTAACTTGGAAAGCTGTAAGCCCGTAGGGCATTTTGTTTTTTTTTTTGATGTTAACATGTAATACTTATGTAATGAAACTCAATGAAATAAAGGAATGTGGTTAGTTTATATGTAAATGCTTGTCTTATCTGATAGGTTTAATGATGTTCTTTTGAGGGCGTTACAACGGCACCAAACTACTAGGGGCGGTTTGGGGTCGTGACATAGAATTTATTGAATAATTTACTGAGAATTTATAAAGTAATTTACTGAGAATTTACAGGAAATTCACTAATTAATGTTCGAATAATTTACTGAGAATTAACAAAGTAATTTACCAAGAATTTATACAGAATTTATTGAGAATTTTCTTAGAATTTATTGAAAATTTTCTGAGCAATTTATTAAATAATTTATTGAAAATTTACAGATAATTTACAAAGTAATTTATAGAGAATTTATTGAAAACTTAACGAGTAATTTATTGAGAATTTACTACAAATTTATGGAGTAATTTGCTAAATAATTTACTAAGAAATTACTTTGAATTTACCAAGAATTTATATAGAATTTTCTAAGAATTTATTGAGTAATTTACTCATAATTTACTGATTAATTCACACAAAAAAAAATTCTTGTAATTTTTTGTGAATTTACTCAGAATTTTCTGATAAATTACTAAGAATTTGCTGAATAATTTATAGAGAATTTTAAGTGTAATTTACTGAGAAATTTCCTGAGTAATTTAGTGAGAATTTACCACGTAATTTACAGAGAATTTACCGAGTAATTTACTGATAAATTACTGAATAATTCACTCATTAATTTACTTTTAATTTGCTGAGGATTTAAGGAGTAATTTATTGAGAATTTACTCAGTAATTTATTTAGAATTTATTAAATAATTTACTAAGAATTTACAGATAATTTACTGCGTTATTTTCTTCGAATTTACAAAGCAATTTTCTAATAATTTACTGAGTAATTTACTAAGTAATTGACTCAGAATTTTTTGAGAACTTATCGATAATTAACTGAGTAATTTACAGAGAATTTATTGAGAATTTACCGAGTAATTTACTGGGAATTTACCTAGTAATTTACAGATAAATTGAGTGAGTAATTTACCAAATAATTTACTAATTAATGTTCGAATAATTTACTGAGAATTAATAAAGTAATTCACGATTTTTTTTTTTTGATAATTTTATGAGTAATTTACCAAGAATTTACACAGAATTTATTGAGAATTTTCTTAGAATTTATTGAAAATTTTCTGAGCAATTTATTTACAATTTATTAAATAATTTACTGAAAATTTACAGATAATTTACAAAGTAATTTATAGAGAATTTATTGAAAAATTAACGTGTAATTTATTGAGAATTTACTATGAATTTATGGAGTAATTTGGTGAATAATTTACTAAGAAATTACTCTGAATTTACCAAGAATTTTCTGAGAAGTTATTGAGTAATTTACTCGTAATTTACTGATTAATTCACAAAAAAAATTCTTGTAATTTTTTTTGAATTTTCTCAGAATTTTATGATAAATTACAAAGAATTTGCCGAATAATTTATAGAGAATTTTACGTGTAATTTACTGAGAAATTTCCTGAGTAATTTACAGAGAATTTGCCAATAATTTGCTGAGTAATTTACAGAGAATTTATCGAGTAATATCCTGATAAGTTACTAAATAATTCACTCATTAATTTACTTGTAATTTAAGGAGGAATTTATTGAGAATTTACACAGTAATTTATTTAGAATTTATTAAATAATTTACTAAGAATTTACAGATAATTTACTGCGTTATTTTCTTAGAATTTACAGAGTAATTTTCTAATAATTTACTGAGTAATTTACTAAGTAATTGACACAGAATTTTTTGAGAACTTATCGATAATTAACTGAGTAATTTACAGAGAATTTATTGAGAATTTACCGAGTAATTTACTGGCAATTTACTTAGTAATTTACAGATAAATTTAGTGAGTAATTCACCGAATAATTTACTATGAAATTACTTAGTAATTTATTTAGAATTTACTCAGTAAATTACTAAGAGTTTAATGAGAATTTACTGAGAATTTGTTGAGTAATTTTCTAGGAACTTACCAATCATTTATGAAGCAATATACTGAGTAATTTATTGAGAATTTACTGTGAATTTAATGAGTAATTTAGTCATAATTTATTGAGAATTTTCTTAGAATTTATTGAGTAATTCACCGATAATTAACTAAGTAATTTATAGAGAATTTATTGAAAATTGAACGGATAATTTATTGAGAATTTATAGAGTAATTTGCTGAGTAATGTTTTAAAAAATTTCTGTGAATTTACCGAGTAATTTACCATGAATTTATACAAAATTTTCTGAGAATTTACTCATAATTTACTGAGTAATTCACAAATAAAATTTCTAATGATTTTCTAAGAATTTACACGGAATTTTCTAATAATTTACTAAGAATTTACTGAATAATTTTCTAAGAATTTTGCGTGTAATTTATTGAAAATTTTACTGAGTAATTTAATGAGAATTTACTGAGTAATTTACTAAGAATCTACCGATAATTTACTGAGTAATTTATTGAGAATTTACTAAGAAATTTACTGATAAATTGTTAAGTTCTTCACTGGGTAATTTAGTTGGAAATTACTAAATAATTTATTGAGAATTTACTAAGTAAGTTACTAAGAATTTATTGATAATTTACTTAGACTTTATGGATTAATTTACTGAGAATTTACTAAGTAATTTACTTAGAATTTATTGAATAATTTATTGAGAATTTATAAAGTAATTTACTGAGAATTTACAGGAAATTCACGAATTAATGTTCGAATAATTTACTGAGAATTAACAAAGTAATTCACGAATTTTTTTTTGAGTAACTTACCAAGAATTTACACAGAATTTATTGAGAATTTTCTTAGAATTTATTGAAAATTTTCTGAGCAATTTATTTACAATTTATTAAATAATTTACTGAAAATTTACAGATAATTTATAAAGTAATTTATAGAAAATTTATTGAAAACTTAACGTGTAATTTATTGAGAATTTACTACGAATTTATGGAGTAATTTGGTGAATAATTTACTAAGAAATTACTCTGAATTTACCAAGAATTTTCAGAGAAGTTATTGAGTAATTTACTCATAATTTACTGATTATAGCGATCCCGGGTTTACCCTTGTTGTATAGTGATCCGGACATGTGTCCGTGGATGTTGGTAGTTGTATATTATCTTGTTTACATCCTTTCTTACTTTGTATTTGAGTTATAGGATGTGTTGAGCGGGTTTGTTACAGGTTGGTTGAGTTTAGAAACCAAAACTAGTTGCCCAGATTTTTGGCCTGTCCGCTCGAGCGGAGGTGTTGGCGCTCGAGCGGGGAATACATCCATCCAGTATCTTGTTGTGCAGTGTTGTGAGCTCGAGCGTAGGGTTGGGAGCTCGAGCGTAGGTCTGTTTCTGCAAAAGTGCTGAGCGAGTGCATTCTGCGCTCGAGCGGGAGGTTGGCCGCTCGAGCGTAAGTCTGTGAGTGGCCGCTCGAGCGGGGTGTTTTACGCTCGAGCGGAGACCTGGGTTAAAGACCCGAAGTTGTGACTTTCCAAATCACTTTTTGCTTTCTCTTCTCTCTCTTACTTTTCCAAAATCACCATTGTTGAGCCTCTCACTCTAGACTCTACCTTCTCTCTAGGTTTTGATCTAGTAGGAGTGATTTACTCACCTTTGGCCTTTACAAAAAAGTTGTTGATCGTCGAGGGCTTCATTTTAATCTGAAAATCTCGGGTTTTGGAGCACGTTGGGTTTTGTCGTCTTCTCCTTTGGGACTCCGAATTTGAGGTAGGGATATCCTACTCCTCTCCATGGGTTTTGTCTTTAAATTTTGGTATTTTGAGATGTTGGGCTTGGTTTGGTAATTTTGTGAAAGTTTGGGGCTTTTGTGCAATTATACAAAAGTTGGGGTTTTATTCATAATAAACCTAGATGCATGTTTAGCATGAAAAAAAATGGAATGATTGCTGAATCATTGAAGAAAATGGGACCTAAGGGTTGAAATGGTAATTATGGAAAATGGTCTAATTGCATTGTTTAATTAATTGGGATAATTAATTGATGAGAAATGAGGACATGAAATGTTGATTGAATATCCATTTGTGCATTTATTTTCTGTTTTAGAAATAACTGCTTTGGGCTATCGGTGGAGGATAGTCGTGATTGTTGTAGACAATGTATGTTGATTAGGCAAACTGAAACTAATCAATGGAATGTGTTATGAAACTTGACAGTTGCTAGAATACATTAATTGTTTGTATTGTGTGATTGTATATAGAACCAATGTGTTTATATACGTTGTGTGTAGAGGAGGAGATAGGGGATGTACTCCGCGGTTTAGGGGAAGATAGGGGATGGACCTCTAAACCGGATAGGTATTTGGAGGAGATAGGGGATGTACTCCGTAGACAGAGCTCATATGCTTGTCTAGAGAAGTGAAGATAGAGCTCATATGCTTATCTTTGTGAAGTGAAGTGTGGATACAGCTTGTATGCTTATCTGTGGATATTGTTGATATACATATCTGTTGTAGAGTGTGGATACAGCTTGTATGCTTATCTGTGGATATTGTTGATATACATATCTGTTGAGAATGTGGATATAGCTTTTATGCTTATCTGAATGTGAGATATAGTTTTTATACATATCTGTGGAAATGATGATAGAGCTAGCATGCTTATCTGTTGAAAAAGGGAAAATGAAAAGTAATTGGGACTTGTAAGTCGTTGACATAAATATGTAATTTATGTGATTGAATCAGTGTTGACCAACTATCAATTGCTAATGTTTTAGTCATTGTCCATGGTTGGTTTAGTGTATTTCTACTGGGCTGTGGCTCACCCTATATGGGAATATCATTTTCAGGTGCAGGAAGCATGCCACCTCCAAGGACATAGCTGGGAGGCTAGTGGCGGGCATAGTTTTGTCGTTTTACTTTTGATGTATTACATGTAATTTCAAGCCAAGGGCTTAATGTGTAAACGAGTTAGAACTCTTTGTTGTAACCAAGTGTTAACTTGGAAAGCTGTAAGCCCGTAGGGCATTTTGTTATGAGGTTAACATGTAATACTTATGTAATGGAACTCTAATGAATGAAAGAATGTGGTTAGTTTATATGCAAATGCATGTCTTATCTGATGGGTTTATTGTTATTATTTTGAGGGCGTTACAACTTGGTATCAGAGCGTATCGGGTTCGAATACTTTGGGTACGTGGGAAGTGATTAGGATCACAATGGGTTTGTCTCGCTTGATAGAGACTTAGATGTGGTATCATAGGCTATGTGCTTAATTGATAACATGCTTATGTGACTATGTGGGTATGGGATTTAATTTCTAGGATGTTGATTGGATCCTTGAGTTTCTGGGAGTCTTGTTGGAAAAGCACTTGATCAATGCTGTTTCTAACCGGAACTCTAGTAACGTCTCGGGACTATCATTATCCAGAAATGAAGTTCGTAAGTGCTTATGTGTTTATGTGCTTATGTGGAGTGAATTACACTTGTCCACGCATTAGGACGTGAGTGTTTAGTTTCGGCACACCTATGAATGTGCTAACGTTCTGTGCTACCTTTATTAGGATGTCAGGACGAGGAAGAGGTGCTAGGCGTGGTAGACCTGCAAGGCAGGAAGTACCGTTACAGGGTGAGATTCCGGTTGTGCAGGAGGGAGTTGGGCAGGCCAATGTGGCCGAGCCAGTGGGTCAGCAGGCTATGGGTGCCTTGGCCAGAGAGATAGCAGGAGCTTTGGGTATTCTTAGAGCTGGGAATCAGGTAGCTGAGGCAGGGCCTTCTTTCTTGAAGAGGGAGTTCTTCCGGTGTAATCCGGACGAGTTTATCGGGGATCCTAAAGAGCCGCTTAAGGCAGATGAATGGCTCGAACAGACAACGAAGACGTTTGAGATGCTTGGCATCGAGGACGGAGCACTGAAAGTGACCTTGGCATCCTTCCAACTGAAGGGAGATGCGGGTCAATGGTGGAAGTACGAGAAAGCTCGTGTTGGTGGTACTTGGGAGGCGTTTATAAATGCTTTTCAGGAGAGGTTTTTGTCTGCAGTAGCAAGGGAGAAGCTGAGGGATCAGTTTAGCCGGCTTAATCAGCAGGGCTTGTCAGTGGCCGAGTTTGAGGCTACTTTTACCAGTCTGTCTAGGTTTGCACCTGAACTGGTGGCGTCTGAGGAACGCCGTTGCTATGAGTTTGAGCGGAAGTTGAGGCGGGGCCTCAAGTTGAGAGTTGGTGGGTCTTATATTCGAGAGTATAGACACCTAGTGGATGCTGCAGCTCATATGGAGCTTATGATGCAGGAGGAGGATGAGGGTCAGAGAGGCTCCAAGAGGAGCCAGGATAGTCAGAGTGATGGCAGGAGGCAGAGGGGTTCTAACCCTCAGCAGTCTCAGGGTGCAGTCTCTAGATCGACCTTTCCAGTGCCTAGTGTAGGCTCGGGGAGAGGCAGTCCGGGAGAATTCACTTGTTACAAGTGTGGCCAGCTGGGTCACAAGGTTTCTGTTTGCCCGCAGAAGGGTGGGGGTCAGAAAGCTGCTTCTTCTTCAACTAGACCGCCGAGTCAGAGTTTGGGCAGGGGGCAGCTCTTGATTTGTTATCAGTGTGGACAACCTGGGCACATGAAGCGGTTTTGCCCACAGTTGAGTGCCACTTCGGGAGCGTCTGGTCCTAGGCAGACGCAGGGTTTTCAGCCAGCTCAGTCTGTGCAGGCCTCGAGGGCCAATCCGGGAGCTTCGTCATCCCAGTCTGTGCAGCAGTCTTTTGCTCCGAGAGGTGAGCAGGTAGACCAGGGGCCTACGGGGCACGTGTATGCTGTTACCGCGCAGGATTTAGTACCAGCTCCATCAGTAGTGAGAGGTACTTTTCTGTTTTGCAACTCGGTTGCTAATGTGTTGATAGACACGGGTGCATCTCATTCTTTTGTATCTGCTGCATTTGCATCTGTTTTGGAATTGGAGTTAGCACAGTTAGCATCTCCTATTTGTGTGGTATCGCCTTTGGGCGGTGAGTTGATTCTGAAACAGGGTGTTAGAGGATGTGATATTGAGGTCGCCGATTATAGGCTTCCTTTTCCGTTTGTTGTCATGCCCATGAAGGGTTTTGATGTTATTTTGGGTATGGACTGGTTATCGTCATACCGGGCTGTTATTGATTGCTACCGCCAGAGGGTTACATTGTGTACCTTGAGCGGGGAGTGGTTCCATTTCTTGGGAGACCGGGTTGGTGGTGTTTTGCCACCGGGGTATGATTCGCGAGGGCGAAGTGAGCTTAGTAGTCTACTTGCTAGCTTTGAGAGTGGTGAGAGTGGTGAGACCCAGCATGTATTGCCGAGGGTGGTTTGTGAGTATTCGGATGTCTTTCCCGAAGATCTTGTTAGTTTGCCACCTCACCGAGAGATAGAGTTCTCTATTGATTTAGTGCCTGGTACGGCGCCGATTTCTATGGCACCTTACCGTTTTGCTCCAGCAGAGTTGGTTGAGTTGAAAGTTCAGCTCCAGGAATTGCTAGATAAGGGCTTTGTTCGCCCTAGTGTTTCACCGTGGGGAGCACCGGCCCTCTTTGTTAAAAAGAAAGATGGTGCCTTGAGATTGTGTATTGACTATCGAAAGTTGAATCGGGCTACGGTTAAGAATAAGTATCCTATGCCCCGTATAGATGATTTGTTTGACCAGTTGAAGGGTTCCCGTTGTTTCTCTAAGATAGACTTGAGATCGGGTTACCATCAGTTGAGGGTCAGGGAGGAAGATATTCCGAAGACGGCATTCCGTACGCGGTATGGCCATTATGAGTTTCTGGTGATGCCATTTGGGCTTACCAATGCACCGGCAGTCTTTATGGACTTGATGAACCGGATTTTCCGGGAGTTCTTAGACCGCTTTGTGGTTGTTTTTGTGGACGATATCCTTATCTATTCGTCATCTAAGGAGGAGCACGAGGAACACTTGAGAGTGGTGCTTGAGTTACTTAGAGCTCATAGGCTGTATGCCAAGTTCGGGAAGTGTGAATTCTGGCTGAGGGAAGTCAAATTCTTAGGCCACGTGGTATCCGGGGAAGGGGTGTCTGTTGATACGTCCAAGGTTGAGGCAGTGCAAGGTTGGGCACAGCCTAAGAGTGTGTTTGAGATCCGCAGTTTTCTGGGATTAGCTGGGTATTATCGTCGGTTTGTGAAAGATTTCTCCAGGTTAGCGTCACCGTTGACTAGACTGACTCGGAAGGGAGTCAAGTTTGTGTGGAGTGAGACTTGTGAAAAGTCGTTCCAAGAGCTGAAAGTTAGATTGACCACCGCTCCGGTGTTGATTATTCCGGAGAGAGGGTTGGGTTATGCGGTTTATTGTGATGCCTCACGAGAGGGTTTGGGTTGTGTGTTGATGCAAGAGGGAAAAGTGGTAGCTTATGGATCACGTCAGTTGAAAATACACGAGAAGAATTACCCCACACACGACCTAGAGTTAGCAGCTGTGATCTTTGCCTTGAAAATCTGGAGGCACTACCTTTATGGTGAGAGGTTCGAGGTATTCTCGGATCATAAGAGTTTGAAGTATCTGTTTACACAGAGAGACTTGAATATGAGGCAGAGGAGGTGGATGGAGTTCATCGAGGATTATGATTTTGAGTTGCATTATCATCCGGGAAAGGCCAATGTTGTGGCCGATGCCCTTAGTAGGAAGACCATTAGTGATGTAGCTTGTATAGCCATCCGGGAATGGGAGATGTTGGGAGCACTTGGCGAGTTTGATTTGCTACTGGGCGAATCTGTCGAGGCTGCGGCCTTGTTTTCTGTTGTTGCGCAGCCTACACTTATGATTAGAGTGTTAGAGGCACAGAGAGGTGACCTTGAGGTAGAATCCCTCCGAGAGAAGATCTCTAGTGGGAAAGTTGAGAAGGGTTTGACGGTGTATCCCGACCTGAGTGTGAGATACCGAGACCGTTTGTTTGTACCGGAGGCTTGCCGAGAGGAAGTACTCCGAGAGTTTCACCATTCGCGCCTTGCGGTGCATCCGGGAGGTACTAAGATGTATCAGGATTTGGGTCGCCAGTTTTGGTGGCGGGGTATGAAGAGAGATGTGGCTGTTTTCGTATCGAAGTGCCTTACTTGCCAGCAAGTGAAGGCCGAGCATCAGAGGCCAGCGGGTTTGTTGCAACCCTTGCCTATTGCCGAGTGGAAGTGGGAGCATGTCACTATGGACTTCGTTGTAGGTCTTCCGAGGACTCAGCGGGGTAGTGATGCTATTTGGGTGGTTGTAGACCGGTTGACTAAGTCGGCGCACTTTATTCCTATGCGCGTGAGAGATTCGGTAGATCATCTTGCCGATTTGTATATTCGGGACGTAGTGAGATTGCACGGGGTCCCAGTGACGATCGTCTCAGATAGAGATCCTCGTTTTACTGCTAGGTTGTGGCAGAGTTTGCAGAGTGCCTTGGGCACTAAGTTGACCTTTAGTACGGCTTATCATCCTCAGACTGACGGGCAGTCCGAGCGTACTATTCAGATCCTCGAGGATATGCTTCGGGGTTGTGTCCTGGACTTCAGTGGGACGTGGGAGAGGCACTTGCCATTGGTAGAGTTTGCCTACAACAACAGTTTTCAGTCTAGCATCGGTATGGCACCGTTTGAGGCCTTGTATGGCCGACCGTGTAGGTCTCCAGTTTGTTGGGCCGAGGTGGGTGATGCACCTTTGTTGGGTCCGGAGTTGGTTAGGGAGACGACGGAGAAGGTTGAGCTTATCCGTAGGAGGCTTGTTACAGCCCAGAGTCGGCAGAAATCTTATGCTGACCGTAGGAGGAGGCCTTTGGCGTTTGAGGTAGGTGATCATGTCTTTCTGAAGATATCACCTAGGCGAGGCCTGATGAGGTTTGGGAAGAGTGGGAAGTTGTCCCCTCGGTTTATTGGTCCTTTTGAGATCCTTGAGAGGATAGGTGAGGTTGCTTATCGGTTAGCCTTACCGCCGCAGTTGTCCGGGGTACATGACGTGTTTCATGTGAGTATGCTTCGGAAGTATGAGCCAGATCCATCACATGTGTTGGATTGGACCGATTTAGAGGTAGATGAGGATGCCTCGTATGAGGAGAGACCGGTTCGGGTCTTGGATAGGCGGGATCAGGTCCTGCGTGGTAAGACCATTCCTTTGGTGAAAGTCTTGTGGAAACATCACGGAGTGGAAGAAGCCACTTGGGAACGTGAGTTGGAAGTCCGAGAGAAATATCCGGACTTGTTTGTTGATATGTAATCTTGTATTTAAATTTTACATTTCGTTGAACTTAAGAGCTTTTATATATGTCTTAAGTTGTAAAACATTGAAAATGTTTTGGTTATTGGAAATATGTTTTGGGAACTTGCCTCATATGGAAGTTGAATATAACATTATATATGTTGATTATATTGTTGAAATTGGAAAGTTAATGCATAATGTTGATGCATGTTGAAGGTACATATGTTATGTACATATTGTGATATGCCTCTTGTTAAATGGAGGGGGTGACCGGTAATGGGTCGGATTGTTGAATGTTAAAGTGTAACATTGTTTAAAATAGAGGAAAACTTGTTTTTGAAAACTTGTGTTTAATTTCGGGGACGAAATTCTTTAAGGGGGGGAGGTTATAGCGATCCCGGGTTTACCCTTGTTGTATAGTGATCCGGACATGTGTCCGTGGATGTTGGTAGTTGTATATTATCTTGTTTACATCCTTTCTTACTTTGTATTTGAGTTATAGGATGTGTTGAGCGGGTTTGTTACAGGTTGGTTGAGTTTAGAAACCAAAACTAGTTGCCCAGATTTTTGGCCTGTCCGCTCGAGCGGAGGTGTTGGCGCTCGAGCGGGGAATACATCCATCCAGTATCTTGTTGTGCAGTGTTGTGAGCTCGAGCGTAGGGTTGGGAGCTCGAGCGTAGGTCTGTTTCTGCAAAAGTGCTGAGCGAGTGCATTCTGCGCTCGAGCGGGAGGTTGGCCGCTCGAGCGTAAGTCTGTGAGTGGCCGCTCGAGCGGGGTGTTTTACGCTCGAGCGGAGACCTGGGTTAAAGACCCGAAGTTGTGACTTTCCAAATCACTTTTTGCTTTCTCTTCTCTCTCTTACTTTTCCAAAATCACCATTGTTGAGCCTCTCACTCTAGACTCTACCTTCTCTCTAGGTTTTGATCTAGTAGGAGTGATTTACTCACCTTTGGCCTTTACAAAAAAGTTGTTGATCGTCGAGGGCTTCATTTTAATCTGAAAATCTCGGGTTTTGGAGCACGTTGGGTTTTGTCGTCTTCTCCTTTGGGACTCCGAATTTGAGGTAGGGATATCCTACTCCTCTCCATGGGTTTTGTCTTTAAATTTTGGTATTTTGAGATGTTGGGCTTGGTTTGGTAATTTTGTGAAAGTTTGGGGCTTTTGTGCAATTATACAAAAGTTGGGGTTTTATTCATAATAAACCTAGATGCATGTTTAGCATGAAAAAAAATGGAATGATTGCTGAATCATTGAAGAAAATGGGACCTAAGGGTTGAAATGGTAATTATGGAAAATGGTCTAATTGCATTGTTTAATTAATTGGGATAATTAATTGATGAGAAATGAGGACATGAAATGTTGATTGAATATCCATTTGTGCATTTATTTTCTGTTTTAGAAATAACTGCTTTGGGCTATCGGTGGAGGATAGTCGTGATTGTTGTAGACAATGTATGTTGATTAGGCAAACTGAAACTAATCAATGGAATGTGTTATGAAACTTGACAGTTGCTAGAATACATTAATTGTTTGTATTGTGTGATTGTATATAGAACCAATGTGTTTATATACGTTGTGTGTAGAGGAGGAGATAGGGGATGTACTCCGCGGTTTAGGGGAAGATAGGGGATGGACCTCTAAACCGGATAGGTATTTGGAGGAGATAGGGGATGTACTCCGTAGACAGAGCTCATATGCTTGTCTAGAGAAGTGAAGATAGAGCTCATATGCTTATCTTTGTGAAGTGAAGTGTGGATACAGCTTGTATGCTTATCTGTGGATATTGTTGATATACATATCTGTTGTAGAGTGTGGATACAGCTTGTATGCTTATCTGTGGATATTGTTGATATACATATCTGTTGAGAATGTGGATATAGGTTTTATGCTTATCTGAATGTGAGATATAGTTTTTATACATATCTGTGGAAATGATGATAGAGCTAGCATGCTTATCTGTTGAAAAAGGGAAAATGAAAAGTAATTGGGACTTGTAAGTCGTTGACATAAATATGTAATTTATGTGATTGAATCAGTGTTGACCAACTATCAATTGCTAATGTTTTAGTCATTGTCCATGGTTGGTTTAGTGTATTTCTACTGGGCTGTGGCTCACCCTATATGGGAATATCATTTTCAGGTGCAGGAAGCATGCCACCTCCAAGGACATAGCTGGGAGGCTAGTGGCGGGCATAGTTTTGTCGTTTTACTTTTGATGTATTACATGTAATTTCAAGCCAAGGGCTTAATGTGTAAACGAGTTAGAACTCTTTGTTGTAACCAAGTGTTAACTTGGAAAGCTGTAAGCCCGTAGGGCATTTTGTTATGAGGTTAACATGTAATACTTATGTAATGGAACTCTAATGAATGAAAGAATGTGGTTAGTTTATATGCAAATGCATGTCTTATCTGATGGGTTTATTGTTATTATTTTGAGGGCGTTACACTGATTAATTCACAAAAAAAAATTCTTGTAATTTTTTGTGAATTTTCTCAGAATTTTCTGATAAATTACTAAGAATTTGCCGAATAATTTATAGAGAATTTTACGTGTAATTTACTGAGAAATTTCCTTTGTAATTTAGTGAGTAAATTACAGAGAATTTGCCAATAATTTGCTGAGTAATTTACAAAGAATTTATCGAGTAATATACTGATAAATTACTGAATAATTCACTCATTAATTTACTTGTAATTTAAGGAGGAATTTATTGAGAATTTACTCAGTAATTTATTTAGAATTTATTAAATAATTTACTAAGAATTTACAGATAATTTACTGCGTTATTTTCTTGGAATTTACAGAGTAATTTTCTAATAATTTACTGAGTAATTTACTAAGTAATTGACTCAGAATTTTTTGAGAACTTATCGATAATTAACTGAGTAATTTATTGAGAATTTATTGAGAATTTACCGAGTAATTTACTGGCAATTTACTTAGTAATTTACAGATAAATTTAGTGAGTAATTCACCGAATAATTTACTATGAATTTACTTAGTAATTTATTTAGAATTTACTGAGAATTTGTTGAGTAATTTTCTAGGAACTTACCAATCATTTACGAAGCAATTTACTGAGTAATTTATTGAGAATTTACTAAGAAATATACTGATAAATTGTTAAGTTCTTCACTGGGTAATTTAGTTGGAAATTACTAAATAATTTATTGAGAATTTACTAAGTAAGTTACTAAGAATTTATTGATAATTTACTTAGACTTTATGGATTAATTTGTTGAGAATTTACTAAGTAATTTACTTAGAATTTATTGAATAATTTATTGAGAATTTATAAAGTAATTTACTGAGAATTTACAAGAAATTCACTAATTAATGTTCGAATAATTTACTGAGAATTAACAAAGTAATTCACGAATTTTTTTTTTGAGTAACTTACAAAGAATTTACACAGAATTTATTGAGAATTTTCTTAGAATTTAGTCAAAATTTTCTGAGCAATTTATTAAATAATTTACTGAAAACTTACACATAATTTACAAAGTAATTTATAGAAAATTTATTGAAAACTTAACGTGTAATTTATTGAGAATTTACTACGAATTTATGGAGTAATTTGGTGAATAATTTACTAAGAAATTACTCTGAATTTACCAAGAATTTTCTGAGAAGTTATTGAGTAGTTTACTTATAATTTACTGATTAATTCACAAAAAAAATTCTTGTAATTTTTTGTGAATTTTCTCAGAATTTTCTGATAAATTACTAAGAATTTGCCGAATAATTTATAGAGAAATTTACGTGTAATTTACTGAGAAATTTCCTGAGTAATTTACAGAGAATTTGCCAATAATTTGCTGGGTAATTTACAGAGAATTTATCGAGTAATATACTGATAAATTATTGAATAATTCACTCATTAATTTACTTGTAATTTAAGGAGGAATTTATTGAGAATTTACTCAGTAATTTATTTAGAATTTATTAAATAATTTACTAAGAATTTACAGATAATTTACTGCGTTATTTTCTTGGAATTTACAGGGTAATTTTCTAATAATTTACTGAGTAATTTACTAAGTAATTGACTCAGAATTTTTTGAGAACTTATCGATAATTAACTGAGTAATTTATTGAGAATTTACCGAGTAATTTACTGGCAATTTACTTAGTACTTTACAGATAAATTTAGTGAGTAATTCACCGAATAATTTACTATGAATTTACTTAGTAATTTATTTAGAATTTACTCAGTAAATTACTAAGAGTTTATTGGGAATTTACTGAGAATTTGTTGAGTAATTTTCTAGGAACTTACCAATCATTTATGTAGCAATTTACTGAGTAATTTATTGAGAATTTACTGTGAATTTAATGAGTAATTTAGTCATAATTTATTGAGAATTTTCTTAGAATTTATTGAGTAATTCACCGATAATTAACTGAGTAATTTATAGAGAATTTATAGAAAATTTAACGGATAATTTATTGAGAATTTACAGAGTAATTTGCTGAGTAATGTTTTAAAAAAATTCTGTGAATTTACTGAGTAATTTACCAAGAATTTATACAAAATTTTCCGAGAATTTACTCATAATTTACTGAGTAATTCACAAATAAAATTTCTAATGATTTTCTAAGAATTTACACGGAATTTTCTAATAATTTACTAAGAATTTACTGAATAATTTTCTGAGAATTTTACTGAGTAATTTAATGAGAATTTACTGAGTAATTTACTAAGAATCTACCGATAATTTACTGAGTAATTTATTGAGAATTTACTAAGAAATATACTGATAAATTGTTATGTTCTTCACTGGGTAATTTAGTTGGAAATTACTAAATAATTTATTGAGAATTTACTAAGTAAGTTACTAAGAATTTATTGATAATTTACTTAGACTTTATGGATTAATTTATTGAGAATTTACTAAGTAATTTACTTAGAATTTATTGAGAATTTATAAAGTAATTTACTGAGAATTTACAGGAAATTCACTAATTAATGTTCGAATAATTTACTGAGAATTAACAAAGTAATTCACGAATTTTTTTTTGAGTAACTTACAAAAAATTTACACAGAATTTATTGAGAATTTTCTTAGAATTTATTCAAAATTTTCTGAGCAATTTATTAAATAATTTACTGAAAATTTACACATAATTTACAAAGTAATTTATAGAAAATTTATTGAAAACTTAACGTGTAATTTATTGAGAATTTACTACGAATTTATGGAGTAATTTGGTGAATAATTTACTAAGAAATTACTCTGAATTTACCAAGAATTTTCTGAGAAGTTATTGAGTAGTTTACTTATAATTTACTGATTAATTCACAAAAAAAATTCTTGTAATTTTTTGTGAATTTTCTCAGAATTTTCTGATAAATTACTAAGAATTTGCCGAATAATTTATAGAGAATTTTACGTGTAATTTACTGAGAAATTTCCTGAGTAATTTACAGAGAATTTGCCAATAATTTGCTGAGTAATTTACAGAGAATTTATCGAGTAATATACTGATAAATTACTGAATAATTCACTCATTAATTTACTTGTAATTTAAGGAGGAATTTATTGAGAATTTACTCAGTAATTTATTTAGAATTTATTAAATAATTTACTAAGAATTTACAGATAATTTACTGCGTTATTTTCTTGGAATTTACAAGGTAATTTTCTAATAATTTACTGAGTAATTTACTAAGTAATTGACTCAGAATTTTTTGAGAACTTATCGATAATTAACTGAGTAATTTACAGAGAATTTATTGAGAATTTACCGAGTAATTTACTGGCAATTTACTTAGTACTTTACAGATAAATTTAGTGAGTAATTCACCGAATAATTTACTATGAATTTACTTAGTAATTTATTTAGAATTTACTCAGTAAATTACTAAGAGTTTATTGGGAATTTACTGAGAATTTGTTGAGTAATTTTCTAGGAACTTACCAATCATTTATGTAGCAATTTACTGAGTAATTTATTGAGAATTTACTGTGAATTTAATGAGTAATTTAGTCATAATTTATTGAGAATTTTCTTAGAATTTATTGAGTAATTCACCGATAATTAACTGAGTAATTTATAGAGAATTTATAGAAAATTTAACGGATAATTTATTGAGAATTTACAGAGTAATTTGCTGAGTAATGTTTTAAAAAAATTCTGTGAATTTACTGAGTAATTTACCAAGAATTTATACAAAATTTTCCGAGAATTTACTCATAATTTACTGAGTAATTCACAAATAAAATTTCTAATGATTTTCTAAGAATTTACACGGAATTTTCTAATAATTTACTAAGAATTTACTGAATAATTTTCTGAGAATTTTACTGAGTAATTTAATGAGAATTTACTGAGTAATTTACTAAGAATCTACCGATAATTTACTGAGTAATTTATTGAGAATTTACTAAGAAATATACTGATAAATTGTTAAGTTCTTCACTGGGTAATTTAGTTGGAAATTACTAAATAATTTATTGAGAATTTACTAAGTAAGTTAATAAGAATTTATTGATAATTTACTTAGACTTTATGGATTAATTTATTGAGAATTTACTAAGTAATTTACTTAGAATTTATTGAATAATTTATTGAGAATTTATAAAGTAATTTACTGAGAATTTACAGGAAATTCACTAATTAATGTTCGAATAATTTACTGAGAATTAACAAAGTAATTCACGAAATTTTTTTTTTTTTGAGTAACTTACAAAGAATTTACACAGAATTTATTGAGAATTTTCTTAGAATTTATTCAAAATTTTCTGAGCAATTTATTAAATAATTTACTGAAAATTTACACATAATTTACAAAGTAATTTATAGAAAATTTATTGAAAACTTAACGTGTAATTTATTGAGAATTTACTACGAATTTATGGAGTAATTTGGTGAATAATTTACTAAGAAATTACTCTGAATTTACCCAGAATTTTCTGAGAAGTTATTGAGTAGTTTACTTATAATTTACTGATTAATTCACAAAAAAAATTCTTGTAATTTTTTGTGAATTTTCTCAGAATTTTCTGATAAATTACTAAGAATTTGCCGAATAATTTATAGAGAATTTTACGTGTAATTTACTGAGAAATTTCCTGAGTAATTTACAGAGAATTTGCCAATAATTTGCTGAGTAATTTACAGAGAATTTATCGAGTAGTATACTGATAAATTACTGAATAATTCACTCATTAATTTACTTGTAATTTAAGGAGGAATTTATTGAGAATTTACTCAGTAATTTATTTAGAATTTATTAAATAATTTACTAAGAATTTACAGATAATTTACTGCGTTATTTTCTTGGAATTTACAGGGTAATTTTCTAATAATTTACGGAGTAATTTACTAAGTAATTGACTCAGAATTTTTTGAGAACTTATCGATAATTAACTGAGTAATTTACAGAGAATTTACCGAGTAATTTACTGGCAATTTACTTAGTACTTTACAGATAAATTTAGTGAGTAATTCACCGAATAATTTACTATGAATTTACTTAGTAATTTATTTAGAATTTACTCAGTAAATTACTAAGAGTTTATTGGGAATTTACTGAGAATTTGTTGAGTAATTTTCTAGGAACTTACCAATCATTTATGTAGCAATTTACTGAGTAATTTATTGAGAATTTACTGTGAATTTAATGAGTAATTTAGTCATAATTTATTGAGAATTTTCTTAGAATTTATTGAGTAATTCACCGATAATTAACTGAGTAATTTATAGAGAATTTATAGAAAATTTAACGGATAATTTATTGAGAATTTACAGAGTAATTTGCTGAGTAATGTTTTAAAAAAATTCTGTGAATTTACTGAGTAATTTACCAAGAATTTATACAAAATTTTCCGAGAATTTACTCATAATTTACTGAGTAATTCACAAATAAAATTTCTAATGATTTTCTAAGAATTTACACGGAATTTTCTAATAATTTACTAAGAATTTACTGAATAATTTTCTGAGAATTTTACTGAGTAATTTAATGAGAATTTACTGAGTAATTTACTAAGAATCTACCGATAATTTACTGAGTAATTTATTGAGAATTTACTAAGAAATATACTGATAAATTGTTATGTTCTTCACTGGGTAATTTAGTTGGAAATTACTAAATAATTTATTGAGAATTTACTAAGTAAGTTACTAAGAATTTATTGATAATTTACTTAGACTTTATGGATTAATTTATTGAGAATTTACTAAGTAATTTACTTAGAATTTATTGAGAATTTATAAAGTAATTTACTGAGAATTTAAAGGAAATTCACTAATTAATGTTCGAATAATTTACTGAGAATTAACAAAGTAATTCACGAATTTTTTTTTGAGTAACTTACAAAAAATTTACACAGAATTTATTGAGAATTTTCTTAGAATTTATTCAAAATTTTCTGAGCAATTTATTAAATAATTTACTGAAAATTTACACATAATTTACAAAGTAATTTATAGAAAATTTATTGAAAACTTAACGTGTAATTTATTGAGAATTTACTACGAATTTATGGAGTAATTTGGTGAATAATTTACTAAGAAATTACTCTGAATTTACCAAGAATTTTCTGAGAAGTTATTGAGTAGTTTACTTATAATTTACTGATTAATTCACAAAAAAAATTCTTCTAATTTTTTGTGAATTTTCTCAGAATTTTCTGATAAATTACTAAGAATTTGCCGAATAATTTATAGAGAATTTTACGTGTAATTTACTGAGAAATTTCCTGAGTAATTTACAGAGAATTTGCCAATAATTTGCTGAGTAATTTACAGAGAATTTATCGAGTAATATACTGATAAATTACTGAATAATTCACTCATTAATTTACTTGTAATTTAAGGAGGAATTTATTGAGAATTTACTCAGTAATTTATTTAGAATTTATTAAATAATTTACTAAGAATTTACAGATAATTTACTGCGTTATTTTCTTGGAATTTACAAGGTAATTTTCTAATAATTTACTGAGTAATTTACTAAGTAATTGACTCAGAATTTTTTGAGAACTTATCGATAATTAACTGAGTAATTTACAGAGAATTTATTGAGAATTTACCGAGTAATTTACTGGCAATTTACTTAGTACTTTACAGATAAATTTAGTGAGTAATTCACCGAATAATTTACTATGAATTTACTTAGTAATTTATTTAGAATTTACTCAGTAAATTACTAAGAGTTTATTGGGAATTTACTGAGAATTTGTTGAGTAATTTTCTAGGAACTTACCAATCATTTATGTAGCAATTTACTGAGTAATTTATTGAGAATTTACTGTGAATTTAATGAGTAATTTAGTCATAATTTATTGAGAATTTTCTTAGAATTTATTGAGTAATTCACCGATAATTAACTGAGTAATTTATAGAGAATTTATAGAAAATTTAACGGATAATTTATTGAGAATTTACAGAGTAATTTGCTGAGTAATGTTTTAAAAAAATTCTGTGAATTTACTGAGTAATTTACCAAGAATTTATACAAAATTTTCCGAGAATTTACTCATAATTTACTGAGTAATTCACAAATAAAATTTCTAATGATTTTCTAAGAATTTACACGGAATTTTCTAATAATTTACTAAGAATTTACTGAATAATTTTCTGAGAATTTTACTGAGTAATTTAATGAGAATTTACTGAGTAATTTACTAAGAATCTACCGATAATTTACTGAGTAATTTATTGAGAATTTACTAAGAAATATACTGATAAATTGTTAAGTTCTTCACTGGGTAATTTAGTTGGAAATTACTAAATAATTTATTGAGAATTTACTAAGTAAGTTAATAAGAATTTATTGATAATTTACTTAGACTTTATGGATTAATTTATTGAGAATTTACTAAGTAATTTACTTAGAATTTATTGAATAATTTATTGAGAATTTATAAAGTAATTTACTGAGAATTTACAGGAAATTCACTAATTAATGTTCGAATAATTTACTGAGAATTAACAAAGTAATTCACGAAATTTTTTTTTTTTGAGTAACTTACAAAGAATTTACACAGAATTTATTGAGAATTTTCTTAGAATTTATTCAAAATTTTCTGAGCAATTTATTAAATAATTTACTGAAAATTTACACATAATTTACAAAGTAATTTATAGAAAATTTATTGAAAACTTAACGTGTAATTTATTGAGAATTTACTACGAATTTATGGAGTAATTTGGTGAATAATTTACTAAGAAATTACTCTGAATTTACCCAGAATTTTCTGAGAAGTTATTGAGTAGTTTACTTATAATTTACTGATTAATTCACAAAAAAAATTCTTGTAATTTTTTGTGAATTTTCTCAGAATTTTCTGATAAATTACTAAGAATTTGCCGAATAATTTATAGAGAATTTTACGTGTAATTTACTGAGAAATTTCCTGAGTAATTTACAGAGAATTTGCCAATAATTTGCTGAGTAATTTACAGAGAATTTATCGAGTAGTATACTGATAAATTACTGAATAATTCACTCATTAATTTACTTGTAATTTAAGGAGGAATTTATTGAGAATTTACTCAGTAATTTATTTAGAATTTATTAAATAATTTACTAAGAATTTACAGATAATTTACTGCGTTATTTTCTTGGAATTTACAGGGTAATTTTCTAATAATTTACGGAGTAATTTACTAAGTAATTGACTCAGAATTTTTTGAGAACTTATCGATAATTAACTGAGTAATTTACAGAGAATTTACCGAGTAATTTACTGGCAATTTACTTAGTACTTTACAGATAAATTTAGTGAGTAATTCACCGAATAATTTACTATGAATTTACTTAGTAATTTATTTAGAATTTACTCAGTAAATTACTAAGAGTTTATTGGGAATTTACTGAGAATTTGTTGAGTAATTTTCTAGGAACTTACCAATCATTTATGTAGCAATTTACTGAGTAATTTATTGAGAATTTACTGTGAATTTAATGAGTAATTTAGTCATAATTTATTGAGAATTTTCTTAGAATTTATTGAGTAATTCACCGATAATTAACTGAGTAATTTATAGAGAATTTATAGAAAATTTAACGGATAATTTATTGAGAATTTACAGAGTAATTTGCTGAGTAATGTTTTAAAAAAATTCTGTGAATTTACTGAGTAATTTACCAAGAATTTATACAAAATTTTCCGAGAATTTACTCATAATTTACTGAGTAATTCACAAATAAAATTTCTAATGATTTTCTAAGAATTTACACGGAATTTTCTAATAATTTACTAAGAATTTACTGAATAATTTTCTGAGAATTTTACTGAGTAATTTAATGAGAATTTACTGAGTAATTTACTAAGAATCTACCGATAATTTACTGAGTAATTTATTGAGAATTTACTAAGAAATATACTGATAAATTGTTATGTTCTTCACTGGGTAATTTAGTTGGAAATTACTAAATAATTTATTGAGAATTTACTAAGTAAGTTACTAAGAATTTATTGATAATTTACTTAGACTTTATGGATTAATTTATTGAGAATTTACTAAGTAATTTACTTAGAATTTATAAAGTAATTTACTGAGAATTTACAGGAAATTCACTAATTAATGTTCGAATAATTTACTGAGAATTAACAAAGTAATTCACGAATTTTTTTTTGAGTAACTTACAAAAAATTTACACAGAATTTATTGAGAATTTTCTTAGAATTTATTCAAAATTTTCTGAGCAATTTATTAAATAATTTACTGAAAATTTACACATAATTTACAAAGTAATTTATAGAAAATTTATTGAAAACTTAACGTGTAATTTATTGAGAATTTACTACGAATTTATGGAGTAATTTGGTGAATAATTTACTAAGAAATTACTCTGAATTTACCAAGAATTTTCTGAGAAGTTATTGAGTAGTTTACTTATAATTTACTGATTAATTCACAAAAAAAATTCTTGTAATTTTTTGTGAATTTTCTCAGAATTTTCTGATAAATTACTAAGAATTTGCCGAATAATTTATAGAGAATTTTACGTGTAATTTACTGAGAAATTTCCTGAGTAATTTACAGAGAATTTGCCAATAATTTGCTGAGTAATTTACAGAGAATTTATCAAGTAATATACTGATAAATTACTGAATAATTCACTCATTAATTTACTTGTAATTTAAGGAGGAATTTATTGAGAATTTACTCAGTAATTTATTTAGAATTTATTAAATAATTTACTAAGAATTTACAGATAATTTACTGCGTTATTTTCTTGGAATTTACAAGGTAATTTTCTAATAATTTACTGAGTAATTTACTAAGTAATTGACTCAGAATTTTTTGAGAACTTATCGATAATTAACTGAGTAATTTACAGAGAATTTATTGAGAATTTACCGAGTAATTTACTGGCAATTTACTTAGTACTTTACAGATAAATTTAGTGAGTAATTCACCGAATAATTTACTATGAATTTACTTAGTAATTTATTTAGAATTTACTCAGTAAATTACTAAGAGTTTATTGGGAATTTACTGAGAATTTGTTGAGTAATTTTCTAGGAACTTACCAATCATTTATGTAGCAATTTACTGAGTAATTTATTGAGAATTTACTGTGAATTTAATGAGTAATTTAGTCATAATTTATTGAGAATTTTCTTAGAATTTATTGAGTAATTCACCGATAATTAACTGAGTAATTTATAGAGAATTTATAGAAAATTTAACGGATAATTTATTGAGAATTTACAGAGTAATTTGCTGAGTAATGTTTTAAAAAAATTCTGTGAATTTACTGAGTAATTTACCAAGAATTTATACAAAATTTTCCGAGAATTTACTCATAATTTACTGAGTAATTCACAAATAAAATTTCTAATGATTTTCTAAGAATTTACACGGAATTTTCTAATAATTTACTAAGAATTTACTGAATAATTTTCTGAGAATTTTACTGAGTAATTTAATGAGAATTTACTGAGTAATTTACTAAGAATCTACCGATAATTTACTGAGTAATTTATTGAGAATTTACTAAGAAATATACTGATAAATTGTTAAGTTCTTCACTGGGTAATTTAGTTGGAAATTACTAAATAATTTATTGAGAATTTACTAAGTAAGTTAATAAGAATTTATTGATAATTTACTTAGACTTTATGGATTAATTTATTGAGAATTTACTAAGTAATTTACTTAGAATTTATTGAATAATTTATTGAGAATTTATAAAGTAATTTACTGAGAATTTACAGGAAATTCACTAATTAATGTTCGAATAATTTACTGAGAATTAACAAAGTAATTCACGAAATTTTTTTTTTTTGAGTAACTTACAAAGAATTTACACAGAATTTATTGAGAATTTTCTTAGAATTTATTCAAAATTTTCTGAGCAATTTATTAAATAATTTACTGAAAATTTACACATAATTTACAAAGTAATTTATAGAAAATTTATTGAAAACTTAACGTGTAATTTATTGAGAATTTACTACGAATTTATGGAGTAATTTGGTGAATAATTTACTAAGAAATTACTCTGAATTTACCCAGAATTTTCTGAGAAGTTATTGAGTAGTTTACTTATAATTTACTGATTAATTCACAAAAAAAATTCTTGTAATTTTTTGTGAATTTTCTCAGAATTTTCTGATAAATTACTAAGAATTTGCTGAATAATTTATAGAGAATTTTACGTGTAATTTACTGAGAAATTTCCTGAGTAATTTACAGAGAATTTGCCAATAATTTGCTGAGTAATTTACAGAGAATTTATCGAGTAGTATACTGATAAATTACTGAATAATTCACTCATTAATTTACTTGTAATTTAAGGAGGAATTTATTGAGAATTTACTCAGTAATTTATTTAGAATTTATTAAATAATTTACTAAGAATTTACAGATAATTTACTGCGTTATTTTCTTGGAATTTACAGGGTAATTTTCTAATAATTTACGGAGTAATTTACTAAGTAATTGACTCAGAATTTTTTGAGAACTTATCGATAATTAACTGAGTAATTTACAGAGAATTTACCGAGTAATTTACTGGCAATTTACTTAGTACTTTACAGATAAATTTAGTGAGTAATTCACCGAATAATTTACTATGAATTTACTTAGTAATTTATTTAGAATTTACTCAGTAAATTACTAAGAGTTTATTGGGAATTTACTGAGAATTTGTTGAGTAATTTTCTAGGAACTTACCAATCATTTATGTAGCAATTTACTGAGTAATTTATTGAGAATTTACTGTGAATTTAATGAGTAATTTAGTCATAATTTATTGAGAATTTTCTTAGAATTTATTGAGTAATTCACCGATAATTAACTGAGTAATTTATAGAGAATTTATAGAAAATTTAACGGATAATTTATTGAGAATTTACAGAGTAATTTGCTGAGTAATGTTTTAAAAAAATTCTGTGAATTTACTGAGTAATTTACCAAGAATTTATACAAAATTTTCCGAGAATTTACTCATAATTTACTGAGTAATTCACAAATAAAATTTCTAATGATTTTCTAAGAATTTACACGGAATTTTCTAATAATTTACTAAGAATTTACTGAATAATTTTCTGAGAATTTTACTGAGTAATTTAATGAGAATTTACTGAGTAATTTACTAAGAATCTACCGATAATTTACTGAGTAATTTATTGAGAATTTACTAAGAAATATACTGATAAATTGTTATGTTCTTCACTGGGTAATTTAGTTGGAAATTACTAAATAATTTATTGAGAATTTACTAAGTAAGTTACTAAGAATTTATTGATAATTTACTTAGACTTTATGGATTAATTTATTGAGAATTTACTAAGTAATTTACTTAGAATTTATTGAGAATTTATAAAGTAATTTACTGAGAATTTACAGGAAATTCACTAATTAATGTTCGAATAATTTACTGAGAATTAACAAAGTAATTCACGAATTTTTTTTTGAGTAACTTACAAAAAATTTACACAGAATTTATTGAGAATTTTCTTAGAATTTATTCAAAATTTTCTGAGCAATTTATTAAATAATTTACTGAAAATTTACACATAATTTACAAAGTAATTTATAGAAAATTTATTGAAAACTTAACGTGTAATTTATTGAGAATTTACTACGAATTTATGGAGTAATTTGGTGAATAATTTACTAAGAAATTACTCTGAATTTACCCAGAATTTTCTGAGAAGTTATTGAGTAGTTTACTTATAATTTACTGATTAATTCACAAAAAAAATTCTTGTAATTTTTTGTGAATTTTCTCAGAATTTTCTGATAAATTACTAAGAATTTGCCGAATAATTTATAGAGAATTTTACGTGTAATTTACTGAGAAATTTCCTGAGTAATTTACAGAGAATTTGCCAATAATTTGCTGAGTAATTTACAGAGAATTTATCGAGTAGTATACTGATAAATTACTGAATAATTCACTCATTAATTTACTTGTAATTTAAGGAGGAATTTATTGAGAATTTACTCAGTAATTTATTTAGAATTTATTAAATAATTTACTAAGAATTTACAGATAATTTACTGCGTTATTTTCTTGGAATTTACAGGGTAATTTTCTAATAATTTACGGAGTAATTTACTAAGTAATTGACTCAGAATTTTTTGAGAACTTATCGATAATTAACTGAGTAATTTACAGAGAATTTACCGAGTAATTTACTGGCAATTTACTTAGTACTTTACAGATAAATTTAGTGAGTAATTCACCGAATAATTTACTATGAATTTACTTAGTAATTTATTTAGAATTTACTCAGTAAATTACTAAGAGTTTATTGGGAATTTACTGAGAATTTGTTGAGTAATTTTCTAGGAACTTACCAATCATTTATGTAGCAATTTACTGAGTAATTTATTGAGAATTTACTGTGAATTTAATGAGTAATTTAGTCATAATTTATTGAGAATTTTCTTAGAATTTATTGAGTAATTCACCGATAATTAACTGAGTAATTTATAGAGAATTTATAGAAAATTTAACGGATAATTTATTGAGAATTTACAGAGTAATTTGCTGAGTAATGTTTTAAAAAAATTCTGTGAATTTACTGAGTAATTTACCAAGAATTTATACAAAATTTTCCGAGAATTTACTCATAATTTACTGAGTAATTCACAAATAAAATTTCTAATGATTTTCTAAGAATTTACACGGAATTTTCTAATAATTTACTAAGAATTTACTGAATAATTTTCTGAGAATTTTACTGAGTAATTTAATGAGAATTTACTGAGTAATTTACTAAGAATCTACCGATAATTTACTGAGTAATTTATTGAGAATTTACTAAGAAATATACTGATAAATTGTTAAGTTCTTCACTGGGTAATTTAGTTGGAAATTACTAAATAATTTATTGAGAATTTACTAAGTAAGTTAATAAGAATTTATTGATAATTTACTTAGACTTTATGGATTAATTTATTGAGAATTTACTAAGTAATTTACTTAGAATTTATTGAATAATTTATTGAGAATTTATAAAGTAATTTACTGAGAATTTACAGGAAATTCACTAATTAATGTTCGAATAATTTACTGAGAATTAACAAAGTAATTCACGAAATTTTTTTTTTTGAGTAACTTACAAAGAATTTACACAGAATTTATTGAGAATTTTCTTAGAATTTATTCAAAATTTTCTGAGCAATTTATTAAATAATTTACTGAAAATTTACACATAATTTACAAAGTAATTTATAGAAAATTTATTGAAAACTTAACGTGTAATTTATTGAGAATTTACTACGAATTTATGGAGTAATTTGGTGAATAATTTACTAAGAAATTACTCTGAATTTACCCAGAATTTTCTGAGAAGTTATTGAGTAGTTTACTTATAATTTACTGATTAATTCACAAAAAAAATTCTTGTAATGTTTTGTGAATTTTCTCAGAATTTTCTGATAAATTACTAAGAATTTGCCGAATAATTTATAGAGAATTTTACGTGTAATTTACTGAGAAATTTCCTGAGTAATTTACAGAGAATTTGCCAATAATTTGCTGAGTAATTTACAGAGAATTTATCGAGTAATATACTGATAAATTACTGAATAATTCACTCATTAATTTACTTGTAATTTGAGGAGGAATTTATTGAGAATTTACTCAGTAATTTATTTAGGAACTTACCAATCATTTATGAAGCAATTTACTGAGTAATTTAGTCATAATTTATTGAGAATTTTCTTAGAATTTATTGAGTAATTCACCGATAATTAACTGAGTAATTTATAGAGAATTTATTGAAAATTTAACGGATAATTTATTTAGAATTTACTGAGTAATTTACCAAGAATTTATACAAAATTTTCTGAGAATTTACTCATAATTTACTGAGTAATTCACAAATAAAATTTCTAATGATTTTCTAAGAATTTACACGGAATTTTCTAATAATTTACTAAGAATTTACTGAATAATTTTCTGAGAATTTTGCGTGTAATTTATCGAGAATTTTACTGAGTAATTTATTGAGAATTTACTAAGGAATTTACTAAGAATCTACCGATAATTTAATGAGTAATTTATTGAGAATTTACTAAGAAATTTACTGATAAATTGTTAAGTTCTTCACAGGGTAATTTAGTTGGAAATTACTACATAATTTATTGATAATTTACTTAGACTCTATGGATTAATTTATTGAGAATTTACTAAGTAATTTACTTAGAATTTATTGAATAATTTATAAAGTAATTTACTGAGAATTTACAGGAAATTCACTAATTAATGTTCGAATAATTTACTGAGAATTAACAAAGTAATTTACGAATTTTTTTTTTGAGTAACTTACCAAGAATTTACACAGAATTTATTGAGAATTTACACATAATTTATTCAAAATTTTCTGAGCAATTTATTAAATAATTTACTGAAAATTTACACATAATTTACAAAGTAATTTATAGAAAATTTATTGAAAACTTAACGTGTAATTTATTGAGAATTTACTACGAATTTATGGAGTAATTTGGTGAATAATTTACTAAGAAATTACTCGGAATTTACTAAGAATTTTCTAAGAAGTTATTGAGTAGTTTACTCATAATTTACTGATTAATTCACAAAAAAAAATTTGTAATTTTTTGTGAATTTTCTTAGAATTTTCTGATAAATTACTAAGAATTTGCCGAATAATTTATAGAGAATTTTATGTGTAATTTACTGAAAAATTTCCTGAGTAATTTAGTGAGTAATTTACAGAGAATTTGCCAATAATGTACTTAGTAATTTACAGAGAATTTATCGAGTAATATACTGATAAATTACTGAATAATTCACTCATTAATTTACTTGTAATTTAAGGAGGAATTTATTGAGAATTTACTCAGTAATTTATTTAGAATTTATTAAATAATTTTCTAGGAACTTACCAATCATTTATGAAGCAATTTACTGAGTAATTTAGTCATAATTTTCTGAGTAATTTAGTCATAATTTAGTCATAATTCACTCATTAATTTACTTGTAATTTGAGTAATTCACCGACAATTAACTGAGTAATTTATAGGGAATTTATTGAAAATTGATCGGATAATTTATTGAGAATTTATAGAGTAATTTGCTGAGTAATGTTTTAAAAAATTTATGTGAATTTACTGAGTAATTTACCAGGAATTTATACAAAATTTTCTGAGAATTTACTCATAATTTACTGAGTAATTCACAAAAAAATTTCTAATGATTTTCTAAGAATTTATACGGAATTTTCTAATAATTTACTAAGAATTTACTGAATAATTTTCTGAGAACTTTGCGTGTAGTTTAATGAGAATTTTAATGAGTAATTTAATGAGAATTTACTGAGTAATTTACTAAGAATCTACCGATAATTTACTGAGTAATTTATTGTGAATTTACTAAGAAATTTACTGATAAATTGTTAAGTTCTTCACAGGGTAATTTAGTTGGAAATTACTAAATAATTTATTGAGAATTTACTGAGTAAGTTACTAAGAATTTATTGATAATTTACTTAGACTTTATGGATTAATTTATTGAGAATTTACTAAGTAATTTACTTAGAATTTATAGAATAATTTACTGAGAATTTATAAAGTAATTTACTGAGAATTTACAGGAAAATCACTAATTAATGTTCGAATAATTTACTGAGAATTAACAAATTAATTCACGAAATTTTTTTTTGAGTAACTTACCAAGAATTTACACAGAATTTATTGAGAATTTTCTTAGAATTTATTCAAATTTTTCTGAGGAATTTATTAAATAATTTACAAAGTAATTTATAGAAAATTTATTGAAAACTTAACGTGTAATTTATTGAGAATTTACTATGAATTTATGGAGTAATTTGGTGAATAATTTACTAAGAAATTACTCTGAATTTACCAAGAATTTTCTGAGAAGTTATTGAGTAATTTACTCATAATTTACTGATTAATTCACAAAAAAAAATTCTTGTAATTTTTTGTGAATTTTCTCAGAATTTTCTAATAAATTACTCAGAATTTGCCGAATAATTTATAGAGAATTTTACGTGTAATTTACTGAGAAATTTCCTGAGTTATTTAGTGAGTAATTTACAGAGAATTTGCCAATAATTTACGGAGTAATTTACAGAGAATTTATCGAGTAATATACTGATAAATTACTGAATAATTCACTCATTAATTTACTTGTAATTTAAGGAGGAATTTCTTGAGAATTTACTCAGTAATTTATTTAGAATTTATTAAATAATTTACTAAGAATTTACAGATAATTTACTGCGTTATTTTCTTGGAATTTACAAAGTAATTTTCAAATAATTTACTGAGTAATTTACTAAGTAATTGACTCAGAATTTTTTGAGAACTTATCGATAATTAACTGAGTAATTTACAGAGAATTTATTGAGAATTTACCGAGTAATTTACTGGCAATTTACTTAGTAATTTACAGATAAATTTAGTGAGTAATTCACCGAATAATTTACTATGAATTTACTTAGTAATTTATTTAGAATTTACTCAGTAAATTACTAAGAGTTTATTGAGAATTTACTGAGAATTTGTTGAGTAATTTTCTAGGAACTTACCAATCATTTATGAAGCAATTTACTGAGTAATTTGTTGAGAATTTACTGTGAATTTAATGAGTAATTTACTCATAATTTATTGAGAATTTTCTTAGAATTTATTGAGTAATTCATCGACAATTAACGGAGTAATTTATAGAAAATTTATTGAAAATTGAACGTATAATTTATTGAGAATTTACAGAGTAATTTGCTGAGTAATGTTTTAAAAAATTTCTGTGAATTTACTGAGTAATTTGCCAAGAATTTATACAAAATTTTCTGAGAATTTACTCATAATTTACTGAGTAATTCACAAAAAAAATTCTAATGATTTTCTAAGAATTTACACGGAATTTTCTAATAATTTACTAAGAATTTACTGAATAATTTTCTGAGAATTTTGCGTGTAATTTATTGACAATTTTACTGAGTAATTTAATGAGAATTTACTGAGTAATTTACTAAGAATCTGCCAATAATTTACTGAGTAATTTATTGGGAATTTACTAAGAAATTTACTGATAAATTGTTAAGTTCTTCACTGGGTAATTTAGTTGGAAATTACTAAATAATTTATTGAGAATTTACTGAGTAAGTTACTAAGAATTTATTGATAATTTACTTAGACTTTATGGATTAATTTATTGGGAATTAACTAAGTAATTTACTTAGAATTTATTGAATAATTTACTGAGAATTTACAGGAAATTCACTAATTAATGTTCGAATAATTTACTGAGAATTAACAAAGTAATTCACGATTTTGTTTTTGATAATTTTATGAGTAATTTGCCAAGAATTTATACAGCATTTATTGAGAATTTTCATAGAATTTATTGAAAACGTAACGAGTAATTTATTGAGAATTTACTACGAATTTATGGAGTAATTTGCTGAATAATTTACTAAGAACTTACTTTGAATTTACCAAGAATTTATATAGAATTTTATGAGAATTTATTGAGTAATTTACTCATAATTTACTGATTAATTCACACAAAAAAAAAATCTTTTAATTTTTTGTGAATTTACTCAGAATTTTCTGATAAATTACTAAGAATTTGCTGGATAATTTATAGAGAATTTTACGTGTAATTTACTGAGAAATTTCTTAAGTAATTTAGTAAGAATTTACTAAGTAATTTAGTGAGTAATTTACAGAGAATTTACCAATAATTTACTGAGTTATTTACTCAGAATTTATCGAGTAATTTACTAATAAATTACTGATTAATTCACTCATTAATTTACTTGTAATTTACTGAGAATTTAAGGAGTAATTTATTGAGAATTTACTCAGTAATTTATTTAGAATTTATTAAATAATTTACTAAGATATTTTCTTTGAATTTACAGAGTAATTTTGCGAATAATTTACTGAGTAATTTACTAAGTAATTGACTCAGAATTTTGTGAGAACTTATCGATAATTAACTGAGTCATTTACAAAGAATTTATTGAGAATTTACCGAGTAATTTACTGGTAATTTACTTAGTAATTTACAGATAAATTTAGTGAGTAATTCACCGAATAATTTACTATGAATTTACTTAGTAATTTATTTAGAATTTAATCAGTAAATTACTAAGAGTTTATTGAGAATTTACTGAGAATTTGTTGAGTAATTTTCTAGGAACTTACCAATCATTTATGAAGTAATTTGCTGAGTAATTTATTGAGAATTTGCTGTGAATTTAATGAGTAATTTACTCATAATTTATTGAGAATTTTCTTAGAATTTATAAAGAATTTTTTGAAAATTTAACGGATAATTTATTGAGAATTTACAGAGTAATTTGCTGAGTAATGTTTTAAAAAATTTCTGTGAATTTACTGAGTAATTTACCAAGAATTTATACAAAATTTTCTGAGAATTTACTCATAATTTACTTAGTAATTCCCAAAAAAATTTCTAATGATTTTCTAAGAATTTACATAGAATTTTTTAATAATTTACTAAGAATTTACTGAATAATTTTCTGAGAATTTTGCGTGTAATTTATTGAGAATTTTACTGAGTAATTTAATGAGAATTTACTGCGTAATTTACTAAGAATCTACCGATAATTTACTGAGTAATATATTGAGAATTTACTAAGAAATTTACTGATAAATTGTTAAGTTTTTCACTGGGTAATTTTGTTGGAAATTACTAAATAATTTATTGAGAATTTACTGAGGAAGTTACTAAGAATTTATTGATAATTTACTTAGACTTTATGGATTAATTTATTGAGAATTTACTAAGTAATTTACTTAGAATTTATTGAATAATTTACTAAGAATTTATAAAGTAATTTACTGAGAATTTACAGAAAATTCACTAATTAATGTTTGAATAATTTACTGAGAATTAACAAAGTAATTCACAAATTTTTTTGATAATTTTATGAGTAATTTACCAAGAATTTATATAAAATTTATTGAGAATTTTCTTAGAATTTATTGAAAATTTTTTGAGCAATTTATTTACAATTTATTAAATAATTTACTGAAAATTTATAGATAACTTACAAAGTAATTTATAGAGAATTTACTACGAATTTATGGAGTAATTTGCTAAATAATTTACTAAGAAATTACTTTGAATTTACCAAGAATTTATATAGAATTTTCTGAGAATTTATTGAGTAATTTACTCATAATTTACTGATTAATTCACAAAAAAAAAAATTCTTGTAATTTTTTGTGAATTTACTCAGAATTTTCTGATAAATTACTAAGAATTTGCTGAATAATTTATAGAGAATTTTACGTGTAATTTACCGAGAAATTTCCTGAGTAATTTAGTGAGAATTTACTAAGTAATTTACTGAGTAATTTACAGAGAATTTACCAATAATTTACTGTGTAATTTACAGAGAATTTATCGAGTAATTTACTGATAAATTACTGAATAATTCACTCATTAATTTACTTGTAATTTACAGAGAATTTAAGGATTAATTTATTGAGAATTTACTCAGTAATTTATTTAGAATTTATTAAATAATTTACTAAGAATTTACAGATAATTTACTGCGTTATTTTCTTGGAATTTACAGAGTAATTTTCTAATAATTTACTGAGTAATTTACTAAGTAATTGACTCAGAATTTTTTGAGAACTTTTCTGTAACAACCCTCACTTTAACTTAGTCATACTTGCATGCATTTATGTATGATCTTGTTTTGTTATGTGCATTTGCAAATCCTGTCTTGTTTTGCTTAAGTGTTGCTTGCATGCTTTGTTCTTGCCTGGTGTGTTGCCGAGGTCATCTTAAGCCTAGACGCCTTGGAACCTTTCCACACTTAGAACTATCTTGGAACCACTTCGGTTGACCTCCACCTTCACCCTGGCATGTTGGCCGAGATGTCCTCATCTAGGCCAAGATGTGCGTCACCTAGGCCGAGATGTTATTATCTAGACGTTCCAGATCATTGATCCTTGCACTAGTGGTTTTGTTCCTGGAGTGGTATGACCTAGACCGAGGTATGGCACATCTAGGCCAAGGTGTGGCACAGCTTAGTCACGTGTCGTCCTTCCAAGCTGATGTCGTTGTCACCCTACTTGCCGAGGCTTTGCCCTTAGCCGAGATCATCACTTGCCGAAGTGCTCTTGCCGTCTAGCTTGTTGAATACACTTTGTCATGGTCTTGTCTTGTCAGTCAGTCGCCTTTTTGAGTAGAGCCAATCAGCCGATGCCACGTGTCCCGGTAGAGGGTTAAGTCAGTGGTTGTCGAGAAAACATATCATTTTGTATCAAATCTTGTCTTTTAGAGAGAGAGGCTCTAGGAAGGAGAAGGAGAAGTTTTGAGTGAGAGGGTAGACTTCCAAGTTCGATCGTTGGAGTTTGAACCGTTAGATCCAAGTTTTGAGGTTAGAATCTTAATCTACTCTTGTTGTTCTTGTTCATCATTTAGCTGCATTGCACGATCGAATCTGTTTTGCATGCCATGCATTGATTTAAAGTCGGTTTTAGTAAGAGAAAATAGTGTTCTTGTGTTCTTGAAGAAAGTCTTGTTTTGATCCGAAAGTTTGCATCTAGAACCATGTTTTTGTGTTTGTTCTCACAAGACCTTTGAATATGGGTGCCCAAGTCCATGTTTTTGAACTCATAGCACGAAATCTCAGACTTTGTAATAACAAGTTATGATTTTATCATGCATGTTCTACATCTTCTCCATCTTTATGTTCTTCATGTTCTTCAAAGGGAAACCCAGATTTTCCCGACTTCGCTTTTGAATGTGGCCGTTGGAACCACACCTCGGCGAGAAGGTGTGGGACCTCGGCCAAGACCTGGTTGATACCCAGCATATTTTCCCCGAGATGAAAAATAGTGTTTTGTTTGATTTAACTTAGTTTTGATGAACGCCGAGATCATCCGTTTGCATGTGAATCTTGTTTGAAAGTACGTTCAATAGACTTTGTCATGTGTTTGTAGGACTCGGACTTTTGCCTTGACCCCGACGTTGAAGAACTAAGTGAGTGGTATGTTTAATAAAGCTATGTTATCAATGTTTTGATGAGCTATGCTTTGCTTTGTTTTGAAAAGTATTTGTTAAGCATGAATGATTGTCCCTATTTTGTATATCAAGTATTATCTTGTTTTGATGACATCTTGTTTTGAAAGTCCTTAGTGCTAGGGGACTATAATGCAACTACACATCTTGTTTTGAAAGTCCCTTGTGCTGGAGGACTTTAAACTTTTGTAGTACTCTCGTGTTAGGGGGCTACGGGCCTTTGTAACATAGGTCATTTGTGCTAGAGGACTCTAAACTTTTGTAGCACCATTGTTTGAGATATCTCCCTTGCTTTGTCTTGTTTTGCCACTGACGGTTTACCGCGTGGATTTGTCTGTCCGGAATGTCATCATTTGTAATATGTTGATGCTAGTAAGCATCCCTTGAAGCTTTAAAGATTTGCTAGTTGGACGGGGTCCATCCCTTGTTATATAAAGTTTTGATGTGTATCGTTTTGAAAGGATTTCGGCCATTATTCATGCAAACCCTTTATTATTTATATCATTCACTGAGTATCCAAGCTCACCCTCTCCATATATATATGTAGGTGGTGAGCAAGAAGGCGGTGACGCCTAGATGTGATTCGCGAGCTTGTTTGGGATTTTTGCATATGTCGGCTTGACTTGTATTTATGTCGGCTTGACTTGTATTCATGTCGGCAGTCTTGAAAATTATGTTTCTCGACTTGTAATACTTGTATTTTGCATACGTCGGCTTGAGAAGCCTTTTGGTCAAGATGTAATTAGTACTTTACTTCATTTGTAACTAAGTTGTAACCCATGTAAAGATGTTTGCCATTCCATTTGACTTACGCACAGCTTTCATGGACTATTCTGATTTGTATGTATTACTTCCGTACTTGTGAGCCCCATATATTTATACTCTGATTGTGTGTGAATTTTGTAAGTGGCCTTTGGTAATCTCGGATTACTGGCCATCACGGCACCATCCTACTAGGGGCGGGTTGGGGTCGTGACATTATCGATAATTAACTAAGTAATTTACAGAGAATTTATAGAGAATTTACCGAGTAATTTACTGGCAATTTACTTAGTAATTTACAGATAAATTTAGTGAGTAATTCACCGAATAATTTACTATGAATTTACTTAGTAATTTATTTAGAATTTACTCAGTAAATTACTAAGAGTTTATTGAGAATTTACTGAGAATTTGTTGAGTAATTTTCTAGGAACTTACCAATCATTTATGAAGCAATTTACTGAGTAATTTATTGAGAATTTACTGTGAATTTAATGAGTAATTTACTCATAATTTATTGAGAATTTTCTTAGAATTTATTGAGTAATTCACCGATAATTAACTGAGTAATTTATAGAGAATTTATTGAAAAATTAACGGATAATTTATTGAGAATTTACAGAGTAATTTGCTGAGTAATGTTTTAGAAAATTTCTATGAATTTACTGAGTAATTTACCAAGAATTTATACAAAATTTTCTGAGAATTTACTCATAATTTACTGAGTAATTCACAAAAAAATTTCTAATGATTTTCTAAGAATTTATAGAAAATTTTCTAATAATTTACTAAGAATTTACTGAATAATTTTCTGAGAATTTTGTGTGTAATTTATTGAGAATTTTACTGAGTAATTTAATGAGAATTTACTGAGTAATTTATTGAGAATTTACTAAGAAATTTACTGATAAATTGTTAAGTTCTTCACTGGGTAATTTAGTTGGAAATTACTAAATAATTTATTGAGAATTTACTGAGTAAGTTACTAAGAATTTATTGATAATTTACTTAGACTTTATGGATTAATTTATTGAGAATTTAATAAGTAATTTACTTAGAATTTATTGAATAATTTACTGAGAATTTATAAAGTAATTTACTGAGAATTTACAGGAAATTCACTAATTAATGTTCGAATAATTTACTGAGAATTAACAAAGTAATTCACGATTTTTTTTTGATAATTTTATGAGTAATTTACCAAGAATTTATACAGAATTTATTGAAAATTTTCTGAGCAATTTATTTACAATTTATTAAATAATTTACTAAAAATTTAAAGATAATTTACAAAGTAATTTATAGAGAATTTATTGAAAACTTAACGAGTAATTTATTGAGAATTTACTACGAATTTATGGAATAATTTGCTGAATAATTTACTAAGAAATTACTTTGAATTTACCAAGAATTTTCTAAGAAGTTATTGAGTAATTTACTCATAATTTACTGATTAAATCGCAAAAAAAATTCTTGTAATTTTTTGTGAATTTACTCAGAATTTTCTGATAAATTACTAAGAATTTGCTGAATAATTTATAGAGAATTTTACGTGTAATTTACTGAGTAATTTACAGAGAATTTACTAAGTAATTTACTGAGTAATTTACAGAGAATTTATCGAGTAATTTACTGATAAATTATTGAATAATTCACTCATTAATTTACTTGTAATTTACTGAGAATTTAAGGAGTAATTTATTGAGAATTTACTCAGTAATTTATTTAGAATTTATTAAATAATTTACTAAGAATTTACAGATAATTTACTGCGTTATTTTCTTCGAATTTACAAAGTAATTTTCTAATAATTTACTGAGTAATTTAGTAAGTAATTGACTCAGAATTTTTTGAGAACTTATTGATAATTAATTGAGTAATTTACGGAGAATTTATTGAGAATTTACCAAGTAATTTACTGGCAATTTACTTAGTGATTTACAGATAAATTTAGTGAGTAATTCACCGAATAATTTACTATGAATTTACTTAGTAATTTATTTAGAATTTACTCAGTAAATTACTAAGAGTTTATTGAGAATTTACTGAGAATTTGTTAAGTAATTTTCTAGGAACCTATCAATCATCTATGAAGCAATTTATTGAGAATTTACTCTGAATTTAATGAGCAATTTACTCATAATTTATTGAGAATTTTCTTAGAATTTATTGAGTAATTCACCGATAATTAACTAAGTAATTTATAGAGAATTCATTAAAAATTTAACGGATAATTTTTTGAGAATTTACAGAGTAATTTGCTGAGTAATGTTTTAAAAAATTTCTGTGAATTTACTGAGTAATTTACCAAGAATTTATACAAAATTTTCTGAGAATTTACTCATAATTTACGGAGTAATTCACAAAAAAATTTCTAATGATTTTCTAAGAATTTACACAGAATTTTCTAATAATTTAATAAGAATTTACTGAATAATTTTCTGAGAATTTTGCGTGTAATTTATTGAGAATTTTACTAAGTAATTTAATGAGAATTTACAGAGTAATTTACTAAGAGTCTACCGATAATTTACTAAGAAATTTACTGATAAATTGTTAAGTTCTTCACTAGGTAATTTAGTTGGAAATTACTAAATAATTTATTGAGAATTTACTGAATAAGTTACTAAGAATTTATTGATAATTTACTTAGACTTTATGGATTAATTTATTGAGAATTTACTAAGTAATTTACTCAGAATTTATTGAATACTTTACTGGGAATTTATAGGAAATTCACTAATTAATGTTCGAATAATTTACTGAGAATTAACAAAGTAATTCATGAATTTTTTTTGATAATTTTATGAGTAATTTACCAAGAATTTATACATAATTTGTTGAGAATTTTTTTAGAATTTATTGAAAATTTTCTGAGCAATTTATTTACAATTTATTAAATAATTTACTAAAAATTTACAGATAATTTACAAAGTAATTTATAGAGAATTTATTAAAAACTTAACGAGTAATTTATTGAGAATTTACTACGAATTTATGGATTAATTTGCTGAATAATTTACTAACAAATTACTTTGAATTTACCAAGAATTTTCTGAGAAGTTATTGAGTAATTTACTCATAATTTACTGATTAATTCACCAAAAAAATTCTTGTAATTTTTTGTGAATTTACTCAGAATTTTCTGATAAATTACTAAGAATTTACAGAATAATTTATAAAGAATTTTACATGTAATTTACTGAGAAATTTCCTGAGTAATTTAGTGAGAATTTACTGAGTAATTTACAGAGAATTTACCAATAATTTACTGAGTAATTTACAGAGAATTTATCGAGTAATTTACTGACAAATTACTGAATAATTCACTCATTAATTTACTTGTAATTTACTGAGAATTTAAGGAGTAATTTATTGAGAATTTACTCAGTAATTTATTTAGAATTTATTAAATAATTTACTAAGAATTTACAGATAACTGCGTTATTTTCTTCGAATTTACAGAGTAATTTTCTAATAATTTACTGAGTAATTTACTAAGTAATTGACTCAGAATTTTTTGAGAACTTATCGATAATTAACTGAGTAATTTACAGAGAATTTATTGAGAATTTACCGAGTAATTTACTGGAAATTTACTTAGTAATTTACAGATAAATTTAGTGAGTAATTCACCGAATAATTTACTATGAATTTACTTAGTAATTTATTTAGAATTTACTCAGTAAATTACTAAGAGTTTATTGAGAATTTACTGAGAATTTGTTGAGTAACTTTCTAGGAACTTACCAATCATCTATGAAACAATTTACTGAGTAATTTATTGAGAATTTACTGTGAATTTAATGAGTAATTTACTCATAATTTATTGAGAATTTTCTTTGAATTTATTGAGTAATTCACCGATAATTAACTGAGTAATTTATAGAGAATTTATTGAAAATTTAACAGATAATTTATTGAGAATTTACAGAGCAATTTGCTAAGTAATGTTTTAAAAAATTTCTGTGAATTTACTGAGTAATTTACCAAGAATTTATACAAATTTTTTTGAGAATTTACTCATAATTTACTGAGTAATTCACAAAAAAATTTCTAATGATTTTCTAAGAATTTACACGGAATTTTCTAATAATTTACTAAGAATTTACTGAATAATTTTCTGAGAATTTTGCGTGTAATTTATTGAGAATTTTACTGAGTAATTTAATGAGAATTTAATGAGTAATTTACTAAGAATCTACCAATAATTTACTAAGTAATTTATTGAGAATTTACTAAGAAATTTACTGATAAATTGTTAAGTTCTTCACTGGATAATTTAGTTGGAAATTACTAAATAATTTATTGAGAATTTACTGAGTAAGTTACTAAGAATTTATTGATAATTTACTTAGACTTTATGGATTAATTTATTGGGAATTTACTAAGTAATTTACTTAGAATTTATTGAATAATTTACTGAGAATTTATAAAGTAATTTACTGAAAATTTACAGGAAATTCACTAATTAATGTTCGAATAATTTACTGAGAATTAACAAAGTAATTCACAAATTTTTTTTTTATAATTTTATGAGTAATTTACCAAGAATTTATACAGAATTTATTGAGAATTTTCATAGAATTTATAGAAAATTTTCAGTGCAATTTATTTACAATTTATTAAATAATTTACTAAAAATTTACAGATAATTTACAAAGTAATTTATAGAGAATTTATTGAAAACTTAACGAGTAATTTATTGAGATTTTACTACGAATTTATGGAGTAATTTGCTGAATAATTTACTAAGAAATTGCTTTGAATTTACCAAGAATTTTCTGAGAAGTTATTGAGTAATTTACTCATAATTTACTGATTAATTCACCAAAAAAATTCTTGTAATTTTTTTTGAATTTACTCAGAATTTTCTGATAAATTACTAAGAATTTGCTGAATAATCTATAGAGAATTTTACGTGTAATTTACTGAGAAATTTCTTGAGTAATTTGGTAAGAATTTACTAAGTAATTTACTGAGTAATTTACAGAGAATTTACCAATAATTTACTGAGTAATTTACAGAGAATTTATCGAGTAATTTACTGATAAATTACTGAATAATTTACTCATTAATTTACTTGTAATTTAAGGAGTAATTTATTGAGAATTTACTCAGTAATTTATATAGAATTTATTAAATAATTTACTAAGAATTTATAGATAATTTACTACGTTATTTTCTTCGAATTTACAGAGTAATTTTCCAATAATTTACTGAGTAATTTACTGAGTAATTTATTGAAAATTTACTAAGAAATTTACTGATAAATTGTTAAGTTCTTCACTAGGTAATTTAGTCGAAAATTACTAAATAATTTATTGAGAATTTATTGAGTAAGTGACTAAGAATTTATTGATAATTTACTTAGACTTTATGGATTAATTTATTGAGAATTTACTAAATAATTTACTTAGAATTTATTGAATAATTTACTGAGAATTTATAAAGTAATTTACTGAGAATTTACAGGAAATTCACTAATTAATGTTCGAATAATTTACTGAGAAGTAACAAAGTAATTCACGAATTTTTTTTGATAATTTTATGAGTAATTGACCAAGAATTTATACAGAATTTATTGAAAATTTTCAGAGCAATATATTAAATAATTTACTAAAAATTTACAGATAATTTACAAAGTAATTTATAGAGAATTTATTGAAAACTTAACGAGTAATTTATTTAGAATTTACTACGAATTTATGGAGTAATTTGCTGAATAATTTACTAAGAAATTACTTTGAATTTACCAAGAATTTTCTAAGAAGTTATTGAGTAATTTACTCATAATTTACTGATTAATTCACAAAAAAAAATTCTTGTAATTTTTTGTGAATTTACTCAGAATTTTCTGATAAATTACTAAGAATTTGCTAAATAATTTATAGAGAATTTTACGTGTAATTTACTGAGAAATTTCCTGAGTAATTTAGTGAGAATTTACTGAGTAATTTACTGAGAATTTACCAATAATTTACTGAGTAATTTACAGAGAATTTATCGAGTAATTTACTGATAAATTACTGAATAATTCACTCATTAATTTACTTGTAATTTACTGAGAATTTAAGGAGTAATTTATTGAGAATTTACTCAGTAGTTTATTTAGAATTTATTAAATAATTTACTAAGAATTTACAGATAATTTACAGCATTATTTTCCTCGAATTTACAGAGCAATTTTCGAATAATTTACTGAGTAATTTACTAAGTAATTGACTCAAAATTTTTTGAGAACTTATCGATAATTAACTGAGTAATTTACAGAGAATTTATTGAGAATTTACCAAGTAATTTACTGGCAATTTACTTAGCAATTTACAGATAAATTTAGTGAGTAATTCACCGAATAATTTACTATGAATTTACTTAGTAATTTATTTAAAATTTACTCAGTAAATTACTAAAAGTTTATTGAGAATTTACTGAGAATTTGTTGAGTAATTTTCTAGGAACTTACCAATCATTTATGAAGCAATTTACTGAGTAATTTATTGAGAATTTACTGTGAATTTAATGAGTAATTTACTCATAATTTATTGAGAATTTTCTTAGAATTTATTGAGTAATTCATCGATAATTAACTGAGTAATTTATAGAGAATTTATTGAAAATTTAACGGATAATTTATTGAGAATTTACAAAGTAATTTGCTGAGTAATGTTTTAAAAAATTTCTGTGAATTTACTGAGTAATTTACCAAGAATTTATAAAAAAAATTCTGAGAATTTACTCATAATTTACTGAGTAATTCACAAAAAAAATTTCTAATGATTTTCTATGAATTTACACAGAATTTTCTAATAATTTAATAAGAATTTACTGAATAATTTTCGAGAATTTTGCGTGTAATTTACTGAGAATGTTACTGAGTAATTTAATGAGAATTTACTGAGTAATTTACTAAGAATCTACCGATAATTTACTAAGAAATTTACTGATAAATTGTTAAGTTTTTCACTGGGTAATTTAGTTGGAAATTACTAAATAATTTATTGAGAATTTACTGAATAAGTGACTAAGAATTTATTGATAATTTACTTCGATTTTATGGATTAATTTATTGAGAATTTACTAAGTAATTTACTTAGAATTTATTGAATAATTTACTGAGAATTTACAGGAAATTCACTAATTAATGTTCGAATAATTTACTGAGAATTAACAAAGTAATTCACGAATTTTTTTTTGATAATTTTATGAGTAATTTACCAAGAATTTAAACAGAATTTATTTAAAATTTTATGAGCAATTTATTTACAATTTATTAAATAATTTACTAAAAATTTACAAATAATTTACAAAGTAATTTATAGAGAATTTGTTGAAAACTTAACGAGTAATTTATTGCGAATTTACTACGAATTTATCGAGTAATTTGCTGAATAATTTACTAAGAAATTACTTTGAATTTACCAAGAATTTTCTGAGAAGTTATTGAGTAATTTACTCTTAATTTACTGATTAATTCACCAAAAAAATTCTTGTAATTTTTTGTGAATTTACTCAGAATTTTCTGATAAATTACTAAGAATTTGCTGAATAATTTATAGAGAATTTTACGTGTAATTTACTGAGAAATTTTCTGAGTAATTTAGTGAGTAATTCACAGAGAATTTACCAATAATTTACTGAGTAATTTACAAAGAATTTATCGAGTAATTTACTGATAAATTACTGAATAATTCACTCATTAATTTACTTGTAATTTACTGAGAATTTAAGGAGTAATTTATTGAGAATTTACTCAGTAATTTATTTAGAATTTATTAAATAATTTACTAAGGATTTACAGATAATTTACTGTGTTATTTTCTTCGAATTTATAGAGTAATTTTCTAATAATTTACTGAGTAATTTACTAAGTAATTGACTCAGAATTTTTTGAGAACTTATCGATAATTAACTGAGTAATTTACAGAGAATTTATTGAGAATTTACTGGCAATTTACTTAGTAATTTACAGATAAATTTAGTGAGTAATTCACCGAATAATTTACTATGAATTTACTTAGTAATTTATTTAGAATTTACTCAGTAAATTACTAAGAGTTTATTGAGAATTTATTGAGAATTTGTTGAGTAATTTTCTAGGAACTTACCAATCATTTATGAAGCAATTTACTGAGTAATTTATTGAGAATTTACTGTGAATTTAATGAGTAATTTACTCATAATTTATTGAGAATTTTCTTAGAATTTATTGAGTAATTCACCGATAATTAACTAAGTAATTTATAGAGAATTTATTGAAAATTTAATGAGTAATTTATTGAGAATTTACAGAGTAATTTGCTGAGTAATGTTTTAAAAAAAATTTGTGAATTTACTGAGTAATTTACCAAGAATTTATACAAAATTTTCTGAGAATTTACTCATACTTTTCTAAGTAATTCACAAAAAAATTTCTAATGATTTTCTAAGAATTAACACATAATTTTCTAATAATTTAATAAGAATTTACTGAATAATTTTCTGAGAATTTTGCGTGTAATTTATTGAGAATTTTACTATGTAATTTCATGAGAATTTACTGAGTAATTTACTAAGAATCTACCGATAATTTACTGAGTAATTTATTGAGAATTTACTAAGAAATTTACTGATAAATTGTTAAGTTCTTCACTGGGTAATTTAGTTGGAAATTACTAAATAATTTATTGAGAATTTACTGAGTAAGTGACTAAAAATTTATTGATAATTTACTTAGACTTTATGGATTAATTTACTGAGAATTTACTAAGTAATTTACTTAGAATTTATTGAATAATTTACTGAGAATTTATAAAGTAATTTACTGAGAATTTACAGGAAATTAACTAATTAATGTTCGAATAATTTACTGAGAATTAACAAAGTAATTCACGAAATTTTTTTTTTGATAATTTTATGAGTAATTTACCAAGAATTTATACAGAATTTATTGAGAATTTTCTTAGAATTTATTAAAATTTTCTGAGTAATTTATTTACAATTTATTAAATAATTTACTGAAAATTTACAGATAATTTACAAAGTAATTTATAGAGAATTTATTGAAAACTTAACGAGTAATTTATTGAGAATTTACTACGAATTTATGGAGTAATTTGCTGAATAATTTTCTAAGAAATTACTTTGAATTTACCAAGAATTTATATAGAATTTTCTGAGAATTTATTGAGTAATTTACTCATAATTTACTGATTAATTCACACAAAAAAAATCTTGTAATTTTTTGTGAATTTACTCAGAATTTTCTGATAAATTACTAAGAATTTGCTGAATAATTTATAGAGAATTTTTCGTGTAATTTACTTAAAAATTTCCTGAGTAATTTAGTGAGAATTTACTAAGTAATTTATTGAGTAATTTACAGAGAATTTACCAATAATTTACTGAGTAATTTACAGAGAATTATCGAGTAATTTACTGATAAATTACTGAATAATTCACTCATTAATTTACTTGTAATTTAAGGAGTAATTTATTGAGAATTTACTCAGTAATTTATTTAGACTTTATTAAATAATTTACTAAGAATTTACAGATAATTTACTACGTTATTTTCTTCGAATTTACAGAGTAATTTTCTAATAATTTACTGAGTAATTTACTAAGTAATTGACTCAGAATTTGTTGAGAACTTATCGATAATTAACTGAGTAATTTATTGAGAATTTACCGAGTAATTTACTGGGAATTTACTTAGTAACTTACAAATAAATTTAGTGAGTAATTCACCGAATAATTAACTATGAATTTACTTAGTAATTTATTTAGAATTTACTCAGTAAATTACTAAGAGTTTATTGAGAATTTACTGAGAATTTGTTGAGTAATTTTCTAACAACTTACCAATCATTTTGTCATGACCCCAAACCGCCCCTAGTAGGATGGTGTCGTGATGGCCAGTAATCCGAGATTACCGAAGGCCAACTTTCAAAATTCACACACAATCAGAGTATAAATATATGGGGCTAACATGTGCGGAAGCAATAATTTACAATACAAGTGGTCCATAAGAGCAGTGCATAAGTCAAATGGAATGGCTTACATCTTTACATAACTTTACAACTTGAATACAAATAATATGAAGTACAAAAATACATGTTACGTCTTAACAAAAGGCTTCACAAGCCGACATAAACAAAATACATGGAATACAACTAAAAGCATAATCTTCAAAATTGCCGACATCCGCAGTTATAGCGATCCCGGTTGCCCCTTTACTGTTCTGTTGTATTCCGGACTTAGTTCCGTGGAGTTGGTAGTTGTATCTATCTTGTTATCATCCTTTAATTCCATTTGTTCGGGTTTTAGGATGTATTGGGCAGAGTTGTTACAGGTTGGTTAGGCTTTGGTTTCAATTCTTTGTTGCCCAGTTTTTAGGAGGTCCGCTCGAGCGGGTCTTCTTGCGCTCGAGCGGAGATTGCACGCTCCCTGTATTTTGGTGCTCTGCAGAACTTCTGCAGGCATGTTTTTCACGCTCGAGCGGATTTCTTTACACTCGAGCGGTGGCGCTCGAGCGGGTATTCTGGAGCTCGAGCGGGTAGTACTTTTTGGTGTAAGTTCTGGGAGGGGGAAATCTACGCTCGAGCGGACTGGTTTTCGCACTCGAGCGGATGTACTTTATTCTTGTGTCTTGGCGCTCGAGCGGGCATTCTTGCGCTCGAGCGTAACTAGTTTTTTGTTCTTGACGCTCGAACGGGAATGTCATATATCAGTTGGCAGCTGGGCATTTTAAAATCACTTTTTACATTCTCTCTCTCTCTCTTACTTTCTAAAAAGACTTTTTGAGAGTTCCTCTCTCTAGAAACTCCCTTCTCTCTAGGGTTTGATCTAGTTAGAGTGTTTCCATTCCCTTCGGCCTTTGTAAGAGTTGGGTTGATCGTCGAGGGCTACGTTTTGATCCGAGTATATTGAGTTTTGGAGCACGTTGAGTTTCTTCGTCTTCTTTCCTTGAGCTCCGAATTTGAGGTAGGGATTCCTACTCACTCTTATGGTCTTTGACCTAGATTTTGGTTGTTTTGATAAAGTGTTCAAGTTGGGTTAATTTTGGGACTTAGGGTTTCAAAATGTTAAAAGAGGATTTGTTATTTTGAGTCTAAAATATGTATTGTGGGTTCAAAATAATGATATCGTTGTTGGTTGTTGATATTTAGACCATTGGGTCAATATTTGGAAATCGGGTGGAAAACCCTAATTTTGGGAAAGTTATGACTTTATGGAATTGAGTTGGAAATAATGAAATTGGTTCGTTATATGGTTGAATAGTGGAGTTAGATTTATTAATCGCTCACTTTTGAAAACATTGATATTTTATCTGTTGGAGCTTTTACTATCTGTTTAGAAATAATTGCTTGGGCTACCGGTGGAGGGTAGTTTTGATTGTTGTAGACAATGCATGATGATTAGGCAAACTAAAACTAATCAATTGGATATGTCATAGAGTATGACGGTTGATAGAATACATTAACGTTATGTATTGATTGATTGTGTATATGACCTTTGTGTATATACGTTGTGTGTGTGGGAGGAGATAGGGGATGTACTCCACGGTTTAGGGGAAGATAGGGGATGGACCTCTAAATCGGATGTTGTTTGGGAGGAGATAAGGGATGGACTCCACTGATATAGCTCATATGCTTGTCAAATAATGTGTTGATATAGTTCATATGCTTATCTTTGAAAGTGTTGATACAGCTGATATGCTTATCTTTGGAAGTATGGATATAGCTAATATGCATATCTATTGAAATGTGGATACAGCTTGTATGCTTATCTATTGAGATGTTGATACAACTAGTATGTTTATCTACTGTAAAAATGGGAAATGTTTAATATGAGTCACTGTCTCATATAAGTGGTTGGCCACGTTCTGAGCCGTTGATGTAAATTGTGAAATTGATAAGAAATGGAAACTGAAATGAAACATGAACATAGTGGTCATGAAATGGAAATGGGTTATGAATTGGATATGGAAATTGAACATTTATCAATTGCTAATGTCTTAGTCTTTGCTCATACTGTGTTTAGCATATCTCTACTGGGTATTGGCTCACCCTTTATGGGACATTATTTTCAGGTACAGGTAGTATGCCACCTCCAAGGACATAGCTTGGATGATGATGAGAGTTGAAGACTCCTTTTGTTTATTTGTCTGTATTACATGTATATCAAGCCAAGGGCTTATTTTGTATAGAGTTAGTACTCTTCTTTTGTGTAACCAAGTGTTGACTTGGAAAGCTATAAGCCCATAGGGCATTTGCTTTTGTTGTTAACATGTAATACAGTGTAAGAATTACTCTGATGAATAGAAATGGTTGGTTTCTTTTATATCAATGCATGTTTAAAGTGATGGGTTTTGTGTATTATTTTGAGGGCGTTACAACTTGGTATCAGAGCGTACCGGGTTCGAATACTTTGGGTACGTGGGAAGTGATTAGGATCACAATGGGTTTGTCTCGCTTGATAGAGACTTAGATGTAGTGTCATATGCTATGTGCTTAATTGATAACATGTTTATGTGACTATGTGGGTATGGAATGTAGTTTCTAGGATGTTGATTGAATCCTTGGGTTTCTGGGAGTCTTGTTGGAAAAACACTTGATCAATGCTGTTTCTAACCGGAACTCTAGTAACACCTCGGGACTATCATTATCCAAAAATGAAATTCGTAAGTGCTTATGTGTTTATGTGCTTACGTGGAGTGAATTACAGTTGTCCATGCATTAGGACGCGAGTGTTTAGTTTTGGCACATTTATGAATGTGCTAACGTTCTTCGTTACCTTTATTCGGATGTCAGGACGAAGACGTGGTAGACGAGGCAGACGTGGTAGACGAGGCAGACGTGGTAGGCAGGAGATGCCTTTACCGGATGATATTTTGGCACAGCAGGAAGGGGTTGGCCAGGCCAATGTGGCCGAGCCAGCAGGTCAGGAGGCTATGGGCGCTTTAGCCCGAGGGATAGCTGATGCTTTAAGGGAGTCTGTGGGTATTTTTCGAGCTGAGAATCCAGTTCAGGCTCCAGTTCAGGCCCAGGTTGTTGAGGCAGGGCCTTCTTTCTTGAAGAGGGAATTCTTCCGATCCAATCCGGACGAGTTTGTTGGGGATCCGTAGGAGCCACTTAAGGCTGACGAGTGGTTGAAACAGATGGAGAAGACGTTTGAGATGCTTGGCATCGAGGACAGGGCTTTAAAGGTGACCTTGGCATCCTTCCAGCTGAAGGGAGATGCGAGTCAATGGTGGAAATACGAGAAGGGCAGTGTTGGTGGTGCATAGGAGGCGTTTGTGAATGCTTTCCAGGAGAAGTTTTTATCTTCAACTGCTAGGGAGAAGCTAAGAGAGCAGTTTTGCCAGCTTAGACAGCAGGGCTTGTCAGTGGTCGAGTTTGAGGCTACTTTTACTAGTCTGTCCAGGTTTGCACCTAAACTGGTGGCGTCCGAGGAACGCCGTTGTTTTGAGTTTGAGCGGAAGTTGAGGCGTGGACTCAAGCTGAGGGTTGGAGGGTCCTTTATCCGAGAGTACAGACGTTTGGTTCATTCTGCTGCTCATATGGAGATTATGATGCAGGAGGAAGATGAGGGGTAGAGAGGCTCTAAGAGGAGCCAAGATGGTCAGGGTGACGGCAGGAGACAGAGGAGTTCTAACCCTCAACAGTCTTAGGGTGGTTTGGCTAGATCGACCTTTCCAGTGCCGAGTGCGGGCTCTGGAAAAGGTAGTCAGGGAGGCTTGACTTGTTTTGCGTGTGGCCAGCTGGGTCACAAGTCCTTGGTTTGCCCGCAGAAGGGAGGAGGTCAGCGAGCTGCTTCTTCTTCAGCTAGACCTCAGGGCCAGAGCAGGGCAGGGGCCAACCTTTGTCTTGCTATCAGTGTGGTCAGCCTGGGCACCTGAAGAGGTTTTGCCCACAGTTGAGTGCCACTTCGGGCGCGTCTGGTTCTAGGCAGACGCAGAGTTATCAGCCAGCTCAGTCTGTGCAGGCCTCGAGGGCCAATCCGGGAGCTTCGTCATCCCAGTCAGTGCAGCAGTCTTCTGCTCCTAGAGGTGAGCAGGTGGATCAGGGGCTTACAGGGCGCATGTATGCTGTTACCGCGCAGGACCTAGTACCGGCTCCATCAGTTGTGAGAGGTACCTTCTTGTTTTGCAACTCGGTTGCTAACGTATTGATTGATACGGGTGCATCTCATTCTTTTGTGTCTGCTGCATTTACATCTGTTTTGGAATTGGAGTTGGCACAGTTAGCATCTCCTATATGTGTAGTGTCGCCTGTTGGTGGTGAGTTGATCTTGAAACAAGGTGTTAGAGGTTGTGATGTAGAGGTCGCCGACCATAGGCTTCCTTTTCCATTTGTGGTCATGCCTATGAAGGGTTTTGATGTTATTTTGGGTATGGACTGGCTATCGTCATACCGGGCTGTTATTGATTGCTACCGCCAGAGGGTCACGGTTTGTACCTTGAGCGGGGAGTGTTTCCATTTCTTGGGGGATCGGGTTGGTAGTGTGTTGCCACCAATGTATGATCCGCGAGGGCGGAGTGAGCTTAGTGGTATACTTGCTAGCTTTTTGAGTGGTGAGTGTGATGAGACCCAGATTGTATTGCCGATGGTGGTTTGTGAGTATTCGGATGTTTTTCTCGAGGATCTCGTCAGTTTGCCACCTCACCGAGAGATAGAGTTCTCTATTGATTTAGTGCCCGGCACAGCGCCGATTTCTATGGCACCTTATCGTTTTGCCCCAACCGAGTTGAGTGAGTTGAAGATTCAGCTCCAGGAATTGCTAGATAAGGGTTTTATTCGCCCTAGTGTTTCGTCGTGGGGAGCACCGGCCCTCTTTGCTAAAAAGAAAGATGATGCCTTGAGATTGTGTATAGACTACCGGAAGTTGAATCGGGCTACGGTCAAGAATAAGTACCCTATGCCCCGTATAGATGATCTGTTTGACTAGTTGAAGGGTTCCCGTTGTTTCTCTAAGATAGACTTGAGATCGGGTTACCACCAGTTGAGGGTCAGGAAGGAGGATATTCCTAAGACAGCATTCCGTACGCGGTATGGCCACTATAAGTTTCTGGTGATGCCGTTTGGGCTCACCAATGCACCGGCAGTCTTTTATGGACTTGATGAACCGGATCTTCCGGGAATTCTTGAATCGATTTGTAGTCGTTTTCGTGGACGACATTCTTATCTATTCGCCTTCTGAGGAGGAGCACGAGGAACACTTGAGAGTGGTGCTCGAGTTACTTAAAGCCCATAGGCTGTATGCCAAGTTTGAGAAGTGTGAGTTCTAGCTAGGAGAGGTCAAATTCTTAGGCCATGTGGTATCCGGTGAAGGGGTGTCTATTGATACATCCAAGGTAGAGGCAGTGCAAGATTGGGCACAGCCTAAGAGTGTGTTTGAGATCCGCAGTTTTCTGGGATTAGCTGGGTATTACGGTCGGTTTGTGAAAGATTTCTCCAGGCTAGCTTCGCCGTTGACTAAATTGACGCGAAAAGGGGTCAAGTTTGTGTGGAGTGAGACTTGCGAAAAGTCGTTCCAAGAGTTGAAGGTTAGATTGACCACCGCTCGGGTTTTGATTATTCCGGAGAGAAGGTTGGGTTATGCAGTCTATTATGATGCCTCACGAGAGGTTTAGGTGGTGTGTTGATGCAAGAGGGGAAAGTGGTAGCTTATGGCTCACGTCAGTTGAAAATACATGAGAAGAATTACCCTACACATGACCTAGAGTTAGCAGCAGTGATATTTGCCTTGAAGATTTGGAGGCACTACCTTTATGGTGAGAGGTTCGAGATGTTCTCAGACCACAAGAGTTTGAAGTACCTGTTTACACAGAGAGACTTGAATTTGAGGCAGAGGAGATGGATGGAGTTCATTGAGGACTATGATTTTGAGTTGCACTATCACTCGGGAAAGGCCAATGTTGTGGCCGATGCCCTTAGTAGGAAATCCATTAGTGATGTAGCTTGTATAGCCATCTGGGAATGGGAGATGTTGAGTGTACTTGGCCAGTTTGACTTGCTTCTGAGTGAATCAGCTGAGGCTGTGGCCTTGTTTTCTGTTGTTGCGCAGCCTACACTTGTAACCCGAGTGTTAGAAGCACAGAGAGGTGACCTTGAGATAGAATCCCTCCAAGAGAAGATCTCAAATGGGAAGGTTGAGAAGGGTTTGACGGTGTATCCCGACCTGAGTGTGAGATACCGAGACCGTTTGTTTGTGCCGGAGTCTTGCCGAGAGGAAGTACTCCGAGAGTTCCATCATTCATGTATCGGGATTTGGGTCGCCAGTTTTGGTGGCGGGGTATGAAGAGAGATGTGGCTGTTTTCGTATCAAAGTGCCTTACTTGCCAGCAAGTGAAGGCCGAGCATCAGAGGCCAGCGGGTTTGTTGCAACCCTTGCCTATTGCCGAGTGGAAGTGGGAGCATGTCACTATGGACTTCGTTGTAGGTCTTCCGAGGACTCAGCGAGGTAGTGATACCATTTGGGTGGTTGTAGACCGGCTGACTAAGTCGGCGCACTTCATTCCTATGCGCGTGAGAGATTCGGTAGATCATCTCGCCGACTTGTATATTCGGGACATAGTGAGATTGCACGAGGTCCCAGTGACGATCGTCTCGAATAGAGACCCTCGTTTTACTGCTAGGTTGTGGCAGAGTTTGCAGAGTGCCTTGGGCACTAGGTTGACCTTCAGTACGGCTTATTATCCTCAGACTGACGGGCAGTCCAAGCGTACTATTCAAATCCTTGAGGATATGCTTCGAGGTTGTGTCCTTGACTTTAGTGGGACGTGGGAGAGGCACTTGCCCTTGGTGGAGTTTGCCTACAACAACAGTTTTCAATCTAGCATCGGTATGGCACCGTTTGAGGCCTTGTATGGCGGACCGTGTAGGTCTCCAGTGTGTTGGGCCGAGGTGGGTGATGCACCTTTGTTGGGTCCGGAGTTGGTTAGGGAGACGACAGAGAAATTTGAGCTTATCCGTAAGAGGCTTGTTACAGCCCAGAGTCACCAAAAGAGTTATGCCGACCGTAGGAGGAGGCCTTTGGCGTTTGAAGTAGGTGATCATGTCTTCTTGAAAATATCACCAAGGCGAGGTTTGATGAGGTTCAGGAAGAGTGAGAAGTTATCCCCTCGGTTTATTGGTCCCTTTGAGATCCTTGAAAAGGTTGGCGAGGTTGCTTATCGTTTAGCTTTACCGCCGCAGTTGTCCGGAGTGCATGACGTGTTTCATGTGAGTATGCTTCGGAAGTATGAGCCGGATCCGTCCCATGTGTTAGATTGGACCGACTTGGAGGTAGATGAGGATGCCTCGTATGAGGAGAGACCGGTTCGGGTCTTGGATAGGCGGGATCAAGTCCTGCGTGGCAAGACCATTCCTTTGGTGAAGGTTTTGTGGAAACATCACGGAGTGGAGGAAGCCACTTGGGAACGTGAGTTGGAAGTCCGCGAGAAATATCCGGACCTGTTTGTTGATGTGTAACCATGTATTGGTAATTTTTGTAATATCGTTGAACTTTAAGAACATTGTATGTGTCTTAAGTTGTAAAATATTGTGAATGATTTGGTTAATGGAAGTTTGTTTTAACATTGCGTATGTTAAGCATATTGTGGAAATGCAAGCATGATGATAATGTTGCATGTATTATGGAATTGTGGAAAATGAGTTAAAATTGGTAAATTTCAAAAGAAAGCATGTCGATAATGCAGGTTGTTATGAATAATGTGATATGCCTCTTGAAAAGAGATGGGATTGACCGGTAATGGGTTAGGTTGTTTAATATTATGTTGTAATATTGTTGAGAATTGAGAAAATCTTGTTTTTGAAAAACTTGTATCTAATTTCGGGGACGAAATTCTTTAAGGGGGGAGGTTATAGCGATCCCGGTTGCTCCTTTATTGTTCTGTTGTATTCCGGACTTAGTTCCGTGGAGTTGGTAGTTGTATCTATCTTGTTGTCATCCTTTAATTCCATTTGTTCGGGTTTTAGGATGTATTGGGCAGAGTTGTTACAGATTGGTTAGGCTTTGGTTTCAATTCTTTGTTGCCCAGTTTTTAGGAGGTCCGCTCAAGCGGGTCTTCTTGCGCTCGAGCGGAGATTGCACGCTCCCTGTATTTTGGTGCTCTGCAGAACTTCTGCAGGCATGTTTTTCACGCTCGAGCGGATTTCTTTACGCTCGAGCGGTGGTGCTTGAGCGGGTATTCTGGAGCTCGAGCAGGTAGTACTTTTTGGTGTAAATTCTGAGAGGGGGAAATCTACGCTCGAGCAGACTGGTTTTCGCGCTCGAGCGGATGTACTTTATTCTTGTGTCTTGGCGCTCGAGCGGGCATTCTTGCGCTCGAGCATAACTAGTTTTTTGTTCTTGACGCTCGAGCGTTGTGTTCTCCGCTCAAGCGGGAATGTCGTATATCAGTTGGCTACTGGGCATTTTAAAATCACTTTTTACATTCTCTCTCTCTCTCTCTTACTTTCTAAAAAGACTTTTTGGGAGTTCCTCTCTCTAGAAACTCCCTTCTCTCTAGGGTTTGATCTAGTTAGAGTGTTTCCCTTCCCTTCGGCCTTTGTAAGAGTTGGGTTGATCGTTGAGGGATACGTTTTGATCCGAGTATATTGAATTTTGGAGCACGTTGAGTTTCTTCGTCTTCTTTCCTTGAGCTCCGAATTTGAGGTAGGGATTCCTACTCACTCTTATGGTCTTTGACCTAGATTTTTGGTTGTTTTGATAAAGTGTTAAAGTTAGGTTAATTTTGGGAGTTAGGGTTTCAAAATGTTAAAAGAGGATTTGTTATTTTGAGTCTAAAATATGTATTGTGGGTTCAAAATAATGATATCGTTGTTGGTTGTTGATATTTAGACCATTGGGTCAATATTTGGAAATCGGGTAGAAAACCCTAATTTTGGAAAAGTTGTGACTTTATGGAATTGAGTTAGAAATAATGAAATTGGTTCGTTATATGGTTGAATAGTGGAGTTAGATTTATTAATCACTCACTTTTGGAAACATTGATATTTTATCTGTTGGAGCTTTTATTATCTGTTTAGAAATAATTGCTTGGGCTACCAGTGGAGGGTAGTTTTGATTGTTTTAGATAATGCATGATGATTAGGCAAACTAAAACTAATCAATTGGATATGTCATAGAGTATGACGGTTGATAGAATACATTAACGTTATGTATTGATTGATTGTGTATATGACCTTTGTGTATATACGTTGTGTGTGTGGGAGGAGATAGGGAATGTACTCCACGGTTTAGGGAAAGATAGGGGATGGACCTCTAAATCGGATGTTGTTTGGGAGGAGATAGGGGATGGACTCCACTGATACAGCTCATATGCTTGTCAGATAATGTGTTGATATAGCTCATATGCTTATCTTTGGAAGTGTTGATACAGCTGATATGCTTATCTTTGGAAGTATGGATATAGCTAATATGCATATCTGTTGAAATGTGGATACAGCTTGTATGCTTATCTGTTGAGATGTTGATACAACTAGTATATTTATCTACTGTAAAAATGAGAAATGTTTAATATGAGTCACTGTCTCATATAAGTGGTTGGCCAGGTTCTGAGTCGTTGATGTAAATTGTGAAATTGATAAGAAATGGAAACTGAAATGAAACATGAATATAGTGGTCATGAAATGGAAATGGGTTATGAATTGGTTATGGAAATTGAACATTTATCAATTGCTAATGTCTTAGTCTTTGCTCATACTGTGTTTAGCATATCTCTACTGGGCGTTAGCTCGCCCTTTATGGGACATTATTTTCAGGTACAGGTAGTATGCCACCTCCAAGGACATAGCTTGGATGATGATGAGAGTTGAAGACTCCTTTTGTTTATCTGTCTGTATTACATGTATATCAAGCCAAGGGCTTATTTTGTATAGAGTTAGTACTCTTCTTTTGTGTAACCAAGTGTTGACTTGGAAAGCTGTAAGCCCATAGGGCATTTTCTTTTGTTGTTAACATGTAATACAGTGTAAGAATTACTCTGATGAATAGAAATGGTTGGTTTCTTTTATATCAATGCATGTTTAAAGTGATGGGTTTTATGTATTATTTTGAAGGTGTTACACGCACTGCCGACATAACATGCATACAAAACACACATCTCGGCGTAGTTGACTTCTTGCTTGTTACCTACATACATACATAGGGAGGGTGAGCTTGGATACTCAGTGAATGGTACAAGTAATAAAGGGGTTAAATGAATGATTCCCGAGGTCTTTCCAAAACAATACATAGTATATCTTTGTCAAAACCATACACAACATAGCTTAGCTTGGTTTGAAATAAAACATCAATCGAACCTTTGTCTTTCAAAACTTACTTACTTACTTAACATACGTCAACTTAGAACATGGGGTGATGACATTCCGGACAAAACAACAAAGGTGCCACAAAAACTTATAGTCCCCTGGCACGTACGGACTTCACATGTGTGCTACAAATGCTTATAGTCCCCTAGCATGTACGGACTTCACATGTGTGCTACGAATGCTTATTGTCATGACCCGAACCCGCCCCTCTGGGTTAAGGTCATAACCGGCCAGTAATCACGAGATTACCTACGGCCTCAAACCAAATAAGACAAAACTCATCAAAGTAAAAGGGGCCAAACGGAAGCAATTTTAAAACTTTGTCCATAGAGTCGTGCTTATATGCATATCATAACATTCCAAACATACATATGTTAATAACTCACAACAGAAAGTATAGTAACATAAGTGCGGTACAGACAGGATCATTCAAATCTAAGTCAACCAAGCAAAACTACATACAGACGTATTCAAAACTTCGCCAACCTGACAAAATGTAAATACATGACAAAAGGGCGAAGACGGGTCTCGTGCGTGAGACACAAGGGCTGACTCTCTCAAAACCTTAGTTGTTCCTTACAGACTTCACTGAGACTAGATCTGGACTCCTCTTGGCTCACCTACAAACACATGAATGAGCGTGAGCGAAAGCCAGTGAATAATATCAAATCAAATACAGAAGTTACATAACAATGTAAAACAACATGTTCCAAACGGCCTTGGGCCCAATTCATCTTTCTATTTAACAGATATATAACTATATGAAATTCAAATCAAGTGACTGTAGTTCCAAACATTCTGGCCTTTAGCTCATTCAGATTTTCATTCATGTCAAAACGGCCTTCGACCCATTCATTTATGTCAAAATGGCCTTCGGCCCATTCGTTTACGTCAAAACGGCCTTCGGCCCATACATTCGTGTCAAAACGGCCTTCGGCCCACTCATTCATGTCAAAACGACCTTAGGTCCATTCATACATGTCCAAACGACCTTCGGTTCACTCATTTCTATCAAAACGATCTTCGGTCCATTCATTTCTACCAAAACGACCTTCGGTCCATTCGTTTACGTCAAAACGGCCTTCGGCCCATACATTCGTGTCAAAACGGCCTTCGGCCCACTCATTTATGTCAAAACGACCTTCGATCCATTCGTTTACGTCAAAACGGCCTTCGGCCCATACATTTGTGTCAAAACAGCCTTCGGCCCACTCATTTATGTCAAAATGACCTTAGGTCCATTTATTTCTATCAAAACGACCTTCGGTCCATTCGTTTACGTCAAAACGGCCTTCGGCCCATACATTCGTGTCAAAACGGCCTTCGGCCCACTCATTTATGTCAAAACGACCTTAGGTCCATTTTGATAGGTCCATTTATTCATATCGAAACGACCTTCGGTCCATTCATTCTTTCATGTCAGACTTTTGTCCACAATCCCAATTAGCAACTCATAAAGCTTATAAGGAAATAAACAGTTGGACATTGCTAAGCTTTCAAATATCGATATTACTCACAGTGATCGGCTTGTGGATTTGCCCTGGAGTTTGACCCTACACATTTCATGAACACAAAAGGGGTCACTAACAGTTCAATCCGTTCTTTGATTCACATATTCCTCTTTAGGCTTTATTCTTATCTCATTAACTCATTTACAATGCTTAACATATGCCTAAGAGTGCTTACAAGTGAAAGAGAACGGAAAATGAAACACAGAACGAGCATAAAAAATTTCAAAGAACAGGGTCCCCGCTCGAGCGAACCCTTAAGGCCTGCAAAAGTACTGGTTGCATGAAAAATACGCTCGAGCGTGGAATAGAGAGCTCGAGCGGAAGGCCTGTCTACAAAACTCCCCGCTCGAGCGTGAGATATCCTTCGAGCGAAAATCCAACTCTGCAAAAAGTGCTGGGAGCACGATTTTCCCGCTCGAGCGGCACTTAACCCGCTCGAGCGGACATCAAAAATCTGGGTTTTCCAGATTGAGTTCTTAAGCTCCAATTCGATTTTCAACCAACAAATCATGCATGTTATGGCTCAATTCTCAAATATAATTATACTAACATGATATAAACCTTAAATCACAACCCAATGAAGCTCAATTCACAAATAATTCACATGTATGCCCCAAAATATGTCAAACTCATCACCAACATGCTCAAATTCAAACATTCAAGACTTACTCTCCCATAATTTGTACATGCATGTGGGAGATGCTCACCATTCTCAACTCATTTGGTGAAGAGGTGGTCAAAACATGAGTTTCCTTTAACATTTCACATGGATTATACATATTTGTGCTCAAACATGCAATTTCAAGGTAATTTCTTACATGCATGCACATATTAAGCTTCAATCCAACAAAATTAACCCAACTCATGCTCTTTCTCCTTGTTCAACTCTAAATTTACAAATAGCAAACAGGAATCCATGATTCAAGGGATAATTACTCACCTAGGAGCCTTAAACACCCAAGTTCTAGCCAAATCTTGAGCTTAATCTTCAAATTCCCAAGTCTCTCGTCCAAATTACACAAGTCTCTCCCTTTCTCTCTCTATAACCGGCCCTTCCTCTGGTTTTGAGTCCAAGGTCAGTCAAAACACAAGAAAAGAGGGAATTGGGGTGTAATGTTCCTATCCAACAAATCCCACTAAGTCCCAATTTAAGAATATTAAACAATTTGAACACAATGCCATTAAATGAATCAATTTAATCTGACCAGAATCAATTTCTAATTAAATTTCACCATAGGCTCTAAAAATTACGCTAATCACAAAGGCGTAGTCAATTTTGGGTTCTGTGGCCGATAGGGCCCTCAATTTAATTCCCAAGGCAGATTATTCAACAGATATTCCTACGGTGAACAGATAGAACTTCAAAACCACATATTTTCACATAATGGAACACAAAATCATATCAAAACACATAATCACATCATGTTAAGGACCAATTAACATGTTACGGAACAGAGGTATTACAGTCTTCCCCCCTTTAGGAAGTTTGGTCCTCCAAACTTAATTTACCTTTAGTCAAGCACAATTCGGAACACTTTTCATTCAATGGTTCCAATCCTTTTTGATAGCCACTTACTTAGCCCCAAAGTCAAACAAAACTCAGTTCTCAACCAGTCAGAGACTTATCTTTTCTTCCATACAAAGCTTGTATGGTGCCATATTGAAACTAGAGCGTAAGCTTTTGTTGTAAGCAAAGTCTGCCAACAATGGACAGATTTTTCTGACTTCTCGAAGATCTAAAGTACACATTCGGAGCATTTCTCTCAGAGCTAAATAGTTCCTTCTGACTATACATCAATTTATGGATGGAAAGTAGTGCTGAATCCCAATTCAGTTCTCATTGCCTCTTGAAGGCTTGTCAAAATTCAAACACATTTTAAAATTTCTGTCTAAAACAATAGATACTGGGACCTCATGCAAACGAGCAATCTTATTGGTATAACAGTGACTAGTCTACAAGCATCTTACGAAAATTTCACAGGGAGGAGACAGGCAACTTAGTAATCCCATATTCAAAAACTCAAACGGGACTTATACCTTGGGTGCTCAAGGTAGCCTCACAACAAAATTCGTAGTCACATATTCCCATTTTCATTCCAAAATAGAGAGATTGAAGTAGTTCCGCCACTATCTGATATTCGGCTTCGACCTGTTGGCCCCAAAAAATACTTAGACACACATTCACCAATTACCCTCTTCAAAGCAGGTCACTAACATATTTATTCAAATGTTAGCTAACTTGTCACAGAAGTTCGGTCTATTCCCTTGTCACAAAAGTTCAATTCATTCTTCAATAGTTCCATAATTCATAATCCGATTCGGTATTTAGTCTAGTGACTTATCACAGTTATCCAAGGTCAATCAAAAGTCTTCAGAAATCCAAAGTGGATCCAGACACTGATTCCCTAACCAACAAAGGTAGCATCGAAGTAATTACCCATATAACGCACATAGTCCATATATCCCCATAATACTGATTGTAAGATATAATAACATCGAAGCAGTCAATTTCTAACACAATACACGTGTTCTCAATTCATTCAACAGGTTACGGTCTACAATTCAGTTCAATATTCAATTTCCTACTCCATCGAGTCTTTCCACACTATTTCATAGTCGCCAAAGCAGAAGGCAATTCATATATTAATCCCCATGATGTCAAAGATAATATCAAAACAATCAGTCACATGTTAGACCCAATTTACACATCCTCAGAGCCCCAATCACAGAATATAATGGCATTGAGCAGTTATTCACAAGACGTACTGAATTCGCACATTTCCGGACAATCAGGGTTTTTCAAAGCTTTTTGGATGTTAATATCATCTACATAATACCAAGGGATGACATTCCGGACAAAACAAAGGAATAATCATCTCGGAACCAAAGCACACCCGTTCACAACCGTCGGTGGCCGACCCGAGATCGATTCGACAAACCCACCCGTACGAAACCGTTGGTGGCAAAAGATATCCTAACCAAAGGTGCTACATAGGCTTAACGTCCCCTAGCACGAAAGGACGCTCCAAGAATGCCATCAAAACAAACATAATACCATTCACTTTAACCTGATTTCCCAAAATCTAATAACACTGAAGCAACCACTCTCCCCTACAAAACATATTCTGATCAGTCAAAGACAAATGTTCAGTACTGCTTATGATCAAATCAATCTGCCGTCATCGGTTCCCATAGCGTCAAACAAACAAAGATGAGACAATACTCCTTGCGACACCCAATCATGGGGTTTGCACAATTCGGTTCATTTTAACACATATGCCCTCAATAGTCGGGGGTTGGTTCTCAACGGTGTTCATAGTTAGATCAATCTGTTGACAGCCCACAAAAGGTCTTTCAAATAAGTCAAGTATTCCAAACAGATTCAAGTTTTGGGTCTATCAGTTTTTCTGCTAGGAATATTTTGGCTATTTATTTACAGGCAATCCTCAATCCCTTTTTACAAAATTAAATTAGATAGAGGGTCTAATCAAACCAATCCCGACACAGGTCTTGCCAAGTTAAATCAAACAAAGGTTCTATCAGATTATATCAAATGAGGGTTCCATCAAGACAATATCAGGCAAAGGTTCTATCAAGTCGAATCAGATAAAATTTTTCTCAAATAGGGCACATTCAGTTCCGTAAGGCATACTTCGTCTACTTAGGTACATGGGTGATGGTTTCTCAACTGCCCTAAGTTCATCATTTCTCAAAGTCATATCAGAATTGTTCACCACGATCACATAATCATACTTCCAGTGGTTTAGTCATCGAAACAGTAATATAACAAATCACCCTAAGCATAGGTTCAAATGTACATGTGCATGTGCAGAGATAATCGATACCCCAATACGCATTTCACAAATTTCCCCAAATGGAACATACACATTCAATGAATACGGTCTCAATCTTGTGAGTCCAACCAATCTAAATACACATGCAGCAGATACGAAAGGATATACCGATTCGAATCAAATAATATCCCAAGCAAAGATGTACACATGTACTAATTCAAGATCAATCAACACATAAGCATTTGTTTGTAAACAATATAGATACCTGGGATAACAATCACAGTATTCTGAGTGCTTTCTGGGATGAGTGTAATTACTCTATCATGAGTAACAATTCCTACCACTGGTACGAATCTAGTTGAGGCAGAATATTTATTCACATTTTGTTCAGTTCAGGGACAGTTCTTTACCATACGGTTCATTTACCACACCTATAACAAGCCCCAGAAATCCGACAACAACTCCTCGGCGTTTCTTACACTGGTGGTGGCAAAAGTTCTTACCATAACAACAACTGACATTGTTGTCTTAAGATCTTTGCCATTTCTTGTACCATTCTTTCCAGTCTATCAAGTCGGTCTGTAAAAGAGTCTGCCAACTCGTATGCCCTTACTTTAACCACGTTCTACACGAACCCTTATTAAATCATGCCAAATACGGGGATGTCCAATACAAAAATAAACACATAGTTACACATAGGCACGTCTTTATATTCTCATTTCACGTATCGTACGTAATTAATCACATACGTAACAGATAATTGCATACTTATCAGATATCGCATGTTGAACATTTACTAAGTAATTATATGCTCAAATCATGTTCATATTTCACATAGACACCCGTAGGCAGAATTGAATGCACATAAACAACTTTTCATGATTCATATATTCATGTATGTGCATTATAACAAAACAAACTTGCTGTACACATTAGTGTAACAATTCATATCTCATATTCAAATCATGTGTGGTACGCCATTTAGCATAGCATATCATGTTGGTCAAGCATATCAAGTCCCATAATGGAACCTCTAGTACCGGGTAACATATCTTATACATAGGCCACAGTATTGTTTCCCCCGGGCGAGGGCCTCATGACCATAAGCCACAGTATTATGTCCCCTGGGCGAGGGCCTCTGCTAAGGATACCACAATTACGTTCCAGGAAAATTTGGACAATCATTCATACAAAACATAGCATTCCAGGGTACTTGTCATTCATATCGTCAACAATTATTTAAAGTTAAACATAACTTTACGGAGTTCTTACTCACCATCTGATTAAACTTGCATTATACTTTATACAAAAGATTCACAAGTATGCATATACCAGAGAGCATACATATTCAAATGGTAATTCACAGATTTATAGCATATAACTGTTCACATCGAAACACTTAAGCATATTCTTGATGCTTTCGAATTCATACTTATCACATGAATGCATCCTAGATCTTTTCTAGACGCTCATTGCTCTTTTGGACAAGTGCGTGAGTTATTAACTCGTGCTCTGATACCACTCCGTCATGACCCAAACCCGCCCCTCTGGGTTAAGGCCATAACCGGCCAGTAATCACGAGATTACCTACGGCCTCAAACCAAATAAGACAAAACTCATTAGAGTAAAAGGGGCCAAACGGAAGCAATTTTAAAACTTTGTCCATAGAGCCGTGCTTATATGCATATCATAACATTCCAGACATACATATGTTAATAACTCACAACAGAAAGTATAGTAACATAAGTGCGGTACAGACAGGATCATTCAAATCTAAGTCAGCCAAGCAAAACTACATACAGACGTATTCAAAACTTTGCCAACCTGACAAAATGTAAATACATGACAAAAGGGCGAAGACGGGTCTCGTACGTGAGACACAAGGGCTGACTCTCTCAAAACCTTAGTTGTTCCATGCAGACTTCACTGAGGCTGGGTCTAGACTCCTCTTGGCTCACCTATAAACACATGAATGAGCATGAGCGAAAGCCCAGTGAATCATATCAAATCAAATACAGAAGTTACATAACAATGTAGAACAACATGTTCCAAACGTCCTTGGGCCCAATTCATCTTTCTATTTAACAGATATATAACTATACGAAATTCAAATCAAGTGACTGTAGTTCCAAACATTCTGGCCTTTGGCCCATTCAGATTTCCATTCATGTCAAAACGGCCTTCGGCCCATTCATTTCTGTCAAAATGGCCTTCGGCCCATTCATTTACGTCAAAACGGCCTTCGGCCCATACATTCGTGTCAAAACAGCCTTCGGCCCACTCATTCATGTCAAAACGACCTTAGGTCCATTCATACATGTCCAAACGACCTTCGGTCCACTCATTTCTATCAAAAAGATCTTCGGTCCATTCATTTATATCAAAACGACCTTCGGTCCATTCATTTACGTCAAATACATTCGTGTCAAAACGGCCTTCGGCCCACTCATTTATGTCAAAACGACCTTAGGTCCATTTTGATAGGTCCATTTATTCATATCGAAACGACCTTCGGTCCATTCATTCGTTCATGTCAGACTTTTGTCCACAATCCCAATTAGCAACTCATAAAGCTTATAGGGGAATAAACAGTTGGACATTACTAAGCTTTCAAATATCGATATTACTCACAGTGATCGGCTTGTGGATTTGCCCTGGAGCTTGACCCTACACATTTCATGAACACAAAAGGGGTCACTAACAGTTCAATCCATTCTTTGATTCACATATTCCTCTTTAGGCTTTATTCTTAACTCATTTACAATGCTTAACATATACCTAAGAGTGCTTACAAGTGAAAGAGAACAGAAAACGAAACACAGAACGAGCATACAAAATTTCAGAGAACAGGGTCTCCGCTCGAGCGTCAACTTACCTGCTCGAGCGGACCCTTAAGGCCTGCAAAAGTACTGGTTGCATGAAAAATACACTCGAGCGTGGAATAGAGAGCTCGAGCAGAAGGCATGTCTACAAAACTCCCCGCTCGAGCGTGAGATATCCCGCTCGAGTGGAAATCTAACTCTGCAAAAAGTGCTGGGAGCACGATTTTCCCGCTCGAGCGGCACTTAACCCGCTCGAGCGGACATCAAAAATCTGGGTTTTCCAGATTGAGTTCTTAAGCTCCAATTCGATTTTCAACCAACAAATCATCCATGTTATGGCTCAATTCTCAAATATAATTATACTAACATGATGTAAACCTTAAATCACAACCCAATGAAGCTCAATTCACAAATAATTCACATTTATGCCCCAAAATATGTCAAACTCATCACTAACATGCTCAAATTCAAACATTCAAGACTTACTCTCCCATAATTTGTACATGCATGTGGGAGATGCTCACCATTCTCAACTCATTTGGTGAAGAGGTGGTCAAAACATGAGTTTCCTTTAACATTTCACATGGATTATACATATTTGTGCTCAAACATGCAATTTCAAGGTAATTTCTTACATGCATGCACATATTAAGCTTCAATCCAACAAAATTAACCCAACTCATGCTCTTTCTCCTTGTTCAACTCTGAATTTACAAATAGCAAACAGGAATCCATGATTCAAGGGATAATTACTCACCTAGGAGCCTTAAACACCCAAGTTCTAGCCAAATCTTGAGCTTAATCTTCAAATTCCCAAGTCTTGAGTCCAAATTACACAAGTCTCTCCCTTTCTCTCTCTATAACCGGCCTTTCCTCTGGTTTTGAGTCCAAGGTCAGTCAAAACACAAGAAAGGAGGGAATTGGGGTGTAATGTTCCTATCCAACAAATCCCACTAAGTCCCAATTTAAGAATATAAAACAATTTGAGCACAATGCCATTAAATGAATCAATTTAATCTGACCAGAATCAATTTCTAATTAAATTTCACCATAGGCTCTAAAAATTACGCTAATCACAAAGGCGTAGTCAATTTTGGGTTCTGTGGCCGATAGGGCCCTCAATTTAATTCCCAAGGCAGATTATTCAACAGATATTCCTACGGTGAACAGATAGAACTTCAAAACCACATATTTTCACATAATGGAACACAAAATCATATCAAAACACATAATCACATCATGTTAAGGACCAATTAACATATTACGGAACAGAGGTATTGCACTTATAGTCCCCTAGCACGTACGGACTTCACATGTGTGCTACGAATGTTTATAGTCCCCTAGCACGTACGGACTTCACATATGTGCTACAAATGCTTATAGTCCCCTAGCACGTACAGACTTTCAAGAATGTCATCCAAAACGAAGCTTATACTTGATACGCAAAAACTTATACTTGATACACAAAATAAGGGTAATCATTCATGCTTAACAAATACTTTTCAAAACAAAGCAAAGCAAAGCTTATCAAAACATTGTAACATAACTTTATTAAAAATACCACTTACTTAGTTCTTGGGACGTCGGGGTCAAGGCAAGTCCAAGTCCTACAACCACATGGCAAAGCATACTGAATGCACTTCTCAAAACAAGTCTTACATGCATGCAAATGATCTCGGGAAAACATGCTAGAAGTCAAAACACTGTTTTACATGTCAGGAAGACATGCTGGGTACCAACCAGGTCTTTGCCGAGGTCCCACACCTCCTGGCCGAGGTGTGGTTACCTAGGCTTCGGCGTGCGGCTGCATGCCGAGGTGCGCACAAGACAAACTAAAGGTGTAAGTGATCATGCAAGGTAGGCCAAGGTGAGATACGATGCTTGGCCTAAGTGTGAGGTCTAGGTAAGAGTGATCTCGGCGACTACACTTCGGGAAGTGAGGTCTGGAGATCTGGGTTTCCACCCGTGAAGAACAGGATGAACATGAACATGAAGATCATGAGTAATTTAGTGAGAATTTAGCGAGAATTTACTGAGAATTTTCTGAGTTTCCTGAGTAATTTAGCGAGAATTTACTATATAATTTACTGAGTAATTTACAGAGAATTTATCGAGTAATTTACTGATAAATTACTAAATAATTCACTCATTAATTTACTTGTAATTTACTGAGAATTTAAGGAGTAATTTATTGGGAATTTACTCAGTAATTTATTTAGAATTTATTAAATAATTTACTAAGAATTTACAGATAATTTACTACGTTATCTTCTTGGAATTTACAGAGTAATTTTCTAATAATTTACTGAGTAATTTACTAAGTAATTTATAGATAAATTTAGTGAGTAATTCACCGAATAATGTACTATGAATTTACTTAGTTAATTATTTAGAATTTACTCAGTAAATTACTAAGAGTTTATTGAGAATTTACTGAGAATTTGTTGAGTAATTTTCTGGAAACTTACCAATCATTTATGAAGCAATTTACTGAGTAATTTGCTGTGTAATTTATTGAGAATTTACTGTGAATTTACTGAGTAATTTGCGGAGTAATTTATTGAGAATTTTCTTAGAATTTATTGAAAATTTTCAAAGTAATTTACTTTGAATTTATTGAGTAATTCACCGATAATTAATTGAGTAATTTATTGAGAATTTATTGAAAATTTAATGGATAATTTATTGAGAATTTAAATAGTAATTTGCTGAGTAATTTTTTAAAAAATTTCTGTGAATTTACGGAGTAATTTACCAAGAATTTATACAAAATTTTCTGAGAATTTACAGAGTAATTTACTCATAATTTTCTGAGTAATTCACAAAAAAATTTCTAATGATTTTCTAAGAATTTACACAGAATTTTCTAAGAATTTTACGTGTAATTTATTGAGAATTTTACTAAGTAATTTAATAAGAATTTACTAAGTAATTTACTAAGAATCTACCGATAATTTACTGAGTAATTTATTGAGAATTTACTGCGAATTGACTAAGAAATTTACTGATAAATTGTTAAGTTCTTCACTAAGTAATTTAGTTGGAAATTACTAAGTAATTTATTGAGAATTTACTGAGTAAGTTACTAAGAATTTATTGATAATTTATTTAGACTTTATGGATTAATTTATTGAGAATTTTCCAAGTAATTTACTTAGAATTTATTGAATAATTTACTGAGAATGTATAAAGTAATTTACTGAGAATTTACAGGAAATTCACTAATTAATGTTCGAATAATTTACTGAGAATTAACAAAGTAATTCACGAATTTTTTTTTGATAATTTTGTGAGTAATTTACCAAGAATTTATACAGAATTTATTGAGAATTTTCTTAGAATTTATTGAAAATTTTCTGAGTAATTTATTTACAGTTTATTAAATAATTTACAGATAATTTATAAAGTAATTTATAGAGAATTTATTGAAAACTTAATGAGTAATTTATTGAGAATTTACTACGAATTTATGGAGTAATTTGCTGAATAATTTACTAAGAAATTACTTTGAATTTACCAAGAATTTTCTGAGAATTTATTGAGTAATTTACTCATAATTTAATGATTAATTCACAAAAAAAATTCTTGTAATTTTTTGTGAATTTACTTAGAATTTTCTGATAAATTACTAGGAATTTGCTGAATAATTTATAGAGAATTTTACGTGTAATTTACTGAGAAATTTCCTGAGTAATTTAGTGAGAATTTACTAAGTAATTTACTGAGTAATTTACAGAGAATTTATCGAGTAATTTACTGATAAATTATTGAATAATTCACTCATTAATTTACTTGTAATTTACTGAGAATTTAAGGAGTAATTTATTGAGAATTTACTCAACAAATTATTTAGAATTTATTAAACAATTTACTAAGAATTTACAGATAATTTGCTGCGTTATTTTCTTGGAATTTACAGAGTAATTTTCTAATAATTTACTGAGTAATTTACTAAGTAATTGACTCAGAATTTTTTGAGAACTTATCGATAATTAACGGAGTAATTTACAAAGAATTGATTGAGAATTTTTCGAGTAATTTACTAGGAATTTACTTAGTAATTTACAGATAAATTTAGTGAGTAATTCACCGAATAATTTACTATGAATTTACTTAGTAATTTATTTAGAATTTACTCAGTAATTTGTTGAGTAATTTTCTAGGAACTTACCAATCATTTATGAAGCAATTTACTAAGTAATTTGCTGAGAATTTACTGTGAATTTAATGAGTAATTTACTCATAATTTATTGAGAATTTTCTTCAAATTTATTGAAAATTTTCAGGGTAATTTATTTTGAATTTATTGAGTAATTCACCGATAATTAACTGAGTAATTTAAAGAGAATTTATTGAAAATTTAACGAATAATTTATTGAGAATTTACAGAGAAATTTGCTAAGTATTTTTTAAAAAAAATTCTGTGAATTTACTGAGTAATTTACCAAGAATTTATACAAAATTTTCTGAGAATTTACAGAGTAAATTACTCATAATTTACTGAGTAATTCACAAAAAAATTTCTCATGATTTTCTAAGAATTTACACAGAATTTTCTAATAATTTACTAAGAATTTACTGAATAATTGTCTGAGAATTTTGTGTGTAATTTATTGAGAATTTTACTGAGTAATTTAATGAGAATTTACTTAGTAATTTATTGAGAATTTACTGCGAATTGACTAAGAAATTTACTGATAAATTGTTAAGTTCTTCATTGAATTTATTGAGAATTTACCGAGTAAGTTACTAAGAATTTATTGATAATTTACTTAGACTTTATGGATTAATTTATTGGGAATTTACTTAGTAATTTACTTAGAATTTATTAAATAATTTACTGAGAATTAACAAAGTAATTCACGAATTTTGTTTTGATAATTTTGTGAGTAATTTACCAAGAATTTATACAGAATTTATTGAGAATTTTCTTAGAATTTATTGAAAATTTTCTAAGTAATTTATTTACAATTTATTAAATAATTTACAGATAATTTACAAAGTAATTTATAGAGAATTTATTGAAAACTTAACGAGTAATTTATTGAGAATTTACTACGAATTTATGGAGTAATTTGCTGAATAATTTACTAAAAAATTACTTTGAATTTACCAAGAATTTATATAGAATTTTCTGAGAATTTATTGAGTAATTTACTCATAATTTACTTATTAATTCACAAAAAAAATTCTTGTAATTTTTTGTGAATTTACTCAGAATTTTCTGATAAATTACTAAGAATTTGTTGAATAATTTATAAAGAATTTTACGTGTAATTTACTGAGAAATTTCCTGAGAAATTTAGTGAGAATTTACTAAGTAATTTACTGAGTAATTTACAGAGAATTTACCAATAATTTACTGAGTAATTTACAGAGAATTTATCGAGTAATTTACTGATAAATTACTGAATAATTCACTCATTAATTTACTTGTAATTTACTAAGAATTGAAGGAGTATTTTATTGAGAATTTACTTAGTAATTTATTTAGGATTTATTAAATAATTTACTAAAAATTTACAGATAATTTACTGCGTTATTTTCTTGGAATTTACGGAGTAATTTTTTAATAATTTACTGAGTAATTTACTAAATAATTAACTCAGAATTTTTTGAGAACTTATCAATAATTAACTGAGTAATTTACAGAGAATTTATTGATAATTTACCGAGTAATTTACTGAGAATTTACTTAGTAATTTCTTGAGAATTTATAGAGTAATTTACCAAGAATTTATACAAAATTTTCTTAGAATTTACAGAGTAATTTACACATAATTTACTGAGTAATTCACAAAAAAATTTCTAATGATTTTCTAAGAATTTACACAGAATTTTCTAATAATTTACTAAGAATTTACTGAATAATTTTCTGAGAATTTTGCGTGTAATTTATTGAGAATTTAACTGAGTAATTTAATGAGAATTTACTGAGTAATTTATTGAGAATTTACTGCGAATTGACTAAGAACTTTACTGATAAATTGTTAAGTTCTTCACTGGGTAATTTAGTTGGAAATTACTAAGTAATTTATTGAGAATTTACTGAGTAAGTTACTAAGAATTTATTGATAATTTACTTAGACTTTATGGATTAATTTATTGAGAATTTACTAAGTAATTTACTTAGAATTTAAGGAATAATTTACTAGAATTTACAAGAAATTCACTAATTAATGTTTGAATAATTTACTGAGAATTAACAAAGTAATTCACGAATTTTTTTTTGAAAATTTTGTGAGTGATTTACCAAGAATTTATATAGAATTTATTGAGAATTTTCTGAGAAACTTATTTACTATTTATTAAATAATTTACTAAAAAATTACAGATAATTTACAAAGTAATTTATAGAGAATTTATTGAAAAATTAACGAGTAATTTATTGAGAATTTACTATGAATTTATGGATTAATTTGCTGAATAATTTACTAACAAATTACTTTGAATTTACCAAGAATTTTTTGAGAATTTATTGAGTAATTTTTGCATAATTTACTGATTAATTCACAAAAAAAATTCTTGTAATTTTTTGTGAATTTACTCAAAATTTTCTGATAAATTACTAAGAATTTGCTGAATAATTTATAGAGAATTTTACGTGTAATTTACTGAGAAATATCCTGAGTAATTTAGTGAGAATTTACGAAGTAATTTACTGAGTAATTTACAGAGAATTTACCAATAATTTACTGAGTAATTTATAGAGAATTTATCGAGTATTTTACCGATAAATTACTGAATAATTCACTCATTAATTTACTTGTAATTTACTAAGAATTGAAGGAGTAATTTATTGAGAATTTACTCAGTAATTTATTTAGAATTTATTAAATAATTTACCAAGAATTTACAAATAAATTACTGCGTTATTTTCTTGAAATTTATAGAGTAATTTTCTAATAATTTACTGAGTAATTTACTAAGTAATTGACTCAGAATTTTTTGAGAACTTATCGATAATTAACTGAGTAATTTACAGAGAATTTATTGAGAATTTACCGAGTAATTTACTGGGAATTTACTTAGTAATTTATTGAGAAATTACAGAGTAATTTGCTGAGTAATTTTTTAAAAAATTTCTGTGAATTCACTTAGTAATTTATCAAGAATTTATACAAAATTTTCTAAGAATTTATAGAGTAATTTACTCATAATTTACTGAGTAATTCACAAAAAAATTTCTAATGATTTTCTAAGAATTTACACAGAATTTTCTAAGAATTTACACAGAATTTTCTAATAATTTACTAAGAATTTACTGAATAATTTTCTGAGAATTTTGCGTGTAATTTATTTAGAATTTTACTGAGTAATTTAATGAGAATTTACTGAGTAATTTATTGAGAATTTACTGTGACTTGACGAAGAATTTTACTGATAAATTGTTAAGTTCTTCACTGGGTAATTTAGTTGGAAATTACTAAGTAATTTATTGAGAATTTACTGAGTAAGTTACTAAGAATTTATTGATAATTTACTTAGACTTTATGGATTAATTTATTGAGAATTTACTAAGTAATTTACTTAGAATTTATAAAATAATTTACTGAGAATTTACAGGAAATTCACTAATTAATGTTTGAATAATTTACTGAGAATTAACAAAGTAATTCACGAATTTTTTTTTGATAATTTTATGAGTAATTTACCAAGAATTTATATAGAGTTTATTGAGAATTTTCTGAGTAATTTATTTACAATTTATTTAATAATTTACTGAAAATTTACAGATAATTTACAAATTAATTTATAGAGAATTTATTGAAAACTTAACGAGTAATTTATTGAGAATTTACTAAGAATTTATAGAGTAATTTGCTGAATAATTTACTAAGAAATTACTTTGAATTTATATAGAATTTTCTGAGAATTTATTGAGCAATTTTCGCATAATTTACTGATTAATTCCCAAAAAAAATTCTTGTAATTTTTTTTGAATTTACTCAGAATTTTCTGATAAATTACTAAGAATTTGCTGAATAATTTATAGAAAATTTTATGTGTAATTTCCTGAGAAATTTCCTGAGTAATTTAGTGAGAATTTACGAAGTAATTTACTAAGTAATTTATAGAGAATTTATCGAGTAATTTACAGATAAATTATTGAATAATTCACTCATTAATTTACTTGTAATTTACTCAGAATTTATAGAGTAATTTATTGAGAATTTACTCAGTAATTTATTTAGAATTTATTAAATAATTTACCAAGAATTTACAGATAAATTACTGCGTTATTTTCTTGGAATTTACAGAGTAATTTTCTAATAATTTACTGAGTAATTTACTAAGTAATTGACTCAGAATTTTTTGAGAACTTATCGATAATTAACTGAGTAATTTACAGAGGATTTATTGAGAATTCACCGAATAATTTACTCTGAGTTTACTTTGTAATTTATTTAGAATTTACTCAGTAGATTACAAAGAGTTTATTGAGAATTTACTGAGACTTTATTGAGTAATTTTCTGGGAACTTACCAGTCATTTATGAAGCAATTTACTGAGTAATTTGCTGAGTAATTTATTGAGAATTTACTGTGAATTTAATGAGTAATTTACTCATAATTTATTGAGAATTTTCTTAGAATTTATTGAAAAATTTCAGAGTAATTTACTTTGAATTTATTGAGTAATTCACCGATAATTAACTGAGTAATTTATAGAGAATTTATTGAAAATTTTAGGATAATTCATTGAGAATTTACAGAGTAATTTGCTGAGTAATTTTTCAAAAAATTTCTGTGAATTTACTGACTAATTTACCAATAATTTATACAAAATTTTCAGAGAATTTACAGAGTAATTAACTCATAATTTACTGAGTAATTCACAAAAAAATTTCTAATGATTTTCTAAGAATTTACACAGAATTTTCTAATAATTTACTAAGAATTTACTGAATAATTTTTTGAGAATTTTGCGTGTAATTTATTGAGAATTTTACTAAGTAATTTATTGAGAATTTACTGCGAATTGACCAAGAAATTTACTGATAAATTGTTAAATTCTTCACTGGATAATTTAGTTGGAAATTACTAAGTAATTTATTGAGAATTTACTAAGTAAGTTACTAAGAATTTATTGATAATTTACTTAGACTTTATGGATTAATTTATTGAGAATTTACTAAGTAATTTACTTAGAATTTATTGAATAATTTACAAGAAATTCACTAATTAATGTTCGAATAATTTACTGAGAATTAACAAAGTAATTCACGAATTTTTTTTTGATAATTTTATGAGTAATTTACCAAGAATTTATACAGAATTTATTGAGAATTTTCTTAGAAATTATTGAAAATTTTCTGAGTTATAATTTATTAAATAATTTACTGAAAATTTGCAGATAATTTACAAAGTAATTTATAGAGAATTTATTGAAAACTTAACGAGTAATTTATTGAGAATTTTACTGAGTAATTTAATGAGAATTTACTGATTAATTTATTGAGAATTTACTGCGAACTGACTAAGAAATTTACTGATAAATTGTTAAGTTCTTCACAGGGTAATTTAGTTGGAAATTACTAAGTAATTTATTGAGAATTTACTAAGTAAATTACTTAGAATTTATTGAATAATTTACTGAGAATTTAAAGGAAATTCACTAATTAATGTTCGAATAATTTACTAAGAATTAACAAAGTAATTCACGAATTTTTTTTGATAATTTTATGAGTAATTTACCAAGAATTTATACAGAATTTATTGAGAATTTTCTTAGAATTTATTGAAAATTTTCTGAGTAATTTATTTACAATTTATTAAATAATTACAGATAATTTACAAAGTAATTTATAGAGAATTTATTGAAAACTTAACGAGTAATTTATTGAGAATTTACTACGAATTTATGGAGTAATTTGCTGAATAATTCACTAAGAAATTACTTTTAATTTACCAAGAATTTTCTGAGAATTTATTGAGTAATTTTCGCACAATTTACTGATTAATTCACAAAAAAAATTCTTGTAATTTTTTGTGAATTTACTCAGAATTTTCTGATAAATTACTAAGAATTTGCTGTATAATTTATAGAGAATTTTACGTGTAATTTACTGAGAAATTTTCTGAGTAATTTAGGGAGAATTTATGAAGTAATTTACTGAGTAATTTACAGAGAATTTACCAATAATTTACTGAGTAATTTATAGAGAATTTATCGAGTATTTTACTGATAAATTACAAAATAATTCACACATTAATTTACTTGTATTTTACTAAGAATTAAAGGAGTTATTTATTGAGAATTTACTCAATAATTTATTTAGAATTTATTAAATAATTTACTAAGAATTTACAGATAATTTACTGCGTTATTTTCTTGGAATTTACAGAGTAATTTTCTAATAATTTACTGAGTAATTTACTAAGTAATTGACTCAGAATATTTTGAGAATTTACAGAGAATTTACCAAGTAATTTACTGATAATTTACTTAGTAATTTATTGAGAATTTACAGAGTAATTTGCTGAGTAATTTTTTAAAAAATTTCTGTGAATTCACTTCGTAATTTACCAAGAATTTACAGAGTAATTTACACATAATTTACTGAGTAATTCACAAAAAAAATTCTAATGATTTTCTAAGGATTTACACAGAATTTTCTAATAATTTACTAAGAATTTACTGAATAATTTTCTGAGAATTTTGCATGTAATTTATTGAGAATTTTACTGAGTAATTTACTGAGAATTTACTGATTAATTTATTGAGAATTTACTGCGAATTGACTAAGAATTTTGCTGATAAATTGTTAAGTTCTTCACTGGGTAATTTAGTTGAAAATTTCTAAGTAATTTATTGAGAATTTACTGAGTAAGTTACTAAGAATTTATTGATAATTTACTTAGAATTTATGGATTAATTTACTGAGAATTTACCAAGTAATTTACTTAGAATTTATTGAATAATTTACTGAGAATTTACAGGAAATTCACTAATTAATGTTTGAATAATTTACTGAGAATTAACAAAGTAATTCACAAATTTTTTTTTTGATAATTTTATGAGTAATTTACCAAGAATTTATATAGAATTTATTGAGAATTTTTTGAGAAATTTATTTACAATTTATTTAATAATTTACTGAAAATTTAAAGATAATTTTTACAAAGTAATTTATAGAGAATTTGTTGAAAACTTAACGAGTAATTTATTGAGAATTTACAACGAATTTATGGAGTAATTTGCTGAATAATTTACCCAGAAATTACTTTGAATTTATATAGAATTTTCTGAGAATTTATTGAGCAATTTTCGCATAATTTACTGATTAAGTCACAAAAAAAATTCTTGTAATTTTTTGTGAATTTACTCTGAATTTTCTGATAAATTACTAAGAATTTGCTGAATAATTTATAGAGAATTTTACGTGTAATTTACTGAGAAATTTCCTGAGTAATTTAGTTAGAATTTACTAAGTAATTTACTGAGTAATTTAGAGAGAATTTATCGAGTAATTTACTAATAAATTATTGAATAATTCACTCATTAATTTACTTTTAATTTACTGAGAATTTATGGAGTAATTTATTGAGAATTTACGCAGTAAATTATTTAGAATTTATTAAATAATTTACCAAGAAGTTACAGATAATTTACTGCGTTATTTTCTTGGAATTTACAGAGTAATTTGCTAATAATTTACTGAGTAATTTACTAAGTAATTGACTCATAATTTTTTGAGAACTTATCGATAATTAACTGAGTAATTTACAGAGAATTTATTGAGAATTCACCGAATAATTTACTATGAGTTTACTGAGTAATTTATTTAGAATTTACTCAGCAAATTACTAATAGTTTATTGAGAATTTACCAAGAATTTATTGAGTAATTTTCTAGGAACTTACCAATCATTTATGATGCAATTTACTGAGTAATTTATTGAGAATTTACTGTGAATTTAATGAGTAATTTACTCATAATTTATTGAGAATTTTCTTAGAATTTATTGAAAATTTTCAGAGTAATTTACTTTGAATTTATTGAGTAATTCACCGATAATTAACTGCGTAATTTATATAGAATTTATTGAAAATTTAACGGATAATTCATTGAGAATTTACAGAGTAATTTGCTGAGTAATTTTTTAAAAAAATTTCTGTGAATTTACTGAGTAATTTACCAAGAATTCATACAAAATTTTCTGAGAATTTACAGAGCAATTAACTCATAATTTACTGAGTAATTCACAAAAAAATTTCTAATGATTTTCTAAGAATTTACACCGAATTTTCTAATAACTTACTAAGAATTTACTGAATAATTTTTTGAGAATTTTGCGTGTAATTTATTTAGAATTTTACTGAGTAATTTATTGAGAATTTACTGCAAATTGACTAAGAAATTTACTGATAAATTGTTAAGTTCTTCACTGGGTAATTTAGTTGGAAATTACTAAGTAATTTATTGAAAATTTACTGAGTAAGTTACTAAGAATTTATTGATAATTTACTTAGACTTTATGGATTAATTTATTGAGAATTTACTAAATAATTTACTTAGAATTTATTGAATAATTTACAGGAAATTCACTAATTAATGTTCGAATAATTTACTGAGAATTAACAAAGTAATTCATGAAATTTTTTTTGATAATTTTGTAAGTAATTTACCAAGAATTTATACAGAATTTATTGAGAATTTTCTTAGAATTTATTGAAAATTTTCTGAGTAATTTATTTACAATTTATTAAATAATTTACTGAAAATTTGCAGATAATTTACAAAGTAATTTATAGAGAATTTATTGAAAACTTAACGAGTAATTTATTGAGAATTTTACTGAGTAATTTAATGAGAATTTACTGATTAATATATTGAGAATTTACTACTAATTGACTAAGAAATTTACTGATAAATTGTTAAGTTCTTTACAGGATAATTTAGTTGGAAATTACTAAGTAATTTATAGAGAATTTACTAAGTAAATTACTTAGAATTTATTGAATAATTAACTGAGAATTTACCGAAAATTCACTAATCAATGTTCGAATAATTTACTGAGAATTAACAAAGTAATTCACGATTTTTTTTTGATAATTTTGTGAGTAATTTACCAAGAATTTATACAGAATTTATTGAGAATTTTCTTAGAATTTATTAAAAATTTTCTGAGTAATTTATTTATAATTTATTAAATAATTTACAGATAATTTACAAAGTAATTTATAGTGAATTTATTGAAAACTTAATGAGTAATTTATTGAGAATTTACTACGAATTTATGGAGTAATTTACTGAATAATTTACGAAGAAATTACTTTGAATTTATATAGACTTTTCTGAGAATTTATTGAGCAATTTTCGCAAATTTAATGATTAATTCACAAAAAAAATTCTTGTAATTTTTTGTGAATTTACTCAGAATTTTTTGATAAATGACTAAGAATTTGCCGAATAATTTATAGAGAGTTTTACGTGTAATTTACTGAGAAATTTTCTGAGTAATTTAGTGAGAATTTACGAAGTAATTTACTGAGTAATTTACAGAGAATTTATCGTGTAATTTACTGATAAATTATTGAATAATTCACTCATTAATTTACTTGTAATTTACTGAGAATTTAAGGAGTAATTTATTGAGAAATTACTCAATAATTTATTTAGAATTTATTAAATAATTTACCAAGAAGTTACAGATAATTTAATGCGTTATTTTCTTGGAATTTACAGAGTAATTTGCTAATAATTTACTGAGTAATTTACTAAGTAATTGACTCATAATTTTTTGAGAACTTATCGATAATTAACTGAGTAATTTACAGAGAATTTATTGAGAATTCACCGAATAATTTACTATGAGTTTACTGAGTAATTTATTTAGAATTTACTCAGCAAATTACTAATAGTTTATTGAGAATTTACCAAGAATTTATTGAGTAATTTTCTAGGAACTTACCAATCATTTATGATGCAATTTACTGAGTAATTTATTGAGAATTTACTGTGAATTTAATGAGTAATTTACTCATAATTTATTGAGAATTTTCTTAGAATTTATTGAAAATTTTCAGAGTAATTTACTTTGAATTTATTGAGTAATTCACCGATAATTAACTGCGTAATTTATAGAGAATTTATTGAAAATTTAACGGATAATTCATTGAGAATTTGCTGAGTAATTTTTTAAAAAAATTCTGTGAATTTACTGAGTAATTTACCAAGAATTCATACAAAATTTTCTTTATGAAGCAATTTACTAAGTAATTTGTTGAGTAATTTATTGAGAATTTATTGTGAATTTAATGAGTAATTTACTCATAATTTATTGAGAATTTTCTTAGAATTTATTGAAAATCTTCAGAGTAATTTACTTTGAATTTATTGAGTAATTCACCGATAATTAACTAAGTAATTTATAGAGAATTTATAGAGTAATTTGCTGAGTAATTTTTAAAAAAATTTATGTGAATTTACTGAGTAATTTACCAAGAATTTATACAAAATTTTCTGAGAATTTACAAAGTAATTAACTCATAATTTATTGAGTAATTCACAAAAAAAATTCTAATGATTTTCTGGAAATTTACACAGAATTTTCTAATAATTTACTAAGAATTTACTGAGTAATTTTCTGAGAATTTTGCGTGTAATTTATTTAGAATTTACTGAGTAATTTATTGAGAATTTACTGCGAATTGACTAAGAACTTTACTGATAAATTGTTAAGTTCTTCACTGGGTAATTTAGTTGGAAATTACTAAGTAATTTATTAAGAATTTACTGAGTAAGTTACTAAGAATTTGTTGATAATGTACTTAGACTTTATGGATTAATTTATTGAGAATTTACTAAGTAATTTACTTAGAATTTATTAAATAATTTACAGAGAATTTATAAAGTAATTTACTGAGAATTTACAGGAAATTCACTAATTAATGTTCGAATAATTTACTGAGAATTGACAAAGTAATTCACGAATTTTTTTTGATAATTTTATGAGCAATTTACCAAGAATTTATACAGAATTTATTGAGAATTTTCTAAGTAATTTATTTACAATTTATTAAATAATTTACTGAAAATTTACAGATAATTTACAAAGTAATTTATAGAGAATTCATTGAAAACTTAACGAGTAGTTTATTGAGAATTTACTATGAATTTATGGAGTAATTTGCTGAATAATTTACTAAGAAATTACTTTGAATTTACCAAGAATTTTCTGAGAATTTATTGAGTAATTTTCTCATAATTTACTGAGTAATTCACAAAAAAAATTCTTGTAATTTTTTGTGAATTTACTCAGAATTTTTTGATAAATTACTAAGAATTTGCTGAATAATTTATAGAGAATTTTACGTGTAATTTAATGAGAAATTTCCTAAGTAATTTAGTGAGAATTTACGAAGTAATTTACTGAGTAATTTACAAAGAATTTACCAATAATTTACTGAGTAATTTACAGAGAAGTTATCGAGTAATTTACTGATAAATTACTGAATAATTCACTCATTAATTTACTTGTAATTTGCTGAGAATTTAAGGAGTAGTTTATTGAGAATTTACTCAGTAATTTATTTAGAATTTATTAAATAATTTACCAAGAATTTACAGATAATTTACTGCGTAATTTTCTTAGAATTTACAAAGTAATTTTTTAATAATTTACTAAGTAATTTACTAAGTAATTGACTCAGAATTTTTTGAGAACTTATCGATAATTAACTGAGTAATTTATAGAGAATTTATTGAGAATTTACCGAGTAATTTACTGGGAATTTACTTAGTAATTTACAGATAAATTTAGTGAGTAATTCACCAAATAATTTACTATGAATTTACTTAGTAATTTATTTAGAATTTACACAGTAAATTACTAAGAGTTTATTGAAAATTTACTGAGAATTTGTTGAGTAATTTTCTAGAAACTTACCAACCATTTATGAAGCAATTTACTGAGTAATTTATTGAGAATTTACTGTGAATTTAATGAGTAATTTACTCATAATTTATTGAGAATTTTTTTAGAATTTATTGAAAATTTTCAGAGTAATTTACTTTGAATTTATTGAGTAATTCACCGATAATTAACTGAGTAATTTATAGAGAATTTATTGAAAATTTAACGGATAATTTATTGAGAATTTACAGAGTAATTTGCTGAGTAATTTTTTAAAAAATTACTGTGAATTTACTGAGTAATTTACCTAGAATTTATACAAAATTTTCTGAGAATTTACAGAGTAATTTACTCATAATTTACTGAGTAATTCACAAAAATATTTCTAATGATTTTCTGGGAATTTACACCGAATTTTCTAATAATTTACTAAGAATTTACTGAATAATTTTCTGAGAATTTTGCATGTAATTTATTGAGAATTTTACTGAGTAATTTAATGAGAATTTACTGAGTAATTTACTAATCTACCGATAATTTGCTGAGTAATTTATTGAGAATTTGCTGCGAATTGACTAAGCAATTTACTGATAAATTGTTAAGTTCTTCACTAGGTAATTTAGTTGGAAATTACTAAGTAATTTATTATGAATTTACTGAGTAAGTTACTAAGAATTTATTGATAATTTACTTAGACTTTATGGATTAATTTATTGAGAATTTACTAAGTAATTTACTTAAAATTTATTGAATAATTTACTAAGAATTTATAAGAAATTCACTAATTAATGTTTGAATAATTTACTGAGAATTAACAAAGTAATCCATGAATTTTTTTTTGATAATTTTATGAGTAATTTACCAAGAATTTATACAGAATTTTCTTAAAATTTATTGAAAATTTTCTGAGTAATTTATTTACAATTTATTAAATAATTTACAAATAATTTACAAAGTAATTTATAGAGAATTTATTGAAAGCTTAACGAGTAATTTATTGAGAATTTACTACGAATTTATGGAGCAATTTGCTGAATAATTTACTAAGAAATTACTTTGAATTTATATAGAATTTTCTGACAATTTATTGAGTAATTTACTGATTAATTCACAAAAAAAAATTCTTGTAATTTTTTGTGAATTTACTCAAAATTTTTTGATAAATTACTAAGAATTTGCTGAATAATTTATAGAGAATTTTACGTGTAATTTAATGAGAAATTTCCTGAATAATTTAGTGAGAATTTACGAAGTAATACAGAGAATTTACCAATAATTTACTTAGTAATTTACAGAGAATTTATCAAGTAATTTACTGATAAATTACTAAATAATTCACTCATTAATTTACTTGTAATTTACTGAGAATTTAAGGAGTAATTTATTGAGAATTTACTCAGTACTTTATTTAGAATTTATTAAATAATTTACTAAGAATTTACAAAGTAATTTTCTAATAATTTACTGAGTAATTTACTAAGTAATTGACTCAGAATTTTTTGAGAACTTATCGATAATTAATTGAGTAATTTACAGAGAATTTACTGAGAATTTGCCGAGTAATTTACTGAGAATTTACTTAGTAATTTACAGATAAATTTAGTGACTAATTCACCGAATAATTTACTATGAATTTACTTAGCAATTTATTTAGAATTTACTCAGTAAATTACTAAGAGTTTATTGAGAATTTACTGAGAATTTGTTGAGTAATTTTCTAGAAACTTACCAATCATTTATGAAGCAATTTACTGAGTAATTTGCTGAGTAATTTATTGAGAATTTACTGTGAATTTAATGAGTAATTTACTCATAATTTATTGAGAATTTTCTTAGAATTTATTGAAAATCTTCAGAGTAATTTACTTTGAATTTATTGAGTAATTCCTCGATAATTAACTGAGTAATTTATAGAGAATTTATTGAAAATTTAACGGATAATTTATTGAGAATTTACAGAGTAATTTGCTGAGTAATTTTTTAAAAAATTTCTGTGAATTTACTGAGTAATTTACCAAGAATTTATACAAAATTTTCTGAGAATTTACAGAGTAATTTACTCATAATTTACTGAGTAATTCACAAAAAAATTTCTAATGATTTTCTGGGAATTTACATAGAATTTTCTAATAATTTACTGAATAATTTTCTGAGAATTTTGCGTGTAATTTATTGAGAATTTACTGAGTAATTTATTGAGAATTTACTGCGAATTGACTAAGAACTTTACTGATAAATTGTTAAGTTCTTCACTGGGTAATTTAGTTGGAAATTACTAAGTAATTTATTGAGAATTTACTGAGTAAGTTACTAAGAATTTATTGATAATGTACTTAGACTTTATGGATTAATTTATTGAGAATTTACTAAGTAATTTACTCCGAATTTATTGAATAATTTACAGAGAATTTATAAAGTAATTTACTGAGAATTTACAGGAAATTCACTAATTAATGTTCGAATAATTTGCTGAGAATTGACAAAGTAATTCACGAATTTTTTTTTGATAATTTTATGAGTAATTTACCAAGAATTTATACAGAATTTATTGAGAATTTTCTGAGTAATTTATTTACAATTTATTAAATAATTTACTGAAAATTTACAGATAATTTACAAAGTAATTTATAGAGAATTTATTGAAAACTTAACGAGTAATTTATTGAGAATTTACTACGAATTTATGGAGTAATTTGCTGAATAATTTACTAAGAAATTACTTTGAATTTACCAAGAATTTTCTGAGAATTTATTGAGTAATTTACTCATAATTTACTGATTAATTCACAAAAAAAATTCTTGTAATTTTTTGTGAATTTACTCAGAATTTTCTGATAAATTACTAAGAATTTGCTGAATAATTTATAGAGAATTTTATGTGTAATTTAATGAGAAATTTCCTGAGTAAGTTAGTGATAATTTACGAAGTAATTTACTGAGTAATTTACAGAGAATTTACCAATAATTTACTGAGTAATTTACAGAGAATTTATCGATTAATTTACTGATAAATTACTGAATAATTCACTCATTAATTTACTTGTAATTTACTAAGAATTTAAGAAGTAATTTATTGAGAATTTACTCAGTAGTTTATTTAGAATTTATTAAATAATTTACTAGGAATTTACAGATAATTTACTGCGTTATTTTCTTGGAATTTACAGAGTAATTTTCTAATAATTTACTGAGTAATTTACTAAGTAATTGACTCAGAATTTTTTGAGAACTTATTGATAATTAACTGAGTAATTTACAGAGAATTTATTGAGAATTGACCGAGTAATTTACTGGGAATTTATACAGAATTTTCTTAGAATTTATTGAAAATTTTCTGAGTAATTTATTTACAATTTATTAAATAATTTACAGATAATTTACAATGTAATTGTAATAACCCTCACGCTATCCTAACCATACTCATATGCATTCATGTGATTCTGTCTTGTAAACTTGCATTTCAAGTCTTGTCCTTGTTCGTTTAAGTGTTACAGCATGTTTTGTACCTTGCTTGGTGTGAGTTTAGCCGAGGTCATTTTCAGTCCTGAATTATCTTGGAACCACTTTGTTTGACCTCCACCTTCGCCCTGACATATTGGCCGAGATGTCATTATCTAGGCCGAGGTGTTCATCACCAAGGCCGAGGTGTGTATCATCCAGGCCGAGATGTTACCTTTGCACCTAAGTGATCTTGTCCTAGAGTGGTATGACCTATACCGAGGTGTGGCACATCTAGGCCAAGGTGTGGCACAGCTTAGTCAAGTGTTGTCCTTCCTAGCCGAGGTCATTGTTTCCTTACTTGCCGATGCCTTGCTTTCAACCGAGATCATTGCCTACCGAAGTGCCCATGCCATCTTGCTTGTTGAACACACTTTGTCATAGTTTTGTCTTGTCACTCAGCCACCTTTTTGTGTAGCACCAACCAGTCGCTGCCACGTGCCCCTGTAGAGGGTTAAGTCAGCCAGCAGACCTAGAGATGTATTATTTTGCTGTATGTCTTTGTTTGTGAGGAGAGAGAAGCTCTAGAAGAAGAAGAAGTTTTAGAGTGAGAGAGTGGGCTTTCGAGCTTGATTCCTAGAGATCAAACCGTTAGATTCGTGTATTAAGGTTAGACTCTTGATTTACTCTTGTCGTTCTTATTGATCATCTAGCTGCATTGCACGATCGAACCTGTTCTGCATGTCATGCATCGATTTAAAGTTGGTTTAGAAAGAGAAAATAGTGTTCATGTGTTCTTGTTTGATCTGAAAGTTTGCATTAAGATTCATGTTTTTATGTTTGTTCTCACAAGATCCTTGAATATGGGTACCCAGGTCCATGTTTTTGAACTCATAGCATGAAATCTCAGATTTTGTAACAGCAAATTATGATCTTTGCATTCATCTTCCTCATGTTCATGTTCTTCATGTTCATCGTGTTCTTCAAGAGAGGGAAACCCAGATTTTTCCCGACTTCATTCCTTTGAATGTGGCCATCGAGGCCACACCTCGGCAAGGGGGTGTGGAACCTCGGCCTAGACCTGGTAGTTGCCCAGCATGTTTTCCCGAGATAAAGAACTGTGTTTGTTTTGATTTGACTTAGTCTTGAGGAATGCCGAGATCATCTGCATGCATGTGAAACTTGTTTGAAAGTGCATTCAACAGACTTTGCCATGTGTTTGTAGGATTTGGACTTGCCTTGACCCTGACGTTTGAAGAACTAAGTGAGTGGTATTTTTAATAAAGCTATGTTATAATGCTTTGATAAAAGTCTTGTTTTGCTTCGTTTTGGAAAGTATTTGTAAGCATGAATGGTTATTCCTAGTTGGAAAATATATATATATACTATCTTGTTTTGATGACATTCTTGGAAAGTCCGTACGTGCTAAGGGACTATAAGCATTTGTAGCACAAAGTTTGGAAGTCCGTACGTGCTAGGGGACTTTAAGCATTAGTAGCACAAGTCCTTAGTGTTAGGGGACTATAATGCAACGGCACCATTAAATTGAGATATCTCCCTTGTCTTGCCTTGTTTGCCACTGACGGTTTACCGCGTGGGTTTGTTTGCCGAGATGTCATCAATTGTATTATAATGATGTTAGTAAGCATCCTTTGAAACTTGACAGATTTGGAAGATGGACTTGGTTCATCCCTTGACTTGCACTAATTATGTTATGTATTGTTTGATAAAGATCTTGAATACCAATCACGCAAACCCTTTTATTACTTATACTATTCACTGAGTATCCAAGCTCACCCTCTCTATATATATGTAGGTGGTGAGCAGGAAGGCGGTGACGCCTAGGTGTTACTCGCGAGCTTGTTTTGGGTTTTTGTTACGTCGGCCTAACTTGTATTCACGTCGGCAATCTTGAAAATTATGCTTCTTGGCTTATAATACTTGTAATTTACACATGTCGGCTGGAGAAGCCTTTTGATCAAGACATAATATGTATTTTGTACTTTATTGTATTTGTATCCAAGTTGTTATATTGTGTAAAGTTGTATGCCATTCCAGGTAACTTACGCACTGCTCTTATGGACCACTTGTATTTTTAAATTATTGCTTCCGCACTTGTGAGCCCCATATATAAATTTATACTCTGTTCGTGTGTGAATTTGAAGGTTGGCCTTCGGTAATCCCGGATTACTAGCCATCACGGCACCAAACTACTAGGGGCGGTTTGGGGTCGTGACAGTAATTTCTAGAGAATTTAATGAAAGCTTAACGAGTAATTTATTGAGAATTTATTACGAATTTATGAAGTAATTTGCTGAATAATTTACTAAGAAATTACTTTGAATTTATATAGAATTTTCTGACAATTTATTGAGTAATTTACTCATAATTTACTGATTAATTCACAAAAAAAATTCTTGTAATTTTTTGTGAATTTACTCAGAATTTTCTGATAAATTACTAAGAATTTGCTGAATAATTTATAGAGAATTTTACGTGTAATTTAATGAGAAATTTCCTGAGTAATTTAGTGAGAATTTACGAAGTAATTTACTGAGTAATTTATAGAGAACTTACCAATAATTTACTGAGTAATTTACAGAGAATTTATCGAGTAATTTACTGATAAATTACTGAATAATTCACTCATTAATTTACTTGTAATTTACTGAGAATTTAAGGAGTAATTTATTGAGAATTTACTTAGTAATTTATTTAGAATTTATTAAATAATTTACTAAGAATTTACAGATAATTTACTGCGTTATTTTCTTGGAATTTACAGAGTAATTTTCTAATAATTTACTGAGTAATTTACTAAGTAATTGACTCAGAATTTTTTGAGAACTTATTGATAATTAACTGAGTAATTTACAGAGAATTTATTGAGAATTTACCGAGTAATTTACTGGGAATTTATACAGAATTTTCTTAGAATTTATTTACAATTTATTAAGTAATTTTCAGATAATTTACAATGTAATTTATAGAGAATTTATTGAAAGCTTAACAAGTAATTTATTGAGAATTTACTACGAATTTATGAAGTAATTTGCTGAATAATTTACTAAGAAATTATTTTGAATTTATATAGAATTTTCTGACAATTTATTGAGTAATTTACTGATTAATTCACAAAAAAAAATTTTTGTAATTTTTTGTGAATTTACTCAGAATTTTCTGATAAATTACTAAGAATTTGCTGAATAATTTATAGAGAATTTTACGTGTAATTTAATGAGAAATTTCCTGTGTAATTTAGTGAGAATTTACGAAGTAATTTACTGAGTAATTTACAGAGAATTTACCAATAATTTACTGAGTAATTTACAGAGAATTTATCGAGTAATTTACTGAGAATTTAAGGAGTAATTTATTGCGAATTTACTCAGTAATTTATTTAGAATTTATTAAATAATGTACTAAGAATTTACAGATAATTTACTGCGTTATTTTCTTGGAATTTACAGAGTAATTTTCTAATAATTTACTGAGTAATTTACTAAGTAATTGACTCAGAATTTTTTGAAAACTTATTGATAATTAACTGAGTAATTTACAGAGAATTTATTGAGAATTTACCGAGTAATTTACTGGGAATTTATACAGAATTTTCTTAGAATTTATTGAAAATTTTCTGAGTAATTTATTTACAATTTATTAAGTAATTTACAGATAATTTACAATGTAATTTATAGAGAATTTATTGAAAGCTTAACGAGTAATTTATTGAGAATTTACTACGAATTTATGAAGTAATTTGCTGAATAATTTACTAAGAAATTACTTTGAATTTCTATAGAATTTTCTGACAATTTATTGAGTAATTTACTCATAATTTACTGATTAATTCACAAAAAAAATTCTTGTAATTTTTTGTGAATTTACTCAGAATTTTCTGATAAATTACTAAGAATTTGCTGAATAATTTATAGAGAATTTTACGTGTAATTTAATGAGAAATTTCCTGAGTAATTTAGTGAGAATTTACGAAGTAATTTACTGAGTAATTTACAGAGAATTTACCAATAATTTACTGAGTAATTTACAGAGAATTTATCGAGTAATTTACTGATAAATTACTGAATAATTCACTCATTAATTTATTTGTAATTTACTAAGAATTTAAGGAGTAATTTATTGAGAATTTACTCAGTAATTTATTTTGTAATTTATTAAATAATTTACTAAGAATTTACAGATAATTTACTGCGTTATTTTCTTGGAATTTACAGAGTAATTTTCTAATAATTTACTGAGTAATTTACTAAGTAATTGACTCAGAATGTTTTGAGAACTTATTGATAATTAACTGAGTAATTTACAGAGAATTTATTGAGAATTTACCGAGTAATTTACTGGGAATTTATACAGAATTTTCTTAGAATTTATTGAAAATTTTCTGAGTAATTTATTTACAATTTATTAAGTAATTTACAGATAATTTACAATGTAATTTATAGAGAATTTATTGAAAGCTTAACGAGTAATTTATTGAGAATTTACTACGAATTTATGAAGTAATTTGCTGAATAATTTACTAAGAAATTACTTTGAATTTCTATAGAATTTTCTGACAATTTATTGAGTAATTTACTCATAATTTACTGATTAATTCACAAAAAAAATTCTTGTAATTTTTTATGAATTTACTCAGAATTTTCTGATAAATTACTAAGAATTTGCTGAATAATTTATAGAGAATTTTACGTGTAATTTAATGAGAAACTTCCTGAGTAATTTAGTGAGAATTTACGAAGTAATTTACTGAGTAATTTACAGAGAATTTACCAATAATTTACTGAGTAATTTACAGAGAATTTATCGAGTAATTTACTGATAAATTACTGAATAATTCACTCATTAATTTACTTGTAATTTACTGAGAATTTAAGGAGTAATTTATTGAAAATTTACTCAGTAATTTATTTAGAATTTATTAAATAATTTACCAAGAATTTACAGATAATTTACTGCGTTATTTTCTTGGAATTTACAGAGAATTTACCAATAATTTACTGAGTAATTTACCGAGAATTTATCGAGTAATTTACTGATAAATTACTGAATAATTCACTCATTAATTTATTTGTAATTTACTGAGAATTTAAGGAGTAATTTATTGAGAATTTACTCAGTAATTTATTTAGAATTTATTAAATAATTTACTAAGAATTTACAGAGTAATTTTCTAATAATTTACTGAGTAATTTACTAAGTAATTGACTCGGAATTTTTTGAGAACTTATCGATAATTAATTGAGTAATTTATAGAGAATTTATTGAGAATTTACCTAGTAATTTACTGAGAATTTACTTAGTAATTTACAGATAAATTTAGTGAGTAATTCACCGAATAATTTACTATGAATTTACTTAGCAATTTATTTATAATTTACTCAGTAAATTACTAAGAGTTTATTGAGAATTTACTGAGAATTTGTTGAGTAATTTTCTAGAAACTTACCAATCATTTATGAAGTAATTTGCTGAGTAATTTATTGAGAATTTACTGTGAATTTAATGAGTAATTTACTCATAATTTATTGAGAATTTTCTTAGAATTTATTGAAAAATTTCAGAGTAATTTACTTTGAATTTATTAAGTAATTCACCGATAATTAACTGAGTAATTTATAGAGAATTTATTGAAAATTTAACAGATAATTTACTGAGAATTTACAGAGTAATTTGCTGAGTAATTTTTTAAAAAGTTTATGTGAATTTAGTGAGTAATTTACCCAGAATTTATACAAAATTTTCTGAGAATTTACAGAGTAATTCACAAAAAAATTTCTATTGATTTTCTAAGAATTTACACAGAATTTTCTAATAATTTACTAAGAATTTACTGAATAATTTTCTAAGAATTTTGCGTGTAATTTATTGAGAATTTTACTGATTAATTTAATGAGAATTTACTGAGTAATTTACTAAGAATCTACCGATAATTTACTGAGTAATTTATTGAGAATTTACTCCGAATTGACTAAGAAATTTTTTGATAAATTGTTAAGTTCTTCACTAGGTAATTTAGTTGGAAATTACTAAGTAATTTATTGAGAATTTACTGAGTAAGTTACTAAGAATTTATTGATAATTTACTTAGACTTTATGGATTAATTTATTAAGAATTTACTAAGTAATTTACTTAGAATTTATTGAATAATTTATTGAGAATTTATAAAGTAATTTACTGAGAATTTACAGGAAATTCACTAATTAATGTTCGAATAATTTACTGAGAATTAACAAAGTAATTCACGAATTTTTTTTTGATAATTTTATGAGTAATTTACCAAGAATTTATACAGAATTTATTGAGAATTTTTTTAGAATTTATTGAAAATTTTCTAAGTAATTTATTTACAATTGATTAAACAATTTACTAAAAATTTACAGATAATTTACAAAGTAATTTATAGAGAATTTATTGAAAGCTTAACGAGTAATTTATTAAGAATTTACTACGAATTTATGGAGTAATTTGCTGAATAATTTATTAAGAAATTACTTTGAATTTATATAAAATTTTCTGAGAATTTATTGAGTAATTTACTCATAATTTACTAATTAATTCACAAAAAAAATTCTTGTAATTTTTTGTGAATTTACTTGTCACGCCCTCAAAATAATAACACTAAACCCATCAATATTGACATGCGGTGATATCTAAAAGATCAACATCCTTCAATTCATCAGAGTAATTCCTTACAAAAAGTATTACATGTTGACAACAAAAGTAAAGGCCCCAGGGGCTTACAACTTTCCAAGCCAACACTTGGTTACAAGAAATGAGTACTAATTCATATACACATTAAGCCCTAAGCTTGAGTTTACATGTAATACATCAAAAGAAAGCAACACCAAAAAGGTCTGTCAGCCTCTAGCCTCCCAAGCTATGTCCTTGGAGGTGGCATGCTATCTGTACCTGCAAATGATGTTCCCATATAGGGTGAGCCACAGCCCAATAGAAATACACTAAACCAACTATGAACAATGACTAAAAGATTAACAGTTGATAGATGGCCAACACTGGTACCTCCACTTTTATCACTTTATAGTTTCATGACATACAAGTTCATGTTACTTTTCATTTTCCATTTCTTATTCATTTCAATTCATAACCATGGCTCAGAACCTGGCCAAGCAACTTATATGAGACAGTAACTCATATTAAACATTTTCCCATTTCACAATAGATAAGCATATTAGCTATATCAGCACGTCAACAGATAAGCATATTAGCTATATCAACACTTCCAAAGATAAGCATATGAGCTGTATCAACGCATCAATAGATAAGCATATGAGCTGCTGTATCTACGGAGTCCATCCCCTATCTCCTCCCATAACAACATCCGGTTTAAAGGTCCATCCCCTATCTTCCCCTAAACCGTGGAGTACATCCCCTATCTTCTCCAACACAATACAATGCATATAAACAATTATTATATACATCAATCAATGCATAAAGTTAATGTATTCATTCAACCGTCATACTCAGTGACACATTCCATTGATTAGTTTTCGTTTGCCTAATCATCATGCATTGTCTATAACAATCAAGACTATCCTCCACCGATAGCCCAAAGCAGTTATTTCTAAACAGGAAATAAATGCACCAAATGGATAATAAATCAACATTTCAACTAGGAGAGCGATAAATGATCCAACTACACCCTTTAATTCCATACATTCCCAATTTCAACATTTCCAATTCAATTCCTCATTTCTCAAATTAATTATACAAATTAATTTATTAAACCAATTAGGGCAATTTCCCATAATTCTCAACACCGACCCTAAGGTCCCATTCCCACCAATTTCATAACGAAATTTCCATTTTCAATGCTACAGATATACATGGGTTCAATTTAGTTAAAACCCCTCTTTTATGAAAATTACATAAAGACGCCCAAACTTTCTCAAAATTACACAACAACCCCCAACATATCAAAATGTTGAAATTCAAAGACAAAGCTCATAAAGAGGAGTAGGATATCCCTACCTCGAAGTTTGAGCTCAAACCGAGATGAAGACCAAAATCCAACGTGCTCCAAATCCCAACTTTTTTAGATTAAAACAAAGCTCTCAACACCCTCTATTTTTTTAACAAAGGCCCTAGGGTAGATTCACACTCTAGAGAGATCAAACCTTAGAGAGAAGACAAGTTTAGAGAGAGAGGGTCTTGGATCTAGGGTTTGAAAAGAGAAGGGAATGAAAAAGTGATGTTTAAAATCGCTGCTGTCTGCTGATATAAAACAGGCTCGCGCGACCGAAGACTTGGTCGCTCGAGCGACCAGACACAAGAAACCCTCGCTCGAGCCAAAAACTTGAAGCTTCAGGTCTGTAACCTAGAAGCACGCTCGAGCGACAGAATGCTCGCTCGAGCGAGGAACTCAAAAACATACACCTCGCTCGCTCGAGCGAAGGAAAGCTCGCTCGAGCCAAAAACCACAGCTCTCAGGTCCAAAAGAGACGCAGTTGCACGCTCGAGCGCAAGACTGCTCGCTCGAGCCACCAGACACAAAACTCAACTCTCGCTCGAGCGAACAAAACCTGGCTCGAGTGAAGGACCAAGGCAAAGAGCTCGCTCGAGTGACAAACTCCTCGCTCGAGCGAAAGACCAAAAACCTAGGCAGCAACCGTTTATTCCCAAACACAACCATCCTGTAACAAACCTGCCCAACACATCCTATAACTCAAAAACAAAGTACGAAACAACTGCTAATGTCCACGGAAACAGGTCCAGACCACTGTACAACAAGGGATAAAACCCGGGATCGCTATAACCTCCCCCCTTAAAGAATTTCGTCCTTGAAATTAAGCACAAGTTTTCAAAAAAACAAGTTTGTCTCCATTTTAAACAGTGTTACATTTCAACATTAAACAACTTGACCCACTACCGGTCATTCCATCTCTTATCAAGAGGCATTTCACAACATATACATTTCAATATGCATTTCCTTTCCATTTCAACAGTTTTCAATACACATGATTCTTATTTCCATATCATATTCAATTTTCATGATAAAACTCCATTTCTACAATATAGCCAATATATGCGATATTATAATCAACTTCCATTTCAAGGCAAGTTTTAAACGTACTTCCATAAACCAAAACATTCACAATGTTTTACAACTTAAGACATCTTTAATGCTCTTAAAGTTCATTAAAATTACAAAATCTCAATACATGATTACACATCAACAAACAAGTCCAGATATTTCTCGCGGACTTCTAACTCACGTTCCTAAGTGGCTTCCTTCACTCCGCGATGTTTCCACAAAACCTTTACCAAGGGAATGGTCTTGCCATGCAGGACTTGATCCCGCCTATCCAAGACTTGAACCGGTCTCTCCTCATACGAGGCATCCTCATCTACCTCTAAGTCGGTCCAATCCAATACATGCGATGGATCCGGCTCATACTTCCGAAGCATACTCACATGAAACACATCATGAACTCCGGACAACTGCGGTGGCAAAGCTAAACGATAAGCAACCTCGCCAATCCTCTCAAGGATCTCAAAAGGACCAATAAATCAAGGGGACAACTTCCCACTCTTCCCAAACCTCATCAATCCCCGCCTAGGTGATATCTTTAGAAAGACATGATCACCTACCTCAAACACCAAAGGTCTCCTCCTACGGTCGGCATAAGATTTCTGACGACTCTGGGCTGTAACAAGCCTCCTACGGATAAGCTCAACCTTCTCCGTCGTTTCCCTCACCAACTCCGGACCCAGCAAAGGTGCATCACCCACCTCGGCCCAACAAACTGGAGACCTACACGGTCGGCTATACAAGGCCTCAAACGGTGCCATACCGATGCTAGATTGGAAACTGTTGTTGTAGGCAAACTCTACTAAGGGCAAGTGCCTCTCCCACGTCCCACTGAAGTCAAGGACACAACCTCGAAGCATATCCTCAAGGATTTGAACAGTACGCTCGGACTGCCCGTCAGTCTGAGGATGATAAGCCGTACTAAAGGTCAACTTAGTGCCCAAGGCACTCTACAAACTCTGCCACACCCTGGCAGTAAAACGAGGGTCTCTATCTGAGATGATCGTCACTGGGACCCCGTGCAATCTCACTATGTCCCGAATATACAAGTCGGCAAGATGATCTACCGAATCTCTCACGCGCATAGGAATGAAGTGTGCCGACTTAGTCAACCGGTCTACAACCACCCAAATAGCATCACTACCCCACTGAGTCCTCGGAAGACCTACAACGAAGTCCATAGTGACATGTTCCCACTTCCACTCAGCAATAGGCAAGGGTTGTAACAAACCCGCTGGCCTCTGATGCTCGGCCTTCACTTGTTGACAAGTAAGGCACTTAGACACAAAAACTGCTACATCTCTCTTCATACCCCACCACCAGAACTGGCGGCCCAAATCCCGATACATCTTAATGCCTCCCGGATGCACCGCAAGGCGCAAATGGCGAAACTCTCGGAGTACCTCCTCTCGGCAAGACTCCGACACAAACAAACGGTCTTGGTATCTCACACTCAGGTCGGGATACACCGTCAAACCCTTCTCAATCTTCCCACTGGAGATCTTCTCTCGGAGGAATTCTACCTCAAGGTCACCTCTCTGTGCCTCTAACACTCGAGTCACTAGTGTAGGCTGCGCAACAACAGAAAACAAGGCCGCAGCCTCAACAAATTCGCCCAGAAGCAAATCAAACTCGCCAAGTGCTCCTAACATCTCCCACTCCCGAATGGCTACACAAGCTACATCACTAATGGATTTTCTGCTAAGGGCATCGGCCACAACATTGGCCTTTCCTGGATGATAATGCAATTCAAAGTCGTAATCCTCAATAAACTCCATCCACCTCCTCTGCCTCAAGTTCAAGTCTTTCTGTGTAAACAGATATTTCAGACTCTTATGATCCGAGAACACCTCGAATCTCTCACCATAAAGGTAGTGCCTCCAGATTTTTAAGGCAAAGATCACTGCTGCTAACTCTAGGTCATGTGTAGGGTAATTCTTCTCGTGTATTTTCAACTGACGTGAGCCACAGGCAACCACTTTCCCCTCTTGCATCAACACACAACCCAAACCCTCTCGTGAGGCATCACAATAGACTGAATAACCCAACCCTCTCTCCGGAATAATCAAGACCGGAGCTGTGGTCAATCTAACTTTCAGTTCTTGGAACGACTTTTCACAAGTCTCACTCCACACAAATTTGACTTCCTTCTGAGTCAATCTAGTCAACGGAGAAGCTAATCTGGAGAAATCCTTCACAAACCGTCGATAATACCCAGCTAATCCTAGAAAAATGCGGATCTCAAACACACTCTTAGGCTATGCCCAATCTTGCACTGCCTCAATCTTGGACGTATCAACAGACACTCCTTCTCCAGAAACCACATGGCCTAAGAACTTGACTTCTCCTAGCCAGAACTCACACTTCCCAAACTTGGCATATAGCCTATGGGCTCTAAGCAACTCAAGTACCACTCTCAAGTGTTCCTCGTGCTCCTCCTCAGAAGGTGAATAGATAAGAATGTCGTCCACGAAAACGACCACAAAACAATCTAAGAATTCCCGGAAGATCCGGTTCATCAAGTCCATAAAGACTGCTGGTGCGTTGGTGAGCCCAAATGGCATCACCAGAAACTCATAATGGCCATACCGCATACGGAATGCCGTCTTCGGAATATCCTCCTTCCTGACCCTCAACTGGTGGTAACCCGATCTTAAGTCTATCTTAGAGAAACAACGAGAACCCTTCAACTGGTCAAACAAATCATCTATACGGGGCATAGGGTACTTATTCTTAACCGTAGCCTGATTCAACTTCCGGTAGTCGATACAAAGTCTCAAGGCACCATCTTTCTTTTTAGCAAAGAGGGCTGGTGCTCTCCACGGCGAAACACTAGGGCGAATGAAGCCCTTATCTAGCAATTCCTGGAGCTGGACTTTTAACTCAACCAACTCTGTTGGGGCAAAATGATAAGGTGCCATAGAAATCGGCGCCGTGCCGGGCATTAAATCAATAGAGAACTCAATCTCTCGGTGGGGTGGCAAATCGACGAGATCCTCGGGAAAAACATCTGAATACTCACAAACCACCCTTGGCAATACAATTTGGTCTCATCGCACTCACCACTCATAAAGCCAGCAAGTAGACCACTAAGCTCACTCCACCCTCGCGGATCATACACCGGTGGCAACACACTACCAACCCGGTCCCCTAAGAAATGAAAACACTCCCCGCTTAAGGTACAAACCGTGACCCTCTGGCAATAGCAATCAATAACTGTCCGGTATGATGATAACTAGTCCATACCCAAAATAACATCAAAGCCCTTCATGGGCATAAGAACAAAAGAAAACGGAAGCCTACGGTCGGCGACCTCTATATCACAACCTCTACACCCGTGTTTCAAAATCAATTCACCCCCAACAGGTGACACTACACAAATGGGAGATGCTAACAGTGCCAACTCCAACTCCAACACAGATGCAAATGCAGCAGATACAAAAGAATGAGACGTACCCCCGTATTAATCAATACACTAGCAACCGAGTTACAAAACAGAAAGGTACCTCTCACAACTGATGAAGCCGGTACTAGGTCCTGCGCGGTAACAGCATACACGCGCCCTGTAGGCCCCTGATCCACCTGCTCACCTTTAGAAGCATACAACTGCTGCACAGACTGGGATGACGAAGCTCCTGGATTGGCCCTCGAGGCCTGCACAGACTTAGCTGGCTGATAACTCTGCGTCTGCCTAGAACCAGACGCCCCTGAAGTGGCACTCAATTGTGGGCAAAACCTCTTCAGGTGCCCAGGCTGTCCACACTGATAACAAGACAAAGGCTAGCCCCTGCCCTGACTCTGGCCCTAAGGTCTAGCTGAAGAAGAAGTAGCTCGCTGACCCCCTCCCTTCTGCGGGCAAACCGAAGACTTGTGACCCAGCTGGCTACATGCAAAACAAGTCAAGCCTCACTGATTACCTCTCCCAGATCCTGCACTCGGCACTAGAAAGGTCGATCTAGGCAAACCACCCTGAGACTGCTGAGGGTAAAAACCTCTCTGTCTCCTGCCATCACCCTGGCTATCTTGGCTCCTTTTGGAGCCTTTATGTTTCTCATCATCCTCTTCCTGTATCATAATCTCCATATGAGCAGCAGCATCCACCAAACGTCTATACTCTCGAATAAAAGGCCCTCCAACCCTCAACTTGAGACCACGTCTCAACTTCCGCTCAAACTCAAAGCAACGGCGTTCCTCGGACGCCACAAGTTCAGGTGCAAACCTGGACAAACTAGTAAAAGTAGCCTCAAATTCGGCCACTGACAAACCCTGCTGTTTAAGATGGCAAAACTGTTCCCTCAGCTTCTCCCTGGCAGCTGAAGATAAGAATTTCTCCTGGAAGGCAGTCACAAAAGCCCCCCATGCACCACTGTAGACACCCCATTTTTGACCACCCTTAAGACTTGGGCGTTATTGATGGTTTTCTTTGGTGGTAAAAGATGTGCAGGCTATGCTACGCAAAAGGTCGGTTTCTTTGGCAAGGAGAGCATCAAATCCAAACCTCACACCCCATTGTTGGACCAAAAGATTTTGCATCTTAAAATCCTCTCTTTCAAAATATTTTTGAAATAAAGTTCATACGATATTCCGAGGCTCACATTTTGTCAAATGATGCGCTTTTCGGTAAACTGTGATAGACATGAATGGACCAAAGGTCGTTTTGATAGACAAGAATGGACCAAAGGTCGTTTTGATAGAAATGAGTGGGCCAAAGGCCGTTTTGACATGAATGAATGGACCAAAGGCCGTTTTGACATGAATAAATGGGCCGAAGGCCGTTTCGACAAGGATGAACGGGCTGAAGGCTGTTTCGACACAAATGAACGGGCCGAAGGCCGTTATGACATGAATGGAAATTTAGATGGGCCAGAGGCCAGAATGTTTGGAACTACAGTCACTTGAGTTGGAATTTCGTATAGTTATATATATATATATCTGTTAAATAGAATTATGAACTGGGCCCAAGGCCGTTTGGAACATGTTGTCCTACGTTGTTATGTATATTCTGTAATTGACATTATTCACTGGGCTATCGCTCACGCTCATTCATGTGTTTGTAGGTGAGCCAAGAGAGGCACAAACCCAGCCCCAGTGAAGTCTGCCAGGAACAACATGAGTTTTGGAGAGTCAGCCTCGTGTCTCACGCATGAGACCATCCTTGCCCTTTTATCATGTACTTATGTTTTGTCTTGTTGGCAAGGGCTTTGTTTATGTCTGTACATAGTCTGTTATAGGTTGACTCGTCTTGGATGATCCTGTCTGTAATGAGTTTTGTGATACAGTACTTTGATGTGGGTTATTAACGTATCTGAGTATGGGTTGTTTGATGTGCATATAAGCACGGCTCTGTGGACAAAGTTTTAAATTTTTACTTCCGTTTGGCCCCTTTACTCTGGTGAATTATATCTGTTTTGGTCTGAGGCCGTAGGTAGTCACAGGATTACTGGCCGGTTATGTCCTTAACCCGTAGGGGCGGGTTCGGGTCATGACAGAGTGGTATCAAAGCACGAGTTAATAACTCACACACTTGTCCAAAAAGAGTAATAAGCGTCTAGATGAGATCTAGGATGCATTCATGTGTTAGATGTGAATTTGGAGGCATTGATAATGTGCTTTACCCTTTTGATATGAACTTTGGAAGCATCAAGAACATGCTTAAGTGTTTTGATTTGAGTAATTGTGTGCTATGAGTTGTGAACTACTTGCATTACGAATTAGTTGAGGGCATGTGTTTCTTAGTATATGCATACTTTTGTGCCTTTTGTGAACTACTTGATGAGATAGAGGAGTCCTCTACTGCCAGGATAGACAGAATGGAAAGATTGATCCAAGAAATGGCATAAGCTTTGAGACAGTAACAGGAGTGGCAACAACAGTGGCAGCAACCACACCCGCCACCTCCACCTCAGGCACCACCCGTGCCAAATAATCAGAATGATGACCGGATTATAGCTCTCACCAAGGAATTCAAGAAAATGAAACCACCGCAGTTCCACGGGGGATTAGATCCATTGAAGGCCGAAGCGTGGGTCCTCGGCATTGAGAAATTATTTGAAGTGTTTCCCTGTTCAGAGACTCAGAAAGTACTTCTAGCCACTTTTATGCTAGAAGACAAAGCGAGGAGATAGTGGATGTTGATGCGAGAAAACCACAAAGATGCTGACTGGGCAAAATTTTTGGAGATCTTTTATGACAAGTACTTCCCGCAATGTGTTCGGGATAGGAAAGTAGCCAAGTTCATGGAACTCAAGCAAGATAGCATGACAGTGGCTGAGTATGAGGCCAAGTTCACTGAATTGGCCAGGTTTGCACCACACGTGATTGACACCGATTATAAAAAGGCAAGACACTTTGAAGGTGGACTCCGCACTGACATCCTAGAGAGGGTGAATGTACTGAAGTTGGAAACCTATATTGGGGTGCTTGACAGGGCCATCATATCAGAGGCTAATATAGCTAGACAAGCCAAGCTAGTGGCAGAATGGAAGAGTAACAAAAGGCAAGGCTTCTTTTCGAAGAAGAAATTCCTGAAAAAGCAAAATACGGGCTCCTCAACTACTTCAAGTTCTTCCCGAGACACAGCTCCCATGTGCAACATCTGTAGCAAAAGGCACCACAGAGTCTGTTACCGTGCATCAGGAGCCTGTTTCAAGTGTGGGAAGCAAGGGCACATAGCCCGAGAATGTAATCAAAATGGCAGAAAACTAGCAGCCAGTTCCACGGCATCGATCCCCAAGCTAGGAAATACTTTGAGATCCGCCACTACTGGGGATACAATGAGACAGGGAAGGGTTTTTGCGCTTATTCCGGGTGATACACAGAATGCTAGTGCCGTTGTCTCAGGTACTATTTCAATATGTAATCAGGATGCCTTTGTATTAATTGATTCTGGATTAACCCACTCATTTGTGACATATACATTTGCATCTAGACTGAGAAGACCCCTAGAGTTATTGCCTTATTTGTTATGTGTGTCTGCTCCATCGGGGGAATCTGTGTTATGTGACTATATATATCGGTTTTGTGACATGCATATTGAGGATGCTACCTTATATGTAGATTTATTGCCCTTGAACTTTAGACATTTTGATGTGATTTTGGGCATGGATTGGTTGACCAAGTATTGTGCCACCATAGATTATGTGACAAAAATGGTTGTATTTAAACCACCAGAACAAAAAGAAATTGTATTTGTGGGTAATGGGGTAGTGCCTCCACCTTATTTAATATCTGCAATGAAAGCATGTAAATTAATCAGGAAGGGGTGCCAGGGTTATCTGTGCTATGTGTTGACTGAGCAATCTGTGAATGTTGAATTGAATGATATTCCTATTGTTAAAGAATTCCCAGATGTGTTCCCAAATGAATTATTGGGGGAATTGGTAGACAGGGAGATAGAGTTTACTATTGAGACTGTGCCAGGCACCCAGCCTATTTCTAAAACTCCCTACAGAATGGCTACTACCGAAATGAAAGAATTAAAGGAACAGTTGCAAGACCTTCTTGATAAAGGGTTTATCCGACCTAGCACTTCGCCTTGGGGTGCACCAGTGTTATTTGTAAAGAAGAAGGATAGTACCTTCACATGTGCATTGATTACAAGGAATTGAACAAGGTAACGATAAGGAACAAATATCTCTTACCCCGTATTGACGATTTATTTGACCAATTACAAGGATCACGGGTATTTTCTAAGATTGATCTAAGATCCGGGTATCATCAGCTGAAAGTTAAGGCAGAGGATGTTGAGAAAACCGCATTCAGAACGAGGTATGGTCATTTTGAGTTTCTTGTTATGCCATTTGGAGTGACCAATGCTCCGGCAGCATTTATGGATTTAATGAATAGAATTTTTAAAACCTACCTTGATGAGTTTGTTGTAGTCTTCATTAATGATATTTTGATATACTCTAAAGATAGACTTGAACATGAACATCACTTGAGGACTGTCTTACAAATACTTCGAGAAAGGAAATTGTTTGCTAAACTAAAGAAATGTGAGTTTTGGTTGGATGAGGTTGTTTTCTTAGGGCATGTGATCAACAAGGAAGGAATTTCAGTGGACCCGCAGAAAATAGAGGCAATTGTGAATTGGCCTACACCGACTAATGTGACGGAAGTCCGCAGCTTTATGGGCTTGGCTGGGTACTACAGGAGGTTTGTGAAGGACTTTTCGAAATTAGTAGTGCCTCTTACCCAACTGACACGCAAGGGGCAACCTTTTGAGTGGAACGAAGAAAAGGAATCAGCCTTTCATGAATTGAAGACGAGATTGACTACTGCACCAATTTTGACATTACTGCCAGGCACGGAAAATTTTGTAATTTTCAGTGATGCATCTTATAAGGGTTTGGGTTGTGTGTTAATGCAGAACAGAAATGTTATTGCCTACGCCTCCCGGCAATTGAGGCTGCACGAGAAGAATTATCCAACACATGACCTAGAACTGGCCGCAGTTGTTTTTGCTTTGAAAATCTGGCAGCATTATTTGTATGGGGCAAAGTGTGAAGTCTACACAGATCATAAGAGCCTAAAATACTTCTTCACGCAGAAAGAGTTGAATATGCGTCAGAGAAGATGGTTGGAATTGATAAAAGATTACGACCTAGAAATTCAGTATCACCCCGGGAAAGCTAATACAGTGGCTGATGCCTTGAGCAGAAAATCAACGGGGAGTATGGCTTGGTTGTTTACTGAACAAAGGGAGATTTTACAAGATTTGGAGAGGACTGAAATTGAAGTAGAAATGTGTGAACAGGGCGGATTAATAGCCGCTATTACAGCCGAGCCGGCGATTGCCGATGAAATCAAGCAGAAACAGAAAGAGGATGAGTTCCTCAGAAAGGTAGTTGATGAATTTGAGACGAGTCCAAAAGCAGAATTCAGCCTTGAGAATGAAGTGTTGAGATTCCGAAACAGAACGTGTGTCCCCGATATCCCGAAACTTAAGAAGAGGGTTTTAGATGAAGCCCATAGATCCGTATTTGCTATGCATCCGGGCAACAATAAAATGTACCGGGATTTGAAACAGACCTATTGGTGGCCTAAAATGAAGAAAGAGATTGCAGAATATGTGTCCAAGTACCTTCAGTGTCAGCAAGTCAAGGCTGAACATCAAAAACCAGGCGGTCTACTTCAACCTTTCCCTATTCCTGAATGGAAGTGAGAACACGTGACTATGGATTTTGTTGTTGGCCTACCTCGGACTGCTCGAGGTATGGATTCTGTTTGGGTTGTAGTTGATAGACTGACTAAATCTGCACATTTTCTGCCTGTTAAAACTACATTTACTGCTTATAGATTGGTTACCATTTATGTTGATGAGATTGTCCGTTTACACGGTGTTCCAGTATCTATTGTATCGGATAGAGATCCGAAATTTGTGTCTAGATTGTGGAAGAGTTTACAGGAAGCTATGGGAACAAAACTAAGGTTCAGTACTGCATTTCACCCACAGACAGACGGGCAATCAGAACGAACGATTCAAACTTTGGAAGATATGCTTTGCATGTGTGCTTTGGATTTTCAGGGGAGTTGGGAAGATTATTTGCCACTTGCAGAATTTGCTTATAATAACAGCTTCCACTCCAGCATCGGTATGGCACCATACGAGGCTTTGTATGGTAGGAGGTGTAGATCACCTATTTGTTGGACAGAGGTCGGGGATAGAGCCTTGCTTGGGCCAAAGATTGTGCAGGATACTTCTGAGAAAATCAAGACTATTCGTCAAAGGCTCAAAACAGCTCAGGACCGACAAAAGAGTTATGCAGACGTTCGAAGAAGACCTCTTGAGTATGAGGTTGGTGACCATGTGTTCATCCGCGTTTCTCCGATGAAAGGCCAAGTCAGATTTGGGAAAAAGGAGAAGTTGTCGCCCCGTTACATTGGGCCGTTTCAGATTTTGGAGAGGCTTGGTCCAGTTGCTTATAGGGTTGCTTTGCCGCCGGGATTCGAGCAAATCCATAATGTGTTTCACGTGTCAATGTTGAGGGGTTACCTCCGAGACCCATTTCATGTGATTGACTATCACCGGGTTGTTATTGATGACAATATGGAATATGCTGAATGGCCGGAAAGAATTGTTGACCGGCAAGTGAAACAGTTGAGGAGCAAAACCATTCCGATGGTGAAAGTTGAATGGAAGGAACACTATGGTACAGATGCCACGTGGGAAAAAGAGGAGGAAATGTGACTAAGCTATCCACATTTGTTTCCCGACGAAGGTAACTTAAGTTTGAAGGACCAAACTTCCTAAAGAGGGGAAGACTGTGATACCCCTGTTCTGTATTATGTGAATTGGTCCCTAATACGTATGTGATTATATGTTTTGATGTGATTTGTGTGCCATTATGTGAATGTATATGATCTTGAATTTCTATCTGTTCGCCGTAGGAATATCTGTTTGAATAATCTGCTTTGGAAATTAAATTGAGGGCCTTATCGGCCACAAAACCCGAAATTGATTACGCCATTGTGATTGGCATAATTTTTAGAGCCTACGGTGAAACTTAATTGAAAATTGATTCTGATCAATTTAAACTGATTAAGTTGATGAATAAAGTGCCCAAACTTTTTATATTAAAATATTTACTAGTGGGGCTCGTTGTGTATTGGCATTACACCCTCCTTTGTCCCTCTTAAACTCAAGATCTGAGTTAAACATTTGAGAAAGTGAGAGAGAGGCCAGCCATAGTAAGAGAAAGGGGGAGGATTGTGCCATTTAGCCTAAAGCTTGGAGATTTTGGAGGTTAAGCTCAAGAATCGCCATAGATTGTGAAGATTAAGCTCCTTGGTGAGTAATTCATGCATTGTTAGTCACTACCTTGTGAATTCAAGTCCAATAGATGGCCAAGAGCATGAATTAGTTTGAATGAAAAGGAATTGAGTTGTACATGTTGAATTTCAGGCTAATAGAAGCATGCATGTGAAAAATTGTTATAGATTTCCATGTTTGAGCTTAATTTGTGTAATCTATGTTGAAGTTTGAAGGAAATCCATGTGTATGACCATTTCCTCACCAAATAAGTTGTGAATAATGTGTATTTCTTACATGCAAGGGGAGATTATGAAAGGATAGGCTTTGCATGTTAGAATTTGATATGTTGGTGATGAATTGGGATTAATTTGAGGCATGCATGTAAATGATATAAGAGATTGAGCTTCCTAATGTTGTAATATTGCATTGGTATCATATTAATATGTGTATGTTTGAGTTTTGAGCCATTGCATGTAAGAATTGTAGCTGGAAAGTTGAATTGGAGCTCAAGAACACGATCTGGGAAACCCAGAATTTTGATGTCCGCTTGAGCGGGGAAGTTCACGCTCGAGCGGGGATTTCGAGCTCCCAGTATTTTGTTCTTGCAGGCTTGGTGTCCGCTCGAGTGGGGAGCTATGTTGAGAGGCCTTCCGCTCGAGCGCTATATTGGACGCTCGAGCGTAAATTTCACCTATCCAGTACTTTTGCAGGCCTTAGAGTTCCGCTCGAGCGGGGAAGTTGACGCTCGAGCGGGGAAGTTGACGCTCGAGCGGGGACCCTGTTTTTTGAAATTCTGGAAATGCATTCTGTGTTCTGTTTTCGGTCTCTTTCACTTGTAAGCACTCTTAGACATATGTTAAGCATTATAAATGAGCTAATGAAATGTGAATTAAGCCTAAAGAGATATATGTGAATTAAAGAACGGATTGAACTGTTAGTGACCCTTTTGTGTTCATGAAATGTGTAGGGTCAAGTTCCAGGGCAAATCCACAAGCCGATCACTGTGAGTAATATTGATATTCGAATGTTTGTGAATGTCCAATTGTTTATTCCCTTATAAGCTTTATGAGTTGCTATTCGGGATTGTGGATGAGAGTCTGATATGAATACACATAAATGGACCAAAGGTCGTTTTGATAGACAAGAATGGACCAAAGGTCGTTTTGATAGACATGAATGGACCAAAGGTCGTTTTGATAGACAATAATGGACCAAAGGTCGTTCTGATAGACATGAATGGACCAAAGGTCGTTTTGATAGAAATGAGTGGGCCAAAGGCCGTTTTGACATGAATGAATGGACCAAAGGTCGTTTTGACATGAATGAGTGGGCCGAAGGCCGTTTTGACATGAATAAATGGGTCGAAGGCCGTTTCGACAAGGATGAACGGTCCGAAGGCCGTTTCGACACAAATGAACGGGCCGAAGGCCGTTATGACATGAATGGAAATTTAGATGGGCCAGAGGCCAGAATGTTTGGAACTACAGTCACTTGAGTTAGAATTTCGTATAGTTATATATATATATATATCTGTTAAATAGAATTATGAACTGGACCCAAGGCCGTTTGGAACATGTTGTCCTACGTTGTTATGTATATTCTGTAATTGACATTATTCACTGGGCTATCGCTCACGCTCATTCATGTGTTTGTAGGTGAGCCAAGAGAGGCACAAACCTAGCCCCAATGAAGTTTGCCAGGAACAACATGAGTTTTGGAGAGTCAGCCTCGTGTCTCACGTATGAGACCATCCTTGCCCTTTTGTCATGTACTTATGTTTTGTCTTATTGGCAAGGGCTTTGTTTATGTCTGTACATAGTCTGTTATAGGTTGACTCATCTTGGATGATCCTGTCTGTAATGAGTTTTGTGATACAGTACTTTGATGTGGGTTATTAACGTATCTGAGTATGGGTTGTTTGATGTGCATATAAGCACGGCTCTATGGACAAAGTTTTAAATTTTTACTTCCGTTTGGCCCCTTTACTCTGGTGAATTATGTCTGTTTTGGTCTGAGGCCGTAGGTAGTCACAGGATTACTGGCCAGTTATGTCCTTAACCCATAGGGGCGGGTTTGGGTCATGACATAAATAGACTAGCCTCGCATTTGGATTAATCTCCAATTTTTGTACTCCATCCTCTGCTAACCTCTGCATTTTGCTGCATTTATTTTCTGAATGAAAGAGTGTAAACACTTAGTGTGTTCGTAAGGCAAACAATTTGTAGTGCTGCTATTGTTTGTAGTAGATCATTTCATCCTGGGAGATAGACGTCCAATTTTTGAAAGCACCGTGGAGAGGACGAATCTGTCTTAAGGACACAGTGTCAAACACTGGACTTGATCAGATTATAATTCGAAGAAATTAAATCAAGTAAGTTATTTAATTTATTTTTAGTGTTTTATTATTTATTTAAATCAGATTTTAATTTTGTTTTTGTAACAAAATAAAATCTGTTTTTATTTATTTATTTTTAATTCGAGTTTGATTTTTGTAATCAAACAAATTCTCTCCTTTCCTTTATTTCTTTTTATTCTGGTTGTTGTTTAGTACACAATAGAATTTAATTTATTTAAATACAATGAAGATTGTCCAACAATTTTGAGCTCGGTATATAAGGTTGAAGTTAGGTTTAAGCCGTTTGTTGCATCATTTATGTTCTAAGTCTTCAAGTACATGCTATGTGTGATATGTAGGTCTTGCGCCGAGCGTTGAGCTGTCTGTTTAGAGGTTTTCTCATCTTTTCTTTTTTTGAGGTAGAGATTTCTAGTTCTCTTTCAATACTTTCATTTACGAATAGATTTGTGGTATTTTTCCTTATACAAAATATTGTCTTTTATGCATTTTGTGATAAACCGTGAGATTAGCGGTTTGGGTTTCTGGGGTTTTCCTTTTTGGGTTGGGTTATGATTTTGGGTGAATAATGAATAGAAAAGTTGGAATCAAAAGTGTTTTTGCGAAAAGTTTCAATTTCTTCAAAAACCCTAGTTGGCTCATAAAGATGGTTGATGGTTTTTGCTTAAATTAAAAGTGGCATCACGAAGTTGAGGTGTTAAATTGCACATATCCATGTTTAATTGAATTTTGAAAATGTTTGGAAAAATCTATGTAACAAATTGCGATTGAACTCTTGTTGTTGATATTCTAAGTTGTGCTATGAGATGAGATTGAGTTTGGGGATTTTGAATTTATGAATTGTATTAATGATATGAGATTTGTGATAAAATGATAAAGTGGAGATTTAAGAAATGCATTGAGTTGTGTTGTGTTGAGTTGTGTTGAGTAGTGTTGGGTTGGGTTGTAATTGGTATCCGCACGAGGAGTCAAGGTGCCCAATTGCCCTGTCTGCGCTTATCATTAGACGAATGTGGAAAAATATTTTTGGGTGTCCATTAGTCCTACCATATAATAGTCGGCAAAAGTGAAAAAATGGATGATTTTGGTACCCACGTCCTGCCGTATAATAATCGGTAAATGTGCGGATTGTATTAAATGTTTCTGGGTGCCCACATCCTGTCGTATAATAGTCGGTAAATGTAGGGATTGTATTAAATGCTTTTTAGGTGCCAACGTCCTGCCGTATAATAGTCGGTAAATGTAGGGATTGTATTAAATATTTTTGGGTGCCCGCATCTTGTCGTGTAATAGTCAGTAAAGTGGGGATTGTATAAAATATTTTCGGGTGCCCACTATCCCACCGTATCAAGTCGGCAAAACATGGAAGGTGTTGTGAGTTGGGTGCCCGCTATTTCGCCATATCAAGCTAGCAAAAGATGGAATGTGTTGAGTCGGAGATAATGTGTATGACTCGTAATGAACTTATGAAATTTCAATGTGTTGTGTGATTTTGTACAGAGGAGAAATGCATATAGAAATTACTTGAAAGAAATGGTAATTGGGTAAGGGGTTAATGATGATGAACTCACCGGGTTGTTTTGTGACCTGAAGATTATGAGTTTTATTTTGTGAGTAATAGTAATATCAATTTGAGTTAAGGACTATGGATTTATGGTAATTGTGGTATAACTGGGTTGGAAGTTTAAGTAAAAATGAAGAATCTTGTGTGAATTTGTGAAGAATGATCTTATGAGGGGTGAATCCTCTAATCTTATAAATGATAATCTTCTTAAAAATCCTAGATTCGAAATTTTGGTCTAAGTGGGTTTTTAATTAGGTTGAGGATTTATTTAATAGATTGAAAACAAATGTATGTTTGAAAGAGGGATTTGAAATCAATTGTAAATATTTGAGAAATTGAATTGAAAGGGGTTTATATTCTTGATTCAAGTTGAATTACTAGTGATGATAAATGTTGATATGATGTAACGGATAGATAAGTGGGAATAGAGTGTACGACGGTTGTCTTTGAATGTTCGGTGATAAATGTTTATAAAGTTCTCTTGAATGTTCAAATGAATTTTGAGAAAATGATACTCTACTTATGATATTTTGGGCATACAAAACGTCACCTTACTATATAGTATCATCCTGCATGCATGATCATTTCTATCTATGTGTTAGTTATTGTTTTAGAACTACGAGATTCCAACTAGGCATTAGTGCTCATCCCACGTTAATGAACTTCACAGGTAATTGAAGATTTCAAATATTAGGACATGGTACTATCTTATGATTTTATTTTGAGGTTGTAAGATATAATCATGGTTCAGAGATCAGTATTTTTTTTCATTGTATGTAATATGGATGTAAGCCTCAGGGTATTTCTTTTATTTGTATATAAATGACATTGTTGTGTAGCGAGAGGGAACATGTATATTTATTTATTCATCAAAAGATGAATTGTCATTTGTAAATAGACTAAATTAATGAATATTGGTAATGTTATCCGACTAATAAAATACAGGGCGTTACACGAACGACCGGTAATGTCACGCCCCCAAACCGCCCCTAGTAGTTTGGTGCCGTGATGGCCAGTAACCCGAGGTTACCGAAGGCCGTCTTACAAAAATCACACACAATTAGAGTATGAAATATGGGGCTTACAAGAGCGGAAGCAAAATATACATATAAACCGAGTTGTCCATGAGAGCCGTGCATAAGTCCAATGGAATGTCATACATCAAACATCTTTACAAGTCCTACAATTTTAGATACAACAAAATGAGATACAAAATACATCCTGACCAAAAGGCTTCTCAAGCCGACATATGCCAAAACAAACAAGAGAAAACATAAGCCGAGAAGCATAATCTTCAAGACGATGCAAAACGCAAATCCAAAACATGTCGGCATCACGCCCAAAACACATCGGCATCACGCCTAGGCCTCAATGCCTTCTTGTTCATCACCTACATATATATATAGAGAGGGTGAGCTTGGATACTCAGTGAATGATATTAGAAATAAAGGTTTTGCATGATTGATATCCAAGATTTCTTACAAACAATACATAGTATACTTTACAATCAAGAGAAAAGTCAAGTTCATTTGCCGGCTTTCAAGTTCCTTGGATGTTAATAACATCTACTTATTTCAAGGGGTGATGACATATCAAGACAAGAGTGCAGTTGCATTATAGTCCCCTGCAACTAAGGACTTTCAAGACAAGCTGTGCTGCGAAAGTTTAGAGTCCTCTAGCACTAAGGACTGTCAAGACAAGAGTGCAGTTGCATTATAGTCCCCTGCAACTAAGGACTTTCAAGACAAGAGTGCAGTTGCATTATAGTCCCCTGCAGCTAAGGACTTTCAAGACAAGAGTGCAGTTGCATTATAGTCCCCTGCAGCTAAGGACTTTCAAGACATGTCATCAAAACAAGATAGCGTTTAATATACAAGTAGGGATAGTCATTCATGCTAGGTCAAGTACTTTTCAAACAAGGCAAGACAAGATTTTATGAAAGCAAGTGTAACATAGCTTTATTAGAAATACCACTCACATAATTCTTCAAACGTCGGGGTCAAGCAAGGTCCAAGTCCTACAATCACATAGCAAAGCGTACTTGAACATATTCCTCAAACAAGTCTAACATGCATGCAAATGATTTTGGAAAACATACTGGGCACCAACCAGGTCTAAGCCGGGGTGCGTTTCCGAGGGCCACATGCAAGGAAAAGAGGTCGGGAACTCTGGGTTTTCCCTCTGCTGATGAATATGAAGAACATGAGTATGAAAACATGGAAAATATGAATGTTCGATGATACCAATCTGTCATCACAAATCTGGGATTTTCATGTTACAAGTTTGAAAACATGGACCTGGGTACCCATAGTTGGAAATCATGCAAGAACAAACACAAAACGTGAATCTAGGCATAAGCTTTCGGATCAAAACATGACTTTTCTTGAAGAACACATGAATGTCATTTTCTCTTTCTAAAACTGAATTTCAAGACGATGCATGGCTTACAACTCATACCCGATCATGCAATGCAATAACATAAACACATAGAACAACAAGAGCGGATCAAGAATCTAACCTTAGAACACGGATCTAACGGTTCGATCTTAAGGAACCAAGCTTGAAGATCTACTTCCTCACTCTAAAGCTCCTTCTTCCTCCTAGAGTTTCTCTCTCTACAAGACAAGGTTATGATACTAAATGATAGTTTTCTATACCCGGTTCTGGGGTTAACCCTCTGCTGGGACACGTGGCGGCGACTGGTTGGGTTCTTCCTGAAAAGGTGGCTGACAGACCAGACAAAGCATGGTGGAAGGGTGTTCAACAAGCAAAACGGTATGGGCTCTCTGACGGGGCAATAACATCGGCTAACAACAAGGCGTATCTAACACGCTATACGGAATGGCACTCCGGCAAGGGGTGACATCGGCTAACAAAAGACCTCGGCAACTAAGGTGACAATGACCTCGGCTAGGAAGGACAACACTTGACTAAGCTGTGCCACATCTTGGCCTAGATGCGCCACACCTCGGTCTAGGTCATACCACTCCAGGACGAGTTCACTGGGGGGTGCAAGGTAACATCTCGGCTAATGTGTTCAAGGCAAGGACGGAGGTCAACAAGGGGCTCCAAGATACTACCACTAGACTAAGGATGACCTCGGCTTGGATTGATCTAGGCATAACGTCGGCTAAACATAACTTAGGCAAGCACATAACACTTAGACGAATCACAAAGGTATCAAATCAAGGCATGGATCTCGCTCACTTAGGTAGGACAAGTCACGAAACACACATGCAGCTTAACAAACCATAATCATACAAATGCTCATGAACATGATTAATGATGAAAAATGCGGGTTCTTACAGTCTACCCTCCTTAAGGAAGTTTGGTCCCCAAACTTAAGTTACCTTGACCTACGAATAACTCCGGGTAACAGATTTTCATCTCTTCTTCCTTTTCCCATGTTGCCTCCCCGCCATAATGCTTCTCCCATTCGATTTTCACCATTGGTATCGATTTGTTTCTCAACTGCCTCACTTGTCTGTCTATAATTCTCATCGGCTTCTCTTCGTAGCCCAAGCCTTCATTAACCACAACCCCGGAGTGATCTATTACATGCAGTGGGTCTCGGATATATTTTCTCAGCATCGAAACATGGAACACACTGTGGACTCGATTCAAATTTGGTGGCAAAGCAAGCCTGTAAGCAACGGTGTTAATCCTCTCAAGAATTTCAAATGGCCCAACGTATCGGGGTGCAAGTTTGCCCTTCTTTCCAAATCTCGTAACTCCTGTCATCGGCGAGACCTTCAAAAATACATGGTCCCCAATTTCAAATTCTAACTCCCTCCTTCTTTGATCGGCATAACACTTCTGTCGACTCTGTGCAGTCTTAATCCTCTGCTGGATGAGTTTGATCTTTTCAGTTGTCATTCGAACCAATTCGGGGCCAATTAGAGCTTTGTCTCCCACTTCAGTCCAACATATCGGCGACCTGCACTCCCTCCCATACAAGGCTTCATACGGCGCCATGCCTATGCTGGCTTGATAACTGTTGTTGTACGCGAATTCCACCAATGGCAAATGCGATTCCCAGCTTCCCTGAAAATCCAACACGCACAACCTGAGCATGTCTTCGAGTGTCTGAATCATTCTTTCTGTCTGCCCGTCGGTCTGGGGGTGAAAGGCTGTGCTAAATCTCAACTCTGTTCCCAAGGCTCCTTGTAAACTCTGCCAAAATCTAGAAACGAACTTCGGATCTCGGTCTGACACAATGGACATCGGCACACCATGAAGCCTAACGATCTCATTCACATACAATTCGGCAAGTCGGTCGGCATTGAATGTAGTCTTGACAGGCAAGAAGTGAGCTGACTTAGTAAACCTGTCGACTATAACCCAAATGGAATCCATACCTCTTTGCGCTCTCGGCAAGCCCACTACGAAATCCATGGAGATGTGCTCCCATTTCCACTCAGGAATTGACAAGGGTTGGAGAAGTCCTGCCGGTCTCTGGTGTTCTGCCTTCACTTGCTGACAACTCAGACACTGAAATACAAACTCAGCTATCTCTCTTTTCATGTTTGGCCACCAAAAGGTCCGCTTTACGTCCTGATACATCTTGGTGCTCCCTGGATGAATGGCAAACTTGGAGCTATGGGCCTCTTGCAAAATCTTCCTTTTCAACTCTGGTACGTCGGCTACACACAATCTTCCTTCGAATTTAAGCACCTGATTTTCCACTGTGTATCCTGGCCTCGGCTTGGAGACGAATTCATCAATTACCCTTTTTAGGAACTTATCTTCCATCTACCTGGTCTTCACTTCCTCAACGATGGTCGGTTCCGCTGAGATCGTTGCTAGACACGCCAAACTTCCGACTAGTTTCCTGCTTAATGCGTCGGCTACGGAGTTTGCCTTACCTGGGTGATACTGAATCTGCATGTCATAGTCCTTCAACAGCTCGAGCCATCTTCTCTGCCTCATATTTAACTCTTTCTGGGTGAACAAGTACTTCAGGCTCTTGTGGTCGGTGAAAACTTGGCACGATGTTCCATATAAGTAATGACGCCATATCTTCAAGGCAAAAACCACGGCAGCTAACTCCAGATCATGGGTAGGATAATTCTCTTCATTGGGCTTCAACTGACGAGACGCGTACGCTATGACTTTACCTTCTTGCATTAATACGCAACCCAAACCCTTATGTGAAGCATCACTGTAAATCTGAAATTCCTCATTAGCCGATGGTAGTATAAGAACTGGTGCTGTAACTAGCCTCGTCTTCAGCTCCTGGAAGGCTGATTCTCTTTCATGGGTCCATTCATAAGCTACTCCCTTCTTAGTTAGTTGTGTCAGTGGCACTGCAATCCTCGAGAAATCCTTCACAAACTTTCTGTAATAACCTGCCAAACCCAGGAAACTACGGATCTCGGACACGTTGGTCGGCGTCGGCCAACTTACAACAGCTTCAATCTTGCTGGGGTCAACTGATATACCATCTTCATTAATTACATGCCCTAGGAATGAAATGCTGGAAAGCCAAAACTCGCATTTACTCAACTTGGCGTACAACTTCTTATCCCTCAAGGTCTGCAGGGCAAGTCTCAGATGATCCTCGTGCTGGCTCGTACTCCCGGAATAAATCAATATGTCGTCGATAAAAATAATGACAAACTCATCTAGGTACGGCTTAAAGACTCTGTTCATCAAGTCCATGAATGCTGCTGGGGCATTGGTTACTCCGAAGGGCATCACCAAAAATTCGTAGTGGCCATATCTTGTCCGAAAAGCAGTCTTCTCGATATCCTCGGCTTTAACCTTCAACTGGTGGTAGCCCGACCTAAGGTCAATCTTGGAAAAGACTCGTGCTCCTCGTAGCTGATCAAGCAAATCATCGATTCTTGGCAATGGGTATTTGTTCTTAATGGTCACCTTATTAAGTTCTCTGTAGTCAATGCAAAGACGAAGGGTGCCGTCCTTTTTCTTAACAAATAGAACGGGTGCTCCCCACGGTGAAGTGCTCGGCCTGACGAATCCCTTATCCAACAATTCTTGTAATTGCGATTTCAGTTCTCTAAGTTCTGCTGGGGCCATTCTGTAGGGCGTTTTGGAGATGGGTTGTGTTCCTGGTGGGATGTCCACAGTAAACTCTATTTCCCTATCGACAAGGTGGCCAGGCAACTCATTCGGAAAGACATCGGGGAATTCCTCAACAACGGGTATGTCGGCTAACTCAACACTTCCATTCAAATCACTTAATATACTGCATAAATAACCCTGACATCCTTTTTGGATCAACTTGTAGGCCTTCATGGATGAGATTAAGTAAGGTGGAGGTACTACTTCTTTACCCTGAAAAACGACCTCGGCTTGGCTTGGGGTCTTCAATGTGACGCTCTTAGTAACACAATTAATGGATGCATGGTTCGCTACTAACCAATCCATTCCCAATATGACATCGAAGTGGGTCATGCTTAATGGCATCAAATCAACTAACAACTCTACCCTCTCAATCATGACAATACATGCCCTATAAACGGATGTGATAATCATATTTCTCCCAGATGGAGTAGACACAGATAATATGTAGTCAAGGGGTTCTAATTCTCTACTCAACTTCTCGGCAAATATAGTGGACACAAATGAATGCGTAGAACCCGAATCAATCAATACGTATGCATCTTGAGAACAAATTGAAATGGTACCTGACACCACTGCTTCAGCATTCTGGGCGTCTCCTGGCACTAATGCGAAAACTCTGCCCTGCCTCGCCTGTATTCCCCCGATGTTATTCTTTTGTGCAGAGCCCGAGGTGCTTCCATTCCTCTTCCCATCATCGGTCCTTGCTTTCGGGCAGTCCTTCACGCGATGGCCTATCTCGCCGCACTCATAACAAGCTCTTGTTGCCCAACGACAAACCCCGAAATGTAGCTTCCCACAACTCGCGCACATCGGCTTAACGTTACCTTCTTGATTGGAGTTGCTGGAACTGTCCGTACTCATCTTCTTCTTGGCATTGAATGGGACTCGGCGATTATCATAATTCTGTCTCTTCCTCTGACCCTCACCCGAACTCTGGTATCGGTTCAAGTTAGCTTCAGCCAGGATGGCCTTGTCCAGTACTCCGGCATATGTTGGCATATTGAGCATATTGACCCGATCTTGTATCGGTCCACGCAACCCACTTTCGAACTTCCTCGCCTTTCGGTATTCGTCGTCAACCATATGAGGCGCATATCTCGCCAGTTCAGTAAAGGCACGATCGTATTCTGCAACTGTCTTACTCCCTTGCATCAGATTCTGAAACTCCGTGGTCTTTCGGTCTCGGACGCTAAGGGGAAAATGCTTGTTGTAGAACAACTCCAAAAATTTTGCCCAAGTTAAATCCGGATTGCCTTCTCGGACCATCATCCACCACCTACGAGCATCGTCGTCTAACGTGAATGCTGCCAGAGATACCTTCTGGGCGTCTGTACTGGGGAAAACTTCAAACAACTTCTCCATCTCTAAGACCCATGCCTCGGCTTTCATTGGTTCTATACCTCCCTGAAATCTCGGCGGTTTCATCTTCTTGAACTCTCTGATTAGAGTTATCGTGTCGTTCCCATACAGAGCTTGCTGCGGGGGCACTTGTGGCACTGGAGGGGGTGGAGCTGCATACCGGCCATTCGTCTGTTCGGCATGCGTAGAAGTGGTACCAGTATCCTGCGGCCTAGGTTGTCTCTGCTCACGAACCAAGCCTTCGACTAACCTTTCCAATCTCTCCAACCTGTCTTCTGAACGATCTCGGCCAACTGGGGGTCTACCTCTCCTCATGATGCTAGGGGGAATGCAAGATGAGACTTTAAAACAACTAAACAGATAACACATATATAAGTAACAAACGTCTATGCCAAAATGATGCGCACATAGTCAAGTAGCAAGCAATATGATGCAACTCCTAACATCATTCTAAGGGAAATCCTAGGCTCTCTAGGACTCAAGGTGTGTGATTAACGTACTACAAGGATCTTGGGCTCTGATACCATTCTGTCACGCCCCCAAACCGCCCCTAGTAGTTTGGTGCCGTGATGGCCAGTAACCCGAGGTTACCGAAGGCCGTCTTACAAAAATCACACACAATCAGAGTATGAAATATGGGGCTTACAAGAGCGGAAGCAAAATATACATATAAACCGAGTTGTCCATGAGAGCCGTGCATAAGTCCAATGGAATGTCATACATCAAACATCTTTACAAGTCCTACAATTTTAGATACAACAAAATGAGATACAAAATACATCCTGACCAAAAGGCTTCTCAAGCCGACATATGCCAAAACAAACAAGAGAAAACATAAGCCGAGAAGCATAATCTTCAAGACGATGCAAAACGCAAATCCAAAACATGTCGGCATCACGCCCAAAACACATCGGCATCACGCCTAGGCCTCAATGCCTTCTTGTTCATCACCTACATATATATATAGAGAGGGTGAGCTTGGATACTCAGTGAATGATATTAGAAATAAAGGTTTTGCATGATTGATATCCAAGATTTCTTACAAACAATACATAGTATACTTTACAATCAAGAGAAAAGTCAAGTTCATTTGCCGGCTTTCAAGTTCCTTGGATGTTAATAACATCTACTTATTTCAAGGGGTGATGACATATCAAGACAAGAGTGCAGTTGCATTATAGTCCCCTGCAACTAAGGACTTTCAAGACAAGCTGTGCTGCGAAAGTTTAGAGTCCTCTAGCACTAAGGACTGTCAAGACAAGAGTGCAGTTGCATTATAGTCCCCTGCAACTAAGGACTTTCAAGACAAGAGTGCAGTTGCATTATAGTCCCCTGCAGCTAAGGACTTTCAAGACAAGAGTGCAGTTGCATTATAGTCCCCTGCAGCTAAGGACTTTCAAGACATGTCATCAAAACAAGATAGCGTTTAATATACAAGTAGGGATAGTCATTCATGCTAGGTCAAGTACTTTTCAAACAAGGCAAGACAAGATTTTATGAAAGCAAGTGTAACATAGCTTTATTAGAAATACCACTCACATAATTCTTCAAACGTCGGGGTCAAGCAAGGTCCAAGTCCTACAATCACATAGCAAAGCGTACTTGAACATATTCCTCAAACAAGTCTAACATGCATGCAAATGATTTTGGAAAACATACTGGGCACCAACCAGGTCTAAGCCGGGGTGCGTTTCCGAGGGCCACATGCAAGGAAAAGAGGTCGGGAACTCTGGGTTTTCCCTCTGCTGATGAATATGAAGAACATGAGTATGAAAACATGGAAAATATGAATGTTCGATGATACCAATCTGTCATCACAAATCTGGGATTTTCATGTTACAAGTTTGAAAACATGGACCTGGGTACCCATAGTTGGAAATCATGCAAGAACAAACACAAAACGTGAATCTAGGCATAAGCTTTCGGATCAAAACATGACTTTTCTTGAAGAACACATGAATGTCATTTTCTCTTTCTAAAACTGAATTTCAAGACGATGCATGGCTTACAACTCATACCCGATCATGCAATGCAATAACATAAACACATAGAACAACAAGAGCGGATCAAGAATCTAACCTTAGAACACGGATCTAACGGTTCGATCTTAAGGAACCAAGCTTGAAGATCTACTTCCTCACTCTAAAGCTCCTTCTTCCTCCTAGAGTTTCTCTCTCTACAAGACAAGGTTATGATACTAAATGATAGTTTTCTATACCCGGTTCTGGGGTTAACCCTCTGCTGGGACACGTGGCGGCGACTGGTTGGGTTCTTCCTGAAAAGGTGGCTGACAGACCAGACAAAGCATGGTGGAAGGGTGTTCAACAAGCAAAACGGTATGGGCTCTCTGACGGGGCAATAACATCGGCTAACAACAAGGCGTATCTAACACGCTATACGGAATGGCACTCCGGCAAGGGGTGACATCGGCTAACAAAAGACCTCGGCAACTAAGGTGACAATGACCTCGGCTAGGAAGGACAACACTTGACTAAGCTGTGCCACATCTTGGCCTAGATGCGCCACACCTCGGTCTAGGTCATACCACTCCAGGACGAGTTCACTGGGGGGTGCAAGGTAACATCTCGGCTAATGTGTTCAAGGCAAGGACGGAGGTCAACAAGGGGCTCCAAGATACTACCACTAGACTAAGGATGACCTCGGCTTGGATTGATCTAGGCATAACGTCGGCTAAACATAACTTAGGCAAGCACATAACACTTAGACGAATCACAAAGGTATCAAATCAAGGCATGGATCTCGCTCACTTAGGTAGGACAAGTCACGAAACACACATGCAGCTTAACAAACCATAATCATACAAATGCTCATGAACATGATTAATGATGAAAAATGCGGGTTCTTACAGGTAAGATGAAATTCGAGCCATTCGGGCCAAGCTCAAATTTGAGCTACGTAGCAGAGCTCTTTTTAGATTCACTTAATTTAAATACACTTAAAACGTATAAAATTTATGATCTTTTTTTTTATTAAAAAAAATCACTAAATATTAACAAATATACAAAAAAATTAATATATATTTTTTGTATTTATTAAATTTTTTAAAGATTTCTCCAGTCGTTTTTTTAAAACTTTTTAAGTATATGTATCTGAAAAACAAATGGCCATATATGAAAAAATTTCATTATAAATATAAAAAAAATATATATGAATTAAAAATTTAAAAATTATTTTTGAATAATTTTAAACCAACCAAAATTTTAAAAATTAGTTACTCATTCCACATTAACCATCCAAATTTAAATTTAACACATTTTTTTTCACTAGCTTCATAAATATTTTTTTTATTAATTCGATATACATTGTATTTTAAATTTTTAAATGAATTAGTAACAAATAACTTCTTTAAAAAGTTTCATAAAAAATTTTTTAAAAAAAATTGATTAATTTGAAAATATGATGTACTACATACTTCAACTTAGATATTGGTTCAGTTAATGCAGCTTTGGTAATAGAGCTAAAGTTGATTTGAAATAGTTTTGGAAATAGAGATAGTTTGGAATTGGTTTGAAATATATTGAATATAATGACTTAAATGTTAATCCTTCATCAATTTTATTTGACATAAATAGACAAATAATTTAAATTAAAAAATTAAATTTTAAATTGACACAATTAAAAACTCATAATTTACTTTATTAGAATGGTTAAACCTTTTTTTTTTTGAATTTTTTTCCATATTTTTAATTAAAAAAAAAAGAAAAAAATTCAGTGAAACTAATTGGTCATTCCCATAATGGATAAATTACAAATACATCCCTTACGATTTGCTTAAAATATAGATTGTTCTCTGTACTTTAAAAAATTACAAATGCCCACTTATCAAAATATTTTATTCGATAGAGTTAAATAAAAAATAAAATTCCTTATTGATTTACCATACAATAATAAAAAGGAAAATTAGTGAAACATATTATAGCGATCCTGGTTCTTCCTCCATTGATTATTGTATCCGGACTTAGGTTCCGTGGAGTTGATTGTTGTATATGTCTTGTTGTCGTCCTTCAATTCCATATATTTGAGTTTTAGGATGTATTGGGCGTGTTTCGAACAGGTTGGTTGAGCTTTAGTCTCATTCCTTGTTGCCCAGATTTTTGGTGGTCCGCTCGAGCGGGTCCCATTGCGCTCGAGCGGAGTTTACAAACTTTCAGCATTTTGTGCCTCTGCAAAACTTCTGCAGGTGCGTTTTTCACGTTCGAGCGGGTCCCATTGCGCTCGAGCGGAGTTTACACACTTTCAGCATTTTGTGCCTTTGCAAAACTTCTGCAGGTGCGTTTTTCACGCTCGAGTGGGTCGCGCTCGAGCGGACCTATTGGCGCTCGAGCGGGTGTTCAAGGTCTGTAAAAATACTGGAAAAGGGTTAATCTACGCTCGAGCGGGTTTCCTTTTGCGCTCGAGCGGGTTCAGTTTTTTGTGCTTGACGCCCGAGCGTCCTATTCTCTGCTCGAGCGAACTAGTCGTATATCAGTTGGCAGCTGGGTGATCTTAGATCACTTTTACACTTTCCTTCTCTCTCTTACTTTTCAAAAAGCCATTTTTGAGAGCTCCTCTCTCTAGAATCTATCTTCTCTCTAGGGTTTGATCTAGTTAGAGTGATCTCCTACCCTTAAGCCTTTACAAAAAGTGTAGAGCTTGGTGTGGGCTTCCTATCAATCCGAGAATTTGTGGATTTGGAGCATTTCGGGATTTCTTCATATTCTCCTTTGGGTTTTATCTCTTGAGGTAGGGATTCCTACTCATCTTTATGAGCTTTAACCTAAATGTTGAGTTTTTGTATAAATTGTTTGATTTGGGAAGTTAGGGTTTGTAATGTGTTATATTGAAAAGAGGGGTTTTTGCTCTTTTGATTCAAACAAATGGGTTTTGGGTCTAAAAAGGAGGTTATTGATGTTGTTGATAATATTTAGACCTTTGGGTCACTATTGAGAAAAAGGGAAAAAATGCCATGTTTGGGTATATTTGGGTCATTAGTATAATTAATGATAATTGTTATGGAATCATGAAATTGAGTTCGAAATAATGAAATTGGTTCATTATGTAATAAAATGGTGGAGTTTGAATTATTAATCACTCACCTTCGAAAATTATTGATACTTATCTGTTGAATGCATTTATTATCTGTTTAGAAATAATTGTTTTGGGCTATCGGTGGAGGATAGTCTTGATTGTTGTAGACAATGCATGATGATTAGGCAAATTGAAACTAATCAATTGAGTAAGTCATCGGATATGACGGTTGGAATAATACATCAAACTTAAGTATTGATTGATTATGTATATGATATGTGTTTATATATATTGTATTGTGTGGGAGGAGATAGGGCATGTACTCCACGGTTTAGGAGAAGATAGGGGATGGACTCCTAAACCGGATATTATTTGGGAGGAGATAGGGGATGGACTCCTAAACCGGATATTATTTGGGAGGAGATAGGGGATGGACTCCATTTATACAACAAATATGTGTATCTATTGAAGTATTGATACAGCAAATCTGTGTATTATTTGTGAACTATGGAAGTGTTTTTATGTATTTTGATACAACAATTATGTGTATCTATTGAGGCTTATGGAAGTGTTTTGATATGAGTTGTTATCTTATTGAATTGTTGAAATGGATGAATTGTTGATATGAGATGTAATCTCATTGAAGTATATGGTCAGGTTTTGAGCCACGATTATGAATTGAGAAATTGGATAAGGAATGGAAAATGGAATGAAACATGGACACTTTTGTCATGTAATTGAAATGGTTTATAAATTGATTTATATGAGTTAAATATTTATCAAATGCTAATGTTTTAGTTATTGCTCATATTATGTTTAGCATATCTCTACTGGGCGTTGGCTTACCCTAAATGGGACATCATTTTCAGGTCCAGGTATTATGCCGCCTCCGAGATCTTAGCTTGGATGGCTGTGGGAGTTGAAGACTCTTTGTTTATTTTTGTTGTATTACCTGTATATCAAGTCACGGGCTTATTTTGTGTAGAGTTAGTACTCTCTCTTTGTATCCAAGTGTTGACTTGGAAAGTTGTAAGCGTATAGTGCATTTACGTTTGTTGTCAACATGTAATACATTTTGTAATGAATACTCTGATGAAATGTAATTATGCTTTATTCTCTTATGTCTAAGCATGTCATGAATGTATGATTTATGGGTTTATTTTGAGGGCATTACAACTTGGTATCTAAGCGTACCGGGTTTGAATGCTTTGGGTACGTGGGAAGTGATTAGTATCACAATGAGTTTGTCTCGCTTGTTAGAGACTTAGATGTAATGTTGTGTGCTTATGTGATAATATGCTTATGTGATTACTTGGATATGGGATTTAATTTCTAGGACGTTGATTGGATCCTTGAGTTTCTGTGAGTCTTGTTAGAAAAGCACTTGATCAATGTTGTTTCTGACCGGAACTCTAGTAACGCCTCGGGACTGTCATTATCTGGAAATGAAATTCGTAGGTGCTTATGTGATTATGTGCTTACGTGGAATGAATTACTGTTGTCCATATATTAGGACGCGAGTGTTGTAGCTTCAGCACATTTATGAATGTGTTAATGTCCTTCGTTACCTTTATTAGGATGTCAGGACGAGGACGTGGTGGTAGGCGAGGTAGGCCTAGGAGGCAGGAGATGCCAATACCGGAGGAGATTTCGAAGCAGTAAGAGGGAGTTGGTCAGGCCAATGTGGCCGAGCCAGTAGGACAGTAGGCCATGGGCGCCTTAGCCCGCGAGATGGCAGGAGCTTTGAGAAAGTCCTTGGGCATTCTCAGAGCTGAGAATCAGGTTCAAGCCCATGTTGCTGAGGTAGGACCTTCCTTTCTAAAGAGGGAGTTCTTCCGGTCTAATCCGGATGAGTTTGTTGGGGATTCAAAAGAGCCACTTAAGGCTGATGAGTGGTTGGAGCAGATAACGAAGTCGTTTGAGATGCTTGGCATCGAAGACGGGGCATTGAAGGTGACCTTGGCATCTTTCCAGCTTAAGGGAGATGCGGGTCAGTGGTGGAAGTTCATGAGGGGCCGTGTTGGTGGTACATAGGAGGCTTTCATGGATGCTTTCTAGGAGAAGTTTCTGTCTCCCACTGTCAGGGAGAAGTTAAGAGATTAGTTCTGCTAACTTAAGTAGTTGAATTCTTCAGTGGCCAAGTTTGAGGCCGCATTTACTAGTTTGTCCAGGTTTGCCCCTGAACTAGCGTCTGAGGAACGCTGTTGTCTGGAGTTTGAGAAGAAGTTGGGGCATGGCCTCAATATGAGGTTGGAGGTTCTATGACCCGGGAGTATGGGCACCTTGTAGATGTCGCAGCCCATATGGAGATTATGATGCAGGAGGAGGAGGAGAGGCAGAGAGGCTCCAAGAGGAGTCAGGATGGTCAGGGGGATGGTAGGAGGCAGACGGGTGCTAACCCTCAACAGTCCCAAGGTGCTTTTGTGAGGTCGACCTTTCCAGTGCCGAGTGCAGGCTCTGGGAGAGGCAGTCAGGGAGACGTCACCTGTTACAAGTGTGGTCAGTTGGGCCACAAGTCTCCAGCTTGCCCACAGAGGGGAGGAGGTTAGAGATCAGCTTCATCTTCGGCTCGACCTTAGAGCCAGAGTCAGGGCAGAGGTTAGCCACTGTCTTGTTATCAGTGTGGTCAGGCGGGGCACCTGAAGAGGTTTTGCCCGCAGTTGAGTGGCATATCTGGTACATTTGGGCAGAGGCAGAGTTTTCAGCCAGCTCAGTCAGTTCAGGCCTCGAGGGCCAATCAGGGGGCTTTATCATCCCAGTCTGTGCAGCAGTTTTTTGCTCCGAGAGGTGAGCAGGTAGATCAGAGGCCTACAGGGCGTGTGTATGCTGTTACTGCGCAGGACCTAGTACCGGCTCTATCTATTGTGAGAGGTACCTTTTTGTTTTGCAACTCGGTTGCCAATGTGTTGATTGATACGGGTGCATCTCATTCTTTTATATCTGCTACATTTGCATCTGTTTTGGGTTTGGAGTTGGCACAGTTAGCATCTCCTATTTGTGTAGTATCACCTGTTGGGGATGAATTAATTTTGAAACAAGGGTGTTGGGGCTGTGATATAGAGGTCGCCGACCGCCGGCTTCTATTTCCTTTTGTAGTTATGGCTATGTCGGGTTTTGATATTATTTTGGGTATGGACTGGCTATCGTCATACCGGGCTGTTATCGATTGTTACCGCCTGAGGGTCACAGTATGTACCCCGAGCGGGGATTATTTCCATTTCTTGGGGAATCGGGTTGGTAGTATGTTGCCACCGGTGTATGATCCGCAAGGGCGGAGTGAGCTTAGTGTTCTTCTCGCTAGCCTTATGAGTAGTGAGTGTGATGAGACGGGGGTTGAGTTGCCGAGAGTGGTTTGTGAGTACTCGGACGTTTTTTCCCGAAGATCTTGTTAGTTTGCCACCTCATCGAGAGATCGAGTTCTCTATTGATTTAGTACCCGGCACGACGCCGATTTCTATGGCACCTTATCGTTTTGCCCCAGCCGAGTTCAGTGAGTTGAAGATTCAACTCCAGGAGTTGCTAGATAAGGGGTTTATTCGCCCTAGTGTTTCGCCGTGGAGAGTACCGGCCCTCTTTGCTAAAAAGAAAGATGGTGCCTTGAGACTTTGTATTGACTACCGGAAGTTAAATCGGGCTACGGTTAAGAATAAGTACCCTATGCCCCGTATAAATGATTTGTTTGACCAGTTGAAGGGTTCCCGTTGTTTCTCTAAGATAGATTTGAGATCGGGTTACCACCAGTTAAGGGTCAGAGAGGAAGATATTCCTAAGACGGCACTTCATACGCGGTATGGCCATTATGAGTTTCTGGTAATGCCATTTGGGCTCACTAATGCACCGGCAGTGTTTATGGACTTGATGAATCGGATATTCCGAGAATTCTTAGATCGTTTTGTGGTCGTTTTCGTGGACGACATTCTGATTCTTCGCCTTCGGAGGAGGAGCACAAGGAACACTTGAGAGTGGTGCTTGAGTTTCTCAGAGCCCATAGGCTGTATGCCAAGTTTGGGAAGTGTGAGTTTTGGCTAAGAGAGGTTAAGTTCTTAGGCCACGTGGTTTCCGGGGGGGGGTGTCTATTGATACATCTAAGATAGAAGCAGTGCAGGATTGGGCACATCCTAAGAGTGTTTTTGAAATCCGCAGTTTTCTGGGATTAACTGAGTATTACCGTTGGTTTGTGAAAGATTTCTCTAGGCTAGCTTCGCCGTTGACTAGATTAACGCGGAAAGGGGTCAAATTTGTATGGAGTGAGACTTGTGAAAAGTCATTCCAAGAGTTGAAGATTAGATTGACCACCGCTCTGATTTTGATTATTCCGGAAAGAGGTTTGGGTTATGCGGTCTATTGTGATGCCTCACGAGAGGGTTTGCGTTGTGTGTTGATGCAAAGAGGGAAAGTGGTAGCCTATGGCTCACGTCAGTTGAAAATAGACGAGAGGAATTACCCTACACATGACCTAGAGTTAGCAGCAGTGATATTTGCCTTAAAGATTTGGAGGCACTACCTTTATGGTGAGAGATTCGAGGTATTCTCAGATCATAAGAGTCTGAAGTATCTGTTTACATAGAAGGACTTGAATTTGAGGCAAATGAGGTGGGTGGAGTTTATTGAGGATTATGACTTTGAGTTGCACTATCATCCGGGAAAGCCCAATGTTGTGGCCGATGCGCTTAGTAGGAAATCCATTAGTGATGTAGCTTGTATAGCCATCCGGGAGTGGGAGATGTTGGGTGCACTTGGCGAGTTTGATTTGCTTCTAGACGAATCCGCCGAGGCTGCGGTCTTGTTTTCCGTTGTTGCGCAGCCTACACTTGTGAGTCAAGTGTTAGAGGCACAGAGAGGTGACCTTGAGGTAGAATCCCTCTGAGAGAAGATCTCTAGTGGAAAGGCTGAGAAGGGTTTGTCTGTGTATCCCGACCAGGGTGTGAGATACCGAGACCGTTTGTTTGTGCTGGAGTCTTGCCGAGAGGAGGTACTCCGAGAGTTTCACCATTCACGCCTTGCGGTGCATTCGGGAGGCACCAACATGTATCGTGATTTGGGTCACCAGTTTTGGTGGCGGGGTATGAAGAGAGATGTGGCAGTTTTCATATCAAAGTGCTTTACTTGTCAGCAAGTGAAGGCCGAGCATCAGAGGCCAGCGGGTTTGTTACAACCCTTGCTATTGCCGAGTGGAAGTGGGAGTATGTCACTATGGACTTTGTTGTGAGTCTTCTGAGGACTCAGCAGGGTAGTGATGCTATTTGGGTGGTTGTAGACCGGTTGACTAAGTCGGCGCACTTCATTCCTATGCGCGTGAGAGATTTGGCAGATCATCTTGCCGACTTGTATATTCGGGACATAGTGAGGTTGCATGGGGTCCCAATGTCGATCGTCTCAGATAGAGACCCTCGTTTTACTGCTAGGTTGTGGCAGAGCTTGTAAAGTGCTTTGGGCACTAGATTGACCTTTAGCACAGCTTATCATCCTCAGACTGACGGGCAGTCCAAGCGTACTATTCAGATCCTTGAGGATATGCTTCGAGGTTGTGTTCTTGACTTTAGTGGGTCATGGGAGAGGCACTTGCCCTTGGTGAAGTTTGCCTACAATAGCAGTTTTCAATCGAGTATCGGTATGGCAACGTTTGAGGCCTTGTATGGCCGACCGTGTAGGTCTCCAATTTGTTGGGCCGAGGTGGTTGATGCACCTTTGTTGGGTCCGGAGTTGGTGAGGGAAACGACGGAGAAAGTTGAGCTTATCCGTGGGAGGCTTGTTATAGCCTAGAGTCGCCAAAAGAGTTATACTGACCGTAGGATGAGGCCTTTAGCATTTGAGACAGGTGATCATGTTTTTCTGAAAATATCACCTAGGCGAGGTTTGATGAGGTTTGGAAAGAGTGAGAAGTTGTCCCCTCGGTTTATTGGTCCTTTTGAGATCCTTGAGAGGATTGGCGAGGTTGCCTACCGTTTAGCTTTGTCGCCGCAGTTGTCCAGAGTGCATGACGTGTTTCATGTTAGTATGCTTCGGAAGTATGAGCCAGATCCGTCCCATATGCTGGATTGGACCGATTTGGAGGTTGACGAGGATACCTCGTATGAAGAGAGACCGGTTCGGGTCTTGGATAGGCGGGATCAAGTCTTGCGAGGCAAGACCATTCCCCTGGTAAAAGTTTTGTGGAAACATCACGGAGTGGAGGAAGCCACTTGGGAACGTGAGGTGGATGTCCGTGAGAAATATCCGGACTTATTTGTAAATGTTTAACCATATATTGGGATTTTGTAATACTGATGAACTTTAAGAGCATTAAATATGTCTTAAGTTGTAAAACATTGTATATGTTTTGATTTATGGAAGTATTTGGAAACTTGCCTTAAAATGGAAGTTTAATGTAACATTGCATATGTTGAATGTATGGTAGAAATGGAAATATATCATGAACTTTGAATATGATATAGAATTGTGGAATATGTGTTGAGATTGGTAAATTTCAAGGGAAAGCATGCTAATGATGCATATTGAGTATATATTGTGAAATGCCTCTTGAATAGAGATGGAATGATCGGTAATGGGTCAGGTTGTTGTATATTAAGTTGTAATGTTGTGGAGAATTGAGAAAATCTTGTTTTTGAAAAACTTGTAGTTAATTTCGGGGACGAAATTCCTTAAGGGGGGAGGTTATAGCGATCCTGGTTGTTCCTCCATTGATTGTTGTATCCGGACTTAGGTTCCATGGAGTTAATTGTTGTATATGTCTTGTTGTCATCCTTCAATTCCATATATTTGAGTTTTAGGATGTATTGGGCGTGTTTTGAACAGGTTGGTTGAGCTTTAGTCCCATTCCTTGTTGCCCAGATTTTTGGTGGTCCGATCGAGCGAGTCCCTTTGCGCTCGAGCGGAGTTTACACACTTTCAGCATTTTGTGCCTCTGCAAAACTTCTGCAGGTGCGTTTTTTACGCTTGAGCGGATTTTCTTACGCTCAAGCTTCTGCTCAAGCGGGTCGCGCTTGAGTGGACCTATTGGCGCTCGAGCTGGTGTTCAAGGTCTGTAAAAATACTAGAAGGGGTTAATCTACGCTCGAGCGGTTTTCCTTTCGCGCTCGAGCGGGTGTGTTTTGCAGTTGTGTCTTAGCGCTCGAGCAAGCATTTTTGCGCTCGAGCGGGTTCAGTTTTTTGTGCTTGACGCCCGAGCGTCCTATTCTTCGCTCGAGCGGACTAGTCGTATATCAGTTGGCAGCTGGGTGATCTTAGATCACTTTTACACTTTCCTTCTCTCTCTTACTTTTTCAAAAAGCCATTTTTGAGAGCTCCTCTCTCTAGAATCTATCTTCTCTCTAGGGTTTGATCTAGTTAGAGTGATCTCCTACCCTTAAGCCTTTACAAAAAGTGTAAAGCTTGGTGTGGGCTTCCTATCAATCCGAGAATTTGTGGATTTGGAGCATTTCGGGATTTCTTCATCTTCTCCTTTGGGTTTCATCTCTTGAGGTAGGGACTCCTACTCATCTTTATGAGCTTTAACCTAAATGTTGAGTTTTTGTATAAATGGTTTGATTTGGGAAGTTAGGGTTTGTAATGTGTTATATTGGAAAAAGGGGTTTTTGCTCTTTTGATTCAAACAAATGGGTTTTGGGTCTAAAAAGGAGGTTATTGATGTTGTTGATAATACTTGGACCTTTGGGTCACTATTGAGAAAAAAGGGGAAAATGTCATGTTTGGGTATATTTGGGTCATTAGTATAATTAATGACAATTGTTATGGAATCATGAAATTGAGTTCGAAATAATGAAATTGGTTCATTATGTAATGAAATTCGCTCACCTTCGAAAATTGTTGATACTTGTCTGTTGAATGCGTTTATTATCTGTTTAGAAATAATTGTTTTGGGCTATCGGTGGAGGATAGTCTTGATTGTTGTAGACAATGCATGATGATTAGGCAAATTGAAACTAATCAATTGAGTATGTCATCGGATATGACAGTTGGAATAATACATCAAACTTAAGTATTGATTGATTATGTATATGATATATGTTTATATACATTGTATTGTGTAGGATGAGATAGGGGATGTACTCCATGGTTTAGGGGAAAATAGGAGATGGACTCCTAAACCGGATATTATTTGGGAGGAGATAGGGGATGGACTCCATTGATATAGCAAATATGTGTATCTATTGAAGTATTGATACAGCAAATCTGTGTATCATTTGTGAAGTATGGAAGTGTTTTTATGTATTTTGATACAACAATTATGTGTATCTATTGAGGCTTATGGAAGTGTTTTGATATGAGTTTTTTTTTGGGTAAGTAATTTTGATATGAGTTGTTATCTCATTGTATTGTTGAAATGGATGAATTATTGATATGAGATGTATTCTCATTTAAAGTATATGGCCAGGTTCTGAGCCAGGATTATGAATTGAGAAATTGGATAAGAAATGGGAAATGGAATGAAACATGGACGCTTTTGTCATGTAATTGAAATGGTTTATGAATTGATTTATATGAGTTAAACATTTATCAAATGCTAATGTTTTAGTTATTGCTCATATTATGTTTAGCATATCTCTACTGGACGTTGACTCACCCTATATGGGACATCATTTTCGGGTCCAGGTATTGTGCCGCCTACGAGATCTTAGCTTGGATGGCTGTGGGAGTTGAAGACTCTTTGTTTATTTTTGTTGTATTACATGTATATCAAGCCACGGGCTTATTTTGTGTAGAGTTAGTACTCTCTCTTTGTATCCAAGTGTTGACTTGGAAAGTTGTAAGCGTATAGGGCATTTACTTTTGTTGTCAACATGTAATATATTTTGTAATAAATACTCTGATGAAATGTAATTATGCTTTATTCTCTTATGTCTAAGCATGTCATGAATGTAGGATTTATGGATTTATTTTGAGGGCATTACACATATCTCTCCAATTTTTTAATTTTAAAATATAGTGTTGTCTCTTTAATTAAAATAAATGTCTCTTAATTTTGTATTGAATCTTGTTTCGTAATAATTATTTTTTAGTCAATAATGAATATTTATAATATATAAAATAAATTGATCATTCTATTTTATTTCATTCCAACAATATTAGTTAGGAGAAATTATCCAAAAGAAAAAAAAAATGATCCTTATAACAAAATGAATCTTGAATTTTTAATTTGATCAATTTAAACCTTAATATTTTGATTAGTTTTCAATCTAAATCATTTATCTATTTTTCCTAAGTAAAATTAACAACAAAAAAAAAAAAGCATTTTAATTACAAAACTTAATGAAAAATGACATTAAATTTAGCAGAATTGGGTAGTTGGGATCAGTGGTTGTGGGGGGACAATACAAAGGCAAATTATTGGGTTGGAACAGTTTGAAATACAAGGCTTAGTCTAGTTTGATAAAATAAAAAAAAAATTTAAACTATTATAATATCATATGTATGCATTGCAATGTTTGGACGGGAGAACTCTCAAACAATAAAAGTATGTAAATAAAAATAAAAAATGTCAATAAAAAACACATAATAAGAAGAACATATAACAAAAATCGATGTGGTTGGGATCAGTGGTTGTAGGGGACAATACACAGACAAATTATTGGGTTGGATCGGTTTGAAATATAAGGCTTAGTTTAGTTTGATAAAAATAAAATAAAATAAATAATAATAATTAACTATCCTAATATCATATGTATGCATTGTAATGTTTGGACCACAGAACTCTTAAGCAATAAAAGTATGTAAATAAATGAAAAATGTCAATAAAAAACACATAATAAGAATAAAATATAAAAATCGATAATTATTAAAAGATAGAATGAACCGTATGCATTGTAAAGTTTTTGGCAATGGTAAAGTTTATTCGATCGAAACCGGATACCGGTCGATAAGAACTTTTAGAAAGTTGTTGCAGAGACCTAGGTGCTATGAAGTATCGACACTTCAAAATAAGTGTTGTAGTCATGTCGGATAAGAACGCAATTGTCGTCAATTTTGTTGGTGAAAAGGCAAAAATTAAATAAGTTATAGTTATCAAATGGACTTAATTTTTTGTGTAGATGAAATACACAAAGTGCTTAATAAAATGAACGATTCAGATTATCGAAACGGGGCATGTGGTAGGCCTCATGGGCCAAAACAATGCTCGCTAATCCAAATTTTAAATTGGAACAGATCTTCCTCTTAATTCGATTCCCTATGCCCTATGAAACCTCTGAAATTAGAGAGAGAGAGAGAAAAAAAAAAACACAATTACTAATGTAGTTATTTTATATGAAGGAATTCTCTCCGGGCCACTCTTAAATTAGAGAGAGAAACAAAAAACCCGATCACTAACGTAGTTATTTTATATGAGGAAATTCTTTTCAGTCCATAATTTGAATTGAAGAGCGCTGTTTAGTCTTGTGATATCTATCATAGATATCGTTTTGATAATTCGAACTATTAAGTATGTTGGACATTTCATTTTTTTCTTTCGTGAACATAGAAAAATTATATCGATTCAATAATCATAACCTATTTAATTTGCATTTGTCACAAAAAAAAAGGGACAATTGAAATCTATTCAATTTAAATTAATTTTACAAACCTGTATCTCAACTCTCCGAAAGTGAGCTATGCACCATCCTCATGCTTCAATGCATAATATTATAGTACATAATATTTTAATTATTAAAGTATTTATAATAAGTGAAATATTATTATATATTTTTATGTATGTTGGAACGTTAGATTGGATGACTTTTTAATACAATTTTTATTTCAGAAAAATTAGTTCGCTCACATTTAAAAAAAATATATATAATAATAATAATTGGAATTCAAAATTATATTATACTATTAATTTTAGATTTGACTTAAATTGATTACATCAGCTCAACACAAATTGCTTATAAAGTGATAAAATTTTGGTTCGGTCCGACCTGGCCAATGCCTAACTCCTACCCCGACCAGTTGGAGAAGTTATAAATAGGAATGGAGACAAGAAGGGTGAGTTTTACACTCTCTGTTCCCAATCTCTAATTATTATTATTTTTTTCCATTTCCATTCCTCATCCCTAATGAAGACCATTTTTATTCCACCGTCTCGCCTCTAATGGGGTTCGGTTTTTCCCGCCCCACAAATCCCTGACCCATTTTCGTGACCAGGAATGTTACATTCATCTAATTTGGTGCCGTCTGAATTGCATGAATTTGTTCACACTAGTCATCTAGATGACAGGATGACAACTGCGGTAGACGAAGGTGAAACCAATCGCCCAGCTGGCACAAATTCAAACGATTCGAGTGACAACAAATTCGATAAATAAATCATTTCACTTTTGTGATTTATTCAAAGTTACGTTGCTTCAGTTTATATCCCAATAACGAACAAAAAGATAAAAAGAAAAAAAAAATTAATAAGAGCAGAAAGTGAATGAAAGGGACTTCATCAAAGATTAAAAATATACAGTTTTTATTATTTATTTATTTTTTATCTTACTTATTTATTTTTGCTTTCAATATTTTCAACTTTCTTTTATTTTTAAATTATTTTAACTGAAAAAGTAATTTTTTTATATATAAATTTAAAAAAATGTTAAAGAGAAAAAAAGTGTAAGGCCTTAATTATAAATTAGATTACGCAAACTTGATTATGAAGTTGAAAGGCTTAAATAAAATAATTTTAAATTTACATTAAAAATTTTGAACATCGCATTGAAATAGAATGAGAGGGTTTAAATAAAAAAATTAATAGTGCGATGATTAGTTGTCAAATTTAATGGACAGAAATGAAGGGCGAACAGATTTGGTGCCTGTTAGCAATGGGTAGTCAAACTTATTTGTCGAATTTAGTAGTTGGACGATGTCGAAGAATATGAGATGACCTGAAGAATACCAATTGATAATTGAAAATCACAACGACAATCACCCATTTGCTAGAGAGTTGTCGGAGTTTGGTCGAAACTCGCCATTCATTGATAGTTGTGGTGAGTGGTGGTTAAAAGTGATGAGTGAGATGAGAAAATAAAAAATTATTTAAAAAAAAATTGAAAACAACTTATATATATACAAAAATATAAAGATAAAACTAATACCTATATTATAAGACATAACATCTTTTGAAAATATGTTAAAATGTATTTATTTAAACAATTTTATTTGAATGACTGAAATAATTTTTAATCAATATCTACGGTTTGACATTAATTTTTTTCCTCCCCCCAAACACTCTCTACTCTTTCTCCCACGTCTGCTCTCTCTCCCACGTCTGCCAAACGTCTCTTAACGTCTCTTAACTCTCTCTCCACGTATTCTCTCAATGTGTTCTAGTTGAGAGAGAGATGAGATGGGTGTGTTCAGACTCTCTCTCTCTGAAAATCATCCTTATGCCTACATTCATAAGTCCTTCACCGTTTTCTCTCTCTAATCTCTCTCTCATGGCGTCGACTCTCCGCCAGCATTCCCTTCTCCATCCCCTCGCTCCGATCCAAACCCCCACAAATTCGCCTTCCAAAACCCTAAAATCTCCTCCCGATTGAGACGATCAAACTCCTACTCTCTCTCATCAAGCCCTCACTCTCTCTCTAGGGTTTCCGATTCTGCACTCTGTCCGTGTTCACCGCTCGATGGTCCCGTTGTTTCGGTGCCGAACAGACAATCTTCTGCAGGCTCTTCGCTACGCTGCTCAATTCGGCTCCCTTCGCTACCGACGGTGCTCTCGCAAGGTAAGATCGATTGAGTCTTTTCACCCCTTCTCTCTCTGTTTTTGTTTTTGACTGATTTGGCTAAACCCCACTGTCGTCTTCAAGAAGAGAGATATTTTACCCCAATTTCGGGCTTCCTGCAGTTCTTTATTGTACATTCGCTTCAAGGTTATGTACATTTTGTTGATTGGTGTGATGTGGGTTTGATATTTTTTCCCTTCTCTCCCTGTTCTTCTCCTTTATTTCATGAATACATACATTTTTATAGAGTTGTTTATTTGTTATTTTTCCCCCCTTCTCTCTCTGTTCTTCTTCTTCATTTCATTAATACATATGTAATTTGGGGTTTGATTTCCTGTTTTTATTAGAATTCCGTGGCCAATACAGACTTACAGGTTAAATGGAGGATTTTCTTATAATTGTTGCCAGGGACATAGAAGCTTGTTCATTTTTATTGTCATCATGATCATCATCATTTTATTTAATATTTTTTTGGTACCACTAAGAACATCCTTAAATTTATATTTCTTTAACAAAAATCTTGTAAACAAAAAATATTGATGAGTTAGCAACCTACACATTTAATTAAGTTAGCAGTTTGTAAAAGTTTCATTATATCAATTAATTATTATTAGTATAGGTTGTATTTATTTAAAGTTTAATATTATGATTATAATTTATTGAATTTTTTTAATTAAAAAAAATGTTGGGTTGGGTTGGGTTGGGTTAGGTTAGGTTTGGTCAATTTGAATTTGGATTAGAACAGACGTAAGTCTCCTCACGTCCACAGACGTAACTAGTAGTCTTCTTCTTCAGCTCCAATCCAAGTCGTTGTTAGTTCAGTTGGTGATAATCTGTGTCTGTCTGTAAATTTCAATGGCGGACTGGGGGCCTGTGCTAGTAGCAGTGGTGTTGTTCGTGGTGTTTACACCGGGGTTGCTGTTCCAGATACCTGGTAAGAACCACCTTGTCGAATTTGGGAGCCTCAACACCAACGGCAAGTCCATCGCTATTCACACTCTTCTCTTCTTCGTCCTCTACTCCATCCTCATCGTCCTCCTCCATCTCCACATCTACACTGCCACCTGATTCTTCTCTCCAATCCATTTCAACAAAACAAAACAGATCTTAGATGTTACTCAACAAGATCTCTATGTCATCTTTGTGTATTTTGTATCTTTTCTTCTTCTTCAATATTTCTGTTTTTATTTTTATTTTTTAAGTATGTGAAATCAAAGCATAAAAACAGAATTTTCTTACATAAGCAGATGTGTGTATTAATTAATCTGTTTGTAATTAAATGTATCTGCTGCTTGTAAATGTTAATGTCATGTATTGGTTTTTTCTCTCTGAATCAATTAATTTGATTACTATCATATACATACATAGGGATTCATGTTACTGTTTTCTATACATGAATTCAGAGCCTGATCATTTGAATGGACAAAGAGTAAAAATCGCTTCTTTTTTTTTTTTTTTTTCTTTTTCTTTTTTATAAATAAAAATTCTTTCCTTGACAAAAAAAAAAAAAATTACCCAAGAGCTGACTTTCCCAGTCATTTGCACCCTAAAAGTTATTCATCTCAGTGGACCATACGTGAAACTTTAAATACAACCTCTTCCCAGTCATTTGCACCCTAAAAATTTATGCAAAATGATGTGTCGCATTTATATCCCTGCATTGATAGTCAAATGCCCATCACTATGGTTCATAATTGCAAGAGTGTCATTGTCACATTATTTTTGTCTTAAATTCTGTACGAAAATTGTGTGAGAATATCATTTTCCTATTAATACAACCTTTTCCGAGTTACTGTCTAATTTGAACTACTCTCTAAAATGGCAGGGAGTGGGTGGAATTATTGAATTGGCCCCAGGTTACTTCCCTGCCGTATACAGCAGCATTAAGAAAGCAGGAGGGCTTTGTATTGCTGATAAGGTTCAATCTAGGTTTGCTCACACTGGGAGCCATTTTTGGGGATTTGAGACCCAAGGCATTGTGCCTGACATAGTGACAATGGCAAAGGTAAATCTATATAATATGGCAGGATGATTTTAAAAAATGTCCAAAATGATTTTTAATGGTCTAAATTAATTCTAAGTGTATATCAATGGTTAAGATCAATCCTTTCAAATGTACCAAACACTTGATTCCCGCCCAAATACTCTTCGCTCTCTCTCTTTCTCTCACGTCTCAAACACTTAATATGGCAGGATTATTTTTTTGGCCTTTATAGATTTGGCCTCTTCTTCTTGGGGTAGCAAAGTGTATTTTGAGGGGAGAGAGAGAGAGTGAATGTGTGTTTTAAAATTTGAAATTTGAAAAAGTGAGATGAGCGAGAAAGGATGGATGGGTGGGTGGGGGTGAAGAGTTTTTTTTGTTTTTTGTTTTTTTGGGCTGTTGTGGCTCTTGGACACAAAGTGTGTTTTGTTGTCCGTTGCGGCCACCGCCACCGTTGCCTCACTCTCTTGGGAACAAATTATGTTTTTGTTTTTGTTAGTATTTATTTTATACAAAATATAAAAAAATAATTGAAATGAATTATTTACTATAATTTGAGTTCAAATACTTAAAATACATAAATCATGCAAAATTATAAAATTTTATTTTAAATTTGTAAAAATTATTTTAAAAATTTTTTAGTGTAAATTTTATAACATTAATTTTATAATTTTTAAGTGTATTCAGATTGAATGGATCTGAAAAAGTAAAAAATGTTGATAAAAATATTTAAAAAGTTTACTAAAAGTAATAAAATACATATTGAAAATTTTAAAAATTATTTTTGAAAGCTGTAAACCAAATAAGTTTTGAATTTCAAATTTGTAAAAATTATTTTCAAAATATACAATCAAACTCTAATTATAAAATTATTTGAAAATCTAAACCAAACGGACCATCTATTTATATTTTGACCTCAAAATTTTTTTTTTGCACAACAAATTAGATAAATTATATTTTAATCCATAAGATGAATATTTCTTTATATTTTTTTAGTATTTTTATCAAAAAAAGTTACAAATTTTACAAATTTTAGCATGATACATATAAATTATATCTGTATTTTGATCTCAACAATATTTATACCGTGCCTTTAGGTACGGGCATACACTAGTATATATATATATATATATATATTATTAATTTCAGCTCCATATCAACATTTTAAGGTAGCTTGGTTGGTTGAAGCTTGCTTTCACTTACCCCCAAGGTAACGTGTTAAAAATTAGGGTTTCACAACTTTCACTCTCTTTTCCCTCCTTTGTTTCTAGACCCCTCTCTCTCGCTAATCTTCCATTGCTTCAAAATTAGGGTTTTATAACGGTCTCTCTTTTCACTCCTTTGTTTATTGACGCCTCTCTCTCTCTTTGTCTCTCTCTCTCTCTATTATCTTTCATCGCTGCTCTCTCTCCATAAACCTAAACCTTTTCGATCTCTTTAGCTTCTATCCATTTGAGAAACCCAAAACCTTTGAAATTGACTCATTCAAATCGTCTTTCTGATGGAGAACATGAAGAAGAAGCACAAAAAAACACTTAGACGAAGCAGCAGAAACCCCCTAAACCACACTCAAACCCTAAGACGAAGTAGACGAAGAAGAAGAAGTGTGAGATCGTCTGAAATCCATCATGCATCTTGAAATCTAGTTATTTATTTTTCTGAAATCGTCTTTCTGATGATGGAGAATTGCTTAAATTTTGTTTCAAATTGCTTGAGATTAATTGAAATCTGTATAAAATTGCTTGATTATTCTTGTGATTATTTTTGTTTATGTGATTTCAATATGATTAGGTGAACAAGCTTCATGAAGTGTGTTGAAGATTTCAGAGCTAGGGTTTATCTGCAACTTAACAAGATTTTTCAATGCTCAGTGGCTTCGATTTCTCAATCTCAAACCTCTAGTGGTCTTCTTTTACTGGTATTGATTTCTCTATCCATTGATTGCTTTATGACCACACACCCTCATCAAACTCTTAATCACCACTGTCACTATCTCTCCTCTCTCTTGATGTGTATTTTGCTATAGCATTGCATGATGTCAATATTTTCACTTTGACTCTATTCTTGATGCATGTCACAATATTTTCACTCTGTATAGTAATTTTGAAATTCATGTTCTGCTTTAGCTTTAATGTGTTTCAGCTTTAATATGTGCATTGGTTCCCCCATTTACAGTGAAAACTTCTACTCTATTTATAGACCAAATTTTCTCTTATGAGGTAAAAAAGTTATTTTAGTAGAATTGAGACAAGTTTTGTTTTGGTATTACTCTGAGGCTTCTATTGGAAAAGCTTGAAAATCAAAGCATTCAACGTATATTGTGTCATGGCAGGGTGCAACTTGCCTACATCTTTGCTTGTGGATGTACAAATAATTTTCCATCACTACCGCTATAGATTTTAGTTATAAAAATGCAGTTCCCATTAAATAATGTTGTTGCTTCTCTCTTTTTTTTTTTTTTTTTTTTTTTTTTTGGGTGACTCCTATATGCATGTCCCCACTTTTCCATTGTTAAAAAATGTGTATTGTTTTTGTCTCATCTTATTTAATTTTGCTTTTATTTCACGTTCAGAGTTCTACATACATTGCAATTCCTGTTAGTGTAGTCCATGTAATTTGGAGATGTTGATGGAGATTGAGGGCGAGGCAACCGCCGAGATTTTCAGTTATTTAGAAGTTTTATTTTATAAAAAATAGCCTTCAACCAAACAAGAAACAAGCAAAACTTGGAAAAAATAACCATGAATTGATTGCAGGTGTTATTAACTTGTAGTTACTATTTATTTGGAATGTTGAAGTATTTTTGGTGCTTGATATTTGCCTCTCTCCTAGTTCTTCCCCTCATCGTTATGCTTACATATGTGATGATGTAGCCATTGTTCTTCTATTCTATAGTTTTACTCATGAAATTCGTCTATTTTTTCTTTATTTTGGAGAGGTGGTTCTACATGATGTTGATCCTAGTATGAGGACCTTCATTCATTCATGTTTGAGTCGGTAAAGATGATTCTATTTTTATTTTTTTTGTTAAGTAGGAAAGCCAATTTGTAGACATAAGTCGTAACTCAAAAATAAAATACTACTCATGCCAATTAGTTTCTCAATTTTCTCTTGACACCAGGCTCTAAGGATTCTTTTAGATCCTCCTTTTTGAAATTAAACATATGTGTTTAGTTGTCAAAATCTACATTAAGCTCAATTAGATTTAGTACGAAATTACTATACCATATTTTGTTCCAACAAGGTCGGGAAGGTGCTTAATAACTTTAAACATACAAAATAAGATGTGGCATCACATAAGGAACAAAATTTATTTCTGAAGTAGCATTGGCAGGACGAAAATAAAATATAACTACAATTATGAATACCAATATATGAAGGGTCTTGTTAACAAGTGTCTCGAGGACACAAAAGTAGACAAAAAAATGAATTTGAAAACACAAGACACTTTTTATTAAATTCAATGCAGTTTTTATTGAAGTTAATGCACTTCTTTTAACTGTTTGACCTATTTTCAAGACACTTCTTTATTTCAATCCTAATATCCAACACTTTTAGTAGGGGTGTTCGCGGATCGGTTTTGTGCGGTTTGCGGTTCGGTTTTGACCCGTCCGCATCTATGCGGTTTGGGAAAAAGTCAACCCGCAACCGCCCGCAGTGCGGTTTGCGGTTTGTGCGGATAGGGTTTGCAAATGTGCGGGCGGTTGCGGGCGGTTTGCGGTTTACACTTTTTTCTTTAAAAATTAATTTTTGAGTTTTTTTTTCCTAGCGAATTTAGACATCAGATTCATTTTATATATTTGTGATAACAATTTTTTAATGAGTTTACAAATAAAAATTGAATATCAATGCATTAAATGAAAGTACCCAAAACAAAGAGACCCTACACTAACATTTTTGCCATGAAAAAAATGTATATCAATGCATTAAAGGTTGTACTCAATTAGAATTGCCAGTTCAGTAATCGATAATCAAACTATAAGTTCTATCGACCATTAGAAGGAAAATTTTATTAGGAAAAAGTGGATGAATCACCAATGAAAATCATATAAGAAACCAAATTTAGGACTTGATAATTCTACGGCATTAAGAAAGTTGAAAAATACTTAAAAATAAGGATCCTAGTGTCATAGAGAATATAATGGTGCTCCTGTAAAAGTTACAAAGTTGGTATATAACCAAATCAAACCAAACGAAGCCTTAAGTCCTATCAAATGGGGTCGGCTACATGAATCCTTCTTCTCCACGCAGCCCTATCAAAGGCCATTTCATTGGTCAAATTAAGTAGATTCATATCTCTATTTATAACGCTAGTCAACGTTAATCTAGGCCTACCTCGTCCCCTAACACTTCCATCTACCGTTACAGCATCGCATCTCTTCACTACTGCCTCTGTTGGTCTCCGTTGAATATGACCAAACCATCTCAAACGATTCTCTCTCAACTTATCTTCTATCGGTGCTACTCCTACCCATTCCCGAATACACTCATTCCTAATCCTGTCCTGTCTAGTCTTATCACACATCCACCTTAGCATCCTTATCTCAGCCACACTCATCTTATCTACATGTTGTTTCTTAGTTGCCCAACACTCCGTCCCATACAACATAGCTAGTCTAATAGCCGTTCTATAAAACTTACCTTTGAGTCTAGTAGGTATTCGTTTATCGCACAATACCCCAGACGCACTTCTCCACTTACACCATCCCGCCTTAATCCTATGGGCCACATCTGCATCAATCTCTCTCGCTGTTGTGATAATTGACCCTAAATAACGAAAATGTTCACTCTTAGGCAGTTCTTGGTTCTCAATCTTCACTTCTCCTCTGCTTTCATTGTTACTGTTACTAAATTTACACTCCATGTACTCTGTCTTAGTTCTGCTTATCCGAAATCCTTTAGATTCAAGAGCTTTTCTCCAGATCTCCAACTTTGTGTTAACTCCTTCTCTAGTCTCATCCACTAACACAATATCGTCTGCAAAAAGCATACACCATGGCACGTCATCCTGAATATTTATCGTCAACTCGTCCATAACTAAAGCAAAAAGATAAGGACTTAAGGTAGATCCTTGGTGTAACCCTACAGTGATAGGAAATTCATTTGTTTCTCCAGCTGGCGATCTAATAGTGGTCACCACCCCTTCATACATGTCCCTAATCACGTCAATGTAGCCTTTTGTCACCCCTTTCTTCTCTAACGCCCACCATATTATATCTCGGGGCACTCTGTCATATGCTTTTTCAAGGTCGATAAACACCATATGAATGTCTCTTTTCTTTTCTTTATACTTTTCTATTACTCTCCTCAAAAGATAGATCGCTTCCATTGTTGACCTACCAGGCATAAACCCAAATTGATTCTCTGACACCTCTGTTATGTCTCGTAATCGACGTTCCATCACCCTCTCCCACACTTTCATTATATGACGCATTAGCTTAATTCCTCTATAGTTGTTACAATTCTGGACATCACCTTTTTTCTTATAGAAATGGGCAAAGGTTTTCGCGTTTTTCTGGACGAGCGCGGGTAAAGAAGCTAGTCCAAGACTATAGGTTTAGGATAGCCACTTGGAACATAGGAACCTTAACTGGTAGGACGATGGAATTAGTAGATGTTATGATTAGGAGGAGAGTTAGTATAGCTTGCATACAAGAAACTAAGTGGACGGGAGAGAAAGCTAGGGAAATTGAGGATACTAGTTTTAAACTTTATTATAGTGGTAAGGATAGACGCAGGAATGGGGTAGGAATCATAATTGCCAAGGGTCTTGTGGAAAGTGTGGTGGCGGTCATTAGGAAAGGAGATAGGATTATGCTAGTTAAATTAGTTATTGGAGGGAATATAGTGAACATTATTAGCGCTTACGCCCCTCAAGTAGGGTTAGATGATCAGACTAAGAGGGATTTTTGGGAGCAAATGGATGAGATCTTACAGGAGATACCCGTAGGAGAGAACCTGGTTATAGGTGGAGATTTTAATGGCCATGTGGGCATAGATAAAGTAGGTTATGAAAGGGTGCATGGTGGATACGGTTTTGGTGACAGAAATGAGGCTGGAGAGAGAATCTTAGATTTTGCGTTGGCTTCTGACTTGGTGGTGGCTAATACTATGTATAAGAAGAGGGATGAGCATTTGATAACCTTTAAGAGTGGATTAGTTAAGAGCCAAATAGATTATTTCTTAGTGAGAAAAGTAGACTGTCTAAAATGCAATGATTGTAAGGTGATTCCTGGAGAGAGTCTGGTCTCTCAACATAGGATTTTGATACTAGATTTATGTTTTAGAGGGCAATACCAAGCTAGGAAGGATGGTGGGCGTCGTAGGACGAGATGGTGGGACTTAAAAGGGGATAAACTAAAAATATTTAAGAATCGAATGGATAAGGAAGGTACTTGGGACTTAGAAGGTGGGGCTAACACTATATGGAATTCGATGGCCAATTGTATGAGGAGAATCTCAAGGGAAGTGCTTGGAGAGTCGAAAGGAACGGGACCCAGCTCTAGGGAAACTTGGTGGTGGAGGGAAGAGGTCCAAGCGGTAGTTAAGGCAAAAAGTTGGTATATAAAAAAATAAAATAATAATAATAATTAAAGTGCGGGCGGTTTTTGCGGGTTGCGGGTTTAAACTGCGACCCGCCCGCAACCCGCAAATTTGTCATATTTCAAACCGCATCCGCCCGCATTATGTTTGCAAAACCGCCCATTTATATGCGGGTTGGGCGGATTGGGCGGTTTGAGCGGTTCGGATAAACCGTTGCCCACCCCTAACTTTTAGCATTTGTCATATACAAATATCTTGAGGACACCACAATTACACGAATTATAACTAAGACCATTCCAATAAAATAAATTACATATATCTATTAAGAACAGAACAAAAAGATGACATGAGGAACTTGCTTCTCTACATTTCAGGAGCTTTAGCAATAATGGAGAAAACTACAAATGCAAGATTGATGTTACAAGAGGATAAGTTACCAAAAAATTTGATATCTATGTTTCATATTTCTTTTTTTCTACTTCTAAATCTCAAAATTTAGTCAAATAAAGAAACTAAATCCTAAGCAAAGAATCATGCCAATCTCAAATCATACTTGAGGGAGTAATGTAAGGAAATTAGTTAGAAGTTTTCTCTTGCTAAGATTTCGAAATTTCAGTGTAGCTTCTACAACATGGTCTAAAAATTCACTTAGTAGTTTATTGGTGGTAGTTGCTACATAATTAATGTCTGTTGGGCTATATATAATAAATCCATGCGTTTTTTGGGCGATTAATGTAGACCTTTTTTTATTCAATGGCAACTGAGCAGCGAGTAGTAACACAAGTGATGAAGACTAAAGAATTCCTCAACTGAGCTGTGAGTCAACAACCAGGTAATCTGAGTTATCACTCAAGAATTCCTTCACTTATGTTGCTGCCATTGCTTGGAAATGGAGACTAAATTGGGCCCTAGTTTTTTTTAGTTTTTATTTTTTTCATTTATCCTTTTTGATGTTGTGATGCAGAGCGTGATTCTTGGGAAGCTAACATGGGCATGGATATAGAAGGTGATGGGGTGCTTGCATATCTTCAACCTGATCTGAAAGCAGATCTCGTCTTGCCTCCGGCACCAGCTAGCAGAGTCGACAACCATGTAATTTCTAATCTCAGTTATCACTGAAGAATAAATTCACTTACATTGCTAGAATTCCTTGGAAATGGATGTTGTATTTCATGAGTAACTGATCAAAATAATTCTATTGACACTGCTTTTACAGGTTCCAACTAGTATGGTGTTAGAATTGCATGATGCATGATTCGATTCATACAATTTAATATGAGTTTCAACCAAAATTATTTGAATTGTGTTGTTTGAAAATTGGGTGTGCTGTTGAATTGAGAATTGAGTAGTTCATAGGTTTTTGTTTACATAATGTATTGAAATGACGCCCTTTTCAACTACTCTATGATGAAACAAAAATAAGGCAATTGGTTATACTGATATACGTGGTGTTATATATATATATATGTAATATATAATTTATTTATATTGATCCTGTGAAGTATTTGATTGCGATTGCTATAGTGTTCTAACATATGTGTGAGGTTTGGAAATTCCTTTCCAATAATTTGGGCTATATTTCAAGATAAGCATCCGGTGGATCTTGTATGAGAAGGGAAAAAGAAATGGAAGGAAAAGTGGGAAAAAAAAACTTTGTTAATAGTTTCATGTGGAAAAAAACATGCAAAGAGTGAACTGCTAATACATGTATTATCTTATGCAATTTTATCTCTTCTTTTGTAGAGATTTTGTTGGAATTTTGTGTTTCATTTGTTGTGGCGCTTTGTAGAAACTAAAAACACCCTTTTCGTAGTTTTTAGATAATTAGCGATCGACGATTCCAACTTCCTTTACTCCATTCAAAAAGTTGTTCAAAATTATTGATTAAAATTTCCAATGATCCGGTTTGTGCATGTTATTCAAAATAATGTTACTTTTAGGAGTTGTTAGTTTTTCGTTTGTATTTTTTTTCCTTTCTGTTTTTGGCGCTAACCGTTTGCAGGCAATGGCACATATAGACATGGTTAATCATTTAAGGTAATCTCCTTAACTTTTTGATTTTATTTTTTACATTCAGGACAATGCATTGTTTAGTTTGGGGGGAGAAAATACTTATTTTGAGAAGAATTTATATATTTGCTTGCAGCTATGAGTTAGTTATTTTGTTAAAAAAAAATAAAAATTTAGTGCTCATGGTATTCTTTTGTTCTATACATTGAGTGATTGGGCATGCTTGTGGTATTTAATTGCTTTAACTCAAGAATTGTTTTGAAGTTTGATATGCTAGCTACTTTGTTAAAGTATTACGTGTGTTCATATTTGGAAATCATTGCACTGCACTTCAGCCACATGAATATGATTTTTAGTTGATAAGTGGGTATGACTTGAAAATCTTGAGGAATGATAGTGGAGACTTTTAACCCTGTGAGTTTTGTGCCAATCATTTATTGGAGGGTCATTATACATCTACTCTTAATTTTTCTTTGGAAGCGCATTAATTTGTTGATTAGTCTCATTATTTTTTCATTTTTGGTTGAATGCTGAGAACAAATCAATTTGTTATCACACTTTTTACTCCCTCGAGGAATATGCATCGTTTAGGTTGGGGGGAGAAAATACTTATTTTGGGAAGAATTTATATGTTTGCTTGCTACAATGAGTTTGTTGTTTTGTTTAAAAAAAGAAAAAAAGGTGTGCATGGTAATGTATTGTTCTATGCATTGAGTGATTCGGCATACTTGTAGTATTTTATTGCTTTAACTTGAGAAATTGTGTTGAAGTTTGGTATGCTAGCTACTTTGTTAAAGTATTTCATGTGTTCGTATTTGGAAATAATTGCACTGCACTTTAGCCACATGAATATGATTTTTAGTTGATCAGTGGATATGACTTGAAAATCTTGAAGAATGATAGTGGAGACTTTTAACCCTGTGAGTTTTGTGCCAATCATTTATTGGAGGGTTACTATACATCTACTCTTAATTTTCTTTGGAAGGACATTAATTTGTTGTTTAGTCTCATTATTTCTTCATTTTGGTTGAATGCTGAGAATAAATCAATTTGTTATGACACTTTTATTCCCTTGAGATCATGAAAGTTGAAGGACCATACTAATTCTTGAGAGATGATTTTAGGCCATCTTTGTTTCTTTGAGCCTTTAATTTATTTTTCTTTCTTTTATTATTACTTCATGAACCATTAGAAACCAATTTGAGCCTTTATGTTAGCCTTTCTTTGTTTAACCCCACAACCCATACTTTCTTTTTACTTTTGTAGATATGTTGGGATTATTTGAGTTTGACAATGGCAAATTTGTTTGAAAAAAAAAAAAGAAAAAAAAAGGAGAAAAGCTGAAAAAATAAGAAGAAATAAATTGTGTTCAACTAAGGGAAAAAAAAAAAAAAGAAAAAAAAAAAGCAGGAGGAAGTTGAAAAAAACAAAAAGAAAAGTAATAGAAAGAGCAAGGCATTTGGAATAATGCTCTAATTGTGTTTATTTTTATGTCAATTGTCTCTCAGACGTCCTTTTTTTTATTCACCTTTGGCTTTTTATTATTTTTTCGTAATTCCTCAACCCAAGCATTACAACCAAATAAAAGTCCTATTTGATCTTGAGTGTGGTATAGTTTACAAGTGGACATGATGGATTGGGGTGATGGTGTGGTAATTTTAATTCTCAGTATTTGATATTCCATTCATGAGACTATTTATTTATTCTTTCATTATAGCGTTTTTCCAAAAAATTAGAATGCGGGATATTTTGCCTTTGATTTACATTATTCTACTCGCATATATTGAAAGTAATTTTTACACCATATTCTGAGTGATTTATTTGTTGAGTGCAATAACTGGTGAGATTTGAGTCGAAGCATGTTTCAGAAAGAGATTTGGGTTATATTTTACTTTAAGGCTAAGGTTGTATATGTGTTGGCTAAACTTTTTCACACACGCCAAATTCTGAATGTCATGAGATATCTTTACTTGCTGCTAGTGTCTTGAACTTTGATTGGTTGTCTTGTTAAGGTTGTGAAATTCATGACTTGTTCTTGAACTTTAGCACGAGAACGAAAGAAATCCTTCGAGTAAAGAAAATTTTTGACGTTTGTGGGTGACATTTCTAGAAATTTTATTTCTCAGTATTTGATATTCCATTCATGAGACTATTTATTTATTCTTTCATATTAGCGTTTTTCAAAAAAATTAGTATGCGGGATATTTTGCCTTTGATTTACATTGTTCTACTCGCATATATTGAGAGCAATTTTTGCACCATATTCCGAGTGATTTATTTGTTGAGTGCAATACTTGGTGAGATTTGAGTCGAAGCATGTTTCAGAAAGAGATTTGGGTTATATTTCACTTTAAGGCTAAGGTTGTGTCTGTGTTGGTTGAACTTTTTTCACACACTCCAAATTTTGAATGTCATGCAATATCTTTACTTGCTGCTAGTCTTTTGAACTTTGAGGTTGTGAAATTCATTGCTGGTTCTTTAACCTTGGCATGAGAATGAAAGAAGTCGTTTTAGTAAAGAAATTTTTGGATATTTGTGGGTAACATCTTTGGAAACATGAGACTTTAACTCGTCCATGAGGGGTAATCTATTGGATTAAGGGCTTGTTGCATGTGCTAAATTCAATCGTGATTTCTTGCGGAAGTGGTTTAGAGTAGTTGCTTTTATTTTTCTTTTTGATTTTATTTTAGTCGCCTTAATTGCTAGGTTCTAAAATTAAAGCTGGTTGGGAGGTGTGATGAATGCTTAAAATTACGTAGTTATTCTAGGAATTTTGGATATTATATTCATTCTCTCAATTTATATTTAATTATGATTTAATGTATTTAATTTAAATTTTTAGAAAAACTACATTTGAGCCATCAACAATATAAATTGCTCAACCAGGCCCATAAGACTCGGTTTGCTTTGAAATCATCTCATAGCATCCAAAAAACTTCTCTCAAAGGTTATATAAGATTTCATTGTACCTCCAGTCCTTTTATATTTTGATTCTGCTCTTCAAATATTTATTTATTTTTCCGTTTAATTACTACTCATCTTTTGTTCCTTTTATGTAATATATATTGGGTGACTTAGATAATAGCAAGAACACTAGATCTGACCGTAATGTTGTCAAGGGTGCTTGGGCTGCTTGAATTCAGCGTAACAAGATGGTAATTTTTATCTTAATTTTCTAACCCTCTACATAATATATATACCTTTTTACTCACAACAGTCTTGTGTTTGTAGCTTTTCATTGAATAAAAGATAATATTGCTATTGCCTAAAGGCAAGATTTCATATTTTTGTAGATAAGGGAGCAGAAAAGGGGTGCTGTTTTGAAAGAAAAAAGGGCCCCCAGTTGATTGACTTGTCCTCCCCATGTCATTGTATATGATATGTTTTTAATTTAATATTGTTTGTACTCAAATGAATTGTTGAGCCTTCACAAAAAGGTTCTTTTGTATAAAACTAGACTACATTTGTTTCCTGGTAAATTGAGATCTAGATGGACCGGCCCTTTCATAGTTAAAACTGTTTTTTCTCATGGGGCCGTTGAGATTGAAAATCCCAGGAATGGTAATGTTTTTAAAGTGACTGGCTAACGTCTTAAACCAGTTTTGGAGAATTTCCCACTTGAAGAGGAGAGGAGTCCATTGAATTAAAAGGCCCTATTTATCGAGACCCATAAACATAATAATAAAAGCAATGTTACTTTTAGGAGTTGTTAGTTTTTTGTTTGTAATTTTTTTCCCTTGTGTTTTTGGTAATAATCCCTTGCAGGTTCAGGGTTCATCTTTTCTTTTTTAATAAATTTTTTGTTGACGCTCAAAAAAAAAAAAAATATATATATATATATATATATAGACATAGTTCATTATTTAAGGTAATCTCATAACCTTTGTGATTTTGTTTTTTACATTGAGGACAATGCATCGTTTAGGTTGGGGGGAGAAAATACTCTCTTTGAGAAGAATTTATATGTTTGCTTGCTGCAATGAGTGACTTGTTTTGTTATAAAAAAAGAAGAGACCTTGTCTAGCTTAAGAAGCTGTCAAAGCTTGAGCCATGATGGTTCTCATTCAAAACAGAACCAAACAAAACATGGAAAAAAATCACCATAAATTTATTGCAGGTGTTATTAACTTGTAATTACTATTTATTTGGAATGTTGAAGTATTTTTGGTGCTTAATATTTACCTCTCTCCTAGTTCTTCCCCTCATCATTATGCTTACATATGTGCTAATGTAAGCATTGTACTTTTATTCTACAGTTTTACTTAGAAAATTCGTTTATTTTTTCTTTATTTTGGAGAGGTGGTTCTACATGATGTTGATCCTAGTAGGGGGACCTTCATTCATTCATGTTTGAGCCGGTAAAGATGGTTTAGTTTGTAGTCCTTTCACAATAGTTTATTTGTGGGGAAAAAATGAAATTATAATTTCATCTAACAATTATTCTCTATTTATGCATATCATATGATAAATCATATTTGAAAATCACTCTTCCAATGTTTGATTGCAGTGAATTTTTAGACCCTGTTGTTGCTGCTACAATGACTTTCGAAATCTTAACAAGAGAAAACTTCTAACTAATTTTCCTACATTACTCCCTTATGTATGATTTGAGATTGGCATGATTCTTTGTATAGGATTTAGTTTCTTTATTTGACTGAATTTTCAGATTTAGAAGTAGAAAAGAAGAAATATGAAACATGTACATCAAATATTTTGGTAACTTACCCTCCTCTAACATCAGTCTTGCATTTGTAGTTTTTCCCATTAATGCTAAAGCTCATGAAATGTAGAGAAGTAAGTTCCTTGTGTCATCTTTTTGGTTCCATTCTTAAAAGATATATTTCATTTATTTTATTGAACTGATCTTAGTTATAATTCGTGCAATTGTTGTGTCCTTATAACTTGATATTTGTATATGACAAATGTTAAAAGTGCTGAATATTGGGATTGAAATAAGGAAGTGTCTTGAAAATAGGTCAAACAGTTAAAAGAAGTGCATTAATTTCAATAAAAACTGTATTGAATTTAATAAGAAGTGTCTTGTGTTTTCAAATTTATTTTTTGGTCTACTTTTCGTGTCCCAGGGCACTTTTTAGCAAGACCCTTCATATATATTGGTATTCATAATTGTAGTTTTATTTTATTTTTGTCTTGTCAATTCTACTTCAGAAATAAATTTCGTTGCTTATGTGATGCCACACCTTATTTTGTATGTTTAAAGTTATTATGCGCCTTCTTAACCTTGTTGGAACCAAATATGGTATAGTGATTTCGTATTGAAACTAATTGAGCTTAATGGAAATTTTGACAAACACATATGTTTAATTTCAAAAAGGAGGGTCTAAAAGAATGCGTTCAGAGATACTGTGGACTTAATCTGTAGTGAAGGGCATTACTGACTTTCATACATATTTTTTTTTCTGTTTTCTTTTTTGATGCAGATCAGAAAAATCGTTTCTAAGTGTGCTTCTAGCATTGATGTCTCTTGGATCATTTGTTCAGCTTATTTCCATCTCTCGTTGACTTACCAAGTGAGTTTGTTTTCCAGGATTCCCTAGTTACATTATGCTCCTTTTCATGTCTTTCTTTTGTGGTTTTCATCTCTTGCCATATTTCACCAATGAGCAAAATGCCTAGGGATACACAAAAATTTGCCAAAAAATCTACCACGCACATGGGTGTGGGACCAACACCCATGTGAGTGTTTTGCTAGAACATTTGGGGTCTTGCATTATTGTTCGCCAATTGAAGTTCTACGTACTCTATTAAAAGCTGCACCATGTTATTTTCCTTCCATTAATTTATTGATCAGTCAAATAGGCCATTTTGAAATGCCTTAATTAAATTGTTTCAGAAATTTAAAATCTACATGCTTGGTACTAGTTGGAAAACTGGATTTTATTATTTTGAATGAAAGCTAGAAAGAATAATATTTCTTATTCTCATATTTAAACAATGTACACACAGCACCTCTATTAATAGGAGATACATGGCATAAAATAAGGGATTGATCAGCTACTGATTCTGAGGACTGATTAGCTACTATTTAGTTACTAATTCTAATTCTAAATATAAACTTTCCTATTCTATAGTATTGACTAAATCTAGATATTTACAGCTGTGATATCCTAAAGAATTTAGCCATATCCTGGCAGAATTATTTTCTTCCCATTTCCAACACTCCCCCTCAAGTTGGCTTGAATATGTCTTTCATGGCCAACTTGTAGATTAGGTGGTCGAACTGCTTCTTGTGTAGTCCCTTTGTAAGAACATCTGCAATCTGCTCCGCAGTGGGTATATAAGACATGTAGATCAATTCCTTCTCAATCTTTTTGTTGATAAAGTGCTTGTCGACTTTCACATGCTAAGTTCTGTTGTGAAGAACAAGATTATGAGCAATTGTATTTGCTGCCTTCTTGTTACAGTAAACTTCCATTGGTGATGTTCTTGGAATTTTTAAGTCTTCCAATAATCTCTCGATCCACAAAGCTTTACAAATTCCATGAGCCATTGATCTAAATTCAGCTTCAGCACTATTTCTAGCCACTACGTTCTGTTTTTTTTGAGGGTCAGAAATTAAACCCCAAATTAAGTATGGGCCTAAGTACTGAGGTCGTCGCAAAGAGGCGACCAGGAATGAAAATGGAGCATGGGCTAAAGTCCAAGGGAAGTGGGCCAACAGTGGGCCGGAGTTGGTCCGACCTGCCAAGGGTCCAAATAGACTCCACGAGGGAAAATGACGAAGTCAAGTTGCAGCGGGAACACATGCCACGGTCAAGTTGCAGAGGGAATACATGCAGCGGGGAAGTTGCCGAGGTACTTTGCCTCAGCGCTGCCATTTCTAATATCTTCGGCTCCGCCGCCATCCAAAGTTGATGAGGGAAAGAGAAAGCCGAAGCAACTAAGTTGCAGAGGTGACAGTTGCGACGACCAAGTTGCGGAGGCACTTTGTCTTAGCGCTGCCATTCCAAGTATTCTCGGTTCCGTCGCCACCTGGAGTTGAGGGAAGAAGAGAACCGAAGCAACTAGGTTGCAGAGGCGCCCAAGTTGCAGAGGCACTTTGTCGGCGCCGCCATCTCCAATATTGTCGGTTATGCCATTTGAACTTGCCACGGGAAATGACTGCCGCATCAACTACTGCCGCCGCAACCAAGTTGCGGAGGGAACATCCCGCTAAGGTGATAGCAGTCTCTGGGAAAAGCTTTCCCTCTGCAAGGAGAGGGTAATGCCTGGCGCTGATAGCAGTCCTCAAGGCATTACTAGCCCAGGGCTGATAGCAGGCCCCAAGACTTATTGGTTGGAGTTGATAGCAGGCCCAGGGTACCAGTTTATCGCGACGATCTCGCAAAGATGGGAGCAGGGTAGCCCTAGCATAAGGGACTCCCTTTTCATTACCCAGGTCATAGACCTGCCTTAGTGGCACAGGCAGGACTAAGGAAGCCCTTTGGGTTTGGTACTAAGGAACAGCAAGGCTGATAGCAGGCTTGGCTGTGGCCTTCGCCTGGGGAAGTTGGGGAGTTTGTGGTTAGGTGGCTAAGGGTGAAGGCTTCGCTGCGGTGAGCACGAATATTGTCGATAGCAGACTAATGGAGTTCTGAGAATGCATGTAGTGGCCAAGTAGAACTGAGGAGGCAGTAGCAAAGTTTATCGCTGCAAGTGCACTTGCTGAGGTTCGAGCTGAGAAGGCAAGTGTAGCGGCAAACGCTCCCGTCGCAACTGCACTTCCTCAGGCTCAAAAGGGAGTTGCAGCGCCAAACACTCCTGTCGCAACTACACTTGCTGAGGCTCAAAAAGGTAGTTGCGGAGGCAAACAGATAGTACACAGTACATGCAAAAGAACACGTGGCACCTTCAGCCTAGTAGCTCAAGGCAGAATATTCCATGTGATCCTCTAGGACACATGTCCTCTCTCTATTTGGCCACTTGGTGCCAAGGAAAAGCCTATATAAATAGGACCCATTTCCCATGGTTCAACAAGAGGAATTTTGGGGATTTGGGGTAGATGCTGCCCATTTTGGCACTGCTATACATTTCTTCTTGAGCTACTTGCTTCACCCTCACCCAGCTGCACACTCTCCAACTTCCAAACAGTTGCTGCTGCTCATTCTCAAGCCACTTCCACCATTTTTGGACCATTAGCATAGTTTTGCCTCTCTAATTACCTTCTCTAACCTTGAACCCTTTTACATTTCTGGCGACTCCGCTGGGGAGGCGGCTTTGTTGATGGTTCATACCCATAGTGGTTTACATACCTCACTGGAAAAAAATGGCAGAGGATGAAGTTCAACAAGGCTCTTCAAATGGTGGAGTAGCACATGCGGAGGACCGTGACCACAGTGTTGTGATTGAGGCAGTTCAGTCACTCCAGGATATGCAGAGGGAGATCCTGGCAGCTTTGCAAACTCTCACTGAGGCTGTTATGGCATGGCTTCTCGACCAGCTCCAGCGCAAACACCTCCGCCCGTAGCAGTCCCAAACCCAGTGCCTAACTTGTTCCCTGAGGTTTGGGCTCCAATCCAGGTGCCTCCGGCGGTACTTCAGGCGAACGGTGTGGCTGCTGGTTCAGCTACCCAGGAGCAGACTGGACCATTCCAGCCCACTCACTTTTTTACTCTAGCTGATGTACAAGCTATGCTCGAGCAAGAGCATAGCAAGAAGCCACTCCCATCTCTCCCCGACTCAGATGTGAAGGCCCCATACTCTCAGGAGATATTGACCATGCCATACCCAACTGGGTATACAGTGCCCAAGTTTATTAAGTTTGATGGGAAACAAAGCAATGCCAGAGAACAGGCGATGAGGTTCATTGAAACTCTTGGTGTCCATGGCCGTGACCACTCTTTGCGCCTTCGGGAGTTCTCCAAGTCCACTTACTGAAAGGGCTTGCAGCTGGTATGTGAACATGGCTCCCAACTCGATCAAGAGTTGGGAGGAGATGGTGAACAAGTTCCACAAGAAGTTCTTCCAAGTCCAAGAGAAAGCTACAACTCTCACCCTTGGGCGAAATGTCCAAAAGGGGGGTGAAGATATACTGGGCTATGTTAAGCGGTTCCAAGATAAGGCTATTGATTGTCATGAACTAATGGATGAGGCCCATTTAGTCGGCATATGTGTGGAGGGGTGCCATACGCGACTACAAAATTTTCTTGGTGAATCATAATCTGCCTACCATTTCAGCCTTGATTGAGGCAGCTAGGAACCTCAGTACCACTGGTTCCTTGCACAGATCTCGTGACAGCCACCGCTACCCTCGCAGTAGCAGAGTTGCTGCGGTAACCTCTGCAGGAGGGAGCCGCTCGCAAGGGGAGGCGACGTCCTCTCGGAAGAGAAAGAGTTATGAGGACAGAAATCTATGTCCTTGCAGCGTTGAGAATGTTAATGCTCTGGTTAAAGAATGGGTAGCTGATGGTGAACTTACCTTGCCTCCAGTTAATGTCCCTCCAACTAAAAAGGACAAAGAAAGCTCGGATTATTGTGTCTATCACAGAACCACCAGACACCCTACTAGGGATTGTTGGACTTTGAAAAGTATCTTCAAGAAGAAAGTTGACGCAAATGAGCTGAAGTTCATAGATGCCGGTAACTGTCATGTGCGGAAGGACCCTTATCCTAACCACAAGGAGAAGGGAAAGATTGGCTATCTCGGGCCTGTGTATGATCAAGTGCATATGGCGTCTTACTATGATGAGTTAGAAGAAATTGCAACCGGCCAGCTCCCTGAGACAGTACCTACAGAGGCAAAATTCGCAAAGGATGCTAATGCCTAGGCCTTGCAAAACTCTGTTAAGTTTCGCGTCTTCTTTGACCATTTGGGGCTGAGCCAAGCCGCCGGGTTGGAAACAACAAAAGCCCTCATTAATATCTTTGAAGTGCACCGTGATGAAGTTGCTGAGGCTAAGGAGTATGTGCCTCGGCGCATCCAGGAAGCTTATGGGGCCATTACCTTTTTAGAGGCAGACAGAGCATACCCATTTCCCCATAATCGTCCTCTTTTTGTCACAGCATGCATCAGTGATGTAGAGTTTAAGCGTGCTTTCCTTGATGGCCGGGGCGTCCATAAACATCATCACTACGGACACCTTTGCAAAGGTTGGGATCCCAGAGTCCAGGATGGTTCGCCAACCCATCACTGTGATGGGTTTTGGCGGCGAGAAAAAAGATACCAAGGGCCATGTGGTCATGGACTTAGCAGTTGGTGAGATCTATTCCGCAACCAAGTTTCATGTGATTGAAGCGGACATAAATTGCCACATGATACTTGGCAGAGCTTGGATGCACCGATATGGAGCTATCCCGTCGAGTTATCACTAATGCGTGAAGGCAAAGTTGGGAAAGCGCACAGTAACCATATAAATGCGTTTGAACAGCCATTTGGGGTTGAGGAGGCACACTATTTGGATGTAGTTTTCTTTACTGAGTTGTCAACGGGTGAAACTCCAAGGACTGGTAAAGTTGTAGGAGTAAAATTGCCAAAATGGGAAGGCATTCGGGATGCAGGGGCTGCTCCAGAAAGTAGTGGGCAGAAGAGAAGCAGCAACTCCACAAGTCCTCCGCCCAAGATTGTTAAGGTGCGGGAGGGCAGTAAGACAGTTTACTACCTAAGACGGGTCTTGGAGGGTAGGCTTCATACCTTGGGAGGAAGGCCCCGAGGCAAATAAATGTGACGATGACGAGTCCCAAGAAGAGTTGGTGGAGACACTTGAGCCCGCCCCTGAATGTGTGCAAGATAGACCCAAACCGCAGCAGGAGGTGCTTGCTGAGGTCAACCTCAGTGACTTGCCAGGGCAGAGCAAGCCCCATGTTCATCAAGGACACAATGGCTCCAACAGTTGAGGCAGAATTGATAACACTACTGAAGCGGTACAGTGACGTCTTTGCTTGGACATACGATGAGATGCCTGGTCTTGACCCGTCTCTTGTCACCCATCACCTGGATACTTTTCCCAACTCTAGGCCAATTAGCATGCTCGAAGTATCACCCTGACCTTGAGGCAAAGATTAAGGAAGAGGTAGAAAAGTTGCCGAGGGCCAAGTTTATTGAGCCTATACAGTACCCAACTTGGCTAGCAAATATTGTGCCTGTGGAGAAGAAAAACGGCCAGATCAGGTCTGCGTAGACTTTCCCGGCCTGAATGAATGAGGCCTGCCCGAAAGATGAGTTTTCATTGTCCCATGTTGACACACTTGTCAATTCTACTGCAGGCCATAAGATGTTCTCCTTTATGGATGGGTTCAGTGGTTATAATCAGATCAAAATGGCATCAGAAGATGCAGAAAAAATGGCATTTAGAATGCCCTTGGGAAATTTTTTCTATACGGTGATGCCTTTCGGTTTGAAAAACGCGGGGGCAGCCTGCCAACGGGCTATGACTGCAGTGTTCCATGACATGTTGCATCATGAAGTGAAAGTATATGTGGATGATTTGGTGGTCAAGTCTACCGAGGCAAACCAACACCTCTACTACTTGGAAAAAGTTTTTCAACGGTGCTGCAAATTCTGCCTAAAGATGAACTCTCTCAAGTGTGCCTTCGGAGTTACCGCCGGCAAGTTCCTTGACTTTTTTGTACTCCGGCGGGGGATTGAAGTAGATGGGGATAAAATTAAATCAATCATGCAGATGCCACCACCACACTCTCAAAAGGCTTTGAAGAAATTCCTAGGCAAAGTGTCATACCTCAAGAGGTTCATTCCAGCCCATGCTAAGATAACCTTTTCCTTTGGGACACTGCTGAAAGGGAATCGCAAGTTTGAATGGTTGCATGAACACCAGCAGGCATTTGATATGGTGATGAAAGCACTTACAATGATTGCCCTTCAACCCAACAAACCTCTGCTACTGTACCTGACGTCTACACCTCGGTCTATTGGGCATCTACTTGTCCAAGACATAGATGGCATTGAGAAGCCAGTCTATTACATCAGTCGCAAAGTCAATGGTGTCGAGTGGCGATATACCCCAATTGAGAGGCATTGTTTAGTCTTAATCTTCACAGCGCGGAAGTTGTGCCACTATTTTTTGGCACACCCGATCCATGTTGTGACCTCGGAGTGATCCAGTCCGCTATTTGCTAAGCAAACCCGCTCTGACTGGAAGAATGGCAAGATGGCTTTTGGCTCTAGCAGAATATGACATCACTTGTGTTAATCCCAAGGCTATTAAGAGCCAAGCACTTGCAGACTTACCGGCCCAATTCCCATCTGGTGAACATGAACCTGCAGAGGTATCTCTACTAGAGGTGAGATCCATGTCTCCGCAGTTGCAGTTGAGGCTTATTGGAACTTAAAATTTGATGGAGCTTCGGGAGCTGGGAAAGGCGGAGCTGGCATAAAACTAACCAGTGAAGAAGGAGAGAAGTTTCATCTATCATATAAGCTTGATTTTGAATGTTCAAACAACGAGGCTGAATATGAGGCGTTGATACAGAGTCTAATCGCTGCCCAAAAGAAGGGACTCCGCAAGTTGAAAATTTTGGGAGGCTCCGAGTTAGTTGTCAGGCAAACAATGGGTGATTTCGCCTTAAAGGAGCCTCTGTTGGGCCCGTATCACACCGTGGTTCAAGGGTAGCTCACTCAATTTGATGATGTCGAAATCCAGCATACCCCTCGAACACACAACCGTTTCCCCGATGCCTTGGCTACACTGGGGGCAAAGGTGGATATACCAGATGATAGCATAGCCATCGTCATCGAGAAAAGAACAACACCAGCAGTGTTAGCTGAAGAACATACAGAGCAAGATGCTGGGGGATGGAAAACAGATATAATCCAACAGAACAGTTGAAAACAAGCCAAGGAACAATCAGACCAGCAGAACTTGCATAATTTCTGCTCCTCATAGGAGAGTTGTATTTTCGCGGTGCCAACAACTTGCTGGCAAGGTGCGTCGGTAGACAAGAAGCAACTTACAGACTTAAGTAGATCCATGCTAAGTCTCGTAGAGATCGAGATATCAGTCTATATCGACGGATACAGAGGCAAGGGTATTACTAGCCAGAGATGGAAAAGGAAAGTACTGAGTTGTAGAGGCCATGTGCAAAATGCCAATCCCATCCGAAGGAAGAGGAAGCCCATTTCTTAAGCAGTTAAGAATGGAGGCAGCCATATGTCAACTACCTTGGAAATGGCACACTGCTTGAGAACAAAGCCGATGCAATCAGAGTTAAGAGGCGGGCCCTCCGCTTCTTCCTTGACCAAAGGATAAGGCAAATGAGGTGCCGAGGGAAGCCCACAAGACAGAACATCAAGGAGGACAACGATTATATGGACATCTCATTCACCTCGGCTACTATTGGCCGACAATGGAAGAAGATGCTAAAAACTTTGTAAGGAGATGCTAATCCTGCCAGAAGTTTAGGAACTTGATACATGCACCGGTGCTTGTGCTGCACAACATCAAGACCCCTTACTTGTTCCATACTTGGGCATTTGACAGCGCAGCAATCGAAAGGCCACAGATTGTAGCTTCTGAAGTTAGTACCAAGTGGGTGGAGGCTATACCGATAAGGAAGGCAGACGGGGCAGGAGTAGCCAACTTCATTAGAGAAAGCATAATCTGTAGGTTTGGCATACCAAAAGTAATGTTGTTCGACAATGGAACTCCCTTTGTAAATCGTCATGTGGGAAGACTTCTGAACGCCTACCAGATCAAGCAGCACAAGTCTAGTCCATACTACCCCCAAGGAAGTGGACAAGCTGAGGCGACCAACAAAACCATCATCCGAATATTGAGTAAAATGATGGATGAAGCAGGGGGCATTTGGTCTGAACGACTCTCCGTAGCACTCTGGGCGTATAGAACATCAAAGAGAAAGCCAACTTAGGCAACCCCATTTTCCCTAGTGTACGGCTCCGAAGCTGTGTTACCAGTTGAGTTGGCAGTACCCTCAGCAAGAATGGCTATGTCAGCATACTTAGTTCCAGACAGCAGAAAGAATGACAGAGGCAGCTGAAGAAAGAAGAGATCAGGCCTCGAGGGCAATGGAAAAGTATCATCAATCCGTAGCTCATGCCTACAATCAATCTGTTCAGCACAAGAAGTTCAATAAAGGGGACTTGGTATGGAAGACAGTGGACGCAATTATGCGGGGGCAACCTATTCCCAAGTTCTCACCATGATGGGAAGGCCCCTACAAAGTTGCTAAGGCAAGCAGCAGCGGGTACTACAAGTTAACAAGAGTAGATGATGGATTCAAAACTGGCCCTATCATCGCCACATTGTCTGCATGCTCGAGGAAACCATCGACTGCCTGAAGCCTACCCCTCATCCACGATAGGTCCAAACCGTTCCTCTCAAAGCCGCTCTGGTTTGCCTCGACACTTTCCACGAACTTGCTAGGGGTTGTCAGAATCTTCTTAGTAGCAAGGTTGCGAATGAAGCTGGCGAGTGACTCCAGCAATGCGGTCTGCACCATAGATCCAAGAACGTTAAAAGCAAGAAAGGTGTCGGGGTGCAGCGCCTGGATGCGGGGCGCGAGTGGAAGCAGCTACGGAGGAGACCCAGTAACTTAGAAAAGAAACTTTCTCTGAGGGCTGAGGGGACTCCCTCACAGCCCCACCAGCTTCAATCACTGGAGGGAGACTGGTGGAGCGACCAAAGGTCTGAGGACGACGCACTTCCCCTGAAGATGATTGCCCAGTAGCATTGGAATGGGTAGATGTAGCGTTGGCGATTGGGTGAACTAGTATTGCGAGAAAGACTGAAGCTGCCTGCACCGTTATGTCGCTCCGAAAAGAGGTTATCCATCTGGTTGTCTCCAATGTTCAGATCTGGAACAGTAGTGGTATCCATACCAGTATAAAAATCTTGGGATACCCCAAGGTCAGTTGGCACTTTCGGAAAGTGAGTGGGCTACAAGTCTGCCAGCTGTTGAGAGGTTGCCGAAGCAACTGGGTTGGAGGTCCCAGCAACAGCAGTAACGGTGTGGGTGGCTAAAGTGACAGTTACCTCTGCAAGTCGGTCCAAATTTAGAGGGGTCACAGCAGGAACAGTGGAAGTAGCCACTACACTTGCACTCTCCTCCGCCACTTGGGCGTTCGGAAGTGGGGTCTGCTGAACCAATGGAGACTCAGTGGATTGGGAGGAACCACCAGATGCAGCTCCAAAGGGAGGTGGTGCAACTTCCAGCGGCTCTCTCATGGCGGTATCTTCCCTTGGGGTCTCGGGGAAAAAATCATCTCCACCGACAGAGGAACGGTCGGAGTGCACAGAATCAGCGGGGTTTGGAGGCTCTGCACCCTTAGCAACTAGGCCGCCCGTAACAACTGGCTCAGCCTCAGTAGTTGGTGTGCCCCCAGCACTTGGTTCTTTTTCAATATCTGGAAGTACTGCCCTGCTGGTCCTGAACCTTGTGACCCTTGTAGCAGTGGGAAGGTCGTCGTCGTTGTCGTTGTCGTCGTCTGAATCTGAGGAAAGTCCGATGGCAGTAGAAGAACCTCCGGGGCCGGTGGCATGGCCGGTGGGCCCTGAAAAGAAAAAAGGTTATGTGATTACCAAAGTAAACGTAAGAAGTCCAAGGAAGCAATGCAAAATATTTTCTAAGTATGGGTACATTTCGGAGTATCTTCTTACTTGGTGAGGCACGTGCCTCGGCAACTGATGCCGCTGCCTCTTGGGTTGCCCTTAGTCTAGAGCGGGTCGTCCGTAACTGTCGTGCGGACTTGAGGGGGAGCAATTTGCTCCTGACAGGTGAGGCTTCTCCACGGTAGTCAGGGATAGAAGCTTGAAGTGATAGAATATACTGGTCTGTTTCCCTTGGCCAGAGGGCAGACGAAGAGATAAGTTAGGTTGCGGGATGGGTTCCATCGCAGGGACTACGGGAGCACTGTTGCAAAAGTTGAAGAAAGAATTGAGGTTGCGGTGCCAGAGCAGCCTTTTACTGGGAGTAAAGGCGCCCTCTCTTCCAAGTGAGAGAAGCTCCATGAAGCCTAAGCCCTCCACAAGTAGAGCGGTATAATCACGGGCAAATCGCTGAAAGCTCTGGTGGTAATCAGTCTGAAGCGGAGGGGCATGTGGGACGCCCTGATCCATGCCGAACTGGTCAGGGACCCTGTCCGGTCGATATATGACGTGGACATGCCCTTCTCGTTCCACACGGGTAGAAATTCGGGGCGTATCATGGCAGCAATAAGAAGGCAGTTTGCCTGGACACTGTCGAGGGAGAAATCAACATGGCGAGCCTCGGAAAAATAGAATGGAACCATATGAATGCCTGGAAGAAGCTGAGTGAAAGGGCGGAACACACATTCTTCCATGCGGTCTACATAATCTGCAAAGGGTCTGTTAGTGCCAAGACCAGACCACCGAGAGATGCGAGGGAGGAAGGGAGTGACGCACTTGCCTCGTGACAGGCATCTAGAACTGGACGACCCTCTGCATCAAGGACTTCGTCTATGATGAAAGACTCATCTTCTTTAGGGACGCGGCCTATGGCAGCAAATCTCTCATAGAAGAAAGCGGTCAGGAATTGAGTGTGTACAAAGCTCTACACATCATAGCGGGCCCATGGATTGTTCGATGTTCGAATGGATGAGATCAAGGCGGAGGTATAAGTTCCCCAAGAAGAGGGGGGCCAGAGGGATCTGGCTGCCGCTGCAAAGTTTGACAGCCAAAGGGAACACCAGAGGGTTAATACTCTCGGTAGGGTTGCTAGGGAGAACAAGAAAAAAAAAATGAAGTAATTGACGAAGGCGGCCAAGTACAAGTCGCTGCGGTAGCCCGACCCAACTATGGAGTTGTGACTCTCCTCTGTGATGTCGCCCACAACTTGTTGTAGGTCCTTGAAGAAATGCTTCAGCCAGAAAGATAAGTGGTTTTGTCCCTCTTGGGCCTTTCCTGGAGTAGTTCCGCAGTCCTAAGATCAGACCAAGAGCCATACTTCCGCGCCTCTCGAAAGGCTCCTTGGAGGGCAGTGACAGCAACTTGTTCTGCAGGAGTCAAGGACGCTGGTTCGAAGGGGTGATCTCCACGAGTGCTCAACCGCAGAAGGACGGCAACATCTTCGAGGGTTGGAGTTATCTCCCCCCATGCCAAAGAAAAAGTGTGAGTGTCGCGGCCCCAGCGGGAGACAACCATATCAGTGTTGGTTTGTACTTTGCGCACTGATAACACCCTCGAAATCGAAACGACATTGTAGAGAAGAACATCCTGCAATTGCTGCTCGAACCCACCATCTGCAATGATGTCATCAACCCAGAGGGACTAGTCTGTTGAAGTGCTCGAATGAGTGCGATAGTAGATGTATGAATGGGGAAAGTCACCACGCTCCACGCGAAACCGAAGCACAGAGACTGGGTTCACCATGTCAGCATCATCCAAAGCAGCCTCACTAAAAGGAAGCAGAGGCTCCTCCAAAGGAAGGGCATGAGGAATGAAGGAGTCAACGACCTTCCAGAAAGGGTCAGCTAGCCCTTCGAAGTATGATGCCCTCCTCCATTCAGTAGGGGGGGTGGGTCAGCCCTGTCGGGTAGAAACCTTGTGCTGGGCATAAGGAAGTATAAAGAAAAGTAAAGAAGACTTTGGAAAGTGGGGACAAGGAAGAGAAGAAGACAAGGAGACATAAAGTGTGTTTGGGCGTAAGTGGGGGACCACTGGACCCATGGGCGCTATATATAAAGAAAGTAGCAAAAGGGCGCCGATATGCTTCCCTAGGCCCATTATGACCCATCAGTCAAGAGGGTAATCCTTTTCAGAGTCGACACAACTTCTGACCCAACCGACGCTACCCTTGGGTTACTTGCTAGCGTCATGCACACACGGGAAACCAGGAACGTGTCCCCCACTGGGGCAGGGGGCAAATGTAGGGGGTCAGAAATTAAACCCCCAATTAAGTATGGGCCTAAGTACTGAGGTCGCCCCAAAGAGGCGACCAGGAATGAAAAAGAGCATGGGCTAAAGTTCAAGGGAAGTGGACCAACAGCGGGCCGGAGTAGGTCCGACCCGCCAAGGGTCCAAACAGACTCCACAAAGGAAAATGACCAAGTCAAGTTGCAGCGGGAACACATGCGACGGTCAAGTTGTAGAGGGAACGCATGCAGCGGGGAAGTTGCTGAGGTACTTTGGCTCAGCGCCGACATTCCTAATATCTTTGGCTCTGCCGCCATCCAAAGTTGACAAGGGAAAGAGAAAGCCGAAGCAACTAAGTTACAGAGGCGACAGTTGCGATGACCAAGTTGGGGAGGCACTTTGTCTTGCCGCCGCCATTCCAAGTATTCTCGGTTTCATCGCCACTTGGAGTTGCTGAGGGAAGGAGAGAACCAAAAGTTGCAGGGGCACCCAAGTTGCATAGGCACTTTTTCGGCGTCACCATCTCCAATATTGCCGGTTATGCCATTTGAACTTGCCACGGGTAATGACTACCGCAGCAACTACTGCCGCCGTAACCAACTTGCGGAGGGAACATCCCACCTCTGGGAAAAGCTTCCCCTCTGCAAGTAGAGGGTAATGCCTGGTGCTGATAGCAGGCCCCAAGGCATTACTAGCCCAGGGCTGATAGCAGGCCCCAAAATTCATTTAACTTGGCACTGATAGCAGGCCCCAAGACTTACTGGTTGGAGTTGATGGCAGGCCCAGGGTATCTGTTTACCACGGCGATCCCGTGAAGATGGGAGCAGGGTTGACCGAGCATAAGAGACTCCCTTTCCATTACCCAGGTCATAGACCTGCCTTAGTTGCACAGGCAGGATTAAGGAAGCCCCTTGGGCTTGGTACTAAGGAACAGCACGGCTGATAACAGGCTTGGCTGTGGCCTTTGCCCTGGGAAGCTGGGGAGTTTGTGGTTAGGTGGCTAAGGGTGAAGGCTTCGTTGCAGTGAGCACGAACATAGTCGGTAGCAGACTAATGGAGTGCTGAGAATGCATGCAGTGGCCAAGTAGAACTGAGAAGGCAAGTGCAGCAGCAAGGTTTACCGATGCAAATGCACTTGCTGAGGTTTGAGTTGAGAAGGCAAGTGCAGCGGCAAACGCTCCCGTTGCAACTGCACTTGCAGAAGCTCAAGAGGGAGTTGCAGCGCCAAACACTCCCGTCGTAACTACACTTGCTAAGGCTCAAAAAGGTAGTTGTGAAAGCAAACAGATAGTATACAACATATGTAGAAGGACACGTGGCACGTTCAGCCTGGTGGCTCAAGGCGGAATATTGCATGTGATCCTCTAAGACACATGTCCTCTCTCTATTCGGCCACTTGGTGTGCTCTTGGTACCAAGGAAAAGTCTATAAATAGGACCAATTTCCCAAGGTTCAACAAGAGGAATTTTTGGGATTTGAGGGAGATGCTGCCTATTTTGGCACTGCCATACATTTCTTCTTGAGCTACTTGCTTCACTCTCACCCAGCTGCGCACTCTCCAACTTCCAGACAGTTGCTGCTTCTCATTCTCAAGCCACTTCCACCATTTTTGAACCATTAGCATAGTTTTGCCTCTCTAATCACCTTTTCTAACCTTGAACCCCCTTACATTTCTGGCGACTCCGCTGGAGAGGCTGCTTTGTTGATGGTTCATACCCGCAGTGGTTTACACACCTCACTGGAAAAAAATGGCAGAGGATCTAGTTCAGCAAGGCTCTTCAAATGGCGGAGCAGCACATGCGGAGGACCGTGACCAGAGTGTTATGATTGAGGCAGTTTAGTCACTCCAGGATACGCAGAGGGAGATCCTGGCAGCTTTGCAAACTCTCACTGAGGCTGTTATGGCCATGGCTTCTCGACCAGCTCCAGCGCAAGCACCTCTCCCCGTAGCAGTCCCAAACCCAAGGCCTAACCGGTTCCCTGAGGTTTGGGCTCCGATCCAGGTGCCTCCGGTGGTACTTCAGGCGAACGGTGTGGCCGCTGGTTCAGCTACCCAGGAGCGGACTGGACCATTCCGGCCCACTCATTTTTTTACTCTAGCCGATGTACAAGTTATGCTCGAGCAAGAGCGTAGCAAGAAACAACTCCCATCTCTCCCCGACTTAGATGTGAGGGCCCCATACTCTCAGGAGATATTGACCATGCCATACCCAACTGGGTATACAGTGCCCAAGTTTATTAAGTTTGATGGGAAACAAGGCAATGTCAGAGAACAGGTGGTGAGGTTCATTGAAACTCTTGGTGTCCATGGCAGTGACCACTCTCTGCGCTTTCGGGAGTTCTCCAAGTCCACTTACTGAAAGGGCTTGCAGCTGGTATGTGAACTTGGCTCCCAACTTGATCAAGATTTGGGAGGAGATGGTGAACAAGTTCCACACAAAGTTCTTCCAAGTCCATGATAAAGTTACAACCCTCACCCTTAGGCGAGATGTCCAAAAGGAGGGCGAAGATATACTGGACTATGTTAAGCGGTTCCAAGATAAGGCTATTGACTGTCATGAACCAGTGGCTGGGGCCCATTTAGTCAGCCTATGTGTGGTGGGTGCCATACGCGACTACAAAATTTTCTTGGTGAATCATAATCTGCCTACCATTTTAGCCTTGATTGAGGCAGCTAGGAACCTCAGTACCACTGGTCCCTTGCACATATCTCATGACAGCCACCGTTACCCTCGCAGTAGCAGAGTTGCTGCGGTAACCTCTGCAAGAGGGAGCCACTCGCAAGGGGAGGCGACATCCTCTCGGAAAAGAACGAGTTATGAGGATAGAAATCCATGTCCTTGCAGTGTTGAGAATGTTAAAGCTCTGGTTAAAGAATGGGTAACTGATGATGAACTTACCTTGCCTCCAGTTAATGTCCCTCTAACTAAGAAGGACAAAAAAAGCCCGGATTATTGTGTCTTATCACAGAAACACCAGACACCCTACTAGGGACTGTTGGACTTTGAAAAGTATCTTTGAGAAGAAAGTTGTCGCAAATGAGCTGAAGTTCAAAGATGCCGGTAACCGTGATGTGCGGAAGGACCCTTACCCTAACCACAAGGAAAAGGGGAAGAATGTACATATATGATTGGCTATCTCGGGCCTGTGCGTGATCAAGTGCATATGGCGTCTTACTATGATGAGTTAGAAGAAATTGCAACTGGCCAGCTCCCTGAGACAGTACCTGCAGAGGCAAAATTCGCAGAGGATGCTAATGCCCAGGCCTTGCAACACTCTGTTAAGTTTCGCGCCTTCTTTGACCTGTTGGGGTTGAGCCAAGCCCCGCTAGGTTGGAAGCAACAAAAGCCCTCATTAATAACTTTGAAGTGCACCAAGATGAAGTTGGAAGCAACAAAAGCCCTCATTAATAACTTTGAAGTGCACCAAGATGAAGTTGCTGAGGCTAAGGAGTATGTGCCTGGGCGCATCCAGGAAGCTTATGGGGCCATTACTTTTTCAAAGGCAGACAGAGCATACCCATTTCCCCATAATCATCCTCCTTTTGTCACATCATACATCAATGATGTAGAGTTCAAGCGTGCTTTCCTTGTTGGCGGGGGCGTCATAAACATCATCACTACTGACACCTTTGCAAAGGCTGGGATCCCAGAGTCTAGGATGGTTCGCCAACCCATCACTGTGATGGGTTTTGGCGGCGAGAAAAAAGATACCAAGGGCCATGTGGTCGTGGACTTAATAGTTGGTGAGATCCGTTCTGCAACCAAGTTTCATGTGATTGAAGCGGACATAAATTGCCACATGATACTTGGCAAAGCTTGGATGCACCGATATGAAGCTATCCTGTTGAGTTATCACTAATGCGTGAAGGCAACGTTGGGAAAGCGCACAGTAACCATATAAATGCGTCTGAACAGCCATTTGGGGTTGAGGAGGTACACTATTCGGATGCAGTTTTCTTTACTGAGTTGTCAACGGGTGAAACTCCCAGGACCGGTAAAGTTGTAGAAGTAAAATTGCCAAAATGGGAAGGCATTCGGGATGCAGGGGCTGCTCCAGAAAGTAGTGGGCAGAAGAGAAGCAGCTAGTCCACAAGTCCTCCGCCCAAGATTGTTAAGGTGTGGGAGGGCGGTAAGACAATTTACTACCTATGACGGACGGGTCTTGGAGGTTAGGCTTCATACCTTGGGAGGATGGCCCCGAGACAAATAAATGTGATGATGACGAGTCCCAAGAAGAGTTGGTGGAGACGTCTGAGCCCGCCCTTGAATGCGTGCAAGATAGACCAAAACCGCAGCAGGAGGTGCTTGCTGAGGTCAACCTCAGCGACTTATCAGGGCAGAGCAAGCCCCGTGTTCATCAGCGACACAATGGCTCCAACAGCTAAGGCAGAATTGATAACACTACTGAAGCGGTACACAATGACGTCTTTGCTTGGACATACGATGAGATGCCTGGTCTTGACCCGTCTCTTGTCACCCATCACCTGGATACTTTTCCCAACTCTAAGCCAATAAAGCAACATGCTTGAAAGTATCACCCTGACCTTGAGGCAAAGATTAAGGAAGAGGTAGAAAAGTTGTCGATGGCCAAGTTCATTGAACCTATACAGTACCCAACTTGGCTAGCAAATATTGTGCCTGTGGAGAAGAACGGCCAAATCAGGGTCTGCGTAGACTTTCCCGATCTAAATGAATGAGGCCTGCCCGAAAGATGAGTTTCCATTACCCCATGTCGACACACTTATCGATTCTACTGCGGGCCATAAGATGTTCTCCTTTATGGATGGGTTCAGTGGTTATAACTAGATCAAAATGGCATCAGAAGATGCAGAAAAAACGGCATTTAGAACACCCCTTGGGAAATTTTTTCTATACGGTGATGCCCTTTGTTTTGAAAAATGCGAGGGCAGCCTACCAACGGGCTATGACTGCAGTGTTCCATGATATGTTGCATCATGAAGTGGAAGTATATGTGGATGATCTGGTGGTCAAGTCTATCGAGGCAAACCGACACCTCTGCGACTTGGAAAAAGTTTTTCAGCGGTGCCGCAAATTCTGCCTAAAGATGAGCCCTCTCAAGTGTGCCTTCGGAGTTACCGCCTGCGAGTTCCTGGCTTTTTTGTACACCGGCGGGGGACTGTAGTAGATGGGAATAAGATTAAATCAATCATGGAGATGCCACCACCACACTCTCAAAAGGCTTTGAAGAAATTCCTAGGCAAAGTGTCATACCTCAAGAGGTTCATTTCGGCCCTTGTTGAGATAACCTTTTCCTTTGGGACACTGCTGAAAGGGAATCACAAGTTTGAATGGTTGCAAGAACACCAGCAGACATTTGATATGGTGATGAAAGCCCTTACAATTACAACCCAACAAGCCTCTGCTACTGTACCTAACGTCTACACCTCGGTCTATTGCGGCTCTACTTGTCCAAGAGAAGCTAGTCTATTACATTAGTCGCAAAGTCAATGGTGTCGAGTGGCGATATACCCCAATTGAGAGGCATCGTTTAGCCTTAATCTTCACAGCATGGAAGTTGCACCACTATTTTTTGGAACACCCGGTCCATGTGACCCCGGAGTGATTCGGTCTGCTACTTGCTAAGCAAACCCGCTCTGACTGGAAGAATGGCAAGATGGCTTTTGGCTCTAGCAGAATATGACATCACTTGTGTTACTCCCAAGGCTATTAAGAGCCAAGCACTTGCAGAGTTACTGGCCCAATTCCCATCTGGTGAACATGAACCTGTAGAGGTATCTCTATCAGGTGCGGTCCATGTCTCAGCAGCTGCAGTTGAGGCTTATTGGGACTTAAAATTTGATGGAGCTTCGGGAGCTGGGAAAGGCAGAGCTGGCATAACACTAACCAGTGAAGAAGGAGAGAAGTTTCATCTATCATATAAGCTTGATTTTGAATGTTCAAACAACGAGGCTGAATATGAGGCGTTGATATTGGGTCTAATCGCTCCCCAAAAGAAGGGACTCCCCAAGTTGAAAATTTTGGGCGACTCCGAGTTAGTTGCCAGGCAAACAATGGGTGATTTCGCCTTAAAGGAGCCTCTGTTGGGCCCGTATCGCACCGTGGTTCAAGGGTTGCTCTCTCAATTTGATGATGTCCAAATCTAGCATACCCCTTGAACACATAACCGTTTCCCCGATGCCTTGGCTACACTAGGGGCAAAGGTGGATATACCAGATGATAGTATAGCCATCGTCATCGAGAAAAGAACAACACCAGTAGTGTTAGCCAAAGAACATACAGAGCAAGATGCTGAGGGATAGAAAGCATATATAATCCAACAGAACAGTTGAAAACAGGCCAGGGAACAATCAGACCAGCAGAACTTGCATAATTTCTGCTCCTCAAAGGAGAGTTGTATTTTCGTGGTGCCAACAACTTGCTAGCAAGGTGCGTCGGTAGACAAGAAGCAACTTACAGACTTAAGCAGATCCATGCTAAGTCTCGTGGAGATGGAGATATCAGTCTATACCGATGAATATAGAGGCAAGGGTATTACTGGCCAGAGATGGAAAAGGAAAGTACTGAGTTGCAGAGGCAATGTGCAAAATGCCAATCCCATCCTAAGGAAGAGAAAGCCCATTTCTTAAGCAGTGAAGAATGGAGGCAGCCATATGTCGACTACCTTGGAAATGGCACACTGCCTGAGAACAAAGCCGATGCAATCAGAGTTAAGAGGCGGGCCCTCCGCTTCCTCCTTGACCAAAGGATGAGGCAAATGAGGTGCCGAGGGAAGCCCACAACATCAAGGATTATATGGACATCTCATTCACCTCGGCTACTACTGGCCGACAATGGAAAAAGATGCTGAAAACTTTGTAATGACATGCCAATCCTGCCAGAAGTTTGGGAACTTGATACATGCACCAGCGGTTGAGCTGCACAACATCCAGACCCATTACCTGTTCCATACATGGGCATTTGACAGCGCAACAATCGAAAGGCCACAGATTGCAAAGCATAATCTGTAGGTTTGGCATACCAAAAGTAATGCTGTCCGACAATGGAACTCCCTTTGTAAATCGTCATGTGGGAAGACTTCTGAACGCCTACCAGATCAAGCAGCACAAATCAAGTCCATACTACCCCCAAGGGAGTGGACAAGCTGAGGCGACCAACAAAACCATCATCCGAATATTGAGTAAAATGATGGATGAAGCAGGGGGCACTTGGTCTGAACGACTCCCCGTAATCTCTGGGCATATAGAACGTCAAAGAGAAAGCTAAATCAGGCAACCCCATTTTCCCTAGTGTACGGGTCCGAGGCTGTGTTACTAGTTGAGTTGGTTGTACCCTCCGCAAGAATGGCTATGTCATCAATCCGTAGCTCGTGCCTACAATCAATCTGTTTAGCACAAGAAGTTCAATAAAGGGGACTTGGTACGGAAGACAGTGGACGCAATCATGCGGGGGCAACCAATTCCCAAGTTCTCACCAAGATGGAAAAGCCCTTACAAAGTTGCTGAGGCAAGCAACAGCGGGTACTACAAGTTGACAAGAGTAGATGATGGGTTCAAAACCGGCCCTATCATCGCCACGTTGTCTGCATGCTCGAGGAAACCATCGACTGCCTGAAGCCTATCCCTCATCCACGATAGGTCCAAACCGTTCCTCTCAAAGCCGCTCTGGTTTGCCTCGGCACCTTCCACGAACTTGCTAGGGGTGGTCAGAATCTTCTTAGTAGCAAGGTCGCAAATGAAGCTGGCGAGTGACTCCAGAAGTGCTGTCTGCACCATAGATCCAGGAACGTTTAAAGAAAGGAAAGGTGCCGGGGTGCAGCGCCTGGATGCGGGGCTATAGTGGGAGCAGCTGCGGAGGAGACCCAATAACTTAGAAAAGAAATTTTCTCTGAGGGCTGAGGGGACTTGCTCACACCCCCGCCAGCTTCAATCACTGGAGGGAGACTAGTGGAGCGACCAAGGGTTTGAGGACGACGCACTTCCCCTGAAATTGATTGCCCAGCAGCATTGGAATAGGTAGATGCAGCGTTGGCGATCGGGTGAACTAGCCTCGCGAGAAAGACTAAAGCTGCCTGCACCGTCATGTCGCTCCGAAAAGAGGTTATCCATCTGGTAGTCTCCAACGTTCAGATCTGGAATAGTAGTTGTATCCATCCTAGTATAAAAATCTTGGGATACCCCAAGGTCAGTTGGCACTTCCCGAAAGTGAGTGGTGTACAAGTCTGCCAGCTGTTGAGAGGTTGCCGAAGCAACTGGGTTAGAGGTCCTAGCGACAGCAGTAACAGTGTGGGTGGCTAAAGTGACAGTTACCTCTACAAGTCGGTCCAAATTTAGAGGGGTCACAGCAGGAACAGTGGAAGTAGCTGCTACACTTGCACTCTCCTTCGCCACTTGGGTGTTCGAAACTGGGGTCTGCTGAACCAATGGAGACTCAGTGGACTGAGAGGAACCACTAGATGCAGCTCCAAAGGGAGGTGGTGCAACTTCCAGTGGCTCTCTCATGCTGGTATCTTCCTTTGGGGTCTCGGGGAAAAAATCATCTCTGCCGACAGAGGAATGGTCGGAGTGCACAGAATTAGCGGGGTTTGGCGGCTCTGCACCCTCAACAACTGGGCCGCCCGCAACAACTTCCACAGCAGGGGGAATTTCATTTTCTGCAGCCTCCACAACTGGCTCAGCCTCAGTAGTTGGTGCGGTCCCCTAGAACGTGGTTCTTCTTCAACATCTGGAAGTACTGCCCTGCGGGTCCTGAACCTTGTGACGCTTGTAGCAGTGGGAAGGTCGTCGTCATTATCGTCGTCTGAATCTGAGGAAAGTCCGATGGCAGTAGAAGAACCTCTGGGGTCGGTGGCATGGGTGGGCCCTGAAAAGAAAAAAGGTTATGTGATTACCAAAGTAAATGTAAGAAGTCCAAGGAAGCAATGCAAAATATTTCTAAGTATGGATACGTTTCGGAGTCTCTTCTTATTTGGTGAGGCACGTGCCTCGGCAACCGATGCTGCTACCTCTTGGGCTGCCCTTAGTCTGGAGCGGGTCGTTCGTACTTGTCGTGCGGACTTGAGGGGGTGCAATTTGCTCCAAACGGGTGAGGCTTCTCCACGGTAGTCAGGGATAGAAGCTTGAAGCGACAGAATATACTGGTCTGTTTCCCTCGGCCAGAGGGCAGACGAAGAGATTAGTCAGGCTGCGGGATGGGTTCCGTCGCAGGGACTACGGGAGCACTGTTGCAAAAGTTGAAGAAAGAATTGAGTTTGCGGTGCCAGAACAACCTTTTACTGGGAGTAAAAGCGCCCCCTCTTCCAAGTGAGAGAAGCCCCATGAAGCCTAAGCCCTCCACAAGTAGAGCGGTATAATCACGGGCAAACCGCTGAAAGCTCTGGTGGTAATCAGTTTGAAGCGGAGGGGTATGTGGGACGCCCTGATCCATGCCGAATTGCTCAGGGACCCTGTCCGGTCGATAGATGACGCTGGACATGCCCTCCTCATTCCACAAGGGTAGAAATCCGGGGCGTATCGTAGCAGCAATAAGAAGGGAGTTGGCCTGGACACGGTTGAGGGAGAAATCAACATGGCGAGCCTCGGAAAAATAGAATGGAACCACATGAATGCTTGAAAGAAGCTGAGTGAAAGGGCGGAACACACATTCCTCCATGCGGTTTTCATAATCTGCAAAAGGTCTGTTCGTGCCATGACCAGACCACCGAGAGATGCGAGGGAGGAAGGGAGTGGCGCACTTGCCTCTTGACAGGTCGACCCTTTGCATCTAGAACAGGACGACCCTCTGCATCAAGAACTTCGTCTGTGAAGAAAGGCTTATGTTCTTTAGGGACGGGGCCCGTGGCAGGGAATCTCTCATAGAAGAAAGTGGTCAGGAACTGAGTGTGTACAAAGCTCTACACATCATAGCGGGCCCATGGATCGCTCTATGTCCGAATGGATGAGATCAAGGCGGAAGTATAAGTTTCCCAAGAAGAGGGGGGCCAGAGGGTTGCTGGGGAGAACAAAAAAAAAATGAAGTAACTGACGAAGGCGGCCAAGTACAAGTCGCTGCGGTAGCCCGGCCCAACTGCGGAGTTGCGACTCTCCTTTGTGATGTCGGCCATAACTGGTTGCAGGTCCTTGAAGAAATGCTTCAACCAGAAAGATAAGTCGTTTTGTCCCTCTTGGGCCTCTCCTGGAGTAGTTCCCCTGTCCTAAGATCAGACCAAGAGCCATACTTCCGCGCCGCTCGAAAGGCTCCTTGGAGGGCAGTGACAGAAACTTGTTTTGCAAGAGTTAGGGACGCTGGATCGAAGGGGTGATCTCCACGAGTGCTCAAGCGTAGAAGGACAGCAACATCTTCGAGGGTTGGAGTTATCTCCCCCCATGCCAAAGAAAAAGTGTGAGCGTTACGGCTCCAGCGAGAGACAACCATATCAGTGTTGGTTAGTACTTTGCGCACTAATAACACCCTCAAAATCGAAATGGCATTGTAGAGACGAACATCCCGTAATTGCTGCTCGAACCCACCATCTGCAATGATGTCATCAACCCAGAGGGACCAGCCTGTTGAAGGGCCTGAGTGAGTGCGATAGTAGATGTATGAATGGGGAAAGTCACCACGCTCCACGCGAAACCTCAGCACAGAAACTGGGTTCACCATGTTAGCATCATCCAAAGCAGCCTCACTAAAAGGAAGCAGAGGCTCCCCCAAAGGAAGGGCATCAGGAACGAAGGAGTCAACGGCCTTCCAGAAAGGGTCAGCTAGCCATCCGAAGTATGAGGCCCTCCTCCACTCAGTAGGGGGTGGGTCAGCCCTGTCGGGTAGAAACCTTGTGCGGGCCATAAGGAAGTATAAAGAAAAATAAAGAAGACTCTGGAAAGTGGGGGCAAGGAAAAGAAGACAAGGAGACAGAAAGTGTGTTTGGGCGGAAGTGGGGGACCAATGGACCCAAGGGCGCTATTTATGAAGAAAGTAGCAAAAGGGCGTCGACACACTTCCCTAGGCCCATTATGACCTGTCAGTCAAGAGGGTATTCCTTTTAAGAGCCGACGCAACCCTTGGGTTACTTGCTGGCGTCATGCACACGCGGGAAACCAGGAACGTGTCCCCCACGGGGGCAGGGGGCAAATGTAGAGGGTCAGAAATTAAACCCCCAATGAAGTATGGGCCTAAGTACTGAGGTCGCCCCAAAGAGGCAACCAGGAATGAGAAAGGAGCATGGGCTAAAGTCTAAGGGAAGTGGGCCAACAGTGGGCCGGAGTAGGTCTGACCCGCCATGGGTCCAAACAGACTCCACGAAGGAAAATGACCAAGTCAAGTTGCAGCGGGAACACATGAGTTGTAGAGGGAATACATGCAGCGGGGAAGTTGCTGAGGTAATTTGCCTCAGTACCACCATTCCTAATATCTTTGGCTTCGCCGCCATCCAAAGTTGACGAGGGAAAGAGAAAGCCGAAGCAACTAAGTTGCAGAGGCGACAGTTGTGACGACCAAGTTGCGGAGGCACTTTGTCTTAGCGCCGCCATTCCTAGTATTCTCGGTTCTGTTGCCACATGGAGTTGCTGAGGGAAGGAGAGAACCGAAACAACCCAGTGGCAGGGGCGCCCAAGTTGCATAGGCACTTTATCGGCGCTGCCATCTCCAATATTGTCAGTTATGCCATTTGAACTTGCCACGGGAAATGACTACTGCAGCAACTACTGTCGCTGCAACCAACTTGCGGAGGGAACATCCCGCCAAGGTGATAGCAGCTTCTGGGAAAAGCTTCCCCTTTACAAGTAGAGGGTAATGCCTGGCGCTGATAGCAGGCCCCAAGGCATTACTAGCCCAGGGCTGATAACAGGCCCCAAAATTTATTTAACTTGGCACTCATAGCAGGCCCCAAGACTTACTGGTAGGAGCTGATGGCAGGCCCATGGTACCAGTTTACCGCGGCCATCCCGTGACGATGGGAGTAGGGTAGCCCGAGCATAAGGGACTCCCTTTCCATTACCCAGGTCATAGACCTACCTTAGTCGCACAGGCAGGACTAAGGAAGCCCCTTGGCGTTGGTACTAAGGAACAGCACGGCTGATAGCAGGCTTGGCTGTGGCCTTCACCCTGGGAAGCTGGGGAGTTTGTGGTTAGGTGGCTAAGGGTGAAGGCTTCGCTGCAGTGAGCACGAACATAGTCGATAGCAGACTAATGGAGTCCTGAGAATGCATGCAGTGGCCAAGTAGAACTGAGAAGGCAAGTGCAACAGCAAGGTTTACTGCTGCAAGTGCACTTGCTGAGGTTCGAGCTGAGAAGGCAAGTGCAGCAGCAAACGCTCCCGTCGCAACTACACTTGTTGGGGCTCAAGAGGTAGTTGCAGCGCCAAACACTTCCGTCATAACTACACTTGCTGAGGCTCGAAAAGGTAGTTGCGGAGGCAAACAGATAGTACACAGCACATGTAGAAGGACACGTGGCACGTTCAGCCTGGTGGCTCAAGGCAGAATATTCCATGTGATTCTCTAAGACACATGTCCTCTCTCTATTTGGCCACTTGGTGTGCTCTTGGTACGAAGGAAAAGCCTATAAATAGGACCCATTTCCCAAGGTTCAACAAGAGGGATTTTTGGGATTTGGGGGAGATGCTGTCTATTTTGGCACTGCCATACATTTCTTCTTGAGCTACTTGCTTCACCCTCACCCAGCTGCACACTCTCCAACTTCCAGACAGTTGCTGCTGCACATTTTCAAGCCACTTGCACCATTCTTGGACCATTAACATAGTTTGACCTCTCTAATCACCTTCTCTAACCTCAAACCCCTTTACATTTCTAGCGACTCCGCTGGGAAGGCTGCTTTGTTGATGGTTCATACCCGCAGTGGTTTACACACCTCACTGGAAAAAATGGCAGAGGATGAAGTTCAGCAAGGCTCTTCAAATGGCGGAGCAGCACATGCGGAGGACCGTGACCACAGTGTTGTGATTGAGGCAGTTCAGTCACTCCAGGATACGTAGAGGGAGATCCTGGGAAGCTTTGCAAAGTCTCACTGAGGTTGTTATGGCCATGGCTTCTCGACCAGCTCCAGCGCAAGCACCTCTGCCCGTAGTAGTCCCAAACCCAGTGCCTAACCTGTTCCCTGAGGTTCGGGCTCCGATCCAGGTGCCATCGGTGGTACTTCAGGCGAACGGTGCGGCCGCTGGTTCAGCTACCCAGGAGCAGACTGGACCATTCCGGCCCACTCACTTTTTTTCTCTAGCCGATGTACAAGTTATGCTCGAGCAAGAGCGTAGCAAGAAGCAACTCCCATCTCTCCCCGACTTAGATGTGAGGGCCCCATACTCTCAGGAGATATTGACCATGCCATACCCAACTGGGTATATAGTGCCCAAGTTTATTAAGTTTGATGGGAAACAAGGCAATGCCAGAGAACAGGTGGTGAGGTTCATTGAAACTCTTGGTGTCCATGGCTGTGACCACTCTCTGCGCCTTCGGGAGTTCTCCAAGTCCACTTACTGAAAAGGCTTGCAGCTGGTATGTGAACGTGGCTCCCAACTCGATCAAGAGTTGGGAGGAGATGGTGAACAAGTTCCACACGAAGTTCTTCCAAGTCCAAGAGAGAGTTACAACCCTCACCCTTGGGCGAGATGTCCAAAAGGAGGGCGAAGATATACTGGACTATGTTAAGCGGTTCCAAGATAAGGCTATTGACTGTCATGAACCAGTGGATGAGGCCCATCTAGTCAGCATATGTGTGGAGGGGTGCCATACGCGACTACAAAATTTTCTTGGTGAATCATAATCTGCCTACCATTTCAGCCTTGATTGAGGCAGCTAGGAACCTCAGTACCACTGGTCCCTTGCACAGATCTCGTGACAGTCACCGCTACCCTTGTAGTAGCAGAGTTGCTGCGGTAACCTCTGCAGGAGGGAGCCATTCGCAAGGATAGGCGACGTCCTTTCAGAAGAGAAAGAGTTATGAGGATAGAAATCTATGTCCTTGCAGCCTTGAGAATGTTGAGGCTCTGGTTAAAGAATGGGTAGCTGATGGTGGACTTACCTTGCCTGCAGTTGATGTCCCTCCAACCAAGAAGGACAAAAAAAGCTCGGATTATTGTGTCTATCACAGAACCACCAGACATCCTACTAGGGACTGTTGTACTTTGAAAAGTATCTTTAAGAAGAAAGTTGACGCAAATGAGCCGAAGTTCTAAGATGCCGGTAACCGTGATGATTGGCTATCTCGGGCCTGTGCGTGATCAAGTACATATGGCGTCTTACTATGATGAGTTAGAAGAAATTGCAACTTGCCAGCTCCCTGAGACAGTACCTGCAGAGGCAAAATTCGCAGAGGATGCTAATGCCCAGGCCTTGCTAAACTCTGTTAAGTTTTGCGCCTTCTTTGACCAGTTGGGGCTGAGCCAAGCTGCCAGGTTGGAAGCAACAAAAGCACTAATAAAGATTTTTGAAGTGCACCGTGATGAAGTTGCTGAGGCTAAGGAGTATGTGCCTCGGCGCATTCATGAAGCTTATGGGGGCCATTACTTTTTCAGAGGCAGACAGAGCATACCCATTTCCCCATAATTGTCCTCTTTTTGTCACAGCATACATCAATGATATAGAGTTCAAGCGTGCTTTTCCTGATGGCGGGGGCGTCCATAAACATCATCACTACTGACACCTTTGCAAAGGCTGGGATCCCTGAGCCCAGGATGGTTCGCCAACCCATCACTGTGACGGGTTTTGGCGGCTAGAAAAAAGATACCAAGGGTCATGTGGTCGTGGGCTTTGCAGTTGGTGAGATCCGTTCCACAACCAAGTTTCATGTGATTGAAGCAGGCACAAATTGCCACATGATACTTGGCAGAGCTTGGATGCACCGATATGGAGCTATCTCGTCGAGTTATCACCAATGCGTGAAGGCAAAGTTGGGAAAGCGAATAGTGACCATATAAATGTGTCTGAACAGCCATTTGGGGTTGAGGAGGCACACTATTCGGATGCAGTTTTCTTTACTGAGTTGTCAACGGGTGAAACTCCAAGGACCGGTAAAGTTGCAGGAGTAAAATTGCCAAAATGGGAAGGCATTCGAGATGCAGGGGCTACTCCAGAAAGTAATGGGCAGAAGAGGAGCAGCAAGTCCACAAGTCCTGCGCCCAAGATTGTTAAGGTGCGGGAGGGCGGTAAGACAGTTTACTACCTAAGACGGGTCTTGGATGGCAGGCTTCATACCTTGGGAGGTAGGCCCTGAAACAAATAAATGTGACGATGACGAGTCCCAAGAGGAGTTGTTGGAGATGCCTGAGCCCGCCCTGGATGCGTGCATGATAGACCCCAACCGCAGCAGGAGGTGCTTTCTGAGGTGAACCTCAGCGACTTACCTGGGCAGAGCAAGCCCCGTGTTCATCAGCGACACAATGGCTCCAACAGCTAAGGCAGAATTGATTACACTACTGAAGCGGTACAGTGACGTCTTTGTTTGGACATACAATGAGATGCCTGGTCTTGACCCGTCTCTTGTCACCTATCACCTGAATACTTTTCCCATCTCTAAGTCAATAAAGCAACATGCTCGAAAGTATCACCCTGACCTTGAGGAAAAGATTAAGGGGTAGAAAAATTGCCGAGGGCCAAGTTCATTGAGCCTATACAGTACCCAACTTGGCTAGCAAATATTATGCCTGTGGAGAAGAAAAACGGCCAGATCAGGGTCTGCGTAGACTTTCCTGACCTGAATGAATGAGGCCTGCCCGAAAGATGAGTTTCCATTGCCCCATGTCGACACACTTGTCGATTCTACTTCGGGCCATAAGATGTTCTCCCTTATGGATGCGTTCAGTGGTTATAACCAGATCAAAATGGCATCATAAGATGCAGAAAAAACGGCATTTAGAACACCCTTGGGAAATTTTTTTATACGGTGATGCCCATCGGTTTGAAAAACGTGGGGGCAGCCTACCAACGGGCTATGATTGCAGTGTTTCATGACATGTTGCATCATGAAGTGGAAGTATATGTGGATGATCTGGTGGTCAAGTCTACCAAGGCAAACCGACACCTCTGCGACTTGGAAAAAGCTTTTCAGCGGTGCCGCAAATTCTGCCTAAAGATGAACTCTCTCAAGTGTGCCTTCGGAGTTACCGCCGGCAAGTTCCTTGGCTTTTTTTTTACACCGGCGGGGGATTAAAGTAGATGGGGATAAGATTAAATCAATCATGGAGATGCCACCACCACACTCTCAAAAGGCTTTGAAGAGTTTCCTAGGCAAAGTGTCATATCTCAGGAGGTTCATTCCAGCCCTTGCTGAGATAACATTTTCCTTTGGGACACTACTAAAAGGGAATCAAAAGTTTGAATGGTTGCAAGAACACCAGCAGGCATTTGATGTGGTGAAGAAAGCACTTACAATGATTGCCCTACAACCCAACAAGCCTCTGCTCCTGTACCTGACGTCTACACTTCGATCTATTGGGGCTCTACTTGTCCAAGATGTAGATGGTATTGAGAAGCCAGTCTATTACATCAGTCGCAAAGTCAATGGTGTCGAGTCGCGATATACCCCAATTGAGAGGCATTGTTTAGCTTTAATCTTCACAGCGCGGAAGTTGCGCCACTATTTTTTGGCACACCCGATCCATGTTGTGACCCCGGAGTGATCTGGTCCGCTACTTGCTAAGCAAACCCGCTCTGACTGGAAGAATGGCAAGATGGCTTTGGGCTCTAGCAGAATATGACATCACTTGTGTTACTCCCAAGGCTATTAAGAGCCAAGCACTTGCAGACTTACTGGCCCAATTCCCATCTGGTGAACATGAACATGCAGAGGTATCTCTACCAGGTGCGGTCCATGTCTCAGCAGCTGCAGTTGAAGCTTATCGGGACTTAAAATTTGATGGAGCTTCGGGATCTGGGAAAGGCAGAGCTGGCATAACACTAACCAGTGAAGAAGAAGAGAAGTTTCATCTATCATATAAGCTTGATTTTGAATGTTCAAACAACGAGGTTGAATATAAGGCGTTGATACTGGGTCTAATCGCTGCCCAAAAGAAGGGACTCCGCAAGTTGAAAATTTTGGGAGACTCCGAGTTAGTTGTCAGGTAAACAATGGTGATTGGGCCTTAAAGGAGCCTCTGTTGGGCCTGTATCGCACCGTGGTTCAAGGGTTGCTCACTCAACTTGATGATGTCGAAATCCAGCATACCCCTCGAACACACACCGTTTCCCCGATGCCTTGGCTACACTGGAGGCAAAGGTGGATATACCAGATGATAGTATAGCCATCGTCATCGAGAAAAGAGCACCACCAGCAGTGTTAGCCGAAGAACATACAGAGCAAGATGCTGAGGGATGGAAAACAGATATAATCCAACAGAACAGTTGAAAACAGGCCAGGGAACAATCAGACCAGCAGAACTTGCATAATTTCTGCTCCTCAGAGGAGAGTTGTATTTTCGCGGTGCCAACAACTTGCTGGCAAGGTGCATTGATAGACAAGAAGCAACTTACAGACTTAAGCAGATCTATGCTAAGTCTCGTGGAGATGGAGATATCGGTCTATACCGACGGATACAAAGGCAAGGGTATTATTGGCCAGAGATGGAAAATTAAAGTACTGAGTTGCAGTGGCAATGTGCAAAATGTCAATCCCGTCCTAAGGAAGAGGAAGCCCATTTCTTAAGCAGTGAAGAATGGAGGCAGCCATATGTCGACTACCTTGGAAATGGCACACTGCCTGAGAACAAAGCCGATGCACTCATATTTAAGAGGCGGGCCCTCCGCTTCTTCCTTGACCAAAGGATGAGGCAAATGAGGTGCCGAGGGAAGCCCACAACATCAAGGAGGGCAACGATTATATGGACATCTCATTCACCTAGGCTACTACTGGCCGACAATGGAAGAAGATGCTAAAAACTTTGTAAGGAGATGCCAATCCTGCCAGAAGTTTGGGAACTTGATACATGCACCGGCGGTTGAGCTGCACAGCATCAAGACCCCTTACCTGTTCCATACTTGGGCATCTGACAGTGCAGCAATCGAAAGGCCATAGATTGCAGTGACTGAAATTAGTACCAAGTGGGGGTGAAGGCTATATCGATGAGAAAGGCAGACGGGGCAGGAGTAGCCAACTTCATCAAAGAAAGCATAATCTGTAGGTTTGGCATACCAAAAGTAATGTTGTCCAACAATGGAACTCCTTTTGTAAATCGTCATGTGGGAAGGTTGCTAAACGCCTACCAGATCAAACAACACAAGTCTAGTCCATACTACCCCCAAGGGCACATGGTCTGAACGACTCACCGTAGCACTGTGGAATTATAGAACGCCAAAGAGAAAGCCAACTCAGGCTACCCCATTTTCCCTAGTGTAGGAGTCCGAAGCTGTGTTACCAGTTGAGTTGGCAGTACCCTCAGCAAGAATGGCTTGTTGACATATTATAATCACCGAAAGGCACTTAGCATATTATATTAGCCGAAAGTCTCTAAGATCTGTAATCATTTTTACGCACTTAGGGATCATCTTGTAATTGTCTTCTTTGTAAACCCTAAATCTTCATTTATAAATAAGGGGTGATATCTCATCATACCCTAAGCTGGTTACCCAAGCTTCATGGTATCAGAGCATCACCTCCAGGGCTAGGGTTCAAAGCATACCTAGTTGGATCATCTGCTGAATCGATCTTCTGCCATCATCATCATTCCCGCTTCTTCTTCGTCTCTGCCATCATCATCATTCCGCTTCTTCAGCCCTCGTCTTCATCTGCTTCGTCTTCGTCTCAGCCCGTCGATCTTCTCCCGCAGTTCGTCGCTCGTCTTCATCAATCGCAGTTCGTCGATCTTCATCGCAGTTCGTCGCTCGTCGATCTTCTCCCGCAGTTCGTCGCTCGTCTCAGCCCTCGTCCTCGTCGTCCTCTGATCTCAAACCAAGGTACATATAATATATATATATATATCCTGATATATATAACTATAGCCTGATATATATATTTATATATAAATACATGTATATATAAATAACTCAACATATAAAATAAAAAAAATAAAAAAAATAAAAAAAAAAAATGGTTTCTTAATTTTGTATTTTGTATGTCTTTATAGTGATCATTGTGCCTGTTATCTCACTACCACCTTCCGGGTTTGTGATTTCCACTAATTTGTTGCGGGTTTGGTAGTATTGTATCCATGACAGATTCCACTAGTGTGTCCCCTTCGTCTCAAACACCAAAAAGTGAGAGTCTCATTCTACCTACTACCATGACTGAGAACCCCAACCCTAGTCTGAAAATCACCACCTCTCTATTTAATGGTCAGAACTACCTAGCATGGTCTCAAAGTTTGACTTTGTTTTTAAAGAGCAGAGGGAAGATGGGGTATGTTGATGGCAGGATACAGGCACCTAGTACCACTGACTCAGGTTATGACCAATGGGAGATTAACAACTCTTTGATTATGAGTTGGCTTATCCATTCGATGGTTCCAGAACTTGGTGAGGGCTACTTGTCTATGGAGACTGCCCAGGACATTTGGGAGGCTGTGGCTGTTACCTATTCCCGCAAAGGAAATTTTTCACAGGCATTTGAGTTACGTCGCTCTATTGAGAGCACACTTCAGGGGGAGCAGACTGTTCTTCAGTACTTCACTTTCCTCACCAACGGCTGGAAACGCCTTGACCACCTGGAAGACTATAAGCCCGTTTGCCCTACTGATTCTATCGGGTACAAGAAGTTCATCACACGGGAACGGGTCTTTAAATTTTTGGCTGGCCTAAATATGGAGTATGATCCAGCTAGGGGTCGAGTTCTGAGTATGGACACTCTTCCTTCACTGCAAGAGGCATTTGCCTATGTCCAAAATGAGGAGAGTCGTCGGTCTGCTATGATGTCCCCTGTCTCTACTGACCGTTCCGCATTACTGTCTACTCCTCGAGATAGCCTCAGCCTGCCTCCTCCGTCTGCTGCTAAGGAGTCTGTATTCTGTGATTATTGCAAAAAGCCGCGGCATACTCGTGAGACATGTTGGAAGCTTCATGGGACTCCATCTGGGGGTCGAAGTGATCGGTCGGGTTCTCGAGGAGGTCGGTCAGGCCACTCTCGAGGACGTGGTTCCTATTCCCGGGCTCATCAGTCTAGTGCCGTTGATACCCTTGATTCTAATTCCACTTCTGCTACCCACGCTTCTGATACTGAGCTGGAGGATGCTTTGCGCCAATTGTTGGACCGCAGATCTTCTACTGCTCTCAGTCCCGCTTCTTCGTCCTTTGCCCGCTCAGGTAACTTAGTACCTTCTCCTTGTGCTTTCCTGTGTCATACATCTTTGCCTTGGATTATTGATTCTGGTGCCTCAGATCATATGTCTGGCTCCTCTGATCTTTTCTCTGCCTATAAGCCTTCTTCAGGTCAGGACAAAGTTAGGATTGCCGATGGAACTGTTTCTTCTATTTTTGGAAAAGGTTTAGTCCAAGTCACTCTTACCATGCATCTATCTTCTGTTCTCCATGTTCCCAAGTTTTCTGTTAATCTGTTATCCTTAAGTCGTCTTACCCAGGATTTGAATTGTTGTGTGACGTTTTTTCCTGATCATTGTCTTTTTCAGGACCTTGTCACGGGGAGGACGATTGGCAGTGGTAGTGCAGAAAATGGTCTCTACTTCCTAGATCAACCGGACAAACTTGCTTATTCTTCCACCTCGTCTTCTCCTACACCCGCTGATGTCTGGCTGTGGCATTGGCGTCTTGGGCATCCCTCCTTTCATTTACTTAAGCATTTATTTCCTTCTAGTTTCGCAAATCATCATGTATCTGACTTTCTTTGTGAGTCTTGTCAACTTGGAAAACAACATAGAGCTTCTTTTGCTCCCAGTTTGAATAAAAGCTTAGTTCCTTTTTCATTAATACACTCTGATGTTTGGGGTCCCTCTCGTGTTCTGTCTGTGAAAGGTCATCGCTGGTTTGTTACATTTATTGATGATTTTTCTCGTGCTACTTGGGTGTATCTCATGAAAGATAAGAGTGAAGTTTTCTCTGTGTTTCGCACTTTTCATAAGATGATTTGTACTCAGTTTGGGGCCACTATCAAAATATTTCGTTCTGATAATGGCAGGGAATACATAGATTCTGGGTTAGGACAATATTTCTCTACTCATGGCATTATCCATCAGACCTCTTGTACCAATACCCCTCAACAAAATGGGGTGGCCGAACGCAAGAATCGGCATCTTCTTGACATGGCTCGGTGCATGTGTTTTTTTATGAACGTACCTCGACCCTATTGGGGCGACGCTGTTCTCACCGCTGCCTATCTTATTAATCGTCTCCCTACTCAGGTTTTGGACAAACAGGCTCCGCTTCACGTCCTCCTCGGTTCTCAGTCCTTGTTTTCTATTCCTCCCAAAATATTTGGTTGTGTCTGTTTTGTCCATAATCACTCTCCCTCTCGTGGTAAGTTGGACCCTCGCTCCCTCAAGTGTGTTTTCCTTGGTTATTCTCCTACTCAAAAGGGGTATAAATGTTACCACCCTTCTTCTCGTAAGTGGTTTGTGTCCATGGATGTCACTTTCTTTGAGTCCCAGTCCTATTTCTTGTCCTCTCCGGTGTCCCCGTCCTCACTTCCGGGGGAGCCTTGGTATGAAGTGAGTCCTGTGCCTCCTATGGTAGAAGTGAGTCCTGTGCCTCCTATGGTAGACGTGAGTCCTGTGCCTCCTATGATAGAACCAGTTGTTCTTGCACCACCCTCTTCTACTGGAACTATAGAACCCACTGTCACCAAGAATAAGGATGGACATGTTTATATCCGGGACATCGATAGAAAACAAGTTAACTGGATACACGGGACCGTTTCTGCTACTCCACTGCCATCTCCTGCTTCTGATGAGAGTCTAGGTAATTTTGAATCTCGTGAGTCCATTGATCTTGATGTTCCTATTGCCAAAAGAAAGGGTGTGAGATCTTGTACTCAACATCCTATCTCACAGTTTGTATCATACTCTCATTTGTCATCCTCATATAGAGCATTTGTGTCCAATATTTCCTCTGTTAGCATTCCTAACCATTTTCAGGATGCTCTTGCTATCTCTGAGTGGAAACTAGCCATGATTGAGGAAATGAAAGCACTTAGGAAGAATGGCACTTGGGAATTGACTGAGTTACCTACGGGCAAACGACCTGTGGGCTGTAAATGGGTATATACTGTGAAACACAAAGCAGATGGGTCTATTGAGCGTTACAAGGCAAGACTTGTGGCAAAAGGGTTCACTCAGACATATGGCATTGATTATCAGGAGACCTTCGCACCCGTGGCTAAAATGAATTCAGTCAGAGTACTTCTTTCTCTAGCAGCTAATCTAGATTGGCCGCTTTATCAGTTTGATGTCAAGAATGCTTTTCTCCATGGTGACCTCGAAGAAGAAGTATATATGGACATTCCTCCGGGTTTTGAGAATCATCAAACAGAAGGGAAAGTATGCAAACTTCGGAAGTCATTATATGGTCTCAAACAGTCTCCAAGGGCTTGGTTTGAGAGATTCACTCAGGCTATGTTTAAATATGGCTTCAAACAAAGTCAGGCAGATCACACATTATTTGTGAAACATTCCTCATGCGGTAAGACTACAGCACTTATTGTTTATGTAGATGACATAGTTCTTACAGGCAATGATAGTGGGGAAATACCTCTGTTGAAGAAATATTTAGCCAAAGAGTTTGAAATCAAAGACTTGGGAAGCTTGAAGTATTTTTTGGGAATTGAAGTTGCTCGCTCTAAGGATGGGATATTTATCTCACAGAGAAAATATGTGCTTGACCTGTTGAAGGAAACTGAGATGCTTGGCTGCAAGGCATGTGCCACCCCACTGGAACCCAATCAGAAATTGGGGGATGATGAAGGAGGAGAAGTTGTGGATAGGGGGAGCTATCAACGTTTAGTTGGTAAGCTCATTTACCTATCTCACTCCCGTCCTGATATTGCTGTTGCTGTCAGTGTAGTTAGTCAGTTTATGCATGCTCCTCATCAGATTCACTTTGAGGCTGTCATGAGAATCTTGAGGTATTTGAAGTCTGCTCCTGGTAAGGGTCTGTTTTTTTCAAAGTATGATCATCTTCGTGTAGAAGCCTATACAGATGCTGACTGGGCTGGGTCAGTAACTGATAGGAGATCAACTTCAGGGTATTGCACATTTGTTGGCGGCAACCTAGTTACTTGGAGGAGTAAGAAACAGAATGTGGTTGCCAGGTCAAGTGCAGAAGCCGAGTTTAGAGCTATGGCACAAGGTGTGTGTGAACTTTTATGGATCAAATTATTGTTGAGTGATCTAGGTATTGCTCAGACGGACTCCATGCGGTTATACTGTGATAATAAGGCCGCCATCAACATTGCTCACAATCCCGTTCAACATGACAGGACAAAACATGTTGAGATTGATCGCCACTTCATTAAGGAGAAACTCACTAGTGGTACCATTTGTACTCCTTTTGTTCAGTCTGGTGAACAACTTGCTGACATTCTCACCAAGGGAATTGGGAATAAACCGTTTCATGACATATTAGGCAAGCTGGGCATGAAAGATATCTTCGCACCAGCTTGAGGGGGGGTGTTGACATATTATAATCACCGAAAGGCACTTAGCATATTATATTAGCCGAAAGTCTCTAAGATCTGTAATCATTTTTACGCACTCAGGGATCATCTTGTAATTGTCTTCTTTGTAAACCCTAAATCTTCATTTATAAATAAGTGGTGATATCTCATCATACCCTAAGCTGGTTACCCAAGCTTCATGGCTATGTCAGCATACTTAGTTCCAGACAGCAGAAAGAATGGCATAGAGGCATCTGAAGAAAGAAGAGATCGGGCCTCGCGGGCAATGGAAAAGTATCATCAATCCGTAGCTCGTGCCTACAATCAATCTGTTCAGCACAAGAAGTTCAGTAATGGGGACTTGGTATGGAAGACCGTAGACGCAATCATGCGGGGGCAACCAATTCCCAAGTTCTCACCAAGATGGGAATGCTCCTACAAAGTTGCTAAGGCAAGCAGCAACGGGTACTACAAGTTGACAAGAGTAGATGATGGGTTCAAAACTGGCCCTATCATCGCCACGTTGTCTGCATGCTCGAGGAAACCATCGACTGCCTAAGAAGCCTATCCCTCATTCACGATAGGTCCAAACTGTTCCTCTCAAAGCCGCTCTGGTTTGCCTCGGCACTTTCCACGAACTTGCTAGGGGTTATCAGAATCTTCTTTGTAGTAAGGTCGCAAATGAAGCTGGCGAGTGACGCCAGCAGTGCGGTCTGCACCATAGATCCAGGAACGTTAAAAGCAGTAAAGTTGCCGGGGTGCAGCGCCTAGATGCGCGACGAGAGTGGAAGTAGCTACGGAGGAGACCCAGTAACTTAGAAAAGAAACTTTCTCTGAGGGCTGAGAGGACTCCTTCCCCGCCAGCTTCAATCACTGGAGGGAGATTGGTGGAGCGACCAAAGGTCTGAGGACGACGCACTTCCCCTGAAGATGATTGCCCAACAGCATTGGAATTGGTAGATGCAGTGTTGGCGACCGGGTGAATTAGCCTCGCGAGAAAGACTGAAGCTGCTTGCACCGTTATGTCGCTCCAGAAAGAGGTTATCCATCTGGTAGTCTTCAACGTTCAGATCTGGAACAACAGTGGTATCCATCCCAGTATAAAAATCTTGGGATATCCCAAGGTCAGTTGGCATTTTCGGAAAGTGAGTGGGGTACAAGTCTGCCAGCTGTTGAGAGGTTGCCGAAGTAACTGGGTTAGAGGTCCCAGCGACAGCAGTAACAGTGTGGATGGCTAAAGTGACAGTTACCTCTGCAAGTCGGTCCAAATTTAGAGGGGTCACAGCAGGAACAGGGGAAGCAGCCGCTACACTTGCACTCTTCTCCGCCACTTGGGCGTTCGAAAGTGGGGTCTGCTGAACCAATGAAGACTCAGTAGACTGGGAGGAACCACCAGATGTAGCCCCAAAGGGAGGTGGTGCAACTTCCAGCGGCTCTCTCATGCCGGTATCTTCCCTTGGGGTCTCGGGGAAAAAATCATCTCCGCCGATAGCGGAACGGTCGGACTGCACAGAATTAGCGGGGTTTGGAGGCTCTGCACCCTCAGCAACTAGGCCGCCCGCAACAACTTCCATAGTAGGGGGGCTTCATTTTCTGTAGCCTCCACAACTGGCTCGGCCTCAGTAGTTGGTGTGGTCCCGGCACTTTGTTCTACTTCAACATCTAGAAGTACTGCCCTGCTGGTCCTGAACCTTGTGACCCTTGTATTAATGGGAAGGTCGTCGTCGTTGTCGTCGTTTGAATCTGAGGAAAGTCCGATGGCAGTAGAAGAACCTCCGGGGCCGGTGGCATGGCCGATGGGCCCTGAAAAGAAAAAGGGTTATGTGATTACCAAAGTAAACGTAAGAAGTCCAAGGAAGCAATGCAAAATATTTTCTAAGTATGGGTACGTTTCGGAGTCTCTTCCTACTTGGTGAGGCAGGTGCCTCGGCAACTGATGCTGCTGCCTCTTGGGCTGCCCTTAGTCTGGAGCGGGTCGTCCGTAACTGTCGTGCGGACTTGAGGGGGAGCAATTTGCTCCAGACGGGTGAGGCTTCTCCAACGTAGTCAGGGATAGAAGCTTGAAGTGACAGAATATACTGGTCTGTTTCCCTCGGCCAGAGGGCAAACGAAGAGATTAGTCAAGCTACGGGATGGGTTCCATCACAGAGACGGAGCACTATTGCAAAAGTTGAAGAAAGAATTGAGGTTGCGGTGCCAGAACAGCCTTTTACTGGGAGTAAAGGGGCCTTTTTTTTCCAAGTGGGAGAAGCTCCATGAAGCCTAAGCCCTCTACAAGTAGAGCGGAATAATCACGGGCAAACTGCTGAAAGCTCTGGTGGTAATCAGTCTGAAGCGGAGGGGCATGTGGGACGCCTGATCCATGTCGAACTGCTCAGGGACCCTGTTCGGTTGATGGATGACACTGGACATGCCCTCCTCTTTCCACACGGGTAGAAATTCGGGGCGTATCATGGCAGCAATAAGAAGGGAGTTGGCCTGGACACTGTCGAGGGTGAAATCAACATGGTGAGCCTCGGAAAAATAGAATGGAAACACATAAATGCCTGGAAAAAGCTGAGTGAAAGGGCGGAACACACATTCCTCCATGCAGTTTACATAATCTGCAAAGCGTTTGTTGGTGGCAAGACCAGACCAGCGAGCGATGCGCACTTGCCTCGTGACAGGTTGACCTTTTGCATCTAGAACTGGACGACACTCTGCATCAAGGACTTCGTCTGTGAAGAAAGGCTCATGTTCTTTAGGGACGGGGCCCGTGGCAGGGAATCTCTCATAGAAGAAAGCGGTCAGGAACTGAGTGTGTACAAAGCTCTACACATCATAGCGGACCCATGGATCGCTCCATGTCCGAATGGATGAGTTCAAGGCGGAAGTATAAGTTCCCCAAGAAGAGGGGGGGCCAGAGGGATCTGGCTGCCGCTGCAAAGTTTGACTGCCAAAGGGAACACCAGAGGGTTAATACTCTCAGCAGGGTTGCTGGGGAGGACAAAAAAAAAAAAAGAAGTAACTGACGAAGGCGGCCAAGTACAAGTCGTTGCGGTAGCCCGGTCCAACTACGGAGTTGCAACTCTCCTCTGTGATGTCGCCCACAACTGGTTGCAGGTCCTTGAAGAAATGCTTCAGCCAGAAAGATAAGTGGTTTTGTCCCTCTTGGGCCTCTTCTGGAGTAGTTCCCCAGTCCTAAGATCAGACCAAGAGCCATACTTCCGCGCCTCTCGAAAGGCTCCTTGGAGGGCGGTGACAACAACTTGTTCTGCAGGAGTCAGGGACGCTGGATCGAAGCGGTGATCTCCACGAGTGCTCAAGCGCAGAAGGACGGCAACATCTTCGATGGTTGGAGTTATCTCCCTCCCTTTGGAACTACATCTGGTGGTTCCTCCCAGTCCACTGAGTCTCCATTGGTTCAGCAGACCCCACTTCCGAACGCCCAAGTGGCTAAGGAGAGTGCAAGTGTAGCGACTGCTTTCACTGTTCCTGCTGTAGCCCCTCTAAATTTGGACCGACTTGCAGAGGTAGCTGTCACTTTAGCCACCCACACTGTTATTGCTGTCGCTGGGACCTCTGACCCAGTTGCTTTGGCAACCTTTGAACAGCTGGTAGACTTGTACCCCACTCACTTTCCGAAAGTGCCAGCTGACCTTGGGTTATCCCAAATTTTTTATACTGGAATGGATACCACTGCTGTTCCAGATCTGAACGTTGGAGACTACCAGATGGATGACCTCTTTTCGGAGCGACATGACGGTGCAGGCAGCTTTAGTCTTTCTCGCGAGGCTAGTTCACCCGGCTGCCAACGCTGCATCTACCTATTCCAATGCTGCTGGGCAATCATCTTCAGGGGAAGTGCGTCGTCCTTAGATCTTTGGTCCCTCCACCAGTCCCCCTGCAGTGATTGAAGTTGGCAGGGGTGTGAGGGAGTCCCACTCTCGCCCCGCATCCAGGAGCTGCACCTCGGCACCTTTCCTGCTTTTAACGTTCCTGGATCTATGGTGCAGACAGCACTGCTGGAGTCACTCGCCAGCTTCATTTGCGACCTTACTACAAAGAAGATTATGACCACCCCTAGCAAGTTCGTGGAAAGTGCCGAGGCAAACCTGAGCGGCTTTGAGAGGAACGGTTTGGACCTATCGTGGATAAGGGATAGGCTTCAGGCAGTCGATGGTTTCCTCGAGCATGCAGACAACGTGACGATGATAGGGCCAGTTTTGAACCCATCATCTACTCTTGTCAACTTGTAGTACCCGCTGCTGCTTGCCTCAGCAACTTTGTATGGGCCTTCCCATCTTGGTGAGAACTTGGGAATTAGTTGCCCTCGCATGATTTTATCCACTGTCTTCCATACCAAGTCCCCTTTATTGAACTTCTTGTGCTAAACAGATTGATTGTAGGCACGAGCTATGGATTGATTATACTTTTCCATTGCCCGCGAGGCTCGATCTCTTCTTTCTTCAGCTGCCTCTATGTCATTCTTTCTGCTGTCTAGAACTAAGTGTGCTGGTATGCCAAACCTACAGATTATGCTTTCTCTGATGAAGTTGGCAACTCCTGCCCCATCGGCCTTCCTCATTGGTATGGCCTCCACCCACTTGGTACTAACTTCAGTCGCTGCAATTTGTGGCCTTTCGATTGCTGCGCTGTCAAATGCCTAAGTATGGAACAGGAAAGGGGTCTTGATGTTGTGCAGCTCAACCGTCGGTGCATGTATCAAGTTCCCAAACTTCTGGCAGGATTGGCATCTCCTTACAAAGTTTTTAGTATCTTCTTCCATTGTCGGTCAGTAGTAGCCCAGGTGAATGAGATGTCCACATAATCGCTGCCCTCCTTGATGTTTTGTCTTGTGGGCTTCCCTCAACACCTCATTTGCCTCATCCTTTGGTTAAGGAAGAAGCGGAGGGACCGCCTCTTAACTCTGATTGCATCGGCTTTGTTCTCAGGCAGTGTGCCATTTTTAAGGTAGTCGACATATGGCTGCCTCCATTCTTCACTACTTAAGAAATGGGCTTCCTCTTCCTTAGGATGGGATTGGCATTTTGCACATTGCCTCTACAACTTAGTACTTTCCTTTTCCATCTCTGGCCAGTAATACCCTTACCTCCGTATTCGTCGGTATAGACTGATATCTCCATCTCCACAAGACTTAGCATGGATCTGCTTAAGTCTGTACGTTGCTTCTTGTCTACCGACACACCTTGCCAACAAGTTGTTGGCAACGCGAAAATACAACTCTCCTTTGAGGAGCAAAAATTATGCAAGTTCTGCTGGTCTGATTGTTCCCTGGCCTGTTTTCAACTGTTCTGTTGGATTATATCTGCTTTCCATCCCTCAGCATCTTGCTCTGTATGTTCTTCGGCTAACACTGCTGGTGTTCTTCTTTTCTCGATGACGATGGCTATACTATCATTTGATATATCCACCTTTGCCCCCAGTGTAGCCAAGGCATCGGGGAAACGGTTGTGTGTTCGGGGTATGCTGGATTTGGACATCATCAAATTGAGTGAGCAATCCTTGAACCACGGTGCGATACGGGCCAAACAGAGGCTCCTTTAAGGCGAAATCACCCATTGTTTGCCTGACAACTAACTCGGAGGCGCCCAAAATTTTCAACTTGCGGAGTCCCTTCTTTTGGGCAACGATTAGACCCTGTATCAACGCCTCATGTTCAGCCTCGTTGTTTGAACATTCAAAATCAAGCTTATATGATAGATGAAATTTCTCTCCTTCTTCACTGGTTAGTGTTATGCCAGCTCCGCCTTTCTCAGCTCCCGAAGCTCTATCAAATTTTAAGTCCCAATAAGCCTCAACTGCAGCTGCTGAGTCATGGACCGCACCTAGTAGAGATACCTCTGCAGGTTCATGTTCACCAGATGGGAATTGGGCCAGTAAGTCTGCAAGTGCTTGGCTCTTAATAGCCTTGGGAGTAACACAAGTGATGTCATATTCTGCTAGAGCCAAAAGCCATCTTGCCATTCTTCCAGTCAGAGCAAGTTTGCTTAGCAAGTAGCGGACCGGATCACTCCGGGGTCACAACATGGATCGGGTGTGCCAAAAAATAGTGGCGCAACTTCCGCGCTGTGAAGATTAAGGCTAAACAATGCCTCTCAATTGGGGTATATCGCGACTCGACACCATTGACTTTGCGACTGATGTAATAGATTGGCTTCTCAATGCCATCTACGTCTTGGACAAGTAGAGCCCTAATAGACAGAGGTGTAGACGTCAGGTACAATAGCAGAGGCTTGTTGGGTTGTAGGGCAATCATTGTAAGTGCTTTCTTCACCACATCAAATGCTTGCTGGTGTTCTTGCAACCATTCAAAATTGTGATTCCCTTTCAGAAGTGTCCCAAAGGAAAATGTTATCTCAGCAAGGGCTGGAATGAACCTCCAGAGATATGACACTTTGAATAGGAATTTCTTCAATGCGTTTTGAGAGTGTGGTGGTGGCATCTGCATGATTGATTTAATCTTATCCCCATCTACGTCAATCCCCCGCCGGTGTACAAAAAAGCCAAGGAACTTGCCGGCGATAACTCCGAAGGCACACTTGCGAGAGTTCATCTTTAGGCAGAATTTGCAGCACTGCTGAAAAACTTTTTCCAAGTCGCAGAGGTGTCGGTTTGCCTCGGTAGACTTGACCACCAGATCATCCACATATACTTCCACTTCATGATGCAACATGTCATGGAACACTGCAGTCATAGCCCGTTGGTAGGCTGACCCCGCGTTTTTCAAACTGAAGGGCATCACTGTATACAAAAAATTCCCAAGGGTGTTCTAAATGCCGTTTTTTCTGCATCCTCTGATGCTATTTTGATCTGGTTATAACCACTGAACCGATCCATAAGGGAGAACATCTTATGGCCCGCAGTAGAATCGACAAGTGTGTCGACATGGGGCAATGGAAACTCATCTTTCGGGCAGGCCTCATTCATTCAGGTCAGGAAAGTCTACGCAAACCCTGATCTGGCCGTTTTTCTTCTCCACCGGCACAATATTTGCTAGACAAGTTGGGTACTGTATAGGCTCAATGAACTTGGCCCTCGGCAACTATTCTACCTCTTCCTTAATCTTTGCCTCAAGGTCAAGGTGATACTTTCGAGCATGTTGCTTTATTGGCTTAGAGTTGGGAAAAGTATCCAGGTGATGGGTGACAAGAGACGGGTCAAGACCAGGTATCTCCTCGTACCGCTTCAGTAGTGCTATCAATTCTGCCTTAGCTGTTGGAGCCATTGTGTCGCTGATGAACACGGGGCTTGCTCTGCCCTGGTAAGTCGCTGAGGTTGACCTCAGCAAGTACCTCCTGCTGCGGTTTGGGTCTATCTTGCACGCATTTAGGAGCGGGCTCAGGCGTCTCCACCAACTCTTCTTGGGACTCGTCATCGTCACATTTATTTGTCTCGGGGCCATCCTCCCAAGGTATGAAGCCTGCCCTCCAAGACCCGTCATAGGTAGTAAACTGTCTTACCGCCCTCCCGCACCTTAACAATCTTGGGCGGAGGACTTGTGGACTTGCTGCTCCTCTTCTGCACACTACTTTCTGGAGCAGCCCCTGCATCCCAAATGCCTTCCCATTTTGGCAATTTTACACCTGCAACTTTATCGGACCTTGGAGTTTCAACCTTTGACAACTCAGTAAAGAAAACTGCATCTGAATAGTGTGCCTCCTCAACCCCAAATGGCTGTTCAGACGCATTTATATGGTTACTGTGCGCTTTCCCAACTTTGCCTTCATGCATTGGTGATAACTCGATGGGATAGCTCCATATCGGTGCATCCAAGCTCTGCAAAGTATCATGTGGCAATTTGTGTCCGCTTCAATCACATGAACCTTGGTTGCGGAACAGATTTCACCAACTGCTAAGTCCACAACCACATGGCCCTTGGTTTTTTTTTTCTCGCCGCCAAAACCCGTCACAGTGATGGGTTGGCGAACCATCCTGGACTCTAGGACACCAGCCTTTGCAAAGGTGTCAGTAGGGATGATGTTTATGGACGCCCCCGCCATCAAGGAAAGCACGCTTGAACTCTACATCATTGATGTATGCTGTGACAAAAAGAGGACGATTATGGGGAAATGGGTATGCTCTGTCTGCCTCTGAAAAAGTAACAGCCCCATAAACTTCCTGCATGCGCCGAGGCGCATACTCCTTAGCCTCAGCAACTTCATCATGGTGCACTTCAAAGATATTAATGAGGGGTTTTGTTGCTTCCAACTTGGCGGCTTGGCTTAGCCCCAATTGGTCAAAGAAAGCGCGAAACTTAACAGAGTTTTGCAAGGCCTGGGCATTAGCATCCTCTGCGAATTTTGTCTTTGCAGGTACACTGTCTCAGGGAGCTGGCTGGTTGCAATTCCTTCTAACTCATCATAGTAAGACGCCATATGCACTTGATCACGCACAGGCCCGAGATAGCCAATCATATATGTACATTCTTTCCCTTCCCCTTGTGGTTAGGATAGGGTCCTTCGCACATCACGGTTACCGGCATCTTTGAACTTCAGCTCATTTGGGTCAACTTTCTTCTTGAAGATACTTTTCAAAGTCCAACAGTCCCTCGTAGGGTGTCAGGTAGACCTGTGATAGACACAATAATCCGGGCTTTCTTTGTCCTTCTTGGTTGAAGGGACATCAACTGGAGGCAAGGTAAGTTCACCATTAGCTACCCATTCTTTAACCAAAGCCTTAACATTCTCAACGCTGCAAAGACATGGATTTCTGTCCTCATAACTCTTTCTCTTCCGAGAGGACGTCGCCTCCCCTTGCGAGCGGCTCCCTCCTGTAGAGGTTACCGCAGCAACTCTGCCACTGCGAGGGTAACGGTGGCTGTCACGAGATCTGTGCAAGGGAGCAGTGGTACTGAGGTTCCTAGCTGCCTCAATCAAGGCTGAAATGGTAGGCAGATTATGATTCACCAAGAAAATTTTGTAGTCGCGTATGGCACCCTCCACACATATGCTGACTAAATGGGCCTTATCCACTGGTTCATGACAGTCAATAGCCTTATCTTGGAGCCACTTAACATAATCCAGTATATCTTCGCCCTCCTTTTAGACATCTCGCCCAAGGGTGAGGGTTGTAACTTTCTCTTGGACTTGGAAGAACTTCGTGTGGAACTTGTTCACCATCTCCTCCCAACTCTTGATCGAGTTGGGAGCCAAGTTCACATACCAGCTGTAAGCCCTTTCAGTAAGTGGACTTGGAGAACTCCCGAAAGCGCAGAGAGTGGTCACTGCCATGGACACCAAGAGTTTCAATGAACCTCACCACCTGTTCTCTGGCATTGCCTTGTTTCCCATCAAACTTAATAAACTTGGGCACTGTATACCTAGTCAAGATCTCCTGTGAGTATGGGACCCTCACATCTGAGTCAGGGAGAGATGGGAGTTGCTTCTTGCTACGCTCTTGCTCGAGTATAGCTTGTACAACGGCTAGAGTAACAAAGTGAGTGGGCTGGAATGGTCCAGTCTGCTCCTGGGTAGCTAAACCAGCGGCCGCACTGTTCGCCTGAAGTACCACCGGGGGCACCTGGATCGAAGCCTGAACCTCAGGGAACAGGTTAGGCACTGGGTTTGGGACTGCTACGGGCGGAGGTGCTTGCGCTGGAGCTGGTCGAGAAGCCATGGCGCCTCAGTGAGAGTTTGCAAAGCTGCCAGGATCTCCCTCTGCGTATCCTGGAGTGACTGAACTGCCTCAATCACAACACTGTGGTCACGGTCCTCCGCATGTGCTGCTTCGCCATTTGAAGAGCCTTGGTGAACTTCATCCTCTGCCATTTTTTCCAGTGAGGTGTGTAAACCACTGCGGGTATGAACCATCAACAAAGCAGCCTCCCCAGCGGAATCGCCAGAAATGTAGGGGGGTTCGAGGTTAGCGAAGGTGATTAGAGAGGCAAAACTATGCTAATGGTCCAAGAATTGTGGAAGTGGCTTGAGAATGAGCAGCAACAACTGTCTGGAAGTTGAAGAGTGTGCAACTAGGTGAGGGTGAAGCAAGTAGCTCAAGAAGAAATGTATGGCAGTGCCAAAATAGGCAGCATCTCCCCCAAATCCCCAAAATTCCTCTTGTTGAACTTTAGGAAATGGGTCCTATTTATATAGGCTTTTCCTTGGCACCAAGAGGACACCAAGTGGCCAAATAGAGAGAGGACATGTGTCCTAGATGATCACATGGAATATTCTGACTTGAGCCACCAGGCTGAAGGTGCCACGTGTCCTTCTGCATGTACTGTGTGCTATCTGTTTGCCTCCGCACCTACCTTTTTGAGCCTCAGCAAGTGTAGTTGCGATGGGAGTGTTTGGCGCTACAACTCCCTCTTGAGCCTCAGCAACTGCAGTTATGACGGGAGCGTTTGCCGCTGCACTTGCCTTCTCAGCTCGAACCTCAGCAAGTGCACTTGCAGCGGTAAACCTTGGTGCTGCACTTGCCTTCTCAGTTCTACTTGGCCACTGCATGCATTCTCAACACTCCATTAGTCTGCTATCGACTATGTTCGTGCTCACTGCAGTGAAGCCTTCACCCTTAGCCACCCAACCACAAACTCCCCAGCTTCCCAGGGCAAAGGCCACAGCCAAGCCTGCTATCAGCCATGCTGTTCCTTAGTACCAAGCCCAAGGGGCTTCCTTAGTTCTGCCCGTGCGACTAAGGCAGGTCTATGTCCTGGGTAATGGAAAGGGAGTCCCTTATGATCAGGTTACCCTGCTCCCATCTTCGTGGGATCGCCGCGGTAAACTGGTACCCTGGGCCGGCCATCAGCTCCAACTAGTAAGTCTTGTGACCTGCTATCAGTGCCAAGTTAAATGAATTTTGGGGCCTGCTATCAGCGCCAGGCATTACCCTCTACGTGCAGAGGGGAAGCTTTTCCCAGAGGCTGCTCTCACCTTGGCGAGATGTTCCCTCCGCAAGTTGGTTGCGGCGGCAGTAGTTGCTGCGGTAGTCATTTCCCATCGCAAGTTCAAATGGCATAACCGACAATATTGGAGATGGCGGCGCCGACAAAGTGCCTATGCAACTTGGGCTACTGTACCTTCTCTTGAGTGTTTATAGAACATAGTATGGTCTGCTTGGCTTTAACTGTATCCAAGGTTTTTTATAACCTTCCCAAAGCGTTCAAACCACGCCCTTGGGGATTGTTTGAGGCCGTATAGAGACTTGTTTAATTTGCAGACTTTATCTATACCAAACTTCTTTTCAAAACCTGGAGGTAGGTTCATATAGACTTCTTCTAGGTTTCCATTTAAGAAGGCGTTTTTTACATTTAATTGATGTAGAGGCCAGCTGGAATTAACTGCTAGTGACAGTAAAACCCGAATTGAGTTCATCTTGGCAACTGGAGCAAAGGTTTCTTGGTAGTCAATCCCGAGGGTTTGTGTAAACCTTTTTGCCACGAGTCTCACCTTATATCTTTCCACGCTACCATCAGCTTTGCACTTCACTATAAATACCCATTGGCACCCTACTGTCTTTTTGTCCTTGGGCAGATTCATAGATGTCATATAGCATTTTATGCATAATATGAGTTTGATTATTAAATATGCTTATGGGTGAACGTCCATCTACACATTGTACACCTGAGATCCTTACCCACGTAACATAGGTCGTGACCTAACCTACTCAATCATGACATGACCTATTGATGCGGAACGCATCACCTATTCATGGGCTCTTTGGGTTTATATGGCTTTGTGGTTAGAGCCAAGAGTTTTCCATGGTGTATTCCCTTTTCAAGACTCACACCTTGACCTTGAGGTGGCCAATCTCTGTGTGTGTGTGTGTGAGAGAGAGAGAGAGAGAGAGAGTTGCGTCTCACTGGTGCATGGGATTCCCTATCCTCAGGGGATGCAGTCATGCTTTGTACATCCTCTGTACCTGGGAGCACATTTAGTGTACTCCATTACCCATGCCTCCAGTCTTTGGTTAGGTCTTGTAATGGCCATCACTGTCAGAATCAGCAGAGGCTGCCACTTGGCAAGCCCTCTTCTGTGCTGCGTTTCTATACACCAGGAGGTCTTCTTCACCATCATGAATGTAATGGTAATCTTAATAGCTCTCTCCTAGTGAAAGGTTTTGCAGCCCTTGCTATCTTTTCTGACTATTATCTTTCTTACTTTTCCATCTGGTGTTATTTGAAATCTTTTCATCATCTTGTCACCTATCCCTACCCTACTTAGAATCAAACCTAAAATGGTATGATGAACAGATTGTACAGAAAAATAATAATTAGGGGGCATCTGTTGTATTATAACTTATCCTTTAGCCTGTGTTTGAAATCTTTGATTTTCGTAGGGATTTCCCTCCCTCTTCTTTTCCCCCCACAAATTGGTACACATTCAAGATCCAAGCACATCCTTATAGAAAATTGAACTGTTTAAAAAAAAAATGATTTGCTTATATTGCTTGCATGCTTATTCTAAATCTGCAATGTATATAATTGATGATAGTACCGTTATCATCCCTGCAAAAAATTAAAATATTTAGTTCTATCTTTTTACTATTTTTTATTAGTAGTATTATAAAATTATTATTATTATTTACTATTCCACTTGGTTGTTCTTACAAAGTGCTACTCGCAGATTGTAGAGGCAGCAGATGAGGTGATTGGTAGTGTTGACACAGATGAATTAGCGAAGTACTTTTCTTTCAAAAGTGATCCAGAAGAAGAGGGGGCTGAGGTTTGTATCTTTGTTTCCAGTGTCTTTTCTTCTCACTCAAAATCCTCAGGAAACTGAACTACTGAGGTATTATCTTCTTTTCTATGGAATGGTACGAGGAAGGCACGATCTTAGTTCTCTATAATTGTGGTTTCAAACTTTTTGAGTGCTACCAATAAAAACATGTAATGAACTGACATCTAGCTGTGGAGTGAGGCACTTGCAGATGTTCTCCCTCTGAGTTTGTTTTGTTGTTTGCCTGACTGGTTCATATTATAAAGTAATGGAAGCTTATATTACTTTTTTCTCTGTTATTAACAGAAAATGAAGAAGAAGATGGAGACAGCACGTGACCAATTAGCGGAAGCTCTTTACCAAAAAGGATTAGCTATGGCAGAGATTGAATCCATGAAGGTAAAGATTTATTTTCTAGTGTAATGTCTAGTGTACGCTTTTTAAATTCTGCGTAGAAGAAATGGTGATTTTATGGCCCTATCCTTGTCTTTAGGAGCCATAGGGCCTCTAAATGAATGGAAAGATGTCACCAACCCAAAGACAGTGGGTAACCAATCCAAGACCAGGAGTCCCTACTATTTAGGACAGTGGCTGGATGCTGGATGTCACCGACCTACTGTCTTTTGTCCTTAGGCAGATTCACTAACATCCAAGTACCGTTCTTTTCTAGAGCATTCATCTCTTCCATAACTGTTGATTTCCAATTAGGATCATCCAAGGCTTCCTTAATAATTCTAGGAACAAACAGGTTAGATATTTTTGAAGTAAATGCTCTATGACTTTTGGAAAGTTTGTCATAAGATAAATATTTCGCAATGGAATGTTGGGTACATTTTCGAATTCCTTTCCTAATGGCTAGAGGAAGATCACAATCTGTGGGTATAACATTAGGTAAAACCGCTGAAGGAAATGGAGATGAAGTAGAGACAGATGATGGAGGAACCAGATTAGGAATACCTGAACTACTTGAGGGACCTTTTTTAAGAGATTCTGATTGGCTTTGTGGTAGAGTGGTTGGCTAGTCTTTACTTTTTCTTTGAGTATTTTTCCGAGCATAAACCAAAAACTCAGGTTCGGGAACAGTTTGCTCCAATTGTAGTATTTCTCCCCCTGCTTGTGAGCCTTCTATGTTTAGAGAAGTTGGACTGGGATTTCCATCGTTCTACATATCTTGAATACCCTGTTTCTGTTCTCGTTTTTCAGAAAACAAGGGATGGAGATCGAATAGGATTTGGTAAGAGATCCGAAGTTGTCTGCATAAAATTTTCTTCCTTTTACGTTTTTATTATTTTTATGCCAATAATGTCTCAGACATCCATTTTTTTATTCAACTTTACGTTTTTATTATTTTTTCGTAATTCCTCGACCCAAACATTACAACCAAATAAAAGTCCTATTTGATCTTGAGAGTGGTATAGTTTACAAGTGGACATGATGGATAGGCGTGATGGTATGGTAATTTTAATTCTCAGTATATGGTATTCCATTCATGAGACTATTTATTTATTCTTTCATTATAGCGTTTTTCCAAAAAATTAGTATGCGGGATATTTTGCATTTGATTTACATTATTCTACTCGCATATATTGAGAGTAATTTTCACACCATATTCTGAGTGATTTATTTGTTGAATGCAATAACTAGTGAGATTTGAGTCGAAGCATGTTTCAGAAAGAGATTTGGGTTATATTTCACTTTAAGGCTAAGGTTGTGTCTGTGTTGGCTAAACTTTTTCACACACTCCAAATTCTGAATGTCATGAGATATCTTTACTTGCTGCTAGTGTCTTGAACTTTGATTGATTATTTTGTTAAGATTGTGAAATTCATGACTTGTTCTTTAACATTAGCATGAGAACGAAAGAAATCCTTTGAGTAAACAAATTTTTTGACGTTTGTGGGTAATATCTCTAGAAATTTTAATTCGGTGCCGTTTGGTAACACTGACGTTTTTAATTTTCTGTTTATATTTACAAAAATTTAAAAAACTCAAATAAAAACTTGTTTGGTAAAATTTTTGATTTATAAATCAGTGGTCTTAGTTTATAAATTTGGCCAAAAAATAAAAACACAAAAAATGTGTTTTCATTTTGAGCTTTCAGTTTTTTTTTTTTGTCACCCAACATTAGCCACCACCCGACACCATTTTCCACCACCGTCTTCTGCCACCACCACCCACCACCCACCCTCCACCACCACTTGCCACCACCACTCACCACCCACCTGCTACCACCAGCCACCACCCGCCACCACCACCACCCACCAACCTGCCACCCACTCGCCACCACCACCCACCGCTCGCCGCCGCCACCACCACCACCACCACCACCACCACCACCCACCTGTCATCCACCTGCCACCACCCACCACCTGCCACTATCATTCACCGCCCGCCGCCACCACCACCCGCCACTTACTTGCCACCACCACTCACTACCCACCTGCCACCACCATTCACCACCTGCCACCACCAGCCACCCACCACCACCACCAGCCACCTGCCACCCACCCGCCACCCACCTGCCACCACCACCCACCACCACCATCACCCACCCACTCACCACCACCACCACCACCACCCACTCGCTACCACCTACCACCCGCCACCGTCACCCACCCACCCACCACCACCACCACACGCCACCTACCCGCCATCCGCCACCCACTTGCTACCACCACCCACCACCTGCCGCCGTCGCCGCCACCGCCGCCGCCACCACCCACTCGCTACCATCCATCACCCGCCATCGTCACTCACCCGCCACCACCCACTACCACCCGCCATGCACCACCCACCCGTTGCCGCCGCCACCACCGCCGCCGCCACTACCACCACCACCCACTCACTACCACCCGCCACCGTCACCCACCCACCCACCCACCCGCCCGCCATCCGCCACCCACCTGCCACCACCATCCACCACCCGCCACCACCACCTCCCACTCACTACCACCCACCACCCGCCACCGTCACTCACCCACCCACCACCACCACCCACCCGCCACCACCCACCACCACCAGCTACCCACCACCCACCGTCTTCCGCCTCCACTTGCCACCACTTGCCATTTCTCACTCTTTTTTATATTTTTAAAATTTTTTAAACATTTTGTCAATTACCAAACGCGTTTGTAGTTTATGTTTTTTTAAAATTAAACAAAAAATAAACAAAAATCAGTTTATAAAATTTTTGTAAATATAAACTGAAAACGTAAACATTACCAAACACACCCGTATTTGATATTCCATTCATTAGACTATTTATTTATTCTTTCATATTAGCGTTTTTCAAAAAAATTAGTATGCGGGATATTTTGCCTTTGATTTACATTGTTCTACTCGCATATATTGAGAGCAATTTTTGCATCATATTCTGAGTGATTTATTTGTTGAGTGCAATAACTTGTGAGATTTGAGTCGAAGCATGTTACAAAAAGAGATTTGGGTTATATTTCACTTTAAGGCTAAGGTTGTGTCTGTGTTTGCTAAATTTTTTTCACACACTCCAAATTTTGAATATCATGAGATATCTGTATTTGCTGCTAGCGTCTTGAACTTTGATTGATTATCTTGTTAAGGTTGTGAAATTCATGGCTGATTCTTTAACTTTGGCATGAGAATGAAAGAAATCCCTTTAGTAAAGAAATTTTTGGATGTTTGTGGGTAACATCTTTGGAAATCCTCACGAGACTTTTACTCATCCACGAGGGGTAACCTATTGGATTAAGGGCTTGTTGCATGTGCTAAATTCAATCGTGATTTCTTGCAGAAGTGGTTTAGAGTTGTTGCTTTTATTTTACTTTTTGATTTTATTTTAGTCACCCTAATTGCTAGGTTCTAGCAATAAAGTTGGTTGGGAGGTGTGATGAATGCTTAAAATTACATAGCTATTCTATGAATTTTGGATATTATATTCATTCTCTCAATTTGTATTTAATTGTGATTTAATGAATTTAATTTAAATTTGTAGAAAAACTACATTTAAGCCTTCAACAATATCAATTGCTCAACAAGGCCCATAAGACTCGGTATGCTTCTAAATCATCTCATAACATCTACAAAACCTCTCTCAAAGGTTAGACAAGATTTCATTGTACCTCCAGTCCTTTAATATTTTGATTTTGGTCTTCAAATACTTTTTTGTTTTTCCTTTTAATTACTACTCGTCTTCTGTTCTTTATTTGTTCCTTTTATGAAATATATATTTGGTGACTTAGATAATAGCAAAAACGCTAGATTTGACCGCAATGTTGTCAAGGGTGCTCGGGCTGCTCGAATTCAGCAAAACAAATGGTAATTTTTATCTTAATTTTCTACCCCTCTACATAAGATGTATACCTTTTTACTCACAAGGGTCTTGTATTTGTAGCTTTTCATCGAATAAAGGATAATATTTCTATTGCCTAAAGGCAGGATTGCATATTTTTGTCGATAAGGGAGCAGAAAAGGTGTGCTGTTTTGGAAGAAAAAAGGGCATCTAGTTGATTGACTAGTCCTCCCCATGTCATTGTATATGATATGTTTTTAATGTTAATATTGTTTGTACTCAAAGGAATTGTTAATCCTTCACAAAAGGTTCTTTTGTATAAAACTAGACTACATTTGTTTCCTGGTAAATTGAGATCTAGATGGACTGGGCCGTTTCATAGTTAAAACAGTTTTTTCTCATGGGGCCCAGATTGAAAATCCCAAGAATGGTAATGTTTTTAAAGTGATTGGCCAACGTCTTAAACCAGTTTTGGAGAATTTCCCACCTGAAGAGGAGAGGAGTCCATCGAATTAAAAGACCCTATTCATTCATTCATGTTTGGGCTGGTAAAGATGTTTGTAGTCCTTTCACAATAAGTTATTTATGGGGAAAAAAAGAAATTATGATTTCATCTAACAATTATTCTTTATTTATGATGGCATATCATATGATAAATCGTATTTGAAAATCACTCTTCCAATGTTTCATTGCAGTGAACTTTTAGACCCTGTTGTTGCTGAAGCTACACTGGACTTTCGGAATCTTAACAAGAGAAAACTTTTAACTAATTTCCCTACATTTCTCCCTCAGGTATGATTTGAAATTGGCATGATTCTTTGCTTGGGGTTTAGTTTCGTTATTTGACTGAATTTTCAGATTTAGAAGTAGAAAAGAAGTATGCAACATGTATATCAAATATTTTGGTAACTTATCCTCCTCTAACATCAGTCTTGCATTTGTAGTTTTTCCCATTAATGCTAAGTTCCTCATGTCATCTTTTTGGTTCTGTTCTTAAAAGATATATTTAATTTATTTTATTGGAATGATCTTAGTTATAATTCGTGCAATTGTTGTGTCCTCGAGATATTTGTACATGACAAATGCCAAAAGTGCTGGATATTGGAATTGAAATAAAGGAGTGTCTTGAAAATAGGTCAAACAGTTAAAAGAAGTGCATTAATTTCCATAAAAACTGCATTGAATTTAATAAAAAGTGTCTTGTGTTTTCAAATAAAAAATTTGGGTCTACTTTTCGTGTCCCCGGGACACTTGTTAACAAGACCCTTCATATATTGGTATTCATAATTGTAGTTTTATTTTATTTTTGTCCTGTCAATGCTACTTCAGAAATAAATTTTGTTGCTTATGTGGTGCCACATCTTATTTTGTATGTTTAAAGTTATTATGCACCTTCCCGACCTTGTTGGAACAAAATATGATATTGTAATTTCGTACTGAAACTAATTGAGCCTAACGGAAATTTTGACAACTAAACACATATGTTTAATTTCAAAAAGGAGGATCTAAAAGAATGCTTTCGGAGATACTGTGGACTCAATCTGCAGTGAAGGGCATTACTGACTTTCATACATATATTTTTTTTCTGTTTTCTTTTTTGATACAGATTTGAACAATCATTTCTAAGTGTGTTTCCAGCATTGATGTCTCTTGGGTCATTTGTTCAGCTATTTCCATCTCTCGTTGACTTACCAAGTAAGTTTGTTTTTCAGGCATGGTTGTTAATTCTCTACACAGGTTTGGCTTTGCGAGAGAACATACTTAGAGTGAATGGAAGTGATATTCGCCCATGGTAATTTGATATGATCTTATATGCATTTAGTTGAATTTTGTGCTAAGATTGCCTTGCATTTATTCTTCATCATTTAAACTATTTGTGTATTTGTGATTGAGATTTTTTTAAAACATATTTTCATAGTCAGACATTAGTAATTTCATCTCCCATGCCTTTCAGGAGGGAAAGTGAATATGCAATTTTACTGGCAATGAATTTATGCTATAAAATAGAGTTGCCAGAAGAATCTTTTGACTTCAATGCTTAAAATTATAGCATGATATTCAGTAAATGAATTTATACAATGTGTTGTCAAACTGCATATTGCAATGAATTAGAAAATGAACAGAGGGTAGAGTATATGAAAAAAATAATGGTTGTCAATAATGAAAGGAGGATATTACTCTAGATGGAGCTGCATGTTGCAAAAGAATTCATTGAGTTGACTCCAAATAGACATGTTTAATTTTGTTAAATTGAGTTTTTCTGGCAGTATCTTGTTCTCTTATATGCAGCAGCAGCAACTACATTCTAATTCCAGCGAATTTCTGCCATGTTCAATATTGCTGGACTCATATCATGCTTTTTATTCAACTGGCAGTCTCATTCTCTTTATTTTTCGATTTGATCCCGTTGTTAATTGCAGGCTAGGAGAATGGACGTTGTTTGGGGAGAAACTGCTGAAGTCGACGGTCAACTATGGTTGTTGGCACCCATTCTATTCATATTACAGGTGATTTAAGCTGTACAAATGCCTGTTTTGGGGACCATGCCCACAAAAGATCATATTAATGTATGCTTTGCCATCCAAGTCATGTTGAATCAAACAAACACTAAAGCGATTTAAATTAAGGTTGTTAAATATTCATTTTTTTTCCTACATAACTTGCCAAAAGTTATGTACATGTATAAATAATAAAATATATATAACAGCTAGGGAAGGAAAGTTTTTGTTACTATCAAACATCATCACATTCCTTGAGCGTTTTCTTTCATTACTCGATGAAGTTGAAGTCATATTATCATTCTCTTCTAGTTTGCCATCCAACAATCCTAGTTTTATTCATGTAATGCAACTTGCTCTTTCATCACAGCTCTCTCTCTCTGTTTTGAACTTCTTTGGCTCACATGTCATGATGTCACCATGAAGTTAATTGATTTTTTTTTTCGTTTTTTTCTTTGAAGATATTAGGAAGAGGCATGCTCACCAAAAAAAGGAAAGAATATGTACATCATTGCATTATCATTAATTGCCCAATCCTTCAGTGAAAAAAATAATGAAACACTACAACAAAAAACATTTTGGCGACTTTTTTTAGCAACCAAACTGAAATTAGTCGCCAGTTTTATGTAATCGGCGACAATTTAATTGTTAAGTCGCCAAAAATTACACTATTGGCGACGAGTTAAGATTTTTAGTCGCTAAAAGGTTTGGCGCCAAATTAATTTTTTGGGCGGGAGCGCCAAAAATATTTTCGCGACCATATTAACATATAGCGACGAAATTTTGGTCGCCGATTGTAAAGTTTTGGCGATAGAAATGAAATAGTCGCGGAAAAGATGAACGATACTTATGGCTACCGAAGGATTTTTGTCGCCAATAACTTAGCAAACGAAACTACGTCGTTTTGCATTTTTCAAATTTTTTTTTTTTTTTAAAGACTGGACCGACCCTTTTACTGAATAAACAAATAAGCTCTAACTCTCTCTCTCCCTTTCACTCTCACTCTCACTCTCACTCTCACTCTCACTCTCACTCTTTCTCAATCCACAGCCTCAAGCGGCGCAAAACAGAGGTATGTCTCCCGCTCCCTCAAACTCTCTCACACCGCCTCCTCCTCCTCCTCCTCCTCGTCTTCGTCTCTCTTCCTCTCGCTCTCTCTCGCCACCGATTGATTTCCACCGGCGGCATTCACTTCTCTCTCTCTCTGATAGTTTGAAGACAGATATATATATATATATATATGAGTATATGATAAATATATGATAGATTGTTGTCCTAAAATCTGTCTTCAAGGATTTATATATATATATATATATGAGTATATGATAGATTGTAGTCCTAAATCTGTCTTGAACGATTTATATATATATTAAAATGTCTTTTAAATTTTTTCCCCCTTTTATTGGAATATGTTGCTCTTTTAAATTTTTAACTAAATGCACTTTTATCAACAATGAATTTGAAATTGATTGATTTTTCTTCAAGCATGGAGTGATCTTGTGAGTGAACCCATTGTATTGTTTGTACCAAAATTATCCTATTTATGTATGCTGTAATGCAATTAACTAGGATTGAGAACCCATTGTATTGTCCATCTCCCTCTACAGATGGGCATAGGCCTCTCACTCTACAGAAGCTATCTCAATCTGTCCATCTCCCTCTCTCTCTCTCTCTCTCATGACGATTTCAAGGTCCCGAACCAAAACCCTAAGTTTTCCCCCTTTTTTTCTAGATTGGAACTTGGAAGATCTTCACCATTCTTAGAAAAAGTTAGAAATCTGTTTTTTTTTTTTTTTGTTCTTCTTAGCAGATCGTTACCTCTCTCACCATTCTTGGGATTTTGGTGAATGGTTTGGTTATTTCACCTATGTATCTAGCTATTGTCTATACTTTCATTTTTTTCTTATGTTAGTTTGAAGGGCATCCCCTGCCCTAGTTTGGTTTCAGTGAGTAATGTGAAGCAGTACACTTGAGAACTAATATTAATAAGACTTATACTAATATGCACTTTTACAACTTATATTAATAAGAATTATTTATGATGACATTGACTCAAAATTTTCATTATATCTATATGTGTCCCATGTGGTATGGTTTCTATAGGACAAAATGATATGTTTGTAGATGTAATTATGCATTAGCTTCTGGATATTATGCCTTACTTTCACTGTTTTATGGGTATTAAGTGCCATTGTCTGTATTTATTTTGTGGTTCACATGCTTTAATACATTATTTTGTGTTTGAAGAATATAAAGTCCTATTTATTGTGTATAGAGGATGGTTAGTGATTTGTATATATTGCCAGCTAAATCAGTCATTCCTTCAGAGAATGAGTGGTTCTTCTTTTCTTCTCGTGGAAGGAAGTACCCAAATGGCTCACAAAGTAAGAGAGCAACTGAATCTGGCTATTGGAAAGCCACTGGGAAAGAACGAAATGTGAAGTTAGGATCTAATTTGATTGGCACAAAAAGGACACTGGTGTTCCACACCAGTCGTGCACCAAAAGGGGAGTGGACAAAATAGATAATGCATGAGTATTGTATGAATGGAAATCCTCGGGTGGTGGTGTTAATACTTTTTGACAATATTTTATATTCTCATAGATGGTTTGGTTATTTCACCTATGTAGTGTATCTTAGGCATTAATTAGTTTTTACTTTTAATTAGCACATGGGCAAAATTATAATTCTATTAGATTGAGTAAACAACACTAGTCATTATCATTTTATTATTATTATTATTATTATTTATTTGAATAACTAAACTATTTTCAGCAGCAAAGAGTAGACACAAATATTGCAGATGGTTGTGATGCTCTGAATCTGGGTGTGGCTGCTGATAGCCTTTGGTTGTTTTTATTTGTGGTGTTTGGCTTGGGGTTTGATCTTGTAGTTGAAGGTTGGTAATGGTGAAGATTGCATACCTCGTAATGGACGATGGAATTTTAACAAGGTATTCCCTTTGGTTTCGTTATAATAATGGAAGAGAAGTGTTCCAACTTTAGGTGGAGGGTTGCAGAAATTGATAATTCTTTTACATTCCCTATTTTGCTTAAATTCAGCAACTTTGTGAACTAATTTGGCAGTTACTTGTTCTTGTTTTATTCTTTTAAAGCAACTCTTCACCCCCATCCGAATAGAATGGTGGGAAGTTGTCAACGTCTCTGCTCATTGTGATACAAGTCATCTTTCCCTAGAACTTATTAACTGTGGAAGGAACAAGGGCCTTGTAAGTACCCTGGATCTGTTTCTATGATGGGTATTATTGTTTCAAACAAGCTTTGCTTGATATAATTAATTGTTTTCTTTACATTTAGAATATTCCTTTTTGTCTTGAAGGAAGAACATGAGAATCCTTGATTTTTTTTTTATTTTTTTTATTTTTTTTACTATAATGCGATGTTGGTTGTAGGCATCAGGCTCAGGATAAGCGGGTTTGTGTTTGCTTCATGATCCAAGCATCATAGTTTTTGTGTTGCTGCGGTTTTGACAAGTTTCTGGTTATGCACTGGACTTGCTTGTGGCAAGGTCTCAGAGAGGGATTTTGGGATTTTGGAATTGTTTTGTTTGTACTTAGCTCTTGTAAGTGTTGAATAGATTTGGGTCATCCATTTTTGTGGGGCCCAAAAATGGGTTACCCAGATCTGTTTGTGACATGGTCTCTTCAGATTTTTGATCTTTGGATCTGTTGTCTTTTAAAATGAGGCCTTTGGCTGTCCTGTTTGTGTTTCTTCCTCTGTTTGGTTGATTGATTGATTAAATCTGTGTCAACAATCTTGAGATATAAATGTTAGTTTAATGTGTGCAGGAGGTAAATAAGATGTGGGCAGGTTTTAGGTTATTACAGACGGGCATGATATCTACTAGAGATGAGCTCTTTTTTTTACTCGTGTATCTAGATATTTGTAACACTATTCGATATGAATCTATTTCTTGTTGGATTTCATTTGGTATTTAAAAATGGCATTCTTAATGGATAGGATGTGCTCTTTCAAGTTCATTGGTTGACAGCGATGCTAACCAATTTCTTATTCTCTATGGCAAGAGACTCCATGTGAGCTACTTAGGTATTTGGTCTCATGTCTTGCATTTTATGAAATATCCATTGTTAGAATTTACCAATTTGCTCCTCCACCTACCATCTCCACTAGCACCCACTTCACCTACCTCCTCCACTACACTACACCTACTACCACCTTCTCTTCTATATATAGGAGTTGTAATACATAACACAATATCAATCAATCTTGTAATACATCAATCAATAATACATAATTCATTCTCTCTATTTCTCTATACATCAAATTTTACATGGTATCAGAGCAGGTTTAGCACCTAGTATTTTTCGTTTCACCGGCGGGCGGCAACCTCACCTTAGCCGTCCGCCGGACCTCAACCTAATCCGCTAGACTTTTCTACACATACCTTGAAATTTATTCGAGTCCACCACCACTGCCCATCCTCTCACTGTTGTCCTCCCATACACCACCGTCTCAGTCGTCTTCATCTACCCCCACTGTTGACCTTAACCCGTCGCTGCAGTCCCTTCATCTACCCCCACTGTTGTACTTTATGTTATGTGGGTTTTGTACTTGAAGCAAAATTTTTAATCGTTCCAGTGGCGCTACAGCAGTGCGTGATACGCCTACGGCTACTCCTCCGGCGACGAGAGACTTGCAGATACTGAGAATCGCATAGCTCGGAGCCTTAACACCTTCTCTCGCGACCCTCTTCCTTCAATAGTGAGAGTCTTGTCCTTGTGAAAAGAGTTTGTTATGGCTTCAAAGAGGATTCATAAGGAGTTAAAGGACCTGCAGAAGGATCCTCCTGCATCTTGCAGTGCAGATGAAAAGATTGGTACGGCAGAGAACAAAAGTCCAAAATCTGAATCATCCTCTATGGACACACAATCAGGACAAGGACCAACTCCTACAGGAGCTGGATTTTCTGCAAGTCCTTTCGATTTCTCCGCTATGACGGGCCTACTCAATGACCCAAGCATTAAGGAATTAGCCGAACAGATAACACAAAGACCAGCTTGATGAACGAATGGCGCTCATCAAAGAAGATCCTGCTTTGAAGCCTATTTTAGAAGAGATAGAGACAGAAGGTCCAGCTGCAATGATGAGGTACTGGAATGATAAAGATGTTCTACAGAAGCTAGGTGAAGCAATGGGTCTTGCTGTTGCAGGGGAACCTGCTACCTCTGCTGAAAATGCTGGGCCAGATGAAATAGAAGAGCCAGGAATTGAGGATGAATCCATTGTTCATCACACTGCTAGTGTTGGTGATGTGGAGGGCTTGAAGAATGCACTGGCCTCTGGTGAAGATGGATGGAAAAACTCCCATTGATGTTGCCAAGCTTTCTTTCTTTTTCTCTTCCCTTTTCCAACCTTCTCCACTCATTTATTTTATTATTATTTTGTACAAATCCAACCCATCCTTTTTCTTTTTTCATTCTTTCCACACACTCATGTTCCCCACTCAACTTTTTTACTCCATCTTTTGAAAAGCAACCAACACACCCGCCCACAACTTTAAATCTCCCATTTCTTTTTTATTTTTTTATTTTTTTACTTTCAAAAAAAAAAAAAAAAAAAAAAAAAAAAAAAAAAGATCTGCCCACCAAACTCATTTTATTCATGTCAGGGCTCACCCAGGGCTCACCCCGATCACCATGTTTCCACATACAAAAAAAAAAAAAAAAAAAAAAAAAAAAACCCACATTCACAGGTGGGATTTTTCTTCTCTACTCTACCGCCGGTCTTTTCTTCTTGCCTCCGGCCTGGGCGGCCCTTGACGGTGTTGCCTCCGTGTTTCCCACTCCACTGGGCACGATCACTACTCCCTGCTCCTCCACTGCAGCATATGGCGGCCCTCCAAATCGGAACATCACGGTGGCCTTCCGTTTCAGCTCCTTGTTTTCCGCCCTTAGCACGCTTATCTCTGCTCGCGCATCCTTATACATGCGTTGGAGCAGAGCCAGTTGGGCGTTTAACTGCTGCACCTCATTTGTCCTACTCTGCAACCGGTTAGACAGATTTGTAACCGCAGTCATGGTTTCCACACATGACTTCAATGTATACTGATTGGCCTCCACATCCGACTGCACTGCCATTCTTTGCTCCACCGACCGCATAGGAAAGTTCAACGGAGCAAACTCCGGGGCGCTTGGTTGAGGTTCCAGTGCCACCGCACCAGTTATCTCTCTTGTTGACTCGTTGAGGTCGGGAAAGAGAGTGAGCAGACCACGGGAAGATGAGGCCATGTTCTGGGTAGCTGAACGGGAAGAAGAGGCCATGTTTTTTGGGTTGCTGAGTGTTTCCGAGAAGGGTTGGATACAGAGTATTTACAGATTGTTACAGAATGGCAACAGAGTGTTCCAGAATCTCTTTCTCAGAAACGGAAGAGTTTTTTCAAAGGATTTTCGGCGGTTTCAGACTGGTTTGCACAGCCTCCGCCTCAACCTTGGTTAAATAGCCGAGGCCGACACGCCACTCTGTCGCTCACGTGCCTCGCCGCGTCTCCGGCTCACCTTTTGATGACTCGACGCTTTCTGTCAGACACGCCTTTTGATGGCACGCCTTTTTATGGATTGGGCACGCTTTTTGATGGCACGCCTTTTGAAAATTGGGCGCACCTTTTGAGGATGCGATTTTTTAAGGGGTCCGACAAGACTCTGTAAACTGTCCCGACATTGATTCCGGTTAGCTCCTTTCTGGGTCCGACAAGACTCTGTAAACTGTCCCGACGTTGATTCCGGTTAGCTTTTACAAGGGTCCGACAAGACTCTGTAAACTGTCCCGACATTGATTCCGGTTAGCTCCTTTATGGGTCCGACAAGACTCTGTAAACTGTCCCGACATAGATTCCGGTTAGTTTCTACAAGGGTCCGACAAGACTCCGTAAACTGTCTTCTACAACGGTCCGACATGACCCCATAAACTGTCTTCTACAACGGTCCAACATGACCCCATAAACTGTCTTCTACAACGGTCCGACATGACCCCATAAACTGTCTTCTACATCGGTCTGACACTGCCATCCAGTGTCCTCTACACCGTTATGACACACCCATACAGTGTCCTCTACAACGTTATGACACCACCATTCAGTGTCTTCACCAATGGTCTGACACGACCATACAGTGTCTCCTATCCTTTTTTTTATGTATTTTCTTGTTTTTGTTCCTCTCTCCAAACTCAAGTTGGTTAGTTTCTATCCTCCTTGAGTTTGCGGGGGGCTGTTAGAATTTACCAATTTGCTCCTCCACCTACCATCTCCACTAGCACCCACTTCACCTACCTCCTCCACTACACTACACCTACTACCACCTTCTCTTCTATATATAGGAGTTGTAATACATAACACAATATCAATCAATCTTGTAATACATCAATCAATAATACATAATTCATTCTCTCTATTTCTCTATACATCAAATTTTACATCCATGTTGGCGTGTCACATGTTGTATCCTGTCTTTGTTTGTGCTTGTGTCCTAGCTCTACTGTTAATCATTTTTTTACTAGTTTCAGTTTCATCAATGCAGCAGATTCTGACGCTGTATCTACTGAATGGGAAGTTGAGAGTGATGATAAAAGTGAGGGAGAATCTGAATGTAAGTTTCTTAAAACCAGAATGTGGCAGATCCTGTGCACTTTCTTATTGGCTATTCCCCCTTTGTAGTATTATTTATTTGAATATTAGATATACTTTCCTTTCATTCAGCTCCACTTCTATCTTCATTACCTTCTTCCAGGTCTTATTTAACATTTATCCTGTTGACTTGTAATTTTTCTTTTGAATTCCACTGCATGTTGTATGCCTTCCAAATTATTTTGAAGCCTTCTTTGGGTGCATTAGTATTTGGCATTAGCACAAATGCACCTGAAGCTTCATTTGTTGTTTTCTCTCGTATCTTTGTGTTAGTAAAATAAATATAACTATAAAGATGTGATGCCTGGGTTGCAAATTGTTCTTTTTCTTACTGGTTTTCTGTTTTATCAGTTCAGCTGACTTGTGACTTTTTGCATATTATTGTCCTTATGGTTTTGGTTCCACTTCCTGATATAATTTATGGTATTTGCTGTGTGGTGTCTTGGTTTCTTTGTGAAGATACTCTAATTTTACTTGATTTTGCTTTAATGTCAAGGGTAAGAAATGCTTCTTTGAAGTTATAATTAATCGTAAAAATAAAAATAAAATTAAAATTTAGTTTATTATTTATGTTTTGTTGTAATAGTTCATAAAAGCTCTGCAAGAGGATCCGTCAGCATAAAAAATACTCACGCAAAGTTGAACTTTACTCATTTCCTCACCTGCAGAATTTTCTTCTTCAAGCTATTTCTCTTAACTGCTGTCTTCAATTTTTTGTTTGCCCTAGGTGGGTTAACAACTTTGGTTGACATGCCTCTTAACAGTTTTCCATCTACAGTTTCTAAAGAAACTTTTGAACTCAAGGTATGGATGGTTGAACTCAACTTTGGTTGACATGCCTCTTAGCTTCACTTTTTAATTAGGCAGTTAGAAACTTAGCTTCACTTTCATATTCTTATTGTACAAAAACTTGACAACCTATTGCATTTTCTTGTTATCTTTTTTCCATCTGCATAACAGATCAAGGCTGCAGCAAAGAGGATCTATGTTGATGTTGGTATGCTCTTAGAGCTATATATGAGAAATCTCATATTTTAATCACTTGTTTTAATCATAGTAAGGCTGTGCTGCAATGTTAGTAAATAGACTTGTAGGAACAAACAGGACCTCTATTGGATCTCCGGTTAGAAAATTAAAAGGAAAATTGTAAACACAAGACTTAAAATGCCTGTTCAGGGGCCAAAATTTTGAAATGACCACCGAAACCACCGAAACTCGGCACGGACAGCCTTTTGAAGCCTAAATAGACTTGTAGGAAATAACGGGACATGTATTGGATCTCCGGCTAGAAAATTAGAAGGAAAGTTGTAAAACACAAGACTAAAAAGGCCCGTTCGGGGGCCGAAATTGCGAAATGACCACTGAAACCACCGAAACTTGGCACGGACAGCTTTTTCAAGCCTAAACAGACTTGTAGGAACAAACTGGGACCTCGATTGAATTTCCGATTAAAAAATTAGAAGGAAAAATGTAAAACACAAGGCTAAAAAGGCCCGTTCGGGGGCTGAAATTTCGAAATGACCACCGAAACCACCAAAACTTGGCACGGACAACCTTTTGAAGCCTAAATAGACTTGTAGGAACAAACGGACCTCTATTGGATCTCCGGTTAGAAAATTAGAAGGAAAGCTGTAAAACACGAGACTAAAAGGGCCCATTCAGGGGCCGAAATTGCAAAATGACCACCGAAACTTGGCACGGACAGTTTTTTCAAGCCTAAACAGACTTGTAGGAACAAACGGGACCTTGATTGCATTTCCGGTTAAAAAATTATAAGGAAAAATGTAAAACACAAGGCTTAAAAGGCCTGTTCAGGGGCCGAAATTTCGAAATGATCACTGAAACCACCGAAACTTGGCACGGATAGCCTTTTAAAGCCTAAATAGACTTGTAGGAACAAACGGGACCTCTATTGGATCTCCGGTTAGAAAATTATAAGGAAAATTGTAAAACACAAGACTAAAAAGGCCCGTTCGGGGGCCGAAATTGCAAAATGACCACTGAAACTACCGAAACTTGGCACAGACAGCTTGTTCAAGCCTAAATAAACTTGTAGGAACAAACGGGACCTCGATTGGATCCCCGGTGAGAAAATTAGAAGGAAAATTGTAAAACACAAGACTTAAAATGCACATTCGGGGGCCGAAATTGCGAAATGACCACCGAAACTAGGCACGGACAGCTTGTTCAAGCCTAAATAGACTTGTAGGAACAAATGGGACCTCGATTGGATCTCCGGTTAGAAAATTAGAAGGAAAATTGTAAAACACAAGACTAAAAAGGCCCGTTCGGGGGCCGAAATTGCGAAATGACCACCGAAACTTGGCACAGACAGCTTGTTCAAGCCTAAATAGACTTGTAGGAACAAACGGGGCCTCGATTGGATCCCCGGTGAGAAAATTAGAAGGAAAATTGTAAAACACAAGACTTAAAATGGCCATTCGAGGGCCGAAATTGCGAAATGACCACCGAAACTAGTCACAGACTGCTTGTTCAAGCCTAAATAGACTTGTAGGAACAAATGGGACCTCGATTGGATCTCCGGTTAGAAAATTAGAAGGAAAATTGTAAAACACAAGACTTAAAATGCCCATTCAGGGGCCGAAATTGCGAAATGACCACTGAAACCACCGAAACTTGGCACAGACAGCTTGTTCAAGCCTAAATAGACTTGTAGGAACAAACGGGACCTTGATTGGATCCCCGGTTAGAAAATTAGAAGGAAAATTGTAAAACACAAGACTTAAAATGCACGTTCGGAGGCCGAAATTGCAAAATGACCACCGAAACCACCGAAACTTGGCACGGACAGCTTGTTCAAACCTAAATAGACTTGTAGGAACAAACGGGACCTCGATTGGATTTCTGGTTAGAAAATTACAAGAAAAAATGTAAAACACAAGACTTAAAATGGCCGTTCGGGGGCCGAAATTTCGAAATGACCACCGAAACTTGGCACGGATAGCCTTTTGAAGCCTAAATAGACTTGTAGGAACAAACGGGACCTGTATTGGATCTCCGTTTAGAAAATTAGAAGGAAAATTGTAAAACACAAGACTTAAAAGGCGTGTTCGAGGGCTGAAATTGCTAAATGACCACCGAAACCACCAAAACTTGGCATGGACAGTTTGTTCAAACTTAAATAGACTTGTAGAAAAAAAACGGGACCTTGATTGGATTTCCAGTTAGAAAATTACAAGGAAAAATGTAAAACACAAGACTTAAAAGGCCCATTCGGGGGCCGAAATTTCAAAATGACCACCGAAACTTGGCACGGACAACCTTTTGAAGCCTAAATAGACTTGTAGGAACAAATAGACTTCTATTGGATCTCCGGTTAGAAAATGAGAAGGAAAGTTGTAAAACACAAGACTAAAAAGGCCCGCTCCGGGGCCAAAATTGCGAAACGACCACCGAAACCACCAAAACTTGGCACGGACAGCTTTTTCAATCTAAAACAGACTTGTAGGAACAAACGGGACCTTGATTGCATTTCCGGTTAAAAAATTATAAGGAAAAATGTAAAACACAAGGCTTAAAAGGCCCGTTAAGGGGGCCGAAATTTCGAAATGATCACTGAAACCACCGAAACTCGGCACAGATAGCCTTTTGAAGCCTAAATAGACTTGTAGGAACAAACGGGACCTCTATTGGATCTCCAGTTAGAAAATTAGAAGGAAAATTGTAAAACACAAGACTAAAAAGGCCCGTTCGGTGGCCAAAATTGCGAAATGACCACCGAAACTTGGCACGGACAGCTTTTTCAAGCCTAAATAGACTTGTTGGAACAAATGGGACCTCGATTGGATCCCCGGTTAGAAAATTTGAAGGAAAATTGTAAAACACAAGACTTAAAATGCCCGTTTGGGAGCCGAAATTGCGAAATGACCACCGAAACTTGGCACGGACAGCTTGTTCAAGCCTAAATAGACTTGTAGGAACAAACGGGACCTTGATTGGATCTTCGGTTCGAAAATTAGAAGGAAAATTGTAAAACACAAGACTTAAAATGCCCGTTCGGGGGCCAAAATTGCGAAATGACCACTGAAACCACCGAAACTTGGCACGAACAACTTGTTCAAGCCTAAATAGACTTGTAGGAACAAACGGGACCTTGATTGGATCCCCGGTTTGAAAATTAGAAGGAAAATTATAAAATACAAGACTTAGAAGTCTCGTTCGGGGGCCGAAATTGCGAAATGATCACCGAAACCACTGAAACTTGGCACGGACAGCTTGTTCAAACCTAAATAGACTTGTAGGAACAAACGGGACCTCGATTGGATTTCCGGTTAGAAAATTGCAAGAAAAAATGTAAAACACAAGACTTAAAATGGCCGTTCGGGGGCCGAAATTTCGAAATGACCACCGAAACTTGGCACGGACAGCCTTTTGAAGCCTAAATAGACTTATAGGAACAAACGGGACCTCTATTGAATCTCTTGTTAGAAAATTAGAAGGAAAATTGTAAAACAAACTTAAAAGGCATGTTCAAGGGCTGTAGTGCGAAATGACCACTGAAACCACCAAAACTTGGCATGGCCAGCTTGTTTAAACTTAAATAAACTTGTAGGAACAAACAGGACCTCGATTGGATTTCCAGTTAGAAAATTACAAGAAAAAATGTAAAACATAAGACTTAAAAGGCCCGTTCGAGGGCCGAAATTGCAAAATGACCACTAAAACCACCGAAACTTGGCACGGGCAACTTGTTCAAGCCTAAATAGACTTGTATGAGCCAACAGCACCCGATTGGACTTTCCGTTACAAAATTAAAATCAAAATTGTGAAATTCATATCGATTTTTTTCTTTCTTTTTTTTTTGTCAATCTAAAATTTGTTTTTTCTTTTTCCATGTATAGATTGGCAATGGTGGAAAACAGTTCGGGCTGCATCAGAAGATTTGATTTTGTATTTTTGGAAATATTTTGACATAGGATTTTGGTAAATGATTTATGGATTAAATGTTTAGCATCAAAATATTTAGTTGTGTTTTTGAAAATATTTTGACATAGGATTTGATAATGTATTTATGGGTTTGATGTTAGTAGTTTGTAAGTACTTTGGTATGCATGTTTTAGATTGTCAGAGAATTGTAATTATGTTTATTGGGATTTTTCATAGCTATTAATTTTGAATTAGTACGAATGTCTTGCACAGGTGTATTATTACTTACATTACATTTGTGTATATAGTGTGCACAGGAAAACAGGTGTTTTGGATTATTTTGAACAGGAAAATTATTAAAATCAAAATTTGTGTAGTGAATTTTTAGTGACAGGTGGTGTTTTTGTCGCTGTTAATATATTTGGCGACAACATATTGTTTTTGTCGCTAAAAGTTAGTGGTTATTCCAAGAACTTTTAGCAACTAAAACTTACTCGTCACTAAAAACGTGATTTTTAGCGACCAAATTAATTTTATCGTTAAATAGTACTTTCGGCGATGCATTTATTTGTCGCTAAAACTACATAGCCTATCCAAATTTTAACCTTTTAGCAACAAATTGTAATTTTATAGCGACAAAATATATGATTTTTAGCGACCAATTTTGTTTGTTGCTAAATGTCTATATACGGTGGCAATTTCTAATTTCGTCACTAATACTTTTAGTGACAGGGCTTTGGCGACCAATTGTATACTTTGTCGCCGATTCTTTTAGCGACGAAATTTGTACTTTTGGCGACAAATTTTTGGGTCGCCAAATGTGTTTTTTGTTGTAGTGAAAGAAGATCCAGTACTTCAAAAGAAATTTACTTAGAGCATGCTTATAGTATTTGTGATGGATTTTTTGGCTTCTCAAGGCCTTTCATTTGCTTAATAGTTCTACTACATATTTTCTTCAGTAATAGGTCTCGCAAATTAATTGTTCACTTTCATTTGTTAGTTGCTACTAATCCAATAGATGAAGCAACAATATGTCACCATAGAAATCTGAGCTAAATTGAAGTGACCTTTATTTGTATGTTCTTGATTTCAGGGCTTTGAAGCATATGTCGGAATTTTGCTACTTAAAGCTGCACTGGCTGGTGTTGTTTTTGAGTGGCAGGTAAGAAGTATGTTTTGAGTATTGTTATGTGGATGCTTGGAGAAGTATTGCCATTGGTTTTATATTTGTGATTTACTTTGCTTTTAAGATTAAATTCTTAATTCTATTTCAGTATTTGCTTCAGTAATTTAACATCTTAGTTGGACTCATAGTCAAGGTTGTTAAAATCGGGATCCTAGGCAGGATCGTAAGGTGAAAAATCAAAAAATCAACGATCCTACTTATGATCCTACCTATGATCTTATACGATTCTACACGATCCCATATGATCCTACTTGCGATCCTATTATAGCACCCATCCTACAACGATATGGATCTTTTTAGCAATATAGGATCGTATCCTATGATCCGGATCGCGATTTTAATAACCATTCTCATACTGGGATAAAACTTAATGGATTATCTAATTTACTTTTGGTCAGGTTGTTACCTGTGGGGTGCTACTGATTGTTATGGCAGTTGGGAATTTTGCAAACGCAATGCAGACGCTAGTGGCAAAATCTCGATTTAAAGCGAAAATGAAGAAAACTAAAAGTAAGCTAGAACTAAATTAGGGATCCCATCCCATTCCTTATAATTTGTGACTAGGAAGACTGTTGTGCTAGTTGAGTTTGAGGACATGAGAATTTCTTTCGCAACTCGTTATTCCTTGTAACAACCTTTTCACCTTTATACGCTTAGACTAGTGATGTTTGTGAGAGTGACCTTTAATTGCATCAAATAGAGCTATATTTTGGTTGTTACAGTTGTGCTAATAGTCTATTATACCTATTATTTTGTGTAATTTGCCTTTTTGTGAATTAAGTATACACGTTATACCGTTACCCTTCCAATGCTTTTTTTTGTGTCTTCTGTCATTTTGAATCTGGTTGTTTTGTTTTATTTATGGGCTAATTACACGGACTTCCCTGTGGTTTCTAAAATGAAATTACACTGTTCTCTCTTAGCAACGGAAATGTCTTATTTATATCAGTATATTTTGGCAACTAGATGCCAAAATTACCTTTTATTTCTTAAATACTAAACACCCAACTAAATCCATCCGGCCGAGGCCCTTGTGGCCGACTGGCATGTAGCCGCGCCTTAGGGTTACCGCGGTGAGTGGAAAGTTTGAGGTTCGAGTTGATGGATCAACGGCGGTTCCTTAAATTTATAATCTAATTTTACTAACATACTAGCATTCTCTCTTTGACCAAAAAAAAACTGAATCTATCCTTGCAACCAAACAAGCCACATTAATATTAGCATAACAAGCAAACACCCCCTTATCTTCGACTATTTTCTTCCATCTTCTTCCCGTTCCTTCTCCATTGGTAACACCACCACATTTCACAGTGGGAGCAAAACCTTGAGTAGGGAGGAGATGGCGACAACTCTCTCTTATAGTCTCTTTTGAAAATCTCTCTTTCCTTCCCTCCAACAACAAACACTAAATCCATCACAACCATTGTAAACTTGGGCTACTACAGTTGGTTTTCTAGTGCACTTGTGTTGTTGGTTTTCTGTTGGAATGCTTGTTGCTGATGATGGTTTAAATGCGAGCGAACAAATTTTTATAAAATATATATAAAAATAAATAGCTGGTCTAATAGCCGTTCTATAAAACTTACCACTAGACTAAAAGGTAAGTTTTATAGAACGGCTATTAGACCAGCTATGTTGTATGGGACGGAGTGTTGGGCAACCGAGAAACATCATGTAGATAAGATGAGTGTGGCTGAGATGAGGATGCTAAGGTGGATGTGTGGTAAGACTAGACAGGACAGGATTAGGAATGAGTGTATTCGGGAATGGGTAGAAGTAGCACCGATAGAAGATAAGTTGAGAGATAATCGTTTGAGATGGTTTGGTCATATTCAACGGAAACCAACAAAGGCAGTAGTGAAGAGATGCGATGCTGTAACGGTAGATGGAAGTGTTAGGGGACGGGGTAGGCCTAGATTAACGTTGACTAGCGTTATAAATAGAGATATAAATATACTTAATTTGACTAATGAAATGACCTTTTGATAGGGTCGCGTGGAGAAGAAGGATTCATGTAGCCAACTCCATTTGATGGGATTTAAGGCTTGGTTTGGTTTGGTTTATATATAAAAATAAAATTGTATATATTTTAACTGCGAGCAAACTAATTTTTATAAAATAAAATTGTATTAAAAAGTCCTCCAATATAACATTCCAACATACATAAAAATATATAACAATGTTTCACTTATTACTAATACTTCAATAATTAAAATATTATGTATTCTAATATTACGCATTGAAGCATGATACATAAAAATATATAACAATGTTTCACTTATTACTAATACTTCAATAATTAAAATATTATGTATTCTAATATTACGCATTGAAGCATGAGGAAGGAGCATAGCTTGCTTTCGGAGAGCTGAGATACAGGTTTGTAAAATTAATTTAAATTGACTAGATTACAATTGTTCTTTTTTTTTCGTTGTGACAAATGCAATAAATTAAATAGGTTATGATTATTAAATCGATATAATTTTTCTGGGTTCACAAAATAAAAAATGAAATGTCCAACATCTTTAATAGCTCGAATTATCAAAACGAGATCTATGACAGACCTTATAAGACTAAATAGCGCCCTTCAATTTAAATTATGGACCGGAGATAATTTCTTCATATAAAATAACTACATTATTGGTTGTGTTTTTTTTTTTTCTCTCTCTCTAATTTAAGAGTGGATCGGAGAGAATTCCCTCATATAAAATAACTACATTAGTGATTCTTTTTTTTGTCTCTCTCTAATTTAAGAGGTTTCATAGGGAGTAGGGAATCGAATTAAGAGAAAGATCCCTTTCATTTCAAAATTTGGATTAGAGAGCATTATTTTGGCCTATGAGGCCTACAACATGCCGCGTTTCGATAATCTGAATCGTTCATTTTATCAAGTACGTATTTCATCTACACAAAAAAATTTAAATCCAAACAAAATACATTTAAATTAAGTGCATCTAAAAAATACATTTTAGTGCATCTGAAATATAAACAAATCATGATCATGAACTAGCAATTCTCTCACCATCGCTTCACATTCTTCATTATTTTTCGTTGCTTCAGACAACTGAACAACAACATCCAAATCATCTGACATGAGCTCCTCAAAAGTGAATTCAACTTCCTCATCATCTCCTTTCCATGAATTGTCTCTCTTACTCTTCATCTCTTCAAGAGACATCAATAAATAGGACTGTTATTTGTCCAAATTACTCGCATATTCTTTCAGATCCGACAAGTTAAACTTCGAAACATCCACAGGATGCCAATTCAATTTGCAAAGCGCCGTCGCCAAATCGGAAAGAGTGCCGACGGGAGAAAAAGCGACGCAGGCGATGTGGAGACGAGTGAGTTCCACAGCTTTCTTAAAAAGGCTTTGACGGCCAGTGACGAAGCCAGAAAATTAAATTAGAGGCACTTATTAATTACAATATCGAAAATTTTTACAAAAATATTTCATGCAAGTTTTTACGATTGATTTCGAGAAACATTAAAAAAATAATGCTATTTATAACAAGTGTATCATGGACAATATAAAAAAATATAGATATAAGTCTTAAAATAAATTATATAATGATAAATTATTTTTTTATACAAAATTTGATTAAAAATTCAATATAATGGTAATACCACGTCATTATTAGTATGTGATATTACCAACAAATAGTAAATAAACACATAGAGAGTGAACCTCACATGTCAAGTGTAACTAACAATCTAATAAATTTCATATCTTTATAGTGAGATTACTTATACTTGCATGTCAATAATACTGAACTCATCGTTACATTCAAAAAATTTCATAAAATTTTCATAGATAATATGATTTATAATAGTCTCTTCATTTTCAATCAAAATAATCATTATTATTTTCATAATTTTTAAAATGTCATTAACATTTTACTCTAATAATATTTTTGTAATTTTTTTTAATTTAAAATATTTTCTTTATATTTGCAACAAAAAAAGAAGAAGAAGAAGAAGAAGAAGAAGAAGAAGCCCAATATCTAGGGAGGGCACGTGACCCCCCTAGTCCTCACTTCCCTCCGCCACTGTTGGCAGCACTTTGTGAAGCAAATGTTGCAAGATTTTGGACAATCAATTCTCGCAATTCGTCTTTGTTTCTTCTCCATCATTGTCATTGTTAGGGTTTTAGGATTAGATCGATATAATCTAAAATATGTAGATTGAGAGGCACGAAGAGCTCACAACAACGGTGGGAAAAAGAAAGTAGTGTTTTAGGGTTAGATTGATATAAGCTTAAAGAAATTTCCTATAAATCAAGCTAAAATAGCGTGGCCCCACCATTTTACACTAGAAAACTAAAGAGTAATAATAAACAACTTAAATACTTGGCCGCAAACTTGTGGTGATGGATTTAAGTAGGTAAATCATAAAAGCATACGTACCCTAGAAACTTGTAAGCAATTCCTTGCAATTCTGTTGAGTTCAAACTTCAGTAATTGAATACTTACACATACATACAGTACGCACAAAGCAATTATACATACATACTTGTACATTTAGTTTTTCAAAGAATTTCCAAAACATGTCCAACCTTGGTTGTTGTTCCAATAAAGAACAATAAGAGCTGCAATAGATCCATCGTTTAGTTTGAAGGTCAACCAAAAAAGATAATATGGCAATCATCTGCCTGATTTTCAATTATTAACAGGAAAGAAAAAATAAAATGCATCTTGTGTCTCATACAAGCTATGGAAAGCAATGTGCTTCTTAAGCAAACCAAGTACAAAAGCAAAAAGAAAGAAATTCAACATAAAGAAACAATACAGAATGTAAACTAATGCTATTGAATATTCAAACATTCAACCAAAAAGGGAGAGCAAGATAAAAGGACGAAGCAAGGCCTTTTGGGTTCACTTGAAAGGCCACCTTACCAAAAAAACAAAAACAAATAAACATATATAAGCTTTGCTCCATTAACATCAGGTGAACAACAATACCCATACAAAATAAACCAATCTTTACTAGAAAGTATAAATTTTTCAAGGGAATCAAACAGATCCATAGTAAAATAAAAATAAAATAAAATAACAATGAATAATCGAGCTCAGCGGAACAAGCATGGTCAATGTCCAATGATTGATTATGTTGTTAACGCCCTAAAAACCAATTATGCTTTGGAATGTGAGAAAATTGAAGGAGTGGTATAGATTGTCAGTTTCCATTTTATACAATTCTTCCAACAATGTTAACTTCAATGATTCTTCTTAAAGTTTAAATCTTGGATTCACATGCTAGGCTGCAAAAGCAGAAGAAAAAAAAAATTTGTTGTTATTGACCCATAAAAGGGTTTGAAAATTTTCAAAATTAATCCTAACAATTGCAGAAATTATTACAGATATTTGACGAAAGTGATGAACTGAGCAAACTCATTATTAGCCAATCCAGTTCTTAAAAGAAGGTGGTTTGGAACGATTTCACTAAGTCAGCCCAACAGGGATAACACCTAATTCTACACTATAGACCCTTCTACACAGACAAATATCTCAAACATACATAGGCACATTCATAAGAATTATAATTATTAGTAGTTGATATAACCAGAGGATTGCTTATTAACTAACTCTGTGAACACAATAAAACCAAATAATTAAAAAGCAATTATTCAGGGAACAACAACAACAAGAAAATGAAAGAGAGAGAGAGAGAGAGAGTGCATCACAAGCTCTGAAAGCGATATGTTGATTCTACTTGAAGAATAAAATCTTAGAGAAGCCTATAACTAAGGTTGTTTGTTCCTTCTCTCAAACAAGGAGAGAGGGAGAGAGGTTTAGGGGATTCATAAAGAAAGGACAGGGAGAAGGTTAAAAATCTAAAGTGACCATGAATTGGTGGTCTACTGCTGCAATTGGAAGACTATGTTAATCAAGCAAACCACAGACCATAAAAGCTTGTTAATATAAAAAAATAAAATAAAATCATGATTGGCCTCCAAGTTTACATTTAATTATAGACCATAGTAGTTAATTAAGTTCAAACCATGGCCAAGTCAACACAAAACAATTTATCAAACTAAAATTCATGCCTATATATACACATGCATAACACATCTCCAATTACCATCTCTGTCAACTTGACAGCCTTTCTTTTATGGTCATGTTTGAATTTGGGTTGTGACAATTGCTTTCTTTTAATGATTTTTTTTATTAAAAAAAAATGGATTCTATCAAACTAAAAAACTCTAAAAACTAAAAGCATAAAATCAGTAACGATTCTACCAAAATGATTGGAATTGAGGGCTTTAAATTGAGAACAAAAGCATAAATCCAGAAAGGATTCACAGGTCTTCCAAAAAACTATAAGTAGAAGTACTCACCCATAATACCAATAGAGAAAGTAAAAAAAAAGTCTTTTGGTTGATCAACCTTAAATATATCATCCTCCAAATGCATAGACCAATTTGATAGCATTTTGCTAATAAACAAAGTAAAAGAAAATCTAAATGCAAAGTATAACAAGAAAATTTTAAACGATAACCTTTTTGGCATCAGGATCTAGAACCTCCTTTGGGATATCATCATAACCCTGTGAAAACAAGAAAATGTTACAGTCCAACTGCAAAACCAATATTCTAAGTAGTCAAATGAATTCAGGAAAAAACAAAGATGGTTTGGTAATGCAATATTCATTACCTCTAGCTTCTCATCCCAATCTTTTGGCTATCACCAATAAACAGTGGAGTCATTAAAAAAAACACTAAATATATCATCCTCTAATTGCATAGACCAGTTTTATGTTAGAATAAAATCTTTGTGATTGTGTTAGAATAATATCTTTGTGATTGTGATTCTACTTAGCTGTCATTAGTTATAGTTTCCTTTTGAAACCTTTTTCATCAAAGGCACCTCCTTCCTATCAAGCCGTTAATCTCTGCCCATGTCTTCCTCTATTTGAAACGAAGTATCACCCTGAAACTCATCATTAGCAACCATTTCCAAAGGCTTCACCAGCAAAGACAACTCTCGCCCCTCATACCCAGCTCCCTCTATCGATATTATCGGCCCAAGACGAATTTCTCCACTTTCTCCTGCCGAAACACCTCCTCCTCCGCCTCTTGTTGAAACACCTCAACCCCTTGTCGAAACTCAGCACCCTCCAAACGATCATGATCACATACACCATCGTCATCCAATCCTTGGTTAGCCACATTGACCACTGAATCGACAAGGTCTGCCTTCTTCGATGAGAATGGCCCATCAAATTGATCGGCCCTAAACTCAACTGGATTGACGACCTGATTGCCCATATGTCCACCTGTCTCGATGACCCGACCCACCAAACTTGAGTCCAAGCCTTGGCGTAAAGAGTAAAAGATATATGACACTGGTGGGTTTGACCTAGTCTGCTTTCTTAGGCCTTGAGGCATCGAGCCCACATTTCGCATAGCCATTTCAGCTTCATTTACTTGGCCTAAACCACTTCTATTTGGCACAAGACCCAAAGAAAAGTCTTTGAGCCTATTAATAGCAGGCCCAAAAACCTTATTAACCCTCACCCTTTGTTTACCCAAATGCAATCTCCTCTGCTCAAAAACTTTTGGTTTCCATACTTGAGGAGGCCCATGTGAAATCATGCCTGAAATCACGTTAAGCATATATCACTGAAGACCATTCTCACCCCACGATGCTTGCCTACCTCGGACAACCTCCATTCTTCCACCACCGAGCCTTCTTCTGACCAAACAGGTAAGGTATACCTCCATCGGCCCCAACGAACACTGATTCCCATTGGAATACCAGCTGCAGAAGCACAGACTCTAATTCGAACACACCCTATAGAGGATTACAACCCCTCACACACAACACTGCTGGCAATCACCAATCCAACAACAATGGTCGGCCTTCAACCACCCAACGACTAGTTAAAATCCTTGCAGCATCATCTCTAGTCAGAAAGGCGAAAAGCACAAATTGACCACCACTCGCCACCACCTGCACCCCTCTTGGGAACTTCCACAATCAATTTGCCCACTTCGACATTCGTAACACCTCCATTCTTTTTTCCCCATCCAGCCCACTAGTCCCACAAAGAACGAGTCCAAAAACGAAACCTAGGTTGCCTCAGACCCCTCCTGAACCTTCACATCACAACCACCAGCCCCATGAATCACCATAGCCCCTCCAATTGGCCATGCTCTCCTTTTGCTCTTACGAACTCCACCCCCTCGCTTTACCCATCCATTCCCAATAGCAAATCTTTCCAACAACAAAGCCCCCTTCCCATCTATCCCCAAAAGAAGATTGTGGGAAGAAAATCTGATTTCGGTGATCATCTATCTGCACCACCATCTATATCACAACCCTATCCTCCTCCAACTAAAGCCAAACAATCACACTCCGCCGCCCACCCAAGAAACGTCCAACGGCGATAGCCCTCTTAGAAGCCTTGCGTAACTGGCCCACCACCCATTTTATCTCTCCACCAAACAACTCAATTGCCCTACAAATCCCTTGGCCACACTCAACAATGTCAGCCCTACGTTAGCCAATCGCATCTGTTGTCCCTTAATTGAATTCAAAAAAATGATCGCCAAGGAAAATCAGTCTCCGACCAAGCCCATCCAACTCCGTTCTATATCATTTTAGAAGGGCTCTGTATTCATCGCACCCTACTAGACTGTATCGTCGATTTATATTTGACATAGCTGGATCTAGATCTAGGGTTCTTATTCTATTAGGAATGGGGATGGTAGTTGGTAATATTGTTAGATTGCATGTTTGAATAGATTATAGCTTTCTATTATATTATTGAAAATAACATGTTATTCCTACATACAATGGAATGAATCACTTAATAATATTGTTGGTACTATTGTTTGATCTGTCCGAGTTGACATCCTCCTAATGCTTACCTACAAAATCCTTACCGACAATGTGGACAACCAAACTAGTAGTTTGTACTCTGATAGGGGCCTTTTTCCACCAAAGAAAATCTAGGACCCTGAGCCAACAAGATAATTTCTTATTCTGCCTAGATACTAATTAGGTCTTCAATGTTTTTTAATTTATTTTATTAATGACTCTACTATATGTTGATGACAGCCAAAAGATTTGGATGAGAAGCTAGAGGTAATGAATATTGCATTACCAAACCATCCTTGTTTTTTCCTGAATTAATTTGACTACTTAGAATATTGGTTTTGCAATTGGACTGAACATTTTCTTGTTTTCACAGGGTTATGATGATATCCCAAAGGAGGTTCTAGATCTTGATGCCAAAAAGGTTATCATTTGAAACTTTCTTATTATACTTTGCATTCAGATTTTCTTATCCTCTGTTTATTAGCAAAATGCTAGGAGAAATCGAACTTAGGGAATGATGAGACCATCACTCTCTTATATATTAATAATAATAATATGAAACGTACAATAAAAGCCTCAAGGCACAACTAATGACAACTAAGTAGAATCACAATCACAAAGATATTATTCTAACACTCCTCCTTAAGCTGGTGCAAAGAAATATCTCTCATGCCTAACTTGCTAATAATATCATGGAACGGTTTACTTGCAACTCCCTTAGTGAGAATATTTGTCAATTGTTCTCCAGACTTCGCAAAAGGAGTACATAAGTGCCACTAGTGAGTTTCTCCTTGATGAAATGACGATCCACAAAAGTTCATACACACGTTGTGCCATGGCTCTAAACTCCACTTCTGAATTAGATCTAGCTACCACATTCTGTTTTTACTTCTCCAAGTAACCAAATTTCCCCTAACAAAGGTACAATACCCCTATGTAGACCTTCTATCAGTTACCTATCCTACCCAATCAGCATCTTTATAAGCTTCTATACTAAGATAATCATGTTTGGAGAAATAGAGGCCCATTCCAGGCGAAGAGTTTAAGTATCTAAGAATTCGCATAACTGCAGCCAGGTGTGCCTCATGAGGAGCATGTATGAACTGATTGACCACACTAACCGCAATAGCAATGTCTAGACGTGAATGTGATAGGTAAATGAGCTTATCCACTAGTCTCTGATAGCTCCCCCTGTCAACAGGAACTCCTCCACTATCATCACTAAGTTTTCGGTTTGGCTCTAGCAATGTGTCACAAGCTTGACTATTTAGCATCTCGATTTCTTCTAACAGATCAAGCACATATTTCCTTTGACAAATAAAGATTCCATCCTTGGACTGGGCAACCTCAATACCATATGAAATACTTCAAGTTCCCCAAGTTTTTTTATTTCAAACTCGCTTGCCAAATATTCCTTTAAACGAGGAATTTCTTTAACATCATCTCTTGTAAGTACTATGTTATCCATATATATAATGAGAGATGTAGTCTTAGCATGTAAAGAATGTTTAACAAACAAAGTATGATCAGCTTGACTTTGTTTGAATTCATATCTAAGCATTGCCTGAGTAAGGCACTATTTGGCATAAACTAAATAAGTGCACTTATTTGGATAACATCACCTCTCTACTTTTCTGCACATCTTTTCGTAAGAAATCAAAAAGTATACTTATTTAGATAATCCCAAACAATTCCTAAATCTCTCAAACCAAGCCCTTGGGAACTGTTTGAGATCATATAATGATTTTCTAAGCCTACACACCTTACCTTTTGTTTTAAGATATTCAAAGTTAGGAGGAATGTCCATATAAGAAAGTGTAAGAAAGTGTTGAATTCATCTAGATTACCATGTAAGTGTTCTTCACATCAAATTGGTGAATTAGCCTGTCCAGATTAGCTTCTAGAGAGAGGAGTACCCTGACTGATTTATCTTAGCAACTGGTGCAAATGTCTCTTGATAGTTTACTCCATAAGTTTGAGTAAAGCTCTTTGCCATAAGCCGAACCTAGTAGCGCTCAATCAAACCATCTGTCTTGTGCTTCACAGTATACACCCACTTGTGTTTCACATTTCGTTTGCCCTTAGGTAACTCTGTCAATTCCCAAGTGCCATTCTTATAAAGTGTTTTCGTCTCTTCAATCATAGCACGTTTCTACTCAATGGTGGCAAAAGCATCCTGAGGGAGACAAATTAGAATAGAATAAGATTCCGGTGGTAATAAGAATATCAAGATCTATGTATTCGAGGTTATCAGAGTTACCTGGACTCTCATTAGTTGAAGGAGAGGGCAGTGGAAGATTAGGAGAAGTGGTCTCCTGGATTCCAGTAACCTTCTATCTTTTTCTGTCCCTAACATAAATTTGTCCTTGCTCCTTGAGTGTATCAACTTCTATATTCCTAATAGCTAGTTCACATTGTGGTTTACATGATATATCCTCAACAACTAGTAATGGTTTAGAAACAGGTACTATGCCAGGAATATCTTCACACCAAGGCTCCCCCTGAAAGAATAACTGGGAAATTGGAGAGGACAAGAAGTAGGACTGGGACTCAAAAAATGTGACATCCATAGACACAAACCACTTACGTGAAGGAGAATAATAACACTAATACCCCCTTTTGAGTTGGTGAGTACACAAGAAAGACACATTTAAGAGAACGAGGATCCAGTTTACCACGAGCAGGGGAATGATTATGAACAAAGCAGACACACCCAAAAACTTTAAGGCGAATAGAGTGCGAATTTTTACAACAATCCCAAATTAAGTGCAAATCATCTGATGAAAGGTTTGAAACAAGGAAAAAAAACTCAATCTTTTCTTTTAGTAAATACACCCAAGTAGTGCGAGAAAAATCATCAATGAAGGTGACAAACCATCTGTAGCCTTTTCATGAAACAACACGAGAAGGACCGAAACATCAGAATGAATCAATGAAAAAGGAACGAAACTTTTGTTAATACTTGGAGCAAAAGAAGCTCGGTGTTGTTTGCCAAGTTGACACGACTCAATTAAAAGAATGAAACAAATGCTTAAGTAATAAAAAAAATGGATGTCCCAGACGCCAGTGCCAAAGCCAAATGATGTCCTTGGTAGTTGGAGACTGGATGGTATGATGAGCCATGTGATCTGCTTGATCCAAGATGTAGAGACTATATTCTCTACTCTACCACTGCCAGTCGTCCTCCTCGTGATAAGGTCCTGAAAAAGACAATGATCAGGATAAAAGGTTACAGTACAATTCAAATCCTGAGAAAGACGACTCAATGGTAGAAGATTAACTGAGAAACTGGAAACATATAAAACTGATGACAAAGATAAAGAAGATGTGGCATAAATTAGACCTTTCTCAGAAACAGAAGAAATGGTACCATCAGCAATCCTAACCTTATCCTGACCTGAAGAGGGCTTATATTTTGAGAAAAGATTAAAAGATCTGGTCATATGATCCGAGGCACCAGAATCAATAATCTAAGGCAAAGTTCTATGAGATAGGAAAGCATTTGTAGAAGATGTTAAGTTACCTGAATAGGTAAACAAAAAAGAAGATGCACCAGTAAGAGTTGTGGAAGGCCGACGGTCTAGCAAGTAACGTAGAGCATCCTCAAACTCAGAAGAAGACCCGGAGCAGAGTTATATGTATCAACTGCACTAGCATGATGGGCACGTGGATTAGACCCAAGTCCTCTAGATTGACCAAATCGACCCCCTCGACTACCAGAGCGGTCACCATGACAGTAGTCACAGAACAAAGTAAAGTTTTTGGCAATCGTAAAGTTTATTCGATCGAAATCAGATACCGGTCAATAAGAACTTTTAGAAAGTTGTTGCAGAGACCTAGGTGCTATGAAGTATTGACACTTCAAAATAAGTTTTGCAATCATGTCAGATACGAACACAATTGTCGTCAATTTTGTTGGTAAAAAAGCAATAAATTAAATAAGTTATAGTTATCAAATGGACTTAATTTTTTGTGTAGATGAAATACACAACGTGCTAGATAAAATGAACGATTCAGATCATCGAAATGGGGCATGTGGTAGGCCTCATGGGCCAAAACAATGCTCTCTTTATATTGCATTTCTTTCTTTTTGCTTTTGTACTTGGTTTGCTTAAGAAGCACATTGCATCTCATAGCTTGTATGAGACACAAGATGCATTTTGTTTTTCCTTTTTTGTTAATAATTGAAAATCAGGCAGATGACTACTATATTATCTTTTTTGGTTGACCTACAAACTAAATGATGGATCTGTTGTAGCTCTTATTGTCTACATTTCTCTATTGGAACAGCAACCAAGGTTGGACATGTTTTGGAAATTCTTTGTAAAACTAGATGTACAAGTATGTATGTATAATTGTTGTGTGCATACTGTATGTATGTATAAGTATTCAATTACTGAAGCTTGAACTCAACAGAATTGCAAGGAATTGCTTACAAGTTTCTGGGATAGGTATGCTTTTAAGATTTACCTACTTAAATCCATCGCCACAAGTTTGCAGCAAAGTATTTAAGTTGTTTATTATTACTTTTTAGTTTTCGAGTGTAAAATGGTGGGCCATGCTATTTTAGCTTTATTTATAGGAAATTTCTTTAAGCTTATATCAATCTAACCCTAAAATACTACCTTCTTTTTTCCATTGTTGTTGTGAGCTCTGCGTGCCTCTCAATCTCTATATTTTAGATTATATCGATCTAACCCTAAAACCCTAACAATGACAATGACGGAGAAGAAACAAAGACGAATTGCGAGGATTGATTGTCCAAAATCTCGCAACATTTGCTTCACAAAGTGCTGTCAAAGCCTCTTCAAGAAAGCTGTGGAACTCTTTTGCCTCCACATTGCCGATGTCACTTTTTTTCCCGTCGGTACTCTTTTCGATTTGGCGGCGGCGCTCAGCAAATTGAATTGGCATCCTGTGAATGTTTCGAAGATTAACTTGTCGGATCTGAAAAAGTATGCGACTATTTGGAGAAATTAAAGTCCTATTTATTGATGTCTCTTAAAGAGATGAAAAGTAAGAGAGACAATTCATGGAGAGGAGATGATGAGGAAGTTGAATTCACTTTTGAGGAGCTCGTGTCAAATGATTTGGATGTAGTTGTTCAGTCGTCTGAAGCAACGAAAAATAATGAAGAATATGAAACGATGGTGAGAGAATTGCTAGTTCATGATCATGATTTGATTACATTTCAGATGCACTTAAATGTATTTTTTAGATGCACTTAATTTAAATGTATTTTGTTTGTAATGAACATTTAAAATATTTTAATCAATATTTTTCATTTTTTAGATGAAAAATGTTTGGTAGCTAGAATTGAGCTACCCCGAATGGTTCGAATCACTATTCACCGATCGACCGGTCGGACGATCGGCTGAATGACCACCCAGACGACCAGGTGAAACACTTGTCTACCGGGGTATCAGCCTTTTCACCGAACGACCGGCCGATTGGCCGGGTGGACTGTAACGACCCTGCCATGTATAATATTTGTCATTTAATTAATTAAGGGGATTCAGATTTTAATTAGTCATTATTTTGATTAATTTGAGAGTTATGAGAATTATTCAGTCTGATTCGTGTATGATTTGATTGAGGATTTATTTTGGAATTAGAAATTGAAAGCTTAAATGGCTTAATGATGAGTTGAATCGATTCAATTTTGAGTATTTGACAATATAAGAGTTTAATTAAATATTTGATTCAGTTTGGTAAAATTAAAATTTGATCAATTGGGTCCAAATTGAAGTTAATTTAAGTTATGAGGATTGGGAATTAAGATTATTATGAATTAAATTTATTTGCGAGATGTTCAATTTGAATATATAAGTTATTGACGGAGATTTTGAGTTTGATTTGAAATTAAGGGCCTTAAAGATTTGGGAAACCATAATTGATGATAGTAATAAGTTTCATTTGCGATTTGGAGCCTTTTTGGCAGTTCGATTAAAAATCTGATTCAGATTGATAAATGTAAATATAATTAATTGGGTTTTAATGGAAGTCAATTCGACTAATTAAATTATGTGTGATTTGTGATTAATTATGATTAATTTAATTATGTGTTAATCAAAATTTATTAAGACAAGTGTTGCTTAATTAAATTAATCCAAAACATAAATTGAATTATGGAAGAATCTAGAATTGAATGTATGTGGTTGTGGTTGTGGGTGTGGGTGTGGGTGTATTGAGTAATTTTGTGGGTGTGCTGAGAATTATATGTGTGTGTGTATATGTTAAGAGTTAAAGAGTTGAAGTCTTTGTTGCTTTGAGAAACAACAAAGAGAAAGAGAGAGAGAGAGAGAGAGAGAGAGTGAGAGTTACTGGGACAAAAAGAGAAGAAGAGAATTGAGCTCAAAGAAGAATCAAAGAAGGAAAGTGTAGAAAGGAAGGAAAATTGAGGAAATCATCAAGGAACTCATCAATTGCTAGAACAAAAACAGAAGAAGAGAATTGAGCTCAGGGAAGAATCAAAGAAGGAAAGTGTAGAAAGGAAGGGAAAATTGAAGAAATCATCAAGGAACTCATCAATTGAATAACTTTAGGTAAGATTTCTCCATCTTTTTCATGTCTTGACCTTGTTTTGCATGGATTCACATACTAGAGCTTGTGTTTTGGTTTTCTAGAGAAGTTCATGAAACTTTGCAATCTGAGGTTTGAGATTGATGAGTTCATGCATCTATCTTGTGTTTCATCCTTGTATTCATGCATTTTTCATGATTTCATGAGAGAAATCATGTATCAATCTTGTTTGTAAGATCAATTGCATGTGTATTTGAAGATTCAAGAAAGTTTCATCATATTTAAAATAGCGAATGAAAAAATTTGAAAATTTGTTTTTGTTTTTAATCTTGAATAAATCTTTCAATTGATGTTATCTAACATATTTTTAGAACCTTATGACTCATTTTATGAAAGGAATTTGAAGTTTGTTGATGATTTTTAGAGATGAGTTTTCATGTTAAATTTACGAATCATAAAACTTAGAGGTTGTTTTCAATCTTGAATTATTCTCTCAATTGAAGTTATTGAGGTTGGTTAATTTGAGTTTGAGAAGGTTATTTTGAAAATGAGTTTTATATTTAAATTTACGAAACAGAAATCATTAAATTAGGCTTTGATTCATGGATTAAGTTTTCAATTGACCATGTTTTTCATGTTTTCTTGCATATGGTCCCTTCGGGACATCTAGAACTTGCATTTTAGCACTCTAAGAACATGTTAGCAATGTTTTTGTTGGAAATGGTTATAAAATTCTGGGTAAAACCAGAATTTTTTCCTAAGTTTGGTCTATTTTTTAGGTGGGCCCCGTGCGTCGTTTTACACGGGTCAAAGTGGTAACGCGTTCTATGCCACGTTGTGATTCACGTGGTATATTTGGTTGCTCAAAACCATTATCGAGTGAATGGGAAATTGAAGCCAAAGTGTGCTCCATGGAAATGGAGTTTTGGGGGAAATTCCTTAAGGTTGTAAAATGGCTTGTCCTACATTGATTTGGTGGGAGGTTTTGAATGGGTTTATAAGGCTTGGGTTTGGTACTTGGGGTGTACCCCAAGGGGTACCCAAGTGTTTTAGAGGGAGAGGTTATGGGCAAAATGGGCTAGACCCATTGGACCCAAAAATCACCACACGCGCGCGCGCCGGCGGCCGTCCGGGCTGGGCTTGGGTGCGTGGTGTGAGGTTGGGTTGGGCTTGTTCAGCCCAATACTAATCTTTTTGGGCCAAAAACATTTGAATTTAATTTTATTTTTTGGTAAAATAAAATCCATAATTCAAAATTTAACTGGTTTGGTTTTACTGTACATCCAAACAGGGCCCTTCCCGAAATAAACCAGTCTGGTATTATTGCACACCCAAACAGGACCCTTCCCGTTTTGTTATCTGTTTGAAATATAACCCAACAGATTCAAATCTGTTTGAATTCAAAACCAACAGGTTTCATACCTGTTCAATTCAAAACCAATAGCCACCTTTACATCTATAAATAGACTAGCCTCCCATTTGGATTAATCTCCAATTATCGTACTCCATCCTCTGCTATAAACCTCTGCATTTTCCTGCACTTATTTTCTGAAAGAAAGAGTGTAAATACTTAGTGTGTTCGTAAGGCAAACATTTTGTAGTGCTGCTATTGTTTGTAGTATATCATTTCATCCTGGGAGATAGACGTCCAATTTCTCAAAGCACCGTGGAGAGAACGAATCTGTCTTAAGGACACAGTGTCAAACACTGGACTTGATCAGATTATAATTTGAAGAAATTAAATCAAGTAAATTATTTAATTTATTTTCAGTGTTTTATTATTTATTTAAATCAGATTTTAATTTTATTTTTGTAACAAAATAAAATCTGTTTTAATTTATTTATTTTTAATTCAAGTTTGATTTTTGTAATCAAACAAATTCTCTCATTTCTTTTATTTCTTTTTATTCTGGTTGTTGTTTAGATACAGTGAAGATTGTCCAACAATCTTAAGACAGAATGTAACAACCCTCACTTCAACTTAGTCATACTAGCATACATTTATGTATGATCTTGTTTTGTTATGTGCATTTGCAAATCCTGTCTTGTTTTGCTTGAGTGTTGCTTGCATGCTTTGTTCTTGCCTGGTGTGTTGCCAGGGTCATCTTAAGCCTAGACACCTTGGAACCTTTCCACACTTAGAACTATCTTGGAACCACTTCGGTTGACCTCCACCTTCACCCTGGCATATTGGCCGAGATGTCATCATCTAGGCCGAGGTGTGCGTCACCTAGGCCGAGATGTGCATCATTTAGGCCGAGATGTTATTATCTAGGCGTTCTAGATCCTTGATCCTTGCACTTAGTGATTTTGTTCCTGGAATGGTATGACCTAGACCGAGGTGTGGCACATCTAGGCCAAGGTGTGGCACAACTTAGTCAAGTGTTGTCCTTCCGAGCCGATGTCGTCGCCACCCTGCTTGCCGAAGCTTTGCCCTTAGCCGAGATCATCACTTGCCGGAGTGCTCTTTCCGTCTAGCTTGTTGAACACACTTTGTTATGGTCTTGTCTTGTCAGTCAGCCACCTTTTTTAGTAGAGCCAATCAACCGATGCCACGTGTCCCAGCAGAGGGTTGAGTCAGTGACTGTCGAGAAAAACATATCATTTTGTATCAAATCTTGTCTTTTAGAGAGAAAGGCTCTAGGAAGGAGAAGGAGAAGTTTTGAGTGAGAGAGTAGACTTCCAAGCTTAATCGTTGGAGTTTGAACCGTTAGATCCCAGTTTTGAGGTTAGAATCTTAATCTACTCTTGTTGTTCTTATTGATCATTTAGCTGCATTGCACGATCGAATCTGTTTTGCATGCCATGCATTGATTTAAAGTCAGTTTTAGTAAGAGAAAATAGTGTTCTTGTGTTCTTGAAGAAAAGTCTTGTTTTGATCCAAAAGTTTGCATCTAGAACCGTGTTTTTGTGTTTGTTCTCACAAGATCTTTGAATATGGGTGTCCAGGTCCATGTTTTCAAACTCATAGCACGAAATCTCAGACCTTGTAATAACAAGTTATGATTTTAGCATGCATGTTCTTCATCTTCTTCATCTTCATGTTCTTCATGTTCCTCCAAGGGAAAACCCATATTTTCCCAACTTCGCTTTTGTGTATTGCCGTCAAGACCGCACCTCGGCGAGATGGTGTGGGACCTCGACCAAGACCTGGTTGTGCCCAGCACGTTCTCCCGAGATGAGAAACAGTGTTTTGTTTTGATTTAACTTAGTTTTGATGAATGCCGAGATCATCCGTTTGCATGTGAATCTTGTTTGAAAGTACGTTCAATAGACTTTGTCATGTGTTTGTAGGACTTGGACTTTTGCCTTGACTCCGACGTTAAAGAACTAAGTGAGTGGTATTTTTAATAAAGCTATGTTATCATTGATAAGCTACATCAGTCCAAGCCAGATCAAACAGATCAGTCAAATCAGTCCAAGCCAGATCAAACAGATCAGTCCAAGCCAGATCAAACAGATCAGTCAAAGACAGCATCAAAGACAGAGCCATCCAAGCCATCTGTTGAGAACACTCAAGAGCTGAGCACGTGTATAAAATTGAGACAGTTATCATCCACTTGTTGTGGTTAGAATAAATCTGTTAGGCTGTTATCTAAACTCAACTATAGTTAGTTAGTTAGGATATTGAGTTAGATAGTTATAATTTCTGTATAAAAAGAAAGCTGTAGTTGTATATGCTGTAATACATTTTTGAAATAAGAATCTGATATTTTCTAAATTCCTTTATGGTATCAGAGCCATTTGAGCTCCATCGAGCATTCAATCTTCAACAAAATCCAGTAATGGCAGCAAATCTGCAAGAAGCTACTGTAAGAAATCTACAAGCAACAATGGCAGATTCGATCTCTGTTCCAGGTTCTGCAGATATCTCCATGTTACCTTCAAATCTCACTCTTCTTATTTCCAATCTCAACTCCTTTGTTCCAATCAAACTTGACTCTACAAACTATATCATTTGGAAGAGTCAGTTTCAGAATATCTTGAGAGCTACAAAGCTACTAGGCTTTGTTGATGGTTCTATATCCTGTCCTTCATCTACAATCCATGATGCACACGGCAATTCTGTTCTAAATCCAGCATTTACGCATTGGATCACCATTGATACACATTTGTTGAGTTGTATTACTGCTACACTTTCACCATCCATCTTCACGTCTGTTTTGCACTGTGGAACAAGTACAGAGGTATGGAATACACTGGCTACTCGATTTACATCTCTCTCTCGATCTCATATTCATCAGCTAAAGAACAAGCTCAATCATTTGACAAAGAAGAATCTCACTATGGAGGATTACTTGAATCAAATCAAGGCTGTTTCTGATCAGTTGAGTTTGGCTGGTTCACCAATTGAAGATGAAGATTTAGTTTTACTCACCTTAAATGGTTTACCTGATGAATATAATGCTTTCAAGACAACTATTCGTGCAAGATCTGAGCTTATTACTATTTCTGCTTTGTCTACTCTACTGTGTTCTGAATCTATTCACATTGACACCTCTCTCAAGCACACTCATGCTTCTGATCTGCCTTTTGCTTATGCAACTACTCGAGGAAATTATAGAGGTTTCAGAAGTTCTCAGAGAGGAGGATATCGAGGTTATGGCTCATATAGAGGTCGAAATGGCAACAGATTTTCACAAAACAAAGGTGGAGGCAAAACTTCTCAGTTCCAACAATTTTCGTCTCCACATCAGTCTTCTGTTCAAGGAGGCAAACCATTTTCTCAGTTTCAGTCTCAGTTTCAATTTCCACATCAGTCCTCTGTTGGTTCTTTGGTCTGTCAAATTTGTGGAAAGCCTAATCATTCAGCTTTGGAATGTTGGCATAGGCTTGATACAACACTTCAAGCATCTAAAGCTCATCCCCGGGCTTATGTTGCCTCCTCATCTACCAATATTATTCCTGATTCTCCTATGCATACAACAGAAAGTTCTACTTGGTTCTTAGATTCTGCTGCTTCCAATCATTTCACAAATGATCTCAACAATCTGAATACTTACCAACCTTATCTTGGTTCAGATCAAGTCACTGTGGGAGATGGTTCCACTTTACCTATTCTTCATACTGGTAATGGCATTCTTCCTACTCCCACTGTACCTTTCACACTTAACAATTTATTCCATGTTCCATCTATTTCTTCAAATCTTCTGTCAGTTCACCAATTAATTGTTGATAACAAATGCACCATTACTTTTGATGTTGACTTCTTTGTTATACAGGACAAACTTACCAAGAAGGTTCTGTATAAAGGAGGTTTTTCTCATGGTCTTTACCATTTACCAGCTTCAGCTTCATCTTTTCTTCCAGCTTCAACTTCTTCATTGTCTTCTCCACCTGTTTGTCTTCATTGTTCCACTGAAGATTCTGCTCATCATGCTTCTCTTTGGCATTCTAGACTAGGACATCCTTCCTCCAAGAAGTTGAATTGTCTTGTTTCTAAGCATCATTTACCTACTATGGGTGCTACTGTTGTTTCCAATAAATTGTGCACACATTGTTGTGTGTTTAAGAGTCATAGGTTGCCATTTAGTCTTTCAACTTCCACTGTAAATCAACCTTTAGCTCTTATCCATTCTGATGTATGGGGCCCTTTTGCTGCCTCTGTTTCAAACTATAAATACTATGTTCTTTTCATTGATGACTTTAGTAAATTTATATGGTTATTTCCTTTGTCTTACAAGAGTGAAGTTTTTTCCAAATTTGTTGATTTTAAGACTTTTGTGGAAACACAGTTTCACACCCAACTTCAAATTCTGAGAAGTGATAATGGGGGTGAATATTTGGCTTCTAAATTTCAACATTTTCTAACCACCAGAGGTATTGAGCATCAGCTCACTTGTCCACATACTCCTGCTCAAAATGGAGTGGCTGAGAGGAAGCATAGGCACTTGATTGAAACCACTATCACTCTCATGCATCAATCTTCTCTTCCTGTCAAATATTGGTTTGATGCTCTTGTTGCTTCTGTATTTCTGATTAACAGGCATCCTACTTCCAAGCTCAACAATTTAACTCCTTTTGAAGTACTGTTTAAGCAGGTTCCTTATTATAATTTTTTAAAAGTCTTTGGCTGTAAATGCTATCCTTGGCTTCAACCCTATACTACCCATAAACTTCAGCCAAAATCCATTCCTTGTGTGTTTCTTGGTTACCAACCTTCTACAAAGGGTTATAGGTGTCTTGATTTGTCCAGTGGGAAGATATATATTTCCAGACATGTTCTTTTTGATGAAACTACTTTTCCATTTCAAGATCCTTCTTTAAGTGTTTCTCTTCCTGCTCCTACTTTACCTCAGTTGCATACATTCTTTTGGCCTCCATATCCACTTTCCCTAGCTCCTTCATCTGTTGCTGGTTCTGCAGCTAGTTCTGTTCCTTGTTTTGTTCCATCTGCAACAGCACCTCCTGTCTCTGCAGATCCTAGTTCTGCATCTGCAGGTCCTGTCTCTGCAGCTCCTAATTCTGTTTGTCCAGCACCAGCACCTCCTGCTGCTGCAACCTTACCACTCTCTCATTCTGCTGCACCAATGACCCTTCCTACTGTTACACCCATCACTCCTCCTACAACATCCATTCTTATTTCCTCTATCTCTATAGACTTGCCTCTTCATTCACCTTCTCAGAATCATCATTCAATGCAGACCAGATCTAAGACCAAAGCTGTGTCAACTTGTTTCTTAGCCTCTACTGATGTTCCTTCTGAGGATATTGAACCATCTACTTATCAAGAGGCAGCTCACTCTTCTATATGGCAAGCTGCCATGTTGGATGAATTCCAAGCTTTACAAAACCAGGCCACCTGGTCTCTTGTTCCCTTACCTCCTGGTAAATCTGCTATTGGTTCCAAATGGGTGTACAGGATTAAGAAAAATTCAGATGGTACAATTGCAAGATATAAGGCTCGTTTGGTTGCTAAGGGTTTTCTTCAAACAGAGGGAATTGATTTTCATGAGACATTCAGCCCTGTGGCCAAACAACCAACTGTTCGGATTCTTTTAACCTTGGCACTTCATTTCCACTGGCCTATCAAGCAGCTTGACATATCAAATGCTTTTCTTCATGGTGTACTTGAGGAAGAAGTCTATATGCATCAGCCTCAAGGCTTCATTGATGTATCTTCTCCTCATTTGGTTTGCAAACTGCACAAATCTCTTTATGGTCTGAAACAAGCCCCAAGGGCTTGGTATTCCACCTTTTCCACCTTTCTTCATTCTCATGGCTTTCTATCTAGTCACTGTGATTCTTCTCTTTTTGTTAAGAAATCAGCTTCTTCTATTCTTATCTCACTTATCTATGTTGATGATATTCTTTTAACTGGTAGTGATGTTTTTGAAATTGCTCAACTTGTTCATCACATGCATTCTACTTTTGCCATGAAAGAGCTTGGATCTATCAATTATTTTCTTGGTATTTCAGTCACTTCTTCTTCTCATGGTTATTTTCTCTCTCAGCACAAATATGCCTCGGAAATTCTTGCCAAAGCTAGCATGACTGACTATAAATCATATTCCTCACCTATGGCTCTTAAACATGTTGATTCTTCCACTGATCTTCCATTCTCTAATCCTACTCTTTACCGCAGCATTGTGGGTGCTCTTCAATACTTAACTAACACTCGTCCTGATCTTTCCTTTGCTGTGAACTATGCTTGTCAATTTATGCATCTTCCTCTTGTTAGTCATTTTGCTCATGTTAAACGTCTTCTCAGATACCTTAAAGGTACTCTCCATCTTGGCCTCCATTTTAGTCCTGGTCCTCTTATTCTTCAGGCTTACTCCGATTCTGATTGGGCTGGCAACTCTTATGACCGAAGATCTACAACTGGATATTGTGTTTTCCTTGGATCAAATTTGATCTCTTGGTCGGCTAAAAAGCAACCAACAGTAGCCCGCTCTTCTACTGAGGCGGAATATCGTGCTTTGGCTCAAACAGCGGCAGAGCTTAGTTGGCTTACTATGCTCCTATCTGATCTTCACATCACAGTCCCTTCTCCTACGCTTTGGTGTGATAATATATCTGCTATTTCCCTTTCATCTAATCCTGTGTTCCATGCTCGTACAAAGCATATAGAGGTTGATTATCATTATGTTCGAGAGAAAGTCACTAATAAGCAGCTCACTATTCTTCACATTTCCACTTCTGATCAAATCGCCGATATTTTCACTTAAACCCCTTTCTCCTCAGCGGTTTCAGTACCTACAGTCCAAGCTTATGGTTCTCCAAGCTCCCCTAAGCTTGAGGGGGCATGATAAGCTACATCAGTCCAAGCCAGATCAAACAGATCAGTCAAATCAGTCCAAGCCAGATCAAACAGATCAGTCCAAGCCAGATCAAACAGATCAGTCAAAGACAGCATGAAAGACAGAGCCATCCAAGCCATCTGTTGAGAACACTCAAGAGCTGAGCACGTGTATAAAATTGAGACAGTTATCATCCACTTGTGGTGGTTAGAATAAATCTGTTAGGCTGTTATCTAAACTCAACTATAGTTAGTTAGTTAGGATATTGAGTTAGATAGTTATAATTTCTGTATAAAAAGAAAGCTGTAGTTGTATGTGCTGTAATACATTTTTGAAATAAGAATCTGATATTTTCTAAATTCCTTTAATCATGTTTTGATAAGCTCTGCTTTACCTTGTTTTGAAAAGTATTTGATCAAGCATGAATGATTATCCCTATTTTGTATATCAAGTATTATCTTGTTTTGATGACATTCTCAGAAAGTCTGTACGTACCAGGGGACTATAAGCACTTGTGGCACAAGTCCTTAGTGCCAGGGGACTATAATGTAACTGCACATCTTGTTTTGAAAGTCCGTACGTGCTAGGGGACTATAAGCACTTGTGGCACAAGTCCTTAGTGCCAGGGGACTATAATGCAACTGCACATCTTGTTTGAGATATCTCCCTTGCTTTGTCTTGTTTTGCCACTGACGGTTTACCGCCTGGGTTTGTTTGTCCGGAATGTCATCGTTTGTAATATGTTGATGCTAGTAAGCATCCCTTGAAGCTTTAAAGATTTGCTAGATGGACGAGGTCCATCCCTTGTTATATAAAGTTTTGATATGTATCGTTTTGAAAAGACTTCGGCTATTGTTCATGCAAACCTTTATTATTTATATCATTCACTGAGTATCCAAGCTCACCCTCTCTATATATATGTAGGTGATGAGCAAAAAGGCGATGACGCCTAGATGTGATTCGCGAGCTTGTTTTGGATTTTTGTTATGTCGGCTTGACTTGTATTTACGTCGGCAGTCTTGAAAATTATGCTTCTCGACTTGTAATACTTGTATTTTGCACACGTCGGCTTGAGAAGCCTCTTGATCAAGATGTAATAAGTACTTTACTTCATTTGTACTAAGTTGTAACCCATGTGTAGATGTTTGTTATTTCATTTGACTTACGCACAGCTCTTATGGACTAATCTGATTTGTATGTATTGCTTCCGTACTTGTGAGCCCCATATATTTATACTCTGTTGTGTGTGGATTTTGAAAATTGGCCTTCGGTAATCTCGAATTACTGGCCATCACGGCACCATCCTACTAGGGGCGGTTTGGGGTCGTGACAGAATGGTATCAGAGCACCAGTCCCTTAGTATACGTTATTCATACTCTTTGAGTCCTAAAGAGTATAGGATTTTCCCTTAGAAGGATGTTAGGATTGCATCATATTGCTTGCTATGTGAACAAAGTGTGCATTGTCTCAGCATGCTCAATTGTTACTTGCCTGCGTGTTTATTTGTTCATTTTGTTTTAAAGTCACATTTTGCATACTCATAGCATCATGAGGAGAGGTAGACCTCCAGTTGGCCGAGATCAGTCCGAGGACAAATTAGACAGACTGGAAAGGTTAGTTGAAGGTTTGGCCCGCGAGTTAAGGCAGACAAGACAGCAGTACGCTAGTGCTACATCGACTCAGGCCGAGCAGACAAACAGCCGAAATGCAGTTCCACCTCAACCTCCTCCAGTACCACAAGTGCCCCCACAGCCAGCTTTATATGGGGACGACACAATAGCTTTGATCAGAGAGTTCAAGAAAATGAAGCCACCGAGATTCCAAGGGGGTACAGAGCCGATGAAAGCCGAAGCATGGGTTTTGGAAATGGAGAAGCTGTTCGAGATCTTTCCCAGCACCGACACCCAGAAGGTGACATTAGCAGCCTTTACACTAGATGACGACGCTCGCAGATGGTGGATGATGGTTCGAGAAGGCAATCCAGACTTGACCTGGACCCGATTTTTGGAGTTATTTTACACCAAGCACTTTCCCCTAAGTGTTCGAGATCGCAAGACTACCGAATTTCAGACTTTGACACAAGGCAATAGAACAGTAGCTGAATATGACCGTGCCTTTACCGAGTTGGCGAAGTATGCACCCTACATGGTCAATGATGAATATATGAAGGCTAGGAAGTTCGAAAGTGGGCTTCGTGGACCGATACAAGACCGGGTTAACATGCTCAACATGCCAACTTACGCCGGAGTATTGAAAAAAGCCATTCTGGCTGAAGCTAACTTGAACAGATACCAGAACTCAGGAGAAAGCCAGAGGAAGAGACAGAATTATGACAATCGCCGAGCACAATTTGGTACCAAAAAGAAAGCGAATGTTGGCAGTTCGAGCAACCTAAGGCAGGAAAGTGGTACTAAGCCAACATGTTCAAGTTGTGGGAAGCCACATTTCGGGGTCTGTCGTCGGGCGTTTGGAGCTTGCTATGAATGTGGAGAAATAGGTCATTTTGTGAGGGACTGTCCTAAAACAAGGGCTGACGATAGTAAGAAGGATGAGAATACCTCGGGTTCCGTACAGAAAAGTAACATTGGGAAAGGACAGATGAGACAAGGCAGAGTTTTTGCACTAGTACCAGGAGACACTCAGAATGCTGAGACAGTGGTGTCAGGTATACTCCCAATTTGCTCTCAAAATGCATATATATTGATTGATTCGGGTTCTACGCTTTCATTCATTTCTGCTAAGTTTCCCGAGAAGATTAATAGGAAACTAGAACCCCTTGATTATGTGTTATCTGTATCTACTCCATCTGGGAGATCTATGAATGTTGCATCCATCTATTGAGCATGTGTTGTTGTGATTGGGAATGTTGAATTGTTAGCTGATTTAATGCCATTGGACATAACTCATTTTGATGTTATATTGGAGATGGATTGGTTAGTGGCAAATCACGCATCCATAAATTGTGTTTCTAAAAGTGTCACGTTAAAACCCCCAAACCTAGCCGAGGTCACGTTTCAGGGTAAAGGAGTAGTATCCCCACTTTACTTAGGCGCTGTTTGGGAAGCCCAAAATGAGGCTATTATAGCCTATTTTGAGAAATTAGCCCAAAAGCAACACTGTTGGAACCTTTTTCAAAAAAAAAAAAATTATTCTGCACAGCCTACACTTTCAGCTACAACACTTGTTCCATCAATAAATAAATTACCATTTTACCCCTTGATATCAATTTAAAAAAAAATATTTTTAGGGATAAATTTGTCATTTTAAATTTAAACATCATTTCAACACACTTTCCAATACAACAACTCAACTAAAAATTCATCCCATCTTCCCAAACACAAAACTAAAATAGCATACTAAAATAGCCAAAAAGCCAAATAGCCTACTAAAATAGCCACTTCCCAAACGAGGCCTTAATTTCATCTATGAAAGCCTATAGGTTGATCCAAAAAGGGGTGTCAAGGTTATTTGTGTAGTGTACTAAGTAATTTGAATGGAAGTGTTGAGTTAGCCGACGTCCCAGTTGTTAATGAGTTCCTCGACGTCTTTCCAAATGATTTGCCGGGTCACTTAGTTGATAGAGAGGTAGAGTTTACTGTTGACATCATGTCGGGAACCCAGCCCATCTCTAAAACACCCTATAGGATGGCCCCCGCCGAGCTTAAGGAATTGAAACTCCAGCTACAAGAGTTGCTAGATAAGGGTTTTGTTAGGTTGAGCAGTTCACCTTGGGGAGCACCCGTCTTGTTTGTTAAGAAGAAGGATGGTACACTTCGTCTTTGTATTGATTACCGGGAACTAAATAAAGTAACCATTAAGAATAAGTACCCGTTACCGAGGATAGATGATTTGTTTGATCAGTTGCAAGGAGCACGAGTCTTTTCCAAAATTGACCTTAGGTCGGGCTACCATCAGCTTAAAGTCAAAGCCGAGGATGTTGAGAAGACCGCTTTTCAGACGAGGTATGGCCACTACGAGTTTTTAGTAATGCCTTTTGGAGTGACCAATGCCCCTGCAGCATTTATGGATTTGATGAACAGAGTCTTTAAGCCATATCTAGATGAGTTTGTGGTTGTCTTCATCGATGATATATTGATCTACTCTAAGAGTAAAGCTGAACACGAGGATCATTTGAGACTTACCTTACGGACTTTGAGGGATCGGAAATTGTATGCTAAGTTTAACAAGTGTGAGTTTTGGCTTTCCACTATTTCATTTTTGGGTCATGTAATTGATGAAGATGGTATTTCGGTCGATCCTAGTAAAATTGATGCCGTTGTGAATTGGCCGAGGCCGACTAATGTGTCCAAGGTTCGTAGTTTTCTGGGATTGGTAGGTTATTACAGAAAGTTCGTGAAGGATTTCTCAAGGATTGCAATTCCGTTGACACAACTGACTAAGAAGGGAGCGGCTTACGAATGGACTAAGGATAGGGAAGCAGCCTTCCAAGAGTTGAAGGCGAGGTTAGTCGCAGCACTAGTTCTTGTACTACCATCAGGTAATGAAGAGTTTCATGTTTATAGTGACGCTTCGCATAAGGGTCTGGGTTGTGTATTAATGCAAAAAGGTAAGGTCATAGCATATGCCTCTCGTCAATTGAAGCCACATGAAAAGAACTATCACACCCATGATTTAGAACTAGCAGTCGTGGTATTTGCTTTAAAGATTTGGCGTCACTACTTGTATGGAGCTTCTTGTCAGGTTTTTACAGACTATAAGAGTCTGAAGTACTTGTTCACTCAGAAAGAATTGAATATGAGACAGAGAAGATGGCTGGAGTTGTTGAAAGACTACGACATGCAAATTCAATATCACCCAGGTAAAACTAACACCCTAGCCGACGTTTTGAGCAGAAAGATGGTTGGAAATTTGGCAAGTCTAACCACGATCTCAGTGGAGCCGACTATTGTTGAGGAAGTAAGGACAAGACAGATGGAGGATGAATTCTTCAAGAAGGTAGCCGATGAGATTATCACAAAGCCGAGATCAGGGTACACCATAGAAAATCAAGTGCTCAAGTTTGAAGGAAGATTGTGTGTGGCCGACATCCCAGAGTTGAAAAGAAAAATTTTGCAGGAAGCTCATGGTTCCAAGTTTGCTGTTCACCCAGGGAACACCAAGATGTATCAGGATGTAAAGCAGACGTTTTGGTGGCCGAATATGAAAGGAGAAATAGCCGAGTTCGTGTCCCAGTGTCTGTATTGTCAACAAGTGAAAGCAGAACACCAAAGGCCAGTAGGACTTATTCAACCTTTACCGATTCCTGAGTGAAAATGGGAGCACATCTCCATGGACTTTGTGGTTGGTTTGCCGAAGACACAAAAGGGTATGGATTCGATTTGGGTTATCGTGGATAGACTAACTAAGTCAGCGCACTTCTTACCTGTTAAGACCACCTTCAACGCCGATAAACTTGCTTTCTTGTATGTGAATGAGATGTTAGACTTCATGGAGTGCTGATGTCAATTGTGTCGGACCGAGATCCGAAGTTGGTTTCCAGATTTTGGCAGAGCCTACAAAGAGCTTTCGGGGCCGAGTTGAGGTTTAGCACAGCTTTTCATCCCCAGACTGATGGGCAAACAGAGAGGACGATTCAGACACTTGAAGATATGCTTAGGCTATGTGTATTGGACCTCCAAGGAAGTTGGCGAGTACATTTGCCATTGGTGGAATTTACCTACAATAACAGTTATCAAGCTAGCATCGGCATGGCGCCGTATGAAGCGTTGTATGGAAAGAAGTGCAGGTCGCCGATATGTTGGACCGAGGTAGGAGACAAAGCTCTGCTTGGTCCCGAGTTAATTCAAGTAACAACCGAGAAGATTAAGCTCGTTCAGCAAAGAATCAAAACCGCACAAAGTCGACAGAAGAGTTATGCCGACCAGAGAAGAAGAGAGTTGGAATTTGAAGTCGGGGACCATGTGTTCCTAAAGATTTCGCCGATGAAAGGAGTTACAAGATTTGGGAAGAAGGGTAAGTTAGCACCCCGTTACATCGGGCCTTTTGAAGTTCTTGAGAAGGTTAACCTCGCTGCCTACAGACTTGCTTTGCCGCCAGGATTGAGCCAAGTCCATAATGTGTTTCACATTTCGATGTTGAGGAAGTATATTCGAGATCCACTACATGTGATCGACTATTGCGGAATTATAGTTAATGAAGATTTAGGCTACGAAGAGAAGCCGATACGGATTATTGATAGGCAAGTGAGACAATTGAGGAATAAGTCGATACCAATGGTGAAAGTTGAATGGAAAGAGCATTACGGTGAGGATGCTACATAGGAAATGGAAGAGGAAATGAAAGTCCGACATCCAAAATTGTTTTTGGAACAAGGTAACTCAAGTTTATGGACCAAACTTCTTTAAAGGGGGTAGGATGTAACAACCCTCACTTCAACTTAGTCATACTTTCATACATTTATGTATGATTTTGTTTTGTTATCTGCATCTGCAAATCCTGTATTGTTTTGCTTGGGTGTTGCTTGCATGTTTTGTTCTTGCCTGGTGTGTTGCCGGGGTCATCTTAAGCCTAGACACCTTGGAACCTTTCCACACTTAGAACTATCTTGGAACCACTTCGGTTGACCTCCACCTTCACCCTGGCATATTGGCCGAGATGTCATCATCTAGGCCGAGGTGTGCGTCACCTAGGCCGAGATGTGCATCATCTAGGCCGAGATGTTATTATCTAGGCGTTCTAGATCCTTGATCCTTGCACTTAGTGATTTTGTTCCTAGAATGGTATGACCTAGACCAAGGTGTGGCACATCTAGGCCAATGTGTGGCACAGCTTAGTCAAGTGTTGTCCTTCCGAGCTGATGTCGTCGCCACCCTGCTTACCGAAGCTTTGCCCTTAGCCGAGATCATCACTTGCCGGAGTGCTCTTTCCGTCTAGCTTGTTGAACACACTTTGTCATGGTCTTGTCTTGTCAGTCAGTCACCTTTTTTAGTAGAGCCAATCAGCCGATGCCACGTGTCCCAGCAGAGGGTTAAGTCAGTGACTGTCGAGAAAAACATATCATTTTGTATCAAGTCTTGTCTTTTAGAGAGAGAGGCTCTAGGAAGGAGAAGGAGAAGTTTTGAGTGAGAGAGTAGACTTCCAAGCTTGATCGTTGGAGTTTGAACCGTTAGATCCCAGTTTTGAGGTTAGAATCTTAATCTACTCTTGTTGTTCTTATTGATCATTTAGCTGCATTGCACGATCGAATCTGTTTTGCATGCCATGCATTGATTTAAAGTCGGTTTTAGTAAGAGAAAATAGTGTTCTTGTGTTCTTGAAGAAAAGTCTTGTTTTGATCTGAAAGTTTGCATCTAGAACCGTGTTTTTGTGTTTGTTCTCACAAGATCTTTGAATATGGGTGCCCAGGTCCATGTTTTCAAACTCATAGCACGAAATCTCAGACCTTGTAATAACAAGTTATGATTTTAGCATGCATGTTCTTCATCTTCTCCATCTTCATGTTCTTCATGTTTCTCTAAGGGAAAACCTATATTTTCCCGACTTCGCTTTTGTGTATGGCCGTCGAGACCGCACCTCAACGAGATGGTGTGACCTCGGCCAAGACTTGGTTGGTGCCCAGCACGTTCTCCCGAGATGAGAAACAGTGTTTTGTTTTGATTTAACTAGTTTTGATGAATGTCGAGATCATCCGTTTACATGTGAATCTTGTTTGAAAGTACGTTCAATAGACTTTGTCATGTGTTTGTAGGACTCGGACTTTTGCCTTGACTCCGACGTTGAAGAACTAAGTGAGTGGTATTTTTAATAAAGTTATGTTATCATGTTTTGATAAGCTCTACTTTACCTTGTTTTGAAAAGTATTTGATCAAGCATGAATGATTATCCCTATTTTGTATATCAAGTATTATCTTGTTTTGATGACATTCTCGGAAAGTCCGTACGTGCCAGGGGACTATAAGCACTTGTGGTACAAGTCGTTAGTGCCAGGGGACTATAATGCAACTGCACATCTTGTTTTGAAAGTCCGTACGCGCCAGGGGACTATAAGCACTTGTGGCACAAGTCCTTAGTGCCAGGGGACTATAATGCAACTGCACATCTTGTTTTGAAAGTCCATACGTGCCAGGGGACTATAAGCACTTGTGGCACAAGTCCTTAGTGCCAGGGGACTATAATGCAACTGCACATCTTGTTTGAGATATCTCCCTTGGTTTGTCTTATTTTGCCACTGACGGTTTACCGCGTGGGTTTGTTTATCCGGAATGTCATTGTTTGTAATATGTTGATGTTAGTAAGCATCCCTTGAAGCTTTAAAGATTTGCTAGATGGACGAGGTCCATCCCTTGTTATATAAAGTTTTGATATGTATCGTTTTGAAAAGACTTCGGCTATTGTTCATGCAAACCCTTTATTATTTATATCATTCACTGAGTATCCAAGTTCACCTATATATATGTAGGTGATGAGCAAGAAGGCGATGACGCATAGATGCGATTCGCGAGCTTGTTTTGGATTTTTGTTATGTCGGCTTGACTTGTATTTACGTTGGCAGTCTTGAAAATTATGCTTCTCGACTTGTAATACTTGTATTTTGCACATGTCAGCTTGAGAAGCCTCTTGATCAAGATGTAATAAATACTTTACTTCATTTGTACTAAGTTGTAACCCATGTGTAGATGTTTGCCATTTCATTTGACTTACGCACAGCTCTTATGGACTAATGTGATTTGTATGCATTGCTTCCGTACTTGTGAGCCCCATATATTTATACTCTGTTGTGTGTGGATTTTGAAAATTGGCCTTCGGTAATCTCGGATTACTGGCCATCACGGCACCATCCTACTAGGGGCAGTTTGGGGTCGTGACACAGAATATTTTTGGTACCTTCATTGTATTTAATTTTCTGTGTTTTCAAAGTAATATTCTGGTTGGAAAAACAAATAGTCATTTATGCTATTTGACAGATAGTAGTAATATACTCTCTCTTTTCTTTGACAACTAGTAGTAACATACTGGTATCATTAACAATTGCAGAATATTATTTGGTGTTACAGAAAATTATCCTGGAATTTTATTTTTCTAGTTTTAGTAACAAGGAAAATAAAATTACTTTGTTATTATCATTTATTTTCTGATTTTAGTAATTAGAATTTATTTTCTGGTTTTCGTAACCAGAAAATTGTTTTGTGTTTTTTCTGATTTTTGTAATCAGATATTATTTCGGTATTTTATTTTTCTAGTTTTAGTAACAAGAAAAATAAAATTATTTTATTTTCTAATTTTAGTAACAAGAAAAATAAAATTATTTTGTGTTATAATTTATTTTCTGGTTTTAGTAACTAGAAAATTAATTTGTGGTATTTTATTTTCTAGTTTTAGTAACATAGAAAATAAAATTATTTTGTATTACTCCCTCCGTCCCAAAATATTGGTCCTTTTTGGGGAATCCAACTTTTTTTGGTAGTACACTTATTGCATTTGAAAAAAGTTGATTTTCCAAAATTACCCTTTTGATAGTACATTTTTTGAGAATATCAATGTCATAATTGTACTTTTTAAATTGTTTATTAATTTAAAAGAAGGGCAAAATAGGAAATTTACATTATTTTTGTACTTGATTTATAAAGAGGGACTAATATTTTGGGACAATGAAAAATGGAATAAGGGACTAATATTTTGGGACGGAGGGAGTATAATTTATTTTTTGGTTTTAGTAACTAGAAAATTAATTTTGTTAATCAATCATGTAACTTTGTGTATCGGTCACAATTTGTAAATTTTGTACGTGACTTACGATTTCGTTTATAAGATCACTTAATTTTGAACCTTTTGTGAAAATGTGTTAATTCTTTTGACTTTATCATAGTTCATTATGAGTATACATGGTAGAATTTGTTTCTAGAATAAAATATTAGTTTTACAAATTAATTTCATTTTTATTACGAAGAAACCTTTGTGGCAAGATTATTTTCTTTATTTTTCTGAATCATTCTTTATTTTCTGTGTGTGGATCCGTAGTCGTGAATAGTTTCTGCACATGAGTCGGAAAATATATATATTCACAAGAACATTTGAATGCATATTTAATTAGTTTATTTATGTACAAATCAAACTGATTAAATGAAGGTATGTTTTGTAATTTTGGAGTTTAAAATTCAAAACGCATTGAATTTTATTTATGAGTCGAGAATCTTTTTATTTCATGATGCAAGTTTTGGGATCATGCATGCTTAATTTATTTTGTTAATTCATTTTTTTTAGTTGATGCGTTTGATATGCATGTATGACATCAACTCAAGTTATTTCTTAATAATAATTTCATGTGATTTGGAATGACAAACTAATATGTAGACCTTATACACAAGCGGATTAATTTGAGTTTTTCCAATAAATTTTTGATGGGTGTTTAAACACTAGAGAAATTTAAACATGAAGATGCATGTAGTTATATCATTCCATTTAATTAGGAAGTAAATTTAAGAAATCTTTTATGTTGATTTTTGTTTATTTTGAATTATGTGACATGAGATGTCATTAATAATTATTTTACTTGCGTAGTAGAATTTGTTAAACCATGAACCATTTTATTAATATGGGGGTGTATCTCTTGCATTAGTTGAGATAATTTAATTTTCTTCTGTCACAAATATTTTTATGACAGTGGCATTTATTTGTTATTAAGTTGCAAGAATATATACGAACAAATGGGTTTTTGAATTGTTTGATTCTTAGGCAAAATTTTTTATGAGGATATGATTTTGTCAAAACTTTAATTCTAATTTGAGTAGTCATAATTATTTTGGATTTTTCATTTGAAATTTATGAATCATGATTTGAAATTTCTGAATCCAGCACATCATAGACAATAAATGATGAATGCCATGTTACTAAATTAAAGCTTACCACAGAACTTGTGAGGGGAAGCAATATTGTCTGCTAATTTTGTTCTTCACAGAATACCCCATAAGGAAACCAACAGCACTCCTTATGAATTATGGAAAGGTTGACCGCCTTCCTACAAATACTTAAAAGTGTGGGGGTGTTTGGCAAAAGTTGAAGTTCCTGTTCCTAAAAAGACTAAGATTGGACCAAAAACGGTAGATTGTGTGTTTATTGGTTATGCTCAGAATAGTAGTGCATATCGGTTTCTGACTTATAAATCAGAAATACCTGATATAAATGTGAACACGATTATAGAGTCAAGGAATGCTGTGTTTTTTGAACATGTCTTTCCTTACAAGAAATGACAAGAATTAAGTTCACAGAAAAGAACTTATGATTGTACACAAAGTCAAGAGACTAATGACAATCAAACACAAGAGACTAGTAATGGTCTCGACCAACAGGATTTAACTGATGATGAACTAAGACGAAGTAAGAGAGCGAGAACATCAAAATCCTTTAGTCCAGATTTTCTGACATACTTGTTAGAAAATGAACCTCAAAGCTTTAAGGCAGCAATAATAAGTCCTGAAGCACCTTTGTGGAAAGAGGCTGTTAATAATGAAATTGAATCCATTATGCAAAATCATACTTGGGAATTGATAAATCTTCCACCAGGTTCTAAACCTCTTGGATATAAATGGATATTCAAGAGAAAAATGAAAACAGATGATTCAATTGACAAGTATAAAGCAAGACTTGTAGTTAAAGGTTACAGACAAAAGGAAGGTCTGGATTATTTTGACATATATTCCCCTGTGACAAGAATAACATCCATTCGCATGCTTATTTCTATAGCAGTGTTATTTAATTTAGAAATACATCAAATGGATGTTAAGATAGCTTTCTTAAACGGTGATCTAAATGAAGAGATCTATATGGAGCAACCCGAAGGGTTTGTAGTATCGGGGCAAGAAAAGAAAGTTTGTCGACTTATAAAATCCCTTTATGGATTAAAACAAGCACCTAAGCAATGGCATGAAAAATTTGATCATGCAATGCATACTAATGGGTTTAAGATAAACGAATGTGATAAATGCGTCTATGTTACAAACACAGACCAATGATATGTCATAGTTTGTCTTTATGTGGATGACATGCTTATCATTGGAAGCAGTCAAAACATGATCAAATCAACTAAACAGATGCTTAACAAAAGATTTGATATGAAAGATATGGGGGTCGCAGATGTTATATTAGGAATGAAAATTACTAAAACATCTGACGGATATGCATTATCTCAATCACATTATATTGAGAAAATTCTTGGTAAATTTATCAAGGATGATATGAATTTAGCTAGAACACCTGTAGACGTCAACCTTTATTTATCGAAAAATAAAGGTGATGCAGTGTCTCAGTTAAAATACTCCCAAATTATTGGAAGCCTAATGTACCTAATGAATTGTACTCGTCCTGATATAGCTTATGCTATCAGTAAATTGAGTAGTGTCACGACCCAAACCCGGCCCTATGGGTTTAGCACCGTAACCGGCCAGTAATCCGAGATTACCGAAGGCCTGCTTAACAATAGTACAGTAAAACAGAGTACAGGGCCTGGCGGAAGCCAATACAGTAATGAAACAATGCCCAATGAGCTGTGACAGTCTGTATGCACAAAGACTTTTCAAACATTTATACATAAACGGTACAGAATAGTATGCACAATATTTACAATCATTCAGACTAGGGACTTAATCCCTGCATAACAGTACGATAAACATTCAGTCTATACAGAACAGTAAGACAGTACAGAAGGGGAAAATCTAAAACACCCCATAAGCCTTAACAGATAGGCTCGGAACCTCGCAATGAGGCACGTAGGCTGGCTTGACAAAACTGGAGTAACCCTGACGCTCCTAGCCGCGGTCTGGTGCCTGTACACCTACATATATATATGAGCAGTGAGCTAAAGCCCAGTGAATAACATAGTGCGTAAAGAGGTTAAGAATGAATGTCCTTACAGTATGAAAACAGTTCATTTCAATCAGTCTTTCAGTTAATCAGTACAGTAAACAGTCCTATGTGGTACATCCGTTAGCAGAACAGTAAACAGTAGGTCTAGAAGACCGAACAGTAATGATGGCCATCAGTCAGTAAACAGTAGTGGTTCCAACAAGGGAACCAACAGATATTTCTGCCACAGTAACAATAAACAGTGGGTGCTAAGGATGCCACAATACAGTTCAGAATATAGGACATACATTCGTTCAGTTAGCAGTAATCAGTTCAGAAACAGTACAGTTCAATTGTTCAGAAGATAATCATTTTTGAACATATCTTTACACAGTCGTTATTCACAGAGTTTGGGCTACAGTATGCTAGAGCGTGCCTCTCCAGTCGCCAACCCTACACAGTTAACAGATTGAACACACACTAAGCTACACAACTGGGAAAGATAATAACTTAATCCCTAAGTTGCCTCGATGTGTTCTACATCTACATCCTCAATAAATTGTCTTAAACTACGCCTAAGAATGCCTAGAATGGGATGAGGATGCAAAGATGTACTCGAAAAGCAGTTTCAGAAAAACAGAGTCCCGCTCGAGCAGGTTTCCCCGCTCGAGCGGACATGCAACAAAGGTACATGCTCGAGCGTCAACTTTCCCGCTCGAGCGTACTGTAAAAGTACTGGATGGGTGAAATCTCCGCTCGACTCCCGCTCGACTCCCGCTCGAGCTTGAGACACAAGACTCCGCTCGAGCGCCCAGTCCTCCGCTCGAGCGGATTGTAAAACAGTGCAGAGATGCTGGATGCTCGAATTCCCCGCTCGAGCGCCACTTCCCCCCGCTCGAGCGGGAGTGCAAAATCTGGAAATCCCAGATTGCACCTCCAAGCTCAAACTCAAGTTTTAACAACTCAAAACTCGACCTCTTGGGCTGAATTTCCAGAAAACATTTGTAAACACATAGTTAAACATGATTCAAAGCTCAATTTGAGAAATCAAAGCCCAAGGGTGTTTAATTCAAACCCAATTTCAAACCATTTTCATGAACATGGAGAACATGCAAACATGCATGAATTCAAATCAATTCAAAGCTTCAATTTGATGCTCTAAGGAGCCAATTGTTTCCAAAACATGATGAAATCATGGACTACACTTCAGGACATGAACATGCATGTGACAATTTGCCATGAAAACAACTCAAACTTCTACATTACAAACATGCATGCATGAATTATGCTCTATATCAACATGTATAAGCTAAAACATGACTTAGTTCTACAATGAAACATGAATCATGCAAGAACTAGCTCAATGGCAACAATAAGAAGATGAGTTTCCTACCTTAGTCTTGTATTCAAGATTTAGAAGCTTAAATTAACAATCTACACTTCAACTAGCAAGCAATTCTCCAAGTTCCAAGCAATTCACAAGGTAGAGCTCAATTTCTCTCCCTCTCCCTCTCCCTCTCTTGGTCGGTTAAGCACAAGAATTGAGCTGATGAAATGTTTTGATTGGAGTGTATACAAGGCTCAACATGTGTGAAGTAGTGGCCACTAAGTGGTCTAATGGTAATTAAGTCCAAAACTTGCAATTAACTCATTTTAATCTAATTTAATCATACCTAATCAGTTTTCAGATAAATATACCATAAAATCGCATTAATTATGACGATCATAAAACATTAATCAATTCCGGATTCGGCCGCCGATAAGGCCTTCAATTAGCAGTTTAAACACTAAAATACGAACAGATCAAATAAACAATCAACAGATAGAATGCAACTCAAACGTACATACTCAGTCAATTCAGTTCTAGTTTTCAGTCAGTCAGTTCAGTATTTTTTATCAGGTCAATTATCAGTCATAATCAATTCAGTTTAACAGTAATCGATGGTTATCGGTAATCAATCAGTCATTAATCGATAAACAGTATGAGGGTTGTTACAGTCTCCCCTCCTTATAAAGAGTTTAGTCCTCTAAACTCGAGTTACCTTCATTCTGGAAGAAAACAGGGTTCAGTGGAAACAATTCAGGATATCTTTTAGCCATGTCATCTTCCTTTTCCCAAGTGGCATACACACCACCATGGTTCTGCCAGTCGACTTTCACCAATGGGATCTCTTTATTTCTCAACTTCTTGATCCGTCTGTTTACAATCTGTATGGGCCGTTCCTCGTAAGTGTAGTCATCACTCAGCACTACACGAGTAGGCTCTATTACATGGAAAGGATCCCGGAGATAATCTCTTAACATCGAAATGTGGAAAACATTATGCATGTGCTCCATTTCAGGAGGAAGCGCAACTTGATACGCCACCGGATTAATTTTCTCAATAATCTCATATGGTCCGACGTATCTTGGTGCTAACTTGCCTTTGACTCCAAAACGAGTCTGGCCTTTCATCGGTGTCACCTTCACAAAAACGTGATCACCCACTTCATACTCTCTGTCTCGTCTTCTGACATCTGCATAACTTTTCTGTCTGCTCTGTGCAGTTTTCAATCTCTGTTGTATCAATTTCACTTTCTCAGTTGTTTCATAAACAATCTCGGGCCCAAGCAAAGGCCCATCTCCAACTTCTGCCCAGCAGATCGGAGATCTACATTTTCTGCCATACAATGCCTCGAAAGACGCCATACCAATACTCGAATGGTAGTTGTTGTTGTAGGCGAATTCAGCCAAAGGTAAATGGCTTTCCCAGTTTCCCTGAAAATCAAGGACACACATTCTCAGTAAATCCTCCAGAGTTTGGATGGTCCTTTCTGACTGTCCATCTGTCTGAGGATGATAGGCACTACTCAGCCTCAATTCAGTACCCAATGCAGTCTGTAGGCTTTGCCAAAACCTCGATGTAAACTTCGAATCCCTGTCAGAAACAATAGACACAGGCACTCCATGCAGTCTCACAATTTCATCAATATAGAGTATAGCCAATTTGTCCGCATTATAGATTGTCTTAACAGGTAAGAAGTGAGCAGATTTAGTCAGTCTATCAACAATAACCCAAATCGAGTCCATACCTTTATTGGAGCGAGGCAATCCCACTATAAAATCCATGGTGATATGCTCCCACTTCCATTCCGGTATTAGTAAGGGCTGTAACAAGCCTGCGGGTCGTTGATGTTCGGCTTTAACTCGTTGGCAATGAAGACATTTTGATACAAAATCGGCAATTTCTTTCTTCATTCCCGGCCACCAGAAATTCTGTTTCAGATCTTGATACATTTTCGTATTCCCCGGGTGGATAGAAAATTTTGAGTTGTGGCCCTCTTGCAGAACTCTTCTTTTCAGTTCTGTGTCATTCGGTACACACAGTCTTTCATGAAATTTCAGTACATTGTTCTCAAATTTGAATCCCGGTCTCGGTTTAGATTCTCTTTCTTCGATGATCTTCTTCAAGAAATCATCCAGTTGCTGTTTCTCTTTAATCTCTTCAATTAGTGCCGGTTGAGCAGAAATAGCAGCTAAGGTTCCACCTTGTTCTCGCAAAACAACTTCAATTTCAGATTTTTCAAGGTCACAAAGCAGCTCTTTCTGTCCGGTAAGCAAACATGCTACGTTTCCAATCGATTTCCGGCTCAATGCATCGGCAACGGTATTGGCTTTTCCGGGATGGTACAATATCTGTAGGTCATAGTCTTTAATCAGTTCTAGCCACCTCCGCTGTCTCATGTTCAGTTCTTTCTGTGTGAAGAAATATTTCAAACTCTTGTGGTCGGTATATACTTCACATGTCACCCCATACAGATAGTGACGCCAAATTTTCAGTGCAAATACTACTGCAGCAAGTTCCAGATCATGGGTCGGGTAGTTCTTTTCATGTGGTCTCAACTGTCGGGAAGCATAAGCAATGACTCTCCCATTCTGCATTAAAACACATCCCAAACCCTTATGAGAAGCATCACTAAATACGGTATAACCATCCGTACCTGAAAGTAAGGTAAGAACTGGTGCAGTCACTAATCGAGTTTTCAACTCCTGGAAGGCAGATTCCCTTTGGTCAGTCCAGTCAAATGATGTCCCCTTCTGAGTCAATTGAGTCAATGGTAAAGCAATTTTGGAGAAATCTCTGACAAATCTTCTGTAATATCCAGCCAAACCCAAAAAGCTTCGGACTTCAGTCACACTTGTCGGTTTAGGCCAGTTCACTACAGCTTCAATTTTCTGCGGATCAACAGAAATTCCATCTTTGCTAACAACATGCCCCAAAAACATAACATGGTCAAGCCAAAATTCACATTTAGATATTTTAGCATACAGTTTCTGTTCTCTTAAGGTTTGTAGGGCAAGTCTCAGATGATGTTCATGTTCTTCTATACTCCTGGAGTAAATCAATATGTCATCAATAAATACTACAATGAAATTGTCAAGGTACGGTTTAAAGATTCTGTTCATAAGGTCCATAAATGCAGCTGGTGCGTTCATGACTCCAAAAGGCATAACTAAAAATTCATAATGGCCATACCTCGTTCTAAAAGCAGTTTTATCAATGTCTTCCGGTTTAACCTTCAGTTGATGATACCCCGATCTGAGGTCAATCTTGGAAAACACTTGTGCACCCTGTAACTGATCAAATAAATCATCAATACGCGGTAATGGGTATTTATTCTCTACAGTTACCTTATTCAATTCACGGTAATCAATGCACAGTCTCAGCGAGCCATCTTTCTTCTTTACAAACAAAACCGGTGCGCCCCACGGCGAAGTACTGGGTCTGATAAACTTCTTGTCTAACAATTCTTGCAATTGCACTTTCAACTCCTTCAGTTCAGTTGGGGCCATTCTGTACGGAGCTTTCGATATCGGCTGTGTACCCGGAATCACATCAACGGTAAATTCAATCTCCCTGTCAATCAAATCCCCTGGCAAATCATCTGGAAATATATCTGGGAATTCCCTGACTATAGGAATACAATTCACATCAGTTTTAACACTATCATCAGTAGACACAGTCAGCACAGAACACAGATATCCTTTACACCCCTTTCTAATTAATTTAACAGCTTTCACTGACGAAATCAGATACGGGGGAGGTACTACTCCAACCCCATTAAATACAAATTCAGGTAGACCAGGTGGATGGAAAACTACTTGTTTCGTTACACAGTCTATGGTGGCATGATATTTCGTTAACCAGTCCATCCCCAATATTACATCAAAATGGTCAATGTTCAATGGCAGTAAATCGATAAACAGATGTGCATCTCCAACAATGATTTCACAAGCAGGGTACATGTATGCACAGGTCATAGATCCCCCAACGGGTGATGATACAGCTAACAGATAATTCATAGGTTCTAAGGGTCTATTCAATTTACGCGAAAAAGCATGCGATACATAAGAATGTGTAGACCCCGAATCAATCAATACATATGCGTTTTGTGTACAAATAGAGAGGATACCTGACACAACGGTTTCAGTATTTTGCACGTCTCCCGGTACTAGGGCGAACACTCGGCCTTGCCTCATGGGCTCTTTCCCGGTAGCTTTGGGGTTAGGCTTTGGTGCTACAGTTGACGCTGCTGCGCTTGGTGCAGCTTTACTACTGGCTTGTGGAGCAGAAGGGCAGTCTTTAACCATGTGGCCCACTTTGCCACACCTATAACAGACTCCTGATATCTTGTAGCAGACCCCTTTGTGCTTCTTGCCACACTCAGAACAGGGTGGTATAAACCCACTCCCTTGGCTGGGGCTAGTTGTCGACCCCGTATTCTGTTTCTTGTTGGCCGGGTTGTGCTTGCCTTTCTTGAATTTAAAGCCCTGCCTTTTACCACGCCATTCAGACAATGGCGTTTCAGTTTTCAATGCTTCAATGTTTGATTCAGCCATCAAGGCTCTGTCAAGAACATTTACATAATTCTGTAGTTTCAGAACATTTATTCGGTCAAGAATTGCAACATTAAGGCCGCCTTCAAACTTCCTGGCCTTCTTATACTCAGTATCCACCATATGCGGTGCATATCTAGCAAGCTCGGTGAATTTCGTCTCTTATTCAGCCACAGACATTGCTCCTTGTCTCAGCTGTTCAAACTCAGTTACTTTTCTGTCCCTAACACACTGAGGGAAATACTTTTCAAAGAAGGCTCCTTTGAATTGAGCCCAAGTCAGAACGGTATTTTGATCACGGATGAGCATCCACCACCTTCTAGCTTCTTCTTGCAATGTAAAGGTGGCTAACAGTACTTTGTGTGCTTCAGAGCATGGGAAAACTTCAAACAATTTTTCAGTCTCCAGAACCCACGCTTCAGCTTTCAACGGTTCTAGGCCTCCCTGAAAGGACGGCGGTTTCATTTTGCTGAACTTATGGGTCAATACAATTATGTCCCCATCATTTACATTCACATTTTGTACATTCACATTCATATTTTGTTCCGGTACAGCCGGAGGAGGTAGGGGCTGTTGATTCAGTTGTTGGTCCAGTCTAGCAGTTATCAGTTCCATCATTCTTTCCATTCTTTCCATTCTTGCCTCGGTAGATGAGGATTCAGGTTCATTTGCAGTGTTTGCGTTATCCATTTCACTATAAGCAGTTATAACAGTTTTAAACATAAGCAGTCATTTGTTTAACAGTTTAACACGTTAGCATATATTCAGTCATGACATAACCACACACTTATCATGCTCATGAGATGCCCTAATTACTTTCTAGGACACCCTATAGCTCATTTGGACACGTGTGTGCGGTATAACTCGTGGTTAAGTATCGCTCTGATACCACTCTGTCACGACCCAAACCCGGCCCTATGGGTTTAGCACCGTAACCGGCCAGTAATCCGAGATTACCGAAGGCCTGCTTAACAATAGTACAGTAAAACAGAGTATAGGGCCTGGCGGAAGCCAATACAGTAATGAAGCAATGCCCAATGAGCTGTGACAGTCTGTATGCACAAAGACTTTTCAAACATTTATACATAAACGGTACAGAATAGTATGCACAATATTTACAATCATTCAGACTAGGGACTTAATCCCTGCATAACAGTACGATAAACATTCAGTCTATACAGAACAGTAAAACAGTACAGAAGGGGAAAATCTAAAACCCCCCATAAGCCTTAACAGATAGGCTCGGAACCTCGCAATGAGGCACGTAGGCTGGCTTGACAAAACTGGAGTAACCCTGACGCTCCTAGCCGCGGTCTGGTGCCTGTACACCTACATATATATATGAGCAGTGAGCTAAAGCCCAGTGAATAACATAGTGCGTAAAGAGGTTAAGAATGAATGTCCTTACAGTATGAAAACAGTTCATTTCAATCAGTCTTTCAGTTATTCAGTACAGTAAACAGTCCTATGTGGTACATCCGTTAGCAGAACAGTAAACAGTAGGTCTAGAAGACCGAACAGTAATGATGGCCATCAGTCAGTAAACAGTAGTGGTTCCAACAAGGGAACCGACAGATATTTCTGCCACAGTAACAGTAAACAGTGGGTGCTAAGGATGCCACAATACAGTTCAGAATATAGGACATACATTCGTTCAGTTAACAGTAATCAGTTCAGAAACAGTACAGTTCAATTGTTCAGAAGATAATCATTTTTGAACATATCTTTATACAGTCGTTACTCACAGAGTTTGGGCTACAGTATGCTAGAGCGTGCCTCTCCAGTCGCCAACCCTACACAGTTAACAGATTGAACACACACTAAGCTACACAACTGGGAAAGATAATAACTTAATCCCTAAGTTGCCTCGATGTGTTCTACATCTACATCCTCAATAAAATGTCTTAAACTAGGCCTAAGAATGCCTAGAATGGGATGAGGATGCAAAGATGTACTCGAAAAGCAGTTTCAGAAAAACAGAGTCCCGCTCGAGCGCAGGTTTCCCCGCTCGAGCGGACATGCAACAAAGGTACACGCTCGAGCGTCAACTTTCCCGCTCGAGCGTACTGTAAAAGTACTGGATGGGTGAAATCTCCGCTCGACTCCCGCTAATAGAGAGGAAAATGAAATCTTTGACTTTTTGGTATAAGTTGTTGATTTTTTGATTTTTTTAGTGACTTTTTGACTTTTTGACTAAAATCACCACTTGCCAAACGAGACCTTAGTCTATGTAGGGATGCATATTCAGTATGCGTAGGGTGTGCAAGTCAAATCTGTGTAGTAGTGCAAGTCTAGTCTGTGTTGGCGTTTATGTTGAATCTGTGTGGAGGTGAAAGTTTAGTTAGTGTGAAGTGCAAGTTTAATTTGTGAGGGGTGCAAGTTGAATTTGTGTAGGGATGCAAGTCTAATCTATGTAGGACACGAGTTTAATCTATGTAGAGTGTGGGGTGTAAGTCTAATATGCGTAGGGATACAAGTCTAGTCTATGTGAAGTGTAAGTTTAGTTTGTGTGGGTGTAAGTCTTACTTTGTGTGTGGGATCAAACATAGCCACTATTTTTTTTATTATATTATTATTTTGGTTTGAGTTATTATTTGCGTGGTTTGAATTAATATATTTTTATTTACAATTGTATTATTCTAAACGTTTTCTCCTACCAATATATATATATATATATATTAATTAGAAAAGTAATTTATTATTTATATTAACTTAAGTCATACAAATTATTTTAATTCTATAAATTTTTATATATTTTAGATTATTAATTTAAATTTTTATGAAATATGTGAAATATTAGTTGCATTTTAAAATTTTAAATATATTTTTAGAACAATATCAATTTTATAAAAATAGAATTTGTATATTAAATATTAGATATATTTTAATAAAATAAAATAAATTTAAAAATATAAAGATAATTTTTTTTTTTTATTAAAAGAATGAAGTGAGTGTATGAGTGCTGGGATAGAACTAGGAGAAGATTATGAGGGGTCATGACCCTTCTGTCTCTGTGAAAATTTTATTTTCCGTAGTACTTCTAAATATATATATATATATATATATGTATGTATTATTTTATAAATAAAATAGCATCTTAGTATAAAAGATATATACTTCATTCCTTTCTCATCTTTTATTCTCTGTTATTTTTCTAGAAAAAAATTTATTCATTCTATTAGAGATTGTTTATATGATATTTAAATTTTTTTATGTGTATACATATAATTTATATATCATATTACACATATATGTGTATTTGTCTATACGGTAAAAAAATATTATTTATCTTTTAACCCCTGTAGTAATAAAATCCTAATTTCATCTCTGTATGAGAGAGAGAGAGAGAGAGAGAGAGAGAGAGAGAGAGAGAGAGAGAGAGAGAGAGAGAGAGAGAGAGAGAGAGTACGTGCAAGGCATATTAGTGAGTGTAAGAGTTAAGGGTAAAATCCGTTTAGTTTAATTTTATAATTATGATTTAAATGTGAAATTGTGATTTTAAGTGTGGAGTTGTGAGTTCAGTTTTTAAAAAATAAAAATTTATTTGATTATGAGTTTTGAAAATATTTTTGAGTTTTTGAATTTTGAATTTTGAAAAGAATTTTGAGTTCTGAAAAGAGTTTTAAGTTGTATTTTTGAGTTTTAAATTTTTGAATTTTGAGTTGTATTTTGAAATTTTTCGAATTTATTTCTTTTAAATATTTAAAAACGTTTAAGAAAAATTTATTTTTCATTTTAAATATTTTATTTCATTTTTGTAAATTTTTTAAATTCAAAACACAACTCCACACTCAAATCATAAGCAAACACATAACTCCAAATTCAATTCAAAAACTATTTTTAAAACTCATAACCAAATATATAACTCAAAACTAAAAACTCAATTCAAAAACTTTTTAATCAAAATATATTTTTTTATTTTTTTATTTTATTGAAAAATATTTTTTGTTATTTTTTGGGCAAATTACAAACACCCCCCTCGAGGTTTGGTGAAAATACAGATTCTCCCTAAGGTTTGAGAAATTACAAATTGCTCCCTGAAGGTCAAATTTGCATATCAAATTAGGGAGAAATTTGTATGAAAATAAAAACCTCAGGGGGCAATTTGTTATGGAAATATAAACTTCAGGAGGCAGGATGTAATTTCTCAAACCTCAGGGAGAATCTGTATTTTCACCAAACCTCGAGAGGGCGTTTGTAATTTGCCCTTATTTTTTTAAGTATTGGCCAAATAATTTGTTATGGTTTAGATATATATGGCCATCCAATTTTTTTTTGAAATTAAAAAAAAATTAAATATTTTAAAAAATAAAATCATTATCTTAAAACATAAAATAAAAAAATATTTTTTAAAATTTTTCTTTAAATAAAATTTTAAAAAGAGTTTAGTTACGAGAGTTTTGAAAAGAACTTTAAATTAAATTTTAAGTTGTGTGTTTGGTTACACATTTAAAAAAGAATTTTGATTTTTGATTTTTTTTTTATTAGAATTACAATTTCAAAAGAATTTGGTTATGAGGGTTTTTATTAGAATTTTGAGGTGGGTGTTTGGTCCCCAACAACGGCTATATCTTTTTATGCTCCTCTCTCCTCATTTGCGATTAAGCTCACATGTGAAAAGTTTTGGTTAGGGTTTCTCTCTCTCTCTCTCTCTAGAATGGACAGTCGTCCTCCTCCTCCTCCACTTTCTTCACATTCCCAACCAATCCGCCTCCATCCCTCGCCTTCTTCGGCAACGGAACCCCCAATTCAACGTCCTCTCCGTTCTCTTCTCCCAACGATAGATCCAGCATCGTCCCCCGTCAAATTATGTGAATTCACCATGTCTCTCACTCCATAAACGTTGAAGATTCCCAAAACGGCTTCGAAGAAAGAGAGATTTGAAGAGAAACCTGCACAGAGAAGAGAGGTGAGAAGCCATGGGAGGGCAGGGAAACCCTAGATGTCGTCTGCGCTGATTCGACGGCTGGGGATTGGGAGGTCACGGGGGATTTCAAGAACACGTCCATTTTCGCCACAATTGACAGGGTTAGTAATTTTACAAACATAATATGTGCTATATATTTACATATATACATATTAATTGTGCCAAATTTAGTTGTTTGAATTCTCAACTTGTATCTGTAGAATTTGTGTGAAATTCTCGTAGAACATTCTGGTAATCTCGTAAATTCCCTACTCTGAAATTGATTGCACTGTGGTTTCCTTTTCATTGACTTTTTTTTTTTTTTTTTCTTTGTTTCTTTGTGTCTGAAATTGATTGCAGTTTGCAAGTATCTTTTTCACCTTTGTTTTGAATCCTGCAATCCCAAATCACATTGTTGTTAACCTAAGATAACATGGACATAATAAAAACGGAATAAAAACGATAGTTCATATATATACCGGAAATCTTGAATTACACTTGTTGTTGGTGCCATTGACTGCTCAAAGTTTGACAGGTTCAGCCCTTTGATCCCCACGCTGCTGTGTCTTTCTGAGAGTAGATTAACAAATTAATACACCATGGTTTTGTTTTTCCATATCAAATTCTGATAATATTCATCTTTTCAATGACAAAGCCCCAAAGGGTAATCTATCAACAATAGAAAATTTTCTGTGTTTTACATCCAATTTTTGTTTACATGATGGAAACAATCAAATCACACTAAGTTAGGTAAGCTACCAAATATCATACAAACCAAGCAGATAATAAAGATTTTAGTCTTTCAGTTTAATGGGTGCGTGGCTTGCACCCATTACACAAAGATTCAATTAGAAAACTGGCCCACCAATAAATATTATATCTATATTATGTTGTGGTTTGGCAAAAAAAATTTTAATTGGCTTTTTAGAGTTGAGATTTTTTTTAGTTGGGATTAAAAAGTTTGTTTGGGTTGATTATTTTAGTTTAATGGGCTTGGGGTATAGGCTTTTGAGAATCTAAAATGCTTTTGGTTTACTATGATTATCTCTTTTGTGACTTGAGGAAAAGTTGCAGACTTCAAGGATTGCATTAGGGGGACCAACCTTTCATAATTTGATTTTGGGGAATCCATTTCCTTGAAACCCTAATCTCAACCTTATGTACTTAGTACTAGTTTCCATAAATCCTAATCTCAACATTATGGCCTTTTGTTACATTATTTATTTATACAGCCGGATCTATTTAAAAATAAAAATTAAATCATGTTTCAAAAAAAAATGTATCAAAACTTGACATGGCACGATAATCAAACTTGCTCACCCTAATAATGGAAAATTTCGGTGGATACATATGTAAATATAAGTTGGTGTTAATTTTGCAATTTGATGTTGATGGCAGTAGTTTAATAGGCCCCCATCCTTATCAATAAATATGTGCTATATATTTACATATATACATATTAATTGACACAATTGACGGGGTTAGTAATTTTACATACATAATATGTGCTATATATTTACATATATACATATTAATTGTGCCAAATTTAGTTGTTTGAATTCTCAACTTGTATCTGTAGAATTTGTGTGAAATTCTCGTAGAACATTCTAGTAATCTCGTAAATTCCCGACTCTGAAATTGATTGCACTGTGGTTTCCTTTTCATCGAATTTTTTCTTTCTTTCTTTCTTTCTTTGTGTCTGAAGGCAGTTTGCAAGTATCTTTTATCTATGTCTTGGCTGTTTAATTATCAGTGTTAAGTATTTAAGAGCTTGTTTAGTACATGATGTACATCGAATTCTGTTCTTTTATTTTTTTAGCAAGAGAAAAAAAGCTCGAGATATATATATATATATATATTGCATGAGAAGAAGAACATGTTTTGTCCTCTTTTTGATAACCAAGTCTATTTATTTCATCCATGAAAGCCATTGACTTCCATTCTTAAATGAATGATCAAGTTATGTTGGCTTTTATTAGTGGGAGTTTTCAGAGGCCAACTGTTAATGGTGGACTGTGGAAGCGTATGTGCCTTTGTTACTGATCTGTCTGACGTAACTCATGCTGTATTTCCATTTGCATATGAAGTTGGCAACTAAGATGTAGTGATTTGTGACTCCTCCCTCATCCTTGTGTTGTTTCGTAAATAATCCCACATTTGGTACTGCAAAAGTTGCTCAGAATAGCTAATCCCACGTGACCCCTTTACCTACATATGAGGTATTATTTTGTCCTAGGGGTGGGACAGTTAAACCGGGGATAACTCTTTTGCATGTGAATGACTAAAATGCCTTTGCCTGGCTTACACATTCGGGGGTATCTTATCTGCCTAATCCAAACCGAAATCAAACATAGCCGGTGTAAAGTGGTGACTGTGCTCCTTTTTTTGGCACCTTTCTAATATATTTACTTGTCAAAAAAAAAAGGGAAGAAGAAAGAAATGGGCCGGAGTCTTTAGTGATTTGTTTTTGGTGATGCATCTAGGAGCACAACAGGAGAATCTTTAATGGAGGTGTAGTTTTTATTTTGGAGTCGAAACATTTGATATTGAGCCCTTTTTTGGATTACTATTGTGTTATGTCTTGATATTTTGGAAATTTCCTGTGTCGGCATGTTCGTATCATGCGTAGCTTATGGGCAATAACATGATCTTTACTGGTTTAGATAGTCTAGTTCCTTGAGTTGTTGGAGCTTCTGTATAATGGTGGCCCTAATTTTGTAGGCATCTCTTTTGAAAATGAGACTTTAAACAGTATGGTTTCAAAGCTTGGTCATATATGGCAATAGTGGACCAGAGTGATGGTCTCTATATTCATTTTAGCAGGGGAATTAGACAACGCATTTGACATCAAAGTTTCTTTGAATCTATTTTATCTGTACAGAAATGAAAATTCTCTTTGCATGGAATTAGCTGAATGTCTTTTCTTTCTAGTACAATAAAGCTTGGTTGCAAAACCAAAATGCTGATATTCATAAAAATAAACTTTTCATAAAAAACTGAAAACTGCTCGTAAAATGTTTGGGATGGTTATTATTATTATTATTTTGAATTTATTGTCGACAGCAATATAGTCTAAAAAGAACAAAAGGTTATTATTCTTTTAGCCTTATTGTTGAGTTTTTAGAACCCAAAAGCACATGCATAAAAAATTCTCGAATTTCTTTGAGAATAAGTAGATAAGGAGAAGAGGTGAACCAATATCAGAATAACTGGAAGATCTTTTGGAATATTAGTTTCTAATTGCTATGACCTTTATTTTGAATTGTTTTACTTGTGTTAAAATGTTGAGTTCATATGACAACGTTATATTTTGTCTATGATTATTTTATAGTACAAAAGAATATCAGCTTTGAAACTGTTCTAAGTGTGCTTTTGCTGTAATAGCGCTGTTGGAAATTATTTTGATATGCATTAATAAATCTTCTTCTGTGCTTCTAGTGTTCACCTGTCTTTCAAAGTTTTTTTTGCTATTTCCATTGCATTTGTGGCATGTTTACTAGATATTCCTTTTTCGGAGTCTTTTTAAATGTCATGCTGCAACAAAATTTTGATCCTTGTGCATGATATTGCATTAGAAAGCATTGCAATTTTAGGCTATTTACCTTTGTGGAGATGTTTTTCTTCTTATTTTTGTGTCAATTTTTAATTAAGAATTTGGATTATCTTCTTTATTTTTATTTTGTATATTCTTTTCAATGATGACCAAAATTCTTTCAAACCTGATAGTCTCTTGTACAAACTTTATGAGAAAACAGGATTTTATAACAATGGAAAAAGGAAATGACAATTGCAATTTCATTTTTAACATACGGTTCCCACCATACTTATAAAAGTAGCATGTGCAACCCTCTTCAAATTCTTTTGTCGACAGAATGTTCATTTTTTTGGATGTTGTACCAGTCTCAGTTACCATCCTTGTGCTATGTCTTGATAGTCTTTTTTTTTAATCTTCTTTCCAAGAGGATGAAATAATGAATAAGCTGCGCATCTTTTGATTTGTCCTTTGAACTTTTTTTTGATAAATAATTTATCCTTTGAACTTTTCATCCTTGAGATCCCACTTATCTGCTAACTGGGGGTTGAAAAGTTGCATGGCCCATGGTTAGCCAAATTCTCCCCATGATTATTCTTAGATGGATGACGGTGGCATGAATATGCAAGTGGTTATTGGATTAGGAGTAGTTTTTGGATTTTATTTTTTGTTTTGTGGAGATGCATTTTCTTTCTGTGTTTTCTTACTTGTAGAGGATGCCTCATCCTTGCCTCTTTTTTGATCTATTCAATAAATTCTGTTTTTGCTGATCAAAAAAAAAAAAAAAAAAAAAGTTTTGTCATTTGAATTCGGAGGTGGTTGATTGGTTTTGAATGGTATAATTTCTTCTTTTCCTGATGTTTATTGTTTTTTACTGTCCGAGGTGCATTCTTTACAGAAAGCTGTGTAGGGTACAAGCTTCAGTTCACAAGTCAAGCTCACTTATAAATGGTGTAGAATTCAATTTATTTGATGAGCTTGCTAAGGCTTGGTTTGGCTTAGTAAGCCATGATTGCTTTGATGGTTTTATTTATATATTTAAGTCTTTATGTGGAATTTTATTTGTACCATTTAAGTAGGAAAAGATTGATGCTACTTTTTGCAGTGAAGCATTGTTGGAGGATAATTTAAGAGCAACCCACCACTTGCCTTGATGAGTTTGGATCATTGAATATTAAGCAAGCTGAGTCAGTTTATTATGATAACTTGTGCTAGATGAAGGTGAAGGTTCCCACTTCATCTAGACTGTAAATGAGATGAAGCCGGCCAAGTACAAGGAGGTTGAGCTTGGTTCAGTAGCATAGGAGCTAGGCTCAATCTCAGCTTAGACTTGTTTTGACAAGTAAAATTCATACAAAGCCGGTTTTTGGAGATAAGCCACTACTAATTCGATATTTCCTGGAGACGTTTCTTTGATTGACTAGAGTGCAGTTTTTGATTCTCTCTTCTTCTTCTTCTTCTTCTTCTTCTTTTTTTTTTTTTTTCACTTTTTATTTATTTTCTTACAAGATGTAGTTAAGAAGTGTAGCTTTTCTCTGCTTCTCTTTCTTTGGCTTCTTGCTTTGCACTTCAACTTTTCAATGAGAATCTTGAGGGTCCATTTGATTAAGTAAAAAATATGATGGAAAACAAAAGTGATAGATAGTGAAGTGAAAGAAAAGGTGAAAGGAAAATTTATTTTCTCATTTGCATTTGGTTTAATTTTTTGTGAGAAAGTTACAATAGTTGACTACTTTAATGAGAGAAAAAAGTGACTGTATTTTTTTGTAAGAATCTAGAAGCAAAGTTGCCATTCTGGTGTGGGTTGTATAAGATATTTAACTTTGTTGTATTTTCCACCCTTCTCCTGCTAAACAAATACATGAAATTAAATAGTTGAATTTTTGTTCTCTTTCCCCATCTTCATCCTGTTCAAACTCAGTCTGAGTGATTGTTGTTTCTTCAGCAGTCACTTGCTTTGCTGACATCAACTGTTCGTTTGAAATTATTTTGCAGTTGTATCCTCCTAATGATTGGCTAGTGGGGTCATCCTTGCCCCCTAAATTCAGCCCAACCATTATTGAATCAACACTCAATGAGCTTACCCCAAACAATGTTAGGTGAGTTCATTGCTGCTCCGAGAAGCTCTAACTTACTATATTACGGATACATATGTTATGATTGACACTTCCTTCCCTTTATATATTTGTTTTGTCCAGGACGTACACTTAGTATCGATGATGCAAAATGTCCTTAATTTTGGCATTAGTAAACAGGCTAATGAAGTATCTGTTCAAAAACATGCTAATGAAGCATTTAGACTTCAGTTTACACAGAGCATACAAGATCACTCTGTGCATGCCTGCAATACTTGTTATACATTGCATGTTTGTTTTAGTTATTATTAGAGAGGTCCATTACATGCTATGAACAAATAACAGAGACGGGAGTTCGCAGCTCAGATAAATAAATGATTGCATGTTGTTCTTATATACCTACTTTATTGAAAAGACACATGGAAAATGCTTCATCTTCAGTTGGATCAGAAACTATCCAGAGAGTAACGTGACTAATAAAGTTTCTGATAGAATTGTTGTCTTTGCGAGTTAAATATCGTAAGTGTCAATATAGTCAATAATAAGACAATTTGCATGTCGCTGTGCATACAGGATCCAAATGCCATTGTTTCAAGTATACTCATAACATGTGGTTTGGCTGGCATAATATGAAAGCATGTTTAAGGTGAATGTTCATTTATTTCATCTAGAAATTTAGGATGCTAGGAACTATCCAGAAAGGATGGGAAAACTGAAATTTAGGCAATCAACAATGTCTTGCCTTGCTACTTGAAGGTTTGATTTCAGTAGAATATTCAAAAACTTGATTAACGTCTGCTAATTTGTCATTGGATTTTACAGTAATTATGGGTATTGTGAGTGCTCAATTCATCTTTCCCTCCTCTCCGTTTAGTACATAGCTAGTGTATTTACTGGTAAAACTTCATTAGTACACTTGCCCAAATGGAAGGTAATGATATTGAGGACATTTCTTTCACTTGGCAATTTTGATGTTGAATAGATGTTTAGACAATAATGAATACTTGTTGACTATGCTCCTATGTCCATTCTTGCCCAACAATTGTTGGGACACTTGCAAAAGTGTTCACCTTTATTGACTCAAGTACGTGCAGTAGTCCAAGGGCATTACTCCTCCTTGTCAAAGAATTTTTATATGGTTATTATTTTAGGTTAAGTATGCTATATAAGTGAATTCACTTTCATTATTGTACATCACATTCCATCCCACATTGTCTAGGTAGGAGAAGTTCCTGGGCTATATAAATGAGTTCATATTCCTTCCAAGTAACAACATGCTTTAAACCCTTGAGGGCCTAGCTCAAAGTGAACAATTGTTATGATTTGAGATGGGTGTTATAGTAGCAGAAGCTGTTAGAATATTTCCTTATTTAGATTAGATTGTGATTGTGATTGATTGATTGTGATTCCTTAATCAGTCAGTCAATCAATCAATATAAAAGGTGATTCCTTAATCATTGCCTTAGGGCTTCCTTTTGTAATAGTTGATTGATTAATATAAAAGGTGATGATTTCATAATCATCACTCAAGCTTTGTATTCTCTTAAATTATATGGTAGCCAAAACCCTAAAAACCGTCACTCACACAGCCGCTACCACCAACCAGCCATCACCTATCACCACCCATCCTGTATCGTTGGTCCCTGAGTCTCTGTCGGAACCAACCAAGGTCCCATATAGCTGTTTCGACTTCAGCCGAATGCCCCTCTGGCCTAGTTGACCCTCGTGAGGGTTGTCCTAGCCTCTCTTTATGTATTTTGGCTCCTGTAGATGAGTGTTTGTGGGTTGCCCATCTTTTGTTGCCTCTGAGTCTCTGTGGGAACCAGCCAAGGTCCCACAGAGCTGTTTCGACTTCAGCCGAAGGCTCCTCTGGCCTAGTCGACCCTTGTGAGGGTTGTCCTAGCCTCTCTTTATGTATTTCGGCTCCTGTGGATGAGTGTTTGTGGGTTGCCCATCTTCTGTTGCCTCAAGTTTCTTTCCCTCTACCTATGTTACACGGATTCTTTGGAATTTCGAAGGTACCTGTGTCGAGACAACACGGGTACGGGTGCGGGATACGGCTTCTTAGAAACGGATACGGCAGAAGAATCGAAAGAGAAGAGAGCAAGGGGAGAACCTGGCCTTCGACTTCAATCGGTTGCAGATCATCGATCGATCTGCGAAGCTTGATCTGCGAAGTCGATGTACTGTGATTCGTCGTCTTCCCCTTTGATCTCGATCTCGGACTCTCTTCGTCGTCTTCCCCTTCCGTCGTCTCTGCGAAGTCATTGCTCTACCAACCAATTTTCTAGGTCTTCCCCTTCCGTCGTCTCTGCGAAGCTAACACAATTTTTATTTCTATAGGTCTCTGACTTTTCTTTTTAATATAATTTGAATTATATATAATATAAATTATATTAATATAATATTATTCATATTATATAATATTATTTATTCAAAAAAATATTATATAATATAATATATCATAAATAACATAACTTCTATGTCTAAAATTAAAATAATTTATTTTATCATATATAATATAATTTATTTTATGTCTAAAATAATGTTTATAATTTTTATTCATTATTTATTTGTTATTTTTTTTAATAAAATTTGTTATTCCTTAAACTTTTTAAACTCATCTTCATATAATAAATATATTTAAAAATAACTATTTAACGTATCTCCGTATCCGTATCCGTATCCTAATTTGGATCCGTATCCACGTATTTTTAATTTTTAATTTTAAAGTGTCCGACCCTTAGATGCACACCCGTACCCGATATCCGCACTCGAGTCCGTATAACGTAGATTACTGTTAGGAATCTCTCTCTCTCTCTCTCTCTCTCTCTCTCTCTCTCTCTCTCTTTTGATAAATACTATTAGGAATCTCTTTCTTTTGTTTCTTGATTGATTTGCCGGAAGAATTTAGCTTATGGGTTGATGTATAGTTTGGCCTTTTTCCCTCTTATGTAATTTTTGCCCGGGATTTCTCCTTGTGTCTCGTTCTGGATTTTATCTACCGGGAAGAGGAAAATTCTCCTTCATTATTCCCCCTTGAGATACAACATGAACAAAATAAAGTTGGTTGTCTTAAGGCTGGTCATGTTGAATTCTCAGACTATTTAATCTTGGATTAGAAAACTTAGGCTGTCATTGATTTAGTAGTATTGGAGGGCCAACATCAATCATTATATTCTCCTATGTGTTGGAGGGCTAACAAGAATTTGAATCAAATGGAAATTGATTGGATGGGATTTTGGTGTGCTGAGAAGTTGATGTATAAATGCATAGGAGGACTAGCTCCAACCTTCAAAATCACAATTGAAGAAATAATACCTATTGGGAGCAAATATCAATCATTTTATTCCTCCTTTGTGTCTGCTTAGCAAAATCATAGAAGAAATAATAATACATATTGGGAGCAACTAGAATGGAAAGAACCCTCCTTGTGTGACTTGACTGCTTAGCAAAATCATAGAAGAAAAAATACATATGAAAGCAAGTCAAATCCAAACAAAAGTATAAAGAAAACAATATATCCAATTTTTTATAGGAAAACTTTTGACTTGAAGGATAGCTAAGGGACAAGCTTGAAAGAAAAAATCTTCCATTGTATGAAAATTGTGAGTTTTCAATCAACTTTGTTTCCATCTATTAAAAAACTGAGATCTCAAGTGGAAGCAGACACCCAATCTATTAAAAAACTGAGATCTCAAGTGGAAGCAGACACCCAATCTCTAGGGATTTTCATGGCTCGAGCAGTGGCCAACGATTTTGCAAAGTCTAAGGTGGTTTTAACTTGGATTTTGGATGGGATTGGTCTTCAAGTCATCTCATTTATAAATACTCGTTCCATCCCCAGCTGTTTGTCAATTTTCAGCATTCATGCCTTTTAGTAGGGTCAATAAATAATGTATTTTTTTCCCTACAAATTGAAAGAAAGAATAAATAAAAAAACATAGATGATTTTTTTGGGATGTTTGGAATAGTTAAAATGGACCAGCAATTTCGTATGGGAGGAGAATTAAACTAGTTGTAACCAAAATAAATTTGTCAAATAAGAGAAGCATCCATATTCGCTTGCACTATCAATAGATTAATATGCGTTTTACATCACTTTAATACATTTCAAGTTTGTTTTGGTGATTTCCTAGTCAATGGTGGATCGCGTTTAATTTGTGGTGAATTCACAGAGTATCATGGATGCTTGATACTCTACCAACCATTCAGGAACAAACATCACCGATTTCTAGTGGTATAAGAAACACGCTAACAAGTTTTAGGATTCAACACCTCGGGCATATGAACTGGGTTAGGGTTGGGTTGTTTCTTTTTTTTTTTTTTTTTCCCTTACTAATGGTGAATTGGTTGGCTACGGGGTCCTGTGGTTTTTGTCCATTTTGATTTTCAACAGGAAGAAGCAAAAAAGAAAAGAAAAAGGGAATCCTTTTGTGTGTCTAATTGATTATTATATTGATTGCAGAATTGATTGGCATAAAGCAAATTTGTACTGGTTTAATTGAATAAAATGAACAATTCATAATCTTTGTCATGTTATGTTATCAATCCTAAGCAAATTCTTTTTCATTTTGAGGGCTAAATCTCCTCTAGACCTTTTTCAAGTGCCAAACAACATTTTAAGTGTGAAGCATTAGCACTTTATCTGAATCACTAGATCTTTAGCATTGTCAAATTAATTTTTTATTTGAAATGTTACTGCAATAGTCGTTTGACCAAAAGATGTGAAATAAAACCCTGTTTATAGATGAGGGCTTATTAGGGTTATATTTTAAGCCTGGCTAAGAAAGATTTATACAAGTCAACTAAAATTTGGGATATACGTAGATCATGGGATATACGTAGATTTTGATCCCTAGGAATGGCACTGGATAGTTACCAAAAAGCATGACATTTTGCATTTCAACTGCAGTAAACTTTCACCAGAGTAAATGTTCCCATAGAGTGGCTGCGATGATTTTTTCCACGGCGAAGCATGGTTGGTATTAAGGGCGATACATGTTAGATTAGCACAATGTAAGAATGGAGTGTCCGTGTCGTGTCCGTGTCCGTGCTACATTTTGCCTCTGTCAGATGGCGTGTTTTATGCCAAAGTTTGTGTTAAGAGTTGTTGGACTCCAGTTGCTGGTCTAGAGTGAGCAAGTGAGGATGTAGTTTAAGAAGTGTGTCCTTAATGCCTCTTTTGTTGTCTATGGAAGGAGAGGTATAGGACTTCATTTCAAGGAGTGAGGTGTTTGTGACCATGGAAGCATTTTTTTCCCTTCTTTTAAGCAATTTATTTGTGTGGCCTATAGGGGTTTGCTGCAATCATTGGACTTTTTTGGTCAATTCTAAAGATATTTTTTGTGTGTCATTTTTGCTTCTCTGCATGTACTCCGGTTTGCACCCTGTTGAAGCTCTTTTGGATTTTTCTTATTTACAAAACTATGTATATTTTTTGTTGGCTCTTCATGAGACTCATTGCCTTTTACGATTTTCAATAAAAAATGATCTTCTTAAAGTTGTAGATTGCTGTTTATTCTTCCATCCTTGGTCCATGCAAGGTAATACGGGACATTGGGACGTATATCACCTAAGTATGCATCTCTAAAAGTTCCCAACATGGTTTATTCAACAGGGAATGATCTCACAAGGTTGGATCTTCCTGTTTAAATTAAACTACGTAAAAATGTTTTTACTTCTCTTGTCACCCTGTTCAAACTGCGTAAAAATGTTTTTACTACTCTTATCACTCCTTTCGTTTTTGAGAGACACAACTAGTTGTTTTCTGAAAGTCAACATTGTAGATCCATTATAATTTGAATTGAGATTTTTTGGCATGGCAGTAAATGCAGTAGTTTTGACTATTAAGTTTCATACATTGTCAGTCTTGTACTCTTGTTATGTTCTTTCGAGGCTGGCTATTATTTGGGATCAAATATTTATGCATCAAGTGGCATACCATGTCCATTGAAGGTATGCAAGGAACTAGTTATGTCCTAAGGCATAAACATTTTTTCATTAAAAGGAAGGCCATAAACATAAGATTAGTGCGAATGTTGCTGCTAACTATAACATGTGTTTTGATTCATTCCAATATAGGAAGTGAATGCTTGGTAATAATGTATAAACTTGTTTCTAGATGATAGAATTTCCTGATCATTATCTTTGTTAGTAATTGATGCATATCTACTTATTTTTCATTTTACGTTAGAATTGCAAGCTGGATTCATATGTTCGTTATTAATCTGTTATCCAATTATTTATTTTGCAGAAAGCAATCTGCAAGGACCCAACTGATTCAAAGGTTAGTATTGAACTACTCCTCTTCATGTATCATTCGTTAATGTGTTAATTTTTTTAGAACTTTTTTTTTTTGAGTCTATAATCTATATTTTCTTTCTGAAGGCACTAGGGGAAGAAAAGGAGATAAAATATTGAATTTTATTTAATATATATCTATATTTATTTATTTTCTAAAAAATGGAGAGTTGTTTCAACAATGACGTAATAGTCATATAAGCACTGTTGACTGGAAGTTGTTTTCTCAGACGTCAATAATATGAATCTTATGATTCCAACGTTTATTGTAATCCTTTTCCTACATCCTATGTTTGAGTTGTTAGTTGGATGATATGTGGTTGTGCTCATTAATTGGGAGGGTCATGTCCTGTTGGAGTTCATGTTGCTGTAGTTGTGCAGACTGAAAGGCTAGCATTGTGTTTCATTCTTCAGGGAAAACAAATTTTTTTGCAATATGGTGTTTGTATTGGACATGAATGCCATTTTTCTTCTTCGTCTTCTTCTTTTATCAAGGTGGTTGTGTTCAACACCATTTTGTAATGGATATTGACATGCCATTGTATCCTTGATATGTGTTTCACGTTGCAGTATTTATCGCATTCTAACATCTCACGTACGTAGATGCCTAAACCTGAGGCCTAGGTTTAATTATAGACCAATAGGCATAGTCAAAATTTCATATGTGGTGGTGTAGTATGTTTGTTCCTTAGGATTGATTGACATTTGTCATAGATTGGATATATTGATGATTCTAGTTTCCTACAATCTATAATACACTATGCTGAATGTTTTCTTTTCTTCTGCTTTTCTTATATATCTGATGTAGGAAGTTCCACCGCTCGATGTACCAGAACTTTTGGCATTGTTAGTTAGGCAATCTGGGCCATTCTTGGATCAATTTGGTGTTAGAAGAGGTAAGCAATTCTCTTGAGTTTTGATTTTGATTTTATAATGAAGTGATCAATAATATTTTGAACTTTATATTGATAAAATAAAGGTATATATATATATTTATATATAGAAATACACATAGTTTAGTTCCTATTAATGGGGGTTCTAGGCACAGAGCTGACCTTTAATCATTATGTACAAAGTAGCTGCCTTGTATTCACACTCACTACTTCAAGGTTATTAGGCCTGAATTTAAAACCACTAAACCAATCGTCCCCTTTAAAGTACACCCACTTCAGTCCCAATTAATGGAATATGTATATATGTTTGTCACGATAATTTGTATTGAGGATGATTGATGTAGTTTCATATATGTCATGTGACAAAATCTTTGCTTCACAACTTTAGATGGTCCTTTAGATAAGCTTTACTACACCAATTGAAACTAGTTTGCAATTCTTAGGCAGAAGTAAAATTCAGGACTGCAGCCTTATGTAATACAGATGCCTTACAATTGAAGTTATCAGAAATGTGCTACAAATTTAAACACCAGAACTACATTACAAAATGGTTTTTTTCTTTATCAATGTATGATTGTCTGCTTTTTGCTATATTCTAGAACTATCTGATGCTTTAAGAAAATTAACGATGTGGATTTGGTATATAGAAAGATTCAGGGGAATAACTGACCTGTTGGTTCCCCTTATTTAGATGGTTGGGTTATGTGAGTTCATAGGTATTAGATAAGCAGGCAACAAGTATCAAAACTTGAATTTTTTTATCTAGAATTGTCTTTGAGGGTCCGTTTGGGGTTTGCTAGACCTATTTGAAGGTGCTTATTTAGGTACACTGACAAAATCAGCTGGGAATGTGTTAGGCAAAGGTTGTTTAAAAAGTGCTACAATTGGGTCACATATAGAATTATAACTTTTGCCAGGGGCCAAGTTTTAAAGTTAATATACTACAATGCAAGTTTTTTTTTTAATTTTTTTTTGTTGATAAATTCTTTTTTTGTTGTTGATAAATTCAATGCAAGTATCAGTGGGCCCAAAACAACCAATAAGCTAAGAGGCATGATTGGATGTTTTTCTGAAAAAAGCTAACTTTTTGTTTAATTTGAAGTAGATCCACTTTAACCAAATGCCACAAATGGAGTTATCTTGGTTCTAGTGTGGTTTGACTTGGAAAATTTTAAATTGTTCCAATTTTAAATTGTTCCACATGCTATTTGTAATATTTGGTTTATTTTCAAGGAATAGTTCCATGGTTTATAGCATATAATCTCTATCACTTAATTATTGACAAAAATGTTAGGACAACTAACAAGCGTACCAACTAGACAAAATATTTGGTGAATCCCATACCAAGTGGTGGGACCTATGTACAAGCGCTCTGTTGGTATTTTTTTTTTTTAAAGTATTTCTAGCATTTTGGTATTATTGATAGTTCAGATGTTTCTTATACTCCAATGTACTGAACTCAGACTAATCATGGTTACTTGGCAACATGGTTCCTCTTGCGTATGGTTGTTCTTAGTGTACACACACACACACACATATATATATATATATATACATATATATTTTTTTCAATTTTAGAATAACTATGTCCTTTCTCATGGTCTCAATTCTCATTTTTTTTTTTTTTTTTTTTGTGGGTGTTTTTCTTCTGTCTTTGAGGCACCTATAACTTAGTTTCTGTTATTCCTTCTTGACAATATTTTTTGCCTTCGTTGCTACTCTTAAACCATCCTGTGCTCCTTCACCTCATATTGTCTATGCTTCATGCTACTTGTAGCTCTAGAGAAATGTAGCACCTCATATTGTCTATGCTTCGTGCTACTTGTAGCTTTAGAGAAATGTAGTCATTTCTTATTGTTGTGCCCCCCTCCTGTCTGTGTCTGTGTCTGTGTCTATATCCTCATTTTTACATTTGCCTTTTATTGTCATCCAACATTTTGTACGGTATACCATATGCCATGCAGCCGTCTTATGGAGATTTTCCAGGGAATACCTCAAACACCTTGCGAAGGACCAATAGAAGTTGTGAAAACTTACGGAACTAGCACGGGACTCCCGGTTTGAAAACTAAGACAAAAAAGACACCTTTTTCACACTAAAGCTTGAAAATAGTCCATTAGGGGCCAAAATCGTGTAACAGTTACGAGAAGGCCCAGGGAATATCTCAAACACCTTGGGAAGGACCAATGTAAGTTGTGGAAACTTATGGAACTGGCACGAGATTCCGGTTTGAAAACTTAGTCAAAAAATGCAATTTTTTCACACTTAAGGTTGAAAATAGGCCATCGGAGGCTAAAATCGTGTAACAGTCATGAGAAGGCCCGGGGAACACCTCAAAGGAACTAGCACGGGACTCCCGATTTGAAAAATAAGTCCAAAAAGGCAATTTTCTCAAACTTAATTGTGAAAATAGGCCATCGCGGGCCAAAATCGTGTAACAGTCACGACAAGGCCCAAGGAACACATCAAACAACTCGGGAGGCACCAATGTAAGTTGTGGAAACTTATGGAACTAGCACGAGACTTCCGGTTTGAAAACTAAGTCGAAAAAGACACTTTTGTCATACTTAAGCTTGAAAATAGGCCATCGGGTGCCAAAATCGTGTAACAGTCATGAGAAGGCCCATTGAACGCCTTGAACACCTTGGGAGGGACCAATGTAAGTTGTGAAAACTTACAGAACTAGCACGGGACTTCCGGTTTGAAAACAATGCAGCAATCACGAGAATGTCCAAGGAATACCTCAAACACCACAGGAGAGACCATTGTAAGTTGTGGAAACTTACGGAACTTCAACGGGACTCCCGACTTGAAAACGAAGCCAAAAAAAGCACTTTTTTTCACACTTAATCCTGAAAATAGGCCACCGAGGGCCAAAATTGTGTAAAAGTCACGAGAAGGCCCGGGGAACACCTCACACCTCGAGAGCGACCAATGTAAGTTGTGGGAACTCACCGAACTAGCATAGGGCTCCCGGTTTGAAAACTATGTCGGAAAAGTCACTTTTTTCACACTTAAGCTTAAAAATAGGACATGGAGAGCCAAAATCGTGTAACAGTCACGGGAAGGCCCAAGAAACGCATCAAACACCTCGGGAAGGACCAATAGAAGTTGTGGAAACTTACGGAACTAGCACGGGACTTCCGGTTTGAAATCTAAGTAAAAAAAATGCACTTTTTTTCACACTTAGGCTTGAAAATAGACCATCAGTGGCCAAATTCGTGTAACAGTCACGAGAAGGCCCAAGCAACACCTCAAACACCTCGGGGGGGACCAATGCAGGTTGTGAAAATTTACGGAACTTGCACGGGACTCCTCGTTTCAAAACTAAGTCAAAAATTATGATTTTTTCACACTTAATCTTGAAAATAGGCCATCAGGGGCCAAAATTGTGTAACAGTCACGAGAACCCTAGCGAAACCCCTCAAACACCTCAAGAGGGACGAATATAAGTGGTAGAAATTTACAGAACCAGCACGGGAGTCCCGGTTTGAAAACTAAGTGGAAAAATACACTTTTTTCATACTTAAGTTCGAAAATAGGCCATCAGGGGGCCAAAATCGCGTAACGGTCACGAGAAGGCGTGGGGAACACGTCAAACACCTCGGTAGGGACCAATGTAAGTTGTGCAAACTTACGGAACTAGTACAGGACTCCCGGTTTGAAAACTAAGTCAAAAAATGCATTTTTTTCACACTTAAGGTTAAAAATAAGCCATCGGGGGCCAAAATCGTGTAGCATTCAGTAGAACACGCGGGGAACACCTTGGGAGGGATCAATGTATGTTATTGAAACTTACAGAACTAGCACGGGACTGCCGGTTTGAAAACTAAGCCGAAAAGGGCACGTTTCTCACACTTAAGCTTGAAAATTGGCCATCAGGGGGCCAAAATCATGTAATAGTCACGAGAAGGCCCATGGAACACATCAAACAACTTGGGAGGGACCAATGTAAGTTGTGGAAACTTACGGAACTAGCACGGGACTTCCGGTTTGAAAACTAATTTGAAAAAGACATTTTTATCACACTTAAGCTACAAAATAGGCCATCGGTGACCAAAATCGTGTAACAGTCACGAGTAGGCCCGTGGAACTCCTCAAACACCTCGGGAGGAACCGATGTAAGTTGAGAAAACTTACGGAACTAGTACGAGACTCTTGGTTTGAAAACTATATCAAAAAATGCACTTTTTTCACATTTAAACTTGTAAATAGGCCATCGGGGGCCAAAAACGGGTAACTATCACGAGAAAGCCTGGGGAATACCGCAAACACCTCGAGGTGGACTAATGCAAGTTGTAAAAACTTACGGAACTTGCACGGGACTCCTGGTTTGAAAATTAAGTCAAAAAATGCACTGTTTCCCACTTAATCATGAAAATAGGCCATTAGGCGCCAAAGTTGTGTAACAATCACGAGAAAGCCCAGAGAATACCTTGAACACCTCCAGGGGGATCAATGTAAGTTGTGGAAACTTACAGAACTAGCATAGGACTACCGGTTTGAAAACTAAGCCGAAAAAGGCACTTTTTTCACACTTAAGCTTGAAAATAGGCATCGGGGGCCAAAATCGTGTAACAGTCACGAGATGGCCCAGGGAACACATCAAACACCTTAGGATGAACCAATGTAAGTTGTGGAAATTTACGAAGCTAGCACGACACTTCCAGTTTGAAAACTAAGTCGAAAAAGCCACTTTTTTCACACTTAAGCTTGAAAATAGGCCATCGGGGGCCAAAATCGTATAACAGGCGCGAAACTTTTCGGGGAACACCTCAAACACCTCTTGAGGGACCAATGTAAGTTGTGGAAAGTTACATAACAAGCATGGGACTCCCAGTTTGAAAACTAAGTCAAAAAATGCATGTTTTTCACTTAAAGCTTGAAAATAGGCCATCAGGGGCCAAATTTTTGCAACAGTCACGAGAAAGCCCGGGGAACACCTCAGACGTCTCGAAAGGGACTAATGTAAGTTTTGAAAACTTACAGAACAGGTGCAGGACTCCCGGTTTGAAAACTGAGTCGAAAAAGACACTTTTTTTCACACTTAACCTTAAAAATAGGCCCACGGGGAACGAAATCGATTAATAGTCAGGAGAAGTCCCGGGGAACACCTCAAACACCTCGGGAGGGACCAATGTAAGTTGTGGAAACTTATGAAACTGCCACGGGACTCCCCGATTTGAAAACTAAACGAAAACAAGCACTTTTTTCACACTTGAGGTTGAAAATAGGCCATCGATGGCCAAAATCGACTAACAGTCACGAGAAGGCTCGGGGAACAACTCAAACACCTCGGAGGGACCAATATAAGTTTTGGAAACTTACGGAATTACCCCGGAACTTCCGGTTTGAAAACTAAATCCATAAAGCCACTTTTCTCTCATTTAAGTTTGAAAATTGGCCATCAGGGGCCAACATCATGTAACAGTCATGAGAAGGCACAGGAAACACATCAAACACCTCGGAAGGGACAAATATAAGTTGTGGAAACTTACGAAACTAGCACGGGACTCCCGGTTTCAAAACTAAGTCAAAAGATGCATTTTTTTCACACTTAAGCTTGAGAATAGGCCATCGGGAGCCAAAATCATGTAACAGTCTCGAGTAGGTGTGGGGAACACCTCAAATACCTCAAGAGGGACCAATGTAAGTTGTGAAAACTTACAGAACTAGCACGGGACTCCCGGTTTGAAAACTAAGACAAAAAAGACACCTTTTTCACACTTAAGCTTGAAAATAGTCCATTAGGGGCCAAAATCGTGTGACAGTGACGAGAAGGCTCAGGGAATACCTGAAACACCTTGGGAAGGACCAATGTAAGTTGTGGAAACTTATGGAACTGGCACGAGATTCCGGTTTGAAAACTAAGTCAAAAAATGCAATTTTTTCACACTTAAGGTTGAAAATAGGCCATCGGAGGCTAAAATCGTGTAACAGTCATGAGAAGGCCCGGGGAACACCTCAAAGGAACTAGCACGGGACTCCCGATTTGAAAAATAAGTCCAAAAAGGCAATTTTCTGAAACTTAATTGTGAAAATAGGCCATCGCGGGCCAAAATCGTGTAACAGTCACGACAAGGCCCAAGGAACACATCAAACAACTCGGGAGGCACCAATGTAAGTTGTGGAAACTTATGGAACTAGCACGAGACTTCCGGTTTGAAAACTAAGTCGAGAAAGACACTTTTTTCGTACTTAAGTTTGAAAATAGGCCATCGGGTGCCAAAATCGTGTAACAGTCACAAGAAGACCCAATGAACGCCTTGAACACCTTGGGAGGGACCAATGTAAGTTGTGCAAACTTACAGAACTAGCCCGGGACTTCCGGTTTGAAAACAATGCAGCAATCACGAGAATGTCCGAGGAATACCTCAAACACCTCAGGAGAGACCATTGTAAGTTGTGGAAATTTACGCAACTTCAACGGGACTCCCGACTTGAAAACGAAGCCAAAAAATGAACTTTTTTTCACACTTAATCCTGAAAATAGGCTATCGAGGGCCAAAATTGTGTAACAGTCACGAGAAGGCCCGCGGAACACCTCACACCTCGAGAGCGACCAATGTAAGTTGTGGGAACTCACCGAACTAGCATGGGGCTCCCGGTTTGAAAACTATGTCGGAAAAGTCACTTTTTTCACACGTAAGCTTAAAAATAGGACATGGGGAGCCAAAATCGTGTAACAGTCACGGGAAGGCCTAGGAAACGCATCAAACACCTCGGGAAGGACCAATAGAAGTTGTGGAAACTTTCGGAACTAGCACGGGACTTCCGGTTTGAAATCTAAGTCAAAAAAATGCATTTTTTTTCACACTTAGGCTTGAAAATAGACCATCAATAGCCAAATTCGTGTAACAGTCACGAGAAGGCCCAAGCAACACCTCAAACACCTCGGGGGGGACCAATGCAGGTTGTGAAAATTTACGGAACTTGCACGGGACTCGCCGTTTCAAAACGAAGTCAAAAATTGCGCTTTTTTCACACTTAATCTTGAAAATAGGCCATCAGGATCCAAAATTGTGTAACAGTCACGAGAACCCTAGCGAAACCCCTCAAACACCTCAAGAGGGACGAATATAAGTGGTAGAAATTTACAGAACCAGCACGGGAGTCCCTGTTTGAAAACTAAGTGGAAAAAGCCACTTTTTTCAAACTTAAGTTCGAAAATAGGCCATCAGGGGGCCAAAATCGCGTAACGGTCACGAGAAGGTGTGTGGAACACGTCAAACACCTCGGTAGGGACCAATGTAAGTTGTGCAAACTTAAGGAACTGGCACAGGACTCCCGGTTTGAAAACTAGGTCAAAAAATGCACTTTTTTCACACTTAAGGTTAAAAATAAGCCATCGGGGGCCAAAATCGTGTAGCATTCAGTAGAACACGCGGGGAACACCTTGGGAGGGATCAATGTATGTTATTGAAACTTACAGAACTAGCACGGGACTGCCGGCTTGAAAATTAAGCCGAAAAAGGCACGTTTCTCACACTTAAGCTTGAAAATTGGCCATTAGGGGGCCAAAATCGTGTAATAGTCACGAGAAGGCCCATGGAACACGTCAAACAACTTGGGAGGGACCAATGTAAGTTGTGGAAACTTACGGAACTAGCACGGGACTTCCGGTTTGAAAACTAATTTGAAAAAGACATTTTTCTCACACTTAAGCTACAAAATAGGCCATTGGGGACCAAAATCGTGTAACAGTCACGAGTAGGCTCGTGGAACACCTCAAACACCTCGGGAGGGACCGATGTAAGTTGAGAAAACTTACGGAACTAGTACGGGACTCCTGGTTTGAAAACTATATCAAAAAATGCACTTTTTTTCACATTTAAGCTTGTAAATAGGCCATCGGGGGCCAAAATCGAGTAACTATCACGAGAAGGCCGGGGAACACCGCAAACACCTCGGGATGGACTAATGCAAGGTGTGAAAGCTTATGGAACTTGCACGGGACTCCTGGTTTGAAAATTAAGTCAAAAAATGCACTGTTTCCCACTTAATCATGAAAATAGGCCATTGGGCGCCAAAGTTGTGTAACAATCACGAGAAAGCCCAGAGAATACCTTGAACACCTCCAGGGGGACCAATGTACGTTGTGGAAACTTACAGAACTAGCACAGGACTACCGATTTGAAAACTAAGTCGAAAAAGGCACTTTTTTCACACTTAAGCTTGAAAATAGGCATCGGGGGCCAAAATCGTGTAACAGTCACGAGATGGCCCAGGGAACACATCAAACACCTTAGGACGAATCAATGTAAGTTGTGGAAATTTACGGAACTAGCACGACACTTCCGGTTTGAAAACTAAGTCGAAAAAGCCACTTTTTTCACACTTAAGCTTGAAAATAGGCCATCGGGGGCCAAAATCGTATAACAGGCGCGAGACTTTCCGGGGAACACCTTAAACACCTCTAGAGGGACCAATGTAAGTTGTGGAATGTTACAGAACAAACATGGGACTCCTAGTTTGAAAACTAAGTCAAAAAAAGCATGTTTTTCACTTAAAACTTGAAAATAGGCCATCGGGGGCCAAATTTTTGTAACAGTCACGAGAAGGCCCGGGGAACACCTCAGACGCCTCGAGAGGGACTAATGTAAGTTTTGGAAACTTACAGAACAGGCGCTGGACTCCCGGTTTGAAAACTGAGTCGAAAAAGACACTTTTTTTCACACTTAACCTTGAAAATAGGCCATCGGGGAACGAAATCGATTAACAGCCAGGAGAAGTCCCGGGGAACACCTCAAACACCTCGGGAGAGACCAATGTAAGTTATCGAAACTTATGAAACTGCCACGGGACTCCCCGATTTGAAAACTAAACGAAAACAAGCACTTTTTTCACACTTAAGGTTGAAAATAGGCCATCGATGGCCAAAATCGACTAACAGTCACGAGAAGGCGTAGGGAACACGTCAAAACCCTCGGTAGGGACCAATGTAAGTTGTGCAAACTTACGGTACTGGCACAGGACTCCCGGTTTGAAAACTAAGTCAAAAAATGCACTTTTTTCACACTTAAGGTTAAAAATAAGCCCAACACCTCAAACACCTCGGGAGGGACCAGTCTAAGTTTTGGGAACTTACAGAATTACCCCAGAACTTCCGGTTTGAAAACTAAGTCCAAAAAGTCACTTTTCTCGCATTTAAGCTTGAAAATTGGCCATCAGGGGCCAACATCATGTAACAGTCATGAGAAGGCACAGGAAACACATCAAACACCTCAGAAGGGACCAATGTAAGTTGTGGAAATTTACGAAACTAGCACGGGACTCCTGGTTTCAAAACTAAGTCAAAAGATGCATTTTTTTCACACTTAAGCTTGAGAATAGGCCATCGGGAGCCAAAATCGTGTAACAGTCTCGAGTAGGTGTGGGGAACACCTCAAATACCTCAAGAGGGACCAATGTAAGTTGTGGAAACTTACAGAACTAGCACGGGACTCCCGGTTTGAAAACTAAGACAAAAAAGACACATTTTTCACACTTAAGCTTGGAAATAGTCCATTAGGGGCCAAAATCGTGTAACAGTCACGAGAAGGCCCAGGGAATACCTCAAACACCTTGGGAAGGACCAATGTAAGTTGTGGAAACTTATGGAACTGGCACGAGATTCCGGTTTGAAAACTAAGTCAAAAAATGCAATTTTTTCACACTTAAGTTTGAAAATAGGCCATCGGAGGCTAAAATCGTGTAACAGTCATGAGAAGGCCCGGGGAACACCTCAAAGGAACTAGCGTGGGACTCCCGATTTGAAAAATAAGTCCAAAATGGCAATTTTCTCAACCTTAATTGTGAAAATAGGCCATCGCGGGCCAAAATCGTGTAACAGTCACGACAAGGCCCAGGGAACACATCAAACAACTCGGGAGGCACCGATGTAAGTTGTGGAAACTTATGGAACTAGCACGAGACTTCCGGTTTGAAAACTAAGTCGAGAAAGACACTTTTTTCATACTTGAGCTTGAAAATATGCCATCGGGTGCCAAAATCGTGTAACAGTCACGAGAAGGCCCAATGAACGCCTTGAACACCTTGGGAGGGACCAATGTAAGTTGTGAAAACTTACAAAACTAGCGCGGGACTTCCAGTTTGAAAACAATGTGGCAATCACGAGAATGTCCGAGGAATACCTCAAACACCTCAGGAGAGACCATTGTAAGTTGTGGAAACTTACGGAACTTCAACGGGACTCCCGACTTGAAAACGAAGCCAAAAAATGCACTTTTTTTCACACTTAATCCTGAAAGTAGGCTATCGAGGGCCAAAATTGTGTAACAGTCACGAGAAGGCCCGCGGAACACCTCACACCTCGAGAGCGACCAATGTAAGTTGTGGGAACTCACCGAACTAGCATGGGGCTCCCGGTTTGAAAACTATGTCGGAAAGTCACTTTTTTCACACTTAAGCTTAAAAATAGGACATCGGGAGCCAAAATCGTGTAACAGTCACGGGAAGGCCCAGGAAACGCATCAAACACCTCAGGAAGGACCAATAGAAGTTGTGGAAACTTACGGAACTAGCACGGGACTTCCGGTTTGAAATCTAAGTCAAAAAAATGCACTTTTTTTCACACTTAGGCTTGAAAATAGACCATCAGTGGCCAAATTCGTGTAACAGTCACGAGAAGGCCCAAGCAACACCTCAAACACCTCGGGGGGGACCAATGCAGGTTGTGAAAATTTACGGAACTTGCACGGGACTCCTCGTTTCAAAACTAAGTCAAAAATTGCACTTTTTTCACACTTAATCTTGAAAATAGGCCATCAGGGGCCAAAATTGTGTAACAGTCACGAGAACCCTAGCGAAACCCCTCAAACACCTCAAGAGGGACGAATATAAGTGGTAGAAATTTACAGAACTAGCACGGGAGTCCCGGTTTGAAAACTAAGTGGAAAAAGACACTTTTTTCAAACTTAAGTTCGAAAATAGGCCATCAGGGGGCCAAAATCGCGTAACGGTCACGAGAAGGCGTGGGGAACACGTCAAACACCTCGGTAGGGACCAATGTAAGTTGTGCAAACTTACGGAACTGGCAGAGGACTCTCGGTTTGAAAACTAAGTCAAAAAATGCACTTTTTTCACACTTAAGGTTAAAAATAAGCCATCGGGGGCCAAAATCGTGTAGCATTCAGTAGAACACCCGGGGAACACCTTGGGAGGGATTAATTTATGTTATTGAAACTTACAGAACTAGCACGGGACTGCCAGTTTGAAAACTAAGCCGAAAAAGGCACGTTTCTCACACTTAAGCTTGGAAATTGGCCATCAGGGGGCCAAAATCGTGTAATAGTCACGAGAAGGCCCATGGAACACATCAAACAACTTGGGAGGGACCAATGTAAGTTGTGGAAACTTACGGAACTAGCACGGGACTTCCGGTTTGAAAACTAATTTGAAAAAGACATTTTTCTCACACTTAAGCTACAAAATAGGCCATCGGGGACCAAAATCGTGTAACAGTCACGAGTAGGCCCGTGGAACACCTCAAACACCTCGGGAGGGAGCGATGTAAGTTGAGAAAACTTACGGAACTAGTACGGGACTCCTGGTTTGAAAACTATATCAAAAAATGCACTTTTTTCCACATTTAAGCTTGTAAATAGGCCATCGGGGGCCAAAATCGGGTAGCTATCACGAGAAGGCCCGGGGAACACCGCAAACACCTCGGGATGGACTAATGCAAGTTGTGAAAACTTACGGAACTTGCACAGGACTCCTGGTTTGAAAATTAAGTCAAAAAATGCACTGTTTCCCACTTAATCATGAAAATAGGCCATTGGGCGCCAAAGTTGTGTAACAATCACGAGAAAGCCCAGAGAATACCTTGAACACCTCCAGGGGGACCAATGTACGTTGTGGAAACTTACAGAACTAGCACAGGACTACCGGTTTGAAAACTAAGTCGAAAAAGGCACTTTTTTCACACTTAAGCTTGAAAATAGGCATCGGGGGCCAAAATCGTGTAACAGTCACGAGATGGCCCGGGGAACACATCAAACACCTTAGGACGGACCAATGTAAGTTGTGGAAATTTGCGGAACTAGAAAAACACTTCCGGTTTGAAAACTATGTCGAAAAAGCCACTTTTTTCACACTTAAGCTTGAAAATAGGCCATCGGGGGCCAAAATCGTATAACAGGCGCGAGACTTTCCGGGGAACACCTCAAACACCTCTAGAGGGACCAATGTAAGTTGTGGAAAGTTACAGAACAAGCATGGGACTCCCAGTTTGAAAACTAAGTCAACAAATGCATGTTTTTCACTTAAAGCTTGAAAATAGGCCATCGGGGGCCAAATTTTTGTAACAGTCACGAGAAGGCCCGGGGAACACCTCAGACGCCTCGAGAGGGACTAAAGTAAGTTTTGAAAACTTACAGAACAGGCGCAGGACTCCCTGTTTGAAAACTGAGTCGAAAAAGACACTTTTTTTCACACTTAACCTTGAAAATACGCCATCGGGGAACGAAATCGATTAATAGTCAGGAGAAGTCCCGGGGAACACCTCAAACACCTCGGGAGAGACCAATGTAAGTTGTGGAAACTTATGAAACTGCCACGGGACTCCCCGATTTGAAAACTAAACCAAAACAAGCACTTTTTTCACACTTAAGGTTGAAAATAGGCCATCGATGGCCAAAATCGATTAACAGTCACGAGAAGGCCCAGGGAATACCTCAAACACCTTGGGAAGGACCAATGTAAGTTGTGGAAACTTATGGAACTGGCACGAGATTCCGGTTTGAAAACTAAGTCAATAAATGCAATTTTTTCACACTTAAGTTTGAACATAGGCCATCGGAGGCTAAAATCGTGTAACAGTCATGAGAAGGCCCGGGGAACATCTCAAAGGAACTAGCACGGGACTCCCGATTTGAAAAATAAGTCCAAAAAGGCAATTTTCTCAACCTTAATTGTGAAAATAGGCCATCGCGGGCCAAAATCGTGTAACAGGCACGACAAGGCCCAAGGAACACATCAAACAACTCGGGAGGCACCAATGTAAGTTGTGGAAACTTATGGAACTAGCACGAGACTTCCGGTTCGAAAACTAAGTCGAGAAAGACACTTTTTTCATACTTAAACTTGAAAATAGGCCATCGGGTGCCATAATCGTGTAACAGTCACGAGAAAGCCCAATGAACGCCTTGAACACCTTGGGAGGGACCAATATAAGTTGTGAAAACTTACAGAACTAGCACGGGACTTCCAGTTTGAAAACAATGTAGCAATCACGAGAATGTCCGAGGAATACCTCAAACACCTCAGGAGAGACCATTGTAAGTTGTGGAAACTTACAGAACTTCAACGGGACTCCCGACTTGAAAACGAAGCCAAAAAATGCACTTTTTTCACACTTAATCCTGAAAATAGGCCATCGAGGGCCAAAATTGTGTAACAGTCACGAGAAGGTCCGGGGAACACCTCACACCTCGAGAGCGACCAATGCAAGTTGTGGGAACTTACCGAACTAGCATGGGGCTTCCGGTTTGAAAACTATGTCGGAAAAGTCACTTTTTTCACACTTAAGCTTAAAAATAGGACATCGGGAGCCAAAATCGTGTAACAGTCACGGGAAGGCCCAGGAAATGCATCAAACACCTCAGGAAGGACCAATAGAAGTTGTGGAAACTTACGGAACTAGTACGGGACTTCCGGTTTGAAATCTAAGTCAAAAAAATGCACTTTTTTTCACACTTAGGCTTGAAAATAGACCATCAGTGGCCAAATTCGTGTAACAGTCACGAGAAAGCCCAAGCAACATCTCAAACACCTCGGGGGGGACCAATGCAGGTTGTGAAAATTTACGGAACTTGCACGGGACTCCTCGTTTCAAAACCAAGTCAAAAATTGTACTTTTTTCACACTTAATCTTGAAAATAGGCCATCAGCGGCCAAAATTGTGTAACAGTCACGAGAATCCTAGCGAAACCCCTCAAACACCTCAAGAGGGGCGAATATAAGTGGTAGAAATTTACAGAACTAGCACGGGAGTCTCGGTTTGAAAACTAAGTGGAAAAAGACAGTTTTTTCAAATTTAAGTTTGAAAGTAGGCCATCAGGGGGCCAAAATCGCGTAACGGTCACGAGAAGGCGTGGGGAACACGTCAAACACCTCGGTAGGGACCAATGTAAGTTGTGCAAACTTACGGAACTGGCACAGGACTCCCGGTTTGAAAACTAAGTCAAAAAATGCACTTTTTTCACACTTAAGGTTAAAAATAAGCCATCGGGGGCCAAAATCGTGTAGCATTCAGTAGAACACCCGGGGAACACCTTGGGAGGGATTAATGTATGTTATTGAAACTTACAGAACTAGCACGGGACTGCCGGTTTGAAAACTAAGCCGAAAAAGGCACGTTTCTCACACTTAAGCTTGGAAATTGGCCATCAGGAGGCCAAAATCGTGTAATAGTCACGAGAAGGCCCATGAAACACATCAAACAACTTGGGAGGGACCAATGTAAGTTGTGGAAACTTACGGAACTAGCACGGGACTTCCGGTTTTAAAACTAATTTGAAAAAGACATTTTTCTCACACTTAAGCTACAAAATAGGCCATCGGGGACCAAAATCGTGTAACAGTCACGAGTAGGCCCGTGGAACACCTCAAACACCTCGGGAGGGAGCGATGTAAGTTGAGAAAACTTACGGAACTAGTACGGGACTCCTGGTTTGAAAACTATATCAAAAAATGTATTTCTTTTCACATTTAAGCTTGTAAATAGGCCATCGGGGGCCAAAATCGGGTAGCTATCACGAGAAGGCCCGGGGAACACCGCAAACACCTCGGGATGGACTAATTCAAGTTGTGAAAACTTACGGAACTTGCACAGGACTCCTGGTTTGAAAATTAAGTCAAAAAATGCACTGTTTCCCACTTAATCATGAAAATAAGCCATTGGGCGCCAAAGTTGTGTAACAATCACGAGAAAGCCCAGAGAATACCTTGAACACCTCTAGGGGGACCAATGTACGTTATGGAAACTTACAGAACTAGCACAGGACTAGCGGTTTGAAAACTAAGTCGGAAAATGCATTTTTTTCACACTTAAGCTTGAAAATAGACATCGTGGGCCAAAATCGTGTAACAGTCACGAGATGGCCCGAGGAACACATCAAACACCTTAGGACGGACCAATGTAAGTTGTGGAAATTTACGGAACTAGCACGACACTTCCGGTTTGAAAACTAAGTCAAAAAGCCACTTTTTTCACACTTAAGCTTGAAAATAGGCCATCGGGGGCCAAAATCGTATAACAGGCGCGAGACTTTCCGGGGAACACCTCAAACACCTCTAGAGGGACCAATGTAAGTTGTGGAAAGTTACAGAACAAGCATGGGACTCCCAGTTTGAAAACTAAGTCAAAAAATGCATGTTTTTCACTTAAAGCTTGAAAATAGGCCAACGGGGGCCAAATTTTTGTAACAGTCACGAGAAGGCCCGGGGAACACCTCAGACGCCTCGAGAGGGACTAAAGTAAGTTTTGAAAACTTACAGAATAGGCGCAGGACTCCCTGTTTGAAAACTGAGTCGAAAAAGACACTTTTTTCACACTTAACCTTGAAAATACGCCATCGGGGAACGAAATCGATTAATAGTCAGGAGAAGTCCCGGGGAACACATCAAACACCTCGGGAGAGACCAATGTAAGTTGTGGAAACTTATGAAACTGCCACGGGACTCCCCGATTTGAAAACTAAACCAAAACAAGCACTTTTTTCACACTTAAGGTTGAAAATAGGCCATCGATGGCCAAAATCGATTAACAGTCACGAGAAGGGTCGGGGAACACCTCAAACACCTTGGCAGGGACCAATATAAGTTTTGGGAACTTACGGAATTACCCCGGAACTTCGGTTTAAAAACTAAGTCCAAAAAGCCACTTTTCTCGCATTTAAGCTTGAAAATTGGCCATCAGGGGCCAACATCATGTAACAGTCATGAGAAGGCACAGGAAACACATCAAACACGTCGGAAGGGACCAATGTAAGTTGTGGAAATTTACGAAACTAGCACGGGACTCCCGGTTTCAAAACTAAGTCAAAAGATGCATTTTTTTCACACTTAAGCTTGAGAATAGGCCATCGGGAGCCAAAATCGTGTAACAGTCTCGAGTAGGTGTGGGGAACACCTCAAATACCTCAAGAGGGACCAATGTAAGTTGTGGAAACTTACAGAACTAGCACGGGACTCCCGGTTTGAAAACTAAGACAAAAAAGACACATTTTTCACACTTAAGCTTGGAAATAGTCCATTAGGGGCCAAAATCGTGTAACAGTCACGAGAAGGCCCAGGGAATACCTCAAACACCTTGGGAAGGACCAATGTAAGTTGTGGAAACTTATGGAACTGGCACGAGATTCCGGTTTGAAAACTAAGTCAAAAAATGCAATTTTTTCACACTTAAGTTTGAAAATAGGCCATCGGTGGCTAAAATCGTGTAACAGTCATGAGAAGGCCCGGGGAACACCTCAAAGGAACTAGCGTGGGACTCCCGATTTGAAAAATAAGTCCAAAATGGCAATTTTCTCAACCTTAATTGTGAAAATAGGCCATCGCGGGCCAAAATCGTGTAACAGTCACGACAAGGCCCAGGGAACACATCAAACAACTCGGGAGGCACCGATGTAAGTTGTGGAAACTTATGGAACTAGCACGAGACTTCCGGTTTGAAAACTAAATCGAGAAAGACACTTTTTTCATACTTGAGCTTGAAAATATGCCATCGGGTGCCAAAATCGTGTAACAGTCACGAGAAGGCCCAATGAACGCCTTGAACACCTTGGGAGGGACCAATGTAAGTTGTGAAAACTTACAAAACTAGCGCGGGACTTCCAGTTTGAAAACAATGTGGCAATCACGAGAATGTCCGAGGAATACCTCAAACACCTCAGGAGAGACCATTGTAAGTTGTGGAAACTTACGGAACTTCAACGGGACTCCCGACTTGAAAACGAAGCCAAAAAATGCACTTTTTTTCACACTTAATCCTGAAAGTAGGCTATCGAGGGCCAAAATTGTGTAACAGTCACGAGAAGGCCCGGAGAACACCTCACACCTCGAGAGCGACCAATGTAAGTTGTGGGAACTCACCGAACTAGCATGGGGCTCCCGGTTTGAAAACTATGTCAGAAAGTCACTTTTTTCACACTTAAGCTTAAAAATAGGACATTGGGAGCCAAAATCGTGTAACAGTCACGGGAAGGCCCAGGAAACGCATCAAACACCTCAGGAAGGACCAATAGAAGTTGTGGAAACTTACGGAACTAGCACGGGACTTCCGGTTTGAAATCTAAGTAAAAAAAATGCACTTTTTTTCACACTTAGGCTTGAAAATAGACCATCAGTGGCCAAATTCGTGTAACAGTCACGAGAAGGCCCAAGCAACACCTCAAACACCTCGGGGGGGACCAATGCAGGTTGTGAAAATTTACGGAACTTGCACGGGACTCCTCGTTTCAAAACTAAGTCAAAAATTGCACTTTTTTCACACTTAATCTTGAAAATAGGCCATCAGGGGCCAAAATTGTGTAACAGTCACGAGAACCCTAGCGAAACCCCTCAAACACCTCAAGAGGGACGAATATAAGTGGTAGAAATTTACAGAATTAGCACGGGAGTCCCGGTTTGAAAACTAAGTGGAAAAAGACACTTTTTTCAAACTTAAGTTCGAAAATAGGCCATCAGGGGGCCAAAATCGCGTAACGGTCATGAGAAGGCGTGGGGAACACGTCAAACACCTCAGTAGGGACCAATGTAAGTTGTGCAAACTTACGGAACTGGCACAGGACTCTCGGTTTGAAAACTAGGTCAAAAAATGCACTTTTTTCACACTTAAGGTTAAAAATAAGCCATCGGGGGCCAAAATCGTGTAGCATTCAGTAGAACACCCGGGGAACACCTTGGGAGGGATTAATTTATGTTATTGAAACTTACAGAACTAGCACGGGACTGCCGGTTTGAAAACTAAGCCGAAAAAGGCACGTTTCTCACACTTAAGCTTGGAAATTGGCCATCAGGGGGCCAAAATCGTGTAATAGTCACGAGAAGGCCCATGGAACACATCAAACAACTTGGGAGGGACCAATGTAAGTTGTGGAAACTTACGGAACTAGCACGGGACTTCCGGTTTGAAAACTAATTTGAAAAAGACATTTTTCTCACACTTAAGCTACAAAATAGGCCATCGGGGACCAAAATCGTGTAACAGTCACGAGTAGGCCCGTGGAACACCTCAAACACCTCGGGAGGGAGCGATGTAAGTTGAGAAAACTTACGGAACTAGTACGGGACTCCTGGTTTGAAAACTATATCAAAAAATGCACTTTTTTTCACATTTAAGCTTGTAAATAGGCCATCGGGGGCCAAAATCGGGTAGCTATCACGAGAAGGCCCGGGGAACACCGCAAACACCTCGGGATGGACTAATGCAAGTTGTGAAAACTTACGGAACTTGCACAGGACTCCTGGTTTGAAAATTAAGTCAAAAAATGCACTGTTTCCCACTTAATCATGAAAATAGGCCATTGGGCGCCAAAGTTGTGTAACAATCACGAGAAAGCCCAGAGAATACCTTGAACACCTCCAGGGGGACCAATGTACGTTGTGGAAACTTACAGAACTAGCACAGGACTACCGGTTTGAAAACTAAGTCGAAAAAGGCACTTTTTTCACACTTAAGCTTGAAAATAGGCATCGGGGGCCAAAATCGTGTAACAGTCACGAGATGGCCCGGGGAACACATCAAACACCTTAGGACGGACCAATGTAAGTTGTGGAAATTTACGGAACTAGAAAAACACTTCCGGTTTGAAAACTATGTCGAAAAAGCCACTTTTTTCACACTTAAGCTTGAAAATAGGCCATCGGGGGCCAAAATCGTATAACAGGCGCGAGACTTTCCGGGGAACACCTCAAACACCTCTAGAGGGACCAATGTAAGTTGTGGAAAGTTACAGAACAAGCATGGGACTCCCAGTTTGAAAACTAAGTCAAAAAATGCATGTTTTTCACTTAAAGCTTGAAAATAGGCCATCGGGGGCCAAATTTTTGTAACAGTCACGAGAAGGCCCGGGGAACACCTCAGACGCCTCGAGAGGGACTAAAGTAAGTTTTGAAAACTTACAGAACAGGCGCAGGACTCCCTGTTTGAAAACTGAGTCGAAAAAGACACTTTTTTTCACACTTAACCTTGAAAATAGGCCATCGGGGAACGAAATCGATTAATAGTCAGGAGAAGTCCCGGGGAACACCTCAAACACCTCGGGAGAGACCAATGTAAGTTGTGGAAACTTATGAAACTGCCACGGGACTCCCCGATTTGAAAACTAAACCAAAACAAGCACTTTTTTCACACTTAAGGTTGAAAATAGGCCATCGATGGCCAAAATCGATTAACAGTCACGAGAAGGCCCAAGGAATACCTCAAACACCTTGGGAAGGACCAATGTAAGTTGTGGAAACTTACGGAATTACCCCGGAACTTCCGGTTTGAAAACTAAGTCCAAAAAGCCACTTTTCTCGCATTTAAGCTTGAAAATTGGCCATCAGGGGCCAACATCATGTAACAGTCATGAGAAGGCACAGGAAACACATCAAACACGTCGGAAGGGACCAATGTAAGTTGTGGAAATTTACGAAACTAGCACGGGACTCCCGGTTTCAAAACTAAGTCAAAAGATGCATTTTTTTCACACTTAAGCTTGAGAATAGGCCATCGGGAGCCAAAATCGTGTAACAGTCTCGAGTTAGGTGTGGGGAACACCTCAAATACCTCAAGAGGGACCAATGTAAGTTGTGGAAACTTACAGAACTAGCACGGGACTCCCGGTTGAAAACTAAGACAAAAAAGACACATTTTTCACACTTAAGCTTGGAAATAGTCCATTAGGGGCCAAAATCGTGAGACAGTCACGAGAAGGCCCAGTGAATACCTCAAACACCTTGGGAAGGACCAATGTAAGTTGTGGAAACTTATGGAACTGGCACGAGATTCCGGTTTGAAAACTAAGTCAATAAATGCAATTTTTTCACACTTAAGTTTGAACATAGGCCATCGGAGGCTAAAAATCGTGTAACAGTCATGAGAAGGCCCGGGGAACACCTCAAAGGAACTAGCACGGGACTCCCGATTTGAAAATTAAGTCCAAAAAGGCAATTTTCTCAACCTTAATTGTGAAAATAGGCCATCGCGGGCCAGAATCGTGTAACAGTCACGACAAGGCCCAAGGAACACATCAAACAACTCGGGAGGCACCAATGTAAAGTTGTGGAAACTTATGGAACTAGCACGAGACTTCCGGTTTGAAAACTAATTCGAGAAAGACACTTTTTTCATACTTAAGCTTGAAAATAGGCCATCGGGTGCCAAAATCGTGTAACAGTCACGAGAAGGCCCAATGACGCCTTGAACACCTTGGGAGGGACCAATGTAAGCTGTGAAAACTTACAGAACTAGCACGGGACTTCCAGTTTGAAAACAATGTAGCAATCACGAGAATGTCCGAGGAATACCTCAAACACCTCAGGAGAGACCATTGTAAGTTGTGGAAACTTACGGAACTTCAACGGGACTCCCGACTTGAAACGAAGCCAAAAATGCACTTTTTTTCACACTTAATCCTGAAAATAGGCCATCGAGGGCCAAAATTGTGTAACAGTCACGAGAAGGCCCGGGGAACACCTCACACCTCGAGAGCGACCAATGTAAGTTGTGGGAACTCACCGAACTAGCATGGGGCTCCCGGTTTGAATACTATGTCGGAAAAGTCACTTTTTTCACACTTAAGCTTAGAAATAGGACATCGGGAGCCAAAATCGTGTAACAGTCACGGGAAGGCCCAGAAACGCATCAACCACCTCAGGAAGGACCAATAGAAGTTGTGGAAACTTACGGAACTAGCACGGGACTTCCGGTTTGGAAATCTAAGTCAAAAAAATGCACTTTTTTTCACACTTAGGCTTGAAAATAGACCATCAGTGGCCAAATTCGTGTAACAGTCACGAGAAGGCCCAAGCAACACCTCAAACACCTCGGGGGGGACCAATGCAGGTTGTGAAAATTTACGGAACTTGCACGGGACTCCTCGTTTCAAAACCAAGTCAAAAATTGCACTTTTTTCACACTTAATCTTGAAAATAGGCCATCAGGGGCCAAAATTGTGTAACAGTCACGAGAACCCTAGCGAAACCCCTCAAACACCTCAAGAGGGACGAATATAAGTGGAAGAAATTTACAGAACTAGCACGGGAGTCCCGGTTTGAAAACTAAGTGGAAAAAGACACTTTTTTCAAACTTAAGTTCGAAAATAGGCCATCAGGGGGCCAAATCGCGTAACGGTCACGAGAAGGCGTGGGGAACACATCAAACACCTCGGTAGGGACCAATGTAAGTTGTGCAAACTTACGGAACTGGCACAGGACTCCCGGTTTGAAAACTAGGTCAAAAAATGCACTTTTTTCACACTTAAGGTTAAAAATAAGCCATCGGGGGCCAAAATCGTGTAGCATTCAGTAGAACACCCGGGGAACACCTTGGGAGGGATCAATGTATGTTATTGAAACTTACAGAACTAGCACGGGACTGCCGGTTTGAAAACTAAGCCGAAAAAGGCACGTTTCTCACACTTAAGCTTGGAAATTGGCCATCATGGGGCCAAAATCGTGTAATAGTTACGAGAAGGCCCATGGAAGGGACCAATGTAAGTTGTGGAAACTTACGGAACTAGCACGGGACTTCCGGTTTGAAAACTAATTTGAAAAAGACATTTTTCTCACACTTAAGCTACAAAATAGGCCATCGGGGACCAAAATCGTGTAACAGTCGCGAGTAGGCCCGTGGAACACCTCAAACACCTCGGGAGGGACCGATGTAAGTTGAGAAAATTACGGAACTAGTACGGGACTCCTGGTTTGAAAACTATATCAAAAAATACACTTTTTTCACATTTAAGCTTGTAAATAGGCCATCGGGGGCCAAAATCGGGTAGCTATCACGAGAAGGCCCGGGGAACACGCAAACACCTCGGGATGGACTAATGCAAGTTGTGAAAACTTACGGAACTTGCACGGGACTCCTGGTTTGAAAATTAAGTCAAAAAATCCACTGTTTCCCACTTAATCATGAAAATAGGCCATTGGGCCCCAAAGTTGTGTAACAATCACGAGAAAGCCCAGAGAATACCTTGAACACCTCCAGGGGGACCAATGTACGTTGTGGAAACTTACAGAACTAGCACAGGACTACCGGTTTGAAAACTAAGTCGAAAAAGGCACTTTTTTCACACTTAAGCTTGAAAATAGGCATCGGGGGCCAAAATCGTGTAACAGTCACGAGATGGCCCGGGAAACACATCAAACACCTTAGGACGGACCAATGTAAGTTGTGGAAATTTACGGAACTAGCACGACACTTCCGGTTTGAAAACTAAGTCGAAAAAGCCACTTTTTTCACACTTAAGCTTGAAAATAGGCCATCGGGGGCCAAAATCGTATAACAGGCGCGAGACTTTCCGGGGAACACCTCAAACACCTCTAGAGGGCCCAATGTAAGTTGTGGAAAGTTACAGAACAAGCGTGGGACTCCCAGTTTGAAAACTAAGTCAAAAAATGCATGTTTTTCACTTAAAGCTTGAAAATAGGCCATCGGGGGCCAAATTTTTGTAACAGTCACGAGAAGGCCCGAGGAACACCTCAGACGCCTCGAGAGGGACTAAAGTAAGTTTTGAAAACTTACAGAACAGGCGCAGGACTCCCGGTTTGAAAACTGAGTCGAAAAAGACACTTTTTTTCACACTTAACCTTGAAAATAGGCCATCGGGGAGCGAAATCGATTAACAGTCAGGAGAAGTCCCGGGGAACACCTCAAACACCTCGGGAGAGACCAATGTAAGTTGTGAAAACTTATGAAACTGCCACGGGACTCTCCGATTTGAAAACTAAACCAAAACAAGCACTTTTTTCACACTTAAGGTTGAAAATAGGCCATCGATGGCCAAAATCGACTAACAGTCACGAGAAAGGTCGGGGAACACCTCAAACACCTCGGGAGGGACCAATATAAGTCTTGGAAACTTACGGAATTACCCCGGAACTTCCGGTTTGAAAACTAAGTCCAAAAAGCCACTTTTCTCGCATTTAAGCTTGAAAATTGGCCATCAGGGGCCAACATCATGTAACAGTCATGAGAAGGCACAGGAAACACATCAAACACGTCGGAAGGGACCAATGTAAGTTGTGGAAATTTACGAAACTAGCACGGGACTCCCGGTTTCAAAACTAAGTCAAAAGATGCATTTTTTTCACACTTAAGCTTGAGAATAGGCCATCGGGAGCCAAAATCGTGTAACAGTCTCGAGTAGGTGTGGGGAACACCTCAAATACCTCAAGAGGGACCAATGTAAGTTGTGGAAACTTACAGAACTAGCACGGGACTCCCGGTTTGAAAACTAAGACAAAAAAGACACATTTTTCACACTTAAGCTTGGAAATAGTCCATTAGGGGCCAAAATCGTGAGACAGTCACGAGAAGGCCCAGTGAATACCTCAAACACCTTGGGAAGGACCAATGTAAGTTGTGGAAACTTATGGAACTGGCACGAGATTCCGGTTTGAAAACTAAGTCAATAAATGCAATTTTTTCACACTTAAGTTTGAACATAGGCCATCGGAGGCTAAAATCGTGTAACAGTCATGAGAAGGCCCGGGGAACACCTCAAAGGAACTAGCACGGGACTCCCGATTTGAAAATTAAGTCCAAAAAGGCAATTTTCTCAACCTTAATTGTGAAAATAGGCCATCGCGGGCCAGAATCGTGTAACAGTCACGACAAGGCCCAAGGAACACATCAAACAACTCGGGAGGCACCAATGTAAGTTGTGGAAACTTATGGAACTAGCACGAGACTTCCGGTTTGAAAACTAATTCGAGAAAGACACTTTTTTCATACTTAAGCTTGAAAATAGGCCATCGGGTGCCAAAATCGTGTAACAGTCACGAGAAGGCCCAATGAACGCCTTGAACACCTTGGGAGGGACCAATGTAAGCTGTGAAAACTTACAGAACTAGCACGGGACTTCCAGTTTGAAAACAATGTAGCAATCACGAGAATGTCCGAGGAATACCTCAAACACCTCAGGAGAGACCATTGTAAGTTGTGGAAACTTACGGAACTTCAACGGGACTCCCGACTTGAAAACGAAGCCAAAAAATGCACTTTTTTTCACACTTAATCCTGAAAATAGGCCATCGAGGGCCAAAATTGTGTAACAGTCACGAGAAGGCCCGGGGAACACCTCACACCTCGAGAGCGACCAATGTAAGTTGTGGGAACTCACCGAACTAGCATGGGGCTCCCGGTTTGAATACTATGTCGGAAAAGTCACTTTTTTCACACTTAAGCTTAGAAATAGGACATCGGGAGCCAAAATCGTGTAACAGTCACGGGAAGGCCCAGGAAACGCATCAACCACCTCAGGAAGGACCAATAGAAGTTGTGGAAACTTACGGAACTAGCACGGGACTTCCGGTTTGAAATCTAAGTCAAAAAAATGCACTTTTTTTCACACTTAGGCTTGAAAATAGACCATCAGTGGCCAAATTCGTGTAACAGTCACGAGAAGGCCCAAGCAACACCTCAAACACCTCGGGGGGGACCAATGCAGGTTGTGAAAATTTACGGAACTTGCACGGGACTCCTCGTTTCAAAACCAAGTCAAAAATTGCACTTTTTTCACACTTAATCTTGAAAATAGGCCATCAGGGGCCAAAATTGTGTAACAGTCACGAGAACCCTAGCGAAACCCCTCAAACACCTCAAGAGGGACGAATATAAGTGGAAGAAATTTACAGAACTAGCACGGGAGTCCCGGTTTGAAAACTAAGTGGAAAAAGACACTTTTTTCAAACTTAAGTTCGAAAATAGGCCATCAGGGGGCCAAAATCGCGTAACGGTCACGAGAAGGCGTGGGGAACACATCAAACACCTCGGTAGGGACCAATGTAAGTTGTGCAAACTTACGGAACTGGCACAGGACTCCCGGTTTGAAAACTAGGTCAAAAAATGCACTTTTTTCACACTTAAGGTTAAAAATAAGCCATCGGGGGCCAAAATCGTGTAGCATTCAGTAGAACACCCGGGGAACACCTTGGGAGGGATCAATGTATGTTATTGAAACTTACAGAACTAGCACGGGACTGCCGGTTTGAAAACTAAGCCGAAAAAGGCACGTTTCTCACACTTAAGCTTGGAAATTGGCCATCATGGGGCCAAAATCGTGTAATAGTTACGAGAAGGCCCATGGAAGGGACCAATGTAAGTTGTGGAAACTTACGGAACTAGCACGGGACTTCCGGTTTGAAAACTAATTTGAAAAAGACATTTTTCTCACACTTAAGCTACAAAATAGGCCATCGGGGACCAAAATCGTGTAACAGTCGCGAGTAGGCCCGTGGAACACCTCAAACACCTCGGGAGGGACCGATGTAAGTTGAGAAAAATTACGGAACTAGTACGGGACTCCTGGTTTGAAAACTATATCAAAAAATACACTTTTTTTCACATTTAAGCTTGTAAATAGGCCATCGGGGGCCAAAATCGGGTAGCTATCACGAGAAGGCCCGGGGAACACCGCAAACACCTCGGGATGGACTAATGCAAGTTGTGAAAACTTACGGAACTTGCACGGGACTCCTGGTTTGAAAATTAAGTCAAAAAATCCACTGTTTCCCACTTAATCATGAAAATAGGCCATTGGGCCCCAAAGTTGTGTAACAATCACGAGAAAGCCCAGAGAATACCTTGAACACCTCCAGGGGGACCAATGTACGTTGTGGAAACTTACAGAACTAGCACAGGACTACCGGTTTGAAAACTAAGTCGAAAAAGGCACTTTTTTCACACTTAAGCTTGAAAATAGGCATCGGGGGCCAAAATCGTGTAACAGTCACGAGATGGCCCGGGAAACACATCAAACACCTTAGGACGGACCAATGTAAGTTGTGGAAATTTACGGAACTAGCACGACACTTCCGGTTTGAAAACTAAGTCGAAAAAGCCACTTTTTTCACACTTAAGCTTGAAAATAGGCCATCGGGGGCCAAAATCGTATAACAGGCGCGAGACTTTCCGGGGAACACCTCAAACACCTCTAGAGGGCCCAATGTAAGTTGTGGAAAGTTACAGAACAAGCGTGGGACTCCCAGTTTGAAAACTAAGTCAAAAAATGCATGTTTTTCACTTAAAGCTTGAAAATAGGCCATCGGGGGCCAAATTTTTGTAACAGTCACGAGAAGGCCCGAGGAACACCTCAGACGCCTCGAGAGGGACTAAAGTAAGTTTTGAAAACTTACAGAACAGGCGCAGGACTCCCGGTTTGAAAACTGAGTCGAAAAAGACACTTTTTTTCACACTTAACCTTGAAAATAGGCCATCGGGGAGCGAAATCGATTAACAGTCAGGAGAAGTCCCGGGGAACACCTCAAACACCTCGGGAGAGACCAATGTAAGTTGTGAAAACTTATGAAACTGCCACGGGACTCTCCGATTTGAAAACTAAACCAAAACAAGCACTTTTTTCACACTTAAGGTTGAAAATAGGCCATCGATGGCCAAAATCGACTAACAGTCACGAGAAAGGTCGGGGAACACCTCAAACACCTCGGGAGGGACCAATATAAGTCTTGGAAACTTACGGAATTACCCCGGAACTTCCGGTTTGAAAACTAAGTCCAAAAAGCCACTTTTCTCGCATTTAAGCTTGAAAATTGGCCATCAGGGGCCAACATCATGTAACAGTCATGAGAAGGCACAGGAAACACATCAAACACGTCGGAAGGGACCAATGTAAGTTGTGGAAATTTACGAAACTAGCACGGGACTCCCGGTTTCAAAACTAAGTCAAAAGATGCATTTTTTTCACACTTAAGCTTGAGAATAGGCCATCGGGAGCCAAAATCGTGTAACAGTCTCGAGTAGGTGTGGGGAACACCTCAAATACCTCAAGAGGGACCAATGTAAGTTGTGGAAACTTACAGAACTAGCACGGGACTCCCGGTTTGAAAACTAAGACAAAAAAGACACATTTTTCACACTTAAGCTTGGAAATAGTCCATTAGGGGCCAAAATCGTGAGACAGTCACGAGAAGGCCCAGTGAATACCTCAAACACCTTGGGAAGGACCAATGTAAGTTGTGGAAACTTATGGAACTGGCACGAGATTCCGGTTTGAAAACTAAGTCAATAAATGCAATTTTTTCACACTTAAGTTTGAACATAGGCCATCGGAGGCTAAAATCGTGTAACAGTCATGAGAAGGCCCGGGGAACACCTCAAAGGAACTAGCACGGGACTCCCGATTTGAAAATTAAGTCCAAAAAGGCAATTTTCTCAACCTTAATTGTGAAAATAGGCCATCGCGGGCCAGAATCGTGTAACAGTCACGACAAGGCCCAAGGAACACATCAAACAACTCGGGAGGCACCAATGTAAGTTGTGGAAACTTATGGAACTAGCACGAGACTTCCGGTTTGAAAACTAATTCGAGAAAGACACTTTTTTCATACTTAAGCTTGAAAATAGGCCATCGGGTGCCAAAATCGTGTAACAGTCACGAGAAGGCCCAATGAACGCCTTGAACACCTTGGGAGGGACCAATGTAAGCTGTGAAAACTTACAGAACTAGCACGGGACTTCCAGTTTGAAAACAATGTAGCAATCACGAGAATGTCCGAGGAATACCTCAAACACCTCAGGAGAGACCATTGTAAGTTGTGGAAACTTACGGAACTTCAACGGGACTCCCGACTTGAAAACGAAGCCAAAAAATGCACTTTTTTTCACACTTAATCCTGAAAATAGGCCATCGAGGGCCAAAATTGTGTAACAGTCACGAGAAGGCCCGGGGAACACCTCACACCTCGAGAGCGACCAATGTAAGTTGTGGGAACTCACCGAACTAGCATGGGGCTCCCGGTTTGAATACTATGTCGGAAAAGTCACTTTTTTCACACTTAAGCTTAGAAATAGGACATCGGGAGCCAAAATCGTGTAACAGTCACGGGAAGGCCCAGGAAACGCATCAACCACCTCAGGAAGGACCAATAGAAGTTGTGGAAACTTACGGAACTAGCACGGGACTTCCGGTTTGAAATCTAAGTCAAAAAAATGCACTTTTTTTCACACTTAGGCTTGAAAATAGACCATCAGTGGCCAAATTCGTGTAACAGTCACGAGAAGGCCCAAGCAACACCTCAAACACCTCGGGGGGGACCAATGCAGGTTGTGAAAATTTACGGAACTTGCACGGGACTCCTCGTTTCAAAACCAAGTCAAAAATTGCACTTTTTTCACACTTAATCTTGAAAATAGGCCATCAGGGGCCAAAATTGTGTAACAGTCACGAGAACCCTAGCGAAACCCCTCAAACACCTCAAGAGGGACGAATATAAGTGGAAGAAATTTACAGAACTAGCACGGGAGTCCCGGTTTGAAAACTAAGTGGAAAAAGACACTTTTTTCAAACTTAAGTTCGAAAATAGGCCATCAGGGGGCCAAAATCGCGTAACGGTCACGAGAAGGCGTGGGGAACACATCAAACACCTCGGTAGGGACCAATGTAAGTTGTGCAAACTTACGGAACTGGCACAGGACTCCCGGTTTGAAAACTAGGTCAAAAAATGCACTTTTTTCACACTTAAGGTTAAAAATAAGCCATCGGGGGCCAAAATCGTGTAGCATTCAGTAGAACACCCGGGGAACACCTTGGGAGGGATCAATGTATGTTATTGAAACTTACAGAACTAGCACGGGACTGCCGGTTTGAAAACTAAGCCGAAAAAGGCACGTTTCTCACACTTAAGCTTGGAAATTGGCCATCATGGGGCCAAAATCGTGTAATAGTTACGAGAAGGCCCATGGAAGGGACCAATGTAAGTTGTGGAAACTTACGGAACTAGCACGGGACTTCCGGTTTGAAAACTAATTTGAAAAAGACATTTTTCTCACACTTAAGCTACAAAATAGGCCATCGGGGACCAAAATCGTGTAACAGTCGCGAGTAGGCCCGTGGAACACCTCAAACACCTCGGGAGGGACCGATGTAAGTTGAGAAAAATTACGGAACTAGTACGGGACTCCTGGTTTGAAAACTATATCAAAAAATACACTTTTTTTCACATTTAAGCTTGTAAATAGGCCATCGGGGGCCAAAATCGGGTAGCTATCACGAGAAGGCCCGGGGAACACCGCAAACACCTCGGGATGGACTAATGCAAGTTGTGAAAACTTACGGAACTTGCACGGGACTCCTGGTTTGAAAATTAAGTCAAAAAATCCACTGTTTCCCACTTAATCATGAAAATAGGCCATTGGGCCCCAAAGTTGTGTAACAATCACGAGAAAGCCCAGAGAATACCTTGAACACCTCCAGGGGGACCAATGTACGTTGTGGAAACTTACAGAACTAGCACAGGACTACCGGTTTGAAAACTAAGTCGAAAAAGGCACTTTTTTCACACTTAAGCTTGAAAATAGGCATCGGGGGCCAAAATCGTGTAACAGTCACGAGATGGCCCGGGAAACACATCAAACACCTTAGGACGGACCAATGTAAGTTGTGGAAATTTACGGAACTAGCACGACACTTCCGGTTTGAAAACTAAGTCGAAAAAGCCACTTTTTTCACACTTAAGCTTGAAAATAGGCCATCGGGGGCCAAAATCGTATAACAGGCGCGAGACTTTCCGGGGAACACCTCAAACACCTCTAGAGGGCCCAATGTAAGTTGTGGAAAGTTACAGAACAAGCGTGGGACTCCCAGTTTGAAAACTAAGTCAAAAAATGCATGTTTTTCACTTAAAGCTTGAAAATAGGCCATCGGGGGCCAAATTTTTGTAACAGTCACGAGAAGGCCCGAGGAACACCTCAGACGCCTCGAGAGGGACTAAAGTAAGTTTTGAAAACTTACAGAACAGGCGCAGGACTCCCGGTTTGAAAACTGAGTCGAAAAAGACACTTTTTTTCACACTTAACCTTGAAAATAGGCCATCGGGGAGCGAAATCGATTAACAGTCAGGAGAAGTCCCGGGGAACACCTCAAACACCTCGGGAGAGACCAATGTAAGTTGTGAAAACTTATGAAACTGCCACGGGACTCTCCGATTTGAAAACTAAACCAAAACAAGCACTTTTTTCACACTTAAGGTTGAAAATAGGCCATCGATGGCCAAAATCGACTAACAGTCACGAGAAAGGTCGGGGAACACCTCAAACACCTCGGGAGGGACCAATATAAGTCTTGGAAACTTACGGAATTACCCCGGAACTTCCGGTTTGAAAACTAAGTCCAAAAAGCCACTTTTCTCGCATTTAAGCTTGAAAATTGGCCATCAGGGGCCAACATCATGTAACAGTCATGAGAAGGCACAGGAAACACATCAAACACGTCGGAAGGGACCAATGTAAGTTGTGGAAATTTACGAAACTAGCACGGGACTCCCGGTTTCAAAATTAAGTCAAAAGATGCATTTTTTTCACACTTAAGCTTGAGAATAGGCCATCGGGAGCCAAAATCGTGTAACAGTCTCGAGTAGGTGTGGGGAACACCTCAAATACCTCAAGAGGGACCAATGTAAGTTGTGGAAACTTACAGAACTAGCACGGGACTCCCGGTTTGAAAACTAAGACAAAAAAGACACATTTTTCACACTTAAGCTTGGAAATAGTCCATTAGGGGCCAAAATCGTGAGACAGTCACGAGAAGGCCCAGTGAATACCTCAAACACCTTGGGAAGGACCAATGTAAGTTGTGGAAACTTATGGAACTGGCACGAGATTCCGGTTTGAAAACTAAGTCAATAAATGCAATTTTTTCACACTTAAGTTTGAACATAGGCCATCGGAGGCTAAAATCGTGTAACAGTCATGAGAAGGCCCGGGGAACACCTCAAAGGAACTAGCACGGGACTCCCGATTTGAAAATTAAGTCCAAAAAGGCAATTTTCTCAACCTTAATTGTGAAAATAGGCCATCGCGGGCCAGAATCGTGTAACAGTCACGACAAGGCCCAAGGAACACATCAAACAACTCGGGAGGCACCAATGTAAGTTGTGGAAACTTATGGAACTAGCACGAGACTTCCGGTTTGAAAACTAATTCGAGAAAGACACTTTTTTCATACTTAAGCTTGAAAATAGGCCATCGGGTGCCAAAATCGTGTAACAGTCACGAGAAGGCCCAATGAACGCCTTGAACACCTTGGGAGGGACCAATGTAAGCTGTGAAAACTTACAGAACTAGCACGGGACTTCCAGTTTGAAAACAATGTAGCAATCACGAGAATGTCCGAGGAATACCTCAAACACCTCAGGAGAGACCATTGTAAGTTGTGGAAACTTACGGAACTTCAACGGGACTCCCGACTTGAAAACGAAGCCAAAAAATGCACTTTTTTTCACACTTAATCCTGAAAATAGGCCATCGAGGGCCAAAATTGTGTAACAGTCACGAGAAGGCCCGGGGAACACCTCACACCTCGAGAGCGACCAATGTAAGTTGTGGGAACTCACCGAACTAGCATGGGGCTCCCGGTTTGAATACTATGTCGGAAAAGTCACTTTTTTCACACTTAAGCTTAGAAATAGGACATCGGGAGCCAAAATCGTGTAACAGTCACGGGAAGGCCCAGGAAACGCATCAACCACCTCAGGAAGGACCAATAGAAGTTGTGGAAACTTACGGAACTAGCACGGGACTTCCGGTTTGAAATCTAAGTCAAAAAAATGCACTTTTTTTCACACTTAGGCTTGAAAATAGACCATCAGTGGCCAAATTCGTGTAACAGTCACGAGAAGGCCCAAGCAACACCTCAAACACCTCGGGGGAGACCAATGCAGGTTGTGAAAATTTACGGAACTTGCACGGGACTCCTCGTTTCAAAACCAAGTCAAAAATTGCACTTTTTTCACACTTAATCTTGAAAATAGGCCATCAGGGGCCAAAATTGTGTAACAGTCACGAGAACCCTAGCGAAACCCCTCAAACACCTCAAGAGGGACGAATATAAGTGGAAGAAATTTACAGAACTAGCACGGGAGTCCCGGTTTGAAAACTAAGTGGAAAAAGACACTTTTTTCAAACTTAAGTTCGAAAATAGGCCATCAGGGGGCCAAAATCGCGTAACGGTCACGAGAAGGCGTGGGGAACACATCAAACACCTCGGTAGGGACCAATGTAAGTTGTGCAAACTTACGGAACTGGCACAGGACTCCCGGTTTGAAAACTAGGTCAAAAAATGCACTTTTTTCACACTTAAGGTTAAAAATAAGCCATCGGGGGCCAAAATCGTGTAGCATTCAGTAGAACACCCGGGGAACACCTTGGGAGGGATCAATGTATGTTATTGAAACTTACAGAACTAGCACGGGACTGCCGGTTTGAAAACTAAGCCGAAAAAGGCACGTTTCTCACACTTAAGCTTGGAAATTGGCCATCATGGGGCCAAAATCGTGTAATAGTTACGAGAAGGCCCATGGAAGGGACCAATGTAAGTTGTGGAAACTTACGGAACTAGCACGGGACTTCCGGTTTGAAAACTAATTTGAAAAAGACATTTTTCTCACACTTAAGCTACAAAATAGGCCATCGGGGACCAAAATCGTGTAACAGTCGCGAGTAGGCCCGTGGAACACCTCAAACACCTCGGGAGGGACCGATGTAAGTTGAGAAAAATTACGGAACTAGTACGGGACTCCTGGTTTGAAAACTATATCAAAAAATACACTTTTTTTCACATTTAAGCTTGTAAATAGGCCATCGGGGGCCAAAATCGGGTAGCTATCACGAGAAGGCCCGGGGAACACCGCAAACACCTCGGGATGGACTAATGCAAGTTGTGAAAACTTACGGAACTTGCACGGGACTCCTGGTTTGAAAATTAAGTCAAAAAATCCACTGTTTCCCACTTAATCATGAAAATAGGCCATTGGGCCCCAAAGTTGTGTAACAATCACGAGAAAGCCCAGAGAATACCTTGAACACCTCCAGGGGGACCAATGTACGTTGTGGAAACTTACAGAACTAGCACAGGACTACCGGTTTGAAAACTAAGTCGAAAAAGGCACTTTTTTCACACTTAAGCTTGAAAATAGGCATCGGGGGCCAAAATCGTGTAACAGTCACGAGATGGCCCGGGAAACACATCAAACACCTTAGGACGGACCAATGTAAGTTGTGGAAATTTACGGAACTAGCACGACACTTCCGGTTTGAAAACTAAGTCGAAAAAGCCACTTTTTTCACACTTAAGCTTGAAAATAGGCCATCGGGGGCCAAAATCGTATAACAGGCGCGAGACTTTCCGGGGAACACCTCAAACACCTCTAGAGGGCCCAATGTAAGTTGTGGAAAGTTACAGAACAAGCGTGGGACTCCCAGTTTGAAAACTAAGTCAAAAAATGCATGTTTTTCACTTAAAGCTTGAAAATAGGCCATCGGGGGCCAAATTTTTGTAACAGTCACGAGAAGGCCCGAGGAACACCTCAGGCGCCTCGAGAGGGACTAAAGTAAGTTTTGAAAACTTACAGAACAGGCGCAGGACTCCCGGTTTGAAAACTGAGTCGAAAAAGACACTTTTTTTCACACTTAACCTTGAAAATAGGCCATCGGGGAGCGAAATCGATTAACAGTCAGGAGAAGTCCCGGGGAACACCTCAAACACCTCGGGAGAGACCAATGTAAGTTGTGAAAACTTATGAAACTGCCACGGGACTCTCCGATTTGAAAACTAAACCAAAACAAGCACTTTTTTCACACTTAAGGTTGAAAATAGGCCATCGATGGCCAAAATCGACTAACAGTCACGAGAAAGGTCGGGGAACACCTCAAACACCTCGGGAGGGACCAATATAAGTCTTGGAAACTTACGGAATTACCCCGGAACTTCCGGTTTGAAAACTAAGTCCAAAAAGCCACTTTTCTCGCATTTAAGCTTGAAAATTGGCCATCAGGGGCCAACATCATGTAACAGTCATGAGAAGGCACAGGAAACACATCAAACACGTCGGAAGGGACCAATGTAAGTTGTGGAAATTTACGAAACTAGCACGGGACTCCCGGTTTCAAAACTAAGTCAAAAGATGCATTTTTTTCACACTTAAGCTTGAGAATAGGCCATCGGGAGCCAAAATCGTGTAACAGTCTCGAGTAGGTGTGGGGAACACCTCAAATACCTCAAGAGGGACCAATGTAAGTTGTGGAAACTTACAGAACTAGCACGGGACTCCCGGTTTGAAAACTAAGACAAAAAAGACACATTTTTCACACTTAAGCTTGGAAATAGTCCATTAGGGGCCAAAATCGTGAGACAGTCACGAGAAGGCCCAGTGAATACCTCAAACACCTTGGGAAGGACCAATGTAAGTTGTGGAAACTTATGGAACTGGCACGAGATTCCGGTTTGAAAACTAAGTCAATAAATGCAATTTTTTCACACTTAAGTTTGAACATAGGCCATCGGAGGCTAAAATCGTGTAACAGTCATGAGAAGGCCCGGGGAACACCTCAAAGGAACTAGCACGGGACTCCCGATTTGAAAATTAAGTCCAAAAAGGCAATTTTCTCAACCTTAATTGTGAAAATAGGCCATCGCGGGCCAGAATCGTGTAACAGTCACGACAAGGCCCAAGGAACACATCAAACAACTCGGGAGGCACCAATGTAAGTTGTGGAAACTTATGGAACTAGCACGAGACTTCCGGTTTGAAAACTAATTCGAGAAAGACACTTTTTTCATACTTAAGCTTGAAAATAGGCCATCGGGTGCCAAAATCGTGTAACAGTCACGAGAAGGCCCAATGAACGCCTTGAACACCTTGGGAGGGACCAATGTAAGCTGTGAAAACTTACAGAACTAGCACGGGACTTCCAGTTTGAAAACAATGTAGCAATCACGAGAATGTTCGAGGAATACCTCAAACACCTCAGGAGAGACCATTGTAAGTTGTGGAAACTTACGGAACTTCAACGGGACTCCCGACTTGAAAACGAAGCCAAAAAATGCACTTTTTTTCACACTTAATCCTGAAAATAGGCCATCGAGGGCCAAAATTGTGTAACAGTCACGAGAAGGCCCGGGGAACACCTCACACCTCGAGAGCGACCAATGTAAGTTGTGGGAACTCACCGAACTAGCATGGGGCTCCCGGTTTGAATACTATGTCGGAAAAGTCACTTTTTTCACACTTAAGCTTAGAAATAGGACATCGGGAGCCAAAATCGTGTAACAGTCACGGGAAGGCCCAGGAAACGCATCAACCACCTCAGGAAGGACCAATAGAAGTTGTGGAAACTTACGGAACTAGCACGGGACTTCCGGTTTGAAATCTAAGTCAAAAAAATGCACTTTTTTTCACACTTAGGCTTGAAAATAGACCATCAGTGGCCAAATTCGTGTAACAGTCACGAGAAGGCCCAAGCAACACCTCAAACACCTCGGGGGGGACCAATGCAGGTTGTGAAAATTTACGGAACTTGCACGGGACTCCTCGTTTCAAAACCAAGTCAAAAATTGCACTTTTTTCACACTTAATCTTGAAAATAGGCCATCAGGGGCCAAAATTGTGTAACAGTCACGAGAACCCTAGCGAAACCCCTCAAACACCTCAAGAGGGACGAATATAAGTGGAAGAAATTTACAGAACTAGCACGGGAGTCCCGGTTTGAAAACTAAGTGGAAAAAGACACTTTTTTCAAACTTAAGTTCGAAAATAGGCCATCAGGGGGCCAAAATCGCGTAACGGTCACGAGAAGGCGTGGGGAACACATCAAACACCTCGGTAGGGACCAATGTAAGTTGTGCAAACTTACGGAACTGGCACAGGACTCCCGGTTTGAAAACTAGGTCAAAAAATGCACTTTTTTCACACTTAAGGTTAAAAATAAGCCATCGGGGGCCAAAATCGTGTAGCATTCAGTAGAACACCCGGGGAACACCTTGGGAGGGATCAATGTATGTTATTGAAACTTACAGAACTAGCACGGGACTGCCGGTTTGAAAACTAAGCCGAAAAAGGCACGTTTCTCACACTTAAGCTTGGAAATTGGCCATCATGGGGCCAAAATCGTGTAATAGTTACGAGAAGGCCCATGGAAGGGACCAATGTAAGTTGTGGAAACTTACGGAACTAGTACGGGACTTCCGGTTTGAAAACTAATTTGAAAAAGACATTTTTCTCACACTTAAGCTACAAAATAGGCCATCGGGGACCAAAATCGTGTAACAGTCGCGAGTAGGCCCGTGGAACACCTCAAACACCTCGGGAGGGACCGATGTAAGTTGAGAAAAATTACGGAACTAGTACGGGACTCCTGGTTTGAAAACTATATCAAAAAATACACTTTTTTTCACATTTAAGCTTGTAAATAGGCCATCGGGGGCCAAAATCGGGTAGCTATCACGAGAAGGCCCGAGGAACACCGCAAACACCTCGGGATGGACTAATGCAAGTTGTGAAAACTTACGGAACTTGCACGGGACTCCTGGTTTGAAAATTAAGTCAAAAAATCCACTGTTTCCCACTTAATCATGAAAATAGGCCATTGGGCCCCAAAGTTGTGTAACAATCACGAGAAAGCCCAGAGAATACCTTGAACACCTCCAGGGGGACCAATGTACGTTGTGGAAACTTACAGAACTAGCACAGGACTACCGGTTTGAAAACTAAGTCGAAAAAGGCACTTTTTTCACACTTAAGCTTGAAAATAGGCATCGGGGGCCAAAATCGTGTAACAGTCACGAGATGGCCCGGGAAACACATCAAACACCTTAGGACGGACCAATGTAAGTTGTGGAAATTTACGGAACTAGCACGACACTTCCGGTTTGAAAACTAAGTCGAAAAAGCCACTTTTTTCACACTTAAGCTTGAAAATAGGCCATCGGGGGCCAAAATCGTATAACAGGCGCGAGACTTTCCGGGGAACACCTCAAACACCTCTAGAGGGCCCAATGTAAGTTGTGGAAAGTTACAGAACAAGCGTGGGACTCCCAGTTTGAAAACTAAGTCAAAAAATGCATGTTTTTCACTTAAAGCTTGAAAATAGGCCATCGGGGGCCAAATTTTTGTAACAGTCACGAGAAGGCCCGAGGAACACCTCAGGCGCCTCGAGAGGGACTAAAGTAAGTTTTGAAAACTTACAGAACAGGCGCAGGACTCCCGGTTTGAAAACTGAGTCGAAAAAGACACTTTTTTTCACACTTAACCTTGAAAATAGGCCATCGGGGAGCGAAATCGATTAACAGTCAGGAGAAGTCCCGGGGAACACCTCAAACACCTCGGGAGAGACCAATGTAAGTTGTGAAAACTTATGAAACTGCCACGGGACTCTCCGATTTGAAAACTAAACCAAAACAAGCACTTTTTTCACACTTAAGGTTGAAAATAGGCCATCGATGGCCAAAATCGACTAACAGTCACGAGAAAGGTCGGGGAACACCTCAAACACCTCGGGAGGGACCAATATAAGTCTTGGAAACTTACGGAATTACCCCGGAACTTCCGGTTTGAAAACTAAGTCCAAAAAGCCACTTTTCTCGCATTTAAGCTTGAAAATTGGCCATCAGGGGCCAACATCATGTAACAGTCATGAGAAGGCACAGGAAACACATCAAACACGTCGGAAGGGACCAATGTAAGTTGTGGAAATTTACGAAACTAGCACGGGACTCCCGGTTTCAAAACTAAGTCAAAAGATGCATTTTTTTCACACTTAAGCTTGAGAATAGGCCATCGGGAGCCAAAATCGTGTAACAGTCTCGAGTAGGTGTGGGGAACACCTCAAATACCTCAAGAGGGACCAATGTAAGTTGTGGAAACTTACAGAACTAGCACGGGACTCCCGGTTTGAAAACTAAGACAAAAAAGACACATTTTTCACACTTAAGCTTGGAAATAGTCCATTAGGGGCCAAAATCGTGAGACAGTCACGAGAAGGCCCAGTGAATACCTCAAACACCTTGGGAAGGACCAATGTAAGTTGTGGAAACTTATGGAACTGGCACGAGATTCCGGTTTGAAAACTAAGTCAATAAATGCAATTTTTTCACACTTAAGTTTGAACATAGGCCATCGGAGGCTAAAATCGTGTAACAGTCATGAGAAGGCCCGGGGAACACCTCAAAGGAACTAGCACGGGACTCCCGATTTGAAAATTAAGTCCAAAAAGGCAATTTTCTCAACCTTAATTGTGAAAATAGGCCATCGCGGGCCAGAATCGTGTAACAGTCACGACAAGGCCCAAGGAACACATCAAACAACTCGGGAGGCACCAATGTAAGTTGTGAAAACTTATGGAACTAGCACGAGACTTCCGGTTTGAAAACTAATTCGAGAAAGACACTTTTTTCATACTTAAGCTTGAAAATAGGCCATCGGGTGCCAAAATCGTGTAACAGTCACGAGAAGGCCCAATGAACGCCTTGAACACCTTGGGAGGGACCAATGTAAGCTGTGAAAACTTACAGAACTAGCACGGGACTTCCAGTTTGAAAACAATGTAGCAATCACGAGAATGTCCGAGGAATACCTCAAACACCTCAGGAGAGACCATTGTAAGTTGTGGAAACTTACGGAACTTCAACGGGACTCCCGACTTGAAAACGAAGCCAAAAAATGCACTTTTTTTCACACTTAATCCTGAAAATAGGCCATCGAGGGCCAAAATTGTGTAACAGTCACGAGAAGGCCCGGGGAACACCTCACACCTCGAGAGCGACCAATGTAAGTTGTGGGAACTCACCGAACTAGCATGGGGCTCCCGGTTTGAATACTATGTCGGAAAAGTCACTTTTTTCACACTTAAGCTTAGAAATAGGACATCGGGAGCCAAAATCGTGTAACAGTCACGGGAAGGCCCAGGAAACGCATCAACCACCTCAGGAAGGACCAATAGAAGTTGTGGAAACTTACGGAACTAGCACGGGACTTCCGGTTTGAAATCTAAGTCAAAAAAATGCACTTTTTTTCACACTTAGGCTTGAAAATAGACCATCAGTGGCCAAATTCGTGTAACAGTCACGAGAAGGCCCAAGCAACACCTCAAACACCTCGGGGGGGACCAATGCAGGTTGTGAAAATTTACGGAACTTGCACGGGACTCCTCGTTTCAAAACCAAGTCAAAAATTGCACTTTTTTCACACTTAATCTTGAAAATAGGCCATCAGGGGCCAAAATTGTGTAACAGTCACGAGAACCCTAGCGAAACCCCTCAAACACCTCAAGAGGGACGAATATAAGTGGAAGAAATTTACAGAACTAGCACGGGAGTCCCGGTTTGAAAACTAAGTGGAAAAAGACACTTTTTTCAAACTTAAGTTCGAAAATAGGCCATCAGGGGGCCAAAATCGCGTAACGGTCACGAGAAGGCGTGGGGAACACATCAAACACCTCGGTAGGGACCAATGTAAGTTGTGCAAACTTACGGAACTGGCACAGGACTCCCGGTTTGAAAACTAGGTCAAAAAATGCACTTTTTTCACACTTAAGGTTAAAAATAAGCCATCGGGGGCCAAAATCGTGTAGCATTCAGTAGAACACCCGGGGAACACCTTGGGAGGGATCAATGTATGTTATTGAAACTTACAGAACTAGCACGGGACTGCCGGTTTGAAAACTAAGCCGAAAAAGGCACGTTTCTCACACTTAAGCTTGGAAATTGGCCATCATGGGGCCAAAATCGTGTAATAGTTACGAGAAGGCCCATGGAAGGGACCAATGTAAGTTGTGGAAACTTACGGAACTAGCACGGGACTTCCGGTTTGAAAACTAATTTGAAAAAGACATTTTTCTCACACTTAAGCTACAAAATAGGCCATCGGGGACCAAAATCGTGTAACAGTCGCGAGTAGGCCCGTGGAACACCTCAAACACCTCGGGAGGGACCGATGTAAGTTGAGAAAAATTACGGAACTAGTACGGGACTCCTGGTTTGAAAACTATATCAAAAAATACACTTTTTTTCACATTTAAGCTTGTAAATAGGCCATCGGGGGCCAAAATCGGGTAGCTATCACGAGAAGGCCCGGGGAACACCGCAAACACCTCGGGATGGACTAATGCAAGTTGTGAAAACTTACGGAACTTGCACGGGACTCCTGGTTTGAAAATTAAGTCAAAAAATCCACTGTTTCCCACTTAATCATGAAAATAGGCCATTGGGCCCCAAAGTTGTGTAACAATCACGAGAAAGCCCAGAGAATACCTTGAACACCTCCAGGGGGACCAATGTACGTTGTGGAAACTTACAGAACTAGCACAGGACTACCGGTTTGAAAACTAAGTCGAAAAAGGCACTTTTTTCACACTTAAGCTTGAAAATAGGCATCGGGGGCCAAAATCGTGTAACAGTCACGAGATGGCCCGGGAAACACATCAAACACCTTAGGACGGACCAATGTAAGTTGTGGAAATTTACGGAACTAGCACGACACTTCCGGTTTGAAAACTAAGTCGAAAAAGCCACTTTTTTCACACTTAAGCTTGAAAATAGGCCATCGGGGGCCAAAATCGTATAACAGGCGCGAGACTTTCCGGGGAACACCTCAAACACCTCTAGAGGGCCCAATGTAAGTTGTGGAAAGTTACAGAACAAGCGTGGGACTCCCAGTTTGAAAACTAAGTCAAAAAATGCATGTTTTTCACTTAAAGCTTGAAAATAGGCCATCGGGGGCCAAATTTTTGTAACAGTCACGAGAAGGCCCGAGGAACACCTCAGGCGCCTCGAGAGGGACTAAAGTAAGTTTTGAAAACTTACAGAACAGGCGCAGGACTCCCGGTTTGAAAACTGAGTCGAAAAAGACACTTTTTTTCACACTTAACCTTGAAAATAGGCCATCGGGGAGCGAAATCGATTAACAGTCAGGAGAAGTCCCGGGGAACACCTCAAACACCTCGGGAGAGACCAATGTAAGTTGTGAAAACTTATGAAACTGCCACGGGACTCTCCGATTTGAAAACTAAACCAAAACAAGCACTTTTTTCACACTTAAGGTTGAAAATAGGCCATCGATGGCCAAAATCGACTAACAGTCACGAGAAAGGTCGGGGAACACCTCAAACACCTCGGGAGGGACCAATATAAGTCTTGGAAACTTACGGAATTACCCCGGAACTTCCGGTTTGAAAACTAAGTCCAAAAAGCCACTTTTCTCGCATTTAAGCTTGAAAATTGGCCATCAGGGGCCAACATCATGTAACAGTCATGAGAAGGCACAGGAAACACATCAAACACGTCGGAAGGGACCAATGTAAGTTGTGGAAATTTACGAAACTAGCACGGGACTCCCGGTTTCAAAACTAAGTCAAAAGATGCATTTTTTTCACACTTAAGCTTGAGAATAGGCCATCGGGAGCCAAAATCGTGTAACAGTCTCGAGTAGGTGTGGGGAACACCTCAAATACCTCAAGAGGGACCAATGTAAGTTGTGGAAACTTACAGAACTAGCACGGGACTCCCGGTTTGAAAACTAAGACAAAAAAGACACATTTTTCACACTTAAGCTTGGAAATAGTCCATTAGGGGCCAAAATCGTGAGACAGTCACGAGAAGGCCCAGTGAATACCTCAAACACCTTGGGAAGGACCAATGTAAGTTGTGGAAACTTATGGAACTGGCACGAGATTCCGGTTTGAAAACTAAGTCAATAAATGCAATTTTTTCACACTTAAGTTTGAACATAGGCCATCGGAGGCTAAAATCGTGTAACAGTCATGAGAAGGCCCGGGGAACACCTCAAAGGAACTAGCACGGGACTCCCGATTTGAAAATTAAGTCCAAAAAGGCAATTTTCTCAACCTTAATTGTGAAAATAGGCCATCGCGGGCCAGAATCGTGTAACAGTCACGACAAGGCCCAAGGAACACATCAAACAACTCAGGAGGCACCAATGTAAGTTGTGGAAACTTATGGAACTAGCACGAGACTTCCGGTTTGAAAACTAATTCGAGAAAGACACTTTTTTCATACTTAAGCTTGAAAATAGGCCATCGGGTGCCAAAATCGTGTAACAGTCACGAGAAGGCCCAATGAACGCCTTGAACACCTTGGGAGGGACCAATGTAAGCTGTGAAAACTTACAGAACTAGCACGGGACTTCCAGTTTGAAAACAATGTAGCAATCACGAGAATGTCCGAGGAATACCTCAAACACCTCAGGAGAGACCATTGTAAGTTGTGGAAACTTACGGAACTTCAACGGGACTCCCGACTTGAAAACGAAGCCAAAAAATGCACTTTTTTTCACACTTAATCCTGAAAATAGGCCATCGAGGGCCAAAATTGTGTAACAGTCACGAGAAGGCCCGGGGAACACCTCACACCTCGAGAGCGACCAATGTAAGTTGTGGGAACTCACCGAACTAGCATGGGGCTCCCGGTTTGAATACTATGTCGGAAAAGTCACTTTTTTCACACTTAAGCTTAAAAATAGGACATCGGGAGCCAAAATCGTGTAACAGTCACGGGAAGGCCCAGGAAACGCATCAACCACCTCAGGAAGGACCAATAGAAGTTGTGGAAACTTACGGAACTAGCACGGGACTTCCGGTTTGAAATCTAAGTCAAAAAAATGCACTTTTTTTCACACTTAGGCTTGAAAATAGACCATCAGTGGCCAAATTCGTGTAACAGTCACGAGAAGGCCCAAGCAACACCTCAAACACCTCGGGGGGGACCAATGCAGGTTGTGAAAATTTACGGAACTTGCACGGGACTCCTCGTTTCAAAACCAAGTCAAAAATTGCACTTTTTTCACACTTAATCTTGAAAATAGGCCATCAGGGGCCAAAATTGTGTAACAGTCACGAGAACCCTAGCGAAACCCCTCAAACACCTCAAGAGGGACGAATATAAGTGGAAGAAATTTACAGAACTAGCACGGGAGTCCCGGTTTGAAAACTAAGTGGAAAAAGACACTTTTTTCAAACTTAAGTTCGAAAATAGGCCATCAGGGGGCCAAAATCGCGTAACGGTCACGAGAAGGCGTGGGGAACACATCAAACACCTCGGTAGGGACCAATGTAAGTTGTGCAAACTTACGGAACTGGCACAGGACTCCCGGTTTGAAAACTAGGTCAAAAAATGCACTTTTTTCACACTTAAGGTTAAAAATAAGCCATCGGGGGCCAAAATCGTGTAGCATTCAGTAGAACACCCGGGGAACACCTTGGGAGGGATCAATGTATGTTATTGAAACTTACAGAACTAGCACGGGACTGCCGGTTTGAAAACTAAGCCGAAAAAGGCACGTTTCTCACACTTAAGCTTGGAAATTGGCCATCATGGGGCCAAAATCGTGTAATAGTTACGAGAAGGCCCATGGAAGGGACCAATGTAAGTTGTGGAAACTTACGGAACTAGCACGGGACTTCCGGTTTGAAAACTAATTTGAAAAAGACATTTTTCTCACACTTAAGCTACAAAATAGGCCATCGGGGACCAAAATCGTGTAACAGTCGCGAGTAGGCCCGTGGAACACCTCAAACACCTCGGGAGGGACCGATGTAAGTTGAGAAAAATTACGGAACTAGTACGGGACTCCTGGTTTGAAAACTATATCAAAAAATACACTTTTTTTCACATTTAAGCTTGTAAATAGGCCATCGGGGGCCAAAATCGGGTAGCTATCACGAGAAGGCCCGGGGAACACCGCAAACACCTCGGGATGGACTAATGCAAGTTGTGAAAACTTACGGAACTTGCACGGGACTCCTGGTTTGAAAATTAAGTCAAAAAATCCACTGTTTCCCACTTAATCATGAAAATAGGCCATTGGGCCCCAAAGTTGTGTAACAATCACGAGAAAGCCCAGAGAATACCTTGAACACCTCCAGGGGGACCAATGTACGTTGTGGAAACTTACAGAACTAGCACAGGACTACCGGTTTGAAAACTAAGTCGAAAAAGGCACTTTTTTCACACTTAAGCTTGAAAATAGGCATCGGGGGCCAAAATCGTGTAACAGTCACGAGATGGCCCGGGAAACACATCAAACACCTTAGGACGGACCAATGTAAGTTGTGGAAATTTACGGAACTAGCACGACACTTCCGGTTTGAAAACTAAGTCGAAAAAGCCACTTTTTTCACACTTAAGCTTGAAAATAGGCCATCGGGGGCCAAAATCGTATAACAGGCGCGAGACTTTCCGGGGAACACCTCAAACACCTCTAGAGGGCCCAATGTAAGTTGTGGAAAGTCACAGAACAAGCGTGGGACTCCCAGTTTGAAAACTAAGTCAAAAAATGCATGTTTTTCACTTAAAGCTTGAAAATAGGCCATCGGGGGCCAAATTTTTGTAACAGTCACGAGAAGGCCCGAGGAACACCTCAGGCGCCTCGAGAGGGACTAAAGTAAGTTTTGAAAACTTACAGAACAGGCGCAGGACTCCCGGTTTGAAAACTAAGTCGAAAAAGACACTTTTTTTCACACTTAACCTTGAAAATAGGCCATCGGGGAGCGAAATCGATTAACAGTCAGGAGAAGTCCCGGGGAACACCTCAAACACCTCGGGAGAGACCAATGTAAGTTGTGAAAACTTATGAAACTGCCACGGGACTCTCCGATTTGAAAACTAAACCAAAACAAGCACTTTTTTCACACTTAAGGTTGAAAATAGGCCATCGATGGCCAAAATCGACTAACAGTCACGAGAAAGGTCGGGGAACACCTCAAACACCTCGGGAGGGACCAATATAAGTCTTGGAAACTTACGGAATTACCCCGGAACTTCCGGTTTGAAAACTAAGTCCAAAAAGCCACTTTTCTCGCATTTAAGCTTGAAAATTGGCCATCAGGGGCCAACATCATGTAACAGTCATGAGAAGGCACAGGAAACACATCAAACACGTCGGAAGGGACCAATGTAAGTTGTGGAAATTTACGAAACTAGCACGGGACTCCCGGTTTCAAAACTAAGTCAAAAGATGCATTTTTTTCACACTTAAGCTTGAGAATAGGCCATCGGGAGCCAAAATCGTGTAACAGTCTCGAGTAGGTGTGGGGAACACCTCAAATACCTCAAGAGGGACCAATGTAAGTTGTGGAAACTTACAGAACTAGCACGGGACTCCCGGTTTGAAAACTAAGACAAAAAAGACACATTTTTCACACTTAAGCTTGGAAATAGTCCATTAGGGGCCAAAATCGTGAGACAGTCACGAGAAGGCCCAGTGAATACCTCAAACACCTTGGGAAGGACCAATGTAAGTTGTGGAAACTTATGGAACTGGCACGAGATTCCGGTTTGAAAACTAAGTCAATAAATGCAATTTTTTCACACTTAAGTTTGAACATAGGCCATCGGAGGCTAAAATCGTGTAACAGTCATGAGAAGGCCCGGGGAACACCTCAAAGGAACTAGCACGGGACTCCCGATTTGAAAATTAAGTCCAAAAAGGCAATTTTCTCAACCTTAATTGTGAAAATAGGCCATCGCGGGCCAGAATCGTGTAACAGTCACGACAAGGCCCAAGGAACACATCAAACAACTCGGGAGGCACCAATGTAAGTTGTGGAAACTTATGGAACTAGCACGAGACTTCCGGTTTGAAAACTAATTCGAGAAAGACACTTTTTTCATACTTAAGCTTGAAAATAGGCCATCGGGTGCCAAAATCGTGTAACAGTCACGAGAAGGCCCAATGAACGCCTTGAACACCTTGGGAGGGACCAATGTAAGCTGTGAAAACTTACAGAACTAGCACGGGACTTCCAGTTTGAAAACAATGTAGCAATCACGAGAATGTCCGAGGAATACCTCAAACACCTCAGGAGAGACCATTGTAAGTTGTGGAAACTTACGGAACTTCAACGGGACTCCCGACTTGAAAACGAAGCCAAAAAATGCACTTTTTTTCACACTTAATCCTGAAAATAGGCCATCGAGGGCCAAAATTGTGTAACAGTCACGAGAAGGCCCGGGGAACACCTCACACCTCGAGAGCGACCAATGTAAGTTGTGGGAACTCACCGAACTAGCATGGGGCTCCCGGTTTGAATACTATGTCGGAAAAGTCACTTTTTTCACACTTAAGCTTAAAAATAGGACATCGGGAGCCAAAATCGTGTAACAGTCACGGGAAGGCCCAGGAAACGCATCAACCACCTCAGGAAGGACCAATAGAAGTTGTGGAAACTTACGGAACTAGCACGGGACTTCCGGTTTGAAATCTAAGTCAAAAAAATGCACTTTTTTTCACACTTAGGCTTGAAAATAGACCATCAGTGGCCAAATTCGTGTAACAGTCACGAGAAGGCCCAAGCAACACCTCAAACACCTCGGGGGGGACCAATGCAGGTTGTGAAAATTTACGGAACTTGCACGGGACTCCTCGTTTCAAAACCAAGTCAAAAATTGCACTTTTTTCACACTTAATCTTGAAAATAGGCCATCAGGGGCCAAAATTGTGTAACAGTCACGAGAACCCTAGCGAAACCCCTCAAACACCTCAAGAGGGACGAATATAAGTGGAAGAAATTTACAGAACTAGCACGGGAGTCCCGGTTTGAAAACTAAGTGGAAAAAGACACTTTTTTCAAACTTAAGTTCGAAAATAGGCCATCAGGGGGCCAAAATCGCGTAACGGTCACGAGAAGGCGTGGGGAACACATCAAACACCTCGGTAGGGACCAATGTAAGTTGTGCAAACTTACGGAACTGGCACAGGACTCCCGGTTTGAAAACTAGGTCAAAAAATGCACTTTTTTCACACTTAAGGTTAAAAATAAGCCATCGGGGGCCAAAATCGTGTAGCATTCAGTAGAACACCCGGGGAACACCTTGGGAGGGATCAATGTATGTTATTGAAACTTACAGAACTAGCACGGGACTGCCGGTTTGAAAACTAAGCCGAAAAAGGCACGTTTCTCACACTTAAGCTTGGAAATTGGCCATCATGGGGCCAAAATCGTGTAATAGTTACGAGAAGGCCCATGGAAGGGACCAATGTAAGTTGTGGAAACTTACGGAACTAGCACGGGACTTCCGGTTTGAAAACTAATTTGAAAAAGACATTTTTCTCACACTTAAGCTACAAAATAGGCCATCGGGGACCAAAATCGTGTAACAGTCGCGAGTAGGCCCGTGGAACACCTCAAACACCTCGGGAGGGACCGATGTAAGTTGAGAAAAATTACGGAACTAGTACGGGACTCCTGGTTTGAAAACTATATCAAAAAATACACTTTTTTTCACATTTAAGCTTGTAAATAGGCCATCGGGGGCCAAAATCGGGTAGCTATCACGAGAAGGCCCGGGGAACACCGCAAACACCTCGGGATGGACTAATGCAAGTTGTGAAAACTTACGGAACTTGCACGGGACTCCTGGTTTGAAAATTAAGTCAAAAAATCCACTGTTTCCCACTTAATCATGAAAATAGGCCATTGGGCCCCAAAGTTGTGTAACAATCACGAGAAAGCCCAGAGAATACCTTGAACACCTCCAGGGGGACCAATGTACGTTGTGGAAACTTACAGAACTAGCACAGGACTACCGGTTTGAAAACTAAGTCGAAAAAGGCACTTTTTTCACACTTAAGCTTGAAAATAGGCATCGGGGGCCAAAATCGTGTAACAGTCACGAGATGGCCCGGGAAACACATCAAACACCTTAGGACGGACCAATGTAAGTTGTGGAAATTTACGGAACTAGCACGACACTTCCGGTTTGAAAACTAAGTCGAAAAAGCCACTTTTTTCACACTTAAGCTTGAAAATAGGCCATCGGGGGCCAAAATCGTATAACAGGCGCGAGACTTTCCGGGGAACACCTCAAACACCTCTAGAGGGCCCAATGTAAGTTGTGGAAAGTTACAGAACAAGCGTGGGACTCCCAGTTTGAAAACTAAGTCAAAAAATGCATGTTTTTCACTTAAAGCTTGAAAATAGGCCATCGGGGGCCAAATTTTTGTAACAGTCACGAGAAGGCCCGAGGAACACCTCAGACGCCTCGAGAGGGACTAAAGTAAGTTTTGAAAACTTACAGAACAGGCGCAGGACTCCCGGTTTGAAAACTGAGTCGAAAAAGACACTTTTTTTCACACTTAACCTTGAAAATAGGCCATCGGGGAGCGAAATCGATTAACAGTCAGGAGAAGTCCCGGGGAACACCTCAAACACCTCGGGAGAGACCAATGTAAGTTGTGAAAACTTATGAAACTGCCACGGGACTCTCCGATTTGAAAACTAAACCAAAACAAGCACTTTTTTCACACTTAAGGTTGAAAATAGGCCATCGATGGCCAAAATCGACTAACAGTCACGAGAAAGGTCGGGGAACACCTCAAACACCTCGGGAGGGACCAATATAAGTCTTGGAAACTTACGGAATTACCCCGGAACTTCCGGTTTGAAAACTAAGTCCAAAAAGCCACTTTTCTCGCATTTAAGCTTGAAAATTGGCCATCAGGGGCCAACATCATGTAACAGTCATGAGAAGGCACAGGAAACACATCAAACACGTCGGAAGGGACCAATGTAAGTTGTGGAAATTTACGAAACTAGCACGGGACTCCCGGTTTCAAAACTAAGTCAAAAGATGCATTTTTTTCACACTTAAGCTTGAGAATAGGCCATCGGGAGCCAAAATCGTGTAACAGTCTCGAGTAGGTGTGGGGAACACCTCAAATACCTCAAGAGGGACCAATGTAAGTTGTGGAAACTTACAGAACTAGCACGGGACTCCCGGTTTGAAAACTAAGACAAAAAAGACACATTTTTCACACTTAAGCTTGGAAATAGTCCATTAGGGGCCAAAATCGTGAGACAGTCACGAGAAGGCCCAGTGAATACCTCAAACACCTTGGGAAGGACCAATGTAAGTTGTGGAAACTTATGGAACTGGCACGAGATTCCGGTTTGAAAACTAAGTCAATAAATGCAATTTTTTCACACTTAAGTTTGAACATAGGCCATCGGAGGCTAAAATCGTGTAACAGTCATGAGAAGGCCCGGGGAACACCTCAAAGGAACTAGCACGGGACTCCCGATTTGAAAATTAAGTCCAAAAAGGCAATTTTCTCAACCTTAATTGTGAAAATAGGCCATCGCGGGCCAGAATCGTGTAACAGTCACGACAAGGCCCAAGGAACACATCAAACAACTCGGGAGGCACCAATGTAAGTTGTGGAAACTTATGGAACTAGCACGAGACTTCCGGTTTGAAAACTAATTCGAGAAAGACACTTTTTTCATACTTAAGCTTGAAAATAGGCCATCGGGTGCCAAAATCGTGTAACAGTCACGAGAAGGCCCAATGAACGCCTTGAACACCTTGGGAGGGACCAATGTAAGCTGTGAAAACTTACAGAACTAGCACGGGACTTCCAGTTTGAAAACAATGTAGCAATCACGAGAATGTCCGAGGAATACCTCAAACACCTCAGGAGAGACCATTGTAAGTTGTGGAAACTTACGGAACTTCAACGGGACTCCCGACTTGAAAACGAAGCCAAAAAATGCACTTTTTTTCACACTTAATCCTGAAAATAGGCCATCGAGGGCCAAAATTGTGTAACAGTCACGAGAAGGCCCGGGGAACACCTCACACCTCGAGAGCGACCAATGTAAGTTGTGGGAACTCACCGAACTAGCATGGGGCTCCCGGTTTGAATACTATGTCGGAAAAGTCACTTTTTTCACACTTAAGCTTAGAAATAGGACATCGGGAGCCAAAATCGTGTAACAGTCACGGGAAGGCCCAGGAAACGCATCAACCACCTCAGGAAGGACCAATAGAAGTTGTGGAAACTTACGGAACTAGCACGGGACTTCCGGTTTGAAATCTAAGTCAAAAAAATGCACTTTTTTTCACACTTAGGCTTGAAAATAGACCATCAGTGGCCAAATTCGTGTAACAGTCACGAGAAGGCCCAAGCAACACCTCAAACACCTCGGGGGGGACCAATGCAGGTTGTGAAAATTTACGGAACTTGCACGGGACTCCTCGTTTCAAAACCAAGTCAAAAATTGCACTTTTTTCACACTTAATCTTGAAAATAGGCCATCAGGGGCCAAAATTGTGTAACAGTCACGAGAACCCTAGCGAAACCCCTCAAACACCTCAAGAGGGACGAATATAAGTGGAAGAAATTTACAGAACTAGCACGGGAGTCCCGGTTTGAAAACTAAGTGGAAAAAGACACTTTTTTCAAACTTAAGTTCGAAAATAGGCCATCAGGGGGCCAAAATCGCGTAACGGTCACGAGAAGGCGTGGGGAACACATCAAACACCTCGGTAGGGACCAATGTAAGTTGTGCAAACTTACGGAACTGGCACAGGACTCCCGGTTTGAAAACTAGGTCAAAAAATGCACTTTTTTCACACTTAAGGTTAAAAATAAGCCATCGGGGGCCAAAATCGTGTAGCATTCAGTAGAACACCCGGGGAACACCTTGGGAGGGATCAATGTATGTTATTGAAACTTACAGAACTAGCACGGGACTGCCGGTTTGAAAACTAAGCCGAAAAAGGCACGTTTCTCACACTTAAGCTTGGAAATTGGCCATCATGGGGCCAAAATCGTGTAATAGTTACGAGAAGGCCCATGGAAGGGACCAATGTAAGTTGTGGAAACTTACGGAACTAGCACGGGACTTCCGGTTTGAAAACTAATTTGAAAAAGACATTTTTCTCACACTTAAGCTACAAAATAGGCCATCGGGGACCAAAATCGTGTAACAGTCGCGAGTAGGCCCGTGGAACACCTCAAACACCTCGGGAGGGACCGATGTAAGTTGAGAAAAATTACGGAACTAGTACGGGACTCCTGGTTTGAAAACTATATCAAAAAATACACTTTTTTTCACATTTAAGCTTGTAAATAGGCCATCGGGGGCCAAAATCGGGTAGCTATCACGAGAAGGCCCGGGGAACACCGCAAACACCTCGGGATGGACTAATGCAAGTTGTGAAAACTTACGGAACTTGCACGGGACTCCTGGTTTGAAAATTAAGTCAAAAAATCCACTGTTTCCCACTTAATCATGAAAATAGGCCATTGGGCCCCAAAGTTGTGTAACAATCACGAGAAAGCCCAGAGAATACCTTGAACACCTCCAGGGGGACCAATGTACGTTGTGGAAACTTACAGAACTAGCACAGGACTACCGGTTTGAAAACTAAGTCGAAAAAGGCACTTTTTTCACACTTAAGCTTGAAAATAGGCATCGGGGGCCAAAATCGTGTAACAGTCACGAGATGGCCCGGGAAACACATCAAACACCTTAGGACGGACCAATGTAAGTTGTGGAAATTTACGGAACTAGCACGACACTTCCGGTTTGAAAACTAAGTCGAAAAAGCCACTTTTTTCACACTTAAGCTTGAAAATAGGCCATCGGGGGCCAAAATCGTATAACAGGCGCGAGACTTTCCGGGGAACACCTCAAACACCTCTAGAGGGCCCAATGTAAGTTGTGGAAAGTTACAGAACAAGCGTGGGACTCCCAGTTTGAAAACTAAGTCAAAAAATGCATGTTTTTCACTTAAAGCTTGAAAATAGGCCATCGGGGGCCAAATTTTTGTAACAGTCACGAGAAGGCCCGAGGAACACCTCAGGCGCCTCGAGAGGGACTAAAGTAAGTTTTGAAAACTTACAGAACAGGCGCAGGACTCCCGGTTTGAAAACTGAGTCGAAAAAGACACTTTTTTTCACACTTAACCTTGAAAATAGGCCATCGGGGAGCGAAATCGATTAACAGTCAGGAGAAGTCCCGGGGAACACCTCAAACACCTCGGGAGAGACCAATGTAAGTTGTGAAAACTTATGAAACTGCCACGGGACTCTCCGATTTGAAAACTAAACCAAAACAAGCACTTTTTTCACACTTAAGGTTGAAAATAGGCCATCGATGGCCAAAATCGACTAACAGTCACGAGAAAGGTCGGGGAACACCTCAAACACCTCGGGAGGGACCAATATAAGTCTTGGAAACTTACGGAATTACCCCGGAACTTCCGGTTTGAAAACTAAGTCCAAAAAGCCACTTTTCTCGCATTTAAGCTTGAAAATTGGCCATCAGGGGCCAACATCATGTAACAGTCATGAGAAGGCACAGGAAACACATCAAACACGTCGGAAGGGACCAATGTAAGTTGTGGAAATTTACGAAACTAGCACGGGACTCCCGGTTTCAAAACTAAGTCAAAAGATGCATTTTTTTCACACTTAAGCTTGAGAATAGGCCATCGGGAGCCAAAATCGTGTAACAGTCTCGAGTAGGTGTGGGGAACACCTCAAATACCTCAAGAGGGACCAATGTAAGTTGTGGAAACTTACAGAACTAGCACGGGACTCCCGGTTTGAAAACTAAGACAAAAAAGACACATTTTTCACACTTAAGCTTGGAAATAGTCCATTAGGGGCCAAAATCGTGAGACAGTCACGAGAAGGCCCAGTGAATACCTCAAACACCTTGGGAAGGACCAATGTAAGTTGTGGAAACTTATGGAACTGGCACGAGATTCCGGTTTGAAAACTAAGTCAATAAATGCAATTTTTTCACACTTAAGTTTGAACATAGGCCATCGGAGGCTAAAATCGTGTAACAGTCATGAGAAGGCCCGGGGAACACCTCAAAGGAACTAGCACGGGACTCCCGATTTGAAAATTAAGTCCGAAAAGGCAATTTTCTCAACCTTAATTGTGAAAATAGGCCATCGCGGGCCAGAATCGTGTAACAGTCACGACAAGGCCCAAGGAACACATCAAACAACTCGGGAGGCACCAATGTAAGTTGTGGAAACTTATGGAACTAGCACGAGACTTCCGGTTTGAAAACTAATTCGAGAAAGACACTTTTTTCATACTTAAGCTTGAAAATAGGCCATCGGGTGCCAAAATCGTGTAACAGTCACGAGAAGGCCCAATGAACGCCTTGAACACCTTGGGAGGGACCAATGTAAGCTGTGAAAACTTACAGAACTAGCACGGGACTTCCAGTTTGAAAACAATGTAGCAATCACGAGAATGTCCGAGGAATACCTCAAACACCTCAGGAGAGACCATTGTAAGTTGTGGAAACTTACGGAACTTCAACGGGACTCCCGACTTGAAAACGAAGCCAAAAAATGCACTTTTTTTCACACTTAATCCTGAAAATAGGCCATCGAGGGCCAAAATTGTGTAACAGTCACGAGAAGGCCCGGGGAACACCTCACACCTCGAGAGCGACCAATGTAAGTTGTGGGAACTCACCGAACTAGCATGGGGCTCCCGGTTTGAATACTATGTCGGAAAAGTCACTTTTTTCACACTTAAGCTTAGAAATAGGACATCGGGAGCCAAAATCGTGTAACAGTCACGGGAAGGCCCAGGAAACGCATCAACCACCTCAGGAAGGACCAATAGAAGTTGTGGAAACTTACGGAACTAGCACGGGACTTCCGGTTTGAAATCTAAGTCAAAAAAATGCACTTTTTTTCACACTTAGGCTTGAAAATAGACCATCAGTGGCCAAATTCGTGTAACAGTCACGAGAAGGCCCAAGCAACACCTCAAACACCTCGGGGGGGACCAATGCAGGTTGTGAAAATTTACGGAACTTGCACGGGACTCCTCGTTTCAAAACCAAGTCAAAAATTGCACTTTTTTCACACTTAATCTTGAAAATAGGCCATCAGGGGCCAAAATTGTGTAACAGTCACGAGAACCCTAGCGAAACCCCTCAAACACCTCAAGAGGGACGAATATAAGTGGAAGAAATTTACAGAACTAGCACGGGAGTCCCGGTTTGAAAACTAAGTGGAAAAAGACACTTTTTTCAAACTTAAGTTCGAAAATAGGCCATCAGGGGGCCAAAATCGCGTAACGGTCACGAGAAGGCGTGGGGAACACATCAAACACCTCGGTAGGGACCAATGTAAGTTGTGCAAACTTACGGAACTGGCACAGGACTCCCGGTTTGAAAACTAGGTCAAAAAATGCACTTTTTTCACACTTAAGGTTAAAAATAAGCCATCGGGGGCCAAAATCGTGTAGCATTCAGTAGAACACCCGGGGAACACCTTGGGAGGGATCAATGTATGTTATTGAAACTTACAGAACTAGCACGGGACTGCCGGTTTGAAAACTAAGCCGAAAAAGGCACGTTTCTCACACTTAAGCTTGGAAATTGGCCATCATGGGGCCAAAATCGTGTAATAGTTACGAGAAGGCCCATGGAAGGGACCAATGTAAGTTGTGGAAACTTACGGAACTAGCACGGGACTTCCGGTTTGAAAACTAATTTGAAAAAGACATTTTTCTCACACTTAAGCTACAAAATAGGCCATCGGGGACCAAAATCGTGTAACAGTCGCGAGTAGGCCCGTGGAACACCTCAAACACCTCGGGAGGGACCGATGTAAGTTGAGAAAAATTACGGAACTAGTACGGGACTCCTGGTTTGAAAACTATATCAAAAAATACACTTTTTTTCACATTTAAGCTTGTAAATAGGCCATCGGGGGCCAAAATCGGTAGCTATCACGAGAAGGCCCGGGGAACACCGCAAACACCTCGGGATGGACTAATGCAAGTTGTGAAAACTTACGGAACTTGCACGGGACTCCTGGTTTGAAAATTAAGTCAAAAAATCCACTGTTTCCCACTTAATCATGAAAATAGGCCATTGGGCCCCAAAGTTGTGTAACAATCACGAGAAAGCCCAGAGAATACCTTGAACACCTCCAGGGGGACCAATGTACATTGTGGAAACTTACAGAACTAGCACAGGACTACCGGTTTGAAAACTAAGTCGAAAAAGGCACTTTTTTCACACTTAAGCTTGAAAATAGGCATCGGGGGCCAAAATCGTGTAACAGTCACGAGATGGCCCGGGAAACACATCAAACACCTTAGGACGGACCAATGTAAGTTGTGGAAATTTACGGAACTAGCACGACACTTCTGGTTTGAAAACTAAGTCGAAAAAGCCACTTTTTTCACACTTAAGCTTGAAAATAGGCCATCGGGGGCCAAAATCGTATAACAGGCGCGAGACTTTCCGGGGAACACCTCAAACACCTCTAGAGGGCCCAATGTAAGTTGTGGAAAGTTACAGAACAAGCGTGGGACTCCCAGTTTGAAAACTAAGTCAAAAAATGCATGTTTTTCACTTAAAGCTTGAAAATAGGCCATCGGGGGCCAAATTTTTGTAACAGTCACGAGAAGGCCCGAGGAACACCTCAGACGCCTCGAGAGGGACTAAAGTAAGTTTTGAAAACTTACAGAACAGGCGCAGGACTCCCGGTTTGAAAACTGAGTCGAAAAAGACACTTTTTTTCACACTTAACCTTGAAAATAGGCCATCGGGGAGCGAAATCGATTAACAGTCAGGAGAAGTCCCGGGGAACACCTCAAACACCTCGGGAGAGACCAATGTAAGTTGTGGAAACTTATGAAACTGCCACGGGACTCCCCGATTTGAAAACTAAACCAAAACAAGCACTTTTTTCACACTTAAGGTTGAAAATAGGCCATCGATGGCCAAAATCGACTAACAGTCACGAGAAAGGTCGGGGAACACCTCAAACACCTCGGGAGGGACCAATATAAGTCTTGGAAACTTACGGAATTACCCCGGAACTTCCGGTTTGAAAACTAAGTCCAAAAAGCCACTTTTCTCGCATTTAAGCTTGAAAATTGGCCATCAGGGGCCAACATCATGTAACAGTCATGAGAAGGCACAGGAAACACATCAAACACCTCGGAAGGGACCAATGTAAGTTGTGGAAACTTACGAAACTAGCACGGGACTCCCGGTTTCAAAACTAAGTCAAAAGTTGCATTTTTTTCACACTTAAGCTTGAAAATAGGCCATCGGGAGCCAAAATCGTGTAACAGTCTCGAGTAGGTGTGGGGAACACCTCAAATACCTCAAGAGGGACCAATGTAAGTTGTGGAAACTTACAGAACTAGCACGGGACTCCCGGTTTGAAAATTAAGACAAAAAAGACACCTTTTTCACGCTTAAGCTTGGAAATAGTCCATTAGGGGCCAAAATCGTGAGACAGTCACGAGAAGGCCCAGTGAATACCTCAAACACCTTGGGAAGGACCAATGTAAGTTGTGGAAACTTATGGAACTGGCACGAGATTCCGGTTTGAAAACTAAGTCAAAAAATGTAATTTTTTCACACTTAAGGTTGAAAATAGGCCATCGGAGGCTAAAATCGTGTAACAGTCATGAGAAGGCCCGGGGAACACCTCAAAGGAACTAGCACGGGACTCCCGATTTGAAAAATAAGTCCAAAAGGCAATTTTCACAAACTTAATTGTGAAAATAGGCCATCGCGGGCCAAAATCGTGTAACAGTCACGACAAGGCCCAAGGAACACATCAAACAACTCGGGAGGCACCAATGTAAGTTGTGGAAACTTATGGAACTAGTACGAGACTTCCGGTTTGAAAACTAAGTCGAGAAAGACACTTTTTTCATACTTAAGCTTGAAAATAGGCCATCGAGTGCCAAAATCGTGTAACAGTCACGAGAAGGCCCATGAACGCCTTGAACACCTTGGGAGGGACCAATGTAAGTTGTGAAAACTTACAGAACTAGCACGGGACTTCCGATTTGAAAACAATGCAGCAATTACGAGAATGTCCGAGGAATACCTCAAACACCACAGGAGAGACCATTGTAAGTTGTGGAAACTTACGGAACTTCAACGGGACTCCCGACTTGAAAACGAAGCCAAAAAATGCACTTTTTTTCACACTTAATCCTGAAAATAGGCCATCGAGGGCCAAAATTGTGTAACAGTCACGAGAAGGTCCGGGGAACACCTCACACCTCGAGAGCGACCAATGCAAGTTGTGGGCACTCACCGAACTAGCATAGGGCTTCCGGTTTGAAAACTATGTCGGAAAAGTCACTTTTTTCACACTTAAGCTTAAAAATAGGACATCGGGAGCCAAAATCGTGTAACAGTCACGGGAAGGCCCAGGAAACACATCAAACACCTCAGGAAGGACCAATAGAAGTTGTGGAAACTTACGGAACTAGCACGGGACTTCCGGTTTGAAATCTAAGTCAAAAAAATGCACTTTTTTTCACACTTAGGCTTGAAAATAGACCATCAGTGGCCAAATTCGTGTAACAGTCACGAAAAGGCCCAAGCAACACCTCAAACACCTCGGGAGGGACCAATGCAGGTTGTGAAAATTTACGGAACTTGCACGGGACTCCTCGTTTCAAAACCAAGTCAAAAATTGCACTTTTTTCACACTTAATCTTGAAAATAGGCCATCAGGGGCCAAAATTGTGTAACAGTCACAAGAACCCTAGCGAAACCCCGGAAACACCTCAAGAGGGACGAATATAAGTGGTAGAAATTTACAGAACTAGCACGGGAGTCCCGGTTTGAAAACTAAGTGGAAAAAGACACTTTTTTCAAACTTAAGTTCGAAAATAGGCCATCAGGGGTCCAAAATCGCGTAACGGTCACGAGAAGGCGTGGGGAACACGTCAAACACCTAAGTAGGGACCAATGTAAGTTGTGCAAACTTACGGAACTGGCTTACGGAACTGGCACAAGACTCCCGGTTTGAAAACTAAGTCAAAAAATGCACTTTTTTCACACTTAAGGTTAAAAATAAGCCATCGAGGGTCAAAATCGTGTGGCATTCAGTAGAACACGCAGGGAACACCTTGGGAGGGATCAATGTATGTTATTAAAACTTACAGAACTAGCACGGGACTGCCGGCTTGAAAACTAAGCCGAAAAAGGCACGTTTCTCACACTTAAGCTTGAAAATTGGCCATCAGGGGGCCAAAATCGTGTAATAGTCACGAGAAGGCCCATGGAACACATCAAACAACTTGGAAGGGACCAATGTAAATTGTGGAAACTTACGGAACTAGCACGGGACTTCCGGTTTGAAAACTAATTTGAAAAAGACATTTTTCTCACACTTAAGCTACAAAATAGGCCATCGGGGACCAAAATCGTGTAACAGTTACGAGTAGGCCCATGGAACACCTCAAACACCTCGGGAGGGACCGATGTAAGTTGAGAAAACTTACGGAACTAGTACGGGACTCCTGGTTTGAAAACTATATCAAAAAGTTCAATTTTTTCACATTTAAGCTTGTAAATAGGCCATCGAGGGCCAAAATCGTGTAACTATCACGAGAAGGCCCGGGGAACACCGCAAACACCTCGGGATGGACTAATGCAAGTTGTGAAAGCTTACGGAACTTGCACGGGACTCCTAGTTTGAAAATTAAGTTAAAAAATGCACTGTTTCCCACTTAATCATGAAAATAGGCCATTGGGCGCCAAAGTTGTGTAACAATCACGAGAAAGCGCAGAGAACACCTTGAACACCTTCAGGGGGACCAATGTACGTTGTGGAAACTTACAGAACTAGCACAGGACTATCGGTTTGAAAACTAAGTCGAAAAAGGCACTTTTTTCACACTTAAGCTTGAAAATAGGCATCGGGGGCCAAAATCGTGTAACAGTCGCGAGATGGCCCGGGAAACACATCAAACACCTTAGGACGGACCAATGTAAGTTGTGGAAATTTACGGAACTAGCACGACACTTCCGGTTTGAAAACTAAGTCGAAAAAGCCAATTTTTTCACACTTAAGCTTGAAAATAGGCCATCGGGGGCCAAAATCGTATAACAGGTGCGAGACTTTCCGGGGAACACCTCAAACACCTCTAGAGGGATCAATGTAAATTGTGGAGAGTTACAGAACAAGCATGGGACTCCCAGTTTGAAAACTAAGTCAAAAAATGCATGTTTTTCACTTAAAGCTTGAAAATAGGCCATCAGGGGCCAAATTTTTGTAACAGTCACGAGAAGGCCCGGGGAACACCTAACACCTCTAGAGCGACCAATGTAAGTTGTGGGAACTCACCGAACTAGCATGGGGCTCCCGGTTTGAAAACTATGTTGGAAAAGTCACTTTTTTCACACTTAAGCTTAAAAATAGGACATCGGGAGTCAAAATCGTGTAACAGTCACGGGAAGGCCCAGGAAACGCATCAAACACCTCGGGAAGGACCAATAGAAGTTGTGGAAACTTACGGAACTAGCACGGGATTTCCGGTTTGAAATCTAAGTCAAAAAATGCACTTTTTTTCACACTTAGGCTTGAAAATAGACCATCAGTGGCCAAATTCGTGTAACAGTCACGAGAAGGCCCAAGCAACACCTCAAACACCTCGGGGGGACCAATGCAGGTTGTGAAAATTTACAGAACTTGCACGGGACTCGCCGTTTCAAAACGAAGTCAAAAATTGCACTTTTTTCACACTTAATCTTGAAAATAGGCCATCAGGGGCCAAAATTGTGTAACAGTCACGAGAACCCTATCGAAACCCCTCAAACACCTCGAGAGGGACCAATGTAAGTTGTGAAAACTTACGGAACTAGCACGGGACTCCCGGCTTGAAAACTAAGTCAAAAAATGCACTTTTCAAACACTTAGGCTTGAAAATAGGCTATCAGGAGCTAAAACCGTGTAACAGTCACGAGAACCCCCGCGGAACACCCCAAATATCTCGAGATGGACCAATGTAAGTTTTGGAAACTTACAGAACTAGCACGGGAGTCCCGTTTTGAAAACTAGGTCAAAAAAGGCACTTTTTCACACTTAAGCTAGAAAATAGGCCATCGGGGCCAATATCGTGTAACAGTCAGGTGAAGGCCTGGGGAACACGTCAAACACCTCGGGAGGGACCAATGTAAGTTGTTGAAACTTACGGAACTAGCACGGGACTCCCGGTTTGTAAACTAAGTCAAAAAATACACTTTTCTCACACCTATGGTTGAAAGTAGGCTATCGGGGGCAAAAAACGTGTAACAGTCACGAGAAGGCCCGTGGAACACCTCAAACAGCTCGGAAGGGACCAATGTAAGTTGTGAAAACTTACGAAAGTAGCACGGGGCTCCCGGTTTGAAATCTAAGTCCAAAAAGGCACATCTCTTTACTTAAGATTGGAAATAGGCCATCGGGGCCAAAATCGTGTTACCACGAGAATGACCAGGGAAATCATCAAACACCTCGAGAGGGATCAATGTAAGTTGTGGAAACTTATAAAACTAGCACGGGACTTCCGGTTTCAAGACTATGTCGAAAAAGACACTTTCTCCACACTTCAGCTTGAAAATAGGCCATCGGTGTCCAAAATCCTGTTGTAACAATCACGAGAAGGCTCCTGGAACAACTCAAACACCTCGGGAGGGACCAATGTAAGTTGTGGAAACTTACGGAACTTGCACGGGACTCCCAATTTGAAAACTATGTCAATAAATGTACTTTTTTCACACTTAAGCTTGAAAATAGGCCATTGAGGGCCAAAATCTTGTAACAGTCCCGAGAAGGCCCGGGGAACACCTCAAACACCTCAGGAGGGAACAATGCAAGTTGTGGAAACTTACAGAATTAGTACGGGACTCCCGGTTTGAAAACTAAGTTGAAAAAGGAACTTTTCGAGAGAGACCAATGTAAGTTTTGGGAACTTGTCGAACTGGCACGGGACTCCCGGTTTGAAAACTAAGTCAAAAAAGGCACTTTTATCACACTTAAGCTTCAAAATAAGCCATCAGAGCCAAAATCGTGTAACAGTGATGAGAAGGCCTGGAGAACACCTCCAACACCTCGGGAGGGACTATTGTAAGTTGTGAAAACTTACGGAACTGGCACGGGACTCCCGATTTCAAAACTAGGTCAAAACATGCACGTTTCTAATAGTTAAAAAATGCACGAGATTCCGGTTTGAAAACTAAGTCAAAAAATGCACTTTTTTCACACTTAAGGTTGAAAATAGGCCATCGGAGGCCAAAATCGTGTAACAGTCAAGAGAAGGCCTGGGGAACACCTCAAAAAATAAACATCAGGAGTGACCAATGTAAGTTGTGAAAACTTACGGAACTAGCACGAGACTTCCGATTTGAAAACTAAGTCCAAAAAGGCAATTTTCTCACACTTAAGCTTCAAAATAGGTCATCAGGGGCTAAAATCGTGTAACAGTCGCGAAAAGGCCCAGGGAACACAACAAACAACTCGGGAGGCACCAATGTAAGTTGTGAAAACTTACGGAACTAGCACGAGACTTCTGGTTTGAAAACTAAGTCGAGAAATGCACTTTTTTCACACTTAAGCTTGAAAATAGGTCATCGGGTGCCAAAATCGTGAAACAATCACGGGAAGGCCCAAAGAACACCTCGAACACCTCGGGAGGGACCAATGTAATTTGTGAAAACTTATACAACTAGCACGGGACTCCCGGTTTGAAAACAATGTCAAAAAATGCACTTTTTCACACTTAAGCCTGTAAATAGGTTATCGGTGGCCAAAATCGTGTAGCAGTAACCAGAATCTCCGGGGAACACCTCAAACACCTCAAGAGTGACCAATGTAAGTTGTGGAAACTTACAGAACTTCAACGGGACTCCCGGTTTGAAAATTAAGTCAAAAAATCAACTTTTTCCACACTTAATCGTGAAAATAGGCCATTGGGGGCCAAAGTATTGTAACAGTCGTGAGAAGGCCGGGGGAACAACTCAAACACCTCGAGAACGACCAATGTAAGTTGTGGCAACTTACCGAACTTGCACGAGACTCCCAGTTTGAAAACTATGTCGAAAAAGTCGCTTTTCTCACACTTAAGCTTAAAAATAGGATATTGGGGGCCAAAATCGTGTATTTTTCGACATAGTTTTTAAATCGGGAGTCCCGTGCCTTTTCGTTAAGTTTTCACAACTCAAATTGGTCCCTCCTAAGATGTTCGAGGTGTTCCCCGGGCCTTCTCGTGATTGTTACACGAGGAGGCTCCTTGTGTCCTGCATCGGCTGATAGTTGTATGGAGGGTTCATCAGTTGTCACCATGAAGAGGAACATTATGCAAGTTGGGCTGAAAGCATTCGATGTGGTTGTTGACGAGGTTGATCGCAAGAAGATGTGGGTCGCGAAAAAGGGTAGATCTCTGCAAAGATCCCTGATGTTGGGATTTGAAGTTCCTTTGTTGGCTCAAAAGAAGCTTCTTAATTCCTGAAGAGAGGTCTTTTGGGCAGTCTCAACCTCTCAGAGGGCGCATAGGCTTTTGGAGGTCTAGAGACTGGTGAATAGGAGTGGTTGCTCCTTGAGGTTAGCATTTTTGGGGCAAATCAGTGGCAGGTTGTCACACCCCACCCCAATTTCATATTAGAAATCTAAGGCATGATGGTTTAAGGCTAGTTAAGATTATTAAGTTAAAATAGTGAGATCTTCTATTGTAAGTTCATATTAGATTATTCACCCAAAAAAAAAAGTTCATATTAGATGTGGACTGATTCAAAAGAGTAGGGTGATTGATGTATGTTTTAAAGCCTAATTTAGTGTTCAAGGGTTCAACAACAAAAATGGAAACGAATAGCAAAGCAAATGATTTAGATTTCAATAACTAGACTTGCTTCATATTGTGTGTGTTTATAATCCTAGTGTATAAAAGTAGCACACACCGAACTCTCTTTCCTCCCTACTCAAATCCCATTACATTACACAAAAGAAATAGTACAGGTACAACTTTCAGGTATATACATTACACTTTACAATCAGCTCACAACAGTACAGTAAAAAAATAGGGTAAATTACATTAAACCCCCCTCAACTATGACCTATTTTTGAGTTGCCCCCTTAATGTTTTAAAGGCAACACTTACCCCCCTTGAAGTACATGAATTGCAAAAGTCATTAACACTGTTAACAGAAATTATTAAGTTACCCTTTTACCCTTCAATTGTATTGCTACAACCACTACCTAATTTCTTCCAAACCCTAATCAAATCAATTCAATCCCAAATCCTTAATTCCACAGTGTCTCCATAATTCCGATTAACAAACACAACAAATTCATTTGACAAAGGGAGTAAAGTCAGCCACTGTGAATCACCACAACAATCCCATATTTTTGTAGGACCTAATGATCAACAAAGGGAGTGAAGTTTGGGGGTGGCAATGGAGATGAGGGTGTTGTTTAAGGGCTTGGGGTTTTGAACTCATTGAAGAGAGAGAGAGAGAGATGAGGGGTTGCCTACAACAGCTTACGGCAATGGCAATGGCAATGGCAACAACAGTGGTTGAAGACAATGGCCCACCTCTCTTCATCTCACTTGCCACATGCAACCCCTCTTCCAGCCTACACCAACTCCTTTTTTTTTCTTTCTTTAACCAATGGCATCTCCTTCATTGTTCCTCCCTCCTCCCATCTCTGCACCACCACCTTATTTCCCCCACCACTCACCACCTCCCCTTTCGATTCCCACCAAGCCGAAACCCCTTCCCCACAGCCTCCCTCCCACTGATCAAACACCCCAATACACTAAAAGCCCTATATTAATTCAACATATGTCCACTAAAATCCCCCCACCTAATCAACGTATCACCATCAAAACCCTCAATTCTTTTGCTGTGGAACTTTTTTATCAAATCATAATGGCTTGGCTAATAAGGGTTCTCTAGTTGGTATTAGCCATGAGAGTTTCTGGTTATGGCTTGGCATTTCTGGCCATGTAGAGTTGCTGGTTGTGTGTATATATACGATGTATGTATATATAATAAGGCTTTTTTAGTCATAAATTTTTAATTACAATATGATACATTTATGCCAAATGACTACCGTTGTGATGACAGAAGAGGTGTGATGACAGAAGAGGTTTAGAGTTACAAAACAAAACTATAAGCGGGTTGAGTGTTGAATTTTTAAACATTGATTTTTAACTTGACAATGGGTCATAGTTGAGGGGGGTTTACTGTAATTTACCCTAAAAATATATATATTGTTAGAATAGGAAATTGATAGAATGGGAAATTGATCAGAATTATCAATATAAAAGGGAATGAAATCTAACTCATTCCCTAACTGTTTCTTTTCTCTAAACCTACATGTGTATATATATGTATGTATGTATATATATTAATATGATTTACCCTAAAACATTGATTTTAGTTCTCTGTGTGGTGTAGCTAAAATTAAATACAACAATAGGTTGAGTATAGGAAGATTCATAGTTCTCAACCAAACTTGCTAGCATGTCCACCAACAAAGCACACCTACAGTAGGCAAACATTTTTTCTTTAATTTGTTAAAGTTATATATTCCTTTATTTTTATTTTCCCTTCATGTCTTGGGAGGGCCTGAACCTTGCACCTTATCTTTTTGGGTATTAATAGCACTGAGCTAATAGCTGATATTTTATTTATTTTATTTTTTAAATTCTAAATAATGAATTAGAAACAAAAGGTTGGTTTCTATTTAATGAGGTTTCTGTAAACTAGATTTTAAAAATAAAGAAACAGGAACACATGGTCCCTGCCCGGCCCCACTCTTTGCCCGTGCTTCCAGTATTCAACATGATGTGAAAGCAATAATCAATAATTTGTGGTTGAATTTGAAGTTTATTAATCACATATTTTTTACTGGTTACGCGGTCTATTGGTGACGATGATATGAAGCCTGTTGTAATTGCAGAACCTGAGATAACTGAGACCATATTGTATGTAGAAGATGAATACTTGGTAAGGTCCTTTGATCTAATAATCTTCTGTTATCTGGGGTTTGTTATTTGTGTGCTACGACAAACTAATAAATGGATTTGTGGCTTCTAAATAGACTTTTATGTACAGTTTCTAGGGAAATCAGAAATTTTCAATAACTGCAGTTGCATCTGCTTTAATCACTTTAAAAGCATTTGTTCTATATGCCATTACCAAACACAATTTTCTGTAGTGCCTGGATGATCATAGCACAATTCATGTTCTTGCAATTTGAAATTTGTAGGCCCCCAATTTAGGAGGTCCCGTACGTGGAAATGTTATTAGCAAGACAATAGAATAATCGTGAGATATATTATTGAAGTTTGAAATCTGTAGCCTTACAGAACAAGATTTTCTCCAAGTGTTTCCCACAAACACTCCATTAATACCAATAGTTTACGAATGGTGTGGAAAAGAAGTAACACAAGGTTTTAGAACAATAAACTCTTAAGGAGTTGTATTTAAACAACAAAGCTCAAATGCAAAAGAATATGGAAGTTGAAGCTCAAAACTTGAAAGATCTTGATGGGTATTACATTTAATCCTTCATCCCATGTTTGTAGACATGTAAAAATCTTGTTTTTATTGCCCTTCATCTCATTTCGGTCCAGTGCAGTAAATGCGTCTCTAGCAATTGAAACGAAGTAGCTGTTGCATATTTTAGAATTTAAATTTTGCGAAGGAGTCAACTTATTTTGAATCTAGGTGAAATCTGAAGCTCTCAGAACTTTTCTTAAGGGATTCAATTTATTTTGTCAAGGAGTTGACTAATCCTTTTATCTGCACGACAATTGGAGTTCAGGGTCGACTCAAGACCTTCAATGTTTTTAAGATTTTCACGTGTTAAGCATCTCAAACTCATCCAAAACCCTTTCTAACTCCAAAATAATTTAGATAATGAACATTTAATCATAAAACAAATATCAAAGACTTATTTTGGAGCTTTTTAATCTCAATCATTACAGCAGGAAAAATGTAAAACTTTTAAAACACTTGTACTCCTTTTGTAATGAATTATTCATCAAATACTAATGACAAAATCATGTTACATTCTCATATTTCATTAAGCTATCCAATACTTACACCAAAGGATATTGACAATTCAAAGTACAAATTTATCATTTGCTAGCCACTCACTAATTTTGTATTGTGAAATATCAAACATATATCACTGTAAAACATAACCAACAAAAGCATCATAGACAATATCAAAACTAAACCATAGGTCTAATTTCTCTTTCATTTGAAGCATTTTGAGGCTTCTTGAATTCAACCTTTATTCTTTTGTTATGTTTACAGTTAAAAATAGAATACAAGTATCTTGGCAGACTAACCCCAAGGGGTTGGCCTAGTGGTCAAGACCTGAGCCTAGGGTGTGCTCCCTTCAAAATCTACTAAGTGCAAACAATTTCTCGAGACCAGTTCATATGGGACTTTGCCCGACCCCCCACTAGTGGATGGTGAGATTGGTCTTCCGGAGTAGTCGGTCTAATGGGCCACATGCTGAGTTATCCAAAAAAAAAAAAAAATTATCTTGGCAGACTTGTAATTATTCTAATTTGTATTATGCTTTTCGTTTGTTAGTGCATAACACAGGTAGGCACTCAGATCAAACTTATTCAAAAGAGATCGTATACCACAATTTGAACGATTATGGTTTATGCCTTTGTTTTTCGGTTCTAAAAATAAAAAAATTCTAGCGACCTTGCCCTATCTCTTCCCTCCCCATTCACACCTCATGGTTTCAAAGCATTGAAATAAGACAAAACAAGGAGGGTGTGGAGTAAGCCTAGAATGAGAGAGTGTTCTGACGATTGAACTTCCATAGAACTACATGTAAAGTGATACAGTCCATACCTAATATTAGGAAGATAACCTCTCTAGTATATTTGGGACTGGTTAAGTTTGAGATAATATTATAGTGTTAAAGATATCAGAATATATGAAGATCCATAATTGAAGGGATTTGATTGTATCTCCCACTATATATATGGTGTACCATGTAATCAAGAGGATTAACTAGTGTGAATAAAAGATGTAGCCCATAGGGCTTTGTATGTGTGGACGTAGGCCAAGATTGACTGAACCACATTAACTTTTTGTGTTCTTTCTTCACTCTTTTCTATTTTTATTATCTCTTCATATTCAACCTTCTTGTCATATTACCAATATCAACTGTTAACACCTCCCTTCACATGCTTCTCATATTTCTGAACTTGGAGTTATATTATTTAGTTTAGTGATCTCTAAAAAATGATCTTTTGAAAAAAATTACAGTGGCTGAAAAGGGGGGGGTGGGAAGTAAAACCCTAGATAATTTTGCGACCTTTATGCTTTTCCCAATAATTCTTATTTAATTCAAATGCTTATGATGTATGTTTCATTTGTAATCAGACCATTTTCAAAATTTTGCTTTATTTATGACGGATGGTTGTGACTTGTTAGCATATCACATTTTTATAGAGAGAGTAACAATATGTGTTCGACTGTCAGGTTATGGCTAGCGATGGCTCTGGGATGTTATGAGCAACGCAGAGATTGTTTGCATAATAAAGGACACAGTGAAAGAGTCTGGGATGTGCTCAAAGAGATTGGCAACCGAGGCTGCTGAACGTGGAAGCAAAGATAATATAACTGTTATTGTCGTTTTCCTGCATCCTGTATCTACTTCAGAGAGGATTTACTAGGTTTGATGGTATTCTTATACAAATTGTTTTGTATGTATGAAATTAAATTTAGTGAGACATGGAAATGAACCAGAGGTGGTAGGAAAAGGTTCACCTCCTCGTCTTGTGGAAATTGTATGCGTACATTTTTTAGTGGGAAACTACACAAAGCATATGCTTGTATTATTGGATTTCAATGTGCATATATGGAATAATAGCTAACAGATGTTTAATGTGTTCATAGTGCGCGCGCGCGCGCACACACACTCTCTCTCTCCCCAAAAAGGCATGAACACTTCATTAAAATTAAACTGCACTACATGATTAAGGCAGGAATTTTTGATATGATAATACGATTCAAATCTACATGAATATGTATATGGCACAACTCGTTAGCACGAATATTAAATAGGTTGGATTACTGTCAAATTTGTATAGAACAAAGCTGACACGAATAATTGCTATAATGAAAAATTAGTTACATATTTAATATTATTTCTATTAAAGGGTGTTATGACATTTTTTAATCTCTTATATAACTCCCATCTAACTAAGAAAAAAGCATGTAAAATAGGATTTTAAAGCTAATAAAGGTTTTGTTTTTGTTTTCAATTGAAAATTTATTTGTCTACTGTTTGAGTTAATTTAGTAAATATATATATATATATATAAGATTTTGTTTTTGTAAATTAAGAAAATCAAATTGAATTGAAATCAAATATTCTTATGAATAATTTCATTCAATATAGATTAGTTTCATAAAAATTAAATTGTGAAGATTTTTTTTTTTATATTTTTTGTACACTCGATATTTTTAGCTTATGGTAAAATATTTTTACATGACACATTAATACTATACAAATCGGATACAAATTAGAAATGACATGACACAATAACACGAAATAATACATGAGTTAGGTTATTATTAAGATAATTTTGACACATTCAAAATATCACGACACGAACACGACCCCGAAAGCATGCGAAGAAAGCAAGAAAACCTATATAACTATATTAGTAAAGCGTAAAGAGATTTTCTCTTCTTATTATCTTAGTATTGACCCTGAAACATGTGTACTAACCCAAATCCGGTTCATCCCTCTTTTGATTTATTAACTAGAGTTTCAGGCTTGTTGATATTATTATGGCCGTGAAAGGCCTCAAATGAGAGATTTTTCTTGCTTCACTCCCAGCATTGAAAATAGGCAGCCTTATGTCAATATGAGCTCGTCTGAAGATCGTGATTTAGCTGTTGCGAACTCCTCAGCTTTCCGCTAGACCCACCCTCTAGCTGTAAAAATTAATGTCCGCCATTTATTTGTTTCATAACCATCACTACTATATCATAATCTAGGATCACAAAATTTCTAAACCAAGACAACTACTATACACGATTCTAAAAACAAAAAAACAAAAAATAACAACCACCACTATTCGTGATAATCAAACACAACTATAAATCATTAACCAAACATTCCTAATATTATTTTGGTTAATAAATTTGGTTGGAGATTTAGCAAATGAAAGGGAAAAAGTATGTAAAATACGAATAAAATATAGTTACATTTTATCGACATTTCACACAACTTTTTCTTTTTCTTTTCAAATCCTTACTAAAATTTATCAACCGAATACAACCTAAATATTTGGGGGAAATCAAAACAGTACACTTTTGGGATATTCTAAATAAATGCACTTTTTGACTTTTTATAAAATACGAGTTGGGTATGGGTTGGGTTTGGAGTGATGTGATAGAGAGGTGATATGACTTAAATAAGATGATATGACTTAAATAAAATAGTAACTTTTTGACTTTTTAATTTTTTTAGAGGATGACAAACAAGGACGGCAAGATTTTTCTTTACTCTAACCAGGGGCACGGCTATAGATTTTCTTGTAATTTTATTGTGCATAGCTTTAAACTATAAACGAACGAAATGATATTTGCAATGCTTTGTGATCGGGGAGAAGTTTGGTATTAAAATAGTTAAAAAACTTATTCAAAAATCAAAAAGCTTAAAACTCATATAAAAAACAAAAACTCATTTTTTATTTTTTTGCATATTTTCCATAAAAAATAAAATAAAAATTAGAGTCATTTACAAACACTTTCATTTTTCACTTCATATTTTAATCAAAAATTTACTAAAAATAAATCACTTCCCAAAAGAAAATTAAAAGATGGGAAGACGAATAATGGTATTTGATTGTATTTGTACCAATGTAGTCACTATGTTAAACCACTTGCGTGGCTAGTCCTCTGGTCACTAAGTCTCTCTTAAGGAGAAATTTTGAGTTACACTCTTAGGAGTATAATTGGAGGCAAGACTTTAGTGTTTGTTAGGAGAAGGTGTGAGTTCAACTCCCTTAGATGTTAATCTAATAACTAATTACTAATTTTTGCTAATTAGAAAATAAAAAATAAAAGCAGAAAAACAATGAAAAAAGAAGGGTTGAAGATGGAAGAAAAAGTAAAAGGTGTGAGTTCAACTCCCTTAGATGTTAATCTAATAACTAATTACTAATTTTTGCTAATAAGAAAATAAAAAATAAAAGCAGAAAAACAATGAAAAAAGAAGGGTTGAAGATGGAAGAAAAAGTAAAATAAATGAGAAGAGAGGGGAAGGAAATAGCGAAAATATTGTACGTAAATATATTAAAATATACATTTTTATAATTATAAAAAAAAATTAAAAAAAGAATATCATTAAATATGCAATAATTTTCCCAATCAATATTAAAATAGATGTATATTTGCAAAACAAAAAATAGAAAAGAAAATAATATTATATAGATACTTTTTTCATATTATAGAACAAGTAGTGCTATATAAAAAATAAAAATAAAAAATTGTACGCAAATATTGCAATAAAAACAAAATAAGTAATGCTATATGGGTGTAATTTTTATCATTGTTACATCATTTTGAGAGTAAATTTTATATAAAAATTATGGCGACATATCATTTTTCTTGTAAAAACATTATGTTAATTTGGACCTAAACATCTAAAAATTCAAGAAATGACTAGTGTACACACCCTTTAAAAAAAAATAATCACACCATAAGAATCTCTAATTCGGACCCTTAAATATTTGAAAATTAATGTGTCCATTTATGTGTTTCACAACTATCACCACTATATCATAATCTAGCATCACTAAATTTAAAAACAAAGACGACCACTACACTCAAATAAAAAAATAAAATAAAAAAAAGGCAACCAATACACGTGATAATCAAACACCACTATAAATCATTAACAAAACATTCTTATGTATTTGGGGAAGAAAAAAAGATTGGGAACTCTAAATTAAGAGTTTTAATAGTTTTAATTGGTGTGTAGGTCTCATGTGATGTGATGTTTTGATTTTGCTTCTTTTTTTTTTTCTTTTTTTTTTTTTTTATTTCTCGCATTATTAGTGCTCTTTTAGAACTCCCAAATTAAAGGGATGTATCATTACTGATTTGGGAAAAACCAAATCTGTACATTTAATAATGTATAATTTTCTTTACTCTAGCAGGGCCCACAACTATAAATTTTCTTGTAATTTTATTGTGCATAGCTTTTAACTATAAATCAGCCAAATCATGTTTGCAATGCTTTTGTGATTGAAAAGAAATTGTTTTGTGTTAAAATAGTTAAAAACATATTTAAAAAAATAAAAAAGTTAAAAAATCATATAAAAAAATTTAAAATTCTTTTTCATTTCTTTTACACATTTATTCTAAAAAAAAAAAATTGAAGTGCTTTAATTTTCCAAATACTTTAATTTTTTCACATCATATTTTAACTTAAAATATCACTTGACAAAAGAAAATTGAAAGATGGGAAGATAAGATTAATGGTATTTGGTTGTATTTATACCAAGTCATTGGTTAAACCATTAATCTAATCAAGGAGAGGGTGTGAGTTCTCCATGGTGTTAATCTAACAATTAATCACTAACTTTTGCAAATAAATAAATAAAAGCAAAAAAAAACAATTAAAAATTAAAATTAAAGCAAAAGTAAAATAAATAAGGAGAGGGGGAAGGGAATGAGTGTAAAAATGGTCTGCCGGCCCGATATTCGACACAACCCGACCTCCCAGTCTAGGGCTTGGTCCATGCTTTTTTGGGCTTGACCTAGCCTGAACAGCCCAACCTGAGGCCCAAACTGTCTGACGCCCAACATCACTTGCAAGCCACCAGGTCCAAACCCTGGCCCGAGGTCTGATTAACCCTAGGATTGGACTTGGGCCTAGGCCTAAATTTTTTGGAACTGGACTGGCCCCGGTTTGACCCTAATTTTTGGCAAGAGCCCGAGCAGGACCAAGCTAGACGGGCCAAGCCAGGCCGATTTTACACCCCTAGCAAAGGGTCGTTATCTGTATATCTATTTCTAAGAAGCTTTTGATTACATCATATAAATATCTCTTTCAATTTATACATAAAAGTCATTCTTTATAAGGTACAACTATGTAATGTATAAAAAAAATTAACTATCATCGTCTTTTTTTTATTGAAATAACGCAATAGTGAAATATATATATATTAATCCACGATATCTCATGTTAGTTGTCCACTTCTAAATTCTCTTCTTTCTCTTTATCTTTTCTACATGACGGTCTGAAAGGGCTATGAATAACAAGAGACATCACATGCAAATGCTGTTAGGGTAATGCTAAAATATGTAGACCATATGCGCTTTTGTTCTATATTTTTGTGATATATATATTACATATTTTTATGACAAATATTATATATTTTTTGCCTCAAAGTGGCCAAAAATAAAATGGGGTTTAAAAAGCACCAAATGGGCTTAAAGAGCACCAAAGCCATACTGTTTGGCCCCATAACAAATTCGATTGTGCTCAGTAGGTACCCCTTCTTCCTAAAAGTTTGGGAGATTCTATTCTATGAGGTATACACCCATGAAAAGCAGAACTAATGGGAGCTCCATGGAGAAGAAGTGCGGGTGTTGATCATTTTTCATTTCCAAACCCTCTGGCTTCCAATGACACTGCCAACACCATCCCAACAGCTAGTCTTGTTTATCATCCATGTATCATATATAATATATACACATACATACTATATATATTGCAAAAAAATGCATGCCTGCCTGAGACCCAACCCGACCAGGCTCAAGGCCTAACCCCCCCAGGCTAGGGCTTGGGCCATGTTTTTTCTAGCCCTACTTAGCCCGAAGCCCGAGCTGCTTGACACCCAATGACAGCTGGAAGCTATTTTGGTGAAAATAACTAAATAAATAAATCAGGCCGAACACAAGCCTATGCCCAGGCCTGAAGCCCGATTACACCTGGGCATGGGATTTGACCTAGGCCTAGATTTTTACGAACTAGACCGACTCAATCTGGCCTAATTTTTTGCAAGAGCCCAAGCAGGGCCAGGTCAAATGGGCCTGGCTGGGATGATTTTAAACCCCTACTAAAGGGTCCTTATTTGTATATCTATTTCTAAGGAGCCTTTGATTACATCATGTAAATATCTATTTACATTTCAACAGTGCTAGAGACCCCTACATGGGGGTGACCCTATCACCTCCACATACACGTGGGGGTCAAAGAGTGGAGAACAAAAAATAAAAAATAATTTTTTTTTGAGCCAATCAAAAATCAGTGGGGGTGGTGGGGGTCACCCCCACCGGAGGTCTAAGTCATTTTTTATTTACATTTATATATAAAATCCTTTCTTTATAATGTACAACTATGATAATGTATGAAGAAAATAAAAATTTAACTATCATAGCCTCTCTTTATTATTGAAATGACATAATAGTAAAATATATATACATATATATTAACCCACAATATTTCATGTCAGTTACCTACTACTAAATTCTATTTCTCCTCTTTATCTTTTCTACATAATAGTCTAAAAAGGTTATGAATTGACTGAGACATCACATGCAAAAGTTGTTAGGGTAAATGCTAAAAGGTGTGTACCATATACGTTTTTGTCATGTATTTTTGCGAAATATAATATTTATTTTTATAGTAAATGTTACGTATTTTTAGCCCAAAGCGGCCAAAAATCCAAATAAATAAATAAATAAATATCTTGAAAAGTACACCAAAGCATCACTGTTTGGCCCGATAGCAAATCTTGCTATACTCACAGGTACCCGTCCTCCCTATAAAGGTTGGGTGATTCTATTCTATGAGGCTCACAACCCATGAAAAGTAGAAGTAGTGAGAGCTCCATGGAGAAGAAGCGTGGGTGTTGGTCATTTTTCACTTGCAAAACCCTTTGACTTCAAAAGACACTTCCAACAGTATCCCAATAGTCAGTCTTGTTTATGATCTAGGTATAGTATATATTTATATTGCAAAACTGGCCTGACTAGGCCCGAGGCCCAGTCCAGCCCAACCCTTTCGGACTAAAGCTTGGACCATGTTTTTCTGACTCAACCCTCCCCGAAGCCTAGGCCCAATGACACCTACAAGCTATTTTGGTGAAAGAAATTAAAAAATTAAAAAAATCAAGCTCGAACGAGAAATGACCAAAGCCTGTGCCCAGGCCCAAGCTGAGACCCGAAGCCTGATTATCCCTGAGCCTGGGCTTTGGCATGGGACTAGATTTTTAAGAACTAGACCTAGAAATGACCAAAGCCTGTGCCCAGGCCCAAGCTGAGACTCGAAGCCTGATTATCCTTTGGCATGGGACTAGATTTTTAAGAACTAGACCTATTCGGTTCAACCCGATTTTTTGCATGAGCCCAAGCAAGGCCAAGCTGTGATGATTTTATACTCCTAGGAACAGGTTGTTACCTATATATCTATTTTCTAGGGAGTCTTTGGTTACACCATATAAATATCTATTTTCATTTATATATAAAAGCTTTTCTTCATAATGTACAACTATGATAATGTATAAAAATAAATAAATAAATAACTATTATAAAAAAATGACTTGTTAAATTTATTTAATTTTCTCCTTATGAAATATAACATAATTTTTACAAAGTTTAAGTAAGAAATTATATTCGATTAATCATATACTAAAACTAATTCAATTTTTTTTATCCACACCCTGGCCCTCTAGACATAATTTTTTATTCTGCCCCTACTAACATCTACCTTAATAGCTCATGTTAACAAACTTCATAAATCGAATGCTAGTCAATAATGGAATGCTAAGAAAAAGAAATGGAAAATTCACATAGAATTTGTTCAATTAAATACATATGGAGACCATGGACTTTTTGTAGAGAGTGATTAGACTAACAAAAAAAATTTGACATAGAATTTGTTCAATTGGATACATATAGAGACCACAGACCTTTGTATACAGTAATTCGATTAACAAAAGAATTTGTTCAATTAAATATCTATGGAGACCATGAACCTTTGTAGATGGTAATTTGACTAATAAGAAACTCACATACAATTTATTCAATTAAATACATGAGGAGACCAGTGACCTTTATGGACACTAATTTGACTAACAAAAAAATTGAAATAGAATTTGTTCAATTAAATACATATGGAGACCATAGATCTTTATAGATAGTAATTTGACTAACAAAAGAATTGGCATAGAATTCGTTCAATTAAGTACATATGAAGAACATGAACCTTTGTAGACAGTAATTAGACTAACAAAAAAAATTGGCATAAAATTTGTTTAATTTTAGACGGTAATTTGACCAACAAAAAAAAATTGACATAAAATTTGTTCAACTAAATACATATGGAGACCATAGATCTTTATAGACGGTAATTTGATTGACAGAAAAATTGACATAGAATTTGTTCAATTAAATACATATGGAGACCACAAACCTTTCTAGACGATAATTTTTTATGCGACCTACAAAATATTGATATGGAATTGTTCAATTAGATGTATGCTATTAAGTATTAACCTATGTAACCCTTAGCTTGTTTATGGTTTGATTATCTATAAGGAATATGTGTAAATTTAAAGGTAATAAAAAGTTATATAATCTATCATAAGTGAAAATATTATGAGGGAAAGACTTTAACTAGGTTGCAAACGAGTAATAGTTTGTTCAACATTGGTTTGAAAACCTGTTCATTTTCAAAGCATATTCAAACTTGGTATATTTAAGTAACAAGTTTATCTCAAACAAATTTTTAACAAGTCAAATACGAGTTGAGCTCGAGTAACTTATTTGTTTTTATAGTGCACAAATATTTAACAACGATCAAACTTGGCTTATTTACATAACAAGTTAATCTTGAACAAATTTTTAACAAGTAGTAGAACAAGAGTCAAGCTCGAGCAGTTTTTTTTAATAGTGCATAGTCGATAATAGGTTGTTTAAGATTGATTTGAAAACTTAATAAGATTTAAAATGTGTTTATAATTGGCTTGATTACATAAGGAGTTCTCGAATGAACTTTTAACGAGTCAAATACTAGTCGAGCACAAACAACTTTCTTTGTTTTACAATCCTAACTTTAATTAATATGTAACAAAAAAAAAAATAGTTTAATTTGTTAAATCTAACTGGGGACTTTTACTTCCCTTTGGACTTGCCACTCTCTGAAACAAAAAGAGAAAGACAACTTATTTAATTTTTTAACTAAGTCCACGAAGAAGGAAAGTTACTACACCCACATAGAAAAGAAGGTGCAGAGAATACATTATAAGAATCCTAAATCTGCGAGAAAACTAAGAGCTAGTCGGAAGGAAAGAAAAGATATCCATTTGAATCCTTACTTGTGTACTCGTTGACAAAGTAGAATGATAACAAAAATAATACATGTAATTGACCTTACTTAATTGAGACACAACTAAGATTAATTTGGTTAAGATGTAAATTTATTTTCTTTATTGTAATATAAGTGATAAATAAGTTATAAATAAATTGGTAGATAGTACTAGCTTACCCATTACAACCCAACATTAAACATGCTACACATGTCAAATTAACCCAACACAATTTATTTATTAATTAATTAATTAGTTAAGTTGCTATTGAACTATTTTGTGTAATATATTTGTAAGTCAACATGACCCTACAGACCAGTTAATCGAACAGGCTTGACATTCTTAGACTATTCCAAATGAATCAAATAATTAAATAAATTACATATATGAAGAGTATTTTTTAAAGATACAAATTAATATTTGGTTTGAAGTATTTATTTCAAGGGAAAAGGTGTTTTGAGGTTATGCTCAGACACGTGGCATGGTATGCTGCACTTAGATGTATGAATATGGTCCAAATAGGCTTTAAGTGATCTGGCATATGAGGGCGGACTCAAGAAATTAAATCAGAAAGACACTTATTAATTATTACATTAAAAACTTTTACAAAAATATTTCACATAAATTTTTACGATTGACTTCAAGAAAAATAAAAAATAAAAAAAATAATGTTATTTGTAACTAGTTTATCATAGACCAAAAAAAAAAAAAAAATCGTGGATATAAGTTTTAAGATAAATTATATAATGATAAAGTAATTTTTATACCAAATATGAGTAAAAATTCAATATAATAGTAATATTGCGTCATCATTGACATGTGATATCACCAATCAATAGTAAAGAAATACATGGAGGATGAACAACACATGTCAAAATGCAACTAACAATCCAATAAATTCCATATCTTTATTGAGATTAATTATTTTTCATGTCAATTATAATAGACATCACCACTATATTGAAATTTTCATAAACAATAATAAGACTTATTGTAGTCTCTTTATTTTCAATCAAAATAACCATTATTGTTATCATAATTTAAAAAATGTCATTGACATTTCACTCTAAATAATATTTTTATAATTTTTTTATTTAAAGTATTTTTTTATGTTTGTAAAAAAAAAAATCCAAAACTCAAGGGGGCACGTGACCCTTAGACCCTCTTTGCCTCCACCGCTGACAACTACTGACAACTACCGATGTGGTTGGGCTTGTGGAGCTTACTACTGGAGGTCATTGAGATGGTACTAAAAGGCTAATCTAGCATATCAAATTATATGTGGTTAGTTGATCCTTCTTAAGCAGAGTGTACAAATATCGTTAGAGTTGTTAGACAGTGTTCAGGAAGCTTGAAAGGCTAGCCAAAATGCCTTTGGAAGGTTCCTAAATTACTGCTGAAGAAACACCTTTGGGTTCAGATGGAGTTGAGCACGATTCTTATGATGTTAGAGAGGCATGTTTAACCCCTACCATCCTCTATTTTCATCTACGAAAGTGTACAAGTGGTCTTACGCCTCAAAGAATGTGAATAATGCAGTTATTTAGGCTAAATATAACATAATATTAACAGAATTAGCAGAAAAATAGCTGGTATAGTGTATTGTTAAGAACATATGTATAGAATATGTTACTGTTGAAAACTATAATGTAGTAGCAGAGATTTAGCTGTAAAACTCTCGTAGGAACAAGGAGACTAAGTTCAAAGATTAATTCAGATATAAAACATATGCAAAAAATGGTAAAAGGCTTTGTTTTGCTCAAAAAGAACTCTTAAAGCTAAATTTGTGAAGAACTGGAGCTTCTACTACGGAGATTTTCAAGAGAAAGAGCTTCCCCAATAAAGAAGAAGAAGAACCCCTTATTTATAGAGAAATAAGGCTTCTAAGATTTAGACAAATTTATAGACCAATAATTGCATATAGATACAAATATGATATATGCAAAGTTTATTTCCATAATAGGAAAAGAAATTAATCTTGCCATATATAGGAAATTTCAGGAGTAATAGTTGTCTGCCACTGCTACTAAACAAATTGAAAGATGGTTGAGATTACCTAATTAGACCTCCATCAATGAGAAAGTGACACTTAAGAGGTGTCTGCTTTTTGACCGACCCTAATACTTGAGCGCTTTCTTTTGATTACCCGATGATAAAAATAGGAATGTATTTCTCGCATAATTCTCAGTAAGAAATATAGAATTTATGTTTTAGTTCCAACCCTAAGTCTATTTTGGCCTAAGTGTTTAAGTCTTGTTCAAAACTCTCATTCGAAACCTTCTTTCCGCTCTTTGTTCCGAATATTTTCGTAGTATTTCGAGGCTCACTTTTAAACTTCAAAATGAAACTTTTTTATGAGGAAAACGAGTAAAGAACAGTGTAGAAATAGGAGGAAATGATGATAACTCTGTTGAAAAATCTTGTTTCGTGCAAAATAGTCAACCACAGCTAACTTTTTTGGCCGGCCAGCCAATTAATCGGCCAACCAGCCAATTAGTTTGCTAGCTAGCCAAGGTTTTTTGGCCGATCGGCTAATTTGCCCAGGAGTAGGGCAATTTCGACAAAATTCTTGTTGAAAGGGTATAGGTCATGCCATTTTAGATCTTTTGTTGATACATTCATGCACGATGTACACACCCACTCCCTCTATTATCCTCATTTGGCCTCTATTGTCAAAGGGTGATTGTCTTCTTCCCAAAAGAGAGCATCCAATACAACCACCCTTGTCACCCCATTATACTTGTCTCTCACCTTGTCTCCCACTTCCTTGACTTGGCCTTCCATCATTGGCTATATGGAGGAACAAAGGAATGAATGAAAGGGAAGAGGAATGAATTAAGAGAAAAAGAGAGATATATAGAGAGAAAGAGAGAAGTCTTCAACATTTGAGCTATAAGCTTCCATACACTAATATACCATCTTCCATATATCAAAACTAGCCCAGAAATTCTGTAAGAGACATATTCTTGAGCATTAATCGAAAAGAGAGTGAGTGTTGTTGAAATTGAGAAAAACAGAAAGTTATATAACTCCCCACACACACACACTGTTAAACAACCCAAAAATACCATTCTAACTAGAATTTCAAATTTTCGAACTGAGAATTGAGAACACACTTCGTAAACTTGAAAAGGAAGTTTGGAAATCAAATTCTTCTTTGGAAGGTAAATTTTACATAATTTTCATTTTCTTTACTTTCTTGCATTCTCTTTCTTATATTGCTTTTCTTGCTTCAATTTCATGTTATAAACCTGTTGTAAGTTAACTGGAAGTGGTTAGTTGAGCCACTTGCATATTTTTCATTTGTTTTTCTGGTGTTTGAACAAAATAGAGTTTTTGTCCTGATTTGATTGGCCGGCCGGCTAACTTTTGGTCGGCTAGCCACCTCTTCTAGACAAAACCCAACAGCCTCCCGATGTCAAGAAAAACAGTCTCCGATGGTCTCAGAGGCCCCCTGAAGCTCCTATTTTTCTTTTATTTTAGTTAGAGAGAGTTGTGAGGATATTTTGTTGTAACATTTTTGTTGCTCTTCCCCCCAAATCTTATTTGTAATATTCAAAGCGTTGTAATAATTCCCTACTCCCACTTCTTTCTATCACGTTCTTTTATTTGCTTTCCCTATTTGTACATATGTAGTATATCAAGCTTGTTATCATATCCATGCTTTGCATCCATGTTTTATACCTTAAGATCTGGCTAAATTTGCATATATGAGTTTAATCTTATTATGTGATTTTGTGCGCTATCTCATGTCTTGAGATGATTCATATGTCATATATTTTAGAAGTCGGATTTTTAGTTGAATTTCATGAATGAATTGCATTAGGATCTTGTATATAAGATCTTGTATATAGGTTCATGCATGTTTTATTAATTTTATTTTATAATTATTTGCAGGATGTCGGTAAATATGCAAGTTTTTGTGCTTTAGCATCCCGCTTGTGTATTTTTCTTACTATGTTTAGTTAGTTGTGAAGGTGAAAGTTTAGTTAGTGTGAAGTGCAAGTTTAATTTGTGAGGGGTGCAAGTTGAATCTGTGTAGGGATGCAAGTCTAATCTATGTAAGACACGAGATTAATGTATGTAGGGTGTGGGGTGCAAGTCTAATATGTATAGGGATACAAGTCTAGTCTATGTGAAGTGTAAGTTTAGTTTGTGTGGGGACAAATCTTACTTTGTGTGTGAGATCAAACATGGCCACTATTTTTTTTTTTATATTTTTATTTCGGTTTGAGTTATTATTTGCGTGGTTTGAATTAATATATTTTTATTTACAATTGTATTATTCTAAACGTTTTCTCCTACCAATATATATATATATATATATTAATTAGAAAAGTAATTTATTATTTATATTAACTTAAGTCATACAAATTATTTTAATTCTATAAATTTTTATATATTTTAGATTATTAATTTAAATTTTTATTAAATATGTGAAATATTAGTTGCATTTTAAAATTTTAAATATATTTTTAGAACAATATCAATTTTATAAAAATAGAATTTGTATATTAAATATTAAATATATTTTAATAAAATAAAATAAATTTAAAAATATAAAGATAATTTTTATTTTTATTTTTATTTTTATTTTTATTCAAAGAATGAGGTGAGTGTACGTGTGCTGGGATAGAACTAGGAGAAGATTATGAGGGGTCATGACCTTCTGTCTCTGTGAAAATTTTATTTTCCATAGTACTTCTAAATATATATATATATATATATGTATTATTTTATAAATAAAATAGCATCTTAGTATAAAAGATATATACTTCATTCTTTTCTCATCTTTTATTCTCTATTATTTTTCTAGAAAAAAATTTATTCATTCTATTAGAGATTGTTTATATGATATTTAAATTTTTTTATGTGTATATGTATAATTTATACATAATATTGTACATATATGTGTATTTGTCTATACGGTAAAAAAATATTATTTATCTTTTAACCCCTGTAGTAATAAAATCCTAATTTCATCTCTGTATGAGAGAGAGAGAGAGAGAGAGAGAGAGTACGTGCAAGGCATATTAGTGAGTGTAAGAGTTAAGGGTAAAATCCATTTAGTTTAATTTTATAATTATGATTTAAGTGTGAAATTGTGATTTTAAGTGTGGAGTTGTGAGTTCAGTTTAAAAAAAATAAAAATTTATTTAGTTATGAGTTTTGAAAATATTTTTGATTTTTTGAATTTTGAATTTTGAAAAGAATTTTGAGTTTTGAAAAGAGTTTTAAGTTGTATTTTGAGTTTTAAATTTTTGAATTTTGAGTTGTATTTTGAAATTTTTTGAATTTATTTCTTTTAAATATTTAAAAACGTTTTAAGAAAAATTTATTTTTCATTTTAAAAATTTTATTTCATTTTTGTAAAATTTTTAAATTCAAAACACAACTCCACACTCAAATCATAAGCAAACACATAACTCTAAACTCAATTCAAAAACTATTTTTAAAACTCATAACCAGACATATAACTCAAAACTCAATTCAAAAACTTTTTAATCAAAATATTTTTTTTTTATTTTTATATTTTATTGAAAAATATTTTTTGTTATTTTTTGGGCAAATTACAAACACCCCTCGAGATTCGGTGAAAATATAGATTCCCCTAAGGTTTGAGAAATTATAAATTGCCCCTTGAAGGTCAAATTTGCATAACAAATTAAGAGGAAATTTGTATGAAAATAAAAACCTCAGGAGGTAATTTGTTATGGAAATATAAATCTCAGGGGGCGGTATGTAATTTCTCAAACCTCAGGGGGAATCTGTATTTTCACCAAACCTCGAGGGGGTGTTTGTAATTTGCCCTTATTTCTTTAAGTATTGGCCAAATAATTTGTTATGGTTTAGATATATATATGGCCATCCAAATTTTTTTGAAATTAAAAAAAAATTAAATATTTTAAAAAATAAAATCATTATTTTAAAACATAAAATAAAAAAATATTTTTTTAAATTTTTCTTTAAATAAAATTTTAAAAAGAATTTAGTTACGAATTTTGAAAAGAATTTTAAATTAAATTTTAAATTGTGTGTTTGATTACACAATTGGAAAAGAATTTTGAATTTTTTTATTCGAATTACAATTTCAAAAGAATTTGGTTATCGGAATTTTTATTAGAATTTTGAGGTGTGTTTTTGGTACCCAACAACGGCTATATCTTTTTATGCTCCTCTCTCCTCATTTGCGATTAAGCTCACATCCCGAACCCAACTCTCTGAAAAGTTTTGGTTAGGGTTTCTCTCTCTCTCTCTCTCTCTCTCTCTCGAATCGACAGTGAGAACCCCTCCTCCTCCTCCACTTTCTTCACATTCCCAACCAATCCGCCTCCATTCCTCGCCTTCTTCGGCAACGGAACCCCCAATTCAACGTCCTCTCCGTTCTCTTCTCCCCAACGATAGATCCATCATCGTCCCCCGTCAAATTATGTGAATTCACCATGTCTCTCACTCCATAAACGTTGAAGATTCCCAAAACGGCTTCGAAGAAAGAGAGATTTGAAGAGAAACCTGCACAGAGAAGAGAGGTGAGAAGCCATGGGAGGGCAGGGAAACCCTAGAGAGAGAAACAGAGAGGGGGAGAGAGAGAGAGGGGGGAATGGGGGAGGGGAGAGAGAGACGTTTAGGGGAAAAAAAATTTAAAAAAACAACTGGGAGGAAATCGCTTCTTCCTGCTGTGGCGGCATCCACCCGGATGTCTGATTCGGCGGCTGGGGATTGGGAGGTCACGGAACATGTCCATTTTCGCCACAATTGGCAAGGTTAGTAATTTTACATACATAATATGTGCTATATATTTACATATATACATATTAATTGTGCCAAATTTAGTTGTTTGAATTCTCAACTTGTATCTGTAGAATTTGTGTGAAATTCTCGTAGAACATTCTGGTTATCTCGTAAATTCCCAACTCTGAAATTGATTGCACTGTGGTTTCCTTTTCATTGATTTATTTATTTATTTTTCTTTTTTTCTTTGTGTCTGAAGGCAGTTTGCAAATATCTTTTATCTATGTCTTGGCTGTTTAATTATTTAAGAGCTTGTTTAGTACATGATGTACATGATGACTCTAGTTTTGAATGATTCACCATATTAGATGTCTCTATCTTTTGAAATGATCTTTGTTTAATTTGAAAGTGGTATTGCATTGCAGTTCTCTTTTTAGTTTGGTTTATACATTGTTTAACCCACATTACTTTCATATTCTGATCTGTTTTAGTGGCATTTGTTTCGTGTTTCTCTGGTACTTTAATTTTTTTTTTTTTGGGAATCTTGGAACATTTATGTTTTTCATCTCAAAAGAATGATATGCTATGATTCTTTGAACGTTTTGGCTCATACTTGGCTGTTGAAGCTGGGGAGATCTTTAATTGTGCTGTGCTTACAATACCAGGCAGCATAGCCATATCATTGTGTTATTATTGCTTTTTTATGCGGAGGAAATTATTTATTTCGAGGCCTTTCTAGTTATGATTTTCTTATTTTTTAGATTGTGCTTTGATTTTCTACATACGAGAATGGATACTATGCCCTGTTACTTGTATGGGTTATGATGTGGGTAATTTCATCCAGCAGATCAGGAAAGCTTTTGATCTTTGTTTTTATTTTTGTCTAATTTGTGTTCACTTTGATAATTTTCTCTGTTGACCATCTTGATGTTTAAAGTGTTGTTGTTTCATAGTATTAGTTAAAATGACATGAATGAAAAATGTTGTCTTCTAGTATTATTGTGAACATTCGAAGGGTAGTTTTTGACTCGCTAAAATGAACCTATTAAATTCCACAAATAGGGTCTTGTACCATGTTAGAGTTGTGCCGGCTTTTGTGATTGATTTTTGTGAAAATAGAACTGCTCTTTAAAATGCCATTGTTAGTGAGCCCCTCTTTGATTCGCACCATTTTGAATTTTTCTTTCTTTCTTTCTTTCTTTCTTTCTTTCTTTCTTTGTGTCTGAAGGCAGTTTGCAAGTATCTTTTATCTATGTCTTGGCTGTTTAATTATCAGTGTTAAGTATTTGAGAGCTTGTTTAGTACATGATGTACATCGAATTCTGTTCTTTTATTTTTTTAGCAAGAGAAAAAAAGCTCGATATATATATATATATATTGCATGAGAAGAACAACATGCTTTGTCCTCTTTTTGATAACCAAGTCTATTTATTTCATCCATGAAAGCCATTGACTTCCATTCTTAAATGAATGATCAAGTTATGTTGGCTTTCATTAGTGGGAGTTTTCAGAGGCCAACTGTTAATGGTGGACTGTGGAAGCATATGTGCCTTTGTTACTGATCTGTCTGATGTAACTCATGCTGTATTTCCATTTGCATATGAAGTTGGCAACTAAGATGTAGTGACTTGTGACTCCTCCCTCATCCTTGTGTTGTTTCGTAAATAATCCCACATTTGGTACTGCAAAAGTTGCTCATAATAGCTAATCCCACGTGACCCCTTTACCTACATATGAGGGATTATTTTGTCCTAGGGGTGGGACAGTTAAACCGGGGATAACTCTTTTGCATGTGAATGACTAAATGCCTTTGCCTGGCTTACACATTCGGGGGTATCTTATCTGCCTAATCCAAACCGAAATCAAACATAGCCGGTGTAAAGTGGTGACTGTGCTCCTTTTTTTTGGCACCTTTCTAATATATTTACTTGTCAAAAAAAAAAGGGAAGAAGAAAGAAATGGGCCAGAGTCTTCAGTGATTTGTTTTTGGTGATGCATCTAGGAGCACAACAGGAGAATCTTTAATGGAGGTGTAGTTTTTATTTTGGAGTCGAAACATTTGATATTGAGCCCTTTTTTGGATTACTAATGTGTTATGTCTTGATATTTTGAAAATTTCCTGTGTCGGCATGCGTAGCTTATGGGCAATAACATAATCTTTACTGGTTTAGATAGTCTAGTTCCTTGTGTTGTTGGAGCTTCTGTATAATGGTGGCCCTAATTTTGTAGGTATCTCTTTTGAAAATGAGACTTTAAACAGTATGGTTTCAAAGCTTGGTCATATATGGCAGTAGTGGACCAGAGTGATGGTCTCTATATTCATTTTAGCAGGGGAATTAGACAACGCATTTGACATCAAAGTTTCTTTGAATCTATTTTATCTGCACAGAAATGAAAATTCTCTTTGCATGGAATTAGCTGAATGTCTTTGCTTTCTAGTACAATAAAGCTTGGTTGCAAAACCAAAATGCTGATATTCATAAAAGTAAACTTTTCATAAAAAACTGAAAACTGCTCGTAAAATGTTTGGGATGGTTATTATTATTATTATTTTGAATTTATTGCCGACAGCAATATAGTCTAAAAAGAACAAAAGGTTATTATTCTTTTAGCCTTATTGTTGACTTTTTAGAACCCAAAAGCATATGCATAAAAAATTCTCGAATTTCTTTGAGAATAAGTAGATAAGGAGAAGAGGTGAACCAATATCAGAATAACTGGAAGATCTTTTGGAATATTAGTTTCTAATTGCTATGACCTTTATTTTGAATTGTTTTACTTGTGTTAAAATGTTGAGTTCATATGACGATGTTATATTTTGTCTATGATTATTTTATAGTACAAAAGAATATCAGCTTTGAAACTGTTCTAAGTGTGCTTTTGCCGTAATAGCGCTGTTGGAAATTATTTTAATATGCATTAATAAATCTTCTTCTGTGCTTCAAGTGTTCACCTGTCTTTCAAAGTTTTTTTTGCTATTTCCATTGCATTTGCGGCATGTTTACTAGATATTCCTTTTTCGGAGTCTTTTTAAATGTCATGCTGCAACAAAATTTTGATCCTTGTGCATGATATTGCATTAGAAAGCATTGCAATTTTAGGCTATTCACCTTTGTGGAGATGTTTTTCTTCTTATTTTTGTGTCGATTTTTAATTAAGAATTTGGATTATCTTCTTTATTTTTATTTTGTATATTCTTTTCAATGATGACCAAAATTCTTTCAAACCTGATAGTCTCTTGTACAAACTTTATGAGAAAACAGGATTTTATAACAATGGAAAAAGGAAATGACAACTGCAATTTCATTTTTAACATACGGTTCCCACCATACTTATAAAAGTAGCATGTGCAACCCTCTTCAAATTCTTTTGTCGACAGAATGTTCATTTTTTTGGATGTTGTACCAGTCTCGGTTACCATCCTTGTGCTATGTCTTGATAGTCTTCTTCTTTTTTTAATCTTCTTTCCAAGAGGATGAAATAATGAATAAGCTGCCCATCTTTTGATTTGTCCTTTGAATTTTTTTTTTGATAAATAATTTATCCTTTGAACTTTTCATCCTTGAGATCCCACTTATCTGCTAACTGGGGGTTGAAAAGTTGCATGGCCCATGGTTAGCCAAATTCTCCCCATGATTATTCTTAGATGGATGACGGTGGCATGAATATGCAAGTGGTTATTGGATTAGGAGTTGTTTCTGGATTTTATTTTTTGTTTTGTTGGAGATGCATTTTCTTTCTGTGTTTTCTTACTTGTAGAGGATGCCTCATCCTTGCCTCTTTTTTGATCTATTCAATAAATTCTGTTTTTGCTGATAAAAAAAAAAAAAAAGTCCTGTCATTTGAATTCAGAGGTGGTTGATTGGTTTTGAATGGTATAATTTCTTCTTATCCTGATGTTTGTTGTTTTTTATTGTCTGAGGTGCATTCTTTACAGAAAGCTGTATAGGGTACAAGCTTTAGTTCACAAGTCAAGCTCACTTATAAATGGTGTAGAATTCAATTTATTTGATGAGCTTGCTAAGGCTTGGTTTGGCTTAGTAAGCCATGATTGCTCTGATGGTTTTATTTATATATTTAAGTCTTTATGTGGAATTTTCTTTGTACCATTTAAGTAGGCAAAGATTGATGCTACTTTTTTGCAGTGAAGCATTGTTGGAGGATAATTTAAGAGCAACCCACCACTTGCCTTGATGAGTTTGGATCATTGAATATTAAGCAAGCTGAGTCAGTTTATTATGCTAACATGTGCTAGATGAAGGTGAAGGTTCCCACTTCATCTAGACTGTAAATGAGATGAAGCCAGCCAAGTACAAGGAGCTTGAGCTTGGTTCAGTAGCATAGGAGCTAGGCTCAATCTCAGCTTAGACTTGTTTTGACAAGTAAAATTCATACAAAGCCGGTTTTTGGAGATAAGCCACTACTAATTCGATATTTCCTGGAGACGTTTCTTTGATTGACTTGAGTGTAGTTTTTGATTCTCTCTTCTTCTTCTTTTTTTTTTTTTTTTTTTTTTTCACTTTTTATTTATTTTTTTACAAGATGTAGTTAAGAAGTTCAGCTTTTCTCTGCTTCTCTTTCTTTGGCTTCTTGCTTTGCGCTTCAACTTTTCAATGAGAATCTTGAGGGTCCATTTGATTAGAGTAAAAAATATGATGGAAAACAAAAGTGATAGATAGTGAAGTGAAAGAAAAGGTGAAAGGAAAATTTATTTTCTCGTTTGCATTTGGTTTAATTTTTTGTGAGAAAGTTACAATAGTTGGCTACTTTAATGAGAGAAAAAAGTGACTGTATTTTTTTGTAAGAATCTAGAAGCAAAGTTGCCATTCTGGTGTGGGTTGTATAAGATATTTAACTTTGTTGTATTTTCCACCCTTCTCCTGCTAAACAAATACATGAAATTATATAGTTGAATTTTTGTTCTCTTTCCCCATCTTCATCCTGTTCAAACTCAGTCTGAGTGATTGTATGTTGTTTCTTCAGCAGTCACTAGCTTTGCTGACATCAACTGTTCGTTTGAAATTATTTTGCAGTTGTATCCTCCTAATGATTGGCTAGTGGGGTCATCCTTGCCCTCTAAATTCAGCCCAACCATTATTGAATCAGCACTCAATGAGCTTACCCCAAACAATGTTAGGTGAGTTCATTGCTGCTCCGAGAAGCTCTAACTTACTATATTACTGATACATATGCTATTATTGACACGTCCTTCCCTTTATATATTTGTTTTGTCCAGGATGTACATTTAGTATCGATGATGCAAAATGTCCTTAATTTTGGCATTAGTAAACAGGCTAATGAAGTATCTGTTCAAAAACATGCTAATGAAGCATTTAGACTTCAGTTTACACAGAGCATACAAGATCACTCTGTGCATGCCTGCAATACTTGTTATACATTGCATGTTTGTTTTAGTTATTATTAGAGAGGTCCATTACATGCTATGAACAAATAACAGAGACAGGAGTTCGCAGCTCAGATAAATAAATGATTGTATGTTGTTCTTATATACCTACTTTATTGAAAAGACACATGGAAAATGCTTCATCTTCAGTTGGATCAGAAATTATCCAGAGAGTAATGTGACTAATAAAATTTCTGATAGAATTGTTGTCTTTGCGAGTTAAATATCGTAAGTGTCAATATAGTCAATAATAAGACAATTTGCATGTCGCTGTGCATACAGGATCCAAATGCCATTGTTTCAAGCATACTCATAACATGTGGTTTGGCTGGCATAATATGAAAGCATGTTTAAGGTGAATGTTCATTTATTTCATCTAGAAATTTAGGATGCTAGGAACTATCCAGAAAGGATGGGAAAACTGAAATTTAGGCAATCAACAATGTCTTGCCTTGCTACTTGAAGGTTTGATTTCAGTAGAATATTCAAAAACTTGATTAACGTCTGCTAATTTGTCATTGGATTTTACAGTAATTATGGGTATTGTGAGTGCTCGATTCATCTTTCCCTCCTCTCCGTTTAGTACATAGCTAGTGTATTTACTGGTAAAACTTCATTAGTACACTTGCCCAAATGGAAGGTAATGATATTGAGGACATTTCTTTCACTTGGCAATTTTGATGTTGAATAGATGTTTAGACAATAATGATTACTTGTTGACTATGCTCTTATGTCCATTCTTGCCCAACAATTGTTGGGACACTTGCAAAAGTGTTCACCTTTATTGACTTAAGTACGTGCAGAAGTCCAAGGGCATTACTCCTCCTTGTCAAAGAATTTTTATATGGTTATTATTTTAGGTTAAGTATGCTATATAAGTGAATTCACTTTCATTATTGTACATCACATTCAATCCCACATCGTCTAGGTGGGAAAAGTTCCTGGGCTATATAAATGAGTTCATATTCCTTCCAAGTAACAACATGCTTTAAACCCTTGAGGGCCTAGCTCAAAGTGAACAATTGTTATGATTTGAGATGGGGGTGTTATAGTAGCAGAAGCTGTTAGAATATTTCCTTATTTAGATTAGATTGTGATTGTGATTGTGATTGATTGATTGTGATTCTTTAATCAGTCAGTCAATCAATCAATATAAAAGGTGATTCCTTAATCAGTGCTTTAGGGCTTCTTTTTGTAATAGTTGATTGATTAATATAAAAGGTGATGATATCATAATCATCACTCAAGCTTTGTATTCTCTTAAATTATATGGTATTAGAGCCAAAACCCTAAAAATTGTCACTCACATAGCCGCTACCACCAACCAGCGATCACCTATCACCACCCATCCTGTATCGCTGGTCCCTGAGTCTCTGTCGGAACTAGCCAAGGTCCCATAGAGCTGTTTCGACTTCAGCCGAATGCCCCTCTGGCCTAGTCGACCCTCACGAGGGTTGTCCTAGCCTCTCTTTATGTATTTTGGCTCCTGTGGATGAGTGTTTGTGGGTTGCCCATCTTTTGTTGCCTCTGAGTCTCTGTGGGAACCAGCCAAGGTCCCACAGAGCTGTTTCGACTTCAGCCGAAGGCTCCTCTGGCCTAGTCGACCCTTGTGAGGGTTGTCCTAGCCTCTCTTTATGTATTTCGGCTCCTGTGGATGAGTGTTTGTGGGTTGCCCATCTTCTGTTGTCTCAAGTTTCTGTCCCTCTACCTATGTTACACGGACTCTTTGGAATTTAGAAGGTACCTGTGTCGACACGACACGACACGGGTACGGGTGCGGGATACGGCCGGGATACGGCTCCTTAGAAACGGATAAGGCAGAAGAATCGAAAGAGAAGAGAGCAAGGAGAGAACCTGGCCTTCGACTTCAATCGGTTGCAGAGCATCGATCGATCTGTGAAGTTGATCGATCTGCGAAGCTTGATCTGCGAAGTCGATGTACTGTGCTTCGTCGTCTTCCCCTTTGAACTCGATCTCGGACTCTCTTCATCGTCTTCCCCTTCCGTCGTCTCTGCGAAGTCATTGCCCTACCAACCAATTTTCTAGGTCTTCCTCTTCCGTTGTCTCTGCGAAGCTAACACAATTTTTATTTCTATAGGTCTCTGACTTTTCTTTTTAATATAATTTGAATTATATATAATATAAATTATATTAATATAATATTATTCATATTATATAATATTATTTATTCAAAAAAATATTATATAATATAATATATCGTAAATAACATAACTTTTGTGTCTAAAATTAAAATAATTTATTTTATAATATATAATATAATTTATTTTATGTCTAAAATAATGTTTATAATTTTTATTTATTATTTATTTGTTATTTTTTTAATAAAATTTGTTATTCCTTAAACTTTTTAAACTCATCTTCATATAATAAATATATTTAAAAATAACTATTTAACGTATCTCCATACCTGTATCCTAATTTGGATCCGTATTCACGTATCCTTAATTTTTAATTTTAAAGTGTCTGACCCTTAGATACACACCCGCACCCGATACCCGCACCCGAGTCCGTGTAACGTAGATTACTATTAGGAATCTCTCTCTCTCTCTCTCTATTGATAAATACTATTAGGAATCTCTTTCTTTTGTTTCTTGATTGATTTGCCGGAAGAATTTAGCTTATGGGCTGATGTATAGTTTGGCCTTTTTCCCTCTTATGTAATTTTTGCCCGGGATTTCTCCTTGTGTCTCGTTCTGGATTTTATCTACCAGGAAGAGGAAAATTCTCCTTCATTATTCCTCCTTGAGATACAACATGAACAAAATAAAGTTGGTTGTCTTAAGGCTGGTCAGGTTGAATTCTCAGACTATTTAATCTTGGATTAGAAAACTTAGGTTGTCATTGATTTAGTAGTATTGGAGGGCCAACATCAATCATTATATTCTCCTATGTGTTGGAGGGCTAACAAGAATTTGAATCAAATGGAAATTGATTGGATGAGATTTTGGTGTGCTGAGAAGTTGATGTACAAATGCCTAGGAGGACTAGCTCCAACCTTCAAAATCACAATTGAAGAAATAATACCTATTGGGAGCAAATATCAATCATTTTATTCCTCCTTTGTGTTTGCTTAGCAAAATCAATAGAAGAAATAATAATACATATTGGGAGCAACTAAAATGGAAAGAACCCTCCTTGTGTGACTTGATTGCTTAACAAAATCCTAGAAGAAAAAATACATATGAAAGCAAGTCAAATCCAAACAAAAGTATAAAGAAAAATCTTAGCCACAATATATCCAATTTTTTATAGGAAAACTTTTGACTTGAAGGATAGCTAAGGGACAAGCTTGAAAGAAAAAATCTTCCATTGTATGAAAATTGTGAGTTTTCAATCAACTTTGTTTTCATCTATTAAAAAACTGAGATCTCAAATGGAAGCAGACACCCAATCTATTAAAAAACCGAGATCTCAAGTGGAAGGCAGTCTCTAGGGATTTTCATGGCTCGAGCAGTGGCCAACGATTTTGCAAAGTCTAAGGTGGTTTTAACTTGGATTTTGGATGGGATTGGTCTTCAAGTCATCTCATTTATAAATACTCGTTCCATCCCCAACTGTTTGTCAATTTTCAGCATTCATGCCTTTTAGTAGGGTCAATAAATAATGTATTTTTTTCCCTACAAATTGAAAGAAAGAATAAATAAAAAAACGTAGATGATTTTTTTGGGATGTTTGGAATAGTTAAAATGGACCAGCAATTTCGTACGGGAGGAGAATTAAACTAGTTGTAACCAAAATAAATTTGTCAAATAAGAGAACCATCCATATTCGCTTGCACTATCAATTGATTAATATGCGTTTTACATCACTTTAATACATTTTAAGTTTGTTTTGGTGATTTCCTAGTCAATGGTGGATCGTGTTTAATTTGTGGTGAATTCACAGAGTATCATGGATGCTTGATACTCTACCAACCATTCAGGAACAAACATCACCGATTTCCAGTGGTATAAGAAACACGCTAACAAGTTTTAGGATTCAACACCTAAGGCACATGAACTGGGTTAGGGTTGGGTTGTTTCTATTTTTTTTTTTCCCTTACTAATGGTGAATTGGTTGGCTACGGGGTCCTGTGGTTTTTGTCCGTTTTGATTTTCGACAGGAAGAAGGAAAAAAGAAAAGAAAAAGGGAATCCTTTTGCGTGTCTAATTGATTATTATATTGATTGCAGAATTGATTGGCATAAAGCAAATTCGTACTGGTTTAATTGAATAAAATGAACAATTCATAATCTCTGTCATGTTATGTTATCAATCCTAAGCAAATTCTTTTCCATTTTGAGGGCTAAATCTCCTCTAGACCTTATTCAAGTGCCAAACAACATTTTAAGTGTGAAGCATTAGCACTTTATCTGAATCACTTGATCTTTAGCATTGTCAAATTAATTTTTTATTTGAAATGTTACTGCAATAGTCGTTTGACCATAAGATGTGAAATAAAACCCTGTTTATAGATGAGGGCTTATTAGGGTTATATTTTAAGCCTGGCTAAGAAAGATTTATACAAGTCAACTAAAATTTGGGATATACGTAGATCATGGGATATACGTAGATTTTGTTCCCTAGGAATGGCACTGTATAGTTACCAAAAAGCATGACATTTTGCATTTCAACTGCAGGAAACTTTCACCAGAGTAAATGTTCCCATAGAGTGGCTGCGATGATTTTTTCCACGGCAAAGCATGGCTGGTATTAAGGGCGATACATGTTAGATTAGCACAATGTAAGAATGGAGTGTCCGTGTCGTGTCCGTGTCCGTGCTACATTTTGCCTCTGTCAAATGGCGTGTTTTCTGCCAAAGTTTGTGTTAAGAGTTGTTGGACTCCAGTTGCTGGTCTAGAGTGAGCAAGTGAGGATGCAGTTTAAAAAGTGTGTCCTTAATGCCTCTTTTGTTGTCTATGGAAGGAGAGGTATAGGACTTCATTTCAAGGAGTGAGGTGTTTGTGACCATGGAAGCATTTTTTTCCCTTCTTTTAAGCAGTTTATTTGTGTGGCCTATAGGGGTTTGCTGCGATCATTGGACTTTTTTGGTTAATTCTAAAGATATTTTTTGTGTCATTTTTGCTTCTCTGCATGTACTCCGGTTTGCACCCTGTTGAAGCTCTTTTGGATTTTTCTTATTTACAAAACTATGTATATTTTTTGTTGGCTCTTCATGAGACTCATTGCCTTTTACGATTTTCTATAAAAAATGATCTTCTTAAAGTTGTAGATTGCTGTTTATTCTTCCATCCTTGGTCCATGCAAGGTAATACGGGACATTGGGACGTATATCACCTAAGTATGCATCTCTAAAAGTTCCCAACATGGTTTATTCAATAAGGAATGATCTCACAAGGTTGGATCTTCCTGTTTAAATTAAACTACGTAAAAATGTTTTTACTTGTCACCCTGTTCAAACTGCGTAAAAATGTTTTTACTACTCTTATCACTCCTTCCGTTTTTGAGAGACGCAACTAGTTGTTTTCTGAAAGTCAACATTGTAGATCCATTATCATTTGAATTGAGTTTTTTTGGCATGGCAGTAAATGCAGTAGTTTTGACTATTAAGTTTCATACATTGTCAGTCTTGTACTCTTGTTATGTTCTTTCGAGGCTGGCTATTATTTGGGATCAAATATTTATGCATCAAGTGGCATACCATGTCCATTGAAGGTAAGCAAGGAACTAGTTATGTGCTAAGGCATAAACATTTTTTCATTAAAAGGAAGGCCGTAAACATAAGATTAGTGCGAATGTTGCTGCTAACTATAACATGTGTTTTGATTCATTCCAATATAGGAAGTGAATGCTTGGTAATAATGTATAAACTTGTTTCTAGATGATAGAATTTCCTGATCATTATCTTTGTTAGTAATTGATGCGTATCTACTTATTTTTCATTTCACGTTAGAATTGCAAGTTGGATTCATATGTTCGTTATTAATCTGTTACCCAATTATTTATTTTGCAGAAAGCAATTTGCAAGGACCCAACTGATTCAAAGGTTAGTATTGAACTACTCCTCTTCATGTATCATTCATTATTGTGTTAATTTTTTTAGAACTTTTTTTTTTTGAGTCTATAATCTATATTTTCTTTCTGAAGGCACTAGGGGAAGAAAAGGAGATAAAATATTGAATTTTATTTAATATATATCTATATTTATTTATTTTCTAAAAAATGGAGAGTTGTTTCAACAATGACGTAATAGTCATATAAGCACTGTTGACTGGAAGTTGTTTTCTCAGCCGTCAATAATATGAATCTTATGATTCCAACGTTTATTGTAATCCTTTTCCTACATCCTATGTTTGAGTTGTTAGTTGGATGATATGTGGTTTGTACTCATTAATTGGGAGGGTCATGTCCTGTTGGAGTTCATGTTGCTGTAGTTGTGCATACTGAAAGGCTAGCATTGTGTTTCATTCTTCAGGGAAAACAAATTTTTTTGCAATGTGGTGTTTGTATTGGACATGAATGCCATTTTTCTTCTTCTTCTTCTTCTTCTTCTTTTATCAAGGTGGTTGTGTTAAACACCATTTTGTAATGGATATTGACATGCCATTGTGTCCTTGATATGTGTTTCATGTTGCAGTATTTATCACATTCTAACATCTCACATACGTAGATGCCTGAACCTCAGGCCTAGGTTTAATTACAGACCAATTCATATGTGGTGGTGTAGTATGTTTGTTCCTTAGGATTGATTGACATTTGTCATAGATTGGATATATTGATGATTCTAGTTTCCTACAATCTATAATACACTATGCTGAATGTTTTCTTTTCTTCTACTTTTCTTATATATATGATGTAGGAAGTTCCACCGCTCGATGTACCAGAACTTTTGGCATTTTTAGTTAGGCAATTTGGGCCATTCTTGGATCAATTTGGTGTTAGAAGAGGTAAGCAATTCTCTTGAGTTTTGATTTTGATTTTATAATGAAGTGATCAATAATATTTTGAACTTTATATTGATAAAATAAAGGTATATATATATATTTATATATAGAAATACACATAGTTTAGTTCCTATTAATGGGGTTCTAGGCACAGAGCTGACCTTTAATCATTATGTACAAAGTAGCTGCCTTGTATTCACACTCACTACTTCAAGGTTATTAGGCCTGAATTTAAAACCACTAAACCAATCGTCCCCTTTAAAGTACACCCACTTCAGTCCCAATTCATGGAATATATATATATATATATATGTTTGTCACGATAATTTGTATTGAGGATGATTGATGTAGTTTCATATATGTCATGTGACAAAATCTTTGCTTCACAACTTTAGATGGCCCTTTAGATAAGCTTTACTACACCAATTGAAACTAGTTTGCAATTCTTAGGCAGAAGTAAAATTCAGGACTGCAGCCTTATGTAATACAGATGCCTTACAATTAAAATTATCAGAAATGTGCAACAAATTTAAACACCAGAACTACATTACAAAATGGTTTTTTTTCTTTATCAATGTATGATTGTCTGCTTTTTGCTATATTCTAGAACTATCTGATGCTTTAAGAAAATTAACGATGTGGATTTGGTATATAGAAACGTTCAGCGGAATAACTGACCTGTTGGTTCCCCTTATTTAGATGGTTGGGTTATGCGAGTTCACAGGTATTAGATAAGCATGCAACAAGTATCAAAACTTGAAATTTTTTATCTAGAACTGTCTTTGAGGGTCCGTTTGGGGTTGCTAGACCTATTTGAAGGTGCTTATTTAGGTACGCTGACAAAATCAGCTGGGAATGTGTTAGGCAAAGGTTGTTTAAAAAGTGCTACAATTGGGTCACATATAGAATTATAACTTTTGCCAGGGGCCAAGTTTTAAAGTTAATACACTACAATGCAAGTATTTTATTTTTATTTTTTTTTGTTGATAAATTCTTTTTTTGTTGTTGATAAATTCAATGCAAGTATCAGTGGGCCCAAAACAACCAATAAGCTAAGAGGCATGATTGGATGTTTTTCTGAAAAAAGCTAACTTTTTGTTTAATTTGAAGTAGATCCACTTTAACCAAATGCCACAAATGGAGTTGTCTTGGTTCTAGTGTGGTTTGACTTGGAAAATTTTAAATTGTTCCAATTGACAATATGGAAGCAGCGTGTCATTTGGAGGTCTGAAGGGCTGTTCTTATATTAAGTATTCCACATGCTATTTGTAATATTTGGTTTATTTTCAAGGAATAGTTCTATGGTTTATAGCATATAATCTCTGTTACTTAATTATTGACAAAAATGTTAGGACAACTAACAAGCATACCAACTAGACAAAATATTTGGTGAATCCCATACCAAGTGGTGGGACCTATGTACAAGCGCTCTGTTGGTATTTTTTTTTTTAAGTGTTTCTAGCATTTTTGTATTATTGATAGTTCAGATGTTTCTTATACTCCAATGTACTGAACTCAGACTAATCATGGTTACTTGGGTTGAGGTTGGCAACATGGTTCCTCTTGCGTATGGTTGTTCTTAGAGTACACACACATACATACATATATAATTTTTTCAATTTTAGAATAACTATGTCCTTTCTCATGGTCTCAATTCTCATTTTTTTTTTGTGTGTTTTTCTTCTGTCTTTGTGGCACCTATAACTTAGTTTCTGTTATTCCTTCTTGACAATATTTTATGCCTTCGTTGCTACTCTTAAACCATCCTGTGCTCCTTCACCTCATATTGTCTATGCTTCATGTTACTTGTAGCTCTAATGTAGCACCTCATATTGTCTATGCTTCGTGCTACTTGTAGCTTTAGAGAAATGTAGTCATTTCTTATTGTTGTGCCCCCCTCCTGTCTGTGTCTGTGTCTATATCCTCATTTTTACATTTGCTTTTTATTGTCATCCAACATTTTGTATGGTATAGCATATGCCATGCAGCAGTCTTATGGAGATTTTCCATAAATTCCTATCCAATTACATGACTGCTTCAGAAGCACTTCTCCTTATCATCCACTTGTTATAGCTTTAGGACCATAATGAGTTGGAGTTGGCACAGAGCCTGCTTGTTCAGCCTGGAACTGGGGTTAAGCGTTAAATAATTTAGGGTTGAGGCAAGATACGTGTGCTTGGCTTAATTAGATTTGGTTCAAATTAGAAAGTTATAATTGGTTCAATAAGGTGTGTTGGTGATGTACAAGAAAGCACTTAATTAATCTGAACATTATGGATTAGTTCTCTCTCTCTCTCTCTCTCTCTCCCTCCTTCCACCAGACAAAGTGAATCAAAAGCATAGCAAGCAAACCAAATTGTATGTGTGTTTTCGACAGCCTCCAAAATATCCGTCCATCATCAAGGTGAACTACCATTATATCACCATCCTATTATCTCCAATTAAACCACCATTAATAACATAATCAACGATAGGTCACTACTCACATTCATGTCTCTATTCTTTGCTACCTGCACTGATAGAGGGCTCTTCCTTCTTTATACTAAATAAGTATGTATGTATCTCTCTACTTGCGTATATTGATAGAGGGCTCTTGCTTAAGTGTTAGAAAAGTGTGTTTTCCGACCTAGTTTTCAAATCGGGAGTCCCCGTGCCTGTTCGTTAAGTTTTCACAACTCAAATTGGTCCCTCCTGAGATGTTCGGGGTGTTCCCCAGGCCTTCTCGTGATTGTTACACGATTCCGGCCCGCCGATACCTGTTTTCAAGCTTCAGTGTGAAAAAAGTACCTTTTCCGACCTAGTTTTCACATCGGAAGTCCCGCGCTAGATCCGCAAGTTACCAAAACTTACATTGGTTTCTCCCGAGGTGTTGGAGGTGTTCCACGGGCCTTTTCGGGACTGTTACAGGATTTTTTTGGCCCTCGATGGCCTATTTTCAAATTTGAGTGTTTAGGAAGTGCATTTTTTGACTTAGTTTCCAAACCGGGAGACCCATGCGAGTTTCGTAAGTTTTCACAACTCACGTTGGTCCTTCCCTAGGCGTTTTGAGGTGTTCCCTGGACCTTCTCTTGGCTGTCACCCGATTTTGGCCCCCCCGATGGACTATTTTCAAGCTTAGGTGCGAGAAAAGTGCCATTTCAGACTTAGTTTCCAAACCGGGAGTCCCGTGCTAGTTCCGTAAGTTTTCACAACTTAAATCAGTCCCCCCGGGGTGTTTGACGTGTTCCCCGGGCCTTCTCATGACTGTTACACGATTTTGGCCCCTGACGGTTTATTTTCGAGCTTAAGTGTGAAAAAAGTGCATTTTTTGATTTAATTCACAGGCCGAGAGTCCCGTGCTAGTTCCGTAAGTCTCCGCAACTTACCTCTTGGACCCTCCCGAGGTGTTTTGGGCATTTCTCGGTCCTTCTCGCGACTGTGACACGTTTTTGGCCTCCCCCCCGGTGTCCTATTTCCAAGCCTAAGCGTGGAAAAACTGTCCCTTTCCAACTTAGTTTTCAAACCGGGAGTCCCCGTGCTAGTTCCTTAAGCTTTCACAACTCGCGTCTGTCACTCCCGAGGTGTTTGAGGTGCTCCCGGCCCTTGTTGCGACTGTTACATGATTTTAGGCACCCGATGGCCTACTTCCAAGCTTAAGTGTTAGAAAAATGTGTTTTCCGACTTAGTTTTCAAATCGGGAGTCCTCGTGCCTGTTCGTTATGTTTTCACGGCTCAAATTGGTCCCTCCTGAGATGTTCGGGGTGTTCCCCGGGCCTTCTCGTGATTGTTACACGATTCCGGCCCGCCGAGGCCTGTTTTCCAGCTTCAGTGTGAAAAAAGTACATTTTCCGACCTAGTTTTCAAACCAGAAGTCCCGCGCTAGTTTCCACAACCTACGTTGTTTTCTCTCGATGTGTTGGAGGTGATCTCTATGGGCCTTCTCGGGACTGTTGTAGGATTTTTTTGGGCCCCGATTGCCTATTTTCAAACTTAAGTGTTTAGGAAGTGCATTTTTTTACTTAGTTTCCAAACCGTGAGTCCCATGCGAGTTCCGTAAGTTTTCACAGCTCACGTTGGTCCCTCCCTAGGTGTTTTGAGGTGTTCCCTGGACCTTCTCTTGGCTGTCACCTGATGGACTATTTTCAAGCTTAGATGCGAGAAAAGTGCCGTTTCGGACTTAGTTTCCAAACCGGGAGTCCCGTGCTAGTTCCGTAAGTTTTCACAACTTGCATCGGTCCCTCCTGGGGTGTTTGACGTGTTCCCTGGGCCTTCTCGTGATTGTTACACGATTTTGGACCCCGACGGCTTATTTTCGAGCTTAAGTGTGAAAAAAGTGCCTTTTTTGATTTAGTTCTCAAGCCGAGTGTCCCGTGCTAGTTCCGTAAGTCTCCGCAACTTACCTCTTGGACCCTCCCGAGGTGTTTGCGGCATTTCTGGGTCCTCCTCGCGACTGTGACACGGTTTTGGCCCCCCCTGCGTCCTACTTTCAAGCTTAAGTGTTCGAAAAGTGTGTTTTCCGTCCTAGTTTTCAAATCGGGAGTCCCCGTGCCTGTTCGTTATGTTTTCACGGCTTAAATTGGTCCCTCCTGAGGTGTTCGGGGTGTTCCCCGGGCCTTCTCGTGATTGTTACACGATTCCGGCCCGCCGAGGCCTGTTTTCAACCTTCAGTGTGAAAAAAGTTCATTTTCTGACCTAGTTTTCAAACCGGAAGTCCCGCGCTCGTTTCCATAACTTACATTGGTTTCTCTCGAGGTGTTGGTGGTGTCCCACGGGCCTTCTCAAGACTGTTACAGGATTTTTTTGGGCCCCGATGGCCTATTTTCAAACTTAAGTGTTTAGGAAGTGCATTTTTTGACTTAGTTTCAAAACCGGGTGTCCCGTGCGAGTTTCGTTAGTTTCCACAACTCACGTTTGTCCCTCCCTAGGTGTTTTGAGGTGTTCCCCGGACCTTCTCTTGGCTGTCACCTGATTTTGGCCCCCCCGATGCACTATTTTCAAGCTTAGGTGCGAGAAATGTGCCGTTTAGGACTTAGTTTCCAAACTGGGAGTCCCGTGCTAGTTCCATAAGTTTTCACAACTTACATCGGTCCCTCCTGGGGTGTTTGACGTGTTCCCTGGGCCTTCTCGTGACTGTTACACGATTTTGGCCCCCGACGGCTTATTTTCGAGCTTAAGTGTGAAAAAAGTGCATTTTTTGATTTAGTTCTCAAGCCGAGAGTCCCGTGCTAGTTCCGTAAGCCTCCGCAACTTACCTCTTGGACCCTCCCGAGGTGTTTTTGGCATTTCTCGGTCCTTCTTGCGACTGTGACATGTTTTTGGCCTCCTCCCCGGCGTCCTGTTTCCAAGCCTAAGCGTGGAAAAAGTGTCTCTTTCCAACTTAGTTTTCAAACCGGGAGTCCCGTGCTAGTTCCGTAAGTCTCCGCAACTTACCTCTTGGACCCTCCCGAGGTGTTTTTGGCATTTCTCGGTCCTTCTTGCGACTGTGACACGTTTTTGGCCTCCTCCCCGGCGTCCTATTTCCAAGCCTAAGCGTGGAAAAAGTGTCTCTTTCCAACTTAGTTTTCAAACCGGGAGCCCCCGTGTTAGTTCCGTAAGCTTTCACAACTTGCGTCTGTCACTCCCGAGGTGTTTGAGGTGTTCCCGGCCCTTGTTGCGACTTACATGATTTTGGCCCCCCGATGGCCTACTTCCAAGCTTCATTGTTAGAAAAGTGTGTTTTCCGACGTAGTTTTCAAATCGGGAGTCCCCGTGCCTGTTCGTCATGTTTTCACTGCTTAAATTGGTCCCTCCTGAGATGTTCAGGGTGTTCCCCGGGCCTTCTCGTGATTGTTACGCGATTCCGGCCCGCCGAGGCCTGTTTTCAAGCCTCAGTGTGAAAAAAGTACATTTTCTGACCTAGTTTTCAAACCGGAAGTCCCGCGCTAGTTTCCATAACTTACATTGGTTTCTCTCGAGGTGTTGGAGGTATTCCACGGGCCTTCTCAGGACGGTTACAGGATTTTTTTGGCCCCCGATGGCCTATTTTCAAACTTAAGTGTTTAGGAAGTGCATTTTTTGACTTAGCTTCCAAACCGGGTGTCCCGTGCGAGTTTCGTTAGTTTCCACAACTCACGTTTGTCCCTCCCTAGGTGTTTTGAGTTGTTCCCCGGACCTTCTCTTGGCTTTCACCCGATTTTGGTCCACCCGATGCACTATTTTCAAGCTTAGGTGCGAGAAATGTGCCGTTTAGGACTTAGTTTCCAAACCGGGAGTCCCGTGCTAGTTCCGTAAGTTTTCACAACTTACATCGGTCCCTCCCGGGGTGTTTGACGTGTTCCCTGGGCCTTCTCGTGACTGTTACACGATTTTGGCCCCCGACGGCTTATTTTCGAGCTTAAGTGTGAAAAAAGTGCATTTTTTGATTTAGTTCTCAAGCCGAGAGTCCCGTGCTAGTTCCGTAAGCCTTCGCAACTTACCTCTTGGACCCTCCCGAGGTGTTTTTGGCATTTCTCGGTCCTTCTTGCGACTGTGACACGTTTTTGGCCTCCTCCCCGGCGTCCTGTTTCCAGGCCTAAGCGTGGAAAAAGTGTCTCTTTCCAACTTAGTTTTCAAACCCGGAGTCCCCGTGCTAGTTCCGTAAGCTTTCACAACTTTCGTCTGTCACTCCCGAGGTGTTTGAGGTTTTCCCGGCCCTTGTTGCGACTGTTACATGATTTTGGCCCCCGATGGCCTACTTCCAAGCTTAATTGTTGGAAACGTGTGTTTTCCGACCTAGTTTTCAAATCGGGAGTCCCCGTGCCTGTTCGTTATGTTTTCACGGCTCAAATTGGTCCGTCCTCAGATGTTCGGGGTGTTCCCCGGGCCTTCTCGTGATTGTTACACGATTCCAGCCCGCCGAGGCCTGTTTTCAAGCTTCGGTGTGAAAAGAGTACCTTTTTCGACCTAGTTTTCAAACCGGAAGCCCCGCGCTAGTTTCCACAACTTACTTTGGTTTCTCTCGAGGTGTGTTGGAGGTGTTCCACGGGCCTTCTCGGGACTGGTACAAGATTTTTTTGGCGCCCGATTGCCTATTTTCAAACTTAAGTGTTTAGGAAGTGCATTTTTTGACTAAGTTTCCAAACCGGGAGTCCCATGCGAGTTTCGTTAGTTTCCACAGCCCACGTTTGTCCCTCCCTAGGTGTTTTGAGGTGTTCCCCGGACCTTCTCTTGGCTGTCACCCGATTTTGGCCCACCCGATGCACTATTTTCAAGCTTAGGTGCGAGAAAAGTGCCGTTTCGGAGTTAGTTTCCAAACCGGGAGTCCCGTGCTAGTTCCGTAAGTTTTCACAACTTACATCGGTCCCTCCCGGGGTGTGTGACGTGTTCCCCGGGCCTTCTCGTGACTGTTACACGATTTTGGCCCCCGACGGCTTATTTTCGAGCTTAAGTGTGAAAAAAGTGCATTTTTTGATTTAGTTCTCAAGCCGAGAGTCCCGTGCTAGTTCCGTAAGTCTCCGCAGCTTACCTCTTGGACCCTCCCGAGGTGTTTTGGGCATTTCTCGGTCCTTCTCGCGACTGTGACACGTTTTTGGCCTCCCCCCGGTGTCCTATTTCCAAGCCTAAGCGTGGAAAAACATTCCCTTTCCAACTTAGTTTTCAAACCGGGAGTCCCCGTGCTAGTTCCGTAAGCTTTCACAACTCGCGTCTGTCACTCCCGAGGTGTTTGAGGTGCTCCCGGCCCTTGTTGCGACTGTTACATGATTTTAGGCCCTCGATGGCCTACTTCCAAGCTTAAGTGTTAGAAAAGTGTGTTTTCCGACCTAGTTTTCAAATCGGGAGTCCTCGTGCCTGTTCGTTATGTTTTCACGGCTCAAGTTGGTCCCTCCTGAGATGTTCCCATTCCCCGGGCCTTCTCGTGATTGTTACACGATTCCGGCCCGCCGAGGCCTGTTTTCAAGCTTCAGTGTGAAAAAAGTACATTTTCCGACCTAGTTTTCAAACCAGAAGTCCCGCGCTAGTTTCCACAACCTACGTTGTTTTCTCTCGATGTGTTGGAGGTGATCTCTACGGGCCTTCTCGGGACTGTTGTAGGATTTTTTTGGGCCCCGATTGCCTATTTTCAAACTTAAGTGTTTAGGAAGTGCATTTTTTGACTTAGTTTCCAAACCGTGAGTCCCATGCGAGTTCCGTAAGTTTTCACAGCTCACGTTGGTCCGGCCCTAGGTGTTTTGAGGTGTTCCCAGGACCTTCTCTTGGCTGTCACCCGATGGACTATTTTCAAGCTTAGGTGCGAGAAAAGTGCCGTTTCGGAGTTAGTTTCCAAACCGGTAGTCCCGTGCTAGTTCCGTAAGTTTTCACAACTTACATCGGTCCCTCCCGGGGTGTTTGACGTGTTCCCTGGGCCTTCTCGTGACTGTTACACGATTTTGGCCCCCGACGGCTTATTTTCGAGCTTAAGTGTGAAAAAAGTGCATTTTTTGATTTAGTTCTCAAGCCGAGAGTCCCGTGCTAGTTCCGTAAGCCTCCGCAACTTACCTCTTGGACCCTCCCGAGGTGTTTTTGGCATTTCTCGGTCCTTCTTGCGACTGTGACACGTTTTTGGCCTCTTCCCCGGCGTCCTATTTCCAAGCCTAAGCGTGGAAAAAGTGTCTCTTTCCAACTTAGTTTTCAAACCGGGAGCCCCCGTGTTAGTTCCGTAAGCTTTCACAACTTGCGTCTGTCACTCCCGAGGTGTTTGAGGTGTTCCCGGCCCTTGTTGCGACTGTTACATGATTTTGGCCCCCCGATGGCCTACTTCCAAGCTTAATTGTTAGAAAAGTGTGTTTTCCGACGTAGTTTTCAAATCGGGAGTCCCCGTGCCTGTTCGTCATGTTTTCACGGCTTAAATTGGTCCCTCCTGAGATGTTCAGGGTGTTCCCCGGGCCTTCTCGTGATTGTTACGCGATTCCGGCCCGCCGAGGCCTGTTTTCAAGCCTCAGTGTGAAAAAAGTACATTTTCTGACCTAGTTTTCAAACCGGAAGCCCCGCGCTAGTTTCCATAACTTACATTGGTTTCTCTCGAGGTGTTGGAGGTATTCCACGGGCCTTCTCAGGACGGTTACAGGATTTTTTTGCCCCCCGATGGCCTATTTTCAAACTTAAGTGTTTAGGAAGTGCATATTTTAACTTAGCTTCCAAACCGGGTGTCCCGTGCGAGTTTCGTTAGTTTCCACAACTCACGTTTGTCCCTCCCTAGGTGTTTTGAGGTGTTCCCCGGACCTTCTCTTGGCTGTCACCCGATTTTGGCCCCCCCGATGCACTATTTTCAAGCTTAGGTGCGAGAAATGTGCCGTTTAGGACTTAGTTTCCAAACCGGGAGTCCCGTGCTAGTTCCGTAAGTTTTCACAACTTACATCGGTCCCTCCCGGGGTGTTTGACGTGTTCCGTGGGCCTTCTCGTGACTGTTACACGATTTTGGCCCCCGACGGCTTATTTTCGAGCTTAAGTGTGAAAAAAGTGCATTTTTTGATTTAGTTCTCAAGCCGAGAGTCCCGTGCTAGTTCCGTAAGCCTCCGCAACTTACCTCTTGGACCCTCCCGAGGTGGTTTTGGCATTTCTCGGTCCTTCTTGCGACTGTGACACGTTTTTGGCCTCCTTCCCGGCGTCCTGTTTCCAAGCCTAAGCGTGGAAAAAGTGTCTCTTTCCAACTTAGTTTTCAAACCGGGAGTCCCCGTGCTAGTTCCGTAAGCTTTCACAACTTGCGTCTGTCACTCCCGAGGTGTTTGAGGTTTTCCCGGCCCTTGTTGCGACTGTTACATGATTTTGGCCCCCGATGGCCTACTTCCAAGCTTAATTGTTGGAAACGTGTGTTTTCCGACCTTGTTTTCAAATCGGGAGTCCCCGTGCCTGTTCGTTATGTTTTCACGGCTCAAATTGGTCCGTCCTCAGATGTTCGGGGTGTTCCCCGGGCCTTCTCGTGATTGTTACACGATTCCAGCCCGCCGAGGCCTGTTTTCAAGCTTCGGTGTGAAAAGAGTACCTTTTCCGACCTAGTTTTCAAACCGGAAGCCCCGCGCTAGTTTCCACAACTTACTTTGGTTTCTCTCGAGGTGTGTTGGAGGTGTTCCACGGGCCTTCTCGGGACTGGTACAAGATTTTTTTGGCGCCCGATTGCCTATTTTCAAACTTAAGTGTTTAGGAAGTGCATTTTTTGACTAAGTTTCCAAACCGGGAGTCCCATGCGGGTTTCGTTAGTTTCCACAGCCCACGTTTGTCCCTCCCTAGGTGTTTTGAGGTGTTCCCCGGACCTTCTCTTGGCTGTCACCCGATTTTGGCCCACCCGATGCACTATTTTCAAGCTTAGGTGCGAGAAAAGTGCCGTTTCGGAGTTAGTTTCCAAACCGGGAGTCCCGTGCTAGTTCCGTAAGTTTTCACAACTTACATCGGTCCCTCCCGGGGTGTGTGACGTGTTCCCCGGGCCTTCTCGTGACTGTTACACGATTTTGGCCCCCGACGGCTTATTTTCGAGCTTAAGTGTGAAAAAAGTGCATTTTTTGATTTAGTTCTCAAGCCGAGAGTCCCGTGCTAGTTCCGTAAGTCTCCGCAGCTTACCTCTTGGACCCTCCCGAGGTGTTTGGGGCATTTCTGGGTCCTCCTCGCGACTGTGACACGGTTTTGGCCCCCCCTGCGTCCTACTTCCAAGCTTAAGTGTTCGGAAAGTGTGTTTTCCGACCTAGTTTTCAAATCGGGAGTCCCCGTGCCTGTTCGTTATGTTTTCACGGCTTAAATTGGTCCCTCCTGAGATGTTCGGGGTGTTCCCCGGGCCTTCTCGTGATTGTTAAACGATTCCGGCCCGCCGAGGCCTGTTTTCAACCTTCAGTGTGAAAAAAGTTCATTTTCTGACCTAGTTTTCAAACCGGAAGTCCCGCGCTCGTTTCCATAACTTACATCGGTTTCTCTCGAGGTGTTGGTGGTGTCCCACGGGCCTTCTCAAGACTGTTACAGGAATTTTTTTGGGCCCCGATGGCCTATTTTCAAACTTAAGTGTTTAGGAAGTGCATTTTTTGACTTAGTTTCCAAACCGGGTGTCCCGTGCAAGTTTCGTTAGTTTCCACAACTCACGTTTGTCCCTCCCTAGGTGTTTTGAGGTGTTCCCCGGACCTTCTCTTGGCTGTCACCCGATTTTGGCCCCCCCGATGCACTATTTTCAAGCTTAGGTGCGAGAAATGTGCCGTTTAGGACTTAGTTTCCAAACCGGGAGTCCCGTGCTAGTTCCGTAAGTTTTCACAACTTACATCGGTCCCTCCCGGGGTGTTTGACGTGTTCCCTGGGCCTTCTCGTGACTGTTACACGATTTTGGCCCCCGACGGCTTATTTTCGAGCTTAAGTGTGAAAAAAGTGCATTTTTTGATTTAGTTCTCAAGCCGAGAGTCCCGTGCTAGTTCCGTAAGCCTCCGCAACTTACCTCTTGGACCCTCCCGAGGTGTTTTTGGCATTTCTCGGTCCTTCTTGTGACTGTGACACGTTTTTGGCCTCCTCCCCGGCGTCCTATTTCCAAGCCTAAGCGTGGAAAAAGTGTCTCTTTCCAACTTAGTTTTCAAACCGGGAGCCCCCGTGTTAGTTCCGTAAGCTTTCACAACTTGCGTCTGTCACTCCCGAGGTGTTTGAGGTGTTCCCGGCCCTTGTTGCGACTGTTACATGATTTTGGCCCCCCGATGGCCTACTTCCAAGCTTAATTGTTAGAAAAGTATGTTTTCCGACGTAGTTTTCAAATCGGGAGTCCCCGTGCCTGTTCGTCATGTTTTCACGGCTTAAATTGGTCCCTCCTGAGATGTTCAGGGTGTTCCCCGGGCCTTCTCGTGATTGTTACGCGATTCCGGCCCGCCGAGGCCTGTTTTCAAGCCTCAGTGTGAAAAAAGTACATTTTCTGACCTAGTTTTCAAACCGGAAGTCCCGCGTTAGTTTCCATAACTTACATTGGTTTCTCTCGAGGTGTTGGAGGTATTCCACGGGCCTTCTCAGGACGGTTACAGGATTTTTTTGGCCCCCGATGGCCTATTTTCAAACTTAAGTGTTTAGGCAGTGCATTTTTTAACTTAGCTTCCAAACCGGGTGTCCCGTGCGAGTTTCGTTAGTTTCCACAACTCACGTTTGTCCCTCCCTAGGTGTTTTAAGGTGTTCCCCGGACCTTCTCTTGGCTGTCACCCGATTTTGGCCCCCCCGATGCACTATTTTCAAGCTTAGGTGCGAGAAATGTGCCGTTTAGGACTTAGTTTCCAAACCGGGAGTCCCGTGCTAGTTCCGTAAGTTTTCACAACTTACATCGGTCCCTCCCGGGGTGTTTATCGTGTTCCCTGGGCCTTCTCGTGACTGTTACACGATTTTGGCCCCCGACGGCTTATTTTCGAGCTTAAGTGTGAAAAAAGTGTATTTTTTGATTTAGTTCTCAAGCCGAGAGTCCCGTGCTAGTTCCGTAAGCCTCCGCAACTTACCTCTTGGACCCTCCCGAGGTGTTTTTGGCATTTCTCGGTCCTTCTTGCGACTGTGACACGTTTTTGGCCTCCTCCCCGGCGTCCTGTTTCCAGGCCTAAGCGTGGAAAAAGTGTCTCTTTCCAACTTAGTTTTCAAACCGGGAGTCCCCGTGCTAGTTCCGTAAGCTTTCACAACTTGCGTCTGTCACTCCCGAGGTGTTTGAGGTTTTCCCGGCCCTTGTTGCGACTGTTACATGATTTTGGCCCCCGATGGCCTACTTCCAAGCTTAATTGTTGGAAACGTGTGTTTTCCGACCTAGTTTTCAAATCGGGAGTCCCCGTGCCTGTTCGTTATGTTTTCACGGCTCAAATTGGTCCCTCCTCAGATGTTCGGGGTGTTCCCCGGGCCTTCTCGTGATTGTTACACGATTCCAGCCCGCCGAGGCCTGTTTTCAAGCTTCGGTGTGAAAAGAGTACCTTTTCCGACCTAGTTTTCAAACCGGAAGCCCCGCGCTAGTTTCCACAACTTACTTTGGTTTCTCTCGAGGTGTGTTGGAGGTGTTCCACGGGCCTTCTCGGGACTGGTACAAGATTTTTTTGGCGCCCGATTGCCTATTTTCAAACTTAAGTGTTTAGGAAGTGCATTTTTTGACTAAGTTTCCAAACCGGGAGTCCCATGCGAGTTTCGTTAGTTTCCACAGCCCACGTTTGTCCCTCCCTAGGTGTTTTGAGGTGTTCCCCGGACCTTCTCTTGGCTGTCACCCGATTTTGGCCCACCCGATGCACTATTTTCAAGCTTAGGTGCGAGAAAAGTGCCGTTTCGGAGTTAGTTTCCAAACCGGGAGTCCCGTGCTAGTTCCGTAAGTTTTCACAACTTACATCGGTCCCTCCCGGGGTGTGTGACGTGTTCCTCGGGCCTTCTCGTGACTGTTACACGATTTTGGCCCCCGACGGCTTATTTTCGAGCTTAAGTGTGAAAAAAGTGCATTTTTTGATTTAGTTCTCAAGCCGAGAGTCCCGTGCTAGTTCCGTAAGTCTCCGCAGCTTACCTCTTGGACCCTCCCGAGGTGTTTTGGGCATTTCTCGGTCCTTCTCGCGACTGTGACACGTTTTTGGCCTCCCCCCCGGTGTCCTATTTCCAAGCCTAAGCGTGGAAAAACAGTCCCTTTCCAACTTAGTTTTCAAACTGGGAGTCCCCGTGCTAGTTCCGTAAGCTTTCACAACTCGCGTCTGTCACTCCCGAGGTGTTTGAGGTCCTCCCGGCCCTTGTTGCGACTGTTACATGATTTTAGGCCCCCGATGGCCTACTTCCAAGCTTAAGTGTTAGAAAAGTGTGTTTTCCGACCTAGTTTTCAAATCGGGAGTCCTCGTGCCTGTTCGTTATGTTTTCACGGCTCAAGTTGGTCCCTCCTGAGATGTTCGGGGTGTTCCCCGGGCCTTCTCGTGATTGTTACACGATTCCGGCCCGCCGAGGCCTGTTTTCAAGCTTCAGTGTGAAAAAAGTACATTTTCCGACCTAGTTTTCAAACCAGAAGTCCCGCGCTAGTTTCCACAACCTACGTTGTTTTCTCTCGATGTGTTGGAGGTGATCTCTACGGGCCTTCTCGGGACTGTTGTAGGATTTTTTGGGGCCCCGATTGCCTATTTTCAAACTTAAGTGTTTAGGAAGTGCATTTTTTGACTTAGTTTCCAAACCGTGAGTCCCATGCAAGTTCCATAAGTTTTCACAGCTCACGTTGGTCCGGCCCTAGGTGTTTTGAGGTGTTCCCCGGACCTTCTCTTGGCTGTCACCCGATGGACTATTTTCAAGCTTAGGTGCGAGAAAAGTGCCGTTTCGGAGTTAGTTTCCAAACCGGGAGTCCCGTGCTAGTTCCGTAAGTTTTCACAACTTACATCGGTCCCTCCCGGGGTGTGTGACGTGTTCCCCGGGCCTTTTCGTGACTGTTACACGATTTTGGCCCCCGACGGTTTATTTTCGAGCTTAAGTGTGAAAAAAGTGCATTTTTTGATTTAGTTCTCAAGCCGAGAGTCCCGTGCTAGTTCCGTAAGTCTCCGCAGCTTACCTCTTGGACCCTCCCGAGGTGTTTGGGGCATTTCTGGGTCCTCCTCGCGACTGTGACACGGTTTTGGCCCCCCCTGCGTCCTACTTCCAAGCTTAAGTGTTCGAAAAGTGTGTTTTCCGACCTAGTTTTCAAATCGGGAGTCCCCGTGCCTGTTCGTTATGTTTTCACGGCTTAAATTGGTCCCTCCTGAGATGTTCGGGGTGTTCCCCGGGCCTTCTCGTGATTGTTAAACGATTCCGGCCCGCCGAGGCCTGTTTTCAACCTTCAGTGTGAAAAAAGTTCATTTTTTGACCTAGTTTTCAAACCGGAAGTCCCGCGCTCGTTTCCATAACTTACATCGGTTTCTCTCGAGGTGTTGGTGGTGTCCCACGGGCCTTGTCAAGACTGTTACAGGAATTTTTTTGGGCCCCGATGGCCTATTTTCAAACTTAAGTGTTTAGGAAGTGCATTTTTTGACTTAGTTTCCAAACCGGGTGTCCCGTGCGAGTTTCGTTAGTTTCCACAACTCACGTTTGTCCCTCCCTAGGTGTTTTGAGGTGTTCCCCGGACCTTCTCTTGGCTGTCACCCGATTTTGGCCCCCCCGATGCACTATTTTCAAGCTTAGGTGCGAGAAATGTGCCGTTTAGGACTTAGTTTCCAAACCGGGAGTCCCGTGCTAGTTCCGTAAGTTTTCACAACTTACATCGGTCCCTCCCGGGGTGTTTGACGTGTTCCCTGGGCCTTCTCGTGACTGTTACACGATTTTGGCCCCCGACGGCTTATTTTCGAGCTTAAGTGTGAAAAAAGTGCATTTTTTGATTTAGTTCTCAAGCCGAGAGTCCCGTGCTAGTTCCGTAAGCCTCCGCAACTTACCTCTTGGACCCTCCCGAGGTGTTTTTGGCATTTCTCGGTCCTTCTTGCGACTGTGACACGTTTTTGGCCTCCTCCCCGGCGTCCTGTTTCCAAGCCTAAGCGTGGAAAAAGTGTCTCTTTCCAACTTAGTTTTCAAACCGGGAGCCCCCGTGTTAGTTCCGTAAGCTTTCACAACTTGCGTCTGTCACTCCCGAGGTGTTTGAGGTGTTCCCGGCCCTTGTTGCGACTGTTACATGATTTTGGCCCCCCGATGGCCTACTTCCAAGCTTAATTGTTAGAAAAGTGTGTTTTCCGACGTAGTTTTCAAATCGGGAGTCCCCGTGCCTGTTCGTCATGGTTTCACGGCTTAAATTGGTCCCTCCTGAGATGTTCAGGGTGTTCCCCGGGCCTTCTCGTGATTGTTACGCGATTCCGGCCCGCCGAGGCCTGTTTTCAAGATTCGGTGTGAAAAGAGTACCTTTTCCGACCTAGTTTTCAAACCGGAAGTCCCGCGCTAGTTTCCATAACTTACATTGGTTTCTCTCGAGGTGTTGGAGGTATTCCACGGGCCTTCTCAGGACGGTTACAGGATTTTTTTGGCCGCCGATGGCTTATTTTCAAACTTAAGTGTTTAGGAAGTGCATTTTTTGACTTAGCTTCCAAACCGGGTGTCCCGTGCGAGTTTCGTTAGTTTCCACAGCCCACGTTTGTCCCTCCCTAGGTGTTTTGAGGTGTTCCCCGGACCTTCTCTTGGCTGTCACCCGATTTTGGCCCACCCGATGCACTATTTTCAAGCTTAGGTGCGAGAAAAGTGCCGTTTCGGAGTTAGTTTCCAAACCGGGAGTCCCGTGCTAGTTCCGTAAGTTTTCACAACTTACATCGGTCTCTCCCGGGGTGTGTGACGTGTTCCCCGGGCCTTCTCGTGACTGTTACACGATTTTGGCCCCCGACGGCTTATTTTCGAGCTTAAGTGTGAAAAAAGTGCATTTTTTGATTTAGTTCTCAAGCCGAGAGTCCCGTGCTAGTTCCGTAAGTCTCCGCAGCTTACCTCTTGGACCCTCCCGAGGTGTTTGGGGCATTTCTGGGTCCTCCTCGCGACTGTCACACGGTTTTGGCCCCCCCTGCGTCCTACTTCCAAGCTTAAGTGTTCGAAAAGTGTGTTTTCCGACCTAGTTTTCAAATCGGGAGTCCCCGTGCCTGTTCGTTATGTTTTCACTGCTTAAATTGGTCCCTCCTGAGATGTTCGGGGTGTTCCCCGGGCCTTCTCGTGATTGTTACACGATTCCGTCCCGCCGAGGCCTGTTTTCAACCTTCAGTGTGAAAAAAGTTCATTTTCTGACCTAGTTTTCAAACCGGAAGTCCCGCGCTCGTTTCCATAACTTACATCGGTTTCTCTCGAGGTGTTGGTGGTGTCCCACGGGCCTTGTCAAGACTGTTACAGGAATTTTTTTGGGCCCCGATGGCCTATTTTCAAACTTAAGTGTTTAGGAAGTGCATTTTTTGACTTAGTTTCCAAACCGGGTGTCCCGTGCGAGTTTCGTTAGTTTCCACAACTCACGTTTGTCCCTCCCTAGGTGTTTTGAGGTGTTCCCCGGACCTTCTCTTGGCTGTCACCCGATTTTGGCCCCCCCGATGCACTATTTTCAAGCTTAGGTGCGAGAAATGTGCCGTTTAGGACTTAGTTTCCAAACCGGGAGTCCCGTGCTAGTTCCGTAAGTTTTCACAACTTACATCGGTCCCTCCCGGGGTGTTTGACGTGTTCCCTGGGCCTTCTCGTGACTGTTACACGATTTTGGCCCCCGACGGCTTATTTTCGAGCTTAAGTGTGAAAAAAGTGCATTTTTTGATTTAGTTCTCAAGCCGAGAGTCCCGTGCTAGTTCCGTAAGCCTCCGCAACTTACCTCTTGGACCCTCCCGAGGTGTTTTTGGCATTTCTCGGTCCTTCTTGCGACTGTGACACGTTTTTGGCCTCCTCCCCGGCGTCCTGTTTCCAAGCCTAAGCGTGGAAAAAGTGTCTCTTTCCAACTTAGTTTTCAAACCGGGAGCCCCCGTGTTAGTTCCGTAAGCTTTCACAACTTGCGTCTGTCACTCCCGAGGTGTTTGAGGTGTTCCCGGCCCTTGTTGCGACTGTTACATGATTTTGGCCCCCCGATGGCCTACTTCCAAGCTTAATTGTTAGAAAAGTGTGTTTTCCGACGTAGTTTTCAAATCGGGAGTCCCCGTGCCTGTTCGTCATGGTTTCACGGCTTAAATTGGTCCCTCCTAAGATGTTCAGGGTGTTCCCCGGGCCTTCTCGTGATTGTTACGCGATTCCGGCCCGCCGAGGCCTGTTTTCAAGATTCGGTGTGAAAAGAGTACCTTTTCCGACCTAGTTTTCAAACCGGAAGTCCCGCGCTAGTTTCCATAACTTACATTGGTTTCTCTCGAGGTGTTGGAGGTATTCCACGGGCCTTCTCAGGACGGTTACAGGATTTTTTTGGCCGCCGATGGCTTATTTTCAAACTTAAGTGTTTAGGAAGTGCATTTTTTGACTTAGCTTCCAAACCGGGTGTCCCGTGCGAGTTTCGTTAGTTTCCACAGCCCACGTTTGTCCCTCCCTAGGTGTTTTGAGGTGTTCCCCGGACCTTCTCTTGGCTGTCACCCGATTTTGGCCCACCCGATGCACTATTTTCAAGCTTAGGTGCGAGAAAAGTGCCGTTTCGGAGTTAGTTTCCAAACCGGGAGTCCCGTGCTAGTTCCGTAAGTTTTCACAACTTACATCGGTCTCTCCCGGGGTGTGTGACGTGTTCCCCGGGCCTTCTCGTGACTGTTACACGATTTTGGCCCCCGACGGCTTATTTTCGAGCTTAAGTGTGAAAAAAGTGCATTTTTTGATTTAGTTCTCAAGCCGAGAGTCCCGTGCTAGTTCCGTAAGTCTCCGCAGCTTACCTCTTGGACCCTCCCGAGGTGTTTGGGGCATTTCTGGGTCCTCCTCGCGACTGTCACACGGTTTTGGCCCCCCCTGCGTCCTACTTCCAAGCTTAAGTGTTCGAAAAGTGTGTTTTCCGACCTAGTTTTCAAATCGGGAGTCCCCGTGCCTGTTCGTTATGTTTTCACTGCTTAAATTGGTCCCTCCTGAGATGTTCGGGGTGTTCCCCGGGCCTTCTCGTGATTGTTACACGATTCCGTCCCGCCGAGGCCTGTTTTCAACCTTCAGTGTGAAAAAAGTTCATTTTCTGACCTAGTTTTCAAACCGGAAGTCCCGCGCTCGTTTCCATAACTTACATCGGTTTCTCTCGAGGTGTTGGTGGTGTCCCACGGGCCTTGTCAAGACTGTTACAGGAATTTTTTTGGGCCCCGATGGCCTATTTTCAAACTTAAGTGTTTAGGAAGTGCATTTTTTGACTTAGTTTCCAAACCGGGTGTCCCGTGCGAGTTTCGTTAGTTTCCACAACTCACGTTTGTCCCTCCCTAGGTGTTTTGAGGTGTTCCCCGGACCTTCTCTTGGCTGTCACCCGATTTTGGCCCCCCCGATGCACTATTTTCAAGCTTAGGTGCGAGAAATGTGCCGTTTAGGACTTAGTTTCCAAACCGGGAGTCCCGTGCTAGTTCCGTAAGTTTTCACAACTTACATCGGTCCCTCCCGGGGTGTTTGACGTGTTCCCTGGGCCTTCTCGTGACTGTTACACGATTTTGGCCCCCGACGGCTTATTTTCGAGCTTAAGTGTGAAAAAAGTGCATTTTTTGATTTAGTTCTCAAGCCGAGAGTCCCGTGCTAGTTCCGTAAGCCTCCGCAACTTACCTCTTGGACCCTCCCGAGGTGTTTTTGGCATTTCTCGGTCCTTCTTGCGACTGTGACACGTTTTTGGCCTCCTCCCCGGCGTCCTGTTTCCAAGCCTAAGCGTGGAAAAAGTGTCTCTTTCCAACTTAGTTTTCAAACCGGGAGCCCCCGTGTTAGTTCCGTAAGCTTTCACAACTTGCGTCTGTCACTCCCGAGGTGTTTGAGGTGTTCCCGGCCCTTGTTGCGACTGTTACATGATTTTGGCCCCCCGATGGCCTACTTCCAAGCTTAATTGTTAGAAAAGTGTGTTTTCCGACGTAGTTTTCAAATCGGGAGTCCCCGTGCCTGTTCGTCATGTTTTCACGGCTTAAATTGGTCCCTCCTGAGATGTTCAGGGTGTTCCCCGGGCATTCTCGTGATTGTTACGCGATTCCGGCCCGCCGAGGCCTGTTTTCAAGATTCGGTGTGAAAAGAGTACCTTTTCCGACCTAGTTTTCAAACCGGAAGTCCCGCGCTAGTTTCCATAACTTACATTGGTTTCTCTCGAGGTGTTGGAGGTATTCCACGGGCCTTCTCAGGACGGTTACAGGATTTTTTTGGCCGCCGATGGCTTATTTTCAAACTTAAGTGTTTAGGAAGTGCATTTTTTGACTTAGCTTCCAAACCGGGTGTCCCGTGCGAGTTTCGTTAGTTTCCACAGCCCACGTTTGTCCCTCCCTAGGTGTTTTGAGGTGTTCCCCGGACCTTCTCTTGGCTGTCACCCGATTTTGGCCCACCCGATGCACTATTTTCAAGCTTAGGTGCGAGAAAAGTGCCGTTTCGGAGTTAGTTTCCAAACCGGGAGTCCCGTGCTAGTTCCGTAAGTTTTCACAACTTACATCGGTCCCTCCCGGGGTGTGTGACGTGTTCCCCGGGCCTTCTCGTGACTGTTACACGATTTTGGCCCCCGACGGCTTATTTTCGAGCTTAAGTGTGAAAAAAGTGCATTTTTTGATTTAGTTCTCAAGCCGAGAGTCCCGTGCTAGTTCCGTAAGTCTCCGCAGCTTACCTCTTGGACCCTCCCGAGGTGTTTGGGGCATTTCTGGGTCCTCCTCGCGACTGTGACACGGTTTTGGCCCCCCCTGCGTCCTACTTCCAAGCTTAAGTGTTCGAAAAGTGTGTTTTCCGACCTAGTTTTCAAATCGGGAGTCCCCGTGCCTGTTCGTTATGTTTTCACTGCTTAAATTGGTCCCTCCTGAGATGTTCGGGGTGTTCCCCGGGCCTTCTCGTGATTGTTACACGATTCCGTCCCGCCGAGGCCTGTTTTCAACCTTCAGTGTGAAAAAAGTTCATTTTCTGACCTAGTTTTCAAACCGGAAGTCCCGCGCTCGTTTCCATAACTTACATCGGTTTCTCTCGAGGTGTTGGTGGTGTCCCACGGGCCTTGTCAAGACTGTTACAGGAATTTTTTTGGGCCCCGATGGCCTATTTTCAAACTTAAGTGTTTAGGAAGTGCATTTTTTGACTTAGTTTCCAAACCGGGTGTCCCGTGCGAGTTTCGTTAGTTTCCACAACTCACGTTTGTCCCTCCCTAGGTGTTTTGAGGTGTTCCCCGGACCTTCTCTTGGCTGTCACCCGATTTTGGCCCCCCCGATGCACTATTTTCAAGCTTAGGTGCGAGAAATGTGCCGTTTAGGACTTAGTTTCCAAACCGGGAGTCCCGTGCTAGTTCCGTAAGTTTTCACAACTTACATCGGTCCCTCCCGGGGTGTTTGACGTGTTCCCTGGGCCTTCTCGTGACTGTTACACGATTTTGGCCCCCGACGGCTTATTTTCGAGCTTAAGTGTGAAAAAAGTGCATTTTTTGATTTAGTTCTCAAGCCGAGAGTCCCGTGCTAGTTCCGTAAGCCTCCGCAACTTACCTCTTGGACCCTCCCGAGGTGTTTTTGGCATTTCTCGGTCCTTCTTGCGACTGTGACACGTTTTTGGCCTCCTCCCCGGCGTCCTATTTCCAAGCCTAAGCGTGGAAAAAGTGTCTCTTTCCAACTTAGTTTTCAAACCGGGAGCCCCCGTGTTAGTTCCGTAAGCTTTCACAACTTGCGTCTGTCACTCCCGAGGTGTTTGAGGTGTTCCCGGCCCTTGTTGCGACTGTTACATGATTTTGGCCACCCGATGGCCTACTTCCAAGCTTAATTGTTAGAAAAGTGTGTTTTCCGACGTAGTTTTCAAATCGGGAGTCCCCGTGCCTGTTCGTCATGTTTTCACGGCTTAAATTGGTCCCTCCTGAGATGTTCAGGGTGTTCCCCGGGCATTCTCGTGATTGTTACGCGATTCCGGCCCGCCGAGGCCTGTTTTCAAGATTCGGTGTGAAAAGAGTACCTTTTCCGACCTAGTTTTCAAACCGGAAATCCCGCGCTAGTTTCCATAACTTACATTGGTTTCTCTCGAGGTGTTGGAGGTATTCCACGGGCCTTCTCAGGACGGTTACAGGATTTTTTTGGCCGCCGATGGCTTATTTTCAAACTTAAGTGTTTAGGAAGTGCATTTTTTGACTTAGCTTCCAAACCGGGTGTCCCGTGCGAGTTTCGTTAGTTTCCACAGCCCACGTTTGTCCCTCCCTAGGTGTTTTGAGGTGTTCCCCGGACCTTCTCTTGGCTGTCACCCGATTTTGGCCCACCCGATGCACTATTTTCAAGCTTAGGTGCGAGAAAAGTGCCGTTTCGGAGTTAGTTTCCAAACCGGGAGTCCCGTGCTAGTTCCGTAAGTTTTCACAACTTACATCGGTCCCTCCCGGGGTGTGTGACGTGTTCCCCGGGCCTTCTCGTGACTGTTACACGATTTTGGCCCCCGACGGCTTATTTTCGAGCTTAAGTGTGAAAAAAGTGCATTTTTTGATTTAGTTCTCAAGCCGAGAGTCCCGTGCTAGTTCCGTAAGTCTCCGCAGCTTACCTCTTGGACCCTCCCGAGGTGTTTGGGGCATTTCTGGGTCCTCCTCGCGACTGTGACACGGTTTTGGCCCCCCCTGCGTCCTACTTCCAAGCTTAAGTGTTCGAAAAGTGTGTTTTCCGACCTAGTTTTCAAATCGGGAGTCCCCGTGCCTGTTCGTTATGTTTTCACTGCTTAAATTGGTCCCTCCTGAGATGTTCGGGGTGTTCCCCGGGCCTTCTCGTGATTGTTACACGATTCCGTCCCGCCGAGGCCTGTTTTCAACCTTCAGTGTGAAAAAAGTTCATTTTCTGACCTAGTTTTCAAACCGGAAGTCCCGCGCTCGTTTCCATAACTTACATCGGTTTCTCTCGAGGTGTTGGTGGTGTCCCACGGGCCTTGTCAAGACTGTTACAGGAATTTTTTTGGGCCCCGATGGCCTATTTTCAAACTTAAGTGTTTAGGAAGTGCATTTTTTGACTTAGTTTCCAAACCGGGTGTCCCGTGCGAGTTTCGTTAGTTTCCACAACTCACGTTTGTCCCTCCCTAGGTGTTTTGAGGTGTTCCCCGGACCTTCTCTTGGCTGTCACCCGATTTTGGCCCCCCCGATGCACTATTTTCAAGCTTAGGTGCGAGAAATGTGCCGTTTAGGACTTAGTTTCCAAACCGGGAGTCCCGTGCTAGTTCCGTAAGTTTTCACAACTTACATCGGTCCCTCCCGGGGTGTTTGACGTGTTCCCTGGGCCTTCTCGTGACTGTTACACGATTTTGGCCCCCGACGGCTTATTTTCGAGCTTAAGTGTGAAAAAAGTGCATTTTTTGATTTAGTTCTCAAGCCGAGAGTCCCGTGCTAGTTCCGTAAGCCTCCGCAACTTACCTCTTGGACCCTCCCGAGGTGTTTTTGGCATTTCTCGGTCCTTCTTGCGACTGTGACACGTTTTTGGCCTCCTCCCCGGCGTCCTATTTCCAAGCCTAAGCGTGGAAAAAGTGTCTCTTTCCAACTTAGTTTTCAAACCGGGAGCCCCCGTGTTAGTTCCGTAAGCTTTCACAACTTGCGTCTGTCACTCCCGAGGTGTTTGAGGTGTTCCCGGCCCTTGTTACGACTGTTACATGATTTTAGCCCCCCGATGGCCTACTTCCAAGCTTAATTGTTAGAAAAGTGTGTTTTCCGACGTAGTTTTCAAATCGGGAGTCCCCGTGCTTGTTCGTCATGTTTTCACGGCTTAAATTGGTCCCTCCTGAGATGTTCAGGGTGTTCCCCGGGCCTTCTCGTGATTGTTACGCGATTCCGGCCCGCCGAGGCCTGTTTTCAAGCCTGAGTGTGAAAAAAGTACATTTTCTGACCTAGTTTTCAAACTGGAAGTCCCGCGCTAGTTTCCATAACTTACATTGGTTTCTCTCGAGGTGTTGGAGGTATTCCACGGGCCTTCTCAGGACGGTTACAGGATTTTTTTGGCCCCCGATGGCCTATTTTCAAACTTAAGTGTTTAGGAAGTGCATTTTTTGACTTAGCTTCCAAACCGGGTGTCCCGTGCGAGTTTCGTTAGTTTCCACAACTCACGTTTGTCCCTCCCTAGGTGTTTTGAGGTGTTCCCCGGCCCTTCTCTTGGCTGTCACCCGATTTTGGCCCCCCCGATGCACTATTTTCAAGCTTAGGTGCGAGAAATGTGCCGTTTAGGACTTAGTTTCCAAACCGGGAGTCCCGTGCTAGTTCCGTAAGTTTTCACAACTTACATCGGTCCCTCCCGGGGTGTTTATCGTGTTCCCTGGGCCTTCTCGTGACTGTTACACGATTTTGGCCCCCGACGGCTTATTTTCGAGCTTAAGTGTGAAAAAAGTGCATTTTTTGATTTAGTTCTCAAGCCGAGAGTCCCGTGCTAGTTCCGTAAGCCTCCGCAACTTACCTCTTGGACCCTCCCGAGGTGTTTTTGGCATTTCTCGGTCCTTCTTGCGACTGTGACACGTTTTTGGCCTCCTCCCCGGCGTCCTGTTTCCAGGCCTAAGCGTGGAAAAAGTGTCTCTTTCTAACTTAGTTTTCAAACCGGGAGTCCCCGTGCTAGTTCCGTAAGCTTTCACAACTTGCGTCAGTCACTCCCGAGGTGTTTGAGGTTTTCCCGGCCCTTGTTGCGACTGTTACATGATTTTGGCCCCCGATGGCCTACTTCCAAGCTTAATTGTTGGAAACGTGTGTTTTCCGACCTAGTTTTCAAATCGGGAGTCCCCGTGCCTGTTCGTTATGTTTTCACGGCTCAAATTGGTCCCTCCTCAGATGTTCGGGGTGTTCCCCGGGCCTTCTCGTGATTGTTACACGATTCCAGCCCGCCGAGGCCTGTTTTCAAGATTCGGTGTGAAAAGAGTACTTTTTCCGACCTAGTTTTCAAACCGGAAGCCCCGCGCTAGTTTCCACAACTTACTTTGGTTTCTCTCGAGGTGTGTTGGAGGTGTTCCACGGGCCTTCTCGGGACTGGTACAAGATTTTTTTGGCGCCCGATTGCCTATTTTCAAACTTAAGTGTTTAGGAAGTGCATTTTTTGACTAAGTTTCCAAACCGGGAGTCCCATGCGAGTTTCGTTAGTTTCCACAGCCCACGTTTGTCCCTCCCTAGGTGTTTTGAGGTGTTCCCCGGACCTTCTCTTGGCTGTCACCCGATTTTGGCCCACCCGATGCACTATTTTCAAGCTTAGGTGCGAGAAAAGTGCCGTTTCGGAGTTAGTTTCCAAACCGGGAGTCCCGTGCTAGTTCCGTAAGTTTTCACAACTTACATCGGTCCCTCCCGGGGTGTGTGACGTGTTCCCCGGGCCTTCTCGTGACTGTTACATGATTTTGGCCCCCGACGGCTTATTTTCGAGCTTAAGTGTGAAATAAGTGCATTTTTTGATTTAGTTCTCAAGCCGAGAGTCCCGTGCTAGTTCCGTAAGTCTCCGCAGCTTACCTCTTGGACCCTCCCGAGGTGTTTGGGGCATTTCTGGGTCCTCCTCGCGACTGTGACACGGTTTTGGCCCCCCCCCCCGGTGTCCTATTTCCAAGCCTAAGCGTGGAAAAACAGTCCCTTTCCAACTTAGTTTTCAAACCGGGAGTCCCCGTGCTAGTTCCGTAAGCTTTCACAACTCGCGTCTGTCACTCCCGAGGTGTTTGAGGTGCTCCCGGCCCTTGTTGCGACTGTTACATGATTTTAGGCCCCCGATGGCCTACTTCCAAGCTTAAGTGTTAGAAAAGTGTGTTTTCCGACCTAGTTTTCAAATCGGGAGTCCTCGTGCCTGTTCGTTATGTTTTCACGGCTCAAGTTGGTCCCTCCTGAGATGTTCGGGGTGTTCCCCGGGCCTTCTCGTGATTGTTACACGATTCCGGCCCGCCGAGGCCTGTTTTCAAACTTCAGTGTGAAAAAAGTACATTTTCCGACCTAGTTTTCAAACCAGAAGTCCCGCGCTAGTTTCCACAACCTACGTTGTTTTCTCTCGATGTGTTGGAGGTGATCTCTACGGGCCTTCTCGGGACTGTTGTAGGATTTTTTTGGGCCCCGATTGCCTATTTTCAAACTTAAGTGTTTAGGAAGTGCATTTTTTGACTTAGTTTCCAAACCGTGAGTCCCATGCAAGTTCCGTAAGTTTTCACAGCTCACGTTGGTCCGGCCCTAGGTGTTTTGAGGTGTTCCCCGGACCTTCTCTTGGCTGTCACCCGATGGACTATTTTCAAGCTTAGGTGCGAGAAAAGTGCCGTTTCGGAGTTAGTTTCCAAACCGGGAGTCCCGTGCTAGTTCCGTAAGTTTTCACAACTTACATCGGTCCCTCCCGGGGTGTGTGACGTGTTCCCCGGGCCTTCTCGTGACTGTTACACGATTTTGGCCCCCGACGGCTTATTTTCGAGCTTAAGTGTGAAAAAAGTGCATTTTTTGATTTAGTTCTCAAGCCGAGAGTCCCGTGCTAGTTCCGTAAGTCTCCGCAGCTTACCTCTTGGACCCTCCCGAGGTGTTTGGGGCATTTCTGGGTCCTCCTCGCGACTGTGACACGGTTTTGGCCCCCCCTGCGTCCTACTTCCAAGCTTAAGTGTTCGAAAAGTGTGTTTTCCGACCTAGTTTTCAAATCGGGTTTCCCCGTGCCTGTTCGTTATGTTTTCACGGCTTAAATTGGTCCCTCCTGAGATGTTCGGGGTGTTCCCCTGGCCTTCTCGTGATTGTTACACGATTCCGGCCCGCCGAGGCCTGTTTTCAACCTTCAGTGTGAAAAAAGTTCAGTTTTTGACCTAGTTTTCAAACCGGAAGTCCCGCGCTCGTTTCCATAACTTACATCGGTTTCTCTGGAGGTGTTGGTGGTGTCCCACGGGCCTTGTCAAGACTGTTACAGGAATTTTTTTGGGCCCCGATGGCCTATTTTCAAACTAAAGTGTTTAGGAAGTGCATTTTTTGACTTAGTTTCCAAACCGGGTGTCCCGTGCGAGTTTCGTTAGTTTCCACAACTCACGTTTGTCCCTCCCTAGGTGTTTTGAGGTGTTCCCCGGACCTTCTCTTGGCTGTCACCCGATTTTGGCCCCCCCGATGCACTATTTTCAAGCTTAGGTGCGAGAAATGTGCCGTTTAGGACTTAGTTTCCAAACCGGGAGTCCCGTGCTAGTTCCGTAAGTTTTCACAACTTACATCGGTCCCTCCCGGGGTGTTTGACGTGTTCCCTGGGCCTTCTCGTGACTGTTACACGATTTTGGCCCCCGGCGGCTTATTTTCGAGCTTAAGTGTGAAAAAAGTGCATTTTTTGATTTAGTTCTCAAGCCGAGAGTCCCGTGCTAGTTCCGTAAGCCTCCGCAACTTACCTCTTGGACCCTCCCGAGGTGTTTTTGGCATTTCTCGGTCCTTCTTGCGACTGTGACACGTTTTTGCCCTCCTCCCCGGCGTCCTATTTCCAAGCCTAAGCGTGGAAAAAGTGTCTCTTTCCAACTTAGTTTTCAAACCGGGAGCCCCCTTGTTAGTTCCGTAAGCTTTCACAACTTGCGTCTGTCACTCCCGAGGTGTTTGAGGTGTTCCCGGCCCTTGTTGCGACTGTTACATGATTTTGGCCCCCCGATGGCCTACTTCCAAGCTTAATTGTTAGAAAAGTGTGTTTTCCGACGTAGTTTTCAAATCGGGAGTCCCCGTGCCTGTTCGTCATGTTTTCACGGCTTAAATTGGTCCCTCCTGAGATGTTCAGGGTGTTCCCCGGGCCTTCTCGTGATTGTTACGCGATTCCGGCCCGCCGAGGCCTGTTTTCAAGCCTCAGTGTGAAAAAAGTACATTTTCTGACCTAGTTTTCAAACCGGAAGTCCCGCGCTAGTTTCCATAACTTACATTGGTTTCTCTCGAGGTGTTGGAGGTATTCCACGGGCCTTCTCAGGACGGTTACAGGATTTTTTTGGCCCCCGATGGCTTATTTTCAAACTTAAGTGTTTAGGAAGTGCATTTTTTAACTTAGCTTCCAAACCGGGTGTCCCGTGCGAGTTTCGTTAGTTTCCACAACTCACGTTTGTCCCTCCCTAGGTGTTTTGAGGTGTTCCCCGGACCTTCTCTTGGCTGCCACCCGATTTTGGCGCCCCCGATGCACTATTTTCAAGCTTAGGTGCGAGAAATGTGCCGTTTAGGACTTAGTTTCCAAACCGGGAGTCCCGTGCTAGTTCCGTAAGTTTTCACAACTTACATCGGTCCCTCCTGGGGTGTTTGACGTGTTCCTTGGGCCTTCTCGTGACTGTTACACGATTTTGGCCCCCGGCGGCTTATTTTCGAGCTTAAGTGTGAAAAAAGTGCATTTTTTGATTTAGTTCTCAAGCCGAGAGTCCCGTGCTAGTTCCGTAAGCCTCCGCAACTTACCTCTTGGACCCTCCCGAGGTGTTTTTGGCATTTCTCGGTCCTTCTTGCGACTGTGACACGTTTTTGGCCTCCTCCCCGGCGTCCTGTTTCCAGGCCTAAGCGTGGAAAAAGTGTCTCTTTCCAACTTAGTTTTCAAACCGGGAGTCCCCGTGCTAGTTTCGTAAGCTTTCACAACTTGCGTCTGTCACTCCCGAGGTGTTTGAGGTTTTCCCGGCCCTTGTTGCGACTGTTACATGATTTTGGCCCCCGATGGCCTACTTCCAAGCTTAATTGTTGGAAACGTGTGTTTTCCGACCTAGTTTTCAAATCGGGAGTCCCCGTGCCTGTTCGTTATGTTTTCACGGCTCAAATTGGTCCCTCCTCAGATGTTCGGGGTGTTCCCCGGGCCTTCTCGTGATTGTTACACGATTCCAGCCCGCCGAGGCCTGTTTTCAAGCTTCGGTGTGAAAAGAGTACCTTTTCCGACCTAGTTTTCAAACCGGAAGCCCCGCGCTAGTTTCCACAACTTACTTTGGTTTCTCTCGAGGTGTGTTGGAGGTGTTCCACGGGCCTTCTCGGGACTGGTACAAGATTTTTTTGGCGCCCGATTGCTTATTTTCAAACTTAAGTGTTTAGGAAGTGCATTTTTTGACTAAGTTTCCAAACCGGGAGTCCCATGCGAGTTTCGTTAGTTTCCACAGCCCACGTTTGTCCCTCCCTAGGTGTTTTGAGGTGTTCCCCGGACCTTCTCTTGGCTGTCACCCGATTTTGGCCCACCCGATGCACTATTTTCAAGCTTAGGTGCGAGAAAAGTGCCGTTTCGGAGTTAGTTTCCAAACCGGGAGTCCCGTGCTAGTTCCGTAAGTTTTCACAACTTACATCGGTCCCTCCCGGGGTGTGTGACGTGTTCCCCGGGCCTTCTCGTGACTGTTACACGATTTTGGCCCCCGACGGCTTATTTTCGAGCTTAAGTGTGAAAAAAGTGCATTTTTTGATTTAGTTCTCAAGCCGAGAGTCCCGTGCTAGTTCCGTAAGTCTCCTCAGCTTACCTCTTGGACCCTCCCGAGGTGTTTTGGGCATTTCTCGGTCCTTCTCGCGACTGTGACACGTTTTTGGCCTCCCTCCCGGTGTCCTATTTCGAAGCCTAAGCGTGGAAAAACAGTCCCTTTCCAACTTAGTTTTCAAACCGGGAGTCCCCATGCTAGTTCCGTAAGCTTTCACAACTCGCGTCTGTCACTCCCGAGGTGTTTGAGGTGCTCCCGGCCCTTGTTGCGACTGTTACATGATTTTAGGCCCCCAATGGCCTACTTCCAAGCTTAAGTGTTAGAAAAGTGTGTTTTCCGACCTAGTTTTCAAATCGGGAGTCCTCGTGCCTGTTCGTTATGTTTTCACGGCTCAAGTTGGTCCCTCCTGAGATGTTCGGGGTGTTCCCCGGGCCTTCTCGTGATTGTTACACGATTCCGGCCCGCCGAGGCCTGTTTTCCAGCTTCAGTGTGAAAAAAGTACATTTTCCGACCTAGTTTTCAAACCAGAAGTCCCGCGCTAGTTTCCACAACCTACGTTGTTTTCTCTCGATGTGTTGGAGGTGATCTCTACGGGCCTTCTCGGGACTGTTGTAGGATTTTTTGGGGCCCCGATTGCCTATTTTCAAACTTCAGTGTTTAGGAAGTGCATTTTTTGACTTAGTTTCCAAACCGTGAGTCCCATGCAAGTTCCGTAAGTTTTCACAGCTCACGTTGGTCCGGCCCTAGGTGTTTTGAGGTGTTCCCCGGACCTTCTCTTGGCTGTCACCCGATGGACTATTTTCAAGCTTAGGTGCGAGAAAAGTGCCGTTTCGGACTTAGTTTCCAAACCGGGAGTCCCGTGCTAGTTCTGTAAGTTTTCACAACTTACATCGGTCCCTCCCGGGGTGTGTCACGTGTTCCCCGGGCCTTCTCGTGACTGTTACACGATTTTGGCCCCCGACGGCTTATTTTCGAGCTCAAGTGTGAAAAAAGTGCATTTTTTTATTTAGTTCTCAAGCCGAGAGTCCCGTGCTAGTTCCGTAAGTCTCCGCAGCTTATCTCTTGGACCCTCCCGAGGTGTTTGGGGCATTTCTGGGTCCTCCTCGCGACTGTGACACGGTTTTGGCCCCCCCTGCGTCCTACTTCCAAGCTTAAGTGTTCGAAAAGTGTGTTTTTCGACCTAGTTTTCAAATCGGGAGTCCCCGTGCCTGTTCGTTATGTTTTCACGGCTTAAATTGGTCCCTCCTGAGATGTTCGGGGTTTTCCCCGGGCCTTCTCGTGATTGTTACACGATTCCGGCCCGCCGAGGCCTGTTTTCAACCTTCAGTGTGAAAAAAGTTCATTTTCTGACCTAGTTTTCAAACCGGAAGTCTCGCGCTCGTTTCCATAACTTACATCGGTTTCTCTCGAGGTGTTGGTGGTGTCCCACGGGCCTTGTCAAGACTGTTACAGGAATTTTTTTGGGCCCCGATGGCCTATTTTCAAACTTAAGTGTTTAGGAAGTGCATTTTTTGACTTAGTTTCCAAACCGGGTGTCCCGTGCGAGTTTCGTTAGTTTCCACAACTCACGTTTGTCCCTCCCTAGGTGTTTTGAGGTGTTCCCCGGACCTTCTCTTGGCTGTCACCCGATTTTGGCCCCCCCGATGCACTATTTTCAAGCTTAGGTGCGAGAAATGTGCCGTTTAGGACTTAGTTTCCAAACCGGGAGTCCCGTGCTAGTTCCGTAAGTTTTCACAACTTACATCGGTCCCTCCTGGGGTGTTTGACGTGTTCCCTGGGCCTTCTCGTGACTGTTACACGATTTTGGCCCCCGACGGCTTATTTTCGAGCTTAAGTGTGAAAAAAGTGCATTTTTTGATTTAGTTCTCAAGCCGAGAGTCCCGTGCTAGTTCCGTAATCCTCCGCAACTTACCTCTTGGACCCTCCCGAGGTGTTTTTGGCATTTCTAGGTCCTTGCGACTGTGACACGTTTTTGGCCTCCTCCCCGGCGTCCTATTTCCAAGCCTAAGCGTGGAAAAAGTGTCTCCTTCCAACTTAGTTTTCAAACCGGGAGCCCCCGTGTTAGTTCCGTAAGCTTTCACAACTTGCGTCTGTCACTCCCGAGGTGTTTGAGGTGTTCCCGGCCCTTGTTGCGACTGTTACATGATTTTGGCCCCCCGATGGCCTACTTCCAAGCTTAATTGTTAGAAAAGTGTGTTTTCCGACGTAGTTTTCAAATCGGGAGTCCCCGTGCCTGTTCGTCATGTTTTCACGGCTTAAATTGGTCCCTCCTAAGATGTTCAGGGTGTTCCCCGGGCCTTCTCGTGATTGTTACGCGATTCCGGCCCGCCGAGGCCTGTTTTCAACCTTCAGTGTGAAAAAAGTTCATTTTCTGACCTAGTTTTCAAACCGGAAGTCCCGCGCTCGTTTCCATAACTTACATCGGTTTCTCTCGAGGTGTTGGTGGTGTCCCACGGGCCTTGTCAAGACTGTTACAGGAATTTTTTTGGGCCCCGATGGCCTATTTTCAAACCTAAGTGGTTAGGAAGTGCATTTTTTGACTTAGTTTCCAAACCGGGTGTCCCGTGCGAGTTTCGTTAGTTTCCACAACTCACGTTTGTCCCTCCCTAGGTGTTTTGAGGTGTTCCCCGGACCTTCTCTTGGCTGTCACCCGATTTTGGCCCCCCCGATGCACTATTTTCAAGCTTAGGTGCGAGAAATGTGCCGTTTAGGACTTAGTTTCCAAACCGGGAGTCCCGTGCTAGTTCCGTAAGTTTTCACAACTTACATCGGTCCCTCCCGGGGTGTTTATCGTGTTCCCTGGGCCTTCTCGTGACTGTTACACGATTTTGGCCCCCGACGGCTTATTTTCGAGCTTAAGTGTGAAAAAAGTGCATTTTTTGATTTAGTTCTCAAGCCGAGAGTCCCGTGCTAGTTCCGTAAGCCTCCGCAACTTACCTCTTGGACCCTCCCGAGGTGTTTTTGGCATTTCTCGGTCCTTCTTGCGACTGTGACACGTTTTTGGCCTCCTCCCCGGCGTCCTGTTTCCAAGCCTAAGCGTGGAAAAAGTGTCTCTTTCCAACTTAGTTTTCAAACCGGGAGTCCCCGTGCTAGTTTCGTAAGCTTTATCAACTTGCGTCCGTCACTCCCGAGGTGTTTGAGGTTTTCCCGGCCCTTGTTGCGACTTTTACATGATTTTGGCCCCCGATGGCCTACTTCCAAGCTTAATTGTTGGAAACGTGTGTTTTCCGACCTAGTTTTCAAATCGGGAGTCCCCGTGCCTGTTCGTTATGTTTTCACGGCTCAAATTGGTCCCTCCTCAGATGTTCGGGGTGTTCCCCGGGCCTTCTCGTGATTGTTACACGATTCCAGCCCGCCGAGGCCTGTTTTCAAGCTTCGGTGTGAAAAGAGTACCTTTTCCGACCTAGTTTTCAAACCGGAAGCCCCGCGCTAGTTTCCACAACTTACTTTGGTTTCTCTCGAGGTGTGTTGGAGGTGTTCCACGGGCCTTCTCGGGACTGGTACAAGATTTTTTTGGCGCCCGATTGCTTATTTTCAAACTTAAGTGTTTAGGAAGTGCATTTTTTGACTAAGTTTCCAAACCGGGAGTCCCATGCGAGTTTCGTTAGTTTCCACAGCCCACGTTTGTCCCTCCCTAGGTGTTTTGAGGTGTTCCCCGGACCTTCTCTTGGCTGTCACCCGATTTTGGCCCACCCGATGCACTATTTTCAAGCTTAGGTGCGAGAAAAGTGCCGTTTCGGAGTTAGTTTCCAAACCGGGAGTCCCGTGCTAGTTCCGTAAGTTTTCACAACTTACATCGGTCCCTCCCGGGGTGTGTGACGTGTTCCCCGGGCCTTCTCGTGACTGTTACACGATTTTGGCCCCCGACGGCTTATTTTCGAGCTTAAGTGTGAAAAAAGTGCATTTTTTGATTTAGTTCTCAAGCCGAGAGTCCCGTGCTAGTTCCGTAAGTCTCCGCAGCTTACCTCTTGGACCCTCCCGAGGTGTTTTGGGCATTTCTCGGTCCTTCTCGCGACTGTGACACGTTTTTGGCCTCCCCCCCGGTGTCCTATTTCCAAGCCTAAGCGTGGAAAAACAGTCCCTTTCCAACTTAGTTTTCAAACCGGGAGTCCCCATGCTAGTTCCGTAAGCTTTCACAACTCGCGTCTGTCACTCCCGAGGTGTTTGAGGTGCTCCCGGCCCTTGTTGCGACTGTTACATGATTTTAGGCCCTCGATGGCCTACTTCCAAGCTTAAGTGTTAGAAAAGTGTGTTTTCCGACCTAGTTTTCAAATCGGGAGTCCTCGTGCCTGTTCGTTATGTTTTCACGGCTCAAGTTGGTCCCTCCTGAGATGTTCCCATTCCCCGGGCCTTCTCGTGATTGTTACACGATTCCGGCCCGCCGAGGCCTGTTTTCAAGCTTCAGTGTGAAAAAAGTACATTTTCCGACCTAGTTTTCAAACCAGAAGTCCCGCGCTAGTTTCCACAACCTACGTTGTTTTCTCTCGATGTGTTGGAGGTGATCTCTACGGGCCTTCTCGGGACTGTTGTAGGATTTTTTTGGGCCCCGATTGCCTATTTTCAAACTTAAGTGTTTAGGAAGTGCATTTTTTGACTTAGTTTCCAAACCGTGAGTCCCATGCAAGTTCCGTAAGTTTTCACAGCTCACGTTGGTCCGGCCCTAGGTGTTTTGAGGTGTTCCCCGGACCTTCTCTTGGCTGTCACCCGATGGACTATTTTCAAGCTTAGGTGCGAGAAAAGTGCCGTTTCGGAGTTAGTTTCCAAACCGGGAGTCCCGTGCTAGTTCCGTAAGTTTTCACAACTTAATTGTTGGAAACGTGTGTTTTCCGACCTAGTTTTCAAATCGGGAGTCTCCGTGCCTGTTCGTTATGTTTTCACGGCTCAAATTGGTCCCTCCTCAGATGTTCGGGGTGTTCCCCGGGCCTTCTCGTGATTGTTACACGATTCCAGCCCGCCGAGGCCTGTTTTCAAGCTTCGGTGTGAAAAGAGTACCTTTTCCGACCTAGTTTTCAAACCGGAAGCCCCGCGCTAGTTTCCACAACTTACTTTGGTTTCTCTCGAGTTGTGTTGGAGGTGTTCCACGGGCCTTCTCGGGACTGGTACAAGATTTTTTTGGCGCCCGATTGCCTATTTTCAAACTTTAGTGTTTAGGAAGTGCATTTTTTGACTAAGTTTCCAAACCGGGAGTCCCATACGAGTTTCGTTAGTTTCCACAGCCCACGTTTGTCCCTCCCTAGGTGTTTTGAGGTGTTCCCCGGACCTTCTCTTGGCTGTCACCCGATTTTGGCCCACCCGATGCACTATTTTCAAGCTTAGGTGCGAGAAAAGTGCCGTTTCGGAGTTAGTTTCCAAACCGGGAGTCCCGTGCTAGTTCCGTAAGTTTTCACAACTTACATCGGTCCCTCCCGGGGTGTGTGACGTGTTCCCCGGGCCTTCTCGTGACTGTTACACGATTTTGGCCCCCGACGGCTTATTTTCGAGCTTAAGTGTGAAAAAAGTGCATTTTTTTATTTAGTTCTCAAGCCGAGAGTCCCGTGCTAGTTCCGTAAGTCTCCGCAGCTTACCTCTTGGACCCTCCCGAGGTGTTTGGGGCATTTCTGGGTCCTCCTCGCGACTGTGACACGGTTTTGGCCCCCCCTGCGTCCTACTTCCAAGCTTAAGTGTTCGAAAAGTGTGTTTTCCGACCTAGTTTTCAAATCGGGAGTCCCCGTGCCTGTTCGTTATGTTTTCACGGCTTAAATTGGTCCCTCCTGAGATGTTCGGGGTGTTCCCCGGGCCTTCTCGTGATTGTTACACGATTTCGGCCCGCCGAGGCCTGTTTTCAACCTTCAGTGTGAAAAAAGTTCATTTTCTGACCTAGTTTTCAAACCGGAAGTCCCGCGCTCGTTTCCATAACTTACATCGGTTTCTCTCGAGGTGTTGGTGGTGTCCCACGGGCCTTGTCAAGACTGTTACAGGAATTTTTTTGGGCCCCGATGGCCTATTTTCAAACTTAAGTGGTTAGGAAGTGCATTTTTTGACTTAGTTTCCAAACCGGGTGTCCCGTGCGAGTTTCGTTAGTTTCCACAACTCACGTTTGTCCCTCCCTAGGTGTTTTGAGGTGTTCCCCGGACCTTCTCTTGGCTGTCACCCGATTTTGGCCCCCCCGATGCACTATTTTCAAGCTTAGGTGCGAGAAATGTGCCGTTTAGGACTTAGTTTCCAAACCGGGAGTCCCGTGCTAGTTCCGTAAGTTTTCACAACTTACATCGGTCCCTCCCGGGGTGTTTGACGTGTTCCCTGGGCCTTCTCGTGACTGTTACACGATTTTGGCCCCCGACGGCTTATTTTCGAGCTTAAGTGTGAAAAAAGTGCATTTTTTGATTTAGTTCTCAAGCCGAGAGTCCCGTGCTAGTTCCGTAAGCCTCCGCAACTTACCTCTTGGACCCTCCCGAGGTGTTTTTGGCATTTCTCGGTCCTTCTTGCGACTGTGACACGTTTTTGGCCTCCTCCCCGGCGTCCTGTTTCCAAGCCTAAGCGTGGAAAAAGTGTCTCTTTCCAACTTAGTTTTCAAACCGGGAGTCCCCGTGCTAGTTCCGTAAGCTTTATCAACTTGCGTCCGTCACTCCCGAGGTGTTTGAGGTTTTCCCGTCCCTTGTTGCGACTTTTACATGATTTTGGCCCCCGATGGCCTACTTCCAAGCTTAATTGTTGGAAACGTGTGTTTTCCGACCTAGTTTTCAAATCGGGAGTCCCCGTGCCTGTTCGTTATGTTTTCACGGCTCAAATTGGTCCCTCCTCAGATGTTCGGGGTGTTCCCCGGGCCTTCTCGTGATTGTTACACGATTCCAGCCCGCCGAGGCCTGTTTTCAAGCTTCGGTGTGAAAAGAGTACCTTTTCCGACCTAGTTTTCAAACCGGAAGCCCCGCGCTAGTTTCCACAACTTACTTTGGTTTCTCTCGAGGTGTGTTGGAGGTGTTCCACGGGCCTTCTCGGGACTGGTACAAGATTTTTTTGGCGCCCGATTGCTTATTTTCAAACTTAAGTGTTTAGGAAGTGCATTTTTTGACTAAGTTTCCAAACCGGGAGTCCCATGCGAGTTTCGTTAGTTTCCACAGCCCACGTTTGTCCCTCCCTAGGTGTTTTGAGGTGTTCCCCGGACCTTCTCTTGGCTGTCACCCGATTTTGGCCCACCCGATGCACTATTTTCAAGCTTAGGTGCGAGAAAAGTGCCGTTTCGGAGTTAGTTTCCAAACCGGGAGTCCCGTGCTAGTTCCGTAAGTTTTCACAACTTACATCGGTCCCTCCCGGGGTGTGTGACGTGTTCCCCGGGCCTTCTCGTGACTGTTACACGATTTTGGCCCCCGACGGCTTATTTTCGAGCTTAAGTGTGAAAAAAGTGCATTTTTTGATTTAGTTCTCAAGCCGAGAGTCCCGTGCTAGTTCCGTAAGTCTCCGCAGCTTACCTCTTGGACCCTCCCGAGGTGTTTTGGGCATTTCTCGGTCCTTCTCGCGACTGTGACACGTTTTTGGCCTCCCCCCCGGTGTCCTATTTCCAAGCCTAAGCGTGGAAAAACAGTCCCTTTCCAACTTAGTTTTCAAACCGGGAGTCCCCGTGCTAGTTCCGTAAGCTTTCACAACTCGCGTCTGTCACTCCCGAGGTGTTTGAGGTGCTCCCGGCCCTTGTTGCGACTGTTACATGATTTTAGGCCCCCGATGGCCTACTTCCAAGCTTAAGTGTTAGAAAAGTGTGTTTTCCGACCTAGTTTTCAAATCGGGAGTCCTCGTGCCTGTTCGTTATGTTTTCACGGCTCAAGTTGGTCCCTCCTGAGATGTTCGGGGTGTTCCCCGGGCCTTCTCGTGATTGTTACACGATTCCGGCCCGCCGAGGCCTGTTTTCAAGCTTCAGTGTGAAAAAAGTACATTTTCCGACCTAGTTTTCAAACCAGAAGTCCCGCGCTAGTTTCCACAACCTACGTTGTTTTCTCTCGATGTGTTGGAGGTGATCTCTACGGGCCTTCTCGGGACTGTTGTAGGATTTTTTGGGGCCCCGATTGCCTATTTTCAAACTTCAGTGTTTAGGAAGTGCATTTTTTGACTTAGTTTCCAAACCGTGAGTCCCATGCAAGTTCCGTAAGTTTTCACAGCTCACGTTGGTCCGGCCCTAGGTGTTTTGAGGTGTTCCCCGGACCTTCTCTTGGCTGTCACCCGATGGACTATTTTCAAGCTTAGGTGCGAGAAAAGTGCCGTTTCGGAGTTAGTTTCCAAACCGGGAGTCCCGTGCTAGTTCCGTAAGTTTTCACAACTTACATCGGTCCCTCCCGGGGTGTGTGACGTGTTCCCCGGGCCTTCTCGTGACTGTTACACGATTTTGGCCCCCGACGGCTTATTTTCGAGCTTAAGTGTGAAAAAAGTGCATTTTTTTATTTAGTTCTCAAGCCGAGAGTCCCGTGCTAGTTCCGTAAGTCTCCGCAACTTACCTCTTGGACCCTCCCGAGGTGTTTGGGGCATTTCTGGGTCCTCCTCGCGACTGTGACACGGTTTTGGCCCCCCCTGCGTCCTACTTCCAAGCTTAAGTGTTCGAAAAGTGTGTTTTCCGACCTAGTTTTCAAATCGGGAGTCCCCGTGCCTGTTCGTTATGTTTTCACGGCTTAAATTGGTCCCTCCTGAGATGTTCGGGGTGTTCCCCTGGCCTTCTCGTTATTGTTACACGATTCCGGCCCGCCGAGGCCTGTTTTCAACCTTCAGTGTGAAAAAAGTTCATTTTTTGACCTAGTTTTCAAACCGGAAGTCCCGCGCTCGTTTCCATAACTTACATCGGTTTCTCTGGAGGTGTTGGTGGTGTCCCACGGTCCTTGTCAAGACTGTTACAGGAATTTTTTTGGGCCCCGATGCCCTATTTTCAAACTTAAGTGTTTAGGAAGTGCATTTTTTGACTTAGTTTCCAAACAGGGTGTCCCGTGCGAGTTTCGTTAGTTTCCACAACTCACGTTTGTCCCTCCCTAGGTGTTTTGAGGTGTTCCCCGGACCTTCTCTTGGCTGTCACCCGATTTTGGCCCCCCCGATGCACTATTTTCAAGCTTAGGTGCGAGAAATGTGCCGTTTAGGACTTAGTTTCCAAACCGGGAGTCCCGTGCTAGTTCCGTAAGTTTTCACAACTTACATCGGTCCCTCCCGGGGTGTTTGACGTGTTCCCTGGGCCTTCTCGTGACTGTTACACGATTTTGGCCCCCGACGGCTTATTTTCGAGCTTAAGTGTGAAAAAAGTGCATTTTTTGATTTAGTTCTCAAGCCGAGAGTCCCGTGCTAGTTCCGTAAGCCTCCGCAACTTACCTCTTGGACCCTCCCGAGGTGTTTTTGGCATTTCTCGGTCCTTCTTGCGACTGTGACACGTTTTTGGCCTCCTCCCCGGCGTCCTGTTTCCAAGCCTAAGCGTGGAAAAAGTGTCTCTTTCCAACTTAGTTTTCAAACCGGGAGTCCCCGTGCTAGTTCCGTAAGCTTTCACAACTTGCGTCTGTCACTCCCGAGGTGTTTGAGGTTTTCCCGGCCCTTGTTGCGACTGTTACATGATTTTGGCCCCCGATGGCCTACTTCCAAGCTTAATTGTTGGAAACGTGTGTTTTCCGACCTAGTTTTCAAATCGGGAGTCCCCGTGCCTGTTCGTTATGTTTTCACGGCTCAAATTGGTCCCTCCTCAGATGTTCGGGGTGTTCCCCGGGCCTTCTCGTGATTGTTACACGATTCCAGCCCGCCGAGGCCTGTTTTCAAGCTTCGGTGTGAAAAGAGTACCTTTTCCGACCTAGTTTTCAAACCGGAAGCCCCGCGCTAGTTTCCATAACTTACTTTAGTTTCTCTCGAGGTGTGTTGGAGGTGTTCCACGGGCCTTCTCGGGACTGGTACAAGATTTTTTTGGCGCCCGATTGCTTATTTTCAAACTTAAGTGTTTAGGAAGTGCATTTTTTGACTAAGTTTCCAAACTGGGAGTCCCATGCGGGTTTCGTTTGTTTCCACAACCTGCGTTTGTCCCTCCCTAGGTGTTTTGAGGTGTTCCCCGGACCTTCTCTTGGCTGTCACCTGATTTTGGCCCCCCGATGCACTATTTTCAAGCTTAGATGCGAGAAAAGTGCCGTTTCGGATGTAGTTTCCAAACCGGGAGTTCCGTGCCAGTTCCGTAAGTTTTCACGACTTACATCGGTCCCTCCCTGGGTGTTTGACGTGTTCCCCGGGCCTTCTCGTGACTGTTACACGATTTTGGCCCCCGACGGCTTATTTTCGAGCTTAAGTTTGAAAAAAGTGCATTTTTTGATTTAGTTCTCAAGCCGAGAGTCCCGTGCTAGTTCCGTATGTCTCCGCAACATAACTATTGGACCCTCCCGAGGTGTTTTGGGCATTTCTCGGTCCTTCTCGCGGCTGTGACACGTTTTGGTCTCCCCCTGGTGTCCTATTTCCAAGCCTAAGCGTGAAAAAAGTGACTCTTTCCAACTTAGTTTTCAAACCCGGAGTCCCCGTGCTAGTTCCGTAAGCTTTGACACCTCGCGTCTGTCACTCCCGAGGTGTTTGAGGTGTTCCCGGCCCTTATTGCGACTGTTACATGATTTTGGCCCCCCGATGGCCTACTTCCAAGCTTAAGTGTTAGAAAAGTGTGTTTTCCGACCTAGTTTTCAAATCGGGAGTCCCCGTGCCTGTTCGTTATGTTTTCACGGCTCAAATTGGTCCCTCCTGAGATGTTCGGTGTGTTCTCCGGCCTTCTCGTGATTGTTACACGATTCCGGCCCGCCGAGGCCTGTTTTCAAGCTTCAGTGTGAAAATTTTCCTTTTTCGAGCTAGTTTTCAATCCGGAAGTCTCGCGCTAGTTTCCACAACTTACATTGCTTTCTCTCGGAGTGTTGGAGGTGTTCCACGGGCCTTCTCGGGACTGTTACAGAATTTTTTTGGCCCCTGATGGCATATTTTCAAACTTAAGTGTTTAGGAAGTGCATTTTTTCACATAGTTTCCAAAGCGGGAGTCCCATGCAAGTTCCGTAAGTTTCCACAACTCACGTTGGTTCCTCCCTAGGTTTTTTGAGGTGTTCCCCGGACCTTCTCTTGGCTGTCACCCGATTTTGGCCCCCCCGATGCACTATTTTCAAGCTTAGGTGCGAGAAAAGTGCCGTTTCGGACTTAGTTTCCAAAACGGGAGTCCCGTGCTAGTTCCGTAAGTTTTCACAACTTACATCGGTCCCTCCCGGGGTGTTTGACGTGTTCCCCGGGCCTTCTCGTGACTGTTACACGATTTTGGCCCCCGACGGCTTATTTTCGAGCTTAAGTGTGAAAAAAGTGCATTTTTTGATTTAGTTCTCAAGCCGAGAGTCCCGTGCTAGTTCCGTAAGTCTCCGCAGCTTACCTCTTGGACCCTCCCGAGGTGTTTTTGGCATTTCTCGGTCCTTCTTGCAACTGTGACACGTTTTTGGCCTCCTCCCCGGTGTCCTATTTCCAAGCCCAAGCGTGGAAAAAGTGTCTCTTTCCAACTTATTTTTCAAACCGAGAGTCCCCGTGCTAGTTCCGTCAGCTTTCACAAGTCGCGTCTGTCACTCTCGAGGTGTTTGAGGTGTTCCCGGCCCTTGTTGCGACTGTTACATGATTTTGGCCCCCCGATGGCCTACTTCCAAGCTTAAGTGTTAGAAAAGTGTGATTTCCGACCTAGTTTTCAAATCGGGAGTCCCCGTGCCTGTTCGTTATGTTTTCACGGCTCAAATTGGTCCCTCCTGAGATTTTCGGTGTGTTCCCCGGGCCTTCTCGTGATTGTTACACGATTCCGGCCCGCCAAGGCCTGTTTTCAAGCTTTGGTGTGAAAAAAGTACCTTTTCCGATCTAGTTTTCAAACCGGAAGTCCCGCGCTAGTTTCCACAACTTACATTGGTTTCTCTCGAGGTGTTAGAGGTGTTCCACGGGCCTTCTCGGGACTGGTACAGGATTTTTTTTGCGCCCGATGGCCTATTTTCAAACTTAAGTGTTTAGGAAGTGCATTTTTTGACTATGTTTCCAACCGGGAGTCCCATGCGAGTTTCGTTAGTTTCCACAACTTGCGTTTGTCCCTCCCTAACTGTTTTGAGGTGTTCCCCGGACCTTCTCTTGGCTGTCACCCGATTTTGGCCCACCCGATGCACTATTTTCAAGCTTAGGTGCGAGAAAACTGCCGTTTCGGAGTTAGTTTCCAAACCGGGAGTCCCGTGCTAGTTCCGTAAGTTTTCACAACTTACATCGGTCCCTCTCGGGGTGTGTGACGTGTTCCCCGGGCCTTCTCGTGACTGTTACACGATTTTGGCCCCCGACGGCTTATTTTCGAGCTTAAGTGTGAAAAAAGTGCATTTTTTTATTTAGTTCTCAAGCCGAGAGTCCCGTGCTAGTTCCGTAAGTCTCTGCAGCTTACCTCTTGGACCCTCCCGAGGTGTTTGGGGCATTTCTGGGTCCTCCTCGCGACTGTGACACGGTTTTGGCCCCCCCTGCGTCCTACTTCCAAGCTTAAGTGTTCGAAAAGTGTGTTTTCCGACCTAGTTTTCAAATCGGGAGTCCCCGTGCTAGTTCCGTAAGCTTTCACAACTCGCGTCTGTCACTCCCGAGGTGTTTGAGGCGCTCCCGGCCCTTGTTGCGACTGCTACATGATTTTAGGCCCCCGATGGCCTACTTCCAAGCTTAAGTGTTAGAAAAGTGTGTTTTCCGACCTAGTTTTCAAATCGGGAGTCCCCGTGCCTGTTCGTTATGTTTTCACGGCTCAAATTGGTCCCTCCTGAGATGTTCGGGGAGTTCCCCGGGCCTTCTCGTGATTGTTACACGATTTCGGCCCGCCGAGGCCTGTTTTCAAGCTTCAGTGTGAAAAAAGTACATTTTCCGACCTAGTTTTCAAACCTGAAGTCGCGCGCTAGTTTCCACAACTTACATTGGTTTCTCCCGAGGTGTTGGAGGTGTTCCACGGGCCTTCTCGGGACTGTTACAGGATTTTTTTGGCCCCCGATGGCCTATTTTCAAACTTAAGTGTTTAGGAAATGCATTTTTTGACTTAGTTTCCAAACCGGGAGTCCCTTTCGAGTTTCGTTAGTTTCCACAACTCACGTTTGTCCCTCCCTAGGTGTTTTGAGGTGTTCCCCGGACCTTCTCTTGGCTGTCACCTGATTTTGGCCCCCCCACGATGCACTATTTCCAAGCTTAGGTGCGAGAAAAGTGCCCTTTCGGACTTAGTTTCCTAACCGGGTGTCCTGTGCGCCAAAAGTTTTCACAACTTACATCGGTCCCTCCCGGGGTGTTTGACGTGTTCCCTGGGCCTTCTCGTGACTGTTACACGATTTTGGCCCCCGACGGCTTATTTTCGAGCTTAAGTGTGAAAAAAGTGTATTTTTTGATTTAGTTCTCAAGTCGAGAGTCCCGTGCTAGTTCCGTAAGTCTCCACAACTTACCTCTTGGACCCTCCCAAGGTGTTTGGGGCATTTCTCGGTCCTTCTTGCGACTGTGACACGTTTTTGGCCTCCTCCTCGGTGTCCTATTTCCAAGCCTAAGCGTGGAAAAAGTGTCTTTTTCCAACTTAGTTTTCAAACCGGGAGTCCCCGTGCTAGTTCCGAAGCTTTCACGACTCGCGCCTGTCACTCCCGAGGTGTTTGAGGTGTTCCGGGCCCTTGTTGCGACTGTTACATGATTCTGTCCCCCCGATAGCCTACTTCCAAGTTTAAGTGTTAGAAAAGTGTGTTTTCCGACCTAGTTTTCAAATCGGGAGTCCCTGTGGCTGTTCGTTATGTTTTCAGGGCTCAAATTGGTCCCTCCTGAGATGTTCGGGGTGTTCCCCGGGCCTTCTCGTGATTGTTACACGATTCCGGCCCGCCAAGGCCTGTTTTCAAGCTTCAGTGTGAAAAAAGTATATTTTCCGACCTAGTTTTCAAACCGGAAGTCGCGCGCTAGTTTTCACAACTTACATTGGTTTCTCCCGAGGTGTTGGAGGTGTTCCACGGGCCTTCTCGGGACTGTTACAGGATTTTTTTGGCCCCCGATGGCCTACTTTCAAACTTAAGTGTTTAGGAAGTGCATTTTTTGACTTAGTTCCCAAACCGGGAGTCCCGTGCGAGTTTCGTTAGTTTACACAACTCACGTTTGTCCCTCCCTAGGTGTTTTGAGGTGTTCCCCGGACCTTCTCTTGGCTGTCACCCGATTTTGGCCCCCCCGATGGACTATTTTCAAACTTAGGTGCGAGAGAAGTGCCGTTTCGGACTTAGTTTCCAAACCGGGAGTCCCGTGCTAGTTCCGTAAGTTTTCACAACTTACATCGGTCCCTCCCGGGGTGTTTGACGTGTTCCCCGAGTCTTCTCGTGACTTTTACACGATTTTGGCCCCCGACGGCTTATTTTCGAGCTTAAGTGTGAAAAAAGTGCATTTTTTGTTTTAGTTCTCAAGTCGAGAGTCCCGTGCTAATTCCGTAAGTCTCCGCAACTTACCTCTTGGACCCTCCCGAGGTGTTTGGTGCATTTCCCGGTCCTTCTCGCGACTGTGACACGGTTTCGGCCCTTCCCCCCGGTGTTCTATTTCCAAGCCTAAGCGTGGAAAAAGTGGCACTTTCTAACTTAGTTTTCAAACCGGGAGTCCCTGTGTTGGTTCCGTAAGCTTTCACAACTTGCGTCTGTCACTCCCGAGGGGTTTGAGGTGTTCCCGTCCCTTGTTGCGACTGTTACATGATTTTGTCACCCCGATGGCCTACTTCCAAGCTTAGGTGTTAAAAAAGTGTGTTCTCCAACCTAGTTTTCAAATCGGCAGTCCCCGTGCTTGTTCGTTATGTTTTCACGGCTCAAATTGGTCCCTCCTGAGATGTTCGGGGTGTTCCCCGGGCCTTCTAGTGATTTTTACACGATTCCGGCCCGCCGAGGCCTGTTTTCAAGCTTCAGTGTGAAAAAAGTACATTTTTCGACCTAGTTTTCAAACCGGAAGTCCCGCGCTAGTTTCCACAACTTACATTGGTTTCTCCCGAGGTGTTGGAGGTGTTCCATGGGCCTTCTCGGGACTGTTACAGGATTTTTTTGGCCCCCGATGCCCTATTTTCAAACTTAAGTGTTTAGGAAGTGCATTTTTTGACTTAGTTTCCAAACCGGGAGTCCCATGCGAGTTCCGTAAGTTTCCACAACTCACGTTGGTCCCACCCTAGGTGTTTTGAGGTGTTCCCCGGACCTTCTCTTGGCTGTCACCCGATTTTGGCCCCCCCGATGGACTATTTTCAAGCTTAGGTGCGAGAGAAGTGCCGTTTCGGGCTTAGTTTCCAATCCGGGAGTCCCGTGCTAGTTCCGTAAGTTTTCACAACTTACATCGGTCCCTCCCGGGGTGTTTGACGTGTTCCCCGGGTCTTCTCGTGACTGTGACACGGTTTCGGCCCTTCCCTCCGGTGTCCTATTTCCAAGCCTAAGCGTGGAAAAAGTGGCACTTTCCAACTTAGTTTTCAAACCGGGAGTCCCCGTGTTAGTTCCGTAAGCTTTCACAACTTGCGTCTGTCACTCCCGAGGTGTTTGAGGTGTTCCCGTCCCTTGTTGCGACTGTTACATGATTTTGTCACCCCGATGGCCTACTTCCAAGCTTAAGTGTTAGAAAAGTGTGTTCTCCAACCTAGTTTTCAATTCGGCAGTCCCCGTGCCTATTCGTTATGTTTTCATGGCTCAAATTGGTCCCTCCTGAGATGTTCGGGGTGTTCCCCGGGCCTTCTCGTGATTGTTACACGATTCTGGCCCGCCGAGGCCTGTTTTCAAGATTCAGTGTGAAAAAAGTACATTTTCCGACCTAGTTTTCAAACCGGAAGTCCCGCGCTAGTTTCCACAACTTACATTGGTTTCTCCCGAGGTGTTGAAGGTGTTCCACGGGCCTTCTCGGGACTGTTACAGATTTTTTTGGCCCCCGATGGCCTATTTTCAAACTTAAGTATTTAGGAAGTGTATTTTTTGACTTAGTTTCCAAACCGGGAGTGCTGTGCGAGTTCCGTAAGTTTTCACAACTCACGTTGGTCCCTCCCTAGGTGTTTTGAGGTGTTCCCCGGACCTTCTCTTGGCTGTCACCCGATTTTGGCCCCCCCGATGCACTATTTTCAAGTAAGGGCGTGGTGTCAGCAGCGTGGAAAAGCGGGTTGTACTACGTCAAAGACGGGAAAACCGAGTGGGTTTTGTAGCTCGGCTAGCCGAAGTACTTCCCTTTGGCTAATATCTTAGCACGGTTTGAAGGTAATAATCCTAGTCATGCTTCACAGATGGAACTAAGGGCCAATTGAGAGGATAATTTATATGCATAAACCGGGCCGAGCTAGGTCCATTTGATTTAAGTATTGGGCCTAGCTAAGTAGACTCCACAATTCGTAAGGGCGCGCTTGCGGCCGAGCTAAGAGCTTTTATAGCTCGGTCTTGTGGTGTACAGATATCAGTCCAAGGACTGGAGCAGATTGGCTAGATGTAAACAGCAACTCGGACTGGGGTATATTTGTAGCATACTGGACTGAAGGTTATCTCAGTCGAATACCATCTTGGTTCTATCCAATGTAGAGCAGGGGCAGGCTAGCTCGATTGAGTGTACTACCGAGCTAAGGCAGGAGGTTAGAGCCGTCTCACTTGGTTGGTAGTGAGTAGGATGTTATGAGGATAGGGATTATCCTTGGGAGTGTGATTATTAGGAGGACTCTTATAAGGAGAGCTGGAGTCCTACTAAGATTGTGCCAGGTGGAATCTATAAAAGCTCATGATAGGACCTACGTACAGGTATCACAATTCTTATTCTCAAATACACAGAGCTTTTGTGTCTATAGTCTATTTGCTGACTTAGGCATCGAAAGGGTTTCCGACACACACCCACCAGCTAACTCACGTTTGTATTTTCAGGTGATAAGACGAGGACGTTTGAAGGAGTGTAAACTTAATCAACAGAATTATACGAGACAGATTATTTCGTGCTCGTACAATTTTAATAAAATAAAATAAAAATTCAACTTTTTAACCGACCTACCAAAATAATCTGTCTTCATCCTCTCCATCCCAGCCCCAACCCGAAGCTTCGTTTTTCCACCCTCTTCTACATATACATAAACATATAAATATATACATGGGTGAGAGGCGAGAGAGAGAGAGAGAGAGAGATATGGGGGTGGAGATTGTGGAGCCAAACACATGCATTCGGGGTTGCTGCCGGAGCGACTCAATTCCTCTACATCTCCCACCTTCTTCCTACTCTCTCTTAAACCCAATTGCTCGAGGTATCAATCAATATATATATGTGTGTATTTGTTTTTTTGTTTCTCAATTGCAATTCAAAGAGAGAGCTTAATTTGTGGCCCTTAATTTGTACCCCTCTTTGGCTTTGCTCTTACATTGGCTTTGTTGTTGTGAATGTGAAACTGAATTGGTGTGTATTCATTCTGTTTCAGGAGCAGAAAGTGTGGTTTATGAAGCTGTTTTGGATGGAAACAAGGTTGCTATGAAAAAACCCATTTTGTCTACCTCTGATCACATTGATAAATTCCACAAGGAATTGCAAATGCGATGGTCATTTCTACTCTCTCTCTCTCTCTCTCCATATATACAGTAGCTCATTTTGTCCTATTTAGCACACAAATATTCTCCACCTTTTCTCATTTTCTATCTCTGCCTTACGTGAATTCCAAATTAGCAAAACCCCTTTTTGTGTGTATATACATGTGTGTGTGTGTCTCACTATGTAAGTAACCAACTATAGTGCGATGATCAAGGCCTACCCTGAGTTGTTGGAGCCCTAAGAGGACTCTTGAAATTGGAGCCTTTTATATATAATCATTAAAAAAATTGCATGTAAAATAGTAAGTATTTACATTTTATATATATATATATATATTTAAATTTGCTATTACCCACACAAATTTAGCTTGCAGATATAATTACTAAAATTTACTTACACAAATTAAGACACGAAGAAAAATCATTACAAGAGCTCAAAATGATAAGAATATTGTCTTGTTAGTTTTATAATTTGACCAAATTCAGTTTACAAAAAGGTATCAGTTAAATAATACCAAATAAAAATTGAACCAACTACAACAGTGTATCAGTTAAATATTACTTTTTCACATTTTTTAATGCAAAATTACTAATTAAGCTTGCATAATCTGTAAGGACCCTTTAGTTTAGATTGTGAACTTAGATTAGTTGTACTGAATCCTTATTTTTGAGCCTACTAATGCTATAAGAGTTAAAATTAATTAGGGGCCCCTAAATTTTGTTAAAATTTGGAGGCCCTTGGTGGTCTTGCCTCAAGGTTGGGGCTGGCCATGATGCATTTTGGGGAGGAGAGGGATATTGGTTCTAGAAAAGGATGTTGAGGTGGTTTTAGGTAGTTTTACCATTTTATCATTCTGTGCAAATCAAAATAGAATCCAAAGATGTTTGAGCATGGGGTAATTCAGGCATACTAAAAATCTGTCAGGGACATCAATTAAGGTGTTTCCTTCTAATAATAGTATAAAATATGCGCTTATATATGAATTTATGTGTGTAGATGTTTATGTATGTGTATTTGGTTTGTTTATTTGAATGTCTACATGTGATATGCGGGATTCTTTTTTGACAATTTGGTTATATGATGTGATGATGAAGCAAGTTAGATCATCCAGGAATCGCCACATTGGTTGCAGCACATGCAAAGCCTCCAAATTACATGTTTTTCTTCAAATTCTACGAGTCCCTAAATTTGGCAGAGAAACTACACGTGGAAGAGTGGAATCCAACTTTTGATCAAGTGCTCACCATCTCAGTCCAGTTAGGTATGTCTTTGATGATCTTGGCTTCATTTGAGTTTGTTTTAATTTTGTGAAGTAAACCTTAATTCCTTACTCGTCATTGAAATTCTTTGTATTTTCTTTGTGATATTATGTGCAAAATTCCTCTTATTAAGGGTAAATAAGTAGTATAGATTAGGCTGAACATGACACTCATAGACTCATAGTGTTTTATTACCTGTTATGATTTGTTTAGGTAATATGAAATACTTGAGATGATTCTTATAGGTGCTTAGTTCACATTGATGACATGTTAGTGATGTGGTGTAGATTTCAAGTTTAGGTTTCTAACTACTGTAAAGTTATATAGTGAATCTTTCCATTGGTGTTTTTCTTGCTTGAAGTCTCTTTTTACTTTGAGTGTTGCTAATGGTACTACTCGTGCTCTGTCACAATTATTACAAATGATAAATTTTCGAAATTCTTGGACATTTAGTCTTTTTTGGAAAAATAATAAATAAAGAAATGTACTAAATCCTTTAAACAGAGCCTTCTATTGAACCTAAATTGTTTTCAAAGCATCTTTTCAATTCTGGACGAAAACAAAAATTTTAGCCCTAGTTTTTGTTTAGATGCAATTGAAGGAGTAAAATTGTAACTTAAATCATAGATTTGTGTCAGGAGCAAAACTCCAACAACCCCTAGCAATAATAATAATAATAATAATGATAATAATAATATTTATCAAAAAAAATAATAATAACAATTATAAAAATTAAGCCATTAAACAATAAACACCTATGAAGTACGATACTCCAAAAATGGTGTCGTACGAGTACTGGGTACTTACCGGGTGCGGGTACGAGTACCGGTACGGCAGTACACGTACCGGGTACGCCGAATACATGCCGTGTACGGCAAATACATTTGGGTACGTCATGGGTACATTGTGGGTACGGCATGGGTACGACACCAGTACGGCAAAATGAATTTTTTTTTTTTCCCCCTCAGATGCTAGAATTTATTGCAGCCTTTATTATTATTCTTTCAATTTTGAAAATATCAAGTAATTTATTTCCAACACTCTTTACCTATGAGTCATGGTTTTGGTCTCTTTTGTATCCTGTTTTAGACAATCAAAAAAGAAAAAAAAATAATTGTATAACTTTTTAGACAAGTTATTCTCTTTTTAGTTTTGATATTGAAATTTTGATTTGTATGTTGGATGTTTGGCTATAAATTTTTAAAAAAATTAAAAAAAATTGATGTACCCAGCCATACTAGTACCCTACTTTTTAAAGAATTTTCCGTATCGGTGTACCCGTATCGTACCCGTACCCGCACCCATGCTTCATAGATAAACACTTAAGGCTGTAAATTACTATTTGACGATTGTCACCGTCTAGAGGGAAAAAAGGTAATAAAAAAATTTAAAAAAATGATATGAAAGTCAAAATGTAAATGCTTTGGTATGTAACTTTATTTTGTTGATTAAGGTTGGAGTTTTCTATTTATTCGGGAGGCTTTTATAGGAACAAATGAAATTACAATGGACTTCATTTGATTGAAGGGTTGATATCATGTCTTTAACAAATTAGGAGCAATTGAAATAGGCGCATGCCTCGGATGCGCTTCGTTAATGTCATCTCACCTCAAGGATGGCAATGGATCGGGTTTTGAGTGTGAATTCTTGCTTTTAAACTTAATTAATTTAGTGATACAATTTTATACTTTACTTTACTATAAACCTGACAATTTTGACCTACCTACCGCTATAGTTTACCCTACCCTGGCCCTCAGGTGCACCTTACTACACTTTGTGCCTAGGTGCGTGCCTAAGCACGCTTTTGATAGCATTGGCTTAGATTTTACACACATTCCATAAAACATACGTTGTCAATGATTAAGGATGTGCAATCTACTACCATGTTGTGTTCTTAAGTATTGTTTTTTTCAACATATAGGAATTAGTAGTGTTTTTTGTCAATTTTGAATGGATTATTCCTGATGCATCTAGAGAAGGGAACCCAAACTTAGATTAGGTTATTGACCATTGACCAAAATAAAATAAAGAGATTAACTTGTTGGTAAGTTTTAGCATGTTGCACAAGATTTATAAGAATGTCTAAACATATGAGTGATGATAATGAAGTATTTATGTCACGATAGACATAATGCTCTTCAAAAATTTTGATAAATATCCTTGAATTTCTGTAAAACATGGGAATAGCTAACGTGGAATATGATTTCAATTTTTAAAACATTCATGAATAAATAATGCAAATACTATTAATTTTTCTAAATTATTTCCAACATCTCACCAATTTAACCTGCATGGATAGCCTAGTAGTCAAAGGAGTGAGATATAAACTCAGATGTTTTGGGTTCAGCTCTGTCTTGGAGAGGTTCTTCATCATCCAAAAGGAAAAAAACCTCGCCAATTTTAAAATTTGGTATTGCTACTCAGCATCTTAGGTAGACGTCCTAATTAGATACCTCTTTAAGTTTCAGCTGAAAATTCTTGGAATTACTTTATGGATTTAATGGTAACTATTGAACCTCTTCAGATTACTCGTCTCATTAATTTAGAAATTCCAAATTTGTTTTGGTTTCAGCTCTCGCTGCTTCTTCTCTGTTTCTTTCTCTATCTTCTGCTTCCTTTGTCTCTCTCTTCTCTGCATATTCTTCTCTTTTCTGCATCTTCCCTGGTTCTTTCTCCTTCTCTGCATAGCTTAGCTTCGCTTCTTCTTCATCTTCCCAGCTGGTTTCTTCTTCCTCTCCCCTGTTGCTTTCTCTTTCTTCTTCTTCACTGATGTTGCTTCTATTCTCTGCTTCTTCTTTGAATCTATTATCTACTTCCCCGCGTCTGCTACTACTCCTGCTACTGCTGATCTGTCTGTTCTCTGTTGTAGCTGTTGTTTTCTCTTCTCCGTAACTGTTGTTGGATCTTTCCTCTGTCACTGATGTTGCCTTCTCTCTTTCTTCTCTACTGCTGCTGCTGCTGCTGATGATGATGATGATGAGGATTTCATTCGTGTCCAATTACTTAATTTGTTTACTCTTTGCTTGGTACCACATATGTGTTTTGATGGAATTCCTGTGAGAAACCAGTTTACTTGTTTGGGAGTTTGGGCTGAATGTAGTAAAGTTCTCCATTTGAGTTATATCACTTGAAATTTTTTCTAACCAAAGTACCAAACTAAGCTAAATCCGAGTACATAGGAAGGAGAAACTTTGGAGCAATTTTTTGAAACGTAAACATCTCTTCAAACTCGAGATGGGTTTTCTCCGACAAGAGGGGTTTGATGTAATGTGGTCCCATAGGAAAAGATTGATTGCTGATTACTGGCATTGGATAAGCTTATTGCTGTATGTCTGTCCCTTTGTTTTGATTCTCTGTTTTATGAACGTATGATAAGGTTTATACTAAAGTTATAATGATCATGTTTCCTATTTTACAGCTAAAGCTCTGCAACATCTACATAAACTTGGGATTGTACACAGGGATGTAAAACTAGCAAATATTCTTGTAAAGGCCATCATCATTTTCTGATTTGTTTTGTTTTGTTTTGTTTCTGATCTTTTTGTGGGTAAGATTTTGTGTTTCCTATTGAAGTGGTTGAATAATATGCTGCTGGTGCCTCTGTTTTTTTTTTTTTTGGCAGCTTGATGAAAACCTTCGTCCACATCTGGCAGACTTTGGTTTAGCAGAATACAAGAAAGATCTTAAACGAGTTTCTATGGAAAACTGGAGGTCATTTGGAAAGCCAACTGGTGGTTTCCATAAAAAGAATATGGTCGGCACACTCATTTATATGGCGCCTGAAATATTGAGAAAGGAGATACATAATGAAAAGTCAGATGTATATAGTTGCAGGTGTCCTTCACGTGTTGCATCTTGCATTTTTTGAAATTTGTTGTGCTAGCGTGTCCATGTCATATCTCTATCGTGTCTCTTGTCCATGTCCATACTTCTTAGAGTGTCTAATAATGGATTAAACACTATTTTCTTGGGCTGACTATTTTCATGTCGTACTTGTCGAAAAGCAAATAGAATGATTGGTCATCTTGATCATTCATGAATGCCTTAATTCACTTTATCTAACAAATTTCGTGGCAATGTAATAACAAGAAGGGTATGCATGTACTTTATATTGTTAGATTCGGGGATAACATTTCAATGCTAGATAGTATGTATAGACCGAGTCTTTTGCTTTGTTATCTAGGCAGCTTATTTCTCTTACAGTCCTAACTTGTCGTAGAACTTGGGATTTGATAGATCATTATCATTTGCAATGACATGTAGAAGAATTTATTTTATATAATTTCATATAAACATGAAATTTGATTTCGATGTGTTGCAGTGAACTGCTTACTGGTGTTGTCCCATATACTGATCTTCGTGCAGAAGTGCAGGTTTGACTTTTTCCTTTTACTATAACTCACTGTTTACATGGCTATATGGCTGTTAAATTATCACTCTTGCGAGTGGAGGTGTAGAAATGTGTGTGGGCCAGTAATAGCATAGATGAAGTAAATGTCTAAGGAGTTTGGCACCTCCTTGATGTTGATGTTACGTGCCCCGAAAGTGCTGGTGATGTAAGGGGTGCTAACTCCTATTTATAAGAGGGGGGTCACAAGACCCATAACAAATTTCCTAGATATTTCTGTATTCCATTAGGATATGCCACAACATGTGGCTGTGTATCAATCCCTTAGGATTTGCCTTGATCCCTGAGCATCCACACAAAAGGTCCAATGGTGTGGTATCTCTCTCTCAGTAAGGCTGGCTTAAGTGGCACTCACGGGGGTGTCGTAGTGATCAACACTTTAGTCTCTAGCCACCAAACCACAAAATCTTCCGAGGTGCTATGTTGAATACTTCAGCATATATAAGTCCTGCCTCTTTGACTTGGCTATTGGACGAATGGCACAGTGTTACTATCGCAGAGTTGAAGGACATGTAGTTTGACCACCATGGTGATTAAGACAAGTGGAACACTTGAATCCTGCAGTTTAACCACAGCAGTTTCAGGCAAGCGTGGCATGAACTCATTTTCTGGGACTTGGGGTATATTTCCTGCCACTCTGTGTTGAAGGTCATGTAGTTTGACCACCACGCTAAGCTCTCTCATTTTCAGCCACTCTGTGTTGTTCAATCTCATTTAACATCTAGTGGGATTTCTCTTCCTGCTTTCTAGATTACTTCTCATACCATTCCTCATTTTTCTTGTCATTCAGTTTATGAGCACACATATGTTCATGCATATAACTGCTTATCAGGGTTCAGGTTTCCCATATAATTTTCATATTCTAAAAATTGTATTAAAAAAAAAAGGTTTCTGTTGAAGTTAAGTTTCTTCTGGACGTCCAATTCTTCACAGATAATATCTTACATCTTAATCTGACTGAATGCCCCCTAATCATTTGACCTGTCAACTATGCTTTTTAACATGGTTGTGCATCATGTGATCTGCTTGCAGGCCCACGCTGTGCTGGAAATGAACTGTACTGAACAGCAACTTACAGCAGCCGTGGTGTCTGAAGGATTGCGACCTGCTCTTGCTGGTCACAGCTCGTCTGCACCAACAGGTTTCCCGTCCTTGATACAGAGATGTTGGGATGCAAATCCCCGAAATAGGCCTTCTTTTGATGATATTATTCTGGAACTTGATCCCATCTTGGAATGCAGAAAGAGAGTAGAGGAAGACGAAAAGGAAAAGGCACTTGTTGACCCCTCTATCCCTCTTGGTGATGAGGGCATCCCGAGCCTTCTTGCTTATCAAAAAAGTATTAACTGGTTTACTGAGGGTGAAAACCTGTCAAAGAGATCTTGTCTCGCAGCTGATTCTGGTGTCAGAATTTGGCCTGATCCTTTTACTGATCCTTCAGCATACCATCCAGTGTTGTCTTGGGGATCCTTCGGTACTTGTGGGAGAAGGGAGACAATGGAGGACACTCACTTTCTTATGCCCCATATGTGCGGTGAGAAGGATATCCATGTGTTTGGAATCTTTGATGGTCATCGAGGTGCGTCATAAATTAAGAGCTACTTATTTTCATCCTATTGGTGTATTTGGTACCAAACTCAAGCAACAGTGGATTTTAATGAGAACTAAAGCTCATGTGGGTGATCACAATATTAATTAATAAACAATTGCTTGGGCATCACTTGAAGTGTTTCTTAATGAAACCAGAATGACATAATGAGCATTACAAAGCCCAACTATTACAAAATGGAATTATTTGGAAATTAGTTTTAAGAAATTAATGTTTAAATTCTTGAAGAATTCCTTTTTTTTTTCTTTTTTTTTTATAATTCTTTTTGGTTGTTTCCAAACATAGCCTATGTGTCGTGCATTAGTTGCTCTAGATTACAATAAAAATGGCAAGATCAAATGCAGGTGCAGCAGCTGCTGAGTTTTCTGCTCGAGCTCTACCAGGATTTTTGCAAAGTCTTGGTTCCATAAAAAGGTTTCTTCCATTCTATTATTCTCGTGGGCTCTTTACATTCTATAATCTATATATGAATGTATTTAATAAGAAGTACATATTTTTATTTTGTATTTGATAACAATGCAGTCCGTCCGATGCATTACTAGAAGCATTTGTCAAGACAGATGTTGCATTCAGGAATGAATTGGATTCCCATCGTAAATCTAAGGGAGTTATTCAGAAAGACTGGCATCCTGGTTGCACAGCCATTGTGGCTCTTGTAGTCAGAAACAAGCTTTTTGTTGATAATGCTGGCGATTGCAGGGCAATGACTGTGTAGTTGAAACATTCTATTAGAATAAAACATGGACCTTTTTTTAACTTATTTTATTAAAAATTGTCTCCTTTGCTTACCCAAATAGGTTAAATTGTTCTCCAACTAATTCAACTTGACGCTGTAGGATCATGTTGCAAGTTGTCCTGAGGAGAGAGAACGTATTATCAGTGAAGGGGGACAGGTCAAATGGCAAGTTGACACGTGGAGGGTTGGGCCTGCTGCTCTCCAGGTTTTCTTCTTATCCTTTGCTTAACGATATTCTAGAAAAATGTGTAGACTATTGTCTTCTAATATGGTTGTCTATTGTGAGGAAGTATATAATATAAACTTATTTGTTTCGTCAAATTCTTTTTGCACCAAGTGTTAAGACACATGAACCACCACTACAACCCATATCTAGGGATATCTTGAGCATTATGATTATCAAAAATACTTATGATCACTAAAACATGAGCGAAAATATAAAAGGTAAGGAGTTGGTCCTCGAATCCTACTCCAACTTCTGAGCGTAGCGAGGAGGCTCCTTGTGTCCTGCATCGGCTGGTAGTTGTATGGAGGGTTCATCAGTTGTCACCATGAAGAGGAACATTATGCAAGTTGGGCTCAAAGCATTCGATGTGGTTGTTGACGGGGTTGATCGCAAGAAGATGTGGGTCGCAAAAAAGGGTAGATCTCTGCAAAGATCCCTGATGGGGATTTGAAGTTCCTTTGTTGGCTCAAAAGAAGCTTCTTAATTCCTGAAGAGAGGTCTTTTGGGCAGTCTCAACCTCTCGGAGGGCGCATAGGCTTTTGGAGGTCTAGAGACTGGTGAATAGGAGTGGTTGCTCCTTGAGGTTAGGATTTTTGGGGCAAATCAGTGGCAGGTTGTCACACCCCAATTTCATATTAGAAATCTAAGGCATGATGGTTAAGGGTTTAAGGCTAGTTAAGATTATTAAGTTAAAATAGTGAGATCTTCTATTGTAAGTTCATATTAGATGTGGACTGATTCAAAAGAGTAGGGTGATTGATGTATGTTTTAAAGCCTAATTTAGTGTTCAAGGGTTCAACAACAAAAATGGAAACAAATAGCAAAGCAAATGATTTAAATTTCAATAACAAGACTTGCTTCATATGTGTGTGTGTTTATAATCCTAGTGTATAAAAGTAGCACACACCGAACTCTCTTTCCTCCCTACTTAAATCCCATTACATTACACAAAAGAAATAGTACAGGTACAACTTTCAGGTATATACGTTACACTTTACAATCAGCTCACAACAGTACAATAAAAAAATACGGTAAATTACATTAAACCCCCCTCAACTATGACCTATTTTTGAGTTGCCCCCTTAATGTTTTAAAGGCAACACTTACCCCCCTTGAAGTATATGAATTGCAAAAGTCATTAACACTGTTAACAGAAATTATTAAGTTACCCTTTTACCCTTCAATTGTATTGCTACCAGACTACCATTATCTTCTTCAACCACTACCTAATTTCTTCCAAACCCTAATCAAATCAATTCAATCCCAAACCCTTAATTCCACAGTGTCTCCACAATTCCGATTAACAAACACAACAAATTCATTTGACAAAGGGAGTAAAGTCAGCCACTGTGAATCACCACAACAATCCCATATTTTTGCAGGACCTAATGATCAACAAAGGGAGTGAAGTTTGGGGGTGGCAATGGATATAGGGGTGTTGTTTAAGGGCTTGGGGTTTTGAACTCATTGAAGAGAGAGAGAGAGAGAGAGAGATGAGGGGTTGGCAGTGGCTACAACAGCTTATGGCAATGGCAATGGCAATGGCGACAACGGTGGTTGAAGACAATGGCCCACCTCTCTTCATCTCACTCGCCACATGCAACTCCTCTTCCAGCCTACACCAACTCCTTTTTTTTTCTTTCTTTAACCAATGGCATCTCCTTCATTGTTCCTCCCTCCTCCCATCTCTGCACCACCACCTTATTTCCCCCACCACTCACCACCTCCCCTTTCGATTCCCACCAAGCCGAAACCCCTTGCCCACAGCCTCCCTCCCACTGATCAAACACCCCAATACACATTGAAACCCCTCAACACTAAAAGCCCTATATTAATTCAACATATGTCCACTAAAATCCCCCCACCTAATCAACGTATCACCATCAAAACCCTCAATTCTTTTGCTGTGAAACTTTTTTATCAAATCATAATGGCTTGGCTAATAAGGGTTCTCTAGTTGGTATTAGCCATGAGAGTTTCTGGTTATGGCTTGGCATTTCTGGCCATGTAGAGTTGCCGGTTGTGTATATATATACAATGTATGTATATATAATAAGGCTTTTTTAGTCATAAATTTTTAATTACAGTATGATACATTTATGCCAAATGACTACCGGTGTGATGACAGAAGAGGTTTAGAGTTACAAAACAAAACTATAAGCGGGTTGAGTGTTGAATTTTAAACATTGATTTTTAACTTGACAATGGGTCATAGTTGAGAGGGGTTTACTGTAATTTACCCTAAAAATATATATGTTGTTAGAATAGGAAATTGGTAGAATAGGAAATAATGAATTGTATTCTTATTTATTCCTTTTTTAGTTGCTTGAATTATGCCTGTAATTGATCAGAATTATCAATATAAAAGGGAATGAAGTCTAACTCATTCCCTAACTCTTTCTTTTCTCTAAACCTACATATGTGTATATATATGTATGTATGTATGTATATATATTAATATAATTTATCCTAAAACATTGATTTTTGTTCTTTGTGTGGTGTAGCTAAAATTAAATACAACAATAGGTTGAGTATAGGAAGATTCATAATTCTCAACCAAACTTGCTAGCATGTCCACCAACAAAGCACATCTACAGTAGGCAAACATTTTTTCTTTAATTTGTTAAAGTTATATATTCCTTTATTTTTATTTTTCCTTCATGTCTTGTGAGGGCCTGAACCTTGCACCTTATCTTTTTGGGTATTAAGAGATAGCACTGAGCTAATAGCTGATATTTTATTTATTTTATTTTTTAAATTCTAAATAATGAATTAGAAACAAAAGGTTGGTTTCTATTTAATGAGGTTTCTGTAAACTAGATTTAAAAAATAAAGAAACAAGTAGAGGATGGGTAAACAGGAACACATGGTCCCTGTCCGGCCCCACTCTTTGCCCGTGCTTCCAGTATTCAACATGATGTGAAAGTAATAATCAATAATTTGTGGTTGAATTTGAAGTTTATTAATTACATATTTTTTACAGGTTACGCGGTCTATTGGTGATGATGATCTGAAGCCTGCTATGATTGCAGAACCTGAGATAACTGAGACCATATTGTTTGTAGAAGATGAATACTTGGTAAGGTCCTTTGATCTGATAATCTTCTGTTATCTGGGGTTTATTATTTGTGTGCTACGAGAAACTAATAAATGGATTTGTGGCTTCTAAATAGACTTTTATGTACAGTTTCCAGGGAAATCAGAAATTTTAAATAACTGCAGTTGCATCTGCTTTAATCACTTTAAAAGCATTTGTTCTATATGCCATTACCAAACACAATTTTCTGTAGTGCCTGGATGATCATAGCACAATTCATGTTCTTGCAATTTGAAATTTGTAGGCCCCCAATTTAGGAGGTCCCGTACTTGGAAATGTTATTGCAAGACAATTGAATAATCCTGAGATATATTATTGAAGTTTGAAATCTGTAGCCTTACAGAACAAGATTTTCTCCAAGTGTTTCCCACAAACACTCCATTAATACCAATAGTTTACGAATGATGTGGAAAAGAAGTAACACAAGGTTTTAGAACAATAAACTCTTAAGGAGTTGTATTTAAACAACAAAGCTCAAATGCAAAAGAATATGGACTTTGCCCCGACCCCCACTAGTGGATGGTGGGATTGGTCTTCCGGAGTAGTCGGTCTAGTGGGCCAGATGCTGAGTTATCAAAAAAAAAAAAAAAAAATTATCTTGGCAGACTTGTAATTATTCTAATTTGTATTATGCTTTTCGTTTGTTAGTGCATAACACAGGTAGGCACTCAGATCAAACTTATTCAAAAGAGATCGCATACCACAATTTGAACGATTATGGTTTATGCCTTTGTTTTTCGGTTCTAAAAATAAAAAAATTCTAGCGACCTTGCCCTATCTCTTCCCTCCCCATTCACACCTCATGGTTTCAAAGCATTGAAATAAGACAATACAGGGAGGGTGTGGAGTAAGCCTAGAATGAGAGAGTGTTCTGACGATTGAACTTCCATAGAACTACATGTAAAGTGAGACAGTCCATACCTAATATTAGGAAGATAACCTCTCTAGTATATTTGGGACTGGTTAAGTTTGAGATAACATTATAGTGTTAAAGATATCAGAATATATGAAGATCCATAACTGAAGGGATTTAATTGTATCTCCCACTTTATATATATGGTGTACCATGTAATCAAGAGGATTAAGTAGTGTGAATAAAAGATGTAGCCCATAGGGCTTTGTATGTGTGGACGTAAGCCAAGATTGACTGAACCACATTAACTTTTTGTGTTCTTTCTTCTCTCTTTTCTATTTTTATTATCTCTTCATATTCAACCTTCTTGTCATATTGCCAATATCAACTATTAACACCTACCTTCACATGCTTCTTATATTTCTGAACTTGGAGTTATATTCTTTTAGTTTAGTGATCTCTAAAAAATGATCTTTTGAAAAAAATTACAGTGGCTGAAAAGGGGGGTAGGAAGTAAAACCCTAGATAATTTTGCGACCTTTATGCTTTTCCCAATAATTCTTATTTAATTCAAATGCTTATGATGTATGTTTCATTTGTAATCAGACCATTTTCAAAATTTTGCTTCATTTATGACGGATGGTTGTGACTTGTTAGCATATCACATTTTTATAGAGAGAGTAACAATATGTGTTCGACTGTCAGGTTATGGCTAGCGATGGCTCTGGGATGTTATGAGCAACGCAGAGATTGTTTGCATAATAAAGGACACAGTGAAAGAGCCTAGGATGTGCTCAAAGAGATTGGCAACCGAGGCTGCTGAACGTGGAAGCAAAGATAATATAACTGTTATTGTCGTTTTCCTGCATCCTGTAACTACTGCAGAGAGGATTTACTAGGTTTGATGGTATTCTTATACAAATTGTTTTGTATCTATGAAATTAATTTTAGTGAGACATGGAAATGAACCAGAGGTGGTAGGAAAAGATTTACCTCCTCGTCTTGTGGAAATTGTATGTGTACATTTATTTTTAGTGGGAAACTACACAAAGCATATGCTTGTATTATTGGATTTCAATGTGCATATATGGAATAATATTGTTAATAGATGTTTAATGTGTTCACAGTGCGCGCGCGCGCACACACACTCTCTCTCTCTCCCCCAAAAAGGCATGAACACTTCATTAAAATTAAACTGTACTACATGATTAAGGCAGGAATTTTTGATATGATAATACGATTCAAATCTACATGAATATGTATATGGCACGACTCGTTAGCACGAATATTAAATAGGTTGGATTACTGTCGAATTTGTATAGAACAAAGCTGGCACGAATAATCGGTATAATGAAAAATTAGTTACATATTTAATATTATTTCTATTAAAGGGTGTTATGACATTTTTTAATCTCTTATATAACTCCATCTAACTAAGAAAAAAACATGTAAAATAGGATTTTAAAGCTAATAAAGGTTTTGTTTTTGTTTTCAATTGAAAATTTATTTGTCTACTGTTTGAGTTAATTTAGTAAAAATATATATATATATATAATAATAAGATATTGTTTTTGTAAATTAAGAAAATCAAATTGAATTGAAATCAAATATTCTTATGAATAATTTCATTCAATATAGATTAGTTTCATAAAAATTAAATTGTGAAGAATTTTTTTTTTTTGTTTTTTGTACGCTTGATATTTTTAGCTTATGGTAAAATATTTTTACATGACACGTTAATACTATACAAATCGGATACAAATCAGAAATGACATGACACAATAATACGAAATAATACATGAGTTAGGTTATTATTAAGATAATTTTGACACATTCAAAATGTCACGACACGAACACGACACCGAAAGCATGCGAAGAAAGTAAGAAAACCTATATAATTATATTAGTAAAGCGTAAAGATATTTCCTCTTCTTATTATCTCTCAGGTTCATCTCTCTTTTGATTTATTAACTAGAGTTTTAGGCTGCTTGATATTATTATGGCTGTGAAAAGCCTCAAATGAGAGATTTTTCTTGCTTCACTCCCAGCATTGAAAATAGGCAACCTTGTGTCAATATGAGCTCGTCCGAAGATCGTGATTTAGCTGTTGCGAACTCCTCAGCTTTCCGCTAGACCCACCCTCTAGCTGTAAAAATTAATGTCTGCCATTTATTTGGTTCATAACCATCACTACTATATCATAATCTAGGATCACAAAATTTCTAAACCAAGACAACTACTATACACAATTCTAAAAACAAAAAATAACAACCACTACTATTCGTGATAATCAAACACAATTATAAATCATTAACCAAACATTCCTAATGTTATCTTGGTTAATAAATTTGGTTGGAGATTTAGCAAATGAAAGGGAAAAAGTATGTAAAATGCGAATAAAATATAGTTACATTTTATCTACATTTCACAAAACTTTTCCTTTTTCTTTTCAAATCCTTACAAAATTTATCAACCGAATACAACCTAAATATTTGGGGAAAATCAAAACAATACACTTTTGGGATATTCTAAATAAGTGCACTTTTTGACTTTTTATAAAATATGAGTTGGGTATGGGTTGGGTTTAAAGTGATGTGATAGAGAGGTGATATGACTTCTAAATAAGTGCATTTTTTGACTTTTTATAAAATATGAGTTGGGTATGGGTTGGGTTTGAAATGATGTGATAGAGAGGTGATATGACTTAAATAAGATGATATGACTTAAATAGGATAGTGATTTTTTGACTTTTTAATTTTTTTAGAGGATGACAAACAAGGACGACAAGATTTTTCTTTACTCTAACCAAGGGCACGACTATAAATTTTCTTGTAATTTTATTGTGCATAGCTTTAAACTATAAACGACCGAAATGATATTTGCAATGCTTTGTGATCGGGGAGAAGTTTGGTATTAAAATAGTTAAAAACTTATTAAAAAATCAAAAAGCTTAAAAGTCATATAAAAAATAAAAAACTCATTTTTTATTTTTTTGCATATTTTCTATAAAAAATAAAATAAAAATTAGAGTCATTTACAAACACTTTCATTTTTCACTTCATATTTTAATAAAAAATTACTAAAAATAAATCACTTCCCAAAAGAAAATTAAAAGATGGGAAGACGAGTAATGGTATTTGATTGTATTTGTACCAATGTAGTCACTATTGTTAAACCACTTGCGTGGCTAGTCCTTTGGTCACTAAGTCTCTCTTAAGGAGAAATTTTGAGTTACACTCTTAGGAGTATAATAGGAGGCAAGACTTAGTGTTTGTTAGGAGAAGGTGTGAGTTCAACTCCCTTAGATGTTAATCTAATAACTAATTACTAATTTTTGCTAATAAGAAAATAAAAAATAAAAGCAGAAAAACAATGAAAAAAGAAGGGTTGAAGATGGAAGAAAAAGTAAAAGGTGTGAGTTCAACTCCCTTAGATGTTAATCTAATAACTAATTATTAATTTTTGCTAATAAGAAAATAAAAAATAAAAGCAGAAAAACAATGAAAAAAGAAGGGTTGAAGATGGAAGAAAAAGTAAAATAAATGAGAAGAGAGGGGAAGGAAATAGCGAAAATATTGTACGTAAATATATTAAAATATACATTTTTATAATTATAAAAAAAATTAAAAAAAGAATATCATTAAATTTGCAATAATTTTCCCAATCAATATTAAAATAGATGTATATTTGCAAAACAAAAAATAGAAAAGAAAATAATATTATATGGATACTTTTTTCATATTATAGAACAAGTAGTGCTATATAAAAAATAAAAATAAAAAATTGTACACAAATATTGCATTAAAAACAAAATAAGTAATGCTATATGAGTGTAATTTTTATCATTGTTACATCATTTTGAGAGTAAATTTTATATAAAAATTATGGTGACATATCATTTTTCTTGTAAAAACATTATGTTAATTTGGACCTAAACATCTAAAAATTCAAAAAATGACTAGTGTACACACCCTTTAAAAAAAATAATCACACCATAAGAATCTCTAATTCTAACCCTTAAATTTTTGAAAATTAATGTGTCCATTTATGTGTTTCACAACTATCACCACTATATCATAAGCTAGCATCACTAAATTTAAAAACAAAGACGACCACTACACTCAAATAAAAAAATAAAAAACAAAAAAGGCAACCAATACACATGATAATCAAACGCCACTATAAATCATTAACAAAACATTCTTATGTATTTGGGGAAGAAAAAAAGATTGGGAACTCTAAATTAAGAGTTTTAATAGTTTTAATTGGTGTATAGGTCTCATGTGATGTGATTTTTGATTTTGGTTTTTTTCTTTTTCTTTTTTTTTTATTTCTCACATTATTAGTGCTCTTTTAGAACTTCCAAATTAAAGGGATGTATCATTACTGATTTGGGAAAAACCAAATCTGTACATTTAATAATGCAGAATTTTCTTTATCTAGCAGGGCCCACAACTATAAATTTTCTTGTAATTTTATTGTGCATAGCATTTAACTATAAATCAGCCAAATAATGTTTGCAATGCTTTTGTGATTGAAAAGAAATTGTTTGGTGTTAAAATAGTTAAAAACATATTGAAAAAAATAAAAAAGTTAAAAAATCATATAAAAAATTTTAAAATTCTTTTTCATTTCTTTTACACATTTATTCTTAAAAAAAAAAAATTGAAGTGCTTTAATTTTCCAATTACTTTAATTTTTTCACATCATATTTTAACTTAAAAAATTTACTAAAAAAATCACTTGCCAAAGGAAAATTGAAAGATGGGAAGATAAGATTAATGGTACCAAGTCATTGGTTTAACCATTAATCTAATCAAGGAGAGGGTGTGAGTTCTCCATGGTGTTAATCTAACAATTAATCACTAACTTTTGCAAATAAATAAATTAAAGCAAAAAAAACAATTAAAAAAATTAAAATTAAAGCAAAAGCAAAATAAATAAGGAGAGGGGGAAGGGAATGAGTGTAAAAATGGTCTGCTGGCCCGATATTCGACACAACCCGACCCCCCAGTCTAGGGCTTGGTCCATGCTTTTTTGGGCTTGACCTAGCCTGAACAGCCCAACTTGAGGCCCAAACCGTCTGACGCCCAACATCACTTGCAAGCTAAGCCCAAGACCAAGTCCAAACCCAGGCCCGAGGTCTGATTAACCTTAGGATTGGACTTGGGCCTAGGCCTAAATTTTTTTGAACTGGACTGGCCCCGGTCTGACCCTAATTTTTGGCAAGAGCCCGAGCAAGACCAAGCTAGACGGGCCAAGCCAGGCCGATTTTACACCCCTAGCAAAGGGTCGTTATCTGTATATCTATTTCTAAGAAGCTTTTGATTACACCATATAAATATCTCTTTCAATTTATACATAAAAGTCATTCTTTATAAGGTACAACTATGTAATGTATAAAAAAAATTAACTATCATCGTCTTTTTTTTATTGAAATAACGCAATAGTGAAATATATATATATATATATATATATATTAATCCACGATATCTCATGTTAGTTGTCCACTTCTAAATTCTCTTCTTTCTCTTTATCTTTTCTACATGACAGTCTGAAAGGGCTATGAATAACAAGAGACATCACATGCAAATGTTGTTAGGGTAATGCTAAAATATGTAAACCATATGCGCTTTTGTTATATATTTTTATGATAAATATTATATATTTTTTGCCTCAAAGTGGCCAAAAATAAAATGGGGTTTAAAAAGCACCAAATGGGCTTAAAGAGCACCAGAGTGATGCTGTTTGGCCCCATAACAAATTCGATTGTGCTCAGCAGGTACCCCTTCTTCCTAAAAGTTTGGGAGATTCTATTCTATGAGGTATACCCCTTCTTCACATTCTGATTGTCATCATCAGGTAATTAAAAGAAAGCGCCCAAGTCTTAGGGCCGGTCAAAATAGGGTGTCTACAATATTATGTGATTTTTTTTTCCCCGTGACTAATTTTTACAACTATTTATAAAATTGAAATATGCTGTGCGATTAATTTTTTTTAAACTAGTTTTAAGTTTGAAACGTAAACTGTTTGGTTGAATTTTTAAATTTTGTCTTTTATTTAAAAAAAAAAATTAAAAGTAGCTTGATAAAAAAAATATCGTTTTCATTTTCATATGATTCTATTTTTGTTTTTAATGAAAATAATATTTGTATGTTTGAATAATATTTTTATATTAATTGTATAATTTGAGTTAATATTTTTATTAGTCTCTACGTTTTTTCTTCGCAAATAAAATAACATTTTTTATTTAAAAATTAATTTTAAAAAAATAATATAAAATATTAGAAATATTTTTGTAATATCTTTTTCATTTATAAATAACTCAGATGTATATATATTTTTTAAAGTACTTTGTAGGGTGCAAGTCTATTATGTGTGGGGGTACATGTTCATTATGTGTAGGTGCAAGTTTAGTATGTGTGGTGTCCAAGTTAAACCTATGTAGTGGTGCAAGTCTAGTCTGTGTTAGCATGCAAGTCGAATTTACGTAAGGGTGCAAGTTTAGTCTATGTGGTATGCAAGTCAAATCTTTGTAGTTGCGCAAGTCTAGTCTGTGTTGGCGTGCAAGTCAAATCTATATGGGAATACAAGCTTAGTCTGTGTAGGGTGCAATTAAATCTATGAAGGGTGCAAATTGAATTTGTGTAAGGGTGCAAATCTAATTTGTGTGGGGCGCATGTTTAAGCCTCGTTTGGGAACAGGTTTTTTTAGTAATTTTTGACTTTTTGGCTAAAATATGACATAAAAAAAACTAGAATGTTTGAGATGAGTTTTTGGTTTTTTTATGAAAAGATGTGCAATAAATATTAAATAGAGAGGAAAATGAAATCTTTGACTTTTTGGTATAAGTTGTTGATTTTTTGATTTTTTTAGTGACTTTTTGACTTTTTGACTAAAATCACCACTTGCCAAACGAGACCTTAGTCTATGTAGGGATGCATATTCAGTATGCGTAGGGTGTGCAAGTCAAATCTGTGTAGTAGTGCAAGTCTAGTCTGTGTTGGCGTTTATGTTGAATCTGTGTGGAGGTGAAAGTTTAGTTAGTGTGAAGTGCAAGTTTAATTTGTGAGGGGTGCAAGTTGAATCTGTGTAGGGATGCAAGTCTAATCTATGTAGGACACGAGTTTAATCTATGTAGAGTGTGGGGTGTAAGTCTAATATGCGTAGGGATACAAGTCTAGTCTATGTGAAGTGTAAGTTTAGTTTGTGTGGGTGTAAGTCTTACTTTGTGTGTGGGATCAAACATGGCCACTATTTTTTTTATTATATTATTATTTTGGTTTGAGTTATTATTTGCGTGGTTTGAATTAATATATTTTTATTTACAATTGTATTATTCTAAACGTTTTCTCCTACCTATATATATATATATATATTAATTAGAAAAGTAATTTATTATTTATATTAACTTAAGTCATACAAATTATTTTAATTCTATAAATTTTTATATATTTTAGATTATTAATTTAAATTTTTATGAAATATGTGAAATATTAGTTGCATTTTAAAATTTTAAATATATTTTTAGAACAATATCAATTTTATAAAAATAGAATTTGTATATTAAATATTAGATATATTTTAATAAAATAAAATAAATTTAAAAATATAAAGATAATTTTTTTTTTTATTAAAAGAATGAAGTGAGTGTATGAGTGCTGGGATAGAACTAGGAGAAGATTATGAGGGGTCATGACCCTTCTGTCTCTGTGAAAATTTTATTTTCCGTAGTACTTCTAAATATATATATATATATATATATATGTATTATTTTATAAATAAAATAGCATCTTAGTATAAAAGATATATACTTCATTCCTTTCTCATCTTTTATTCTCTGTTATTTTTCTAGAAAAAAATTTATTCATTCTATTAGAGATTGTTTATATGATATTTAAATTTTTTTATGTGTATACATATAATTTATATATCATATTACACATATATGTGTATTTGTCTATACGGTAAAAAAATATTATTTATCTTTTAACCCCTGTAGTAATAAAATCCTAATTTCATCTCTGTATGAGAGAGAGAGAGAGAGAGAAAGAGAGAGAGTATGTGCAAGGCATATTAGTGAGTGTAAGAGTTAAGGGTAAAATCCGTTTAGTTTAATTTTATAATTATGATTTAAATGTGAAATTGTGATTTTAAGTGTGGAGTTGTGAGTTCAGTTTTTAAAAAATAAAAATTTATTTGATTATGAGTTTTGAAAATATTTTTGAGTTTTTGAATTTTGAATTTTGAAAAGAATTTTGAGTTTTGAAAAGAGTTTTAAGTTGTATTTTTGAGTTTTAAATTTTTGAATTTTGAGTTGTATTTTGAAATTTTTCGAATTTATTTCTTTTAAATATTTAAAAACGTTTAAGAAAAATTTATTTTTCATTTAAAATATTTTATTTCATTTTTGTAAATTTTTTAAATTCAAAACACAACTCCACACTCAAATCATAAGCAAACACATAACTCCAAATTCAATTCAAAAACTATTTTTAAAACTCATAACCAAATATATAACTCAAAACTAAAAACTCAATTCAAAAACTTTTTAATCAAAATATATTTTTTTATTTTTTTATTTTATTGAAAAATATTTTTTGTTATTTTTTGGGCAAATTACAAACACCCCCCTCGAGGTTTGGTGAAAATACAGATTCTCCCTAAGGTTTGAGAAATTACAAATTGCTCCCTGAAGGTCAAATTTGCATATCAAATTAGGGAGAAATTTGTATGAAAATAAAAACCTCAGGGGGCAATTTGTTATGGAAATATAAACTTCAGGAGGCAGGATGTAATTTCTCAAACCTCAGGGAGAATCTGTATTTTCACCAAACCTCGAGAGGGCGTTTGTAATTTGCCCTTATTTTTTTAAGTATTGGCCAAATAATTTGTTATGGTTTAGATATATATGGCCATCCAATTTTTTTTTGAAATTAAAAAAAAATTAAATATTTAAAAAAATAAAATCATTATCTTAAAACATAAAATAAAAAAATATTTTTTAAAATTTTTCTTTAAATAAAATTTTAAAAAGAGTTTAGTTACGAGAGTTTTGAAAAGAACTTTAAATTAAATTTTAAGTTGTGTGTTTGGTTACACATTTAAAAAAGAATTTTGATTTTTGATTTTTTTTTTTATTAGAATTACAATTTCAAAAGAATTTGGTTATGAGGGTTTTTATTAGAATTTTGAGGTGGGTGTTTGGTCCCCAACAACGGCTATATCTTTTTATGCTCCTCTCTCCTCATTTGCGATTAAGCTCACATGTGAAAAGTTTTGGTTAGGGTTTCTCTCTCTCTCTCTCTAGAATGGACAGTCGTCCTCCTCCTCCTCCACTTTCTTCACATTCCCAACCAATCCGCCTCCATCCCTCGCCTTCTTCGGCAACGGAACCCCCAATTCAACGTCCTCTCCGTTCTCTTCTCCCAACGATAGATCCAGCATCGTCCCCCGTCAAATTATGTGAATTCACCATGTCTCTCACTCCATAAACGTTGAAGATTCCCAAAACGGCTTCGAAGAAAGAGAGATTTGAAGAGAAACCTGCACAGAGAAGAGAGGTGAGAAGCCATGGGAGGGCAGGGAAACCCTAGATGTCGTCTGCGCTGATTCGACGGCTGGGGATTGGGAGGTCACGGGGGATTTCAAGAACACGTCCATTTTCGCCACAATTGACAGGGTTAGTAATTTTACATACATAATATGTGCTATATATTTACATATATACATATTAATTGTGCCAAATTTAGTTGTTTGAATTCTCAACTTGTATCTGTAGAATTTGTGTGAAATTCTCGTAGAACATTCTGGTAATCTCGTAAATTCCCTACTCTGAAATTGATTGCACTGTGGTTTCCTTTTCATTGACTTTTTTTTTTTTTTTTTTCTTTGTTTCTTTGTGTCTGAAATTGATTGCAGTTTGCAAGTATCTTTTTCACCTTTGTTTTGAATCCTGCAATCCCAAATCACATTGTTGTTAACCTAAGATAACATGGACATAATAAAAACGGAATAAAAACGATAGTTCATATATATACCGGAAATCTTGAATTACACTTGTTGTTGGTGCCATTGACTGCTCAAAGTTTGACAGGTTCAGCCCTTTGATCCCCACGCTGCTGTGTCTTTCTGAGAGTAGATTAACAAATTAATACACCATGGTTTTGTTTTTCCATATCAAATTCTGATAATATTCATCTTTTCAATGACAAAGCCCCAAAGGGTAATCTATCAACAATAGAAAATTTTCTGTGTTTTACATCCAATTTTTGTTTACATGATGGAAACAATCAAATCACACTAAGTTAGGTAAGCTACCAAATATCATACAAACCAAGCAGATAATAAAGATTTTAGTCTTTCAGTTTAATGGGTGCGTGGCTTGCACCCATTACACAAAGATTCAATTAGAAAACTGGCCCACCAATAAATATTATATCTATATTATGTTGTGGTTTGGCAAAAAAAATTTTAATTGGCTTTTTAGAGTTGAGATTTTTTTTAGTTGGGATTAAAAAGTTTGTTTGGGTTGATTATTTTAGTTTAATGGGCTTGGGGTATAGGCTTTTGAGAATCTAAAATGCTTTTGGTTTACTATGATTATCTCTTTTGTGACTTGAGGAAAAGTTGCAGACTTCAAGGATTGCATTAGGGGGACCAACCTTTCATAATTTGATTTTGGGGAATCCATTTCCTTGAAACCCTAATCTCAACCTTATGTACTTAGTACTAGTTTCCATAAATCCTAATCTCAACATTATGGCCTTTTGTTACATTATTTATTTATACAGCCGGATCTATTTAAAAATAAAAATTAAATCATGTTTCAAAAAAAAATGTATCAAAACTTGACATGGCACGATAATCAAACTTGCTCACCCTAATAATGGAAAATTTCGGTGGATACATATGTAAATATAAGTTGGTGTTAATTTTGCAATTTGATGTTGATGGTAGTAGTTTAATAGGCCCCCATCCTTATCAATAAATATGTGCTATATATTTACATATATACATATTAATTGACACAATTGACGGGGTTAGTAATTTTACATACATAATATGTGCTATATATTTACATATATACATATTAATTGTGCCAAATTTAGTTGTTTGAATTCTCAACTTGTATCTGTAGAATTTGTGTGAAATTCTCGTAGAACATTCTAGTAATCTCGTAAATTCCCGACTCTGAAATTGATTGCACTGTGGTTTCCTTTTCATCGAATTTTTTCTTTCTTTCTTTCTTTCTTTGTGTCTGAAGGCAGTTTGCAAGTATCTTTTATCTATGTCTTGGCTGTTTAATTATCAGTGTTAAGTATTTAAGAGCTTGTTTAGTACATGATGTACATCGAATTCTGTTCTTTTATTTTTTTAGCAAGAGAAAAAAAGCTCGATATATATATATATATATATATATTGCATGAGAAGAAGAACATGTTTTGTCCTCTTTTTGATAACCAAGTCTATTTATTTCATCCATGAAAGCCATTGACTTCCATTCTTAAATGAATGATCAAGTTATGTTGGCTTTTATTAGTGGGAGTTTTCAGAGGCCAACTGTTAATGGTGGACTGTGGAAGCGTATGTGCCTTTGTTACTGATCTGTCTGACGTAACTCATGCTGTATTTCCATTTGCATATGAAGTTGGCAACTAAGATGTAGTGACTTGTGACTCCTCCCTCATCCTTGTGTTGTTTCGTAAATAATCCCACATTTGGTACTGCAAAAGTTGCTCAGAATAGCTAATCCCACGTGACCCCTTTACCTACATATGAGGGATTATTTTGTCCTAGGGGTGGGACAGTTAAACCGGGGATAACTCTTTTGCATGTGAATGACTAAAATGCCTTTGCCTGGCTTACACATTCGGGGGTATCTTATCTGCCTAATCCAAACCGAAATCAAACATAGCCGGTGTAAAGTGGTGACTGTGCTCCTTTTTTTGGCACCTTTCTAATATATTTACTTGTCAAAAAAAAAAAAGGGAAGAAGAAAGAAATGGGCCGGAGTCTTTAGTGATTTGTTTTTGGTGATGCATCTAGGAGCACAACAGGAGAATCTTTAATGGAGGTGTAGTTTTTATTTTGGAGTCGAAACATTTGATATTGAGCCCTTTTTTGGATTACTATTGTGTTATGTCTTGATATTTTGGAAATTTCCTGTGTCGGCATGTTCGTATCATGCGTAGCTTATGGGCAATAACATGATCTTTACTGGTTTAGATAGTCTAGTTCCTTGAGTTGTTGGAGCTTCTGTATAATGGTGGCCCTAATTTTGTAGGCATCTCTTTTGAAAATGAGACTTTAAACAGTATGGTTTCAAAGCTTGGTCATATATGGCAATAGTGGACCAGAGTGATGGTCTCTATATTCATTTTAGCAGGGGAATTAGACAACGCATTTGACATCAAAGTTTCTTTGAATCTATTTTATCTGTACAGAAATGAAAATTCTCTTTGCATGTTAGCTGAATGTCTTTTCTTTCTAGTACAATAAAGCTTGGTTGCAAAACCAAAATGCTGATATTCATAAAAATAAACTTTTCATAAAAAACTGAAAACTGCTCGTAAAATGTTTGGGATGGTTATTATTATTATTATTTTGAATTTATTGTCGACAGCAATATAGTCTAAAAAGAACAAAAGGTTATTATTCTTTTAGCCTTATTGTTGAGTTTTTAGAACCCAAAAGCACATGCATAAAAAATTCTCGAATTTCTTTGAGAATAAGTAGATAAGGAGAAGAGGTGAACCAATATCAGAATAACTGGAAGATCTTTTGGAATATTAGTTTCTAATTGCTATGACCTTTATTTTGAATTGTTTTACTTGTGTTAAAATGTTGTTAAAATGTTGAGTTCATATGACAACGTTATATTTTGTCTATGATTATTTTATAGTACAAAAGAATATCAGCTTTGAAACTGTTCTAAGTGTGCTTTTGCTGTAATAGCGCTGTTGGAAATTATTTTGATATGCATTAATAAATCTTCTTCTGTGCTTCAAGTGTTCACCTGTCTTTCAAAGTTTTTTTTGCTATTTCCATTGCATTTGTGGCATGTTTACTAGATATTCCTTTTTCGGAGTCTTTTTAAATGTCGTGCTGCAACAAAATTTTGATCCTTGTGCATGATATTGCATTAGAAAGCATTGCAATTTTAGGCTATTTACCTTTGTGGAGATGTTTTTCTTCTTATTTTTGTGTCGATTTTTAATTAAGAATTTGGATTATCTTCTTTATTTTTATTTTGTATATTCTTTTCAATGATGACCAAAATTCTTTCAAACCTGATAGTCTCTTGTACAAACTTTATGAGAAAACAGGATTTTATAACAATGGAAAAAGGAAATGACAATTGCAATTTCATTTTTAACATACGGTTCCCACCATACTTATAAAAGTAGCATGTGCAACCCTCTTCAAATTCTTTTGTCGACAGAATGTTCATTTTTATGGATGTTGTACCAGTCTCAGTTACCATCCTTGTGCTATGTCTTGATAGTCTTTTTTTTTAATCTTCTTTCCAAGAGGATGAAATGATGAAGAAGCTGCGCATCTTTCGATTTGTCCTTTGAACTTTTTTTTGATAAATAATTTATCCTTTGAACTTTTCATCCTTGAGATCCCACTTATCTGCTAACTGGGGGTTGAAAAGTTGCATGGCCCATGGTTAGCCAAATTCTCCCCATGATTATTCTTAGATGGATGACGGTGGCATGAATATGCAAGTGGTTATTGGATTAGGAGTTGTTTCTGGATTTTATTTTTTGTTTTGTGGAGATGCATTTTCTTTCTGTGTTTTCTTACTTGTAGAGGATGCCTCATCCTTGCCTCTTTTTTGATCTATTCAATAAATTCTGTTTTTGCTGATCAAAAAAAAAAAAAAAAAAGTTTTGTCATTTGAATTCGGAGGTGGTTGATTGGTTTTGAATGGTATAATTTCTTCTTTTCCTGATGTTTATTGTTTTTTACTGTCCGAGGTGCATTCTTTACAGAAAGCTGTGTAGGGTACAAGCTTCAGTTCACAAGTCAAGCTCACTTATAAATGGTGTAGAATTCAATTTATTTGATGAGCTTGCTAAGGCTTGGTTTGGCTTAGTAAGCCATGATTGCTTTGATGGTTTTATTTATATATTTAAGTCTTTATGTGGAATTTTATTTGTACCATTTAAGTAGGAAAAGATTGATGCTACTTTTTGCAGTGAAGCATTGTTGGAGGATAATTTAAGAGCAACCCACCACTTGCCTTGATGAGTTTGGATCATTGAATATTAAGCACGCTGAGTCAGTTTATTATGCTAACTTGTGCTAGATGAAGGTGAAGGTTCCCACTTCATCTAGACTGTAAATGAGATGAAGCCGGCCAAGTACAAGGAGGTTGAGCTTGGTTCAGTAGCATAGGAGCTAGGCTCAATCTCAACTTAGACTTGTTTTGACAAGTAAAATTCATACAAAGCCGGTTTTTGGAGATAAGCCACTACTAATTCGATATTTCCTGGAGACGTTTCTTTGATTGACTAGAGTGCAGTTTTTGATTCTCTCTTCTCTTCTTCTTCTTCTTCTTTTTTTTTTTTTTTTTTTTTTCACTTTTTATTTATTTTCTTACAAGATGTAGTTAAGAAGTGTAGCTTTTCTCTGCTTCTCTTTCTTTGGCTTCTTGCTTTGCACTTCAACTTTTCAATGAGAATCTTGAGGGTCCATTTGATTAAGTAAAAAATATGATGGAAAACAAAAGTGATAGATAGTGAAGTGAAAGAAAAGGTGAAAGGAAAATTTATTTTCTCATTTGCATTTGGTTTAATTTTTTGTGAGAAAGTTACAATAGTTGGCTACTTTAATGAGAGAAAAAAGTGACTGTATTTTTTTGTAAGAATCTAGAAGCAAAGTTGCCATTCTGGTGTGGGTTGTATAAGATATTTAACTTTGTTGTATTTTCCACCCTTCTCCTGCTAAACAAATACATGAAATTAAATAGTTGAATTTTTGTTCTCTTTCCCCATCTTCATCCTGTTCAAACTCAGTCTGAGTGATTGTTGTTTCTTCAGCAGTCACTTGCTTTGCTGACATCAACTGTTCGTTTGAAATTATTTTGCAGTTGTATCCTCCTAATGATTGGCTAGTGGGGTCATCCTTGCCCCCTAAATTCCGCCCAACCATTATTGAATCAACACTCAATGAGCTTACCCCAAACAATGTTAGGTGAGTTCATTGCTGCTCCGAGAAGCTCTAACTTACTATATTACGGATACATATGTTATGATTGACACTTCCTTCCCTTTATATATTTGTTTTGTCCAGGACGTACACTTAGTATCGATGATGCAAAATGTCCTTAATTTTGGCATTAGTAAACAGGCTAATGAAGTATCTGTTCAAAAACATGCTAATGAAGCATTTAGACTTCAGTTTACACAGAGCATACAAGATCACTCTGTGCATGCCTGCAATACTTGTTATACATTGCATGTTTGTTTTAGTTATTATTAGAGAGGTCCATTACATGCTATGAACAAATAACAGAGACGGGAGTTCGCAGCTCAGATAAATAAATGATTGCATGTTGTTCTTATATACCTACTTTATTGAAAAGACACATGGAAAATGCTTCATCTTCAGTTGGATCAGAAACTATCCAGAGAGTAACGTGACTAATAAAGTTTCTGATAGAATTGTTGTCTTTGCGAGTTAAATATCGTAAGTGTCAATATAATCAATAATAAGACAATTTGCATGTCGCTGTGCATACAGGATCCAAATGCCATTGTTTCAAGTATACTCATAACATGTGGTTTGGCTAGCATAATATGAAAGCATGTTTAAGGTGAATGTTCATTTATTTCATCTAGAAATTTAGGATGCTAGGAACTATCCAGAAAGGATGGGAAAACTGAAATTTAGGCAATCAACAATGTCTTGCCTTGCTACTTGAAGGTTTGATTTCAGTAGAATATTCAAAAACTTGATTAACGTCTGCTAATTTGTCATTGGATTTTACAGTAATTATGGGTATTGTGAGTGCTCAATTCATCTTTCCCTCCTCTCCGTTTAGTACATAGCTAGTGTATTTACTGGTAAAACTTCATTAGTACACTTGCCCAAATGGAAGGTAATGATATTGAGGACATTTCTTTCACTTGGCAATTTTGATGTTGAATAGATGTTTAGACAATAATGAATACTTGTTGACTATGCTCTTATGTCCATTCTTGCCCAACAATTGTTGGGACACTTGCAAAAGTGTTCACCTTTATTGACTCAAGTACGTGCAGTAGTCCAAGGGCATTACTCCTCCTTGTCAAAGAATTTTTATATGGTTATTATTTTAGGTTAAGTATGCTATATAAGTGAATTCACTTTCATTATTGTACATCACATTCCATCCCACATCGTCTAGGTAGGAGAAGTTCCTGGGCTATATAAATGAGTTCATATTCCTTCCAAGTAACAACATGCTTTAAACCCTTGAGGGCCTAGCTCAAAGTGAACAATTGTTATGATTTGAGATGGGTGTTATAGTAGCAGAAGCTGTTAGAATATTTCCTTATTTAGATTAGATTGTGATTGTGATTGATTGATTGTGATTCCTTAATCAGTCAGTCAATCAATCAATATAAAAGGTGATTCCTTAATCATTGCCTTAGGGCTTCCTTTTGTAATAGTTGATTGATTAATATAAAAGGTGATGATTTCATAATCATCACTCAAGCTTTGTATTCTCTTAAATTATATGGTAGCCAAAACCCTAAAAACCGTCACTCACACAGCCGCTACCACCAACTAGCCATCACCTATCACCACCCATTCTGTATCGTTGGTCCCTGAGTCTCTGTCGGAACCAACCAAGGTCCCATATAGCTGTTTCGACTTCAGCCGAATGCCCCTCTGGCCTAGTTGACCCTCGTGAGGGTTGTCCTAGCCTCTCTTTATGTATTTTGGCTCCTGTAGATGAGTGTTTGTGGGTTGCCCATCTTTTGTTGCCTCTGAGTCTCTGTGGGAACCAGCCAAGGTCCCACAGAGCTGTTTCGACTTCAGCCGAAGGCTCCTCTGGCCTAGTCGACCCTTGTGAGGGTTGTCCTAGCCTCTCTTTATGTATTTCGGCTCCTGTGGATGAGTGTTTGTGGGTTGCCCATCTTCTGTTGCCTCAAGTTTCTTTCCCTCTACCTATGTTACACGGATTCTTTGGAATTTCGAAGGTACCTGTGTCGAGACAACACGGGTACGGGTGCGGGATACGGCTTCTTAGAAACGGATACGGCAGAAGAATCGAAAGAGAAGAGAGCAAGGGGAGAACCTGGCTTTCGACTTCAATCGGTTGCAGATCATCGATCGATCTGCGAAGCTTGATCTGCGAAGTCGATGTACTGTGATTCGTCGTCTTCCCCTTTGATCTCGATCTCGGACTCTCTTCGTCGTCTTCCCCTTCCGTCGTCTCTGCGAAGTCATTGCTCTACCAACCAATTTTCTAGGTCTTCCCCTTCCGTCGTCTCTGCGAAGCTAACACAATTTTTATTTCTATAGGTCTTTGACTTTTCTTTTTAATATAATTTGAATTATATATAATATAAATTATATTAATATAATATTATTCATATTATATAATATTATTTATTCAAAAAAATATTATATAATATAATATATCATAAATAACATAACTTCTATGTCTAAAATTAAAATAATTTATTTTATCATATATAATATAATTTATTTTATGTCTAAAATAATGTTTATAATTTTTATTCATTATTTATTTGTTATTTTTTTTAATAAAATTTGTTATTCCTTAAACTTTTTAAACTCATCTTCATATAATAAATATATTTAAAAATAACTATTTAACGTATCTCCGTATCCGTATCCTAATTTGGATCCGTATCCACGTATTTTTAATTTTTAATTTTAAAGTGTCCGACCCTTAGATGCACACCCGTACCCGATATCCGCACCCGAGTCCGTGTAACGTAGATTACTGTTAGGAATCTCTCTCTCTCTCTCTTTTGATAAATACTATTAGGAATCTCTTTCTTTTGTTTCTTGATTGATTTGCCGGAAGAATTTAGCTTATGGGTTGATGTATAGTTTGGCCTTTTTCCCTCTTATGTAATTTTTGCCCGGGATTTCTCCTTGTGTCTCGTTCTGGATTTTATCTACCGGGAAGAGGAAAATTCTCCTTCATTATTCCTCCTTGAGATACAACATGAACAAAATAAAGTTGGTTGTCTTAAGGCTGGTCATGTTGAATTCTCAGACTATTTAATCTTGGATTAGAAAACTTAGGCTGTCATTGATTTAGTAGTATTGGAGGGCCAACATCAATCATTATATTCTCCTATGTGTTGGAGGGCTAACAAGAATTTGAATCAAATGGAAATTGATTGGATGGGATTTTGGTGTGCTGAGAAGTTGATGTATAAATGCATAGGAGGACTAGCTCCAACCTTCAAAATCACAATTGAAGAAATAATACCTATTGGGAGCAAATATCAATCATTTTATTCCTCCTTTGTGTCTGCTTAGCAAAATTATAGAAGAAATAATAATACATATTGGGAGCAACTAGAATGGAAAGAACCCTCCTTGTGTGACTTGACTGCTTAGCAAAATCATAGAAGAAAAAATACATATGAAAGCAAGTCAAATCCAAACAAAAGTATAAAGAAAACAATATATCCAATTTTTTATAGGAAAACTTTTGACTTGAAGGATAGCTAAGGGACAAGCTTGAAAGAAAAAATCTTCCATTGTATGAAAATTGTGAGTTTTCAATCAACTTTGTTTCCATCTATTAAAAAACTGAGATCTCAAGTGGAAGCAGACACCCAATCTATTAAAAAACTGAGATCTCAAGTGGAAGCAGACACCCAATCTCTAGGGATTTTCATGGCTCGAGCAGTGGCCAACGATTTTGCAAAGTCTAAGGTGGTTTTAACTTGGATTTTGGATGGGATTGGTCTTCAAGTCATCTCATTTATAAATACTCGTTCCATCCCCAACTGTTTGTCAATTTTCAGCATTCATGCCTTTTAGTAGGGTCAATAAATAATGCATTTTTTTCCCTACAAATTGAAAGAAAGAATAAATAAAAAAACATAGATGATTTTTTTGGGATGTTTGGAATAGTTAAAATGGACCAGCAATTTCGTATGGGAGGAGAATTAAACTAGTTGTAACCAAAATAAATTTGTCAAATAAGAGAAGCATCCATATTCGCTTGCACTATCAATAGATTAATATGCGTTTTACATCACTTTAATACATTTCAAGTTTGTTTTGGTGATTTCCTAGTCAATGGTGGATAATTTGTGGTGAATTCACAGAGTATCATGGATGCTTGATACTCTACCAACCATTCAGGAACAAACATCACCGATTTCTAGTGGTATAAGAAACACGCTAACAAGTTTTAGGATTCAACACCTCGGGCATATGAACTGGGTTAGGGTTGGGTTGTTTCTTTTTTTTTTTTTTTTCCCTTACTAATGGTGAATTGGTTGGCTACGGGGTCCTGTGGTTTTTGTCCATTTTGATTTTCAACAGGAAGAAGCAAAAAAGAAAAGAAAAAGGGAATCCTTTTGTGTGTCTAATTGATTATTATATTGATTGCAGAATTGATTGGCATAAAGCAAATTTGTACTGGTTTAATTGAATAAAATGAACAATTCATAATCTCTATCATGTTATGTTATCAATCCTAAGCAAATTCTTTTTCATTTTGAGGGCTAAATCTCCTCTAGACCTTTTTCAAGTGCCAAACAACATTTTAAGTGTGAAGCATTAGCACTTTATCTGAATCACTAGATCTTTAGCATTGTCAAATTAATTTTTTATTTGAAATGTTACTGCAATAGTCGTTTGACCAAAAGATGTGAAATAAAACCCTGTTTATAGATGAGGGCTTATTAGGGTTATATTTTAAGCCTGGCTAAGAAAGATTTATACAAGTCAACTAAAATTTGGGATATACGTAGATCATGGGATATACGTAGATTTTGATCCCTAGGAATGGCACTGGATAGTTACCAAAAAGCATGACATTTTGCATTTCAACTGCAGTAAACTTTCACCAGAGTAAATGTTCCCATAGAGTGGCTGCGATGATTTTTTCCACGGCGAAGCATGGTTGGTATTAAGGGCGATACATGTTAGATTAGCACAATGTAAGAATGGAGTGTCCGTGTCGTGTCCGTGTCCGTGCTACATTTTGCCTCTGTCAGATGGCGTGTTTTATGCCAAAGTTTGTGTTAAGAGTTGTTGGACTCCAGTTGCTGGTCTAGAGTGAGCAAGTGAGGATGTAGTTTAAGAAGTGTGTCCTTAATGCCTCTTTTTTTGTCTATGGAAGGAGAGGTATAGGACTTCATTTCAAGGAGTGAGGTGTTTGTGACCATGGAAGCATTTTTTTCCCTTCTTTTAAGCAATTTATTTGTGTGGCCTATAGGGGTTTGTTGCAATCATTGGACTTTTTTGGTCAATTCTAAAGATATTTTTTGTGTGTCATTTTTGCTTCTCTGCATGTACTCCGGTTTGCACCCTGTTGAAGCTCTTTTGGATTTTTCTTATTTACAAAACTATGTATATTTTTTGTTGGCTCTTCATGAGACTCATTGCCTTTTACGATTTTCCATAAAAAATGATCTTCTTAAAGTTGTAGATTGCTGTTTATTCTTCCATCCTTGGTCCATGCAAGGTAATACGGGACATTGGGACGTATATCACCTAAGTATGCATCTCTAAAAGTTCCCAACATGGTTTATTCAACAGGGAATGATCTCACAAGGTTGGATCTTCCTGTTTAAATTAAACTACGTAAAAATGTTTTTACTTCTCTTGTCACCCTGTTCAAACTGCGTAAAAATGTTTTTACTACTCTTATCACTCCTTTCGTTTTTGAGAGACACAACTAGTTGTTTTCTGAAAGTCAACATTGTAGATCCATTATAATTTGAATTGAGATTTTTTGGCATGGCAGTAAATGCAGTAGTTTTGACTATTAAGTTTCATACATTGTCAGTCTTGTACTCTTGTTATGTTCTTTCGAGGCTGGCTATTATTTGGGATCAAATATTTATGCATCAAGTGGCATACCATGTCCATTGAAGGTATGCAAGGAACTAGTTATGTCCTAAGGCATAAACATTTTTTCATTAAAAGGAAGGCCATAAACATAAGATTAGTGCGAATGTTGCTGCTAACTATAACATGTGTTTTGATTCATTCCAATATAGGAAGTGAATGCTTGGTAATAATGTATAAACTTGTTTCTAGATGATAGAATTTCCTGATCATTATCTTTGTTAGTAATTGATGCATATCTACTTATTTTTCATTTTACGTTAGAATTGCAAGCTGGATTCATATGTTCGTTATTAATCTGTTACCCAATTATTTATTTTGCAGAAAGCAATCTGCAAGGACCCAACTGATTCAAAGGTTAGTATTGAACTACTCCTCTTCATGTATCATTCGTTAATGTGTTAATTTTTTTAGAACTTTTTTTTTTTGAGTCTATAATCTATATTTTCTTTCTGAAGGCACTAGGGGAAGAAAAGGAGATAAAATATTGAATTTTATTTAATATATATCTATATTTATTTATTTTCTAAAAAATGGAGAGTTGTTTCAACAATGACGTAATAGTCATATAAGCACTGTTGACTGGAAGTTGTTTTCTCAGACGTCAATAATATGAATCTTATGATTCCAACGTTTATTGTAATCCTTTTCCTACATCCTATGTTTGAGTTGTTAGTTGGATGATATGTGGTTGTACTCATTAATTGGGAGGGTCATGTCCTGTTGGAGTTCATGTTGCTGTAGTTGTGCAGACTGAAAGGCTAGCATTGTGTTTCATTCTTCAGGGAAAACAAATTTTTTTGCAATATGGTGTTTGTATTGGACATGAATGCCATTTTTCTTCTTCGTCTTCTTCTTTTATCAAGGTGGTTGTGTTCAACACCATTTTGTAATGGATATTGACATGCCATTGTATCCTTGATATGTGTTTCATGTTGCAGTATTTATCGCATTCTAACATCTCACGTACGTAGATGCCTAAACCTGAGGCCTAGGTTTAATTATAGACCAATAGGCATAGTCAAAATTTCATATGTGGTGGTGTAGTATGTTTGTTCCTTAGGATTGATTGACATTTGTCATAGATTGGATATATTGATGATTCTAGTTTCCTACAATCTATAATACACTATGCTGAATGTTTTCTTTTCTTCTGCTTTTCTTATATATCTGATGTAGGAAGTTCCACCGCTCGATGTACCAGAACTTTTGGCATTTTTAGTTAGGCAATCTGGGCCATTCTTGGATCAATTTGGTGTTAGAAGAGGTAAGCAATTCTCTTGAGTTTTGATTTTGATTTTATAATGAAGTGATCAATAATATTTTGAACTTTATATTGATAAAATAAAGGTATATATATATATTTATATATAGAAATACACATAGTTTAGTTCCTATTAATGGGGGTTCTAGGCACAGAGCTGACCTTTAATCATTATGTACAAAGTAGCTGCCTTGTATTCACACTCACTACTTCAAGGTTATTAGGCCTGAATTTAAAACCACTAAACCAATCGTCCCCTTTAAAGTACACCACTTCAGTCCCAATTAATGGAATATGTATATATGTTTGTCACGATAATTTGTATTGAGGATGATTGATTTAGTTTCATATATGTCATGTGACAAAATCTTTGCTTCACAACTTTAGATGGTCCTTTAGATAAGCTTTACTACACCAATTGAAACTAGTTTGCAATTCTTAGGCAGAAGTAAAATTCAGGACTGCAGCCTTATGTAATACAGATGCCTTACAATTGAAGTTATCAGAAATGTGCTACAAATTTAAACACCAGAACTACATTACAAAATGGTTTTTTTCTTTATCAATGTATGATTGTCTGCTTTTTGCTATATTCTAGAACTATCTGATGCTTTAAGAAAATTAACGATGTGGATTTGGTATATAGAAAGATTCAGGGGAATAACTGACCTGTTGGTTCCCCTTATTTAGATGGTTGGGTTATGTGAGTTCATAGGTATTAGATAAGCAGGCAACAAGTATCAAAACTTGAATTTTTTTATCTAGAATTGTCTTTGAGGGTCCGTTTGGGGTTTGCTAGACCTATTTGAAGGTGCTTATTTAGGTACACTGACAAAATCATGTGTTAGGCAAAGGTTGTTTAAAAAGTGCTACAATTGGGTCACATATAGAATTATAACTTTTGCCAGGGGCCAAGTTTTAAAGTTAATATACTACAATGCAAGTTTTTTTTTTTAATTTTTTTTTGTTGATAAATTCTTTTTTTGTTGTTGATAAATTCAATGCAAGTATCAGTGGGCCCAAAACAACCAATAAGCTAAGAGGCATGATTGGATGTTTTTCTGAAAAAAGCTAACTTTTTGTTTAATTTGAAGTAGATCCACTTTAACCAAATGCCACAAATGGAGTTATCTTGGTTCTAGTGTGGTTTGACTTGGAAAATTTTAAATTGTTCCAATTTTAAATTGTTCCACATGCTATTTGTAATATTTGGTTTATTTTTCAAGGAATAGTTCCATGGTTTATAGCATATAATCTCTATCACTTAATTATTGACAAAAATGTTAGGACAACTAACAAGCGTACCAACTAGACAAAATATTTGGTGAATCCCATACCAAGTGGTGGGACCTATGTACAAGCGCTCTGTTGGTATTTTTTTTTTTTAAAGTATTTCTAGCATTTTGGTATTATTGATAGTTCAGATGTTTCTTATACTCCAATGTACTGAACTCAGACTAATCATGGTTACTTGGCAACATGGTTCCTCTTGCGTATGGTTGTTCTTAGTGTACACACACACACACACATATATATATATATATATACATATATATTTTTTTCAATTTTAGAATAACTATGTCCTTTCTCATGGTCTCAATTCTCATTTTTTTTTTTTTTTTTTTTGTGGGTGTTTTTCTTCTGTCTTTGAGGCACCTATAACTTAGTTTCTGTTATTCCTTCTTGACAATATTTTTTGCCTTCGTTGCTACTCTTAAACCATCCTGTGCTCCTTCACCTCATATTGTCTATGCTTCATGCTACTTGTAGCTCTAGAGAAATGTAGCACCTCATATTGTCTATGCTTCGTGCTACTTGTAGCTTTAGAGAAATGTAGTCATTTCTTATTGTTGTGCCCCCCTCCTGTCTGTGTCTGTGTCTGTGTCTATATCCTCATTTTTACATTTGCCTTTTATTGTCATCCAACATTTTGTACGGTATAGCATATGCCATGCAGCCGTCTTATGGAGATTTTCCAGGGAATACCTCAAACACCTTGCGAAGGACCAATAGAAGTTGCGAAAACTTACGGAACTAGCACGGGACTCCCGGTTTGAAAACTAAGACAAAAAAGACACCTTTTTCACAATAAAGCTTGAAAATAGTCCATTGGGGGCCAAAATCGTGTAACAGTTACGAGAGGCCCAGGGAATACCTCAAACACCTTGGGAAGGACCAATGTAAGTTGTGGAAACTTATGGAACTGGCACGAGATTCCGGTTTGAAAACTTAGTCAAAAAATGCAATTTTTTCACACTTAAGGTTGAAAATAGGCCATCGGAGGCTAAAATCGTGTAACAGTCATGAGAAGGCCCGGGGAACACCTCAAAGGAACTAGCACGGGACTCCCGATTTGAAAAATAAGTCCAAAAAGGCAATTTTCTCAAACTTAATTGTGAAAATAGGCCATCGCGGGCCAAAATCGTGTAACAGTCACGACAAGGCCCAAGGAACACATCAAACAACTCGGGAGGCACCAATGTAAGTTGTGGAAACTTATGGAACTAGCACGAGACTTTCGGTTTGAAAACTAAGTCGAAAAAGACACTTTTGTCATACTTAAGCTTGAAAATAGGCCATCGGGTGCCAAAATCGTGTAACAGTCATGAGAAGGCCCATTGAACGCCTTGGACACCTTGGGAGGGACCAATGTAAGTTGTGAAAACTTACAGAACTAGCACGGGACTTCCGGTTTGAAAACAATGCAGCAATCACGAGAATGTCCGAGGAATACCTCAAACACCACAGGAGAGACCATTGTAAGTTGTGGAAACTTACGGAACTTCAACGGGACTCCCGACTTGAAAACGAAGCCAAAAAAAGCACTTTTTTTCACACTTAATCTTGAAAATAGGCCACCGAGGGCCAAAATTGTGTAAAAGTCACGAGAAGGCCCGGGGAACACCTCACACCTCGAGAGCGACCAATGTAAGTTGTGGGAACTCACCGAACTAGCATGGGGCTTCCGGTTTGAAAACTATGTCGGAAAAGTCACTTTTTTCACACTTAAGCTTAAAAATAGGACATGGAGAGCCAAAATCGTGTAACAGTCACGGGAAGGCCCAAGAAACGCATCAAACACCTCGGGAAGGACCAATAGAAGTTGTGGAAACTTACGGAACTAGCACGGGACTTCCGGTTTGAAATCTAAGTAAAAAAAATGCATTTTTTTTCACACTTAGGCTTGAAAATAGACCATCAGTGGCCAAATTCGTGTAACAGTCACGAGAAGGCCCAAGCAACACCTCAAACACCTCGGGGGGGACCAATGCAGGTTGTGAAAATTTACGGAACTTGCACGGGACTCCTCGTTTCAAAACTAAGTCAAAAATTATGTTTTTTTCACACTTAATCTTGAAAATAGGCCATAAGGGGCCAAAATTGTGTAACAGTCACGAGAACCCTAGCGAAACCCCTCAAACACCTCAAGAGGGACGAATATAAGTGGTAGAAATTTACAGAACCAGCACGGGAGTCCCGGTTTGAAAACTAAGTGGAAAAATACACTTTTTTCAAACTTAAGTTCGAAAATAGGCCATCAGGGGGCCAAAATCGCGTAACGGTCACGAGAAGGCGTGGGGAACACGTCAAACACCTCGGTAGGGACCAATGTAAGTTGTGCAAACTTACGGAACTAGTACAGGACTCCCGGTTTGAAAACTAAGTCAAAAAATGCATTTTTTTCACACTTAAGGTTAAAAATAAGCCATCGGGGGCCAAAATCGTGTAGCATTCAGTAGAACACGCGGGGAACACCTTGGGAGGGATCAATGTATGTTATTGAAACTTACAGAACTAGCACGGGACTGCCGGCTTGAAAACTAAGCCGAAAAGGGCACGTTTCTCACACTTAAGCTTGAAAATTGGCCATCAGGGGGCCAAAATCGTGTAATAGTCACGAGAAGGCCCATGGAACACATCAAACAACTTGGGAGGGACCAATGTATGTTGTGGAAACTTACGGAACTAGCACGGGACTTCCGGTTTGAAAACTAATTTGAAAAAGACATTTTTATACAAAATAGGCCATCGGTGACCAAAATCGTGTAACAGTCACGAGTAGGCCCGTGGAACTCCTCAAACACCTCGGGAGGAACCGATGTAAGTTGAGAAAACTTACGGAACTAGTACGAGACTCCTGGTTTGAAAACTATATCAAAAAATGCACTTTTTTCACATTTAAACTTGTAAATAGGCCATCGGGGGCCAAAAACGGGTAACTATCACGAGAAAGCCTGGGGAATACCGCAAACACCTCGAGGTGGACTAATGCAAGTTGTAAAAACTTACGGAACTTGCACGGGACTCCTGATTTGAAAATTAAGTCAAAAAATGCACTGTTTCCCACTTAATCATGAAAATAGGCCATTAGGCGCCAAAGTTGTGTAACAATCACGAGAAAGCCCAGAGAATACCTTGAACACCTCCAGGGGGATCAATGTAAGTTGTGAAAACTTACAAAACTAGCATAGGACTACCGGTTTGAAAACTAAGCCGAAAAAGGCACTTTTTTCACACTTAAGCTTGAAAATAGGCATCGGGGGCCAAAATCGTGTAACAGTCACGAGATGGCCCAGGGAACACATCAAACACCTTAGGACGAACCAATGTAAGTTGTGGAAATTTACGGAGCTAGCACGACACTTCCGGTTTGAAAACTAAGTCGAAAAAGTCACTTTTTTCACACTTAAGCTTGAAAATAGGCCATCGGGGGCCAAAATCGTATAACAGGCGCGAAACTTTTCGGGGAACACCTCAAACACCTCTTGAGGGACCAATGTAAGTTGTGGAAAGTTACATAACAAGCATGGGACTCCCAGTTTGAAAACTAAGTCAAAAAATGCATGTTTTTCACTTAAAGCTTGAAAATAGGCCATCGGGGGCCAAATTTTTGCAACAGTCACGAGAAGGCCCGGGGAACACCTCAGACGCCTCGAGAGGGACTAATGTAAGTTTTGAAAACTTACAGAACAGGTGCAGGACTCCCGGTTTGAAAACTGAGTCGAAAAAGACACTTTTTTTCACACTTAACCTTAAAAATAGGCCCACGGGGAACGAAATCGATTAACAGTCAGGAGAAGTCCCGGGGAACACCTCAAACACCTCGGGAGGGACCAATGTAAGTTGTGGAAACTTATGAAACTGCCACGGGACTCCCCGATTTGAAAACTAAACGAAAACAAGCACTTTTTTCACACTTGAGGTTGAAAATAGGCCATCGATGGCCAAAATCGACTAACAGTCACGAGAAGGCTCGGGGAACAACTCAAACACCTCGGAGGGACCAATATAAGTTTTGGAAACTTACGGAATTACCCCGGAACTTCCGGTTTGAAAACTAAATCCATAAAGCCACTTTTCTCTCATTTAAGTTTGAAAATTGGCCATCAGGGGCCAACATCATGTAACAGTCATGAGAAGGCACAGGAAACACATCAAACACCTCGGAAGGGACCAATATAAGTTGTGGAAACTTACGAAACTAGCACGGGACTCCCGGTTTCAAAACTAAGTCAAAAGATGCATTTTTTTCACACTTAAGCTTGAAAATAGGCCATCGGGAGCCAAAATCATGTAACAGTCTCGAGTAGGTGTGGAGAACACCTCAAATACCTCAAGAGGGACCAATGTAAGTTGTGGAAACTTACAGAACTAGCACGGGACTCCCGGTTTGAAAACTAAGACAAAAAAGACACCTTTTTCACACTTAAGCTTGAAAATAGTCCATTAGGGGCCAAAATCGTGTGACAGTCACGAGAAGGCTCAGGGAATACCTGAAACACCTTGGGAAGGACCAATGTAAGTTGTGGAAACTTATGGAACTGGCACGAGATTCCGGTTTGAAAACTAAGTCAAAAAATGCAATTTTTTCACACTTAAGGTTGAAAATAGGCCATCGGAGGCTAAAATCGTGTAACAGTCACGACAAGGCCCAAGGAACACATCAAACAACTCGGGAGGCACCAATGTAAGTTGTGGAAACTTATGGAACTAGCACGAGACTTCCGGTTTGAAAACTAAGTCGAGAAAGACACTTTTTTCGTACTTAAGTTTGAAAATAGGCCATCGGGTGCCAAAATCGTGTAACAGTCACAAGAAGACCCAATGAACGCCTTGAACACCTTGGGAGGGACCAATGTAAGTTGTGCAAACTTACAGAACTAGCCCGGGACTTCCGGTTTGAAAACAATGCAGCAATCACGAGAATGTCCGAGGAATACCTCAAACACCTCAGGAGAGACCATTGTAAGTTGTGGAAACTTACGGAATTTCAACGGGACTCCCGACTTGAAAACGAAGCCAAAAAATGAACTTTTTTTCACACTTAATCCTGAAAATAGGCTATCGAGGGCCAAAATTGTGTAACAGTCACGAGAAGGCCCGCGGAACACCTCACACCTCGAGAGCGACCAATGTAAGTTGTGGGAACTCACCGAACTAGCATGGGGCTCCCGGTTTGAAAACTATGTCGGAAAAGTCACTTTTTTCACACGTAAGCTTAAAAATAGGACATGGGGAGCCAAAATCGTGTAACAGTCACGGGAAGGCTTAGGAAACGCATCAAACACCTCGGGAAGGACCAATAGAAGTTGTGGAAACTTTCGGAACTAGCACGGGACTTCCGGTTTGAAATCTAAGTCAAAAAAATGCATTTTTTTTCACACTTAGGCTTGAAAATAGACCATCAATAGCCAAATTCGTGTAACAGTCACGAGAAGACCCAAGCAACACCTCAAACACCTCGGGGGGGACCAATGCAGGTTGTGAAAATTTACGGAACTTGCACGGGACTCGCCGTTTCAAAACGAAGTCAAAAATTGCGCTTTTTTCACACTTAATCTTGAAAATAGGCCATCAGGATCCAAAATTGTGTAACAGTCACGAGAACCCTAGCGAAACCCCTCAAACACCTCAAGAGGGACGAATATAAGTGGTAGAAATTTACAGAACCAGCACGGGAGTCCCTGTTTGAAAACTAAGTGGAAAAAGCCACTTTTTTCAAACTTAAGTTCGAAAATAGGCCATCAGGGGGCCAAAATCGCGTAACGGTCACGAGAAGGTGTGTGGAACACGTCAAACACCTCGGTAGGGACCAATGTAAGTTGTGCAAACTTAAGAAACTGGCACAGGACTCCCGGTTTGAAAACTAAGTCAAAAAATGCACTTTTTTCACACTTAAGGTTAAAAATAAGCCATCGGGGGCCAAAATCGTGTAGCATTCAGTAGAACACGCGGGGAACACCTTGGGAGGGATCAATGTATGTTATTGAAACTTACAGAACTAGCACGGGACTGCCGGCTTGAAAATTAAGCCGAAAAAGGCACGTTTCTCACACTTAAGCTTGAAAATTGGCCATTAGGGGGCCAAAATCGTGTAATAGTCACGAGAAGGCCCATGGAACACGTCAAACAACTTGGGAGGGACCAATGTAAGTTGTGGAAACTTACGGAACTAGCACGGGACTTCCGGTTTGAAAACTAATTTGAAAAAGACATTTTTCTCACACTTAAGCTACAAAATAGGCCATTGGGGACCAAAATCGTGTAACAGTCACGAGTAGGCTCGTGGAACACCTCAAACACCTCGGGAGGGACCGATGTAAGTTGAGAAAACTTACGGAACTAGTACGGGACTCCTGGTTTGAAAACTATATCAAAAAATGCACTTTTTTTCACATTTAAGCTTGTAAATAGGCCATCGGGGGCCAAAATCGAGTAACTATCACGAGAAGGCCGGGGAACACCGCAAAGACCTCGGGATGGACTAATGCAAGGTGTGAAAGCTTACGGAACTTGCACGGGACTCCTGGTTTGAAAATTAAGTCAAAAAATGCACTGTTTCCCACTTAATCATGAAAATAGGCCATTGGGCGCCAAAGTTGTGTAACAATCACGAGAAAGCCCAGAGAATACCTTGAACACCTCCAGGGGGACCAATGTACGTTGTGGAAACTTACAGAACTAGCACAGGACTACCGATTTGAAAACTAAGTCGAAAAAGGCACTTTTTTCACACTTAAGCTTGAAAATAGGCATCGGGGGCCAAAATTGTGTAACAGTCACGAGATGGCCCAGGGAACACATCAAACACCTTAGGACGAATCAATGTAAGTTGTGGAAATTTACGGAACTAGCACGACACTTCCGGTTTGAAAACTAAGTCGAAAAAGCCACTTTTTTCACACTTAAGCTTGAAAATAGGCCATCGGGGGCCAAAATCGTATAACAGGCGCGAGACTTTCCGGGGAACACCTTAAACACCTCTAGAGGGACCAATGTAAGTTGTGGAATGTTACAGAACAAGCATGGGACTCCTAGTTTGAAAACTAAGTCAAAAAAAGCATGTTTTTCACTTAAAACTTGAAAATAGGCCATCGGGGGCCAAATTTTTGTAACAGTCACGAGAAGGCCCGGGGAGCACCTCAGACGCCTCGAGAGGGACTAATGTAAGTTTTGGAAACTTACAGAACAGGCGCTGGACTCCCGGTTTGAAAACTGAGTCGAAAAAGACACTTTTTTTCACACTTAACCTTGAAAATAGGCCATCGGGGAACGAAATCGATTAACAGCCAGGAGAAGTCCCGGGGAACACCTCAAACACATCGGGAGAGACCAATGTAAGTTATGGAAACTTATGAAACTGCCACGGGACTCCCCGATTTGAAAACTAAACGAAAACAAGCACTTTTTTCACACTTAAGGTTGAAAATAGGCCATCGATGGCCAAAATCGACTAACAGTCACGAGAAGGCGTAGGGAACACGTCAAACACCTCGGTAGGGACCAATGTAAGTTGTGCAAACTTACGGTACTGGCACAGGACTCCCGGTTTGAAAACTAAGTCAAAAAATGCACTTTTTTCACACTTAAGGTTAAAAATAAGCCCAACACCTCAAACACCTCGGGAGGGACCAGTATAAGTTTTGGGAACTTACAGAATTACCCCGGAACTTCCGGTTTGAAAACTAAGTCCAAAAAGTCACTTTTCTCGCATTTAAGCTTGAAAATTGGCCATCAGGGGCCAACATCATGTAACAGTCATGAGAAGGCACAGGAAACACATCAAACACCTCAGAAGGGACCAATGTAAGTTGTGGAAATTTACGAAACTAGCACGGGACTCTTGGTTTCAAAACTAAGTCAAAAGATGCATTTTTTTCACACTTAAGCTTGAGAATAGGCCATCGGGAGCCAAAATCGTGTAACAGTCTCGAGTAGGTGTGGGGAACACCTCAAATACCTCAAGAGGGACCAATGTAAGTTGTGGAAACTTACAGAACTAGCACGGGACTCCCGGTTTGAAAACTAAGACAAAAAAGACACATTTTTCACACTTAAGCTTGGAAATAGTCCATTAGGGGCCAAAATCGTGTAACAGTCACGAGAAGGCCCAGGGAATACCTCAAACACCTTGGGAAGGACCAATGTAAGTTGTGGAAACTTATGGAACTGGCACGAGATTCCGGTTTGAAAACTAAGTCAAAAAATGCAATTTTTTCACACTTAAGTTTGAAAATAGGCCATCGGAGGCTAAAATCGTGTAACAGTCATGAGAAGGCCCGGGGAACACCTCAAAGGAACTAGCGTGGGACTCCCGATTTGAAAAATAAGTCCAAAATGGCAATTTTCTCAACCTTAATTGTGAAAATAGGCCATCGCGGGCCAAAATCGTGTAACAGTCACGACAAGGCCCAGGGAACACATCAAACAACTCGGGAGGCACCGATGTAAGTTGTGGAAACTTATGGAACTAGCACGAGACTTCCGGTTTGAAAACTAAGTCGAGAAAGACACTTTTTTCATACTTGAGCTTGAAAATATGCCATCGGGTGCCAAAATCGTGTAACAGTCACGAGAAGGCCCAATGAACGCCTTGAACACCTTGGGAGGGACCAATGTAAGTTGTGAAAACTTACAAAACTAGCACGGGACTTCCAGTTTGAAAACAATGTGGCAATCACGAGAATGTCCGAGGAATACCTCAAACACCTCAGGAGAGACCATTGTAAGTTGTGGAAACTTACGGAACTTCAACGGGACTCCCGACTTGAAAATGAAGCCAAAAAATGCACTTTTTTTCACACTTAATCCTGAAAGTAGGCTATCGAGGGCCAAAATTGTGTAACAGTCACGAGAAGGCCCGGGGAACACCTCACACCTCGAGAGCGACCAATGTAAGTTGTGGGAACTCACCGAACTAGCATGGGGCTCCCGGTTTGAAAACTATGTCGGAAAGTCACTTTTTTCACACTTAAGCTTAAAAATAGGACATCGGGAGCCAAAATCGTGTAACAGTCACGGGAAGGCCCAGGAAACGCATCAAACACCTCAGGAAGGACCAATAGAAGTTGTGGAAACTTACGGAACTAGCACGGGACTTCCGGTTTGAAATCTAAGTCAAAAAAATGCACTTTTTTTCACACTTAGGCTTGAAAATAGACCATCAGTGGCCAAATTCGTGTAACAGTCACGAGAAGGCCCAAGCAACACCTCAAACACCTCGGGGGGGACCAATGCAGGTTGTGAAAATTTACGGAACTTGCACGGGACTCCTCGTTTCAAAACTAAGTCAAAAATTGCACTTTTTTCACACTTAATCTTGAAAATAGGCCATCAGGGGCCAAAATTGTGTAACAGTCACGAGAACCCTAGCGAAACCCCTCAAACACCTCAAGAGGGACGAATATAAGTGGTAGAAATTTACAGAACTAGCACGGGAGTTCCGGTTTGAAAACTAAGTGGAAAAAGACACTTTTTTCAAACTTAAGTTCGAAAATAGGCCATCAGGGGGCCAAAATCGCGTAACGGTCACGAGAAGGCGTGGGGAACACGTCAAACACCTCGGTAGGGACCAATGTAAGTTGTGCAAACTTACGGAACTTGCACAGGACTCTCGGTTTGAAAACTAAGTCAAAAAATGCACTTTTTTCACACTTAAGGTTAAAAATAAGCCATCGGGGGCCAAAATCGTGTAGCATTCAGTAGAACACCCGGGGAACACCTTGGGAGGGATTAATTTATGTTATTGAAACTTACAGAACTAGCACGGGACTGCCGGTTTGAAAACTAAGCCGAAAAAGGCACGTTTCTCACACTTAAGCTTGGAAATTGGCCATCAGGGGGCCAAAATCGTGTAATAGTCACGAGAAGGCCCATGGAACACATCAAACAACTTGGGAGGGACCAATGTAAGTTGTGGAAACTTACGGAACTAGCACGGGACTTCCGGTTTGAAAACTAATTTGAAAAAGACATTTTTCTCACACTTAAGCTACAAAATAGGCCATCGGGGACCAAAATCGTGTAACAGTCACAAGTAGGCCCGTGGAACACCTCAAACACCTCGGGAGGGAGCGATGTAAGTTGAGAAAACTTACGGAACTAGTACGGGACTCCTGGTTTGAAAACTATATCAAAAAATGCACTTTTTTTCACATTTAAGCTTGTAAATAGGCCATCGGGGGCCAAAATCGGGTAGCTATCACGAGAAGGCCCGGGGAACACCGCAAACACCTCGGGATGGACTAATGCAAGTTGTGAAAACTTACGGAACTTGCACAGGACTCCTGGTTTGAAAATTAAGTCAAAAAATGCACTGTTTCCCACTTAATCATGAAAATAGGCCATTGGGCGCCAAAGTTGTGTAACAATCACGAGAAAGCCCAGAGAATACCTTGAACACCTCCAGGGGGACCAATGTACGTTGTGGAAACTTACAGAACTAGCACAGGACTACCGGTTTGAAAACTAAGTCGAAAAAGGCACTTTTTTCACACTTAAGCTTGAAAATAGGCATCGGGGGCCAAAATCGTGTAACAGTCACGAGATGGCCCGGGGAACACATCAAACACCTTAGGACGGACCAATGTAAGTTGTGGAAATTTACGGAACTAGAAAAACACTTCCGGTTTGAAAACTATGTCGAAAAAGCCATTTTTTTCACACTTAAGCTTGAAAATAGGCCATCGGGGGCCAAAATCGTATAACAGGCGCGAGACTTTCCGGGGAACACCTCAAACACCTCTAGAGGGACCAATGTAAGTTGTGGAAAGTTACAGAACAAGCATGGGACTCCCAGTTTGAAAACTAAGTCAACAAATGCATGTTTTTCACTTAAAGTTTGAAAATAGGCCATCGGGGGCCAAATTTTTGTAACAGTCACGAGAAGGCCCGGGGAACACCTCAGACGCCTCGAGAGGGACTAAAGTAAGTTTTGAAAACTTACAGAACAGGCGCAGGACTCCCTGTTTGAAAACTGAGTCGAAAAAGACACTTTTTTTCACACTTAACCTTGAAAATACGCCATCGGGGAACGAAATCGATTAATAGTCAGGAGAAGTCCCGGGGAACACCTCAAACACCTCGGGAGAGACCAATGTAAGTTGTGGAAACTTATGAAACTGCCACGGGACTCCCCGATTTGAAAACTAAACCAAAACAAGCACTTTTTTCACACTTAAGGTTGAAAATAGGCCATCGATGGCCAAAATCGATTAACAGTCACGAGAAGGGTCGGGGAACACCTCAAACACCTTGGGAGGGACCAATATAAGTTTTGGAAACTTACGGAATTACCCCGGAACTTCCGGTTTGAAAACTAAGTCCAAAAAGCCACTTTTCTCGCATTTAAGCTTGAAAATTGGCCATCAGGGGCCAACATCATGTAACAGTCATGAGAAGGCACAGGAAACACATCAAACACGTCGGAAGGGACCAATGTAAGTTGTGGAAATTTACGAAACAAGCACGGGACTCCCGGTTTCAAAACTAAGTCAAAAGATGCATTTTTTTCACACTTAAGCTTGAGAATAGGCCATCGGGAGCCAAAATCGTGTAACAGTCTCGAGTAGGTGTGGGGAACACCTCAAATACCTCAAGAGGGACCAATGTAAGTTGTGGAAACTTACAGAACTAGCACGGGACTCCCGGTTTGAAAACTAAGACAAAAAAGACACATTTTTCACACTTAAGCTTGGAAATAGTCCATTAGGGGCCAAAATCGTGTAACAGTCATGAGAAGGCCCAGGGAATACCTCAAACACCTTGGGAAGGACCAATGTAAGTTGTGGAAACTTATGGAACTGGCACGAGATTCCGGTTTGAAAACTAAGTCAATAAATGCAATTTTTTCACACTTAAGTTTGAACATAGGCCATCGGAGGCTAAAATCGTGTAACAGTTATGAGAAGGGAACACCTCAAAGGAATTAGCACGGGACTCCCGATTTGAAAAATAAATCCAAAAGGGCAATTTTCTTAACCTTAATTGCAGAATAGGCCATCACGGGCCAAAATCGTGTAACAGTCACGACAAGGCCCAAGGAACACATCAAACAACTCGGGAGGCACCAATGTAAGTTGTGGAAACTTATGGAACTAGCACGAGACTTCCGGTTTGAAAACTAATTCGAGAAAGACACTTTTTTCATACTTAAGCTTGAAAATAGGCCATCGGGTGCCAAAATCGTGTAACAGTCACGAGAAGGCCCAATGAACGCCTTGAACACCTTGGGAGGGACCAATGTAAGCTGTGAAAACTTACAGAACTAGCACGGGACTTCCAGTTTGAAAACAATGTAGCAATCACGAGAATGTTCGAGGAATACCTCAAACACCTCAGGAGAGACCATTGTAAGTTGTGGAAACTTACGGAACTTCAACGGGACTCCCGACTTGAAAACGAAGCCAAAAAATGCATTTTTTTTCACACTTAATCCTGAAAATAGGCCATCGAGGGCCAAAATTGTGTAACAGTCACGAGAAGGCCCGGGGAACACCTCACACCTCGAGAGCGACCAATGTAAGTTGTGGGAACTCACCGAACTAGCATGGGGCTCCCGGTTTGAATACTATGTCGGAAAAGTCACTTTTTTCACACTTAAGCTTAAAAATAGGACATCGGGAGCCAAAATCGTGTAACAGTCACGGGAAGGCCCAGGAAACGCATCAAACACCTCAGGAAGGACCAATAGAAGTTGTGGAAACTTACGGAACTAGCACGAGACTTCCGGTTTGAAATCTAAGTCAAAAAAATGCACTTTTTTTCACACTTAGGCTTGAAAATAGACCATCAGTGGCCAAATTCGTGTAACAGTCACGAAAAGGCCCAAGCAACACCTCAAACACCTCGGGGGGGACCAATGCAGGTTGTGAAAATTTACGGAACTTGCACGGGACTCCTCGTTTCAAAACCAAGTCAAAAATTGCACTTTTTTCACACTTAATCTTGAAAATAGGCCATCAGGGGCCAAAATTGTGTAACAGTCACGAGAACCCTAGCGAAACCCCTCAAACACCTCAAGAGGGACGAATATAAGTGGAAGAAATTTACAGAACTAGCACGGAAGTCCCGGTTTGAAAACTAAGTGGAAAAAGACACTTTTTTCAAACTTAAGTTCGAAAATAGGCCATCAGGGGGCCAAAATCGCGTAACGGTCACGAGAAGGCGTGGGGAACACATCAAACACCTCGGTAGGGACCAATGTAAGTTGTGCAAACTTACGGAACTGGCACAGGACTCCCGGTTTGAAAACTAGGTCCAAAAATACACTTTTTTCACACTTAATGTTAAAAATAAGCCATCGGGGGCCAAAATCGTGTAGCATTCAGTAGAACACCCGGGGAACACCTTGGGAGGGATCAATGTATGTTATTGAAACTTACAGAACTAGCACGGGACTGCCGGTTTGAAAACTAAGCCGAAAAAGGCACGTTTCTCACACTTAAGCTTGGAAATTGGCCATCATGGGGCCAAAATCGTGTAATAGTTACGAGAAGGCCCATGGAAGGGACCAATGTAAGTTGTGGAAACTTACGGAACTAGCACGGGACTTCCGGTTTGAAAACTAATTTGAAAAAGACATTTTTCTCACACTTAAGCTACAAAATAGGCCATCGGGGACCAAAATCGTGTAACAGTCACGAGTAGGCCCGTGGAACACCTCAAACACCTCGGGAGGGACCGATGTAAGTTGAGAAAAATTACGGAACTAGTACGGGACTCCTGGTTTGAAAACTATATCAAAAAATACACTTTTTTTCACATTTAAGCTTGTAAATAGGCCATCGGGGGCCAAAATCGGGTAGCTATCACGAGAAGGCCCGGGGAACACCGCAAACACCTCGGGATGGACTAATGCAAGTTGTGAAAACTTACGGAACTTGCACGGGACTCCTGGTTTGAAAATTAAGTCAAAAAATCCACTGTTTCCCACTTAATCATGAAAATAGGCCATTGGGCCCCAAAGTTGTGTAACAATCACGAGAAAGCCCAGAGAATACCTTGAACACCTCCAGGGGGACCAATGTACGTTGTGGAAACTTACAGAACTAGCACAGGACTACCGGTTTGAAAACTAAGTCGAAAAAGGCACTTTTTTCACACTTAAGCTTGAAAATAGGCATCGGGGGCCAAAATCGTGTAACAGTCACGAGATGGCCCGGGGAACACATCAAACACCTTAGGACGGACCAATGTAAGTTGTGGAAATTTACGGAACTAGCACGACACTTCTGGTTTGAAAACTAAGTCGAAAAAGCCACTTTTTTCACACTTAAGCTTGAAAATAGGCCATCGGGGGCCAAAATCGTATAACAGGCGCGAGACTTTCCGGGGAACACCTCAAACACCTCTAGAGGGCCCAATGTAAGTTGTGGAAAGTTACAGAACAAGCGTGGGACTCCCAGTTTGAAAACTAAGTCAAAAAATGCATGTTTTTCACTTAAAGCTTGAAAATAGGCCATCGGGGGCCAAATTTTTGTAACAGTCACGAGAAGGCCCGAGGAACACCTCAGACGCCTCGAGAGGGACTAAAGTAAGTTTTGAAAACTTACAGAACAGGCGCAGGACTCCTGGTTTGAAAACTAAGTCGAAAAAGACACTTTTTTTCACACTTAACCTTGAAAATAGGCCATCGGGGAGCGAAATCGATTAACAGTCAGGAGAAGTCCCGGGGAACACCTCAAACACCTCGGGAGAGACCAATGTAAGTTGTGGAAACTTATGAAACTGCCACGGGACTCCCCGATTTGAAAACTAAACCAAAACAAGCACTTTTTTCACACTTAAGGTTGAAAATAGGCCATCGATGGCCAAAATCGACTAACAGTCACGAGAAAGGTCGGGGAACACCTCAAACACCTCGGGAGGGACCAATATAAGTCTTGGAAACTTACGGAATTACCCCAGAACTTCCGGTTTGAAAACTAAGTCCAAAAAGCCACTTTTCTCGCATTTAAGCTTGAAAATTGGCCATCAGGGGCCAACATCATGTAACAGTCATGAGAAGGCACAGGAAACACATCAAACACCTCGGAAGGGACCAATGTAAGTTGTGGAAACTTACGAAACTAGCACGGGACTCCCGGTTTCAAAACTAAGTCAAAAGTTGCATTTTTTTCACACTTAAGCTTGAAAATAGGCCATCGGGAGCCAAAATCGTGTAACAGTCTCGAGTAGGTGTGGGGAACACCTCAAATACCTCAAGAGGGACCAATGTAAGTTGTGGAAACTTACAGAACTAGCACGGGACTCCCGGTTTGAAAACTAAGACAAAAAAGACACCTTTTTCACACTTAAGCTTGGAAATAGTCCATTAGGGGCCAAAATCGTGAGACAGTCACGAGAAGGCCCAGTGAATACCTCAAACACCTTGGGAAGGACCAATGTAAGTTGTGGAAACTTATGGAACTGGCACGAGATTCCGGTTTGAAAACTAAGTCAAAAAATGTAATTTTTTCACACTTAAGGTTGAAAATAGGCCATCGGAGGCTAAAATCGTGTAACAGTCATGAGAAGGCCCGGGGAACACCTCAAAGGAACTAGCACGGGACTCCCGATTTGAAAAATAAGTCCAAAAAGGCAATTTTCTCAAACTTAATTGTGAAAATAGGCCATCGCGGGCCAGAATCGTGTAACAGTCACGACAAGGCCCAAGGAACACATCAAACAACTCGGGAGGCACCAATGTAAGTTGTGGAAACTTATGGAACTAGCACGAGACTTCCGGTTTGAAAACTAAGTCGAGAAAGACAATTTTTTCATACTTAAGCTTGAAAATAGGCCATCGGGTGCCAAAATCGTGTAACAGTCACGAGAAGGCCCAATGAACGCCTTGAACACCAAGGAGGGACCAATGTAAGCTGTGAAAACTTACAGAACTAGCACGGGACTTCCAGTTTGAAAACAATGTAGCAATCACGAGAATGTCCGAGGAATACCTCAAACACCTCAGGAGAGACCATTGTAAGTTGTGGAAACTTACGGAACTTCAACGGCACTCCCGACTTGAAAACGAAGCCAAAAAATGCACTTTTTTCACACTTAATCCTGAAAATAGGCCATCGAGGGCCAAAATTGTGTAACAGTCACGAGAAGGCCCGGGGAACACCTCACACCTCGAGAGCGACCAATGTAAGTTGTGGGAACTCACCGAACTAGCATGGGGCTCCCGGTTTGAATACTATGTCGGAAAAGTCACTTTTTTCACACTTAAGCTTAAAAATAGGACATCGGGAGCCAAAATCGTGTAACAGTCACGGGAAGGCCCAGGAAACGCATCAAACACCTCAGGAAGGACCAATAGAAGTTGTGGAAACTTACGGAACTAGCACGAGACTTCCGGTTTGAAATCTAAATCAAAAAAATGCACTTTTTTTCACACTTAGGCTTGAAAATAGACCATCAGTGGCCAAATTCGTGTAACAGTCACGAAAAGGCCCAAGCAACACCTCAAACACCTCGGGAGGGACCAATGCAGGTTGTGAAAATTTACGGAACTTGCACGGGACTCCTCGTTTCAAAACCAAGTCAAAAATTGCACTTTTTTCACACTTAATCTTGAAAATAGGCCATCATGGGCCAAAATTGTGTAACAGTCACAAGAACCCTAGCGAAACCCCTCAAACACCTCAAGAGGGACGAATATAAGTGGTAGAAATTTACAGAACTAGCACGGGAGTCCCGGTTTGAAAACTAAGTGGAAAAAGACACTTTTTTCAAACTTAAGTTCGAAAATAGGCCATCAGGGGTCCAAAATCGCGTAACGGTCACGAGAAGGCGTGGGGAACATGTCAAACACCTCAGTAGGGACCAATGTAAGTTGTGCAAACTTACGGAACTGGCACAAGACTCCCGGTTTGAAAACTAAGTCAAAAAATGCACTTTTTTCACACTTAAGGTTAAAAATAAGCCATCGAGGGTCAAAATCGTGTAGCATTCAGTAGAACACGCAGGGAACACCTTGGGAGGGATCAATGTATGTTATTAAAACTTACAGAACTAGCACGGGACTGCCGGCTTGAAAACTAAGCCGAAAAAGGCACGTTTCTCACACTTAAGCTTGAAAATTGGCCATCCGGGGGCCAAAATCGTGTAATAGTCACGAAAAGGCCCATGGAACACATCAAACAACTTGGAAGGGACCAATGTAAGTTGTGGAAACTTACGGAACTAGCACGGGACTTCCGGTTTGAAAACTAATTTGAAAAAGACATTTTTCTCACACTTAAGCTACAAAATAGGCCTTCGGGGACCAAAATCGTGTAACAGTCACGAGTAGGCCCATGGAACACCTCAAACACCTCGGGAGGGACCGATGTAAGTTGAGAAAACTTACGGAACTAGTACGGGACTCCTGGTTTGAAAACTATATCAAAAAGTTCAATTTTTTCACATTTAAGCTTGTAAATAGGCCATCGGGGGCCAAAATCGTGTAACTATCACGAGAAGGCCCGGGGAACACCGCAAACACCTCGGGATGGACTAATGCAAGTTATGAAAGCTTACGGAACTTGCACGGGACTCCTAGTTTGAAAATTAAGTTAAAAAATGCACTGTTTCCCACTTAATCATGAAAATAGGCCATTGGGCGCCAAAGTTGTGTAACAATCACGAGAAAGCGCAGAGAATACCTTGAACACCTTCAGGGGGACCAATGTACGTTGTGGAAACTTACAGAACTAGCATAGGACTACCGGTTTGAAAACTAAGTCGAAAAAGGCACTTTTTTCACACTTAAGCTTGAAAATAGGCATCGGGGGCCAAAATCGTGTAACAGTCGCGAGATGGCCCGGGAAACACATCAAACACCTTAGGACGGACCAATGTAAGTTGTGGAAATTTACGGAACTAGCACGACACTTTCGGTTTGAAAACGAAGTCGAAAAAGCCAATTTTTTCACACTTAAGCTTGAAAATAGGCCATCGGGGGCCAAAATCGTATAACAGGTGCGAGACTTTCCGGGGAACACCTCAAACACCTCTAGAGGGATCAATGTAAATTGTGGAGAGTTACAGAACAAGCATGGGACTCCCAGTTTGAAAACTAAGTCAAAAAATGCATGTTTTCACTTAATGCTTGAAAATAGGCCATCAGGGGCCAAATTTTTTTAACAGTCACGAGAAGGCCCGGGGAACACCTAACACCTCTAGAGCGACCAATGTAAGTTGTGGGAACTCACCGAACTAGCATGGGGCTCCCGGTTTGAAAACTATGTTGGAAAAGTCACTTTTTTCACACTTAAGCTTAAAAATAGGACATCGGGAGTCAAAATCGTGTAACAGTCACGGGAAGGCCCAGGAAACGCATCAAACACCTCGGGAAGGACCAATAGAAGTTGTGGAAACTTACGGAACTAGCACGGGATTTCCGGTTTGAAATCCAAGTCAAAAAATGCACTTTTTTTCACACTTAGGCTTGAAAATAGACCATCAGTGGCCAAATTCGTGTAACAGTCACGAGAAGGCCCAAGCAACACCTCAAACACCTCGGGGGGGACCAATGCAGGTTGTGAAAATTTACAGAACTTGCACGGGACTCGCCGTTTCAAAACGAAGTCAAAAATTGCACTTTTTTCACACTTAATCTTGAAAATAGGCCATCAGGGGCCAAAATTGTGTAACAGTCACGAGAACCCTATCGAAACCCCTCAAACACCTCGAGAGGGACCAATGTAAGTTGTGAAAGCTTACGGAACTAGCACAGGACTCCCGGCTTGAAAACTAAGTCAAAAAATGCACTTTTCAAACACTTAGGCTTGAAAATAGGCTATCAGGAGCTAAAACCGTGTAACAGTCACGAGAACCCCCGCGGAACACCCCAAATATCTCGAGATGGACCAATGTAAGTTTTGGAAACTTACAGAACTAGCACGGGAGTCCCGTTTTGAAAACTAAGTCAAAAAAGGCACTTTTTCACACTTAAGCTAGAAAATAGGCCATCGGGGCCAATATCGTGTAACAGTTAGGTGAAGGCCTGGGGAACACGTCAAACACCTCGGGAGGGACCAATGTAAGTTGTTGAAACTTACGGAACTAGCACGGGACTCCCGGTTTGTAAACTAAGTCAAAAAATACACTTTTCTCACACCTATGGTTGAAAGTAGGCTATCGGGGGCAAAAAACGTGTAACAGTCACGAGAAGGCCCGTGGAACACCTCAAACAGCTCGGAAGGGACCAATGTAAGTTGTGAAAACTTACGAAAGTAGCACGGGGCTCCCGGTTTGAAATCTAAGTCCAAAAAGGCACATCTCTTTACTTCCGGTTTCAAGACTATGTCGAAAAAGACACTTTCTCCACACTTCAGCTTGAAAATAGGCCATCGGTGTCCAAAATCCTGTTGTAACAATCACGAGAAGGCCCCTGGAACAACTCAAACACCTCGGGAGGGACCAATGTAAGTTGTGGAAACTTACGGAACTTGCACGGGACTCCCAATTTGAAAACTATGTCAATAAATGTACTTTTTTCACACTTAAGCTTGAAAATAGGCCATTGGGGGCCAAAATCTTGTAACAGTCCCGAGAAGGCCCGGGGAACACCTTAAACACCTCAGGAGGGAACAATGCAAGTTGTGGAAACTTACAGAATTAGTACGGGACTCCCGGTTTGAAAACTAAGTTGAAAAAGGAACTTTTCGAGAGAGACCAATGTAAGTTTTGGGAACTTGTCGAACTGGCACGGGACTCCCGGTTTGAAAACTAAGTCAAAAAAGGCACTTTTATCACACTTAAGCTTCAAAATAAGCCATCAGAGCCAAAATCGTGTAACAGTGATGAGAAGGCCTGGAGAACACCTCCAACACCTCGGGAGGGACTATTGTAAGTTGTGAAAACTTACGGAACTGGCACGGGACTCCCGATTTCAAAACTAAGTCAAAACATGCACGTTTCTAATAGTTAAAAAATGCACGAGATTCCGGTTTGAAAACTAAGTCAAAAAATGCACTTTTTTCACACTTAAGGTTGAAAATAGGACATCGGAGGCCAAAATCGTGTAACAGTCAAGAGAAGGCCTGGGGAACACCTCAAAAAATAAACATCAGGAGTGACCAATGTAAGTTGTGAAAACTTACGGAACTAGCACGAGACTTCCGATTTGAAAACTAAATCCAAAAAGGCAATTTTCTCACACTTAAGCTTCAAAATAGGCCATCAGGGGCTAAAATCGTGTAACAGTCGCGAAAAGGCCCAGGGAACACAACAAACAACTCGGGAGGCACCAATGTAAGTTGTGAAAACTTACGGAACTAGCACGAGACTTCTGGTTTGAAAACTAAGTCGAGAAAGGCACTTTTTTCACACTTAAGCTTGAAAATAGGTCATCGGGTGCCAAAATCGTGAAACAATCACGGGAAGGCCCAAAGAACACCTTGAACACCTCGGGAGGGACCAATGTAATTTGTGAAAACTTATACAACTAGCACGGGACTCCCGGTTTGAAAACAATGTAAAAAAATGCACTTTTTCACACTTAAGCCTGTAAATAGGTTATCGGTGGCCAAAATCGTGTAGCAGTAACGAGAATCTCCGGGGAACACCTCAAACACCTCAAGAGTGACCAATGTAAGTTGTGGAAACTTACAGAACTTCAACGGGACTCCCGGTTTGAAAATTAAGTCAAAAAATCAACTTTTTCCACACTTAATCGTGAAAATAGGCCATTGGGGGCCAAAGTATTGTAACAGTCGTGAGAAGGCCGGGGGAACAACTCAAACACCTCGAGAACGACCAATGTAAGTTGTGGCAACTTACCGAACTTGCACGAGACTCCCAGTTTGAAAACTATGTCGAAAAAGTTGCTTTTCTCACACTTAAGCTTAAAAATAGGATATTGGGGGTCAAAATCGTGTATTTTCGACATAGTTTTTAAATCGGGAGTCCCGTGCCTTTTCGTTAAGTTTTCACAACTCAAATTGGTCCCTCCTAAGATGTTCGAGGTGTTCCCCGGGCCTTCTCGTGATTGTTACACGAGGAGGCTCCTTGTGTCCTGCATCGGCTGATAGTTGTATGGAGGGTTCATCAGTTGTCACCATGAAGAGGAACATTATGCAAGTTGGGCTGAAAGCATTCGATGTGGTTGTTGACGAGGTTGATCGCAAGAAGATGTGGGTCGCGAAAAAGGGTAGATCTCTGCAAAGATCCCTGATGTTGGGATTTGAAGTTCCTTTGTTGGCTCAAAAGAAGCTTCTTAATTCCTGAAGAGAGGTCTTTTGGGCAGTCTCAACCTCTCAGAGGGCGCATAGGCTTTTGGAGGTCTAGAGACTGGTGAATAGGAGTGGTTGCTCCTTGAGGTTAGGATTTTTGGGGCAAATCAGTGGCAGGTTGTCACACCCCACCCCACCCCAATTTCATATTAGAAATCTAAGGCATGATGGTTTAAGGCTAGTTAAGATTATTAAGTTAAAATAGTGAGATCTTCTATTGTAAGTTCATATTAGATTATTCACCCAAAAAAAAAAGTTCATATTAGATGTGGACTGATTCAAAAGAGTAGGGTGATTGATGTATGTTTTAAAGCCTAATTTAGTGTTCAAGGGTTCAACAACAAAAATGGAAACGAATAGCAAAGCAAATGATTTAGATTTCAATAACCAGACTTGCTTCATATTGTGTGTTTATAATCCTAGTGTATAAAAGTAGCACACACCGAACTCTCTTTCCTCCCTACTCAAATCCCATTACATTACACAAAAGAAATAGTACAGGTACAACTTTCAGGTATATACATTACACTTTACAATCAGCTCACAACAGTACAGTAAAAAAATAGGGTAAATTACATTAAACCCCCCTCAACTATGACCTATTTTTGAGTTGCCCCCTTAATGTTTTAAAGGCAACACTTACCCCCCTTGAAGTACATGAATTGCAAAAGTCATTAACACTGTTAACAGAAATTATTAAGTTACCCTTTTACCCTTCAATTGTATTGCTACAACTACTACCTAATTTCTTCCAAACCCTAATCAAATCAATTCAATCCCAAATCCTTAATTCCACAGTGTCGCCATAATTCCGATTAACAAACACAACAAATTCATTTGACAAAGGGAGTAAAGTCAGCCACTGTGAATCACCACAACAATCCCATATTTTTGCAGGACCTAATGATCAACAAAGGGAGTGAAGTTTGGGGGTGGCAATGGAGATGGGGGTGTTGTTTAAGGGCTTGGGGTTTTGAACTCATTGAAGAGAGAGAGAGAGAGAGAGAGAGATGAGGGGTTGCCTACAACAGCTTACGGCAATGGCAATGGCAATGGCAACAACAGTGGTTGAAGACAATGGCCCACCTCTCTTCATCTCACTTGCCACATGCAACCCCTCTTCCAGCCTACACCAACTCCTTTTTTTTTTTCTTTCTTTAACCAATGGCATCTCCTTCATTGTTCCTCCCTCCTCCCATCTCTGCACCACCACCTTATTTCCCCCACCACTCACCACCTCCCCTTTCGATTCCCACCAAGCCGAAACCCCTTCCCCGCAGCCTCCCTCCCACTGATCAAACACCCCAATACACTAAAAGCCCTATATTAATTCAACATATGTCCACTAAAATCCCCCCACCTAATCAACGTATCACCATCAAAACCCTCAATTCTTTTGCTGTGGAACTTTTTTATCAAATCATAATGGCTTGGCTAATAAGGGTTCTCTAGTTGGTATTATTAGCCATGAGAGTTTCTGGTTATGGCTTGGCATTTCTGGCCATGTAGAGTTGCTGGTTGTGTGTATATATACGATGTATGTATATATAATAAGGCTTTTTTAGTCATAAATTTTTAATTACAGTATGATACATTTATGCCAAATGACTACCGTTGTGATGACAGAAGAGGTGTGATGACAGAAGAGGTTTAGAGTTACAAAACAAAACTATAAGCGGGTTGAGTGTTGAATTTTTAAACATTGATTTTTAACTTGACAATGGGTCATAGTTGAGGGGGGTTACTGTAATTTACCCTAAAAATATATATATTGTTAGAATAGGAAATTGATAGAATGGGAAATTGATCAGAATTATCAATATAAAAGGGAATGAAATCTAACTCATTCCCTAACTGTTTCTTTTCTCTAAACCTACATGTGTATATATATGTATGTATGTATATATATTAATATGATTTACCCTAAAACATTGATTTTGGTTCTCTGTGTGGTGTAGCTAAAATTAAATACAACAATAGGTTGAGTATAGGAAGATTCATAGTTCTCAACCAAACTTGCTAGCATGTCCACCAACAAAGCACACCTACAGTAGGCAAACATTTTTTCTTTAATTTGTTAAAGTTGTATATTCCTTTATTTTTATTTTCCCTTCATGTCTTGGGAGGGCCTGAACCTTGCACCTTATCTTTTTGGGTATTAATAGCACTGAGCTAATAGCTGATATTTTATTTATTTTATTTTTTAAATTCTAAATAATGAATTAGAAACAAAAGGTTGGTTTCTATTTAATGAGGTTTCTGTAAACTAGATTTTAAAAATAAAGAAACAGGAACACATGGTCCCTGCCCGGCCCCACTCTTTGCCCGTGCTTCCAGTATTCAACATGATGTGAAAGCAATAATCAATAATTTGTGGTTGAATTTGAAGTTTATTAATCACATATTTTTTACTGGTTACGCGGTCTATTGGTGACGATGATATGAAGCCTGTTGTAATTGCAGAACCTGAGATAACTGAGACCATATTGTATGTAGAAGATGAATACTTGGTAAGGTCCTTTGATCTAATAATCTTCTGTTATCTGGGGTTTGTTATTTGTGTGCTACGACAAACTAATAAATGGATTTGTGGCTTCTAAATAGACTTTTATGTACAGTTTCTAGGGAAATCAGAAATTTTCAATAACTGCAGTTGCATCTGCTTTAATCACTTTAAAAGCATTTGTTCTATATGCCATTACCAAACACAATTTTCTGTAGTGCCTGGATGATCATAGCACAATTCATGTTCTTGCAATTTGAAATTTGTAGGCCCCCAATTTAGGAGGTCCCGTACGTGGAAATGTTATTAGCAAGACAATAGAATAATCGTGAGATATATTATTGAAGTTTGAAATCTGTAGCCTTACAGAACAAGATTTTCTCCAAGTGTTTCCCACAAACACTCCATTAATACCAATAGTTTACGAATGATGTGGAAAAGAAGTAACACAAGGTTTTAGAACAATAAACTCTTAAGGAGTTGTATTTAAACAACAAAGCTCAAATGCAAAAGAATATGGAAGTTGAAGCTCAAAACTTAAAAGATCTTGATGGGTATTACATTTAATCCTTCATCCCATGTTTGTAGACATGTAAAAATCTTGTTTTTATTGCCCTTCATCTCATTTCGGTCCAGTGCAGTGAATGCGTCTCTAGCAATTGAAACGAAGTAGCTGTTGCATATTTTAGAATTTAAATTTTGCGAAGGAGTCAACTTATTTTGAATCTAGGTGAAATCTGAAGCTCTCAGAACTTTTCTTAAGGGATTCAATTTATTTTGTCAAGGAGTTGACTAATCCTTTTATCTGCACGACAATTGGAGTTCAGGGTCGACCCAAGACCTTCAATGTTTTTAAGATTTTCACGTGTTAAGCATCTCAAACTCATCCAAAACCCTTTCTAACTCCAAAATAATTTAGATAATGAACATTTAATCATAAAACAAATATCAAAGACTTATTTTGGAGCTTTTTAATCTCAATCATTACAGCAGGAAAAATGTAAAACTTTTAAAACACTTGTACTCCTTTTGTAATGAATTATTCATCAAATACTAATGACAAAATCATGTTACATTCTCATATTTCATTAAGCTATCCAATACTTACACCAAAGGATATTGACAATTCAAAGTACAAATTTATCATTTGCTAGCCACTCACTAATTTTGTATTGTGAAATATCAAACATATATCACTGTAAAACATAACCAACAAAAGCATCATAGACAATATCAAAACTAAACCATAGGTCTAATTTCTCTTTCATTTGAAGCATTTTGAGGCTTCTTGAATTCAACCTTTATTCTTTTGTTATGTTTACAGTTAAAAATAGAATACAAGTATCTTGGCAGACTAACCCCAAGGGGTTGGCCTAGTGGTCAAGACCTGAGCCTAGGGTGTGCTCCCTTCAAAATCTACTAAGTGCAAACAATTTCTCGAGACCAGTTCATATGGGACTTTGCCCGACCCCCCACTAGTGGATGGTGAGATTGGTCTTCCGGAGTAGTCGGTCTAATGGGCCACATGCTGAGTTATCAAAAAAAAAAAAAAAAATTATCTTGGCAGACTTGTAATTATTCTAATTTGTATTATGCTTTGCGTTTGTTAGTGCATAACACAGGTAGGCACTCAGATCAAACTTATTCAAAAGAGATCGTATACCACAATTTGAACGATTATGGTTTATGCCTTTGTTTTTCGGTTCTAAAAATAAAAAAATTCTAGCGACCTTGCCCTATCTCTTCCCTCCCCATTCACACCTCATGGTTTCAAAGCATTGAAATAAGACAAAACAAGGAGGGTGTGGAGTAAGCCTAGAATGAGAGAGTGTTCTGACGATTGAACTTCCATAGAACTACATGTAAAGTGATACAGTCCATACCTAATATTAGGAAGATAACCTCTCTAGTATATTTGGGACTGGTTAAGTTTGAGATAATATTATAGTGTTAAAGATATCAGAATATATGAAGATCCATAATTGAAGGGATTTGATTGTATCTCCCACTATATATATGGTGTACCATGTAATCAAGAGGATTAACTAGTGTGAATAAAAGATGTAGCCCATAGGGCTTTGTATGTGTGGACGTAGGCCAAGATTGACTGAACCACATTAACTTTTTGTGTTCTTTCTTCACTCTTTTCTATTTTTATTATCTCTTCATATTCAACCTTCTTGTCATATTACCAATATCAACTGTTAACACCTCCCTTCACATGCTTCTCATATTTCTGAACTTGGAGTTATATTATTTAGTTTAGTGATCTCTAAAAAATGATCTTTTGAAAAAAATTACAGTGGCTGAAAAGGGGGGGGTGGGAAGTAAAACCCTAGATAATTTTGCGACCTTTATGCTTTTCCCAATAATTCTTATTTAATTCAAATGCTTATGATGTATGTTTCATTTGTAATCAGACCATTTTCAAAATTTTGCTTTATTTATGACGGATGGTTGTGACTTGTTAGCATATCACATTTTTATAGAGAGAGTAACAATATGTGTTCGACTGTCAGGTTATGGCTAGCGATGGCTCTGGGATGTTATGAGCAACGCAGAGATTGTTTGCATAATAAAGGACACAGTGAAAGAGTCTGGGATGTGCTCAAAGAGATTGGCAACCGAGGCTGCTGAACGTGGAAGCAAAGATAATATAACTGTTATTGTCGTTTTCCTGCATCCTGTATCTACTTCAGAGAGGATTTACTAGGTTTGATGGTATTCTTATACAAATTGTTTTGTATGTATGAAATTAAATTTAGTGAGACATGGAAATGAACCAGAGGTGGTAGGAAAAGGTTCACCTCCTCGTCTTGTGGAAATTGTATGCGTACATTTTTTAGTGGGAAACTACACAAAGCATATGCTTGTATTATTGGATTTCAATGTGCATATATGGAATAATATTGCTAACAGATGTTTAATGTGTTCACAGTGCGCGCGCGCGCGCACACACACTCTCTCTCTCCCCAAAAAGGCATGAACACTTCATTAAAATTAAACTGCACTACATGATTAAGGCAGGAATTTTTGATATGATAATACGATTCAAATCTACATGAATATGTATATGGCACAACTCGTTAGCACGAATATTAAATAGGTTGGATTACTGTCAAATTTGTATAGAACAAAGCTGACACGAATAATTGCTATAATGAAAAATTAGTTACATATTTAATATTATTTCTATTAAAGGGTGTTATGACATTTTTTAATCTCTTATATAACTCCCATCTAACTAAGAAAAAAGCATGTAAAATAGGATTTTAAAGCTAATAAAGGTTTTGTTTTTGTTTTCAATTGAAAATTTATTTGTCTACTGTTTGAGTTAATTTAGTAAATATATATATATATATATATAAGATTTTGTTTTTGTAAATTAAGAAAATCAAATTGAATTGAAATCAAATATTCTTATGAATAATTTCATTCAATATAGATTAGTTTCATAAAAATTAAATTGTGAAGATTTTTTTTTTTTATATTTTTTGTACACTCGATATTTTTAGCTTATGGTAAAATATTTTTACATGACACATTAATACTATACAAATCGGATACAAATTAGAAATGACATGACACAATAACACGAAATAATACATGAGTTAGGTTATTATTAAGATAATTTTGACACATTCAAAATATCACGACACGAACACGACCCCGAAAGCATGCGAAGAAAGCAAGAAAACCTATATAACTATATTAGTAAAGCGTAAAGAGATTTTCTCTTCTTATTATCTTAGTATTGACCCTGAAACATGTGTACTAACCCAAATCCGGTTCATCCCTCTTTTGATTTATTAACTAGAGTTTCAGGCTTGTTGATATTATTATGGCCGTGAAAGGCCTCAAATGAGAGATTTTTCTTGCTTCACTCCCAGCATTGAAAATAGGCAGCCTTATGTCAATATGAGCTCGTCTGAAGATCGTGATTTAGCTGTTGCGAACTCCTCAGCTTTCCGCTAGACCCACCCTCTAGCTGTAAAAATTAATGTCCGCCATTTATTTGTTTCATAACCATCACTACTATATCATAATCTAGGATCACAAAATTTCTAAACCAAGACAACTACTATACACGATTCTAAAAACAAAAAAACAAAAAATAACAACCACCACTATTCGTGATAATCAAACACAACTATAAATCATTAACCAAACATTCCTAATATTATTTTGGTTAATAAATTTGGTTGGAGATTTAGCAAATGAAAGGGAAAAAGTATGTAAAATACGAATAAAATATAGTTACATTTTATCGACATTTCACACAACTTTTTCTTTTTCTTTTCAAATCCTTACTAAAATTTATCAACCGAATACAACCTAAATATTTGGGGGAAATCAAAACAGTACACTTTTGGGATATTCTAAATAAATGCACTTTTTGACTTTTTATAAAATACGAGTTGGGTATGGGTTGGGTTTGGAGTGATGTGATAGAGAGGTGATATGACTTAAATAAGATGATATGACTTAAATAAAATAGTAACTTTTTGACTTTTTAATTTTTTTAGAGGATGACAAACAAGGACGGCAAGATTTTTCTTTACTCTAACCAGGGGCACGGCTATAGATTTTCTTGTAATTTTATTGTGCATAGCTTTAAACTATAAACGAACGAAATGATATTTGCAATGCTTTGTGATCGGGGAGAAGTTTGGTATTAAAATAGTTAAAAAACTTATTCAAAAATCAAAAAGCTTAAAACTCATATAAAAAACAAAAACTCATTTTTTATTTTTTTGCATATTTTCCATAAAAAATAAAATAAAAATTAGAGTCATTTACAAACACTTTCATTTTTCACTTCATATTTTAATCAAAAATTTACTAAAAATAAATCACTTCCCAAAAGAAAATTAAAAGATGGGAAGACGAATAATGGTATTTGATTGTATTTGTACCAATGTAGTCACTATGTTAAACCACTTGCGTGGCTAGTCCTCTGGTCACTAAGTCTCTCTTAAGGAGAAATTTTGAGTTACACTCTTAGGAGTATAATTGGAGGCAAGACTTTAGTGTTTGTTAGGAGAAGGTGTGAGTTCAACTCCCTTAGATGTTAATCTAATAACTAATTACTAATTTTTGCTAATTAGAAAATAAAAAATAAAAGCAGAAAAACAATGAAAAAAGAAGGGTTGAAGATGGAAGAAAAAGTAAAAGGTGTGAGTTCAACTCCCTTAGATGTTAATCTAATAACTAATTACTAATTTTTGCTAATAAGAAAATAAAAAATAAAAGCAGAAAAACAATGAAAAAAGAAGGGTTGAAGATGGAAGAAAAAGTAAAATAAATGAGAAGAGAGGGGAAGGAAATAGCGAAAATATTGTACGTAAATATATTAAAATATACATTTTTATAATTATAAAAAAAAATTAAAAAAAGAATATCATTAAATATGCAATAATTTTCCCAATCAATATTAAAATAGATGTATATTTGCAAAACAAAAAATAGAAAAGAAAATAATATTATATAGATACTTTTTTCATATTATAGAACAAGTAGTGCTATATAAAAAATAAAAATAAAAAATTGTACGCAAATATTGCAATAAAAACAAAATAAGTAATGCTATATGGGTGTAATTTTTATCATTGTTACATCATTTTGAGAGTAAATTTTATATAAAAATTATGGCGACATATCATTTTTCTTGTAAAAACATTATGTTAATTTGGACCTAAACATCTAAAAATTCAAGAAATGACTAGTGTACACACCCTTTAAAAAAAAATAATCACACCATAAGAATCTCTAATTCGGACCCTTAAATATTTGAAAATTAATGTGTCCATTTATGTGTTTCACAACTATCACCACTATATCATAATCTAGCATCACTAAATTTAAAAACAAAGACGACCACTACACTCAAATAAAAAAATAAAATAAAAAAAAGGCAACCAATACACGTGATAATCAAACACCACTATAAATCATTAACAAAACATTCTTATGTATTTGGGGAAGAAAAAAAGATTGGGAACTCTAAATTAAGAGTTTTAATAGTTTTAATTGGTGTGTAGGTCTCATGTGATGTGATGTTTTGATTTTGCTTCTTTTTTTTTTCTTTTTTTTTTTTATTTCTCGCATTATTAGTGCTCTTTTAGAACTCCCAAATTAAAGGGATGTATCATTACTGATTTGGGAAAAACCAAATCTGTACATTTAATAATGTATAATTTTCTTTACTCTAGCAGGGCCCACAACTATAAATTTTCTTGTAATTTTATTGTGCATAGCTTTTAACTATAAATCAGCCAAATCATGTTTGCAATGCTTTTGTGATTGAAAAGAAATTGTTTTGTGTTAAAATAGTTAAAAACATATTTAAAAAAATAAAAAAGTTAAAAAATCATATAAAAAAATTTAAAATTCTTTTTCATTTCTTTTACACATTTATTCTAAAAAAAAAAATTGAAGTGCTTTAATTTTCCAAATACTTTAATTTTTTCACATCATATTTTAACTTAAAATATCACTTGACAAAAGAAAATTGAAAGATGGGAAGATAAGATTAATGGTATTTGGTTGTATTTATACCAAGTCATTGGTTAAACCATTAATCTAATCAAGGAGAGGGTGTGAGTTCTCCATGGTGTTAATCTAACAATTAATCACTAACTTTTGCAAATAAATAAATAAAAGCAAAAAAAAAACAATTAAAAATTAAAATTAAAGCAAAAGTAAAATAAATAAGGAGAGGGGGAAGGGAATGAGTGTAAAAATGGTCTGCCGGCCCGATATTCGACACAACCCGACCTCCCAGTCTAGGGCTTGGTCCATGCTTTTTTGGGCTTGACCTAGCCTGAACAGCCCAACCTGAGGCCCAAACTGTCTGACGCCCAACATCACTTGCAAGCCACCAGGTCCAAACCCTGGCCCGAGGTCTGATTAACCCTAGGATTGGACTTGGGCCTAGGCCTAAATTTTTTGGAACTGGACTGGCCCCGGTTTGACCCTAATTTTTGGCAAGAGCCCGAGCAGGACCAAGCTAGACGGGCCAAGCCAGGCCGATTTTACACCCCTAGCAAAGGGTCGTTATCTGTATATCTATTTCTAAGAAGCTTTTGATTACATCATATAAATATCTCTTTCAATTTATACATAAAAGTCATTATTTATAAGGTACAACTATGTAATGTATAAAAAAAATTAACTATCATCGTCTTTTTTTTATTGAAATAACGCAATAGTGAAATATATATATATTAATCCACGATATCTCATGTTAGTTGTCCACTTCTAAATTCTCTTCTTTCTCTTTATCTTTTCTACATGACGGTCTGAAAGGGCTATGAATAACAAGAGACATCACATGCAAATGCTGTTAGGGTAATGCTAAAATATGTAGACCATATGCGCTTTTGTTCTATATTTTTGTGATATATATATTACATATTTTTATGACAAATATTATATATTTTTTGCCTCAAAGTGGCCAAAAATAAAATGGGGTTTAAAAAGCACCAAATGGGCTTAAAGAGCACCAAAGCCATACTGTTTGGCCCCATAACAAATTCGATTGTGCTCAGTAGGTACCCCTTCTTCCTAAAAGTTTGGGAGATTCTATTCTATGAGGTATACACCCATGAAAAGCAGAACTAATGGGAGCTCCATGGAGAAGAAGTGCGGGTGTTGATCATTTTTCATTTCCAAACCCTCTGGCTTCCAATGACACTGCCAACACCATCCCAACAGCTAGTCTTGTTTATCATCCATGTATCATATATAATATATACACATACATACTATATATATTGCAAAAAAATGCATGCCTGCCTGAGACCCAACCCGACCAGGCTCAAGGCCTAACCCCCCCAGGCTAGGGCTTGGGCCATGTTTTTTCTAGCCCTACTTAGCCCGAAGCCCGAGCTGCTTGACACCCAATGACAGCTGGAAGCTATTTTGGTGAAAATAACTAAATAAATAAATCAAGCCGAACACAAGCCTATGCCCAGGCCTGAAGCCCGATTACACCTGGGCATGGGATTTGACCTAGGCCTAGATTTTTACGAACTAGACCGACTCAATCTGGCCTAATTTTTTGCAAGAGCCCAAGCAGGGCCAGGTCAAATGGGCCTGGCTGGGATGATTTTAAACCCCTACTAAAGGGTCCTTATTTGTATATCTATTTCTAAGGAGCCTTTGATTACATCATGTAAATATCTATTTACATTTCAACAGTGCTAGAGACCCCTACATGGGGGTGACCCTATCACCTCCACATACACGTGGGGGTCAAAGAGTGGAGAACAAAAAATAAAAAATAATTTTTTTTTGAGCCAATCAAAAATCAGTGGGGGTGGTGGGGGTCACCCCCACCGGAGGTCTAAGTCATTTTTTATTTACATTTATATATAAAATCCTTTCTTTATAATGTACAACTATGATAATGTATGAAGAAAATAAAAATTTAACTATCATAGCCTCTCTTTATTATTGAAATGACATAATAGTAAAATATATATACATATATATTAACCCACAATATTTCATGTCAGTTACCTACTACTAAATTCTATTTCTCCTCTTTATCTTTTCTACATAATAGTCTAAAAAGGTTATGAATTGACTGAGACATCACATGCAAAAGTTGTTAGGGTAAATGCTAAAAGGTGTGTACCATATACGTTTTTGTCATGTATTTTTGCGAAATATAATATTTATTTTTATAGTAAATGTTACGTATTTTTAGCCCAAAGCGGCCAAAAATCCAAATAAATAAATAAATAAATATCTTGAAAAGTACACCAAAGCATCACTGTTTGGCCCGATAGCAAATCTTGTTATACTCACAGGTACCCGTCCTCCCTATAAAGGTTGGGTGATTCTATTCTATGAGGCTCACAACCCATGAAAAGTAGAAGTAGTGAGAGCTCCATGGAGAAGAAGCGTGGGTGTTGGTCATTTTTCACTTGCAAAACCCTTTGACTTCAAAAGACACTTCCAACAGTATCCCAATAGTCAGTCTTGTTTATGATCTAGGTATAGTATATATTTATATTGCAAAACTGGCCTGACTAGGCCCGAGGCCCAGTCCAGCCCAACCCTTTCGGACTAAAGCTTGGACCATGTTTTTCTGACTCAACCCTCCCCGAAGCCTAGGCCCAATGACACCTACAAGCTATTTTGGTGAAAGAAATTAAAAAATTAAAAAAATCAAGCTCGAACGAGAAATGACCAAAGCCTGTGCCCAGGCCCAAGCTGAGACCCGAAGCCTGATTATCCCTGAGCCTGGGCTTTGGCATGGGACTAGATTTTTAAGAACTAGACCTAGAAATGACCAAAGCCTGTGCCCAGGCCCAAGCTGAGACTCGAAGCCTGATTATCCTTTGGCATGGGACTAGATTTTTAAGAACTAGACCTATTCGGTTCAACCCGATTTTTTGCATGAGCCCAAGCAAGGCCAAGCTGTGATGATTTTATACTCCTAGGAACAGGTTGTTACCTATATATCTATTTTCTAGGGAGTCTTTGGTTACACCATATAAATATCTATTTTCATTTATATATAAAAGCTTTTCTTCATAATGTACAACTATGATAATGTATAAAAATAAATAAATAAATAACTATTATAAAAAAATGACTTGTTAAATTTATTTAATTTTCTCCTTATGAAATATAACATAATTTTCACAAAGTTTAAGTAAGAAATTATATTCGATTAATCATATACTAAAACTAATTCAATTTTTTTTATCCACACCCTGGCCCTCTAGACATAATTTTTTATTCTGCCCCTACTAACATCTACCTTAATAGCTCATGTTAACAAACTTCATAAATCGAATGCTAGTCAATAATGGAATGCTAAGAAAAAGAAATGGAAAATTCACATAGAATTTGTTCAATTAAATACATATGGAGACCATGGACTTTTTGTAGAGAGTGATTAGACTAACAAAAAAAATTTGACATAGAATTTGTTCAATTGGATACATATAGAGACCACAGACCTTTGTATACAGTAATTCGATTAACAAAAGAATTTGTTCAATTAAATATCTATGGAGACCATGAACCTTTGTAGATGGTAATTTGACTAATAAGAAACTCACATACAATTTATTCAATTAAATACATGAGGAGACCAGTGACCTTTATGGACACTAATTTGACTAACAAAAAAATTGAAATAGAATTTGTTCAATTAAATACATATGGAGACCATAGATCTTTATAGATAGTAATTTGACTAACAAAAGAATTGGCATAGAATTCGTTCAATTAAGTACATATGAAGAACATGAACCTTTGTAGACAGTAATTAGACTAACAAAAAAAATTGGCATAAAATTTGTTTAATTTTAGACGGTAATTTGACCAACAAAAAAAAATTGACATAAAATTTGTTCAACTAAATACATATGGAGACCATAGATCTTTATAGACGGTAATTTGACTGACAGAAAAATTGACATAGAATTTGTTCAATTAAATACATATGGAGACCACAAACCTTTCTAGACGATAATTTTTTATGCGACCTACAAAATATTGATATGGAATTGTTCAATTAGATGTATGCTATTAAGTATTAACCTATGTAACCCTTAGCTTGTTTATGGTTTGATTATCTATAAGGAATATGTGTAAATTTAAAGGTAATAAAAAGTTATATAATCTATCATAAGTGAAAATATTATGAGGGAAAGACTTTAACTAGGTTGCAAACGAGTAATAGTTTGTTCAACATTGGTTTGAAAACCTGTTCATTTTCAAAGCATATTCAAACTTGGTATATTTAAGTAACAAGTTTATCTCAAACAAATTTTTAACAAGTCAAATACGAGTTGAGCTCGAGTAACTTATTTGTTTTTATAGTGCACAAATATTTAACAACGATCAAACTTGGCTTATTTACATAACAAGTTAATCTTGAACAAATTTTTAACAAGTAGTAGAACAAGAGTCAAGCTCGAGCAGTTTTTTTTAATAGTGCATAGTCGATAATAGGTTGTTTAAGATTGATTTGAAAACTTAATAAGATTTAAAATGTGTTTATAATTGGCTTGATTACATAAGGAGTTCTCGAATGAACTTTTAACGAGTCAAATACTAGTCGAGCACAAACAACTTTCTTTGTTTTACAATCCTAACTTTAATTAATATGTAACAAAAAAAAAAAAATAGTTTAATTTGTTAAATCTAACTGGGGACTTTTACTTCCCTTTGGACTTGCCACTCTCCGAAACAAAAAGAGAAAGACAACTTATTTAATTTTTTAACTAAGTCCACGAAGAAGGAAAGTTACTACACCCACATAGAAAAGAAGGTGCAGAGAATACATTATAAGAATCCTAAATCTGCGAGAAAACTAAGAGCTAGTCGGAAGGAAAGAAAAGATATCCATTTGAATCCTTACTTGTGTACTCGTTGACAAAGTAGAATGATAACAAAAATAATACATGTAATTGACCTTACTTAATTGAGACACAACTAAGATTAATTTGGTTAAGATGTAAATTTATTTTCTTTATTGTAATATAAGTGATAAATAAGTTATAAATAAATTGGTAGATAGTACTAGCTTACCCATTACAACCCAACATTAAACATGCTACACATGTCAAATTAACCCAACACAATTTATTTATTAATTAATTAATTAGTTAAGTTGCTATTGAACTATTTTGTGTAATATATTTGTAAGTCAACATGACCCTACAGACCAGTTAATCGAACAGGCTTGACATTCTTAGACTATTCCAAATGAATCAAATAATTAAATAAATTACATATATGAAGAGTATTTTTTAAAGATACAAATTAATATTTGGTTTGAAGTATTTATTTCAAGGGAAAAGGTGTTTTGAGGTTATGCTCAGACACGTGGCATGGTATGCTGCACTTAGATGTATGAATATGGTCCAAATAGGCTTTAAGTGATCTGGCATATGAGGGCGGACTCAAGAAATTAAATCAGAAAGACACTTATTAATTATTACATTAAAAACTTTTACAAAAATATTTCACATAAATTTTTACGATTGACTTCAAGAAAAATAAAAAATAAAAAAAATAATGTTATTTGTAACTAGTTTATCATAGACCAAAAAAAAAAAAAAAAATCGTGGATATAAGTTTTAAGATAAATTATATAATGATAAAGTAATTTTTATACCAAATATGAGTAAAAATTCAATATAATAGTAATATTGCGTCATCATTGACATGTGATATCACCAATCAATAGTAAAGAAATACATGGAGGATGAACAACACATGTCAAAATGCAACTAACAATCCAATAAATTCCATATCTTTATTGAGATTAATTATTTTTCATGTCAATTATAATAGACATCACCACTATATTGAAATTTTCATAAACAATAATAAGACTTATTGTAGTCTCTTTATTTTCAATCAAAATAACCATTATTGTTATCATAATTTAAAAAATGTCATTGACATTTCACTCTAAATAATATTTTTATAATTTTTTTATTTAAAGTATTTTTTTATGTTTGTAAAAAAAAAAATCCAAAACTCAAGGGGGCACGTGACCCTTAGACCCTCTTTGCCTCCGCCGCTGACAACTACTGACAACTACCGATGTGGTTGGGCTTGTGGGGCTTACTACTGGAGGTCATTGAGATGGTACTAAAAGGCTAATCTAGCATATCAAATATATGTGGTTAGTTGATCCTTCTTAAGCAGAGTGTACAAATATCGTTAGAGTTGTTAGACAGTGTTCAGGAAGCTTGAAAGGCTAGCCAAAATGCCTTTGGAAGGTTCCTAAATTACTGCTGAAGAAACACCTTTGGGTTCAGATGGAGTTGAGCACGATTCTTATGATGTTAGAGAGGCATGTTTAACCCCTACCATCCTCTATTTTCATCTACGAAAGTGTACAAGTGGTCTTACGCCTCAAAGAATGTGAATAATGCAGTTATTTAGGCTAAATATAACATAATATTAACAGAATTAGCAGAAAAATAGCTGGTATAGTGTATTGTTAAGAACATATGTATAGAATATGTTACTGTTGAAAACTATAATGTAGTAGTAGAGATTTAGCTGTAAAACTCTCGTAGGAACAAGGAGACTAAGTTCAAAGATTAATTCAGATATAAAACATATGCAAAAAATGGTAAAAGGCTTTGTTTTGCTCAAAAAGAACTCTTAAAGCTAAATTTGTGAAGAACTGGAGCTTCTACTACGGAGATTTTCAAGAGAAAGAGCTTCCCCAATAAAGAAGAAGAAGAACCCCTTATTTATAGAGAAATAAGGCTTCTAAGATTTAGACAAATTTATAGACCAATAATTGCATATAGATACTAATATGATATATGCAAAGTTTATTTCCATAATAGGAAAAGAAATTAATCTTGCCATATATAGGAAATTTCAGGAGTAATAGTTGTCTGCCACTGCTACTAAACAAATTGAAAGATGGTTGAGATTACCTAATTAGACCTCCATCAATGAGAAAGTGACACTTAAGAGGTGTCTGCTTTTTGACCGACCCTAATACTTGAGCGCTTTCTTTTGATTACCCGATGATAAAAATAGGAATGTATTTCTCGCATAATTCTCAGTAAGAAATATAGAATTTATGTTTTAGTTCCAACCCTAAGTCTATTTTGGCCTAAGTGTTTAAGTCTTGTTCAAAACTCTCATTCGAAACCTTCTTTCCGCTCTTTGTTCCGAATATTTTCGTAGTATTTCGAGGCTCACTTTTAAACTTCAAAATGAAACTTTTTTATGAGGAAAACGAGTAAAGAACAGTGTAGAAATAGGAGGAAATGATGATAACTCTGTTGAAAAATCTTGTTTCGTGCAAAATAGTCAACCACAGCTAACTTTTTTGGCCGGCCAGCCAATTAATCGGCCAACCAGCCAATTAGTTTGCTAGCTAGCCAAGGTTTTTTGGCCGATCGGCTAATTTGCCCAGGAGTAGGGCAATTTCGACAAAATTCTTGTTGAAAGGGTATAGGTCATGCCATTTTAGATCTTTTGTTGATACATTCATGCACGATGTACACACCCACTCCCTCTATTATCCTCATTTGGCCTCTATTGTCAAAGGGTGATTGTCTTCTTCCCAAAAGAGAGCATCCAATACAACCACCCTTGTCACCCCATTATACTTGTCTCTCACCTTGTCTCCCACTTCCTTGACTTGGCCTTCCATCATTGGCTATATGGAGGAACAAAGGAATGAATGAAAGGGAAGAGGAATGAATTAAGAGAAAAAGAGAGATATATAGAGAGAAAGAGAGAAGTCTTCAACATTTGAGCTATAAGCTTCCATACACTAATATACCATCTTCCATATATCAAAACTAGCCCAGAAATTCTGTAAGAGACATATTCTTGAGCATTAATCGAAAAGAGAGTGAGTGTTGTTGAAATTGAGAAAAACAGAAAGTTATATAACTCCCCACACACACACACTGTTAAACAACCCAAAAATACCATTCTAACTAGAATTTCAAATTTTCGAACTGAGAATTGAGAACACACTTCATAAACTTGAAAAGGAAGTTTGGAAATCAAATTCTTCTTTGGAAGGTAAATTTTACATAATTTTCATTTTCTTTACTTTCTTGCATTCTCTTTCTTATATTGCTTTTCTTGCTTCAATTTCATGTTATAAACCTGTTGTAAGTTAACTGGAAGTGGTTAGTTGAGCCACTTGCATATTTTTCATTTGTTTTTCTGGTGTTTGAACAAAATAGAGTTTTTGTCCTGATTTGATTGGCCGGCCGGCTAACTTTTGGTCGGCTAGCCACCTCTTGTAGACAAAACCCAACAGCCTCCCGATGTCAAGAAAAACAGTCTCCGATGGTCTCAGAGGCCCCCTGAAGCTCCTATTTTTCTTTTATTTTAGTTAGAGAGAGTTGTGAGGATATTTTGTTGTAACATTTTTGTTGCTCTTCCCCCCAAATCTTATTTGTAATATTCAAAGCGTTGTAATAATTCCCTACTCCCACTTCTTTCTATCACGTTCTTTTATTTGCTTTCCCTATTTGTACATATGTAGTATATCAAGCTTGTTATCATATCCATGCTTTGCATCCATGTTTTATACCTTAAGATCTGGCTAAATTTGCATATATGAGTTTAATCTTATTATGTGATTTTGTGCGCTATCTCATGTCTTGAGATGATTCATATGTCATATATTTTAGAAGTCGGATTTTTAGTTGAATTTCATGAATGAATTGCATTAGGATCTTGTATATAAGATCTTGTATATAGGTTCATGCATGTTTTATTAATTTTATTTTATAATTATTTGCAGGATGTCGGTAAATATGCAAGTTTTTGTGCTTTAGCATCCCGCTTGTGTATTTTTCTTACTATGTTTAGTTAGTTGTGAAGGTGAAAGTTTAGTTAGTGTGAAGTGCAAGTTTAATTTGTGAGGGGTGCAAGTTGAATCTGTGTAGGGATGCAAGTCTAATCTATGTAAGACACGAGATTAATGTATGTAGGGTGTGGGGTGCAAGTCTAATATGTATAGGGATACAAGTCTAGTCTATGTGAAGTGTAAGTTTAGTTTGTGTGGGGACAAATCTTACTTTGTGTGTGAGATCAAACATGGCCACTATTTTTTTTTTTATATTTTTATTTCGGTTTGAGTTATTATTTGCGTGGTTTGAATTAATATATTTTTATTTACAATTGTATTATTCTAAACGTTTTCTCCTACCAATATATATATATATATATATATTAATTAGAAAAGTAATTTATTATTTATATTAACTTAAGTCATACAAATTATTTTAATTCTATAAATTTTTATATATTTTAGATTATTAATTTAAATTTTTATTAAATATGTGAAATATTAGTTGCATTTTAAAATTTTAAATATATTTTTAGAACAATATCAATTTTATAAAAATAGAATTTGTATATTAAATATTAAATATATTTTAATAAAATAAAATAAATTTAAAAATATAAAGATAATTTTTATTTTTATTTTTATTTTTATTTTTATTCAAAGAATGAGGTGAGTGTACGTGTGCTGGGATAGAACTAGGAGAAGATTATGAGGGGTCATGACCTTCTGTCTCTGTGAAAATTTTATTTTCCATAGTACTTCTAAATATATATATATATATATATGTATTATTTTATAAATAAAATAGCATCTTAGTATAAAAGATATATACTTCATTCTTTTCTCATCTTTTATTCTCTATTATTTTTCTAGAAAAAAATTTATTCATTCTATTAGAGATTGTTTATATGATATTTAAATTTTTTTATGTGTATATGTATAATTTATACATAATATTGTACATATATGTGTATTTGTCTATACGGTAAAAAAATATTATTTATCTTTTAACCCCTGTAGTAATAAAATCCTAATTTCATCTCTGTATGAGAGAGAGAGAGAGAGAGAGAGAGAGTACGTGCAAGGCATATTAGTGAGTGTAAGAGTTAAGGGTAAAATCCATTTAGTTTAATTTTATAATTATGATTTAAGTGTGAAATTGTGATTTTAAGTGTGGAGTTGTGAGTTCAGTTTAAAAAAAATAAAAATTTATTTAGTTATGAGTTTTGAAAATATTTTTGATTTTTTGAATTTTGAATTTTGAAAAGAATTTTGAGTTTTGAAAAGAGTTTTAAGTTGTATTTTGAGTTTTAAATTTTTGAATTTTGAGTTGTATTTTGAAATTTTTTGAATTTATTTCTTTTAAATATTTAAAAACGTTTTAAGAAAAATTTATTTTTCATTTTAAAAATTTTATTTCATTTTTGTAAAATTTTTAAATTCAAAACACAACTCCACACTCAAATCATAAGCAAACACATAACTCTAAACTCAATTCAAAAACTATTTTTAAAACTCATAACCAGACATATAACTCAAAACTCAATTCAAAAACTTTTTAATCAAAATATTTTTTTTTTATTTTTATATTTTATTGAAAAATATTTTTTGTTATTTTTTGGGCAAATTACAAACACCCCTCGAGATTCGGTGAAAATATAGATTCCCCTAAGGTTTGAGAAATTATAAATTGCCCCTTGAAGGTCAAATTTGCATAACAAATTAAGAGGAAATTTGTATGAAAATAAAAACCTCAGGAGGTAATTTGTTATGGAAATATAAATCTCAGGGGGCGGTATGTAATTTCTCAAACCTCAGGGGGAATCTGTATTTTCACCAAACCTCGAGGGGGTGTTTGTAATTTGCCCTTATTTCTTTAAGTATTGGCCAAATAATTTGTTATGGTTTAGATATATATATGGCCATCCAAATTTTTTTGAAATTAAAAAAAAATTAAATATTTTAAAAAATAAAATCATTATTTTAAAACATAAAATAAAAAAATATTTTTTTAAATTTTTCTTTAAATAAAATTTTAAAAAGAATTTAGTTACGAATTTTGAAAAGAATTTTAAATTAAATTTTAAATTGTGTGTTTGATTACACAATTGGAAAAGAATTTTGAATTTTTTTATTCGAATTACAATTTCAAAAGAATTTGGTTATCGGAATTTTTATTAGAATTTTGAGGTGTGTTTTTGGTACCCAACAACGGCTATATCTTTTTATGCTCCTCTCTCCTCATTTGCGATTAAGCTCACATCCCGAACCCAACTCTCTGAAAAGTTTTGGTTAGGGTTTCTCTCTCTCTCTCTCTCTCTCTCTCTCGAATCGACAGTGAGAACCCCTCCTCCTCCTCCACTTTCTTCACATTCCCAACCAATCCGCCTCCATTCCTCGCCTTCTTCGGCAACGGAACCCCCAATTCAACGTCCTCTCCGTTCTCTTCTCCCCAACGATAGATCCATCATCGTCCCCCGTCAAATTATGTGAATTCACCATGTCTCTCACTCCATAAACGTTGAAGATTCCCAAAACGGCTTCGAAGAAAGAGAGATTTGAAGAGAAACCTGCACAGAGAAGAGAGGTGAGAAGCCATGGGAGGGCAGGGAAACCCTAGAGAGAGAAACAGAGAGGGGGAGAGAGAGAGAGGGGGGAATGGGGGAGGGGAGAGAGAGACGTTTAGGGGAAAAAAAATTTAAAAAAACAACTGGGAGGAAATCGCTTCTTCCTGCTGTGGCGGCATCCACCCGGATGTCTGATTCGGCGGCTGGGGATTGGGAGGTCACGGAACATGTCCATTTTCGCCACAATTGGCAAGGTTAGTAATTTTACATACATAATATGTGCTATATATTTACATATATACATATTAATTGTGCCAAATTTAGTTGTTTGAATTCTCAACTTGTATCTGTAGAATTTGTGTGAAATTCTCGTAGAACATTCTGGTTATCTCGTAAATTCCCAACTCTGAAATTGATTGCACTGTGGTTTCCTTTTCATTGATTTATTTATTTATTTTTCTTTTTTTCTTTGTGTCTGAAGGCAGTTTGCAAATATCTTTTATCTATGTCTTGGCTGTTTAATTATTTAAGAGCTTGTTTAGTACATGATGTACATGATGACTCTAGTTTTGAATGATTCACCATATTAGATGTCTCTATCTTTTGAAATGATCTTTGTTTAATTTGAAAGTGGTATTGCATTGCAGTTCTCTTTTTAGTTTGGTTTATACATTGTTTAACCCACATTACTTTCATATTCTGATCTGTTTTAGTGGCATTTGTTTCGTGTTTCTCTGGTACTTTAATTTTTTTTTTTTTTGGGAATCTTGGAACATTTATGTTTTTCATCTCAAAAGAATGATATGCTATGATTCTTTGAACGTTTTGGCTCATACTTGGCTGTTGAAGCTGGGGAGATCTTTAATTGTGCTGTGCTTACAATACCAGGCAGCATAGCCATATCATTGTGTTATTATTGCTTTTTTATGCGGTGGAAATTATTTATTTCGAGGCCTTTCTAGTTATGATTTTCTTATTTTTTAGATTGTGCTTTGATTTTCTACATACGAGAATGGATACTATGCCCTGTTACTTGTATGGGTTATGATGTGGGTAATTTCATCCAGCAGATCAGGAAAGCTTTTGATCTTTGTTTTTATTTTTGTCTAATTTGTGTTCACTTTGATAATTTTCTCTGTTGACCATCTTGATGTTTAAAGTGTTGTTGTTTCATAGTATTAGTTAAAATGACATGAATGAAAAATGTTGTCTTCTAGTATTATTGTGAACATTCGAAGGATAGTTTTTGACTCGCTAAAATGAACCTATTAAATTCCACAAATAGGGTCTTGTACCATGTTAGAGTTGTGCCGGCTTTTGTGATTGATTTTTGTGAAAATAGAACTGCTCTTTAAAATGCCATTGTTAGTGAGCCCCTCTTTGATTCGCACCATTTTGAATTTTTCTTTCTTTCTTTCTTTCTTTCTTTCTTTGTGTCTGAAGGCAGTTTGCAAGTATCTTTTATCTATGTCTTGGCTGTTTAATTATCAGTGTTAAGTATTTAAGAGCTTGTTTAGTACATGATGTACATCGAATTCTGTTCTTTTATTTTTTTAGCAAGAGAAAAAAAGCTCGATATATATATATATATATATATTGCATGAGAAGAACAACATGCTTTGTCCTCTTTTTGATAACCAAGTCTATTTATTTCATCCATGAAAGCCATTGACTTCCATTCTTAAATGAATGATCAAGTTATGTTGGCTTTCATTAGTGGGAGTTTTCAGAGGCCAACTGTTAATGGTGGACTGTGGAAGCATATGTGCCTTTGTTACTGATCTGTCTGATGTAACTCATGCTGTATTTCCATTTGCATATGAAGTTGGCAACTAAGATGTAGTGACTTGTGACTCCTCCCTCATCCTTGTGTTGTTTCGTAAATAATCCCACATTTGGTACTGCAAAAGTTGCTCATAATAGCTAATCCCACGTGACCCCTTTACCTACATATGAGGGATTATTTTGTCCTAGGGGTGGGACAGTTAAACCGGGGATAACTCTTTTGCATGTGAATGACTAAAATGCCTTTGCCTGGCTTACACATTCGGGGGTATCTTATCTGCCTAATCCAAACCGAAATCAAACATAGCCGGTGTAAAGTGGTGACTGTGCTCCTTTTTTTGGCACCTTTCTAATATATTTACTTGTCAAAAAAAAAAGGGAAGAAGAAAGAAATGGGCCAGAGTCTTCAGTGATTTGTTTTTGGTGATGCATCTAGGAGCACAACAGGAGAATCTTTAATGGAGGTGTAGTTTTTATTTTGGAGTCGAAACATTTGATATTGAGCCCTTTTTTGGATTACTAATGTGTTATGTCTTGATATTTTGAAAATTTCCTATGTCGGCATGCGTAGCTTATGGGCAATAACATGATCTTTACTGGTTTAGATAGTCTAGTTCCTTGTGTTGTTGGAGCTTCTGTATAATGGTGGCCCTAATTTTGTAGGTATCTCTTTTGAAAATGAGACTTTAAACAGTATGGTTTCAAAGCTTGGTCATATATGGCAGTAGTGGACCAGAGTGATGGTCTCTATATTCATTTTAGCAGGGGAATTAGACAACGCATTTGACATCAAAGTTTCTTTGAATCTATTTTATCTGCACAGAAATGAAAATTCTCTTTGCATGGAATTAGCTGAATGTCTTTGCTTTCTAGTACAATAAAGCTTGGTTGCAAAACCAAAATGCTGATATTCATAAAAGTAAACTTTTCATAAAAAACTGAAAACTGCTCGTAAAATGTTTGGGATGGTTATTATTATTGTTATTTTGAATTTATTGCCGACAGCAATATAGTCTAAAAAGAACAAAAGGTTATTATTCTTTTAGCCTTATTGTTGACTTTTTAGAACCCAAAAGCATATGCATAAAAAATTCTCGAATTTCTTTGAGAATAAGTAGATAAGGAGAAGAGGTGAACCAATATCAGAATAACTGGAAGATCTTTTGGAATATTAGTTTCTAATTGCTATGACCTTTATTTTGAATTGTTTTACTTGTGTTAAAATGTTGAGTTCATATGACGATGTTATATTTTGTCTATGATTATTTTATAGTACAAAAGAATATCAGCTTTGAAACTGTTCTAAGTGTGCTTTTGCCGTAATAGCGCTGTTGGAAATTATTTTAATATGCATTAATAAATCTTCTTCTGTGCTTCAAGTGTTCACCTGTCTTTCAAAGTTTTTTTTGCTATTTCCATTGCATTTGCGGCATGTTTACTAGATATTCCTTTTTCGGAATCTTTTTAAATGTCATGCTGCAACAAAATTTTGATCCTTGTGCATGATATTGCATTAGAAAGCATTGCAATTTTAGGCTATTCACCTTTGTGGAGATGTTTTTCTTCTTATTTTTGTGTCGATTTTTAATTAAGAATTTGGATTATCTTCTTTATTTTTATTTTGTATATTCTTTTCAATGATGACCAAAATTCTTTCAAACCTGATAGTCTCTTGTACAAACTTTATGAGAAAACAGGATTTTATAATAATGGAAAAAGGAAATGACAACTGCAATTTCATTTTTAACATACGGTTCCCACCATACTTATAAAAGTAGCATGTGCAACCCTCTTCAAATTCTTTTGTCGACAGAATGTTCATTTTTTTGGATGTTGTACCAGTCTCGGTTACCATCCTTGTGCTATGTCTTGATAGTCTTCTTCTTTTTTTAATCTTCTTTCCAAGAGGATGAAATAATGAATAAGCTGCCCATCTTTTGATTTGTCCTTTGAATTTTTTTTTTGATAAATAATTTATCCTTTGAACTTTTCATCCTTGAGATCCCACTTATCTGCTAACTGGGGGTTGAAAAGTTGCATGGCCCATGGTTAGCCAAATTCTCCCCATGATTATTCTTAGATGGATGACGGTGGCATGAATATGCAAGTGGTTATTGGATTAGGAGTTGTTTCTGGATTTTATTTTTTGTTTTGTTGGAGATGCATTTTCTTTCTGTGTTTTCTTACTTGTAGAGGATGCCTCATCCTTGCCTCTTTTTTGATCTATTCAATAAATTCTGTTTTTGCTGATAAAAAAAAAAAAAAAGTCCTGTCATTTGAATTCAGAGGTGGTTGATTGGTTTTGAATGGTATAATTTCTTCTTATCCTGATGTTTGTTGTTTTTTATTGTCTGAGGTGCATTCTTTACAGAAAGCTGTATAGGGTACAAGCTTTAGTTCACAAGTCAAGCTCACTTATAAATGGTGTAGAATTCAATTTATTTGATGAGCTTGCTAAGGCTTGGTTTGGCTTAGTAAGCCATGATTGCTCTGATGGTTTTATTTATATATTTAAGTCTTTATGTGGAATTTTCTTTGTACCATTTAAGTAGGCAAAGATTGATGCTACTTTTTTGCAGTGAAGCATTGTTGGAGGATAATTTAAGAGCAACCCACCACTTGCCTTGATGAGTTTGGATCATTGAATATTAAGCAAGCTGAGTCAGTTTATTATGCTAACATGTGCTAGATGAAGGTGAAGGTTCCCACTTCATCTAGACTGTAAATGAGATGAAGCCAGCCAAGTACAAGGAGCTTGAGCTTGGTTCAGTAGCATAGGAGCTAGGCTCAATCTCAGCTTAGACTTGTTTTGACAAGTAAAATTCATACAAAGCCGGTTTTTGGAGATAAGCCACTACTAATTCGATATTTCCTGGAGACGTTTCTTTGATTGACTTGAGTGTAGTTTTTGATTCTCTCTTCTTCTTCTTTTTTTTTTTTTTTTTTTTTTTTCACTTTTTATTTATTTTTTTACAAGATGTAGTTAAGAAGTTCAGCTTTTCTCTGCTTCTCTTTCTTTGGCTTCTTGCTTTGCGCTTCAATTTTTCAATGAGAATCTTGAGGGTCCATTTGATTAGAGTAAAAAATATGATGGAAAACAAAAGTGATAGATAGTGAAGTGAAAGACAAGGTGAAAGGAAAATTTATTTTCTCGTTTGCATTTGGTTTAATTTTTTGTGAGAAAGTTACAATAGTTGGCTACTTTAATGAGAGAAAAAAGTGACTGTATTTTTTTGTAAGAATCTAGAAGCAAAGTTGCCATTCTGGTGTGGGTTGTATAAGATATTTAACTTTGTTGTATTTTCCACCCTTCTCCTGCTAAACAAATACATGAAATTATATAGTTGAATTTTTGTTCTCTTTCCCCATCTTCATCCTGTTCAAACTCAGTCTGAGTGATTGTATGTTGTTTCTTCAGCAGTCACTTGCTTTGCTGACATCAACTGTTCGTTTGAAATTATTTTGCAGTTGTATCCTCCTAATGATTGGCTAGTGGGGTCATCCTTGCCCTCTAAATTCAGCCCAACCATTATTGAATCAGCACTCAATGAGCTTACCCCAAACAATGTTAGGTGAGTTCATTGCTGCTCCGAGAAGCTCTAACTTACTATATTACTGATACATATGCTATTATTGACACGTCCTTCCCTTTATATATTTGTTTTGTCCAGGATGTACATTTAGTATCGATGATGCAAAATGTCCTTAATTTTGGCATTAGTAAACAGGCTAATGAAGTATCTGTTCAAAAACATGCTAATGAAGCATTTAGACTTCAGTTTACACAGAGCATACAAGATCACTCTGTGCATGCCTGCAATACTTGTTATACATTGCATGTTTGTTTTAGTTATTATTAGAGAGGTCCATTACATGCTATGAACAAATAACAGAGACAGGAGTTCGCAGCTCAGATAAATAAATGATTGTATGTTGTTCTTATATACCTACTTTATTGAAAAGACACATGGAAAATGCTTCATCTTCAGTTGGATCAGAAATTATCCAGAGAGTAATGTGACTAATAAAATTTCTGATAGAATTGTTGTCTTTGCGAGTTAAATATCGTAAGTGTCAATATAGTCAATAATAAGACAATTTGCATGTCGCTGTGCATACAGGATCCAAATGCCATTGTTTCAAGCATACTCATAACATGTGGTTTGGCTGGCATAATATGAAAGCATGTTTAAGGTGAATGTTCATTTATTTCATCTAGAAATTTAGGATGCTAGGAACTATCCAGAAAGGATGGGAAAACTGAAATTTAGGCAATCAACAATGTCTTGCCTTGCTACTTGAAGGTTTGATTTCAGTAGAATATTCAAAAACTTGATTAACGTCTGCTAATTTGTCATTGGATTTTACAGTAATTATGGGTATTGTGAGTGCTCGATTCATCTTTCCCTCCTCTCCGTTTAGTACATAGCTAGTGTATTTAATGGTAAAACTTCATTAGTACACTTGCCCAAATGGAAGGTAATGATATTGAGGACATTTCTTTCACTTGGCAATTTTGATGTTGAATAGATGTTTAGACAATAATGAATACTTGTTGACTATGCTCTTATGTCCATTCTTGCCCAACAATTGTTGGGACACTTGCAAAAGTGTTCACCTTTATTGACTTAAGTACGTGCAGAAGTCCAAGGGCATTACTCCTCCTTGTCAAAGAATTTTTATATGGTTATTATTTTAGGTTAAGTATGCTATATAAGTGAATTCACTTTCATTATTGTACATCACATTCAATCCCACATCGTCTAGGTGGGAAAAGTTCCTGGGCTATATAAATGAGTTCATATTCCTTCCAAGTAACAACATGCTTTAAACCCTTGAGGGCCTAGCTCAAAGTGAACAATTGTTATGATTTGAGATGGGGGTGTTATAGTAGCAGAAGCTGTTAGAATATTTCCTTATTTCCTTATTTAGATTAGATTGTGATTGTGATTGTGATTGATTGATTGTGATTCTTTAATCAGTCAGTCAATCAATCAATATAAAAGGTGATTCCTTAATCAGTGCCTTAGGGCTTCCTTTTGTAATAGTTGATTGATTAATATAAAAGGTGATGATATCATAATCATCACTCAAGCTTTGTATTCTCTTAAATTATATGGTATTAGAGCCAAAACCCTAAAAATCGTCACTCACATAGCCGCTACCATCAACCAGCCATCACCTATCACCACCCATCCTGTATCGCTGGTCCCTGAGTCTCTGTCGGAACTAGCCAAGGTCCCATAGAGCTGTTTCGACTTCAGCCGAATGCCCCTCTGGCCTAGTCGACCCTCATGAGGGTTGTCCTAGCCTCTCTTTATGTATTTTGGCTCCTGTGGATGAGTGTTTGTGGGTTGCCCATCTTTTGTTGCCTCTGAGTCTTTGTGGGAACCAGCCAAGGTCCCACAGAGCTGTTTCGACTTCAGCCGAAGGCTCCTCTGGCCTAGTCGACCCTTGTGAGGGTTGTCCTAGCCTCTCTTTATGTATTTCGGCTCCTGTGGATGAGTGTTTGTGGGTTGCCCATCTTCTGTTGTCTCAAGTTTCTGTCCCTCTACCTATGTTACACGGACTCTTTGGAATTTAGAAGGTACCTGTGTCGACACGACACGACACGACACGGGTACGGGTACGGGTGCGGGATACGGCTCCTTAGAAACGGATACGGCAGAAGAATCGAAAGAGAAGAGAGCAAGGAGAGAACCTGGCCTTCGACTTCAATCGGTTGCAGAGCATCGATCGATCTGTGAAGTTGATCGATCTGCGAAGCTTGATCTGCGAAGTCGATGTACTGTGCTTCGTCGTCTTCCCATTTGAACTCGATCTCGGACTCTCTTCATCGTCTTCCCCTTCCGTCGTCTCTGCGAAGTCATTGCCCTACCAACCAATTTTCTAGGTCTTCCTCTTCCGTTGTCTCTGCGAAGCTAACACAATTTTTATTTCTATAGGTCTCTGACTTTTGTTTTTAATATAATTTGAATTATGTATAATATAAATTATATTAATATAATATTATTCATATTATATAATTTTATTTATTCAAAAAAATATTATATAATATAATATATCGTAAATAACATAACTTTTGTGTCTAAAATTAAAATAATTTATTTTATAATATATAATATAATTTATTTTATGTCTAAAATAATGTTTATAATTTTTATTTATTATTTATTTGTTATTTTTTTAATAAAATTTGTTATTCCTTAAACTTTTTAAACTCATCTTCATATAATAAATATATTTAAAAATAACTATTTAACGTATCTCCATACCTGTATCCTAATTTGGATCCGTATCCACGTATCCTTAATTTTTAATTTTAAAGTGTCTGACCCTTAGATACACACCCGCACCCGATACCCGCACCCGAGTCCGTGTAACGTAGATTACTATTAGGAATCTCTCTCTCTCTCTCTCTATTGATAAATACTATTAGGAATCTCTTTCTTTTGTTTCTTGATTGATTTGTCGGAAGAATTTAGCTTATGGGCTGATGTATAGTTTGGCCTTTTTCCCTCTTATGTAATTTTTGCCCGGGATTTCTCCTTGTGTCTCGTTCTGGATTTTATCTACCAGGAAGAGGAAAATTCTCCTTCATTATTCCTCCTTGAGATACAACATGAACAAAATAAAGTTGGTTGTCTTAAGGCTGGTCAGGTTGAATTCTCAGACTATTTAATCTTGGATTAGAAAACTTAGGTTGTCATTGATTTAGTAGTATTGGAGGGCCAACATCAATCATTATATTCTCCTATGTGTTGGAGGGCTAACAAGAATTTGAATCAAATGGAAATTGATTGGATGAGATTTTGGTGTGCTGAGAAGTTGATGTACAAATGCCTAGGAGGACTAGCTCCAACCTTCAAAATCACAATTGAAGAAATAATACCTATTGGGAGCAAATATCAATCATTTTATTCCTCCTTTGTGTTTGCTTAGCAAAATCATAGAAGAAATAATAATACATATTGGGAGCAACTAGAATGGAAAGAACCCTCCTTGTGTGACTTGATTGCTTAACAAAATCCTAGAAGAAAAAATACATATGAAAGCAAGTCAAATCCAAACAAAAGTATAAAGAAAAATCTTAGCCACAATATATCCAATTTTTTATAGGAAAACTTTTGACTTGAAGGATAGCTAAGGGACAAGCTTGAAAGAAAAAATCTTCCATTGTATGAAAATTGTGAGTTTTCAATCAACTTTGTTTTCATCTATTAAAAAACTGAGATCTCAAATGGAAGCAGACACCCAATCTATTAAAAAACTGAGATCTCAAGTGGAAGGCAGTCTCTAGGGATTTTCATGGCTCGAGCAGTGGCCAACGATTTTGCAAAGTCTAAGGTGGTTTTAACTTGGATTTTGGATGGGATTGGTCTTCAAGTCATCTCATTTATAAATACTCGTTCCATCCCCAACTGTTTGTCAATTTTCAGCATTCATGCCTTTTAGTAGGGTCAATAAATAATGTATTTTTTTCCCTACAAATTGAAAGAAAGAATAAATAAAAAAACGTAGATGATTTTTTTGGGATGTTTGGAATAGTTAAAATGGACCAGCAATTTCGTACGGGAGGAGAATTAAACTAGTTGTAACCAAAATAAATTTGTCAAATAAGAGAACCATCCATATTCGCTTGCACTATCAATTGATTAATATGCGTTTTACATCACTTTAATACATTTTAAGTTTGTTTTGGTGATTTCCTAGTCAATGGTGGATCGTGTTTAATTTGTGGTGAATTCACAGAGTATCATGGATGCTTGATACTCTACCAACCATTCAGGAACAAACATCACCGATTTCCAGTGGTATAAGAAACACGCTAACAAGTTTTAGGATTCAACACCTAAGGCACATGAACTGGGTTAGGGTTGGGTTGTTTCTATTTTTTTTTTTCCCTTACTAATGGTGAATTGGTTGGCTACGGGGTCCTGTGGTTTTTGTCCGTTTTGATTTTCGACAGGAAGAAGGAAAAAAGAAAAGAAAAAGGGAATCCTTTTGCGTGTCTAATTGATTATTATATTGATTGCAGAATTGATTGGCATAAAGCAAATTCGTACTGGTTTAATTGAATAAAATGAACAATTCATAATCTCTGTCATGTTATGTTATCAATCCTAAGCAAATTCTTTTCCATTTTGAGGGCTAAATCTCCTCTAGACCTTATTCAAGTGCCAAACAACATTTTAAGTGTGAAGCATTAGCACTTTATCTGAATCACTTGATCTTTAGCATTGTCAAATTAATTTTTTATTTGAAATGTTACTGCAATAGTCGTTTGACCATAAGATGTGAAATAAAACCCTGTTTATAGATGAGGGCTTATTAGGGTTATATTTTAAGCCTGGCTAAGAAAGATTTATACAAGTCAACTAAAATTTGGGATATACGTAGATCATGGGATATACGTAGATTTTGTTCCCTAGGAATGGCACTGTATAGTTACCGAAAAGCATGACATTTTGCATTTCAACTGCAGGAAACTTTCACCAGAGTAAATGTTCCCATAGAGTGGCTGCGATGATTTTTTCCACGGCAAAGCATGGCTGGTATTAAGGGCGATACATGTTAGATTAGCACAATGTAAGAATGGAGTGTCCGTGTCGTGTCCGTGTCCGTGCTACATTTTGCCTCTGTCAAATGGCGTGTTTTCTGCCAAAGTTTGTGTTAAGAGTTGTTGGACTCCAGTTGCTGGTCTAGAGTGAGCAAGTGAGGATGCAGTTTAAAAAGTGTGTCCTTAATGCCTCTTTTGTTGTCTATGGAAGGAGAGGTATAGGACTTCATTTCAAGGAGTGAGGTGTTTGTGACCATGGAAGCATTTTTTTCCCTTCTTTTAAGCAGTTTATTTGTGTGGCCTATAGGGGTTTGCTGCGATCATTGGACTTTTTTGGTTAATTCTAAAGATATTTTTTGTGTCATTTTTGCTTCTCTGCATGTACTCCGGTTTGCACCCTGTTGAAGCTCTTTTGGATTTTTCTTATTTACAAAACTATGTATATTTTTTGTTGGCTCTTCATGAGACTCATTGCCTTTTACGATTTTCTATAAAAAATGATCTTCTTAAAGTTGTAGATTGCTGTTTATTCTTCCATCCTTGGTCCATGCAAGGTAATACGGGACATTGGGACGTATATCACCTAAGTATGCATCTCTAAAAGTTCCCAACATGGTTTATTCAATAAGGAATGATCTCACAAGGTTGGATCTTCCTGTTTAAATTAAACTACGTAAAAATGTTTTTACTTGTCACCCTGTTCAAACTGCGTAAAAATGTTTTTACTACTCTTATCACTCCTTCCGTTTTTGAGAGACGCAACTAGTTGTTTTCTGAAAGTCAACATTGTAGATCCATTATCATTTGAATTGAGTTTTTTTGGCATGGCAGTAAATGCAGTAGTTTTGACTATTAAGTTTCATACATTGTCAGTCTTGTACTCTTGTTATGTTCTTTCGAGGCTGGCTATTATTTGGGATCAAATATTTATGCATCAAGTGGCATACCATGTCCATTGAAGGTAAGCAAGGAACTAGTTATGTGCTAAGGCATAAACATTTTTTCATTAAAAGGAAGGCCGTAAACATAAGATTAGTGCGAATGTTGCTGCTAACTATAACATGTGTTTTGATTCATTCCAATATAGGAAGTGAATGCTTGGTAATAATGTATAACCTTGTTTCTAGATGATAGAATTTCCTGATCATTATCTTTGTTAGTAATTGATGCGTATCTACTTATTTTTCATTTCACGTTAGAATTGCAAGTTGGATTCATATGTTCGTTATTAATCTGTTACCCAATTATTTATTTTGCAGAAAGCAATTTGCAAGGACCCAACTGATTCAAAGGTTAGTATTGAACTACTCCTCTTCATGTATCATTCATTATTGTGTTAATTTTTTTAGAACTTTTTTTTTTTGAGTCTATAATCTATATTTTCTTTCTGAAGGCACTAGGGGAAGAAAAGGAGATAAAATATTGAATTTTATTTAATATATATCTATATTTATTTATTTTCTAAAAAATGGAGAGTTGTTTCAACAATGACGTAATAGTCATATAAGCACTGTTGACTGGAAGTTGTTTTCTCAGCCGTCAATAATATGAATCTTATGATTCCAACGTTTATTGTAATCCTTTTCCTACATCCTATGTTTGAGTTGTTAGTTGGATGATATGTGGTTTGTACTCATTAATTGGGAGGGTCATGTCCTGTTGGAGTTCATGTTGCTGTAGTTGTGCATACTGATAGCATTGTGTTTCATTCTTCAGGGAAAACAAATTTTTTTGCAATGTGGTGTTTGTATTGGACATGAATGCCATTTTTCTTCTTCTTCTTCTTCTTCTTTTATCAAGGTGGTTGTGTTAAACACCATTTTGTTATGGATATTGACATGCCATTGTGTCCTTGATATGTGTTTCATGTTGCAGTATTTATCACATTCTAACATCTCACATACGTAGATGCCTGAACCTCAGGCCTAGGTTTAATTATAGACCAATTCATATGTGGTGGTGTAGTATGTTTGTTCCTTAGGATTGATTGACATTTGTCATAGATTGGATATATTGATGATTCTAGTTTCCTACAATCTATAATACACTATGCTGAATGTTTTCTTTTCTTCTGCTTTTCTTATATATATGATGTAGGAAGTTCCACCGCTCGATGTACCAGAACTTTTGGCATTTTTAGTTAGGCAATCTGGGCCATTCTTGGATCAATTTGGTGTTAGAAGAGGTAAGCAATTCTCTTGAGTTTTGATTTTGATTTTATAATGAAGTGATCAATAATATTTTGAACTTTATATTGATAAAATAAAGGTATATATATATATATTTATATATAGAAATACACATAGTTTAGTTCCTATTAATGGGGTTCTAGGCACAGAGCTGACCTTTAATCATTATGTACAAAGTAGCTGCCTTGTATTCACACTCACTACTTCAAGGTTATTAGGCCTGAATTTAAAACCACTAAACCAATCGTCCCCTTTAAAGTACACCCACTTCAGTCCCAATTCATGGAATATATATATATATATATATATGTTTGTCACGATAATTTGTATTGAGGATGATTGATGTCGTTTCATATATGTCATGTGACAAAATCTTTGCTTCACAACTTTAGATGGCCCTTTAGATAAGCTTTACTACACCAATTGAAACTAGTTTGCAATTCTTAGGCAGAAGTAAAATTCAGGACTGCAGCCTTATGTAATACAGATGCCTTACAATTGAAATTATCAGAAATGTGCTACAAATTTAAACACCAGAACTACATTACAAAATGGTTTTTTTTCTTTATCAATGTATGATTGTCTGCTTTTTGCTATATTCTAGAACTATCTGATGCTTTAAGAAAATTAACGATGTGGATTTGGTATATAGAAACGTTCAGCGGAATAACTGACCTGTTGGTTCCCCTTATTTAGATGGTTGGGTTATGCGAGTTCACAGGTATTAGATAAGCAGGCAACTAGTATCAAAACTTGAAATTTTTTATCTAGAACTGTCTTTGAGGGTCCGTTTGGGGTTGCTAGACCTATTTGAAGGTGCTTATTTAGGTACGCTGACAAAATCAGCTGGGAATGTGTTAGGCAAAGGTTGTTTAAAAAGTGCTACAATTGGGTCACATATAGAATTATAACTTTTGCCAGGGGCCAAGTTTTAAAGTTAATATACTACAATGCAAGTATTTTATTTTTAATTTTTTTTGTTGATAAATTCTTTTTTTGTTGTTGATAAATTCAATGCAAGTATCAGTGGGCCCAAAACAACCAATAAGCTAAGAGGCATGATTGGATGTTTTTCTGAAAAAAGCTAACTTTTTGTTTAATTTGAAGTAGATCCACTTTAACCAAATGCCACAAATGGAGTTGTCTTGGTTCTAGTGTGGTTTGACTTGGAAAATTTTAAATTGTTCCAATTGACAATATGGAAGCAGCGTGTCATTTGGAGGTCTGAAGGGCTGTTCTTATATTAAGTATTCCACATGCTATTTGTAATATTTGGTTTATTTTCAAGGAATAGTTCTATGGTTTATAGCATATAATCTCTGTTACTTAATTATTGACAAAAATGTTAGGACAACTAACAAGCATACCAACTAGACAAAATATTTGGTGAATCCCATACCAAGTGGTGGGACCTATGTACAAGCGCTCTGTTGGTATTTTTTTTTTTAAGTGTTTCTCGCATTTTTGTATTATTGATAGTTCAGATGTTTCTTATACTCCAATGTACTGAACTCAGACTAATCATGGTTACTTGGGTTGAGGTTGGCAACATGGTTCCTCTTGCGTATGGTTGTTCTTAGAGTACACACACATACATACATATATATATATACATATATAATTTTTTCAATTTTAGAATAACTATGTCCTTTCTCATGGTCTCAATTCTCATTTTTTTTTTTTGTGTGTTTTTCTTCTGTCTTTGTGGCACCTATAACTTAGTTTCTGTTATTCCTTCTTGACAATATTTTATGCCTTCGTTGCTACTCTTAAACCATCCTGTGCTCCTTCACCTCATATTGTCTATGCTTCATGTTACTTGTAGCTCTAATGTAGCACCTCATATTGTCTATGCTTCGTGCTACTTGTAGCTTTAGAGAAATGTAGTCATTTCTTATTGTTGTGCCCCCCTCCTATCTGTGTCTGTGTCTATATCCTCATTTTTACATTTGCTTTTTATTGTCATCCAACATTTTGTATGGTATAGCATATGCCATGCAGCAGTCTTATGGAGATTTTCCATAAATTCCTATCCAATTACATGACTGCTTCAGAAGCACTTCTCCTTATCATCCACTTGTTATAGCTTTAGGACCATAATGAGCTGGAGTTGGCACAGAGCCTGCTTGTTCAGCCTGGAACTGGGGTTAAGCGTTAAATAATTTAGGGTTGAGGCAAGATACGTGTGCTTGGCTTAATTAGATTTGGTTCAAATTAGAAAGTTATAATTGGTTCAATAAGGTGTGTTGGTGATGTACAAGAAAGCACTTAATTAATCTGAACATTATGGATTAGTTCTCTCTCTCTCTCTCTCTCTCTCTCTCCCTCCTTCCACCAGACAAAGTGAATCAAAAGCATAGCAAGCAAACCAAATTGTATGTGTGTTTTCGACAGCCTCCAAAATATCCGTCCATCATCAAGGTGAACTACCATTATATCACCATCCTATTATCTCCAATTAAACCACCATTAATAACATAATCAACGATAGGTCACTACTCACATTCATGTCTCTATTCTTTGCTACCTACACTGATAGAGGGCTCTTCCTTCTTTATACTAAATAAGTATGTATGTATCTCTCTACTTGCGTATATTGATAGAGGGCTCTTGCTTAAGTGTTAGAAAAGTGTGTTTTCCGACCTAGTTTTCAAATCGGGAGTCCCCGTGCCTATTCGTTAAGTTTTCACAACTCAAATTAGTCCCTCCTAAGATGTTCGGGGTGTTCCCCAGGCCTTCTCGTGATTGTTACACGAATCCGGCCCGCCGATACCTGTTTTCAAGCTTCAGTGTGAAAAAAGTACCTTTTCCGACCTAGTTTTCACATCGGAAGTCCCGCGCTAGATCCGTAAGTTACCAAAACTTACATTGGTTTCTCCCGAGGTGTTGGAGGTGTTCCACGGGCCTTTTCGGGACTGTTACAGGATTTTTTTGGCCCTCGATGGCCTATTTTCAAATTTGAGTGTTTAGGAAGTGCATTTTTTGACTTAGTTTCCAAACCGGGAGACCCATGCGAGTTTCGTAAGTTTTCACAACTCACGTTGGTCCTTCCCTAGGTGTTTTGAGGTGTTCCCTGGACCTTCTCTTGGCTGTCACCCGATTTTGGCCCCCCCGATGGACTATTTTCAAGCTTAGGTGCGAGAAAAGTGCCGTTTCAGACTTAGTTTCCAAACCGGGAGTCCCGTGCTAGTTCCGTAAGTTTTCACAACTTACATCAGTCCCCCCCGGGGTGTTTGACGTGTTCCCCGGGCCTTCTCATGACTGTTACACGATTTTGGCCCCCGACGGTTTATTTTCGAGCTTAAGTGTGAAAAAAGTGCATTTTTTGATTTAATTCACAGGCCGAGAGTCCCGTGCTAGTTCCGTAAGTCTCCGTAACTTACCTCTTGGACCCTCCCGAGGTGTTTGGGGCATTTCTCGGTCCTTCTCGTGACTGTGACACGGTTTTGGCCCCCTCTCGGTGTCCTATTTCCAAGCCTAAGTGTGGAAAAAGTGTCTCTTTCCAACTTAGTTTTCAAACCGGGAGTCCCCGTGCTAGTTCCGTAAGCTTTCAACACTCGCGTCTGTCACTCCCGAGGTGTTTGAGGTTTTCCCGGCCCTTGTTGCGACTGTTATATGATTTTGGCCCCCCGATGGCCTACTTCTAAGCTTAAGTGTTAGAAAAGTGTGTTTTCTGACCTAGTTTTCAAATGGGGAGTCCTCGTGCCTGTTCGTTAAGTTTTCACGGCTCAAATTGGTCCCTACTAAGATGTTCGGGGTGTTCCCCGGGCCTTCTCGTGATTGTTACACGATTTCGGCCTGCCGAGGCCTGTTTTCAAGTTTCAGTGTGAAAAAAGTACCTTTTCCAACCTAGTTTTCAAACCGCTAGTTCCGCGTAAGTTTTCACAACTTACATTGGTTTCTCCCGAGGTGTTGGAGGTGCTCCACGGGTCTTGTCGGGACTGTTACAGGATTTTTTTGGCCATCGATGGCCTATTTTAAAACTTAAGTGTTTAGGAAGTGCATTTTTTGACTTAGTTTCCAAACCGGGAGTCCCATGCGAGTTCTGTAAGTTTCCACAGCTCACGTTGGTCCTTCCCTAGGTGTTTTGAGGTGTTCCCCGGACCTTCTCTTGGCTGTCACACGATTTTGGCCCCCCCGATGCACTATTTTCAAGCTTAGGTGCGAGAAAAGTGCCATTTCGGACTTAGTTTTCAAACTGGAAATCCCGCGCTCGTTTCCATAACTTACATTGGTTTCTCTCGAGGTGTTGGTGGTGTCCCACGGGCCTTCTCAAGACTGTTACAGGATTTTTTTGGGCCCCGATGGCCTATTTTCAAACTTAAGTGTTTAGGAAGTGCATTTTTTGACTTAGTTTGCAAACCGGGTGTCCCGTGCGAGTTTCGTTAGTTTCCACAACTCACGTTTGTCCCTCCCTAGGTGTTTTGAGGTGTTCCCCGGACCTTCTCTTGGCTGTCACCCGATTTTGGCCCCCCCGATGCACTATTTTCAAGCTTAGGTGCGAGAAATGTGCCGTTTAGGACTTAGTTTCCAAACCGGGAGTCCCGTGCTAGTTCCGTAAGTTTTCACAACTTACATCGGTCCCTCCCGGGGTGTTTGACGTGTTCCCTGGGCCTTCTCGTGACTGTTACACGATTTTGGCCCCCGACGGCTTATTTTCGAGCTTAAGTGTGAAAAAAGTGCATTTTTTGATTTAGTTCTCAAGCCGTGAGTCCCGTGCTAGTTCCGTAAGCCTCCGCAACTTAGCTCTTGGACGCTCCCGAGGTGTTTTTGGCATTTCTCGGTCCTTCTTGCGACTGTGACACGTTTTTGGCCTCCTCCCCGGCGTCCTATTTCCAAGCCTAAGCGTGGAAAAAGTGTCTCTTTCCAACTTAGTTTTCAAACCTGGAGACCCCGTGTTAGTTCCGTAAGCTTTCACAACTTGCGTCTGTCACTCCCGAGGTGCTTGAGGTGTTCCCGGCCCTTGTTGCGACTGTTACATGATTTTGGCCCCCCGATGTCCTATTTCCAAGCTTAATTGTTAGAAAAGTGTGTTTTCCGACGTAGTTTTCAAATCGGGAGTCCCCTTGCCTGTTCGTCATGTTTTCACGGCTTAAATTGGTCCCTCCTGAGATGTTCAGGGTGTTCCCCGGGCCTTCTCGTGATTGTTACGCGATTCCGGCCCGCCGAGGCCTGTTTTCAAGCCTCAGTGTGAAAAAAGTACATTTTCTGACCTAGTTTTCAAACCGGAAGTCCCGCGCTAGTTTCCATAACTTACATTGGTTTCTCTCGAGGTGTTGGAGGTATTCCACGGGCCTTCTCAGGACTGTTACAGGATTTTTTTGGCCCCCGATGGCCTATTTTCAAACTTAAGTGTTTAGGAAGTGCATTTTTTGACTTAGTTTCCAAACCGGGTGTCCCGTGCGAGTTTCGTTAGTTTCCACAACTCACGTTTGTCCCTCCCTAGGTGTTTTGAGGTGTTCCCCGGACCTTCTCTTGGCTGTCACCCGATTTTGGCCCACCCGATGCACTATTTTCAAGCTTAGGTGCGAGAAATGTGCCGTTTAGGACTTAGTTTCCAAACCGGGAGTCCCGTGCTAGTTCCGTAAGTTTTCACAACTTACATCGGTCCCTCCCGGGGTGTTTGACGTGTTCCCTGGGCCTTCTCGTGACTGTTACACGATTTTGGCCCCAGACGGCTTATTTTCGAGCTTAAGTGTGAAAAAAGTGCATTTTTTGATTTAGTTCTCAAGCCAAGAGTCCCGTGCTAGTTACGTAAGCCTCCGCAACTTAGCACTTGGACCCTCCCGAGGTGTTTTTGGCATTTCTCGGTCCTTCTTGCGACTGTGACACGTTTTTGGCCTCCTCCCCGGGGTCCTATTTCCAAGCCTAAGCGTGGAAAAAATGTCTCTTTCCAACTTAGTTTTCAAACCGAGAGTCCCCGTGCTAGTTCCGTCAGCTTTCACAAGTCGCGTCTGTCACTCTCGAGGTGTTTGAGGTGTTCCCGGCCCTTGTTGCGACTGTTACATGATTTTGGCCCCCGATGGCCTACTTCCAAGCTTAATTGTTGGAAACGTGTGTTTTCCGACCTAGTTTTCAAATCGGGAGTCCCCGTGCCTGTTCGTTATGTTTTCACGGCTCAAATTGGTCCCTCCTCAGATGTTCGGGGTGTTCCCCGGGCCTTCTCGTGATTGTTACACGATTCCAGCCCGCCGAGGCCTGTTTTCAAGCTTCGGTGTGAAAAGAGTACCTTTTCCGACCTAGTTTTCAAACCGGAAGCCCCGCGCTAGTTTCCACAACTTACTTTGGTTTCTCTCGAGGTGTGTTGGAGGTGTTCCACGGGCCTTCTCGGGACTGGTACAGGATTTTTTTGGCGCCCGATTGCCTATTTTCAAACTTAAGTGTTTAGGAAGTGCATTTTTTGACTAAGTTTCCAAACCGGGAGTCCCATGCGAGTTTCGTTAGTTTCCACAGCCCACGTTTGTCCCTCCCTAGGTGTTTTGAGGTGTTCCCCGGACCTTCTCTTGGCTGTCACCCGATTTTGGCCCACCCGATGCACTATTTTCAAGCTTAGGTGCGAGAAAAGTGCCGTTTCGGAGTTAGTTTCCAAACCGGGAGTCCCGTGCTAGTTCCGTAAGTTTTCACAACTTACATCGGTCCCTCCCGGGGTGTGTGACGTGTTCCCCGGGCCTTCTCGTGACTGTTACACGATTTTGGCCCCCGACGGCTTATTTTCGAGCTTAAGTGTGAAAAAAGTGCATTTTTTTATTTAGTTCTCAAGCCGAGAGTCCCGTGCTAGTTCCGTAAGTCTCCGCAGCTTACCTCTTGGACCCTCCCGAGGTGTTTTGGGCATTTCTCGGTCCTTCTCGCGACTGTGACACGTTTTTGGCCTCCCCCCGGTGTCCTATTTCCAAGCCTAAGCGTGGAAAAACAGTCCCTTTCCAACTTAGTTTTCAAACCGGGAGTCCCCGTGCTAGTTCCGTAAGCTTTCACAACTCGCGTCTGTCACTCCCGAGGTGTTTGAGGTGCTCCCGGCCCTTGTTGCGACTGTTACATGATTTTAGGCCCCCGATGGCCTACTTCCAAGCTTAAGTGTTAGAAAAGTGTGTTTTCCGACCTAGTTTTCAAATCGGGAGTCCCCGTGCCTGTTCGTTATGTTTTCACGGCTCAAGTTGGTCCCTCCTGAGATGTTCGGGGTGTTCCCCGGGGCTTCTCGTGATTGTTACACGATTCCGGCCCGCCGAGGCCTGTTTTCAAGCTTCAGTGTGAAAAAAGTACATTTTCCGACCTAGTTTTCAAACCAGAAGTCCCGCGCTAGTTTCCACAACCTACGTTGTTTTCTCTCGATGTGTTGGAGGTGATCTCTACGGGCCTTCTCGGGACTGTTGTAGGATTTTTTTGGGCCCCGATTGCCTATTTTCAAACTTAAGTGTTTAAGAAGTGCATTTTTTGACTTAGTTTCCAAACCGTGAGTCCCATGCGAGTTCCGTAAGTTTTCACAGCTCACGTTGGTCCGGCCCTAGGTGTTTTGAGGTGTTCCCCGGACCTTCTCTTGGCTGTCACCCGATGGACTATTTTCAAGCTTAGATGCGAGAAAAGTGCCGTTTCGGACTTAGTTTCCAAACCGGGAGTCCCGTGCTAGTTCCGTAAGTTTTCACAACTTGCATCGGTCCCTCCCGGGGTGTTTGACGTGTTCCCTGGGCCTTCTCGTGAGTGTTACACGATTTTGGCCCCCGACGGCTTATTTTCGAGCTTAAGTGTGAAAAAAGTGCATTTTTTGATTTAGTTCTCAAGCCGAGTGTCCCGTGCTAGTTCGGTAAGTCTCCGCAACTTACCTCTTGGACCCTCCTGAGGTGTTTGGGGCATTTCTGGGTCCTCCTCGCGACTGTGACACGGTTTTGGCCCCCCCTGCGTCCTACTTCCAAGCTTAAGTGTTCGAAAAGTGTGTTTTCCGACCTAGTTTTCAAATCGGGAGTCCCCGTGCCTGTTCGTTATGTTTTCACGGCTTAAATTGGTCCCTCCTGAGATGTTCGGGGTGTTCCCCGGGCCTTCTCGTGATTGTTACACGATTCCGGCCCGCCGAGGCCTGTTTTCAACCTTCAGTGTGAAAAAAGTTCATTTTCTGACATAGTTTTCAAACCGGAAGTCCCGCGCTCGTTTCCATAACTTACATCGGTTTCTCTCGAGGTGTTGGTGGTGTCCCACGGGCCTTGTCAAGACTGTTTCAGGAATTTTTTTGGGCCCCGATGGCCTATTTTCAAACTTAAGTGTTTAGGAAGTGCATTTTTTGACTTAGTTTCCAAACCGGGTGTCCCGTGCGAGTTTCGTTAGTTTCCACAACTCACGTTTGTCCCTCCCTAGGTGTTTTGAGGTGTTCCCCGGACCTTCTCTTGGCTGTCACCCGATTTTGGCCCCCCCGATGCACTATTTTCAAGCTTAGGTGCGAGAAAAGTGCCGTTTAGGACTTAGTTTCTAAACCGGGAGTCCCGTGCTAGTTCCGTAAGTTTTCACAACTTACATCGGTCCCTCCCGGGGTGTTTGACGTGTTCCCTGGGCCTTCTCGTGACTGTTACACGATTTTGGCCCCCGACGGCTTATTTTCGAGCTTAAGTGTGAAAAAAGTGCATTTTTTGATTTAGTTCTCAAGCCGAGAGTCCCGTGCTAGTTACGTAAGCCTCCGCAACTTAGCTCACCCTCCCGAGGTGTTTTTGGCATTTCTCGGTCCTTCTTGCGACTGTGACACGTTTTTGGCCTCCTCCCCGGCGTCCTATTTCCAAGCCTAAGCGTGGAAAAAGTGTCTCTTTCCAACTTAGTTTTCAAACCGGGAGCCCCCGTGTTAGTTCCGTAAGCTTTCACAACTTGCGTCTGTCACTCCCGAGGTGTTTGAGGTGTTCCCGGCCCTTGTTGCGACTGTTACATGATTTTGGCCCCCCGATGGCCTACTTCCAAGCTTAATTGTTAGAAAAGTGTGTTTTCCGACGTAGTTTTCAAATCGGGAGTCCCTGTGCCTGTTCGTCATGTTTTCACGGCTTCACTTGGTCCCTCCTGAGATGTTCAGGGTGTTCCCCGGGCCTTCTCGTGATTGTTACGCGATTCCGGCCCGCCGAGGCCTGTTTTCAAGCCTCAGTGTGAAAAAAGTACATTTTCTGACCTAGTTTTCAAACCGGAAGTCCCGCGCTAGTTTCCATAACTTACATTGGTTTCTCTCGAGGTGTTGGAGGTATTCCACGGGCCTTCTCAGGACGGTTACAGGATTTTTTTGGCCCCCGATGGCCTATTTTCAAACTTAAGTGTTTAGGAAGTGCATTTTTTCACTTAGCTTCCAAACCGGGTGTCCCGTGCGAGTTTCGTTAGTTTCCACAACTCACGTTTGTCCCTCCCTAGGTGTTTTGAGGTGTTCCCCGGACCTTCTCTTGGCTGTCACCCGATTTTGGCGCCCCCGATGCACTATTTTCAAGCTTAGGTGCGAGAAATGTGCCGTTTAGGACTTAGTTTCCAAACCGGGAGTCCCGTGCTAGTTCCGTAAGTTTTCACAACTTACATCGGTCCCTCCCGGGGTGTTTGACGTGTTCCCCGGGCCTTCTCGTGACTGTTACACGATTTTGGCCCCCGACGGCTTATTTTCGAGCTTAAGTGTGAAAAAAGTGCATTTTTTGATTTAGTTCTCAAGCCGAGAGTCCCGTGCTAGTTCCGTAAGTCTCCGCAGCTTACCTCTTGGACCCTCCCGAGGTGTTTTTGGCATTTCTCGGTCCTTCTTGCAACTGTGACACGTTTTTGGCCTCCTCCCCGGGGTCCATTTCCAAGCCTAAGCGTGGAAAAAGTCCCTTTCCAACTTATTTTTCAAACCGAGAGTCCCCGTGCTAGTTCCGTCAGCTTTCACAAGTCGCGTCTGTCACTCTCGAGGTGTTTGAGGTGTTCCCGGCCCTTGTTGCGACTGTTACATGATTTTGGCCCCCGATGGCCTACTTCCAAGCTTAATTGTTGGAAACGTGTGTTTTCCGACCTAGTTTTCAAATCGGGAGTCCCCGTGCCTGTTCGTTATGTTTTCACGGCTCAAATTGGTCCCTCCTCCGATGTTCGGGGTGTTCCCCGGGCCTTCTCGTGATTGTTACACGATTCCAGCCCGCCGAGGACTGTTTTCAAGCTTCGGTGTGAAAAGAGTACCTTTTCCGACCTAGTTTTCAAACCGGAAGCCCCGCGCTAGTTTCCACAACTTACTTTGGTTTCTCTCGAGGTGTGTTGGAGGTGTTCCACGGGCCTTCTCGGGACTGGTACAGGATTTTTTTGGCGCCCGATTGCCTATTTTCAAACTTAAGTGTTTAGGAAGTGCATTTTTTGACCAAGTTTCCAAACCGGGAGTCCCATGCGAGTTTCGTTAGTTTCCGCAGCCTACGTTTGTCCCTCCCTAGGTGTTTTGAGGTGTTCCCCGGACCTTCTCTTGGCTGTCACCCGATTTTGGCCCACCCGATGCACTATTTTCAAGCTTAGGTGCGAGAAAAGTGCCGTTTCGGAGTTAGTTTCCAAACCGGGAGTCCCGTGCTAGTTCCGTAAGTTTTCACAACTTACATCGGTCCCTCCCGGGGTGTGTGACGTGTTCCCCGGGCCTTCTCGTGACTGTTACACGATTTTGGCCCCCGACGGCTTATTTTCGAGCTTAAGTGTGAAAAAAGTGCATTTTTTTATTTAGTTCTCAAGCCGAGAGTCCCGTGCTAGTTCCGTAAGTCTCCGCAGCTTACCTCTTGGACCCTCCCGAGGTGTTTTGGGCATTTCTCGGTCCTTCTCGCGACTGTGACACGTTTTTGGCCTCCCCCCCGGTGTCCTATTTCCAAGCCTAAGCGTGGAAAAACAGTCCCTTTCCAACTTAGTTTTCAAACCGGGAGTCCCCGTGCTAGTTCCGTAAGCTTTCACAACTCGCGTCTGTCACTCCCGAGGTGTTTGAGGTGCTCCCGGCCCTTGTTGCGACTGTTACATGATTTTAGGCCCCCGATGGCCTACTTCCAAGCTTAAGTGTTAGAAAAGTGTGTTTTCCGACCTAGTTTTCAAATCGGGAGTCCCCGTGCCTGTTCGTTATGTTTTCACGGCTCAAGTTGGTCCCTCCTGAGATGTTCGGGGTGTTCCCCGGGCCTTCTCGTGATTGTTACACGATTCCGGCCCGCCGAGGCCTGTTTTCAAGCTTCAATGTGAAAAAAGTACATTTTCCGACCTAGTTTTCAAACCAGAAGTCCCGCGCTAGTTTCCACAACCTACGTTGTTTTCTCTCGATGTGTTGGAGGTGATCTCTACGGGCCTTCTCGGGACTGTTGTAGGATTTTTTTGGGCCCCGATTGCCTATTTTCAAACTTAAGTGTTTAGGAAGTGCATTTTTTGACTTAGTTTCCAAACCGTGAGTCCCATGCGAGTTCCGTAAGTTTTCACAGCTCACGTTGGTCCGGCCCTAGGTGTTTTGAGGTGTTCCCCGGACCTTCTCTTGGCTGTCACCCGATGGACTATTTTCAAGCTTAGATGCAAGAAAAGTGCCGTTTCGGACTTAGTTTCCAAACCGGGAGTCCCGTGCTAGTTCCGTAAGTTTTCACAACTTGCATCGGTCCCTCCTGGGGTGTTTGACGTGTTCCCTGGGCCTTCTCGTGAGTGTTACACGATTTTGGCCCCCGACGGCTTATTTTCGAGCTTAAGTGTGAAAAAAGTGCATTTTTTGATTTAGTTCTCAAGCCGAGTGTCCCGTGCTAGTTCGGTAAGTCTCCGCAACTTACCTCTTGGACCCTCCCGAGGTGTTTGGGGCATTTCTGGGTCCTCCTCGCGACTGTGACACGGTTTTGGCCCCCCCTGCGTCCTACTTCCAAGCTTAAGTGTTCGAAAAGTGTGTTTTCCGACCTAGTTTTCAAATCGGGAGTCCCCGTGCCTGTTCGTTATGTTTTCACGGCTCAAATTGGTCCCTCCTGAGATGTTCGGGGTGTTCCCCGGGCCTTCTCGTGATTGTTACACGATTCCGGCCCGCCGAGGCCTGTTTTCAACCTTCAGTGTGAAAAAAGTTCATTTTCTGACCTAGTTTTCAAACCGGAAGTCCCGCGCTCGTTTCCATAACTTACATCGGTTTCTCTCGAGGTGTTGGTGGTGTCCCACGGGCCTTGTCAAGACTGTTTCAGGAATTTTTTTGGGCCCCGATGGCCTATTTTCAAACTTAAGTGTTTAGGAAGTGCATTTTTTGACTTAGTTTCCAAACCGGGTGTCCCGTGCGAGTTTCGTTAGTTTCCACAACTCACGTTTGTCCCTCCCTAGGTGTTTTGAGGTGTTCCCCGGACCTTCTCTTGGCTGTCACCCGATTTTGGCCCCCCCGATGCACTATTTTCAAGCTTAGGTGCGAGAAATGTGCCGTTTAGGACTTAGTTTCCAAACCGGGAGTCCCGTGCTAGTTCCGTAAGTTTTCACAACTTACATCGGTCCCTCCCGGTGTGTTTGACGTGTTCCCCGGGCCTTCTCGTGACTGTTACACGATTTTGGCCCCCGACGGCTTATTTTCGAGCTTAAGTGTGCCGTTTAGGACTTAGTTTCCAAACCGAGAGTCCCGTGCTAGTTACGTAAGCCTCCGCAACTTAGCTCTTGGACCCTCCCGAGGTGTTTTTGGCATTTCTCGGTCCTTCTTGCGACTGTGACACGTTTTTGGCCTCCTCCCCGGCGTCCTATTTCCAAGCCTAAGCGTGGAAAAAGTGTCTCTTTCCAACTTAGTTTTCAAACCGGGAGCCCCCGTGTTAGTTCCGTAAGCTTTCACAACTTGCGTCTGTCACTCCCGAGGTGTTTGAGGTGTTCCCGGCCCTTGTTGCGACTGTTATATGATTTTGGCCCCCCGATGGCCTACTTCCAAGCTTAATTGTTAGAAAAGTGTGTTTTCCGACGTAGTTTTCAAATCAGGAGTCCCCGTGCCTGTTCGTCATGTTTTCACGGCTTAAATTGGTCCCTCCTGAGATGTTCAGGGTGTTCCTCGGGCCTTCTCGTGATTGTTACGCGATTCCGGCCCGCCGAGGCCTGTTTTCAAGCCTCAGTGTGAAAAAAGTACATTTTCTGACCTAGTTTTTAAACCGGAAGTCCCGCGCTAGTTTCCATAACTTACATTGGTTTCTCTCGAGGTGTTGGAGGTATTCCACGGGCCTTCTCAGGACGGTTACAGGATTTTTTTGGCCCCCGATGGCCTATTTTCAAACTTAAGTGTTTAGGAAGTGCATTTTTTGACTTAGCTTCCAAACCGGGTGTCCCGTGCGAGTTTCGTTAGTTTCCACAACTCACGTTTGTCCCTCCCTAGGTGTTTTGAGGTGTTCCCCGGACCTTCTCTTGGCTGTCACCCGATTTTGGCCCCCCCGATGCACTATTTTCAAGCTTAAGTGCGAGAAATGTGCCGTTTAGGACTTAGTTTCCAAACCGGGAGTCCCGTGCTAGTTCCGTAAATTTTCACAACTTACATCGGTCCCTCCCGAGGTGTTTGACGTGTTCCCCGGTCCTTCTCGTGACTGTTACACGATTTTGGCCCCCGACGGCTTATTTTCGAGCTTAAGTGTGAAAAAAGTGCATTTTTTGATTTAGTTCTCAAGCCGAGAGTCCCGTGCTAGTTCCGTAAGTCTCCGCAGCTTACCTCTTGGACCCTCCCGAGGTGTTTTTGGCATTTCTCGGTCCTTCTTGCAACTGTGACACGTTTTTGGCCTCCTCCCCCGTGTCCTGTTTCCAAGCCTAAGCGTGGAAAAAGTCTCTTTCCAACTTATTTTTCAAACCGAGAGTCCCCGTGCTAGTTCCGTCAGCTTTCACAAGTCGCGTCTGTCACTCTCGAGGTGTTTGAGGTGTTCCCGGCCCTTGTTGCGACTGTTACATGATTTTGGCCCCCGATGGCCTACTTCCAAGCTTAATTGTTGGAAACGTGTGTTTTCCGACCTAATTTTCAAATCGGGAGTCCCCGTGCCTGTTCGTTATGTTTTCACGGCTCAAATTGGTCCCTCCTCAGATGTTCGGGGTGTTCCCCGGGCCTTCTCGTGATTGTTACACGATTCCAGCCCGCCGAGGCCTGTTTTCAAGCTTCGGTGTGAAAAGAGTACCTTTTCCGACCTAGTTTTCAAACCGGAAGCCCCGCGCTAGTTTCCACAACTTACTTTGGTTTCTCTCGAGGTGTGTTGGAGGTGTTCCACGGGCCTTCTCGGAACTGGTACAGGATTTTTTTGGCCCCCGATTGCCTATTTTCAAACTTAAGTGTTTAGGAAGTGCATTTTTTGAGCAAGTTTCCAAACCGGGAGTCCCATGCGAGTTTCGTTAGTTTCCACAGCCCACGTTTGTCCCTCCCTAGGTGTTTTGAGGTGTTCCCCGGACCTTCTCTTGGCTGTCACCCGATTTTGGCCCACCCGATGCACTATTTTCAAGCTTAGGTGCGAGAAATGTGCCGTTTAGGACTTAGTTTCCAAACCGGGAGTCCCGTGCTAGTTCCGTAAGTTTTCACAACTTACATCGGTCCCTCCCGGGGTGTTTGACGTGTTCCCCAGGCCTTCTCGTGACTGTTACACGATTTTGGCCCTCGACGGCTTATTTTCGAGCTTAAGTGTGAAAAAAGTGCATTTTTTGATTTAGTTCTCGAGCCGAGAGTCCCGTGCTAGTTCCGTAAGCCTCCGCAACTTAGCTCTTGGACCCTCCCGAGGTGTTTTTGGCATTTCTCGGTCCTTCTTGCGACTGTGACACGTTTTTGGCCTCCTCCCCGGCGTCCTATTTCCAAGCCTAAGCGTGGAAAAAGTGTCTCTTTCCAACTTAGTTTTCAAACCGGGAGCCCCCGTGTTAGTTCCGTAAGCTTTCACAACTTGCGTCTGTCACTCCCGAGGTGTTTGAGGTGTTCCCGGCCCTTGTTGCGACTGTTACATGATTTTGGCCCCCCGATGGCCTACTTCCAAGCTTAATTGTTAGAAAAGTGTGTTTTCCGACGTAGTTTTCAAATCGGGAGTCCCCGTGCCTGTTCGTTATGTTTTCACGGCTCAAATTGGTCCCTCCTGAGATGTTCGGGGTGTTCCCCGGGCCTTCTCGTGATTGTTACGCAATTCCAGCCCGCCGAGGCCTGTTTTCGAGCTTCGGTGTGAAAAGAGTACCTTTTCCGACCTAGTTTTCAAACCGGAAGTCCCGCGCTAGTTTCCACAACTTGCTTTGGTTTCTCTCGAGGTGTTGGAGGTGTTCCACGGGCCTTCTCGAGACTGATACAGGATTTTTTTGGCGCCCGATTGCCTAGTTTCAAACTTATGTGTTTAGGAAGTGCATTTTTTGACTAGGTTTCCAAACCGGGACTCCCATGCGAGTTTCGTTAGTTTCCACAACCCACGTTTGTCCATCCCTAGGTGTTTTGAGTTGTTTCCCGGACCTTCTCTTGGCTGTCACCCGATTTTGGCCCACCCGATGCACTATTTTCAAGCTTAGGTGCGAGAAAAGTGCCGTTTCGGAGTTAGTTTCCAAACCGGGAGTCCCGTGCTAGTTCCGTAAGTTTTCACAACTTACATCGGTCCCTCCCGGGGTGTGTGACGTGTTCCTCGGGCCTTCTCGTGACTGTTACACGATTTTGGCCCCCGACGGCTTATTTTCGAGCTTAAGTGTGAAAAAAGTGCATTTTTTGATTTAGAAGCCGAGAGTCCCGTGCTAGTTCCGTAAGTCTCCGCAACTTACCTCTTAGACCCTCTCGAGGTGTTTTGGGCATTTCTCGGTCCTTCTCGCGACTGTGACACGTTTTTGGCCTCCCCCGGTGTCCTATTTCCAAGCCTAAGCGTGGAAAAACTGTCCCTTTCCAACTTAGTTTTCAAACCGGGAGTCCCCGTGCTAGTTCCGTAAGCTTTCACAACTCGCGTCTGTCACTCCCGAGGTGTTTGAGGTGCTCCCGGCCCTTGTTGCGACTGTTACATGATTTTAGGCCCCCGATGGCCTACTTCCAAGCTTAAGTGTTAGAAAAGTGTGTTTTCCGACCTAGTTTTCAAATCGGGAGTCCCCGTGCCTGTTCGTTATGTTTTCACGGCTCAAATTGGTCCCTCCTGAGATGTTCGGGGTGTTCCCCGGGCCTTCTCGTGATTGTTACACGATTCCGGCCCGCCGAGGCCTGTTTTCAAGCTTCAGTGTGAAAAAAGTACATTTTCCGACCTAGTTTTCAAACCAGAAGTCCCGCGCTAGTTTTCACAACTTACGTTGTTTTCTCTCGATGTGTTGGAGGTGATCCACGGGCCTTCTCGGGACTGTTGTAGGATTTTTTTGGGCCCCGATTGCCTATTTTCAAACTTAAGTGTTTAGGAAGTGCATTTTTTGACTAAGTGTTAGAATTTACCATAAACCTACCACCACTACCACCTCACCTACTCCACTAAACCTAACCCACTACACCACTACCACCTCCACTTCACCTACTCTTCACCTACTCCACTAAACCTAACCCACTACACCACTACCACCATCCACTACACCTACATCTATATAAGGAACCATTTGTAATAGACAGGATATCAAACAATATTTATCAATCAATACCAATCAATAATACATATATCTTTACATGGTATCAGAGCAGGTTTAGAACCTAATAGTTTCGCTTCCCCGGCGGGCGGCAATCTCGCCTTGGCCGCCCGCCGGGCCTCAACCTATTCAGCTTATTTTCTACACATACCTTCCTCATCACTATCTGTCTCGGTGGAGCTCATCACAGACTCCACCGGCGAACTCAGATCCGAGTAAGGCCCAAAGGAGCCAAACCCACACGGAAAGTCAAAGGGAAAGGCCTTCTTTCTCAGCAAAACCTTAGGCATCCTCTGTAGCAACCGCTCTGAGATGCTTCAAATCAGTCTTGTTCCCGATGAGCATGATGACGATGTTGACATCTGTTTTTTTTTTTTTTTTTTTTTTTTTTTTTTTTTTGAAGTCACTCTCTCTGTGAAGTGAAGTCACCTTTATGAGGTTAAGAAGTAATTTGAAGCAGCTTGCTGATCAGTATGCTCTTTCCGAACAGCAATATGAACAGAAGTTGAAGCCTTCACTTTTAAATACATGACCCAGCTGGCTCTTTTAAAGCCTTCACTTTCAGTTCAGCAGCGATCCACAGAGTGAGGATTATGATATGCAGCTGCTGCTAGATGTGAATACGGAGCTGTATCCTATTAATGTTGGGGAGAAGTTTAGGATGGCATTAGCTCCAAGTCTAAATGTCAGTGGAACAGCTGTCAAGGGTGCCGCAAAATCACTTGCCCTATACCAATCCATTATAATATCTTAACCTCCACTATCCTATTCCACCGAGCACAAACATCAACCACATCACAACCACTTTTTTGTTTTATTCCTTTTATCCTCATCATCATGTCCCCCACTCTCTCTTCTTTTATTATTATTATTATTATTATTATTATTACACCCACTTCACTATTCTTCTTCTACTTATATATATACTTTTCCATTTTAAACTATTTTCCACCCAACACCATCAGCACATTGCATCAACCGCCCAAAATTTTTTTTTATTCTAAAAGCTTAATTGGTGCACTCCTTGTTCCCCATTTTCTTTATTTTATATATATATCTATATATCTCTTTTTATTATAAAATAAAAAAAAAAAAAAAAAACAAACAAACAAACAAACATCATCCTCTCTCCTCCGTTTGATTTCAAACTCTATTATTTTTATTTATTTTCTCCACACCACTTTCCTTCTTTCCCCCATCTTTCTTTTTTGATTTCAAATATATTTTTATTATTTCTTTCTTTAGTTTTCTTTTACATTATTTTTACTCTTTTTCCAATTCCATTCATACCATCTAGCTTTGCACACCAAACCATATTTTATTCATCTCAGGGATCAACCCCGATCACAATTTTACAAAAAAAAAAAAAATACAAAAATAAAAAAAAATAAAAAATAAAAAAAATTTAAAAAAAAATTTTAAAAAAAAAATACAAACAAACTACCACACCCACAGTGGGATTTTTCTTCTCTACTCAGCCGCCGGTCTTTTCTTCTTGCCTCCGTCCTGGGCGGCCCTTGCCGGTGTTGCCTCCGTGTTTCCCACTCCACTGGGCACGATCACTACTCCCTGCTCCTCCACAGCAGCATACGGCGGACCTCCAAATCGGAACATCACAGTGGCCTTCCGCTTCAGCTCCTTATTTTCTGCTTTCAGCACACTTATCTCTGCTCGCGCATCCTTATACATGCGTTGGAGCAGAGCCAGCTGGGAGTTTAAATGCTGCACCTCATTTGTCCTACTCTGCAGCCGGTTCGACAAGTTTGTGACCGCCGTCATGCTTTCCACATATGCCTTCAGAGTATACTGATTGGCCTCCACATCCGACTGCACTTCCATTCTTTGCTCCACCGACCGCATCGGAAAGTTCAACGGAGCAAACTCCGGGGCGCTTGGTTGAGTTTCCAGTGCCACCGCACCAGTTCTCTCTCTCGTTGACTCGTTGAGGTCGGGAAAGAGGGTGAGTAGCCCGCGGGAAGACGATGAAGCCATTTTCTAGGCACCAGAGTGTTACACAGTATCTCTCTCAGAATTCTCTCTCAGAAAACAGAGTGTTACAGAATCTCTCTTAGAATATCTCTCGCAGTTTTTTTGCCTCAGCCTCAGCCTCTGTCTTATAGCCGAGGCAGCCACGCGCATCGCGCGCCTCTTACCACCAGCCGACAAACGGGCACGCAAGCCAAGGCGCCCACGTGCCTCGCCATCATGTCCGGCACACCTTTTGATGAATTGGGCACGCCTTTTGATGGCACGCCTTTTGACAAAATTGGGCACACCTTTTGAGGGTGCGACTTTTTAAGGGTCCGACAAGACTCTGTAAACTGTCCCGACATAGATTCCGGTTAGTTTCTACAAGGGTCCGACAAGACTCTGTAAACTGTCCCGACATTGTTTCCGGTTAATTTCTACAAGAGTCCGACAAGACTCTGTAAACTGTCCCGACATTGATTCCGGTTAGCTCCTTCATGGGTCCGACAAGACTCTGTAAACTGTCCCGACATTGATTCCGGTTAGTTTCTACAAGGGTCCGACAAGACTTTGTAAACTGTCACAACAACTGTCACAACAGTGTCTGCTACAACGGTCCGACATGACCCCGTAAACTGTCTGCTACAACGGTCCGACATGACCCCGTAAACTGTCCTGCTACATCGGTCCGACATGACCCCGTAAACTGTCTTCTACAACGGTCCGACATGACCCCATAAACTGTCTTCTACATGGTTATGACACCACCTTTCAGTGTCTTCACCAACGGTCTGACACGACCATTCAGTGTCTCCTATCCTTTTTTATTTTTATGTATTTTCTTGTTTTGTTCATCTCTTCAAACTCAAGTTGGTTAGTTTCTATCCTCCTTGAGTTTGCGGGGGGCTGTTAGAATTTACCATAAACCTACCACCACTACCACCTCACCTACTCCACTAAACCGGGTGTCCCGTGCGAGTTTCGTTAGTTTCCACAACTCACGTTTGTCCCTCCCTAGGTGTTTTGAGGTGTTCCCCGGACCTTCTCTTGGCAGTCACCTGATTTTGGCCCCCCCGATGAACTATTTTCAAGCTTAGGTGCGAGAAATGTGCCATTTAGGGCTTAGTTTCCAAACCGGGAGTCCCGTGCTATTTTCGTAAGTTTTCACAATTTACATCGGTCCCTCCCGGGGTGTTTGACGTGTTCCCTGGGCCTTTTCGTGACTGTTACACGATTTTGGCCCCCGACGGCTTATTTTCGAGCTTAAGTGTGAAAAAAGTGCATTTTTTGATTTAGTTCTCAAGCCGAGAGTCCTGTGCTAGTTCCGTAAGCCTCCGCAACTTACCTCTTGGACCCTCCCGAGGTGTTTTTGGCATTTCTCTGTCCTTCTTGCGACTGTGACACGTTTTTGGCCTCCTCCCCGATGTCCTATTTCCAAGCCTAAGCGTGGAAAAAGTGTCTCTTTCCAACTTAGTTTTTAAACCGGTAGTCCCCGGGCTAGTTCCGTAAACTTTCACAACTCGCGTCTGTCACTCCCGAGGTGTTTGAGGTGTTCCCGGCCCTTGTTGCGATTGTTACGTGATTTTGGCCCCCCGATGGCCTACTTCCAAGCTTAAGTGTTAGAAAAGTTTTTTTTCCGACCTAGTTTTCAAATCGGGAGTCCCCGTGCCTGTTCATTATGTTTTCACGGCTCAAATTGGTCCCTCCTGAGATGTTCGGGGTGTTTCCCGGGCTTTCTCGTGATTGTTACACGATTCCGGTCCGCCAAGGCCTGTTTTCATGTTTCAGTGTGAAAAAAGTACCTTTTCCGACCTAGTTTTCAAACCAGAAGTCCCGTACTAGTTTCCACAACTTACATTGGTTTCTCCCAAGGTGTTGGAGTTGTTCCACGGGTCTTCTCGGGACTGTTACAGGATTTTTTTGGCCCCCGATGGCCTATTTTCAAACTTAAGTGTTTAGGAAGTGCATTTTTTGACTATGTTTCCAAACCGGGAGTCCCATGCGGGTTTCGTTAGTTTCCACAACCTGCGTTTGTCCCTCCCTAGGTGTTTTGAGGTGTTCCCCGGACCTTCTCTTGGCTGTCACCTGATTTTGGCCCCCCCGATGCACTATTTTCAAGCTTAGGTGCGAGAAAAGTGCCATTTCGGACGTAGTTTCCAAACCGGGAGTTCCGTGCCAGTTCCGTAAGTTTTCACGACTTACATCGGCCCCTCCCAGGGTGTTTGACGTGTTCCCCGGGCCTTCTCGTGACTGTTACACGATTTTGGCCCCCGACGGCTTATTTTCGAGCTTAAGTTTGAAAAAAATGCATTTTTTGATTTAGTTCTCAAGCCGAGGCTCCCGTGCTAGTTCCGTATGTCTCCGCAACATAACTATTGGACCCTCCCGAGGTGTTTTGGGCATTTCTCGGTCCTTCTCGCGGCTGTGACACGTTTTTGGTCTCTCCCTGGTGTCCTAAGCGCGGAAAAAATGACTCTTTCCAACTTAGTTTTCAAACCCGGAGTCCCCGTGCTAGCTCCGTAAGCTTTCACACCTCGCGTCTGTCACTCCCGAGGTGTTTGAGGTGTTCCCGGCCCTTATTGCGACTGTTACATGATTTTGGCCCCCCGATGGCCTACTTCCAAGCTTAAGTTTTAGAAAAGTGTGTTTTCCGACCTAGTTTTCAAATCGGGAGTCCTCGTGCCTGTTCGTTATGTTTTCACGGCTCAAATTGGTCCCTCCTGAGATGTTCGGTGTGTTCTCCGGCCTTCTCGTGATTGTTACACGATTCCGGCCCGCCGAGGCCTGTTTTCAAGCTTCAGTGTGAAAATTTTCCTTTTTCGAGCTAGTTTTCAAACCGGAAGTCTCGCGCTAGTTTCCACAACTTACATTGCTTTCTCTCGAAGTGTTGGAGGTGTTCCACAGGCCTTCTCGGGACTGTTACAGAATTTTTTTGGCCCTTGATGGCATATTTTCAAACTTAAGTGTTTAGGAAGTGCATTTTTTCACATAGTTTCCAAAGCGGGAGTCCCATGCAAGTTCCGTAAGTTTCCACAACTCACGTTGGTCCCTCCCTAGGTTTTTTGAGGTGTTCCCCGGACCTTCTCTTGGCTGTCACCCGATTTTGGCCCCCCCCGATGGACTATTTTCAAGCTTAGGTGCGAGAAAAGTGCCGTTTCGGACTTAGTTTCCAAAACGGGAGTCCCGTGCTAGTTCCGTAAGTTTTCACAACTTACATCGGTCCCTCCCGGGGTGTTTGACGTGTTCCCCGGGCCTTCTCGTGACTGTTACACGATTTTGGCCCCCGACGGCTTATTTTCGAGCTTAAGTGTGAAAAAAGTGCTTTTTTTGATTTAGTTCTCAAGCCGAGAGTCCCGTGCTAGTTGCGTAAGTCTCCGCAGCTTACCTCTTGGACCCTCCCGAGGTGTTTTTGGCATTTCTCGGTCCTTCTTGCAACTGTGACACGTTTTTGGCCTCCTCCCCGGTGTCCTATTTCCAAGCCTAAGCGTGGAAAAAGTGTCTCTTTCCAACTTATTTTTCAAACCGAGAGTCCCCGTGCTAGTTCCGTCAGCTTTCACAAGTCGCGTCTGTCACTCTCGAGGTGTTTGAGGTGTTCCCGGCCCTTGTTGCGACTGTTACATGATTTTGGCCCCCCGATGGCCTACTTCCAAGCTTAAGTGTTAGAAAAGTGTGATTTCCGACCTAGTTTTCAAATCGGGAGTCCCCGTGCCTGTTCGTTATGTTTTCACGGCCCAAATTGGTCCCTCCTGAGATTTTCGGTGTGTTCCCCGGGCCTTTTCGTGATTGTTACACGATTCCGGCCCGCCAAGGCCTGTTTTCAAGCTTTGGTGTGAAAAAAGTACATTTTCCGACCTAGTTTTCAAACCGGAAGTCCCGCGCTAGTTTCCACAACTTACATTGGTTTCTCTCGAGGTGTTAGAGGTGTTCCACGGACCTTCTCGGGACTGGTACAGGATTTTTTTGGCGCCCGATGGCCTATTTTCAAACTTAAGTGTTTAGGAAGTGCATTTTTTGACTATGTTTCCAACCGGGAGTCCCATGCGAGTTTCGTTAGTTTCCACAACTTGCGTTTGTCCCTCCCTAAGTGTTTTGAGGTGTTCCCCGGACCTTCTCTTGGCTGTCACCCGATTTTGGCCCCCCCGATACACTATTTTCAAGCTTAGGTGCGAGAAAAATGCCGTTTCGGAGTTAGTTTCCAAACCGGGAGTCCCGTGCTAGTTCCGTAAGTTTTCACAACTTGCATCGGTCCCTCCTGGGGTGTTTGACGTGTTCCCTGGGCCTTCTCGTGAGTGTTACACGATTTTGGCCCCCGACGGCTTATTTTCGAGCTTAAGTGTGAAAAAAGTGCATTTTTTGATTTAGTTCTCAAGCCGAGAGTCCCGTGCTAGTTCCGTAAGTCTCCGCAGCTTACCTCTTGGACCCTCCCGAGGTGTTTTGGGCATTTCTCGGTCCTTCTCGCGACTGTCACACGTTTTTGGACTCCCCCCGGTGTCCTATTCCCAAGTCTAAGCGTGGAAAAACTGTCTCTTTCCAACTTAGTTTTCAAACCGGGAGTCCCCGTGCTAGTTCCGTAAGCTTTCACAACTCGCGTCTGTCACTCCCGAGGTGTTTTAGGCGCTCCCGGCCCTTGTTGCGACTGCTACATGATTTTAGGCCCCCGATGGCCTACTTCCAAGCTTAAGTGTTAGAAAAGTGTGTTTTCCGACCTAGTTTTCAAATCGGGAGTCCCCGTGCCTGTTCGTTATGTTTTCACGGCTCAAATTGGTCCCTCCTGAGATGTTCGGGGAGTTCCCCGGGCCTTCTCGTGATTGTTACACGATTTCGGCCCGCCGAGGCCTGTTTTCAAGCTTCAGTGTGAAAAAAGTACATTTTCCGACCTAGTTTTCAAACCTGAAGTCTCGCGCTAGTTTCCACAACTTACATTGGTTTCTCCCGAGGTGTTGGAGGTGTTCCACGGGCCTTCTCGGGACTGTTACAGGATTTTTTTGGCCCCCGATGGCCTATTTTCAAACTTAAGTGTTTAGGAAATGCATTTTTTGACTTAGTTTCCAAACCGGGAGTCCCTTTCGAGTTTCGTTAGTTTCCACAACTCACGTTTGTCCCTCCCTAGGTGTTTTGAGGTGTTCCCCGGACCTTCTCTTGGCTGTCACCCGATTTTGGCCCCCCCACGATGCACTATTTCCAAGCTTAGGTGCGAGAAAAGTGCCCTTTCGGACTTAGTTTCCTAACCGGGTGTCCTGTGCGCCAAAAGTTTTCACAACTTACATCGGTCCCTCCCGGGGTGTTTGACGTGTTCCCTGGGCCTTCTCGTGACTGTTACACGATTTTGGCCCCCAACGGCTTATTTTCGAGCTTAAGTGTGAAGAAAGTGTATTTTTTGATTTAGTTCTCAAGTCGAGAGTCCCGTGCTAGTTCCGTAAGTCTCCACAACTTACCTCTTGGACCCTCCCAAGGTGTTTGGGGCATTTCTCGGTCCTTCTTGCGACTGTGACACGTTTTTGGCCTCCTCCTCGGTGTCCTATTTCCAAGCCTAAGCGTGGAAAAAGTGTCTCTTTCCAACTTAGTTTTCAAACCGGGAGTCCTCGTGCTAGTTCCGTAAGCTTTCACGACTCGCGTCTGTCACTCCCGAGGTGTTTGAGGTGTTCCCGGCCCTTGTTGCGACTGTTACATGATTCTGTCCCCCCGATAGCCTACTTCCAAGTTTAAGTGTTAGAAAAGTGTGTTTTCCGACCTAGTTTTCAAATCGGGAGTCCCTGTGCCTGTTCGTTATGTTTTCATGGCTCAAATTGGTCCCTCCTGAGATGTTCGGGGTGTTCCCCGGGCCTTCTCGTGATTGTTACACGATTCCGGCCCGCCAAGGCCTGTTTTCAAGCTTCAGTGTGAAAAAAGTATATTTTCCGACCTAGTTTTCAAACCGGAAGTCGCGCGCTAGTTTTCACAACTTACATTGGTTTCTCCCGAGGTGTTGGAGGTGTTCCACGGGCCTTCTCGGGACTGTTACAGGATTTTTTTGGCCCCCGATGGCCTACTTTCAAACTTAAGTGTTTAGGAAGTGCATTTTTTGACTTAGTTCCCAAACCGGGAGTCCCGTGCGAGTTTCGTTAGTTTACACAACTCACGTTTGTCCCTCCCTAGGTGTTTTGAGATGTTCCCCGGACCTTCTCTTGGCTGTCACCCGATTTTGGCCCCCCCGATGGACTATTTTCAAACTTAGGTGCGAGAGAAGTGCCGTTTCGGACTTAGTTTCCAAACCGGGAGTCCCGTGCTAGTTCCGTAAGTTTTCACAACTTACATCGGTCCCTCCCGGGGTGTTTGACGTGTTCCCCGGGTCTTCTCGTGACTTTTACACGATTTTGGCCCCCGACGGCTTATTTTCGAGCTTTAGTGTGAAAAAAGTGCATTTTTTGTTTTAGTTCTCAAGCCGAGAGTCCCGTGCTAGTTCCGTAAGTCTCCGCAACTTACCTCTTGGATCCTCCCGAGGTGGTGCATTTCCCGGTCCTTCTCGCGACTGTGACACGGTTTCAGCCCTTCCCCCCGGTGTCCTATTTCCAAGCCTAAGCGTGGAAAAAGTGGCACTTTCCAACTTAGTTTTCAAACCGGGAGTCCCCGTGTTAGTTCCGTAAGCTTTCACAACTTGCGTCTGTCACTCCCGAGGGGTTTGAGGTGTTCCCGTCCCTTGTTGCGACTGTTACATGATTTTGTCACCCCGATGGCCTACTTCCAAGCTTAGGTGTTAAAAAAGTGTGTTCTCCAACCTAGTTTTCAAATCGGCAGTCCCCGTGCCTGTTCGTTATGTTTTCACGGCTCAAATTGGTCCCTCCTGAGATGTTCGGGGTGTTCCCCGGGCCTTCTCGTGATTTTTACACGATTCCGGCCCGCCGAGGCCTGTTTTCAAGCTTCAGTGTGAAAAAAGTACATTTTTCGACCTAGTTTTCAAACCGGAAGTCCCGCGCTAGTTTCCACAACTTACATTGGTTTCTCCCGAGGTGTTGGAGGTGTTCCATGGGCCTTCTCGGGACTGTTACAGGATTTTTTTGGCCCCCGATACCCTATTTTCAAACTTAAGTGTTTAGGAAGTGCATTTTTTGACTTAGTTTCCAAACCGGGAGTCCCATGCGAGTTCCGTAAGTTTCCACAACTCACGTTGGTCCCACCCTAGGTGTTTTGAGGTGTTCCCCGGACCTTCTCTTGGCTGTCACCCGATTTTGGCCCCCCCGATGCACTATTTTCAAGCTTAGGTGCGAGAGAAGTGCCGTTTCGGACTTAGTTTCCAATCCGGGAGTCCCGTGCTAGTTCCGTAAGTTTTCACAACTTACATCGGTCCCTCCCGGGGTGTTTGATGTGTTCCCCGGGTCTTCTCGTGACTTTTACACGATTTTGGCCCCCGACGGCTTATTTTCGAGCTTAAGTGTGAAAAAAGTGCATTTTTTGTTTTAGTTCTCAAGCCGAGAGTCCCGTGCTAGTTCCGTAAGTTTCCGTAACTTACCTCTTGGACCCTCCGGAGGTGTTTGGTGCATTTCCCGGTCCTTCTCGCGACTGTGACACGGTTTCGGCCCTTCCCTCCGGTGTCCTATTTCCAAGCCTAAGCGTGGAAAAAGTGGCACTTTCCAACTTAGTTTTCAAACCGGGAGTCCCCGTGTTAGTTCCGTAAGCTTTCACAACTTGCGTCTGTCACTCCCGAGGTGTTTGAGGTGTTCCCGTCCCTTGTTGCGACTGTTACATGATTTTGTCACCCCGATGGCCTACTTCCAAGCTTAAGTGTTAGAAAAGTGTGTTCTCCAACCTAGTTTTCAATTCGGCAGTCCCCGTGCCTATTCGTTATGTTTTCACGGCTCAAATTGGTCCCTCCTGAGATGTTCGGGGTGTTCCCCGGGCCTTCTCGTGATTGTTACACGATTCTGGCCCGCCGAGGCCTGTTTTCAAGATTCAGTGTGAAAAAAGTACATTTTCCGACCTAGTTTTCAAACCGGAAGTCCCGCGCTAGTTTCCACAACTTACATTGGTTTCTCCCGAGGTGTTGAAGGTGTTCCACGGGCCTTCTCGGGACTGTTACAGATTTTTTTGGCCCCCGATGGCCTATTTTCAAACTTAAGTATTTAGGAAGTGTATTTTTTGACTTAGTTTCCAAACCGGGAGTGCTGTGCGAGTTCCGTAAGTTTTCACAACTCACGTTGGTCCCTCCCTAGGTGTTTTGAGGTGTTCCCCGGACCTTCTCTTGGCTGTCACCCGATTTTGGCCCCCCCGATGCACTATTTTCAAGTAAGGGCGTGGTGTCTGCAGCGTGGAAAAAGCGGGTTGTACTACGTCAAAGACGGGAAAACCGAGTGGGTTTTGTAGCTCGGCTAGCCGAAGTACTTCCCTTTGGCTAATATCTTAGCACGGTTTGAAGGTAATAATCCTAGTCATGCTTCACAGATGGAACTAAGGGCCAATTGAGAGGATAATTTATATGCATAAACCGGGCCGAGCTAGGTCCATTTGATTTAAGTATTGGGCCTAGCTAAGTAGACTCCACAATTCGTAAGGGCGCCCTTGCGGCCGAGCTAAGAGCTTTTATAGCTCGGTCTTGTGGTGTACAGATATCAGTCCAAGGACTGGAGCAGATTGGCTAGATGTAAACAGCAACTCGGACTGGGGTATATTTGTAGCATACTGGACTGAAGGTTATCTCAGTCGAATACCATCTTGGTTCTATCCAATGTAGAGCAGGGGCAGGCTAGCTCGATTGAGTGTACTACCGAGCTAAGGCAGGAGGTTAGAGCCGTCTCACTTGGTTGGTAGTGAGTAGGATGTTATGAGGATAGGGATTATCCTTGGGAGTGTGATTATTAGGAGGACTCTTATAAGGAGAGCTGGAGTCCTACTAAGATTGTGCCAGGTGGAATCTATAAAAGCTCATGATAGGACCTACGTACAGGTATCACAATTCTTATTCTCAAATACACAGAGCTTTTGTGTCTATAGTCTATTTGCTGACTTAGGCATCGAAAGGGTTTCCGACACACACCCACCAGCTAACTCACGTTTGTATTTTCAGGTGATAAGACGAGGACGTTTGAAGGAGTGTAAACTTAATCAACAGAATTATACGAGACAGATTATTTCGTGCTCGTACAATTTTAATAAAATAAAATAAAAATTCAACTTTTTAACCGACCTACCAAAATAATCTGTCTTCATCCTCTCCATCCCAGCCCCAACCCGAAGCTTCGTTTTTCCACCCTCTTCTACATATACATAAACATATAAATATATACATGGGTGAGAGGCGAGAGAGAGAGAGAGAGAGAGAGAGAGAGAGAGATATGGGGGTGGAGATTGTGGAGCCAAACACATGCATTCGGGGTTGCTGCCGGAGCGACTCAATTCCTCTACATCTCCCACCTTCTTCCTACTCTCTCTTAAACCCAATTGCTCGAGGTATCAATCAATATATATATGTGTGTATTTGTTTTTTTGTTTCTCAATTGCAATTCAAAGAGAAAGCTTAATTTGTGGCCCTTAATTTGTACCCCTCTTTGACTTTGCTCTCACATTGGCTTTGTTGTTGTGAATGTGAAACTGAATTGGTGTGTATTCATTCTGTTTCAGGAGCAGAAAGTGTGGTTTATGAAGCTGTTTTGGATGGAAACAAGGTTGCTATGAAAATCCCCATTTTGTCTACCTCTGATCACATTGATAAATTCCACAAGGAATTGCAAATGCGATGGTCATTTCTACTCTCTCTCTCTCTCTCTCCATATATACAGTAGCTCATTTTGTCCTATTTAGCACACAAATATTCTCCACCTTTTCTCATTTTCTATCTCTGCCTTACGTGAATTCCAAATTAGCAAAACCCCTTTTTGTGTGTATATACATGTGTGTGTGTGTCTCACTATGTAAGTAACCAACTATAGTGCGATGATCAAGGCCTACCCTGAGTTGTTGGAGCCCTAAGAGGACTCTTGAAATTGGAGCCTTTTATATATAATCATTAAAAAAATTGCATGTAAAATAGTAAGTATTTACATTTTATATATATATATATATATTTAAATTTGCTATTACCCACACAAATTTAGCTTGCAGATATAATTACTAAAATTTACTTACACAAATTAAGACACGAAGAAAAATCATTACAAGAGCTCAAAATGATAAGAATATTGTCTTGTTAGTTTTATAATTTGACCAAATTCAGTTTACAAAAAGGTATCAGTTAAATAATACCAAATAAAAATTGAACCAACTACAACAGTGTATCAGTTAAATATTACTTTTCTCACATTTTTTAATGCAAAATTACTAATTAAGCTTGCATAATAATCTGTAAGGACCCTTTAGTTTAGATTGTGAACTTAGATTAGTTGTACTGAATCCTTATTTTTGAGCCTACTAATGCTATAAGAGTTAAAATTAATTAGGGGCCCCTAAATTTTGTTAAAATTTGGAGGCCCTTGGTGGTCTTGCCTCAAGGTTGGGGCTGGCCATGATGCATTTTGGGGAGGAGAGGGATATTGGTTCTAGAAAAGGATGTTGAGGTGGTTTTAGGTAGTTTTACCATTTTATCATTCTGTGCAAATCAAAATAGAATCCAAAGATGTTTGAGCACGGGGTAATTCAGGCATACTAAAAATCTGTCAGGGACATCAATTAAGGTGTTTCCTTCTAATAATAGTATAAAATATGCGCTTATATATGAATTTATGTGTGTAGATGTTTATGTATGTGTATTTGGTTTGTTTATTTGAATGTCTACATGTGATATGCGGGATTCTTTTTTGACAATTTGGTTATATGATGTGATGATGAAGCAAGTTAGATCATCCAGGAATCGCCACATTGGTTGCAGCACATGCAAAGCCTCCAAATTACATGTTTTTCTTCAAATTCTACGAGTCCCTAAATTTGGCAGAGAAACTACACGTGGAAGAGTGGAATCCAACTTTTGATCAAGTGCTCACCATCTCAGTCCAGTTAGGTATGTCTTTGATGATCTTGGCTTCATTTGAGTTTGTTTTAATTTTGTGAAGTAAACCTTAATTCCTTACTCGTCATTGAAATTCTTTGTATTTTCTTTGTGATATTATGTGCAAAATTCCTCTTATTAAGGGTAAATAAGTAGTATAGATTAGGCTGAACATGACACTCATAGACTCATAGTGTTTTATTACCTGTTATGATTTGTTTAGGTAATATGAAATACTTGAGATGATTCTTATAGGTGCTTAGTTCACATTGATGACATGTTAGTGATGTGGTGTAGATTTCAAGTTTAGGTTTCTAACTACTGTAAAGTTATATAGTGAATCTTTCCATTGGTGTTTTTCTTGCTTGAAGTCTCTTTTTTCTTGCTACAATTATTACAAATGATAAATTTTCGAAATTCTTGGACATTTAGTCTTTTTTGGAAAAATAATAAATAAAGAAATGTACTAAATCCTTTAAACAGAGCCTTCTATTGAACCTAAATTGTTTTCAAAGCATCTTTTCAATTCTGGACGAAAACAAAAATTTTAGCCCTAGTTTTTGTTTAGATGCAATTGAAGGAGTAAAATTGTAACTTAAATCATAGATTTGTGTCAGGAGCAAAACTCCAACAACCCCTAGCAATAATAATAATAATAATAATGATAATAATAATATTTATCAAAAAAAATAATAATAACAATTATAAAAATTAAGCCATTAAACAATAAACACCTATGAAGTACGATACTCCAAAAATGGTGTCGTACGAGTACTGGGTACTTACCGGGTGCGGGTACGAGTACCGGTACGGCAGTACACGTACCGGGTACGCCGAATACATGCCGTGTACGGCAAATACATTTGGGTACGTCATGGGTACATTGTGGGTACGGCATGGGTACGACACCAGTACGGCAAAATGAATTTTTTTTTTTTCCCCCTCAGATGCTAGAATTTATTGCAGCCTTTATTATTATTCTTTCAATTTTGAAAATATCAAGTAATTTATTTCCAACACTCTTTACCTATGAGTCATGGTTTTGGTCTCTTTTGTATCCTGTTTTAGACAATCAAAAAAGAAAAAAAAATAATTGTATAACTTTTTAGACAAGTTATTCTCTTTTTAGTTTTGATATTGAAATTTTGATTTGTATGTTGGATGTTTGGCTATAAATTTTTAAAAAAATTAAAAAAAATTGATGTACCCAGCCATACTAGTACCCTACTTTTTAAAGAATTTTCCGTATCGGTGTACCCGTATCGTACCCATACCCGCACCCATGCTTCATAGATAAACACTTAAGGCTGTAAATTACTATTTGACGATTGTCACCGTCTAGAGGGAAAAAAGGTAATAAAAAAATTTAAAAATATGATATGAAAGTCAAAATGTAAATGCTTTGGTATGTAACTTTATTTTGTTGATTAAGGTTGGAGTTTTCTATTTATTCGGGAGGCTTTTATAGGAACAAATGAAATTACAATGGACTTCATTTGATTGAAGGGTTGATATCATGTCTTTAACAAATTAGGAGCAATTGAAATAGGCGCATGCCTCGGATGCGCTTCGTTAATGTCATCTCACCTCAAGGATGGCAATGGATCGGGTTTTGAGTGTGAATTCTTGCTTTTAAACTTAATTAATTTAGTGATACAATTTTATACTTTACTTTACTATAAACCTGACAATTTTGACCTACCTACCGCTATAGTTTACCCTACCCTGGCCCTCAAGTGCACCTTACTACACTTTGTGCCTAGGTGCGTGCCTAAGCACGCTTTTGATAGCATTGGCTTAGATTTTACACACATTCCATAAAACATACGTTGTCAATGATTAAGGATGTGCAATCTACTACCATGTTGTGTTCTTAAGTATTGTTTTTTTCAACATATAGGAATTAGTAGTGTTTTTTGTCAATTTTGAATAGATTATTCCTGATGCATCTAGAGAAGGGAACCCAAACTTAGATTAGGTTATTGACCATTGACCAAAATAAAATAAAGAGATTAACTTGTTGGTAAGTTTTAGCATGTTGCACAAGATTTATAAGAATGTCTAAACATATGAGTGATGATAATGAAGTATTTATGTCACGATGGACATAATGCTCTTCAAAAATTTTGATAAATATCCTTGAATTTCTGTAAAACATGGGAATAGCTAACGTGGAATATGATTTCAATTTTTAAAACATTCATGAATAAATAATGCAAATACTATTAATTTTTCTAAATTATTTCCAACATCTCACCAATTTAACCTGCATGGATAGCCTAGTAGTCAAAGGAGTGAGATATAAACTCAGATGTTTTGGGTTCAGCTCTTGCTGGCATCTAGACCCTGTCTTGGAGAGGTTCTTCATCATCCAAAAGGAAAAAAACCTCGCCAATTTTAAAATTTGGTATTGCTACTCAGCATCTTAGGTAGACGTCCTAATTAGATACCTCTTTAAGTTTCAGCTGAAAATTCTTGGAATTACTTTATGGATTTAATGGTAACTACTGAACCTCTTCAGATTACTCGTCTCATTAATTTAGAAATTCCAAATTTGTTTTGGTTTCAGCTCTCGCTGCTTCTTCTCTGTTTCTTTCTCTCAACATCTTCTGCTTCCTTTGTCTCTCTCTTCTCTGCATATTCTTCTCTTTTCTACATCTTCCCTGGTTCTTTCTCCTTCTCTGCATAGCTTAGCTTCGCTTCTTCTTCATCTTCCCAGCTGGTTTCTTCTTCCTCTCCCCTGTTGCTTTCTCTTTCTTCTTCTTCACTGATGTTGCTTCTATTCTCTGCTTCTTCTTTGAATCTATTATCTACTTCCCCGCGTCTGCTACTACTCCTGCTACTGCTGATCTGTCTGTTCTCTGTTGTAGCTGTTGTTTTCTCTTCTCCGTAACTGTTGTTGGATCTTTCCTCTGTCACTGATGTTGCCTTCTCTCTTTCTTCTCTACTGCTGCTGCTGCTGCTGATGATGATGATGATGAGGATTTCATTCGTGTCCAATTACTTAATTTGTTTACTCTTTGCTTGGTACCACATATGTGTTTTGATGGAATTCCTGTGAGAAACCAGTTTACTTGTTTGGGAGTTTGGGCTGAATGTAGTAAAGTTCTCCATTTGAGTTATATCACTTGAAATTTTTTCTAACCAAAGTACCAAACTAAGCTAAATCCGAGTTCATAGGAAGGAGAAACTTTGGAGCAATTTTTTGAAACGTAAACATCTCTTCAAACTCGAGATGGGTTTTCTCCGACAAGAGGGGTTTGATGTAATGTGGTCCCATAGGAAAAGATTGATTGCTGATTACTGGCATTGGATAAGCTTATTGCTGTATGTCTGTCCCTTTGTTTTGATTCTCTGTTTTATGAACGTATGATAAGGTTTATACTAAAGTTATAATGATCATGTTTCCTATTTTACAGCTAAAGCTCTGCAACATCTACATAAACTTGGGATTGTACACAGGGATGTAAAACTAGCAAATATTCTTGTAAAGGCCATCATCATTTTCTGATTTGTTTTGTTTTGTTTTGTTTCTGATCTTTTTGTGGGTAAGATTTTGTGTTTCCTATTGAAGTGGTTGAATAATATGCTGCTGGTGCCTCTGTTTTTTTTTTTTTGGCAGCTTGATGAAAACCTTCGTCCACATCTGGCAGACTTTGGTTTAGCAGAATACAAGAAAGATCTTAAACGAGTTTCTATGGAGAACTGGAGGTCATTTGGAAAGCCAACTGGTGGTTTCCATAAAAAGAATATGGTCGGCACACTCATTTATATGGCGCCTGAAATATTGAGAAAGGAGATACATAATGAAAAGTTAGATGTATATAGTTGCAGGTGTCCTTCACGTGTTGCATCTTGCATTTTTTGAAATTTGTTGTGCTAGCGTGTCCATGTCATATCTCTATCGTGTCTCTTGTCCATGTCCATACTTCTTAGAGTGTCTAATAATGGATTAAACACTATTTTCTTGGGCTGACTATTTTCATGTCGTACTTGTCGAAAAGCAAATAGAATGATTGGTCATCTTGATCATTCATGAATGCCTTAATTCACTTTATCTAACAAATTTCGTGGCAATGTAATAACAAGAAGGGTATGCATGTACTTTATATTGTTAGATTCGGGGATAACATTTCAATGCTAGATAGTATGTATAGACCGAGTCTTTTGCTTTGTTATCTAGGCAGCTTATTTCTCTTACAGTCCTAACTTGTCGTAGAACTTGGGATTTGATAGATCATTATCATTTGCAATGACATGTAGAAGAATTTATTTTATATAATTTCATATAAACATGAAATTTGATTTCGATGTGTTGCAGTGAACTGCTTACTGGTGTTGTCCCATATACTGATCTTCGTGCAGAAGTGCAGGTTTGACTTTTTCCTTTTACTATAACTCACTGTTTACATGGCTATATGGCTGTTAAATTATCACTCTTGCGAGTGGAGGTGTAGAAATGTGTGTGGGCCAGTAATAGCATAGATGAAGTAAATGTCTAAGGAGTTTGGCACCTCCTTGATGTTGATGTTACGTGCCCCGAAAGTGCTGGTGATGTAAGGGGTGCTAACTCCTATTTATAAGAGGGGGGTCACAAGACCCATAACAAATTTCCTAGATATTTCTGTATTCCATTAGGATATGCCACAACATGTGGCTGTGTATCAATCCCTTAGGATTTGCCTTGATCCCTGAGCATCCACACAAAAGGTCCAATGGTGTGGTATCTCTCTCTCTCAGTAAGGCTGGCTTAAGTGGCACTCACGGGGGTGTCGTAGTGATCAACACTTTAGTCTCTAGCCACCAAACCACAAAATCTTCCGAGGTGCTATGTTGAATACTTCAGCATATATAAGTCCTGCCTCTTTGACTTGGCTATTGGACGAATGGCACAGTGTTACTATCGCAGAGTTGAAGGACATGTAGTTTGACCACCATGGTGATTAAGACAAGTGGAACACTTGAATCCTGCAGTTTAACCACAGCAGTTTCAGGCAAGCGTGGCATGAACTCATTTTCTGGGACTTGGGGTATATTTCCTGCCACTCTGTGTTGAAGGTCATGTAGTTTGACCACCACGCTAAGCTCTCTCATTTTCAGCCACTCTGTGTTGTTCAATCTCATTTAACATCTAGTGGGATTTCTCTTCCTGCTTTCTAGATTACTTCTCATACCATTCCTCATTTTTCTTGTCATTCAGTTTATGAGCACACATATGTTCATGCATATAACTGCTTATCAGGGTTCAGGTTTCCCATATAATTTTCATATTCTAAAAATTGTATTAAAAAAAAAAGGTTTCTGTTGAAGTTAAGTTCTGGACGTCCAATTCTTCACAGATAATATCTTACATCTTAATCTGACTGAATGCCCCCTAATCATTTGACCTGTCAACTATGCTTTTTAACATGGTTGTGCATCATGTGATCTGCTTGCAGGCCCACGCTGTGCTGGAAATGAACTGTACTGAACAGCAACTTACAGCAGCCGTGGTGTCTGAAGGATTGCGACCTGCTCTTGCTGGTCACAGCTCGTCTGCACCAACAGGTTTCCCGTCCTTGATACAGAGATGTTGGGATGCAAATCCCCAAAATAGGCCTTCTTTTGATGATATTATTCTGGAACTTGATCCCATCTTGGAATGCAGAAAGAGAGTAGAGGAAGACGAAAAGGAAAAGGCACTTGTTGACCCCTCTATCCCTCTTGGTGATGAGGGCATCCCGAGCCTTCTTGCTTATCAAAAAGGTATTAACTGGTTTACTGAGGGTGAAAACCTGTCAAAGAGATCTTGTCTCGCAGCTGATTCTGGTGTCAGAATTTGGCCTGATCCTTTTACTGATCCTTCAGCATACCATCCAGTGTTGTCTTGGGGATCCTTCGGTACTTGTGGGAGAAGGGAGACAATGGAGGACACTCACTTTCTTATGCCCCATATGTGCGGTGAGAAGGATATCCATGTGTTTGGAATCTTTGATGGTCATCGAGGTGCGTCATAAATTAAGAGCTACTTATTTTCATCCTATTGGTGTATTTGGTACCAAACTCAAGCAACAGTGGATTTTAATGAGAACTAAAGCTCATGTGGGTGATCACAATATTAATTAATAAACAATTGCTTGGGCATCACTTGAAGTGTTTCTTAATGAAACCAGAATGACATAATGAGCATTACAAAGCCCAACTATTACAAAATGGAATTATTTGGAAATTAGTTTTAAGAAATTAATGTTTAAATTCTTGAAGAATTCCTTTTTTTTTTATAATTCTTTTTGGTTGTTTCCAAACATAGCCTATGTGTCGTGCATTAGTTGCTCTAGATTACAATAAAAATGGCAAGATCAAATGCAGGTGCAGCAGCTGCTGAGTTTTCTGCTCGAGCTCTACCAGGATTTTTGCAAAGTCTTGGTTCCATAAAAAGGTTTCTTCCATTCTATTATTCTCGTGGGCTCTTTACATTCTATAATCTATATATGAATGTATTTAATAAGAAGTACATATTTTTATTTTGTATTTGATAACAATGCAGTCCGTCCGATGCATTACTAGAAGCATTTGTCAAGACAGATGTTGCATTCAGGAATGAATTGGATTCCCATCGTAAATCTAAGGGAGTTATTCAGAAAGACTGGCATCCTGGTTGCACAGCCATTGTGGCTCTTGTAGTCAGAAACAAGCTTTTTGTTGATAATGCTGGCGATTGCAGGGCAATGACTGTGTAGTTGAAACATTCTATTAGAATAAAACATGGACCTCTCCAGGTTTTCTTCTTATCCTTTGCTTAACGATATTCTAGAAAAATGTGTAGACTATTGTCTTCTAATATGGTTGTCTATTGTGAGGAAGTATATAATATAAACTTATTTGTTTCGTCAAATTCTTTTTGCACCAAGTATTAAGACACATGAACCACCACTACAACCCATATCTAGGGATATCTTGAGCATTATGATTATCAAAAATACTTATGATCACTAAAACATGAGCGAAAATATAAAAGGTAAGGAGTTGGTCCTCGAATCCTACTCCAACTTCTGAGCGTAGCGAGGAGGCTCCTTGTGTCCTGCATCGGCTGGTAGTTGTATGGAGGGTTCATCAGTTGTCACCATGAAGAGGAACATTATGCAAGTTGGGCTCAAAGCATTCGATGTGGTTGTTGACGGGGTTGATCGCAAGAAGATGTGGGTCGCAAAAAAGGGTAGATCTCTGCAAAGATCCCTGATGGGGATTTGAAGTTCCTTTGTTGGCTCAAAAGAAGCTTCTTAATTCCTGAAGAGAGGTCTTTTGGGCAGTCTCAACCTCTCGGAGGGCGCATAGGCTTTTGGAGGTCTAGAGACTGGTGAATAGGAGTGGTTGCTCCTTGAGGTTAGGATTTTTGGGGCAAATCAGTGGCAGGTTGTCACACCCCAATTTCATATTAGAAATCTAAGGCATGATGGTTAAGGGTTTAAGGCTAGTTAAGATTATTAAGTTAAAATAGTGAGATCTTCTATTGTAAGTTCATATTAGATGTGGACTGATTCAAAAGAGTAGGGTGATTGATGTATGTTTCAAGGGTTCAACAACAAAAATGGAAACGAATAGCAAAGCAAATGATTTAAATTTCAATAACAAGACTTGCTTCATATGTGTGTGTGTTTATAATCCTAGTGTATAAAAGTAGCACACACCGAACTCTCTTTCCTCCCTACTTAAATCCCATTACATTACACAAAAGAAATAGTACAGGTACAACTTTCAAGTATATACGTTACACTTTACAATCAGCTCACAACAGTACAATAAAAAAATACGGTAAATTACATTAAACCCCCCTCAACTATGACCTATTTTTGAGTTGCCCCCTTAATGTTTTAAAGGCAACACTTACCCCCCTTGAAGTATATGAATTGCAAAAGTCATTAACACTGTTAACAGAAATTATTAAGTTACCCTTTTACCCTTCAATTGTATTGCTACCAGACTACCATTATCTTCTTCAACCACTACCTAATTTCTTCCAAACTCTAATCAAATCAATTCAATCCCAAACCCTTAATTCCACAGTGTCTCCACAATTCCGATTAACAAACACAACAAATTCATTTGACAAAGGGAGTAAAGTCAGCCACTGTGAATCACCACAACAATCCCATATTTTTGCAGGACCTAATGATCAACAAAGGGAGTGAAGTTTGGGGGTGGCAATGGATATAGGGGTGTTGTTTAAGGGCTTGGGGTTTTGAACTCATTGAAGAGAGAGAGAGAGAGAGAGATGAGGGGTTGGCAGTGGCTACAACAGCTTATGGCAATGGCAATGGCAATGGCGACAACGGTGGTTGAAGACAATGGCCCACCTCTCTTCATCTCACTCGCCACATGCAACTCCTCTTCCAGCCTACACCAACTCCTTTTTTTTTCTTTCTTTAACCAATGGCATCTCCTTCATTGTTCCTCCCTCCTCCCATCTCTGCACCACCACCTTATTTCCCCCACCACTCACCACCTCCCCTTTCGATTCCCACCAAGCCGAAACCCCTTGCCCACAGCCTCCCTCCCACTGATCAAACACCCCAATACACATTGAAACCCCTCAACACTAAAAGCCCTATATTAATTCAACATATGTCCACTAAAATCCCCCCACCTAATCAAAACCCTCAATTCTTTTGCTGTGAAACTTTTTTATCAAATCATAATGGCTTGGCTAATAAGGGTTCTCTAGTTGGTATTAGCCATGAGAGTTTCTGGTTATGGCTTGGCATTTCTGGCCATGTAGAGTTGCCGGTTGTGTATATATATACAATGTATGTATATATAATAAGGCTTTTTTAGTCATAAATTTTTAATTACAGTATGATACATTTATGCCAAATGACTACCGGTGTGATGACAGAAGAGGTTTAGAGTTACAAAACAAAACTATAAGCGGGTTGAGTGTTGAATTTTAAACATTGATTTTTAACTTGACAATGGGTCATAGTTGAGAGGGGTTTACTGTAATTTACCCTAAAAATATATATGTTGTTAGAATAGGAAATTGGTAGAATAGGAAATAATGAATTGTATTCTTATTTATTCCTTTTTTAGTTGCTTGAATTATGCCTGTAATTGATCAGAATTATCAATATAAAAGGGAATGAAGTCTAACTCATTCCCTAACTCTTTCTTTTCTCTAAACCTACATATGTGTATATATATGTATGTATGTATGTATATATATTAATATAATTTATCCTAAAACATTGATTTTTGTTCTTTGTGTGGTGTAGCTAAAATTAAATACAACAATAGGTTGAGTATAGGAAGATTCATAATTCTCAACCAAACTTGCTAGCATGTCCACCAACAAAGCACATCTACAGTAGGCAAACATTTTTTCTTTAATTTGTTAAAGTTATATATTCCTTTATTTTTATTTTTCCTTCATGTCTTGTGAGGGCCTGAACCTTGCACCTTATCTTTTTGGGTATTAAGAGATAGCACTGAGCTAATAGCTGATATTTTATTTATTTTATTTTTTAAATTCTAAATAATGAATTAGAAACAAAAGGTTGGTTTCTATTTAATGAGGTTTCTGTAAACTAGATTTAAAAAATAAAGAAACAAGTAGAGGATGGGTAAACAGGAACACATGGTCCCTGCCCGGCCCCACTCTTTGCCCGTGCTTCCAGTATTCAACATGATGTGAAAGTAATAATCAATAATTTGTGGTTGAATTTGAAGTTTATTAATTACATATTTTTTACTGGTTACGCGGTCTATTGGTGATGATGATCTGAAGCCTGCTATGATTGCAGAACCTGAGATAACTGAGACCATACTGTTTGTAGAAGATGAATACTTGGTAAGGTCCTTTGATCTGATAATCTTCTGTTATCTGGGGTTTATTATTTGTGTGCTACGAGAAACTAATAAATGGATTTGTGGCTTCTAAATAGACTTTTATGTACAGTTTCCAGGGAAATCAGAAATTTTAAATAACTGCAGTTGCATCTGCTTTAATCACTTTAAAAGCATTTGTTCTATATGCCATTACCAAACACAATTTTCTGTAGTGCCTGGATGATCATAGCACAATTCATGTTCTTGCAATTTGAAATTTGTAGGCCCCCAATTTAGGAGGTCCCGTACTTGGAAATGTTATTAGCAAGACAATTGAATAATCCTGAGATATATTATTGAAGTTTGAAATCTGTAGCCTTACAGAACAAGATTTTCTCCAAGTGTTCCCCACAAACACTCCATTAATCCCAATAGTTTAAAAACCCTTTTACGAATGATGTGGAAAAGAAGTAACACAAGGTTTTAGAACAATAAACTTTTAAGGAGTTGAATTTAAACAACAAAGCTCAAAAGCAAAAGAATATGGAAGCTGAAGCTCAAAACTTGAAAGATCTTGATGGGTATTACATTTAATCCTTCATCCCATGTTTGCAGACATGTAAAAATCTTGTTTTATAGCCCTTCGTCTCATTTTGGTCATTCCAGTGCAGTAAATGCGTCTCTAGCAGTTGAAACGAAGTAGCTGTTGCATATTTTAGAATTTAAATTTCGCGACGAAGGAGTCAACTTATTTTGAATCTAGGTGAAATCTGAAGCTCTCAGAACTTTTCTTAAGGGATTCGATTTATTTTGTCAAGGAGTTGACTAATCCTTTTATCTGCACGACAACTGGAGTTCAGGGTCGAATCATTTATTTGAGGTCGCCTCAAGACCTTCAATGTTTTTAAGATTTTCACGTGTTAAGCATCTCAAACTCATCCAAAACCCTTTCTAACTCCAAAATAATTTAGATAATGAACATTTAATCACAAAACAAATATGAAAGACTTATTTTGGAGCTTTTTAATCTCAATCATTACAGCAGGAAAAATGTAAAACTTTTAAAACACTTGTACTCCTTTTGTAATGAATTATTCATCAAATACTAATGACAAAATCATGTTACATTCTCATATTTCATTAAGCTATCCAATAGCTAACACCAAAGGATATTGACAATTCAAAGTACAAGTTTATCATTTGCTAGCCACTCACTAATTTTGTATTGTGAAATATCAAACATATATCACTGTAAAACACAACCAACAAAAGCATCATAGACAATATCAAAACTAAACCATAGGTCTAATTTCTCTTTCATTTGAAGCATTTTGAGGCTTCTTGAATTCAACCCTTATTCTTTTGTTATGTTTACAGTTAAAATAGAATACAAGCATCTTGGCAGACTAACCCCAAGGGGTTGGCCTAGTGGTCAAGACCTGGGCCTGGGGTGTGCTCCCTTCAAAATCTTCTAAGTGCAAACAATTTCTGGGACTTTGCCCCGACCCCCCACTAGTGGATGGTGGGATTGGTCTTCCGGAGTAGTCGGTCTAGTGGGCCAGATGCTGAGTTATCAAAAAAAAAAAAAAAAAAAATTATCTTGGCAGACTTGTAATTATTCTAATTTGTATTATGCTTTTCGTTTGTTAGTGCATAACACAGGTAGGCACTCAGATCAAACTTATTCAAAAGAGATCGCATACCACAATTTGAACGATTATGGTTTATGCCTTTGTTTTTCGGTTCTAAAAATAAAAAAATTCTAGCGACCTTGCCCTATCTCTTCCCTCCCCATTCACACCTCATGGTTTCAAAGCATTGAAATAAGACAATACAGGGAGGGTGTGGAGTAAGCCTAGAATGAGAGAGTGTTCTGACGATTGAACTTCCATAGAACTACATGTAAAGTGAGACAGTCCATACCTAATATTAGGAAGATAACCTCTCTAGTATATTTGGGACTGGTTAAGTTTGAGATAACATTATAGTGTTAAAGATATCAGAATATATGAAGATCCATAACTGAAGGGATTTAATTGTATCTCCCACTTTATATATATGGTGTACCATGTAATCAAGAGGATTAAGTAGTGTGAATAAAAGATGTAGCCCATAGGGCTTTGTATGTGTGGACGTAAGCCAAGATTGACTGAACCACATTAACTTTTTGTGTTCTTTCTTCTCTCTTTTCTATTTTTATTATCTCTTCATATTCAACCTTCTTGTCATATTGCCAATATCAACTATTAACACCTACCTTCACATGCTTCTTATATTTCTGAACTTGGAGTTATATTCTTTTAGTTTAGTGATCTCTAAAAAATGATCTTTTGAAAAAAATTACAGTGGCTGAAAAGGGGGGTAGGAAGTAAAACCCTAGATAATTTTGCGACCTTTATGCTTTTCCCAATAATTCTTATTTAATTCAAATGCTTATGATGTATGTTTCATTTGTAATCAGACCATTTTCAAAATTTTGCTTCATTTATGACGGATGGTTGTGACTTGTTAGCATATCACATTTTTATAGAGAGAGTAACAATATGTGTTCGACTGTCAGGTTATGGCTAGCGATGGCTCTGGGATGTTATGAGCAACGCAGAGATTGTTTGCATAATAAAGGACACAGTGAAAGAGCCTAGGATGTGCTCAAAGAGATTGGCAACCGAGGCTGCTGAACGTGGAAGCAAAGATAATATAACTGTTATTGTCGTTTTCCTGCATCCTGTAACTACTGCAGAGAGGATTTACTAGGTTTGATGGTATTCTTATACAAATTGTTTTGTATCTATGAAATTAATTTTAGTGAGACATGGAAATGAACCAGAGGTGGTAGGAAAAGGTTTACCTCCTCGTCTTGTGGAAATTGTATGTGTACATTTATTTTTAGTGGGAAACTACACAAAGCATATGCTTGTATTATTGGATTTCAATGTGCATATATGGAATAATATTGTTAATAGATGTTTAATGTGTTCACAGTGCGCGCGCGCGCACACACACTCTCTCTCTCTCCCCCAAAAAGGCATGAACACTTCATTAAAATTAAACTGTACTACATGATTAAGGCAGGAATTTTTGATATGATAATACGATTCAAATCTACATGAATATGTATATGGCACGACTCGTTAGCACGAATATTAAATAGGTTGGATTACTGTCGAATTTGTATAGAACAAAGCTGGCACGAATAATCGGTATAATGAAAAATTAGTTACATATTTAATATTATTTCTATTAAAGGGTGTTATGACATTTTTTAATCTCTTATATAACTCCATCTAACTAAGAAAAAAACATGTAAAATAGGATTTTAAAGCTAATAAAGGTTTTGTTTTTGTTTTCAATTGAAAATTTATTTGTCTACTGTTTGAGTTAATTTAGTAAAAATATATATATATATATATAATAATAAGATATTGTTTTTGTAAATTAAGAAAATCAAATTGAATTGAAATCAAATATTCTTATGAATAATTTCATTCAATATAGATTAGTTTCATAAAAATTAAATTGTGAAGAATTTTTTTTTTTTGTTTTTTGTACGCTTGATATTTTTAGCTTATGGTAAAATATTTTTACATGACACGTTAATACTATACAAATCGGATACAAATCAGAAATGACATGACACAATAATACAAAATAATACATGAGTTAGGTTATTATTAAGATAATTTTGACACATTCAAAATGTCACGACACGAACACGACACCGAAAGCATGCGAAGAAAGTAAGAAAACCTATATAATTATATTAGTAAAGCGTAAAGATATTTCCTCTTCTTATTATCTCTCAGGTTCATCTCTCTTTTGATTTATTAACTAGAGTTTTAGGCTGCTTGATATTATTATGGCTGTGAAAAGCCTCAAATGAGAGATTTTTCTTGCTTCACTCCCAGCATTGAAAATAGGCAACCTTGTGTCAATATGAGCTCGTCCGAAGATCGTGATTTAGCTGTTGCGAACTCCTCAGCTTTCCGCTAGACCCACCCTCTAGCTGTAAAAATTAATGTCTGCCATTTATTTGGTTCATAACCATCACTACTATATCATAATCTAGGATCACAAAATTTCTAAACCAAGACAACTACTATACACAATTCTAAAAACAAAAAATAACAACCACTACTATTCGTGATAATCAAACACAATTATAAATCATTAACCAAACATTCCTAATGTTATCTTGGTTAATAAATTTGGTTGGAGATTTAGCAAATGAAAGGGAAAAAGTATGTAAAATGCGAATAAAATATAGTTACATTTTATCTACATTTCACAAAACTTTTCCTTTTTCTTTTCAAATCCTTACAAAATTTATCAACCGAATACAACCTAAATATTTGGGGAAAATCAAAACAATACACTTTTGGGATATTCTAAATAAGTGCACTTTTTGACTTTTTATAAAATATGAGTTGGGTATGGGTTGGGTTTAAAGTGATGTGATAGAGAGGTGATATGACTTCTAAATAAGTGCATTTTTTGACTTTTTATAAAATATGAGTTGGGTATGGGTTGGGTTTGAAATGATGTGATAGAGAGGTGATATGACTTAAATAAGATGATATGACTTAAATAGGATAGTGATTTTTTGACTTTTTAATTTTTTTAGAGGATGACAAACAAGGACGACAAGATTTTTCTTTACTCTAACCAAGGGCACGACTATAAATTTTCTTGTAATTTTATTGTGCATAGCTTTAAACTATAAACGACCGAAATGATATTTGCAATGCTTTGTGATCGGGGAGAAGTTTGGTATTAAAATAGTTAAAAACTTATTAAAAAATCAAAAAGCTTAAAAGTCATATAAAAAATAAAAAACTCATTTTTTATTTTTTTGCATATTTTCTATAAAAAATAAAATAAAAATTAGAGTCATTTACAAACACTTTCATTTTTCACTTCATATTTTAATAAAAAATTACTAAAAATAAATCACTTCCCAAAAGAAAATTAAAAGATGGGAAGACGAGTAATGGTATTTGATTGTATTTGTACCAATGTAGTCACTATTGTTAAACCACTTGCGTGGCTAGTCCTTTGGTCACTAAGTCTCTCTTAAGGAGAAATTTTGAGTTACACTCTTAGGAGTATAATAGGAGGCAAGACTTAGTGTTTGTTAGGAGAAGGTGTGAGTTCAACTCCCTTAGATGTTAATCTAATAACTAATTACTAATTTTTGCTAATAAGAAAATAAAAAATAAAAGCAGAAAAACAATGAAAAAAGAAGGGTTGAAGATGGAAGAAAAAGTAAAAGGTGTGAGTTCAACTCCCTTAGATGTTAATCTAATAACTAATTATTAATTTTTGCTAATAAGAAAATAAAAAATAAAAGCAGAAAAACAATGAAAAAAGAAGGGTTGAAGATGGAAGAAAAAGTAAAATAAATGAGAAGAGAGGGGAAGGAAATAGCGAAAATATTGTACGTAAATATATTAAAATATACATTTTTATAATTATAAAAAAAAATTAAAAAAAGAATATCATTAAATTTGCAATAATTTTCCCAATCAATATTAAAATAGATGTATATTTGCAAAACAAAAAATAGAAAAGAAAATAATATTATATGGATACTTTTTTCATATTATAGAACAAGTAGTGCTATATAAAAAATAAAAATAAAAAATTGTACACAAATATTGCATTAAAAACAAAATAAGTAATGCTATATGAGTGTAATTTTTATCATTGTTACATCATTTTGAGAGTAAATTTTATATAAAAATTATGGTGACATATCATTTTTCTTGTAAAAACATTATGTTAATTTGGACCTAAACATCTAAAAATTCAAAAAATGACTAGTGTACACACCCTTTAAAAAAAATAATCACACCATAAGAATCTCTAATTCTAACCCTTAAATTTTTGAAAATTAATGTGTCCATTTATGTGTTTCACAACTATCACCACTATATCATAAGCTAGCATCACTAAATTTAAAAACAAAGACGACCACTACACTCAAATAAAAAAATAAAAAACAAAAAAGGCAACCAATACACATGATAATCAAACGCCACTATAAATCATTAACAAAACATTCTTATGTATTTGGGGAAGAAAAAAAGATTGGGAACTCTAAATTAAGAGTTTTAATAGTTTTAATTGGTGTATAGGTCTCATGTGATGTGATTTTTGATTTTGGTTTTTTTCTTTTTCTTTTTTTTTTATTTCTCACATTATTAGTGCTCTTTTAGAACTTCCAAATTAAAGGGATGTATCATTACTGATTTGGGAAAAACCAAATCTGTACATTTAATAATGCAGAATTTTCTTTATCTAGCAGGGCCCACAACTATAAATTTTCTTGTAATTTTATTGTGCATAGCATTTAACTATAAATCAGCCAAATAATGTTTGCAATGCTTTTGTGATTGAAAAGAAATTGTTTGGTGTTAAAATAGTTAAAAACATATTGAAAAAAATAAAAAAGTTAAAAAATCATATAAAAAATTTTAAAATTCTTTTTCATTTCTTTTACACATTTATTCTTAAAAAAAAAAAATTGAAGTGCTTTAATTTTCCAATTACTTTAATTTTTTCACATCATATTTTAACTTAAAAAATTTACTAAAAAAATCACTTGCCAAAGGAAAATTGAAAGATGGGAAGATAAGATTAATGGTACCAAGTCATTGGTTTAACCATTAATCTAATCAAGGAGAGGGTGTGAGTTCTCCATGGTGTTAATCTAACAATTAATCACTAACTTTTGCAAATAAATAAATTAAAGCAAAAAAAAAAATTAAAAAAATTAAAATTAAAGCAAAAGCAAAATAAATAAGGAGAGGGGGAAGGGAATGAGTGTAAAAATGGTCTGCTGGCCCGATATTCGACACAACCCGACCCCCCAGTCTAGGGCTTGGTCCATGCTTTTTTGGGCTTGACCTAGCCTGAACAGCCCAACTTGAGGCCCAAACCGTCTGACGCCCAACATCACTTGCAAGCTAAGCCCAAGACCAAGTCCAAACCCAGGCCCGAGGTCTGATTAACCTTAGGATTGGACTTGGGCCTAGGCCTAAATTTTTTTGAACTGGACTGGCCCCGGTCTGACCCTAATTTTTGGCAAGAGCCCGAGCAAGACCAAGCTAGACGGGCCAAGCCAGGCCGATTTTACACCCCTAGCAAAGGGTCGTTATCTGTATATCTATTTCTAAGAAGCTTTTGATTACACCATATAAATATCTCTTTCAATTTATACATAAAAGTCATTCTTTATAAGGTACAACTATGTAATGTATAAAAAAAATTAACTATCATCGTCTTTTTTTTATTGAAATAACGCAATAGTGAAATATATATATATATATATTAATCCACGATATCTCATGTTAGTTGTCCACTTCTAAATTCTCTTCTTTCTCTTTATCTTTTCTACATGACAGTCTGAAAGGGCTATGAATAACAAGAGACATCACATGCAAATGTTGTTAGGGTAATGCTAAAATATGTAAACCATATGCGCTTTTGTTATATATTTTTATGATAAATATTATATATTTTTTGCCTCAAAGTGGCCAAAAATAAAATGGGGTTTAAAAAGCACCAAATGGGCTTAAAGAGCACCAGAGTGATGCTGTTTGGCCCCATAACAAATTCGATTGTGCTCAGCAGGTACCCCTTCTTCCTAAAAGTTTGGGAGATTCTATTCTATGAGGTATACCCCTTCTTCACATTCTGATTGTCATCATCAGGTAATTAAAAGAAAGCGCCTAAGTCTTAGGGCCGGTCAAAATAGGGTGTCTACAATATTATGTGATTTTTTTTTCCCCGTGACTAATTTTTACAACTATTTATAAAATTGAAATATGCTGTGCGATTAATTTTTTTTAAACTAGTTTTAAGTTTGAAACGTAAACTGTTTGGTTGAATTTTTAAATTTTGTCTTTTATTTTTTAAAAAAAAATTAAAAGTAGCTTGATAAAAAAAATATCGTTTTCATTTTCATATGATTCTATTTTTGTTTTTAATGAAAATAATATTTGTATGTTTGAATAATATTTTTATATTAATTGTATAATTTGAGTTAATATTTTTATTAGTCTCTACGTTTTTTCTTCGCAAATAAAATAACATTTTTTATTTAAAAATTAATTTTAAAAAAATAATATAAAATATTAGAAATATTTTTGTAATATCTTTTTCATTTATAAATAACTCAGATGTATATATATTTTTTAAAGTACTTTGTAGGGTGCAAGTCTATTATGTGTGGGGGTACATGTTCATTATGTGTAGGTGCAAGTTTAGTATGTGTGGTGTCCAAGTTAAACCTATGTAGTGGTGCAAGTCTAGTCTGTGTTAGCATGCAAGTCGAATTTACGTAAGGGTGCAAGTTTAGTCTATGTGGTATGCAAGTCAAATCTTTGTAGTTGCGCAAGTCTAGTCTGTGTTGGCGTGCAAGTCAAATCTATATGGGAATACAAGCTTAGTCTGTGTAGGGTGCAATTAAATCTATGAAGGGTGCAAATTGAATTTGTGTAAGGGTGCAAATCTAATTTGTGTGGGGCGCATGTTTAAGCCTCGTTTGGGAACAGGCTTTTTTAGTAATTTTTGACTTTTTGGCTAAAATATGACATAAAAAAAACTAGAATGTTTGAGATGAGTTTTTGGTTTTTTTATGAAAAGATGTGCAATAAATATTAAATAGAGAGGAAAATGAAATCTTTGACTTTTTGGTATAAGTTGTTGATTTTTTGATTTTTTTAGTGACTTTTTGACTTTTTGACTAAAATCACCACTTGCCAAACGAGACCTTAGTCTATGTAGGGATGCATATTCAGTATGCGTAGGGTGTGCAAGTCAAATCTGTGTAGTAGTGCAAGTCTAGTCTGTGTTGGCGTTTATGTTGAATCTGTGTGGAGGTGAAAGTTTAGTTAGTGTGAAGTGCAAGTTTAATTTGTGAGGGGTGCAAGTTGAATCTGTGTAGGGATGCAAGTCTAATCTATGTAGGACACGAGTTTAATCTATGTAGAGTGTGGGGTGTAAGTCTAATATGCGTAGGGATACAAGTCTAGTCTATGTGAAGTGTAAGTTTAGTTTGTGTGGGTGTAAGTCTTACTTTGTGTGTGGGATCAAACATGGCCACTATTTTTTTTATTATATTATTATTTTGGTTTGAGTTATTATTTGCGTGGTTTGAATTAATATATTTTTATTTACAATTGTATTATTCTAAACGTTTTCTCCTACCTATATATATATATATATTAATTAGAAAAGTAATTTATTATTTATATTAACTTAAGTCATACAAATTATTTTAATTCTATAAATTTTTATATATTTTAGATTATTAATTTAAATTTTTATGAAATATGTGAAATATTAGTTGCATTTTAAAATTTTAAATATATTTTTAGAACAATATCAATTTTATAAAAATAGAATTTGTATATTAAATATTAGATATATTTTAATAAAATAAAATAAATTTAAAAATATAAAGATAATTTTTTTTTTTATTAAAAGAATGAAGTGAGTGTATGAGTGCTGGGATAGAACTAGGAGAAGATTATGAGGGGTCATGACCCTTCTGTCTCTGTGAAAATTTTATTTTCCGTAGTACTTCTAAATATATATATATATATATATATGTATTATTTTATAAATAAAATAGCATCTTAGTATAAAAGATATATACTTCATTCCTTTCTCATCTTTTATTCTCTGTTATTTTTCTAGAAAAAAATTTATTCATTCTATTAGAGATTGTTTATATGATATTTAAATTTTTTTATGTGTATACATATAATTTATATATCATATTACACATATATGTGTATTTGTCTATACGGTAAAAAAATATTATTTATCTTTTAACCCCTGTAGTAATAAAATCCTAATTTCATCTCTGTATGAGAGAGAGAGAGAGAGAGAAAGAGAGAGAGTATGTGCAAGGCATATTAGTGAGTGTAAGAGTTAAGGGTAAAATCCGTTTAGTTTAATTTTATAATTATGATTTAAATGTGAAATTGTGATTTTAAGTGTGGAGTTGTGAGTTCAGTTTTTAAAAAATAAAAATTTATTTGATTATGAGTTTTGAAAATATTTTTGAGTTTTTGAATTTTGAATTTTGAAAAGAATTTTGAGTTTTGAAAAGAGTTTTAAGTTGTATTTTTGAGTTTTAAATTTTTGAATTTTGAGTTGTATTTTGAAATTTTTCGAATTTATTTCTTTTAAATATTTAAAAACGTTTAAGAAAAATTTATTTTTCATTTTAAATATTTTATTTCATTTTTGTAAATTTTTTAAATTCAAAACACAACTCCACACTCAAATCATAAGCAAACACATAACTCCAAATTCAATTCAAAAACTATTTTTAAAACTCATAACCAAATATATAACTCAAAACTAAAAACTCAATTCAAAAACTTTTTAATCAAAATATATTTTTTTATTTTTTTATTTTATTGAAAAATATTTTTTGTTATTTTTTGGGCAAATTACAAACACCCCCCTCGAGGTTTGGTGAAAATACAGATTCTCCCTAAGGTTTGAGAAATTACAAATTGCTCCCTGAAGGTCAAATTTGCATATCAAATTAGGGAGAAATTTGTATGAAAATAAAAACCTCAGGGGGCAATTTGTTATGGAAATATAAACTTCAGGAGGCAGGATGTAATTTCTCAAACCTCAGGGGGAATCTGTATTTTCACCAAACCTCGAGAGGGTGTTTGTAATTTGCCCTTATTTTTTTAAGTATTGGCCAAATAATTTGTTATGGTTTAGATATATATGGCCATCCAATTTTTTTTTGAAATTAAAAAAAAATTAAATATTTAAAAAAATAAAATCATTATCTTAAAACATAAAATAAAAAAATATTTTTTAAAATTTTTCTTTAAATAAAATTTTAAAAAGAGTTTAGTTACGAGAGTTTTGAAAAGAACTTTAAATTAAATTTTAAGTTGTGTGTTTGGTTACACATTTAAAAAAGAATTTTGATTTTTGATTTTTTTTTATATTAGAATTACAATTTCAAAAGAATTTGGTTATGAGGGTTTTTATTAGAATTTTGAGGTGGGTGTTTGGTCCCCAACAACGGCTATATCTTTTTATGCTCCTCTCTCCTCATTTGCGATTAAGCTCACATGTGAAAAGTTTTGGTTAGGGTTTCTCTCTCTCTCTAGAATGGACAGTCGTCCTCCTCCTCCTCCACTTTCTTCACATTCCCAACCAATCCGCCTCCATCCCTCGCCTTCTTCGGCAACGGAACCCCCAATTCAACGTCCTCTCCGTTCTCTTCTCCCAACGATAGATCCAGCATCGTCCCCCGTCAAATTATGTGAATTCACCATGTCTCTCACTCCATAAACGTTGAAGATTCCCAAAACGGCTTCGAAGAAAGAGAGATTTGAAGAGAAACCTGCACAGAGAAGAGAGGTGAGAAGCCATGGGAGGGCAGGGAAACCCTAGATGTCGTCTGCGCTGATTCGACGGCTGGGGATTGGGAGGTCACGGGGGATTTCAAGAACACGTCCATTTTCGCCACAATTGACAGGGTTAGTAATTTTACATACATAATATGTGCTATATATTTACATATATACATATTAATTGTGCCAAATTTAGTTGTTTGAATTCTCAACTTGTATCTGTAGAATTTGTGTGAAATTCTCGTAGAACATTCTGGTAATCTCGTAAATTCCCTACTCTGAAATTGATTGCACTGTGGTTTCCTTTTCATTGACTTTTTTTTTTTTTTTTTTCTTTGTTTCTTTGTGTCTGAAATTGATTGCAGTTTGCAAGTATCTTTTTCACCTTTGTTTTGAATCCTGCAATCCCAAATCACATTGTTGTTAACCTAAGATAACATGGACATAATAAAAACGGAATAAAAACGATAGTTCATATATATACCGGAAATCTTGAATTACACTTGTTGTTGGTGCCATTGACTGCTCAAAGTTTGACAGGTTCAGCCCTTTGATCCCCACGCTGCTGTGTCTTTCTGAGAGTAGATTAACAAATTAATACACCATGGTTTTGTTTTTCCATATCAAATTCTGATAATATTCATCTTTTCAATGACAAAGCCCCAAAGGGTAATCTATCAACAATAGAAAATTTTCTGTGTTTTACATCCAATTTTTGTTTACATGATGGAAACAATCAAATCACACTAAGTTAGGTAAGCTACCAAATATCATACAAACCAAGCAGATAATAAAGATTTTAGTCTTTCAGTTTAATGGGTGCGTGGCTTGCACCCATTACACAAAGATTCAATTAGAAAACTGGCCCACCAATAAATATTATATCTATATTATGTTGTGGTTTGGCAAAAAAAATTTTAATTGGCTTTTTAGAGTTGAGATTTTTTTTAGTTGGGATTAAAAAGTTTGTTTGGGTTGATTATTTTAGTTTAATGGGCTTGGGGTATAGGCTTTTGAGAATCTAAAATGCTTTTGGTTTACTATGATTATCTCTTTTGTGACTTGAGGAAAAGTTGCAGACTTCAAGGATTGCATTAGGGGGACCAACCTTTCATAATTTGATTTTGGGGAATCCATTTCCTTGAAACCCTAATCTCAACCTTATGTACTTAGTACTAGTTTCCATAAATCCTAATCTCAACATTATGGCCTTTTGTTACATTATTTATTTATACAGCCGGATCTATTTAAAAATAAAAATTAAATCATGTTTCAAAAAAAAATGTATCAAAACTTGACATGGCACGATAATCAAACTTGCTCACCCTAATAATGGAAAATTTCGGTGGATACATATGTAAATATAAGTTGGTGTTAATTTTGCAATTTGATGTTGATGGTAGTAGTTTAATAGGCCCCCATCCTTATCAATAAATATGTGCTATATATTTACATATATACATATTAATTGACACAATTGACGGGGTTAGTAATTTTACATACATAATATGTGCTATATATTTACATATATACATATTAATTGTGCCAAATTTAGTTGTTTGAATTCTCAACTTGTATCTGTAGAATTTGTGTGAAATTCTCGTAGAACATTCTAGTAATCTCGTAAATTCCCGACTCTGAAATTGATTGCACTGTGGTTTCCTTTTCATCGAATTTTTTCTTTCTTTCTTTCTTTCTTTGTGTCTGAAGGCAGTTTGCAAGTATCTTTTATCTATGTTTTGGCTGTTTAATTATCAGTGTTAAGTATTTAAGAGCTTGTTTAGTACATGATGTACATCGAATTCTGTTCTTTTATTTTTTTAGCAAGAGAAAAAAAGCTCGATATATATATATATATATATATTGCATGAGAAGAAGAACATGTTTTGTCCTCTTTTTGATAACCAAGTCTATTTATTTCATCCATGAAAGCCATTGACTTCCATTCTTAAATGAATGATCAAGTTATGTTGGCTTTTATTAGTGGGAGTTTTCAGAGGCCAACTGTTAATGGTGGACTGTGGAAGCGTATGTGCCTTTGTTACTGATCTGTCTGACGTAACTCATGCTGTATTTCCATTTGCATATGAAGTTGGCAACTAAGATGTAGTGACTTGTGACTCCTCCCTCATCCTTGTGTTGTTTCGTAAATAATCCCACATTTGGTACTGCAAAAGTTGCTCAGAATAGCTAATCCCACGTGACCCCTTTACCTACATATGAGGGATTATTTTGTCCTAGGGGTGGGACAGTTAAACCGGGGATAACTCTTTTGCATGTGAATGACTAAAATGCCTTTGCCTGGCTTACACATTCGGGGGTATCTTATCTGCCTAATCCAAACCGAAATCAAACATAGCCGGTGTAAAGTGGTGACTGTGCTCCTTTTTTTGGCACCTTTCTAATATATTTACTTGTCAAAAAAAAAAAGGGAAGAAGAAAGAAATGGGCCGGAGTCTTTAGTGATTTGTTTTTGGTGATGCATCTAGGAGCACAACAGGAGAATCTTTAATGGAGGTGTAGTTTTTATTTTGGAGTCGAAACATTTGATATTGAGCCCTTTTTTGGATTACTATTGTGTTATGTCTTGATATTTTGGAAATTTCCTGTGTCGGCATGTTCGTATCATGCGTAGCTTATGGGCAATAACATGATCTTTACTGGTTTAGATAGTCTAGTTCCTTGAGTTGTTGGAGCTTCTGTATAATGGTGGCCCTAATTTTGTAGGCATCTCTTTTGAAAATGAGACTTTAAACAGTATGGTTTCAAAGCTTGGTCATATATGGCAATAGTGGACCAGAGTGATGGTCTCTATATTCATTTTAGCAGGGGAATTAGACAACGCATTTGACATCAAAGTTTCTTTGAATCTATTTTATCTGTACAGAAATGAAAATTCTCTTTGCATGGAATTAGCTGAATGTCTTTTCTTTCTAGTACAATAAAGCTTGGTTGCAAAACCAAAATGCTGATATTCATAAAAATAAACTTTTCATAAAAAACTGAAAACTGCTCGTAAAATGTTTGGGATGGTTATTATTATTATTATTTTGAATTTATTGTCGACAGCAATATAGTCTAAAAAGAACAAAAGGTTATTATTCTTTTAGCCTTATTGTTGAGTTTTTAGAACCCAAAAGCACATGCATAAAAAATTCTCGAATTTCTTTGAGAATAAGTAGATAAGGAGAAGAGGTGAACCAATATCAGAATAACTGGAAGATCTTTTGGAATATTAGTTTCTAATTGCTATGACCTTTATTTTGAATTGTTTTACTTGTGTTAAAATGTTGTTAAAATGTTGAGTTCATATGACAACGTTATATTTTGTCTATGATTATTTTATAGTACAAAAGAATATCAGCTTTGAAACTGTTCTAAGTGTGCTTTTGCTGTAATAGCGCTGTTGGAAATTATTTTGATATGCATTAATAAATCTTCTTCTGTGCTTCAAGTGTTCACCTGTCTTTCAAAGTTTTTTTTGCTATTTCCATTGCATTTGTGGCATGTTTACTAGATATTCCTTTTTCGGAGTCTTTTTAAATGTCGTGCTGCAACAAAATTTTGATCCTTGTGCATGATATTGCATTAGAAAGCATTGCAATTTTAGGCTATTTACCTTTGTGGAGATGTTTTTCTTCTTATTTTTGTGTCGATTTTTAATTAAGAATTTGGATTATCTTCTTTATTTTTATTTTGTATATTCTTTTCAATGATGACCAAAATTCTTTCAAACCTGATAGTCTCTTGTACAAACTTTATGAGAAAACAGGATTTTATAACAATGGAAAAAGGAAATGACAATTGCAATTTCATTTTTAACATACGGTTCCCACCATACTTATAAAAGTAGCATGTGCAACCCTCTTCAAATTCTTTTGTCGACAGAATGTTCATTTTTATGGATGTTGTACCAGTCTCAGTTACCATCCTTGTGCTATGTCTTGATAGTCTTTTTTTTTAATTTCTTTCCAAGAGGATGAAATGATGAAGAAGCTGCGCATCTTTTGATTTGTCCTTTGAACTTTTTTTTGATAAATAATTTATCCTTTGAACTTTTCATCCTTGAGATCCCACTTATCTGCTAACTGGGGGTTGAAAAGTTGCATGGCCCATGGTTAGCCAAATTCTCCCCATGATTATTCTTAGATGGATGACGGTGGCATGAATATGCAAGTGGTTATTGGATTAGGAGTTGTTTCTGGATTTTATTTTTTGTTTTGTGGAGATGCATTTTCTTTCTGTGTTTTCTTACTTGTAGAGGATGCCTCATCCTTGCCTCTTTTTTGATCTATTCAATAAATTCTGTTTTTGCTGATCAAAAAAAAAAAAAAAAAAAGTTTTGTCATTTGAATTCGGAGGTGGTTGATTGGTTTTGAATGGTATAATTTCTTCTTTTCCTGATGTTTATTGTTTTTTACTGTCCGAGGTGCATTCTTTACAGAAAGCTGTGTAGGGTACAAGCTTCAGTTCACAAGTCAAGCTCACTTATAAATGGTGTAGAATTCAATTTATTTGATGAGCTTGCTAAGGCTTGGTTTGGCTTAGTAAGCCATGATTGCTTTGATGGTTTTATTTATATATTTAAGTCTTTATGTGGAATTTTATTTGTACCATTTAAGTAGGAAAAGATTGATGCTACTTTTTGCAGTGAAGCATTGTTGGAGGATAATTTAAGAGCAACCCACCACTTGCCTTGATGAGTTTGGATCATTGAATATTAAGCAAGCTGAGTCAGTTTATTATGCTAACTTGTGCTAGATGAAGGTGAAGGTTCCCACTTCATCTAGACTGTAAATGAGATGAAGCCGGCCAAGTACAAGGAGGTTGAGCTTGGTTCAGTAGCATAGGAGCTAGGCTCAATCTCAACTTAGACTTGTTTTGACAAGTAAAATTCATACAAAGCCGGTTTTTGGAGATAAGCCACTACTAATTCGATATTTCCTGGAGACGTTTCTTTGATTGACTAGAGTGCAGTTTTTGATTCTCTCTTCTCTTCTTCTTCTTCTTCTTCTTTTTTTTTTTTTTTTTTTTTCACTTTTTATTTATTTTCTTACAAGATGTAGTTAAGAAGTGTAGCTTTTCTCTGCTTCTCTTTCTTTGGCTTCTTGCTTTGCACTTCAACTTTTCAATGAGAATCTTGAGGGTCCATTTGATTAAGTAAAAAATATGATGGAAAACAAAAGTGATAGATAGTGAAGTGAAAGAAAAGGTGAAAGGAAAATTTATTTTCTCATTTGCATTTGGTTTAATTTTTTGTGAGAAAGTTACAATAGTTGGCTACTTTAATGAGAGAAAAAAGTGACTGTATTTTTTTGTAAGAATCTAGAAGCAAAGTTGCCATTCTGGTGTGGGTTGTATAAGATATTTAACTTTGTTGTATTTTCCACCCTTCTCCTGCTAAACAAATACATGAAATTAAATAGTTGAATTTTTGTTCTCTTTCCCCATCTTCATCCTGTTCAAACTCAGTCTGAGTGATTGTTGTTTCTTCAGCAGTCACTTGCTTTGCTGACATCAACTGTTCGTTTGAAATTATTTTGCAGTTGTATCCTCCTAATGATTGGCTAGTGGGGTCATCCTTGCCCCCTAAATTCCGCCCAACCATTATTGAATCAACACTCAATGAGCTTACCCCAAACAATGTTAGGTGAGTTCATTGCTGCTCCGAGAAGCTCTAACTTACTATATTACGGATACATATGTTATGATTGACACTTCCTTCCCTTTATATATTTGTTTTGTCCAGGACGTACACTTAGTATCGATGATGCAAAATGTCCTTAATTTTGGCATTAGTAAACAGGCTAATGAAGTATCTGTTCAAAAACATGCTAATGAAGCATTTAGACTTCAGTTTACACAGAGCATACAAGATCACTCTGTGCATGCCTGCAATACTTGTTATACATTGCATGTTTGTTTTAGTTATTATTAGAGAGGTCCATTACATGCTATGAACAAATAACAGAGACGGGAGTTCGCAGCTCAGATAAATAAATGATTGCATGTTGTTCTTATATACCTACTTTATTGAAAAGACACATGGAAAATGCTTCATCTTCAGTTGGATCAGAAACTATCCAGAGAGTAACGTGACTAATAAAGTTTCTGATAGAATTGTTGTCTTTGCGAGTTAAATATCATAAGTGTCAATATAATCAATAATAAGACAATTTGCATGTCGCTGTGCATACAGGATCCAAATGCCATTGTTTCAAGTATACTCATAACATGTGGTTTGGCTAGCATAATATGAAAGCATGTTTAAGGTGAATGTTCATTTATTTCATCTAGAAATTTAGGATGCTAGGAACTATCCAGAAAGGATGGGAAAACTGAAATTTAGGCAATCAACAATGTCTTGCCTTGCTACTTGAAGGTTTGATTTCAGTAGAATATTCAAAAACTTGATTAACGTCTGCTAATTTGTCATTGGATTTTACAGTAATTATGGGTATTGTGAGTGCTCAATTCATCTTTCCCTCCTCTCCGTTTAGTACATAGCTAGTGTATTTACTGGTAAAACTTCATTAGTACACTTGCCCAAATGGAAGGTAATGATATTGAGGACATTTCTTTCACTTGGCAATTTTGATGTTGAATAGATGTTTAGACAATAATGAATACTTGTTGACTATGCTCTTATGTCCATTCTTGCCCAACAATTGTTGGGACACTTGCAAAAGTGTTCACCTTTATTGACTCAAGTACGTGCAGTAGTCCAAGGGCATTACTCCTCCTTGTCAAAGAATTTTTATATGGTTATTATTTTAGGTTAAGTATGCTATATAAGTGAATTCACTTTCATTATTGTACATCACATTCCATCCCACATCGTCTAGGTAGGAGAAGTTCCTGGGCTATATAAATGAGTTCATATTCCTTCCAAGTAACAACATGCTTTAAACCCTTGAGGGCCTAGCTCAAAGTGAACAATTGTTATGATTTGAGATGGGTGTTATAGTAGCAGAAGCTGTTAGAATATTTCCTTATTTAGATTAGATTGTGATTGTGATTGATTGATTGTGATTCCTTAATCAGTCAGTCAATCAATCAATATAAAAGGTGATTCCTTAATCATTGCCTTAGGGCTTCCTTTTGTAATAGTTGATTGATTAATATAAAAGGTGATGATTTCATAATCATCACTCAAGCTTTGTATTCTCTTAAATTATATGGTAGCCAAAACCCTAAAAACCGTCACTCACACAGCCGCTACCACCAACTAGCCATCACCTATCACCACCCATTCTGTATCGTTGGTCCCTGAGTCTCTGTCGGAACCAACCAAGGTCCCATATAGCTGTTTCGACTTCAGCCGAATGCCCCTCTGGCCTAGTTGACCCTCGTGAGGGTTGTCCTAGCCTCTCTCTATGTATTTTGGCTCCTGTAGATGAGTGTTTGTGGGTTGCCCATCTTTTGTTGCCTCTGAGTCTCTGTGGGAACCAGCCAAGGTCCCACAGAGCTGTTTCGACTTCAGCCGAAGGCTCCTCTGGCCTAGTCGACCCTTGTGAGGGTTGTCCTAGCCTCTCTTTATGTATTTCGGCTCCTGTGGATGAGTGTTTGTGGGTTGCCCATCTTCTGTTGCCTCAAGTTTCTTTCCCTCTACCTATGTTACACGGATTCTTTGGAATTTCGAAGGTACCTGTGTCGAGACAACACGGGTACGGGTGCGGGATACGGCTTCTTAGAAACGGATACGGCAGAAGAATCGAAAGAGAAGAGAGCAAGGGGAGAACCTGGCTTTCGACTTCAATCGGTTGCAGATCATCGATCGATCTGCGAAGCTTGATCTGCGAAGTCGATGTACTGTGATTCGTCGTCTTCCCCTTTGATCTCGATCTCGGACTCTCTTCGTCGTCTTCCCCTTCCGTCGTCTCTGCGAAGTCATTGCTCTACCAACCAATTTTCTAGGTCTTCCCCTTCCGTCGTCTCTGCGAAGCTAACACAATTTTTATTTCTATAGGTCTTTGACTTTTCTTTTTAATATAATTTGAATTATATATAATATAAATTATATTAATATAATATTATTCATATTATATAATATTATTTATTCAAAAAAATATTATATAATATAATATATCATAAATAACATAACTTCTATGTCTAAAATTAAAATAATTTATTTTATCATATATAATATAATTTATTTTATGTCTAAAATAATGTTTATAATTTTTATTCATTATTTATTTGTTATTTTTTTTAATAAAATTTGTTATTCCTTAAACTTTTTAAACTCATCTTCATATAATAAATATATTTAAAAATAACTATTTAACGTATCTCCGTATCCGTATCCTAATTTGGATCCGTATCCACGTATTTTTAATTTTTAATTTTAAAGTGTCCGACCCTTAGATGCACACCCGTACCCGATATCCGCACCCGAGTCCGTGTAACGTAGATTACTGTTAGGAATCTCTCTCTCTCTCTCTTTTGATAAATACTATTAGGAATCTCTTTCTTTTGTTTCTTGATTGATTTGCCGGAAGAATTTAGCTTATGGGTTGATGTATAGTTTGGCCTTTTTCCCTCTTATGTAATTTTTGCCCGGGATTTCTCCTTGTGTCTCGTTCTGGATTTTATCTACCGGGAAGAGGAAAATTCTCCTTCATTATTCCCCCTTGAGATACAACATGAACAAAATAAAGTTGGTTGTCTTAAGGCTGGTCATGTTGAATTCTCAGACTATTTAATCTTGGATTAGAAAACTTAGGCTGTCATTGATTTAGTAGTATTGGAGGGCCAACATCAATCATTATATTCTCCTATGTGTTGGAGGGCTAACAAGAATTTGAATCAAATGGAAATTGATTGGATGGGATTTTGGTGTGCTGAGAAGTTGATGTATAAATGCATAGGAGGACTAGCTCCAACCTTCAAAATCACAATTGAAGAAATAATACCTATTGGGAGCAAATATCAATCATTTTATTCCTCCTTTGTGTCTGCTTAGCAAAATTATAGAAGAAATAATAATACATATTGGGAGCAACTAGAATGGAAAGAACCCTCCTTGTGTGACTTGACTGCTTAGCAAAATCATAGAAGAAAAAATACATATGAAAGCAAGTCAAATCCAAACAAAAGTATAAAGAAAACAATATATCCAATTTTTTATAGGAAAACTTTTGACTTGAAGGATAGCTAAGGGACAAGCTTGAAAGAAAAAATCTTCCATTGTATGAAAATTGTGAGTTTTCAATCAACTTTGTTTCCACCTATTAAAAAACTGAGATCTCAAGTGGAAGCAGACACCCAATCTATTAAAAAACTGAGATCTCAAGTGGAAGCAGACACCCAATCTCTAGGGATTTTCATGGCTCGAGCAGTGGCCAACGATTTTGCAAAGTCTAAGGTGGTTTTAACTTGGATTTTGGATGGGATTGGTCTTCAAGTCATCTCATTTATAAATACTCGTTCCATCCCCAACTGTTTGTCAATTTTCAGCATTCATGCCTTTTAGTAGGGTCAATAAATAATGTATTTTTTTCCCTACAAATTGAAAGAAAGAATAAATAAAAAAACATAGATGATTTTTTTGGGATGTTTGGAATAGTTAAAATGGACCAGCAATTTCGTATGGGAGGAGAATTAAACTAGTTGTAACCAAAATAAATTTGTCAAATAAGAGAAGCATCCATATTCGCTTGCACTATCAATAGATTAATATGCGTTTTACATCACTTTAATACATTTCAAGTTTGTTTTGGTGATTTCCTAGTCAATGGTGGATAATTTGTGGTGAATTCACAGAGTATCATGGATGCTTGATACTCTACCAACCATTCAGGAACAAACATCACCGATTTCTAGTGGTATAAGAAACACGCTAACAAGTTTTAGGATTCAACACCTCGGGCATATGAACTGGGTTAGGGTTGGGTTGTTTCTTTTTTTTTTTTTTTTCCCTTACTAATGGTGAATTGGTTGGCTACGGGGTCCTGTGGTTTTTGTCCATTTTGATTTTCAACAGGAAGAAGCAAAAAAGAAAAGAAAAAGGGAATCCTTTTGTGTGTCTAATTGATTATTATATTGATTGCAGAATTGATTGGCATAAAGCAAATTTGTACTGGTTTAATTGAATAAAATGAACAATTCATAATCTCTATCATGTTATGTTATCAATCCTAAGCAAATTCTTTTTCATTTTGAGGGCTAAATCTCCTCTAGACCTTTTTCAAGTGCCAAACAACATTTTAAGTGTGAAGCATTAGCACTTTATCTGAATCACTAGATCTTTAGCATTGTCAAATTAATTTTTTATTTGAAATGTTACTGCAATAGTCGTTTGACCAAAAGATGTGAAATAAAACCCTGTTTATAGATGAGGGCTTATTAGGGTTATATTTTAAGCCTGGCTAAGAAAGATTTATACAAGTCAACTAAAATTTGGGATATACGTAGATCATGGGATATACGTAGATTTTGATCCCTAGGAATGGCACTGGATAGTTACCAAAAAGCATGACATTTTGCATTTCAACTGCAGTAAACTTTCACCAGAGTAAATGTTCCCATAGAGTGGCTGCGATGATTTTTTCCACGGCGAAGCATGGTTGGTATTAAGGGCGATACATGTTAGATTAGCACAATGTAAGAATGGAGTGTCCGTGTCGTGTCCGTGTCCGTGCTACATTTTGCCTCTGTCAGATGGCGTGTTTTATGCCAAAGTTTGTGTTAAGAGTTGTTGGACTCCAGTTGCTGGTCTAGAGTGAGCAAGTGAGGATGTAGTTTAAGAAGTGTGTCCTTAATACCTCTTTTTTTGTCTATGGAAGGAGAGGTATAGGACTTCATTTCAAGGAGTGAGGTGTTTGTGACCATGGAAGCATTTTTTTCCCTTCTTTTAAGCAATTTATTTGTGTGGCCTATAGGGGTTTGCTGCAATCATTGGACTTTTTTGGTCAATTCTAAAGATATTTTTTGTGTGTCATTTTTGCTTCTCTGCATGTACTCCGGTTTGCACCCTGTTGAAGCTCTTTTGGATTTTTCTTATTTACAAAACTATGTATATTTTTTGTTGGCTCTTCATGAGACTCATTGCCTTTTACGATTTTCCATAAAAAATGATCTTCTTAAAGTTGTAGATTGCTGTTTATTCTTCCATCCTTGGTCCATGCAAGGTAATACGGGACATTGGGACGTATATCACCTAAGTATGCATCTCTAAAAGTTCCCAACATGGTTTATTCAACAGGGAATGATCTCACAAGGTTGGATCTTCCTGTTTAAATTAAACTACGTAAAAATGTTTTTACTTCTCTTGTCACCCTGTTCAAACTGCGTAAAAATGTTTTTACTACTCTTATCACTCCTTTCGTTTTTGAGAGACACAACTAGTTGTTTTCTGAAAGTCAACATTGTAGATCCATTATAATTTGAATTGAGATTTTTTGGCATGGCAGTAAATGCAGTAGTTTTGACTATTAAGTTTCATACATTGTCAGTCTTGTACTCTTGTTATGTTCTTTCGAGGCTGGCTATTATTTGGGATCAAATATTTATGCATCAAGTGGCATACCATGTCCATTGAAGGTATGCAAGGAACTAGTTATGTCCTAAGGCATAAACATTTTTTCATTAAAAGGAAGGCCATAAACATAAGATTAGTGCGAATGTTGCTGCTAACTATAACATGTGTTTTGATTCATTCCAATATAGGAAGTGAATGCTTGGTAATAATGTATAAACTTGTTTCTAGATGATAGAATTTCCTGATCATTATCTTTGTTAGTAATTGATGCATATCTACTTATTTTTCATTTTACGTTAGAATTGCAAGCTGGATTCATATGTTCGTTATTAATCTGTTACCCAATTATTTATTTTGCAGAAAGCAATCTGCAAGGACCCAACTGATTCAAAGGTTAGTATTGAACTACTCCTCTTCATGTATCATTCGTTAATGTGTTAATTTTTTTAGAACTTTTTTTTTTTGAGTCTATAATCTATATTTTCTTTCTGAAGGCACTAGGGGAAGAAAAGGAGATAAAATATTGAATTTTATTTAATATATATCTATATTTATTTATTTTCTAAAAAATGGAGAGTTGTTTCAACAATGACGTAATAGTCATATAAGCACTGTTGACTGGAAGTTGTTTTCTCAGACGTCAATAATATGAATCTTATGATTCCAACGTTTATTGTAATCCTTTTCCTACATCCTATGTTTGAGTTGTTAGTTGGATGATATGTGGTTGTACTCATTAATTGGGAGGGTCATGTCCTGTTGGAGTTCATGTTGCTGTAGTTGTGCAGACTGAAAGGCTAGCATTGTGTTTCATTCTTCAGGGAAAACAAATTTTTTTGCAATATGGTGTTTGTATTGGACATGAATGCCATTTTTCTTCTTCGTCTTCTTCTTTTATCAAGGTGGTTGTGTTCAACACCATTTTGTAATGGATATTGACATGCCATTGTATCCTTGATATGTGTTTCATGTTGCAGTATTTATCGCATTCTAACATCTCACGTACGTAGATGCCTAAACCTGAGGCCTAGGTTTAATTATAGACCAATAGGCATAGTCAAAATTTCATATGTGGTGGTGTAGTATGTTTGTTCCTTAGGATTGATTGATATTTGTCATAGATTGGATATATTGATGATTCTAGTTTCCTACAATCTATAATACACTATGCTGAATGTTTTCTTTTCTTCTGCTTTTCTTATATATCTGATGTAGGAAGTTCCACCGCTCGATGTACCAGAACTTTTGGCATTTTTAGTTAGGCAATCTGGGCCATTCTTGGATCAATTTGGTGTTAGAAGAGGTAAGCAATTCTCTTGAGTTTTGATTTTGATTTTATAATGAAGTGATCAATAATATTTTGAACTTTATATTGATAAAATAAAGGTATATATATATATTTATATATAGAAATACACATAGTTTAGTTCCTATTAATGGGGGTTCTAGGCACAGAGCTGACCTTTAATCATTATGTACAAAGTAGCTGCCTTGTATTCACACTCACTACTTCAAGGTTATTAGGCCTGAATTTAAAAGCACTAAACCAATCGTCCCCTTTAAAGTACACCACTTCAGTCCCAATTAATGGAATATGTATATATGTTTGTCACGATAATTTGTATTGAGGATGATTGATTTAGTTTCATATATGTCATGTGACAAAATCTTTGCTTCACAACTTTAGATGGTCCTTTAGATAAGCTTTACTACACCAATTGAAACTAGTTTGCAATTCTTAGGCAGAAGTAAAATTCAGGACTGCAACCTTATGTAATACAGATGCCTTACAATTGAAGTTATCAGAAATGTGCTACAAATTTAAACACCAGAACTACATTACAAAATGGTTTTTTTCTTTATCAATGTATGATTGTCTGCTTTTTGCTATATTCTAGAACTATCTGATGCTTTAAGAAAATTAACGATGTGGATTTGGTATATAGAAAGATTCAGGGGAATAACTGACCTGTTGGTTCCCCTTATTTAGATGGTTGGGTTATGTGAGTTCATAGGTATTAGATAAGCAGGCAACAAGTATCAAAACTTGAATTTTTTTATCTAGAATTGTCTTTGAGGGTCCGTTTGGGGTTTGCTAGACCTATTTGAAGGTGCTTATTTAGGTACACTGACAAAATCATGTGTTAGGCAAAGGTTGTTTAAAAAGTGCTACAATTGGGTCACATATAGAATTATAACTTTTGCCAGGGGCCAAGTTTTAAAGTTAATATACTACAATGCAAGTTTTTTTTTTTAATTTTTTTTTGTTGATAAATTCTTTTTTTGTTGTTGATAAATTCAATGCAAGTATCAGTGGGCCCAAAACAACCAATAAGCTAAGAGGCATGATTGGATGTTTTTCTGAAAAAAGCTAACTTTTTGTTTAATTTGAAGTAGATCCACTTTAACCAAATGCCACAAATGGAGTTATCTTGGTTCTAGTGTGGTTTGACTTGGAAAATTTTAAATTGTTCCAATTTTAAATTGTTCCACATGCTATTTGTAATATTTGGTTTATTTTCAAGGAATAGTTCCATGGTTTATAGCATATAATCTCTATCACTTAATTATTGACAAAAATGTTAGGACAACTAACAAGCGTACCAACTAGACAAAATATTTGGTGAATCCCATACCAAGTGGTGGGACCTATGTACAAGCGCTCTGTTGGTATTTTTTTTTTTTAAAGTATTTCTAGCATTTTGGTATTATTGATAGTTCAGATGTTTCTTATACTCCAATGTACTGAACTCAGACTAATCATGGTTACTTGGCAACATGGTTCCTCTTGCGTATGGTTGTTCTTAGTGTACACACACACACACACACATATATATATATATATACATATATATTTTTTTCAATTTTAGAATAACTATGTCCTTTCTCATGGTCTCAATTCTCATTTTTTTTTTTTTTTTTTTTTTGTGGGTGTTTTTCTTCTGTCTTTGAGGCACCTATAACTTAGTTTCTGTTATTCCTTCTTGACAATATTTTTTGCCTTCGTTGCTACTCTTAAACCATCCTGTGCTCCTTCACCTCATATTGTCTATGCTTCATGCTACTTGTAGCTCTAGAGAAATGTAGCACCTCATATTGTCTATGCTTCGTGCTACTTGTAGCTTTAGAGAAATGTAGTCATTTCTTATTGTTGTGCCCCCCTCCTGTCTGTGTCTGTGTCTGTGTCTATATCCTCATTTTTACATTTGCCTTTTATTGTCATCCAACATTTTGTACGGTATAGCATATGCCATGCAGCCGTCTTATGGAGATTTTCCAGGGAATACCTCAAACACCTTGCGAAGGACCAATAGAAGTTGCGAAAACTTACGGAACTAGCACGGGACTCCCGGTTTGAAAACTAAGACAAAAAAGACACCTTTTTCACAATAAAGCTTGAAAATAGTCCATTAGGGGCCAAAATCGTGTAACAGTTACGAGAAGGCCCAGGGAATACCTCAAACACCTTGGGAAGGACCAATGTAAGTTGTGGAAACTTATGGAACTGGCACGAGATTCCGGTTTGAAAACTTAGTCAAAAAATGCAATTTTTTCACACTTAAGGTTGAAAATAGGCCATCGGAGGCTAAAATCGTGTAACAGTCATGAGAAGGCCCGGGGAACACCTCAAAGGAACTAGCACGGGACTCCCGATTTGAAAAATAAGTCCAAAAAGGCAATTTTCTCAAACTTAATTGTGAAAATAGGCCATCGCGGGCCAAAATCGTGTAACAGTCACGACAAGGCCCAAGGAACACATCAAACAACTCGGGAGGCACCAATGTAAGTTGTGGAAACTTATGGAACTAGCACGAGACTTTCGGTTTGAAAACTAAGTCGAAAAAGACACTTTTGTCATACTTAAGCTTGAAAATAGGCCATCGGGTGCCAAAATCGTGTAACAGTCATGAGAAGGCCCATTGAACGCCTTGAACACCTTGGGAGGGACCAATGTAAGTTGTGAAAACTTACAGAACTAGCACGGGACTTCCGGTTTGAAAACAATGCAGCAATCACGAGAATGTCCGAGGAATACCTCAAACACCACAGGAGAGACCATTGTAAGTTGTGGAAACTTACGGAACTTCAACGGGACTCCCGACTTGAAAACAAAGCCAAAAAAAGCACTTTTTTTCACACTTAATCCTGAAAATAGGCCACCGAGGGCCAAAATTGTGTAAAAGTCACGAGAAGGCCCGGGGAACACCTCACACCTCGAGAGCGACCAATGTAAGTTGTGGGAACTCACCGAACTAGCATGGGGCTTCCGGTTTGAAAACTATGTCGGAAAAGTCACTTTTTTCACACTTAAGCTTAAAAATAGGACATGGAGAGCCAAAATCGTGTAACAGTCACGGGAAGGCCCAAGAAACGCATCAAACACCTCGGGAAGGACCAATAGAAGTTGTGGAAACTTACGGAACTAGCACGGGACTTCCGGTTTGAAATCTAAGTAAAAAAAATGCATTTTTTTTCACACTTAGGCTTGAAAATAGACCATCAGTGGCCAAATTCGTGTAACAGTCACAAGAAGGCCCAAGCAACACCTCAAACACCTCGGGGGGGACCAATGCAGGTTGTGAAAATTTACGGAACTTGCACGGGACTCCTCGTTTCAAAACTAAGTCAAAAATTATGTTTTTTTCACACTTAATCTTGAAAATAGGCCATAAGGGGCCAAAATTGTGTAACAGTCACGAGAACCCTAGCGAAACCCCTCAAACACCTCAAGAGGGACGAATATAAGTGGTAGAAATTTACAGAACCAGCACGGGAGTCCCGGTTTGAAAACTAAGTGGAAAAATACACTTTTTTCAAACTTAAGTTCGAAAATAGGCCATCAGGGGGCCAAAATCGCGTAACGGTCACGAGAAGGCGTGGGGAACACGTCAAACACCTCGGTAGGGACCAATGTAAGTTGTGCAAACTTACGGAACTAGTGCAGGACTCCCGGTTTGAAAACTAAGTCAAAAAATGCACTTTTTTCACACTTAAGGTTAAAAATAAGCCATCGGGGGCCAAAATCGTGTAGCATTCAGTAGAACACGCGGGGAACACCTTGGGAGGGATCAATGTATGTTATTGAAACTTACAGAACTAGCACGGGACTGCCGGCTTGAAAACTAAGCCGAAAAGGGCACGTTTCTCACACTTAAGCTTGGAAATTGGCCATCAGGGGGCCAAAATCGTGTAATAGTCACGAGAAGGCCCATGGAACACATCAAACAACTTGGGAGGGACCAATGTAAGTTGTGGAAACTTACGGAACTAGCACGGGACTTCCGGTTTGAAAACTAATTTGAAAAAGACATTTTTATCACACTTAAGCTACAAAATAGGCCATCGGTGACCAAAATCGTGTAACAGTCACGAGTAGGCCCGTGGAACTCCTCAAACACCTCGGGAGGAACCGATGTAAGTTGAGAAAACTTACGGAACTAGTACGAGACTCCTGGTTTGAAAACTATATCAAAAAATGCACTTTTTTCACATTTAAACTTGTAAATAGGCCATCGGGGGCCAAAAACGGGTAACTATCACGAGAAAGCCTGGGGAATACCGCAAACACCTCGAGGTGGACTAATGCAAGTTGTAAAAACTTACGGAACTTGCACGGGACTCCTGGTTTGAAAATTAAGTCAAAAAATGCACTGTTTCCCACTTAATCATGAAAATAGGCCATTAGGCGCCAAAGTTGTGTAACAATCACGAGAAAGCCCAGAGAATACCTTGAACACCTCCAGGGGGATCAATGTAAGTTGTGGAAACTTACAAAACTAGCATAGGACTACCGGTTTGAAAACTAAGCCGAAAAAGGCACTTTTTTCACACTTAAGCTTGAAAATAGGCATCGGGGGCCAAAATCGTGTAACAGTCACGAGATGGCCCAGGGAACACATCAAACACCTTAGGACGAACCAATGTAAGTTGTGGAAATTTACGGAGCTAGCACGACACTTCCGGTTTGAAAACTAAGTCGAAAAAGTCACTTTTTTCACACTTAAGCTTGAAAATAGGCCATCGGGGGCCAAAATCGTATAACAGGCGCGAAACTTTTCGGGGAACACCTCAAACACCTCTTGAGGGACCAATGTAAGTTGTGGAAAGTTACATAACAAGCATGGAACTCCCAGTTTGAAAACTAAGTCAAAAAATGCATGTTTTTCACTTAAAGCTTGAAAATAGGCCATCGGGGGCCAAATTTTTGCAACAGTCACGAGAAGGCCCGGGGAACACCTCAGACGCCTCGAGAGGGACTAATGTAAGTTTTGAAAACTTACAGAACAGGTGCAGGACTCCCGGTTTGAAAACTGAGTCGAAAAAGACACTTTTTTTCACACTTAACCTTAAAAATAGGCCCACGGGGAACGAAATCGATTAACAGTCAGGAGAAGTCCCGGCGAACACCTCAAACACCTCGGGAGGGACCAATGTAAGTTGTGGAAACTTATGAAACTGCCACGGGACTCCCCGATTTGAAAACTAAACGAAAACAAGCACTTTTTTCACACTTGAGGTTGAAAATAGGCCATCGATGGCCAAAATCGACTAACAGTCACGAGAAGGCTCGGGGAACAACTCAAACACCTCGGAGGGACCAATATAAGTTTTGGAAACTTACGGAATTACCCCGGAACTTCCGGTTTGAAAACTAAATCCATAAAGCCACTTTTCTCTCATTTAAGTTTGAAAATTGGCCATCAGGGGCCAACATCATGTAACAGTCATGAGAAGGCACAGGAAACACATCAAACACCTCGGAAGGGACCAATATAAGTTGTGGAAACTTACGAAACTAGCACGGGACTCCCGGTTTCAAAACTAAGTCAAAAGATGCATTTTTTTCACACTTAAGCTTGAAAATAGGCCATCGGGAGCCAAAATCATGTAACAGTCTCGAGTAGGTGTGGAGAACACCTCAAATACCTCAAGAGGGACCAATGTAAGTTGTGGAAACTTACAGAACTAGCACGGGACTCCCGGTTTGAAAACTAAGACAAAAAAGACACCTTTTTCACACTTAAGCTTGAAAATAGTCCATTAGGGGCCAAAATCGGGTGACAGTCACGAGAAGGCTCAGGGAATACCTGAAACACCTTGGGAAGGACCAATGTAAGTTGTGGAAACTTATGGAACTGGCACGAGATTCCGGTTTGAAAACTAAGTCAAAAAATGTAATTTTTTCACACTTAAGGTTGAAAATAGGCCATCGGAGGCTAAAATCGTGTAACAGTCATGAGAAGGCCCGGGGAACACCTCAAAGGAACTAGCACGGGACTCCGATTTGAAAAATAAGTCCAAAAAGGCAATTTTCTCAAACTTAATTGTGAAAATAGGCCATCGCGGGCCAAAATCGTGTAACAGTCACGACAAGGCCCAAGGAACACATCAAACAACTCGGGAGGCACCAATGTAAGTTGTGGAAACTTATGGAACTAGCACGAGACTTCCGGTTTGAAAACTAAGTCGAGAAAGACACTTTTTTCGTACTTAAGTTTGAAAATAGGCCATCGGGTGCCAAAATCGTGTAACAGTCACAAGAAGACCCAATGAACGCCTTGAACACCTTGGGAGGGACCAATGTAAGTTGTGCAAACTTACAGAACTAGCCCGGGACTTCCGGTTTGAAAACAATGCAGCAATCACGAGAATGTCCGAGGAATACCTCAAACACCTCAGGAGAGACCATTGTAAGTTGTGGAAACTTACGGAATTTCAACGGGACTCCCGACTTGAAAACGAAGCCAAAAAATGAACTTTTTTTCACACTTAATCCTGAAAATAGGCTATCGAGGGCCAAAATTGTGTAACAGTCACGAGAAGGCCCGCGGAACACCTCACACCTCGAGAGCGACCAATATAAGTTGTGGGAACTCACCGAACTAGCATGGGGCTCCCGGTTTGAAAACTATGTCGGAAAAGTCACTTTTTTCACACGTAAGCTTAAAAATAGGACATGGGGAGCCAAAATCGTGTAACAGTCACGGGAAGGCCTAGGAAACGCATCAAACACCTCGGGAAGGACCAATAGAAGTTGTGGAAACTTTCGGAACTAGCACGGGACTTCCGGTTTGAAATCTAAGTCAAAAAAATGCATTTTTTTTCACACTTAGGCTTGAAAATAGACCATCAATAGCCAAATTCGTGTAACAGTCACGAGAAGGCCCAAGCAACACCTCAAACACCTCGGGGGGGACCAATGCAGGTTGTGAAAATTTACGGAACTTGCACGGGACTCGCCGTTTCAAAACGAAGTCAAAAATTGCGCTTTTTTCACACTTAATCTTGAAAATAGGCCATCAGGATCCAAAATTGTGTAACAGTCACGAGAACCCTAGCGAAACCCCTCAAACACCTCAAGAGGGACGAATATAAGTGGTAGAAATTTACAGAACCAGCACGGGAGTCCCTGTTTGAAAACTAAGTGGAAAAAGCCACTTTTTTCAAACTTAAGTTCGAAAATAGGCCATCAGGGGGCCAAAATCGCGTAACGGTCACGAGAAGGTGTGTGGAACACGTCAAACACCTCGGTAGGGACCAATGTAAGTTGTGCAAACTTAAGGAACTGGCACAGGACTCCCGGTTTGAAAACTAAGTCAAAAAATGCATTTTTTTCACACTTAAGGTTAAAAATAAGCCATCGGGGGCCAAAATCGTGTAGCATTCAGTAGAACACGCGGGGAACACCTTGGGAGGGATCAATGTATGTTATTGAAACTTACAGAACTAGCACGGGACTGCCGGCTTGAAAATTAAGCCGAAAAAGGCACGTTTCTCACACTTAAGCTTGAAAATTGGCCATTAGGGGGCCAAAATCGTGTAATAGTCACGAGAAGGCCCATGGAACACGTCAAACAACTTGGGAGGGACCAATGTAAGTTGTGGAAACTTACGGAACTAGCACGGGACTTCCGGTTTGAAAACTAATTTGAAAAAGACATTTTTCTCACACTTAAGCTACAAAATAGGCCATTGGGGACCAAAATCGTGTAACAGTCACGAGTAGGCTCGTGGAACACCTCAAACACCTCGGGAGGGACCGATGTAAGTTGAGAAAACTTACGGAACTAGTACGGGACTCCTGGTTTGAAAACTATATCAAAAAATGCACTTTTTTTCACATTTAAGCTTGTAAATAGGCCATCGGGGGCCAAAATCGAGTAACTATCACGAGAAGGCCGGGGAACACCGCAAACACCTCGGGATGGACTAATGCAAGGTGTGAAAGCTTACGGAACTTGCACGGGACTCCTGGTTTGAAAATTAAGTCAAAAAATGCACTGTTTCCCACTTAATCATGAAAATAGGCCATTGGGCGCCAAAGTTGTGTAACAATCACGAGAAAGCCCAGAGAATACCTTGAACACCTCCAGGGGGACCAATGTACGTTGTGGAAACTTACAGAACTAGCACAGGACTACCGATTTGAAAACTAAGTCGAAAAAGGCACTTTTTTCACACTTAAGCTTGAAAATAGGCATCGGGGGCCAAAATTGTGTAACAGTCACGAGATGGCCCAGGGAACACATCAAACACCTTAGGACGAATCAATGTAAGTTGTGGAAATTTACGGAACTAGCACGACACTTCCGGTTTGAAAACTAAGTCGAAAAAGCCACTTTTTTCACACTTAAGCTTGAAAATAGGCCATCGGGGGCCAAAATCGTATAACAGGCGCGAGACTTTCCGGGGAACACCTTAAACACCTCTAGAGGGACCAATGTAAGTTGTGGAATGTTACAGAACAAGCATGGGACTCCTAGTTTGAAAACTAAGTCAAAAAAAGCATGTTTTTCACTTAAAACTTGAAAATAGGCCATCGGGGGCCAAATTTTTGTAACAGTCACGAGAAGGCCCGGGGAGCACCTCAGACGCCTCGAGAGGGACTAATGTAAGTTTTGGAAACTTACAGAACAGGCGCTGGACTCCCGGTTTGAAAACTGAGTCGAAAAAGACACTTTTTTTCACACTTAACCTTGAAAATAGGCCATCGGGGAACGAAATCGATTAACAGCCAGGAGAAGTCCTGGGGAACACCTCAAACACATCGGGAGAGACCAATGTAAGTTATGGAAACTTATGAAACTGCCACGGGACTCCCCGATTTGAAAACTAAACGAAAACAAGCACTTTTTTCACACTTAAGGTTGAAAATAGGCCATCGATGGCCAAAATCGACTAACAGTCACGAGAAGGCGTAGGGAACACGTCAAACACCTCGGTAGGGACCAATGTAAGTTGTGCAAACTTACGGTACTGGCACAGGACTCCCGGTTTGAAAACTAAGTCAAAAAATGCACTTTTTCACACTTAAGGTTAAAAATAAGCCCAACACCTCAAACACCTCGGGAGGGACCAGTATAAGTTTTGGGAACTTACAGAATTACCCCGGAACTTCCGGTTTGAAAACTAAGTCCAAAAAGTCACTTTTCTCGCATTTAAGCTTGAAAATTGGCCATCAGGGGCCAACATCATGTAACAGTCATGAGAAGGCACAGGAAACACATCAAACACCTCAGAAGGGACCAATGTAAGTTGTGGAAATTTACGAAACTAGCACGGGACTCCTGGTTTCAAAACTAAGTCAAAAGATGCATTTTTTTCACACTTAAGCTTGAGAATAGGCCATCGGGAGCCAAAATCGTGTAACAGTCTCGAGTAGGTGTGGGGAACACCTCAAATACCTCAAGAGGGACCAATGTAAGTTGTGGAAACTTACAGAACTAGCACGGGACTCCCGGTTTGAAAACTAAGACAAAAAAGACACATTTTTCACACTTAAGCTTGGAAATAGTCCATTAGGGGCCAAAATCGTGTAACAGTCACGAGAAGGCCCAGGGAATACCTCAAACACCTTGGGAAGGACCAATGTAAGTTGTGGAAACTTATGGAACTGGCACGAGATTCCGGTTTGAAAACTAAGTCAAAAAATGCAATTTTTTCACACTTAAGTTTGAAAATAGGCCATCGGAGGCTAAAATCGTGTAACAGTCATGAGAAGGCCCGGGGAACACCTCAAAGGAACTAGCGTGGGACTCCCGATTTGAAAAATAAGTCCAAAATGGCAATTTGCTCAACCTTAATTGTGAAAATAGGCCATCGCGGGCCAAAATCGTGTAACAGTCACGACAAGGCCCAGGGAACACATCAAACAACTCGGGAGGCACCGATGTAAGTTGTGGAAACTTATGGAACTAGCACGAGACTTCCGGTTTGAAAACTAAGTCGAGAAAGACACTTTTTTCATACTTGAGCTTGAAAATATGCCATCGGGTGCCAAAATCGTGTAACAGTCACGAGAAGGCCCAATGAACGCCTTGAACACCTTGGGAGGGACCAATGTAAGTTGTGAAAACTTACAAAACTAGCACGGGACTTCCAGTTTGAAAACAATGTGGCAATCACGAGAATGTCCGAGGAATACCTCAAACACCTCAGGAGAGACCATTGTAAGTTGTGGAAACTTACGGAATTTCAACGGGACTCCCGACTTGAAAATGAAGCCAAAAAATGCACTTTTTTTCACACTTAATCCTGAAAGTAGGCTATCGAGGGCCAAAATTGTGTAACAGTCACGAGAAGGCCCGGGGAACACCTCACACCTCGAGAGCGACCAATGTAAGTTGTGGGAACTCACCGAACTAGCATGGGGCTCCCGGTTTGAAAACTATGTCGGAAAGTCACTTTTTTCACACTTAAGCTTAAAAATAGGACATCGGGAGCCAAAATCGTGTAACAGTCACGGGAAGGCCCAGGAAACGCATCAAACACCTCAGGAAGGACCAATAGAAGTTGTGGAAACTTACGGAACTAGCACGGGACTTCCGGTTTGAAATCTAAGTCAAAAAAATGCACTTTTTTTCACACTTAGGCTTGAAAATAGACCATCAGTGGCCAAATTCGTGTAACAGTCACGAGAAGGCCCAAGCAACACCTCAAACACATCGGGGGGGACCAATGCAGGTTGTGAAAATTTACGGAACTTGCACGGGACTCCTCGTTTCAAAACTAAGTCAAAAATTGCACTTTTTTCACACTTAATCTTGAAAATAGGCCATCAGGGGCCAAAATTGTGTAACAGTCACGAGAACCCTAGCGAAACCCCTCAAACACCTCAAGAGGGACGAATATAAGTGGTAGAAATTTACAGAACTAGCACGGGAGTTCCGGTTTGAAAACTAAGTGGAAAAAGACACTTTTTTCAAACTTAAGTTCGAAAATAGGCCATCAGGGGGCCAAAATCGCGTAACGGTCACGAGAAGGCGTGGGGAACACGTCAAACACCTCGGTAGGGACCAATGTAAGTTGTGCAAACTTACGGAACTGGCACAGGACTCTCGGTTTGAAAACTAAGTCAAAAAATGCACTTTTTTCACACTTAAGGTTAAAAATAAGCCATCGGGGGCCAAAATCGTGTAGCATTCAGTAGAACACCCGGGGAACACCTTGGGAGGGATTAATTTATGTTATTGAAACTTACAGAACTAGCACGGGACTGCCGGTTTGAAAACTAAGCCGAAAAAGGCACGTTTCTCACACTTAAGCTTGGAAATTGGCCATCAGGGGGCCAAAATCGTGTAATAGTCACGAGAAGGCCCATGGAACACATCAAACAACTTGGGAGGGACCAATGTAAGTTGTGGAAACTTACGGAACTAGCACGGGACTTCCGGTTTGAAAACTAATTTGAAAAAGACATTTTTCTCACACTTAAGCTACAAAATAGGCCATCGGGGACCAAAATCGTGTAACAGTCACAAGTAGGCCCGTGGAACACCTCAAACACCTCGGGAGGGAGCGATGTAAGTTGAGAAAACTTACGGAACTAGTACGGGACTCCTGGTTTGAAAACTATATCAAAAAATGCACTTTTTTTCACATTTAAGCTTGTAAATAGGCCATCGGGGGCCAAAATCGGGTAGCTATCACGAGAAGGCCCGGGGAACACCGCAAACACCTCGGGATGGACTAATGCAAGTTGTGAAAACTTACGGAACTTGCACAGGACTCCTGGTTTGAAAATTAAGTCAAAAAATGCACTGTTTCCCACTTAATCATGAAAATAGGCCATTGGGCGCCAAAGTTGTGTAACAATCACGAGAAAGCCCAGAGAATACCTTGAACACCTCCAGGGGGACCAATGTACGTTGTGGAAACTTACAGAACTAGCACAGGACTACCGGTTTGAAAACTAAGTCGAAAAAGGCACTTTTTTCACACTTAAGCTTGAAAATAGGCATCGGGGGCCAAAATCGTGTAACAGTCACGAGATGGCCCGGGGAACACATCAAACACCTTAGGACGGACCAATGTAAGTTGTGGAAATTTACGGAACTAGAAAAACACTTCCGGTTTGAAAACTATGTCGAAAAAGCCATTTTTTTCACACTTAAGCTTGAAAATAGGCCATCGGGGGCCAAAATCGTATAACAGGCGCGAGACTTTCCGGGGAACACCTCAAACACCTCTAGAGGGACCAATGTAAGTTGTGGAAAGTTACAGAACAAGCATGGGACTCCCAGTTTGAAAACTAAGTCAACAAATGCATGTTTTTCACTTAAAGTTTGAAAATAGGCCATCGGGGGCCAAATTTTTGTAACAGTCACGAGAAGGCCCGGGGAACACCTCAGACGCCTCGAGAGGGACTAAAGTAAGTTTTGAAAACTTACAGAACAGGCGCAGGACTCCCTGTTTGAAAACTGAGTCGAAAAAGACACTTTTTTTCACACTTAACCTTGAAAATACGCCATCGGGGAACGAAATCGATTAATAGTCAGGAGAAGTCCCGGGGAACACCTCAAACACCTCGGGAGAGACCAATGTAAGTTGTGGAAACTTATGAAACTGCCACGGGACTCCCCGATTTGAAAACTAAACCAAAACAAGCACTTTTTTCACACTTAAGGTTGAAAATAGGCCATCGATGGCCAAAATCGATTAACAGTCACGAGAAGGGTCGGGGAACACCTCAAACACCTTGGGAGGGACCAATATAAGTTTTGGAAACTTACGGAATTACCCCGGAACTTCCGGTTTGAAAACTAAGTCCAAAAAGCCACTTTTCTCGCATTTAAGCTTGAAAATTGGCCATCAGGGGCCAACATCATGTAACAGTCATGAGAAGGCACAGGAAACACATCAAACACGTCGGAAGGGACCAATGTAAGTTGTGGAAATTTACGAAACTAGCACGGGACTCCCGATTTCAAAACTAAGTCAAAAGATGCATTTTTTTCACACTTAAGCTTGAGAATAGGCCATCGGGAGCCAAAATCGTGTAACAGTCTCGAGTAGGTGTGGGGAACACCTCAAATACCTCAAGAGGGACCAATGTAAGTTGTGGAAACTTACAGAACTAGCACGGGACTCCCGGTTTGAAAACTAAGACAAAAAAGACACATTTTTCACACTTAAGCTTGGAAATAGTCCATTAGGGGCCAAAATCGTGTAACAGTCACGAGAAGGCCCAGGGAATACCTCAAACACCTTGGGAAGGACCAATGTAAGTTGTGGAAACTTATGGAACTGGCACGAGATTCCGGTTTGAAAACTAAGTCAATAAATGCAATTTTTTCACACTTAAGTTTGAACATAGGCCATCGGAGGCTAAAATCGTGTAACAGTTATGAGAAGGGAACACCTCAAAGGAATTAGCACGGGACTCCCGATTTGAAAAATAAATCCAAAAAGGCAATTTTCTTAACCTTAATTGCAGAATAGGCCATCACGGGCCAAAATCGTGTAACAGTCACGACAAGGCCCATCAAACAACTCGGGAGGCACCAATGTAAGTTGTGGAAACTTATGGAACTAGCACGAGACTTCCGGTTTGAAAACTAATTCGAGAAAGACACTTTTTTCATACTTAAGCTTGAAAATAGGCCATCGGGTGCCAAAATCGTGTAACAGTCACGAGAAGGCCCAATGAACGCCTTGAACACCTTGGGAGGGACCAATGTAAGCTGTGAAAACTTACAGAACTAGCACGGGACTTCCAGTTTGAAAACAATGTAGCAATCACGAGAATGTCCGAGGAATACCTCAAACACCTCAGGAGAGACCATTGTAAGTTGTGGAAACTTACGGAACTTCAACGGGACTCCCGACTTGAAAACGAAGCCAAAAAATGCATTTTTTTTCACACTTAATCCTGAAAATAGGCCATCGAGGGCCAAAATTGTGTAACAGTCACGAGAAGGCCCGGGGAACACCTCACACCTCGAGAGCGACCAATGTAAGTTGTGGGAACTCACCGAACTAGCATGGGGCTCCCGGTTTGAATACTATGTCGGAAAAGTCACTTTTTTCACACTTAAGCTTAAAAATAGGACATCGGGAGCCAAAATCGTGTAACAGTCACGGGAAGGCCCAGGAAACGCATCAAACACCTCAGGAAGGACCAATAGAAGTTGTGGAAACTTACGGAACTAGCACGAGACTTCCGGTTTGAAATCTAAGTCAAAAAAATGCACTTTTTTTCACACTTAGGCTTGAAAATAGACCATCAGTGGCCAAATTCGTGTAACAGTCACGAAAAGGCCCAAGCAACACCTCAAACACCTCGGGGGGGACCAATGCAGGTTGTGAAAATTTACGGAACTTGCACGGGACTCCTCGTTTCAAAACCAAGTCAAAAATTGCACTTTTTTCACACTTAATCTTGAAAATAGGCCATCAGGGGCCAAAATTGTGTAACAGTCACGAGAACCCTAGCGAAACCCCTCAAACACCTCAAGAGGGACGAATATAAGTGGAAGAAATTTACAGAACTAGCACGGAAGTCCCGGTTTGAAAACTAAGTGGAAAAAGACACTTTTTTCAAACTTAAGTTCGAAAATAGGCCATCAGGGGGCCAAAATCGCGTAACGGTCACGAGAAGGCGTGGGGAACACATCAAACACCTCGGTAGGGACCAATGTAAGTTGTGCAAACTTACGGAACTGGCACAGGACTCCCGGTTTGAAAACTAGGTCCAAAAATACACTTTTTTCACACTTAAGGTTAAAAATAAGCCATCGGGGGCCAAAATCGTGTAGCATTCAGTAGAACACCCGGGGAACACCTTGGGAGGGATCAATGTATGTTATTGAAACTTACAGAACTAGCACGGGACTGCCGGTTTGAAAACTAAGCCGAAAAAGGCACGTTTCTCACACTTAAGCTTGGAAATTGGCCATCATGGGGCCAAAATCGTGTAATAGTTACGAGAAGGCCCATGGAAGGGACCAATGTAAGTTGTGGAAACTTACGGAACTAGCACGAGACTTCCGGTTTGAAAACTAATTTGAAAAAGACATTTTTCTCACACTTAAGCTACAAAATAGGCCATCGGGGACCAAAATCGTGTAACAGTCACGAGTAGGCCCGTGGAACACCTCAAACACCTCGGGAGGGACCGATGTAAGTTGAGAAAAATTACGGAACTAGTACGGGACTCCTGGTTTGAAAACTATATCAAAAAATACACTTTTTTTCACATTTAAGCTTGTAAATAGGCCATCGGGGGCCAAAATCGGGTAGCTATCACGAGAAGGCCCGGGGAACACCGCAAACACCTCGGGATGGACTAATGCAAGTTGTGAAAACTTACGGAACTTGCACGGGACTCCTGGTTTGAAAATTAAGTCAAAAAATCCACTGTTTCCCACTTAATCATGAAAATAGGCCATTGGGCCCCAAAGTTGTGTAACAATCACGAGAAAGCCCAGAGAATACCTTGAACACCTCCAGGGGGACCAATGTACGTTGTGGAAACTTACAGAACTAGCACAGGACTACCGGTTTGAAAACTAAGTCGAAAAAGGCACTTTTTTCACACTTAAGCTTGAAAATAGGCATCGGGGGCCAAAATCGTGTAACAGTCACGAGATGGCCCAGGGAACACATCAAACACCTTAGGACGGACCAATGTAAGTTGTGGAAATTTACGGAACTAGCACGACACTTCTGGTTTGAAAACTAAGTCGAAAAAATCACTTTTTTCACACTTAAGCTTGAAAATAGGCCATCGGGGGCCAAAATCGTATAACAGGCGCGAGACTTTTCGGGGAACACCTCAAACACCTCTAGAGGGCCCAATGTAAGTTGTGGAAAGTTACAGAACAAGCGTGGGACTCCCAGTTTGAAAACTAAGTCAAAAAATGCATGTTTTTCACTTAAAGCTTGAAAATAGGCCATCGGGGGCCAAATTTTTGTAACAGTCACGAGAAGGCCCGAGGAACACCTCAGACGCCTCGAGAGGGACTAAAGTAAGTTTTGAAAACTTACAGAACAGGCGCAGGACTCCTGGTTTGAAAACTAAGTCGAAAAAGACACTTTTTTTCACACTTAACCTTGAAAATAGGCCATCGGGGAGCGAAATCGATTAACAGTCAGGAGAAGTCCCGGGGAACACCTCAAACACCTCGGGAGAGACCAATGTAAGTTGTGGAAACTTATGAAACTGCCACGGGACTCCCCGATTTGAAAACTAAACCAAAACAAGCACTTTTTTCACACTTAAGGTTGAAAATAGGCCATCGATGGCCAAAATCGACTAACAGTCACGAGAAAGGTCGGGGAACACCTCAAACACCTCGGGAGGGACCAATATAAGTCTTGGAAACTTACGGAATTACCCCAGAACTTCCGGTTTGAAAACTAAGTCCAAAAAGCCACTTTTCTCGCATTTAAGCTTGAAAATTGGCCATCAGGGGCCAACATCATGTAACAGTCATGAGAAGGCATAGGAAACACATCAAACACCTCGGAAGGGACCAATGTAAGTTGTGGAAACTTACGAAACTAGCACGGGACTCCCGGTTTCAAAACTAAGTCAAAAGTTGCATTTTTTTCACACTTAAGCTTGAAAATAGGCCATCGGGAGCCAAAATCGTGTAACAGTCTCGAGTAGGTGTGGGGAACACCTCAAATACCTCAAGAGGGACCAATGTAAGTTGTGGAAACTTACAGAACTAGCACGGGACTCCCGGTTTGAAAATTAAGACAAAAAAGACACCTTTTTCACACTTAAGCTTGGAAATAGTCCATTAGGGGCCAAAATCGTGAGACAGTCACGAGAAGGCCCAGTGAATACCTCAAACACCTTGGGAAGGACCAATGTAAGTTGTGGAAACTTATGGAACTGGCACGAGATTCCGGTTTGAAAACTAAGTCAAAAAATGTAATTTTTTCACACTTAAGGTTGAAAATAGGCCATCGGAGGCTAAAATCGTGTAACAGTCATGAGAAGGCCCGGGGAACACCTCAAAGGAACTAGCACGGGACTCCCGATTTGAAAAATAAGTCCAAAAAGGCAATTTTCTCAAACTTAATTGTGAAAATAGGCCATCGCGGGCCAAAATCGTGTAACAGTCACGACAAGGCCCAAGAAACACATCAAACAACTCGGGAGGCACCAATGTAAGTTGTGGAAACTTATGGAACTAGCACGAGACTTTCGGTTTGAAAACTAAGTCGAAAAAGACACTTTTGTCATACTTAAGCTTGAAAATAGGCCATCGGGTGCCAAAATCGTGTAACAGTCATGAGAAGGCCCATTGAACGCCTTGAACACCTTGGGAGGGACCAATGTAAGTTGTGAAAACTTACAGAACTAGCACGGGACTTCCGGTTTGAAAACAATGCAGCAATCACGAGAATGTCCGAGGAATACCTCAAACACCACAGGAGAGACCATTGTAAGTTGTGGAAACTTACGGAACTTCAACGGGACTCCCGACTTGAAAACAAAGCCAAAAAAAGCACTTTTTTTCACACTTAATCCTGAAAGTAGGCCACCGAGGGCCAAAATTGTGTAAAAGTCACGAGAAGGCCCGGGGAACACCTCACACCTCGAGAGCGACCAATGTAAGTTGTGGGAACTCACCGAACTAGCATGGGGCTTCCGGTTTGAAAACTATGTCGGAAAAGTCACTTTTTTCACACTTAAGCTTAAAAATAGGACATGGAGAGCCAAAATCGTGTAACAGTCACGGGAAGGCCCAAGAAACGCATCAAACACCTCGGGAAGGACCAATAGAAGTTGTGGAAACTTACGGAACTAGCACGGGACTTCCGGTTTGAAATCTAAGTAAAAAAAATGCATTTTTTTTCACACTTAGGCTTGAAAATAGACCATCAGTGGCCAAATTCGTGTAACAGTCACAAGAAGGCCCAAGCAACACCTCAAACACCTCGGGGGGGACCAATGCAGGTTGTGAAAATTTACGGAACTTGCACGGGACTCCTCGTTTCAAAACTAAGTCAAAAATTATGTTTTTTTCACACTTAATCTTGAAAATAGGCCATAAGGGGCCAAAATTGTGTAACAGTCACGAGAACCCTAGCGAAACCCCTCAAACACCTCAAGAGGGACGAATATAAGTGGTAGAAATTTACAGAACCAGCACGGGAGTCCCGGTTTGAAAACTAAGTGGAAAAATACACTTTTTTCAAACTTAAGTTCGAAAATAGGCCATCAGGGGGCCAAAATCGCGTAACGGTCACGAGAAGGCGTGGGAAACACGTCAAACACCTCGGTAGGGACCAATGTAAGTTGTGCAAACTTACGGAACTAGTACAGGACTCCCGGTTTGAAAACTAAGTCAAAAAATGCACTTTTTTCACACTTAAGGTTAAAAATAAGCCATCGGGGGCCAAAATCGTGTAGCATTCAGTAGAACACGCGGGGAACACCTTGGGAGGGATCAATGTATGTTATTGAAACTTACAGAACTAGCACGGGACTGCCGGCTTGAAAACTAAGCCGAAAAGGGCACGTTTCTCACACTTAAGCTTGGAAATTGGCCATCAGGGGGCCAAAATCGTGTAATAGTCACGAGAAGGCCCATGGAACACATCAAACAACTTGGGAGGGACCAATGTAAGTTGTGGAAACTTACGGAACTAGCACGGGACTTCCGGTTTGAAAACTAATTTGAAAAAGACATTTTTATCACACTTAAGCTACAAAATAGGCCATCGGTGACCAAAATCGTGTAACAGTCACGAGTAGGCCCGTGGAACTCCTCAAACACCTCGGGAGGAACCGATGTAAGTTGAGAAAACTTACGGAACTAGTACGAGACTCCTGGTTTGAAAACTATATCAAAAAATGCACTTTTTTCACATTTAAACTTGTAAATAGGCCATCGGGGGCCAAAAACGGGTAACTATCACGAGAAAGCCTGGGGAATACCGCAAACACCTCGAGGTGGACTAATGCAAGTTGTAAAAACTTACGGAACTTGCACGGGACTCCTGGTTTGAAAATTAAGTCAAAAAATGCACTGTTTCCCACTTAATCATGAAAATAGGCCATTAGGCGCCAAAGTTGTGTAACAATCACGAGAAAGCCCAGAGAATACCTTGAACACCTCCAGGGGGATCAATGTAAGTTGTGGAAACTTACAAAACTAGCATAGGACTACCGGTTTGAAAACTAAGCCGAAAAAGGCACTTTTTTCACACTTAAGCTTGAAAATAGGCATCGGGGGCCAAAATCGTGTAACAGTCACGAGATGGCCCAGGGAACACATCAAACACCTTAGGACGAACCAATGTAAGTTGTGGAAATTTACGGAGCTAGCACGACACTTCCGGTTTGAAAACTAAGTCGAAAAAGTCACTTTTTTCACACTTAAGCTTGAAAATAGGCCATCGGGGGCCAAAATCGTATAACAGGCGCGAAACTTTTCGGGGAACACCTCAAACACCTCTTGAGGGACCAATGTAAGTTGTGGAAAGTTACATAACAAGCATGGGACTCCCAGTTTGAAAACTAAGTCAAAAAATGCATGTTTTTCACTTAAAGCTTGAAAATAGGCCATCGGGGGCCAAATTTTTGCAACAGTCACGAGAAGGCCCGGGGAACACCTCAGACGCCTCGAGAGGGACTAATGTAAGTTTTGAAAACTTACAGAACAGGTGCAGGACTCCCGGTTTGAAAACTGAGTCGAAAAAGACACTTTTTTTCACACTTAACCTTAAAAATAGGCCCACGGGGAACGAAATCGATTAACAGTCAGGAGAAGTCCCGGGGAACACCTCAAACACCTCGGGAGGGACCAATGTAAGTTGTGGAAACTTATGAAACTGCCACGGGACTCCCCGATTTGAAAACTAAACGAAAACAAGCACTTTTTTCACACTTGAGGTTGAAAATAGGCCATCGATGGCCAAAATCGACTAACAGTCACGAGAAGGCTCGGGGAACAACTCAAACACCTCGGAGGGACCAATATAAGTTTTGGAAACTTACGGAATTACCCCGGAACTTCCGGTTTGAAAACTAAATCCATAAAGCCACTTTTCTCTCATTTAAGTTTGAAAATTGGCCATCAGGGGCCAACATCATGTAACAGTCATGAGAAGGCACAGGAAACACATCAAACACCTCGGAAGGGACCAATATAAGTTGTGGAAACTTACGAAACTAGCACGGGACTCCCGGTTTCAAAACTAAGTCAAAAGATGCATTTTTTTCACACTTAAGCTTGAAAATAGGCCATCGGGAGCCAAAATCATGTAACAGTCTCGAGTAGGTGTGGAGAACACCTCAAATACCTCAAGAGGGACCAATGTAAGTTGTGAAAACTTACAGAACTAGCACGAGACTCCCGGTTTGAAAACTAAGACAAAAAAGACACCTTTTTCACACTTAAGCTTGAAAATAGTCCATTAGGGGCCAAAATCGTGTGACAGTCACGAGAAGGCTCAGGGAATACCTGAAACACCTTGGGAAGGACCAATGTAAGTTGTGGAAACTTATGGAACTGGCACGAGATTCCGGTTTGAAAACTAAGTCAAAAAATGCAATTTTTTCACACTTAAGGTTGAAAATAGGCCATCGGAGGCTAAAATCGTGTAACAGTCATGAGAAGGCCCGGGAAACACCTCAAAGGAACTAGCACGGGACTCCGATTTGAAAAATAAGTCCAAAAAGGCAATTTTCTCAAACTTAATTGTGAAAATAGGCCATCGCGGGCCAAAATCGTGTAACAGTCACGACAAGGCCCAAGGAACACATCAAACAACTCGGGAGGCACCAATGTAAGTTGTGGAAACTTATGGAACTAGCACGAGACTTCCGGTTTGAAAACTAAGTCGAGAAAGACACTTTTTTCGTACTTAAGTTTGAAAATAGGCCATCGGGTGCCCAAATCGTGTAACAGTCACAAGAAGACCCAATGAACGCCTTGAACACCTTGGGAGGGACCAATGTAAGTTGTGCAAACTTACAGAACTAGCCCGGGACTTCCGGTTTGAAAACAATGCAGCAATCACGAGAATGTCCGAGGAATACCTCAAACACCTCAGGAGAGACCATTGTAAGTTGTGGAAACTTACGGAATTTCAACGGGACTCCCGACTTGAAAACGAAGCCAAAAAATGAACTTTTTTTCACACTTAATCCTGAAAATAGGCTATCGAGGGCCAAAATTGTGTAACAGTCACGAGAAGGCCCGCGGAACACCTCACACCTCGAGAGCGACCAATGTAAGTTGTGGGAACTCACCGAACTAGCATGGGGCTCCCGGTTTGAAAACTATGTCGGAAAAGTCACTTTTTTCACACGTAAGCTTAAAAATAGGACATGGGGAGCCAAAATCGTGTAACAGTCACGGGAAGGCCTAGGAAACGCATCAAACACCTCGGGAAGGACCAATAGAAGTTGTGGAAACTTTCGGAACTAGCACGGGACTTCCGGTTTGAAATCTAAGTCAAAAAAATGCATTTTTTTTCACACTTAGGCTTGAAAATAGACCATCAATAGCCAAATTCGTGTAACAGTCACGAGAAGGCCCAAGCAACACCTCAAACACCTCGGGGGGGACCAATGCAGGTTGTGAAAATTTACGGAACTTGCACGGGACTCGCCGTTTCAAAACGAAGTCAAAAATTGCGCTTTTTTCACACTTAATCTTGAAAATAGGCCATCAGGATCCAAAATTGTGTAACAGTCACGAGAACCCTAGCGAAACCCCTCAAACACCTCAAGAGGGACGAATATAAGTGGTAGAAATTTACAGAACCAGCACGGGAGTCCCTGTTTGAAAACTAAGTGGAAAAAGCCACTTTTTTCAAACTTAAGTTCGAAAATAGGCCATCAGGGGGCCAAAATCGCGTAACGGTCACGAGAAGGTGTGTGGAACACGTCAAACACCTCGGTAGGGACCAATGTAAGTTGTGCAAACTTAAGGAACTGGCACAGGACTCCCGGTTTGAAAACTAAGTCAAAAAATGCATTTTTTTCACACTTAAGGTTAAAAATAAGCCATCGGGGGCCAAAATCGTGTAGCATTCAGTAGAACACGCGGGGAACACCTTGGGAGGGATCAATGTATGTTATTGAAACTTACAGAACTAGCACGGGACTGCCGGCTTGAAAATTAAGCCGAAAAAGGCACGTTTCTCACACTTAAGCTTGAAAATTGGCCATTAGGGGGCCAAAATCGTGTAATAGTCACGAGAAGGCCCATGGAACACGTCAAACAACTTGGGAGGGACCAATGTAAGTTGTGGAAACTTACGGAACTAGCACGGGACTTCCGGTTTGAAAACTAATTTGAAAAAGACATTTTTCTCACACTTAAGCTACAAAATAGGCCATTGGGGACCAAAATCGTGTAACAGTCACGAGTAGGCTCGTGGAACACCTCAAACACCTCGGGAGGGACCGATGTAAGTTGAGAAAACTTACGGAACTAGTACGGGACTCCTGGTTTGAAAACTATATCAAAAAATGCACTTTTTTTCACATTTAAGCTTGTAAATAGGCCATCGGGGGCCAAAATCGAGTAACTATCACGAGAAGGCCGGGGAACACCGCAAACACCTCGGGATGGACTAATGCAAGGTGTGAAAGCTTACGGAACTTGCACGGGACTCCTGGTTTGAAAATTAAGTCAAAAAATGCACTGTTTCCCACTTAATCATGAAAATAGGCCATTGGGCGCCAAAGTTGTGTAACAATCACGAGAAAGCCCAGAGAATACCTTGAACACCTCCAGGGGGACCAATGTACGTTGTGGAAACTTACAGAACTAGCACAGGACTACCGATTTGAAAACTAAGTCGAAAAAGGCACTTTTTTCACACTTAAGCTTGAAAATAGGCATCGGGGGCCAAAATTGTGTAACAGTCACGAGATGGCCCAGGGAACACATCAAACACCTTAGGACGAATCAATGTAAGTTGTGGAAATTTACGGAACTAGCACGACACTTCCGGTTTGAAAACTAAGTCGAAAAAGCCACTTTTTTCACACTTAAGCTTGAAAATAGGCCATCGGGGGCCAAAATCGTATAACAGGCGCGAGACTTTCCGGGGAACACCTTAAACACCTCTAGAGGGACCAATGTAAGTTGTGGAATGTTACAGAACAAGCATGGGACTCCTAGTTTGAAAACTAAGTCAAAAAAAGCATGTTTTTCACTTAAAACTTGAAAATAGGCCATCGGGGGCCAAATTTTTGTAACAGTCACGAGAAGGCCCGGGGAGCACCTCAGACGCCTCGAGAGGGACTAATGTAAGTTTTGGAAACTTACAGAACAGGCGCTGGACTCCCGGTTTGAAAACTGAGTCGAAAAAGACACTTTTTTTCACACTTAACCTTGAAAATAGGCCATCGGGGAACGAAATCGATTAACAGCCAGGAGAAGTCCCGGGGAACACCTCAAACACATCGGGAGAGACCAATGTAAGTTATGGAAACTTATGAAACTGCCACGGGACTCCCCGATTTGAAAACTAAACGAAAACAAGCACTTTTTTCACACTTAAGGTTGAAAATAGGCCATCGATGGCCAAAATCGACTAACAGTCACGAGAAGGCGTAGGGAACACGTCAAACACCTCGGTAGGGACCAATGTAAGTTGTGCAAACTTACGGTACTGGCACAGGACTCCCGGTTTGAAAACTAAGTCAAAAAATGCACTTTTTCACACTTAAGGTTAAAAATAAGCCCAACACCTCAAACACCTCGGGAGGGACCAGTATAAGTTTTGGGAACTTACAGAATTACCCCGGAACTTCCGGTTTGAAAACTAAGTCCAAAAAGTCACTTTTCTCGCATTTAAGCTTGAAAATTGGCCATCAGGGGCCAACATCATGTAACAGTCATGAGAAGGCACAGGAAACACATCAAACACCTCAGAAGGGACCAATGTAAGTTGTGGAAATTTACGAAACTAGCACGGGACTCCTGGTTTCAAAACTAAGTCAAAAGATGCATTTTTTTCACACTTAAGCTTGAGAATAGGCCATCGGGAGCCAAAATCGTGTAACAGTCTCGAGTAGGTGTGGGGAACACCTCAAATACCTCAAGAGGGACCAATGTAAGTTGTGGAAACTTACAGAACTAGCACGGGACTCCCGGTTTGAAAACTAAGACAAAAAAGACACATTTTTCACACTTAAGCTTGGAAATAGTCCATTAGGGGCCAAAATCGTGTAACAGTCACGAGAAGGCCCAGGGAATACCTCAAACACCTTGGGAAGGACCAATGTAAGTTGTGGAAACTTATGGAACTGGCACGAGATTCCGGTTTGAAAACTAAGTCAAAAAATGCAATTTTTTCACACTTAAGTTTGAAAATAGGCCATCGGAGGCTAAAATCGTGTAACAGTCATGAGAAGGCCCGGGGAACACCTCAAAGGAACTAGCGTGGGACTCCCGATTTGAAAAATAAGTCCAAAATGGCAATTTTCTCAACCTTAATTGTGAAAATAGGCCATCGCGGGCCAAAATCGTGTAACAGTCACGACAAGGCCCAGGGAACACATCAAACAACTCGGGAGGCACCGATGTAAGTTGTGGAAACTTATGGAACTAGCACGAGACTTCCGGTTTGAAAACTAAGTCGAGAAAGACACTTTTTTCATACTTGAGCTTGAAAATATGCCATCGGGTGCCAAAATCGTGTAACAGTCACGAGAAGGCCCAATGAACGCCTTGAACACCTTGGGAGGGACCAATGTAAGTTGTGAAAACTTACAAAACTAGCACGGGACTTCCAGTTTGAAAACAATGTGGCAATCACGAGAATGTCCGAGGAATACCTCAAACACCTCAGGAGAGACCATTGTAAGTTGTGGAAACTTACGGAATTTCAACGGGACTCCCGACTTGAAAATGAAGCCAAAAAATGCACTTTTTTTCACACTTAATCCTGAAAGTAGGCTATCGAGGGCCAAAATTGTGTAACAGTCACGAGAAGGCCCGGGGAACACCTCACACCTCGAGAGCGACCAATGTAAGTTGTGGGAACTCACCGAACTAGCATGGGGCTCCCGGTTTGAAAACTATGTCGGAAAGTCACTTTTTTCACACTTAAGCTTAAAAATAGGACATCGGGAGCCAAAATCGTGTAACAGTCACGGGAAGGCCCAGGAAACGCATCAAACACCTCAGGAAGGACCAATAGAAGTTGTGGAAACTTACGGAACTAGCATGGGACTTCCGGTTTGAAATCTAAGTCAAAAAAATGCACTTTTTTTCACACTTAGGCTTGAAAATAGACCATCAGTGGCCAAATTCGTGTAACAGTCACGAGAAGGCCCAAGCAACACCTCAAACACATCGGGGGGGACCAATGCAGGTTGTGAAAATTTACGGAACTTGCACGGGACTCCTCGTTTCAAAACTAAGTCAAAAATTGCACTTTTTTCACACTTAATCTTGAAAATAGGCCATCAGGGGCCAAAATTGTGTAACAGTCACGAGAACCCTAGCGAAACCCCTCAAACACCTCAAGAGGGACGAATATAAGTGGTAGAAATTTACAGAACTAGCACGGGAGTTCCGGTTTGAAAACTAAGTGGAAAAAGACACTTTTTTCAAACTTAAGTTCGAAAATAGGCCATCAGGGGGCCAAAATCGCGTAACGGTCACGAGAAGGCGTGGGGAACACGTCAAACACCTCGGTAGGGACCAATGTAAGTTGTGCAAACTTACGGAACTGGCACAGGACTCTCGGTTTGAAAACTAAGTCAAAAAATGCACTTTTTTCACACTTAAGGTTAAAAATAAGCCATCGGGGGCCAAAATCGTGTAGCATTCAGTAGAACACCCGGGGAACACCTTGGGAGGGATTAATTTATGTTATTGAAACTTACAGAACTAGCACGGGACTGCCGGTTTGAAAACTAAGCCGAAAAAGGCACGTTTCTCACACTTAAGCTTGGAAATTGGCCATCAGGGGGCCAAAATCGTGTAATAGTCACGAGAAGGCCCATGGAACACATCAAACAACTTGGGAGGGACCAATGTAAGTTGTGGAAACTTACGGAACTAGCACGGGACTTCCGGTTTGAAAACTAATTTGAAAAAGACATTTTTCTCACACTTAAGCTACAAAATAGGCCATCGGGGACCAAAATCGTGTAACAGTCACAAGTAGGCCCGTGGAACACCTCAAACACCTCGGGAGGGAGCGATGTAAGTTGAGAAAACTTACGGAACTAGTACGGGACTCCTGGTTTGAAAACTATATCAAAAAATGCACTTTTTTTCACATTTAAGCTTGTAAATAGGCCATCGGGGGCCAAAATCGGGTAGCTATCACGAGAAGGCCCGGGGAACACCGCAAACACCTCGGGATGGACTAATGCAAGTTGTGAAAACTTACGGAACTTGCACAGGACTCCTGGTTTGAAAATTAAGTCAAAAAATGCACTGTTTCCCACTTAATCATGAAAATAGGCCATTGGGCGCCAAAGTTGTGTAACAATCACGAGAAAGCCCAGAGAATACCTTGAACACCTCCAGGGGGACCAATGTACGTTGTGGAAACTTACAGAACTAGCACAGGACTACCGGTTTGAAAACTAAGTCGAAAAAGGCACTTTTTTCACACTTAAGCTTGAAAATAGGCATCGGGGGCCAAAATCGTGTAACAGTCACGAGATGGCCCGGGGAACACATCAAACACCTTAGGACGGACCAATGTAAGTTGTGGAAATTTACGGAACTAGAAAAACACTTCCGGTTTGAAAACTATGTCGAAAAAGCCATTTTTTTCACACTTAAGCTTGAAAATAGGCCATCGGGGGCCAAAATCGTATAACAGGCGCGAGACTTTCCGGGGAACACCTCAAACACCTCTAGAGGGACCAATGTAAGTTGTGGAAAGTTACAGAACAAGCATGGGACTCCCAGTTTGAAAACTAAGTCAACAAATGCATGTTTTTCACTTAAAGTTTGAAAATAGGCCATCGGGGGCCAAATTTTTGTAACAGTCACGAGAAGGCCCGGGGAACACCTCAGACGCCTCGAGAGGGACTAAAGTAAGTTTTGAAAACTTACAGAACAGGCGCAGGACTCCCTGTTTGAAAACTGAGTCGAAAAAGACACTTTTTTTCACACTTAACCTTGAAAATACGCCATCGGGGAACGAAATCGATTAATAGTCAGGAGAAGTCCCGGGGAACACCTCAAACACCTCGGGAGAGACCAATGTAAGTTGTGGAAACTTATGAAACTGCCACGGGACTCCCCGATTTGAAAACTAAACCAAAACAAGCACTTTTTTCACACTTAAGGTTGAAAATAGGCCATCGATGGCCAAAATCGATTAACAGTCACGAGAAGGGTCGGGGAACACCTCAAACACCTTGGGAGGGACCAATATAAGTTTTGGAAACTTACGGAATTACCCCGGAACTTCCGGTTTGAAAACTAAGTCCAAAAAGCCACTTTTCTCGCATTTAAGCTTGAAAATTGGCCATCAGGGGCCAACATCATGTAACAGTCATGAGAAGGCACAGGAAACACATCAAACACGTCGGAAGGGACCAATGTAAGTTGTGGAAATTTACGAAACTAGCACGGGACTCCCGGTTTCAAAACTAAGTCAAAAGATGCATTTTTTTCACACTTAAGCTTGAGAATAGGCCATCGGGAGCCAAAATCGTGTAACAGTCTCGAGTAGGTGTGGGGAACACCTCAAATACCTCAAGAGGGACCAATGTAAGTTGTGGAAACTTACAGAACTAGCACGGGACTCCCGGTTTGAAAACTAAGACAAAAAAGACACATTTTTCACACTTAAGCTTGGAAATAGTCCATTAGGGGCCAAAATCGTGTAACAGTCACGAGAAGGCCCAGGGAATACCTCAAACACCTTGGGAAGGACCAATGTAAGTTGTGGAAACTTATGGAACTGGCACGAGATTCCGGTTTGAAAACTAAGTCAATAAATGCAATTTTTTCACACTTAAGTTTGAACATAGGCCATCGGAGGCTAAAATCGTGTAACAGTTATGAGAAGGGAACACCTCAAAGGAATTAGCACGGGACTCCCGATTTGAAAAATAAATCCAAAAAGGCAATTTTCTTAACCTTAATTGCAGAATAGGCCATCACGGGCCAAAATCGTGTAACAGTCACGACAAGGCCCATCAAACAACTCGGGAGGCACCAATGTAAGTTGTGGAAACTTATGGAACTAGCACGAGACTTCCGGTTTGAAAACTAATTCGAGAAAGACACTTTTTTCATACTTAAGCTTGAAAATAGGCCATCGGGTGCCAAAATCGTGTAACAGTCACGAGAAGGCCCAATGAACGCCTTGAACACCTTGGGAGGGACCAATGTAAGCTGTGAAAACTTACAGAACTAGCACGGGACTTCCAGTTTGAAAACAATGTAGCAATCACGAGAATGTCCGAGGAATACCTCAAACACCTCAGGAGAGACCATTGTAAGTTGTGGAAACTTACGGAACTTCAACGGGACTCCCGACTTGAAAACGAAGCCAAAAAATGCATTTTTTTTCACACTTAATCCTGAAAATAGGCCATCGAGGGCCAAAATTGTGTAACAGTCACGAGAAGGCCCGGGGAACACCTCACACCTCGAGAGCGACCAATGTAAGTTGTGGGAACTCACCGAACTAGCATGGGGCTCCCGGTTTGAATACTATGTCGGAAAAGTCACTTTTTTCACACTTAAGCTTAAAAATAGGACATCGGGAGCCAAAATCGTGTAACAGTCACGGGAAGGCCCAGGAAACGCATCAAACACCTCAGGAAGGACCAATAGAAGTTGTGGAAACTTACGGAACTAGCACGAGACTTCCGGTTTGAAATTTAAGTCAAAAAAATGCACTTTTTTTCACACTTAGGCTTGAAAATAGACCATCAGTGGCCAAATTCGTGTAACAGTCACGAAAAGGCCCAAGCAACACCTCAAACACCTCGGGGGGGACCAATGCAGGTTGTGAAAATTTACGGAACTTGCACGGGACTCCTCGTTTCAAAACCAAGTCAAAAATTGCACTTTTTTCACACTTAATCTTGAAAATAGGCCATCAGGGGCCAAAATTGTGTAACAGTCACGAGAACCCTAGCGAAACCCCTCAAACACCTCAAGAGGGACGAATATAAGTGGAAGAAATTTACAGAACTAGCACGGAAGTCCCGGTTTGAAAACTAAGTGGAAAAAGACACTTTTTTCAAACTTAAGTTCGAAAATAGGCCATCAGGGGGCCAAAATCGCGTAACGGTCACGAGAAGGCGTGGGGAACACATCAAACACCTCGGTAGGGACCAATGTAAGTTGTGCAAACTTACGGAACTGGCACAGGACTCCCGGTTTGAAAACTAGGTCCAAAAATACACTTTTTTCACACTTAAGGTTAAAAATAAGCCATCGGGGGCCAAAATCGTGTAGCATTCAGTAGAACACCCGGGGAACACCTTGGGAGGGATCAATGTATGTTATTGAAACTTACAGAACTAGCACGGGACTGCCGGTTTGAAAACTAAGCCGAAAAAGGCACGTTTCTCACACTTAAGCTTGGAAATTGGCCATCATGGGGCCAAAATCGTGTAATAGTTACGAGAAGGCCCATGGAAGGGACCAATGTAAGTTGTGGAAACTTACGGAACTAGCACGGGACTTCCGGTTTGAAAACTAATTTGAAAAAGACATTTTTCTCACACTTAAGCTACAAAATAGGCCATCGGGGACCAAAATCGTGTAACAGTCACGAGTAGGCCCGTGGAACACCTCAAACACCTCGGGAGGGACCGATGTAAGTTGAGAAAAATTACGGAACTAGTACGGGACTCCTGGTTTGAAAACTATATCAAAAAATACACTTTTTTTCACATTTAAGCTTGTAAATAGGCCATCGGGGGCCAAAATCGGGTAGCTATCACGAGAAGGCCCGGGGAACACCGCAAACACCTCGGGATGGACTAATGCAAGTTGTGAAAACTTACGGAACTTGCACGGGACTCCTGGTTTGAAAATTAAGTCAAAAAATCCACTGTTTCCCACTTAATCATGAAAATAGGCCATTGGGCCCCAAAGTTGTGTAACAATCACGAGAAAGCCCAGAGAATACCTTGAACACCTCCAGGGGGACCAATGTACGTTGTGGAAACTTACAGAACTAGCACAGGACTACCGGTTTGAAAACTAAGTCGAAAAAGGCACTTTTTTCACACTTAAGCTTGAAAATAGGCATCGGGGGCCAAAATCGTGTAACAGTCACGAGATGGCCCGGGGAACACATCAAACACCTTAGGACGGACCAATGTAAGTTGTGGAAATTTACGGAACTAGCACGACACTTCTGGTTTGAAAACTAAGTCGAAAAAGCCACTTTTTTCACACTTAAGCTTGAAAATAGGCCATCGGGGGCCAAAATCGTATAACAGGCGCGAGACTTTCCGGGGAACACCTCAAACACCTCTAGAGGGCCCAATGTAAGTTGTGGAAAGTTACAGAACAAGCGTGGGACTCCCAGTTTGAAAACTAAGTCAAAAAATGCATGTTTTTCACTTAAAGCTTGAAAATAGGCCATCGGGGGCCAAATTTTTGTAACAGTCACGAGAAGGCCCGAGGAACACCTCAGACGCCTCGAGAGGGACTAAAGTAAGTTTTGAAAACTTACAGAACAGGCGCAGGACTCCTGGTTTGAAAACTAAGTCGAAAAAGACACTTTTTTTCACACTTAACCTTGAAAATAGGCCATCGGGGAGCGAAATCGATTAACAGTCAGGAGAAGTCCCGGGGAACACCTCAAACACCTTGGGAGAGACCAATGTAAGTTGTGGAAACTTATAAAACTGCCACGGGACTCCCCGATTTGAAAACTAAACCAAAACAAGCACTTTTTTCACACTTAAGGTTGAAAATAGGCCATCGATGGCCAAAATCGACTAACAGTCACGAGAAAGGTCGGGGAACACCTCAAACACCTCGGGAGGGACCAATATAAGTCTTGGAAACTTACGGAATTACCCCAGAACTTCCGGTTTGAAAACTAAGTCCAAAAAGCCACTTTTCTCGCATTTAAGCTTGAAAATTGGCCATTAGGGGCCAACATCATGTAACAGTGATGAGAAGGCACAGGAAACACATCAAACACCTCGGAAGGGACCAATGTAAGTTGTGGAAACTTACGAAACTAGCACGGGACTCCCGGTTTCAAAACTAAGTCAAAAGTTGCATTTTTTTCACACTTAAGCTTGACAATAGGCCATCGGGAGCCAAAATCGTGTAACAGTCTCGAGTAGGTGTGGGGAACACCTCAAATACCTCAAGAGGGACCAATGTAAGTTGTGGAAACTTACAGAACTAGCACGGGACTCCCGGTTTGAAAACTAAGACAAAAAAGACACCTTTTTCACACTTAAGCTTGGAAATAGTCCATTAGGGGCCAAAATCGTGAGACAGTCACGAGAAGGCCCAGTGAATACCTCAAACACCTTGGGAAGGACCAATGTAAGTTGTGGAAACTTATGGAACTGGCACGAGATTCCGGTTTGAAAACTAAGTCAAAAAATGTAATTTTTTCACACTTAAGGTTGAAAATAGGCCATCGGAGGCTAAAATCGTGTAACAGTCATGAGAAGGCCCGGGGAACACCTCAAAGGAACTAGCACGGGACTCCCGATTTGAAAAATAAGTCCAAAAAGGCAATTTTCTCAAACTTAATTGTGAAAATAGGCCATCGCGGGCCAGAATCGTGTAACAGTCACGACAAGGCCCAAGGAACACATCAAACAACTCGGGAGGCACCAATGTAAGTTGTGGAAACTTATGGAACTAGCACGAGACTTCCGGTTTGAAAACTAAGTCGAGAAAGACAATTTTTTCATACTTAAGCTTGAAAATAGGCCATCGGGTGCCAAAATCGTGTAACAGTCACGAGAAGGCCCAATGAACGCCTTGAACACCAAGGAGGGACCAATGTAAGCTGTGAAAACTTACAGAACTAGCACGGGACTTCCAGTTTGAAAACAATGTAGCAATCACGAGAATGTCCGAGGAATACCTCAAACACCTCAGGAGAGACCATTGTAAGTTGTGGAAACTTACGGAACTTCAACGGGACTCCCGACTTGAAAACGAAGCCAAAAAATGCACTTTTTTCACACTTAATCCTGAAAATAGGCCATCGAGGGCCAAAATTGTGTAACAGTCACGAGAAGGCCCGGGGAACACCTCACACCTCGAGAGCGACCAATGTAAGTTGTGGGAACTCACCGAACTAGCATGGGGCTCCCGGTTTGAATACTATGTCGGAAAAGTCACTTTTTTCACACTTAAGCTTAAAAATAGGACATCGGGAGCCAAAATCGTGTAACAGTCACGGGAAGGCCCAGGAAACGCATCAAACACCTCAGGAAGGACCAATAGAAGTTGTGGAAACTTACGGAACTAGCACGAGACTTCCGGTTTGAAATCTAAATCAAAAAAATGCACTTTTTTTCACACTTAGGCTTAAAAATAGACCATCAGTGGCCAAATTCGTGTAACAGTCACGAAAAGGCCCAAGCAACACCTCAAACACCTCGGGAGGGACCAATGCAGGTTGTGAAAATTTACGGAACTTGCACGGGACTCCTCGTTTCAAAACCAAGTCAAAAATTGCACTTTTTTCACACTTAATCTTGAAAATAGGCCATCATGGGCCAAAATTGTGTAACAGTCACAAGAACCCTAGCGAAACCCCTCAAACACCTCAAGAGGGACGAATATAAGTGGTAGAAATTTACAGAACTAGCACGGGAGTCCCGGTTTGAAAACTAAGTGGAAAAAGACACTTTTTTCAAACTTAAGTTCGAAAATAGGCCCTCAGGGGTCCAAAATCGCGTAACGGTCACGAGAAGGCGTGGGGAACATGTCAAACACCTCAGTAGGGACCAATGTAAGTTGTGCAAACTTACGGAACTGGCACAAGACTCCCGGTTTGAAAACTAAGTCAAAAAATGCACTTTTTTCACACTTAAGGTTAAAAATAAGCCATCGAGGGTCAAAATCGTGTAGCATTCAGTAGAACACGCAGGGAACACCTTGGGAGGGATCAATGTATGTTATTAAAACTTACAGAACTAGCACGGGACTGCTGGCTTGAAAACTAAGCCGAAAAAGGCACGTTTCTCACACTTAAGCTTGAAAATTGGCCATCCGGGGGCCAAAATCGTGTAATAGTCACGAAAAGGCCCATGGAACACATCAAACAACTTGGAAGGGACCAATGTAAGTTGTGGAAACTTACGGAACTAGCACGGGACTTCCGGTTTGAAAACTAATTTGAAAAAGACATTTTTCTCACACTTAAGCTACAAAATAGGCCTTCGGGGACCAAAATCGTGTAACAGTCACGAGTAGGCCCATGGAACACCTCAAACACCTCGGGAGGGACCGATGTAAGTTGAGAAAACTTACGGAACTAGTACGGGACTCCTGGTTTGAAAACTATATCAAAAAGTTCAATTTTTTCACATTTAAGCTTGTAAATAGGCCATCGGGGGCCAAAATCGTGTAACTATCACGAGAAGGCCCGGGGAACACCGCAAACACCTCGGGATGGACTAATGCAAGTTATGAAAGCTTACGGAACTTGCACGGGACTCCTAGTTTGAAAATTAAGTTAAAAAATGCACTGTTTCCCACTTAATCATGAAAATAGGCCATTGGGCGCCAAAGTTGTGTAACAATCACGAGAAAGCGCAGAGAATACCTTGAACACCTTCAGGGGGACCAATGTACGTTGTGGAAACTTACAGAACTAGCACAGGACTACCGGTTTGAAAACTAAGTCGAAAAAGGCACTTTTTTCACACTTAAGCTTGAAAATAGGCATCGGGGGCCAAAATCGTGTAACAGTCGCGAGATGGCCCGGGAAACACATCAAACACCTTAGGACGGACCAATGTAAGTTGTGGAAATTTACGGAACTAGCACGACACTTCCGGTTTGAAAACGAAGTCGAAAAAGCCAATTTTTTCACACTTAAGCTTGAAAATAGGCCATCGGGGGCCAAAATCGTATAACAGGTGCGAGACTTTCCGGGGAACACCTCAAACACCTCTAGAGGGATCAATGTAAATTGTGGAGAGTTACAGAACAAGCATGGGACTCCCAGTTTGAAAACTAAGTCAAAAAATGCATGTTTTCACTTAATGCTTGAAAATAGGCCATCAGGGGCCAAATTTTTTTAACAGTCACGAGAAGGCCCGGGGAACACCTAACACCTCTAGAGCGACCAATGTAAGTTGTGGGAACTCACCGAACTAGCATGGGGCTCCCGGTTTGAAAACTATGTTGGAAAAGTCACTTTTTTCACACTTAAGCTTAAAAATAGGACATCGGGAGTCAAAATCGTGTAACAGTCACGGGAAGGCCCAGGAAACGCATCAAACACCTCGGGAAGGACCAATAGAAGTTGTGGAAACTTACGGAACTAGCACGGGATTTCCGGTTTGAAATCTAAGTCAAAAAATGCACTTTTTTTCACACTTAGGCTTGAAAATAGACCATCAGTGGCCAAATTCGTGTAACAGTCACGAGAAGGCCCAAGCAACACCTCAAACACCTCGGGGGGGACCAATGCAGGTTGTGAAAATTTACAGAACTTGCACGGGACTCGCCGTTTCAAAACGAAGTCAAAAATTGCACTTTTTTCACACTTAATCTTGAAAATAGGCCATCAGGGGCCAAAATTGTGTAACAGTCACGAGAACCCTATCGAAACCCCTCAAACACCTCGAGAGGGACCAATGTAAGTTGTGAAAGCTTACGGAACTAGCACAGGACTCCCGGCTTGAAAACTAAGTCAAAAAATGCACTTTTCAAACACTTAGGCTTGAAAATAGGCTATCAGGAGCTTAAACCGTGTAACAGTCACGAGAACCCCCGCGGAACACCCCAAATATCTCGAGATGGACCAATGTAAGTTTTGGAAACTTACAGAACTAGCACGGGAGTCCCGTTTTGAAAACTAAGTCAAAAAAGGCACTTTTTCACACTTAAGCTAGAAAATAGGCCATCGGGGCCAATATCGTGTAACAGTCAGGTGAAGGCCTGGGGAACACGTCAAACACCTCGGGAGGGACCAATGTAAGTTGTTGAAACTTACGGAACTAGCACGGGACTCCCGGTTTGTAAACTAAGTCAAAAAATACACTTTTCTCACACCTATGGTTGAAAGTAGGCTATCGGGGGCAAAAAACGTGTAACAGTCACGAGAAGGCCCGTGGAACACCTCAAACAGCTCGGAAGGGACCAATGTAAGTTGTGAAAACTTACGAAAGTAGCACGGGGCTCCCGGTTTGAAATCTAAGTCCAAAAAGGCACATCTCTTTACTTCCGGTTTCAAGACTATGTCGAAAAAGACACTTTCTCCACACTTCAGCTTGAAAATAGGCCATCGGTGTCCAAAATCCTGTTGTAACAATCACGAGAAGGCCCCTGGAACAACTCAAACACCTCGGGAGGGACCAATGTAAGTTGTGGAAACTTACGGAACTTGCACGGGACTCCCAATTTGAAAACTATGTCAATAAATGTACTTTTTTCACACTTAAGCTTGAAAATAGGCCATTGGGGGCCAAAATCTTGTAACAGTCCCGAGAAGGCCCGGGGTTAAACACCTCAGGAGGGAACAATGCAAGTTGTGGAAACTTACAGAATTAGTACGGGACTCCCGGTTTGAAAACTAAGTTGAAAAAGGAACTTTTCGAGAGAGACCAATGTAAGTTTTGGGAACTTGTCGAACTGGCACGGGACTCCCGGTTTGAAAACTAAGTCAAAAAAGGCACTTTTATCACACTTAAGCTTCAAAATAAGCCATCAGAGCCAAAATCGTGTAACAGTGATGAGAAGGCCTGGAGAACACCTCCAACACCTCGGGAGGGACTATTGTAAGTTGTGAAAACTTACGGAACTGGCACGGGACTCCCGATTTCAAAACTAAGTCAAAACATGCACGTTTCTAATAGTTAAAAAATGCACGAGATTCCGGTTTGAAAACTAAGTCAAAAAATGTACTTTTTTCACACTTAAGGTTGAAAATAGGACATCGGAGGCCAAAATCGTGTAACAGTCAAGAGAAGGCCTGGGGAACACCTCAAAAAATAAACATCAGGAGTGACCAATGTAGGTTGTGAAAACTTACGGAACTAGCACGAGACTTCCGATTTGAAAACTAAATCCAAAAAGGCAATTTTCTCACACTTAAGCTTCAAAATAGGCCATCAGGGGCTAAAATCGTGTAACAGTCGCGAAAAGGCCCAGGGAACACAACAAACAACTCGGGAGGCACCAATGTAAGTTGTGAAAACTTACGGAACTAGCACGAGACTTCTGGTTTGAAAACTAAGTCGAGAAAGGCACTTTTTTCACACTTAAGCTTGAAAATAGGTCATCGGGTGCCAAAATCGTGAAACAATCACGGGAAGGCCCAAAGAACACCTCGAACACCTTGGGAGGGACCAATGTAATTTGTGAAAACTTATACAACTAGCACGGGACTCCCGGTTTGAAAACAATGTAAAAAATGCACTTTTTCACACTTAAGCCTGTAAATAGGTTATCGGTGGCCAAAATCATGTAGCAGTAACGAGAATCTCCGGGGAACACCTCAAACACCTCAAGAGTGACCAATGTAAGTTGTGGAAACTTATAGAACTTCAACGGGACTCCCGGTTTGAAAATTAAGTCAAAAAATCAACTTTTTCCACACTTAATCGTGAAAATAGGCCATTGGGGGCCAAAGTATTGTAACAGTCGTGAGAAGGCCGGGGGAACAACTCAAACACCTCGAGAACGACCAATGTAAGTTGTGGCAACTTACCGAACTTGCACGAGACTCCCAGTTTGAAAACTATGTCGAAAAAGTTGCTTTTCTCACACTTAAGCTTAAAAATAGGATATTGGGGGTCAAAATCGTGTATTTTCGACATAGTTTTTAAATCGGGAGTCCCGTGCCTTTTCGTTAAGTTTTCACAACTCAAATTGGTCCCTCCTAAGATGTTCGAGGTGTTCCCCGGGCCTTCTCGTGATTGTTACACGAGGAGGCTCCTTGTGTCCTGCATCGGCTGATAGTTGTATGGAGGGTTCATCAGTTGTCACCATGAAGAGGAACATTATGCAAGTTGGGCTGAAAGCATTCGATGTGGTTGTTGACGAGGTTGATCGCAAGAAGATGTGGGTCGCGAAAAAGGGTAGATCTCTGCAAAGATCCCTGATGTTGGGATTTGAAGTTCCTTTGTTGGCTCAAAAGAAGCTTCTTAATTCCTGAAGAGAGGTCTTTTGGGCAGTCTCAACCTCTCAGAGGGCGCATAGGCTTTTGGAGGTCTAGAGACTGGTGAATAGGAGTGGTTGCTCCTTGAGGTTAGGATTTTTGGGGCAAATCAGTGGCAGGTTGTCACACCCCACCCCACCCCAATTTCATATTAGAAATCTAAGGCATGATGGTTTAAGGCTAGTTAAGATTATTAAGTTAAAATAGTGAGATCTTCTATTGTAAGTTCATATTAGATTATTCACCCAAAAAAAAAAGTTCATATTAGATGTGGACTGATTCAAAAGAGTAGGGTGATTGATGTATGTTTTAAAGCCTAATTTAGTGTTCAAGGGTTCAACAACAAAAATGGAAACGAATAGCAAAGCAAATGATTTAGATTTCAATAACCAGACTTGCTTCATATTGTGTGTTTATAATCCTAGTGTATAAAAGTAGCACACACCGAACTCTCTTTCCTCCCTACTCAAATCCCATTACATTACACAAAAGAAATAGTACAGGTACAACTTTCAGGTATATACATTACACTTTACAATCAGCTCACAACAGTACAGTAAAAAAATAGGGTAAATTACATTAAACCCCCCTCAACTATGACCTATTTTTGAGTTTGCCCCCTTAATGTTTTAAAGGCAACACTTACCCCCCTTGAAGTACATGAATTGCAAAAGTCATTAACACTGTTAACAGAAATTATTAAGTTACCCTTTTACCCTTCAATTGTATTGCTACAACTACTACCTAATTTCTTCCAAACCCTAATCAAATCAATTCAATCCCAAATCCTTAATTCCACAGTGTCTCCATAATTCCGATTAACAAACACAACAAATTCATTTGACAAAGGGAGTAAAGTCAGCCACTGTGAATCACCACAACAATCCCATATTTTTGCAGGACCTAATGATCAACAAAGGGAGTGAAGTTTGGGGGTGGCAATGGAGATGGGGGTGTTGTTTAAGGGCTTGGGGTTTTGAACTCATTGAAGAGAGAGAGAGAGAGAGAGAGAGAGAGATGAGGGGTTGCCTACAACAGCTTACGGCAATGGCAATGGCAATGGCAACAACAGTGGTTGAAGACAATGGCCCACCTCTCTTCATCTCACTTGCCACATGCAACCCCTCTTCCAGCCTACACCAACTCCTTTTTTTTTCTTTCTTTAACCAATGGCATCTCCTTCATTGTTCCTCCCTCCTCCCATCTCTGCACCACCACCTTATTTCCCCCACCACTCACCACCTCCCCTTTCGATTCCCACCAAGCCGAAACCCCTTCCCCACAGCCTCCCTCCCACTGATCAAACACCCCAATACACTAAAAGCCCTATATTAATTCAACATATGTCCACTAAAATCCCCCCACCTAATCAACGTATCACCATCAAAACCCTCAATTCTTTTGCTGTGGAACTTTTTTATCAAATCATAATGGCTTGGCTAATAAGGGTTCTCTAGTTGGTATTATTAGCCATGAGAGTTTCTGGTTATGGCTTGGCATTTCTGGCCATGTAGAGTTGCTGGTTGTGTGTATATATACGATGTATGTATATATAATAAGGCTTTTTTAGTCATAAATTTTTAATTACAGTATGATACATTTATGCCAAATGACTACCGTTGTGATGACAGAAGAGGTGTGATGACAGAAGAGGTTTAGAGTTACAAAACAAAACTATAAGCGGGTTGAGTGTTGAATTTTTAAACATTGATTTTTAACTTGACAATGGGTCATAGTTGAGGGGGGTTACTGTAATTTACCCTAAAAATATATATATTGTTAGAATAGGAAATTGATAGAATGGGAAATTGATCAGAATTATCAATATAAAAGGGAATGAAATCTAACTCATTCCCTAACTGTTTCTTTTCTCTAAACCTACATGTGTATATATATGTATGTATGTATATATATTTATATGATTTACCCTAAAACATTGATTTTGGTTCTCTGTGTGGTGTAGCTAAAATTAAATACAACAATAGGTTGAGTATAGGAAGATTCATAGTTCTCAACCAAACTTGCTAGCATGTCCACCAACAAAGCACACCTACAGTAGGCAAACATTTTTTCTTTAATTTGTTAAAGTTATATATTCCTTTATTTTTATTTTCCCTTCATGTCTTGGGAGGGCCTGAACCTTGCACCTTATCTTTTTGGGTATTAATAGCACTGAGCTAATAGCTGATATTTTATTTATTTTATTTTTTAAATTCTAAATAATGAATTAGAAACAAAAGGTTGGTTTCTATTTAATGAGGTTTCTGTAAACTAGATTTTAAAAATAAAGAAACAGGAACACATGGTCCCTGCCCGGCCCCACTCTTTGCCCGTGCTTCCAGTATTCAACATGATGTGAAAGCAATAATCAATAATTTGTGGTTGAATTTGAAGTTTATTAATCACATATTTTTTACTGGTTACGCGGTCTATTGGTGACGATGATATGAAGCCTGTTGTAATTGCAGAACCTGAGATAACTGAGACCATATTGTATGTAGAAGATGAATACTTGGTAAGGTCCTTTGATCTAATAATCTTCTGTTATCTGGGGTTTGTTATTTGTGTGCTACGACAAACTAATAAATGGATTTGTGGCTTCTAAATAGACTTTTATGTACAGTTTCTAGGGAAATCAGAAATTTTCAATAACTGCAGTTGTATCTGCTTTAATCACTTTAAAAGCATTTGTTCTATATGCCATTACCAAACACAATTTTCTGTAGTGCCTGGATGATCATAGCACAATTCATGTTCTTGCAATTTGAAATTTGTAGGCCCCCAATTTAGGAGGTCCCGTACATGGAAATGTTATTAGCAAGACAATAGAATAATCGTGAGATATATTATTGAAGTTTGAAATCTGTAGCCTTACAGAACAAGATTTTCTCCAAGTGTTTCCCACAAACACTCCATTAATACCAATAGTTTACGAATGATGTGGAAAAGAAGTAACACAAGGTTTTAGAACAATAAACTCTTAAGGAGTTGTATTTAAACAACAAAGCTCAAATGCAAAAGAATATGGAAGTTGAAGCTCAAAACTTAAAAGATCTTGATGGGTATTACATTTAATCCTTCATCCCATGTTTGTAGACATGTAAAAATCTTGTTTTTATTGCCCTTCATCTCATTTCGGTCCAGTGCAGTGAATGCGTCTCTAGCAATTGAAACGAAGTAGCTGTTGCATATTTTAGAATTTAAATTTTGCGAAGGAGTCAACTTATTTTGAATCTAGGTGAAATCTGAAGCTCTCAGAACTTTTCTTAAGGGATTCAATTTATTTTGTCAAGGAGTTGACTAATCCTTTTATCTGCACGACAATTGGAGTTCAGGGTCGACTCAAGACCTTCAATGTTTTTAAGATTTTCACGTGTTAAGCATCTCAAACTCATCCAAAACCCTTTCTAACTCCAAAATAATTTAGATAATGAACATTTAATCATAAAACAAATATCAAAGACTTATTTTGGAGCTTTTTAATCTCAATCATTACAGCAGGAAAAATGTAAAACTTTTAAAACACTTGTACTCCTTTTGTAATGAATTATTCATCAAATACTAATGACAAAATCATGTTACATTCTCATATTTCATTAAGCTATCCAATACTTACACCAAAGGATATTGACAATTCAAAGTACAAATTTATCATTTGCTAGCCACTCACTAATTTTGTATTGTGAAATATCAAACATATATCACTGTAAAACATAACCAACAAAAGCATCATAGACAATATCAAAACTAAACCATAGGTCTAATTTCTCTTTCATTTGAAGCATTTTGAGGCTTCTTGAATTCAACCTTTATTCTTTTGTTATGTTTACAGTTAAAAATAGAATACAAGTATCTTGGCAGACTAACCCCAAGGGGTTGGCCTAGTGGTCAAGACCTGAGCCTAGGGTGTGCTCCCTTCAAAATCTACTAAGTGCAAACAATTTCTCGAGACCAGTTCATATGGGACTTTGCCCGACCCCCCACTAGTGGATGGTGAGATTGGTCTTCCGGAGTAGTCGGTCTAATGGGCCACATGCTGAGTTATCAAAAAAAAAAAAAAAATTATCTTGGCAGACTTGTAATTATTCTAATTTGTATTATGCTTTTCGTTTGTTAGTGCATAACACAGGTAGGCACTCAGATCAAACTTATTCAAAAGAGATCGTATACCACAATTTGAACGATTATGGTTTATGCCTTTGTTTTTCGGTTCTAAAAATAAAAAAATTCTAGCGACCTTGCCCTATCTCTTCCCTCCCCATTCACACCTCATGGTTTCAAAGCATTGAAATAAGACAAAACAAGGAGGGTGTGGAGTAAGCCTAGAATGAGAGAGTGTTCTGACGATTGAACTTCCATAGAACTACATGTAAAGTGATACAGTCCATACCTAATATTAGGAAGATAACCTCTCTAGTATATTTGGGACTGGTTAAGTTTGAGATAATATTATAGTGTTAAAGATATCAGAATATATGAAGATCCATAATTGAAGGGATTTGATTGTATCTCCCACTATATATATGGTGTACCATGTAATCAAGAGGATTAACTAGTGTGAATAAAAGATGTAGCCCATAGGGCTTTGTATGTGTGGACGTAGGCCAAGATTGACTGAACCACATTAACTTTTTGTGTTCTTTCTTCACTCTTTTCTATTTTTATTATCTCTTCATATTCAACCTTCTTGTCATATTACCAATATCAACTGTTAACACCTCCCTTCACATGCTTCTCATATTTCTGAACTTGGAGTTATATTATTTAGTTTAGTGATCTCTAAAAAATGATCTTTTGAAAAAAATTACAGTGGTTGAAAAGGGGGGGGGGTGGGAAGTAAAACCCTAGATAATTTTGCGACCTTTATGCTTTTCCCAATAATTCTTATTTAATTCAAATGCTTATGATGTATGTTTCATTTGTAATCAGACCATTTTCAAAATTTTGCTTTATTTATGACGGATGGTTGTGACTTGTTAGCATATCACATTTTTATAGAGAGAGTAACAATATGTGTTCGACTGTCAGGTTATGGCTAGCGATGGCTCTGGGATGTTATGAGCAACGCAGAGATTGTTTGCATAATAAAGGACACAGTGAAAGAGTCTGGGATGTGCTCAAAGAGATTGGCAACCGAGGCTGCTGAACGTGGAAGCAAAGATAATATAACTGTTATTGTCGTTTTCCTGCATCCTGTATCTACTTCAGAGAGGATTTACTAGGTTTGATGGTATTCTTATACAAATTGTTTTGTATGTATGAAATTAAATTTAGTGAGACATGGAAATGAACCAGAGGTGGTAGGAAAAGGTTCACCTCCTCGTCTTGTGGAAATTGTATGCGTACATTTTTTAGTGGGAAACTACACAAAGCATATGCTTGTATTATTGGATTTCAATGTGCATATATGGAATAATATTGCTAACAGATGTTTAATGTGTTCACAGTGCGCGCGCGCGCGCACACACACACTCTCTCTCCCCAAAAAGGCATGAACACTTCATTAAAATTAAACTGCACTACATGATTAAGGCAGGAATTTTTGATATGATAATACGATTCAAATCTACATGAATATGTATATGGCACAACTCGTTAGCACGAATATTAAATAGGTTGGATTACTGTCAAATTTGTATAGAACAAAGCTGACACGAATAATTGCTATAATGAAAAATTAGTTACATATTTAATATTATTTCTATTAAAGGGTGTTATGACATTTTTTAATCTCTTATATAACTCCCATCTAACTAAGAAAAAAGCATGTAAAATAGGATTTTAAAGCTAATAAAGGTTTTGTTTTTGTTTTCAATTGAAAATTTATTTGTCTACTGTTTGAGTTAATTTAGTAAATATATATATATATATATAAGATTTTGTTTTTGTAAATTAAGAAAATCAAATTGAATTGAAATCAAATATTCTTATGAATAATTTCATTCAATATAGATTAGTTTCATAAAAATTAAATTGTGAAGATTTTTTTTTTTATATTTTTTGTACACTCGATATTTTTAGCTTATGGTAAAATATTTTTACATGACACATTAATACTATACAAATCGGATACAAATTAGAAATGACATGACACAATAACACGAAATAATACATGAGTTAGGTTATTATTAAGATAATTTTGACACATTCAAAATATCACGACACGAACACGACCCCGAAAGCATGCGAAGAAAGCAAGAAAACCTATATAACTATATTAGTAAAGCGTAAAGAGATTTTCTCTTCTTATTATCTTAGTATTGACCCTGAAACATGTGTACTAACCCAAATCCGGTTCATCCCTCTTTTGATTTATTAACTAGAGTTTCAGGCTTGTTGATATTATTATGGCCGTGAAAGGCCTCAAATGAGAGATTTTTCTTGCTTCACTCCCAGCATTGAAAATAGGCAGCCTTATGTCAATATGAGCTCGTCTGAAGATCGTGATTTAGCTGTTGCGAACTCCTCAGCTTTCCGCTAGACCCACCCTCTAGCTGTAAAAATTAATGTCCGCCATTTATTTGTTTCATAACCATCACTACTATATCATAATCTAGGATCACAAAATTTCTAAACCAAGACAACTACTATACACAATTCTAAAAACAAAAAAACAAAAAATAACAACCACCACTATTCGTGATAATCAAACACAACTATAAATCATTAACCAAACATTCCTAATATTATTTTGGTTAATAAATTTGGTTGGAGATTTAGCAAATGAAAGGGAAAAAGTATGTAAAATACGAATAAAATATAGTTACATTTTATCGACATTTCACACAACTTTTTCTTTTTCTTTTCAAATCCTTACTAAAATTTATCAACCGAATACAACCTAAATATTTGGGGGAAATCAAAACAGTACACTTTTGGGATATTCTAAATAAATGCACTTTTTGACTTTTTATAAAATACGAGTTGGGTATGGGTTGGGTTTGGAGTGATGTGATAGAGAGGTGATATGACTTAAATAAGATGATATGACTTAAATAAAATAGTAACTTTTTGACTTTTTAATTTTTTTAGAGGATGACAAACAAGGACGGCAAGATTTTTCTTTACTCTAACCAGGGGCACGGCTATAGATTTTCTTGTAATTTTATTGTGCATAGCTTTAAACTATAAACGAACGAAATGATATTTGCAATGCTTTGTGATCGGGGAGAAGTTTGGTATTAAAATAGTTAAAAAACTTATTCAAAAATCAAAAAGCTTAAAACTCATATAAAAAACAAAAACTCATTTTTTATTTTTTTGCATATTTTCCATAAAAAATAAAATAAAAATTAGAGTCATTTACAAACACTTTCATTTTTCACTTCATATTTTAATCAAAAATTTACTAAAAATAAATCACTTCCCAAAAGAAAATTAAAAGATGGGAAGACGAATAATGGTATTTGATTGTATTTGTACCAATGTAGTCACTATGTTAAACCACTTGCGTGGCTAGTCCTCTGGTCACTAAGTCTCTCTTAAGGAGAAATTTTGAGTTACACTCTTAGGAGTATAATTGGAGGCAAGACTTTAGTGTTTGTTAGGAGAAGGTGTGAGTTCAACTCCCTTAGATGTTAATCTAATAACTAATTACTAATTTTTGCTAATTAGAAAATAAAAAATAAAAGCAGAAAAACAATGAAAAAAGAAGGGTTGAAGATGGAAGAAAAAGTAAAAGGTGTGAGTTCAACTCCCTTAGATGTTAATCTAATAACTAATTACTAATTTTTGCTAATAAGAAAATAAAAAATAAAAGCAGAAAAACAATGAAAAAAGAAGGGTTGAAGATGGAAGAAAAAGTAAAATAAATGAGAAGAGAGGGGAAGGAAATAGCGAAAATATTGTACGTAAATATATTAAAATATACATTTTTATAATTATAAAAAAAAATTAAAAAAAGAATATCATTAAATATGCAATAATTTTCCCAATCAATATTAAAATAGATGTATATTTGCAAAACAAAAAATAGAAAAGAAAATAATATTATATAGATACTTTTTTCATATTATAGAACAAGTAGTGCTATATAAAAAATAAAAATAAAAAATTGTACGCAAATATTGCAATAAAAACAAAATAAGTAATGCTATATGGGTGTAATTTTTATCATTGTTACATCATTTTGAGAGTAAATTTTATATAAAAATTATGGCGACATATCATTTTTCTTGTAAAAACATTATGTTAATTTGGACCTAAACATCTAAAAATTCAAGAAATGACTAGTGTACACACCCTTTAAAAAAAAATAATCACACCATAAGAATCTCTAATTCGGACCCTTAAATATTTGAAAATTAATGTGTCCATTTATGTGTTTCACAACTATCACCACTATATCATAATCTAGCATCACTAAATTTAAAAACAAAGACGACCACTACACTCAAATAAAAAAATAAAATAAAAAAAAGGCAACCAATACACGTGATAATCAAACACCACTATAAATCATTAACAAAACATTCTTATGTATTTGGGGAAGAAAAAAAGATTGGGAACTCTAAATTAAGAGTTTTAATAGTTTTAATTGGTGTGTAGGTCTCATGTGATGTGATGTTTTGATTTTGCTTCTTTTTTTTTTTCTTTTTTTTTTTATTTCTCGCATTATTAGTGCTCTTTTAGAACTCCCAAATTAAAGGGATGTATCATTACTGATTTGGGAAAAACCAAATCTGTACATTTAATAATGTATAATTTTCTTTACTCTAGCAGGGCCCACAACTATAAATTTTCTTGTAATTTTATTGTGCATAGCTTTTAACTATAAATCAGCCAAATCATGTTTGCAATGCTTTTGTGATTGAAAAGAAATTGTTTTGTGTTAAAATAGTTAAAAACATATTTAAAAAAATAAAAAAGTTAAAAAATCATATAAAAAAATTTAAAATTCTTTTTCATTTCTTTTACACATTTATTCTAAAAAAAAAAAATTGAAGTGCTTTAATTTTCCAAATACTTTAATTTTTTCACATCATATTTTAACTTAAAATATCACTTGACAAAAGAAAATTGAAAGATGGGAAGATAAGATTAATGGTATTTGGTTGTATTTATACCAAGTCATTGGTTAAACCATTAATCTAATCAAGGAGAGGGTGTGAGTTCTCCATGGTGTTAATCTAACAATTAATCACTAACTTTTGCAAATAAATAAATAAAAGCAAAAAAAAAACAATTAAAAATTAAAATTAAAGCAAAAGTAAAATAAATAAGGAGAGGGGGAAGGGAATGAGTGTAAAAATGGTCTGCCGGCCCGATATTCGACACAACCCGACCTCCCAGTCTAGGGCTTGGTCCATGCTTTTTTGGGCTTGACCTAGCCTGAACAGCCCAACCTGAGGCCCAAACTGTCTGACGCCCAACATCACTTGCAAGCCACCAGGTCCAAACCCTGGCCCGAGGTCTGATTAACCCTAGGATTGGACTTGGGCCTAGGCCTAAATTTTTTGGAACTGGACTGGCCCCGGTTTGACCCTAATTTTTGGCAAGAGCCCGAGCAGGACCAAGCTAGACGGGCCAAGCCAGGCCGATTTTACACCCCTAGCAAAGGGTCGTTATCTGTATATCTATTTCTAAGAAGCTTTTGATTACATCATATAAATATCTCTTTCAATTTATACATAAAAGTCATTCTTTATAAGGTACAACTATGTAATGTATAAAAAAAATTAACTATCATCGTCTTTTTTTTATTGAAATAACGCAATAGTGAAATATATATATATTAATCCACGATATCTCATGTTAGTTGTCCACTTCTAAATTCTCTTCTTTCTCTTTATCTTTTCTACATGACGGTCTGAAAGGGCTATGAATAACAAGAGACATCACATGCAAATGCTGTTAGGGTAATGCTAAAATATGTAGACCATATGCGCTTTTGTTCTATATTTTTGTGATATATATATTACATATTTTTATGACAAATATTATATATTTTTTGCCTCAAAGTGGCCAAAAATAAAATGGGGTTTAAAAAGCACCAAATGGGCTTAAAGAGCACCAAAGCCATACTGTTTGGCCCCATAACAAATTCGATTGTGCTCAGTAGGTACCCCTTCTTCCTAAAAGTTTGGGAGATTCTATTCTATGAGGTATACACCCATGAAAAGCAGAACTAATGGGAGCTCCATGGAGAAGAAGTGCGGGTGTTGATCATTTTTCATTTCCAAACCCTCTGGCTTCCAATGACACTGCCAACACCATCCCAACAGCTAGTCTTGTTTATCATCCATGTATCATATATAATATATACACATACATACTATATATATTGCAAAAAAATGCATGCCTGCCTGAGACCCAACCCGACCAGGCTCAAGGCCTAACCCCCCCAGGCTAGGGCTTGGGCCATGTTTTTTCTAGCCCTACTTAGCCCGAAGCCCGAGCTGCTTGACACCCAATGACAGCTGGAAGCTATTTTGGTGAAAATAACTAAATAAATAAATCAGGCCGAACACAAGCCTATGCCCAGGCCTGAAGCCCGATTACACCTGGGCATGGGATTTGACCTAGGCCTAGATTTTTACGAACTAGACCGACTCAATCTGGCCTAATTTTTTGCAAGAGCCCAAGCAGGGCCAGGTCAAATGGGCCTGGCTGGGATGATTTTAAACCCCTACTAAAGGGTCCTTATTTGTATATCTATTTCTAAGGAGCCTTTGATTACATCATGTAAATATCTATTTACATTTCAACAGTGCTAGAGACCCCTACATGGGGGTGACCCTATCACCTCCACATACACGTGGGGGTCAAAGAGTGGAGAACAAAAAATAAAAAATAATTTTTTTTTGAGCCAATCAAAAATCAGTGGGGGTGGTGGGGGTCACCCCCACCGGAGGTCTAAGTCATTTTTTATTTACATTTATATATAAAATCCTTTCTTTATAATGTACAACTATGATAATGTATGAAGAAAATAAAAATTTAACTATCATAGCCTCTCTTTATTATTGAAATGACATAATAGTAAAATATATATACATATATATTAACCCACAATATTTCATGTCAGTTACCTACTACTAAATTCTATTTCTCCTCTTTATCTTTTCTACATAATAGTCTAAAAAGGTTATGAATTGACTGAGACATCACATGCAAAAGTTGTTAGGGTAAATGCTAAAAGGTGTGTACCATATACGTTTTTGTCATGTATTTTTGCGAAATATAATATTTATTTTTATAGTAAATGTTACGTATTTTTAGCCCAAAGCGGCCAAAAATCCAAATAAATAAATAAATAAATATCTTGAAAAGTACACCAAAGCATCACTGTTTGGCCCGATAGCAAATCTTGCTATACTCACAGGTACCCGTCCTCCCTATAAAGGTTGGGTGATTCTATTCTATGAGGCTCACAACCCATGAAAAGTAGAAGTAGTGAGAGCTCCATGGAGAAGAAGCGTGGGTGTTGGTCATTTTTCACTTGCAAAACCCTTTGACTTCAAAAGACACTTCCAACAGTATCCCAATAGTCAGTCTTGTTTATGATCTAGGTATAGTATATATTTATATTGCAAAACTGGCCTGACTAGGCCCGAGGCCCAGTCCAGCCCAACCCTTTCGGACTAAAGCTTGGACCATGTTTTTCTGACTCAACCCTCCCCGAAGCCTAGGCCCAATGACACCTACAAGCTATTTTGGTGAAAGAAATTAAAAAATTAAAAAAATCAAGCTCGAACGAGAAATGACCAAAGCCTGTGCCCAGGCCCAAGCTGAGACCCGAAGCCTGATTATCCCTGAGCCTGGGCTTTGGCATGGGACTAGATTTTTAAGAACTAGACCTAGAAATGACCAAAGCCTGTGCCCAGGCCCAAGCTGAGACTCGAAGCCTGATTATCCTTTGGCATGGGACTAGATTTTTAAGAACTAGACCTATTCGGTTCAACCCGATTTTTTGCATGAGCCCAAGCAAGGCCAAGCTGTGATGATTTTATACTCCTAGGAACAGGTTGTTACCTATATATCTATTTTCTAGGGAGTCTTTGGTTACACCATATAAATATCTATTTTCATTTATATATAAAAGCTTTTCTTCATAATGTACAACTATGATAATGTATAAAAATAAATAAATAAATAACTATTATAAAAAAATGACTTGTTAAATTTATTTAATTTTCTCCTTATGAAATATAACATAATTTTCACAAAGTTTAAGTAAGAAATTATATTCGATTAATCATATACTAAAACTAATTCAATTTTTTTTATCCACACCCTGGCCCTCTAGACATAATTTTTTATTCTGCCCCTACTAACATCTACCTTAATAGCTCATGTTAACAAACTTCATAAATCGAATGCTAGTCAATAATGGAATGCTAAGAAAAAGAAATGGAAAATTCACATAGAATTTGTTCAATTAAATACATATGGAGACCATGGACTTTTTGTAGAGAGTGATTAGACTAACAAAAAAAATTTGACATAGAATTTGTTCAATTGGATACATATAGAGACCACAGACCTTTGTATACAGTAATTCGATTAACAAAAGAATTTGTTCAATTAAATATCTATGGAGACCATGAACCTTTGTAGATGGTAATTTGACTAATAAGAAACTCACATACAATTTATTCAATTAAATACATGAGGAGACCAGTGACCTTTATGGACACTAATTTGACTAACAAAAAAATTGAAATAGAATTTGTTCAATTAAATACATATGGAGACCATAGATCTTTATAGATAGTAATTTGACTAACAAAAGAATTGGCATAGAATTCGTTCAATTAAGTACATATGAAGAACATGAACCTTTGTAGACAGTAATTAGACTAACAAAAAAAATTGGCATAAAATTTGTTTAATTTTAGACGGTAATTTGACCAACAAAAAAAAATTGACATAAAATTTGTTCAACTAAATACATATGGAGACCATAGATCTTTATAGACGGTAATTTGACTGACAGAAAAATTGACATAGAATTTGTTCAATTAAATACATATGGAGACCACAAACCTTTCTAGACGATAATTTTTTATGCGACCTACAAAATATTGATATGGAATTGTTCAATTAGATGTATGCTATTAAGTATTAACCTATGTAACCCTTAGCTTGTTTATGGTTTGATTATCTATAAGGAATATGTGTAAATTTAAAGGTAATAAAAAGTTATATAATCTATCATAAGTGAAAATATTATGAGGGAAAGACTTTAACTAGGTTGCAAACGAGTAATAGTTTGTTCAACATTGGTTTGAAAACCTGTTCATTTTCAAAGCATATTCAAACTTGGTATATTTAAGTAACAAGTTTATCTCAAACAAATTTTTAACAAGTCAAATACGAGTTGAGCTCGAGTAACTTATTTGTTTTTATAGTGCACAAATATTTAACAACGATCAAACTTGGCTTATTTACATAACAAGTTAATCTTGAACAAATTTTTAACAAGTAGTAGAACAAGAGTCAAGCTCGAGCAGTTTTTTTTAATAGTGCATAGTCGATAATAGGTTGTTTAAGATTGATTTGAAAACTTAATAAGATTTAAAATGTGTTTATAATTGGCTTGATTACATAAGGAGTTCTCGAATGAACTTTTAACGAGTCAAATACTAGTCGAGCACAAACAACTTTCTTTGTTTTACAATCCTAACTTTAATTAATATGTAACAAAAAAAAAATAGTTTAATTTGTTAAATCTAACTGGGGACTTTTACTTCCCTTTGGACTTGCCACTCTCCGAAACAAAAAGAGAAAGACAACTTATTTAATTTTTTAACTAAGTCCACGAAGAAGGAAAGTTACTACACCCACATAGAAAAGAAGGTGCAGAGAATACATTATAAGAATCCTAAATCTGCGAGAAAACTAAGAGCTAGTCGGAAGGAAAGAAAAGATATCCATTTGAATCCTTACTTGTGTACTCGTTGACAAAGTAGAATGATAACAAAAATAATACATGTAATTGACCTTACTTAATTGAGACACAACTAAGATTAATTTGGTTAAGATGTAAATTTATTTTCTTTATTGTAATATAAGTGATAAATAAGTTATAAATAAATTGGTAGATAGTACTAGCTTACCCATTACAACCCAACATTAAACATGCTACACATGTCAAATTAACCCAACACAATTTATTTATTAATTAATTAATTAGTTAAGTTGCTATTGAACTATTTTGTGTAATATATTTGTAAGTCAACATGACCCTACAGACCAGTTAATCGAACAGGCTTGACATTCTTAGACTATTCCAAATGAATCAAATAATTAAATAAATTACATATATGAAGAGTATTTTTTAAAGATACAAATTAATATTTGGTTTGAAGTATTTATTTCAAGGGAAAAGGTGTTTTGAGGTTATGCTCAGACACGTGGCATGGTATGCTGCACTTAGATGTATGAATATGGTCCAAATAGGCTTTAAGTGATCTGGCATATGAGGGCGGACTCAAGAAATTAAATCAGAAAGACACTTATTAATTATTACATTAAAAACTTTTACAAAAATATTTCACATAAATTTTTACGATTGACTTCAAGAAAAATAAAAAATAAAAAAAATAATGTTATTTGTAACTAGTTTATCATAGACCAAAAAAAAAAAAAAATCGTGGATATAAGTTTTAAGATAAATTATATAATGATAAAGTAATTTTTATACCAAATATGAGTAAAAATTCAATATAATAGTAATATTGCGTCATCATTGACATGTGATATCACCAATCAATAGTAAAGAAATACATGGAGGATGAACAACACATGTCAAAATGCAACTAACAATCCAATAAATTCCATATCTTTATTGAGATTAATTATTTTTCATGTCAATTATAATAGACATCACCACTATATTGAAATTTTCATAAACAATAATAAGACTTATTGTAGTCTCTTTATTTTCAATCAAAATAACCATTATTGTTATCATAATTTAAAAAATGTCATTGACATTTCACTCTAAATAATATTTTTATAATTTTTTTATTTAAAGTATTTTTTTATGTTTGTATAGTGTATTGTTAAGCAGAAAAATAGCAGAATTAGCAGAAAAATAGCAGAAAAATATTAACAGAATTAGCAGAAAAATAGCTGGTATAGTGTATTGTTAAGAACATATGTATAGAATATGTTACTGTTGAAAACTATAATGTAGTAGTAGAGATTTAGCTGTAAAACTCTCGTAGGAACAAGGAGACTAAGTTCAAAGATTAATTCAGATATAAAACATATGCAAAAAATGGTAAAAGGCTTTGTTTTGCTCAAAAAGAACTCTTAAAGCTAAATTTGTGAAGAACTGGAGCTTCTACTACGGAGATTTTCAAGAGAAAGAGCTTCCCCAATAAAGAAGAAGAAGAACCCCTTATTTATAGAGAAATAAGGCTTCTAAGATTTAGACAAATTTATAGACCAATAATTGCATATAGATACTAATATGATATATGCAAAGTTTATTTCCATAATAGGAAAAGAAATTAATCTTGCCATATATAGGAAATTTCAGGAGTAATAGTTGTCTGCCACTGCTACTAAACAAATTGAAAGATGGTTGAGATTACCTAATTAGACCTCCATCAATGAGAAAGTGACACTTAAGAGGTGTCTGCTTTTTGACCGACCCTAATACTTGAGCGCTTTCTTTTGATTACCCGATGATAAAAATAGGAATGTATTTCTCGCATAATTCTCAGTAAGAAATATAGAATTTATGTTTTAGTTCCAACCCTAAGTCTATTTTGGCCTAAGTGTTTAAGTCTTGTTCAAAACTCTCATTCGAAACCTTCTTTCCGCTCTTTGTTCCGAATATTTTCGTAGTATTTCGAGGCTCACTTTTAAACTTCAAAATGAAACTTTTTTATGAGGAAAACGAGTAAAGAACAGTGTAGAAATAGGAGGAAATGATGATAACTCTGTTGAAAAATCTTGTTTCGTGCAAAATAGTCAACCACAGCTAACTTTTTTGGCCGGCCAGCCAATTAATCGGCCAACCAGCCAATTAGTTTGCTAGCTAGCCAAGGTTTTTTGGCCGATCGGCTAATTTGCCCAGGAGTAGGGCAATTTCGACAAAATTCTTGTTGAAAGGGTATAGGTCATGCCATTTTAGATCTTTTGTTTATACATTCATGCACGATGTACACACCCACTCCCTCTATTATCCTCATTTGGCCTCTATTGTCAAAGGGTGATTGTCTTCTTCCCAAAAGAGAGCATCCAATACAACCACCCTTGTCACCCCATTATACTTGTCTCTCACCTTGTCTCCCACTTCCTTGACTTGGCCTTCCATCATTGGCTATATGGAGGAACAAAGGAATGAATGAAAGGGAAGAGGAATGAATTAAGAGAAAAAGAGAGATATATAGAGAGAAAGAGAGAAGTCTTCAACATTTGAGCTATAAGCTTCCATACACTAATATACCATCTTCCATATATCAAAACTAGCCCAGAAATTCTGTAAGAGACATATTCTTGAGCATTAATCGAAAAGAGAGTGAGTGTTGTTGAAATTGAGAAAAACAGAAAGTTATATAACTCCCCACACACACACACTGTTAAACAACCCAAAAATACCATTCTAACTAGAATTTCAAATTTTCGAACTGAGAATTGAGAACACACTTCATAAACTTGAAAAGGAAGTTTGGAAATCAAATTCTTCTTTGGAAGGTAAATTTTACATAATTTTCATTTTCTTTACTTTCTTGCATTCTCTTTCTTATATTGCTTTTCTTGCTTCAATTTCATGTTATAAACCTGTTGTAAGTTAACTGGAAGTGGTTAGTTGAGCCACTTGCATATTTTTCATTTGTTTTTCTGGTGTTTGAACAAAATAGAGTTTTTGTCCTGATTTGATTGGCCGGCCGGCTAACTTTTGGTCGGCTAGCCACCTCTTCTAGACAAAACCCAACAGCCTCCCGATGTCAAGAAAAACAGTCTCCGATGGTCTCAGAGGCCCCCTGAAGCTCCTATTTTTCTTTTATTTTAGTTAGAGAGAGTTGTGAGGATATTTTGTTGTAACATTTTTGTTGCTCTTCCCCCCAAATCTTATTTGTAATATTCAAAGCGTTGTAATAATTCCCTACTCCCACTTCTTTCTATCACGTTCTTTTATTTGCTTTCCCTATTTGTACATATGTAGTATATCAAGCTTGTTATCATATCCATGCTTTGCATCCATGTTTTATACCTTAAGATCTGGCTAAATTTGCATATATGAGTTTAATCTTATTATGTGATTTTGTGCGCTATCTCATGTCTTGAGATGATTCATATGTCATATATTTTAGAAGTCGGATTTTTAGTTGAATTTCATGAATGAATTGCATTAGGATCTTGTATATAAGATCTTGTATATAGGTTCATGCATGTTTTATTAATTTTATTTTATAATTATTTGCAGGATGTCGGTAAATATGCAAGTTTTTGTGCTTTAGCATCCCGCTTGTGTATTTTTCTTACTATGTTTAGTTAGTTGTGAAGGTGAAAGTTTAGTTAGTGTGAAGTGCAAGTTTAATTTGTGAGGCGTGCAAGTTGAATCTGTGTAGGGATGCAAGTCTAATCTATGTAAGACACGAGATTAATGTATGTAGGGTGTGGGGTGCAAGTCTAATATGTATAGGGATACAAGTCTAGTCTATGTGAAGTGTAAGTTTAGTTTGTGTGGGGACAAATCTTACTTTGTGTGTGAGATCAAACATGGCCACTATTTTTTTTTTTATATTTTTATTTCGGTTTGAGTTATTATTTGCGTGGTTTGAATTAATATATTTTTATTTACAATTGTATTATTCTAAACGTTTTCTCCTACCAATATATATATATATATATATATATATTAATTAGAAAAGTAATTTATTATTTATATTAACTTAAGTCATACAAATTATTTTAATTCTATAAATTTTTATATATTTTAGATTATTAATTTAAATTTTTATTAAATATGTGAAATATTAGTTGCATTTTAAAATTTTAAATATATTTTTAGAACAATATCAATTTTATAAAAATAGAATTTGTATATTAAATATTAAATATATTTTAATAAAATAAAATAAATTTAAAAATATAAAGATAATTTTTATTTTTATTTTTATTTTTATTTTTATTCAAAGAATGAGGTGAGTGTACGTGTGCTGGGATAGAACTAGGAGAAGATTATGAGGGGTCATGACCTTCTGTCTCTGTGAAAATTTTATTTTCCATAGTACTTCTAAATATATATATATATATGTATTATTTTATAAATAAAATAGTAGTATAAAAGATATATACTTCATTCTTTTCTCATCTTTTATTCTCTATTATTTTTCTAGAAAAAAATTTATTCATTCTATTAGAGATTGTTTATATGATATTTAAATTTTTTTATGTGTATATGTATAATTTATACATAATATTGTACATATATGTGTATTTGTCTATACGGTAAAAAAATATTATTTATCTTTTAACCCCTGTAGTAATAAAATCCTAATTTCATCTCTGTATGAGAGAGAGAGAGAGAGAGAGAGAGAGAGAGAGAGTACGTGCAAGGCATATTAGTGAGTGCAAGAGTTAAGGGTAAAATCCATTTAGTTTAATTTTATAATTATGATTTAAGTGTGAAATTGTGATTTTAAGTGTGGAGTTGTGAGTTCAGTTTAAAAAAAATAAAAATTTATTTAGTTATGAGTTTTGAAAATATTTTTGATTTTTTGAATTTTGAATTTTGAAAAGAATTTTGAGTTTTGAAAAGAGTTTTAAGTTGTATTTTGAGTTTTAAATTTTTGAATTTTGAGTTGTATTTTGAAATTTTTTGAATTTATTTCTTTTAAATATTTAAAAACGTTTTAAGAAAAATTTATTTTTCATTTTAAAAATTTTATTTCATTTTTGTAAAATTTTTAAATTCAAAACACAACTCCACACTCAAATCATAAGCAAACACATAACTCTAAACTCAATTCAAAAACTATTTTTAAAACTCATAACCAGACATATAACTCAAAACTCAATTCAAAAACTTTTTAATCAAAATATTTTTTTTTTATTTTTATATTTTATTGAAAAATATTTTTTGTTATTTTTTGGGCAAATTACAAACACCCCTCGAGATTCGGTGAAAATATAGATTCCCCTAAGGTTTGAGAAATTATAAATTGCCCCTTGAAGGTCAAATTTGCATAACAAATTAAGAGGAAATTTGTATGAAAATAAAAACCTCAGGAGGTAATTTGTTATGGAAATATAAATCTCAGGGGGCGGTATGTAATTTCTCAAACCTCAGGGGGAATCTGTATTTTCACCAAACCTCGAGGGGGTGTTTGTAATTTGCCCTTATTTCTTTAAGTATTGGCCAAATAATTTGTTATGGTTTAGATATATATATGGCCATCCAAATTTTTTTGAAATTAAAAAAAAATTAAATATTTTAAAAAATAAAATCATTATTTTAAAACATAAAATAAAAAAATATTTTTTTAAATTTTTCTTTAAATAAAATTTTAAAAAGAATTTAGTTACGAATTTTGAAAAGAATTTTAAATTAAATTTTAAATTGTGTGTTTGATTACACAATTGGAAAAGAATTTTGAATTTTTTTATTCGAATTACAATTTCAAAAGAATTTGGTTATCGGAATTTTTATTAGAATTTTGAGGTGTGTTTTTGGTACCCAACAACGGCTATATCTTTTTATGCTCCTCTCTCCTCATTTGCGATTAAGCTCACATCCCGAACCCAACTCTCTGAAAAGTTTTGGTTAGGGTTTCTCTCTCTCTCTCTCTCTCTCTCTCTCGAATCGACAGTGAGAACCCCTCCTCCTCCTCCACTTTCTTCACATTCCCAACCAATCCGCCTCCATTCCTCGCCTTCTTCGGCAACGGAACCCCCAATTCAACGTCCTCTCCGTTCTCTTCTCCCCAACGATAGATCCATCATCGTCCCCCGTCAAATTATGTGAATTCACCATGTCTCTCACTCCATAAACGTTGAAGATTCCCAAAACGGCTTCGAAGAAAGAGAGATTTGAAGAGAAACCTGCACAGAGAAGAGAGGTGAGAAGCCATGGGAGGGCAGGGAAACCCTAGAGAGAGAAACAGAGAGGGGGAGAGAGAGAGAGGGGGGAATGGGGGAGGGGAGAGAGAGACGTTTAGGGGAAAAAAAATTTAAAAAAACAACTGGGAGGAAATCGCTTCTTCCTGCTGTGGCGGCATCCACCCGGATGTCTGATTCGGCGGCTGGGGATTGGGAGGTCACGGAACATGTCCATTTTCGCCACAATTGGCAAGGTTAGTAATTTTACATACATAATATGTGCTATATATTTACATATATACATATTAATTGTGCCAAATTTAGTTGTTTGAATTCTCAACTTGTATCTGTAGAATTTGTGTGAAATTCTCGTAGAACATTCTGGTTATCTCGTAAATTCCCAACTCTGAAATTGATTGCACTGTGGTTTCCTTTTCATTGATTTATTTATTTATTTTTCTTTTTTTCTTTGTGTCTGAAGGCAGTTTGCAAATATCTTTTATCTATGTCTTGGCTGTTTAATTATTTAAGAGCTTGTTTAGTACATGATGTACATGATGACTCTAGTTTTGAATGATTCACCATATTAGATGTCTCTATCTTTTGAAATGATCTTTGTTTAATTTGAAAGTGGTATTGCATTGCAGTTCTCTTTTTAGTTTGGTTTATACATTGTTTAACCCACATTACTTTCATATTCTGATCTGTTTTAGTGGCATTTGTTTCGTGTTTCTCTGGTACTTTAATTTTTTTTTTTTTGGGAATCTTGGAACATTTATGTTTTTCATCTCAAAAGAATGATATGCTATGATTCTTTGAACGTTTTGGCTCATACTTGGCTGTTGAAGCTGGGGAGATCTTTAATTGTGCTGTGCTTACAATACCAGGCAGCATAGCCATATCATTGTGTTATTATTGCTTTTTTATGCGGTGGAAATTATTTATTTCGAGGCCTTTCTAGTTATGATTTTCTTATTTTTTAGATTGTGCTTTGATTTTCTACATACGAGAATGGATACTATGCCCTGTTACTTGTATGGGTTATGATGTGGGTAATTTCATCCAGCAGATCAGGAAAGCTTTTGATCTTTGTTTTTATTTTTGTCTAATTTGTGTTCACTTTGATAATTTTCTCTGTTGACCATCTTGATGTTTAAAGTGTTGTTGTTTCATAGTATTAGTTAAAATGACATGAATGAAAAATGTTGTCTTCTAGTATTATTGTGAACATTCGAAGGGTAGTTTTTGACTCGCTAAAATGAACCTATTAAATTCCACAAATAGGGTCTTGTACCATGTTAGAGTTGTGCCGGCTTTTGTGATTGATTTTTGTGAAAATAGAACTGCTCTTTAAAATGCCATTGTTAGTGAGCCCCTCTTTGATTCGCACCATTTTGAATTTTTCTTTCTTTCTTTCTTTCTTTCTTTGTTTCTTTGTGTCTGAAGGCAGTTTGCAAGTATCTTTTATCTATGTCTTGGCTGTTTAATTATCAGTGTTAAGTATTTGAGAGCTTGTTTAGTACATGATGTACATCGAATTCTGTTCTTTTATTTTTTTAGCAAGAGAAAAAAAGCTCGATATATATATATATATATTGCATGAGAAGAACAACATGCTTTGTCCTCTTTTTGATAACCAAGTCTATTTATTTCATCCATGAAAGCCATTGACTTCCATTCTTAAATGAATGATCAAGTTATGTTGGCTTTCATTAGTGGGAGTTTTCAGAGGCCAACTGTTAATGGTGGACTGTGGAAGCATATGTGCCTTTGTTACTGATCTGTCTGATGTAACTCATGCTGTATTTCCATTTGCATATGAAGTTGGCAACTAAGATGTAGTGACTTGTGACTCCTCCCTCATCCTTGTGTTGTTTCGTAAATAATCCCACATTTGGTACTGCAAAAGTTGCTCATAATAGCTAATCCCACGTGACCCCTTTACCTACATATGAGGGATTATTTTGTCCTAGGGGTGGGACAGTTAAACCGGGGATAACTCTTTTGCATGTGAATGACTAAAATGCCTTTGCCTGGCTTACACATTCGGGGGTATCTTATCTGCCTAATCCAAACCGAAATCAAACATAGCCGGTGTAAAGTGGTGACTGTGCTCCTTTTTTTGGCACCTTTCTAATATATTTACTTGTCAAAAAAAAAAGGGAAGAAGAAAGAAATGGGCCAGAGTCTTCAGTGATTTGTTTTTGGTGATGCATCTAGGAGCACAACAGGAGAATCTTTAATGGAGGTGTAGTTTTTATTTTGGAGTCGAAACATTTGATATTGAGCCCTTTTTTGGATTACTAATGTGTTATGTCTTGATATTTTGAAAATTTCCTATGTCGGCATGCGTAGCTTATGGGCAATAACATGATCTTTACTGGTTTAGATAGTCTAGTTCCTTGTGTTGTTGGAGCTTCTGTATAATGGTGGCCCTAATTTTGTAGGTATCTCTTTTGAAAATGAGACTTTAAACAGTATGGTTTCAAAGCTTGGTCATATATGGCAGTAGTGGACCAGAGTGATGGTCTCTATATTCATTTTAGCAGGGGAATTAGACAACGCATTTGACATCAAAGTTTCTTTGAATCTATTTTATCTGCACAGAAATGAAAATTCTCTTTGCATGGAATTAGCTGAATGTCTTTGCTTTCTAGTACAATAAAGCTTGGTTGCAAAACCAAAATGCTGATATTCATAAAAGTAAACTTTTCATAAAAAACTGAAAACTGCTCGTAAAATGTTTGGGATGGTTATTATTATTGTTATTTTGAATTTATTGCCGACAGCAATATAGTCTAAAAAGAACAAAAGGTTATTATTCTTTTAGCCTTATTGTTGACTTTTTAGAACCCAAAAGCATATGCATGAAAAATTCTCGAATTTCTTTGAGAATAAGTAGATAAGGAGAAGAGGTGAACCAATATCAGAATAACTGGAAGATCTTTTGGAATATTAGTTTCTAATTGCTATGACCTTTATTTTGAATTGTTTTACTTGTGTTAAAATGTTGAGTTCATATGACGATGTTATATTTTGTCTATGATTATTTTATAGTACAAAAGAATATCAGCTTTGAAACTGTTCTAAGTGTGCTTTTGCCGTAATAGCGCTGTTGGAAATTATTTTAATATGCATTAATAAATCTTCTTCTGTGCTTCAAGTGTTCACCTGTCTTTCAAAGTTTTTTTTGCTATTTCCATTGCATTTGCGGCATGTTTACTAGATATTCCTTTTTCGGAATCTTTTTAAATGTCATGCTGCAACAAAATTTTGATCCTTGTGCATGATATTGCATTAGAAAGCATTGCAATTTTAGGCTATTCACCTTTGTGGAGATGTTTTTCTTCTTATTTTTGTGTCGATTTTTAATTAAGAATTTGGATTATCTTCTTTATTTTTATTTTGTATATTCTTTTCAATGATGACCAAAATTCTTTCAAACCTGATAGTCTCTTGTACAAACTTTATGAGAAAACAGGATTTTATAACAATGGAAAAAGGAAATGACAACTGCAATTTCATTTTTAACATACGGTTCCCACCATACTTATAAAAGTAGCATGTGCAACCCTCTTCAAATTCTTTTGTCGACAGAATGTTCATTTTTTTGGATGTTGTACCAGTCTCGGTTACCATCCTTGTGCTATGTCTTGATAGTCTTCTTCTTTTTTTAATCTTCTTTCCAAGAGGATGAAATAATGAATAAGCTGCCCATCTTTTGATTTGTCCTTTGAATTTTTTTTTTGATAAATAATTTATCCTTTGAACTTTTCATCCTTGAGATCCCACTTATCTGCTAACTGGGGGTTGAAAAGTTGCATGGCCCATGGTTAGCCAAATTCTCCCCATGATTATTCTTAGATGGATGACGGTGGCATGAATATGCAAGTGGTTATTGGATTAGGAGTTGTTTCTGGATTTTATTTTTTGTTTTGTTGGAGATGCATTTTCTTTCTGTGTTTTCTTACTTGTAGAGGATGCCTCATCCTTGCCTCTTTTTTGATCTATTCAATAAATTCTGTTTTTGCTGATAAAAAAAAAAAAAAAGTCCTGTCATTTGAATTCAGAGGTGGTTGATTGGTTTTGAATGGTATAATTTCTTCTTATCCTGATGTTTGTTGTTTTTTATTGTCTGAGGTGCATTCTTTACAGAAAGCTGTATAGGGTACAAGCTTTAGTTCACAAGTCAAGCTCACTTATAAATGGTGTAGAATTCAATTTATTTGATGAGCTTGCTAAGGCTTGGTTTGGCTTAGTAAGCCATGATTGCTCTGATGGTTTTATTTATATATTTAAGTCTTTATGTGGAATTTTCTTTGTACCATTTAAGTAGGCAAAGATTGATGCTACTTTTTTGCAGTGAAGCATTGTTGGAGGATAATTTAAGAGCAACCCACCACTTGCCTTGATGAGTTTGGATCATTGAATATTAAGCAAGCTGAGTCAGTTTATTATGCTAACATGTGCTAGATGAAGGTGAAGGTTCCCACTTCATCTAGACTGTAAATGAGATGAAGCCAGCCAAGTACAAGGAGCTTGAGCTTGGTTCAGTAGCATAGGAGCTAGGCTCAATCTCAGCTTAGACTTGTTTTGACAAGTAAAATTCATACAAAGCCGGTTTTTGGAGATAAGCCACTACTAATTCGATATTTCCTGGAGACGTTTCTTTGATTGACTTGAGTGTAGTTTTTGATTCTCTCTTCTTCTTCTTTTTTTTTTTTTTTTTTTTTTTTCACTTTTTATTTATTTTTTTACAAGATGTAGTTAAGAAGTTCAGCTTTTCTCTGCTTCTCTTTCTTTGGCTTCTTGCTTTGCGCTTCAACTTTTCAATGAGAATCTTGAGGGTCCATTTGATTAGAGTAAAAAATATGATGGAAAACAAAAGTGATAGATAGTGAAGTGAAAGAAAAGGTGAAAGGAAAATTTATTTTCTCGTTTGCATTTGGTTTAATTTTTTGTGAGAAAGTTACAATAGTTGGCTACTTTAATGAGAGAAAAAAGTGACTGTATTTTTTTGTAAGAATCTAGAAGCAAAGTTGCCATTCTGGTGTGGGTTGTATAAGATATTTAACTTTGTTGTATTTTCCACCCTTCTCCTGCTAAACAAATACATGAAATTATATAGTTGAATTTTTGTTCTCTTTCCCCATCTTCATCCTGTTCAAACTCAGTCTGAGTGATTGTATGTTGTTTCTTCAGCAGTCACTTGCTTTGCTGACATCAACTGTTCGTTTGAAATTATTTTGCAGTTGTATCCTCCTAATGATTGGCTAGTGGGGTCATCCTTGCCCTCTAAATTCAGCCCAACCATTATTGAATCAGCACTCAATGAGCTTACCCCAAACAATGTTAGGTGAGTTCATTGCTGCTCCGAGAAGCTCTAACTTACTATATTACTGATACATATGCTATTATTGACACGTCCTTCCCTTTATATATTTGTTTTGTCCAGGATGTACATTTAGTATCGATGATGCAAAATGTCCTTAATTTTGGCATTAGTAAACAGGCTAATGAAGTATCTGTTCAAAAACATGCTAATGAAGCATTTAGACTTCAGTTTACACAGAGCATACAAGATCACTCTGTGCATGCCTGCAATACTTGTTATACATTGCATGTTTGTTTTAGTTATTATTAGAGAGGTCCATTACATGCTATGAACAAATAACAGAGACAGGAGTTCGCAGCTCAGATAAATAAATGATTGTATGTTGTTCTTATATACCTACTTTATTGAAAAGACACATGGAAAATGCTTCATCTTCAGTTGGATCAGAAATTATCCAGAGAGTAATGTGACTAATAAAATTTCTGATAGAATTGTTGTCTTTGCGAGTTAAATATCGTAAGTGTCAATATAGTCAATAATAAGACAATTTGCATGTCGCTGTGCATACAGGATCCAAATGCCATTGTTTCAAGCATACTCATAACATGTGGTTTGGCTGGCATAATATGAAAGCATGTTTAAGGTGAATGTTCATTTATTTCATCTAGAAATTTAGGATGCTAGGAACTATCCAGAAAGGATGGGAAAACTGAAATTTAGGCAATCAACAATGTCTTGCCTTGCTACTTGAAGGTTTGATTTCAGTAGAATATTCAAAAACTTGATTAACGTCTGCTAATTTGTCATTGGATTTTACAGTAATTATGGGTATTGTGAGTGCTCGATTCATCTTTCCCTCCTCTCCGTTTAGTACATAGCTAGTGTATTTACTGGTAAAACTTCATTAGTACACTTGCCCAAATGGGTAATGATATTGAGGACATTTCTTTCACTTGGCAATTTTGATGTTGAATAGATGTTTAGACAATAATGAATACTTGTTGACTATGCTCTTATGTCCATTCTTGCCCAACAATTGTTGGGACACTTGCAAAAGTGTTCACCTTTATTGACTTAAGTACGTGCAGAAGTCCAAGGGCATTACTCCTCCTTGTCAAAGAATTTTTATATGGTTATTATTTTAGGTTAAGTATGCTATATAAGTGAATTCACTTTCATTATTGTACATCACATTCAATCCCACATCGTCTAGGTGGGAAAAGTTCCTGGGCTATATAAATGAGTTCATATTCCTTCCAAGTAACAACATGCTTTAAACCCTTGAGGGCCTAGCTCAAAGTGAACAATTGTTATGATTTGAGATGGGGGTGTTATAGTAGCAGAAGCTGTTAGAATATTTCCTTATTTCCTTATTTAGATTAGATTGTGATTGTGATATAAAAGGTGATTCCTTAATCAGTGCCTTAGGGCTTCCTTTTGTAATAGTTGATTGATTAATATAAAAGGTGATGATATCATAATCATCACTCAAGCTTTGTATTCTCTTAAATTATATGGTATTAGAGCCAAAACCCTAAAAATCGTCACTCACATAGCCGCTACCACCAACCAGCCATCACCTATCACCACCCATCCTGTATCGCTGGTCCCTGAGTCTCTGTCGGAACTAGCCAAGGTCCCATAGAGCTGTTTCGACTTCAGCCGAATGCCCCTCTGGCCTAGTCGACCCTCATGAGGGTTGTCCTAGCCTCTCTTTATGTATTTTGGCTCCTGTGGATGAGTGTTTGTGGGTTGCCCATCTTTTGTTGCCTCTGAGTCTCTGTGGGAACCAGCCAAGGTCCCACAGAGCTGTTTCGACTTCAGCCGAAGGCTCCTCTGGCCTAGTCGACCCTTGTGAGGGTTGTCCTAGCCTCTCTTTATGTATTTCGGCTCCTGTGGATGAGTGTTTGTGGGTTGCCCATCTTCTGTTGTCTCAAGTTTCTGTCCCTCTACCTATGTTACACGGACTCTTTGGAATTTAGAAGGTACCTGTGTCGACACGACACGACACGACACGGGTACGGGTACGGGTGCGGGATACGGCCGGGATACGGCTCCTTAGAAACGGATACGGCAGAAGAATCGAAAGAGAAGAGAGCAAGGAGAGAACCTGGCCTTCGACTTCAATCGGTTGCAGAGCATCGATCGATCTGTGAAGTTGATCGATCTGCGAAGCTTGATCTGCGAAGTCGATGTACTGTGCTTCGTCGTCTTCCCATTTGAACTCGATCTCGGACTCTCTTCATCGTCTTCCCCTTCCGTCGTCTCTGCGAAGTCATTGCCCTACCAACCAATTTTCTAGGTCTTCCTCTTCCGTTGTCTCTGCGAAGCTAACACAATTTTTATTTCTATAGGTCTCTGACTTTTCTTTTTAATATAATTTGAATTATGTATAATATAAATTATATTAATATAATATTATTCATATTATATAATATTATTTATTCAAAAAAATATTATATAATATAATATATCGTAAATAACATAACTTTTGTGTCTAAAATTAAAATAATTTATTTTATAATATATAATATAATTTATTTTATGTCTAAAATAATGTTTATAATTTTTATTTATTATTTATTTGTTATTTTTTTAATAAAATTTGTTATTCCTTAAACTTTTTAAACTCATCTTCATATAATAAATATATTTAAAAATAACTATTTAACGTATCTCCATACCTGTATCCTAATTTGGATCCGTATCCACGTATCCTTAATTTTTAATTTTAAAGTGTCTGACCCTTAGATACACACCCGCACCCGATACCCGCACCCGAGTCCGTGTAACGTAGATTACTATTAGGAATCTCTCTCTCTCTCTCTCTCTATTGATAAATACTATTAGGAATCTCTTTCTTTTGTTTCTTGATTGATTTGCCGGAAGAATTTAGCTTATGGGCTGATGTATAGTTTGGCCTTTTTCCCTCTTATGTAATTTTTGCCCGGGATTTCTCCTTGTGTCTCGTTCTGGATTTTATCTACCAGGAAGAGGAAAATTCTCCTTCATTATTCCTCCTTGAGATACAACATGAACAAAATAAAGTTGGTTGTCTTAAGGCTGGTCAGGTTGAATTCTCAGACTATTTAATCTTGGATTAGAAAACTTAGGTTGTCATTGATTTAGTAGTATTGGAGGGCCAACATCAATCATTATATTCTCCTATGTGTTGGAGGGCTAACAAGAATTTGAATCAAATGGAAATTGATTGGATGAGATTTTGGTGTGCTGAGAAGTTGATGTACAAATGCCTAGGAGGACTAGCTCCAACCTTCAAAATCACAATTGAAGAAATAATACCTATTGGGAGCAAATATCAATCATTTTATTCCTCCTTTGTGTTTGCTTAGCAAAATCATAGAAGAAATAATAATACATATTGGGAGCAACTAGAATGGAAAGAACCCTCCTTGTGTGACTTGATTGCTTAACAAAATCCTAGAAGAAAAAATACATATGAAAGCAAGTCAAATCCAAACAAAAGTATAAAGAAAAATCTTAGCCACAATATATCCAATTTTTTATAGGAAAACTTTTGACTTGAAGGATAGCTAAGGGACAAGCTTGAAAGAAAAAATCTTCCATTGTATGAAAATTGTGAGTTTTCAATCAACTTTGTTTTCATCTATTAAAAAACTGAGATCTCAAATGGAAGCAGACACCCAATCTATTAAAAAACTGAGATCTCAAGTGGAAGGCAGTCTCTAGGGATTTTCATGGCTCGAGCAGTGGCCAACGATTTTGCAAAGTCTAAGGTGGTTTTAACTTGGATTTTGGATGGGATTGGTCTTCAAGTCATCTCATTTATAAATACTCGTTCCATCCCCAACTGTTTGTCAATTTTCAGCATTCATGCCTTTTAGTAGGGTCAATAAATAATGTATTTTTTTCCCTACAAATTGAAAGAAAGAATAAATAAAAAAACGTAGATGATTTTTTGGGATGTTTGGAATAGTTAAAATGGACCAGCAATTTCGTACGGGAGGAGAATTAAACTAGTTGTAACCAAAATAAATTTGTCAAATAAGAGAACCATCCATATTCGCTTGCACTATCAATTGATTAATATGCGTTTTACATCACTTTAATACATTTTAAGTTTGTTTTGGTGATTTCCTAGTCAATGGTGGATCGTGTTTAATTTGTGGTGAATTCACAGAGTATCATGGATGCTTGATACTCTACCAACCATTCAGGAACAAACATCACCGATTTCCAGTGGTATAAGAAACACGCTAACAAGTTTTAGGATTCAACACCTAAGGCACATGAACTGGGTTAGGGTTGGGTTGTTTCTATTTTTTTTTTTCCCTTACTAATGGTGAATTGGTTGGCTACGGGGTCCTGTGGTTTTTGTCCGTTTTGATTTTCGACAGGAAGAAGGAAAAAAGAAAAGAAAAAGGGAATCCTTTTGCGTGTCTAATTGATTATTATATTGATTGCAGAATTGATTGGCATAAAGCAAATTCGTACTGGTTTAATTGAATAAAATGAACAATTCATAATCTCTGTCATGTTATGTTATCAATCCTAAGCAAATTCTTTTCCATTTTGAGGGCTAAATCTCCTCTAGACCTTATTCAAGTGCCAAACAACATTTTAAGTGTGAAGCATTAGCACTTTATCTGAATCACTTGATCTTTAGCATTGTCAAATTAATTTTTTATTTGAAATGTTACTGCAATAGTCGTTTGACCATAAGATGTGAAATAAAACCCTGTTTATAGATGAGGGCTTATTAGGGTTATATTTTAAGCCTGGCTAAGAAAGATTTATACAAGTCAACTAAAATTTGGGATATACGTAGATCATGGGATATACGTAGATTTTGTTCCCTAGGAATGGCACTGTATAGTTACCAAAAAGCATGACATTTTGCATTTCAACTGCAGGAAACTTTCACCAGAGTAAATGTTCCCATAGAGTGGCTGCGATGATTTTTTCCACGGCAAAGCATGGCTGGTATTAAGGGCGATACATGTTAGATTAGCACAATGTAAGAATGGAGTGTCCGTGTCGTGTCCGTGTCCGTGCTACATTTTGCCTCTGTCAAATGGCGTGTTTTCTGCCAAAGTTTGTGTTAAGAGTTGTTGGACTCCAGTTGCTGGTCTAGAGTGAGCAAGTGAGGATGCAGTTTAAAAAGTGTGTCCTTAATGCCTCTTTTGTTGTCTATGGAAGGAGAGGTATAGGACTTCATTTCAAGGAGTGAGGTGTTTGTGACCATGGAAGCATTTTTTTCCCTTCTTTTAAGCAGTTTATTTGTGTGGCCTATAGGGGTTTGCTGCGATCATTGGACTTTTTTGGTTAATTCTAAAGATATTTTTTGTGTCATTTTTGCTTCTCTGCATGTACTCCGGTTTGCACCCTGTTGAAGCTCTTTTGGATTTTTCTTATTTACAAAACTATGTATATTTTTTGTTGGCTCTTCATGAGACTCATTGCCTTTTACGATTTTCTATAAAAAATGATCTTCTTAAAGTTGTAGATTGCTGTTTATTCTTCCATCCTTGGTCCATGCAAGGTAATACGGGACATTGGGACGTATATCACCTAAGTATGCATCTCTAAAAGTTCCCAACATGGTTTATTCAATAAGGAATGATCTCACAAGGTTGGATCTTCCTGTTTAAATTAAACTACGTAAAAATGTTTTTACTTGTCACCCTGTTCAAACTGCGTAAAAATGTTTTTACTACTCTTATCACTCCTTCCGTTTTTGAGAGACGCAACTAGTTGTTTTCTGAAAGTCAACATTGTAGATCCATTATCATTTGAATTGAGTTTTTTTGGCATGGCAGTAAATGCAGTAGTTTTGACTATTAAGTTTCATACATTGTCAGTCTTGTACTCTTGTTATGTTCTTTCGAGGCTGGCTATTATTTGGGATCAAATATTTATGCATCAAGTGGCATACCATGTCCATTGAAGGTAAGCAAGGAACTAGTTATGTGCTAAGGCATAAACATTTTTTCATTAAAAGGAAGGCCGTAAACATAAGATTAGTGCGAATGTTGCTGCTAACTATAACATGTGTTTTGATTCATTCCAATATAGGAAGTGAATGCTTGGTAATAATGTATAACCTTGTTTCTAGATGATAGAATTTCCTGATCATTATCTTTGTTAGTAATTGATGCGTATCTACTTATTTTTCATTTCACGTTAGAATTGCAAGTTGGATTCATATGTTCGTTATTAATCTGTTACCCAATTATTTATTTTGCAGAAAGCAATTTGCAAGGACCCAACTGATTCAAAGGTTAGTATTGAACTACTCCTCTTCATGTATCATTCATTATTGTGTTAATTTTTTTAGAACTTTTTTTTTTTGAGTCTATAATCTATATTTTCTTTCTGAAGGCACTAGGGGAAGAAAAGGAGATAAAATATTGAATTTTATTTAATATATATCTATATTTATTTATTTTCTAAAAAATGGAGAGTTGTTTCAACAATGACATAATAGTCATATAAGCACTGTTGACTGGAAGTTGTTTTCTCAGCCGTCAATAATATGAATCTTATGATTCCAACGTTTATTGTAATCCTTTTCCTACATCCTATGTTTGAGTTGTTAGTTGGATGATATGTGGTTTGTACTCATTAATTGGGAGGGTCATGTCCTGTTGGAGTTCATGTTGCTGTAGTTGTGCATACTGAAAGGCTAGCATTGTGTTTCATTCTTCAGGGAAAACAAATTTTTTTGCAATGTGGTGTTTGTATTGGACATGAATGCCATTTTTCTTCTTCTTCTTCTTCTTCTTTTATCAAGGTGGTTGTGTTAAACACCATTTTGTTATGGATATTGACATGCCATTGTGTCCTTGATATGTGTTTCATGTTGCAGTATTTATCACATTCTAACATCTCACATACGTAGATGCCTGAACCTCAGGCCTAGGTTTAATTATAGACCAATTCATATGTGGTGGTGTAGTATGTTTGTTCCTTAGGATTGATTGACATTTGTCATAGATTGGATATATTGATGATTCTAGTTTCCTACAATCTATAATACACTATGCTGAATATTTTCTTTTCTTCTGCTTTTCTTATATATATGATGTAGGAAGTTCCACCGCTCGATGTACCAGAACTTTTGGCATTTTTAGTTAGGCAATCTGGGCCATTCTTGGATCAATTTGGTGTTAGAAGAGGTAAGCAATTCTCTTGAGTTTTGATTTTGATTTTATAATGAAGTGATCAATAATATTTTGAACTTTATATTGATAAAATAAAGGTATATATATATATATTTATATATAGAAATACACATAGTTTAGTTCCTATTAATGGGGTTCTAGGCACAGAGCTGACCTTTAATCATTATGTACAAAGTAGCTGCCTTGTATTCACACTCACTACTTCAAGGTTATTAGGCCTGAATTTAAAACCACTAAACCAATCGTCCCCTTTAAAGTACACCCACTTCAGTCCCAATTCATGGAATATATATATATATATATGTTTGTCACGATAATTTGTATTGAGGATGATTGATGTCGTTTCATATATGTCATGTGACAAAATCTTTGCTTCACAACTTTAGATGGCCCTTTAGATAAGCTTTACTACACCAATTGAAACTAGTTTGCAATTCTTAGGCAGAAGTAAAATTCAGGACTGCAGCCTTATGTAATACAGATGCCTTACAATTGAAATTATCAGAAATGTGCTACAAATTTAAACACCAGAACTACATTACAAAATGGTTTTTTTTCTTTATCAATGTATGATTGTCTGCTTTTTGCTATATTCTAGAACTATCTGATGCTTTAAGAAAATTAACGATGTGGATTTGGTATATAGAAACGTTCAGCGGAATAACTGACCTGTTGGTTCCCCTTATTTAGATGGTTGGGTTATGCGAGTTCACAGGTATTAGATAAGCAGGCAACTAGTATCAAAACTTGAAATTTTTTATCTAGAACTGTCTTTGAGGGTCCGTTTGGGGTTGCTAGACCTATTTGAAGGTGCTTATTTAGGTACGCTGACAAAATCAGCTGGGAATGTGTTAGGCAAAGGTTGTTTAAAAAGTGCTACAATTGGGTCACATATAGAATTATAACTTTTGCCAGGGGCCAAGTTTTAAAGTTAATATACTACAATGCAAGTATTTTATTTTTAATTTTTTTTGTTGATAAATTCTTTTTTTGTTGTTGATAAATTCAATGCAATGCAAGTATCAGTGGGCCCAAAACAACCAATAAGCTAAGAGGCATGATTGGATGTTTTTCTGAAAAAAGCTAACTTTTTGTTTAATTTGAAGTAGATCCACTTTAACCAAATGCCACAAATGGAGTTGTCTTGGTTCTAGTGTGGTTTGACTTGGAAAATTTTAAATTGTTCCAATTGACAATATGGAAGCAGCGTGTCATTTGGAGGTCTGAAGGGTTGTTCTTATATTAAGTATTCCACATGCTATTTGTAATATTTGGTTTATTTTCAAGGAATAGTTCTATGGTTTATAGCATATAATCTCTGTTACTTAATTATTGACAAAAATGTTAGGACAACTAACAAGCATACCAACTAGACAAAATATTTGGTGAATCCCATACCAAGTGGTGGGACCTATGTACAAGCGCTCTGTTGGTATTTTTTTTTTTAAGTGTTTCTCGCATTTTTGTATTATTGATAGTTCAGATGTTTCTTATACTCCAATGTACTGAACTCAGACTAATCATGGTTACTTGGGTTGAGGTTGGCAACATGGTTCCTCTTGCGTATGGTTGTTCTTAGAGTACACACACATACATACATATATATATATACATATATAATTTTTTCAATTTTAGAATAACTATGTCCTTTCTCATGGTCTCAATTCTCATTTTTTTTTTTTGTGTGTGTTTTTCTTCTGTCTTTGTGGCACCTATAACTTAGTTTCTGTTATTCCTTCTTGACAATATTTTATGCCTTCGTTGCTACTCTTAAACCATCCTGTGCTCCTTCACCTCATATTGTCTATGCTTCATGTTACTTGTAGCTCTAATGTAGCACCTCATATTGTCTATGCTTCGTGCTACTTGTAGCTTTAGAGAAATGTAGTCATTTCTTATTGTTGTGCCCCCCTCCTGTCTGTGTCTGTGTCTATATCCTCATTTTTACATTTGCTTTTTATTGTCATCCAACATTTTGTATGGTATAGCATATGCCATGCAGCAGTCTTATGGAGATTTTCCATAAATTCCTATCCAATTACATGACTGCTTTAGAAGCACTTCTCCTTATCATCCACTTGTTATAGCTTTAGGACCATAATGAGCTGGAGTTGGCACAGAGCCTGCTTGTTCAGCCTGGAACTGGGGTTAAGCGTTAAATAATTTAGGGTTGAGGCAAGATACGTGTGCTTGGCTTAATTAGATTTGGTTCAAATTAGAAAGTTATAATTGGTTCAATAAGGTGTGTTGGTGATGTACAAGAAAGCACTTAATTAATCTGAACATTATGGATTAGTTCTCTCTCTCTCTCTCTCTCCCTCCTTCCACCAGACAAAGTGAATCAAAAGCATAGCAAGCAAACCAAATTGTATGTGTGTTTTCGACAGCCTCCAAAATATCCGTCCATCATCAAGGTGAACTACCATTATATCACCATCCTATTATCTCCAATTAAACCACCATTAATAACATAATCAACGATAGGTCACTACTCACATTCATGTCTCTATTCTTTGCTACCTACACTGATAGAGGGCTCTTCCTTCTTTATACTAAATAAGTATGTATGTATCTCTCTACTTGCGTATATTGATAGAGGGCTCTTGCTTAAGTGTTAGAAAAGTGTGTTTTCCGACCTAGTTTTCAAATCGGGAGTCCCCGTGCCTATTCGTTAAGTTTTCACAACTCAAATTGGTCCCTCCTAAGATGTTCGGGGTGTTCCCCAGGCCTTCTCGTGATTGTTACACGAATCCGGCCCGCCGATACCTGTTTTCAAGCTTCAGTGTGAAAAAAGTACCTTTTCCGACCTAGTTTTCACATCGGAAGTCCCGCGCTAGATCCGTAAGTTACCAAAACTTACATTGGTTTCTCCCGAGGTGTTGGAGGTGTTCCACGGGCCTTTTCGGGACTGTTACAGGATTTTTTTGGCCCTCGATGGCCTATTTTCAAATTTGAGTGTTTAGGAAGTGCATTTTTTGACTTAGTTTCCAAACCGGGAGACCCATGCGAGTTTCGTAAGTTTTCACAACTCACGTTGGTCCTTCCCTAGGTGTTTTGAGGTGTTCCCTGGACCTTCTCTTGGCTGTCACCCGATTTTGGCCCCCCCGATGGACTATTTTCAAGCTTAGGTGCGAGAAAAGTGCCGTTTCAGACTTAGTTTCCAAACCGGGAGTCCCGTGCTAGTTCCGTAAGTTTTCACAACTTACATCAGTCCCCCCCGGGGTGTTTGACGTGTTCCCCGGGCCTTCTCATGACTGTTACACGATTTTGGCCCCCGACGGTTTATTTTCGAGCTTAAGTGTGAAAAAAGTGCATTTTTGATTTAATTCACAGGCCGAGAGTCCCGTGCTAGTTCCGTAAGTCTCCGCAACTTACCTCTTGGACCCTCCCGAGGTGTTTGGGGCATTTCTCGGTCCTTCTCGTGACTGTGACACGGTTTTGGCCCCCTCTCGGTGTCCTATTTCCAAGCCTAAGTGTGGAAAAAGTGTCTCTTTCCAACTTAGTTTTCAAACCGGGAGTCCCCGTGCTAGTTCCGTAAGCTTTCAACACTCGCGTCTGTCACTCCCGAGGTGTTTGAGGTTTTCCCGGCCCTTGTTGCGACTGTTATATGATTTTGGCCCCCCGATGGCCTACTTCTAAGCTTAAGTGTTAGAAAAGTGTGTTTTCTGACCTAGTTTTCAAATGGGGAGTCCTCGTGCCTGTTCGTTAAGTTTTCACGGCTCAAATTGGTCCCTACTAAGATGTTCGGGGTGTTCCCCGGGCCTTCTCGTGATTGTTACACGATTTCGGCCTGCCGAGGCCTGTTTTCAAGTTTCAGTGTGAAAAAAGTACCTTTTCCAACCTAGTTTTCAAACTGCTAGTTCCGCGTAAGTTTTCACAACTTACATTGGTTTCTCCCGAGGTGTTGGAGGTGCTCCACGGGTCTTGTCGGGACTGTTACAGGATTTTTTTGGCCATCGATGGCCTATTTTAAAACTTAAGTGTTTAGGAAGTGCATTTTTTGACTTAGTTTCCAAACCGGGAGTCCCATGCGAGTTCTGTAAGTTTCCACAGCTCACGTTGGTCCTTCCCTAGGTGTTTTGAGGTGTTCCCCGGACCTTCTCTTGGCTGTCACACGATTTTGGCCCCCCCGATGCACTATTTTCAAGCTTAGGTGCGAGAAAAGTGCCATTTCGGACTTAGTTTTCAAACTGGAAATCCCGCGCTCGTTTCCATAACTTACATTGGTTTCTCTCGAGGTGTTGGTGGTGTCCCACGGGCCTTCTCAAGACTGTTACAGGATTTTTTTGGGCCCCGATGGCCTATTTTCAAACTTAAGTGTTTAGGAAGTGCATTTTTTGACTTAGTTTGCAAACCGGGTGTCCCGTGCGAGTTTCGTTAGTTTCCACAACTCACGTTTGTCCCTCCCTAGGTGTTTTGAGGTGTTCCCCGGACCTTCTCTTGGCTGTCACCCGATTTTGGCCCCCCCGAAGCACTATTTTCAAGCTTAGGTGCGAGAAATGTGCCGTTTAGGACTTAGTTTCCAAACCGGGAGTCCCGTGCTAGTTCCGTAAGTTTTCACAACTTACATCGGTCCCTCCCGGGGTGTTTGACGTGTTCCCTGGGCCTTCTCGTGACTGTTACACGATTTTGGCCCCCGACGGCTTATTTTCGAGCTTAAGTGTGAAAAAAGTGCATTTTTTGATTTAGTTCTCAAGCCGTGAGTCCCGTGCTAGTTCCGTAAGCCTCCGCAACTTAGCTCTTGGACCCTCCCGAGGTGTTTTTGGCATTTCTCGGTCCTTCTTGCGACTGTGACACGTTTTTGGCCTCCTCCCCGGCGTCCTATTTCCAAGCCTAAGCGTGGAAAAAGTGTCTCTTTCCAACTTAGTTTTCAAACCTGGAGCCCCCGTGTTAGTTCCGTAAGCTTTCACAACTTGCGTCTGTCACTCCCGAGGTGCTTGAGGTGTTCCCGGCCCTTGTTGCGACTGTTACATGATTTTGGCCCCCCGATGTCCTATTTCCAAGCTTAATTGTTAGAAAAGTGTGTTTTCCGACGTAGTTTTCAAATCGGGAGTCCCCTTGCCTGTTCGTCATGTTTTCACGGCTTAAATTGGTCCCTCCTGAGATGTTCAGGGTGTTCCCCGGGCCTTCTCGTGATTGTTACGCGATCCGGCCCGCCGAGGCCTGTTTTCAAGCCTCAGTGTGAAAAAAGTACATTTTCTGACCTAGTTTTCAAACCGGAAGTCCCGCGCTAGTTTCCATAACTTACATTGGTTTCTCTCGAGGTGTTGGAGGTATTCCACGGGCCTTCTCAGGACTGTTACAGGATTTTTTTGGCCCCCGATGGCCTATTTTCAAACTTAAGTGTTTAGGAAGTGCATTTTTTGACTTAGTTTCCAAACCGGGTGTCCCGTGCGAGTTTCGTTAGTTTCCACAACTCACGTTTGTCCCTCCCTAGGTGTTTTGAGGTGTTCCCCGGACCTTCTCTTGGCTGTCACCCGATTTTGGCCCACCCGATGCACTATTTTCAAGCTTAGGTGCGAGAAATGTGCCGTTTAGGACTTAGTTTCCAAACCGGGAGTCCCGTGCTAGTTCCGTAAGTTTTCACAACTTACATCGGTCCCTCCCGGGGTGTTTGACGTGTTCCCTGGGCCTTCTCGTGACTGTTACACGATTTTGGCCCCAGACGGCTTATTTTCGAGCTTAAGTGTGAAAAAAGTGCATTTTTTGATTTAGTTCTCAAGCCAAGAGTCCCGTGCTAGTTACGTAAGCCTCCGCAACTTAGCACTTGGACCCTCCCGAGGTGTTTTTGGCATTTCTCGGTCCTTCTTGCGACTGTGACACGTTTTTGGCCTCCTCCCCGGGGTCCTATTTCCAAGCCTAAGCGTGGAAAAAGTGTCTCTTTCCAACTTATTTTCAAACCGAGAGTCCCCGTGCTAGTTCCGTCAGCTTTCACAAGTCGCGTCTGTCACTCTCGAGGTGTTTGAGGTGTTCACGGCCCTTGTTGCGACTGTTACATGATTTTGGCCCCCGATGGCCTACTTCCAAGCTTAATTGTTGGAAACGTGTGTTTTCCGACCTAGTTTTCAAATCGGGAGTCCCCGTGCCTGTTCGTTATGTTTTCACGGCTCAAATTGGTCCCTCCTCAGATGTTCGGGGTGTTCCCCGGGCCTTCTCGTGATTGTTACACGATTCCAGCCCGCCGAGGCCTGTTTTCAAGCTTCGGTGTGAAAAGAGTACCTTTTCCGACCTAGTTTTCAAACCGGAAGCCCCGCGCTAGTTTCCACAACTTACTTTGGTTTCTCTCGAGGTGTGTTGGAGGTGTTCCACGGGCCTTCTCGGGACTGGTACAGGATTTTTTTGGCGCCCGATTGCCTATTTTCAAACTTAAGTGTTTAGGAAGTGCATTTTTTGACTAAGTTTCCAAACCGGGAGTCCCATGCGAGTTTCGTTAGTTTCCACAGCCCACGTTTGTCCCTCCCTAGGTGTTTTGAGGTGTTCCCCGGACCTTCTCTTGGCTGTCACCCGATTTTGGCCCACCCGATGCACTATTTTCAAGCTTAGGTGCGAGAAAAGTGCCGTTTCGGAGTTAGTTTCCAAACCGGGAGTCCCGTGCTAGTTCCGTAAGTTTTCACAACTTACATCGGTCCCTCCCGGGGTGTGTGACGTGTTCCCCGGGCCTTCTCGTGACTGTTACACGATTTTGGCCCCCGACGGCTTATTTTCGAGCTTAAGTGTGAAAAAAGTGCATTTTGTTATTTAGTTCTCAAGCCGAGAGTCCCGTGCTAGTTCCGTAAGTCTCCGCAGCTTACCTCTTGGACCCTCCCGAGGTGTTTTGGGCATTTCTCGGTCCTTCTCGCGACTGTGACACGTTTTTGGCCTCCCCCCCGGTGTCCTATTTCCAAGCCTAAGCGTGGAAAAACAGTCCCTTTCCAACTTAGTTTTCAAACCGGGAGTCCCCGTGCTAGTTCCGTAAGCTTTCACAACTCGCGTCTGTCACTCCCGAGGTGTTTGAGGTGCTCCCGGCCCTTGTTGCGACTGTTACATGATTTTAGGCCCCCGATGGCCTACTTCCAAGCTTAAGTGTTAGAAAAGTGTGTTTTCCGACCTAGTTTTCAAATCGGGAGTCCCCGTGCCTGTTCGTTATGTTTTCACGGCTCAAGTTGGTCCCTCCTGAGCTGTTCGGGGTGTTCCCCGGGGCTTCTCGTGATTGTTACACGATTCCGGCCCGCCGAGGCCTGTTTTCAAGCTTCAGTGTGAAAAAAGTACATTTTCCGACCTAGTTTTCAAACCAGAAGTCCCGCGCTAGTTTCCACAACCTACGTTGTTTTCTCTCGATGTGTTGGAGGTGATCTCTACGGGCCTTCTCGGGACTGTTGTAGGATTTTTTTGGGCCCCGATTGCCTATTTTCAAACTTAAGTGTTTAGGAAGTGCATTTTTTGACTTAGTTTCCAAACCGTGAGTCCCATGCGAGTTCCGTAAGTTTTCACAGCTCACGTTGGTCCGGCCCTAGGTGTTTTGAGGTGTTCCCCGGACCTTCTCTTGGCTGTCACCCGATGGACTATTTTCAAGCTTAGATGCGAGAAAAGTGCCGTTTCGGACTTAGTTTCCAAACCGGGAGTCCCGTGCTAGTTCCGTAAGTTTTCACAACTTGCATCGGTCCCTCCCGGGGTGTTTGACGTGTTCCCTGGGCCTTCTCGTGAGTGTTACACGATTTTGGCCCCCGACGGCTTATTTTCGAGCTTAAGTGTGAAAAAAGTGCATTTTTTGATTTAGTTCTCAAGCCGAGTGTCCCGTGCTAGTTTGGTAAGTCTCCGCAACTTACCTCTTGGACCCTCCCGAGGTGTTTGGGGCATTTCTGGGTCCTCCTCGCGACTGTGACACGGTTTTGGCCCCCCCTGCGTCCTACTTCTAAGCTTAAGTGTTCGAAAAGTGTGTTTTCCGACCTAGTTTTCAAATCGGGAGTCCCCGTGCCTGTTCGTTATGTTTTCACGGCTTAAATTGGTCCCTCCTGAGATGTTCGGGGTGTTCCCCGGGCCTTCTCGTGATTGTTACACGATTCCGGCCCGCCGAGGCCTGTTTTCAACCTTCAGTGTGAAAAAAGTTCATTTTCTGACCTAGTTTTCAAACCGGAAGTCCCGCGCTCGTTTCCATAACTTACATCGGTTTCTCTCGAGGTGTTGGTGGTGTCCCACGGGCCTTGTCAAGACTGTTACAGGAATTTTTTTGGGCCCCGATGGCCTATTTTCAAACTTAAGTGTTTAGGAAGTGCATTTTTTGACTTAGTTTCCAAACCGGGTGTCCCGTGCGAGTTTCGTTAGTTTCCACAACTCACGTTTGTCCCTCCCTAGGTGTTTTGAGGTGTTCCCCGGACCTTCTCTTGGCTGTCACCCGATTTTGGCCCCCCCGATGCACTATTTTCAAGCTTAGGTGCGAGAAATGTGCCGTTTAGGACTTAGTTTCCAAACCGGGAGTCCCGTGCTAGTTCCGTAAGTTTTCACAACTTACATCGGTCCCTCCCGGGGTGTTTGACGTGTTCCCTGGGCCTTCTCGTGACTGTTACACGATTTTGGCCCCCGACGGCTTATTTTCGAGCTTAAGTGTGAAAAAAGTGCATTTTTTGATTTAGTTCTCAAGCCGAGAGTCCCGTGCTAGTTACGTAAGCCTCCGCAACTTAGCTCTTGGACCCTCCCGAGGTGTTTTTGGCATTTCTCGGTCCTTCTTGCGACTGTGACACGTTTTTGGCCTCCTCCCCGGCGTCCTATTTCCAAGCCTAAGCGTGGAAAAAGTGTCTCTTTCCAACTTAGTTTTCAAACCGGGAGCCCCCGTGTTAGTTCCGTAAGCTTTCACAACTTGCGTCTGTCACTCCCGAGGTGTTTGAGGTGTTCCCGGCCCTTGTTGCGACTGTTACATGATTTTGGCCCCCCGATGGCCTACTTCCAAGCTTAATTGTTAGAAAAGTGTGTTTTCCGACGTAGTTTTCAAATCGGGAGTCCCCGTGCCTGTTCGTCATGTTTTCACGGCTTAACTTGGTCCCTCCTGAGATGTTCAGGGTGTTCCCCGGGCCTTCTCGTGATTGTTACGCGATTCCGGCCCGCCGAGGCCTGTTTTCAAGCCTCAGTGTGAAAAAAGTACATTTTCTGACCTAGTTTTCAAATCGGAAGTCCCGCGCTAGTTTCCATAACTTACATTGGTTTCTCTCGAGGTGTTGGAGGTATTCCACGGGCCTTCTCAGGACGGTTACAGGATTTTTTTAGCCCCCGATGGCCTATTTTCAAACTTAAGTGTTTAGGAAGTGCATTTTTTGACTTAGCTTCCAAACCGGGTGTCCCGTGCGAGTTTCGTTAGTTTCCACAACTCACGTTTGTCCCTCCCTAGGTGTTTTGAGGTGTTCCCGGGACCTTCTCTTGGCTGTCACCCGATTTTGGCCCCCCCGATGCACTATTTTCAAGCTTAGGTGCGAGAAATGTGCCGTTTAGGACTTAGTTTCCAAACCGGGAGTCCCGTGCTAGTTCCGTAAGTTTTCACAACTTACATCGGTCCCTCCCGAGGTGTTTGACGTGTTCCCCGGGCCTTCTCGTGACTGTTACACGATTTTGGCCCCCGACGGCTTATTTTCGAGCTTAAGTGTGAAAAAAGTGCATTTTTTGATTTAGTTCTCAAGCCGAGAGTCCCGTGCTAGTTCCGTAAGTCTCCGCAGCTTACCTCTTGGACCCTCCCGAGGTGTTTTTGGCATTTCTCGGTCCTTCTTGCAACTGTGACACGTTTTTGGCCTCCTCCCCGGGGTCCTATTTCCAAGCCTAAGCGTGGAAAAAGTCCCTTTCCAACTTATTTTTCAAACCGAGAGTCCCCGTGCTAGTTCCGTCAGCTTTCACAAGTCGCGTCTGTCACTCTCGAGGTGTTTGAGGTGTTCCCGGCCCTTGTTGCGACTGTTACATGATTTTGGCCCCCGATGGCCTACTTCCAAGCTTAATTGTTGGAAACGTGTGTTTTCCGACCTAGTTTTCAAATCGGGAGTCCCCGTGCCTGTTCGTTATGTTTTCACGGCTCAAATTGGTCCCTCCTCAGATGTTCGGGGTGTTCCCCGGGCCTTCTCGTGATTGTTACACGATTCCAGCACGCCGAGGCCTGTTTTCAAGCTTCGGTGTGAAAAGAGTACCTTTTCCGACCTAGTTTTCAAACCGGAAGCCCCGCGCTAGTTTCCACAACTTACTTTGGTTTCTCTCGAGGTGTGTTGGAGGTGTTCCACGGGCCTTCTCGGGACTGGTACAGGATTTTTTTGGCGCCCGATTGCCTATTTTCAAACTTAAGTGTTTAGGAAGTGCATTTTTTGACTAAGTTTCCAAACCGGGAGTCCCATGCGAGTTTCGTTAGTTTCCACAGCCCACGTTTGTCCCTCCCTAGGTGTTTTGAGGTGTTCCCCGGACCTTCTCTTGGCTGTCACCCGATTTTGGCCCACCCGATGCACTATTTTCAAGCTTAGGTGCGAGAAAAGTGCCGTTTCGGAGTTAGTTTCCAAACCGGGAGTCCCGTGCTAGGGGACAATACACAGACAAATTATTGGGTTGGATCGGTTTGAAATACAAGGCTTAGTTTAGTTTGATAAAAATAAAATAAAATAAATAATAATAATTAACTATCCTAATATCATATGTATGCATTGTAATGTTTGGACCACAAAACTCTTAAGCAATAAAAGTATGTAAATAAAATGAAAAATGTCAATAAAAAACACATAATAAGAAGAAAATATAAAAATCGATAATCATCAAAAGATAGAATGAACCTTATGCATTGTAAAGTTTTTGGCAATGGTAAAGTTTATTCGATCGAAACCGGATACCGGTCAATAAGAACTTTTAGAAAGTTGTTGCAAAGACTTAGGTGCTATGAAGTATTGACCCTTCAAAATAAGTGTTGCAGTCATGTCGGATAAGAATGCAATTGTCGTCAATTTTGTTGGTGAAAAGGCAAAAGTTAAATAAGTTATAGTTATCAAATGGACTTAATTTTTTGTGTAGATGAAATACACAAAGTGCTTAATAAAATGAACGATTCAGATTATCTAAACGGGGCATGTGGTAGGCCTCATGGGCCAAAACAATGCTCTCTAATCCAAATTTTAAATTGGAACAGATCTTCCTCTTAATTCGATTCCCTATGCCCTATGAAACCTCTGAAATTAGAGAGAGAGAAAAAAAAAAAAAACACAATCACTAATGTAGTTATTTTATATGAGGGAATTCTCTCCGGGCCACTCTTAAATTAGAGAAAGAAACAAAAAACCCGATCACTAACGTAGTTATTTTATATGAGGAAATTCTTTTCAGTCCATAATTTGAATTGAAGAGCGCTGTTTAGTCTTGTGATATCTATCATAGATATCGTTTTGATAATTCGAACTATTAAGTATGTTGGACATTTCATTTTTTTCTTTCGTGAACATAGAAAAATTATATCGATTCAATAATCATAAACTATTTAATTTGCATTTGTCACAAAAAAAAGGGACAATTGTAATCTATTCAATTTAAATTAATTTTACAAACCTGTATCTCAACTCTCTGAAAGCGAGCTATGCTCCATTCTCATGCTTCAATGCATAATATTATAGTACATAATATTTTAATTATTAAAGTATTTGTAATAAGTGAAATATTATTATATATTTTTATGTATGTTGGAACGTTAGATTGGATGACTTTTTAATACAATTTTTATTTCATAAAAATTAGTTCGCTCACATTTAAAAAATATATATATAATAATAATAATTGGAATTCAAAATTATATTATACTATTAATTTTAGATTTGACTTAAATTGATTACATCAGCTCAACACAAATTGCTTATAAAGTGATAAAATTTTGGTCCAGTCCGACCTGGCCAATGCTCAACTCCTACCTCGACCAGTTGGAGAAGTTATAAATAGGAATGACAACGAGACAAGAAGGGTGAGTTTTACACTCTCTGTTCCCAATCTCCAATTATTATTATTTTTTTCCATTTCCATTCTTCATCCCTAATGAAGACCATTTTTATTCCATCGTCTCGCCTCTAATGGGGTTCGGTTTTTCCCGCCCCACAAATCCCTGACCCATTTTCGTGACCAGAAATGTTACATTCATCTAATTTGGTGCCGTTTGAATTGCATGAATTTGTTCACACTAGTCATCTAGATGACAGGATGACAACTGCGGTAGACGAAGGTGAAACCAATCGCCCAGCTGGCACAAATTCAAACGATTCGAGTGACAACAAATTCGATAAATAAATCATTTCACTTTTGTGATTTATTCAAAGTTACGTTGCTTCAGTTTATATCCCAATAACGAACAAAAAGATACAAAAGAAAAAAAAAAATTAATAAGAGCAGAAAGTGAATGAAAGGGACTTCATCAAAGATTAAAAATATACAGTTTTTATTATTTATTTATTTTTTATCTTACTTATTTATTTTTGCTTTCAATATTTTCAACTTTCTTTTATTTTTAAATTATTTTAACTGAAAAAGTAATTTTTTTATATATAAATTTAAAAAAATGTTAAAGAGAAAAAAGGTGTAAGGCCTTAATTATAAATTAGATTACGCAAACTTGATTATGAAGTTGAAAGGCTTTAATAAAATAATTTTAAATTTACATTAAAAATTTTGAACATCGCATTGAAATAGAATGAGAGGGTTTAAATAAAAAAATTAATAGTGCGATGATTAGTTGCCAAATTTAATGGACAGAAATGAAGGGCGAACAGATGTGGTGCCTGTTAGCAATGGGTAGTCAAACTTATTTGTCGAATTTAGTAGTTGGACGATGTCGAAGAATATGAGATGACCTGAAGAATACCAATTGATAATTGAAAATCACAACGACAATCACCCATTTGCTAGAGAGTTGTCGGAGTTTGGTCGAAACTCGCCATTCATTGATAGTTGTGGTGAGTGGTGGTTAAAAGTGATGAGTGAGATGAGAAAATAAAAAATTATTTAAAAAAAAATTGAAAACAACTTATATATATACAAAAATATAAAGATAAAACTAATACCTATATTATAAGACATAACATCTTTTGAAAATATGTTAAAATGTATTTATTTAAACAATTTTATTTGAATGACTGAAATAATTTTTAATCAATATCTTTTTTAATCAATATCTACGGTTTGACATTAATTTTTTTCCTCCCCCCAAACACTCTCTACTCTTTCTCCCACGTCTGCTCTCTCTCCCACGTCTGCCAAACGTCTCTTAACGTCTCTTAACTCTCTCTCCACGTATTCTCTCAATGTGTTCTAGTTGAGAGAGAGATGAGATGGGTGTGTTCAGACTCTCTCTCTCTGAAAATCATCCTTATGCCTACATTCATAAGTCCTTCACCGTTTTCTCTCTCTAATCTCTCTCTCATGGCGTCGACTCTCCGCCAGCATTCCCTTCTCCATCCCCTCGCTCCGATCCAAACCCCCACAAATTCGCCTTCCAAAACCCTAAAATCTCCTCCCGATTGAGACAATCAAACTCCTACTCTCTCTCATCAAGCCCTCACTCTCTCTCTAGGGTTTCCGATTCTGCACTCTGTCCGTGTTCACCGCTCGATGGTCCCGTTGTTTCGGTGCCGAACAGACAATCTTCTGCAGGCTCTTCGCTACGCTGCTCAATTCGGCTCCCTTCGCTACCGACGGTGCTCTCGCAAGGTAAGATCGATTGAGTCTTTTCACCCCTTCTCTCTCTGTTTTTGTTTTTGACTGATTTGGCTAAACCCCACTGTCGTCCTCAAGAAGAGAGGTATTTTACCCCAATTTCGGGCTTCCTGCAGTACGTTTTGTTGATTGGTGTGATGTGGGTTTGATATTTTTTCCCTTTTCTCCCTGTTCTTCTCCTTTATTTCATGAATACATACATTTTTAGAGTTGTTTATTTGTTATTTTTTCCCCCTCTCTCTGTTCTTCTTCTTCATTTCATTAATACATATGTAATTTGGGGTTTGATTTCCTGTTTTTATTAGAATTCCGTGGCCAATACAGACTTACAGGTTAAATGGAGGATTTTCTTATAATTGTTGCCAGGGACATAGAAGCTTGTTCATTTTTATTGTCATCATGATCATCATCATTTTATTTAATATTTTTTTGGTACCACTAAGAACATCCTTAAATTTATATTTCTTTAACAAAAATCTTGTAAACAAAAAATATTGATGAGTTAGCAACCTACACATTTAATTAAGTTAGCAGTTTGTAAAAGTTTCATTATATCAATTAATTATTATTAGTATAGGTTGTATTTATTTAAAGTTTAATATTATGATTATAATTTATTGAATTTTTTTAATTAAAAAAAATGTTGGGTTGGGTTGGGTTAGGTTAGGTTTGGTCAATTTGAATTTGGATTGGAACAGACGTAAGTGTCCTCACGTCCACAGACGTAACTAGTAGTCTTCTTCTTCAGTCCAATCCAAGTCGTTGTTAGTTCAGTTGGTGATAATCTGTGTCTGTCTGTAAATTTCAATGGCGGACTGGGGGCCTGTGCTAGTAGCAGTGGTGTTGTTCGTGGTGTTTACACCGGGGTTGCTGTTCCAGATACCTGGTAAGAACCACCTTGTCGAATTTGGGAGCCTCAACACCAATGGCAAGTCCATCGCTATTCACACTCTCCTCTTCTTCGTCCTCTACTCCATCCTCATCGTCCTCCTCCATCTCCACATCTACACTGCCACCTGATTCTTCTCTCCAATCCATTTCAACAAAACAAAACAGATCTTTGATGTTACTCAACAAGATCTCTATGTCATCTTTGTGTATTTTGTATCTTTTCTTCTTCTTCTTCAATATTTCTGTTTTTATTTTTATTTTTTAAGTATGTGAAATCAAAGCATAAAAACAGAAATTTCTTACATAAGCAGATGTGTGTATTAATTAATCTGTTTGTAATTAAATGTATCTGCTGCTTGTAAATGTTAATGTAATGTATTGGTTTTTTCTCTTTGAATCAATTAATTTGATTACTATCATATACATACATAGGGATTCATGTTACTGTTTTCTATACATGAATTCAGAGCCTGATCATTTGAATGGACAAAGAGTAAAAATCGCTTCTTTTTTTTTTTTTTTTTTTTTTTTTTTCTTTTTTATAAATAAAATTTTTTCCTTGACAAAAAAAAAAAATTACCCAAGAGCTGACTTTCCCAGTCATTTGCACCCTAAAAGTTATTCATCTCAGTGGACCATACGTGAAACTTTAAATACAACCTCTTCCCAGTCATTTGCACCCTAAAAACATGATGTGCCGCATTTATATCCCTGCATTGATAGTCAAATGCCCATCACTATGGTTCATAATTGCAAGAGTGTCATTGTCACATTATTTTTGTCTTAAATTCTGTACGAAAATTGTGTGAGAATATCATTTTCCTATTAATACAACCTTTTCTGAGTTACTGTCTAATTTGAACTACTCTCTAAAATGGCAGGGAGTGGGTGGAATTATTGATTTGGCCCCAGGTTACTTCCCTGCCGTGTACAACAGTATTAAGAAAGCAGGAGGGCTTTGTATTGCTGAGGTTTGCTCACACTGGGAGCCATTTTTGGGGATTTGAGACCCAAGGCATTGTGCCTGACATAGTGACAATGGCAAAGGTAAATCTATATAATATGGTAGGATGATTTTAAAAAATGTCCAAAATGATTTTTAATGGTCTAAATTAATTCTAAGTGTATATCAATGGTTAAGATCAATCCTTTCAAATGTACCAAACACTTGATTCCCGCCCAAATACTCTTCGCTCTCTCTCTCAAACACTTAATATGGCAGGATTATTTTTTTGGCCTTTATAGATTTGGCCTCTTCTTCTTGGGGTAGCAAAGTGTGTTTTGAGGGGAGAGAGAGAGAGTGAGTGTGTGTTTTAAAATTTGAAATTTGAAAAAGTGAGATGAGCGAGAAAGGATGGATGGGTGGGTGGGGGTGAAGAGTTTTTTTTGTTTTTTGTTTTTTTGGGCTGTTGTGGCTCTTGGACACAAAGTGTGTTTTGTTGTCCGTTGCGGCCACCGCCACCGTTGCCTCACTCTCTTGGGAACAAATTATGTTTTTGTTTTTGTTAGTATTTATTTTATACAAAATATAAAAAAATAATTAAAATGTATTATTTACTATAATTTGAGTTCAAATACTTAAAATACATAAATCATGCAAAATTATAAAATTTTATTTTAAATTTGTAAAAATTATTTTAAAAATTTTTTAGTGTAAATTTTATAACATTACTCTAAATTTTATAATTTTTAAGTGTATTCAGATTGAATGGATCTGAAAAAGTAAAAAATGTTGATAAAAATATTTAAAAAGTTTACTAAATGTAATAAAATACAGATTGAAAATTTTAAAAATTATTTTTGAAAGCTGTAAACCAAATAAGTTTTGAATTTCAAATTTGTAAAAATTATTTTCAAAATATACAACCAAACTCTAATTATAAAATTATTTGAAAATCTAAACCAAACGGACCATCTATTTATATTTTGACCTCAAAAATTTTTTTTGCGCAACAAATTAGATAAATTATATTTTAATCCATAAGATGAATATTTCTTTATATTTTTTTAGTATTTTTATCAAAAAAAAGTTACAGATTTTACAAATTTTAGCATGATACATATAAATTATAACTGTATTTTGATCTCAACAATATTTATACCGTGCCTTTAGGTACGGGCATACACTAGTATATATATATATTATTAATTTCAGCTCCATATCAACATTTTAAGGTAGCTTGGTTGGTTGAAGCTTGCTTCCACTTACCCCCAAGGTAACGTGTTAAAAATTAGGGTTTCACAACTTTCACTCTCTTTTCCCTCCTTTGTTTCTAGACCCCTCTCTCTCGCTAATCTTCCACCGCTTCAAAATTAGGATTTCATAACGGTCTCCTCTCTCTTTTCACTCCTTAGTTTATTGACGTCTCTCTCTCTCTCTATTATCTTTCATCGCTGCTCTCTCTCTCCGTAAACCTAAACCCTTTCGATCTCTCTAGCTTCTATCCATCTGAGAAACCCAAAACCTTTGAAATTGACTCATTCAAATCGTCTTTCAGATGGAGAACATGAAGACGAAGCACAAAAAAATCCTTAGACGAATCAGCAGAAACCCCCTAAACCACACTCAAACCCTAAGACGAAGTAGAAGAAGAAGTGTGAGATCGTCTGAAATCCATCATGCATCTTGAAATCTATATATTTATTTTTCTGAAATCGTCTTTCTGATGATGGAGAATTGCTTAAATTTTGCTTCAAATTTCTTGAGATTAATTGAAATTTGTATAAAATTGCTTGATTATTCTTGTGATTATTTTTGTTTATGTGATTTCAATATGATCAGGTGAACAAGCTTCATGAAGTGTGTTGAAGATTTCAGAGCTAGGGTTTATCTGCAACTTAACAAGATTTTTCAATGCTCAGTGGCTTCGATTTCTCAATCTCAAACCTCTAGTGGTCTTCTTTTATTGGTATTGATTTCTCTATCCATTGATTGCTTTATGACCACACACCCTCATCAAACTCTTAATCACCACTGTCACTATCTCTCCTCTCTCTCTTGATGTGTATTTTGCTATAGCATTGCATGATGTCAATATTTTCACTTTGACTCTATTCTTGATGCATGTCACAATATTTTCACTCTGTATAGTAATTTTGAAATTCATGTTCTGCTTTAGCTTTAATATGTGTTTCAGCTTTAATATGTGCATTGGTTTCCCTATTTACAGTGAAAACTTCTACTCTATTTATAGACCAAATTTTCTCTTCTGAGGTAAAAAAGTTATTTTAGTAGAATTGGGACAAGTTTTGTTTTGGTATTACTCTGAGGCTTCTATTGGAAAAGCTTGAAAATCAAAGCATTCAATGTATATTGTGTCATGGCAGGGTGCAACTTGCCTACATCTTTGCTTGTGGATGTACAAATAATTTTCCATCACTACCGCTATAGATTTTAGTTATAAAAATGCAGTTCCCATTAAATAATGTTGTTGCTTCTCTCTCTTTTTTTTTTTTTTTTTTTTTTTTTTTTTTTTGGGTGACTCCTATATGCATGTCCCCACTTTTCCATTGTTAAAAAATGTGTATTGTTTTTGTCTCATCTTATTTAATTTTGCTTTTACTTCACGTTCAGAGTTCTACATACATTGCAATTCCTGTTAGTGTAGTCCATGTAATTTGGAGATGCTGATGGAGATTGTGGGCGAGGCAACCGCCGAGATTTTCAGTTATTTAGAAGTTTAATTTTATAAAAAATAGCCTTCAACCAAACAAGAAACAAACAAAACTTGGAAAAAATAACCATGAATTGATTGCAGGTGTTATTAACTTGTAGTTACTATTTATTTGGAATGTTGAAGTATTTTTAGTGCTTGATATATATGCCTCTCTCCTAGTTCTTCCCCTCATCATTATGCTTACATATGTGATGATGTAGCCATTGTTCTTCTATTCTATAGTTTTACTCATGAAATTCGTCTATTTTTTCTTTATTTTGGAGAGGTGGTTCTACATGATGTTGATCCTAGTATGAGGACCTTCATTCATTCATGTTTGAGTCGGTAAAGATGATTCTATTTTTATTGTTTTTGTTAAGTAGGAAAGCCAATTTGTAGACATAAGTCGTAACTCAAAAATAAAATACTACTCATGCCAATTAGTTTCTCAATTTTCTCGACACCAGGCTCTAAGGATTCTTTTAGATCCTCCTTTTTGAAATTAAACATATGTGTTTAGTTGTCAAAATCTACATTAAGCTCAATTAGATTTAGTACGAAATTACTATACCATATTTTGTTCCAACAAGGTCGGGAAGGTGCTTAATAACTTTAAACATACAAAATAAGATGTGGCATCACATAAGGAACAAAATTTATTTCTGAAGTAGCATTGGCAGGACGAAAATAAAATATAACTACAATTATGAATACCAATATATGAAGGGTCTTGTTAACAAGTGTCTCGAGGACACAAAAGTAGACAAAAAAATAAATTTGAAATCACAAGACACTTTTTATTAAATTCAATGCAGTTTTTATTGAAATTAATGCACTTCTTTTAACTGTTTGACCTATTTTCAAGACACTTCTTTATTTCAATCCTAATATCCAACACTTTTAGCATTTGTCATATGCAAATATCTTGAGGACACCACAATTACACGAATTATAACTAAGACCATTCTAATAAAATAAATTACATATATCTATTAAGAACAGAACAAAAAGATGACATGAGGAATTTTAGCAATAATGGAGAAAACTACATTTCAGGAGCTTTAGCAATAATGGAGAAAACTACAAATGCAAGATTGATGTTACAGGAGGATAAGTTACCAAAAAATTTGATATCCATGTTTCATATTTCTTTTTTTCTACTTCTAAATCTCAAAATTTAGTCAAATAAAGAAACTAAATCCTAAGCAAAGAATCATGCCAATCTCAAATCATACCTGAGGAAGTAATGTAGGGAAATTAGTTAGAAGTTTTCTCGTGCTAAGATTTCGAAATTTCAGTGTAGCTTCTACAACATGGTCTAAAAATTCACTTAGTAGTTTATTGGTGGTAGTTGCTACATAATTAATGTCTGTTGGGCTATATATAATAAATCCATGCGTTTTTTGGGCGATTAATGTAGACCCTTTTTTATTCAATGGCAACTGAGCAGCGAGTAGTAACACAAGTGATGAAGACTAAAGAATTCCTCAACTGAGCTGTGAGTCAACAACCAGGTAATCTGAGTTATCACTCAAGAATTCCTTCACTTATGTTGCTGCCATTGCTTGGAAATGGAGACTAAATTGGGCCCTAGTTTTTTTTAGTTTTTATTTTTTTCATTTATCCTTTTTGATGTGATGCAGAGCGTGATTCTTGGGAAGCTAACATGGGCATGGAGATAGAAGGTGATGGGGGTGCTTGCATATCTTCAACCTGATCTGGAAGCAGATCTCGTCTTGCCTTCGGCACCAGCTAGCAGAGTCGACAACCATGTAATTTCTAATCTCAGTTATCACTGAAGAATAAATTCACTTACATTGCTAGAATTCCTTGGAAATGGATGTTGTATTTCATGAGTAACTGATGAAAATAATTCTATTGACACCGCTTTTACAGGTTCCAACTAGTATGGTGTTAGAATTGTATGATGCATGATTCGATTCATACAATTTAATATGAGTTTCAACCAAAATTATTTGAATTGTGTTGTTTGAAAATTGGGTGTGCTGTTGAATTGAGAATTGAGTAGTTCATAGGTTTTTGTTTACATAATGTATTGAAATAACGCCTTTTTCAACTACTCTATGATGAAACAAAAATAGGGCAATTGGTTATACTGATATACGTGGTGTTATATATATATATATGTAATATATAATTTATTTATATTGATCCTGTGAAGTATTTGATTGCGATTGCTATAGTGTTCTAACATATGTGTGAGGTTTGGAAATTCCTTTCCAATAATTTGGGCTATATTTCAAGATAAGCATCCGGTGGATCTTGTATGAGAAGGGAAAAAGAAATGGAAGGAAAAGTGGAAAAAAAAAACTTTGTTAATAGTTTCATATGGAAAAAAACATGCAAAGAGTGAACTGCTAATACATGTATTATCTTATGCAATTTTATCTCTTCTTTTGTAGAGATTTTGTTGGAATTTTGTGTTTCATTTGTTGTGGCGTGTTGTAGAAACTAAAAACACCCTTTTCGTAGTTTTTAGATAATTAGCGATCGACGATTCCAACTTCCTTTACTCCATTCAAAAAGTTGTTCAAAATTATTGATTAAAATTTCCAATGATCCGGTTTGTGCATGTTATTCAAAATAATGTTACTTTTAGGAGTTGATAGTTTTTCGTTTGTATTTTTTTTCCTTTCTGTTTTTGGCGCTAACCCCTTGCAGGCAATGGCACATATAGACATGGTTAATCATTTAAGGTAATCTCCTTAACTTTTTGATTTTATTTTTTACATTCAGGACAATGCATTGTTTAGTTTGGGGGGAGAACATACTTATTTTGAGAAGAATTTATATATTTGCTTGCAGCTATGAGTTAGTTATTTTGTTAAAAAAAAATAAAAATTTAGTGCTCATGGTATTCTTTTGTTCTATACGTTGAGTGATTGGGTATACTTGTGGTATTTAATTGCTTTAACTCAAGAATTGTTTTGAAGTTTGATATGCTAGCTACTTTGTTAAAGTATTACGTGTGTTCATATTTGGAAATCATTGCACTGCACTTCAGCCACATGAATATGATTTTTAGTTGATAAGTGGGTATGACTTGAAAATCTTGAGGAATGATAGTGGAGACTTTTAACCCTGTGAGTTTTGTGCCAATCATTTATTGGAGGGTCATTATACATCTACTCTTAATTTTTCTTTGGAAGCGCATTAATTTGTTGATTAGTGTCATTATTTTTTCATTTTTGGTTGAATGCTGAGAACAAATCAATTTGTTATCACACTTTTTACTCCCTCGAGGATGATGCATCGTTTAGGTTGGGGGGAGAAAATACTTATTTTGGGAAGAATTTATATGTTTGCTTGCTACAATGAGTTTGTTGTTTTGTTTAAAAATAGAAAAAAAGGTGTGCATGGTAATGTATTGTTCTATGCATTGAGTGATTCAGCATACTTGTAGTATTTTATTGCTTTAACTTGAGAAATTGTGTTGAAGTTTGGTATGCTAGCTACTTTGTTAAAGTATTTCATGTGTTCGTATTTGGAAATAATTGCACTGCACTTTAGCCACATGAATATGATTTTTAGTTGATAAGTGGATATGACTTGAAAATCTTGAAGAATGATAGTGGAGACTTTTAACCCTGTGAGTTTTGTGCCAATCATTTATTGGAGGGTTACTATACATCTACTCTTAATTTTCTTTGGAAGGACATTAATTTGTTGTTTAGTCTCATTATTTCTTCATTTTGGTTGAATGCTGAGAATAAATCAATTTGTCATGACACTTCTATTCCCTTGAGATCATGAAAGTTGAAGGACCATACTAATTCTTGAGAGATGATTTTAGGCCATCTTTGTTTCTTTGAGCCTTTAATTTATTTTTCTTTCTTTTATTATTACTTCATGAACCATTAGAAATCAATTTGAGCCTTTATGTTAGCCTTTCTTTGTTTAACCCCACAACCCATACTTTCTTTTTACTTTATTAGATATGTTGGGATTATTTGAGTTTGACAATGGCAAATTTGTTTGAAAAAAAAAAAAAGAAAAAAAAAGGGAGAAAAGCTGAAAAAAATAAGAAGAAATAAATTGTGTTCAACTAAGGGAAAAAAAAAAACAAAAAGAAAAAAAAAAAGCAGGAGGAAGTTGAAAAAAACAAAAAGAAAAGTAATAGAAAGAGCAAGGCATTTGGAATAATGCTCTAATTGTGTTTATTTTTGTGCCAATTGTCTCTCAGACGTCCTTTTTTTTATTCACCTTTGGCTTTTTATTATTTTTTCGTAATTCCTCAACCCAAGCATTACAACCAAGTAAAAGTCCTATTTGATCTTGAGTGTGGTATAGTTTACAAGTGGACATGATGGATTGGGGTGATGGTGTGGTAATTTTAATTCTCAGTATTTGATATTCCATTCATGAGACTATTTATTTATTCTTTCATTATAGCATTTTTCCAAAAAATTAGTATGCGGGATATTTTGCCTTTGATTTACGTTATTCTACTCGCATATATTGAGAGTAATTTTTACACCATATTCTGAGTGATTTATTTGTTGAGTGCAATAATTGGTGAGATTTGAGTCGAAGCATGTTTCAGAAAGAGATTTGGGTTATATATTACTTTAAGGCTAAGGTTGTATATGTGTTGGCTAAACTTTTTCACACACGCCAAATTCTGAATGTCATGAGATATCTTTACTTGCTGCTAGTGTCTTGAACTTTGATTGGTTGTCTTGTTAAGGTTGTGAAATTCATGACTTGTTCTTGAACTTTAGCATGAGAACGAAAGAAATCCTTCGAGTAAAGAAAATTTTTGACGTTGGTGGGTAACATTTCTAGAAATTTTATTTCTCAATATTTGATATTCCATTCATGAGACTATTTATTTATTCTTTCATATTAGCGTTTTTCAAAAAAATTAGTATGCGGGATATTTTGCCTTTGATTTACATTGTTCTACTCGCATATATTGAGAGCAATTTTTGCACCATATTCCGAGTGATTTATTTGTTGAGTGCAATAACTGGTGAGATTTGAGTCGAAGCATGTTTCAGAAAGAGATTTGGGTTATATTTCACTTTAAGGCTAAGGTTGTGTCTGTGTTGGTTGAACTTTTTTCACACACTCCAAATTTTGAATGTCATGTAATATCTTTACTTGCTGCTAGTCTTTTGAACTTTGAGGTTGTGAAATTCATTGCTGGTGGGCATGAGAATGAAAGAAGTCGTTTTAGTAAAGAAATTTTTGGATATTTGTGGGTAACATCTTTGGAAACACGAGACTTTAACTCGTCCATGAGGGGTAATCTATTGGATTAAGGGCTTGTTGCATGTGCTAAATTCAATCGTGATTTCTTGCGGAAGTGGTTTAGAGTAGTTGCTTTTATTTTTCTTTTTGATTTTATTTTAGTCGCCTTAATTGCTAGGTTCTAAAATTAAAGCTGGTTGGGAGGTGTGATGAATGCTTAAAATTACGTTGTTATTCTAGGAATTTTGGATATTATATTCATTCTCTCAATTTATATTTAATTGTGATTTAATGTATTTAATTTAAATTTTTAGAAAAACTACATTTGAGCCATCAACAATATAAATTGCTCAACCAGGCCCATAAGACTCGGTTTGCTTTGAAATCATCTCATAGCATCCACAAAACTTCTCTCAAAGGTTATACAAGATTTCATTGTACCTCCAGTCCTTTTATATTTTGATTCTGCTCTTCAAATATTTATTTATTTTTCCTTCTAATTACTACCCATCTTTTGTTCCTTATTTGTTCATTTTATGTAATATATATTGGGTGACTTAGATAATAGCAAGAACACTAGATCTGACCGTAATGTTGTCAAGGGTGCTTGGGCTGCTTGAATTCAGCATAACAAGATGGTAATTTTTATCTTAATTTTCTAACCCTCTACAATATATATATACCTTTTTACTCACAACAGTCTTGTGTTTGTAGCTTTTCATTGAATAAAATATAATATTGCTATTGCCTATAAAGGCAAGATTTCATATATTTGTAGATAAGGGAGCAGAAAAGGGGTGCTGTTTTGAAAGAAAAAAGGGCCCCCAGTTGATTGACTTGTCCTCCCCATGTCATTGTATATGATATGTTTTTAATTTAATATTGTTTGTACTCAAATGAATTGTTGAGCCTTCACAAAAAGGTTCTTTTGTATAAAACTAGACTACATTTGATTCCCGCCCAAATACTCTTCGCGCTCTCTCTCTCTCTCACATCTCAAACACTTAATATGGCAGGATTATTTTTTTGGCCTTTATAGATTTGGCCTCTTCTTCTTGGGGTAGCACAGTGTGTTTTGAGGAGAGAGAGAAAGACTGAGTGTGTGTTTTAAAATTTGAAATTTGAAAAAGTGAGATGAGCGAGAAAGGATGGATGGGTGGGTTGGGGTGAAGAGTTTTTTTTGTTTTTTGTTTTTTTGGGCTGTTGTGGCTCTTGGACACAAAGTGTGTTTTGTTGTCCGTTGCGGCCACCGCCACCGTTGCCTCACTCCCTTGGGAACAAATTATGTTTTTGTTTTTGTTAGTATTTATTTTATATAAAATATAAAAAAATAATTAAAATGTATTATTTACTATAATTTGAGTTCAAATACTTAAAATACATAAATCATGCAAAATTATAAAATTTTATTTTAAATTTGTAAAAATTATTTTAAAAATTTTTAAGTGTAAATTTTATAACATTACTCTAAATTTTATAATTTTTAAGTGTATTCAGATTGAATGGATTTGAAAAAGTAAAAAATGTTTACTAAAAGTAATAAAATACAGATTGAAAATTTTAAAAATTATTTTTGAAAGCTGTAAACCAATTAAGTTTTGAATTTCAAATTTGTAAAAATTATTTTCAAAATATACAACCAAACTTTAATTATAAAATTATTTGAAAATCCAAACCAAACGGACCATCTATTTATATTTTGACCTCAAAATTTTTTTTTGTGGAACAAATTAGATAAATTATATTTTAATCCATAAGATGAATATTTCTTTATATTTTTTTAGTATTTTTATCAAAAAAAGTTACAGATTTTACAAATTTTAGCATGATGCGTATAAATTATAACTGCATTTTGATCTCAACAATACACTAGTATATATATATATAAATTATTAATTTCAGTTCCATATCAACATTTTACGGTAGCTTGGTTGGTTGAAGCTTGCTTCCACATACCCCCAAGGTAACGTGTTAAAAATTAGGATTTCACAACTTTCACTCTCTTTTCCCTCCTTTGTTTCTAGACCCCTCTCTCTCGCTAATCTTCCACCGCTTCAAAATTAGGATTTTATAACGGTCTCCTCTCTCTTTTCACTCCTTAGTTTATTGACGCCTCTCTCTCTCTCTATTATCTTTCATCGCTGCTCTCTCTCTCTGTAAACCTAAACCCTTTCGATCTCTCTAGCTTCTATCTATCTGAGAAACCCAAAACCTTTGAAATTGACTCATTCAAATCGTCTTTCAGATGGAGAACATGAAGACGAAGCACAAAAAAACCCTTAGACGAATCAGCAGAAACCCCCTAAACCACACTCAAACCCTAAGACGAAGTAGAAGAAGAAGAAGTGTGAGATCGTCTGAAATCCATCATGCATCTTGAAATCTATATATTTATTTTTCTGAAATCGTCTTTCTGATGATGGAGAATTGCTTAAATTTTGCTTCAAATTTCTTGAGATTAATTGAAATTTGTATAAAATTGCTTGATTATTCTTGTGATTATTTTTGTTTATGTGATTTCAATATGATCAGGTGAACAAGCTTCATGAAGTGTGTTGAAGATTTCAGAGCTAGGGTTTATCTGCAACTTAACAAGATTTTTCAATGCTCAGTGGCTTCGATTTCGCAATCTCAAACCTCTAGTGGTCTTCTTTTACTGGTATTGATTTCTCTATCCATTGATTGCTTTATGACCACACACCCTCATCAAACTCTTAATCACCACTGTCACTATCTCTCCTCTCTCTCTTGATGTGTATTTTGCTATAGCATTGCATGATGTCAATATTTTCACTTTGACTCTATTCTTGATGCATGTCACAATATTTTCACTCTGTATAGTAATTTTGAAATTCATGTTCTGTTTTAGCTTTAATATGTGTTTCAGCTTTAATATGTGCATTGGTTCCCCTACTTACAGTGAAAACTTCTACTCTATTTATAGACCAAATTTTCTCTTCTGAGGTAAAAAAGTTATTTTAGTAGAATTGAGACAAGTTTTGTTTTGGTATTACTCTGAGGCTTTTATTGGAAAAGCTTGAAAATCAAAGCATTCAATGAATATTGTGTCATGGCAAGCTGCAACTTGCCTACATCTTTGCTTGTGGATGTACAAATAATTTTCCATCACTACCGCTATAGATTTTAGTTATAAAAATGAAGTTCCCATTAAATAATGTTGTTGCTTTTTTTTTTTTTTTTTTTTTTTTTGGGTGACTCCTATATGCATGTCCCCACTTTTCCATTGTTAAAAAATGTGTATTGTTTTTGTCTCATCTTATTTAATTTTGCTTTTACTTCACGTTCAGAGTTCTACATACATTGCAATTCCTGTTAGTGTAGTCCATGTAATTTGGAGATGTTGATGGAGATTGAGGGAGAGGCAACCGCCGAGATTTTCAGTTATTTAGAAGTTTAATTTTATAAAAAATAGCCCTTCAACCAAACAAGAAACAAATAAAACTGGGAAAAAAATGACCATGAATTGATTGCAGGTGTTATTAACTTGTAGTTACTATTTATTTGGAATGTTGAAGTATTTTTGGTGCTTGATATATGCCTCTCTCCTAGTTCTTCCCCTCATCATTATGCTTACATATGTGATGATGTAACCATTGTTCTTCTATTCTATAGTTTTACTCATGAAATTCGTCTATTTTTTCTTTATTTTGGAGAGGTGGTTCTATATGATGTTGATCCTAGTATGAGGACCTTCATTCATTCATGTTTGAGTCGGTAAAGATAATTCTATTTTTATTTTTTTTGTTAAGTAGGAAAGTCAATTTGTAGACATAAGTCGTAACTCAAAAATAAAATACTACTCATGCCAATTAGTTTCTCAATTTTCTTTTGACACCAGGCTCTAAGGATTTTTTAGATCCTCCTTTTTGAAATTAAACATGTGTTTAGTTGTCAAAATCTCCATTTAGCTCAATTAGTTTCAGTACGAAATTACTATACCATATTTTGTTCCAACAAGGTCGGGAAGGTGCATAATAACTTTAAACATACAAAATAAGATGTGGCATCACATAAGGAACAAAATTTATTTCTGAAGTAGCATTGACAGGAGGAAAATAAAATAAAACTACAATTATGAATACCAATATATGAAGGGTCTTGTTAACAAGTGTCTCGAGGACACGAAAAGTAGACCAAAAAATAAATTTGAAAACACACTTTTTACTAAATTCAATGCAGTTTTTATTGAAATTAATGCACTTCTTTTAACTGTTTGACCTATTTTCAAGACACTTCTTTATTTCAATCCTAATATCCAGCACTTTTAGCATTTGTCATATACAAATATCTCGAGGACACCACAATTACATGAATTATAACTATGACCATTCCAATAAAATAAATTACATATATCTATTAAGAACAGAACAAAAAGATGACATGAGGAACTTGCTTCTCTACATTTCAGGAGCTTTAGCAATAATGGAGAAAACTACAAATGCAAGACTGATGTTACAGGAGGATAAGTTTCCAAAAAATTTGATATCCATGTTTCATATTTCTTCTTTTCTACTTCTAAATCTCAAAATTCAGTCAAATAAAGAAACTAAATCCTAAGCAAAGAATCATACCTGAGGGAGTAATGTAGGGAAATTAGTTAGAAGTTTTCTCTTGTTAAGATTTCGAAATTTCAGTGTAGCTTCTACAACATGGTCTAAAATTCACTTAGTAGTTTATTGGTGGTAGTTGCTACATAATTAATGTTTGTTGGGCTATATGTAATAAATCCATGTGTTTTTTGGGCGATTAATGTAGACCTTTTTTTATTCAATGGCAACTGAGCAGCGAGTAGTAACACAAGTGATGAAGACTAAAGAATTCCTCAACTGAGCAGTGAGTCAACAACCATGTAATCTCAGTTATCACTCAAGAATTCCTTTACTTATGTTGCTGCCATTGCTTGGAAATGGAGACTAAATTGGGCCCTAGTTTTTTTTAGTTTTTATTTTTTTCATTTATCCTTTTTGATGTTGTGATGCAGAGCGTGATTCTTGGGAAGCTAACATGGGCATGGAGATAGAAGGTGATGGAGGTGCCTGCATATCTTCAACCTGATCTTGAAGTAGATCTCGTCTTGCCTCCGGCACCAGCTAGCAGAGTCGACAACCATGTAATTTCTAATCTCAGTTATCACTGAAGAATAAATTCACTTACATTGCTAGAATTCCTTGGAAATGGATATTGTATTTCATGAGTAACTGATCAAAATAATTCTATTGACACCGCTTTTACAAGTTCCAACTAGTATGGTGTTAGAATTGTATGATGCACGATTCGATTCATACAATTTAATATGAGTTTCAACCAAAATTATTTGAATTGTGTTGTTTGAAAATTGGGTGTGCTGTTGAATTGAGAATTGAGTAGTTCATAGGTTTTTGTTTACATAATGTATTGAAATGACGCCTTTTTCAACTACTCTATGATGAAACAAAAATAGGGCAATTGGTTATACTGATATACGTGTTATATATATGTAATATATAATTTATTTATATTGATCCTGTGAAGTATTTGATTGCGATTGCTATAGTGTTCCAACATATGTGTGAGGTTTGGAAATTCCTTTCCAATAATTTGGGCTATATTTCATGATAAGCATCCGGTGGATCTTGTATGAGAAGGGAAAAAGAAATGGAAGGAAAAGTGGGAAAAAAAAAACTTTGTTAATAGTTTCATGTGGAAAAAAACATGCAAAGAGTGAACTGCTAATACATGTATTATCTTATGCAATTTTATCTCTTCTTTTGTGGAGATTTTGTTGGAATTTTGTGTTTCATTTGTTGGAATTTTGTGTTTCATTTCTTGTGGCGCGTCATAGAAACCAAAAACACCATTTTTGTAGTTTTTAGATAATTAGAGATCGAGGATTCCAACTTCCTTTACTCCATTCAAAAAGTTGTTCAAAATAATTGATCAAAATTTCCAATGATCCGGTTTGTTCATGTTATTCAAAATAATGTTACTTTTAGGAGTTGTTAGTTTTTCATTTGTATTTTTTTTCCTTTATGTTTTTGGCGCTAACCCCTTGCAGGCAATGGCACATATAGACATGGTTAATCATTTAAGGTAATCTCCTTAACTTTTTGATTTTATTTTTTACATTCAGGACAATGCATTTAGTTTGGGGGGAGAAAATACTTATTTTGAGAAGAATTTATATATTTGCTTGCAGCTATGAGTTAGTTATTTTGTTAAAAAAAAATAAAAATTTAGTGCTCATGGTATTCTTTTGTTCTATACATTGAGTGATTGGGCATACTTGTGGTATTTAATTGCTTTAACTCGAGAATTGTTTTGAAGTTTGATATGCTAGCTACTTTGTTAAAGTATTCCGTGTGTTCATATTTGGAAATCATTGCACTGCACTTCAGCCACATGAATATGATTTTTAGTTGATAAGTGGGTATGACTTGAAAATCTTGAGGAATGATAGTGGAGACTTTTAACCCTGTGAGTTTTGTGCCAATCATTTATTGGAGGGTCATTATACATCTACTCTTAATTTTTCTTTGGAAGCGCATTAATTTGTTGTTTAGTCTCATTATTTTTTCATTTTTGGTTGAATGCTGAGAACAAATCAATTTGTTATCACACTTTTTACTCCCTCGAGGATGATGCATCGTTTAGGTTGGGGGGAGAAAATACTTATTTTGGGAAGAATTTATATGTTTGCTTGCTACAATGAGTTTGTTGTTTTGTTTAAAAATAGAAAAAAAGGTGTGCATGGTAATGTATTGTTCTATGCATTGAGTGATTCGGCATACTTGTAGTATTTTATTGCTTTAACTTGAGAAATTGTGTTGAAGGTTGATATGCTAGCTACTTTGTTAAAGTATTTCATGTGTTCGTATTTGGAAATAATTGCACTGCACTTTAGCCATATGAATATGATTTTTAGTTGATAAGTGGATATGACTTGAAAATCTTGAAGAATGATAGTGGAGACTTTTAACCCTGTGAGTTTTGTGCCAATCATTTATTGGAGGGTTACTATACATCTACTCTTAATTTTCTTTGGAAGGACATTAATTTGTTGTTTAGTCTCATTATTTCTTCATTTTGGTTGAATGTTGAGAATAAATCAATTTGTTATGACACTTTTATTCCCTTCAGATCATGAAAGTTGAAGGACCATAATTCTTGAGAGATGATTTTAGGCCATCTTTGTTTCTTTGGGCCTTTTATTTATTTTTCTTTCTTTTATTATTACTTCATGAACCATTAGAAACCAATTTGAGCCTTTATGTTAGCCTTTCTTTGTTTAACCCCGCAACCCATACTTTCTTTTTACTTTTGTAGATATGTTGGGATTATTTGAGTTTGACAATGGCAAATTTGTTTGAAAAAAAAAAAAAGAAAAAAAAGGAGAAAAGCTGAAAAAAAGAAGAAATAAATTGTGTTCAACGAAGGGGAAAAAAAAACAAAAAGAAAAAAAAAAAAAGCAGAAGGAGGAAGTTGTAAAAGACAAAAAGAAAAGTAATAGAAAGAGCAAGGCATTTGAAATAATGCTCTAATTGTGTTTATTTTTATGCCAATTGTCTCTCAGACGTCCTTTTTTTTTTTCACCTTTGGCTTTTTATTATTTTTTCTTAATTCCTCAACCCAAGCATTACAACCAAATAAAAGTCCTATTTGATCTTGAGTGTGGTATAGTTTACAAGTGGACATGATGGATTGGGGTGATGGTGTGGTAATTTTAATTCTCAGTATTTGATATTCCATTCATGAGACTATTTATTTATTCTTTCATTATAGCGTTTTTCCAAAAAATTAGTATGCGGGATATTTTGCCTTTGATTTACATTATTCTACTCGCATATATTGAGAGTAATTTTTACACCATATTCTGAGTGATTTATTTGTTGAGTGCAATAATTGGTGAGATTTGAGTCGAAGCATGTTTCAGAAAGAGATTTGGGTTATATTTTACTTTAAGGCTAAGGTTGTATATGTGTTGGCTAAACTTTTTCACACACGCCAAATTCTGAATGTCATGAGATATCTTTACTTGCTGCTAGTGTCTTGAACTTTGATTGGTTGTCTTGTTAAGGTTGTGAAATTCATGACTTGTTCTTGAACTTTAGCATGAGAACGAAAGAAATCCTTCGAGTAAAGAAAATTTTTGACGTTTGTGGGTAACATTTCTAGAAATTTTATTTCTCAGTGTTTGATATTCCATTCATGAGACTATTTATTTATTTTTTCATATTAGCGTTTTTCAAAAAAATTAGTATGCGGGATATTTTGCCTTTGATTTACATTGTTCTACTCGCATATATTGAGAGCAATTTTTGCACCATATTCCGAGTGATTTATTTGTTGAGTGCAATAACTGGTGAGATTTGAGTCGAAGCATGTTTCAGAAAGAGATTTGGGTTATATTTCACTTTAAGGCTAAGGTTGTGTTTGTGTTGGTTGAACTTTTTTCACACACTCCAAATTTTGAATGTCATGCAATATCTTTACTTGCTGCTAGTCTTTTGAACTTTGATTGATTATCTTGTTAAGGTTGTGAAATTTTTGTCTGGTTCTTTAACCTTGGCATGAGAATGAAAGAAGTCGTTTTAGTAAAGAAATTTTTGGATGTTTGTGGGTAACATCTTTGGAAACACGAGACTTTAACTCGTCCATGAGGGATAATCTTTTGGATTAAGGGCTTGTTGCATGTGCTAAATTCAATCGTGATTTCTTGCGGAAGTGGTTTAGAGTAGTTGCTTTTATTTTTCTTTTTGATTTTATTTTAGTCGCCTTAATTGCTAGGTTCTAAAATTAAAGCTGGTTGGGAGGTGTGATGAATGCTTAAAATTACATAGTTATTCTAGGAATTTTGGATGTTATATTCATTCTCTCAATTTATATTTAATTGTGATTTAATGTATTTAATTTAAATTTTTAGAAAAACTACATTTGAGCCATCAACAATATAAATTGCTCAACCAGACCCATAAGACTCGGTTTGCTTTGAAATCATCTCATAACATCCACAGAATCTCTCTTAAAGGTGTTAGACAAGATTTCATTGTACCTCCAGTCCTTCTATATTTTGATTTTGCTCTTCAAATATTTATTTATTTTTCCTTTTAAGTACTACTCATCTTTTGTTCCTTATTTGTTCCTTTTATGTAATATATATTGGGTGACTTAGATAATAGCAAGAACACTAGATCTGACCGCAATGTTGTCAAGGGTGCTTGGGCTGCTCGAATTTAGCACAACAAGATGGTAATTTTTATCTTAATTTTCTACCCCTCTACATAAGATGTATACCTTTTTACTCACAAGGGTCTTGTGTTTGTAGCTTTTCATCGAATAAAGGATAATATTTCTATTGCCTAAAGGCAGGATTGCATATTTTTGTGGATAAGGGAGCAGAAAAGGTGTGCTGTTTTGGAAGAAAAAAGGGCATCTAGTTGATTGACTAGTCCTCCCCGTGTCATTGTATATGATATGTTTTTAATGTTAATATTGTTTGTACAAGGAATTGTTAATCCTTCACAAAAGGTTCTTTTGTATAAAACTAGACTACATTTGTTCCCTGGTAAATTGAGATCTAGATGGGCCTTTCATAGTTAAAATTATTTTTTCTCATGGGGCCGTTGAGATTGAAAATCCCAAGAATGGTAATGTTTTTAAAGTAACTGGCCAATGTCTTAAACCAGTTTTGGAGAATTTCCCACCTGAAGAGGAGAGGAGTCCATTGAATTGAAAGGCCCTATTTATCGAGACCCATAAACATAATAATAAAAGCAATGTTACTTTTAGGAGTTGTTAGTTTTTCGTTTGTAATTTTTTTCCCTTGTGTTATTGGCAATAATCCCATGCAGGTTCATAGTTCATCTTTTCTTTTTTAATAAATTTTTTGTTGACGGTCAAAAAAAAAAAATATATATATATATATATAGACATGGTTCATTATTTAAGGTAATCTCATAACCTTTGTGATTTTGTTTTTTACATTGAGGACAATGCATCGTTTAGGTTGGGGGGAGAAAATATTTTCTTTGAGAAGAATTTATATGCTTGCTTGCTGCAATGAGTTAGTCGTTTTGTTATAAAAAAAAAAAGAAGAGACCTTGTCTAGCTTAAGAAGTTGTCAAAGCTCGAGCCATGATGGTTCTCATTCAAAGCAGAACCAAACAAAACATGGAAAAAAATGACCATAAATTTATTGTAGGTGTTATTAACTTGTAATTACTATTTATTTGGAATGTTGAAGTATTTTTGGTGCTTGATATTTACCTCTCCTAGTTCTTCCCCTCATCATTATGCTTACATATGTGCTAATGTAAGCATTGTTCTTTTATTCTACAGTTTTACTTAGGAAATTCGTCTATTTTTTCTTTATTTTGGAGAGGTGGTTCTACATGATGTTGATCGCAGTAGGAGGACCTTCATTCATTCATATTTGAGCCGGTAAAGATGGTTTAGTTTGTAGTCCTTTCACAATAGTTTATTTGTGGGGAAAAAATGAAATTATGATTTCATCTAACAATTATTCTCTATTTATGCATATCGTATGATAAATCATATTTGAAAATCACTCTTCCAATGTTTGATTGCAGTGAGTTTTTAGACCGTGTTGTTGCTGCTACACTGACTTTCGAAATCTTAACAAGAGAAAACTTCTAACTAATTTCCCGACATTACTCCCTCAGGTATGATTTGAGATTGGCATGATTCTTTGCTTAGGATTTAGTTTCTTTATTTGACTGAATTTTCAGATTTAGAAGTAGAAAAGAAGAAATATGAAACATGTATATCAAATATTTTGGTAACTTATCCTCCTCTAACATCAGTCTTGCATTTGTAGTTTTTCCCATTAATGCTAAAGCTCATGAAATGTAGAGAAGTAAGTTCCTTGTGTCATCTTTTTGGTTCCGTTCTTAAAAGATATATTTCATTTATTTTATTGAAATGATCTTAGTTATAATTCATGCAATTGTTGTGTCCTTATAACTTGATATTTGTATATGACAAATGTTAAAAGTGCTGAATATTGGGTTTGAAATAAGGAAGTGTCTTGAAAATAGGTCAAACAGTTAAAAGAAGTGCGTTAATTTCAATAAAAAGTGCATTGCATTTAATAAGAAGTGTCTTGTGTTTTCAAATTTATTTTTTGGTCTACTTTTCGTGTCCCAGGGCACTTTTTAGCAAGACCCTTCATATATATTGGTATTCATAATTGTAGTTTTATTTTATTTTTGTCTGGTCAATGCTACTTCAGAAATAAATTTCGTTGCTTATGTGATGCCACACCTTATTTTGTATGTTTAAAGTTATTATGCGCCTTCGTAACCTTGTTGGAACAAAATATGGTATAGTAATTTCGTATTGAAACTAATTGAGCTTAATGGAAATTTTGACAACTAAACACGTATGTTTAATTTCAAAAAGGAGGATCTAAAAGAATGCTTTCAGAGATACTGTGGACTTAATCTGTAGTGAAGGGCATTACCGGCTTTCATACATATATTTTTTTTCTGTTTTCTTTTTTGATGCAGATCAGAAAAATCGTTTCTAAGTGTGCTTCTAGCATCGATGTCTCTTGGATCATTTGTTCAGCTTATTTCCATCTCTCGTTGACTTACCAAGTGAGTTTGTTTTCCAGGATTCCCTAGTAGTTACATTATGCTCCTTTTCGTGTCTTTCTTTTGTGGTTTTCATCTCTTGCCATATTTCACCAATGAGCAAAATGCCTAGGGATACGCAAAAATTTACCAAAAAATCTACCACTCACATGGGTGTGGGACCAACACCCATGTGAGTGTTTGCTAGAACATTTGGGGTCTTGCATTATTGTTCGCCAATTGAAGTTCTACTTACTCTATTAACGGCTGCACCGTGTTATTTTCCTTCCATTAATTTATTGATCAGTCAAATAGGCCATTTTGAAATGCCTTAATTAAATTTGTTCAGAAATTCAAAATCTACATGCTTGGTACTAGTTGGAAAACTGGATTTTATTATTTTGAATGAAAGCTAGAAAGAATAATATTTATTATTCTCATATTTAAACAATGTACACACAGCACCTCTATTAATAGGAGATACATGGCATAAAATAAGGGATTGATTGGCTACTGATTCTGAGGACTGATTAGCTACTATTTAGTTACTAATTCTAATTCTAAATATAAACTTTCCTATTCTATAGTATTGACTAAATCTAGATATTTACAGCTGTGATATCCTAAAGAATTCAGCCATATCCTGGCAGAATTATTTTCTTCCCATTTCCAACACTCCCCCTCAAGTTGGCTTGAATATGTCTTCCATGGCCAACTTGTAGATTAGGTGGTCGAACTGCCTCTTGTGTAGTCCCTTTGTAAGAACATCTGCAATCTGCTCCACAGTGGGTATATAAGACATGTAGATCAATTCCTTCTCAATCTTTTCGTTGATAAAGTGCTTGCCGACTTCCACATGCTTAGTTCTGTTATGAAGAACAAGATTATGAGCAATTGCATTTGCTGCCTTCTTGTTACAGTAAACTTCCATTAGTGATGTTCTTGGAATTTTTAAGTCTTCCAATAATCTCTCGATCCACAAAGCTTTACAAATTCCATGAGCCATTGATCTAAATTCAGCTTCAGCACTAATTCTAGCCACTACGTTCTGTTTTTTTAGAGGGTCAGAAATTAAACCCCAAATTAAGTAAGGGCCTAAGTACTGAGGTTGTCCCAAAGAGGCGACTAGGAATGAAAAAGGAGCATGGGCTAAAGTCCAAGGGAAGTGGGCCGACAGTGGGTCGGAGTATGTCCGACCCGCCAAGGGTCCAAACAGATTCCACGAAGGAAAATGACCAAGTCAAGTTGCAGCGGGAACACATGCGACGGTCAAGTTGCAGAGGGAATACATGCAGCAGGGAAGTTGCCGAGGTACTTTGCCTCAGCGTCGCCATTCCTAATATCTTCGGCTCTGCCGCCATCCAAAGTTAATGAGGGAATTGCAGAGGCGACAGTTGCGGCGACCAAGTTGCGGAGGCACTTTGTCTTAGCGCCGCCATTCCAAGTATTCTCGGTTCCGTCGCCACCTGGAGTTGCTGAGGGAAGAAGAGAACCGAAGCAACTAAGTTGAAGAGGCGCCCAAGTTGTAGAGGCACTTTGTCGGCGCCGCCATCTCCAATATTGTCGGTTATGCCATTTGAAGTTGCCACGGGAAATGACTACCGTACCAACTACTGCTGCCGCAACCAACTTGCGAAGGGAACATCCCGCCAAGGTGATAGTAGCCTCTGGGAAAAGCTTCCCCTCTGCAAGGAGAGGGTAATGCCTAGCGCTGATAGCAGGCCTCAAGGCTAGCCAAGGGCATCAGGCCCCAAGACTTATTGATTAGAGTTGATAGCAGGCCCAGGGTACTAGTTTACCGCGACGATCCCGCGAAGATGGGAGCAGGGTAGCCCCAGCATAAGGGACTCCCTTTCCATTATCCAGGTCATAGACCTGCCTTAGTCGCACAGGCGGCAGGACTAAGGAAGCTCCTTGGGCTTGGTCCTAAGGAACAACATGGTTGATAGCAGGTTTGGCTGTGGCCTTCGCCCGGAGAAGCTGGGGAGTTTGTGGTTAGGTGGCTAAGGGTGAAGGCTTCACTGTGGTGAGCACGAACATTGTCGATAGCAGACTAATGGAGTCTTGAGAATGCATGTAGTGGCCAAGTAGAACTGAGAAGGCAAGTGTAGTAGCGAAGTTTATCGCTGCAAGTACACTTGCTGAGGTTCGAGCTGAGAAGGCAAGTGCAGCGGCAAACGCTCTCGTCGCAACTGCACTTCCTGAGGCTCAAGAGGGAGTTGCAGCGCTAAACACTCCGTCGCAACTACACTTGTTGAGGCTCAAAAAGGTAGTTGCGGAGGCAAACAGATAGTACACAGTACATGTAGAAGGACATGTGGCACCTTCATCCTGGTGGCTTAAGGCAGAATATTCCATGTGATCCTCTAGGACACATGTCCTCTCTCTATTTGGCCACTTGGTGTCCTTTTGGTGCCAAGGAAATGTCTATATAAATAGGACCCATTTCCCATGGTTCAACAAGAGGAATTTTGGGGATTTAGGGTAGATGCTGCCCATTTTGGCACTGCTATACATTTCTTCTTGAGCTACTTGCTTCAACCTCACCCAGCTGCACACTCTCCAATTTCCAGACAGTTGCTGCTGCTCATTCTCAAGCCACTTCCACCATTCTTGGACCATTAGCATAGTTTTGCCTCTCTAATTACCTTCTCTAACCTCGAACCCATTTACATTTCTGGCGACTTCGCTGGGGAGGCTACTTTGTTGATGGTTCATACCCGCAGTTGTTTACACACCTCACTGGAAAAAGATGGCAGAGAATAAAGTTTAGCAAGGCTCTTCACATGGCGGAGCAGCACATGCGGAGGACCGTGACCACAGTGTTGTGATTGAGGTAGTTCAGTCACTCCAGGATACGCAGAAGGAGATCCTGGCAGCTTTGCAAACTCTCACTGGGCTGTTATGGCCATGGCTTCTCGACCAGCTCCAGCGCAAGCACCTCTGGCCGTAGCAGTCCCAAACCCAGTGCCTAACTTGTTCCCTGAGGTTCGGGCTTCGATCTAGGTGCCTCCGGCGGTACTTCAGGCGAACGGTGCGGCCGTTGGTTCAGCTACTGGGGTGCAGACTGGACCATTCCAGCCCACTCACTTTTTTACTCTAGCCGATGTACAAGCTACGGTCGAGCAAGAGCGTAGCAAGAAGCCACTCCCATCTCTCCCCGACTCAGATGTGAAGGCCCCATACTCTGGGGAGATATTGACCATGCCATACCCAACTGGGTATACAGTGCCCAAGTTTATTAAGTTTGATGGGAAACAAGGCAATGCCAGAGAACAGGTGGTGAGGTTCATTGAAACTCTTGGTGTCCATGGCAGTGACCACTCTCTGCGCCTTCGGGAGTTCTCCAAGCTAACTCCGGCAACCCCATTTTCCCTAGTGTACGGGTTCGAAGCTGCGTTACCAGTTGAGTTGGCAGTACCCTCAGCAAGAATGGCTATGTCAGCACACTTAGTTCCAGACAGCAGAAAGAATGACATAGAGGCAGCTGAAGAAAGAAGAGATTGGGCCTCGCGGGCAATGGAAAAGTATCATCAATCCGTAGCTCGTGCCTACAATCAATCTGTTCAACACACAAGAAGTTCAATAAATGGGACTTGGTATGGAAGGCAGTGGACGCAATCATGCGGGGGCAACCAATTCCCAAGTTCTCACCAAGATGGGAAGGCCCCTACAAAGTTGCTGAGGCAACCAGCAGCGGGTACTACAAGTTGACAAGAGTAGATGATGGGTTCAAAATTGGCCCTATCATTGCCACGTTGTCTGCATGCTTGAGGAAACTATCGACTGCCTGAAGCCTATCCCTCATCCACGATAGGTCCAAACCGTTCCTCTTACGGCCGCTCTGGTTTGCCTCGGCACTTTCCACGAACTTGCTAAGGGTTGTCAGAATCTTCTTAGTAGCAAGGTCGCGAATGAAGCTGGCGAGTAACCCCAGCAGTGCGGTCTGCACCATAGATCCAGGAACGTTAAAAGCAGTAAAGATGCTGGGGTGTAGCGCTTGGATGCGTGGTGAGAGTGGAAGTAGCTACGAAGAAGACCCAATAACTTAGAAAAGAAACTTTCTCTGAGGGCTGAGGGGACTCCCTCACACCCCCGCCAGCTTCAATCACTGGAGGGAGATTGGTGGAGCGACCAAAGGTCTGAGGACGACGCATTTCCCCTGAAGATGATTGCCCAGCAGCATTGGAATGGGTAGATGCAGCGTTGGCGACCGGGTGAACTAGCCTCGCGAGAAAGACTGAAGCTGCTTGCACCATCATGTCGCTCCGAAAAGAGGTTATCCATCTGGTAGTCTCCAACGTTCAGAATTGGAACAGTAGTGGTATCCATCCCAGTATAAAAATCTTGGGATACCCCAAGGTCAGTTGGCACTTCCGGAAAGTGAGTGGAGTACAAGTCTGCCAGTTGTTGAGAGGTTGCCGAAGCAACTGGGTTAGAGGCCCTAGCGACAACAGTAACAGTGTGGGTGGCTAAAGTGACAGTTACTTATACAAGTCGGTCCAAATTTAGAGGGGTCACAGCAGGAACAGTGGAAGCAGCCGCTACACTTGCAACACTTGGGCGTTCGGAAGTGGGGTCTGCTGAACCAATGGAGACTCAGTGGACTGGGAGGAACCACCAGATGCAGCTCCAAAGGGAGGTGGTGCAACTTCCAGCGGCTCTCTCATGCCGGTATCTTCCCTTGGGGTCTCGGGGAAAAAATCATGTCCGCCGACAGAGGAACGGTCGGAGTGCACAGAATTAGCGGGGTTTGGAGGCTCTGCACCCTCAGCAACTAGGCTGCCCGCAATAACTTCCACAGCAGGGGGAACTTCATTTTCTGCAGCCTCCACAATCGGCTCAGCCTCAGTAGTTGGTGCCGCCCCAACATTTGGTTCTTCTTCAACATCTGGAAGTACTGCCTTGCGGGTCCTGAACCTTGTGACCCTTGTAGCAGTGGGAAGGTCGTCGTTGTTGTCGTCGTCTGAATTTGAGGAAAGTCCGATGGCAGTAGAAGAACCTCTGGGGCCGGTGGCATGGCCGGTGGGCCCTGAAAAGAAAACAGGTTATGTGATTACCAAAGTAAACGTGAGAAGTCCAAGGAAGCAATGCAAAATATTTTCTAAGTATGGGTACGTTTCGGAGTCTCTTCCTACTTGGTGAGGCACGTGCCTCGGCAACTGATGCCGCTACCTCTTAGGCTGCCCTTAGTCTGGAGCGGGTCGTCCGTAACTGTCGTGCCGACTTGAGGGGGAGCAATTTGCTCCAGACGGGTGAGGCTTCTCCACGGTAGTCAGGGATAGAAGCTTGAAGCGACAGAATATATTGGTTTGTTTCCCTCGGCCAGAGGGCAGACGAAGAGATAAGTCAGGCTGCGGGATGGGTTCCATCGCAGGGACTACGGGAGCAATGTTGCAAAAGTTGAAGAAAGAATTGAGGTTGCGGTGCTAGAACAGCCTTTTACTGTGAGTAAAGGCGCCCTCTCTTCCAAGTGAGGGAAGCTCCATGAAGCCTAAGCCCTCCACAAGTAGAGCGGTATAATCACGGGCAAATCGCTGAAAGCTCTGGTGGTAATCAGTCTGAAGCGGAGGGGCATGTGGGACGCCCTGATCCATGCCGAACTGCTCAGGGACCCTGTTCGGTCGATAGATGACGCTGGACATGCCCTTCTCGTTCCACACGGGGAGAAATTCGGGGCGTATCATGGCAACAATAAGAGTTGGCCTGGACACTGTCGTGGGAGAAATCAACATGGCGAGCCTCGGAAAAATAGAATGGAACCACATAAATGCCTGGAAGAAGCTGAGTGAAAGGCACACACATTCCTCCATGCGGTCTACATAATCTGCAAAGGGTCTGTTGGTGCCAAGACCAGACCACTGAGAGATGCGAGGGAGGAAGGGAGTGGCGCACTTGCCTCGTGACAGGTCGACCTTTGCATCTAGAACAGGACGACCCTCTGCATCAAGGACGTCGTCTGTGAAGAAAGGCTCATGTTCTTTAGGGACGGGGCCCGTGACAGGGAATCTCTCTTAGAAGAAAGCGGTCAGGAACTGAGTGTGCACAAAGCTCTACACATCATAGCGGGCCCATGGATCGCTCCATGTCCGTATGGATGAGATCAAGCAGAAGTATAAGTTCCCCAAGAAGAGGGGGGCCAGTGGGATTTGGCTGCTGCTGCAAAGTTTGACAGCCAAAGGGAACCCCAGAGGGTTAATACTCCCAGCAGGGTTGCTGGGGAAGAAAAAAAAAAAATGAAGTAATTGACGAAGGCGGCCAAGTACAAGTCGCTGCGGTAGCCCGGCCCAACTACGGAGTTGCGACTCTCCTCTGTGATGTCGCCCACAACTGGTTGCAGGTCCTTGAAGAAATGCTTCAGCCAGAAAGATTAGTGGTTTTGTCCCTCTTGGGCCTCTCCTGGAGTAGTTCCCCAGTCCTAAGATCAGACCAAGAGCCATACTTCCGCGCCTCTCGAAAGGCTCCTTGGAGGGCAGTGACAGAAACTTGTTCTGCAAGAGTCAGGGACGCTGGATCGAAAGGGTGATCTCCATGAGTGCTCAAGCGTAGAAGGACGGTAACATCTTCAAGGGTTGGAGTTATCTCCCCCCATGCCAAAGAAAAAGTGTGAGTGTCGTGGCTCCAGCAAGAGACAACCATATCAGTGTTGGTCTGTACTTTGTGCACTGATAACACCCTCGAAATCGAAACGGCATTGTAGAGATGAACATCCCGCAATTGCTGCTTGAACCCACCATCTGCAATGATGTCATCAACCCAGAGGGACCAGCCTGTTGAAGGGCCCGAGTGAGTGCGATAGTAGATGTATGAATGGGGAAAGTCACCACGCTCGACGCGAAACCGCAGCATGGAGACTGGGTTCACCATGTCAGCATCATCGAAAGTAGCCTCACTAAAAGGAAGCCGAGGCTCCTCTAAAGGAAGGGCATCAGGAACGAAGGAGTCAACGGCCTTCCAGAAAGGGTCAGCTAGCCCTCTGAAGTATGAGGCTCTCCTCCATTCAGTAGGGGGTGGGTCAGCCCTGTCTGGTAGAAACCTTGTGCTAGCCATAAGGAAGTATAAAGAAAAGTAAAGACGACTTTGGAAAGTGGGTCAAGGAAGAGAAGAAGACAAGGAGACAGAAAGTGTGTTTGGGCGGAAGTGGGGGACCAGTGGACCCATGGGCGCTATTTATAAAGAAAGTAGCAAAAGGGCGCCGACACGTTCCGCATTGGGGCAGGGGGCAAATGTAGAGGGTCAGAAAGAGGCGACTAAGTATGGGCCTAAGTACTGAGGTCGCCCCAAAGAGGCGACTAGGAATAAAAAAGGACCATGGGCTAAAAGTCCAAGGGAAGTGGGCCGGAGTAGGTCCGACCCCAAACAGACTCCACGAAGGAAAAATGACCAAGTCAAGTTGCAGCGGGAACACATGTGACGGTCAAGTTGTAGAGGGAATACTTGCAGCGGGGAAGCTGTTGAGGTACTTTGCCTCAACGCCGCCATTCCTAATATCTTTGGCTCCGCCGCCATCCAAAGTTGACGAGGGAAAGAGAAAGCCAAACCAACTAAGTTGCAGAGGCGACAGTTGCGACGACCAAGTTGCGGAGGCACTTTGTCTTAGCGCCGCCATTCCTAGTATTCTCAGTTCCGTCGCCACATGGAGTTGCTGAGGGAAGAAGAGAACCGAAGCTACCAAGTTGCAGAGGCGCCCAAGTTGCATAGGCACTTTGTCGGCATCGCCATCTCCAATATTGTCGGTTATGTCATTTGAACTTGCCACGGGAAATGACTACCGCAGCAACCAACTTGCGGAGGGAACATCCCGCCAAGGTGATAGCAGCCTTTGGAAAAAGATTCCCCTCTGCAAGTAGAGGGTAATGCCTGGCGCTGATAGCAGGCCCCAAAATTCATTTAACTTGGCACTGATAGCAGGTCCCAGGTATTAGTTTACCACGGCGATCCCGCGACAATGGGAGTAGGGTAGCCCGAGCATAAGGGACTCCCTTTCCATTACCTAGGTCATAGACCTGCCTTGGTCGCACAGGCAGGACTAAGGAAGCCCCTTGGGGTTGGTACTAAGGAACAGCATGGCTGATAGCAGGCTTGGCTGTGGCCTTCGCCCTGGGAAGCTGGGGAGTTTGTGGTTAGGTGGCTAAGGGTGAAGGCTTCGCTGCAGTGAGCACGAACATAGTCGATAGTAGACTAATGAAGTCTTGAGAATGCATGTAGTGGCCAAGTAGAACTGAGAAGGCAAGTGCAGCAGCAAGGTTTACCGCTGCAAGTGCCTTGCTGAGGTGTTTGAGCTAAGAAGGTAAGTGCAGCAGCAAACGCTCCCGTCGCAACTGCACTTGCTGAGGCTCAAGAGGGAGTTGCAACGCCAAACACTCCTGTCGCAACTACACTTGTTGAGGCTCAAAAAGGTAGTTGCGGAAGCAAACAGATAGTACACAACACATGTAGAAGGACACGTGGCACGTTCTGCCTGGTGGCTCAAGGCAGAATATTCCATGTGATCCTCTAGGACACATGTCCTCTCTCTATTTGGCCACTTGGTGTGCTCTTGGTACCAAGGAAAAGCCTATAAATAGGACCCATTTCCCAAGGTTCAACAATAGAAATTTTGACTGAACTGCCTCGAACCCCTTTACATTTCTGGCGACTCCGTTGGGAAGGCTGCTTTGTTGATGGTTCATACCGCAGTGGTTTACACACCTCATTGGAAAAAAATGGCAGAGGATGAAGTTTAGTAAAGCTCTTCAATTGGCGGAGCAGCACATGCGGAGGACCGTGACCACAGTGTTGTGATTGAGGCAGTTCAGTCACTCCAGGATACGCAGAGGGAGATCCTGGCAGCTTTGCAAACTCTCACTGAGGCTGTTATGGCCATGGCTTCTCGACCAGCTCCAGCGCAAGCACCTCTGCCTGTAGCAGTCCCAAACCCAGTGCCTAACCTGTTCCCTGAGGTTCGGGCTCTGATCCAGGTTCCTCCAGTGGTACTTCAGGCGAACGGTGCGGCCGCTGGTTCAGCTACCCAGGAGCAGACTGGACCATTCCGGCCCACTCACTTTTTTAGTCTAGCCGATGTACAAGTTATGCTCGAGCAAGAGCGTAGCAAGAAACAACTCCCATCTCTCCCCGACTCATATGTGAGGGCCCCATACTCTGGGGAGATATTGACCATGCCACATACCCAACTGGGTATGCAGTGCCCAAGTTTATTAAGTTTGATGGGAAACAAGGCAATGCCAGAGAACAGGTGGTGAGGTTCATTGAAACTCTTGGTGTCCATGGCAGTGACCACTCTGCGCCTTCGGGAGTTCTCCAAGTCCACTTACTGAAAGGGCTTGCAGCTGGTATGTAAACTTGGCTATCAAGTTGGGAGGAGATGTTGAACAAAGAGAAAGTTACAACCCTCACCCTTGGGCGAGATGTCCAAAAGGAGGGCGAAGATAGACTGGACTATGTTAAGTGGTTCCAAGATAAGGCTATTGATTGTTATGAACCAGTGGATAAGGCCCATTTAGTCAGCATATGTGTGGAGGGGTGCCATACGCGACTACAAAATTTTCTTGGTGAATCATAATCTGCCTACCATTTCAGCCTTGATTGAGGCAGCTAGGAACCTCAGTACCACTGGTCCCTTGCACAGATCTCGTGACAGCCACCGCTACCCTCGCAGTGGTTGTTGCGGTAACCTTTGCAGGAGGGAGCCGCTCGCAAGGATAGGCGACGTCATTTCGGAAGAGAGAGTTATGAGGACAGAAATCTATGTCCTTGCCGCCTTGAGAATGTTGAGGCTCTGGTTAAAGAATGGGTAGCTGATGGTGAACTTACCTTGGCTCCAGTTGATGTCCTTTCAACAAAGAAGGACAAAGAAAGCCCGGATTATTGTGTCTATCACAGAACCACCAGACACCCTACTAGGGACTGTTGGACTTTGAAAAGTATCTTCAAGAAGAAAGTTGACGCAAATGAGCCGAAGTTCAAAGATGCCGGTAACCGTGATGTATAGAAGGACCCTTATCCTAACCACAAGGAGAAGGGGAAGAATATACATATATGATTGGCTATCTCGGGCCTGTGCGTGATCAAGTGCATATGGCGTCTTACTATGATGAGTTAGAAGAAATTGCAACCGGCCAGCTCCCTGAGACAGTACCTGCAGAGGCAAAATTCACAGAGGATGTTAATGCCCAGGCCTTACAAAACTCTATTAAGTTTTGCGCCTTCTTTGACCAGTTGGGGCTGAGCCAAGTTGCTAGGTTGGAAGCCCTCATTTTTGAAGTGCACCGTGATGAAGTTGCTGAGGCTAAGGAGTATGTGCCTTGGCGCATTTAGGAAGCTTATGGGGCCATTACTTTTCAGAGGCAGACAGAGCATACCTATTTCCCCATAATCGCCCTTTTTTGTCACAGCATACATCAATGATGTAGAGTTCAAGCGTGCTTTCCTTGATGGCGGGGGCGTCCATAAACATCATCACTACTGACACCTTTGCAAAGGCTGGGATCCTAGAGTCCAGGATGGTTTGACGGGTTTTGGCAGCTAGAAAAAAGATACCAAGGGTCATGTGGTCGTGGACTTACCAGTTGGTGAGATCCGTTCCGCAACCAAGTTTCATGTGATTGAAGCGGGCACAAATTGCCACATGATGCTTGGCAGAGCTTGGATGCACCGATATGGAGCTATCCCATCGAGTTATCACCAATGCGTGAAGGCAAAGTTGGGAAAGCGCACAGTAACCATATAAATGCGTCTGAACAGCCATTTGGGGTTGAGGAGGCACACTATTCGGATGCAGTTTTCTTTATTGAGTCAACGGGTGAAACTCCAAGGACCGGTAAAGTTGCAGGAGTAAAATTGCCAAAATGGGAAGGCATTCGGCATGCAGGGGCTACTCCAGAAAGTAGTGGGCAGAAGAGGAGCAGCAAGTCCACAAGTCCTCTGCCCAAGATTGTTAAGGTGCGGGAGGGCGGTAAGACAGTTTACTACCTAAGACGAGTCTTGGAGGGCAGGCTTCATACCTTGGGAGGAAGGCCCCGAAACAAATAAATGTGACGATGATGAGTCCCAAGAAGAGTTGGTGGAGACGCCTGAGCCCGCCCCTGAATGCGTGCAAGATAGACCCAAACCGTAGCAGGAGGTGCTTGCTGAACCTCAGCAACTTACCAGGGCAGAGCAAGCCCCGTGTTCATCAGCGACACAATGGCTCCAACAGCTAAGGCAGAATTGATAACACTACTGAAGCGGTACAGTGACGTCATTGCTTGGACATATGATGAGATGCCTGGTCTCGACCCGTCTCTTGTCACCTATCACCTGGATACTTTTCCCAACTCTAAGCCAATAAAGCAGCATGCTCGAAAGTATCATCCTGACCTTGAGGCAAAGATTAAGGAAGAGGTAGAAAAGTTGCCGAGGGCCAAGTTCATTGAGCTTATACAGTACCCAACTTGGCTAGCAAATATTGTGCCAGTGGAGAAGAAAAACGGCCAGATCAGGGTCTGCGTAGACTTTCCCGACCTGAATGAATGAGGCCTGCCCGAAAGATGAGTTTTCATTGCCCCATGTTGACACACTTGTCGATTCTACTACAGGCCATAAGATGTTCTCCTTTATGGATGTGTTCAGTGGTTATAACCAGATCAAAATGGCATCAGAAGATGCAGAAAAAACGGCATTTAAAACACCCTTGGGAAATTTTTTCTATACAGTGATGCCCTTCGGTTTGAAAAACGCAGGGGCAGCCTACCAACGGGCTACGACTGCAGTGTTTCATGACATGTTGCATCATGAAGTGGAAGTATATGTGGATGATCTTGTGGTTAAGTCTACCGAGGCAAACCGACACCTCTGCGACTTGGAAAAAGTTTTTCAACGGTGCCGCAAATTCTGCCTAAAGATGAACCCTCTCAAGTGTGCCTTCGGAGTTACCGCCGACAAGTTCCTTGGCTTTTTTTTACACCGGTGGGGGATTGAAGTAGATGGGGATAAGATTAAATCAATCATGGAGATGCCACCACCACACTCTCAAAAGGCTTTGAAGAAATTCCTAGGCAAAGTGTCATATCTCAGGAGGTTCATTCCAGCCCTTGCTGAGATAACATTTTCCTTTGGGACACTGCTGAAAGGGAATCAGAAGTTTGTATGGTTGCAAGAACACCAGCAGGCATTTGATGTAGTGAAGAAAGCACTTACAATGATTGCCCTACAACCCAACAAGCCTCTGCTTCTGTACCTGACGTCTACACCTCGGTCTATTGGGGCTTTACTTGTCTAAGACATAGATGGCATTGAGAAGCCAGTCTATTACATCAGTCGCAAAATCAATGGTGTCGAGTCGCGATATACCCTAATTGAGAGGCTTTGTTTAGCCTTAATCTTCACAGCACGGAAGTTGCGCCACTATTTTTAGGCACACCCGATCCATGTTGTGACCCCGGAGTGATCCAGTCCGCTACTTGCTAAGCAAACCTGCTCTGATTGGAAGAATGACAGGATGGCTTTTGGCTCTAGCAGAATATGACATCACTTGTGTCACTCCCAAGGCTATTAAGAGCCAAGTACTTGCAGACTTACTGGCCCAATTCCCATTTGGTGAACATGAACCTGCAGAGGTATCTCTACCAGGTGCGGTCCATGTCTCAGCCGCTGTAGTTGACGCTTATTGGGATTTAAAATTTGATGGAGCTTCGGGTGCTGGCATAACACTAACCAGTGAAGAAGACGAGAAGTTTCATCTATCATATAAGCTTGATTTTGAATGTTCAAACAACGAGGTTGAATATAAGGCGTTGATACTGGGTCTAATCGCTGCCCAAACGAAGGGACTCCGCAAGTCGAAAATTTTGGGCTACTTCGAGTTAGTTGTCAGGCAAACAATGGGTGATTTCGCCTTAAAGGAGCCTTTGTTGGGCCCGTATCGCACCGTGGTTCAAGGGTTGCTCCCTCAATTTGATGATGTCCAAATCCAGCATACCCTTCGAACACACAACTGTTTCCCCGATGCCTTGGCTACACTGGGGGCAAAGGTGGATATACCAGATGATAGTATAGCCATCGTCATCGAGAAAGGAACAACACCAGCAGTGTTAGCCGAAGAACATACAGAGCAAGAAGCGAGGGATGGAAAGCATATATAATCCAACAGAACAATTGAAAACAGGCCAGGAAACAATTAGACAAGCAGAACTTGCATAATTTTCGCGGTGCCAACAAGTTACAGAGGCAATGTGCAACATGCCAATTCCATCCTAAGGAAGAGGAAGCCCATTTCTTAAGCAGTGAAGAATGGAGGCAGCCATATGTCGACTACCTTGGAAAAGGGACACTGCCTGAGAACAAAGCCGATGCAATCAGAGTTAAGAGGCGGGCCCTCCGCTTCTTCCTTGACCAAAGGATGAGGCAAATGAGGTGCCAAGGGAAGCCCACAAGATAGAACATCATGGAGGGCAGCGATTATATGGACATCTCATTCACCTCGGCTACTACTGGCCGACAATGGAAGAAGATGCTAAAAACTTTGTAAAGAGATGCCAATCTTGTCAGAAGTTTGGGAACTTGATACATGCACCGGCAGTTGAGCTGCACAACATCAAGACCCCTTACCTGTTCCATGCTTGGGCATTTGACAGCGCAGCAATCGTAAGGCCACAGATTGCAGCGACTGAAGTTAGTACCACGTGGGGGTGGAGGCTATACCGATGAGGAAGGCAGACGGGGCAGGAGTAGCCAACTTCATCAGAGAAAGCATAATCTGTAGGTTTGGCATACCAAAAGTAATGCTGTCCGACAATGGAACTCCCTTTGTAAATCGTCATGTGGGAAGACTGCTGAACGCCTACCAGATCAAGCAGCACGAGTCTAGTCCATACGATAAGGGAGTGGACAAGCTGAGGCGACCAACAAAACCATCATTCGAATATTGAGTAAAATGATGGATGAAGCAGGGAGCACATGGTCTGAAATCATCAACAACTCACTGACTAATCAATATATATCATAAATCAAAAAAAAATTAACAAATCAATATATAACAAATCTAACAGATCAATTTTGTTTAATATATAACAGATCAATATATAACTAGCACAGATTAAAAAAAATTATTCTGAACAATACAAATCAACAACATCAGATCAGAGAGAGAGAGAGAGAGAGAGAGAGAGAGAGATAACAGATCTGAGTACACCTCCATCGTCTGGCACAGATCTGAGCGATGCCAATGACCAGGCACTATGGCGAGATCGACGGTGGTTGTGGTGGTGGGTTCGGTGGTGGTGAGAGAGATGGACCTTCTGCTCAAGAATAGAGAGAGACGAAGTGGAGAGAGAGAAAGAGAAACTGAGGCAAGCAGAAGAGAGAGAGAGGGGGTCAGGGCCAGCGGTGGTGGTGGCGATGTCGCTGTGTCGTGACTGTGAGAGAGTTGAGTTGAGAGAGTGAGAGTGTTGAAAACGAGAAAGTGAAGAGAGAGAGAGTTGAGAGGGAGAATATAGGAGTCAGAGAGAGTGAGATAGTTGAGAGTCTGTGAGAGAGAAGATAAGATCAAAAGTGAAATAGATATTTATATAATACAACTAAGAGGAACAGAGGCGGGGATGAATCGGGGAAATTTCGGGGCGGGGCCGGGGCCGACGAGCCTATTCCCGTCCCCGGCCCAAAAATTATCGGGGATGTATTTTTCAATACCAGCCTCGGCCCTATGGTGAATAATTTTCGGGGAAAACCCGATTTATCGGGACAGGGCGGTCCGGTCCCTGTTGGGCCTGGTTGATATTGCTATCCCTACTGAACACTTACTAGATCAAGCAGCACAAGTCTAGTCCATACTACCCCCAAGGGAATGGACAAGCTGACCAACAAAACCATCACCCAAATATTGAGTAAAATAATGGATGAAGCACATGGTCTGAACGACTCCCTGTAGCACTCTAGGCGTATAGAACGTCAAAGAGAAAGCCAACTCAGGCAACCCCATTTTCCCTAGTGTACGGGTCTGAAGCTGTGTTACCAGTTGAGTTGGCAGTAGCCTCAGCAAGAATGGCTATGTCAGCACACTTAGTTCCAGACAGCAGAAAGAATGACATAGAGGCAGCTGAAGAAAGAAGAGATTGAGCCTCGCGGGCAATGGAAAAGTATCATCAATCCATAGCTCGTGCTACAATCAATCTGTTCAGCACAAGAAGTTCAATAAAGGGGACTTGGTATGGAAGACGGTGGACGAAATCATGTGGGGGCAACTAATTCCCAAGTTCTCACCAGGATAGGAAGGCCCTACAAAGGTGCTGAGGTAACCAGCAGCGGGTACTACAAGTTGACATGAGTAGATGATGGGTTCAAAACTGGCCCTATCATCGCCACGTTGTCTGCATGCTCGAGGAAACCATTGACTACCTGAAGCCTATCCCTCATCCACGATAGGTCTAAACCGTTCCTTTCAAAGCTGCTCAGGTTTGCCTCGGCACTTTCCACGAACTTGCTAGGGGTGGCCAGAATCTTCTTAGTAGCAAGGTCGCAAATGAAGCTGGCGAGTGACTCTAGCAGTGCTGTCTGCAGCATAGATCCAGGAACGTTAAAAGCAGGAAAGGTGCCGGGGTGCAGCTCCTGGATGCGGGGCGAGAGTGGGAGCAGCTGCGGGGGAGACCCAATAACTTAGAAAAGAAACTTTCTCTGAGGGCTGAGGGGACTCCCTCACACCCCTGCCAACTTCAATCACTGGAGGGAGATTGGTGGAGTGACCAAAGGTCTAAGGACGACGCACTTCCCGTGAAGATGATTGCCTAGTAGCATTGGAATGGGTAGATGCAACGTTGGCGACCGGGTGAACTAGCCTCGCGAGAAAGACTAAAGCTGCCTGCACCGTCATGTCGCTCCGAAAAGAGGTCATCCATCTGGTAGTCTCCAACGTTCAGATCTGGAACAGTAGTGGTATCCATTCCAGTATAAAAATCTTGGGATACCCCAAGGTCAACTGGCACTTCTGGAAAGTGAGTGGGGTACAAGTCTGCCAGCTGTTCAAAGGTTGCCGAAGCAACTGGGTCAGAGGTCCCAGCGACAGCAATAACAGTGTGGGTGGCTAAAGTGACAGCTACCTTTGCAAGTCGGTCCAAATTTAGAGGGGCCACAACAGGAACAGTGGAAGCTGTCGCTACACTTGCACTCTCCTCCGCCACTTGGGCGTTCGAAAGTGGGGTCTGCTGAACCAATGGAGACTCAGTGGACTGGGAGGAACCACCAGATGCAGTTCCAAAGGGAGGTGGTGCAACTTCCAGAGGCTCTCTCATGCCGCTATCTTCCCTTGGGGTCTCAGGGAAAAAATCCTCTCCTCCACCGACAGAGGAACGATCGGAGTGCACAGAATCTGCGAGGTTTGGAGGCTCTGCACCCTCCAACTAGGCCGCCCGCAACAACTTCCACAGCAGGGGGAACTTCATTTTCTGCAGCCTCCACAACTGGCTCAGCCTCAGTAGTTGGTGCGGCCCCAGCACTTGGTTTTTCTTCAACATTTGGAAGTATTGCCGACGGAGGAACGGTCGGAGTGCACAGAATCAGCGGGGTTTAGAGGCTCTGCACCCTCCAACTAGGCCGCCCACAACAACTTCCACAGCAGGGGGAACTTCATTTTCTGCAGCCTCCACAACTGGCTCAGCCTCAGTAGTTGGTGCAGCTCTAGCACTTGGTTCTTCTTCAACATCTAGAAGTACTGCCTTGTCGGTCTTGAACCTTGTGACCCTTGTAGCAATGGGAAGGTCGTCGTCGTTGTCGTCGTCTGAATCTGAGGAAATTCCGATGGCAGTAGAAAAACCTCCGGGGCCGGTGGTATGGCTGGTGGGCCCTGAAAAGAAAAAAAGGTTATGTGATTACCAAAGTAAATGTAAGAAGCCCAAGGAATGTGATTTCCGGTTAGTGATGCTTCCAGCCCAATTTGCATCTGTATGTACTACCACTTGAAGATGTCCTTACTTTTTAAATATCAAGCCTTTATCAGGAGTTCCCTTTAGATACCTTAGGATCCTGTATGCTTCTTCAAAGTGCTCCTTTCCTGGTGAATGCATGAATTGGCTTACTCTGCTTACTACGAATGCTATGTCGGGACGTGTGTGAGATTAGTATATCAGTCTTCCAACAGGTCTCTGAACTGGTCTATATTCACTACATCTTCAATTCTAGCATGCTGTAGCTTCAAGTTGAGCTCGGTTGGTGTTTCAGCAGCTTTACATCCGAGCAAACATGTTTTTTTGAGCAAGTCAATTGTGTACTTGCGCTGAGTGACAAAAATGCCCTCCTTAGATCTAGCGAACTCCATTCCAAGAAAGTATCTTAGTGCTCCAGGACCTTTATCTCGAAATCTTTAGCAAGTCCCTTCTTCAACTTTTTCGATTCGGCATTATCATTACCTGTTAGAATTATGTCATCTACATAAACAATCAAGATAGCTACTTTACCTTCTCTTGAGTGTTTATAGAACATAGTATGGTCTGCTTGGCTTTAACAGTATCCAAGGTTTTTTACAACCTTCCCAAAGCGTTCAAACCACGCCCTTGGGGATTGTTTGAGGCCGTATAGAGACTTGTTTAATTTGCAGACTTTATCTATACCAAACTTCTTTTCAAAACCTGGAGGTAAGTTCATATAGACTTCTTCTAGATTTCCATTTAAGAAGGCATTTTTTACATTTGATGTAGAAGCCAGCTGGAATTAACTGCTAGTGACAGTAAAACCCGAATTGAGTTCATCTTGGCAACTGGAGCAAAGGTTTCTTGGTAGTCAATCCCGAGGGTTTGTGTAAACTTTTTGGCCACGAGTCTCACCTTATATCTTTCCATGCTACCATCAGCTTTGCACTTCACTGTAAATACCCATTGGCACCCTACTGTCTTTTTGTCCTTAGGCAGATTCACTAACAGCCAAGTACCGTTCTTTTCTAGAGCATTCATCTCTTCCATAACTATTGATTTCCAATTAGGATCATCCAAGGCTTCCTTAATAATTCTTGGAGCAAACAGGTTAGATATTTTTGAAGTAAATGTTCTATGACTTTTGGAAAGATACATATTTCGCAATGGAATGTTGGGTACATTTTCGAATTCCTTTCCTAATGGCTAGAGGAAGATCACAATCTGTGGGTATAACATTAGGTAAAACCGCTGAAGGAAATGGAGATGAAGTAGAGACAGATGATGGAGGAACCAGATTAGGAATACCTGAACTACTTGAGGGACCTCTTTTAAGAGATTCTGATTGGCTTTGTGGTGGAGTGGTTGGCTAGTCTTTACTTTTTCTTTGAGTATTTTTCCGAGCATAAACCAAAAACTCAGGTTCGGGAACAGTTTGTTCTAATTGTAGTATTTCTCCCCCTGCTTGTGAGCCTTCTATGTTTGGAGAAGTTGGACTGGGATTTCCTTTGTTCTCCATATCTTGAATACCCTGTTTCTGTTGTTGTTTTTCAGAAAACAAGGGATGGAGATTGAATAGGATTTGGTAAGGGATCCGAAGTTGTCTGCCAAAAATTTTCTTCCTTTTTCTTTTTCTCCCCTTGAAGAGAATTTTTGGTAAAATAGGATTGAGTTTCAAGAAAGGAGACATCCATAATCACCCAAATGTTTTTGTTTGAGGATTATAGCACTTGTTGCCTCTTTTGTTTGGAGCATACCCAATGAAAACACATTTTTCTGCTCTAAGATCAAGTGTGGATCGAATTTGGCTGGGTATGTGAACGAAAATAGTGTAGCAAAAAATTTTTGAAGGCAAATTTGAATTAATTCTGCAATCAAGAAAGGTTTTTTTGCAATATTTAAAGGGTGTGACATATTGCAAAACCCGGGTAGGCATTCTATTAATTAAATAAGAGGCTGTCAAAATGGCATCTCTCCATAGATATTTGGGAACATACATAGAGAACATTATGGCTCAGGCTACTTCCAGTATATGCTTATTTTTTCTTTCGGCAATACCATTTTGTTGATGAGTGTCACGACATATAGATTGATGAAAAATAACTTTTTTTCTAAAAAAATTCCCTAGATATTTATTGAAGTACTCTTTTCCATTATCAGCTCGAAAAATACTAATTTTTGAATGAAATTGATTGTCAATCATTTTGTAAAAATCTTGAAACACGTTTTTTACTTCAAATTTGTCTTTCATCAAATAAACCTAGCAAAGTCGAGTGTGATCATCTATAAAAGTTACAAACCACTTTACACCAGTCATGGTGGTAACCTTGGAGAAACCCCACATCACTATGAATTAAGTAGAATGGTTTAGAGGCACGGTAGGGTTTTGTAAGATAAGTAGTTCGATGACTTTTAGATAAATAACAACTTTCACATTGAAAAGACGAACAATCCAAATTTTTAAACAAGTTAGGAAACAAATGTTTAAGATATGAAAAACTAGGATGTCCTAGTCTAAAATGCCAAAGCATTATTTGCTCGCGAGCCGAAAGTGAACTAATACTACAACCATAGCCTTGAGTTGTTTTATTGCTGGATATGTCATCATCAAAGTAGTAAAGACCATTGACCATTCTAGCACTGCCAATCAACCTCCCCAAGTTTCGGTCCTGAAATTCACAATGAGAGTCAAAGAAAACAACACGAAAGTGAGAGTTTTTGGATAGTTTACTGGCAGACAACAACTTGCAGGCCAGTTTAGGAACATGAAGGACAGAGTGAAGAGTAATATTTTCTAAAATTTTTATTTGAACTTTTCCTACAATAGGTGAGAAATTGCCATCAGCAATCCTACTCTTTGACTTTCAGAATAAAATAAATAAGTATTGAATAAAGAAGAGAGAGAAGTCATGTGATCAGATGCCCCCGAATGTACATTTGGATGGACTGAAACCAACGCAAGAAATTATCACCATTGAGTTTAATGCTGGTGATTTGCACCGAGTGAGAATCAATGTTGGGAGACATGTTTCTCAATGTTTTTCGGTGAAACGGTAACAGTGGATTCAGATGTGGTTTCTGATATGGTGAAGGACAGCTTGATGGTTCTAGGATTACCTCAGAAGGGTCAGAGAATAAGTCCTCAGCTTTGATACCATGAAAGCTAGAAAGAACAATATTTCTTATTCTCATATTTAAACAATGTACATAGCACCTCTATTTATAGGAGATACAAGGCATAAAATTAGGAATTGATTAGCTACTAATTAGCTACTGATTCTGAGGACTGATTAGCTACTATTTAGCTACTAATTTTGATCCTAACAAACTTTCCTATTCTATAGTATTGACTAAATCTAAATGTTTACAGTTGTGATATCCAAAAGAATTCAGCCATATCCTGGAAGAATTATTTTCTTTCCATTTCCAATATTGAATATAGTTGATATTTGTTAGTTTTCCTTTTCTTAGCTTCTGTGGCGCATAGGCATTGTTCGTCATGCTATGCTTTTTAAGGGGTAAGTGTTTTATTGCCATACAAGGGGATTTACAATGAAGCTCATGACATGCCAAAGGCAATACCCCCTCTAAAAGAGTGCTTACGCCTAGCCTGCAGAACAATTAAACCTTAGCAATTGGCATTTTAGGATAGAAATTTGTGTGCTTTGCAAATCCTTAGAACTTGGGGTCAAGAAAAAATTGAGAAACTAATTGGCATGAGTAGTATTTTAATTTTGAGTTACTGCTTATGTCTACAAATTGGCTTTCATACTTAACCAAAAAAAAAAAGAAAAAGAAGAAAAAACAAAAATAGGGTTAAGTTAGTAGTTTATTGGTGGTAGTTGCTACATAATTGATGTCTGTTGGGCTATATATAACAAATCCACGTGTTTTTTGGGAGATAAATGTAGACCTTTTTTTTATTCACTGGCAACTGAGCAGCGAGTAGTAACACAAGTGATGAAGACTGTAGAAATTTAATGTATAAAGAGAAATAGAGAATTGTATTATTGATTGATTTATATTGATATCTATTACAATGATTCATGATTCCTATATATAGAAGAGGGTGAGTGTGTAGTAGGTAAGGAGTAGGTGAAGTGGAGGTGGTAGTGGTGTAGTGGGTTAGGTTTAGTGGAGTAGGTGAGGTGGTAGTGGTGTAGTGGGTTAGGTTTAGTGGAGTAGGTTTAAGTGGGTGAAGTAGGTGGAGAGTAGGTGGATTTTAACAGCCCCCCGCAAACTCAAGGGGGATAGGAACTAACCAACTTGAGTTTGGAGAGAGTAACAAAACAAGAAAATACATAAAAATAGAAGAGGATAAGAGACACTGTATGGTCGTGTCAGACCATTGGTGAAGACACTGGATGGTGGTGTCATAATGTTGTAGAGGACACTGTATGGGGGTGTCATAACCATGTAGAGGACACTGTATGGTGGTGTCATAACGGTGTAGAGGACACTGGATGGCGGTGTCAGACCGATGTAGAAGACAGTTTATGGGGTCATGTCGGACCGTTGTAGCAGACAATGTTGTGACAGTTGTTGTGACAGTTTACGGAGTCTTGCTGGACCCTTATAGAAACTAACCGGAATCAATGTCGGGACAGTTTACAGAGTCTTGTCGGACCCATAAAGGAGCTAACCGGAATCAATGTCGGGACAGTTTACAGAGTCTTGTCGGACCCTTGTAAAAGTCGCACCCTCAAAAGGTGTGCCTAATTTTTCAAAAGGCGTGCCATCAAAAGGCGTGTCCAATCCATAAAAAGGCGTGCCATCAAAAGGCGCGCCCACTTCATCAAAAGACGTGCCCGACAGAAAGCGTCGAGCCATCAAAAGGGGCGCCTGACACGCGGCGATGCACGTGATTGACAGAGCGCGTGTCGGCCTCGTCGTCTCTGTCTTTATAAACCAAAGCGAAGTCTGAGGCTTGGAAGCATAACAAACCAGTTGAAACCTCTTCGTTCTCTGTAACATTCTGTAACCAACCCTTCTCTGAAACACTCAGCAACCCAAAAACATGGCTTCTTCTTCCCGTTCAGCTACCTAGAACATAGCCTCTTCTTCCCGTGGTCTGCTCACTCTCTTTCCCGACCTCAACGAGTCAACAAGAGAGATAACCAGTGCGGTGGCCAGTGAACCTCAACCAAACACCTCTGGTTTTGCTCCGTTGAACTTTCCGATGCGGTCGGTGGAGCAAAAAATGGCAGTGCAAACGGATATTGAAGCTAATCAGTATACATTGAAGTCCTGTGTTGAAACCATGACTGCGGTCACAAACTTGTCGCACCGGCTGCAGAGTAGGACAAATGAGGTGCAGCAGTTAAACGCCCAACTGGCTATGCTCCAACGCATGTATAAGGATGCGCGAGCAGAGATAAGTGTGCTAAAGGCGGAAAATAAGGAGCTGAAGCGGAAGGCCACCGTGATGTTCCGATTTGGAAGGCCGCCATATGCTGGAGTGGAGGAGCAGGGGGTAGTGATCGTGCCCAGTGGAGTGGGAAACAAGGAGGCAACACCGTCAAGGACTGTCCAAGACGGAGGCAAGAAGAAGAGACCGGCGGCAGAGTAGGTCGGTGGGTGGCCGTCTGCAGAAAAGAAAACAAATCTGTTGGTATTGTGGTTTGTGTTGTTGTGGTTGTTTTTTTTTTTTTTTTTTTTTTTTGTTAAAATTGTGATCGGGGTTGATCCCTGAGATGAATAAAAGATGGTTTGGTGTGCAAAGCTATATGGTATGAATGGAATTTGAAAAAGATTAAAAAATAATGTGAAAGAAAAATAAAGAAAGAAATAATAAAAATATATTTGAAATCAAAATGAAAGATGGGGGAAATAAGGAAAGTGGTTTGGAGAAAATAAATAAAAATAATGGATTTTGAAATCAAACGGAGGAGAGAGAGGGGACAAGCCCATGTGAGAGAAAGAGGGGAAAAATGATAGCCGATGCACCCAAAAATAATCTAGCTGCTATCCACAGGTGCTTAGGGGAAGGAAATGGTAGCAAGAGACGGCCAACACCATATATGGCTATAGCAAAGAAATGGAGTATCAAGCTCAATGGGCTAGGATTTAGACCAGAGAGTAAAGCCACTAGTCCTGTTGAACACACACCTCCAAGGCTCAAATAATCAAAACATGCTTCACGCATTTCCATCCTTGCTTGATCAGGAGATGCACAAAACACCTTATACAGGGCTCCAGTCATTCCTCCACCAGTTAAAGGATGACGCATGTTGAAAGCATCACCTATTAATAGTGCTCCAGGAGTAGGGTAAGGAGCAGCTGGCATACTTCTATTGGGCATTGTTCTAATACTTCCCTTATCAATTGCAGCTATAAATGAATCATGCAGCTCAGGTGGAACCTGGGGAGCCACCAGAGGGAAGCAAAGCCGAAGGCTGTAAAAGCGAAAAAGGAAAAGAAGGCTCCGGCTAAGACAACAGCTGCTGCGCCAAAAGCTAAAGCCGCTGTGAAGCCCAAGCCAGCGGCAAAGGCCAAGCCAGCTGCGAAGCCAAAAGCTGCTGTGAAACCGAAGGCTGCCGTGAAGCTAAAAGCTGCAGTGAAGCTCAAGGCTGTGGCGAAGCCCAAACCAAAGCCGAAGGCGAAGGATCCTAACAAGAGGCAAATGAGCATGGAGGAGAAGCATAGATTGAGTGTTGGGTTGCAGAGTTTGCCCCAGGAAAAGATGCCACAGTTAGTGCAGATTATGAAGAAGAGGAATTCACATTGGCCTCAAGAGAGAGGATTTAGGCAGTGATGGGAAGGTATGTGTAGAAAATAAGCGGAATAGGTTGAGGTCCGGCGGGCGGCCAAGGCGAGGTTGCCGCCCGCCGGTGAAACGAAAAATACTAAGTGCTTAACCTTGCTCTGATACCATGTAGAAATTTAATGTATAAAGAGAAATAGAGAATTGTATTATTGATTGATTTATATTGATATCTATTACAATGATTCATGATTCCTATATATAGAAGAGGGTGAGTGTGTAGTAGGTAAGGAGTAGGTGAAGTGGAGGTGGTAGTGGTGTAGTGGGTTAGGTTTAGTGGAGTAGGTGAGGTGGTAGTGGTGTAGTGGGTTAGGTTTAGTGGAGTAGGTTTAAGTGGGTGAAGTAGGTGGAGAGTAGGTGGATTTTAACAAAGACTAAAGAATTCCTCAACTGAACAGTGTGTCAACAACCACCTAATCTCAGTTATCACTCAAGAATTCCTTCACTTACATTGCTGCCATTGCTTGGAAATGGAGACTAAATTGGGCGTAGGTTTTTTTTGGTTTTTATTTTTTTCATTTATCCTTTTCGATGTTGTGATGCAAAGCGTCATTCTTTGGAAGCTGACATGGGCGTGGAGATAGAAGGTGATGGGCGTGCCTGCATATCTTCAATTCGATCTAGGCAGAGTCGACAACCAGGTAATTTCTAATCTCAGTTGTCACTCAAGAATAAATTCACTTACATTGCTGCAATTTCTTGGAAATGGATATCGTATTTCATAAGTAAAAGATCAAAATTATTCTGTTGACACGGCTTCTACATGTTCCAATTAGTATGGTGTTAGAATTGTATGATGCACGATTCGATTCATACAATTTAATATGAGTTTCAACCAAAATTATTTGAATTGTGTTGTTTGAAAATTGGGTGTCCTGTTGAATTGAGAATTGAGTAGTTCGTCTATGTTTTTGTTTACATAATGTATTGAATTGACGCCTTTTTCTGTTACACTACGATGAAACAAAAATAGGGGAATTGCTTATACTGATATACGTGGTTATATATAATTTATTTATATTGATACCATGTAGTATTTGACTTTGATTGCTACAGTGTTCCCACATATGTGTGAGGTTTGGAAATTCCTTTCCAATAATTCGGGCTGTATTTGATAAGCATCCTGCGGATCTTGTATGAGAAAGAAATAAGAAATGGAAAAAAAAAAAAAAACTTTGTTTATAGTTTCATGTGGAAAAAACATGCAAAGAGCGAACTGCTAATACATGTATTATCTTATGCAATTTAATCTTTTCTTTTGTGGAAATTTTGTTAGAATTTTGTATTTCATTTGTTGTGACGGGTTATAGAAACCAAAAACTCACTTTTCGTAGTTTTTAGATAATTAGAGATTGACAATTCCAACTTCCTTTACTTCATTCAAAAAGTTGTTCAGAATAATTGATCAGAATTATTTTGAGGAACCGGTTTGTGCATATTATTCAAAATAATTTTACTTTTAGGAGCAGTTAGTTTTTCGTTTGTATTTTTTTTTTCCTTTGTGTTTTTGGCGCTAACCCCTTGCAGGCAATGACACATATAGACATGGTTAATCATTTAAGGTAATCTCCTATACTTTTTGATTTTATTTTTTACATTCAGGACAATGCATCGTTTAGGTTAGGGGCAGAAAATACTTATTTTGAGAAGAATTTATATATTTGCTTGCTGCTATGAGTTAGTTGTTTTGTTTTTTTTTAAAAAAAAATTAGTGCTCATGGTAATCTTTTGTTCTATACATTGGGTGATTGGGCATACTTGCGGTATTTTATTACTTTAACTCAAGAATTGTGTTGAAGTTTGATATGCTAGCTACTTTGTTACAGCATTCCATGTGTTCATATTTGGAAATCATTGCCCTACACTTCTGCCACATGAATATGATTGATAAGTGGATATGACTTGAAAATCTTGAAGAATGATAGTGGAGACTTTTAACCCTGTGAGTTTTGTGCCAATCATTTATTGGAGAGTTATTATGCATCTACTCTTAATTTTTCTTTGGAAACGCATTAATTTATTGTTTAGTCTCATTATTTTTTCATTTTTGGTTGAAGGCTTAGAATAAATCAATTTGTTATCATACTTTTACTCCCTCGAGGACAATGCATCGTTCAGGTTGGGGGGAGAAAATACTTATCTTGAGAAGAATTTATATGTTGCTTGCTACAATGAGTTAGTTGTTTTGTTTGAAAAAAAAAAAAAAAAGTGCGCACGGTAATCTTTTGTTCTGTGCATTGAGTAATTCGGCATACTTGTAGTATTTTATTGCTTTAACTCAAGAAATTGTGTTGAAGTTTGATATGTTAGCTACTTTGTTAAAGTATTCCATGTGTTCGTATTTGGAAATCATTGCATTGCACTTTAGCCACATGAATATGATTTTTAGTTGATTAGTGGTTATGACTTGAAAATTTTGAAGAATGATAGTGGAGTTTTTTGAGCCTACGAGTTTTGTGCTGAACTTTTATTGGAGGGTTGTGATACATCTACTCTTAATTTTCTTTGGAAGTGCATTAATTTGTTTAGTGTCATTATTTCTTAATTTTGGTTGAATGTTGAGGATAAATCAATTTGTTACCATACTTTTATTCCTTTGAGATCATGAATTGAGAGATGAGTTTAGGCCATCTTTGTTTCATTGAGCCTTTTATTTATTTTTCTTTCCTTTATTATTACTTCATTAGAAACCGATTTGAGCCTTTATGTTAGCCTTTCTTTGTTTAACCCCACAACCCATACTTTCTTTTCAATTTTGTAGTATGTTGGGTAAGTTCAGTTTGGCAATGGCAAATTTGTTTGAAAAAAAAAAAATGTAAAAAAAGGAGAGAAGGTGGAAAAAAAAGAAGAAATAAATTGTGTTCAACGAGAGGGGGGGGGGCAAAACGAAAAGAAAAAAAAAAGCAGGAGGAAGTTGAAAAAGACAAAAAAAAAAAAAGTAACAAAAGGAGCAAAACATTTGGAATAATGCTCTAACTGTGTTTATTTTTATGCCAATAATCTCTCAGATTAGAGCTTATTTTTATGCCAATAATGTCTCAGACATCCATTTTTTTATTCAACTTTGCGTTTTTATTATTTTTTCGTAATTCCTCGACCCAAACATTACAACCAAATAAAAGTCCTATTTGATCTTGAGAGTGGTATAGTTTACAAGTGGACATGATGGATAGGCGTGATGGTATGGTAATTTTAATTCTCAGTATATGGTATTCCATTCATGAGACTATTTATTTATTCTTTTATTATGGCATTTTTCCAAAAAATTAGTATGCGGGATATTTTGCCTTTGATTTACATTATTCTACTCGCATATATTGAGAGTAATTTTCACACCATATTCTGAGTGATTTATTTGTTGAATGCAATAACTGGTGAGATTTGAGTCGAAGCATGTTTCAGAATTTCACTTTAAGGCTAAGATTGTGTCTGTGTTGGCTAAACTTTTTCACACACTCCAAATTCTGAATGTCTTGAGATATCTTTACTTGCTGCTAGTGTCTTGAACTTTGGTTGATTATTTTGTTAAGATTGTGAAATTCATGACTTGTTCTTTAACATTAGCATGAGAACAAAAGAAATCCTTTTTAAGAAATTTTTTTACGTTTGTGGGTAATTTCTCTAGAAATTTTAATTCTCAGTATTTGATATTCCATTCATTAGACTATTTATTTATTCTTTCATATTAGCGTTTTTAAAAAAAATTAGTATGCGGGATATTTTGCCTTTGATTTACATTGTTCTACTCACATATATTGAGAGCAATTTTTCACCATGTTCTGAGTGATTTATTTGTTGAGTGCAATAACTTGTGAGATTTGAGTCGAAGCATGTTTCAGAAAGAGATTTGGGTTATATTTCACTTTAAGGCTAAGGTTGTGTTTGTGTTTGCTAAACTTTTTTCACACACTCCAAATTTTGAATGTCATGAGATATCTTTATTTGCTGCTAGTGTCTTGAACTTTGATTGATTATCTTGTTAAGGTTGTGAAATTCATGGCTGGTTCTTTAACTTTGGCATGAGAATGAAAGAAATCCTTTTAGTAAAGAAATTTTTGGATGTTTGTGGGTAACATCTTTGGAAACCCTCACGAGACTTTTACTCGTCCACGAGGGGTAACCTATTGGATTAAGGGCTTGTTGCATGTGCTAAATTCAATCGTGATTTCTTGCAGAAGTGATTTAGAGTTGCTTTTATTTTACTTTTTGATTTTATTTTAGTCACCCTAATTGCTAGGTTCTAGCAATAAAGCTGGTTGGGAGGTGTGATGAATGCTTAAAATTACATAGTAGTTCTATGAATTTTGGATATTATATTCATTCTCTCAATTTGTATTTAATTGTGATTTAATGAATTTAATTTAAATTTGTAGAAAAACTACATTTGAGCCTTCACCAATATCAATTGCTCAACAAGGCCCATAAGACTCGGTATGCTTCTAAATCTTCTCATAACATCCACAAAACCTCTCTCAAAGGTTAGATAAGATTTCATTGTACCTCCAGTCCTTTAATATTTTGATTTTGGTCTTCAAATACTTATTTGTTTTTCCTTTTAATTACTATCCGTCTTCTGTTCTTTATTTGTTCCTTTTATGAAATATATATTTGGTGACTTAGATAATAGCAAAAAGGCTAAATTTGACCGCAATGTTGTCAAGGGTGCTCGGGCTGCTCGAATTCAGCAAAACAAATGGTAATTTTTATCTTAATTTTCTACCCCTCTACATAAGATGTATACCTTTTTACTCACAAGGGTCTTGTGTTTGTAGCTTTTCATCGAATAAAGGATAATATTTCTATTGCCTAAAGGCAGGATTGGATATTTTTGTTGATAAGGGAGCAGAAAAGGTGTGCTGTTTTGGAAGAAAAAAGGGCATCTAGTTGATTGACTAGTCCTCCCCGTGTCATTGTATATGATATGTTTTTAATGTTAATATTGTTTGTTCTCAAAAGGAATTGTTAATCCTTCACAAAAGGTTCTTTTGTATAAAACTAGACTACATTTGTTTCCTGGTAAATTGAGATTTAGATGGATTGGGCCGTTTCATAGTTAAAACCGTTTTTTCTCATGCGGCCCAAATTGAAAATCCCAAGAATGGTAATGTTTTTAAAGTGACTGGCCAACGTCTTAAACCAGTTTTGGAGAATTTCCCACCTGAAGAGGGGAGGAGTCCATCGTATTAAAAGACCCTATTCATTCATTCATGTTTGAGCTGGTAAAGATGTTTGTAGTCCTTCTTTCACAATAAGTTATTTATGGGGAAAAAAAGAAATTATGATTTCATCTAACAATTATTCTCTATTTATGATGGCATATCATATGATAAATCGTATTTGAAAATCACTCTTCCAATGTTTGATTGCAGTGAACTTTTAGACCCTGTTGTTGCTGAAGCTACACTGGACTTTCGAAATCTTAACAAGAGAAAACTTTTAACTAATTTCCCTACATTTCTCCTTCAGGTATGATTTGAAATTGGCACGATTCTTTGCTTGGGGTTTAGTTTCTTTATTTGACTGAATTTTCAGATTTAGAAGTAGAAAAGAAGAAGTATGAAACATGTATATCAAATATTTTGGTAACTTATCCTCCTCTAACATCAGTCTTGCATTTGTAGTTTTTCCCATTAATGCTAAGTTCCTCATGTCATCTTTTTGGTTCTGTTCTTAAAAGATATATTTAATTTATTTTATTGGAATGATCTTAGTTATAATTCGTGCAATTGTTGTGTCCTCGAGATATTTGTATATGACAAATGCCAAAAGTGCTGGATATTGGGATTGAAATAAAGGAGTGTCTTGAAAATAGGTCAAACAATTAAAAAAGTGCATTAATTTCCATAAAAACTGCATTGAATTTAATAAAAAGTGTCTTGTGTTTTAAAAAAAAAAATTTGGGTCTACTTTTCGTGTCCCCGGGACACTTGTTAAAAAGACCCTTCATATATTGGTATTCATAATTGTAGTTTTATTTTATTTTTGTCCTGTCAATGCTACTTCAGAAATAAATTTTGTTGCTTATGTGGTGCCACATCTTATTTTGTATGTTTAAAGTTATTATGCACCTTCCTGACCTTGTTGGAACAAAATATGGTATTGTAATTTCGTACTGAAACTAATTGAGCCTAACGGAAATTTTGACAACTAAACACATATGTTTAATTTCAAAAAGGAGGATCTAAAAGAATGCTTTCGGAGATACTGTGGACTCAATCTGCAGTGAAGGGCATTACTGACTTTCATACATATATTTTTTTTTTGTTTTCTTTTTTGATGTAGATTTGAAAAATCGTTTCTAAGTGTGTTTCCAGCATTGATGTCTCTTGGGTCATTTGTTCAGCTATTTCCATCTCTCGTTGACTTAACAAGTAAGTTTGTTTTTCAGGCATGGTTGTTAATTCTCTACACAGGTTTGGCTTTGCGAGAGAACATACTTAGAGTGAATGGAAGTGATATTTGCCCATGGTAATTTGATATGATCTTATATGCATTTAGTTGAATTTTGTGCTAAGATTGCCTTGCCTTTATTCTTCATCATTTAAACTATTTGTGTATTTGTGATTGAGATTTTTTTAAAACATATTTTCATAGTCAGACATTAGTAATTTCATCTCCCATGCCTTTCAGGAGGGAAAGTGAATATGCAATTTTGCTGGCAATGAATTTATGCTATAAAATAGAGTTGCCAGAAGAATCTTTTGACTTCCATGCTTAAAATTATAGCATGATATTCAGTAAATGAATTTATACAGTGTGTTGTCAAACTGCATATTGCAATGAATTAGAAAATGAACAGAGGGTAGAGTATATGAAAAAAATAATGGTTGTCAATAATGAAAGGAGGATATTACTCTAGATGGAGCTGCATGTTGCAAAAGAATTCATTGAGTTGACTCCAAATAGACATGTTTAATTTTGTTAAATTGAGTTTTTCTGGCAGTATCTTGTTCTCTTATAAGCAGCAGCAGCAACTACATTCTAATTCCAGCGAATTTCTGCCATGTTCAATATTACTGGACTCATATCATGCTTTTTATTCAACTGGCAGGCTCATTCTCTTTATTTTCCGAATTCTGTCAGAACTTGGATGAAAATGTGAAAATGCATTGGATTTTTTTTTTGTGATTCTTATCTGCCTCCTAGATTAATATGCATACAACCACAGAATATGTTAATGTTTGCACTTGTGCTGATGTAGGTGGATAAAACATCCCTACTTCGCAATGGCCATGGCACTTATCAGTCTCACTTGGGAGACCCAGAAGCAAGTTATTATCCTTCTTAACTGCATATTGAAATTTTGTTTTTGTTTTTGTTTTTGTTTTTTTTTTTAATGAGTGAGACTGTACATGTACTGTGCAGAGAGAGGTGCAATTGTTCCTTCAATGGGCTATCATGCAAGGAGTTGCAATGCTTCTACAAAATAGATATCAACGGCAAAGGCTTTGTACACATATTGCACTCGGGAAGGTGTAATTGAAAAGGGAAAAAAAAAAAAAAAAATTCCTTTCACCAACAAATTTCTGTGCATGCTTCATTTTTGCCTTTATTATCTTCAGTTCTTTCTGCAGTCTACTTTGTGTGTGTGTCTGCACTTGGTTGTGTGCTCTTTGTGAAACCTTGTCGTCCTGCATGGTTTGCAGAACTTCAATGAGTTCTTTTGCTTCTGCTAGTTGCAATAACCATGTTTTTGTCTTCTAGCCGATCTGTGTTAGTTTTTTATGGCCCATCGAAATACAGATAGAACTTTTTTTTGGTGGGCATATAATGTTTATTGCAATTGTTCTCCTCTACAGGTCTGAGATGACTCTTACCATTTGATCCCGTTGTTAATTACAGGCTAGGAGAATGGATGTTTGGGGAGAAATTGCTGGAGTCAACGGTCAACTATGGTTGTTGGCACCCATTCTATTCATATTACAGGTGATTTAAGCTATACAAATGCCTGTTTTGGGGACCATGCCCACAAAAGATCATATTAACGTATGCTTTGCCATCCAAGTCATGTTGAATCAAACAAACACTAAAGCGATTTAAATTAAGGTTGTTAAATATTCATTTTTTTTCTACATAACTTGCCAAAAGTTATGTACATGTGTAAATAATTAAATATATATAACAGCTAGGGAAGGGAAGTTTTTGTTACTATCAAACATCATCACATTCCTTGAGTGTTTTCTTTCATTACTTGATGAAGTTGAAGTCATATTATCATTCTCTTCTAGTTTGCCATCCAACAATCCTAGTTTTATACATGTAATGCAACTTGCTCTTTCATCACAGCTCTCTCTCTGTTTTGAACTTCTTTGGCTCACATGTCATGATGTCACCATGAAGTTATTTGATTTTTTTTTTTTCGTTTTTTTCTTTGAAGATATTAGGAAGAGGTATGCTCACCAAAAAAGGGAAAGAATCTGTACATCATTGCATGATGATCATTAATTACCCAATTCTTTAGTGAAAAAAATAATGAAACACTACAACAAAAAACATTTTTGGCGACATTTTTTAGCATCCAAACTGAAATTAGTCGCCAATTTTATGTAATCGGCGACAATTTAATTGTTAGTCGCCAAAAATTACACTATTGGCAATGAGTTAAGATTTTTAGTCGCTAAAAGGTTTGGCGCCAAATTAATTTTTGGGGCGGGAGCGCCAAAAATATTTTCACGACCATATTAACATATAGCGACGAAATTTTGGTCGCCGATTGTAAAGTTTTGGCGATAGAAATGAAATAGTCGCGGAAAAGATGAACGGTACTTATGGCGACCGAAGGATTTTTGTCGCCAATAATTGCAAACGAAACTACGTCGTTTTGCATTTTTCAATTTTTTTTTAAAGACTGGACCGACCCTTTTATTGAATAAACAAATAAGCTCTAACTCTCCCTCTCCCTTTCACTCTCACTCTCACTCTTTCTCAATCCACAGCCTCAAGCGGCGCAAAACAGAGGTATGTCTCCCTCTCCCTCTCCCCCTCCCCCTCCCCCTCACTCTCACACCGCCTCCTCCTCCTCCTCCTTTTCGTCTTCGTCTCTCTTCCTCTCGCTCTCTCTCTCCACCGATTGATTTTCACCGATGGCATTCACTTCTCTCTCTCTGATATTTTGAAGACAGATATATATATATATATATGAGTATATGATAAATATATGATAGATTGTTGTCCTAAAATCTGTGTTCAAGGATTTATATATATATATATATATATGATAGATTGTAGTCCTAAAATCTGTCTTGAACGATTTTTATATATATATATATTAAAATCTGTCTTTTAAATATATGAGTAGAGACAGATTTTAGGATTGATTAAAATTTGTCTTTTAAATATATATTAAAATCTGTCTTTTAAATTTTTTCCCCCTTTTGTTGGAATATGTTGCTCTTTTAAATTTTTAACTAAATGCACTTTTATCAACGATGAATTTGAAATTGATTGATTTTTCTTCAAGCATGGAGTGATCTTGTGAGTGAACCCATTGTATTGTTTGTACCAGAATTATCCTATTTATGTATGCTCTAATGCAATTAACTAGGACTGAGAACCCATTGTATTGTCCATCTCCCTCTACAGATGGGCATAGGTCTCTCACTCTACAAATGCTATCTCAATCTGTCCATCTCCCTCTCTCTCTCTGTCTCTCATGGCGATTTCAAGGTCCCGAACCAAAACCCTAAGTTTTCCCCCTTTTTTTCTAGATTGGAACTTGAAAGATCTTCACCATTCTTAGAAAAAGTTAGAGCGTTGTTTTTTTTGTTCTTCTTAGCAGACCGTTACCCCTCTCTCACCATTCTTGGGATTTTGGTGAATGGTTTGGTTATTTCACCTATGTATCTAGCTATTGTCTATACTTTCATTTTTTTCTTATGTTAGTTTGAATGGCATCCCCTGCGCTAGTTTGGTTTCAGTGAGTAATGTGAAGCAGTACACTTGAGAACTAATATTAATAAGACTTATACTAATATGCACTTTTACAACTTATATTAATAAGAATTATTTATGATGACATTGACTTGGAATTTTCATTATATCTATAGGTGTCCCATGTGGTATGGTTTCTATAGGACAAAATGATATGTTTATAGAAGTAATTATGCATTGGCTTCTGGATATTATGCCTTACTTTCACTGTTTTATGGGTATTAAGTGCCATTGTTTGTATTTATTTTGTGGTTCACATGCTTTAATACATTATTTTGTGTTTGAAGAATATAAAGTCCTATTTATTGTGAACAGAGGATGGTTAGTGATTTTTATATATTGCCAGCTAAATCAGTCATTCCTTCAGAGAATAATGGTTCTTCTTTTCTTCTCGTCGAAGGAAGTACCCAAATGGCTCACAAAGTAAGAGAGCAACTGAATCTGGCTATTGGAAAGCCACTGGGAAAGAACGAAATGTGAAGTTAGGATCTAATTTGATTGGCACAAAAAGGACATTGGTGTTCCACACAGGTCGTGCACCAAAAGGGGAGTGGACAAAATAGATAATGCATGAGTATTGTATGAATGGAAATCCTCAGGTGATGGTGTTAATACTTTTTGACAATATTTTATATTCTCATAGATGGTTTGGTTATTTCACCTATGTATCTACCTATGTATCTTAGGCATTAATTAGTTTTTACTTTTAATTAGTACATGGGCAAAATTATAATTCTATTAGATGGAGTAAACAACACTAGTCATTATCATTTTATTTTTTTTATTATTATTATTATTATTATTTATTTGAATAACTAAACTATTTTCAGCAGCAAAGAGTAGACACAAATATTGCAGATGGCTGTGATGCTCTGAATCTGGGTGTGGCTGCTGATAGCCTTTGGTTGTTTTTATTTGTGGTGTTTGGCTTGAGGTTTGATCTTGTAGTTGAAGGTTGGTAATGGCGAAGATTGCATACCTCGTAATGGACGATGGAATTTTAACAAGGTATTCCCTTGGTTTTGTTATAATAATGGAAGAGAAGTGTTTCCAACTTTAGGGTGGAGGGTTGCAGAAATTGATAATTCTTTTACATTCCCTATTTTGCTTAAATTCAGGAACTTTGTGAACTAATTTGGCAGTTACTTGTTCTTGTTTTATTCTTTTAAAGCAACTCTTTACCCCCATCCGAATAGAACGGTGGGAAGTTGTCAACTTCTCTGCTCATTGTGATACAAGTCATCTTTCCCGAGAACTTATTAACTGTGGAAGGAACAAGGGCCTTGTAAGTACCCTGTATTTGTTTCTATGATGGGTATTATTGTTTCAAACAAGCTTTGCTTGATATAATTAATTGTTTTCTTTACATGCAGAATATTCCTTTTTGTCTTGAAGGAAGAATATTAGAATCCTTGATTTTTTTTTAATTTTTTTATTTTTACTATAATGCGTTGTTGGTTGTAGGCATCAGGCTCAGGATAAGCGGGTTTGTGTTTGCTTCATGATCCAAGCATCATAGCTTTTGTGTTGTTGCGGTTTTGACAAGTTTCTGGTTATGCACTGGACTTGTTTGTGGCAAGGTCTCAAAGAGGGATTTTGGGATTTTGGACTTGTTTTGTTTGTACTTAGAGCTCTTGTAAGTGTTGAATAGATCTGGGTCATCCATTTTTGTGGGGCCCAAAAATAGGTTACCCAGATCTGTTTGTGACATGGCCTCTTCAGATTTTTGATCTTTGGATCTGTTGTCTTTTAAAATGAGGCCTTTGGCTGTCCTGTTTGCGTTTCTTCCTCTGTTTGGTTGATTGATTGATTAAATCTGTGTCAACAATCTTGAGATATAAATGTTAGTTTAATGTGTGCAGGAGGTAAATAAGATGTGGGCAGGTTTTAGGTTATTACAGACGGGCACGATATCTACTAGAGATGAGCTCTTTTTTTGACTCTTGTGCATCTAGATATTTGTAACACTATTTGATACGAATCTATTTCTTGTTGGATTTCATTTGGTATTTAAAAATGGCATTCTTAATGGATAGGATGTGCTCTTTCAAGTTCATCGGTTGACAGCGATGCTAACCAATTTATTATTCTCTATGGCAAGAGACTCCATGTGAGCTACTAAGGTATTTGGTCTCATGTCTTGCATTTTATGAAATATCCATGTTGGCGTGGCACATGTTGTATCCTGTCTTTGTTTGTGCTTGTGTCCTTGCTTCTTAGCTCTACTGTTAATCATTTTTTTACTAGTTTCAGTTTCATCAATGCAGCAGATTCTGACGCTGTATCTACGGAATGGGAAGTTGAGAGTGATGATGAAAGTGAGGAAGAATCTGAATGTAAGTTTCTTAAAACCAGAATGTGGCAGATCCTGTGCACTTTCTTATTTATTGGCTATTCCCCCTTTGTAGTATTATTTATTTGAATATTAGATATACTTTCTTTTCATTCAGCTCCACTTCTATCTTCATTACCTTCTTCCAGGTCTTATTTAACATTTATCCTGTTGACTTGTAATTTTTCTTTTGAATTCCACTGCATGTTGTATGCTTTCCAAATTATTTTGAAGCCTTCTTTGGGTGCATTAGTATTTGGCATTAGCACAAATGCACCTGAAGCTTCATTTGTTGTTTTCTCTCGTATCTTTGTGTTAGTAAAACAAATATAACTATAAAGATGTGATGCCTGGGTTGCAAATTGTTCTTTTTCTTACTGGTTTTCTGTTTTATCAGTTTAGCTGACTTGTGACTTTTTGCATATTATTGTTCTTATGGTTTTGGTTCCACTTCCTGATATAATTTATGGTATTTGATGTGTGGTGTCTTGGTTTCTTTTGCTTTAATGTCAAGGGTAAGAAATGCTTCTTTGAAGTTATAATTAATCGTAAAACTAAAAATAAAATTCAGTTTATTATTTATGTTTTGTTGTAATAGTTCATAAAAGCTCTGCAAGAGGATCCGTCAGTGTTAAAAATACTCACTCAAAGTTGAACTTTATTCATTTCCTCACCTGCAGAATTTTCTTCTTCAAGCTATGTCTCTTAACTGCTGTCTTCATTTTTTTGTTTGCCCTAGGTGGGTTAACAACTTTGGTTGACATGCCTCTTAACAGTTTTCCATCTACAGGTTCTAAAGAGACTTTTGAAACTCAACTTTGGTTGACATGCCTCTTAGCTTCACTTTTTAATTAGGTAGTTTGAAACTTAGCTTCACTTTCATATTCTTATTGTACAAAAACTTGACCAACTATTGCCTTTTCTTGTTATCTTTTTTCCATCTACATAACAGATCAAGGCTGCAGCAAAGAGGATCTATGTTGATGTTGGTATGCTCTTAGAATTATATATGAGAAATCTCATATTTTAATCACTTGTTTTAATCATAGTAAGGCTGTGTTGCAATGTTAGTAAATAGACTTGTAGGAACAAACGGGACCTCGATTGGATCTCCGGTTAGAAAATTATAAGGAAAATTGTAAAACACAAGACTTAAAATGCCCGTTCAGGGGCCGAAATTTTGAAATGACCACCGAAACCACCGAAACTTGGCACGAACAGCCTTTTGAAGCCTAAATAGACTTGTAGGAAATAACGGGACATGTATTGGATCTCCGGTTAGAAAATTAGAAGGAAAGTTATAAAACACAAGACTAAAAAGGCCCGTTCGGGGGCCGAAATTGCGAAACGACCACCGAAACCACCGAAACTTGGCACGGACAGCTTTTTCAAGCCTAAACAGACTTGTAGGAACAAACGGGACCTCGATTGCATTTCCAGTTAAAAAATTAGAAGGAAAAATGTAAAACAAAAAGCTTAAAAGGCCCGTTCGGGGGTCGAAATTTCGAAATGACCACCAAAACCACTGAAACTTGGCACGGACAACCTTTTGAAGCCTAAATAGACTTGTAGGAACAAACAGACCTCTATTGGATCTTCGGTTAGAAAATTAGAAAGGAAGTTGTAAAACACAAGACTAAAAAGGCCCGTTCAGGGGCCGAAATTGCGAAATGACCACCGAAACTTGGCACGAACAGCTTTTTCAAGCCTAAACAGACTTGTAGGAACAAACGGGAACTTTATTGCATTTCCGGTTAAGAAATTATAAGGAAAAATGTAAAACACAAGGCTTAAAAGGCCCGTTCAGGGGCCGAAATTTCGAAATGACCACTGAAACCACTGAAACTTGGCACGGATAGCCTTTTAAAGCCTAAATAGACTTGTAGAAACAAACGAGACCTCTATTGGATCTCCGGTTAGAAAATTGTAAAACACAATACTTAAAATGCCCGTTCGGGGGCCGAAATTGCGAAATGACCACTGAAACCACCGAAACTTGGCATGGATAGCTTGTTCAAGCCTAAATAGACTTGTAGGAACAAACGAGACCTTGATTGGATCCCCGGTTAGAAAATTAGAAGGAAAGTTGTAAAACACAAGACTTTAAAGTCCCGTTCGGGGGCCAATATTACGAAATGACCACCGAAACCACCGAAACGTGGCACGAACAGCTTGTTTAAAACTAAATAGATTTGTAGGATCAAACGGGACCTCGATTGGATTTCCGGTTAGAAAATTACAAGAAAAAATGTAAAACACAAGACTTAAAAGGCCCGTTCGGGGGTCGAAATTTCGAAATGACCACCGAAACTTGGCACGGACAACCTTTTGAAGCCTAAACAGACTTGTAGGAACAAATAGACCTCTATTGGATCTCCGGTTAGAAAATTAGAAGGAAAGTTGTAAAACACAAGACTAAAAAGGCCCGTTCGGGGGCCGAAATTGCGAAATGACCACCGAAACCACCGAAACTTGACACAGACAGCTTTTTCAATCCTAAACAGACTTGTAGGAACAAACGGGACCTTGATTGCATTTCCGGTTAAAAAATTGTAAGGAAAAATTTAAAACACAAGGATTAAAAGGCCTATTCAGGGGTCGAAATTTCGAAATAACCACTGAAACTTGACACGGATAGCCTTTTAAAGCCTAAATAGACTTGTAGGAACAAACGGGACCTCTATTGGATCTCCGGTTAGAAAATTAGAAGGAAAATTGTAAAACACAAGACTAAAAAGGCCCGTTTGGGGTCCGAAATTGTGAAATGACCACCGAAACTACCAAGACTTGGCATGGACAGCTTTTTCAAGCCTAAATAGACTTGTAGGAACAAACGGGACCTCGATTGGATCCCCGATTAGAAAATTAGAAGGAAAATTATAAAACACAAGACTTAAAATGCCCGTTCGGGGGCCAAAATTGCGAAATGACCACCGAAACTTGACACGGATAGCTTGTTCAAGCCTATATAAACTTGTAGGAACAAACGGGACCTCGATTGGATCTCCGGTTAGAAAATTAGAAGGAAAATTGTAAAACACCTGACTTAAAATGCCCGTTCGGGGACCGAAATTGCGAAATGACCACTGAAACCACCGAAACGTGGCATGGACAGCTTGTTCAAGCCTAAATAGACTTGTAGGAACAAACGGGACCTTGATTGGATCCCTGGTTAGAAAATTAGAAGGAAAATTATAAAACACAAGACTTAAAAGTCTCGTTCGGGGGCCAAAATTACGAAATGACCACCAAAACCACTGAAACTTGGCACGAACAGCTTGTTCAAACCTAAATAGATTTGTAGGAACAAACAGAACCTCGATTGGATTTCCGGTTAGAAAATTACAAGAAAAAATGTAAAACACAAGACTTAAAATGCCCGTTCGGGAGCCGAAATTTCGCTGAAATTGCGAAATGATCACCGAAACCACCAAAACTTGGCATGGACAGCTTGTTCAAACTTAAATAGACTTGTAGGAACAAACGGCACCTCGATTGGATTTCCGGTTAGAAAATTACAAGAAAAAATGTAAAACACAAGACTTAAAAAGCCCGTTCGGGGGTCGAAATTGCAAAATGACTACTGAAACCACCGAAACTTGGCACGGGCAACTTGTTCAAGCCTAAATAGACTTGTATGAGCAAATAGCACCTAATTGGACTTTCCGTTACAAAATTAAAATCAAAATTATGAAATTCATATTGATTTTTTTTTTTGTCAATCTAATATTGTTTTCTTTTTTCATGTGATAGATTGGCAATGGTGGAAAACAGTTCGGGCTGCATCAGAAGATTTGATTTTGTGTTTTTGGAAATATTTGGACATAGGATTTTGGTAAATGATTTATAGATTAGATGTTTAGCATCAAAATATTTAGTTTGTGTTTTTGAAAATATTTTGACATAGGATTTGGTAATGTATTTATGGGTTTGATGTTAGTAGTTTGTAAGTATTTTGGTATGCATGTTTTAGATTGTCAGAGAATTGTAATTATGTTTATTGAGATTTTTCATAGCTGTTAATTTTGAATTAGTATGAATGTCTTGCACAGGTGTATTATTATTTACATTACATTTGTGTATATATTGTGCACAGGAAAACAGGTGTTTTGGATTATTTTGAACAGGAAAATTATTAAAATCAAAATTTGTGTAGTGAATTTTAGTGACAGGTGGTGTTTTTGTCGTTGTTAATATATTTGGCGACAACATATTGTTTTTGTCGCTAAGAGTTAGTGGTTATTCTAAGAACTTTTAGCAACCAAAACTTTCGTCGCTAAAAACGTGATTTTTAGCGACCAAATTAATTTTGTCGTTAAATAGTATTTTCGGCGACGCATTTATTTGTCGCTAAAACTACAAAGCCTATCCAAATTTTAACCTTTTAGCAACAAATTGTAATTTTATAGCGACAAAATATATGAGTTTTGGCGACCAATTTTGCTTGTCGCTAAATGTCTATATACGGTAATAATTTCTGATTTCGTTGTCAATATTTTTAGTGACAGGGCTTTGGCGACCAATTGTATATTTTGTCGCCGATTCTTTTAGCGACGAAATTTGTACTTTTGGCGACAAATTTTTGGGTCACTAAATATGTTTTTTGTTGTGAAAACAGATGAGAATGATTCTCCTCAGGAGCTTGGCAAAGAGGGCAGATAGGTTGAGAAACAAGACCAAACATTTGCAATCTATCTCTAGTATTTAACCTCTCATGAATAGCTAGCCAAACCACAGAGCTAACCCTAGGAATGAATAGAGGCCCCCAAATCAGATTAGCCCAAGGGACTTTAGGACCCTTATCCCTCCAACAGTCCCAAGTAGATTGAATAGAAAAGAGCCCATCAGAATTAAGCTTCCAATAGGGTCTATCCTGAGTCTCACTACTAGGCCTAAATGTTGGAGGAGTGGAAGAGATCCACTCCCTAATTTCCCAAGAGTTAGCAGTTGGCCATTTCCATGCAAAATTTGAGATAATGGAGCTAACTTTGGTATCATAAGGAAAACCCGTATCATAAAGAATCCTATGCCCAAATCTATCCCAAAGAGAACCAAGGGATGCTAATTATCAAACCACAAAAAAACATTCTCCCCATTACCAGTCTTAAAGTTGATAAGAGGATAGATGATCTTCCTAAGAGACAAAATTTTCCTCCAGACCCAAGAGGGGTCACTAGGTATTTTAACATCCTAATTAAAAATAACGCGCTCAATATGTGGAAGAATAAGGGTCTGGCGGAAATCTTGAAGAATGATGATGGTTTTATTTTTTTCATGTTTGAAAATCGGGATTGTTGCATAGATGTCTTAGAGGGAGGACCATGGTATGTGGGAGGTTTCCTTCTCATTCTGAAGCAGTGGCATCGCATGATGAAGCTGTCTAAGGAAGATAAGAAAACTATCCCTATTTGGGTGAAATTCTACAATATTCCTCTGGAATACTTGGATGGGGATGGTTTAAGTAGGATAGCTAGTGCAGTGGGGGTACCTTTGTTTATGGATCAACTTACATCTTCAGGAAGTCGAATTTCCTTTGCTAGAGTATGTGTGAATATTCCTACGGATTCTGCTTTCCTTGACAGTTTTGTCATCACTAGTGGTGAAGAGTCTATTACTATCCATGTGGAGTATCAAGGTGTACCCTTTAGATGTTTGCACTGCCATGTTCTTGGGCACGAAACTAAAACCTACCTCTCTGCTCAAGTGGAGAAACTTGTTGAGTTACAGAAGATCACTGAAGAAAGGGTTGAACTTGATGGGGGCTGGACAAAACTAAAGGATGAGTGTAAGAGGAAGGTTGGTTACCAACCATCAGCACAATGTCCATATCGAAGAAACAAGTGCATTTGCAACAATGGAAAATGACAGGGTGAATGAAGTCCAGTGTAAGGAGGTTGTTATCCATACTGAGATTGATGCAAAAAAGCCACAGATCAGATAGCTGCATTCCATGCTGAGGTGGTGGAGATTGCAAAAATCATAAATCCAGTAGCAGAGGACTTTATTAGAAGTATTGAGCAAGCGGGAAGAGATGAAGTGATGGCAAATTCACCTGAGATACAGGGAGGAAAAGGGGATGGTGGAACAAAGGTGGGTAGTTCAACTAAGCAGAAGTCTTCTGGCAGAACTTCAGGAAGCCAGAGGAAGAAAAAGAGGTAAATAGTGTTGTCCTTTTTGTGGTGGTCTGGTTGTGTTCTCTTTTATTTAGATATTTTTATCATGTCTATAAAACTCTTTTTGGAATGTTAGAGGGTTTTGGAAACATGGGCGTTTTGGAAACAAAAATTAAAATGGAAAATGAAGCTAAACTTTTTGAACATAGCTTTAGAAATTGGAAATTTTTGTCTAATTCACAACCAAATCTGCTAGCTAGAATTTGGATATGTTGGGATTCAAACTTTTGTGATATTTTGGTGGTTCAAAAGTCAAACCAGTTCATTTTTGTAAAGGTGACTGTTTTTGAGAGTAATTTCAATTTCTTTGCTACTTTTGTGTACGCAGAAAATAAGCATGAGCTGAGACTTCCTCTTTTTTGTGATCTTAAAAAGATTGCTATCAGCCATGCTAATCACCCCTCAATTTTCCTTGGTGATTTTAACGCTGTTAGATTTTCATATGAAAAAATAGGGGGGAAGGAGGGTTGGTGTAGTGCTAATGATACTTTTAATAATCTGGTTTTGGATTCTGAGTTGGAAGACTTATGTTACAATGGGTGTCAGTTTACTTGGTCTAATAAACGCGGGGGTGGTAATTTTATTACTTCAAAACTTGATAGAGTTGTTAACGAGAGGTGGTTAACTGTTAATCCCAACTCGTATGCTCTTTTCCTGCCTCTTGGTGTCTCTGATCATTCACCTGTGATTGTACACCTTGGTCCTGAGGAGGCCAAATTAAAAAAACCTTTTAAGTTCTTTGATTTTTGGGCTGACCATGTTGAGTTCCTCCCTAGAGTGCATGGTGTTTGGAGAAAATACATCAGGGGCTCTCCTATGTTTAGGGTCTGTCAAAAGCTTAAGACTCTAAAACCTATTTTGAAAGCTTTAAACAAAAAGGAGTTCAGTGAGATTTCTACCAGAGTTGGAGTTGCTAAGGATCATCTTCTTAATTCTCAGATTAAGCTTGATAAAGATCCGATGAATTTAACTCTTCAAGAGGAGGAAAGGGCTGCCTATGGTAGATATGTAGATCTTAGTAAAGTTGAGGAAAGTCTTGCTCATCAGAAATCCCGTGTCCAATGGTTAGGTTTGGGCGATAGAAATTCCAAATTCTTCTTTAGAACTGTTAAGGGTAATGTGAATAGGGGTCGGATCCATAGTGTTGTGCTTCCTAGTGGGGTTAGAGCGCCTAAAAGTGAAGAGGTCCATAAATCTTTTGTGGACTCATTCACTAATCTGTTTGGGAAGCCTTTTGTGGACCACTATAGAAACCTTGTCACCAAAAGAGTGTTTGAAGCTTAGTACCAAGCTCTTGCTAGGGAGGTTACTAAGAAAGAGATCACTGATGCCTTCAAATCCCTAAAAGCTAATAAGGTCCCTGGCCCTGATGGTTTTTCTGCGGGTTTCTTTTTTAAAGCCTGGGATGTTGTGGGGAGAGAGGTTGTTGAAGCTATTAAATCTTTTTTTACATCTGGGGAGCTCCTTCAGGAATTGAATAGTACCTCCATTGCTCTCATTCCTAAGATCCCTAATGCTGAAAAAGTGGGGGACTTCAGACCAATCTCATGTTGTAACACTCTATACAAATGCATCTCTAAGATCATTACTGATAGGATTAAAATTGTTCTTCATGATCTCATTGATCCTGTGCAATCAGCTTTTGTCCTTGGGAGGAGAATTGCTGATAATATTTTTCTTTCACGAGCTTATGAGGGGCTATCATAAATCATCACCTACTCCCAAGTGTGCCATGAAAGTGGATATTATGAAAGCTTACGATAATGTTAGGTGAGATTTTGTTCTTGATGTCCTAACAGCTATGGGATTCCCTCATAATATTATCCATTGGATAAAAGGCTTGTATGACTAGCCCTACACATTCTATTTGTATTAATGGGAGTCTTCATGGCTATTTTAGGGGGGAGAGAGGGTTGAGGCAAGGTGACCCCATGTCTCCATACCTTTTTGTTATAGTCATGGAGATTTTTTCTAGAATTTTGGCTGAGAAGGCTTCTCATCCCGAATTCAAATTCCATTGGAGGTGTGATAAAACGAAACTTGTCAATTTATGTTTTGCAGATGATTTGATGATCTTTTGTAAAGGGGATGTGTTCACTGTCCAGTCCATCAAAACTGGCTTAGAGGAGTTTCAAAACTTGTCTGGTTTGTCCCCTAGCCCTAATAAGAGTCACATTTTCTTTTCTGGGTGTGAACAGAATTTAAGAGATGAGATTCTTAGGGTTTGTAACTTCAGTGAAGGCACTTTGCCTGTGAGGTACTTAGGGGTTCCTTTAGTCTCTACTTAAAGCTACTGATTGTGTTCAACTTGTGGAGAGAATAACAAAGAGGATTAAAAGCTGGACTAATAAGTGTCTCACTTATGCTGGTAGAGCCCAGCTGATACGATTTGTTCTTTTCTCTATGCAAGTGTTCTGGACCTCTTTGTTTATTCTTCTAAAGAAGGTCATTTGTTTCATAGAGACTCTGTTTAGAGCCTTTTTCTAGTCTGGCTGTGAGCTGAAGAAGTATGGGTCTAAGGTGTCTTGGGATAGATTGTGTTCCCCTAAGAATGAAGGGGGCTTGGGGTTTAAATCTCTTATGGTGTGGAACAAGGCTGCTATTGCTAAGCATATCTGGTTCCTCTTCTCTAGGGGTGAGCAATCTATGTGGTGCCTGTGGATTAAATCTTATATTCTAAAAGGTAGAAGTTTTTGGAGAGTTAGGGTGCCAAATGACCCCTCCTGGGTTTGGAGGAAAATTCTTTCTCTTAGACCCATCATTTACCCTTTAATCAAACATAGGGTGGGAGATGGGTCCAGTGTATCTCTTTGGTTTGATAACTAGCACCCTATGGGATTTGTGTGGGATAGATTTGGGGTTAGAATTGTTTATGATTCTGCCTTGAGTCTAGATGCTAAGGTTAGTGCGATTGTGGAGGGGACTACTTGGAGGTGGCCTTTCCCTTCTTCATGGGAGCTTATGGACCTCATTGCTAGTACTCCTTCCACCATTCTCCCTTCTGGTGGGTCAGATGATGTTAGTTGGAGCCCTGCTTCTAATGGTAAATTTACTATCCAGTCTACATGGCACTCATTAAGGCAATATTTTGATCATGCGAACTAGTCTAAGATTTTTTGGGGGGCTCATAACATCCCTAAAGTGAGTTTTGTGGCGTGGATAGCTATCCTTGGTAGATTGAACACTGGAGATAGATTAAAACTCTTGGGTGTGACCCAATCTACTGAGTGTGTCTTCTGCCAACACCCATGTGAAGACCACAACCACATTTTCTTTGAGTGTCCTTTCTCTAAAAGAGTTTGGGCCTATGTAAAAGGTAAAATGAATGTTGATTGGCCATCAATTCCTTGGAATGACTTGGTCTAGCTCATTGCTAAATCTGTGAGAGGGAAGTCTTTAGGGACTATTATTACCAAGCTTGCCTTTACTTGTACTGTGTACCAGTTATGGATTGCTAGGAATAATAGAGTCTTTAGTAAGGATATGGTCCTTGAAGAGGTGATTATAAAGTGTATTGTGGACGTGGTTAGATTCAGGGTAATGCATATTACCAATTTGAATTCACACCATACTGATAGATGGTACTTGAGCTCATGGAGACTACCTCATACTCTGTTGAAGCATGCTGTATCTGTTGAGATGGATGTGAGTTCAAAAACTGTGGGTTGAGTGATGGTAAGCATATACAATGTGGGGTTTCCTAATGTTTGTTATTGTTATAGGTATGCGAGGGGAAGCTTGAGTGTGTGCCATATTTTATGAGGGTTGAGTATAGTGTGAGGAATAAACTAACTCCAAACCCAATATTACTAGCCATATTGAGAGGGACTAACATGTTTCTATATATTTCCTGTATTTGTTATTTTTGCAGGTATATGGAGCAATATTTCTTGAGTGATGTGAGCTTATATATTTGTGGGTTGAGTGTAGTGAGCATCTATATGTGTGGTGTAAAATGTGACCTGTCATGTTATTATTGGTTTGTGGACCTGATAATCTTGTCTCGGTATCTGTTGTTTACAGGGTATACTATAATGTCTAAGCTTTGTTTGGGATGCATGGGGTGGCAGAACAGTACTTTTTCTGATGGTGCTGTCTGTTTTAGGATTCAGCCTTGGTTCCTTCGAGTTGGGGAACTGACTGTGTTCGCATGGTTGGCTGCTAGAGGCGCCTCTTTGTGTGAAGAAAGATTTTATTTTATGTTGCTTTGCTTAGTTTGTTTTGGTATATGGCCTACCTGTGAGGGCTGTACACGGGGGTACAAAACAGATTGGTTACTCTTGGCTTTTTGTTACCTAGTTGTATGGGTGTGTTCATGTTCCTCATCTAATCTTCATGCGGCCCATGAACACATTTTTTGGGTTATTTTCTACTATGATTGAGTTCCTTAGTTTAATTTTATTTTTTCTTTCTTTCTATTTCCTTTTGATCACTTAGATATGTTATGTTAACAGTTTTAACAGTTTATACTGGTTTGGTTAAGGCCCCTTCGGCTTTGGTTTGTTTATTTTAGTCTCATGGTCCTGTTTCTTGTATAGTGCTTTGGCTTAGGGCCTGGGGTATGCCCCTTGTAGTGGTGTAAGTTTTTTTGTCTTTTATTTTATGACTTATCCACCTAAAAAAAAGGTATTTTAGCATACCACAAACTCTTGCCTTTGAGTAAGTAAGACTTAACCCATTGGCACCACATCGAACCCACCCCCCCCAAAAAAAGGAACCAAACATGCTTAGCTATAGCCGCCTTGTTCCACACACCGAAATCTTTGAAACCTAATCCCCTCTCACTCTTAGGCTTACAAATATCCTTCCAAGCAATTTTAGCACTATGATTCTTCAGCTTAACCCCAGACCAAAGAAAGGATCTCAAAATACATTCAATCTCTCTAATAACCTTTTTAGGAAGGATAAAAAGAGAAGACCAATATACTTGCATAGAAAAAAGAATGGTTTGTATAAGTTGAGCTCTACCCGCATAAGAAAGGAGCATGTTAGTCCAGCTTTTGACCCTCTTAGTAATCCTGTCAACCAGAATTTGACAATCAGTAGCCTTAAGCTTCATAGTAATCAAGGGTACACCCAAGTATTTCACCGGAAGAGTGCCAACAGTAAAATTAGATATATGATTCGATTTAGAATGCTTTCTATGAACAATTTGAAAACTCATTCTAATGACAATTGGTTTATGAGCAAATGGAGGCTGCCTACTTCTATCTTGAAGAAGAATTCTTGTGATGGAAGCAGAAGAACTTTGAGTGTTGTGAGTCTAGCAAATATGGGTTGAGTGAAGGGGAGTATATATTGTGTGTTACCTAATTGTTTGTTAATCTTGCAGTTTGCTACAAGCTGGTTCGAGTGTTGCTATTTTCCATTGAGAGTTGAGTTTTAGTGAGGACCATACTTATCCTACCCACTGAGAGAAGCACTCTAAACGGTGCAGCCATGAAGAGACAGCAAAGAGATAACCAAAATCATCCAAGACATCCATTCTATCACTGTACACAAGGAACCCGTTGAGTGCAGGTTCATAGCAATAGATCTCAAAAAGCCGTAGGTCCCACCACCACAAAAGAAACCTGTATATGAGCAAGTACACCAGCAAAACCATAAGAACCCAACCAGATCCAAAAAGCAGATAGTGCCTAATAGACCCAAGCACATCCCGCTAGAGTAGGAAAGGAATCCAAAACAAAACAGGAAGAAACCCATATAAACTCCATATACATTATTTTGAAACTGGAAAGTAAAATAGAAAACACAAAAGCATCCTCTAAAGATGCAAGGCATTGAGACTGGCGCAGATATGCAGCACGGTCAACGATGCCTTCAAACTTATCTTGATCCTCATACATTGTAGAATGACCTGAAATAGACCAATCACAACAGTGAAATAGTATATTCACCCCCCCCCCCCCAAAAAAAAAAAAAAAGTGAAATAGACTATAAACAACAACCACAATCTGAAGAATATATCTAAGACTCTCTAATTTTATATATAAACTGAATCACTCAACCCACAAATATATAACATCCATAACAAAGCGCAACACTCATTATATACTCTCACACCACTTGGCCCACAACTTTTGAACTCACACCACTCGATGCTTGAATTTCTTGTGCCTGTAACAAATAATATCAAACATATGCAGAAATATATTAGTAAACCCCACAATGTAGGAAGCTCACTCCACTCAACCCATATTTTACTGAACTCACATCTCTCTTCCTTTGTCGGATCTGCAAAACAGTACACAATGTTAGAAAAGTAGATGGTTTTTAGAACTCTCATCACTCAACCCACAAATGGTAACTCTCATATAATAATACACTCTGTTTAGGCTCACAATCACTCAGCACACAGCACACACAATCCTCAATTGGTACTAGGAATGTTTCACTTATGGAGGAACCAATCATCATTACTGGACTTCTTAATGTTTGAGAGGTCCATAGATCTACATCTCACCATCTGGATGATTTGTTGAATGACAATCTCTTCAGGTTTATTTTCTTTGTTGAAGACTCTATTGTTTCTTTCCAACCACAAATAGTACACAGTGCAACAGAAGCTCAGTTTTCTAATAATGGAAGCCAAAGATTTTCCTTTACATTTCCTTGCCACCTCAGTGACAGTTCCAATCAGTACCACCACAAGTCAAGTTACATTTATGTTTTATAGCTTGCCATACAACAGATGAGAAAGGGCATTGAAAAAATAGATGATCACAATCCTCTCCAACTTGACCGTACATAGGGCAAATAGGAGAATGAGTAAGACCAAATAGAACCAATCTATCACCAGTGTTTAGACGGCCAAGGATGGCCATCCAAACAACAAAACTAGCTTTTGGGATGGTATGAGGCCCCCAAATGAGCCCAATCCAATCAACCTTAGGCCACTTTTGCCTCCAATGGTCCCAGGCAGACCCAATGGTAAAATTACCATCATTCTGAGGAAGCCAAAGCAGTCTATTAGGGGACAAGTAAAAGGGATTAAAATTAGCTAGAGTATTACTAATTAAATCCCTAATCTCCCAGGAGGAAGCAACAGGCCAATGCCAACCAGAAGAGTCAACAATGGAACTCATTTTAGCTTGACGGGCAAGGCCATATCATAGATAATCCTCTCCTCAAATTTAGCCCAGAGAGAACCCAAAGGGTGCAAATTGTCATACCAGAGAAAAGTATTGGTACCAGATCCAATAGTAGATTTGAAGAGAGGAAAAAGGGCAACCCTCAAATTGAGCAACTTCCTCCAGACCCAAGAGGGGTCACTGGGGGTTTTAACACACCAGAAACTATTCCCTTTTAATAAGTAGGACTTCACCCACTGACACCACATAGACTGATCACCCCCAGCAAGAAGGACCCACACATGCTTAGCAATAGCAGCCCTATTCCAAACCTCCATAGACTTAAAACCCAACCCCCCTTCATTCTTAGGGGAACAAACTCTATCCCAAGATACTTTAGCACTAGTGCTCTTAAGCTCAATACCAGTCCACAGAAAAGACCTGCACAAGCTCTCAACCTCCTTAATAACCTTCTTAGGGAGGATAAATAAGGACGACCAATAAACTTGCATAGAGAATAAAATGGTACTAATCAGCTGGGCTCTGCCAGCATAAGTCAACACCTTATTAGTCCAAGACTTAATTCGAGCAGATATTCTAGACACCAAGCCTTGACAGTCACTAGATTTAAGCCTAGTAGGAATAAGAGGAACTCCCAAGTATCTCACAGGGAGATGCCCCTCCTTAAATGTAGTGACGCCCAAGATCTCCTCACGAAGCTTTTTCTCGCAACCCGAGAAGAACACATGACTTTTCAAAGGATTAGGAGAAAGACCCGATAGTTTATGGAATTCATTAAGGCCTTCCTTGATAAGGTGGACAAATTTGATGTCACCTTTGCAAAAGATCATTAAATCATTCCTCAAAACAGAGATTGACAATCTTCGTTTTACTACATCTCCAGTGAAATTTGAATTAAGGATCAGAAGCCTTTTCAGCCGTGATCCTAGCCAGGACCTCCATGACAAGCACAAAAAGATACGGGGACATGGGATCACCTTGTCTTAAACCCCTTTCAGCCTTAAAATAACCAAAAAGACTCCCATTTATACTAATAGAGAAGGAGGCAGAAGTCACACAAGCTTTAATCCAACCTATGAATTTTACCGGGAAATTCATAGCTTTCAAAATGTCAAAAAGGAAATCCCATCTCACATTATCATAAGCTTTCATAAGGTCAACTTTCATGGCACACCTAGGGGAATTGGAATTCCTATCGTAACCTCTCATCAGCTCTTGGGAGAGAAAAATGTTATTGGCAATTCTCCCCCCTTGGACGAAAGCAGATTGCACAGGATCAATTAAATCGGGTAAAACAGCCTTTATCCTATTTGCAATAATTTTGGCAATACGTTCGTATATGGTATTGCAACAGGATATAGGTCTATAATCACCGACTTTACTAGGATTTGGAACTTTTGGGACAAGAGCAATACTAGTACTGTTTATCTCTTTGAGGAGCTCCCTTGATTCAAAAAAGGACTTAACAACAATAGTAACCTCCCTCCTAACAATGTCCTAAGACTTTTGGAAGAAACTAGCAGAGAACCCATCAGGACCCGGGGCCTTATTAGCATTGAGCGACTAGAGAACATCTTTAATTTCCTCATCAGTGATAGCAAGACACAGATTATGGTACTGATCAGTAGATAACTTCCTGTGGATTAGATGGTTGACCCTGTCCCCACCAGAATAGGTATCTGTAAAAGGGGCACCAAAAAGGTTTTTAAAAGCTTCCACAACTACATCTTGAACATCCTGAGATTTAGTCAAGCGACACCCAACCTCATTTACGACACTACTAATTCTATTCCTATTGATGTTATTACGGACAGACCTGAAGAAAAAACTACTATTCCTATCTCCAAGACTAAGCCACTGGACTCTACACTTCTGTTTGGCAAAACTTTCCTCCACTTTGCAAAGATCACTATACTTTTTAAAAAGATTCCGCTCAGAAGACTGTTTTTGCAAGCTTAAAGGGTCCTTATTCAATTTGATTTGAGCAATCTCAAGCTCATCTCTAGCATAGAGGACCCTAGATGAAATATCACTAAAATCTTTTTTGTTCAAAGTCTTAAGGAGGGGCTTCAAAGACCTAAGCTTACAACAAATTCTAAACAAAGGAGACCCCTTAAACATATTTGCACCAAACCCCACTCACAATGATCTTGAACTCAGGATGGTCAGCCCAGAAGCTGAAAAACCTGAAAGGTTTCTTATAGCTAGGGATTTGAGTGTGACTGGTAACAATACTAGTGGAATGGTCAGAAGGAGCAGCAGGATAGAAGTAGGCTGAAGAAGATGAAAAGAACTTCAACCAATCATCATTGATGAGAACTCTATCAATTTTGGAAGTGATGAAGTTACCATCACACTGATTGTTAGACCAAGTAAATTGACAACCACTATAGGACAGGTCATCCAAACTAGCTTTAAGAATACTCCAAAAGAATGAATTTGAATTTGAATTTGTGAGGGGAAGAAAGTAGAGCCTCTCTCTCTCTAGATTTTAGAGAGAGAAAGCTCCTCCTGGTGGTGTTGTTCTGGTGTAGCACCAACCAATTGTTTAGCTCTTCTACTCTTTAACCTGAGGGAGAGTGAGTTTGGATTTTTAGGTGTGTACAACTCTGGCTGAAAAGGTGGAGTGGTTTGACCTCCAACCGTTGTTTGTTTTGGTGTGTACTGTTCATGCTACTGATTCAAATGGTAGCTTTTGGAACATTGGTCCTGGTCTGCAATGTAGATGAGATCGCCATTTTTTATGGTGGCAATGGTCACTCTATTCGGACTAGTTTCGGTGGTGTGGGTGTGGTTGCTTGTCTGGGGGCCTATAGTTTCGAGGTGGTGCTCATCACTGGTTATGTTGGTGGTGTGCCATTTCTGGTAGGCATCGTTGCCAATTTACGTCGATGGTGTGCCATTTCTGGTTGTTTCTACGATATTTTGAGTGCCTTTGGTCACTGGTTTGTGCGTCCAGTACTTTACGATGGTCGTAATGGGTTAATTCGGCTCTAAGATTTTGGTGGTATTAATTGTATTGTCAGTGGTGGGTCACGTTTGTTGGCTATGTTCACGGTGTTGTGGGTTATGTGCTATGCTGGTGGGGTTTCTTGGACCCTATCGGTGTTAGTTGTGTGATTTCAATACTCGTTCATCTAGGGGAAGATAGCAGAGAGAGAGAAGCTCCCCCTGGCGGTATGTCGTGGTGGTGATTCTCTGGTGTAGTTTTGGTGCTAGGTTTCTATCCGATGCTGGTTTTTTCGGCTGGTGTTAGTTGGTTCAGGTGTGGAATAGCTGGACGTGTGTCTTCTGGTGTCTGTTCTGACGTATGTTTTGGCGGTGGTCGAAGTCCCTGGCCGTACTCAGCTTCTTCTCCGGTGCTATTCGTTTATGTAGGAGGTCCCGGTTGTGGTGGATCAGCGTGATTTTATAAATGCTTGGTGGTCTACTAGTTTGTTGCCGGTGATATTTATATCGTTGGTAATACTCTAGGTTGTGTTTGCTGGCGAGGGGCTGCTGTTCCGGCGCCTTTTGTGGCTGTGTTGTGGTTGAGAGTTTGATGACCTGGATGTTGTCTACACGCTTTCTTGGCTAGTGGTGCACTGCGTTGTAGCATATCATTTTTCTGACTTCTAAAGTTTCCCGCCTAGGCGAGACGGATTGACGTTTTGTCTGGGCAGCTAGCTGTAAAGTATGGAAGTGATGTGTGGCAACATGTATGGTGCTGAGGTATATCTCTTTTTTTTTGGGTGAATAAGAAATAAAATAGAACAAAAGATTTACAAGATTACAAGGGGCATACCCCAGGCCCTACCAAAAGAGAAAACAAAAGCACAAGCCTCGACCAAAATAGGCCAAAACCCAGCCCAAAACAGCAAAAACCAAAACAACACACAGCTGAAAAAAAAACAAAATGGACAGATTAGCCCAAGAACTTCAACTCCGATTGCAAGCCAAAGTGAACCACGTTAGAACTGTACAAAATAACTAAGACCAGCAAAGATAGGGGTCTTGTACATCATGAGCACACGCCAGCTAAGAAACCATGAACTGTAATATGCACACAGCACATGGCAACCCAGATTGTACAAAATCCATGTCCTGCAATTTGCACACAGCAACACTGTTTAGCTATCGGGATAGTAGCATGACAGATGCAACAGCTCTCAGCCACACCATTAAAACAAAAAGAAAATAAAACCAAACCAAGAACCTCCTATACAACCCGTAGGAGTAAGCAAATTTACCATCAACTAGAAAAGTTAATCTAACTTGTATATGCAAATAGAAATTAAGACGACTGAAACACACTCGCATATAACTTGACAAGGCGCTGGCAGCAGCCATCCCCAAGATATACGTTCAAACATTTTGATGCCTTCTGGAAGGGTGCAAGATGCAGCCACCACCATTCCACCATACCATGATTAGATATACCTGCCCAATATAGATATGATAAGTATCGGAACTGTATAACCAATCATAGACAAGAAGAAAAAGAATACACTCAAATTTAGACCTCCCATCACTCAACCCACATATTAATAAAACACTCCACTCACTGTAGTGTCTCACTACACTCGGCCCTGTACTTACAACCTCACACAGAATTCTCAAAGAGAATAAGTATATAGTAGCTTCCTTAACATGCATAAAAAATATATAATGTATAATAATGATAATAATTTCATATATGTGCAATCTCACACCCCTCAACCCACATTTGGTATGCAAAATATCTGGGCTCACATCACTCAACCCACCACAAGACCAGTCCAAATTTGCTAATGGATAGGAAACCATCATAGAATTGAGTCAATTAGAACAGATACCAACCTGCAAAAGAACACACTAATTAAGTACACACTCACTTTCTGCTAACTATCACTCAACCCTCAATATGGTGATCTCGCATCCCTCAGATTCCTTCCATGGCTGAACCATCTCCATGATCTTAGATGGTAAGTTCCATTGCCTCAGAAACTAGTTATCACCTGCAGAATTAGTTACATTTTTCATAGAAAGAAGTCTACCTCTAACCATTTGGATAATAGAGTTAGTAACAATCCTTGTTGTGGTGTAAGTTTTTCGTCTTTAATTTTATGACTTATCCACCCAAAAAAAAAAAAAAAGAGTTAGTAACAATCTCTTCGGGCTTTGACACCTTACTAAAGATCCTACTATTCCTCTCCATCCAGATATGGTACACAGTGCAGAGGAAGGACAGTTTCATGATTATAGACTTCTAAGTTTTACCTTTGGTGGACTTGATAGCAAACTCAACAGTCTCCAACCAAGACAAATTAAGCCAACTAGTGTTACACTTAGTCTGGACAGCAGCCCAAATCCTAGAAGAATAAGCACACCTAAAAAAGAGATGGGTGTGGTTCTCCTCAGGAGCTAGACAGAAATAGCAACTCAAATTAGGAACAAGGCCAAACATTTGCAATCTATCCCCAGTATTGAGCCTCACTTGAATAGCCATCCAGACAACAAAACTAACTCTAGGAATAGATGGAGAATCCCAGATCATCTTGGACCAAGGGACTTTGGGACCCTTATCCCAGATCATCTTGGACCAAGGGACTTTGGGACCCTGAATAGAGAACACACCAGCAGCATCTAAGCTCCAAAGAGGAGTATCCAAAGAATTGGAAGGATAGAGGGCAGGAGGTGTAGATGAAATCCACTCCCTTATCTCCCAAGAACTAGGGATAGGCCACTTCCAAGATCCATCAGAAATAATGGAACTGACTTTAGAATTATCAGGAAGGTTGGTGTCATACAAAATTCTTTGCCTATACCTCTGCTAAAGCGAGCCAAAAGGGTGCCAGTTATCAAACCAAAGAAACACATTCTCCCCATTACAAATTTTGAATTTGATAAGAGGGAAAATAAGATTCCTAAGAGATAGCAGTTTCCTCCAGACCCAGGAAAGATCAGAAGGCATTTTAGCACCCCAGAAACTCTTTCCTTTGAGCAAATAAGACTGAACCCATTGACACCACATAGAACACTCCCCACCGGAAAACAGAAACCATATATGTTTGGCAATAGCAGCCTTGTTCCAGACCTCCATATCCTTAAAACCAAGACCCCCTTCATTCTTCTTTTTACATATATTCTTCCAAGCAATGTTCGCACTATGTTTCTTCAACTCAGTCCCAGACCACAAAAAGGATCTAAGAAGACTCTCAATGTCACGGATAACCCTCTTAGGAAGAATAAAAAGTGAGGACCAATAAACTTGCATAGAAAAGAGAATAGTCTGGATGAGTTGAGCTCTACCAGCATAAGATAGGAGTTTATTAGTCCAACTTTTAATCCTACTAGTTATCCTATCAATAAGAATTTGGCAATCAGAGACCTTAAGCTTAGTTGTGATTAAAGGCACACCAAGGTACTTCACAGGGAGTGATCCCTCGAATAAAATTGGCAATATGAAGAATGGCCTCTTTAAGCTCCAAATTACACCTCGATAAGTAAATGTTACTCTTACTAGGGCTTGGAGTGAGGCCCGACAAACTCCTAAACTCCTCCAAACCCTGCATAATGAGGTTAACAGTATGAGGATCCCCTCTACTAAAGATCATCAAATCATCAGCAAAGCATATAGGTTAACAATTTTGGTTTTCTCACATCTCCAATGAAACTTGAACAAAGGGCTACTAGCCTTTTCAGCCAAAATTCTGGCTAAGATCTCCATAGCCAGCACAAAAAGATAGGGGGACATAGGGTCCCCTTGTCTAAGCCCTCTAGCCCTCGTAAAGTACCCATGAAGGCTACCATTAATACAAATAGAGAAAGAGGGACTAGTCATGCAAGCCTTTATCCAAGTAATCATGCAAGGAGGGAAAGCCATCGCAGTGAGAATATCAAGAATAAACTCCCACCTCACATTGTCATAAGCTTTCATAATGTCAACTTTCATAGCACCCTTAGGGGTTTTTGAATTCCTATGATAGCCTCTCATAATCTCTTGGGATAGGAAGATATTGTCAGAGATCCTCCTACCTTGGACAAAGGCAGACTGCACAGGGTCTATAAGATTAGGGAGCACCATCTTCACACGGTTAGCTATGATCTTGGCAATACATTTATAAATGGTGTTACAACAGGAAATGGGTCTGTAATCACCAACTTTTATGGGATTAGGAATTTTAGGAATAAGGGCTATAATGGTACTATTGATTTCCATAAGGAGCTTACCAGAGTCAAAAAATGATTTTATAGCCAGGGTAACCTCCTTACCAACAATATCCCATGAATGTTTAAAGAACCCCACAGAATAACCATCAGGACCACGAGCTTTATTAGCCTTAAGAGACTAAAAACCTCCTTGATTTCAGCATCAGAAACGGGTCTAGCAAGATTAGCCGATTGGGATGCAGAAACTTTAGTTTTCACAAGAGATTGTATCCTCTCCAAGCCATTATACTGGTCCTTGAATGAGGAGCCAAACAAGCTAGTATAGAATTGAACGAAGGTGTCATGAATGACAGCACTTTCGGTAGATCTAGTTCCATCCCCTAGGTCAACACTCAAAATTTTTCCTCTATTGATGCTGCTTTTCACAGACCTAAAGAAAAGCCTACTATTCCTATCCCCAAGACCCAACCATTGAACTCTAGATTTTTGAAAAGCAAGACACTCTTCCACTTTGCAAAGGTCAATGTATTTTTTAAATTCCTTTCTCTCTTGAACTTGAAGCTCCAAATTGCTTGAATCCTTATCCAACTTGATTTGGACGAGATCCAAACTAGCCTCACATTTATTTAGAAAGTTCGCTTTCTTGAAAGCTAAGCAAGGTCAGTTTGAGTTAAACTTGACCACTTAAGCTAATGAAATAGGGAAGGACGGAGAAGGACGGACAAAGTTGGATAGAAACATTCTTCTTTAGAGGTAGAAGAGAAAGTTAGAGAAAAGAAAGGGAAATAAGAAAAAAATCAAAGGGAACTCATATTCATCCTGTTCGACTTGACAATTGAACACTTAAGTGACTAAGAAAACCTTAAACGTGGTGCTTAAGTTAAACTAATATCGTTAAGCAACAATTACTCATAAACTTCTCTTTCTTGGTGGCTAAGCAAGGTTAATTTGAGTTAAACTTGGCCACTTAAGCTAATGAAACAATTAGTGGCCTAAACAAATTAGTTCGTTAAAGAAAATAGAGAAAGATATAGAGGGAAGGAGAAAGTTACGAAGAAACCTTATTCTTGAGTGTTAGAAGAGAAAGTTTGAAGAAAAAAAAAGAAGAAGAAGAAATAGGATGAAAATCAAAGGGAATTCAATTTCATCATTTTGGAGTTGAGAATTCAATACTTAGATGATTTAGAAAACTTTAAATGAGGTGATTAAGTTCAAATAATATCGTTAAGCTACAATTTATTAGAAAATTCTTTTTCTTGGAGGCTAAGTAAGCTTAGTTTGAGTTAAACTTGCCCACTTAAGCGAATGAAACAATTAGTGGCCTAATCCACATATTTCCAAAGACAAAATAGAGAAGGATGGAGAAAGTTACAAAGAAACATTATTCGTGAGAGCAAGAATAGAAAGTTAGCGAAAAGAAAAAGAAATAGGAAGAAAATCAAAAGAAATTCAAATACATCGTTTTGGACTTGAGAATTCAACACTTAGATGATTTAGAGAACCTTAAATGAGGTGATTAGGTTAAACTAAGATATTAAGCTACAATTAGTCCGGAAATTCTCTTTCTTGGAGGCTAAGCTAGGTTAGTGTTAGTTAAACTTGGCCAGTTAAGAGAGAAGTTGGAGACGGACAGAGAAAGTTAGAGAGAAACTTTCTCCATGAGATCTAGAAGAGAAAGTTACAGAAAAGAAACGGAAATAGGATGCAAATTAAAGCGAATTCAAATTCACCCTTTTGGACTGGATAATTGAACACTTGGGTGATTTAGAAAACATCAAATGAATTGCCTAAGTCAAACTGTTATCGTTAAGCTATAATTACTCTGTAGATTCTCTTTCTTGGAGGCCAAGCAAGATTAGTTCGAGTTAAACTTGGCCACTTAAGTTAATGAAGCTGTTAGCTGCCTAACCTAATTAGTTCCTAGAACAAAAGAGAGAAGGGTGGGGAACGACGGAGCGAGTTGGAGAGGAACTTTCTTCTTGAGAGCTGGAAGAGAAAGTTAGAGAAAAGAAAAGGAAATAGGTTTAAAATCAAAGCGAATTCAAATTCATGCTTTTGGGCTTGAGAATTGAACACTTAGATGATTTACAAAACATTAAATTAGTTCCTTTACTACATCGTCAAGCTACGATTACTCAGTGAATTCTATTCCTTGGAGGCTGAGCAAGATTAGTTTGAGTTAAACATGGTCACTTAAGAGAATGAAGCTATAAGTTGCCAAACCTAATTAGTTCCTCGAACAAAACAAAGAAGGGTGGAGAAGGACGGAGAGAGTTAGAGAGAAACTTTCTTCTTGAGTGCTAGAGAAGAAAGTTAGAGAAAAGAAAAGGAAACAGGATTAAAATTAAATTGAATTCTAATTCATCATTTTGGACTTGAGAATTTAACACTTAGGTGATGTGGAAAACCTTAAATCAGGTGCTTACGTCAAACTAATATCGTGAAGCTACAATTACTCGGTAAAACCTCTAATCTCTTTCTTGTAGGTTAAGCAAGATTAGTTTGTGTTGAATTTGGCCACTTAAGCTAATAAAACGACAAGTTGCCCAAGCCAATTAGTTCCTAGAACAAAAGAGAGAAGTTGGAGATGGACGGAGAGAGTTGGAGACAAACTTTCTCCTTGAGGTCTAGAAGAGAAAGTTAGAGAACGGAAAGGGAAATAGAATAAAATTTAAAGGGAGTTCAAGCTCAACATTTTGGACTTGCGAATTGAACACTTAGGTCATTTAGAAAACATTAAATGAGTTGCTTAAGTTAAACTGCTATCGTCAAGCTACAATTACTTGTCCACCAAAAAAAAAAAAAAAGGCTACAATTGCTTAGTTAATTTTCTTTCTTGGAGGATAAGCATGGTTAGTTTTAGTTAAACTTGGCCACTTAAGCTAATGAAGCTATTAGTTGCCTAACCAGTTCCTACAACAAAAGAGAGAATGGTGGAGGAGGACGGAGAGAGTTAGAGAGAAACTTTCTTTTTTGAGAGCTAGAAGAGAAAGTTAGAGAAAAGAAAAGGAAATAGTATTAAAATTAAAGCGATTTGAAATTCAGCATTTTGGACTTGAGAATTGAATACTTAGGTGTGATTTTGAAAACATTAAATGAGTTGCTTAAGTTAAACGAATATCGTTAAGCTACGATTACTCAGTAAATTCTCCTTTTTGGAGGCTAAACAAGATTAGTTTGTCTTAAACTTGGCCGCTTAAGCTAATGCAACTGTTGGTTGCCTAAGGTAATTAGTTCCTAAAAGAAGAGGGAGAGGACTGGAGAAAGGACGGAGAGAGTTGGGGAGAAACTTTTTCCTTGGGAGCTAGAAGAGAAAGTTAGAGAAAAGAAAGGGAAATAGGATGAAAATTAAAGTGAGTTCCAATTCATCATTTTGGACTTGAGATATATACACTTTGGTGATTTAGAAGACATTAAGTCATTTGCTTAAGTAAAACTAATATCGTTAAACTACAATTACTCAGTAAATTCTCTTTCTTCGTAGATAGGCATGATTAATTTGAGTGGCCACTTAAGCTAAAGAAACTAATAGCTGGATAAGCTAATTAGTTCCTAGAACAAAAGAGAGAAGGATGGAGAAGGACGGAGAGAGTTGGAGAGGAACATTCTTGTTCATAACTAGAAGAGAAAATTAGAGAGAATAAAGGAAATAGAATGAAAATTAACCAATTGATCCTTTTGGACTTGAGAATCGAACACTTGGGCGATTTAGAAGGCCTTAAGTGATGCGCTCAAGTCCAACTAATATCGTTAAGCTACAATTACTCAGTAAAATCTCTTTCTTGGAGGCTAGGCGAGATCAGTTTGAGTTAAACTTAGCCACTTAAGCTAGTGAAACTATTAGTCCTAGAACAAAAGAGAGAAGTTGGAGACGGATAGAGAGAGTTAGAGAGAAACTTTCTTCATGAGATCTAGAAGAGAAAGTTAGAGAAAAGAAACGGAAATAGGATGCAAATTAAAGCGAATTCAAATTCACCCTTTTGGGCTTGATAATTGAACACTTTGGGTGATTTGGAAAACATCAAATGAGTTGCCTAAGTCAAACTGTTATCGTTAAGCTACAATTACTCTGCAGATTCTCTTTCTCGGAGGCCAAGCAAGATTAGTTCGAGTTAAACTCGGCCACTTAAGCTAATGAAGCTGTTAGCTGCCTAACCTAATTAGTTCCTAGAACAAAAGAGAGAAGGGTGGAGAACGATGGAGCGAGTTGGAGAGGAACTTTCTTCTTGAGAGCTGGAAGAGAAAGTTAGAGAAAAGAAAAGGAAATAGGTTTAAAATCAAAGCGAATTCAAATTCATGCTTTTGGGCTTGAGAATTGAACACTTAGATGATTTACAAAACATTAAATTAGTTCCTTTACTACATCGTCAAGCTACGATTACTTAGTGAATTCTATTCCTTGGAGGCTGAGCAAGATTAGTTTGAGTTAAACATGGTCACTTAAGAGAATGAAGCTATAAGTTGCCAAACCTAATTAGTTCCTCGAACAAAACAGAGAAGGGTGGAGAAGGACGGAGAGAGTTAGAGAGAAACTTTCTTCTTGAGAGCTAGAAGGGAAAGTTAGAGAAAAGAAAAGGAAACGGGATTAAAATTAAATTGAATTCTAATTCATCATTTTGGACTTGAGAATTTAACACTTAGGTGATGTAGAAAACCTTAAATCAGGTGCTTACGTCAAACAAATGTCGTGAAGCTACAATTACTCGGTAAAATCTCTAATCTCTTTCTTGTAGGTTAAGCAAGATTAGTTTGTGTTAAATTTGGCCCTTAAGCTAAAAAAACGACAAGTTGCCCAAGCCAATTAGTTCCTAGAACAAAAGAGAGTAGTTGGAGATGGACGGAGAGAGTTGGAGACAAACTTTCTCCTTGAGGTCTAGAAGAGAAAGCTAGAGAACGGAAAGGGAAATAGAATGAAATTTGAAGGGAGTTCAAGCTTAGCATTTTGGACTTGCGAATTGAACACTTAGGTGATTTAGAAAACATTAAAAGAGTTGCTTAAGTTAAACTGCTATCGTCAAGCTACACTTACTTGTCCACCAAAAAAAAAAAAAAAAAGGCTACAATTACTCAGTTAATTTTCTTTCTTGGAGGATAAGCATGATTAATTTTAGTTAAACTTGGCCACTTAAGCTAATGAAGCTATTAGTTGCCTAACCTAATTAGTTCCTACAACAAAAGAGAGCATGGTGGAGGAGGACGGAGAGAGTTATAGAGAAACTTTCTTTTTTGAGAGCTAGAAGAGAAAGTTAGAGAAAAGAAAAGGAAATAGTATTAAAATTAAAACGAATGGAAATTTAGCATTTTGGACTTGAGAATTGAATACTTAGGTGTGATTTTGATAACATTAAATGAGTTGCTTAAGTTAAACGAATATCGTTAAGCTACGATTACTCAGTAAATTCTCCTTTTTGGAGGCTAAGCATGATTAGTGTGTCTTAAACTTGGCCGCTTAAGCTAATGCAACTGTTGGTTGCCTAAGGTAATTAGTTCCTAGAAGAAGAGGGAGAGGACTGGAGAAAGGACGGAGAGAGTTGGGGAGAAACTTTCTTCTTGGCAATTCATCATTTTGGATGAAAATTAAAGTGAGTTCCAATTCATCATTTTGGACTTGAGATATATACACTTTGGTGATTTAGAAGACATTAAGTCTATGCTTAAGTAAAACTAATATCGTTAAACTACAATTACTCAGTAAATTCTCTTTCTTCGTGGATAGGCATGATTAATTTGAGTTAAACATGGCCACTTAAGCTAAAGAAACTAATAGCTGGATAAGCTAATTAGTTCCCAGAACAAAAAGAGAGAAGGATAGAGAAGGACGGAGAAAGTTGGAGAGAAACATTCTTGTTCATAACTAGAAGAGAAAATTAGAGAGAAGAAAGGAAATAGAATGAAAATTAACCAATTGATCCTTTTGGACTTGAGAATCGAACACTTGGGCTATTTAGAAGGCCATAAATGATGCGCTCAAGTCCAACTAATATCGTTAAGCTACAATTACTCTGTAAAATCTCTTTCTTGGAGGCTAGGCGAGATCAGTTTGAGTTAAACATAGCCACTTAAGCTAGTGAAGCTATTAGTCCTAGAACAAAAGAGAGAAGTTGTAGACGGACAGAGGGAGTTAGAGAGAAACTTTCTCGATGAGATCTAGGAGAGAAAGTTAGAGAAAAGAAACGGAAATAGGATGCAAATTAAAGCGAATTCAAATTCACCCTTTTGGACTTGATAATTGAACACTTGGGTGATTTAGAAAACATCAAATGAGTTGCCTAAGTCAAACTGTTATCGTTAAGCTACAATTACTCTGTAGATTCTCTTTCTTGGAGGCCAAGCAAGATTAGTTCGAGTTAAACTCGGCCACTTAAGCTAATGAAGCTGTTAGCTGCCTAACCTAATTAGTTCCTAGAACAAAAGAGAGAAGGGTGGGGAACGACGGAGCGAGTTGGAGAGGAACTTTCTTCTTGAGAGCTGGAAGAGAAAGTTAGAGAAAAGAAAAGGAAATAGGTTTAAAATCAAAGCGAATTCAAATTCATGCTTTTGGGCTTGAGAATTGAACACTTAGGTGATTTACAAAACATTAAATTAGTTCCTTTACTACATCGTCAAGCTACGGTTACTCAGTGAATTCTATTCCTTGGAGGCTGAGCAAGATTAGTTTGAGTTAAACATGGTCACTTAAGAGAATGAAGCTATAAGTTGCCAAACCTAATTAGTTTCTCGAACAAAACAGAGAAGGGTGGAGAAGGACGGAGAGAGTTAGAGAGAAACTTTCTTCTTGAGAGCTAGAAGAGAAAGTTAGAGAAAAGAAAAGGGAAACGGGATTAAAATGAAATTGAATTCTAATTCATCATTTTGGACTTGAGAATTTAACACTTAAGTGATGTAGAAAACCTTAAATCAGGTGCTTACGTCAAACAAATATCGTGAAGCTACAATTACTCGGTAAAATCTCTAATCTCTCTCTTATAGGTTAAGCAAGATTAGTTTGTGTTAAATTTGGCCACTTAAGCTAAAAAAACGACAAGTTGCCCAAGCCAATTAGTTCCTAGAACAAAAGAGAGAAGTTGGAGACGGACAGAGAGAGTTGGAGACAAACTTTCTCCTTGAGGTCTAGAAGAGAAAATTAGAGAACGGAAAGGGAAATAGAATGAAATTTGAAGGGAGTTCAAGCTCAGCATTTTGGACTTGCGAATTGATCACTTAGGTGATTTAGAAAACATTAAATGAGTTGCTTAAGTTAAACTACTATCGTCAAGCTACAGTTACTTGTCCACCAAAAAAAAAAAAAGGCTTCAATTACTCATTTAATTTTCTTTCTTGGAGGATAAGCATGGTTACTTTTAGTTAAACTTGACCACTTAAGCTAATGAAGCTACTAGTTGCCTAACCTAATTAGTTCCTACAACAAAAGAGAGAATGGTGGAGGAGGACGGAGAGAGTTGGAGAGAAACTTTCTTTTTTGAGCGGTAGAAGAGAAAGTTAGAGAAAAGAAAAGGAAATAGTATTAAAATTAAAGCGAATTGAAATTCAGCATTTTGGACTTGAGAATTGAATACTTAGGTGTGATTTTGAAAACATTAAATGAGTTGCTTAAGTTAAACGAATATCGTTAAGCTACGATTACTCAGTAAATTCTCCTTTTTGGAGGCTAAACAAGATTAGTGTGTCTTAAACTTGGCCGCTTAAGCTAATGCAACTGTTGGTTGCCTACGGTAATTAGTTTCCAGAAGAAGAGGGAGAGGATTGGAGAAAGGACAGAGAGAGTTGGGGAGAAACTTTCTTCTTGGGAGCTAGAAGAGAAAGTTAGAGAGAAGAAAGGGAAATAGGATAAAAATTAAAGTGAGTTCCAATTCATCATTTTGGACTTGAGATATATACACTTAGGTGATTTAGAAGACATTAAGTCATTTGCTTAAGTAAAACTAATATCGTTAAACTACAATTACTCAGTAAATTCTCTTTCTTCGTGGATAGGCATGATTAATTTGAGTTAAACATGGCCACTTAAGTTAAAGAAACTAATAGGTTGATAAGCTAATTAGTTCCTAGAAAAAAGAGAGAAGGATGGAGAAGGACGGAGAGAGTTGGAGAGAAACATTCTTGTTCATAACTAGAAGAGAAAATTAGAGAGAAGAAAGGAAATAGAATGAAAATTAACCAATTGATCCATTTGGACTTAAGAATCGAACACTTGGGCGATTTAGAAGGCCTTAAATGATGTGCTCAAGTCCAACTAATATCGTTAAGCTACAATTACTTTGTAAAATCTCTTTCTTGGAGGCTAGGCGAGATCAGTTTGAGTTAAACATAGCCACTTAAGCTGGTGAAGCTATTAGTCCTAGAACAAAAGAGAGAAGTTGGAGACGGACAGAGGGAGTTAGAGAGAAACTTTCTCGATGAGATCTAGGAGAGAAAGTTAGAGAAAAGAAACGGAAATAGGATGCAAATTAAAGCGAATTCAAATTCACCCTTTTGGACTTGATAATTGAACACTTGGGTTATTTAGAAAACATCAAATGAGTTGCCTAAGTCAAACTGTTATCGTTAAGCTACAATTACTCTGTAGATTCTCTTTCTTAGAGGCCAAGCAAGATTAGTTCGAGTTAAACTCGGCCACTTAAGCTAATGAAGCTGTTAGCTGCCTAACCTAATTAGTTCCTAGAACAAAAGAGAGAAGGGTGGGGAACGACGGAGCGAGTTGGAGAGGAACTTTCTTCTTGAGAGTTGGAAGAGAAAGTTAGAGAAAAGAAAAGTAAATAGGTTTAAAATCAAAGCGAATTCAAATTCATGCTTTTGGGCTTGAGAATTGTACACTTAGGTGATTTACAAAACATTAAATTAGTTCCTTTACTACATCGTCAAGCTACGATTACTCAGTGAATTCTATTCCTTGGAGGCTGAGCAAGATTAGTTTGAGTTAAACATGGTCACTTAAGAGAATGAAGCTATAAGTTGCCAAACCTAATTAGTTCCTCGAGCAAAACAGAGAAGGGTGGAGAAGGACGGAGAGAGTTAGAGAGAAACTTTCTTCTTGAGAGCTAGAAGAGAAAGTTAGAGAAAAGAAAAGGAAACGGGATTAAAATTAAATTGAATTCTAATTCATCATTTTGGACTTGAGAATTTAACACTTAGGTGATGTAGAAAACCTTATATCAGGTGCTTACGTCAAACAAATATCGTGAAGCTACAATTACTCGGTAAAATCTCTAATCTCTTTCTTGTAGGTTAAACAAGATTACTTTGTGTTAAATTTGGCCACTTAAGCTAAAAAAACGACAAGTTGCCCAAGCCAATTAGTTCCTAGAACAAAAGAGAGAAGTTGGAGACGGACGGAGAGAGTTGGAGAAAAACTTTCTCCTTGAGGTCTAGAAGAGAAAGTTAGAGAACGGAAAGGGAAATAGAATGAAATTTGAAATTTGTGTTTTGGTTGGCCATTCATGCCAGATTAAATACGGGGGATAGATTGCATTTGTTTGGCATCGTTCCTAACCATAATCCCGTTTGCCCATTTTGTCAAGCTCCGGAGGAGAATCATTCCCACTTATTTTTTAGGTGTGTGTATTCCTCTAATATTTGGGGTGCCATCCAGGTTAAATGTGATTCTAGTTGGCCCCAATTATCTTGGCAGGAGACTGTGATCTTTGCTACTAAGTCTATCGAAGGTAAGACCTTGCAGTCTGTCATAATGAAACTCTCTTTTCTCTGTACTGTTTATCATATCTGGCTTGAGAGAAACAGGAGGGTCTTTAGCAATGATAGCAAACCTGAGGTTACTGTTACTAACTTTATTGTTCAAATGGTTAGAGGTAGGATGCTTTCTTTGGATAATTTAATCAACTCTGCAGGTGATCCTTAGTACTTGGATCAGTGGAACCTACCTCCTACAATTTTGAAGTTGCCCCCGGCTAACACTGCTGGGAGCAGTTTGAGTGTGGAAAGTGCATCTATATTGAGGGTCTAGTGAAGGTGAGCATATATTGTGGGATTTCTAATGTGGTTTCTCTTTGCAGCTTGTTATTATGGTGGGTTGCATCCGAAAGTTACTGTCTTTCCTCACCTCAGCATTTTCGGTCACTGTTTTGTGTGGGCCGAGTGTGGAGAGTTTATATATTTTCTTTCTAAAATGTGGGTTGAGGGATGTGAGACCGAACACTTGGTTATTTCTAATTGCTATTATTTATTATACTCTTTATATGCAGGTTAAGGAGGCATCTACATACAGTTCTGTGGACATCCTGAGTGAGTTTTTGAGTAGTGGGCCTAGTGAAGTGAGTAGCTATAAAGAGTGGAGTGCTATTATCAGATGTGGGTCGAGTGATGGGAAGTCTTACATTTTTAGGATGTCGTTCTTCTGTTCTATGACAACATTTAATTTCGGCACTTACCTTTTATTTCTCACTGAACAGGTCCATATGTCTCTGTGTTGGTGGTGTGGAGGTGGCAGTAACTTGCGCCGTTCTTGCCATCAGCATTCGGCTGGGTGCTGCTCCTTAGTTTTCGGTTATTTTCATATATAGATGGTATGCTGGATTTTATCTGGTGGTGTGGAGGTGGATGCAAATTGCACCCTTTGTGGAAGATTTTCTCGACTTGGGGCTGTTATTGGGCTATGGCTGCAAGCTGCGCCGGGTCTCTACATCTCCTTGGGATTATCAGTTGTCTTATGTTGCGGTTGTATATTCACTTTTTTGTTTGTTTGTTCGTGTGGTTACTGTAAATATTGCCCTTCTTGGGCTGGTTCTCTTTTGTTTTGATTTCGTTTGAGCCTTATAGCAGGGATGGTCTTTTGGTGTGTTATGATAGTTGTTTGGGTTCATCATCTCAATTTCGGCTGGTCCTACTATATCCCTATCTGTTTTGGGACATGGCTTTTGTACAAGTTATATGGTTTAGGCCTTGGTAGGTTGATGATGGTTTTGGTCTTCTAGCTTTGCTTGGTTGTTTCTTGTTTCTTTGTCGTTGTTGGTAGTTTGTGGTAGGGCCAGGGGTATGCCCCTTGTATTCGTGTAAATTTTCCGTGTTTTATTTTATTTCTTATTCACCAAAAAAAAAAAGAATGAAGGGAGTTCAAGCTCAGCATTTTGGACTTGCGAATTGAACACTCAGGTGATTTAGAAAACATTAAATGAGTTGCTTAGGTTAAACTGCTATCGTCAAGCTACAATTACTTGTCCACCCAAAAAAAAAAAAAAAAAAAGGCCACAATTACTCAGTTAATTTTCTTTCTTGGAGGATAAGCATGATTAGTTTTAGTTAAACTTGGCCACTTAAGCTAATGAAGCTGTTAGCTGCCTAACCTAATTAGTTCTTACAACAAAAGAGAGAATGGTGGAGGAGGACGGAGAGAGTGAGAAACTTTCTTTTTTGAGAGCTAGAAGAGAAAGTTAGAGAAAAGAAAAGGAAATAGTATTAAAATTAAAGCGAATTGAAATTCAGCATTTTGGACTTGAGAATTGAGTACTTAGGTGTGATTTTGAAAACATTAAATGAGTTGCTTAAGTTAAACGAATATCGTTAAGCTACGATTACTCAGTAAATTCTCATTTTTGGAGGCTAAGCAAGATTAGTTTCTCCTAAACTTGGCCGCTTAAGCTAATGCAACTGTTGGTTGCCTAAGGTAATTAGTTCCTAGAAGAAGAGGGAGAGGACTGGAGAAAGGACGGAGAGAGTTGGGGAGAAACTTTCTTGTTGGGAGCCAGAAGAGAAAGTTAGAGAAAAGAAAGGGAAATAGGATGAAAATTAAAGTGAGCTCCAATTCATCATTTTGGACTTGAGATATATACACTTAGGTGATTTAGAAGACATTAAGTCATTTGCATAAGTAAAACTAATATCGTTAAACTACAATTACTCAGTAAATTCTCTTTCTTCGTGGATAGGCATGATTAATTTGAGTTAAACATGGCCACTTAAGCTAAAGAAACTAATAGCTGGATAAGCTAATTAGTTCTGAGAACAAAAGAGAGAAGGATGGAGAAGGACGGAGAGAGTTGGAGAGAGAAACATTCTTGTTCATAACTAGAAGAGAAAATTAGAGAGAAGAGAGGAAATAGAATGAAAATTAACCAATTGATCCTTTTGGACTTGAGAATCGAACACTTGGGCGATTTAGAAGGCCTTAAATGACGCGCTCATGTCCAACTAATATCGTTGAGCTACAATTACTCTGTAAAATCTCTTTCTTGGAGGCTAGGCGAGATCAGTTTGAGTTAAACTTAGCCACTTAAGCTAGGGAAACTATTAGCCCTAGAACAAAAGAGAGAAGTTGGAGACGGACAGAGAGAGTTAGAGAGAAACTTTCTCCATGAGATCTAGAAGAGAAAGTTAGAGAAAAGAAACGGAAATAGGATGCAAATTAAAGCGAATTCAAATTCACCCTTTTGGACTTGATAATTGAACACTTGGGTGATTTGGAAAACATCAAATGAGTTGCCTAAGTCAAACTGTTATCGTTAAGCTACAATTACTCTGCAGATTCTCTTTCTTGGAGGCCAAGCAAGATTAGTTCGAGTTAAACTCGGCCACTTAAGCTAATGAAGCTGTTAGCTGCCTAACCTAATTAGTTCCTAGAACAAAAGAGAGAAGGGTGGGGAACGACGGATCGAGTTGGAGAGGAACTTTCTTCTTGAGAGCTGGAAGAGAAAGTTAGAGAAAAGAAAAGGAAATAGGTTTAAAATCAAAGCGAATTCAAATTCATGCTTTTGGGCTTGTGAATTGAACACTTAGGTGATTTACAAAACATTAAATTAGTACGTTCACTACATCGTCAAGCTACGATTACTCAGTGAATTCTATTCCTTGGAGGCTGAGCAAGATTAGTTTGAGTTAAACGTGGTCACTTAAGAGAATGAAGCTATAAGTTGCCAAACCTAATTAGTTCCTCGAACAAAACAGAGAAGGGTGGAGAAGGACGGAGAGAGTTAGAGAGAAACTTTCTTCTTGAGAGCTAGAAGAGAAAGTTAGAGAAAAGAAAAGGAAACGGGATTAAAATTAAATTGAACTCTAATTCATCATTTTGGACTTGAGAATTTAACAATTAGGTGGTGTAGAAAACCTTAAATCAGGTGCTTTCGTCAAACAAATATCGTGAAGCTACATTTACTCGGTAAAATCTCTAATCTCTTTCTTGTAGGTTAAGCAAGATTAGTTTGTGTTAAATTTGGCCACTTAAGCTAAAGAAACGACAAGTTGCCCAAGCCAATTAGATCCTAGAACAAAAGAGAGAAGTTGGAGACGGACGGAGAGAGTTGGAGACGAACTCTCTCCTTGAGGTCTAGAAGAGAAAGTTAGAGAACAGAAAGGGAAATAGAATGAAATTTGAAGGGAGTTCAAGCGAATTGAAATTCAGCATTTTGGACTTGAGAATTGAATACTTAGGTGTGATTTTGAAAACATTAAATGAGTTGCTTAAGTTAAACGAATATCGTTAAGCTACGATTACTCAGTAAATTCTCATTTTTGGAGGCTAAGCAAGATTAGCTTGTCTTAAACTTGGCCGCTTAAGCTAATGCAACTGTTGGGTTGCCTAAGGTAATTAGTTCCTAGAAGAAGAGGGAGAGGACTGGAGAAAGGACGGAAAGAGTTGGGGAGAAACTTTCTTCTTGGGAGCCAGAAGAGAAAGTTAGAGAAAAGAAAGGGAAATAGGATGAAAATTAAAGTGAGCTCCAATTCATCATCTTGGACTTGAGATATATACACTTAGGTGATTTAGAAGACATTAAGCCATTTGCTTAAGTAAAACTAATATCGTTAAACTACAATTACTCAGTAAATTCTCTTTCTTCGCGGATAGGCATGATTAATTTGAGTTAAACATGGCCACTTAAGCTAAAGAAACTAATAGCTGGATAAGCTAATTAGTTCCTAGAACAAAAGAGAGAAGGATGGAGAGAGTTGGAGAGAGAAACATTCTTGTTCATAACTAGAAGAGAAAATTAGAGAGAAGAGAGGAAATAGAATGAAAATTAACCAATTGATCCTTTTGGACTTGAGAATCGAACACTTGGGCGATTTAGAAGGCCTTAAATGACGCGCTCAAGTCCAACTAATATCGTTGAGCTACAATTACTCTGTAAAATCTCTTTCTTGGAGGCTAGGCGAGATCAGCTTGAGTTAAACTTAGCCACTTAAGCTGGTGAAACTATTAGCCCTAGAACAAAAGAGAGAAGTTGGAGACGGACAGAGAGAGTTAGAGAGAAACTTTCTCCATGAGATCTAGAAGAGAAAGTTAGAGAAAAGAAACGGAAATAGGATGCAAATTAAAGCGAATTCAAATTCACCCTTTTGGGCTTGATAATTGAACACTTTGGGTGATTTGGAAAACATCAAATGAGTTGCCTAAGTCAAACTGTTATCGTTAAGCTACAATTACTCTGCAGATTCTCTTTCTCGGAGGCCAAGCAAGATTAGTTCGAGTTAAACTCGGCCACTTAAGCTAATGAAGCTGTTAGCTGCCTAACCTAATTAGTTCCTAGAACGAAAGAGAGAAGGGTGGGGAACGACGGGGCGAGTTGGAGAGGAACTTTCTTCTTGAGAGCTGGAAGAGAAAGTTAGAGAAAAGAAAAGGAAATAGGTTTAAAATCAAAGCGAATTCAAATTCATGCTTTTGGGCTTGTGAATTGAACACTTAGGTGATTTACAAAACATTAAATTAGTTCCTTTACTACATCGTCAAGCTACGATTACTCAGTGAATTCTATTCCTTGGAGGCTGAGCAAGATTAGTTTGAGTTAAACATGGTCACTTAAGAGAACGAAGCTATAAGTTGCCAAACCTAATTAGTTCCTCGAACAAAACAGAGAAGGGTGGAGAAGGACGGAGAGAGTTGGAGAGAAACTTTCTTCTTGAGAGCTAGAAGAGAAAGTTAGAGAAAAGAAAAGGAAACGGGATTAAAATTAAATTGAACTCTAATTCATCATTTTGGACTTGAGAATTTAACACTTAGGTGGTGTAGAAAACCTTAAATCAGGTGCTTACGTCAAACAAATATCGTGAAGCTACAATTACTCGGTAAAATCTCTAATCTCTTTCTTGTAGGTTAAGCAAGATTAGTTTGTGTTAAATTTGGCCACTTAAGCTAAAAAAACGACAAGTTGCCCGAGCCAATTAGTTCCTAGAACAAAAGAGAGAAGTTGGAGACGGACGGAGAGAGTTGGAGACGAACTTTCTCCCTGAGGTCTAGAAGAGAAAGTTAGAGAACGGAAAGGGAAATAGAATGAAATTTGAAGGGAGTTCAAGCTCAGCATTTTGGACTTGCGAATTGAACACTTAGGTGATTTAGAAAACGTTAAATGAGTTGCTTAAGTTAAACTGCTATCGTCAAGCTACAATTACTTGTCCACCGAAAAAAAAAAAAAAAAAAAAGCCCACAACTACTCAGTTAATTTTCTTTCTTGGAGGATAAGCATGATTAGTTTTAGTTAAACTTGGCCACTTAAGCCAATGAAGCTATTAGTTGCCTAACCTAATTAGTTCCTACAACAAAAGAGAGAATGGTGGAGGAGGACGGAGAGAGTTAGAGAGAAACTTTCTTTTTTGAGAGCTAGAAGAGAAAGTTAGAGGAAAGAAAAGGAAATAGTATTAAAATTAAAGCGAATTGAAATTCAGCATTTTGGACTTGAGAATTGAATACTCAGGTGTGATTTTGAAAACATTAAATGAGTTGCTTAAGTTAAACGAATATCGTGAAGCTACGATTACTCAGTAAATTCTCATTTTTGGAGGCTAAGCAAGATTAGCTTGTCTTAAACTTGGCCGCTTAAGCTAATGCAACTGTTGGGTTGCCTAAGGTAATTAGTTCCTAGAAGAAGAGGGAGAGGACTGGAGAAAGGACGGAGAGAGTTGGGGAGAAACTTTCTTCTTGGGAGCCAGAAGAGAAAGTTAGAGAAAAGAAAGGGAAATAGGATGAAAATTAAAGTGAGCTCCAATTCATCATCTTGGACTTGAGATATATACACTTAGGTGATTTAGAAGACATTAAGTCATTTGCTTAAGTAAAACTAATATCGTTAAACTACAATTACTCAGTAAATTCTCTTTCTTCGCGGATAGGCATGATTAATTTGAGTTAAACATGGCCACTTAAGCTAAAGAAACTAATAGCTGGATAAGCTAATTAGTTCCTAGAACAAAAGAGAGAAGGATGGAGAAGGACGGAGAGAGTTGGAGAGAGAAACATTCTTGTTCATAACTAGAAGAGAAAATTAGAGAGAAGAGAGGAAATAGAATGAAAATTAACCAATTGATCCTTTTGGACTTGAGAATCGAACACTTGGGCGATTTAGAAGGCCTTAAATGACGCGCTCAAGTCCAACTAATATCGTTGAGCTACAATTACTCTGTAAAATCTCTTTCTTGGAGGCTAGGCGAGATCAGCTTGAGTTAAACTTAGCCACTTAAGCTGGTGAAACTATTAGCCCTAGAACAAAAGAGAGAAGTTGGAGACGGACAGAGAGAGTTAGAGAGAAACTTTCTCCATGAGATCTAGAAGAGAAAGTTAGAGAAAAGAAACGGAAATAGGATGCAAATTAAAGCGAATTCAAATTCACCCTTTTGGGCTTGATAATTGAACACTTTGGGTGATTTGGAAAACATCAAATGAGTTGCCTAAGTCAAACTGTTATCGTTAAGCTACAATTACTCTGCAGATTCTCTTTCTCGGAGGCCAAGCAAGATTAGTTCGAGTTAAACTCGGCCACTTAAGCTAATGAAGCTGTTAGCTGCCTAACCTAATTAGTTCCTAGAACGAAAGAGAGAAGGGTGGGGAACGACGGGGCGAGTTGGAGAGGAACTTTCTTCTTGAGAGCTGGAAGAGAAAGTTAGAGAAAAGAAAAGGAAATAGGTTTAAAATCAAAGCGAATTCAAATTCATGCTTTTGGGCTTGTGAATTGAACACTTAGGTGATTTACAAAACATTAAATTAGTTCCTTTACTACATCGTCAAGCTACGATTACTCAGTGAATTCTATTCCTTGGAGGCTGAGCAAGATTAGTTTGAGTTAAACATGGTCACTTAAGAGAACGAAGCTATAAGTTGCCAAACCTAATTAGTTCCTCGAACAAAACAGAGAAGGGTGGAGAAGGACGGAGAGAGTTGGAGAGAAACTTTCTTCTTGAGAGCTAGAAGAGAAAGTTAGAGAAAAGAAAAGGAAACGGGATTAAAATTAAATTGAACTCTAATTCATCATTTTGGACTTGAGAATTTAACACTTAGGTGGTGTAGAAAACCTTAAATCAGGTGCTTACGTCAAACAAATATCGTGAAGCTACAATTACTCGGTAAAATCTCTAATCTCTTTCTTGTAGGTTAAGCAAGATTAGTTTGTGTTAAATTTGGCCACTTAAGCTAAAAAAACGACAAGTTGCCCGAGCCAATTAGTTCCTAGAACAAAAGAGAGAAGTTGGAGACGGACGGAGAGAGTTGGAGACGAACTTTCTCCCTGAGGTCTAGAAGAGAAAGTTAGAGAACGGAAAGGGAAATAGAATGAAATTTGAAGGGAGTTCAAGCTCAGCATTTTGGACTTGCGAATTGAACACTTAGGTGATTTAGAAAACGTTAAATGAGTTGCTTAAGTTAAACTGCTATCGTCAAGCTACAATTACTTGTCCACCGAAAAAAAAAAAAAAAAAAAAAAGCCCACAACTACTCAGTTAATTTTCTTTCTTGGAGGATAAGCATGATTAGTTTTAGTTAAACTTGGCCACTTAAGCCAATGAAGCTATTAGTTGCCTAACCTAATTAGTTCCTACAACAAAAGAGAGAATGGTGGAGGAGGACGGAGAGAGTTAGAGAGAAACTTTCTTTTTTGAGAGCTAGAAGAGAAAGTTAGAGGAAAGAAAAGGAAATAGTATTAAAATTAAAGCGAATTGAAATTCAGCATTTTGGACTTGAGAATTGAATACTCAGGTGTGATTTTGAAAACATTAAATGAGTTGCTTAAGTTAAACGAATATCGTGAAGCTACGATTACTCAGTAAATTCTCATTTTTGGAGGCTAAGCAAGATTAGCTTGTCTTAAACTTGGCCGCTTAAGCTAATGCAACTGTTGGGTTGCCTAAGGTAATTAGTTCCTAGAAGAAGAGGGAGAGGACTGGAGAAAGGACGGAGAGAGTTGGGGAGAAACTTTCTTCTTGGGAGCCAGAAGAGAAAGTTAGAGAAAAGAAAGGGAAATAGGATGAAAATTAAAGTGAGCTCCAATTCATCATCTTGGACTTGAGATATATACACTTAGGTGATTTAGAAGACATTAAGTCATTTGCTTAAGTAAAACTAATATCGTTAAACTACAATTACTCAGTAAATTCTCTTTCTTCGCGGATAGGCATGATTAATTTGAGTTAAACATGGCCACTTAAGCTAAAGAAACTAATAGCTGGATAAGCTAATTAGTTCCTAGAACAAAAGAGAGAAGGATGGAGAAGGACGGAGAGAGTTGGAGAGAGAAACATTCTTGTTCATAACTAGAAGAGAAAATTAGAGAGAAGAGAGGAAATAGAATGAAAATTAACCAATTGATCCTTTTGGACTTGAGAATCGAACACTTGGGCGATTTAGAAGGCCTTAAATGACGCGCTCAAGTCCAACTAATATCGTTGAGCTACAATTACTCTGTAAAATCTCTTTCTTGGAGGCTAGGCGAGATCAGCTTGAGTTAAACTTAGCCACTTAAGCTGGTGAAACTATTAGCCCTAGAACAAAAGAGAGAAGTTGGAGACGGACAGAGAGAGTTAGAGAGAAACTTTCTCCATGAGATCTAGAAGAGAAAGTTAGAGAAAAGAAACGGAAATAGGATGCAAATTAAAGCGAATTCAAATTCACCCTTTTGGGCTTGATAATTGAACACTTTGGGTGATTTGGAAAACATCAAATGAGTTGCCTAAGTCAAACTGTTATCGTTAAGCTACAATTACTCTGCAGATTCTCTTTCTCGGAGGCCAAGCAAGATTAGTTCGAGTTAAACTCGGCCACTTAAGCTAATGAAGCTGTTAGCTGCCTAACCTAATTAGTTCCTAGAACGAAAGAGAGAAGGGTGGGGAACGACGGGGCGAGTTGGAGAGGAACTTTCTTCTTGAGAGCTGGAAGAGAAAGTTAGAGAAAAGAAAAGGAAATAGGTTTAAAATCAAAGCGAATTCAAATTCATGCTTTTGGGCTTGTGAATTGAACACTTAGGTGATTTACAAAACATTAAATTAGTTCCTTTACTACATCGTCAAGCTACGATTACTCAGTGAATTCTATTCCTTGGAGGCTGAGCAAGATTAGTTTGAGTTAAACATGGTCACTTAAGAGAACGAAGCTATAAGTTGCCAAACCTAATTAGTTCCTCGAACAAAACAGAGAAGGGTGGAGAAGGACGGAGAGAGTTGGAGAGAAACTTTCTTCTTGAGAGCTAGAAGAGAAAGTTAGAGAAAAGAAAAGGAAACGGGAATAAAATTAAATTGAACTCTAATTCATCCAGAAGCGACCAGTCGTTCAACCAAGGAAAGTGGGGAAGAAAGTAGATCTAGAGAGAGAAAGCTCCCCCCGGTGTTGATTCATGGTGGTATGTTCTGGTACAGTCTCGGCCAGCTTGTTTAGCTTCTCCTCTCAATAATCTGAGTTGGAGTGAGCATGTTTTCAGTGTGAGCTTAGTGTAGTTACACATTGTTTTGACTTTTGACTATTGTATTTGAGGATATCTAATCTGGAAGCTCATTTTTAGTGGGTTCTTAGATCGAAGATGATTCTCAATAGCAAGAGGTCGGCGGTTGTTGAGTTAGTGGATGCAGTTCTACGGTGATCTTCTTTGCCGTCGTTGGGTATCGGGTGTGCTTCGTGGAGGCGGTCTTGCCGTTCATGGAGGTGGTTGTATTTCATCCACTGTGGTACTAGTGGGTTTGAGTTAGTTCTATCCAGTCCGGTGTCCATTCCGGTTGTTCTGTCTATGCTTTGATTATGGCTCAGGCGACTCCACCATTTAATCGACGCTGGTTTGCCTACTTCTTGGTGGTATAGGGGGTGGTGTGTTCTTCGGAGTATTCTGGTGTTTTGGCTGCCTACATCGTAACTGCTGGAAACGCTTTCCTGTGCATTAGGAGTTGGTTTCAGTAGTGGTTGGTTGCCTCGCTGATTATACTAGTGGTGGTGTGGTAATATGTTGCGCTGATGGTGCGTTATGGACTCTTGGATATGGTGTCCATGGTTTGGGCTAGCTTCCGGCTTCGTCCAGTGTGAGACGGTCGTTGAAGGTTGCTGGTCTTCTCCGGAGCTGGACTGGTTTTCTCTAGCAACGGTGTTTTTATCGCCGGTGGTGGGTCGCGTATGTTGGCTCTTCACGGCATTGTGGGTTTATGTGCTACACCGGTGGTGTTTCTTGGACCCTATCGGTGTTAGTACTGTGATTTCGATGTGCTCGTTTTGGTGCCTTGTTGGGCTTTAAGCCGACGGTGTGGGTTTATATGTTGCGCCGGAGGTGTGTTCCTTGACTGGGTGTGGCCTCTGGCGATGGTGTTCGAAGATGATGATGTTACTACCACGCTGCCGTGGGCGCGTGAGTTGAGTATTGGAAGCTCACCCACGTTGGGCAGAGTTTCCAGCTGCAAATACGCCTTCTATCACGTGGGTTGATGATTGGTTTTTGAATTATTTTAAGTGGGTGTCAGCTGGAAAATGTAGCTTTTGGAGGCAACAAGTGGAGGTATTATTTTGTTAATACGTGGCTATCCAACTTTTATATTTTTATCCCCTAGACCAAGGACTTAAAACATGGGTTAGAGAGAGAAGCTCCCACATCTCTCTAGAAACTCCTTGTTTCTAGGGTTTTCAATATCTCATTGAGTGATGATCGGAGTTAATGCTCTAACCAAATCTGAGTGCTCCCTTAGTGCACGTGTACGCAATACAGGAATGAATGTTTTAGGGTTGGTCAAACCCATTGAGGCTTTAGGTCTTGTGCAAAACTCGTTTGAAGTGTTGGCTGCGGGAAACATGGATCCATTGGTGGAGAGTCCTATGGATCGCGATCTTGAACCTGATCAAACTCTTGAGGCTTCGCGTGAAGGGGGAACCAAGAGGCAAACGGATCCGAAGTTGGGATCTACAGTTACATCGGGAAAACTCCAAGAAGCTACAGAAGATACATCGAAGCACGAGTCTTCACGACCTCAGGGTGATGGAGATCGTGGGGTAGCGGGTTTGAAAATGGTAAATCAGAGTAGATCTATGGAAACGAAGGGGGCTATTCCAGATTCTGGGAGGGGTCGTCCTATCCCTTCTCAGCAAGGAGCGAGTCTTGTCGCTGAGTCAACTCAGCTGATCACGAGTTCAACGAATCTTCCGTCCGGAGCAACGATCGACGATGGTAATGCCTTCTTGACTCCGGTGTGTCAAGGTACTAACCCTAAATGGTCTGAGGAAGTGGAAGAGGAACATAATAGGTTTCGGGATCTCCCTAACAGTCTCGATGTAGCCAGGAATCGAGGAGAGGGCAAACAAAAGGTGAATCCAAGGGAGGCAGAGAAGATTACAGATACTGTAGTCCCTTTGGTGGACCACAGTTACAACCCTAATCCCCAAGGAGGGCGTGGGAGGGGAGGAGGTAGTTATCGAGGAGTGAGAGGAGGGCGAGGTGGAGCTGGGAGCAGCAGTGCTATGGAGGAAGGGAGACCTGCACAACAACGGACATGGGCTAATGTAGCTGCACCGTCAAGGTCGAGTGTTAAACTCAGGTATATTCCTCCTTCTTCTGTTGATGATGCGATAGTCGTGCATATGCCTCCCAGATCTGAGCCACTTGACAAATGGGACTCCTCCCTTATCGGTTACTTTGTTGATAAGGGAGTGGGGTATAATCATCTGCGTAATAGTGCCTTTGGGCTTTGGAAGTCTAAAGGATTAAAGGAAGTTCAAACAAATGGGGATGGGTTTATGTTTTTTATTTTTGATTCCCCAGAAAGCTGCAGAGAAGTACTTGAAGGGGGGCCTTGGTATATCGGAGGCTACCTTCTTATCCTCAAGCAGTGGAAGAGAATGATGAAGTTGGCAAAAGAGAAGTTTACCAAAATCCCAATCTGGGTAAAATTCTTCAACATTCCAATGGAGTACTGGGACCCCGATGGGTTTAGTAGAATAGCAAGTGCGATTGGAAATCCCCTATTTCTGGATCAGCTCACGGCTAGGGGTAGCAGACTGGCCTTCGCTAGAGTTTGTATTGAAATCGAGGCAACTTCCAAATTGCCTACTTATTTCCAGATCTGGTGTGATAATGAAGCTGTATTAATCCGTGTAGAATACCAAGGCCTTCCTGCTATATGCCAACACTGTCAGATTTTTGGGCATGAGACTGCTAAGTGTGTTTCAACCCAGGTTGCCCACTTGATCTCTTTACAAAAAAACACTGAGGAGCAAACTACGGAGTTGGTAGATGAGTGGACAACTGTTACAGCCAAAGGTAAGAGAAAGGTGGGAGAACCAGAACCAGCTCTCAGTCCCGTCTTGGAGGAGGAAACAGATCCTATCAACATGATGGAGGAGTTGGCCCCTAACCCAATGGTAGAGGAGGCTCCCAAACCTTTCCAAGCAGTGGTGGATCTCTCAGAGAGTTCGGAGGAGAGTGCAGAGATGGACCCGGCTAAAGAAATGGACAAGTTTACAGAAAAAGTTCTGGAAATCACGAAGCTGGTTATTCCTCAGACAGCTGAGCACATGGAGTCAGTGATCGCTGAAGTCAAGTTGGCAAGGGAAATCAAAAAAGCTTCTACTCACCAAGCAGCTAATCAGATGAGTGGTAAGTCCTCTGGCAAAGGTACCAGCAGCCAGAGGAGGAAGAAAAGGTAACCCAGGTTGTAGTTGGTTGTGGTTTGGCTTTTTGTCGAGTCTCGTTTTTTTGTATCCCAATGACTGTTAAAATTGCTTTTTGGAATGTTAGAGGGTTGAATGACCCTTCTAAACATAAGGAAATTAAAAATTTGGTTCTCAATGAAAATATCAATGTCATGGGTGTTTTGGAGACTAAGATCAAACAAGTAAATGAAAATAAAATTTGTTCCAAGTGTTTTGGTGATTGGTCTTTTTTGTCTAATTCCCAACCAACTGTAACTGGTAGGGTGTGGGTGTGCTGGAATAATGTTATTTGTAATGTCCAATTGATCTCTATGTCTAACCAACATATTTTTTGCAAGATAACGGAGTTGGCTACAAATGATGTTTTTTTTGCAACTTTTGTTTATGCTGAAAATAAACACAATTTAAGACTTCCTCTTTTTGAGAGTTTGGCTCAGATCTCCCGGGCTAAATCCAAATCCCCTAGTATTTTTTTGGGTGATTTCAATGCTACCAGAATCCGTCAGGAAAAAGTGGGGGGGTCCTCAAACTGGTCTTCTGAGCATGAGGCGTTTAATACCTGCATAAATGAGTCTGAATTGGCTGATCTTTCTTATGGGGGATGCCAGTTCACTTGGTCTAACAAAAGGTGTGGTGGTGAGTATATAGCCACGAAAATTGATAGGGTGTTAATCAATGAGGCTTGGTTAGACAAATTTCCTGAGTCTACTGCATTTTTCCTCCCTTCAGGGGTCTCTGATCACTCCCCTGCTGTGGTCAACACATCTATTGCTAAGACCTCTTTCAAAAAGCCCTTTAAGTTCTTTGATTGTTGGTCTAAACATCCGGAGTTTATCTCTACTGTGTCCTCCTCTTGGAATCAATATATTAGAGGTGTCCCTATGTTTCGGGTGTATCAAAAACTGAGGCAACTCAAGGTCAAACTCAAACTCCTAAACAAAAAGGACTTTAGCAATATATCGCTCCGTGTTCAAGCATCAAAGACCAATTTGGACCTTCTCCAATTTAAATTAGATAAGGACCCATTGAATTGTGTGCTTCAAGGTCAGGAGAGGGAGGAGCATAAGAAGTATTTAGATCTTAGACAGGTGGAAGAGAGTCTTGCCCTTCAGAAATCTAGAATCCAATGGCTCGGGCTTGGGGATAGGAATAGTAGCTTCTTTTTTAGAACTGTCAAAAGTAATATTAATAGGGGGAAGATTCTGAGTGTGGATATGGGTAATGGCCTTAGATCCACTGAAAGTGGTGACATTCACAGTGCTTTCATCCAGTACTTCACTAATCTTTTTGGTTCCCCTTTTGAGGATGAGTATCATGGCTTTGAGAGAATCAGATCTCTGGTACATTCCAAGGTCTCTGATGACCAATCTGTTATGCTGAGTAGGCCTGTTACTGATGATGAAATTAAGGAGGTCTTTTGGTCCCTCAAGGCCAATAAGGCCCCTGGCCCTGATGGCTACTCAGCGGGCTTCTTTAAGAGCTCTTGGGATATTGTGGGTAAGGAGGTGACTACTGCTATCAGGTCCTTCTTTGAGTCTGGCAAGCTTCTCACAGAAGTCAATAGCACTATCATTGCCCTTATCCCCAAGATTCCCAATCCCATGAAGGTGGGTGATTACAGACCTATTTCTTGTTGTAACACTATTTATAAATGTATTGCCAAAATCATAGCGAATAGAGTTAAGCTTGTGTTGCCGAGTTTGATTGATCCTGTTCAATCTGCTTTTGTTCCTGGTAGAAGGATATCGGATAATATATTTCTGTCCCAAGAGATCATGAGAGGTTACCATAGAGACTCCAAGGTCCCTAGGTGTGCTATGAAAGTGGACATCATGAAAGCCTATGACAATGTTAGATGGGAGTTTATTCTTGATATCCTCAAAGCAATGGATTTCCCTCTAAATATGATTAATTGGATCAAGGCGTGTATGACCAGTCCCTCTTTCTCTATTTGCATTAATGGGAGTCTTCATGGGTACTTCAAAGGTTCCAGAGGACTTAGACAGGGAGACCCTATGTCTCCTTACCTGTTTGTGCTAGCTATGGAAATTCTTGCTAGAATCCTTGCTGAAAAAGCCAAGAGTCCTATGTTTAAGTTCCATTGGAGGTGCGATAAGACCAAAATTGTGAACCTTTGTTTTGCTGATGATCTGATGATTTTCAGTAAAGGTGATCCTAGGACTGTGAACCTTATTATGCAAGGATTGGATGAATTCAAAAGGCTATCAGGCCTTACTCCGAGTCCTAACAAGAGTAATATCTTCTTCTCTGGGTGTAACAGGCACCTCAGAGAGGAGATTCTTCATATTGCTAATGAGGGAACTCTCCCGGTTAAATACTTGGGAGTTCCTTTGATTACAACTAAGCTCAAGGCTTTTGATTGCCAAATTCTGATTGATAGGATTACGAAGCGTATTAGGAGTTGGACTAATAAACTTCTATCCTATGCGGGTAGAGCTCAACTCATTCAAACCATCCTCTTTTCGATGCAAGTGTATTGGTCTTCTATGTTCATCCTTCCTAGAAAGGTTATTAGAGATATTGAGAGCCTGCTTAGAGCCTTTCTTTGGTTTGGGTCTGATTTGAAGAAGCATAGTGCTAAGATTGCTTGGAGCTCCATTTGTAAACCCAAGAATGAGGGGGGCTTGGGTTTCAAAGACATGGGTATTTGGAATAAGGCTGCTGTAGCTAAACATGTTTGGTTCCTCTTCTCTGGTGGAGAGGGCTCTATGTGGTGCCAATGGGTCAAGTCCTACTTACTCAAAGGTAGGAGTTTCTGGTATGTTAAAGTCCCTAGTGACCCCTCATGGGTCTGGAGGAAAATCCTGAAGCTTAGACATCTCCTTCTCCCCCTTATTAAACTTAAAATTGGTAATGGGGAGCAAGCTTTTCTATGGTTTGATAACTGGCACCCCCTTGGACCCTTGTGGAGCAGATTTGGACCCAGAATTGCCTATGATTCAGGTCTTGACTGCAACTCTAAAGTTAGCTCCATCATCTCTAGTGGTGCTTGGAAGTGGCCTTTCCCTAATTCTTGGGAGATCCGAGAGTGGATTGCATCTACTCCCTCCACTTTTAAACCCTCTGTGAACACTCAGGACTGTCCTTGGTGGAGTATTACTGGTGATGGTCTTTTCACTATTCAGTCTACTTGGGACTGCTGGAGGGATAAGGGTCCTAAAGTCTCTTGGAGTAAATTGCTTTGGGGGCATCCCTATATTCCTAGGGTTAGTTTTATTGTTTGGTTGGCTATTCATGAGAGATTGAATACCAGGGATAGATTGCAGGTCTTTGGGCTTATTACTCACCCTAGCTGTCCCCTCTGTAATGATCCTACGGAGAGTCATTCACATCTCTTCTTTAGGTGTGCATATTCATCACAGATTTGGGCTGCTATCCAGGGTAAATGTAATGTGAGTTGGCCTAACCTCAACTGGGCTGACAATGTTGAGCTGGCTGTGATTTCTACTAAAGGTAGATCTCTGAAGTCTGCTATTACTAAGTTGTCTTTTATGTGTACGGTGTATCACATCTGGAGGGAGAGGAATAATAGAGTTTTTAGTCAAACTAGTATTCCTGCTGAGATTGTCACCAAACAAATTATCCAAATGGTGAGGGGTAGGATTACTTCTTTGAGTAATGTGATGTTGTCTACAGGTGATAGCTGGTTTTTGTCACAATGGAATCTGCCAACAACAATCATGAGTTTGCCTATTGCTGGAAGAGGCACGAGGGATGTGAGTTCACCTATATTTTGAGGGTTGAGTGAAAGTAGCATATACTGAGTGTTTCTTTAATGGTTATTATCTTGCAGGTACACTTGACAATCAGTTTCTTCATGATGTTTAATCTAAGGAATGGACAGGTCAAGACTCAATGTGGGTTGAGTGAAGTGAGCCAGTACATTATACACTCTAAATGTGGGTTGAGAGATGTGAGTAGTACCAAAGCTGGCATTCTAATGAGTTTGTATATATGCTGTATATTTTCTATTTTGCAGGACAAGAATGCTCTTTCAACTCAGCTACTATTCCAGACGGAGTCTATATCTGTGAGTTGTGGGTTGAGTGAAGTGAGACACTATATGGAGAGGAGAGACATATCTATATTGTGGGCCGAGTGTAGTGAGAATTTATATAATTTATGCTCTTTTTCTGCTCCTATTTGATCACAAAAACAGTTTCAACTTCTATATGTGGCTGTTTTTTGTCCATGTTTACAGTTCCATGTACAGGGGGAGTTTATGTGACATCAAGCTGTGCAAATCTGGAAGATGCAGTGTTGTTCCCAAAATGTTTTACTGGTGGTGGAGAGGTGGCAGCATTTTGCGCCCTTCTTGGTGGCTTCGTGACGATTGGAAACCCGTTTCGGCAAAGGCAGCTAAAGGCGCCTTGTCTAAAATCCTCAATAAGTCAAAGGATAGGTCTACCTATGGCTGTATTAGTTATTTTGTGTCCTCTTAGTGTTTTATTCTTGGTTGTAATTTGTTCACCTCCTGGATGTTTGTAGTCCATTTAGCTAGTGTGTGGGGCCCATTTTGGGCTGTTTTGTTATTATTTTTTATGTCTTTTATGTTGTTTTGGACATGTTTTCGCTTGCATTTCATGGTGGCCTTGTGCAGGCCCCCTGTTTATCATGGACATGGCGCCTGAACAGGTCTTATGCGGTCTGTCTTGTTTGTAAGTCTGTTCGGTTGGGTTCTTGTGTTGTAGCTAGGTTGTAGCCTGTAGCTTTGTAGCTTGGTTGCTGCTCCTTTTGGTGTTTTGTTGTAGTAGTGGTAGGGCCTGGGGTATTCCCCTTGTAATCGTGTAATTTTTGTTTTGTTTTATTTATTCTTATTCACCAAAAAAAAAAAAAAACTTTTATATTTATATTTATATAAATATATATTGTGGAGATTTGGGTCTTATGTTTTGTTGATGGCTGTTTGGTGGGTTTGCAAACTGGGGCCCACGTGTTTTGTTTTGCACGTGGGTTGGGTTTGTTGTTGAAATAGTGAGTTGCTTATGGTTTTTAGGCCCACTTGAGTGGTTTTTGGTTTGGAAACAGTGGGTCTTTAATTTTGTTTAGCCACAATGCAGCAGTCCTTTTGTAGCTAGTTATTTCATGTTGATTGATTGTGTGATCCTCATGTGACTCGATATGAGGGTGGTTTCGAGCCATCTCCACCAAGAGTGATTGGGGAGTCACTGCTATGGGGAATAGTGGTTCGTTAACTAGCCGAGTTAGAGACTGGGAGATGAGCGGGAGGATAGCTACTGGTTTTCTGGTCGCTTCTTGTCTTCATGTGACCCATCCTAATTGATTGCATTGCCACGCCTGACATGGAGTGAAGGGGACACTGCCGTGGGGTTTGAGGCTTGTGATCTACTAAGGAAGGGACTGGGGGATGTGATGATTGCTCTCATGTTTTGATTGGCTATGCATTGGTTTGTTGTAGCGGGGCTATTGTTTTTTCACTAAACTTCTCGGGACCGTGGATTATGGTTTTTGACTATGCAGGCTTCATGTGACTTAGCCAGGATCTTTCATGGGATAGATATTTTCCTTCGTCATGGCTTTGGTTGAGTGGCTAGGATGTCACGGCTATGAGAAGCGAGATGCTTATTGGATTCCATGTTTTCATCCGAGGTAGAGACTGGGAGCAAGCGGGGGCAGCTATCATTTTTCGATTGGTCTTGTTGGGTGTTTAGTTAGTTACATTTGTATTGTGTGTTTCCTGTTATGTTTTATGTATCTGTGGTGTTTTTTTTTGTTTATTTGCCCATATATCCACCCCAAGTTTCCATCTATTATCTCTGATGATAGGGGTTACTTGGGGACAAAAACGATATATGGGCAAATTGGGGTTCTATTTTCTATTGTTCTTTTGCTTCAGCGAGTGTGGCTTTATGTTGTAGGATGTCCAGTGGTAGTTTGTTGTGTTTTGTTCGTCTATTATTTGCTGTTGGGTGTACCTGGGGTATGCCCCTTGTAAACTTGTACATTTTACTGTTTTTATTTTATGACTTACTTACCCAAAAAAAAACTCTAATTCATCATGTTGGACTTGAGAGTTTAACACTTAGGTGATGTAGAAAACCTTAAATCAGGTGCGTACGTCAAACAAATATCGTGAAGCTACAATTACTCGGTAAAATCTCTAATCTCTTTCTTGTAGGTTAAGCAAGATTAGTTTGTGTTAAATTTGGCCACTTAAGCTAAAAAGACGACAAGTTGCCCAAGCCAATTAGTTCCAAGAACAAAAGGGAGAAGTTGGAGACGGACGGAGAGAGTTGGAGACAAACTTTCTCCTTGAGGTCTAGAAGAGAAAGTCAGAGAACGGAAAGGGAAATAGAATGAAATTTGAAGGGAGTTCAAGCTCAGCATTTTGGACTTGCGAATTGAACACTTAGGTGATTTAGAAAACATTAAATGAGTTGCTTAAGTTAAACTGCTATCGTCAAGCTACAATTACTTGTCCACCAAAAAAAAAAAGGCTACAATTACTCAGTTAATTTTCTTTCTCGGAGGAAAAGCACGGTTAGTTTTAGTTGAACTTGGCCACTTAAGCTAATGAAGCTATTAGTTGCCTAACCTAATTAGTTCCTACAACAAAAGAGTGAATGGTGGAGGAGGACGGAGGGAGTTAGAGAGAAACTTTCTTTTTTGAGAGCTAGAAGAGAAAGTTAGAGAAAAGAAAAGGAAATAGTATTAAAATTAAAGCGAATTGAAATTCAGCATTTTGGACTTGAGAATTGAATACTTAGGTGTGATTTTGAAAACATTAAACGAGTTGCTTAAGTTAAACGAATATCGTTAAGCTACGATTACTCAGTAAATTCTCCTTCTTGGAGGCTAAGCAAGAATAGTTTGTCTTAAACTTGGCCGCTTAAGCTAATGCAACTGTTGGTTGCCTAAGGTAGTAATTAGTTCCTAGAAGAAGAGGGAGAGGACTGGAGAAAGGACGGAGAGAGTTGGGGAGAAACTTTCTTCTTGGGAGCCAGAAGAGAAAGTTAGAGAAAAGAAAGGGAAACCGGATGAAAATTAAAGTGCGCTCCAATTCATCATTTTGGACTTGAGATATATACACTTAGGTGATTTAGAAGACATTAAGTCATTTGCTTAAGTAAAACTAATATCGTTAAACTACAATTACTCAGTAAATTCTCTTTCTTCGTGGATAGGCATGATTAACTTGAGTTAAACATGGCCACTTAAGCTAAAGAAACTAATAGCTGGATAAGCTAATTAATTCCTAGAACAAAAGACAGAAGGATGGAGAGGGACGGAGAGAGTTGGAGAGAAACATTCTTATTCATAACTAGAAGAGAAAATTAGAGAGAAGAAAGGAAATAGAATGAAAATTAACCAATTGATCCTTTTGGACTTGAGAATCGAACGCTTGGGCGATTTTGAAGGCCTTAAATGATGCGCTCAAGTCCAACTAATATCGTTGAGCTACAATTACTCTGTAAAATCCCTTTCTTGGAGGCTAGGCGAGATCAGTTTGAGTTAAACTTAGCCACTTAAGCTAGTGAAACTATTAGCCCTAGAACAAAAGAGAGAAGTTGGAGAGGGACAGAGAGAGTTAGAGAGAAACTTTCTCCATGAGATCTAGAAGAGAAAGTTAGAGAAAAGAAACGGAAAAAAAAAAAATTAAAGCGAATTCAAATTCACCCTTTTGGACTTGATAATTGAACACTTGGGTGATTTAGAAAACATCAAATGAGTTGCCTACCTAAGTCAAACTGTTGTCGTTAAGCTCCAATTTCTCTGTAGATTCTCTTTCTTGGAGGCCAAGGAAGATTAGTTCGAGTTAAACTCGGCCACTTAAGCTAATGAAGCTGTTAGCTGCCTAACCTAATTAGTTCCTAGAACAAAAGAGAGAAGGGTGGGGAACGACGGCGCGAGTTGGAGAGGAACTTTCTCCTTGAGAGCTGGAAGAGAAAGTTAGAGAAAAGAAAAGGAAATAGGTTTAAAATCAAAGCGAATTCAAATTCATGCTTTTGGGCTTGAGAATTGAACACTTTGGTGATTTACAAAACATTAAATTAGTTCCTTTACTACATCGTCAAGCTACGATTACTCAGTGAATTCTATTCCTTGGAGGCTGAGCAAGATTAGTTTGAGTTAAACATGGTCACTTAAGAGAATGAAGCTATAAGTTGCCAAACCTAATTAGTTCCTCGAACAAAACAGAGAAGGGTGGAAAAGGACGGAGAGAGTTAGAGAGAAACTTTCTTCTTGAGAGCTAGACGAGAAAGTTAGAGAAAAGAAAAGGAAACGGGAATAAAATTAAATTGAACTCTAATTCATCATGTTGGACTTGAGAGTTTAACACTTAGGTGATGTAGAAAACCTTAAATCAGGTGCTTACGTCAAACAAATATCGTGAAGCTACAATTACTCGGTAAAATCTCTAATCTCTTTCTTGTAGGTTAAGCAAGATTAGTTTGTGTTAAATTTGGCCACTTAAGCTAAAAAGACGACAAGTTGCCCAAGCCAATTAGTTCCAAGAACAAAAGGGAGAAGTTGGAGACGGACGGAGAGAGTTGGAGACAAACTTTCTCCTTGAGGTCTAGAAGAGAAAGTCAGAGAACGGAAAGGGAAATAGAATGAAATTTGAAGGGAGTTCAAGCTCAGCATTTTGGACTTGCGAATTGAACACTTAGGTGATTTAGAAAACATTAAATGAGTTGCTTAAGTTAAACTGCTATCGTCAAGCTACAATTACTTGTCCACCAAAAAAAAAAAGGCTACAATTACTCAGTTAATTTTCTTTCTCGGAGGAAAAGCACGGTTAGTTTTAGTTGAACTTGGCCACTTAAGCTAATGAAGCTATTAGTTGCCTAACCTAATTAGTTCCTACAACAAAAGAGTGAATGGTGGAGGAGGACGGAGAGAGTTAGAGAGAAACTTTCTTTTTTGAGAGCTAGAAGAGAAAGTTAGAGAAAAGAAAAAAAAATAGTATTAAAATTAAAGCGAATTGAAATTCAGCATCTTGGACTTGAGAATTGAATACTTAGGTGTGATTTTGAAAACATTAAACGAGTTGCTTAAGTTAAACGAATATCGTTAAGCTACGATTACTCAGTAAATTCTCCTTCTTGGAGGCTAAGCAAGAATAGTTTGTCTTAAACTTGGCCGCTTAAGCTAATGCAACTGTTGGTTGCCTAAGGTAATTAGTTCCTAGAAGAAGAGGGAGAGGACTGGAGAAAGGACGGAGAGAGTTGGGGAGAAACTTTTTTCTTGGGAGCCAGAAGAGAAAGTTAGAGAAAAGAAAGGGAAACAGGATGAAAATTAAAGTGCGCTCCAATTCATCATTTTGGACTTGAGATATATACACTTAGGTGATTTAGAAGACATTAAGTCATTTGCTTAAGTAAAACTAATATCGTTAAACTACAATTACTCAGTAAATTCTCTTTTTTCGTGGATAGGCATGATTAATTTGAGTTAAACATGGCCACTTAAGCTAAAGAAACTAATAGCTGGATAAGCTAATTAATTCCTAGAACAAAAGAGAGAAGGATGGAGAAGGACGGAGAGAGTTGGAGAGAAACATTCTTATTCATAACTAGAAGAGAAAATTAGAGAGAAGAAAGGAAATAGAATGAAAATTAACCAATTGATCCTTTTGGACTTGAGAATCGAACACTTGGGCGATTTAGAAGGCCTTAAATGATGCGCTCAAGTCCAACTAATATCGTTGAGCTACAATTACTCTGTAAAATCCCTTTCTTGGAGGCTAGGCGAGATCAGTTTGAGTTAAACTTAGCCACTTAAGCTAGTGAAACTATTAGCCCTAGAACAAAAGAGAGAAGTTGGAGAGAAACTTTCTCCATGAGATCTAGAAGAGAAAGTTAGAGAAAAGAAACGGAAATAGGATGCAAATTAAAGCGAATTCAAATTCACCCTTTTGGACTTGATAATTGAACACTTGGGTGATTTAGAAAACATCAAATGAGTTGCCTACCTAAGTCAAACTGTTATCGTTAAGCTCCAATTTCTCTGTAGATTCTCTTTCTTGGAGGCCAAGGAAGATTAGTTCGAGTTAAACTCGGCCACTTAAGCTAATGAAGCTGTTAGCTGCCTAACCTAATTAGTTCCTAGAACAAAAGAGAGAAGGGTGGGGAACGACGGAGCGAGTTGGAGAGGAACTTTCTTCTTGAGAGCTGGAAGAGAAAGTTAGAGAAAAGAAAAGGAAATAGGTTTAAAATCAAAGCGAATTCAAATTCATGCTTTTGGGCTTGAGAATTGAACACTTTGGTGATTTACAAAACATTAAATTAGTTCCTTTACTACATCGTCAAGCTACGATTACTCGGTGAATTCTATTCCTTGGAGGCTGAGCAAGATTAGTTTGAGTTAAACATGGTCACTTAAGAGAATGAAGCTATAAGTTGCCAAACCTAATTAGTTCCTCGAACAAAACAGAGAAGGGTGGAAAAGGACGGAGAGAGTTAGAGAGAAACTTTCTTCTTGAGAGCTAGAAGAGAAAGTTAGAGAAAAGAAAAGGAAACGGGAATAAAATTAAATTGAGCTCTAATTCATCATGTTGGACTTGAGAGTTTAACACTTAGGTGATGTAGAAAACCTTAAATCAGGTGCTTACGTCAAACAAATATCGTGAAGCTAGAATTACTCGGTAAAATCTCTAATCTCTTTCTTGTAGGTTAAGCAAGATTAGTTTGTGTTAAATTTGGCCACTTAAGCTAAAAAAACGACAAGTTGCCCAAGCCAATTAGTTCCAAGAACAAAAGGGAGAAGTTGGAGACGGGCGGAGAGAGTTGGAGACAAACTTTCTCCTTGAGGTCTAGAAGAGAAAGTCAGAGAACGGAAAGGGAAATAGAATGAAATTTGAAGGGAGTTCAAGCTCAGCATTTTGGACTTGCGAATTGAACGCTTAGGTGATTTAGAAAACATTAAATGAGTTGCTTAAGTTAAACTGCTATCGTCAAGCTACAATTACTTGTCCACCAAAAAAAAAAAGGCTACAATTACTCAGTTAATTTTCTTTCTTGGAGGAAGAGCATGGTTAGTTTTAGTTGAACTTGGCCACTTAAGCTAATGAAGCTATTAGTTGCCTAACCTAATTAGTTCCTACAACAAAAGAGTGAATGGTGGAGGAGGACGGAGAGAGTTAGAGAGAAACTTTCTTTTTTGAGAGCTAGAAGAGAAAGTTAGAGAAAAGAAAAGGAAATAGTATTAAAATTAAAGCGAATTGAAATTCAGCATTTTGGACTTGAGAATTGAATACTTAGGTGTGATTTTGAAAACATTAAACGAGTTGCTTAAGTTAAAAGAATATCGTTAAGCTACGATTACTCAGTAAATTCTCCTTCTTGGAGGCTAAGCAAGAATAGTTTGTCTTAAACTTGGCCGCTTAAGCTAATGCAACTGTTGGTTGCCTAAGGTAATTAGTTCCTAGAAGAAGAGGGAGAGGACTGGAGAAAGGACGGAGAGAGTTGGGGAGAAACTTTCTTCTTGGGAGCCAGAAGAGAAAGTTAGAGAAAAGAAAGGGAAACAGGATGAAAATTAAAGTGCGCTCCAATTCATCATTTTGGACTTGAGATATATATACACTTAGGTGATTTAGAAGACATTAAGTCATTTGCTTAAGTAAAACTAATATCGTTAAACTACAATTACTCAGTAAATTCTCTTTCCTCGTGGATAGGCATGATTAATTTGAGTTAAACATGGCCACTTAAGCTAAAGAAACTAATAGCTGGATAAGCTAATTAATTCCTAGAACAAAAGAGAGAAGGATGGAGAAGGACGGAGAGAGTTGGAGAGAAACATTCTTATTCATAACTAGAAGAGAAAATTAGAGAGAAGAAAGGAAATAGAATGAAAATTAACCAATTGATCCTTTTGGACTTGAGAATCGAACACTTGGGCGATTTAGAAGGCCTTAAATGATGCGCTCAAGTCCAACTAATATCGTTGAGCTACAATTACTCTGTAAAATCCCTTTCTTGGAGGCTAGGCGAGATCAGTTTGAGTTAAACTTAGCCACTTAAGCTAGTGAAACTATTAGCCCTAGAACAAAAGAGAGAAGTTGGAGAGGGACAGAGAGAGTTAGAGAGAAACTTTCTCCATGAGATCTAGAAGAGAAAGTTAGAGAAAAGAAACGGAAATAGGATGCAAATTAAAGCGAATTCAAATTCACCCTTTTGGACTTGATAATTGAACACTTGGGTGATTTAGAAAACATCAAATGAGTTGCCTACCTAAGTCAAACTGTTATCGTTAAGCTCCAATTTCTCTGTAGATTCTCTTTCTTGGAGGCCAAGGAAGATTAGTTCGAGTTAAACTCGGCCACTTAAGCTAATGAAGCTGTTAGCTGCCTAACCTAATTAGTTCCTAGAACAAAAGAGAGAAGGGTGGGGAACGACGGAGCGAGTTGGAGAGGAACTTTCTTCTTGAGAGCTGGAAGAGAAAGTTAGAGAAAAGAAAAGGAAATAGGTTTAAAATCAAAGCGAATTCAAATTCATGCTTTTGGGCTTGAGAATTGAACACTTTGGTGATTTACAAAACATTAAATTAGTTCCTTTACTACATCGTCAAGCTACGATTACTCGGTGAATTCTATTCCTTGGAGGCTGAGCAAGATTAGTTTGAGTTAAACATGGTCACTTAAGAGAATGAAGCTATAAGTTGCCAAACCTAATTAGTTCCTCGAACAAAACAGAGAAGGGTGGAAAAGGACGGAGAGAGTTAGAGAGAAACTTTCTTCTTGAGAGCTAGAAGAGAAAGTTAGAGAAAAGAAAAGGAAACGGGAATAAAATTAAATTGAGCTCTAATTCATCATGTTGGACTTGAGAGTTTAACACTTAGGTGATGTAGAAAACCTTAAATCAGGTGCTTACGTCAAACAAATATCGTGAAGCTACAATTACTCGGTAAAATCTCTAATCTCTTTCTTGTAGGTTAAGCAAGATTAGTTTGTGTTAAATTTGGCCACTTAAGCTAAAAAAACGACAAGTTGCCCAAGCCAATTAGTTCCAAGAACAAAAGGGAGAAGTTGGAGACGGGCGGAGAGAGTTGGAGACAAACTTTCTCCTTGAGGTCTAGAAGAGAAAGTCAGAGAACGGAAAGGGAAATAGAATGAAATTTGAAGGGAGTTCAAGCTCAGCATTTTGGACTTGCGAATTGAACGCTTAGGTGATTTAGAAAACATTAAATGAGTTGCTTAAGTTAAACTGCTATCGTCAAGCTACAATTACTTGTCCACCAAAAAAAAAAAGGCTACAATTACTCAGTTAATTTTCTTTCTTGGAGGAAGAGCATGGTTAGTTTTAGTTGAACTTGGCCACTTAAGCTAATGAAGCTATTAGTTGCCTAACCTAATTAGTTCCTACAACAAAAGAGTGAATGGTGGAGGAGGACGGAGAGAGTTAGAGAGAAACTTTCTTTTTTGAGAGCTAGAAGAGAAAGTTAGAGAAAAGAAAAGGAAATAGTATTAAAATTAAAGCGAATTGAAATTCAGCATTTTGGACTTGAGAATTGAATACTTAGGTGTGATTTTGAAAACATTAAACGAGTTGCTTAAGTTAAACGAATATCGTTAAGCTACGATTACTCAGTAAATTCTCCTTCTTGGAGGCTAAGCAAGAATAGTTTGTCTTAAACTTGGCCGCTTAAGCTAATGCAACTGTTGGTTGCCTAAGGTAATTAGTTCCTAGAAGAAGAGGGAGAGGACTGGAGAAAGGACGGAGAGAGTTGGGGAGAAACTTTCTTCTTGGGAGCCAGAAGAGAAAGTTAGAGAAAAGAAAGGGAAACAGGATGAAAATTAAAGTGCGCTCCAATTCATCATTTTGGACTTGAGATATATATACACTTAGGTGATTTAGAAGACATTAAGTCATTTGCTTAAGTAAAACTAATATCGTTAAACTACAATTACTCAGTAAATTCTCTTTCCTCGTGGATAGGCATGATTAATTTGAGTTAAACATGGCCACTTAAGCTAAAGAAACTAATAGCTGGATAAGCTAATTAATTCCTAGAACAAAAGAGAGAAGGATGGAGAAGGACGGAGAGAGTTGGAGAGAAACATTCTTATTCATAACTAGAAGAGAAAATTAGAGAGAAGAAAGGAAATAGAATGAAAATTAACCAATTGATCCTTTTGGACTTGAGAATCGAACACTTGGGCGATTTAGAAGGCCTTAAATGATGCGCTCAAGTCCAACTAATATCGTTGAGCTACAATTACTCTGTAAAATCCCTTTCTTGGAGGCTAGGCGAGATCAGTTTGAGTTAAACTTAGCCACTTAAGCTAGTGAAACTATTAGCCCTAGAACAAAAGAGAGAAGTTGGAGAGGGACAGAGAGAGTTAGAGAGAAACTTTCTCCATGAGATCTAGAAGAGAAAGTTAGAGAAAAGAAACGGAAATAGGATGCAAATTAAAGCGAATTCAAATTCACCCTTTTGGACTTGATAATTGAACACTTGGGTGATTTAGAAAACATCAAATGAGTTGCCTACCTAAGTCAAACTGTTATCGTTAAGCTCCAATTTCTCTGTAGATTCTCTTTCTTGGAGGCCAAGGAAGATTAGTTCGAGTTAAACTCGGCCACTTAAGCTAATGAAGCTGTTAGCTGCCTAACCTAATTAGTTCCTAGAACAAAAGAGAGAAGGGTGGGGAACGACGGAGCGAGTTGGAGAGGAACTTTCTTCTTGAGAGCTGGAAGAGAAAGTTAGAGAAAAGAAAAGGAAATAGGTTTAAAATCAAAGCGAATTCAAATTCATGCTTTTGGGCTTGAGAATTGAACACTTTGGTGATTTACAAAACATTAAATTAGTTCCTTTACTACATCGTCAAGCTACGATTACTCGGTGAATTCTATTCCTTGGAGGCTGAGCAAGATTAGTTTGAGTTAAACATGGTCACTTAAGAGAATGAAGCTATAAGTTGCCAAACCTAATTAGTTCCTCGAACAAAACAGAGAAGGGTGGAAAAGGACGGAGAGAGTTAGAGAGAAACTTTCTTCTTGAGAGCTAGAAGAGAAAGTTAGAGAAAAGAAAAGGAAACGGGAATAAAATTAAATTGAGCTCTAATTCATCATGTTGGACTTGAGAGTTTAACACTTAGGTGATGTAGAAAACCTTAAATCAGGTGCTTACGTCAAACAAATATCGTGAAGCTACAATTACTCGGTAAAATCTCTAATCTCTTTCTTGTAGGTTAAGCAAGATTAGTTTGTGTTAAATTTGGCCACTTAAGCTAAAAAAACGACAAGTTGCCCAAGCCAATTAGTTCCAAGAACAAAAGGGAGAAGTTGGAGACGGGCGGAGAGAGTTGGAGACAAACTTTCTCCTTGAGGTCTAGAAGAGAAAGTCAGAGAACGGAAAGGGAAATAGAATGAAATTTGAAGGGAGTTCAAGCTCAGCATTTTGGACTTGCGAATTGAACGCTTAGGTGATTTAGAAAACATTAAATGAGTTGCTTAAGTTAAACTGCTATCGTCAAGCTACAATTACTTGTCCACCAAAAAAAAAAAGGCTACAATTACTCAGTTAATTTTCTTTCTTGGAGGAAGAGCATGGTTAGTTTTAGTTGAACTTGGCCACTTAAGCTAATGAAGCTATTAGTTGCCTAACCTAATTAGTTCCTACAACAAAAGAGTGAATGGTGGAGGAGGACGGAGAGAGTTAGAGAGAAACTTTCTTTTTTGAGAGCTAGAAGAGAAAGTTAGAGAAAAGAAAAGGAAATAGTATTAAAATTAAAGCGAATTGAAATTCAGCATTTTGGACTTGAGAATTGAATACTTAGGTGTGATTTTGAAAACATTAAACGAGTTGCTTAAGTTAAACGAATATCGTTAAGCTACGATTACTCAGTAAATTCTCCTTCTTGGAGGCTAAGCAAGAATAGTTTGTCTTAAACTTGGCCGCTTAAGCTAATGCAACTGTTGGTTGCCTAAGGTAATTAGTTCCTAGAAGAAGAGGGAGAGGACTGGAGAAAGGACGGAGAGAGTTGGGGAGAAACTTTCTTCTTGGGAGCCAGAAGAGAAAGTTAGAGAAAAGAAAGGGAAACAGGATGAAAATTAAAGTGCGCTCCAATTCATCATTTTGGACTTGAGATATATATACACTTAGGTGATTTAGAAGACATTAAGTCATTTGCTTAAGTAAAACTAATATCGTTAAACTACAATTACTCAGTAAATTCTCTTTCCTCGTGGATAGGCATGATTAATTTGAGTTAAACATGGCCACTTAAGCTAAAGAAACTAATAGCTGGATAAGCTAATTAATTCCTAGAACAAAAGAGAGAAGGATGGAGAAGGACGGAGAGAGTTGGAGAGAAACATTCTTATTCATAACTAGAAGAGAAAATTAGAGAGAAGAAAGGAAATAGAATGAAAATTAACCAATTGATCCTTTTGGACTTGAGAATCGAACACTTGGGCGATTTAGAAGGCCTTAAATGATGCGCTCAAGTCCAACTAATATCGTTGAGCTACAATTACTCTGTAAAATCCCTTTCTTGGAGGCTAGGCGAGATCAGTTTGAGTTAAACTTAGCCACTTAAGCTAGTGAAACTATTAGCCCTAGAACAAAAGAGAGAAGTTGGAGAGGGACAGAGAGAGTTAGAGAGAAACTTTCTCCATGAGATCTAGAAGAGAAAGTTAGAGAAAAGAAACGGAAATAGGATGCAAATTAAAGCGAATTCAAATTCACCCTTTTGGACTTGATAATTGAACACTTGGGTGATTTAGAAAACATCAAATGAGTTGCCTACCTAAGTCAAACTGTTATCGTTAAGCTCCAATTTCTCTGTAGATTCTCTTTCTTGGAGGCCAAGGAAGATTAGTTCGAGTTAAACTCGGCCACTTAAGCTAATGAAGCTGTTAGCTGCCTAACCTAATTAGTTCCTAGAACAAAAGAGAGAAGGGTGGGGAACGACGGAGCGAGTTGGAGAGGAACTTTCTTCTTGAGAGCTGGAAGAGAAAGTTAGAGAAAAGAAAAGGAAATAGGTTTAAAATCAAAGCGAATTCAAATTCATGCTTTTGGGCTTGAGAATTGAACACTTTGGTGATTTACAAAACATTAAATTAGTTCCTTTACTACATCGTCAAGCTACGATTACTCGGTGAATTCTATTCCTTGGAGGCTGAGCAAGATTAGTTTGAGTTAAACATGGTCACTTAAGAGAATGAAGCTATAAGTTGCCAAACCTAATTAGTTCCTCGAACAAAACAGAGAAGGGTGGAAAAGGACGGAGAGAGTTAGAGAGAAACTTTCTTCTTGAGAGCTAGAAGAGAAAGTTAGAGAAAAGAAAAGGAAACGGGAATAAAATTAAATTGAGCTCTAATTCATCATGTTGGACTTGAGAGTTTAACACTTAGGTGATGTAGAAAACCTTAAATCAGGTGCTTACGTCAAACAAATATCGTGAAGCTAGAATTACTCGGTAAAATCTCTAATCTCTTTCTTGTAGGTTAAGCAAGATTAGTTTGTGTTAAATTTGGCCACTTAAGCTAAAAAAACGACAAGTTGCCCAAGCCAATTAGTTCCAAGAACAAAAGGGAGAAGTTGGAGACGGGCGGAGAGAGTTGGAGACAAACTTTCTCCTTGAGGTCTAGAAGAGAAAGTCAGAGAACGGAAAGGGAAATAGAATGAAATTTGAAGGGAGTTCAAGCTCAGCATTTTGGACTTGCGAATTGAACGCTTAGGTGATTTAGAAAACATTAAATGAGTTGCTTAAGTTAAACTGCTATCGTCAAGCTACAATTACTTGTCCACCAAAAAAAAAAAGGCTACAATTACTCAGTTAATTTTCTTTCTTGGAGGAAGAGCATGGTTAGTTTTAGTTGAACTTGGCCACTTAAGCTAATGAAGCTATTAGTTGCCTAACCTAATTAGTTCCTACAACAAAAGAGTGAATGGTGGAGGAGGACGGAGAGAGTTAGAGAGAAACTTTCTTTTTTGAGAGCTAGAAGAGAAAGTTAGAGAAAAGAAAAGGAAATAGTATTAAAATTAAAGCGAATTGAAATTCAGCATTTTGGACTTGAGAATTGAATACTTAGGTGTGATTTTGAAAACATTAAACGAGTTGCTTAAGTTAAAAGAATATCGTTAAGCTACGATTACTCAGTAAATTCTCCTTCTTGGAGGCTAAGCAAGAATAGTTTGTCTTAAACTTGGCCGCTTAAGCTAATGCAACTGTTGGTTGCCTAAGGTAATTAGTTCCTAGAAGAAGAGGGAGAGGACTGGAGAAAGGACGGAGAGAGTTGGGGAGAAACTTTCTTCTTGGGAGCCAGAAGAGAAAGTTAGAGAAAAGAAAGGGAAACAGGATGAAAATTAAAGTGCGCTCCAATTCATCATTTTGGACTTGAGATATATATACACTTAGGTGATTTAGAAGACATTAAGTCATTTGCTTAAGTAAAACTAATATCGTTAAACTACAATTACTCAGTAAATTCTCTTTCCTCGTGGATAGGCATGATTAATTTGAGTTAAACATGGCCACTTAAGCTAAAGAAACTAATAGCTGGATAAGCTAATTAATTCCTAGAACAAAAGAGAGAAGGATGGAGAAGGACGGAGAGAGTTGGAGAGAAACATTCTTATTCATAACTAGAAGAGAAAATTAGAGAGAAGAAAGGAAATAGAATGAAAATTAACCAATTGATCCTTTTGGACTTGAGAATCGAACACTTGGGCGATTTAGAAGGCCTTAAATGATGCGCTCAAGTCCAACTAATATCGTTGAGCTACAATTACTCTGTAAAATCCCTTTCTTGGAGGCTAGGCGAGATCAGTTTGAGTTAAACTTAGCCACTTAAGCTAGTGAAACTATTAGCCCTAGAACAAAAGAGAGAAGTTGGAGAGGGACAGAGAGAGTTAGAGAGAAACTTTCTCCATGAGATCTAGAAGAGAAAGTTAGAGAAAAGAAACGGAAATAGGATGCAAATTAAAGCGAATTCAAATTCACCCTTTTGGACTTGATAATTGAACACTTGGGTGATTTAGAAAACATCAAATGAGTTGCCTACCTAAGTCAAACTGTTATCGTTAAGCTCCAATTTCTCTGTAGATTCTCTTTCTTGGAGGCCAAGGAAGATTAGTTCGAGTTAAACTCGGCCACTTAAGCTAATGAAGCTGTTAGCTGCCTAACCTAATTAGTTCCTAGAACAAAAGAGAGAAGGGTGGGGAACGACGGAGCGAGTTGGAGAGGAACTTTCTTCTTGAGAGCTGGAAGAGAAAGTTAGAGAAAAGAAAAGGAAATAGGTTTAAAATCAAAGCGAATTCAAATTCATGCTTTTGGGCTTGAGAATTGAACACTTTGGTGATTTACAAAACATTAAATTAGTTCCTTTACTACATCGTCAAGCTACGATTACTCGGTGAATTCTATTCCTTGGAGGCTGAGCAAGATTAGTTTGAGTTAAACATGGTCACTTAAGAGAATGAAGCTATAAGTTGCCAAACCTAATTAGTTCCTCGAACAAAACAGAGAAGGGTGGAAAAGGACGGAGAGAGTTAGAGAGAAACTTTCTTCTTGAGAGCTAGAAGAGAAAGTTAGAGAAAAGAAAAGGAAACGGGAATAAAATTAAATTGAGCTCTAATTCATCATGTTGGACTTGAGAGTTTAACACTTAGGTGATGTAGAAAACCTTAAATCAGGTGCTTACGTCAAACAAATATCGTGAAGCTACAATTACTCGGTAAAATCTCTAATCTCTTTCTTGTAGGTTAAGCAAGATTAGTTTGTGTTAAATTTGGCCACTTAAGCTAAAAAAACGACAAGTTGCCCAAGCCAATTAGTTCCAAGAACAAAAGGGAGAAGTTGGAGACGGGCGGAGAGAGTTGGAGACAAACTTTCTCCTTGAGGTCTAGAAGAGAAAGTCAGAGAACGGAAAGGGAAATAGAATGAAATTTGAAGGGAGTTCAAGCTCAGCATTTTGGACTTGCGAATTGAACGCTTAGGTGATTTAGAAAACATTAAATGAGTTGCTTAAGTTAAACTGCTATCGTCAAGCTACAATTACTTGTCCACCAAAAAAAAAAAGGCTACAATTACTCAGTTAATTTTCTTTCTTGGAGGAAGAGCATGGTTAGTTTTAGTTGAACTTGGCCACTTAAGCTAATGAAGCTATTAGTTGCCTAACCTAATTAGTTCCTACAACAAAAGAGTGAATGGTGGAGGAGGACGGAGAGAGTTAGAGAGAAACTTTCTTTTTTGAGAGCTAGAAGAGAAAGTTAGAGAAAAGAAAAGGAAATAGTATTAAAATTAAAGCGAATTGAAATTCAGCATTTTGGACTTGAGAATTGAATACTTAGGTGTGATTTTGAAAACATTAAACGAGTTGCTTAAGTTAAACGAATATCGTTAAGCTACGATTACTCAGTAAATTCTCCTTCTTGGAGGCTAAGCAAGAATAGTTTGTCTTAAACTTGGCCGCTTAAGCTAATGCAACTGTTGGTTGCCTAAGGTAATTAGTTCCTAGAAGAAGAGGGAGAGGACTGGAGAAAGGACGGAGAGAGTTGGGGAGAAACTTTCTTCTTGGGAGCCAGAAGAGAAAGTTAGAGAAAAGAAAGGGAAACAGGATGAAAATTAAAGTGCGCTCCAATTCATCATTTTGGACTTGAGATATATATACACTTAGGTGATTTAGAAGACATTAAGTCATTTGCTTAAGTAAAACTAATATCGTTAAACTACAATTACTCAGTAAATTCTCTTTCCTCGTGGATAGGCATGATTAATTTGAGTTAAACATGGCCACTTAAGCTAAAGAAACTAATAGCTGGATAAGCTAATTAATTCCTAGAACAAAAGAGAGAAGGATGGAGAAGGACGGAGAGAGTTGGAGAGAAACATTCTTATTCATAACTAGAAGAGAAAATTAGAGAGAAGAAAGGAAATAGAATGAAAATTAACCAATTGATCCTTTTGGACTTGAGAATCGAACACTTGGGCGATTTAGAAGGCCTTAAATGATGCGCTCAAGTCCAACTAATATCGTTGAGCTACAATTACTCTGTAAAATCCCTTTCTTGGAGGCTAGGCGAGATCAGTTTGAGTTAAACTTAGCCACTTAAGCTAGTGAAACTATTAGCCCTAGAACAAAAGAGAGAAGTTGGAGAGGGACAGAGAGAGTTAGAGAGAAACTTTCTCCATGAGATCTAGAAGAGAAAGTTAGAGAAAAGAAACGGAAATAGGATGCAAATTAAAGCGAATTCAAATTCACCCTTTTGGACTTGATAATTGAACACTTGGGTGATTTAGAAAACATCAAATGAGTTGCCTACCTAAGTCAAACTGTTATCGTTAAGCTCCAATTTCTCTGTAGATTCTCTTTCTTGGAGGCCAAGGAAGATTAGTTCGAGTTAAACTCGGCCACTTAAGCTAATGAAGCTGTTAGCTGCCTAACCTAATTAGTTCCTAGAACAAAAGAGAGAAGGGTGGGGAACGACGGAGCGAGTTGGAGAGGAACTTTCTTCTTGAGAGCTGGAAGAGAAAGTTAGAGAAAAGAAAAGGAAATAGGTTTAAAATCAAAGCGAATTCAAATTCATGCTTTTGGGCTTGAGAATTGAACACTTTGGTGATTTACAAAACATTAAATTAGTTCCTTTACTACATCGTCAAGCTACGATTACTCGGTGAATTCTATTCCTTGGAGGCTGAGCAAGATTAGTTTGAGTTAAACATGGTCACTTAAGAGAATGAAGCTATAAGTTGCCAAACCTAATTAGTTCCTCGAACAAAACAGAGAAGGGTGGAAAAGGACGGAGAGAGTTAGAGAGAAACTTTCTTCTTGAGAGCTAGAAGAGAAAGTTAGAGAAAAGAAAAGGAAACGGGAATAAAATTAAATTGAGCTCTAATTCATCATGTTGGACTTGAGAGTTTAACACTTAGGTGATGTAGAAAACCTTAAATCAGGTGCTTACGTCAAACAAATATCGTGAAGCTACAATTACTCGGTAAAATCTCTAATCTCTTTCTTGTAGGTTAAGCAAGATTAGTTTGTGTTAAATTTGGCCACTTAAGCTAAAAAAACGACAAGTTGCCCAAGCCAATTAGTTCCAAGAACAAAAGGGAGAAGTTGGAGACGGGCGGAGAGAGTTGGAGACAAACTTTCTCCTTGAGGTCTAGAAGAGAAAGTCAGAGAACGGAAAGGGAAATAGAATGAAATTTGAAGGGAGTTCAAGCTCAGCATTTTGGACTTGCGAATTGAACGCTTAGGTGATTTAGAAAACATTAAATGAGTTGCTTAAGTTAAACTGCTATCGTCAAGCTACAATTACTTGTCCACCAAAAAAAAAAAGGCTACAATTACTCAGTTAATTTTCTTTCTTGGAGGAAGAGCATGGTTAGTTTTAGTTGAACTTGGCCACTTAAGCTAATGAAGCTATTAGTTGCCTAACCTAATTAGTTCCTACAACAAAAGAGTGAATGGTGGAGGAGGACGGAGAGAGTTAGAGAGAAACTTTCTTTTTTGAGAGCTAGAAGAGAAAGTTAGAGAAAAGAAAAGGAAATAGTATTAAAATTAAAGCGAATTGAAATTCAGCATTTTGGACTTGAGAATTGAATACTTAGGTGTGATTTTGAAAACATTAAACGAGTTGCTTAAGTTAAACGAATATCGTTAAGCTACGATTACTCAGTAAATTCTCCTTCTTGGAGGCTAAGCAAGAATAGTTTGTCTTAAACTTGGCCGCTTAAGCTAATGCAACTGTTGGTTGCCTAAGGTAATTAGTTCCTAGAAGAAGAGGGAGAGGACTGGAGAAAGGACGGAGAGAGTTGGGGAGAAACTTTCTTCTTGGGAGCCAGAAGAGAAAGTTAGAGAAAAGAAAGGGAAACAGGATGAAAATTAAAGTGCGCTCCAATTCATCATTTTGGACTTGAGATATATATACACTTAGGTGATTTAGAAGACATTAAGTCATTTGCTTAAGTAAAACTAATATCGTTAAACTACAATTACTCAGTAAATTCTCTTTCCTCGTGGATAGGCATGATTAATTTGAGTTAAACATGGCCACTTAAGCTAAAGAAACTAATAGCTGGATAAGCTAATTAATTCCTAGAACAAAAGAGAGAAGGATGGAGAAGGACGGAGAGAGTTGGAGAGAAACATTCTTATTCATAACTAGAAGAGAAAATTAGAGAGAAGAAAGGAAATAGAATGAAAATTAACCAATTGATCCTTTTGGACTTGAGAATCGAACACTTGGGCGATTTAGAAGGCCTTAAATGATGCGCTCAAGTCCAACTAATATCGTTGAGCTACAATTACTCTGTAAAATCCCTTTCTTGGAGGCTAGGCGAGATCAGTTTGAGTTAAACTTAGCCACTTAAGCTAGTGAAACTATTAGCCCTAGAACAAAAGAGAGAAGTTGGAGAGGGACAGAGAGAGTTAGAGAGAAACTTTCTCCATGAGATCTAGAAGAGAAAGTTAGAGAAAAGAAACGGAAATAGGATGCAAATTAAAGCGAATTCAAATTCACCCTTTTGGACTTGATAATTGAACACTTGGGTGATTTAGAAAACATCAAATGAGTTGCCTACCTAAGTCAAACTGTTATCGTTAAGCTCCAATTTCTCTGTAGATTCTCTTTCTTGGAGGCCAAGGAAGATTAGTTCGAGTTAAACTCGGCCACTTAAGCTAATGAAGCTGTTAGCTGCCTAACCTAATTAGTTCCTAGAACAAAAGAGAGAAGGGTGGGGAACGACGGAGCGAGTTGGAGAGGAACTTTCTTCTTGAGAGCTGGAAGAGAAAGTTAGAGAAAAGAAAAGGAAATAGGTTTAAAATCAAAGCGAATTCAAATTCATGCTTTTGGGCTTGAGAATTGAACACTTTGGTGATTTACAAAACATTAAATTAGTTCCTTTACTACATCGTCAAGCTACGATTACTCGGTGAATTCTATTCCTTGGAGGCTGAGCAAGATTAGTTTGAGTTAAACATGGTCACTTAAGAGAATGAAGCTATAAGTTGCCAAACCTAATTAGTTCCTCGAACAAAACAGAGAAGGGTGGAAAAGGACGGAGAGAGTTAGAGAGAAACTTTCTTCTTGAGAGCTAGAAGAGAAAGTTAGAGAAAAGAAAAGGAAACGGGAATAAAATTAAATTGAGCTCTAATTCATCATGTTGGACTTGAGAGTTTAACACTTAGGTGATGTAGAAAACCTTAAATCAGGTGCTTACGTCAAACAAATATCGTGAAGCTACAATTACTCGGTAAAATCTCTAATCTCTTTCTTGTAGGTTAAGCAAGATTAGTTTGTGTTAAATTTGGCCACTTAAGCTAAAAAAACGACAAGTTGCCCAAGCCAATTAGTTCCAAGAACAAAAGGGAGAAGTTGGAGACGGGCGGAGAGAGTTGGAGACAAACTTTCTCCTTGAGGTCTAGAAGAGAAAGTCAGAGAACGGAAAGGGAAATAGAATGAAATTTGAAGGGAGTTCAAGCTCAGCATTTTGGACTTGCGAATTGAACGCTTAGGTGATTTAGAAAACATTAAATGAGTTGCTTAAGTTAAACTGCTATCGTCAAGCTACAATTACTTGTCCACCAAAAAAAAAAAGGCTACAATTACTCAGTTAATTTTCTTTCTTGGAGGAAGAGCATGGTTAGTTTTAGTTGAACTTGGCCACTTAAGCTAATGAAGCTATTAGTTGCCTAACCTAATTAGTTCCTACAACAAAAGAGTGAATGGTGGAGGAGGACGGAGAGAGTTAGAGAGAAACTTTCTTTTTTGAGAGCTAGAAGAGAAAGTTAGAGAAAAGAAAAGGAAATAGTATTAAAATTAAAGCGAATTGAAATTCAGCATTTTGGACTTGAGAATTGAATACTTAGGTGTGATTTTGAAAACATTAAACGAGTTGCTTAAGTTAAACGAATATCGTTAAGCTACGATTACTCAGTAAATTCTCCTTCTTGGAGGCTAAGCAAGAATAGTTTGTCTTAAACTTGGCCGCTTAAGCTAATGCAACTGTTGGTTGCCTAAGGTAATTAGTTCCTAGAAGAAGAGGGAGAGGACTGGAGAAAGGACGGAGAGAGTTGGGGAGAAACTTTCTTCTTGGGAGCCAGAAGAGAAAGTTAGAGAAAAGAAAGGGAAACAGGATGAAAATTAAAGTGCGCTCCAATTCATCATTTTGGACTTGAGATATATATACACTTAGGTGATTTAGAAGACATTAAGTCATTTGCTTAAGTAAAACTAATATCGTTAAACTACAATTACTCAGTAAATTCTCTTTCCTCGTGGATAGGCATGATTAATTTGAGTTAAACATGGCCACTTAAGCTAAAGAAACTAATAGCTGGATAAGCTAATTAATTCCTAGAACAAAAGAGAGAAGGATGGAGAAGGACGGAGAGAGTTGGAGAGAAACATTCTTATTCATAACTAGAAGAGAAAATTAGAGAGAAGAAAGGAAATAGAATGAAAATTAACCAATTGATCCTTTTGGACTTGAGAATCGAACACTTGGGCGATTTAGAAGGCCTTAAATGATGCGCTCAAGTCCAACTAATATCGTTGAGCTACAATTACTCTGTAAAATCCCTTTCTTGGAGGCTAGGCGAGATCAGTTTGAGTTAAACTTAGCCACTTAAGCTAGTGAAACTATTAGCCCTAGAACAAAAGAGAGAAGTTGGAGAGGGACAGAGAGAGTTAGAGAGAAACTTTCTCCATGAGATCTAGAAGAGAAAGTTAGAGAAAAGAAACGGAAATAGGATGCAAATTAAAGCGAATTCAAATTCACCCTTTTGGACTTGATAATTGAACACTTGGGTGATTTAGAAAACATCAAATGAGTTGCCTACCTAAGTCAAACTGTTATCGTTAAGCTCCAATTTCTCTGTAGATTCTCTTTCTTGGAGGCCAAGGAAGATTAGTTCGAGTTAAACTCGGCCACTTAAGCTAATGAAGCTGTTAGCTGCCTAACCTAATTAGTTCCTAGAACAAAAGAGAGAAGGGTGGGGAACGACGGAGCGAGTTGGAGAGGAACTTTCTTCTTGAGAGCTGGAAGAGAAAGTTAGAGAAAAGAAAAGGAAATAGGTTTAAAATCAAAGCGAATTCAAATTCATGCTTTTGGGCTTGAGAATTGAACACTTTGGTGATTTACAAAACATTAAATTAGTTCCTTTACTACATCGTCAAGCTACGATTACTCGGTGAATTCTATTCCTTGGAGGCTGAGCAAGATTAGTTTGAGTTAAACATGGTCACTTAAGAGAATGAAGCTATAAGTTGCCAAACCTAATTAGTTCCTCGAACAAAACAGAGAAGGGTGGAAAAGGACGGAGAGAGTTAGAGAGAAACTTTCTTCTTGAGAGCTAGAAGAGAAAGTTAGAGAAAAGAAAAGGAAACGGGAATAAAATTAAATTGAGCTCTAATTCATCATGTTGGACTTGAGAGTTTAACACTTAGGTGATGTAGAAAACCTTAAATCAGGTGCTTACGTCAAACAAATATCGTGAAGCTACAATTACTCGGTAAAATCTCTAATCTCTTTCTTGTAGGTTAAGCAAGATTAGTTTGTGTTAAATTTGGCCACTTAAGCTAAAAAAACGACAAGTTGCCCAAGCCAATTAGTTCCAAGAACAAAAGGGAGAAGTTGGAGACGGGCGGAGAGAGTTGGAGACAAACTTTCTCCTTGAGGTCTAGAAGAGAAAGTCAGAGAACGGAAAGGGAAATAGAATGAAATTTGAAGGGAGTTCAAGCTCAGCATTTTGGACTTGCGAATTGAACGCTTAGGTGATTTAGAAAACATTAAATGAGTTGCTTAAGTTAAACTGCTATCGTCAAGCTACAATTACTTGTCCACCAAAAAAAAAAAGGCTACAATTACTCAGTTAATTTTCTTTCTTGGAGGAAGAGCATGGTTAGTTTTAGTTGAACTTGGCCACTTAAGCTAATGAAGCTATTAGTTGCCTAACCTAATTAGTTCCTACAACAAAAGAGTGAATGGTGGAGGAGGACGGAGAGAGTTAGAGAGAAACTTTCTTTTTTGAGAGCTAGAAGAGAAAGTTAGAGAAAAGAAAAGGAAATAGTATTAAAATTAAAGCGAATTGAAATTCAGCATTTTGGACTTGAGAATTGAATACTTAGGTGTGATTTTGAAAACATTAAACGAGTTGCTTAAGTTAAACGAATATCGTTAAGCTACGATTACTCAGTAAATTCTCCTTCTTGGAGGCTAAGCAAGAATAGTTTGTCTTAAACTTGGCCGCTTAAGCTAATGCAACTGTTGGTTGCCTAAGGTAATTAGTTCCTAGAAGAAGAGGGAGAGGACTGGAGAAAGGACGGAGAGAGTTGGGGAGAAACTTTCTTCTTGGGAGCCAGAAGAGAAAGTTAGAGAAAAGAAAGGGAAACAGGATGAAAATTAAAGTGCGCTCCAATTCATCATTTTGGACTTGAGATATATATACACTTAGGTGATTTAGAAGACATTAAGTCATTTGCTTAAGTAAAACTAATATCGTTAAACTACAATTACTCAGTAAATTCTCTTTCCTCGTGGATAGGCATGATTAATTTGAGTTAAACATGGCCACTTAAGCTAAAGAAACTAATAGCTGGATAAGCTAATTAATTCCTAGAACAAAAGAGAGAAGGATGGAGAAGGACGGAGAGAGTTGGAGAGAAACATTCTTATTCATAACTAGAAGAGAAAATTAGAGAGAAGAAAGGAAATAGAATGAAAATTAACCAATTGATCCTTTTGGACTTGAGAATCGAACACTTGGGCGATTTAGAAGGCCTTAAATGATGCGCTCAAGTCCAACTAATATCGTTGAGCTACAATTACTCTGTAAAATCCCTTTCTTGGAGGCTAGGCGAGATCAGTTTGAGTTAAACTTAGCCACTTAAGCTAGTGAAACTATTAGCCCTAGAACAAAAGAGAGAAGTTGGAGAGGGACAGAGAGAGTTAGAGAGAAACTTTCTCCATGAGATCTAGAAGAGAAAGTTAGAGAAAAGAAACGGAAATAGGATGCAAATTAAAGCGAATTCAAATTCACCCTTTTGGACTTGATAATTGAACACTTGGGTGATTTAGAAAACATCAAATGAGTTGCCTACCTAAGTCAAACTGTTATCGTTAAGCTCCAATTTCTCTGTAGATTCTCTTTCTTGGAGGCCAAGGAAGATTAGTTCGAGTTAAACTCGGCCACTTAAGCTAATGAAGCTGTTAGCTGCCTAACCTAATTAGTTCCTAGAACAAAAGAGAGAAGGGTGGGGAACGACGGAGCGAGTTGGAGAGGAACTTTCTTCTTGAGAGCTGGAAGAGAAAGTTAGAGAAAAGAAAAGGAAATAGGTTTAAAATCAAAGCGAATTCAAATTCATGCTTTTGGGCTTGAGAATTGAACACTTTGGTGATTTACAAAACATTAAATTAGTTCCTTTACTACATCGTCAAGCTACGATTACTCGGTGAATTCTATTCCTTGGAGGCTGAGCAAGATTAGTTTGAGTTAAACATGGTCACTTAAGAGAATGAAGCTATAAGTTGCCAAACCTAATTAGTTCCTCGAACAAAACAGAGAAGGGTGGAAAAGGACGGAGAGAGTTAGAGAGAAACTTTCTTCTTGAGAGCTAGAAGAGAAAGTTAGAGAAAAGAAAAGGAAACGGGAATAAAATTAAATTGAGCTCTAATTCATCATGTTGGACTTGAGAGTTTAACACTTAGGTGATGTAGAAAACCTTAAATCAGGTGCTTACGTCAAACAAATATCGTGAAGCTACAATTACTCGGTAAAATCTCTAATCTCTTTCTTGTAGGTTAAGCAAGATTAGTTTGTGTTAAATTTGGCCACTTAAGCTAAAAAAACGACAAGTTGCCCAAGCCAATTAGTTCCAAGAACAAAAGGGAGAAGTTGGAGACGGGCGGAGAGAGTTGGAGACAAACTTTCTCCTTGAGGTCTAGAAGAGAAAGTCAGAGAACGGAAAGGGAAATAGAATGAAATTTGAAGGGAGTTCAAGCTCAGCATTTTGGACTTGCGAATTGAACGCTTAGGTGATTTAGAAAACATTAAATGAGTTGCTTAAGTTAAACTGCTATCGTCAAGCTACAATTACTTGTCCACCAAAAAAAAAAAGGCTACAATTACTCAGTTAATTTTCTTTCTTGGAGGAAGAGCATGGTTAGTTTTAGTTGAACTTGGCCACTTAAGCTAATGAAGCTATTAGTTGCCTAACCTAATTAGTTCCTACAACAAAAGAGTGAATGGTGGAGGAGGACGGAGAGAGTTAGAGAGAAACTTTCTTTTTTGAGAGCTAGAAGAGAAAGTTAGAGAAAAGAAAAGGAAATAGTATTAAAATTAAAGCGAATTGAAATTCAGCATTTTGGACTTGAGAATTGAATACTTAGGTGTGATTTTGAAAACATTAAACGAGTTGCTTAAGTTAAACGAATATCGTTAAGCTACGATTACTCAGTAAATTCTCCTTCTTGGAGGCTAAGCAAGAATAGTTTGTCTTAAACTTGGCCGCTTAAGCTAATGCAACTGTTGGTTGCCTAAGGTAATTAGTTCCTAGAAGAAGAGGGAGAGGACTGGAGAAAGGACGGAGAGAGTTGGGGAGAAACTTTCTTCTTGGGAGCCAGAAGAGAAAGTTAGAGAAAAGAAAGGGAAACAGGATGAAAATTAAAGTGCGCTCCAATTCATCATTTTGGACTTGAGATATATATACACTTAGGTGATTTAGAAGACATTAAGTCATTTGCTTAAGTAAAACTAATATCGTTAAACTACAATTACTCAGTAAATTCTCTTTCCTCGTGGATAGGCATGATTAATTTGAGTTAAACATGGCCACTTAAGCTAAAGAAACTAATAGCTGGATAAGCTAATTAATTCCTAGAACAAAAGAGAGAAGGATGGAGAAGGACGGAGAGAGTTGGAGAGAAACATTCTTATTCATAACTAGAAGAGAAAATTAGAGAGAAGAAAGGAAATAGAATGAAAATTAACCAATTGATCCTTTTGGACTTGAGAATCGAACACTTGGGCGATTTAGAAGGCCTTAAATGATGCGCTCAAGTCCAACTAATATCGTTGAGCTACAATTACTCTGTAAAATCCCTTTCTTGGAGGCTAGGCGAGATCAGTTTGAGTTAAACTTAGCCACTTAAGCTAGTGAAACTATTAGCCCTAGAACAAAAGAGAGAAGTTGGAGAGGGACAGAGAGAGTTAGAGAGAAACTTTCTCCATGAGATCTAGAAGAGAAAGTTAGAGAAAAGAAACGGAAATAGGATGCAAATTAAAGCGAATTCAAATTCACCCTTTTGGACTTGATAATTGAACACTTGGGTGATTTAGAAAACATCAAATGAGTTGCCTACCTAAGTCAAACTGTTATCGTTAAGCTCCAATTTCTCTGTAGATTCTCTTTCTTGGAGGCCAAGGAAGATTAGTTCGAGTTAAACTCGGCCACTTAAGCTAATGAAGCTGTTAGCTGCCTAACCTAATTAGTTCCTAGAACAAAAGAGAGAAGGGTGGGGAACGACGGAGCGAGTTGGAGAGGAACTTTCTTCTTGAGAGCTGGAAGAGAAAGTTAGAGAAAAGAAAAGGAAATAGGTTTAAAATCAAAGCGAATTCAAATTCATGCTTTTGGGCTTGAGAATTGAACACTTTGGTGATTTACAAAACATTAAATTAGTTCCTTTACTACATCGTCAAGCTACGATTACTCGGTGAATTCTATTCCTTGGAGGCTGAGCAAGATTAGTTTGAGTTAAACATGGTCACTTAAGAGAATGAAGCTATAAGTTGCCAAACCTAATTAGTTCCTCGAACAAAACAGAGAAGGGTGGAAAAGGACGGAGAGAGTTAGAGAGAAACTTTCTTCTTGAGAGCTAGAAGAGAAAGTTAGAGAAAAGAAAAGGAAACGGGAATAAAATTAAATTGAGCTCTAATTCATCATGTTGGACTTGAGAGTTTAACACTTAGGTGATGTAGAAAACCTTAAATCAGGTGCTTACGTCAAACAAATATCGTGAAGCTACAATTACTCGGTAAAATCTCTAATCTCTTTCTTGTAGGTTAAGCAAGATTAGTTTGTGTTAAATTTGGCCACTTAAGCTAAAAAAACGACAAGTTGCCCAAGCCAATTAGTTCCAAGAACAAAAGGGAGAAGTTGGAGACGGGCGGAGAGAGTTGGAGACAAACTTTCTCCTTGAGGTCTAGAAGAGAAAGTCAGAGAACGGAAAGGGAAATAGAATGAAATTTGAAGGGAGTTCAAGCTCAGCATTTTGGACTTGCGAATTGAACGCTTAGGTGATTTAGAAAACATTAAATGAGTTGCTTAAGTTAAACTGCTATCGTCAAGCTACAATTACTTGTCCACCAAAAAAAAAAAGGCTACAATTACTCAGTTAATTTTCTTTCTTGGAGGAAGAGCATGGTTAGTTTTAGTTGAACTTGGCCACTTAAGCTAATGAAGCTATTAGTTGCCTAACCTAATTAGTTCCTACAACAAAAGAGTGAATGGTGGAGGAGGACGGAGAGAGTTAGAGAGAAACTTTCTTTTTTGAGAGCTAGAAGAGAAAGTTAGAGAAAAGAAAAGGAAATAGTATTAAAATTAAAGCGAATTGAAATTCAGCATTTTGGACTTGAGAATTGAATACTTAGGTGTGATTTTGAAAACATTAAACGAGTTGCTTAAGTTAAACGAATATCGTTAAGCTACGATTACTCAGTAAATTCTCCTTCTTGGAGGCTAAGCAAGAATAGTTTGTCTTAAACTTGGCCGCTTAAGCTAATGCAACTGTTGGTTGCCTAAGGTAATTAGTTCCTAGAAGAAGAGGGAGAGGACTGGAGAAAGGACGGAGAGAGTTGGGGAGAAACTTTCTTCTTGGGAGCCAGAAGAGAAAGTTAGAGAAAAGAAAGGGAAACAGGATGAAAATTAAAGTGCGCTCCAATTCATCATTTTGGACTTGAGATATATATACACTTAGGTGATTTAGAAGACATTAAGTCATTTGCTTAAGTAAAACTAATATCGTTAAACTACAATTACTCAGTAAATTCTCTTTCCTCGTGGATAGGCATGATTAATTTGAGTTAAACATGGCCACTTAAGCTAAAGAAACTAATAGCTGGATAAGCTAATTAATTCCTAGAACAAAAGAGAGAAGGATGGAGAAGGACGGAGAGAGTTGGAGAGAAACATTCTTATTCATAACTAGAAGAGAAAATTAGAGAGAAGAAAGGAAATAGAATGAAAATTAACCAATTGATCCTTTTGGACTTGAGAATCGAACACTTGGGCGATTTAGAAGGCCTTAAATGATGCGCTCAAGTCCAACTAATATCGTTGAGCTACAATTACTCTGTAAAATCCCTTTCTTGGAGGCTAGGCGAGATCAGTTTGAGTTAAACTTAGCCACTTAAGCTAGTGAAACTATTAGCCCTAGAACAAAAGAGAGAAGTTGGAGAGGGACAGAGAGAGTTAGAGAGAAACTTTCTCGATGAGATCTAGAAGAGAAAGTTAGAGAAAAGAAACGGAAATAGGATGCAAATTAAAGCGAATTCAAATTCACCCTTTTGGACTTGATAATTGAACACTTGGGTGATTTAGAAAACATCAAATGAGTTGCCTACCTAAGTCAAACTGTTATCGTTAAGCTCCAATTTCTCTGTAGATTCTCTTTCTTGGAGGCCAAGGAAGATTAGTTCGAGTTAAACTCGGCCACTTAAGCTAATGAAGCTGTTAGCTGCCTAACCTAATTAGTTCCTAGAACAAAAGAGAGAAGGGTGGGGAACGACGGAGCGAGTTGGAGAGGAACTTTCTTCTTGAGAGCTGGAAGAGAAAGTTAGAGAAAAGAAAAGGAAATAGGTTTAAAATCAAAGCGAATTCAAATTCATGCTTTTGGGCTTGAGAATTGAACACTTTGGTGATTTACAAAACATTAAATTAGTTCCTTTACTACATCGTCAAGCTACGATTACTCGGTGAATTCTATTCCTTGGAGGCTGAGCAAGATTAGTTTGAGTTAAACATGGTCACTTAAGAGAATGAAGCTATAAGTTGCCAAACCTAATTAGTTCCTCGAACAAAACAGAGAAGGGTGGAAAAGGACGGAGAGAGTTAGAGAGAAACTTTCTTCTTGAGAGCTAGAAGAGAAAGTTAGAGAAAAGAAAAGGAAACGGGAATAAAATTAAATTGAGCTCTAATTCATCATGTTGGACTTGAGAGTTTAACACTTAGGTGATGTAGAAAACCTTAAATCAGGTGCTTACGTCAAACAAATATCGTGAAGCTACAATTACTCGGTAAAATCTCTAATCTCTTTCTTGTAGGTTAAGCAAGATTAGTTTGTGTTAAATTTGGCCACTTAAGCTAAAAAAACGACAAGTTGCCCAAGCCAATTAGTTCCAAGAACAAAAGGGAGAAGTTGGAGACGGGCGGAGAGAGTTGGAGACAAACTTTCTCCTTGAGGTCTAGAAGAGAAAGTCAGAGAACGGAAAGGGAAATAGAATGAAATTTGAAGGGAGTTCAAGCTCAGCATTTTGGACTTGCGAATTGAACGCTTAGGTGATTTAGAAAACATTAAATGAGTTGCTTAAGTTAAACTGCTATCGTCAAGCTACAATTACTTGTCCACCAAAAAAAAAAAGGCTACAATTACTCAGTTAATTTTCTTTCTTGGAGGAAGAGCATGGTTAGTTTTAGTTGAACTTGGCCACTTAAGCTAATGAAGCTATTAGTTGCCTAACCTAATTAGTTCCTACAACAAAAGAGTGAATGGTGGAGGAGGACGGAGAGAGTTAGAGAGAAACTTTCTTTTTTGAGAGCTAGAAGAGAAAGTTAGAGAAAAGAAAAGGAAATAGTATTAAAATTAAAGCGAATTGAAATTCAGCATTTTGGACTTGAGAATTGAATACTTAGGTGTGATTTTGAAAACATTAAACGAGTTGCTTAAGTTAAACGAATATCGTTAAGCTACGATTACTCAGTAAATTCTCCTTCTTGGAGGCTAAGCAAGAATAGTTTGTCTTAAACTTGGCCGCTTAAGCTAATGCAACTGTTGGTTGCCTAAGGTAATTAGTTCCTAGAAGAAGAGGGAGAGGACTGGAGAAAGGACGGAGAGAGTTGGGGAGAAACTTTCTTCTTGGGAGCCAGAAGAGAAAGTTAGAGAAAAGAAAGGGAAACAGGATGAAAATTAAAGTGCGCTCCAATTCATCATTTTGGACTTGAGATATATATACACTTAGGTGATTTAGAAGACATTAAGTCATTTGCTTAAGTAAAACTAATATCGTTAAACTACAATTACTCAGTAAATTCTCTTTCCTCGTGGATAGGCATGATTAATTTGAGTTAAACATGGCCACTTAAGCTAAAGAAACTAATAGCTGGATAAGCTAATTAATTCCTAGAACAAAAGAGAGAAGGATGGAGAAGGACGGAGAGAGTTGGAGAGAAACATTCTTATTCATAACTAGAAGAGAAAATTAGAGAGAAGAAAGGAAATAGAATGAAAATTAACCAATTGATCCTTTTGGACTTGAGAATCGAACACTTGGGCGATTTAGAAGGCCTTAAATGATGCGCTCAAGTCCAACTAATATCGTTGAGCTACAATTACTCTATAAAATCCCTTTCTTGGAGGCTAGGCATGATCAGTTTGAGTTAAACTTAGCCACTTAAGCTAGTGAAACTATTAGCCCTAGAACAAAAGAGAGAAGTTGGAGAGGGACAGAGAGAGTTAGAGAGAAACTTTCTCGATGAGATCTAGAAGAGAAAGTTAGAGAAAAGAAACGGAAATAGGATGCAAATTAAAGTGAATTCAAATTCACCCTTTTGGACTTGATAATTGAACACTTGGGTGATTTAGAAAACATCAAATGAGTTGCCTACCTAAGTCAAACTGTTATCGTTAAGTTCCAATTTCTCTGTAGATTCTCTTTCTTGGAGGCCAAGGAAGATTAGTTCGAGTTAAACTCGGCCACTTAAGCTAATGAAGCTGTTAGCTGCCTAACCTAATTAGTTCCTAGAACAAAAGAGAGAAGGGTGGGGAACGACGGAGCGAGTTGGAGAGGAACTTTCTTCTTGAGAGCTGGAAGAGAAAGTTAGAGAAAAGAAAAGGAAATAGGTTTAAAATCAAAGCGAATTCAAATTCATGCTTTTGGGCTTGAGAATTGAACACTTTGGTGATTTACAAAACATTAAATTAGTTCATTTACTACATCGTCAAGCTACGATTACTCAGTGAATTCTATTCCTTGGAGGCTGAGCAAGATTAGTTTGAGTTAAACATGGTCACTTAAGAGAATGAAGCTATAAGTTGCCAAACCTAATTAGTTCCTCGAACAAAACAGAGAAGGGTGGAAAAGGACGGAGAGAGTTAGAGAGAAACTTTCTTCTTGAGAGCTAGAAGAGAAAGTTAGAGAAAAGAAAAGGAAACGGGAATAAAATTAAATTGAGCTCTAATTCATCATGTTGGACTTGAGAGTTTAACACTTAGGTGATGTAGAAAACCTTAAATCAGGTGCTTACGTCAAACAAATATCGTGAAGCCTGAATTACTCGGTAAAATCTCTAATCTCTTTCTTGTAGGTTAAGCAAGATTAGTTTGTGTTAAATTTGGCCACTTAAGCTAAAAAAACGACAAGTTGCCCAAGCCAATTAGTTCCAAGAACAAAAGGGAGAAGTTGGAGACGGGCGGAGAGAGTTGGAGACAAACTTTCTCCTTGAGGTCTAGAAGAGAAAGTCAGAGAACGGAAAGGGAAATAGAATGAAATTTGAAGGGAGTTCAAGCTCAGCATTTTGGACTTGCGAATTGAACGCTTAGGTGATTTAGAAAACATTAAATGAGTTGCTTAAGTTAAACTGCTATCGTCAAGCTACAATTACTTGTCCACCAAAAAAAAAAAGGCTACAATTACTCAGTTAATTTTCTTTCTTGGAGGAAGGGCATGGTTAGTTTTAGTTGAACTTGGCCACTTAAGCTAATGAAGCTATTAGTTGCCTAACCTAATTAGTTCCTACAACAAAAGAGTGAATGGTGGAGGAGGACGGAGAGAGTTAGAGAGAAACTTTCTTTTTTGAGAGCTAGAAGAGAAAGTTAGAGAAAAGAAAAGGAAATAGTATTAAAATTAAAGCGAATTGAAATTCAACATTTTGGACTTGAGAATTGAATACTTAGGTGTGATTTTGAAAACATTAAACGAGTTGGTTAAGTTAAACGAATATCGTTAAGCTACGATTACTCAGTAAATTCTCCTTCTTGGAGGCTAAGCAAGAATAGTTTGTCTTAAACTTGGCCGCTTAAGCTAATGCAACTGTTGGTTGCCTAAGGTAATTAGTTCCTAGAAGAAGAGGGAGAGGACTGGAGAAAGGACGGAGAGAGTTGGGGAGAAACTTTCTTCTTGGGAGCCAGAAGAGAAAGTTAGAGAAAAGAAAGGGAAACAGGATGAAAATTAAAGTGCGCTCCAATTCATCATTTTGGACTTGAGATATATATACACTTAGGTGATTTAGAAGACATTAAGTCATTTGCTTTTTTTTTGGGTGGATAAGTCATAAAATAAAAGACAAAAAACTTACACCACGACAAGGGGCATACCCCAGGCCCTAACCAAGCACTATACAAGAACCAAAAGAAAACAAAACCTAAGCCATTCCAGAAATTACCCGGAAAGACTAACACCGAACCATTATCAAACTAGACAAATTAACAAAAAGCAGAAACTAAAATAAAGCAGACATACAAAATAGGAAGGAACCAAAGTGTGTTCATGTGCCGCATGAAAAGGCAATGAGGGACATGAACACACCCGATATCTAAGTAGCAAAAAAGTCGGAAGGAAACATAGAACATCCGTGTACACCCCACACGGGTAGGCAAAGTACCAAACATACTCTTAAAGAAGACAAACATAAAAGAAATTAAATCTTCACACACGAGGCGCATCTTGCAGCCATCAACACAGTCATATCCAGCAACCCATGCAGCACCGTCCAAACAATGCATAACAGGCAATTCCACAGCTTTCTTCAAACACAGAGGCGCCTTCAGCAGCCATCAACACGACCATAGACACTTCCGCAGCTTTCACTAACCCAGGTTGATCACCGAAACAGGCAGCATCAATACGGGTACACTGATGCCACTCCATACACCGAAAACAGTGGTTAGACATTATAATAAACCCTGTCAAAATCAAATACCAAGACAGGATTAGCCAATCCCCAAACCGATAGCACTCATAAGACAGGGGCATATTACTTGTAACAACACACATATATATGCTCTCATCACTCAACCCACAAATATATATACTCTCATCACTCAAGAACGATGCTCCACACACCTGCAAAATAGATATACAGAGAATATTCAAAATAAACATGTTAGCTCCTCTCAATATGGCTAGTGATTGTGGGTTAGGATTAAATTTGTTCCTCACACTATACTCAACCCTCATAAAAAATGGCACACACTCAAGTTGCTCCTTCCCAATTAGCCGCAAACCTATATCAATAGCAAACATTAGGAAACCCCACAATGTATTTGCTTACTTTCACTCAACCCACATTTTGTGAACTCACATCCCTCACAGCAGGTTCGGCATGTTTCAGCACAGTATGAGGAATCTTCCACGAAGTCAAGTACCATCTATCAGTATGGTGAGGCTTCAGATTGTTTATGTACATAACCCTGAATCTAACCATGTCCATAATATGCTTTATGACCACTTCTTCAGGGACCATATCCTTACCAAAGACTCTATTATTCCTAGCAATCCATAACTGGTACACAGTACATGTGAATGCAAGCTTGGTAATAATAGTCCCTAGAGATTTCCCTTTTACAGATGTTGCAATAAGCTGAACCAAGTCACCCCAAGGAATTGATGGCCAATTAACATTCATCTTACCTTTTATGCAGGTCCACACTCTATCAGAGAATGGACACTCAAAGAAGAGATGATTGTGATCTTCACAAAAGTGCTGGCAGAAAACACACTCACTAGTCTGGGTCACACCAAAAATTTTTAACCTATCCCCAGTGTTCAATCTGCAAAGGATAGCCATCCACACCACAAAACTCACTTTGGGGATATTATGAGGGCCCCAAAGGAGCTTAGACCAGATCACAGGAACAAAATGGGTCCTCAAAACATGCCACGTGGACTGAATAGTGAACTTACCATTAGCAGTAGGGCTCCAGCTCACATCATCAGGCCCACCCGAAGGGAGGAGAGTGGGAGGAGTACTAGAAATGAGGTCCATTATCTCCCACGAAGATGGGAAAGGCCATTTCCAAGTAGTACCTGCCACAATCTCGCTAACCTTAGCATCAATACCCAAAGCAGAATCATGGGCAATTCTGGGCCCAAAACTATCCCACAAAGAACCCATAGGGTGCCAATTATCAAACCATAGAAAGACCCTAGAACCATCACCCACCCTATGTTTGATTAAAGGGTAAATAATGGGCCTAAGAGAAAGAATTTTCCTCCAAACCCAGGAGGGGTCATTTGGCACCCTAACCCTCCAAAAACTTCTACCCTTGAGGATATACGATCTAATCCAGAGACACCACATAGATTGGTCACCCCCAGAAAAAAGGAACCAGACATGTTTAGCAATAGCAGCTTTGTTCCACACTTGGAGAGATTTAAACCCCAAGCCCCCTTCATTTTTAGGGGAGCACATTCTATCCCAAGACACCTTAGCCCCATACTTCTTCAGATCACACCCGGACTAGAAAAAAGCTCTAAAAAGACTCTCTAAAGAACGGATGACCTTCTTAGGAAGAATAAACAACGAAGTCCAGTACACTTGCATAGAAAAAAGGACAGATTGGATCAACTGGCCTCTACCAGCATAGGTAAGGCACTTATTAGTCCAACTTTTAATTCTCTTAGTGATACGCTCCACAAGCTGATCACAATCAGCAGCTTTGAGTTTAGTAGAGACTAAAGGAACCCCTAAGTACCTCACAGGCAAAGCACCTTCGCTAAAATTACAAACCCGAAGGATCTCATCCCTCATTTTCGTTTCACAGCCCGAGAAGAAGATGTGGCTCTTATTAGGGCTAGGGGACAACCCAGATAAGCTTTCAAATTCCTCTAAGCCCATTTTGATAGACTGAACAGTGAACACATCCCCCTTACAGAAGATCATCAAATCATCTGCAAAGCACAAATTAACAATCTTTGTTTTCTCACACCGCCAATGAAATTTGAAGTCAGGGTGAGAGGCCTTCTCAGCCAAAATCCTAGAGAGGATCTCCATAACAATGACAAAAAGATACGGAGACATGGGGTCTCCTTGCCTCAACCCTCTCTCCCCCCTGAAATAACCATGCAGACTCCCATTAATACAAATGGAATATGTAGGGCTAGTCATGCAAGCTTTTATCCAAAGAATGATATTAGGGGGGAACCCCATAGCACTAAGAACATCTAGAACAAACTCCCATCTAACATTATCATAGGCTTTCATAATATCCACTTTCATGGCACACCTGGGAGAAGGAGAAGACCTATGATAGCCCCTCATAAGTTCTTGTGAAAGAAAGATATTATCAGAAATTCTCCTCCCAGGGACAAAAGCTGATTGCACAGGATCAATAAGATCATGGAGAACAACTTTAATTCTGTCAGCAATGATCTTAGAGATACACTTATACAAAGTATTACAACACGAGATAGGACGAAAATCTCCCACTCTTTCAGCATTGGGGATCTTAGGAATAAGAGCAATGGTGGTACTATTCATTTCCTGAAGGAGTTCCCCCGAAGTAAAAAAAGATTGGATAGCTTCAACAACCTCTCTACCCACAATATCCCAAGCTTTCAGAAAGAAGCCAGCAGAATACCCATCAGGGCCGGGGGCCTTGTTTGCTTTAAGGGATCGAAAAGCATCAGTGATTTCTTTCACAGTAACTTCCCGAGAAAGGATATGATACTGAGCTTCAGACACTTTTTTGGTGATGAGATTACTAATCCTATCATGCCCATTGTACTGGTCAGTAAAAGGCTTCCCAAATAAACTAGTGAAAGAGTCCACAAAGGATTTATGGACCTCATCACTTTTAGTCACTCTAACCCCTTCAGGAAGGACAACACTATGAATCCGCCCCCTATTCACATTCCCCTTAACAGTTCTAAAGAAGAATTTGGAGTTCCTGTCCCCTAAACCTAGCCATTGGACCCGGGATTTCTGATGGGCAAGACTTTCCTCGGCTTTACTGAGGTCCACATATCTACCATAGGCATTCCTTTCCTCCTCTTGAAGGGTTAAGTTCATCGGATCTTTATCAAGCTTACTCTGAGAATTAAGTAACTGATCCTTAGCCACCCCAACTCTGGTAGAAATCTCGCTGTACTCCTTTTTGTTCAAAGCTTTTAAAATAGGTTTCAGAGATTTAAGCTTTTGACAGACCCTAAACATAGGAGAGCCCCTGACATACTTACGCCACACATCATACACTTTAGGACGAAACTCAACATGGTCGGCCCAAAAATCAAAGAACTTAAAGGGCTTATTAAGCTTAACAGCACTAGAACCAAAATTCACAATCACAGGAGAATGATCAGAGACTCCAGGAGGCAAAAAGAGAGCATGCGAGTTAGGATAAACAGTAAGCCACCTCTCATTAACAAGAACCCTATCAATTTTAGAGGTAATAAAATTTCCACCCCCCCTCTTGTTAGACCAAGTAAATTGACACCCAGTATAACACAAATCTTCCAACTCAGAATCCAAAATGAGATTATTAAAAACACCATTTTCACTATTCCAGCCCTCCTTGCCCCCCATTTTTTCATACGAAAACCGAACAGCATTAAAGTCTCCAAGGAAGACAGATGGATGACTAGCATGGTTGATAGCAATTTTTTTTACATCACAAAAAAGAGGAAGTCTCAACTCATGCTTATTTTCTGCATAAACAAAAGTAGCAAAAAAACTGAGGTCGCTTTCAAAAACAGGCACCTTAACAAAAATGAATTGGTTTGACTGTTGAACCACCAAAATATCACAAAAGTTTGGGTCCCAACAAATCCAAATTCTAGCTGGCAGATCTGGTTGTGCGTTGGACAACAATTTCCAGTTTTTAAAGCTTTGTTCAAAAATTTTAGCTTCATTTTCCAGTTTAATTTTTGTCTCCAAAACCCCCATAATTTTAATATCTTCTTTTTTCACAAAATCAATGACTTCTTTATGTTTTGAAGGGTGATTAAACCCTCTAACATTCCAACAAGAAAGATTTATAGACATGATTAACACAACAAAAAGTCGGGACACAACCAGATCACCACAAAAACACACACAAAATTACCTCTTTTTCTTCCTCTGGCTTCCTGAGTTTCTGCCAGAGGACCTGCTCTTGGTGGAACTGCCCACATTTTTCCCACTAACACCCTTTCCTCCAAGTATTTCCGGTGATTTAGGCCTTTCTGTCTCTTGTCCACCCTGCTTTTCCACGGAAGAAGCTCTTTCTGCCTCTGTTCCCCCATGCTCAATGCTGCTAATAAAATCTGCTGCTGCGGGATGGTCCACACCCTCAGGCTGGAATGCAACTATCTGAACAGTAGCAGTGGTAACAGTTTGTTCAAACTCAGTATGATCAGGCTGAGGTTCAGCCACCACACCGTGACCCTTTGATGCAGTTGAGCTTGTCTCTTCAACCTGGACATCCTGAATAGGAGATAAATGGTCACCAACTTTCCTTTTTCCCTTATCCTTAACTTTTACCCAGCCCCCATCAGATTCAACCCTTTCTTCAGTATTCTTCTGTAATTCAACAAGTTTTTCCACTTGAGCAGATAGGCAGGTCTTTGTGTCATGCCCAAACACATGACAATGCAAGCATCTAGATGGAACTCCTTGGTATTCCACATGGATATTGATAGAGTCATCGCCATTTGTAAGAGCAAAGCTATCAGGGAAAGCAGAATCTGCTGGGATGTCCACACATACTCTAGCAAAAGAGATACGGCTTCCAGATGATGTAAGTTGATCCATAAATAATGGGACCCCCACTGCACTCGCAACCCTACTTAAACCATCCCCATCCCAGTATTCCAGAGGCACGTTGAAAAATTTCACCCATACAGGAATAGTTTTCTTGTCTTCCTTAGACAGTTTCATCATGCGATGCCACTGTTTAAGGATAAGAAGAAAACCTCCCACATACCACGGCCCCCCTTCTAACACATCAATACAACAGTCCCGATTTTCAAACATAAAAAATATAAAACCATCATCATTCTTCAGAATCTCTACAAGCCCCTTATTCTTCCACATATTGAGAGCATTATTCTTGATTAGGGTATACGGAAGGTTTTTATCAATGAAATACCCAACCAAGCAAGCTTCCCATTTAACCATGGGGGAAGAAGGAGGCATTTCAACAACAAGTTTATCATTCTCCATTTTAGGAGGATAATATTTGAGACTAACCTCTGACCTGACTGAGGCAGAGGCCACATTTGCCCACGATCTCACCTCGGTAGTTCTGTTCTGCCCTCTACCTCCACGGCCACCCCGGTAGTTGGTATTTGCCCCACGACCCCGATATTGAAGCCCACCACGGGAGTTACCTTCAGACCCCCTAGGGTTCGAACCTGATTCATCTGACCCAAGATCATGTTGACTTGCAATCTCTCTAGATCTCCCCTCTACACCCACATGAAGATCCAGATCTTGTGAAACCAGATCAAGAATCTCCATATCTTCCGAAACAACAGGGGGGATCGTTGATTTCCCAATCGAAACACCCATTGAGGCGATTTGATGCGCAAGAACACGATTTTTAGCAACCTCGACACTATCTGGGAGATCCAGAAGCTTTGATCGTTGTTCTTCCTCCACCCTATCCGACCATTTAGCCCCTTGGGATAACGGTGTTGATACATCTGCGAGAATAGATGTAAGGTAAGGACGACTAGTCTGGGTGTTCTCTTCCATAGCAGATCTCGCCTTGATCGCTGCAAGCCGATCGGAAATCTCTTGGATAGATTCCGCCGTGACCCCTCGCTCTTTCTTCTCGCACTTACTTGCAAGCACCACCAAAGTCTCTAACTCTTCTCCAGATAGTGTAAACTCTTAGGGCTATGCACACCATAAGATTCACTCAAACCACTTATCGCATTTACTCTCTCATCGGTTTGTATACTCAATTTATTACTTACGGAACCCAAAGTACCAGATACCAATTCGTTTGTTTCCATATCAGTAAATACCCCGCAGCTCAATGAAGAATTGAATGCAAACCCTAGAAACGAAGTTTCTAGAGAGAAGGAGGAGCTTCTCACTCTAACCCATCCCAATAAGTAAAACTAATATTGTTAAACTACAATTACTCAGTAAATTCTCTTTCCTCGTGGATAGGCATGATTAATTTGAGTTAAACATGGCCACTTAAGCTAAAGAAACTAATAGCTGGATAAGCTAATTAATTCCTAGAACAAAAGAGAGAAGGATGGAGAAGGACGGAGAGAGTTGGAGAGAAACATTCTTATTCATAACTAGAAGAGAAAATTAGAGAGAAGAAAGGAAATAGAATGAAAATTAACCAATTGATCCTTTTGGACTTGAGAATCGAACACTTGGGCGATTTAGAAGGCCTTAAATGATGCGCTTTATATTAATGCTTCTGAGCTGGCTGATTTGTCTTACGGTGGTTGCCAATTTACCTGGGCTAACAATAGGAGGGAGGGGACCTATATAGCTACCAAAATTGATAGAGTTCTGGTTAATGAGGCTTGGTTGGACAAATTTCCTGAGGCTACTGCCCAGTTTCTCCCCTCTGGTATCTCTGACCACTCCCCTGCAGTGGTCAATATCAGTGCCACCAAGTGCTCTTTCAAAAAACCTTTCAAATACTTTGATTTCTGGTCTCAACATCCAGATTTTCTGGGTACTGTTTCTAACACCTGGGGGCAGTACATTCAAGGGGTTCCTATGTTCAGGGTCTGTCAAAAACTCAGAAAGCTTAAAGCTAGTCTCAAGCTTCTGAATAAGAAAGACTTTAGTGACATATCTACTCGTGTTCAAATTGCAAAAACTAATCTGGATCTTATTCAATATAAACTTGACAAAGACCCTTTGAATAGTGTTTTGCAAGCCCAAGAGAGAGAGGATCTGAATAAGTATATTGAGCTTAGCAAAGTTGAAGAGAGCCTTGCTCTTCAAAAATCCAGAGTGCAGTGGCTTGGTCTTGGGGATAGAAATAGCAAATTCTTCTTTAGGTCTGTGAAAAGTAATATCAATAGAGGGAAGATTTTGAGTGTTGTCATGAGTGATGGTTCTAGGTCTACTCATAGTACTGATGTTCACACCTCATTTATTAATTTTTATACCAACTTGTTTGGTACCCCTTCTGTGGATCAGTACCAGGGCCTTGAGAGGATTCAATCTTTGGTGGATAAGAAAGTCTCTCTCTCTCAATCTGTTTCAATGTCCAAGCCTGTGTCTGAAAATGAAATCAAAGAGGTTTTTTGGTCTTTAAAGTCCAATAAAACCCCTGGCCCGGATGGGTATTCCGCTGGTTTTTTTAAGAGCTCTTGGGATATAGTTGGTAAGGATGTCATTCTAGCTATTAAGTCTTTCTTTGACTCTGGTAAACTTCTTTCTGAGGTTAACAGTACCATTATAGCTCTTATTCCTAAGGTTCCTAATCCTACTCATGTTGGTGACTATAGACCCATCTCTTGTTGTAATACCATCTACAAGTGCATTGCCAAGATCATAGCTAATAGAATTAAATTGGCCCTCCCTGATTTGATTGATCCTGTGCAGTCTGCGTTTGTTCAAGGTAGAAGGATCTCGGACAACATTTTCTTGTCCCAAGAGATTATGAGAGGTTACCATAGGAGTTCCCACTCCCCTAAGTGTGCCATGAAAGTTGATATCATGAAAGCTTATGATACTGTGAGATGGGACTTTATCATTGATATCCTCAAAGCTATGGCTTTCCCTCCTTGTATGATTACCTGGATAAAGGCTTGCATTACGAGTCCTTCTTTCTCGATTTGTATTAATGGGAGCCTTCAGGGGTACTTTAAAGGGGCGAGGGGTTTAAGACAAGGGGATCCTATGTCCCCGTATCTCTTTGTGTTGGCCATGGAAATTCTTGCCAGAATTCTTGCTGAGAAATCTAGGAGCCCTTTGTTCAAATTCCACTGGAGGTGTGAGAAAACTAAAATTGTCAACCTTTGCTTTGCTGATGATTTGATGATTTTCAGTAAAGGAGACCCTGGTACTGTTTCTCTTATCATGCAGGGATTGGATGAATTTAGGAATCTGTCTGGTCTTACCCCTAATTCTAGTAAGAGTAACATTTTTTTCTCGGGGTGTAGTAGTGAGCTTAAAGAGAATATTCTTCGGATAGCCAATTTTACTGAGGGCTCCCTCCCAGTGAAATACCTTGGTGTGCCTCTTATCACTACCAAGCTTAAAGCATCTGATTGTCATACTCTGGTTGAGAGAATTACTAAGAGGATTAAAAGTTGGACCAATAAACTGCTTTCTTATGCTGGTAGAGCTCAACTCATCCAGTCTATTCTATTTTCTATGCAAGTGTACTGGTCCTCTCTTTTTATCCTCCCTAAGAAAATCATTGGTGACATTGAGAGCCTCCTTAGATCTTTTCTTTGGTCTGGGGTTGAGTTGAAGAAACATAGTGCTAAGATTGCTTGGAGATATATCTGCAGGGAAAAAAATGAGGGTGGCCTTGGTTTCAAAGACTTAGCTACCTGGAACAAGGCTGCTATAGCCAAACATGTTTGGTACTTGTTTTCTGGGGGTGATTGCTCCATGTGGTGCCAATGGGTCAAGGCTTACTTGCTTAAAGGGAGGAGCTTTTGGGCTGTTAGAACTCCTAGTGATCCCTCATGGGTTTGGAGGAAAATCCTGTCTCTTAGGCATTTAATCTATCCTCACATCAAGTTTAAAATTGGTAATGGGGAAAATGTGTTCCTGTGGTATGACAATTGGCATCCGCTTGGTTCGTTGTGGCATAGGTTTGGCCCTAGAATTCTTTATGACACTAATCTTCCTGACAGCACCAAGGTTAGCTCTATAGTCTCTAATGGTTCTTGGAAGTGGCCTATCTCTAATTCTTGGGAGATAAAGGAGTGGATCTCTTCTACCCCTTTATCCTTCCTTCCTTCCCTTGGTTCTTCTGATACTCCGCTTTGGAATTTGGCTGCTGATGGTGACTTCTCTATCCAGTCAGCTTGGGATTGTTGGAGGGATAAGGGCCCCAAAGTCACTTGGTCCAAACTTATCTGGGGCCCCCCTTCAATCCCTAGGGTTAGTTTTATTGTTTGGTTAGCCATCAATGAGAGACTTAATACTGGTGATAGACTCAAAACCTGTGGTCTTGTTACTAATCCTTGCTGCCCTTTCTGTCAAGATCCTGAGGAGACACATTCTCATCTTTTCTTTAGATGCATATTTTCTTCTAGGATTTGGGGTGGTATCCTTGCCAAGAGTAAATCTAACTGGCCTTCTTTGCCTTGGTTGGAAACTGTTGATTTTGCTGTTAGATCTATCAGTGGCACCTCCTTGAAAATGGTGATTCTTAAGCTATCATTTCTGTGCACTGTCTACCACATCTGGATAGAGAGGAATAGTAGGATCTTCAATAAGGTCCAAAAGCCTGAAGAGGTTGTTACTAACTCTATTATCCAAATGGTTAGGGGTAGGCTTCTTTCTTTGGAAAATGTTAAAATTTCTGCAGGTGATAATTGGCTTTTGGAGGAATGGAGTCTTCCTCTCAAACTCTTGCAGCAGCACCATACTATTGCAGCTGGCCGGAGAATGAGTGATGTGAGGTTACATACATTGAGGGTTGAGTGATGGTGAGCAACTACTGTGGGGTTTACTAACTGGGTGCTCCTTTGCAGGTTATCATGAATCCTAAATCTTCTCCTACATTGATGGGTCCGTATGGAGGGTTGAGTGTTGTGAGCTTCCTATATATTTCCAGACATTGTGGGTTGAGTGATGAGAGACAATACACATACTTTATGCTAACTTTTATTATATCTTATATATGGTTTGTGCAGGTTCTTGGAGCTTTCAAGTATAATGCCCTTCTGATCCTTTCGAGGTATCATGTGAGTTGTGGGCCTAGTGTTGTGAGATCATATATGGAGTGGAGAGACATTCTGTGTTGTGGGTCGAGTGAGGAGAGCTCCTATATTGTGTGTCTGTTATTTCTTCTCCTTTATGATTTACGACAGGTTCACTTGTTGGTGAGGAGGTGTGGTGCTGCGTACAGTGCAGTTGCAGGGAAGTGCTGCTGGCATCCTTGTTTTTTGGCGTGGAAGGGTGCTGGATACATGCTACACAGATTCGGGTGGCAGTATGAAGGGTGTGTCTGTACCATGGTGATGGCTGCTGCTAGCGCCTTGCTGTGCTACAGGAGGGAGAAAATCAGTTGTTCTTCATTGCTTTTTTTGCATAATTTAGTAGTGTGCTTAGCTTATTCCTACGGGCTGTGTAGGAGTATTTTTGTTCTTCTTTGTATTCCTAATAGCTGTCCTAGTAACCATGTTTCGGCTTGCACACATTTTAACAGTTTAGTTTTGTTTTTGTTTCTCATTCCTAGCCCTACGGGATGTGTAGGGAATGTTGTTTTTGTTTTGGCTCGTGCCTTTTGTGGATACAGTTTCCAGATTCTTTTGCTTGGTGCTACAGTAGCAGGAGGTTCTCTTCAAGATCATAGCCTCCTGGATCTATGCTTCAGTTTGCTCTCTTCGCCTAGGTTGTTATAATTGTTATAACTGTTTATATTTCTTGTTCACTCTTCCTATTGCTAGATTATAGGAATGGTGAACAGGTTGTTGGCTTTTGTTCTGTCCTCTGTATAGCTGTGTTAGGTCCTGGGGTATGCCCCTTGTAGCTGTGTAAATTTTCTTGTTTTATTTTATCTCTTATTCACCCAAAAAAAAAAATGATGCGCTCAAGTCCAACTAATATCCATGAGCTACAATTACTCTGTAAAATCCCTTTCTTGGAGGCTAGGCGAGATCAGTTTGAGTTAAACTTAGCCACTTAAGCTAGTGAAACTATTAGCCCTAGAACAAAAGAGAGAAGTTGGAGAGGGACAGAGAGAGTTAGAGAGAAACTTTCTCCATGAGATCTAGAAGAGAAAGTTAGAGAAAAGAAACGGAAATAGGATGCAAATTAAAGCGAATTCAAATTCACCCTTTTGGACTTGATAATTGAACACTTGGGTGATTTAGAAAACATCAAATGAGTTGCCTACCTAAGTCAAACTGTTATCGTTAAGCTCCAATTTCTATGTAGATTCTCTTTCTTGGAGGCCAAGGAAGATTAGTTCGAGTTAAACTCGGCCACTTAAGCTAATGAAGCTGTTAGCTGCCTAACCTAATTAGTTCCTAGAACAAAAGAGAGAAGGGTGGGGAACGACGGAGCGAGTTGGAGAGGAACTTTCTTCTTGAGAGCTGGAAGAGAAAGTTAGAGAAAAGAAAAGGAAATAGGTTTAAAATCAAAGCGAATTCAAATTCATGCTTTTGGGCTTGAGAATTGAACACTTTGGTGATTTACAAAACATTAAATTAGTTCATTTACTACATCGTCAAGCTACGATTACTCAGTGAATTCTATTCCTTGGAGGCTGAGCAAGATTAGTTTGAGTTAAACATGGTCACTTAAGAGAATGAAGCTATAAGTTGCCAAACCTAATTAGTTCCTCGAACAAAACAGAGAAGGGTGGAAAAGGACGGAGAGAGTTAGAGAGAAACTTTCTTCTTGAGAGCTAGAAGAGAAAGTTAGAGAAAAGAAAAGGAAACGGGAATAAAATTAAATTGAGCTCTAATTCATCATGTTGGACTTGAGAGTTTAACACTTAGGTGATGTAGAAAACCTTAAATCAGGTGCTTACGTCAAACAAATATCGTGAAGCTACAATTACTCGGTAAAATCTCTAATCTCTTTCTTGTAGGTTAAGCAAGATTAGTTTGTGTTAAATTTGGCCACTTAAGCTAAAAAAACGACAAGTTGCCCAAGCCAATTAGTTCCAAGAACAAAAGGGAGAAGTTGGAGACGGGCGGAGAGAGTTGGAGACAAACTTTCTCCTTGAGGTCTAGAAGAGAAAGTCAGAGAACGGAAAGGGAAATAGAATGAAATTTGAAGGGAGTTCTAGCTCAGCATTTTGGACTTGCGAATTGAACGCTTAGGTGATTTAGAAAACATTAAATGAGTTGCTTAAGTTAAACTGCTATCGTCAAGCTACAATTACTTGTCCACCAAAAAAAAAAAGGCTACAATTACTCAGTTAATTTTCTTTCTTGGAGGAAGAGCATGGTTAGTTTTAGTTGAACTTGGCCACTTAAGCTAATGAAGCTATTAGTTGCCTAACCTAATTAGTTCCTACAACAAAAGAGTGAATGGTGGAGGAGGACGGAGAGAGTTAGAGAGAAACTTTCTTTTTTGAGAGCTAGAAGAGAAAGTTAGAGAAAAGAAAAGGAAATAGTATTAAAATTAAAGCGAATTGAAATTCAGCATTTTGGACTTGAGAATTGAATACTTAGGTGTGATTTTGAAAACATTAAACGAGTTGCTTAAGTTAAACGAATATCGTTAAGCTACGATTACTCAGTAAATTCTCCTTCTTGGAGGCTAAGCAAGAATAGTTTGTCTTAAACTTGGCCGCTTAAGCTAATGCAACTGTTGGTTGCCTAAGGTAATTAGTTCCTAGAAGAAGAGGGAGAGGACTGGAGAAAGGACGGAGAGAGTTGGGGAGAAACTTTCTTTTTGGGAGCCAGAAGAGAAAGTTAGAGAAAAGAAAGGGAAACAGGATGAAAATTAAAGTGCGCTCCAATTCATCATTTTGGACTTGAGATATATATACACTTAGGTGATTTAGAAGACATTAAGTCATTTGCTTAAGTAAAACTAATATCGTTAAACTACAATTACTCAGTAAATTCTCTTTCCTCGTGGATAGGCATGATTAATTTGAGTTAAACATGGCCACTTAAGCTAAAGAAACTAATAGCTGGATAAGCTAATTAATTCCTAGAACAAAAGAGAGAAGGATGGAGAAGGACGGAGAGAGTTGGAGAGAAACATTCTTATTCATAACTAGAAGAGAAAATTAGAGAGAAGAAAGGAAATAGAATGAAAATTAACCAATTGATCCTTTTGGACTTGAGAATCGAACACTTGGGCGATTTAGAAGGCCTTAAATGATGCGCTCAAGTCCAACTAATATCGTTGAGCTACAATTACTCTGTAAAATCCCTTTCTTGGAGGCTAGGCGAGATCAGTTTGAGTTAAACTTAGCCACTTAAGCTAGTGAAACTATTAGCCCTAGAACAAAAGAGAGAAGTTGGAGAGGGACAGAGAGAGTTAGAGAGAAACTTTCTCCATGAGATCTAGAAGAGAAAGTTAGAGAAAAGAAACGGAAATAGGATGCAAATTAAAGCGAATTCAAATTCACCCTTTTGGACTTGATAATTGAACACTTGGGTGATTTAGAAAACATCAAATGAGTTGCCTACCTAAGTCAAACTGTTATCGTTAAGCTCCAATTTCTCTGTAGATTCTCTTTCTTGGAGGCCAAGGAAGATTAGTTCGAGTTAAACTCGGCCACTTAAGCTAATGAAGCTGTTAGCTGCCTAACCTAATTAGTTCCTAGAACAAAAGAGAGAAGGGTGGGGAACGACGGAGCGAGTTGGAGAGGAACTTTCTTCTTGAGAGCTGGAAGAGAAAGTTAGAGAAAAGAAGAGGAAATAGGTTTAAAATCAAAGCGAATTCAAATTCATGCTTTTGGGCTTGAGAATTGAACACTTTGGTGATTTACAAAACATTAAATTAGTTCATTTACTACATCGTCAAGCTACGATTACTCAGTGAATTCTATTCCTTGGAGGCTGAGCAAGATTAGTTTGAGCTAAACATGGTCACTTAAGAGAATGAAGCTATAAGTTGCCAAACCTAATTAGTTCCTCGAACAAAACAGAGAAGGGTGGAAAAGGACGGAGAGAGTTAGAGAGAAACTTTCTTCTTGAGAGCTAGAAGAGAAAGTTAGAGAAAAGAAAAGGAAACGGGAATAAAATTAAATTGAGCTCTAATTCATCATGTTGGACTTGAGAGTTTAACACTTAGGTGATGTAGAAAACCTTAAATCAGGTGCTTACGTCAAACAAATATCGTGAAGCTACAATTACTCGGTAAAATCTCTAATCTTTTTCTTGTAGGTTAAGCAAGATTAGTTTGTGTTAAATTTGGCCACTTAAGCTAAAAAAACGATAAGTTGCCCAAGCCAATTAGTTCCAAGAACAAAAGGGAGAAGTTGGAGACGGACGGAGAGAGTTGGAGACAAACTTTCTCCTTGAGGTCTAGAAGAGAAAGTCAGAGAACGGAAAGGGAAATAGAATGAAATTTGAAGGGAGTTCAAGCTCAGCATTTTGGACTTGCGAATTGAACACTTAGGTGATTTAGAAAACATTAAATGAGTTGCTTAAGTTAAACTGCTATCGTCAAGCTACAATTACTTGTCCACCAAAAAAAAAAAGGCTACAATTACTCAGTTAATTTTCTTTCTTGGAGGAAGAGCATGGTTAGTTTTAGTTGAACTTGGCCACTTAAGCTAATGAAGCTATTAGTTGCCTAACCTAATTAGTTCCTACAACAAAAGAGTGAATGGTGGAGGAGGACGGAGAGAGTTAGAGAGAAACTTTCTTTTTTGAGAGCTAGAAGAGAAAGCTAGAGAAAAGAAAAGGAAATAGTATTAAAATTAAAGCGAATTGAAATTCAGCATTTTGGACTTGAGAATTGAATACTTAGGTGTGATTTTGAAAACATTAAACGAGTTGCTTAAGTTAAACGAATATCGTTAAGCTACGATTACTCAGTAAATTCTCCTTCTTGGAGGCTAAGCAAGAATAGTTTGTCTTAAACTTGGCCGCTTAAGCTAATGCAACTGTTGGTTGCCTAAGGTAATTAGTTCCTAGAAGAAGAGGGAGAGGACTGGAGAAAGGACGGAGAGAGTTGGGGAGAAACTTTCTTCTTGGGAGCCAGAAGAGAAAGTTAGAGAAAAGAAAGGGAAACAGGATGAAAATTAAAGTGCGCTCCAATTCATCATTTTGGACTTGAGATATATATACACTTAGGTGATTTAGAAGACATTAAGTCATTTGCTTAAGTAAAACTAATATCGTTAAACTACAATTACTCAGTAAATTCTCTTTCTTCGTGGATAGGCATGATTAATTTGAGTTAAACATGGCCACTTAAGCTAAAGAAACTAATAGCTGGATAAGCTAATTAATTCCTAGAACAAAAGAGAGAAGGATGGAGAAGGACGGAGAGAGTTGGAGAGAAACATTCTTATTCATAACTAGAAGAGAAAATTAGAGAGAAGAAAGGAAATAGAATGAAAATTAACCAATTGATCCTTTTGGACTTGAGAATCGAACACTTGGGCGATTTAGAAGGCCTTAAATGATGCGCTCAAGTCCAACTAATATCGTTGAGCTACAATTACTCTGTAAAATCCCTTTCTTGGAGGCTAGGCGAGATCAGTTTGAGTTAAACTTAGCCACTTAAGCTAGTGAAACTATTAGCCCTAGAACAAAAGAGAGAAGTTGGAGAGGGACAGAGAGAGTTAGAGAGAAACTTTCTCCATGAGATCTAGAAGAGAAAGTTAGAGAAAAGAAACGGAAATAGGATGCAAATTAAAGCGAATTCAAATTCACCCTTTTGGACTTGATAATTGAACACTTGGGTGATTTAGAAAACATCAAATGAGTTGCCTACCTAAGTCAAACTGTTATCGTTAAGCTCCAATTTCTCTGTAGATTCTCTTTCTTGGAGGCCAAGGAAGATTAGTTCGAGTTAAACTCGGCCACTTAAGCTAATGAAGCTGTTAGCTGCCTAACCTAATTAGTTCCTAGAACAAAAGAGAGAAGGGTGGGGAACGACGGAGCGAGTTGGAGAGGAACTTTCTTCTTGAGAGCTGGAAGAGAAAGTTAGAGAAAAGAAGAGGAAATAGGTTTAAAATCAAAGCGAATTCAAATTCATGCTTTTGGGCTTGAGAATTGAACACTTTGGTGATTTACAAAACATTAAATTAGTTCATTTACTACATCGTCAAGCTACGATTACTCAGTGAATTCTATTCCTTGGAGGCTGAGCAAGATTAGTTTGAGCTAAACATGGTCACTTAAGAGAATGAAGCTATAAGTTGCCAAACCTAATTAGTTCCTCGAACAAAACAGAGAAGGGTGGAAAAGGACGGAGAGAGTTAGAGAGAAACTTTCTTCTTGAGAGCTAGAAGAGAAAGTTAGAGAAAAGAAAAGGAAACGGGAATAAAATTAAATTGAGCTCTAATTCATCATGTTGGACTTGAGAGTTTAACACTTAGGTGATGTAGAAAACCTTAAATAAGGTGCTTACGTCAAACAAATATCGTGAAGCTACAATTACTCGGTAAAATCTCTAATCTCTTTCTTGTAGGTTAAGCAAGATTAGTTTGTGTTAAATTTGGCCACTTAAGCTAAAAAAACGACAAGTTGCCCAAGCCAATTAGTTCCAAGAACAAAAGGGAGAAGTTGGAGACGGACGGAGAGAGTTGGAGACAAACTTTCTCCTTGAGGTCTAGAAGAGAAAGTCAGAGAACGGAAAGGGAAATAGAATGAAATTTGAAGGGAGTTCAAGCTCAGCATTTTGGACTTGCGAATTGAACACTTAGGTGATTTAGAAAACATTAAATGAGTTGCTTAAGTTAAACTGCTATCGTCAAGCTACAATTACTTGTCCACCAAAAAAAAAAAGGCTACAATTACTCAGTTAATTTTCTTTCTTGGAGGAAGAGCATGGTTAGTTTTAGTTGAACTTGGCCACTTAAGCTAATGAAGCTATTAGTTGCCTAACCTAATTAGTTCCTACAACAAAAGAGTGAATGGTGGAGGAGGACGGAGAGAGTTAGAGAGAAACTTTCTTTTTTGAGAGCTAGAAGAGAAAGCTAGAGAAAAGAAAAGGAAATAGTATTAAAATTAAAGCGAATTGAAATTCAGCATTTTGGACTTGAGAATTGAATACTTAGGTGTGATTTTGAAAACATTAAACGAGTTGCTTAAGTTAAACGAATATCGTTAAGCTACGATTACTCAGTAAATTCTCCTTCTTGGAGGCTAAGCAAGAATAGTTTGTCTTAAACTTGGCCGCTTAAGCTAATGCAACTGTTGGTTGCCTAAGGTAATTAGTTCCTAGAAGAAGAGGGAGAGGACTGGAGAAAGGACGGAGAGAGTTGGGGAGAAACTTTCTTCTTGGGAGCCAGAAGAGAAAGTTAGAGAAAAGAAAGGGAAACAGGATGAAAATTAAAGTGCGCTCCAATTCATCATTTTGGACTTGAGATATATATACACTTAGGTGATTTAGAAGACATTAAGTCATTTGCTTAAGTAAAACTAATATCGTTAAACTACAATTACTCAGTAAATTCTCTTTCTTTGTGGATAGGCATGATTAATTTGAGTTAAACATGGCCACTTAAGCTAAAGAAACTAATAGCTGGATAAGCTAATTAATTCCTAGAACAAAAGAGAGAAGGATGGAGAAGGACGGAGAGAGTTGGAGAGAAACATTCTTATTCATAACTAGAAGAGAAAATTAGAGAGAAGAAAGGAAATAGAATGAAAATTAACCAATTGATCCTTTTGGACTTGAGAATCGAACACTTGGGCGATTTAGAAGGCCTTAAATGATGCGCTCAAGTCCAACTAATATCGTTGAGCTACAATTACTCTGTAAAATCCCTTTCTTGGAGGCTAGGCGAGATCAGTTTGAGTTAAACTTAGCCACTTAAGCTAGTGAAACTATTAGCCCTAGAACAAAAGAGAGAAGTTGGAGAGGGACAGAGAGAGTTAGAGAGAAACTTTCTCCATGAGATCTAGAAGAGAAAGTTAGAGAAAAGAAACGGAAATAGGATGCAAATTAAAGCGAATTCAAATTCACCCTTTTGGACTTGATAATTGAACACTTGGGTGATTTAGAAAACATCAAATGAGTTGCCTACCTAAGTCAAACTGTTATCGTTAAGCTCCAATTTCTCTGTAGATTCTCTTTCTTGGAGGCCAAGGAAGATTAGTTCGAGTTAAACTCGGCCACTTAAGCTAATGAAGCTGTTAGCTGCCTAACCTAATTAGTTCCTAGAACAAAAGAGAGAAGGGTGGGGAACGACGGAGCGAGTTGGAGAGGAACTTTCTTCTTGAGAGCTGGAAGAGAAAGTTAGAGAAAAGAAGAGGAAATAGGTTTAAAATCAAAGCGAATTCAAATTCATGCTTTTGGGCTTGAGAATTGAACACTTTGGTGATTTACAAAACATTAAATTAGTTCATTTATTACATCGTCAAGCTACGATTACTCAGTGAATTCTATTCCTTGGAGGCTGAGCAAGATTAGTTTGAGCTAAACATGGTCACTTAAGAGAATGAAGCTATAAGTTGCCAAACCTAATTAGTTCCTCGAACAAAACAGAGAAGGGTGGAAAAGGACGGAGAGAGTTAGAGAGAAACTTTCTTCTTGAGAGCTAGAAGAGAAAGTTAGAGAAAAGAAAAGGAAACGGGAATAAAATTAAATTGAGCTCTAATTCATCATGTTGGACTTGAGAGTTTAACACTTAGGTGATGTAGAAAACCTTAAATAAGGTGCTTACGTCAAACAAATATCGTGAAGCTACAATTACTCGGTAAAATCTCTAATCTCTTTCTTGTAGGTTAAGCAAGATTAGTTTGTGTTAAATTTGGCCACTTAAGCTAAAAAAACGACAAGTTGCCCAAGCCAATTAGTTCCAAGAACAAAAGGGAGAAGTTGGAGACGGACGGAGAGAGTTGGAGACAAACTTTCTCCTTGAGGTCTAGAAGAGAAAGTCAGAGAACGGAAAGGGAAATAGAATGAAATTTGAAGGGAGTTCAAGCTCAGCATTTTGGACTTGCGAATTGAACACTTAGGTGATTTAGAAAACATTAAATGAGTTGCTTAAGTTAAACTGCTATCGTCAAGCTACAATTACTTGTCCACCAAAAAAAAAAAGGCTACAATTACTCAGTTAATTTTCTTTCTTGGAGGAAGAGCATGGTTAGTTTTAGTTGAACTTGGCCACTTAAGCTAATGAAGCTATTAGTTGCCTAACCTAATTAGTTCCTACAACAAAAGAGTGAATGGTGGAGGAGGACGGAGAGAGTTAGAGAGAAACTTTCTTTTTTGAGAGCTAGAAGAGAAAGCTAGAGAAAAGAAAAGGAAATAGTATTAAAATTAAAGCGAATTGAAATTCAGCATTTTGGACTTGAGAATTGAATACTTAGGTGTGATTTTGAAAACATTAAACGAGTTGCTTAAGTTAAACGAATATCGTTAAGCTACGATTACTCAGTAAATTCTCCTTCTTGGAGGCTAAGCAAGAATAGTTTGTCTTAAACTTGGCCGCTTAAGCTAATGCAACTGTTGGTTGCCTAAGGTAATTAGTTCCTAGAAGAAGAGGGAGAGGACTGGAGAAAGGACGGAGAGAGTTGGGGAGAAACTTTCTTCTTGGGAGCCAGAAGAGAAAGTTAGAGAAAAGAAAGGGAAACAGGATGAAAATTAAAGTGCGCTCCAATTCATCATTTTGGACTTGAGATATATATACACTTAGGTGATTTAGAAGACATTAAGTCATTTGCTTAAGTAAAACTAATATCGTTAAACTACAATTACTCAGTAAATTCTCTTTCCTCGTGGATAGGCATGATTAATTTGAGTTAAACATGGCCACTTAAGCTAAAGAAACTAATAGCTGGATAAGCTAATTAATTCCTAGAACAAAAGAGAGAAGGATGGAGAAGGACGGAGAGAGTTGGAGAGAAACATTCTTATTCATAACTAGAAGAGAAAATTAGAGAGAAGAAAGGAAATAGAATGAAAATTAACCAATTGATCCTTTTGGACTTGAGAATCGAACACTTGGGCGATTTAGAAGGCCTTAAATGATGCGCTCAAGTCCAACTAATATCGTTGAGCTACAATTACTCTGTAAAATCCCTTTCTTGGAGGCTAGGCGAGATCAGTTTGAGTTAAACTTAGCCACTTAAGCTAGTGAAACTATTAGCCCTAGAACAAAAGAGAGAAGTTGGAGAGGGACAGAGAGTGTTAGAGAGAAACTTTCTCCATGAGATCTAGAAGAGAAAGTTAGAGAAAAGAAACGGAAATAGGATGCAAATTAAAGCGAATTCAAATTCACCCTTTTGGACTTGATAATTGAACACTTGGGTGATTTAGAAAACATCAAATGAGTTGCCTACCTAAGTCAAACTGTTATCGTTAAGCTCCAATTTCTCTGTAGATTCTCTTTCTTGGAGGCCAAGGAAGATTAGTTCGAGTTAAACTCGGCCACTTAAGCTAATGAAGCTGTTAGCTGCCTAACCTAATTAGTTCCTAGAACAAAAGAGAGAAGGGTGGGGAACGACGGAGCGAGTTGGAGAGGAACTTTCTTCTTGAGAGCTGGAAGAGAAAGTTAGAGAAAAGAAGAGGAAATAGGTTTAAAATCAAAGCGAATTCAAATTCATGCTTTTGGGCTTGAGAATTGAACACTTTGGTGATTTACAAAACATTAAATTAGTTCATTTACTACATCGTCAAGCTACGATTACTCAGTGAATTCTATTCCTTGGAGGCTGAGCAAGATTAGTTTGAGCTAAACATGGTCACTTAAGAGAATGAAGCTATAAGTTGCCAAACCTAATTAGTTCCTCGAACAAAACAGAGAAGGGTGGAAAAGGACGGAGAGAGTTAGAGAGAAACTTTCTTCTTGAGAGCTAGAAGAGAAAGTTAGAGAAAAGAAAAGGAAACGGGAATAAAATTAAATTGAGCTCTAATTCATCATGTTGGACTTGAGAGTTTAACACTTAGGTGATGTAGAAAACCTTAAATAAGGTGCTTACGTCAAACAAATATCGTGAAGCTACAATTACTCGGTAAAATCTCTAATCTCTTTCTTGTAGGTTAAGCAAGATTAGTTTGTGTTAAATTTGGCCACTTAAGCTAAAAAAACGACAAGTTGCCCAAGCCAATTAGTTCCAAGAACAAAAGGGAGAAGTTGGAGACGGACGGAGAGAGTTGGAGACAAACTTTCTCCTTGAGGTCTAGAAGAGAAAGTCAGAGAACGGAAAGGGAAATAGAATGAAATTTGAAGGGAGTTCAAGCTCAGCATTTTGGACTTGCGAATTGAACACTTAGGTGATTTAGAAAACATTAAATGAGTTGCTTAAGTTAAACTGCTATCGTCAAGCTACAATTACTTGTCCACCAAAAAAAAAAAGGCTACAATTACTCAGTTAATTTTCTTTCTTGGAGGAAGAGCATGGTTAGTTTTAGTTGAACTTGGCCACTTAAGCTAATGAAGCTATTAGTTGCCTAACCTAATTAGTTCCTACAACAAAAGAGTGAATGGTGGAGGAGGACGGAGAGAGTTAGAGAGAAACTTTCTTTTTTGAGAGCTAGAAGAGAAAGCTAGAGAAAAGAAAAGGAAATAGTATTAAAATTAAAGCGAATTGAAATTCAGCATTTTGGACTTGAGAATTGAATACTTAGGTGTGATTTTGAAAACATTAAACGAGTTGCTTAAGTTAAACGAATATCGTTAAGCTACGATTACTCAGTAAATTCTCCTTCTTGGAGGCTAAGCAAGAATAGTTTGTCTTAAACTTGGCCGCTTAAGCTAATGCAACTGTTGGTTGCCTAAGGTAATTAGTTCCTAGAAGAAGAGGGAGAGGACTGGAGAAAGGACGGAGAGAGTTGGGGAGAAACTTTCTTCTTGGGAGCCAGAAGAGAAAGTTAGAGAAAAGAAAGGGAAACAGGATGAAAATTAAAGTGCGCTCCAATTCATCATTTTGGACTTGAGATATATATACACTTAGGTGATTTAGAAGACATTAAGTCATTTGCTTAAGTAAAACTAATATCGTTAAACTACAATTACTCAGTAAATTCTCTTTCTTCGTGGATAGGCATGATTAATTTGAGTTAAACATGGCCACTTAAGCTAAAGAAACTAATAGCTGGATAAGCTAATTAATTCCTAGAACAAAAGAGAGAAGGATGGAGAAGGACGGAGAGAGTTGGAGAGAAACATTCTTATTCATAACTAGAAGAGAAAATTAGAGAGAAGAAAGGAAATAGAATGAAAATTAACCAATTGATCCTTTTGGACTTGAGAATCGAACACTTGGGCGATTTAGAAGGCCTTAAATGATGCGCTCAAGTCCAACTAATATCGTTGAGCTACAATTACTCTGTAAAATCCCTTTCTTGGAGGCTAGGCGAGATCAGTTTGAGTTAAACTTAGCCACTTAAGCTAGTGAAACTATTAGCCCTAGAACAAAAGAGAGAAGTTGGAGAGGGACAGAGAGAGTTAGAGAGAAACTTTCTCCATGAGATCTAGAAGAGAAAGTTAGAGAAAAGAAACGGAAATAGGATGCAAATTAAAGCGAATTCAAATTCACCCTTTTGGACTTGATAATTGAACACTTGGGTGATTTAGAAAACATCAAATGAGTTGCCTATCTAAGTCAAACTGTTATCGTTAAGCTCCAATTTCTCTGTAGATTCTCTTTCTTGGAGGCCAAGGAAGATTAGTTCGAGTTAAACTCGGCCACTTAAGCTAATGAAGCTGTTAGCTGCCTAACCTAATTAGTTCCTAGAACAAAAGAGAGAAGGGTGGGGAACGACGGAGCGAGTTGGAGAGGAACTTTCTTCTTGAGAGCTGGAAGAGAAAGTTAGAGAAAAGAAGAGGAAATAGGTTTAAAATCAAAGCGAATTCAAATTCATGCTTTTGGGCTTGAGAATTGAACACTTTGGTGATTTACAAAACATTAAATTAGTTCATTTACTACATCGTCAAGCTACGATTACTCAGTGAATTCTATTCCTTGGAGGCTGAGCAAGATTAGTTTGAGCTAAACATGGTCACTTAAGAGAATGAAGCTATAAGTTGCCAAACCTAATTAGTTCCTCGAACAAAACAGAGAAGGGTGGAAAAGGACGGAGAGAGTTAGAGAGAAACTTTCTTCTTGAGAGCTAGAAGAGAAAGTTAGAGAAAAGAAAAGGAAACGGGAATAAAATTAAATTGAGCTCTAATTCATCATGTTGGACTTGAGAGTTTAACACTTAGGTGATGTAGAAAACCTTAAATCAGGTGCTTACGTCAAACAAATATCGTGAAGCTACAATTACTCGGTAAAATCTCTAATCTCTTTCTTGTAGGTTAAGCAAGATTAGTTTGTGTTAAATTTGGCCACTTAAGCTAAAAAAACGACAAGTTGCCCAAGCCAATTAGTTCCAAGAACAAAAGGGAGAAGTTGGAGACGGACGGAGAGAGTTGGAGACAAACTTTCTCCTTGAGGTCTAGAAGAGAAAGTCAGAGAACGGAAAGGGAAATAGAATGAAATTTGAAGGGAGTTCAAGCTCAGCATTTTGGACTTGCGAATTGAACACTTAGGTGATTTAGAAAACATTAAATGAGTTGCTTAAGTTAAACTGCTATCGTCAAGCTACAATTACTTGTCCACCAAAAAAAAAAAGGCTACAATTACTCAGTTAATTTTCTTTCTTGGAGGAAGAGCATGGTTAGTTTTAGTTGAACTTGGCCACTTAAGCTAATGAAGCTATTAGTTGCCTAACCTAATTAGTTCCTACAACAAAAGAGTGAATGGTGGAGGAGGACGGAGAGAGTTAGAGAGAAACTTTCTTTTTTGAGAGCTAGAAGAGAAAGCTAGAGAAAAGAAAAGGAAATAGTATTAAAATTAAAGCGAATTGAAATTCAGCATTTTGGACTTGAGAATTGAATACTTAGGTGTGATTTTGAAAACATTAAACGAGTTGCTTAAGTTAAACGAATATCGTTAAGCTACGATTACTCAGTAAATTCTCCTTCTTGGAGGCTAAGCAAGAATAGTTTGTCTTAAACTTGGCCGCTTAAGCTAATGCAACTGTTGGTTGCCTAAGGTAATTAGTTCCTAGAAGAAGAGGGAGAGGACTGGAGAAAGGACGGAGAGAGTTGGGGAGAAACTTTCTTCTTGGGAGCCAGAAGAGAAAGTTAGAGAAAAGAAAGGGAAACAGGATGAAAATTAAAGTGCGCTCCAATTCATCATTTTGGACTTGAGATATATATACACTTAGGTGATTTAGAAGACATTAAGTCATTTGCTTAAGTAAAACTAATATCGTTAAACTACAATTACTCAGTAAATTCTCTTTCTTCGTGGATAGGCATGATTAATTTGAGTTAAACATGGCCACTTAAGCTAAAGAAACTAATAGCTGGATAAGCTAATTAATTCCTAGAACAAAAGAGAGAAGGATGGAGAAGGACGGAGAGAGTTGGAGAGAAACATTCTTATTCATAACTAGAAGAGAAAATTAGAGAGAAGAAAGGAAATAGAATGAAAATTAACCAATTGATCCTTTTGGACTTGAGAATCGAACACTTGGGCGATTTAGAAGGCCTTAAATGATGCGCTCAAGTCCAACTAATATCGTTGAGCTACAATTACTCTGTAAAATCCCTTTCTTGGAGGCTAGGCGAGATCAGTTTGAGTTAAACTTAGCCACTTAAGCTAGTGAAACTATTAGCCCTAGAACAAAAGAGAGAAGTTGGAGAGGGACAGAGAGAGTTAGAGAGAAACTTTCTCCATGAGATCTAGAAGAGAAAGTTAGAGAAAAGAAACGGAAATAGGATGCAAATTAAAGCGAATTCAAATTCACCCTTTTGGACTTGATAATTGAACACTTGGGTGATTTAGAAAACATCAAATGAGTTGCCTACCTAAGTCAAACTGTTATCGTTAAGCTCCAATTTCTCTGTAGATTCTCTTTCTTGGAGGCCAAGGAAGATTAGTTCGAGTTAAACTCGGCCACTTAAGCTAATGAAGCTGTTAGCTGCCTAACCTAATTAGTTCCTAGAACAAAAGAGAGAAGGGTGGGGAACGACGGAGCGAGTTGGAGGGGAACTTTCTTCTTGAGAGCTGGAAGAGAAAGTTAGAGAAAAGAAAAGGAAATAGGTTTAAAATCAAAGCGAATTCAAATTCATGCTTTTGGGCTTGAGAATTGAACACTTTGGTGATTTACAAAACATTAAATTAGTTCCTTTACTACATCGTCAAGCTACGATTACTCAGTGAATTCTATTCCTTGGAGGCTGAGCAAGATTAGTTTGAGCTAAACATGGTCACTTAAGAGAATGAAGCTATAAGTTGCCAAACCTAATTAGTTCCTCGAACAAAACAGAGAAGGGTGGAAAAGGACGGAGAGAGTTAGAGAGAAACTTTCTTCTTGAGAGCTAGAAGAGAAAGTTAGAGAAAAGAAAAGGAAACGGGAATAAAATTAAATTGAACTCTAATTCATCATGTTGGACTTGAGAGTTTAACACTTAGGTGATGTAGAAAACCTTAAATCAGGTGCTTACGTCAAACAAATATCGTGAAGCTACAATTACTCGGTAAAATCTCTAATCTCTTTCTTGTAGGTTAAGCAAGATTAGTTTGTGTTAAATTTGGCCACTTAAGCTAAAAAAACGACAAGTTGCCCAAGCCAATTAGTTCCAAGAACAAAAGGGAGAAGTTGGAGACGGACGGAGAGAGTTGGAGACAAACTTTCTCCTTGAGGTCTAGAAGAGAAAGTCAGAGAACGGAAAGGGAAATAGAATGAAATTTGAAGGGAGTTCAAGCTCAGCATTTTGGACTTGCGAATTGAACACTTAGGTGATTTAGAAAACATTAAATGAGTTGCTTAAGTTAAACTGCTATCGTCAAGCTACAATTACTTGTCCACCAAAAAAAAAAAGGCTACAATTACTCAGTTAATTTTCTTTCTTGGAGGAAGAGCATGGTTAGTTTTAGTTGAACTTGGCCACTTAAGCTAATGAAGCTATTAGTTGCCTAACCTAATTAGTTCCTACAACAAAAGAGTGAATGGTGGAGGAGGACGGAGAGAGTTAGAGAGAAACTTTCTTTTTTGAGAGCTAGAAGAGAAAGCTAGAGAAAAGAAAAGGAAATAGTATTAAAATTAAAGCGAATTGAAATTCAGCATTTTGGACTTGAGAATTGAATACTTAGGTGTGATTTTGAAAACATTAAACGAGTTGCTTAAGTTAAACGAATATCGTTAAGCTACGATTACTCAGTAAATTCTCCTTCTTGGAGGCTAAGTAAGAATAGTTTGTCTTAAACTTGGCCGCTTAAGCTAATGCAACTGTTGGTTGCCTAAGATAATTAGTTCCTAGAAGAAGAGGGAGAGGACTGGAGAAAGGACGGAGAGAAAAGAAAGGGAAACAGGATGAAAATTAAAGTGCGCTCCAATTCATCATTTTGGACTTGAGATATATATACACTTAGGTGATTTAGAAGACATTAAGTCATTTGCTTAAGTAAAACTAATATCGTTAAACTACAATTACTCAGTAAATTCTCTTTCTTCGTGGATAGGCATGATTAATTTGAGTTAAACATGGCCACTTAAGCTAAAGAAACTAATAGCTGGATAAGCTAATTAATTCCTAGAACAAAAGAGAGAAGGATGGAGAAGGACGGAGAGAGTTGGAGAGAAACATTCTTATTCATAACTAGAAGAGAAAATTAGAGAGAAGAAAGGAAATAGAATGAAAATTAACCAATTGATCCTTTTGGACTTGAGAATCGAACACTTGGGCGATTTAGAAGGCCTTAAATGATGCGCTCAAGTCCAACTAATATCGTTGAGCTACAATTACTCTGTAAAATCCCTTTCTTGGAGGCTAGGCGAGATCAGTTTGAGTTAAACTTAGCCACTTAAGCTAGTGAAACTATTAGCCCTAGAACAAAAGAGAGAAGTTGGAGAGGGACAGAGAGAGTTAGAGAGAAACTTTCTCCATGAGATCTAGAAGAGAAAGTTAGAGAAAAGAAACGGAAATAGGATGCAAATTAAAGCGAATTCAAATTCACCCTTTTGGACTTGATAATTGAACACTTGGGTGATTTAGAAAACATCAAATGAGTTGCCTACCTAAGTCAAACTGTTATCGTTAAGCTCCAATTTCTCTGTAGATTCTCTTTCTTGGAGGCCAAGGAAGATTAGTTCGAGTTAAACTCGGCCACTTAAGCTAATGAAGCTGTTAGCTGCCTAACCTAATTAGTTCCTAGAACAAAAGAGAGAAGGGTGGGGAACGACGGAGCGAGTTGGAGAGGAACTTTCTTCTTGAGAGCTGGAAGAGAAAGTTAGAGAGGAACTTTCTTTTTGGGCTACTATATTTGGGGCAGATGGGCTCTATTATTGGGTTAATTTTGGTTATTATTTTGTTTAGACTCTTGGCAGCGAATCATTTATAGTTCGTGATTTTATGATGATTGATTGTGTGATCTTCATGTGACTCGATATGAGGCTGGTTTTGAGCCATCTCCGCCAAGAGTGATTGGGGAGTCACTGCTATGGGGAACAGTGGTTTGATAACCAACCGAGTTAGAGACTGGGAAATGAGCGGGAGGATAGCTACCGATTTTCTGGTTGCTTCTTATTTTCATGTGACCCGTCCTAATTGATCGTATTGCCACGCCTGACATGGAGTGTGGGCCCACTGCCGTGGGGTTTGAGGCTTGTGATCTACTAAGGATGGGACTGGGGGATGTGATGATTGATCTCATGATTTTGATGGCTGTGTATTGGTTTTGTTGCTGAGGGGCTACTGTCTTTTCACTTCAACTCCCTGGTCCGTGGCTTATGGTTTTTATGATCGTGCTAGCTTCATGTGACTCTGCTGTGATTTCTCATGGGGTAGATCTTATCCTCCGTCATGGCTTGTGATGAGTGGCTTGGATGTCACGGCTGTGAGGAGTGGGTTGCTTATTGGATTCCATGTTTTATCTGCAACAGAGACTGGGGGCTTGTGGGGTTGATTATTATCTTTGACTCGGCTTGAGGGTTGTTGTTTGGTCTGTATCTGCTTTTGTTTATTAGCTTAGTGGTGTTATTTTGTGTGTATCTCTGCCCATATATCCACCTCAAGTTCCCATCTATTATCTCTGATGGTAGGGGTTACTTGAGGACAAAGAGGATATATGGGCAGAGTTGGGGTTTTTTCTGTATTCTTATTGTTCTTGCTTGTCCTCCCTATTTTTAGGGGTTGCAGTGGTAGTTTATATTGGTTATATATTTTTTTTTATTTGTTGTTGGGCGTGCCTGGGGTATGCCCCTTGTAAACGTGTAAATTTCATTGTCTTTATTTTATGACTTACTTACCCAAAAAAAGAGAAAGTTAGAGAAAAGAAAAGGAAATAGGTTTAAAATCAAAGCGAATTCAAATTCATGCTTTTGGGCTTGAGAATTGAACACTTTGGTGATTTACAAAACATTAAATTAGTTCCTTTACTACATCGTCAAGCTACGATTACTCAGTGAATTCTATTCCTTGGAGGCTGAGCAAGATTAGTTTGAGCTAAACATGGTCACTTAAGAGAATGAAGCTATAAGTTGCCAAACCTAATTAGTTCCTCGAACAAAACAGAGAAGGGTGGAAAAGGACGGAGAGAGTTAGAGAGAAACTTTCTTCTTGAGAGCTAGAAGAGAAAGTTAGAGAAAAGAAAAGGAAACGGGAATAAAATTAAATTGAGCTCTAATTCATCATGTTGGACTTGAGAGTTTAACACTTAGGTGATGTAGAAAACCTTAAATCAGGTGCTTACGTCAAACAAATATCGTGAAGCTACAATTACTCGGTAAAATCTCTAATCTCTTTCTTGTAGGTTAAGCAAGATTAGTTTGTGTTAAATTTGGCCACTTAAGCTAAAAAAACGACAAGTTGCCCAAGCCAATTAGTTCCAAGAACAAAAGGGAGAAGTTGGAGACGGACGGAGAGAGTTGGAGACAAACTTTCTCCTTGAGGTCTAGAAGAGAAAGTCAGAGAACGGAAAGGGAAATAGAATGAAATTTGAAGGGAGTTCAAGCTCAGCATTTTGGACTTGCGAATTGAACACTTAGGTGATTTAGAAAACATTAAATGAGTTGCTTAAGTTAAACTGCTATCGTCAAGCTACAATTACTTGTCCACCAAAAAAAAAAAGGCTACAATTACTCAGTTAATTTTCTTTCTTGGAGGAAGAGCATGGTTAGTTTTAGTTGAACTTGGCCACTTAAGATAATGAAGCTATTACTTGCCTAACCTAATTAGTTCCTACAACAAAAGAGTGAATGGTGGAGGAGGACGGAGAGAGTTAGAGAGAAACTTTCTTTTTTGAGAGCTAGAAGAGAAAGCTAGAGAAAAGAAAAGGAAATAGTATTAAAATTAAAGCGAATTGAAATTCAGCATTTTGGACTTGAGAATTGAATACTTAGGTGTGATTTTGAAAACATTAAACGAGTTGCTTAAGTTAAACGAATATCGTTAAGCTACGATTACTCAGTAAATTCTCCTTCTTGGAGGCTAAGCAAGAATAGTTTGTCTTAAACTTGGCCGCTTAAGCTAATGCAACTGTTGGTTGCCTAAGGTAATTAGTTCCTAGAAGAAGAGGGAGAGGACTGGAGAAAGGACGGAGAGAGTTGGGGAGAAACTTTCTTCTTGGGAGCCAGAAGAGAAAGTTAGAGAAAAGAAAGGGAAACAGGATGAAAATTAAAGTGCGCTCCAATTCATCATTTTGGACTTGAGATATATATACACTTAGGTGATTTAGAAGACATTAAGTCATTTGCTTAAGTAAAACTAATATCGTTAAACTACAATTACTCAGTAAATTCTCTTTCTTCGTGGATAGGCATGATTAATTTGAGTTAAACATGGCCACTTAAGCTAAAGAAACTAATAGCTGGATAAGCTAATTAATTCCTAGAACAAAAGAGAGAAGGATGGAGAAGGACGGAGAGAGTTGGAGAGAAACATTCTTATTCATAACTAGAAGAGAAAATTAGAGAGAAGAAAGGAAATAGAATGAAAATTAACCAATTGATCCTTTTGGACTTGAGAATCGAACACTTGGGCGATTTAGAAGGCCTTAAATGATGCGCTCAAGTCCAACTAATATCGTTGAGCTACAATTACTCTGTAAAATCCCTTTCTTGGAGGCTAGGCGAGATCAGTTTGAGTTAAACTTAGCCACTTAAGCTAGTGAAACTATTAGCCCTAGAACAAAAGAGAGAAGTTGGAGAGGGACAGAGAGAGTTAGAGAGAAACTTTCTCCATGAGATCTAGAAGAGAAAGTTAGAGAAAAGAAACGGAAATAGGATGCAAATTAAAGCGAATTCAAATTCACCCTTTTGGACTTGATAATTGAACACTTGGGTGATTTAGAAAACATCAAATGAGTTGCCTACCTAAGTCAAACTGTTATCGTTAAGCTCCAATTTCTCTGTAGATTCTCTTTCTTGGAGGCCAAGGAAGATTAGTTCGAGTTAAACTCGGCCACTTAAGCTAATGAAGCTGTTAGCTGCCTAACCTAATTAGTTCCTAGAACAAAAGAGAGAAGGGTGGGGAACGACGGAGCGAGTTGGAGGGGAACTTTCTTCTTGAGAGCTGGAAGAGAAAGTTAGAGAAAAGAAAAGGAAATAGGTTTAAAATCAAAGCGAATTCAAATTCATGCTTTTGGGCTTGAGAATTGAACACTTTGGTGATTTACAAAACATTAAATTAGTTCCTTTACTACATCGTCAAGCTACGATTACTCAGTGAATTCTATTCCTTGGAGGCTGAGCAAGATTAGTTTGAGCTAAACATGGTCACTTAAGAGAATGAAGCTATAAGTTGCCAAACCTAATTAGTTCCTCGAACAAAACAGAGAAGGGTGGAAAAGGACGGAGAGAGTTAGAGAGAAACTTTCTTCTTGAGAGCTAGAAGAGAAAGTTAGAGAAAAGAAAAGGAAACGGGAATAAAATTAAATTGAGCTCTAATTCATCATGTTGGACTTGAGAGTTTAACACTTAGGTGATGTAGAAAACCTTAAATCAGGTGCTTACGTCAAACAAATATCGTGAAGCTACAATTACTCGGTAAAATCTCTAATCTCTTTCTTGTAGGTTAAGCAAGATTAGTTTGTGTTAAATTTGGCCACTTAAGCTAAAAAAACGACAAGTTGCCCAAGCCAATTAGTTCCAAGAACAAAAGGGAGAAGTTGGAGACGGACGGAGAGAGTTGGAGACAAACTTTCTCCTTGAGGTCTAGAAGAGAAAGTCAGAGAACGGAAAGGGAAATAGAATGAAATTTGAAGGGAGTTCAAGCTCAGCATTTTGGACTTGCGAATTGAACACTTAGGTGATTTAGAAAACATTAAATGAGTTGCTTAAGTTAAACTGCTATCGTCAAGCTACAATTACTTGTCCACCAAAAAAAAAAAGGCTACAATTACTCAGTTAATTTTCTTTCTTGGAGGAAGAGCATGGTTAGTTTTAGTTGAACTTGGCCACTTAAGATAATGAAGCTATTACTTGCCTAACCTAATTAGTTCCTACAACAAAAGAGTGAATGGTGGAGGAGGACGGAGAGAGTTAGAGAGAAACTTTCTTTTTTGAGAGCTAGAAGAGAAAGCTAGAGAAAAGAAAAGGAAATAGTATTAAAATTAAAGCGAATTGAAATTCAGCATTTTGGACTTGAGAATTGAATACTTAGGTGTGATTTTGAAAACATTAAACGAGTTGCTTAAGTTAAACGAATATCGTTAAGCTACGATTACTCAGTAAATTCTCCTTCTTGGAGGCTAAGCAAGAATAGTTTGTCTTAAACTTGGCCGCTTAAGCTAATGCAACTGTTGGTTGCCTAAGGTAATTAGTTCCTAGAAGAAGAGGGAGAGGACTGGAGAAAGGACGGAGAGAGTTGGGGAGAAACTTTCTTCTTGGGAGCCAGAAGAGAAAGTTAGAGAAAAGAAAGGGAAACAGGATGAAAATTAAAGTGCGCTCCAATTCATCATTTTGGACTTGAGATATATATACACTTAGGTGATTTAGAAGACATTAAGTCATTTGCTTAAGTAAAACTAATATCTTTAAACTACAATTACTCAGTAAATTCTCTTTCTTCGTGGCTAGGCATGATTAATTTGAGTTAAACATGGCCACTTAAGCTAAAGAAACTAATAGCTGGATAAGCTAATTAATTCCTAGAACAAAAGAGAGAAGGATGGAGAAGGACGGAGAGAGTTGGAGAGAAACATTCTTATTCATAACTAGAAGAGAAAATTAGAGAGAAGAAAGGAAATAGAATGAAAATTAACCAATTGATCCTTTTGGACTTGAGAATCGAACACTTGGGCGATTTAGAAGGCCTTAAATGATGCGCTCAAGTCCAACTAATATCGTTGAGCTACAATTACTCTGTAAAATCCCTTTCTTGGAGGCTAGGCGAGATCAGTTTGAGTTAAACTTAGCCACTTAAGCTAGTGAAACTATTAGCCCTAGAACAAAAGAGAGAAGTTGGAGAGGGACAGAGAGAGTTAGAGAGAAACTTTCTCCATGAGATCTAGAAGAGAAAGTTAGAGAAAAGAAACGGAAATAGGATGCAAATTAAAGCGAATTCAAATTCACCCTTTTGGACTTGATAATTGAACACTTGGGTGATTTAGAAAACATCAAATGAGTTGCCTACCTAAGTCAAACTGTTATCGTTAAGCTCCAATTTCTCTGTAGATTCTCTTTCTTGGAGGCCAAGGAAGATTAGTTCGAGTTAAACTCGGCCACTTAAGCTAATGAAGCTGTTAGCTGCCTAACCTAATTAGTTCCTAGAACAAAAGAGAGAAGGGTGGGGAACGACGGAGCGAGTTGGAGAGGAACTTTCTTCTTGAGAGCTGGAAGAGAAAGTTAGAGAAAAGAAAAGGAAATAGGTTTAAAATCAAAGCGAATTCAAATTCATGCTTTTGGGCTTGAGAATTGAACACTTTGGTGATTTACAAAACATTAAATTAGTTCCTTTACTACATCGTCAAGCTACGATTACTCAGTGAATTCTATTCCTTGGAGGCTGAGCAAGATTAGTTTGAGCTAAACATGGTCACTTAAGAGAATGAAGCTATAAGTTGCCAAACCTAATTAGTTCCTCGAACAAAACAGAGAAGGGTGGAAAAGGACGGAGAGAGTTAGAGAGAAACTTTCTTCTTGAGAGCTAGAAGAGAAAGTTAGAGAAAAGAAAAGGAAACGGGAATAAAATTAAATTGAGCTCTAATTCATCATGTTGGACTTGAGAGTTTAACACTTAGGTGATGTAGAAAACCTTAAATCAGGTGCTTACGTCAAACAAATATCGTGAAGCTACAATTACTCGGTAAAATCTCTAATCTCTTTCTTGTAGGTTAAGCAAGATTAGTTTGTGTTAAATTTGGCCACTTAAGCTAAAAAAACGACAAGTTGCCCAAGCCAATTAGTTCCAAGAACAAAAGGGAGAAGTTGGAGACGGACGGAGAGAGTTGGAGACAAACTTTCTCCTTGAGGTCTAGAAGAGAAAGTCAGAGAACGGAAAGGGAAATAGAATGAAATTTGAAGGGAGTTCAAGCTCAGCATTTTGGACTTGCGAATTGAACACTTAGGTGATTTAGAAAACATTAAATGAGTTGCTTAAGTTAAACTGCTATCGTCAAGCTACAATTACTTGTCCACCAAAAAAAAAAAGGCTACAATTACTCAGTTAATTTTCTTTCTTGGAGGAAGAGCATGGTTAGTTTTAGTTGAACTTGGCCACTTAAGCTAATGAAGCTATTAGTTGCCTAACCTAATTAGTTCCTACAACAAAAGAGTGAATGGTGGAGGAGGACGGAGAGAGTTAGAGAGAAACTTTCTTTTTTGAGAGCTAGAAGAGAAAGCTAGAGAAAAGAAAAGGAAATAGTATTAAAATTAAAGCGAATTGAAATTCAGCATTTTGGACTTGAGAATTGAATACTTAGGTGTGATTTTGAAAACATTAAACGAGTTGCTTAAGTTAAACGAATATCGTTAAGCTACGATTACTCAGTAAATTCTCCTTCTTGGAGGCTAAGCAAGAATAGTTTGTCTTAAACTTGGCCGCTTAAGCTAATGCAACTGTTGGTTGCCTAAGGTAATTAGTTCCTAGAAGAAGAGGGAGAGGACTGGAGAAAGGACGGAGAGAGTTGGGGAGAAACTTTCTTCTTGGGAGCCAGAAGAGAAAGTTAGAGAAAAGAAAGGGAAACAGGATGAAAATTAAAGTGCGCTCCAATTCATCATTTTGGACTTGAGATATATATACACTTAGGTGATTTAGAAGACATTAAGTCATTTGCTTAAGTAAAACTAATATCGTTAAACTACAATTACTCAGTAAATTCTCTTTCTTCGTGGATAGGCATGATTAATTTGAGTTAAACATGGCCACTTAAGCTAAAGAAACTAATAGCTGGATAAGCTAATTAATTCCTAGAACAAAAGAGAGAAGGATGGAGAAGGACGGAGAGAGTTGGAGAGAAACATTCTTATTCATAACTAGAAGAGAAAATTAGAGAGAAGAAAGGAAATAGAATGAAAATTAACCAATTGATCCTTTTGGACTTGAGAATCGAACACTTGGGCGATTTAGAAGGCCTTAAATGATGCGCTCAAGTCCAACTAATATCGTTGAGCTACAATTACTCTGTAAAATCCCTTTCTTGGAGGCTAGGCGAGATCAGTTTGAGTTAAACTTAGCCACTTAAGCTAGTGAAACTATTAGCCCTAGAACAAAAGAGAGAAGTTGGAGAGGGACAGAGAGAGTTAGAGAGAAACTTTCTCCATGAGATCTAGAAGAGAAAGTTAGAGAAAAGAAACGGAAATAGGATGCAAATTAAAGCGAATTCAAATTCACCCTTTTGGACTTGATAATTGAACACTTGGGTGATTTAGAAAACATCAAATGAGTTGCCTACCTAAGTCAAACTGTTATCGTTAAGCTCCAATTTCTCTGTAGATTCTCTTTCTTGGAGGCCAAGGAAGATTAGTTCGAGTTAAACTCGGCCACTTAAGCTAATGAAGCTGTTAGCTGCCTAACCTAATTAGTTCCTAGAACAAAAGAGAGAAGGGTGGGGAACGACGGAGCGAGTTGGAGAGGAACTTTCTTCTTGAGAGCTGGAAGAGAAAGTTAGAGAAAAGAAAAGGAAATAGGTTTAAAATCAAAGCGAATTCAAATTCATGCTTTTGGGCTTGAGAATTGAACACTTTGGTGATTTACAAAACATTAAATTAGTTCATTTACTACATCGTCAAGCTACGATTACTCAGTGAATTCTATTCCTTGGAGGCTGAGCAAGATTAGTTTGAGCTAAACATGGTCACTTAAGAGAATGAAGCTATAAGTTGCCAAACCTAATTAGTTCCTCGAACAAAACAGAGAAGGGTGGAAAAGGACGGAGAGAGTTAGAGAGAAACTTTCTTCTTGAGAGCTAGAAGAGAAAGTTAGAGAAAAGAAAAGGAAACGGGAATAAAATTAAATTGAGCTCTAATTCATCATGTTGGACTTGAGAGTTTAACACTTAGGTGATGTAGAAAACCTTAAATCAGGTGCTTACGTCAAACAAATATCGTGAAGCTACAATTACTCGGTAAAATCTCTAATCTCTTTCTTGTAGGTTAAGCAAGATTAGTTTGTGTTAAATTTGGCCACTTAAGCTAAAAAAACGACAAGTTGCCCAAGCCAATTAGTTCCAAGAACAAAAGGGAGAAGTTGGAGACGGACGGAGAGAGTTGGAGACAAACTTTCTCCTTGAGGTCTAGAAGAGAAAGTCAGAGAACGGAAAGGGAAATAGAATGAAATTTGAAGGGAGTTCAAGCTCAGCATTTTGGACTTGCGAATTGAACACTTAGGTGATTTAGAAAACATTAAATGAGTTGCTTAAGTTAAACTGCTATCGTCAAGCTACAATTACTTGTCCACCAAAAAAAAAAAGGCTACAATTACTCAGTTAATTTTCTTTCTTGGAGGAAGAGCATGGTTAGTTTTAGTTGAACTTGGCCACTTAAGCTAATGAAGCTATTAGTTGCCTAACCTAATTAGTTCCTACAACAAAAGAGTGAATGGTGGAGGAGGACGGAGAGAGTTAGAGAGAAACTTTCTTTTTTGAGAGCTAGAAGAGAAAGCTAGAGAAAAGAAAAGGAAATAGTATTAAAATTAAAGCGAATTGAAATTCAGCATTTTGGACTTGAGAATTGAATACTTAGGTGTGATTTTGAAAACATTAAACGAGTTGCTTAAGTTAAACGAATATCGTTAAGCTACGATTACTCAGTAAATTCTCCTTCTTGGAGGCTAAGCAAGAATAGTTTGTCTTAAACTTGGCCGCTTAAGCTAATGCAACTGTTGGTTGCCTAAGGTAATTAGTTCCTAGAAGAAGAGGGAGAGGACTGGAGAAAGGACGGAGAGAGTTGGGGAGAAACTTTCTTCTTGGGAGCCAGAAGAGAAAGTTAGAGAAAAGAAAGGGAAACAGGATGAAAATTAAAGTGCGCTCCAATTCATCATTTTGGACTTGAGATATATATACACTTAGGTGATTTAGAAGACATTAAGTCATTTGCTTAAGTAAAACTAATATCGTTAAACTACAATTACTCAGTAAATTCTCTTTCTTCGTGGATAGGCATGATTAATTTGAGTTAAACATGGCCACTTAAGCTAAAGAAACTAATAGCTGGATAAGCTAATTAATTCCTAGAACAAAAGAGAGAAGGATGGAGAAGGACGGAGAGAGTTGGAGAGAAACATTCTTATTCATAACTAGAAGAGAAAATTAGAGAGAAGAAAGGAAATAGAATGAAAATTAACCAATTGATCCTTTTGGACTTGAGAATCGAACACTTGGGCGATTTAGAAGGCCTTAAATGATGCGCTCAAGTCCAACTAATATCGTTGAGCTACAATTACTCTGTAAAATCCCTTTCTTGGAGGCTAGGCGAGATCAGTTTGAGTTAAACTTAGCCACTTAAGCTAGTGAAACTATTAGCCCTAGAACAAAAGAGAGAAGTTGGAGAGGGACAGAGAGAGTTAGAGAGAAACTTTCTCCATGAGATCTAGAAGAGAAAGTTAGAGAAAAGAAACGGAAATAGGATGCAAATTAAAGCGAATTCAAATTCACCCTTTTGGACTTGATAATTGAACACTTGGGTGATTTAGAAAACATCAAATGAGTTGCCTACCTAAGTCAAACTGTTATCGTTAAGCTCCAATTTCTCTGTAGATTCTCTTTCTTGGAGGCCAAGGAAGATTAGTTCGAGTTAAACTCGGCCACTTAAGCTAATGAAGCTGTTAGCTGCCTAACCTAATTAGTTCCTAGAACAAAAGAGAGAAGGGTGGGGAACGACGGAGCGAGTTGGAGAGGAACTTTCTTCTTGAGAGCTGGAAGAGAAAGTTAGAGAAAAGAAAAGGAAATAGGTTTAAAATCAAAGCGAATTCAAATTCATGCTTTTGGGCTTGAGAATTGAACACTTTGGTGATTTACAAAACATTAAATTAGTTCATTTACTACATCGTCAAGCTACGATTACTCAGTGAATTCTATTCCTTGGAGGCTGAGCAAGATTAGTTTGAGCTAAACATGGTCACTTAAGAGAATGAAGCTATAAGTTGCCAAACCTAATTAGTTCCTCGAACAAAACAGAGAAGGGTGGAAAAGGACGGAGAGAGTTAGAGAGAAACTTTCTTCTTGAGAGCTAGAAGAGAAAGTTAGAGAAAAGAAAAGGAAACGGGAATAAAATTAAATTGAGCTCTAATTCATCATGTTGGACTTGAGAGTTTAACACTTAGGTGATGTAGAAAACCTTAAATCAGGTGCTTACGTCAAACAAATATCGTGAAGCTACAATTACTCGGTAAAATCTCTAATCTCTTTCTTGTAGGTTAAGCAAGATTAGTTTGTGTTAAATTTGGCCACTTAAGCTAAAAAAACGACAAGTTGCCCAAGCCAATTAGTTCCAAGAACAAAAGGGAGAAGTTGGAGACGGACGGAGAGAGTTGGAGACAAACTTTCTCCTTGAGGTCTAGAAGAGAAAGTCAGAGAACGGAAAGGGAAATAGAATGAAATTTGAAGGGAGTTCAAGCTCAGCATTTTGGACTTGCGAATTGAACACTTAGGTGATTTAGAAAACATTAAATGAGTTGCTTAAGTTAAACTGCTATCGTCAAGCTACAATTACTTGTCCACCAAAAAAAAAAAGGCTACAATTACTCAGTTAATTTTCTTTCTTGGAGGAAGAGCATGGTTAGTTTTAGTTGAACTTGGCCACTTAAGCTAATGAAGCTATTAGTTGCCTAACCTAATTAGTTCCTACAACAAAAGAGTGAATGGTGGAGGAGGACGGAGAGAGTTAGAGAGAAACTTTCTTTTTTGAGAGCTAGAAGAGAAAGCTAGAGAAAAGAAAAGGAAATAGTATTAAAATTAAAGCGAATTGAAATTCAGCATTTTGGACTTGAGAATTGAATACTTAGGTGTGATTTTGAAAACATTAAACGAGTTGCTTAAGTTAAACGAATATCGTTAAGCTACGATTACTCAGTAAATTCTCCTTCTTGGAGGCTAAGCAAGAATAGTTTGTCTTAAACTTGGCCGCTTAAGCTAATGCAACTGTTGGTTGCCTAAGGTAATTAGTTCCTAGAAGAAGAGGGAGAGGACTGGAGAAAGGACGGAGAGAGTTGGGGAGAAACTTTCTTCTTGGGAGCCAGAAGAGAAAGTTAGAGAAAAGAAAGGGAAACAGGATGAAAATTAAAGTGCGCTCCAATTCATCATTTTGGACTTGAGATATATATACACTTAGGTGATTTAGAAGACATTAAGTCATTTGCTTAAGTAAAACTAATATCGTTAAACTACAATTACTCAGTAAATTCTCTTTCTTCGTGGATAGGCATGATTAATTTGAGTTAAACATGGCCACTTAAGCTAAAGAAACTAATAGCTGGATAAGCTAATTAATTCCTAGAACAAAAGAGAGAAGGATGGAGAAGGACGGAGAGAGTTGGAGAGAAACATTCTTATTCATAACTAGAAGAGAAAATTAGAGAGAAGAAAGGAAATAGAATGAAAATTAACCAATTGATCCTTTTGGACTTGAGAATCGAACACTTGGGCGATTTAGAAGGCCTTAAATGATGCGCTCAAGTCCAACTAATATCGTTGAGCTACAATTACTCTGTAAAATCCCTTTCTTGGAGGCTAGGCGAGATCAGTTTGAGTTAAACTTAGCCACTTAAGCTAGTGAAACTATTAGCCCTAGAACAAAAGAGAGAAGTTGGAGAGGGACAGAGAGAGTTAGAGAGAAACTTTCTCCATGAGATCTAGAAGAGAAAGTTAGAGAAAAGAAACGGAAATAGGATGCAAATTAAAGCGAATTCAAATTCACCCTTTTGGACTTGATAATTGAACACTTGGGTGATTTAGAAAACATCAAATGAGTTGCCTACCTAAGTCAAACTGTTATCGTTAAGCTCCAATTTCTCTGTAGATTCTCTTTCTTGGAGGCCAAGGAAGATTAGTTCGAGTTAAACTCGGCCACTTAAGCTAATGAAGCTGTTAGCTGCCTAACCTAATTAGTTCCTAGAACAAAAGAGAGAAGGGTGGGGAACGACGGAGCGAGTTGGAGAGGAACTTTCTTCTTGAGAGCTGGAAGAGAAAGTTAGAGAAAAGAAAAGGAAATAGGTTTAAAATCAAAGCGAATTCAAATTCATGCTTTTGGGCTTGAGAATTGAACACTTTGGTGATTTACAAAACATTAAATTAGTTCATTTACTACATCGTCAAGCTACGATTACTCAGTGAATTCTATTCCTTGGAGGCTGAGCAAGATTAGTTTGAGCTAAACATGGTCACTTAAGAGAATGAAGCTATAAGTTGCCAAACCTAATTAGTTCCTCGAACAAAACAGAGAAGGGTGGAAAAGGACGGAGAGAGTTAGAGAGAAACTTTCTTCTTGAGAGCTAGAAGAGAAAGTTAGAGAAAAGAAAAGGAAACGGGAATAAAATTAAATTGAGCTCTAATTCATCATGTTGGACTTGAGAGTTTAACACTTAGGTGATGTAGAAAACCTTAAATCAGGTGCTTACGTCAAACAAATATCGTGAAGCTACAATTACTCGGTAAAATCTCTAATCTCTTTCTTGTAGGTTAAGCAAGATTAGTTTGTGTTAAATTTGGCCACTTAAGCTAAAAAAACGACAAGTTGCCCAAGCCAATTAGTTCCAAGAACAAAAGGGAGAAGTTGGAGACGGACGGAGAGAGTTGGAGACAAACTTTCTCCTTGAGGTCTAGAAGAGAAAGTCAGAGAACGGAAAGGGAAATAGAATGAAATTTGAAGGGAGTTCAAGCTCAGCATTTTGGACTTGCGAATTGAACACTTAGGTGATTTAGAAAACATTAAATGAGTTGCTTAAGTTAAACTGCTATCGTCAAGCTACAATTACTTGTCCACCAAAAAAAAAAAGGCTACAATTACTCAGTTAATTTTCTTTCTTGGAGGAAGAGCATGGTTAGTTTTAGTTGAACTTGGCCACTTAAGCTAATGAAGCTATTAGTTGCCTAACCTAATTAGTTCCTACAACAAAAGAGTGAATGGTGGAGGAGGACGGAGAGAGTTAGAGAGAAACTTTCTTTTTTGAGAGCTAGAAGAGAAAGCTAGAGAAAAGAAAAGGAAATAGTATTAAAATTAAAGCGAATTGAAATTCAGCATTTTGGACTTGAGAATTGAATACTTAGGTGTGATTTTGAAAACATTAAACGAGTTGCTTAAGTTAAACGAATATCGTTAAGCTACGATTACTCAGTAAATTCTCCTTCTTGGAGGCTAAGCAAGAATAGTTTGTCTTAAACTTGGCCGCTTAAGCTAATGCAACTGTTGGTTGCCTAAGGTAATTAGTTCCTAGAAGAAGAGGGAGAGGACTGGAGAAAGGACGGAGAGAGTTGGGGAGAAACTTTCTTCTTGGGAGCCAGAAGAGAAAGTTAGAGAAAAGAAAGGGAAACAGGATGAAAATTAAAGTGCGCTCCAATTCATCATTTTGGACTTGAGATATATATACACTTAGGTGATTTAGAAGACATTAAGTCATTTGCTTAAGTAAAACTAATATCGTTAAACTACAATTACTCAGTAAATTCTCTTTCTTCGTGGATAGGCATGATTAATTTGAGTTAAACATGGCCACTTAAGCTAAAGAAACTAATAGCTGGATAAGCTAATTAATTCCTAGAACAAAAGAGAGAAGGATGGAGAAGGACGGAGAGAGTTGGAGAGAAACATTCTTATTCATAACTAGAAGAGAAAATTAGAGAGAAGAAAGGAAATAGAATGAAAATTAACCAATTGATCCTTTTGGACTTGAGAATCGAACACTTGGGCGATTTAGAAGGCCTTAAATGATGCGCTCAAGTCCAACTAATATCGTTGAGCTACAATTACTCTGTAAAATCCCTTTCTTGGAGGCTAGGCGAGATCAGTTTGAGTTAAACTTAGCCACTTAAGCTAGTGAAACTATTAGCCCTAGAACAAAAGAGAGAAGTTGGAGAGGGACAGAGAGAGTTAGAGAGAAACTTTCTCCATGAGATCTAGAAGAGAAAGTTAGAGAAAAGAAACGGAAATAGGATGCAAATTAAAGCGAATTCAAATTCACCCTTTTGGACTTGATAACTGAACACTTGGGTGATTTAGAAAACATCAAATGAGTTGCCTACCTAAGTCAAACTGTTATCGTTAAGCTCCAATTTCTCTGTAGATTCTCTTTCTTGGAGGCCAAGGAAGATTAGTTCGAGTTAAACTCGGCCACTTAAGCTAATGAAGCTGTTAGCTGCCTAACCTAATTAGTTCCTAGAACAAAAGAGAGAAGGGTGGGGAACGACGGAGCGAGTTGGAGAGGAACTTTCTTCTTGAGAGCTGGAAGAGAAAGTTAGAGAAAAGAAAAGGAAATAGGTTTAAAATCAAAGCGAATTCAAATTCATGCTTTTGGGCTTGAGAATTGAACACTTTGGTGATTTACAAAACATTAAATTAGTTCATTTACTACATCGTCAAGCTACGATTACTCAGTGAATTCTATTCCTTGGAGGCTGAGCAAGATTAGTTTGAGCTAAACATGGTCACTTAAGAGAATGAAGCTATAAGTTGCCAAACCTAATTAGTTCCTCGAACAAAACAGAGAAGGGTGGAAAAGGACGGAGAGAGTTAGAGAGAAACTTTCTTCTTGAGAGCTAGAAGAGAAAGTTAGAGAAAAGAAAAGGAAACGGGAATAAAATTAAATTGAGCTCTAATTCATCATGTTGGACTTGAGAGTTTAACACTTAGGTGATGTAGAAAACCTTAAATCAGGTGCTTACGTCAAACAAATATCGTGAAGCTACAATTACTCGGTAAAATCTCTAATCTCTTTCTTGTAGGTTAAGCAAGATTAGTTTGTGTTAAATTTGGCCACTTAAGCTAAAAAAACGACAAGTTGCCCAAGCCAATTAGTTCCAAGAACAAAAGGGAGAAGTTGGAGACGGACGGAGAGAGTTGGAGACAAACTTTCTCCTTGAGGTCTAGAAGAGAAAGTCAGAGAACGGAAAGGGAAATAGAATGAAATTTGAAGGGAGTTCAAGCTCAGCATTTTGGACTTGCGAATTGAACACTTAGGTGATTTAGAAAACATTAAATGAGTTGCTTAAGTTAAACTGCTATCGTCAAGCTACAATTACTTGTCCACCAAAAAAAAAAAGGCTACAATTACTCAGTTAATTTTCTTTCTTGGAGGAAGAGCATGGTTAGTTTTAGTTGAACTTGGCCACTTAAGCTAATGAAGCTATTAGTTGCCTAACCTAATTAGTTCCTACAACAAAAGAGTGAATGGTGGAGGAGGACGGAGAGAGTTAGAGAGAAACTTTCTTTTTTGAGAGCTAGAAGAGAAAGCTAGAGAAAAGAAAAGGAAATAGTATTAAAATTAAAGCGAATTGAAATTCAGCATTTTGGACTTGAGAATTGAATACTTAGGTGTGATTTTGAAAACATTAAACGAGTTGCTTAAGTTAAACGAATATCGTTAAGCTACGATTACTCAGTAAATTCTCCTTCTTGGAGGCTAAGCAAGAATAGTTTGTCTTAAACTTGGCCGCTTAAGCTAATGCAACTGTTGGTTGCCTAAGGTAATTAGTTCCTAGAAGAAGAGGGAGAGGACTGGAGAAAGGACGGAGAGAGTTGGGGAGAAACTTTCTTCTTGGGAGCCAGAAGAGAAAGTTAGAGAAAAGAAAGGGAAACAGGATGAAAATTAAAGTGCGCTCCAATTCATCATTTTGGACTTGAGATATATATACACTTAGGTGATTTAGAAGACATTAAGTCATTTGCTTAAGTAAAACTAATATCGTTAAACTACAATTACTCAGTAAATTCTCTTTCTTCGTGGATAGGCATGATTAATTTGAGTTAAACATGGCCACTTAAGCTAAAGAAACTAATAGCTGGATAAGCTAATTAATTCCTAGAACAAAAGAGAGAAGGATGGAGAAGGACGGAGAGAGTTGGAGAGAAACATTCTTATTCATAACTAGAAGAGAAAATTAGAGAGAAGAAAGGAAATAGAATGAAAATTAACCAATTGATCCTTTTGGACTTGAGAATCGAACACTTGGGCGATTTAGAAGGCCTTAAATGATGCGCTCAAGTCCAACTAATATCGTTGAGCTACAATTACTCTGTAAAATCCCTTTCTTGGAGGCTAGGCGAGATCAGTTTGAGTTAAACTTAGCCACTTAAGCTAGTGAAACTATTAGCCCTAGAACAAAAGAGAGAAGTTGGAGAGGGACAGAGAGAGTTAGAGAGAAACTTTCTCCATGAGATCTAGAAGAGAAAGTTAGAGAAAAGAAACGGAAATAGGATGCAAATTAAAGCGAATTCAAATTCACCCTTTTGGACTTGATAACTGAACACTTGGGTGATTTAGAAAACATCAAATGAGTTGCCTACCTAAGTCAAACTGTTATCGTTAAGCTCCAATTTCTCTGTAGATTCTCTTTCTTGGAGGCCAAGGAAGATTAGTTCGAGTTAAACTCGGCCACTTAAGCTAATGAAGCTGTTAGCTGCCTAACCTAATTAGTTCCTAGAACAAAAGAGAGAAGGGTGGGGAACGACGGAGCGAGTTGGAGAGGAACTTTCTTCTTGAGAGCTGGAAGAGAAAGTTAGAGAAAAGAAAAGGAAATAGGTTTAAAATCAAAGCGAATTCAAATTCATGCTTTTGGGCTTGAGAATTGAACACTTTGGTGATTTACAAAACATTAAATTAGTTCATTTACTACATCGTCAAGCTACGATTACTCAGTGAATTCTATTCCTTGGAGGCTGAGCAAGATTAGTTTGAGCTAAACATGGTCACTTAAGAGAATGAAGCTATAAGTTGCCAAACCTAATTAGTTCCTCGAACAAAACAGAGAAGGGTGGAAAAGGACGGAGAGAGTTAGAGAGAAACTTTCTTCTTGAGAGCTAGAAGAGAAAGTTAGAGAAAAGAAAAGGAAACGGGAATAAAATTAAATTGAGCTCTAATTCATCATGTTGGACTTGAGAGTTTAACACTTAGGTGATGTAGAAAACCTTAAATCAGGTGCTTACGTCAAACAAATATCGTGAAGCTACAATTACTCGGTAAAATCTCTAATCTCTTTCTTGTAGGTTAAGCAAGATTAGTTTGTGTTAAATTTGGCCACTTAAGCTAAAAAAACGACAAGTTGCCCAAGCCAATTAGTTCCAAGAACAAAAGGGAGAAGTTGGAGACGGACGGAGAGAGTTGGAGACAAACTTTCTCCTTGAGGTCTAGAAGAGAAAGTCAGAGAACGGAAAGGGAAATAGAATGAAATTTGAAGGGAGTTCAAGCTCAGCATTTTGGACTTGCGAATTGAACACTTAGGTGATTTAGAAAACATTAAATGAGTTGCTTAAGTTAAACTGCTATCGTCAAGCTACAATTACTTGTCCACCAAAAAAAAAAAGGCTACAATTACTCAGTTAATTTTCTTTCTTGGAGGAAGAGCATGGTTAGTTTTAGTTGAACTTGGCCACTTAAGCTAATGAAGCTATTAGTTGCCTAACCTAATTAGTTCCTACAACAAAAGAGTGAATGGTGGAGGAGGACGGAGAGAGTTAGAGAGAAACTTTCTTTTTTGAGAGCTAGAAGAGAAAGCTAGAGAAAAGAAAAGGAAATAGTATTAAAATTAAAGCGAATTGAAATTCAGCATTTTGGACTTGAGAATTGAATACTTAGGTGTGATTTTGAAAACATTAAACGAGTTGCTTAAGTTAAACGAATATCGTTAAGCTACGATTACTCAGTAAATTCTCCTTCTTGGAGGCTAAGCAAGAATAGTTTGTCTTAAACTTGGCCGCTTAAGCTAATGCAACTGTTGGTTGCCTAAGGTAATTAGTTCCTAGAAGAAGAGGGAGAGGACTGGAGAAAGGACGGAGAGAGTTGGGGAGAAACTTTCTTCTTGGGAGCCAGAAGAGAAAGTTAGAGAAAAGAAAGGGAAACAGGATGAAAATTAAAGTGCGCTCCAATTCATCATTTTGGACTTGAGATATATATACACTTAGGTGATTTAGAAGACATTAAGTCATTTGCTTAAGTAAAACTAATATCGTTAAACTACAATTACTCAGTAAATTCTCTTTCTTCGTGGATAGGCATGATTAATTTGAGTTAAACATGGCCACTTAAGCTAAAGAAACTAATAGCTGGATAAGCTAATTAATTCCTAGAACAAAAGAGAGAAGGATGGAGAAGGACGGAGAGAGTTGGAGAGAAACATTCTTATTCATAACTAGAAGAGAAAATTAGAGAGAAGAAAGGAAATAGAATGAAAATTAACCAATTGATCCTTTTGGACTTGAGAATCGAACACTTGGGCGATTTAGAAGGCCTTAAATGATGCGCTCAAGTCCAACTAATATCGTTGAGCTACAATTACTCTGTAAAATCCCTTTCTTGGAGGCTAGGCGAGATCAGTTTGAGTTAAACTTAGCCACTTAAGCTAGTGAAACTATTAGCCCTAGAACAAAAGAGAGAAGTTGGAGAGGGACAGAGAGAGTTAGAGAGAAACTTTCTCCATGAGATCTAGAAGAGAAAGTTAGAGAAAAGAAACGGAAATAGGATGCAAATTAAAGCGAATTCAAATTCACCCTTTTGGACTTGATAACTGAACACTTGGGTGATTTAGAAAACATCAAATGAGTTGCCTACCTAAGTCAAACTGTTATCGTTAAGCTCCAATTTCTCTGTAGATTCTCTTTCTTGGAGGCCAAGGAAGATTAGTTCGAGTTAAACTCGGCCACTTAAGCTAATGAAGCTGTTAGCTGCCTAACCTAATTAGTTCCTAGAACAAAAGAGAGAAGGGTGGGGAACGACGGAGCGAGTTGGAGAGGAACTTTCTTCTTGAGAGCTGGAAGAGAAAGTTAGAGAAAAGAAAAGGAAATAGGTTTAAAATCAAAGCGAATTCAAATTCATGCTTTTGGGCTTGAGAATTGAACACTTTGGTGATTTACAAAACATTAAATTAGTTCATTTACTACATCGTCAAGCTACGATTACTCAGTGAATTCTATTCCTTGGAGGCTGAGCAAGATTAGTTTGAGCTAAACATGGTCACTTAAGAGAATGAAGCTATAAGTTGCCAAACCTAATTAGTTCCTCGAACAAAACAGAGAAGGGTGGAAAAGGACGGAGAGAGTTAGAGAGAAACTTTCTTCTTGAGAGCTAGAAGAGAAAGTTAGAGAAAAGAAAAGGAAACGGGAATAAAATTAAATTGAGCTCTAATTCATCATGTTGGACTTGAGAGTTTAACACTTAGGTGATGTAGAAAACCTTAAATCAGGTGCTTACGTCAAACAAATATCGTGAAGCTACAATTACTCGGTAAAATCTCTAATCTCTTTCTTGTAGGTTAAGCAAGATTAGTTTGTGTTAAATTTGGCCACTTAAGCTAAAAAAACGACAAGTTGCCCAAGCCAATTAGTTCCAAGAACAAAAGGGAGAAGTTGGAGACGGACGGAGAGAGTTGGAGACAAACTTTCTCCTTGAGGTCTAGAAGAGAAAGTCAGAGAACGGAAAGGGAAATAGAATGAAATTTGAAGGGAGTTCAAGCTCAGCATTTTGGACTTGCGAATTGAACACTTAGGTGATTTAGAAAACATTAAATGAGTTGCTTAAGTTAAACTGCTATCGTCAAGCTACAATTACTTGTCCACCAAAAAAAAAAAGGCTACAATTACTCAGTTAATTTTCTTTCTTGGAGGAAGAGCATGGTTAGTTTTAGTTGAACTTGGCCACTTAAGCTAATGAAGCTATTACTTGCCTAACCTAATTAGTTCCTACAACAAAAGAGTGAATGGTGGAGGAGGACGGAGAGAGTTAGAGAGAAACTTTCTTTTTTGAGAGCTAGAAGAGAAAGCTAGAGAAAAGAAAAGGAAATAGTATTAAAATTAAAGCGAATTGAAATTCAGCATTTTGGACTTGAGAATTGAATACTTAGGTGTGATTTTGAAAACATTAAACGAGTTGGTTAAGTTAAACGAATATCGTTAAGCTACGATTACTCAGTAAATTCTCCTTCTTGGAGGCTAAGCAAGAATAGTTTGTCTTAAACTTGGCCGCTTAAGCTAATGCAACTGTTGGTTGCCTAAGGTAATTAGTTCCTAGAAGAAGAGGGAGAGGACTGGAGAAAGGACGGAGAGAGTTGGGGAGAAACTTTCTTCTTGGGAGCCAGAAGAGAAAGTTAGAGAAAAGAAAGGGAAACAGGATGAAAATTAAAGTGCGCTCCAATTCATCATTTTGGACTTGAGATATATATACACTTAGGTGATTTAGAAGACATTAAGTCATTTGCTTAAGTAAAACTAATATCGTTAAACTACAATTACTCAGTAAATTCTCTTTCTTCGTGGATAGGCATGATTAATTTGAGTTAAACATGGCCACTTAAGCTAAAGAAACTAATAGCTGGATAAGCTAATTAATTCCTAGAACAAAAGAGAGAAGGATGGAGAAGGACGGAGAGAGTTGGAGAGAAACATTCTTATTCATAACTAGAAGAGAAAATTAGAGAGAAGAAAGGAAATAGAATGAAAATTAACCAATTGATCCTTTTGGACTTGAGAATCGAACACTTAGGCGATTTAGAAGGCCTTAAATGATGCGCTCAAGTCCAACTAATATCGTTGAGCTACAATTACTCTGTAAAATCCCTTTCTTGGAGGCTAGGCGAGATCAGTTTGAGTTAAACTTAGCCACTTAAGCTAGTGAAACTATTAGCCCTAGAACAAAAGAGAGAAGTTGGAGAGGGACAGAGAGAGTTAGAGAGAAACTTTCTCCATGAGATCTAGAAGAGAAAGTTAGAGAAAAGAAACGGAAATAGGATGCAAATTAAAGCGAATTCAAATTCACCCTTTTGGACTTGATAATTGAACACTTGGGTGATTTAGAAAACATCAAATGAGTTGCCTACCTAAGTCAAACTGTTATCGTTAAGCTCCAATTTCTCTGTAGATTCTCTTTCTTGGAGGCCAAGGAAGATTAGTTCGAGTTAAACTCGGCCACTTAAGCTAATGAAGCTGTTAGCTGCCTAACCTAATTAGTTCCTAGAACAAAAGAGAGAAGGGTGGGGAACGACGGAGCGAGTTGGAGAGGAACTTTCTTCTTGAGAGCTGGAAGAGAAAGTTAGAGAAAAGAAAAGGAAATAGGTTTAAAATCAAAGCGAATTCAAATTCATGCTTTTGGGCTTGAGAATTGAACACTTTGGTGATTTACAAAACATTAAATTAGTTCATTTACTACATCGTCAAGCTACGATTACTCAGTGAATTCTATTCCTTGGAGGCTGAGCAAGATTAGTTTGAGCTAAACATGGTCACTTAAGAGAATGAAGCTATAAGTTGCCAAACCTAATTAGTTCCTCGAACAAAACAGAGAAGGGTGGAAAAGGACGGAGAGAGTTAGAGAGAAACTTTCTTCTTGAGAGCTAGAAGAGAAAGTTAGAGAAAAGAAAAGGAAACGGGAATAAAATTAAATTGAGCTCTAATTCATCATGTTGGACTTGAGAGTTTAACACTTAGGTGATGTAGAAAACCTTAAATCAGGTGCTTACGTCAAACAAATATCGTGAAGCTACAATTACTCGGTAAAATCTCTAATCTCTTTCTTGTAGGTTAAGCAAGATTAGTTTGTGTTAAATTTGGCCACTTAAGCTAAAAAAACGACAAGTTGCCCAAGCCAATTAGTTCCAAGAACAAAAGGGAGAAGTTGGAGACGGACGGAGAGAGTTGGAGACAAACTTTCTCCTTGAGGTCTAGAAGAGAAAGTCAGAGAACGAAAAGGGAAATAGAATGAAATTTGAAGGGAGTTCAAGCTCAGCATTTTGGACTTGCGAATTGAACACTTAGGTGATTTAGAAAACATTAAATGAGTTGCTTAAGTTAAACTGCTATCGTCAAGCTACAATTACTTGTCCACCAAAAAAAAAAAGGCTACAATTACTCAGTTAATTTTCTTTCTTGGAGGAAGAGCATGGTTAGTTTTAGTTGAACTTGGCCACTTAAGCTAATGAAGCTATTACTTGCCTAACCTAATTAGTTCCTACAACAAAAGAGTGAATGGTGGAGGAGGACGGAGAGAGTTAGAGAGAAACTTTCTTTTTTGAGAGCTAGAAGAGAAAGCTAGAGAAAAGAAAAGGAAATAGTATTAAAATTAAAGCGAATTGAAATTCAGCATTTTGGACTTGAGAATTGAATACTTAGGTGTGATTTTGAAAACATTAAACGAGTTGCTTAAGTTAAACGAATATCGTTAAGCTACGATTACTCAGTAAATTCTCCTTCTTGGAGGCTAAGCAAGAATAGTTTGTCTTAAACTTGGCCGCTTAAGCTAATGCAACTGTTGGTTGCCTAAGGTAATTAGTTCCTAGAAGAAGAGGGAGAGGACTGGAGAAAGGACGGAGAGAGTTGGGGAGAAACTTTCTTCTTGGGAGCCAGAAGAGAAAGTTAGAGAAAAGAAAGGGAAACAGGATGAAAATTAAAGTGCGCTCCAATTCATCATTTTGGACTTGAGATATATATACACTTAGGTGATTTAGAAGACATTAAGTCATTTGCTTAAGTAAAACTAATATCGTTAAACTACAATTACTCAGTAAATTCTCTTTCTTCGTGGATAGGCATGATTAATTTGAGTTAAACATGGCCACTTAAGCTAAAGAAACTAATAGCTGGATAAGCTAATTAATTCCTAGAACAAAAGAGAGAAGGATGGAGAAGGACGGAGAGAGTTGGAGAGAAACATTCTTATTCATAACTAGAAGAGAAAATTAGAGAGAAGAAAGGAAATAGAATGAAAATTAACCAATTGATCCTTTTGGACTTGAGAATCGAACACTTGGGCGATTTAGAAGGCCTTAAATGATGCGCTCAAGTCCAACTAATATCGTTGAGCTACAATTACTCTGTAAAATCCCTTTCTTGGAGGCTAGGCGAGATCAGTTTGAGTTAAACTTAGCCACTTAAGCTAGTGAAACTATTAGCCCTAGAACAAAAGAGAGAAGTTGGAGAGGGACAGAGAGAGTTAGAGAGAAACTTTCTCCATGAGATCTAGAAGAGAAAGTTAGAGAAAAGAAACGGAAATAGGATGCAAATTAAAGCGAATTCAAATTCACCCTTTTGGACTTGATAATTGAACACTTGGGTGATTTAGAAAACATCAAATGAGTTGCCTACCTAAGTCAAACTGTTATCGTTAAGCTCCAATTTCTCTGTAGATTCTCTTTCTTGGAGGCCAAGGAAGATTAGTTCGAGTTAAACTCGGCCACTTAAGCTAATGAAGCTGTTAGCTGCCTAACCTAATTAGTTCCTAGAACAAAAGAGAGAAGGGTGGGGAACGACGGAGCGAGTTGGAGAGGAACTTTCTTCTTGAGAGCTGGAAGAGAAAGTTAGAGAAAAGAAAAGGAAATAGGTTTAAAATCAAAGCGAATTCAAATTCATGCTTTTGGGCTTGAGAATTGAACACTTTGGTGATTTACAAAACATTAAATTAGTTCATTTACTACATCGTCAAGCTACGATTACTCAGTGAATTCTATTCCTTGGAGGCTGAGCAAGATTAGTTTGAGCTAAACATGGTCACTTAAGAGAATGAAGCTATAAGTTGCCAAACCTAATTAGTTCCTCGAACAAAACAGAGAAGGGTGGAAAAGGACGGAGAGAGTTAGAGAGAAACTTTCTTCTTGAGAGCTAGAAGAGAAAGTTAGAGAAAAGAAAAGGAAACGGGAATAAAATTAAATTGAGCTCTAATTCATCATGTTGGACTTGAGAGTTTAACACTTAGGTGATGTAGAAAACCTTAAATCAGGTGCTTACGTCAAACAAATATCGTGAAGCTACAATTACTCGGTAAAATCTCTAATCTCTTTCTTGTAGGTTAAGCAAGATTAGTTTGTGTTAAATTTGGCCACTTAAGCTAAAAAAACGACAAGTTGCCCAAGCCAATTAGTTCCAAGAACAAAAGGGAGAAGTTGGAGACGGACGGAGAGAGTTGGAGACAAACTTTCTCCTTGAGGTCTAGAAGAGAAAGTCAGAGAACGAAAAGGGAAATAGAATGAAATTTGAAGGGAGTTCAAGCTCAGCATTTTGGACTTGCGAATTGAACACTTAGGTGATTTAGAAAACATTAAATGAGTTGCTTAAGTTAAACTGCTATCGTCAAGCTACAATTACTTGTCCACCAAAAAAAAAAAGGCTACAATTACTCAGTTAATTTTCTTTCTTGGAGGAAGAGCATGGTTAGTTTTAGTTGAACTTGGCCACTTAAGCTAATGAAGCTATTACTTGCCTAACCTAATTAGTTCCTACAACAAAAGAGTGAATGGTGGAGGAGGACGGAGAGAGTTAGAGAGAAACTTTCTTTTTTGAGAGCTAGAAGAGAAAGCTAGAGAAAAGAAAAGGAAATAGTATTAAAATTAAAGCGAATTGAAATTCAGCATTTTGGACTTGAGAATTGAATACTTAGGTGTGATTTTGAAAACATTAAACGAGTTGCTTAAGTTAAACGAATATCGTTAAGCTACGATTACTCAGTAAATTCTCCTTCTTGGAGGCTAAGCAAGAATAGTTTGTCTTAAACTTGGCCGCTTAAGCTAATGCAACTGTTGGTTGCCTAAGGTAATTAGTTCCTAGAAGAAGAGGGAGAGGACTGGAGAAAGGACGGAGAGAGTTGGGGAGAAACTTTCTTCTTGGGAGCCAGAAGAGAAAGTTAGAGAAAAGAAAGGGAAACAGGATGAAAATTAAAGTGCGCTCCAATTCATCATTTTGGACTTGAGATATATATACACTTAGGTGATTTAGAAGACATTAAGTCATTTGCTTAAGTAAAACTAATATCGTTAAACTACAATTACTCAGTAAATTCTCTTTCTTCGTGGATAGGCATGATTAATTTGAGTTAAACATGGCCACTTAAGCTAAAGAAACTAATAGCTGGATAAGCTAATTAATTCCTAGAACAAAAGAGAGAAGGATGGAGAAGGACGGAGAGAGTTGGAGAGAAACATTCTTATTCATAACTAGAAGAGAAAATTAGAGAGAAGAAAGGAAATAGAATGAAAATTAACCAATTGATCCTTTTGGACTTGAGAATCGAACACTTGGGCGATTTAGAAGGCCTTAAATGATGCGCTCAAGTCCAACTAATATCGTTGAGCTACAATTACTCTGTAAAATCCCTTTCTTGGAGGCTAGGCGAGATCAGTTTGAGTTAAACTTAGCCACTTAAGCTAGTGAAACTATTAGCCCTAGAACAAAAGAGAGAAGTTGGAGAGGGACAGAGAGAGTTAGAGAGAAACTTTCTCCATGAGATCTAGAAGAGAAAGTTAGAGAAAAGAAACGGAAATAGGATGCAAATTAAAGCGAATTCAAATTCACCCTTTTGGACTTGATAATTGAACACTTGGGTGATTTAGAAAACATCAAATGAGTTGCCTACCTAAGTCAAACTGTTATCGTTAAGCTCCAATTTCTCTGTAGATTCTCTTTCTTGGAGGCCAAGGAAGATTAGTTCGAGTTAAACTCGGCCACTTAAGCTAATGAAGCTGTTAGCTGCCTAACCTAATTAGTTCCTAGAACAAAAGAGAGAAGGGTGGGGAACGACGGAGCGAGTTGGAGAGGAACTTTCTTCTTGAGAGCTGGAAGAGAAAGTTAGAGAAAAGAAAAGGAAATAGGTTTAAAATCAAAGCGAATTCAAATTCATGCTTTTGGGCTTGAGAATTGAACACTTTGGTGATTTACAAAACATTAAATTAGTTCATTTACTACATCGTCAAGCTACGATTACTCAGTGAATTCTATTCCTTGGAGGCTGAGCAAGATTAGTTTGAGCTAAACATGGTCACTTAAGAGAATGAAGCTATAAGTTGCCAAACCTAATTAGTTCCTCGAACAAAACAGAGAAGGGTGGAAAAGGACGGAGAGAGTTAGAGAGAAACTTTCTTCTTGAGAGCTAGAAGAGAAAGTTAGAGAAAAGAAAAGGACTGGAGGTCTCATGGAGGTCCGACGTGTCAGTCTCACTCCGGCTATTTTTATGGCCGGTTTGGGGTCCTGGCCAAAGCTTGGTGGTAAGCTCAGGTGCCCTGTGGGTGCTCATGTCATTGCATCATGTTCTGGTTGGGTTACCACCTATGAGGTCGTCTATGGTTCGGCTCGGTGGGATGGCTCACAGTTCAGCAAGGCTGAGTTCTTTTTGGTTCACTGCTTGTCGTCCGCGGTTTTGGGTCGCCGGAGGTGTTGGTGCTTCCATGTCCGTGGGTTTTTGTGCCTCTGGTCTTTGCCTCTCTAAGAGAGAGAATGATCATCTTTATGGGTGCTCTGGGTTCATGTTCCTGGGTGCTCTGGGTTTCATGGTTCAATCTTAGTGCTGGGTTCATGGTGGCTAACGTTGGTCTTGCAGGTTAGCAATAGTCATCATGGTTTGGCTGGTTAGTTTTGTTTTGTGACGCTACTTCGGGTGGTGTTGCTTGGGGTTTCTATCCCGGCAGTGCTTATGAGGTTTTACGTTCTTTTTTTCTGGTGTGGAGCTGGCTGTGGTTTAGTGGCGCCATTGCTACACCGGCGATGGTTGTATTTTTGTTGGCTAGCGGTGCTGGATTTTTTCTGACGGCAGGTTCTGTTCTAGGTAATCAAGCTTCGCCGGCCATGGACTTCCGACGCTGGTGTATTTTTAATGCATGAGCTATGAAGAAGATGAAGTGGATTTCACGAGTCTTGGGCGCGTGGGATTCATTAACAAAAGTAGCTGGTTGCTTTCATAGGCTATACATCACCTATGAATGATGTGTTTTGACGTATGATGAGTGATGTTGTAAATGTTGCTACGTAGCAGGTTGTACCACGTGAGTGGAAGGTGGGATTTTTTCTTTCTCACGTGGGTTGCTTTTTTGAAATTGTGGTTGCTGGTCATTGTTTTCAAAAACCATGGGCTGGTTTTGTGGCTGACAAATGATGCGAGATATATATATATATATATTATATATACTTGTTATGTAGTGGGTTTCTCGATGGATTCAGTTGGTAGTGGGCCACGGTTTGGTGTGTATATTTATATATTTAGTTGGTAGTGGCCCAGTGAGCCGTTCAATGTGGGTGAAGGGAAATTCAAGCAGTGCCCACGGTTCTGTGGGTTTTTTTGGGGCATGGTTTGCTGATGTTATTAGACCCAATTTATGGGCTAAGGGAATTACGTTCGGCTGTGGATTGTTCTTCTGTTAGTTCGTGGGTTATCTTTTTATGTGGGTTTTTTTTGGCCCCACTTATTGATAATTTGTTTGGTGGGTTTTCTACCACTCCTGTACAATTGTCCATATATCTTTCCCAAGTACCCATCTATTATTTTTTGGATGGTAGAGGGTACTTGGGGATAAAAATGATATATGGACAATTTTTGTTTATTATTGTTATGATGGTGACCCGACTGTTTTGGGTGTGTTTTTTTTTTAATTAGTTATTTTTTATATTTTTTATTAGTTTTCCCCTTTTGGTGGGTTTGTGTTTTCATTGTATTACCTGGGGTATGCCCCTTGTAAACGTGTAAGTTTTTTGTCTTTAATTTATGACTTACCCACCCAAAAAAAAAAAAGAAAAGGAAACGGGAATAAAATTAAATTGAGCTCTAATTCATCATGTTGGACTTGAGAGTTTAACACTTAGGTGATGTAGAAAACCTTAAATCAGGTGCTTACGTCAAACAAATATCGTGAAGCTACAATTACTCGGTAAAATCTCTAATCTCTTTCTTGTAGGTTAAGCAAGATTAGTTTGTGTTAAATTTGGCCACTTAAGCTAAAAAAACGACAAGTTGCCCAAGCCAATTAGTTCCAAGAACAAAAGGGAGAAGTTGGAGACGGACGGAGAGAGTTGGAGACAAACTTTCTCCTTGAGGTCTAGAAGAGAAAGTCAGAGAACGAAAAGGGAAATAGAATGAAATTTGAAGGGAGTTCAAGCTCAGCATTTTGGACTTGCGAATTGAACACTTAGGTGATTTAGAAAACATTAAATGAGTTGCTTAAGTTAAACTGCTATCGTCAAGCTACAATTACTTGTCCACCAAAAAAAAAAAGGCTACAATTACTCAGTTAATTTTCTTTCTTGGAGGAAGAGCATGGTTAGTTTTAGTTGAACTTGGCCACTTAAGCTAATGAAGCTATTACTTGCCTAACCTAATTAGTTCCTACAACAAAAGAGTGAATGGTGGAGGAGGACGGAGAGAGTTAGAGAGAAACTTTCTTTTTTGAGAGCTAGAAGAGAAAGCTAGAGAAAAGAAAAGGAAATAGTATTAAAATTAAAGCGAATTGAAATTCAGCATTTTGGACTTGAGAATTGAATACTTAGGTGTGATTTTGAAAACATTAAACGAGTTGCTTAAGTTAAACGAATATCGTTAAGCTACGATTACTCAGTAAATTCTCCTTCTTGGAGGCTAAGCAAGAATAGTTTGTCTTAAACTTGGCCGCTTAAGCTAATGCAACTGTTGGTTGCCTAAGGTAATTAGTTCCTAGAAGAAGAGGGAGAGGACTGGAGAAAGGACGGAGAGAGTTGGGGAGAAACTTTCTTCTTGGGAGCCAGAAGAGAAAGTTAGAGAAAAGAAAGGGAAACAGGATGAAAATTAAAGTGCGCTCCAATTCATCATTTTGGACTTGAGATATATATACACTTAGGTGATTTAGAAGACATTAAGTCATTTGCTTAAGTAAAACTAATATCGTTAAACTACAATTACTCAGTAAATTCTCTTTCTTCGTGGATAGGCATGATTAATTTGAGTTAAACATGGCCACTTAAGCTAAAGAAACTAATAGCTGGATAAGCTAATTAATTCCTAGAACAAAAGAGAGAAGGATGGAGAAGGACGGAGAGAGTTGGAGAGAAACATTCTTATTCATAACTAGAAGAGAAAATTAGAGAGAAGAAAGGAAATAGAATGAAAATTAACCAATTGATCCTTTTGGACTTGAGAATCGAACACTTGGGCGATTTAGAAGGCCTTAAATGATGCGCTCAAGTCCAACTAATATCGTTGAGCTACAATTACTCTGTAAAATCCCTTTCTTGGAGGCTAGGCGAGATCAGTTTGAGTTAAACTTAGCCACTTAAGCTAGTGAAACTATTAGCCCTAGAACAAAAGAGAGAAGTTGGAGAGGGACAGAGAGAGTTAGAGAGAAACTTTCTCCATGAGATCTAGAAGAGAAAGTTAGAGAAAAGAAACGGAAATAGGATGCAAATTAAAGCGAATTCAAATTCACCCTTTTGGACTTGATAATTGAACACTTGGGTGATTTAGAAAACATCAAATGAGTTGCCTACCTAAGTCAAACTGTTATCGTTAAGCTCCAATTTCTCTATAGATTCTCTTTCTTGGAGGCCAAGGAAGATTAGTTCGAGTTAAACTCGGCCACTTAAGCTAATGAAGCTGTTAGCTGCCTAACCTAATTAGTTCCTAGAACAAAAGAGAGAAGGGTGGGGAACGACGGAGCGAGTTGGAGAGGAACTTTCTTCTTGAGAGCTGGAAGAGAAAGTTAGAGAAAAGAAAAGGAAATAGGTTTAAAATCAAAGCGAATTCAAATTCATGCTTTTGGGCTTGAGAATTGAACACTTTGGTGATTTACAAAACATTAAATTAGTTCATTTACTACATCGTCAAGCTACGATTACTCAGTGAATTCTATTCCTTGGAGGCTGAGCAAGATTAGTTTGAGCTAAACATGGTCACTTAAGAGAATGAAGCTATAAGTTGCCAAACCTAATTAGTTCCTCGAACAAAACAGAGAAGGGTGGAAAAGGACGGAGAGAGTTAGAGAGAAACTTTCTTCTTGAGAGCTAGAAGAGAAAGTTAGAGAAAAGAAAAGGACTGGAGGTCTCATGGAGGTCCGACGTGTCAGTCTCACTCCGGCTATTTTTATGGCCGGTTTGGGGTCCTGGCCAAAGCTTGGTGGTAAGCTCAGGTGCCCTGTGGGTGCTCATGTCATTGCATCATGTTCTGGTTGGGTTACCACCTATGAGGTCGTCTATGGTTCGGCTCGGTGGGATGGCTCACAGTTCAGCAAGGCTGAGTTCTTTTTGGTTCACTGCTTGTCGTCCGCGGTTTTGGGTCGCCGGAGGTGTTGGTGCTTCCATGTCCGTGGGTTTTTGTGCCTCTGGTCTTTGCCTCTCTAAGAGAGAGAATGATCATCTTTATGGGTGCTCTGGGTTCATGTTCCTGGGTGCTCTGGGTTTCATGGTTCAATCTTAGTGCTGGGTTCATGGTGGCTAACGTTGGTCTTGCAGGTTAGCAATAGTCATCATGGTTTGGCTGGTTAGTTTTGTTTTGTGACGCTACTTCGGGTGGTGTTGCTTGGGGTTTCTATCCCGGCAGTGCTTATGAGGTTTTACGTTCTTTTTTTCTGGTGTGGAGCTGGCTGTGGTTTAGTGGCGCCATTGCTACACCGGCGATGGTTGTATTTTTGTTGGCTAGCGGTGCTGGATTTTTTCTGACGGCAGGTTCTGTTCTAGGTAATCAAGCTTCGCCGGCCATGGACTTCCGACGCTGGTGTATTTTTAATGCATGAGCTATGAAGAAGATGAAGTGGATTTCACGAGTCTTGGGCGCGTGGGATTCATTAACAAAAGTAGCTGGTTGCTTTCATAGGCTATACATCACCTATGAATGATGTGTTTTGACGTATGATGAGTGATGTTGTAAATGTTGCTACGTAGCAGGTTGTACCACGTGAGTGGAAGGTGGGATTTTTTCTTTCTCACGTGGGTTGCTTTTTTGAAATTGTGGTTGCTGGTCATTGTTTTCAAAAACCATGGGCTGGTTTTGTGGCTGACAAATGATGCGAGATATATATATATATATATTATATATACTTGTTATGTAGTGGGTTTCTCGATGGATTCAGTTGGTAGTGGGCCACGGTTTGGTGTGTATATTTATATATTTAGTTGGTAGTGGCCCAGTGAGCCGTTCAATGTGGGTGAAGGGAAATTCAAGCAGTGCCCACGGTTCTGTGGGTTTTTTTGGGGCATGGTTTGCTGATGTTATTAGACCCAATTTATGGGCTAAGGGAATTACGTTCGGCTGTGGATTGTTCTTCTGTTAGTTCGTGGGTTATCTTTTTATGTGGGTTTTTTTTGGCCCCACTTATTGATAATTTGTTTGGTGGGTTTTCTACCACTCCTGTACAATTGTCCATATATCTTTCCCAAGTACCCATCTATTATTTTTTGGATGGTAGAGGGTACTTGGGGATAAAAATGATATATGGACAATTTTTGTTTATTATTGTTATGATGGTGACCCGACTGTTTTGGGTGTGTTTTTTTTTTAATTAGTTATTTTTTATATTTTTTATTAGTTTTCCCCTTTTGGTGGGTTTGTGTTTTCATTGTATTACCTGGGGTATGCCCCTTGTAAACGTGTAAGTTTTTTGTCTTTAATTTATGACTTACCCACCCAAAAAAAAAAAAGAAAAGGAAACGGGAATAAAATTAAATTGAGCTCTAATTCATCATGTTGGACTTGAGAGTTTAACACTTAGGTGATGTAGAAAACCTTAAATCAGGTGCTTACGTCAAACAAATATCGTGAAGCTACAATTACTCGGTAAAATCTCTAATCTCTTTCTTGTAGGTTAAGCAAGATTAGTTTGTGTTAAATTTGGCCACTTAAGCTAAAAAAACGACAAGTTGCCCAAGCCAATTAGTTCCAAGAACAAAAGGGAGAAGTTGGAGACGGACGGAGAGAGTTGGAGACAAACTTTCTCCTTGAGGTCTAGAAGAGAAAGTCAGAGAACGAAAAGGGAAATAGAATGAAATTTGAAGGGAGTTCAAGCTCAGCATTTTGGACTTGCGAATTGAACACTTAGGTGATTTAGAAAACATTAAATGAGTTGCTTAAGTTAAACTGCTATCGTCAAGCTACAATTACTTGTCCACCAAAAAAAAAAAGGCTACAATTACTCAGTTAATTTTCTTTCTTGGAGGAAGAGCATGGTTAGTTTTAGTTGAACTTGGCCACTTAAGCTAATGAAGCTATTACTTGCCTAACCTAATTAGTTCCTACAACAAAAGAGTGAATGGTGGAGGAGGACGGAGAGAGTTAGAGAGAAACTTTCTTTTTTGAGAGCTAGAAGAGAAAGCTAGAGAAAAGAAAAGGAAATAGTATTAAAATTAAAGCGAATTGAAATTCAGCATTTTGGACTTGAGAATTGAATACTTAGGTGTGATTTTGAAAACATTAAACGAGTTGCTTAAGTTAAACGAATATCGTTAAGCTACGATTACTCAGTAAATTCTCCTTCTTGGAGGCTAAGCAAGAATAGTTTGTCTTAAACTTGGCCGCTTAAGCTAATGCAACTGTTGGTTGCCTAAGGTAATTAGTTCCTAGAAGAAGAGGGAGAGGACTGGAGAAAGGACGGAGAGAGTTGGGGAGAAACTTTCTTCTTGGGAGCCAGAAGAGAAAGTTAGAGAAAAGAAAGGGAAACAGGATGAAAATTAAAGTGCGCTCCAATTCATCATTTTGGACTTGAGATATATATACACTTAGGTGATTTAGAAGACATTAAGTCATTTGCTTAAGTAAAACTAATATCGTTAAACTACAATTACTCAGTAAATTCTCTTTCTTCGTGGATAGGCATGATTAATTTGAGTTAAACATGGCCACTTAAGCTAAAGAAACTAATAGCTGGATAAGCTAATTAATTCCTAGAACAAAAGAGAGAAGGATGGAGAAGGACGGAGAGAGTTGGAGAGAAACATTCTTATTCATAACTAGAAGAGAAAATTAGAGAGAAGAAAGGAAATAGAATGAAAATTAACCAATTGATCCTTTTGGACTTGAGAATCGAACACTTGGGCGATTTAGAAGGCCTTAAATGATGCGCTCAAGTCCAACTAATATCGTTGAGCTACAATTACTCTGTAAAATCCCTTTCTTGGAGGCTAGGCGAGATCAGTTTGAGTTAAACTTAGCCACTTAAGCTAGTGAAACTATTAGCCCTAGAACAAAAGAGAGAAGTTGGAGAGGGACAGAGAGAGTTAGAGAGAAACTTTCTCCATGAGATCTAGAAGAGAAAGTTAGAGAAAAGAAACGGAAATAGGATGCAAATTAAAGCGAATTCAAATTCACCCTTTTGGACTTGATAATTGAACACTTGGGTGATTTAGAAAACATCAAATGAGTTGCCTACCTAAGTCAAACTGTTATCGTTAAGCTCCAATTTCTCTGTAGATTCTCTTTCTTGGAGGCCAAGGAAGATTAGTTCGAGTTAAACTCGGCCACTTAAGCTAATGAAGCTGTTAGCTGCCTAACCTAATTAGTTCCTAGAACAAAAGAGAGAAGGGTGGGGAACGACGGAGCGAGTTGGAGAGGAACTTTCTTCTTGAGAGCTGGAAGAGAAAGTTAGAGAAAAGAAAAGGAAATAGGTTTAAAATCAAAGCGAATTCAAATTCATGCTTTTGGGCTTGAGAATTGAACACTTTGGTGATTTACAAAACATTAAATTAGTTCATTTACTACATCGTCAAGCTACGATTACTCAGTGAATTCTATTCCTTGGAGGCTGAGCAAGATTAGTTTGAGCTAAACATGGTCACTTAAGAGAATGAAGCTATAAGTTGCCAAACCTAATTAGTTCCTCGAACAAAACAGAGAAGGGTGGAAAAGGACGGAGAGAGTTAGAGAGAAACTTTCTTCTTGAGAGCTAGAAGAGAAAGTTAGAGAAAAGAAAAGGAAACGGGAATAAAATTAAATTGAGCTCTAATTCATCATGTTGGACTTGAGAGTTTAACACTTAGGTGATGTAGAAAACCTTAAATCAGGTGCTTACGTCAAACAAATATCGTGAAGCTACAATTACTCGGTAAAATCTCTAATCTCTTTCTTGTAGGTTAAGCAAGATTAGTTTGTGTTAAATTTGGCCACTTAAGCTAAAAAAATGACAAGTTGCCCAAGCCAATTAGTTCCAAGAACAAAAGGGAGAAGTTGGAGACGGACGGAGAGAGTTGGAGACAAACTTTCTCCTTGAGGTCTAGAAGAGAAAGTCAGAGAACGGAAAGGGAAATAGAATGAAATTTGAAGGGAGTTCAAGCTCAGCATTTTGGACTTGCGAATTGAACACTTAGGTGATTTAGAAAACATTAAATGAGTTGCTTAAGTTAAACTGCTATCGTCAAGCTACAATTACTTGTCCACCAAAAAAAAAAAGGCTACAATTACTCAGTTAATTTTCTTTCTTGGAGGAAGAGCATGGTTAGTTTTAGTTGAACTTGGCCACTTAAGCTAATGAAGCCTAACCTAATTAGTTCCTACAACAAAAGAGTGAATGGTGGAGGAGGACGGAGAGAGTTAGAGAGAAACTTTCTTTTTTGAGAGCTAGAAGAGAAAGCTAGAGAAAAGAAAAGGAAATAGTATTAAAATTAAAGCGAATTGAAATTCAGCATTTTGGACTTGAGAATTGAATACTTAGGTGTGATTTTGAAAACATTAAACGAGTTGGTTAAGTTAAACGAATATCGTTAAGCTACGATTACTCAGTAAATTCTCCTTCTTGGAGGCTAAGCAAGAATAGTTTGTCTTAAACTTGGCCGCTTAAGCTAATGCAACTGTTGGTTGCCTAAGGTAATTAGTTCCTAGAAGAAGAGAGAGAGGACTGGAGAAAGGACGGAGAGAGTTGGGGAGAAACTTTCTTCTTGGGAGCCAGAAGAGAAAGTTAGAGAAAAGAAAGGGAAACAGGATGAAAATTAAAGTGCGCTCCAATTCATCATTTTGGACTTGAGATATATATACACTTAGGTGATTTAGAAGACATTAAGTCATTTGCTTAAGTAAAACTAATATCGTTAAACTACAATTACTCAGTAAATTCTCTTTCTTCGTGGATAGGCATGATTAATTTGAGTTAAACATGGCCACTTAAGCTAAAGAAACTAATAGCTGGATAAGCTAATTAATTCCTAGAACAAAAGAGAGAAGGATGGAGAAGGACGGAGAGAGTTGGAGAGAAACATTCTTATTCATAACTAGAAGAGAAAATTAGAGAGAAGAAAGGAAATAGAATGAAAATTAACCAATTGATCCTTTTGGACTTGAGAATCGAACACTTGGGCGATTTAGAAGGCCTTAAATGATGCGCTCAAGTCCAACTAATATCGTTGAGCTACAATTACTCTGTAAAATCCCTTTCTTGGAGGCTAGGCGAGATCAGTTTGAGTTAAACTTAGCCACTTAAGCTAGTGAAACTATTAGCCCTAGAACAAAAGAGAGAAGTTGGAGACGGACAGAGAGAGTTAGAGAGAAACTTTCTCCATGAGATCTAGAAGAGAAAGTTAGAGAAAAGAAACGGAAATAGGATGCAAATTAAAGCGAATTCAAATTCACCCTTTTGGACTTGATAATTGAACACTTGGGTGATTTAGAAAACATCAAATGAGTTGCCTACCTAAGTCAAACTGTTATCGTTAAGCTCCAATTTCTCTGTAGATTCTCTTTCTTGGAGGCCAAGGAAGATTAGTTCGAGTTAAACTCGGCCACTTAAGCTAATGAAGCTGTTAGCTGCCTAACCTAATTAGTTCCTAGAACAAAAGAGAGAAGGGTGGGGAACGACGGAGCGAGTTGGAGAGGAACTTTCTTCTTGAGAGCTGGAAGAGAAAGTTAGAGAAAAGAAAAGGAAATAGGTTTAAAATCAAAGCGAATTCAAATTCATGCTTTTGGGCTTGAGAATTGAACACTTTGGTGATTTACAAAACATTAAATTAGTTCATTTACTACATCGTCAAGCTACGATTACTCAGTGAATTCTATTCCTTGGAGGCTGAGCAAGATTAGTTTGAGCTAAACATGGTCACTTAAGAGAATGAAGCTATAAGTTGCCAAACCTAATTAGTTCCTCGAACAAAACAGAGAAGGGTGGAAAAGGACGGAGAGAGTTAGAGAGAAACTTTCTTCTTGAGAGCTAGAAGAGAAAGTTAGAGAAAAGAAAAGGAAACGGGAATAAAATTAAATTGAGCTCTAATTCATCATGTTGGACTTGAGAGTTTAACACTTAGGTGATGTAGAAAACCTTAAATCAGGTGCTTACGTCAAACAAATATCGTGAAGCTACAATTACTCGGTAAAATCTCTAATCTCTTTCTTGTAGGTTAAGCAAGATTAGTTTGTGTTAAATTTGGCCACTTAAGCTAAAAAAACGACAAGTTGCCCAAGCCAATTAGTTCCAAGAACAAAAGGGAGAAGTTGGAGACGGACGGAGAGAGTTGGAGACAAACTTTCTCCTTGAGGTCTAGAAGAGAAAGTCAGAGAACGGAAAGGGAAATAGAATGAAATTTGAAGGGAGTTCAAGCTCAGCATTTTGGACTTGCGAATTGAACACTTAGGTGATTTAGAAAACATTAAATGAGTTGCTTAAGTTAAACTGCTATCGTCAAGCTACAATTACTTGTCCACCAAAAAAAAAAAGGCTACAATTACTCAGTTAATTTTCTTTCTTGGAGGAAGAGCATGGTTAGTTTTAGTTGAACTTGGCCACTTAAGCTAATGAAGCTATTACTTGCCTAACCTAATTAGTTCCTACAACAAAAGAGTGAATGGTGGAGGAGGACGGAGAGAGTTAGAGAGAAACTTTCTTTTTTGAGAGCTAGAAGAGAAAGCTAGAGAAAAGAAAAGGAAATAGTATTAAAATTAAAGCGAATTGAAATTCAGCATTTTGGACTTGAGAATTGAATACTTAGGTGTGATTTTGAAAACATTAAACGAGTTGGTTAAGTTAAACGAATATCGTTAAGCTACGATTACTCAGTAAATTCTCCTTCTTGGAGGCTAAGCAAGAATAGTTTGTCTTAAACTTGGCCGCTTAAGCTAATGCAACTGTTGGTTGCCTAAGGTAATTAGTTCCTAGAAGAAGAGGGAGAGGACTGGAGAAAGGACGGAGAGAGTTGGGGAGAAACTTTCTTCTTGGGAGCCAGAAGAGAAAGTTAGAGAAAAGAAAGGGAAACAGGATGAAAATTAAAGTGCGCTCCAATTCATCATTTTGGACTTGAGATATATATACACTTAGGTGATTTAGAAGACATTAAGTCATTTGCTTAAGTAAAACTAATATCGTTAAACTACAATTACTCAGTAAATTCTCTTTCTTCGTGGATAGGCATGATTAATTTGAGTTAAACATGGCCACTTAAGCTAAAGAAACTAATAGCTGGATAAGCTAATTAATTCCTAGAACAAAAGAGAGAAGGATGGAGAAGGACGGAGAGAGTTGGAGAGAAACATTCTTATTCATAACTAGAAGAGAAAATTAGAGAGAAGAAAGGAAATAGAATGAAAATTAACCAATTGATCCTTTTGGACTTGAGAATCGAACACTTGGGCGATTTAGAAGGCCTTAAATGATGCGCTCAAGTCCAACTAATATCGTTGAGCTACAATTACTCTGTAAAATCCCTTTCTTGGAGGCTAGGCGAGATCAGTTTGAGTTAAACTTAGCCACTTAAGCTAGTGAAACTATTAGCCCTAGAACAAAAGAGAGAAGTTGGAGACGGACAGAGAGAGTTAGAGAGAAACTTTCTCCATGAGATCTAGAAGAGAAAGTTAGAGAAAAGAAACGGAAATAGGATGCAAATTAAAGCGAATTCAAATTCACCCTTTTGGACTTGATAATTGAACACTTGGGTGATTTAGAAAACATCAAATGAGTTGCCTACCTAAGTCAAACTGTTATCGTTAAGCTCCAATTTCTCTGTAGATTCTCTTTCTTGGAGGCCAAGGAAGATTAGTTCGAGTTAAACTCGGCCACTTAAGCTAATGAAGCTGTTAGCTGCCTAACCTAATTAGTTCCTAGAACAAAAGAGAGAAGGGTGGGGAACGACGGAGCGAGTTGGAGAGGAACTTTCTTCTTGAGAGCTGGAAGAGAAAGTTAGAGAAAAGAAAAGGAAATAGGTTTAAAATCAAAGCGAATTCAAATTCATGCTTTTGGGCTTGAGAATTGAACACTTTGGTGATTTACAAAACATTAAATTAGTTCATTTACTACATCGTCAAGCTACGATTACTCAGTGAATTCTATTCCTTGGAGGCTGAGCAAGATTAGTTTGAGCTAAACATGGTCACTTAAGAGAATGAAGCTATAAGTTGCCAAACCTAATTAGTTCCTCGAACAAAACAGAGAAGGGTGGAAAAGGACGGAGAGAGTTAGAGAGAAACTTTCTTCTTGAGAGCTAGAAGAGAAAGTTAGAGAAAAGAAAAGGAAACGGGAATAAAATTAAATTGAGCTCTAATTCATCATGTTGGACTTGAGAGTTTAACACTTAGGTGATGTAGAAAACCTTAAATCAGGTGCTTACGTCAAACAAATATCGTGAAGCTACAATTACTCGGTAAAATCTCTAATCTCTTTCTTGTAGGTTAAGCAAGATTAGTTTGTGTTAAATTTGGCCACTTAAGCTAAAAAAACGACAAGTTGCCCAAGCCAATTAGTTCCAAGAACAAAAGGGAGAAGTTGGAGACGGACGGAGAGAGTTGGAGACAAACTTTCTCCTTGAGGTCTAGAAGAGAAAGTCAGAGAACGGAAAGGGAAATAGAATGAAATTTGAAGGGAGTTCAAGCTCAGCATTTTGGACTTGCGAATTGAACACTTAGGTGATTTAGAAAACATTAAATGAGTTGCTTAAGTTAAACTGCTATCGTCAAGCTACAATTACTTGTCCACCAAAAAAAAAAAGGCTACAATTACTCAGTTAATTTTCTTTCTTGGAGGAAGAGCATGGTTAGTTTTAGTTGAACTTGGCCACTTAAGCTAATGAAGCTATTACTTGCCTAACCTAATTAGTTCCTACAACAAAAGAGTGAATGGTGGAGGAGGACGGAGAGAGTTAGAGAGAAACTTTCTTTTTTGAGAGCTAGAAGAGAAAGCTAGAGAAAAGAAAAGGAAATAGTATTAAAATTAAAGCGAATTGAAATTCAGCATTTTGGACTTGAGAATTGAATACTTAGGTGTGATTTTGAAAACATTAAACGAGTTGGTTAAGTTAAACGAATATCGTTAAGCTACGATTACTCAGTAAATTCTCCTTCTTGGAGGCTAAGCAAGAATAGTTTGTCTTAAACTTGGCCGCTTAAGCTAATGCAACTGTTGGTTGCCTAAGGTAATTAGTTCCTAGAAGAAGAGGGAGAGGACTGGAGAAAGGACGGAGAGAGTTGGGGAGAAACTTTCTTCTTGGGAGCCAGAAGAGAAAGTTAGAGAAAAGAAAGGGAAACAGGATGAAAATTAAAGTGCGCTCCAATTCATCATTTTGGACTTGAGATATATATACACTTAGGTGATTTAGAAGACATTAAGTCATTTGCTTAAGTAAAACTAATATCGTTAAACTACAATTACTCAGTAAATTCTCTTTCTTCGTGGATAGGCATGATTAATTTGAGTTAAACATGGCCACTTAAGCTAAAGAAACTAATAGCTGGATAAGCTAATTAATTCCTAGAACAAAAGAGAGAAGGATGGAGAAGGACGGAGAGAGTTGGAGAGAAACATTCTTATTCATAACTAGAAGAGAAAATTAGAGAGAAGAAAGGAAATAGAATGAAAATTAACCAATTGATCCTTTTGGACTTGAGAATCGAACACTTGGGCGATTTAGAAGGCCTTAAATGATGCGCTCAAGTCCAACTAATATCGTTGAGCTACAATTACTCTGTAAAATCCCTTTCTTGGAGGCTAGGCGAGATCAGTTTGAGTTAAACTTAGCCACTTAAGCTAGTGAAACTATTAGCCCTAGAACAAAAGAGAGAAGTTGGAGACGGACAGAGAGAGTTAGAGAGAAACTTTCTCCATGAGATCTAGAAGAGAAAGTTAGAGAAAAGAAACGGAAATAGGATGCAAATTAAAGCGAATTCAAATTCACCCTTTTGGACTTGATAATTGAACACTTGGGTGATTTAGAAAACATCAAATGAGTTGCCTACCTAAGTCAAACTGTTATCGTTAAGCTCCAATTTCTCTGTAGATTCTCTTTCTTGGAGGCCAAGGAAGATTAGTTCGAGTTAAACTCGGCCACTTAAGCTAATGAAGCTGTTAGCTGCCTAACCTAATTAGTTCCTAGAACAAAAGAGAGAAGGGTGGGGAACGACGGAGCGAGTTGGAGAGGAACTTTCTTCTTGAGAGCTGGAAGAGAAAGTTAGAGAAAAGAAAAGGAAATAGGTTTAAAATCAAAGCGAATTCAAATTCATGCTTTTGGGCTTGAGAATTGAACACTTTGGTGATTTACAAAACATTAAATTAGTTCATTTACTACATCGTCAAGCTACGATTACTCAGTGAATTCTATTCCTTGGAGGCTGAGCAAGATTAGTTTGAGCTAAACATGGTCACTTAAGAGAATGAAGCTATAAGTTGCCAAACCTAATTAGTTCCTCGAACAAAACAGAGAAGGGTGGAAAAGGACGGAGAGAGTTAGAGAGAAACTTTCTTCTTGAGAGCTAGAAGAGAAAGTTAGAGAAAAGAAAAGGAAACGGGAATAAAATTAAATTGAGCTCTAATTCATCATGTTGGACTTGAGAGTTTAACACTTAGGTGATGTAGAAAACCTTAAATCAGGTGCTTACGTCAAACAAATATCGTGAAGCTACAATTACTCGGTAAAATCTCTAATCTCTTTCTTGTAGGTTAAGCAAGATTAGTTTGTGTTAAATTTGGCCACTTAAGCTAAAAAAACGACAAGTTGCCCAAGCCAATTAGTTCCAAGAACAAAAGGGAGAAGTTGGAGACGGACGGAGAGAGTTGGAGACAAACTTTCTCCTTGAGGTCTAGAAGAGAAAGTCAGAGAACGGAAAGGGAAATAGAATGAAATTTGAAGGGAGTTCAAGCTCAGCATTTTGGACTTGCGAATTGAACACTTAGGTGATTTAGAAAACATTAAATGAGTTGCTTAAGTTAAACTGCTATCGTCAAGCTACAATTACTTGTCCACCAAAAAAAAAAAGGCTACAATTACTCAGTTAATTTTCTTTCTTGGAGGAAGAGCATGGTTAGTTTTAGTTGAACTTGGCCACTTAAGCTAATGAAGCTATTACTTGCCTAACCTAATTAGTTCCTACAACAAAAGAGTGAATGGTGGAGGAGGACGGAGAGAGTTAGAGAGAAACTTTCTTTTTTGAGAGCTAGAAGAGAAAGCTAGAGAAAAGAAAAGGAAATAGTATTAAAATTAAAGCGAATTGAAATTCAGCATTTTGGACTTGAGAATTGAATACTTAGGTGTGATTTTGAAAACATTAAACGAGTTGGTTAAGTTAAACGAATATCGTTAAGCTACGATTACTCAGTAAATTCTCCTTCTTGGAGGCTAAGCAAGAATAGTTTGTCTTAAACTTGGCCGCTTAAGCTAATGCAACTGTTGGTTGCCTAAGGTAATTAGTTCCTAGAAGAAGAGGGAGAGGACTGGAGAAAGGACGGAGAGAGTTGGGGAGAAACTTTCTTCTTGGGAGCCAGAAGAGAAAGTTAGAGAAAAGAAAGGGAAACAGGATGAAAATTAAAGTGCGCTCCAATTCATCATTTTGGACTTGAGATATATATACACTTAGGTGATTTAGAAGACATTAAGTCATTTGCTTAAGTAAAACTAATATCGTTAAACTACAATTACTCAGTAAATTCTCTTTCTTCGTGGATAGGCATGATTAATTTGAGTTAAACATGGCCACTTAAGCTAAAGAAACTAATAGCTGGATAAGCTAATTAATTCCTAGAACAAAAGAGAGAAGGATGGAGAAGGACGGAGAGAGTTGGAGAGAAACATTCTTATTCATAACTAGAAGAGAAAATTAGAGAGAAGAAAGGAAATAGAATGAAAATTAACCAATTGATCCTTTTGGACTTGAGAATCGAACACTTGGGCGATTTAGAAGGCCTTAAATGATGCGCTCAAGTCCAACTAATATCGTTGAGCTACAATTACTCTGTAAAATCCCTTTCTTGGAGGCTAGGCGAGATCAGTTTGAGTTAAACTTAGCCACTTAAGCTAGTGAAACTATTAGCCCTAGAACAAAAGAGAGAAGTTGGAGACGGACAGAGAGAGTTAGAGAGAAACTTTCTCCATGAGATCTAGAAGAGAAAGTTAGAGAAAAGAAACGGAAATAGGATGCAAATTAAAGCGAATTCAAATTCACCCTTTTGGACTTGATAATTGAACACTTGGGTGATTTAGAAAACATCAAATGAGTTGCCTACCTAAGTCAAACTGTTATCGTTAAGCTCCAATTTCTCTGTAGATTCTCTTTCTTGGAGGCCAAGGAAGATTAGTTCGAGTTAAACTCGGCCACTTAAGCTAATGAAGCTGTTAGCTGCCTAACCTAATTAGTTCCTAGAACAAAAGAGAGAAGGGTGGGGAACGACGGAGCGAGTTGGAGAGGAACTTTCTTCTTGAGAGCTGGAAGAGAAAGTTAGAGAAAAGAAAAGGAAATAGGTTTAAAATCAAAGCGAATTCAAATTCATGCTTTTGGGCTTGAGAATTGAACACTTTGGTGATTTACAAAACATTAAATTAGTTCATTTACTACATCGTCAAGCTACGATTACTCAGTGAATTCTATTCCTTGGAGGCTGAGCAAGATTAGTTTGAGCTAAACATGGTCACTTAAGAGAATGAAGCTATAAGTTGCCAAACCTAATTAGTTCCTCGAACAAAACAGAGAAGGGTGGAAAAGGACGGAGAGAGTTAGAGAGAAACTTTCTTCTTGAGAGCTAGAAGAGAAAGTTAGAGAAAAGAAAAGGAAACGGGAATAAAATTAAATTGAGCTCTAATTCATCATGTTGGACTTGAGAGTTTAACACTTAGGTGATGTAGAAAACCTTAAATCAGGTGCTTACGTCAAACAAATATCGTGAAGCTACAATTACTCGGTAAAATCTCTAATCTCTTTCTTGTAGGTTAAGCAAGATTAGTTTGTGTTAAATTTGGCCACTTAAGCTAAAAAAACGACAAGTTGCCCAAGCCAATTAGTTCCAAGAACAAAAGGGAGAAGTTGGAGACGGACGGAGAGAGTTGGAGACAAACTTTCTCCTTGAGGTCTAGAAGAGAAAGTCAGAGAACGGAAAGGGAAATAGAATGAAATTTGAAGGGAGTTCAAGCTCAGCATTTTGGACTTGCGAATTGAACACTTAGGTGATTTAGAAAACATTAAATGAGTTGCTTAAGTTAAACTGCTATCGTCAAGCTACAATTACTTGTCCACCAAAAAAAAAAAGGCTACAATTACTCAGTTAATTTTCTTTCTTGGAGGAAGAGCATGGTTAGTTTTAGTTGAACTTGGCCACTTAAGCTAATGAAGCTATTACTTGCCTAACCTAATTAGTTCCTACAACAAAAGAGTGAATGGTGGAGGAGGACGGAGAGAGTTAGAGAGAAACTTTCTTTTTTGAGAGCTAGAAGAGAAAGCTAGAGAAAAGAAAAGGAAATAGTATTAAAATTAAAGCGAATTGAAATTCAGCATTTTGGACTTGAGAATTGAATACTTAGGTGTGATTTTGAAAACATTAAACGAGTTGGTTAAGTTAAACGAATATCGTTAAGCTACGATTACTCAGTAAATTCTCCTTCTTGGAGGCTAAGCAAGAATAGTTTGTCTTAAACTTGGCCGCTTAAGCTAATGCAACTGTTGGTTGCCTAAGGTAATTAGTTCCTAGAAGAAGAGGGAGAGGACTGGAGAAAGGACGGAGAGAGTTGGGGAGAAACTTTCTTCTTGGGAGCCAGAAGAGAAAGTTAGAGAAAAGAAAGGGAAACAGGATGAAAATTAAAGTGCGCTCCAATTCATCATTTTGGACTTGAGATATATATACACTTAGGTGATTTAGAAGACATTAAGTCATTTGCTTAAGTAAAACTAATATCGTTAAACTACAATTACTCAGTAAATTCTCTTTCTTCGTGGATAGGCATGATTAATTTGAGTTAAACATGGCCACTTAAGCTAAAGAAACTAATAGCTGGATAAGCTAATTAATTCCTAGAACAAAAGAGAGAAGGATGGAGAAGGACGGAGAGAGTTGGAGAGAAACATTCTTATTCATAACTAGAAGAGAAAATTAGAGAGAAGAAAGGAAATAGAATGAAAATTAACCAATTGATCCTTTTGGACTTGAGAATCGAACACTTGGGCGATTTAGAAGGCCTTAAATGATGCGCTCAAGTCCAACTAATATCGTTGAGCTACAATTACTCTGTAAAATCCCTTTCTTGGAGGCTAGGCGAGATCAGTTTGAGTTAAACTTAGCCACTTAAGCTAGTGAAACTATTAGCCCTAGAACAAAAGAGAGAAGTTGGAGACGGACAGAGAGAGTTAGAGAGAAACTTTCTCCATGAGATCTAGAAGAGAAAGTTAGAGAAAAGAAACGGAAATAGGATGCAAATTAAAGCGAATTCAAATTCACCCTTTTGGACTTGATAATTGAACACTTGGGTGATTTAGAAAACATCAAATGAGTTGCCTACCTAAGTCAAACTGTTATCGTTAAGCTCCAATTTCTCTGTAGATTCTCTTTCTTGGAGGCCAAGGAAGATTAGTTCGAGTTAAACTCGGCCACTTAAGCTAATGAAGCTGTTAGCTGCCTAACCTAATTAGTTCCTAGAACAAAAGAGAGAAGGGTGGGGAACGACGGAGCGAGTTGGAGAGGAACTTTCTTCTTGAGAGCTGGAAGAGAAAGTTAGAGAAAAGAAAAGGAAATAGGTTTAAAATCAAAGCGAATTCAAATTCATGCTTTTGGGCTTGAGAATTGAACACTTTGGTGATTTACAAAACATTAAATTAGTTCATTTACTACATCGTCAAGCTACGATTACTCAGTGAATTCTATTCCTTGGAGGCTGAGCAAGATTAGTTTGAGCTAAACATGGTCACTTAAGAGAATGAAGCTATAAGTTGCCAAACCTAATTAGTTCCTCGAACAAAACAGAGAAGGGTGGAAAAGGACGGAGAGAGTTAGAGAGAAACTTTCTTCTTGAGAGCTAGAAGAGAAAGTTAGAGAAAAGAAAAGGAAACGGGAATAAAATTAAATTGAGCTCTAATTCATCATGTTGGACTTGAGAGTTTAACACTTAGGTGATGTAGAAAACCTTAAATCAGGTGCTTACGTCAAACAAATATCGTGAAGCTACAATTACTCGGTAAAATCTCTAATCTCTTTCTTGTAGGTTAAGCAAGATTAGTTTGTGTTAAATTTGGCCACTTAAGCTAAAAAAACGACAAGTTGCCCAAGCCAATTAGTTCCAAGAACAAAAGGGAGAAGTTGGAGACGGACGGAGAGAGTTGGAGACAAACTTTCTCCTTGAGGTCTAGAAGAGAAAGTCAGAGAACGGAAAGGGAAATAGAATGAAATTTGAAGGGAGTTCAAGCTCAGCATTTTGGACTTGCGAATTGAACACTTAGGTGATTTAGAAAACATTAAATGAGTTGCTTAAGTTAAACTGCTATCGTCAAGCTACAATTACTTGTCCACCAAAAAAAAAAAGGCTACAATTACTCAGTTAATTTTCTTTCTTGGAGGAAGAGCATGGTTAGTTTTAGTTGAACTTGGCCACTTAAGCTAATGAAGCTATTACTTGCCTAACCTAATTAGTTCCTACAACAAAAGAGTGAATGGTGGAGGAGGACGGAGAGAGTTAGAGAGAAACTTTCTTTTTTGAGAGCTAGAAGAGAAAGCTAGAGAAAAGAAAAGGAAATAGTATTAAAATTAAAGCGAATTGAAATTCAGCATTTTGGACTTGAGAATTGAATACTTAGGTGTGATTTTGAAAACATTAAACGAGTTGGTTAAGTTAAACGAATATCGTTAAGCTACGATTACTCAGTAAATTCTCCTTCTTGGAGGCTAAGCAAGAATAGTTTGTCTTAAACTTGGCCGCTTAAGCTAATGCAACTGTTGGTTGCCTAAGGTAATTAGTTCCTAGAAGAAGAGGGAGAGGACTGGAGAAAGGACGGAGAGAGTTGGGGAGAAACTTTCTTCTTGGGAGCCAGAAGAGAAAGTTAGAGAAAAGAAAGGGAAACAGGATGAAAATTAAAGTGCGCTCCAATTCATCATTTTGGACTTGAGATATATATACACTTAGGTGATTTAGAAGACATTAAGTCATTTGCTTAAGTAAAACTAATATCGTTAAACTACAATTACTCAGTAAATTCTCTTTCTTCGTGGATAGGCATGATTAATTTGAGTTAAACATGGCCACTTAAGCTAAAGAAACTAATAGCTGGATAAGCTAATTAATTCCTAGAACAAAAGAGAGAAGGATGGAGAAGGACGGAGAGAGTTGGAGAGAAACATTCTTATTCATAACTAGAAGAGAAAATTAGAGAGAAGAAAGGAAATAGAATGAAAATTAACCAATTGATCCTTTTGGACTTGAGAATCGAACACTTGGGCGATTTAGAAGGCCTTAAATGATGCGCTCAAGTCCAACTAATATCGTTGAGCTACAATTACTCTGTAAAATCCCTTTCTTGGAGGCTAGGCGAGATCAGTTTGAGTTAAACTTAGCCACTTAAGCTAGTGAAACTATTAGCCCTAGAACAAAAGAGAGAAGTTGGAGACGGACAGAGAGAGTTAGAGAGAAACTTTCTCCATGAGATCTAGAAGAGAAAGTTAGAGAAAAGAAACGGAAATAGGATGCAAATTAAAGCGAATTCAAATTCACCCTTTTGGACTTGATAATTGAACACTTGGGTGATTTAGAAAACATCAAATGAGTTGCCTACCTAAGTCAAACTGTTATCGTTAAGCTCCAATTTCTCTGTAGATTCTCTTTCTTGGAGGCCAAGGAAGATTAGTTCGAGTTAAACTCGGCCACTTAAGCTAATGAAGCTGTTAGCTGCCTAACCTAATTAGTTCCTAGAACAAAAGAGAGAAGGGTGGGGAACGACGGAGCGAGTTGGAGAGGAACTTTCTTCTTGAGAGCTGGAAGAGAAAGTTAGAGAAAAGAAAAGGAAATAGGTTTAAAATCAAAGCGAATTCAAATTCATGCTTTTGGGCTTGAGAATTGAACACTTTGGTGATTTACAAAACATTAAATTAGTTCATTTACTACATCGTCAAGCTACGATTACTCAGTGAATTCTATTCCTTGGAGGCTGAGCAAGATTAGTTTGAGCTAAACATGGTCACTTAAGAGAATGAAGCTATAAGTTGCCAAACCTAATTAGTTCCTCGAACAAAACAGAGAAGGGTGGAAAAGGACGGAGAGAGTTAGAGAGAAACTTTCTTCTTGAGAGCTAGAAGAGAAAGTTAGAGAAAAGAAAAGGAAACGGGAATAAAATTAAATTGAGCTCTAATTCATCATGTTGGACTTGAGAGTTTAACACTTAGGTGATGTAGAAAACCTTAAATCAGGTGCTTACGTCAAACAAATATCGTGAAGCTACAATTACTCGGTAAAATCTCTAATCTCTTTCTTGTAGGTTAAGCAAGATTAGTTTGTGTTAAATTTGGCCACTTAAGCTAAAAAAACGACAAGTTGCCCAAGCCAATTAGTTCCAAGAACAAAAGGGAGAAGTTGGAGACGGACGGAGAGAGTTGGAGACAAACTTTCTCCTTGAGGTCTAGAAGAGAAAGTCAGAGAACGGAAAGGGAAATAGAATGAAATTTGAAGGGAGTTCAAGCTCAGCATTTTGGACTTGCGAATTGAACACTTAGGTGATTTAGAAAACATTAAATGAGTTGCTTAAGTTAAACTGCTATCGTCAAGCTACAATTACTTGTCCACCAAAAAAAAAAAGGCTACAATTACTCAGTTAATTTTCTTTCTTGGAGGAAGAGCATGGTTAGTTTTAGTTGAACTTGGCCACTTAAGCTAATGAAGCTATTACTTGCCTAACCTAATTAGTTCCTACAACAAAAGAGTGAATGGTGGAGGAGGACGGAGAGAGTTAGAGAGAAACTTTCTTTTTTGAGAGCTAGAAGAGAAAGCTAGAGAAAAGAAAAGGAAATAGTATTAAAATTAAAGCGAATTGAAATTCAGCATTTTGGACTTGAGAATTGAATACTTAGGTGTGATTTTGAAAACATTAAACGAGTTGGTTAAGTTAAACGAATATCGTTAAGCTACGATTACTCAGTAAATTCTCCTTCTTGGAGGCTAAGCAAGAATAGTTTGTCTTAAACTTGGCCGCTTAAGCTAATGCAACTGTTGGTTGCCTAAGGTAATTAGTTCCTAGAAGAAGAGGGAGAGGACTGGAGAAAGGACGGAGAGAGTTGGGGAGAAACTTTCTTCTTGGGAGCCAGAAGAGAAAGTTAGAGAAAAGAAAGGGAAACAGGATGAAAATTAAAGTGCGCTCCAATTCATCATTTTGGACTTGAGATATATATACACTTAGGTGATTTAGAAGACATTAAGTCATTTGCTTAAGTAAAACTAATATCGTTAAACTACAATTACTCAGTAAATTCTCTTTCTTCGTGGATAGGCATGATTAATTTGAGTTAAACATGGCCACTTAAGCTAAAGAAACTAATAGCTGGATAAGCTAATTAATTCCTAGAACAAAAGAGAGAAGGATGGAGAAGGACGGAGAGAGTTGGAGAGAAACATTCTTATTCATAACTAGAAGAGAAAATTAGAGAGAAGAAAGGAAATAGAATGAAAATTAACCAATTGATCCTTTTGGACTTGAGAATCGAACACTTGGGCGATTTAGAAGGCCTTAAATGATGCGCTCAAGTCCAACTAATATCGTTGAGCTACAATTACTCTGTAAAATCCCTTTCTTGGAGGCTAGGCGAGATCAGTTTGAGTTAAACTTAGCCACTTAAGCTAGTGAAACTATTAGCCCTAGAACAAAAGAGAGAAGTTGGAGACGGACAGAGAGAGTTAGAGAGAAACTTTCTCCATGAGATCTAGAAGAGAAAGTTAGAGAAAAGAAACGGAAATAGGATGCAAATTAAAGCGAATTCAAATTCACCCTTTTGGACTTGATAATTGAACACTTGGGTGATTTAGAAAACATCAAATGAGTTGCCTACCTAAGTCAAACTGTTATCGTTAAGCTCCAATTTCTCTGTAGATTCTCTTTCTTGGAGGCCAAGGAAGATTAGTTCGAGTTAAACTCGGCCACTTAAGCTAATGAAGCTGTTAGCTGCCTAACCTAATTAGTTCCTAGAACAAAAGAGAGAAGGGTGGGGAACGACGGAGCGAGTTGGAGAGGAACTTTCTTCTTGAGAGCTGGAAGAGAAAGTTAGAGAAAAGAAAAGGAAATAGGTTTAAAATCAAAGCGAATTCAAATTCATGCTTTTGGGCTTGAGAATTGAACACTTTGGTGATTTACAAAACATTAAATTAGTTCATTTACTACATCGTCAAGCTACGATTACTCAGTGAATTCTATTCCTTGGAGGCTGAGCAAGATTAGTTTGAGCTAAACATGGTCACTTAAGAGAATGAAGCTATAAGTTGCCAAACCTAATTAGTTCCTCGAACAAAACAGAGAAGGGTGGAAAAGGACGGAGAGAGTTAGAGAGAAACTTTCTTCTTGAGAGCTAGAAGAGAAAGTTAGAGAAAAGAAAAGGAAACGGGAATAAAATTAAATTGAGCTCTAATTCATCATGTTGGACTTGAGAGTTTAACACTTAGGTGATGTAGAAAACCTTAAATCAGGTGCTTACGTCAAACAAATATCGTGAAGCTACAATTACTCGGTAAAATCTCTAATCTCTTTCTTGTAGGTTAAGCAAGATTAGTTTGTGTTAAATTTGGCCACTTAAGCTAAAAAAACGACAAGTTGCCCAAGCCAATTAGTTCCAAGAACAAAAGGGAGAAGTTGGAGACGGACGGAGAGAGTTGGAGACAAACTTTCTCCTTGAGGTCTAGAAGAGAAAGTCAGAGAACGGAAAGGGAAATAGAATGAAATTTGAAGGGAGTTCAAGCTCAGCATTTTGGACTTGCGAATTGAACACTTAGGTGATTTAGAAAACATTAAATGAGTTGCTTAAGTTAAACTGCTATCGTCAAGCTACAATTACTTGTCCACCAAAAAAAAAAAGGCTACAATTACTCAGTTAATTTTCTTTCTTGGAGGAAGAGCATGGTTAGTTTTAGTTGAACTTGGCCACTTAAGCTAATGAAGCTATTACTTGCCTAACCTAATTAGTTCCTACAACAAAAGAGTGAATGGTGGAGGAGGACGGAGAGAGTTAGAGAGAAACTTTCTTTTTTGAGAGCTAGAAGAGAAAGCTAGAGAAAAGAAAAGGAAATAGTATTAAAATTAAAGCGAATTGAAATTCAGCATTTTGGACTTGAGAATTGAATACTTAGGTGTGATTTTGAAAACATTAAACGAGTTGGTTAAGTTAAACGAATATCGTTAAGCTACGATTACTCAGTAAATTCTCCTTCTTGGAGGCTAAGCAAGAATAGTTTGTCTTAAACTTGGCCGCTTAAGCTAATGCAACTGTTGGTTGCCTAAGGTAATTAGTTCCTAGAAGAAGAGGGAGAGGACTGGAGAAAGGACGGAGAGAGTTGGGGAGAAACTTTCTTCTTGGGAGCCAGAAGAGAAAGTTAGAGAAAAGAAAGGGAAACAGGATGAAAATTAAAGTGCGCTCCAATTCATCATTTTGGACTTGAGATATATATACACTTAGGTGATTTAGAAGACATTAAGTCATTTGCTTAAGTAAAACTAATATCGTTAAACTACAATTACTCAGTAAATTCTCTTTCTTCGTGGATAGGCATGATTAATTTGAGTTAAACATGGCCACTTAAGCTAAAGAAACTAATAGCTGGATAAGCTAATTAATTCCTAGAACAAAAGAGAGAAGGATGGAGAAGGACGGAGAGAGTTGGAGAGAAACATTCTTATTCATAACTAGAAGAGAAAATTAGAGAGAAGAAAGGAAATAGAATGAAAATTAACCAATTGATCCTTTTGGACTTGAGAATCGAACACTTGGGCGATTTAGAAGGCCTTAAATGATGCGCTCAAGTCCAACTAATATCGTTGAGCTACAATTACTCTGTAAAATCCCTTTCTTGGAGGCTAGGCGAGATCAGTTTGAGTTAAACTTAGCCACTTAAGCTAGTGAAACTATTAGCCCTAGAACAAAAGAGAGAAGTTGGAGACGGACAGAGAGAGTTAGAGAGAAACTTTCTCCATGAGATCTAGAAGAGAAAGTTAGAGAAAAGAAACGGAAATAGGATGCAAATTAAAGCGAATTCAAATTCACCCTTTTGGACTTGATAATTGAACACTTGGGTGATTTAGAAAACATCAAATGAGTTGCCTACCTAAGTCAAACTGTTATCGTTAAGCTCCAATTTCTCTGTAGATTCTCTTTCTTGGAGGCCAAGGAAGATTAGTTCGAGTTAAACTCGGCCACTTAAGCTAATGAAGCTGTTAGCTGCCTAACCTAATTAGTTCCTAGAACAAAAGAGAGAAGGGTGGGGAACGACGGAGCGAGTTGGAGAGGAACTTTCTTCTTGAGAGCTGGAAGAGAAAGTTAGAGAAAAGAAAAGGAAATAGGTTTAAAATCAAAGCGAATTCAAATTCATGCTTTTGGGCTTGAGAATTGAACACTTTGGTGATTTACAAAACATTAAATTAGTTCATTTACTACATCGTCAAGCTACGATTACTCAGTGAATTCTATTCCTTGGAGGCTGAGCAAGATTAGTTTGAGCTAAACATGGTCACTTAAGAGAATGAAGCTATAAGTTGCCAAACCTAATTAGTTCCTCGAACAAAACAGAGAAGGGTGGAAAAGGACGGAGAGAGTTAGAGAGAAACTTTCTTCTTGAGAGCTAGAAGAGAAAGTTAGAGAAAAGAAAAGGAAACGGGAATAAAATTAAATTGAGCTCTAATTCATCATGTTGGACTTGAGAGTTTAACACTTAGGTGATGTAGAAAACCTTAAATCAGGTGCTTACGTCAAACAAATATCGTGAAGCTACAATTACTCGGTAAAATCTCTAATCTCTTTCTTGTAGGTTAAGCAAGATTAGTTTGTGTTAAATTTGGCCACTTAAGCTAAAAAAACGACAAGTTGCCCAAGCCAATTAGTTCCAAGAACAAAAGGGAGAAGTTGGAGACGGACGGAGAGAGTTGGAGACAAACTTTCTCCTTGAGGTCTAGAAGAGAAAGTCAGAGAACGGAAAGGGAAATAGAATGAAATTTGAAGGGAGTTCAAGCTCAGCATTTTGGACTTGCGAATTGAACACTTAGGTGATTTAGAAAACATTAAATGAGTTGCTTAAGTTAAACTGCTATCGTCAAGCTACAATTACTTGTCCACCAAAAAAAAAAAGGCTACAATTACTCAGTTAATTTTCTTTCTTGGAGGAAGAGCATGGTTAGTTTTAGTTGAACTTGGCCACTTAAGCTAATGAAGCTATTACTTGCCTAACCTAATTAGTTCCTACAACAAAAGAGTGAATGGTGGAGGAGGACGGAGAGAGTTAGAGAGAAACTTTCTTTTTTGAGAGCTAGAAGAGAAAGCTAGAGAAAAGAAAAGGAAATAGTATTAAAATTAAAGCGAATTGAAATTCAGCATTTTGGACTTGAGAATTGAATACTTAGGTGTGATTTTGAAAACATTAAACGAGTTGGTTAAGTTAAACGAATATCGTTAAGCTACGATTACTCAGTAAATTCTCCTTCTTGGAGGCTAAGCAAGAATAGTTTGTCTTAAACTTGGCCGCTTAAGCTAATGCAACTGTTGGTTGCCTAAGGTAATTAGTTCCTAGAAGAAGAGGGAGAGGACTGGAGAAAGGACGGAGAGAGTTGGGGAGAAACTTTCTTCTTGGGAGCCAGAAGAGAAAGTTAGAGAAAAGAAAGGGAAACAGGATGAAAATTAAAGTGCGCTCCAATTCATCATTTTGGACTTGAGATATATATACACTTAGGTGATTTAGAAGACATTAAGTCATTTGCTTAAGTAAAACTAATATCGTTAAACTACAATTACTCAGTAAATTCTCTTTCTTCGTGGATAGGCATGATTAATTTGAGTTAAACATGGCCACTTAAGCTAAAGAAACTAATAGCTGGATAAGCTAATTAATTCCTAGAACAAAAGAGAGAAGGATGGAGAAGGACGGAGAGAGTTGGAGAGAAACATTCTTATTCATAACTAGAAGAGAAAATTAGAGAGAAGAAAGGAAATAGAATGAAAATTAACCAATTGATCCTTTTGGACTTGAGAATCGAACACTTGGGCGATTTAGAAGGCCTTAAATGATGCGCTCAAGTCCAACTAATATCGTTGAGCTACAATTACTCTGTAAAATCCCTTTCTTGGAGGCTAGGCGAGATCAGTTTGAGTTAAACTTAGCCACTTAAGCTAGTGAAACTATTAGCCCTAGAACAAAAGAGAGAAGTTGGAGACGGACAGAGAGAGTTAGAGAGAAACTTTCTCCATGAGATCTAGAAGAGAAAGTTAGAGAAAAGAAACGGAAATAGGATGCAAATTAAAGCGAATTCAAATTCACCCTTTTGGACTTGATAATTGAACACTTGGGTGATTTAGAAAACATCAAATGAGTTGCCTACCTAAGTCAAACTGTTATCGTTAAGCTCCAATTTCTCTGTAGATTCTCTTTCTTGGAGGCCAAGGAAGATTAGTTCGAGTTAAACTCGGCCACTTAAGCTAATGAAGCTGTTAGCTGCCTAACCTAATTAGTTCCTAGAACAAAAGAGAGAAGGGTGGGGAACGACGGAGCGAGTTGGAGAGGAACTTTCTTCTTGAGAGCTGGAAGAGAAAGTTAGAGAAAAGAAAAGGAAATAGGTTTAAAATCAAAGCGAATTCAAATTCATGCTTTTGGGCTTGAGAATTGAACACTTTGGTGATTTACAAAACATTAAATTAGTTCATTTACTACATCGTCAAGCTACGATTACTCAGTGAATTCTATTCCTTGGAGGCTGAGCAAGATTAGTTTGAGCTAAACATGGTCACTTAAGAGAATGAAGCTATAAGTTGCCAAACCTAATTAGTTCCTCGAACAAAACAGAGAAGGGTGGAAAAGGACGGAGAGAGTTAGAGAGAAACTTTCTTCTTGAGAGCTAGAAGAGAAAGTTAGAGAAAAGAAAAGGAAACGGGAATAAAATTAAATTGAGCTCTAATTCATCATGTTGGACTTGAGAGTTTAACACTTAGGTGATGTAGAAAACCTTAAATCAGGTGCTTACGTCAAACAAATATCGTGAAGCTACAATTACTCGGTAAAATCTCTAATCTCTTTCTTGTAGGTTAAGCAAGATTAGTTTGTGTTAAATTTGGCCACTTAAGCTAAAAAAACGACAAGTTGCCCAAGCCAATTAGTTCCAAGAACAAAAGGGAGAAGTTGGAGACGGACGGAGAGAGTTGGAGACAAACTTTCTCCTTGAGGTCTAGAAGAGAAAGTCAGAGAACGGAAAGGGAAATAGAATGAAATTTGAAGGGAGTTCAAGCTCAGCATTTTGGACTTGCGAATTGAACACTTAGGTGATTTAGAAAACATTAAATGAGTTGCTTAAGTTAAACTGCTATCGTCAAGCTACAATTACTTGTCCACCAAAAAAAAAAAGGCTACAATTACTCAGTTAATTTTCTTTCTTGGAGGAAGAGCATGGTTAGTTTTAGTTGAACTTGGCCACTTAAGCTAATGAAGCTATTACTTGCCTAACCTAATTAGTTCCTACAACAAAAGAGTGAATGGTGGAGGAGGACGGAGAGAGTTAGAGAGAAACTTTCTTTTTTGAGAGCTAGAAGAGAAAGCTAGAGAAAAGAAAAGGAAATAGTATTAAAATTAAAGCGAATTGAAATTCAGCATTTTGGACTTGAGAATTGAATACTTAGGTGTGATTTTGAAAACATTAAACGAGTTGGTTAAGTTAAACGAATATCGTTAAGCTACGATTACTCAGTAAATTCTCCTTCTTGGAGGCTAAGCAAGAATAGTTTGTCTTAAACTTGGCCGCTTAAGCTAATGCAACTGTTGGTTGCCTAAGGTAATTAGTTCCTAGAAGAAGAGGGAGAGGACTGGAGAAAGGACGGAGAGAGTTGGGGAGAAACTTTCTTCTTGGGAGCCAGAAGAGAAAGTTAGAGAAAAGAAAGGGAAACAGGATGAAAATTAAAGTGCGCTCCAATTCATCATTTTGGACTTGAGATATATATACACTTAGGTGATTTAGAAGACATTAAGTCATTTGCTTAAGTAAAACTAATATCGTTAAACTACAATTACTCAGTAAATTCTCTTTCTTCGTGGATAGGCATGATTAATTTGAGTTAAACATGGCCACTTAAGCTAAAGAAACTAATAGCTGGATAAGCTAATTAATTCCTAGAACAAAAGAGAGAAGGATGGAGAAGGACGGAGAGAGTTGGAGAGAAACATTCTTATTCATAACTAGAAGAGAAAATTAGAGAGAAGAAAGGAAATAGAATGAAAATTAACCAATTGATCCTTTTGGACTTGAGAATCGAACACTTGGGCGATTTAGAAGGCCTTAAATGATGCGCTCAAGTCCAACTAATATCGTTGAGCTACAATTACTCTGTAAAATCCCTTTCTTGGAGGCTAGGCGAGATCAGTTTGAGTTAAACTTAGCCACTTAAGCTAGTGAAACTATTAGCCCTAGAACAAAAGAGAGAAGTTGGAGAGGGACAGAGAGAGTTAGAGAGAAACTTTCTCCATGAGATCTAGAAGAGAAAGTTAGAGAAAAGAAACGGAAATAGGATGCAAATTAAAGCGAATTCAAATTCACCCTTTTGGACTTGATAATTGAACACTTGGGTGATTTAGAAAACATCAAATGAGTTGCCTACCTAAGTCAAACTGTTATCGTTAAGCTCCAATTTCTCTGTAGATTCTCTTTCTTGGAGGCCAAGGAAGATTAGTTCGAGTTAAACTCGGCCACTTAAGCTAATGAAGCTGTTAGCTGCCTAACCTAATTAGTTCCTAGAACAAAAGAGAGAAGGGTGGGGAACGACGGAGCGAGTTGGAGAGGAACTTTCTTCTTGAGAGCTGGAAGAGAAAGTTAGAGAAAAGAAAAGGAAATAGGTTTAAAATCAAAGCGAATTCAAATTCATGCTTTTGGGCTTGAGAATTGAACACTTTGGTGATTTACAAAACATTAAATTAGTTCATTTACTACATCGTCAAGCTACGATTACTCAGTGAATTCTATTCCTTGGAGGCTGAGCAAGATTAGTTTGAGCTAAACATGGTCACTTAAGAGAATGAAGCTATAAGTTGCCAAACCTAATTAGTTCCTCGAACAAAACAGAGAAGGGTGGAAAAGGACGGAGAGAGTTAGAGAGAAACTTTCTTCTTGAGAGCTAGAAGAGAAAGTTAGAGAAAAGAAAAGGAAACGGGAATAAAATTAAATTGAGCTCTAATTCATCATGTTGGACTTGAGAGTTTAACACTTAGGTGATGTAGAAAACCTTAAATCAGGTGCTTACGTCAAACAAATATCGTGAAGCTACAATTACTCGGTAAAATCTCTAATCTCTTTCTTGTAGGTTAAGCAAGATTAGTTTGTGTTAAATTTGGCCACTTAAGCTAAAAAAACGACAAGTTGCCCAAGCCAATTAGTTCCAAGAACAAAAGGGAGAAGTTGGAGACGGACGGAGAGAGTTGGAGACAAACTTTCTCCTTGAGGTCTAGAAGAGAAAGTCAGAGAACGGAAAGGGAAATAGAATGAAATTTGAAGGGAGTTCAAGCTCAGCATTTTGGACTTGCGAATTGAACACTTAGGTGATTTAGAAAACATTAAATGAGTTGCTTAAGTTAAACTGCTATCGTCAAGCTACAATTACTTGTCCACCAAAAAAAAAAAGGCTACAATTACTCAGTTAATTTTCTTTCTTGGAGGAAGAGCATGGTTAGTTTTAGTTGAACTTGGCCACTTAAGCTAATGAAGCTATTACTTGCCTAACCTAATTAGTTCCTACAACAAAAGAGTGAATGGTGGAGGAGGACGGAGAGAGTTAGAGAGAAACTTTCTTTTTTGAGAGCTAGAAGAGAAAGCTAGAGAAAAGAAAAGGAAATAGTATTAAAATTAAAGCGAATTGAAATTCAGCATTTTGGACTTGAGAATTGAATACTTAGGTGTGATTTTGAAAACATTAAACGAGTTGGTTAAGTTAAACGAATATCGTTAAGCTACGATTACTCAGTAAATTCTCCTTCTTGGAGGCTAAGCAAGAATAGTTTGTCTTAAACTTGGCCGCTTAAGCTAATGCAACTGTTGGTTGCCTAAGGTAATTAGTTCCTAGAAGAAGAGGGAGAGGACTGGAGAAAGGACGGAGAGAGTTGGGGAGAAACTTTCTTCTTGGGAGCCAGAAGAGAAAGTTAGAGAAAAGAAAGGGAAACAGGATGAAAATTAAAGTGCGCTCCAATTCATCATTTTGGACTTGAGATATATATATACACTTAGGTGATTTAGAAGACATTAAGTCATTTGCTTAAGTAAAACTAATATCGTTAAACTACAATTACTCAGTAAATTCTCTTTCTTCGTGGATAGGCATGATTAATTTGAGTTAAACATGGCCACTTAAGCTAAAGAAACTAATAGCTGGATAAGCTAATTAATTCCTAGAACAAAAGAGAGAAGGATGGAGAAGGACGGAGAGAGTTGGAGAGAAACATTCTTATTCATAACTAGAAGAGAAAATTAGAGAGAAGAAAGGAAATAGAATGAAAATTAACCAATTGATCCTTTTGGACTTGAGAATCGAACACTTGGGCGATTTAGAAGGCCTTAAATGATGCGCTCAAGTCCAACTAATATCGTTGAGCTACAATTACTCTGTAAAATCCCTTTCTTGGAGGCTAGGCGAGATCAGTTTGAGTTAAACTTAGCCACTTAAGCTAGTGAAACTATTAGCCCTAGAACAAAAGAGAGAAGTTGGAGACGGACAGAGAGAGTTAGAGAGAAACTTTCTCCATGAGATCTAGAAGAGAAAGTTAGAGAAAAGAAACGGAAATAGGATGCAAATTAAAGCGAATTCAAATTCACCCTTTTGGACTTGATAATTGAACACTTGGGTGATTTAGAAAACATCAAATGAGTTGCCTACCTAAGTCAAACTGTTATCGTTAAGCTCCAATTTCTCTGTAGATTCTCTTTCTTGGAGGCCAAGGAAGATTAGTTCGAGTTAAACTCGGCCACTTAAGCTAATGAAGCTGTTAGCTGCCTAACCTAATTAGTTCCTAGAACAAAAGAGAGAAGGGTGGGGAACGACGGAGCGAGTTGGAGAGGAACTTTCTTCTTGAGAGCTGGAAGAGAAAGTTAGAGAAAAGAAAAGGAAATAGGTTTAAAATCAAAGCGAATTCAAATTCATGCTTTTGGGCTTGAGAATTGAACACTTTGGTGATTTACAAAACATTAAATTAGTTCATTTACTACATCGTCAAGCTACGATTACTCAGTGAATTCTATTCCTTGGAGGCTGAGCAAGATTAGTTTGAGCTAAACATGGTCACTTAAGAGAATGAAGCTATAAGTTGCCAAACCTAATTAGTTCCTCGAACAAAACAGAGAAGGGTGGAAAAGGACGGAGAGAGTTAGAGAGAAACTTTCTTCTTGAGAGCTAGAAGAGAAAGTTAGAGAAAAGAAAAGGAAACGGGAATAAAATTAAATTGAGCTCTAATTCATCATGTTGGACTTGAGAGTTTAACACTTAGGTGATGTAGAAAACCTTAAATCAGGTGCTTACGTCAAACAAATATCGTGAAGCTACAATTACTCGGTAAAATCTCTAATCTCTTTCTTGTAGGTTAAGCAAGATTAGTTTGTGTTAAATTTGGCCACTTAAGCTAAAAAAACGACAAGTTGCCCAAGCCAATTAGTTCCAAGAACAAAAGGGAGAAGTTGGAGACGGACGGAGAGAGTTGGAGACAAACTTTCTCCTTGAGGTCTAGAAGAGAAAGTCAGAGAACGGAAAGGGAAATAGAATGAAATTTGAAGGGAGTTCAAGCTCAGCATTTTGGACTTGCGAATTGAACACTTAGGTGATTTAGAAAACATTAAATGAGTTGCTTAAGTTAAACTGCTATCGTCAAGCTACAATTACTTGTCCACCAAAAAAAAAAAGGCTACAATTACTCAGTTAATTTTCTTTCTTGGAGGAAGAGCATGGTTAGTTTTAGTTGAACTTGGCCACTTAAGCTAATGAAGCTATTACTTGCCTAACCTAATTAGTTCCTACAACAAAAGAGTGAATGGTGGAGGAGGACGGAGAGAGTTAGAGAGAAACTTTCTTTTTTGAGAGCTAGAAGAGAAAGCTAGAGAAAAGAAAAGGAAATAGTATTAAAATTAAAGCGAATTGAAATTCAGCATTTTGGACTTGAGAATTGAATACTTAGGTGTGATTTTGAAAACATTAAACGAGTTGGTTAAGTTAAACGAATATCGTTAAGCTACGATTACTCAGTAAATTCTCCTTCTTGGAGGCTAAGCAAGAATAGTTTGTCTTAAACTTGGCCGCTTAAGCTAATGCAACTGTTGGTTGCCTAAGGTAATTAGTTCCTAGAAGAAGAGGGAGAGGACTGGAGAAAGGACGGAGAGAGTTGGGGAGAAACTTTCTTCTTGGGAGCCAGAAGAGAAAGTTAGAGAAAAGAAAGGGAAACAGGATGAAAATTAAAGTGCGCTCCAATTCATCATTTTGGACTTGAGATATATATACACTTAGGTGATTTAGAAGACATTAAGTCATTTGCTTAAGTAAAACTAATATCGTTAAACTACAATTACTCAGTAAATTCTCTTTCTTCGTGGATAGGCATGATTAATTTGAGTTAAACATGGCCACTTAAGCTAAAGAAACTAATAGCTGGATAAGCTAATTAATTCCTAGAACAAAAGAGAGAAGGATGGAGAAGGACGGAGAGAGTTGGAGAGAAACATTCTTATTCATAACTAGAAGAGAAAATTAGAGAGAAGAAAGGAAATAGAATGAAAATTAACCAATTGATCCTTTTGGACTTGAGAATCGAACACTTGGGCGATTTAGAAGGCCTTAAATGATGCGCTCAAGTCCAACTAATATCGTTGAGCTACAATTACTCTGTAAAATCCCTTTCTTGGAGGCTAGGCGAGATCAGTTTGAGTTAAACTTAGCCACTTAAGCTAGTGAAACTATTAGCCCTAGAACAAAAGAGAGAAGTTGGAGACGGACAGAGAGAGTTAGAGAGAAACTTTCTCCATGAGATCTAGAAGAGAAAGTTAGAGAAAAGAAACGGAAATAGGATGCAAATTAAAGCGAATTCAAATTCACCCTTTTGGACTTGATAATTGAACACTTGGGTGATTTAGAAAACATCAAATGAGTTGCCTACCTAAGTCAAACTGTTATCGTTAAGCTCCAATTTCTCTGTAGATTCTCTTTCTTGGAGGCCAAGGAAGATTAGTTCGAGTTAAACTCGGCCACTTAAGCTAATGAAGCTGTTAGCTGCCTAACCTAATTAGTTCCTAGAACAAAAGAGAGAAGGGTGGGGAACGACGGAGCGAGTTGGAGAGGAACTTTCTTCTTGAGAGCTGGAAGAGAAAGTTAGAGAAAAGAAAAGGAAATAGGTTTAAAATCAAAGCGAATTCAAATTCATGCTTTTGGGCTTGAGAATTGAACACTTTGGTGATTTACAAAACATTAAATTAGTTCATTTACTACATCGTCAAGCTACGATTACTCAGTGAATTCTATTCCTTGGAGGCTGAGCAAGATTAGTTTGAGCTAAACATGGTCACTTAAGAGAATGAAGCTATAAGTTGCCAAACCTAATTAGTTCCTCGAACAAAACAGAGAAGGGTGGAAAAGGACGGAGAGAGTTAGAGAGAAACTTTCTTCTTGAGAGCTAGAAGAGAAAGTTAGAGAAAAGAAAAGGAAACGGGAATAAAATTAAATTGAGCTCTAATTCATCATGTTGGACTTGAGAGTTTAACACTTAGGTGATGTAGAAAACCTTAAATCAGGTGCTTACGTCAAACAAATATCGTGAAGCTACAATTACTCGGTAAAATCTCTAATCTCTTTCTTGTAGGTTAAGCAAGATTAGTTTGTGTTAAATTTGGCCACTTAAGCTAAAAAAACGACAAGTTGCCCAAGCCAATTAGTTCCAAGAACAAAAGGGAGAAGTTGGAGACGGACGGAGAGAGTTGGAGACAAACTTTCTCCTTGAGGTCTAGAAGAGAAAGTCAGAGAACGGAAAGGGAAATAGAATGAAATTTGAAGGGAGTTCAAGCTCAGCATTTTGGACTTGCGAATTGAACACTTAGGTGATTTAGAAAACATTAAATGAGTTGCTTAAGTTAAACTGCTATCGTCAAGCTACAATTACTTGTCCACCAAAAAAAAAAAAGGCTACAATTACTCAGTTAATTTTCTTTCTTGGAGGAAGAGCATGGTTAGTTTTAGTTGAACTTGGCCACTTAAGCTAATGAAGCTATTACTTGCCTAACCTAATTAGTTCCTACAACAAAAGAGTGAATGGTGGAGGAGGACGGAGAGAGTTAGAGAGAAACTTTCTTTTTTGAGAGCTAGAAGAGAAAGCTAGAGAAAAGAAAAGGAAATAGTATTAAAATTAAAGCGAATTGAAATTCAGCATTTTGGACTTGAGAATTGAATACTTAGGTGTGATTTTGAAAACATTAAACGAGTTGGTTAAGTTAAACGAATATCGTTAAGCTACGATTACTCAGTAAATTCTCCTTCTTGGAGGCTAAGCAAGAATAGTTTGTCTTAAACTTGGCCGCTTAAGCTAATGCAACTGTTGGTTGCCTAAGGTAATTAGTTCCTAGAAGAAGAGGGAGAGGACTGGAGAAAGGACGGAGAGAGTTGGGGAGAAACTTTCTTCTTGGGAGCCAGAAGAGAAAGTTAGAGAAAAGAAAGGGAAACAGGATGAAAATTAAAGTGCGCTCCAATTCATCATTTTGGACTTGAGATATATATACACTTAGGTGATTTAGAAGACATTAAGTCATTTGCTTAAGTAAAACTAATATCGTTAAACTACAATTACTCAGTAAATTCTCTTTCTTCGTGGATAGGCATGATTAATTTGAGTTAAACATGGCCACTTAAGCTAAAGAAACTAATAGCTGGATAAGCTAATTAATTCCTAGAACAAAAGAGAGAAGGATGGAGAAGGACGGAGAGAGTTGGAGAGAAACATTCTTATTCATAACTAGAAGAGAAAATTAGAGAGAAGAAAGGAAATAGAATGAAAATTAACCAATTGATCCTTTTGGACTTGAGAATCGAACACTTGGGCGATTTAGAAGGCCTTAAATGATGCGCTCAAGTCCAACTAATATCGTTGAGCTACAATTACTCTGTAAAATCCCTTTCTTGGAGGCTAGGCGAGATCAGTTTGAGTTAAACTTAGCCACTTAAGCTAGTGAAACTATTAGCCCTAGAACAAAAGAGAGAAGTTGGAGACGGACAGAGAGAGTTAGAGAGAAACTTTCTCCATGAGATCTAGAAGAGAAAGTTAGAGAAAAGAAACGGAAATAGGATGCAAATTAAAGCGAATTCAAATTCACCCTTTTGGACTTGATAATTGAACACTTGGGTGATTTAGAAAACATCAAATGAGTTGCCTACCTAAGTCAAACTGTTATCGTTAAGCTCCAATTTCTCTGTAGATTCTCTTTCTTGGAGGCCAAGGAAGATTAGTTCGAGTTAAACTCGGCCACTTAAGCTAATGAAGCTGTTAGCTGCCTAACCTAATTAGTTCCTAGAACAAAAGAGAGAAGGGTGGGGAACGACGGAGCGAGTTGGAGAGGAACTTTCTTCTTGAGAGCTGGAAGAGAAAGTTAGAGAAAAGAAAAGGAAATAGGTTTAAAATCAAAGCGAATTCAAATTCATGCTTTTGGGCTTGAGAATTGAACACTTTGGTGATTTACAAAACATTAAATTAGTTCATTTACTACATCGTCAAGCTACGATTACTCAGTGAATTCTATTCCTTGGAGGCTGAGCAAGATTAGTTTGAGCTAAACATGGTCACTTAAGAGAATGAAGCTATAAGTTGCCAAACCTAATTAGTTCCTCGAACAAAACAGAGAAGGGTGGAAAAGGACGGAGAGAGTTAGAGAGAAACTTTCTTCTTGAGAGCTAGAAGAGAAAGTTAGAGAAAAGAAAAGGAAACGGGAATAAAATTAAATTGAGCTCTAATTCATCATGTTGGACTTGAGAGTTTAACACTTAGGTGATGTAGAAAACCTTAAATCAGGTGCTTACGTCAAACAAATATCGTGAAGCTACAATTACTCGGTAAAATCTCTAATCTCTTTCTTGTAGGTTAAGCAAGATTAGTTTGTGTTAAATTTGGCCACTTAAGCTAAAAAAACGACAAGTTGCCCAAGCCAATTAGTTCCAAGAACAAAAGGGAGAAGTTGGAGACGGACGGAGAGAGTTGGAGACAAACTTTCTCCTTGAGGTCTAGAAGAGAAAGTCAGAGAACGGAAAGGGAAATAGAATGAAATTTGAAGGGAGTTCAAGCTCAGCATTTTGGACTTGCGAATTGAACACTTAGGTGATTTAGAAAACATTAAATGAGTTGCTTAAGTTAAACTGCTATCGTCAAGCTACAATTACTTGTCCACCAAAAAAAAAAAAGGCTACAATTACTCAGTTAATTTTCTTTCTTGGAGGAAGAGCATGGTTAGTTTTAGTTGAACTTGGCCACTTAAGCTAATGAAGCTATTACTTGCCTAACCTAATTAGTTCCTACAACAAAAGAGTGAATGGTGGAGGAGGACGGAGAGAGTTAGAGAGAAACTTTCTTTTTTGAGAGCTAGAAGAGAAAGCTAGAGAAAAGAAAAGGAAATAGTATTAAAATTAAAGCGAATTGAAATTCAGCATTTTGGACTTGAGAATTGAATACTTAGGTGTGATTTTGAAAACATTAAACGAGTTGGTTAAGTTAAACGAATATCGTTAAGCTACGATTACTCAGTAAATTCTCCTTCTTGGAGGCTAAGCAAGAATAGTTTGTCTTAAACTTGGCCGCTTAAGCTAATGCAACTGTTGGTTGCCTAAGGTAATTAGTTCCTAGAAGAAGAGGGAGAGGACTGGAGAAAGGACGGAGAGAGTTGGGGAGAAACTTTCTTCTTGGGAGCCAGAAGAGAAAGTTAGAGAAAAGAAAGGGAAACAGGATGAAAATTAAAGTGCGCTCCAATTCATCATTTTGGACTTGAGATATATATACACTTAGGTGATTTAGAAGACATTAAGTCATTTGCTTAAGTAAAACTAATATCGTTAAACTACAATTACTCAGTAAATTCTCTTTCTTCGTGGATAGGCATGATTAATTTGAGTTAAACATGGCCACTTAAGCTAAAGAAACTAATAGCTGGATAAGCTAATTAATTCCTAGAACAAAAGAGAGAAGGATGGAGAAGGACGGAGAGAGTTGGAGAGAAACATTCTTATTCATAACTAGAAGAGAAAATTAGAGAGAAGAAAGGAAATAGAATGAAAATTAACCAATTGATCCTTTTGGACTTGAGAATCGAACACTTGGGCGATTTAGAAGGCCTTAAATGATGCGCTCAAGTCCAACTAATATCGTTGAGCTACAATTACTCTGTAAAATCCCTTTCTTGGAGGCTAGGCGAGATCAGTTTGAGTTAAACTTAGCCACTTAAGCTAGTGAAACTATTAGCCCTAGAACAAAAGAGAGAAGTTGGAGACGGACAGAGAGAGTTAGAGAGAAACTTTCTCCATGAGATCTAGAAGAGAAAGTTAGAGAAAAGAAACGGAAATAGGATGCAAATTAAAGCGAATTCAAATTCACCCTTTTGGACTTGATAATTGAACACTTGGGTGATTTAGAAAACATCAAATGAGTTGCCTACCTAAGTCAAACTGTTATCGTTAAGCTCCAATTTCTCTGTAGATTCTCTTTCTTGGAGGCCAAGGAAGATTAGTTCGAGTTAAACTCGGCCACTTAAGCTAATGAAGCTGTTAGCTGCCTAACCTAATTAGTTCCTAGAACAAAAGAGAGAAGGGTGGGGAACGACGGAGCGAGTTGGAGAGGAACTTTCTTCTTGAGAGCTGGAAGAGAAAGTTAGAGAAAAGAAAAGGAAATAGGTTTAAAATCAAAGCGAATTCAAATTCATGCTTTTGGGCTTGAGAATTGAACACTTTGGTGATTTACAAAACATTAAATTAGTTCATTTACTACATCGTCAAGCTACGATTACTCAGTGAATTCTATTCCTTGGAGGCTGAGCAAGATTAGTTTGAGCTAAACATGGTCACTTAAGAGAATGAAGCTATAAGTTGCCAAACCTAATTAGTTCCTCGAACAAAACAGAGAAGGGTGGAAAAGGACGGAGAGAGTTAGAGAGAAACTTTCTTCTTGAGAGCTAGAAGAGAAAGTTAGAGAAAAGAAAAGGAAACGGGAATAAAATTAAATTGAGCTCTAATTCATCATGTTGGACTTGAGAGTTTAACACTTAGGTGATGTAGAAAACCTTAAATCAGGTGCTTACGTCAAACAAATATCGTGAAGCTACAATTACTCGGTAAAATCTCTAATCTCTTTCTTGTAGGTTAAGCAAGATTAGTTTGTGTTAAATTTGGCCACTTAAGCTAAAAAAACGACAAGTTGCCCAAGCCAATTAGTTCCAAGAACAAAAGGGAGAAGTTGGAGACGGACGGAGAGAGTTGGAGACAAACTTTCTCCTTGAGGTCTAGAAGAGAAAGTCAGAGAACGGAAAGGGAAATAGAATGAAATTTGAAGGGAGTTCAAGCTCAGCATTTTGGACTTGCGAATTGAACACTTAGGTGATTTAGAAAACATTAAATGAGTTGCTTAAGTTAAACTGCTATCGTCAAGCTACAATTACTTGTCCACCAAAAAAAAAAAAGGCTACAATTACTCAGTTAATTTTCTTTCTTGGAGGAAGAGCATGGTTAGTTTTAGTTGAACTTGGCCACTTAAGCTAATGAAGCTATTACTTGCCTAACCTAATTAGTTCCTACAACAAAAGAGTGAATGGTGGAGGAGGACGGAGAGAGTTAGAGAGAAACTTTCTTTTTTGAGAGCTAGAAGAGAAAGCTAGAGAAAAGAAAAGGAAATAGTATTAAAATTAAAGCGAATTGAAATTCAGCATTTTGGACTTGAGAATTGAATACTTAGGTGTGATTTTGAAAACATTAAACGAGTTGGTTAAGTTAAACGAATATCGTTAAGCTACGATTACTCAGTAAATTCTCCTTCTTGGAGGCTAAGCAAGAATAGTTTGTCTTAAACTTGGCCGCTTAAGCTAATGCAACTGTTGGTTGCCTAAGGTAATTAGTTCCTAGAAGAAGAGGGAGAGGACTGGAGAAAGGACGGAGAGAGTTGGGGAGAAACTTTCTTCTTGGGAGCCAGAAGAGAAAGTTAGAGAAAAGAAAGGGAAACAGGATGAAAATTAAAGTGCGCTCCAATTCATCATTTTGGACTTGAGATATATATACACTTAGGTGATTTAGAAGACATTAAGTCATTTGCTTAAGTAAAACTAATATCGTTAAACTACAATTACTCAGTAAATTCTCTTTCTTCGTGGATAGGCATGATTAATTTGAGTTAAACATGGCCACTTAAGCTAAAGAAACTAATAGCTGGATAAGCTAATTAATTCCTAGAACAAAAGAGAGAAGGATGGAGAAGGACGGAGAGAGTTGGAGAGAAACATTCTTATTCATAACTAGAAGAGAAAATTAGAGAGAAGAAAGGAAATAGAATGAAAATTAACCAATTGATCCTTTTGGACTTGAGAATCGAACACTTGGGCGATTTAGAAGGCCTTAAATGATGCGCTCAAGTCCAACTAATATCGTTGAGCTACAATTACTCTGTAAAATCCCTTTCTTGGAGGCTAGGCGAGATCAGTTTGAGTTAAACTTAGCCACTTAAGCTAGTGAAACTATTAGCCCTAGAACAAAAGAGAGAAGTTGGAGAGGGACAGAGAGAGTTAGAGAGAAACTTTCTCCATGAGATCTAGAAGAGAAAGTTAGAGAAAAGAAACGGAAATAGGATGCAAATTAAAGCGAATTCAAATTCACCCTTTTGGACTTGATAATTGAACACTTGGGTGATTTAGAAAACATCAAATGAGTTGCCTACCTAAGTCAAACTGTTATCGTTAAGCTCCAATTTCTCTGTAGATTCTCTTTCTTGGAGGCCAAGGAAGATTAGTTCGAGTTAAACTCGGCCACTTAAGCTAATGAAGCTGTTAGCTGCCTAACCTAATTAGTTCCTAGAACAAAAGAGAGAAGGGTGGGGAACGACGGAGCGAGTTGGAGAGGAACTTTCTTCTTGAGAGCTGGAAGAGAAAGTTAGAGAAAAGAAAAGGAAATAGGTTTAAAATCAAAGCGAATTCAAATTCATGCTTTTGGGCTTGAGAATTGAACACTTTGGTGATTTACAAAACATTAAATTAGTTCATTTACTACATCGTCAAGCTACGATTACTCAGTGAATTCTATTCCTTGGAGGCTGAGCAAGATTAGTTTGAGCTAAACATGGTCACTTAAGAGAATGAAGCTATAAGTTGCCAAACCTAATTAGTTCCTCGAACAAAACAGAGAAGGGTGGAAAAGGACGGAGAGAGTTAGAGAGAAACTTTCTTCTTGAGAGCTAGAAGAGAAAGTTAGAGAAAAGAAAAGGAAACGGGAATAAAATTAAATTGAGCTCTAATTCATCATGTTGGACTTGAGAGTTTAACACTTAGGTGATGTAGAAAACCTTAAATCAGGTGCTTACGTCAAACAAATATCGTGAAGCTACAATTACTCGGTAAAATCTCTAATCTCTTTCTTGTAGGTTAAGCAAGATTAGTTTGTGTTAAATTTGGCCACTTAAGCTAAAAAAACGACAAGTTGCCCAAGCCAATTAGTTCCAAGAACAAAAGGGAGAAGTTGGAGACGGACGGAGAGAGTTGGAGACAAACTTTCTCCTTGAGGTCTAGAAGAGAAAGTCAGAGAACGGAAAGGGAAATAGAATGAAATTTGAAGGGAGTTCAAGCTCAGCATTTTGGACTTGCGAATTGAACACTTAGGTGATTTAGAAAACATTAAATGAGTTGCTTAAGTTAAACTGCTATCGTCAAGCTACAATTACTTGTCCACCAAAAAAAAAAAAGGCTACAATTACTCAGTTAATTTTCTTTCTTGGAGGAAGAGCATGGTTAGTTTTAGTTGAACTTGGCCACTTAAGCTAATGAAGCTATTACTTGCCTAACCTAATTAGTTCCTACAACAAAAGAGTGAATGGTGGAGGAGGACGGAGAGAGTTAGAGAGAAACTTTCTTTTTTGAGAGCTAGAAGAGAAAGCTAGAGAAAAGAAAAGGAAATAGTATTAAAATTAAAGCGAATTGAAATTCAGCATTTTGGACTTGAGAATTGAATACTTAGGTGTGATTTTGAAAACATTAAACGAGTTGGTTAAGTTAAACGAATATCGTTAAGCTACGATTACTCAGTAAATTCTCCTTCTTGGAGGCTAAGCAAGAATAGTTTGTCTTAAACTTGGCCGCTTAAGCTAATGCAACTGTTGGTTGCCTAAGGTAATTAGTTCCTAGAAGAAGAGGGAGAGGACTGGAGAAAGGACGGAGAGAGTTGGGGAGAAACTTTCTTCTTGGGAGCCAGAAGAGAAAGTTAGAGAAAAGAAAGGGAAACAGGATGAAAATTAAAGTGCGCTCCAATTCATCATTTTGGACTTGAGATATATATACACTTAGGTGATTTAGAAGACATTAAGTCATTTGCTTAAGTAAAACTAATATCGTTAAACTACAATTACTCAGTAAATTCTCTTTCTTCGTGGATAGGCATGATTAATTTGAGTTAAACATGGCCACTTAAGCTAAAGAAACTAATAGCTGGATAAGCTAATTAATTCCTAGAACAAAAGAGAGAAGGATGGAGAAGGACGGAGAGAGTTGGAGAGAAACATTCTTATTCATAACTAGAAGAGAAAATTAGAGAGAAGAAAGGAAATAGAATGAAAATTAACCAATTGATCCTTTTGGACTTGAGAATCGAACACTTGGGCGATTTAGAAGGCCTTAAATGATGCGCTCAAGTCCAACTAATATCGTTGAGCTACAATTACTCTGTAAAATCCCTTTCTTGGAGGCTAGGCGAGATCAGTTTGAGTTAAACTTAGCCACTTAAGCTAGTGAAACTATTAGCCCTAGAACAAAAGAGAGAAGTTGGAGAGGGACAGAGAGAGTTAGAGAGAAACTTTCTCCATGAGATCTAGAAGAGAAAGTTAGAGAAAAGAAACGGAAATAGGATGCAAATTAAAGCGAATTCAAATTCACCCTTTTGGACTTGATAATTGAACACTTGGGTGATTTAGAAAACATCAAATGAGTTGCCTACCTAAGTCAAACTGTTATCGTTAAGCTCCAATTTCTCTGTAGATTCTCTTTCTTGGAGGCCAAGGAAGATTAGTTCGAGTTAAACTCGGCCACTTAAGCTAATGAAGCTGTTAGCTGCCTAACCTAATTAGTTCCTAGAACAAAAGAGAGAAGGGTGGGGAACGACGGAGCGAGTTGGAGAGGAACTTTCTTCTTGAGAGCTGGAAGAGAAAGTTAGAGAAAAGAAAAGGAAATAGGTTTAAAATCAAAGCGAATTCAAATTCATGCTTTTGGGCTTGAGAATTGAACACTTTGGTGATTTACAAAACATTAAATTAGTTCATTTACTACATCGTCAAGCTACGATTACTCAGTGAATTCTATTCCTTGGAGGCTGAGCAAGATTAGTTTGAGCTAAACATGGTCACTTAAGAGAATGAAGCTATAAGTTGCCAAACCTAATTAGTTCCTCGAACAAAACAGAGAAGGGTGGAAAAGGACGGAGAGAGTTAGAGAGAAACTTTCTTCTTGAGAGCTAGAAGAGAAAGTTAGAGAAAAGAAAAGGAAACGGGAATAAAATTAAATTGAGCTCTAATTCATCATGTTGGACTTGAGAGTTTAACACTTAGGTGATGTAGAAAACCTTAAATCAGGTGCTTACGTCAAACAAATATCGTGAAGCTACAATTACTCGGTAAAATCTCTAATCTCTTTCTTGTAGGTTAAGCAAGATTAGTTTGTGTTAAATTTGGCCACTTAAGCTAAAAAAACGACAAGTTGCCCAAGCCAATTAGTTCCAAGAACAAAAGGGAGAAGTTGGAGACGGACGGAGAGAGTTGGAGACAAACTTTCTCCTTGAGGTCTAGAAGAGAAAGTCAGAGAACGGAAAGGGAAATAGAATGAAATTTGAAGGGAGTTCAAGCTCAGCATTTTGGACTTGCGAATTGAACACTTAGGTGATTTAGAAAACATTAAATGAGTTGCTTAAGTTAAACTGCTATCGTCAAGCTACAATTACTTGTCCACCAAAAAAAAAAAGGCTACAATTACTCAGTTAATTTTCTTTCTTGGAGGAAGAGCATGGTTAGTTTTAGTTGAACTTGGCCACTTAAGCTAATGAAGCTATTAGTTGCCTAACCTAATTAGTTCCTACAACAAAAGAGTGAATGGTGGAGGAGGACGGAGAGAGTTAGAGAGAAACTTTCTTTTTTGAGAGCTAGAAGAGAAAGCTAGAGAAAAGAAAAGGAAATAGTATTAAAATTAAAGCGAATTGAAATTCAGCATTTTGGACTTGAGAATTGAATACTTAGGTGTGATTTTGAAAACATTAAACGAGTTGGTTAAGTTAAACGAATATCGTTAAGCTACGATTACTCAGTAAATTCTCCTTCTTGGAGGCTAAGCAAGAATAGTTTGTCTTAAACTTGGCCGCTTAAGCTAATGCAACTGTTGGTTGCCTAAGGTAATTAGTTCCTAGAAGAAGAGGGAGAGGACTGGAGAAAGGACGGAGAGAGTTGGGGAGAAACTTTCTTCTTGGGAGCCAGAAGAGAAAGTTAGAGAAAAGAAAGGGAAACAGGATGAAAATTAAAGTGCGCTCCAATTCATCATTTTGGACTTGAGATATATATACACTTAGGTGATTTAGAAGACATTAAGTCATTTGCTTAAGTAAAACTAATATCGTTAAACTACAATTACTCAGTAAATTCTCTTTCTTCGTGGATAGGCATGATTAATTTGAGTTAAACATGGCCACTTAAGCTAAAGAAACTAATAGCTGGATAAGCTAATTAATTCCTAGAACAAAAGAGAGAAGGATGGAGAAGGACGGAGAGAGTTGGAGAGAAACATTCTTATTCATAACTAGAAGAGAAAATTAGAGAGAAGAAAGGAAATAGAATGAAAATTAACCAATTGATCCTTTTGGACTTGAGAATCGAACACTTGGGCGATTTAGAAGGCCTTAAATGATGCGCTCAAGTCCAACTAATATCGTTGAGCTACAATTACTCTGTAAAATCCCTTTCTTGGAGGCTAGGCGAGATCAGTTTGAGTTAAACTTAGCCACTTAAGCTAGTGAAACTATTAGCCCTAGAACAAAAGAGAGAAGTTGGAGAGGGACAGAGAGAGTTAGAGAGAAACTTTCTCCATGAGATCTAGAAGAGAAAGTTAGAGAAAAGAAACGGAAATAGGATGCAAATTAAAGCGAATTCAAATTCACCCTTTTGGACTTGATAATTGAACACTTGGGTGATTTAGAAAACATCAAATGAGTTGCCTACCTAAGTCAAACTGTTATCGTTAAGCTCCAATTTCTCTGTAGATTCTCTTTCTTGGAGGCCAAGGAAGATTAGTTCGAGTTAAACTCGGCCACTTAAGCTAATGAAGCTGTTAGCTGCCTAACCTAATTAGTTCCTAGAACAAAAGAGAGAAGGGTGGGGAACGACGGAGCGAGTTGGAGAGGAACTTTCTTCTTGAGAGCTGGAAGAGAAAGTTAGAGAAAAGAAAAGGAAATAGGTTTAAAATCAAAGCGAATTCAAATTCATGCTTTTGGGCTTGAGAATTGAACACTTTGGTGATTTACAAAACATTAAATTAGTTCATTTACTACATCGTCAAGCTACGATTACTCAGTGAATTCTATTCCTTGGAGGCTGAGCAAGATTAGTTTGAGCTAAACATGGTCACTTAAGAGAATGAAGCTATAAGTTGCCAAACCTAATTAGTTCCTCGAACAAAACAGAGAAGGGTGGAAAAGGACGGAGAGAGTTAGAGAGAAACTTTCTTCTTGAGAGCTAGAAGAGAAAGTTAGAGAAAAGAAAAGGAAACGGGAATAAAATTAAATTGAGCTCTAATTCATCATGTTGGACTTGAGAGTTTAACACTTAGGTGATGTAGAAAACCTTAAATCAGGTGCTTACGTCAAACAAATATCGTGAAGCTACAATTACTCGGTAAAATCTCTAATCTCTTTCTTGTAGGTTAAGCAAGATTAGTTTGTGTTAAATTTGGCCACTTAAGCTAAAAAAACGACAAGTTGCCCAAGCCAATTAGTTCCAAGAACAAAAGGGAGAAGTTGGAGACGGACGGAGAGAGTTGGAGACAAACTTTCTCCTTGAGGTCTAGAAGAGAAAGTCAGAGAACGGAAAGGGAAATAGAATGAAATTTGAAGGGAGTTCAAGCTCAGCATTTTGGACTTGCGAATTGAACACTTAGGTGATTTAGAAAACATTAAATGAGTTGCTTAAGTTAAACTGCTATCGTCAAGCTACAATTACTTGTCCACCAAAAAAAAAAAGGCTACAATTACTCAGTTAATTTTCTTTCTTGGAGGAAGAGCATGGTTAGTTTTAGTTGAACTTGGCCACTTAAGCTAATGAAGCTATTAGTTGCCTAACCTAATTAGTTCCTACAACAAAAGAGTGAATGGTGGAGGAGGACGGAGAGAGTTAGAGAGAAACTTTCTTTTTTGAGAGCTAGAAGAGAAAGCTAGAGAAAAGAAAAGGAAATAGTATTAAAATTAAAGCGAATTGAAATTCAGCATTTTGGACTTGAGAATTGAATACTTAGGTGTGATTTTGAAAACATTAAACGAGTTGGTTAAGTTAAACGAATATCGTTAAGCTACGATTACTCAGTAAATTCTCCTTCTTGGAGGCTAAGCAAGAATAGTTTGTCTTAAACTTGGCCGCTTAAGCTAATGCAACTGTTGGTTGCCTAAGGTAATTAGTTCCTAGAAGAAGAGGGAGAGGACTGGAGAAAGGACGGAGAGAGTTGGGGAGAAACTTTCTTCTTGGGAGCCAGAAGAGAAAGTTAGAGAAAAGAAAGGGAAACAGGATGAAAATTAAAGTGCGCTCCAATTCATCATTTTGGACTTGAGATATATATACACTTAGGTGATTTAGAAGACATTAAGTCATTTGCTTAAGTAAAACTAATATCGTTAAACTACAATTACTCAGTAAATTCTCTTTCTTCGTGGATAGGCATGATTAATTTGAGTTAAACATGGCCACTTAAGCTAAAGAAACTAATAGCTGGATAAGCTAATTAATTCCTAGAACAAAAGAGAGAAGGATGGAGAAGGACGGAGAGAGTTGGAGAGAAACATTCTTATTCATAACTAGAAGAGAAAATTAGAGAGAAGAAAGGAAATAGAATGAAAATTAACCAATTGATCCTTTTGGACTTGAGAATCGAACACTTGGGCGATTTAGAAGGCCTTAAATGATGCGCTCAAGTCCAACTAATATCGTTGAGCTACAATTACTCTGTAAAATCCCTTTCTTGGAGGCTAGGCGAGATCAGTTTGAGTTAAACTTAGCCACTTAAGCTAGTGAAACTATTAGCCCTAGAACAAAAGAGAGAAGTTGGAGAGGGACAGAGAGAGTTAGAGAGAAACTTTCTCCATGAGATCTAGAAGAGAAAGTTAGAGAAAAGAAACGGAAATAGGATGCAAATTAAAGCGAATTCAAATTCACCCTTTTGGACTTGATAATTGAACACTTGGGTGATTTAGAAAACATCAAATGAGTTGCCTACCTAAGTCAAACTGTTATCGTTAAGCTCCAATTTCTCTGTAGATTCTCTTTCTTGGAGGCCAAGGAAGATTAGTTCGAGTTAAACTCGGCCACTTAAGCTAATGAAGCTGTTAGCTGCCTAACCTAATTAGTTCCTAGAACAAAAGAGAGAAGGGTGGGGAACGACGGAGCGAGTTGGAGAGGAACTTTCTTCTTGAGAGCTGGAAGAGAAAGTTAGAGAAAAGAAAAGGAAATAGGTTTAAAATCAAAGCGAATTCAAATTCATGCTTTTGGGCTTGAGAATTGAACACTTTGGTGATTTACAAAACATTAAATTAGTTCATTTACTACATCGTCAAGCTACGATTACTCAGTGAATTCTATTCCTTGGAGGCTGAGCAAGATTAGTTTGAGCTAAACATGGTCACTTAAGAGAATGAAGCTATAAGTTGCCAAACCTAATTAGTTCCTCGAACAAAACAGAGAAGGGTGGAAAAGGACGGAGAGAGTTAGAGAGAAACTTTCTTCTTGAGAGCTAGAAGAGAAAGTTAGAGAAAAGAAAAGGAAACGGGAATAAAATTAAATTGAGCTCTAATTCATCATGTTGGACTTGAGAGTTTAACACTTAGGTGATGTAGAAAACCTTAAATCAGGTGCTTACGTCAAACAAATATCGTGAAGCTACAATTACTCGGTAAAATCTCTAATCTCTTTCTTGTAGGTTAAGCAAGATTAGTTTGTGTTAAATTTGGCCACTTAAGCTAAAAAAACGACAAGTTGCCCAAGCCAATTAGTTCCAAGAACAAAAGGGAGAAGTTGGAGACGGACGGAGAGAGTTGGAGACAAACTTTCTCCTTGAGGTCTAGAAGAGAAAGTCAGAGAACGGAAAGGGAAATAGAATGAAATTTGAAGGGAGTTCAAGTTCAGCATTTTGGACTTGCGAATTGAACACTTAGGTGATTTAGAAAACATTAAATGAGTTGCTTAAGTTAAACTGCTATCGTCAAGCTACAATTACTTGTCCACCAAAAAAAAAAAGGCTACAATTACTCAGTTAATTTTCTTTCTTGGAGGAAGAGCATGGTTAGTTTTAGTTGAACTTGGCCACTTAAGCTAATGAAGCTATTAGTTGCCTAACCTAATTAGTTCCTACAACAAAAGAGTGAATGGTGGAGGAGGACGGAGAGAGTTAGAGAGAAACTTTCTTTTTTGAGAGCTAGAAGAGAAAGCTAGAGAAAAGAAAAGGAAATAGTATTAAAATTAAAGCGAATTGAAATTCAGCATTTTGGACTTGAGAATTGAATACTTAGGTGTGATTTTGAAAACATTAAACGAGTTGCTTAAGTTAAACGAATATCGTTAAGCTACGATTACTCAGTAAATTCTCCTTCTTGGAGGCTAAGCAAGAATAGTTTGTCTTAAACTTGGCCGCTTAAGCTAATGCAACTGTTGGTTGCCTAAGGCAATTAGTTCCTAGAAGAAGAGGGAGAGGACTGGAGAATGGACGGAGAGAGTTGGGGAGAAACTTTCTTCTTGGGAGCCAGAAGAGAAAGTTAGAGAAAAGAAAGGGAAACATGATGAAAATTAAAGTGCGCTCCAATTCATCATTTTGGACTTGAGATATATATACACTTAGGTGATTTAGAAGACATTAAGTCATTTGCTTAAGTAAAACTAATATCGTTAAACTACAATTACTCAGTAAATTCTCTTTCTTCGTGGATAGGCATGATTAATTTGAGTTAAACATGGCCACTTAAGCTAAAGAAACTAATAGCTGGATAAGCTAATTAATTCCTAGAACAAAAGAGAGAAGGATGGAGAAGGACGGAGAGAGTTGGAGAGAAACATTCTTATTCATAACTAGAAGAGAAAATTAGAGAGAAGAAAGGAAATAGAATGAAAATTAACCAATTGATCCTTTTGGACTTGAGAATCGAACACTTGGGCGATTTAGAAGGCCTTAAATGATGCGCTCAAGTCCAACTAATATCGTTGAGCTACAATTACTCTGTAAAATCCCTTTCTTGGAGGCTAGGCGAGATCAGTTTGAGTTAAACTTAGCCACTTAAGCTAGTGAAACTATTAGCCCTAGAACAAAAGAGAGAAGTTGGAGACGGACAGAGAGAGTTAGAGAGAAACTTTCTCCATGAGATCTAGAAGAGAAAGTTAGAGAAAAGAAACGGAAATAGGATGCAAATTAAAGCGAATTCAAATTCACCCTTTTGGACTTGATAATTGAACACTTGGGTGATTTAGAAAACATCAAATGAGTTGCCTACCTAAGTCAAACTGTTATCGTTAAGCTCCAATTTCTCTGTAGATTCTCTTTCTTGGAGGCCAAGGAAGATTAGTTCGAGTTAAACTCGGCCACTTAAGCTAATGAAGCTGTTAGCTGCCTAACCTAATTAGTTCCTAGAACAAAAGAGAGAAGGGTGGGGAACGACGGAGCGAGTTGGAGAGGAACTTTCTTCTTGAGAGCTGGAAGAGAAAGTTAGAGAAAAGAAAAGGAAATAGGTTTAAAATCAAAGCGAATTCAAATTCATGCTTTTGGGCTTGAGAATTGAACACTTTGGTGATTTACAAAACATTAAATTAGTTCATTTACTACATCGTCAAGCTACGATTACTCAGTGAATTCTATTCCTTGGAGGCTGAGCAAGATTAGTTTGAGCTAAACATGGTCACTTAAGAGAATGAAGCTATAAGTTGCCAAACCTAATTAGTTCCTCGAACAAAACAGAGAAGGGTGGAAAAGGACGGAGAGAGTTAGAGAGAAACTTTCTTCTTGAGAGCTAGAAGAGAAAGTTAGAGAAAAGAAAAGGAAACGGGAATAAAATTAAATTGAGCTCTAATTCATCATGTTGGACTTGAGAGTTTAACACTTAGGTGATGTAGAAAACCTTAAATCAGGTGCTTACGTCAAACAAATATCGTGAAGCTACAATTACTCGGTAAAATCTCTAATCTCTTTCTTGTAGGTTAAGCAAGATTAGTTTGTGTTAAATTTGGCCACTTAAGCTAAAAAAACGACAAGTTGCCCAAGCCAATTAGTTCCAAGAACAAAAGGGAGAAGTTGGAGACGGACGGAGAGAGTTGGAGACAAACTTTCTCCTTGAGGTCTAGAAGAGAAAGTCAGAGAACGGAAAGGGAAATAGAATGAAATTTGAAGGGAGTTCAAGCTCAGCATTTTGGACTTGCGAATTGAACACTTAGGTGATTTAGAAAACATTAAATGAGTTGCTTAAGTTAAACTGCTATCGTCAAGCTACAATTACTTGTCCACCAAAAAAAAAAAGGCTACAATTACTCAGTTAATTTTCTTTCTTGGAGGAAGAGCATGGTTAGTTTTAGTTGAACTTGGCCACTTAAGCTAATGAAGCTATTAGTTGCCTAACCTAATTAGTTCCTACAACAAAAGAGTGAATGGTGGAGGAGGACGGAGAGAGTTAGAGAGAAACTTTCTTTTTTGAGAGCTAGAAGAGAAAGCTAGAGAAAAGAAAAGGAAATAGTATTAAAATTAAAGCGAATTGAAATTCAGCATTTTGGACTTGAGAATTGAATACTTAGGTGTGATTTTGAAAACATTAAACGAGTTGCTTAAGTTAAACGAATATCGTTAAGCTACGATTACTCAGTAAATTCTCCTTCTTGGAGGCTAAGCAAGAATAGTTTGTCTTAAACTTGGCCGCTTAAGCTAATGCAACTGTTGGTTGCCTAAGGTAATTAGTTCCTAGAAGAAGAGGGAGAGGACTGGAGAAAGGACGGAGAGAGTTGGGGAGAAACTTTCTTCTTGGGAGCCAGAAGAGAAAGTTAGAGAAAAGAAAGGGAAACAGGATGAAAATTAAAGTGCGCTCCAATTCATCATTTTGGACTTGAGATATATATACACTTAGGTGATTTAGAAGACATTAAGTCATTTGCTTAAGTAAAACTAATATCGTTAAACTACAATTACTCAGTAAATTCTCTTTCTTCGTGGATAGGCATGATTAATTTGAGTTAAACATGGCCACTTAAGCTAAAGAAACTAATAGCTGGATAAGCTAATTAATTCCTAGAACAAAAGAGAGAAGGATGGAGAAGGACGGAGAGAGTTGGAGAGAAACATTCTTATTCATAACTAGAAGAGAAAATTAGAGAGAAGAAAGGAAATAGAATGAAAATTAACCAATTGATCCTTTTGGACTTGAGAATCGAACACTTGGGCGATTTAGAAGGCCTTAAATGATGCGCTCAAGTCCAACTAATATCGTTGAGCTACAATTACTCTGTAAAATCCCTTTCTTGGAGGCTAGGCGAGATCAGTTTGAGTTAAACTTAGCCACTTAAGCTAGTGAAACTATTAGCCCTAGAACAAAAGAGAGAAGTTGGAGAGGGACAGAGAGAGTTAGAGAGAAACTTTCTCCATGAGATCTAGAAGAGAAAGTTAGAGAAAAGAAACGGAAATAGGATGCAAATTAAAGCGAATTCAAATTCACCCTTTTGGACTTGATAATTGAACACTTGGGTGATTTAGAAAACATCAAATGAGTTGCCTACCTAAGTCAAACTGTTATCGTTAAGCTCCAATTTCTCTGTAGATTCTCTTTCTTGGAGGCCAAGGAAGATTAGTTCGAGTTAAACTCGGCCACTTAAGCTAATGAAGCTGTTAGCTGCCTAACCTAATTAGTTCCTAGAACAAAAGAGAGAAGGGTGGGGAACGACGGAGCGAGTTGGAGAGGAACTTTCTTCTTGAGAGCTGGAAGAGAAAGTTAGAGAAAAGAAAAGGAAATAGGTTTAAAATCAAAGCGAATTCAAATTCATGCTTTTGGGCTTGAGAATTGAACACTTTGGTGATTTACAAAACATTAAATTAGTTCATTTACTACATCGTCAAGCTACGATTACTCAGTGAATTCTATTCCTTGGAGGCTGAGCAAGATTAGTTTGAGCTAAACATGGTCACTTAAGAGAATGAAGCTATAAGTTGCCAAACCTAATTAGTTCCTCGAACAAAACAGAGAAGGGTGGAAAAGGACGGAGAGAGTTAGAGAGAAACTTTCTTCTTGAGAGCTAGAAGAGAAAGTTAGAGAAAAGAAAAGGAAACGGGAATAAAATTAAATTGAGCTCTAATTCATCATGTTGGACTTGAGAGTTTAACACTTAGGTGATGTAGAAAACCTTAAATCAGGTGCTTACGTCAAACAAATATCGTGAAGCTACAATTACTCGGTAAAATCTCTAATCTCTTTCTTGTAGGTTAAGCAAGATTAGTTTGTGTTAAATTTGGCCACTTAAGCTAAAAAAACGACAAGTTGCCCAAGCCAATTAGTTCCAAGAACAAAAGGGAGAAGTTGGAGACGGACGGAGAGAGTTGGAGACAAACTTTCTCCTTGAGGTCTAGAAGAGAAAGTCAGAGAACGGAAAGGGAAATAGAATGAAATTTGAAGGGAGTTCAAGCTCAGCATTTTGGACTTGCGAATTGAACACTTAGGTGATTTAGAAAACATTAAATGAGTTGCTTAAGTTAAACTGCTATCGTCAAGCTACAATTACTTGTCCACCAAAAAAAAAAAGGCTACAATTACTCAGTTAATTTTCTTTCTTGGAGGAAGAGCATGGTTAGTTTTAGTTGAACTTGGCCACTTAAGCTAATGAAGCTATTAGTTGCCTAACCTAATTAGTTCCTACAACAAAAGAGTGAATGGTGGAGGAGGACGGAGAGAGTTAGAGAGAAACTTTCTTTTTTGAGAGCTAGAAGAGAAAGCTAGAGAAAAGAAAAGGAAATAGTATTAAAATTAAAGCGAATTGAAATTCAGCATTTTGGACTTGAGAATTGAATACTTAGGTGTGATTTTGAAAACATTAAACGAGTTGCTTAAGTTAAACGAATATCGTTAAGCTACGATTACTCAGTAAATTCTCCTTCTTGGAGGCTAAGCAAGAATAGTTTGTCTTAAACTTGGCCGCTTAAGCTAATGCAACTGTTGGTTGCCTAAGGTAATTAGTTCCTAGAAGAAGAGGGAGAGGACTGGAGAAAGGACGGAGAGAGTTGGGGAGAAACTTTCTTCTTGGGAGCCAGAAGAGAAAGTTAGAGAAAAGAAAGGGAAACAGGATGAAAATTAAAGTGCGCTCCAATTCATCATTTTGGACTTGAGATATATATACACTTAGGTGATTTAGAAGACATTAAGTCATTTGCTTAAGTAAAACTAATATCGTTAAACTACAATTACTCAGTAAATTCTCTTTCTTCGTGGATAGGCATGATTAATTTGAGTTAAACATGGCCACTTAAGCTAAAGAAACTAATAGCTGGATAAGCTAATTAATTCCTAGAACAAAAGAGAGAAGGATGGAGAAGGACGGAGAGAGTTGGAGAGAAACATTCTTATTCATAACTAGAAGAGAAAATTAGAGAGAAGAAAGGAAATAGAATGAAAATTAACCAATTGATCCTTTTGGACTTGAGAATCGAACACTTGGGCGATTTAGAAGGCCTTAAATGATGCGCTCAAGTCCAACTAATATCGTTGAGCTACAATTACTCTGTAAAATCCCTTTCTTGGAGGCTAGGCGAGATCAGTTTGAGTTAAACTTAGCCACTTAAGCTAGTGAAACTATTAGCCCTAGAACAAAAGAGAGAAGTTGGAGAGGGACAGAGAGAGTTAGAGAGAAACTTTCTCCATGAGATCTAGAAGAGAAAGTTAGAGAAAAGAAACGGAAATAGGATGCAAATTAAAGCGAATTCAAATTCACCCTTTTGGACTTGATAATTGAACACTTGGGTGATTTAGAAAACATCAAATGAGTTGCCTACCTAAGTCAAACTGTTATCGTTAAGCTCCAATTTCTCTGTAGATTCTCTTTCTTGGAGGCCAAGGAAGATTAGTTCGAGTTAAACTCGGCCACTTAAGCTAATGAAGCTGTTAGCTGCCTAACCTAATTAGTTCCTAGAACAAAAGAGAGAAGGGTGGGGAACGACGGAGCGAGTTGGAGAGGAACTTTCTTCTTGAGAGCTGGAAGAGAAAGTTAGAGAAAAGAAAAGGAAATAGGTTTAAAATCAAAGCGAATTCAAATTCATGCTTTTGGGCTTGAGAATTGAACACTTTGGTGATTTACAAAACATTAAATTAGTTCATTTACTACATCGTCAAGCTACGATTACTCAGTGAATTCTATTCCTTGGAGGCTGAGCAAGATTAGTTTGAGCTAAACATGGTCACTTAAGAGAATGAAGCTATAAGTTGCCAAACCTAATTAGTTCCTCGAACAAAACAGAGAAGGGTGGAAAAGGACGGAGAGAGTTAGAGAGAAACTTTCTTCTTGAGAGCTAGAAGAGAAAGTTAGAGAAAAGAAAAGGAAACGGGAATAAAATTAAATTGAGCTCTAATTCATCATGTTGGACTTGAGAGTTTAACACTTAGGTGATGTAGAAAACCTTAAATCAGGTGCTTACGTCAAACAAATATCGTGAAGCTACAATTACTCGGTAAAATCTCTAATCTCTTTCTTGTAGGTTAAGCAAGATTAGTTTGTGTTAAATTTGGCCACTTAAGCTAAAAAAACGACAAGTTGCCCAAGCCAATTAGTTCCAAGAACAAAAGGGAGAAGTTGGAGACGGACGGAGAGAGTTGGAGACAAACTTTCTCCTTGAGGTCTAGAAGAGAAAGTCAGAGAACGGAAAGGGAAATAGAATGAAATTTGAAGGGAGTTCAAGCTCAGCATTTTGGACTTGCGAATTGAACACTTAGGTGATTTAGAAAACATTAAATGAGTTGCTTAAGTTAAACTGCTATCGTCAAGCTACAATTACTTGTCCACCAAAAAAAAAAAGGCTACAATTACTCAGTTAATTTTCTTTCTTGGAGGAAGAGCATGGTTAGTTTTAGTTGAACTTGGCCACTTAAGCTAATGAAGCTATTAGTTGCCTAACCTAATTAGTTCCTACAACAAAAGAGTGAATGGTGGAGGAGGACGGAGAGAGTTAGAGAGAAACTTTCTTTTTTGAGAGCTAGAAGAGAAAGCTAGAGAAAAGAAAAGGAAATAGTATTAAAATTAAAGCGAATTGAAATTCAGCATTTTGGACTTGAGAATTGAATACTTAGGTGTGATTTTGAAAACATTAAACGAGTTGCTTAAGTTAAACGAATATCGTTAAGCTACGATTACTCAGTAAATTCTCCTTCTTGGAGGCTAAGCAAGAATAGTTTGTCTTAAACTTGGCCGCTTAAGCTAATGCAACTGTTGGTTGCCTAAGGTAATTAGTTCCTAGAAGAAGAGGGAGAGGACTGGAGAAAGGACGGAGAGAGTTGGGGAGAAACTTTCTTCTTGGGAGCCAGAAGAGAAAGTTAGAGAAAAGAAAGGGAAACAGGATGAAAATTAAAGTGCGCTCCAATTCATCATTTTGGACTTGAGATATATATACACTTAGGTGATTTAGAAGACATTAAGTCATTTGCTTAAGTAAAACTAATATCGTTAAACTACAATTACTCAGTAAATTCTCTTTCTTCGTGGATAGGCATGATTAATTTGAGTTAAACATGGCCACTTAAGCTAAAGAAACTAATAGCTGGATAAGCTAATTAATTCCTAGAACAAAAGAGAGAAGGATGGAGAAGGACGGAGAGAGTTGGAGAGAAACATTCTTATTCATAACTAGAAGAGAAAATTAGAGAGAAGAAAGGAAATAGAATGAAAATTAACCAATTGATCCTTTTGGACTTGAGAATCGAACACTTGGGCGATTTAGAAGGCCTTAAATGATGCGCTCAAGTCCAACTAATATCGTTGAGCTACAATTACTCTGTAAAATCCCTTTCTTGGAGGCTAGGCGAGATCAGTTTGAGTTAAACTTAGCCACTTAAGCTAGTGAAACTATTAGCCCTAGAACAAAAGAGAGAAGTTGGAGACGGACAGAGAGAGTTAGAGAGAAACTTTCTCCATGAGATCTAGAAGAGAAAGTTAGAGAAAAGAAACGGAAATAGGATGCAAATTAAAGCGAATTCAAATTCACCCTTTTGGACTTGATAATTGAACACTTGGGTGATTTAGAAAACATCAAATGAGTTGCCTACCTAAGTCAAACTGTTATCGTTAAGCTCCAATTTCTCTGTAGATTCTCTTTCTTGGAGGCCAAGGAAGATTAGTTCGAGTTAAACTCGGCCACTTAAGCTAATGAAGCTGTTAGCTGCCTAACCTAATTAGTTCCTAGAACAAAAGAGAGAAGGGTGGGGAACGACGGAGCGAGTTGGAGAGGAACTTTCTTCTTGAGAGCTGGAAGAGAAAGTTAGAGAAAAGAAAAGGAAATAGGTTTAAAATCAAAGCGAATTCAAATTCATGCTTTTGGGCTTGAGAATTGAACACTTTGGTGATTTACAAAACATTAAATTAGTTCATTTACTACATCGTCAAGCTACGATTACTCAGTGAATTCTATTCCTTAGAGGCTGAGCAAGATTAGTTTGAGCTAAACATGGTCACTTAAGAGAATGAAGCTATAAGTTGCCAAACCTAATTAGTTCCTCGAACAAAACAGAGAAGGGTGGAAAAGGACGGAGAGAGTTAGAGAGAAACTTTCTTCTTGAGAGCTAGAAGAGAAAGTTAGAGAAAAGAAAAGGAAACGGGAATAAAATTAAATTGAGCTCTAATTCATCATGTTGGACTTGAGAGTTTAACACTTAGGTGATGTAGAAAACCTTAAATCAGGTGCTTACGTCAAACAAATATCGTGAAGCTACAATTACTCGGTAAAATCTCTAATCTCTTTCTTGTAGGTTAAGCAAGATTAGTTTGTGTTAAATTTGGCCACTTAAGCTAAAAAAACGACAAGTTGCCCAAGCCAATTAGTTCCAAGAACAAAAGGGAGAAGTTGGAGACGGACGGAGAGAGTTGGAGACAAACTTTCTCCTTGAGGTCTAGAAGAGAAAGTCAGAGAACGGAAAGGGAAATAGAATGAAATTTGAAGGGAGTTCAAGCTCAGCATTTTGGACTTGCGAATTGAACACTTAGGTGATTTAGAAAACATTAAATGAGTTGCTTAAGTTAAACTGCTATCGTCAAGCTACAATTACTTGTCCACCAAAAAAAAAAAGGCTACAATTACTCAGTTAATTTTCTTTCTTGGAGGAAGAGCATGGTTAGTTTTAGTTGAACTTGGCCACTTAAGCTAATGAAGCTATTAGTTGCCTAACCTAATTAGTTCCTACAACAAAAGAGTGAATGGTGGAGGAGGACGGAGAGAGTTAGAGAGAAACTTTCTTTTTTGAGAGCTAGAAGAGAAAGCTAGAGAAAAGAAAAGGAAATAGTATTAAAATTAAAGCGAATTGAAATTCAGCATTTTGGACTTGAGAATTGAATACTTAGGTGTGATTTTGAAAACATTAAACGAGTTGCTTAAGTTAAACGAATATCGTTAAGCTACGATTACTCAGTAAATTCTCCTTCTTGGAGGCTAAGCAAGAATAGTTTGTCTTAAACTTGGCCGCTTAAGCTAATGCAACTGTTGGTTGCCTAAGGTAATTAGTTCCTAGAAGAAGAGGGAGAGGACTGGAGAAAGGACGGAGAGAGTTGGGGAGAAACTTTCTTCTTGGGAGCCAGAAGAGAAAGTTAGAGAAAAGAAAGGGAAACAGGATGAAAATTAAAGTGCGCTCCAATTCATCATTTTGGACTTGAGATATATATACACTTAGGTGATTTAGAAGACATTAAGTCATTTGTACTAATGTTTATATATATAGTAATTTTTTATATGCAGGCTAAGGATGCTGTTATTGAGTGGTGTGAGTTCCTATATTGTGGGTTGAGTGTTGTGAGGTCCTATATTGTGAGCTCTATTATTATGTTCCTGAAGCATGGTTTTCTTTCTTCATTTGGTTGTAATGTCTTCAAGTTACACAATGCAGGGTTTACTACAGAGTGTAAGCAAGGCATGGGTGGCATGGGAGGTCAGCTGTGTCTCTATGGGTATTGCTGGTCTGCTGGTACAATTGCCTCGGTTTTAAAAGTTTCTTGGTGTGTGGTTATGGCTGCTTGTAGCGCCTCTGGTGGGAAGATTGTCTTTCTTTTCGTTTATTTTGTCTTCTTAGGTTTGGACATTATAGATGGTTTGCTATGTTTAATTCTTTTTGGCCTATCCGTGCGGGATGTGCACGGTATTTCTGTTTTGCTGCTTTTTGGGTTTCGTACTGTGGGTTATGGTACGCTTGTGAGCTATCCTTGGTCTTCTTTCGACATGTTCCTCTTTTGCACAGGAGCATTATCTGTGAATAGCATTCTAAGTTCTCTGCTAAATGGGACAGCCAAGAGATGGACTTCAGTTTTTTTGCTAACTATGGCTGCTGGAAATGCCCAGAACGTGATGAACTTTTTGTTTATTATTTATTTTATTATTTGGTTATCAAAGTCTGATGATTGCATGCTGTATTTTTTGGTCTTAGGCTTTAACTGCGGGATGTGCATGTTTAAGCTGGTCTGTATGGTCCCAAACCTGGCTGATTGTGTTCATATTTCCCATATGTTTATTATGGGACATATGAACATTTTTGTATGTTCGGGTCTGTGTCGGTGTGTGTGGACTGTTCATTAGGCATGTTTATTTTTGGTTCTTTTGTATCCTTAGCGTGTTGATCTAGGTTGGTTATGTTCATTTGTTTTCTTTGTTTCTTTGGTTAGGGCCTGGGGCATGCCCCTTGTATATTTGTAATTTTCTGTGTTTTTAATTTATGACTTATTCACCCAAAAAAAAAAAAAAAAAAAAAAAAAAGTCATTTGCTTAAGTAAAACTAATATCGTTAAACTACAATTACTCAGTAAATTCTCTTTCTTCGTGGATAGGCATGATTAATTTGAGTTAAACATGGCCACTTAAGCTAAAGAAACTAATAGCTGGATAAGCTAATTAATTCCTAGAACAAAAGAGAGAAGGATGGAGAAGGACGGAGAGAGTTGGAGAGAAACATTCTTATTCATAACTAGAAGAGAAAATTAGAGAGAAGAAAGGAAATAGAATGAAAATTAACCAATTGATCCTTTTGGACTTGAGAATCGAACACTTGGGCGATTTAGAAGGCCTTAAATGATGCGCTCAAGTCCAACTAATATCGTTGAGCTACAATTACTCTGTAAAATCCCTTTCTTGGAGGCTAGGCGAGATCAGTTTGAGTTAAACTTAGCCACTTAAGCTAGTGAAACTATTAGCCCTAGAACAAAAGAGAGAAGTTGGAGAGGGACAGAGAGAGTTAGAGAGAAACTTTCTCCATGAGATCTAGAAGAGAAAGTTAGAGAAAAGAAACGGAAATAGGATGCAAATTAAAGCGAATTCAAATTCACCCTTTTGGACTTGATAATTGAACACTTGGGTGATTTAGAAAACATCAAATGAGTTGCCTACCTAAGTCAAACTGTTATCGTTAAGCTCCAATTTCTCTGTAGATTCTCTTTCTTGGAGGCCAAGGAAGATTAGTTCGAGTTAAACTCGGCCACTTAAGCTAATGAAGCTGTTAGCTGCCTAACCTAATTAGTTCCTAGAACAAAAGAGAGAAGGGTGGGGAACGACGGAGCGAGTTGGAGAGGAACTTTCTTCTTGAGAGCTGGAAGAGAAAGTTAGAGAAAAGAAAAGGAAATAGGTTTAAAATCAAAGCGAATTCAAATTCATGCTTTTGGGCTTGAGAATTGAACACTTTGGTGATTTACAAAACATTAAATTAGTTCATTTACTACATCGTCAAGCTACGATTACTCAGTGAATTCTATTCCTTGGAGGCTGAGCAAGATTAGTTTGAGCTAAACATGGTCACTTAAGAGAATGAAGCTATAAGTTGCCAAACCTAATTAGTTCCTCGAACAAAACAGAGAAGGGTGGAAAAGGACGGAGAGAGTTAGAGAGAAACTTTCTTCTTGAGAGCTAGAAGAGAAAGTTAGAGAAAAGAAAAGGAAACGGGAATAAAATTAAATTGAGCTCTAATTCATCATGTTGGACTTGAGAGTTTAACACTTAGGTGATGTAGAAAACCTTAAATCAGGTGCTTACGTCAAACAAATATCGTGAAGCTACAATTACTCGGTAAAATCTCTAATCTCTTTCTTGTAGGTTAAGCAAGATTAGTTTGTGTTAAATTTGGCCACTTAAGCTAAAAAAACGACAAGTTGCCCAAGCCAATTAGTTCCAAGAACAAAAGGGAGAAGTTGGAGACGGACGGAGAGAGTTGGAGACAAACTTTCTCCTTGAGGTCTAGAAGAGAAAGTCAGAGAACGGAAAGGGAAATAGAATGAAATTTGAAGGGAGTTCAAGCTCAGCATTTTGGACTTGCGAATTGAACACTTAGGTGATTTAGAAAACATTAAATGAGTTGCTTAAGTTAAACTGCTATCGTCAAGCTACAATTACTTGTCCACCAAAAAAAAAAAGGCTACAATTACTCAGTTAATTTTCTTTCTTGGAGGAAGAGCATGGTTAGTTTTAGTTGAACTTGGCCACTTAAGCTAATGAAGCTATTAGTTGCCTAACCTAATTAGTTCCTACAACAAAAGAGTGAATGGTGGAGGAGGACGGAGAGAGTTAGAGAGAAACTTTCTTTTTTGAGAGCTAGAAGAGAAAGCTAGAGAAAAGAAAAGGAAATAGTATTAAAATTAAAGCGAATTGAAATTCAGCATTTTGGACTTGAGAATTGAATACTTAGGTGTGATTTTGAAAACATTAAACGAGTTGCTTAAGTTAAACGAATATCGTTAAGCTACGATTACTCAGTAAATTCTCCTTCTTGGAGGCTAAGCAAGAATAGTTTGTCTTAAACTTGGCCGCTTAAGCTAATGCAACTGTTGGTTGCCTAAGGTAATTAGTTCCTAGAAGAAGAGGGAGAGGACTGGAGAAAGGACGGAGAGAGTTGGGGAGAAACTTTCTTCTTGGGAGCCAGAAGAGAAAGTTAGAGAAAAGAAAGGGAAACAGGATGAAAATTAAAGTGCGCTCCAATTCATCATTTTGGACTTGAGATATATATACACTTAGGTGATTTAGAAGACATTAAGTCATTTGCTTAAGTAAAACTAATATCGTTAAACTACAATTACTCAGTAAATTCTCTTTCTTCGTGGATAGGCATGATTAATTTGAGTTAAACATGGCCACTTAAGCTAAAGAAACTAATAGCTGGATAAGCTAATTAATTCCTAGAACAAAAGAGAGAAGGATGGAGAAGGACGGAGAGAGTTGGAGAGAAACATTCTTATTCATAACTAGAAGAGAAAATTAGAGAGAAGAAAGGAAATAGAATGAAAATTAACCAATTGATCCTTTTGGACTTGAGAATCGAACACTTGGGCGATTTAGAAGGCCTTAAATGATGCGCTCAAGTCCAACTAATATCGTTGAGCTACAATTACTCTGTAAAATCCCTTTCTTGGAGGCTAGGCGAGATCAGTTTGAGTTAAACTTAGCCACTTAAGCTAGTGAAACTATTAGCCCTAGAACAAAAGAGAGAAGTTGGAGACGGACAGAGAGAGTTAGAGAGAAACTTTCTCCATGAGATCTAGAAGAGAAAGTTAGAGAAAAGAAACGGAAATAGGATGCAAATTAAAGCGAATTCAAATTCACCCTTTTGGACTTGATAATTGAACACTTGGGTGATTTAGAAAACATCAAATGAGTTGCCTACCTAAGTCAAACTGTTATCGTTAAGCTCCAATTTCTCTGTAGATTCTCTTTCTTGGAGGCCAAGGAAGATTAGTTCGAGTTAAACTCGGCCACTTAAGCTAATGAAGCTGTTAGCTGCCTAACCTAATTAGTTCCTAGAACAAAAGAGAGAAGGGTGGGGAACGACGGAGCGAGTTGGAGAGGAACTTTCTTCTTGAGAGCTGGAAGAGAAAGTTAGAGAAAAGAAAAGGAAATAGGTTTAAAATCAAAGCGAATTCAAATTCATGCTTTTGGGCTTGAGAATTGAACACTTTGGTGATTTACAAAACATTAAATTAGTTCATTTACTACATCGTCGAGCTACGATGACTCAGTGAATTCTATTCCTTGGAGGCTGAGCAAGATTAGTTTGAGCTAAACATGGTCACTTAAGAGAATGAAGCTATAAGTTGCCAAACCTAATTAGTTCCTCGAACAAAACAGAGAAGGGTGGAAAAGGACGGAGAGAGTTAGAGAGAAACTTTCTTCTTGAGAGCTAGAAGAGAAAGTTAGAGAAAAGAAAAGGAAACGGGAATAAAATTAAATTGAGCTCTAATTCATCATGTTGGACTTGAGAGTTTAACACTTAGGTGATGTAGAAAACCTTAAATCAGGTGCTTACGTCAAACAAATATCGTGAAGCTACAATTACTCGGTAAAATCTCTAATCTCTTTCTTGTAGGTTAAGCAAGATTAGTTTGTGTTAAATTTGGCCACTTAAGCTAAAAAAACGACAAGTTGCCCAAGCCAATTAGTTCCAAGAACAAAAGGGAGAAGTTGGAGACGGACGGAGAGAGTTGGAGACAAACTTTCTCCTTGAGGTCTAGAAGAGAAAGTCAGAGAACGGAAAGGGAAATAGAATGAAATTTGAAGGGAGTTCAAGCTCAGCATTTTGGACTTGCGAATTGAACACTTAGGTGATTTAGAAAACATTAAATGAGTTGCTTAAGTTAAACTGCTATCGTCAAGCTACAATTACTTGTCCACCAAAAAAAAAAAGGCTACAATTACTCAGTTAATTTTCTTTCTTGGAGGAAGAGCATGGTTAGTTTTAGTTGAACTTGGCCACTTAAGCTAATGAAGCTATTAGTTGCCTAACCTAATTAGTTCCTACAACAAAAGAGTGAATGGTGGAGGAGGACGGAGAGAGTTAGAGAGAAACTTTCTTTTTTGAGAGCTAGAAGAGAAAGCTAGAGAAAAGAAAAGGAAATAGTATTAAAATTAAAGCGAATTGAAATTCAGCATTTTGGACTTGAGAATTGAATACTTAGGTGTGATTTTGAAAACATTAAACGAGTTGCTTAAGTTAAACGAATATCGTTAAGCTACGATTACTCAGTAAATTCTCCTTCTTGGAGGCTAAGCAAGAATAGTTTGTCTTAAACTTGGCCGCTTAAGCTAATGCAACTGTTGGTTGCCTAAGGTAATTAGTTCCTAGAAGAAGAGGGAGAGGACTGGAGAAAGGACGGAGAGAGTTGGGGAGAAACTTTCTTCTTGGGAGCCAGAAGAGAAAGTTAGAGAAAAGAAAGGGAAACAGGATGAAAATTAAAGTGCGCTCCAATTCATCATTTTGGACTTGAGATATATATACACTTAGGTGATTTAGAAGACATTAAGTCATTTGCTTAAGTAAAACTAATATCGTTAAACTACAATTACTCAGTAAATTCTCTTTCTTCGTGGATAGGCATGATTAATTTGAGTTAAACATGGCCACTTAAGTTAAAGAAACTAATAGCTGGATAAGCTAATTAATTCCTAGAACAAAAGAGAGAAGGATGGAGAAGGACGGAGAGAGTTGGAGAGAAACATTCTTATTCATAACTAGAAGAGAAAATTAGAGAGAAGAAAGGAAATAGAATGAAAATTAACCAATTGATCCTTTTGGACTTGAGAATCGAACACTTGGGCGATTTAGAAGGCCTTAAATGATGCGCTCAAGTCCAACTAATATCGTTGAGCTACAATTACTCTGTAAAATCCCTTTCTTGGAGGCTAGGCGAGATCAGTTTGAGTTAAACTTAGCCACTTAAGCTAGTGAAACTATTAGCCCTAGAACAAAAGAGAGAAGTTGGAGAGGGACAGAGAGAGTTAGAGAGAAACTTTCTCCATGAGATCTAGAAGAGAAAGTTAGAGAAAAGAAACGGAAATAGGATGCAAATTAAAGCGAATTCAAATTCACCCTTTTGGACTTGATAATTGAACACTTGGGTGATTTAGAAAACATCAAATGAGTTGCCTACCTAAGTCAAACTGTTATCGTTAAGCTCCAATTTCTCTGTAGATTCTCTTTCTTGGAGGCCAAGGAAGATTAGTTCGAGTTAAACTCGGCCACTTAAGCTAATGAAGCTGTTAGCTGCCTAACCTAATTAGTTCCTAGAACAAAAGAGAGAAGGGTGGGGAACGACGGAGCGAGTTGGAGAGGAACTTTCTTCTTGAGAGCTGGAAGAGAAAGTTAGAGAAAAGAAAAGGAAATAGGTTTAAAATCAAAGCGAATTCAAATTCATGCTTTTGGGCTTGAGAATTGAACACTTTGGTGATTTACAAAACATTAAATTAGTTCATTTACTACATCGTCGAGCTACGATGACTCAGTGAATTCTATTCCTTGGAGGCTGAGCAAGATTAGTTTGAGCTAAACATGGTCACTTAAGAGAATGAAGCTATAAGTTGCCAAACCTAATTAGTTCCTCGAACAAAACAGAGAAGGGTGGAAAAGGACGGAGAGAGTTAGAGAGAAACTTTCTTCTTGAGAGCTAGAAGAGAAAGTTAGAGAAAAGAAAAGGAAACGGGAATAAAATTAAATTGAGCTCTAATTCATCATGTTGGACTTGAGAGTTTAACACTTAGGTGATGTAGAAAACCTTAAATCAGGTGCTTACGTCAAACAAATATCGTGAAGCTACAATTACTCGGTAAAATCTCTAATCTCTTTCTTGTAGGTTAAGCAAGATTAGTTTGTGTTAAATTTGGCCACTTAAGCTAAAAAAACGACAAGTTGCCCAAGCCAATTAGTTCCAAGAACAAAAGGGAGAAGTTGGAGACGGACGGAGAGAGTTGGAGACAAACTTTCTCCTTGAGGTCTAGAAGAGAAAGTCAGAGAACGGAAAGGGAAATAGAATGAAATTTGAAGGGAGTTCAAGCTCAGCATTTTGGACTTGCGAATTGAACACTTAGGTGATTTAGAAAACATTAAATGAGTTGCTTAAGTTAAACTGCTATCGTCAAGCTACAATTACTTGTCCACCAAAAAAAAAAAGGCTACAATTACTCAGTTAATTTTCTTTCTTGGAGGAAGAGCATGGTTAGTTTTAGTTGAACTTGGCCACTTAAGCTAATGAAGCTATTAGTTGCCTAACCTAATTAGTTCCTACAACAAAAGAGTGAATGGTGGAGGAGGACGGAGAGAGTTAGAGAGAAACTTTCTTTTTTGAGAGCTAGAAGAGAAAGCTAGAGAAAAGAAAAGGAAATAGTATTAAAATTAAAGCGAATTGAAATTCAGCATTTTGGACTTGAGAATTGAATACTTAGGTGTGATTTTGAAAACATTAAACGAGTTGCTTAAGTTAAACGAATATCGTTAAGCTACGATTACTCAGTAAATTCTCCTTCTTGGAGGCTAAGCAAGAATAGTTTGTCTTAAACTTGGCCGCTTAAGCTAATGCAACTGTTGGTTGCCTAAGGTAATTAGTTCCTAGAAGAAGAGGGAGAGGACTGGAGAAAGGACGGAGAGAGTTGGGGAGAAACTTTCTTCTTGGGAGCCAGAAGAGAAAGTTAGAGAAAAGAAAGGGAAACAGGATGAAAATTAAAGTGCGCTCCAATTCATCATTTTGGACTTGAGATATATATACACTTAGGTGATTTAGAAGACATTAAGTCATTTGCTTAAGTAAAACTAATATCGTTAAACTACAATTACTCAGTAAATTCTCTTTCTTCGTGGATAGGCATGATTAATTTGAGTTAAACATGGCCACTTAAGCTAAAGAAACTAATAGCTGGATAAGCTAATTAATTCCTAGAACAAAAGAGAGAAGGATGGAGAAGGACGGAGAGAGTTGGAGAGAAACATTCTTATTCATAACTAGAAGAGAAAATTAGAGAGAAGAAAGGAAATAGAATGAAAATTAACCAATTGATCCTTTTGGACTTGAGAATCGAACACTTGGGCGATTTAGAAGGCCTTAAATGATGCGCTCAAGTCCAACTAATATCGTTGAGCTACAATTACTCTGTAAAATCCCTTTCTTGGAGGCTAGGCGAGATCAGTTTGAGTTAAACTTAGCCACTTAAGCTAGTGAAACTATTAGCCCTAGAACAAAAGAGAGAAGTTGGAGACGGACAGAGAGAGTTAGAGAGAAACTTTCTCCATGAGATCTAGAAGAGAAAGTTAGAGAAAAGAAACGGAAATAGGATGCAAATTAAAGCGAATTCAAATTCACCCTTTTGGACTTGATAATTGAACACTTGGGTGATTTAGAAAACATCAAATGAGTTGCCTACCTAAGTCAAACTGTTATCGTTAAGCTCCAATTTCTCTGTAGATTCTCTTTCTTGGAGGCCAAGGAAGATTAGTTCGAGTTAAACTCGGCCACTTAAGCTAATGAAGCTGTTAGCTGCCTAACCTAATTAGTTCCTAGAACAAAAGAGAGAAGGGTGGGGAACGACGGAGCGAGTTGGAGAGGAACTTTCTTCTTGAGAGCTAGAAGAGAAAGTTAGAGAAAAGAAAAGGAAATAGGTTTAAAATCAAAGCGAATTCAAATTCATGCTTTTGGGCTTGAGAATTGAACACTTTGGTGATTTACAAAACATTAAATTAGTTCATTTACTACATCGTCAAGCTACGATTACTCAGTGAATTCTATTCCTTGGAGGCTGAGCAAGATTAGTTTGAGCTAAACATGGTCACTTAAGAGAATGAAGCTATAAGTTGCCAAACCTAATTAGTTCCTCGAACAAAACAGAGAAGGGTGGAAAAGGACGGAGAGAGTTAGAGAGAAACTTTCTTCTTGAGAGCTAGAAGAGAAAGTTAGAGAAAAGAAAAGGAAACGGGAATAAAATTAAATTGAGCTCTAATTCATCATGTTGGACTTGAGAGTTTAACACTTAGGTGATGTAGAAAACCTTAAATCAGGTGCTTACGTCAAACAAATATCGTGAAGCTACAATTACTCGGTAAAATCTCTAATCTCTTTCTTGTAGGTTAAGCAAGATTAGTTTGTGTTAAATTTGGCCACTTAAGCTAAAAAAACGACAAGTTGCCCAAGCCAATTAGTTCCAAGAACAAAAGGGAGAAGTTGGAGACGGACGGAGAGAGTTGGAGACAAACTTTCTCCTTGAGGTCTAGAAGAGAAAGTCAGAGAACGGAAAGGGAAATAGAATGAAATTTGAAGGGAGTTCAAGCTCAGCATTTTGGACTTGCGAATTGAACACTTAGGTGATTTAGAAAACATTAAATGAGTTGCTTAAGTTAAACTGCTATCGTCAAGCTACAATTACTTGTCCACCAAAAAAAAAAAGGCTACAATTACTCAGTTAATTTTCTTTCTTGGAGGAAGAGCATGGTTAGTTTTAGTTGAACTTGGCCACTTAAGCTAATGAAGCTATTAGTTGCCTAACCTAATTAGTTCCTACAACAAAAGAGTGAATGGTGGAGGAGGACGGAGAGAGTTAGAGAGAAACTTTCTTTTTTGAGAGCTAGAAGAGAAAGCTAGAGAAAAGAAAAGGAAATAGTATTAAAATTAAAGCGAATTGAAATTCAGCATTTTGGACTTGAGAATTGAATACTTAGGTGTGATTTTGAAAACATTAAACGAGTTGCTTAAGTTAAACGAATATCGTTAAGCTACGATTACTCAGTAAATTCTCCTTCTTGGAGGCTAAGCAAGAATAGTTTGTCTTAAACTTGGCCGCTTAAGCTAATGCAACTGTTGGTTGCCTAAGGTAATTAGTTCCTAGAAGAAGAGGGAGAGGACTGGAGAAAGGACGGAGAGAGTTGGGGAGAAACTTTCTTCTTGGGAGCCAGAAGAGAAAGTTAGAGAAAAGAAAGGGAAACAGGATGAAAATTAAAGTGCGCTCCAATTCATCATTTTGGACTTGAGATATATATACACTTAGGTGATTTAGAAGACATTAAGTCATTTGCTTAAGTAAAACTAATAGCGTTAAACTACAATTACGCAGTAAATTCTCTTTCTTCGTGGATAGGCATGATTAATTTGAGTTAAACATGGCCACTTAAGCTAACTGTGTTAGTTACTAGTCCGGGTTTTCTTGGCTGGTCTGTTATCAATAGAGTGAGTTTTGTGAGCTTGTGTTACGGTGCTGTTCCAGTGCATCTTTTGATACAGCCATATAATTTCATATATTGGTTGGAGTGTTTCCTATTCATGTCTGTTCTGTCCAGCTTGGCTTCTTCAAGATGGGAAGTTCTGACCATGGTGGGAAGTTGTTACAACCGGTCTTCTCGAAGCCGGAGTGTGTTCTGGTTGGAATCAATCCATGGCAGCGTTTCGGCACTGTGGTGGTGAGGGATCGGTTTCATGCGGTGGGCTTCACGTAGTAGTGTGTTTACGGGTGGTGTTACGGTGTGGGGATCATTTCCGACGCTGGTATGAGTTCACCGTTGCTGGTTTGCTTTCCGGCGATTTAAACACTGGTGATGGGTTACAGAGCCATTGTTATAGTGAGTTAGCTGCGGTTGCTTGGGGCCGTGAGATTTCTTTTGCTATTGTGTTGAGAAAGTTGTAGTGTGTTGGTGGTTCGACGGGGTGATGCTCATTCTTGGGTGCCTCGCTGAGCTTCGGCATGGTCTGTTTGGTTTTCTGTGGAGACGTGTTATATTCACACTTAGCCTGCGCCGTTCTGTTCGCTGGCTTGGTTCAACGGCCAACGGCCAATTTGAGGGGACGAGTGAGCTTCACGTGAGCTCTTGTGCGTGGAATAGCTGTATACATTCCCGCCCACTCTAGCCTGGTATTTGATTTGATTTGTTTTCTTCAAGACTGGTTTTAAATTCTGTGGGCTGGTTTTGATTAAAATATAGTATTGTTCTTGGAAGGGTGTAGTGCAGCTGGCACTCTTGTGGAATTGGTTCAGAAGGCTATCATTTATATATATTATATATATATATATATATTTGGTGTGCCGTGTGGAGCCCACTTTTTTTCAATAAACAGGGGGCTGGTTTCTTGTGTTGATATGGTGATAGAGTGGTTTGCACGTGGGCTGGTTTGCTTTATAAATATATGAATATTTTATATTTATATATATTATATGTCAAACATATGGGCCCACAGTTGCTTGTACCTCCAGGAGTTTATTTGCTGTGGGATTGTTTTAATAGTGAGCCGTTGGGTAAATCTTTTTTTGGGGCCCACGGTTTGACCAACGTGATTTAGCCGTGGGCTATCCGTGGGTTGGAAATTTTGGTGAAAATAGTGGGCTTTTATTGGGCTCACTATGTTTTGTGGGCTGTGTTCTTGGGTTTAACTTTTTGGCTACTATATTGGGGCAGATGGGCTCTATTATTGGTTTCATTTTGTTGTTTAGACTCTTGGCAGCGAATCATTTATAGTTAATGATTTTATGATGATTGATTGTGTGATCCTCAAGTGACTCGATATAAGGGTGGTTTTGAGCCATCTCCGCCAAGAGTGATTGGGGAGTCACTGCTATGGGGAACAGTGGTTTGATAACCAACCGAGTTAGAGACTGGGAAATGAGCGGGAGGATAGCTACCGGTTTTCTGGTTGCTTCTTGTTTTCATGTGACCTGTCCTAATTGATCGTATTGCCACGCCTGACATGGAGTGTAGGGCCCACTGCCGTGGGGTTTGAGGCTTGTGATCTACCAAGGATGGGACTGGGGGATGTGATGATTGATCTCATGATTTTGTTGGCTGTGTATTGGCTTGTTGCCGAGGGGCTACTGTCTTTTCACTTCAACTCCCTGGTCCGTGGCTTATGGTTTTTTTTTTATCGTGCTAGCTTCATGTGACTCTGCTGGGATTTCTCTTGGGGTAGATCTTATCCTCCGTTATGGCTTGGGTTAAGTGGCTTGGATGTCACGGCTGTGAGGAGTGTGTTGCTTATTGGATTCCATGTTTTATCTACAGTAGAGACTGGGGGCTTGTGAGGTTGATTATTATCTTTGACTCGGCTTGAGGGTTGTTGTTTGGTCTGTGTCTGTTTTGTTTATAAGCTTAGTGGTGTTATTTTGTGTGTATCTCTGCCCATATTATCCACCTCAAGTTCCCATCTATTATCTCTGATGGTAGGGATTACTTGAGGACAAAGAGGATATATGGGCAGAATTGGGTTTTTTCTGTATTTCTGTTGTTCTTGCTTGTCCCCTCTATTTTTAGGGGTTGCAGTGATAGTTTATGTTGGTTATATCTGTTTTTTTTTTTTTTTTTTTTTTTTTTTTTTTATTTGTTGTTGGGCGTGCCTGGGGTATGCCCCTTGTAAACGTGTAAATTTCATTGTCTTTATTTTATGACTTACTTACCCAAAAAAAAAAAAAAAAAAAAAAAAAAAGAAACTAATAGCTGGATAAGCTAATTAATTCCTAGAACAAAAGAGAGAAGGATGGAGAAGGACGGAGAGAGTTGGAGTGAAACATTCTTATTCATAACTAGAAGAGAAAATTAGAGAGAAGAAAGGAAATAGAATGAAAATTAACCAATTGATCCTTTTGGACTTGAGAATCGAACACTTGGGCGATTTAGAAGGCCTTAAATGATGCGCTCAAGTCCAACTAATATCGTTGAGCTACAATTACTCTGTAAAATCCCTTTCTTGGAGGCTAGGCGAGATCAGTTTGAGTTAAACTTAGCCACTTAAGCTAGTGAAACTATTAGCCCTAGAACAAAAGAGAGAAGTTGGAGACGGACAGAGAGAGTTAGAGAGAAACTTTCTCCATGAGATCTAGAAGAGAAAGTTAGAGAAAAGAAACGGAAATAGGATGCAAATTAAAGCGAATTCAAATTCACCCTTTTGGACTTGATAATTGAACACTTGGGTGATTTAGAAAACATCAAATGAGTTGCCTACCTAAGTCAAACTGTTATCGTTAAGCTCCAATTTCTCTGTAGATTCTCTTTCTTGGAGGCCAAGGAAGATTAGTTCGAGTTAAACTCGGCCACTTAAGCTAATGAAGCTGTTAGCTGCCTAACCTAATTAGTTCCTAGAACAAAAGAGAGAAGGGTGGGGAACGACGGAGCGAGTTGGAGAGGAACTTTCTTCTTGAGAGCTGGAAGAGAAAGTTAGAGAAAAGAAAAGGAAATAGGTTTAAAATCAAAGCGAATTCAAATTCATGCTTTTGGGCTTGAGAATTGAACACTTTGGTGATTTACAAAACATTAAATTAGTTCATTTACTACATCGTCAAGCTACGATTACTCAGTGAATTCTATTCCTTGGAGGCTGAGCAAGATTAGTTTGAGCTAAACATGGTCACTTAAGAGAATGAAGCTATAAGTTGCCAAACCTAATTAGTTCCTCGAACAAAACAGAGAAGGGTGGAAAAGGACGGAGAGAGTTAGAGAGAAACTTTCTTCTTGAGAGCTAGAAGAGAAAGTTAGAGAAAAGAAAAGGAAACGGGAATAAAATTAAATTGAGCTCTAATTCATCATGTTGGACTTGAGAGTTTAACACTTAGGTGATGTAGAAAACCTTAAATCAGGTGCTTACGTCAAACAAATATCGTGAAGCTACAATTACTCGGTAAAATCTCTAATCTCTTTCTTGTAGGTTAAGCAAGATTAGTTTGTGTTAAATTTGGCCACTTAAGCTAAAAAAACGACAAGTTGCCCAAGCCAATTAGTTCCAAGAACAAAAGGGAGAAGTTGGAGACGGACGGAGAGAGTTGGAGACAAACTTTCTCCTTGAGGTCTAGAAGAGAAAGTCAGAGAACGGAAAGGGAAATAGAATGAAATTTGAAGGGAGTTCAAGCTCAGCATTTTGGACTTGCGAATTGAACACTTAGGTGATTTAGAAAACATTAAATGAGTTGCTTAAGTTAAACTGCTATCGTCAAGCTACAATTACTTGTCCACCAAAAAAAAAAAGGCTACAATTACTCAGTTAATTTTCTTTCTTGGAGGAAGAGCATGGTTAGTTTTAGTTGAACTTGGCCACTTAAGCTAATGAAGCTATTACATGCCTAACCTAATTAGTTCCTACAACAAAAGAGTGAATGGTGGAGGAGGACGGAGAGAGTTAGAGAGAAACTTTCTTTTTTGAGAGCTAGAAGAGAAAGTTAGAGAAAAGAAAAGGAAATAGTATTAAAATTAAAGCGAATTGAAATTCAGCATTTTGGACTTGAGAATTGAATACTTAGGTGTGATTTTGAAAACATTAAACGAGTTGCTTAAGTTAAACGAATATCGTTAAGCTACGATTACTCAGTAAATTCTCCTTCTTGGAGGCTAAGCAAGAATAGTTTGTCTTAAACTTGGCCGCTTAAGCTAATGCAACTATTGGTTGCCTAAGGTAATTAGTTCCTAGAAGAAGAGGGAGAGGACTGGAGAAAGGACGGAGAGAGTTGGGGAGAAACTTTCTTCTTGGTAGCCAGAAGAGAAAGTTAGAGAAAAGAAAGGGAAACAGGATGAAAATTAAAGTGCGCTCCAATTCATCATTTTGGACTTGAGATATATATACACTTAGGTGATTTAGAAGACATTAAGTCATTTGCTTAAGTAAAACTAATATCGTTAAACTACAATTACTCAGTAAATTCTCTTTCTTCGTGGATAGGCATGATTAATTTGAGTTAAACATGGCCACTTAAGCTAAAGAAACTAATAGCTGGATAAGCTAATTAATTCCTAGAACAAAAGAGAGAAGGATGGAGAAGGACGGAGAGAGTTGGAGAGAAACATTCTTATTCATAACTAGAAGAGAAAATTAGAGAGAAGAAAGGAAATAGAATGAAAATTAACCAATTGATCCTTTTGGACTTGAGAATCGAACACTTGGGCGATTTAGAAGGCCTTAAATGATGCGCTCAAGTCCAACTAATGTCGTTGAGCTACAATTACTCTGTAAAATCCCTTTCTTGGAGGCTAGGCGAGATCAGTTTGAGTTAAACTTAGCCACTTAAGCTAGTGAAACTATTAGCCCTAGAACAAAAGAGAGAAGTTGGAGAGGGACAGAGAGAGTTAGAGAGAAACTTTCTCCATGAGATCTAGAAGAGAAAGTTAGAGAAAAGAAACGGAAATAGGATGCAAATTAAAGCGAATTCAAATTCACCCTTTTGGACTTGATAATTGAACACTTGGGTGATTTAGAAAACATCAAATGAGTTGCCTACCTAAGTCAAACTGTTATCGTTAAGCTCCAATTTCTCTGTAGATTCTCTTTCTTGGAGGCCAAGGAAGATTAGTTCGAGTTAAACTCGGCCACTTAAGCTAATGAAGCTGTTAGCTGCCTAACCTAATTAGTTCCTAGAACAAAAGAGAGAAGGGTGGGGAACGACGGAGCGAGTTGGAGAGGAACTTTCTTCTTGAGAGCTGGAAGAGAAAGTTAGAGAAAAGAAGAGGAAATAGGTTTAAAATCAAAGCGAATTCAAATTCATGATTTTGGGCTTGAGAATTGAACACTTTGGTGATTTACAAAACATTAAATTAGTTCCTTTACTACATCGTCAAGCTACGATTACTCAGTGAATTCTATTCCTTGGAGGCTGAGCAAGATTAGTTTGAGTTAAACATGGTCACTTAAGAGAATGAAGCTATAAGTTGCCAAACCTAATTAGTTCCTCGAACAAAACAGAGAAGGGTGGAAAAGGACGGAGAGAGTTAGAGAGAAACTTTCTTCTTGAGAGCTAGAAGAGAAAGTTAGAGAAAAGAAAAGGAAACGGGAATAAAATTAAATTGAGCTCTAATTCATCATGTTGGACTTGAGAGTTTAACACTTAGGTGATGTAGAAAACCTTAAATCAGGTGCTTACGTCAAACAAATATCGTGAAGCTACAATTACTCGGTAAAATCTCTAATCTCTTTCTTGTTGGTTAAGCAAGATTAGTTTGTGTTAAATTTGGCCACTTAAGCTAAAAAAACGACAAGTTGCCCAAGCCAATTAGTTCCAAGAACAAAAGGGAGAAGTTGGAGACGGGCGGAGAGAGTTGGAGACAAACTTTCTCCTTGAGGTCTAGAAGAGAAAGTCAGAGAACGGAAAGGGAAATAGAATGAAATTTGAAGGGAGTTCAAGCTCAGCATTTTGGACTTGCGAATTGAACACTTAGGTGATTTAGAAAACATTAAATGAGTTGCTTAAGTTAAACTGCTATCGTCAAGCTACAATTACTTGTCCACCAAAAAAAAAAAGGCTACAATTACTCAGTTAATTTTCTTTCTTGGAGGAAGAGCATGGTTAGTTTTAGTTGAACTTGGCCACTTAAGCTAATGAAGCTATTAGTTGCCTAACCTAATTAGTTCCTACAACAAAAGAGTGAATGGTGGAGGAGGACGGAGAGAGTTAGAGAGAAACTTTCTTTTTTGAGAGCTAGAAGAGAAAGCTAGAGAAAAGAAAAGGAAATAGTATTAAAATTAAAGCGAATTGAAATTCAGCATTTTGGACTTGAGAATTGAATACTTAGGTGTGATTTTGAAAACATTAAACGAGTTGCTTAAGTTAAACGAATATCGTTAAGCTACGATTACTCAGTAAATTCTCCTTCTTGGAGGCTAAGCAAGAATAGTTTGTCTTATACTTGGCCGCTTAAGCTAATGCAACTGTTGGTTGCCTAAGGTAATTAGTTCCTAGAAGAAGAGGGAGAGGACTGGAGAAAGGACGGAGAGACTTGGGGAGAAACTTTCTTCTTGGGAGCCAGAAGAGAAAGTTAGAGAAAAGAAAGGGAAACAGGATGAAAATTAAAGTGCGCTCCAATTCATCATTTTGGACTTGAGATATATATACACTTAGGTGATTTAGAAGACATTAAGTCATTTGCTTAAGTAAAACTAATATCGTTAAACTACAATTACTCAATAAATTCTCTTTCTTCGTGGATAGGCATGATTAATTTGAGTTAAACATGGCCACTTAAGCTAAAGAAACTAATAGCTGGATAAGCTAATTAATTCCTAGAACAAAAGAGAGAAGGATGGAGAAGGACGGAGAGAGTTGGAGAGAAACATTCTTATTCATAACTAGAAGAGAAAATTAGAGAGAAGAAAGGAAATAGAATGAAAATTAACCAATTGATCCTTTTGGACTTGAGAATCGAACACTTGGGCGATTTAGAAGGCCTTAAATGATGCGCTCAAGTCCAACTAATGTCGTTGAGCTACAATTACTCTGTAAAATCCCTTTCTTGGAGGCTAGGCGAGATCAGTTTGAGTTAAACTTAGCCACTTAAGCTAGTGAAACTATTAGCCCTAGAACAAAAGAGAGAAGTTGGAGACGGACAGAGAGAGTTAGAGAGAAACTTTCTCCATGAGATCTAGAAGAGAAAGTTAGAGAAAAGAAACGGAAATAGGATGCAAATTAAAGCGAATTCAAATTCACCCTTTTGGACTTGATAATTGAACACTTGGGTGATTTAGAAAACATCAAATGAGTTGCCTACCTAAGTCAAACTGTTATCGTTAAGCTCCAATTTCTCTGTAGATTCTCTTTCTTGGAGGCCAAGGAAGATTAGTTCGAGTTAAACTCGGCCACTTAAGCTAATGAAGCTGTTAGCTGCCTAACCTAATTAGTTCCTAGAACAAAAGAGAGAAGGGTGGGGAACGACGGAGCGAGTTGGAGAGGAACTTTCTTCTTGAGAGCTGGAAGAGAAAGTTAGAGAAAAGAAGAGGAAATAGGTTTAAAATCAAAGCGAATTCAAATTCATGATTTTGGGCTTGAGAATTGAACACTTTGGTGATTTACAAAACATTAAATTAGTTCCTTTACTACATCGTCAAGCTACGATTACTCAGTGAATTCTATTCCTTGGAGGCTGAGCAAGATTAGTTTGAGTTAAACATGGTCACTTAAGAGAATGAAGCTATAAGTTGCCAAACCTAATTAGTTCCTCGAACAAAACAGAGAAGGGTGGAAAAGGACGGAGAGAGTTAGAGAGAAACTTTCTTCTTGAGAGCTAGAAGAGAAAGTTAGAGAAAAGAAAAGGAAACGGGAATAAAATTAAATTGAGCTCTAATTCATCATGTTGGACTTGAGAGTTTAACACTTAGGTGATGTAGAAAACCTTAAATCAGGTGCTTACGTCAAACAAATATCGTGAAGCTACAATTACTCGGTAAAATCTCTAATCTCTTTCTTGTTGGTTAAGCAAGATTAGTTTGTGTTAAATTTGGCCACTTAAGCTAAAAAAACGACAAGTTGCCCAAGCCAATTAGTTCCAAGAACAAAAGGGAGAAGTTGGAGACGGGCGGAGAGAGTTGGAGACAAACTTTCTCCTTGAGGTCTAGAAGAGAAAGTCAGAGAACGGAAAGGGAAATAGAATGAAATTTGAAGGGAGTTCAAGCTCAGCATTTTGGACTTGCGAATTGAACACTTAGGTGATTTAGAAAACATTAAATGAGTTGCTTAAGTTAAACTGCTATCGTCAAGCTACAATTACTTGTCCACCAAAAAAAAAAAGGCTACAATTACTCAGTTAATTTTCTTTCTTGGAGGAAGAGCATGGTTAGTTTTAGTTGAACTTGGCCACTTAAGCTAATGAAGCTATTAGTTGCCTAACCTAATTAGTTCCTACAACAAAAGAGTGAATGGTGGAGGAGGACGGAGAGAGTTAGAGAGAAACTTTCTTTTTTGAGAGGTAGAAGAGAAAGTTAGAGAAAAGAAAAGGAAATAGTATTAAAATTAAAGCGAATTGAAATTCAGCATTTTGGACTTCAGAATTGAATACTTAGGTGTGATTTTGAGAACATTAAACGAGTTGCTTAAGTTAAACGAATATTGTTAAGCTACGATTACTCAGTAAATTCTCCTTCTTGGAGGCTAAGCAAGAATAGTTTGTCTTAAACTTGGCCGCTTAAGCTAATGCAACTGTTGGTTGCCTAAGGTAATTAGTTCCTAGAAGAAGAGGGAGAGGACTGGAGAAAGGACGGAGAGAGTTGGGGAGAAACTTTCTTCTTGGGAGCCAGAAGAGAAAGTTAGAGAAAAGAAAGGGAAACAGGATGAAAATTAAAGTGCGCTCCAATTCATCATTTTGGACTTGAGATATATACACTTAGGTGATTTAGAAGACATTAAGTCATTTGCTTAAGTAAAACTAATATCGTTAAACTACAATTACTCAGTAAATTCTCTTTCTTCGTGGATAGGCATGATTAATTTGAGTTAAACATGGCCACTTAAGCTAAAGAAACTAATAGCTGGATAAGCTAATTAATTCCTAGAACAAAAGAGAGAAGGATGGAGAAGGACGGAGAGAGTTGGAGAGAAACATTCTTATTCATAACTAGAAGAGAAAATTAGAGAGAAGAAAGGAAATAGAATGAAAATTAACCAATTGATCCTTTTGGACTTGAGAATCGAACACTTGGGCGATTTAGAAGGCCTTAAATGATGCGCTCAAGTCCAACTAATGTCGTTGAGCTACAATTACTCTGTAAAATCCCTTTCTTGGAGGCTAGGCGAGATCAGTTTGAGTTAAACTTAGCCACTTAAGCTGGTGAAAGTATTAGCCCTAGAACAAAAGAGAGAAGTTGGAGACGGACAGAGAGAGTTAGAGAGAAACTTTCTCCATGAGATCTAGAAGAGAAAGTTAGAGAAAAGAAACGGAAATAGGATGCAAATTAAAGCGAATTCAAATTCACCCTTTTGGACTTGATAATTGAACACTTGGGTGATTTAGAAAACATCAAATGAGTTGCCTACCTTTTTTTGGGTGGGTAAGTCATAAATTAAAGACAAAAATTTACACATTTACAAGGGGCATACCCCAGGTAATACAAAGAATCTCACACTGCCCTCCCAATGGAGGGGGAGAACTATTATAAATAAATAAAACAAAACAAAAAACTACTAAACACAACCCAAAACAACAGGGTACTCAGTAAATAAAGCAATTGCCCATATATTTCCAAATAACCCCTACCATCCAGATAGTAGATGGAAATTGAAAAATATATGGGCAAATACAAGAACTAATCACTTCAGCCCAAAAAAAGCCCCTGGCTGAACAACAAAAGACGGGGGCCCCACCTGAAAATGAAGACCACCACTAAGCAAATTTACAAAAATAAACCACTACCAAATATATATATATATAAATAATCAAATCAACTATTTATATATATATATATATAGAAGTTGACAACCAATAACCCAGCGTCCCAAACACGCTACCAAAAACAGTGGGGCTGATGAACCACCCACGTGCATTACCCTTCCCCATGTACCAAGCCGTCAAGCCAGCTAGCGTAGGTGGGAAAAGAGACCCATGCTGCACACCAAAAAGATTTGAATTTGGGAAGCACTCTGCTACGACGCGGTACATCCAAAAATCGTGCAGCCACGCTCCAAATCAAAGACGACCGGCGAGAGCCATTGCCGGAGCAGCCAAACATATAAAACAAAAAATAAATCACGCCCAGCTTACACCGCAGCCCCAATGACGGCGGCTAAACCGGAACTGGACAACAGATGTAGCTGGGAAACAAGAATCAACAACAACCAGACCTGTAGCATCACCTCCTCAGAAAAGAAAACAGTTATCGCCGGAGAAGAAACACACCACAGATCCACCGGAAAACCCGTTGCCTGGTGAAGAACAACCAGGCCATCTCTGAAACAGACCCAGCACACTAGGATAGACACCCAGCGCTGGTGACACCCCAAAAAAATGGCGCCAGAAACCACTAGACCATGGCCGAGATGCATGACCACGGGCCAGGAACACACTCACCGCCAAAGGTGATAAATCCAAAGCCACGAGGCTGGAACATTTCTCTGTAGCAACGATACTAGCAAACCGAACCAACCAGAGCTGGAACAGAGCCCATACCAACGCCGGAGAAGAGCCCAAACCACCTACAAACTTCACGTAAAGCATATAAACAAATCTCAATATGACCTGTCACCCACCGGAGAGACAGTCCAGCCTAAACATGGACTGAAACAGAAACCAGCATATGGACAGAGGTCACCTGAGCTTATTGAAAAAACAGAGCATCACTCGGACATGGAAACCCCAAAATCTCCAGCGACCCAAAACCATGGATAACACCGGTGAATCAAGTAGAGACCCAGCCTTGCTGAACTGTTAGCCAACCCACCTAGCCGAACCATAGACGACCACATTGGTGGTGACCTAACCCAGAACATAATGCAATGACATGGACACCCACAAGTCACCCAAGTATAACACCAGGCTTAAGGAAACACCCCAAACCAGCCACGAAAATAGCCGATCTAGGAATCCAGAAATGTTGAAACTTCCATGAAAAACCGAACATTGATACAAAAGTGCAGAGCAAGAAAACTGCGCACCTCACAGCCGGGGATAACACACCTTGAACCATGCTCACTCACACTCAAAAAGTTGAGTATAAGGAGCTAAACAACTGGCCAGAACAGCACCAGGAAACCACAACCACCGGGGGGAGCTTTCTCTCTCTAGAATCTAGAGAGAGAGGCTCTGCTTTCTTCCCCTTAACAACAACATTGACCTTTTAGTTGCCTACCTAAGTCAAACTGTTATCGTTAAGCTCCAATTTCTCTGTAGATTCTCTTTCTTGGAGGCCAAGGAAGATCAGTTCGAGTTAAACTCGGCCACTTAAGCTAATGAAGCTGTTAGCTGCCTAACCTAATTAGTTCCTAGAACAAAAGAGAGAAGGGTGGGGAACGACGGAGCGAGTTGGAGAGGAACTTTCTTCTTGAGAGCTGGAAGAGAAAGTTAGAGAAAAGAAAAGGAAATAGGTTTAAAATCAAAGCGAATTCAAATTCATGCTTTTGGGCTTGAGAATTGAACACTTTGGTGATTTACAAAACATTAAATTAGTTCCTTTACTACATCGTCAAGCTACGATTACTCAGTGAATTCTATTCCTTGGAGGCTGAGCAAGATTAGTTTGAGTTAAACATGGTCACTTAAGAGAATGAAGCTATAAGTTGCCAAACCTAATTAGTTCCTCGAACAAAACAGAGAAGGGTGGAAAAGGACGGAGAGAGTTAGAGAGAAACTTTCTTCTTGAGAGCTAGAAGAGAAAGTTGGAGAAAAGAAAAGGAAACGGGAATAAAATTAAATTGAACTCTAATTCATCATGTTGGACTTGAGAGTTTAACACTTAGGTGATGTAGAAAACCTTAAATCAGGTGCTTACGTCAAACAAATATCGTGAAGCTACAATTACTCGGTAAAATCTCTAATCTCTTTCTTGTAGGTTAAGCAAGATTAGTTTGTGTTAAATTTGGCCACTTAAGCTAAAAAAACGACAAGTTGCCCAAGCCAATTAGTTCCAAGAACAAAAGGGAGAAGTTGGAGACGGGCGGAGAGAGTTGGAGACAAACTTTCTCCTTGAGGTCTAGAAGAGAAAGTCAGAGAACGGAAAGGGAAATAGAATGAAATTTGAAGGGAGTTCAAGCTCAGCATTTTGGACTTGCGAATTGAACACTTAGGTGATTTAGAAAACATTAAATGAGTTGCTTAAGTTAAACTGCTATCGTCAAGCTACAATTACTTGTCCACCAAAAAAAAAAAGGCTACAATTACTCAGTTAATTTTCTTTCTTGGAGGAAGAGCATGGTTAGTTTTAGTTGAACTTGGCCACTTAAGCTAATGAAGCTATTAGTTGCCTAACCTAATTAGTTCCTACAACAAAAGAGTGAATGGTGGAGGAGGACGGAGAGAGTTAGAGAGAAACTTTCTTTTTTGAGAGCTAGAAGAGAAAGCTAGAGAAAAGAAAAGGAAATAGTATTAAAATTAAAGCGAATTGAAATTCAGCATTTTGGACTTGAGAATTGAATACTTAGGTGTGATTTTGAAAACATTAAACGAGTTGCTTAAGTTAAACGAATATCGTTAAGCTACGATTACTCAGTAAATTCTCCTTCTTGGAGGCTAAGCAAGAATAGTTTGTCTTAAACTTGGCCGCTTAAGCTAATGCAACTGTTGGTTGCCTAAGGTAATTAGTTCCTAGAAGAAGAGGGAGAGGACTGGAGAAAGGACGGAGAGAGTTGGGGAGAAACTTTCTTCTTGGGAGCCAGAAGAGAAAGTTAGAGAAAAGAAAGGGAAACAGGATGAAAATTAAAGTGCGCTCCAATTCATCATTTTGGACTTGAGATATATATACACTTAGGTGATTTAGAAGACATTAAGTCATTTGCTTAAGTAAAACTAATATCGTTAAACTACAATTACTCAATAAATTCTCTTTCTTCGTGGATAGGCATGATTAATTTGAGTTAAACATGGCCACTTAAGCTAAAGAAACTAATAGCTGGATAAGCTAATTAATTCCTAGAACAAAAGAGAGAAGGATGGAGAAGGACGGAGAGAGTTGGAGAGAAACATTCTTATTCATAACTAGAAGAGAAAATTAGAGAGAAGAAAGGAAATAGAATGAAAATTAACCAATTGATCCTTTTGGACTTGAGAATCGAACAATTGGGCGATTTAGAAGGCCTTAAATGATGCGCTCAAGTCCAACTAATGTCGTTGAGCTACAATTACTCTGTAAAATCCCTTTCTTGGAGGCTAGGCGAGATCAGTTTGAGTTAAACTTAGCCACTTAAGCCAGTGAAACTATTAGCCCTAGAACAAAAGAGAGAAGTTGGAGACGGACAGAGAGAGTTAGAGAGAAACTTTCTCCATGAGATCTAGAAGAGAAAGTTAGAGAAAAGAAACGGAAATAGGATGCAAATTAAAGCGAATTCAAATTCACCCTTTTGGACTTGATAATTGAACACTTGGGTGATTTAGAAAACATCAAATGAGTTGCCTACCTAAGTCAAACTGTTATCGTTAAGCTCCAATTTCTCTGTAGATTCTCTTTCTTGGAGGCCAAGGAAGATTAGTTCGAGTTAAACTCGGCCACTTAAGCTAATGAAGCTGTTAGCTGCCTAACCTAATTAGTTCCTAGAACAAAAGAGAGAAGGGTGGGGAACGACGGAGCGAGTTGGAGAGGAACTTTCTTCGTGAGAGCTGGAAGAGAAAGTTAGAGAAAAGAAAAGGAAATAGGTTTAAAATCAAAGCGAATTCAAATTCATGCTTTTGGGCTTGAGAATTGAACACTTTGGTGATTTACAAAACATTAAATTAGTTCCTTTACTACATCGTCAAGCTACGATTACTCAGTGAATTCTATTCCTTGGAGGCTGAGCAAGATTAGTTTGAGTTAAACATGGTCACTTAAGAGAATGAAGCTATAAGTTGCCAAACCTAATTAGTTCCTCGAACAAAACAGAGAAGGGTGGAAAAGGACGGAGAGAGTTAGAGAGAAACTTTCTTCTTGAGAGCTAGAAGAGAAAGTTAGAGAAAAGAAAAGGAAACGGGAATAAAATTAAATTGAGCTCTAATTCATCATGTTGGACTTGAGAGTTTAACACTTAGGTGATGTAGAAAACCTTAAATCAGGTGCTTACGTCAAACAAATATCGTGAAGCTACAATTACTCGGTAAAATCTCTAATCTCTTTCTTGTAGGTTAAGCAAGATTAGTTTGTGTTAAATTTGGCCACTTAAGCTAAAAAAACGACAAGTTGCCCAAGCCAATTAGTTCCAAGAACAAAAGGGAGAAGTTGGAGACGGGCGGAGAGAGTTGGAGACAAACTTTCTCCTTGAGGTCTAGAAGAGAAAGTCAGAGAACGGAAAGGGAAATAGAATGAAATTTGAAGGGAGTTCAAGCTCAGCATTTTGGACTTGCGAATTGAACACTTAGGTGATTTAGAAAACATTAAATGAGTTGCTTAAGTTAAACTGCTATCGTCAAGCTACAATTACTTGTCCACCAAAAAAAAAAAGGCTACAATTACTCAGTTAATTTTCTTTCTTGGAGGAAGAGCATGGTTAGTTTTAGTTGAACTTGGCCACTTAAGCTAATGAAGCTATTAGTTGCCTAACCTAATTAGTTCCTACAACAAAAGAGTGAATGGTGGAGGAGGACGGAGAGAGTTAGAGAGAAACTTTCTTTTTTGAGAGCTAGAAGAGAAAGCTAGAGAAAAGAAAAGGAAATAGTATTAAAATTAAAGCGAATTGAAATTCAGCATTTTGGACTTGAGAATTGAATACTTAGGTGTGATTTTGAAAACATTAAACGAGTTGCTTAAGTTAAACGAATATCGTTAAGCTACGATTACTCAGTAAATTCTCCTTCTTGGAGGCTAAGCAAGAATAGTTTGTCTTAAACTTGGCCGCTTAAGCTAATGCAACTGTTGGTTGCCTAAGGTAATTAGTTCCTAGAAGAAGAGGGAGAGGACTGGAGAAAGGACGGAGAGAGTTGGGGAGAAACTTTCTTCTTGGGAGCCAGAAGAGAAAGTTAGAGAAAAGAAAGGGAAACAGGATGAAAATTAAAGTGCGCTCCAATTCATCATTTTGGACTTGAGATATATATACACTTAGGTGATTTAGAAGACATTAAGTCATTTGCTTAAGTAAAACTAATATCGTTAAACTACAATTACTCAATAAATTCTCTTTCTTCGTGGATAGGCATGATTAATTTGAGTTAAACATGGCCACTTAAGCTAAAGAAACTAATAGCTGGATAAGCTAATTAATTCCTAGAACAAAAGAGAGAAGGATGGAGAAGGACGGAGAGAGTTGGAGAGAAACATTCTTATTCATAACTAGAAGAGAAAATTAGAGAGAAGAAAGGAAATAGAATGAAAATTAACCAATTGATCCTTTTGGACTTGAGAATCGAACAATTGGGCGATTTAGAAGGCCTTAAATGATGCGCTCAAGTCCAACTAATGTCGTTGAGCTACAATTACTCTGTAAAATCCCTTTCTTGGAGGCTAGGCGAGATCAGTTTGAGTTAAACTTAGCCACTTAAGCCAGTGAAACTATTAGCCCTAGAACAAAAGAGAGAAGTTGGAGACGGACAGAGAGAGTTAGAGAGAAACTTTCTCCATGAGATCTAGAAGAGAAAGTTAGAGAAAAGAAACGGAAATAGGATGCAAATTAAAGCGAATTCAAATTCACCCTTTTGGACTTGATAATTGAACACTTGGGTGATTTAGAAAACATCAAATGAGTTGCCTACCTAAGTCAAACTGTTATCGTTAAGCTCCAATTTCTCTGTAGATTCTCTTTCTTGGAGGCCAAGGAAGATTAGTTCGAGTTAAACTCGGCCACTTAAGCTAATGAAGCTGTTAGCTGCCTAACCTAATTAGTTCCTAGAACAAAAGAGAGAAGGGTGGGGAACGACGGAGCGAGTTGGAGAGGAACTTTCTTCGTGAGAGCTGGAAGAGAAAGTTAGAGAAAAGAAAAGGAAATAGGTTTAAAATCAAAGCGAATTCAAATTCATGCTTTTGGGCTTGAGAATTGAACACTTTGGTGATTTACAAAACATTAAATTAGTTCCTTTACTACATCGTCAAGCTACGATTACTCAGTGAATTCTATTCCTTGGAGGCTGAGCAAGATTAGTTTGAGTTAAACATGGTCACTTAAGAGAATGAAGCTATAAGTTGCCAAACCTAATTAGTTCCTCGAACAAAACAGAGAAGGGTGGAAAAGGACGGAGAGAGTTAGAGAGAAACTTTCTTCTTGAGAGCTAAAAGAGAAAGTTAGAGAAAAGAAAAGGAAACGGGAATAAAATTAAATTGAGCTCTAATTCATCATGTTGGACTTGAGAGTTTAACACTTAGGTGATGTAGAAAACCTTAAATCAGGTGCTTACGTCAAACAAATATCGTGAAGCTACAATTACTCAGTAAAATCTCTAATCTCTTTCTTATAGGTTAAGCAAGATTAGTTTGTGTTAAATTTGGCCACTTAAGCTAAAAAAACGACAAGTTGCCCAAGCCAATTAGTTCCAAGAACAAAAGGGAGAAGTTGGAGACGGGCGGAGAGAGTTGGAGACAAACTTTCTCCTTGAGGTCTAGAAGAGAAAGTCAGAGAACGGAAAGGGAAATAGAATGAAATTTGAAGGGAGTTCAAGCTCAGCATTTTGGACTTGCGAATTGAACACTTAGGTGATTTAGAAAACATTAAATGAGTTGCTTAAGTTAAACTGCTATCGTCAAGCTACAATTACTTGTCCACCAAAAAAAAAAAGGCTACAATTACTCAGTTAATTTTCTTTCTTGGAGGAAGAGCATGGTTAGTTTTAGTTGAACTTGGCCACTTAAGCTAATGAAGCTATTAGTTGCCTAACCTAATTAGTTCCTACAACAAAAGAGTGAATGGTGGAGGAGGACGGAGAGAGTTAGAGAGAAACTTTCTTTTTTGAGAGCTAGAAGAGAAAGCTAGAGAAAAGAAAAGGAAATAGTATTAAAATTAAAGCGAATTGAAATTCAGCATTTTGGACTTGAGAATTGAATACTTAGGTGTGATTTTGAAAACATTAAACGAGTTGCTTAAGTTAAACGAATATCGTTAAGCTACGATTACTCAGTAAATTCTCCTTCTTGGAGGCTTAGCAAGAATAGTTTGTCTTAAACTTGGCTAATGCAACTGTTGGTTGCCTAAGGTAATTAGTTCCTAGAAAAAGAGGGAGAGGACTGGAGAAAGGACGGAGAGAGTTGGGGAGAAACTTTCTTCTTGGGAGCCAGAAGAGAAAGTTAGAGAAAAGAAAGGGAAACAGGATGAAAATTAAAGTGCGCTCCACTTCATCATTTTGGACTTGAGATATATATACACTTAGGTGATTTAGAAGACATTAAGTCATTTGCTTAAGTAAAACTAATATCGTTAAACTACAATTACTCAGTAAATTCTCTTTCGTCGTGGATAAGCATGATTAATTTGAGTTAAACATGGCCACTTAAGCTAAAGAAACTAATAGCTGGATAAGCTAATTAATTCCTAGAACAAAAGAGAGAAGGATGGAGAAGGACGGAGAGAGTTGGAGAGAAACATTCTTATTCATAACTAGAAGAGAAAATTAGAGAGAAGAAAGGAAATAGAATGAAAATTAACCAATTGATCCTTTTGGACTTGAGAATCGAACACTTGGGCGATTTAGAAGGCCTTAAATGATGCGCTCAAGTCCAACTAATATCGTTGAGCCACAATTACTCTGTAAAATCCCTTTCTTGGAGGCTAGGCGAGATCAGTTTGAGTTTTTTTTTTTTTTTTTTTTTTTTTTTTTTTTTTTTTTTTTTGGGTAAGTAAGTCATAAAATAAAGACAAAAAATTTACAAGTTTACAAGTTTGAGTTAAACTTAGCCACTTAAGCTAGTGAAAGTATTAGCCCTAGAACAAAAGAGAGAAGTTGGAGAGGGACAGAGAGAGTTAGAGAGAAACTTTCTCCATGAGATCTAGAAGAGAAAGTTAGAGAAAAGAAACGGAAATAGGATGCAAATTAAAGCGAATTCAAATTCACCCTTTTGGACTTGATAATTGAACACTTGGGTGATTTAGAAAACATCAAATGAGTTGCCTACCTAAGTCAAACTGTTATCGTTAAGCTCCAATTTCTCTGTAGATTCTCTTTCTTGGAGGCCAAGGAAGATCAGTTCGAGTTAAACTCGGCCACTTAAGCTAATGAAGCTGTTAGCTGCCTAACCTAATTAGTTCCTAGAACAAAAGAGAGAAGGGTGGGGAACGACGGAGCGAGTTGGAGAGGAACTTTCTTCTTGAGAGCTGGAAGAGAAAGTTAGAGAAAAGAAAAGGAAATAGGTTTAAAATCAAAGCGAATTCAAATTCATGCTTTTGGGCTTGAGAATTGAACACTTTGGTGATTTACAAAACATTAAATTAGTTCCTTTACTACATCGTCAAGCTACGATTACTCAGTGAATTCTATTCCTTGGAGGCTGAGCAAGATTAGTTTGAGTTAAACATGGTCACTTAAGAGAATGAAGCTATAAGTTGCCAAACCTAATTAGTTCCTCGAACAAAACAGAGAAGGGTGGAAAAGGACGGAGAGAGTTAGAGAGAAACTTTCTTCTTGAGAGCTAGAAGAGAAAGTTAGAGAAAAGAAAAGGAAACGGGAATAAAATTAAATTGAACTCTAATTCATCATGTTGGACTTGAGAGTTTAACACTTAGGTGATGTAGAAAACCTTAAATCAGGTGCTTACGTCAAACAAATATCGTGAAGCTACAATTACTCGGTAAAATCTCTAATCTCTTTCTTGTAGGTTAAGCAAGATTAGTTTGTGTTAAATTTGGCCACTTAAGCTAAAAAAACGACAAGTTGCCCAAGCCAATTAGTTCCAAGAGCAAAAGGGAGAAGTTGGAGACGGGCGGAGAGAGTTGGAGACAAACTTTCTCCTTGAGGTCTAGAAGAGAAAGTCAGAGAACGGAAAGGGAAATAGAATGAAATTTGAAGGGAGTTCAAGCTCAGTATTTTGGACTTGCGAATTGAACACTTAGGTGATTTAGAAAACATTAAATGAGTTGCTTAAGTTAAACTGCTATCGTCAAGCTACAATTACTTGTCCACCAAAAAAAAAAAGGCTACAATTACTCAGTTAATTTTCTTTCTTGGAGGAAGAGCATGGTTAGTTTTAGTTGAACTTGGCCACTTAAGCTAATGAAGCTATTAGTTGCCTAACCTAATTAGTTCCTACAACAAAAGAGTGAATGGTGGAGGAGGACGGAGAGAGTTAGAGAGAAACTTTCTTTTTTGAGAGCTAGAAGAGAAAGCTAGAGAAAAGAAAAGGAAATAGTATTAAAATTAAAGCGAATTGAAATTCAGCATTTTGGACTTGAGAATTGAATACTTAGGTGTGATTTTGAAAACATTAAACGAGTTGCTTAAGTTAAACGAATATCGTTAAGCTACGATTACTCAGTAAATTCTCCTTCTTGGAGGCTAAGCAAGGATAGTTTGTCTTAAACTTGGCCGCTTAAGCTAATGCAACTGTTGGTTGCCTAAGGTAATTAGTTCCTAGAAGAAGAGGGAGAGGACTGGAGAAAGGACGGAGAGAGTTGGGGAGAAACTTTCTTCTTGGGAGCCAGAAGAGAAAGTTAGAGAAAAGAAAGGGAAACAGGATGAAAATTAAAGTGCGCTCCAATTCATCATTTTGGACTTGAGATATATATACACTTAGGTGATTTAGAAGACATTAAGTCATTTGCTTAAGTAAAACTAATATCGTTAAACTACAATTACTCAGTAAATTCTCTTTCTTCGTGGATAGGCATGATTAATTTGAGTTAAACATGGCCACTTAAGCTAAAGAAACTAATAGCTGGATAAGCTAATTAATTCCTAGAACAAAAGAGAGAAGGATGGAGAAGGACGGAGAGAGTTGGAGAGAAACATTCTTATTCATAACTAGAAGAGAAAATTAGAGAGAAGAAAGGAAATAGAATGAAAATTAACCAATTGATCCTTTTGGACTTGAGAATCGAACACTTGGGCGATTTAGAAGGCCTTAAATGATGCGCTCAAGTCCAACTAATATCGTTGAGCTACAATTACTCTGTAAAATCCCTTTCTTGGAGGCTAGGCGAGATCAGTTTGAGTTAAACTTAGCCACTTAAGCTAGTGAAACTATTAGCCCTAGAACAAAAGAGAGAAGTTGGAGACGGACAGAGAGAGTTAGAGAGAAACTTTCTCCATGAGATCTAGAAGAGAAAGTTAGAGAAAAGAAACGAAAATAGGATGCAAATTAAAGCGAATTCAAATTCACCCTTTTGGACTTGATAATTGAACACTTGGGTGATTTAGAAAACATCAAATGAGTTGCCTACCTAAGTCAAACTGTTATCGTTAAGCTCCAATTTCTCTGTAGATTCTCTTTCTTGGAGGCCAAGGAAGATCAGTTCGAGTTAAACTCGGCCACTTAAGCTAATGAAGCTGTTAGCTGCCTAACCTAATTAGTTCCTAGAACAAAAGAGAGAAGGGTGGGGAACGACGGAGCGAGTTGGAGAGGAACTTTCTTCTTGAGAGCTGGAAGAGAAAGTTAGAGAAAAGAAAAGGAAATAGGTTTAAAATCAAAGCAAATTCAAATTCATGCTTTTGGGCTTGAGAATTGAACACTTTGGTGATTTACAAAACATTAAATTAGTTCCTTTACTACATCGTCAAGCTACGATTACTCAGTGAATTCTATTCCTTGGAGGCTGAGCAAGATTAGTTTGAGTTAAACATGGTCACTTTCTGGGTAATTTCTGGAATGGCTTAGGTTTTGTTTTCTTTTAGTTCTTGTATAGTGCTTGGTTAGGGCCTGGGGTATGCCCCTTGTCGTGGTGTAAGTTTTTTGTCTTTTATTTTATGACTTATCCACCCAAAAAAACTTAAGAGAATGAAGCTATAAGTTGCCAAACCTAATTAGTTCCTCGAACAAAACAGAGAAGGGTGGAAAAGGACGGAGAGAGTTAGAGAGAAACTTTCTTCTTGAGAGCTAGAAGAGAAAGTTAGAGAAAAGAAAAGGAAACGGGAATAAAATTAAATTGAACTCTAATTCATCATGTTGGACTTGAGAGTTTAACACTTAGGTGATGTAGAAAACCTTAAATCAGGTGCTTACGTCAAACAAATATCGTGAAGCTACAATTACTCGGTAAAATCTCTAATCTCTTTCTTGTAGGTTAAGCAAGATTAGTTTGTGTTAAATTTGGCCACTTAAGCTAAAAAAACGACAAGTTGCCCAAGCCAATTAGTTCCAAGAACAAAAGGGAGAAGTTGGAGACGGGCGGAGAGAGTTGGAGACAAACTTTCTCCTTGAGGTCTAGAAGAGAAAGTCAGAGAACGGAAAGGGAAATAGAATGAAATTTGAAGGGAGTTCAAGCTCAGCATTTTGGACTTGCGAATTGAACACTTAGGTGATTTAGAAAACATTAAATGAGTTGCTTAAGTTAAACTGCTATCGTCAAGCTACAATTACTTGTCCACCAAAAAAAAAAAGGCTACAATTACTCAGTTAATTTTCTTTCTTGGAGGAAGAGCATGGTTAGTTTTAGTTGAACTTGGCCACTTAAGCTAACGAAGCTATTACTTGCCTAACCTAATTAGTTCCTACAACAAAAGAGTGAATGGTGGAGGAGGACGGAGAGAGTTAGAGAGAAACTTTCTTTTTTGAGAGCTAGAAGAGAAAGCTAGAGAAAAGAAAAGGAAATAGTATTAAAATTAAAGCGAATTGAAATTCAGCATTTTGGACTTGAGAATTGAATACTTAGGTGTGATTTTGAAAACATTAAACGAGTTGCTTAAGTTAAACGAATATCGTTAAGCTACGATTACTCAGTAAATTCTCCTTCTTGGAGGCTAAGCAAGAATAGTTTGTCTTAAACTTGGCCGCTTAAGCTAATGCAACTGTTGGTTGCCTAAGGTAATTAGTTCCTAGAAGAAGAGGGAGAGGACTGGAGAAAGGACGGAGAGAGTTGGGGAGAAACTTTCTTCTTGGGAGCCAGAAGAGAAAGTTAGAGAAAAGAAAGGGAAACAGGATGAAAATTAAAGTGCGCTCCAATTCATCATTTTGGACTTGAGATATATATACACTTAGGTGATTTAGAAGACATTAAGTCATTTGCTTAAGTAAAACTAATATCGTTAAACTACAATTACTCAGTAAATTCTCTTTCTTCGTGGATAGGCATGATTAATTTGAGTTAAACATGGCCACTTAAGCTAAAGAAACTAATAGCTGGATAAGCTAATTAATTCTTAGAACAAAAGAGAGAAGGATGGAGAAGGACGGAGAGAGTTGGAGAGAAACATTCTTATTCATAACTAGAAGAGAAAATTAGAGAGAAGAAAGGAAATAGAATGAAAATTAACCAATTGATCCTTTTGGACTTGAGAATCGAACACTTGGGCGATTTAGAAGGCCTTAAATGATGCGCTCAAGTCCAACTAATGTCGTTGAGCTACAATTACTCTGTAAAATCCCTTTCTTGGAGGCTGGGCGAGATCAGTTTGAGTTAAACTTAGCCACTTAAGCTAGTGAAACTATTAGCCCTAGAACAAAAGAGAGAAGTTGGAGACGGACAGAGAGAGTTAGAGAGAAACTTTCTCCATGAGATCTAGAAGAGAAAGTTAGAGAAAAGAAACGGAAATAGGATGCAAATTAAAGCGAATTCAAATTCACCCTTTTGGACTTGATAATTGAACACTTGGGTGATTTAGAAAACATCAAATGAGTTGCCTACCTAAGTCAAACTGTTATCGTTAAGCTCCAATTTCTCTGTAGATTCTCTTTCTTGGAGGCCAAGGAAGATTAGTTCGAGTTAAACTCGGCCACTTAAGCTAATGAAGCTGTTAGCTGCCTAACCTAATTAGTTCCTAGAACAAAAGAGAGAAGGGTGGGGAACGACGGAGCGAGTTGGAGAGGAACTTTCTTCTTGAGAGCTGGAAGAGAAAGTTAGAGAAAAGAAAAGGAAATAGGTTTAAAATCAAAGCGAATTCAAATTCATGCTTTTGGGCTTCAGAATTGAACACTTTGGTGATTTACAAAACATTAAATTAGTTCATTTACTACATCGTCAAGCTACGATTACTCAGTGAATTCTATTCCTTGGAGGCTGAGCAAGATTAGTTTGAGCTAAACATGGTCACTTAAGAGAATGAAGCTATAAGTTGCCAAACCTAATTAGTTCCTCGAACAAAACAGAGAAGGGTGGAAAAGGACGGAGAGAGTTAGAGAGAAACTTTCTTCTTGAGAGCTAGAAGAGAAAGTTAGAGAAAAGAAAAGGAAACGGGAATAAAATTAAATTGAACTCTAATTCATCATGTTGGACTTGAGAGTTTAACACTTAGGTGATGTAGAAAACCTTAAATCAGGTGCTTACGTCAAACAAATATCGTGAAGTTACAATTACTCGGTAAAATCTCTAATCTCTTTCTTGTAGGTTAAGCAAGATTAGTTTGTGTTAAATTTGGCCACTTAAGCTAAAAAAACGACAAGTTGCCCAAGCCAATTAGTTCCAAGAACAAAAGGGAGAAGTTGGAGACGGGCGGAGAGAGTTGGAGACAAACTTTCTCCTTGAGGTCTAGAAGAGAAAGTCAGAGAACGGAAAGGGAAATAGAATGAAATTTGAAGGGAGTTCAAGCTCAGCATTTTGGACTTGCGAATTGAACACTTAGGTGATTTAGAAAACATTAAATGAGTTGCTTAAGTTAAACTGCTATCGTCAAGCTACAATTACTTGTCCACCAAAAAAAAAAAGGCTACAATTACTCAGTTAATTTTCTTTCTTGGAGGAAGAGCATGGTTAGTTTTAGTTGAACTTGGCCACTTAAGCTAATGAAGCTATTACATGCCTAACCTAATTAGTTCCTACAACAAAAGAGTGAATGGTGGAGGAGGACGGAGAGAGTTAGAGAGAAACTTTCTTTTTTGAGAGCTAGAAGAGAAAGTTAGAGAAAAGAAAAGGAAATAGTATTAAAATTAAAGCGAATTGAAATTCAGCATTTTGGACTTGAGAATTGAATACTTAGGTGTGATTTTGAAAACATTAAACGAGTTGCTTAAGTTAAACGAATATCGTTAAGCTACGATTACTCAGTAAATTCTCCTTCTTGGAGGCTAAGCAAGAATAGTTTGTCTTAAACTTGGCCGCTTAAGCTAATGCAACTGTTGGTTGCCTAAGGTAATTAGTTCCTAGAAGAAGAGGGAGAGGACTGGAGAAAGGACGGAGAGAGTTGGGGAGAAACTTTCTTCTTGGGAGCCAGAAGAGAAAGTTAGAGAAAAGAAAGGGAAACAGGATGAAAATTAAAGTGCGCTCCAATTCATCATTTTGGACTTGAGATATATATACACTTAGGTGATTTAGAAGACATTAAGTCATTTGCTTAAGTAAAACTAATATCGTTAAACTACAATTACTCAGTAAATTCTCTTTCTTCGTGGATAGGCATGATTAATTTGAGTTAAACATGGCCACTTAAGCTAAAGAAACTAATAGCTGGATAAGCTAATTAATTCCTAGAACAAAAGAGAGAAGGATGGAGAAGGACGGAGAGAGTTGGAGAGAAACATTCTTATTCATAACTAGAAGAGAAAATTAGAGAGAAGAAAGGAAATAGAATGAAAATTAACCAATTGATCCTTTTGGACTTGAGAATCGAACACTTGGGCGATTTAGAAGGCCTTAAATGATGCGCTCAAGTCCAACTAATATCGTTGAGCTACAATTACTCTGTAAAATCCCTTTCTTGGAGGCTAGGCGAGATCAGTTTGAGTTAAACTTAGCCACTTAAGCTAGTGAAACTATTAGCCCTAGAACAAAAGAGAGAAGTTGGAGACGGACAGAGAGAGTTAGAGAGAAACTTTCTCCATGAGATCTAGAAGAGAAAGTTAGAGAAAAGAAACGAAAATAGGATGCAAATTAAAGCGAATTCAAATTCACCCTTTTGGACTTGATAATTGAACACTTGGGTGATTTAGAAAACATCAAATGAGTTGCCTACCTAAGTCAAACTGTTATCGTTAAGCTCCAATTTCTCTGTAGATTCTCTTTCTTGGAGGCCAAGGAAGATTAGTTCGAGTTAAACTCGGCCACTTAAGCTAATGAAGCTGTTAGCTGCCTAACCTAATTAGTTCCTAGAACAAAAGAGAGAAGGGTGGGGAACGACGGAGCGAGTTGTAGAGGAACTTTCTTCTTGAGAGCTGGAAGAGAAAGTTAGAGAAAAGAAAAGGAAATAGGTTTAAAATCAAAGCGAATTCAAATTCATGCTTTTGGGCTTGAGAATTGAACACTTTGGTGATTTACAAAACATTAAATTAGTTCCTTTACTACATCGTCAAGCTACGATTACTCAGTGAATTCTATTCCTTGGAGGTTGAGCAAGATTAGTTTGAGTTAAACATGGTCACTTAAGAGAATGAAGCTATAAGTTGCCAAACCTAATTAGTTCCTCGAACAAAACAGAGAAGGGTGGAAAAGGACGGAGAGAGTTAGAGAGAAACTTTCTTCTTGAGAGCTAGAAGAGAAAGTTAGAGAAAAGAAAAGGAAACGGGAATAAAATTAAATTGAGCTCTAATTCATCATGTTGGACTTGAGAGTTTAACACTTAGGTGATGTAGAAAACCTTAAATCAGGTGCTTACGTCAAACAAATATCGTGAAGCTACAATTACTCGGTAAAATCTCTAATCTCTTTCTTGTAGGTTAAGCAAGATTAGTTTGTGTTAAATTTGGCCACTTAAGCTAAAAAAACGACAAGTTGCCCAAGCCAATTAGTTCCAAGAACAAAAGGGAGAAGTTGGAGACGGACGGAGAGAGTTGGAGACAAACTTTCTCCTTGAGGTCTAGAAGAGAAAGTCAGAGAACGGAAAGGGAAATAGAATGAAATTTGAAGGGAGTTCAAGCTCAGCATTTTGGACTTGCGAATTGAACACTTAGGTGATTTAGAAAACATTAAATGAGTTGCTTAAGTTAAACTGCTATCGTCAAGCTACAATTACTTGTCCACCAAAAAAAAAAAGGCTACAATTACTCAATTAATTTTCTTTCTTGGAGGAAGAGCATGGTTAGTTTTAGTTGAACTTGGCCACTTAAGCTAATGAAGCTATTACTTGCCTAACCTAATTAGTTCCTACAACAAAAGAGTGAATGGTGGAGGAGGACGGAGAGAGTTAGAGAGAAACTTTCTTTTTTGAGAGCTAGAAGAGAAAGCTAGAGAAAAGAAAAGGAAATAGTATTAAAATTAAAGCGAATTGAAATTCAGCATTTTGGACTTGAGAATTGAATACTTAGGTGTGATTTTGAAAACATTAAACGAGTTGCTTAAGTTAAACGAATATCGTTAAGCTACGATTACTCAGTAAATTCTCCTTCTTGGAGGCTAAGCAAGAATAGTTTGTCTTAAACTTGGCCGCTTAAGCTAATGCAACTGTTGGTTGCCTAAGGTAATTAGTTCCTAGAAGAAGAGGGAGAGGACTGGAGAAAGGACGGAGAGAGTTGGGGAGAAACTTTCTTCTTGGGAGCCAGAAGAGAAAGTTAGAGAAAAGAAAGGGAAACAGGATGAAAATTAAAGTGCGCTCCAATTCATCATTTTGGACTTGAGATATATATACACTTAGGTGATTTAGAAGACATTAAGTCATTTGCTTAAGTAAAACTAATATCGTTAAACTACAATTACTCAATAAATTCTCTTTCTTCGTGGATAGGCATGATTAATTTGAGTTAAACATGGCCACTTAAGCTAAAGAAACTAATAGCTGGATAAGCTAATTAATTCCTAGAACAAAAGAGAGAAGGATGGAGAAGGACGGAGAGAGTTGGAGAGAAACATTCTTATTCATAACTAGAAGAGAAAATTAGAGAGAAGAAAGGAAATAGAATGAAAATTAACCAATTGATCCTTTTGGACTTGAGAATCGAACACTTGGGCGATTTAGAAGGCCTTAAATGATGCGCTCAAGTCCAACTAATGTCGTTGAGCTACAATTACTCTGTAAAATCCCTTTCTTGGAGGCTGGGCGAGATCAGTTTGAGTTAAACTTAGCCACTTAAGCTAGTGAAACTATTAGCCCTAGAACAAAAGAGAGAAGTTGGAGACGGACAGAGAGAGTTAGAGAGAAACTTTCTCCATGAGATCTAGAAGAGAAAGTTAGAGAAAAGAAACGGAAATAGGATGCAAATTAAAGCGAATTCAAATTCACCCTTTTGGACTTGATAATTGAACACTTGGGTGATTTAGAAAACATCAAATGAGTTGCCTACCTAAGTCAAACTGTTATCGTTAAGCTCCAATTTCTCTGTAGATTCTCTTTCTTGGAGGCCAAGGAAGATTAGTTCGAGTTAAACTCGGCCACTTAAGCTAATGAAGCTGTTAGCTGCCTAACCTAATTAGTTCCTAGAACAAAAGAGAGAAGGGTGGGGAACGACGGAGCGAGTTGGAGAGGAACTTTCTTCTTGAGAGCTGGAAGAGAAAGTTAGATAAAAGAAAAGAAAATAGGTTTAAAATCAAAGCGAATTCAAATTCATGCTTTTGGGCTTCAGAATTGAACACTTTGGTGATTTACAAAACATTAAATTAGTTCCTTTACTACATCGCCAAGCTACGATTACTCAGTGAATTCTATTCCTTGGAGGCTGAGCAAGATTAGTTTGAGTTAAACATGGTCACTTAAGAGAATGAAGCTATAAGTTGCCAAACCTAATTAGTTCCTCGAACAAAACAGAGAAGGGTGGAAAAGGACGGAGAGAGTTAGAGAGAAACTTTCTTCTTGAGAGCTAGAAGAGAAAGTTAGAGAAAAGAAAAGGAAACGGGAATAAAATTAAATTGAGCTCTAATTCATCATGTTGGACTTGAGAGTTTAACACTTAGGTGATGTAGAAAACCTTAAATCAGGTGCTTACGTCAAACAAATATCGTGAAGCTACAATTACTCGGTAAAATCTCTAATCTCTTTCTTATAGGTTAAGCAAGATTAGTTTGTGTTAAATTTGGCCACTTAAGCTAAAAAAACGACAAGTTGCCCAAGCCAATTAGTTCCAAGAACAAAAGGGAGAAGTTGGAGACGGGCGGAGAGAGTTGGAGACAAACTTTCTCCTTGAGGTCTAGAAGAGAAAGTCAGAGAACGGAAAGGGAAATAGAATGAAATTTGAAGGGAGTTCAAGCTCAGCATTTTGGACTTGCGAATTGAACACTTAGGTGATTTAGAAAACATTAAATGAGTTGCTTAAGTTAAACTGCTATCGTCAAGCTACAATTACTTGTCCACCAAAAAAAAAAAGGCTACAATTACTCAGTTAATTTTCTTTCTTGGAGGAAGAGCATGGTTAGTTTTAGTTGAACTTGGCCACTTAAGCTAATGAAGCTATTACTTGCCTAACCTAATTAGTTCCTACAACAAAAGAGTGAATGGTGGAGGAGGACGGAGAGAGTTAGAGAGAAACTTTCTTTTTTGAGAGCTAGAAGAGAAAGCTAGAGAAAAGAAAAGGAAATAGTATTAAAATTAAAGCGAATTGAAATTCAGCATTTTGGACTTGAGAATTGAATACTTAGGTGTGATTTTGAAAACATTAAACGAGTTGCTTAAGTTAAACGAATATCGTTAAGCTACGATTACTCAGTAAATTCTCCTTCTTGGAGGCTAAGCAAGAATAGTTTGTCTTAAACTTGGCTAATGCAACTGTTGGTTGCCTAAGGTAATTAGTTCCTAGAAAAAGAGGGAGAGGACTGGAGAAAGGACGGAGAGAGTTGGGGAGAAACTTTCTTCTTGGGAGAGAAAGCTCCCCCCGGTGGTTGTGGTTTCCTGGTGCTGTTCTGGCCAGTTGTTTAGCTCCTTATACTCAACTTTTTGAGTGTGAGTGAGCATGGTTCAAGGTGTGTTATCCCCGGCTGTGAGGTGCGCAGTTTTCTTGCTCTGCACTTTTGTATCAATGTTCGGTTTTTCATGGAAGTTTCAACATTTCTGGATTCCTAGATCGGCTATTTTCGTGGCTGGTTTGGGGTGTTTCCTTAAGCCTGGTGTTATACTTGGGTGACTTGTGGGTGTCCATGTCATTGCATTATGTTCTGGGTTAGGTCACCACCAATGTGGTCGTCTATGGTTCGGCTAGGTGGGTTGGCTAACAGTTCAGCAAGGCTGGGTCTCTACTTGATTCACCGGTGTTATCCATGGTTTTGGGTCGCTGGAGATTTTGGGGTTTCCATGTCCGAGTGATGCTCTGTTTTTTCAATAAGCTCAGGTGACCTCTGTCCATATGCTGGTTTCTGTTTCAGTCCATGTTTAGGCTGGACTGTCTCTCCGGTGGGTGACAGGTCATATTGAGATTTGTTTATATGCTTTACGTGAAGTTTGTAGGTGGTTTGGGCTCTTCTTCGGCGTTGGTATGGGCTCTGTTCCAGCTCTGGTTGGTTCGGTTTGCTAGTATCGTTGCTACAGAGAAATGTTCCAGCCTCGTGGCTTTGGATTTATCACCTTTGGCGGTGAGTGTGTTCCTGGCCCGTGGTCATGCATCTCGGCCATGGTCTAGTGGTTTCTGGCGCCATTTTTTTGGGGTGTCACCAGCGCTGGGTGTCTATCCTAGTGTGCTGGGTCTGTTTCAGAGATGGCCTGGTTGTTCTTCACCAGGCAACGGGTTTTCCGGTGGATCTGTGGTGTGTTTCTTCTCCGGCGATAACTGTTTTCTTTTCTGAGGAGGTGATGCTACAGGTCTGGTTGTTGTTGATTCTTGTTTCCCAGCTACATCTGTTGTCCAGTTCCGGTTTAGCCGCCGTCATTGGGGCTGCGGTGTAAGCTGGGCGTGATTTATTTTTTGTTTTATATGTTTGGCTGCTCCGGCAATGGCTCTCGCCGGTCGTCTTTGATTTGGAGCGTGGCTGCACGATTTTTGGATGTACCGCGTCGTAGCAGAGTGCTTCCCAAATTCAAATCTTTTTGGTGTGCAGCATGGGTCTCTTTTCCCACCTACGCTAGCTGGCTTGACGGCTTGGTACATGGGGAAGGGTAATGCACGTGGGTGGTTCATCAGCCCCACTGTTTTTGGTAGCGTGTTTGGGACGCTGGGTTATTGGTTGTCAACTTCTATATATATATATATATAAATAGTTGATTTGATTATTTATATATATATATATTTGGTAGTGGTTTATTTTTGTAAATTTGCTTAGTGGTGGTCTTCATTTTCAGGTGGGGCCCCCGTCTTTTGTTGTTCAGCCAGGGGCTTTTTTTGGGCTGAAGTGATTAGTTCTTGTATTTGCCCATATATTTTTCAATTTCCATCTACTATCTGGATGGTAGGGGTTATTTGGAAATATATGGGCAATTGCTTTATTTACTGAGTACCCTGTTGTTTTGGGTTGTGTTTAGTAGTTTTTTGTTTTGTTTTATTTATTTATAATAGTTCTCCCCCTCCATTGGGAGGGCAGTGTGAGATTCTTTGTATTACCTGGGGTATGCCCCTTGTAAATGTGTAAATTTTTGTCTTTAATTTATGACTTACCCACCCAAAAAAAAAAAGCATGATTAATTTGAGTTAAACATGGCCACTTAAGCTAAAGAAACTAATAGCTGGATAAGCTAATTAATTCCTATAACAAAAGAGAGAAGGATGGAGAAGGACGGAGAGAGTTGGAGAGAAACATTCTTATTCATAACTAGAAGAGAAAATTAGAGAGAAGAAAGGAAATAGAATGAAAATTAACCAATTGATCCTTTTGGACTTGAGAATCGAACACTTGGGCGATTTAGAAGGCCTTAAATGATGCGCTCAAGTCCAACTAATATCGTTGAGCTACAATTACTCTGTAAAATCCCTTTCTTGGAGGCTAGGCGAGATCAGTTTGAGTTAAACTTAGCCACTTAAGCTAGTGAAAGTATTAGCCCTAGAACAAAAGAGAGAAGTTGGAGAGGGACAGAGAGAGTTAGAGAGAAACTTTCTCCATGAGATCTAGAAGAGAAAGTTAGAGAAAAGAAACGGAAATAGGATGCAAATTAAAGCGAATTCAAATTCACCCTTTTGGACTTGATAATTGAACACTTGGGTGATTTAGAAAACATCAAATGAGTTGCCTGCCTAAGTCAAACTGTTATCGTTAAGCTCCAATTTCTCTGTAGATTCTCTTTCTTGGAGGCCAAGGAAGATCAGTTCGAGTTAAACTCGGCCACTTAAGCTAATGAAGCTGTTAGCTGCCTAACCTAATTAGTTCCTAGAACAAAAGAGAGAAGGGTGGGGAACGACGGAGCGAGTTGGAGAGGAACTTTCTTCTTGAGAGCTGGAAGAGAAAGTTAGAGAAAAGAAAAGGAAATAGGTTTAAAATCAAAGCGAATTCAAATTCATGCTTTTGGGCTTGAGAATTGAACACTTTGGTGATTTACAAAACATTAAATTAGTTCCTTTACTACATCGTCAAGCTACGATTACTCAGTGAATTCTATTCCTTGGAGGCTGAGCAAGATTAGTTTGAGTTAAACATGGTCACTTAAGAGAATGAAGCTATAAGTTGCCAAACCTAATTAGTTCCTCGAACAAAATAGAGAAGGGTGGAAAAGGACGGAGAGAGTTAGAGAGAAACTTTCTTCTTGAGAGCTAGAAGAGAAAGTTAGAGAAAAGAAAAGGAAACGGGAATAAAATTAAATTGAACTCTAATTCATCATGTTGGACTTGAGAGTTTAACACTTAGGTGATGTAGAAAACCTTAAATCAGGTGCTTACGTCAAACAAATATCGTGAAGCTACAATTACTCGGTAAAATCTCTAATCTCTTTCTTGTAGGTTAAGCAAGATTAGTTTGTGTTAAATTTGGCCACTTAAGCTAAAAAAACGACAAGTTGCCCAAGCCAATTAGTTCCAAGAACAAAAGGGAGAAGTTGGAGACGGGCGGAGAGAGTTGGAGACACACTTTCTCCTTGAGGTCTAGAAGAGAAAGTCAGAGAACGGAAAGGGAAATAGAATGAAATTTGAAGGGAGTTCAAGCTCAGCATTTTGGACTTACGAATTGAACACTTAGGTGATTTAGAAAACATTAAATGAGTTGCTTAAGTTAAACTGCTATCGTCAAGCTACAATTACTTGTCCACCAAAAAAAAAAAGGCTACAATTACTCAGTTAATTTTCTTTCTTGGAGGAAGAGCATGGTTAGTTTTAGTTGAACTTGGCCACTTAAGCTAATGAAGCTATTAGTTGCCTAACCTAATTAGTTCCTACAACAAAAGAGTGAATGGTGGAGGAGGACGGAGAGAGTTAGAGAGAAACTTTCTTTTTTGAGAGCTAGAAGAGAAAGTTAGAGAAAAGAAAAGGAAATAGTATTAAAATTAAAGCGAATTGAAATTCAGCATTTTGGACTTCAGAATTGAATACTTAGGTGTGATTTTGAGAACATTAAACGAGTTGCTTAAGTTAAACGAATATCGTAAGCTACGATTACTCAGTAAATTCTCCTTCTTGGAGGCTAAGCAAGAATAGTTTGTCTTAAACTTGGCTAATGCAACTGTTGGTTGCCTAAGGTAATTAGTTCCTAGAAGAAGAGGGAGAGGACTGGAGAAAGGACGGAGAGAGTTGGGGGGAAACTTTCTTCTTGGGAGCCAGAAGAGAAAGTTAGAGAAAAGAAAGGGAAACAGGATGAAAATTAAAGTGCGCTCCAATTCATCATTTTGGACTTGAGATATATACACTTAGGTGATTTAGAAGACATTTTTTTTGGGTGGATAAGTCATGATTTAGATTTAGATTTAGAAGACATTAAGTCATTTGCTTAAGTAAAATTAATATCGTTAAACTACAATTACTCAGTAAATTCTCTTTCTTCGTGGATAGGCATGATTAATTTGAGTTAAACATGGCCACTTAAGCTAAAGAAACTAGTAGCTGGATAAGCTAATTAATTCCTAGAACAAAAGAGAGAAGGATGGAGAAGGACGGAGAGAGTTGGAGAGAAACATTCTTATTCATAACTAGAAGAGAAAATTAGAGAGAAGAAAGGAAATAGAATGAAAATTAACCAATTGATCCTTTTGGACTTGAGAATCGAACACTTGGGCGATTTAGAAGGCCTTAAATGATGCGCTCAAGTCCAACTAATGTCGTTGAGCTACAATTACTCTGTAAAATCCCTTTCTTGGAGGCTAGGCGAGATCAGTTTGAGTTAAACTTAGCCACTTAAGCTAGTGAAAGTATTAGCCCTAGAACAAAAGAGAGAAGTTGGAGACGGACAGAGAGAGTTAGAGAGAAACTTTCTCCATGAGATCTAGAAGAGAAAGTTAGAGAAAAGAAACGGAAATAGGATGCAAATTAAAGCGAATTCAAATTCACCCTTTTGGACTTGATAATTGAACACTTGGGTGATTTAGAAAACATCAAATGAGTTGCCTACCTAAGTCAAACTGTTATCGTTAAGCTCCAATTTCTCTGTAGATTCTCTTTCTTGGAGGCCAAGGAAGATCAGTTCGAGTTAAACTCGGCCACTTAAGCTAATGAAGCTGTTAGCTGCCTAACCTAATTAGTTCCTAGAACAAAAGAGAGAAGGGTGGGGAACGACGGAGCGAGTTGGAGAGGAACTTTCTTCTTGAGAGCTGGAAGAGAAAGTTAGAGAAAAGAAAAGGAAATAGGTTTAAAATCAAAGCGAATTCAAATTCATGCTTTTGGGCTTGAGAATTGAACACTTTGGTGATTTACAAAACATTAAATTAGTTCCTTTACTACATCGTCAAGCTACGATTACTCAGTGAATTCTATTCCTTGGAGGCTGAGCAAGATTAGTTTGAGTTAAACATGGTCACTTAAGAGAATGAAGCTATAAGTTGCCAAACCTAATTAGTTCCTCGAACAAAACAGAGAAGGGTGGAAAAGGACGGAGAGAGTTAGAGAGAAACTTTCTTCTTGAGAGCTAGAAGAGAAAGTTAGAGAAAAGAAAAGGAAACGGGAATAAAATTAAATTGAACTCTAATTCATCATGTTGGACTTGAGAGTTTAACACTTAGGTGATGTAGAAAACCTTAAATCAGGTGCTTACGTCAAACAAATATCGTGAAGCTACAATTACTCGGTAAAATCTCTAATCTCTTTCTTGTAGGTTAAGCAAGATTAGTTTGTGTTAAATTTGGCCACTTAAGCTAAAAAAACGACAAGTTGCCCAAGCCAATTAGTTCCAAGAACAAAAGGGAGAAGTTGGAGACGGGCGGAGAGAGTTGGAGACAAACTTTCTCCTTGAGGTCTAGAAGAGAAAGTCAGAGAACGGAAAGGGAAATAGAATGAAATTTGAAGGGAGTTCAAGCTCAGCATTTTGGACTTGCGAATTGAACACTTAGGTGATTTAGAAAACATTAAATGAGTTGCTTAAGTTAAACTGCTATCGTCAAGCTACAATTACTTGTCCACCAAAAAAAAAAAGGCTATAATTACTCAGTTAATTTTCTTTCTTGGAGGAAGAGCATGGTTAGTTTTAGTTGAACTTGGCCACTTAAGCTAATGAAGCTATTAGTTGCCTAACCTAATTAGTTCCTACAACAAAAGAGTGAATGGTGGAGGAGGACGGAGAGAGTTAGAGAGAAACTTTCTTTTTTGAGAGCTAGAAGAGAAAGCTAGAGAAAAGAAAAGGAAATAGTATTAAAATTAAAGCGAATTGAAATTTAGCATTTTGGACTTGAGAATTGAATACTTAGGTGTGATTTTGAAAACATTAAACGAGTTGCTTAAGTTAAACGAATATCGTTAAGCTACGATTACTCAGTAAATTCTCCTTCTTGGAGGCTAAGCAAGAATAGTTTGTCTTAAACTTGGCTAATGCAACTGTTGGTTGCCTAAGGTAATTAGTTCCTAGAAAAAGAGGGAGAGGACTGGAGAAAGGACGGAGAGAGTTGGGGAGAAACTTTCTTCTTGGGAGCCAGAAGAGAAAGTTAGAGAAAAGAAAGGGAAACAGGATGAAAATTAAAGTGCGCTCCACTTCATCATTTTGGACTTGAGATATATATACACTTAGGTGATTTAGAAGACATTAAGTCATTTGCTTAAGTAAAACTAATATCGTTAAACTACAATTACTCAGTAAATTCTCTTTCCTCGTGGATAAGCATGATTAATTTGAGTTAAACATGGCCACTTAAGCTAAAGAAACTAATAGCTGGATAAGCTAATTAATTCCTAGAACAAAAGAGAGAAGGATGGAGAAGGACGGAGAGAGTTGGAGAGAAACATTCTTATTCATAACTAGAAGAGAAAATTAGAGAGAAGAAAGGAAATAGAATGAAAATTAACCAATTGATCCTTTTGGACTTGAGAATCGAACACTTGGGCGATTTAGAAGGCCTTAAATGATGCGCTCAAGTCCAACTAATATCGTTGAGCTACAATTACTCTGTAAAATCCCTTTCTTGGAGGCTAGGCGAGATCAGTTTGAGTTAAACTTAGCCACTTAAGCTAGTGAAACTATTAGCCCTAGAACAAAAGAGAGAAGTTGGAGAGGGACAGAGAGAGTTAGAGAGAAACTTTCTCCATGAGATCTAGAAGAGAAAGTTAGAGAAAAGAAACGGAAATAGGATGCAAATTAAAGCGAATTCAAATTCACCCTTTTGGACTTGATAATTGAACACTTGGGTGATTTAGAAAACACCAAATGAGTTTCCTACCTAAGTCAAACTGTTATCGTTAAGCTCCAATTTCTCTGTAGATTCTCTTTCTTGGAGGCCAAGGAAGATCAGTTCGAGTTAAACTCGGCCACTTAAGCTAATGAAGCTGTTAGCTGCCTAACCTAATTAGTTCCTAGAACAAAAGAGAGAAGGGTGGGGAACGACGGAGCGAGTTGGAGAGGAACTTTCTTCTTGAGAGCTGGAAGAGAAAGTTAGAGAAAAGAAAAGGAAATAGGTTTAAAATCAAAGCGAATTCAAATTCATGCTTTTGGGCTTGAGAATTGAACACTTTGGTGATTTACAAAACATTAAATTAGTTCCTTTACTACATCGTCAAGCTACGATTATTCAGTGAATTCTATTCCTTGGAGGCTGAGTAAGATTAGTTTGAGTTAAACATGGTCACTTAAGAGAATGAAGCTATAAGTTGCCAAACCTAATTAGTTCCTCGAACAAAACAGAGAAGGGTGGAAAAGGACGGAGAGAGTTAGAGAGAAACTTTCTTCTTGAGAGCTAGAAGAGAAAGTTAGAGAAAAGAAAAGGAAACGGGAATAAAATTAAATTGAACTCTAATTCATCATGTTGGACTTGAGAGTTTAACACTTAGGTGATGTAGAAAACCTTAAATCAGGTGCTTACGTCAAACAAATATCGTGAAGCTACAATTACTCGGTAAAATCTCTAATCTCTTTCTTGTAGGTTAAGCAAGATTAGTTTGTGTTAAATTTGGCCACTTAAGCTAAAAAAACGACAAGTTGCCCAAGCCAATTAGTTCCAAGAACAAAAAGGAGAAGTTGGAGACGGGCGGAGAGAGTTGGAGACACACTTTCTCCTTGAGGTCTAGAAGAGAAAGTCAGAGAACGGAAAGGGAAATAGAATGAAATTTGAAGGGAGTTCAAGCTCAGCATTTTGGACTTACGAATTGAACACTTAGGTGATTTAGAAAACATTAAATGAGTTGCTTAAGTTAAACTGCTATCGTCAAGCTACAATTACTTGTCCACCAAAAAAAAAAAGGCTACAATTACTTAGTTAATTTTCTTTCTTGGAGGAAGAGCATGGTTAGTTTTAGTTGAACTTGGCCACTTAAGCTAATGAAGCTATTAGTTGCCTAACCTAATTAGTTCCTACAACAAAAGAGTGAATGGTGGAGGAGGACGGAGAGAGTTAGAGAGAAACTTTCTTTTTTGAGAGCTAGAAGAGAAAGTTAGAGAAAAGAAAAGGAAATAGTATTAAAATTAAAGCGAATTGAAATTCAGCATTTTGGACTTCAGAATTGAATACTTAGGTGTGATTTTGAGAACATTAAACGAGTTGCTTAAGTTAAACGAATATCGTTAAGCTACGATTACTCAGTAAATTCTCCTTCTTGGAGGCTAAGCAAGAATAGTTTGTCTTAAACTTGGCCGCTTAAGCTAATGCAACTGTTGGTTGCCTAAGGTAATTAGTTCCTAGAAGAAGAGGGAGAGGACTGGAGAAAGGACGGAGAGAGTTGGGGAGAAACTTTCTTCTTGGGAGCCAGAAGAGAAAGTTAGAGAAAAGAAAGGGAAACAGGATGAAAATTAAAGTGCGCTCCAATTCATCATTTTGGACTTGAGATATATACACTTAGGTGATTTAGAAGACATTAAGTCATTTGCTTAAGTAAAACTAATATCGTTAAACTACAATTACTCCGTAAATTCTCTTTCTTCGTGGATAGGCATGATTAATTTGAGTTAAACATGGCCACTTAAGCTAAAGAAACTAATAGCTGGATAAGCTAATTAATTCCTAGAACAAAAGAGAGAAGGATGGAGAAGGACGGAGAGAGTTGGAGAGAAACATTCTTATTCATAACTAGAAGAGAAAATTAGAGAGAAGAAAGGAAATAGAATGAAAATTAACCAATTGATCCTTTTGGACTTGAGAATCGAACACTTGGGCGATTTAGAAGGCCTTAAATGATGCGCTCAAGTCCAACTAATGTCGTTGAGCTACAATTACTCTGTAAAATCCCTTTCTTGGAGGCTAGGCGAGATCAGTTTGAGTTAAACTTAGCCACTTAAGCTAGTGAAAGTATTAGCCCTAGAACAAAAGAGAGAAGTTGGAGACGGACAGAGAGAGTTAGAGAGAAACTTTCTCCATGAGATCTAGAAGAGAAAGTTAGAGAAAAGAAACGGAAATAGGATGCAAATTAAAGCGAATTCAAATTCACCCTTTTGGACTTGATAATTGAACACTTGGGTGATTTAGAAAACATCAAATGAGTTGCCTACCTAAGTCAAACTGTTATCGTTAAGCTCCAATTTCTCTGTAGATTCTCTTTCTTGGAGGCCAAGGAAGATCAGTTCGAGTTAAACTCGGCCACTTAAGCTAATGAAGCTGTTAGCTGCCTAACCTAATTAGTTCCTAGAACAAAAGAGAGAAGGGTGGGGAACGACGGAGCGAGTTGGAGAGGAACTTTCTTCTTGAGAGCTGGAAGAGAAAGTTAGAGAAAAGAAAAGGAAATAGGTTTAAAATCAAAGCGAATTCAAATTCATGCTTTTGGGCTTGAGAATTGAACACTTTGGTGATTTACAAAACATTAAATTAGTTCCTTTACTACATCGTCAAGCTACGATTACTCAGTGAATTCTATTCCTTGGAGGCTGAGCAAGATTAGTTTGAGTTAAACATGGTCACTTAAGAGAATGAAGCTATAAGTTGCCAAACCTAATTAGTTCCTCGAACAAAACAGAGAAGGGTGGAAAAGGACGGAGAGAGTTAGAGAGAAACTTTCTTCTTGAGAGCTAGAAGAGAAAGTTAGAGAAAAGAAAAGGAAACGGGAATAAAATTAAATTGAACTCTAATTCATCATGTTGGACTTGAGAGTTTAACACTTAGGTGATGTAGAAAACCTTAAATCAGGTGCTTACGTCAAACAAATATCGTGAAGCTACAATTACTCGGTAAAATCTCTAATCTCTTTCTTGTAGGTTAAGCAAGATTAGTTTGTGTTAAATTTGGCCACTTAAGCTAAAAAAACGACAAGTTGCCCAAGCCAATTAGTTCCAAGAACAAAAGGGAGAAGTTGGAGACGGGCGGAGAGAGTTGGAGACAAACTTTCTCCTTGAGGTCTAGAAGAGAAAGTCAGAGAACGGAAAGGGAAATAGAATGAAATTTGAAGGGAGTTCAAGCTCAGCATTTTGGACTTGCGAATTGAACACTTAGGTGATTTAGAAAACATTAAATGAGTTGCTTAAGTTAAACTGCTATCGTCAAGCTACAATTACTTGTCCACCAAAAAAAAAAAGGCTACAATTACTCAGTTAATTTTCTTTCTTGGAGGAAGAGCATGGTTAGTTTTAGTTGAACTTGGCCACTTAAGCTAATGAAGCTATTAGTTGCCTAACCTAATTAGTTCCTACAACAAAAGAGTGAATGGTGGAGGAGGACGGAGAGAGTTAGAGAGAAACTTTCTTTTTTGAGAGCTAGAAGAGAAAGCTAGAGAAAAGAAAAGGAAATAGTATTAAAATTAAAGCGAATTGAAATTCAGCATTTTGGACTTCATAATTGAATACTTAGGTGTGATTTTGAGAACATTAAACGAGTTGCTTAAGTTAAACGAATATCGTTGAGCTACGATTACTCAGTAAATTCTCCTTCTTGGAGGCTAAGCAAGAATAGTTTGTCTTAAACTTGGCTAATGCAACTGTTGGTTGCCTAAGGTAATTAGTTCCTAGAAAAAGAGGGAGAGGACTGGAGAAAGGACGGAGAGAGTTGGGGAGAAACTTTCTTCTTGGGAGCCAGAAGAGAAAGTTAGAGAAAAGAAAGGGAAACAGGATGAAAATTAAAGTGCGCTCCAATTCATCATTTTGGACTTGAGATATATACACTTAGGTGATTTAGAAGACATTAAGTCATTTGCTTAAGTAAAACTAATATCGTTAAACTACAATTACTCAGTAAATTCTCTTTCTTCGTGGATAGGCATGATTAATTTGAGTTAAACATGGCCACTTAAGCTAAAGAAACTAATAGCTGGATAAGCTAATTAATTCCTAGAACAAAAGAGAGAAGGATGGAGAAGAACGGAGAGAGTTGGAGAGAAACATTCTTATTCATAACTAGAAGAGAAAATTAGAGAGAAGAAAGGAAATAGAATGAAAATTAACCAATTGATCCTTTTGGACTTGAGAATCGAACACTTGGGCGATTTAGAAGGCCTTAAATGATGCGCTCAAGTCCAACTAATATCGTTGAGCTACAATTACTCTGTAAAATCCCTTTCTTGGAGGCTAGGCGAGATCAGTTTGAGTTAAACTTAGCCACTTAAGCTAGTGAAACTATTAGCCCTAGAACAAAAGAGAGAAGTTGGAGAGGGACAGAGAGAGTTAGAGAGAAACTTTCTCCATGAGATGTAGAAGAGAAAGTTAGAGAAAAGAAACGGAAATAGGATGCAAATTAAAGCGAATTCAAATTCACCCTTTTGGACTTGATAATTGAACACTTGGGTGATTTAGAAAACATCAAATGAGTTGCCTACCTAAGTCAAACTGTTATCGTTAAGCTCCAATTTCTCTGTAGATTCTCTTTCTTGGAGGCCAAGGAAGATCAGTTCGAGTTAAACTCGGCCACTTAAGCTAATGAAGCTGTTAGCTGCCTAACCTAATTAGTTCCTAGAACAAAAGAGAGAAGGGTGGGGAACGACGGAGCGAGTTGGAGAGGAACTTTCTTCTTGAGAGCTGGAAGAGAAAGTTAGAGAAAAGAAAAGGAAATAGGTTTAAAATCAAAGCGAATTCAAATTCATGCTTTTGGGCTTGAGAATTGAACACTTTGGTGATTTACAAAACATTAAATTAGTTCCTTTACTACATCGTCAAGCTACGATTACTCAGTGAATTCTATTCCTTGGAGGCTGAGCAAGATTAGTTTGAGTTAAACATGGTCACTTAAGAGAATGAAGCTATAAGTTGCCAAACCTAATTAGTTCCTCGAACAAAACAGAGAAGGGTGGAAAAGGACGGAGAGAGTTAGAGAGAAACTTTCTTCTTGAGAGCTAGAAGAGAAAGTTAGAGAAAAGAAAAGGAAACGGGAATAAAATTAAATTGAACTCTAATTCATCATGTTGGACTTGAGAGTTTAACACTTAGGTGATGTAGAAAACCTTAAATCAGGTGCTTACGTCAAACAAATATCGTGAAGCTACAATTACTCGGTAAAATCTCTAATCTCTTTCTTGTAGGTTAAGCAAGATTAGTTTGTGTTAAATTTGGCCACTTAAGCTAAAAAAACGACAAGTTGCCCAAGCCAATTAGTTCCAAGAACAAAAGGGAGAAGTTGGAGACGGGCGGAGAGAGTTGGAGACAAACTTTCTCCTTGAGGTCTAGAAGAGAAAGTCAGAGAACGGAAAGGGAAATAGAATGAAATTTGAAGGGAGTTCAAGCTCAGCATTTTGGACTTGCGAATTGAACACTTAGGTGATTTAGAAAACATTAAATGAGTTGCTTAAGTTAAACTGCTATCGTCAAGCTACAATTACTTGTCCACCAAAAAAAAAAAGGCTACAATTACTCAGTTAATTTTCTTTCTTGGAGGAAGAGCATGGTTAGTTTTAGTTGAACTTGGCCACTTAAGCTAATGAAGCTATTAGTTGCCTAACCTAATTAGTTCCTACAACAAAAGAGTGAATGGTGGAGGAGGACGGAGAGAGTTAGAGAGAAACTTTCTTTTTTGAGAGCTAGAAGTGAAAGTTAGAGAAAAGAAAAGGAAATAGTATTAAAATTAAAGCGAATTGAAATTCAGCATTTTGGACTTCATAATTGAATACTTAGGTGTGATTTTGAGAACATTAAACGAGTTGCTTAAGTTAAACGAATATCGTTGAGCTACGATTACTCAGTAAATTCTCCTTCTTGGAGGCTAAGCAAGAATAGTTTGTCTTAAACTTGGCCGCTTAAGCTAATGCAACTGTTGGTTGCCTAAGGTAATTAGTTCCTAGAAGAAGAGGGAGAGGACTGGAGAAAGGACGGAGAGAGTTGGGGAGAAACTTTCTTCTTGGGAGCCAGAAGAGAAAGTTAGAGAAAAGAAAGGGAAACAGGATGAAAATTAAAGTGCGCTCCAATTCATCATTTTGGACTTGAGATATATACACTTAGGTGATTTAGAAGACATTAAGTCATTTGCTTAAGTAAAACTAATATCGTTAAACTACAATTACTCAGTAAATTCTCTTTCTTCGTGGATAGGCATGATTAATTTGAGTTAAACATGGCCACTTAAGCTAAAGAAACTAATAGCTGGATAAGCTAATTAATTCCTAGAACAAAAGAGAGAAGGATGGAGAAGGACGGAGAGAGTTGGAGAGAAACATTCTTATTCATAACTAGAAGAGAAAATTAGAGAGAAGAAAGGAAATAGAATGAAAATTAACCAATTGATCCTTTTGGACTTGAGAATCGAACACTTGGGCGATTTAGAAGGCCTTAAATGATGCGCTCAAGTCCAACTAATGTCGTTGAGCTACAATTACTCTGTAAAATCCCTTTCTTGGAGGCTAGGCGAGATCAGTTTGAGTTAAACTTAGCCACTTAAGCTAGTGAAACTATTAGCCCTAGAACAAAAGAGAGAAGTTGGAGACGGACAGAGAGAGTTAGAGAGAAACTTTCTCCATGAGATGTAGAAGAGAAAGTTAGAGAAAAGAAACGGAAATAGGATGCAAATTAAAGCGAATTCAAATTCACCCTTTTGGACTTGATAATTGAACACTTGGGTGATTTAGAAAACATCAAATGAGTTGCCTACCTAAGTCAAACTGTTATCGTTAAGCTCCAATTTCTCTGTAGATTCTCTTTCTTGGAGGCCAAGGAAGATCAGTTCGAGTTAAACTCGGCCACTTAAGCTAATGAAGCTGTTAGCTGCCTAACCTAATTAGTTCCTAGAACAAAAGAGAGAAGGGTGGGGAACGACGGAGCGAGTTGGAGAGGAACTTTCTTCTTGAGAGCTGGAAGAGAAAGTTAGAGAAAAGAAAAGGAAATAGGTTTAAAATCAAAGCGAATTCAAATTCATGCTTTTGGGCTTGAGAATTGAACACTTTGGTGATTTACAAAACATTAAATTAGTTCCTTTACTACATCGTCAAGCTACGATTACTCAGTGAATTCTATTCCTTGGAGGCTGAGCAAGATTAGTTTGAGTTAAACATGGTCACTTAAGAGAATGAAGCTATAAGTTGCCAAACCTAATTAGTTCCTCGAACAAAACAGAGAAGGGTGGAAAAGGACGGAGAGAGTTAGAGAGAAACTTTCTTCTTGAGAGCTAGAAGAGAAAGTTAGAGAAAAGAAAAGGAAACGGGAATAAAATTAAATTGAACTCTAATTCATCATGTTGGACTTGAGAGTTTAACACTTAGGTGATGTAGAAAACCTTAAATCAGGTGCTTACGTCAAACAAATATCGTGAAGCTACAATTACTCGGTAAAATCTCTAATCTCTTTCTTGTAGGTTAAGCAAGATTAGTTTGTGTTAAATTTGGCCACTTAAGCTAAAAAAACGACAAGTTGCCCAAGCCAATTAGTTCCAAGAACAAAAGGGAGAAGTTGGAGACGGGCGGAGAGAGTTGGAGACAAACTTTCTCCTTGAGGTCTAGAAGAGAAAGTCAGAGAACGGAAAGGGAAATAGAATGAAATTTGAAGGGAGTTCAAGCTCAGCATTTTGGACTTGCGAATTGAACACTTAGGTGATTTAGAAAACATTAAATGAGTTGCTTAAGTTAAACTGCTATCGTCAAGCTACAATTACTTGTCCACCAAAAAAAAAAAGGCTACAATTACTCAGTTAATTTTCTTTCTTGGAGGAAGAGCATGGTTAGTTTTAGTTGAACTTGGCCACTTAAGCTAATGAAGCTATTAGTTGCCTAACCTAATTAGTTCCTACAACAAAAGAGTGAATGGTGGAGGAGGACGGAGAGAGTTAGAGAGAAACTTTCTTTTTTGAGAGCTAGAAGTGAAAGTTAGAGAAAAGAAAAGGAAATAGTATTAAAATTAAAGCGAATTGAAATTCAGCATTTTGGACTTCATAATTGAATACTTAGGTGTGATTTTGAGAACATTAAACGAGTTGCTTAAGTTAAACGAATATCGTTGAGCTACGATTACTCAGTAAATTCTCCTTCTTGGAGGCTAAGCAAGAATAGTTTGTCTTAAACTTGGCCGCTTAAGCTAATGCAACTGTTGGTTGCCTAAGGTAATTAGTTCCTAGAAGAAGAGGGAGAGGACTGGAGAAAGGACGGAGAGAGTTGGGGAGAAACTTTCTTCTTGGGAGCCAGAAGAGAAAGTTAGAGAAAAGAAAGGGAAACAGGATGAAAATTAAAGTGCGCTCCAATTCATCATTTTGGACTTGAGATATATACACTTAGGTGATTTAGAAGACATTAAGTCATTTGCTTAAGTAAAACTAATATCGTTAAACTACAATTACTCAGTAAATTCTCTTTCTTCGTGGATAGGCATGATTAATTTGAGTTAAACATGGCCACTTAAGCTAAAGAAACTAATAGCTGGATAAGCTAATTAATTCCTAGAACAAAAGAGAGAAGGATGGAGAAGGACGGAGAGAGTTGGAGAGAAACATTCTTATTCATAACTAGAAGAGAAAATTAGAGAGAAGAAAGGAAATAGAATGAAAATTAACCAATTGATCCTTTTGGACTTGAGAATCGAACACTTGGGCGATTTAGAAGGCCTTAAATGATGCGCTCAAGTCCAACTAATGTCGTTGAGCTACAATTACTCTGTAAAATCCCTTTCTTGGAGGCTAGGCGAGATCAGTTTGAGTTAAACTTAGCCACTTAAGCTAGTGAAACTATTAGCCCTAGAACAAAAGAGAGAAGTTGGAGACGGACAGAGAGAGTTAGAGAGAAACTTTCTCCATGAGATCTAGAAGAGAAAGTTAGAGAAAAGAAACGGAAATAGGATGCAAATTAAAGCGAATTCAAATTCACCCTTTTGGACTTGATAATTGAACACTTGGGTGATTTAGAAAACATCAAATGAGTTGCCTACCTAAGTCAAACTGTTATCGTTAAGCTCCAATTTCTCTGTAGATTCTCTTTCTTGGAGGCCAAGGAAGATCAGTTCGAGTTAAACTCGGCCACTTAAGCTAATGAAGTTGTTAGCTGCCTAACCTAATTAGTTCCTAGAACAAAAGAGAGAAGGGTGGGGAACGACGGAGCGAGTTGGAGAGGAACTTTCTTCTTGAGAGCTGGAAGAGAAAGTTAGAGAAAAGAAAAGGAAATAGGTTTAAAATCAAAGCGAATTCAAATTCATGCTTTTGGGCTTGAGAATTGAACACTTTGGTGATTTACAAAACATTAAATTAGTTCCTTTACTACATCGTCAAGCTACGATTACTCAGTGAATTCTATTCCTTGGAGGCTGAGCAAGATTAGTTTGAGTTAAACATGGTCACTTAAGAGAATGAAGCTATAAGTTGCCAAACCTAATTAGTTCCTCGAACAAAACAGAGAAGGGTGGAAAAGGACGGAGAGAGTTAGAGAGAAACTTTCTTCTTGAGAGCTAGAAGAGAAAGTTAGAGAAAAGAAAAGGAAACGGGGATAAAATTAAATTGAACTCTAATTCATCATGTTGGACTTGAGAGTTTAACACTTAGGTGATGTAGAAAACCTTAAATCAGGTGCTTACGTCAAACAAATATCGTGAAGCTACAATTACTCGGTAAAATCTCTAATCTCTTTCTTGTAGGTTAAGCAAGATTAGTTTGTGTTAAATTTGGCCACTTAAGCTAAAAAAACGACAAGTTGCCCAAGCCAATTAGTTCCAAGAACAAAAGGGAGAAGTTGGAGACGGGCGGAGAGAGTTGGAGACACACTTTCTCCTTGAGGTCTAGAAGAGAAAGTCAGAGAACGGAAAGGGAAATAGAATGAAATTTGAAGGGAGTTCAAGCTCAGCATTTTGGACTTGCGAATTGAACACTTAGGTGATTTAGAAAACATTAAATGAGTTGCTTAAGTTAAACTGCTATCGTCAAGCTACAATTACTTGTCCACCAAAAAAAAAAAGGCTACAATTACTCAGTTAATTTTCTTTCTTGGAGGAAGAGCATGGTTAGTTTTAGTTGAACTTGGCCACTTAAGCTAATGAAGCTATTAGTTGCCTAACCTAATTAGTTCCTACAACAAAAGAGTGAATGGTGGAGGAGGACGGAGAGAGTTAGAGAGAAACTTTCTTTTTTGAGAGCTAGAAGTGAAAGTTAGAGAAAAGAAAAGGAAATAGTATTAAAATTAAAGCGAATTGAAATTCAGCATTTTGGACTTCATAATTGAATACTTAGGTGTGATTTTGAGAACATTAAACGAGTTGCTTAAGTTAAACGAATATCGTTGAGCTACGATTACTCAGTAAATTCTCCTTCTTGGAGGCTAAGCAAGAATAGTTTGTCTTAAACTTGGCCGCTTAAGCTAATGCAACTGTTGGTTGCCTAAGGTAATTAGTTCCTAGAAGAAGAGGGAGAGGACTGGAGAAAGGACGGAGAGAGTTGGGGAGAAACTTTCTTCTTGGGAGCCAGAAGAGAAAGTTAGAGAAAAGAAAGGGAAACAGGATGAAAATTAAAGTGCGCTCCAATTCATCATTTTGGACTTGAGATATATACACTTAGGTGATTTAGAAGACATTAAGTCATTTGCTTAAGTAAAACTAATATCGTTAAACTACAATTACTCAGTAAATTCTCTTTCTTCGTGGATAGGCATGATTAATTTGAGTTAAACATGGCCACTTAAGCTAAAGAAACTAATAGCTGGATAAGCTAATTAATTCCTAGAACAAAAGAGAGAAGGATGGAGAAGGACGGAGAGAGTTGGAGAGAAACATTCTTATTCATAACTAGAAGAGAAAATTAGAGAGAAGAAAGGAAATAGAATGAAAATTAACCAATTGATCCTTTTGGACTTGAGAATCGAACACTTGGGCGATTTAGAAGGCCTTAAATGATGCGCTCAAGTCCAACTAATGTCGTTGAGCTACAATTACTCTGTAAAATCCCTTTCTTGGAGGCTAGGCGAGATCAGTTTGAGTTAAACTTAGCCACTTAAGCTAGTGAAACTATTAGCCCTAGAACAAAAGAGAGAAGTTGGAGAGGGACAGAGAGAGTTAGAGAGAAACTTTCTCCATGAGATGTAGAAGAGAAAGTTAGAGAAAAGAAACGGAAATAGGATGCAAATTAAAGCGAATTCAAATTCACCCTTTTGGACTTGATAATTGAACACTTGGGTGATTTAGAAAACATCAAATGAGTTGCCTACCTAAGTCAAACTGTTATCGTTAAGCTCCAATTTCTCTGTAGATTCTCTTTCTTGGAGGCCAAGGAAGATCAGTTCGAGTTAAACTCGGCCACTTAAGCTAATGAAGCTGTTAGCTGCCTAACCTAATTAGTTCCTAGAACAAAAGAGAGAAGGGTGGGGAACGACGGAGCGAGTTGGAGAGGAACTTTCTTCTTGAGAGCTGGAAGAGAAAGTTAGAGAAAAGAAAAGGAAATAGGTTTAAAATCAAAGCGAATTCAAATTCATGCTTTTGGGCTTGAGAATTGAACACTTTGGTGATTTACAAAACATTAAATTAGTTCCTTTACTACATCGTCAAGCTACGATTACTCAGTGAATTCTATTCCTTGGAGGCTGAGCAAGATTAGTTTGAGTTAAACATGGTCACTTAAGAGAATGAAGCTATAAGTTGCCAAACCTAATTAGTTCCTCGAACAAAACAGAGAAGGGTGGAAAAGGACGGAGAGAGTTAGAGAGAAACTTTCTTCTTGAGAGCTAGAAGAGAAAGTTAGAGAAAAGAAAAGGAAACGGGAATAAAATTAAATTGAACTCTAATTCATCATGTTGGACTTGAGAGTTTAACACTTAGGTGATGTAGAAAACCTTAAATCAGGTGCTTACGTCAAACAAATATCGTGAAGCTACAATTACTCGGTAAAATCTCTAATCTCTTTCTTGTAGGTTAAGCAAGATTAGTTTGTGTTAAATTTGGCCACTTAAGCTAAAAAAACGACAAGTTGCCCAAGCCAATTAGTTCCAAGAACAAAAGGGAGAAGTTGGAGACGGGCGGAGAGAGTTGGAGACAAACTTTCTCCTTGAGGTCTAGAAGAGAAAGTCAGAGAACGGAAAGGGAAATAGAATGAAATTTGAAGGGAGTTCAAGCTCAGCATTTTGGACTTGCGAATTGAACACTTAGGTGATTTAGAAAACATTAAATGAGTTGCTTAAGTTAAACTGCTATCGTCAAGCTACAATTACTTGTCCACCAAAAAAAAAAAGGCTACAATTACTCAGTTAATTTTCTTTCTTGGAGGAAGAGCATGGTTAGTTTTAGTTGAACTTGGCCACTTAAGCTAATGAAGCTATTAGTTGCCTAACCTAATTAGTTCCTACAACAAAAGAGTGAATGGTGGAGGAGGACGGAGAGAGTTAGAGAGAAACTTTCTTTTTTGAGAGCTAGAAGTGAAAGTTAGAGAAAAGAAAAGGAAATAGTATTAAAATTAAAGCGAATTGAAATTCAGCATTTTGGACTTCATAATTGAATACTTAGGTGTGATTTTGAGAACATTAAACGAGTTGCTTAAGTTAAACGAATATCGTTGAGCTACGATTACTCAGTAAATTCTCCTTCTTGGAGGCTAAGCAAGAATAGTTTGTCTTAAACTTGGCCGCTTAAGCTAATGCAACTGTTGGTTGCCTAAGGTAATTAGTTCCTAGAAGAAGAGGGAGAGGACTGGAGAAAGGACGGAGAGAGTTGGGGAGAAACTTTCTTCTTGGGAGCCAGAAGAGAAAGTTAGAGAAAAGAAAGGGAAACAGGATGAAAATTAAAGTGCGCTCCAATTCATCATTTTGGACTTGAGATATATACACTTAGGTGATTTAGAAGACATTAAGTCATTTGCTTAAGTAAAACTAATATCGTTAAACTACAATTACTCAGTAAATTCTCTTTCTTCGTGGATAGGCATGATTAATTTGAGTTAAACATGGCCACTTAAGCTAAAGAAACTAGTAGCTGGATAAGCTAATTAATTCCTAGAACAAAAGAGAGAAGGATGGAGAAGGACGGAGAGAGTTGGAGAGAAACATTCTTATTCATAACTAGAAGAGAAAATTAGAGAGAAGAAAGGAAATAGAATGAAAATTAACCAATTGATCCTTTTGGACTTGAGAATCGAACACTTGGGCGATTTAGAAGGCCTTAAATGATGCGCTCAAGTCCAACTAATGTCGTTGAGCTACAATTACTCTGTAAAATCCCTTTCTTGGAGGCTAGGCGAGATCAGTTTGAGTTAAACTTAGCCACTTAAGCTAGTGAAAGTATTAGCCCTAGAACAAAAGAGAGAAGTTGGAGACGGACAGAGAGAGTTAGAGAGAAACTTTCTCCATGAGATCTAGAAGAGAAAGTTAGAGAAAAGAAACGGAAATAGGATGCAAATTAAAGCGAATTCAAATTCACCCTTTTGGACTTGATAATTGAACACTTGGGTGATTTAGAAAACATCAAATGAGTTGCCTACCTAAGTCAAACTGTTATCGTTAAGCTCCAATTTCTCTGTAGATTCTCTTTCTTGGAGGCCAAGGAAGATCAGTTCGAGTTAAACTCGGCCACTTAAGCTAATGAAGTTGTTAGCTGCCTAACCTAATTAGTTCCTAGAACAAAAGAGAGAAGGGTGGGGAACGACGGAGCGAGTTGGAGAGGAACTTTCTTCTTGAGAGCTGGAAGAGAAAGTTAGAGAAAAGAAAAGGAAATAGGTTTAAAATCAAAGCGAATTCAAATTCATGCTTTTGGGCTTGAGAATTGAACACTTTGGTGATTTACAAAACATTAAATTAGTTCCTTTACTACATCGTCAAGCTACGATTACTCAGTGAATTCTATTCCTTGGAGGCTGAGCAAGATTAGTTTGAGTTAAACATGGTCACTTAAGAGAATGAAGCTATAAGTTGCCAAACCTAATTAGTTCCTCGAACAAAACAGAGAAGGGTGGAAAAGGACGGAGAGAGTTAGAGAGAAACTTTCTTCTTGAGAGCTAGAAGAGAAAGTTAGAGAAAAGAAAAGGAAACGGGGATAAAATTAAATTGAACTCTAATTCATCATGTTGGACTTGAGAGTTTAACACTTAGGTGATGTAGAAAACCTTAAATCAGGTGCTTACGTCAAACAAATATCGTGAAGCTACAATTACTCGGTAAAATCTCTAATCTCTTTCTTGTAGGTTAAGCAAGATTAGTTTGTGTTAAATTTGGCCACTTAAGCTAAAAAAACGACAAGTTGCCCAAGCCAATTAGTTCCAAGAACAAAAGGGAGAAGTTGGAGACGGGCGGAGAGAGTTGGAGACACACTTTCTCCTTGAGGTCTAGAAGAGAAAGTCAGAGAACGGAAAGGGAAATAGAATGAAATTTGAAGGGAGTTCAAGCTCAGCATTTTGGACTTGCGAATTGAACACTTAGGTGATTTAGAAAACATTAAATGAGTTGCTTAAGTTAAACTGCTATCGTCAAGCTACAATTACTTGTCCACCAAAAAAAAAAAAGGCTACAATTACTCAGTTAATTTTCTTTCTTGGAGGAAGAGCATGGTTAGTTTTAGTTGAACTTGGCCACTTAAGCTAATGAAGCTATTAGTTGCCTAACCTAATTAGTTCCTACAACAAAAGAGTGAATGGTGGAGGAGGACGGAGAGAGTTAGAGAGAAACTTTCTTTTTTGAGAGCTAGAAGTGAAAGTTAGAGAAAAGAAAAGGAAATAGTATTAAAATTAAAGCGAATTGAAATTCAGCATTTTGGACTTCATAATTGAATACTTAGGTGTGATTTTGAGAACATTAAACGAGTTGCTTAAGTTAAACGAATATCGTTGAGCTACGATTACTCAGTAAATTCTCCTTCTTGGAGGCTAAGCAAGAATAGTTTGTCTTAAACTTGGCCGCTTAAGCTAATGCAACTGTTGGTTGCCTAAGGTAATTAGTTCCTAGAAGAAGAGGGAGAGGACTGGAGAAAGGACGGAGAGAGTTGGGGAGAAACTTTCTTCTTGGGAGCCAGAAGAGAAAGTTAGAGAAAAGAAAGGGAAACAGGATGAAAATTAAAGTGCGCTCCAATTCATCATTTTGGACTTGAGATATATACACTTAGGTGATTTAGAAGACATTAAGTCATTTGCTTAAGTAAAACTAATATCGTTAAACTACAATTACTCAGTAAATTCTCTTTCTTCGTGGATAGGCATGATTAATTTGAGTTAAACATGGCCACTTAAGCTAAAGAAACTAATAGCTGGATAAGCTAATTAATTCCTAGAACAAAAGAGAGAAGGATGGAGAAGGACGGAGAGAGTTGGAGAGAAACATTCTTATTCATAACTAGAAGAGAAAATTAGAGAGAAGAAAGGAAATAGAATGAAAATTAACCAATTGATCCTTTTGGACTTGAGAATCGAACACTTGGGCGATTTAGAAGGCCTTAAATGATGCGCTCAAGTCCAACTAATGTCGTTGAGCTACAATTACTCTGTAAAATCCCTTTCTTGGAGGCTAGGCGAGATCAGTTTGAGTTAAACTTAGCCACTTAAGCTAGTGAAAGTATTAGCCCTAGAACAAAAGAGAGAAGTTGGAGACGGACAGAGAGAGTTAGAGAGAAACTTTCTCCATGAGATGTAGAAGAGAAAGTTAGAGAAAAGAAACGGAAATAGGATGCAAATTAAAGCGAATTCAAATTCACCCTTTTGGACTTGATAATTGAACACTTGGGTGATTTAGAAAACATCAAATGAGTTGCCTACCTAAGTCAAACTGTTATCGTTAAGCTCCAATTTCTCTGTAGATTCTCTTTCTTGGAGGCCAAGGAAGATCAGTTCGAGTTAAACTCGGCCACTTAAGCTAATGAAGCTGTTAGCTGCCTAACCTAATTAGTTCCTAGAACAAAAGAGAGAAGGGTGGGGAACGACAGAGCGAGTTGGAGAGGAACTTTCTTCTTGAGAGCTGGAAGAGAAAGTTAGAGAAAAGAAAAGGAAATAGGTTTAAAATCAAAGCGAATTCAAATTCATGCTTTTGGGCTTGAGAATTGAACACTTTGGTGATTTACAAAACATTAAATTAGTTCCTTTACTACATCGTCAAGCTACGATTACTCAGTGAATTCTATTCCTTGGAGGCTGAGCAAGATTAGTTTGAGTTAAACATGGTCACTTAAGAGAATGAAGCTATAAGTTGCCAAACCTAATTAGTTCCTCGAACAAAACAGAGAAGGGTGGAAAAGGACGGAGAGAGTTAGAGAGAAACTTTCTTCTTGAGAGCTAGAAGAGAAAGTTAGAGAAAAGAAAAGGAAACGGGAATAAAATTAAATTGAACTCTAAATCATCATGTTCGACTTGAGAGTTTAACACTTAGGTGATGTAGAAAACCTTAAATCAGGTGCTTACGTCAAACAAATATCGTGAAGCTACAATTACTCGGTAAAATCTCTAATCTCTTTCTTGTAGGTTAAGCAAGATTAGTTTGTGTTAAATTTGGCCACTTAAGCTAAAAAAACGACAAGTTGCCCAAGCCAATTAGTTCCAAGAACAAAAGGGAGAAGTTGGAGACGGGCGGAGAGAGTTGGAGACACACTTTCTCCTTGAGGTCTAGAAGAGAAAGTCAGAGAACGGAAAGGGAAATAGAATGAAATTTGAAGGGAGTTCAAGCTCAGCATTTTGGACTTGCGAATTGAACACTTAGGTGATTTAGAAAACATTAAATGAGTTGCTTAAGTTAAACTGCTATCGTCAAGCTACAATTACTTGTCCACCAAAAAAAAAAAGGCTACAATTACTCAGTTAATTTTCTTTCTTGGAGGAAGAGCATGGTTAGTTTTAGTTGAACTTGGCCACTTAAGCTAATGAAGCTATTAGTTGCCTAACCTAATTAGTTCCTACAACAAAAGAGTGAATGGTGGAGGAGGACGGAGAGAGTTAGAGAGAAACTTTCTTTTTTGAGAGCTGGAAGAGAAAGTTAGAGAAAAGAAAAGGAAATAGTATTAAAATTAAAGCGAATTGAAATTCAGCATTTTGGACTTCAGAATTGAATACTTAGGTGTGATTTTGAGAACATTAAACGAGTTGCTTAAGTTAAACGAATATCGTTAAGCTACGATTACTCAGTAAATTCTCCTTCTTGGAGGCTAAGCAAGAATAGTTTGTCTTAAACTTGGCCGCTTAAGCTAATGCAACTGTTGGTTGCCTAAGGTAATTAGTTCCTAGAAGAAGAGGGAGAGGACTGGAGAAAGGACGGAGAGAGTTGGGGAGAAACTTTCTTCTTGGGAGCCAGAAGAGAAAGTTAGAGAAAAGAAAGGGAAACAGGATGAAAATTAAAGTGCGCTCCAATTCATCATTTTGGACTTGAGATATATACACTTAGGTGATTTAGAAGACATTAAGTCATTTGCTTAAGTAAAACTAATATCGTTAAACTACAATTACTCAGTAAATTCTCTTTCTTCGTGGATAGGCATGATTAATTTGAGTTAAACATGGCCACTTAAGCTAAAGAAACTAATAGCTGGATAAGCTAATTAATTCCTAGAACAAAAGAGAGAAGGATGGAGAAGGACGGAGAGAGTTGGAGAGAAACATTCTTATTCATAACTAGAAGAGAAAATTAGAGAGAAGAAAGGAAATAGAATGAAAATTAACCAATTGATCCTTTTGGACTTGAGAATCGAACACTTGGGCGATTTAGAAGGCCTTAAATGATGCGCTCAAGTCCAACTAATATCGTTGAGCTACAGTTACTCTGTAAAATCCCTTTCTTGGAGGCTAGGCGAGATCAGTTTGAGTTAAACTTAGCCACTTAAGCTAGTGAAAGTATTAGCCTTAGAACAAAAGAGAGAAGTTGGAGACGGACAGAGAGAGTTAGAGAGAAACTTTCTCCATGAGATGTAGAAGAGAAAGTTAGAGAAAAGAAACGGAAATAGGATGCAAATTAAAGCGAATGCAAATTCACCCTTTTGGACTTGATAATTGAACACTTGGGTGATTTAGAAAACATCAAATGAGTTGCCTACCTAAGTCAAACTGTTATCGTTAAGCTCCAATTTCTCTGTAGATTCTCTTTCTTGGAGGCCAAGGAAGATCAGTTCGAGTTAAACTCGGCCACTTAAGCTAATGAAGCTGTTAGCTGCCTAACCTAATTAGTTCCTAGAACAAAAGAGAGAAGGGTGGGGAACGACGGAGCGAGTTGGAGAGGAACTTTCTTCTTGAGAGCTGGAAGAGAAAGTTAGAGAAAAGAAAAGGAAATAGGTTTAAAATCAAAGCGAATTCAAATTCATGCTTTTGGGCTTGAGAATTGAACACTTTGGTGATTTACAAAACATTAAATTAGTTCCTTTACTACATCGTCAAGCTACGATTACTCAGTGAATTCTATTCCTTGGAGGCTGAGCAAGATTAGTTTGAGTTAAACATGGTCACTTAAGAGAATGAAGCTATAAGTTGCCAAACCTAATTAGTTCCTCGAACAAAACAGAGAAAGGTGGAAAAGGACGGAGAGAGTTAGAGAGAAACTTTCTTCTTGAGAGCTAGAAGAGAAAGTTAGAGAAAAGAAAAGGAAACGGGAATAAAATTAAATTGAACTCTAATTCATCATGTTGGACTTGAGAGTTTAACACTTAGGTGATGTAGAAAACCTTAAATCAGGTGCTTACGTCAAACAAATATCGTGAAGCTACAATTACTCGGTAAAATCTCTAATCTCTTTCTTGTAGGTTAAGCAAGATTAGTTTGTGTTAAATTTGGCCACTTAAGCTAAAAAAACGACAAGTTGCCCAAGCCAATTAGTTCCAAGAACAAAAGGGAGAAGTTGGAGACGGGCGGAGAGAGTTGGAGACACACTTTCTCCTTGAGGTCTAGAAGAGAAAGTCAGAGAACGGAAAGGGAAATAGAATGAAATTTGAAGGGAGTTCAAGCTCAGCATTTTGGACTTGCGAATTGAACACTTAGGTGATTTAGAAAACATTAAATGAGTTGCTTAAGTTAAACTGCTATCGTCAAGCTACAATTACTTGTCCACCAAAAAAAAAAAGGCTACAATTACTCAGTTAATTTTCTTTCTTGGAGGAAGAGCATGGTTAGTTTTAGTTGAACTTGGCCACTTAAGCTAATGAAGCTATTAGTTGCCTAACCTAATTAGTTCCTACAACAAAAGAGTGAATGGTGGAGGAGGACGGAGAGAGTTAGAGAGAAACTTTCTTTTTTGAGAGCTGGAAGAGAAAGTTAGAGAAAAGAAAAGGAAATAGTTTTAAAATTAAAGCGAATTGAAATTCAGCATTTTGGACTTGAGAATTGAATACTTAGGTGTGATTTTGAAAACATTAAACGAGTTGCTTAAGTTAAACGAATATCGTTAAGCTACGATTACTCAGTAAATTCTCCTTCTTGGAGGCTAAGCAAGAATAGTTTGTCTTAAACTTGGCCGCTTAAGCTAATGCAACTGTTGGTTGCCTAAGGTAATTAGTTCCTAGAAGAAGAGGGAGAGGACTGGAGAAAGGACGGAGAGAGTTGGGGAGAAACTTTCTTCTTGGGAGCCAGAAGAGAAAGTTAGAGAAAAGAAAGGGAAACAGGATGAAAATTAAAGTGCGCTCCAATTCATCATTTTGGACTCGAGATATATACACTTAGGTGATTTAGAAGACATTAAGTCATTTGCTTAAGTAAAACTAATATCGTTAAACTACAATTACTCAGTAAATTCTCTTTCTTCGTGGATAGGCATGATTAATTTGAGTTAAACATGGCCACTTAAGCTAAAGAAACTAATAGCTGGATAAGCTAATTAATTCCTAGAACAAAAGAGAGAAGGATGGAGAAGGACGGAGAGAGCTGGAGAGAAACATTCTTATTCATAACTAGAAGAGAAAATTGGAGAGAAGAAAGGAAATAGAATGAAAATTAACCAATTGATCCTTTTGGACTTGAGAATCGAACACTTGGGCGATTTAGAAGGCCTTAAATGATGCGCTCAAGTCCAACTAATATCGTTGAGCTACAGTTACTCTGTAAAATCCCTTTCTTGGAGGCTAGGCGAGATCAGTTTGAGTTAAACTTAGCCACTTAAGCTAGTGAAAGTATTAGCCCTAGAACAAAAGAGAGAAGTTGGAGACGGACAGAGAGAGTTAGAGAGAAACTTTCTCCATGAGATGTAGAAGAGAAAGTTAGAGAAAAGAAACGGAAATAGGATGCAAATTAAAGCGAATTCAAATTCACCCTTTTGGACTTGATAATTGAACACTTGGGTGATTTAGAAAACATCAAATGAGTTGCCTACCTAAGTCAAACTGTTATCGTTAAGCTCCAATTTCTCTGTAGATTCTCTTTCTTGGAGGCCAAGGAAGATCAGTTCGAGTTAAACTCGGCCACTTAAGCTAATGAAGCTGTTAGCTGCCTAACCTAATTAGTTCCTAGAACAAAAGAGAGAAGGGTGGGGAACGACGGAGCGAGTTGGAGGGGAACTTTCTTCTTGAGAGCTGGAAGATAAAGTTAGAGAAAAGAAAAGGAAATAGGTTTAAAATCAAAGCGAATTCAAATTTATGCTTTTGGGCTTGAGAATTGAACACTTTGGTGATTTACAAAACATTAAATTAGTTCCTTTACTACATCGTCAAGCTACGATTACTCAGTGAATTCTATTCCTTGGAGGCTGAGCAAGATTAGTTTGAGTTAAACATGGTCACTTAAGAGAATGAAGCTATAAGTTGCCAAACCTAATTAGTTCCTCGAACAAAACAGAGAAGGGTGGAAAAGGACGGAGAGAGTTAGAGAGAAACTTTCTTCTTGAGAGCTAGAAGAGAAAGTTAGAGAAAAGAAAAGGAAACGGGAATAAAATTAAATTGAACTCTAATTCATCATGTTGGACTTGAGAGTTTAACACTTAGGTGATGTAGAAAACCTTAAATCAGGTGCTTACGTCAAACAAATATCGTGAAGCTACAATTACTCGGTAAAATCTCTAATCTCTTTCTTGTAGGTTAAGCAAGATTAGTTTGTGTTAAATTTGGCCACTTAAGCTAAAAAAACGACAAGTTGCCCAAGCCAATTAGTTCCAAGAACAAAAGGGAGAAGTTGGAGACGGACGGAGAGAGTTGGAGACAAACTTTCTCCTTGAGGTCTAGAAGAGAAAGTCAGAGAACGGAAAGGGAAATAGAATGAAATTTGAAGGGAGTTCAAGCTCAGCATTTTGGACTTGCGAATTGAACACTTAGGTGATTTAGAAAACATTAAATGAGTTGCTTAAGTTAAACTGCTATCGTCAAGCTACAATTACTTGTCCACCAAAAAAAAAAAGGGCTACAATTACTCAGTTAATTTTCTTTCTTGGAGGAAGAGCATGGTTAGTTTTAGTTGAACTTGGCCACTTAAGCTAATGAAGCTATTAGTTGCCTAACCTAATTAGTTCCTACAACAAAAGAGTGAATGGTGGAGGAGGACGGAGAGAGTTAGAGAGAAACTTTCTTTTTTGAGAGCTGGAAGAGAAAGTTAGAGAAAAGAAAAGGAAATAGTATTAAAATTAAAGCGAATTGAAATTCAGCATTTTGGACTTGAGAATTGAATACTTAGGTGTGATTTTGAAAACATTAAACGAGTTGCTTAAGTTAAACGAATATCGTTAAGCTACGATTACTCAGTAAATTCTCCTTCTTGGAGGCTAAGCAAGAATAGTTTGTCTGAAACTTGGCCGCTTAAGCTAATGCAACTGTTGGTTGCCTAAGGTAATTAGTTCCTAGAAGAAGAGGGAGAGGACTGGAGAAAGGACGGAGAGAGTTGGGGAGAAACTTTCTTCTTGGGAGCCAGAAGAGAAAGTTAGAGAAAAGAAAGGGAAACAGGATGAAAATTAAAGTGCGCTCCAATTCATCATTTTGGACTCGAGATATATACACTTAGGTGATTTAGAAGACATTAAGTCATTTGCTTAAGTAAAACTAATATCGTTAAACTACAATTACTCAGTAAATTCTCTTTCTTCGTGGATAGGCATGATTAATTTGAGTTAAACATGGCCACTTAAGCTAAAGAAACTAATAGCTGGATAAGCTAATTAATTCCTAGAACAAAAGAGAGAAGGATGGAGAAGGACGGAGAGAGCTGGAGAGAAACATTCTTATTCATAACTAGAAGAGAAAATTGGAGAGAAGAAAGGAAATAGAATGAAAATTAACCAATTGATCCTTTTGGACTTGAGAATCGAACACTTGGGCGATTTAGAAGGCCTTAAATGATGCGCTCAAGTCCAACTAATATTGTTGAGCTACAGTTACTCTGTAAAATCCCTTTCTTGGAGGCTAGGCGAGATCAGTTTGAGTTAAACTTAGCCACTTAAGCTAGTGAAAGTATTAGCCCTAGAACAAAAGAGAGAAGTTGGAGACGGACAGAGAGAGTTAGAGAGAAACTTTCTCCATGAGATGTAGAAGAGAAAGTTAGAGAAAAGAAACGGAAATAGGATGCAAATTAAAGCGAATTCAAATTCACCCTTTTGGACTTGATAATTGAACACTTGGGTGATTTAGAAAACATCAAATGAGTTGCCTACCTAAGTCAAACTGTTATCGTTAAGCTCCAATTTCTCTGTAGATTCTCTTTCTTGGAGGCCAAGGAAGATCAGTTCGAGTTAAACTCGGCCACTTAAGCTAATGAAGCTGTTAGCTGCCTAACCTAATTAGTTCCTAGAACAAAAGAGAGAAGGGTGGGGAACGACGGAGCGAGTTGGAGGGGAACTTTCTTCTTGAGAGCTGGAAGATAAAGTTAGAGAAAAGAAAAGGAAATAGGTTTAAAATCAAAGCGAATTCAAATTTATGCTTTTGGGCTTGAGAATTGAACACTTTGGTGATTTACAAAACATTAAATTAGTTCCTTTACTACATCGTCAAGCTACGATTACTCAGTGAATTCTATTCCTTGGAGGCTGAGCAAGATTAGTTTGAGTTAAACATGGTCACTTAAGAGAATGAAGCTATAAGTTGCCAAACCTAATTAGTTCCTCGAACAAAACAGAGAAGGGTGGAAAAGGACGGAGAGAGTTAGAGAGAAACTTTCTTCTTGAGAGCTAGAAGAGAAAGTTAGAGAAAAGAAAAGGAAACGGGAATAAAATTAAATTGAACTCTAATTCATCATGTTGGACTTGAGAGTTTAACACTTAGGTGATGTAGAAAACCTTAAATCAGGTGCTTACGTCAAACAAATATCGTGAAGCTACAATTACTCGGTAAAATCTCTAATCTCTTTCTTGTAGGTTAAGCAAGATTAGTTTGTGTTAAATTTGGCCACTTAAGCTAAAAAAACGACAAGTTGCCCAAGCCAATTAGTTCCAAGAACAAAAGGGAGAAGTTGGAGACGGACGGAGAGAGTTGGAGACAAACTTTCTCCTTGAGGTCTAGAAGAGAAAGTCAGAGAACGGAAAGGGAAATAGAATGAAATTTGAAGGGAGTTCAAGCTCAGCATTTTGGACTTGCGAATTGAACACTTAGGTGATTTAGAAAACATTAAATGAGTTGCTTAAGTTAAACTGCTATCGTCAAGCTACAATTACTTGTCCACCAAAAAAAAAAAGGGCTACAATTACTCAGTTAATTTTCTTTCTTGGAGGAAGAGCATGGTTAGTTTTAGTTGAACTTGGCCACTTAAGCTAATGAAGCTATTAGTTGCCTAACCTAATTAGTTCCTACAACAAAAGAGTGAATGGTGGAGGAGGACGGAGAGAGTTAGAGAGAAACTTTCTTTTTTGAGAGCTGGAAGAGAAAGTTAGAGAAAAGAAAAGGAAATAGTATTAAAATTAAAGCGAATTGAAATTCAGCATTTTGGACTTGAGAATTGAATACTTAGGTGTGATTTTGAAAACATTAAACGAGTTGCTTAAGTTAAACGAATATCGTTAAGCTACGATTACTCAGTAAATTCTCCTTCTTGGAGGCTAAGCAAGAATAGTTTGTCTTAAACTTGGCCGCTTAAGCTAATGCAACTGTTGGTTGCCTAAGGTAATTAGTTCCTAGAAGAAGAGGGAGAGGACTGGAGAAAGGACGGAGAGAGTTGGGGAGAAACTTTCTTCTTGGGAGCCAGAAGAGAAAGTTAGAGAAAAGAAAGGGAAACAGGATGAAAATTAAAGTGCGCTCCAATTCATCATTTTGGACTCGAGATATATACACTTAGGTGATTTAGAAGACATTAAGTCATTTGCTTAAGTAAAACTAATATCGTTAAACTACAATTACTCAGTAAATTCTCTTTCTTCGTGGATAGGCATGATTAATTTGAGTTAAACATGGCCACTTAAGCTAAAGAAACTAATAGCTGGATAAGCTAATTAATTCCTAGAACAAAAGAGAGAAGGATGGAGAAGGACGGAGAGAGCTGGAGAGAAACATTCTTATTCATAACTAGAAGAGAAAATTGGAGAGAAGAAAGGAAATAGAATGAAAATTAACCAATTGATCCTTTTGGACTTGAGAATCGAACACTTGGGCGATTTAGAAGGCCTTAAATGATGCGCTCAAGTCCAACTAATATTGTTGAGCTACAGTTACTCTGTAAAATCCCTTTCTTGGAGGCTAGGCGAGATCAGTTTGAGTTAAACTTAGCCACTTAAGCTAGTGAAAGTATTAGCCCTAGAACAAAAGAGAGAAGTTGGAGACGGACAGAGAGAGTTAGAGAGAAACTTTCTCCATGAGATGTAGAAGAGAAAGTTAGAGAAAAGAAACGGAAATAGGATGCAAATTAAAGCGAATTCAAATTCACCCTTTTGGACTTGATAATTGAACACTTGGGTGATTTAGAAAACATCAAATGAGTTGCCTACCTAAGTCAAACTGTTATCGTTAAGCTCCAATTTCTCTGTAGATTCTCTTTCTTGGAGGCCAAGGAAGATCAGTTCGAGTTAAACTCGGCCACTTAAGCTAATGAAGCTGTTAGCTGCCTAACCTAATTAGTTCCTAGAACAAAAGAGAGAAGGGTGGGGAACGACGGAGCGAGTTGGAGGGGAACTTTCTTCTTGAGAGCTGGAAGATAAAGTTAGAGAAAAGAAAAGGAAATAGGTTTAAAATCAAAGCGAATTCAAATTTATGCTTTTGGGCTTGAGAATTGAACACTTTGGTGATTTACAAAACATTAAATTAGTTCCTTTACTACATCGTCAAGCTACGATTACTCAGTGAATTCTATTCCTTGGAGGCTGAGCAAGATTAGTTTGAGTTAAACATGGTCACTTAAGAGAATGAAGCTATAAGTTGCCAAACCTAATTAGTTCCTCGAACAAAACAGAGAAGGGTGGAAAAGGACGGAGAGAGTTAGAGAGAAACTTTCTTCTTGAGAGCTAGAAGAGAAAGTTAGAGAAAAGAAAAGGAAACGGGAATAAAATTAAATTGAACTCTAATTCATCATGTTGGACTTGAGAGTTTAACACTTAGGTGATGTAGAAAACCTTAAATCAGGTGCTTACGTCAAACAAATATCGTGAAGCTACAATTACTCGGTAAAATCTCTAATCTCTTTCTTGTAGGTTAAGCAAGATTAGTTTGTGTTAAATTTGGCCACTTAAGCTAAAAAAACGACAAGTTGCCCAAGCCAATTAGTTCCAAGAACAAAAGGGAGAAGTTGGAGACGGACGGAGAGAGTTGGAGACAAACTTTCTCCTTGAGGTCTAGAAGAGAAAGTCAGAGAACGGAAAGGGAAATAGAATGAAATTTGAAGGGAGTTCAAGCTCAGCATTTTGGACTTGCGAATTGAACACTTAGGTGATTTAGAAAACATTAAATGAGTTGCTTAAGTTAAACTGCTATCGTCAAGCTACAATTACTTGTCCACCAAAAAAAAAAAGGGCTACAATTACTCAGTTAATTTTCTTTCTTGGAGGAAGAGCATGGTTAGTTTTAGTTGAACTTGGCCACTTAAGCTAATGAAGCTATTAGTTGCCTAACCTAATTAGTTCCTACAACAAAAGAGTGAATGGTGGAGGAGGACGGAGAGAGTTAGAGAGAAACTTTCTTTTTTGAGAGCTGGAAGAGAAAGTTAGAGAAAAGAAAAGGAAATAGTATTAAAATTAAAGCGAATTGAAATTCAGCATTTTGGACTTGAGAATTGAATACTTAGGTGTGATTTTGAAAACATTAAACGAGTTGCTTAAGTTAAACGAATATCGTTAAGCTACGATTACTCAGTAAATTCTCCTTCTTGGAGGCTAAGCAAGAATAGTTTGTCTTAAACTTGGCCGCTTAAGCTAATGCAACTGTTGGTTGCCTAAGGTAATTAGTTCCTAGAAGAAGAGGGAGAGGACTGGAGAAAGGACGGAGAGAGTTGGGGAGAAACTTTCTTCTTGGGAGCCAGAAGAGAAAGTTAGAGAAAAGAAAGGGAAACAGGATGAAAATTAAAGTGCGCTCCAATTCATCATTTTGGACTCGAGATATATACACTTAGGTGATTTAGAAGACATTAAGTCATTTGCTTAAGTAAAACTAATATCGTTAAACTACAATTACTCAGTAAATTCTCTTTCTTCGTGGATAGGCATGATTAATTTGAGTTAAACATGGCCACTTAAGCTAAAGAAACTAATAGCTGGATAAGCTAATTAATTCCTAGAACAAAAGAGAGAAGGATGGAGAAGGACGGAGAGAGCTGGAGAGAAACATTCTTATTCATAACTAGAAGAGAAAATTGGAGAGAAGAAAGGAAATAGAATGAAAATTAACCAATTGATCCTTTTGGACTTGAGAATCGAACACTTGGGCGATTTAGAAGGCCTTAAATGATGCGCTCAAGTCCAACTAATATCGTTGAGCTACAGTTACTCTGTAAAATCCCTTTCTTGGAGGCTAGGCGAGATCAGTTTGAGTTAAACTTAGCCACTTAAGCTAGTGAAAGTATTAGCCCTAGAACAAAAGAGAGAAGTTGGAGACGGACAGAGAGAGTTAGAGAGAAACTTTCTCCATGAGATGTAGAAGAGAAAGTTAGAGAAAAGAAACGGAAATAGGATGCAAATTAAAGCGAATTCAAATTCACCCTTTTGGACTTGATAATTGAACACTTGGGTGATTTAGAAAACATCAAATGAGTTGCCTACCTAAGTCAAACTGTTATCGTTAAGCTCCAATTTCTCTGTAGATTCTCTTTCTTGGAGGCCAAGGAAGATCAGTTCGAGTTAAACTCGGCCACTTAAGCTAATGAAGCTGTTAGCTGCCTAACCTAATTAGTTCCTAGAACAAAAGAGAGAAGGGTGGGGAACGACGGAGCGAGTTGGAGGGGAACTTTCTTCTTGAGAGCTGGAAGATAAAGTTAGAGAAAAGAAAAGGAAATAGGTTTAAAATCAAAGCGAATTCAAATTTATGCTTTTGGGCTTGAGAATTGAACACTTTGGTGATTTACAAAACATTAAATTAGTTCCTTTACTACATCGTCAAGCTACGATTACTCAGTGAATTCTATTCCTTGGAGGCTGAGCAAGATTAGTTTGAGTTAAACATGGTCACTTAAGAGAATGAAGCTATAAGTTGCCAAACCTAATTAGTTCCTCGAACAAAACAGAGAAGGGTGGAATAGGACGGAGAGAGTTAGAGAGAAACTTTCTTCTTGAGAGCTAGAAGAGAAAGTTAGAGAAAAGAAAAGGAAACGGGAATAAAATTAAATTGAACTCTAATTCATCATGTTGGACTTGAGAGTTTAACACTTAGGTGATGTAGAAAACCTTAAATCAGGTGCTTACGTCAAACAAATATCGTGAAGCTACAATTACTCGGTAAAATCTCTAATCTCTTTCTTGTAGGTTAAGCAAGATTAGTTTGTGTTAAATTTGGCCACTTAAGCTAAAAAAACGACAAGTTGCCCAAGCCAATTAGTTCCAAGAACAAAAGGGAGAAGTTGGAGACGGACGGAGAGAGTTGGAGACAAACTTTCTCCTTGAGGTCTAGAAGAGAAAGTCAGAGAACGGAAAGGGAAATAGAATGAAATTTGAAGGGAGTTCAAGCTCAGCATTTTGGACTTGCGAATTGAACACTTAGGTGATTTAGAAAACATTAAATGAGTTGCTTAAGTTAAACTGCTATCGTCAAGCTACAATTACTTGTCCACCAAAAAAAAAAAGGGCTACAATTACTCAGTTAATTTTCTTTCTTGGAGGAAGAGCATGGTTAGTTTTAGTTGAACTTGGCCACTTAAGCTAATGAAGCTATTAGTTGCCTAACCTAATTAGTTCCTACAACAAAAGAGTGAATGGTGGAGGAGGACGGAGAGAGTTAGAGAGAAACTTTCTTTTTTGAGAGCTGGAAGAGAAAGTTAGAGAAAAGAAAAGGAAATAGTATTAAAATTAAAGCGAATTGAAATTCAGCATTTTGGACTTGAGAATTGAATACTTAGGTGTGATTTTGAAAACATTAAACGAGTTGCTTAAGTTAAACGAATATCGTTAAGCTACGATTACTCAGTAAATTCTCCTTCTTGGAGGCTAAGCAAGAATAGTTTGTCTTGAACTTGGCCGCTTAAGCTAATGCAACTGTTGGTTGCCTAAGGTAATTAGTTCCTAGAAGAAGAGGGAGAGGACTGGAGAAAGGACGGAGAGAGTTGGGGAGAAACTTTCTTCTTGGGAGCCAGAAGAGAAAGTTAGAGAAAAGAAAGGGAAACAGGATGAAAATTAAAGTGCGCTCCAATTCATCATTTTGGACTCGAGATATATACACTTAGGTGATTTAGAAGACATTAAGTCATTTGCTTAAGTAAAACTAATATCGTTAAACTACAATTACTCAATAAATTCTCTTTCTTCGTGGATAGGCATGATTAATTTGAGTTAAACATGGCCACTTAAGCTAAAGAAACTAATAGCTGGATAAGCTAATTAATTCCTAGAACAAAAGAGAGAAGGATGGAGAAGGACGGAGAGAGCTGGAGAGAAACATTCTTATTCATAACTAGAAGAGAAAATTAGAGAGAAGAAAGGAAATAGAATGAAAATTAACCAATTGATCCTTTTGGACTTGAGAATCGAACACTTGGGCGATTTAGAAGGCCTTAAATGATGCGCTCAAGTCCAACTAATATCGTTGAGCTACAGTTACTCTGTAAAATCCCTTTCTTGGAGGCTAGGCGAGATCAGTTTGAGTTAAACTTAGCCACTTAAGCTAGTGAAACTATTAGCCCTAGAACAAAAGAGAGAAGTTGGAGACGGACAGAGAGAGTTAGAGAGAAACTTTCTCCATGAGATGTAGAAGAGAAAGTTAGAGAAAGGAAACGGAAATAGGATGCAAATTAAAGCGAATTCAAATTCACCCTTTTGGACTTGATAATTGAACACTTGGGTGATTTAGAAAACATCAAATGAGTTGCCTACCTAAGTCAAACTGTTATCGTTAAGCTCCAATTTCTCTGTAGATTCTCTTTCTTGGAGGCCAAGGAAGATCAGTTCGAGTTAAACTCGGCCCCTTAAGCTAATGAAGCTGTTAGCTGCCTAACCTAATTAGTTCCTAGAACAAAAGAGAGAAGGGTGGGGAACGACGGAGCGAGTTGGAGAGGAACTTTCTTCTTGAGAGCTGGAAGAGAAAGTTAGAGAAAAGAAAAGGAAATAGGTTTAAAATCAAAGCGAATTCAAATTCATGCTTTTGGGCTTGAGAATTGAACACTTTGGTGATTTACAAAACATTAAATTAGTTCCTTTACTACATCGTCAAGCTACGATTACTCAGTGAATTCTATTCCTTGGAGGCTGAGCAAGATTAGTTTGAGTTAAACATGGTCACTTAAGAGAATGAAGCTATAAGTTGCCAAACCTAATTAGTTCCTCGAACAAAACAGAGAAGGGTGGAAAAGGACGGAGAGAGTTAGAGAGAAACTTTCTTCTTGAGAGCTAGAAGGGAAAGTTAGAGAAAAGAAAAGGAAACGGGAATAAAATTAAATTGAACTCTAATTCATCATGTTGGACTTGAGAGTTTAACACTTAGGTGATGTAGAAAACCTTAAATCAGGTGCTTACGTCAAACAAATATCGTGAAGCTACAATTACTCGGTAAAATCTCTAATCTCTTTCTTGTAGGTTAAGCAAGATTAGTTTGTGTTAAATTTGGCCACCTAAGCTAAAAAAACGACAAGTTGCCCAAGCCAATTAGTTCCAAGAACAAAAGGGAGAAGTTGGAGACGGGCGGAGAGAGTTGGAGACAAACTTTCTCCTTGAGGTCTAGAAGAGAAAGTCAGAGAACGGAAAGGGAAATAGAATGAAATTTGAAGGGAGTTCAAGCTCAGCATTTTGGACTTGCGAATTGAACACTTAGGTGATTTAGAAAACATTAAATGAGTTGCTTAAGTTAAACTGCTATCGTCAAGCTACAATTACTTGTCCACCAAAAAAAAAAAGGCTACAATTACTCAGTTAATTTTCTTTCTTGGAGGAAGAGCATGGTTAGTTTTAGTTGAACTTGGCCACTTAAGCTAATGAAGCTATTAGTTGCCTAACCTAATTAGTTCCTACAACAAAAGAGTGAATGGTGGAGGAGGACGGAGAGAGTTAGAGAGAAACTTTCTTTTTTGAGAGCTGGAAGAGAAAGTTAGAGAAAAGAAAAGGAAATAGTATTAAAATTAAAGCGAATTGAAATTCAGCATTTTGGACTTGAGAATTGAATACTTAGGTGTGATTTTGAAAACATTAAACGAGTTGCTTAAGTTAAACGAATATCGTTAAGCTACGATTACTCAGTAAATTCTCCTTCTTGGAGGCTAAGCAAGAATAGTTTGTCTTGAACTTGGCCGCTTAAGCTAATGCAACTGTTGGTTGCCTAAGGTAATTAGTTCCTAGAAGAAGAGGGAGAGGACTGGAGAAAGGACGGAGAGAGTTGGGGAGAAACTTTCTTCTTGGGAGCCAGAAGAGAAAGTTAGAGAAAAGAAAGGGAAACAGGATGAAAATTAAAGTGCGCTCCAATTCATCATTTTGGACTCGAGATATATACACTTAGGTGATTTAGAAGACATTAAGTCATTTGCTTAAGTAAAACTAATATCGTTAAACTACAATTACTCAGTAAATTCTCTTTCTTCGTGGATAGGCATGATTAATTTGAGTTAAACATGGCCACTTAAGCTAAAGAAACTAATAGCTGGATAAGCTAATTAATTCCTAGAACAAAAGAGAGAAGGATGGAGAAGGACGGAGAGAGCTGGAGAGAAACATTCTTATTCATAACTAGAAGAGAAAATTAGAGAGAAGAAAGGAAATAGAATGAAAATTAACCAATTGATCCTTTTGGACTTGAGAATCGAACACTTGGGCGATTTAGAAGGCCTTAAATGATGCGCTCAAGTCCAACTAATATCGTTGAGCTACAGTTACTCTGTAAAATCCCTTTCTTGGAGGCTAGGCGAGATCAGTTTGAGTTAAACTTAGCCACTTAAGCTAGTGAAACTATTAGCCCTAGAACAAAAGAGAGAAGTTGGAGACGGACAGAGAGAGTTAGAGAGAAACTTTCTCCATGAGATGTAGAAGAGAAAGTTAGAGAAAGGAAACGGAAATAGGATGCAAATTAAAGCGAATTCAAATTCACCCTTTTGGACTTGATAATTGAACACTTGGGTGATTTAGAAAACATCAAATGAGTTGCCTACCTAAGTCAAACTGTTATCGTTAAGCTCCAATTTCTCTGTAGATTCTCTTTCTTGGAGGCCAAGGAAGATCAGTTCGAGTTAAACTCGGCCCCTTAAGCTAATGAAGCTGTTAGCTGCCTAACCTAATTAGTTCCTAGAACAAAAGAGAGAAGGGTGGGGAACGACGGAGCGAGTTGGAGAGGAACTTTCTTCTTGAGAGCTGGAAGAGAAAGTTAGAGAAAAGAAAAGGAAATAGGTTTAAAATCAAAGCGAATTCAAATTCATGCTTTTGGGCTTGAGAATTGAACACTTTGGTGATTTACAAAACATTAAATTAGTTCCTTTACTACATCGTCAAGCTACGATTACTCAGTGAATTCTATTCCTTGGAGGCTGAGCAAGATTAGTTTGAGTTAAACATGGTCACTTAAGAGAATGAAGCTATAAGTTGCCAAACCTAATTAGTTCCTCGAACAAAACAGAGAAGGGTGGAAAAGGACGGAGAGAGTTAGAGAGAAACTTTCTTCTTGAGAGCTAGAAGGGAAAGTTAGAGAAAAGAAAAGGAAACGGGAATAAAATTAAATTGAACTCTAATTCATCATGTTGGACTTGAGAGTTTAACACTTAGGTGATGTAGAAAACCTTAAATCAGGTGCTTACGTCAAACAAATATCGTGAAGCTACAATTACTCGGTAAAATCTCTAATCTCTTTCTTGTAGGTTAAGCAAGATTAGTTTGTGTTAAATTTGGCCACCTAAGCTAAAAAAACGACAAGTTGCCCAAGCCAATTAGTTCCAAGAACAAAAGGGAGAAGTTGGAGACGGGCGGAGAGAGTTGGAGACAAACTTTCTCCTTGAGGTCTAGAAGAGAAAGTCAGAGAACGGAAAGGGAAATAGAATGAAATTTGAAGGGAGTTCAAGCTCAGCATTTTGGACTTGCGAATTGAACACTTAGGTGATTTAGAAAACATTAAATGAGTTGCTTAAGTTAAACTGCTATCGTCAAGCTACAATTACTTGTCCACCAAAAAAAAAAAGGCTACAATTACTCAGTTAATTTTCTTTCTTGGAGGAAGAGCATGGTTAGTTTTAGTTGAACTTGGCCACTTAAGCTAATGAAGCTATTAGTTGCCTAACCTAATTAGTTCCTACAACAAAAGAGTGAATGGTGGAGGAGGACGGAGAGAGTTAGAGAGAAACTTTCTTTTTTGAGAGCTGGAAGAGAAAGTTAGAGAAAAGAAAAGGAAATAGTATTAAAATTAAAGCGAATTGAAATTCAGCATTTTGGACTTGAGAATTGAATACTTAGGTGTGATTTTGAAAACATTAAACGAGTTGCTTAAGTTAAACGAATATCGTTAAGCTACGATTACTCAGTAAATTCTCCTTCTTGGAGGCTAAGCAAGAATAGTTTGTCTTGAACTTGGCCGCTTAAGCTAATGCAACTGTTGGTTGCCTAAGGTAATTAGTTCCTAGAAGAAGAGGGAGAGGACTGGAGAAAGGACGGAGAGAGTTGGGGAGAAACTTTCTTCTTGGGAGCCAGAAGAGAAAGTTAGAGAAAAGAAAGGGAAACAGGATGAAAATTAAAGTGCGCTCCAATTCATCATTTTGGACTCGAGATATATACACTTAGGTGATTTAGAAGACATTAAGTCATTTGCTTAAGTAAAACTAATATCGTTAAACTACAATTACTCAATAAATTCTCTTTCTTCGTGGATAGGCATGATTAATTTGAGTTAAACATGGCCACTTAAGCTAAAGAAACTAATAGCTGGATAAGCTAATTAATTCCTAGAACAAAAGAGAGAAGGATGGAGAAGGACGGAGAGAGCTGGAGAGAAACATTCTTATTCATAACTAGAAGAGAAAATTAGAGAGAAGAAAGGAAATAGAATGAAAATTAACCAATTGATCCTTTTGGACTTGAGAATCGAACACTTGGGCGATTTAGAAGGCCTTAAATGATGCGCTCAAGTCCAACTAATATCGTTGAGCTACAGTTACTCTGTAAAATCCCTTTCTTGGAGGCTAGGCGAGATCAGTTTGAGTTAAACTTAGCCACTTAAGCTAGTGAAACTATTAGCCCTAGAACAAAAGAGAGAAGTTGGAGACGGACAGAGAGAGTTAGAGAGAAACTTTCTCCATGAGATGTAGAAGAGAAAGTTAGAGAAAGGAAACGGAAATAGGATGCAAATTAAAGCGAATTCAAATTCACCCTTTTGGACTTGATAATTGAACACTTGGGTGATTTAGAAAACATCAAATGAGTTGCCTACCTAAGTCAAACTGTTATCGTTAAGCTCCAATTTCTCTGTAGATTCTCTTTCTTGGAGGCCAAGGAAGATCAGTTCGAGTTAAACTCGGCCCCTTAAGCTAATGAAGCTGTTAGCTGCCTAACCTAATTAGTTCCTAGAACAAAAGAGAGAAGGGTGGGGAACGACGGAGCGAGTTGGAGAGGAACTTTCTTCTTGAGAGCTGGAAGAGAAAGTTAGAGAAAAGAAAAGGAAATAGGTTTAAAATCAAAGCGAATTCAAATTCATGCTTTTGGGCTTGAGAATTGAACACTTTGGTGATTTACAAAACATTAAATTAGTTCCTTTACTACATCGTCAAGCTACGATTACTCAGTGAATTCTATTCCTTGGAGGCTGAGCAAGATTAGTTTGAGTTAAACATGGTCACTTAAGAGAATGAAGCTATAAGTTGCCAAACCTAATTAGTTCCTCGAACAAAACAGAGAAGGGTGGAAAAGGACGGAGAGAGTTAGAGAGAAACTTTCTTCTTGAGAGCTAGAAGGGAAAGTTAGAGAAAAGAAAAGGAAACGGGAATAAAATTAAATTGAACTCTAATTCATCATGTTGGACTTGAGAGTTTAACACTTAGGTGATGTAGAAAACCTTAAATCAGGTGCTTACGTCAAACAAATATCGTGAAGCTACAATTACTCGGTAAAATCTCTAATCTCTTTCTTGTAGGTTAAGCAAGATTAGTTTGTGTTAAATTTGGCCACCTAAGCTAAAAAAACGACAAGTTGCCCAAGCCAATTAGTTCCAAGAACAAAAGGGAGAAGTTGGAGACGGGCGGAGAGAGTTGGAGACAAACTTTCTCCTTGAGGTCTAGAAGAGAAAGTCAGAGAACGGAAAGGGAAATAGAATGAAATTTGAAGGGAGTTCAAGCTCAGCATTTTGGACTTGCGAATTGAACACTTAGGTGATTTAGAAAACATTAAATGAGTTGCTTAAGTTAAACTGCTATCGTCAAGCTACAATTACTTGTCCACCAAAAAAAAAAAGGCTACAATTACTCAGTTAATTTTCTTTCTTGGAGGAAGAGCATGGTTAGTTTTAGTTGAACTTGGCCACTTAAGCTAATGAAGCTATTAGTTGCCTAACCTAATTAGTTCCTACAACAAAAGAGTGAATGGTGGAGGAGGACGGAGAGAGTTAGAGAGAAACTTTCTTTTTTGAGAGCTGGAAGAGAAAGTTAGAGAAAAGAAAAGGAAATAGTATTAAAATTAAAGCGAATTGAAATTCAGCATTTTGGACTTGAGAATTGAATACTTAGGTGTGATTTTGAAAACATTAAACGAGTTGCTTAAGTTAAACGAATATCGTTAAGCTACGATTACTCAGTAAATTCTCCTTCTTGGAGGCTAAGCAAGAATAGTTTGTCTTGAACTTGGCCGCTTAAGCTAATGCAACTGTTGGTTGCCTAAGGTAATTAGTTCCTAGAAGAAGAGGGAGAGGACTGGAGAAAGGACGGAGAGAGTTGGGGAGAAACTTTCTTCTTGGGAGCCAGAAGAGAAAGTTAGAGAAAAGAAAGGGAAACAGGATGAAAATTAAAGTGCGCTCCAATTCATCATTTTGGACTCGAGATATATACACTTAGGTGATTTAGAAGACATTAAGTCATTTGCTTAAGTAAAACTAATATCGTTAAACTACAATTACTCAGTAAATTCTCTTTCTTCGTGGATAGGCATGATTAATTTGAGTTAAACATGGCCACTTAAGCTAAAGAAACTAATAGCTGGATAAGCTAATTAATTCCTAGAACAAAAGAGAGAAGGATGGAGAAGGACGGAGAGAGCTGGAGAGAAACATTCTTATTCATAACTAGAAGAGAAAATTAGAGAGAAGAAAGGAAATAGAATGAAAATTAACCAATTGATCCTTTTGGACTTGAGAATCGAACACTTGGGCGATTTAGAAGGCCTTAAATGATGCGCTCAAGTCCAACTAATATCGTTGAGCTACAGTTACTCTGTAAAATCCCTTTCTTGGAGGCTAGGCGAGATCAGTTTGAGTTAAACTTAGCCACTTAAGCTAGTGAAACTATTAGCCCTAGAACAAAAGAGAGAAGTTGGAGACGGACAGAGAGAGTTAGAGAGAAACTTTCTCCATGAGATGTAGAAGAGAAAGTTAGAGAAAGGAAACGGAAATAGGATGCAAATTAAAGCGAATTCAAATTCACCCTTTTGGACTTGATAATTGAACACTTGGGTGATTTAGAAAACATCAAATGAGTTGCCTACCTAAGTCAAACTGTTATCGTTAAGCTCCAATTTCTCTGTAGATTCTCTTTCTTGGAGGCCAAGGAAGATCAGTTCGAGTTAAACTCGGCCCCTTAAGCTAATGAAGCTGTTAGCTGCCTAACCTAATTAGTTCCTAGAACAAAAGAGAGAAGGGTGGGGAACGACGGAGCGAGTTGGAGAGGAACTTTCTTCTTGAGAGCTGGAAGAGAAAGTTAGAGAAAAGAAAAGGAAATAGGTTTAAAATCAAAGCGAATTCAAATTCATGCTTTTGGGCTTGAGAATTGAACACTTTGGTGATTTACAAAACATTAAATTAGTTCCTTTACTACATCGTCAAGCTACGATTACTCAGTGAATTCTATTCCTTGGAGGCTGAGCAAGATTAGTTTGAGTTAAACATGGTCACTTAAGAGAATGAAGCTATAAGTTGCCAAACCTAATTAGTTCCTCGAACAAAACAGAGAAGGGTGGAAAAGGACGGAGAGAGTTAGAGAGAAACTTTCTTCTTGAGAGCTAGAAGGGAAAGTTAGAGAAAAGAAAAGGAAACGGGAATAAAATTAAATTGAACTCTAATTCATCATGTTGGACTTGAGAGTTTAACACTTAGGTGATGTAGAAAACCTTAAATCAGGTGCTTACGTCAAACAAATATCGTGAAGCTACAATTACTCGGTAAAATCTCTAATCTCTTTCTTGTAGGTTAAGCAAGATTAGTTTGTGTTAAATTTGGCCACCTAAGCTAAAAAAACGACAAGTTGCCCAAGCCAATTAGTTCCAAGAACAAAAGGGAGAAGTTGGAGACGGGCGGAGAGAGTTGGAGACAAACTTTCTCCTTGAGGTCTAGAAGAGAAAGTCAGAGAACGGAAAGGGAAATAGAATGAAATTTGAAGGGAGTTCAAGCTCAGCATTTTGGACTTGCGAATTGAACACTTAGGTGATTTAGAAAACATTAAATGAGTTGCTTAAGTTAAACTGCTATCGTCAAGCTACAATTACTTGTCCACCAAAAAAAAAAAGGCTACAATTACTCAGTTAATTTTCTTTCTTGGAGGAAGAGCATGGTTAGTTTTAGTTGAACTTGGCCACTTAAGCTAATGAAGCTATTAGTTGCCTAACCTAATTAGTTCCTACAACAAAAGAGTGAATGGTGGAGGAGGACGGAGAGAGTTAGAGAGAAACTTTCTTTTTTGAGAGCTGGAAGAGAAAGTTAGAGAAAAGAAAAGGAAATAGTATTAAAATTAAAGCGAATTGAAATTCAGCATTTTGGACTTGAGAATTGAATACTTAGGTGTGATTTTGAAAACATTAAACGAGTTGCTTAAGTTAAACGAATATCGTTAAGCTACGATTACTCAGTAAATTCTCCTTCTTGGAGGCTAAGCAAGAATAGTTTGTCTTGAACTTGGCCGCTTAAGCTAATGCAACTGTTGGTTGCCTAAGGTAATTAGTTCCTAGAAGAAGAGGGAGAGGACTGGAGAAAGGACGGAGAGAGTTGGGGAGAAACTTTCTTCTTGGGAGCCAGAAGAGAAAGTTAGAGAAAAGAAAGGGAAACAGGATGAAAATTAAAGTGCGCTCCAATTCATCATTTTGGACTCGAGATATATACACTTAGGTGATTTAGAAGACATTAAGTCATTTGCTTAAGTAAAACTAATATCGTTAAACTACAATTACTCAGTAAATTCTCTTTCTTCGTGGATAGGCATGATTAATTTGAGTTAAACATGGCCACTTAAGCTAAAGAAACTAATAGCTGGATAAGCTAATTAATTCCTAGAACAAAAGAGAGAAGGATGGAGAAGGACGGAGAGAGCTGGAGAGAAACATTCTTATTCATAACTAGAAGAGAAAATTAGAGAGAAGAAAGGAAATAGAATGAAAATTAACCAATTGATCCTTTTGGACTTGAGAATCGAACACTTGGGCGATTTAGAAGGCCTTAAATGATGCGCTCAAGTCCAACTAATATCGTTGAGCTACAGTTACTCTGTAAAATCCCTTTCTTGGAGGCTAGGCGAGATCAGTTTGAGTTAAACTTAGCCACTTAAGCTAGTGAAACTATTAGCCCTAGAACAAAAGAGAGAAGTTGGAGACGGACAGAGAGAGTTAGAGAGAAACTTTCTCCATGAGATGTAGAAGAGAAAGTTAGAGAAAGGAAACGGAAATAGGATGCAAATTAAAGCGAATTCAAATTCACCCTTTTGGACTTGATAATTGAACACTTGGGTGATTTAGAAAACATCAAATGAGTTGCCTACCTAAGTCAAACTGTTATCGTTAAGCTCCAATTTCTCTGTAGATTCTCTTTCTTGGAGGCCAAGGAAGATCAGTTCGAGTTAAACTCGGCCCCTTAAGCTAATGAAGCTGTTAGCTGCCTAACCTAATTAGTTCCTAGAACAAAAGAGAGAAGGGTGGGGAACGACGGAGCGAGTTGGAGAGGAACTTTCTTCTTGAGAGCTGGAAGAGAAAGTTAGAGAAAAGAAAAGGAAATAGGTTTAAAATCAAAGCGAATTCAAATTCATGCTTTTGGGCTTGAGAATTGAACACTTTGGTGATTTACAAAACATTAAATTAGTTCCTTTACTACATCGTCAAGCTACGATTACTCAGTGAATTCTATTCCTTGGAGGCTGAGCAAGATTAGTTTGAGTTAAACATGGTCACTTAAGAGAATGAAGCTATAAGTTGCCAAACCTAATTAGTTCCTCGAACAAAACAGAGAAGGGTGGAAAAGGACGGAGAGAGTTAGAGAGAAACTTTCTTCTTGAGAGCTAGAAGGGAAAGTTAGAGAAAAGAAAAGGAAACGGGAATAAAATTAAATTGAACTCTAATTCATCATGTTGGACTTGAGAGTTTAACACTTAGGTGATGTAGAAAACCTTAAATCAGGTGCTTACGTCAAACAAATATCGTGAAGCTACAATTACTCGGTAAAATCTCTAATCTCTTTCTTGTAGGTTAAGCAAGATTAGTTTGTGTTAAATTTGGCCACCTAAGCTAAAAAAACGACAAGTTGCCCAAGCCAATTAGTTCCAAGAACAAAAGGGAGAAGTTGGAGACGGGCGGAGAGAGTTGGAGACAAACTTTCTCCTTGAGGTCTAGAAGAGAAAGTCAGAGAACGGAAAGGGAAATAGAATGAAATTTGAAGGGAGTTCAAGCTCAGCATTTTGGACTTGCGAATTGAACACTTAGGTGATTTAGAAAACATTAAATGAGTTGCTTAAGTTAAACTGCTATCGTCAAGCTACAATTACTTGTCCACCAAAAAAAAAAAGGCTACAATTACTCAGTTAATTTTCTTTCTTGGAGGAAGAGCATGGTTAGTTTTAGTTGAACTTGGCCACTTAAGCTAATGAAGCTATTAGTTGCCTAACCTAATTAGTTCCTACAACAAAAGAGTGAATGGTGGAGGAGGACGGAGAGAGTTAGAGAGAAACTTTCTTTTTTGAGAGCTGGAAGAGAAAGTTAGAGAAAAGAAAAGGAAATAGTATTAAAATTAAAGCGAATTGAAATTCAGCATTTTGGACTTGAGAATTGAATACTTAGGTGTGATTTTGAAAACATTAAACGAGTTGCTTAAGTTAAACGAATATCGTTAAGCTACGATTACTCAGTAAATTCTCCTTCTTGGAGGCTAAGCAAGAATAGTTTGTCTTGAACTTGGCCGCTTAAGCTAATGCAACTGTTGGTTGCCTAAGGTAATTAGTTCCTAGAAGAAGAGGGAGAGGACTGGAGAAAGGACGGAGAGAGTTGGGGAGAAACTTTCTTCTTGGGAGCCAGAAGAGAAAGTTAGAGAAAAGAAAGGGAAACAGGATGAAAATTAAAGTGCGCTCCAATTCATCATTTTGGACTCGAGATATATACACTTAGGTGATTTAGAAGACATTAAGTCATTTGCTTAAGTAAAACTAATATCGTTAAACTACAATTACTCAGTAAATTCTCTTTCTTCGTGGATAGGCATGATTAATTTGAGTTAAACATGGCCACTTAAGCTAAAGAAACTAATAGCTGGATAAGCTAATTAATTCCTAGAACAAAAGAGAGAAGGATGGAGAAGGACGGAGAGAGCTGGAGAGAAACATTCTTATTCATAACTAGAAGAGAAAATTAGAGAGAAGAAAGGAAATAGAATGAAAATTAACCAATTGATCCTTTTGGACTTGAGAATCGAACACTTGGGCGATTTAGAAGGCCTTAAATGATGCGCTCAAGTCCAACTAATATCGTTGAGCTACAGTTACTCTGTAAAATCCCTTTCTTGGAGGCTAGGCGAGATCAGTTTGAGTTAAACTTAGCCACTTAAGCTAGTGAAAGTATTAGCCCTAGAACAAAAGAGAGAAGTTGGAGACGGACAGAGAGAGTTAGAGAGAAACTTTCTCCATGAGATGTAGAAGAGAAAGTTAGAGAAAGGAAACGGAAATAGGATGCAAATTAAAGCGAATTCAAATTCACCCTTTTGGACTTGATAATTGAACACTTGGGTGATTTAGAAAACATCAAATGAGTTGCCTACCTAAGTCAAACTGTTATCGTTAAGCTCCAATTTCTCTGTAGATTCTCTTTCTTGGAGGCCAAGGAAGATCAGTTCGAGTTAAACTCGGCCCCTTAAGCTAATGAAGCTGTTAGCTGCCTAACCTAATTAGTTCCTAGAACAAAAGAGAGAAGGGTGGGGAACGACGGAGCGAGTTGGAGAGGAACTTTCTTCTTGAGAGCTGGAAGAGAAAGTTAGAGAAAAGAAAAGGAAATAGGTTTAAAATCAAAGCGAATTCAAATTCATGCTTTTGGGCTTGAGAATTGAACACTTTGGTGATTTACAAAACATTAAATTAGTTCCTTTACTACATCGTCAAGCTACGATTACTCAGTGAATTCTATTCCTTGGAGGCTGAGCAAGATTAGTTTGAGTTAAACATGGTCACTTAAGAGAATGAAGCTATAAGTTGCCAAACCTAATTAGTTCCTCGAACAAAACAGAGAAGGGTGGAAAAGGACGGAGAGAGTTAGAGAGAAACTTTCTTCTTGAGAGCTAGAAGGGAAAGTTAGAGAAAAGAAAAGGAAACGGGAATAAAATTAAATTGAACTCTAATTCATCATGTTGGACTTGAGAGTTTAACACTTAGGTGATGTAGAAAACCTTAAATCAGGTGCTTACGTCAAACAAATATCGTGAAGCTACAATTACTCGGTAAAATCTCTAATCTCTTTCTTGTAGGTTAAGCAAGATTAGTTTGTGTTAAATTTGGCCACCTAAGCTAAAAAAACGACAAGTTGCCCAAGCCAATTAGTTCCAAGAACAAAAGGGAGAAGTTGGAGACGGGCGGAGAGAGTTGGAGACAAACTTTCTCCTTGAGGTCTAGAAGAGAAAGTCAGAGAACGGAAAGGGAAATAGAATGAAATTTGAAGGGAGTTCAAGCTCAGCATTTTGGACTTGCGAATTGAACACTTAGGTGATTTAGAAAACATTAAATGAGTTGCTTAAGTTAAACTGCTATCGTCAAGCTACAATTACTTGTCCACCAAAAAAAAAAAGGCTACAATTACTCAGTTAATTTTCTTTCTTGGAGGAAGAGCATGGTTAGTTTTAGTTGAACTTGGCCACTTAAGCTAATGAAGCTATTAGTTGCCTAACCTAATTAGTTCCTACAACAAAAGAGTGAATGGTGGAGGAGGACGGAGAGAGTTAGAGAGAAACTTTCTTTTTTGAGAGCTGGAAGAGAAAGTTAGAGAAAAGAAAAGGAAATAGTATTAAAATTAAAGCGAATTGAAATTCAGCATTTTGGACTTGAGAATTGAATACTTAGGTGTGATTTTGAAAACATTAAACGAGTTGCTTAAGTTAAACGAATATCGTTAAGCTACGATTACTCAGTAAATTCTCCTTCTTGGAGGCTAAGCAAGAATAGTTTGTCTTGAACTTGGCCGCTTAAGCTAATGCAACTGTTGGTTGCCTAAGGTAATTAGTTCCTAGAAGAAGAGGGAGAGGACTGGAGAAAGGACGGAGAGAGTTGGGGAGAAACTTTCTTCTTGGGAGCCAGAAGAGAAAGTTAGAGAAAAGAAAGGGAAACAGGATGAAAATTAAAGTGCGCTCCAATTCATCATTTTGGACTCGAGATATATACACTTAGGTGATTTAGAAGACATTAAGTCATTTGCTTAAGTAAAACTAATATCGTTAAACTACAATTACTCAGTAAATTCTCTTTCTTCGTGGATAGGCATGATTAATTTGAGTTAAACATGGCCACTTAAGCTAAAGAAACTAATAGCTGGATAAGCTAATTAATTCCTAGAACAAAAGAGAGAAGGATGGAGAAGGACGGAGAGAGCTGGAGAGAAACATTCTTATTCATAACTATAAGAGAAAATTAGAGAGAAGAAAGGAAATAGAATGAAAATTAACCAATTGATCCTTTTGGACTTGAGAATCGAACACTTGGGCGATTTAGAAGGCCTTAAATGATGCGCTCAAGTCCAACTAATATCGTTGAGCTACAGTTACTCTGTAAAATCCCTTTCTTGGAGGCTAGGCGAGATCAGTTTGAGTTAAACTTAGCCACTTAAGCTAGTGAAAGTATTAGCCCTAGAACAAAAGAGAGAAGTTGGAGACGGACAGAGAGAGTTAGAGAGAAACTTTCTCCATGAGATGTAGAAGAGAAAGTTAGAGAAAGGAAACGGAAATAGGATGCAAATTAAAGCGAATTCAAATTCACCCTTTTGGACTTGATAATTGAACACTTGGGTGATTTAGAAAACATCAAATGAGTTGCCTACCTAAGTCAAACTGTTATCGTTAAGCTCCAATTTCTCTGTAGATTCTCTTTCTTGGAGGCCAAGGAAGATCAGTTCGAGTTAAACTCGGCCCCTTAAGCTAATGAAGCTGTTAGCTGCCTAACCTAATTAGTTCCTAGAACAAAAGAGAGAAGGGTGGGGAACGACGGAGCGAGTTGGAGAGGAACTTTCTTCTTGAGAGCTGGAAGAGAAAGTTAGAGAAAAGAAAAGGAAATAGGTTTAAAATCAAAGCGAATTCAAATTCATGCTTTTGGGCTTGAGAATTGAACACTTTGGTGATTTACAAAACATTAAATTAGTTCCTTTACTACATCGTCAAGCTACGATTACTCAGTGAATTCTATTCCTTGGAGGCTGAGCAAGATTAGTTTGAGTTAAACATGGTCACTTAAGAGAATGAAGCTATAAGTTGCCAAACCTAATTAGTTCCTCGAACAAAACAGAGAAGGGTGGAAAAGGACGGAGAGAGTTAGAGAGAAACTTTCTTCTTGAGAGCTAGAAGGGAAAGTTAGAGAAAAGAAAAGGAAACGGGAATAAAATTAAATTGAACTCTAATTCATCATGTTGGACTTGAGAGTTTAACACTTAGGTGATGTAGAAAACCTTAAATCAGGTGCTTACGTCAAACAAATATCGTGAAGCTACAATTACTCGGTAAAATCTCTAATCTCTTTCTTGTAGGTTAAGCAAGATTAGTTTGTGTTAAATTTGGCCACCTAAGCTAAAAAAACGACAAGTTGCCCAAGCCAATTAGTTCCAAGAACAAAAGGGAGAAGTTGGAGACGGGCGGAGAGAGTTGGAGACAAACTTTCTCCTTGAGGTCTAGAAGAGAAAGTCAGAGAACGGAAAGGGAAATAGAATGAAATTTGAAGGGAGTTCAAGCTCAGCATTTTGGACTTGCGAATTGAACACTTAGGTGATTTAGAAAACATTAAATGAGTTGCTTAAGTTAAACTGCTATCGTCAAGCTACAATTACTTGTCCACCAAAAAAAAAAGGCTACAATTACTCAGTTAATTTTCTTTCTTGGAGGAAGAGCATGGTTAGTTTTAGTTGAACTTGGCCACTTAAGCTAATGAAGCTATTAGTTGCCTAACCTAATTAGTTCCTACAACAAAAGAGTGAATGGTGGAGGAGGACAGAGAGAGTTAGAGAGAAACTTTCTTTTTTGAGAGCTGGAAGAGAAAGTTAGAGAAAAGAAAAGGAAATAGTATTAAAATTAAAGCGAATTGAAATTCAGCATTTTGGACTTGAGAATTGAATACTTAGGTGTGATTTTGAAAACATTAAACGAGTTGCTTAAGTTAAACGAATATCGTTAAGCTACGATTACTCAGTAAATTCTCCTTCTTGGAGGCTAAGCAAGAATAGTTTGTCTTGAACTTGGCCGCTTAAGCTAATGCAACTGTTGGTTGCCTAAGGTAATTAGTTCCTAGAAGAAGAGGGAGAGGACTGGAGAAAGGACGGAGAGAGTTGGGGAGAAACTTTCTTCTTGGGAGCCAGAAGAGAAAGTTAGAGAAAAGAAAGGGAAACAGGATGAAAATTAAAGTGCGCTCCAATTCATCATTTTGGACTCGAGATATATACACTTAGGTGATTTAGAAGACATTAAGTCATTTGCTTAAGTAAAACTAATATCGTTAAACTACAATTACTCAGTAAATTCTCTTTCTTCGTGGATAGGCATGATTAATTTGAGTTAAACATGGCCACTTAAGCTAAAGAAACTAATAGCTGGATAAGCTAATTAATTCCTAGAACAAAAGAGAGAAGGATGGAGAAGGACGGAGAGAGCTGGAGAGAAACATTCTTATTCATAACTAGAAGAGAAAATTAGAGAGAAGAAAGGAAATAGAATGAAAATTAACCAATTGATCCTTTTGGACTTGAGAATCGAACACTTGGGCGATTTAGAAGGCCTTAAATGATGCGCTCAAGTCCAACTAATATCGTTGAGCTACAGTTACTCTGTAAAATCCCTTTCTTGGAGGCTAGGCGAGATCAGTTTGAGTTAAACTTAGCCACTTAAGCTAGTGAAACTATTAGCCCTAGAACAAAAGAGAGAAGTTGGAGACGGACAGAGAGAGTTAGAGAGAAACTTTCTCCATGAGATGTAGAAGAGAAAGTTAGAGAAAGGAAACGGAAATAGGATGCAAATTAAAGCGAATTCAAATTCACCCTTTTGGACTTGATAATTGAACACTTGGGTGATTTAGAAAACATCAAATGAGTTGCCTACCTAAGTCAAACTGTTATCGTTAAGCTCCAATTTCTCTGTAGATTCTCTTTCTTGGAGGCCAAGGAAGATCAGTTCGAGTTAAACTCGGCCCCTTAAGCTAATGAAGCTGTTAGCTGCCTAACCTAATTAGTTCCTAGAACAAAAGAGAGAAGGGTGGGGAACGACGGAGCGAGTTGGAGAGGAACTTTCTTCTTGAGAGCTGGAAGAGAAAGTTAGAGAAAAGAAAAGGAAATAGGTTTAAAATCAAAGCGAATTCAAATTCATGCTTTTGGGCTTGAGAATTGAACACTTTGGTGATTTACAAAACATTAAATTAGTTCCTTTACTACATCGTCAAGCTACGATTACTCAGTGAATTCTATTCCTTGGAGGCTGAGCAAGATTAGTTTGAGTTAAACATGGTCACTTAAGAGAATGAAGCTATAAGTTGCCAAACCTAATTAGTTCCTCGAACAAAACAGAGAAGGGTGGAAAAGGACGGAGAGAGTTAGAGAGAAACTTTCTTCTTGAGAGCTAGAAGAGAAAGTTAGAGAAAAGAAAAGGAAACGGGAATAAAATTAAATTGAACTCTAATTCATCATGTTGGACTTGAGAGTTTAACACTTAGGTGATGTAGAAAACCTTAAATCAGGTGCTTACGTCAAACAAATATCGTGAAGCTACAATTACTCGGTAAAATCTCTAATCTCTTTCTTGTAGGTTAAGCAAGATTAGTTTGTGTTAAATTTGGCCACTTAAGCTAAAAAAACGACAAGTTGCCCAAGCCAATTAGTTCCAAGAACAAAAGGGAGAAGTTGGAGACGGGCGGAGAGAGTTGGAGACAAACTTTCTCCTTGAGGTCTAGAAGAGAAAGTCAGAGAACGGAAAGGGAAATAGAATGAAATTTGAAGGGAGTTCAAGCTCAGCATTTTGGACTTGCGAATTGAACACTTAGGTGATTTAGAAAACATTAAATGAGTTGCTTAAGTTAAACTGCTATCGTCAAGCTACAATTACTTGTCCACCAAAAAAAAAAGGCTACAATTACTCAGTTAATTTTCTTTCTTGGAGGAAGAGCATGGTTAGTTTTAGTTGAACTTGGCCACTTAAGCTAATGAAGCTATTAGTTGCCTAACCTAATTAGTTCCTACAACAAAAGAGTGAATGGTGGAGGAGGACGGAGAGAGTTAGAGAGAAACTTTCTTTTTTGAGAGCTGGAAGAGAAAGTTAGAGAAAAGAAAAGGAAATAGTATTAAAATTAAAGCGAATTGAAATTCAGCATTTTGGACTTGAGAATTGAATACTTAGGTGTGATTTTGAAAACATTAAACGAGTTGCTTAAGTTAAACGAATATCGTTAAGCTACGATTACTCAGTAAATTCTCCTTCTTGGAGGCTAAGCAAGAATAGTTTGTCTTGAACTTGGCCGCTTAAGCTAATGCAACTGTTGGTTGCCTAAGGTAATTAGTTCCTAGAAGAAGAGGGAGAGGACTGGAGAAAGGACGGAGAGAGTTGGGGAGAAACTTTCTTCTTGGGAGCCAGAAGAGAAAGTTAGAGAAAAGAAAGGGAAACAGGATGAAAATTAAAGTGCGCTCCAATTCATCATTTTGGACTCGAGATATATACACTTAGGTGATTTAGAAGACATTAAGTCATTTGCTTAAGTAAAACTAATATCGTTAAACTACAATTACTCAGTAAATTCTCTTTCTTCGTGGATAGGCATGATTAATTTGAGTTAAACATGGCCACTTAAGCTAAAGAAACTAATAGCTGGATAAGCTAATTAATTCCTAGAACAAAAGAGAGAAGGATGGAGAAGGACGGAGAGAGCTGGAGAGAAACATTCTTATTCATAACTAGAAGAGAAAATTAGAGAGAAGAAAGGAAATAGAATGAAAATTAACCAATTGATCCTTTTGGACTTGAGAATCGAACACTTGGGCGATTTAGAAGGCCTTAAATGATGCGCTCAAGTCCAACTAATATCGTTGAGCTACAGTTACTCTGTAAAATCCCTTTCTTGGAGGCTAGGCGAGATCAGTTTGAGTTAAACTTAGCCACTTAAGCTAGTGAAAGTATTAGCCCTAGAACAAAAGAGAGAAGTTGGAGACGGACAGAGAGAGTTAGAGAGAAACTTTCTCCATGAGATGTAGAAGAGAAAGTTAGAGAAAAGAAACGGAAATAGGATGCAAATTAAAGCGAATTCAAATTCACCCTTTTGGACTTGATAATTGAACACTTGGGTGATTTAGAAAACATCAAATGAGTTGCCTACCTAAGTCAAACTGTTATCGTTAAGCTCCAATTTCTCTGTAGATTCTCTTTCTTGGAGGCCAAGGAAGATCAGTTCGAGTTAAACTCGGCCCCTTAAGCTAATGAAGCTGTTAGCTGCCTAACCTAATTAGTTCCTAGAACAAAAGAGAGAAGGGTGGGGAACGACGGAGCGAGTTGGAGAGGAACTTTCTTCTTGAGAGCTGGAAGAGAAAGTTAGAGAAAAGAAAAGGAAATAGGTTTAAAATCAAAGCGAATTCAAATTCATGCTTTTGGGCTTGAGAATTGAACACTTTGGTGATTTACAAAACATTAAATTAGTTCCTTTACTACATCGTCAAGCTACGATTACTCAGTGAATTCTATTCCTTGGAGGCTGAGCAAGATTAGTTTGAGTTAAACATGGTCACTTAAGAGAATGAAGCTATAAGTTGCCAAACCTAATTAGTTCCTCGAACAAAACAGAGAAGGGTGGAAAAGGACGGAGAGAGTTAGAGAGAAACTTTCTTCTTGAGAGCTAGAAGAGAAAGTTAGAGAAAAGAAAAGGAAACGGGAATAAAATTAAATTGAACTCTAATTCATCATGTTGGACTTGAGAGTTTAACACTTAGGTGATGTAGAAAACCTTAAATCAGGTGCTTACGTCAAACAAATATCGTGAAGCTACAATTACTCGGTAAAATCTCTAATCTCTTTCTTGTAGGTTAAGCAAGATTAGTTTGTGTTAAATTTGGCCACTTAAGCTAAAAAAATGACAAGTTGCCCAAGCCAATTAGTTCCAAGAACAAAAGGGAGAAGTTGGAGACGGGCGGAGAGAGTTGGAGACAAACTTTCTCCTTGAGGTCTAGAAGAGAAAGTCAGAGAACGGAAAGGGAAATAGAATGAAATTTGAAGGGAGTTCAAGCTCAGCATTTTGGACTTGCGAATTGAACACTTAGGTGATTTAGAAAACATTAAATGAGTTGCTTAAGTTAAACTGCTATCGTCAAGCTACAATTACTTGTCCACCAAAAAAAAAAGGCTACAATTACTCAGTTAATTTTCTTTCTTGGAGGAAGAGCATGGTTAGTTTTAGTTGAACTTGGCCACTTAAGCTAATGAAGCTATTAGTTGCCTAACCTAATTAGTTCCTACAACAAAAGAGTGAATGGTGGAGGAGGACGGAGAGAGTTAGAGAGAAACTTTCTTTTTTGAGAGCTGGAAGAGAAAGTTAGAGAAAAGAAAAGGAAATAGTATTAAAATTAAAGCGAATTGAAATTCAGCATTTTGGACTTGAGAATTGAATACTTAGGTGTGATTTTGAAAACATTAAACGAGTTGCTTAAGTTAAACGAATATCGTTAAGCTACGATTACTCAGTAAATTCTCCTTCTTGGAGGCTAAGCAAGAATAGTTTGTCTTGAACTTGGCCGCTTAAGCTAATGCAACTGTTGGTTGCCTAAGGTAATTAGTTCCTAGAAGAAGAGGGAGAGGACTGGAGAAAGGACGGAGAGAGTTGGGGAGAAACTTTCTTCTTGGGAGCCAGAAGAGAAAGTTAGAGAAAAGAAAGGGAAACAGGATGAAAATTAAAGTGCGCTCCAATTCATCATTTTGGACTCGAGATATATACACTTAGGTGATTTAGAAGACATTAAGTCATTTGCTTAAGTAAAACTAATATCGTTAAACTACAATTACTCAGTAAATTCTCTTTCTTCGTGGATAGGCATGATTAATTTGAGTTAAACATGGCCACTTAAGCTAAAGAAACTAATAGCTGGATAAGCTAATTAATTCCTAGAACAAAAGAGAGAAGGATGGAGAAGGACGGAGAGAGCTGGAGAGAAACATTCTTATTCATAACTAGAAGAGAAAATTAGAGAGAAGAAAGGAAATAGAATGAAAATTAACCAATTGATCCTTTTGGACTTGAGAATCGAACACTTGGGCGATTTAGAAGGCCTTAAATGATGCGCTCAAGTCCAACTAATATCGTTGAGCTACAGTTACTCTGTAAAATCCCTTTCTTGGAGGCTAGGCGAGATCAGTTTGAGTTAAACTTAGCCACTTAAGCTAGTGAAACTATTAGCCCTAGAACAAAAGAGAGAAGTTGGAGACGGACAGAGAGAGTTAGAGAGAAACTTTCTCCATGAGATGTAGAAGAGAAAGTTAGAGAAAGGAAACGGAAATAGGATGCAAATTAAAGCGAATTCAAATTCACCCTTTTGGACTTGATAATTGAACACTTGGGTGATTTAGAAAACATCAAATGAGTTGCCTACCTAAGTCAAACTGTTATCGTTAAGCTCCAATTTCTCTGTAGATTCTCTTTCTTGGAGGCCAAGGAAGATCAGTTCGAGTTAAACTCGGCCCCTTAAGCTAATGAAGCTGTTAGCTGCCTAACCTAATTAGTTCCTAGAACAAAAGAGAGAAGGGTGGGGAACGACGGAGCGAGTTGGAGAGGAACTTTCTTCTTGAGAGCTGGAAGAGAAAGTTAGAGAAAAGAAAAGGAAATAGGTTTAAAATCAAAGCGAATTCAAATTCATGCTTTTGGGCTTGAGAATTGAACACTTTGGTGATTTACAAAACATTAAATTAGTTCCTTTACTACATCGTCAAGCTACGATTACTCAGTGAATTCTATTCCTTGGAGGCTGAGCAAGATTAGTTTGAGTTAAACATGGTCACTTAAGAGAATGAAGCTATAAGTTGCCAAACCTAATTAGTTCCTCGAACAAAACAGAGAAGGGTGGAAAAGGACGGAGAGAGTTAGAGAGAAACTTTCTTCTTGAGAGCTAGAAGAGAAAGTTAGAGAAAAGAAAAGGAAACGGGAATAAAATTAAATTGAACTCTAATTCATCATGTTGGACTTGAGAGTTTAACACTTAGGTGATGTAGAAAACCTTAAATCAGGTGCTTACGTCAAACAAATATCGTGAAGCTACAATTACTCGGTAAAATCTCTAATCTCTTTCTTGTAGGTTAAGCAAGATTAGTTTGTGTTAAATTTGGCCACTTAAGCTAAAAAAACGACAAGTTGCCCAAGCCAATTAGTTCCAAGAACAAAAGGGAGAAGTTGGAGACGGGCGGAGAGAGTTGGAGACAAACTTTCTCCTTGAGGTCTAGAAGAGAAAGTCAGAGAACGGAAAGGGAAATAGAATGAAATTTGAAGGGAGTTCAAGCTCAGCATTTTGGACTTGCGAATTGAACACTTAGGTGATTTAGAAAACATTAAATGAGTTGCTTAAGTTAAACTGCTATCGTCAAGCTACAATTACTTGTCCACCAAAAAAAAAAGGCTACAATTACTCAGTTAATTTTCTTTCTTGGAGGAAGAGCATGGTTAGTTTTAGTTGAACTTGGCCACTTAAGCTAATGAAGCTATTAGTTGCCTAACCTAATTAGTTCCTACAACAAAAGAGTGAATGGTGGAGGAGGACGGAGAGAGTTAGAGAGAAACTTTCTTTTTTGAGAGCTGGAAGAGAAAGTTAGAGAAAAGAAAAGGAAATAGTATTAAAATTAAAGCGAATTGAAATTCAGCATTTTGGACTTGAGAATTGAATACTTAGGTGTGATTTTGAAAACATTAAACGAGTTGCTTAAGTTAAACGAATATCGTTAAGCTACGATTACTCAGTAAATTCTCCTTCTTGGAGGCTAAGCAAGAATAGTTTGTCTTGAACTTGGCCGCTTAAGCTAATGCAACTGTTGGTTGCCTAAGGTAATTAGTTCCTAGAAGAAGAGGGAGAGGACTGGAGAAAGGACGGAGAGAGTTGGGGAGAAACTTTCTTCTTGGGAGCCAGAAGAGAAAGTTAGAGAAAAGAAAGGGAAACAGGATGAAAATTAAAGTGCGCTCCAATTCATCATTTTGGACTCGAGATATATACACTTAGGTGATTTAGAAGACATTAAGTCATTTGCTTAAGTAAAACTAATATCGTTAAACTACAATTACTCAGTAAATTCTCTTTCTTCGTGGATAGGCATGATTAATTTGAGTTAAACATGGCCACTTAAGCTAAAGAAACTAATAGCTGGATAAGCTAATTAATTCCTAGAACAAAAGAGAGAAGGATGGAGAAGGACGGAGAGAGCTGGAGAGAAACATTCTTATTCATAACTAGAAGAGAAAATTAGAGAGAAGAAAGGAAATAGAATGAAAATTAACCAATTGATCCTTTTGGACTTGAGAATCGAACACTTGGGCGATTTAGAAGGCCTTAAATGATGCGCTCAAGTCCAACTAATATCGTTGAGCTACAGTTACTCTGTAAAATCCCTTTCTTGGAGGCTAGGCGAGATCAGTTTGAGTTAAACTTAGCCACTTAAGCTAGTGAAAGTATTAGCCCTAGAACAAAAGAGAGAAGTTGGAGACGGACAGAGAGAGTTAGAGAGAAACTTTCTCCATGAGATGTAGAAGAGAAAGTTAGAGAAAAGAAACGGAAATAGGATGCAAATTAAAGCGAATTCAAATTCACCCTTTTGGACTTGATAATTGAACACTTGGGTGATTTAGAAAACATCAAATGAGTTGCCTACCTAAGTCAAACTGTTATCGTTAAGCTCCAATTTCTCTGTAGATTCTCTTTCTTGGAGGCCAAGGAAGATCAGTTCGAGTTAAACTCGGCCCCTTAAGCTAATGAAGCTGTTAGCTGCCTAACCTAATTAGTTCCTAGAACAAAAGAGAGAAGGGTGGGGAACGACGGAGCGAGTTGGAGAGGAACTTTCTTCTTGAGAGCTGGAAGAGAAAGTTAGAGAAAAGAAAAGGAAATAGGTTTAAAATCAAAGCGAATTCAAATTCATGCTTTTGGGCTTGAGAATTGAACACTTTGGTGATTTACAAAACATTAAATTAGTTCCTTTACTACATCGTCAAGCTACGATTACTCAGTGAATTCTATTCCTTGGAGGCTGAGCAAGATTAGTTTGAGTTAAACATGGTCACTTAAGAGAATGAAGCTATAAGTTGCCAAACCTAATTAGTTCCTCGAACAAAACAGAGAAGGGTGGAAAAGGACGGAGAGAGTTAGAGAGAAACTTTCTTCTTGAGAGCTAGAAGAGAAAGTTAGAGAAAAGAAAAGGAAACGGGAATAAAATTAAATTGAACTCTAATTCATCATGTTGGACTTGAGAGTTTAACACTTAGGTGATGTAGAAAACCTTAAATCAGGTGCTTACGTCAAACAAATATCGTGAAGCTACAATTACTCGGTAAAATCTCTAATCTCTTTCTTGTAGGTTAAGCAAGATTAGTTTGTGTTAAATTTGGCCACTTAAGCTAAAAAAACGACAAGTTGCCCAAGCCAATTAGTTCCAAGAACAAAAGGGAGAAGTTGGAGACGGGCGGAGAGAGTTGGAGACAAACTTTCTCCTTGAGGTCTAGAAGAGAAAGTCAGAGAACGGAAAGGGAAATAGAATGAAATTTGAAGGGAGTTCAAGCTCAGCATTTTGGACTTGCGAATTGAACACTTAGGTGATTTAGAAAACATTAAATGAGTTGCTTAAGTTAAACTGCTATCGTCAAGCTACAATTACTTGTCCACCAAAAAAAAAAGGCTACAATTACTCAGTTAATTTTCTTTCTTGGAGGAAGAGCATGGTTAGTTTTAGTTGAACTTGGCCACTTAAGCTAATGAAGCTATTAGTTGCCTAACCTAATTAGTTCCTACAACAAAAGAGTGAATGGTGGAGGAGGACGGAGAGAGTTAGAGAGAAACTTTCTTTTTTGAGAGCTGGAAGAGAAAGTTAGAGAAAAGAAAAGGAAATAGTATTAAAATTAAAGCGAATTGAAATTCAGCATTTTGGACTTGAGAATTGAATACTTAGGTGTGATTTTGAAAACATTAAACGAGTTGCTTAAGTTAAACGAATATCGTTAAGCTACGATTACTCAGTAAATTCTCCTTCTTGGAGGCTAAGCAAGAATAGTTTGTCTTGAACTTGGCCGCTTAAGCTAATGCAACTGTTGGTTGCCTAAGGTAATTAGTTCCTAGAAGAAGAGGGAGAGGACTGGAGAAAGGACGGAGAGAGTTGGGGAGAAACTTTCTTCTTGGGAGCCAGAAGAGAAAGTTAGAGAAAAGAAAGGGAAACAGGATGAAAATTAAAGTGCGCTCCAATTCATCATTTTGGACTCGAGATATATACACTTAGGTGATTTAGAAGACATTAAGTCATTTGCTTAAGTAAAACTAATATCGTTAAACTACAATTACTCAGTAAATTCTCTTTCTTCGTGGATAGGCATGATTAATTTGAGTTAAACATGGCCACTTAAGCTAAAGAAACTAATAGCTGGATAAGCTAATTAATTCCTAGAACAAAAGAGAGAAGGATGGAGAAGGACGGAGAGAGCTGGAGAGAAACATTCTTATTCATAACTAGAAGAGAAAATTAGAGAGAAGAAAGGAAATAGAATGAAAATTAACCAATTGATCCTTTTGGACTTGAGAATCGAACACTTGGGCGATTTAGAAGGCCTTAAATGATGCGCTCAAGTCCAACTAATATCGTTGAGCTACAGTTACTCTGTAAAATCCCTTTCTTGGAGGCTAGGCGAGATCAGTTTGAGTTAAACTTAGCCACTTAAGCTAGTGAAACTATTAGCCCTAGAACAAAAGAGAGAAGTTGGAGACGGACAGAGAGAGTTAGAGAGAAACTTTCTCCATGAGATGTAGAAGAGAAAGTTAGAGAAAAGAAACGGAAATAGGATGCAAATTAAAGCGAATTCAAATTCACCCTTTTGGACTTGATAATTGAACACTTGGGTGATTTAGAAAACATCAAATGAGTTGCCTACCTAAGTCAAACTGTTATCGTTAAGCTCCAATTTCTCTGTAGATTCTCTTTCTTGGAGGCCAAGGAAGATCAGTTCGAGTTAAACTCGGCCCCTTAAGCTAATGAAGCTGTTAGCTGCCTAACCTAATTAGTTCCTAGAACAAAAGAGAGAAGGGTGGGGAACGACGGAGCGAGTTGGAGAGGAACTTTCTTCTTGAGAGCTGGAAGAGAAAGTTACAGAAAAGAAAAGGAAATAGGTTTAAAATCAAAGCGAATTCAAATTCATGCTTTTGGGCTTGAGAATTGAACACTTTGGTGATTTACAAAACATTAAATTAGTTCCTTTACTACATCGTCAAGCTACGATTACTCAGTGAATTCTATTCCTTGGAGGCTGAGCAAGATTAGTTTGAGTTAAACATGGTCACTTAAGAGAATGAAGCTATAAGTTGCCAAACCTAATTAGTTCCTCGAACAAAACAGAGAAGGGTGGAAAAGGACGGAGAGAGTTAGAGAGAAACTTTCTTCTTGAGAGCTAGAAGAGAAAGTTAGAGAAAAGAAAAGGAAACGGGAATAAAATTAAATTGAACTCTAATTCATCATGTTGGACTTGAGAGTTTAACACTTAGGTGATGTAGAAAACCTTAAATCAGGTGCTTACGTCAAACAAATATCGTGAAGCTACAATTACTCGGTAAAATCTCTAATCTCTTTCTTGTAGGTTAAGCAAGATTAGTTTGTGTTAAATTTGGCCACTTAAGCTAAAAAAACGACAAGTTGCCCAAGCCAATTAGTTCCAAGAACAAAAGGGAGAAGTTGGAGACGGGCGGAGAGAGTTGGAGACAAACTTTCTCCTTGAGGTCTAGAAGAGAAAGTCAGAGAACGGAAAGGGAAATAGAATGAAATTTGAAGGGAGTTCAAGCTCAGCATTTTGGACTTGCGAATTGAACACTTAGGTGATTTAGAAAACATTAAATGAGTTGCTTAAGTTAAACTGCTATCGTCAAGCTACAATTACTTGTCCACCAAAAAAAAAAGGCTACAATTACTCAGTTAATTTTCTTTCTTGGAGGAAGAGCATGGTTAGTTTTAGTTGAACTTGGCCACTTAAGCTAATGAAGCTATTAGTTGCCTAACCTAATTAGTTCCTACAACAAAAGAGTGAATGGTGGAGGAGGACGGAGAGAGTTAGAGAGAAACTTTCTTTTTTGAGAGCTGGAAGAGAAAGTTAGAGAAAAGAAAAGGAAATAGTATTAAAATTAAAGCGAATTGAAATTCAGCATTTTGGACTTGAGAATTGAATACTTAGGTGTGATTTTGAAAACATTAAACGAGTTGCTTAAGTTAAACGAATATCGTTAAGCTACGATTACTCAGTAAATTCTCCTTCTTGGAGGCTAAGCAAGAATAGTTTGTCTTGAACTTGGCCGCTTAAGCTAATGCAACTGTTGGTTGCCTAAGGTAATTAGTTCCTAGAAGAAGAGGGAGAGGACTGGAGAAAGGACGGAGAGAGTTGGGGAGAAACTTTCTTCTTGGGAGCCAGAAGAGAAAGTTAGAGAAAAGAAAGGGAAACAGGATGAAAATTAAAGTGCGCTCCAATTCATCATTTTGGACTCGAGATATATACACTTAGGTGATTTAGAAGACATTAAGTCATTTGCTTAAGTAAAACTAATATCGTTAAACTACAATTACTCAGTAAATTCTCTTTCTTCGTGGATAGGCATGATTAATTTGAGTTAAACATGGCCACTTAAGCTAAAGAAACTAATAGCTGGATAAGCTAATTAATTCCTAGAACAAAAGAGAGAAGGATGGAGAAGGACGGAGAGAGCTGGAGAGAAACATTCTTATTCATAACTAGAAGAGAAAATTAGAGAGAAGAAAGGAAATAGAATGAAAATTAACCAATTGATCCTTTTGGACTTGAGAATCGAACACTTGGGCGATTTAGAAGGCCTTAAATGATGCGCTCAAGTCCAACTAATATCGTTGAGCTACAGTTACTCTGTAAAATCCCTTTCTTGGAGGCTAGGCGAGATCAGTTTGAGTTAAACTTAGCCACTTAAGCTAGTGAAAGTATTAGCCCTAGAACAAAAGAGAGAAGTTGGAGACGGACAGAGAGAGTTAGAGAGAAACTTTCTCCATGAGATGTAGAAGAGAAAGTTAGAGAAAAGAAACGGAAATAGGATGCAAATTAAAGCGAATTCAAATTCACCCTTTTGGACTTGATAATTGAACACTTGGGTGATTTAGAAAACATCAAATGAGTTGCCTACCTAAGTCAAACTGTTATCGTTAAGCTCCAATTTCTCTGTAGATTCTCTTTCTTGGAGGCCAAGGAAGATCAGTTCGAGTTAAACTCGGCCCCTTAAGCTAATGAAGCTGTTAGCTGCCTAACCTAATTAGTTCCTAGAACAAAAGAGAGAAGGGTGGGGAACGACGAAGCGAGTTGGAGAGGAACTTTCTTCTTGAGAGCTGGAAGAGAAAGTTAGAGAAAAGAAAAGGAAATAGGTTTAAAATCAAAGCGAATTCAAATTCATGCTTTTGGGCTTGAGAATTGAACACTTTGGTGATTTACAAAACATTAAATTAGTTCCTTTACTACATCGTCAAGCTACGATTACTCAGTGAATTCTATTCCTTGGAGGCTGAGCAAGATTAGTTTGAGTTAAACATGGTCACTTAAGAGAATGAAGCTATAAGTTGCCAAACCTAATTAGTTCCTCGAACAAAACAGAGAAGGGTGGAAAAGGACGGAGAGAGTTAGAGAGAAACTTTCTTCTTGAGAGCTAGAAGAGAAAGTTAGAGAAAAGAAAAGGAAACGGGAATAAAATTAAATTGAACTCTAATTCATCATGTTGGACTTGAGAGTTTAACACTTAGGTGATGTAGAAAACCTTAAATCAGGTGCTTACGTCAAACAAATATCGTGAAGCTACAATTACTCGGTAAAATCTCTAATCTCTTTCTTGTAGGTTAAGCAAGATTAGTTTGTGTTAAATTTGGCCACTTAAGCTAAAAAAACGACAAGTTGCCCAAGCCAATTAGTTCCAAGAACAAAAGGGAGAAGTTGGAGACGGGCGGAGAGAGTTGGAGACAAACTTTCTCCTTGAGGTCTAGAAGAGAAAGTCAGAGAACGGAAAGGGAAATAGAATGAAATTTGAAGGGAGTTCAAGCTCAGCATTTTGGACTTGCGAATTGAACACTTAGGTGATTTAGAAAACATTAAATGAGTTGCTTAAGTTAAACTGCTATCGTCAAGCTACAATTACTTGTCCACCAAAAAAAAAAGGCTACAATTACTCAGTTAATTTTCTTTCTTGGAGGAAGAGCATGGTTAGTTTTAGTTGAACTTGGCCACTTAAGCTAATGAAGCTATTAGTTGCCTAACCTAATTAGTTCCTACAACAAAAGAGTGAATGGTGGAGGAGGACGGAGAGAGTTAGAGAGAAACTTTCTTTTTTGAGAGCTGGAAGAGAAAGTTAGAGAAAAGAAAAGGAAATAGTATTAAAATTAAAGCGAATTGAAATTCAGCATTTTGGACTTGAGAATTGAATACTTAGGTGTGATTTTGAAAACATTAAACGAGTTGCTTAAGTTAAACGAATATCGTTAAGCTACGATTACTCAGTAAATTCTCCTTCTTGGAGGCTAAGCAAGAATAGTTTGTCTTGAACTTGGCCGCTTAAGCTAATGCAACTGTTGGTTGCCTAAGGTAATTAGTTCCTAGAAGAAGAGGGAGAGGACTGGAGAAAGGACGGAGAGAGTTGGGGAGAAACTTTCTTCTTGGGAGCCAGAAGAGAAAGTTAGAGAAAAGAAAGGGAAACAGGATGAAAATTAAAGTGCGCTCCAATTCATCATTTTGGACTCGAGATATATACACTTAGGTGATTTAGAAGACATTAAGTCATTTGCTTAAGTAAAACTAATATCGTTAAACTACAATTACTCAGTAAATTCTCTTTCTTCGTGGATAGGCATGATTAATTTGAGTTAAACATGGCCACTTAAGCTAAAGAAACTAATAGCTGGATAAGCTAATTAATTCCTAGAACAAAAGAGAGAAGGATGGAGAAGGACGGAGAGAGCTGGAGAGAAACATTCTTATTCATAACTAGAAGAGAAAATTAGAGAGAAGAAAGGAAATAGAATGAAAATTAACCAATTGATCCTTTTGGACTTGAGAATCGAACACTTGGGCGATTTAGAAGGCCTTAAATGATGCGCTCAAGTCCAACTAATATCGTTGAGCTACAGTTACTCTGTAAAATCCCTTTCTTGGAGGCTAGGCGAGATCAGTTTGAGTTAAACTTAGCCACTTAAGCTAGTGAAAGTATTAGCCCTAGAACAAAAGAGAGAAGTTGGAGACGGACAGAGAGAGTTAGAGAGAAACTTTCTCCATGAGATGTAGAAGAGAAAGTTAGAGAAAAGAAACGGAAATAGGATGCAAATTAAAGCGAATTCAAATTCACCCTTTTGGACTTGATAATTGAACACTTGGGTGATTTAGAAAACATCAAATGAGTTGCCTACCTAAGTCAAACTGTTATCGTTAAGCTCCAATTTCTCTGTAGATTCTCTTTCTTGGAGGCCAAGGAAGATCAGTTCGAGTTAAACTCGGCCCCTTAAGCTAATGAAGCTGTTAGCTGCCTAACCTAATTAGTTCCTAGAACAAAAGAGAGAAGGGTGGGGAACGACGGAGCGAGTTGGAGAGGAACTTTCTTCTTGAGAGCTGGAAGAGAAAGTTAGAGAAAAGAAAAGGAAATAGGTTTAAAATCAAAGCGAATTCAAATTCATGCTTTTGGGCTTGAGAATTGAACACTTTGGTGATTTACAAAACATTAAATTAGTTCCTTTACTACATCGTCAAGCTACGATTACTCAGTGAATTCTATTCCTTGGAGGCTGAGCAAGATTAGTTTGAGTTAAACATGGTCACTTAAGAGAATGAAGCTATAAGTTGCCAAACCTAATTAGTTCCTCGAACAAAACAGAGAAGGGTGGAAAAGGACGGAGAGAGTTAGAGAGAAACTTTCTTCTTGAGAGCTAGAAGAGAAAGTTAGAGAAAAGAAAAGGAAACGGGAATAAAATTAAATTGAACTCTAATTCATCATGTTGGACTTGAGAGTTTAACACTTAGGTGATGTAGAAAACCTTAAATCAGGTGCTTACGTCAAACAAATATCGTGAAGCTACAATTACTCGGTAAAATCTCTAATCTCTTTCTTGTAGGTTAAGCAAGATTAGTTTGTGTTAAATTTGGCCACTTAAGCTAAAAAAACGACAAGTTGCCCAAGCCAATTAGTTCCAAGAACAAAAGGGAGAAGTTGGAGACGGGCGGAGAGAGTTGGAGACAAACTTTCTCCTTGAGGTCTAGAAGAGAAAGTCAGAGAACGGAAAGGGAAATAGAATGAAATTTGAAGGGAGTTCAAGCTCAGCATTTTGGACTTGCGAATTGAACACTTAGGTGATTTAGAAAACATTAAATGAGTTGCTTAAGTTAAACTGCTATCGTCAAGCTACAATTACTTGTCCACCAAAAAAAAAAGGCTACAATTACTCAGTTAATTTTCTTTCTTGGAGGAAGAGCATGGTTAGTTTTAGTTGAACTTGGCCACTTAAGCTAATGAAGCTATTAGTTGCCTAACCTAATTAGTTCCTACAACAAAAGAGTGAATGGTGGAGGAGGACGGAGAGAGTTAGAGAGAAACTTTCTTTTTTGAGAGCTGGAAGAGAAAGTTAGAGAAAAGAAAAGGAAATAGTATTAAAATTAAAGCGAATTGAAATTCAGCATTTTGGACTTGAGAATTGAATACTTAGGTGTGATTTTGAAAACATTAAACGAGTTGCTTAAGTTAAACGAATATCGTTAAGCTACGATTACTCAGTAAATTCTCCTTCTTGGAGGCTAAGCAAGAATAGTTTGTCTTGAACTTGGCCGCTTAAGCTAATGCAACTGTTGGTTGCCTAAGGTAATTAGTTCCTAGAAGAAGAGGGAGAGGACTGGAGAAAGGACGGAGAGAGTTGGGGAGAAACTTTCTTCTTGGGAGCCAGAAGAGAAAGTTAGAGAAAAGAAAGGGAAACAGGATGAAAATTAAAGTGCGCTCCAATTCATCATTTTGGACTCGAGATATATACACTTAGGTGATTTAGAAGACATTAAGTCATTTGCTTAAGTAAAACTAATATCGTTAAACTACAATTACTCAGTAAATTCTCTTTCTTCGTGGATAGGCATGATTAATTTGAGTTAAACATGGCCACTTAAGCTAAAGAAACTAATAGCTGGATAAGCTAATTAATTCCTAGAACAAAAGAGAGAAGGATGGAGAAGGACGGAGAGAGCTGGAGAGAAACATTCTTATTCATAACTAGAAGAGAAAATTAGAGAGAAGAAAGGAAATAGAATGAAAATTAACCAATTGATCCTTTTGGACTTGAGAATCGAACACTTGGGCGATTTAGAAGGCCTTAAATGATGCGCTCAAGTCCAACTAATATCGTTGAGCTACAGTTACTCTGTAAAATCCCTTTCTTGGAGGCTAGGCGAGATCAGTTTGAGTTAAACTTAGCCACTTAAGCTAGTGAAAGTATTAGCCCTAGAACAAAAGAGAGAAGTTGGAGACGGACAGAGAGAGTTAGAGAGAAACTTTCTCCATGAGATGTAGAAGAGAAAGTTAGAGAAAAGAAACGGAAATAGGATGCAAATTAAAGCGAATTCAAATTCACCCTTTTGGACTTGATAATTGAACACTTGGGTGATTTAGAAAACATCAAATGAGTTGCCTACCTAAGTCAAACTGTTATCGTTAAGCTCCAATTTCTCTGTAGATTCTCTTTCTTGGAGGCCAAGGAAGATCAGTTCGAGTTAAACTCGGCCCCTTAAGCTAATGAAGCTGTTAGCTGCCTAACCTAATTAGTTCCTAGAACAAAAGAGAGAAGGGTGGGGAACGACGGAGCGAGTTGGAGAGGAACTTTCTTCTTGAGAGCTGGAAGAGAAAGTTAGAGAAAAGAAAAGGAAATAGGTTTAAAATCAAAGCGAATTCAAATTCATGCTTTTGGGCTTGAGAATTGAACACTTTGGTGATTTACAAAACATTAAATTAGTTCCTTTACTACATCGTCAAGCTACGATTACTCAGTGAATTCTATTCCTTGGAGGCTGAGCAAGATTAGTTTGAGTTAAACATGGTCACTTAAGAGAATGAAGCTATAAGTTGCCAAACCTAATTAGTTCCTCGAACAAAACAGAGAAGGGTGGAAAAGGACGGAGAGAGTTAGAGAGAAACTTTCTTCTTGAGAGCTAGAAGAGAAAGTTAGAGAAAAGAAAAGGAAACGGGAATAAAATTAAATTGAACTCTAATTCATCATGTTGGACTTGAGAGTTTAACACTTAGGTGATGTAGAAAACCTTAAATCAGGTGCTTACGTCAAACAAATATCGTGAAGCTACAATTACTCGGTAAAATCTCTAATCTCTTTCTTGTAGGTTAAGCAAGATTAGTTTGTGTTAAATTTGGCCACTTAAGCTAAAAAAACGACAAGTTGCCCAAGCCAATTAGTTCCAAGAACAAAAGGGAGAAGTTGGAGACGGGCGGAGAGAGTTGGAGACAAACTTTCTCCTTGAGGTCTAGAAGAGAAAGTCAGAGAACGGAAAGGGAAATAGAATGAAATTTGAAGGGAGTTCAAGCTCAGCATTTTGGACTTGCGAATTGAACACTTAGGTGATTTAGAAAACATTAAATGAGTTGCTTAAGTTAAACTGCTATCGTCAAGCTACAATTACTTGTCCACCAAAAAAAAAAGGCTACAATTACTCAGTTAATTTTCTTTCTTGGAGGAAGAGCATGGTTAGTTTTAGTTGAACTTGGCCACTTAAGCTAATGAAGCTATTAGTTGCCTAACCTAATTAGTTCCTACAACAAAAGAGTGAATGGTGGAGGAGGACGGAGAGAGTTAGAGAGAAACTTTCTTTTTTGAGAGCTGGAAGAGAAAGTTAGAGAAAAGAAAAGGAAATAGTATTAAAATTAAAGCGAATTGAAATTCAGCATTTTGGACTTGAGAATTGAATACTTAGGTGTGATTTTGAAAACATTAAACGAGTTGCTTAAGTTAAACGAATATCGTTAAGCTACGATTACTCAGTAAATTCTCCTTCTTGGAGGCTAAGCAAGAATAGTTTGTCTTGAACTTGGCCGCTTAAGCTAATGCAACTGTTGGTTGCCTAAGGTAATTAGTTCCTAGAAGAAGAGGGAGAGGACTGGAGAAAGGACGGAGAGAGTTGGGGAGAAACTTTCTTCTTGGGAGCCAGAAGAGAAAGTTAGAGAAAAGAAAGGGAAACAGGATGAAAATTAAAGTGCGCTCCAATTCATCATTTTGGACTCGAGATATATACACTTAGGTGATTTAGAAGACATTAAGTCATTTGCTTAAGTAAAACTAATATCGTTAAACTACAATTACTCAGTAAATTCTCTTTCTTCGTGGATAGGCATGATTAATTTGAGTTAAACATGGCCACTTAAGCTAAAGAAACTAATAGCTGGATAAGCTAATTAATTCCTAGAACAAAAGAGAGAAGGATGGAGAAGGACGGAGAGAGCTGGAGAGAAACATTCTTATTCATAACTAGAAGAGAAAATTAGAGAGAAGAAAGGAAATAGAATGAAAATTAACCAATTGATCCTTTTGGACTTGAGAATCGAACACTTGGGCGATTTAGAAGGCCTTAAATGATGCGCTCAAGTCCAACTAATATCGTTGAGCTACAGTTACTCTGTAAAATCCCTTTCTTGGAGGCTAGGCGAGATCAGTTTGAGTTAAACTTAGCCACTTAAGCTAGTGAAAGTATTAGCCCTAGAACAAAAGAGAGAAGTTGGAGACGGACAGAGAGAGTTAGAGAGAAACTTTCTCCATGAGATGTAGAAGAGAAAGTTAGAGAAAAGAAACGGAAATAGGATGCAAATTAAAGCGAATTCAAATTCACCCTTTTTGGACTTGATAATTGAACACTTGGGTGATTTAGAAAACATCAAATGAGTTGCCTACCTAAGTCAAACTGTTATCGTTAAGCTCCAATTTCTCTGTAGATTCTCTTTCTTGGAGGCCAAGGAAGATCAGTTCGAGTTAAACTCGGCCCCTTAAGCTAATGAAGCTGTTAGCTGCCTAACCTAATTAGTTCCTAGAACAAAAGAGAGAAGGGTGGGGAACGACGGAGCGAGTTGGAGAGGAACTTTCTTCTTGAGAGCTGGAAGAGAAAGTTAGAGAAAAGAAAAGGAAATAGGTTTAAAATCAAAGCGAATTCAAATTCATGCTTTTGGGCTTGAGAATTGAACACTTTGGTGATTTACAAAACATTAAATTAGTTCCTTTACTACATCGTCAAGCTACGATTACTCAGTGAATTCTATTCCTTGGAGGCTGAGCAAGATTAGTTTGAGTTAAACATGGTCACTTAAGAGAATGAAGCTATAAGTTGCCAAACCTAATTAGTTCCTCGAACAAAACAGAGAAGGGTGGAAAAGGACGGAGAGAGTTAGAGAGAAACTTTCTTCTTGAGAGCTAGAAGAGAAAGTTAGAGAAAAGAAAAGGAAACGGGAATAAAATTAAATTGAACTCTAATTCATCATGTTGGACTTGAGAGTTTAACACTTAGGTGATGTAGAAAACCTTAAATCAGGTGCTTACGTCAAACAAATATCGTGAAGCTACAATTACTCGGTAAAATCTCTAATCTCTTTCTTGTAGGTTAAGCAAGATTAGTTTGTGTTAAATTTGGCCACTTAAGCTAAAAAAACGACAAGTTGCCCAAGCCAATTAGTTCCAAGAACAAAAGGGAGAAGTTGGAGACGGGCGGAGAGAGTTGGAGACAAACTTTCTCCTTGAGGTCTAGAAGAGAAAGTCAGAGAACGGAAAGGGAAATAGAATGAAATTTGAAGGGAGTTCAAGCTCAGCATTTTGGACTTGCGAATTGAACACTTAGGTGATTTAGAAAACATTAAATGAGTTGCTTAAGTTAAACTGCTATCGTCAAGCTACAATTACTTGTCCACCAAAAAAAAAAGGCTACAATTACTCAGTTAATTTTCTTTCTTGGAGGAAGAGCATGGTTAGTTTTAGTTGAACTTGGCCACTTAAGCTAATGAAGCTATTAGTTGCCTAACCTAATTAGTTCCTACAACAAAAGAGTGAATGGTGGAGGAGGACGGAGAGAGTTAGAGAGAAACTTTCTTTTTTGAGAGCTGGAAGAGAAAGTTAGAGAAAAGAAAAGGAAATAGTATTAAAATTAAAGCGAATTGAAATTCAGCATTTTGGACTTGAGAATTGAATACTTAGGTGTGATTTTGAAAACATTAAACGAGTTGCTTAAGTTAAACGAATATCGTTAAGCTACGATTACTCAGTAAATTCTCCTTCTTGGAGGCTAAGCAAGAATAGTTTGTCTTGAACTTGGCCGCTTAAGCTAATGCAACTGTTGGTTGCCTAAGGTAATTAGTTCCTAGAAGAAGAGGGAGAGGACTGGAGAAAGGACGGAGAGAGTTGGGGAGAAACTTTCTTCTTGGGAGCCAGAAGAGAAAGTTAGAGAAAAGAAAGGGAAACAGGATGAAAATTAAAGTGCGCTCCAATTCATCATTTTGGACTCGAGATATATACACTTAGGTGATTTAGAAGACATTAAGTCATTTGCTTAAGTAAAACTAATATCGTTAAACTACAATTACTCAGTAAATTCTCTTTCTTCGTGGATAGGCATGATTAATTTGAGTTAAACATGGCCACTTAAGCTAAAGAAACTAATAGCTGGATAAGCTAATTAATTCCTAGAACAAAAGAGAGAAGGATGGAGAAGGACGGAGAGAGCTGGAGAGAAACATTCTTATTCATAACTAGAAGAGAAAATTAGAGAGAAGAAAGGAAATAGAATGAAAATTAACCAATTGATCCTTTTGGACTTGAGAATCGAACACTTGGGCGATTTAGAAGGCCTTAAATGATGCGCTCAAGTCCAACTAATATCGTTGAGCTACAGTTACTCTGTAAAATCCCTTTCTTGGAGGCTAGGCGAGATCAGTTTGAGTTAAACTTAGCCACTTAAGCTAGTGAAAGTATTAGCCCTAGAACAAAAGAGAGAAGTTGGAGACGGACAGAGAGAGTTAGAGAGAAACTTTCTCCATGAGATGTAGAAGAGAAAGTTAGAGAAAAGAAACGGAAATAGGATGCAAATTAAAGCGAATTCAAATTCACCCTTTTGGACTTGATAATTGAACACTTGGGTGATTTAGAAAACATCAAATGAGTTGCCTACCTAAGTCAAACTGTTATCGTTAAGCTCCAATTTCTCTGTAGATTCTCTTTCTTGGAGGCCAAGGAAGATCAGTTCGAGTTAAACTCGGCCCCTTAAGCTAATGAAGCTGTTAGCTGCCTAACCTAATTAGTTCCTAGAACAAAAGAGAGAAGGGTGGGGAACGACGGAGCGAGTTGGAGAGGAACTTTCTTCTTGAGAGCTGGAAGAGAAAGTTAGAGAAAAGAAAAGGAAATAGGTTTAAAATCAAAGCGAATTCAAATTCATGCTTTTGGGCTTGAGAATTGAACACTTTGGTGATTTACAAAACATTAAATTAGTTCCTTTACTACATCGTCAAGCTACGATTACTCAGTGAATTCTATTCCTTGGAGGCTGAGCAAGATTAGTTTGAGTTAAACATGGTCACTTAAGAGAATGAAGCTATAAGTTGCCAAACCTAATTAGTTCCTCGAACAAAACAGAGAAGGGTGGAAAAGGACGGAGAGAGTTAGAGAGAAACTTTCTTCTTGAGAGCTAGAAGAGAAAGTTAGAGAAAAGAAAAGGAAACGGGAATAAAATTAAATTGAACTCTAATTCATCATGTTGGACTTGAGAGTTTAACACTTAGGTGATGTAGAAAACCTTAAATCAGGTGCTTACGTCAAACAAATATCGTGAAGCTACAATTACTCGGTAAAATCTCTAATCTCTTTCTTGTAGGTTAAGCAAGATTAGTTTGTGTTAAATTTGGCCACTTAAGCTAAAAAAACGACAAGTTGCCCAAGCCAATTAGTTCCAAGAACAAAAGGGAGAAGTTGGAGACGGGCGGAGAGAGTTGGAGACAAACTTTCTCCTTGAGGTCTAGAAGAGAAAGTCAGAGAACGGAAAGGGAAATAGAATGAAATTTGAAGGGAGTTCAAGCTCAGCATTTTGGACTTGCGAATTGAACACTTAGGTGATTTAGAAAACATTAAATGAGTTGCTTAAGTTAAACTGCTATCGTCAAGCTACAATTACTTGTCCACCAAAAAAAAAAGGCTACAATTACTCAGTTAATTTTCTTTCTTGGAGGAAGAGCATGGTTAGTTTTAGTTGAACTTGGCCACTTAAGCTAATGAAGCTATTAGTTGCCTAACCTAATTAGTTCCTACAACAAAAGAGTGAATGGTGGAGGAGGACGGAGAGAGTTAGAGAGAAACTTTCTTTTTTGAGAGCTGGAAGAGAAAGTTAGAGAAAAGAAAAGGAAATAGTATTAAAATTAAAGCGAATTGAAATTCAGCATTTTGGACTTGAGAATTGAATACTTAGGTGTGATTTTGAAAACATTAAACGAGTTGCTTAAGTTAAACGAATATCGTTAAGCTACGATTACTCAGTAAATTCTCCTTCTTGGAGGCTAAGCAAGAATAGTTTGTCTTGAACTTGGCCGCTTAAGCTAATGCAACTGTTGGTTGCCTAAGGTAATTAGTTCCTAGAAGAAGAGGGAGAGGACTGGAGAAAGGACGGAGAGAGTTGGGGAGAAACTTTCTTCTTGGGAGCCAGAAGAGAAAGTTAGAGAAAAGAAAGGGAAACAGGATGAAAATTAAAGTGCGCTCCAATTCATCATTTTGGACTCGAGATATATACACTTAGGTGATTTAGAAGACATTAAGTCATTTGCTTAAGTAAAACTAATATCGTTAAACTACAATTACTCAGTAAATTCTCTTTCTTCGTGGATAGGCATGATTAATTTGAGTTAAACATGGCCACTTAAGCTAAAGAAACTAATAGCTGGATAAGCTAATTAATTCCTAGAACAAAAGAGAGAAGGATGGAGAAGGACGGAGAGAGCTGGAGAGAAACATTCTTATTCATAACTAGAAGAGAAAATTAGAGAGAAGAAAGGAAATAGAATGAAAATTAACCAATTGATCCTTTTGGACTTGAGAATCGAACACTTGGGCGATTTAGAAGGCCTTAAATGATGCGCTCAAGTCCAACTAATATCGTTGAGCTACAGTTACTCTGTAAAATCCCTTTCTTGGAGGCTAGGCGAGATCAGTTTGAGTTAAACTTAGCCACTTAAGCTAGTGAAAGTATTAGCCCTAGAACAAAAGAGAGAAGTTGGAGACGGACAGAGAGAGTTAGAGAGAAACTTTCTCCATGAGATGTAGAAGAGAAAGTTAGAGAAAAGAAACGGAAATAGGATGCAAATTAAAGCGAATTCAAATTCACCCTTTTGGACTTGATAATTGAACACTTGGGTGATTTAGAAAACATCAAATGAGTTGCCTACCTAAGTCAAACTGTTATCGTTAAGCTCCAATTTCTCTGTAGATTCTCTTTCTTGGAGGCCAAGGAAGATCAGTTCGAGTTAAACTCGGCCCCTTAAGCTAATGAAGCTGTTAGCTGCCTAACCTAATTAGTTCCTAGAACAAAAGAGAGAAGGGTGGGGAACGACGGAGCGAGTTGGAGAGGAACTTTCTTCTTGAGAGCTGGAAGAGAAAGTTAGAGAAAAGAAAAGGAAATAGGTTTAAAATCAAAGCGAATTCAAATTCATGCTTTTGGGCTTGAGAATTGAACACTTTGGTGATTTACAAAACATTAAATTAGTTCCTTTACTACATCGTCAAGCTACGATTACTCAGTGAATTCTATTCCTTGGAGGCTGAGCAAGATTAGTTTGAGTTAAACATGGTCACTTAAGAGAATGAAGCTATAAGTTGCCAAACCTAATTAGTTCCTCGAACAAAACAGAGAAGGGTGGAAAAGGACGGAGAGAGTTAGAGAGAAACTTTCTTCTTGAGAGTTAGAAGAGAAAGTTAGAGAAAAGAAAAGGAAACGGGAATAAAATTAAATTGAACTCTAATTCATCATGTTGGACTTGAGAGTTTAACACTTAGGTGATGTAGAAAACCTTAAATCAGGTGCTTACGTCAAACAAATATCGTGAAGCTACAATTACTCGGTAAAATCTCTAATCTCTTTCTTGTAGGTTAAGCAAGATTAGTTTGTGTTAAATTTGGCCACTTAAGCTAAAAAAACGACAAGTTGCCCAAGCCAATTAGTTCCAAGAACAAAAGGGAGAAGTTGGAGACGGGCGGAGAGAGTTGGAGACAAACTTTCTCCTTGAGGTCTAGAAGAGAAAGTCAGAGAACGGAAAGGGAAATAGAATGAAATTTGAAGGGAGTTCAAGCTCAGCATTTTGGACTTGCGAATTGAACACTTAGGTGATTTAGAAAACATTAAATGAGTTGCTTAAGTTAAACTGCTATCGTCAAGCTACAATTACTTGTCCACCAAAAAAAAAAGGCTACAATTACTCAGTTAATTTTCTTTCTTGGAGGAAGAGCATGGTTAGTTTTAGTTGAACTTGGCCACTTAAGCTAATGAAGCTATTAGTTGCCTAACCTAATTAGTTCCTACAACAAAAGAGTGAATGGTGGAGGAGGACGGAGAGAGTTAGAGAGAAACTTTCTTTTTTGAGAGCTGGAAGAGAAAGTTAGAGAAAAGAAAAGGAAATAGTATTAAAATTAAAGCGAATTGAAATTCAGCATTTTGGACTTGAGAATTGAATACTTAGGTGTGATTTTGAAAACATTAAACGAGTTGCTTAAGTTAAACGAATATCGTTAAGCTACGATTACTCAGTAAATTCTCCTTCTTGGAGGCTAAGCAAGAATAGTTTGTCTTGAACTTGGCCGCTTAAGCTAATGCAACTGTTGGTTGCCTAAGGTAATTAGTTCCTAGAAGAAGAGGGAGAGGACTGGAGAAAGGACGGAGAGAGTTGGGGAGAAACTTTCTTCTTGGGAGCCAGAAGAGAAAGTTAGAGAAAAGAAAGGGAAACAGGATGAAAATTAAAGTGCGCTCCAATTCATCATTTTGGACTCGAGATATATACACTTAGGTGATTTAGAAGACATTAAGTCATTTGCTTAAGTAAAACTAATATCGTTAAACTACAATTACTCAGTAAATTCTCTTTCTTCGTGGATAGGCATGATTAATTTGAGTTAAACATGGCCACTTAAGCTAAAGAAACTAATAGCTGGATAAGCTAATTAATTCCTAGAACAAAAGAGAGAAGGATGGAGAAGGACGGAGAGAGCTGGAGAGAAACATTCTTATTCATAACTAGAAGAGAAAATTAGAGAGAAGAAAGGAAATAGAATGAAAATTAACCAATTGATCCTTTTGGACTTGAGAATCGAACACTTGGGCGATTTAGAAGGCCTTAAATGATGCGCTCAAGTCCAACTAATATCGTTGAGCTACAGTTACTCTGTAAAATCCCTTTCTTGGAGGCTAGGCGAGATCAGTTTGAGTTAAACTTAGCCACTTAAGCTAGTGAAAGTATTAGCCCTAGAACAAAAGAGAGAAGTTGGAGACGGACAGAGAGAGTTAGAGAGAAACTTTCTCCATGAGATGTAGAAGAGAAAGTTAGAGAAAAGAAACGGAAATAGGATGCAAATTAAAGCGAATTCAAATTCACCCTTTTGGACTTGATAATTGAACACTTGGGTGATTTAGAAAACATCAAATGAGTTGCCTACCTAAGTCAAACTGTTATCGTTAAGCTCCAATTTCTCTGTAGATTCTCTTTCTTGGAGGCCAAGGAAGATCAGTTCGAGTTAAACTCGGCCCCTTAAGCTAATGAAGCTGTTAGCTGCCTAACCTAATTAGTTCCTAGAACAAAAGAGAGAAGGGTGGGGAACGACGGAGCGAGTTGGAGAGGAACTTTCTTCTTGAGAGCTGGAAGAGAAAGTTAGAGAAAAGAAAAGGAAATAGGTTTAAAATCAAAGCGAATTCAAATTCATGCTTTTGGGCTTGAGAATTGAACACTTTGGTGATTTACAAAACATTAAATTAGTTCCTTTACTACATCGTCAAGCTACGATTACTCAGTGAATTCTATTCCTTGGAGGCTGAGCAAGATTAGTTTGAGTTAAACATGGTCACTTAAGAGAATGAAGCTATAAGTTGCCAAACCTAATTAGTTCCTCGAACAAAACAGAGAAGGGTGGAAAAGGACGGAGAGAGTTAGAGAGAAACTTTCTTCTTGAGAGCTAGAAGAGAAAGTTAGAGAAAAGAAAAGGAAACGGGAATAAAATTAAATTGAACTCTAATTCATCATGTTGGACTTGAGAGTTTAACACTTAGGTGATGTAGAAAACCTTAAATCAGGTGCTTGCGTCAAACAAATATCGTGAAGCTACAATTACTCGGTAAAATCTCTAATCTCTTTCTTGTAGGTTAAGCAAGATTAGTTTGTGTTAAATTTGGCCACTTAAGCTAAAAAAACGACAAGTTGCCCAAGCCAATTAGTTCCAAGAACAAAAGGGAGAAGTTGGAGACGGGCGGAGAGAGTTGGAGACAAACTTTCTCCTTGAGGTCTAGAAGAGAAAGTCAGAGAACGGAAAGGGAAATAGAATGAAATTTGAAGGGAGTTCAAGCTCAGCATTTTGGACTTGCGAATTGAACACTTAGGTGATTTAGAAAACATTAAATGAGTTGCTTAAGTTAAACTGCTATCGTCAAGCTACAATTACTTGTCCACCAAAAAAAAAAGGCTACAATTACTCAGTTAATTTTCTTTCTTGGAGGAAGAGCATGGTTAGTTTTAGTTGAACTTGGCCACTTAAGCTAATGAAGCTATTAGTTGCCTAACCTAATTAGTTCCTACAACAAAAGAGTGAATGGTGGAGGAGGACGGAGAGAGTTAGAGAGAAACTTTCTTTTTTGAGAGCTGGAAGAGAAAGTTAGAGAAAAGAAAAGGAAATAGTATTAAAATTAAAGCGAATTGAAATTCAGCATTTTGGACTTGAGAATTGAATACTTAGGTGTGATTTTGAAAACATTAAACGAGTTGCTTAAGTTAAACGAATATCGTTAAGCTACGATTACTCAGTAAATTCTCCTTCTTGGAGGCTAAGCAAGAATAGTTTGTCTTGAACTTGGCCGCTTAAGCTAATGCAACTGTTGGTTGCCTAAGGTAATTAGTTCCTAGAAGAAGAGGGAGAGGACTGGAGAAAGGACGGAGAGAGTTGGGGAGAAACTTTCTTCTTGGGAGCCAGAAGAGAAAGTTAGAGAAAAGAAAGGGAAACAGGATGAAAATTAAAGTGCGCTCCAATTCATCATTTTGGACTCGAGATATATACACTTAGGTGATTTAGAAGACATTAAGTCATTTGCTTAAGTAAAACTAATATCGTTAAACTACAATTACTCAGTAAATTCTCTTTCTTCGTGGATAGGCATGATTAATTTGAGTTAAACATGGCCACTTAAGCTAAAGAAACTAATAGCTGGATAAGCTAATTAATTCCTAGAACAAAAGAGAGAAGGATGGAGAAGGACGGAGAGAGCTGGAGAGAAACATTCTTATTCATAACTAGAAGAGAAAATTAGAGAGAAGAAAGGAAATAGAATGAAAATTAACCAATTGATCCTTTTGGACTTGAGAATCGAACACTTGGGCGATTTAGAAGGCCTTAAATGATGCGCTCAAGTCCAACTAATATCGTTGAGCTACAGTTACTCTGTAAAATCCCTTTCTTGGAGGCTAGGCGAGATCAGTTTGAGTTAAACTTAGCCACTTAAGCTAGTGAAAGTATTAGCCCTAGAACAAAAGAGAGAAGTTGGAGACGGACAGAGAGAGTTAGAGAGAAACTTTCTCCATGAGATGTAGAAGAGAAAGTTAGAGAAAAGAAACGGAAATAGGATGCAAATTAAAGCGAATTCAAATTCACCCTTTTGGACTTGATAATTGAACACTTGGGTGATTTAGAAAACATCAAATGAGTTGCCTACCTAAGTCAAACTGTTATCGTTAAGCTCCAATTTCTCTGTAGATTCTCTTTCTTGGAGGCCAAGGAAGATCAGTTCGAGTTAAACTCGGCCCCTTAAGCTAATGAAGCTGTTAGCTGCCTAACCTAATTAGTTCCTAGAACAAAAGAGAGAAGGGTGGGGAACGACGGAGCGAGTTGGAGAGGAACTTTCTTCTTGAGAGCTGGAAGAGAAAGTTAGAGAAAAGAAAAGGAAATAGGTTTAAAATCAAAGCGAATTCAAATTCATGCTTTTGGGCTTGAGAATTGAACACTTTGGTGATTTACAAAACATTAAATTAGTTCCTTTACTACATCGTCAAGCTACGATTACTCAGTGAATTCTATTCCTTGGAGGCTGAGCAAGATTAGTTTGAGTTAAACATGGTCACTTAAGAGAATGAAGCTATAAGTTGCCAAACCTAATTAGTTCCTCGAACAAAACAGAGAAGGGTGGAAAAGGACGGAGAGAGTTAGAGAGAAACTTTCTTCTTGAGAGCTAGAAGAGAAAGTTAGAGAAAAGAAAAGGAAACGGGAATAAAATTAAATTGAACTCTAATTCATCATGTTGGACTTGAGAGTTTAACACTTAGGTGATGTAGAAAACCTTAAATCAGGTGCTTGCGTCAAACAAATATCGTGAAGCTACAATTACTCGGTAAAATCTCTAATCTCTTTCTTGTAGGTTAAGCAAGATTAGTTTGTGTTAAATTTGGCCACTTAAGCTAAAAAAACGACAAGTTGCCCAAGCCAATTAGTTCCAAGAACAAAAGGGAGAAGTTGGAGACGGGCGGAGAGAGTTGGAGACAAACTTTCTCCTTGAGGTCTAGAAGAGAAAGTCAGAGAACGGAAAGGGAAATAGAATGAAATTTGAAGGGAGTTCAAGCTCAGCATTTTGGACTTGCGAATTGAACACTTAGGTGATTTAGAAAACATTAAATGAGTTGCTTAAGTTAAACTGCTATCGTCAAGCTACAATTACTTGTCCACCAAAAAAAAAAGGCTACAATTACTCAGTTAATTTTCTTTCTTGGAGGAAGAGCATGGTTAGTTTTAGTTGAACTTGGCCACTTAAGCTAATGAAGCTATTAGTTGCCTAACCTAATTAGTTCCTACAACAAAAGAGTGAATGGTGGAGGAGGACGGAGAGAGTTAGAGAGAAACTTTCTTTTTTGAGAGCTGGAAGAGAAAGTTAGAGAAAAGAAAAGGAAATAGTATTAAAATTAAAGCGAATTGAAATTCAGCATTTTGGACTTGAGAATTGAATACTTAGGTGTGATTTTGAAAACATTAAACGAGTTGCTTAAGTTAAACGAATATCGTTAAGCTACGATTACTCAGTAAATTCTCCTTCTTGGAGGCTAAGCAAGAATAGTTTGTCTTGAACTTGGCCGCTTAAGCTAATGCAACTGTTGGTTGCCTAAGGTAATTAGTTCCTAGAAGAAGAGGGAGAGGACTGGAGAAAGGACGGAGAGAGTTGGGGAGAAACTTTCTTCTTGGGAGCCAGAAGAGAAAGTTAGAGAAAAGAAAGGGAAACAGGATGAAAATTAAAGTGCGCTCCAATTCATCATTTTGGACTCGAGATATATACACTTAGGTGATTTAGAAGACATTAAGTCATTTGCTTAAGTAAAACTAATATCGTTAAACTACAATTACTCAGTAAATTCTCTTTCTTCGTGGATAGGCATGATTAATTTGAGTTAAACATGGCCACTTAAGCTAAAGAAACTAATAGCTGGATAAGCTAATTAATTCCTAGAACAAAAGAGAGAAGGATGGAGAAGGACGGAGAGAGCTGGAGAGAAACATTCTTATTCATAACTAGAAGAGAAAATTAGAGAGAAGAAAGGAAATAGAATGAAAATTAACCAATTGATCCTTTTGGACTTGAGAATCGAACACTTGGGCGATTTAGAAGGCCTTAAATGATGCGCTCAAGTCCAACTAATATCGTTGAGCTACAGTTACTCTGTAAAATCCCTTTCTTGGAGGCTAGGCGAGATCAGTTTGAGTTAAACTTAGCCACTTAAGCTAGTGAAAGTATTAGCCCTAGAACAAAAGAGAGAAGTTGGAGACGGACAGAGAGAGTTAGAGAGAAACTTTCTCCATGAGATGTAGAAGAGAAAGTTAGAGAAAAGAAACGGAAATAGGATGCAAATTAAAGCGAATTCAAATTCACCCTTTTGGACTTGATAATTGAACACTTGGGTGATTTAGAAAACATCAAATGAGTTGCCTACCTAAGTCAAACTGTTATCGTTAAGCTCCAATTTCTCTGTAGATTCTCTTTCTTGGAGGCCAAGGAAGATCAGTTCGAGTTAAACTCGGCCCCTTAAGCTAATGAAGCTGTTAGCTGCCTAACCTAATTAGTTCCTAGAACAAAAGAGAGAAGGGTGGGGAACGACGGAGCGAGTTGGAGAGGAACTTTCTTCTTGAGAGCTGGAAGAGAAAGTTAGAGAAAAGAAAAGGAAATAGGTTTAAAATCAAAGCGAATTCAAATTCATGCTTTTGGGCTTGAGAATTGAACACTTTGGTGATTTACAAAACATTAAATTAGTTCCTTTACTACATCGTCAAGCTACGATTACTCAGTGAATTCTATTCCTTGGAGGCTGAGCAAGATTAGTTTGAGTTAAACATGGTCACTTAAGAGAATGAAGCTATAAGTTGCCAAACCTAATTAGTTCCTCGAACAAAACAGAGAAGGGTGGAAAAGGACGGAGAGAGTTAGAGAGAAACTTTCTTCTTGAGAGCTAGAAGAGAAAGTTAGAGAAAAGAAAAGGAAACGGGAATAAAATTAAATTGAACTCTAATTCATCATGTTGGACTTGAGAGTTTAACACTTAGGTGATGTAGAAAACCTTAAATCAGGTGCTTACGTCAAACAAATATCGTGAAGCTACAATTACTCGGTAAAATCTCTGATCTCTTTCTTGTAGGTTAAGCAAGATTAGTTTGTGTTAAATTTGGCCACTTAAGCTAAAAAAACGACAAGTTGCCCAAGCCAATTAGTTCCAAGAACAAAAGGGAGAAGTTGGAGACGGGCGGAGAGAGTTGGAGACAAACTTTCTCCTTGAGGTCTAGAAGAGAAAGTCAGAGAACGGAAAGGGAAATAGAATGAAATTTGAAGGGAGTTCAAGCTCAGCATTTTGGACTTGCGAATTGAACACTTAGGTGATTTAGAAAACATTAAATGAGTTGCTTAAGTTAAACTGCTATCGTCAAGCTACAATTACTTGTCCACCAAAAAAAAAAGGCTACAATTACTCAGTTAATTTTCTTTCTTGGAGGAAGAGCATGGTTAGTTTTAGTTGAACTTGGCCACTTAAGCTAATGAAGCTATTAGTTGCCTAACCTAATTAGTTCCTACAACAAAAGAGTGAATGGTGGAGGAGGACGGAGAGAGTTAGAGAGAAACTTTCTTTTTTGAGAGCTGGAAGAGAAAGTTAGAGAAAAGAAAAGGAAATAGTATTAAAATTAAAGCGAATTGAAATTCAGCATTTTGGACTTGAGAATTGAATACTTAGGTGTGATTTTGAAAACATTAAACGAGTTGCTTAAGTTAAACGAATATCGTTAAGCTACGATTACTCAGTAAATTCTCCTTCTTGGAGGCTAAGCAAGAATAGTTTGTCTTGAACTTGGCCGCTTAAGCTAATGCAACTGTTGGTTGCCTAAGGTAATTAGTTCCTAGAAGAAGAGGGAGAGGACTGGAGAAAGGACGGAGAGAGTTGGGGAGAAACTTTCTTCTTGGGAGCCAGAAGAGAAAGTTAGAGAAAAGAAAGGGAAACAGGATGAAAATTAAAGTGCGCTCCAATTCATCATTTTGGACTCGAGATATATACACTTAGGTGATTTAGAAGACATTAAGTCATTTGCTTAAGTAAAACTAATATCGTTAAACTACAATTACTCAGTAAATTCTCTTTCTTCGTGGATAGGCATGATTAATTTGAGTTAAACATGGCCACTTAAGCTAAAGAAACTAATAGCTGGATAAGCTAATTAATTCCTAGAACAAAAGAGAGAAGGATGGAGAAGGACGGAGAGAGCTGGAGAGAAACATTCTTATTCATAACTAGAAGAGAAAATTAGAGAGAAGAAAGGAAATAGAATGAAAATTAACCAATTGATCCTTTTGGACTTGAGAATCGAACACTTGGGCGATTTAGAAGGCCTTAAATGATGCGCTCAAGTCCAACTAATATCGTTGAGCTACAGTTACTCTGTAAAATCCCTTTCTTGGAGGCTAGGCGAGATCAGTTTGAGTTAAACTTAGCCACTTAAGCTAGTGAAAGTATTAGCCCTAGAACAAAAGAGAGAAGTTGGAGACGGACAGAGAGAGTTAGAGAGAAACTTTCTCCATGAGATGTAGAAGAGAAAGTTAGAGAAAAGAAACGGAAATAGGATGCAAATTAAAGCGAATTCAAATTCACCCTTTTGGACTTGATAATTGAACACTTGGGTGATTTAGAAAACATCAAATGAGTTGCCTACCTAAGTCAAACTGTTATCGTTAAGCTCCAATTTCTCTGTAGATTCTCTTTCTTGGAGGCCAAGGAAGATCAGTTCGAGTTAAACTCGGCCCCTTAAGCTAATGAAGCTGTTAGCTGCCTAACCTAATTAGTTCCTAGAACAAAAGAGAGAAGGGTGGGGAACGACGGAGCGAGTTGGAGAGGAACTTTCTTCTTGAGAGCTGGAAGAGAAAGTTAGAGAAAAGAAAAGGAAATAGGTTTAAAATCAAAGCGAATTCAAATTCATGCTTTTGGGCTTGAGAATTGAACACTTTGGTGATTTACAAAACATTAAATTAGTTCCTTTACTACATCGTCAAGCTACGATTACTCAGTGAATTCTATTCCTTGGAGGCTGAGCAAGATTAGTTTGAGTTAAACATGGTCACTTAAGAGAATGAAGCTATAAGTTGCCAAACCTAATTAGTTCCTCGAACAAAACAGAGAAGGGTGGAAAAGGACGGAGAGAGTTAGAGAGAAACTTTCTTCTTGAGAGCTAGAAGAGAAAGTTAGAGAAAAGAAAAGGAAACGGGAATAAAATTAAATTGAACTCTAATTCATCATGTTGGACTTGAGAGTTTAACACTTAGGTGATGTAGAAAACCTTAAATCAGGTGCTTACGTCAAACAAATATCGTGAAGCTACAATTACTCGGTAAAATCTCTGATCTCTTTCTTGTAGGTTAAGCAAGATTAGTTTGTGTTAAATTTGGCCACTTAAGCTAAAAAAACGACAAGTTGCCCAAGCCAATTAGTTCCAAGAACAAAAGGGAGAAGTTGGAGACGGGCGGAGAGAGTTGGAGACAAACTTTCTCCTTGAGGTCTAGAAGAGAAAGTCAGAGAACGGAAAGGGAAATAGAATGAAATTTGAAGGGAGTTCAAGCTCAGCATTTTGGACTTGCGAATTGAACACTTAGGTGATTTAGAAAACATTAAATGAGTTGCTTAAGTTAAACTGCTATCGTCAAGCTACAATTACTTGTCCACCAAAAAAAAAAGGCTACAATTACTCAGTTAATTTTCTTTCTTGGAGGAAGAGCATGGTTAGTTTTAGTTGAACTTGGCCACTTAAGCTAATGAAGCTATTAGTTGCCTAACCTAATTAGTTCCTACAACAAAAGAGTGAATGGTGGAGGAGGACGGAGAGAGTTAGAGAGAAACTTTCTTTTTTGAGAGCTGGAAGAGAAAGTTAGAGAAAAGAAAAGGAAATAGTATTAAAATTAAAGCGAATTGAAATTCAGCATTTTGGACTTGAGAATTGAATACTTAGGTGTGATTTTGAAAACATTAAACGAGTTGCTTAAGTTAAACGAATATCGTTAAGCTACGATTACTCAGTAAATTCTCCTTCTTGGAGGCTAAGCAAGAATAGTTTGTCTTGAACTTGGCCGCTTAAGCTAATGCAACTGTTGGTTGCCTAAGGTAATTAGTTCCTAGAAGAAGAGGGAGAGGACTGGAGAAAGGACGGAGAGAGTTGGGGAGAAACTTTCTTCTTGGGAGCCAGAAGAGAAAGTTAGAGAAAAGAAAGGGAAACAGGATGAAAATTAAAGTGCGCTCCAATTCATCATTTTGGACTCGAGATATATACACTTAGGTGATTTAGAAGACATTAAGTCATTTGCTTAAGTAAAACTAATATCGTTAAACTACAATTACTCAGTAAATTCTCTTTCTTCGTGGATAGGCATGATTAATTTGAGTTAAACATGGCCACTTAAGCTAAAGAAACTAATAGCTGGATAAGCTAATTAATTCCTAGAACAAAAGAGAGAAGGATGGAGAAGGACGGAGAGAGCTGGAGAGAAACATTCTTATTCATAACTAGAAGAGAAAATTAGAGAGAAGAAAGGAAATAGAATGAAAATTAACCAATTGATCCTTTTGGACTTGAGAATCGAACACTTGGGCGATTTAGAAGGCCTTAAATGATGCGCTCAAGTCCAACTAATATCGTTGAGCTACAGTTACTCTGTAAAATCCCTTTCTTGGAGGCTAGGCGAGATCAGTTTGAGTTAAACTTAGCCACTTAAGCTAGTGAAAGTATTAGCCCTAGAACAAAAGAGAGAAGTTGGAGACGGACAGAGAGAGTTAGAGAGAAACTTTCTCCATGAGATGTAGAAGAGAAAGTTAGAGAAAAGAAACGGAAATAGGATGCAAATTAAAGCGAATTCAAATTCACCCTTTTGGACTTGATAATTGAACACTTGGGTGATTTAGAAAACATCAAATGAGTTGCCTACCTAAGTCAAACTGTTATCGTTAAGCTCCAATTTCTCTGTAGATTCTCTTTCTTGGAGGCCAAGGAAGATCAGTTCGAGTTAAACTCGGCCCCTTAAGCTAATGAAGCTGTTAGCTGCCTAACCTAATTAGTTCCTAGAACAAAAGAGAGAAGGGTGGGGAACGACGGAGCGAGTTGGAGAGGAACTTTCTTCTTGAGAGCTGGAAGAGAAAGTTAGAGAAAAGAAAAGGAAATAGGTTTAAAATCAAAGCGAATTCAAATTCATGCTTTTGGGCTTGAGAATTGAACACTTTGGTGATTTACAAAACATTAAATTAGTTCCTTTACTACATCGTCAAGCTACGATTACTCAGTGAATTCTATTCCTTGGAGGCTGAGCAAGATTAGTTTGAGTTAAACATGGTCACTTAAGAGAATGAAGCTATAAGTTGCCAAACCTAATTAGTTCCTCGAACAAAACAGAGAAGGGTGGAAAAGGACGGAGAGAGTTAGAGAGAAACTTTCTTCTTGAGAGCTAGAAGAGAAAGTTAGAGAAAAGAAAAGGAAACGGGAATAAAATTAAATTGAACTCTAATTCATCATGTTGGACTTGAGAGTTTAACACTTAGGTGATGTAGAAAACCTTAAATCAGGTGCTTACGTCAAACAAATATCGTGAAGCTACAATTACTCGGTAAAATCTCTAATCTCTTTCTTGTAGGTTAAGCAAGATTAGTTTGTGTTAAATTTGGCCACTTAAGCTAAAAAAACGACAAGTTGCCCAAGCCAATTAGTTCCAAGAACAAAAGGGAGAAGTTGGAGACGGGCGGAGAGAGTTGGAGACAAACTTTCTCCTTGAGGTCTAGAAGAGAAAGTCAGAGAACGGAAAGGGAAATAGAATGAAATTTGAAGGGAGTTCAAGCTCAGCATTTTGGACTTGCGAATTGAACACTTAGGTGATTTAGAAAACATTAAATGAGTTGCTTAAGTTAAACTGCTATCGTCAAGCTACAATTACTTGTCCACCAAAAAAAAAAGGCTACAATTACTCAGTTAATTTTCTTTCTTGGAGGAAGAGCATGGTTAGTTTTAGTTGAACTTGGCCACTTAAGCTAATGAAGCTATTAGTTGCCTAACCTAATTAGTTCCTACAACAAAAGAGTGAATGGTGGAGGAGGACGGAGAGAGTTAGAGAGAAACTTTCTTTTTTGAGAGCTGGAAGAGAAAGTTAGAGAAAAGAAAAGGAAATAGTATTAAAATTAAAGCGAATTGAAATTCAGCATTTTGGACTTGAGAATTGAATACTTAGGTGTGATTTTGAAAACATTAAACGAGTTGCTTAAGTTAAACGAATATCGTTAAGCTACGATTACTCAGTAAATTCTCCTTCTTGGAGGCTAAGCAAGAATAGTTTGTCTTGAACTTGGCCGCTTAAGCTAATGCAACTGTTGGTTGCCTAAGGTAATTAGTTCCTAGAAGAAGAGGGAGAGGACTGGAGAAAGGACGGAGAGAGTTGGGGAGAAACTTTCTTCTTGGGAGCCAGAAGAGAAAGTTAGAGAAAAGAAAGGGAAACAGGATGAAAATTAAAGTGCGCTCCAATTCATCATTTTGGACTCGAGATATATACACTTAGGTGATTTAGAAGACATTAAGTCATTTGCTTAAGTAAAACTAATATCGTTAAACTACAATTACTCAGTAAATTCTCTTTCTTCGTGGATAGGCATGATTAATTTGAGTTAAACATGGCCACTTAAGCTAAAGAAACTAATAGCTGGATAAGCTAATTAATTCCTAGAACAAAAGAGAGAAGGATGGAGAAGGACGGAGAGAGCTGGAGAGAAACATTCTTATTCATAACTAGAAGAGAAAATTAGAGAGAAGAAAGGAAATAGAATGAAAATTAACCAATTGATCCTTTTGGACTTGAGAATCGAACACTTGGGCGATTTAGAAGGCCTTAAATGATGCGCTCAAGTCCAACTAATATCGTTGAGCTACAGTTACTCTGTAAAATCCCTTTCTTGGAGGCTAGGCGAGATCAGTTTGAGTTAAACTTAGCCACTTAAGCTAGTGAAAGTATTAGCCCTAGAACAAAAGAGAGAAGTTGGAGACGGACAGAGAGAGTTAGAGAGAAACTTTCTCCATGAGATGTAGAAGAGAAAGTTAGAGAAAAGAAACGGAAATAGGATGCAAATTAAAGCGAATTCAAATTCACCCTTTTGGACTTGATAATTGAACACTTGGGTGATTTAGAAAACATCAAATGAGTTGCCTACCTAAGTCAAACTGTTATCGTTAAGCTCCAATTTCTCTGTAGATTCTCTTTCTTGGAGGCCAAGGAAGATCAGTTCGAGTTAAACTCGGCCCCTTAAGCTAATGAAGCTGTTAGCTGCCTAACCTAATTAGTTCCTAGAACAAAAGAGAGAAGGGTGGGGAACGACGGAGCGAGTTGGAGAGGAACTTTCTTCTTGAGAGCTGGAAGAGAAAGTTAGAGAAAAGAAAAGGAAATAGGTTTAAAATCAAAGCGAATTCAAATTCATGCTTTTGGGCTTGAGAATTGAACACTTTGGTGATTTACAAAACATTAAATTAGTTCCTTTACTACATCGTCAAGCTACGATTACTCAGTGAATTCTATTCCTTGGAGGCTGAGCAAGATTAGTTTGAGTTAAACATGGTCACTTAAGAGAATGAAGCTATAAGTTGCCAAACCTAATTAGTTCCTCGAACAAAACAGAGAAGGGTGGAAAAGGACGGAGAGAGTTAGAGAGAAACTTTCTTCTTGAGAGCTAGAAGAGAAAGTTAGAGAAAAGAAAAGGAAACGGGAATAAAATTAAATTGAACTCTAATTCATCATGTTGGACTTGAGAGTTTAACACTTAGGTGATGTAGAAAACCTTAAATCAGGTGCTTACGTCAAACAAATATCGTGAAGCTACAATTACTCGGTAAAATCTCTGATCTCTTTCTTGTAGGTTAAGCAAGATTAGTTTGTGTTAAATTTGGCCACTTAAGCTAAAAAAACGACAAGTTGCCCAAGCCAATTAGTTCCAAGAACAAAAGGGAGAAGTTGGAGACGGGCGGAGAGAGTTGGAGACAAACTTTCTCCTTGAGGTCTAGAAGAGAAAGTCAGAGAACGGAAAGGGAAATAGAATGAAATTTGAAGGGAGTTCAAGCTCAGCATTTTGGACTTGCGAATTGAACACTTAGGTGATTTAGAAAACATTAAATGAGTTGCTTAAGTTAAACTGCTATCGTCAAGCTACAATTACTTGTCCACCAAAAAAAAAAGGCTACAATTACTCAGTTAATTTTCTTTCTTGGAGGAAGAGCATGGTTAGTTTTAGTTGAACTTGGCCACTTAAGCTAATGAAGCTATTAGTTGCCTAACCTAATTAGTTCCTACAACAAAAGAGTGAATGGTGGAGGAGGACGGAGAGAGTTAGAGAGAAACTTTCTTTTTTGAGAGCTGGAAGAGAAAGTTAGAGAAAAGAAAAGGAAATAGTATTAAAATTAAAGCGAATTGAAATTCAGCATTTTGGACTTGAGAATTGAATACTTAGGTGTGATTTTGAAAACATTAAACGAGTTGCTTAAGTTAAACGAATATCGTTAAGCTACGATTACTCAGTAAATTCTCCTTCTTGGAGGCTAAGCAAGAATAGTTTGTCTTGAACTTGGCCGCTTAAGCTAATGCAACTGTTGGTTGCCTAAGGTAATTAGTTCCTAGAAGAAGAGGGAGAGGACTGGAGAAAGGACGGAGAGAGTTGGGGAGAAACTTTCTTCTTGGGAGCCAGAAGAGAAAGTTAGAGAAAAGAAAGGGAAACAGGATGAAAATTAAAGTGCGCTCCAATTCATCATTTTGGACTCGAGATATATACACTTAGGTGATTTAGAAGACATTAAGTCATTTGCTTAAGTAAAACTAATATCGTTAAACTACAATTACTCAGTAAATTCTCTTTCTTCGTGGATAGGCATGATTAATTTGAGTTAAACATGGCCACTTAAGCTAAAGAAACTAATAGCTGGATAAGCTAATTAATTCCTAGAACAAAAGAGAGAAGGATGGAGAAGGACGGAGAGAGCTGGAGAGAAACATTCTTATTCATAACTAGAAGAGAAAATTAGAGAGAAGAAAGGAAATAGAATGAAAATTAACCAATTGATCCTTTTGGACTTGAGAATCGAACACTTGGGCGATTTAGAAGGCCTTAAATGATGCGCTCAAGTCCAACTAATATCGTTGAGCTACAGTTACTCTGTAAAATCCCTTTCTTGGAGGCTAGGCGAGATCAGTTTGAGTTAAACTTAGCCACTTAAGCTAGTGAAAGTATTAGCCCTAGAACAAAAGAGAGAAGTTGGAGACGGACAGAGAGAGTTAGAGAGAAACTTTCTCCATGAGATGTAGAAGAGAAAGTTAGAGAAAAGAAACGGAAATAGGATGCAAATTAAAGCGAATTCAAATTCACCCTTTTGGACTTGATAATTGAACACTTGGGTGATTTAGAAAACATCAAATGAGTTGCCTACCTAAGTCAAACTGTTATCGTTAAGCTCCAATTTCTCTGTAGATTCTCTTTCTTGGAGGCCAAGGAAGATCAGTTCGAGTTAAACTCGGCCCCTTAAGCTAATGAAGCTGTTAGCTGCCTAACCTAATTAGTTCCTAGAACAAAAGAGAGAAGGGTGGGGAACGACGGAGCGAGTTGGAGAGGAACTTTCTTCTTGAGAGCTGGAAGAGAAAGTTAGAGAAAAGAAAAGGAAATAGGTTTAAAATCAAAGCGAATTCAAATTCATGCTTTTGGGCTTGAGAATTGAACACTTTGGTGATTTACAAAACATTAAATTAGTTCCTTTACTACATCGTCAAGCTACGATTACTCAGTGAATTCTATTCCTTGGAGGCTGAGCAAGATTAGTTTGAGTTAAACATGGTCACTTAAGAGAATGAAGCTATAAGTTGCCAAACCTAATTAGTTCCTCGAACAAAACAGAGAAGGGTGGAAAAGGACGGAGAGAGTTAGAGAGAAACTTTCTTCTTGAGAGCTAGAAGAGAAAGTTAGAGAAAAGAAAAGGAAACGGGAATAAAATTAAATTGAACTCTAATTCATCATGTTGGACTTGAGAGTTTAACACTTAGGTGATGTAGAAAACCTTAAATCAGGTGCTTACGTCAAACAAATATCGTGAAGCTACAATTACTCGGTAAAATCTCTGATCTCTTTCTTGTAGGTTAAGCAAGATTAGTTTGTGTTAAATTTGGCCACTTAAGCTAAAAAAACGACAAGTTGCCCAAGCCAATTAGTTCCAAGAACAAAAGGGAGAAGTTGGAGACGGGCGGAGAGAGTTGGAGACAAACTTTCTCCTTGAGGTCTAGAAGAGAAAGTCAGAGAACGGAAAGGGAAATAGAATGAAATTTGAAGGGAGTTCAAGCTCAGCATTTTGGACTTGCGAATTGAACACTTAGGTGATTTAGAAAACATTAAATGAGTTGCTTAAGTTAAACTGCTATCGTCAAGCTACAATTACTTGTCCACCAAAAAAAAAAGGCTACAATTACTCAGTTAATTTTCTTTCTTGGAGGAAGAGCATGGTTAGTTTTAGTTGAACTTGGCCACTTAAGCTAATGAAGCTATTAGTTGCCTAACCTAATTAGTTCCTACAACAAAAGAGTGAATGGTGGAGGAGGACGGAGAGAGTTAGAGAGAAACTTTCTTTTTTGAGAGCTGGAAGAGAAAGTTAGAGAAAAGAAAAGGAAATAGTATTAAAATTAAAGCGAATTGAAATTCAGCATTTTGGACTTGAGAATTGAATACTTAGGTGTGATTTTGAAAACATTAAACGAGTTGCTTAAGTTAAACGAATATCGTTAAGCTACGATTACTCAGTAAATTCTCCTTCTTGGAGGCTAAGCAAGAATAGTTTGTCTTGAACTTGGCCGCTTAAGCTAATGCAACTGTTGGTTGCCTAAGGTAATTAGTTCCTAGAAGAAGAGGGAGAGGACTGGAGAAAGGACGGAGAGAGTTGGGGAGAAACTTTCTTCTTGGGAGCCAGAAGAGAAAGTTAGAGAAAAGAAAGGGAAACAGGATGAAAATTAAAGTGCGCTCCAATTCATCATTTTGGACTCGAGATATATACACTTAGGTGATTTAGAAGACATTAAGTCATTTGCTTAAGTAAAACTAATATCGTTAAACTACAATTACTCAGTAAATTCTCTTTCTTCGTGGATAGGCATGATTAATTTGAGTTAAACATGGCCACTTAAGCTAAAGAAACTAATAGCTGGATAAGCTAATTAATTCCTAGAACAAAAGAGAGAAGGATGGAGAAGGACGGAGAGAGCTGGAGAGAAACATTCTTATTCATAACTAGAAGAGAAAATTAGAGAGAAGAAAGGAAATAGAATGAAAATTAACCAATTGATCCTTTTGGACTTGAGAATCGAACACTTGGGCGATTTAGAAGGCCTTAAATGATGCGCTCAAGTCCAACTAATATCGTTGAGCTACAGTTACTCTGTAAAATCCCTTTCTTGGAGGCTAGGCGAGATCAGTTTGAGTTAAACTTAGCCACTTAAGCTAGTGAAAGTATTAACCCTAGAACAAAAGAGAGAAGTTGGAGACGGACAGAGAGAGTTAGAGAGAAACTTTCTCCATGAGATGTAGAAGAGAAAGTTAGAGAAAAGAAACGGAAATAGGATGCAAATTAAAGCGAATTCAAATTCACCCTTTTGGACTTGATAATTGAACACTTGGGTGATTTAGAAAACATCAAATGAGTTGCCTACCTAAGTCAAACTGTTATCGTTAAGCTCCAATTTCTCTGTAGATTCTCTTTCTTGGAGGCCAAGGAAGATCAGTTCGAGTTAAACTCGGCCCCTTAAGCTAATGAAGCTGTTAGCTGCCTAACCTAATTAGTTCCTAGAACAAAAGAGAGAAGGGTGGGGAACGACGGAGCGAGTTGGAGAGGAACTTTCTTCTTGAGAGCTGGAAGAGAAAGTTAGAGAAAAGAAAAGGAAATAGGTTTAAAATCAAAGCGAATTCAAATTCATGCTTTTGGGCTTGAGAATTGAACACTTTGGTGATTTACAAAACATTAAATTAGTTCCTTTACTACATCGTCAAGCTACGATTACTCAGTGAATTCTATTCCTTGGAGGCTGAGCAAGATTAGTTTGAGTTAAACATGGTCACTTAAGAGAATGAAGCTATAAGTTGCCAAACCTAATTAGTTCCTCGAACAAAACAGAGAAGGGTGGAAAAGGACGGAGAGAGTTAGAGAGAAACTTTCTTCTTGAGAGCTAGAAGAGAAAGTTAGAGAAAAGAAAAGGAAACGGGAATAAAATTAAATTGAACTCTAATTCATCATGTTGGACTTGAGAGTTTAACACTTAGGTGATGTAGAAAACCTTAAATCAGGTGCTTACGTCAAACAAATATCGTGAAGCTACAATTACTCGGTAAAATCTCTAATCTCTTTCTTGTAGGTTAAGCAAGATTAGTTTGTGTTAAATTTGGCCACTTAAGCTAAAAAAACGACAAGTTGCCCAAGCCAATTAGTTCCAAGAACAAAAGGGAGAAGTTGGAGACGGGCGGAGAGAGTTGGAGACAAACTTTCTCCTTGAGGTCTAGAAGAGAAAGTCAGAGAACGGAAAGGGAAATAGAATGAAATTTGAAGGGAGTTCAAGCTCAGCATTTTGGACTTGCGAATTGAACACTTAGGTGATTTAGAAAACATTAAATGAGTTGCTTAAGTTAAACTGCTATCGTCAAGCTACAATTACTTGTCCACCAAAAAAAAAAGGCTACAATTACTCAGTTAATTTTCTTTCTTGGAGGAAGAGCATGGTTAGTTTTAGTTGAACTTGGCCACTTAAGCTAATGAAGCTATTAGTTGCCTAACCTAATTAGTTCCTACAACAAAAGAGTGAATGGTGGAGGAGGACGGAGAGAGTTAGAGAGAAACTTTCTTTTTTGAGAGCTGGAAGAGAAAGTTAGAGAAAAGAAAAGGAAATAGTATTAAAATTAAAGCGAATTGAAATTCAGCATTTTGGACTTGAGAATTGAATACTTAGGTGTGATTTTGAAAACATTAAACGAGTTGCTTAAGTTAAACGAATATCGTTAAGCTACGATTACTCAGTAAATTCTCCTTCTTGGAGGCTAAGCAAGAATAGTTTGTCTTGAACTTGGCCGCTTAAGCTAATGCAACTGTTGGTTGCCTAAGGTAATTAGTTCCTAGAAGAAGAGGGAGAGGACTGGAGAAAGGACGGAGAGAGTTGGGGAGAAACTTTCTTCTTGGGAGCCAGAAGAGAAAGTTAGAGAAAAGAAAGGGAAACAGGATGAAAATTAAAGTGCGCTCCAATTCATCATTTTGGACTCGAGATATATACACTTAGGTGATTTAGAAGACATTAAGTCATTTGCTTAAGTAAAACTAATATCGTTAAACTACAATTACTCAGTAAATTCTCTTTCTTCGTGGATAGGCATGATTAATTTGAGTTAAACATGGCCACTTAAGCTAAAGAAACTAATAGCTGGATAAGCTAATTAATTCCTAGAACAAAAGAGAGAAGGATGGAGAAGGACGGAGAGAGCTGGAGAGAAACATTCTTATTCATAACTAGAAGAGAAAATTAGAGAGAAGAAAGGAAATAGAATGAAAATTAACCAATTGATCCTTTTGGACTTGAGAATCGAACACTTGGGCGATTTAGAAGGCCTTAAATGATGCGCTCAAGTCCAACTAATATCGTTGAGCTACAGTTACTCTGTAAAATCCCTTTCTTGGAGGCTAGGCGAGATCAGTTTGAGTTAAACTTAGCCACTTAAGCTAGTGAAAGTATTAGCCCTAGAACAAAAGAGAGAAGTTGGAGACGGACAGAGAGAGTTAGAGAGAAACTTTCTCCATGAGATGTAGAAGAGAAAGTTAGAGAAAAGAAACGGAAATAGGATGCAAATTAAAGCGAATTCAAATTCACCCTTTTGGACTTGATAATTGAACACTTGGGTGATTTAGAAAACATCAAATGAGTTGCCTACCTAAGTCAAACTGTTATCGTTAAGCTCCAATTTCTCTGTAGATTCTCTTTCTTGGAGGCCAAGGAAGATCAGTTCGAGTTAAACTCGGCCCCTTAAGCTAATGAAGCTGTTAGCTGCCTAACCTAATTAGTTCCTAGAACAAAAGAGAGAAGGGTGGGGAACGACGGAGCGAGTTGGAGAGGAACTTTCTTCTTGAGAGCTGGAAGAGAAAGTTAGAGAAAAGAAAAGGAAATAGGTTTAAAATCAAAGCGAATTCAAATTCATGCTTTTGGGCTTGAGAATTGAACACTTTGGTGATTTACAAAACATTAAATTAGTTCCTTTACTACATCGTCAAGCTACGATTACTCAGTGAATTCTATTCCTTGGAGGCTGAGCAAGATTAGTTTGAGTTAAACATGGTCACTTAAGAGAATGAAGCTATAAGTTGCCAAACCTAATTAGTTCCTCGAACAAAACAGAGAAGGGTGGAAAAGGACGGAGAGAGTTAGAGAGAAACTTTCTTCTTGAGAGCTAGAAGAGAAAGTTAGAGAAAAGAAAAGGAAACGGGAATAAAATTAAATTGAACTCTAATTCATCATGTTGGACTTGAGAGTTTAACACTTAGGTGATGTAGAAAACCTTAAATCAGGTGCTTACGTCAAACAAATATCGTGAAGCTACAATTACTCGGTAAAATCTCTAATCTCTTTCTTGTAGGTTAAGCAAGATTAGTTTGTGTTAAATTTGGCCACTTAAGCTAAAAAAACGACAAGTTGCCCAAGCCAATTAGTTCCAAGAACAAAAGGGAGAAGTTGGAGACGGGCGGAGAGAGTTGGAGACAAACTTTCTCCTTGAGGTCTAGAAGAGAAAGTCAGAGAACGGAAAGGGAAATAGAATGAAATTTGAAGGGAGTTCAAGCTCAGCATTTTGGACTTGCGAATTGAACACTTAGGTGATTTAGAAAACATTAAATGAGTTGCTTAAGTTAAACTGCTATCGTCAAGCTACAATTACTTGTCCACCAAAAAAAAAAGGCTACAATTACTCAGTTAATTTTCTTTCTTGGAGGAAGAGCATGGTTAGTTTTAGTTGAACTTGGCCACTTAAGCTAATGAAGCTATTAGTTGCCTAACCTAATTAGTTCCTACAACAAAAGAGTGAATGGTGGAGGAGGACGGAGAGAGTTAGAGAGAAACTTTCTTTTTTGAGAGCTGGAAGAGAAAGTTAGAGAAAAGAAAAGGAAATAGTATTAAAATTAAAGCGAATTGAAATTCAGCATTTTGGACTTGAGAATTGAATACTTAGGTGTGATTTTGAAAACATTAAACGAGTTGCTTAAGTTAAACGAATATCGTTAAGCTACGATTACTCAGTAAATTCTCCTTCTTGGAGGCTAAGCAAGAATAGTTTGTCTTGAACTTGGCCGCTTAAGCTAATGCAACTGTTGGTTGCCTAAGGTAATTAGTTCCTAGAAGAAGAGGGAGAGGACTGGAGAAAGGACGGAGAGAGTTGGGGAGAAACTTTCTTCTTGGGAGCCAGAAGAGAAAGTTAGAGAAAAGAAAGGGAAACAGGATGAAAATTAAAGTGCGCTCCAATTCATCATTTTGGACTCGAGATATATACACTTAGGTGATTTAGAAGACATTAAGTCATTTGCTTAAGTAAAACTAATATCGTTAAACTACAATTACTCAGTAAATTCTCTTTCTTCGTGGATAGGCATGATTAATTTGAGTTAAACATGGCCACTTAAGCTAAAGAAACTAATAGCTGGATAAGCTAATTAATTCCTAGAACAAAAGAGAGAAGGATGGAGAAGGACGGAGAGAGCTGGAGAGAAACATTCTTATTCATAACTAGAAGAGAAAATTAGAGAGAAGAAAGGAAATAGAATGAAAATTAACCAATTGATCCTTTTGGACTTGAGAATCGAACACTTGGGCGATTTAGAAGGCCTTAAATGATGCGCTCAAGTCCAACTAATATCGTTGAGCTACAGTTACTCTGTAAAATCCCTTTCTTGGAGGCTAGGCGAGATCAGTTTGAGTTAAACTTAGCCACTTAAGCTAGTGAAAGTATTAGCCCTAGAACAAAAGAGAGAAGTTGGAGACGGACAGAGAGAGTTAGAGAGAAACTTTCTCCATGAGATGTAGAAGAGAAAGTTAGAGAAAAGAAACGGAAATAGGATGCAAATTAAAGCGAATTCAAATTCACCCTTTTGGACTTGATAATTGAACACTTGGGTGATTTAGAAAACATCAAATGAGTTGCCTACCTAAGTCAAACTGTTATCGTTAAGCTCCAATTTCTCTGTAGATTCTCTTTCTTGGAGGCCAAGGAAGATCAGTTCGAGTTAAACTCGGCCCCTTAAGCTAATGAAGCTGTTAGCTGCCTAACCTAATTAGTTCCTAGAACAAAAGAGAGAAGGGTGGGGAACGACGGAGCGAGTTGGAGAGGAACTTTCTTCTTGAGAGCTGGAAGAGAAAGTTAGAGAAAAGAAAAGGAAATAGGTTTAAAATCAAAGCGAATTCAAATTCATGCTTTTGGGCTTGAGAATTGAACACTTTGGTGATTTACAAAACATTAAATTAGTTCCTTTACTACATCGTCAAGCTACGATTACTCAGTGAATTCTATTCCTTGGAGGCTGAGCAAGATTAGTTTGAGTTAAACATGGTCACTTAAGAGAATGAAGCTATAAGTTGCCAAACCTAATTAGTTCCTCGAACAAAACAGAGAAGGGTGGAAAAGGACGGAGAGAGTTAGAGAGAAACTTTCTTCTTGAGAGCTAGAAGAGAAAGTTAGAGAAAAGAAAAGGAAACGGGAATAAAATTAAATTGAACTCTAATTCATCATGTTGGACTTGAGAGTTTAACACTTAGGTGATGTAGAAAACCTTAAATCAGGTGCTTACGTCAAACAAATATCGTGAAGCTACAATTACTCGGTAAAATCTCTGATCTCTTTCTTGTAGGTTAAGCAAGATTAGTTTGTGTTAAATTTGGCCACTTAAGCTAAAAAAACGACAAGTTGCCCAAGCCAATTAGTTCCAAGAACAAAAGGGAGAAGTTGGAGACGGGCGGAGAGAGTTGGAGACAAACTTTCTCCTTGAGGTCTAGAAGAGAAAGTCAGAGAACGGAAAGGGAAATAGAATGAAATTTGAAGGGAGTTCAAGCTCAGCATTTTGGACTTGCGAATTGAACACTTAGGTGATTTAGAAAACATTAAATGAGTTGCTTAAGTTAAACTGCTATCGTCAAGCTACAATTACTTGTCCACCAAAAAAAAAAGGCTACAATTACTCAGTTAATTTTCTTTCTTGGAGGAAGAGCATGGTTAGTTTTAGTTGAACTTGGCCACTTAAGCTAATGAAGCTATTAGTTGCCTAACCTAATTAGTTCCTACAACAAAAGAGTGAATGGTGGAGGAGGACGGAGAGAGTTAGAGAGAAACTTTCTTTTTTGAGAGCTGGAAGAGAAAGTTAGAGAAAAGAAAAGGAAATAGTATTAAAATTAAAGCGAATTGAAATTCAGCATTTTGGACTTGAGAATTGAATACTTAGGTGTGATTTTGAAAACATTAAACGAGTTGCTTAAGTTAAACGAATATCGTTAAGCTACGATTACTCAGTAAATTCTCCTTCTTGGAGGCTAAGCAAGAATAGTTTGTCTTGAACTTGGCCGCTTAAGCTAATGCAACTGTTGGTTGCCTAAGGTAATTAGTTCCTAGAAGAAGAGGGAGAGGACTGGAGAAAGGACGGAGAGAGTTGGGGAGAAACTTTCTTCTTGGGAGCCAGAAGAGAAAGTTAGAGAAAAGAAAGGGAAACAGGATGAAAATTAAAGTGCGCTCCAATTCATCATTTTGGACTCGAGATATATACACTTAGGTGATTTAGAAGACATTAAGTCATTTGCTTAAGTAAAACTAATATCGTTAAACTACAATTACTCAGTAAATTCTCTTTCTTCGTGGATAGGCATGATTAATTTGAGTTAAACATGGCCACTTAAGCTAAAGAAACTAATAGCTGGATAAGCTAATTAATTCCTAGAACAAAAGAGAGAAGGATGGAGAAGGACGGAGAGAGCTGGAGAGAAACATTCTTATTCATAACTAGAAGAGAAAATTAGAGAGAAGAAAGGAAATAGAATGAAAATTAACCAATTGATCCTTTTGGACTTGAGAATCGAACACTTGGGCGATTTAGAAGGCCTTAAATGATGCGCTCAAGTCCAACTAATATCGTTGAGCTACAGTTACTCTGTAAAATCCCTTTCTTGGAGGCTAGGCGAGATCAGTTTGAGTTAAACTTAGCCACTTAAGCTAGTGAAAGTATTAGCCCTAGAACAAAAGAGAGAAGTTGGAGACGGACAGAGAGAGTTAGAGAGAAACTTTCTCCATGAGATGTAGAAGAGAAAGTTAGAGAAAAGAAACGGAAATAGGATGCAAATTAAAGCGAATTCAAATTCACCCTTTTGGACTTGATAATTGAACACTTGGGTGATTTAGAAAACATCAAATGAGTTGCCTACCTAAGTCAAACTGTTATCGTTAAGCTCCAATTTCTCTGTAGATTCTCTTTCTTGGAGGCCAAGGAAGATCAGTTCGAGTTAAACTCGGCCCCTTAAGCTAATGAAGCTGTTAGCTGCCTAACCTAATTAGTTCCTAGAACAAAAGAGAGAAGGGTGGGGAACGACGGAGCGAGTTGGAGAGGAACTTTCTTCTTGAGAGCTGGAAGAGAAAGTTAGAGAAAAGAAAAGGAAATAGGTTTAAAATCAAAGCGAATTCAAATTCATGCTTTTGGGCTTGAGAATTGAACACTTTGGTGATTTACAAAACATTAAATTAGTTCCTTTACTACATCGTCAAGCTACGATTACTCAGTGAATTCTATTCCTTGGAGGCTGAGCAAGATTAGTTTGAGTTAAACATGGTCACTTAAGAGAATGAAGCTATAAGTTGCCAAACCTAATTAGTTCCTCGAACAAAACAGAGAAGGGTGGAAAAGGACGGAGAGAGTTAGAGAGAAACTTTCTTCTTGAGAGCTAGAAGAGAAAGTTAGAGAAAAGAAAAGGAAACGGGAATAAAATTAAATTGAACTCTAATTCATCATGTTGGACTTGAGAGTTTAACACTTAGGTGATGTAGAAAACCTTAAATCAGGTGCTTACGTCAAACAAATATCGTGAAGCTACAATTACTCGGTAAAATCTCTGATCTCTTTCTTGTAGGTTAAGCAAGATTAGTTTGTGTTAAATTTGGCCACTTAAGCTAAAAAAACGACAAGTTGCCCAAGCCAATTAGTTCCAAGAACAAAAGGGAGAAGTTGGAGACGGGCGGAGAGAGTTGGAGACAAACTTTCTCCTTGAGGTCTAGAAGAGAAAGTCAGAGAACGGAAAGGGAAATAGAATGAAATTTGAAGGGAGTTCAAGCTCAGCATTTTGGACTTGCGAATTGAACACTTAGGTGATTTAGAAAACATTAAATGAGTTGCTTAAGTTAAACTGCTATCGTCAAGCTACAATTACTTGTCCACCAAAAAAAAAAGGCTACAATTACTCAGTTAATTTTCTTTCTTGGAGGAAGAGCATGGTTAGTTTTAGTTGAACTTGGCCACTTAAGCTAATGAAGCTATTAGTTGCCTAACCTAATTAGTTCCTACAACAAAAGAGTGAATGGTGGAGGAGGACGGAGAGAGTTAGAGAGAAACTTTCTTTTTTGAGAGCTGGAAGAGAAAGTTAGAGAAAAGAAAAGGAAATAGTATTAAAATTAAAGCGAATTGAAATTCAGCATTTTGGACTTGAGAATTGAATACTTAGGTGTGATTTTGAAAACATTAAACGAGTTGCTTAAGTTAAACGAATATCGTTAAGCTACGATTACTCAGTAAATTCTCCTTCTTGGAGGCTAAGCAAGAATAGTTTGTCTTGAACTTGGCCGCTTAAGCTAATGCAACTGTTGGTTGCCTAAGGTAATTAGTTCCTAGAAGAAGAGGGAGAGGACTGGAGAAAGGACGGAGAGAGTTGGGGAGAAACTTTCTTCTTGGGAGCCAGAAGAGAAAGTTAGAGAAAAGAAAGGGAAACAGGATGAAAATTAAAGTGCGCTCCAATTCATCATTTTGGACTCGAGATATATACACTTAGGTGATTTAGAAGACATTAAGTCATTTGCTTAAGTAAAACTAATATCGTTAAACTACAATTACTCAGTAAATTCTCTTTCTTCGTGGATAGGCATGATTAATTTGAGTTAAACATGGCCACTTAAGCTAAAGAAACTAATAGCTGGATAAGCTAATTAATTCCTAGAACAAAAGAGAGAAGGATGGAGAAGGACGGAGAGAGCTGGAGAGAAACATTCTTATTCATAACTAGAAGAGAAAATTAGAGAGAAGAAAGGAAATAGAATGAAAATTAACCAATTGATCCTTTTGGACTTGAGAATCGAACACTTGGGCGATTTAGAAGGCCTTAAATGATGCGCTCAAGTCCAACTAATATCGTTGAGCTACAGTTACTCTGTAAAATCCCTTTCTTGGAGGCTAGGCGAGATCAGTTTGAGTTAAACTTAGCCACTTAAGCTAGTGAAAGTATTAGCCCTAGAACAAAAGAGAGAAGTTGGAGACGGACAGAGAGAGTTAGAGAGAAACTTTCTCCATGAGATGTAGAAGAGAAAGTTAGAGAAAAGAAACGGAAATAGGATGCAAATTAAAGCGAATTCAAATTCACCCTTTTGGACTTGATAATTGAACACTTGGGTGATTTAGAAAACATCAAATGAGTTGCCTACCTAAGTCAAACTGTTATCGTTAAGCTCCAATTTCTCTGTAGATTCTCTTTCTTGGAGGCCAAGGAAGATCAGTTCGAGTTAAACTCGGCCCCTTAAGCTAATGAAGCTGTTAGCTGCCTAACCTAATTAGTTCCTAGAACAAAAGAGAGAAGGGTGGGGAACGACGGAGCGAGTTGGAGAGGAACTTTCTTCTTGAGAGCTGGAAGAGAAAGTTAGAGAAAAGAAAAGGAAATAGGTTTAAAATCAAAGCGAATTCAAATTCATGCTTTTGGGCTTGAGAATTGAACACTTTGGTGATTTACAAAACATTAAATTAGTTCCTTTACTACATCGTCAAGCTACGATTACTCAGTGAATTCTATTCCTTGGAGGCTGAGCAAGATTAGTTTGAGTTAAACATGGTCACTTAAGAGAATGAAGCTATAAGTTGCCAAACCTAATTAGTTCCTCGAACAAAACAGAGAAGGGTGGAAAAGGACGGAGAGAGTTAGAGAGAAACTTTCTTCTTGAGAGCTAGAAGAGAAAGTTAGAGAAAAGAAAAGGAAACGGGAATAAAATTAAATTGAACTCTAATTCATCATGTTGGACTTGAGAGTTTAACACTTAGGTGATGTAGAAAACCTTAAATCAGGTGCTTACGTCAAACAAATATCGTGAAGCTACAATTACTCGGTAAAATCTCTGATCTCTTTCTTGTAGGTTAAGCAAGATTAGTTTGTGTTAAATTTGGCCACTTAAGCTAAAAAAACGACAAGTTGCCCAAGCCAATTAGTTCCAAGAACAAAAGGGAGAAGTTGGAGACGGGCGGAGAGAGTTGGAGACAAACTTTCTCCTTGAGGTCTAGAAGAGAAAGTCAGAGAACGGAAAGGGAAATAGAATGAAATTTGAAGGGAGTTCAAGCTCAGCATTTTGGACTTGCGAATTGAACACTTAGGTGATTTAGAAAACATTAAATGAGTTGCTTAAGTTAAACTGCTATCGTCAAGCTACAATTACTTGTCCACCAAAAAAAAAAGGCTACAATTACTCAGTTAATTTTCTTTCTTGGAGGAAGAGCATGGTTAGTTTTAGTTGAACTTGGCCACTTAAGCTAATGAAGCTATTAGTTGCCTAACCTAATTAGTTCCTACAACAAAAGAGTGAATGGTGGAGGAGGACGGAGAGAGTTAGAGAGAAACTTTCTTTTTTGAGAGCTGGAAGAGAAAGTTAGAGAAAAGAAAAGGAAATAGTATTAAAATTAAAGCGAATTGAAATTCAGCATTTTGGACTTGAGAATTGAATACTTAGGTGTGATTTTGAAAACATTAAACGAGTTGCTTAAGTTAAACGAATATCGTTAAGCTACGATTACTCAGTAAATTCTCCTTCTTGGAGGCTAAGCAAGAATAGTTTGTCTTGAACTTGGCCGCTTAAGCTAATGCAACTGTTGGTTGCCTAAGGTAATTAGTTCCTAGAAGAAGAGGGAGAGGACTGGAGAAAGGACGGAGAGAGTTGGGGAGAAACTTTCTTCTTGGGAGCCAGAAGAGAAAGTTAGAGAAAAGAAAGGGAAACAGGATGAAAATTAAAGTGCGCTCCAATTCATCATTTTGGACTCGAGATATATACACTTAGGTGATTTAGAAGACATTAAGTCATTTGCTTAAGTAAAACTAATATCGTTAAACTACAATTACTCAGTAAATTCTCTTTCTTCGTGGATAGGCATGATTAATTTGAGTTAAACATGGCCACTTAAGCTAAAGAAACTAATAGCTGGATAAGCTAATTAATTCCTAGAACAAAAGAGAGAAGGATGGAGAAGGACGGAGAGAGCTGGAGAGAAACATTCTTATTCATAACTAGAAGAGAAAATTAGAGAGAAGAAAGGAAATAGAATGAAAATTAACCAATTGATCCTTTTGGACTTGAGAATCGAACACTTGGGCGATTTAGAAGGCCTTAAATGATGCGCTCAAGTCCAACTAATATCGTTGAGCTACAGTTACTCTGTAAAATCCCTTTCTTGGAGGCTAGGCGAGATCAGTTTGAGTTAAACTTAGCCACTTAAGCTAGTGAAAGTATTAGCCCTAGAACAAAAGAGAGAAGTTGGAGACGGACAGAGAGAGTTAGAGAGAAACTTTCTCCATGAGATGTAGAAGAGAAAGTTAGAGAAAAGAAACGGAAATAGGATGCAAATTAAAGCGAATTCAAATTCACCCTTTTGGACTTGATAATTGAACACTTGGGTGATTTAGAAAACATCAAATGAGTTGCCTACCTAAGTCAAACTGTTATCGTTAAGCTCCAATTTCTCTGTAGATTCTCTTTCTTGGAGGCCAAGGAAGATCAGTTCGAGTTAAACTCGGCCCCTTAAGCTAATGAAGCTGTTAGCTGCCTAACCTAATTAGTTCCTAGAACAAAAGAGAGAAGGGTGGGGAACGACGGAGCGAGTTGGAGAGGAACTTTCTTCTTGAGAGCTGGAAGAGAAAGTTAGAGAAAAGAAAAGGAAATAGGTTTAAAATCAAAGCGAATTCAAATTCATGCTTTTGGGCTTGAGAATTGAACACTTTGGTGATTTACAAAACATTAAATTAGTTCCTTTACTACATCGTCAAGCTACGATTACTCAGTGAATTCTATTCCTTGGAGGCTGAGCAAGATTAGTTTGAGTTAAACATGGTCACTTAAGAGAATGAAGCTATAAGTTGCCAAACCTAATTAGTTCCTCGAACAAAACAGAGAAGGGTGGAAAAGGACGGAGAGAGTTAGAGAGAAACTTTCTTCTTGAGAGCTAGAAGAGAAAGTTAGAGAAAAGAAAAGGAAACGGGAATAAAATTAAATTGAACTCTAATTCATCATGTTGGACTTGAGAGTTTAACACTTAGGTGATGTAGAAAACCTTAAATCAGGTGCTTACGTCAAACAAATATCGTGAAGCTACAATTACTCGGTAAAATCTCTGATCTCTTTCTTGTAGGTTAAGCAAGATTAGTTTGTGTTAAATTTGGCCACTTAAGCTAAAAAAACGACAAGTTGCCCAAGCCAATTAGTTCCAAGAACAAAAGGGAGAAGTTGGAGACGGGCGGAGAGAGTTGGAGACAAACTTTCTCCTTGAGGTCTAGAAGAGAAAGTCAGAGAACGGAAAGGGAAATAGAATGAAATTTGAAGGGAGTTCAAGCTCAGCATTTTGGACTTGCGAATTGAACACTTAGGTGATTTAGAAAACATTAAATGAGTTGCTTAAGTTAAACTGCTATCGTCAAGCTACAATTACTTGTCCACCAAAAAAAAAAGGCTACAATTACTCAGTTAATTTTCTTTCTTGGAGGAAGAGCATGGTTAGTTTTAGTTGAACTTGGCCACTTAAGCTAATGAAGCTATTAGTTGCCTAACCTAATTAGTTCCTACAACAAAAGAGTGAATGGTGGAGGAGGACGGAGAGAGTTAGAGAGAAACTTTCTTTTTTGAGAGCTGGAAGAGAAAGTTAGAGAAAAGAAAAGGAAATAGTATTAAAATTAAAGCGAATTGAAATTCAGCATTTTGGACTTGAGAATTGAATACTTAGGTGTGATTTTGAAAACATTAAACGAGTTGCTTAAGTTAAACGAATATCGTTAAGCTACGATTACTCAGTAAATTCTCCTTCTTGGAGGCTAAGCAAGAATAGTTTGTCTTGAACTTGGCCGCTTAAGCTAATGCAACTGTTGGTTGCCTAAGGTAATTAGTTCCTAGAAGAAGAGGGAGAGGACTGGAGAAAGGACGGAGAGAGTTGGGGAGAAACTTTCTTCTTGGGAGCCAGAAGAGAAAGTTAGAGAAAAGAAAGGGAAACAGGATGAAAATTAAAGTGCGCTCCAATTCATCATTTTGGACTCGAGATATATACACTTAGGTGATTTAGAAGACATTAAGTCATTTGCTTAAGTAAAACTAATATCGTTAAACTACAATTACTCAGTAAATTCTCTTTCTTCGTGGATAGGCATGATTAATTTGAGTTAAACATGGCCACTTAAGCTAAAGAAACTAATAGCTGGATAAGCTAATTAATTCCTAGAACAAAAGAGAGAAGGATGGAGAAGGACGGAGAGAGCTGGAGAGAAACATTCTTATTCATAACTAGAAGAGAAAATTAGAGAGAAGAAAGGAAATAGAATGAAAATTAACCAATTGATCCTTTTGGACTTGAGAATCGAACACTTGGGCGATTTAGAAGGCCTTAAATGATGCGCTCAAGTCCAACTAATATCGTTGAGCTACAGTTACTCTGTAAAATCCCTTTCTTGGAGGCTAGGCGAGATCAGTTTGAGTTAAACTTAGCCACTTAAGCTAGTGAAAGTATTAGCCCTAGAACAAAAGAGAGAAGTTGGAGACGGACAGAGAGAGTTAGAGAGAAACTTTCTCCATGAGATGTAGAAGAGAAAGTTAGAGAAAAGAAACGGAAATAGGATGCAAATTAAAGCGAATTCAAATTCACCCTTTTGGACTTGATAATTGAACACTTGGGTGATTTAGAAAACATCAAATGAGTTGCCTACCTAAGTCAAACTGTTATCGTTAAGCTCCAATTTCTCTGTAGATTCTCTTTCTTGGAGGCCAAGGAAGATCAGTTCGAGTTAAACTCGGCCCCTTAAGCTAATGAAGCTGTTAGCTGCCTAACCTAATTAGTTCCTAGAACAAAAGAGAGAAGGGTGGGGAACGACGGAGCGAGTTGGAGAGGAACTTTCTTCTTGAGAGCTGGAAGAGAAAGTTAGAGAAAAGAAAAGGAAATAGGTTTAAAATCAAAGCGAATTCAAATTCATGCTTTTGGGCTTGAGAATTGAACACTTTGGTGATTTACAAAACATTAAATTAGTTCCTTTACTACATCGTCAAGCTACGATTACTCAGTGAATTCTATTCCTTGGAGGCTGAGCAAGATTAGTTTGAGTTAAACATGGTCACTTAAGAGAATGAAGCTATAAGTTGCCAAACCTAATTAGTTCCTCGAACAAAACAGAGAAGGGTGGAAAAGGACGGAGAGAGTTAGAGAGAAACTTTCTTCTTGAGAGCTAGAAGAGAAAGTTAGAGAAAAGAAAAGGAAACGGGAATAAAATTAAATTGAACTCTAATTCATCATGTTGGACTTGAGAGTTTAACACTTAGGTGATGTAGAAAACCTTAAATCAGGTGCTTACGTCAAACAAATATCGTGAAGCTACAATTACTCGGTAAAATCTCTGATCTCTTTCTTGTAGGTTAAGCAAGATTAGTTTGTGTTAAATTTGGCCACTTAAGCTAAAAAAACGACAAGTTGCCCAAGCCAATTAGTTCCAAGAACAAAAGGGAGAAGTTGGAGACGGGCGGAGAGAGTTGGAGACAAACTTTCTCCTTGAGGTCTAGAAGAGAAAGTCAGAGAACGGAAAGGGAAATAGAATGAAATTTGAAGGGAGTTCAAGCTCAGCATTTTGGACTTGCGAATTGAACACTTAGGTGATTTAGAAAACATTAAATGAGTTGCTTAAGTTAAACTGCTATCGTCAAGCTACAATTACTTGTCCACCAAAAAAAAAAGGCTACAATTACTCAGTTAATTTTCTTTCTTGGAGGAAGAGCATGGTTAGTTTTAGTTGAACTTGGCCACTTAAGCTAATGAAGCTATTAGTTGCCTAACCTAATTAGTTCCTACAACAAAAGAGTGAATGGTGGAGGAGGACGGAGAGAGTTAGAGAGAAACTTTCTTTTTTGAGAGCTGGAAGAGAAAGTTAGAGAAAAGAAAAGGAAATAGTATTAAAATTAAAGCGAATTGAAATTCAGCATTTTGGACTTGAGAATTGAATACTTAGGTGTGATTTTGAAAACATTAAACGAGTTGCTTAAGTTAAACGAATATCGTTAAGCTACGATTACTCAGTAAATTCTCCTTCTTGGAGGCTAAGCAAGAATAGTTTGTCTTGAACTTGGCCGCTTAAGCTAATGCAACTGTTGGTTGCCTAAGGTAATTAGTTCCTAGAAGAAGAGGGAGAGGACTGGAGAAAGGACGGAGAGAGTTGGGGAGAAACTTTCTTCTTGGGAGCCAGAAGAGAAAGTTAGAGAAAAGAAAGGGAAACAGGATGAAAATTAAAGTGCGCTCCAATTCATCATTTTGGACTCGAGATACATACACTTAGGTGATTTAGAAGACATTAAGTCATTTGCTTAAGTAAAACTAATATCGTTAAACTACAATTACTCAGTAAATTCTCTTTCTTCGTGGATAGGCATGATTAATTTGAGTTAAACATGGCCACTTAAGCTAAAGAAACTAATAGCTGGATAAGCTAATTAATTCCTAGAACAAAAGAGAGAAGGATGGAGAAGGACGGAGAGAGCTGGAGAGAAACATTCTTGTTCATAACTAGAAGAGAAAATTAGAGAGAAGAAAGGAAATAGAATGAAAATTAACCAATTGATCCTTTTGGACTTGAGAATCGAACACTTGGGCGATTTAGAAGGCCTTAAATGATGCGCTCAAGTCCAACTAATATCGTTGAGCTACAGTTACTCTGTAAAATCCCTTTCTTGGAGGCTAGGCGAGATCAGTTTGAGTTAAACTTAGCCACTTAAGCTAGTGAAAGTATTAGCCCTAGAACAAAAGAGAGAAGTTGGAGACGGACAGAGAGAGTTAGAGAGAAACTTTCTCCATGAGATGTAGAAGAGAAAGTTAGAGAAAAGAAACGGAAATAGGATGCAAATTAAAGCGAATTCAAATTCACCCTTTTGGACTTGATAATTGAACACTTGGGTGATTTAGAAAACATCAAATGAGTTGCCTACCTAAGTCAAACTGTTATCGTTAAGCTCCAATTTCTCTGTAGATTCTCTTTCTTGGAGGCCAAGGAAGATCAGTTCGAGTTAAACTCGGCCCCTTAAGCTAATGAAGCTGTTAGCTGCCTAACCTAATTAGTTCCTAGAACAAAAGAGAGAAGGGTGGGGAACGACGGAGCGAGTTGGAGAGGAACTTTCTTCTTGAGAGCTGGAAGAGAAAGTTAGAGAAAAGAAAAGGAAATAGGTTTAAAATCAAAGCGAATTCAAATTCATGCTTTTGGGCTTGAGAATTGAACACTTTGGTGATTTACAAAACATTAAATTAGTTCCTTTACTACATCGTCAAGCTACGATTACTCAGTGAATTCTATTCCTTGGAGGCTGAGCAAGATTAGTTTGAGTTAAACATGGTCACTTAAGAGAATGAAGCTATAAGTTGCCAAACCTAATTAGTTCCTCGAACAAAACAGAGAAGGGTGGAAAAGGACGGAGAGAGTTAGAGAGAAACTTTCTTCTTGAGAGCTAGAAGAGAAAGTTAGAGAAAAGAAAAGGAAACGGGAATAAAATTAAATTGAACTCTAATTCATCATGTTGGACTTGAGAGTTTAACACTTAGGTGATGTAGAAAACCTTAAATCAGGTGCTTACGTCAAACAAATATCGTGAAGCTACAATTACTCGGTAAAATCTCTGATCTCTTTCTTGTAGGTTAAGCAAGATTAGTTTGTGTTAAATTTGGCCACTTAAGCTAAAAAAACGACAAGTTGCCCAAGCCAATTAGTTCCAAGAACAAAAGGGAGAAGTTGGAGACGGGCGGAGAGAGTTGGAGACAAACTTTCTCCTTGAGGTCTAGAAGAGAAAGTCAGAGAACGGAAAGGGAAATAGAATGAAATTTGAAGGGAGTTCAAGCTCAGCATTTTGGACTTGCGAATTGAACACTTAGGTGATTTAGAAAACATTAAATGAGTTGCTTAAGTTAAACTGCTATCGTCAAGCTACAATTACTTGTCCACCAAAAAAAAAAGGCTACAATTACTCAGTTAATTTTCTTTCTTGGAGGAAGAGCATGGTTAGTTTTAGTTGAACTTGGCCACTTAAGCTAATGAAGCTATTAGTTGCCTAACCTAATTAGTTCCTACAACAAAAGAGTGAATGGTGGAGGAGGACGGAGAGAGTTAGAGAGAAACTTTCTTTTTTGAGAGCTGGAAGAGAAAGTTAGAGAAAAGAAAAGGAAATAGTATTAAAATTAAAGCGAATTGAAATTCAGCATTTTGGACTTGAGAATTGAATACTTAGGTGTGATTTTGAAAACATTAAACGAGTTGCTTAAGTTAAACGAATATCGTTAAGCTACGATTACTCAGTAAATTCTCCTTCTTGGAGGCTAAGCAAGAATAGTTTGTCTTGAACTTGGCCGCTTAAGCTAATGCAACTGTTGGTTGCCTAAGGTAATTAGTTCCTAGAAGAAGAGGGAGAGGACTGGAGAAAGGACGGAGAGAGTTGGGGAGAAACTTTCTTCTTGGGAGCCAGAAGAGAAAGTTAGAGAAAAGAAAGGGAAACAGGATGAAAATTAAAGTGCGCTCCAATTCATCATTTTGGACTCGAGATATATACACTTAGGTGATTTAGAAGACATTAAGTCATTTGCTTAAGTAAAACTAATATCGTTAAACTACAATTACTCAGTAAATTCTCTTTCTTCGTGGATAGGCATGATTAATTTGAGTTAAACATGGCCACTTAAGCTAAAGAAACTAATAGCTGGATAAGCTAATTAATTCCTAGAACAAAAGAGAGAAGGATGGAGAAGGACGGAGAGAGCTGGAGAGAAACATTCTTATTCATAACTAGAAGAGAAAATTAGAGAGAAGAAACGAAATAGAATGAAAATTAACCAATTGATCCTTTTGGACTTGAGAATCGAACACTTGGGCGATTTAGAAGGCCTTAAATGATGCGCTCAAGTCCAACTAATATCGTTGAGCTACAGTTACTCTGTAAAATCCCTTTCTTGGAGGCTAGGCGAGATCAGTTTGAGTTAAACTTAGCCACTTAAGCTAGTGAAAGTATTAGCCCTAGAACAAAAGAGAGAAGTTGGAGACGGACAGAGAGAGTTAGAGAGAAACTTTCTCCATGAGATGTAGAAGAGAAAGTTAGAGAAAAGAAACGGAAATAGGATGCAAATTAAAGCGAATTCAAATTCACCCTTTTGGACTTGATAATTGAACACTTGGGTGATTTAGAAAACATCAAATGAGTTGCCTACCTAAGTCAAACTGTTATCGTTAAGCTCCAATTTCTCTGTAGATTCTCTTTCTTGGAGGCCAAGGAAGATCAGTTCGAGTTAAACTCGGCCCCTTAAGCTAATGAAGCTGTTAGCTGCCTAACCTAATTAGTTCCTAGAACAAAAGAGAGAAGGGTGGGGAACGACGGAGCGAGTTGGAGAGGAACTTTCTTCTTGAGAGCTGGAAGAGAAAGTTAGAGAAAAGAAAAGGAAATAGGTTTAAAATCAAAGCGAATTCAAATTCATGCTTTTGGGCTTGAGAATTGAACACTTTGGTGATTTACAAAACATTAAATTAGTTCCTTTACTACATCGTCAAGCTACGATTACTCAGTGAATTCTATTCCTTGGAGGCTGAGCAAGATTAGTTTGAGTTAAACATGGTCACTTAAGAGAATGAAGCTATAAGTTGCCAAACCTAATTAGTTCCTCGAACAAAACAGAGAAGGGTGGAAAAGGACGGAGAGAGTTAGAGAGAAACTTTCTTCTTGAGAGCTAGAAGAGAAAGTTAGAGAAAAGAAAAGGAAACGGGAATAAAATTAAATTGAACTCTAATTCATCATGTTGGACTTGAGAGTTTAACACTTAGGTGATGTAGAAAACCTTAAATCAGGTGCTTACGTCAAACAAATATCGTGAAGCTACAATTACTCGGTAAAATCTCTGATCTCTTTCTTGTAGGTTAAGCAAGATTAGTTTGTGTTAAATTTGGCCACTTAAGCTAAAAAAACGACAAGTTGCCCAAGCCAATTAGTTCCAAGAACAAAAGGGAGAAGTTGGAGACGGGCGGAGAGAGTTGGAGACAAACTTTCTCCTTGAGGTCTAGAAGAGAAAGTCAGAGAACGGAAAGGGAAATAGAATGAAATTTGAAGGGAGTTCAAGCTCAGCATTTTGGACTTGCGAATTGAACACTTAGGTGATTTAGAAAACATTAAATGAGTTGCTTAAGTTAAACTGCTATCGTCAAGCTACAATTACTTGTCCACCAAAAAAAAAAGGCTACAATTACTCAGTTAATTTTCTTTCTTGGAGGAAGAGCATGGTTAGTTTTAGTTGAACTTGGCCACTTAAGCTAATGAAGCTATTAGTTGCCTAACCTAATTAGTTCCTACAACAAAAGAGTGAATGGTGGAGGAGGACGGAGAGAGTTAGAGAGAAACTTTCTTTTTTGAGAGCTGGAAGAGAAAGTTAGAGAAAAGAAAAGGAAATAGTATTAAAATTAAAGCGAATTGAAATTCAGCATTTTGGACTTGAGAATTGAATACTTAGGTGTGATTTTGAAAACATTAAACGAGTTGCTTAAGTTAAACGAATATCGTTAAGCTACGATTACTCAGTAAATTCTCCTTCTTGGAGGCTAAGCAAGAATAGTTTGTCTTGAACTTGGCCGCTTAAGCTAATGCAACTGTTGGTTGCCTAAGGTAATTAGTTCCTAGAAGAAGAGGGAGAGGACTGGAGAAAGGACGGAGAGAGTTGGGGAGAAACTTTCTTCTTGGGAGCCAGAAGAGAAAGTTAGAGAAAAGAAAGGGAAACAGGATGAAAATTAAAGTGCGCTCCAATTCATCATTTTGGACTCGAGATACATACACTTAGGTGATTTAGAAGACATTAAGTCATTTGCTTAAGTAAAACTAATATCGTTAAACTACAATTACTCAGTAAATTCTCTTTCTTCGTGGATAGGCATGATTAATTTGAGTTAAACATGGCCACTTAAGCTAAAGAAACTAATAGCTGGATAAGCTAATTAATTCCTAGAACAAAAGAGAGAAGGATGGAGAAGGACGGAGAGAGCTGGAGAGAAACATTCTTATTCATAACTAGAAGAGAAAATTAGAGAGAAGAAAGGAAATAGAATGAAAATTAACCAATTGATCCTTTTGGACTTGAGAATCGAACACTTGGGCGATTTAGAAGGCCTTAAATGATGCGCTCAAGTCCAACTAATATCGTTGAGCTACAGTTACTCTGTAAAATCCCTTTCTTGGAGGCTAGGCGAGATCAGTTTGAGTTAAACTTAGCCACTTAAGCTAGTGAAAGTATTAGCCCTAGAACAAAAGAGAGAAGTTGGAGACGGACAGAGAGAGTTAGAGAGAAACTTTCTCCATGAGATGTAGAAGAGAAAGTTAGAGAAAAGAAACGGAAATAGGATGCAAATTAAAGCGAATTCAAATTCACCCTTTTGGACTTGATAATTGAACACTTGGGTGATTTAGAAAACATCAAATGAGTTGCCTACCTAAGTCAAACTGTTATCGTTAAGCTCCAATTTCTCTGTAGATTCTCTTTCTTGGAGGCCAAGGAAGATCAGTTCGAGTTAAACTCGGCCCCTTAAGCTAATGAAGCTGTTAGCTGCCTAACCTAATTAGTTCCTAGAACAAAAGAGAGAAGGGTGGGGAACGACGGAGCGAGTTGGAGAGGAACTTTCTTCTTGAGAGCTGGAAGAGAAAGTTAGAGAAAAGAAAAGGAAATAGGTTTAAAATCAAAGCGAATTCAAATTCATGCTTTTGGGCTTGAGAATTGAACACTTTGGTGATTTACAAAACATTAAATTAGTTCCTTTACTACATCGTCAAGCTACGATTACTCAGTGAATTCTATTCCTTGGAGGCTGAGCAAGATTAGTTTGAGTTAAACATGGTCACTTAAGAGAATGAAGCTATAAGTTGCCAAACCTAATTAGTTCCTCGAACAAAACAGAGAAGGGTGGAAAAGGACGGAGAGAGTTAGAGAGAAACTTTCTTCTTGAGAGCTAGAAGGGAAAGTTAGAGAAAAGAAAAGGAAACGGGAATAAAATTAAATTGAACTCTAATTCATCATGTTGGACTTGAGAGTTTAACACTTAGGTGATGTAGAAAACCTTAAATCAGGTGCTTACGTCAAACAAATATCGTGAAGCTACAATTACTCGGTAAAATCTCTAATCTCTTTCTTGTAGGTTAAGCAATATTAGTTTGTGTTAAATTTGGCCACCTAAGCTAAAAAAACGACAAGTTGCCCAAGCCAATTAGTTCCAAGAACAAAAGGGAGAAGTTGGAGACGGACGGAGAGAGTTGGAGACAAACTTTCTCCTTGAGGTCTAGAAGAGAAAGTCAGAGAACGGAAAGGGAAATAGAATGAAATTTGAAGGGAGTTCAAGCTCAGCATTTTGGACTTGCGAATTGAACACTTAGGTGATTTAGAAAACATTAAATGAGTTGCTTAAGTTAAACTGCTATCGTCAAGCTACAATTACTTGTCCACGAAAAAAAAAAAGGTTGGAGGAAGAGCATGGTTAGTTTTAGTTGAACTTGGCCACTTAAGCTAATGAAGCTATTAGTTGCCTAACCTAATTAGTTCCTACAACAAAAGAGTGAATGGTGGAGGAGGACGGAGAGAGTTAGAGAGAAACTTTCTTTTTTGAGAGCTGGAAGAGAAAGTTAGAGAAAAGAAAAGGAAATAGTATTAAAATTAAAGCGAATTGAAATTCAGCATTTTGGACTTGAGAATTGAATACTTAGGTGTGATTTTGAAAACATTAAACGAGTTGCTTAAGTTAAACGAATATCGTTAAGCTACGATTACTCAGTAAATTCTCCTTCTTGGAGGCTAAGCAAGAATAGTTTGTCTTGAACTTGGCCGCTTAAGCTAATGCAACTGTTGGTTGCCTAAGGTAATTAGTTCCTAGAAGAAGAGGGAGAGGACTGGAGAAAGGACGGAGAGAGTTGGGGAGAAACTTTCTTCTTGGGAGCCAGAAGAGAAAGTTTGAGAAAAGAAAGGGAAACATGATGAAAATTAAAGTGCGCTCCAATTCATCATTTTGGACTCGAGATATATACACTTAGGTGATTTAGAAGACATTAAGTCATTTGCTTAAGTAAAACTAATATCGTTAAACTACAATTACTCAGTAAATTCTCTTTCTTCGTGGATAGGCATGATTAATTTGAGTTAAACATGGCCACTTAAGCTAAAGAAACTAATAGCTGGATAAGCTAATTAATTCCTAGAACAAAAGAGAGAAGGATGGAGAAGGACGGAGAGAGCTGGAGAGAAACATTCTTATTCATAACTAGAAGAGAAAATTAGAGAGAAGAAAGGAAATAGAATGAAAATTAACCAATTGATCCTTTTGGACTTGAGAATCGAACACTTGGGCGATTTAGAAGGCCTTAAATGATGCGCTCAAGTCCAACTAATATCGTTGAGCTACAGTTACTCTGTAAAATCCCTTTCTTGGAGGCTAGGCGAGATCAGTTTGAGTTAAACTTAGCCACTTAAGCTAGTGAAACTATTAGCCCTAGAACAAAAGAGAGAAGTTGGAGACGGACAGAGAGAGTTAGAGAGAAACTTTCTCCATGAGATGTAGAAGAGAAAGTTAGAGAAAGGAAACGGAAATAGGATGCAAATTAAAGCGAATTCAAATTCACCCTTTTGGACTTGATAATTGAACACTTGGGTGATTTAGAAAACATCAAATGAGTTGCCTACCTAAGTCAAACTGTTATCGTTAAGCTCCAATTTCTCTGTAGATTCTCTTTCTTGGAGGCCAAGGAAGATCAGTTCGAGTTAAACTCGGCCCCTTAAGCTAATGAAGCTGTTAGCTGCCTAACCTAATTAGTTCCTAGAACAAAAGAGAGAAGGGTGGGGAACGACGGAGCGAGTTGGAGAGGAACTTTCTTCTTGAGAGCTGGAAGAGAAAGTTAGAGAAAAGAAAAGGAAATAGGTTTAAAATCAAAGCGAATTCAAATTCATGCTTTTGGGCTTGAGAATTGAACACTTTGGTGATTTACAAAACATTAAATTAGTTCCTTTACTACATCGTCAAGCTACGATTACTCAGTGAATTCTATTCCTTGGAGGCTGAGCAAGATTAGTTTGAGTTAAACATGGTCACTTAAGAGAATGAAGCTATAAGTTGCCAAACCTAATTAGTTCCTCGAACAAAACAGAGAAGGGTGGAAAAGGACGGAGAGAGTTAGAGAGAAACTTTCTTCTTGAGAGCTAGAAGGGAAAGTTAGAGAAAAGAAAAGGAAACGGGAATAAAATTAAATTGAACTCTAATTCATCATGTTGGACTTGAGAGTTTAACACTTAGGTGATGTAGAAAACCTTAAATCAGGTGCTTACGTCAAACAAATATCGTGAAGCTACAATTACTCGGTAAAATCTCTAATCTCTTTCTTGTAGGTTAAGCAAGATTAGTTTGTGTTAAATTTGGCCACCTAAGCTAAAAAAACGACAAGTTGCCCAAGCCAATTAGTTCCAAGAACAAAAGGGAGAAGTTGGAGACGGACGGAGAGAGTTGGAGACAAACTTTCTCCTTGAGGTCTAGAAGAGAAAGTCAGAGAACGGAAAGGGAAATAGAATGAAATTTGAAGGGAGTTCAAGCTCAGCATTTTGGACTTGCGAATTGAACACTTAGGTGATTTAGAAAACATTAAATGAGTTGCTTAAGTTAAACTGCTATCGTGAAGCTACAATTACTTGTCCACCAAAAAAAAAAAGGCTACAATTACTCAGTTAATTTTCTTTCTTGGAGGAAGAGCATGGTTAGTTTTAGTTGAACTTGGCCACTTAAGCTAATGAAGCTATTAGTTGCCTAACCTAATTAGTTCCTACAACAAAAGAGTGAATGGTGGAGGAGGACGGAGAGAGTTAGAGAGTTTTCTTTGTAGAAAGCTCCCTCCGTTGTTACCCATGGAGTTTTCTTTGTAGTTCCTTATCAAACTCTTTGTCTGGTTTGGTAAGAGAGTGATTTAGAGACTGATCTGAATTTCAGGCCCGCTCTATTGATTAAGTTGTGCTTTGATTTGTCTTTTTATTAAAGCAAATCGTGTTTATTTCGGTTTCATGGAGGTCCGACGTGAGAGTCTCACTCCGGCTATTCTTATGGCTGGTTTGGGGTGCTGCCCAAAGCTTGGTGTTAAGCTAAGGTGACCTGTGGGTGTTCATGCCGTTGCATCATGTTCTGGGTTGGGTCACCACCAGTGTGGTCGTCAATGGTTCGGCTCGGTGGGATGGCTCACAGTTCAGCAAGGCTGAGCTCCATTTGGTTCCTTGCTTGTCGTCCGCGGTTTGGGTCGCCGGAGGTGTTGGGTCTTCCATGTCCGTGCTTCGAAGATCGCCTCTGCCATGGCAAGCTTGCTGCCAGTTTTTTGGTTGTGGGCGGTGCCATGGCTGCTTTGCTTTGAAGTTTGGGTATATTGGTGCCGCTGGTGGTGTTCTAGCTGTCGGTGTGTTTTTGCGCATGCCGCTGGTCTATTCGGTTGGGAGTTTGGTTCCGGTGTTGGTCTGTCCGGTTTACCGGCGTTGTTTTGGTGCTAGATTCTCCAACACAGGTGCCGATGGTGGATGGTCTTTTTTGGTGAGGATGTTGTTGTTTACACGCAGATGTTGGCGCGTGGTTTGGGCATTGGGAGTTGACGCTTCTGGGGCAGGGTGACCAGCTGCAAAGTTGTTGCTTGTTTTTTTTTTTTGGGTGAATAAGTCATAAATTAAAAACACAGAGAATTACAAATATACAAGGGGCATGCCCCAGGCCCTAACCAAAGAAACAAAGAAAACAAATGAACATAACCAACCTAGATCAACACGCTAAGGATACAAAAGAACCAAAAATAAACATGCCTAATGAACAGTCCACACACACCGACACAGACCCGAACATACAAAAATGTTCATATGTCCCATAATAAACATATGGGAAATATGAACACAATCAGCCAGGTTTGGGACCATACAGACCAGCTTAAACATGCACATCCCGCAGTTAAAGCATAAGACCAAAAAATACAGCATGCAATCATCAGACTTTGATAACCAAATAATAAAATAAATAATAAACAAAAAGTTCATCACGTTCTGGGCATTTCCAGCAGCCATAGTTAGCAAAAAAACTGAAGTCCATCTCTTGGCTGTCCCATTTAGCAGAGAACTTAGAATGCTATTCACAGATAATGCTCCTGTGCAAAAGAGGAACATGTCGAAAGAAGACCAAGGATAGCTCACAAGCGTACCATAACCCACAGTACGAAACCCAAAAAGCAGCAAAACAGAAATACCGTGCACATCCCGCACGGATAGGCCAAAAAGAATTAAACATAGCAAACCATCTATAATGTCCAAACCTAAGAAGACAAAATAAACGAAAAGAAAGACAATCTTCCCACCAGAGGCGCTACAAGCAGCCATAACCACACACCAAGAAACTTTTAAAACCGAGGCAATTGTACCAGCAGACCAGCAATACCCATAGAGACACAGCTGACCTCCCATGCCACCCATGCCTTGCTTACACTCTGTAGTAAACCCTGCATTGTGTAACTTGAAGACATTACAACCAAATGAAGAAAGAAAACCATGCTTCAGGAACATAATAATAGAGCTCACAATATAGGACCTCACAACACTCAACCCACAATATAGGAACTCACACCACTCAATAACAGCATCCTTAGCCTGCATATAAAAAATTACTATATATATAAACATTAGTACAAAACAATTTGGGAACTGGATTCACTCAACCCACAATAAGCTACTGAAAGTGTTTGTTTCTCACAACACTCAACTCTCAAGAGAAATCCGTAAGCACAGCAACTGCAAATATGAGCAAACAGTTAGTAAACAAATTTTGCTCCCCTTCACTCAACCCTCATGTAGAGGAACTCACATCACTCAGCAGCCCTCCCATTCCTGACAGAGGAAAGGGGCTTCAAGACATTTTCAGGCAAATTCCAATGAGTTAGAAACCATTTATCCCCTGGAGATCTGGGAAAGGTATTAACAGAAAGTAATCTCCCCCTAACCATGTGAATAATAGATTTGATCACAACCTGTACAGGTTTAGAGACATTACTGAATTTCCTGTTATTCCTCTCAAGCCAAAGATTGTAAACAGTTGTTGCTTGTTGCTATCACCCATGTTTTGTTCTGATCAAGGACCACACGTGGGTCTCTTTTTCGGCAGCACATAGGGAAGTGGGGACCGTGGTCATCTTTATATATATATATATATATATTTAATATATATTTATATATTAGCTGGGCTTTTTGATTAAGTGGGTTTGAATGGTTAAATCGGTGAGAAGCACTTGGACTGGCCTCCATTTCAGTGGGCATTTTGTTGATTTGTTTGCTTGGGCTAGGTATTGTTTGGTAGTGGCAGTGGGCCCCTTGTTTGACCCGCAGGATTATTTTTTTGTAGTATTTGTTTATAATTAGTTTTTTTTTATTTGCTTTAGTCCCCCCACATTTGGGGGGCATGAGGTTTTATTGTATTACCTGGGGTATGCCCCTTGTAAATGTGTAAGTTTTTTGTCTTTAATTTATGACTTACCCACCCAAAAAGAGTTAGAGAGAAACTTTCTTTTTTGAGAGCTGGAAGAGAAAGTTAGAGAAAAGAAAAGGAAATAGTATTAAAATTAAAGCGAATTGAAATTCAGCATTTTGGACTTGAGAATTGAATACTTAGGTGTGATTTTGAAAACATTAAACGAGTTGCTTAAGTTAAACGAATATCGTTAAGCTACGATTACTCAGTAAATTCTCCTTCTTGGAGGCTAAGCAAGAATAGTTTGTCTTGAACTTGGCCGCTTAAGCTAATGCAACTGTTGGTTGCCTAAGGTAATTAGTTCCTAGAAGAAGAGGGAGAGGACTGGAGAAAGGACGGAGAGAGTTGGGGAGAAACTTTCTTCTTGGGAGCCAGAAGAGAAAGTTAGAGAAAAGAAAGGGAAACAGGATGAAAATTAAAGTGCGCTCCAATTCATCATTTTGGACTCGAGATATATACACTTAGGTGATTTAGAAGACATTAAGTCATTTGCTTAAGTAAAACTAATATCGTTAAACTACAATTACTCAGTAAATTCTCTTTCTTCGTGGATAGGCATGATTAATTTGAGTTAAACATGGCCACTTAAGCTAAAGAAACTAATAGCTGGATAAGCTAATTAATTCCTAGAACAAAAGAGAGAAGGATGGAGAAGGACGGAGAGAGCTGGAGAGAAACATTCTTATTCATAACTAGAAGAGAAAATTAGAGAGAAGAAAGGAAATAGAATGAAAATTAACCAATTGATCCTTTTGGACTTGAGAATCGAACACTTGGGCGATTTAGAAGGCCTTAAATGATGCGCTCAAGTCCAACTAATATCGTTGAGCTACAGTTACTCTGTAAAATCCCTTTCTTGGAGGCTAGGCGAGATCAGTTTGAGTTAAACTTAGCCACTTAAGCTAGTGAAACTATTAGCCCTAGAACAAAAGAGAGAAGTTGGAGACGGACAGAGAGAGTTAGAGAGAAACTTTCTCCATGAGATGTAGAAGAGAAAGTTAGAGAAAGGAAACGGAAATAGGATGCAAATTAAAGCGAATTCAAATTCACCCTTTTGGACTTGATAATTGAACACTTGGGTGATTTAGAAAACATCAAATGAGTTGCCTACCTAAGTCAAACTGTTATCGTTAAGCTCCAATTTCTCTGTAGATTCTCTTTCTTGGAGGCCAAGGAAGATCAGTTCGAGTTAAACTCGGCCCCTTAAGCTAATGAAGCTGTTAGCTGCCTAACCTAATTAGTTCCTAGAACAAAAGAGAGAAGGGTGGGGAACGACGGAGCGAGTTGGAGAGGAACTTTCTTCTTGAGAGCTGGAAGAGAAAGTTAGAGAAAAGAAAAGGAAATAGGTTTAAAATCAAAGCGAATTCAAATTCATGCTTTTGGGCTTGAGAATTGAACACTTTGGTGATTTACAAAACATTAAATTAGTTCCTTTACTACATCGTCAAGCTACGATTACTCAGTGAATTCTATTCCTTGGAGGCTGAGCAAGATTAGTTTGAGTTAAACATGGTCACTTAAGAGAATGAAGCTATAAGTTGCCAAACCTAATTAGTTCCTCGAACAAAACAGAGAAGGGTGGAAAAGGACGGAGAGAGTTAGAGAGAAACTTTCTTCTTGAGAGCTAGAAGGGAAAGTTAGAGAAAAGAAAAGGAAACGGGAATAAAATTAAATTGAACTCTAATTCATCATGTTGGACTTGAGAGTTTAACACTTAGGTGATGTAGAAAACCTTAAATCAGGTGCTTACGTCAAACAAATATCGTGAAGCTACAATTACTCGGTAAAATCTCTAATCTCTTTCTTGTAGGTTAAGCAAGATTAGTTTGTGTTAAATTTGGCCACCTAAGCTAAAAAAACGACAAGTTGCCCAAGCCAATTAGTTCCAAGAACAAAAGGGAGAAGTTGGAGACGGACGGAGAGAGTTGGAGACAAACTTTCTCCTTGAGGTCTAGAAGAGAAAGTCAGAGAACGGAAAGGGAAATAGAATGAAATTTGAAGGGAGTTCAAGCTCAGCATTTTGGACTTGCGAATTGAACACTTAGGTGATTTAGAAAACATTAAATGAGTTGCTTAAGTTAAACTGCTATCGTGAAGCTACAATTACTTGTCCACCAAAAAAAAAAAGGCTACAATTACTCAGTTAATTTTCTTTCTTGGAGGAAGAGCATGGTTAGTTTTAGTTGAACTTGGCCACTTAAGCTAATGAAGCTATTAGTTGCCTAACCTAATTAGTTCCTACAACAAAAGAGTGAATGGTGGAGGAGGACGGAGAGAGTTAGAGAGTTTTCTTTGTAGAAAGCTCCCTCCGTTGTTACCCATGGAGTTTTCTTTGTAGTTCCTTATCAAACTCTTTGTCTGGTTTGGTAAGAGAGTGATTTAGAGACTGATCTGAATTTCAGGCCCGCTCTATTGATTAAGTTGTGCTTTGATTTGTCTTTTTATTAAAGCAAATCGTGTTTATTTCGGTTTCATGGAGGTCCGACGTGAGAGTCTCACTCCGGCTATTCTTATGGCTGGTTTGGGGTGCTGCCCAAAGCTTGGTGTTAAGCTAAGGTGACCTGTGGGTGTTCATGCCGTTGCATCATGTTCTGGGTTGGGTCACCACCAGTGTGGTCGTCAATGGTTCGGCTCGGTGGGATGGCTCACAGTTCAGCAAGGCTGAGCTCCATTTGGTTCCTTGCTTGTCGTCCGCGGTTTGGGTCGCCGGAGGTGTTGGGTCTTCCATGTCCGTGCTTCGAAGATCGCCTCTGCCATGGCAAGCTTGCTGCCAGTTTTTTGGTTGTGGGCGGTGCCATGGCTGCTTTGCTTTGAAGTTTGGGTATATTGGTGCCGCTGGTGGTGTTCTAGCTGTCGGTGTGTTTTTGCGCATGCCGCTGGTCTATTCGGTTGGGAGTTTGGTTCCGGTGTTGGTCTGTCCGGTTTACCGGCGTTGTTTTGGTGCTAGATTCTCCAACACAGGTGCCGATGGTGGATGGTCTTTTTTGGTGAGGATGTTGTTGTTTACACGCAGATGTTGGCGCGTGGTTTGGGCATTGGGAGTTGACGCTTCTGGGGCAGGGTGACCAGCTGCAAAGTTGTTGCTTGTTTTTTTTTTTTGGGTGAATAAGTCATAAATTAAAAACACAGAGAATTACAAATATACAAGGGGCATGCCCCAGGCCCTAACCAAAGAAACAAAGAAAACAAATGAACATAACCAACCTAGATCAACACGCTAAGGATACAAAAGAACCAAAAATAAACATGCCTAATGAACAGTCCACACACACCGACACAGACCCGAACATACAAAAATGTTCATATGTCCCATAATAAACATATGGGAAATATGAACACAATCAGCCAGGTTTGGGACCATACAGACCAGCTTAAACATGCACATCCCGCAGTTAAAGCATAAGACCAAAAAATACAGCATGCAATCATCAGACTTTGATAACCAAATAATAAAATAAATAATAAACAAAAAGTTCATCACGTTCTGGGCATTTCCAGCAGCCATAGTTAGCAAAAAAACTGAAGTCCATCTCTTGGCTGTCCCATTTAGCAGAGAACTTAGAATGCTATTCACAGATAATGCTCCTGTGCAAAAGAGGAACATGTCGAAAGAAGACCAAGGATAGCTCACAAGCGTACCATAACCCACAGTACGAAACCCAAAAAGCAGCAAAACAGAAATACCGTGCACATCCCGCACGGATAGGCCAAAAAGAATTAAACATAGCAAACCATCTATAATGTCCAAACCTAAGAAGACAAAATAAACGAAAAGAAAGACAATCTTCCCACCAGAGGCGCTACAAGCAGCCATAACCACACACCAAGAAACTTTTAAAACCGAGGCAATTGTACCAGCAGACCAGCAATACCCATAGAGACACAGCTGACCTCCCATGCCACCCATGCCTTGCTTACACTCTGTAGTAAACCCTGCATTGTGTAACTTGAAGACATTACAACCAAATGAAGAAAGAAAACCATGCTTCAGGAACATAATAATAGAGCTCACAATATAGGACCTCACAACACTCAACCCACAATATAGGAACTCACACCACTCAATAACAGCATCCTTAGCCTGCATATAAAAAATTACTATATATATAAACATTAGTACAAAACAATTTGGGAACTGGATTCACTCAACCCACAATAAGCTACTGAAAGTGTTTGTTTCTCACAACACTCAACTCTCAAGAGAAATCCGTAAGCACAGCAACTGCAAATATGAGCAAATAGTTAGTAAACAAATTTTGCTCCCCTTCACTCAACCCTCATGTAGAGGAACTCACATCACTCAGCAGCCCTCCCATTCCTGACAGAGGAAAGGGGCTTCAAGACATTTTCAGGCAAATTCCAATGAGTTAGAAACCATTTATCCCCTGGAGATCTGGGAAAGGTATTAACAGAAAGTAATCTCCCCCTAACCATGTGAATAATAGATTTGATCACAACCTGTACAGGTTTAGAGACATTACTGAATTTCCTGTTATTCCTCTCAAGCCAAAGATTGTAAACAGTTGTTGCTTGTTGCTATCACCCATGTTTTGTTCTGATCAAGGACCACACGTGGGTCTCTTTTTCGGCAGCACATAGGGAAGTGGGGACCGTGGTCATCTTTATATATATATATATATATATTTAATATATATTTATATATTAGCTGGGCTTTTTGATTAAGTGGGTTTGAATGGTTAAATCGGTGAGAAGCACTTGGACTGGCCTCCATTTCAGTGGGCATTTTGTTGATTTGTTTGCTTGGGCTAGGTATTGTTTGGTAGTGGCAGTGGGCCCCTTGTTTGACCCGCAGGATTATTTTTTTGTAGTATTTGTTTATAATTAGTTTTTTTCTATTTGCTTTAGTCCCCCCACATTTGGGGGGCATGAGGTTTTATTGTATTACCTGGGGTATGCCCCTTGTAAATGTGTAAGTTTTTTGTCTTTAATTTATGACTTATCCACCCAAAAAGAGTTAGAGAGAAACTTTCTTTTTTGAGAGCTGGAAGAGAAAGTTAGAGAAAAGAAAAGGAAATAGTATTAAAATTAAAGCGAATTGAAATTCAGCATTTTGGACTTGAGAATTGAATACTTAGGTGTGATTTTGAAAACATTAAACGAGTTGCTTAAGTTAAACGAATATCGTTAAGCTACGATTACTCAGTAAATTCTCCTTCTTGGAGGCTAAGCAAGAATAGTTTGTCTTGAACTTGGCCGCTTAAGCTAATGCAACTGTTGGTTGCCTAAGGTAATTAGTTCCTAGAAGAAGAGGGAGAGGACTGGAGAAAGGACGGAGAGAGTTGGGGAGAAACTTTCTTCTTGGGAGCCAGAAGAGAAAGTTAGAGAAAAGAAAGGGAAACAGGATGAAAATTAAAGTGCGCTCCAATTCATCATTTTGGACTCGAGATATATACACTTAGGTGATTTAGAAGACATTAAGTCATTTGCTTAAGTAAAACTAATATCGTTAAACTACAATTACTCAGTAAATTCTCTTTCTTCGTGGATAGGCATGATTAATTTGAGTTAAACATGGCCACTTAAGCTAAAGAAACTAATAGCTGGATAAGCTAATTAATTCCTAGAACAAAAGAGAGAAGGATGGAGAAGGACGGAGAGAGCTGGAGAGAAACATTCTTATTCATAACTAGAAGAGAAAATTAGAGAGAAGAAAGGAAATAGAATGAAAATTAACCAATTGATCCTTTTGGACTTGAGAATCGAACACTTGGGCGATTTAGAAGGCCTTAAATGATGCGCTCAAGTCCAACTAATATCGTTGAGCTACAGTTACTCTGTAAAATCCCTTTCTTGGAGGCTAGGCGAGATCAGTTTGAGTTAAACTTAGCCACTTAAGCTAGTGAAACTATTAGCCCTAGAACAAAAGAGAGAAGTTGGAGACGGACAGAGAGAGTTAGAGAGAAACTTTCTCCATGAGATGTAGAAGAGAAAGTTAGAGAAAGGAAACGGAAATAGGATGCAAATTAAAGCGAATTCAAATTCACCCTTTTGGACTTGATAATTGAACACTTGGGTGATTTAGAAAACATCAAATGAGTTGCCTACCTAAGTCAAACTGTTATCGTTAAGCTCCAATTTCTCTGTAGATTCTCTTTCTTGGAGGCCAAGGAAGATCAGTTCGAGTTAAACTCGGCCCCTTAAGCTAATGAAGCTGTTAGCTGCCTAACCTAATTAGTTCCTAGAACAAAAGAGAGAAGGGTGGGGAACGACGGAGCGAGTTGGAGAGGAACTTTCTTCTTGAGAGCTGGAAGAGAAAGTTAGAGAAAAGAAAAGGAAATAGGTTTAAAATCAAAGCGAATTCAAATTCATGCTTTTGGGCTTGAGAATTGAACACTTTGGTGATTTACAAAACATTAAATTAGTTCCTTTACTACATCGTCAAGCTACGATTACTCAGTGAATTCTATTCCTTGGAGGCTGAGCAAGATTAGTTTGAGTTAAACATGGTCACTTAAGAGAATGAAGCTATAAGTTGCCAAACCTAATTAGTTCCTCGAACAAAACAGAGAAGGGTGGAAAAGGACGGAGAGAGTTAGAGAGAAACTTTCTTCTTGAGAGCTAGAAGGGAAAGTTAGAGAAAAGAAAAGGAAACGGGAATAAAATTAAATTGAACTCTAATTCATCATGTTGGACTTGAGAGTTTAACACTTAGGTGATGTAGAAAACCTTAAATCAGGTGCTTACGTCAAACAAATATCGTGAAGCTACAATTACTCGGTAAAATCTCTAATCTCTTTCTTGTAGGTTAAGCAAGATTAGTTTGTGTTAAATTTGGCCACCTAAGCTAAAAAAACGACAAGTTGCCCAAGCCAATTAGTTCCAAGAACAAAAGGGAGAAGTTGGAGACGGACGGAGAGAGTTGGAGACAAACTTTCTCCTTGAGGTCTAGAAGAGAAAGTCAGAGAACGGAAAGGGAAATAGAATGAAATTTGAAGGGAGTTCAAGCTCAGCATTTTGGACTTGCGAATTGAACACTTAGGTGATTTAGAAAACATTAAATGAGTTGCTTAAGTTAAACTGCTATCGTGAAGCTACAATTACTTGTCCACCAAAAAAAAAAAGGCTACAATTACTCAGTTAATTTTCTTTCTTGGAGGAAGAGCATGGTTAGTTTTAGTTGAACTTGGCCACTTAAGCTAATGAAGCTATTAGTTGCCTAACCTAATTAGTTCCTACAACAAAAGAGTGAATGGTGGAGGAGGACGGAGAGAGTTAGAGAGAAACTTTCTTTTTTGAGAGCTGGAAGAGAAAGTTAGAGAAAAGAAAAGGAAATAGTATTAAAATTAAAGCGAATTGAAATTCAGCATTTTGGACTTGAGAATTGAATACTTAGGTGTGATTTTGAAAACATTAAACGAGTTGCTTAAGTTAAACGAATATCGTTAAGCTACGATTACTCAGTAAATTCTCCTTCTTGGAGGCTAAGCAAGAATAGTTTGTCTTGAACTTGGCCGCTTAAGCTAATGCAACTGTTGGTTGCCTAAGGTAATTAGTTCCTAGAAGAAGAGGGAGAGGACTGGAGAAAGGACGGAGAGAGTTGGGGAGAAACTTTCTTCTTGGGAGCCAGAAGAGAAAGTTAGAGAAAAGAAAGGGAAACAGGATGAAAATTAAAGTGCGCTCCAATTCATCATTTTGGACTCGAGATATATACACTTAGGTGATTTAGAAGACATTAAGTCATTTGCTTAAGTAAAACTAATATCGTTAAACTACAATTACTCAGTAAATTCTCTTTCTTCGTGGATAGGCATGATTAATTTGAGTTAAACATGGCCACTTAAGCTAAAGAAACTAATAGCTGGATAAGCTAATTAATTCCTAGAACAAAAGAGAGAAGGATGGAGAAGGACGGAGAGAGCTGGAGAGAAACATTCTTATTCATAACTAGAAGAGAAAATTAGAGAGAAGAAAGGAAATAGAATGAAAATTAACCAATTGATCCTTTTGGACTTGAGAATCGAACACTTGGGCGATTTAGAAGGCCTTAAATGATGCGCTCAAGTCCAACTAATATCGTTGAGCTACAGTTACTCTGTAAAATCCCTTTCTTGGAGGCTAGGCGAGATCAGTTTGAGTTAAACTTAGCCACTTAAGCTAGTGAAACTATTAGCCCTAGAACAAAAGAGAGAAGTTGGAGACGGACAGAGAGAGTTAGAGAGAAACTTTCTCCATGAGATGTAGAAGAGAAAGTTAGAGAAAGGAAACGGAAATAGGATGCAAATTAAAGCGAATTCAAATTCACCCTTTTGGACTTGATAATTGAACACTTGGGTGATTTAGAAAACATCAAATGAGTTGCCTACCTAAGTCAAACTGTTATCGTTAAGCTCCAATTTCTCTGTAGATTCTCTTTCTTGGAGGCCAAGGAAGATCAGTTCGAGTTAAACTCGGCCCCTTAAGCTAATGAAGCTGTTAGCTGCCTAACCTAATTAGTTCCTAGAACAAAAGAGAGAAGGGTGGGGAACGACGGAGCGAGTTGGAGAGGAACTTTCTTCTTGAGAGCTGGAAGAGAAAGTTAGAGAAAAGAAAAGGAAATAGGTTTAAAATCAAAGCGAATTCAAATTCATGCTTTTGGGCTTGAGAATTGAACACTTTGGTGATTTACAAAACATTAAATTAGTTCCTTTACTACATCGTCAAGCTACGATTACTCAGTGAATTCTATTCCTTGGAGGCTGAGCAAGATTAGTTTGAGTTAAACATGGTCACTTAAGAGAATGAAGCTATAAGTTGCCAAACCTAATTAGTTCCTCGAACAAAACAGAGAAGGGTGGAAAAGGACGGAGAGAGTTAGAGAGAAACTTTCTTCTTGAGAGCTAGAAGGGAAAGTTAGAGAAAAGAAAAGGAAACGGGAATAAAATTAAATTGAACTCTAATTCATCATGTTGGACTTGAGAGTTTAACACTTAGGTGATGTAGAAAACCTTAAATCAGGTGCTTACGTCAAACAAATATCGTGAAGCTACAATTACTCGGTAAAATCTCTAATCTCTTTCTTGTAGGTTAAGCAAGATTAGTTTGTGTTAAATTTGGCCACCTAAGCTAAAAAAACGACAAGTTGCCCAAGCCAATTAGTTCCAAGAACAAAAGGGAGAAGTTGGAGACGGACGGAGAGAGTTGGAGACAAACTTTCTCCTTGAGGTCTAGAAGAGAAAGTCAGAGAACGGAAAGGGAAATAGAATGAAATTTGAAGGGAGTTCAAGCTCAGCATTTTGGACTTGCGAATTGAACACTTAGGTGATTTAGAAAACATTAAATGAGTTGCTTAAGTTAAACTGCTATCGTGAAGCTACAATTACTTGTCCACCAAAAAAAAAAAGGCTACAATTACTCAGTTAATTTTCTTTCTTGGAGGAAGAGCATGGTTAGTTTTAGTTGAACTTGGCCACTTAAGCTAATGAAGCTATTAGTTGCCTAACCTAATTAGTTCCTACAACAAAAGAGTGAATGGTGGAGGAGGACGGAGAGAGTTAGAGAGAAACTTTCTTTTTTGAGAGCTGGAAGAGAAAGTTAGAGAAAAGAAAAGGAAATAGTATTAAAATTAAAGCGAATTGAAATTCAGCATTTTGGACTTGAGAATTGAATACTTAGGTGTGATTTTGAAAACATTAAACGAGTTGCTTAAGTTAAACGAATATCGTTAAGCTACGATTACTCAGTAAATTCTCCTTCTTGGAGGCTAAGCAAGAATAGTTTGTCTTGAACTTGGCCGCTTAAGCTAATGCAACTGTTGGTTGCCTAAGGTAATTAGTTCCTAGAAGAAGAGGGAGAGGACTGGAGAAAGGACGGAGAGAGTTGGGGAGAAACTTTCTTCTTGGGAGCCAGAAGAGAAAGTTAGAGAAAAGAAAGGGAAACAGGATGAAAATTAAAGTGCGCTCCAATTCATCATTTTGGACTCGAGATATATACACTTAGGTGATTTAGAAGACATTAAGTCATTTGCTTAAGTAAAACTAATATCGTTAAACTACAATTACTCAGTAAATTCTCTTTCTTCGTGGATAGGCATGATTAATTTGAGTTAAACATGGCCACTTAAGCTAAAGAAACTAATAGCTGGATAAGCTAATTAATTCCTAGAACAAAAGAGAGAAGGATGGAGAAGGACGGAGAGAGCTGGAGAGAAACATTCTTATTCATAACTAGAAGAGAAAATTAGAGAGAAGAAAGGAAATAGAATGAAAATTAACCAATTGATCCTTTTGGACTTGAGAATCGAACACTTGGGCGATTTAGAAGGCCTTAAATGATGCGCTCAAGTCCAACTAATATCGTTGAGCTACAGTTACTCTGTAAAATCCCTTTCTTGGAGGCTAGGCGAGATCAGTTTGAGTTAAACTTAGCCACTTAAGCTAGTGAAACTATTAGCCCTAGAACAAAAGAGAGAAGTTGGAGACGGACAGAGAGAGTTAGAGAGAAACTTTCTCCATGAGATGTAGAAGAGAAAGTTAGAGAAAGGAAACGGAAATAGGATGCAAATTAAAGCGAATTCAAATTCACCCTTTTGGACTTGATAATTGAACACTTGGGTGATTTAGAAAACATCAAATGAGTTGCCTACCTAAGTCAAACTGTTATCGTTAAGCTCCAATTTCTCTGTAGATTCTCTTTCTTGGAGGCCAAGGAAGATCAGTTCGAGTTAAACTCGGCCCCTTAAGCTAATGAAGCTGTTAGCTGCCTAACCTAATTAGTTCCTAGAACAAAAGAGAGAAGGGTGGGGAACGACGGAGCGAGTTGGAGAGGAACTTTCTTCTTGAGAGCTGGAAGAGAAAGTTAGAGAAAAGAAAAGGAAATAGGTTTAAAATCAAAGCGAATTCAAATTCATGCTTTTGGGCTTGAGAATTGAACACTTTGGTGATTTACAAAACATTAAATTAGTTCCTTTACTACATCGTCAAGCTACGATTACTCAGTGAATTCTATTCCTTGGAGGCTGAGCAAGATTAGTTTGAGTTAAACATGGTCACTTAAGAGAATGAAGCTATAAGTTGCCAAACCTAATTAGTTCCTCGAACAAAACAGAGAAGGGTGGAAAAGGACGGAGAGAGTTAGAGAGAAACTTTCTTCTTGAGAGCTAGAAGGGAAAGTTAGAGAAAAGAAAAGGAAACGGGAATAAAATTAAATTGAACTCTAATTCATCATGTTGGACTTGAGAGTTTAACACTTAGGTGATGTAGAAAACCTTAAATCAGGTGCTTACGTCAAACAAATATCGTGAAGCTACAATTACTCGGTAAAATCTCTAATCTCTTTCTTGTAGGTTAAGCAAGATTAGTTTGTGTTAAATTTGGCCACCTAAGCTAAAAAAACGACAAGTTGCCCAAGCCAATTAGTTCCAAGAACAAAAGGGAGAAGTTGGAGACGGACGGAGAGAGTTGGAGACAAACTTTCTCCTTGAGGTCTAGAAGAGAAAGTCAGAGAACGGAAAGGGAAATAGAATGAAATTTGAAGGGAGTTCAAGCTCAGCATTTTGGACTTGCGAATTGAACACTTAGGTGATTTAGAAAACATTAAATGAGTTGCTTAAGTTAAACTGCTATCGTGAAGCTACAATTACTTGTCCACCAAAAAAAAAAAGGCTACAATTACTCAGTTAATTTTCTTTCTTGGAGGAAGAGCATGGTTAGTTTTAGTTGAACTTGGCCACTTAAGCTAATGAAGCTATTAGTTGCCTAACCTAATTAGTTCCTACAACAAAAGAGTGAATGGTGGAGGAGGACGGAGAGAGTTAGAGAGAAACTTTCTTTTTTGAGAGCTGGAAGAGAAAGTTAGAGAAAAGAAAAGGAAATAGTATTAAAATTAAAGCGAATTGAAATTCAGCATTTTGGACTTGAGAATTGAATACTTAGGTGTGATTTTGAAAACATTAAACGAGTTGCTTAAGTTAAACGAATATCGTTAAGCTACGATTACTCAGTAAATTCTCCTTCTTGGAGGCTAAGCAAGAATAGTTTGTCTTGAACTTGGCCGCTTAAGCTAATGCAACTGTTGGTTGCCTAAGGTAATTAGTTCCTAGAAGAAGAGGGAGAGGACTGGAGAAAGGACGGAGAGAGTTGGGGAGAAACTTTCTTCTTGGGAGCCAGAAGAGAAAGTTAGAGAAAAGAAAGGGAAACAGGATGAAAATTAAAGTGCGCTCCAATTCATCATTTTGGACTCGAGATATATACACTTAGGTGATTTAGAAGACATTAAGTCATTTGCTTAAGTAAAACTAATATCGTTAAACTACAATTACTCAGTAAATTCTCTTTCTTCGTGGATAGGCATGATTAATTTGAGTTAAACATGGCCACTTAAGCTAAAGAAACTAATAGCTGGATAAGCTAATTAATTCCTAGAACAAAAGAGAGAAGGATGGAGAAGGACGGAGAGAGCTGGAGAGAAACATTCTTATTCATAACTAGAAGAGAAAATTAGAGAGAAGAAAGGAAATAGAATGAAAATTAACCAATTGATCCTTTTGGACTTGAGAATCGAACACTTGGGCGATTTAGAAGGCCTTAAATGATGCGCTCAAGTCCAACTAATATCGTTGAGCTACAGTTACTCTGTAAAATCCCTTTCTTGGAGGCTAGGCGAGATCAGTTTGAGTTAAACTTAGCCACTTAAGCTAGTGAAACTATTAGCCCTAGAACAAAAGAGAGAAGTTGGAGACGGACAGAGAGAGTTAGAGAGAAACTTTCTCCATGAGATGTAGAAGAGAAAGTTAGAGAAAGGAAACGGAAATAGGATGCAAATTAAAGCGAATTCAAATTCACCCTTTTGGACTTGATAATTGAACACTTGGGTGATTTAGAAAACATCAAATGAGTTGCCTACCTAAGTCAAACTGTTATCGTTAAGCTCCAATTTCTCTGTAGATTCTCTTTCTTGGAGGCCAAGGAAGATCAGTTCGAGTTAAACTCGGCCCCTTAAGCTAATGAAGCTGTTAGCTGCCTAACCTAATTAGTTCCTAGAACAAAAGAGAGAAGGGTGGGGAACGACGGAGCGAGTTGGAGAGGAACTTTCTTCTTGAGAGCTGGAAGAGAAAGTTAGAGAAAAGAAAAGGAAATAGGTTTAAAATCAAAGCGAATTCAAATTCATGCTTTTGGGCTTGAGAATTGAACACTTTGGTGATTTACAAAACATTAAATTAGTTCCTTTACTACATCGTCAAGCTACGATTACTCAGTGAATTCTATTCCTTGGAGGCTGAGCAAGATTAGTTTGAGTTAAACATGGTCACTTAAGAGAATGAAGCTATAAGTTGCCAAACCTAATTAGTTCCTCGAACAAAACAGAGAAGGGTGGAAAAGGACGGAGAGAGTTAGAGAGAAACTTTCTTCTTGAGAGCTAGAAGGGAAAGTTAGAGAAAAGAAAAGGAAACGGGAATAAAATTAAATTGAACTCTAATTCATCATGTTGGACTTGAGAGTTTAACACTTAGGTGATGTAGAAAACCTTAAATCAGGTGCTTACGTCAAACAAATATCGTGAAGCTACAATTACTCGGTAAAATCTCTAATCTCTTTCTTGTAGGTTAAGCAAGATTAGTTTGTGTTAAATTTGGCCACCTAAGCTAAAAAAACGACAAGTTGCCCAAGCCAATTAGTTCCAAGAACAAAAGGGAGAAGTTGGAGACGGACGGAGAGAGTTGGAGACAAACTTTCTCCTTGAGGTCTAGAAGAGAAAGTCAGAGAACGGAAAGGGAAATAGAATGAAATTTGAAGGGAGTTCAAGCTCAGCATTTTGGACTTGCGAATTGAACACTTAGGTGATTTAGAAAACATTAAATGAGTTGCTTAAGTTAAACTGCTATCGTCAAGCTACAATTACTTGTCCACCAAAAAAAAAAAGGCTACAATTACTCAGTTAATTTTCTTTCTTGGAGGAAGAGCATGGTTAGTTTTAGTTGAACTTGGCCACTTAAGCTAATGAAGCTATTAGTTGCCTAACCTAATTAGTTCCTACAACAAAAGAGTGAATGGTGGAGGAGGACGGAGAGAGTTAGAGAGAAACTTTCTTTTTTGAGAGCTGGAAGAGAAAGTTAGAGAAAAGAAAAGGAAATAGTATTAAAATTAAAGCGAATTGAAATTCAGCATTTTGGACTTGAGAATTGAATACTTAGGTGTGATTTTGAAAACATTAAACGAGTTGCTTAAGTTAAACGAATATCGTTAAGCTACGATTACTCAGTAAATTCTCCTTCTTGGAGGCTAAGCAAGAATAGTTTGTCTTGAACTTGGCCGCTTAAGCTAATGCAACTGTTGGTTGCCTAAGGTAATTAGTTCCTAGAAGAAGAGGGAGAGGACTGGAGAAAGGACGGAGAGAGTTGGGGAGAAACTTTCTTCTTGGGAGCCAGAAGAGAAAGTTAGAGAAAAGAAAGGGAAACAGGATGAAAATTAAAGTGCGCTCCAATTCATCATTTTGGACTCGAGATATATACACTTAGGTGATTTAGAAGACATTAAGTCATTTGCTTAAGTAAAACTAATATCGTTAAACTACAATTACTCAGTAAATTCTCTTTCTTCGTGGATAGGCATGATTAATTTGAGTTAAACATGGCCACTTAAGCTAAAGAAACTAATAGCTGGATAAGCTAATTAATTCCTAGAACAAAAGAGAGAAGGATGGAGAAGGACGGAGAGAGCTGGAGAGAAACATTCTTATTCATAACTAGAAGAGAAAATTAGAGAGAAGAAAGGAAATAGAATGAAAATTAACCAATTGATCCTTTTGGACTTGAGAATCGAACACTTGGGCGATTTAGAAGGCCTTAAATGATGCGCTCAAGTCCAACTAATATCGTTGAGCTACAGTTACTCTGTAAAATCCCTTTCTTGGAGGCTAGGCGAGATCAGTTTGAGTTAAACTTAGCCACTTAAGCTAGTGAAACTATTAGCCCTAGAACAAAAGAGAGAAGTTGGAGACGGACAGAGAGAGTTAGAGAGAAACTTTCTCCATGAGATGTAGAAGAGAAAGTTAGAGAAAGGAAACGGAAATAGGATGCAAATTAAAGCGAATTCAAATTCACCCTTTTGGACTTGATAATTGAACACTTGGGTGATTTAGAAAACATCAAATGAGTTGCCTACCTAAGTCAAACTGTTATCGTTAAGCTCCAATTTCTCTGTAGATTCTCTTTCTTGGAGGCCAAGGAAGATCAGTTCGAGTTAAACTCGGCCCCTTAAGCTAATGAAGCTGTTAGCTGCCTAACCTAATTAGTTCCTAGAACAAAAGAGAGAAGGGTGGGGAACGACGGAGCGAGTTGGAGAGGAACTTTCTTCTTGAGAGCTGGAAGAGAAAGTTAGAGAAAAGAAAAGGAAATAGGTTTAAAATCAAAGCGAATTCAAATTCATGCTTTTGGGCTTGAGAATTGAACACTTTGGTGATTTACAAAACATTAAATTAGTTCCTTTACTACATCGTCAAGCTACGATTACTCAGTGAATTCTATTCCTTGGAGGCTGAGCAAGATTAGTTTGAGTTAAACATGGTCACTTAAGAGAATGAAGCTATAAGTTGCCAAACCTAATTAGTTCCTCGAACAAAACAGAGAAGGGTGGAAAAGGACGGAGAGAGTTAGAGAGAAACTTTCTTCTTGAGAGCTAGAAGGGAAAGTTAGAGAAAAGAAAAGGAAACGGGAATAAAATTAAATTGAACTCTAATTCATCATGTTGGACTTGAGAGTTTAACACTTAGGTGATGTAGAAAACCTTAAATCAGGTGCTTACGTCAAACAAATATCGTGAAGCTACAATTACTCGGTAAAATCTCTAATCTCTTTCTTGTAGGTTAAGCAAGATTAGTTTGTGTTAAATTTGGCCACCTAAGCTAAAAAAACGACAAGTTGCCCAAGCCAATTAGTTCCAAGAACAAAAGGGAGAAGTTGGAGACGGACGGAGAGAGTTGGAGACAAACTTTCTCCTTGAGGTCTAGAAGAGAAAGTCAGAGAACGGAAAGGGAAATAGAATGAAATTTGAAGGGAGTTCAAGCTCAGCATTTTGGACTTGCGAATTGAACACTTAGGTGATTTAGAAAACATTAAATGAGTTGCTTAAGTTAAACTGCTATCGTGAAGCTACAATTACTTGTCCACCAAAAAAAAAAAGGCTACAATTACTCAGTTAATTTTCTTTCTTGGAGGAAGAGCATGGTTAGTTTTAGTTGAACTTGGCCACTTAAGCTAATGAAGCTATTAGTTGCCTAACCTAATTAGTTCCTACAACAAAAGAGTGAATGGTGGAGGAGGACGGAGAGAGTTAGAGAGAAACTTTCTTTTTTGAGAGCTGGAAGAGAAAGTTAGAGAAAAGAAAAGGAAATAGTATTAAAATTAAAGCGAATTGAAATTCAGCATTTTGGACTTGAGAATTGAATACTTAGGTGTGATTTTGAAAACATTAAACGAGTTGCTTAAGTTAAACGAATATCGTTAAGCTACGATTACTCAGTAAATTCTCCTTCTTGGAGGCTAAGCAAGAATAGTTTGTCTTGAACTTGGCCGCTTAAGCTAATGCAACTGTTGGTTGCCTAAGGTAATTAGTTCCTAGAAGAAGAGGGAGAGGACTGGAGAAAGGACGGAGAGAGTTGGGGAGAAACTTTCTTCTTGGGAGCCAGAAGAGAAAGTTAGAGAAAAGAAAGGGAAACAGGATGAAAATTAAAGTGCGCTCCAATTCATCATTTTGGACTCGAGATATATACACTTAGGTGATTTAGAAGACATTAAGTCATTTGCTTAAGTAAAACTAATATCGTTAAACTACAATTACTCAGTAAATTCTCTTTCTTCGTGGATAGGCATGATTAATTTGAGTTAAACATGGCCACTTAAGCTAAAGAAACTAATAGCTGGATAAGCTAATTAATTCCTAGAACAAAAGAGAGAAGGATGGAGAAGGACGGAGAGAGCTGGAGAGAAACATTCTTATTCATAACTAGAAGAGAAAATTAGAGAGAAGAAAGGAAATAGAATGAAAATTAACCAATTGATCCTTTTGGACTTGAGAATCGAACACTTGGGCGATTTAGAAGGCCTTAAATGATGCGCTCAAGTCCAACTAATATCGTTGAGCTACAGTTACTCTGTAAAATCCCTTTCTTGGAGGCTAGGCGAGATCAGTTTGAGTTAAACTTAGCCACTTAAGCTAGTGAAACTATTAGCCCTAGAACAAAAGAGAGAAGTTGGAGACGGACAGAGAGAGTTAGAGAGAAACTTTCTCCATGAGATGTAGAAGAGAAAGTTAGAGAAAGGAAACGGAAATAGGATGCCAATTAAAGCGAATTCAAATTCACCCTTTTGGACTTGATAATTGAACACTTGGGTGATTTAGAAAACATCAAATGAGTTGCCTACCTAAGTCAAACTGTTATCGTTAAGCTCCAATTTCTCTGTAGATTCTCTTTCTTGGAGGCCAAGGAAGATCAGTTCGAGTTAAACTCGGCCCCTTAAGCTAATGAAGCTGTTAGCTGCCTAACCTAATTAGTTCCTAGAACAAAAGAGAGAAGGGTGGGGAACGACGGAGCGAGTTGGAGAGGAACTTTCTTCTTGAGAGCTGGAAGAGAAAGTTAGAGAAAAGAAAAGGAAATAGGTTTAAAATCAAAGCGAATTCAAATTCATGCTTTTGGGCTTGAGAATTGAACACTTTGGTGATTTACAAAACATTAAATTAGTTCCTTTACTACATCGTCAAGCTACGATTACTCAGTGAATTCTATTCCTTGGAGGCTGAGCAAGATTAGTTTGAGTTAAACATGGTCACTTAAGAGAATGAAGCTATAAGTTGCCAAACCTAATTAGTTCCTCGAACAAAACAGAGAAGGGTGGAAAAGGACGGAGAGAGTTAGAGAGAAACTTTCTTCTTGAGAGCTAGAAGGGAAAGTTAGAGAAAAGAAAAGGAAACGGGAATAAAATTAAATTGAACTCTAATTCATCATGTTGGACTTGAGAGTTTAACACTTAGGTGATGTAGAAAACCTTAAATCAGGTGCTTACGTCAAACAAATATCGTGAAGCTACAATTACTCGGTAAAATCTCTAATCTCTTTCTTGTAGGTTAAGCAAGATTAGTTTGTGTTAAATTTGGCCACTTAAGCTAAAAAAACGACAAGTTGCCCAAGCCAATTAGTTCCAAGAACAAAAGGGAGAAGTTGGAGACGGGCGGAGAGAGTTGGAGACAAACTTTCTCCTTGAGGTCTAGAAGAGAAAGTCAGAGAACGGAAAGGGAAATAGAATGAAATTTGAAGGGAGTTCAAGCTCAGCATTTTGGACTTGCGAATTGAACACTTAGGTGATTTAGAAAACATTAAATGAGTTGCTTAAGTTAAACTGCTATCGTCAAGCTACAATTACTTGTCCACCAAAAAAAAAAGGCTACAATTACTCAGTTAATTTTCTTTCTTGGAGGAAGAGCATGGTTAGTTTTAGTTGAACTTGGCCACTTAAGCTAATGAAGCTATTAGTTGCCTAACCTAATTAGTTCCTACAACAAAAGAGTGAATGGTGGAGGAGGACGGAGAGAGTTAGAGAGAAACTTTCTTTTTTGAGAGCTGGAAGAGAAAGTTAGAGAAAAGAAAAGGAAATAGTATTAAAATTAAAGCGAATTGAAATTCAGCATTTTGGACTTGAGAATTGAATACTTAGGTGTGATTTTGAAAACATTAAACGAGTTGCTTAAGTTAAACGAATATCGTTAAGCTACGATTACTCAGTTAATTCTCCTTCTTGGAGGCTAAGCAAGAATAGTTTGTCTTGAACTTGGCCGCTTAAGCTAATGCAACTGTTGGTTGCCTAAGGTAATTAGTTCCTAGAAGAAGAGGGAGAGGACTGGAGAAAGGACGGAGAGAGTTGGGGAGAAACTTTCTTCTTGGGAGCCAGAAGAGAAAGTTAGAGAAAAGAAAGGGAAACAGGATGAAAATTAAAGTGCGCTCCAATTCATCATTTTGGACTCGAGATATATACACTTAGGTGATTTAGAAGACATTAAGTCATTTGCTTAAGTAAAACTAATATCGTTAAACTACAATTACTCAGTAAATTCTCTTTCTTCGTGGATAGGCATGATTAATTTGAGTTAAACATGGCCACTTAAGCTAAAGAAACTAATAGCTGGATAAGCTAATTAATTCCTAGAACAAAAGAGAGAAGGATGGAGAAGGACGGAGAGAGCTGGAGAGAAACATTCTTATTCATAACTAGAAGAGAAAATTAGAGAGAAGAAAGGAAATAGAATGAAAATTAACCAATTGATCCTTTTGGACTTGAGAATCGAACACTTGGGCGATTTAGAAGGCCTTAAATGATGCGCTCAAGTCCAACTAATATCGTTGAGCTACAGTTACTCTGTAAAATCCCTTTCTTGGAGGCTAGGCGAGATCAGTTTGAGTTAAACTTAGCCACTTAAGCTAGTGAAACTATTAGCCCTAGAACAAAAGAGAGAAGTTGGAGACGGACAGAGAGAGTTAGAGAGAAACTTTCTCCACGAGATGTAGAAGAGAAAGTTAGAGAAAAGAAACGGAAATAGGATGCAAATTAAAGCGAATTCAAATTCACCCTTTTGGACTTGATAATTGAACACTTGGGTGATTTAGAAAACATCAAATGAGTTGCCTACCTAAGTCAAACTGTTATCGTTAAGCTCCAATTTCTCTGTAGATTCTCTTTCTTGGAGGCCAAGGAAGATCAGTTCGAGTTAAACTCGGCCCCTTAAGCTAATGAAGCTGTTAGCTGCCTAACCTAATTAGTTCCTAGAACAAAAGAGAGAAGGGTGGGGAACGACGGAGCGAGTTGGAGAGGAACTTTCTTCTTGAGAGCTGGAAGAGAAAGTTAGAGAAAAGAAAAGGAAATAGGTTTAAAATCAAAGCGAATTCAAATTCATGCTTTTGGGCTTGAGAATTGAACACTTTGGTGATTTACAAAACATTAAATTAGTTCCTTTACTACATCATCAAGCTACGATTACTCAGTGAATTCTATTCCTTGGAGGCTGAGCAAGATTAGTTTGAGTTAAACATGGTCACTTAAGAGAATGAAGCTATAAGTTGCCAAACCTAATATTTCCTCGAACAAAACAGAGAAGGGTGGAAAAGGACGGAGAGAGTTAGAGAGAAACTTTCTTCTTGAGAGCTAGAAGAGAAAGTTAGAGAAAAGAAAAGGAAACGGGAATAAAATTAAATTGAACTCTAATTCATCATGTTGGACTTGAGAGTTTAACACTTAGGTGATGTAGAAAACCTTAAATCAGGTGCTTACGTCAAACAAATATCGTGAAGCTACAATTACTCGGTAAAATCTCTAATCTCTTTCTTGTAGGTTAAGTAAGATTAGTTTGTGTTAAATTTGGCCACTTAAGCTAAAAAAACGACAAGTTGCCCAAGCCAATTAGTTCCAAGAACAAAAGGGAGAAGTTGGAGACGGGCGGAGAGAGTTGGAGACAAACTTTCTCCTTGAGGTCTAGAAGAGAAAGTCAGAGAACGGAAAGGGAAATAGAATGAAATTTGAAGGGAGTTCAAGCTCAGCATTTTGGACTTGCGAATTGAACACTTAGGTGATTTAGAAAACATTAAATGAGTTGCTTAAGTTAAACTGCTATCGTCAAGCTACAATTACTTGTCCACCAAAAAAAAAAGGCTACAATTACTCAGTTAATTTTCTTTCTTGGAGGAAGAGCATGGTTAGTTTTAGTTGAACTTGGCCACTTAAGCTAATGAAGCTATTAGTTGCCTAACCTAATTAGTTCCTACAACAAAAGAGTGAATGGTGGAGGAGGACGGAGAGAGTTAGAGAGAAACTTTCTTTTTTGAGAGCTGGAAGAGAAAGTTAGAGAAAAGAAAAGGAAATAGTATTAAAATTAAAGCGAATTGAAATTCAGCATTTTGGACTTGAGAATTGAATACTTAGGTGTGATTTTGAAAACATTAAACGAGTTGCTTAAGTTAAACGAATATCGTTAAGCTACGATTACTCAGTAAATTCTCCTTCTTGGAGGCTAAGCAAGAATAGTTTGTCTTGAACTTGGCCGCTTAAGCTAATGCAACTGTTGGTTGCCTAAGGTAATTAGTTCCTAGAAGAAGAGGGAGAGGACTGGAGAAAGGACGGAGAGAGTTGGGGAGAAACTTTCTTCTTGGGAGCCAGAAGAGAAAGTTAGAGAAAAGAAAGGGAAACAGGATGAAAATTAAAGTGCGCTCCAATTCATCATTTTGGACTCGAGATATATACACTTAGGTGATTTAGAAGACATTAAGTCATTTGCTTAAGTAAAACTAATATCGTTAAACTACAATTACTCAGTAAATTCTCTTTCTTCGTGGATAGGCATGATTAATTTGAGTTAAACATGGCCACTTAAGCTAAAGAAACTAATAGCTGGATAAGCTAATTAATTCCTAGAACAAAAGAGAGAAGGATGGAGAAGGACGGAGAGAGCTGGAGAGAAACATTCTTATTCATAACTAGAAGAGAAAATTAGAGAGAAGAAAGGAAATAGAATGAAAATTAACCAATTGATCCTTTTGGACTTGAGAATCGAACACTTGGGCGATTTAGAAGGCCTTAAATGATGCGCTCAAGTCCAACTAATATCGTTGAGCTACAGTTACTCTGTAAAATCCCTTTCTTGGAGGCTAGGCGAGATCAGTTTGAGTTAAACTTAGCCACTTAAGCTAGTGAAACTATTAGCCCTAGAACAAAAGAGAGAAGTTGGAGACGGACAGAGAGAGTTAGAGAGAAACTTTCTCCACGAGATGTAGAAGAGAAAGTTAGAGAAAAGAAACGGAAATAGGATGCAAATTAAAGCGAATTCAAATTCACCCTTTTGGACTTGATAATTGAACACTTGGGTGATTTAGAAAACATCAAATGAGTTGCCTACCTAAGTCAAATTGTTATCGTTAAGCTCCAATTTCTCTGTAGATTCTCTTTCTTGGAGGCCAAGGAAGATCAGTTCGAGTTAAACTCGGCCACTTAAGCTAATGAAGCTGTTAGCTGCCTAACCTAATTAGTTCCTAGAACAAAAGAGAGAAGGGTGGGGAACGACGGAGCGAGTTGGAGAGGAACTTTCTTCTTGAGAGCTGGAAGAGAAAGTTAGAGAAAAGAAAAGGAAATAGGTTTAAAATCAAAGCGAATTCAAATTCATGCTTTTGGGCTTGAGAATTGAACACTTTGGTGATTTACAAAACATTAAATTAGTTCCTTTACTACATCGTCAAGCTACGATTACTCAGTGAATTCTATTCCTTGGAGGCTGAGCAAGATTAGTTTGAGTTAAACATGGTCACTTAAGAGAATGAAGCTATAAGTTGCCAAACCTAATTAGTTCCTCGAACAAAACAGAGAAGGGTGGGAAAGGACGGAGAGAGTTAGAGAGAAACTTTCTTCTTGAGAGCTAGAAGGGAAAGTTAGAGAAAAGAAAAGGAAACGGGAATAAAATTAAATTGAACTCTAATTCATCATGTTGGACTTGAGAGTTTAACACTTAGGTGATGTAGAAAACCTTAAATCAGGTGCTTACGTCAAACAAATATCGTGAAGCTACAATTACTCGGTAAAATCTCTAATCTCTTTCTTGTAGGTTAAGCAAGATTAGTTTGTGTTAAATTTGGCCACCTAAGCTAAAAAAACGACAAGTTGCCCAAGCCAATTAGTTCCAAGAACAAAAGGGAGAAGTTGGAGACGGACGGAGAGAGTTGGAGACAAACTTTCTCCTTGAGGTCTAGAAGAGAAAGTCAGAGAACGGAAAGGGAAATAGAATGAAATTTGAAGGGAGTTCAAGCTCAGCATTTTGGACTTGCGAATTGAACACTTAGGTGATTTAGAAAACATTAAATGAGTTGCTTAAGTTAAACTGCTATCGTCAAGCTACAATTACTTGTCCACCAAAAAAAAAAAGGCTACAATTACTCAGTTAATTTTCTTTCTTGGAGGAAGAGCATGGTTAGTTTTAGTTGAACTTGGCCACTTAAGCTAATGAAGCTATTAGTTGCCTAACCTAATTAGTTCCTACAACAAAAGAGTGAATGGTGGAGGAGGACGGAGAGAGTTAGAGAGAAACTTTCTTTTTTGAGAGCTGGAAGAGAAAGTTAGAGAAAAGAAAAGGAAATAGTATTAAAATTAAAGCGAATTGAAATTCAGCATTTTGGACTTGAGAATTGAATACTTAGGTGTGATTTTGAAAACATTAAACGAGTTGCTTAAGTTAAACGAATATCGTTAAGCTACGATTACTCAGTAAATTCTCCTTCTTGGAGGCTAAGCAAGAATAGTTTGTCTTGAACTTGGCCGCTTAAGCTAATGCAACTGTTGGTTGCCTAAGGTAATTAGTTCCTAGAAGAAGAGGGAGAGGACTGGAGAAAGGACGGAGAGAGTTGGGGAGAAACTTTCTTCTTGGGAGCCAGAAGAGAAAGTTAGAGAAAAGAAAGGGAAACAGGATGAAAATTAAAGTGCGCTCCAATTCATCATTTTGGACTCGAGATATATACACTTAGGTGATTTAGAAGACATTAAGTCATTTGCTTAAGTAAAACTAATATCGTTAAACTACAATTACTCAGTAAATTCTCTTTCTTCGTGGATAGGCATGATTAATTTGAGTTAAACATGGCCACTTAAGCTAAAGAAACTAATAGCTGGATAAGCTAATTAATTCCTAGAACAAAAGAGAGAAGGATGGAGAAGGACGGAGAGAGCTGGAGAGAAACATTCTTATTCATAACTAGAAGAGAAAATTAGAGAGAAGAAAGGAAATAGAATGAAAATTAACCAATTGATCCTTTTGGACTTGAGAATCGAACACTTGGGCGATTTAGAAGGCCTTAAATGATGCGCTCAAGTCCAACTAATATCGTTGAGCTACAGTTACTCTGTAAAATCCCTTTCTTGGAGGCTAGGCGAGATCAGTTTGAGTTAAACTTAGCCACTTAAGCTAGTGAAAGTATTAGCCCTAGAACAAAAGAGAGAAGTTGGAGACGGACAGAGAGAGTTAGAGAGAAACTTTCTCCATGAGATGTAGAAGAGAAAGTTAGAGAAAGGAAACGGAAATAGGATGCAAATTAAAGCGAATTCAAATTCACCCTTTTGGACTTGATAATTGAACACTTGGGTGATTTAGAAAACATCAAATGAGTTGCCTACCTAAGTCAAACTGTTATCGTTAAGCTCCAATTTCTCTGTAGATTCTCTTTCTTGGAGGCCAAGGAAGATCAGTTCGAGTTAAACTCGGCCCCTTAAGCTAATGAAGCTGTTAGCTGCCTAACCTAATTAGTTCCTAGAACAAAAGAGAGAAGGGTGGGGAACGACGGAGCGAGTTGGAGAGGAACTTTCTTCTTGAGAGCTGGAAGAGAAAGTTAGAGAAAAGAAAAGGAAATAGGTTTAAAATCAAAGCGAATTCAAATTCATGCTTTTGGGCTTGAGAATTGAACACTTTGGTGATTTACAAAACATTAAATTAGTTCCTTTACTACATCGTCAAGCTACGATTACTCAGTGAATTCTATTCCTTGGAGGCTGAGCAAGATTAGTTTGAGTTAAACATGGTCACTTAAGAGAATGAAGCTATAAGTTGCCAAACCTAATTATTTCCTCGAACAAAACAGAGAAGGGTGGAAAAGGACGGAGAGAGTTAGAGAGAAACTTTCTTCTTGAGAGCTAGAAGGGAAAGTTAGAGAAAAGAAAAGGAAACGGGAATAAAATTAAATTGAACTCTAATTCATCATGTTGGACTTGAGAGTTTAACACTTAGGTGATGTAGAAAACCTTAAATCAGGTGCTTACGTCAAACAAATATCGTGAAGCTACAATTACTCGGTAAAATCTCTAATCTCTTTCTTGTAGGTTAAGCAAGATTAGTTTGTGTTAAATTTGGCCACCTAAGCTAAAAAAACGACAAGTTGCCCAAGCCAATTAGTTCCAAGAACAAAAGGGAGAAGTTGGAGACGGACGGAGAGAGTTGGAGACAAACTTTCTCCTTGAGGTCTAGAAGAGAAAGTCAGAGAACGGAAAGGGAAATAGAATGAAATTTGAAGGGAGTTCAAGCTCAGCATTTTGGACTTGCGAATTGAACACTTAGGTGATTTAGAAAACATTAAATGAGTTGCTTAAGTTAAACTGCTATCGTCAAGCTACAATTACTTGTCCACCAAAAAAAAAAAGGCTACAATTACTCAGTTAATTTTCTTTCTTGGAGGAAGAGCATGGTTAGTTTTAGTTGAACTTGGCCACTTAAGCTAATGAAGCTATTAGTTGCCTAACCTAATTAGTTCCTACAACAAAAGAGTGAATGGTGGAGGAGGACGGAGAGAGTTAGAGAGAAACTTTCTTTTTTGAGAGCTGGAAGAGAAAGTTAGAGAAAAGAAAAGGAAATAGTATTAAAATTAAAGCGAATTGAAATTCAGCATTTTGGACTTGAGAATTGAATACTTAGGTGTGATTTTGAAAACATTAAACGAGTTGCTTAAGTTAAACGAATATCGTTAAGCTACGATTACTCAGTAAATTCTCCTTCTTGGAGGCTAAGCAAGAATAGTTTGTCTTGAACTTGGCCACTTAAGCTAATGAAGCTGTTAGCTGCCTAACCTAATTAGTTCCTAGAACAAAAGAGAGAAGGGTGGGGAACGACGGAGCGAGTTGGAGAGGAACTTTCTTCTTGAGAGCTGGAAGAGAAAGTTAGAGAAAAGAAAAGGAAATAGGTTTAAAATCAAAGCGAATTCAAATTCATGCTTTTGGGCTTGAGAATTGAACACTTTGGTGATTTACAAAACATTAAATTAGTTCCTTTACTACATCAGTGAATTCTATTCCTTGGAGGCTGAGCAAGATTAGTTTGAGTTAAACATGGTCACTTAAGAGAATGAAGCTATAAGTTGCCAAACCTAATTAGTTCCTCGAACAAAACAGAGAAGGGTGGAAAAGGACGGAGAGAGTTAGAGAGAAACTTTCTTCTTGAGAGCTAGAAGGGAAAGTTAGAGAAAAGAAAAGGAAACGGGAATAAAATTAAATTGAACTCTAATTCATCATGTTGGACTTGAGAGTTTAACACTTAGGTGATGTAGAAAACCTTAAATCAGGTGCTTACGTCAAACAAATATCGTGAAGCTACAATTACTCGGTAAAATCTCTAATCTCTTTCTTGTAGGTTAAGCAAGATTAGTTTGTGTTAAATTTGGCCACCTAAGCTAAAAAAACGACAAGTTGCCCAAGCCAATTAGTTCCAAGAACAAAAGGGAGAAGTTGGAGACGGATGGAGTGAGTTGGAGACAAACTTTCTCCTTGAGGTCTAGAAGAGAAAGTCAGAGAACGGAAAGGGAAATAGAATGAAATTTGAAGGGAGTTGAAGCTCAGCATTTTGGACTTGCGAATTGAACACTTAGGTGATTTAGAAAACATTAAATGAGTTGCTTAAGTTAAACTGCTATCGTCAAGCTACAATTACTTGTCCACCAAAAAAAAAAAGGCTACAATTACTCAGTTAATTTTCTTTCTTGGAGGAAGAGCATGGTTAGTTTTAGTTGAACTTGGCCACTTAAGCTAATGAAGCTATTAGTTGCCTAACCTAATTAGTTCCTACAACAAAAGAGTGAATGGTGGAGGAGGACGGAGAGAGTTAGAGAGAAACTTTCTTTTTTGAGAGCTGGAAGAGAAAGTTAGAGAAAAGAAAAGGAAATAGTATTAAAATTAAAGCGAATTGAAATTCAGCATTTTGGACTTGAGAATTGAATACTTAGGTGTGATTTTGAAAACATTAAACGAGTTGCTTAAGTTAAACGAATATCGTTAAGCTACGATTACTCAGTAAATTCTCCTTCTTGGAGGCTAAGCAAGAATAGTTTGTCTTGAACTTGGCCACTTAAGCTAATGAAGCTGTTAGCTGCCTAACCTAATTAGTTCCTAGAACAAAAGAGAGAAGGGTGGGGAACGACGGAGCGAGTTGGAGAGGAACTTTCTTCTTGAGAGCTGGAAGAGAAAGTTAGAGAAAAGAAAAGGAAATAGGTTTAAAATCAAAGCGAATTCAAATTCATGCTTTTGGGCTTGAGAATTGAACACTTTGGTGATTTACAAAACATTAAATTAGTTCCTTTACTACATCAGTGAATTCTATTCCTTGGAGGCTGAGCAAGATTAGTTTGAGTTAAACATGGTCACTTAAGAGAATGAAGCTATAAGTTGCCAAACCTAATTAGTTCCTCGAACAAAACAGAGAAGGGTGGAAAAGGACGGAGAGAGTTAGAGAGAAACTTTCTTCTTGAGAGCTAGAAGGGAAAGTTAGAGAAAAGAAAAGGAAACGGGAATAAAATTAAATTGAACTCTAATTCATCATGTTGGACTTGAGAGTTTAACACTTAGGTGATGTAGAAAACCTTAAATCAGGTGCTTACGTCAAACAAATATCGTGAAGCTACAATTACTCGGTAAAATCTCTAATCTCTTTCTTGTAGGTTAAGCAAGATTAGTTTGTGTTAAATTTGGCCACCTAAGCTAAAAAAACGACAAGTTGCCCAAGCCAATTAGTTCCAAGAACAAAAGGGAGAAGTTGGAGACGGATGGAGTGAGTTGGAGACAAACTTTCTCCTTGAGGTCTAGAAGAGAAAGTCAGAGAACGGAAAGGGAAATAGAATGAAATTTGAAGGGAGTTGAAGCTCAGCATTTTGGACTTGCGAATTGAACACTTAGGTGATTTAGAAAACATTAAATGAGTTGCTTAAGTTAAACTGCTATCGTCAAGCTACAATTACTTGTCCACCAAAAAAAAAAAGGCTACAATTACTCAGTTAATTTTCTTTCTTGGAGGAAGAGCATGGTTAGTTTTAGTTGAACTTGGCCACTTAAGCTAATGAAGCTATTAGTTGCCTAACCTAATTAGTTCCTACAACAAAAGAGTGAATGGTGGAGGAGGACGGAGAGAGTTAGAGAGAAACTTTCTTTTTTGAGAGCTGGAAGAGAAAGTTAGAGAAAAGAAAAGGAAATAGTATTAAAATTAAAGCGAATTGAAATTCAGCATTTTGGACTTGAGAATTGAATACTTAGGTGTGATTTTGAAAACATTAAACGAGTTGCTTAAGTTAAACGAATATCGTTAAGCTACGATTACTCAGTAAATTCTCCTTCTTGGAGGCTAAGCAGGAATAGTTTGTCTTGAACTTGGCCGCTTAAGCTAATGCAACTGTTGGTTGCCTAAGGTAATTAGTTCCTAGAAGAAGAGGGAGAGGACTGGAGAAAGGACGGAGAGAGTTGGGGAGAAACTTTCTTCTTGGGAGCCAGAAGAGAAAGTTAGAGAAAAGAAAGGGAAACAGGATGAAAATTAAAGTGCGCTCCAATTCATCATTTTGGACTCGAGATATATACACTTAGGTGATTTAGAAGACATTAAGTCATTTGCTTAAGTAAAACTAATATCGTTAAACTACAATTACTCAGTAAATTCTCTTTCTTCGTGGATAGGCATGATTAATTTGAGTTAAACATGGCCACTTAAGCTAAAGAAACTAATAGCTGGATAAGCTAATTAATTCCTAGAACAAAAGAGAGAAGGATGGAGAAGGACGGAGAGAGCTGGAGAGAAACATTCTTATTCATAACTAGAAGAGAAAATTAGAGAGAAGAAAGGAAATAGAATGAAAATTAACCAATTGATCCTTTTGGACTTGAGAATCGAACACTTGGGCGATTTAGAAGGCCTTAAATGATGCGCTCAAGTCCAACTAATATCGTTGAGCTACAGTTACTCTGTAAAATCCCTTTCTTGGAGGCTAGGCGAGATCAGTTTGAGTTAAACTTAGCCACTTAAGCTAGTGAAACTATTAGCCCTAGAACAAAAGAGAGAAGTTGGAGAGAGAGAGTTAGAGAGAAACTTTCTCCATGAGATGTAGAAGAGAAAGTTAGAGAAAAGAAACGGAAATAGGATGCAAATTAAAGCGAATTCAAATTCACCCTTTTGGACTTGATAATTGAACACTTGGGTGATTTAGAAAACATCAAATGAGTTGCCTACCTAAGTCAAACTGTTATCGTTAAGCTCCAATTTCTCTGTAGATTCTCTTTCTTGGAGGCCAAGGAAGATCAGTTCGAGTTAAACTCGGCCCCTTAAGCTAATGAAGCTGTTAGCTGCCTAACCTAATTAGTTCCTAGAACAAAAGAGAGAAGGGTGGGGAACGACGGAGCGAGTTGGAGAGGAACTTTCTTCTTGAGAGCTGGAAGAGAAAGTTAGAGAAAAGAAAAGGAAATAGGTTTAAAATCAAAGCGAATTGAAATTCATGCTTTTGGGCTTGAGAATTGAACACTTTGGTGATTTACAAAACATCAAATTAGTTCCTTTACTACATCGTCAAGCTACGATTACTCAGTGAATTCTATTCCTTGGAGGCTGAGCAAGATTAGTTTGAGTTAAACATGGTCACTTAAGAGAATGAAGCTATAAGTTGCCAAACCTAATTAGTTCCTCGAACAAAACAGAGAAGGGTGGAAAAGGACGGAGAGAGTTAGAGAGAAACTTTCTTCTTGAGAGCTAGAAGAGAAAGTTAGAGAAAAGAAAAGGAAACGGGAATAAAATTAAATTGAACTCTAATTCATCATGTTGGACTTGAGAGTTTAACACTTAGGTGATGTAGAAAACCTTAAATCAGGTGCTTACGTCAAACAAATATCGTGAAGCTACAATTACTCGGTAAAATCTCTAATCTCTTTCTTGTAGGTTAAGCAAGATTAGTTTGTGTTAAATTTGGCCACCTAAGCTAAAAAAACGACAAGTTGCCCAAGCCAATTAGTTCCAAGAACAAAAGGGAGAAGTTGGAGACGGACGGAGAGAGTTGGAGACAAACTTTCTCCTTGAGGTCTAGAAGAGAAAGTCAGAGAACGGAAAGGGAAATAGAATGAAATTTGAAGGGAGTTCAAGCTCAGCATTTTGGACTTGCGAATTGAACACTTAGGTGATTTAGAAAACATTAAATGAGTTGCTTAAGTTAAACTGCTATCGTCAAGCTACAATTACTTGTCCACCAAAAAAAAAAAGGCTACAATTACTCAGTTAATTTTCTTTCTTGGAGGAAGAGCATGGTTAGTTTTAGTTGAACTTGGCCACTTAAGCTAATGAAGCTATTAGTTGCCTAACCTAATTAGTTCCTACAACAAAAGAGTGAATGGTGGAGGAGGACGGAGAGAGTTAGAGAGAAACTTTCTTTTTTGAGAGCTGGAAGAGAAAGTTAGAGAAAAGAAAAGGAAATAGTATTAAAATTAAAGCGAATTGAAATTCAGCATTTTGGACTTGAGAATTGAATACTTAGGTGTGATTTTGAAAACATTAAACGAGTTGCTTAAGTTAAACGAATATCGTTAAGCTACGATTACTCAGTAAATTCTCCTTCTTGGAGGCTAAGCAAGAATAGTTTGTCTTAAACTTGGCCGCTTAAGCTAATGCAACTGTTGGTTGCCTAAGGTAATTAGTTCCTAGAAGAAGAGGGAGAGGACTGGAGAAAGGACGGAGAGAGTTGGGGAGAAACTTTCTTCTTGGGAGCCAGAAGAGAAAGTTAGAGAAAAGAAAGGGAAACAGGATGAAAATTAAAGTGCGCTCCAATTCATCATTTTGGACTCAAGATATATACACTTAGGTGATTTAGAAGACATTAAGTCATTTGCTTAAGTAAAACTAATATCGTTAAACTACAATTACTCAGTAAATTCTCTTTCTTCGTGGATAGGCATGATTAATTTGAGTTAAACATGGCCACTTAAGCTAAAGAAACTAATAGCTGGATAAGCTAATTAATTCCTAGAACAGAAGAGAGAAGGATGGAGAAGGACGGAGAGAGCTGGAGAGAAACATTCTTATTCATAACTAGAAGAGAAAATTAGAGAGAAGAAAGGAAATAGAATGAAAATTAACCAATTGATCCTTTTGGACTTGAGAATCGAACACTTGGGCGATTTAGAAGGCCTTAAATGATGCGCTCAAGTCCAACTAATATCGTTGAGCTACAGTTACTCTGTAAAATCCCTTTCTTGGAGGCTAGGCGAGATCAGTTTGAGTTAAACTTAGCCACTTAAGCTAGTGAAACTATTAGCCCTAGAACAAAAGAGAGAAGTTGGAGACGGACAGAGAGAGTTAGAGAGAAACTTTCTCCATGAGATGTAGAAGAGAAAGTTAGAGAAAAGAAACGGAAATAGGATGCAAATTAAAGCGAATTCAAATTCACCCTTTTGGACTTGATAATTGAACACTTGGGTGATTTAGAAAACATCAAATGAGTTGCCTACCTAAGTCAAACTGTTATCGTTAAGCTCCAATTTCTCTGTAGATTCTCTTTCTTGGAGGCCAAGGAAGATCAGTTCGAGTTAAACTCGGCCACTTAAGCTAATGAAGCTGTTAGCTGCCTAACCTAATTAGTTCCTAGAACAAAAGAGAGAAGGGTGGGGAACGACGGAGCGAGTTGGAGAGGAACTTTCTTCTTGAGAGCTGGAAGAGAAAGTTAGAGAAAAGAAAAGGAAATAGGTTTAAAATCAAAGCGAATTCAAATTCATGCTTTTGGGCTTGAGAATTGAACACTTTGGTGATTTACAAAACATTAAATTAGTTCCTTTACTACATCGTCAAGCTACGATTACTCAGTGAATTCTATTCCTTGGAGGCTGAGCAAGATTAGTTTGAGTTAAACATGGTCACTTAAGAGAATGAAGCTATAAGTTGCCAAACCTAATTAGTTCCTCGAACAAAACAGAGAAGGGTGGAAAAGGACGGAGAGAGTTAGAGAGAAACTTTCTTCTTGAGAGCTAGAAGAGAAAGTTAGAGAAAAGAAAAGGAAACGGGAATAAAATTAAATTGAACTCTAATTCATCATGTTGGACTTGAGAGTTTAACACTTAGGTGATGTAGAAAACCTTAAATCAGGTGCTTACGTCAAACAAATATCGTGAAGCTACAATTACTCGGTAAAATCTCTAATCTCTTTCTTGTAGGTTAAGCAAGATTAGTTTGTGTTAAATTTGGCCACCTAAGCTAAAAAAACGACAAGTTGCCCAAGCCAATTAGTTCCAAGAACAAAAGGGAGAAGTTGGAGACGGACGGAGAGAGTTGGAGACAAACTTTCTCCTTGAGGTCTAGAAGAGAAAGTCAGAGAACGGAAAGGGAAATAGAATGAAATTTGAAGGGAGTTCAAGCTCAGCATTTTGGACTTGCGAATTGAACACTTAGGTGATTTAGAAAACATTAAATGAGTTGCTTAGGTTAAACTGCTATCGTCAAGCTACAATTACTTGTCCACCAAAAAAAAAAAGGCTACAATTACTCAGTTAATTTTCTTTCTTGGAGGAAGAGCATGGTTAGTTTTAGTTGAACTTGGCCACTTAAGCTAATGAAGCTATTAGTTGCCTAACCTAATTAGTTCCTACAACAAAAGAGTGAATGGTGGAGGAGGACGGAGAGAGTTAGAGAGAAACTTTCTTTTTTGAGAGCTGGAAGAGAAAGTTAGAGAAAAGAAAAGGAAATAGTATTAAAATTAAAGCGAATTGAAATTCAGCATTTTGGACTTGAGAATTGAATACTTAGGTGTGATTTTGAAAACATTAAACGAGTTGCTTAAGTTAAACGAATATCGTTAAGCTACGATTACTCAGTAAATTCTCCTTCTTGGAGGCTAAGCAAGAATAGTTTGTCTTAAACTTGGCCGCTTAAGCTAATGCAACTGTTGGTTGCCTAAGGTAATTAGTTCCTAGAAGAAGAGGGAGAGGACTGGAGAAAGGACGGAGAGAGTTGGGGAGAAACTTTCTTCTTGGGAGCCAGAAGAGAAAGTTAGAGAAAAGAAAGGGAAACAGGATGAAAATTAAAGTGCGCTCCAATTCATCATTTTGGACTCGAGATATATACACTTAGGTGATTTAGAAGACATTAAGTCATTTGCTTAAGTAAAACTAATATCGTTAAACTACAATTACTCAGTAAATTCTCTTTCTTCGTGGATAGGCATGATTAATTTGAGTTAAACATGGCCACTTAAGCTAAAGAAACTAATAGCTGGATAAGCTAATTAATTCCTAGAACAGAAGAGAGAAGGATGGAGAAGGACGGAGAGAGCTGGAGAGAAACATTCTTATTCATAACTAGAAGAGAAAATTAGAGAGAAGAAAGGAAATAGAATGAAAATTAACCAATTGATCCTTTTGGACTTGAGAATCGAACACTTGGGCGATTTAGAAGGCCTTAAATGATGCGCTCAAGTCCAACTAATATCGTTGAGCTACAGTTACTCTGTAAAATCCCTTTCTTGGAGGCTAGGCGAGATCAGTTTGAGTTAAACTTAGCCACTTAAGCTAGTGAAACTATTAGCCCTAGAACAAAAGAGAGAAGTTGGAGACGGACAGAGAGAGTTAGAGAGAAACTTTCTCCATGAGATGTAGAAGAGAAAGTTAGAGAAAAGAAACGGAAATAGGATGCAAATTAAAGCGAATTCAAATTCACCCTTTTGGACTTGATAATTGAACACTTGGGTGATTTAGAAAACATCAAATGAGTTGCCTACCTAAGTCAAACTGTTATCGTTAAGCTCCAATTTCTCTGTAGATTCTCTTTCTTGGAGGCCAAGGAAGATCAGTTCGAGTTAAACTCGGCCACTTAAGCTAATGAAGCTGTTAGCTGCCTAACCTAATTAGTTCCTAGAACAAAAGAGAGAAGGGTGGGGAACGACGGAGCGAGTTGGAGAGGAACTTTCTTCTTGAGAGCTGGAAGAGAAAGTTAGAGAAAAGAAAAGGAAATAGGTTTAAAATCAAAGCGAATTCAAATTCATGCTTTTGGGCTTGAGAATTGAACACTTTGGTGATTTACAAAACATTAAATTAGTTCCTTTACTACATCGTCAAGCTACGATTACTCAGTGAATTCTATTCCTTGGAGGCTGAGCAAGATTAGTTTGAGTTAAACATGGTCACTTAAGAGAATGAAGCTATAAGTTGCCAAACCTAATTAGTTCCTCGAACAAAACAGAGAAGGGTGGAAAAGGACGGAGAGAGTTAGAGAGAAACTTTCTTCTTGAGAGCTAGAAGAGAAAGTTAGAGAAAAGAAAAGGAAACGGGAATAAAATTAAATTGAACTCTAATTCATCATGTTGGACTTGAGAGTTTAACACTTAGGTGATGTAGAAAACCTTAAATCAGGTGCTTACGTCAAACAAATATCGTGAAGCTACAATTACTCGGTAAAATCTCTAATCTCTTTCTTGTAGGTTAAGCAAGATTAGTTTGTGTTAAATTTGGCCACCTAAGCTAAAAAAACGACAAGTTGCCCAAGCCAATTAGTTCCAAGAACAAAAGGGAGAAGTTGGAGACGGACGGAGAGAGTTGGAGACAAACTTTCTCCTTGAGGTCTAGAAGAGAAAGTCAGAGAACGGAAAGGGAAATAGAATGAAATTTGAAGGGAGTTCAAGCTCAGCATTTTGGACTTGCGAATTGAACACTTAGGTGATTTAGAAAACATTAAATGAGTTGCTTAGGTTAAACTGCTATCGTCAAGCTACAATTACTTGTCCACCAAAAAAAAAAAGGCTACAATTACTCAGTTAATTTTCTTTCTTGGAGGAAGAGCATGGTTAGTTTTAGTTGAACTTGGCCACTTAAGCTAATGAAGCTATTAGTTGCCTAACCTAATTAGTTCCTACAACAAAAGAGTGAATGGTGGAGGAGGACGGAGAGAGTTAGAGAGAAACTTTCTTTTTTGAGAGCTGGAAGAGAAAGTTAGAGAAAAGAAAAGGAAATAGTATTAAAATTAAAGCGAATTGAAATTCAGCATTTTGGACTTGAGAATTGAATACTTAGGTGTGATTTTGAAAACATTAAACGAGTTGCTTAAGTTAAACGAATATCGTTAAGCTACGATTACTCAGTAAATTCTCCTTCTTGGAGGCTAAGCAAGAATAGTTTGTCTTAAACTTGGCCGCTTAAGCTAATGCAACTGTTGGTTGCCTAAGGTAATTAGTTCCTAGAAGAAGAGGGAGAGGACTGGAGAAAGGACGGAGAGAGTTGGGGAGAAACTTTCTTCTTGGGAGCCAGAAGAGAAAGTTAGAGAAAAGAAAGGGAAACAGGATGAAAATTAAAGTGCGCTCCAATTCATCATTTTGGACTCGAGATATATACACTTAGGTGATTTAGAAGACATTAAGTCATTTGCTTAAGTAAAACTAATATCGTTAAACTACAATTACTCAGTAAATTCTCTTTCTTCGTGGATAGGCATGATTAATTTGAGTTAAACATGGCCACTTAAGCTAAAGAAACTAATAGCTGGATAAGCTAATTAATTCCTAGAACAGAAGAGAGAAGGATGGAGAAGGACGGAGAGAGCTGGAGAGAAACATTCTTATTCATAACTAGAAGAGAAAATTAGAGAGAAGAAAGGAAATAGAATGAAAATTAACCAATTGATCCTTTTGGACTTGAGAATCGAACACTTGGGCGATTTAGAAGGCCTTAAATGATGCGCTCAAGTCCAACTAATATCGTTGAGCTACAGTTACTCTGTAAAATCCCTTTCTTGGAGGCTAGGCGAGATCAGTTTGAGTTAAACTTAGCCACTTAAGCTAGTGAAACTATTAGCCCTAGAACAAAAGAGAGAAGTTGGAGACGGACAGAGAGAGTTAGAGAGAAACTTTCTCCATGAGATGTAGAAGAGAAAGTTAGAGAAAAGAAACGGAAATAGGATGCAAATTAAAGCGAATTCAAATTCACCCTTTTGGACTTGATAATTGAACACTTGGGTGATTTAGAAAACATCAAATGAGTTGCCTACCTAAGTCAAACTGTTATCGTTAAGCTCCAATTTCTCTGTAGATTCTCTTTCTTGGAGGCCAAGGAAGATCAGTTCGAGTTAAACTCGGCCACTTAAGCTAATGAAGCTGTTAGCTGCCTAACCTAATTAGTTCCTAGAACAAAAGAGAGAAGGGTGGGGAACGACGGAGCGAGTTGGAGAGGAACTTTCTTCTTGAGAGCTGGAAGAGAAAGTTAGAGAAAAGAAAAGGAAATAGGTTTAAAATCAAAGCGAATTCAAATTCATGCTTTTGGGCTTGAGAATTGAACACTTTGGTGATTTACAAAACATTAAATTAGTTCCTTTACTACATCGTCAAGCTACGATTACTCAGTGAATTCTATTCCTTGGAGGCTGAGCAAGATTAGTTTGAGTTAAACATGGTCACTTAAGAGAATGAAGCTATAAGTTGCCAAACCTAATTAGTTCCTCGAACAAAACAGAGAAGGGTGGAAAAGGACGGAGAGAGTTAGAGAGAAACTTTCTTCTTGAGAGCTAGAAGAGAAAGTTAGAGAAAAGAAAAGGAAACGGGAATAAAATTAAATTGAACTCTAATTCATCATGTTGGACTTGAGAGTTTAACACTTAGGTGATGTAGAAAACCTTAAATCAGGTGCTTACGTCAAACAAATATCGTGAAGCTACAATTACTCGGTAAAATCTCTAATCTCTTTCTTGTAGGTTAAGCAAGATTAGTTTGTGTTAAATTTGGCCACCTAAGCTAAAAAAACGACAAGTTGCCCAAGCCAATTAGTTCCAAGAACAAAAGGGAGAAGTTGGAGACGGACGGAGAGAGTTGGAGACAAACTTTCTCCTTGAGGTCTAGAAGAGAAAGTCAGAGAACGGAAAGGGAAATAGAATGAAATTTGAAGGGAGTTCAAGCTCAGCATTTTGGACTTGCGAATTGAACACTTAGGTGATTTAGAAAACATTAAATGAGTTGCTTAGGTTAAACTGCTATCGTCAAGCTACAATTACTTGTCCACCAAAAAAAAAAAGGCTACAATTACTCAGTTAATTTTCTTTCTTGGAGGAAGAGCATGGTTAGTTTTAGTTGAACTTGGCCACTTAAGCTAATGAAGCTATTAGTTGCCTAACCTAATTAGTTCCTACAACAAAAGAGTGAATGGTGGAGGAGGACGGAGAGAGTTAGAGAGAAACTTTCTTTTTTGAGAGCTGGAAGAGAAAGTTAGAGAAAAGAAAAGGAAATAGTATTAAAATTAAAGCGAATTGAAATTCAGCATTTTGGACTTGAGAATTGAATACTTAGGTGTGATTTTGAAAACATTAAACGAGTTGCTTAAGTTAAACGAATATCGTTAAGCTACGATTACTCAGTAAATTCTCCTTCTTGGAGGCTAAGCAAGAATAGTTTGTCTTAAACTTGGCCGCTTAAGCTAATGCAACTGTTGGTTGCCTAAGGTAATTAGTTCCTAGAAGAAGAGGGAGAGGACTGGAGAAAGGACGGAGAGAGTTGGGGAGAAACTTTCTTCTTGGGAGCCAGAAGAGAAAGTTAGAGAAAAGAAAGGGAAACAGGATGAAAATTAAAGTGCGCTCCAATTCATCATTTTGGACTCGAGATATATACACTTAGGTGATTTAGAAGACATTAAGTCATTTGCTTAAGTAAAACTAATATCGTTAAACTACAATTACTCAGTAAATTCTCTTTCTTCGTGGATAGGCATGATTAATTTGAGTTAAACATGGCCACTTAAGCTAAAGAAACTAATAGCTGGATAAGCTAATTAATTCCTAGAACAGAAGAGAGAAGGATGGAGAAGGACGGAGAGAGCTGGAGAGAAACATTCTTATTCATAACTAGAAGAGAAAATTAGAGAGAAGAAAGGAAATAGAATGAAAATTAACCAATTGATCCTTTTGGACTTGAGAATCGAACACTTGGGCGATTTAGAAGGCCTTAAATGATGCGCTCAAGTCCAACTAATATCGTTGAGCTACAGTTACTCTGTAAAATCCCTTTCTTGGAGGCTAGGCGAGATCAGTTTGAGTTAAACTTAGCCACTTAAGCTAGTGAAACTATTAGCCCTAGAACAAAAGAGAGAAGTTGGAGACGGACAGAGAGAGTTAGAGAGAAACTTTCTCCATGAGATGTAGAAGAGAAAGTTAGAGAAAAGAAACGGAAATAGGATGCAAATTAAAGCGAATTCAAATTCACCCTTTTGGACTTGATAATTGAACACTTGGGTGATTTAGAAAACATCAAATGAGTTGCCTACCTAAGTCAAACTGTTATCGTTAAGCTCCAATTTCTCTGTAGATTCTCTTTCTTGGAGGCCAAGGAAGATCAGTTCGAGTTAAACTCGGCCACTTAAGCTAATGAAGCTGTTAGCTGCCTAACCTAATTAGTTCCTAGAACAAAAGAGAGAAGGGTGGGGAACGACGGAGCGAGTTGGAGAGGAACTTTCTTCTTGAGAGCTGGAAGAGAAAGTTAGAGAAAAGAAAAGGAAATAGGTTTAAAATCAAAGCGAATTCAAATTCATGCTTTTGGGCTTGAGAATTGAACACTTTGGTGATTTACAAAACATTAAATTAGTTCCTTTACTACATCGTCAAGCTACGATTACTCAGTGAATTCTATTCCTTGGAGGCTGAGCAAGATTAGTTTGAGTTAAACATGGTCACTTAAGAGAATGAAGCTATAAGTTGCCAAACCTAATTAGTTCCTCGAACAAAACAGAGAAGGGTGGAAAAGGACGGAGAGAGTTAGAGAGAAACTTTCTTCTTGAGAGCTAGAAGAGAAAGTTAGAGAAAAGAAAAGGAAACGGGAATAAAATTAAATTGAACTCTAATTCATCATGTTGGACTTGAGAGTTTAACACTTAGGTGATGTAGAAAACCTTAAATCAGGTGCTTACGTCAAACAAATATCGTGAAGCTACAATTACTCGGTAAAATCTCTAATCTCTTTCTTGTGGGTTAAGCAAGATTAGTTTGTGTTAAATTTGGCCACCTAAGCTAAAAAAACGACAAGTTGCCCAAGCCAATTAGTTCCAAGAACAAAAGGGAGAAGTTGGAGACGGACGGAGAGAGTTGGAGACAAACTTTCTCCTTGAGGTCTAGAAGAGAAAGTCAGAGAACGGAAAGGGAAATAGAATGAAATTTGAAGGGAGTTCAAGCTCAGCATTTTGGACTTGCGAATTGAACACTTAGGTGATTTAGAAAACATTAAATGAGTTGCTTAGGTTAAACTGCTATCGTCAAGCTACAATTACTTGTCCACCAAAAAAAAAAAGGCTACAATTACTCAGTTAATTTTCTTTCTTGGAGGAAGAGCATGGTTAGTTTTAGTTGAACTTGGCCACTTAAGCTAATGAAGCTATTAGTTGCCTAACCTAATTAGTTCCTACAACAAAAGAGTGAATGGTGGAGGAGGACGGAGAGAGTTAGAGAGAAACTTTCTTTTTTGAGAGCTGGAAGAGAAAGTTAGAGAAAAGAAAAGGAAATAGTATTAAAATTAAAGCGAATTGAAATTCAGCATTTTGGACTTGAGAATTGAATACTTAGGTGTGATTTTGAAAACATTAAACGAGTTGCTTAAGTTAAACGAATATCGTTAAGCTACGATTACTCAGTAAATTCTCCTTCTTGGAGGCTAAGCAAGAATAGTTTGTCTTAAACTTGGCCGCTTAAGCTAATGCAACTGTTGGTTGCCTAAGGTAATTAGTTCCTAGAAGAAGAGGGAGAGGACTGGAGAAAGGACGGAGAGAGTTGGGGAGAAACTTTCTTCTTGGGAGCCAGAAGAGAAAGTTAGAGAAAAGAAAGGGAAACAGGATGAAAATTAAAGTGCGCTCCAATTCATCATTTTGGACTCGAGATATATACACTTAGGTGATTTAGAAGACATTAAGTCATTTGCTTAAGTAAAACTAATATCGTTAAACTACAATTACTCAGTAAATTCTCTTTCTTCGTGGATAGGCATGATTAATTTGAGTTAAACATGGCCACTTAAGCTAAAGAAACTAATAGCTGGATAAGCTAATTAATTCCTAGAACAGAAGAGAGAAGGATGGAGAAGGACGGAGAGAGCTGGAGAGAAACATTCTTATTCATAACTAGAAGAGAAAATTAGAGAGAAGAAAGGAAATAGAATGAAAATTAACCAATTGATCCTTTTGGACTTGAGAATCGAACACTTGGGCGATTTAGAAGGCCTTAAATGATGCGCTCAAGTCCAACTAATATCGTTGAGCTACAGTTACTCTGTAAAATCCCTTTCTTGGAGGCTAGGCGAGATCAGTTTGAGTTAAACTTAGCCACTTAAGCTAGTGAAACTATTAGCCCTAGAACAAAAGAGAGAAGTTGGAGACGGACAGAGAGAGTTAGAGAGAAACTTTCTCCATGAGATGTAGAAGAGAAAGTTAGAGAAAAGAAACGGAAATAGGATGCAAATTAAAGCGAATTCAAATTCACCCTTTTGGACTTGATAATTGAACACTTGGGTGATTTAGAAAACATCAAATGAGTTGCCTACCTAAGTCAAACTGTTATCGTTAAGCTCCAATTTCTCTGTAGATTCTCTTTCTTGGAGGCCAAGGAAGATCAGTTCGAGTTAAACTCGGCCACTTAAGCTAATGAAGCTGTTAGCTGCCTAACCTAATTAGTTCCTAGAACAAAAGAGAGAAGGGTGGGGAACGACGGAGCGAGTTGGAGAGGAACTTTCTTCTTGAGAGCTGGAAGAGAAAGTTAGAGAAAAGAAAAGGAAATAGGTTTAAAATCAAAGCGAATTCAAATTCATGCTTTTGGGCTTGAGAATTGAACACTTTGGTGATTTACAAAACATTAAATTAGTTCCTTTACTACATCGTCAAGCTACGATTACTCAGTGAATTCTATTCCTTGGAGGCTGAGCAAGATTAGTTTGAGTTAAACATGGTCACTTAAGAGAATGAAGCTATAAGTTGCCAAACCTAATTAGTTCCTCGAACAAAACAGAGAAGGGTGGAAAAGGACGGAGAGAGTTAGAGAGAAACTTTCTTCTTGAGAGCTAGAAGAGAAAGTTAGAGAAAAGAAAAGGAAACGGGAATAAAATTAAATTGAACTCTAATTCATCATGTTGGACTTGAGAGTTTAACACTTAGGTGATGTAGAAAACCTTAAATCAGGTGCTTACGTCAAACAAATATCGTGAAGCTACAATTACTCGGTAAAATCTCTAATCTCTTTCTTGTGGGTTAAGCAAGATTAGTTTGTGTTAAATTTGGCCACCTAAGCTAAAAAAACGACAAGTTGCCCAAGCCAATTAGTTCCAAGAACAAAAGGGAGAAGTTGGAGACGGACGGAGAGAGTTGGAGACAAACTTTCTCCTTGAGGTCTAGAAGAGAAAGTCAGAGAACGGAAAGGGAAATAGAATGAAATTTGAAGGGAGTTCAAGCTCAGCATTTTGGACTTGCGAATTGAACACTTAGGTGATTTAGAAAACATTAAATGAGTTGCTTAGGTTAAACTGCTATCGTCAAGCTACAATTACTTGTCCACCAAAAAAAAAAAGGCTACAATTACTCAGTTAATTTTCTTTCTTGGAGGAAGAGCATGGTTAGTTTTAGTTGAACTTGGCCACTTAAGCTAATGAAGCTATTAGTTGCCTAACCTAATTAGTTCCTACAACAAAAGAGTGAATGGTGGAGGAGGACGGAGAGAGTTAGAGAGAAACTTTCTTTTTTGAGAGCTGGAAGAGAAAGTTAGAGAAAAGAAAAGGAAATAGTATTAAAATTAAAGCGAATTGAAATTCAGCATTTTGGACTTGAGAATTGAATACTTAGGTGTGATTTTGAAAACATTAAACGAGTTGCTTAAGTTAAACGAATATCGTTAAGCTACGATTACTCAGTAAATTCTCCTTCTTGGAGGCTAAGCAAGAATAGTTTGTCTTAAACTTGGCCGCTTAAGCTAATGCAACTGTTGGTTGCCTAAGGTAATTAGTTCCTAGAAGAAGAGGGAGAGGACTGGAGAAAGGACGGAGAGAGTTGGGGAGAAACTTTCTTCTTGGGAGCCAGAAGAGAAAGTTAGAGAAAAGAAAGGGAAACAGGATGAAAATTAAAGTGCGCTCCAATTCATCATTTTGGACTCGAGATATATACACTTAGGTGATTTAGAAGACATTAAGTCATTTGCTTAAGTAAAACTAATATCGTTAAACTACAATTACTCAGTAAATTCTCTTTCTTCGTGGATAGGCATGATTAATTTGAGTTAAACATGGCCACTTAAGCTAAAGAAACTAATAGCTGGATAAGCTAATTAATTCCTAGAACAGAAGAGAGAAGGATGGAGAAGGACGGAGAGAGCTGGAGAGAAACATTCTTATTCATAACTAGAAGAGAAAATTAGAGAGAAGAAAGGAAATAGAATGAAAATTAACCAATTGATCCTTTTGGACTTGAGAATCGAACACTTGGGCGATTTAGAAGGCCTTAAATGATGCGCTCAAGTCCAACTAATATCGTTGAGCTACAGTTACTCTGTAAAATCCCTTTCTTGGAGGCTAGGCGAGATCAGTTTGAGTTAAACTTAGCCACTTAAGCTAGTGAAACTATTAGCCCTAGAACAAAAGAGAGAAGTTGGAGACGGACAGAGAGAGTTAGAGAGAAACTTTCTCCATGAGATGTAGAAGAGAAAGTTAGAGAAAAGAAACGGAAATAGGATGCAAATTAAAGCGAATTCAAATTCACCCTTTTGGACTTGATAATTGAACACTTGGGTGATTTAGAAAACATCAAATGAGTTGCCTACCTAAGTCAAACTGTTATCGTTAAGCTCCAATTTCTCTGTAGATTCTCTTTCTTGGAGGCCAAGGAAGATCAGTTCGAGTTAAACTCGGCCACTTAAGCTAATGAAGCTGTTAGCTGCCTAACCTAATTAGTTCCTAGAACAAAAGAGAGAAGGGTGGGGAACGACGGAGCGAGTTGGAGAGGAACTTTCTTCTTGAGAGCTGGAAGAGAAAGTTAGAGAAAAGAAAAGGAAATAGGTTTAAAATCAAAGCGAATTCAAATTCATGCTTTTGGGCTTGAGAATTGAACACTTTGGTGATTTACAAAACATTAAATTAGTTCCTTTACTACATCGTCAAGCTACGATTACTCAGTGAATTCTATTCCTTGGAGGCTGAGCAAGATTAGTTTGAGTTAAACATGGTCACTTAAGAGAATGAAGCTATAAGTTGCCAAACCTAATTAGTTCCTCGAACAAAACAGAGAAGGGTGGAAAAGGACGGAGAGAGTTAGAGAGAAACTTTCTTCTTGAGAGCTAGAAGAGAAAGTTAGAGAAAAGAAAAGGAAACGGGAATAAAATTAAATTGAACTCTAATTCATCATGTTGGACTTGAGAGTTTAACACTTAGGTGATGTAGAAAACCTTAAATCAGGTGCTTACGTCAAACAAATATCGTGAAGCTACAATTACTCGGTAAAATCTCTAATCTCTTTCTTGTGGGTTAAGCAAGATTAGTTTGTGTTAAATTTGGCCACCTAAGCTAAAAAAACGACAAGTTGCCCAAGCCAATTAGTTCCAAGAACAAAAGGGAGAAGTTGGAGACGGACGGAGAGAGTTGGAGACAAACTTTCTCCTTGAGGTCTAGAAGAGAAAGTCAGAGAACGGAAAGGGAAATAGAATGAAATTTGAAGGGAGTTCAAGCTCAGCATTTTGGACTTGCGAATTGAACACTTAGGTGATTTAGAAAACATTAAATGAGTTGCTTAGGTTAAACTGCTATCGTCAAGCTACAATTACTTGTCCACCAAAAAAAAAAAGGCTACAATTACTCAGTTAATTTTCTTTCTTGGAGGAAGAGCATGGTTAGTTTTAGTTGAACTTGGCCACTTAAGCTAATGAAGCTATTAGTTGCCTAACCTAATTAGTTCCTACAACAAAAGAGTGAATGGTGGAGGAGGACGGAGAGAGTTAGAGAGAAACTTTCTTTTTTGAGAGCTGGAAGAGAAAGTTAGAGAAAAGAAAAGGAAATAGTATTAAAATTAAAGCGAATTGAAATTCAGCATTTTGGACTTGAGAATTGAATACTTAGGTGTGATTTTGAAAACATTAAACGAGTTGCTTAAGTTAAACGAATATCGTTAAGCTACGATTACTCAGTAAATTCTCCTTCTTGGAGGCTAAGCAAGAATAGTTTGTCTTAAACTTGGCCGCTTAAGCTAATGCAACTGTTGGTTGCCTAAGGTAATTAGTTCCTAGAAGAAGAGGGAGAGGACTGGAGAAAGGACGGAGAGAGTTGGGGAGAAACTTTCTTCTTGGGAGCCAGAAGAGAAAGTTAGAGAAAAGAAAGGGAAACAGGATGAAAATTAAAGTGCGCTCCAATTCATCATTTTGGACTCGAGATATATACACTTAGGTGATTTAGAAGACATTAAGTCATTTGCTTAAGTAAAACTAATATCGTTAAACTACAATTACTCAGTAAATTCTCTTTCTTCGTGGATAGGCATGATTAATTTGAGTTAAATTTACTTACCCAAAAAAATTTGAGTTAAACATGGCCACTTAAGCTAAAGAAACTAATAGCTGGATAAGCTAATTAATTCCTAGAACAAAAGAGAGAAGGATGGAGAAGGACGGAGAGAGCTGGAGAGAAACATTCTTATTCATAACTAGAAGAGAAAATTAGAGAGAAGAAAGGAAATAGAATGAAAATTAACCAATTGATCCTTTTGGACTTGAGAATCGAACACTTGGGCGATTTAGAAGGCCTTAAATGATGCGCTCAAGTCCAACTAATATCGTTGAGCTACAGTTACTCTGTAAAATCCCTTTCTTGGAGGCTAGGCGAGATCAGTTTGAGTTAAACTTAGCCACTTAAGCTAGTGAAACTATTAGCCCTAGAACAAAAGAGAGAAGTTGGAGACGGACAGAGAGAGTTAGAGAGAAACTTTCTCCATGAGATGTAGAAGAGAAAGTTAGAGAAAAGAAACGGAAATAGGATGCAAATTAAAGCGAATTCAAATTCACCCTTTTGGACTTGATAATTGAACACTTGGGTGATTTAGAAAACATCAAATGAGTTGCCTACCTAAGTCAAACTGTTATCGTTAAGCTCCAATTTCTCTGTAGATTCTCTTTCTTGGAGGCCAAGGAAGATCAGTTCGAGTTAAACTCGGCCACTTAAGCTAATGAAGCTGTTAGCTGCCTAACCTAATTAGTTCCTAGAACAAAAGAGAGAAGGGTGGGGAACGACGGAGCGAGTTGGAGAGGAACTTTCTTCTTGAGAGCTGGAAGAGAAAGTTAGAGAAAAGAAAAGGAAATAGGTTTAAAATCAAAGCGAATTCAAATTCATGCTTTTGGGCTTGAGAATTGAACACTTTGGTGATTTACAAAACATTAAATTAGTTCCTTTACTACATCGTCAAGCTACGATTACTCAGTGAATTCTATTCCTTGGAGGCTGAGCAAGATTAGTTTGAGTTAAACATGGTCACTTAAGAGAATGAAGCTATAAGTTGCCAAACCTAATTAGTTCCTCGAACAAAACAGAGAAGGGTGGAAAAGGACGGAGAGAGTTAGAGAGAAACTTTCTTCTTGAGAGCTAGAAGAGAAAGTTAGAGAAAAGAAAAGGAAACGGGAATAAAATTAAATTGAACTCTAATTCATCATGTTGGACTTGAGAGTTTAACACTTAGGTGATGTAGAAAACCTTAAATCAGGTGCTTACGTCAAACAAATATCGTGAAGCTACAATTACTCGGTAAAATCTCTAATCTCTTTCTTGTGGGTTAAGCAAGATTAGTTTGTGTTAAATTTGGCCACCTAAGCTAAAAAAACGACAAGTTGCCCAAGCCAATTAGTTCCAAGAACAAAAGGGAGAAGTTGGAGACGGACGGAGAGAGTTGGAGACAAACTTTCTCCTTGAGGTCTAGAAGAGAAAGTCAGAGAACGGAAAGGGAAATAGAATGAAATTTGAAGGGAGTTCAAGCTCAGCATTTTGGACTTGCGAATTGAACACTTAGGTGATTTAGAAAACATTAAATGAGTTGCTTAGGTTAAACTGCTATCGTCAAGCTACAATTACTTGTCCACCAAAAAAAAAAAGGCTACAATTACTCAGTTAATTTTCTTTCTTGGAGGAAGAGCATGGTTAGTTTTAGTTGAACTTGGCCACTTAAGCTAATGAAGCTATTAGTTGCCTAACCTAATTAGTTCCTACAACAAAAGAGTGAATGGTGGAGGAGGACGGAGAGAGTTAGAGAGAAACTTTCTTTTTTGAGAGCTGGAAGAGAAAGTTAGAGAAAAGAAAAGGAAATAGTATTAAAATTAAAGCGAATTGAAATTCAGCATTTTGGACTTGAGAATTGAATACTTAGGTGTGATTTTGAAAACATTAAACGAGTTGCTTAAGTTAAACGAATATCGTTAAGCTACGATTACTCAGTAAATTCTCCTTCTTGGAGGCTAAGCAAGAATAGTTTGTCTTAAACTTGGCCGCTTAAGCTAATGCAACTGTTGGTTGCCTAAGGTAATTAGTTCCTAGAAGAAGAGGGAGAGGACTGGAGAAAGGACGGAGAGAGTTGGGGAGAAACTTTCTTCTTGGGAGCCAGAAGAGAAAGTTAGAGAAAAGAAAGGGAAACAGGATGAAAATTAAAGTGCGCTCCAATTCATCATTTTGGACTCGAGATATATACACTTAGGTGATTTAGAAGACATTAAGTCATTTGCTTAAGTAAAACTAATATCGTTAAACTACAATTACTCAGTAAATTCTCTTTCTTCGTGGATAGGCATGATTAATTTGAGTTAAATTTACTTACCCAAAAAAATTTGAGTTAAACATGGCCACTTAAGCTAAAGAAACTAATAGCTGGATAAGCTAATTAATTCCTAGAACAAAAGAGAGAAGGATGGAGAAGGACGGAGAGAGCTGGAGAGAAACATTCTTATTCATAACTAGAAGAGAAAATTAGAGAGAAGAAAGGAAATAGAATGAAAATTAACCAATTGATCCTTTTGGACTTGAGAATCGAACACTTGGGCGATTTAGAAGGCCTTAAATGATGCGCTCAAGTCCAACTAATATCGTTGAGCTACAGTTACTCTGTAAAATCCCTTTCTTGGAGGCTAGGCGAGATCAGTTTGAGTTAAACTTAGCCACTTAAGCTAGTGAAACTATTAGCCCTAGAACAAAAGAGAGAAGTTGGAGACGGACAGAGAGAGTTAGAGAGAAACTTTCTCCATGAGATGTAGAAGAGAAAGTTAGAGAAAAGAAACGGAAATAGGATGCAAATTAAAGCGAATTCAAATTCACCCTTTTGGACTTGATAATTGAACACTTGGGTGATTTAGAAAACATCAAATGAGTTGCCTACCTAAGTCAAACTGTTATCGTTAAGCTCCAATTTCTCTGTAGATTCTCTTTCTTGGAGGCCAAGGAAGATCAGTTCGAGTTAAACTCGGCCACTTAAGCTAATGAAGCTGTTAGCTGCCTAACCTAATTAGTTCCTAGAACAAAAGAGAGAAGGGTGGGGAACGACGGAGCGAGTTGGAGAGGAACTTTCTTCTTGAGAGCTGGAAGAGAAAGTTAGAGAAAAGAAAAGGAAATAGGTTTAAAATCAAAGCGAATTCAAATTCATGCTTTTGGGCTTGAGAATTGAACACTTTGGTGATTTACAAAACATTAAATTAGTTCCTTTACTACATCGTCAAGCTACGATTACTCAGTGAATTCTATTCCTTGGAGGCTGAGCAAGATTAGTTTGAGTTAAACATGGTCACTTAAGAGAATGAAGCTATAAGTTGCCAAACCTAATTAGTTCCTCGAACAAAACAGAGAAGGGTGGAAAAGGACGGAGAGAGTTAGAGAGAAACTTTCTTCTTGAGAGCTAGAAGAGAAAGTTAGAGAAAAGAAAAGGAAACGGGAATAAAATTAAATTGAACTCTAATTCATCATGTTGGACTTGAGAGTTTAACACTTAGGTGATGTAGAAAACCTTAAATCAGGTGCTTACGTCAAACAAATATCGTGAAGCTACAATTACTCGGTAAAATCTCTAATCTCTTTCTTGTGGGTTAAGCAAGATTAGTTTGTGTTAAATTTGGCCACCTAAGCTAAAAAAACGACAAGTTGCCCAAGCCAATTAGTTCCAAGAACAAAAGGGAGAAGTTGGAGACGGACGGAGAGAGTTGGAGACAAACTTTCTCCTTGAGGTCTAGAAGAGAAAGTCAGAGAACGGAAAGGGAAATAGAATGAAATTTGAAGGGAGTTCAAGCTCAGCATTTTGGACTTGCGAATTGAACACTTAGGTGATTTAGAAAACATTAAATGAGTTGCTTAGGTTAAACTGCTATCGTCAAGCTACAATTACTTGTCCACCAAAAAAAAAAAGGCTACAATTACTCAGTTAATTTTCTTTCTTGGAGGAAGAGCATGGTTAGTTTTAGTTGAACTTGGCCACTTAAGCTAATGAAGCTATTAGTTGCCTAACCTAATTAGTTCCTACAACAAAAGAGTGAATGGTGGAGGAGGACGGAGAGAGTTAGAGAGAAACTTTCTTTTTTGAGAGCTGGAAGAGAAAGTTAGAGAAAAGAAAAGGAAATAGTATTAAAATTAAAGCGAATTGAAATTCAGCATTTTGGACTTGAGAATTGAATACTTAGGTGTGATTTTGAAAACATTAAACGAGTTGCTTAAGTTAAACGAATATCGTTAAGCTACGATTACTCAGTAAATTCTCCTTCTTGGAGGCTAAGCAAGAATAGTTTGTCTTAAACTTGGCCGCTTAAGCTAATGCAACTGTTGGTTGCCTAAGGTAATTAGTTCCTAGAAGAAGAGGGAGAGGACTGGAGAAAGGACGGAGAGAGTTGGGGAGAAACTTTCTTCTTGGGAGCCAGAAGAGAAAGTTAGAGAAAAGAAAGGGAAACAGGATGAAAATTAAAGTGCGCTCCAATTCATCATTTTGGACTCGAGATATATACACTTAGGTGATTTAGAAGACATTAAGTCATTTGCTTAAGTAAAACTAATATCGTTAAACTACAATTACTCAGTAAATTCTCTTTCTTCGTGGATAGGCATGATTAATTTGAGTTAAATTTACTTACCCAAAAAAATTTGAGTTAAACATGGCCACTTAAGCTAAAGAAACTAATAGCTGGATAAGCTAATTAATTCCTAGAACAAAAGAGAGAAGGATGGAGAAGGACGGAGAGAGCTGGAGAGAAACATTCTTATTCATAACTAGAAGAGAAAATTAGAGAGAAGAAAGGAAATAGAATGAAAATTAACCAATTGATCCTTTTGGACTTGAGAATCGAACACTTGGGCGATTTAGAAGGCCTTAAATGATGCGCTCAAGTCCAACTAATATCGTTGAGCTACAGTTACTCTGTAAAATCCCTTTCTTGGAGGCTAGGCGAGATCAGTTTGAGTTAAACTTAGCCACTTAAGCTAGTGAAACTATTAGCCCTAGAACAAAAGAGAGAAGTTGGAGACGGACAGAGAGAGTTAGAGAGAAACTTTCTCCATGAGATGTAGAAGAGAAAGTTAGAGAAAAGAAACGGAAATAGGATGCAAATTAAAGCGAATTCAAATTCACCCTTTTGGACTTGATAATTGAACACTTGGGTGATTTAGAAAACATCAAATGAGTTGCCTACCTAAGTCAAACTGTTATCGTTAAGCTCCAATTTCTCTGTAGATTCTCTTTCTTGGAGGCCAAGGAAGATCAGTTCGAGTTAAACTCGGCCACTTAAGCTAATGAAGCTGTTAGCTGCCTAACCTAATTAGTTCCTAGAACAAAAGAGAGAAGGGTGGGGAACGACGGAGCGAGTTGGAGAGGAACTTTCTTCTTGAGAGCTGGAAGAGAAAGTTAGAGAAAAGAAAAGGAAATAGGTTTAAAATCAAAGCGAATTCAAATTCATGCTTTTGGGCTTGAGAATTGAACACTTTGGTGATTTACAAAACATTAAATTAGTTCCTTTACTACATCGTCAAGCTACGATTACTCAGTGAATTCTATTCCTTGGAGGCTGAGCAAGATTAGTTTGAGTTAAACATGGTCACTTAAGAGAATGAAGCTATAAGTTGCCAAACCTAATTAGTTCCTCGAACAAAACAGAGAAGGGTGGAAAAGGACGGAGAGAGTTAGAGAGAAACTTTCTTCTTGAGAGCTAGAAGAGAAAGTTAGAGAAAAGAAAAGGAAACGGGAATAAAATTAAATTGAACTCTAATTCATCATGTTGGACTTGAGAGTTTAACACTTAGGTGATGTAGAAAACCTTAAATCAGGTGCTTACGTCAAACAAATATCGTGAAGCTACAATTACTCGGTAAAATCTCTAATCTCTTTCTTGTGGGTTAAGCAAGATTAGTTTGTGTTAAATTTGGCCACCTAAGCTAAAAAAACGACAAGTTGCCCAAGCCAATTAGTTCCAAGAACAAAAGGGAGAAGTTGGAGACGGACGGAGAGAGTTGGAGACAAACTTTCTCCTTGAGGTCTAGAAGAGAAAGTCAGAGAACGGAAAGGGAAATAGAATGAAATTTGAAGGGAGTTCAAGCTCAGCATTTTGGACTTGCGAATTGAACACTTAGGTGATTTAGAAAACATTAAATGAGTTGCTTAAGTTAAACTGCTATCGTCAAGCTACAATTACTTGTCCACCAAAAAAAAAAAGGCTACAATTACTCAGTTAATTTTCTTTCTTGGAGGAAGAGCATGGTTAGTTTTAGTTGAACTTGGCCACTTAAGCTAATGAAGCTATTAGTTGCCTAACCTAATTAGTTCCTACAACAAAAGAGTGAATGGTGGAGGAGGACGGAGAGAGTTAGAGAGAAACTTTCTTTTTTGAGAGCTGGAAGAGAAAGTTAGAGAAAAGAAAAGGAAATAGTATTAAAATTAAAGCGAATTGAAATTCAGCATTTTGGACTTGAGAATTGAATACTTAGGTGTGATTTTGAAAACATTAAACGAGTTGCTTAAGTTAAACGAATATCGTTAAGCTACGATTACTCAGTAAATTCTCCTTCTTGGAGGCTAAGCAAGAATAGTTTGTCTTAAACTTGGCCGCTTAAGCTAATGCAACTGTTGGTTGCCTAAGGTAATTAGTTCCTAGAAGAAGAGGGAGAGGACTGGAGAAAGGACGGAGAGAGTTGGGGAGAAACTTTCTTCTTGGGAGCCAGAAGAGAAAGTTAGAGAAAAGAAAGGGAAACAGGATGAAAATTAAAGTGCGCTCCAATTCATCATTTTGGACTCGAGATATATACACTTAGGTGATTTAGAAGACATTAAGTCATTTGCTTAAGTAAAACTAATATCGTTAAACTACAATTACTCAGTAAATTCTCTTTCTTCGTGGATAGGCATGATTAATTTGAGTTAAATTTACTTACCCAAAAAAATTTGAGTTAAACATGGCCACTTAAGCTAAAGAAACTAATAGCTGGATAAGCTAATTAATTCCTAGAACAAAAGAGAGAAGGATGGAGAAGGACGGAGAGAGCTGGAGAGAAACATTCTTATTCATAACTAGAAGAGAAAATTAGAGAGAAGAAAGGAAATAGAATGAAAATTAACCAATTGATCCTTTTGGACTTGAGAATCGAACACTTGGGCGATTTAGAAGGCCTTAAATGATGCGCTCAAGTCCAACTAATATCGTTGAGCTACAGTTACTCTGTAAAATCCCTTTCTTGGAGGCTAGGCGAGATCAGTTTGAGTTAAACTTAGCCACTTAAGCTAGTGAAACTATTAGCCCTAGAACAAAAGAGAGAAGTTGGAGACGGACAGAGAGAGTTAGAGAGAAACTTTCTCCATGAGATGTAGAAGAGAAAGTTAGAGAAAAGAAACGGAAATAGGATGCAAATTAAAGCGAATTCAAATTCACCCTTTTGGACTTGATAATTGAACACTTGGGTGATTTAGAAAACATCAAATGAGTTGCCTACCTAAGTCAAACTGTTATCGTTAAGCTCCAATTTCTCTGTAGATTCTCTTTCTTGGAGGCCAAGGAAGATCAGTTCGAGTTAAACTCGGCCACTTAAGCTAATGAAGCTGTTAGCTGCCTAACCTAATTAGTTCCTAGAACAAAAGAGAGAAGGGTGGGGAACGACGGAGCGAGTTGGAGAGGAACTTTCTTCTTGAGAGCTGGAAGAGAAAGTTAGAGAAAAGAAAAGGAAATAGGTTTAAAATCAAAGCGAATTCAAATTCATGCTTTTGGGCTTGAGAATTGAACACTTTGGTGATTTACAAAACATTAAATTAGTTCCTTTACTACATCGTCAAGCTACGATTACTCAGTGAATTCTATTCCTTGGAGGCTGAGCAAGATTAGTTTGAGTTAAACATGGTCACTTAAGAGAATGAAGCTATAAGTTGCCAAACCTAATTAGTTCCTCGAACAAAACAGAGAAGGGTGGAAAAGGACGGAGAGAGTTAGAGAGAAACTTTCTTCTTGAGAGCTAGAAGAGAAAGTTAGAGAAAAGAAAAGGAAACGGGAATAAAATTAAATTGAACTCTAATTCATCATGTTGGACTTGAGAGTTTAACACTTAGGTGATGTAGAAAACCTTAAATCAGGTGCTTACGTCAAACAAATATCGTGAAGCTACAATTACTCGGTAAAATCTCTAATCTCTTTCTTGTGGGTTAAGCAAGATTAGTTTGTGTTAAATTTGGCCACCTAAGCTAAAAAAACGACAAGTTGCCCAAGCCAATTAGTTCCAAGAACAAAAGGGAGAAGTTGGAGACGGACGGAGAGAGTTGGAGACAAACTTTCTCCTTGAGGTCTAGAAGAGAAAGTCAGAGAACGGAAAGGGAAATAGAATGAAATTTGAAGGGAGTTCAAGCTCAGCATTTTGGACTTGCGAATTGAACACTTAGGTGATTTAGAAAACATTAAATGAGTTGCTTAAGTTAAACTGCTATCGTCAAGCTACAATTACTTGTCCACCAAAAAAAAAAAGGCTACAATTACTCAGTTAATTTTCTTTCTTGGAGGAAGAGCATGGTTAGTTTTAGTTGAACTTGGCCACTTAAGCTAATGAAGCTATTAGTTGCCTAACCTAATTAGTTCCTACAACAAAAGAGTGAATGGTGGAGGAGGACGGAGAGAGTTAGAGAGAAACTTTCTTTTTTGAGAGCTGGAAGAGAAAGTTAGAGAAAAGAAAAGGAAATAGTATTAAAATTAAAGCGAATTGAAATTCAGCATTTTGGACTTGAGAATTGAATACTTAGGTGTGATTTTGAAAACATTAAACGAGTTGCTTAAGTTAAACGAATATCGTTAAGCTACGATTACTCAGTAAATTCTCCTTCTTGGAGGCTAAGCAAGAATAGTTTGTCTTAAACTTGGCCGCTTAAGCTAATGCAACTGTTGGTTGCCTAAGGTAATTAGTTCCTAGAAGAAGAGGGAGAGGACTGGAGAAAGGACGGAGAGAGTTGGGGAGAAACTTTCTTCTTGGGAGCCAGAAGAGAAAGTTAGAGAAAAGAAAGGGAAACAGGATGAAAATTAAAGTGCGCTCCAATTCATCATTTTGGACTCGAGATATATACACTTAGGTGATTTAGAAGACATTAAGTCATTTGCTTAAGTAAAACTAATATCGTTAAACTACAATTACTCAGTAAATTCTCTTTCTTCGTGGATAGGCATGATTAATTTGAGTTAAATTTACTTACCCAAAAAAATTTGAGTTAAACATGGCCACTTAAGCTAAAGAAACTAATAGCTGGATAAGCTAATTAATTCCTAGAACAAAAGAGAGAAGGATGGAGAAGGACGGAGAGAGCTGGAGAGAAACATTCTTATTCATAACTAGAAGAGAAAATTAGAGAGAAGAAAGGAAATAGAATGAAAATTAACCAATTGATCCTTTTGGACTTGAGAATCGAACACTTGGGCGATTTAGAAGGCCTTAAATGATGCGCTCAAGTCCAACTAATATCGTTGAGCTACAGTTACTCTGTAAAATCCCTTTCTTGGAGGCTAGGCGAGATCAGTTTGAGTTAAACTTAGCCACTTAAGCTAGTGAAACTATTAGCCCTAGAACAAAAGAGAGAAGTTGGAGACGGACAGAGAGAGTTAGAGAGAAACTTTCTCCATGAGATGTAGAAGAGAAAGTTAGAGAAAAGAAACGGAAATAGGATGCAAATTAAAGCGAATTCAAATTCACCCTTTTGGACTTGATAATTGAACACTTGGGTGATTTAGAAAACATCAAATGAGTTGCCTACCTAAGTCAAACTGTTATCGTTAAGCTCCAATTTCTCTGTAGATTCTCTTTCTTGGAGGCCAAGGAAGATCAGTTCGAGTTAAACTCGCCCCCTTAAGCTAATGAAGCTGTTAGCTGCCTAACCTAATTAGTTCCTAGAACAAAAGAGAGAAGGGTGGGGAACGACGGAGCGAGTTGGAGAGGAACTTTCTTCTTGAGAGCTGGAAGAGAAAGTTAGAGAAAAGAAAAGGAAATAGGTTTAAAATCAAAGCGAATTCAAATTCATGCTTTTGGGCTTGAGAATTGAACACTTTGGTGATTTACAAAACATTAAATTAGTTCCTTTACTACATCGTCAAGCTACGATTACTCAGTGAATTCTATTCCTTGGAGGCTGAGCAAGATTAGTTTGAGTTAAACATGGTCACTTAAGAGAATGAAGCTATAAGTTGCCAAACCTAATTAGTTCCTCGAACAAAACAGAGAAGGGTGGAAAAGGACGGAGAGAGTTAGAGAGAAACTTTCTTCTTGAGAGCTAGAAGAGAAAGTTAGAGAAAAGAAAAGGAAACGGGAATAAAATTAAATTGAACTCTAATTCATCATGTTGGACTTGAGAGTTTAACACTTAGGTGATGTAGAAAACCTTAAATCAGGTGCTTACGTCAAACAAATATCGTGAAGCTACAATTACTCGGTAAAATCTCTAATCTCTTTCTTGTGGGTTAAGCAAGATTAGTTTGTGTTAAATTTGGCCACCTAAGCTAAAAAAACGACAAGTTGCCCAAGCCAATTAGTTCCAAGAACAAAAGGGAGAAGTTGGAGACGGACGGAGAGAGTTGGAGACAAACTTTCTCCTTGAGGTCTAGAAGAGAAAGTCAGAGAACGGAAAGGGAAATAGAATGAAATTTGAAGGGAGTTCAAGCTCAGCATTTTGGACTTGCGAATTGAACACTTAGGTGATTTAGAAAACATTAAATGAGTTGCTTAAGTTAAACTGCTATCGTCAAGCTACAATTACTTGTCCACCAAAAAAAAAAAGGCTACAATTACTCAGTTAATTTTCTTTCTTGGAGGAAGAGCATGGTTAGTTTTAGTTGAACTTGGCCACTTAAGCTAATGAAGCTATTAGTTGCCTAACCTAATTAGTTCCTACAACAAAAGAGTGAATGGTGGAGGAGGACGGAGAGAGTTAGAGAGAAACTTTCTTTTTTGAGAGCTGGAAGAGAAAGTTAGAGAAAAGAAAAGGAAATAGTATTAAAATTAAAGCGAATTGAAATTCAGCATTTTGGACTTGAGAATTGAATACTTAGGTGTGATTTTGAAAACATTAAACGAGTTGCTTAAGTTAAACGAATATCGTTAAGCTACGATTACTCAGTAAATTCTCCTTCTTGGAGGCTAAGCAAGAATAGTTTGTCTTAAACTTGGCCGCTTAAGCTAATGCAACTGTTGGTTGCCTAAGGTAATTAGTTCCTAGAAGAAGAGGGAGAGGACTGGAGAAAGGACGGAGAGAGTTGGGGAGAAACTTTCTTCTTGGGAGCCAGAAGAGAAAGTTAGAGAAAAGAAAGGGAAACAGGATGAAAATTAAAGTGCGCTCCAATTCATCATTTTGGACTCGAGATATATACACTTAGGTGATTTAGAAGACATTAAGTCATTTGCTTAAGTAAAACTAATATCGTTAAACTACAATTACTCAGTAAATTCTCTTTCTTCGTGGATAGGCATGATTAATTTGAGTTAAATTTACTTACCCAAAAAAATTTGAGTTAAACATGGCCACTTAAGCTAAAGAAACTAATAGCTGGATAAGCTAATTAATTCCTAGAACAAAAGAGAGAAGGATGGAGAAGGACGGAGAGAGCTGGAGAGAAACATTCTTATTCATAACTAGAAGAGAAAATTAGAGAGAAGAAAGGAAATAGAATGAAAATTAACCAATTGATCCTTTTGGACTTGAGAATCGAACACTTGGGCGATTTAGAAGGCCTTAAATGATGCGCTCAAGTCCAACTAATATCGTTGAGCTACAGTTACTCTGTAAAATCCCTTTCTTGGAGGCTAGGCGAGATCAGTTTGAGTTAAACTTAGCCACTTAAGCTAGTGAAACTATTAGCCCTAGAACAAAAGAGAGAAGTTGGAGACGGACAGAGAGAGTTAGAGAGAAACTTTCTCCATGAGATGTAGAAGAGAAAGTTAGAGAAAAGAAACGGAAATAGGATGCAAATTAAAGCGAATTCAAATTCACCCTTTTGGACTTGATAATTGAACACTTGGGTGATTTAGAAAACATCAAATGAGTTGCCTACCTAAGTCAAACTGTTATCGTTAAGCTCCAATTTCTCTGTAGATTCTCTTTCTTGGAGGCCAAGGAAGATCAGTTCGAGTTAAACTCGGCCACTTAAGCTAATGAAGCTGTTAGCTGCCTAACCTAATTAGTTCCTAGAACAAAAGAGAGAAGGGTGGGGAACGACGGAGCGAGTTGGAGAGGAACTTTCTTCTTGAGAGCTGGAAGAGAAAGTTAGAGAAAAGAAAAGGAAATAGGTTTAAAATCAAAGCGAATTCAAATTCATGCTTTTGGGCTTGAGAATTGAACACTTTGGTGATTTACAAAACATTAAATTAGTTCCTTTACTACATCGTCAAGCTACGATTACTCAGTGAATTCTATTCCTTGGAGGCTGAGCAAGATTAGTTTGAGTTAAACATGGTCACTTAAGAGAATGAAGCTATAAGTTGCCAAACCTAATTAGTTCCTCGAACAAAACAGAGAAGGGTGGAAAAGGACGGAGAGAGTTAGAGAGAAACTTTCTTCTTGAGAGCTAGAAGAGAAAGTTAGAGAAAAGAAAAGGAAACGGGAATAAAATTAAATTGAACTCTAATTCATCATGTTGGACTTGAGAGTTTAACACTTAGGTGATGTAGAAAACCTTAAATCAGGTGCTTACGTCAAACAAATATCGTGAAGCTACAATTACTCGGTAAAATCTCTAATCTCTTTCTTGTGGGTTAAGCAAGATTAGTTTGTGTTAAATTTGGCCACCTAAGCTAAAAAAACGACAAGTTGCCCAAGCCAATTAGTTCCAAGAACAAAAGGGAGAAGTTGGAGACGGACGGAGAGAGTTGGAGACAAACTTTCTCCTTGAGGTCTAGAAGAGAAAGTCAGAGAACGGAAAGGGAAATAGAATGAAATTTGAAGGGAGTTCAAGCTCAGCATTTTGGACTTGCGAATTGAACACTTAGGTGATTTAGAAAACATTAAATGAGTTGCTTAAGTTAAACTGCTATCGTCAAGCTACAATTACTTGTCCACCAAAAAAAAAAAGGCTACAATTACTCAGTTAATTTTCTTTCTTGGAGGAAGAGCATGGTTAGTTTTAGTTGAACTTGGCCACTTAAGCTAATGAAGCTATTAGTTGCCTAACCTAATTAGTTCCTACAACAAAAGAGTGAATGGTGGAGGAGGACGGAGAGAGTTAGAGAGAAACTTTCTTTTTTGAGAGCTGGAAGAGAAAGTTAGAGAAAAGAAAAGGAAATAGTATTAAAATTAAAGCGAATTGAAATTCAGCATTTTGGACTTGAGAATTGAATACTTAGGTGTGATTTTGAAAACATTAAACGAGTTGCTTAAGTTAAACGAATATCGTTAAGCTACGATTACTCAGTAAATTCTCCTTCTTGGAGGCTAAGCAAGAATAGTTTGTCTTAAACTTGGCCGCTTAAGCTAATGCAACTGTTGGTTGCCTAAGGTAATTAGTTCCTAGAAGAAGAGGGAGAGGACTGGAGAAAGGACGGAGAGAGTTGGGGAGAAACTTTCTTCTTGGGAGCCAGAAGAGAAAGTTAGAGAAAAGAAAGGGAAACAGGATGAAAATTAAAGTGCGCTCCAATTCATCATTTTGGACTCGAGATATATACACTTAGGTGATTTAGAAGACATTAAGTCATTTGCTTAAGTAAAACTAATATCGTTAAACTACAATTACTCAGTAAATTCTCTTTCTTCGTGGATAGGCATGATTAATTTGAGTTAAATTTACTTACCCAAAAAAATTTGAGTTAAACATGGCCACTTAAGCTAAAGAAACTAATAGCTGGATAAGCTAATTAATTCCTAGAACAAAAGAGAGAAGGATGGAGAAGGACGGAGAGAGCTGGAGAGAAACATTCTTATTCATAACTAGAAGAGAAAATTAGAGAGAAGAAAGGAAATAGAATGAAAATTAACCAATTGATCCTTTTGGACTTGAGAATCGAACACTTGGGCGATTTAGAAGGCCTTAAATGATGCGCTCAAGTCCAACTAATATCGTTGAGCTACAGTTACTCTGTAAAATCCCTTTCTTGGAGGCTAGGCGAGATCAGTTTGAGTTAAACTTAGCCACTTAAGCTAGTGAAACTATTAGCCCTAGAACAAAAGAGAGAAGTTGGAGACGGACAGAGAGAGTTAGAGAGAAACTTTCTCCATGAGATGTAGAAGAGAAAGTTAGAGAAAAGAAACGGAAATAGGATGCAAATTAAAGCGAATTCAAATTCACCCTTTTGGACTTGATAATTGAACACTTGGGTGATTTAGAAAACATCAAATGAGTTGCCTACCTAAGTCAAACTGTTATCGTTAAGCTCCAATTTCTCTGTAGATTCTCTTTCTTGGAGGCCAAGGAAGATCAGTTCGAGTTAAACTCGGCCACTTAAGCTAATGAAGCTGTTAGCTGCCTAACCTAATTAGTTCCTAGAACAAAAGAGAGAAGGGTGGGGAACGACGGAGCGAGTTGGAGAGGAACTTTCTTCTTGAGAGCTGGAAGAGAAAGTTAGAGAAAAGAAAAGGAAATAGGTTTAAAATCAAAGCGAATTCAAATTCATGCTTTTGGGCTTGAGAATTGAACACTTTGGTGATTTACAAAACATTAAATTAGTTCCTTTACTACATCGTCAAGCTACGATTACTCAGTGAATTCTATTCCTTGGAGGCTGAGCAAGATTAGTTTGAGTTAAACATGGTCACTTAAGAGAATGAAGCTATAAGTTGCCAAACCTAATTAGTTCCTCGAACAAAACAGAGAAGGGTGGAAAAGGACGGAGAGAGTTAGAGAGAAACTTTCTTCTTGAGAGCTAGAAGAGAAAGTTAGAGAAAAGAAAAGGAAACGGGAATAAAATTAAATTGAACTCTAATTCATCATGTTGGACTTGAGAGTTTAACACTTAGGTGATGTAGAAAACCTTAAATCAGGTGCTTACGTCAAACAAATATCGTGAAGCTACAATTACTCGGTAAAATCTCTAATCTCTTTCTTGTGGGTTAAGCAAGATTAGTTTGTGTTAAATTTGGCCACCTAAGCTAAAAAAACGACAAGTTGCCCAAGCCAATTAGTTCCAAGAACAAAAGGGAGAAGTTGGAGACGGACGGAGAGAGTTGGAGACAAACTTTCTCCTTGAGGTCTAGAAGAGAAAGTCAGAGAACGGAAAGGGAAATAGAATGAAATTTGAAGGGAGTTCAAGCTCAGCATTTTGGACTTGCGAATTGAACACTTAGGTGATTTAGAAAACATTAAATGAGTTGCTTAAGTTAAACTGCTATCGTCAAGCTACAATTACTTGTCCACCAAAAAAAAAAAGGCTACAATTACTCAGTTAATTTTCTTTCTTGGAGGAAGAGCATGGTTAGTTTTAGTTGAACTTGGCCACTTAAGCTAATGAAGCTATTAGTTGCCTAACCTAATTAGTTCCTACAACAAAAGAGTGAATGGTGGAGGAGGACGGAGAGAGTTAGAGAGAAACTTTCTTTTTTGAGAGCTGGAAGAGAAAGTTAGAGAAAAGAAAAGGAAATAGTATTAAAATTAAAGCGAATTGAAATTCAGCATTTTGGACTTGAGAATTGAATACTTAGGTGTGATTTTGAAAACATTAAACGAGTTGCTTAAGTTAAACGAATATCGTTAAGCTACGATTACTCAGTAAATTCTCCTTCTTGGAGGCTAAGCAAGAATAGTTTGTCTTAAACTTGGCCGCTTAAGCTAATGCAACTGTTGGTTGCCTAAGGTAATTAGTTCCTAGAAGAAGAGGGAGAGGACTGGAGAAAGGACGGAGAGAGTTGGGGAGAAACTTTCTTCTTGGGAGCCAGAAGAGAAAGTTAGAGAAAAGAAAGGGAAACAGGATGAAAATTAAAGTGCGCTCCAATTCATCATTTTGGACTCGAGATATATACACTTAGGTGATTTAGAAGACATTAAGTCATTTGCTTAAGTAAAACTAATATCGTTAAACTACAATTACTCAGTAAATTCTCTTTCTTCGTGGATAGGCATGATTAATTTGAGTTAAATTTACTTACCCAAAAAAATTTGAGTTAAACATGGCCACTTAAGCTAAAGAAACTAATAGCTGGATAAGCTAATTAATTCCTAGAACAAAAGAGAGAAGGATGGAGAAGGACGGAGAGAGCTGGAGAGAAACATTCTTATTCATAACTAGAAGAGAAAATTAGAGAGAAGAAAGGAAATAGAATGAAAATTAACCAATTGATCCTTTTGGACTTGAGAATCGAACACTTGGGCGATTTAGAAGGCCTTAAATGATGCGCTCAAGTCCAACTAATATCGTTGAGCTACAGTTACTCTGTAAAATCCCTTTCTTGGAGGCTAGGCGAGATCAGTTTGAGTTAAACTTAGCCACTTAAGCTAGTGAAACTATTAGCCCTAGAACAAAAGAGAGAAGTTGGAGACGGACAGAGAGAGTTAGAGAGAAACTTTCTCCATGAGATGTAGAAGAGAAAGTTAGAGAAAAGAAACGGAAATAGGATGCAAATTAAAGCGAATTCAAATTCACCCTTTTGGACTTGATAATTGAACACTTGGGTGATTTAGAAAACATCAAATGAGTTGCCTACCTAAGTCAAACTGTTATCGTTAAGCTCCAATTTCTCTGTAGATTCTCTTTCTTGGAGGCCAAGGAAGATCAGTTCGAGTTAAACTCGGCCACTTAAGCTAATGAAGCTGTTAGCTGCCTAACCTAATTAGTTCCTAGAACAAAAGAGAGAAGGGTGGGGAACGACGGAGCGAGTTGGAGAGGAACTTTCTTCTTGAGAGCTGGAAGAGAAAGTTAGAGAAAAGAAAAGGAAATAGGTTTAAAATCAAAGCGAATTCAAATTCATGCTTTTGGGCTTGAGAATTGAACACTTCGGTGATTTACAAAACATTAAATTAGTTCCTTTACTACATCGTCAAGCTACGATTACTCAGTGAATTCTATTCCTTGGAGGCTGAGCAAGATTAGTTTGAGTTAAACATGGTCACTTAAGAGAATGAAGCTATAAGTTGCCAAACCTAATTAGTTCCTCGAACAAAACAGAGAAGGGTGGAAAAGGACGGAGAGAGTTAGAGAGAAACTTTCTTCTTGAGAGCTAGAAGAGAAAGTTAGAGAAAAGAAAAGGAAACGGGAATAAAATTAAATTGAACTCTAATTCATCATGTTGGACTTGAGAGTTTAACACTTAGGTGATGTAGAAAACCTTAAATCAGGTGCTTACGTTAAACAAATATCGTGAAGCTACAATTACTCGGTAAAATCTCTAATCTCTTTCTTGTGGGTTAAGCAAGATTAGTTTGTGTTAAATTTGGCCACCTAAGCTAAAAAAACGACAAGTTGCCCAAGCCAATTAGTTCCAAGAACAAAAGGGAGAAGTTGGAGACGGACGGAGAGAGTTGGAGACAAACTTTCTCCTTGAGGTCTAGAAGAGAAAGTCAGAGAACGGAAAGGGAAATAGAATGAAATTTGAAGGGAGTTCAAGCTCAGCATTTTGGACTTGCGAATTGAACACTTAGGTGATTTAGAAAACATTAAATGAGTTGCTTAAGTTAAACTGCTATCGTCAAGCTACAATTACTTGTCCACCAAAAAAAAAAAGGCTACAATTACTCAGTTAATTTTCTTTCTTGGAGGAAGAGCATGGTTAGTTTTAGTTGAACTTGGCCACTTAAGCTAATGAAGCTATTAGTTGCCTAACCTAATTAGTTCCTACAACAAAAGAGTGAATGGTGGAGGAGGACGGAGAGAGTTAGAGAGAAACTTTCTTTTTTGAGAGCTGGAAGAGAAAGTTAGAGAAAAGAAAAGGAAATAGTATTAAAATTAAAGCGAATTGAAATTCAGCATTTTGGACTTGAGAATTGAATACTTAGGTGTGATTTTGAAAACATTAAACGAGTTGCTTAAGTTAAACGAATATCGTTAAGCTACGATTACTCAGTAAATTCTCCTTCTTGGAGGCTAAGCAAGAATAGTTTGTCTTAAACTTGGCCGCTTAAGCTAATGCAACTGTTGGTTGCCTAAGGTAATTAGTTCCTAGAAGAAGAGGGAGAGGACTGGAGAAAGGACGGAGAGAGTTGGGGAGAAACTTTCTTCTTGGGAGCCAGAAGAGAAAGTTAGAGAAAAGAAAGGGAAACAGGATGAAAATTAAAGTGCGCTCCAATTCATCATTTTGGACTCGAGATATATACACTTAGGTGATTTAGAAGACATTAAGTCATTTGCTTAAGTAAAACTAATATCGTTAAACTACAATTACTCAGTAAATTCTCTTTCTTCGTGGATAGGCATGATTAATTTGAGTTAAATTTACTTACCCAAAAAAATTTGAGTTAAACATGGCCACTTAAGCTAAAGAAACTAATAGCTGGATAAGCTAATTAATTTCTAGAACAAAAGAGAGAAGGATGGAGAAGGACGGAGAGAGCTGGAGAGAAACATTCTTATTCATAACTAGAAGAGAAAATTAGAGAGAAGAAAGGAAATAGAATGAAAATTAACCAATTGATCCTTTTGGACTTGAGAATCGAACACTTGGGCGATTTAGAAGGCCTTAAATGATGCGCTCAAGTCCAACTAATATCGTTGAGCTACAGTTACTCTGTAAAATCCCTTTCTTGGAGGCTAGGCGAGATCAGTTTGAGTTAAACTTAGCCACTTAAGCTAGTGAAACTATTAGCCCTAGAACAAAAGAGAGAAGTTGGAGACGGACAGAGAGAGTTAGAGAGAAACTTTCTCCATGAGATGTAGAAGAGAAAGTTAGAGAAAAGAAACGGAAATAGGATGCAAATTAAAGCGAATTCAAATTCACCCTTTTGGACTTGATAATTGAACACTTGGGTGATTTAGAAAACATCAAATGAGTTGCCTACCTAAGTCAAACTGTTATCGTTAAGCTCCAATTTCTCTGTAGATTCTCTTTCTTGGAGGCCAAGGAAGATCAGTTCGAGTTAAACTCGGCCACTTAAGCTAATGAAGCTGTTAGCTGCCTAACCTAATTAGTTCCTAGAACAAAAGAGAGAAGGGTGGGGAACGACGGAGCGAGTTGGAGAGGAACTTTCTTCTTGAGAGCTGGAAGAGAAAGTTAGAGAAAAGAAAAGGAAATAGGTTTAAAATCAAAGCGAATTCAAATTCATGCTTTTGGGCTTGAGAATTGAACACTTTGGTGATTTACAAAACATTAAATTAGTTCCTTTACTACATCGTCAAGCTACGATTACTCAGTGAATTCTATTCCTTGGAGGCTGAGCAAGATTAGTTTGAGTTAAACATGGTCACTTAAGAGAATGAAGCTATAAGTTGCCAAACCTAATTAGTTCCTCGAACAAAACAGAGAAGGGTGGAAAAGGACGGAGAGAGTTAGAGAGAAACTTTCTTCTTGAGAGCTAGAAGAGAAAGTTAGAGAAAAGAAAAGGAAACGGGAATAAAATTAAATTGAACTCTAATTCATCATGTTGGACTTGAGAGTTTAACACTTAGGTGATGTAGAAAACCTTAAATCAGGTGCTTACGTCAAACAAATATCGTGAAGCTACAATTACTCGGTAAAATCTCTAATCTCTTTCTTGTGGGTTAAGCAAGATTAGTTTGTGTTAAATTTGGCCACCTAAGCTAAAAAAACGACAAGTTGCCCAAGCCAATTAGTTCCAAGAACAAAAGGGAGAAGTTGGAGACGGACGGAGAGAGTTGGAGACAAACTTTCTCCTTGAGGTCTAGAAGAGAAAGTCAGAGAACGGAAAGGGAAATAGAATGAAATTTGAAGGGAGTTCAAGCTCAGCATTTTGGACTTGCGAATTGAACACTTAGGTGATTTAGAAAACATTAAATGAGTTGCTTAAGTTAAACTGCTATCGTCAAGCTACAATTACTTGTCCACCAAAAAAAAAAAGGCTACAATTACTCAGTTAATTTTCTTTCTTGGAGGAAGAGCATGGTTAGTTTTAGTTGAACTTGGCCACTTAAGCTAATGAAGCTATTAGTTGCCTAACCTAATTAGTTCCTACAACAAAAGAGTGAATGGTGGAGGAGGACGGAGAGAGTTAGAGAGAAACTTTCTTTTTTGAGAGCTGGAAGAGAAAGTTAGAGAAAAGAAAAGGAAATAGTATTAAAATTAAAGCGAATTGAAATTCAGCATTTTGGACTTGAGAATTGAATACTTAGGTGTGATTTTGAAAACATTAAACGAGTTGCTTAAGTTAAACGAATATCGTTAAGCTACGATTACTCAGTAAATTCTCCTTCTTGGAGGCTAAGCAAGAATAGTTTGTCTTAAACTTGGCCGCTTAAGCTAATGCAACTGTTGGTTGCCTAAGGTAATTAGTTCCTAGAAGAAGAGGGAGAGGACTGGAGAAAGGACGGAGAGAGTTGGGGAGAAACTTTCTTCTTGGGAGCCAGAAGAGAAAGTTAGAGAAAAGAAAGGGAAACAGGATGAAAATTAAAGTGCGCTCCAATTCATCATTTTGGACTCGAGATATATACACTTAGGTGATTTAGAAGACATTAAGTCATTTGCTTAAGTAAAACTAATATCGTTAAACTACAATTACTCAGTAAATTCTCTTTCTTCGTGGATAGGCATGATTAATTTGAGTTAAACATGGCCACTTAAGCTAAAGAAACTAATAGCTGGATAAGCTAATTAATTCCTAGAACAGAAGAGAGAAGGATGGAGAAGGACGGAGAGAGCTGGAGAGAAACATTCTTATTCATAACTAGAAGAGAAAATTAGAGAGAAGAAAGGAAATAGAATGAAAATTAACCAATTGATCCTTTTGGACTTGAGAATCGAACACTTGGGCGATTTAGAAGGCCTTAAATGATGCGCTCAAGTCCAACTAATATCGTTGAGCTACAGTTACTCTGTAAAATCCCTTTCTTGGAGGCTAGGCGAGATCAGTTTGAGTTAAACTTAGCCACTTAAGCTAGTGAAACTATTAGCCCTAGAACAAAAGAGAGAAGTTGGAGACGGACAGAGAGAGTTAGAGAGAAACTTTCTCCATGAGATGTAGAAGAGAAAGTTAGAGAAAAGAAACGGAAATAGGATGCAAATTAAAGCGAATTCAAATTCACCCTTTTGGACTTGATAATTGAACACTTGGGTGATTTAGAAAACATCAAATGAGTTGCCTACCTAAGTCAAACTGTTATCGTTAAGCTCCAATTTCTCTGTAGATTCTCTTTCTTGGAGGCCAAGGAAGATCAGTTCGAGTTAAACTCGGCCACTTAAGCTAATGAAGCTGTTAGCTGCCTAACCTAATTAGTTCCTAGAACAAAAGAGAGAAGGGTGGGGAACGACGGAGCGAGTTGGAGAGGAACTTTCTTCTTGAGAGCTGGAAGAGAAAGTTAGAGAAAAGAAAAGGAAATAGGTTTAAAATCAAAGCGAATTCAAATTCATGCTTTTGGGCTTGAGAATTGAACACTTTGGTGATTTACAAAACATTAAATTAGTTCCTTTACTACATCGTCAAGCTACGATTACTCAGTGAATTCTATTCCTTGGAGGCTGAGCAAGATTAGTTTGAGTTAAACATGGTCACTTAAGAGAATGAAGCTATAAGTTGCCAAACCTAATTAGTTCCTCGAACAAAACAGAGAAGGGTGGAAAAGGACGGAGAGAGTTAGAGAGAAACTTTCTTCTTGAGAGCTAGAAGAGAAAGTTAGAGAAAAGAAAAGGAAACGGGAATAAAATTAAATTGAACTCTAATTCATCATGTTGGACTTGAGAGTTTAACACTTAGGTGATGTAGAAAACCTTAAATCAGGTGCTTACGTCAAACAAATATCGTGAAGCTACAATTACTCGGTAAAATCTCTAATCTCTTTCTTGTGGGTTAAGCAAGATTAGTTTGTGTTAAATTTGGCCACCTAAGCTAAAAAAACGACAAGTTGCCCAAGCCAATTAGTTCCAAGAACAAAAGGGAGAAGTTGGAGACGGACGGAGAGAGTTGGAGACAAACTTTCTCCTTGAGGTCTAGAAGAGAAAGTCAGAGAACGGAAAGGGAAATAGAATGAAATTTGAAGGGAGTTCATGCTCAGCATTTTGGACTTGCGAATTGAACACTTAGGTGATTTAGAAAACATTAAATGAGTTGCTTAAGTTAAACTGCTATCGTCAAGCTACAATTACTTGTCCACCAAAAAAAAAAAGGCTACAATTACTCAGTTAATTTTCTTTCTTGGAGGAAGAGCATGGTTAGTTTTAGTTGAACTTGGCCACTTAAGCTAATGAAGCTATTAGTTGCCTAACCTAATTAGTTCCTACAACAAAAGAGTGAATGGTGGAGGAGGACGGAGAGAGTTAGAGAGAAACTTTCTTTTTTGAGAGCTGGAAGAGAAAGTTAGAGAAAAGAAAAGGAAATAGTATTAAAATTAAAGCGAATTGAAATTCAGCATTTTGGACTTGAGAATTGAATACTTAGGTGTGATTTTGAAAACATTAAACGAGTTGCTTAAGTTAAACGAATATCGTTAAGCTACGATTACTCAGTAAATTCTCCTTCATGGAGGCTAAGCAAGAATAGTTTGTCTTAAACTTGGCCGCTTAAGCTAATGCAACTGTTGGTTGCCTAAGGTAATTAGTTCCTAGAAGAAGAGGGAGAGGACTGGAGAAAGGACGGAGAGAGTTGGGGAGAAACTTTCTTCTTGGGAGCCAGAAGAGAAAGTTAGAGAAAAGAAAGGGAAACAGGATGAAAATTAAAGTGCGCTCCAATTCATCATTTTGGACTCGAGATATATACACTTAGGTGATTTAGAAGACATTAAGTCATTTGCTTAAGTAAAACTAATATCGTTAAACTACAATTACTCAGTAAATTCTCTTTCTTCGTGGATAGGCATGATTAATTTGAGTTAAACATGGCCACTTAAGCTAAAGAAACTAATAGCTGGATAAGCTAATTAATTCCTAGAACAAAAGAGAGAAGGATGGAGAAGGACGGAGAGAGCTGGAGAGAAACATTCTTATTCATAACTAGAAGAGAAAATTAGAGAGAAGAAAGGAAATAGAATGAAAATTAACCAATTGATCCTTTTGGACTTGAGAATCGAACACTTGGGCGATTTAGAAGGCCTTAAATGATGCGCTCAAGTCCAACTAATATCGTTGAGCTACAGTTACTCTGTAAAATCCCTTTCTTGGAGGCTAGGCGAGATCAGTTTGAGTTAAACTTAGCCACTTAAGCTAGTGAAACTATTAGCCCTAGAACAAAAGAGAGAAGTTGGAGACGGACAGAGAGAGTTAGAGAGAAACTTTCTCCATGAGATGTAGAAGAGAAAGTTAGAGAAAAGAAACGGAAATAGGATGCAAATTAAAGCGAATTCAAATTCACCCTTTTGGACTTGATAATTGAACACTTGGGTGATTTAGAAAACATCAAATGAGTTGCCTACCTAAGTCAAACTGTTATCGTTAAGCTCCAATTTCTCTGTAGATTCTCTTTCTTGGAGGCCAAGGAAGATCAGTTCGAGTTAAACTCGGCCACTTAAGCTAATGAAGCTGTTAGCTGCCTAACCTAATTAGTTCCTAGAACAAAAGAGAGAAGGGTGGGGAACGACGGAGCGAGTTGGAGAGGAACTTTCTTCTTGAGAGCTGGAAGAGAAAGTTAGAGAAAAGAAAAGGAAATAGGTTTAAAATCAAAGCGAATTCAAATTCATGCTTTTGGGCTTGAGAATTGAACACTTTGGTGATTTACAAAACATTAAATTAGTTCCTTTACTACATCGTCAAGCTACGATTACTCAGTGAATTCTATTCCTTGGAGGCTGAGCAAGATTAGTTTGAGTTAAACATGGTCACTTAAGAGAATGAAGCTATAAGTTGCCAAACCTAATTAGTTCCTCGAACAAAACAGAGAAGGGTGGAAAAGGACGGAGAGAGTTAGAGAGAAACTTTCTTCTTGAGAGCTAGAAGAGAAAGTTAGAGAAAAGAAAAGGAAACGGGAATAAAATTAAATTGAACTCTAATTCATCATGTTGGACTTGAGAGTTTAACACTTAGGTGATGTAGAAAACCTTAAATCAGGTGCTTACGTCAAACAAATATCGTGAAGCTACAATTACTCGGTAAAATCTCTAATCTCTTTCTTGTGGGTTAAGCAAGATTAGTTTGTGTTAAATTTGGCCACCTAAGCTAAAAAAACGACAAGTTGCCCAAGCCAATTAGTTCCAAGAACAAAAGGGAGAAGTTGGAGACGGACGGAGAGAGTTGGAGACAAACTTTCTCCTTGAGGTCTAGAAGAGAAAGTCAGAGAACGGAAAGGGAAATAGAATGAAATTTGAAGGGAGTTCATGCTCAGCATTTTGGACTTGCGAATTGAACACTTAGGTGATTTAGAAAACATTAAATGAGTTGCTTAAGTTAAACTGCTATCGTCAAGCTACAATTACTTGTCCACCAAAAAAAAAAAGGCTACAATTACTCAGTTAATTTTCTTTCTTGGAGGAAGAGCATGGTTAGTTTTAGTTGAACTTGGCCACTTAAGCTAATGAAGCTATTAGTTGCCTAACCTAATTAGTTCCTACAACAAAAGAGTGAATGGTGGAGGAGGACGGAGAGAGTTAGAGAGAAACTTTCTTTTTTGAGAGCTGGAAGAGAAAGTTAGAGAAAAGAAAAGGAAATAGTATTAAAATTAAAGCGAATTGAAATTCAGCATTTTGGACTTGAGAATTGAATACTTAGGTGTGATTTTGAAAACATTAAACGAGTTGCTTAAGTTAAACGAATATCGTTAAGCTACGATTACTCAGTAAATTCTCCTTCTTGGAGGCTAAGCAAGAATAGTTTGTCTTAAACTTGGCCGCTTAAGCTAATGCAACTGTTGGTTGCCTAAGGTAATTAGTTCCTAGAAGAAGAGGGAGAGGACTGGAGAAAGGACGGAGAGAGTTGGGGAGAAACTTTCTTCTTGGGAGCCAGAAGAGAAAGTTAGAGAAAAGAAAGGGAAACAGGATGAAAATTAAAGTGCGCTCCAATTCATCATTTTGGACTCGAGATATATACACTTAGGTGATTTAGAAGACATTAAGTCATTTGCTTAAGTAAAACTAATATCGTTAAACTACAATTACTCAGTAAATTCTCTTTCTTCGTGGATAGGCATGATTAATTTGAGTTAAACATGGCCACTTAAGCTAAAGAAACTAATAGCTGGCTAAGCTAATTAATTCCTAGAACAAAAGAGAGAAGGATGGAGAAGGACGGAGAGAGCTGGAGAGAAACATTCTTATTCATAACTAGAAGAGAAAATTAGAGAGAAGAAAGGAAATAGAATGAAAATTAACCAATTGATCCTTTTGGACTTGAGAATCGAACACTTGGGCGATTTAGAAGGCCTTAAATGATGCGCTCAAGTCCAACTAATATCGTTGAGCTACAGTTACTCTGTAAAATCCCTTTCTTGGAGGCTAGGCGAGATCAGTTTGAGTTAAACTTAGCCACTTAAGCTAGTGAAACTATTAGCCCTAGAACAAAAGAGAGAAGTTGGAGACGGACAGAGAGAGTTAGAGAGAAACTTTCTCCATGAGATGTAGAAGAGAAAGTTAGAGAAAAGAAACGGAAATAGGATGCAAATTAAAGCGAATTCAAATTCACCCTTTTGGACTTGATAATTGAACACTTGGGTGATTTAGAAAACATCAAATGAGTTGCCTACCTAAGTCAAACTGTTATCGTTAAGCTCCAATTTCTCTGTAGATTCTCTTTCTTGGAGGCCAAGGAAGATCAGTTCGAGTTAAACTCGGCCACTTAAGCTAATGAAGCTGTTAGCTGCCTAACCTAATTAGTTCCTAGAACAAAAGAGAGAAGGGTGGGGAACGACGGAGCGAGTTGGAGAGGAACTTTCTTCTTGAGAGCTGGAAGAGAAAGTTAGAGAAAAGAAAAGGAAATAGGTTTAAAATCAAAGCGAATTCAAATTCATGCTTTTGGGCTTGAGAATTGAACACTTTGGTGATTTACAAAACATTAAATTAGTTCCTTTACTACATCGTCAAGCTACGATTACTCAGTGAATTCTATTCCTTGGAGGCTGAGCAAGATTAGTTTGAGTTAAACATGGTCACTTAAGAGAATGAAGCTATAAGTTGCCAAACCTAATTAGTTCCTCGAACAAAACAGAGAAGGGTGGAAAAGGACGGAGAGAGTTAGAGAGAAACTTTCTTCTTGAGAGCTAGAAGAGAAAGTTAGAGAAAAGAAAAGGAAACGGGAATAAAATTAAATTGAACTCTAATTCATCATGTTGGACTTGAGAGTTTAACACTTAGGTGATGTAGAAAACCTTAAATCAGGTGCTTACGTCAAACAAATATCGTGAAGCTACAATTACTCGGTAAAATCTCTAATCTCTTTCTTGTGGGTTAAGCAAGATTAGTTTGTGTTAAATTTGGCCACCTAAGCTAAAAAAACGACAAGTTGCCCAAGCCAATTAGTTCCAAGAACAAAAGGGAGAAGTTGGAGACGGACGGAGAGAGTTGGAGACAAACTTTCTCCTTGAGGTCTAGAAGAGAAAGTCAGAGAACGGAAAGGGAAATAGAATGAAATTTGAAGGGAGTTCAAGCTCAGCATTTTGGACTTGCGAATTGAACACTTAGGTGATTTAGAAAACATTAAATGAGTTGCTTAAGTTAAACTGCTATCGTCAAGCTACAATTACTTGTCCACCAAAAAAAAAAAGGCTACAATTACTCAGTTAATTTTCTTTCTTGGAGGAAGAGCATGGTTAGTTTTAGTTGAACTTGGCCACTTAAGCTAATGAAGCTATTAGTTGCCTAACCTAATTAGTTCCTACAACAAAAGAGTGAATGGTGGAGGAGGACGGAGAGAGTTAGAGAGAAACTTTCTTTTTTGAGAGCTGGAAGAGAAAGTTAGAGAAAAGAAAAGGAAATAGTATTAAAATTAAAGCGAATTGAAATTCAGCATTTTGGACTTGAGAATTGAATACTTAGGTGTGATTTTGAAAACATTAAACGAGTTGCTTAAGTTAAACGAATATCGTTAAGCTACGATTACTCAGTAAATTCTCCTTCTTGGAGGCTAAGCAAGAATAGTTTGTCTTAAACTTGGCCGCTTAAGCTAATGCAACTGTTGGTTGCCTAAGGTAATTAGTTCCTAGAAGAAGAGGGAGAGGACTGGAGAAAGGACGGAGAGAGTTGGGGAGAAACTTTCTTCTTGGGAGCCAGAAGAGAAAGTTAGAGAAAAGAAAGGGAAACAGGATGAAAATTAAAGTGCGCTCCAATTCATCATTTTGGACTCGAGATATATACACTTAGGTGATTTAGAAGACATTAAGTCATTTGCTTAAGTAAAACTAATATCGTTAAACTACAATTACTCAGTAAATTCTCTTTCTTCGTGGATAGGCATGATTAATTTGAGTTAAACATGGCCACTTAAGCTAAAGAAACTAATAGCTGGATAAGCTAATTAATTCCTAGAACAAAAGAGAGAAGGATGGAGAAGGACGGAGAGAGCTGGAGAGAAACATTCTTATTCATAACTAGAAGAGAAAATTAGAGAGAAGAAAGGAAATAGAATGAAAATTAACCAATTGATCCTTTTGGACTTGAGAATCGAACACTTGGGCGATTTAGAAGGCCTTAAATGATGCGCTCAAGTCCAACTAATATCGTTGAGCTACAGTTACTCTGTAAAATCCCTTTCTTGGAGGCTAGGCGAGATCAGTTTGAGTTAAACTTAGCCACTTAAGCTAGTGAAACTATTAGCCCTAGAACAAAAGAGAGAAGTTGGAGACGGACAGAGAGAGTTAGAGAGAAACTTTCTCCATGAGATGTAGAAGAGAAAGTTAGAGAAAAGAAACAGAAATAGGATGCAAATTAAAGCGAATTCAAATTCACCCTTTTGGACTTGATAATTGAACACTTGGGTGATTTAGAAAACATCAAATGAGTTGCCTACCTAAGTCAAACTGTTATCGTTAAGCTCCAATTTCTCTGTAGATTCTCTTTCTTGGAGGCCAAGGAAGATCAGTTCGAGTTAAACTCGGCCACTTAAGCTAATGAAGCTGTTAGCTGCCTAACCTAATTAGTTCCTAGAACAAAAGAGAGAAGGGTGGGGAACGACGGAGCGAGTTGGAGAGGAACTTTCTTCTTGAGAGCTGGAAGAGAAAGTTAGAGAAAAGAAAAGGAAATAGGTTTAAAATCAAAGCGAATTCAAATTCATGCTTTTGGGCTTGAGAATTGAACACTTTGGTGATTTACAAAACATTAAATTAGTTCCTTTACTACATCGTCAAGCTACGATTACTCAGTGAATTCTATTCCTTGGAGGCTGAGCAAGATTAGTTTGAGTTAAACATGGTCACTTAAGAGAATGAAGCTATAAGTTGCCTAACCTAATTAGTTCCTCGAACAAAACAGAGAAGGGTGGAAAAGGACGGAGAGAGTTAGAGAGAAACTTTCTTCTTGAGAGCTAGAAGAGAAAGTTAGAGAAAAGAAAAGGAAACGGGAATAAAATTAAATTGAACTCTAATTCATCATGTTGGACTTGAGAGTTTAACACTTAGGTGATGTAGAAAACCTTAAATCAGGTGCTTACGTCAAACAAATATCGTGAAGCTACAATTACTCGGTAAAATCTCTAATCTCTTTCTTGTGGGTTAAGCAAGATTAGTTTGTGTTAAATTTGGCCACCTAAGCTAAAAAAACGACAAGTTGCCCAAGCCAATTAGTTCCAAGAACAAAAGGGAGAAGTTGGAGACGGACGGAGAGAGTTGGAGACAAACTTTCTCCTTGAGGTCTAGAAGAGAAAGTCAGAGAACGGAAAGGGAAATAGAATGAAATTTGAAGGGAGTTCAAGCTCAGCATTTTGGACTTGCGAATTTGAACACTTAGGTGATTTAGAAAACATTAAATGAGTTGCTTAAGTTAAACTGCTATCGTCAAGCTACAATTACTTGTCCACCAAAAAAAAAAAGGCTACAATTACTCAGTTAATTTTCTTTCTTGGAGGAAGAGCATGGTTAGTTTTAGTTGAACTTGGCCACTTAAGCTAATGAAGCTATTAGTTGCCTAACCTAATTAGTTCCTACAACAAAAGAGTGAATGGTGGAGGAGGACGGAGAGAGTTAGAGAGAAACTTTCTTTTTTGAGAGCTGGAAGAGAAAGTTAGAGAAAAGAAAAGGAAATAGTATTAAAATTAAAGCGAATTGAAATTCAGCATTTTGGACTTGAGAATTGAATACTTAGGTGTGATTTTGAAAACATTAAACGAGTTGCTTAAGTTAAACGAATATCGTTAAGCTACGATTACTCAGTAAATTCTCCTTCTTGGAGGCTAAGCAAGAATAGTTTGTCTTAAACTTGGCCGCTTAAGCTAATGCAACTGTTGGTTGCCTAAGGTAATTAGTTCCTAGAAGAAGAGGGAGAGGACTGGAGAAAGGACGGAGAGAGTTGGGGAGAAACTTTCTTCTTGGGAGCCAGAAGAGAAAGTTAGAGAAAAGAAAGGGAAACAGGATGAAAATTAAAGTGCGCTCCAATTCATCATTTTGGACTCGAGATATATACACTTAGGTGATTTAGAAGACATTAAGTCATTTGCTTAAGTAAAACTAATATCGTTAAACTACAATTACTCAGTAAATTCTCTTTCTTCGTGGATAGGCATGATTAATTTGAGTTAAACATGGCCACTTAAGCTAAAGAAACTAATAGCTGGATAAGCTAATTAATTCCTAGAACAAAAGAGAGAAGGATGGAGAAGGACGGAGAGAGCTGGAGAGAAACATTCTTATTCATAACTAGAAGAGAAAATTGGAGAGAAGAAAGGAAATAGAATGAAAATTAACCAATTGATCCTTTTGGACTTGAGAATCGAACACTTGGGCGATTTAGAAGGCCTTAAATGATGCGCTCAAGTCCAACTAATATCGTTGAGCTACAGTTACTCTGTAAAATCCCTTTCTTGGAGGCTAGGCGAGATCAGTTTGAGTTAAACTTAGCCACTTAAGCTAGTGAAACTATTAGCCCTAGAACAAAAGAGAGAAGTTGGAGACGGACAGAGAGAGTTAGAGAGAAACTTTCTCCATGAGATGTAGAAGAGAAAGTTAGAGAAAAGAAACGGAAATAGGATGCAAATTAAAGCGAATTCAAATTCACCCTTTTGGACTTGATAATTGAACACTTGGGTGATTTAGAAAACATCAAATGAGTTGCCTACCTAAGTCAAACTGTTATCGTTAAGCTCCAATTTCTCTGTAGATTCTCTTTCTTGGAGGCCAAGGAAGATCAGTTCGAGTTAAACTCGCCCCCTTAAGCTAATGAAGCTGTTAGCTGCCTAACCTAATTAGTTCCTAGAACAAAAGAGAGAAGGGTGGGGAACGACGGAGCGAGTTGGAGAGGAACTTTCTTCTTGAGAGCTGGAAGAGAAAGTTAGAGAAAAGAAAAGGAAATAGGTTTAAAATCAAAGCGAATTCAAATTCATGCTTTTGGGCTTGAGAATTGAACACTTTGGTGATTTACAAAACATTAAATTAGTTCCTTTACTACATCGTCAAGCTACGATTACTCAGTGAATTCTATTCCTTGGAGGCTGAGCAAGATTAGTTTGAGTTAAACATGGTCACTTAAGAGAATGAAGCTATAAGTTGCCAAACCTAATTAGTTCCTCGAACAAAACAGAGAAGGGTGGAAAAGGACGGAGAGAGTTAGAGAGAAACTTTCTTCTTGAGAGCTAGAAGAGAAAGTTAGAGAAAAGAAAAGGAAACGGGAATAAAATTAAATTGAACTCTAATTCATCATGTTGGACTTGAGAGTTTAACACTTAGGTGATGTAGAAAACCTTAAATCAGGTGCTTACGTCAAACAAATATCGTGAAGCTACAATTACTCGGTAAAATCTCTAATCTCTTTCTTGTGGGTTAAGCAAGATTAGTTTGTGTTAAATTTGGCCACCTAAGCTAAAAAAACGACAAGTTGCCCAAGCCAATTAGTTCCAAGAACAAAAGGGAGAAGTTGGAGACGGACGGAGAGAGTTGGAGACAAACTTTCTCCTTGAGGTCTAGAAGAGAAAGTCAGAGAACGGAAAGGGAAATAGAATGAAATTTGAAGGGAGTTCAAGCTCAGCATTTTGGACTTGCGAATTGAACACTTAGGTGATTTAGAAAACATTAAATGAGTTGCTTAAGTTAAACTGCTATCGTCAAGCTACAATTACTTGTCCACCAAAAAAAAAAAGGCTACAATTACTCAGTTAATTTTCTTTCTTGGAGGAAGAGCATGGTTAGTTTTAGTTGAACTTGGCCACTTAAGCTAATGAAGCTATTAGTTGCCTAACCTAATTAGTTCCTACAACAAAAGAGTGAATGGTGGAGGAGGACGGAGAGAGTTAGAGAGAAACTTTCTTTTTTGAGAGCTGGAAGAGAAAGTTAGAGAAAAGAAAAGGAAATAGTATTAAAATTAAAGCGAATTGAAATTCAGCATTTTGGACTTGAGAATTGAATACTTAGGTGTGATTTTGAAAACATTAAACGAGTTGCTTAAGTTAAACGAATATCGTTAAGCTACGATTACTTGGCCGCTTAAGCTAATGCAACTGTTGGTTGCCTAAGGTAATTAGTTCCTAGAAGAAGAGGGAGAGGACTAGAGAAAGGACGGAGAGAGTTGGGGAGAAACTTTCTTCTTGGGAGCCAGAAGAGAAAGTTAGAGAAAAGAAAGGGAAACAGGATGAAAATTAAAGTGCGCTCCAATTCATCATTTTGGACTCGAGATATATACACTTAGGTGATTTAGAAGACATTAAGTCATTTGCTTAAGTAAAACTAATATCGTTAAACTACAATTACTCAGTAAATTCTCTTTCTTCGTGGATAGGCATGATTAATTTGAGTTAAACATGGCCACTTAAGCTAAAGAAACTAATAGCTGGATAAGCTAATTAATTCCTAGAACAAAAGAGAGAAGGATGGAGAAGGACGGAGAGAGCTGGAGAGAAACATTCTTATTCATAACTAGAAGAGAAAATTGGAGAGAAGAAAGGAAATAGAATGAAAATTAACCAATTGATCCTTTTGGACTTGAGAATCGAACACTTGGGCGATTTAGAAGGCCTTAAATGATGCGCTCAAGTCCAACTAATATCTTTGAGCTACAGTTACTCTGTAAAATCCCTTTCTTGGAGGCTAGGCGAGATCAGTTTGAGTTAAACTTAGCCACTTAATCTAGTGAAACTATTAGCCCTAGAACAAAAGAGAGAAGTTGGAGACGGACAGAGAGAGTTAGAGAGAAACTTTCTCCATGAGATGTAGAAGAGAAAGTTAGAGAAAAGAAACGGAAATAGGATGCAAATTAAAGCGAATTCAAATTCACCCTTTTGGACTTGATAATTGAACACTTGGGTGATTTAGAAAACATCAAATGAGTTGCCTACCTAAGTCAAACTGTTATCGTTAAGCTCCAATTTCTCTGTAGATTCTCTTTCTTGGAGGCCAAGGAAGATTAGTTCGAGTTAAACTCGCCCCCTTAAGCTAATGAAGCTGTTAGCTGCCTAACCTAATTAGTTCCTAGAACAAAAGAGAGAAGGGTGGGGAACGACGGAGCGAGTTGGAGAGGAACTTTCTTCTTGAGAGCTGGAAGAGAAAGTTAGAGAAAAGAAAAGGAAATAGGTTTAAAATCAAAGCGAATTCAAATTCATGCTTTTGGGCTTGAGAATTGAACACTTTGGTGATTTACAAAACATTAAATTAGTTCCTTTACTACATCGTCAAGCTACGATTACTCAGTGAATTCTATTCCTTGGAGGCTGAGCAAGATTAGTTTGAGTTAAACATGGTCACTTAAGAGAATGAAGCTATAAGTTGCCAAACCTAATTAGTTCCTCGAACAAAACAGAGAAGGGTGGAAAAGGACGGAGAGGGTTAGAGAGAAACTTTCTTCTTGAGAGCTAGAAGAGAAAGTTAGAGAAAAGAAAAGGAAACGGGAATAAAATTAAATTGAACTCTAATTCATCATGTTGGACTTGAGAGTTTAACACTTAGGTGATGTAGAAAACCTTAAATCAGGTGCTTACGTCAAACAAATATCGTGAAGCTACAATTACTCGGTAAAATCTCTAATCTCTTTCTTGTAGGTTAAGCAAGATTAGTTTGTGTTAAATTTGGCCACCTAAGCTAAAAAAACGACAAGTTGCCCAAGCCAATTAGTTCCAAGAACAAAAGGGAGAAGTTGGAGACGGACGGAGAGAGTTGGAGACAAACTTTCTCCTTGAGGTCTAGAAGAGAAAGTCAGAGAACGGAAAGGGAAATAGAATGAAATTTGAAGGGAGTTCCAGCTCAGCATTTTGGACTTGCGAATTGAACACTTAGGTGATTTAGAAAACAGAGAAGGGTGGAAAAGGACGGAGAGAGTTAGAGAGAAACTTTCTTCTTGAGAGCTAGAAGAGAAAGTTAGAGAAAAGAAAAGGAAACGGGAATAAAATTAAATTGAACTCTAATTCATCATGTTGGACTTTTTGGGTGAATAAGACATAAATAAAAAACAGAGATTACACAGCTACAAGGGGCATACCCCAGGACCTAACACTTAGGTGATGTAGAAAACCTTAAATCAGGTGGTTACGTCAAACAAATATCGTGAAGCTACAATTACTCGGTAAAATCTCTAATCTCTTTCTTGTAGGTTAAGCAAGATTAGTTTGTGTTAAATTTGGCCACCTAAGCTAAAAAAACGACAAGTTGCCCAAGCCAATTAGTTCCAAGAACAAAAGGGAGAAGTTGGAGACGGACGGAGAGAGTTGGAGACAAACTTTCTCCTTGAGGTCTAGAAGAGAAAGTCAGAGAACGGAAAGGGAAATAGAATGAAATTTGAAGGGAGTTCCAGCTCTGCATTTTGGACTTGCGAATTGAACACTTAGGTGATTTAGAAAACATTAAATGAGTTGCTTAAGTTAAACTGCTATCGTCAAGCTACAATTACTTGTCCACCAAAAAAAAAAAGGCTACAATTACTCAGTTAATTTTCTTTCTTGGAGGAAGAGCATGGTTAGTTTTAGTTGAACTTGGCCACGTAAGCTAATGAAGCTATTAGTTGCCTAACCTAATTAGTTCCTACAACAAAAGAGTGAATGGTGGAGGAGGACGGAGAGAGTTAGAGAGAAACTTTCTTTTTTGAGAGCTAGAAGAGAAAGTTAGAGAAAAGAAAAGGAAATAGTATTAAAATTAAAGCGAATTGAAATTCAGCATTTTAGACTTGAGAATTGAATACTTAGGTGTGATTTTGAAAACATTAAACGAGTTGCTTAAGTTAAACGAATATCGTTAAGCTACGATTACTCAGTAAATTCTCCTTCTTGGAGGCTAAGCAAGAATAGTTTGTCTTAAACTTGGCCGCTTAAGCTAATGCAACTGTTGGTTGCCTAAGGTAATTAGTTCCTAGAAGAAGAGGGAGAGGACTGGCGAAAGGACGGAGAGAGTTGGGGAGAAACTTTCTTCTTGGGAGCCAGGAGAGAAAGTTAGGGAAAAGAAAGGGAAACAGGATGAAAATTAAAGTGCGCTCCAATTCATCATTTTGGACTTGAGATATATACACTTAGGTGATTTAGAAGACATTAAGTCATTTGCTTAAGTAAAACTAATATCGTTAAACTACAATTACTCAGTAAATTCTCTTTCTTCGTGGATAGGCATGATTAATTTGAGTTAAACATGGCCACTTAAGCTAAAGAAACTAATAGCTGGATAAGCTAATTAATTCCTAGAACAAAAGAGAGAAGGATGGAGAAGGACGGAGAGAGCTGGAGAGAAACATTCTTATTCATAACTAGAAGAGAAAATTAGAGAGAAGAAAGGAAATAGAATGAAAATTAACCAATTGATCCTTTTGGACTTGAGAATCGAACACTTGGACGATTTAGAAGGCCTTAAATGATGCGCTCAAGTCCAACTAATATCGTTGAGCTACAGTTACTCTGTAAAATCCCTTTCTTGGAGGCTAGGCGAGATCAGTTTGAGTTAAACTTAGCCACTTAAGCTTGTGAAACTATTAGCCCTAGAACAAAAGAGAGAAGTTGGAGACGGACAGAGAGAGTTAGAGAGAAACTTTCTCCACGAGATGTAGAAGAAAAAGTTAGAGAAAAGAAACGGAAATAGGATGCAAATTAAAGCGAATTCAAATTCACCCTTTTGGACTTGATAATTGAACACTTGGGTGATTTAGAAAACATCAAATGAGTTGCCTACCTAAGTCAAACTGTTATCGTTAAGCTCCAATTTCTCTGTAGATTCTCTTTCTTGGAGGCCAAGGAAGAATAGTTCGAGTTAAACTCGGCCACTTAAGCTAATGAAGCTGTTAGCTGCCTAACCTAATTAGTTCCTAGAACAAAAGAGAGAAGGGTGGGGAACGACGGAGCGAGTTGGAGAGGAACTTTCTTCTTGAGAGCTGGAAGAGAAAGTTAGAGAAAAGAAAAGGAAATAGGTTTAAAATCAAAGCGAATTCAAATTCATGCTTTTGGGCTTGAGAATTGAACACTTTGGTGATTTACAAAACATTAAATTAGTTCCTTTACTACATCGTCAAGCTACGATTACTCAGTGAATTCTATTCCTTGGAGGCTGAGCAAGATTAGTTTGAGTTAAACATGGTCACTTAAGAGAATGAAGCTATAAGTTGCCAAACCTAATTAGTTCCTCGAACAAAACAGAGAAGGGTGGAAAAGGACGGAGAGGGTTAGAGAGAAACTTTCTTCTTGAGAGCTAGAAGAGAAAGTTAGAGAAAAGAAAAGGAAACGGGAATAAAATTAAATTGAACTCTAATTCATCATGTTGGACTTGAGAGTTTAACACTTAGGTGATGTAGAAAACCTTAAATCAGGTGATTATGTCAAACAAATATCGTGAAGCTACAATTACTCGGTAAAATCTCTAATCTCTTTCTTGTAGGTTAAGCAAGATTAGTTTGTGTTAAATTTGGCCACTTAAGCTAAAAAAACGACAAGTTGCCCAAGCCAATTAGTTCCAAGAACAAAAGGGAGAAGTTGGAGACGGACGGAGAGAGTTGGAGACAAACTTTCTCCTTGAGGTCTAGAAGAGAAAGTCAGAGAACGGAAAGGGAAATAGAATGAAATTTGAAGGGAGTTCAAGCTCAGCATTTTGGACTTGCGAATTAGAGAGAAGTTGGAGACGGACAGAGAGAGTTAGAGAGAAACTTTCTCCATGAGATGTAGAAGAGAAAGTTAGAGAAAATAAACGGAAATAGGATGCAAATTAAAGCGAATTCAAATTCACCCTTTTGGACTTTATAATTGAACAATTGGGTGATTTAGAAAACATCAAATGAGTTGCCTAAGTCAAGCCGTTATCGTTAAGCTACAATTACTCTGTAGATTCTCTTTCTTGGAGGCCAAGCAAGATTAGTTCAAGTTAAACTCGGCCACTTAAGCTAATGAAGCTGTTAGCTGCCTAACCTAATTAGTTCCTAGAACAAAAGAGAGAAGGGTGGGGAAGGACGGAGAGAGTTGGAGAGGAACTTTCTTCTTGAGAGCTGGAAGAGAAAGTTAGAGAAAAGAAAAGGAAATAGGTTTAAAATCAAAGCGAATTCAAATTCATGCTTTTGGGCTTGAGAATTGAACATTTATGTGATTTACAAAACATTAAATTAGTTCCTTTACTACATCGTCAAGCTATGACTACTCAGTGAATTCTATTCCTTGGAGGTTGAGCAAGATTAGTTTGAGTTAAACATGGTCACTTAAGAGAATGAAGCTATAAGTTGCCAAACCTAATTAGTTCCTCAAACAAAACAGAGAAGGGTGGAGAAGGACGGAGAGAGTTAGAGAGAAACTTTCTTCTTGAGAGCTAGAAGAGAAAGTTAGAGAAAAGAAAAGGAAACGGGAATAAAATTAAATTGAGCTCTAATTCATCATTTTGGACTTGAGAATTTAACACTTAGGTGATTAGAAAATCTTAAATCAGGTGCTTACGTCGAACAAATATCGTGAAGCTACAATTACTCGGTAAAATCTCTATTCTCTTTCTTGTAGGTTAAGCAAGATTAGTTTGTGTTAAATTTGGCCACTTAAGCTAAAAAAACGACAAGTTGCCCAAGCCAATTAGTTCCTAGAACAAAAGGGAGAAGTTGGACACGGACGGAGAGAGTTGGAGACAAACTTTCTCCTTGAGGTCTAGAGGAGAAAGTTAGAGAACGGAAAGGGAAATAGAATGAAATTTGAAGGAAGTCCAAGCTCATCATTTTGGACTTGCGAATTGAACACTTAGGTGATTTTGAAAACATTGCATGAGTTGCTTAAGTTAAACTCTTATCGTCAAGCTACAATTACTTGTCCACCCAAAAAAAAAAAAAGGCTACAATTACTGAGTTAATTTTCTTTCTGGGAGGATAAGCATGATTAGTTTTAGTTAAACTTGGCCACTCAAGCTAATGAAGCTATTAGTTGCCTAACCTAATTAGTTCCTAAAACAAAAGAGGGAATGGTGGAGGAGGACGGAGAGAGTTAGAGAGAAACTTTCTTTTTTGAGAGCTAGAAGAGTAAGTTAGAGAAAAGAAAAGGAAATAGTATTAAAATTAAAGCGAATTGAAATTCAGCATTTTGGACTTGAGAATTGAATACTTAGGTGATTTTGAAAACATTAAATGAGTTGCTTAAGTTAAACGAATATCGTTAAGCTACAATTACTCATTAAATTCTCCTTTTTGGAGGGTAAGCAAGATTAGTTTGTGTTAAACTTGGCCGCTTAATCTAATGCAACTGTTTGTTGCCTAAGGTAATTAGTTCCTAGAAGAAGAGGTAGAGGACTGGAGAAAGGACAGAGAGAGTTGGGGAGAAACTTTCTTCTTGGGAGCTAAAAGAGAAAGTTAGAGAAAAAGAAAGGGAAACAGGGTGAAAATTAAAGTGAGTTCCAATTCATCATTTTGGACTTGAGATATATACACTTAGGTGATTTAGAAAAACATTAAGTCATTTGCTTAAGTAAAACTAATATCGTTAAACTACAATTACTCAGTAAATTCTCTTTCTTCTTTTGGGTGAATTTTTTAAAAATTGAATTTTTGGGTGAATAAATTCTCTTTCTTCGTGGATAAGCATGATTAGTGTGAGTTAAACATGGCCACTTAAGCTAAAGAAACTAATAGCTGGATAAACTAATTAGTTCTGAGAACAAAAGAGAGAAGGATGGAGAAGGACAGAGAGAGTTTGAGAGAAACATTCTTCTTCATAACTAGAAGAGAAAATTATAGAGAAGAAAGGAAATAGAATGAAAATTAACCAATTGATCCTTTTGCACTTGAGAATCAAGCACTTGGGCGATTTGGAAAGCCTTAAATGATGCGCTCAAGTCCAACTAATATCGTTAAGCTACAATCACTCTGTGAAATCTCTTTCTTGGAGGCTAAGCGAAATCAGTTTGAGTTAAACTTAGCCAGTTAAGCTAGTGAAACTACTAGTCCTAGAACAAAAGAGAGAAGTTGGAGACAGGCAGAGAGAGTTAGAGAAAAACTTTTTCCATGATATCTAGAAGAGAAAGTTAGAGAAAAGAAACAGAAGTAGGATGCAAATTAAAGCGAATTCAAATTTACCCTTTTGGACTTGATAACTGAACACTTGGGTGATTTAGAAAACATCAAATAAGTTGCTTATGTTAAACTGTTATCGTTAAGCTACAATTACTCTGTAGATTCTCTTTCTTGGAGGCCAAGCAAGATTAGTTCGAGTTAAACTCGGCCACTTAAGCTAATGAAGCTGTTAGCTGCCTAACCTAATTAGTTCCTAGAATAAAAGAGAGAAGGGTGGGAAACGACAGAGCGAGTTGGAGAGGAACATTCTTCTTGAGAGCTGGAAGAGAAAGTTAGAGAAAAGAAAAGGAAATAGGTTTAAAATCAAAGCGAATTCAAATTCATGCTTTTGGACTTGAGAATTGAACACTTAGGTGATTTACAAAACATTAAATTAGTTCCTTTACTACATCGTCAAGCTACGATTACTCAGTGAATTCTATTCCTTGGAGGCTGAGCAAGATTAGTTTGAGTTAAACATGGTCACTTAAGAGAATGAAGCTATAAGTTGCCAAACCTAATTAGTTCCTCGAACAAAACAGAGAAGGGTGGAGAAGGACGGAGAGAGTTAGAGAGAAACTTTGTTCTTGAGAGCTAGAAGAGAAAGTTAGAGAAAAGAAAAGGAAACAGGATTAAAATTAAATTGAATTCTAATTCATCATTTTGGACTTGAGAATTTAACGATTAGGTGATTTAGAAAACCTTAAATCCGGTGCTTAAGTCAAACAAATATCGTGAAGCTACAATTACTCGGTAAAATCTCTAATCTCTTTCTTGTAGGTTAAGCAAGATTTTTTTTTTTTTTTTTTTTTTTGGTTAAGTAAGTCATAAAATAAAGACAGTAAAATGTACAAGTTTACAAGGGGCATACCCCAGGTACGCCCTAAACCAATAATGAAGAACAAAAACACCTCAAACGACCACAGGACATACGACAACATATAACCACACTCGCAAAAGCGAGAGAACAACAGAAAGGAAAAGAAGAACAGAACCCCACTTTGCCCATATATCCTTTTTGTCCCCAAGTAACCCCTACCAGCAAAGGTAATAGATGGGAGCTTGGGATGGATATATGGGCAAATAAACAAAACACACCACAGACTCGAGAACAAAACAGACAAAATACACAATACAATGTAACTAACTAAACACCCAACAAGACCAAAAGAGAAGCATAGCCCATGCAAAACAGTTGTCTACACAAAAAAGCCAATCAGCATCCAATTAACTCACCACCCATCTCCCAGTTCCAGCCATGGCAAATTCCACACCTCAATTCCCCATGGCAGTGTCCCCTTCACTCCACACCAGAAGAGGTCAGAGAACTGCACTAGGCCGAATCACATGAATATGTACAGATCATCAACCAAATAGCGGAAAAGCCAAGTATAGTAGACAGCAGAATGCATAAAAGGCCCCCCAATTTCCAAACAAAAAACCACTCACCCACTTGGGTTTATCAACAAACCAAGAAGCATAGCCCATGCAAAAGTGTTGTCCACACAAAAGAGCCAATCAAAATCCAATTAACTCACCACACATCTCCCAGGTCCAGCAATGACAAATTCCACACCTCAATTCCCCATGGCAGTGTCCCCCTCACTCCACACCAGAAGAGGTCAGAGAACTGCACTAAGCCGAATCACATGAATATGTACGAATCATCAACCAAATAACAGAAAAGCCAGCCAAGTAAAGTAGACAGCAGAACGCATACAGGCCCACCAATTTCAAAACAAAAACCACTCAACCACTTGGATTTATCAACAAGAAAGAAGCATAGCCCATGCAAAATGTTGTCCACACAAAGGAGCCAATCAAAATCCAATTAACTCACCACACATCTCCCAGTTCCAGCAATGACAAGTTCCACACCTCAATTCCCCATGGCAGTGTCCCCCTCACTCCATACCAGAAGAGGTCAGAGAACTGCTCTAAGCCGAATCACATGAACATGTACAGGTCATCAACCAAATAACGAAGAAGCCAATTATAGTAGACAGCAGAATTGAAGGACTGAAAACAATAGCCCCGCTGCAACAAACCAATACATAGCCAACATAACATGAGAGCAATCATCACATCCCCCAGTCCCTTCCGTAGTAGATCACAAGCCTCAAACCCCACGGTAGTGTCCCTTTCACTCCATGTCAGGCGTGGCAATACAATCAATTAGGATGGGTCACATGAAGACAAGAAGCGACCAGAAAACCGGTAGCTATCCTCCCGCTCATCTCCCAGTCTCTAACTCGGCTAGTTATCGAACCACTATTCCCCAAAGCAGTGACTCCCCAATCACTCTTGGTGGAGATGGCTCAAAACCACCCTCATAACGAGTCACATGAGGATCACATGATCAATCAACATGAAATAACCGACTACAAAAGGTCCGCTCCAATGTGGCTAATCCAAAAGATTAAAGGCCCAAAAAAACGGCCCAAAATTCCCTGTGGCCCATCTAGCAACAAACAAATCAAGCCAATGGACATGCGGGCCCATAAGCACCCACGCACATAAAAACCAAAAACCATCATTAGTGGCCCACTTAAATTATATAAATGAAGTCCAAAATAAGGCCACTAAAGAAATAACCACACAGCAAACCAAGTAAGACAAAAACCCATAGATAAAGATTGTCCACGGTTTGGCAGAAAAGACACAAAACCAACCGCCCAAAAATCTAACCGTGGGCCCAATAAACCCCACGTGCTAGTCACATACCAAGTGGACCCAGCAGCCCAAGCATTAACCTCCCACCAAAACCTTAAAAAAAACCATTTGATAATAAAAAATGGTCACTTTTATAAACACACTGTGGGCTCCACACGGCACACCAAATATATATTGAATATATATAAATGATAGCCTTCTGAACCAATTTCCACAAGATTGCCAGCTGCACTACACCCATCCAAGCACAATATAATATTTTAAACAAAACCAGCCCACAGAATTTAAAACCAGTCTTGAAGAAAACAAAACAAATCAAATACCAGGTTAGAGTGGGCGGGAAAGTGTGCAGCTATTCCACGCTCAAGAGCTCACGTGTAGCTCACTCGTCCCCTCAAATCGGCCATTGAGCCTACACTAGGAGAACACAACGCCGGCCAAGAAACCGGAGCAACCCCATGCAATATCACGTCTAAAACCAAGCCGGCGAACAAAACAGCGCAGGCTAAGCGTGATGAATCTCACACGTCTCCACAGAAAACAAACAAACCATACCGCAGCATAGCGAAGCACCCAAGAATGAGCATCACCCCGTCGAACAAAAAACCGAAGCTGACGAGCAGCATCACCGAAGTCAACTCCAACTGACCAACAGCGTGCAACCCATTTCACGAAGACAACACTAAAAAAAGGGATGTGGGTCACAAACGCCACATATCCCGTACCCATTGGAGACGGAAATCCCCACCGGTAAACTCCAACATAGACCAAAAAACACCTCGGAGACCACTGCATAGCTCTATTATCGTAAGAAACTATACCACCATGATCACCGGTGTATACCATAACCCGAACCAGAACCTTAACACACAACACGACGGCGCAGCGAGCCCTTGAGGCAATGAAAACACACCACCTGCACAAGATCGCCGGCGAACTCAAACCACCAATGAGGCCACCAACCCCAGGTTGGTGCCATACAACAGACCACCCAGAAAACTGCCTGATAACAACTGGACAACAACTGGAACAGAGCACCCATTGCCGACCATTGCCGAGATGATATAGGCTACCAACCCGCAAATAACTCCATACTGGATACAAGCTCGCAGAGTAGTACTAACACCTACTCACGTGAGGCTACCGGAGTAGACCAAGGCAGCAACACACCGCACAATCACGCCGGCAGAAAAAGCCGGAGGAGACCATAACCAGAGCAGAGAAGTATTACGGGGAAGCCCATGTCACTCCAAGCACAATGCGCCAGAAAGAAGCACCATAGGCCAAAGATTAACAGACACAATGCCGACACCTGAAACTCGCAAAAGATTGAACGGCAAGCCCAGATGAGGTCACCATGAGAACAACTGAAACTCATCAAAATCCATAGCAACAAAGAAACAGGCCCCTCACACCCAAAATCTAGGGTAGAAGAGTTAACCAACTAGCCATGGATAGCACCAGAACCATAGACACCGACGGGGGGAGCTTTCTCTCTCTAGATTCTAGAGAGAGAGGCTCTACTTTCTTCCCCTCCACCTGTTAAGCAAGATTAGTTTGTGTTAAATTTGGCCACTTAAGCTAATAAAACGACAAAGTTGCCCAAGCCAATTAGTTCCTAGAACAAAAGAGAGAAGTTGGACACGGACGGAGGGAGTTGGAGACAAACTTTCTCCTTGAGATCTAGAAGAGAAAGTTAGAGAACGGAATGGGAAATAGAATGAAATTTGAAGGGAGTTCAAGCTCATCATTTTGGACTTGCGAATTGAACACTTAGGTGATTTTAGAAAACATTAAATGAGTTGCTTAAGTTAAACTCTTATCGTCAAGCTACAATTACTTGTCCACCAAACAAAAAAAGGCTACAATTACTCAGTTAATTTTCTTTCTTGGAGGATAAGCAAGATTAGTTTTATTTAAACTTGGACACTCAAGCTAATGAAGCTATTAGTTGCCTAACCTAATTAGTTCCTACAACAAAAGAGGGAATGGTGGAGGAGGACGGAGAGAGTTAGGGAGAAACTTTTTTTTTTTTTTTTGGGTGGATAAGTCATAAAATAAAAGACAAAAAACTTACACCACGACAAGGGGCATACCCCAGGCCCTAACCAAAATACTATACAGGAAACCAGAGAAAGAAAAAAAACAAAAACTAAGCCATTCCAGAATTACCCAGAAAAACTGACGAAACAAAACAGAACTATCTGGACAAAATAAATGAAATACGTCCTAACCTAAATAAACCATACATAATAGAAATAGCCAAAATGTGTTCATGTGCCGCATGAAAAATGAGGAGCATGAACACACTCGATCACAGGCAGCAAAAAGTCAGATGAAATCCATATGTCATGTACACCCGTGTACATCCCACACGGGTAGGCAAAACACCAACAGATTCTAATGTAAACAAACATAATAGAAAATCAAACTTCACACACGAGGCGCATATAGCAGCCATCAACACAGGCAGGTCCAGCTTCAAGCCACGAGACACACCGAACTGAAAAGAACAAGATAGGCAGACCCAACCATCAACACAGGCAGATCCAGCCATCGACACAAGCAGACAGCCATCAACACATGCAAATCCAGCCAGTAACACAGGAAGAACAAGACAGCACATGTGACCCGGACAGATTCTACACATTATAGTAGACCCTGTAATGCAGCAAGGACCAAACAGAATTAAGTAACCAACAGTAGAGTACTTTGCAAAACTCAGAAATCTGAAGCAGTTAAGACATATAATTGCTCACTACACTCAACCCACAAGTATCTATGCTCACATCACTTGGGAAACAGCTCCATATACCTGCAAAAGAAAAAAATACAGTGATATATATAAGCATGTTAGTTCCTCTCAATGTGGCTAGTAAGTTGGGGGTTATGGAGTGTTTATTCCTCACACGAAACTCAACCCTCGGACTGGTTGGTGTACACTCATCCATCAGTTTTCCAGGACTCCAAGCACCTATATGAATAGCAAACATTAGGAAACCCCACAATTTATTTGCTAACCTTCACTCAACCCACATTTAGTGAACTCTCAATCCTCACATCAGCAGCAGCATGCTTCAGCATAGTACGAGGCAGTTTCCATGAACTAAGATACCAGCTGTCATTATGGTTAGTCTTCAAATTGGTTATATGCATTACCCTGAACCTAACCATATCCACAATACACTTAATAACAACCTCTTCAGGGACCATATCTTTACTAAACACTACCTAGCAACCCATAACTGGTACACAGTACAAGTAAAGGCAAGCTTGGTAATAATAGCCCCCAGGGATTTCCCTTTCACAGATTTAGCAATAATCTGGACCAAATCATCCCAAAGGAGGGATGGCCAATCAACATTTATTTTACCTTTAATACAAGACCACACTCTTTCCGAAAATGGACATTCAAAAAAAAGGTGATTGTGGTCTTCATGATGGTACTGACAAAATGCACACACAACAGATTGCGTCACACCAAAAAGATGCAACCTGTCCCCAGTGTTAAGACGGCCAAGGATCGCCATCCAAACCACAAAACTCACTTTAGGGATATTGTGAGGGCCCCAAATTAAATGTGACCAATTCACATGGTCATAGTGAGTTCGTAATGCATTCCAAGTGGATTGGATGGTGAAGTTCCCATCATGAGCAGGACACCAACTAACACTATCATGGCCACCAGTAGGGAAGAGATTTGAAGGAGTTTTGTTAATGAAATCCATAATCTCCCAAGAAGAAGGAAATGGCCATCTCCAAGAATTTCCCTCCACAATCTGACTCACCTTAGCATCTATGCTTAAGGCGGTGTCGTACACAATACGCCTCCCAAACTTATCCCAAATAGAACCCATAGGATGCCAATTGTCAAACCATAAGAAAACTCCAGATCCATCTCCTACCTTATACTTGATTAAGGGGTAAATTATAGGCCTTAGGGAGAGAACTTTCCGCCAGACCCAAGAGGGGTCATTTGGCACCCTAACCCTCCAAAAACTCCTACCTTTGAGGAGATAAGACTTAACCCAGCTACACCACATAGATTTCTCACCCCCAGACAGGAGGAACCAAACATGTTTCGCAATAGCAGCTTTATTCCACACAGAGATGGACTTAAACCCCAGACCCCCTTCCTTCCTGGGAGAACAAATTCTATCCCAAGAAACCTTAGCCCCATGAGTTTTCATCTCACAACCCGACCAAAAAAAAGCCCTAAAAAGACGCTCGATAGACCGAGTGACCTTCTTTGGGAGAATGAATAGAGAGGTCCAGTACACTTGCATCGAAAACAAAACAGATTGGATCAGTTGAGCACGGCCAGCATAAGTAAGACACTTATTTGTCCAGCTCTTAATCCTTTTAGTTATCCGATCCACAAGTTGATCACAATCAGAGGCTTTAAGTTTCGTGGAAACTAATGGGACCCCCAGGTATCTCACAGGCAATTTGCCTTCACTGAATTGACAAACCCCAAGAATCTCATCCCTCAACTCATTATCACACCCAGAAAAGAATATATGACTCTTAGCAGGGCTAGGTGACAACCCAGACAGGCTCTTAAATTCGTCTAACCCCAGCTTAATGGACCGAATAGTGAACACATCCCCCTTACAGAAGATCATTAAATCATCTGCGAAGCACAAGTTAACTATCTTAGGTTGATCACATCTCCAATGGAATTTAAATGCAGGATGCGAAGCCTTCTCAGACAAAATTCTAGAGAGAATTTCCATAACTAAAACAAAGAGGTAAGGGGACATAGGGTCACCTTGTCTCAAACCTCTCTCCCCCCTAAAATAACCATGCAAACTCCCATTAATGCAAATGGAATAGGTGGGACTAGTCATGCAAGCTTTGACCCAAAGAACCATGTTAGGGGGGAAACCCATAGCATTTAGGATATCAAGAACAAACTCCTATCTTACATTATCATATGCTTTCATGATGTCCACTTTCATAGCACACCTGGGAGACTGAGAAAATTTATGATACCCCCTCATAAGTTCCTGTGAAAGGAAGATATTGTCAGCAATTCTCCTACCGGGGACAAAAGCTGATTGCACAGGGTCAATAAGATCATTCAGAACAGATTTGATCCTATCAGCAATGATCTTAGAAATACACTTGTACAAAGTATTACAGCAAGAAATGGGTCTAAAATCCCCCATTTTTTCAGCATTTGGGATCTTCGGGATAAGAGCAATGGAGGTGCTATTTATTTCCCGAAGAAACTTTCTTTTTTGAGAGCTAGAAGAGAAAGTCAAAGAAAAGAAAAGGAAATAGTATTAAAATTAAATCGAATTGAAATTCAGCATTTTGGACTTGAGAATTGAATACTTAGGTGATTTTGAAAACATTAAATGAGTTGCTTAAGTTAAACAAATATCGTTAACCTACAATTACTCAGTAAATTCTCCTTTTTGGAGGCTAAGCAAGATTAGTTTGTGTTAAACTTGGCCGCTTGAGCTAACGCAACTGTTGGTTGCCTAAGGTAATTAGTTCCTAGAAGAAGAGGGAGAGGACTGGAGAAAGGACGGAGAGTGTTGGGGAGAAACTTTCTTCTTGGGAGCTAGAAGAGAAAGTTAGAGAAAAGAAAGGGAAATAGGATGAAAATTAAAGTGAGTTCCAATTCATCATTTTGGACTTCAGATATATACACTTAGGTGATTTAGAAAAACATTAAGACATTTGCTTAAGTAAAACTAATATCGTTAAACTACAATTACTCAGTAAATTCTCTTTCTTCGTGGATAAGCATGATTAATTTGAGTTAAACATGGCCACTTAAGCTAAAGAAACTAATAGCTGGATAAGCTAATTAGTTCCTAGAACAAAAGAGAGAAGGATGGAGAAGGACGGAGAGAGTTGGAGAGAAACATTCTTCTTCATAACTAGAAGAGAAAATTAGAGAGAAGAAAGGAAATAAAATGAAAATTAACTAATTGATCCTTTTGCACTTGAGAATCGAGCACTTGGGCTATTTAGAAAGCCTTAAATGATGCGCTCAAGTCCAACTAATATCGTTTAGCTACAATCAGTCTGTGAAATATCTTTCTTGGAGGCTAAGCGAGATCAGTTTGAGTTAAACTTAGCCACTTAAGCTAGCAAAACTATTAGTCCTAGAACAAACGAGAGAAGTTGGAGACGGACAGAGAGAGTTAGAGAGAAACTTTCTCCATGAGATCTAGAAGAGAATGTTAGAGAAAAGAAACGGAAGTAGGATGCAAATTAAAGTGAATTCAAATTCACCCTTTTGAACTTGATAATTGAACACTTGGGTGATTTAGAAAACATCAAATGAGTTGCTTAAGTTAAGCTGTTATCGTTAAGCTACAATTACTCTGTAGATTCTCTTTCTTGGAGGCCAAGCAAGATTAGTTCGAGTTAAACTCGGCCACTTAAGCTAATGAAGCTGTTAGCTGCCTAACCTAATTAGTTCCTAATTATTTATTTCTTGTTTTATTTATTTCTTACTTACCCAAAAAAAAAAAGTTCCTAGAACAAAAGAGAGAAGGGTGGGGAACGATGGAGCGAGTTGAAGATGAACTTTCTTCTTGAGAGCTGGAAGAGAAAGTTAGAGAAAAGAAAAGGAAATAGGTTTAAAATCAAAGCGAATTTAAATTCATGCTTTTGGACTTGAGAATTGAACACTTTGGTGATTTACAAAACATTAAATTAGTTCCTGTACTACATCGTCAAGCTACGATTACTCAATGAATTCTATTCCTTGGAGGCTGAGCAAGATTAGTTTGAGTTAAACATGGTCACTTAAGAGAATGAAGCTATAAGTTGCCAAACCTAATTAGTCCCTCGAACAAAACAGAGAAGGGTGGAGAAGGACGGAGAGTGTTAGAGAGAAACTTTCTTCTTGAGAGTTAGAAGAGAAAGTTAGAGAAAAGGAAAGGAAACGGGATTAAAATTAATTTGAATTCTAATTCATCATTTTGGACTTGAGAATTTAACACTTAGGTGATTTAGAAAACCTTAAATCAGGTGCTTAAGTGAAACTAATATCATGAATCTATAATTACTCGGTAAAATCTCTAATCTCTTTCTTGTAGGTTAAGCAAGATTAGTTTGTGTTAAATTTGGCCACTTAAGCTAATAAAACGACAAGTTGCCCAAGCCAATTAGTTCCTAGAACAAAAGAGAGAAGTTGGAGACGGACGGAGGGAATTGGAGACAAACTTTCTCCTTGAGATCTAGAAGAGAAAGTTAGAGAACGGAAAGGGAAATAGAATGAAATTTGAAGGGAGTTGCTTAGGTGATTTAGAAAACATTAAATGAGTTGCTTAAGTTAAACTCTTATCGTCAAGCTACAATTACTTGTCCACCAAAAATGGAAAAGGCTACAATTACTCAGTTAATTTTCTTTCTTGGAGGATAAGCAAAATTAGTTAAGCAAGATTACTATAACTAAGCAAGATTAGTTAAGCAAGATTAGGTTTGGCAACTTATATTTCCTTTCTTCTCTCTAATTTTCTCCTGTAGATATGAAGAAGAATGTTTCTCTCTAACTCTCTCTGTCCTTCTCCATCCTTCTCTCTTTTGTTCTAGGAACTAATTAGCTTATCCAGCTATTAGTTTCTTTAGCTTAAGTGGCCATGTTTAACTCAAATTAATCACGCTTATCCATGAAGAACGAGAATTTACTGAGTAATTGTAGTTTAACGATATTAGTTTTACTTAAGCAAATGACTTAATGTTTTCTAAATCACTTAACTGTATATATCTCAAGTCGAAAATGATGAATTGGAACTCACTTTAATTTTCATCCCATTTCCCTTTCGTTTCTCTAACTTTCTCTTCTAGCTCCCAAGAAGAAAGTTTCTCCCTAACTCTCTCCGTCCTTTCTCCAGTCCACTCCCTCATCTTCTAGGAACTAATTACCGTAGGCAACCAACAGTTGCATTAGCTTAAGCAGCCAAGTTTAACACAAACTAATCCTTCTTAGCCTCCAAAAAGGAGAATTTACAGATGTAGACACCCCATTTTTGACCGACCTTAAGACTCAGACGTCACCAGTTGAGCGCTCGGTGATATTGCATATTGTGCTCGTTCAGAAGTTTCAGAGTCCAGGCTGCAAACCTTGCCTCTGGACTTCCGAACTCTTTCGTACCTTGCCTTGGTTTGCGAACCAGGCTCTGTTTTCTCTTCCCGAGGGGAGAGAGAGGTCTCGTAGATCATCTCTCAGTGGCCATAGGCCACGTTTCGTGATCGTAGGCCATTTTTCCCATTTTGGAGCCCGGTTTCCGGTTTTTCAGAGCCGACGGCCGTGTGCCTCGGTTTGGGACCACCTAACCACCTCCGTTTGCTCCGATTTTTGGCGCACACCACATTTCCTCGCTTTTGAGGAACATTGTGGCCCGAGAGACCAACTTCATGGTCGAATGCCACCTCCGGTGCTTAACAACCCATTTTCGGGGCCCCGGGACGCGCGTTTCGGTCCCTCGAACCTCCGTTTTGCATCTGTTTTGGTTCATTTTTGGTGGAGACCTTATTTTCATGGTTAGGAAGCTTGTAGGAGGGTGGGAGGCCAGCAATTGTTCTGAAAAGCCAGCTTTATTTCTTCATCGCTCTCCGACGCCCGTTTTCCTCACTTGAAAGCCAATGTTGACCACTCCGGGGCCACTTTCTTGAACCCTAAACCCCATATTTGTGTTGTACACACCTGGGAGGCCACCAATATTTGGTGGCCGACCAGTAATTGTGCCTAACCCTTTTGACCCCCTCTAAAAAATGGTCTTTTCTCTCTCCTGGTTCACTTTTTCTGGGTTTTGACTACATAGTTGTGTTGTGCACACATGGGAGGCCACCTTTTTGAGGTGGCCGACCAGCAATTGTCATTGGCCCTTTTGACCCTTGGTCGGCCGGCCATGGGAGGTGGCCGGCCGGCCACCTAAACCCTCAAAACCAGGCCGGCCATGACCCCCTCACCTGGTTCCTTACAGATATGCCCTCTTTTTCCCCCCAGATCCTGTATCCGAGGGGGGGTCTTTTGGGGGGAAATTTGAATTTCATTTCCCCCCTTTCCTCCATTCTTTTGCCTATATAACCAGCACCCCCAGCTGCATTTTAAAGGGTTACAAAAAATTGTTTAGGGCTCTTGCATTCAATCTCCCTCTCTCTCTCTACTCCAAGCCTCAAAACCACCTTGCTCCTACACCGTTTCTACACCAACCCGTAGCATAACACCACCATCATCCATTCCAACCATTTGAGGCTGATTTCCAGAGGTTGAGAGCTCACAAGCCTTGTCCAAAGGCTGCTGAAGTTTGGTTCTACAAGGGTGAGTCCCATTTTCCCTATTTTGTGCCTTATCTTGCTTTGTATCTAAGCCATGCTTGATACCATTTTTGGGCTCCGACCCAAACTGTAAATAGTCATATTTTGAACCCCTTTTCATGTTTGATCAAGGACCTTCGGCTGTTTGAGGACTTCTACTACCACTTGCCTCTTTATCTCTCTTTTAGGCCAATTTTTGCATAGTATTTTAGGCCTATTTTTGAGTTGTTTTGGACTTTTCCATAAACTATAAAATAGGTTTTTTTGAGCCCCTCTTCAACATTGTTGAAGGGCTCTCCTCTGTTTGAGGCCTCCTGCAATCACTTGCTTCTTTATCTCTCTTTTAGGCCTATTTGTGAGCTGTTTTGGGCCTTTCCATAAACTGTAAAATATCTTGTTTTGAGCCTCTGTTCAACATTGTTAAAGGGCTCTCCTCTGTTTGAGAACAGCAGCTGCCACTTGTCTCTTTACCCCTCTTTTAGGCCTTTTCTTGCATGATAGTTTGGCCTTATTTGTGATTATTTTTGTGGCTTGATGTAAACTGCAAAGTGCCCTGTTTTGAGCCCCTCTTCAACTTTGTTGAAGGGCTCTTTGCCATTTCGGGCCAGCTGCTGTCCCTTTGTGTTTAATCTCTCTTTTAGGGCCGTTTTTGCATGATAGGTTAGCCCTATTTGCGTTTATTTTTGAGGCTTGTTATAAACTGGAAATATGCATGTTTTGGGACTGTCTTGCATCTGTCTTCATACTTCATGATCAAATAATGCATGCTTTGTATAGCTGTAAGTCATTCCATGTGCCCAATACGAACGGAACGGGACCTCATCCTCCCGGGGCGTTCGGGGACGTCTACAGTTTCTAGCGACTCTGCTGGAGATTTAGAGAACTTGACTCAAACTCATGATATCTTGTTTTGACTACACTTGTGTGTTTCTTTGCATTGCATTTGCATTGGTGCGCCTAGGACACCGTGTTTGCCATCTGCTATTCCTGAACGGTTTGCCGGAGGCTTGTCTTGTCAAGGCATGACCATAAGGCTGATCGGTTATGGGCTCTGCCAGTATGGGAACACAAACCCCGGTTTTACCGAGGCACCCTTTTTGACCATTCGACCTAGTGCATATTCGGAATCCATAGTGACCATTCCAAACTAGGACAGGTTGCTTACCCGATATAAGTTGTTTGAAACCGCTGCGTGCGTAGTGAAACCCTAGCTCCTGACAAAATAGGACAGGGAAACCCTACCCCAACATAGGGGTGTTTTGGCTCACACTTGCTTGCTATGTGCTTTTAGGGTGTGTCCCTACAGGAATGCATGTATCAGTCTACAAGTTTGGGCATCAGGCCTGCGGGCACCAGTTTAGTAGTTTGTGCATCAGGCCTGCGGGCACCAATTCAGTACTTTGGGATTCAGTTCACCTGAGGGTATCAGTTTACGGGCAGAATTCTATAGGAGGAACTGTCATTCAGCTCTGCTCATATGCGTTACCGTGAAATCGGGCTGAGATACTGCATGTTTTCTCTTTTGCTAGGTAGTCTGGGAACCATAACTTCAGAGGGCTCCAATAACCCCTGAGGTTCATCGAACTTGTGCTGATAGACTTTGTCGGGTTAGAGATTCAGTTCAAAGGCAATTACTGTTCCTTTGTCAGAGGCAGGGTAAAAGGGCCAGTCAGGCACAGATCACTAGTTCAACAGTTACCGGATCAGTGGCCCTTATCCACCCCACCAGTGAACAGTCAGGTTGAGGCCTCAGTTTTTATCACAGAGATAGATATACCAGTCAGTCAGCCAGAACAACAGAACATGGCAGGAATGGAGGAAATGATGTGTCAACTCCAAGAGAGCATGAAAACCATGCAGCAAGATGCTGCTCGTCAAGCAGAATTTGCCAAACAGCAGGCTGAGATCATGGCTCAATAGGCAGACTTAATTGCCCGGCTGCAGCAGCAAACAGGAGCATCTGCTCCTCCCCCACCAAGAGTTCCAGCACCTGAGGAGGCACCAAATGTCCAGGGAGATACGAACATTCCGACAGGACCGGCTCCGCCCCCAATCTTACCCCAGCTGTCTAAAGCACCGATCAACCTGCCGGATTCACCCTTTGAGTTCGAGTTAAACCCTACAGCGCTGAAAGTGAGCAAGCTAGAAAAGATGTTCAAGAAATCTCAGGGAGTAAAATCCATTTCGGACATTGAGGACGGGTATACCGACGCAGCTGTGACGCTGCCGGACAAATTTAAGATGCCACACATCGACCGATTTGATGGATCTGGCGATCCCATAGTGCACCTTCGGTTGTTTTCGAACATACTAAGGTCGATGGGCCTCACTAGGCTGCAGAAACTTTCATTATTCGGTCGGACCCTGTCGGGTGTGGCCGCTATCTGGTATGCAAAATTAGAAGACGATGTCAAACGGAACTGGGATGAGATGGCCGAGGCCTTCGTTGCGCAGTACTCCTATAACATGCAAATCGAGGTCACAACCCGTGATCTTGAGACAACAAGGCAAGAGCCTAAGGAGAGTTTTTCTGATTTCGTAGCCCGCTGGAGGGCCAAGGCTTCAATGATGACCCTGAGGCCTACTGACAAGGACCAGATCAGGATGATTGTGCGCAATCTCCAGCCAAAACTGATGCAAAAGATGATTGTACTCCCCTTCCCTACCTTTTCTGATCTGCATGAGATGGGGGTACAGATCGAGGACGCTATGAAGCAGGGCCTTCTTGACCAGGAGAAAGAGCAGCCTAGGAGGGCATTTTCCCGCAGTTCAAATGCGACCACCAGTGGTGATGCAGCTGCAAGATCTTCTGAAGTGGGCATGGTTACCACCTCCGCATCACAAACAGCTACCCCATTCACCGGTGCGCCCAGGAGTAGCTCGCAAGAAACCAAATATCCACCTCGAGTCAAGAGGGTTTTCACCCCACTTCATATGCCTTTGTCAAAGGCTCTAGAGGTCTTAATCCGGAAAGGACATCTGAAACCAATGGAACAACGGCCCTTACCCGATCCTATCCCTGTAAAGCATGATCAGACTAAATATTGTGCCTACTATCAACAAACCGGTCATCACACCGACAGTTGCTTTCGTCTACGCTATGATGTACAAGATCTGTTTGACAACGGGGTCATTGCCGCACCACGTCCTGCAAAGTCTATCGGTACTTGATCAGTGAACTTGTGGGGGATAATGTGATGTGATCAAGGGATGAACCACCTGCGGGCGGCCCTCAGTTTACTCCTGATGTGGTGTATGGCACGCACTGTTTCGAGCATTTGTGAATGCTAGTTTTTGTACTTTCTAACTTGGGTATTGGGTCAGTCTGTTGTTTTGTATATAGTCAGTCTTTTGTACTAAGTCAGTTGGGTTTGTCTTGTTGTATCGAGTCAATCCTGTTTTGTTAAAGTCGGGTGATTTCTGGGGTGTTACCTCGGGCATCACTTGCTTGTTTTGTGTTTGTCTTTTTGTTTTCTTTTGAGTCTGTTTCTGCCAAGGAGCCAGTAACACCAAAAGATTTGAATGAAACAGCAGTGATTTTCACACTCTTGTGTTTGCTTCTGCCTTGCGCCAGTCGTGCCAGAAAATTTGAATAAAACGACAGTACTTTTTGCCTGCTCTTCTGTGCCTTGAAATCATTGTATTGACCTAAGCTTTTCAAAACTTTTTCTAACACTGTGGTGAAAACAAAGGGGAAGGAATTCCTCGGGTTTTGCAAAAATTTGATCAATTGAGAGAAAGAGAGGCGTGCTAAGCCCTTAATGAATGAAATCATGTTTGTTAACGTGAGTACTGAGAAGGATCCTAGCTTGATCCACATTGGTCCCACACCGTCTTCAGCGCGAGCGATTAGTCGCTTTCTTAAAAGACTTTTAAAAAAAAATGTTTTATGCGGTCCTGCGAAGACCTGTGTGGAATCGCTCTTGAGATTGTGCAGCTTAGGATCGCTCTCAGCCTTGAGACTTGACGACTCCTCATTTTCAAACCTTGGACTAGAACTCAGAAAGTTCAAAGGTCAACTACAATGTAAGGCCTGTGTGGCCGGATCCAGAGCAGCCCGTGTATTAGCGGCAACAAAGTCAGATCAAGAAGCTTGTGAAGCTAGATCAGGAGCACCCCTCGAACTAGGGGCAAGAATTTCAAATGTGCTCGAAGAGTCCAAGATGAAGATCGGCAAGAATGCCAAACCCCAGAAGGGAGGAAAGAAGAAGACATTGTTGAAGGACAACCGAGTTCCTATCCACAAACACTAGGGGCAAATTCACCCTCCATTGGATGGGCTCTTGCATCGTCAGCGAACAACAGCCATTCTCCTGGATTCAGATGACTTTGGGATCTCAAAACCATTTAACATGGACAAAGCTATACTTTTACCCATGAGAGGCTCGCTGGGCCGAAAACCCGGAAGGGCGGCCCAGGCAAAAGTTAGAGCAAGGAAAGAAGAAAAAGAATAAAAAAGAGAAAAGAACAAAAGAACAAAAAAGAAAGATGCAAAGAAAAGAACCAAAAAAGAAAATCAAAAAAGAAATGAAAAGAAAAGAAAAGAACACAAAAATTGAAAAGAAGAAAAACATAACTCGCAAGGTTGAAAACCTGCAAAGGGCGGCCCTGGCAAAAGTTAGAGCGCAAAAAAAGTGAAGGTTAAATACCCGAGTGTACCTTACCCCGAACTACGTAAGGCTTGATTCCCATCTTTGGGATACGTAGGCAACTTCATTTTGAAGTCCAGCCGTAAAACACTTCAAATCCGACTGTGTCCATGTGATGGTTCTGGTCATCTTTGTCTTCTCTGTATCCGAGAATTCGGTTGTGATCATCACCCTGAGGGTTGATTGCAATGCGCTGCAGTGCCATTCAGACAAGGGGCAACTTTCCGTTGCCATACCACGCGCTGTGGCGTTATATTCAAACAAGGGGCAACTTTCCGTTGCCATTCAATGCGCCGCGGTGCCGTTCAAACAAGGGACAACTTTCCGTTGCATGCAGCTCTCTTCAAGTAAGGGGCAATTTTCCTTCGAATCTGAGGTTGTGCATCTCGAGAGTGGGTTCTATGCTCGTTGAGCAGTGGCCGTTTGCAAAAACAGCTTTTGAGAATTTTTACTGAGGTTGACTAATTCTCTCGAAAATTATTCCATTTTTCTAAAACTGAACCATTTCTTGGACCTAAAACAGGAAAATTTTCAGTGCTCACAGTCTGACTTGCATGATTTTAAATCAGAAAATCGAGCAAGCATGTTAATCTAACTCTCATATTGGTCAAAGTTGTTTTAGTAGAAAGCCAAAAACAAAAATGGTCAAAATGATGAACTAGGGGCACAGTTGAGTCAGGCTTCCTGCCTTTCCCTCATTTTCAACATACTTGCCAAGAAGGGCACTCTACCTGCCAGAAGAGGGCACAACTGAAGTTAACAACAAAAGGCTGAAAGCTCTGTCATCCTCTAAGCAACGAGGTATCAAGCCAAGTGCGAAGCACGAACCGGAATGGGACAAGATATTCCACTCCCTTATCTGGACAGATCTGATCACGTCCAAACTCCCCAGTAGAACATCGTCAACCGATGTCAGGTGCAGATTTGCTACACACCCAATTGTAGTTCAGCCCCTCTGTGGAAGAAATTCACTGTTATGAACAAGAAGAACAATCTAGCAGAATGCTATGGGCAAGAGCCCACAACTTTTTGTTTATCCACCAACCACCCAGGGGAGGGACAAAAAATGAGAGATTGAAGAATAGAGAGATGTGAGCTGAGAGAAAAAGTGAGAAAATGGCTTTTTCAGAAAAACAGAGCCTGAGGGCCGAGTGATGTGAGAATCACAAATTAGAAAGGGTGGGAAATAATGCCCGGAGAAACTGGCTCCTCGTGCACTGAGAGGTCTCTCGTCTTTGTAATATGTCTGTGTGTCGTGTCTTTTATTTTGTTCGTCTCGATTCTTGCTTTGAGTCGTTCCGAGCATGTCTCGATGTGGTCAGGGTGTTTACTTTTGTTTTCCTTTGTTGAGTCGTGATGCGCTGTGTCCATTCGTAGACTCAATACCCAGTTAAGAATTCATTTTCAATTTCAATTCCAAAATGATTTGTTTTGTGCTCAAAGTGTTGTGCCATTCTCTACATTTGTGCAAAACAGGATTCGTTCTTTCATAAAACCGCAAGGTTCAACCTAGGTCATGTCAAAATAGTAAAACTAGGACCTATTTGAAGCAATATGGGTTCCAGACTACAAAGCAAAAGAAAAGAAGGAAAATGTCGAGTATCTGAGTTTGTTTCAACTTCGGTAAGTTCCAAGACTACATTCCGTGTGTACCTCTTCAAGTCTTGCCAATGCTCCGAAGTATGAGTGTGCCTCTACCTTAAGCTCGAAATCAAGTCTGCTTCAAGCCAAAATGGCAATCAGAAGTGCTCTCTTCGAGTACCGTTTCATGCCAGGGACATCTCGGCTGTGTTTGCAATGAGTTCCTAGGAGACCACCTGCGACGGTGGAAACTAGAGTTCGAATGGCTGATGCCTAGAACGTAAAGGTTCGGGATTTCCGGGACTAAAGTCTTGTTTAAATACCCAGGGGCGTGCCCTCGGCTTAAAATCTGTATGGAAGCCCCATAGGTTGAGATAGCGAGTATGGACCTCAATTCTAGATACTGAACCAACCTAGTCTGTCACCCCGTTGGAGAATAGGGAAAGTTGTGAATATGATCAGAAAGAAAGGCGACATCCAAAGTGTTCTACGTGAAGAATCCTTGTCAGTATTTCAGAGCCTTTGTACTGTGAGTTGAAGGTAAGTGTTTGAAGAGCACGAGGGGAGATCCCCGTCAGAGTAGAGCGGTTCATCGCCACTCACCCCATGAGGTGCTTTCTAAAGCGTCGCTACGCTGGTTTACTGCGTTCCTTAAACATCATGCATTGTATCGCATTGTACCTATCAAGTTTCTTTCTCATTCATGCACGATATTGTATGTACGGTTCATTCAAAGAAGTTCCGTTTGAGATCCTTTATTTAGTGTATCAATCACACTTCATTCGCTTAGTGTATTAATCACACTTCATTTCTTTAGTGTATCAATCACACCTCATTCACCCTTTGTGTATCTATCACACTTTCTTCGTTCGCTTAGTGTATCAATCACACTTCATTTATTTAGTGTATCAATCACACTCTCTTCACTTAGTGTATCAATCACACTTCTTTCATTTTGTGTATCTATCACATACATTCTCGTTTTGTGTATCAATCGCATTTCACTTCCTTCACTTAGTGTATCAATCACACTTCATTCACTTTTGTGTATCTATCACACACATTCTCATTTTGTGTATCTACCATGCACATATTCACTTTAGTGTATCTATCACATACATTCTCGTTTAGTGTATCAATCACACTTTATTCATTTAGTGTATCAATCACACTTCATTCATTCAGTATATCAATCATACTCTGTTCACTAAGTGCATCTATCACACTTCGTGTTCATATTTAGTGTATCCATCACACTTGTTCACTAAGTGCATCTATCACACTTTGTGTTCATTTTCAGTATATCTATCATACTCTGTTCACTAAGTGCATCTATCACACTTCGTGTTCACATTTAGTGTATCAATCACACTTCGTATATCAATCATATTCTGTTTACATAGTGCATCTATCACACTTTGTGTTCATTTAGTGTATCCATCACACTCGTTCACTAAGTGCATCTATCACACTTCGTGTTCACATTTAGTATATCAATCATACTCTGTTCACATAGTGCATCTATCACACTTCGTGCTCATATATCAATCATACTCTGTTCACATAGTACATCTATCACACTTTGTGTTCATTTTCAGTATATCTATCATACTCTGTTCACTTAGTGCATCTATCACACTTTGTGTTCACTTTTAGTGTATCAATCACACTCTGTTCACTTAATGCATCTATCACACTTTGTGTTCGCTTTTAGTGTATCAATCACGCTTTGTTCACATAGTGCACCAATCACACTTGTGTTCACCTTCAGTGTATCATTCACACTCTATTCACTTAGTGCATCTATCACACTTTACGTTCACTTTTTGTATATCCATCATACTTTGCTTCACATAGTGCATCTATCACACTTTGTATTCACTTTTAGTGTCTATCACACTTTGCTTCATATAGTGTATCCATCACACTTGCTTCATATTATGCTCATTTTGTGTATCTATCACGCGTTCACTTTGTGTATCCATCACACACGTTCGCTTAGTGTATCTATCACGTGTTTGCTTAGTGTATCCATCACACTCGTTTCGCTTTGTGTATCTATCACACTTCGCTTCACTTAGTGTATCAATCACACTTTATTCATATAGTGTATCCATCACGCTCTCTTCACTTTTGTGTATCTATCACACATGCTCGCTAAGATTGCATCATAACTGCATGAAATGTAGTTTGATTTGCCTTCCCGCTTAAAACTGTCGCATTTATTATGAATATTTGCTTCGTTACAGCTTTATTTACATGATCCTTACTGCATGAAATGTAGTTAGATTTGTATATGCTTGCTGTATTTGCATGATCATTGAGATACCTTTGGCTTCTTGCATTGCCGGTTGCATTTTGCCCCTGCCTGCGGGCACATCTCGGTTTATCGCGCCTGTTTGTCTAAGTCTTCGGCCTTGTCAAAAATGGGTCGTCTCTGGGCTTTGACATTCACTCTCGTCACTTATGACTTCCGAGTTCTGTCAAAGAGAGGAAACTATAGACACCCCATTTTTGACCGACCTTAAGACTCAGACGTCACCAGTTGAGCGCTCGGTGATATTGCATATTGTGCTCGTTCAGAAGTTTCAGAGTCCCGGCTGCAAACCTTGCCTTTAGACTTCCGCACTCTTTCGTACTTTGCCTCGGTTTGCGAACGATGCTCTGTTTTCTCTTCCCGAAGGGAGAGAGAGGTCTCGTAGATCATCTCTCAGTGGCCGTAGGCTACGTTTCATGGTCGTAGGCCATTTTTCCCATTTTGGAGCCTGGTTTCCGATTTTTCGGAGCCGACGGCCGTGTGCCTCAGTTCGGGACCACCTAACCACCTCCGTTTGCTCCGGTTTTTGGCACACACCTTATTTCCTCCCTTTTGAGGAACACTGTGGCCCGAGAGACCAACTTCGTGGTCGAATGCCACCTCCGGTGCTTAACAGCCCATTTTCGGGGCCCCGGGCCGCGCGTTTCGGTCCCCCGAACCTCCGTTTTGCATCCGTTTTGGTTCATTTTTGGTGGAGACCTTATTTTCATGGTTAGGAAGCTTGTAGAAGGGTGGGAGGCCAGCAATTGTTCTGAAAAGCCAGCTTTATTTCTTCATCGCTCTCCGACGCCCGTTTTCCTCACTTGAAATTCAATGTTGACCACCCCGGGGCCACTTTCTTGAACCCTAAACACCATATTTGTGTTGTACACACCTGGGAGGCCACCAATATTTGGTGGCCGACCAGTAATTGTGCCTGACCCTTTTGACCCCCTCTAAAAAATGGTCTTTTCTCTCTCCTGGTTCACTTTTTCTGGGTTTTGACTACATAGTTGTGTTGTGCACACATGGGAGGCCACCTTTTTGAGGTAGCCGACCAGCAATTGTCATTGGCCCTTTTGACCCTTGGTCGGCCGGCCATGGGAGGTGGCCGGCCGGCCACCTGAACCCTCAAAACCTGGCCGGCCATGACCCCCTCACCTGGTTCCTTACAGATATGCCCTCTTTTTCCCTCCAGATCCTGTATCCGAGGGGGGTTCTTTTTGGGGGAAATTTGAATTTCATTTCCCTTAATTTCCTCCATTCCTTTGCCTATATAACCAGCACCCCCAGCTGCATTTTAGAGGGTTACAAAAAATTGTTTAGGGCTCTTGCATTCAATCTCCCTCTCTCTCTACTCCAAGCCTCAGAACCACCTTGCTCCTACACTAACCCATAGCATAACACCACCATCATCCATTCCAACCATTTGAGGCTGATTTCCAGAGGTTGAGAGCTCACAAGCCTAGTCCAAAGGCTGCTGAAGTTTGGTTCTACAAGGGTGAGTCCCATTTTCCCTCTTTTGTGCCTTATCTTGCTTTGTATCTAAGCCATGCTTGCTAGCATTTTTGGGCTCCAACCCAAACTGTAAATAGTCATATTTTGACCCCCTTTTCATGTTTGATCAAGGAGCTCCAGCTGTTTGAGGTCTCCTACTACCACTTGCCTCTTTATCTCTCTTTTAGGCCAATTTTTGCATAGTATTTTAGGCCTATTTTTGAGTTGTTTTGGACTTTTCCATAAACTGTAAAATAGCTTGTTTTGAGCCCCTCTTCAACATTGTTGAGGGGCTCTCCTCTGTTTGAGGTCTCCTGCTATCATTTGCTTCTTTATCTCTCTTTTAGGCCAATTTTTGCATAGTATTTTAGGCCTATTTGTGAGCTGTTTTGAACCTTGACATAAACTGTAAAATATCTTGTTTTGAGCCCCTCTTCAACATTGTTGAAGGGCTCTCATCTGTTTGAGAACAGAAGCTGCCACTTGTCTCTTTACCCCTCTTTTAGGCCTTTTCTTGCATGATAGTTTGGCCTTATTTGTGATTATTTTTGTGGCTTGATGTAAACTGTAAAGTGCCCTATTTTGAGCTCCTCTTCAACTTTGTTGAAGGGCCTCTTTGCCATTTGGGGCCAGCTGCTGTCCCTTTGTGTTGAGTCTCTCTTTTAGGGCCGTTTTTGCACGATAGGTTAGCCCTATTTGCGTTTATTTTTGAGGCTTGTTATAAACTGGAAATATGCGTGTTTTGGGACTGTCTTGTATATGTCTTCATGCTTCGTGATCAAATAATGCATGCTTTGTATAGCTGTAAGTCATTCCATGCATCGGGTGCCATGTTTCCAAGTTTCAGGGCTGTTTTGTAGCATATTTCAGCGCTGAAATTCACATTTTTGCATACCATATTCCATGCCTTGCCATGCTTTGGTAGAGTGGCATTTTATGCCTTAGGTTCGATCCTCGGTTTGCGTGCATGCGTGCACGTATTTCGAGAGTCTCATTTTTCATCTAATGGCTACTAATGTGAGTGTGGCTGTCCACTCATGTTGGTGTAAGTCCATTATGCATTGTGTATGCCATTTCGATTCATAGCATTGCGTATGCTAGGTTGTATGTTGGCGCATTGTGTATGCGATGTTACCTCGTGCATCGTATATGCCATTTCATAGCATTGTGTATGCTAGGTTGCATGTTAGAATTGCATTCATGCATGTCATGCATATTGCATTGTGTTTGGGATAGGAGTTAGCCTGAGCCCGAGAAACGAGGGACGTTTCGTACTTCGAGTGGCGAAACGTGTCTCAATTCCCAGTCACCGACACTCCGAATTATCCATGATGGAGTTTAGGTCTCGTCGTGTTTATATGTGCATTCATTTCATATTGAGCCGTGCAATTCGACTCCTCGGCCATCATGCATCGAGATGCGTGATTGGTGGCACGAGGATCGAGGACTACACTCCCCGAAGAGTAGTCATGCATACATATGTGAAAATACTTTGCCATGCCCCTTTGTTGCTCTCTGTTGCAGCCAATCAGAAATCGGCAGCCTTCCGGAGCTTGACACGCATTCCAAGAACAATTGCAAACAAAGGCAAACCGGGGCATCACAAGGGATTTTCCGTGCCAAGCAACTCGAACATGCTCATTCATCATCGAGAGCAGAGTCGAGGCAGTCCCTAGCTTGCATGCTAGTTTACTACTTTCCTAGTTTAATTTGTTAATTAATTAGGATTTTGTACTATTTAGACTGTATTATTTATTCGGACCCTCTGTGCGAGGGCAATGTTGTAATAAGTGTGCGTGTGTGTGATGTATGTCTTCCAACCCCACGTCTTTCTCCCTTTTATTTACCCGCTTATAATGGTTTAGGGCATATTTCAATTAGCATACAGTATGACAGCATGTTTCCATTCATTCATCTGTTTTGCATGCACCAGGCTCGGCGCATCATACTAACTGCATTGTATTTTCAATTCCATTAGGCATTTCTGTATAATTAGGATCACACATGGATTTGTAATTAGCTTCTGTTTTGGCTTGGAGTACTCGGTAAGTTTTATGCTTTAGCATCCTTGCATGCATGTGAGTGACTGCCATGATAGCATGCTTACCATGAGGCTAATTGCTTATGTGATATATCTGCCTGAATGCTTGTGGGTGAAGGTTGGGTTATTTGGATTGGAACAATTCATCAAATGTGTGTTTTAAGCCCACTAGATAGTGGCAAAATCATGTTTTCTAAGCCCACCTGAGGGTGGCAAATTTACGTCTTAGCCTACTTGCGGGTAGCACCATCAAACAATTTTCAAACATAAAATGTTTTGTTCCAATTCAGGCGATCCAGTCTATACTTGTATGCTGTGCGCATCACATAGTAAATCTAGGCTAATAACCGGAATAAGAACGCATAATGTTTTCAAAAATAGATATCATGGTTAGTAGAGGCCGATCTTTGATCGGGCGAGCGGGGGTGCTCACGAAGTGACCTTCCCTAATCGTACCCAAGTTCCCGAGCCGAAGCAACTTTGGTGATGACGGACACGTGGCCTTAGGCAAACGAGTCAGGGTTTCCTAAATTTCCCCAAAATAAAACATTTAGGTGGCGACTCTGTATCTGGCAAAGCAGTCCATGTTTGGCACTTCTTTCAAAATCTGTTTTCTCAAAACGATTTGTCGGATTTGGACTCTTTGGTTCAGATTTAGAACCGTGACAATTTGAGAGTCCGAGCTGTAGTGAGCCCAATACGAACGGAACGGGACCTCATCCTCCCGGGGCGTTCGGGGACGTCTACAGTTTCTGTCGACTCTGCTGGAGATTTAGAGAACTTGACTCGAACTCATGATATCTTGTTTTGACTACACTTGTGTGTTTCTTTGCATTGCATTTGCATTGGTGCGCCTAGGACACCGTGTTTGCCATGTGCTATTCCTGAACCCTTTGAGGCTGATTTTCTGGGTTTTGACTACATAGTTGTGTTGTGCACACATGGGAAGCCACCTTTTTGAGGTAGCCGACCAGCAATTGTCATTGGTCCTTTTGACCCTTGGTCAGCCGGCCATGGGAGGTGGCCGGCCGGCCACCTGAACCCTCAAAACCTGGCCGGCCATGACCCCCTCACTTGGTTCCTTACAGATATGCCCTCTTTTTCCCTCCAGATCCTGTATCCGAGGGGGGGTCTTTTTGGGGGAAATTTGAATTTCATTTCCCTCAATTTCCTCCATTCCTTTGCCTATATAACCAGCACCCCCAGCTGCATTTTAGAGGGTTACAAAAAATTGTTTAGGGCTCTTGCATTCAATCTCCCTCTCTCTCTACTCCAAGCCTCAAAACCACCTTGCTCCTACACCAACCCATAGCATAACACCACCACCATCCATTCCAACCATTTGAGGCTGATTTTCAGAGGTTGAGAGCTCACAAGCCTGGTCCAAAGGCTGCTGAAGTTTGGTTCTACAAGGGTGAGTCCCATTTTCCCTCTTTTGTGCCTTATCTTGCTTTGTATCTAAGCCATGCTTGCTAGCATTTTTGGGCTCCGACCCAAACTGTAAATAGTAATATTTTGACCCCCTTTTCATGTTTGATCAAGGACCTCCAGCTGTTTGGGGTCTCCTACTACCACTTGCCTCTTTATCTCTCTTTTAGGCCAATTTTTGCATAGTATTTTAGGCCTATTTTTGAGTTGTTTTGGACTTTTCCATAAACTGTAAAATAGCTTGTTTTGAGCCCCTCTTCAACATTGTTGAGGGGCTCTCCTCTGTTTGAGGCCTCCTGCTATCACTTGCTTCTTTATCTCTCTTTTAGGCCAATTTTTACATAGTATTTTAGGCCTATTTGTGAGCTGTTTTGGACCTTGACATAAACTGTAAAATATCTTGTTTTGAGCCTCTCTTCAACATTGTTGAAGGGCTCTCATCTGTTTGAGAACAGCAGCTGCCACTTGTCTCTTTACCCCTCTTTTAGGCCTTTTCTTGCATGATAGTTTGGCCTTATTTGTGATTATTTTCGTGGCTTGATGTAAACTGCAAATTGCCCTGTTTTGAGCCCCTCTTCAACTTTGTTGAAGGGTTCTTTGCCATTTGGGGCCAGCTGCTGTCCCTTTGTGTTGAGTCTCTCTTTTAGGGCCGTTTTTGCACGATAGGTTAGCCCTATTTGCGTTTATTTTTGGGGCTTGTTATAAACTGGAAATATGCGTGTTTTGGGACTGTCTTGTATCTGTCTTCATGCTTCATGATCAAATAATGCATGCTTTGTATAGCTGTAAGTCATTCCATGTGCCCAATTTCGAATTTCAGGTTTCATTCCATGCATCGGGTGCCATGTTTCCAAGTTTCGGGGCTGTTTTGTAGCATATTTCAGCGCTGAAATTCGCATGTTTGCATACCATATTCCATGCCTTGCCATGCTTTGGTAGAGTGGCATTTTATGCCTTAGGTTCGATCCTCGGTTTGCATGCATGCGTGCACGTATTTCGAGAGTCTCATTTTTCATCTAATGGCTACTAATGTGAGTGTGGTTGTCCACTCATGTTGGTGTAAGTCCATTATGCATTGTGTATGCCATTTCGATTCATAGCATTGCGTATGCTAGGTTGTATGTTAGCGCATTGTGTATGCCATGTTACCTCGTGCATCGTGTATGCCATTTCATAGCATTGTGTATGCTAGGTTGCATGTTAGAATTACATTCATACATGTCATGCATATTGCGTTGTGTTTGGGATAGGAGTTAGCCCGAGCCTGAGAAACGAGGGACGTTTCGTACTTCGAGTGGCGAAACGTGTCTCAATTCCCAGTCACCGACACTCCAGATTATCCATGATGGAGTTTAGGTCTCGTCGTGTTTATATGTGCATTCATTTCATATTGAACCGTGCAATTCGACTCCACGGCCATCATGCATCGAGATGCGTGATTGGTGGCACGAGGATCGAGGACTACACTCCCCGAAGAGTAGTCATGCATACATATGTGAAAATACTTTGACATGCCCCTTTGTTGCTCTCTGTTGCAGCCAATCAGAAATCGGCAGCATTCCGGAGCTTGACACGCATTCCAAGAACAATTGCAAACCGGGGCATCACAAGGGATTTTCCGTGCCAAGCAACCCGAACATGCTCATTCATCATCCAGAGCAGAGTCGAGGCAGTCCCTAGCTTGCATGCTAGTTTACTACTTTCCTAGTTTAATTTGTTAATTAATTAGGATTTTGTACATATTTGGACTGTATTATTTATTCATTTGGGACTGTATTATTTATTCGGACCCTCTGTGCGAGGGCAATGTTGTAATAAGTGTGCGTGTGTGTGATGTATGTCTTCCAACCCCACGTCTTTCTCCCTTTTATTTACCCGCTTATAATGGTTTAGGGCATATTTCAATTAGCATACAGTATGACAGCATGTTTGCATTCATTCATCTGTTTTGCATGCACCAGGCTCGGCGCATCATACTAACTGCATTGTATTTTCAATTCCAATTTGAATATATGTTAGCTGTAGCATTTCATGTGCCATGTCTAGAATAGTCGAGCCTGCTATAGTTGCACTTTTGCATGTGTTGCATTAGGCATTTCTGTATAATTAGGATCATGCATGGATTTCTAATTAGCTTCTGTTTTGGCTTGGAGTACTCGGTAAGTTTTATGCTTTACCATCCTTGCATGCATGTGAGTGACTGCCATGATAGCATGCTTACCATGAGGCTAATTGCTTATGTGATATATCTGCCTGAATGCTTGTGGGTGAAGGTTGGGTTATTTGGATTGGAACAATTCATCAAATGTGTGTTTTAAGCCCACTAGATAGTGGCAAAATCATGTTTTCTAAGCCCACCTAAGGGTGGCAAATCTACGTCTTAGCCTACTTGACGGTAGCACCATCAAACCATTTTCAAACATAAAATGTTTTCTTCCAATTCAGGCGATCTAGTCTATACTTGTATGCTGTGCGCATCACATAGTAAATCTAGGCTAATAACCGGAATAAGAACGCATAATGTTTTCAAAAATAGATATCATGGTTAGTAGAGGCCGATCTTTGATCGGGCGAGCGGGGGTGCTCACGAAGTGACCTTCCCCAATCGTACCCAAGTTCCCGAGCCGAGGCAACTTTGGTGATGACGGACACGTGGCCTTAGGCAAACAAGTCAGGGTTTCCTAAATTTTCCCAAAATAAAACATTTAGGTGGCGACTCTGTATCTGGCAAAGCAGTCCATGTTTGGCACTTCTTTCAAAATCTGTTTTCTCAAAACGATTTGCCGGATTTGGACTCTTTGGTTCAGATTTAGAACCGTGACAATTTGAGAGTCCGAGCTGTAGTGAGCCCAATACGAACGGAACGGGACCTCATCCTCCCGGGGCGTTCGGGGACGTCTACAGTTTCTGGCGACTCTGCTGGGGATTTAGAGAACTTGACTCGAACTCATGATATCTTGTTTTGACTACACTTGTGTGTTTCTTTACATTGCATTTGCATTGGTGCGCCTAGGACACCGTGTTTGCCGTCTGCTATTCCTGAACGGTTTGCCGGAGGCTCGTCTTGTCAAGGCATGACCATAAGGCTGACCGGTTATGGGCTCTGCCAGTATGGGAACACAAACCCCGGTTTTACCGGGGCACCCTTTTTGACCATTCGACCTAGTGCATATTCGGAATCCATAGTGACCATTCCAAACTAGGACAGGTTGCTTACCCGATATAAGTTGTTTGAAACCGCTGCGTGCGTAGTGAAACCCTAGCTCCTGACAAAATAGGACAGGGAAACCCTACCCCAACATAGGGGTGCTTTGGCTCTCACTTGCTTGCTATGTGCTTTTAGGGTGTGTCCCTACAGGAATGCATGTATTAGTCTACAAGTTTGGGCATCAGGCCTGCGGGCACTAGTTTAGTAGTTTGAGCATCAGGCCTGCGGGCACCAATTCAGTACTTTGGGATTCAGTTCACCTGAGGGTATCAGTTTACGGGCAGAATTTTGGGCAGAATTCTATAGGAGGAACTGTCATTCAACTCTGCTCATATGCGTTACCGTGAAATCGGGCTGAGATGCTGCATGTTTTCTCTTTTGCTAGGTAGTCTGGGAACCACAGCTTCAGAGGGCTCCAATATCCCTCGAGGTTCATCGAACTTGTGCTGATAGACTTTTTCGGGTCAGAGATTCAGTTCAAAGGCAATTAGTGTTCCTTTGTCAGAGGCAGGGTAAAAGGGCCAGTCAGGCACAAATCACCAGTGAACAGTCAGGTTGAGGCCTCAGTTTTTATCACAGAGATAGATATACCAGTCAGTCAGCCAGAACAACAGAACATGGCAGGAATGGAGGAAATGATGCGTCAACTCCAAGAGAGCATGAAAACCATGCAGCAGGATGCTGCTCGTCAAGCAGAATTTGCCAAATAGCAGGCTGAGATCATGGCTCAACAGGCAGACTTAATTGCCCGGCTACAGCAGTAAACAGGAGCATCTGCTCCTCCCCCACCAGGAGTTCCAGCACCCGAGGAGGCACCAAATGTCCAGGGAGATACGAACATTCCGACAGGACCGGCTCCGCCCCCAATCTTACCCCAGCTGTCTAAAGTACCGATCAACCTGCCGGATTCACCCTTTGAGTTCGAGTTAGACCCTACAGCGCTGAAGGTGAGCAAGCTAGAAAAGATGTTCAAGAAATCTCAGGGAGTAAAATCCATTCCGGACATTGAGGACGGGTATACCGACGCAGCTGTGACGCTGCCGGACAGATTTAAGATGCCACACATCGACCGATTTGATGGATCTGGCGATCCCATAGTGCACCTCCGGTTGTTTTCGGACATACTAAGGCCGATGGGCCTCACCAGGCTGCAGAAACTTTCATTATTCGGTCGGACCCTGTCGGGTGTGGCCGCTGTCTGGTATGCAAAATTAGAAGACGATGTCAAACGAAACTGGGATGAGATGGCCGAGGTCTTCGTTGCGCAGTACTCCTATAACACGCAAATCGAGGTCAAAACCCGTGATCTTGAGACAACAAGGCAAGAGCCTAAGGAGAGTTTTTCTGATTTCGTAGCCCGCTGGAGGGCCAAGGCTTCAATGATGACCCTGAGGCCTACTGACAAGGACCATATCAGGATGATTGTGCGCAATCTCTAGCCAAAACTGATGCAAAAGATGATTGTACTCCCCTTCCCTACCTTTTCTGATCTGCATGAGATGGGGGTACAGATCGAGGACGCTATGAAGCAGGGCCTTCTTGACCAGGAGAAAGAGCAGCCCAGGAGGGCATTTTCCCGCAGTTCAAATGCGACCACCAGTGGTGATGCAGCTGCAAGATCTTCTGAAGTGGGCATGGTTACCACCTCCGCATAAAAAGCAGCTACCCCATTCACCAGTGCGTCCAGGAGTAGCTCACAAGAAACCAAATATCCACCTCGAGTCAAGAGGGTTTTCACCCCACTTCATATGCCTTTGTCAAAGGCTCTAGAGGTCTTAATCTGGAAAGGACATCTGAAACCATTGGAACAACGGCCCTTACCCGATCCTATCTCTACAAAGCATGATCAGACTAAATACTGTGCCTACCATCAACAAACCGGTCATGACACCGACAGTTGCTTTCGTCTACGCCATGATGTACAAGATCTGTTTGACAACGGGGTCATTGCCGCACCAGGTCCTGCAAAGTCTATCGGCACTTGATCAGTGAACTTGTAGGGGATAATGTGATGTGATCAAGGGATGAACCACCTGCGGGCGGCGCTCAGTTTACTCCTGATGTGGCGTATGGCACGCACTGTTTCGAGCATTTGTGAATGCTAGTTTTTGTACTTTCTAACTTGGGTATTGGGTCAGTCTGTTGTTTTGTATATAGTCAGTTTTTTGTACTGAGTCAGTTGGGTCTGTCTTGTTGTATCGAGTCTGTCCTGTTTTGTTAAAGTCGGGTGATTTCTGGGGTGTTACCTCGGGCATCACTTGCTTGTTTTGTGTTTGTCTTTTTGTTTTCGTTTGAGTCTGTTTCTGCCAAGGAGCCAGTAACACCAAAAGATTTGAATGAAACAGTAGTGATTTTCACACTCTTGTGTTTGCTTCTGCCTTGCGCCAGTCGTGCCAGAAAATTTGAATGAAACGGCAGTACTTTTTGCCTGCTCTTCTGTGCCTTGAAATCATTGTATTGACCTAAGCTTGTCAAAACTTTTTCTAACACTGCGGTGAAAACAAAGGGGAAGGAATTCCTCGGGTTTTGCAAAAATTTGATCAATTGAGAGAAAGAGAGGCGTGCTAAGCCCTTAATGAATGAAATCATGTTTGTTAACGTGAGTACTGAGAAGGATCCAGGCTTGATCCAGATTGGTCCCACACCGTCTTCAGCGCGAGCGATTAGTCGCTTTCTTAAAAGACTTTTAAAAAAAAAATGTTTTACGCGGTCCTGCAAAGACCTGTGTGGAATCGCTCTTGAGATTGTGCAGCTTAGGATCGCTCTCAGCCTCGAGACTCGACTCCTCATTTTCAAACCTTGGACTAGAACTCAGAAAGTTCAAAGGTCAACTACAATGTAAGGCCTGTGTGGCCGGATCCAGAGTAGCCCTTGAATTAGGAGCACCCCTCGAACTAGGGGCAAGAATTTCAAATGTGCTCGAAGAGTCCAAGATGAAGATCGGCAAGAATGCCAAACCCTAGAAGGGAGGAAAGAAGAAGACATTGTTGAAGGACAACCGAGTTCCTATCCACAAACACTAGGGGCAAATTCACCCTCCATTGGATGGGCTCTTGCATCGTCAGCGAACAACAGCCATTCTCCTGGATTCAGATGACTTCGGGATCCCAAAACTATTTAACATGAACAAAGCTATACTTTTACCCTTGAGAGGCTCGCTGGGCCGAAAACCCGGAAGGGCGGCCCAGGCAAAAGTTAGAGCAAGGAAAGAAGAAAAAGAACAAAAAAGAGAAAAGAACAAAAGAACAAAAAAGAAAGATGCAAAGAAAAGAACAAAAAAAGAAAATCAAAAAAGAAATGAAAAGAAAAGAAAAGAACACAAAAAGTGAAAAGAAGAAAAACATAGCTCGCAAGGTTGAAAACCCGCAAAGGGCGGCCCTGGCAAAAGTTAGAGCGCAAAAAAAGTGAAGGTTAAATACCCGAGTGTACCTTACGCCGAACTGCGTAAGGCTTGATTCCTATCTTTGGGATACATAGGCAACTTCATTTTGAAGTCCAGCCGTAAAACACTTCAAATCCGACTGTGTCCATGTGATGGTTCTGGTCATCTTTGTCTTCTCTGTATCCGAGAATTCGGTTGTGATCATCACCCTGAGGGTTGATTGCAATGCGCTGCAGTGCCATTCAGACAAGGGGAAACTTTCCGTTGCCATACCACGCGTTGTGGCGTTATTCAAACAAGGGGCAACTTTCCGTTGCCATTCAATGCGCCGCGGTGCCGTTCAAACAAGGGACAACTTTCCGTTGCCATGCAGCTCTCTTCAAGTAAGGGGCAATTTTCCTTCGAATCTGAGGTTGTGCATCTCGAGAGTGGGTTCTATGCTCGTTGAGCAGTGGCCGTTTGCAAAAACAGCTTTTGAGAATTTTTACTGAGGTTGACTAATTCTCTCGAAAATTATTCCATTTTTCTAAAACTGAACCATTTCTTGGACTGAAAACAGCAAAAATTTTCAGTGCTCACAGTCTGACTTGCATGATTTTAAATCAGAAAATCGAACAAGCATGTTAATCTAACTCTCATATTGGTCAAAGTTGTTTTAGTAGAAAGCCAAAAACAAAAATGGTCAAAATGATGAACTAGGGGCACAGTTGAGTCAGGCTTCCTGTCTTTCCCCCATTTTCAACATACTTGCCAAGAAAGGCACTCTACCTGCTAGAAGAGGGCACAGCTGAAGTTAACAACAAAAGGCTGAAAGCTCTCTCATCCTCTAAGCAACGAGGTATCAAGCCAAGTGCGAAGCACGAACCGGAATGGGACAAGATATTCCACTCCCTTATCTGGACAGATCTGATCACGTCCAAACTCCCCAACAGAATATCGTCAACCGATGTCAGCTGCAGATTTGCTACACACCCAATTGTAGTGCAGCCCCTCTGTGGAAGAAACTCACAGTTATGAACAAGAAGAAGAATTTAGCAGAATGCTATGGGCAAGAGCCCACAACTTTTTGTTTATCCATCAACCACCCAGGGGAGGGACAAAAAATGAGAGATTGAAGAATAGAGAGATGTGAGCTGAGAGAAAAAGTGAGAAAATGGCTTTTTCAGAAAAACAGAGCCTGAGGGCCGAGTGATGTGAGAATCACAAATTAGAAAAGGTGGGAAATAATGCCCGGAGAAACTGGCTCCTCATGCACTGAGAGGTCTCTCGTCTTTGTAATACATCTGTGTGTCGTGTCTTTTATTTTGTTCGTCTCGATTCTTGCTTTGAGTCGTTCCGAGCGTGTCTCGATGTGGTCAGGGTGTTTACTTTTGTTTTCCTTTGTTGAGTCGTGATGCGCTGTGTCCATTCGTAGACTCAATACCCAGTTAAGAATTCATTTTCAATTTCAATTCCAAAATGATTTGTTTTGTGCTCAGAGTGTTGTGCCATTCTCTACATTTGTGCAAAACAAGATTCGTTCTTTCATAAAACCGCAGGGTTCAACCTAGGTCGTGTCAGAATAGTAAAACTAGGACCTATTTGAAGCTATATGTGTTCCAGACAAGCAAAAGAAAAGAAGGAAAATGTCGGGTATCTGAGTTTGTTTCAACTTCGGTAAGTTCCGAGACTACATTCCGTGTGTACCTCTTCAAGTCTTGCCAATGCTCCAAAGTATGAGTGTGCCTCTACCTTAAGCTCGAAATCAAGTCTGCTTCAAGCCAAAATGGCAATCAGAAGTGCTCTCTTCGAGTACCGTTTCATGCCAGGGACATCTCGGCTGTGTTTGCAATGAGTTCCTAGGAGACCACCTGCTACGGTGGAAACTAGAGTTCGAATGGCTGATGCCTAGAACGTAAAGGTTCGGGATTTCCGGGACTAAAGTCTGGTTTAAATACCCAGGGGCGTGCCCTCGGCTTAAAATCTGTATGGAAGCCCCATAGGTTGAGATAGCGTGTATGCACCTCAATTCTGGATATTGAACCAACCTAGTCTGTCATCCTGTTAGAGAATAGGGAAAATTGTGAATATGATCAGAAAGAAAGGCGACATCCAAAGTGTTCTACATGAAGAATCCTTGTCAGTATTTCAGAGCCTTTGTATTGTGAGTTGAAGGTAAGTGTTTGAAGAGTTCACCCAAAAAAAAAAAAAGTGTTTGAAGAGCACGAGGGGAGATCCCCGTCAGAGTAGAGCGGTTCATCGCCACTCACCCCATGAGGTGCTTTCTAAAGCGTCGCTACGCTTGTTTACTGCGTTCCTTAAACATCATGCATTGTATCGCATTGTACCAATCAAGTTTCTTTCTCATTCATGCACGATATTGTATGTACGGTTCATTCAAAGAAGTTCCGTTTGAGATCCTTTATTTAGTGTATCAATCACACTTCATTCGCTTAGCGTATCAATCACACTTCATTTCTTTAGTGTATCAATCACACCTCATTCACCCTTTGTGTATCTATCACACTTTCTTCGTTCGCTTAGTGTATCAATCACATTTCATTTATTTAGTGTATCAATCACACTCTCTTCACTTAGTGTATCAATCACACTTCTTTCATTTTGTGTATCTATCACATACATTCTCGTTTTGTGTATCAATCGCATTTCACTTCCTTCACTTAGTGTATCAATCACACTTCATTCACTTTTGTGTATCTATTACACACATTCTCATTTTGTGTATCTACCATGCACATATTCACTTTAATGTATCTATCACATACATTGTCGTTTAGTGTATCAATCACACTTCATTCATTTAGTGTATCAATCACACTTCATTCATTCAGTATATCAATCATACTCTGTTCACTAAGTGCATCTATCACACTTCGTGTTCATATTTAGTGTATCCATCACACTTGTTCACTAAGTGCATCTATCACACTTTGTGTTCATTTTCAGTATATCTATCATACTCTGTTCACTAAGTGCATCTATCACACTTCGTGTTCACATTTAGTGTATCAATCACACTTTGTATATCAATCATACTCTGTTTACATAGTGCATCTATCACACTTTGTGTTCATTTAGTGTATCCATCACACTCGTTCACTAAGTGCATCTATCACACTTCGTGTTCACATTTAGTATATCAATCATTCTCTGTTCACATAGTGCATCTATCACACTTCGTGCTCATATTTAGTATATCAATCATACTCTGTTCACATAGTGCATCTATCACACTTTGTGTTGTTCACTTTTAGTGTATCAATCACACTCTGTTCACTTAGTGCATCTATCACACTTTGTGTTCGCTTTTAGTGTATCAATCACGCTTTGTTCACATAGTGCACCAATCACACTTTGTGTTCACCTTCAGTGTGTCAATCACACTCTATTCACTTAGTGCATCTATCACACTTTACGTTCACTTTTTGTATATCCATCATACTTTGCTTCACATAGTGCATCTATCACACTTTGTATTCACTTTTAGTGTCTATCACACTTTGCTTCATATAGTGTATCCATCACACTTGCTTCACATTATGCTCATTTTGTGTATCTATCACGCGTTCACTTTGTGTATCCATCACACACGTTCGCTTAGTGTATCTATCACGTGTTTGCTTAGTGTATCCATCACACTCGTTTCGCTTTGTGTATCTATCACACTTCGCTTCACTTAGTGTATCAATCACACTTTATTCATATAGTGTATCCATCACACTCTCTTCAGTTTTGTGTATCTATCACACATGCTCGCTAAGATTGCATCATAACTGCATGAAATGTAGTTTGATTTGCCTTCACGCTTAAAACTGTCGCATTTATTGTGAATATTTGCTTCGTTACAGCTTTATTTACATGATCCTTACTGCATGAAATGTAGTTAGATTTGTATATGCTTGCTGTATTTGCATGATCATTGAGATACCTTTGGCTTCTTGCATTGTCGGTTGCATTTTGCCCCTGCCTGTAGGCATATCTCTGTTTATCGCGCCTGTTTGTCTAAGTCTTCGGCCTTGTCAAAAATGGGTCGTCTCTGGGCTTTGACATTCACTCCCGTCACTTATGACTTCCGAGTTCTGTCAAAGAGAGGCAAGTGTGGACACCCCATTTTTGACCGACCTTAAGACTCAGACGTCACCAGTTGAGCGCTCGGTGATATTGCATATTGTGCTCGTTCAGAATTTTCAGAGTCCCGGCTGCAAACCTTGCCTCTAGACTTCCGGACTCTTTCGTACTTCGCCTCGGTTTGCGAACCATTCTCTGTTTTCTCTGTTTTCTCTTCCCGAAGGGAGAGAGAGGTCTCGTAGATCATCTCTCAATGGCCGTAGGCTACGTTCCATGGTCGTAAGCCATTTTTCCCATTTTGGAGCCCGGTTTCCGATTTTTCGGAGCCGACGGCCGTGTGCCTCGGTTCGGGACCACCTAACCACCTCCGTTTGCTCCGGTTTTTGGCACACACCTTATTTCCTCCCTTTTGAGGAACACTGTGGCCCGAGAGACCAACTTCGTGGTCGAATGCCACCTCCGGTGCTTAACAGGCCATTTTCGGGGCCCCGGGCCACGCGTTTCCGTCCCCTGAACCTCCGTTTTGCATCCGTTTTGGTTCATTTTTGGTGGAGACCTTATTTTCATGGTTAGGAAGCTTGTAGAAGGGTGGGAGGCCAGCAATTGTTCTGAAAAGCCAGCTTTATTTCTTCATCGCTCTCCGATGCCCGTTTTCCTCACTTGAAAGCCAATGTTGACCACCCCGCGGGGCCACTTTCTTGAACCCTAAACCCCATATTTGTGTTGTACACACCTGGGAGGCCACCAATATTTGGTGGCCGACCAGTAATTGTGCCTGACCCTTTTGACCCCCTCTAAAAAATGGTCTTTTCTCTCTCCTGGTTCACTTTTTCTGGGTTTTGACTACATAGTTGTGTTGTGCACACATGGGAGGCCACCTTTTTGAGGTAGCCGACCAGCAATTGTCATTGGTCCTTTTGACCCTTGGTCGGCCGGCCATGGGAGGTGGCCGGCCGGCCACCTGAACCCTCAAAACCTGGCCGGCCATGACCCCCTCACCTGGTTCCTTACAGATATGCCCTCTTTTTCCCTCCAGATCCTGTATCCGAGGGGGGGTCTTTTTGGGGGAAATTTGAATTTCATTTCCCTCAATTTTCTCCATTCCTTTGCCTATATAACCAGCACCCCCAGCTGCATTTTAGAGGGTTACAAAAAATTGTTTAGGGCTCTTGCATTCAATCTCCCTCTCTCTCTACTCCAAGCCTCAAAACCACCTTGCTCCTACACCAACCCATAGCATAACACCACCACCATCCATTCCAACCATTTGAGGCTGATTTTCAGAGGTTGAGAGCTCACAAGCCTGGTCCAAAGGCTGCTGAAGTTTGGTTCTACAAGGGTGAGTCCCATTTTCCCTCTTTTGTGCCTTATCTTGCTTTGTATCTAAGCCATGCTTGCTTGCATTTTTGGGCTCCGACCCAAACTGTAAATAGTCATATTTTGACCCCCTTTTCATGTTTGATCAAGGACCTCCAGCTGTTTGAGGTCTCCTACTACCACTTGCCTCTTTATCTCTCTTTCAGGCCAATTTTTGCATAGTATTTTAGGCCTATTTTTGAGTTGTTTTGGACTTTTCCATAAACTGTAAAATATCTTGTTTTGAGTCCGTCTTCAACATCGTTGAGGGGCTCTCCTCTGTTTGAGGCCTCCTGCTATCACTTGCTTCTTTATCTCTCTTTTAGGCCAATTTTTGCATTGTATTTTAGGCCTATTTGTGAGTTGTTTTGGACCTTGACATAAACTGTAAAATATCTTGTTTTGAGGGCCTCTTCAACATTGTTGAAGGGCTCTCATCTGTTTGAGAACAGCAGCTGCCACTTGTCTCTGTACCCCTCTTTTAGGCCTTTTCTTGCATGATAGTTTGGCCTTATTTGTGATTATTTTCGTGGCTTGATGTAAACTGTAAACTGCCCTGTTTTGAGCCCCTCTTCAACTTTGTTGAAGGGATCTTTGCCATTTGGGGCCAGCTGCTGTCCCTTTGTGTTTAATCTCTCTTTTAGGGCCGTTTTTGCAGGTTAGCGCTATTTGCGTTTATTTTTTAGGCTTGTTATAAACTGGAAATATGCATGTTTTGGGACTGTCTTTTATCTGTCTTCATGCTTCATGATCAAATAATGCATGCTTTGTATAGCTGTAAGTCATTCCATGTGCCCAATTTCGAATTTCAGGTTTCATTCCATGCATCGGGTGCCATGTTTCCAAGTTTCGGGGCTGTTTTGTAGCATATTTCAGCGCTGAAATTCGCATGTTTGCATACCATATTCCATGCCTTGCCATGCTTTGGTAGAGTGGCATTTTATGCCTTAGGTTCGATCCTCGGTTTGCGTGCATGCGTGCACGTATTTCGAGTCTCATTTTTCTTCTAATGGCTACTAATGTGAGTGTGGCTGTCCACTCATGTTGGTGTAAGTTCATTATGCATTGTGTATGCCATTTCGATTCATAGCATTGCGTATGCTAGGTTGTATGTTAGCGCATTGTGTATGCCATGTTACCTCGTGCATCGTGTATGCCATTTCATAGCATTGTGTATGCTAGGTTGCATGTTAGAATTGCATTCATGCATGTCATGCATATTGCATTGTGTTTGGGATAGGAGTTGGCGCGAGCCCGGGAAACGAGGGACGTTTCGTACTTCGAGTGGCGAAACGTGTCTCAATTCCCAGTCACCGACACTCCGGATTATCCATGATGGAGTTTAGGTCTCGTCGTGTTTATATGTGCATTCATTTCATATTGAGTCGTGCAATTCGACTCCTCGGCCATCATGCATTGAGATGCGTGATTGGTGGCACGAGGATCGAGAACTACACTCCCCGAAGAGTAGTCATGCATACATATGTGAAAATACTTTGCCATGCCCCTTTGTTGCTCTCTGTTGTAGCCAATCAGAAATCGGCAGCCTTCCGGAGCTTGACACGCATTCCAAGAACAATTGCAAACAGAGGCAAACCGGGGCATCACAAGGGATTTTCCGTGCCAAGCAACCCGAACATGCTCATTCATCATCCAGAGCAGAGTCGAGGCAGTCCCTAGCTTGCATGCTAGTTTACTACTTTCCTAGTTTAATTTGTTAATTAATTAGGATTTTGTACATATTTGGACTGTATTATTTATTCATTTGGGACTGTATTATTTATTCGGACCCTCTGTGCGAGGGCAATGTTGTAATAAGTGTGCGTGTGTGTGATGTATGTCTTCCAACCCCACGTCTTTCTCCCTTTTATTTACCCGCTTATAATGGTTTAGGGCATATTTCAATTAGCATACAGTATGACAGCATGTTTGCATTCATTCATCTGTTTTGCATGCACCAAGTTCGGCGCATCATACTAACTGCATTGTATTTTCAATTCCAATTTGAATATATGTTAGCTGTAGCATTTCATGTGCCATGTCTAGAATAGTCGAGCCTGCTATAGTTGCACTTTTGCATGTGTTGCATTAGGCATTTCTGTATAATTAGCATCATGCATGGATTTCTAATTAGCTTCTGTTTTGGCTTGGAGTACTCGGTAAGTTTTATGCTTTAGCATCCTTGCATGCATGTGAGTGACTGCCATGATAGCATGCTTACCATGAGGCTAATTGCTTATGTGATATATCTGCCTGAATGCTTGTAGGTGAAGGTTGGGTTATTTGGATTGGAACAATTCATCAAATGTGTGTTTTAAGCCCACTAGATAGTGGCAAAATCATGTTTTCTAAGCCCACCTGAGGGTGGCAAATCTACGTCTTAGCCTACTTGCGGGTAGCACCATCAAACCATTTTCAAACATAAAATGGTTTGTTCCAATTCAGGCGATCCAGACTATACTTGTATGCTGTGTGCATCACATAGTAAATCTAGGCTAATAACCGGAATAAGAACGCATAATGTTTTCAAAAATAGATATCATGGTTAGTAGAGGCCGATCTTTGATCATGAAGTGACCTTCCCCAATCGTACCCAAGTTCCCGAGCCGAGGCAACTTTGGTGATGACGGACACGTGGCCTTAGGCAAACGAGTCAGGGTTTCCTAAATTTCCCCAAAATAAAACATTTAGGTGGCGACTCTGTATCTGGCAAAGTAGTCCATGTTTGGCACTTCTTTCAAAATCGGTTTTCTCAAAACGATTTGCCGGATTTGGACTCTTTGGTTCAGATTTAGAACCGTGACAATTTGAGAGTCCGAGCTGTAGTGAGCCTAATACGAACGGAACGGGACCTCGTCCTCCCGGGGCGTTCGGGGACGTCTACAGTTTCTGGTGACTCTGCTGGGGATTTAGAGAACTTGACTCGAACTCATGATGTCTTGTTTTGACTACACTTGTGTGTTTCTTTGCATTGCGTTTGCATTGGTGCGCCTAGAACACCGTGTTTGCCATCTGCTATTCCTGAACGGTTTGCCGAAGGCTTGTCTTGTCAAGGCATGACCATAAGGCTGACCGGTTATGGGCTCTGCCAGTATGGGAACACAAACCCCGGTTTTACCGGGGCACCCTTTTTGACCATTCGACCTAGTGCATATTCAGAATCCATAGTGACCATTCCAAACTAGGACAGGTTGCTTACCCGATATAAGTTGTTTGAAACCGCTGCGTGCGTAGTGAAACCCTAGCTCCTGACAAAATAGGACAGGGAAACCCTACCCCAACATAGGGGTGTTTTGTCTCTCACTTGCATGCTATGTGCTTTTAGGGTGTGTCCCTACAGGAATGCATGTATCAGTCTACAAGTTTGGGCATCAGGCCTGCGGGCCACAGTTTAGTAGTTTGAGCATCAGGCCTGCGGGCACCAATTCAGTACTTTGGGATTCAGTTCACCTGAGGGTATCAGTTTACGGGCAGAATTTTGGGCAGAATTCTATAGGAGGAATTGTCATTCAGCTCTGCTCATATGCGTTACCGTGAAATCTGGCTGAGATGCTGCATGTTTTCTCTTTAGCTAAGTAGTTTGGGAATCATAGCTTCAGAGGGCTCCAATATCCCCCGAGGTTCATCGAACTTGTGCTGATAGACTTTGTCGGGTCAGAGATTCAGTTCAAAGGCAATTAGTGTTCCTTTGTCAGAGGCAGGGTAAAAGGGCCAGTCAGGCACAGATCACCAGTTCAGCAGTTACCGGATCAGTGGCCCTTATCCACCCCACCAGTGAACAGTCAGGTTGAGGCCTCAGTTTTTATCACAGAGATAGATATACCAGTCAGTCAGCCAGAACAACAGAACATGGCAGGAATGGAGGAAATGATGCGTCAACTCCAAGAGAGCATGAAAACCATGCAGCAGGATGCTGCTCGTCAAGCAGAATTTGCCAAACAGCAGGCTGAGATCATGGCTCAACAGGCAGACTTAATTGCCCGGCTACAGCAGCAAACAGGAGCATCTGCTCCTCCCCCACCAGGAGTTCCAGCACCCGAGGAGGCACCAAATGTCCAGGGAGATACGAACATTCCGACAGGACCGGCTCCGCCCCCAATCTTACCCCAGCTGTCTAAAGCACCGATCAACCTGCCGGATTCACCCTTTGAGTTCGAGTTAGACCCTACAGCGCTGAAGGTGAGCAAGCTAGAAAAGATGTTCAAGAAATCTCAGGGAGTAAAATCCATTCCGGACATTGAGGACGGGTATACCGACGCAGCTGTGACGCTGCCGGACAGATTTAAGATGCCACACATCGACCGATTTGATGGATCTGGCGATCCCATAGTGCACCTCCGGTTGTTTTCGGACATACTAAGGCCGATGGACCTCACCAGGCTGCAGAAACTTTCATTATTCGGTCGGACCCTGTCGGGTGTGGCCGCTATACGGTATGCAAAATTAGAAGACGATGTCAAACGAAACTGGGATGAGATGGCCGAGGTCTTCGTTGCGTAGTACTCCTATAACACGCAAATCGAGGTCACAACCCGTGATCTTGAGACAACAAGGCAAGAGCCTAAGGAGAGTTTTTCTGATTTCGTAGCCCGCTGGAGGGCCAAGGCTTCAATGATGACCCTGAGGCCTACTGACAAAGACCATATCAGGATGATTGTGCGCAATCTCCAGCCAAACCTGATGCAAAAGATCATTGTACTCCCCTTCCCTACCTTTTCTGATCTGCATGAGATGGGGGTACAGATCGAGGACGCTATGAAGCAGGGCCTTCTTGACCAGGAGAAAGAGCAGCCCAGGAGGGCATTTTCCCGCAGTTCAAATGCGACCACCAGTGGTGATGCAGCTGCAAGATCTTCTGAAGTGGGCATGGTTACCACCTCCGCATAAAAAGCAGCTACCCCATTCACCAGTGCGTCCAGGAGTAGCTCACAAGAAACCAAATATCCACCTCGAGTCAAGAGGGTTTTCACCCCACTTCATATGCCTTTGTCAAAGGCTCTAGAGGTCTTAATCTGGAAAGGACATCTGAAACCATTGGAACAACGGCCCTTACCCGATCCTATATCTACAAAGCATGATCAGACTAAATACTGTGCCTACCATCAACAAACCGGTCATGACACCGACAGTTGCTTTCGTCTACGCCATGATGTACAAGATCTGTTTGACAATGGGGTCATTGCCGCACCAGGTCCTGCAAAGTCTATCGGCACTTGATCAGTGAACTTGTGGGGGATAATGTGATGTGATCAAGGGATGAACCACCTGCGGGCGGCGCTCAGTTTACTCCTGATGTGGCGTATGGCACGCACTGTTTCGAGCATTAGTGAATGCTAGTTTTTGTACTTTCTAACTTGGGTATTGGGTCAGTCTGTTGTTTTGTATATAGTCATTTTTTTGTACTGAGTCAGTTGGGTCTGTCTTGTTGTATCGAGTCTGTCCTGTTTTGTTAAAGTCGGGTGATTTCTGGGGTGTTACCTCGGGCATCACTTGCTTGTTTTGTGTTTGTCTTTTTGTTTTCGTTTGAGTCTGTTTCTGCCAAGGAGCCAGTAACACCAAAAGATTTGAATGAAACAGCAGTGATTTTCACACTCTTGTGTTTGCTTCTGCCTTGCGCCAGTCGTTTCAGAAAATTTGAATGAAACGGCAGTACTTTTTGCCTGCTCTTCTGTGCCTTGAAATCATTGTATTGACCTAAGCTTTTCAAAACTTTTTCTAACACTGCGGTGAAAACAAAGGGGAAGGAATTCCTCGGGTTTTGTAAAAATTTGATCAATTGAGAGAAAGAGAGGCGTGCTAAGCCCTTAATGAATGAAATCATGTTTGTTAACGTGAGTACTAAGAAGGATCCTGGCTTGATCCAGATTGGTCCCACACCGTCTTCAGCGCGAGCGATTAGTCGCTTTCTTAAAAGACTTTTAAAAAAAAAATGTTTTACGCGGTCCTGCGAAGACCTGTGTGGAATCGCTCTTGAGATTGTGCAGCTTAGGATCGCTCTCAGCCTCGAGACTCGACTCCTCATTTTCAAACCTTGGACTAGAACTCAGAAAGTTCAAAGGTCAACTACAATGTAAGGCCTGTGTGGCCGGATCCAGAGTAGCCCATGAATTAGGAGCACCCCTCGAACTAGGGGCAAGAATTTCAAATGTGCTCAAAGAGTTTAAGATGAAGATCGGCAAGAATGCCAAACCCCAGAAGGGAGGAAAGAAGAAGACATTGTTGAAGGACAACCGAGTTCCTATCCACAAACACTAGGGACAAATTCACCCTCCATTGGATGGGCTCTTGCATCGTCAGCGAACAACAGCCATTCTCCTGGATTCAGATGACTTCGGGATCCCAAAACTATTTAACATGAACAAAGCTATACTTTTACCCTTGAGAGGCTCGGTGGGCCGAAAATCCGGAAGGGCAGCCCAGGCAAAAGTTAGAGCAAGGAAAGAAGAAAAAGAACAAAAAAGAGAAAAGAACAAAAAAGAAAGATGCAAAGAAAAGAACAAAAAAAGAAAATCAAAAAAGAAATGAAAAGAAAAGAAAAGAACACAAAAAGTGAAAAGAAGAAAAACATAGCTCGCAAGGTTGAAAACCCGCAAAGGGCGGCCCTGGCAAAAGTTAGAGCGCAAAAAAAGTGAAGGTTAAATACTCGAGTGTACCTTACGCCGAACTACGTAAGGCTTGATTCCTATCTTTGGGATACATAGGCAACTTCATTTTGAAGTCCAGCCGTAAAACACTTCAAATCCGACTGTGTCCATGTGATGGTTCTGGTCATCTTTGTCTTCTCTGTATCCGAGAATTCGGTTGTGATCATCACCCTGAGGGTTGATTGCAATGCGCTGCAGTGCCATTCAGACAAGGGGAAACTTTCCGTTGCCATACCACGCGCTGTGGCGTTATTCAAACAAGGGGCAACTTTCCGTTGCCATTCAATGCGCCGCGGTGCCGTTCAAACAAGGGACAACTTTCCGTTGCCATGCAGCTCTCTTCAAGTAAGGGGCAATTTTCCTTCGAATCTGAGGTTGTGCATCTCGAGAGTGGGTTCTATGCTCGTTGAGCAGTGGCCGTTTGCAAAAACAGCTTTTGAGAATTTTTACTGAGGTTGACTAATTCTCTCGAAAATTATTTCATTTTTCTAAAACTGAACCATTTCTTGGACCGAAAACAGCAAAAATTTTCAGTGCTCACAGTCTGACTTGCATGATTTTAAATCAGAAAATCGAACAAGAATGCTAATCTAACTCTCATATTGGTCAAAGTTGTTTTAGTAGAAAGCCAAAAACAAAAATGGTCAAAATGATGAACTAGGGGCACAGTTGAGTCAGGCTTCCTGTCTTTCCCCCATTTTCAACATACTTGCCAAGAAGGGCACTCTACCTGCTAGAAGAGGGCACAGCTGAAGTTAACAACAAAAGGCTGAAAGCTCTCTCATCCTCTAAGCAACGAGGTATCAAGCCAAGTGCGAAGCACGAACCGGAATGGGACAAGATATTCCACTCCCTTATCTGGACAGATCTGATCGTGTCCAAACTCCCCAACAGAACATCGTCAACCGATGTCAGCTGCAGATTTGCTACACACCCAATTGTAGTGCAGCCCCTCTGTGGAAGAAACTCACAGTTATGAACAAGAAGAAGAATTTAGCAGAATGCTATGGGCAAGAGCCCACAACTTTTTGTTTATCCATCAACCACCCAGGGGAGGGACAAAAAATGAGAGATTGAAGAATAGAGAGATGTGAGCTGAGAGAAAAAGTGAGAAAATGGCTTTTTCAGAAAAACAGAGCCTGAGGGCCGAGTGATGTGAGAATCACAAATTAGAAAAGGTGGGAAATAATGCCCGGAGAAACTGGCTCCTCGTGCACTGAGAGGTCTCTCGTCTTTGTAATACATCTGTGTGTCGTGTCTTTTATTTTGTTCGTCTCGATTCTTGCTTTGAGTCGTTCCGAGCGTGTCTCGATGTGGTCAGGGTGTTTACTTTTGTTTTCCTTTGTTGAGTCGTGATGCGCTGTGTCCATTCGTAGACTCAATACCCAGTTAAGAATTCATTTTCAATTTCAATTCCAAAATGATTTGTTTTGTGCTCAGAGTGTTGTGCCATTCTCTACATTTGTGCAAAACAAGATTCGTTCTTTCATAAAACCGCAGGGTTCAACCTAGGTCGTGTCAGAATAGTAAAACTAGGACCTATTTGAAGCTATATGTGTTCCAGACAAGCAAAAGAAAAGAAGGAAAATGTCGGGTATCTGAGTTTGTTTCAACTTCGGTAAGTTCCGAGACTACATTCCGTGTGTACCTCTTCAAGTCTTGCTAATGCTCCGAAGTATGAGTGTGCCTCTACCTTAAGCTCGAAATCAAGTCTGCTTCAAGCCAAAATGGCAATCAGAAGTGCTCTCTTCGAGTACCGTTTCATGCCAGGGACATCTCGGCTGTGTTTGCAATGAGTTCCTAGGAGACCACTTGCCACGGTGGAAACTAGAGTTCGAATGGCTGATGCCTAGAACGTAAAGGTTCGGGATTTCCGGGACTAAAGTCTGGTTTAAATACCCAGGGGCGTGCCCTCGGCTTAAAATCTGTATGGAAGCCCCATAGGTTGAGATAGCGTGTATGCACCTCAATTCTGGATACTGAACCAACCTAGTCTGTCATCCCGTTAGAGAATAGGGAAAGTTGTGAATATGATCAGAAAGAAAGGCGACATCCAAAGTGTTCTACGTGAAGAATCCTTGTCAGTATTTCAGAGCCTTTGTACTGTGAGTTAAAGGTAAGTGTTTGAAGAGCACGAGGGGAGATTCCCGTCAGAGTAGAGCGGTTCATCGCCACTCACCCCATGAGGTGCTTTCTAAAGCGTCGCTAAGCTTGTTTACTGCGTTCCTTAAACATCATGCATTGTATCGCATTGTACCAATCAAGTTTCTTTCTCATTCATGCACGATATTGTATGTACGGTTCATTCAAAGAAGTTCCGTTTGAGATCCTTTATTTAGTGTATCAATCATACTTCATTCGCTTAGTGTATCAATCACACTTCATTTCTTTAGTGTATCAATCACACCTCATTCACCCTTTGTGTATCTATCACACTTTCTTCGTTCGCTTAGTGTATCAATCACACTTCATTTATTTAGTGTATCAATCACACTCTCTTCACTTAGTGTATCAATCACACTTCTTTCATTTTGTGTATCTATCACATACATTCTCGTTTTGTGTATCAATCGCATTTCACTTCCTTCACTTAGTGTATCAATCACACTTCATTCACTTTTGTGTATCTATCACACACATTCTCATTTTGTGTATCTACCATGCACATATTCACTTTAGTGTATCTATCACATACATTGTCGTTTAGTGTATCAATCACACTTCATTCATTCAGTATATCAATCATACTCTGTTCACTAAGTGCATCTATCACACTTCGTGTTCATATTTAGTGTATCCATCACACTTGTTCACTAAGTGCATCTATCACACTTTGTGTTCATTTTCAGTATATCTATCATACTCTGTTCACTAAGTGCATCTATCACACTTCGTGTTCACATTTAGTGTATCAATCACACTTTGTATATCAATCATACTCTGTTTACATAGTGCATCTATCACACTTTGTGTTCATTTAGTGTATCCATCACACTCGTTCACTAAGTGCATCTATCACACTTCATGTTCACATTTAGTATATCAATCATTCTCTGTTCACATAGTGCATCTATCACACTTCGTGCTCATATTTAGTATATCAATCATACTCTGTTCACATAGTGCATCTATCACACTTTGTGTTGTTCACTTTTAGTGTATCAATCACACTCTGTTCACTTAGTGCATCTATCACACTTTGTGTTCGCTTTTAGTGTATCAATCACGCTTTGTTCACATAGTGCACCAATCACACTTTGTGTTCACCTTCAGTGTATCAATCACACTCTATTCACTTAGTGCATCTATCACACTTTACGTTCACTTTTTGTATATCCATCATACTTTGCTTCACATAGTGCATCTATCACACTTTGTATTCACTTTTAGTGTCTATCACACTTTGCTTCATATAGTGTATCCATCACACTTGCTTCACATTATGCTCATTTTGTGTATCTATCACGCGTTCACTTTGTGTATCCATCACACACATTCGCTTAGTGTATCTGTCACCTGTTTGCTTAGTGTATCCATCACACTCGTTTCGCTTTGTGTATCTATCACACTTCGCTTCACTTAGTGTATCAATCACACTTTATTCATATAGTGTATCCATCACACTCTCTTCAGTTTTGTGTATCTATCACACATGCTCGCTAAGATTGCATCATAACTGCATGAAATGTAGTTTGATTTGCCTTCACGCTTAAAACTGTCGCATTTATTGTGAATATTTGCTTCGTTACAGCTTTATTTACATGATCGTTACTGCATGAAATGTAGTTAGATTTGTATATGCTTGTTGTATTTGCATGATCATTGAGATACCTTTGGCTTCTTGCATTGTCGGTTGCATTTTGCCCCTGCCTGCGGGCATATCTCTGTTTATCGCGCCTGTTTGTCTAAGTCTTCGGCCTTGTCAAAAATGGGTCGTCTCTGGGCTTTGACATTCACTCCCGTCACTTATGACTTCCGAGTTCTGTCAAAGAGAGGCAACTGTAGACACCCCATTTTTGACCGACCTTAAGACTCAGACGTCACCAGTTGAGCGCTCGGTGATATTGCATATTGTGCTCGTTCAGAAGTTTCAGAGTCCCGGCTGCAAACCTTGCCTCTAGACTTCCGGACTCTTTCGTACTTTGCCTCAGTTTGCGAACCATTCTCTGTTTTCTCTGTTTTCTCTTCCCGAAGGGAGAGAGAGGTCTCGTAGATCATCTCTCAGTGGCCGTAGGCTACGTTCCATGGTCGTAGGCCATGTTTCCCATTTTGGAGCCCGGTTTCCGATTTTTCGGAGCCGACGGCCGTGTGCCTCGGTTCGGGACCACCTAACCACCTCCGTTTGCTCCGGTTTTTGGCACACACCTTATTTCCTCCCTTTTGAGGAACACTGTGGCCCGAGAGACCAACTTCGTGGTCGAATGCCACCTTCGGTGCTTAACAGCCCATTTTCGGGGCCCCGGGCCGCGCGTTTCCGTCCCCTGAACCTCCGTTTTGCATCCGTTTTGGTTCATTTTTGGTGGAGACCTTATTTTCATGGTTAGGAAGCTTGTAGAAGGGTGGGAGGCCGGCAATTGTTCTGAAAAGCCAGCTTTATTTCTTCATCGCTCTCCGACGCCCGTTTTCCTCACTTGAAAGCCAATGTTGACCACCTCGCGGGGCCACTTTCTTGAACCCTAAACCCCATATTTGTGTTGTACACACCTGGGAGGCCAGTAATTGTGCCTGACCCTTTTGACCCCCTCTAAAAAATGATCTTTTCTCTCTCCTGGTTCACTTTTTCTGGGTTTTGACTACATAGTTGTGTTGTGCACACATGGGAGGCCACCTTTTTGAGGTAGCCGACCAGCAATTGTCATTGGTCCTTTTGACCCTTGGTCGGCTGGCCATGGGAGGTGGCCGGCCGGCCACCTGAACCCTCAAAACCCGGCCGGCCATGACCCCCTCACCTGGTTCCTTACAGATATGCCCTCTTTTTCCCTCCAGATCCTGTATCCGAGGGGGGGTCTTTTTGGGGGAAATTTGAATTTCATTTCCCTCAATTTCCTCCATTCCTTTGCCTATATAACCAGCACCCCCAGCTGCATTTTAGAGGGTTACAAAAAATTGTTTAGGGCTCTTGCATTCAATCTCCCTCTCTCTCTACTCCAAGCCTCAAAACCACCTTGCTCCTACACCAACCCATAGCATAACACCACCACCATCCATTCCAACCATTTGAGGCTGATTTTCAGAGGTTGAGAGCTCACAAGCCTGGTCCAAAGGCTGCTGAAGTTTGGTTCTACAAGGGTGAGTCCCATTTTCCCTCTTTTGTGCCTTATCTTGCTTTGTATCTAAGCCATGCTTGCTTGCATTTTTGGGCTCCGACCCAAACTGTAAATAGTCATATTTTGACCCCCTTTTCATGTTTGATCAAGGACCTCCAGCTGTTTGAGGTCTCCTACTACCACTTGCCTCTTTATCTCTCTTTCAGGCCAATTTTTGCATAGTATTTTAGGCCTATTTTTGAGTTGTTTTGGACTTTTCCATAAACTGTAAAATATCTTGTTTTGAGTCCGTCTTCAACATCGTTGAGGGGCTCTCCTCTGTTTGAGGCCTCCTGCTATCACTTGCTTCTTTATCTCTCTTTTAGGCCAATTTTTGCATTGTATTTTAGGCCTATTTGTGAGTTGTTTTGGACCTTGACATAAACTGTAAAATATCTTTTTTTGAGCCCCTCTTCAACATTGTTGAAGGGCTCTCATCTGTTTGAGAACAGCAGCTGCCACTTGTCTCTGTACCCCTCTTTTAGGCCTTTTCTTGCATGATAGTTTGGCCTTATTTGTGATTATTTTCGTGGCTTGATGTAAACTACAAACTGCCCTGTTTTGAGCCCCTCTTCAACTTTGTTGAAGGGCTCTTTGCCATTTGGGGCCAGCTGCTGTCCCTTTGTGTTTAATCTCTCTTTTAGGGCCGTTTTTGCACGATAGGTTAGCCCTATTTGCGTTTATTTTTGAGGCTTGTTATAAACTGGAAATATGCATGTTTTGGGACTGTCTTGTATCTGTCTTCATGCTTCATGATCAAATAATGCATGCTTTGTATAGCTGTAAGTCATTCCATGTGCCCAATTTCGAATTTCAGGTTTCATTCCATGCATCGGGTGCCATGTTTCCAAGTTTCGGGGCTGTTTTGTAGCATATTTCAGCGCTGAAATTCGCATGTTTGCATACCATATTCCATGCCTTGCCATGCTTTGGTAGAGTGGCATTTTATGCCTTAGGTTCGATCCTCGGTTTGCGTGCATGCGTGCACGTATTTCGAGTCTCATTTTTCTTCTAATGGCTACTAATGTGAGTGTGGCTGTCCACTCATGTTGGTGTAAGTCCATTATGCATTGTGTATGCCATTTCGATTCATAGCATTGCGTATGCTAGGTTGTATGTTAGCGCATTGTGTATGCCATGTTACCTCGTGCATCGTGTATGCCATTTCATAGCATTGTGTATGCTAGGTTGCATGTTAGAATTGCATTCATGCATGTCATGCATATTGCATTGTGTTTGGGATAGGAGTTGGCCCGAGCCCGGGAAACGAGGGACGTTTCGTACTTCGAGTGGCGAAACGTGTCTCAATTCCCAGTCACCGACACTCCGGATTATCCATGATGGAGTTTAGGTCTCGTCGTGTTTATATGTGCATTCATTTCATATTGAGTCGTGCAATTCGACTCCTCGGCCATCATGCATTGAGATGCGTGATTGGTGGCACGAGGATCGAGGACTACACTCCCCGAAGAGTAGTCATGCATACATATGTGAAAATACTTTGCCATGCCCCTTTGTTGCTCTCTGTTGCAGCCAATCAGAAATCGGCAGCCTTCCGGAGCTTGACACGCATTCCAAGAACAATTGCAAACAGAGGCAAACCGGGGCATCACAAGGGATTTTCCGTGCCAAGCAACCCGAACATGCTCATTCATCATCCAGAGCAGAGTCGAGGCAGTCCCTAGCTTGCATGCTAGTTTACTACTTTCCTAGTTTAATTTGTTAATTAATTAGGATTTTGTACATATTTGGACTGTATTATTTATTCATTTGGGACTGTATTATTTATTCGGACCCTCTGTGCGAGGGCAATGTTGTAATAAGTGTGCGTGTGTGTGATGTATGTCTTCCAACCCACGTCTTTCTCCCTTTTATTTACCCGCTTATAATGGTTTAGGGCATATTTCAATTAGCATACAGTATGACAGCATGTTTGCATTCATTCATCTGTTTTGCATGCACCAAGTTCGGCGCATTATACTAACTGCATTGTATTTTCAATTCCAATTTGAATATATGTTAGCTGTAGCATTTCATGTGCCATGTCTAGAATAGTCGAGCCTGCTATAGTTGCACTTTTGCATGTGTTGCATTAGGCATTTCTGTATAATTAGGATCATGCATGGATTTCTAATTAGCTTCTGTTTTGGCTTGGAGTACTCGGTAAGTTTTATGCTTTAGCATCCTTGCATGCATGTGAGTGACTGCCATGATAGCATGCTTACCATGAGGCTAATTGCTTATGTGATATATCTGCCTGAATGCTTGTGGGTGAAGGTTGGGTTATTTGGATTGGAACAATTCATCAAATGTGTGTTTTAAGTCCCCTAGATAGTGGCAAAATCATGTTTTCTAAGCCCACCTGAGGGTGGCAAATCTACGTCATAGCCTACTTGCGGGTAGCACCATCAAACCATTTTCAAACATAAAATGTTTTGTTCCAATTCAGGCGATCCAGACTATACTTGTATGCTGTGCGCATCACATAGTAAATCTAGGCTAATAATCGGAATAAGAACGCATAATGTTTTCAAAAATAGATATCATGGTTAGTACAGGCCGATCTTTGATCGGGCGAGCGGGGGTGCTCATGAAGTGACCTTCCCCAATCGTACCCAAGTTCCCGAGCCGAGGCAACTTTGGTGATGACGGACACGTGGCCTTAGGCAAACGAGTTAGGGTTTCCTAAATTTCCCCAAAATAAAACATTTAGGTGGCGACTCTGTATCTGGCAAAGCAGTCCATGTTTGGCACTTCTTTCAAAATCTGTTTTCTCAAAACGATTTGCCGGATTTGGACTCTTTGGTTCAGATTTAGAACCGTGACAATTTGAGAGTCCGAGCTGTAGTGAGCCTAATACGAACGGAACGGGACCTCATCCTCCCGGGGCGTTCGGGGACGTCTACAGTTTCTGGCGACTCTGCTGGGGATTTAGAGAACTTGACTCGAACTCATGATGTCTTGTTTTGACTACACTTGTGTGTTTCTTTGCATTGCATTTGCATTGGTGCGCCTAGAACACCGTGTTTGCCATCTGCTATTCCTGAACGGTTTGCCGGAGGCTTGTCTTGTCAAGGCATGACCATAAGGCTGGCCGGTTATGGGCTCTGCCAGTATGGGAACACAAACCCCAGTTTTACCGGGGCACCCTTTTTGACCATTCGACCTAGTGCATATTCAGAATCCATAGTGACCATTCCAAACTAGGACAGGTTGCTTACCCGATATAAGTTGTTTGAAACCGCTGCGTGCGTAGTGAAACCCTAGCTCCTGACAAAATAGGACAGGGAAACCCTACCCCAACATAGGGGTGTTTTGTCTCACTTGCTTGCTATGTGCTTTTAGGGTGTGTCCCTACAGGAATGCATGTATCAGTCTACAAGTTTGGGCATCAGGCCTGCGGGCACCAGTTTAGTAGTTTGAGCATCAGGCCTGCGGGCACCAATTCAGTACTTTGGGATTCAGTTCACCTGAGGGTATCAGTTTACGGGAAGAATTTTGGGCAGAATTCTATAGGAGGAATTGTCATTCAGCTCTGCTCATATGCGTTACCGTGAAATCTGGCTGAGATGCTGCATGTTTTCTCTTTAGCTAAGTAGTTTGGGAATCATAGCTTCAGAGGGCTCCAATATCCCCCGAGGTTCATCGAACTTGTGCTGATAGACTTTGTCGGGTCAGAGATTCAGTTCAAAGGCAATTAGTGTTCCTTTGTCAGAGGCAGGGTAAAAGGTCCAGTCAGGCACAGATCACCAGTTCAGCAGTTACCGGATCAGTGGCCCTTATCCACCCCACCAGTGAACAGTCAGGTTGAGGCCTCAGTTTTTATCACAGAGATAGATATACCAGTCAGTCAGCCAGAACAACAGAACATGGCAGGAATGGAGGAAATGATGCGTCAACTCCAAGAGAGCATGAAAACCATGCAGCAGGATGCTGCTCGTCAAGCAGAATTTGCCAAACAGCAGGCTGAGATCATGGCTCAACAAGCAGACTTAATTGCCCGGCTACAGCAGCAAACAGGAGCATCTGCTCCTCCCCCACCAGGAGTTCCAGCACCCGAGGAGGCACCAAATGTCCAGGGAGATACGAACATTCCGACAGGACCGGCTCCGCCCCCAATCTTACCCCAGCTGTCTAAAGCACCGATCAACCTGCCGGATTCACCCTTTGAGTTCGAGTTAGACCCTACAGCGCTGAAGGTGAGCAAGCTAGAAAAGATGTTCAAGAAATCTCAGGGAGTAAAATCCATTCCGGACATTGAGGACGGGTATACCGACGCAGCTGTGACGCTGTCGGACAGATTTAAGATGCCACACATCGACCGATTTGATGGATCTGGCGATCCCATAGTGCACCTCCGGTTGTTTTCGGACATACTAAGGCTGATGGACCTCACCAGGCTGCAGAAACTTTCATTATTCGGTCGGACCCTGTCGGGTGTGGCCGCTATATGGTATGCAAAATTAGAAGACGATGTCAAACGAAACTGGGATGAGATGGCCGAGGTCTTCGTTGCGCAGTACTCCTATAACACGCAAATCGAGGTCACAACCCGTGATCTTGAGACAACAAGGCAAGAGCCTAAGGAGAGTTTTTCTGATTTCGTAGCCCGCTGAAGGGCCAAGGCTTCAATGATGACCCTGAGGCCTACTGACAAGGACCATATCAGGATGATTGTGCGCAATCTCCAGCCAAAACTGATGCAAAACATGATTGTACTCCCCTTCCCTACCTTTTCTGATCTGCATGAGATGGGGGTACAGATCGAGGACGCTATGAAGCAGGGCCTTCTTGACCAGGAGAAAGAGCAGCCCAGGAGGGCATTTTCCCGCAGTTCAAATGCGACCACCAGTGGTGATGCAGCTGCAAGATCTTCTGAAGTGGGCATGGTTACCACCTCCGCATAAAAAGCAGCTACCCCATTCACCAGTGCGTCCAGGAGTAGCTCACAAGAAACCAAATATCCACCTCGAGTCAAGAGGGTTTTCACCCCACTTCATATGCCTTTGTCAAAGGCTCTAGAGGTCTTAATCTGGAAAGGACATCTGAAACCATTGGAACAACGGCCCTTACCCGATCCTATATCTACAAAGCATGATCAGACTAAATACTGTGCCTACCATCAACAAACCGGTCATGACACCGACAGTTGCTTTCGTCTACGCCATGATGCACAAGATCTGTTTGACAACGGGGTCATTGCCGCACCAGGTCCTGCAAAGTCTATCGGCACTTGATCAGTGAACTTGTGGGGGATAATGTGATGTGATCAAGGGATGAACCACCTGCGGGCGGCGCTCAGTTTACTCCTGATGTGGCGTATGGCACGCACTGTTTCGAGCATTAGTGAATGCTAGTTTTTGTACTTTCTAACTTGGGTATTGGGTCAGTCTGTTGTTTTGTATATAGTCATTTTTTTGTACTGAGTCAGTTGGGTCTGTCTTGTTGTATCGAGTCTGTCCTGTTTTGTTAAAGTCGGGTGATTTCTGGGGTGTTACCTTGGGCATCACTTGCTTGTTTTGTGTTTGTCTTTTTGTTTTCGTTTGAGTCTGTTTCTGCCAAGGAGCCAGTAACACCAAAAGATTTGAATGAAACAGCAGTGATTTTCACACTCTTGTGTTTGCTTCTGCCTTGCGCCAGTCGTGCCAGAAAATTTGAATGAAACGGCAGTACTTTTTGCCTGCTCTTCTGTGCCTTGAAATCATTGTATTGACCTAAGCTTTTCAAAACTTTTTCTAACACTGCGGTGAAAACAAAGGGGAAGGAATTCCTCGGGTTTTGCAAAAATTTGATCAATTGAGAGAAAGAGAGGCGTGCTAAGCCCTTAATGAATGAAATCATGTTTGTTAACGTGAGTACTAAGAAGGATCCTGGCTTGATCCAGATTGGTCCCACACCGTCTTCAGCGCGAGCGATTAGTCGCTTTCTTAAAAGACTTTTTAAAAAAAAAATGTTTTACGCGGTCCTGCGAAGACCTGTGTGGAATCGCTCTTGAGATTGTGCAGCTTAGGATCGCTCTCAGCCTCGAGACTCGACTCCTCATTTTCAAACCTTGGACTAGAACTCAGAAAGTTCAAAGGTCAACTACAATGTAAGGCCTGTGTGGCCGGATCCAGAGTAGCCCATGAATTAGGAGCACCCCTCAAACTAGGGGCAAGAATTTCAAATGTGCTCAAAGAGTTTAAGATGAAGATCGGCAAGAATGCCAAACCCCAGAAGGGAGGAAAGAAGAAGACATTGTTGAAGGACAACCGAGTTCCTATCCACAAACACTAGGGACAAATTCACCCTCCATTGGATGGGCTCTTGCATCGTCAGCGAACAACAGCCATTCTCCTGGATTCAGATGACTTCGGGATCCCAAAACTATTTAACATGAACAAAGCTATACTTTTACCCTTGAGAGGCTCGGTGGGCCGAAAATCCGGAAGGGCAGCCCAGGCAAAAGTTAGAGCAAGGAAAGAAGAAAAAGAACAAAAAAGAGAAAAGAACAAAAAAGAAAGATGCAAAGAAAAGAACAAAAAAAGAAAATCAAAAAAGAAATGAAAAGAAAAGAAAAGAACACAAAAAGTGAAAAGAAGAAAAACATAGCTCGCAAGGTTGAAAACCCGCAAAGGGCGGCCCTGGCAAAAGTTAGAGCGCAAAAAAAGTGAAGGTTAAATACTCGAGTGTACCTTACGCCGAACTACGTAAGGCTTGATTCCTATCTTTGGGATACATAGGCAACTTCATTTTGAAGTCCAGCCGTAAAACACTTCAAATCCGACTGTGTCCATGTGATGGTTCTGGTCATCTTTGTCTTCTCTGTATCCGAGAATTCGGTTGTGATCATCACTCTGAGGGTTGATTGCAATGCGCTGCAGTGCCATTCAGACAAGGGGAAACTTTCCGTTGCCATACCACGCGCTGTGGCGTTATTCAAACAAGGGGCAACTTTCCGTTGCCATTCAATGCGCCGCGGTGCCGTTCAAACAAGGGACAACTTTCCGTTGCCATGCAGCTCTCTTCAAGTAAGGGGCAATTTTCCTTCGAATCTGAGGTTGTGCATCTCGAGAGTGGGTTCTATGCTCGTTGAGCAGTGGCCGTTTGCAAAAACAGCTTTTGAGAATTTTTACTGAGGTTGACTAATTCTCTCGAAAATTATTCCATTTTTCTAAAACTGAACCATTTCTTGGACCGAAAACAGCAAAAATTTTCAGTGCTCACAGTCTGACTTGCATGATTTTAAATCAGAAAATCGAACAAGAATGCTAATCTAACTCTCATATTGGTCAAAGTTGTTTTAGTAGAAAGCCAAAAACAAAAATGGTCAAAATGATGAACTAGGGGCACAGTTGAGTCAGGCTTCCTGTCTTTCCCCCATTTTCAACATACTTGCCAAGAAGGGCACTCTACCTGCTAGAAGAGGGCACAGCTGAAGTTAACAACAAAAGGCTGAAAGCTCTCTCATCCTCTAAGCAACGAGGTATCAAGCCAAGTGCGAAGCACGAACCGGAATGGGACAAGATATTCCACTCCCTTATCTGGACAGATCTGATCATGTCCAAACTCCCCAACAGAACATCGTCAACCGATGTCAGCTGCAGATTTGCTACACACCCAATTGTAGTGCAGCCCCTCTGTGGAAGAAACTCACAGTTATGAACAAGAAGAAGAATTTAGCAGAATGCTATGGGCAAGAGCCCACAACTTTTTGTTTATCCATCAACCACCCAGGGGAGGGACAAAAAATGAGAGATTGAAGAATAGAGAGATGTGAGCTGAGAGAAAAAGTGAGAAAATGGCTTTTTCAGAAAAACAGAGCCTGAGGGCCGAGTGATGTGAGAATCACAAATTAGAAAAGGTGGGAAATAATGCCCGGAGAAACTGGTTCCTCGTGCACTGAGAGGTCTCTCGTCTTTGTAATACATCTGTGTGTCGTGTCTTTTATTTTGTTCGTCTCGATTCTTGCTTTGAGTCGTTCCGAGCGTGTCTCGATGTGGTCAGGGTGTTTACTTTTGTTTTCCTTTGTTGAGTCGTGATGCGCTGTGTCCATTCGTAGACTCAATACCCAGTTAAGAATTCATTTTCAATTTCAATTCCAAAATGATTTGTTTTGTGCTCAGAGTGTTGTGCCATTCTCTACATTTGTGCAAAACAAGATTCGTTCTTTCATAAAACCGCAGGGTTCAACCTAGGTCGTGTCAGAATAGTAAAACTAGGACCTATTTGAAGCTATATGTGTTCCAGACAAGCAAAAGAAAAGAAGGAAAATGTCGGGTATCTGAGTTTGTTTCAACTTCGGTAAGTTCCGAGACTACATTCCGTGTGTACCTCTTCAAGTCTTGCTAATGCTCCGAAGTATGAGTGTGCCTCTACCTTAAGCTCGAAATCAAGTCTGCTTCAAGCCAAAATGGCAATCAGAAGTGCTCTCTTCGAGTACCGTTTCATGCCAGGGACATCTCGGCTGTGTTTGCAATGAGTTCCTAGGAGACCACTTGCCACGGTGGAAACTAGAGTTCGAATGGCTGATGCCTAGAACGTAAAGGTTCGGGATTTCCGGGACTAAAGTCTGGTTTAAATACCCAGGGGCGTGCCCTCGGCTTAAAATCTGTATGGAAGCCCCATAGGTTGAGATAGCGTGTATGCACCTCAATTCTGGATACTGAACCAACCTAGTCTGTCATCCCGTTAGAGAATAGGGAAAGTTGTGAATATGATCAGAAAGAAAGGCGACATCCAAAGTGTTCTACGTGAAGAATCCTTGTCAGTATTTCAGAGCCTTTGTACTGTGAGTTAAAGGTAAGTGTTTGAAGAGCACGAGGGGAGATTCCCGTCAGAGTAGAGCGGTTCATCGCCACTCACCCCATGAGGTGCTTTCTAAAGCGTCGCTACGCTTGTTTACTGCGTTCCTTAAACATCATGCATTGTATCGCATTGTACCAATCAAGTTTCTTTCTCATTCATGCACGATATTGTATGTACGGTTCATTCAAAGAAGTTCCGTTTGAGATCCTTTATTTAGTGTATCAATCACACTTCATTCGCTTAGTGTATCAATCACACTTCATTTCTTTAGTGTATCAATCACACCTCATTCACCCTTTGTGTATCTATCACACTTTCTTCGTTCGCTTAGTGTATCAATCACACTTCATTTATTTAGTGTATCAATCACACTCTCTTCACTTAGTGTATCAATCACACTTCTTTCATTTTGTGTATCTATCACATACATTCTCGTTTTGTGTATCAATCGCATTTCACTTCCTTCACTTAGTGTATCAATCACACTTCATTCACTTTTGTGTATCTATCACACACATTCTCATTTTGTGTATCTACCATGCACATATTCACTTTAGTGTATCTATCACATACATTGTCGTTTAGTGTATCAATCACACTTCATTCATTCAGTATATCAATCATACTCTGTTCACTAAGTGCATCTATCACACTTCGTGTTCATATTTAGTGTATCCATCACACTTGTTCACTAAGTGCATCTATCACACTTTGTGTTCATTTTCAGTATATCTATCATACTCTGTTCACTAAGTGCATCTATCACACTTCGTGTTCACATTTAGTGTATCAATCACACTTTGTATATCAATCATACTCTGTTTACATAGTGCATCTATCACACTTTGTGTTCATTTAGTGTATCCATCACACTCGTTCACTAAGTGCATCTATCACACTTCATGTTCACATTTAGTATATCAATCATTCTCTGTTCACATAGTGCATCTATCACACTTCGTGCTCATATTTAGTATATCAATCATACTCTGTTCACATAGTGCATCTATCACACTTTGTGTTGTTCACTTTTAGTGTATCAATCACACTCTGTTCACTTAGTGCATCTATCACACTTTGTGTTCGCTTTTAGTGTATCAATCACGCTTTGTTCACATAGTGCACCAATCACACTTTGTGTTCACCTTCAGTGTATCAATCACACTCTATTCACTTAGTGCATCTATCACACTTTACGTTCACTTTTTGTATATCCATCATACTTTGCTTCACATAGTGCATCTATCACACTTTGTATTCACTTTTAGTGTCTATCACACTTTGCTTCATATAGTGTATCCATCACACTTGCTTCACATTATGCTCATTTTGTGTATCTATCACGCGTTCACTTTGTGTATCCATCACACACATTCGCTTAGTGTATCTGTCACCTGTTTGCTTAGTGTATCCATCACACTCGTTTCGCTTTGTGTATCTATCACACTTCGCTTCACTTAGTGTATCAATCACACTTTATTCATATAGTGTATCCATCACACTCTCTTCAGTTTTGTGTATCTATCACACATGCTCGCTAAGATTGCATCATAACTGCATGAAATGTAGTTTGATTTGCCTTCACGCTTAAAACTGTCGCATTTATTGTGAATATTTGCTTCGTTACAGCTTTATTTACATGATCGTTACTGCATGAAATGTAGTTAGATTTGTATATGCTTGTTGTATTTGCATGATCATTGAGATACCTTTGGCTTCTTGCATTGTCGGTTGCATTTTGCCCCTGCCTGCGGGCATATCTCTGTTTATCGCGCCTGTTTGTCTAAGTCTTCGGCCTTGTCAAAAATGGGTCGTCTCTGGGCTTTGACATTCACTCCCGTCACTTATGACTTCCGAGTTCTGTCAAAGAGAGGCAACTGTAGACACCCCATTTTTGACCGACCTTAAGACTCAGACGTCACCAGTTGAGCGCTCGGTGATATTGCATATTGTGCTCGTTCAGAAGTTTCAGAGTCCCGGCTGCAAACCTTGCCTCTAGACTTCCGGACTCTTTCGTACTTTGCCTCAGTTTGCGAACCATTCTCTGTTTTCTCTGTTTTCTCTTCCCGAAGGGAGAGAGAGGTCTCGTAGATCATCTCTCAGTGGCCGTAGGCTACGTTCCATGGTCGTAGGCCATGTTTCCCATTTTGGAGCCCGGTTTCCGATTTTTCGGAGCCGACGGCCGTGTGCCTCGGTTCGGGACCACCTAACCACCTCCGTTTGCTCCGGTTTTTGGCACACACCTTATTTCCTCCCTTTTGAGGAACACTGTGGCCCGAGAGACCAACTTCGTGGTCGAATGCCACCTTCGGTGCTTAACAGCCCATTTTCGGGGCCCCGGGCCGCGCGTTTCCGTCCCCTGAACCTCCGTTTTGCATCCGTTTTGGTTCATTTTTGGTGGAGACCTTATTTTCATGGTTAGGAAGCTTGTAGAAGGGTGGGAGGCCGGCAATTGTTCTGAAAAGCCAGCTTTATTTCTTCATCGCTCTCCGACGCCCGTTTTCCTCACTTGAAAGCCAATGTTGACCACCTCGCGGGGCCACTTTCTTGAACCCTAAACCCCATATTTGTGTTGTACACACCTGGGAGGCCAGTAATTGTGCCTGACCCTTTTGACCCCCTCTAAAAAATGATCTTTTCTCTCTCCTGGTTCACTTTTTCTGGGTTTTGACTACATAGTTGTGTTGTGCACACATGGGAGGCCACCTTTTTGAGGTAGCCGACCAGCAATTGTCATTGGTCCTTTTGACCCTTGGTCGGCCGGCCATGGGAGGTGGCCGGCCGGCCACCTGAACCCTCAAAACCCGGCCGGCCATGACCCCCTCACCTGGTTCCTTACAGATATGCCCTCTTTTTCCCTCCAGATCCTGTATCCGAGGGGGGGTCTTTTTGGGGGAAATTTGAATTTCATTTCCCTCAATTTCCTCCATTCCTTTGCCTATATAACCAGCACCCCCAGCTGCATTTTAGAGGGTTACAAAAAATTGTTTAGGGCTCTTGCATTCAATCTCCCTCTCTCTCTACTCCAAGCCTCAAAACCACCTTGCTCCTACACCAACCCATAGCATAACACCACCACCATCCATTCCAACCATTTGAGGCTGATTTTCAGAGGTTGAGAGCTCACAAGCCTGGTCCAAAGGCTGCTGAAGTTTGGTTCTACAAGGGTGAGTCCCATTTTCCCTCTTTTGTGCCTTATCTTGCTTTGTATCTAAGCCATGCTTGCTAGCATTTTTGGGCTCCGACCCAAACTGTAAATAGTCATATTTTGACCCCCTTTTCATGTTTGATCAAGGACCTCCAGCTGTTTGAGGTCTCCTACTACCACTTGCCTCTTTATCTCTCTTTTAGGCCAATTTTTGCATAGTATTTTAGGCCTATTTTTGAGTTGTTTTGGACTTTTCCATAAACTGTAAAATAGCTTGTTTTGAGTCCGTCTTCAACATCGTTGAGGGGCTCTCCTCTGTTTGAGGCCTCCTGCTATCACTTGCTTCTTTATCTCTCTTTTAGGCCAATTTTTGCATTGTATTTTAGGCCTATTTGTGAGTTGTTTTGGACCTTGACATAAACTGTAAAATATCTTGTTTTGAGGGCCTCTTCAACATTGTTGAAGGGCTCTCATCTGTTTGAGAACAGCAGCTGCCACTTGTCTCTGTACCCCTCTTTTAGGCCTTTTCTTGCATGATAGTTTGGCCTTATTTGTGATTATTTTCGTGGCTTGATGTAAACTGTAAACTGCCCTGTTTTGAGCCCCTCTTCAACTTTGTTGAAGGGCTCTTTGCCATTTGGGGCCAGCTGCTGTCCCTTTGTGTTTAATCTCTCTTTTAGGGCCGTTTTTGCACGATAGGTTAGCCCTATTTGCGTTTATTTTTGAGGCTTGTTATAAACTGGAAATATGCATGTTTTGGGACTGTCTTGTATCTGTCTTCATGCTTCATGATCAAATAATGCATGCTTTGTATAGCTGTAAGTCATTCCATGTGCCCAATTTCAAATTTTAGGTTTCATTCCATGCATCGGGTGCCATGTTTCCAAGTTTCGGGGCTGTTTTGTAGCATATTTCAGCGCTGAAATTCGCATGTTTGCATACCATATTCCATGCCTTGCCATGCTTTGGTAGAGTGGCATTTTATGCCTTAGGTTCGATCCTCGGTTTGCGTGCATGCGTGCACGTATTTCGAGTCTCATTTTTCTTCTAATGGCTACTAATGTGAGTGTGGCTGTCCACTCATGTTGGTGTAAGTCCATTATGCATTGTGTATGCCATTTCGATTCATAGCATTGCGTATGCTAGGTTGTATGTTAGCGCATTGTGTATGTCATGTTACCTCGTGCATCGTGTATGCCATTTCATAGCATTGTGTATGCTAGGTTGCATGTTAGAATTGCATTCATGCATGTCATGCATATTGCATTGTGTTTGGGATAGGAGTTGGCCCGAGCCCGGGAAACGAGGGACGTTTCGTACTTCGAGTGGCGAAACGTGTCTCAATTCCCAGTCACCGACACTCCGGATTATCCATGATGGAGTTTAGGTCTCGTCGTGTTTATATGTGCATTCATTTCATATTGAGTCGTGCAATTCGACTCCTCGGCCATCATGCATTGAGATGCGTGATTGGTGGCACGAGGATCGAGGACTACACTCCCCGAAGAGTAGTCATGCATACATATGTGAAAATACTTTGCCATGCCCCTTTGTTGCTCTCTGTTGCAGCCAATCAGAAATCGGCAGCCTTCCGGAGCTTGACACGCATTCCAAGAACAATTGCAAACAGAGGCAAACCGGGGCATCACAAGGGATTTTCCGTGCCAAGCAACCCGAACATGCTCATTCATCATCCAGAGCAGAGTCGAGGCAGTCCCTAGCTTGCATGCTAGTTTACTACTTTCCTAGTTTAATTTGTTAATTAATTAGGATTTTGTACATATTTGGACTGTATTATTTATTCATTTGGGACTGTATTATTTATTCGGACCCTCTGTGCGAGGGCAATGTTGTAATAAGTGTGCGTGTGTGTGATGTATGTCTTCCAACCCCACGTCTTTCTCCCTTTTATTTACCCGCTTATAATGGTTTAGGGCATATTTCAATTAGCATACAGTATGACAGCATGTTTGCATTCATTCATCTGTTTTGCATGCACCAAGTTCGGCGCATTATACTAACTGCATTGTATTTTCAATTCCAATTTGAATATATGTTAGCTGTAGCATTTCATGTGCCATGTCTAGAATAGTCGAGCCTGCTATAGTTGCACTTTTGCATGTGTTGCATTAGGCATTTCTGTATAATTAGGATCATGCATGGATTTCTAATTAGCTTCTGTTTTGGCTTGGAGTACTCGGTAAGTTTTATGTTTTAGCATCCTTGCATGCATGTGAGTGACTGCCATGATAGCATGCTTACTATGAGGCTAATTGCTTATGTGATATATCTGCCTGAATGCTTGTGGGTGAAGGTTGGGTTATTTGGATTGGAACAATTCATCAAATGTGTGTTTTAAGTCCACTAGATAGTGGCAAAATCATGTTTTCTAAGCCCACCTGAGGGTGGCAAATCTACGTCTTAGCCTACTTGCGGGTAGCACCATCAAACCATTTTCAAACATAAAATGTTTTGTTCCAATTCAGGCGATCCAGACTATACTTGTATGCTGTGCGCATCACATAGTAAATCTAGGCTAATAACCGGAATAAGAACGCATAATGTTTTCAAAAATAGATATCATGGTTAGTACAGGCCGATCTTTGATCGGGCGAGCGGGGGTGCTCATGAAGTGACCTTCCCCAATTGTACCCAAGTTCCCGAGCCGAGGAAACTTTGGTGATGACGGACACGTGGCCTTAGGCAAACGAGTCAGGGTTTCCTAAATTTTTCCAAAATAAAACATTTAGGTGGCGACTCTGTATCTGGCAAAGTAGTCCATGTTTGGCACTTCTTTCAAAATCTGTTTTCTCAAAACGATTTGCCGGATTTGGACTCTTTGGTTCAGATTTAGAACCGTGACAATTTGAGAGTCCGAGCTGTAGTGAGCCTAATACGAACGGAATGGGACCTCATCCTCCCGGGGCGTTCGGGGACGTCTACAGTTTCTGGCGACTCTGCTGGGGATTTAGAGAACTTGACTCGAACTCATGATATCTTGTTTTGACTACACTTGTGTGTTTCTTTGCATTGCATTTGCATTGGTGTGCCTAGAACACCGTGTTTGCCATTTGCTATTCCTGAACGGTTTGCCGGAGGCTTGTCTTGTCAAGGCATGACCATAAGGCAGACTGGTTATGGGCTCTGCCAGTATGGGAACACAAACCCCGGTTTTACCGGGGCACCCTTTTTGACCATTCGACCTAGTGCATATTCAGAATCCATAGTGACCATTCCAAACTAGGACAGGTTGCTTACCCGATATAAGTTGTTTGAAACCGCTGCGTGCGTAGTGAAATCCTAGCTCCTGACAAAATAGGACAGGGAAACCCTACCCCAACATAGGGGTGTTTTGTCTCTCACTTGCTTGCTATGTGCTTTTAGGGTGTGTCCCTACAGGAATGCATGTATCAGTCTACAAGTTTGGGCATCAGGCCTGCGGGCACCAGTTTAGTAGTTTGAGCATCAGGCCTGCAGGGTAAAAGGGCCAGTCAGGCACAGATCACCAGTTCAGCAGTTACCGGATCAGTGGCCCTTATCCACCCCACTAGTGAACAGTCAGGTTGAGGCCTCAGTTTTTATCACAGAGATAGATATACCAGTCAGTCAGCCAGAACAACAGAACATGGCAGGAATGGAGGAAATGATGCGTCAACTCCAAGAGAGCATGAAAACCATGCAGCAGGATGCTGCTCGTCAAGCAGAATTTGCCAAACAGCAGGCTGAGATCATGGCTCAACAGGCAGACTTAATTGCCTGGCTGCAGCAGCAAACAGGAGCATCTGCTCCTCCCCCACCCGGAGTTCCAGCACCCGATGAGGCACCAAATGTCCAGGGAGATACGAACATTCCGACAGGACCGGCTCCGCCCCCAATCTTACCCCAGCTGTCTAAAGCACCGATCAACCTGCCGGATTCACCCTTTGAGTTCGAGTTAGACCCTACAGCGCTGAAGGTGAGCAAGCTAGAAAAGATGTTCAAGAAATCTCAGGGAGTAAAATCCATTCCGGACATTGAGGACGGGTATACCGACGCAGCTGTGACGCTGCTGGACAGATTTAAGATGCCACACATCGACCGATTTGATGGATCTGGCGATCCCATAGTGCACCTCCGGTTGTTTTCGGACATACTAAGGCCGATGGGCCACACCAGGCTGCAGAAACTTTCATTATTCGGTCGGACCTTGTCGGGTGTGGCCGCTATCTGGTATGCAAAATTAGAAGACGATGTCAAACGAAACTGGGATGAGATGGCTGAGGTCTTCGTTGCGCAGTACTCCTATAACACGCAAATCGAGGTCACAACCCGTGATCTTGAGACAACAAGGCAAGAGCCTAAGGAGAGTTTTTCTGATTTCGTAGCCCGCTGGAGGCCCAAGGCTTCAATGATGACCCTGAGGCCTACTGACAAGGACTAGATCAGGATGATTGTGCACAATCTCCAGCCAAAACTGATGCAAAAGATGATTGTACTCCCCTTCCCTACCTTTTCTGATCTGCATGAGATGGGGGTACAGATCGAGGACGCTATGAAGCAGGGCCTTCTTGACCAGGAGAAAGAGTAGCCCAGGAGGGCATTTTCTCGCAGTTCAAATGCGACCACCAGTGGTGATGCAGCTGCAAGATCTTCTGAAGTGGGCATGGTTACCACCTTCGCATAAAAAGCAGCTACCCCATTCACCAGTGCGTCCAGGAGTAGCTCACAAGAAACCAAATATCCACCTCGAGTCAAGAGGGTTTTCACCCCACTTCATATGCCTTTGTCAAAGGCTCTAGAGGTCTTGCCGCACCAGGTCATGCAAAGTCTATCGGCACTTGATCAGTGAACTTGTGGGGGATAATGTGATGTGATCAAGGGATGAACCACCTGCGGGCGGTGCTCAATTTACTCCTGATGTGGCGTATGGCACGCACTGTTTCGAGCATTTGTGAATGCTAGTTTTTGTAATTTCTAACTTGGGTATTGGGTCAGTCTGTTGTTTTGTATATAGTCAGTTTTTTGTACTGAGTCAATTGGGTCTGTCTTGTTGTATCAAGTCAGTCCTATTTTGTTAAAGTCGGGTGATTTCTGGGGTGTTACCTCGGGCATCACTTGCTTGTTTTGTGTTTGTCTTTTTGTTTTCTTTTGAGTCTATTTCTGCCAAGGAGCCAGTAACACCAAAAGATTTGAATGAAACAGCAGTGATTTTCACACTCTTGTGTTTGCTTCTGCCTTGCGCCAGTCGTGCCAGAAAATTTGAATGAAACGGCAGTACTTTTTGCCTGCTCATCTGTGCCTTGAAATCATTGTATTGACCTAAGCTTTTCAAAACTTTTTCTAACACTGCGGTGAAAACAAAGGGGAAGGAATTCCTCGGGTTTTGCAAAAATTTGATCAATTGAGAGAAAGAGAGGCGTGCTAAGCCCTTAATGAATGAAATCATGTTTTTTTTTTTTTTTTTTTTTTTTTTTTTTTTTTTTTGTGAATAAGAGATAAAATAAAACAAGAAAATTTACACAATTACAAGGGGCATACCCCAGGACCTAACACAGCTATACAGGAAATCAAAACCAAAAGCCCATCAACCTGTTCACCATCCCTATAATCTAGCAATAGGAAGAGTGAACAAGAAATATAAACATTTATAGCAGCCTAGACGAAAAGGAAAAAACAAAATGAAGCATTGATCCAGGAGGCTACGGCCTTGACAAAGAAACTCCAGCAACTGTAGCACCAAGCAAGATAGATGACACTGTATCCGCAGGTGCACGAGCCAAAAACAGTAAACCCCAATAAAATATAAAAATTCCCCACACAGCCCGTAGGGATAGGAAATAGGATCCAAAACAAAAACTAACCTGTTAAGGTATGTGCAACCCGAAACATGGTTGCTAGGAAAACTATTAAGGACACTAAGAAGCACAAAGGTACTCCTATACAGCCCGTAGGTATTCATCACCCCTCCACGCCATAAAGCAAAGATACCAGCAGCAACCTCCTGTAACTGCACTGTAAGAAACACCACACCTCCGCACCAACAAGTAAGCCTGTAACTGCACTGTGCAGAATGAAATCATGTTTGTTAATGTGAGTACTGAGAAGGATCCTGGCTTGATTCAGATTAGTCCCACACCGTCTTCAGCGCGAGCAATTAGTCGCTTTCTTAAAAGACTTTTAAAAAAAAATGTTTTACGCGGTCCTGCGAAGACCTGTGTGGAATCGCTCTTGAGATTGTGCAGCTTAGGATCGCTCTCAGCCTCGAGACTCGACTCCTCATTTTCAAACCTTAGACTAGAACTCAGAAAGTTCAAAGGTGAGGCCTGTGTGGCCGGATCCAGAGCAGCCCGTGAATTAGGAGCACCCCTCGAACTAGGGGCAAGAATTTCAAATGTGCTCGAAGAGTCCAAGATGAAGATCGGCAAGAATGCCAAACCCCAGAAGGGAGGAAAGAAGAAGACATTGTTGAAGGACAACCGAGTTCCTATCCACAAACACTAGTGGCAAATTCACTCTTGCATCATCAGTGAACAACAGCCATTCTCCTCGATTCAGATGACTTCGGGATCTCAAAACCATTTAACATGGACAAAGCTATACTTTTACCCTTGAGAGGCTCGCTGGGCCAAAAACCCAGAAGGGCGGCCCAGGCAAAAGTTAGAGCAAAGAAAGAAGAAAAAGAACAAAAAAGAGAAAAGAACAAAAGAACAAAAAAGAAAGATGCAAAGAAAAGAACAAAAAAAGAAAATCAAAAAAGAAATGAAAAGAAAAGAAAAGAACACAAAAATTGAAAAGAAGAAAAACATAGCTCGCAAGGTTGAAAACCTGCAAAGGGCGGCCCTGGCAAAAGTTAGAGCGCAAAAAAAGTGAAGGTTAAATACCCGAGTGTACCTTACCCCGAACTACGTAAGGCTTGATTCCCATCTTTGGGATACGTAAGCAACTTCATTTTGAAGTCCAGCCGTAAAACACTTCAAATCCGACTGTGTCCATGTGATGGTTCTGGTCATCTTTGTCTTCTCTATATCCGAGAATTCGGTTGTGATCATCCACCAAGGATCCTCTAGAGTAAAATTTTCCTAAAGTTTCTTAGAGTGCTACATTGTGTGATTGAGATTTACTGACAAGTCACATCAGAAAAATTGATATGACTTGCCAGTAAATCTCAACCACACAATGTAGCACTCTAGGAAACTTTAGGAAAAAATCACTCTAGAGGATCCTTGCTCGTGATCATCACCCTGAGGGTTGATTGCAATGCGCTGCAGTGCCATTCAGACAAGGGGAAACTTTCTGTTGCCATACCACGCGCTGTGGCGTTATTCAAACAAGGGGCAACTTTCCGTTGCCATTCAATGCGCCGCAGTGCCGTTCAAACAAGGGATAACTTTTCGTTGCCATGCAGCTCTCTTCAAGTAAGGGGCAATTTTCCTTCGAATCTGAGGTTGTGCATCTCGAGAGTGGGTTCTATGCTCGTTGTTGAGCAGTGGCCGTTTGCAAAAACAGCTTTTGAGAATTTTTACTAAGGTTGACTAATTCTCTCGAAAATTATTCCATTTTTCTAAAACTGAACCATTTCTTGGACCTAAAACAGGAAAATTTTCAGTGCTCACAGTTTGACTTGCATGATTTTAAATCAGAAAATCGAACAAGCTTGTTAATCTAACTCTCATATTGGTCAAAGTTGTTTTAGTAGAAAGCCAAAAACAAAAATGGTCAAAATGATGAACTAGGGGCACAGTTGAGTTAGGCTTCCTGTCTTTCTCCCATTTTTAACATACTTGCCAAGAAAGGCACTCTACCTACCAGAAGAGGGCACAACTGAAGTTAACAACAAAAGGCTGAAAGCTCTCTCATCCTCTAAGCAACGAGGTATCAAGCTGTAGACGTCCCCGAACGCCCCGGGAGGGTGAGCTCCCGTTCCGTTCATTTGGGGTCAATACAGCTCAGGACTCTCAAATTGTCACGGTTCTTACTCTGAACCAAAGAGTCCAAATCCGGCAAATCGTTTTGAGAAACAGATTTTTGAAAAGAAGTGCCAAACATGGACTGCTTTGCCAGATACAGAGTCGCCACCTAAATATTTTATTTTGGGAAATTTAGGAAACCCTGACTCGTTTGCTTAAGGCCACGTGTCCGTCATCACCAAAGTTGCCTCGGCTCAGAAACTTGGGTACGATTGGGGAAGGTCACTTCATGAGCACCCCCGCTCGCTCGATCAAAGATCGGCCTCTACTAACCATGATATCAAGTTTTGAAAACATTGTGTGTTCTTATTCCGGTTTATTAGCCTAGGTTACTATGTGATGCGCACAGCATACAAGTATAGACTGGGTCGCCTGAATTGGAACAAAACATTTCATGTTTGTTTTTTGAAAGATGGTTTGCTACTCGCAAGTAGGCTTAAAATGCATATTTTGCCACCCTCAGGTGGGCTTAGAAAAGATGGTTTTGCCACTATCTAGTGGGCTTAAAACAAACATTTGATAAATTGTCCCAATCCAAGTAACTCAACCTTCACCCACAGGCATTCAGGCAGTTATATCACATAAGCAATTAGCCTCATGGTAAGCATGCTATTCATAGCAGTCACTCACACGCATGCAAGGATGCTAAAGCATAAAACTTACCGAGTACTCCAAGCCAAAAAAGAAACTCATTAGAAATCCATGCATGATCCTAATTATACAGAAATGCCTAATGCAACACATGCAAAATGCAACTATAGTAAGCTCGGCTATTCTAAACATGGCATATGGAATGCTACAACTAACATGTATTCAACTTGGAATTGAAAATACAATGCAGTTAGCATGATGCGCCGAGCCCGGTGCATGCAAAACAGATGAATGATGCAAACATGCTGTCATACTATATGCTAATTGAAATATGCCCTAATCTAACCATCATAAGCAGGTAAATAAAAGGGAAGAAAGACTTGGGGTTGGAAGACATACATCACACTCACGCACACTTATTACAACATTGCCCTCGCGCAGAGGGTCCGAATAAATAATACAATCCCAAATGAAAGAATAGTACAGTCCAAATGTTACAGTCCAAATAATGTACAAATTCCTAATTAATTAACAAATTAACTAAGAAAATAAATGAACTGGCATGCAAGCCAGGGACTGCCTTGATTCCATTCCGGATGATGAATGATGTATGCCCGGGTTGCCTTTGCGCGGAAATCCATGACGATGCCCCAATTAGCCTCTGTTTGCGCCTATTCTTGAAATGCGTGCCAAGCCTCGGAAGATCGCTGATTCTTGATTTGCTGCAACAGAGAGCAGGAAAGGGGCATGGCAATGTATTTTCACAGATATATGCATGCCTCGATCCTCGTGCCACCAATCACGCATATCGATGTATGATGGCCGAGGGGTCAAATTGTGCAATTCAATGTGGAATGAATGCACATGTAAACACAACAAGAACCTAACGCCATCATGGATAATCCGGAGTGTCGGTGACTGAGGGAATTGAGACACGTTCCGTCACTCGGAGTACGAAACGTACCTCGTTTCCCGTGCCTAGGCTAACTCCTATCTCGAACACGATGCAATATGCATGACATGCATGAAATGCAACTAAGATACAATCCTAACATACACAATGTTATGGAATGGCATACAAGCTGCACGAGGTAATACACGACCGAGCATACACAATGCTATGGACGAAATGGCATACGCAATGCAATAATGGGCTTACACCAACATGAGAGAGCCTCAGCCACACTCACGTAGGAGGCCATCAGATGAAAATGAGACAACTCGAAATGCGTGCACGCGTGCACGCAAACCAAAGACCGACCCTCAGGCACCGAAATGCCACTCTAATGAGACATGGCAAAGACATGGAAAATGATATGAAGACATGCAAAAATCAGTAGCAAAATGAGGGGCAAAACAGCCCCGAAACAAGGCGAAATGACCCCCGATGGATGGAATTTCTCCCGAAATGCAAAACTAAGTACATGAAATGGCTTACAGCTATACAAAGCATGCATAATTGGTACATGGAATGAAAAGACAGAAGCAAGGCAGCCCCAAAATAAGCATTTTTACAGTTCAAAGCATGGCCAAACAGCAAACACAAATAGGGCAAAACTAGCATGCAAAAATAGCCCTAAATGTGAGATAATGAAGCAAGTGGTAGATGCAAAGCCCAAACAGAAAAAGGTTCTTCTACAACACTGAAGAGGGACCAAAAATATGACTACTTACAGCTTATGGAAACCCCCAGAACAATATACAAGTATGCTCAAAATGCCATGCAAGGTAGGGCCCGAAAGAGGTCAAAACACAAAGTATACAAAAAATTCATCAAACAGCCAAAGACACTTAATGAAACATGACAAGGGGGTCAAAATATGGCCACTTTCAGTTCGGACCAAGGTCCAAAAACAGAAACACAATAGGCTAATAAATCATGCAAAAATGGGGACCAAAGAGGGGTATAATGGAAAGTGGCACATGGAGGTCCCAAAAAGTGATGAAGAAGGGCTCAAAATAAGCCTATCTATAGTTTACATCATGCTCCAAAACAGATCACACATAAGCCAAAAATACTATGTAAGATTATGGCATACAAGAGGGATAATGAAGCAAGTGCAAGATGGGGACCTCAAATGACAAAATTCCCTTAATGAAACATGAAATAGAGCTCAAATAAAGGGTACTTTCAGTTTTGGTCGGAGCTCAAAACAGCAAGCAAAATAACTAGAAAAATCTTGCAAAATTGAGCTCAAAGAGAGGGAATTGACACTTACCCTTGAAGACCAATCCTTGGTTGCTTCTTGGCTTCAGAAGTGATGCCTCCTAGCTGTTGGAAAGCTCCCCAAGCTGCTGGATATGGAGTAGTGGTGGTGATGCTAGATGATGGTATGAAAATAGGGTAGGATTGGGGTGTTTTTTGAAGGAAATGAGAGAGATGGAGGGAGATATGCATGCAAGGGCCTAAGGCAATTTTTTCCAACCTCCAAGACAGAGCTGGAGGCTCTGTTATGTAGCCCAAAATGGGGGGAAAATGGAGGGAAAAAAGTGGGGGGAAAAAGGATCAAGTTTCCCTCCAAAAGTTGTCCCCCGGATACAGGTTTTTTGGGGGGAAACAGATACACAGCTGTAATGTACACAGGATGAGGAGCAAGGCCGGCCACTTTTTGGAGCTGCAGGTGGCCGGCCGGCCACCCCCCATGGCCGGCCGGCCAAGGGTCAAAAGGGTCAAGAAGATTTAGTGGCCGGCCACCACAAATTGGTGTCCTCTCAGGTGCCCTCAACACAACCCTGTGGTTCAAAATTGTCAACTGTAAAACAGGAGAGAGAATAGGCCACATTTAAGAAGGGTTCAAAAGGGTCAAGTGGAATTACTGGCCGGCCACTAACTTTTATGGTCCTCCCATGTGTGTACAGCACAAATATGTGGTTAAAAGTTCAAGAAAATGGCCCAAGGGTGTTCAACATTGGCTTGGAAGTGAGAAAAACGGGCGTCGGAGGGCGCCGGAGGATATATAACTGGTTGCTGAAACAATTGCTGGCCTCCCACCCTTCTACGGCCTTCCTGGTGATGAAACAGAGGTACCTGCCAAAAATGAACGAAAACCGATGAAAAACGAATGTTCGGGGGCCAGAACACGCAGTTCGGGGCCACGAAAACTGCCTGTTAAGCACCAAAAGTGGCACTCGACCACGAAGTGGGTCTCTCAGACCTCAGTGTCCCCCAAAAGGGAGTAAATAAGATGCATGCCAAGAACCGGGGCAAATGGAGGTGGTTAAGCGGTCCCGAACCGAGGCACACGGCCTGACGGCTCCGAAAACCGAGAACCGGGCTCCGAAATGGACAAAATGGCCTACAGCCACAAAATGTAGCCCACGGCCACTGAGAGATGGTCTACGGGACCTCTCCCTCCCCTCAGGAAAAGAAACAGAGAAAACCGAGCTTGGTTCGCAAACTGAGGCAAAGCACAAAATAGTCCGGGAGTCCGGAGGCAAGGCTCGCAGCCGAGACTCTGAAACTTCTGGACGAGCACAATATGCAGTATCACCAAGCGCTCAACTGGTGACGTCTGAGTCTCAAGGTCGGTCAAAAATGGGGTGTCTACAGTTGCCCCTCTTTGACAGAACTCGGAAGTCACAAGTGACGGGAGTGAATGTCAAAGCCCAGAGACGACCTATTTTTGACAAGGCCGACGACTTAGACAAACGTACAAGATAAACAGAGATGTGCCCGCAGGCATGCCCGCAGGCAAGGGGGCAAAATGCAAAGCGACAATGCAAGAAGCCGAAGGTAACTTGATGATCGTGCAAATGCAGCAAGCTGTAATGAAGCAAGTATTCACAATAAATGCGACAGTTTTAAGCGGGAAGGCAAATCAAACTACATTTCATGCAGTTATGGTGCAATTTTAGCGAGCATGTGTGATAGATACACAAAAGTGAAGAGAGTGTGCTGGGTACACTATATGAATAAAGTGTGATTGATACACTAAATGAAGCAGAGTGTGATAGATACACAAAGTGAACAGGGTGTGATTGATACACTGAAGGTGAACACAAAATGTAATAAATGCACAATATGAGTAGAGTGTGGTTGATACACTAAAAAGCGAACACAAAGTGTGATAGATGCACTTAGTGAACAAGTGTGATGAACATAAAGTGTGATAGATGCACTTAGCGAAATAGAGTATGTTAGATATACTGAAAATGTGATCACGAAGTGTGATAGATGCACTTAGTGAACAGAGTATGATAGATATACTGAATATGAACACAAAGTGTGATAGATGCACAATGTGGACAAAGTATGATTGATATACTAAATGTGAACACGAAGTGTGATAGATGCACTTAGTGAGCAGAGTATGATGGATATACTAAAAGCGAACACAAAGTGTGATAGATGCACTATGTGAACGGAGTGTGATGGATATACTAAAAGCGAACACAAAGTGTGATAGATGCACTATGTGAACAGGTATGATGGATATACTAAAAGAGAACACAAAGTGTGATAGATGCACTATGTGAACAGAGTGTGATTGATACACTAAAAGTGAACACAAAGTGTGATAGATGCACTATGTGAACAGGTATGATGGATATACTAAAAGAGAACACAAAGTGTGATAGATGCACTATGTGAACAGGGTATGATTGATATACTAAATGTGAACACGAAGTGTGATAGATGCACTTAGTGAACAGAGTATGACTGATATACTAAAAGTGAACACAAAGTGTGATGGATGCACTATGTGAACAGAGTGTGATTGATACACTAAAAATGAACACAAAGTGTGATAGATGCACTATGTGAACAGGTATGATGGATATACTAAAAGAGAACACAAAGTGTGATAGATGCACTATGTGAACAGAGTGTGATTGATACACTAAAAGTGAACACAAAGTGTGATAGATGCACTATGTGAACAGGTATGATGGATATACTAAAAGAGAACACAAAGGGCGGCCCAGAAAAAGCTATACTTTTACCTTTGAGAGGCTCGCTGGGCCGAAAACCCGGAAGGGCGGCCCAGACAAAAGTTAGATCAAGGAAAGAAGAAAAAGAACAAAAAAGAGAAAAGAACAAAAGAACAAAAAAGAAAGATGCAAGGAAAAGAACAAAAAAAGAAAATCAAAAAAGAAATGAAAAGAACGCAAAAATTGAAAAGAAGAAAAACATAGCTCGCAAGGTTGAAAACCCGCAAAGGGCGGCCCTGGCAAATGTTAGAGCGCAAAAAAAGTGAAGGTTAAATAGCCGAATGTACCTTACCCCGAACTACGTAAGGCTTGATTCCCATCTTTGGGATACGTAGGCAACTTCATTTTGAAGTCCAGCCGTAAAACACTTCAAATCCGACTGTGTCCATGTGATGGTTCTGGTCATCTTTGTCTTCTCTGTATCCGAGAATTCGATTGTGATCATCACCCTGAGGGTTGATTGCAATGCGCTGCAGTGCCATTCAGACAAGGGGCAACTTTCCGTTGCCATACCACGCGCTGTGGCGTTATTCAAACAAGGGGCAACTTACCGTTGCCATTCAATGCGCCGCGGTGCCGTTCAAACAAGGGGCAACTTTCCGTTGCCATGCAGCTCTCTTCAAGTAAGGGGCAATTTTCCTTCGAATCTGAGGTTGTGCATCTCGAGAGTGGGTTCAATGCTCGTTGAACAGTGGCCGTTTGCAAAAACGGCTTTTGAGAATTTTTACTGAGGTTGACTAATTCTCTCGAAAATTATTCCATTTTTCTAAAACTGAACCATTTCTGGGACCTAAAACAGGAAACGGCCATTCTTCTTCATAACTAGAAGAGAAAATTAGAGAGAAGAAAGGAAATAGAATGAAAATTAACCAATTGATCCTTTTGGACTTGAGAATCGAGCACTTGGGCGATTTAGAAAGCCTTAAATGATGCGCTCAAGTCCAACTAATATCGTTAAGCTACAATTACTCTGAGATATCGTTAAGCTACATTCTCCTCTTGAGGGAGAATGTGTATTGTGTGAGTTACCATTCCGGTGAAATCTTTCCGGCTGGTTTTGTTATCCTTAGAGTGAGTTGTGTGAGTTTAGGTTGTGGTGCTGTTTTAGTGCCTTTTGTTACGGCCATATCTCAGATATTGGCTGGAAGGTTATTATTCTTTTCATGTCTAATCCGTCCAGCTTGGGTTTCAAGATGGGATGTTCAGATCATGTTGAAGTTGTTGCAACCGGTCTTCAACGAAGTCGGTGAGTGTTCTCGACTGGAGTCCAGCGTTTTGGAATGCATTTCTTGTTCCGGCATGGGATCATTTCCTGGCGCTGGTCTGTTCACCGTTGCCAGTTTGGGCTTGCCGAAGGTCTATACGCCGATGATGGGTGCCAATGCTGGTGCGGTGTGAACTGCGGAGTTTCGGCTTTGGTGTTTGATAGCTTTAAGCTTCATTAATGGCAGCCTGAGTTGCTAGACTGAGTTGGTGTTTGGTGTTTGGTTAGCCTTGCGCTATGATTGAAGCACCGGTTTATAATAGATTGCTAGACTGAGTTGCTGTATAACAGGTTGCTCGAGATTTATGCTCGGATGTACCACTGTTGTTTGTCGCTGCGGGTTTTGCTTTGCAGTGGACTGTTTGCCGGAGATGATGCCTGGTTTCTATGGTGGTTCCTGGGCTCTTGCCGGCAGTGCCATTTCTGTGTTACCCGGCGTTGGGTTGCTGTCCAGAGCCGTCGTGTCTGTGGCAAGGTTGATGTAGCTGCTGGGTTGTGGTTTACGTCCGGCGTTGCTGCTGGGTTGTTCTGGTTTACCTCCGGCTGTGTTGTTGTGCTTCCTCTCCGGCGTTTCTCGGCCCCGGTTGTAGAGAATAATAGCTATGCCAAAGGCGAGTGGAGTGCACGTTGGTTTTGGCGTGTAGGTGTTCTTTTTTGGGCAGGTAGCATGTAGGTGTTCTGTCACCTTGTTACATCTGTTGTGCTGGCCCCAGCTTTCCCGCTTGAATTTGAAGCCGGTTTCAAAATAAACAAGGGGCTGGTTTGTGGTTTTTTTATGGCTCACGTGGGGCCCAAGATGGGTAGCTTTTTCTGGCTATCATTTGCATATAATATTATATTGTTTGGAAAGTGGAGCCTGATTAAGTTTGTTTATTGTTGATATACTCAGAGTTTCGTGGTAAATTTGGTTATCACATGGAGCAGATAGGGTTACTTTTTTGGTAATTGGTTATGTGGGTTTTGACCCACGGGTTTTTTGGCCTACGGTTCTTTTTAGTGACGGTTTTGGTTAATTTTGGGTTGTCCGTGGGCCACTATATTGTGGGCAGATGGGCTCTGTTATTGGGTTCATTTTGGATATTCTCTTGTTTAGACTCTTTACAGTGAATTATGTATAGTTAATGATTTTTTGATGATTGATTGTGTGATCCTCATGTGACTCGATATGAGGTTGGTTTTGAGCCATCTCCGCCAAGAGTGATTGGGGAGTCACTGCTATGGGGAATAGTGGTTTGATAACCAACCGAGTTAGAGATTGGGAGATGAGCGGGAGGATAGCTACCGGTTTCTGGTTGCTTCTTGTCTTCATGTGACCCGTCCTAATTGATCGCAGTGCCACGCCTGACATGGAGTGTAGGGCCCACTACCGTGGGGTTTGAGGCTTGTGATCTACCAAGGTAGGGACTGGGGGATGTGATGATTGATCTCATGCTTTTGTTGGCTGTGCATTGGTTTGTTGCTAAGGGGCTACCGTCTTTTCACTTCAACTCCTTGGTCCGTGGCTTATGGTTTTCGATCGTGCTAGCTTCATGTGACTCTGCTGGGATTTCTCATGGGGTAGATTTTATCCTCCGACATGGCTTTAGTTAAGGGGCTTGGATGTCACGGCTGTGAGGAGTGGGTTGCTTATTGGATTCCATGTTTTTATCGGCAGTGGAGTTTGGGGGCTTGTGGGGTTGATTATTATCTTTGACTCGGCTTGAGGGTTGTTGTTTAGTTTGTGTGTCTGTTTTGTTTATTAGCTTTGTGGTGTTTTTTTTGTGTGTATCTTTGCCCATATATCCACCTCAAGTTTTCATCTATTATCTCTGATGGTAGGGGTTACTTGAGGACAAAGAGGATATAAGGGCAGAGTTGGGGTTTTTCAGGTTTCCTGTTTTTTCTTGTTTGTTCCCCTTATTTTAGGGGTTGCAGTGGTAGTTTATGTTGGTTATATTTCTTTTTATTTGTTGTTGAGTGTGCCTGGGGTATGCCCCTTGTAAACTTGTAAATTTTCATTGTCTTTATTTTATGACTTACTTACCAAAAAAAAAAAAATCTCTTTCTTGGAGGCTAAGCGAGATCAGTTTGAGTTAAACTTAGCCACTTAAGCTAGTGAAACTATTAGTCCTAGAACAAAAGAGAGAAGTTGGAGACGGACAGAGAGAGTTAGAGAGAAACTTTCTCCACGACATCTAGAAGAGAAAGTTAGAGAAAAGAAACGGAAATAGGATGCAAATTAAAGCGAATTCAAATTCACCCTTTTGGACTTGATAATTGAACACTTGGGTGATTTAGAAAACATCAAATGAGTTGCTTAAGTTAAACTGTTATCGTTAAGCTACAATTACTCTGTAGATTCTCTTTCTTGGAGGCCAAGCAAGATTAGTTCGAGTTAAACTCGGGCCACTTAAGCTAATGAAGCTGTTAGCTGCCTAACCTAATTAGTTCCTAGCATTAAAATTAATGCTCATTGAAGGAAATAGAATTAAAATTAAAGTGAATTGAAATTCAGCATTTTGGACTTGAGAACTGAATACTTAGGTGATTTTGAAAACATTAAATGAGGTTCTTAAGTTAAACGAATATCGTTAACCTACAATTACTGAGTAAATTCTCCTTTTTGGAGGCTAAGCAAGATTTGTTTATGTTAAACTTGGCCGCTTAAGCTAATGCAACTGTTGGTTGACTAAGGTAATTAGTTCCTAGCAGAAGAGGGAGAGGACTGGAGAAAGGACGGAGAGAGTTGGGGAGAAACTTTCTTCTTGGGAGCTAGAAGAGAAAGTTAGAGAAAAGAAAGGGAAATAGGATGAAAATTAAAGCGAGTTCCAATTCATCATTTTGGACTCGAGATATATACACTTAGGTGATTTAGAAAACATTAAGTCATTTGCTTAAGTAAAACTAATATTGTTAAACTACAATTACTCAGTAAATTCTCTTTCTTCGTGGATAAGCCTGATTAATTCGAGTTAAACATGGCCAGTTAAGTTAAAGAAACTAATAGTTGGATAAGCTAATTAGTTCCTAGAACAAAAGAGAGAAGGATGGAGAAGGACGGAGAGAGTTGGAGAGAAACATTCTTCTTCATAACTAGAAGAGAAAATTAGAGAGAAGAAAGGAAATAGAATGAAAATTAACCAATTGATCCTTTTGGACTTGAGAATCGAGCACTTGGGCGATTTAGAAAGCCTTAAATGATGCGCTCAAGTCCAACTAATATCGTTAAGCGACAATTACACTGTAAAATCTCTTTCTTGGAGGCTAAGCGAGATCAATTTGAGTTAAACTTAGCCACTTAAGCTAGTGAAACTATTAGTCCTAGAACAAAAGAGAGAAGTTGGAGACAGACAGAGAGAGTTAGAGAGAAACTTTCTCCATGAGATCTAGAAGAGAAAGTTAGAGAAAAGAAATGGAAATAGGATGCAAATTAAAGCGAATTCAAATTCACCCTTTTGGACTTGATAATTGAACACTTGGGTGATTTAGAAAACATCAAATGAGTTGCTTAAGTTAAACTGTTATCGTTAAGCTACAATTACTCTGCAGATTCTCTTTCTTGGAGGCCGAGCAAGATTAGTTCGAGTTAAACTCGGCCACTTAAGCTAATGAAGCTGTTAGCTGCCTAACCTAATTAGTTCCTAGAACAAAAGAGAGAAGGGTGTGGAACGACGGAGCCAGTTGGAGAGGAACTTTCTTCTTGAGAGCTGGAAGAGAAAGTCAGAGAAAAGAAAAGAAAATAGGTTTAAAATCAAAGCGAATTCAAATTCATGCTTTTGGACTTGAGAATTGAACACTTAGGGGATTTACAAAACATTAAATTAGTTCCTTTACTACATCGTCAAGCTACGATTACTCAGTGAATTCTATTCCTTGGAGGCTGAGCAAGATTAGTTTGAGTTAAACATGGTCACTTAAGAGAATGAAGCTATAAGTTGCCAAACCTAATTAGTTCCTCTAACAAAACAGAAAAGGGTGGAGAAGGACGGAGAGAGTTAGAGAGAAACTCTCTTCTTGAGAGCTAGAAGAGAAAGTTAGAGAAAAGAAAAGGAAACGGGATTAAAATTAAATTGAATTCTAATTCATCATTTTGGACTTGAGAATTTAACACTTAGGTGATGTAGAAAACCTTAAATCAGGTGAAGCTACAATTACTCGGTAAAATCTCTAATATCTTTCTTGTAGGTTAAGCAAGATTAGTTTGTGTTAAATTTGGCCACTTGAGCTAATAAAACGACAAATTGCCCATGCCAATTAGTTCCTAGAACAAAAGATAGAAGTTGGAGACGGACGGAGAGAGTTGGAGGCAAACTTTCTCCTTGAGATCTAGAAGAGAAAGTTAGAGAACGGAAAGGGAAACAGAATGAAATTTGAAGGGAGTTCAAACTCATCATTTTGGACATGCGAATTGAACACTTAGGTGATTTAGAAAACATTAAATGAGTTGCTTAAGTTAAACTGTTATCGTAAAGCTACAATTACTTGTCCACCAAAAAAAAAAAAAAGGCTACAATTACTCAGTTAATTTTCTTTCTGGGAGGATAAGCATGATTAGTTTTAGTCAAACTTGAACCTAATTAGTTCCTATAACAAAAGAGAGAATGGTGGAGGAGGACGGAGAGAGTTAGAGAGAAACTTTCTTTTTTGAGAGCTAGATGAGAAAGTTAGAGAAAAGAAAAGGAAATAGTATTAAAATTAAAGCGAATTGAAATTTAGCATTTTGTACTTGAGAATTGAATCCTTAGGTGATTTTGAAAACATTAAATGAGTTGCTTAAGTTAAACGAATATCGTTAAGCTACAATTACTCAGTAAATTCTCCTTTTTGGAGGCTAAGCAAGATTAGTTTGTGTTAAACTTGGCCGCTTAAGCTAATGCAACTGTTGGTTGCCTAAGGTAATTAGTTCCTAGAAGAAGAGGGAGAGGACTGGAGAAAGGACGGAGAGAGTTGGGGAGAAACTTTCTTCTGGGGAGGTAGAAGAGAAAGTTAGAGAACAGAAAGGGAAATATGATGAAAATTAAAGTGAGTTCCAATTCATCATTTTGGACTTGAGATATATACACTTAGGTGATTTAGAAAACATTAAGTCATCTGCTTATGTAAAACTAATATCGTTAAACGACAATTGCTCAGTAAATTCTCTTTCTTCGTGGATAAGCATGATTAATTTGAGTTAAACATGGCCACTTAAGCCAAAGAAACTAATAGATAAGCTAATTAGTTCCTAGAACAAAAGAGAGAAGGATGGAGAAGGACGGAGAGAGTTGGAGAAAAACATTCTTCTTCATAACTAGAAGAGAAAATTAGAGATAAGAAAGGAAATAGAATGAAAATTAACCAATTGATCCTTTTGGACTGGAGAATCGAACAGAAAGATATCGTTAAGCTACAATTACGCTGTAAAATCTCTTTCTTGGAGGCTAAGCGAGATTTTTTTTTTGGGTGAATAAGAAATACATAAAACAGAAAGATTTACAAGAATACAAGGGGCATACCCCAGGCCCTAACAACAGAACAACACGAGCCTCGGCCCAAAGCCACCGAAGCCCAAGAAAACACAATACAAAAAAACACTAAACCAAGCCTAGGAGCTACATCCGAAAGATTAAGAGAGCCAATTGAATACTAGCCAAACGATCTGTACAAAGGCTATGATGGATAGGGACTTTGTACAAAAGACAAAGGGAGCAGCCAAAAAGCATTACCACTTCAACAAAACCCCTACACAACCCGTAGGGATAGGCACTATCACAACAACAAACCTTCCTACACAACTCGTAGGGATAGGTACCTGTAACAAAATAGATATCATACAAAAATAACAACCCAAAAGGGACCGTAGGGATGAGCCAAGAGAGGCCCATCCTACCGAAGTTGCTCAAAAATCGATTACACGATACACCAAAATGCACATAAAGCCTCCTACACAACCCGTAAGAGTGGGCAAACTGCACAATAAAACTATGAACAAATAACAGGAAAGACCAGTGATTAGCCAACTGCCACCCAAACCTGTGCAGCAATCAGCCACCACTCCTCCACTGCGAGATCAGTTTGAGTTAAACTTAGCCACTTAAGCTAGTAAACTATTAGTCCTAGAACAAAAGAGAGAAGTTGGAGACGGACAGTGAGAGTTAGAGAGAAACTTTCTCCATGAGATCTAGAAGAGAAAGTTAGAGAAAAAAAACGGAAATAGGATGCAAGTTAAAGCGAATTCAAATTCACCCTTTTGGACTTGACAATTGAACCCTTGGGTGATTTAGAAAACATCAAATGAGTTGCTTAAGTTAAACTGTTATCGTTAAGCTACAATTACTCTGTAGATTCTCTTTCTTGGAGGCCAAGCAAGATTAGTTCGAGTTAAACTCGGCCACTTAAGCTAATGAAGCTGTTAGCTGCCTAACCTAATTAGCTCCTAGGTTTGGTCTAGTGTTTTAGTTTGTGTTTCTTTAGGCTTCGGGTCTGTGGGCTGAGGCTCGTGTTGTTTTCTGTTGTTAGGGCCTGGGGTATGCCCCTTGTATTTTTGTAAATCTTTCTGTTTTATATTATTTCTTATTCACCCAAAAAAAAAAAATTAGTTCCTAGAACAAAAGAGAGAAGGGTGGGGAACGACGAAGCGAGTTAGAGAGGAACTTTCTTCTAGAGAGCTGAAAGAGAAAGTTAGAGAAAACAAAAGGAAATAGGTTTAAAATCAAAGCGAATTCAAATTCATGCTTTTGGACATGACAATTGAACACTTAGGTGATTTACAAAACATTAAATTAGTTCCTTTACTACATCGTCAAGCTACGATTACTCAGTGAATTCTATTCCTTGGAGGTTGAGCAAGATTAGTTTGAGTTGCCAAACCTAATTAGTTCCTCGAACAAAACAGAGAAGGGTGGAGAAGGACGAAGAGAGTTAGAGAGAAACTCTCTTCTTGAGAGCTAGAAGAGAAAGTTAGAGAAAAGAAAAGGAAACGGGATTAAAATTAAATTGAATTCTAATTCATCATTTTGGACTTGGGAATTTAACACTTAGGTGATTTAGAAAACCTTAAATCAGGTGCTTAAGTCAAACTAATATCGTGAAGCTACAATTACTCGGTAAAATCTCTAATCTCTTTCTTGTAGGTTAAGTAAGATTAGTTTGTGTTAAATTTGGCCACTTAAGCTAATAAAACGCCAAGTTGCCTAAGCCAATTAGTTCCTACAACAAAAGATAGAAGTTGGAGACGGACGGAGAGAGTTGGAGACAAACTTTCTCCTTGAGATCTAGAAGAGAAAGTTAGAGAACGGAAAGGGAAATAGAATGAAATTTGAAGGGAGTTCAAACTCATTATTTTGGACTTGCGAATTGAACACTTAGGTGATTTAGAAAACATTAAATGAGTTGATTAAGTTAAACTGTTATCGTCAAGCTACAATTAGTTGTCCACCAAAAAAAAAAAGGCTACAATTACTCAGTTAATTTTCTTTCTGGGAGGATAAGCATGATTAGTTTTAGTTAAACTTGGCCACTTAAGCTAATGAAGCTATTAGTGGCCTAACCTAATTAGTTCCTATAACAAAAGAGAGAATGGTGGAGGAGGACGAAGAGAGTTAGAGAGAAACTTTCTTTTTTGAGAGCTAGAAGAGAAAGTTAGAGAAAAGAAAAAAGGAAATAGTATTAAAATTAAAGCGAATTGAAAGTCAGCATTTTGGACTTAAGAATTGAATACTTAGGTGATTTTGAAAACATTAAATGAGTTGCTCAAGTTAAACGAATATCGTTAGGCTACAATTACTCAGTAAATTCTCCTTTTTGGAGGCTAAGCAAGATTAGTTTGTGTTAAACTTGGCCGCTTAAGCTAATGCAACTGTTGGTTGCCTAAGGTAATTAGTTCCTAGAAGAAGAGGGAGAGGACTGGAGAAAGGACGGAGAGAGTTGGGGAGAAACTTTCTTCTTGGGAGCTAGGGGAGAAACTTTCTTCTTGGGAGCTAGAAGAGAAAGTTAGGGAAAAGAAAGGGAAATAGGATGAAAATTAAAGTGAGTTCCAATTCATCATTTTGGACTAGAGATATATACACTTACGTGATTTAGAAAACATTAAGTCATCTGCTTAAGTAAAACTAATATCGTTAAACTACAATTACTCAGAAAATTCTCTTTCTTCGTGGATAAGCATGATTAATTTGAGTTAAACATGGCCACTTAAGCTAAAGAAACCAATAGCTGGATATGCTAATTAGTTCCTAGAACAAAGGAGAGAAGGATGGAGAAGGACGGAGAGAGTGGGAGAGAAACATTCTTCTTCATAACTAGAAGAGAAAATTAGAGAGAAGAAAGGAAATAGAATGAAAATTAACCAATTGATCCTTTTGGACTTGAGAATCGAACACTTGGGCGATTTAGAAAGCCTTAAATGATGCGTTCAAGTCCAACTAATATCGTTAAGCTACAATTACTCTGTAAAATCTCTTTCTTGGAGGCTAAGCGAGATCAGTTTGAGTTAAACTTAGCCACTTAAGCTAGTGAAACTATTAGTCCTAGAACAAAAGAGAGAAGTTGGAGACGGACAGAGAGAGTTAGAGAGAAACTTTCTCCATGAGATCTAGAAGAGAAAGTTAGAGAAAAGAAATGGAAATAGGATGCAAATTAAAGCGAATTCAAATTCACCCTTTTGGACTTGATAATTGAACACTTGGGTGATTTAGAAAACATCAAATGAGTTGCTTAAGTTAAACTGTTATCGTTATGCTACAATTACTCTGTAGATTCTCTTTCTTGGAGGCCAAGCAAGATTAGTTCGAGTTAAACTCGGCCACTTAAGCTAATGAAACTGTTAGCTGCCTAACCTAATTAGTTCCTAGAACAAAAGAGAGAAGGGTGGGGAACGACGGAGCCAGTTGGAGAGGAACTTTCTTCTTGAGAGCTGGAAGAGAAAGTCAGAGAAAAGAAAAGAAAATAGGTTTAAAATCAAAGCGAATTCAAATTCATGCTTTTGGACTTGAGAATTGAACACTTAGGTGATTTACAAAACATTAAATTAGTTCCTTTACTACATCGTCAAGCTACGATTACTCAGTGAATTCTATTCCTTGGAGGCTGAGCAAGATAGTTTGAGTTAAACATGGTCACTTAAGAGAATGAAGCTATAAGTTGCCAAACCTAATTAGTTCCTCGAACAAAACAGAAAAGGGTGGAGAAGGACGGAGAGAGTTAGAGAGAAACTCTCTTCTTGAGAGCTAGAAGAGAAAGTTAGAGAAAAGAAAAGGAAACGGGATTAAAATTAAATTGAATTCTAATTCATCATTTTGGACTTGAGAATTTAACACTTAGGTGATGTAGAAAACCTTAAATCAGGTGAAGCTACAATTACTCGGTAAAATCTCTAATCTCTTTCTTGTAGGTTAAGTAAGATTAGTTTGTGTTAAATTTGGCCACTTAAGCTAATAAAACGACAAGTTGCCCAAGCCAATTAGTTCCTAGAACAAAAGATAGAAGTTGGAGACGGACGGAGAGAGTTGGAGACAAACTTTCTCCTTGAGATCTAGAAGAGAAAGTTAGAGAATGGAAAGGGAAACAGAATGAAATTTGAAGGGAGTTCAAACTCATCATTTTGGACTTGCGAATTGAACACTTAGGTGATTTAGAAAACATTAAATGAGTTGCTTAAGTTAAAATTTTATCGTAAAGCTACAATTACTTGTCCACCAAAAAAAAAAAAAGGCTACAATTACTCAGTTAATTTTTTTCTCGGAGGATAAGCATGGTTAGTTTTAGTTAGAAGAGAAAGTTAAACGAATATCGTTAGGCTACAATTACTCAATAAATTCTCCTTTTTGGAGCCTAAGCAAGATTAGTTTGTGTTAAACTTGACAGCTTAAGCTAATGCAACTGTTGGTTGCCTAAGGTAATTAGTTCCTAGAAGAAGAGGGAGAGGACTGGAGAAAGGACGGAGAGAGTTGGGAGAAACTTTCTTCTTGGGAGCTAGAAGAGAAAGTTAGAGAAAAGTAAGGGAAATAGGATGAAAATTAAAGTGAGTTCCAATTCATCATTTTGGACTTGAGATATATACACTTAGGTGATTTAAAAAATATTAAGTCATTTGCTTAAGTAAAACTAATATCGTTAAACTGCAATTACTCAGTAAATTCTCTTTCTTCGTGGATAAGCATGATTAATTTGAGTTAAACATGGCCACTTAAGCTAAAGAAACTAATAGCTGGATAAGCTAATTAGTTCCTTGTACAAAAGAGAGAAGGATGGGGAAGGACCGTGAGAGTTGGAGAGAAACATTCTTCTTCATAACTAGAAGAGAACATTAGAGAGAAGAAAGGAAATAGAATGAAAATTAACCAATTGATCCTTTTGGACTTGAGAATCGAACACTTGGGCGATTTAGAAATCCTTAAATGATGTGCTCAGGTCCAACTAATATCGTTAAGGTACAATTACTCTGTAAAATCTTTCTTGGAGGCTAAGGGAGATCAGTTTGAGTTAAACTTAGCCACTTAAGCTAGTGAAACTATTAGTCCTAGAACAAAAGAGAGAAGTTGGAGACGGATAGAGAGAGTTAGAGAGAAACTTTCTCCATGAGATCTAGAAGAAAAAGTTAGAGAAAAGAAACAGAAATAGGATGCAAATTAAAGCGAATTCAAATTCACCCTTTTGGACTTGATAATTGAACACTTGATAATTCAAACACATTTGGTTTCTATTTTCCGGGGGGGAACAATCTATGTGGTGCCAATGGGTAAAATCGTACTTACTCAAGGGTAGAAGTTTCTGGCATGGCAAAACTCCTAGTGACCCTTCTTGGGTTTGGAGGAAGCTTTTGTCTCTTAGGAATATTGTCTCCCCTCTTATTCTCCACAAGATAGGTAAGGGTGACTCCACATTCCTTTGGTATGATAATTGGCATCCTCTTGGGCCCCTCTGGGAAAGATATGGGGATAGAATTCAGTATGATTCTGGCTTTAATAGTGAGACCAAAGTTAGTCAAATTGTTCGTGGTAACTCTTGGCATTGGCCTTTCCCTAATTCATGGGAAATTCAAGAGTGGATCTCGTCTACTCCTGAGAGTTGTAGACCTGATTCCTCTAGAAATGACCTTATTAGTTGGACCCTCACTTCTGATGGGGAATTCACCATCAAGTCTACTTGGCACCACTGGAGAAGTAAGTTTGCCAAAGTAGCTTGGCATGATTTTGTCTGGGGTTCCCATAAAATACCTAAGGTTAGCTTTATTGTCTGGCTTGCTATTCAGGAGAGGCTTAATACTGGTGATAGAGTGTCTGCTTTTGGTGTGATCACAACCTGCTCCTTTTGCCAGGATCCCAATGAAAGTCACTCTCACCTCTTTTTTGATTGCCTATTCTCTTCTAATGTTTGGCATGCTATTCAAGGTAAATGCAATGTTAACTGGCCAGATCTTCATTGGCCTGGGATCATTACTCATGCTACAAGAGAAACTAAGGGTAAATCTCTCAGAGCTAATGTCCTTAAGTTGGCTTTGATGTGCACTGTTTACAATCTTTGGCTTGAGAGGAATAACAGGAAGTTCAGTAATGTCTCTAAACCTGTACAGGTTGTTATCAAATCTATTATTCACATGGTTAGGGGGAGATTACTTTCTGTTAATACCTTTCCCAGATCTCCAGGGGATAACTGGTTTCTATCTCATTGGAATTTGCCTGAAAATGTTTTGAAGCCCCTTTCCTCTGTCAGGAATGGGAGGGCTGCTGAGTGATGTGAGTTTCTCTACATGAGGGTTGAGTGAAGGAGAGCAAAATTTGTTTCCTAATTGTTTGCTCATCTTTGCAGTTGCTGTGCTTATGGATTTCTCTTGAGAGTTGAGTGCTGTGAGAAACAAACACTTTCTGTAGCTTATTGTGGGTTGAGTGAATTCAGTCCTCAAATTGTTTTGTACTAATGTTTACATATATAGTAAATTTTTATATGCAGGCTAAGGATGCTGTTATTGAGTGGTGTGAGTTCTTATACTGTGGGTTGAGTGTTGTGAGGTCCTATATTGTGAGCTCTATTATTATGTTCCTGAAGCATGGTTTTCTTCCTTCATTTGGATGTAATGTCTTCAAGTTACACAATGCAGGGTTTACTACAGAGTGTAAGCAAGGCATGGGTGGCATGGGAGGTCAGCTGCGTCTCCATGGGCATTGCTGGTTTGCTGGTACAAATGTCTCGGGTTTAAGAGTTTCCTGGTGTGTGGTTATGACTGCTTGTAGCGCCTCTGGTGGGAAGATTGTCTTTCTTTTTAACTTCTTACGGTTGGACATTATAGATGGTTTGCTGTGTTTAATTCCTTTTGGCCTATCCGTGCGGGATGTGCACGACATTTCTGTTTTGTTGTTTTTTGGGTTTCGTACTGTGGATTATGGTACGCCTGTGAGCAGTGCTTGGTCTTCTTTCGACATGCTCCTCTTTTGCATAGGAGCAATATCTGTGGATAGCATCCTAGGTTCTCTGCTAAATGGGACAGCCACGGGATGGACTTCAGTTTTTTTGTTAACTATGGCTGCTGGAAATGCCCAGGATGTGATGAACCTTTTGCTTTTTATTTATTTTATTATTTGGTTGTCAAAGCCTGATGAATGCATGTTGTATTTTTTGGTCTTATGCTTTAACTGCGGGATGTGCATGTTTAAGCTGGTCTGTATGGTCCCGAACCTTTCTGATTGTGTTCATCTTTCCCATATGTTTATTATGGGACACATGAACATTTTTGTATGTTCGGGTCTGTGTCGGTGTGTGTGGACTGTTCATTAGGCTTTGTTTGTTTTTTGGTATTTTGACTCGTTTTCAGTTTCTTAGCTTGTTGATCTAGGCTGTTTTTGTTCCTTTGTTTTTTTGTTTCTTTGGTTAGGGCCTGGGGCATGCCCCTTGTATATGTGTAATTTTCTGTGTTTTTAATTTATGACTTATTCACCCAAAAAAAAAAATTGAACACTTGGTTGATTTAGAAAACATCAAATGAGTTGCTTAAGTTAAACTGTTATCGTTAAGCTACAATTACTCTGTAGATTCTCTTTCTTGGAGGCCAAGCAAGATTAGTTCGAGTTAAACTCGGCCACTTAAGATAATGAAGCTGTTAGCTGCCTAACTTAATTAGTTCCTAGAACAAAAGAGAGAAGCTACAATTACTCCGCAAAATCTCTTTCTTGGAGGCTAAGCGAGATCAGTTTGAGTTAAACTTAGCCACTTAAGCTAGTGAAACTATTAGTCCTTTCTATCATATGTTGAACAGGTTAAGCAGAAACCTGTATGGTGGGATTGTTACTGGCAGTTTCTTTCGGATTGTTATTGGGATTGTTATTGGGCTATGGCTGCAAGTTGCCTGCTGTTGGTGAATGCTCTTGGGTGTTGGCAGCAATCTGTGCCTGGTTACCACTTTACTGATGCCTGGTGGTGTGGAGGTGGCTGCAACCAGCGCCCCTCTTTGATGTTGTACGCTGTGTGGACATGCTCTTCGGCGATGGCAGCAAGTTGCGCCTTGCCTAGGCATTTCAGTGGGTTCATAAGCTGCTTTCAATTCTGGTTGTATATATACCCGAATGGTGTGTTTGTAATTTTTGTATATCATAATTCTGTCCCCTTTTTGGGCTATTTTTGTTTATTAGTTATGGCCATGTTTGAGACTAAGAACTGGGCTGGTTTTTTGGTTTTTCACGTTGGACTTTGTATTATTCCAGTTCGGTGCAATTGTTGGGCTGGTGTAGTATTTGTGCAAGACCCCTATCTGATGTGGGGACATGGTTCTTGAACAAATATTATGTTCTGCTAAGTTATCATGGTTGCGCGTGTTCCCGGTTTAGTGTGATGGTAGGCTTTTTGTTTGGTGGTAGGAGTCTCTTTTAGTCTTTTCAGATTGGGCATTGTTGTTGTAATTTGTGGTAGGGCCTGGGGGATGATGCCCCTTGTATTCGTGTAAATTTCCTGTTTTATTTATTTCTTATTCACCCAAAAAAAAAAAAAACTATTAGTCCTAGAACAAAAGAGAGAAGTTGGAGACGGACAGAGAGAAACTTTCTCCATGAGATCTGGAAGAGAAAGTTAGAGAAAAGAAACGGAAATAGGATGCAAATTAAAGCGAATTCAAATTTTTTTTTGGGTAAGTAAGCGAATTCGAATTCAAATTCACCCTTTTGGACTTGATAATTGAGCACTTGGGTGATTTAGAAAACATCAAATGAGTTCCTTAAGTTAAACTGTTATCGTTAAGCTACAATTACTCTGTAGATTCTCTTTCTTAGAGGCCAAGCAAGATTAGTTCGAGTTAAACTCGGCCACTTAAGCTAATGAAGCTGTTAGCTGCCTAACCTTATTTTTTTTTTGGGTGAATAAGACATAAATTAAAGACAAAGGATATGCAAGATTACAAGGGGAATACCCCAGGCCCTACAGCAACTATACAGCAACGGCAACCAAGAAACCAAGGAGATAAAGCAAAAAAAGAACCAAAAAGCACACTGTTCAGCAACCATATCAAGAGGGATAGGGAAAATGAACACTGCGAAAGAACAGCCCAAAAACCGAGATCTAACAGCCCCAAAGCAGCACAAAGCATCTGCCCCAAATCCGAAAACAAGATTGGAGAACAAAACAGAACCTGTGCATTACATATCTAGTAGCAAGACACAAAGCCAGCACCAAACAGTAAAGCAAAAGTAGAGACAAAACAGGTCAACATTTTTTTTTTGGGTGAATAAGAGATAAAATAAAACAAGAAAATTTACACAGCTACAAGGGGCATACCCCAGGACCTAACACAGCTATACAGAGGACAGAACAAAAGCCAACAACCTGTTCACCATTCCTATAATCTAGCAATAGGAAGAGTGAACAAGAAATATAAACAGTTATAACAATTATAACAACCTAGGCGAAGAGAGCAAACTGAAGCATAGATCCAGGAGGCTATGATCTTGAAGAGAACCTCCTGCTACTGTAGCACCAAGCAAAAGAATCTGGAAACTGTATCCACAAAAGGCACGAGCCAAAACAAAAACAACATTCCCTACACATCCCGTAGGGCTAGGAATGAGAAACAAAAACAAAACTAAACTGTTAAAATGTGTGCAAGCCGAAACATGGTTACTAGGACAGCTATTAGGAATACAAAGAAGTACAAAAATACTCCTACACAGCCCGTAGGAATAAGCTAAGCACACTACTAAATTATGCAAAAAAAGCAATGAAGAACAACTGATTTTCTCCCTCCTGTAGCACAGCAAGGCGCTAGCAGCAGCCATCACCATGGTACAGACACACCCTTCATACTGCCACCCGAATCTGTGTAGCATGTATCCAGCACCCTTCCACGCCAAAAAACAAGGATGCCAGCAGCACTTCCCTGCAACTGCACTGTACGCAGCACCACACCTCCTCACCAACAAGTGAACCTGTCGTAAATCATAAAGGAGAAGAAATAACAGACACACAATATAGGAGCTCTCCTCACTCGACCCACAACACAGAATGTCTCTCCACTCCATATATGATCTCACAACACTAGGCCCACAACTCACATGATACCTCGAAAGGATCAGAAGGGCATTATACTTGAAAGCTCCAAGAACCTGCACAAACCATATATAAGATATAATAAAAGTTAGCATAAAGTATGTGTATTGTCTCTCATCACTCAACCCACAATGTCTGGAAATATATAGGTAGCTCACAGCACTCAACCCTCCATACGGACCCATCAATGTAGGAGAAGATTTAGGATTCATGATAACCTGCAAAGGAGCACCCAGTTAGTAAACCCCACAGTAGTTGCTCACCATCACTCAACCCTCAATGTATGTAACCTCACATCACTCATTCTCCGGCCAGCTGCAATAGTATGGTGCTGCTGCAAGAGTTTGAGAGGAAGACTCCATTCCTCCAAAAGCCAATTATCACCTGCAGAAATTTTAACATTTTCCAAAGAAAGAAGCCTACCCCTAACCATTTGGATAATAGAGTTAGTAACAACCTCTTCAGGCTTTTGGACCTTATTGAAGATCCTACTATTCCTCTCTATCCAGATGTGGTAGACAGTGCACAGAAATGATAGCTTAAGAATCACCATTTTCAAGGAGGTGCCACTGATAGATCTAACAGCAAAATCAACAGTTTCCAACCAAGGCAAAGAAGGCCAGTTAGATTTACTCTTGGCAAGGATACCACCCCAAATCCTAGAAGAAAATATGCATCTAAAGAAAAGATGAGAATGTGTCTCCTCAGGATCTTGACAGAAAGGGCAGCAAGGATTAGTAACAAGACCACAGGTTTTGAGTCTATCACCAGTATTAAGTCTCTCATTGATGGCTAACCAAACAATAAAACTAACCCTAGGGATTGAAGGGGGGCCCCAGATAAGTTTGGACCAAGTGACTTTGGGGCCCTTATCCCTCCAACAATCCCAAGCTGACTGGATAGAGAAGTCACCATCAGCAGCCAAATTCCAAAGCGGAGTATCAGAAGAACCAAGGGAAGGAAGGAAGGATAAAGGGGTAGAAGAGATCCACTCCTTTATCTCCCAAGAATTAGAGATAGGCCACTTCCAAGAACCATTAGAGACTATAGAGCTAACCTTGGTGCTGTCAGGAAGATTAGTGTCATAAAGAATTCTAGGGCCAAACCTATGCCACAACGAACCAAGCGGATGCCAATTGTCATACCACAGGAACACATTTTCCCCATTACCAATTTTAAACTTGATGTGAGGATAGATTAAATGCCTAAGAGACAGGATTTTCCTCCAAACCCATGAGGGATCACTAGGAGTTCTAACAGCCCAAAAGCTCCTCCCTTTAAGCAAGTAAGCCTTGACCCATTGGCACCACATGGAGCAATCACCCCCAGAAAACAAGTACCAAACATGTTTGGCTATAGCAGCCTTGTTCCAGGTAGCTAAGTCTTTGAAACCAAGGCCACCCTCATTTTTTTTCCTGCAGATATATCTCCAAGCAATCTTAGCACTATGTTTCTTCAACTCAACCCCAGACCAAAGAAAAGATCTAAGGAGGCTCTCAATGTCACCAATGATTTTCTTAGGGAGGATAAAAAGAGAGGACCAGTACACTTGCATAGAAAATAGAATAGACTGGATGAGTTGAGCTCTACCAGCATAAGAAAGCAGTTTATTGGTCCAACTTTTAATCCTCTTAGTAATTCTCTCAACCAGAGTATGACAATCAGATGCTTTTAAGCTTGGTAGTGATAAGAGGCACACCAAGGTATTTCACTGGGAGGGAGCCCTCAGTAAAATTGGCTATCCGAAGAATATTCTCTTTAAGCTCACTACTACACCCCGAGAAAAAAATGTTACTCTTACTAGAATTAGGGGTAAGACCAGACAGATTCCTAAATTCATCCAATCCCTGCATGATAAGAGAGACAGTACCAGGGTCTCCTTTACTGAAAATCATCAAATCATCAGCAAAGCAAAGGTTGACAATTTTAGTTTTCTCACACCTCCAGTGGAATTTGAACAAAGGGCTCCTAGATTTCTCAGCAAGAATTCTGGCAAGAATTTCCATGGCCAACACAAAGAGATACGGGGACATAGGATCCCCTTGTCTTAAACCCCTCGCCCCTTTAAAATACCCCTGAAGGCTCCCATTAATACAAATCGAGAAAGAAGGACTCGTAATGCAAGCCTTTATCCAGGTAATCATACAAGGAGGGAAAGCCATAGCTTTGAGGATATCAATGATAAAGTCCCATCTCACAGTATCATAAGCTTTCATGATATCAACTTTCATGGCACACTTAGGGGAGTGGGAACTCCTATGGTAACCTCTCATAATCTCTTGGGACAAGAAAATGTTGTCCGAGATCCTTCTACCTTGAACAAACGCAGACTGCACAGGATCAATCAAATCAGGGAGGGCCAATTTAATTCTATTAGCTATGATCTTGGCAATGCACTTGTAGATGGTATTACAACAAGAGATGGGTCTATAGTCACCAACATGAGTAGGATTAGGAACCTTAGGAATAAGAGCTATAATGGTACTGTTAACCTCAGAAAGAAGTTTACCAGAGTCAAAGAAAGACTTAATAGCTAGAATGACATCCTTACCAACTATATCCCAAGAGCTCTTAAAAAAACCAGCGGAATACCCATCCGGGCCAGGGGCTTTATTGGACTTTAAAGACCAAAAAACCTCTTTGATTTCATTTTCAGACACAGGCTTGGACATTGAAACAGATTGAGAGAGAGAGACTTTCTTATCCACCAAAGATTGAATCCTCTCAAGGCCCTGGTACTGATCCACAGAAGGGGTACCAAACAAGTTGGTATAAAAATTAATAAATGAGGTGTGAACATCAGTACTATGAGTAGACCTAGAACCATCACTCATGACAACACTCAAAATCTTCCCTCTATTGATATTACTTTTCACAGACCTAAAGAAGAATTTGCTATTTCTATCCCCAAGACCAAGCCACTGCACTCTGGATTTTTGAAGAGCAAGGCTCTCTTCAACTTTGCTAAGCTCAATATACTTATTCAGATCCTCTCTCTCTTGGGCTTGCAAAACACTATTCAAAGGGTCTTTGTCAAGTTTATATTGAATAAGATCCAGATTAGTTTTTGCAATTTGAACACGAGTAGATATGTCACTAAAGTCTTTCTTATTCAGAAGCTTGAGACTAGCTTTAAGCTTTCTGAGTTTTTGACAGACCCTGAACATAGGAACCCCTTGAATGTACTGCCCCCAGGTGTTAGAAACAGTACCCAGAAAATCTGGATGTTGAGACCAGAAATCAAAGTATTTGAAAGGTTTTTTGAAAGAGCACTTGGTGGCACTGATATTGACCACTGCAGGGGAGTGGTCAGAGATACCAGAGGGGAGAAACTGGGCAGTAGCCTCAGGAAATTTGTCCAACCAAGCCTCATTAACCAGAACTCTATCAATTTTGGTAGCTATATAGGTCCCCTCCCTCCTATTGTTAGCCCAGGTAAATTGGCAACCACCGTAAGACAAATCAGCCAGCTCAGAAGCATTAACATAAGAGTTAAATTCCTCATTATCATTAGTCCAATTTGAACTCCCCCCAATTTTTTCCTGCTGGTATCTAATAGCATTAAAATCACCCAGAAAAACACAAGGAACTTTGGATTTAACACGGGAGATATCAAGCATAGATTCAAAAAAAACCTTTCTCAATGTGTGCTTATTTTCAGCATAAACAAAAGTTGCATAAAAGATTTCATTGGAAGCCAATTCAATAATTTTACACAAAATATGCTGATTAGACATAGAAATCATTTGAACATCACAAAAAACATTGTTCCAGCACACCCAGACTCTACCAGTTTCAGTTGGTTGTGAGTTAGAGAGCATAGACCATTGATCAAAACATTTAACGCAGATACTACTCTCTTTAGACTGTTTTATTTTGGTTTCCAAAACCCCCATGACATGAATATTCTCTTTAAGCACAAACTTTTTAACTTCTTTATGTTTAGAGGGATCATTCAAACCTCTAACATTCCATGAAGCAATTTTTACATTCATAGGGACACAAAAAGGAGGTAAAGACAAAACCCACAAAAAAAGACAAACCCACAACCAACTGAAACTTTGATTACCTCTTTTTCTTCCTCTGGCTGCTGCTGCCTTTGCCAGAGGGTCTGTTCTTCACCTGCTGGGATGGGGTAGCAGAACTATGGATCGCCTTTTCAGCCTTAACTTCTTTAATCGCAGTGTCCAACATTTCAGCAGCATTGGGGACCACCAGCTTTGCAATCTCGAACACCTTCTTTTGGAACCTATCCACATCACTGCTTTCAGAGCTTTGCTCCTCCCCGGATAAGCTCTTGGTCACAGAAGTCTCCTGAGTGTCAAAGGATTGATCAGATGAGTCCACCTCAGTGGGAGCAGTTTCAGGAGCTGGAGCTGGAGCTGGAACTGGATCTGCTGTAGAAGCTGGAGCTGGGAGTTCCACCACTTCTGGGATAGTTTCCAGCACAGGATCACCCACCTTTCTCTTCCCCTTAGCTGCGACAGTGGTCCAACCCTCGTCTAGAGCACTTACATTTTCCTCAGATGTCTTCTGCATAGAAATCAACTTAGCCACCTGTTGAGACACACACTTTTGAGTACTATGTCCAAATATTTGGCAATGTTGACACCTTGACGGCAGCCCCTGATATTCAACTCGGATTAGAACAGCTTCATCATCATGTCTAATTTGAAAATAAGTGGGCAGTTTTGAGGTAGCCTCAATTTCCACACAGATTCTAGCAAAAGCCACCCTACTACCCCGAGCCGTAAGCTGGTCCATAAAGAGGGGATGTCCAATTGCACTTGCAACCCTACTTAATCCATCAGGATCCCAATATTCCAAGGGGATGTTAAAGAACTTCACCCATACTGGAATTTTTGTGGATTTATCTTTAGATAGCTTCATCATCCTTTTCCATTGTTTTAGAATAAGAAGATAACCTCCTATGTACCATGGACCTCCTTCAAGAACTTCTCTGCAACTATCAGGGGTGTCAAATATAAAGAACATAAACCCATCCCCATTAGTAAGAACCTCCTTGAGCCCCTGAGTTTTCCACATCCCAAAAGCACTGTTACGCAAATAATTGTATCCCACTCCCTTATCCACAAAATAGCCCACTAGGCAGGAGTCCCATTTCTCTAGCGGATCAGTCCTTGGGGGCATATTTACCACAACACTATCCTCAAAAGAAGAAGGAGGGATATACCTGAGTTTGATGTTTGACCGGGTTGATGCAGCAGTGATGTTTGCCCACGAGCGATGTTCTTGGCCCTCAGACTCGTTAGATCTCCTACCACCTGCATCCCCTCGACCTCCTCTTCCCCCACGATAACTTCCACCCCCCCTGACGCCTCCTCGTTGGAAGGATGGAGCATCCCTAATCGGAATCTGTATATCAGAGTCAGAAGCCCTAACTGGAACTGAGGCTTCAACGATATTCTTGTGTTCCCCTCTATTACGCGCTAAAACTACACTATCTGGTAGATTTAGGAAGCTATTGTACTCTTCCTCCACCATATCAGACCAACTCGTACTGATAGCATTCTCAGTTGGTGTCGATGGCTCGTCAATCGTAGCTGGAAACATCGGACCTTTGAGTTTCTCCGATGTTGACTCAGATCTCTTGCCCAGAACGTTGCTTGAATCTCTTGGAGGATCTGAATCAAAACCCTCTGTTACCGAAACAACCTCGATTCCCAAACACTCTGCCTCATAATCGGCAACCTGCGATTGAAACTCCACACCAGAAGGATCCACGATCTGAATATCCACACCTCGGTTACCCTCCATGATGGAAGGATTAGCCATAGAGAGACTCTCGCTATTAGGGTTTGTAGCATCTGCTTCAGAAGCCATCGATCTTCCAGACAGAATCGAAAAACTATTTTTGGTGAACCCTAAGTCACCACCTGATGACTTTACTTTCTCGACCGTAGCATTTACTCCCTCAATACACTCAGTAATGGTAGCATTAACTCCAGACATCGGCAATCAATGAGATATTGAACCCTAGAAAACAAAGTTTTCTAGAGAGATGTCAGAGCTTCTCTCACTAACCCATTTCTTAAAAACAGGTCAACATGGACCACTTAATTCCTAGCACATCCCGCTAGGATAGGTAAAGTAACTAAAATCGTTAAAAAAACAAATAAGGAAAACAGCTTATATCCCTGAAGAAAACATCCAGTGGCGCATTCAGCAGCCAGCTTCGAGCCAAATATCCCAAGAACCAAACCAAGAAATAGACCTCCACTAGACAATATAGAAAGACATGCCAACATGGAGTGAAAAAATCCATTAGTAATCACGGACGGATTCCATTAATACTAGTACCACCATATATATCTCACATCACTAAACCCACAATAATCTCACATCACTCTGTAGCATTTGGAATTTTGCACACAATATATAGGCTCTCATCACTCAACCCACACAGCATTGCAGCACACCATTACACACCATAACATGCACATAAAGCTTACAATATATATAAAAATTAGATAAAACATTTGTGAGTAGCTATATCACTCAACCCACAATTCTGTCAGTTGTCATTATTTGGACTCACAACACTCAACCCTCATTGAATTCCAAGCACTTCTCATTATTACACAAGAAGAAAACCGTTAGGAAAAAAATCACTCAGTTTGCTTACATACACTCGACCCTCATATAGTAAACTCACATCACTCAACAGCCCTCCCATTTCCGAGAGCATGGGGCTTCAAAACAGTAGCAGGCAAATTCCAATGGTCAATGTACCAGTTGTCACCTGCATTTCTAGGAACATTTGTGATAGACAACAATCTACTCCTAATCAGTTGGACAATCATTTTAACAACCACTTCTTCTGGCTTGAATTCTTTATTGAAAATTCTGTTATTCCTTTCAAGCCAGATAATATAAACAGAACACAACAATAACAGTTTGATGATAATGGATCTTAATGACCTTCTCTTAGTCTCTCTAGTAGCAAAGGGAATAATGCCAGGCCACTGCACATTACATTTAGCTTTGATTTCAATCCAGATTTTAGCAGAGAAGACACAATCAAAAAAGAGGTGAGAATGAGTTTCAGTAATATGTTGGCAAAAGGGGCAAATTGGTGTAGGAGAGATGCCAAATAGCTGAAGCCTGTCACCAGTGTTAAGTCTCTCCTGGACAGCCATCCAAACAACAAAACTAGCCCTAGGGATATGGTGAGCCCCCCAGATGAATTTATGCCAAACAACTTTATCAAGCTTAAGCCTCCAATGATTCCAAACATCATTAATAGTGAATTTCCCATCAGAAAGAGACCAAGTAGGTTGATCATCCAGTAGAGGGTTAGGTCTACAGCTAGTGGGGGTGGAGGAAATCAGCTCCCTTATTTCCCAAGAGTTGGGGACAAGCCACTTCCAAGAAACCCCATCCACAATCTGATTGACCTTAGTCTCACTATTAAGATTAGAGTCATATAAGATTCTGTCCCCAAATTTTTTCCATAAAGGACCAAGAGGATGCCAATTATCATACCATAAAAAGGTAGAGTCACCCCTACCTATTTTGTGGATAATAAGAGGTGATATTTTATCCCTAAGAGCTAGAATCTTTCTCCAAACCCAAGATGAGTTGTGGGGTACCTTTACTTTCCAAAAACTTCTGCCTTTAAGTAAATACGATTTAACCCACTGGCACCACATAGACATCTCCCCTCCAGAGAAGAGGAACCAAATATGCTTGGTTATAGCAGCCATGTTCCAAACCTCTAAAGATTTAAAACCAAGACCACCTTCATTTTTAGGCACACAAATCTTATCCCAAGCAATTTTGGCACTATGTTTCTTAAGATCCGTGCCCGACCAGAAAAAGGCTCTAAGGATACCCTCAATCTCTCTAATAACCCTCTTGGGGAGGATGAAGAGAGAGGACCAGTAAACCTGCATAGAAAAGAGAATGGTCTAAATGAGTTGAGCTCTACCAGCATAAGAAAGAGCTTTATTGGTCCAGCTCTTAATACGATTTGTGATCCTATCAATGAGAATTTGACAATCCGAAGCCCTAAGCTTAGTTGTAATCAGGGGGACACCAAGGTATTTGACAGGAAGAGTACCCTCAGTGAAATTAGCAATTTTGAGGATATCCTCTCTCAAATCCCCATTACAACCCGAGAAGTAAATATTGCTTTTGCTGAAGCTAGGGGTGAGGCTTGAAAGAGAAGAGAACTCCTCCAGACCTTGACCTAACCTTATTAGTTCCTAGAACAAAAGAGAGAAGGGTGGGGAACGACGGAGCGAGTTGGGGAGGAACTTTCTTCTTGAGAACTGGAAGAGAAAGTTAGAGAAAAGAAACGAAAATAGGCTTAAAATCAAAGCGAAGTCAAATTCATGCTTTTGGACTTGAGAATTGAACACTTAGGTGATTTACAAAACATTAAATTAGTTCCTTTACTACATCGTCAAGCTACGATTACTCAGTGAATTCTATTCCTTGGAGGCTGAGCAAGATTAGTTTGTGTTAAACATGGTCACTTAAGAGAACGAAGCTATAAGTTGCCAAACCTAATTAGTTCCTCGAACAAAACAGAGAAGGGTGGAGAAGGACGGAGAGAGTTAGAGAGAAACTCTCTTCTTGAGAGCTAGAAGAGAAAGTTAGAGAAAAGAAAAGGAAACGGGATTAAAATTAAATTGAATTCTAATTCATCATTTTGGACTTGAGAATTTAACACTTAGGTGATGTATAAAACCTTAAATCAAGTGAAGCTACAATTACTCGGTAAAATCTCTAATCTTTTTCTTTATTTTAAGCAAGATTAGTTTTTGTTAAATTTGGCCACTTAAGCTAATAAAACGACAAGTTGCCCAAGCCAATTAGTTCCTAGAACAAAAGAGAGAAGTTGGAGACGGACGGAGAAAGTTGGAGACAAACTTTCTCCTCAAGATCTAGAAGAGAAAGTTAGAGAACGGAAAGGGAAATAAAATGGAATTTGAAGGGAGTTCAAGCTCATCATTTTGGACTTGCGAATTGAACACTTAGGTGATTTAGAAAACATTAAATGAGTTGCTTAAGTTAAACTGTTATCGTCAAGCTACAATTACTTGTCCACCAAAAAAAAAAAAGGCTATAATTACTCAGTTAATTTTCTTTCTGGGAGGATAAGCATGATTAGTTTTAGTTAAACTTGGCCACTTAAGCTAATGAAGCTATTAGTTGCCTAACCTAATTAGTTCCTATAACAAAAGAGAGAATGGTGGAGGAGGACGGAGAGAGTTAGAGAGAAACTTTCTTTTTTGAGAGCTAGAAGAGAAAGTTAGAGAAAAGAAAAGGAAATAGTATTAAAATTAAAGCAAATTGAAATTCAGCATTTTGGACTTGAGAATTGAATACTTAGGTGATTTTGAAAACATTAAATGAGTTGCTTAAGTTAAACGAATATCGTTAAGCTACAATTACTCAGTAAATTCTCCTTTTTGGAGGCTAAGCAAGATACTATGTTAAACTTGGCTGCTTAAGCTAATGCAGCTATTGGTTGCCTAAGGTAATTAGTTCCTAGAAGAAGAGGGAGAGAACTAGAGAAAGGACGGAGAGAGTTGGGGAGAAACTTTCTTTTTGGGAGCTAGAAGAGAAAGTTAGAGAAAAGAAAGGGAAATGGGATGAAAATTAAAGTGAGTTCCAATTCATCATTTTGGGCTTGAGATATATACACTTAGGTGATTTAGAAAAACATTAAGTCATTTGCTTAAGTAAAACTAGTATCGTTAAACTACAATTACTCAATAAATTCTCTTTCTTCGTGGATAAGCATGATTAATTTGAGTTAAACATGGCCACTTAAGCTTTTTTTTTTTTTTTTGGGTGAATAAGTCATAAATTAAAAACATAGAAAATTACACATATACAAGGGGTATGCCCCAGGCCCTAACCAATAAGTACAAAAAAACAGCCTAGATCAACAAGCTAAGAAACTAAAACGAGCAAAAAAATTCAAAAACATACAAAGCCTAATGAACTGTCCACACAAAAAACACGGAAAACAGGACCAGACCCGAGCATACAAAAATGTTCATGTATCCAATAAAAAACATATGGGAAAGATGAACACAATCGAACGGGTTCGGGACCATACAGACCAACTTAACCATGCACATCCCGCAGGTAAAAGCATGAGACCAAAAATAAAACAAGCATTCATCAGGCTTTAAAAACCAAATAATAAAATAAATAAAAAACAATACGTCCATCACATCATGGGCTTTCCCAGCAGCCATAGTCAACAAAATAGCTGAGGTCCATCCCGCTGCTGTCCCATAAAGCAGATGACCTAGGATGCTATCCACAAATATTGCTCCTTTGCAAAAGAAGAACATGTCGAAAGAAGACCATGCACAACTCACTTGTGTAACATAAACCACTGTTCGGAACCCCAGAATAAAAAAACAGAAATGCCATGCACATCCCGCACGGATAGGCCAAAAGGAATGAAACACGGCAAACCATCTACAATGTCCAACCATAATAAATTAAAATAACGGAAAAGAAAACAATCTTCCCACCAGAGGCGCTATAAGCAGCCATAACCACGCACCAGCAAACTCTTGAACCCGAAACCTTTGTACCAGCAAACCAGCATTTGCCATGGAGATGCAGCTGACCTTCCATGCAACCCATACCTTGCTTACACTCTGTAGTAAACCCTGCATTGTGTAACTCGAAGAAATTACAACCAAATGAAGGAAGAGAACCATACTTCAGGAACATAATAGTAAAGCCCACAATATAGGACCTCACATCACTCAACCTACAATATAGGAACTCACACCACTCAATGACAGCATCCTTAGCCTGCATATAAAAAATTACTATATATGTAAACATTAGTACAAACAATTTGAGGTCTAAATTCACTCAACCCACAATAAGCTACAGAAAGTGTTTATTTCTCACAGCACTCAACTCTCAAGAGATATCCATAAAGCACAGCAACTGCAAAAACGAGCAAACAATTAGAAAACATAATTTTGCTCTCCTCCACTCAACCCTCATGTAGAGAAACTCACATCACTCAGCAGCCCTCCCATTCCTGACAGAGGAAAGGGGCTTCAAAACAATTTCAGGCAAGTTCCAATGAGATAGAAACCAGTTATCCCCTGGAGATCTAGGAAAGTTATTAACAGATAGTAACCTCCCCCTAACCATGTGAATAATAGATTTGATAACAACCTCTTCAGGTTTAGAGACTTTATTGAATTTTCTGTTATTCCTCTCAAGCCAAAGATTGTAAACAGTGCACATCAAAGCCAACTTAAGGACATTAGCTCTCAGAGTTTTACCCTTAGTCACTCCTGTAGCATAAGTAATGATCCCAGGCCAATGAAGATCTGGCCAGTTAACATTGCATTTACCTTGAATAGCATGCCGAACTCTAGAAGAGAATAAGCAATCAAAAAATAGATGAGAGTGACTTTCATTGGGATCCTGACAAAAGGAACAGGTGGTGATCACACCAAAAGCAGCCACTCTGTCACCAGTATTAAGCCTCTCCTGGATAGCAAGCCAGAAAATAACGCTAACCTTAGGTATCTTATGGGGGCCCCAGACAAAATCATGCCAAGCTACTTTGGCAAACTTGCCTCTCCAGTGGTTCCAAGTAGACTTGATGGTGAATTCCCCATCAGAAGTGAGGGTCCAACTAATAAGATCATTACTAGAAGGATCAGGTCTACAACTCTCAGGAGTAGATGAGATCCACTCCTGAATTTCCCATGAGTTAGGGAAAGGCCAATGCCAAGAGTTAACACGAACAATTTGACTAACTTTGGTCTCCCTATTAAAGCTAGAATCATACAGAATTCTATCCCCATATCTATCCCAGAGGGGCCCAAGAGGGTGCCAATTATCATACCAAAGGAAGGTGGAGTCACCCTTACCTATCTTGTGGAGAATAAGAGGGGAGACAATATTCCTAAGAGACAATAGCTTCCTCCAAACCCAAGAAGGATCACTAGGAGTGTTGACATGCCAGAAACTTCTACCCTTGAGTAAATACGATTTAACCCATTATTGTTCACCCCCGGAAAACAGGAACCAAATGTGTTTAGCAATAGCAACCATCCAAATCTCAATGGATTTAAAACCCAAACCGCCCTCATTTTTAGGAGCACACACTTTGTCCCACGCAACTTTAGCACTATGCTTTTTGAGCTCAGTACCAGACCAAAGAAACGCCCGAAGGATACTCTCAATCTCCTTAACCACCTTCTTAGGGAGGATGAAAAGAGAAGACCAATACACTTGCATAGAAAAGAGAATGGTCTGAATGAGCTGGCCTCTACCAGCATATGAAAGAATTCTATTAGTCCAGCTCTTAACCCTCTTAGTGATTCTATCAGTGAGTTGGTTACAGTCACCCGCTCTTAACTTAGTAGTAATGAGAGGTACCCCAAGATATTTAACAGGGAGGGTCCCTTCACTAAACTTAGCAACTCTAAGGATCGACTCTCTTAACTCATGGTTGCAACCAGAGAAATAGATATTGCTCTTGTTAGAGCTAGGGGTTAGGCCAGAAAGACTACTAAACTCATCAAGGCCAGCCATGATGAGTTCAATCGTGGGAACATCACCTCTACAAAAGATCATAAGATCATCAGCAAAACAAAGGTTAACAATTTTAGTTTTGTCACATCTCCAATGAAACTTGAAAGCCGGGAGACGAGACTTTTCAGCAAAAATCCTAGCAAGAATCTCCATGGCTAGGACAAAGAGATAAGGGGACATGGGATCCCCTTGTCTAAGACCCCTGGCACCTCTGAAATAGGCTACCACTGATACTGATAGAGAATGAAGGGCTAGTAATGCAAGCTTGAATCCAAGACACCATAGTAGGAGGAAAGCCCATAGCTCTAAGAATATCAATGATAAACTCCCATCTAACACTATCATAAGCTTTCATAATGTCCACTTTCATGGCACACTTAGGAGTAGGGGAACCTCTATGGTACCCTCTCATAAGCGCTTGGGAAAGGAAGACATTATCAGATATTCTCCTACCAGAAACAAATGCGGATTGAACAGGATCAATCAGTTCAGGGAGAACTGTTTTAATCCTATTAGCAATAATTTTCGCAATGCACTTGTAAATGGTATTACAGCAGGAGATAGGCCTATAGTCCCCAACTTTAACAGGGTTAGGAACTTTAGGAATAAGAGCGATAATAGTACTATTGACTTCAGAGAGTAACTTACCAGATTCAAAGAAAGTTCTGATAGCTTGGGTGACCTCTCTTCCAACAACATCCCAGGAGCTCTTAAAGAAACCAGCAGAAAACCCATCAGGGCCAGGGGCCTTATTGGGTTTTAAAGACCAAAAGACATCTTTAATCTCCTTATCAGACACAGGACTAGCAAGCAACAAAGACTGGTCCTGAGACAACTTAGTTTTCATAAGAGAGTTAATCCTAGCAAAACCATTATAGTGATCATCAATAGGCTTGCCAAATAAACCAGAAAAGAAGCTAATGAAAGCGTCTTGAATATCCTCAGGCTTAGTAGTTCTAAGCCCATCATGTCTCTCAATACAGAGAATTTTACCCCGATTAATATTGCCTTTAATAGACCTAAAGAAGAACTTGCTATTACTATCCCCCAAACCAAGTCACTAGATCCTAGACTTTTGGCGAGCCAAGCTTTCTTCAACAGCACTAAGATCCACATACTGTTTATAGAGACTCTTTTCAAGTGTTTGTAGAACAGGATTGCCAGGGTCCTTATCCAATTTCCACTGAACAGAATTTAACTCCGAACTCGTAGCCAGGACTCTAGTGGAGATATCACTAAAATCCTTTTTGTTCAAAGCTTTAAGACCAAGCTTCAAGTCACGGAGTTTTTGACAAATACGAAACATAGGAACCCCCGGAATATACTGATTCCACACCTCAGACACAGTAGGAATAAAGTTTTCATGTTGAGCCCAAAAATCAAAAAATTTAAAAGGTTTCTTAAAAGAGACCACATCAGTATAGACAGTGACCACAGCCGGAGAGTGATCAGAGACAGATGAGGGATGAAAATAGGCAGAGGAAGCTGAGAATGAATCAAGCCACGATTCATTTACCAGAACTCTATCTATTTTAGTTGCAATGTAGTCCCCACTGTCTCTTTTATTAGCCCAAGTGAATTGGCATCCACCATAAGACAGATCCACCAATTCTGACTGAAGGATATGAGAATTGAAAGCTTCTTTTTCACTAGACCACACAGACGAGCCACCAAACTTCTCAGACCCATAACGAATAGCATTAAAATCCCCTAACATGACAAGAGGGACTTTGGACAGCAAGCAAGAGGCCCTGACCATGTATTCAAAAAACTCCTTCCTAACAATATGCCTATTATCAGTATAAACAAAACAAGCTTTAAAAACAACATCTTTTGTAAAATCAGTAATTTCACACAGCAGGAATTGATCAGAGGACTCAATTAACTTAACTGAACAAAAAGTAGTATCCCAGCATACACAGATTCTCCCAGTTTGAGTAGGAAGTGAGTTAGTCAAAAAGGACCAATTATTTAAACAAGATGACAAGATACGATTTTCATTTGTAGCTTTTATTTTGGTCTCCAAAATGCCCAAGACCTTAATATCTTCACGACTCAAAATTTTTTTAACTTCTTTATGCCTAGAAGGGTCATTAAACCCTCTAACATTCCATGATGCAATTTTAAAAGTCATTGGAAACAACAAAAATTTACTAACCCACAGCCAAACTAAACTAGGACTTACCTTTGTTTCTTCCTCTAGCTCTTGTTGCCCTTGCCAGAGGAGTTACCTTTTGCAGAGTTAGTTGGTTTTGCCTGCTCTTTTGTTGGAACAACTTTTTTTGGTGTAGTACCCTTCAAATTTTCCACTTTCTTGATGAGATCTGTATCATGTGGTAGGACCAGCTTGGTAAGCTCCACCAACTCCTTCTGAAGCTCATCCAGCCCTTCGAGGTTGGGAACTGAAGGCTCCCCAACACTAACCCTCTGATCAATTTCCCTAAGCCCATCACTTAAGTTCTCAACTGCCACATCCAGGGATACTTTAGGTGGAAGGCTCTGACCAATTTCGTGAATTTCTTGAGCAACCCCCTCTTGCACTTCTGGTGGCTCAGTGTCCAAGATAGGGTCCCCCACTTTCCTTTTACCCTTGGCTTTCACCGTACTCCATCCTGGATCAAGATTATCTTCAGTCTCCTTTTGAAGGGAAATCAAATGGGCTACTTGGGTCTTCACGCACTTGGTAGTATCATGGCCAAAAGCTATGCAGTGGTCACATTTGGGAGGAAGCCCTTGATATTCCACATGGATAACCACCTCTTCACCCCCACTGTTTGCTTTGAACATAGACGACAGTGTGGAATTAGCACCAACTTCTACACAAACTCTAGCAAATGAAACCCGACTTCCCTTCTCTGTAAGATTATCCATAAACAACGGAACACCCACTACTCGCAATACAACTAAGCCCATCACTGTCCCAGTATTCGAAGGGAACATTAAAAAATTTAGCCCACACAGGGACTTTAGTTGCTTTTTCCTTAGTCAATTTCATCATCCTGGTCCACTTCTTGAGAAACAAATTGAAGCCCCCTATGTTCCAGGGTCCCCCTTCAAGGACAGAGCTACAACATTCTGGATTATCGAAGATAAAGAAACTAAATCCCTCAGTATTAACCAGAACTTCTTTCAAACCCTTACTTTTCCACATACTGAAAGCACTATTGCGTAAATAGTTGAAAGAAACTCCCTTATCCAGAAAGTAACCAACCAAACAAGAGTCCCATTTTTCTAGGGGGTTAGGTCTAGGGGGCAAAGCCACACTAACATGACCCTCACTACGAATTGGGGGAACATACCTCAGCGGAACATTGGACCGAAATGATGGCGCCGCTATCTCTGCCCAGGATTTAGCGTTTGGTTGCCCGCGACCTCCCCCGTGTCCTCTCCCACCTCTGCCTCCTCTGACTGCAAAACTACCACCCCTAGGTGGATCGAACTCATCATGAACCTGTACAGGGTCATCATTAGGGTTCCGATCGTGCACCTCTTTAACTTGATGTACACCGATGGAAGGAGATCGGTTGTCTTCCATCGTGGCAAAAGATGGATCTGACTGTAACGTCTCCATTTCCCCCTGAGCTCTAGAATCACTTCGATGTTTTGCCACCACAATGCTATCCAGAAGATTTTGAAACACAGAATGGACGCTCTCCATATGATCTGACCAACGGGGTGGATCCATACCTTGGATTGGTGTAGACTCCCCTTTCAAACGCCTCAAGCGATCTGCAACCCTTTGAAAATCCTCCTTCGATGCTAGATTATCAAGCCCTCGATTCAGATGATTTAGGGTTTCAACCCTTGGCTCAGGACCATCAGTGAAATCCACTTCAGATTCGCGATCTAAATGAGAAGTCGCCGTAGGATCCATCTCACATTCACTCAAAATTTCAAACTGATTTTTGGTAAACCCTAAATCGTCAATCGGATTTTTTAATACTTCTCCCCCCAAAAGCGGAAGATTAACATCCACAAGTGATGGGCCCCCAGAACTAGCAATTTACTTCTACCATCGCATTCAATGAGGATTTGAAACCCTAGAAACACAGAGTTTCTAGAGAGAGGTAGGAGCTTCTCACTCTAACCCATGTTTGTTTTGCATTTGGTTAGGAAATACAAATTGGCCACTTAAGCTAAAGAAACTAATAGCTGGATAAGCCAATTAGTTCCTAGAACAAAAGAGAGAAGGATGGAGAAGGACGGAGAGAGTTGGAGAGAAACATTCTTCTTCATAACTAGAAGAGAAAATTAGAGAGAAGAAAGGAAATAGAATGAAAATTAACCAATTGATCCTTTTGCACTTGAGAATCGAGCACTTGGGCGATTTAGAAAGCCTTAAATGATGCGCTCAAGTCCAACTAATATCGTTAAGCTACAATCACTCTGTAAAATCTCTTTCTTGGAGGCTAAGCGAGATCAGTTTGTGGGCATTTTGTTCTATTTTTCAATTACGGTTTTTGAGCTGTTGTGAGTTTGGGTATATATTTTATATACATACTTTAACTTGGTGGGTTCTGGTTAAAAGAGCCATTTTTGCACGATAGGTTAGCCCTATTTGCGTTTATTTTTGAGGATTGTTATAAACTGGAAATATACGTGTTTTGGGACTGTATTGCATCTATCTTCATGCTTCATGATCAAATAATGCATGCTTTGTATAGCTATAAGTCATTCCATGTGCCCAGTTTCGAATTTCGGGTTTCATTCCATGCATCGGGTGCCATGTTTCCATGTTTCGGGGCTGTTTTGTAACATATTTCAGCACAGAAATTTGCATGTTTGCATACCATATTTCATGCCTTGCCATGCTTTGGTAGAGTGGCATTTTATGCCTTTGGTTCGGTCCTCGGTTTGCATGCATGCGTGCACGTATTTTGAGAGTCTCATTTTTCATCTAATGGCTACTAATGTGAGTGTAGCTGTCCACTCATGTTGGTGTAAGTCCATTATGCATTGTGTATGCCATTTCGATTCATAGCATTGCGTATGCTAGGTTGTATGTTAGCGCATTGTGTATGCCATGTTACCTCGTGTATCGTGTATGCCATTTCATAGCATTGTGTATGCTAGGTTGCATGTTAGAATTGTATTCATGCATGTCATGCATATTGCATTGTGTTTGGGATAGGAGTTAGCCCGAGCCTAGGAAACGAGGGACGTTTCGTACTTCGAGTGGCGAAACGTGTCTCAATTCCCAGTCACCGACACTCCGGATTATCCATGATGGAGTATAGGTCTCGTCGTGTTTATATGTATATTCATTTCATATTGAGTCGTGCAATTCGACTCCTCGGCCATCATGCATCGAGATGCGTGATTGGTGGCACGAGGATCGAGAACTACACTCCCCGAAGAGTAGTTACGCATACATATGTGAAAATACTTTGCCATGCCCCTTTGTTGCTCTCTGTTGCAGCCAATCAGAAATCGGCAGCCTTCCGGAGCTTGACACGCATTCCAAGAACAATTGCAAATAGAGGCAAACCGGGGCATCACAAGGGATTTTTCGTGCCAAGCAACCCGAACATGCATCATTCATCATCCAGAGCAGAGTCGAGGCAGTCCCTAGCTTGCATGCTAGTTTACTACTTTCCTAGTTTAATTTGTTAATTAATTAGGATTTTGTACATATTAGGATTGTATTATTTATTCATTTGGGACTGTATTATTTATTCGGACCCTCTGTGCGAGGGCAATGTTGTAATAAGTGTGCGTGTGTGTGATGTATGTCTTCCAACCCCACGTCTTTCTCCCTTTTATTTACCCGTTTATGATGGTTAGATTAGGGCATGTTTCAATTAGCATACAGTATGACAGCATGTTTGCATTCATTCATCTGTTTTGTACGCACCGGGCTCGGCGCATTATACTAACTGTATTGTATTTTCAATTCCAAATTGAATATATGTTAGCTGTAGCATTTCATGTGCCATGTATAGAATAGCCGAGCCTACTATAGTTGCACTTTTGCATGTGTTGCATTAGGCATTTCTGTATAATTAGGATCATGCATGGATTTCTAATTAGCTTCTGTTTTGGCTTGGAGTACTCGGTAAGTTTTATGCTTTAGCATCCTTGCATGCATGTGAGTGACTGCCATGATAGCATGCTTACCATGAGGCTAATTGCTTATGTGATATATCTGCCTACATGCCCGTGGGTGAAGATTGGGTTATTTGGATTGGAACAATTCATCAAATGTGTGTCCCACTAGATAGTGGCAAAATCATGTTTTCTAAGCCCACCCGAGGGTGGCAAATCTACGTCTTAGCCTACTTGCGGGTAGCACCATCAAACCATTTTCAAACATAAAATGTTTTGTTCCAATTCAGTCGATCCAGTCTATACTTGTATGCTGTGCGCATCACATAGTAAATCTAGGCTAATAACCGGAATAAGAACGCATAATGTTTTCAAAAATAGATATCATGGTTAATAGAGGCCGATCTTTGATCGGGCAAGCGAGGGTGCTCACGAAGTGACCTTCCCCAATCGTATCCAAGTTCCCGAGCCGAGGCAACTTTGGTGATGACGGACACGTGGCCTTAGGCAAACGAGTCAGGGTTTCCTAAATTTCCCCAAAATAAAACATTTAGGTGGCGACTCTGTATCTGGCAAAGCAGGCCATGTTTGGCACTTCTTTCAAAATCTATTTTCTCAAAACGATTTGTCGGATTTGGACTCTTTGGTTCAAATTTAGAACCGTGACAATTTGAGAGTCCGAGCTGTAGTGAGCCCAATACGAACGGAATGGGACCTCATCCTCCCGGGGCGTTTTGGGACGTCTACAGTTTCTGGCAACTCTGCTGGGGATTTAGAGAACTTGACTCGAACTCATGATATCTTGTTTTGACTACAGTTGTGTGTTTCTTTGCATTGCATTTGCATTGGTGCGCCTAGGACACCGTGTTTGCCATCTGCTATTCCTGAACGGTTTGCCGGAGGCTTGTCTTGTCAAGGCATGACCATAAGGCTGACCGGTTATGGGCTCTGCCAGTATGGGAACACAAACCCCGGTTTTACCGGGGCACCCTTTTTGACCATTCGACCTAGTGCATATTCGGAATCCATAGTGACCATTCCAAACTAGGACAGGTTGCTTACCCGATATAGGTTGTTTGAAACCGCTGTGTGCGTAGTGAAACCCTAGCTCCTGACAAAATAGGATAGGGAAACCCTACCCCAACATAGGGGTGTTTTGGCTCTCACTTGCTTGCTATGTGCTTTTAGGGTGTGTCCCTACAGGAATGCATGTATCAGTCTACAAGTTTGGGCATCAGGCCTGCGGGCACCAGTTTAGTAGTTTGAGCATCAGGCCTGCGAGCACCAATTCAGTACTTTGGGATTCAGTTCACCTGAGGGTATCAGTTTACAGGCAGAATTTTGGGCAGAATTCTATAGGAGAAACTGTCATTCAGCTCTGCTCATATGCGTTACCGTGAAATCGGGCTGACATGCTGCATGTTTTCTCTTTTGTTGGGTAGTCTGGGAACCATAGCTTCAGAGGGCTCCAATATCCCCCGAGGTTCATCGAGCTTGTGCTGATAGACTTTGTCGGGTTAGAGATTCAGTTCAAAGGCAATTAGTGTTCCTTTGTCAGAGGCAGGGTAAAAGGGCTAGTCAGGCACAGATCACCAGTTCAGCAGTTACCGGATCAGTGGCCCTTATCCACCCCACCAGTGAACAGTCAGGCTGAGGCCTCAGTTTTTATCACAGAGATAGATATACCAGTCAGTCAGCCAGAACAACAGAACATGGCAGGAATGGAGGAAATGATGCGTCAACTCCAAGAGAGCATGAAAACCATGCAGCAGGATGCTGCTCGTCAAGCAGAATTTGCCAAACAGCAGGCTGAGATCATGGCTCAACAGGCAGACTTAATTGCCCGGCTGCAGCAGCAAACAGGGGCATCTGCTCCTCCCCCACCAGGTGTTATAGCACCCGAGGAGGCACCAAATGTCCAGGGAGATACGAACATTCCGACAGGACCGGCTCCGCCCCCAATCTTACCCCAGCTGTCTAAAGCACCGATCAACCTGCCGGATTCACCCTTTGAGTTCGAGTTAGACCCTACAGCGCTGAAGGTGAGCAGGCTAGAAAAGATGTTCAAGAAATCTCAGGGAGTAAAATCCATTCCGGACATTGAGGACGGGTATACCGACGCAGCTGTGACGCTGCCGGACAGATTTAAGATGCCACACATCGACCGATTTGATGGATCTGGCGATCCCATAGTGCATCTCCAGTTGTTTTCGGACATACTAAGGCCGATGGGCCTCACCAGGCTGCAGAAACTTTCATTATTCGGCCGGACCCTGTCGGGTGTGGCCGCTATCTGGTATGCAAAATTAGAAGATGATGTCAAACGGAACTGGGATAAGATGGTCGAGGCCTTTGTTGCGCAGTACTCCTATAACACACAAATCGAGGTCACAACCCGTGATCTTGAGACAACAAGGCAAGAGCCTAAGGAGAGTTTTTCTAATTTCGTAGCCCGCTGGAGGGCCAAGGCTTCAATGATGACCCTAAGGCCTACTGACAAGCACCAGATCAGGATGATTGTACTCCCTTTCCCTACCTTTTCTGATCTGCATGAGATGGGGGTACAGATCGAGGACACTATGAAGTAGGGCCTTCTCGACCAGGAGAAAGAGCAGCTCCCCAACTCTCTCCGTCCTTTCTCCAGTCCTCTCCCTCTTCTTCTAGGAACTAATTACCTTAGGCAACCAACAGTTGCATGAGCTTAAGCGGCCAAGTTTAACACAAACTAATCTTGCTGAGCCTCCAAAAAGGAGAATTTACTGAGTAATTGTAGCTTAGCGATATTCGTTTAACTTAAGCAACTCATTTAATGTTTTCAAAATCACCTAAGTATTCAATTCTCAAGTCCAAAATGCTGAATTTCAATTCGCTTTAATTTTAATACTATTTCCTTTTCTTTTCTCTGACTCTCTCTTCTAGCTCTCAAAAAAGAAAGTTTCTCTCTAACTCTCTCCATCCTCCTCCACCATTCCCTCTTTTGTTTTTTGTTGTAGGAACTAATTAGGTTAGGCAACTAATAGCTTCATTAGCTTAAGTGGCAAAGTTTAACTAAAACTAATCTTGCTTATCCTCCAAGAGAGAAAATTAACTGAGTAATTGTAGCCTTTTCTTTTTTTGGTGGACAAGTAATTGTAGCTTGACGATAAGAGTTTAACTTAAGCAACTCATTTAATGTTTTCTAAATCACCTAAGTGTTCAATTCGCAAGTCCAAAATGATGAGCTTGGACTCCCTTCAAATTTCATTCTATTTCCCTTTCCTTTCTCTAACTTTCTCTTCTGGATCTCAAGGAGAAAGTTTGTCTCCAACTCCCTCCGTCCGTCTCCAACTTCCCTCTTTTGTTCTAGGAACTAATTGGCTTGGGCAACTTATCGTTTTATTAGCTTAAGTGGCCAAATTTAACACAAACTAATCTTGCTTAACCTACAAGAAAGAGATTAGAGATTTTACCAAGTAATTGTAGCTTCACGATATTAGTTTCACTTAAGCACCTGATTTAAGGTTTTCTAAATCACCTAAGTGTTAAATTCTCAAGTCCAAAATGATGAAAGTGTATGCCAGCTGCACAAAAATATTTGCAAAAGCAGATGCACAGTAGTCGGCTGGCCAAAAATGCAATTGACCAAAAAAAGATAGCCGGCCGGCCATCTACAGTGCCGGCCGGCCAAATATTTGGCCGGTGGCAACAAAACACAGCCGGTGGCCTCAAGCAATGGCCAGTGGAGTGTGGGGATGGCCCACAAGCCATTCCCTGCCCCTCCAAGGCAAAGCACAAGTGTTTGGTGCAAAACCAGACACAAAACAGTCGAGTCGAGAGATCTTGAGGCAAGGCGCGTAGCTGAGACCTCCGGGAACTCAAGACGAACACAAACATGGATGATCACCGAGTGTTCAAGCGGTGACGTGTAAGTCTTGAAGACAGTCAAAAATGGGGTGTCTACAGCAGCTAACAGCTTCATTAGCTTAAGTGGCCGAGTTTAACTCGAACTAATCTTGCTTGGCCTCCAAGAAAGAGAATCTACAGAGTAATTGTAGCTTAACGATAACAGTTTAACTTAAGCAACTCATTTGATGTTTTCTAAATCACCCAAGTGTTCAATTATCAAGTCCAAAAGGGTGAATTTGAATTCGCTTTAATTTGCATCCTACTTCCGTTTCTTTTCTCTAACTCTCTTCTCTGGAGAAAGTTTCTCTCTAACTCTCTCTGTCCGTCTCCAACTTCTCTCTTTTATTCTAGGACTAATAGTTTCACTAGCTTAAGTGGCTAAGTTTAACTCAAACTGTTCTCACTTTTTTTTTTTTTTTGGGTAAGTTAGTCATAAAATAAAGACAATAAAATGTATAAGTTTACAAGGGGCATACCCTAGGTACGCCCTACAACAAATAAACAACTTCAAAATAACAACAGAAACTACCACTGCATGCCCTACAACATTCCCCGCAGAATCGAGACAACAACAGAAAAAACAAGAGTCCCCACTTTGCCCATATATCCTTTTGTCCCCAAGTAACCCCTAACATCAGAGATAATTGATGGAAACTTGGGGTGGATATATGGGCAATAAACAAACAAAACACAAAGCAATGCTTTTAACACAACAGACACACTCACAAAACAACAACCACCCTCAAGCCGAATCAAAGATGATAACCAACCTCACAAACTCCCAGTCTCTATTATAGATAAACACATGGAAACCAATAAGCGACTCACTCCTCACAACCGTGACATCCAAGCCACTTAACCAAAGTCCTGACAGAGGAAAAAATCTACCCCACGAGAAATCACAACAAAGTCACATGAAGCTAGCACGATCAGTAACCATAATCCACGATCTTGGGAGTTGTAGTGAAAATCAATAGTCCCACAGCAACAAACCAATACATAGCCAACAAAATCATGAGAGCAATCATCACATCCCCCAGTCCCTTCCTTGGTAGATCACAAGCCTTAAACCCCACGGCAGTGTGCCCATCACTCCATGTCAGGCATGGCAATACAATCAATTAGGATGGGTCACATGAAGACAAGAAGCGACCAGAAAGCCGGTAGCTAATCTCCCGCTCATCTCCCAGTCTGTAACTCGGCTAGTTATCGAACCACTATTCCCCAAAGCAGTAACTCCCTAATCACTTTTGGCGGAGATGGCTCAAAACCACCCTCGTATCGAGTCACATGAGGATCACATAATCAAACATCATAAAGCAATCAACTATAATTAATCCGATGCAAAGAGCCCTTCAACAAAACTGAAGAGGGGCTCAAAACAGGGCACTTTACAGTTTACATCAAGCCACGAAAATAATCACAAATAAGGCCAAACTATCATGCAAGAAAAGGCTAAAAAGAGGGGTAAAGAGACAGTGGCAGCTGCTGTTCTCAAACAGAGGAGAACCCTTCAACAATGTTGAAGAGAGATAAAGAAGAAAGTGATAGCAGGAGGCCTCAAACAGAGGAGAGCCCTTCAACAATGTTGAAGAGGGGCTCAAAAAAAGCTATTTTACAGTTTATGGAAAAGTCCAAAAGAACTCACAAATAGGCTTAAAATACTATGCAAAAATTGGCCTAAAAGAGAGATAAAGAGGCAAGTGGTAGTAAGAGACCTCAAACAGCCGGAGGTCCTTGATCAAACATGAAAAAGGGGTCAAAATATGACTATTTACAGTTGGGGTTGGACCCCAAAAATGCTAGCAAGCATGGCTTAGACACAAAGCAAGATAAGAGACACAAAAGAGGGAAAATGGGACTCACCCTTGTAGAACCAAACTTCAGCAGCCTTTGGACCAGGCTTGTGAGCTCTCAACCTCTGGAAATCAGCCTCAAATGGTTGGAATGGATGATGGTGGTGTTATGCTATGGGTTGGTGTAGAAATTGTGTAGGAGCAAGGTGGTTTTGAGGCTTGGAGTAGAGAGAGAGGGAGAATGAATGCAAGAGCCCTAAACAATTTTTTGTAACCCTCTAAAATGCAGCTGTGGGTGCTGGTTATATAGGCAAAGGAATTGAGGAAAGGGGGGAAATGAAATTCAAATTTTCCCCCAAAAGACCCCCCCTCGGATACAGGATCTGGGGGGAAAAAGAAGGCATATTTGTAAGGAACCAGGTGAGAGGGTCATGGCCGGCCAGGTTTTGAGGGTTCAGGTGGCCGGCCGGCCACCTCCTATGGCCGGCCGACCAAGGGTCAAAAGGGCCAATGACAATTGCTGGTCGGCCACCTCAAAAAGGTGGCCTCCCATGTGTGCACAACACAACTATGTAGTCAAAACCCAGAAAAAGTGAACCAGGAGAGAGAAAAGACCATTTTTTAGAGGGGGTCAAAAGGGTCAGGCACAATTACTGGTCGGCCACCAAATATTGGTGGCCTCCCAGGTTTGTACAACACAAATATATGGTTTAGGGTTCAAGAAAGTGGCCTCGGGATGGTCAACATTGGCTTTCAAGTGAGGAAAACGGGCGTCGAAGAGCGATGAAGAAATAAAGCTGGCTTTTCAGAACAATTGCTGGCCTCCCACCCTCCTACAAGCTTCCTAACCATGAAAATAAGGTCTCCACCAAAAATGAACCAAAACAGATGCAAAACGGAGGTTCGGGGGACCGAAACGCGCTGCCCGGGGCCCCGTAAATGGGCTGTTAAGCACCGGTGGTGGCATTCGACCACGAAGTTGGTCTCTCGGGCCACAGTGTTCCTCAAAAGGGAGGAAATAAGGTGTGTGCCAAAAATCGGAGCAAACGGAGGTGGTTAGGTGGTCCCGAACCGAGGCACACGGCCGTCGGCTCCGAAAAATCGAAAATCGGGCTCCAAAATGGGAAAAATGGCCTACGACCACGAAACGTAGCCTACGGCCACTGTGAGATGATCTACGAGACCTCTCTCTCCCTTCCGGAAGAGAAAACAGAGAAAACAAAGCCTGGTTCGCAAACCGAGGCAAGGTACGAAAGAGTCCGAAAGTTCAGAGGCAAGGTTTGCAGCCGGGACTCTAAAACTTCTGAACAAACACAATATGCAATATCACCGTGCGCTCAACTGGTGACGTCTGAGTCTTAAGGTCGGTCAAAAATGGGATGTCTACAGTTGCCCCTCTTTGACAGAACTCGGAAGTCATAAGTGACGGGAGTGAATGTCAAAGCCCAGAGACGACCCATTTTTGACAAGGCCGAAGACTTAGACAAACAGGCGAGATAAACAGAGATGTGCCCGCAGGCATGCCCGCAGGCAGGGGCAAAATGCAACCGACAATGCAAGAAGCCAAAGGTATCTCAATGATCATGCAAATACAGCAAGCACATACAAATCTAACTACATTTCATGCAGTAAGGATCATGTAAATAAAGTTGTAACGAAGCAAATATTCACAATAAATGCGACAGTTTTAAGCGGGAAGGCAAATCAAACAACATTTCATGCAGTTATGATGCAATCTTAGCGAGCATGTGTGATAGATACACAAAAGTGAAGAGAGTGTGATGGATACACTAGATGAATAAAGTGTGATTGATACACTAAGTGAAGCGAAGTGTGATAGATACACAGAGCGAAACGAGTGTGATGGATACACTAAGCAAACACGTGATAGATACACTAAGCGAACGTGTGTGATGGATACACAAAGTGAACGCGTGATAGATACACAAAATGAGCATAATGTGAAGCAAGAGTGATGGATACACTATATGAAGCAAAGTGTGATAGACACTAAAAGTGAATATAAAGTGTGATAGATGCACTATGTGAAGCAAATTATGATGGATATACAAAAAGTGAACGTAAAGTGTGATAAATGCACTAAGTGAACAGAGTGTGATTGATACATTGAAGGTGAACACAAAGTGTGATTGGTGCACTATGTGAACAAAGCGTGATTGATACACTAAAAGCGAACACAAAGTGTGATAGATGCACTAAGTGAACAGAGAGTGATTGATACACTTTTTTTTTTTTTTTTGGGTAAGTATGTCATTAAATAAAGATAGTAAAATGTACAAGTTTACAAGGGGCATACCCCAGGTACGCCCTACAACCAATAATGAAGAAACAAAAAACACTACAAACTACCACAAGACATACGACAACAAATTACCACACTCGCAAAAGCGAAAGAACAACAGAAAAAAAAGAAGAACAGAACCCCACTTTGCCCATATATCCTTTTTGTCCCCAAGTAACCCCTACCATCAAAGATAATAGATGGGAACTTGGGATGGATATATGGGCAAATAAACAAAACACACCACAGACTCGAGAACAAAACAGACAAAACACACAATACAATGTAACTAACTAAACACCCAACAAGACCAAACAGATAAGCATAGCCCATGCAAAACAGTTGTCCACACAAAAAGCCAATCAGCATCCAATTAACTCACCACCCATCTCCCAGTTCCAGCCATGGCAATTCCACACCTCAATTCCCCATGGCAGTGTCCCCCTCACTCCACACCAGAAGAGGTCAGAGAACTGCACTAAGCCGAATCACATGAATATGTACAGATCATCAACCAAATAGAGGAAAAGCCAAGCATAGTAGACAGCAATATGCATAAAAGCCCCCCAATTTCCAAACAGAAACCGCTCACCCACTTGGGTTTATCAACAAACCAAGAAGCATAGCCCATGCAAAAGTGTTGTCCACACAAAAGAGCCAATCAAAATCCAATTAACTCACCTCACATCTCCCCGGTCCAGCAATGACAAATTCCACACCTCAATTCCCCATGGCAGTGTCCCCCTCACTCCACACCAGAAGAGGTCAGAGAACTGCACTAAGCCGAATCACATGAATATGTAAGGGTCATCAACCAAATAACAGAAAAGCCAAGTATAGTAGACAGCAGAATACATAAAGGCCCACCAATTTCCAAACAAAAACCACTCAACCACTTGGATTTATCAATTACAAAGAAGCAAAGCCCATGCAAAATGTTGTCCACACAAAAGAGCCAATCAAAATCCAATTAACTCACCACACATCTCCCAGTTCCAGCAATGGCAAGTTCCACACCTCAATTCCCCATGGCAGTGTCCCCCTCACTCCACACCAGAAGAGGTCAGAGAACTGCTCTAAGCCGAATCACATGAACATGTACAGGTCATTAACCAAATAACAAAGAAGCCAAATATAGTAGACAGCAGAATTGAAGGACTAAAAAACAATAGCCCCGCTGCAACAAACCAATACACAGCCAACAAAATCACGAGATCAAACATCAGTCCCTTCCTTGGTAGATCACAAGCCTCAAACCCCACGGCAGTGTGCCCTTCACTCCATGTCAGGCGTGGCAATATAATCAATTAGGATGGGTCACATGAAGACAAGAAGCAACCATAAACCGGTAACTATCCTCCCGCTCATCTCCCAGTCTCTAACTCAGCAAGTCATCGAACCACTATTCCCCATAGCAGTGACCCCTCAATCACTCTTGGCGGAGATGGCCCAAAACTCACCTCGTATCGAGTCACATGAGGATCACACGATCAATCAAAATGAAAAAATCAACTATAAATAGTCTGCTGCAGTGTGGCTAAAACAGAAATAAATGAGCTCACCAAAATATAAATATATGCAACTATGTCCAAAAATGAGCCTAGATAAACCAAACAGTACAAAAGGAGCCCAAAACACATAACAAAACCTGCGCCCAAAGCTGCGGCAGCCACCAAAATCACTTTGTCCAAAGGTGTAAACCCGTGGGTCAAACAAGGGGCCCACAGCCCACTAAAAAAAAATCGAAGGCCAAAAAGGGAACACAGTGTAATAGATGCACTAAGTGAACAGAGTATGATAGATGCACTATGTGAACAGAGTATGATTGATATACTAAATATGAGCACGAAGTGTGATAGATGCACTTAGTGAACGAGTGTGATGGATACACTAAATGAACACAAAGTGTGATAGATGCACTATGTGAACAGAGTATGATTGATATACGAAGTGTGATTGATACACTAAATGTGAACACGAAGTGTGATAGATGCACTTAGTGAACAGAGTATGATAGATATACTGAAAATGAACACAAAGTGTGATAGATGCACTTAGTGAACAAGTGTGATGGATACACTAAATATGAACACGAAGTGTAATAGATGCACTTAGTGAACAGAGTATGATTGATATACTGAATGAATGAAGTGTGATTGATACACTAAATGAATGAAGTGTGATTGATACACTAAACGACAATGTATGTGATAGATACACTAAAGTGAACACAAAGTGTGATAGATGCACTAAGTGAACAGAGTGTGATTGATACACTAAAAGTGAACAACACAAAGTGTGATAGATGCACTATGTGAACAAAGTATGATTGATATACTAAATATGAGCACGAAGTGTGATAGATGCACTATGTGAACAGAGAATGATTGATATACTAAATGTGAACATGAAGTGTGATAGATGCACTTAGTGAACGAGTGTGATGGATACACTAAATGAACACAAAGTGTGATAGATGCACTATGTAAACAGAGTATGATTGATATACAAAGTGTGATTGATACACTAAATGTGAACACGAAGTGTGATAGATGCACTTAGTGAACAGAGTATGATAGATATACTGAAAATGAACACAAAGTGTGATAGATGCACTTAGTGAACAAGTGTGATGGATACACTAAATATGAACACGAAGTGTGATAGATGCATTTAGTGAACAGAGTATGATTGATATACTGAATGAATGAAGTGTGATTGATACACTAAATGAATGAAGTGTGATTGATACACTAAACGACAATGTATGTGATAGATACACTAAAGTGAATATGTGCATGGTAGATACACAAAATGAGAATGTGTGTAATAGATACACAAAAGTGAATGAAGTGTGATTGATACACTAAGTGAATGAAGTGAAATGCAATTGATACACAAGACGAGAATGTATGTGATAGATACACAAAATGAAAGAAGTGTGATTGATACACTAAGTGAAGAGAGTGTGATTGATACACTAAATAAATGAAGTGTGATTGATACACTAAGCGAACGAAGAAAGTGTGATAGATACCCAAAGGGTGAATGAGGTGTGATTGATACACTAAAGAAATGAAGTGTGATTGATACACTAAGCGAATGAAGTGTGATTGATACACTAAATAAAGGATCTCAAACAGAACTTCTTTGAATGAACCGTACATACAATATCGTGCATGAATGAGAAAGAAACTTGATAGGTACAATGCGATACAATGCATGATGTTTAAGGAACGCAGTAAAAAAGCGTAGCGACGCTTTAGAAAGTACCTCATGGGGTGAGTGGCGATGAACCGCTCTACTCTGACGGGGATCTCCCCTCGTGCTCTTCGAACACTTACCTTCAACTCACAGTACAAAGGCTCTGAAATACTGACAAGGATTCTTCACGTAGAACACATTGGATGTTGCCTTTCTTTCTGATCATATTCACAACTTTCCCTATTCTCCAACGGGGTGACAGATTAGGTTGGTTCAGTATCCAGAATTGAGGTGCATACACGCTATCTCAACCTATGGGGCTTCCATACAGATTTTAAGTCGAGGACACCCCCTAGGTATTTAAACCAGACTTTAGTCCCGGAAATCTCGAACCTTTACGTTCTAGGCATCAACCATTCGAACTGTCGTTTCCACCGTGGCAGGTGGTCTCCTAGGAACTCATTGCAAACACAGCCGAGATGTCCCTGGCATGAAACGGTACTCGAAGAGAGCACTTCTGATTGCCATTTTAGCTTGAAGCAGACTTGATTTCGAGCTTAAGGTAGAGGCACACTCATACTTCGGAGCATTGGCAAGACTTGAAGAGGTACACACGGAATGTAGTCTCGGAACTTACCGAAGTTGAAACAAACTCAGATACCCGACATTTTCCTTCTTTTCTTTTGCTTTGTAGTCTGGAACCCATATAGCTTCAAATAGGTCCTAGTTTTACTATTCTGACATGACCTAGGTTGAACCCTGCGGTTTTATGAAAGAACGAATCCTGTTTTACACAAATGTAGAGAATGGCACAACACTCTGAGCACAAAACAAATCATTTTGGAATTGAAATTGAAAATGAATTCTTAACTGGGTATTGAGTCTACGAATGGACACAGCGCATCACGACTCAACAAAGGAAAACAAAAAAGTAAACACCCTGACCACATCGAGACACGCTCGGAACGACTCAAAGCAAGAATCGAGACGAACAAAATAAAAGACACGACACACAGGCGTATTACAAAGACGAGAGACACGAGGAGCCAGTTTCTCCGGGCATTATTTCCCACCCTTTCTAATTTGTGATTCTCACATCACTCGGCCCTCAGGCTCTGTTTTTCTGAAAAAGCCATTTTCTCACTTTTTCTCTCAGCTCACATCTCTCTATTCTTCAATCTCTCATTTTTTGTCCCTCCCTGGGTGGTTGATGGATAAACAAAAAGTTGTGGGCTCTTGCCCATAGCATTCTGCTAGATTCTTCTTCTTGTTCATAACAGTGAGTTTCTTCCACAGAGGGGCTGCGCTACAATTGGGTGTGTAGCAAATCTGCAGCTGACATCGGTTGACGATGTTCTGCTGGGGAGTTTGGACGTGATCAGATCTGTCCAGATAAGGGAGTGGAATATCTTGTCCCATTCCGGTTCGTGCTTCGCACTTGGCTTGATACCTCGTTGCTTAGAGGATGAGAGAGCTTTCAGCCTTTTGTTGTTAACTTCAGTTGTGCCCTCTTCTGGCAGGTAGAGTGCCCTTCTTGGCAAGTATGTTGAAAATGGGGGAAAGACAGGAAGCCTGACTCAACTATGCCCCTAGTTCATCATTTTGACCATTTTTGTTTTTGGCTTTCTACTAAAACAACTTTGACCAATATGAGAGTTAGATTAACATGCTTGTTCGATTTTCTGATTTAAAATCATGCAAGTCAGACTGTGAGCACTGAAAATTTTCCTGTTTTAGGTCCAAGAAATGGTTCAGTTTTCGAAAAATGGAATAATTTTCGAGAGAATTAGTCAACCTCAGTAAAAATTCTCAAAAACTGTTTTTGCAAATGACCACTGCTCAACGAGCATAGAACCTACTCTCGAGATGCACAACCACAGATTCGAAGGAAAATTGCCCCTTACTTGAAGAGAGCTGCATAGCAACGGAAAGTTGCCCCTTGTTTGAACGGCACCGCGGCGCATTGAATGGTAACGGAAAGTTGCCCCTTGTTTGAATAATGCCACAGCGCGTGGTATGGCAACGGAAAGTTGCCCCTTGTCTGAATGGCACTGCAGCGCATTGCAATCAATCCTCAGGGTGATGATCACAACCGAATTCTCGGATACAGAGAAGACAAAGATGACCAGAACCATCACATGGACACAGTCGGATTTGAAGTGTTTTACGGCTGGACTTCAAAATGAAGTTGCCTACATATCCCAAAGATGGGAATCAAGCCTTACGTAGTTCGGGGTAAGGTACACTCGGGTATTTAACCTTCACTTTTTTTGCGCTCTAACTTTTGCCAGGGCCGCCCTTTGCGGGTTTTCAACCTTGCGAGGTATGTTTTTCTTCTTTTCAATTTTTGTGTTCTTTTCTTTCTTTTCATTTCTTTTTTGATTTTCTTTTTTTGTTCTTTTCTTTGCATCTTTCTTTTTTGTTCTTTTGTTCTTTTCTCTTTTTTGTTCTTTTTCTTCTTTCCTTGCTCTAACTTTTGCCTGGGCCGCCCTTCCAGGTTTTCGGCCCAGCGAGCCTCTCAAGGGTAAAAGTATAGCTTTGTCCATGTTAAATGGTTTTGAGATCCCGAAGTCATCAGAATCCAGGAGAATGGCTGTTATTCGCTGACGATGCAAGAGTCCATCCAATGGAGCGTGAATTTGCCCCTAGTGTTTGTGGATAGGAACTCGGTTGTCCTTCAACAATGTCTTCTTCTTTCCTCCCTTCTGGGGTTTGGCATTCTTGCCGATCTTCTTCTTGGACTCTTCGAGCACATTTGAAATTCTTGCCCCTAGTTCGAGGGGTGCTCTTGATCTAGCTTCGCAAGCTACTTGATCTGACTTTGTTGCCGCTAATTCACGGGCTGCTCTGGATCCGGCCACACAGGCCTTACATTGTAGTTGACCTTTGAACTTTCTAAGTTCTAGTTCAAGGTTTGAAAATGAGGAGTCGAGTCTCGAGGCTGAGAGCGATCCTAAGCTGCACAATCTCAAGAGCGATTCCACACAGGTCTTCGCAAGACCGCGTAAAACATTTTTTTTTTTAAAGTCTTTTAAGAAAGCGACTAATCGTTCGCGCTGAAGACGGTGTGGGACCAATCTGGATCAAGCCAGGATCCTTCTCAGTACTCACGTTAACAAACATGATTTCATTCATTAAGGGCTTAGCACGCCTCTCTTTCTCTCAATTGATCAAATTTTTACAAAACCCGAAGAATTCCTTCCCCTTTGTTTTCACCGCAGTGTTAGAAAAAGTTTTGAAAAGCTTAGGTCAATTTTTCAAGGCACAGAAGAGCAGGCAAAAAGTACTGCCGTTTCATTCAAATTTTCTGGCACGACTGGCGCAAGGCAGAAGCAAACACAAGAGTGTGAAAATCACTGCTGTTTCATTCAAATCTTTTGGTGTTACTGGCTCCTTGGCAGAAACAAACTCAAAAGAAAACAAAAAGACAAACACAAAACAAGCAAGTGATGCCCGAGGTAACACCCCAGAAATCACCCGACTCTTAACAAAACAGGACTGACTCGATACAACAAGACAGACCCAACTGACTCAGTACAAAAGACTGACTATATACAAAACAACAGACTGACCCAATACCCAAGTTAGAAAGTACAAAAACTAGCATTCACAAATGCTCGAAACAGTGCGTGCCATACGCCACATCAGGAGTAAACTGAGCGCCGCCCGCAGGTGGTTCATCCCTTGATCACATCACATTATCCCCCACAAGTTCACTGATCAAGTGCCAATAGACTTTGCAGGACCTGGTGCTGGAATGACCCCGTTGTCAAACAGATCCTGTACATCATGGCGTAGACGAAAGCAACTGTCGGTGTCATGATCAGTTTGTTGATGGTAGGCATAGTATTTAGTCTGATCATGCTTTGCAGGGATAGGATCGGGTAAGGGCCGTTGTTCCAATGGTTTCAGATGTCCTTTCCGGATTAAGACCTCTAGAGCCTTTGACAAAGGCATATGAAGTGGGGTGAAAACCCTCTTGACTCTAGGTAGATATTTGGTTTCTTGTGAGCTACTCCTGGACGCACCGGTGAATGGGGTAGCAGTTTTTTATGCGGAGGTGGTAACCATGCCCACTTCAGAAGATCTTGCAGCTGCATCACCACTAGTGATCGCATTTGAACTGTGGGAAAATGCCCTCCTCGGCTGCTCTTTCTCTTGGCCAAGAAGGCCCTGCTTCATAGCGTCCTCGATCTGTAGCCCCATCTCATGCAGATCAGAAAAGGTAGGGAAGGGGAGTACAATCATCTTTTGCATCAGTTTTGGCTGGAGATTGCGCACAATCATCCTGATCTGGTTCTTGTCAGTAGGCCTCAGGGTCATCATTGAAGCCTTGGCCCTCCAGCGGGCTATGAAATCGAAAAAACTCTCCTTAGGCTCTTGCCTTGTTGTCTCAAGATCATGGGTTGTGACCTCGATTTGCGTGTTATAGGAGTACTGCGCAATGAAGGCCTCGGCTATCTCATCCTAGTTCCGTTTGACATCGTCTTCTAATTTTGCATACCAGATAGCGGCCACACCCGACAGGGTCCGGCCGAATAATGAAAGTTTCTGCAGCCTGGTGAGGCCCATCGGCCTTAGTATGTCCGAAAACAACCGGAAGTGCACTATGGGATCGCCAGATCCATCAAATCGATCGATGTGTGGCATCTTAAATCTGTCCGACAGCGTCACAGCTGCGTCGGTATACCCATCCTCAATGTCTAAAATGGATTTTACTCCCTGAGATTTCTTGAACATCTTTTCTAGCTTGCTCACCTTCAGCGCTGTAGGGTCTAACTCGAACTTAAACGGTGAATCCGGCAGGTTGATCGGTGCTTTAGACAGCTGGGGTAAGATTGGGGGCGGAGCCAGTCCTATCGGAATGTTCGTTTCTCCCTGGACATTTGGTGCCTCCTCAGGTGCTGGAACTCCTGGTGGGGGAGGAGCAGATGCTCCTGTTTGCTGCTGCAGCCGGGCAATTAAGTCTGCCTGTTGAGCCATGATCTCAGCCTGTTGTTTGGCAAATTCTGCTTGACGAGCAGCATCCTGCTGCATGGTTTTCATGCTCTCTTAGAGTTGACGTATCATTTTGTCCATTCCTGCCATGTTCTGTTGTTCTGGCTGACTGACTGGTATATCTATCTCTGTGATAAAAACTGAGGCCTCAGCCTGACTGTTCACTGGTGGGGTGGATAAGGGCCACTGATCCGGTAACTGCTGAACTGGTGATCTGTGCCTGACTGGCCCTTTTACCCTGTCTCTGACAAAGGAACACTAATTGCCTTTGAACTGAATCTCTGACCCGACAAAGTCTATCAGCACAAGTTCGATGAACCTCGGGGGATATTGGAGCCCTCTGAAGCTATGGTTCCTAGACTACCTAGCAAAAGAGAAAACATGCAGCATCTCAGCCCGATTTCACGGTAACGCATATGAGCAGAGCTGAATGACAGTTCCTCCTATAGAATTCTGCCCAAAATTCTACCCGTAAACTGATACCCTCAGGTGAACTGAATCCCAAAGTACTGAATTGGTGCCCGCAGGCCTGATCCTCAAACTACTAAACTGGTGCCCGCAGGCCTGATGCCCAAACTTGTAGACTGATACATGCATTCCGGTAGGGACACACCCTAAAAGCACATAGCAAGCAAGTGAGAGCCAAAACACCCCTATGTTGGGGTAGGGTTTCCCTATCCTATTTTGTCAGGAGCTAGGGTTTCACTACGCACGCAGCGGTTTCAAACAACCTATATCGGGTAAGCAACCTGTCCTAGTTTGGAATGGTCGCTATGGATTCCGAATATGCACTAGGTCGAATGGTCAAAAAGGGTGCCCCGATAAAACCGGGGTTTGTGTTGTTCCCATACTGGCAGAGCCCATAACCAGTCAGCCTTATGGTCATGCCTTGACAAGACAAGCCTCCGACAAACCGTTCAGGAATAGCAGATGGCAAACACGGTGTCCTAGGCGCACCAATGCAAATGCAATGCAAAGAAACACACAACTGTAGTCAAAACAAGATATCATGAGTTCGAGTCAAGTTCTCTAAATCCCCAGCAGAGTCGCCAGAAACTGTAGACGTCTCCAAACGCCCCGGGAGGATGAGGTCCCGTTCCGTTCGTATTGTGCTCACTACAGCTCGGACTCTCAAATTGTCACGGTTCTAAATTTGAACCAAAGAGTCCAAATCCGGCAAATCATTTTGAGAAAATAGATTTTGAAAGAAGTGCCAAACATGGACTGCTTTTCCAGATACAAAGTCGTGTAAATGTTTTATTTTGGGGAAATTTAGGAAACCCTGACTCGTTTGCCTAAGGCCACGTGTCCGTCATCACCAAAGTTGCCTCGGCTCGGGAACTTGGGTACGATTGGGGAAGGTCACTTCGTGAGCACCCTCGCTTGCCCGATCAAAGATCGGCCTCTACTAACCATGATATCTATTTTTGAAAACATTATGCGTTCTTATTCCGGTTATTAGCCTAGATTTACTATGTGATGCGCACAGCATACAAGTATAGACTGGATCGCCTGAATTGGAACAAAACATTTTATGTTTGAAAATGGTTTGATGGTGCTACCCGCAAGTAGGCTAAGACGTAGATTTTCCACCTTCGGGTGGGCTTAGAAAACATGATTTTGCCACTATCTAGTGGGCTTAAAACACACATTTGATGAATTGTTCCAATCCAAATAACCCAATCTTCACCCGCAGGCATTTAGGCAGATATATCACATAAGCAATTAGCCTCATGGTAAGCATGCTATCATGGCAGTCACTCACATGCATGCAAGGATGCTAAACCGAGTACTCCAAGCCAAAACAGAAGCTAATTAGAAATCCATGCATGATCCTAATTATACAGAAATGCCTAATGCAACACATGCAAAAGTGAAACTATAGCAGGCTCGGCTATTCTATACATGGCACATGAAATGCTACAGCTAACATATATTCAATTTGGAATTGAAAATACAATGCAGTTAGTATGATGCGCCGAGCCCGGTGCATACAAAACAGATGAATGAATGCAAACATGCTGTCATACTGTATGCTAATTGAAACATGCCCTAATCTAACCATCATAAACGGGTAAATAAAAGGGAGAAAGACGTGGGGTTGGAAGACATACATCACACACACGCACACTTATTACAACATTGCCCTCGCACAGAGGGTCCGAATAAATAATACAGTCCCAAATGAATAAATAATACAGTCCAAATATGTACAAAATCCTAATTAATTAACAAATTAAACTAGGAAAGTAGTAAACTAGCATGCAAGCTAGGGACTGCCTCGACTCTGCTCTGGATGATGAATGATGCATGTTCGGGTTGCTTGGCACGGAAAATCCCTTGTGATGCCCCGGTTTGCCTCTGTTTGCAATTGTTCTTGGAATGCGTGTCAAGCTCCGGAAGGCTGCCGATTTCTGATTGGCTGCAACAGAGAGCAACAAAGGGGCATGGCAAAGTATTTTCACATATGTATGCATGACTACTCTTCGGGGAGTGTAGTCCTCGATCCTCGTGCCACCAATCACGCATCTCGATGCATGATGGCCGAGGAGTCTAATTGCACGACTCAATATGAAATGAATGCACATATAAACACGACGAGACCTAAACTCCATCATGGATAATTCGGAGTGTCAGTGACTGGGAATTGAGACACGTTTCGCCACTCGAAGTACGAAACGTCCCTCGTTTCCCGGGCTTGGGCTAACTCCTATCCCAAACACAATGCAATATGCATGACATGCATGAATGCAATTCTAACATACAACCTAGCATACACAATGCTATGAAATGGCATACACGATGCACGAGGTAACATGGCATACACAATGCGCTAACATACAACCTAGCATACGCAATGCTATGAATCGAAATGGCATACACAATGCATAATGGACTTACACCAACATGAGTGGACAGCTATACTCACATTAGTAGCCATTAGATGAAAAATGAGACTCTCGAAATACGTGCACGCATGCACGCAAATTGAGGACCGAACCTAAGGCATAAAATGCCACTCTACCAAAGCATGGCAAGGCATGGAATATGGTATGCAAACATGCGAATTTCAGCGCTGAAATATGCTACAAAACAGCGCCGAAACATGGAAACATGGCACCCGATGCATGGAATGAAACTCGAAATTCGAAACTGGGCACATGGAATGACTTACAGCTATACAAAGCATGCATTATTTGATCATGAAGCATGAAGACAGATGCAATACAGTCCCAAAACATGCATATTTCCAATTTATAACAAGCCTAAAAAATAAACGCAAATAGGCTAACCTATCGTGCAAAAACGGCCCTAAAAGAGAGATTAAACACAAAGGGACAGCAGCTGGCGCCAAATGGCAAAGAACCCTTCAAAAAAGCTGAAGAGGGGCTCAAAACAGGGCACTTTACAGTTTACATCAAGCCACGAAAATAATCACAAATAAGGCCAAACTATCATGCAAGAAAAGGCCTAAAAGAGGGGTAAAGAGACAAGTGGCAGCTGCTGTTCTCAAACAGAGGAGAGCCCTTCACCAATGTTGAAGAGGGGCTCAAAAAATGATATTTTACAGTTTATGGAAAGGTCCAAAACAGCTCACAAATAGGCCTAAAATACTATGCAAAAATTGGCCTAAAAGAGAGATAAAGAAGCAAGTGATAGCAGGAGGCCTCAAATAGAGGAGAGCCCTTCAACAATGTTGAAGAGGGGCTCAAAACAAGCTATTTTACATTTTATGGAAAAGTCCAAAAAAACTCACAAATAGGCCTAAAATACTATGCAAAAATTGGCCTAAAAGAGAGATAAAGAGGCAAGTGGTAGTAGGAGACCTCAAACAGCCGGAGGTCCTCGATCAAACATGAAAAGGGGGTCAAAATATGACTATTTACAGTTTAGGTCGGAGCCCAAAAATGCTAGCAAGCATGGCTTAGATACAAAGCAAGATAAGGCACAAAAGAGGAAAAATGGGACTCACCCTTGTAGAACCAAACTTCAGCAGCCTTTGGACTAGGCTTGTGAGCTCTCAACCTCTGAAAATCAGCCTCAAATGGTTGGAATGGATGATGGTGGTGTTATGCTATGGGTTGGTGTAGGAGCAAGGTGGTTTTGAGGCAAAGGAATGGAGGAAAGGGAGGGAAATTAAATTCAAATTTCCCCCCAAAAGACCCCCCCTCGGATACAGGATCTGGGGGAAAAAGAGGGCATATCTGTAAGGAACCAGGTGAGGGGGTCATGGTCGGCCAGGTTTTGAGGGTTTAGGTGGCCGGCCGGCCACCTCCCATGGCCGGTCGACCAAGGGTCAAAAGGGCCAATGACAATTGCTGGTCGGCCACCTCAAAAAGGTGGCCTCCCATGTGTGCACAACACAACTATGTAGTCAAAACCCAGAAAAAGGGAACCCGAAGAGAGAAAAGACCATTTTTTAGAGGGGGTCAAAAGGGTCAGGCACAATTACTGGTCGGCCACCAAATATTGGTGGCCTCCCAGGTGTGTACAACACAAATATGGGGTTTAGGGTTCAAGAAAGTGGCCCCGGGATGGTCAACATTGGCTTTCAAGTGAGGAAAACGGGCGTCGGAGAGCGATGAAGAAATAAAGCTGGCTTTTCAGAACAATTGCTGGCCTCCCACCCTCCTACAAGCTTCCTAACCATGAAAATAAGGTCTCCACCAAAAATGAACCAAAACGGATGCAAAACGGAGGTTCGGGGGACCGAAACGCGCGGCCCGGGGCCCCGAAAATGGGCTGTTAAGCACCGGAGGTGGCATTCGACCACGAAGCTGGTCTCTCGGGCCACAGTGTTCCTCAAAAGGGAGGAAATAAGGTGTGTGCCAAAAACCGGAGCAAACGGAGGTGGTTAGGTGGTCCCGAACCAAGGCACACGGCCGTCAGCTCCGAAAAATCGGAAACCGGGCTCCAAAATGGGAAAAATGGCCTACGACCACGAAACGTAGCCTACGGCCACTGAGAGATGATCTACGAGACCTCTCTCTCCCTTCGGGAAGAGAAAACAAAGCCTGGTTCGCAAACCGAGGCAAGGTACGAAAGAGTCCGAAAGTCCAGAGGCAAGGTTTGCAGCCGGGACTCTAAAACTTCTGAACAAGCACAATATGCAATATCACCGAGCGCTCAACTGGTGACGTCTGAGTCTTAAGGTCGGTCAAAAATGGGGTGTCTACAGTTGCCCCTCTTTGACAGAACTCGGAAGTCATAAGTGACGGGAGTGAATGTCAAAGCCCAGAGACGACCCATTTTTGACAAGGCCGAAGACTTAGACAAACAGGCAAGATAAACAGAGATGTGCCCGCAGGCAGGGGCAAAATGCAACCGACAATGCAAGAAGCCAAAGGTATCTCAATGATCATGCAAATACAGCAAGCATATACAAATCTAACTACATTTCATGCAGTAAGGATCATGTAAATAAAGTTGTAACGAAGCAAATATTCACAATAAATGCGACAGTTTTAAGCGAGAAGGCAAATCAAACAACATTTCATGCAGTTATGATGCAATCTTAGCGAGCATGTGTGATAGATACACAAAAGTGAAGAGAGTGTGATGGATACACTAGATGAATAAAGTGTGATAGAGCGAGCTCCCCCCGGAGGTGTTTCATGGTGGTTACGTCTTGGTGCTGTTTCAGGCCAGTTGTTTAACTCCTCTACCAATCATTTTGTGTGTGAGTGAGTATGTTTCTAGTCTATAAAGCTCTGGCAGAGTAGTGAAGTGGTGTTGCTGTTCATCTTTCTGTTAGTATGAGGTTTTTATGGCTTCTGGTTGATCCAGTCCGGCTATTGTCATGGCTGGTTGGTTTCTTGGTGGTTTTCATTCCTAGGGTTGCACACCCTAGGTGTTGTGTGTTTGCTCGGGTGACCCATGGCCATGTGTTGGGATCATGGTCCAATGTCCAAGTGTTGGGTCCATGGTTCTCTGCTTCTCTGGTACGAACTGTGGTTTCGTAGGAGAGAGAGAATCGCATGTAATGGTGGTCAATGTTGGTCTTGCAGATTGGCAGCGATGGTCCAACCGATTTGTGCACTGGTTTGTGGCTCCGTTTCATGGTGTGATGTTTGGGTCATTCCGACAGTGCTTCTGAGGTTGGAACTGGGTAAGGATGAGGGAGAACCTCTCTCCCTAGTTCTAGGAATGTAGGTTGACGTAAATGGCTGTGAAATCTGAGTGGATGAGCTTCGGTGTGGGTGGCGCTATTGCTGTTTGTTCAGTAAACTCGGGTTCAGTAGCTTTGGATGCTTAGTGGGTCTTCTGGTGGGGTTCTGCGGGTTGGCTGCCATGCTTGGCATGGCACGTGTTTGGCTGGCGGGTGAAATTTGTTTCAGCGTTGTCGGTATGGCTGGCTTCCCGGTGAGTTCATGGCTTCCGTGGTGGTGGTCGTTGCTGATAACGTCGTGTGTTGCATGGTTCTGGGTACTGGTTTTCCTCCGGCGATGGTTCAGAAGATAGATGGCCGTCGGTACGACATGTCCGTCAGGTCCGTCGTTGCATGGGTTTCACAGTGATGCTACGCCGGAGGTCAGTTGCCAGGTTTTTTTTGGCATTTCGACGGTGCTGGTTTGCCGCAGCCGCTGCTGGGTGTTCGTTCTTTGTGTTGTTGGCTCTCCGATCATTCTGCTTGTTGCTGCTGGGTTGTTCTGGTTTACTTTCGGCTGTGTTACTGTGCTTCTTCTCCGGCGTTTCTCAAGCGCCGGTTGTAGAGAATGATAGCCGTGACAGAGGCGAGTGGAGTGTACGTCGGCTATGGCGTATAGGTGTACTATTTGACGTTACATCAGTTTACTTGCCCCCAGTTTTCCCGCTTAAAATTGGAGCTGGTTTCAAAATAAAAACAGGGGGCTGGTTTGTGGTTTTGACCGAAATATTATTTTCATATTGCTGAGCTTCATGCAGGCACGTGGTTTGTCTTTATGGACTTCAATTTGGTTTGAATTGACTTCAACTAAGTAAGTGGGCTCCACTTGTTTGGTTTAATATGTGTTTTGGGCTTCATCAGTGGGTGTTTATTCTGCTGGTTTTGGTCCACGGGTTTTTGCCACCACGTGCAATGTTAGCAACATTGGGTCCCACCTACGGTTTTTTTATTATATATGGTTGCATGTTATAAACAAACTGGTTGGTGGCTCATAGTGGGTTTTATTATTTATTTGGTTTATTGGGTTTGGCTGGTGGATTTGTTAAGGCCCAATCCGTGGGTATGTTTTTCTGGGCCCCTTGTTTGACCCACGGGTTCACAATTTTGAGCAAGCGTGTTTTGTGTTGGTGCTTGCCGCAGTTTTCGGCGCACTTTTCAGCCCATGTATTTTTGTTTAGCCACAATGCAGGGGACCTTTTGTAGTCGGTTATTTCATGATGATTGATCGTGTGATCCTCATGTGACTCGATACGAGGGTGGTTTCGAGCCATCTCCGCCAAGAGTGATTGGGGAGTCACTGCTATGGGGAATAGTGGTTCGATAACTAGCCGAGTTAGAGACGGGGAGATGAGCGGGAGGATAGCTACCGGTTTTCTGGTCACTTCTTGTCTTCATGTGACCCATCCTAATTGATTATATTGCCACGCCTGACATGGTGTGATGGGGACACTGCCGTGGGGTTTGAGGCTTGTGATCTACCAAGGAAGGGACTGGGGGATGTGATGATTGCTCTCATGTTTTGATTGGCTATGTATTGGTTTGTTGTAGCGGGGCTATTGTTTTTCCACTAAACTTCTCAAGACCGTGGATTATGGTGATTGACTATGCAGGCTTCATGTGACTCAGCGAGGATCTTTCATGGGATAGATATTTTCCTTCGTCATGGCTTTGGTTGAGTGGCTAGGATGTCACGGCTATGAGAAGCGAGATGCTTATTGGATTCCATGCTTTCATCCGAGGTAGAGACTGGGAGCAAGCGGGGGCGGCTATCATTTTTCTGTCTTGTTGGGTTTTTAGTTAGTTACATTTGTATTGTGTGTTTTCTGTTATGCTTTATACGTCTATGGTGTGTGTTTGTTTATTTGCCCATATATCCACCCCAAGTTTCCATCTATTATCTGTGATGATAAGGGTTACTTGGGGACAAAAAGGATATATGGGCAAAGTGGGGTTCTGTTTTTTTATATTTATGTTTATGTTGTAGGATGTCCAGTGGTAGTTTTGTGATGTATTCGTTTGTCTATTATTTGTTGTAGGGCGTACCTGGGGTATGCCCCTTGTAAACTTGTACATTTTACTGTCTTTATTTTATGACTAACTTACCCAAAAAAGAAAAATAAAGTGTGATTGATACACTAAGTGAAGCGAAGTGTGATAGATACACAAAGCGAAACGAGTGTGATGGATACACTAAGCAAACACGTGATAGATACACTAAGCGAACGTGTGTGATGGATACACAAAGTGAACGCGTGATAGATACACAAAATGAGCATAATGTGAAGCAAGTGTGATGGATACACTATATGAAGCAAAGTGTGATAGACACTAAAAGTGAATACAAAGTGTGATAGATGCACTATGTGAAGCAAATTATGATGGATATACAAAAAGTGTCTTTGATGTTCCTCATCAGATTCTTTGTCTGGTTTGGTAAGAAAGTGATTTGGAGTCTGATCTGATTTTCAAGCCAGCTCTATTGATCATGTTGTGATTTGATTTGTCTTTTTTATTAAAGCAAGTCGTGTTTATTTCGGTTTCATGGGAGTCCAACGTGTCAGTCTCACTCCGGTTATTCTTATGGCTGGTTTGGGGTGCTGCTCAAAGCTTGGTGTTAGGCTAAGGTGACCTGTGGGTGTTCATGCTGTTGCATCATGTTCTGGGTTGGGTTACCACCAGTGTGGTCGTCAATGGTTCGGCTCGGTGGGATGGCTCACAGTTCAGCAAGGCTGAGCTCCATTTGGTTCCCTGCTTGTCGTCCGCGGTTTTGGTCGTCGGAGGTGTTGGGTCTTCCATGTCCGTGCTTCGAAGATGGCTTCTGCCATGGCAAGCTTGTTGCCGGTGGGGTCGTGGTCTATGGGTTTGCTCTCTTTTTTGGAGAAGCCTATCTGTGTAATCGGTGGGTCTGCATCTTGGTGTAGTACCGGCTGGATGTCTTCTCCGGTGACATTCTCTTGGGTCACAGGAGGTGTTTGGGTTTTAGCCCATGGTTAGTTTTGTTTGTCTTCGGCGATGATTATTCCAGGTTCAGAGCAGATGATGACAGGTTCTGTTCTCTGAGTACGCTGGTCTGGTCGTCTCCGGCATGTCATTATAGGTGATTTCTGCCCGAGCTGTGCTTCCGGCAGTGGTTTCTGGGTCTGGTTTACCGCCGTTGTTGCTACTCCGTTACACTGTAGCTCTTCGTTGTGGTGCAATTCCTTTTGAGTGGAGGTGTGGCGACGCGCCTCTGGTGCGAGTAAAGCCTTGGGTAGCCTACCCACGCTGCCTTTCTGTGTTGAAGTGATTTCCCGCCTAGAGTGGGTTGTTGCTGCAGTAGAGGGACCACGTGGGTGGAGTTGTAGCCAGCTGTTTTTTTGTATGCAAACTCCTTGGTGGTATATGAAAACAGTGTGCTGGTTTTGTTTTTTGAAATTTCCCACGTGAGAGCAAACTATGTGTTCCCACGGTGATTTGTTTGAGTTGGTATTGGGCTGTGGGTCCCGCGGGGCCTACGTATTTGTTGATCAGCCGTGGTTAATTTTGGTTGTCAATTTCAATTTGATGGCTTTTTTAGTCATGGAGTGCTGTGACGTTTTTTTTTGTTGTTGTTTATTGAATTTCTTTGTATAAATTGTCCATATATCTTTCCCAAGTAATCATCTATTATCATTGATGATAGTAAGTACTTGGGGACAAATTGATAAATGGACAATTTTAGATTTATTTTGGTTTTATTTTTTAATCAGTTACTTGTATTTATCCCCTCCTTTTTGGGAGGGATGCGGATACGGATTTTTTTGTATTACCTGGGGTATGCCCCTTGTAAACGTGTAAACTTTGTCTTTAATTTATGACTTACCCACCCAAAAAAAAAAAAAAAAAAAAAGTGTGATAGATGCACTAAGTGAACAGAGTGTGATTGATACACTGAAGGTGAACACAAAGTGTGATTGGTGCACTATGTGAACAAAGCGTGATTGATACACTAAAAGTGAACACAAAGTGTGATAGATCCACTAAGTGAATAGAGTGTGATTGATACACTAAAAGTGAACACAAAGTGTGATAGATGCACTAAGTGAACAGAGTATGATAGATATACTGAAAATGAACACAAAGTGTGATACATGCACTATGTGAACAGAGTATGATTGATATACTAAATATGAGCACGAAGTGTGATAGATGCACTATGTGAACAGAGTATGATTGATATACTAAATGTGAACACGAAGTGTGATAGATGCACTTCGTGAACGAGTGTGATGGATACACTAAATGAACACAAAGTGTGATAGATGAACTATGTGAACAGAGTATGATTGATATACGAAGTGTGATTGATACACTAAATGTGAACACGAAGTGTGATAGATGCACTTAGTGAACAGAGTATGATAGATGACATGGATAGGCCCACAAGGCTTACGGCCCACAGCAAACAATCCCAAACCCATCGCTTGGGACCCATCGCATAACCCGGTTGGCAAAGCCCAGGATGGCTGGAGGCCATTTAGACATGGAGGGCCAATGGCATTCGGGCACATGGCAGGTGAAACACAGGCCACATCAGCAGACAAAGATCTGCAGAGTTATTGCCACAACACATCACCATTAATGCAGCCCATCACAGCATTTATTACGACAACACCTCCCCGTCAGAACAGAGCCCCCTCACCCTGAACAAGGTAAGCTACGGCACAGGCTTTCGGCGGAACGGGGCACGTCACAAGGGACAGTGAATTGATTACCAAAGGACATAAGCAAGAATCGAAGACAAGAGAAAGGCTAAGCTTTCCTATCTCTCTCTCTCTCTCTCTCTCTCTCTCTCTCTCTATTTTTCCTTCTTCCTCTACTGATTCGCTCGCCGGAGGGTTCACTGGGGGACTACCCCGTTCCCCTTTGGACTTGCTTGCAGGTCATCTGGTGGAATCATCCGCCTGAATCGGAACTTGAAGAGCTGGGACCAGCCCGACCCATCCACCCAGGACGGACTGCATTATCAGTTGGCGCCGTCTGTGGGAACCTTGTGGTTTATTCGTGCGCTAGTTGTGTTCACTATCGCCGGAGCCCTCCTTTCTCACCGTTACCTTTTCCTCTCACCCGTCCAGGTGTATGGTCACGACTAGGTCCATGGCTTCCCACCATAATACCGCCGATCATCAAACAGACCCTTCCCATCCAAACAACCCACCACAATACATCATCGAACTTACTAACAGTATTAACCGCATGGCCGAGCAAAACCAGGCCCTAATCAGTGCTTTACTCCAAAAAAACCTCCCCGCTCCACCTCCATATATTCCACCCAACCAAAAAAGAACCCCGGGCCACACTGCTCCACAACCCCCTCCGCTCAACCCAGAAGGTTTACAACCCCCTCCTACTCCACACATGAGCCTACCACCTCCACCTCCACGCCCGTCAGTCGTGCCACTAGCCCCTGAGGGGGAAACCAGCAGTGTCCAGCCTCCATTGACCGACCATGGCGACAACATTCCCCTCTGGGACGCTGAACTCCGGGCTATGAAGCTCCAACTACAAGGGGTCATGCAGAACATTCAGCACAAGCCCTCAATCATCGCCAACTCGCCTTTTGTTGCCTCCATCCGCGACAAACCATTACCCGCCAAGTTCAAAATGCCCACCATTGATCCTTCGATGGCACGACGGCGGACCCAGTCGACCATCTAGAAACCTACCGCACCCTCATGATCCTCCATGCTTTCCCTGACGAGATCATGTGTCGAGCTTTTCCCGTGACACTAAAGGGATCAGCTCGGTTGTGGTTTAGCCAGTTACCGGCGGACTCCGTCTCCACCTTTCAACACCTCAGTGACTCTTTCCTGAGCCATTTTATCGGAGCCCAGCGTCAGAGACGCCTAGCCACCCAACTCCTTAACATTCGTCAGACCGAGGGGGAGTCGCTCCGCAGCTTCGTCACCCGCTTCAACACTGAAGCCCTTCAAGTAGCGGAGAATGACGACAAGGTCATCCTCACGGCTTTCATGGCCGGCCTGCGGTCGTCCAATTTTCTTTTCTCCCTCTCCAAAAACCCTCCAACCACCATGGCTGCCCTACTATCCAAAGCCCAGAAATACATGAATACTGAAGATTCCCTGGCAGCTTGGCAAGAGCCCATCACTAAAAATCCGACCCCCAGAGACAAGAGGAAAGACTCAGAACCCAAGACCGCCCAGTATAATGGCCAAACACCCCACTATAACGACCGACCCCACCGAGCCGACCGGTCGGCTCCGACTCGACCACCCAGTCGGTTCGAGCGGTACACGCCACTCAACTCCTCCATGGAGCACGTCCTCAATCAGATCCAGCGGGACTACCCCCTCAAGTGGCCCCTACCTTCACGAAACTCTTCCAATCGCAAAGATCAGTCCAAGTACTGCCGTTTCCACCAAGACCACGGCCATACCACCGACGAGTGTATCAACCTCAAAGATCAGATCGAGACCTTCATACGTCAGGGCCGCCTCAGCCGATTCACAGACACTCGCCCTCAACAGAGGCAAAGAACCGACCTTCCCAGGAACAATCGCCGACATACACCACCCCGCAATCAAGCCCCACCTAACCAAGGCCACGACTGCCCACCACCACAGCCTCGGCCTCCAGGCAATCCCCCTCCACCAGTCGGAGAAATCAGAGTCATTTCAGGCGGCCTTGCTTGCGAGGGACCATGCCGCTCGGCTCAGAAGGCAGAGCTCAGAAAAATCAGGCAGGGCTCAGACAAAGCAGTGGCGACGGTGGACCGACCTCCCAAATAGTCAAAACAGTGGATCGAACCCATCACCTTCACAGACACCGACTGTGCAGGAGTCCGTTACCCACATGATGACCCTCTTGTCATTTCCGCCATCCTCTCCAACTACAAGGTTAGACGAGTCCTCATAGACAACGGCAGCTCTTCAGACATCATCTTCCTCAATTGCTTCCGCCAGTTCAAGATTGGGGAAGAAAGCTTGTCTCCTCTCCAAACCCCTCTGGTCGGTTTCACCGGCGACCGTGTGACCTCCATCGGCTCCATCGATCTACCTATCACCATTGGCGAACACCCGAGGCAGACCACTAAGTTGCTCACCTTCCTGGTGGTCGACTGCCCCTCTGCTTACAACATCATCCTTGGCCGCACAGCCCTAAACGCCTTTCAAGCCATCACATCCACCTATCACATTGCCATCAAATTTCCTACCGATCTCGGTATCGGAACTGTCAAAGGAGAACAGATCGTGGTCAGGGAGTGTTATGTCGCCTCACTCAAAGAAGTCAAGCTAAAAGAGGCCATGATCATCGAAGGGCTTGACGTCCAAGACGAGGACGAGCTGGTCAGAGGTGAACCCGTGGAGGAACTTATTGAAGTTAACATTGATCCCACCAACCCAATCAAAACCGCCAAAATTGGTAGCCAACTACCTTCCCAAGCCAAGGCCGACCTCACCGCTCTCCTGACCGAGCACAGAGATGTATTCGCCTGGACCCATTCTGACATGCCAGGCATTGACCCCTCCTTCATAACCCACCGCCTCAGCATCGAACCCCACTTTCGACCCCACCGCCAAAAGCAACGCATTTTCCATCCGGAGCGCAACACTCTTATAGCCGCAGAAGTTGACAAGCTCCTCGAGGCCCAATTCATCAAAAATGTGGACTACCCTAGATGGTTGTCCAACGTGGTCCTCGTCCGCAAACACAATGGCAAATGGCGACTCTGTGTCGATTACTCCGACCTAAACCGAGCCTGCCCCAAAGACAACTACCCCCTTCCCCGCATAGATCTGTTGGTCGACGCCACGGCCGATCATCAAATGCTCAGCTTCATGGATGCCTTCTCTAGGTACAACCAAATCCTGATGCACACATCTGATCAGGAACACACATCATTTATTACCGACCGAGGTACCTTTATTGTGTAATGCCGTTCGGATTGAAGAATGCTAGGGCCACCTATCAACGGTTGGTTAATGCCATTTTCCATCACCAAATAGGCCGGAATATGGAAGTCTACGTCGATGACATGCTAGTCAAAAGCAAATACTCCTCCGATCACCTCATTGACTTACGAGAGACCTTCGCCACCTTGCGCAAATACCAGATGAAGCTCAACCCAGAGAAGTGCGCCTTCGGCGTAGGATCTGGAAAATTTTTGGGTTTTATGGTCAGTCAGCGCGGCATTGAAGCTAACCCTGAGAAGATCATGGCCTTGATTAAGATGCAGTCGCCTAAGACGGTCAAAGAAGTTCAAAGACTCACCGGCCGAGTGGCGGCCCTCAACCGCTTAATTTCCCGTGCAACAGACAAGTGCTTACCCTTCTTCAAAGTCCTGCGGCAGGCTTTTGAATGGACAGCTGAATCCGAAGAGGCCTTCCTCTACTTAGCAGTATCGAGCACTGCAGTCAGTGCAGCTCTCCTCAGAGAAGATGGCTCAATCCAACGGCCGGTCTATTACATCAGTCGGGCTCTCAGGGGAGCGAAGCAGAACTACCCCTTATTAGAAAAACTATCCCTGGCCTTGGTCACTGCCTCCAGACGACTCCGTCCATACTTCCAAGCCCACTCCATAGTGGTCCTCACCGACCAGCCCCTGAAAAAGATCATGCAGCAACCAGAACTCTCAGGCAGACTGATGCAGTGGTCAGTAGAACTCAGCCAGTTCGACATCTCCTACCGCTCTCGGACAGCAATCAAGGGGCAAGCTGTAGCTGATTTCATCCTGGAGTTCACCAATCCGGCCCCGACCACTACCCCTCCACTCCCACCAACCCTAACAGAGCTAGAAGATCCTCATTCTTGGACTCTCAATGTCGACGGTTCGTCTCGAAGAGAAGGAAGTGGTGCCGGCCTCATCCTCACCTCCCTCGAGGGCGGCTATTTCAAATGTGCCCTCCGTTTCTTGTTTGAAGCAAGCAACAATGAGGCCGAGTACGAGGCATTGATAGCAGGACTCCACCTTGCCAAGGACATTGGGGTCAGCCACCTCCGAGTATTCAGCAACTCCCAGCTCGTCGTCGGTCAGATGACGGGGGACTTCGACGCCAAGGAAGACACAATGCAAGCTTACAGGGATATGGCACTTCCCCTTGCTCGCCTCTTCAATACCTTCCACATCAGGCACATTCCCCGGGCGGAAAACTCCAAAGCAGATGAGATGGCTCAGTTGGCTTCGGCTGACCATCCTAATCTCAGCCATGATGTCCGTCTCGAATATCTGCACCACCCAGCCATTTCACCCGACCTGCAAGCTGTACAGTTCATCCAAAATGAACCCATTCCCTGGGCATCTGACATTCTCCTATTCTTGACCACAGGGGCACTCCCAGATGACCAACAGCAGGCAGCCAAAGTCTGATCCCGAGCATCCAATTACATCATTGTCGACGGTATATTGTACAAGCGCGGTTTTTCCCGGCTATATCTAGGGTGCCTCAATCCAGCTCAAGCAACTTATGTAATGCAGGAGATCCACGAGGGAATTTGTGGTAATCATTCAGGCGGCAGGTCCCTTGCCCAGAAGATACTCCGTAGTGGGTATTTTTGGCCAACTCTTAATCAGGATGCGACCGATTTCGTGCTCAAATGCGATAAATGTCAACGTTTCGCCAACATCCCCCATGCTCCTCCTACAGAGTTAATCACACTCTGCAGCCCACCGGTCGAGGCCAGACTAAGTTCGTAATTGTCGCCATTGATTACTTCACCAAGTGGGTCGAGGCCGAACCCCTTGCCACAATCACCGAGCGGAACACCACTAGGTTCATCTGGCAATCGATCGTTTGCCGATTTGGCATCCCCCAAGCCATCATCTCCGATAACGGCAAACAATTCGACAACGCGAAGTACAGAAAATTTTGTGCAGATCTCCAGATTCAACCATGCTTCTCTTCCCCCGGTCATCCCCAAGCAAATGGCCAAGTTGAGGTCACCAACCGTTCTCTTATGAAAATCATCAAAACTAAGCTCGAAGCTGCTAAAGGCCTTTGGGCTGAGGAACTACCAAGTGTACTCTGGGCTTACCGAACCACTGCTCGCACTCCCACTGGGGAAACCCCCTTTCGCTTAACATATGGCGCTGAGGCGATTATTCCGGTAGAAGTCGGTCTACCCACCCCCAGGGTTTTACATCCGGATCTCGCCTCTACCGAAGAGCCCCACCAAACAGACCTGGACCTCATCGAAGAGCTCAGAGAGACTGCTGCCGTCAGATTGGCTTCGTACCAGCAGAAAATGAGAACACACTACAACCGTAGAGTCCGACCACGAGAGTTCTCTATAGGTGACCTTGTCTTGAGAAAAGCGACTTTCACCACAAAGAATCCAACTGAGGGCAAACTGGCAGCCAAATGGGAGGGACCCTACGTTGTGAGAGCCCGACCACGACCAGGCACTTACCGACTTCAAGACATGGAGGGCCGAGACCTTCCCCATCCCTGGAATGTGGAACATTTGAAGCGTTACTATCAATAAGTTCACACTTTTATATTGTCAACATTATTGTATTTCCCTATTTGATGTATAATGCAACCTCCGACTGAAGTTCTCAGCTTTTATAAATTCAAACTGTCTGTATGTCACTCCCATGACACTTTCACTTGCAGCACTTCAAAGCCTCAGCCAGACTGAGCACTCAAAGCCTCGGCCAGACCGAGCACTCGAAGCCTCAGCCAGACTGAGCACTTCAAAACCTCGGCCAGACCGAGCACTCGAAGCCTCAGCCAGACTGAGCACTTCAAAGCCTCGGCCAGACCGCATACTCAAAGCCTCGGCCAAACCGAGCACTCGAAGCCTCAGCCAGACTGAGCACTTCAAAACCTCGGCCAGACCGAGCACTCGAAACCTCAGCCAGACTGAGCACTCCAAAGCCTCGGCCAGACCGAGCACTCAAAGCCTCAGCCAGACTGAGCACTCAAAGCCTCGGCCAGACCGAGCACTCTAAGCCTCAGCCAGACTGAGCACTTCAAAGCCAAGCAAGACCACATTTTTAACACTTAGTCACATTTTGAAGCTTATTCATAATTCCAAAACCACGTTTTTACTTAGTTAGATTCTAAAGATGCTCTCACATATTAAACTGGAAGTACTAACCCCATTCGAATATTACGTTCTACAATTTCATAATCCAATTTTTTAATAAACCACTATCACCCTTTCAATTTTCATACAAATCCAATCTCGCTCTGCAGGGGGGAACGTTTGACTTAACCATTTTTAATTTTCATACACATTTTTATTGCACAATTTTTATGACCAGTTTTTCTGACAAGACTTCATTCATTTTAGCTAGTACAGGCCAACACAGTCAATTGACAACATAAACGAAATTTTATTCATTTACAATATGTACACAAGTTCATTACAATAATACAAAAAAAAAAACAAAACAAAAACAAAAAAAAAAAACAAAAACACAAAACAAACACAGAGAGGGGGCTCTTCATCTCCCTTGGTCATTCCTCCTCGCTGGATACAAGCTCTTCTTCTTCAATACCCCGTCCAAGGGGGTCTGGGCCACATCATCTTCACCAATCGTTACACTACTCAGGTCCAAGTCTGGGAACAGCTCTTCAGCTCTGCGTTTGAACATCTTCCAACTGCTGTCCCAAAACTCAGCCGTTTCGTGCTTATAGAAGTCTGACTGCTGGAAGCTCTCAATCACTTCTGCCTCTGTCCTGCCTCCAACAGTCGTCCTTGATGGGCCCACCCCCCCCAGATTCTTGCCCAGCCAAACTCCTGGCGACTGCGACATCTACCGCCATCTGAAATTCGGGAGACCCTTTGTATTGCTCCACTGCTGCGACGCACAGATCAGGGTAGGCCGCCCTCTCAGAAGCCGCCTTCGCCCTCTCTTCGTCCAGCTCTCTCTGCAGGGCCCCCCTTTCAGCGGCCGCCGTCGCCGTCTCCTCTTCCACTCCCTTCTTCAAACTTTCCAACTCCCTCACCAGCCTCCCCTTCTCCTCCTCTGCTTTAACGCGCTCATCCTCTAACCCCTTCAACAGATCTCCAATTTTGGCATCTGCCTCATCTTTTTGCTTGACCAGCTCTTCATTGCTGCTCATGGCCTCTTCATGCCGTTCGATCGCAACGGCGCAGGCTCTTTCAGACTCTTCCAACTTTTTCTGTTCGCCAGCCAGTTGGAACTCGAGCGACACGACCTTACTGCGTGTGTCCTCCAGCTCCAACTTGACTGCATGCAGTTCGGTATGGGCAGTCTTCCAATCAGCATTGTCCTTCTTCAACTTGGCCAACTGGGCCTTGGCCTCCTCAGCTTTCAGCTTGGCCGCTCCTGCTTTCCTTAGAAGGGCCCCTGCCAAGGTGGTTACCTCCATTTAGGCGGAGCACAACCCCCTAAGCAGGTCAGCCTCATTAAACCCGAATGCCGAACGCAGGGCTGTCTCCTCCACAATTTTCACCAACCGGTCTGCCCCCGCCCTGGCTGGGCCATCTTCTCCCTCCAACCTTCTAGCTACTGCGCGCGCATGATAAATTGCTGTAGCCAGACGGACCCCTCCTTCCTGGAGGGCAAGACCCTTTTGGGTCTGCTCCCTCCCACTCGACGTAGCCTCAGTCAACTCAGCCCCTACTTGCACTATTGGGGCAGTCTCCACAACCTCCACTGTGGGGGTGACCTCCACCACCCCTGGGGCATCCTTGGCCACAGGGACCTCAACCTCCGCTAGGGCCACCTTAGCCCTCTTGGCCCCAGACTCATCTACAGCTCCCTCTAGGGCACTCCTCTTCTTCTTCGTCTTCTTCTTCAGAGCCTCCCCCTCCTTCCTGGCCTGTTCTTTTACAGGATCTACGGGGGGCGGTAGGGGCTCAAAACTGCTTAAGTCCTTCCCCCACAACGGCCTTGGGCGCGGTCGGATCCTCTCCTGCGCGATCGGTTGAGGCGGTCGGTCTCCTCGCGCTTCCTTTAACTTCGTGGCCTTGGCAAGTATGGCCTGATCCTCTACTTCTTGAATCTCTCTTCTCGCCTCCATTTCGGCTCGGTCGAGGTCCCCACCCCTCGGCTGCGGTACCAAACCTGCCTCAAACAATGCGGACGGCTGAACAAGCTCGTCCCATTTGGCCTTCTCTCTCTCCCTCCACTCCTTCACCCTCTTCACCCTCTCTTCCGCTGCTGCCCCCAGTCTTGGCTCCATCGACCTAATGGGCACCTTCCAGATAGTGCGTACTCCCCGTCCCCCATTGCCAGACACGTAGAACCACCGTGGCCGCCACCCCTTGATCGATGTCGGCAGCCCCGCCACCAATCCCCTTCCCATCACTGCTTATAGGGTGACCCACGTCTCCTGCTGCCCCGAAGCTTTATAACAGGAAAAGAACTCGTCCACCGCTATGGCTTCCCCTCCATTCGCCTTGGGCCACACGCTAGCACAAGCCAGCAGAATCTTCCATACATTGGGCATCAATTGCCCCGGTGCTACTTCCAGACGGTTCAGTACGTCAACCACCACTTGGGGCAGTGGCAACCTCAGCCCACCCTTTAACATCTCCTCATAAAGGGAAAACTCCCCTGGCCTGGCATCAGACGGCCTTTCCCTTGACGTTGGCAGCAATAACTCCACCTCCGCCGGAATCTGGTATTTTTCCCTGATAGCCTCCAAATCTGCCACAGTAATTGTGGATTTGTCCGCCTTAGTGTGCCAATGATCCGGCTCTACCTGGCTTATTGGTTTTGGAGCCACTATCAGGGCCGACGCCTGCGATTGTCCCACCGGTTCCCCCACCCCCACCATCCGTGCCTCCGTCCTATATTGCGCTGCTAGCTCTTCTGCATCATCGTCTCCCAGAGGGTCCACCCTCACATTCACCACATTTTCTTGTGCCATTTCTAGGGTTTGCTTACGAATCACCTCTGACGCAGGAGCAAAGAAGTTGAGAAAATGTTGCACAAGTGTGTCGTGCGCAATGGAAGAATTAACACTTGGGTATCTTGAGTTTTTGTCAAAAGGCAAGTGAAACGAATTATACCACAAACCCACGGTTTACCCGTATTCCATGGATCCACATTAATTTTCGCCCGTTTCAAAACCTTTCAAATCAACCGCCAAAACCGCCTTTTCAAAACCCCTCCTCGCGACCTATCGTTTCATTTTCTGCTCCAACGCTTCACTTCCTCCACGATATTGCCACGTGTATGGACACGATGCACTGTCCCCTCCCCTTACCCTGTCCTTTCCATTTCACATCATCACATGGCACCACCCTCTCCCTCTTTTTGAGCCCCGCGCAGTCTTGGTCCGCACGCCTCACGGTCGATCCCTCCCGCTCGGCCGTCCTCACGGTCAGCTTCTCCCGCTCGGCCACCCTTGCGGTCGGCACGCCTAACGAACGACCCCTCCCGCTCGCCCACCCTTGCGGTCGGCACGCCTAACGGTCGACCCCTCCCGCTCGCCCACCCTTGCGGTCGGCACGCCTAACGGTCGACCTATCCCGCTCGGCCACCCTCGCGGTCGGCACGCCTAACGGATGACCCCTCCTGCTCGCCCACCCTTGTGGTCGGCACGCCTAACGGTCGACCCCTCCCGCACAGCCACCCTTGCGGTCGGCACGCCTAACGGTCGACCCATCTTGCTCAGCCACCCTCGCGGTCGGCACGCCTAACGGTCGACCCCTCCCGCTCAGCCACCCTCGCGGTCGGCATGCCTCACGGTCGACCCCTCTCGCTTGGCCACCCTCACGGTCAGCCCCTCCCGCTCGGCCACCCTCACGGTCAGCTTCTCTCGCTCGGCCACCCTTGCGGTCGGCACGGCTAACGGTCGGCCTCTCCACTCGGTTCACACTTCTCTTCCTTATTACTATTCCCTTTGTTGGGCTAAAGCTGCACTCGGAAATGGGGGACTACTGACATGGATAGGCTCACAAGGCTTACGGTCCACAGTAAACAACCCCAAACCCATCGCTTGGGACCCATCACATAACCCGGTTGGCAAACCCCAGGACGGCTGGAGGCCATCTGGACATGGAGGGCCAATGGCATTCGGGCACATAGCAGGTGAAACACAGGCCACATCAGCAGACAAAGATCTGCAGAGTTATTGCCACAACACATCACCATTAATGCAGCCCATCACAGCATTTATTACGACAACACCTCCCCGTCGGAACAGAGCCCCCTCACCCTGAACAAGGTAAGCTACGGCACAGGCTTTCGGCGGAACGGGGCACGTCACAAGGGACAGCGAAATGATTACCAAAGGACATAAGCAAGAATCAAAGACAAGAGAAAGGTTAAGCTTTCCTATCTCTCTCTCTCTCTCTCTCTCTCTCTCTCTCTATTTTTCCTTCTTCCTCTACTGATTTGCTCGCCGGAGGGTTCACTGGGGGACTACCCCGTTCCCCTTTGGACATGCTTGCAGGTCATCTGGTGGAATCATCCGCCTGAATCGGAACTTGAAGAGCTGGGACCAGCCCGACCCATCCACCCAGGACGGACTGCATTATCAGTTGGCGCCGTCTGTGGGAACCTTGTGGTTTATTCGTGCGCTAGTTGTGTTCACTATCGCCGGAGCCCTCCTTTCTAGTTGTGTTCGTGCGCTAGTTGTATTCACTATTGCAGCATCTCAGCCCGATTTCACGGTAACGCATATGAGCAGAGCTGAATGACAGTTCCTCCTATAGAATTCTGCCCAAAATTCTACCCGTAAACTGATACCCTCAGGTGAACTGAATCCCAAAGTACTGAATTGGTGCCCGCAGGCCTGATGCTCAAACTACTAAACTGGTGCCCGCAGGCCTAATGCCCAAACTTGTAGACTGATACATGCATTCCTGTAGGGACACACCCTAAAAGCACATAGCAAGCAAATGAGAGCCAAAACACCCCTATGTTGGGGTAGGGTTTCCCTGTCCTATTTTGTCAGGAGCTAGGGTTTCACTACGCACGCAGCGGTTTCAAACAACCTATATCGGGTAAGCAACCTGTCCTAGTTTGGAATGGCCACTATGGATTCCGAATATGCACTAGGTCGAATGGTCAAAAAGGGTGCCCCGGTAAAACCAGGGTTTGTGTTCCCATACTGGCAGAGCCCATAATCGGTCAGCCTTATGGTCATGCCTTGACAAGACAAGTCTCCGGCAAACTGTTCAAGAATAGCAGATGGCAAACATGGTGTCCTAGGCGCACCAATGCAAATGCAATGCAAAGAAACACACAAGTGTAGTCAAAACAAGATATCATGAGTTCGAGTCAAGTTCTCTAAATCCCCAGCAAAGTCGCCAAAAACTATAGACGTCCCCGAACGCCCCGGGAGGATGAGGTCCCGTTCTGTTCGTATTGGGCTCACTACAACTCGGACTCTCAAATTGTCACGGTTCTAAATCTGAACCAAAGAGTCCAAATCTGGCAAATCGTTTTGAGAAAACAGATTTTGAAAGAAGTGCCAAACATGGACTGCTTTGCCAGATACAGAGTCGCCACCTAAATGTTTTATTTTGGAGAAATTTAGGAAACCCTGACTCGTTTGCCTCGGCTCGGGAACTTGGGTACGATTGGGGAAGGTCACCTCGTGAGCACCCCCGCTCGTCCGATCAAAGATCGACCTCTACTAACCATGATATCTATTTTTGAAAACATTATGCGTTCTTATTTCGGTTATTAGCCTAGATTTACTATGTGATGCGCACAGCATACAAGTATAGACTGGATCACCTGAATTGGAACAAAACATTTTATGTTTGAAAATGGTTTGATGGTGCTACCCGCAAGTAGGCTAAGACGTAGATTTGCCACCCTCGGGTGGGCTTAGAAAACATGATTTTGCCACTATCTAGTGGGCTTAAAACACACATTTGATGAATTGTTCCAATCCAAATAACCCAACCTTCACCCACAGGCATTCCGGCAGATATATCACATCAGCAATTAGCCTCATGGTAAGCATGCTATCATGGCAGTCACTCACATGCATGCAAGGATGCTAAAGCATAAAACTTACCGAGTACTCCAAGCCAAAACAGAAGCTAATTAGAAATCCATGCATGATCCTAATTACACAGAAATGCCTAATGCAACACATGCAAAAGTGCAACTATAGCAGGCTCGGCTATTCTAGACATGGCACATGAAATGCTACAGCTAACATATATTCAATTTGGAATTGAAAATACAATGCAGTTAGTATGATGCGCCGAGCCCGGTGCATACAAAACAGATGAATGAATGCAAACATGCTGTCATACTATATGCTAATTGAAACATGCCCTAATCTAACCATCATAAACGGGTAAATAAAAGGGAGAAAGACGTGGGGTTGGAAGACGTGGGGTTGGAAGACACACGCACACTTATTACAACATTGCCCTCGCACAGAGGGTTCGAATAAATAATACAGTCCCAAATGAATAAATAATACAGTCCAAATATGTACAAAATCCTAATTAATTAACAAATTAAACTAGGAAAGTAGTAAACTAGCATGCAAGCTAGGGACTGCCTCGACTCTGCTCTGGATGATGAATGATGCATGTTCGGGTTGCTTGGCACGGAAAATCCCTTGTGATGCCCCGGTTTCTTGGAATGCGTGTCAAGCTCCGGAAGGCTGTCGATTTCTGATTGACTGCAACAGAGAGCAACAAAGGGGCATGGCAAAGTATTTTCACATATGTATGCATGACTACTCTTCGGGGAGTGTAGTCCTCGATCCTCGTGCCACCAATCACGCATCTCGATGCATGATGGCTGAGGAGTCGAATTGCACGACTCAATATGAAATGAATGCACATATAAACACGACGAGGCCTAAACTCCATCATGGATAATCCGGAGTGTCGGTGACTGGGAATTGAGACATGTTTCGCCACTCGAAGTACGAAACGTCGTTCGTTTCCCGGGCTCAGGCTAACTCCTATCCCAAACACAATGCAATATGCATGACATGCATGAATGCAATTCTAACATGCAACCTAGCATACACCATTATGAAATGACATACACGATGCACGAGGTAACATGGCATACACAATGCGCTAACATACAACTTAGCATACGCAATGCTATGAATCGAAATGGCATACACAATGCATAATGGACTTATCCCAAGATGAGTGGACCTCAGCCACACTCACATTAGTAGCCATTAGATGAAAAATGAGACTCTCGAAATACGTGCACGCATGCACGCAAATCGAGGACCGAACCTAAGGCATAAAATGCCACTCTACCAAAGCATGGAAAGGCATGGAATATGGTATGTAAACATGCGAATTTCAGCGCTGAAATATGCTACAAAACAGCCCCGAAACATGGAAACATGGCACCCGATGTATGGAATGAAACCCGAAATTCGAAACTGGGCACATGGAATGACTTACAGCTATACAAAGCATGCATTATTTGATCATGAAGCATGAAGACAGATGCAAGACAGTCCCAAAACATGCATATTTCCAGTTTATAACAAGGCTAAAAAATAAACGCAAATAGGGCTAACCTATCGTGCAAAAACGGCCCTAAAAGAGAGATTAAACACAAAGGGACAGAAGCTGGCCCCAAATGGCAAAGAGCCTTTCAACAAAGTTGAAGAGGGGCTCAAAACAGGGCACTTTACAGTTTACATCAAGCCATGAAAATAATCACAAATAAGGCCAAACTATCATGCAAGAAAAGGCCTAAAAGAGGGGTAAAGAGACAAGTGGCAGCTTCTGTTCTCAAACAGAGGAGAGTCCTTCAACAATGTTAAAGAGAGGCTCAAAACAAGATATTTTACAGTTTATGGAAAAGTCCAAAACAGCTCACAAATAGGCCTAAAATACTATGCAAAAATTGGCCTAAAAGAGAGATAAAGAAGCAAGTGATAGCAGGTGGCCTCAAACAGAGGAGAGCCCTTCAACAATGTTGAAGAGGGGCTCAAAGAAAGCTATTTTACAGTTTATGGAAAAGTCCAAAACAACTCACAAATAGGCCTAAAATACTATGCAAAAATTGGCCTAAAAGAGAGATAAAGAGGCAAGTGGTAGTAGGAGACCTCAAACAGCCGGAGGTCCTTGATCAAACATGAAAAGGGGGTCTAAATATGACTATTTACAGTTTGGGTCGGAGCCCAAAAATGCTAGCAAGCATGGCTTAGATACAAAGCAAGATAAGGCACAAAAGAGGGAAAATGGGACTCACCCTTGTAGAACCAAACTTCAGCAGCCTTTGGACCAGGCTTGTGAGCTCTCAACCTCTGGAAATCAGCCTCAAATGGTTGGAATGGATGATGGTGGTGTTATGCTATGGGTTGGTGTAGAAATGGTGTAGGAGCAAGGTGGTTTTGAGGCTTGGAGTAGAGAGAGAGGGAGATTGAATGCAAGAGCCCTAAACAATTTTTTGTAACCCTCTAAAATGCAGCTGGGGGTGCTGGTTATATAGGCAAAGGAATGGAGGAAAGGGGGGGAAATGAAATTCAAATTTCCCCCCAAAAGACCCCCCCTCGGATACAGGATCTGGGGGGAAAAAGAGGGCATATCTGTAAGGAACCAGGTGAGGGGGTCATGGCCGGCCAGGTTTTGAGGGTTCAGGTGGCCGGCCGGCCACCTCCCATGGCCGGTCGACCAAGGGTCAAAAGGGCGAATGACAATTGCTGGTCGGCCACCTCAAAAAGGTGGCCTCTCATGTGTGCACAACACAACTATGTAGTCAAAACCCAGAAAAAGTGAACCAGGAGAGAGAAAAGACCATTTTTTAGAGGGGGTCAAAAGGGTCAGGCACAATTACTGGTCGGCCACCAAATATTGGTGGCCTCCCAGGTGTGTACAACACAAATATGGGGTTTAGGGTTCAAGAAAGTGGCCCCGGGGTGGTCAACATTGGCTTTCAAGTGAGGAAAACGGGCGTCGGAGAGCGATGAAGAAATAAAGCTGGCTTTTCAGAACAATTGGAGACAAACTTTCTGCTTGAGATCTAGAAGAGAAAGTTAGAGAACGGAAAGGGAAACAGAATGAAATTTGAAGGGAGTTCAAACTCGTCACTTTGGACTTGCGAATTGAACACTTAGGTGATTTAGAAAACATTAAATGAGTTGCTTAAGTTAAACTGTTATCGTCAAGCTACAATTACTTGTCCACCAAAAAAAAAAAAAAAGGCTACAATTACTCAGTTAATTTTCTTTCTGGGAGGATAATCATGATTAGTTTTAGTTAAACTTGGCCACTTAAGCTAATGAAGCTATTAGTTGCCTAACCTAATTAGCTCCTATAACAAAAGAGAGAATGGTGGAGGAGGACGGAGGGAGTTAGAGAGAAACTTTCTTTTTTGAGAGCTAGAAGAGAAAGTTGGAGAAAAGAAAAGGAAACAGTATTAAAATTAAAACGAATTGAAATTCAGCATTTTGGACTTGAGAATTGAATACTTAGGTGATTTTGAAAACATTAAATGAGTTGCTTCAGTTAAACGAATATCGTTCAGCTACAATTACTCAGTAAATTCTCCTTTTTGGAGGCTAAGCAAGATTAGTTGTGTTAAACTTGGCCGCTTAAGCTAATGCAACTGTTGGTTGCCTACGGTAATTAGTTCCTAGAAGATGAGGGAGAGGACTGGAGAAAGGACGGAGAGAGTTGGGGAGAAACTTTCTTCTTGGGAGTTAGAAGAGAAAGTTAGAGAAAAGAAAGGGAAATGGGATGAAAATTAAAGTGAGTTCCAAATCATCATTTTGGCCTCGAGATATATACACTAGGTGATTTAGAAAACATTAAGTCATTTGCTTAAGTAAAACTAATATCGTTAAACTACAATTACTCAGTAAATTCTCTTTCTTCGTGGATAAGCGTGATTAATTTGCGTTAAAGATGGCCACTTAAGCTAAAGAAACTAATTGCTGGACAAGCTAATTAGTTCCTAGAACAAAAGAGAGAATGATGGAGAAGGACGGAGAGAGTTGGAGAGAAACATTCTTCTTCATATCTAGAGGAGAAAATTAGAGAGAAGAAAGGAAATAGAATGAAAATTAACCAATTGATCCTTTTGGACTTGAGAATCGAACACTTGGGCGATTTAGAAAGCCTTAAATGATGCGCTCAAGTCCAACTAGTATCGTTAAGCTACAATTACTCTGTAAAATCTCTTTCTTGGAGGCTAAGCGAGATCAGTTTGAGTTAAACTTAGCCACTTAAGCTGGTGAAACTATTAGTCCTCAAGTCCAAAATGATGAATTAGAATTCAATTTAATTTTAATCCTGTTTCCTTTTCTTTTCTCTAACTTTCTCTTCTAGCTCTCAAGAAGAAAGTTTCTCTCTAACTCTCTCCGTCCTTCGCCACCCTTCTCTGTTTTGTTCGAGGAACTAATTAGGTTTGGCAACTTATAGCTTCATTCTCTTAAGTGACCATGTTCAACTCAAACTAATCTTGCTTAGCCTCCAAGGAATGGAATTCACTGAGTAATTGCAGCATGACGACGTAGTAAAGGAATCAATTCTCAAGTCCAAAAGCATGAATTTGAATTCGCTTTGATTTTAAACTTATTTCCTTTTCTTTTCTCTAACTTTCTCTTCCAACTCTCAAGAAGAAAGTTCCTCTCCAACTCGCTCCGTCGTTCCCCACCATTCTCTCTTTTGTTCTAGGAACTAATTAGGTTAGGCAGCTAACAGCTTCATTAGCTTAAGTGGCCGAGTTTAACTCGAACTAATCTTGCTTGGCCTCCAAGAAAGAGAATCTACAGTGTAATTGTAGCTTAACGATAACAGTTTTACTTAAGCAACTCATTTAATGTTTTCTAAATCACCCAAGTGTTCAATTATCAAGTCCAAAAGGGTGAATTTGAATTCGCTTTAATTTGCATCCTATTTCCGTTTCTTTTCCCTAACTTTCTCTTCTAGATTTCATGGAGAAAGTTTCTCTCTAACTCTCTCTGTCCGTCTCCAACTTCTCTCTTTTGTTCTAGGACTAATAGTTTCACTAGCTTAAGTGGCTAAGTTTAACTCAGACCGATCTCGCTTAGCTTCCAAGAAAGAGATTTTACGGAGTAATTGTAGCTTAACGATATTAGCTGGACTTGAGCGCATCATTTAAGGCTTTCTTAATCGCCCAAGTGTTCGATTCTCAAGTCCAAAAGGATCAATTGGTTAATTTTCATTCTATTTCCTTTCTTCTGTCTAATTTTCTCTTCTAGTTATGAAGAAGAATGTCTCTCTCTAACCCTCTGCGTCCTTCTCCATCCTTCTCTCTTTTGATCTAGGAACTAATTAGCTTATCCAGCTATTAGTTTCTTTAGCTTAAGTGGCCATGTTTAACTCAAATTAATCATGCTTATGCACGAAGAAAGAGAATTTACTGAGTAATTGTAGTTTAACGATATTAGTTTTACTTAACCAAATGACTTAATGTTTTCTAAATCACCTAAGTGTGTATATCTCAAGTCCAAAATGATGAATTGGAACTCACTTTAATTTTCATCCTATTTCCCTTTCCTTTCTCTAACTTTCTTTTCTAGCTCTCAAGAAGAAAGTTTCTCTCCAACTCTCTCCGTCCTTCCTCCAGTCCTCTCCCTCTTATTCTAGGAACTAATTAGCTTAGGCAACCAACAGTTGCATTAGCTTACTAGCTCTCAAAAAGGAAAGTTTCTCTCTAACTCTCACCGTCCTCCTCCACCATTCTCTCTTTTGTTATAGGAACTAATTACGTTGGGCAACTAATAGCTTTACTAGCTTAAGTGGCCAAGTTTAACTAAAACTAATCATGCTTATCCTCCCAGAAAGAAAATTAACTGAGTAATGGAGCTTTTTTTTGGGTCGATAAGTAATTGTAGCTTGACGATAACAGTTTAACTTAAGTAACTCATTTAATGTTTTCTAAATCACCTAAGTGTTCAATTCGCAAGTCCAAAATGATGGGTTTGAACTCCCTTCAAAATTCATTCTATTTCCCTTTCCGTTCTCTAACTTTCTCTTCTAGATCTCAAGGAGAAAGTTTGTCTCCAACTCTCTCCGTCCGTCTCCAACTTCTCTCTTTTGTTCTAGGAACTAATTGGCTTGGGCAACTTGTCGTTTTATTAGCTTAAGTGGCCAAACTTAGCACAAACTAATCTTGCTTAACCAACAAGAAAGAGATTAGAGATTTTACCGAATAATTGTAGCTTCACGATATTAGTTTGACTTAAGCACCTGGTTTAAGGTTTTCTAAATCACCTAAGTGTTAAATTCTCAAGTCCAAAATGATGAATTAGAATTCAATTTAATTTTAATCCTGTTTCCTTTTCTTTTCTCTAACTTTCTCTTCTAGCTCTCAAGAAGAAAGTTTCTCTCTAACTCTCTCCGTCCTTCGCCACCCTTCTCTGTTTTGTTCGAGGAACTAATTAGGTTTGGCAACTTATAGCTTCATTCTCTTAAGTGACCATGTTTAACTCAAACTAATCTTGCTTAGCCTCCAAGGAATAGAATTCACTGAGTAATTGCAGCTTGACGACGTAGTAAAGGAATCAATTCTCAAGTCCAAAAGCATGAATTTGAATTCGCTTTGATTTTAAACCTATTTCCTTTTCTTTTCTCTAACTTTCTCTTCCAACTCTCAAGAAGAAAGTTCCTCTCCAACTCGCTCCGTTGTTCCCCACCCTTCTCTCTATTGTTCTAGGAACTAATTAGGTTAGGCAGCCAGGTTTTGGGCCGATCGAATGTTCAATGGGGAAGCAGTCGTTGGGTTCTTCATCAGCTCAGACTTTGAACCAGTCTCGTGCTCGGGAGTCGCTTACCTGTTTGGTGTGTAATCAGCCGGGTCATATCCAACGTTTCTGTATTCAGCCAGGGGCTTCTTTGGGGGGTTTTGCAACCTAGTCGGGCTTAGTTTTATTCGACCGAGCAGGGGCAGTATCATTTTGGGGGACAATCAGGCCAGAGTTCGAGGGCCTTAGGAGAGTATGATTGGTCCTTAATATGAGTATGATTATGTGTTTAATATGATTTTGTGTGCCATTATGTGGTTTTGAATTGCTATCTGTTCACCGTAGGAATATCTGTTTGATTTATCTTCTTTGGAAATTTAATTGGAGGCCTTATCGGCCAAAGAACCTAAAATTGATTACGCCATTGTGATTGGCATAATTTTTAGAGCCTACGGTGAAATTTAATTTGAAATTGATTTGGGTCAATTTAAACTGATTAAATTGATAAATTAAGTACCCCATTATTTTATATTAAAATATTTGTTAGTGGGGCTTGTTGTATATTTGTATTGCACTCTCCTTTAGCTCTCTTAAAAACTCAAAACCTGAGTTAGACAATTGAGAGTGAGAGAGAGGCCGGCCATGGAGAGAAAAAGGAAGAGACTTGAGCAATTTTTGGCTCTAGCTTGGGAATTTGAAGATTTAAGTCAAGAATTGACTAGAGTTTGGAAGATTAAAGCTCCTAGGTGAGTAATCAACCCCTAACTCATGAATTTGAGTTGTGATTTCGTGAATTAAAGGTTAATTGGTGATCAAGAACAAGAGTTGTACTCTAATTGATGAATTTGAAGCTAAAATGCACATGCATGTATAGGATCACCATGGTTTTGCATAATCAAGCATGTATTGGGATGAATATGGAAATATGAGTGTTAAATCCTACATGCAAGCATGTTTTTGTTGTGTTCCATGAGAATGAACACCATTTGCATTGATTGGAATAGGCATGGAGTCAAGAATTGACATGCATGCATGATTTTTTTTTTGGGTGAATAAGTCATAAATAAAAACACAGAAGATTACACATTTACAAGGGGCATGCCCCAGGCCCTAACCAAAAACAAAACATAAAACAAAAAAACAAAATAGCCTAGATCAACGCCGACACAGACCCGAACATACAAAAATGTTCATGTGTCCCATAATAAACATATGGGAAAGATGAACACAATCAGACAGGTTCGGGACCAAACAGACCAGCTTAAACATGCACAAGCATAAGACCAAAAAATAAACAAGCATTCATCAGGCTTTGATAACCAAATAATCAAATAAATAAGAAGCAAAAGGTTCCTCCCATTCTGGACATTTCCAGCGGTCACAGTAAGCAAAAAAACAGAAGTCCATCCCGTGGCTGTCCCATTTATCAGAGAACCTAGGATGCTATCCACAGATATTGCTCCTATGCAAAAGAGGAACCTGTCGAGAGAAGACCAAGCACAGCAACCAGGCTTACCAAAGTCCACAGTACGAAACCCAAAAAACAACAAACCAGAAATGCCGTGCACATCCCGCACGGATAGGCCAAAAGGAATTAAACACAGCAAACCATTTATAATGTCCAACCGTAATGAGTTAAAATAACAGGAAAGAAAGACACTCATGATAAACCATGTACATCCCACACGGCTAGGCCAAAAGGAGTGACAACCAAGCAAAACACTCATAGTCCATACACATTCAAATAAAATAAAAATAAACGAAAGACAAGTACCCACAAAGGCGCTACAAGCAGCCATCAACATTTGCCAGGAAACACGACCACCCATAGTGCCATCGAACCCAAAGCAGTTCATACAGCCCCAACAGAACTCAAACATTTTAGTGGACTCACAGCAGCCTGATCTGCCCAGCATAGGAGTTGCGTAACAGCCACATCCTTCAGACGTGTAGCACGTATCCCTATCCAGGCAGCCACCATATTGCTCAAACATTGTAATAGACCCTGTAGAAGAAGTCAGAAGTGAGTATATCCAGTGATACCAAGGACCAAACATAGTAACAGCACACTCAATGTAGGAACTCTCAACACTCGGCCCACAGTTTAGGGGCTCACACCACTCGAAATTAGCTTCCTTATCCTGCACATAAAAATTTACAGTATATATAGTCATTAGTAAAAATTTGTTTATGGCTAACATCACTCGACCCACAAATAATTGGAGAACATATAAAGTAACTTTCATCACTCGACCCTCAAAGATAGATAGATCCACTTGGGACACCCGAGAATGCCTGCAAAAGAAAAAAAAGTTTAAGTACATAAACTCTCATATAAGCTCACCATCTCTCGACCCACATTTAGTGAACTCACATCACTCAGCAGCCCTCCCATTTCTGATGCTATGGGGCTTCAGAATTGTCTCCGGCAAACTCCATTTGTCTAGAAACCATTTGTCACCATTGGATCTAGGAATATTCTTAAGTGACAGCATTCTATTTCTAACCATTTGGATAACAGATTTAATGACCACTTCTTCAGGTTTTAGCTCTTTGTTAAAGATTCTGTTATTTCTCTCAATCCAGATCATGTAAACAGTACACAAGAATGCATTACTAATGATATTCGCCCTCAAAGAGTAACCTCTAGTCTCCTTAGAAGCAAAGATAACACTCTCAGGCCAGCCAAGGACAGGCCACTTAATGTTACAAGCAGCTTCAATGGCACACCAAACTCTACTAGAGAATATGCAATCAAAGAATAGATGAGAGTGGCTTTCCTCCAGGTGGAGGCAAAAGGGGCATTGAGAACAAGTGGACAGGCCAAACATACGGAGTCTATCACCAGTGTAAAGTCTATTGTGGAGAGCCACCCAAACAATGAAGCTGACTTTAGGGATTCTGTGAGGGCCCCACACAAGCTTATGCCAAACCACTTTATCGAATTTCTTTCTCCAATGGTTCCAAGCTGATTGAATGGAAAACTTACCATCAGTGGTAAGATTCCAAATAGCTTGATCAGTGTTGGAAGGATTAGGATGAAAGCACACAGGAGTAGAGGAGATTAGCTCCTGAATTTCCCACGAGTTGGGAAAAGGCCATTTCCAAGAAGACCCCTCAATGATTTTACTGACTTTTGTATCACTGTTAAGGGCAGAATCATAAATAATTCTATCCCCGAATTTGTTCCAAAGAGGACCAATGGGGTGCCAATTATCAAACCAAAGGAAGGTGGTGTCCCCACACCCAATTAATCAGTGGGGAAACCCACTTCCTAAGAGACAATAATTTCCGCCACACCCAAGAGGGATCATTTGGAATCTTAACTATCCAAAAACTCTTTCCCTTTAATAAATAGGATTTGACCCACTGACACCACATCGATCCCTCACCTCCAGAAAACAAAAACCAAATGTGTTTAGCTATGGCCGCTCTATTCCAAATATCTAAAGATTTAAAGCCCAAACCTTCCTCATTTTTCGGAGCACACATAGAATCCCAGGCAATTTTGGCACTATGAGTTTTAAGATCAGTACCAGACCAAAGGAAAGCTCTAAGAATACTCTCAATCTCCCGGATGACCTTCTTGGGAAGGATGAAAAGGGAGGACCAGTACACTTGCATAGAGAAGAGAATGGATTGAATGAGCTGGCTTCTACCAGCGTAAGACAAAGCTTTATTGGTCTAACTCTTCACTCTTTTGGTGATCCTATCAATGAGAGAACCACAATCAGCAGCCCTCAACTTAGTGGTAATTAAGGGGACTCCAAGGTACCTAACAGGAAGAGTCCCAACATTAAACTTAGCAATCTCAAGAATAGAACCTCTCAACTCCAAATCACAACCAGAAAAGTAGATGTTACTTTTGCTGGGATTAGGAATTAGGCCAGATAAGGATGAAAACTCCTCAAGGCCTTCCATAATGAGCTTAACAGTAGAGGCATCACCCCTACTAAAGATCATAAGATCATCAGCGAAGCAAAGATTAATGATTTTAGTCTTGTCGCACTTCCAATGAAACTTAAAAAGAGGGTGCTTAGCTTTCTCCGCCAAGATTTTGGCAAGGATTTCCATGGCCAAAACAAATAAGTAAGGGGACATGGGGTCACCTTGTCTGAGGCCTCTAGCACCTTTAAAATAGCCATGAAGGCTACCATTGATGCAAATTGAAAAGGAAAGGCTAGTGATGCAGGCCTTGATCCAAGAAATCATGACAGAAGGAAAGGCCATAGCCTTGAGAATATCAAGTATAAACTCCCATCTCACACTATCATAAGCTTTCATTATATCCACCTTCATAGCACACTTCGGAGTAGGGGAGTGCCTGTGATACCCCCTCATAAGCTCTTGAGATAGGAAAATATTATCAGAAATTCTCCGACCCTGAACAAAAGCTGATTGAACAGGGTCAATAAGATCAGGGAGAACGGACTTAATCCTGTTGGCTATGATCTTGGCAATGCACTTATAGATGGTGTTGCAGCAAGAAATAGGCCTGAAGTCACCCACTTTCGCTGGGTTGGGGACTTTGGGAATGAGAGCTATGATAGTGCTATTAACTACAGTCAGAAGTTTGCCAGACTCAAAGAACGTTCTAATGGCTTGGGTAACATCTTTCCCAACAATAGCCCAGGATGTCTTAAAGAAGCCCGCAGAGAAACCATCAGGACCGGGAGCCTTATTGGTCTTAAGAGACCAAAAAGTATCCTTGATCTCTTGGTCAGTAACCGGGCTCGCAAGCATAATAGATTGATCAGGAGAAACACAGGTCGTAACCAGGGAATGAATTCTAGCAGAACCATTATACTGGTCATCAAACGGGGTACCAAACAAACCAGCGAAAAAATTTGTAAAAGCATTCTGGATGTCCTCTATTTTAGAAGATTTTTGGCCATCCATCAACTCCAGATTCAAAATCTTACCCCTATTGATATTCCCCTTAATGGTTTTAAAGAAGAAGCTACTATTTCTATCCCCTTGGCTAAGCCACTGGACACGAGATTTCTGGAGAGCCAAACTCTCTTCAACAGCCAGGAGGTCAACATGCTGCTTAAAGATGGTGCGCTCAATTTTCTGCAACTCACAATTACTCGGATCCTTGTCTAGCTTACGTTGAGCAGAGAAGAGCTCACCCTTAGAGGTTTGGACTCTAGTAGATATGTCACTAAAGTCTCTCTTGTTCAGAGCCTTAAGTTCAGGCTTCAAATATCTCAATTTTTGGCACACCCTATACATAGGAACACCATAAATATACTGATTCCAAACTCTAGAAACCACAGTATTGAAGTCCTCATGGTTGGCCCAAAAGTCAAAATATTTAAAAGGTTTCTTAAAAGAAGATTTCTTGTCAGAGACATTAACCACAGCAGGAGAGTGGTCAGATATGCCAGAGGGTAAAAATGTGGCAAAAGAGGCAGGAAAGGTATCCAACCAAGCCTCATTAACCAGCACTCTATCAATTTTGGTTGCGATGTAATCCCCACTAGTTCTCTTATTGGCCCATGTAAATTGGCAACCCCCATAAGAGAGATCAACCAATTCAGATTTCAGAATGTATGTATTAAACTCCTCTTTGACCCTAGACCAGCTAATAGAGCCCCCAGATTTCTCATATGGGTACCTTATAGCATTGAAGTCCCCCAGAAACATGATAGGAGTATTGGACAGCAAATGGGAAGTCGTAGCCATAAACTCAAAAAACTCTTTTCGAATGTCAGGCTTATTATCAGCATAAACAAAACAGATTTTAAACACGTTATCAGACGAAAATTCATGAACTTCGCAAAAAATATATTGGTCAAAAGCTGATAACAGTGTAACTTTACAAAAATCTGGGTCCCAGCAGACGCAAATCCTCCCAGTTTTAGTAGGTTGTGAGTTTGTCAAAAAGGGCCAATTGTTTACACCAGAAAAAATCTGCTGTTCATTTAAGGCTTTTATTTTCGTTTCCAAAATGCCCAAGATTTTAATGTCTTCATTTAACAAAAAAATTTTAACCTCCTTCAGTCGATGAGGATTATTAAATCCTCTAACATTCCAAGATGCAATTTTTAAAGACATAGGAAATCACAAAAATTATGAACCCACAACCAGATAAATTGGGATTTACCTGCGTTTCTTCCACTGGCTCTTGTTGCCTTTGCCAGAGGAGCTCCCTTTTGCCTTAGTGCCACCTTGAGCCTTCTTAGTGGCCGAACTACCAGGGGTGGTTTCCACTAGATTTTCCACTTTAGCCCGCAATTCTACATCATTGGGAAGAACCAAACTAGTAATCTCCATCAGACTGTTCTTCAAAGCCTTCAAGCCATCTATCTCTTGAACCTCAATTTCCCCTTCAGATGGAGTAGACACTGCCGATGGTACTGGAATAGTTTACCGAGTAATTGTAGCTTCACGATATTTGTTTGACGTAAGCACCTGATTTAAGGTTTTCTACATCACCTAAGTGTTAAACTCTCAAGTCCAACATGATGAATTAGAGTTCAATTTAATTTTATTCCCGTTTCCTTTTCGTTTCTCTAACTTTCTCTTCTAGCTCTCAAGAAGAAAGTTTCTCTCTAACTCTCTCCGTCCTTTTCCACCCTTCTCTGTTTTGTTCGAGGAACTAATTAGGTTTGGCAACTTATAGCTTCATTCTCTTAAGTGACCATGTTTAACTCAAACTAATCTTGCTCAGCCTCCAAGGAATAGAATTCACTGAGTAATCGTAGCTTGACGATGTAGTAAAGGAACTAATTTAATGTTTTGTAAATCACCAAAGTGTTCAATTCTCAAGCCCAAAAGCATGAATTTGAATTCGCTTTGATTTTAAACCTATTTCCTTTTCTTTTCTCTAACTTTCTCTTCCAGCTCTCAAGAAGAAAGTTCCTCTCCAACTCGCTCCGTCGTTCCCCACCCTTCTCTCTTTTGTTCTAGGAACTAATTAGGTTAGGCAGCTAACAGCTTCATTAGCTTAAGTGGCCGAGTTTAACTCGAACTAATCTTCCTTGGCCTCCAAGAAAGAGAATCTACAGAGAAATTGGAGCTTAACGATAACAGTTTGACTTAGGTAGGCAACTCATTTGATGTTTTCTAAATCACCCAAGTGTTCAATTATCAAGTCCAAAAGGGTGAATTTGAATTCGCTTTAATTTGCATCCTATTTCCGTTTCTTTTCTCTAACTTTCTCTTCTAGATCTCATGGAGAAAGTTTCTCTCTAACTCTCTCTGTCCGTCTCCAACTTCTCTCTTTTGTTCTAGGGCTAATAGTTTCACTAGCTTAAGTGGCTAAGTTTAACTCAAACTGATCTCGCCTAGCCTCCAAGAAAGGGATTTTACAGAGTAATTGTAGCTCGACGATATTAGTTGGACTTGAGCGCATCATTTAAGGCCTTCTAAATCGCCCAAGCGTTCGATTCTCAAGTCCAAAAGGATCAATTGGTTAATTTTCATTCTATTTCCTTTCTTCTCTCTAATTTTCTCTTCTAGTTATGAATAAGAATGTTTCTCTCCAACTCTCTCCGTCCCTCTCCATCCTTCTCTCTTTTGTTCTAGGAATTAATTAGCTTATCCAGCTATTAGTTTCTTTAGCTTAAGTGGCCATGTTTAACTCAAATTAATCATGCCTATCCACGAAGAAAGAGAATTTACTGAGTAATTGTAGTTTAACGATATTAGTTTTACTTAAGCAAATGACTTAATGTCTTCTAAATCACCTAAGTGTATATATCTCAAGTCCAAAATGATGAATTGGAGCGCACTTTAATTTTCATCCGGTTTCCCTTTCTTTTCTCTAACTTTCTCTTCTGGCTCCCAAGAAGAAAGTTTCTCCCCAACTCTCTCCGTCCTTTCTCCAGTCCTCTCCCTCTTCTTCTAGGAACTAATTACCTTAGGCAACCAACAGTTGCATTAGCTTAAGCGGCCAAGTTTAAGACAAACTATTCTTGCTTAGCCTCCAAGAAGGAGAATTTACTGAGTAATCGTAGCTTAACAATATTCGTTTAACTTAAGCAACTCGTTTAATGTTTTCAAAATCACACCTAAGTATTCAATTCTCAAGTCCAAAATGCTGAATTTCAATTCGCTTTAATTTTAATACTATTTCCTTTTCTTTTCTCTAACTTTCTCTTCTAGCTCTCAAAAAAGAAAGTTTCTCTCTAACTCCCTCCGTCCTCCTCCACCATTCACTCTTTTGTTGTAGGAACTAATTAGGTTAGGCAACTAATAGCTTCATTAGCTTAAGTGGCCAAGTTCAACTAAAACTAACCGTGCTTTTCCTCCAAGAAAGAAAATTAACTGAGTAATTGTAGCCTTTTTTCTTTTGGTGGACAAGTAATTGTAGCTTGACGATAGCAGTTTAACTTAAGCAACTCATTTAATGTTTTCTAAATCACCTAAGTGTTCAATTCGCAAGTCCAAAATGCTGAGCTTGAACTCCCTTCAAATTTCATTCTATTTCCCTTTCCGTTCTCTGACTTTCTCTTCTAGACCTCAAGGAGAAAGTTTGTCTCCAACTCTCTCCGTCCGTCTCCAACTTCTCCCTTTTGTTCTTGGAACTAATTGGCTTGGGCAACTTGTCGTCTTTTTAGCTTAAGTGGCCAAATTTAACACAAACTAATCTTGCTTAACCTACAAGAAAGAGATTAGAGATTTTACCGAGTAATTGTAGCTTCACGATATTTGTTTGACGTAAGCACCTGATTTAAGGTTTTCTACATCACCTAAGTGTTAAACTCTCAAGTCCAACATGATGAATTAGAGTTCAATTTAATTTTATTCCCGTTTCCTTTTCTTTTCTCTAACTTTCTCTTCTAGCTCTCAAGAAGAAAGTTTCTCTCTAACTCTCTCCGTCCTTTTCCACCCTTCTCTGTTTTGTTCGAGGAACTAATTAGGTTTGGCAACTTATAGCTTCATTCTCTTAAGTGACCATGTTTAACTCAAACTAATCTTGCTCAGCCTCCAAGGAATAGAATTCACTGAGTAATCGTAGCTTGACGATGTAGTAAAGGAACTAATTTAATGTTTTGTAAATCACCAAAGTGTTCAATTCTCAAGCCCAAAAGCATGAATTTGAATTCGCTTTGATTTTAAACCTATTTCCTTTTCTTTTCTCTAACTTTCTCTTCCAGCTCTCAAGAAGAAAGTTCCTCTCCAACTCGCTCCGTCGTTCCCCACCCTTCTCTCTTTTGTTCTAGGAACTAATTAGGTTAGGCAGCTAACAGCTTCATTAGCTTAAGTGGCCGAGTTTAACTCGAACTAATCTTCCTTGGCCTCCAAGAAAGAGAATCTACAGAGAAATTGGAGCTTAACGATAACAGTTTGACTTAGGTAGGCAACTCATTTGATGTTTTCTAAATCACCCAAGTGTTCAATTATCAAGTCCAAAAGGGTGAATTTGAATTCGCTTTAATTTGCATCCTATTTCCGTTTCTTTTCTCTAACTTTCTCTTCTAGATCTCATGGAGAAAGTTTCTCTCTAACTCTCTCTGTCCGTCTCCAACTTCTCTCTTTTGTTCTAGGGCTAATAGTTTCACTAGCTTAAGTGGCTAAGTTTAACTCAAACTGATCTCGCCTAGCCTCCAAGAAAGGGATTTTACAGAGTAATTGTAGCTCGACGATATTAGTTGGACTTGAGCGCATCATTTAAGGCCTTCTAAATCGCCCAAGCGTTCGATTCTCAAGTCCAAAAGGATCAATTGGTTAATTTTCATTCTATTTCCTTTCTTCTCTCTAATTTTCTCTTCTAGTTATGAATAAGAATGTTTCTCTCCAACTCTCTCCGTCCCTCTCCATCCTTCTCTCTTTTGTTCTAGGAATTAATTAGCTTATCCAGCTATTAGTTTCTTTAGCTTAAGTGGCCATGTTTAACTCAAATTAATCATGCCTATCCACGAAGAAAGAGAATTTACTGAGTAATTGTAGTTTAACGATATTAGTTTTACTTAAGCAAATGACTTAATGTCTTCTAAATCACCTAAGTGTATATATCTCAAGTCCAAAATGATGAATTGGAGCGCACTTTAATTTTCATCCGGTTTCCCTTTCTTTTCTCTAACTTTCTCTTCTGGCTCCCAAGAAGAAAGTTTCTCCCCAACTCTCTCCGTCCTTTCTCCAGTCCTCTCCCTCTTCTTCTAGGAACTAATTACCTTAGGCAACCAACAGTTGCATTAGCTTAAGCGGCCAAGTTTAAGACAAACTATTCTTGCTTAGCCTCCAAGAAGGAGAATTTACTGAGTAATCGTAGCTTAACAATATTCGTTTAACTTAAGCAACTCGTTTAATGTTTTCAAAATCACACCTAAGTATTCAATTCTCAAGTCCAAAATGCTGAATTTCAATTCGCTTTAATTTTAATACTATTTCCTTTTCTTTTCTCTAACTTTCTCTTCTAGCTCTCAAAAAAGAAAGTTTCTCTCTAACTCCCTCCGTCCTCCTCCACCATTCACTCTTTTGTTGTAGGAACTAATTAGGTTAGGCAACTAATAGCTTCATTAGCTTAAGTGGCCAAGTTCAACTAAAACTAACCGTGCTTTTCCTCCAAGAAAGAAAATTAACTGAGTAATTGTAGCCTTTTTTCTTTTGGTGGACAAGTAATTGTAGCTTGACGATAGCAGTTTAACTTAAGCAACTCATTTAATGTTTTCTAAATCACCTAAGTGTTCAATTCGCAAGTCCAAAATGCTGAGCTTGAACTCCCTTCAAATTTCATTCTATTTCCCTTTCCGTTCTCTGACTTTCTCTTCTAGACCTCAAGGAGAAAGTTTGTCTCCAACTCGCAAGAATTGAGAATCCGGACGTTTACAGCAACAATGTATACGTGGCTGACTTTCAGTGGTCGCAGAAGCTTGTCGGAGACTGTATTTTTAATTCACAAAAAAAATTCTTGTAGTTTTTTGTGAATTTACTCAGAATTTTCTGATAAATTACTAAGAATTGGCTGAATAATTTATAGAGAATTTTATGTGTAATTTACTGAGAAATTTCCTAAGTAATTTAGTGAGAATTTACTAAGTAATTTACTGATAATTTACTCAGTAATTAACAGAGAATTTACCAAAATTTACAGAGAATTTATCGAGTAATTTACTGATAAATTACTGAGTAATTCACTCATTAATTTACTTGTAATTTAAGGAGTAATTTATTGAGAATTTACTCAGTAATTTATTTAGAATTTATTAAATAATTTACTAAGAATTTACAGATAATTTGCTGCGTTATTTTCTTGGAATTTACAGAGTAATTTTCTAATAATTTATTGAGTAATTGACTCAGAATTTTTTGAGAACTTATCGATAATTAACTGAGTAATTTATAGAGAATTTATTGAGAGTTTACCGAGTAATTTACTGGGAATTTACTCATTAATTTATAGATAAATTTAGTGAGTAATTCACCGAATAATTAACTATGAATTTACTTAGTTATTTATTTAGAATTTACTCAATAAATTACTAAGATTTTATTGAGAATATACTGAGTAATTTTCTAGTAACTTACCAATCATTTACGAGGCAATTTACCGAGTTATTTACCACAAATTTACTATAACTTTAATGATAATTTGCTGAGTAATTTATTGAGAATTTACTGTGAATTTAATGAGTAATTTACTCATAATTTATTGAGAATTTTTTAGAATTTATAGAAAATTTTCAGAGTAATTTACTTTGAATTTATTGAGTAATTCACCGATAATTAACTGAGTAATTTATAGAGAATTTATTGAAAATTTAACGAATAATTTATTGAGAATTTACAGAGTAATTTGCGGAGTAATTTTTAAAAAAATTTATGTGTATTTACTGAGTAATTTATCAAGAATTTATACAAAATTTTCTGAGAATTTACAGAGTAATTTGCTCATAATTTTCTGAGTAATTCACAAAAATATTTCTAATGATTTTCTAAGAATTTACACAGAATTTTCTTAGAATTTTGTGTGTAATTTATTGAGAGTTTTACTGAGTAATTTAATGAGAATTTACTGAGTAATTTACTAAGAATCTACCGATAATTTACTGAGTAATTTATTGAGAATTTTACTGCGAATTGACTAAGAAATTTACTGATAAATTGTTTAGTTCTTCACTGGGTAATTTAGTTGGAAATTACTAAGCAATTTATTGAGAATTTACTGGGTAAGTTACTAAGAATTTATTGATAATTTACTTAGACTTTATAGATTAATTTATTGAGAATTTACTAAGTAATTTACGTAGAATTTATTGAATAATTTACTGAGAATTTATAAAGTAATTTACTAAGAATTTACTGGAAATTCACTAATTAATGTTCGAATAATTTACTGAGAATTAACAAAGTAATTCACGAAACTGTTTTTGATAATTTTATGAGTAATTTACCAGGAATTTATACAGAATTTATTGAGAATTTTCTTAGAATTTATTGAAAATTTTCTAAGTGATTTATTTACAATTTATTAAATAATTTACTGAAAATTTACAGATAATTTACAAAGTAATTTATGGAGAATTTATTGAGGATTTACTACGAATTTATGGAGTAATTTGCTGAATAATTTACTAAGAAATTACTTTGAATTTACCAAGAATTTATATAGAATTTTCTGAGAATTTATTGAGTAATTTACTCATAATTTACTGATTAATTCACAAAAAAAATTCTTGTAATTTTTTTGTGAATTTACTCAGAATTTTCTGATAAATTTTTTTTTTTTTTTTTGGGTAATTAAGTCATAAAATAAAGACAATGAAATATACAAGTTTACAAGGGGCATACCCCAGGTACGCCCAACAACAAATAAATAAAAGATGATATAACCAACATAAACTCCTAAAGTACCCCTAAAGATAGGGGAGAAACACAAGAACAACAGAAAAAACAAAATAACCCATCTTTGCCCATATATCCTTTTGTCTCCAAGTAGCCCCTACCATCAGAGATAATAGATGGAAACTTGGGGTGGATATATGGGCAAAGGTACAAACAAACACCACAAAGCTATTTAAACAAACAAACAAACACACGAAGCTGCAACCCACAAGCCCAGTCCAAAAGGATAGCCACCCCCACAAGCCGCCAGTCTCTACCGAAGATGAGCACATGGAGTCCAGTAAGCCTTCCACTCCTCACAGCCGTGACATCCTAGCCACTTAACCAAAGCCATGACAGAGGAAAAAATCTATCCCACGACACATCCCGACAGAGTCACATGAAGCTAGCACGAGCAGTAACCATAAATTTTTTTTTTTCTGATAAATTACTAAGAATTTGCTAAAAAATTTATAGAGAATTTTCTGAGTAATTTAGTGAGAATTTACTAAGTAATTTACTGATAATTTACTGAGTAATTAACAGAGAATTTACCTATAATTCACACAGAGAATTTATCGAGTAATTTACTGATAAATTACTGAATAATTCACTCATTAATTGGGGGAGTTTGAATTATTTTGCAAATGGATAGCGGAGATCTAGGCCAATTTCGGCGGTTGATTTTAAAATACGAGCCGGATCTATTATTCGTGCACTGGTCCTTGTTGGTTGTCGGCGAAAACAACGCCGAAAATTTAATCCGGCTCATCAACGCCTTACAGCGGCAAGAAGATGCTCTATTCACCTGGTTTAAGGTTTTCTAAATCACCTAAGTGTTAAATTCTCAAGTCCAAAATGATGAATTAGAATTCAATTTAATTTTAATCCTGTTTCCTTTTCTTTTCTCTAACTTTCTCTTCTAGCTCTCAAGAAGAAAGTTTCTCTCTAACTCTCTCCGTCCTTCGCCACCCTTCTCTGTTTTGTTCGAGGAACTAATTAGGTTTGGCAACTTATAACTTCATTCTCTTAAGTGACCATGTTTAACTGAAACTAATCTTGCTTAGCCTCCAAGGAATAGAATTCACTGAGTAATTGCAGCTTGACGACGTAGTAAAGGAATCAATTCTCAAGTCCAAAAGCATGAATTTGAATTCGCTTTGATTTTAAACCTATTTCCTTTTCTTTTCTCTAACTTTCTCTTCCAACTCTCAAGAAGAAAGTTTCTCTCCAACTCGCTCCGTCGTTCCCCACCCTTCTCTCTTTTGTTCTAGGAACTAATTAGGTTAGGCAGCTAACAGCTTCATTAGCTTAAGTGGCCGAGTTTAACTCGAACTAATCTTGCATGGCCTCCAAGAAAGAGAATCTACAGTGTAATTGTAGCTTAACGATAACAGTTTTACTTAAGCAACTCATTTGATGTTTTCTAAATCACCCAAGTGTCCAATTATCAAGTCCAAAAGGGTGAATTTGAACTCGCTTTAATTTGCATCCTATTTCCGTTTCTTTTCCCTAACTTTCTCTTCTAGATTTCATGGAGAAAGTTTCTCTCTAACTCTCTCTGTCCGTCTCCAACTTCTCTCTTTTGTTCTAGGACTAATAGTTTCACTAGCTTAAGTGGCTAAGTTTAACTCAAACCGATCTCGCTTAGCCTCCAAGAAAGAGATTTTACGGAGTAATTGTAGCTTAACGATATTAGCTGGACTTGAGCGCATCATTTAAGGCTTTCTTAATCGCCCAAGTGTTCGATTCTCAAGTCCAAAAGGATCAATTGGTTAATTTTCATTCTATTTCCTTTCTTCTCTCTAATTTTCTCTTCTAGTTATGAAGAAGAATGTTTCTCTCTAACTCTCTCCGTCCTTCTCCATCATTCTCTCTTTTGATCTAGGAACTAATTAGCCTATCCAGCTATTAGTTTCTTTAGCTTAAGTGGCCATGTTTAACTCAAATTAATCATTGCTTATCCACGAAGAAAGAGAATTTACTGAGTAATTGTAGTTTAACGATATTAGTTTTACTTAAGCAAATGACTTAATGTTTTCTAAATCACCTAAGTGTGTATATCTCAAGTCCAAAATGATGAATTGGAACTCACTTTAATTTTCATCCTATTTCCCTTTCTTTTCTCTAACTTTCTCTTCTAGCTCCCAAGAAGAAAGTTTCTCTCCAACTCTCTTTGTCCTTTCTCCAGTCCTCTCCCTCTTATTCTAGGAACTAATTAGCTTAGGCAACCAACAGTTGCATTAGCTTAAGCGGCCAAATTTAACACAAACTAATCTTGCTTAGCCTCCAAAAAGGAGAATTTACTGAGTAATTGTAGCTTAACGATATTTGTTTAACTTAAGCAACTCATTTAATGTTTTCAAAATCACCTAAGTATTCAATTCTCAAGTCCAAATAGAATTTCAATTCGCTTTAATTTTGATACTATTTCCTTTTCTTTTCTCTAGCTTTCTCTTCTAGCTCTCAAAAAAGAAAGTTTCTCTCTAACTCTCTCCGTCCTTAACTCTTTTGTTATAGGAACTAATTACGCTGGGCAACTAATAGCTTCACTAGCTTAAGTGGCCAAGTTTAACTAAAACTAATCATGCTTATCCTCCCAAAAAGAAAATTAACTGAGTAATTGTAGCTTTTTTTTGGGTCGATAAGTAATTGTAGCTTGACGATAACAGTTTAACTTAAGTAACTCATTTAATGTTTTCTAAATCACCTAAGTGTTCAATTCGCAAGTCCAAAATGATGGGTTTGAACTCCCTTCAAATTTCATTCTATTTCCCTTTCCGTTCTCTAACTCTCTCTTCTAGATCTCAAGGAGAAAGTTTGTCTCCAACTCTCTCCGTCCGTCTCCAACTTCTCTCTTTTGTTCTAGGAACTAATTGGCTTGGGCAACTTGTCGTTTATTAGCTTAAGTGGCCAAACTTAGCACAAACTAATCTTGCTTAACCAACAAGAAAGAGATTAGAGATTTTACCGAATAAATGTAGCTTCACGATATTAGTTTGACTTAAGCACCTGGTTTAAGGACTTCTAAATCACCTAAGTGTTAAATTCTCAAGTCCAAAATGATGAATTAGAATTCAATTTAATTTTAATCCTGTTTCCTTTTCATTTCTCTAACTTTCTCTTCTAGCTCTCAAGAAGAAAGTTTCTCTCTAACTCTCTCCGTCCTTTGCCACCCTTCTCTGTTTTGTTCGAGGAACTAATTAGGTTTGGCAACTTATAGCTTCATTCTCTTAAGTGACCATGTTTAACTACTACTAATCTTGCTTAGCCTCCAAGGAATAGAATTCACTGAGTAATTGCAGCTTGACGATGTAGTAAAGGAATCAATTCTCAAGTCCAAAAGCATGAATTTGAATTCACTTTGATTTTAAACCTATTTCCTTTTCTTTTCTCTAACTTTCTCTTCCAACTCTCAAGAAGAAAGTTCCTCTACAACTCGCCCCGTCGTTCCCCACCCTTCTCTCTTTTGTTCTAGGAACTAATTAGGTTAGGCAGCTAATAGCTTCATTAGCTTAAGTGGCCGAGTTTAACTCGAAGTAATCTTGCTTGGCCTCCAAGAAAGAGAATCTACAGTGTAATTGTAGCTTAACGATAACAGTTTTACTTAAGCAACTCATTTGATGTTTTCTAAATCACCCAAGTGTCCAATTATCAAGTCCAAAAGGGTGAATTTGAATTCGCTTTAAGTTGCATCCTATTTCCGTTTCTTTTCCCAAACTTTCTCTTCTAGATTTCATGGAGAAAGTTTCTGTCTAACTCTCTCTGTCCGTCTCCAACTTCTCTCTTTTGTTCTAGGACTAATAGTTTCACTAGCTTAAGTGGCTAAGTTTAACTCAGACCGATCTCGCTTAGCCTCCAAGAAAGAGATTTTACGGAGTAATTGTAGCTTAACGATATTAGCTGGACTTGAGCGCATCATTTAAGGCTTTCTTAATCGCCCAAGTGTTCGATTCTCAAGTCCAAAAGGATCAATTGGTTAATTTTCATTCTATTTCCTTTCTTCTCCCTAATTTTCTCTTCTAGTTATGAAGAAGAATGTTTCTCTCTAACTCTCTCCGTCCTTCTCCATCATTCTCTCTTTTGATCTAGGAACTAATTAGCTTATCCAGCTATTAGTTTCTTTAGCTTAGGTGGCCATGTTTAACTCAAATTAATCATTGCTTATCCACGAAGAAAGAGAATTTACTGAGTAATTGTAGTTTAACGATATTAGTTTTACTTAAGCAAATGACTTAATGTTTTCTAAATCACCTAAGTGTGTATATCTCAAGTCCAAAATGATGAATTGGAACTCGCTTTAATTTTCATCCTATTTCCCTTTCTTTTCTCTAACTTTCTCTTCTAGCTCCCAAGAAGAAAGTTTCTCTCCAACTCTCTTCGTCCTTTCTCCAGTCCTCTCCCTCTTATTCTAGGAACTAATTAGCTTAGGCAACCAACAGTTGCATTAGCTTAAGCGGCCAAATTTAACACAAACTAATCTTGCTTAGCCTCCAAAAAGGAGAATTTACTGAGTAATTGTAGCTTAACGATATTCGTTTAACTTAAGCAACTCATTTAATGTTTTCAAAATCACCTAAGCATTCAATTCTCAAGTCCAAATTGCGCAATTTCAATTCGCTTTAATTTTGATACTATTTCCTTTTTTTTTCTGTATCTTTCTCTTCTAGCTCTCAAAAAAGAAAGTTTCTCTCTAACTCTCTCCGTCCTCCTCCACCATTCTCTCTTTTTCTATAGGAACTAATTACGTTGGGCAACTAATAGCTTCACTAGCTTAAGTGGCCTAGTTTAACTAAAACTAATCATGCTTATCCCCCCAAAAAGAAAATTAAGTGAGTAATTGTAGCTTTTTTTTGGGTCGATAAGTAATTGTAGCTTGACGATAACAGTTTAACTTAAGTAACTCATTTAATGTTTTCTAAATCACCTAAGTGTTCAATTCGCAAGTGCAAAATGATGGGTTTGAACTCCCTTCAAATTTCATTCTATTTCCCTTTCCGTTCTCTAACTTTCTCTTCTAGATCTCAAGGAGAAAGTTTGTCTCCAACTCTCTCCGTCCGTCTCCAACTTCTCTCTTTTGTTCTAGGAACTAATTGGCTTGGGCAACTTGTCGTTTTATTAGCTTAAGTGGCCAAACTTAGCACAAACTAATCCTGCTTAACCTACAAGAAAGAGATTAGAGATTTTACTGAGTAATTGTAGCTTCACGATATTAGTTTGACTTAAGCACCTGGTTTAAGGTCTTTTAAATCACCTAAGTATTAAATTCTCAAGTCCAAAATGATGAATTAGAATTCAATTTAATTTTAATCCTGTTTCCTTTTCTTTTCTCTAACTTTCTCTTCTGGCTCTCAAGAAGAAAGTTTCCTTTTCTTTTCTCTGTTTTGTTCGAGGAACTAATTAGGTTTGGCAACTTATAGCTTCATTCTCTTAAGTGACCTTTTTTGTTTTTTTTGGGTAAGTAAGTAATAAAATAAAGACAATGAAATTTACATGTTTACAAGGGGCATACCCCAGGCATGCCCAACAACAATAATAATAAAAAAAGAGAAAAAACAAATATAAACAACATAACCTACCACTGCACCCCATAAGAAACTGAAAAACACAATAACCCAACTCTGCCCATATATCCATTTGTCCTCAAGTAACCCCTACCATCAGAGATAATAGATGGGAACTTGAGATGGATATATGGGCAAAGACATACATAAAAACACCACAACCTAATTGACAAAACATGCACACTAACAAAACAACAACCCTCAAGCCGAAACATAGATGATAGTCAACCCCACATGCCCCTAGTCTCTACTGCAGATAAAACAAGGAGTCCAATAAGCATCCCACTCCTCACCGCCGTGACATCCAAGCCACTTAACCAAAGCCGTGACAGAGGAAAAAAGTCTACCCCATGAGAAATCCCAGCAAAGTCACATGAAGCTAGCATGATCAAAAACCATAAGTCACGGTCTAGGGAGTTGAAGTGAAAACAATAGCCCCTCAGCAACAAACCAAAACACAGCCAATAAAATCATGAGATCAAACATCACATCCCCCAGTCCCTTCCTTGGTAGATCACAAACCTGAAGCCCCACGGCAGTGTGCCCTTCACTCCATGTCAGGCGTGGTAATACGATCAATTAGGACGGGTCAAACTAATCTTGCTTAGCCTCCAAGGAATAGAATTCACTGAGTAATTGCAGCTTGACGACGTAGTAAAGGAATCAATTCTCAAATCTGTTCTATCCAGTCCGGTGTCCATTCCGGTTGTTCTGTCTATGCTTTGATTATGGCTCAGGCGACACCACCATTTAATCGACGCTGGTTTGCCTACTTCTTGGTGGTATAGGGGGTGGTGTGTTCTTCGGAGTATTCTGGTGTTTTGGCTGCCTACATCGTAACTGCTGGAAACGCTTTCCTGTGCATTAGGAGTTGGTTTCAGTAGTGGTTGGTTGCCTCGCTGATTATACTAGTGGTGGTGTGGTAATATGTTGCGCTGATGGTGCGTTATGGACTCTTGGATATGGTGTCCATGGTTTGGGCTAGCTTCCAGCTTCGTCCAGTGTGAGACGGTCGTTGAAGGTTGCTGGTCTTCTCCGGAGCTGGACTGGTTTTCTCTAGCAACGGTGTTTTTATCGCCGGTGGTGGGTCGCGTATGTTGGCTCTTCACGGCATTGTGGGTTTATGTGCTACACCGGTGGTGTTTCTTGGACCCTATCGGTGTTAGTACTGTGATTTCGATGTGCTCGTTTTGGTGCCTTGTTGGGCTTTAAGCCGACGGTGTGGGTTTATATGTTGCGCCGAAGGTGTGTTCCTTGACTGGGTGTGGCCTCTGGCGATGGTGTTCGAAGATGATGATGTTACTACCACGCTGCCGTGGGCGCGTGAGTTGAGTATTGGAAGCTCACCCACGTTGGGCAGAGTTTCCAGCTGCAAATACGCCTTCTATCACGTGGGTTGATGATTGGTTTTTGAATTATTTTAAGTGGGTGTCAGCTGGAAAATGTAGCTTTTGGAGGCAACAAGTGGAGGTATTATTTTGTTAATACGTGGCTATCCAACTTTTATATTTATATTTATATAAATATATATTGTGGAGATTTGGGTCTTATGTTTTGTTGATGGCTGTTTGGTGGGTTTGCAAACTGGGGCCCACGTGTTTTGTTTTGCACGTGGGTTGGGTTTGTTGTTGAAATAGTGAGTTGCTTATGGTTTTTAGGCCCACTTGAGTGGTTTTTGGTTTGGAAATAGTGGGTCTTTAATTTTGTTTAGCCACAATACAGCAGTCCTTTTGTAGCTGGTTATTTCATGTTGATTGATTGTGTGATCCTCATGTGACTCGATATGAGGGTGGTTTCGAGCCATCTCCACCAAGAGTGATTGGGGAGTCACTGCTATGGGGAATAGTGGTTCGTTAACTAGCCGAGTTAGAGACTGGGAGATGAGCGGGAGGATAGCTACTGGTTTTCTGGTCGCTTCTTGTCTTCATGTGACCCATCCTAATTGATTGCATTGCCACGCCTGACATGGAGTGAAGGGGACACTGCCGTGGGGTTTGAGGCTTGTGATCTACTAAGGAAGGGACTGGGGGATGTGATGATTGCTCTCATGTTTTGATTGGCTATGCATTGGTTTGTTGTAGCGGGGCTATTGTTTTTTCACTAAACTTCTCGGGACCGTGGATTATGGTTTTTGACTATGCAGGCTTCATGTGACTCAGCCAGGATCTTTCATGGGATAGATATTTTCCTTCATCATAGCTTTGGTTGAGTGGCTAGGATGTCACGGCTATGAGAAGCGAGATGCTTATTGGATTCCATGTTTTCATCCGAGGTAGAGACTGGGAGCAAGCAGGGGCAGCTATCATTTTTCGATTGGTCTTGTTGGGTGTTTAGTTAGTTACATTTGTATTGTGTGTTTCCTGTTATGTTTTATGTATCTGTGGTGTTTTTTTTTTTGTTTATTTGCCCATATATCCACCCCAAGTTTCCATCTATTATCTCTGATGATAGGGGTTACTTGGGGACAAAAACGATATATGGGCAAATTGGGGTTTTGTTTTCTATTGTTCTTTTGCTTCAGCGAGTGTGGCTTTATGTTGTAGGATGTCCAGTGGTAGTTTGTTGTGTTTTGTTCGTCTATTATTTGCTGTTGGGTGTACCTGGGGTATGCCCCTTGTAAACTTGTACATTTTACTGTTTTTATTTTATGACTTACTTACCCAAAAAAAAAAAAAAAAAAATTCTCAAGTCCAAAAGCATGAATTTGAATTCGCTTTGATTTTAAACCTATTTCCTTTTCTTTTCTCTAACTTTCTCTTCCAACTCTCAAGAAGAAAGTTCCTCTCCAACTCGCTCCGTCGTTCCCCACCCTTCTCTCTTTTGTTCTAGGAACTAATTAGGTTAGGCAGCTAACAGCTTCATTAGCTTAAGTGGCCGAGTTTAACTCGAACTAATCTTGCTTGGCCTCCAAGAAAGAGAATCTACAGTGTAATTGTAGCTTAACGATAATAGTTTTACTTAAGCAACTCATTTGATGTTTTCTAAATCACCCAAGTGTCCAATTATCAAGTCCAAAAGGGTAAATTTGAATTCGCTTTAATTTGCATCCTATTTCTCTTCTAGATTTCATGGAGAAAGTTTCTGTCTAACTCTCTCTGTCCGTCTCCAACTTCTCTCTTTTGTTCTAGGACTAATAGTTTTACTAGCTTAAGTGGCTAAGTTTAACTCAGACCGATCTCGCTTAGCCTCCAAGAAAGAGATTTTACGGAGTAATTTTAGCTTAACGATATTAGCTGGACTTGAGCGCATCATTTAAGGCTTTCTTAATCGCCCAAGTGTTCGATTCTCAAGTCCAAAAGGATCAATTGGTTAATTTTCATTCTATTTCCTTTCTTCTCCCTAATTTTCTCTTCTAGTTATGAAGAAGAATGTTTCTCTCTAACTCTCTCCGTCCTTCTCCATCATTCTCTCTTTTGATCTAGGAACTAATTAGCTTATCCAGCTATTAGTTTCTTTAGCTTAAGTGGCCATGTTTAACTCAAATTAATCATTGCTTATCCACGAAGAAAGAGAATTTACTAAGTAATTGTAGTTTAACGATATTAGTTTTACTTAAGCAAATGACTTAATGTTTTCTAAATCACCTAAGTGTGTATATCTCAAGTCCAAAATGATGAATTGGAACTCACTTTAATTTTCATCCTATTGATCTTTTCCTTCGTCATGGCTTTGGTTGAGTGGCTAGGATGTCACGGCTATGAGAAGCGAGATGCTTATTGGATTCCATGTTTTCATCCGAGGTAGAGACTGGGAGCAAGCGGGGGCAGTTATCATTTTCTGATTGGTCTTGTTGGGTGTTTAGTTAGTTACTTTGTATTATGTTTTTGTCTGTTTTTGTTTCATGAGTCTGTGGTGTGTTTTTGTTTATTTGCCCATATATCCACCCCAAGTTTCCATCTGTACTTTGATGGCAGAGGTTACTTGGGGACAAAAAGGATATATGGGCAAAGTGGGGTTCTTGTTTTTCTGTTGTTCTCTCATTTTGCGAGTGTGGTTTTACGTTGTAGGTTGGCCAATGGTAGTTTTATGTTGTTTTTTTGTTCGTCTATTATTTGTTGTAGGGTGTACCTGGGGTATGCCCCTTGTAAACTTGTACATTTTACTGTCTTTATTTTATGACTTACTTACCCAAAAAAAAAAAAAAATCATGGATTGTGTTGATTACGGTTTTGGAGGGCTGAGTTGCCTCATTGGTTTATCTTATGCCTGTTGGTGAGTTGTTATCTCTTTTATAACAGTGCATGTATAGATTTGATTGTATCGGGAAGAAGCCAAAATGTCATATTTGTCTTTTGGAAAGTGTGAAGGAAAACGGATATTTTTTAAAAAAATCTATATTTTGAAAAGACCTATCTGTGTATGTTTGGGAAATGGAAAAGAGTAGAGGACTTAGTGAAATTACTTCTTAAGTAATTGTTAATGTTATGAAAGATTGGGAACGGAGATTAATGAAAAGAAAAGAAAATTGAATCGCCTATGGCGTTGATTGAAATGGTTGTTTTCAAGAAAAGTTCATACTTATGTATATTTTGTATAAATTGTCACATTACTATTCTAGTATGAGATTGGGTATTCATGATCATAGCTAACTGTAAGTTGTTATTGTTGAGGGCCATGTTCATCCCACGTTGTTGAATCTTTTTCAGGTATTAAGAAGATTGAGCTGCAAGATTTGGATCTACTTATTTACTGGCCACGGGACCTCAGTTATGTTGGCGGAATGCCATTGTTGTAAAGGGTTACACCCTTCTTCTTGTACCTTAAGTGATGTAAGCCTAAGGGCAATTTATTAAGTATGTTCATGTAATATTTACTTCGCATACGAATGAGTCACATGAAGCAATAGTCAATCACCATAATCAACGGTCTTGAGAAGTTTAGTGAAACAACAATAGCCCCACTGCAGCAAACCAATACATGGCCAACAATACATGTGAGCAATCATCACATCCCCCAGTCCCTACCTTGGTAGATCACAAGCCTCAAACCCCACGGTAGTGTCCCCTTCACTCCATGTCAGGCGTGGCAATACAATCAAAAACACAATCCATGATATTCCCAAACACATTGAAATATCAACAACAAAACTTTGCTCTACTAGCCATGTGCGTAGTAAGCCAAAGATACACCTCTCACAACAACATGCCAGTTTACCAGGCGCTAGCTGGAAGGGTGTGGTACCTTAGATTCTCAGCGCATTCAGTTCTCCAGGCGCTAGCTGGAAGGTAACGGTACCTCTGATTATCAGCGCAAGGTATAACACCAACAATCACAATACAACAAGGCATAACCAACATATGTAAAACATACATATAAACTATCCGGATACCAACAATGTGTTAAGGTATAAGGACACATAGGTGTGTGGAGTCCATCCCCTATCTTCTCACACACACTGGAGTAAAACCCCTCTCTCCTCCCTAACAAGTAATGCATCTCAACATTTCATCACATAAAATGTTCAATCAACAATGGTATGATGCATACACGACCATTCAACTCAACCGTGTCATCCTCCACCGATGACCAAGGACAAAACCTCTAGATGAAAATATTTAGTACATCTATTAAAGACTCAATTACTATGAGACCACAAACCCGACAACAACATTTACAGGGTAATTTAAGATACAATCCCACACATGTGTGTTCAACACTCATGAAACAACAATCCAATTTTCATACGTATTTCAAAATACTTTTCCCATTTCACAAAACAAGTTCCATGTTCCTTTTGTTGTTACAAAACCAAATTCATTCCTTTGTTTTACAAAACCACTTCCATTGATAATAGAGTCATAACTCACATTAGTCCACTACATTCATTTCAAACCATTCCAAAGCCAAAGTTAACCCCCTTAGGCATTAACACCTTCACCCAACCCACATCAACACTAGAGATTTACAATATAGGTTCACTATCCTCCATTTTAATTTATCAATCAAAATATGATTTAGGGCTTTTTCCTTCATCAACTACAACATGCTAATTTATACTCCAATTAGCCCAAAACAACCATCAATGATAACATAACCATTATTCAAACACCCAACCCTAGGTTCCTTCTCATGATTTCAAACAAATCCAACATGGATATGATTTTCATGCAATACAAAATTACCACATGTCTATCTATAGACGAAGTATTGAAAAAGAACAAGGAAATCCCTACCTCAAATGGAGAACTCAAATAAAGAAGATGACCTTAAATCAAAGTGCTCCAAATCCCAAATTTCTTGGATCACCACGAAGCCCTCGACGATCAACACACTTCTTACAAAGGCCCAAGGTGAGAAAAACACTCTAGCTAGATCAATCCTAAGAGAGAAGTTAGGTTTTAGAGTGAGGTGCTCTCCAATGGAGGTTTTGAAAAAGTAAGAGAGAGAAAGGAGATCAAAAAGTGATCAAAAAGTCGGATCTCGGATTTATATAAAAGTCGCCCCGCTCGAGCGTCAAACCTCCCCGCTCGAGCGTCACACACAACATCCCGCTCGAGCATCAAAACTCCTGCTCGAGCGCACAACACCGCAGAGGAGAAACTGGAAGATGGAAAACTACGCTCGAGCATCGAAAACCCAGCTCGAGCGGACAGACAACAACGAAGGGCCCGCTCGAGCGTCAGAATCCCCGCTCGAGCGTGAAGGCCAAAAATCTGGGCAACTACTCTTGGTTTCTAAGTTCAACCAACCTGTTTCAAACTCGCCCAATACAACAACCAACTCCACGGAACCCAAGTCCGGACACAACAGTTAAAGAAAAGGGAAACCGGAATCGCTATAGACAGAGAGAGTTGGGGAGAAACTTTCTTCTTGGGAGCTAGAAGAGAAAGTTACAGAAAAGAAAGGGAAATAGGATGAAAATTAAAGTGAACTCCAATTCATCATTTTGGACTTGAGATATATACACTTAGGTGATTTAGAAGACATTAAGTCATTTGCTTAAGTAAAACTAATATCGTTAAACAACAATTACTCAGTAAATTCTCTTTCTTCGTAGATAGGCATGATTAATTTGAGTTAAACATGGCACTTAAGCTAAAGAAACTAACAGCTGGATAAGCTAATTAGTTCCTAGAACAAAAGAGAGAAGGATGGAGAAGGACGGAGAGAGTTGGAGAGAAACATTCTTGTTCATAACTAGAAGAGAAAATTAGAGAGAAAAAAGGAAATAGAATGAAAATTAACCAATTGATCATTTTGAACTTGAGAATCGAACACTTGGGCGATTTAGAAGGCCTTAAATGATGCGCTCAAGTCCAACTAATATCGTTGAGCTACAATTACTCTGTAAAATCTCTTTCTTGGAGGCTAGGCGAGATCAGTTTGAGTTAAACTTAGCCACTTTTTTTTGGGTGAATAAAAACTTACCCACTTAAGCTAGTGAAACTATTAGTCCTAGAACAAAAGAGAGAAGTTGGAGACGGACAGAGAGAGTTAGAGAGAAACTTTCTCCATGAGATCTAGAAGAGAAAGTTAGAGAAAAGAAACGGAAATACGATGCAAATTAAAGCGAATTCAAATTCACCCTTTTGGACTTGATAATTGAACACTTGGGTGATTTAGAAAACATCAAATGAGTTGCCTAAGTCAAACTGTTATCGTTAAGCTACAATTACTCTGTAGATTCTCTTTCTTGGAGGCCAAGCAAGATTAGTTCGAGTTAAACTCGGCCACTTAAGCTAATGAAGCTGTTAGCTGCCTAACCTAATTAGTTCCAAGAACAAAAGAGAGAAGGGTGGGAAACGACGGAGCGAGTTGGAGAGGAACTTTCTTCTTGAGAGCTGGAAGAGAAAGTTAGAGAAAAGAAAAAGAAATAGGTTAAAAATCAAAACGAATTCAAATTCATGCTTTTGGGCTTGAGAATTGAACACTTAGGTGATTTACAAAACATTAAATTAGTTCCTTTACTACATCGTCAAGCTACGATTACTCAGTGAATGAAGCTACATCGTCAAGCCACTTAAGAGAATGAAGCTATAAGTTGCCAAACCTAATTAGTTCCTCGAACAAAATAGAGAAGGGTGGAGAAGGACGGCGAGAGTTAGAGAGAAACTTTATTCTTGAGAGTTAGAAGAGAAAGTTAGAGAAAAGAAAAGGAAACGGGAATAAAATTAAATTGAACTCTGATTCATCATTTTGGACTTGAGAGTTTAACACTTAGGTGATGTAGAAAACCTTAAATCAGGTGCTTACGTCAAACAAATATCGTGAAGCTACAATTACTCGGTAAAATCTCTAATCTCTTTCTTGTAGGTTAAGCAAGATTAGTTTGTGTTAAATTTGGCCACTTAAGCTAAAAAAACGACAAGTTGCCCAAACCAATTAGTTCCTAGAACAAAAGAGAGAAGTTGGAGACGGACAGAGAGAGTTAGACATAAACTTTCTCCATGAGATCTAGAAGAGAAAGTTAGAGAAAAGCAACGAAAATAGGATGCAAATTAAAGCGAATTCAAATTCACCATTTTGGACTTGATAATTGAACACTTGGGTGATTTAGAAAACATCAAATGAGTTGCCTAAGTGAAACTGTTATCGTTAAGCTACGATTACTCTGTAGATTCTCTTTCTTGGAAGCCAAGCAAGATTAGTTCGAGTTAAACTCGGCCACTTAAGCTAATGAAGCTGTTAGCTGCCTAACCAAATTAGTTCCTAGAACAAAAGAGAGAAGGGTGGGAAACGACGGAGCGAGTTGGAGAGGAACATTCTTCTTGAGAGCTGGAAGAGAAAGTTAGAGAAAAGAAAAGGAAATAGGTTTAAAATCAAAGCGAATTCAAATTCATGCTTTTGGGCTTGAGAATTGAACACTTAGGTGATTTACAAAACATTAAATTAGTTCCTTTACTACATCGTCAAGCTACGATTACTCAGTGAATTCTATTCCTTGGAGGCTGAGCAAGATTAGTTTGAGTTAAACATGGTCACTTAAGAGAATGAAGCTATAAGTTGCCAAACCTAATTAGTTCCTCGAACAAAACAGAGAAGGGTGGAGAAGGACGGCGAGAGTTAGAGAGAAACTTTCTTCTTGAGAGCTAGAAGAGAAAGTTAGAGAAAAGAAAAGGAAACGGGAATAAAATTAAATTGAACTCTAATTCATCATGTTGGACTTGAGAGTTAAACACTTAGGTGATGTAAAAAACCTTAAATCAGGTGCTTACGTCAAACAAATATCGTGAAGCTACAATTACTCAGTAAAATCTCTAATCTCTTTCTTGTAGGTTAAGCAAGATTAGTTTGTGTTAAATTTGGCCACTTAAGCTAAAAAAACGACAAGTTGCCCAAACCAATTAGTTCCTAGAACAAAAGAGAGAAGTTGGAGACGGACAGAGAGAGTTAGACAGAAACTTTCTCCATGAGATCTAGAAGAGAAAGTTAGAGAAAAGAAACGGAAATTGGATGCAAATTAAAGCGAATTCAAATTCACCCTTTTGGACTTGATAATTGAACACTTGGGTGATTTAGAAAACATCAAATGAGTTGCCTACCTAAGTCAAACTGTTATCGTTAAGCTCCAATTTCTCTGTAGATTCTCTTTCTTGGAGGCCAAGGAAGATTAGTTCGAGTTAAACTCTGCCACTTAAGCTAATGAAGCTGTTAGCTGCCTAACCTAATTAGTTCCTAGAACAAAAGAGAGAAGGGTGGAGAACGACGGAGCGAGTTGGAGAGGAACTTTCTTCTTGAGAGCTGGAAGAGAAAGTTGGAGAAAAGAAAAGGGAATAGGTTTAAAATCAAAGCGAATTCGAATTGATGCTTTTGGGCTTGAGAATTGAACACTTAGGTGATTTACAAAACATTAAATTAGTTCCTTTACTACATCGTCAAGCTACGATTACTCAGTGAATTCTATTCCTTGGAGGCTGAGCAAGATTAGTTTGAGTTAAACATGGTCGCTTAAGAGAATGAAGCTATAAGTTGCCAAACCTAATTAGTTCCTCGAACAAAACAGAGAAGGGTGGAGAAGGACGGCGAGAGTTAGAGAGAAACTTTCTTCTTGAGAGCTAGAAGAGAAAGTTAGAGAAAAGAAAAGGAAACGGGAATAAAATTAAATTGAACTCTAATTCATCATGTTGGACTTGAGAGTTTAACACTTAGGTGATGTAAAAAACCTTAAATCAGGTGCTTACATCAAACTCAGCATTTTGGACTTGCGAATTGAACACTTAGGTGATTTAGAAAACATTAAATGAGTTGCTTAAGTTAAACTGCTATCGTCAAGCTACAATTACTTGTCCACCAAAAAAAAAAAAAAAAAAGGCTACAATTACTCAATTAATTCTCTTTCTTGGAGGATAAGAATGATTAGTTTTAGTTAAACTTGGCCACTTAAGCTAATGAAGCTATTAGTTGCGTAACCTAATTAGTTCCTACAACAAAAGAGAGAATGGTGGAGGAGGACGGAGAGAGTTAGAGAGAAACTTTCGTTTTTGAGAGCTAGAAGAGAAAGTTAGAGAAAAGAAAAGGAAATAGTATTAAAATTGAAGCGAATTGAAATTCTGCATTTTGGACTTGAGAATTGAATACTTAGGTGCGATTTTGAAAACATTAAATGAGTTGCTTAAGTTAAACGAATATCGTTAAGCTACGATTACTCAGTAAATTCTCTTTCTTGGAGGCTAAGCAAGATTAGTTTGTCTTAAACTTGGCCGCTTAAGCTAATGCAACTGTTGGTTGCCTAAGGTAAATTAGTTCCTAGAAGAAGAGGGAGAGGACTGGAGAAAGGACGGAGAGAGTTGGGGAGAAACTTTTTCTTGGGAGCTAGAAGAGAAAGTTAGAGAAAAGAAAGGGAAATAGGATGAAAATTAAAGTGAGCTCCAATTCATCATTTTGGACTTGAGATATATACACTTAGGTGATTTAGAAGACATTAAGTCATTTGCTTAATATCGTTAAACTACAATTACTCAGTAAATTCTCTTTCTTCGTGGATAGGCATGATTAATTTGAGTTAAACATGGCCACTTAAGCTAAAGAAACTAATAGCTGGATAAGCTAATTAGTTCCTAGAACAAAAGAGAGAAGGATGGAGAAGGACGGAGAGAGTTGGAGAGAAACATTCTTGTTCATAACTAGAAGAGAAAATTAGAGAGAAAGAAAGGAAATAGAATGAAAATTAATGAATTGATCCTTTTGGACTTGAGAATCGAACACTTGGGCGATCTAGAAGGCCTTACAGAGACGGACAGAGAGAGTTAGAGAGAAACTTTCTCCATGAAATAGGTTTAAAATCAAAGCGAATTCAAATTCATGCTTTTGGGCTTGAGAATTGAACACTTAGGTGATTTACAAAACGTTAAATTAGTTCCTTTACTACGTCGTCAAGCTACGATTACTCAGTGAATTCTATTCCTTGGAGGCTGAGCAAGATTAGTTTGAGTTAAACATGGTCACTTAAGAGAATGAAGCTACAAGTTGCCAAACCTAATTAGTTCCTCGAACAAAACAGAGAAGGGTGGAGAAGGACGGAGAGAGTTAGAGAGAAACTTTCTTCTTGAGAGCTAGAAGAGAAAGTTAGAGAAAAGAAAAGGAAACGGGAATAAAATTAAATTGAACTCTAATTCATCATTTTGGACTTGAGAATTTAACACTTAGGTGATGTAGAAAACCTTAAATCAGGTGCTTACGTCAAACAAATATCGTGAAGCTACAATTACTCGGTAAAATCTCTAATCTCTTTCTTGTAGGTTAAGCAAGATTAGTTTGTGTTAAATTTGGCCACTTAAGCTAAAAAAACGACAAGTTGCCCAAGCCAATTAGTTCCTAGAACAAAAGGGAGAAGTTGGAGACGGACGGAGAGAGTTGGAGACAAACTTTCTCCTTGAGGTCTAGAAGAGAAAGTTAGAGAACGGATGGCCCACGTCTTGATTTTTCTGTATCGTGGGTGATCTGTTATTATTCTGTGCCATACGTTATACAGGAACCTTAATTAATAGTATTAACTGTTTACGTTGACCATTGTCACGGTCAACATTTTACACCTATAAAACAATATCGATGTGCTGTATTTAATGGTCGGAATCCGTCATCGATTATGGCGACTAATTTCCGTTTTTCGCAACGGCGTCCATATACTGCCAGAACTAAATTAAATTTTAGTCGCCGTTGGACAACATCCAGCAGATCTGGTGTTTCCGGTCGAAGTTATTTTAAATTACGGAAACATAGTTATTAAAAAAAAAAATGATTCACATCCAAATCGTTGTGTGATTCTATCTGGAGGATTGATGATTTTCTCCCGTATGATGAGCCTCATTTTTTCCATTTCGATTTGCCGGAGGTTGGTATTGAAAGGGATGAACGACTATCCCGAAAGTTGAAGCTGTTAGGGCTCTATATCCAGGGTGTAGTTTTACGTCAAACTGGCGGTCTCTCCGAAGTTGCTGTTGATCGGCCTGGTCTCGAAAGCGACATGCGTGATGCCCCAACTCAGACTGCGGAACAAACTGTGGCCATTGATCCATCTGCTATACTTGACAATGGACTGTGTGAATTTGTCGTTGTGTTGGATCGGTTTCCCAATCCTGCGTATACGCCTAAGTTTGAAGATGTTTTCCTGTGGTCCAGTGGTGACCCACGAACTGGTTGTATGGTCAGGGGCATGGAAATAGACCGTTTTGTTGTATTGCGGCGTGTCCCCGTTGTAATGCCGCCGCAATCGAATGAATATCCAGTTGTTAGCCGTCAAGGCGTTAAAACATTTATCAACATCGGAAAAAATGTTGTGTCTGAATTTCGAGATAGTTTAGGTCAACTGAACGGCGCGTACAATAATATTGTAAAAAACGCAATTATTTGTTATTTTGTGTTGGAATGTCGCACAAAATCGATTGTAAGCGCGCATTTGAATTGTAGATTGAAATATTGTTACTAGTAAAATAATTTCTTATTAATACAATATTGGTTACAAATTATTTTACAATTGTCTCCGTTGTACATTTGCTTTCTGGGCTGATGTGGATCCTTCCAGTGCGGCTTTTACAGCTTCTCCTATTAATTTAGCCGCGTCGTCTGTAGTGAGTCTTGATGATTCTGAGTTATTGGATCTGGCCTCGCTTACTGATGGGCCTATGTCAACTGGGCCCTTAGGCTGATTATTTGGCCCAGTTTGTATTATTGATGGGCCCTGGGTCGGCAAAATTATGTCGCGCCGACTGAATGATTCAGGCCCATCCCGAATTGAACTTGCTGACATTCGTGCCGCCATTATTCTTTGGGCCGTTGAACCGTATTGGCCCATCGGTGCAGACAATGTCTTTGTGGATCGAAAATGTGATTCGGAATTGCTGCATGTTAGTCTTGCCTTCGTCACTTTGCGCTCCACGTGCCAAATATCCACGTGGCTATTGTTGAATACCTTGGACAAAACAGTTATTAATGGCGGCCGATAAGTAATTTCCTCTGGGAACGATGATGTTTGGAAAGCCAATGTTGCTTTCATTTTGCAATATTTCACATCAACGTTGATGTTTGTTTGTAGCAATTTGTTGGACCCTGTCCATGGACATCCTTTTTTATCTGCGGCAGCATAGGCGTTTCCAAAATATGTTATGTCTACTGGGCATGTATCTGGAAACGTAAAGCGGGCCTGTAATTGATCATCCGCTCATAGCCGTGTGCCTTGTATTTCAACTTCGACGCGGCCGGTGGAATTAAACGGACATTGTGGCCTGTAGCTTAGCTTGCATTTGTCAATCATCATAGACTTAAACGTGAGTTTTTGCCACATTGTATCGCCTATCTTTGGATTATAGATTGGTATGTTGGATACCGGCACGTTTGATGTTGCGTCTATGATTTGGGTTTCCAAATCGCCCTCTTCATTTTGGTAGAGAATATCTGTAAGATCGGCTTGATGTATTTCTTCAGACATTATGATAGCGCAGCGATGTGTTAGAATTGTCAGTCACACAATTCTCATATGGGGCATCAATGGCTAATGCATGTTCTTATATATCCAATTTCATATAGATGGGAGAATAATTAATGTAAGCCGGTACTCTTATATATCCACTCAATGGTTCATGGCTCCTCAGGTTTTGCTACAATGCTCCATTTCTGCTGGGCATGTAAGGGAAGGAAAATCTGCGTTTTGTTTGATGACTGTGGCTGTGCCGGTACTCATTTGCTGCGCAGGTTGTGTTCGAGAGTTTATGTATTTGGTGTGATGGCTGCTTGGAGCGCCTTTGTGGAAACTTGTTCTTACTTAATTTTTACATTTTGTTCAGACACTTATGTTTGGAATTTAGATGGTCTGCTTGTATGGACTATGAATATTTTTATGGGTTGTCACTTTTTTTGGCCTAGCCGGGTGGGATGTACATGGTTGCTAGTTTTGTTTTTTCTGCTGGTTTTAGCTGTTTTGTGGGGTGGTTTTATTACTGAGATGGGTCGCTGTTGGATGTGTTCATGATCCTCATTCGAATTATGCGGCTCATGAACACATTTTTGGGGGTTTATTTTTTCTCTAATTCTTATGTCTTGTTAGTTTCTAGTCCTGTTTAGTTTGGTTTGTTTGCTGGTTGTGTGTTTTGGTCTTTTCTTTTTTCTTGTATAGTTTTCGTTAGGTCCTGGGGTATGCCCCTTGTAGCTGTGTAATCTCTGTTTTTTATTTATGTCTTTTTTTGGGTGGGTAATTTTATTTATGTCTTATTCACCCAAAAAAAAAATAAATAAATAAAAAATAAAAAAAAAATAAAATTAATGTAAGCCGAAGTTCCTAAAACGACGTCGCATTGATGCCATAACTCACTCTCGATGACGTCACTTACTCTCTCGGATGACGCAAGTCACTCTCTGAAAACTTTACTGGTGGAAGAGAGTTAGGGAGTGAGTTATATAGGTGCCCAGGAGCGTCCCACTAATATTACCTGGGACGCTCCCCCCGCGCCACGTGTCGTCCCCCAATTGGTGCTCCCTTCCGCATTTTGTGGCGTCTTGTTGGCTAGTGTCTCCGCTCCGCGCCCAGATCTGCGGCCAGGATTAAAAATCTAAAAAGGCAAGCGCAAGCGGGAAATTTGAATTTAAAGGCATGCGCAAGCTGATGGTGTAAACAGTTAACCTACGTATGGCCCACGTCTTGATTTTTCTGTATCGTGGGTGATCTGTTATTATTCTGTGCCATACGTTATACAGGAACCTTAATTAATAGTATTAACTGTTTACGTTGACCATTGTCACGGTCAACATTTTACGCCTATAAAACAATGTCGATGTGCTGTATTTAATGGTCGGAATCCATCATCGATTATGGCGACTACTTTCCGTTTTTCGCAACGGCGTCCATATACTGCCAGAACTAAATTAAATTTTAGTCGCCGTTGGACAACATCCAGCAGATCTGGTGTTTTCGGTCGAAGTTATTTTAAATTACGGAAACATAGTTATTAAAAAAAAAAAATGATTCACGTCCAAATCGTTGTGTGATTCTATCTGGAGGATTGGCGATTTTCTCCCGTATGATGAGCCTCATTTTTTCCATTTCGATTTGCCGGAGGTTGGTACTGAAAGGGATGAACGACTATCCCGAAAGTTGAAGCTGTTAGGGCTCTATATCCAGGGTGTAGTTTTACGTCAAACTGGCGGTCTCTCCGAAGTTGCTGTTGATACGCCTGGTCTCGAAAGCGACATGCGTGATGCCCCAACTCAGACTGCGGAACAAACTGTGGCCATTGATCCATCTGCTATACTTGACAATGGACAGTGTGAATTTCGATTTAGAAGGCCTTAAATGATGCGCTCAAGTCCAACTAATATCGTTGAGCTATAATTACTCTGTAAAATCTCTTTCTTGGAGGCTAGGCGAGATCAGTTTGAGTTAAACTTAGCCACTTAAGCTAGTGAAACTATTAGTCCTAGAACAAAAGCGAGAAGTTAAAGAGAAACGTTCTCCATGAGATCTAGAAGAGAAAGTTAGAGAAAAGAAACGGAAATAGGATGCAAATTAAAGCGAATTCAAATTCACCCTTTTGGACTTCATAATTGAACACTTGGGTGATTTAGAAAACATCAAACGAGTTGCCTAAGTCAAACTGTTATCGTTAAGCTACAATTACTCTGTAGATTCTCTTTCTTGGAGGCCAAGCAAGATTAGTTCGAGTTAAACTCGGCCACTTAAGCTAATGAAGCTGTTAGCTGCCTAACCTAATTAGTTCCTAGAACAAAAGAGAGAAGGGTGGGGGAACGACGGAGCGAGTTGGAGAGGAACTTTCTTCTTGAGAGCTGGAAGAGAAAGTTAGAGAAAAGAAAAGGAAATAGGTTTAATATCAAAGCGAATTCAAATTCATGCTTTTGGGCTTGAGAATTGAACACTTAGGTGATTTACAAAACGTTAAATTAGTTCCTTTACTACGTCGTCAAGCTACGATTACTCAGTGAATTCTATTCCTTGGAGGCTGAGCAAGATTAGTTTGAGTTAAACATGGTCACTTAAGAGAATGAAGCTACAAGTTGCCAAACCTAATTAGTTCCTCGAACAAAACAGAGAAGGGTGGAGAAGGACGGAGAGAGTTAGAGAGAAACTTTCTTCTTGAGAGCTAGAAGAGAAAGTTAGAGAAAAGAAAAGGAAGCGGGAATAAAATTAAATTGAACTCTAATTCATCATTTTGGACTTGAGAATTTAACACTTAGGTGATGTAGAAAACCTTAAATCAGGTGCTTACGTCAAACAAATATCGTGACGCTACAATTACTCGGTAAAATCTCTAATCTCTTTCTTGTAGGTTAAGCAAGATTAGTTTGTGTTAAATTTGGCCACTTAAGCTAAAAAAACGACAAGTTGCCCAAGCCAATTAGTTCCTAGAACAAAAGGGAGAAGTTGGAGACGGACGGAGAGAGTTGGAGACAAACTTTCTCCTTGACGTCTAGAAGAGAAAGTTAGAGAACGGAAAGGGAAATAGAATGAAATTTGAAGGGAGTTCATGCTCAGCATTTTGGACTTGCGAATTGAACACTTGGTGATTTAGAAAACATTAAATGAGTTGCTTAAGTTAAATTGCTATCGCCAAGCTACAATTACTTGTCCACCGAAAAAAAAAAAAAAGGCTACAATTCTTGGAGGACAAGCATGATTAGTTTTAGTTAAACTTGGCCACTTAAGCTAATGAAGCTATTAGTTGCCTAACCTAATTAGTTCCTACAAGAAAAGAGAGAATGGTGGAGGAGGACGGAGAGAGTTAGAGAGAAACTTTCTTTTTTGAGAGCTAGAAGAGAAAGTTAGAGAAAAGAAAAGGAAATAGTATTAAAATTGAAGCGAATTTAAATTCAGCATTTTGGACTTGAGAATTGAATACTTAGGTGCGATTTTGAAAACATTAAATGAGTTGCTTAAGTTAAACGAATATCGTTAAGCTACGATTACTCAGTAAATTCTCCTTTTTGGAGGCTAAGCAAGATTAGTTTGTCTTAAACTTGGCCGCTTAAGCTAATGCAACTGTTGGTTGCCTAAGGTAATTAGTTCCTAGAAGAAGAGGGAGAGGACTGGAGAAAGGACGGAGAGAGTTGGGGAGAAACTTTCTTCTTGGGAGCTAGAAGAGAAAGTTAGAGAAAAGAAAGGGAAATAGGATGAAAGTTAAAGTGAGCTCCAATTCATCATTTTGGACTGGAGATATATACACTTAGGTGATTTAGAAGACATTAAGTCATTTGCTTAGTATCGTTAAACTACAATTACTCTGTAAATTCTCTTTCTTCGTGGATAGGCATGATTAATTTGAGTTAAACATGGCCACTTAGGCTAAAGAAACTAATAGCTGGATAAGCTAATTAGTTCCTAGAACAAAAGAGAGAAGGATGGAGAAGGACGGAGAGAGTTGGAGAGAAACATTCTTGTTCATAACTCGAAGAGAAAATTAGAGAGAAGAAAGGAAATAGAATGAAAATTAACCAATTGATCCTTTTGGACTTGAGAATCGAACACTTGGGCGATTTAGAAGGCCTTAAATGATGCGCTCAAGTCCAACTAATATCGTTGAGCTACAATTACTCTGTAAAATCTCTTTCTTGGAGGCTAGGCGAGATCAGTTTGAGTTAAGCTTAGCCACTTAATCTAGTGAAACTATTAGTCCTAGAACAAAAGAGAGAAATTGGAGACGGACAGAGAGAGTTAGAGAGAAACGTTCTCCATGAGATCTAGAAGTGAAAGTTAGAGAAAAGAAACGGAAATAGGATGCAAATTAAAGCGAATTCAAATTCACCCTTTTGGACTTGATAATTGAACACTTGGGTGATTTAGAAAACATCAAACGAGTTGCCTAAGTCAAACTATTTTCGTTAAGCTACAATTACTCTGTAGATTCTCTTTCTTGGAGGCCAAGCAAGATTAGTTCGAGTTAAACTCGGCCACTTAAGCTAATGAAGCTGTTAGCTGCCTAACCTAATTAGTTCCTAGAACAAAAGAGAGAAGGGTGGGGAACGACGGAGCGAGTTGGAGAGGAACTTTCTTCTTGAGAGCTGGAAGAGAAAGTTAGAGAAAAGAAAAGGAAATAGGTTTAAAATCAAAGCGAATTCAAATTCATGCTTTTGGGCATGAGAATTGAACACTTAGGTGATTTACAAAACGTTAAATTAGTTCCTTTACTACGTCGTCAAGCTACGATTACTCAGTGAATTCTATTCCTTGGAGGCTGAGCAAGATTAGTTTGAGTTAAACATGGTCACTTAAGAGAATGAAGCTATAAGTTGCCAAACCTAATTAGTTCCTCGAACAAAACAGAGAAGGCTGGAAAAGGACGGAGAGAGTTAGAGAGAAACTTTCTTCTTGAGAGCTAGAAGAGAAAGTTAGAGAAAAGAAAAGGAAACGGGAATAAAATTAAATTGAACTCTAATTCATCATTTTGGACTTGAGAATTTAACACTTAGGTGATGTAGAAAACCTTAAATCAGGTGCTTACATCAAACAAATATCGTGAAGCTACAATTACTCGGTAAAATCTCTAATCTCTTTCTTGTAGGTTAAGCAAGATTAGTTTGTGTTAAATTTGGCCACTTAAGCTAAAAAAACGACAAGTTGCACAAGCCAATTAGTTCCTAGAACAAAAGGGAGAAGTTGGAGACGGACAGAGAGAGTTGGAGACAAACTTTCTCCTTGAGGTCTAGAAGAGAAAGTTAGAGAACGGAAAGGGAAATAGAATGAAATTTGAAGGGAGTTCATGCTCAACATTTTGGACTTGCGAATTGAACACTTGGTGATTTAGAAAACATTAAATGAGTTGCTTAAGTTAAATTGCTATCGCCAAGCTACAATTACTTGTCCACCGAAAAAAAAAAAAAGGCTACAATTACCCTGTTAATTTTCTTTCTTGGAGGACAAGCATGATTAGTTTTAGTTAAACTTGGCCACTTAAGCTAATGAAGCTATTAGTTGCCTAACCTAATTAGTTCCTACAAGAAAAGAGAGAATGGTGGAGGAGGACGGAGAGAGTTAGAGAGAAACTTTCTTTTTTGAGAGCTAGAAGAGAAAGTTAGAGAAAAGAAAAGGAAATAGTATTAAAATTGAAGCGAATTTAAATTCAGCATTTTGGACTTGAGAATTGAATACTTAGGTGCGATTTTGAAAACATTAAATGAGTTGCTTAAGTTAAACGAATATCGTTAAGCTACGATTACTCAGTAAATTCTCCTTTTTGGAGGCTAAGCAAGATTAGTTTGTCTTAAACTTGGCCGCTTAAGCTAATGCAACTGTTGGTTGCCTAAGGTAATTAGTTCCTAGAAGAAGAGGGAGAGGACTGGAGAAAGGACGGAGAGAGTTGGGGAGAAACTTTCTTCTTGGGAGCTAGAAGAGAAAGTTAGAGAAAAGAAAGGGAAATAGGATGAAAGTTAAAGTGAGCTCCAATTCATCATTTTGGACTGGAGATATATACACTTAGGTGATTTAGAAGACATTAAGTCATTTGCTTAATATCGTTAAACTACAATTACTCTGTAAATTCTCTTTCTTCGTGGATAGGCAGGATTAATTTGAGTTAAACATGGCCACTTAGGCTAAAGAAACTAATAGCTGGATAAGCTAATTAGTTCCTAGAACAAAAGAGAGAAGGATGGAGAAGGACGGAGAGAGTTGGAGAGAAACATTCTTGTTCATAACGAGAAGAGAAAATTAGAGAGAAGAAAGGAAATAGAATGAAAATTAACCAATTGATCCTTTTGGACTTGAGAATCGAACACTTGGGCGATTTAGAAGGCCTTAAATGATGCGCTCAAGTCCAACTAATATCGTTGAGCTACAATTACTCTGTAAAATCTCTTTCTTGGAGGCTAGGCGAGATCAGTTTGAGTTAAGCTTAGCCACTTAAGCTAGTGAAACTATTAGTCCTAGAACAAAAGAGAGAAGTTGGAGACGGACAAAGAGAGTTAGAGAGAAACGTTCTCCATGAGATCTAGAAGTGAAAGTTAGAGAAAAGAAACGGAAATAGGATGCAAATTAAAGCGAATTCAAATTCACCCTTTTGGACTTGATAATTGAACACTTGGGTGATTTAGAAAACATCAAACGAGTTGCCTAAGTCAAACTGTTATCGTTAAGCTACAATTACTCTGTAGATTCTCTTTCTTGGAGGCCAAGCAAGATTAGTTCGAGTTAAACTCGGCCACTTAAGCTAATGAAGCTGTTAGCTGCCTAACCTAATTAGTTCCTAGAACAAAAGAGAGAAGGGTGGGGAACGACGGAGCGAGTTGGAGAGGAACTTTCTTCTTGAGAGCTGGAAGAGAAAGTTAGAGAAAAGAAAAGGAAATAGGTTTAAAATCAAAGCGAATTCAAATTCATGCTTTTGGGCATGAGAATTGAACACTTAGGTGATTTACAAAACGTTAAATTAGTTCCTTTACTACGTCGTCAAGCTACGATTACTCAGTGAATTCTATTCCTTGGAGGCTGAGCAAGATTAGTTTGAGTTAAACATGGTCACTTAAGAGAATGAAGCTACAAGTTGCCAAACCTAATTAGTTCCTCGAACAAAACAGAGAAGGGTGGAGAAGGACGGAGAGAGTTAGAGAGAAACTTTCTTCTTGAGAGCTAGAAGAGAAAGTTAGAGAAAAGAAAAGGAAAAGGGAACAAAATTAAATTGAACTCCAATTCATCATTTTGGACTTGAGAATTTAACACTTAGGTGATGTAGAAAACCTTAAATCAGGTGCTTACGTCAAACAAATATCGTGAAGCTACAATTACTCGGTAAAATCTCTAATCTCTTTCTTGTAGGTTAAGCAAGATTAGTTTGTGTTAAATTTGGCCACTTAAGCTAAAAAAACGACAAGTTGCCCAAGCCAATAAGTTCCTAGAACAAAAGGGAGAAGTTGGAGACGGACAGAGAGAGTTGGAGACAAACTTTCTCCTTGAGGTCTAGAAGAGAAAGTTAGAGAACGGAAAGGGAAATAGAATGAAATTTGAAGGGAGTTCATGCTCAGCATTTTGAACTTGCGAATTGAACACTTGGTGATTTAGAAAACATTAAATGAGTTGCTTAAGTTAAATTGCTATCGCCAAGCTACAATTACTTGTCCACCGAAAAAAAAAAAAGGCTACAATTACCCTGTTAATTTTCTTTCTTGGAGGACAAGCATGATTAGTTTTAGTTAAACTTGGCCACTTAAGCTAATGAAGCTATTAGTTGCCTAACCTAATTAGTTCCTACAAGAAAAGAGAGAATGGTGGAGGAGGACGGAGAGAGTTAGAGAGAAACTTTCTTTTTTGAGAGCTAGAAGAGAAAGTTAGAGAAAAGAAAAGGAAATAGTATTAAAATTGAAGCGAATTTAAATTCAGCATTTTGGACTTGAGAATTGAATACTTAGGTGCGATTTTGAAAACATTAAATGAGTTGCTTAAGTTAAACGAATATCGTTAAGCTACGATTACTCAGTAAATTCTCCTTTTTGGAGGCTAAGCAAGATTAGTTTGTCTTAAACTTGGCCGCTTAAGCTAATGCAACTGTTGGTTGCCTAAGGTAATTAGTTCCTAGAAGAAGAGGGAGAGGACTGGAGAAAGGACGGAGAGAGTTGGGGAGAAACTTTCTTCTTGGGAGCTAGAAGAGAAAGTTAGAGAAAAGAAAGGGAAATAGGATGAAAGTTAAAGTGAGCTCCAATTCATCATTTTGGACTGGAGATATATACACTTAGGTGATTTAGAAGACATTAAGTCATTTGCTTAATATCGTTAAACTACAATTACTCTGTAAATTCTCTTTCTTCGTGGATAGGCAGGATTAATTTGAGTTAAACATGGCCACTTAGGCTAAAGAAACTAATAGCTGGATAAGCTAATTAGTTCCTAGAACAAAAGAGAGAAGGATGGAGAAGGACGGAGAGAGTTGGAGAGAAACATTCTTGTTCATAACTAGAAGAGAAAATTAGAGAGAAGAAAGGAAATAGAATGAAAATTAACCAATTGATCCTTTTGGACTTGAGAATCGAACACTTGGGCGATTTAGAAGGCCTTAAATGATGCGCTCAAGTCCAACTAATATCGTTGAGCTACAATTACTCTGTAAAATCTCTTTCTTGGAGGCTAGGCGAGATCAGTTTGAGTTAAGCTTAGCCACTTAAGCTAGTGAAACTATTAGTCCTAGAACAAAAGAGAGAAGTTGGAGACGGACAAAGAGAGTTAGAGAGAAACGTTCTCCATGAGATCTAGAAGTGAAAGTTAGAGAAAAGAAACGGAAATAGGATGCAAATTAAAGCGAATTCAAATTCACCCTTTTGGACTTGATAATTGAACACTTGGGTGATTTAGAAAACATCAAACGAGTTGCCTAAGTCAAACTGTTATCGTTAAGCTACAATTACTCTGTAGATTCTCTTTCTTGGAGGCCAAGCAAGATTAGTTCGAGTTAAACTCGGCCACTTAAGCTAATGAAGCTGTTAGCTGCCTAACCTAATTAGTTCCTAGAACAAAAGAGAGAAGGGTGGGGAACGACGGAGCGAGTTGGAGAGGAACTTTCTTCTTGAGAGCTGGAAGAGAAAGTTAGAGAAAAGAAAAGGAAATAGGTTTAAAATCAAAGCGAATTCAAATTCATGCTTTTGGGCATGAGAATTGAACACTTAGGTGATTTACAAAACGTTAAATTAGTTCCTTTACTACGTCGTCAAGCTACGATTACTCAGTGAATTCTATTCCTTGGAGGCTGAGCAAGATTAGTTTGAGTTAAACATGGTCACTTAAGAGAATGAAGCTACAAGTTGCCAAACCTAATTAGTTCCTCGAACAAAACAGAGAAGGGTGGAGAAGGACGGAGAGAGTTAGAGAGAAACTTTCTTCTTGAGAGCTAGAAGAGAAAGTTAGAGAAAAGAAAAGGAAAAGGGAACAAAATTAAATTGAACTCCAATTCATCATTTTGGACTTGAGAATTTAACACTTAGGTGATGTAGAAAACCTTAAATCAGGTGCTTACGTCAAACAAATATCGTGAAGCTACAATTACTCGGTAAAATCTCTAATCTCTTTCTTGTAGGTTAAGCAAGATTAGTTTGTGTTAAATTTGGCCACTTAAGCTAAAAAAACGACAAGTTGCCCAAGCCAATAAGTTCCTAGAACAAAAGGGAGAAGTTGGAGACGGACAGAGAGAGTTGGAGACAAACTTTCTCCTTGAGGTCTAGAAGAGAAAGTTAGAGAACGGAAAGGGAAATAGAATGAAATTTGAAGGGAGTTCATGCTCAGCATTTTGAACTTGCGAATTGAACACTTGGTGATTTAGAAAACATTAAATGAGTTGCTTAAGTTAAATTGCTATCGCCAAGCTACAATTACTTGTCCACCGAAAAAAAAAAAAGGCTACAATTACCCTGTTAATTTTCTTTCTTGGAGGACAAGCATGATTAGTTTTAGTTAAACTTGGCCACTTAAGCTAATGAAGCTATTAGTTGCCTAACCTAATTAGTTCCTACAAGAAAAGAGAGAATGGTGGAGGAGGACGGAGAGAGTTAGAGAGAAACTTTCTTTTTTGAGAGCTAGAAGAGAAAGTTAGAGAAAAGAAAAGGAAATAGTATTAAAATTGAAGCGAATTTAAATTCAGCATTTTGGACTTGAGAATTGAATACTTAGGTGCGATTTTGAAAACATTAAATGAGTTGCTTAAGTTAAACGAATATCGTTAAGCTACGATTACTCAGTAAATTCTCCTTTTTGGAGGCTAAGCAAGATTAGTTTGTCTTAAACTTGGCCGCTTAAGCTAATGCAACTGTTGGTTGCCTAAGGTAATTAGTTCCTAGAAGAAGAGGGAGAGGACTGGAGAAAGGACGGAGAGAGTTGGGGAGAAACTTTCTTCTTGGGAGCTAGAAGAGAAAGTTAGAGAAAAGAAAGGGAAATAGGATGAAAGTTAAAGTGAGCTCCAATTCATCATTTTGGACTGGAGATATATACACTTAGGTGATTTAGAAGACATTAAGTCATTTGCTTAATATCGTTAAACTACAATTACTCTGTAAATTCTCTTTCTTCGTGGATAGGCAGGATTAATTTGAGTTAAACATGGCCACTTAGGCTAAAGAAACTAATAGCTGGATAAGCTAATTAGTTCCTAGAACAAAAGAGAGAAGGATGGAGAAGGACGGAGAGAGTTGGAGAGAAACATTCTTGTTCATAACTAGAAGAGAAAATTAGAGAGAAGAAAGGAAATAGAATGAAAATTAACCAATTGATCCTTTTGGACTTGAGAATCGAACACTTGGGCGATTTAGAAGGCCTTAAATGATGCGCTCAAGTCCAACTAATATCGTTGAGCTACAATTACTCTGTAAAATCTCTTTCTTGGAGGCTAGGCGAGATCAGTTTGAGTTAAGCTTAGCCACTTAAGCTAGTGAAACTATTAGTCCTAGAACAAAAGAGAGAAGTTGGAGACGGACAAAGAGAGTTAGAGAGAAACGTTCTCCATGAGATCTAGAAGTGAAAGTTAGAGAAAAGAAACGGAAATAGGATGCAAATTAAAGCGAATTCAAATTCACCCTTTTGGACTTGATAATTGAACACTTGGGTGATTTAGAAAACATCAAACGAGTTGCCTAAGTCAAACTGTTATCGTTAAGCTACAATTACTCTGTAGATTCTCTTTCTTGGAGGCCAAGCAAGATTAGTTCGAGTTAAACTCGGCCACTTAAGCTAATGAAGCTGTTAGCTGCCTAACCTAATTAGTTCCTAGAACAAAAGAGAGAAGGGTGGGGAACGACGGAGCGAGTTGGAGAGGAACTTTCTTCTTGAGAGCTGGAAGAGAAAGTTAGAGAAAAGAAAAGGAAATAGGTTTAAAATCAAAGCGAATTCAAATTCATGCTTTTGGGCTTGAGAATTGAACACTTAGGTGATTTACAAAACGTTAAATTAGTTCCTTTACTACGTCGTCAAGCTACGATTACTCAGTGAATTCTATTCCTTGGAGGCTGAGCAAGATTAGTTTGAGTTAAACATGGTCACTTAAGAGAATGAAGCTACAAGTTGCCAAACCTAATTAGTTCCTCGAACAAAACAGAGAAGGGTGGAGAAGGACGGAGAGAGTTAGAGAGAAACTTTCTTCTTGAGAGCTAGAAGAGAAAGTTAGAGAAAAGAAAAGGAAAAGGGAACAAAATTAAATTGAACTCCAATTCATCATTTTGGACTTGAGAATTTAACACTTAGGTGATGTAGAAAACCTTAAATCAGGTGCTTACGTCAAACAAATATCGTGAAGCTACAATTACTCGGTAAAATCTCTAATCTCTTTCTTGTAGGTTAAGCAAGATTAGTTTGTGTTAAATTTGGCCACTTAAGCTAAAAAAACGACAAGTTGCCCAAGCCAATAAGTTCCTAGAACAAAAGGGAGAAGTTGGAGACGGACAGAGAGAGTTGGAGACAAACTTTCTCCTTGAGGTCTAGAAGAGAAAGTTAGAGAACGGAAAGGGAAATAGAATGAAATTTGAAGGGAGTTCATGCTCAGCATTTTGAACTTGCGAATTGAACACTTGGTGATTTAGAAAACATTAAATGAGTTGCTTAAGTTAAATTGCTATCGCCAAGCTACAATTACTTGTCCACCGAAAAAAAAAAAAGGCTACAATTACCCTGTTAATTTTCTTTCTTGGAGGACAAGCATGATTAGTTTTAGTTAAACTTGGCCACTTAAGCTAATGAAGCTATTAGTTGCCTAACCTAATTAGTTCCTACAAGAAAAGAGAGAATGGTGGAGGAGGACGGAGAGAGTTAGAGAGAAACTTTCTTTTTTGAGAGCTAGAAGAGAAAGTTAGAGAAAAGAAAAGGAAATAGTATTAAAATTGAAGCGAATTTAAATTCAGCATTTTGGACTTGAGAATTGAATACTTAGGTGCGATTTTGAAAACATTAAATGAGTTGCTTAAGTTAAACGAATATCGTTAAGCTACGATTACTCAGTAAATTCTCCTTTTTGGAGGCTAAGCAAGATTAGTTTGTCTTAAACTTGGCCGCTTAAGCTAATGCAACTGTTGGTTGCCTAAGGTAATTAGTTCCTAGAAGAAGAGGGAGAGGACTGGAGAAAGGACGGAGAGAGTTGGGGAGAAACTTTCTTCTTGGGAGCTAGAAGAGAAAGTTAGAGAAAAGAAAGGGAAATAGGATGAAAGTTAAAGTGAGCTCCAATTCATCATTTTGGACTGGAGATATATACACTTAGGTGATTTAGAAGACATTAAGTCATTTGCTTAATATCGTTAAACTACAATTACTCTGTAAATTCTCTTTCTTCGTGGATAGGCAGGATTAATTTGAGTTAAACATGGCCACTTAGGCTAAAGAAACTAATAGCTGGATAAGCTAATTAGTTCCTAGAACAAAAGAGAGAAGGATGGAGAAGGACGGAGAGAGTTGGAGAGAAACATTCTTGTTCATAACTAGAAGAGAAAATTAGAGAGAAGAAAGGAAATAGAATGAAAATTAACCAATTGATCCTTTTGGACTTGAGAATCGAACACTTGGGCGATTTAGAAGGCCTTAAATGATGCGCTCAAGTCCAACTAATATCGTTGAGCTACAATTACTCTGTAAAATCTCTTTCTTGGAGGCTAGGCGAGATCAGTTTGAGTTAAGCTTAGCCACTTAAGCTAGTGAAACTATTAGTCCTAGAACAAAAGAGAGAAGTTGGAGACGGACAAAGAGAGTTAGAGAGAAACGTTCTCCATGAGATCTAGAAGTGAAAGTTAGAGAAAAGAAACGGAAATAGGATGCAAATTAAAGCGAATTCAAATTCACCCTTTTGGACTTGATAATTGAACACTTGGGTGATTTAGAAAACATCAAACGAGTTGCCTAAGTCAAACTGTTATCGTTAAGCTACAATTACTCTGTAGATTCTCTTTCTTGGAGGCCAAGCAAGATTAGTTCGAGTTAAACTCGGCCACTTAAGCTAATGAAGCTGTTAGCTGCCTAACCTAATTAGTTCCTAGAACAAAAGAGAGAAGGGTGGGGAACGACGGAGCGAGTTGGAGAGGAACTTTCTTCTTGAGAGCTGGAAGAGAAAGTTAGAGAAAAGAAAAGGAAATAGGTTTAAAATCAAAGCGAATTCAAATTCATGCTTTTGGGCATGAGAATTGAACACTTAGGTGATTTACAAAACGTTAAATTAGTTCCTTTACTACGTCGTCAAGCTACGATTACTCAGTGAATTCTATTCCTTGGAGGCTGAGCAAGATTAGTTTGAGTTAAACATGGTCACTTAAGAGAATGAAGCTACAAGTTGCCAAACCTAATTAGTTCCTCGAACAAAACAGAGAAGGGTGGAGAAGGACGGAGAGAGTTAGAGAGAAACTTTCTTCTTGAGAGCTAGAAGAGAAAGTTAGAGAAAAGAAAAGGAAAAGGGAACAAAATTAAATTGAACTCCAATTCATCATTTTGGACTTGAGAATTTAACACTTAGGTGATGTAGAAAACCTTAAATCAGGTGCTTACGTCAAACAAATATCGTGAAGCTACAATTACTCGGTAAAATCTCTAATCTCTTTCTTGTAGGTTAAGCAAGATTAGTTTGTGTTAAATTTGGCCACTTAAGCTAAAAAAACGACAAGTTGCCCAAGCCAATAAGTTCCTAGAACAAAAGGGAGAAGTTGGAGACGGACAGAGAGAGTTGGAGACAAACTTTCTCCTTGAGGTCTAGAAGAGAAAGTTAGAGAACGGAAAGGGAAATAGAATGAAATTTGAAGGGAGTTCATGCTCAGCATTTTGAACTTGCGAATTGAACACTTGGTGATTTAGAAAACATTAAATGAGTTGCTTAAGTTAAATTGCTATCGCCAAGCTACAATTACTTGTCCACCGAAAAAAAAAAAAGGCTACAATTACCCTGTTAATTTTCTTTCTTGGAGGACAAGCATGATTAGTTTTAGTTAAACTTGGCCACTTAAGCTAATGAAGCTATTAGTTGCCTAACCTAATTAGTTCCTACAAGAAAAGAGAGAATGGTGGAGGAGGACGGAGAGAGTTAGAGAGAAACTTTCTTTTTTGAGAGCTAGAAGAGAAAGTTAGAGAAAAGAAAAGGAAATAGTATTAAAATTGAAGCGAATTTAAATTCAGCATTTTGGACTTGAGAATTGAATACTTAGGTGCGATTTTGAAAACATTAAATGAGTTGCTTAAGTTAAACGAATATCGTTAAGCTACGATTACTCAGTAAATTCTCCTTTTTGGAGGCTAAGCAAGATTAGTTTGTCTTAAACTTGGCCGCTTAAGCTAATGCAACTGTTGGTTGCCTAAGGTAATTAGTTCCTAGAAGAAGAGGGAGAGGACTGGAGAAAGGACGGAGAGAGTTGGGGAGAAACTTTCTTCTTGGGAGCTAGAAGAGAAAGTTAGAGAAAAGAAAGGGAAATAGGATGAAAGTTAAAGTGAGCTCCAATTCATCATTTTGGACTGGAGATATATACACTTAGGTGATTTAGAAGACATTAAGTCATTTGCTTAATATCGTTAAACTACAATTACTCTGTAAATTCTCTTTCTTCGTGGATAGGCAGGATTAATTTGAGTTAAACATGGCCACTTAGGCTAAAGAAACTAATAGCTGGATAAGCTAATTAGTTCCTAGAACAAAAGAGAGAAGGATGGAGAAGGACGGAGAGAGTTGGAGAGAAACATTCTTGTTCATAACTAGAAGAGAAAATTAGAGAGAAGAAAGGAAATAGAATGAAAATTAACCAATTGATCCTTTTGGACTTGAGAATCGAACACTTGGGCGATTTAGAAGGCCTTAAATGATGCGCTCAAGTCCAACTAATATCGTTGAGCTACAATTACTCTGTAAAATCTCTTTCTTGGAGGCTAGGCGAGATCAGTTTGAGTTAAGCTTAGCCACTTAAGCTAGTGAAACTATTAGTCCTAGAACAAAAGAGAGAAGTTGGAGACGGACAAAGAGAGTTAGAGAGAAACGTTCTCCATGAGATCTAGAAGTGAAAGTTAGAGAAAAGAAACGGAAATAGGATGCAAATTAAAGCGAATTCAAATTCACCCTTTTGGACTTGATAATTGAACACTTGGGTGATTTAGAAAACATCAAACGAGTTGCCTAAGTCAAACTGTTATCGTTAAGCTACAATTACTCTGTAGATTCTCTTTCTTGGAGGCCAAGCAAGATTAGTTCGAGTTAAACTCGGCCACTTAAGCTAATGAAGCTGTTAGCTGCCTAACCTAATTAGTTCCTAGAACAAAAGAGAGAAGGGTGGGGAACGACGGAGCGAGTTGGAGAGGAACTTTCTTCTTGAGAGCTGGAAGAGAAAGTTAGAGAAAAGAAAAGGAAATAGGTTTAAAATCAAAGCGAATTCAAATTCATGCTTTTGGGCTTGAGAATTGAACACTTAGGTGATTTACAAAACGTTAAATTAGTTCCTTTACTACGTCGTCAAGCTACGATTACTCAGTGAATTCTATTCCTTGGAGGCTGAGCAAGATTAGTTTGAGTTAAACATGGTCACTTAAGAGAATGAAGCTACAAGTTGCCAAACCTAATTAGTTCCTCGAACAAAACAGAGAAGGGTGGAGAAGGACGGAGAGAGTTAGAGAGAAACTTTCTTCTTGAGAGCTAGAAGAGAAAGTTAGAGAAAAGAAAAGGAAAAGGGAACAAAATTAAATTGAACTCCAATTCATCATTTTGGACTTGAGAATTTAACACTTAGGTGATGTAGAAAACCTTAAATCAGGTGCTTACGTCAAACAAATATCGTGAAGCTACAATTACTCGGTAAAATCTCTAATCTCTTTCTTGTAGGTTAAGCAAGATTAGTTTGTGTTAAATTTGGCCACTTAAGCTAAAAAAACGACAAGTTGCCCAAGCCAATAAGTTCCTAGAACAAAAGGGAGAAGTTGGAGACGGACAGAGAGAGTTGGAGACAAACTTTCTCCTTGAGGTCTAGAAGAGAAAGTTAGAGAACGGAAAGGGAAATAGAATGAAATTTGAAGGGAGTTCATGCTCAGCATTTTGAACTTGCGAATTGAACACTTGGTGATTTAGAAAACATTAAATGAGTTGCTTAAGTTAAATTGCTATCGCCAAGCTACAATTACTTGTCCACCGAAAAAAAAAAAAGGCTACAATTACCCTGTTAATTTTCTTTCTTGGAGGACAAGCATGATTAGTTTTAGTTAAACTTGGCCACTTAAGCTAATGAAGCTATTAGTTGCCTAACCTAATTAGTTCCTACAAGAAAAGAGAGAATGGTGGAGGAGGACGGAGAGAGTTAGAGAGAAACTTTCTTTTTTGAGAGCTAGAAGAGAAAGTTAGAGAAAAGAAAAGGAAATAGTATTAAAATTGAAGCGAATTTAAATTCAGCATTTTGGACTTGAGAATTGAATACTTAGGTGCGATTTTGAAAACATTAAATGAGTTGCTTAAGTTAAACGAATATCGTTAAGCTACGATTACTCAGTAAATTCTCCTTTTTGGAGGCTAAGCAAGATTAGTTTGTCTTAAACTTGGCCGCTTAAGCTAATGCAACTGTTGGTTGCCTAAGGTAATTAGTTCCTAGAAGAAGAGGGAGAGGACTGGAGAAAGGACGGAGAGAGTTGGGGAGAAACTTTCTTCTTGGGAGCTAGAAGAGAAAGTTAGAGAAAAGAAAGGGAAATAGGATGAAAGTTAAAGTGAGCTCCAATTCATCATTTTGGACTGGAGATATATACACTTAGGTGATTTAGAAGACATTAAGTCATTTGCTTAATATCGTTAAACTACAATTACTCTGTAAATTCTCTTTCTTCGTGGATAGGCAGGATTAATTTGAGTTAAACATGGCCACTTAGGCTAAAGAAACTAATAGCTGGATAAGCTAATTAGTTCCTAGAACAAAAGAGAGAAGGATGGAGAAGGACGGAGAGAGTTGGAGAGAAACATTCTTGTTCATAACTAGAAGAGAAAATTAGAGAGAAGAAAGGAAATAGAATGAAAATTAACCAATTGATCCTTTTGGACTTGAGAATCGAACACTTGGGCGATTTAGAAGGCCTTAAATGATGCGCTCAAGTCCAACTAATATCGTTGAGCTACAATTACTCTGTAAAATCTCTTTCTTGGAGGCTAGGCGAGATCAGTTTGAGTTAAGCTTAGCCACTTAAGCTAGTGAAACTATTAGTCCTAGAACAAAAGAGAGAAGTTGGAGACGGACAAAGAGAGTTAGAGAGAAACGTTCTCCATGAGATCTAGAAGTGAAAGTTAGAGAAAAGAAACGGAAATAGGATGCAAATTAAAGCGAATTCAAATTCACCCTTTTGGACTTGATAATTGAACACTTGGGTGATTTAGAAAACATCAAACGAGTTGCCTAAGTCAAACTGTTATCGTTAAGCTACAATTACTCTGTAGATTCTCTTTCTTGGAGGCCAAGCAAGATTAGTTCGAGTTAAACTCGGCCACTTAAGCTAATGAAGCTGTTAGCTGCCTAACCTAATTAGTTCCTAGAACAAAAGAGAGAAGGGTGGGGAACGACGGAGCGAGTTGGAGAGGAACTTTCTTCTTGAGAGCTGGAAGAGAAAGTTAGAGAAAAGAAAAGGAAATAGGTTTAAAATCAAAGCGAATTCAAATTCATGCTTTTGGGCATGAGAATTGAACACTTAGGTGATTTACAAAACGTTAAATTAGTTCCTTTACTACGTCGTCAAGCTACGATTACTCAGTGAATTCTATTCCTTGGAGGCTGAGCAAGATTAGTTTGAGTTAAACATGGTCACTTAAGAGAATGAAGCTACAAGTTGCCAAACCTAATTAGTTCCTCGAACAAAACAGAGAAGGGTGGAGAAGGACGGAGAGAGTTAGAGAGAAACTTTCTTCTTGAGAGCTAGAAGAGAAAGTTAGAGAAAAGAAAAGGAAAAGGGAACAAAATTAAATTGAACTCCAATTCATCATTTTGGACTTGAGAATTTAACACTTAGGTGATGTAGAAAACCTTAAATCAGGTGCTTACGTCAAACAAATATCGTGAAGCTACAATTACTCGGTAAAATCTCTAATCTCTTTCTTGTAGGTTAAGCAAGATTAGTTTGTGTTAAATTTGGCCACTTAAGCTAAAAAAACGACAAGTTGCCCAAGCCAATAAGTTCCTAGAACAAAAGGGAGAAGTTGGAGACGGACAGAGAGAGTTGGAGACAAACTTTCTCCTTGAGGTCTAGAAGAGAAAGTTAGAGAACGGAAAGGGAAATAGAATGAAATTTGAAGGGAGTTCATGCTCAGCATTTTGAACTTGCGAATTGAACACTTGGTGATTTAGAAAACATTAAATGAGTTGCTTAAGTTAAATTGCTATCGCCAAGCTACAATTACTTGTCCACCGAAAAAAAAAAAAGGCTACAATTACCCTGTTAATTTTCTTTCTTGGAGGACAAGCATGATTAGTTTTAGTTAAACTTGGCCACTTAAGCTAATGAAGCTATTAGTTGCCTAACCTAATTAGTTCCTACAAGAAAAGAGAGAATGGTGGAGGAGGACGGAGAGAGTTAGAGAGAAACTTTCTTTTTTGAGAGCTAGAAGAGAAAGTTAGAGAAAAGAAAAGGAAATAGTATTAAAATTGAAGCGAATTTAAATTCAGCATTTTGGACTTGAGAATTGAATACTTAGGTGCGATTTTGAAAACATTAAATGAGTTGCTTAAGTTAAACGAATATCGTTAAGCTACGATTACTCAGTAAATTCTCCTTTTTGGAGGCTAAGCAAGATTAGTTTGTCTTAAACTTGGCCGCTTAAGCTAATGCAACTGTTGGTTGCCTAAGGTAATTAGTTCCTAGAAGAAGAGGGAGAGGACTGGAGAAAGGACGGAGAGAGTTGGGGAGAAACTTTCTTCTTGGGAGCTAGAAGAGAAAGTTAGAGAAAAGAAAGGGAAATAGGATGAAAGTTAAAGTGAGCTCCAATTCATCATTTTGGACTGGAGATATATACACTTAGGTGATTTAGAAGACATTAAGTCATTTGCTTAATATCGTTAAACTACAATTACTCTGTAAATTCTCTTTCTTCGTGGATAGGCAGGATTAATTTGAGTTAAACATGGCCACTTAGGCTAAAGAAACTAATAGCTGGATAAGCTAATTAGTTCCTAGAACAAAAGAGAGAAGGATGGAGAAGGACGGAGAGAGTTGGAGAGAAACATTCTTGTTCATAACTAGAAGAGAAAATTAGAGAGAAGAAAGGAAATAGAATGAAAATTAACCAATTGATCCTTTTGGACTTGAGAATCGAACACTTGGGCGATTTAGAAGGCCTTAAATGATGCGCTCAAGTCCAACTAATATCGTTGAGCTACAATTACTCTGTAAAATCTCTTTCTTGGAGGCTAGGCGAGATCAGTTTGAGTTAAGCTTAGCCACTTAAGCTAGTGAAACTATTAGTCCTAGAACAAAAGAGAGAAGTTGGAGACGGACAAAGAGAGTTAGAGAGAAACGTTCTCCATGAGATCTAGAAGTGAAAGTTAGAGAAAAGAAACGGAAATAGGATGCAAATTAAAGCGAATTCAAATTCACCCTTTTGGACTTGATAATTGAACACTTGGGTGATTTAGAAAACATCAAACGAGTTGCCTAAGTCAAACTGTTATCGTTAAGCTACAATTACTCTGTAGATTCTCTTTCTTGGAGGCCAAGCAAGATTAGTTCGAGTTAAACTCGGCCACTTAAGCTAATGAAGCTGTTAGCTGCCTAACCTAATTAGTTCCTAGAACAAAAGAGAGAAGGGTGGGGAACGACGGAGCGAGTTGGAGAGGAACTTTCTTCTTGAGAGCTGGAAGAGAAAGTTAGAGAAAAGAAAAGGAAATAGGTTTAAAATCAAAGCGAATTCAAATTCATGCTTTTGGGCATGAGAATTGAACACTTAGGTGATTTACAAAACGTTAAATTAGTTCCTTTACTACGTCGTCAAGCTACGATTACTCAGTGAATTCTATTCCTTGGAGGCTGAGCAAGATTAGTTTGAGTTAAACATGGTCACTTAAGAGAATAAAGCTACAAGTTGCCAAACCTAATTAGTTCCTCGAACAAAACAGAGAAGGGTGGAGAAGGACGGAGAGAGTTAGAGAGAAACTTTCTTCTTGAGAGCTAGAAGAGAAAGTTAGAGAAAAGAAAAGGAAAAGGGAACAAAATTAAATTGAACTCCAATTCATCATTTTGGACTTGAGAATTTAACACTTAGGTGATGTAGAAAACCTTAAATCAGGTGCTTACGTCAAACAAATATCGTGAAGCTACAATTACTCGGTAAAATCTCTAATCTCTTTCTTGTAGGTTAAGCAAGATTAGTTTGTGTTAAATTTGGCCACTTAAGCTAAAAAAACGACAAGTTGCCCAAGCCAATAAGTTCCTAGAACAAAAGGGAGAAGTTGGAGACGGACAGAGAGAGTTGGAGACAAACTTTCTCCTTGAGGTCTAGAAGAGAAAGTTAGAGAACGGAAAGGGAAATAGAATGAAATTTGAAGGGAGTTCATGCTCAGCATTTTGAACTTGCGAATTGAACACTTGGTGATTTAGAAAACATTAAATGAGTTGCTTAAGTTAAATTGCTATCGCCAAGCTACAATTACTTGTCCACCGAAAAAAAAAAAGGCTACAATTACCCTGTTAATTTTCTTTCTTGGAGGACAAGCATGATTAGTTTTAGTTAAACTTGGCCACTTAAGCTAATGAAGCTATTAGTTGCCTAACCTAATTAGTTCCTACAAGAAAAGAGAGAATGGTGGAGGAGGACGGAGAGAGTTAGAGAGAAACTTTCTTTTTTGAGAGCTAGAAGAGAAAGTTAGAGAAAAGAAAAGGAAATAGTATTAAAATTGAAGCGAATTTAAATTCAGCATTTTGGACTTGAGAATTGAATACTTAGGTGCGATTTTGAAAACATTAAATGAGTTGCTTAAGTTAAACGAATATCGTTAAGCTACGATTACTCAGTAAATTCTCCTTTTTGGAGGCTAAGCAAGATTAGTTTTTCTTAAACTTGGCCGCTTAAGCTAATGCAACTGTTGGTTGCCTAAGGTAATTAGTTCCTAGAAGAAGAGGGAGAGGACTGGAGAAAGGACGGAGAGAGTTAGGGAGAAACTTTCTTCTTGGGAGCTAGAAGAGAAAGTTAGAGAAAAGAAAGGGAAATAGGATGAAAATTAAAGTGAGCTCCAATTCATCATTTTGGACATGAGATATATACACTTAGGTGATTTAGAAGACATTAAGTCATTTGCTTAATATCGTTAAACTACAATTACTCTGTAAATTCTCTTTCTTCGTGGATAGGCATGATTAATTTCAGTTAAACATGGCCACTTAGGCTAAAGAAACTAATAGCTGGATAAGCTAATTAGTTCCTAGAACAAAAGAGAGAAGGATGGAGAAGGACGGAGAGAGTTGGAGAGAAACATTCTTGTTCATAACTAGAAGAGAAAATTAGAGAGAAGAAAGGAAATAGAATGAAAATTAACCAATTGATCCTTTTGGACTTGAGAATCGAACACTTGCGCGATTTAGAAGGCCTAAAATGATGCGCTCAAGTCCAACTAATATCGTTGAGCTACAATTACTCTGTAAAATCTCTTTCTTGGAGGCTAGGCGAGATCAGTTTGAGTTAAACTTAGCCACTTAAGCTAGTGAAACTATTAGTCCTAGAACAAAAGAGAGAAGTTGGAGACGGACAGAGAGAGTTAGAGAGAAACGTTATTGTTAAGGCTACAATTACTCAGTTAATTTTCTTTCTTGGAGGATAAGCATGATTAGTTTTAGTTAAACTTGGCCACTTAAGCTAATGAAGCTATTAGTTGCCTAACCTAATTAGTTCCTACAACAAAAGAGAGAATGGTGGAGGAGGACGGAGAGAGTTAGAGAGAAACTTTCTTTTTTGAGAGCTAGAAGAGAAAGTTAGAGAGAACAAAAGGAAATAGTATTAAAATTGAAGCGAATTTAAATTCAGCATTTTGGACTTGAGAATTGAATACTTAGGTGCGATTTTGAAAACATTAAATGAGTTGCATAAGTTAAACGAATGTCGTTCAGCTACGATTACTCAGTAAATTCTCCTTTTTGGAGGCTAAGCAAGATTAGTTTGACTTAAACTGGGCCCCTTAAGTTAATGCAACTATTGGTTGCCTAAGGTAATTAGTTCCTAGAAGAAGAGGGAGAGGACTGGAGAAAGGACGGAGAGAGTTGGGGAGAAACTTTCTTCTTGGGAGCTAGAAGAGAAAGTTAGAGAAAAGTTAGAGGATGAAAATTAAAGTGAGCTCCAATTCATCATTTTGGACTTAATATCGTTAAACTACAAGTACCCAGTAAATTCTCTTTCTTCGTGGATAGGCATGATTAATTTGAGTTAAACATGGCCACTTAAGCTAAAGAAACTAATAGCTGGATAAGCTAATTAGTTCCTAGAACAAAAGAGAGAAGGATGGAGAAGGACGGAGAGAGTTGGAGAGAAACATTCTTGTTCATAACTAGAAGAGAAAATTAGAGAGAAGAATGCAAATAGAATGAAAATTAACCAATTGATCCTTTTGGACTTGATAATCGAACACTTGGGCGATTTAGAAGGCCTTAAATGATGCGCTCAAGTCCAACTAATATCGTTGAGCTACAATTACTCTGTAAAATCTCTTTCTTGGAGGCTAGGCGAGATCAGTTTGAGTTAAACTTAGCCACATAAGCTAGTGAAACTATTAGACCTATAGAACAAAAGAGAGAAGTTGGAGACGGACAGAGAGAGTTAGAGAGAAACTTTCTCCATGATATGTAGAAGAGAAAGTTAGAGAAAAGAAACGGAAATAGGATGCAAATTAAAGCGAATTCAAATTCACCCTTTTGGATTGGATAATTGAACACTTGGGTGATTTAGAAAACATCAAATGAGTTGCCTAAGTCAAATTGTTATCGTTAAGCTACAATTACTCTGTAGATTCTCTTTCTTGGAGGCCAAGCAAGATTAGTTCGAGTTAAACTCGGCCACTTAAGCTAATGAAGCTGTTAGCTGCCTAACCTAATTAGTTCCTAGAACAAAAGAGAGAAGGGTGGGGAACGACGGAGCGAGTTGGAGAGGAACTTTCTTCTTGAGAGCTGGAAGAGAAAGTTAGAGAAAAGAAAAGGAATTAGGTTTAAAATCAAAGCGAATTCAAATTCATGCTTTTGGGCTTGAGAATTGAACACTTAGGTGATTTACAAAACATTAAATTAGTTCCTTTACTACATCGTCAAGCTACGACTACTCAGTGAATTCTATTCCTTGGAGGCTGAGCAAGATTAGTTTGAGTTAAACATGGTCACTTAAGAGAATGAAGCTATAAGTTGCCAAACCTAATTAGTTCCTCTAACAAAACAGAAAAGGGTGGAGAAGGGCGGAGAGAGTTAGAGAGAAACTTTCTTCTTGAGAGCTATAAGAGAAAGTTAGAGAAAAGAAAAGGAAACGGGATTAAAATTAAATTGAACTCTAATTCATCATTTTGGACTTGAGAATTTAACACTTAGGTGATGTAGAAAACCTTAAATCAGGTGCTTACGTCAAACAAATATCGTGAAGCTACAATTACTCGGTAAAATCTCTAATCTCTTTCTTGTAGGTTAAGCAAGATTAGTTTGTGTTAAATTTGGCCACTTAAGCTAAAAAAACGACAAGTTGCCCAAGCCAATTAGTTCCTAGAACAAAAGGGAGAAGTTGGAGACGGACGGAGAGAGTTGGAGACAAACTTTCTCCTTGAGGTCTAGAAGAGAAAGTTAGAGAACGGAAAGGGAAATAGAATGAAATTTGAAGGGAGTTCAAGCTCATCATTTTGGACTTGCGAATTGAACACTTAGGTGATTTAGAAAACATTAAATGAGTTGCTTTAGTTAAACACTGCTATCGTCAAGCTACAATTACTTGTCCACCAAAAAAAAAAAAAAAGGCTAAAATTAAAGTGAGCTCCCCTTCTAAAATCCTGTTGCAGTCCCAAACTGCTGCAGCCGAAAGGAATTCGAGTGGTGTGAGTTTCCCTACATTGAGGGTTGAGTGATGGTGAGCAGATAAGGAGTGTTTTGTCTAACAACTTGTGCTGTCTTGCAGATGGTGTTATTCTCAGATTTTATCAGCTATTATGGATCCCAAATATTCACAAAATCTGGAGCCTATGAAGGAAGGGTTGAGTGATGTGAGCCAGTATAGTTCCTCTTGTAAATGTGGGTTGAGTGGGGGGAGGGAGTATATATATTTTAGACTAACATGTACTATATATTATATATATTTTTGTGCAGGTTTATGGATTTTCAAGTACATTGTTCAGCTGGCTGGAATGAGGGAGCACGGAATATGTGGGCCGAGTGATGGGAGATCTTACATTGAGTGGAGAGCTCTCTTTTATTGTGGGTCGAGTGAGGGGAGGTCCTATACTGAATGCTTGTTGTTTCTTCTTCTGTATGACTCAATATATTGTTATGAAAATTCCTCTCTATTATATGTTGAACAGGTTCAGCAGCAACTTGTTAGGTGGGATTGCTCCTGTCAGTTTCTCTCGGATGGTTATTGGATCTGGGCTTTGGCTGCAAGAAGGTTGCTGTTGGTGGCTATCTCTGGGCATTGGCAGCAATCTGTGCCGGGGTCTGCCTGGTGGTATGTAGGTGGCTGCAATCAGCGCCCCTCTTTGGCGTTGTACGGTGTGTGGATCTACTCTTCGGTGATGGCTGCAAGTTGCGCCTTTCAGTGGGTTCACAAGCTATCTTCAGTTCTTTTATTTCTCTCTTGCTGTGGAGGAGTGGTGGCTGTATGCTGTTCAGTTTTGGGTGGCAGTTGGCAGGGTGTGTAGGTACCATGGTGATGGCTGCTTCAAGCGCCTTGCTATATGCTACTAGTGGGAGCTAATCAGTGGTCTTTCTTTTTATTTTTATTTGTTCATAGTTGTATTTTGCAGTTTGCCTACTCCTACGGGTTGTGTAGGAGGTTTCATGTGTACTTTGGTGTCTCGTGTAACAGGTTTTTGAGCAATTCGGTAGGATGGGCCCCTCTTGGTTCATCACTTCGGTTTTCTTGGGTTACTATTTTTGTATTATATTTATTTTGTTACAGATGCCTACCCCTACGGGTTGTGTAGGGAGGTTTTGTGGGTGTGATGGTGCCCACCCCTACGGGTTGTGTAGGGAGTTTTGGACTGTTGTTGTGGTGCTTGTTGGTTGCTGGTTTTGTCTTCTGTACAAGGTCCCTATTCATCATAGGATATGGCCTTTGTACAGTTCGCATGGCTAAGTTTTCCTTTGGCTCTCCTAATTTTCGGATATAGCTCCTAGGTTTGGTCTAGTGTTTTAGTTTGTGTTTCTTTGGGCTTCGGGTCTGTGGGCTGAGGCTCGTGTTGTTTCCTATTGTTAGGGCCTGGGGTATGCCCCTTGTATTTTTGTAAATCTTTCTGTTTTATATTATTTCTTATTCACCCAAAAAAAAAAAAAAAAAAAAAAAAAAAAGTGAGCTCCAATTCATCATTTTGGACTTGAGATATATACACTTAAGTGATTTAGAAGACATTAAGTCATTTGAAACTACAATTACTCAGTAAATTCTCTTTCTTCGTGGATAGGCATGATTAATTTGAGTTAAACATGGCCACTTAAGCTAAAGAAACTAATAGCTGGATAAGCTAATTAGTTCCTAGAACGAAAGAGAGAAGGATGGAGAAGGACGGAGAGAGTGGGAGAAACATTCTTGTTCATAACTAGAAGAGAAAATTAGAGAGAAGAAAGGAAATAGAATGAAAATTAACCAATTGATCCTTTTGGACTTGAGAATCGAACACTTGGGCGATTTAGAAGGCCTTAAATGATGCGCTCAAGTCCAACTAATATCGTTGAGCTACAATTACTCTGTAAAATCTCTTTCTTGGAGGCTAGGCGAGATCAGTTTGAGTTAAACTTAGCCACTTAAGCTAGTGAAACTATTAGACCTATAGAACAAAAGAGAGAAGTTGGAGACGGACAGAGAGAGTTAGAGAGAAACTTTCTCCATGATACGTAGAAGAGAAAGTTATAGAAAAGAAACGGAAATAGGATGCAAATTAAAGTGAATTCAAATTCACCCTTTTGGACTAGATAATTGAACACTTGGGTGATTTAGAAAACATCAAATGAGTTGCCTAAGTCAAACTGTTATCGTTAAGCTACAATTACTCTGTAGATTCTCTTTCTTGGAGGCCAAGCAAGATTAGTTCGAGTTAAACTCGGCCACTTAAGCTAATGAAGCTGTTAGCTGCCTAACCTAATTAGTTCCTAGAACAAAAGAGAGAAGGGTGGGGAATGACGGAACGAGTTGGAAAGGAACTTTCTTCTTGAGAGCTGGAAGAGAAAGTTAGAGAAAAGAAAAGGAAATAGGTTTAAATCAAAGTGAATTCAAATTCATGCTTTTGGGCTTGAGAATTGAACACTTAGGTGATTTACAAAACATTAAATTAGTTCCTTTACTACATCGTCAAGCTACGACTACTCAGTGAATTCTATTCCTTGGAGGCTGAGCAAGATTAGTTTGAGTTAAACATGGTCACTTAAGAGAATGAAGCTATAAGTTGCCAAACCTAATTAGTTCCTCGAACAAAACAGAGAAGGGTGGAGAAGGACGGAGAGAGTTAGAGAGAAACTTTCTTCTTGAGAGCTAGAAGAGAAAGTTAGAGAAAAGAAAAGGAAACGAGATGAAAATTAAATTGAACTCTAATTCATCATTTTGGACTTGAGAATTTAACACTTAGGTGATGTAGAAAACCTTAAATCAGGTGCTTATGTCAAACAAATATCGTGAAGCTACAATTACTCGGTAAAATCTCTAATCTCTTTCTTGTAGGTTAAGCAAGATTAGTATGTGTTAAATTTGGCCACTTAAGCTAAAAAAACGACAAGTTGCCCAAGCCAATTAGTTCCTAGAGCAAAAGGGAGAAGTTGGAGACGGACGGAGAGAGTTGGAGACAAACTTTCTCCTTGAGGTCTAGAAGAGAAAGTTAGAGAACGGAAAGGGAAATAGAATGAAATTTGAAGGGAGTTCAAGCTCAGCATTTTGGACTTGCGAATTGAACACTTAGGTGATTTAGAAAACATTAAATGAGTTGCTTAAGTTAAACACTGCTATCGTCAAGCTACAATTACTTGTCCACCAAAAAAAAAAAAAAAGGCTACAATTACTCAGTTAATTTTCTTTCTTGGAGGATAAGCATGATTAGTTTTAGTTATACTTGGCCACTTAAGCTAATGAAGCTATTAGTTGATTAACCTAATCAGTTCCTACAACAAAAGAGAGAATGGTAGAGGAGGACGAAGAGAGTTAGAGAGAAACTTTCTTTTTTGAGAGCTAGAAGAGAAAGTTAGAGAAAAGAAAAGGAAATAGTATTAAAATTAAAGCGAATTGAAATTCAGCATTTTGGACTTGAGAATTGAATACTTAGGTGTGATTTTGAAAACATTAAATGAGTTGCTTAAGTTAAACGAATATCGTTAAGCTACGATTACTTAGTAAATTCTCCTTCTTGGAGGCTAAGCAAGATTAGTTTGTCTTAAACTTGGCCGCTTAAGCTAATGCAACAGTTGGTTGCCTAAGGTAATTAGTTCCTAGAAGAAGAGGGAGAGGACTGGAGAAAGGACGGAGAGAGTTGGGGAGAAACTTTCTTCTTGGGAGCTAGAAGAGAAAGTTAGAGAAAAGAAAGGGAAATAGGATGAAAATTAAAGTGAGTTCCAATTCATCATTTTGGACTTTAGATATATACACTTAGGTGATTTAGAAAAACATTAAGTCATTTGCTTAAGTAAAACTAATATCGTTAAGCTACAATTATTCAGTAAATTCTCTTTCTTCGTGGATAAGCATGATTAATTTGAGTTAAACATGGCCACTTAAGCTCAAGAAACTAAATTCTCTTTCTTCGTTGGTATGGGCTCTGTTCCAGCTCTGGTTGGTTCGGTTTGCTAGTATCGTTGCTACAGAGAAATGTTCCAGCCTCGTGGCTTTGGATTTATCACCTTTGGCGGTGAGTGTGTTCCTGGCCCGTGGTCATGCATCTCGGCCATGGTCTAGTGGTTTCTGGCGCCATTTTTTTGGGGTGTCACCAGCGCTGGGTGTCTATCCTAGTGTGCTGGGTCTGTTTCAGAGATGGCCTGGTTGTTCTTCACCAGGCAACGGGTTTTCCGGTGGATCTGTGGTGTGTTTCTTCTCCGGCGATAACTGTTTTCTTTTCTGAGGAGGTGATGCTACAGGTCTGGTTGTTGTTGATTCTTGTTTCCCAGCTACATCTGTTGTCCAGTTCCGGTTTAGCCGCCGTCATTGGGGCTGCGGTGTAAGCTGGGCGTGATTTATTTTTTGTTTTATATGTTTGGCTGCTCCGGCAATGGCTCTCGCCGGTCGTCTTTGATTTGGAGCGTGGCTGCACGATTTTTGGATGTACCGCGTCGTAGCAGAGTGCTTCCCAAATTCAAATCTTTTTGGTGTGCAGCATGGGTCTCTTTTCCCACCTACGCTAGCTGGCTTGACGGCTTGGTACATGGGGAAGGGTAATGCACGTGGGTGGTTCATCAGCCCCACTGTTTTTGGTAGCGTGTTTGGGACGCTGGGTTATTGGTTGTCAACTTCTATATATATATATATATAAATAGTTGATTTGATTATTTATATATATATATATTTGGTAGTGGTTTATTTTTGTAAATTTGCTTAGTGGTGGTCTTCATTTTCAGGTGGGGCCCCCGTCTTTTGTTGTTCAGCCAGGGGCTTTTTTTGGGCTGAAGTGATTAGTTCTTGTATTTGCCCATATATTTTTCAATTTCCATCTACTATCTGGATGGTAGGGGTTATTTGGAAATATATGGGCAATTGCTTTATTTACTGAGTACCCTGTTGTTTTGGGTTGTGTTTAGTAGTTTTTTGTTTTGTTTTATTTATTTATAATAGTTCTCCCCCTCCATTGGGAGGGCAGTGTGAGATTCTTTGTATTACCTGGGGTATGCCCCTTGTAAATGTGTAAATTTTTGTCTTTAATTTATGACTTACCCACCCAAAAAAAAAAAAGAAACTAATAGCTGGATAAACTAATTAGTTCTTAGAACAAAAGAGAGAAGGATGGAGAAGGACGGAGAGAGTTTGAGAGAAACATTCTTCTTATTAACTAGAAGAGAAAATCAGAGAGAAGAAAGGAAATAGAATGAAAATTAACCAATTGATCCTTTTGCACTTGAGAATCGAGCACTTGGGCGACTTGGAAAGCCTTAAATGATTCGCTCAAGTCCAACTAATATCGTTAAGCTACAATCACTCTGTGAAATCTCTTTCATGGAGGCTAAACGAAATCAGTTTGAGTGAAACTTAGCCACTTAAGCTAGTGAAACTATTAGTCCTAGAACAAAAGAGAGAAGCTGGAGATGGACAGAGAGAGTTAGAGAGAAACTTTCTCCATGATATCTAGAAGAGAAATCTAGAGAAAAGAAACGAAAGTAGGATGCAAATTATAGCGAACTCAAATTCACCCTTTTGGACTTGATAATTGAACACTTGGGTGATTTAGAAAACATCAAATGAGTTGCTTAAGTTAAACTGTATTCGTTAAGCTACAATTACTCTGTAGATTCTCTTTCTTGGAGGCCAAGCAAGATTAGTTCGAGTTAAACTCGGCCACTTAAGCTAATGAAGCTGTTAGCTGCCTAACCTAGTTAGTTCCTAGAACAAAAGAGAGAAGGGTGGGGAACGACGGAACGAGTTGGAGAGGAACTTTCTTCTTGAGAGCTGGAAGAGAAAGTTAGAGAAAAGAAAAGGAAATAGGTTTAAAATCAAAGCGAATTCAAATTCATGCTTTTGGACTTGAGAATTGAACACTTAGGTGATTTACAAAACATTAAATTAGTTCCTTTACTACATCGTCATGTTACGATTACTCAGTGAATTCTATTCCTTGGAGGCTGAGCAAGATTAGTTTGAGTTAAACATGGTCACTTAAGAGAATGAAGCTATAAGTCGCCAAACCTAATTAGTTCCTCGAACAAAACAGAGAATGGTGGAGATGGAGGGAGAGAGTTAGAGAAAAACTTTCTTCTTGAGAGCTAGAAGAGAAAGTTAGAGAAAAGAAAAGGAAACAGGATTAAAATTAAATTGAATTCTAATTCATCATTTTGGACTTGAGAATTTAACGCTTAGGTGATTTAGAAAACCTTAAATCAGGTGCTTAAGTCAAACTAATATCGTGAAGCTACAATTACTCGGTAAAATCTCTAATCTCTTTCTTGTAGGTTAAGCAAGATTAGTTTGTGTTAAATTTGGCCACCTAAGCTAAAAAAACGACAAGTTGCCCAAGCCAATTAGTTCCAAGAACAAAAGGGAGAAGTTGGAGACGGACGGAGAGAGTTGGAGACAAACTTTCTCCTTGAGGTCTAGAAGAGAAAGTCAGAGAACGGAAAGGGAAATAGAATGAAATTTGAAGGGAGTTCAAGCTCAACATTTTGGACTTGCGAATTGAACGCTTAGGTGATTTAGAAAACATTAAATGAGTTGCTTAAGTTAAACTCTTATCGTCAAGCTACAATTACTTGTCCACCAAAAAAAAAAAAAGGCTACAATTACTCAGTTAATTTTCTTTCTTGGAGGATAAGCATGATTAGTTTTAGTTAGACTTGACCACTCAAGCTAATGAAGCTATTAGTTGACTAACCTAATTAGTTCCTACAACAAAAGAGAGAATGGTGGAGGAGGACAGCGAGAGTTAGAGAGAAACTTTCTTTTTGAGAGCTAGAAGAGAAAGTTAGAGAAAAGAAAAGGAAATAGTATTAAAATTAAAGCGAATTGAAATTCAGCATTTTGGACTTGAGAATTGAATACTTAGGTGATTTTGAAAACATTAAATGCGTTGCTTAGGTTAAACAAATATCGTTAAGCTACAATTACTCAGTAAATTCTCCTTTTCGGAGGGTAAGCAAGATTAGTTTGTGTTAAACTTGGCCGCTTAATCTAATGCAACTGTTGGTTGCCTAAGGTAATTAGTTCCTAGAAGAAGAGGGAGAGGACTGGAGAAAGGACAGAAAGAGTTGGGGAGAAACTTTCTTCTTGGGAGCTAGAAGAGAAAGTTAGTGAAAAGAAAGGGAAATAGGATGAAAATTAAAGTGAGTTCCAATTCATCATTTTGGACTTGAGATATATACACTTAGGTGATTTAGAAAAACATTAAGTCATTTGCTTAAGTAAAACTGATATCGTTAAACTACAATTATTCAGTAAATTCTCTTTCTTCGTGGATAAGCACGATTAATTTGAGTTAAACATGGCCACTTCGGCTAAAGAAACTAATAGCTGGGTAAACTAATTAGTTCCTTGAACAAAAGAGAGAAGGATGGAGAAGGACGGAGAGAGTTTGAGAGAAACATTCTTCTTATTAACTAGAAGAGAAAATTAGAGAGAAGAAAGGAAATAGAATGAAAATTAACCAATTGATCCTTTTGCACTTGAGAATCGAGCACTTGGGCGATTTGGAAAGCCTTAAATGATGCGCTCAAGTCCAACTAATATCGTTAAGCTACAATCACTCTGTGAAATCTCTTTTATGGAGGCTAAGCGAAATCAGTTTGAGTTAAACTTAGCCACTTAAGCTAGTGAAACTATTAGTCCTAGAACAAAAGAGAGAAGCTGGAGATGGACAGAGAGAGTTAGAGAGAAACTTTCTCCATGATATCTAGAAGAGAAAGCTAGAGAAAAGAAACGAAAGTAGAATGCAAATTAAAGCGAATTCAAATTCACCCTTTTGGACTTGATAATTGAACACTTGGGTGATTTAGAAAACATCAAATGAGTTGCTTAAGTTAAACTGTTATCGTTAAGCTACAATTACTCTGTAAATTCTCTTTCTTGGAGGCCAAGCAAGATTAGTTCGAGTTAAACTCGGCCACTTATGCTAATGAAGCTGTTAGCTGCCTAACCTAATTAGTTCCTAGAACAAAAGAGAGAGGGTGGGGAACGACGGAGCGAGTTGGGGAGGAACTTTCTTCTTGAGAGCTAGAACAGAAAGTTAGAGAAAAGAAACGAAAATAGGTTTAAAATAAAAGCGAAGTCAAATTCATGCTTTTGGACTTGAGAATTGAACACTTAAGTGATTTACAAAACATTAAATTAGTTCCTTTACTACATCGTCAAGCTACGATTACTCAGTGAATTCTATTCCTTGGAGGCTGAGCAAGATTAGTTTGAGTTAAACATGGTCACTTAAGAGAATGAAGCTATAAGTTGCCAAACCTAATTAGTTCCTCGAACAAAACAGAGAAGGGTGGAGAAGGACGGAGAGAGTTAGAGAGAAACTTTCTTCTTGAAAGCTAGAAGAGAAAGTTAGAGAAAAGAAAAGGAAACGGGATAATTTAACACTTAGGTAATGTAGAAAACCTTAAATCAGGTGCTTAAGTCAAACTAATATCGTGAAGCTACAATTACTCGGTAAAATCTCTAATCTCTTTCTTGTAGGTTAAGCAAGATTAGTTTGTGTTAAATTTGGCCACTTAAGCTAATAAAACGACAAGTTGCCCAAGCCAATTAGCTCCTAGAACAAAAGAGAGAAGTTGGAGACGGACGGAGGGAGTTGGAGACAAACTTTCTCCTTGAGATCTAGAAGAGAAAGTTAGAGAACGGAAAGGGAAATAGAATAAAATTTGAAGGGAGTCCAAGCTCATCATTTTGGACTTGCGAATTGAACACTTTGGTGATTTAGAAAACATTAAATGTGTTGCTTAAGTTAAACTCTTATCGTCAAGTTACAATTACTTGTCCACCAAAAAAAAAAAGGCTACACTTACTCAGTTAATTTTCTTTCTGGGAGGATAAGCATGATTAGTTTTAGTTAAACTTGGCCACTTAAGCTAATGAAGCTATTAGTTGCCTAACCAAATTAGTTCCTATAACAAAAGAGAGAATGGTGGAGGAGGACGGAGAGGGTTAGAGAGAAACTTTCTTTTTTGAGAGCTAGAAGAGAAAGTTAGAGAAAAGAAATGGAAATAGTATTAAAATTAAAGCGAATTGAAATTCAGCATTTTGGACTTGAGAATTGAATACTTAGGTGATTTTGAAAATATTAAATGAGTTGCTTAAGTTAAACGAATATCGTTCAGCTACAATTACTCAGTAAATTCTCCTTTTTGGAGGCTAAACAAGATTAGTTTGTGTTAAACTTGGCCGCTTAAGCTAATGCAACTGTTGGTTGCCTAAGGTAATTAGTTCCTAGAAGAAAAGGGAGAGGACTGGAGAAAGGACGGAGAGAGTTGGGGAGAAACTTTCTTCTTGGGAGCTAGAAGAGAAAGTTAGAGAAAAGAAAGGGAAATAGGATGATAATTAAAGTGAGTTCCAATTCATCATTTTGGACTTGAGATATGTACACTTAGGAGATTTAAAAAACATTAAGTCATTTTCTTAAGTAAAACTAATATCGTTAAACTACAATTACTTAGTATACATGATTAATTTGAGTTAAACATGGCCACTTAAGCTAAAGAAACTAATAGCTGGATAAGCTAATTAGTTCCTAGAACAAAAGAGAGAAGTATGGGGAAGGACGGAGAGAGTTGGAGAGAAACATTCTTTTTTTTGGGTGAATGGAGAGAAACATTCTTCCTGATAACTAGAAGAGAAAATTAGAGAGAAGAAAGGAAATAGAAAGAAAATTAACCAAGTGATCCTTTTGGACTTGAGAATCGAACACTTGGGCGATTTAGAAATCCTTAAATGATGTGCTCAGGTCCGACTAATATCGTCAAGGTACAATTACTTTGTAAAATCTCTTTCTTGGAGGCTAAGGGAGATCAGTTTGAGTTAAACTTAGCCACTTAAGCTAGTGAAACTATTAGTCCTAGAACAAAAGAGAGGAGTTGGAAACGGACAGAGAGAGTTAGAGAGAAACTTTCTCCATGAGATCTGGAAGAGAAAGTTAGAGAAAAGAAACGGAAATAGGATGCAAATTAAAGCGAATTCAAATTCACCCTTTTGGACTTGATAATTGAACACTTGGGTGATTTAGAAAACATCAAATGAGTTGCTTAAGTTAAACTGTTATCGTTAAGCTACAATTACTCTATAGATTCTCTTTCTTGGAGGCCAAGCAAGATTAGTTCGAGTTAAACTCGGCCACTTAAGCTAATGAAGCTGTTAGCTACCTAACCTAATTAGTTCCTAGAACAAAAGAGAGAAGGGTGGGGAACGACGGAGCGAGTTGGGGAGGAACTTTCTTCTTGAGAGCTGGAACAGAAAGTTAGAGAAAAGAAACGAAAATAGGTTTAAAATAAAAGCGAAGTCAAATTCATGCTTTTGGACTTGAGAATTGAACACTTAAGTGATTTACAAAACATTAAATTAGTTCCTTTACTACATCGTCAAGCTACGATTACTCAGTGAATTCTATTCCTTGGAGGCTGAGCAAGATTAGTTTGTGTTAAACGTGGTCACTTAAGAGAATGAAGCTATAAGCTGCCAAACCTAATTAGTTTTTTTTTTTTGGGTGAATAAGAAATAATATAAAACAGAAAGATTTACAAAAATACAAGGGGCATACCCCAGGCCCTAACAACAATAGAACAACACGAGCCTCAGCCCACAGCCACCGAAGCCCAAAGAAACACAAAAATAATAAATAAAAAAACTAGACCACACCTAGGAGCTACATCTGAATATTAGGAGAGCCAAATGAAAACTTAGCCACTCGAACTGTACAAAGGCCATATCCTATGATGAATAGGGACCTTGTACAAAAGACAAAACCAGCAGCCAACAAGCACCACAACAACAGTCAAAAGCTCCCTACACAACCCGTAGGGATGGGCACCATCACCCACAAAACCTCCCTACACAACCCGTAGGGATAGGCACCTGTAACAAAATAAATATAATACAAAAATAGTAACCCAAACAACCCGAAGTGATGGACCAAGAGGGGCCCATCCTACCGAATTGCTCAAAAAACCTGTTACACGAGACACCAAAGTACACATGAAACCTCCTACACAACCCGTAGGAGTAGGCAAACTGCAAACTACAACTGTGTACAAATAAAAAGAAAGAGAAAGACCACTGATTAGCTCCCACTTGTAGCATAGCAAGGCGCTTGAAGCAGCCATCACCATAGTACATACACACTCTGCCAACTGCCACCCAGATCTGAACAGCAATCAGCCACCACTCCTCCATAGCAAGAGAGAAAAAAACTGTTAACAGCCTCAGGTAACTACGGAATAAGGAGTTACCACACCACCGAACCACGACATAAACCACAACCAGCCATGGATAAAAATTACCACCTCCGTAATGAAGATCATAAAGCAGCAAAAATAACAAGCACACTGTATAAGACCTCCCCACACTCGGCCCACAATAAAAAACATTCTTACACTCCATATAGAACCTCACACCACTTGGCCCACATCTCACCAGATTTCTCAATAGAACAAGATAGGTAGTATACTTGAAAGCTCCATAAACCTGCATAAAACATATATAATATATAATAAATGTTAGAGCAAAACAAGTATACTGTCTCTCTTCACTCAACCCACAGTGGCATAGAATACTTTGCTTGCTCACATCACTCAACCCTCCAATCAGCCACTTCAATGATATAGGATTCATCATAACCTGATAAGCAAGGAAAGAACCTACAAAAGAACACCCAATTAGTAAAACCCCACAGTATATGCTCGCCATCACTCGACCCTAATTGTAGGTGAACTCACACCACTCATTCTCCTACCATCTGCAGTAGCATTGGTCGGTTGCATAATTTTGTGGGGAAGGTTCCATTTCTCCAAAAACCAGTGATCACCTGCAAAGAATTTAATGTTATCCAAAGAAAGGAGCCTACCCCTAACCATTTGGATAATAGAGTTAGTAACAACCTCTTCAGGTTTGTGGACCTTACTAAAGATTCTACTATTCCTCTCCATCCAAATGTGGTAGATAGTGCAGAGAAAAGACAACCTCAGAATCAGCATTTTCAAGGAATTACCACTGGTAGATTTAGTAGCAAACTCAACAGTGTCCAACCAAGACAGAGAAGGCCAGTTAGCTTTACATTTGGCCATCATGCCACCCCAAACTCTAGAGGAAAAAGTACACCTGAAAAAGAGATGGGAGTGATTCTCCTCAGGAGCTTGACAGAAAGGGCCACAAGGATTAGAGACAAGACCAAAAGCTTGAAGCCTATCACCAGTATTAAGTCTCTCGTTAATGGCCAACCAAACAATAAAACTAACCCTAGGGATTAAAGGGGGGCCCCAGATAAGTTTAGACCAAGGGACTTTAGGCCCTTTTTCCCTCCACCAATCCCAAACTGACTGGATAGAAAAAGTACCATCAGCAATCAAGCTCCAAACCGGAGTGTCTGAAGAGCCCGGAGAAGGTAAGAGAGATGAAGGAGTGGAGGAGATCCACTCCTTAATCTCCCAAGAATTAGAAACAGGCCACTTCCAAGAACAATTAGAGACAATAGAGCTAACCTTGGAACTGTCAGGAAGGTTAGTGTCATAAAGGATCCTAGGCCCAAACCTCTGCCAAAGAGAACCTAGAGGGTGCCAGTTGTCATGCCAAAGAAACACATTGTCACCATTACCGATCTTAAATTTGATGAGAGGATAAATTAAGTTCCTGAGAGACAAGATTTTCCTCCAAACCCAAGACGGATCACTAGGGGTCTTAACGGACCAGAAACTCCTACCTTTGAGCAAGTAAGACTTAACCCATTGGCACCACATAGAACAATCCCCGCCCGAAAACAGATACCAAACATGTTTGGCTATAGCAGCCTTGTTCCAGATTTCCAGATCCTTAAAGCCAAGGCCACCTTCACTTTTATTTCTGCAGATATACTTCCAAGCAATCTTAGCACTATGCTTTTTCATCTCAACCCCAGACCAAAAAAAGGATCTAAGAATATTCTCAATGTCGCTAACTATCTTCTTAGGGAGGATAAAGAGAGAGGACCAATACACCTGCATTGAAAACAGGATAGACTTTATGAGTTGGGCTCTACCAGCATAAGAGAGCAATTTATTGGTCCAACTTTTGATCCTCATGGTAATTCTCTCCACCAGAATATGGCAATCAGACACTTTAAGCTTAGTAGTGATTAAAGGCACACCAAGGTATCTAACCGGAAGGGAACCCTCAGTAAATTTTGCAATCTGAAGGATTTCCTCTCTAAGCTGTATACTACAACCCGAGAAGAAAATGTTACTCTTACTAGGATTAGGAGTGAGGCCCGACAGATTTCTAAATTCCTCCAAACCCTGCATGATAAGATTAACAGTACCAGGGTCCCCTTTGCTAAAAATCATCAGATCATCAGCAAAACATAAATTGACAATTTTGGTTTTCTCACATCTCCAGTGGAATTTGAACAGGGGATTCCTAGACTTCTCAACCAAAATCCTAGCAAGGACCTCCATAGCCACCACAAAAAGATACGGGGACATAGGGTCCCCTTGTCTTAACCCCCGAGCCCCTTTAAAATACCCCTGAAGGCTCCCATTAATACAGACCGAAAAAGAAGGGCTCGTGATACAAGCCTTTATCCAAGTAATCATGCAATGAGGGAAAGCCATAGCTGTAAGAGTATCAATAATAAATTCCCACCTCACAGTATCATAAGCCTTCATAATGTCCACTTTCATGGCACACTTAGGAGTAAGGGACTTCCTATGGTAACCTCTCATAAGCTCTTGAGACAGGAAAATATTGTCCGAGATCCTTCTACCTTGGACAAAAGCAGATTGCACAGGATCAATCAGATCAGGGAGGGCCAATTTAAGTCTATTAGCTATGATCTTAGCAATGCATTTGTAGATGGTGTTACAACAAGAAATGGGTCTATAGTCACCAACATGCATAGGATTGGGAACTTTAGGTATGAGAGCAATGATGGTACTATTGACCACAGAAAGAAGTTTACCAGTGTCAAAGAATGACTTGATGGCTAATGTGACATCCTTACCAACTATATCCCAAGAATTTTTAAAGAACCCGGCGGAATACCCATCAGGACCGGGGGCTTTATTGGCTTTTAAAGACCAAAAAACCTCCTTGATTTCAGTCTCAGAAACAGATTTTCTATCAAGTCATATTGAGAAGGAGAGACTTTTTTATGCACCAAAGATTGGATTCTCTCAAAGCCATTATACTGGTCCACAAAGGGAGTGCCAAATAACTTGGTATAGAAATTGACAAAAGAGGTGTGGATATCAGAACTGTTAGTAGATCTAGTGCCATCACCCATGTCAACACTCAAAATTTTCCCTCTGTTGATATTGCTCTTCACAGACCTAAAAAAGAATTTGCTATTTCTGTCCCCAAGCCCAAGCCATTGCACCCTGGATTTTTGAAGGGCAAGACTTTCTTCTAACTTACTAAGCTCAATGTATTTTTTCAACTCCTCTCTCTCCTGAACTTGCAGCCCATTATTCACAGGATCTTTATCCAGCTTATACTGGATCAGATCCAAATTAGCCTTAGCATTCTAAACACGAGTAGATATATCACTAAAATCCTTTTTGTTCAAAAGCTTAAGGCTAATTTTCAGATGCCTAAGTTTTTGACAGACTCTAAACATAGGAACGCCCCTGATATACTGCCCCCAAGTGTTAGAAACCATACTCAGAAAATCTGGGTGTTGAGACCAGAAGTCAAAGTATTTGAAGGGTTTCTTGAAGGAGCTCTTAGAATCATTAATATTGACCACAGCAGGGGAATGGTCAGATATGCCAAATGGAAGAAAGTTGGCAGTAGCCTCAGGAAATTTGTCCAGCCAAGCCTCATTAACCAGGACTCTATCAATTTTAGTAGCAATATAAGCCCCTTCACTCCTTTTGTTAGCCCATGTGAATTGGCAACCACCATAAGATAGGTCAGCCAACTCAGAGGCATTCACATAAGAATTAAATTCCTCATTTTCATTTGTCCATTTAGAAGTCCCCCCAATTTTTTCCTGCTGGTATCTAATAGCATTAAAATCACCCAGAAAAACATAAGGAGCTTTGGATTTAACACGGGAGATATCATACATAGATTCAAAAAAAACCTTTCTCAGAGTGTGCTTATTTTCTTTTTTTTGGGTGAATAAGACATAAATAAAACAGCAAAATATACAAAGATACAAGGGGCATGCCCCAGGACCTACAGAGCTATACAAAGAGGGCAAAAGCCACGAAGAACAAGACAAAAGGAACCATACACACAATGTTCAAAACCTATCTCGAAGAGAAATAGCAGATGAACACAAGCGAAGGAACTAAAGAAAGACAAATCAAACTAAGATGGAACAGCCATACATCAACAAAATAGAGGCTGCCAAAATTCAAAACAGCCAACAAAGACAGTAAACCAACAGAATAGACCGAAAGGATATCAGCCAAAGGCCTAGGATGAGCAGAGAAAATATCTGCTGTATGTACCCAACATCTAAAAATATGGTAAACCCAACTATATTCTCTAGTACATCCCACTAGAGTAGGCCAAACTGAGTATGTTTTAAATAGCTACAAACAGTAAATTAAAGACAGCTTTTGATCATTCAGCAATTTTGGAAGGCGCATATAGCAGCCATACCCATTGATTTGGAGTTTCCCACAACAGCTTTTAGATGACTAATCCCGAGAGTTTCCACTGCAGCTTTAAATGACAAATCCCGAAATTGCACAGATTGAGTATTCGAGTTAACCATAGTAGAACGACCCATAGATTTGGAGGTTCCCACGACAGCTTTTAGATAACAGGCCCCGAGATTTTCCACTGCATTTTGCGTATGCAGGTTAAACATAGTAGAATGACCTGCCAATGAGTAACAGAAGATAGAAACCATGAGAATTAAGTAACCAAGGCAGAAAGTAGATTCTCTCAATTTTGATCTCACTTCACTCGACCCACAATATTGAATCTCACCACACTCGGATAAAGCTTCCTTAATCTGCAATAAAGATACAATATATATAGTGGTTAGCTTGTAAAACATATAGATTCTAAATTCACTCAACCCACAGATTTCGAGGAACTAGTGACTATATGTCTCACCACACTCGACCCACAAATAATATTCATCTTCAAGTGAGCACACCTACACACTTAACAGCTAATTAGATAAACACTCCATGTTAGACTCACATCCACTCAACCCACAATATACTGCACTCACATCACTCCGTGGTCCTCCCACCATTGTAAGGATGGGGCTTCAGAATGGATCTAGGGAGGTTCCATTGATCAAGGAACCAATCATCACCTGTTGCAGTAGGAATGTTGCTAACAGATAACATTCTATTTCTTACCATAAGTACAATAGATTTGATGATAACCTCTACAGGTTTATATTCTTTGTTAAAAACTCTATTGTTTCTTTCAAGCCAAATATGATATACAGTTGTGAGAAAAGAAAGTCTAGTGATGATGGATTTCATGGACTTACCTTTACTCTCTCTGTCAACAATAATAACAGTCTCAGGCCAAGAGACCTGCTGCCATTGCACATTGCATTTACCTTGCATGACATGCCAAATTCTGGATGTGAAACTACACTCGAAGAAGAGGTGAGGATGGCTTTCAGTTAAATCAAGACAAAATGGGCATGTAGGACTAGAAGGGATTCCAAATAATTGGAGTCTATCACTAGTATTCAGCCTGCCATAGATAGCCAACCAAACAATGAAGCTAACTTTGGGGATAGTAGCATGGCCCCAGACAAGATTATACCAAGGCACCGAATCCTGCTTGTATCTCCACAGATCCCAAGCAGACTTAATTGTGAAGGCACCATCAGGGTTGAGTGACCAAATAGTAGTATCCCTCTCCAAGGGGTTAAGAAGGCAATTGTTGGGAATTTGGGATGTTAATTCCCTGAGATCCCAGGAGTTGGGAAAAGGCCAATGCCAAGAGCTCCCAACAATAATTTTACTGACTTTGGACTCCCCATTTAAGCCAGAGTCATACATGATTCTGTCACCATATCTTTCCCAGATAGGGCCAAGGTGGTGCCAATTGTCATACCACAAGAAGGTGTTCTGGCCATCACCAATCCTATGTTTAATAAGAGGGTGAATTGCTGGCCTGAGAGAAAGGATTTTCCTCCAAACCCAAGAAGGGTCATTAGGAGTTTTAATTTTCCAGAAGCATTTACCCTTTATGAGATAGATTTTGACCCACTGGCACCACATAGACTTTTCCCCTCCAGAGAACAGAAACCATACATGTTTAGCAATGGCAGCCTTATTCCAAACCTCCATAGATTTGAACCCTAGGCCACCCTCTTTCTTAGGGACACAGACTTTATCCCAAGCAATCTTCGCACTATGCTTTCTAAGATCAGTACCAGACCATAGGAAAGCTCTAAGGAGGCTCTCAATCTCCTTAATAACTTTCTTAGGTAAGATGAATAGAGATGACCAATAAACTTGCATAGAGAATAAGATGGTTTGGATGAGCTGGGCCCTACCAGCATAAGATAAAAGTTTATTGATCCAGCTACTAATCCTCTTAGTGATCCTCTCAACCAGATATTTACAGTCAGTGGCTTTCAACTTAGTGGTAATGAGAGGCACTCCAAGGTATTTGACGGGGAGCATACCCTCAGAGAAAGTAGCAATATGAAGGATCCTGGCCCTTAACTCCTCAGAGCAGCCAGAGAAATAGATATTACTCTTGCTAGGATTCGGGGTGAGGCCAGAAAGAACACTAAACTCATTCAATCCTTCCATAATCAAACGAACAGTGTTAGTATCACCCTTACTAAAAATCATAAGGTCATCAGCAAAGCAAAGGTTAACAATTTTGGTTTTCTCACATCTCCAATGAAATTTGAATAGAGGATTCTTAGACTTTTCCTCCATAATTCTAGCCAAAATCTCCATAGCTAAGACGAACAGATAAGGAGACAGAGGATCTCCTTGCCTTAGGCCTCTAGCCCCTTTGAAGTAGCCATGAAGGCTACCATTAATACATATGGAAAAGGATGGACTAGTTATGCAAGCTTTGATCCAGGTGATCATAGTTTGAGGAAAGCCCATAGCAGTAAGAATGTCAATGATAAACTCCCATTTGACAGTGTCATAGGCTTTTATTATATCAACTTTCATGGTACATTTAGGAACAGAGGAGTTCCTATGATAGCCTCTCATGATTTCCTGAGATAAAAAAATATTATCCGAAATTCTCCTACCTTGCACGAAGGCAGATTGAACAGGATCAATGAGGTTAGGAAGAACCCCTTTAATTCTGTTAGCAATTATTTTAGCAATACATTTGTAAATTGTATTACAGCAGGAGATTGGCCTATAGTCACCAACTTTTACCGGATTAGGAACTTTCGGAATGAGCACAATTGTAGTGTTGTTGATTTCAGACAGAAGTTTCCCAGATTCAAAGAAGGCTCTTATGGCCTGGGTTATATCTTTACCAACAATACTCCAAGTGCTTTTAAAGAAACCAGCTGAATAACCATCAGGGCCAGGGGCCTTATTGGTTTTCAAGGACCAAAAAACATCCTTGATTTCCTTGTCAGAAACAGGACTGGCCATCTTAATAGCTTGATCGTGAGTGACCCTAGCTTTAATTAGATCATGAACTCTCGTAGTGCCAATTCAACAACTTTACACAAAATATGCTGATCAGACATAGAAAGCATTTGAACATCACAAAAAACATTGTTCCAGCACACCCAGACTCTACCAGTTTTAGTTGGCTGTGAATTAAAAAAGCATGGACCATTGACCAAAACATTTAACACAAATACTGCTCTCATTTAACTGTTTTATTTTAGTTTCCAAAACCCCCATGACATGAATATTTTCTTTAAGCACAAAGTTTTTAACTTCTTTTTGTTTAGAAGGATCATTCAATCCTCTAACATTCCAGGAAGCAATTTTGACATGCATTGGGACACAAAAAGAGAGAGTGACATAATCCACAACCAACTAAAACTGAATTACCTCTTCTTCTTCCTCTGGCTGCTACTACCTTTGCTAGAGGATTTATTCACCTGCTGGAATGGGGTAGCAGAGCTAGCATGCACCTTTCCAGCCTTAGTTTCCTTTATTACTGTGTCCACCACTTCAGCAGAAATTGGAGCCACTATTTTTGCAATCTCAAAGATCCTCTTTTGAAACCTATCCACATCGCTGCTTTCAGAACTATGCTCTTCCCCGGATAAACTCTTATCACTCGAAGTCTCCTCAGTATTAAGGGATTGATCAGATGAGTCCACCCTTATAGATGCAAGTTCAGTAGTTGGAGTTTCTTGATTTTCCACCACTGCAGCCAAAGGTACAGAAACTGGGTCAGGGTCTGCCTCCACTTCTGGAATAGTTTCCAACTCAGGTTCACCCACCTTCCTCTTCCCCTTAGCTTGAATCGTGGTCCAGCCTTCTTCCTGAACAGTGATGTTTTCCTCAGATGTCTTCTGGAGGGATATCAAATGAGCCACTTGTTTAGACACGCACTTTTCAGTGCTATGTCCAAATATTTGACAGTGTTGACACCGGGATGGCAGTCCCTGATATTCAGCTCGGATTAGAACAGCATCATCAGCATGCCTAATTTGGAAGTAGGTTGGCAGTTTTGAGGTGGCCTCAATTTCCACGCAGACTCTAGCAAATGCCACCCTACTACCCCGTGCCGTAAGCTGGTCCATGAAAAGGGGGTTACCAATAGCACTGGCAATCCTACTCAAACCATCAGGATCCCAATATTCCAAAGGAATGTTAAAAAATTTCACCCAGACAGGGATTTTGGTTGATTTATCTTTTGTTAGTTTCATCATCCTTTTCCACTGTTTCAGAATAAGGAGATAGCCACCTATATACCACGGGCCTCCTTCAAGAACTTCTCTGCAACAATCAGGAGTGTCGAAAATGAAGAACATAAATCCATCCCCATTAGTTAAAACCTCCTTGAGGCCCTTAGCTTTCCACAGTCCAAAAGCACTATTACGCAGATAGTTGTAACCCACCCCCCCTTGTCAACAAAATAACCCACAAGGCAGGAGTCCCATTTCTCAAGCGGATCAGTACGCGATGGCATATTCACAACAACACTATCTTCAACAGTAGTAGGAGGGATATACCTGAGCTTGATATTTGAGCGGGTTGATGCAGAGCGTTGTTCTGGGCCCACATGCTCGATGGTCCTGTTCCCAGCAGCACCACCGCGACCTCCTCTCCCCCCACGATAACTACCGCCCCCCCGAACTGCTCCTCCTTAGGAAGAAGAGGAATCCCTAATCGAAATTTGTACATCAGCAGTAAAAGCCATTTCTGGATCTACTGATTCAACAAAGTTCTTGTTTTCCCCACGATTACGCGCTACAATCACACTATCTGGAAGATTTAGGAAGCTATTATACTCTTCCTCCACGATATCAGACCAATTTGTGCTGATAGCATTTCCAATCGGCGCCGAAGGCTCACAGCTCGGTGCAGGAGGCATCGACTCTTTCAGTTTTTCCACGGGTTCAGGAACACGTATAACCTCTGCTACCAAATCAACCCCAAGATCATGTCGATTTGCCGCAGAAACAGCAACCTGCGTTTGGATCTCCACATCGGATGGATTATCCAACGGATTCCCCATACCTGCACCATCACTAGCGTTTGATGGAGCTTCCATCGCTATTTCGCTCAAAATCGCAAATCTATTTTCGGATAGCCCTAGATTTGGATCGACGACTCTAGGACTAATACCTCCCACGCCCTCACCAGTAACACCCTTATTAATCTCACCCAAGTTAGCATTAACTCCAGACATCGGTAATCAAGGAGGTATTGAACCCTAGAAAACCAGGTTTTCTACAGAGATGTTAGAGCTTCTCTCACTAACCCATTCTTCTAGGATGATTTCGAACCTAATTAGTTCCTCGAACAAAACAGAGAAGGGTGGAGAAGGACGGAGAGAGTTAGAGAGAAACTCTCTTCTTGAGAGCTAGAAGAGAAAGTTAGAAAAAAGAAAAGGAAACGGGATTAAAATTAAATTGAATTCTAATTCATCATTTTGGACTTGAGAATTTAACACTTAGGTGATGTATAAAACCTTAAATCAGGTGAAGCTACAATTACTCGGTAAAATCTCTAATCTCTTTCTTGTAGGTTAAGCAAGATTAGTTTGTGTTAAATTTAGCCACTTAAGCTAATAAAACGAGAACTTGCCCAAGCCAATTAGTTCCTAGAACAAAAGGGAAAAGTTGGAGACGGACGGAGAGAGTTGGAGACAAACTTTCTCCTTGAGATCTAGAAGAGAAAGTTAGGGAACGGAAAGGGAAACAGAATGAAATTTGAAGGGAGTTCAAACTCGTCATTTTGGACTTGCGAATTGAACACTTAGGTGATTTAGAAAACATTAAATGAGTTGTTTAAGTTAAACTGTTATCGTAAAGCTACAATTACTTGTCCCCAAAAAAAAAAAAAGGCTACAATTGCTCGGTTAATTTTCTTTCTGCGAGGGTAAGCATGATTAGTTTTAGTTAAACTTGGCCACTTAAGCTAATGAAGCTATTAGTTGCGTAACCTAATTAGTTCCTATAACAAAAGAGAGAATCGTGGAGGAGGACGGAGAGAGTTAGAGAGAAACTTTCTTTTTTGTGAGCTAGAAGAGAAAGTTAGAGAAAAGAAAAGGAAATAGTATTAAAATTAAAGCGAATTGAAATTCAGCATTTTGGACTTGAGAATTGAATACTTAGGTGATTTTAAAAACATTAAATGATTTGCCACTTAAGCTAAACAAAGACAAGTTGCCCAAGCCAATTAGTTCCTAAAACAAAAGAGAGAAGTTAGAGACAGACGGAGGGAGTTGGAGACAAACTTTCTCCTTGAGATCAAGAAGAGAAAGTTAGAGAACGGAAAGGGAAATAGAATGAAATTTGAATGGAGTCCAAGCTCATCATTTTGGACTTGCGAATTGAACACTTAATTGATTTAGAAAACATTAAATGAGTTGCTTAAGTTAAACTCTTATCGTCAAGCTACAAATACTTGTCCACCAAAAAAAAAAGGCTACAATTACTCAGTTAATTTTCTTTCTTGGAGGATAAGCAAGATTAGTTTTAATTAAACTTGGCCACTTAAGCTAATGAAGCTATTAGTTGCCTAACCTAATTAGTTCCTACAACAAAAGAGGGAATGGGGGAGGAGGACGGAGAGAGTTAGAGAGAAACTTTCTTTTTTGAGAGCTAGAAGAGAAAGTCAGAGAAAAGAAAAGGAAATAGTATTAAAATTAAATCGAATTGAAATTCAGCATTTTGGACTTGAGAATTGAATACTTAGGTGATTTTGAAAACATTAAATGAGTTGCTTAAGTTAAACGAATATCGTTAAGCTACAATTACTCAGTAAATTCTCCTTTTTGGAGGCTAAGCAAGATTAGTTTGTGTTAAACTTAGCCGCTTAAGCTAATGTTGGTTGCCTAAGGTAATTAGTTCCTAGAAGAAGAGGGAGAGGACTGGAGAAAGGACGGAGAGAGTTGGGGAGAAACTTCTTCTTGGGAGCTAGAAGAGAAAGTCAGAGAAAAGAAAGGGAAATAGGATGAAAACTAAAGTGAGTTCCAATTCATCATTTTGGACTTGAGATATATACACTTAGGTGATTTAGAAAAACATTAAGTCATTTGCTTAAATAAAACTAATATCGTTAAACTACAATTACTCAATAATTCTCTTTCTTCGTGGATAAGCATGATTAATTTGAGTTAAACATGGCCACTTAAGCTAAAGAAACTAATAGCTGGATAAGCTAATTAGTTCCTAGAACAAAAGAGAGAAGGATGGAGAAGGACGGAGAGAGTTGGAGAGAAACATTCTTCTTCATAACTAAAAGAGAAAATTGGAGAGAAGAAAGGAAATAGAATGAAAATTAACCAATTGATCCTTTTGCACTTGAGAATCGAGCACTTGGGGGATTTAGAAAGCCATAAATGATACGCTTAAGTCCAACTAATATCGTTAAACTACAATCACTCTGTGAAATCTCTTTCTTGGAGGCTAAGCGAGATCAGTTTGAGTTAAACTTAGCCACTTAAGCTAGCGAAACTATTTTTTTTTTTTTGTTTGGCTGAATAAGCGAAGCTATTAGTTCTAGAACAAAAGAGAGAAGTTGGAGACGGACAGAGAGAGTTAGAGAGAAACTTTCTCCATGAGATCTTGAAGAGAAAGTTAGGGAAAAGAAACGGAAGTAGGATGCAAATTAAAGCGAATTCAAATTCACCCTTTTGGACTTTATAATTGAACACTTGGGTGATTTCGAAAACATTAAATGAGTTGCTTAAGTTAAACTCTTATCGTCAAGCTACAATTACTTGTCCACCCAAAAAAAAAAAAAAGGCTACAATTACTCAGTTAATTTTCTTTCTGGGAGGATAAGCATGATTAGTTTTAGTTAAACTTGGCCACTCAAGCTAATGAAGCTATAAGTTACCTAACCTAATTAGTTCCTACAACAAAAGAGGGAATGGTGGAGGAGGAATTTTTTGAAAATTGCTTAAAGAGAGAAGTTGGAGACGGACAGAGAGAGTTAGAGAGAAACTTTCTCCATGAGATCTAGAAGAGAATGTTAGAGAAAAGAAACGGAAGTAGGATGCAAATTAAAGCGAATTCAAATTCACCCTTTTGGACTTGATAATTGAACACTTGGGTGATTTAGAAAACATCAAATGAGTTGCTTAAGTTAAGCTGTTATCGTTAAGCTACAATTACTCTGTAGATTCTCTTTCTTGGAGGCCAAGCAAGATTAGTTCGAGTTAAATTCGGCCACTTAAGCTAATGAAGCTGTTAGCTGCCTAACCTAATTAGTTCCTAGAACAAAAGAGAGAAGGGTGGGGAACGATGGAGCGAGTTGAAGATGAACTTTCTTCTTGGGAGCTGGAAGAGAAAGTTAGAGAAAAGAAAAGGAAATAGGCTTAAAATCAAAGCGAATTTAAATTCATGCTTTTGGACTTGAGAATTGAGCACTTAGGTGATTTACAAAACATTAAATTAGTTCCTTTACTACATCGTCAAGCTACGATTACTCAGTGAATTCTATTCCTTGGAGGCTGAGCAAGATTAGTTTGAGTTAAACATGGTCACTTAAGAGAATGAAGCTATAAGTTGCCAAACCTAATTAGTTCCTCGAACAAAACAGAGAAGGGTGGAGAAGGACGGAGAGTGTTAGAGAGAAACTTTCTTCTTGAGAGCTAGAAGAGAAAGTTAGAGAAAAGGAAAGGAAACGGGATTAAAATTAATTTGAATTCTAATTCATCATTTTGGACTTGAGAATTTAACACTTAGGTGATTTAGAAAACCTTAAATCAGGTGCTTAAGTGAAACTAATATCATGAATCTATAATTACTCGGTAAAATCTCTAATCTCTTTCTTGTAGGTTAAGCAAGATTAGTTTGTGTTAAATTTGGCCACTTAAGCTAATAAAATGACAAGTTGCCCAAGCCAATTAGTTCCTAGAACAAAAGAGAGAAGTTGGAGACGAACGGAGGGAGTTGGAGACAAACTTTCTCCTTGAGATCTAGAAGAGAAAGTTAGAGAACGGAAAGGGAAATAGAATGAAATTTGAAGGGAGTCCAAGCTCATCATTTTGGACTTGCGAATTGAACACGTAGGTGATTTAGAAAACATTAAATGAGTTGCTTAAGTTAAACTCTTGTCGTCAAGCTACAATTACTTGTCCACCAAAAAAGGAAAAGGCTACAATTACTCCGTTAATTTTCTTTCTTGGAGGATAAGCAAAATTAGTTAAGCAAGATTACTAAAACTAAGCAAGATTAGGTTTGGCAACTTATATTTCCTTTCTTCTCTCTAATTTTCTCCTGTAGATATGATGAAGAATGTTTCTCTCCAACTCTCTCCGTCCTTCTCCATCCTTCTCTCTTTTCTTCTAGGAACTAATTAGCTTATCCAGCTATTAGTTTCTTTAGCTTAAGTGGCCATGTTTAACTCAAATTAATCACGCTTATCCACGAAGAACGAGAATTTACTGAGTAATTGTAGTTTAACGATATTAGTTTTACTTAAGCAAATGACTTAATGTTTTCTAAATCACCTAACTGTATATATCTCAAGTCGAAAATGATGAATTGGAACTCACTTTAATTTTCATCCCATTTCCCTTTCTTTTCTCTAACTTTCTCTTCTAGCTCCCAAGAAAAAAGTTTCTCCCTAACTCTCTCCGTCCTTTCTCCAGTCCACTCCCTCATCTTCTAGGAACTAATTACCGTAGGCAACCAACAGTTGCATTAGCTTAAGCGGCCAAGTTTAACACAAACTAATCCTTCTTAGCCTCCAAAAAGGAGAATTTACAGATGTAGACACCCCATTTTTGACCGACCTTAAGACTCAGACGTCACCAGTTGAGCGCTCGGTGATATTGCATATTGTGCTCATTTAGAAGTTTCAGAGTCCAGGCTGCAAACCTTGCCTCTGGACTTCCGAACTCTTTCGTACCTTGCCTTGGTTTGCGAACCAGGCTCTGTTTTCTCTATTTTCTCTTCCCGATGGGAGAGAGAGGTCTCGTAGATCATCTCTCAGTGGCCATAGGTCACGTTTCGTGGTCGTAGGCCATTTTTCCCATTTTGGAGCTCGGTTTCCGGTTTTTCAGAGCCGACGGCCGTGTGCCTCGGTTTGGGACCACCTAACCACCTCCGTTTGCTCTGGTTTTTGGCACACACCATATTTCCTCCCTTTGAGGAACACTGTGGCCCAAGAGACCAACTTCGTGGTCGAATGCCACCTCCGGTGCTTAACAACCCATTTTCGGGGCCCCGGGACGCCCGTTTTGGTCCCCCGAACCTCCGTTTTGCATCTGTTTTGGTTCATTTTTGGTGGAGACCTTATTTTCATGGTTAGGAAGCTTGTAGGAGGGTGGGAGGCCAGCAATTGTTCTGAAAAACCAGCATTATTTCTTCATCGCTCTCCGATGCCCGTTTTCCTCACTTGAAGGCCAATGTTGACCACCCCGGGGCCACTTTCTTGAACCCTAAACCCCATATTTGTGTTGTACACACCTGGGAGGCCACCAATATTTGGTGGCCGACCAGTAATTGTGCCTGACCCTTTTGACCCCCTCTAAAAAATGGTCTTTTCTCTCTCCTGGTTCACTTTTTCTGGGTTTTGACTACATAGTTGTGTTGTGCACACATGGGAGGCCACCTTTTTGAGGTGGCCGACCAGCAATTGTCATTGGCCCTTTTGACTCGTGGTCGGCCGGCCATGGGAGGTGGCCGGCCGGCCACCTGAACCCTCAAAACCTGGCCGGCCATGACCCCCTCACCTGGTTCCTTACAGATATGCCCTCTTTTTCCCCCCAGATCCTGTATCCGAGGGGGGGTCTTTTGGGGGGAAATTTGAATTTCATTTCCCCCATTTCCTCCATTCCTTTGCCTATATAACCAGCACCCCCAGCTGCATTTTAAAGGGTTACAAAAAATTGCCTATATAACCAGCACCCCCTCTCCCTCTCTACTCCAAGCCTCAAAACCACCATGCTCCTACACCGTTTCTACACCAACCCATATAGCATAACACCACCACCATCCATTCCAACCATTTGAGGCTGATTTCCAGAGGTTGAGAGCTCACAAGCCTAGTCCAAAGGCTGCTGAAGTTTGGTTCTACAAGGGTGAGTCCCATTTTCCCTATTTTGTGCCTTGTCTTGCTTTGTATCTAAGCCATGCTTGATAGCATTTTTGGGCTCCGACCCAAACTGTAAATAGTCATATTTTGAACCCCTTTTCATGTTTGATCAAGGACCTCCGGCTGTTTGAGGTCTTCTACTTCCACTTGCCTCTTTATTTCTCTTTTAGGCCAATTTTTGCATAGTATTTTAGGCCTATTTTTGAGTTGTTTTGGACTTTTCCATAAACTATAAAATAGGTTTTTTTGAGCCCCTCTTCAACATTGTTGAAGGGCTCTCCTCTGTTTGAGGCCTCCTGCAATCACTTGCTTCTTTATCTCTCTTTTAGGCCAATTTTTGCATAGTATTTTAGGCCTATTTGTGAGCTGTTTTGGACCTTTTCATAAACTGTAAAATATCTTGTTTTGAGCCTCTGTTCAACATTGTTGAAGGGCTCTCCTCTGTTTGAGAACAGCAGCTGCCACTTGTCTCTTTACCCCTCTTTTAGGCCTTTTCTTGCATGATAGTTTGGCCTTATTTGTGATTATTTTTGTGGCTTGACGTAAACTGTAAAGTGCCCTGTTTTGAGCCCCTCTTCAACTTTGTTGAAGGGCTCTTTGCCATTTCGGGCCAGCTGCTGTCCCTTTGTGTTTAATCTCTCTTTTAGGGCCGTTTTTGCACGATAGGTTAGCCCTATTTGCGTTTATTTTTGAGGCTTGTTATAAACTGGAAATATGCATGTTTTGGGACTGTCTTGCATCTGTCTTCATACTTCATGACCAAATAATGCATGCTTTGTATAGCTGTAAGTCATTCCATGTGCTCAGTCTCGAATTTCGGGTTTCATTCCATGCATCGGGTGCCATGTTTCCTTGTTTCGGGGCTGTTTTGTAGCATATTTCAGTGCTGAAATTCGTATGTTTGCATACCATATTCCATGCCTTGCCATGCTTTGGTAGAGTGGCATTTTATGCCTTAGGTTCGGTCCTTGGTTTGCGTGCATGCGTGCACGTAATTCGAGAGTCTCATTTTTCATCTAATGGCTACTAATGTGAGTGTGGCTGAGGTCCACTCATGGTGGTGTAAGTCCATTATGCATTGTGTATGCCATTTCGATTCATAGCATTGTGTATGCTTGGTTGTATGTTAGCGCATTGTGTATGCCATGTTACCTCGTGCATCGTGTATGCCATTTCATAGAATGCTAGGTTGCATGTTAGAATTGCATTCATACATGTCATGCATATTGCATTGTGTTTGGGATAGGAGTTAGCCCAAGCCCGGGAAACGAGGGACGTTTCGTACTTCGAGTGGCGAAACGTGTCTCAATTCCCAATCACCGACACTCCGGATTATCCATGATGGAGTTTAGGTCTCGTCGTGTTTATATGTGCATTCATTTCATATTGAGTCGTGCAATTCGACTCCTCAGCCATCATGCATCGAGATGCGTGATTGGTGGCACGAGGATCGAGGACTACACTCCCCGAAGAGTAGTCATGCATACATATGTGAAAATACTTTGCCATGCCCCTTTGTTGATCTCTGTTGCAGCCAATCAGAAATCGACAGCCTTCCGGAGCTGGACACGCATTCCAAGAACAATTGCAAACAGAGGCAAACCGGGGCATCACAAGGGATTTTCCGTGCCAAGCAACCCGAACATGCATCATTCATCATCCAGAGCAGAGTCGAGGTAGTCCCTAGCTTGCATGCTAGTTTACTACTTTCCTAGTTTAATTTGTTAATTAATTAGGATTTTGTACATATTTGGACTGTATTATTTATTCATTTGGGACTGTATTATTTATTCGGCGGACCCTCTGTGCGAGGGCAATGTTGTAATAAGTGTGCGTGTGTGTGATGTATGTCTTCTAACCCCACGTCTTTCTCCCTTTTATTTACCCGCTTATGATGGTTAGATTAGGGCATGTTTCAATTAGCATACAGTATGACAGCATGTTTGCATTCATTCATCTGTTTTGCATGCACCGGGCTCGGCGCATCATACTAACTGCATTGTATTTTCAATTCCAATTTGAATATATGTTAGCTGTAGCATTTCATGTGCCATGTCTAGAATAGCCGAGCCTGCTATAGTTGCACTTTTGCATGTGTTGCATTAGGCATTTCTGTATAATTAGGATCATGCATGGATTTCTAATTAGCTTCTGTTTTGGCTTGGAGTACTCGGTAAGTTTTATGCTTTAGCATCCTTGCATGAATGTGAGTGACTGCCATGATAGCATGCTTACCATGAGGCTAATTGCTTATGTGATATATCTGCCTGAATGTCTGTGGGTGAAGGTTGGGTTATTTGGATTGGAACAATTCATCAAATGTGTGTTTTAAACCCACTAGATAGTGACAAAATCATGTTTTCTAAGCCCACCTGAGGGTGGCAAATCTACGTCTTAGCCTACTTGCGGGTAGCACCATCAAACCATTTTCAAACATAAAATGTTTGTTTCAATTCAGGCGATCAAGTCTATACTTGTATGCTGTGCGCATCACATAATAAATCTAGGCTAATAACCGGAATAAGAACGCATAATGTTTTCAAAAATAGATATCATGGTTAGTAAAGGCCAATCTTTGATCGGGCGAGCGGGGGTGCTCACGAAGTGACCTTCCCCAATCGTACCCAAGTTCCCGGGCCGAGGCAACTTTGGTGATGACGGACACGTGGCCTTAGGCAAACGAGTCAGGGTTTCCTAAATTTCTCCAAAATAAAACATTTAGGTGGCGACTCTGTATCTAGCAAAGCAGTCCATGTTTGGCACTTCTTTCAAAATTTGTTTTCTCAAAACGATTTGTCGGATTTGGACTCTTTGGTTCAGATTTAGAACCGTGACAATTTGAGAGTCCGAGCTGTAGTGAGCCCAATACGAACAGAACGGGACCTCATCCTCCCGGGGCGTTCGGGGACGTCTACAGTTTCTAGCGACTCTGCTGGAGATTTAGAGAACTTGACTCGAACTCATGATATCTTGTTTTGACTACACTTGTGTGTTTCTTTGCATTGCATTTGCATTGGTGCGCCTAGGACACCGTGTTTGCCATCTGCTATTCCTGAACGGTTTGTCGGAGGGTTGTCTTGTCAAGGCATGACCATAAGGCTGACCGGTTATGGGCTCTGCCAGTATGGGAACACAAACCCCGGTTTTACCGGGGCACCCTTTTTGACCATTCGACCTAGTGCATATTCGGAATCCATAGTGACCATTCCAAACTAGGACAGGTTGCTTACCCGATATAAGTTGTTTGAAACCGCTGCGTGCGTAGTGAAACCCTAGCTCCTGACAAAATAGGACAAGGAAACCCTACCCCAACATAGGGGTGTTTTGGCTCACACTTGCTTGCTATGTGCTTTTAGGGTGTGTCCCTACAGGAATGCATGTATCAGTCTACAAGTTTGGGCATCAGGCCTGCGGGCACCAGTTTAGTAGTTTGAGCATCAGGCCTGCGGGCACCAATTCAGTACTTTGGGATTCAGTTCACCTGAGGGTATCAGTTTACGGGCAGAATTTTGGGCAGAATTCTATAGGAGGAACTGTCATTCAGCTCTGCTCATATGCGTTACCGTGAAATCGGGCTGAGATACTGCATGTTTTCTCTTTTGCTAGGTAGTCTGGGAACCATAGCTTCAGAGGGCTCCAATAACCCCCGAGGTTCATCGAACTTGTGCTGATAGACTTTGTCGGGTTAGAGATTCAGTTCAAAGGCAATTAGTGTTCCTTTGTCAGAGGCAGGGTAAAAGGGCCAGTCAGGCACAGATCACTTGTTCAACAGTTACCGGATCAGTGGCCCTTATCCACCCCACTAGTGAACAGTCAGGCTGAGCCCTCAGTTTTTATCACAGAGATAGATATACCAGTCAGTCAACCAGAACAACAGAACATGGTAGGAATGGAGGAAATGATGCGTCAAGTCCAAGAGAGCATGAAAACCATGCAGCAGGATGCTGCTCGTCAAGCAGAATTTGCCAAATAGCAGGCTGAGATCATGGCTCAACAGGCAGACTTAATTGCCCGGCTGCAGCAGCAAACAGGAGCATCTGCTCCTCCCCCACCAAGAGTTCCAGCACCCGAGGAGGCACCAAATGTCCAGGGAGATACGAACATTCCGACAGGACCGGCTCCGCCCCCAATCTTACCCCAGCTGTCTAAAGCACCGATCAACCTGCCGGATTCACCCTTTGAGTTCGAGTTAAACCCTACAGCGCTGAAAGTGAGCAAGATAGAAAAGATGTTCAAGAAATCTGCCCCTTGTATTTTTGTAAATTTCTTTGTTTTATATTATTTCTTATTCACCCAAAAAAAAAACGTTCAAGAAATCTCAGGGAGTAAAATCCATTCCGGACATTGAGGACGGGTATACCGACGTAGCTGTGACGCTGCCGGACAAATTTAAGATGCCACACATCGACCGATTTGATGGATCTGGAGATCCCATAGTGCACCTCCGGTTGTTTTCGAACATACTAAGGTCGATGGGCCTCACCAGGCTGCAGAAACTTTCATTATTCGGTCGGACCCTGTCAGGTGTGGCCGCTATCTGGTATGCAAAATTAGAAGACAATGTCAAACGGAACTGGGATGAGATGGCCGAGGCCTTCGTTGCGCAGTACTCCTATAACATGCAAATCGAGGTCACAACCCGTGATCTTGAGACAACAAGGCAAGAGCCTAAGGAGAGTTTTTCTGATTTCGTAGCCCGCTGGAGGGCCAAGGCTTCAATGATGACCCTGAGGCCTACTGACAAGGACCAGATCAGGATGATTGTGCGCAATCTCCAGCCAAAACTGATGCAAAAGATGATTGTACTCCCCTTCCCTACCTTTTCTGATCTGCATGAGATGGGGGTACAGATCGAGGACGCTATGAAGCAGGGCCTTCTTGACCAGGAGAAAGAGCAGCCCAGGAGGGCATTTTCCCGCAGTTCAAATGCGACCACCAGTGGTGATGCAGCTGCAAGATCTTCTGAAGTGGGCATGGTTACCACCTCCGCATCAAAAATAGCTACCCCATTCACCGGTGCGTCCAGGAGTAGCTCGCAAGAAACCAAATATCCACCTCGAGTCAAGAGGGTTTTCACCCCACTTCATATGCCTTTGTCAAAGGCTCTAGAGGTCTTAATCCGGAAAGGACATCTGAAACCATTGGAACAACGGCCCTTACCCGATCCTATCCCTGCAAAGCATGATCAGACTAAATATTGTGCCTACTATCAACAAACCGGTCATCACACCGACAGTTGCTTTCGTCTACGCCATGATGTACAAGATCTGTTTGACAACGGGGTCATTGCCGCACCACGTCCTGCAAAGTCTATCGGTACTTGATCAGTGAACTTGTGGGGGATAATGTGATGTGATCAAGGGATGAACCACCTACGGGCGGCGCTCAGTTTACTCCTGATGTGGCGTATGGCACGCACTGTTTCGAGCATTTGTGAATGCTAGTTTTTGTACTTTCTAACTTGGGTATTGGGTCAGTCTGTTGTTTTGTATATAGTCAGTCTTTTGTACTAAGTCAGTTGGGTCTGTCTTGTTGTATCGAGTCTGTCCTGTTTTGTTAAAGTCGGGTGATTTCTGGGGTGTTACCTCGGGCATCACTTGCTTGTTTTGTGTTTGTCTTTTTGTTTTCTTTTGAGTCTGTTTCTGCCAAGGAGCCAGTAACACCAAAAGATTTGAATGAAACAGCAGTGATTTTCACACTCTTGTGTTTGCTTCTGCCTTGCGCCAGTCGTGCCAGAAAATTTGAATGAAACAGCAGTACTTTTTGCCTGCTCTTCTGTGCCTTGAAATCATTGTATTGACCTAAGCTTTTCAAAACTTTTTCTAACACTGCAGTGAAAACAAAGGGGAAGGAATTCCTCGGGTTTTGCAAAAATTTGATCAATTGAGAGAAAGAGAGGCGTGCTAAGCCCTTAATGAATGAAATCATGTTTGTTAACGTGAGTACTGAGAAGGATCCTTGGCTTGATCCAGATTGGTCCCACACCGTCTTCAGCGCGAGCGATTAGTCGCTTTCTTAAAAGACTTTTAAAAAAAAATGTTTTACGCGGTCCTGCGAAGACTTGTGTGGAATCGCTCTTGAGATTGTGTAGCTTAGGATCGCTCTCAGCCTCAAGACTTGACTCCTCATTTTCAAACCTTGGACTAGAACTCAGAAAGTTCAAAGGTCTTTTTTTTTTTTTTTTTTTTTTTGGGTGAATAAGAATAAATAAAACAAAACAAAAATTACACGATTACAAGGGGCATACCCCAGGCCCTACCACTACTACAACAAAAGAAAACACCAAAAGGAGCAGCAACCAAGCTACATCAACAGCCACTTGACGGGCCGAAGAAACACCTCACAAGAACCCAATCAAACAGACTAAACAAACAAACAGACCGCATAAAACCTGTTCAGGCGCCATGTCCATGATAAACAGGGGGCCTGCACAAGGCCACCATGAAAGGCAACGAGCAAGTCCAAACAACATAAAAAAATAAAATAAAACAGCCCAATATGGGGCCCACACACTAGCTAAATGGACTACAAACAACCAGGAAGTGTACAAATTACAACCAAAAGCAATACACCAAAAGGACACAGAAAAATTTATACAGCCATAAGTAGACCAATTCTTTGACTTTTTGAGGACTCTAGACAAGGCACATTTAGCTGCCATCGCCGAAAAGGAATTCCAATCATCACGAAGCCACCAAGAAGGGCGCAAAATGCTGCCACCTCTCCACCACCAGTAAAACATTTTGGAAACAAAACTGCATCTTCCAGATTTGCACAGCTTGATGTCACAGAAACTCCCCCTGTACATGGAACTGTAATCATGAACCAAAAACAGCCACATATAGAAGTTGAAACTGTTTTTATGATCAAACAGGAGCAGAAAAAGAACATAAATTATATAAATTCTCACTACACTCGGCCCACAATAAAATATCTCTCTCCTCTCCATATAGTGTCTCACATCACTCAACCCACAACTCACAGATATAGACTCCATTTGGAATAGTAGCTGAGTTGAAAGAGCATCCCTGTCCTGCAAAATAGAAAATATACAACATATATACAAACTCATTAGAAAGCCAGCTTTGGTACTACTCACATCTCTCAACCCACATTTAGAGTGTATAATGTACTGGCTCACTTCACTCAACCCACAGTGAGTCTTGACCTGTCCATTCCTTAGATTAAACAACATAAAGAATCTGATTGTCAACTGTACCTGCAAAATAATAACCATTTAAGAAACACTCACTATATGCTACTTTCACTCAACCCTCAAAATATAGGTGAACTCACATCCCTCGTGCCTCTTCCAGCAATAGGCAAACTCATGATTGTTGTTGGCAGATTCCATTGTGACAAGTACCAGCTATCACCTGTAGACAACATCACCTTACTCAAAGAAATAATCCTACCCCTCACCATTTGGATAATTTGTTTGGTGACAATCTCAGCAGGAATACTAGTTTGACTAAAAACTCTACTATTCCTCTCCCTCCAGATGTGATACACCGTACACATAAAGGACAACTTAGTAATAGCAGACTTCAGAGATCTACCTTTAGTAGAAGTCACAGCCAGCTCAACATTGTCAGCCCAGTTGAGGTTAGGCCAACTCATATTACATTTACCCTGAATAGCAGCCCAAATCTGTGATGAATAGGCACACCTAAAGAAAAGATGAGAATGACTCTCCGTAGGATCATTGCAGAGGGGACAACTAGGGTGAGTAACAAGCCCAAAAACCTGCAATCTATCCCTAGTGTTCAATCTCTCATGAATAGCCAACCAAACAATGAAGCTAACCCTAGGAATATAGGGATGCCCCCAGAGCAATTTACTCCAAGAGACTTTAGGACCCTTATCCCTCCAGCAGTCCCAAGTAGACTGAATAGTGAAAAGACCATCACCAGTAAGACTCCACCAAGGACAATCATGAGTGTTCACAGAGGGTTTAAAAGTGGTGGGAGTAGATGCAATCCACTCCCGGATCTCCCAAGAATTAGGGAAAGGCCACTTCCAAGCACCACTAGAGATGATGGAGCTAACTTTAGAGTTACAGTCAAGACCTGAATCATAAGCAATTCTGGGCCCAAACCTGCTCCACAACGGTCCAAGGGGATGCCAGTTATCAAACCATTGAAAAGCTTGCTCCCCATTACCAATTTTAAGCTTAATAAGGGGGAGAAGGAGATGTCTAAGCTTCAGGATTTTCCTCCAGACCCAAGAGGGGTCACTAGGGACTTTAACATACCAGAAACTCCTACCTTTGAGTAAGTAGGACTTGACCCATTGGCACCACATAGAGCCCTCTCCACCAGAGAAGAGGAACCAAACATGTTTAGCTACAGCAGCCTTATTCCAAATACCCATATCTTTGAAACCCAAGCCCCCCTCATTCTTGGGTTTACATATAGAGCTCCAAGCAATCTTAGCACTATGCTTCTTCAAATCAGACCCAGACCAAAGAAAGGCTCTGAGCAGGCTCTCAGTATCTCTAATAACCTTCCTAGGAAGGATGAACATAGAGGACCAATACACTTGCATCGAAAAGAGGATGGTTTGAATGAGTTGAGCTCTACCCGCATAGGATAGACGTTTATTAGTCCAACTCCTAATACGCTTCGTTATCCTATCGATCAGAATTTGGCAATCAAAAGCCTTGAGCTTAGTGGTAATCAAAGGAACTCCCAAGTATTTAACCGGGAGAGTCCCCTCATTGAACTTAGCAATATGAAGAATCTCCTCTCTGAGGTGCCTGTTACAGCCAGAGAAGAAGATATTACTCTTGTTAGGACTCGGAGTAAGGCCTGATAGCCTTCTGAATTCATCCAATCCTTGCATAATAAGGTTCACAGTCCCAGGATCACCTTTACTGAAAATCATCAGATCATCAGCAAAACAAAGGTTCACAATTTTGGTCTTATCGCACCTCCAATGGAACTTAAACATAGGACTCTTGGCTTTTTCAGCAAGGATTCTAGCAAGAATTTCCATAGCTAGCACAAACAGGTAAGGGGACATAGGGTCTCCCTGTCTAAGCCCTCTGGCACCTTTGAAGTACCCATGAAGACTACCATTAATGCAAATAGAGAAAGAGGGACTGGTGATACACGCCTTGATCCAATTAATCATATTTAGAGGGAAGTCCATAGCTTTGAGGATATCAAGGATAAACTCCCAGCTAACATTATCGTAGGCTTTCATGATGTCCACTTTCATAGCACACCTAGGGACCTTGGAGTCTCTATGGTAACCTCTCATGATCTCTTGGGACAGAAATATATTATCCGAGATCCTTCTACCAGGAACAAAAGCAGATTGAACAGGATCAATCAAACTCGGTAACACATGCTTAACTCTATTCGCTATGATTTTGGCAATACACTTATAAATAGTGTTACAACAGGAAATGGGTCTGTAATCACCCACCTTCATGGGATTGGGAATCTTGGGGATAAGGGCAATGATAGTGCTATTGACTTCCGAGAGAAGCTTGCCAGACTCAAAGAAAGACCTGATAGCAGTAGTCACCTCCTTACCCACAATATCCCAAGAGCTCTTAAAGAAGCCCACTGAGTAGCCATCAAGGCCAGGGGCCTTATTGGCCTTGAGGGACCAAAAGACCTCCTTAATTTCACCATCAGTAACAGGCCTACTCAGCATAGCAGATTGATCATCAGAGACCTTGGAATGCACCAGGGATCTGATTCTCTCAAAGCCATGATACTCATCCTCAAAAAGGGAACCAAAAAGATTAGTGAAGTACTGAATGAAGGCACTGTGAATGTCACCACTTTCAGTGGATCTAAGGCCATTACCCATATCAACACTCAGAATCTTCCCCCTATTTATATTACTTTTGATAGTTCTAAAAATGAAGCTACTATTCCTCTCCCCAAGCCCGAGCCATTGGATTCTAGATTTCTGAAGGGCAAGACTCTCTTCCACCTGGCTAAGATCTAAATACTTCTTATGCTCCTCCCACTCCTGACCTTGAAGCACAAAATTCAACGGGTCCTTATCTAATTTAAATTGGAGAAGGTCCAAATTGGTCTTAGATGCTTGAACACGGAGCGATATATCGCTAAAGTCCTTTTTGTTTAAGAGTTTGAGTTTGACCTTGAGTTGCCTCAGTTTTTGATACACCCGAAACATAGGGACACCTCTAATATATTGATTCCAAGTAGAGGACACAGTAGAGATAAACTCCGGATGTTTAGACCAACAATCAAAGAACTTAAAAGGCTTTTTGAAAGAGGTCTTAGCAATAGAGGTGTTGACCACAGCAGGGGAGTGATCAGAGACCCCTGAAGGGAGGAAGAATGCAGTAGACTCTGGAAATTTGTCTAACCAAGCCTCATTGATTAACACCCTATCAATTTTCGTGGCTATATATTCACCACCACACCTTTTGTTAGACCAAGTGAACTGGCATCCCCCATAGGAAAGATCAGCCAATTCAGACTCATTAATGCAGGTATTAAACGCCTCATGCTCAGAAGACCAGTTTGAAGACCCCCCCACTTTTTCCTGACGAATTCTAATAGCATTGAAATCACCCAAAAAAATACTAGGGGATTTGGATTTAGACCGGGAGATCTGAGCCAAACTCTCAAAAAGAGGAAGTCTTAAATTGTGTTTATTTTCAGCATAAACAAAAGTTGCAAAAAAATCATCATTTGTAGCCAACTCCGTTATCTTGCAAAAAATATGTTGGTTAGACATAGAAATCAATTGGACATTACAAATATCATTATTCCAACACACCCACACCCTACCAGTTACAGTTGGTTGGGAGTTAGACAAAAATGACCAATCACCAAAACACTTGGAACAAATTTTATTTTCATTAACTTGTTTGATCTTAGTCTCCAAAACACCCATGACATTGATATTTTCATTGAGAACCAAATTTTTAATTTCCTTATGTTTAGAAGGGTCATTCAACCCTCTAACATTCCAAAAAGCAATTTTAACAGTCATTGGGATACAAAAAAAAACGAGACTCAACAAAAAGCCAATCCACAACCAACTACAACCTGGGTTACCTTTTCTTCCTCCTCTGGCTGCTGGTACCTTTGCCAGAGGACTTACCACTCATCTGATTAGCTACTTGGTGAGTAGTAGCTTTTTTTATTTCCCTTGCCAACTTGACTTCAGCGATCACTGACTCCATGTGCTCAGCTGTCTGAGGAATAACCAGCTTCGTGATTTCTAGAACTTTTTCTGTAAACTTGTCCATTTCTTTAGCCGGGTCCATCACTGCATTAGTCTCCTCCGAACTTTCTGAGAGATCCACCACTTCTTGGTAAGGTTGAGGAGCCTCCTCTACCACTGGGTTAGGAGCCAACTCCTCCATCATGTTGATAGGATCTGTTTCCTCCTCCAAGACGGGGCTGAGAGCTGGTTCTGGTTCTCCCACCTTTCTTTTACCTTTAGCTGTAACAGTTGTCCACTCATCTACCAACTCCGTAGTTTGCTCCTCAGTGTTTTTTTGTAAAGAGATCAAGTGGGCAACCTGGGTTGAAACACACTTAGCAGTCTCATGCCCAAAAATCTGACAGTGTTGGCATATAGCAGGGAGGCCTTGGTATTCTACACGGATTAAGACAGCTTCATCATCACACCAGATCTGGAAATAAGTAGGCAATTTGGAAGGTGCCTCGATTTTAATACAAACTCTAGCGAAAGCCAGTCTGCTACCCCTAGCTGTGAGCTGATCCAGAAAGAGGAGATTACCAATTGCACTTGCTATTCTACTAAACCCGTCGGGGTCCCAGTGCTCCATTGGAATGTTGAAGAATTTTACCCAAATTGGGATTTTGGTAAACTTCTCTTTTGCCAACTTCATCATTCTCTTCCACTGCTTGAGAATAAGAAGGTAGCCTCCAATATACCAAGGCCCCCCTCAAGCACTTCTCTACAGCTTTCTGGGGAATCAAAAATAAAAAACAAAAACCCATCCCCGTTTGTTTGAACTGCCTTTAGTCCTTTAGACTTCCAAAGCCCAAAGGCACTATTACGCAGATAGTTATACCCCACTCCCTTATCAACAAAGTAACCAATAAGGGAGGAGTCCCATTTGTCAAGAGGCTCAGATCTAGGAGGCATATGCACGACTATCGCATCATCAATGGTGAATGACTGGTGCTGTTCTGGCCAGCTTGTTTAGCTCCTCTACCCAGATTTTGCGGGTGAGTGAGTTTGATTATGATCTATTAAGCCCTGGTTTTGGGTCTTGAGGATCTATGTTCATGGTTTTAATTTTGTTTGGAGTTCTTCGGTTGTTTCTGGAGGTATTCTTGTCCCAGTTAACTTCGGCCTCCATGGATGAGTTCCTTTTGCCATAGTTGGGTTCTATCTAGCTGTGGTGAAATGTATCCTTGTTGTCAACATGTGCACTATTTCGTTTGTGTCTCCGGTGACTGTATTCTGGATTCTAGCCTGATTTCCGGCGTAGTCCTCTGGTTTTGCGTTGCCGGGGTCGTGGTCATCTCTGGCTTTTTCAAATGTGTAGTTGCATGGGTTGTAAGTTTTCAGAGTGGATGCCACCTTCTGGATTGCTTGTGTAGATGGTGCTGGTTTCATTTTCTGGAGCTGGGTCTACCACTTGCTGGCAAGTCCGTTTGGTTATATTGGTGTGTTGTTTGTGGTTGGTACTCCAAGTTCTGGGAGTCCAACGACGGTGGCGGAGCTAGCCTAGCTTTTGTTGTTAATGTTGGCTCCTGCCAGACCTGTGTATTTGCTACGTCTGTTTGTAGCTGGGTGTATCGTGTGCTCTTGTCGGCGATGGCTTATTCGGCGTGTGCTGGTTCTTTCTGGTCCACCGATGATGGTTTACTCCGGCGTGAGATGGTTTATTCCGATGCAGGTCTTCATTTCCGGCGTCGTTGCTACTGTGTGTAAGGAGGTGATTTGCTGTCCGTGAGCGTGTGTTTCTTTGTTTCTGCAGTTGGCGCGTTTACCTCATAGTATGGAAGGCGCGTTGGTGCAATTTTGAGGCCCTGCAAAAGATGTGTTCATCGGCATGGGCTGCACAGACCTAGTGAAAGGTGATAGTGCATGATGTGTATTGGGAAGGTAATTGCTTGATTAGCATTATATATTTTATATATATATTTTGGTTTGAGTTGTGTTTTTGCCGCAAATTTGGAAATTGGTGGTGTTGGTGGGCCCCGCGTGGTTCTCTTTTCTATCACCTATGTTCGGCAGCACATGGGCATGTGGGACCGTGGGCTGTCTTTGTTAGCCGTTGGTCTTTCTGTAGCCTTCTACATATATAAATATCTTAATATATATTAATATATTAGCTAGGCATGTTTAAGTGGCTTTTGATGATGTCATTTGGTGAGAAGCATGTGGGATGGCCAACTTTTCAGTGGCTTTTCGTTGACTTGGGCTGGCTATTATCTTGGTAATGGGCGGTGGGCCCCTTGTTTCCCACTATGGGCAGTCCGTGGCCTTCTCTTGGGCGATATTAGTGGTCATTTTTGGGCTACTATATTTGGGGCAGATGGGCTCTATTATTGGGTTAATTTTGGTTATTATTTTGTTTAGACTCTTGGCAGCGAATCATTTATAGTTCGTGATTTTATGATGATTGATTGTGTGATCTTCATGTGACTCGATATGAGGCTGGTTTTGAGCCATCTCCGCCAAGAGTGATTGGGGAGTCACTGCTATGGGGAACAGTGGTTTGATAACCAACCGAGTTAGAGACTGGGAAATGAGCGGGAGGATAGCTACCGATTTTCTGGTTGCTTCTTATTTTCATGTGACCCGTCCTAATTGATCGTATTGCCACGCCTGACATGGAGTGTGGGCCCACTGCCGTGGGGTTTGAGGCTTGTGATCTACTAAGGATGGGACTGGGGGATGTGATGATTGATCTCATGATTTTGATGGCTGTGTATTGGTTTTGTTGCTGAGGGGCTACTGTCTTTTCACTTCAACTCCCTGGTCCGTGGCTTATGGTTTTTATGATCGTGCTAGCTTCATGTGACTCTGCTGGGATTTCTCATGGGGTAGATCTTATCCTCCGTCATGGCTTGTGATGAGTGGCTTGGATGTCACGGCTGTGAGGAGTGGGTTGCTTATTGGATTCCATGTTTTATCTGCAACAGAGACTGGGGGCTTGTGGGGTTGATTATTATCTTTGACTCGGCTTGAGGGTTGTTGTTTGGTCTGTATCTGCTTTTGTTTATTAGCTTAGTGGTGTTATTTTGTGTGTATCTCTGCCCATATATCCACCTCAAGTTCCCATCTATTATCTCTGATGGTAGGGGTTACTTGAGGACAAAGAGGATATATGGGCAGAGTTGGGGTTTTTTCTGTATTCTTATTGTTCTTGCTTGTCCTCCCTATTTTTAGGGGTTGCAGTTGTAGTTTATATTGGTTATATATTTTTTTTTATTTGTTGTTGGGCGTGCCTGGGGTATGCCCCTTGTAAACGTGTAAATTTCATTGTCTTTATTTTATGACTTACTTACCCAAAAAAAAATCATCAACAGATGAAGGAGGGATATACCTGAGTTTAACACTCGACCTTGACGATGCAGCTACATTAGCCCATGTCCGTTGTTGTGCAGGTCTCCCTTCCTCCATAAATCTGCTGCTCCCCGCTCCACCATGCCCTCCTCTCACTCCTCGATAACTACCTCCTCCCCTCCCACGCCCTCCTTGGGGATTAGGGCATGGTCCACCAACGGGACTTCAGTATCTGTAATCTTCTCTACCTCCCTTGGATTCACCTTTTGTTTGCCCTCTCCTCGATTCCTGGCTACATCGAGACTGTTAGGGAGATCCCGAAACCTATTATGTTCCTCTTCCACTTCCTCAGACCATCTAGGGTTAGTACCTTGACCCACCGGAGTCAAGAAGGCATTACCCTCGTCGATCTTTGCTCCGGACGGAAGATTCGTTGAACTCGTGATCAGCTGAGTTGACTCAGTGACAAGACTCGCTCCTTGCTGAGAAGGGATAGGACGACCCCCCCCAGAATCTGGTATAACCCCTTTCGTTTCCACAGATCTACTCTGATTTACCATTTCCAAACCCGCTAACCCACGATCTCCATCACCCTGAGGTCGTGAAGACTCGTGTTTCGATGTAACTTCTGTAACTTCTTGGAATTTTTCTGATGTAACCATAGATCCCAACTTCAGATCCGTTTGCCTCATGGTTCTCCCTTCACGCGAGGCCTCAAGAGTTTGATCAGGTTCAAGATCGCGATCCTTAGGACTCTCCTCCAATGGATCCATGTTTTCCGAAGACAACACTTCAAACGAGTTTTGCACAAAACCTAAAGCCTCAATAGGTTTGACCAACCCTAAAACTTCCATTCCAGTATTGCGTACACGTGCACTAAGGGAGCACTCAGATTTGGTTAGAGCATTAACTCCGATCATCACTCAATGAGATATTGAAAAAAAAAAAAACCCTAGAAACAAGGAGTTTCTAGAGAGATGTGGGAGCTTCTCTCTCTAACCCATTTGGTTTTATATGAAAGTTCAAAGGTCAACTACAATGTAAGGCCTGTGTGGCCGGATCCAGAGCAGCCCGTGTATTAGCGGCAACAAAGTCAGATCAAGAAGCTTGTGAAGCTAGATCAGGAGCACCCCTCGAACTAGGGGCAAGAATTTCAAATGTGCTCGAAGAGTCCAAGATGAAGATCGGCAAGAATGCCAAACCCCAGAAGGGAGGAAAGAAGAAGACATTGTTGAAGGACAACCGAGTTCCTATCCACAAACACTAGGGGCAAATTCACCCTCCATTGGATGGGCTCTTGCATCGTCAACGAACAACAGCCATTCTCCTGGATTCAGATGACTTCGGGATCTCAAAACCATTTAACATGGACAAAGCAATACTTTTACCCATGAGAGGCTCGTTGGGCCGAAAACCCGGAAGGGCGGCCCAGGCAAAAGTTAGAGCAAGGAAAGAAGAAAAAGAACAAAAAAGAGAAAAGAACAAAAGAACAAAAAAGAAAAATGCAAAGAAAAGAACCAAAAAAGAAAATCAAAAAAGAAATGAAAAGAAAAGAAAAGAACACAAAAATTGAAAAGAAGAAAAACATAGCTCGCAAGGTTGAAAACCTGCAAAGGGCGGCCCTGGCAAAAGTTAGAGCGCAAAAAAAGTGAAGGTTAAATACCCGAGTGTACCTTACCCCGAACTACGTAAGGCTTGATTCCCATCTTTGGGATACGTAGGCAACTTCATTTTGAAGTCCAGCCGTAAAACACTTCAAATCCGACTGTGTCCATGTGATGGTTCTGGTCATCTTTGTCTTCTCTGTATCCGAGAATTCGGTTGTGATCATCACCCTGAGGGTTGATTGCAATGCGCTGCAGTGCCATTCAGACAAGGGGAAACTTTCCGTTGTCATACCACGCGCTGTGGCGTTATTCAAACAAGGGGCAACTTTTCGTTGCCATTCAATGCGCCGCGGTGCCGTTCAAACAAGGGACAACTTTCCGTTGCCATGCAGCTCTCTTCAAGTAAGGGGCAATTTTCCTTCGAATCTGAGGTTGTGCATTTCGAGAGTGGGTTCTATGCTCGTTGAGCAGTGGCCGTTTGCAAAAACAGCTTTTGAGAATTTTTACTGAGGTTGACTAATTCTCTCGAAAATTATTCCATTTTTCTAAAACTGAACCATTTCTTGGACCTAAAACAGGAAAATTTTCAGTGCTCACAGTCTGACTTGCATGATTTTAAATCAGAAAATCGAACAAGCATGTTAATCTAACTCTCATATTGGTCAAAGTTGTTTTAGTAGAAAGCCAAAAACAAAAAATGGTCAAAATGATGAACTAGGGGCACAGTTGAGTCAGGCTTCCTGTCTTTCCCCCATTTTCAACATACTTGCCAAGAAGGGCACTCTACCTGCCAAAAGAGGGCACAACTGAAGTTAACAACAAAAGGCTGAAAGCTCTCTCATCCTCTAAGCAACGAGGTATCAAGCCAAGTGCGAAGCACGAACCGGAATGGGACAAGATATTCCACTCCCTTATCTGGACAGATCTGATCACGTCCAAACTCTCCAGCAGAACATCGTCAACCGATGTCAGCTGCAGATTTGCTACACACCCAATTGTAGTTCAGCCCCTCTGTGGAAGAAATTCACTGTTATGAACAAGAAGAATAATCTAGCAGAATAACTTTTTGTTTATCCATCAACCACCCAGGGGAGGGACAAAAAATGAGAGATTGAAGAATAGAGAGATGTGAGCTGAGAGAAAAAGTGAGAAAATGGCTTTTTCAGAAAAACAGAGCCTGAGGGCCGAGTGATGTGAGAATCACAAATTAGAAAGGGTGGGAAATAATGCCCGGAGAAACTGGCTCCTCGTGCACTGAGAGGTCTCTCGTCTTTGTAATACGTCTGTGTGTCGTGTCTTTTATTTTGTTCGTCTCGATTCTTGCTTTGAGTCGTTCCGAGCGTGTCTCGATGTGGTCAGGGTGTTTACTTTTGTTTTCCTTTGTTGAGTCGTGATACCCAGTTAAGAATTCATTTTCAATTTCAATTCCAAAATGATTTGTTTTGTGCTCAACGTGTTGTGCCATTCTCTACATTTGTGCAAAATAGGATTCGTTCTTTCATAAAACCGCAAGGTTCAACCTAGGTCATGTCAAAATAGTAAAACTAGGACCTATTTGAAGCTATATGGGTTCCAGACTACAAAGCAAAAGAAAAGAAGGAAAATGTCGGGTATCTGAGTTTGTTTCAACTTCGGTAAGTTCCGAGACTACATTTCGTGTGTACCTCTTCAAGTCTTGCCAATGCTCCGAAGTATGAGTGTGCCTCTACCTTAAGCTCGAAATCAAGTCTGCTTCAAGCCAAAATGGCAATCAGAAGTGCTCTCTTCGAGTACCGTTTCATGCCAGGGACATCTCGGCTGTGTTTGCAATGAGTTCCTAGGAGACCACCTGCGACGGTGGAAAGTAGAGTTCGAATGGCTGGTGCCTAGAACGTAAAGGTTCGGGATTTTCGGGAATAAAGTCTTGTTTAAATACCCAGTGGCGTGCCCTCGGCTTAAAATCTGTATGGAAGCCCCATAGGTTGAGATAGCGTGTATGCACCTCAATTCTAGATACTAAACCAACCTAGTCTGTCACCCCGTTGGAGAATAAGGAAAGTTGTGAATATGACCAGAAAGAAAGGTGACATCCAAAGTGTTCTACGTGAAGAATCCTTGTCAGTATTTCAGAGCCTTTGTACTGTGAGTTGAAGGTAAGTGTTTGAAGAGCACGAGGGGAGATCCCCGTCAGAGTAGAGCGGTTCATAGCCACTCACCCCATGAGGTGCTTTCTAAAGCGTCGCTACGCTTGTTTACTGCGTTCCTTAAACATCATGCATTGTATCGCATTGTACCTATCAAGTTTCTTTCTCATTCATGCACGATATTGTATGTACGGTTCATTCAAAGAAGTTCCATTTGAGATCCTTTATTTAGTGTATCAATCACACTTCATTCCCTTAGTGTATTAATCACACTTCATTTCTTTAGTGTATCAATCACACCTCATTCACCCTTTGTGTATCTATCACACTTTCTTCGTTCGCTTAGTGTATCAATCACACTTCATTCATTTAGTGTATCAATCACACTCTCTTCACTTAGTGTATCAATCACACTTCTTTCATTTTGTGTATCTATCACATACATTCTCGTTTTGTATATCAATCGCATTTCACTTCCTTCACTTAGTGTATCAATCACACTTCATTCACTTTTGTATATCTATCACACACATTCTCATTTTGTGTATCTACCATGCACATATTCACTTTAGTGTATCTATCACATACATTCTCGTTTAGTGTATCAATCACAATTCATTCATTTAGTGTATTAATCACACTTCATTCATTCAGTATATCAATCATACTCTGTTCACTAAGTGCATCTATCACACTTCGTGTTCATATTTAGTGTATCCATCACACTTGTTCACTAAGTGCATCTATCACACTTTGTGTTCATTTTCAGTATATCTATCATACTCTGTTCACTAAGTGCATCTATCACACTTCGTGTTCACATTTAGTGTATCAATCACACTTCGTATATCAATCATATTCTGTTTACATAGTGCATCTATCACACTTTGTGTTCATTTAGTGTATCCATCACACTCGTTCACTAAGTGCATCTATCACACTTCGTGTTCACATTTAGTATATCAATCATACTCTGTTCACATAGTGCATCTATCACACTTCGTGTTCATATTTAGTATATCAATCATACTCTGTTCATATAGTACATCTATCACACTTTGTGTTCATTTTCAGTATATCTATCATACTCTGTTCACTTAGTGCATCTATCACACTTTGTGTTCACTTTTAGTGTATCAATCACACTCTGTTCACTTAGTGCATCTATCACACTTTGTGTTCGCTTTTAGTGTATCAATCACGCTTTGTTCACATAGTGCACCAATCACACTTGTTCACCTTCAGTGTATCAATCACACTCTATTCACTTAGTGCATCTATCACACTTTACGTTCACTTTTTGTATATCCATCATACTTTGCTTCACATAGTGCATCTATCACACTTTGTATTCACTTTTAGTGTCTATCACACTTTGCTTCATATAGTGTATCCATCACACTTGCTTCACATTATGCTCATTTTGTGTATCTATCACGCGTTCACTTTGTGTATCCATCACACTCGTTTCGCTTAGTGTATCAATCACACTTCATTTCTTTAGTGTATCAATCACACCTCATTCACCCTTTGTGTATCTATCACACTTTCTTTGTTCGCTTAGTGTATCAATCACACTTCATTTATTTAGTGTATCAATCGCACTCTCTTCACTTAGTGTATCAATCACACTTCTTTCATTTTGTGTATCTATCACATACATTCTCGTTTTGTGTATCAATCGCATTTCACTTCCTTCACTTAGTGTATCAATCACACTTCATTCACTTTTGTGTATCTATCACACACATTCTCATTTTGTGTATCTACCATGCACATATTCACTTTAGTGTATCTATCACATACATTGTCGTTTAGTGTATCAATCACACTTCATTCATTCAGTATATCAATCATACTCTGTTCACTAAGTGCATCTATCACACTTCGTGTTCATATTTAGTGTATCCATCACACTTGTTCACTAAGTGCATCTATCACACTTTGTGTTCATTTTCAGTATATCTATCATACTCTGTTCACTAAGTGCATCTATCACACTTCGTGTTCACATTTAGTGTATCAATCACACTTCGTATATCAATCATACTCCGTTTACATAGTGCATCTATCACACTTTCTGTTCATTTAGTGTATCCATCACACTCGTTCACTAAGTGCATCTATCACACTTCGTGTTCACATTTAGTATATCAATCATACTCTGTTCACATAGTGCATCTATCACACTTCGTGCTCATATTTAGTATATCAATCATACTCTGTTCACATAGTGCATCTATCACACTTTGTGTTGTTCACTTTTAGTGTATCAATCACACTCTGTTCACTTAGTGCATCTATCACACTTTGTGTTCGCTTTTAGTGTATCAATCACGCTTTGTTCACATAGTGCACCAATCACACTTTGTGTTCACCTTCAGTGTATCAATCACACTCTATTCACTTAGTGCATCTATCACACTTTACGTTCACTTTTTGTATATCCATCATACTTTGCTTCGCATAGTGCATCTATCACACTTTGTATTCACTTTTAGTGTCTATCACACTTTGCTTCATATAGTGTATCCATCACACTTGCTTCACATTATGCTCATTTTGTGTATCTATCACGCGTTCACTTTGTGTATCCATCACACACGTTCACTTAGTGTATCCATCACACTCGTTTCGCTTTGTGTATCTATCACACTTCACTTCACTTAGTGTATCAATCACACTTTATTCATATAGTGTATCCATCACACTCTCTTCAGTTTTGTGTATCTATCACACATGCTCGCTAAGATTGCATCATAACTGCATGAAATGTTTACAGCTTTATTTACATGATCCTTACTGCATGAAATGTAGTTAGATTTGTATATGCTTTCTGTATTTGCATGATCATTGAGATACCTTTGGCTTCTTGCATTGTCGGTTGCCTTTTGCCCCTGCCTGCGGGCATATCTCTGTTTATCGCGCCTGTTTGTCTAAGTCTTCGGCCTTGTCAAAAATGGGTCGTCTCTAGGCTTTGACATTCACTCCCGTCACTTATGACTTCCGAGTTCTGTCAAAGAGAGGCAACTGTAGACACCCCATTTTTGACCGACCTTAAGACTCAGACGTCACCAGTTGAGCGCTCGGTGATATTGCATATTGTGCTCGTTCAGAAGTTTCAGAGTCCCGGCTGCAAACCTTGCCTCTAGACTTCCGGACTCTTTCGTACTTTGCCTCGGTTTGCGAACCAGGCTCTGTTTTCTCTTCCCGAAGGGAGAGAGAGGTCTCGTAGATCATCTCTCAGTGGCCGTAGGCTACGTTCCATGGTCGTAGGCCATTTTTCCCATTTTGGAGCCCGGTTTCCGATTTTTCGGAGCCGACAGCTGTGTGCCTCGGTTCGGGACCACCTAACCACCTCCGTTTGCTCCGGTTTTTGGCACACACCTTATTTCCTCCCTTTTGAGGAACACTGTGGCCCGAGAGACCAGGTCGAATGCCACCTCCGGTGCTTAACAGCCCATTTTCGGGGCCCCGGGCCGCGCGTTTCGGTCCCCCGAACCTCCGTTTTGCATCCGTTTTGGTTCATTTTTGGTGGAGACCTTATTTTCATGGTTAGGAAGCTTGTAGAAGGGTGGGAGGCCAGCAATTGTTCTGAAAAGCCAGCTTTATTTCTTCATCGCTCTCCGACGCCCGTTTTCCTCACTTGAAAGCCAATGTTGACCACCCCGCGGGGCCACTTTCTTGAACCCTAAACCCCATATTTGTGTTGTACACACCTGGGAGGCCACCAATATTTGGTGGCCGACCAGTAATTGTGCCTGACCCTTTTGAACCCTTCTAAAAAATGGTCTTTTCTCTCTCCTGGTTCACTTTTTCTGGGTTTTGACTACATAGTTGTGTTGTGCACACATGGGAGGCCACCTTTTTGAGGTAGCCGACCAGCAATTGTCATTGGTCCTTTTGACCCTTGGTCAGCCAGCCACCTGAACCCTCAAAACCTGGCCGGCCATGACCCCCTCACCTGGTTCCTTGCAGATATGCCCTCTTTTTCCCTCCAGATCCTGTATCCGAGGGGGGGTCTTTTTGGGGGAAATTTGAATTTCATTTCCCTCAATTTCCTCCATTCCTTTGCCTATATAACCAGCACCCCCAGCTGCATTTTAGAGGGTTACAAAAAATTGTTTAGGGCTCTTGCATTCAATCTCCCTCTCTCTCTACTCCAAGCCTCAAAACCACCTTGCTCCTACACCAACCCATAGCATAACACCACCACCATCCATTCCAACCATTTGAGGCTGATTTTCAGAGGTTGAGAGCTCACAAGCCTGGTCCAAAGGCTGCTGAAGTTTGGTTCTACAAGGGTGAGTCCCATTTTCCCTCTTTTGTGCCTTATCAAAACCACCGGTTTACCGGCGTTGTTTTGGTGCTAGATTCTCCAACACAGGTGCCGATGGTGGATGGTCTTTTTTGATGAGGATGTTGTTGTTTACACGCAGATGTTGGCGCGTGGTTTGGGCATTGGGAGTTGACGCTTCTGGGGCAGGGTGACCAGCTGCAAAGTTGTTGCTTGTTGCTATCACCCATGTTTTGTTCTGATCAAGGACCACACGTGGGTCTCTTTTTCGGCAGCACATAGGGAAGTGGGGACCGTGGTCATCTTTATATATATATATATATATATATATTTAATATATATTTATATATTAGCTGGGCTTTTTGATTAAGTGGGTTTGAATGGTTAAATCGGTGAGAAGCACTTGGACTGGCCTCCATTTCAGTGGGCATTTTGTTGATTTGTTTGCTTGGGCTAGGTATTGTTTGGTAGTGGCGGTGGGCCCCTTGTTTGACCCGCAGGATTATTTTTTTGTAGTATTTGTTTATAATTAGTTTTTTTTTATTTGCTTTAGTCCCCCCACATTTGGGGGGCGTGAGGTTTTATTGTATTACCTGGGGTGTATGCCCCTTGTAAATGTGTAAGTTTTTTGTCTTTAATTTATGACTTACCCACCCAAAAAAAAAATCTTGCTTTGTATCTAAGCCATGCTTGCTAGCATTTTTGGGCTCCGACCCAAACTGTAAATAGTCATATTTTGACCCCCTTTTCATGTTTGATCAAGGACCTCCAGCTGTTTGAGGTCTCCTACTACCACTTGCCTCTTTATCTCTCTTTTAGGCCAATTTTTGCATAGTATTTTAGGCCTATTTTTGAGTTGTTTTGGACTTTTCCATAAACTGTAAAATAGCTTTTTTTGAGCCCCTCTTCAACATTGTTGAGGGGCTCTCCTCTGTTTGAGGCCTCCTGCTATCACTTGCTTCTTTATCTCTCTTTTAGGCCAATTTTTACATAGTATTTTAGGCCTATTTGTGAGCTGTTTTGGACCTTGACATAAACTGTAAAATATCTTGTTTTGAGCCCCTCTTCAACATTGTTGAAGGGCTCTCATCTGTTTGAGAACAGCAGCTGCCACTTGTCTGTTTACCCCTCTTTTAGGCCTTTTCTTGCATGATAGTTTGGCCTTATTTGTGATTATTTTCGTGGCTTGATGTAAATTGCAAAGTGCCCTGTTTTGAGCCCCTCTTCAACTTTGTTGAAGGGCTCTTTGCCATTTGGGGCCAGCTGCTATCCCTTTGTGTTTAATCTCTCTTTTAGGGCCGTTTTTGCACGATAGGTTAGCCCTATTTGCGTTTATTTTTTAGGCTTGTTATAAAACGGAAATATGCATGTTTTGGGACTATCTTGTATCTGTCTTCATGCTTCATGATCAAATAATGCATGCTTTGTATAGCTGTAAGTCATTCCATGTGCCCAATTTCGAATTTCGGGTTTCATTCCATGCATCGGGTGCCATGTTTCCAAGTTTCGGGGCTGTTTTGTAGCATATTTCAGCGCTGAAATTCGCATGTTTGCATACCATATTCCATGCCTTGCCATGCTTTGGTAGAGTGGCATTTTATGCCTTAGGTTCGATCCTCGGTTTGCATGCATGCGTGCACGTATTTCGAGAGTCTCATTTTTCATCTAATGGCTACTAATGTGAGTGTGGCTGTCCACTCATGTTGGTGTAAGTCCATTATGCATTGTGTATGCCATTTCGATTCATAGCATTGCGTATGTTAGGTTGTATGTTAGCGCATTGTGTATGCCATGTTACCTCGTGCATCGTGTATGCCATTTCATAGCATTGTGTATGCTAGGTTGCATGTTAGAATTGCATTCATACATGTCATGCATATTGCATTGTGTTTGGGATAGGAGTTAGCCCGAGCCCGAGAAACGAGGGACGTTTCGTACTTGGAGTGGCGAAACGTGTCTCAATTCCCAGTCACCGACACTCCGGATTATCCATGATGGAGTTTAGGACTCGTCGTGTTTATATGTGCATTCATTTCATATTGAGCCGTGCAATTCGACTCCTCGGCCATCATGCATCGAGATGCGTGATTGGTGGCACGAGGATCGAGGACTACACTCCCCGAAGAGTAGTCATGCATACATATGTGAAAATACTTTGACATGCCCCTTTGTTGCTCTCTGTTGCAGCCAATCAGAAATCGGCAGCCTTCCGGAGCTTGACACGCATTCCAAGAACAATTGCAAACAGAGGAAAACTGGGGCATCACAAGGGATTTTCCGTGCCAAGCAACCCGAACATGCTCATTCATCATCCAGAGCAGAGTCGAGGCAGTCCCTAGCTTGCATGCTAGTTTACTACTTTCCTAGTTTAATTTGTTAATTAATTAGGATTTTGTACATATTTGGACTGTATTATTTATTCATTTGGGACTATATTATTTATTCGGACCCTCTGTGTGAGGGCAATGTTGTAATAAGTGTGCGTGTGTGTGATGTATGTCTTCCAACCCCACGTCTTTCTCCCTTTTATTTACCCGCTTATAATGGTTTAGGGCATATTTCAATTAGCATACAGTATGACAGCATGTTTGCATTCATTCATCTGTTTTGCATGCACCAGACTCGGCGCATCATACTAACTGCATTGTATTTTCAATTCCAATTTGAATATATGTTAGCTGTAGCATTTTCTTTGAGCTGCCCGTGAGTCATTTTTTGGCGGAAATTGGGCTCTATTTTTTTCTTTGGGCAGTGGAAATTTTTTGGAATGCAACGTGAGTCAGTTCACGCCCATGCTGAATTGCGTGTATACACGAGCTTAGTTTTTTTTTGGGCCTTTAATCTTTGAATTAGCCACATTGCAGCGGACCTTTTGTAGTCGGTTATTTCATGTTGATTGATCGTGTGATCCTCATGTGACTCGATATGAGGGTGGTTTTGAGCCATCTCCACCAAGAGTGATTGGGGAGTCACTGTTTTGGGGAATAGTGGTTCGATAACTAGCCGAGTTAGAGACTGGGAGATGAGCGGGAGGATAGCTACCGGTTTTCTGGTCGCTTCTTGTCTTCATGTGACCCATCCTAATTGATTGTATTGCCACGCCTGACATGGAGTGAAGGGGACACTACCATGGGGTTTGAGGCTTGTGATCTACTACGGAAGGGACTGGGGGATGTGATGATTGCTCTCATGTTATGTTGGCTATGTATTGGTTTGTTGCAGTGGGCCTATTGTTTTCAGTCCTTCAATTCTGCTGTCTACTATATTTGGCTTCTTCGTTATTTGGTTGATGACCTGTACATGTTCATGTGATTCGGCTTAGAGCAATTCTCTGACCTCTTCTGGTGTGGAGTGAGGGGGACACTGCCATGGGGAATTGAGGTGTGGAACTTGCCATTGCTGGAACTGGGAGATGTGTGGTGAGTTAATTGGATTTTGATTGGCTCCTTTGTGTGGACAACATTTTGCTTGGGCTATGCTTCTTTGTTGTTGATAAATCCAAGTGGTTGAGAGGTTTTTGTTTGGAAATTGGTGGGCCTGTATGCATTCTGCTGTCTACTTACTTGGCTTTTCTGTTATTTGGCTGATGATCCGTACATATTCATGTGATTCGGCTTAGTGCAGTTCTCTGACCTCTTCTGGTGTGGAGTGAAGGGGACACTGCCATGGGGAATTGAGGTGTGGAACTTGTCATTGCTGGACCTGGGAGATGTGTGGTGAGTTATTTGAATTTTTGATTGGCTCTTTTGTGTGGACAACACTTTTGCATGGGCTATGCTTCTCTTTTGGTCTTGTTGGGTGTTTAGTTAGTTACATTGTATTGTTTGTTTTGGCTTGTTTTGTTCTCGAGTCTGTGGTCTGTTTTGTTTATTTGCCCATATATCCTTCCCAAGCTCCCATCTATTATCTTTGATGGTAGGGGTTACTTGGGGACAAAAAGGATATATGGGCAAGGTGGGGTTCTGTTCTTCTTTCTTTTCTGTTGTTCTCTCGCTTTTGCGAGTGTGGTTATATGTAGTCGTATGTCCTGTGGTCGTTTGAGGTGTTTTTTTTGTTATTCATTATTGGTTGTAGGGCGTACCTGGGGTATGCCCCTTGTAAACTTGTACATTCTACTGTCTTTATTTTATGACTTACTTACCCAAAAAAGTACTGCCGTTTCATTCAAATTTTCTGGCACGACTGGCGCAAGGCAGAAGCAAACACAAGAGTGTGAAAATCACTGCTGTTTCATTCAAATCTTTTGGTGTTACTGCCTCCTTGGCAGAAACAGACTCAAAAGAAAACAAAAAGACAAACACAAAACAAGCAAGTGATGCCCAAGGTAACACCCCAGAAATCACCCGACTCTAACAAAACAGGACTGACTCGATACAACAAGACAGACCCAACTAACTCAGTACAAAAGACTGACTATATACAAAACAACAGACTGACCCAATACCCAAGTTAGAAAGTACAAAAACTAGCATTCACAAATGCTCGAAACAGTGCGTGCCATACGCCACATCAGGAGTAAACTGAGCGCCGCCCGCAGGTGGTTCATCCCTTGATCACATCACATTATCCCCCACAAGTTCACTGATCAAGTGCCGATAGACTTTGCAGGACCTGGTGCTGGGATGACCCCGTTGTCAAACAGATCCTGTACATCATGGCGTAGACGAAAGCAACTGTCGGTGTCATGATCAGTTTGTTGATGGTAGGCATAGTATTTAGTCTGATCATGCTTTGCAGGGATAGGATCGGGTAAGGGCCGTTGTTCCAATGGTTTCAGATGTCCTTTCCGGATTAAGACCTCTAGAGCCTTTGACAAAGGCATATGAAGTGGGGTGAAAACCCTCTTGACTCGAGGTAGATATTTGGTTTCTTGTGAGCTACTCCTGGACGTACCGGTGAATGGGGTAGCAGTTTTTTATGCGGAGGTGGTAACCATGCCCACTTCAGAAGATCTTGCAGCTGCATCACCACTGGTGGTCGCATTTGAACTGCGGGAAAATGCCCTCCTGGGCTGCTCTTTCTCTTAGTCAAGAAGGCCCTGCTTCATAGCGTCCTCGATCTGTACCCCCATCTCATGCAGATCAGAAAATGTAGGGAAGGGGAGTACAATCATCTTTTGCATCAGTTTTGGATGGAGATTGCGCACAATCATCCTGATCTGGTTCTTGTCAGTAGGCCTCAGGGTCATCATTGAAGCCTTGGCCCTCCAGCGGGCTATGAAATCGAAAAAACTCTCCTTAGGCTCTTGCCTTGTTGTCTCAAGATCATGGGTTGTGACCTCGATTTGCGTGTTATAGGAGTACTGCGCAACGAAGGCCTCGGCTATCTCATCCTAGTTCCGTTTGACATCGTCTTATAATTTTGCATACCAGATAGCGGCCACACCCGACAGGGTCCGGCCGAATAATGAAAGTTTCTGCAGCCTGGTGAGGCCCATCGACCTTAGTATGTCCGAAAACAACCGGAAGTGCACTATGGGATCGTCAGATCCATCAAATCGATCGATGTGTGGCATCTTAAATCTGTCCGACAGCGTCACAGCTGCGTCGGTATACCCATCCTCAATGTCTAAAATGGATTTTACTGCCTGAGATTTCTTGAACATCTTTTCTAGCTTGCTCACCTTCAGCGCTGTAGGGTCTAACTCGAACTTAAAGGGTGAATCCGGCAGGTTGATCGGTGCTTTAGACAGCTGGGGTAAGATTGGGGGCGGAGCCAGTCCTATCGGAATGTTCGTATCTCCCTGGACATTTGGTGCCTCCTCGGGTGCTGGAACTCCTGGTGGGGGAGGAGCAGATGCTCCTGTTTGCTGCTGCAGCCGGGCAATTAAGTCTGCCTGTTGAGCCATGATCTCAGCCTGTTGTTTGGCAAATTCTGCTTGACGAGCAGCATCCTGCTGCATGGTTTTCATGCTCTCTTAGAGTTGACGCATCATTTCCTCCATTCCTGCCATGTTCTGTTGTTCTGGCTGACTGACTAGTATATCTATCTCTGTGATAAAAACTGAGGCCTCAGCCTGACTGTTCACTGGTGGGGTGGATAAGGGCCACTGATCCGGTAACTGTTGAACTGGTGATCTGTGCCTGACTGGCCCTTTTACCCTGCCTCTGACAAAGGAACACTAATTGCCTTTGAACTGAATCTCTGACCCGACAAAGTCTATCAACACAAGTTCGATGAACCTCGGGGGATATTGGAGCCCTCTGAAGCTATGGTTCCTAGACTACCTAGCAAAAGAGAAAACATGCAGCATCTCAGCCCGATTTCACGGTAACGCATATGAGCAGAGCTGAATGACAGTTCCTCCTATAGAATTCTGCCCAAAATTCTACCCGTAAACTGATACCCTCAGCTGAACTGAATCCCAAAGTACTGAATTGGTGCCCGCAGGCCTGATGCTCAAACTACTAAACTGGTGCCGCAGGCCTGATGCCCAAACTTGTAGACTGATACATGCATTCCTGTAGGGACACACCCTAAAAGCACAAGCAAGTGAGAGCCAAAACACCCCTATGTTGGGGTAGGGTTTCCCTATCCTATTTTGTCAGGAGCTAGGGTTTCACTACGCACGCAGCGGTTTCAAACAACCTATATCGGGTAAGCAACCTGTCCTAGTTTGGAATGGTCGCTATGGATTCCGAATATGCACTAGGTCGAATGGTCAAAAAGGGTGCCCCGGTAACACCGGGGTTTGTGTTGTTCCCATACTGGCAGAGCCCATAACCAGTCAGCCTTATGGTCATGCCTTGATAAGACAAGCCTCTGGCAAACCGTTCAGGAATAGCAGATGGCAAACACGGTGTCCTAGGTGCACCAATGCAAATGCAATGCAAAGAAACACACAACTGTAGTCAAAACAAGATATCATGAGTTCGAGTCAAGTTCTCTAAATCCCAAGCAGAGTCGCCAGAAAACTGTAGACGTCCCCAAACGCCCTGGGAGGATGAGGTCCCGTTCCGTTCGTATTGTGCTCACTACAGCTCGGACTCTCAAATTGTCACGGTTCTAAATTTGAACCAAAGAGTCCAAATCCGGCAAATCGTTTTGAGAAAATAGATTTTGAAAGAAGTGCCAAACATGGACTGCTTTGCCAGATACAAAGTCGTGTAAATGTTTTATTTTGGGAAAATTTAGGAAACCCTGACTCGTTTGCCTAAGGCCACGTGTCCGTCATCACCAAAGTTGCCTCGGCTCGGGAACTTGGGTACGATTGGGGAAGGTCACTTCGTGAGCACCCTCGCTTGCCCGATCAAAGATCGGCCTCTACTAACCATGATATCTATTTTTGAAAACATTATGCGTTCTTATTCCGGTTATTAGCCTAGATTTACTATGTGATGCGCACAGCATACAAGTATAGACTGGATCGCCTGAATTGGAACAAAACATTTTATGTTTGAAAATGGTTTGATGGTGCTACCCGCAAGTAGGCTAAGACGTAGATTTTCCACCCTCGGGTGGGCTTAGAAAACATGATTTTGCCACTATCTAGTGGGCTTAAAACACACATTTGATGAATTGTTCGAATCCAAATAACCCAATCTTCACCCACAGGCATTTAGGCAGATATATCACATAAGCAATTAGCCTCATGGTAAGCATGCTATCATGGCAGTCACTCACATGCATGCAAGGATGCTAAAGCATAAAATTTACCGAGTACTCCAAGCCAAAACAGAAGCTAATTAGAAATCCATGCATGATCCTAATTATACAGAAATGCCTAATGCAACACATGCAAAAGTGCAACTATAGCAGGCTCGGCTATTCTATACATGGCACATGAAATGCTATAGCTAACATATATTCAATTTGGAATTGAAAATACAGTGTAGTTAGTATGATGCGCCGAGCCCGGTGCATACAAAACAGATGAATGAATGCAAACATGCTGTCATACTGTATGCTAATTGAAACATGCCCTAATCTAACCATCATAAACGGGTAAATAAAAGGGAGAAAGACGTGGGGTTGGAAGACATACATCACACACACGCACACTTATTACAACATTGCCCTCGCACAGAGGGTCCGAATAAATAATACAGTCCCAAATGAATAAATAATACAGTCCAAATATGTACAAAATCCTAATTAATTAACAAATTAAACAAGGAAAGTAGTAAACTAGCATGCAAGTTAGGGACTGCCTCGACTCTGCTCTGGATGATGAATGATGCATGTTCGGGTTGCTTGGCACGAAAAATCCCTTGTGATGCCCCGGTTTGCCTCTGTTTGCAATTGTTCTTGGAATGTGTGTCAAGCTCCGGAAGGCTGCTGATTTCTGATTGGCTGCAACAGAGAGCAACAAAGGGGCATGGCAAAGTATTTTCAGATATATACCATGACTACTCTTCGAGGAGTGTAGTCCTCGATCCTCGTGCCACCAATCACGCATCTCGATGCATGATGGCCGAGGAGTCTAATTGTACGACTTAATATGAAATGAATGCACATATAAACACGACGAGACCTAAACTCCATCATGGATAATCCGGAGTGTCGGTGACTGGGAATTGAGACACGTTTCGCCACTCGAAGTACGAAACGTCCCTCGTTTCCCGGGCTTGGGCTAACTCCTATCCCAAACACAATGCAATATGCATGACATGCATGACATGCATGAATGCAATTCTAACATACAACCTAGCATACACAATGCTATGAAATGGCATACACGATGCACGAGGTAACATGGCATACACAATGCGCTAACATACAACCTAGCATACGCAATGCTATGAATCGAAATGGCATACACAATGCATAATGGACTTACACCAACATGAGTGGACAGCTATACTCACATTAGTAGCCAGTAGATGAAAAATGAGACTCTCGAAATACGTGCACGCATGCACGCAAATCGAGGACCGAACCTAAGGCATAAAATGCCACTCTACCAAAGCATGGCAAGGCATGGAATATGGTATGAAAACATGCGAATTTCAGCGCTGAAATATGCTACAAAACAGCCCCGAAACATGGAAACATGGCACCCGATGCATGGAATGAAACTCGAAATTCGAAACTGGGCACATGGAATGACTTACAGCTATACAAAGCATGCATTATTTGATCATGAAGCATGAAGACAGATGCAATACATTCCCAAAACATGCATATTTCCAATTTATAACAAGCCTAAAAAATAAACGCAAATAGGGCTAACCTATCGTGCAAAAACGGCCCTAAAAGAGAGATTAAACATAAAGGGACAGCAGCTGGCCCCAAATGGCAAAGAACCCTTCAAAAAGGCTGAAGAGGGGCTCAAAACAGGGCACTTTACAGTTTACATCAAGCCACGAAAATAATCACAAATAAGGCCAAACTATCATGCAAAAAAAGGCCTAAAAGAGGGGTAAAGAGACAAGTGGCAGCTGCTGTTCTCAAATAGAGGAGAGCCCTTCACCAATGTTGAAGAGGGGCTCAAAAAAAGATATTTTACAGTTTATGGAAAGGTCCAAAACAGCTCACAAATAGGCCTAAAATACTATGCAAAAATTGGCCCAAAAGAGAGATAAAGAAGCAAGTGATAGCAGGAGGCCTCAAATAGAGGAGAGCCCTTCAACAATGTTGAAGAGGGGCTCAAAACAAACTATTTTACATTTTATGGAAAAGTCCAAAAAAACTCACAAATAGGCCTAAAATACTATGCAAAAATTGGCCTAAAAGAGAGATAAAGAGGCAAGTGGTAGTAGGAGACCTCAAACAGCCGGAGGTCCTCGATCAAACATGAAAAGGGGGTCAAAATATGACTATTTACAGTTTGGGTCGGAGCCCAAAAATGCTAGCAAGCATGGCTTAGATACAAAGCAAGATAAGGCACAAAAGAGGGAAAATGGGACTCACCCTTGTAGAACCAAACTTCAGCAGCCTTTGGACCAGGCTTGTGAGCTCTCAACCTCTGAAAATCAGCCTCAAATGGTTAGAATGGATGATGGTGGTGTTATGCTATGGGTTGGTGTAGGAGCAAGGTGGTTTTGAGGCTTGGAGTAGAGAGAGAGGGAGATTGAATGCAAGAGCCCTAAACAATTTTTTGTAACCCTCTAAAATGCAGCTGGGGGTGCTGGTTATATAGGCAAAGGAATGGAGGAAAGGGAGGGAAATTAAATTCAAATTTCCCCCCAAAAGACCCCCCTCGGATACAGGATCTGGGGGGAAAAAGAGGGCATATCTGTATGGAACCAGGTGAGAGGGTCATGGTCGGCCAGGTTTTGAGGGTTCAGGTGGCCGGCCGGCCACCTCCCATGGCCGGTCGACCAAGGGTCAAAAGGGCCAATGACAATTGCTGGTCGGCCACCTCAAAAAGGTGGCCTCCCATGTGTACACAACACAACTATGTAGTCAAAACCCAGAAAAAGGGAACCAAAAGAGAGAAAAGACCATTTTTTAGAGGGGGTCAAAAGGGTCAGGCACAATTACTGGTCGGCCACCAAATATTGGTGGCCTCCCAGGTGTGCACAACACAAATATGGGGTTTAGGGTTCAAGAAAGTGGCCCCGGGATGGTCAACATTGGCTTTCAAGTGAGGAAAACGGGCGTCGGAGAGAGATGAAGAAATAAAGCTGGCTTTTCAGAATAATTGCTGGCCTCCCACCCTCCTACAAGCTTCCTAACCATGAAAATAAGGTCTCCACCAAAAATGAACCAAAACGGATGCAAAACGGAGGTTCGGGGGACCAAAACGCGCGGCCCGGGGCCCCGAAAATGGGCTGTTAAGCACCGGAGGTGGCATTCGACCACGAAGTTGGTCTCTCGGGCCACAGTGTTCCTCAAAAGGGAGGAAATAAGGTGTGTGCCAAAACCCGGAGCAAACGGAGGTGGTTAGGTGGTCCCGAACCGAGGCACACGGCCGTCGGCTCCGAAAAATCGGAAACCAGGCTCCAAAATGGGAAAAATGGCCTACGACCACGAAACGTAGCCTACGGCCACTGAGAGATGATCTACGAGACCTCTCTCTTCCTTCGGGAAGAGAAAACAGAGAAAACAAAGCCTGGTTCGCAAACCGAGGCAAGGTACGAAAGAGTCCGAAAGTCCAGAGGCAAGGTTTGCAGCCGGGACTCTAAAACTTCTGAACAAGCACAATATGCAATATCACCGAGCGCTCAACTGGTGACGTCTGAGTCTTAAGGTCGGTCAAAAATGGGGTGTCTACAGTTGCCCCTCTTTGACAGAACTCGGAAGTCATAAGTGACGGGAGTGAATGTCAAAACCCAGAGACGACCCATTTTTGACAAGGCCGAAGACTTAGACAAACAGGCGAGATAAACAGAGATGTGCCCGCAGGCAGGGGCAAAATGCAATCGACAATGCAAGAAGCCAAAGGTATCTCAATGATCATGCAAATACAGCAAGCATATACAAATCTAACTACATTTCATGCAGTAAGGATCATGTAAATAAAGTTGTAACGAAGCAAATATTCACAATAAATGCGACAGTTTTAAGCGGGAAGGCAAATCAAACAACATTTCATGCAGTTATGATGCAATCTTAGCGAGCATGTGTGATAGATACACAAAAGTGAAGAGAGTGTGATGGATACACTAGATGAGTAAAGTGTGATTGATACACTAAGTGAAGCGAAGTGTGATAGATACACAAAGCGAAACGAGTGTGATGGATACACTAAGCAAACACGTGATAGATACACTAAGCGAACGTGTGTGATGGATACACAAAGTAAACGCGTGATAGATACACAAAATGAGCATAATGTGAAGCAAGTGTGATGGATACACTTTTTTTGGGTGAATAAGTGTGATGGATACACTATATGAAGCAAAGTGTGATAGACACTAAAAGTGAATACAAAGTGTGATAGATGCACTATGTGAAGCAAATTATGATGGATATACAAAAAGTCAACCTAAAGTGTGATAGATGCACTAAGTGAACAGAGTGTGATTGATACACTGAAGGTGAACACAAAGTGTGATTGGTGCACTATGTGAACAAAGCGTGATTGACACACTAAAAGCGAACACAAAGTGTGATAGATATACTAAGTGAATAGAGTGTGATTGATACACTAAAAGTGAACACAAAGTGTGATAGATGCACTAAGTGAACAGAGTATGATAGATATACTGAAAATGAACACAAAGTGTGATACATGCACTATGTGAACAGAGTATGATTGATATACTAAATATGAGCACGAAGTGTGATAGATGCACTATGTGAACAGAGTATGATTGATATACTAAATGTGAACACAAAGTGTGATAGATGCACTTAGTGAACGAGTGTGATGGATACACTAAATGAACACAAAGTGTGATAGATGAACTATGTGAACAGAGTATGATTGATATACGAAGTGTGATTGATACACTAAATGTGAACACGAAGTGTGATAGATGCACTTAGTGAACAGAGTATGATAGATGACATGGATAGGCCCACAAGGCTTACGGCCCAAAGCAAACAATCCCAAACCCATCGCTTGGGACCCATCGTATAACCCGGTTGGCAAAGCCCAGGACGGCTGGAGGCCATTTGGACATGGAGGGCCAATGGCATTCGGGCACATGGCAGGTGAAACACAGGCCACATCAGCAGACAAAGATCTGCAGAGTTATTGCCACAACACATCACCATTAATGCAGCCCATCACAGCATTTATTACGACAACACCTCCCCGTCAGAACAGAGCCCCCTCACCCTGAACAAGGTAAGCTACGGCACAGGCTTTCGGCGGAACGGGGCACGTCACAAGGGACAGTGAATTGATTACCAAAGGACATAAGCAAGAATCGAAGACAAGAGAAAGGCTAAGCTTTCCTATCTCTCTCTCTCTCTCTCTCTCTCTCTCTCTCTCTCTATTTTTCCTTCTTCCTCTACTGATTCACTCGCCGAAGGGTTCACTGGGGGACTACCCCGTTCCCCTTTGGACTTGCTTGCAGGTCATCTGGTGGAATCATCCGCCTGAATCGGAACTTGAAGAGCTGGGACCAGCCCGACCCATCCACCAGGACGAACTGCATTATCAGTTGGCGCCGTCTGTGGGAACCTTGTGGTTTATTCGTGCGCTAGTTGTGTTCACTATCGCCGGAGCCCTCCTTTCTCACCGTTACCTTTTCCTCTCACCCGTCCAGGTGTATGGTCACGACTAGGTCCATGGCTTCCCACCATAATACCGCTGATCATCAAACAGACCCTTCCCATCCAAACAACCCACCACAATACATCATCGAACTTACTAACAGTATTAACCGCATGGCCGAGCAAAACCAGGCCCTGATTAGTGCTTTACTCCAAAGAAACCTCCCCGCTCCACCTCCAAATATTCCACCCAACCAAGAAAGAACCCCGGGCCACACTGCTCCACAACCCTCTCCGCTCAACCCAGAAGGTTTACAACCCCCTCCTACTCCACACATGAGCCTACCACCTCCACATCCACCTCCACGCCCGTCAGTCGTGCCACTAGCCCCTGAGGGGGAAGCCAGCAGTGTCCAGCCTCCATTGACCGACCATGGCGACAACATTCCCCTCTGGGATGCTGAATTCCGGGCTATGAAGCTCCAACTACAAGGGGTCATGCAGAACATTCAGCACAAGCCCTCAGTCATCGCCAACTCGCCTTTTGTTGCCTCCATCCGCGACAAACCATTACCCGCCAAGTTCAAAATGCCCACCATTGACTCCTTCGATGGCACGACGGACCCAGTCGACCATCTAGAAACCTACCGCACCCTCATGATCCTCCATGCTTTCCCTGACAAGATCATGTGTCGAGTTTTTCCCGTGACACTAAAGGGATCAGCTCGGTTGTGGTTTAGCCAGTTACCGGCGGACTCCGTCTCCACCTTTCAACACCTCAGTGACTCTTTCCTGAGCCATTTTATCGGAGCCCAGCGTCAGAGACGCCCAGCCACCCAACTCCTTAACATTCGTCAGACCGAGGGGGAGTCGCTCCGCAGCTTCGTCACCCGCTTCAACACTGAAGCCCTTCAAGTAGCGGAGAATGACGACAAGGTCATCCTCACGGCTTTCATGGCCGGCCTGCGGTCGTCCGATTTTCTTTTCTCCCTCTCCAAAAACCCTCCAACCACCATGGCTGCCCTACTATCCAAAGCCTAGAAATACATGAATGCTGAAGATTCCCTGGCCGCTCGGCAAGAGCCCATCACTAAAAATCCGACCCCCAGAGACAAGAGGAAAGACTCAGAACCCAAGACCGCCCAGTATAATGGCCAAACACCCCACTATAACGACCGACCCCACCGAGCCGACCGGTCGGCTCCGACTCGACCACCCAGTCGGTTCGAGCGGTACACACCACTCAACTCCCCCATGGAGCACGTCCTCAATCAGATCCAGCGGGACTACCCCCTCAAGTGGCCCCTACCTTCACGAAACTCTTCCAATCGCAAAGATCAGTCCAAGTACTGCCGTTTCCACCAAGACCACGGCCATACCACCGACGAGTGTATCAACCTCAAAGATCAGATCGAGACCTTCATACGTCAGGGCCGCCTCAGCCGATTCACAGACACTCGCCCTCAACAGAGGCAAAGAACCGACCTTCCCAGGAACAATCGCTGACATACACCACCCCGCAATCAAGCCCCACCTAACCAAGGCCACGACTGCCCACCACCACAGCCTCGGCCTCCAGGCAATCCCCCCTCCACCAGTCGGAGAAATCAGAGTCATTTCAGGCGGCCTTGCTTGCCGCTCGGCTCAGAAGGCAGAGCTCAGAAAAATCAGGCAGGGCTTAGACAAAGCAGTGGCGACGGTGGACCGACCTCCCAAACAGTCAAAACAGTGGATCGAACCCATCACCTTCACAGACACCGACTGTGCAGGAGTCCGTTACCCACATGATGACCCCCTCGTCATTTCCGCCATCCTCTCCAACTACAAGGTCAGACGAGTCCTCATAGACAACGGCAGCTCTTCAGACATCATCTTCCTCAATTGCTTCCGCCAGCTCAAGATTGCGGAAAAAAGCTTGTCTCCTCTCCAAACCCCTCTGGTCGGTTTCACCGGCGACCGTGTGACCTCCATCGGCTCCATCGATCTACCTATCACCATTGGCAAACACCCGAGGCAGACCACTAAGTTGCTCACCTTCCTGGTGGTCGACTGCCCCTCTGCTTACAACATCATCCTTGGCCGCACAGCCCTAAACGCCTTTCAAGCCATCACATCCACCTATCACCTTGCCATCAAATTTCCTACCGATCTCGGTATCGGAACTGTCAAAGGAGAACAGACCGTGGTCAGGGAGTGTTATGTCGCCTCACTCAAAGAAGTCAAGCTAAAAGAGGCCATGATCATCGAAGGGCTTGACGTCCAAGACGAGGACGAGCTGGTCAGAGGTGAACCCGTGGAGGAACTTGTTGAAGTTAACATTGATCCCACCAACCCAATCAAAACTACCAAAATTGGCAGCCAACTACGTTCCCAAGCCAAGGCCGACCTCACCGCTCTCCTGACCGAGCACAGAGATGTATTCGCCTGGACCCATTCTGACATGCCAGGCATTGACCCCTCCTTCATAACCCACCGCCTCAACATCGAGCCCCACTTTCGACCCCACCGCCAAAAGCAACGCATTTTCCATCCGGAGCGCAACACTCTTATAGCCGCAGAAGTTGACAAGCTCCTCGAGGCCCAATTCATCAAAAATGTGGACTACTCTAGATGGTTGTCCAACGTGGTCCTCGTCTGCAAACACAATGGAAAATGGCGACTCTGTGTCGATTACTCTGACCTAAACCAAGCCTGCCCCAAAGACAGCTACCCCCTTCCCCGTATAGATCTGCTGGTCGACGCCACGGCCGATCATCAAATGCTCAGCTTCATGGATGCCTTCTCTGGGTACAACCAAATCCTGATGCACACATATGATCGGGAACACACATCATTTATTACCAACCGAGGTACCTACCATTATTGTGTAATGCCGTTCGGGTTGAAGAATGCTAGGGCCACCTATCAACGGTTGGTTAATGCCGTTTTCCATCACCAAATAGGCCGGAATATGGAAGTCTACGTCAATGACATGCTAGTCAAAAGCAAATACTCCTTCGATCACCTCATTGACTTACGAGAGACCTTCGCCACCTTGCGCAAATACCAGATGAAGCTCAACCCAGAGAAATGCGCCTTCGGCGTAGGATCTGGAAAATTTTTGGGTTTTATGGTCAGTCAGCGCGGCATTGAAGCTAACCCTGAGAAGATCAAGGCCTTGATTAAGATGCAGTCGCCTAAGACGGTCAAAGAAGTTCAAAGACTCACCGGCCGAGTGGCGGCCCTCAACCGCTTAATTTCCCGTGCAACAGACAAGTGCTTACCCTTCTTCAAAGTCCTGCGGCAGGCTTTTGAATGGACAACTGAATCCGAAGAGGCCTTCCAACAGTTAAAGCAATGCATGGCCAACCCTCCCCTTCTTTCCCAAGCAATCACGGGCGAGCCCCTCTTCCTCTACTTAGCAGTATCGAGCACCGCAGTCAGTGCAGCTCTCCTCAGAGAAGATGGCTCAATCTAACGGCCGGTCTATTACATCAGTCGGGCTCTCAGGGGAGCGGAGCAGAACTACCCCTTATTAGAAAAACTATCCCTGGCCTTGGTCACTGCCTCCAGACGACTCCGTCCATACTTCCAAGCCCACTCCATAGTGGTCCTCACCGACCAGACCCTGAAAAAGGTCATGCAGCAACCAGAACTCTCAGGCAGACTGATGCAGTGGTCAGTAGAACTCAGCCAGTTCGACATCTCCTACCGCTCTCGGACAGCAATCAAGGGGCAAGCTGTAGCTGATTTCATCCTGGAGTTCACCAATCTGGCCCCGACCACTACCCCTCCACTCCCACCAACCCTAACAGAGCCAGAAGATCCTCATTCTTGGACTCTCAATGTCGACGGTTCGTCTCGAAGAGAAGGAAGTGGTGCCGGCCTCATCCTCACCTCCCTCGAGGGCGGCTATTTCAAATGTGCCCTCCGTTTCTTGTTTGAAGCAAGCAACAATGAGGCCGAGTACGAGGCATTGATAGCAGGACTCCACCTTGCCAAGGACATTGGGGTCAGCCACCTCCGAGTATTCAGTAACTCCCAGCTCGTCGTCGGTCAGATGACGGGGGACTTCGACGCCAAGGAAGACACAATGCAAGCTTACAAGGATATGGCACTTCCCCTTGCTCGCCTCTTCAATACCTTCCACATCAGGCACATTCCCCGGGCGAAAAACTCCAAAGCAGATGAGATGGCTCAGTTGGCTTCTGCTGACCATCCTAATCTCAGCCATGATGTCCATCTCGAATATCTGCACCACCCGGCCATTTCACCCGACCTGCAAGCTGTACAGTTCATCCAAAATGAACCCATTCCCTGGGCATCTGACATTCTCCTATTCTTGACCACAGGGGCACTCCTAGATGACCAACAGCAGGCAACCAAAGTCCGATCCCGAGCATCCAATTACATCATTGTCGACGGTATATTGTACAAGCGCGGTTTTTCCCGGCCATATCTAGGGTGCCTCAATCCAGCTCAAGCAACTTATGTAATGCAGGAGATCCACGAGGGAATTTGTGGTAATCATTCAGGCGGCAGGTCCCTTGCCCAGAAGATACTCCGTAGTGGGTATTTTTGGCCAACTCTTAATCAGGATACGACCGATTTCGTGCTCAAATGCGATAAATGTCAACGTTTCGCCAACATCCCCCATGCTCCTCCTACAGAGTTAATCACACTCTGCAGCACTTACCCGTTTGCCAAATGAGGGATCGACTTGGTTGGTCCACTTCCCACCGGTCGAGGCCAGACTAAGTTCGCGATTGTCGCCATTGATTACTTCACCAAGTGGGTCGAGGCCGAACCCCTTGCCACAATCACCGAGCGGAACACCACTAGGTTCATCTGGCAATCGATCGTTTGCCGATTTGGCATCCCCCAAGCCATCATCTCCGATAACGGCAAACAGTTCGACAACGCGAAGTACAGAAAATTTTGTACAGATCTCCAGATTCAACCATGCTTCTCTTCCCCCGGTCATCCCCAAGCAAATGGCCAAGTTGAGGTCACCAACCGTTTTCTTCTGAAAATCATCAAAACTAAGCTCGAAGCTGCTAAAGGCCTTTGGGCTGAGGAACTACCAAGTGTACTCTGGGCTTACCGAACCACTGCTCGCACTCCCACTGGGGAAACCCCCTTTCGCTTAACATATGGCGCTGAGGCGGTTATTCCGGTAGAAGTCGGTCTACCCACTCCCAGGGTTTTACATCCGGATCTCGCCTCTACCGAAGAGCCCCACCGAACAGACCTGGACCTCATCGAAGAGGTCAGAGAGACTGCTGCCGTCAGATTGGCTTCGTACCAGCAGAAAATGAGAACACACTACAACCGTAGAGTCCGACCACGAGAGTTCTCTATAGGTGACCTTGTCTTGAGAAAAGTGACTCTCACCACAAAGAATCCAACTGAGGCCAAACTGGCAGCCAAATGGGAGGGACCCTACGTTGTGAGAGCCCAACCACGACCAGGCACTTACCGACTTCAAGACATGGAGGGCCGAAACCTTCCCCATCCCTGGAATGCGGAACATTTGAAGCGTTACTATCAATAAGTTCACACTTTTATATTGTCAACATTATTGTATTTCCCTCTTTGATGTATAATGCAACCTCCGACTGAAGTTCTCAGCTTTTATAAATTCAAACTGTCTGTATGTCACTCCCATGACACTTTCACTTGCAGCACTTCAAAGCCTCAGCCAGACTGAGCACTCAAAGCCTCGGCCAGACCGAGCACTCGAAGCCTCAGCCAGACTGAGCACTTCAAAACCTCGGCCAGACCGAGCACTCGAAGCCTCAGCCAGACTGAGCACTTCAAAGCCTCGGCCAGACCGCATACTCAAAGCCTCGGCCAGACCGAGCACTCAAAGCCTCGGCCAGACCGAGCACTCGAAGCCTCAGCCAGACTGAGCACTTCAAAACCTCGGCCAGACCGAGCACTCGAAACCTCAGCCAAACTGAGCACTCCAAAGCCTCGGCCAGACCGAGCACTCGAAGCCTCAGCCAGACTGAGCACTCAAAGCCTCGGCCAGACCGAGCACTCTAAGCCTCAGCTAGACTGAGCACTTCAAAGCCAAGCAAGACCACATTTTTAACACTTAGTCACATTTTGAAGCTTATTCATAATTCCAGAACCACGTTTTTACTTAGTTAGATTCTAAAGATGCTCTCACATATTAAACTGGAAGTACTAACCCCATTCGAATATTACGTTCTACAATTTCATAATCCAATTTTTTAATAAACCACTATCACCCTTTCAATTTTCATACAAATCCAATCTCGTTCTGCAGGGGGGAACGTTTGACTTAACCATTTTTAATTTTCATACACATTTTTATTGCACAATTTTTATGACCAGTTTTTCTGACAAGACTTCATTCATTTTAGCCAGTACAGGCCAACACAGTCAATTGACAACATAAACGAAATTTTATTCATTTACAATATGTACACAAGTTCATTACAATAATACAAAAAAAAAACAAAACAAAAACAAAAAAAAAAAAACAAAAACACAAAACAAACACAGAGAGGGGGCTCTTCATCTCCCTTGGTCATTCCTCCTCGCTGGATACAAGCTCTTCTTCTTCAATACCCTCGTCTAGGGGGGTCTGGGCCACATCATCTTCACCAATCGTTACACTACTCAGGTCCAAGTCTGGGAACAGCTTTTCAGCTCTGCGTTTGAACATCTTCCAACTGCTGTCCCAGAACTCAGCCGTTTCGTGCTTATATCTCGAGTCCAAAATGATGAATTGGAACTCGCTTTAATTTTCATCCTATTTTCCTTTCTTTTCTCTAACTTTCTCTTCTAGCTCCCAAGAAGAAAGTTTCTCCCCAACTCTCTCCGTCCTTTCTCCAGTCCTCTCCCTCTTCTTCTAGGAACTAATTACCTTAGTCAACCAACAGTTGCATTAGCTTAAGCGGCCAAGTTTAACATAAACAAATCTTGCTTAGCCTCCAAAAAGGAGAATTTACTCAGTAATTGTAGGTTAACGATATTCGTTTAACTTAAGAACCTCATTTAATGTTTTCAAAATCACCTAAGTATTCAGTTCTCAAGTCCAAAATGCTGAATTTCAATTCACTTTAATTTTAATTCTATTTCCTTAAATGAGCATTAATTTTAATGCTAGGAACTAATTAGGTTAGGCAGCTAACAGCTTCATTAGCTTAAGTGGCCGAGTTTAACTCGAACTAATCTTGCTTGGCCTCTAAGAAAGAGAATCTATAGAGTAATTGTAGCTTAACGATAACAGTTTAACTTAAGCAACTCATTTGATGTTTTCTAAATCACCCAAGTGTTCAATTATCAAGTCCAAAAGGGTGAATTTGAATTCGCTTTAATTTGCATCCTATTTCCGTTTCTTTTCTCTAACTTTCTCTTCTAGATGTCGTGGAGAAAGTTTCTCTCTAACTCTCTCTGTCCGTCTAAAGACAATGAAAATTTACAAGTTTACAAGGGGCATACCCCAGGCACGCCCAACAACAAATAAAAAGAAATATAACCAACATAAACTACCACTGCAACCCCTAAAATAAGGGGAACAAACAAGAAACAACAGGAAACCTGAAAAACCCCAACTCTGCCCTTATATCCTCTTTGTCCTCAAGCCTACCATCAGAGATAATAGATGAAAACTTGAGGTGGATATATGGGCAAAGATACACACAAAAAAAACACCACAAAGCTAATAAACAAAACAGACACACAAACCAAACAACAACCCTCAAGCCGAGTCAAAGATAATAATCAACCCCACAAGCCCCCAAACTCCACTGCCGATAAAAACATGGAATCCAATAAGCAATCCACTCCTCACAGCCGTGACATCCAAGCCCCTTAACTAAAGCCATGTCGGAGGATAAAATCTACCCCATGAGAAATCCCAGCAGAGTCACATGAAGCTAGCACGATCGAAAACCATAAGCCACGGACCAAGGAGTTGAAGTGAAAAGACGGTAGCCCCTTAGCAACAAACCAATGCACAGCCAACAAAAGCATGAGATCAATCATCACATCTCCCAGTCCCTACCTTGGTAGATCACAAGCCTCAAACCCCACGGTAGTGGGCCCTACACTCCATGTCAGGCGTGGCACTGCGATCAATTAGGACGGGTCACATGAAGACAAGAAGCAACCAAAAACCGGTAGCTATCCTCCCGCTCATCTCCCAGTCTCTAACTCGGTTGGTTATCAAACCACTATTCCCCATAGCAGTGACTCCCCAATCACTCTTGGCGGAGATGGCTCAAAACCAACCTCATATCGAGTCACATGAGGATCACACAATCAATCATCAAAAAATCATTAACTATACATAATTCACTGTAAAGAGTCTAAATAAGAGAATATCCAAAATGAACCCAATAACAGAGCCCATCTGCCCACAATATAGTGGCCCACGGACAGCCCAAAATTAACCAAAACCGTGGGCCCCCACTAAAAAGAACCGTAGGCCAAAAAACCCGTGGGTCAAAACCCACATAACCAATTACCAAAAAAGTAACCCTATCTGCTCCATGTGATAACCAAATTTACCACGAAACTCTGAGTATATCAACAATAAACAAACTTAATCCGGCTCCACTTTCCAAACAATATAATATTATATGCAAATGACAGCCAGAAAAAGCTACCCATCTTGGGCCCCACGTGAGCCATAAAAAAACCACAAACCAGCCCCTTGTTTATTTTGAAACCGGCTTCAAATTAAAGCGGGAAAGCTGGGGCCAGCACAACAGATGTAACAAGGTGACAGAACACCTACATGCTACCTGCCCAAAAAAGAACACCTACACGCCAAAACCAACGTGCACTCCACTCGCCTTTGGCATAGCTATTATTCTCTACAACCGGGGCCGAGAAACGCCGGAGAGGAAGCACAACAACACAGCCGGAGGTAAACCAGAACAACCCAGCAGCAACGCCGGAGGTAAACCACAACCCAGCAGCTACAGCAACCTTGCCACAGACACGACGGCTCTGGACAGCAACCCAACGCCGGGTAACACAGAAATGGCACTGCCGGCAAGAGCCCAGGAACCACCATAGAAACCAGGCATCATCTCCGGCAAACAGTCCACTGCAAAGCAAAACCCGCAGCGACAAACAACAGTGGCACATCCGAGCATAAATCTCGAGCAACCTGTTATACAGCAACTTAGTCTAGCAATCTGTTATAAACCGGTGCTTCAATCATAGCGCAAGGCTAACCAAACACCAAACACCAACTCAGTCTAGCAACTCAGGCTGCCATTAATGAAACTTAAAGCTATCAAACACCAAAGCCGAAACTCCGCAGTTCACACCGCACCAACATTGGCACCCATCATTGGCGTATAGACCTTCGGCAAGACCAAACTGGCAACGGTGAACAGACCAGCGCCAGGAAATGATCCCATGCCGGAACAAGAAATGCATTCCAAAACGCTGGACTCCAGTCGAGAACACTCACCGACTTCGTTGAAGACCGGTTGCAACAACTTCAACATGATCTGAACATCCCATCTTGAAACCCAAGCTGGACGGATCAGACATGAAAAGAATAATAACCTTCCAGCCAATATCTGAGATATGGCCGTAACAAAAGGCACTAAAATAGCACCACAACCTAAACTCACACAACTCACTCTAAGGATAACAAAACCAGCCAGAAAGATTTCACCGGAATGGTAACTCACACAATACACATTCTCCCTCAAGAGGAGAATGTAGCTTAACGATATCTCAGAGTAATTGTAGCTTAACGATATTAGTTGGACTTGAGCGCATCATTTAAGGCTTTCTAAATCGCCCAAGTGCTCGATTCTCAAGTCCAAAAGGATCAATTGGTTAATTTTCATTCTATTTCCTTTCTTCTCTCTAATTTTCTCTTCTAGTTATGAAGAAGAATGGCCGTTTCCTGTTTTAGGTCCCAGAAATGGTTCAGTTTTAGAAAAATGGAATAATTTTTGAGAGAATTAGTCAACCTCAGTAAAAATTCTCAAAAGCCGTTTTTGCAAATGGCCACTGTTCAACGAGCATTGAACCCACTCTCGAGATGCACAACCTCAGATTCGAAGGAAAATTGCCCCTTACTTGAAGAGAGCTGCATGGCAACGGAAAGTTGCCCCTTGTTTGAACGGCACCGCGGCGCATTGAATGGCAACGGTAAGTTGCCCCTTGTTTGAATAACGCCACAGCGCGTGGTATGGCAACGGAAAGTTGCCCCTTGTCTGAATGGCACTGCAGCGCATTGCAATCAACCCTCAGGGTGATGATCACAACCGAATTCTCGGATACATAGAAGACAAAGATGACCAGAACCATCACATGGACACAGTCGGATTTGAAGTGTTTTACGGCTGGACTTCAAAATGAAGTTGCCTACGTATCCCAAAGATGGGAATCAAGCCTTACGTAGTTCGGGGTAAGGTACATTCGGCTATTTAACCTTCACTTTTTTTGCGCTCTAACATTTGCCAGGGCCGCCCTTTGCGGGTTTTCAACCTTGCGAGCTATGTTTTTCTTCTTTTCAATTTTTGCGTTCTTTTCTTTTCTTTTCATTTCTTTTTTGATTTTCTTTTTTTGTTCTTTTCCTTGCATCTTTCTTTTTTGTTCTTTTGTTCTTTTCTCTTTTTTGTTCTTTTTCTTCTTTCCTTGCTCTAACTTTTGTCTGGGCCGCCCTTCTGGGTTTTCGGCCCAGCGAGCCTCTCAAAGGTAAAAGTATAGCTTTGTCTGGGCCGCCCTTTGTGTTCTCTTTTAGTATATCCATCATACCTGTTCACATAGTGCATCTATCACACTTTGTGTTCACTTTTAGTGTATCAATCACACTCTGTTCACATAGTGCATCTATCACACTTTGTGTTCTCTTTTAGTATATCCATCATACCTGTTCACATAGTGCATCTATCACACTTTGTGTTCATTTTTAGTGTATCAATCACACTCTGTTCACATAGTGCATCCATCACACTTTGTGTTCACTTTTAGTATATCAGTCATACTCTGTTCACTAAGTGCATCTATCACACTTCGTGTTCACATTTAGTATATCAATCATACCCTGTTCACATAGTGCATCTATCACACTTTGTGTTCTCTTTTAGTATATCCATCATACCTGTTCACATCTATCACACTTTGTGTTCACTTTTAGTGTATCAATCACACTCTGTTCACATAGTGCATCTATCACACTTTGTGTTCTCTTTTAGTATATCCATCATACCTGTTCACATAGTGCATCTATCACACTTTGTGTTCGCTTTTAGTATATCCATCACACTCCGTTCACATAGTGCATCTATCACACTTTGTGTTCGCTTTTAGTATATCCATCATACTCTGCTCACTAAGTGCATCTATCACACTTCGTGTTCACATTTAGTATATCAATCATACTTTGTCCACATTGTGCATCTATCACACTTTGTGTTCATATTCAGTATATCTATCATACTCTGTTCATTAAGTGCATCTATCACACTTCGTGATCACATTTTCAGTATATCTAACATACTCTATTTCGTTAAGTGCATCTATCACACTTTATGTTCATCACACTTGTTCACTAAGTGCATCTATAACACTTTGTGTTCGCTTTTTAGTGTATCAACCACACTCTACTCATATTGTGCATTTATTACAATCACACCCTGTTCACTTTGTGTATCTATCACACTCTGCTTCATTTAGTGTATCAATCACACTTTATTCATATAGTGTACCCAGCACACTCTCTTCACTTTTGTGTATCTATCACACATGCTCGCTAAAATTGCACCATAACTGCATGAAATGTAGTTTGATTTGCCTTCCCGCTTAAAACTGTCGCATTTATTGTGAATACTTGCTTCATTACAGCTTGCTGCATTTGCACGATCATCAAGTTACCTTCGGCTTCTTGCATTGTCGCTTTGCATTTTGCCCCCTTGCCTGCGGGCACATCTCTGTTTATCTTGTACGTTTGTCTAAGTCGTCGGCCTTGTCAAAAATGGGTCGTCTCTGGGCTTTGACATTCACTCCCGTCACTTGTGACTTCCGAGTTTTGTCAAAGAGGGGCAACTGTAGACACCCCATTTTTGATCGACCTTGAGACTCAGACGTCACCAGTTGAGCGCTTGGTGATACTGCATATTGTGCTCGTCCAGAAGTTTCAGAGTCTCGGCTGCGAGCCTTGCCTCCGGACTCCCGGACTATTTTGTGCTTTGCCTCAGTTTGCGAACCAAGCTCGGTTTTCTCTGTTTCTTTTCCTGAGGGGAGGGAGAGGTCCCGTAGACCATCTCTCAGTGGCCGTGGGCTACATTTTGTGGCTGTAGGCCATTTTGTCCATTTCGGAGCCCGGTTCTCGATTTTCGGAGCCGTCAGGCCGTGTGCCTCGGTTCGGGACCGCTTAACCACCTCCATTTGCCCCGGTTCTTGGTATGCATCTTATTTACTCCCTTTTGGGGGACACTGAGGTCTGAGAGACCCACTTCGTGGTCGAGTGCCACTTTCGGTGCTTAACAGGCAGTTTTCGTGGCCCCGAACTGCGTGTTCTGGCCCCCGAACATTCGTTTTTCATCGGTTTTCGTTCATTTTTGGCAGGTACCTCTGTTTCATCACCAGGAAGGCCGTAGAAGGGTGGGAGGCCAGCAATTGTTTCAGCAACCAGTTATATATCCTCCAGCGCCCTCCGACGCCCGTTTTTCTCACTTCCAAGCCAGTGTTGAACACCCTTGGGCCATTTTCTTGAACTTTTAACCACATATTTGTGCTGTACACACATGGGAGGACCATAAAAGTTAGTGGCCGGCCAGTAATTCCACTTGACCCTTTTGAACCCTTCTTAAATGTGGCCTATTCTCTCTCCTGTTTTACAGTTGACAATTTTGAACCACAGGGTTGTGTTGAGGGCACCTGAGAGGACACCAATTTGTGGTGGCCGGCCACTAAATCTTCTTGACCCTTTTGACCCTTGGCCGGCCGGCCATGGGGGGGGCCGGCCGGCCACCTGCAGCTCCAAAAAGTGGCCGGCCTTGCTCCTCATCCTGTGTACATTACAGCTGTGTATCTGTTTCCCCCCAAAAAACCTGTATCCGGGGGACAACTTTTGGAGGGAAACTTGATCCTTTTTCCCCCCACTTTTTTCCCTCCATTTTCCCCCCATTTTGGGCTACATAACAGAGCCTCCAGCTCTATCTTGGAGGTTGGAAAAAATTGCCTTAGGCCCTTGCATGCATATCTCCCTCCATCTCTCTCATTTCCTTCAAAAAACACCCCAATCCTACCCTATTTTCATACCATCATCTAGCATCACCACCACTACTCCATATCCAGTAGCTTGGGGAGCTTTCCAACAGCTAGGAGGCATCACTTCTCAAGCCAAGAAGCAACCAAGGATTGGTCTTCAAGGGTAAGTGTCAATTCCCTCTCTTTGAGCTCAATTTTGCAAGATTTTTCTAGTTATTTTGCTTGCTGTTTTGAGCTCCAACCAAAACTGAAAGTACCCTTTATTTGAGCTCTATTTCATGTTTCATTAAGGGAATTTTTTCATTTGAGGTCCCCATCTTGCACTTGCTTCATTATCCCTCTTGTATGCCATAATCTTACATAGTATTTTTGGCTTATGTGTGATCTGTTTTGGAGCATGATGTAAACTATAGATAGGCTTATTTTGAGCCCTTCTTCATCACTGTTTGGGACCTCCATGTGCCACTTTCCATTATACCCCTCTTTGGTCCCTATTTTTGCATGATTTATTAGCCTATTGTGTTTCTGTTTTTGGACCTTGGTCCGAACTGAAAGTGGCCATATTTTGACCCCCTTGTCATGTTTCATTAAGTGTCTTTGGCTGTTTGATGAATTTTTTGTATACTTTGTGTTTTGACCTCTTTCGGGCCTTACCTTGCATGGCATTTTGAGCATACTTGTATATTGTTCTGGGGGTTGCCATAAGCTGTAAGTAGTCATATTTTTGGTCCCTCTTCAGTGTTGTAGAAGAACCTTTTTCTGTTTGGGCTTTGCATCTACCACTTGCTTCATTATCTCACATTTAGGGCTATTTTTGCATGCTAGTTTTTCCCTATTTGTGTTTGCTGTTTGGCCATGCTTTGAACTGTAAAAATGCTTATTTTGGGGCTGCCTTGCTTCTGTCTTTTCATTCCATGTACCAATTATGCATGCTTTGTATAGCTGTAAGCCATTTCATGTACTTAGTTTTGCATTTCGGGAGAAATTCCATGCATCGGGGGTCATTTCGCTTTGTTTCGGGGCTGTTTTGCCCCTCATTTTGCTACTGATTTTTGCATGTCTTCATATCATTTTCCATGTCTTTGCCATGTCTCATTAGAGTGGCATTTCGATGCCTGAGGGTCGGTCCTCGGTTTGCGTGCACGCGTGCACGCATTTCGAGTTGTCTCATTTTCATCTGATGGCCTCCTACGTGAGTGTGGCTGAGGCTCTCTCATGTTGGTGTAAGCCCATTATTGCATTGCGTATGCCATTTCGTCCATAGCATTGTGTATGCTCGGTCGTGTATTACCTCGTGCAGCTTGTATGCCATTCCATAACATTCTGTATGTTAGGATTGTATCTTAGTTGCATTTCATGCATGTCATGCATATTGCATCGTGTTCGAGATAGGAGTTAGCCTAGGCACGGGAAACGAGGTACGTTTCGTACTCCGAGTGACGGAACGTGTCTCAATTCCCTCAGTCACCGACACTCCGGATTATCCATGATGGCGTTAGGTTCTTGTTGTGTTTACATGTGCATTCATTCCACATTGAATTGCACAATTTGACCCCTCGGCCATCATGCATCGATATGCGTGATTGGTGGCACGAGGATCGAGGCATGCATATATCTGTGAAAATACATTACCATGCCCCTTTCCTGCTCTCTGTTGCAGCAAATCAAGAATCAGCGATCTTCCGAGGCTTGGCACGCATTTCAAGAATAGGCGCAAACAGAGGCTAATTGGGGCATCGTCATGGATTTCCGCGCAAAGGCAACCCGGGCATACATCATTCATCATCCGGAATGGAATCAAGGCAGTCCCTGGCTTGCATGCCAGTTCATTTATTTTCTTAGTTAATTTGTTAATTAATTAGGAATTTGTACATTATTTGGACTGTAACATTTGGACTGTACTATTCTTTCATTTGGGATTGTATTATTTATTCGGACCCTCTACGCGAAGGCAATGTTGTAATAAGTGTGCGTGAGTGTGATGTATGTCTTCCAACCCCAAGTCTTTCTTCCCTTTTATTTACCTGCTTATGATGGTTAGATTAGGGCATATTTCAATTAGCATATAGTATGACAGCATGTTTGCATCATTCATCTGTTTTGCATGCACCGGGCTCGGCGCATCATGCTAACTGCATTATATTTTCAATTCCAAGTTGAATACATGTTAGTTGTAGCATTCCATATGCCATGTTTAGAATAGCCGAGCCTGCTATAGTTGCATTTTGCATGTGTTGCATTAGGCATTTCTGTATAATTAGGATCATGCATGGATTTCTAATGAGTTTCTTTTTTGGCTTGGAGTACTCGGTAAGTTTTATGCTTTAGCATCCTTGCATGCGTGTGAGTGACTGCTATGAATAGCATGCTTACCATGAGGCTAATTGCTTATGTGATATAACTGCCTGAATGCCTGTGGGTGAAGGTTGAGTTACTTGGATTGGGACAATTCATCAAATGTTTGTTTTAAGCCCACTAGATAGTGGCAAAACCATCTTTTCTAAGCCCACCTGAGGGTGGCAAAATCTGCATTTTAAGCCTACTTGCGAGTAGCAAACCATCTTTCAAAAAACAAACATGAAATGTTTTGTTCCAATTCAGGCGACCCAGTCTATACTTGTATGCTGTGCGCATCACATAGTAACCTAGGCTAATAAACCGGAATAAGAACACACAATGTTTTCAAAACTTGATATCATGGTTAGTAGAGGCCGATCTTTGATCGAGCGAGCGGGGGTGCTCATGAAGTGACCTTCCCCAATCGTACCCAAGTTCCTGAGCCGAGGCAACTTTGGTGATGACGGACACGTGGCCTTAGGCAAACGAGTCAGGGTTTCCTAAATTTCCCAAAATAAAATATTTAGGTGGCGACTCTGTATCTGGCAAAGCAGTCCATGTTTGGCACTTCTTTTCAAAAATCTGTTTCTCAAAACGATTTGCCGGATTTGGACTCTTTGGTTTAGAGTAAGAACCGTGACAATTTGAGAGTCCTGAGCTGTATTGACCCCAAATGAACGGAACGGGAGCTCACCCTCCCGGGGCGTTCGGGGACGTCTACAGCTTGATACCTCGTTGCTTAGAGGATGAGAGAGCTTTCAGCCTTTTGTTGTTAACTTCAGTTGTGCCCTCTTCTGGTAGGTAGAGTGCCCTTCTTGGCAAGTATGTTAAAAATGGGAGAAAGACAGGAAGCCTAACTCAACTGTGCCCCTAGTTCATCATTTTGACCATTTTTGTTTTTGGCTTTCTACTAAAACAACTTTGACCAATATGAGAGTTAGATTAACAAGCTTGTTCGATTTTCTGATTTAAAATCATGCAAGTCAAACTGTGAGCACTGAAAATTTTCCTGTTTTAGGTCCAAGAAATGGTTCAGTTTTAGAAAAATGGAATAATTTTCGAGAGAATTAGTCAACCTCAGTAAAAATTCTCAAAAGCTGTTTTTGCAAACGGCCACTGCTCAACAACGAGCATAGAACCCACTCTCGAGATGCACAACCTCAGATTCGAAGGAAAATTGCCCCTTACTTGAAGAGAGCTGCATGGCAACGAAAAGCTATCCCTTGTTTGAACGGCACTGCGGCGCATTGAATGGCAACGGAAAGTTGCCCCTTGTTTGAATAACGCCACAGCGCGTGGTATGGCAACAGAAAGTTTCCCCTTGTCTGAATGGCACTGCAGCGCATTGCAATCAACCCTCAGGGTGATGATCACAACCGAATTCTCGGATATAGAGAAGACAAAGATGACCAGAACCATCACATGGACACAGTCGGATTTGAAGTGTTTTACGGCTGGACTTCAAAATGAAGTTGCTTACGTATCCCAAAGATGGGAATCAAGCCTTACGTAGTTCGGGGTAAGGTACACTCGGGTATTTAACCTTCACTTTTTTTGCGCTCTAACTTTTGCCAGGGCCGCCCTTTGCAGGTTTTCAACCTTGCGAGCTATGTTTTTCTTCTTTTCAATTTTTGTGTTCTTTTCTTTTCTTTTCATTTCTTTTTTGATTTTCTTTTTTTGTTCTTTTCTTTGCATCTTTCTTTTTTGTTCTTTTGTTCTTTTCTCTTTTTTGTTCTTTTTCTTCTTTCTTTGCTCTAACTTTTGCCTGGGCGTTCCGGGTTTTTGGCCCAGCGAGCCTCTCAAGGGTAAAAGTATAGCTTTGTCCATGTTAAATGGTTTTGAGATCCCGAAGTCATCTGAATCTAGGAGAATGGCTGTTGTTCGCTGACGATGCAAGAGCCCATCCAATGGAGGGTGAATTTGCCCCTAGTGTTTGTGGATAGGAACTCGGTTGTCCTTCAACAATGTCTTCTTCTTTCCTCCCTTCTGGGGTTTGGCATTCTTGCCGATCTTCATCTTGGACTCTTCGAGCACATTTGAAATTCTTGCCCCTAGTTCGAGGGGTGCTCCTAATTCACGGGCTGCTCTAGATCCGGCCACACAGGCCTCACCTTTGAACTTTCTGAGTTCTAGTCCAAGGTTTGAAAATGAGGAGTCGAGTCTCGAGGCTGAGAGCGATCCTAAGCTGCACAATCTCAAGAGCGATTCCACACAGGTCTTCGCAGGACCGCGTAAAACATTTTTTTTTAAAAGTCTTTTAAGAAAGCGACTAATCGCTCGCGCTGAAGACGGTGTGGGACTAATCTGGATCAAGCCAGGATCCTTCTCAGTACTCACATTAACAAACATGATTTCATTCTGCACAGTGCAGTTACAGGCTTACTTGTTGGTGCGGAGGTGTGGTGTTTCTTACAGTGCAGTTACAGGAGGTTGCTGCTGGTATCTTTGCTTTATGGCGTGGAGGGGTGATGAATACATTCTGCACAGATTCGGGAGGCAGTTTGTAGGGTGTGTTTATACCATGGTGATGGCTGCTTCTAGCGCCTTGCTGTGCTACATGAGGGAGAAAATCAGTTGTTTTTCTTTGTATTATTTACATAGTTTTATAGTGTATTTAGGTTATACCTACGGGCTGTGTAGGAGTACCTTTGTGCTTCTTAGTGTCCTTAATAGTTTTCCTAGCAACCATGTTTCGGGTTGCACATACCTTAACAGGTTAGTTTTTGTTTTGGATCCTATTTCCTATCCCTACGGGCTGTGTGGGGAATTTTTATATTTTATTGGGGTTTACTGTTTTTGGCTCGTGCACCTGCGGATACAGTGTCGTCTATCTTGCTTGGTGCTACAGTTGCTGGAGTTTCTTTGTCAAGGCCGTAGCCTCCTGGATCAATGCTTCATTTTGTTTTTTCCTTTTCGTCTAGGCTGCTATAAATGTTTATATTTCTTGTTCACTCTTCCTATTGCTAGATTATAGGGATGGTGAACAGGTTGATGGGCTTTTGGTTTTGATTTCCTGTATAGCTGTGTTAGGTCCTGGGGTATGCCCCTTGTAATTGTGTAAATTTTCTTGTTTTATTTTATCTCTTATTCACCCAAAAAAAAAAAAAAAAAAAAAAAAAAAAACATGATTTCATTCATTAAGGGCTTAGCACGCCTCTCTTTCTCTCAATTGATCAAATTTTTGCAAAACCCGAGGAATTCCTTCCCCTTTGTTTTCACCGCAGTGTTAGAAAAAGTTTTGAAAAGCTTAGGTCAATACAATGATTTCAAGGCACAGAAGAGCAGGCAAAAAGTACTGCCGTTTCATTCAAATTTTTTGGCACGACTGGCGCAAGGCAGAAGCAAACACAAGAGTGTGAAAATCACTGCTGTTTCATTCAAATCTTTTGGTGTTACTGGTTCCTTGGCAGAAATAGACTCAAAAGAAAACAAAAAGACAAACACAAAACAAGCAAGTGATGCCCGAGGTAACACCCCAGAAATCACGCGACTTTAACAAAATAGGACTGACTCGATACAACAAGACAGACACAATTGACTCAGTACAAAAAACTGACTATATACAAAACAACAGACTGACCCAATACCCAAGTTAGAAAGTACAAAAACTAGCATTCACAAATGCTCGAAACAGTGCGTGCCATACGCCACATCAGGAGTAAATTGAGCGCCGCCCGCAGGTGGTTCATCCCTTGATCACATCACATTATCCCCCACAAGTTCATTGATCAAGTGCCGATAGACTTTGCATGACCTGGTGCGGCAAGACCTCTAGAGCCTTTGACAAAGGCATATGAAGTGGGGTGAAAACCCTCTTGACTCGAGGTGGATTATTTGGTTTCTTGTGAGCTACTCCTGGACGCACTGGTGAATGGGGTAGCTGCTTTTTATGCGAAGGTGGTAACCATGCCCACTTCAGAAGATCTTGCAGCTGCATCACCACTGGTGGTCGCATTTGAACTGCGGGAAAATGCCCTCCTGGGCTGCTCTTTCTCCTGGTCAAGAAGGCCCTGCTTCATAGCGTCCTCGATCTGTACCCCCATCTCATGCAGATCAGAAAAGGTAGGGAAGGGGAGTACAATCATCTTTTGCATCAGTTTTGGCTGGAGATTGTGCACAATCATCCTGATCTAGTCCTTGTCAGTAGGCCTCAGGGTCATCATTGAAGCCTTGGCCCTCCAGCGGGCTACGAAATCAGAAAAACTCTCCTTAGGCTCTTGCCTTGTTGTCTCAAGATCACGGGTTGTGACCTCGATTTGCGTGTTATAGGAGTACTGCGCAACGAAGACCTCGGCCATCTCATCCCAGTTTCGTTTGACATCGTCTTCTAATTTTGCATACTAGATAGCGGCCACACCCGACAAGGTCCGACCGAATAATGAAAGTTTCTGCAGCCTGGTGAGGTCCATCGGCCTTAGTATGTCCGAAAACAACCGGAGGTGCACTATGGGATCGTCAGATCCATCAAATCGGTCGATGTGTGGCATCTTAAATCTGTCCGGCAGCGTCACAGCTGCGTCGGTATACCCGTCCTCAATGTCCGGAATGGATTTTACTCCCTGAGATTTCTTGAACATCTTTTCTAGCTTGCTCACCTTCAGCGCTGTAGGGTCTAACTCGAACTCAAAGGGTGAATCCGGCAGGTTGATCGGTGCTTTAGACAGCTGGGGTAAGATTGGGGGCGGAGCCGGTCCTGTCGGAATGTTCGTATCTCCCTGGACATTTGGTGCCTCCTCGGGTGCTGGAACTCCTGGTGGGGGAGGAACAGATGCTCCTGTTTGCTGCTGTAGCCGGGCAATTAAGTCTGCCTGTTGAGCCATGATCTCAGCCTGCTGTTTGGCAAATTCTGCTTGACGAGCAGCATCCTGCTGCATGGTTTTCATGCTCTCTTGGAGTTGACGCATCATTTCCTCCATTCCTGCCATGTTCTGTTGTTCTGGCTGACTGACTGGTATATCTATCTCTGTGATAAAAACTGAGGCCTCAACCTGACTGTTCACTGGTGGGGTGGATAAGGGCCACTGATCCGGTAACTGCTGAACTGGTGATCTGTGCCTGACTGGCCCTTTTACCCTGCAGGCCTGATGCTCAAACTACTAAACTGGTGCCCGCAGGCCTGATGCCCAAACTTGTAGACTGATACATGCATTCCTGTAGGGACACACCCTAAAAGAACATAGCAAGCAAGTGAGAGACAAAACACCCCTATGTTGGGGTAGGGTTTCCCTGTCCTATTTTGTCAGGAGCTAGGGTTTCACTACGCACGCAGCGGTTTCAAACAACATATATCGGGTAAGCAACCTGTCCTAGTTTGGAATGGTCACTATGGATTCTGAATATGCACTAGGTCGAATGGTCAAAAAGGGTGCCCCGGTAAAACCGGGGTTTGTGTTCCCATACTGGCAGAGCCCATAACCGGTCAGCCTTATGGTCATGCCTTGACAAGACAAGCCTCCGGCAAACCGTTCAGGAATAGCAAATGGAAAACACGGTGTTCTAGGCACACCAATGCAAATGCAATGCAAAGAAACACACAAGTGTAGTCAAAACAAGATATCATGAGTTCGAGTCAAGTTCTCTAAATCCCCAGCAGAGTCGCCAGAAACTGTAGACGTCCCCGAACGCCCCGGGAGGATGAGGTCCCGTTCCGTTCGTATTAGGCTCACTACAGCTCGGACTCTCAAATTGTCACGGTTCTAAATCTGAGCCAAAGAGTCCAAATCCGGCAAATCGTTTTGAGAAAACAGATTTTGAAAGAAGTGCCAAACATGGACTGCTTTGCCAGATACAGAGTCGCCACCTAAATGTTTTATTTTGGGGAAATTTAGGAAACCCTGACTCGTTTGCCTAAGGCCACGTGTCCATCATCACCAAAGTTGCCTCGGCTCGGGAACTTGGGTACGATTGGGGAAGGTCACTTCATGAGCACCCCCGCTCGCCCGATCAAAGATCGGCCTCTACTAACCATGATATCTATTTTTGAAAACATTATGCGTTCTTATTCCGGTCATTAGCCTAGATTTACTATGTGATGCGTACAGCATACAAGTATAGTCTGGATCGCCTGAATTGGAACAAAACATTTTATGTTTGAAAATGGTTTGATGGTGCTACTCGCAAGTAGGCTAAGACGTAGATTTGCCACCCTCAGGTGGGCTTTGAAAACATGATTTTGCCACTATCTAGTGGGCTTAAAACACACATTTGATGAATTGTTCCAATCCAAATAACCCAACCTTCACCCACAAGCATTCAGGTAGATATATCACATAAGCAATTAGCCTCATGGTAAGCATGCTATCATGCATGCAAGGATGCTAAAGCATAAAACTTACTGAGTACTCCAAGCCAAAACAGAAGCTAATTAGAAATCCATGCATGATCCTAATTATACAGAAATGCCTAATGCAACACATGCAAAAGTACAACTATAGCAGGCTCGACTATTCTAGACATGGCACATGAAATGCTACAGCTAACATATATTCAAATTGGAATTGAAAATACAATGCAGTTAGTATGATGCGCCGAACTTGGTGCATGCAAAACAGATGAATGAATGCAAACATGCTGTCATACTGTATGCTAATTGAAATATGCCCTAAACCATTATAAGCGGGTAAATAAAAGGGAGAAAGACGTGGGGTTGGAAGACATACATCACACACACGCACACTTATTACAACATTGCCCTCGCACAGAGGGTCCGAATAAATAATACAGTCTAAATATGTACAAAATCCTAATTAATTAACAAATTAAACTAGGAAAGTAGTAAACTAGCATGCAAACTAGGGACTGCCTCGACTCTGCTCTCGATGATGAATGAGCATGTTCGGGTTGCCTGGCACGGAAAATCCCTTGTGATGCCCCGGTTTGCCTTTGTTTGCAATTGTTCTTGGAATGCGTGTCAAGCTCCGGAAGGCTGCCGATTTCTGATTGGCTGCAACAGAGAGCAACAAAGGGGCATGGCAAAGTATTTTCACATATGTATGCATGACTACTCTTCGGGGAGTGTAGTCCGCGATCCTCGTGCCACCAATCACGCATCTCGATGCATGATGGCCGAGGAGTCGAATTGCACGGCTCAATATGAAATGAATGCACATATAAACACGACGAGACCTAAACTCCATCATGGATAATCCGGAGTGTCGGTGACTGGGAATTGAGACACGTTTCGCCACTCGAAGTACGAAACGTCCCTCGTTTCTCGGGCTCGGGCTAACTCCTATCCCAAACACAATGCAATATGCATGACATGCATGAATGCAATTCTAACATGCAACCTAGCATACACAATGCTATGAAATGGCATACACGATGCACGAGGTAACATGGCATACACAATGCGCCAACATACAACCTAGCATACGCAATGCTATGAATCGAAATGGCATACACAATGCATAATGGACTTACACCAACATGAGTGGACAGCCACACTCACATTAGTAGCCATTAGATGAAAAATGAGACTCTCGAAATACGTGCACGCATGCACGCAAACCGAGGATCGAACCTAAGGCATAAAATGCCATTCTACCAAAGCATGGCAAGGCATGGAATATGGTATGCAAACATGCGAATTTCAGCGCTGAAATATGCTACAAAACAGCCCCGAAACTTGGAAACATGGCACCCGATGCATGGAATGAAACCTGAAATTCGAAATCGCGCACATGGAATGACTTACAGCTATACAAAGCATGCATTATTTGATCATGAAGCATGAAGACAGATACAAGACAGTCCCAAAACACGCATATTTCCAGTTTATAACAAGCCTCAAAAATAAACGCAAATAGGGCTAACCTATCGTGCAAAAACTGCCCTAAAAGAGAGATTCAACACAAAGGGACAGCAGCTGGCCCCAAATGGCAAAGAGCCCTTCAACAAAGTTGAAGAGGGGCTCAAAACAGGGCATTTTGCAGTTTACATCAAGCCACGAAAATAATCACAAATAAGGCCAAACTATCATGCAAGAAAAGGCCTAAAAGAGGGGTAAAGAGACAAGTGGCAGCTGCTGTTCTCAAACAGATGAGAGCCCTTCAACAATGTTGAAGAGGGGCTCAAAACAAGATATTTTACAGTTTATGTCAAGGTCCAAAACAGCTCACAAATAGGCCTAAAATACTATGTAAAAATTGGCCTAAAAGAGAGATAAAGAAGCAAGTGATAGCAGGAGGCCTCAAACAGAGGAGAGCCCCTCAACAATGTTGAAGAGGGGCTCAAAACAAGCTATTTTACAGTTTATGGAAAAGTCCAAAACAACTCAAAAATAGGCCTAAAATACTATGCAAAAATTGGCCTAAAAGAGAGATAAAGAGGCAAGTGGTAGTAGGAGACCTCAAACAGCTGGAGGTCCTTGATCAAACATGAAAAGGGGGTCAAAATATGACTATTTACAGTTTGGGTCGGAGCCCAAAAATGCTAGCAAGCATGGCTTAGATACAAAGCAAGATAAGGCACAAAAGAGGGAAAATGAGACTCACCCTTGTAGAACCAAACTTCAGCAGCCTTTGGACCAGGCTCGTGAGCTCTCAACCTCTGAAAATCAGCCTCAAATGGTTGGAATGGATGGTGGTGGTGTTATGCTATGGGTTGGTGTAGGAGCAAGGTGGTTTTGAGGCTTGGAGTAGAGAGAGAGAGGGAGATTGAATGCAAGAGCCCTAAACAATTTTTTGTAACCCTCTAAAATGCAGCTGGGGGTGCTGGTTATATAGGCAAAGGAATGGAGGAAATTGAGGGAAATGAAATTCAAATTTCCCCCAAAAAGACCCCCCCTCGGATACAGGATCTGGAGGGAAAAAGAGGGCATATCTGTAAGGAACCAGGTGAGGGGGTCATGGCCGGCTAGGTTTTGAGGGTTCAGGTGGCCGGCCGGCCACCTCCCATGGCCGGCCGACCAAGGGTCAAAAGGACCAATGACAATTGCTGGTCGGCTACCTCAAAAAGGTGGCCTCCCATGTGTGCACAACACAACTATGTAGTCAAAACCCAGAAAATCAGCCTCAAAGGGTTCAGGAATAGCACATGGCAAACACGGTGTCCTAGGCGCACCAATGCAAATGCAATGCAAAGAAACACACAAGTGTAGTCAAAACAAGATATCATGAGTTCGAGTCAAGTTCTCTAAATCTCCAGCAGAGTCGACAGAAACTGTAGACGTCCCCGAACGCCCCGGGAGGATGAGGTCCCGTTCCGTTCGTATTGGGCTCACTACAGCTCGGACTCTCAAATTGTCACGGTTCTAAATCTGAACCAAAGAGTCCAAATCCGACAAATCGTTTTGAGAAAACAGATTTTGAAAGAAGTGCCAAACATGGACTGCTTTGCCAGATACAGAGTCGCCACCTAAATGTTTTATTTTGGGGAAATTTAGGAAACCCTGACTCGTTTGCCTAAGGCCACGTGTCCGTCATCACCAAAGTTGCCTCGGCTCGGGAACTTGGGTACGATTAGGGAAGGTCACTTCGTGAGCACCCCCGCTCGCCCGATCAAAGATCGGCCTCTACTGACCATGATATCTATTTTTGAAAACATTATGCGTTCTTATTCCGGTTATTAGCCTAGATTTACTATGTGATGCGCACAGCATACAAGTATAGACTGGATCGCCTGAATTGGAACAAAACATTTTATGTTTGAAAATTGTTTGATGGTGCTACCCGCAAGTAGGCTAAGACGTAAATTTGCCACCCTCAGGTGGGCTTAGAAAACATGATTTTGCCACTATCTAGTGGGCTTAAAACACACATTTGATGAATTGTTCCAATCCAAATAACCCAACCTTCACCCACAAGCATTCAGGCAGATATATCACATAAGCAATTAGCCTCATGGTAAGCATGCTACCATGGCAGTCACTCACATGCATGCAAGGATGCTAAAGCATAAAACTTACCGAGTACTCCAAGCCAAAACAGAAGCTAATTAGAAATCCATGTGTGATCCTAATTATACAGAAATGCCTAATGCAACACGTGCAAAAGTGCAACTATAGCAGGCTCGACTATTCTAGACATGGCACATGAAATGCTACAGATAACATATATTCAAATTGGAATTGAAAATACAATGCAGTTAGTATGATGCGCCGAGCCTGGTGCATGCAAAACAGATGAATGAATGCAAACATGCTGTCATACTGTATGCTAATTGAAATATGCCCTAAACCATTATAAGCGGGTAAATAAAAGGGAGAAAGACGTGGGGTTGGAAGACATACATCACACACACGCACACTTATTACAACATTGCCCTCGCACAGAGGGTCCGAATAAATAATACAGTCTAAATATGTACAAAATCCTAATTAATTAACAAATTAAACTAGGAAAGTAGTAAACTAGCATGCAAACTAGGGACTGCCTCGACTCTGCTCTCGATGATGAATGAGCATGTTCGGGTTGCCTGGCACGGAAAATCCCTTGTGATGCCCCGGTTTGCCTTTGTTTGCAATTGTTCTTGGAATGCGTGTCAAGCTCCGGAAGGCTGCCGATTTCTGATTGGCTGCAACAGAGAGCAACAAAGGGGCATGGCAAAGTATTTTCACATATGTATGCATGACTACTCTTCGGGGAGTGTAGTCCGCGATCCTCGTGCCACCAATCACGCATCTCGATGCATGATGGCCGAGGAGTCGAATTGCACGGCTCAATATGAAATGAATGCACATATAAACACGACGAGACCTAAACTCCATCATGGATAATCCGGAGTGTCGGTGACTGGGAATTGAGACACGTTTCGCCACTCGAAGTACGAAACGTCCCTCGTTTCTCGGGCTCGGGCTAACTCCTATCCCAAACACAATGCAATATGCATGACATGCATGAATGCAATTCTAACATGCAACCTAGCATACACAATGCTATGAAATGGCATACACGATGCACGAGGTAACATGGCATACACAATGCGCCAACATACAACCTAGCATACGCAATGCTATGAATCGAAATGGCATACACAATGCATAATGGACTTACACCAACATGAGTGGACAGCCACACTCACATTAGTAGCCATTAGATGAAAAATGAGACTCTCGAAATACGTGCACGCATGCACGCAAACCGAGGATCGAACCTAAGGCATAAAATGCCACTCTACCAAAGCATGGCAAGGCATGGAATATGGTATGCAAACATGCGAATTTCAGCGCTGAAATATGCTACAAAACAGCCCCGAAACTTGGAAACATGGCACCCGATGCATGGAATGAAACCTGAAATTCGAAATCGCGCACATGGAATGACTTACAGCTATACAAAGCATGCATTATTTGATCATGAAGCATGAAGACAGATACAAGACAGTCCCAAAACACGCATATTTCCAGTTTATAACAAGCCTCAAAAATAAACGCAAATAGGGCTAACCTATCGTGCAAAAACTGCCCTAAAAGAGAGATTCAACACAAAGGGACAGCAGCTGGCCCCAAATGGCAAAGAGCCCTTCAACAAAGTTGAAGAGGGGCTCAAAACAGGGCATTTTGCAGTTTACATCAAGCCACGAAAATAATCACAAATAAGGCCAAACTATCATGCAAGAAAAGGCCTAAAAGAGGGGTAAAGAGACAAGTGGCAGCTGCTGTTCTCAAACAGATGAGAGCCCTTCAACAATGTTGAAGAGGGGCTCAAAACAAGATATTTTACAGTTTATGTCAAGGTCCAAAACAGCTCACAAATAGGCCTAAAATACTATGTAAAAATTGGCCTAAAAGAGAGATAAAGAAGCAAGTGATAGCAGGAGGCCTCAAACAGAGGAGAGCCCCTCAACAATGTTGAAGAGGGGCTCAAAACAAGCTATTTTACAGTTTATGGAAAAGTCCAAAACAACTCAAAAATAGGCCTAAAATACTATGCAAAAATTGGCCTAAAAGAGAGATAAAGAGGCAAGTGGTAGTAGGAGACCTCAAACAGCTGGAGGTCCTTGATCAAACATGAAAAGGGGGTCAAAATATGACTATTTACAGTTTGGGTCGGAGCCCAAAAATGCTAGCAAGCATGGCTTAGATACAAAGCAAGATAAGGCACAAAAGAGGGAAAATGAGACTCACCCTTGTAGAACCAAACTTCAGCAGCCTTTGGACCAGGCTTGTGAGCTCTCAACCTCTGAAAATCAGCCTCAAATGGTTGGAATGGATGGTGGTGGTGTTATGCTATGGGTTGGTGTAGGAGCAAGGTGGTTTTGAGGCTTGGAGTAGAGAGAGAGAGGGAGATTGAATGCAAGAGCCCTAAACAATTTTTTGTAACCCTCTAAAATGCAGCTGGGGGTGCTGGTTATATAGGCAAAGGAATGGAGGAAATTGAGGGAAATGAAATTCAAATTTCCCCCAAAAAGACCCCCCCTCGGATACAGGATCTGGAGGGAAAAAGAGGGCATATCTGTAAGGAACCAGGTGAGGGGGTCATGGCCGGCTAGGTTTTGAGGGTTCAGGTGGCCGGCCGGCCACCTCCCATGGCCGGCCGACCAAGGGTCAAAAGGACCAATGACAATTGCTGGTCGGCTACCTCAAAAAGGTGGCCTCCCATGTGTGCACAACACAACTATGTAGTCAAAACCCAGAAAATCAGCCTCAAAGGGTTCAGGAATAGCACATGGCAAACACGGTGTCCTAGGCGCACCAATGCAAATGCAATGCAAAGAAACACACAAGTGTAGTCAAAACAAGATATCATGAGTTCGAGTCAAGTTCTCTAAATCTCCAGCAGAGTCGACAGAAACTGTAGACGTCCCCGAACGCCCCGGGAGGATGAGGTCCCGTTCCGTTCGTATTGGGCTCACTACAGCTCGGACTCTCAAATTGTCACGGTTCTAAATCTGAACCAAAGAGTCCAAATCCGACAAATCGTTTTGAGAAAACAGATTTTGAAAGAAGTGCCAAACATGGACTGCTTTGCCAGATACAGAGTCGCCACCTAAATGTTTTATTTTGGGGAAATTTAGGAAACCCTGACTCGTTTGCCTAAGGCCACGTGTCCGTCATCACCAAAGTTGCCTCGGCTCGGGAACTTGGGTACGATTAGGGAAGGTCACTTCGTGAGCACCCCCGCTCGCCCGATCAAAGATCGGCCTCTACTGACCATGATATCTATTTTTGAAAACATTATGCGTTCTTATTCCGGTTATTAGCCTAGATTTACTATGTGATGCGCACAGCATACAAGTATAGACTGGATCGCCTGAATTGGAACAAAACATTTTATGTTTGAAAATTGTTTGATGGTGCTACCCGCAAGTAGGCTAAGACGTAAATTTGCCACCCTCAGGTGGGCTTAGAAAACATGATTTTGCCACTATCTAGTGGGCTTAAAACACACATTTGATGAATTGTTCCAATCCAAATAACCCAACCTTCACCCACAAGCATTCAGGCAGATATATCACATAAGCAAATAGCCTCATGGTAAGCATGCTACCATGGCAGTCACTCACATGCATGCAAGGATGCTAAAGCATAAAACTTACCGAGTACTCCAAGCCAAAACAGAAGCTAATTAGAAATCCATGTGTGATCCTAATTATACAGAAATGCCTAATGCAACACGTGCAAAAGTGCAACTATAGCAGGCTCGACTATTCTAGACATGGCACATGAAATGCTACAGATAACATATATTCAAATTGGAATTGAAAATACAATGCAGTTAGTATGATGCGCCGAGCCTGGTGCATGCAAAACAGATGAATGAATGCAAACATGCTGTCATACTGTATGCTAATTGAAATATGCCCTAAACCATTATAAGCGGGTAAATAAAAGGGAGAAAGACGTGGGGTTGGAAGACATACATCACACACACGCACACTTATTACAACATTGCCCTCGCACAGAGGGTCCGAATAAATAATACAGTCTAAATATGTACAAAATCCTAATTAATTAACAAATTAAACTAGGAAAGTAGTAAACTAGCATGCAAACTAGGGACTGCCTCGACTCTGCTCTCGATGATGAATGAGCATGTTCGGGTTGCCTGGCACGGAAAATCCCTTGTGATGCCCCGGTTTGCCTTTGTTTGCAATTGTTCTTGGAATGCGTGTCAAGCTCCGGAAGGCTGCCGATTTCTGATTGGCTGCAACAGAGAGCAACAAAGGGGCATGGCAAAGTATTTTCACATATGTATGCATGACTACTCTTCGGGGAGTGTAGTCCGCGATCCTCGTGCCACCAATCACGCATCTCGATGCATGATGGCCGAGGAGTCGAATTGCACGGCTCAATATGAAATGAATGCACATATAAACACGACGAGACCTAAACTCCATCATGGATAATCCGGAGTGTCGGTGACTGGGAATTGAGACACGTTTCGCCACTCGAAGTACGAAACGTCCCTCGTTTCTCGGGCTCGGGCTAACTCCTATCCCAAACACAATGCAATATGCATGACATGCATGAATGCAATTCTAACATGCAACCTAGCATACACAATGCTATGAAATGGCATACACGATGCACGAGGTAACATGGCATACACAATGCGCCAACATACAACCTAGCATACGCAATGCTATGAATCGAAATGGCATACACAATGCATAATGGACTTACACCAACATGAGTGGACAGCCACACTCACATTAGTAGCCATTAGATGAAAAATGAGACTCTCGAAATACGTGCACGCATGCACGCAAACCGAGGATCGAACCTAAGGCATAAAATGCCACTCTACCAAAGCATGGCAAGGCATGGAATATGGTATGCAAACATGCGAATTTCAGCGCTGAAATATGCTACAAAACAGCCCCGAAACTTGGAAACATGGCACCCGATGCATGGAATGAAACCTGAAATTCGAAATCGCGCACATGGAATGACTTACAGCTATACAAAGCATGCATTATTTGATCATGAAGCATGAAGACAGATACAAGACAGTCCCAAAACACGCATATTTCCAGTTTATAACAAGCCTCAAAAATAAACGCAAATAGGGCTAACCTATCGTGCAAAAACTGCCCTAAAAGAGAGATTCAACACAAAGGGACAGCAGCTGGCCCCAAATGGCAAAGAGCCCTTCAACAAAGTTGAAGAGGGGCTCAAAACAGGGCATTTTGCAGTTTACATCAAGCCACGAAAATAATCACAAATAAGGCCAAACTATCATGCAAGAAAAGGCCTAAAAGAGGGGTAAAGAGACAAGTGGCAGCTGCTGTTCTCAAACAGATGAGAGCCCTTCAACAATGTTGAAGAGGGGCTCAAAACAAGATATTTTACAGTTTATGTCAAGGTCCAAAACAGCTCACAAATAGGCCTAAAATACTATGTAAAAATTGGCCTAAAAGAGAGATAAAGAAGCAAGTGATAGCAGGAGGCCTCAAACAGAGGAGAGCCCCTCAACAATGTTGAAGAGGGGCTCAAAACAAGCTATTTTACAGTTTATGAAAAAGTCCAAAACAACTCAAAAATAGGCCTAAAATACTATGCAAAAATTGGCCTAAAAGAGAGATAAAGAGGCAAGTGGTAGTAGGAGACCTCAAACAGCTGGAGGTCCTTGATCAAACATGAAAAGGGGGTCAAAATATGACTATTTACAGTTTGGGTCGGAGCCCAAAAATGCTAGCAAGCATGGCTTAGATACAAAGCAAGATAAGGCACAAAAGAGGGAAAATGAGACTCACCCTTGTAGAACCAAACTTCAGCAGCCTTTGGACCAGGCTTGTGAGCTCTCAACCTCTGAAAATCAGCCTCAAATGGTTGGAATGGATGGTGGTGGTGTTATGCTATGGGTTGGTGTAGGAGCAAGGTGGTTTTGAGGCTTGGAGTAGAGAGAGAGAGGGAGATTGAATGCAAGAGCCCTAAACAATTTTTTGTAACCCTCTAAAATGCAGCTGGGGGTGCTGGTTATATAGGCAAAGGAATGGAGGAAATTGAGGGAAATGAAATTCAAATTTCCCCCAAAAAGACCCCCCCTCGGATACAGGATCTGGAGGGAAAAAGAGGGCATATCTGTAAGGAACCAGGTGAGGGGGTCATGGCCGGCTAGGTTTTGAGGGTTCAGGTGGCCGGCCGGCCACCTCCCATGGCCGGCCGACCAAGGGTCAAAAGGACCAATGACAATTGCTGGTCGGCTACCTCAAAAAGGTGGCCTCCCATGTGTGCACAACACAACTATGTAGTCAAAACCCAGAAAATCAGCCTCAAAGGGTTCAGGAATAGCACATGGCAAACACGGTGTCCTAGGCGCACCAATGCAAATGCAATGCAAAGAAACACACAAGTGTAGTCAAAACAAGATATCATGAGTTCGAGTCAAGTTCTCTAAATCTCCAGCAGAGTCGACAGAAACTGTAGACGTCCCCGAACGCCCCGGGAGGATGAGGTCCCGTTCCGTTCGTATTGGGCTCACTACAGCTCGGACTCTCAAATTGTCACGGTTCTAAATCTGAACCAAAGAGTCCAAATCCGACAAATCGTTTTGAGAAAACAGATTTTGAAAGAAGTGCCAAACATGGACTGCTTTGCCAGATACAGAGTCGCCACCTAAATGTTTTATTTTGGGGAAATTTAGGAAACCCTGACTCGTTTGCCTAAGGCCACGTGTCCGTCATCACCAAAGTTGCCTCGGCTCGGGAACTTGGGTACGATTAGGGAAGGTCACTTCGTGAGCACCCCCGCTCGCCCGATCAAAGATCGGCCTCTACTGACCATGATATCTATTTTTGAAAACATTATGCGTTCTTATTCCGGTTATTAGCCTAGATTTACTATGTGATGCGCACAGCATACAAGTATAGACTGGATCGCCTGAATTGGAACAAAACATTTTATGTTTGAAAATTGTTTGATGGTGCTACCCGCAAGTAGGCTAAGACGTAAATTTGCCACCCTCAGGTGGGCTTAGAAAACATGATTTTGCCACTATCTAGTGGGCTTAAAACACACATTTGATGAATTGTTCCAATCCAAATAACCCAACCTTCACCCACAAGCATTCAGGCAGATATATCACATAAGCAATTAGCCTCATGGTAAGCATGCTACCATGGCAGTCACTCACATGCATGCAAGGATGCTAAAGCATAAAACTTACCGAGTACTCCAAGCCAAAACAGAAGCTAATTAGAAATCCATGTGTGATCCTAATTATACAGAAATGCCTAATGCAACACGTGCAAAAGTGCAACTATAGCAGGCTCGACTATTCTAGACATGGCACATGAAATGCTACAGCTAACATATATTCAAATTGGAATTGAAAATACAATGCAGTTAGTATGATGCGCCGAGCCTGGTGCATGCAAAACAGATGAATGAATGCAAACATGCTGTCATACTGTATGCTAATTGAAATATGCCCTAAACCATTATAAGCGGGTAAATAAAAGGGAGAAAGACGTGGGGTTGGAAGACATACATCACACACACGCACACTTATTACAACATTGCCCTCGCACAGAGGGTCCGAATAAATAATACAGTCTAAATATGTACAAAATCCTAATTAATTAACAAATTAAACTAGGAAAGTAGTAAACTAGCATGCAAACTAGGGACTGCCTCGACTCTGCTCTCGATGATGAATGAGCATGTTCGGGTTGCTTGGCACGGAAAATCCCTTGTGATGCCCCGGTTTGCCTTTGTTTGCAATTGTTCTTGGAATGCGTGTCAAGCTCCGGAAGGCTGCCGATTTCTGATTGGCTGCAACAGAGAGCAACAAAGGGGCATGGCAAAGTATTTTCACATATGTATGCATGACTACTCTTCGGGGAGTGTAGTCCGCGATCCTCGTGCCACCAATCACGCATCTCGATGCATGATGGCCGAGGAGTCGAATTGCACGGCTCAATATGAAATGAATGCACATATAAACACGACGAGACCTAAACTCCATCATGGATAATCCGGAGTGTCGGTGACTGGGAATTGAGACACGTTTCGCCACTCGAAGTACGAAACGTCCCTCGTTTCTCGGGCTCGGGCTAACTCCTATCCCAAACACAATGCAATATGCATGACATGCATGAATGCAATTCTAACATGCAACCTAGCATACACAATGCTATGAAATGGCATACACGATGCACGAGGTAACATGGCATACACAATGCGCCAACATACAACCTAGCATACGCAATGCTATGAATCGAAATGGCATACACAATGCATAATGGACTTACACCAACATGAGTGGACAGCCACACTCACATTAGTAGCCATTAGATGAAAAATGAGACTCTCGAAATACGTGCACGCATGCACGCAAACCGAGGATCGAACCTAAGGCATAAAATGCCACTCTACCAAAGCATGGCAAGGCATGGAATATGGTATGCAAACATGCGAATTTCAGCGCTGAAATATGCTACAAAACAGCCCCGAAACTTGGAAACATGGCACCCGATGCATGGAATGAAACCTGAAATTCGAAATCGCGCACATGGAATGACTTACAGCTATACAAAGCATGCATTATTTGATCATGAAGCATGAAGACAGATAGAAGACAGTCCCAAAACACGCATATTTCCAGTTTATAACAAGCCTCAAAAATAAACGCAAATAGGGCTAACCTATCGTGCAAAAACTGCCCTAAAAGAGAGATTCAACACAAAGGGACAGCAGCTGGCCCCAAATGGCAAAGAGCCCTTCAACAAAGTTGAAGAGGGGCTCAAAACAGGGCATTTTGCAGTTTACATCAAGCCACGAAAATAATCACAAATAAGGCCAAACTATCATGCAAGAAAAGGCCTAAAAGAGGGGTAAAGAGACAAGTGGCAGCTGCTGTTCTCAAACAGATGAGAGCCCCTCAACAATGTTGAAGAGGGGCTCAAAACAAGCTATTTTACAGTTTATGGAAAAGTCCAAAACAACTCAAAAATAGGCCTAAAATACTATGCAAAAATTGGCCTAAAAGAGAGATAAAGAGGCAAGTGGTAGTAGGAGACCTCAAACAGCTGGAGGTCCTTGATCAAACATGAAAAGGGGGTCAAAATATGACTATTTACAGTTTGGGTCGGAGCCCAAAAATGCTAGCAAGCATGGCTTAGATACAAAGCAAGATAAGGCACAAAAGAGGGAAAATGAGACTCACCCTTGTAGAACCAAACTTCAGCAGCCTTTGGACCAGGCTTGTGAGCTCTCAACCTCTGAAAATCAGCCTCAAATGGTTGGAATGGATGGTGGTGGTGTTATGCTATGGGTTGGTGTAGGAGCAAGGTGGTTTTGAGGCTTGGAGTAGAGAGAGAGAGGGAGATTGAATGCAAGAGCCCTAAACAATTTTTTGTAACCCTCTAAAATGCAGCTGGGGGTGCTGGTTATATAGGCAAAGGAATGGAGGAAATTGAGGGAAATGAAATTCAAATTTCCCCCAAAAAGACCCCCCCTCGGATACAGGATCTGGAGGGAAAAAGAGGGCATATCTGTAAGGAACCAGGTGAGGGGGTCATGGCCGGCTAGGTTTTGAGGGTTCAGGTGGCCGGCCGGCCACCTCCCATGGCCGGCCGACCAAGGGTCAAAAGGACCAATGACAATTGCTGGTCGGCTACCTCAAAAAGGTGGCCTCCCATGTGTGCACAACACAACTATGTAGTCAAAACCCAGAAAATCAGCCTCAAAGGGTTCAGGAATAGCACATGGCAAACACGGTGTCCTAGGCGCACCAATGCAAATGCAATGCAAAGAAACACACAAGTGTAGTCAAAACAAGATATCATGAGTTCGAGTCAAGTTCTCTAAATCTCCAGCAGAGTCGACAGAAACTGTAGACGTCCCCGAACGCCCCGGGAGGATGAGGTCCCGTTCCGTTCGTATTGGGCTCACTACAGCTCGGACTCTCAAATTGTCGCGGTTCTAAATCTGAACCAAAGAGTCCAAATCCGACAAATCGTTTTGAGAAAACAGATTTTGAAAGAAGTGCCAAACATGGACTGCTTTGCCAGATACAGAGTCGCCACCTAAATGTTTTATTTTGGGGAAATTTAGGAAACCCTGACTCGTTTGCCTAAGGCCACGTGTCCGTCATCACCAAAGTTGCCTCGGCTCGGGAACTTGGGTACGATTAGGGAAGGTCACTTCGTGAGCACCCCCGCTCGCCCGATCAAAGATCGGCCTCTACTGACCATGATATCTATTTTTGAAAACATTATGCGTTCTTATTCCGGTTATTAGCCTAGATTTACTATGTGATGCGCACAGCATACAAGTATAGACTGGATCGCCTGAATTGGAACAAAACATTTTATGTTTGAAAATTGTTTGATGGTGCTACCCGCAAGTAGGCTAAGACGTAAATTTGCCACCCTCAGGTGGGCTTAGAAAACATGATTTTGCCACTATCTAGTGGGCTTAAAACACACATTTGATGAATTGTTCCAATCCAAATAACCCAACCTTCACCCACAAGCATTCAGGTAGATATATCACATAAGCAATTAGCCTCATGGTAAGCATGCTACCATGGCAGTCACTCACATGCATGCAAGGATGCTAAAGCATAAAACTTACCGAGTACTCCAAGCCAAAACAGAAGCTAATTAGAAATCCATGTGTGATCCTAATTATACAGAAATGCCTAATGCAACACGTGCAAAAGTGCAACTATAGCAGGCTCGACTATTCTAGACATGGCACATGAAATGCTACAGCTAACATATATTCAAATTGGAATTGAAAATACAATGCAGTTAGTATGATGCGCCGAGCCTGGTGCATGCAAAACAGATGAATGAATGCAAACATGCTGTCATACTGTATGCTAATTGAAATATGCCCTAAACCATTATAAGCGGGTAAATAAAAGGGAGAAAGACGTGGGGTTGGAAGACATACATCACACACACGCACACTTATTACAACATTGCCCTCGCACAGAGGGTCCGAATAAATAATACAGTCTAAATATGTACAAAATCCTAATTAATTAACAAATTAAACTAGGAAAGTAGTAAACTAGCATGCAAACTAGGGACTGCCTCGACTCTGCTCTCGATGATGAATGAGCATGTTCGGGTTGCTTGGCACGGAAAATCCCTTGTGATGCCCCGGTTTGCCTTTGTTTGCAATTGTTCTTGGAATGCGTGTCAAGCTCCGGAAGGCTGCCGATTTCTGATTGGCTGCAACAGAGAGCAACAAAGGGGCATGGCAAAGTATTTTCACATATGTATGCATGACTACTCTTCGGGGAGTGTAGTCCGCGATCCTCGTGCCACCAATCACGCATCTCGATGCATGATGGCCGAGGAGTCGAATTGCACGGCTCAATATGAAATGAATGCACATATAAACACGACGAGACCTAAACTCCATCATGGATAATCCGGAGTGTCGGTGACTGGGAATTGAGACACGTTTCGCCACTCGAAGTACGAAACGTCCCTCGTTTCTCGGGCTCGGGCTAACTCCTATCCCAAACACAATGCAATATGCATGACATGCATGAATGCAATTCTAACATGCAACCTAGCATACACAATGCTATGAAATGGCATACACGATGCACGAGGTAACATGGCATACACAATGCGCCAACATACAACCTAGCATACGCAATGCTATGAATCGAAATGGCATACACAATGTATAATGGACTTACACCAACATGAGTGGACAGCCACACTCACATTAGTAGCCATTAGATGAAAAATGAGACTCTCGAAATACGTGCACGCATGCACGCAAACCGAGGATCGAACCTAAGGCATAAAATGCCACTCTACCAAAGCATGGAAAGGCATGGAATATGGTATGCAAACATGCGAATTTCAGCGCTGAAATATGCTACAAAACAGCCCCGAAACTTGGAAACATGGCACCCGATGCATGGAATGAAACCTGAAATTCGAAATTGCGCACATGGAATGACTTACAGCTATACAAAGCATGCATTATTTGATCATGAAGCATGAAGACAGATAGAAGACAGTCCCAAAACACACATATTTCCAGTTTATAACAAGCCTCAAAAATAAACGCAAATAGGGCTAACCTATCGTGCAAAAACTGTCCTAAAAGAGAGATTCAACACAAAGGGACAGTAGCTGGCCCCAAATAGGAAAGAGCCCTTCAACAAAGTTGAAGAGGGGCTCAAAACAGGGCATTTTGCAGTTTACATCAAGCCACGAAAATAATCACAAATAAGGCCAAACTATCATGCAAGAAAAGGCCTAAAAGAGGGGTAAAGAGACAAGTGGCAGCTGCTGTTCTCAAACAGATGAGAGCCCTTCAACAATGTTGAAGAGGGGCTCAAAACAAGATATTTTACAGTTTATGTCAAGGTCCAAAACAGCTCACAAATAGGCCTAAAATACTATGTAAAAATTGGCCTAAAAGAGAGATAAAGAAGCAAGTGATAGCAGGAGGCCTCAAACAGAGGAGAGCCCCTCAACAATGTTGAAGAGGGGCTCAAAACAAGCTATTTTACAGTTTATGGAAAAGTCCAAAACAACTCAAAAATAGGCCTAAAATACTATGCAAAAATTGGCCTAAAAGAGAGATAAAGAGGCAAGTGGTAGTAGGAGACCTCAAACAGCTGGAGGTCCTTGATCAAACATGAAAAGGGGGTCAAAATATGACTATTTACAGTTTGGGTCGGAGCCCAAAAATGCTAGCAAGCATGGCTTAGATACAAAGCAAGATAAGGCACAAAAGAGGGAAAATGAGACTCACCCTTGTAGAACCAAACTTCAGCAGCCTTTGGACCAGGCTTGTGAGCTCTCAACCTCTGAAAATCAGCCTCAAATGGTTGGAATGGATGGTGGTGGTGTTATGCTATGGGTTGGTGTAGGAGCAAGGTGGTTCTGAGGCTTGGAGTAGAGAGAGAGAGGGAGATTGAATGCAAGAGCCCTAAACAATTTTTTGTAACCCTCTAAAATGCAGCTGGGGGTGCTGGTTATATAGGCAAAGGAATGGAGGAAATTGAGGGAAATGAAATTCAAATTTCCCCCAAAAAGACCCCCCCTCGGATACAGGATCTGGAGGGAAAAAGAGGGCATATCTGTAAGGAACCAGGTGAGGGGGTCATGGCCGGCTAGGTTTTGAGGGTTCAGGTGGCCGGCCGGCCACCTCCCATGGCCGGCCGACCAAGGGTCAAAAGGACCAATGACAATTGCTGGTCGGCTACCTCAAAAAGGTGGCCTCCCATGTGTGCACAACACAACTATGTAGTCAAAACCCAGAAAATCAGCCTCAAAGGGTTCAGGAATAGCACATGGCAAACACGGTGTCCTAGGCGCACCAATGCAAATGCAATGCAAAGAAACACACAAGTGTAGTCAAAACAAGATATCATGAGTTCGAGTCAAGTTCTCTAAATCTCCAGCAGAGTCGACAGAAACTGTAGACGTCCCCGAACGCCCCGGGAGGATGAGGTCCCGTTCCGTTCGTATTGGGCTCACTACAGCTCGGACTCTCAAATTGTCGCGGTTCTAAATCTGAACCAAAGAGTCCAAATCCGACAAATCGTTTTGAGAAAACAGATTTTGAAAGAAGTGCCAAACATGGACTGCTTTGCCAGATACAGAGTCGCCACCTAAATGTTTTATTTTGGGGAAATTTAGGAAACCCTGACTCGTTTGCCTAAGGCCACGTGTCCGTCATCACCAAAGTTGCCTCGGCTCGGGAACTTGGGTACGATTAGGGAAGGTCACTTCGTGAGCACCCCCGCTCGCCCGATCAAAGATCGGCCTCTACTGACCATGATATCTATTTTTGAAAACATTATGCGTTCTTATTCCGGTTATTAGCCTAGATTTACTATGTGATGCGCACAGCATACAAGTATAGACTGGATCGCCTGAATTGGAACAAAACATTTTATGTTTGAAAATTGTTTGATGGTGCTACCCGCAAGTAGGCTAAGACGTAAATTTGCCACCCTCAGGTGGGCTTAGAAAACATGATTTTGCCACTATCTAGTGGGCTTAAAACACACATTTGATGAATTGTTCCAATCCAAATAACCCAACCTTCACCCACAAGCATTCAGGTAGATATATCACATAAGCAATTAGCCTCATGGTAAGCATGCTACCATGGCAGTCACTCACATGCATGCAAGGATGCTAAAGCATAAAACTTACCGAGTACTCCAAGCCAAAACAGAAGCTAATTAGAAATCCATGTGTGATCCTAATTATACAGAAATGCCTAATGCAACACGTGCAAAAGTGCAACTATAGCAGGCTCGACTATTCTAGACATGGCACATGAAATGCTACAGCTAACATATATTCAAATTGGAATTGAAAATACAATGCAGTTAGTATGATGCACCGAGCCTGGTGCATGCAAAACAGATGAATGAATGCAAACATGCTGTCATACTGTATGCTAATTGAAATATGCCCTAAACCATTATAAGCGGGTAAATAAAAGGGAGAAAGACGTGGGGTTGGAAGACATACATCACACACACGCACACTTATTACAACATTGCCCTCGCACAGAGGGTCCGAATAAATAATACAGTCTAAATATGTACAAAATCCTAATTAATTAACAAATTAAACTAGGAAAGTAGTAAACTAGCATGCAAACTAGGGACTGCCTCGACTCTGCTCTCGATGATGAATGAGCATGTTCGGGTTGCTTGGCACGGAAAATCCCTTGTGATGCCCCGGTTTGCCTTTGTTTGCAATTGTTCTTGGAATGCGTGTCAAGCTCCGGAAGGCTGCCGATTTCTGATTGGCTGCAACAGAGAGCAACAAAGGGGCATGGCAAAGTATTTTCACATATGTATGCATGACTACTCTTCGGGGAGTGTAGTCCGCGATCCTCGTGCCACCAATCACGCATCTCGATGCATGATGGCCGAGGAGTCGAATTGCACGGCTCAATATGAAATGAATGCACATATAAACACGACGAGACCTAAACTCCATCATGGATAATCCGGAGTGTCGGTGACTGGGAATTGAGACACGTTTCGCCACTCGAAGTACGAAACGTCCCTCGTTTCTCGGGCTCGGGCTAACTCCTATCCCAAACACAATGCAATATGCATGACATGCATGAATGCAATTCTAACATGCAACCTAGCATACACAATGCTATGAAATGGCATACACGATGCACGAGGTAACATGGCATACACAATGCGCCAACATACAACCTAGCATACGCAATGCTATGAATCGAAATGGCATACACAATGTATAATGGACTTACACCAACATGAGTGGACAGCCACACTCACATTAGTAGCCATTAGATGAAAAATGAGACTCTCGAAATACGTGCACGCATGCACGCAAACCGAGGATCGAACCTAAGGCATAAAATGCCACTCTACCAAAGCATGGCAAGGCATGGAATATGGTATGCAAACATGCGAATTTCAGCGCTGAAATATGCTACAAAACAGCCCCGAAACTTGGAAACATGGCACCCGATGCATGGAATGAAACCTGAAATTCGAAATTGCGCACATGGAATGACTTACAGCTATACAAAGCATGCATTATTTGATCATGAAGCATGAAGACAGATAGAAGACAGTCCCAAAACACACATATTTCCAGTTTATAACAAGCCTCAAAAATAAACGCAAATAGGGCTAACCTATCGTGCAAAAACTGTCCTAAAAGAGAGATTCAACACAAAGGGACAGCAGCTGGCCCCAAATAGGAAAGAGCCCTTCAACAAAGTTGAAGAGGGGCTCAAAACAGGGCATTTTGCAGTTTACATCAAGCCACGAAAATAATCACAAATAAGGCCAAACTATCATGCAAGAAAAGGCCTAAAAGAGGGGTAAAGAGACAAGTGGCAGCTGCTGTTCTCAAACAGATGAGAGCCCTTCAACAATGTTGAAGAGGGGCTCAAAACAAGATATTTTACAGTTTATGTCAAGGTCCAAAACAGCTCACAAATAGGCCTAAAATACTATGTAAAAATTGGCCTAAAAGAGAGATAAAGAAGCAAGTGATAGCAGGAGGCCTCAAACAGAGGAGAGCCCCTCAACAATGTTGAAGAGGGGCTCAAAACAAGCTATTTTACAGTTTATGGAAAAGTCCAAAACAACTCAAAAATAGGCCTAAAATACTATGCAAAAATTGGCCTAAAAGAGAGATAAAGAGGCAAGTGGTAGTAGGAGACCTCAAACAGCTGGAGGTCCTTGATCAAACATGAAAAGGGGGTCAAAATATGACTATTTACAGTTTGGGTCGGAGCCCAAAAATGCTAGCAAGCATGGCTTAGATACAAAGCAAGATAAGGCACAAAAGAGGGAAAATGAGACTCACCCTTGTAGAACCAAACTTCAGCAGCCTTTGGACCAGGCTTGTGAGCTCTCAACCTCTGAAAATCAGCCTCAAATGGTTGGAATGGATGGTGGTGGTGTTATGCTATGGGTTGGTGTAGGAGCAAGGTGGTTTTGAGGCTTGGAGTAGAGAGAGAGGGAGATTGAATGCAAGAGCCCTAAACAATTTTTTGTAACCCTCTAAAATGCAGCTGGGGGTGCTGGTTATATAGGCAAAGGAATGGAGGAAATTGAGGGAAATGAAATTCAAATTTCCCCCAAAAAGACCCCCCCTCGGATACAGGACCTGGAGGGAAAAAGAGGGCATATCTGTAAGGAACCAGGTGAGGGGGTCATGGCCGGCTAGGTTTTGAGGGTTCAGGTGGCCGGCCGGCCACCTCCCATGGCCGGCCGACCAAGGGTCAAAAGGACCAATGACAATTGCTGGTCGGCTACCTCAAAAAGGTGGCCTCCCATGTGTGCACAACACAACTATGTAGTCAAAACCCAGAAAATCAGCCTCAAAGGGTTCAGGAATAGCACATGGCAAACACGGTGTCCTAGGCGCACCAATGCAAATGCAATGCAAAGAAACACACAAGTGTAGTCAAAACAAGATATCATGAGTTCGAGTCAAGTTCTCTAAATCTCCAGCAGAGTCGACAGAAACTGTAGACGTCCCCGAACGCCCCGGGAGGATGAGGTCCCGTTCCGTTCGTATTGGGCTCACTACAGCTCGGACTCTCAAATTGTCGCGGTTCTAAATCTGAACCAAAGAGTCCAAATCCGACAAATCGTTTTGAGAAAACAGATTTTGAAAGAAGTGCCAAACATGGACTGCTTTGCCAGATACAGAGTCGCCACCTAAATGTTTTATTTTGGGGAAATTTAGGAAACCCTGACTCGTTTGCCTAAGGCCACGTGTCCGTCATCACCAAAGTTGCCTCGGCTCGGGAACTTGGGTACGATTAGGGAAGGTCACTTCGTGAGCACCCCCGCTCGCCCGATCAAAGATCGGCCTCTACTAACCATGATATCTATTTTTGAAAACATTATGCGTTCTTATTCCGGTTATTAGCCTAGATTTACTATGTGATGCGCACAGCATACAAGTATAGACTGGATCGCCTGAATTGGAACAAAACATTTTATGTTTGAAAATTGTTTGATGGTGCTACCCGCAAGTAGGCTAAGACGTAAATTTGCCACCCTCAGGTGGGCTTAGAAAACATGATTTTGCCACTATCTAGTGGGCTTAAAACACACATTTGATGAATTGTTCCAATCCAAATAACCCAACCTTCACCCACAAGCATTCAGGCAGATATATCACATAAGCAATTAGCCTCATGGTAAGCATGCTACCATGGCAGTCACTCACATGCATGCAAGGATGCTAAAGCATAAAACTTACCGAGTACTCCAAGCCAAAACAGAAGCTAATTAGAAATCCATGTGTGATCCTAATTATACAGAAATGCCTAATGCAACACGTGCAAAAGTGCAACTATAGCAGGCTCGACTATTCTAGACATGGCACATGAAATGCTACAGCTAACATATATTCAAATTGGAATTGAAAATACAATGCAGTTAGTATGATGCGCCGAGCCTGGTGCATGCAAAACAGATGAATGAATGCAAACATGCTGTCATACTGTATGCTAATTGAAATATGCCCTAAACCATTATAAGCGGGTAAATAAAAGGGAGAAAGACGTGGGGTTGGAAGACATACATCACACACACGCACACTTATTACAACATTGCCCTCGCACAGAGGGTCCGAATAAATAATACAGTCTAAATATGTACAAAATCCTAATTAATTAACAAATTAAACTAGGAAAGTAGTAAACTAGCATGCAAACTAGGGACTGCCTCGACTCTGCTCTCGATGATGAATGAGCATGTTCGGGTTGCTTGGCACGGAAAATCCCTTGTGATGCCCCGGTTTGCCTTTGTTTGCAATTGTTCTTGGAATGCGTGTCAAGCTCCGGAAGGCTGCCGATTTCTGATTGGCTGCAACAGAGAGCAACAAAGGGGCATGGCAAAGTATTTTCACATATGTATGCATGACTACTCTTCGGGGAGTGTAGTCCGCGATCCTCGTGCCACCAATCACGCATCTCGATGCATGATGGCCGAGGAGTCGAATTGCACGGCTCAATATGAAATGAATGCACATATAAACACGACGAGACCTAAACTCCATCATGGATAATCCGGAGTGTCGGTGACTGGGAATTGAGACACGTTTCGCCACTCGAAGTACGAAACGTCCCTCGTTTCTCGGGCTCGGGCTAACTCCTATCCCAAACACAATGCAATATGCATGACATGCATGAATGCAATTCTAACATGCAACCTAGCATACACAATGCTATGAAATGGCATACACGATGCACGAGGTAACATGGCATACACAATGCGCCAACATACAACCTAGCATACGCAATGCTATGAATCGAAATGGCATACACAATGTATAATGGACTTACACCAACATGAGTGGACAGCCACACTCACATTAGTAGCCATTAGATGAAAAATGAGACTCTCGAAATACGTGCACGCATGCACGCAAACCGAGGATCGAACCTAAGGCATAAAATGCCACTCTACCAAAGCATGGCAAGGCATGGAATATGGTATGCAAACATGCGAATTTCAGCGCTGAAATATGCTACAAAACAGCCCCGAAACTTGGAAACATGGCACCCGATGCATGGAATGAAACCTGAAATTCGAAATTGCGCACATGGAATGACTTACAGCTATACAAAGCATGCATTATTTGATCATGAAGCATGAAGACAGATAGAAGACAGTCCCAAAACACACATATTTCCAGTTTATAACAAGCCTCAAAAATAAACGCAAATAGGGCTAACCTATCGTGCAAAAACTGTCCTAAAAGAGAGATTCAACACAAAGGGACAGCAGCTGGCCCCAAATAGGAAAGAGCCCTTCAACAAAGTTGAAGAGGGGCTCAAAACAGGGCATTTTGCAGTTTACATCAAGCCACGAAAATAATCACAAATAAGGCCAAACTATCATGCAAGAAAAGGCCTAAAAGAGGGGTAAAGAGACAAGTGGCAGCTGCTGTTCTCAAACAGATGAGAGCCCTTCAACAATGTTGAAGAGGGGCTCAAAACAAGATATTTTACAGTTTATGTCAAGGTCCAAAACAGCTCACAAATAGGCCTAAAATACTATGTAAAAATTGGCCTAAAAGAGAGATAAAGAAGCAAGTGATAGCAGGAGGCCTCAAACAGAGGAGAGCCCCTCAACAATGTTGAAGAGGGGCTCAAAACAAGCTATTTTACAGTTTATGGAAAAGTCCAAAACAACTCAAAAATAGGCCTAAAATACTATGCAAAAATTGGCCTAAAAGAGAGATAAAGAGGCAAGTGGTAGTAGGAGACCTCAAACAGCTGGAGGTCCTTGATCAAACATGAAAAGGGGGTCAAAATATGACTATTTACAGTTTGGGTCGGAGCCCAAAAATGCTAGCAAGCATGGCTTAGATACAAAGCAAGATAAGGCACAAAAGAGGGAAAATGAGACTCACCCTTGTAGAACCAAACTTCAGCAGCCTTTGGACCAGGCTTGTGAGCTCTCAACCTCTGAAAATCAGCCTCAAATGGTTGGAATGGATGGTGGTGGTGTTATGCTATGGGTTGGTGTAGGAGCAAGGTGGTTTTGAGGCTTGGAGTAGAGAGAGAGGGAGATTGAATGCAAGAGCCCTAAACAATTTTTTGTAACCCTCTAAAATGCAGCTGGGGGTGCTGGTTATATAGGCAAAGGAATGGAGGAAATTGAGGGAAATGAAATTCAAATTTCCCCCAAAAAGACCCCCCCTCGGATACAGGACCTGGAGGGAAAAAGAGGGCATATCTGTAAGGAACCAGGTGAGGGGGTCATGGCCGGCTAGGTTTTGAGGGTTCAGGTGGCCGGCCGGCCACCTCCCATGGCCGGCCGACCAAGGGTCAAAAGGACCAATGACAATTGCTGGTCGGCTACCTCAAAAAGGTGGCCTCCCATGTGTGCACAACACAACTATGTAGTCAAAACCCAGAAAATCAGCCTCAAAGGGTTCAGGAATAGCACATGGCAAACACGGTGTCCTAGGCGCACCAATGCAAATGCAATGCAAAGAAACACACAAGTGTAGTCAAAACAAGATATCATGAGTTCGAGTCAAGTTCTCTAAATCTCCAGCAGAGTCGACAGAAACTGTAGACGTCCCCGAACGCCCCGGGAGGATGAGGTCCCGTTCCGTTCGTATTGGGCTCACTACAGCTCGGACTCTCAAATTGTCGCGGTTCTAAATCTGAACCAAAGAGTCCAAATCCGACAAATCGTTTTGAGAAAACAGATTTTGAAAGAAGTGCCAAACATGGACTGCTTTGCCAGATACAGAGTCGCCACCTAAATGTTTTATTTTGGGGAAATTTAGGAAACCCTGACTCGTTTGCCTAAGGCCACGTGTCCGTCATCACCAAAGTTGCCTCGGCTCGGGAACTTGGGTACGATTAGGGAAGGTCACTTCGTGAGCACCCCCGCTCGCCCGATCAAAGATCGGCCTCTACTAACCATGATATCTATTTTTGAAAACATTATGCGTTCTTATTCCGGTTATTAGCCTAGATTTACTATGTGATGCGCACAGCATACAAGTATAGACTGGATCGCCTGAATTGGAACAAAACATTTTATGTTTGAAAATTGTTTGATGGTGCTACCCGCAAGTAGGCTAAGACGTAAATTTGCCACCCTCAGGTGGGCTTAGAAAACATGATTTTGCCACTATCTAGTGGGCTTAAAACACACATTTGATGAATTGTTCCAATCCAAATAACCCAACCTTCACCCACAAGCATTCAGGCAGATATATCACATAAGCAATTAGCCTCATGGTAAGCATGCTACCATGGCAGTCACTCACATGCATGCAAGGATGCTAAAGCATAAAACTTACCGAGTACTCCAAGCCAAAACAGAAGCTAATTAGAAATCCATGTGTGATCCTAATTATACAGAAATGCCTAATGCAACACGTGCAAAAGTGCAACTATAGCAGGCTCGACTATTCTAGACATGGCACATGAAATGCTACAGCTAACATATATTCAAATTGGAATTGAAAATACAATGCAGTTAGTATGATGCGCCGAGCCTGGTGCATGCAAAACAGATGAATGAATGCAAACATGCTGTCATACTGTATGCTAATTGAAATATGCCCTAAACCATTATAAGCGGGTAAATAAAAGGGAGAAAGACGTGGGGTTGGAAGACATACATCACACACACGCACACTTATTACAACATTGCCCTCGCACAGAGGGTCCGAATAAATAATACAGTCTAAATATGTACAAAATCCTAATTAATTAACAAATTAAACTAGGAAAGTAGTAAACTAGCATGCAAACTAGGGACTGCCTCGACTCTGCTCTCGATGATGAATGAGCATGTTCGGGTTGCTTGGCACGGAAAATCCCTTGTGATGCCCCGGTTTGCCTTTGTTTGCAATTGTTCTTGGAATGCGTGTCAAGCTCCGGAAGGCTGCCGATTTCTGATTGGCTGCAACAGAGAGCAACAAAGGGGCATGGCAAAGTATTTTCACATATGTATGCATGACTACTCTTCGGGGAGTGTAGTCCGCGATCCTCGTGCCACCAATCACGCATCTCGATGCATGATGGCCGAGGAGTCGAATTGCACGGCTCAATATGAAATGAATGCACATATAAACACGACGAGACCTAAACTCCATCATGGATAATCCGGAGTGTCGGTGACTGGGAATTGAGACACGTTTCGCCACTCGAAGTACGAAACGTCCCTCGTTTCTCGGGCTCGGGCTAACTCCTATCCCAAACACAATGCAATATGCATGACATGCATGAATGCAATTCTAACATGCAACCTAGCATACACAATGCTATGAAATGGCATACACGATGCACGAGGTAACATGGCATACACAATGCGCCAACATACAACCTAGCATACGCAATGCTATGAATCGAAATGGCATACACAATGTATAATGGACTTACACCAACATGAGTGGACAGCCACACTCACATTAGTAGCCATTAGATGAAAAATGAGACTCTCGAAATACGTGCACGCATGCACGCAAACCGAGGATCGAACCTAAGGCATAAAATGCCACTCTACCAAAGCATGGCAAGGCATGGAATATGGTATGCAAACATGCGAATTTCAGCGCTGAAATATGCTACAAAACAGCCCCGAAACTTGGAAACATGGCACCCGATGCATGGAATGAAACCTGAAATTCGAAATTGCGCACATGGAATGACTTACAGCTATACAAAGCATGCATTATTTGATCATGAAGCATGAAGACAGATAGAAGACAGTCCCAAAACACACATATTTCCAGTTTATAACAAGCCTCAAAAATAAACGCAAATAGGGCTAACCTATCGTGCAAAAACTGTCCTAAAAGAGAGATTCAACACAAAGGGACAGCAGCTGGCCCCAAATAGGAAAGAGCCCTTCAACAAAGTTGAAGAGGGGCTCAAAACAGGGCATTTTGCAGTTTACATCAAGCCACGAAAATAATCACAAATAAGGCCAAACTATCATGCAAGAAAAGGCCTAAAAGAGGGGTAAAGAGACAAGTGGCAGCTGCTGTTCTCAAACAGATGAGAGCCCTTCAACAATGTTGAAGAGGGGCTCAAAACAAGATATTTTACAGTTTATGTCAAGGTCCAAAACAGCTCACAAATAGGCCTAAAATACTATGTAAAAATTGGCCTAAAAGAGAGATAAAGAAGCAAGTGATAGCAGGAGGCCTCAAACAGAGGAGAGCCCCTCAACAATGTTGAAGAGGGGCTCAAAACAAGCTATTTTACAGTTTATGGAAAAGTCCAAAACAACTCAAAAATAGGCCTAAAATACTATGCAAAAATTGGCCTAAAAGAGAGATAAAGAGGCAAGTGGTAGTAGGAGACCTCAAACAGCTGGAGGTCCTTGATCAAACATGAAAAGGGGGTCAAAATATGACTATTTACAGTTTGGGTCGGAGCCCAAAAATGCTAGCAAGCATGGCTTAGATACAAAGCAAGATAAGGCACAAAAGAGGGAAAATGAGACTCACCCTTGTAGAACCAAACTTCAGCAGCCTTTGGACCAGGCTTGTGAGCTCTCAACCTCTGAAAATCAGCCTCAAATGGTTGGAATGGATGGTGGTGGTGTTATGCTATGGGTTGGTGTAGGAGCAAGGTGGTTTTGAGGCTTGGAGTAGAGAGAGAGGGAGATTGAATGCAAGAGCCCTAAACAATTTTTTGTAACCCTCTAAAATGCAGCTGGGGGTGCTGGTTATATAGGCAAAGGAATGGAGGAAATTGAGGGAAATGAAATTCAAATTTCCCCCAAAAAGACCCCCCCTCGGATACAGGACCTGGAGGGAAAAAGAGGGCATATCTGTAAGGAACCAGGTGAGGGGGTCATGGCCGGCTAGGTTTTGAGGGTTCAGGTGGCCGGCCGGCCACCTCCCATGGCCGGCCGACCAAGGGTCAAAAGGACCAATGACAATTGCTGGTCGGCTACCTCAAAAAGGTGGCCTCCCATGTGTGCACAACACAACTATGTAGTCAAAACCCAGAAAATCAGCCTCAAAGGGTTCAGGAATAGCACATGGCAAACACGGTGTCCTAGGCGCACCAATGCAAATGCAATGCAAAGAAACACACAAGTGTAGTCAAAACAAGATATCATGAGTTCGAGTCAAGTTCTCTAAATCTCCAGCAGAGTCGACAGAAACTGTAGACGTCCCCGAACGCCCCGGGAGGATGAGGTCCCGTTCCGTTCGTATTGGGCTCACTACAACTCGGACTCTCAAATTGTCGCGGTTCTAAATCTGAACCAAAGAGTCCAAATCCGACAAATCGTTTTGAGAAAACAGATTTTGAAAGAAGTGCCAAACATGGACTGCTTTGCCAGATACAGAGTCGCCACCTAAATGTTTTATTTTGGGGAAATTTAGGAAACCCTGACTCGTTTGCCTAAGGCCACGTGTCCGTCATCACCAAAGTTGCCTCGGCTCGGGAACTTGGGTACGATTAGGGAAGGTCACTTCGTGAGCACCCCCGCTCGCCCGATCAAAGATCGGCCTCTACTAACCATGATATCTATTTTTGAAAACATTATGCGTTCTTATTCCGGTTATTAGCCTAGATTTACTATGTGATGCGCACAGCATACAAGTATAGACTGGATCGCCTGAATTGGAACAAAACATTTTATGTTTGAAAATTGTTTGATGGTGCTACCCGCAAGTAGGCTAAGACGTAAATTTGCCACCCTCAGGTGGGCTTAGAAAACATGATTTTGCCACTATCTAGTGGGCTTAAAACACACATTTGATGAATTGTTCCAATCCAAATAACCCAACCTTCACCCACAAGCATTCAGGCAGATATATCACATAAGCAATTAGCCTCATGGTAAGCATGCTACCATGGCAGTCACTCACATGCATGCAAGGATGCTAAAGCATAAAACTTACCGAGTACTCCAAGCCAAAACAGAAGCTAATTAGAAATCCATGTGTGATCCTAATTATACAGAAATGTCTAATGCAACACGTGCAAAAGTGCAACTATAGCAGGCTCGACTATTCTAGACATGGCACATGAAATGCTACAGCTAACATATATTCAAATTGGAATTGAAAATACAATGCAGTTAGTATGATGCGCCGAGCCTGGTGCATGCAAAACAGATGAATGAATGCAAACATGCTGTCATACTGTATGCTAATTGAAATATGCCCTAAACCATTATAAGCGGGTAAATAAAAGGGAGAAAGACGTGGGGTTGGAAGACATACATCACACACACGCACACTTATTACAACATTGCCCTCGCACAGAGGGTCCGAATAAATAATACAGTCTAAATATGTACAAAATCCTAATTAATTAACAAATTAAACTAGGAAAGTAGTAAACTAGCATGCAAACTAGGGACTGCCTCGACTCTGCTCTCGATGATGAATGAGCATGTTCGGGTTGCTTGGCACGGAAAATCCCTTGTGATGCCCCGGTTTGCCTTTGTTTGCAATTGTTCTTGGAATGCGTGTCAAGCTCCGGAAGGCTGCCGATTTCTGATTGGCTGCAACAGAGAGCAACAAAGGGGCATGGCAAAGTATTTTCACATATGTATGCATGACTACTCTTCGGGGAGTGTAGTCCGCGATCCTCGTGCCACCAATCACGCATCTCGATGCATGATGGCCGAGGAGTCGAATTGCACGGCTCAATATGAAATGAATGCACATATAAACACGACGAGACCTAAACTCCATCATGGATAATCCGGAGTGTCGGTGACTGGGAATTGAGACACGTTTCGCCACTCGAAGTACGAAACGTCCCTCGTTTCTCGGGCTCGGGCTAACTCCTATCCCAAACACAATGCAATATGCATGACATGCATGAATGCAATTCTAACATGCAACCTAGCATACACAATGCTATGAAATGGCATACACGATGCACGAGGTAACATGGCATACACAATGCGCCAACATACAACCTAGCATACGCAATGCTATGAATCGAAATGGCATACACAATGTATAATGGACTTACACCAACATGAGTGGACAGCCACACTCACATTAGTAGCCATTAGATGAAAAATGAGACTCTCGAAATACGTGCACGCATGCACGCAAACCGAGGATCGAACCTAAGGCATAAAATGCCACTCTACCAAAGCATGGCAAGGCATGGAATATGGTATGCAAACATGCGAATTTCAGCGCTGAAATATGCTACAAAACAGCCCCGAAACTTGGAAACATGGCACCCGATGCATGGAATGAAACCTGAAATTCGAAATTGCGCACATGGAATGACTTACAGCTATACAAAGCATGCATTATTTGATCATGAAGCATGAAGACAGATAGAAGACAGTCCCAAAACACACATATTTCCAGTTTATAACAAGCCTCAAAAATAAACGCAAATAGGGCTAACCTATCGTGCAAAAACTGTCCTAAAAGAGAGATTCAACACAAAGGGACAGCAGCTGGCCCCAAATAGGAAAGAGCCCTTCAACAAAGTTGAAGAGGGGCTCAAAACAGGGCATTTTGCAGTTTACATCAAGCCACGAAAATAATCACAAATAAGGCCAAACTATCATGCAAGAAAAGGCCTAAAAGAGGGGTAAAGAGACAAGTGGCAGCTGCTGTTCTCAAACAGATGAGAGCCCTTCAACAATGTTGAAGAGGGGCTCAAAACAAGATATTTTACAGTTTATGTCAAGGTCCAAAACAGCTCACAAATAGGCCTAAAATACTATGTAAAAATTGGCCTAAAAGAGAGATAAAGAAGCAAGTGATAGCAGGAGGCCTCAAACAGAGGAGAGCCCCTCAACAATGTTGAAGAGGGGCTCAAAACAAGCTATTTTACAGTTTATGGAAAAGTCCAAAACAACTCAAAAATAGGCCTAAAATACTATGCAAAAATTGGCCTAAAAGAGAGATAAAGAGGCAAGTGGTAGTAGGAGACCTCAAACAGCTGGAGGTCCTTGATCAAACATGAAAAGGGGGTCAAAATATGACTATTTACAGTTTGGGTCGGAGCCCAAAAATGCTAGCAAGCATGGCTTAGATACAAAGCAAGATAAGGCACAAAAGAGGGAAAATGAGACTCACCCTTGTAGAACCAAACTTCAGCAGCCTTTGGACCAGGCTTGTGAGCTCTCAACCTCTGAAAATCAGCCTCAAATGGTTGGAATGGATGGTGGTGGTGTTATGCTATGGGTTGGTGTAGGAGCAAGGTGGTTTTGAGGCTTGGAGTAGAGAGAGAGGGAGATTGAATGCAAGAGCCCTAAACAATTTTTTGTAACCCTCTAAAATGCAGCTGGGGGTGCTGGTTATATAGGCAAAGGAATGGAGGAAATTGAGGGAAATGAAATTCAAATTTCCCCCAAAAAGACCCCCCCTCGGATACAGGACCTGGAGGGAAAAAGAGGGCATATCTGTAAGGAACCAGGTGAGGGGGTCATGGCCGGCTAGGTTTTGAGGGTTCAGGTGGCCGGCCGGCCACCTCCCATGGCCGGCCGACCAAGGGTCAAAAGGACCAATGACAATTGCTGGTCGGCTACCTCAAAAAGGTGGCCTCCCATGTGTGCACAACACAACTATGTAGTCAAAACCCAGAAAATCAGCCTCAAAGGGTTCAGGAATAGCACATGGCAAACACGGTGTCCTAGGCGCACCAATGCAAATGCAATGCAAAGAAACACACAAGTGTAGTCAAAACAAGATATCATGAGTTCGAGTCAAGTTCTCTAAATCTCCAGCAGAGTCGACAGAAACTGTAGACGTCCCCGAACGCCCCGGGAGGATGAGGTCCCGTTCCGTTCGTATTGGGCTCACTACAGCTCGGACTCTCAAATTGTCGCGGTTCTAAATCTGAACCAAAGAGTCCAAATCCGACAAATCGTTTTGAGAAAACAGATTTTGAAAGAAGTGCCAAACATGGACTGCTTTGCCAGATACAGAGTCGCCACCTAAATGTTTTATTTTGGGGAAATTTAGGAAACCCTGACTCGTTTGCCTAAGGCCACGTGTCCGTCATCACCAAAGTTGCCTCGGCTCGGGAACTTGGGTACGATTAGGGAAGGTCACTTCGTGAGCACCCCCGCTCGCCCGATCAAAGATCGGCCTCTACTAACCATGATATCTATTTTTGAAAACATTATGCGTTCTTATTCCGGTTATTAGCCTAGATTTACTATGTGATGCGCACAGCATACAAGTATAGACTGGATCGCCTGAATTGGAACAAAACATTTTATGTTTGAAAATTGTTTGATGGTGCTACCCGCAAGTAGGCTAAGACGTAAATTTGCCACCCTCAGGTGGGCTTAGAAAACATGATTTTGCCACTATCTAGTGGGCTTAAAACACACATTTGATGAATTGTTCCAATCCAAATAACCCAACCTTCACCCACAAGCATTCAGGCAGATATATCACATAAGCAATTAGCCTCATGGTAAGCATGCTACCATGGCAGTCACTCACATGCATGCAAGGATGCTAAAGCATAAAACTTACCGAGTACTCCAAGCCAAAACAGAAGCTAATTAGAAATCCATGTGTGATCCTAATTATACAGAAATGCCTAATGCAACACGTGCAAAAGTGCAACTATAGCAGGCTCGACTATTCTAGACATGGCACATGAAATGCTACAGCTAACATATATTCAAATTGGAATTGAAAATACAATGCAGTTAGTATGATGCGCCGAGCCTGGTGCATGCAAAACAGATGAATGAATGCAAACATGCTGTCATACTGTATGCTAATTGAAATATGCCCTAAACCATTATAAGCGGGTAAATAAAAGGGAGAAAGACGTGGGGTTGGAAGACATACATCACACACACGCACACTTATTACAACATTGCCCTCGCACAGAGGGTCCGAATAAATAATACAGTCTAAATATGTACAAAATCCTAATTAATTAACAAATTAAACTAGGAAAGTAGTAAACTAGCATGCAAACTAGGGACTGCCTCGACTCTGCTCTCGATGATGAATGAGCATGTTCGGGTTGCTTGGCACGGAAAATCCCTTGTGATGCCCCGGTTTGCCTTTGTTTGCAATTGTTCTTGGAATGCGTGTCAAGCTCCGGAAGGCTGCCGATTTCTGATTGGCTGCAACAGAGAGCAACAAAGGGGCATGGCAAAGTATTTTCACATATGTATGCATGACTACTCTTCGGGGAGTGTAGTCCGCGATCCTCGTGCCACCAATCACGCATCTCGATGCATGATGGCCGAGGAGTCGAATTGCACGGCTCAATATGAAATGAATGCACATATAAACACGACGAGACCTAAACTCCATCATGGATAATCCGGAGTGTCGGTGACTGGGAATTGAGACACGTTTCGCCACTCGAAGTACGAAACGTCCCTCGTTTCTCGGGCTCGGGCTAACTCCTATCCCAAACACAATGCAATATGCATGACATGCATGAATGCAATTCTAACATGCAACCTAGCATACACAATGCTATGAAATGGCATACACGATGCACGAGGTAACATGGCATACACAATGCGCCAACATACAACCTAGCATACGCAATGCTATGAATCGAAATGGCATACACAATGTATAATGGACTTACACCAACATGAGTGGACAGCCACACTCACATTAGTAGCCATTAGATGAAAAATGAGACTCTCGAAATACGTGCACGCATGCACGCAAACCGAGGATCGAACCTAAGGCATAAAATGCCACTCTACCAAAGCATGGCAAGGCATGGAATATGGTATGCAAACATGCGAATTTCAGCGCTGAAATATGCTACAAAACAGCCCCGAAACTTGGAAACATGGCACCCGATGCATGGAATGAAACCTGAAATTCGAAATTGCGCACATGGAATGACTTACAGCTATACAAAGCATGCATTATTTGATCATGAAGCATGAAGACAGATAGAAGACAGTCCCAAAACACACATATTTCCAGTTTATAACAAGCCTCAAAAATAAACGCAAATAGGGCTAACCTATCGTGCAAAAACTGTCCTAAAAGAGAGATTCAACACAAAGGGACAGCAGCTGGCCCCAAATAGGAAAGAGCCCTTCAACAAAGTTGAAGAGGGGCTCAAAACAGGGCATTTTGCAGTTTACATCAAGCCACGAAAATAATCACAAATAAGGCCAAACTATCATGCAAGAAAAGGCCTAAAAGAGGGGTAAAGAGACAAGTGGCAGCTGCTGTTCTCAAACAGATGAGAGCCCTTCAACAATGTTGAAGAGGGGCTCAAAACAAGATATTTTACAGTTTATGTCAAGGTCCAAAACAGCTCACAAATAGGCCTAAAATACTATGTAAAAATTGGCCTAAAAGAGAGATAAAGAAGCAAGTGATAGCAGGAGGCCTCAAACAGAGGAGAGCCCCTCAACAATGTTGAAGAGGGGCTCAAAACAAGCTATTTTACAGTTTATGGAAAAGTCCAAAACAACTCAAAAATAGGCCTAAAATACTATGCAAAAATTGGCCTAAAAGAGAGATAAAGAGGCAAGTGGTAGTAGGAGACCTCAAACAGCTGGAGGTCCTTGATCAAACATGAAAAGGGGGTCAAAATATGACTATTTACAGTTTGGGTCGGAGCCCAAAAATGCTAGCAAGCATGGCTTAGATACAAAGCAAGATAAGGCACAAAAGAGGGAAAATGAGACTCACCCTTGTAGAACCAAACTTCAGCAGCCTTTGGACCAGGCTTGTGAGCTCTCAACCTCTGAAAATCAGCCTCAAATGGTTGGAATGGATGGTGGTGGTGTTATGCTATGGGTTGGTGTAGGAGCAAGGTGGTTTTGAGGCTTGGAGTAGAGAGAGAGGGAGATTGAATGCAAGAGCCCTAAACAATTTTTTGTAACCCTCTAAAATGCAGCTGGGGGTGCTGGTTATATAGGCAAAGGAATGGAGGAAATTGAGGGAAATGAAATTCAAATTTCCCCCAAAAAGACCCCCCCTCGGATACAGGACCTGGAGGGAAAAAGAGGGCATATCTGTAAGGAACCAGGTGAGGGGGTCATGGCCGGCTAGGTTTTGAGGGTTCAGGTGGCCGGCCGGCCACCTCCCATGGCCGGCCGACCAAGGGTCAAAAGGACCAATGACAATTGCTGGTCGGCTACCTCAAAAAGGTGGCCTCCCATGTGTGCACAACACAACTATGTAGTCAAAACCCAGAAAATCAGCCTCAAAGGGTTCAGGAATAGCACATGGCAAACACGGTGTCCTAGGCGCACCAATGCAAATGCAATGCAAAGAAACACACAAGTGTAGTCAAAACAAGATATCATGAGTTCGAGTCAAGTTCTCTAAATCTCCAGCAGAGTCGACAGAAACTGTAGACGTCCCCGAACGCCCGGGAGGATGAGGTCCCGTTCCGTTCGTATTGGGCTCACTACAGCTCGGACTCTCAAATTGTCGCGGTTCTAAATCTGAACCAAAGAGTCCAAATCCGACAAATCGTTTTGAGAAAACAGATTTTGAAAGAAGTGCCAAACATGGACTGCTTTGCCAGATACAGAGTCGCCACCTAAATGTTTTATTTTGGGGAAATTTAGGAAACCCTGACTCGTTTGCCTAAGGCCACGTGTCCGTCATCACCAAAGTTGCCTCGGCTCGGGAACTTGGGTACGATTAGGGAAGGTCACTTCGTGAGCACCCCCGCTCGCCCGACGATGCCTCTACTAACCATGATATCTATTTTTGAAAACATTATGCGTTCTTATTCCGGTTATTAGCCTAGATTTACTATGTGATGCGCACAGCATACAAGTATAGACTGGATCGCCTGAATTGGAACAAAACATTTTATGTTTGAAAATTGTTTGATGGTGCTACCCGCAAGTAGGCTAAGACGTAAATTTGCCACCCTCAGGTGGGCTTAGAAAACATGATTTTGCCACTATCTAGTGGGCTTAAAACACACATTTGATGAATTGTTCCAATCCAAATAACCCAACCTTCACCCACAAGCATTCAGGCAGATATATCACATAAGCAATTAGCCTCATGGTAAGCATGCTACCATGGCAGTCACTCACATGCATGCAAGGATGCTAAAGCATAAAACTTACCGAGTACTCCAAGCCAAAACAGAAGCTAATTAGAAATCCATGTGTGATCCTAATTATACAGAAATGCCTAATGCAACACGTGCAAAAGTGCAACTATAGCAGGCTCGACTATTCTAGACATGGCACATGAAATGCTACAGCTAACATATATTCAAATTGGAATTGAAAATACAATGCAGTTAGTATGATGCGCCGAGCCTGGTGCATGCAAAACAGATGAATGAATGCAAACATGCTGTCATACTGTATGCTAATTGAAATATGCCCTAAACCATTATAAGCGGGTAAATAAAAGGGAGAAAGACGTGGGGTTGGAAGACATACATCACACACACGCACACTTATTACAACATTGCCCTCGCACAGAGGGTCCGAATAAATAATACAGTCTAAATATGTACAAAATCCTAATTAATTAACAAATTAAACTAGGAAAGTAGTAAACTAGCATGCAAACTAGGGACTGCCTCGACTCTGCTCTCGATGATGAATGAGCATGTTCGGGTTGCTTGGCACGGAAAATCCCTTGTGATGCCCCGGTTTGCCTTTGTTTGCAATTGTTCTTGGAATGCGTGTCAAGCTCCGGAAGGCTGCCGATTTCTGATTGGCTGCAACAGAGAGCAACAAAGGGGCATGGCAAAGTATTTTCACATATGTATGCATGACTACTCTTCGGGGAGTGTAGTCCGCGATCCTCGTGCCACCAATCACGCATCTCGATGCATGATGGCCGAGGAGTCGAATTGCACGGCTCAATATGAAATGAATGCACATATAAACACGACGAGACCTAAACTCCATCATGGATAATCCGGAGTGTCGGTGACTGGGAATTGAGACACGTTTCGCCACTCGAAGTACGAAACGTCCCTCGTTTCTCGGGCTCGGGCTAACTCCTATCCCAAACACAATGCAATATGCATGACATGCATGAATGCAATTCTAACATGCAACCTAGCATACACAATGCTATGAAATGGCATACACGATGCACGAGGTAACATGGCATACACAATGCGCCAACATACAACCTAGCATACGCAATGCTATGAATCGAAATGGCATACACAATGTATAATGGACTTACACCAACATGAGTGGACAGCCACACTCACATTAGTAGCCATTAGATGAAAAATGAGACTCTCGAAATACGTGCACGCATGCACGCAAACCGAGGATCGAACCTAAGGCATAAAATGCCACTCTACCAAAGCATGGCAAGGCATGGAATATGGTATGCAAACATGCGAATTTCAGCGCTGAAATATGCTACAAAACAGCCCCGAAACTTGGAAACATGGCACCCGATGCATGGAATGAAACCTGAAATTCGAAATTGCGCACATGGAATGACTTACAGCTATACAAAGCATGCATTATTTGATCATGAAGCATGAAGACAGATAGAAGACAGTCCCAAAACACACATATTTCCAGTTTATAACAAGCCTCAAAAATAAACGCAAATAGGGCTAACCTATCGTGCAAAAACTGTCCTAAAAGAGAGATTCAACACAAAGGGACAGCAGCTGGCCCCAAATAGGAAAGAGCCCTTCAACAAAGTTGAAGAGGGGCTCAAAACAGGGCATTTTGCAGTTTACATCAAGCCACGAAAATAATCACAAATAAGGCCAAACTATCATGCAAGAAAAGGCCTAAAAGAGGGGTAAAGAGACAAGTGGCAGCTGCTGTTCTCAAACAGATGAGAGCCCTTCAACAATGTTGAAGAGGGGCTCAAAACAAGATATTTTACAGTTTATGTCAAGGTCCAAAACAGCTCACAAATAGGCCTAAAATACTATGTAAAAATTGGCCTAAAAGAGAGATAAAGAAGCAAGTGATAGCAGGAGGCCTCAAACAGAGGAGAGCCCCTCAACAATGTTGAAGAGGGGCTCAAAACAAGCTATTTTACAGTTTATGGAAAAGTCCAAAACAACTCAAAAATAGGCCTAAAATACTATGCAAAAATTGGCCTAAAAGAGAGATAAAGAGGCAAGTGGTAGTAGGAGACCTCAAACAGCTGGAGGTCCTTGATCAAACATGAAAAGGGGGTCAAAATATGACTATTTACAGTTTGGGTCGGAGCCCAAAAATGCTAGCAAGCATGGCTTAGATACAAAGCAAGATAAGGCACAAAAGAGGGAAAATGAGACTCACCCTTGTAGAACCAAACTTCAGCAGCCTTTGGACCAGGCTTGTGAGCTCTCAACCTCTGAAAATCAGCCTCAAATGGTTGGAATGGATGGTGGTGGTGTTATGCTATGGGTTGGTGTAGGAGCAAGGTGGTTTTGAGGCTTGGAGTAGAGAGAGAGGGAGATTGAATGCAAGAGCCCTAAACAATTTTTTGTAACCCTCTAAAATGCAGCTGGGGGTGCTGGTTATATAGGCAAAGGAATGGAGGAAATTGAGGGAAATGAAATTCAAATTTCCCCCAAAAAGACCCCCCCTCGGATACAGGACCTGGAGGGAAAAAGAGGGCATATCTGTAAGGAACCAGGTGAGGGGGTCATGGCCGGCTAGGTTTTGAGGGTTCAGGTGGCCGGCCGGCCACCTCCCATGGCCGGCCGACCAAGGGTCAAAAGGACCAATGACAATTGCTGGTCGGCTACCTCAAAAAGGTGGCCTCCCATGTGTGCACAACACAACTATGTAGTCAAAACCCAGAAAATCAGCCTCAAAGGGTTCAGGAATAGCACATGGCAAACACGGTGTCCTAGGCGCACCAATGCAAATGCAATGCAAAGAAACACACAAGTGTAGTCAAAACAAGATATCATGAGTTCGAGTCAAGTTCTCTAAATCTCCAGCAGAGTCGACAGAAACTGTAGACGTCCCCGAACGCCCGGGAGGATGAGGTCCCGTTCCGTTCGTATTGGGCTCACTACAGCTCGGACTCTCAAATTGTCGCGGTTCTAAATCTGAACCAAAGAGTCCAAATCCGACAAATCGTTTTGAGAAAACAGATTTTGAAAGAAGTGCCAAACATGGACTGCTTTGCCAGATACAGAGTCGCCACCTAAATGTTTTATTTTGGGGAAATTTAGGAAACCCTGACTCGTTTGCCTAAGGCCACGTGTCCGTCATCACCAAAGTTGCCTCGGCTCGGGAACTTGGGTACGATTAGGGAAGGTCACTTCGTGAGCACCCCCGCTCGCCCGACGATGCCTCTACTAACCATGATATCTATTTTTGAAAACATTATGCGTTCTTATTCCGGTTATTAGCCTAGATTTACTATGTGATGCGCACAGCATACAAGTATAGACTGGATCGCCTGAATTGGAACAAAACATTTTATGTTTGAAAATTGTTTGATGGTGCTACCCGCAAGTAGGCTAAGACGTAAATTTGCCACCCTCAGGTGGGCTTAGAAAACATGATTTTGCCACTATCTAGTGGGCTTAAAACACACATTTGATGAATTGTTCCAATCCAAATAACCCAACCTTCACCCACAAGCATTCAGGCAGATATATCACATAAGCAATTAGCCTCATGGTAAGCATGCTACCATGGCAGTCACTCACATGCATGCAAGGATGCTAAAGCATAAAACTTACCGAGTACTCCAAGCCAAAACAGAAGCTAATTAGAAATCCATGTGTGATCCTAATTATACAGAAATGCCTAATGCAACACGTGCAAAAGTGCAACTATAGCAGGCTCGACTATTCTAGACATGGCACATGAAATGCTACAGCTAACATATATTCAAATTGGAATTGAAAATACAATGCAGTTAGTATGATGCGCCGAGCCTGGTGCATGCAAAACAGATGAATGAATGCAAACATGCTGTCATACTGTATGCTAATTGAAATATGCCCTAAACCATTATAAGCGGGTAAATAAAAGGGAGAAAGACGTGGGGTTGGAAGACATACATCACACACACGCACACTTATTACAACATTGCCCTCGCACAGAGGGTCCGAATAAATAATACAGTCTAAATATGTACAAAATCCTAATTAATTAACAAATTAAACTAGGAAAGTAGTAAACTAGCATGCAAACTAGGGACTGCCTCGACTCTGCTCTCGATGATGAATGAGCATGTTCGGGTTGCTTGGCACGGAAAATCCCTTGTGATGCCCCGGTTTGCCTTTGTTTGCAATTGTTCTTGGAATGCGTGTCAAGCTCCGGAAGGCTGCCGATTTCTGATTGGCTGCAACAGAGAGCAACAAAGGGGCATGGCAAAGTATTTTCACATATGTATGCATGACTACTCTTCGGGGAGTGTAGTCCGCGATCCTCGTGCCACCAATCACGCATCTCGATGCATGATGGCCGAGGAGTCGAATTGCACGGCTCAATATGAAATGAATGCACATATAAACACGACGAGACCTAAACTCCATCATGGATAATCCGGAGTGTCGGTGACTGGGAATTGAGACACGTTTCGCCACTCGAAGTACGAAACGTCCCTCGTTTCTCGGGCTCGGGCTAACTCCTATCCCAAACACAATGCAATATGCATGACATGCATGAATGCAATTCTAACATGCAACCTAGCATACACAATGCTATGAAATGGCATACACGATGCACGAGGTAACATGGCATACACAATGCGCCAACATACAACCTAGCATACGCAATGCTATGAATCGAAATGGCATACACAATGTATAATGGACTTACACCAACATGAGTGGACAGCCACACTCACATTAGTAGCCATTAGATGAAAAATGAGACTCTCGAAATACGTGCACGCATGCACGCAAACCGAGGATCGAACCTAAGGCATAAAATGCCACTCTACCAAAGCATGGCAAGGCATGGAATATGGTATGCAAACATGCGAATTTCAGCGCTGAAATATGCTACAAAACAGCCCCGAAACTTGGAAACATGGCACCCGATGCATGGAATGAAACCTGAAATTCGAAATTGCGCACATGGAATGACTTACAGCTATACAAAGCATGCATTATTTGATCATGAAGCATGAAGACAGATAGAAGACAGTCCCAAAACACACATATTTCCAGTTTATAACAAGCCTCAAAAATAAACGCAAATAGGGCTAACCTATCGTGCAAAAACTGTCCTAAAAGAGAGATTCAACACAAAGGGACAGCAGCTGGCCCCAAATAGGAAAGAGCCCTTCAACAAAGTTGAAGAGGGGCTCAAAACAGGGCATTTTGCAGTTTACATCAAGCCACGAAAATAATCACAAATAAGGCCAAACTATCATGCAAGAAAAGGCCTAAAAGAGGGGTAAAGAGACAAGTGGCAGCTGCTGTTCTCAAACAGATGAGAGCCCTTCAACAATGTTGAAGAGGGGCTCAAAACAAGATATTTTACAGTTTATGTCAAGGTCCAAAACAGCTCACAAATAGGCCTAAAATACTATGTAAAAATTGGCCTAAAAGAGAGATAAAGAAGCAAGTGATAGCAGGAGGCCTCAAACAGAGGAGAGCCCCTCAACAATGTTGAAGAGGGGCTCAAAACAAGCTATTTTACAGTTTATGGAAAAATCCAAAACAACTCAAAAATAGGCCTAAAATACTATGCAAAAATTGGCCTAAAAGAGAGATAAAGAGGCAAGTGGTAGTAGGAGACCTCAAACAGCTGGAGGTCCTTGATCAAACATGAAAAGGGGGTCAAAATATGACTATTTACAGTTTGGGTCGGAGCCCAAAAATGCTAGCAAGCATGGCTTAGATACAAAGCAAGATAAGGCACAAAAGAGGGAAAATGAGACTCACCCTTGTAGAACCAAACTTCAGCAGCCTTTGGACCAGGCTTGTGAGCTCTCAACCTCTGAAAATCAGCCTCAAATGGTTGGAATGGATGGTGGTGGTGTTATGCTATGGGTTGGTGTAGGAGCAAGGTGGTTTTGAGGCTTGGAGTAGAGAGAGAGGGAGATTGAATGCAAGAGCCCTAAACAATTTTTTGTAACCCTCTAAAATGCAGCTGGGGGTGCTGGTTATATAGGCAAAGGAATGGAGGAAATTGAGGGAAATGAAATTCAAATTTCCCCCAAAAAGACCCCCCCTCGGATACAGGACCTGGAGGGAAAAAGAGGGCATATCTGTAAGGAACCAGGTGAGGGGGTCATGGCCGGCTAGGTTTTGAGGGTTCAGGTGGCCGGCCGGCCACCTCCCATGGCCGGCCGACCAAGGGTCAAAAGGACCAATGACAATTGCTGGTCGGCTACCTCAAAAAGGTGGCCTCCCATGTGTGCACAACACAACTATGTAGTCAAAACCCAGAAAATCAGCCTCAAAGGGTTCAGGAATAGCACATGGCAAACACGGTGTCCTAGGCGCACCAATGCAAATGCAATGCAAAGAAACACACAAGTGTAGTCAAAACAAGATATCATGAGTTCGAGTCAAGTTCTCTAAATCTCCAGCAGAGTCGACAGAAACTGTAGACGTCCCCGAACGCCCCGGGAGGATGAGGTCCCGTTCCGTTCGTATTGGGCTCACTACAGCTCGGACTCTCAAATTGTCGCGGTTCTAAATCTGAACCAAAGAGTCCAAATCCGACAAATCGTTTTGAGAAAACAGATTTTGAAAGAAGTGCCAAACATGGACTGCTTTGCCAGATACAGAGTCGCCACCTAAATGTTTTATTTTGGGGAAATTTAGGAAACCCTGACTCGTTTGCCTAAGGCCACGTGTCCGTCATCACCAAAGTTGCCTCGGCTCGGGAACTTGGGTACGATTAGGAAAGGTCACTTCGTGAGCACCCCCGCTCCCCGATCAAAGATCGGCCTCTACTAACCATGATATCTATTTTTGAAAACATTATGCGTTCTTATTCCGGTTATTAGCCTAGATTTACTATGTGATGCGCACAGCATACAAGTATAGACTGGATCGCCTGAATTGGAACAAAACATTTTATGTTTGAAAATTGTTTGATGGTGCTACCCGCAAGTAGGCTAAGACGTAAATTTGCCACCCTCAGGTGGGCTTAGAAAACATGATTTTGCCACTATCTAGTGGGCTTAAAACACACATTTGATGAATTGTTCCAATCCAAATAACCCAACCTTCACCCACAAGCATTCAGGCAGATATATCACATAAGCAATTAGCCTCATGGTAAGCATGCTATCATGGCAGTCACTCACATGCATGCAAGGATGCTAAAGCATAAAACTTACCGAGTACTCCAAGCCAAAACAGAAGCTAATTAGAAATCCATGTGTGATCCTAATTATACAGAAATGCCTAATGCAACACATGCAAAAGTGCAACTATAGCAGGCTCGACTATTCTAGACATGGTTCAAAACAAGATATTTTACAATTTATGTCAAGGTTCAAAACAGCTCACAAATAGGCCTAAAATACTATGCAAAAATTGGCCAAAAAGAGAGATAAAGAAGCAAATGATAGCAGGAGACCTCAAACAGAGGAAAGCCCCTCAACAATGTTGAAGAGGGGCTCGAAACAAGCTATTTTACAGTTTGTGGAAAAGTCCAAAACAACTCAAAAATAGGCCTAAAATACTATGCAAAAATTGGGCTAAAAGAGAGATAAAGAGGCAAGTGGTAGTAGGAGACCTCAAACAGCTGGAGCTGCTTGATCAAACATGAAAAGGGGGTCAAAATATGACTATTTACAGTTTGGGTTGGAGCCCAAAAATGCTAGCAAGGATGGGGGTGCTGGTTATATAGGCAAAGGAATGGAGGAAATTAAGGGAAATGAAATTCAAATTTCCCCCAAAAAGAACCCCCCTCGGATACAGGATCTAGAGGGAAAAAGAGGGCATATCTGTAAGGAACCAGGTGAGGGGGTCATGGCCGGCCAGGTTTTGAGGGTTCAGGTGGCCGGCCGGCCACCTCCCATGGCCGGCCGACCAAGGGTCAAAAGGGCCAATGACAATTGCTGGTCGGCTACCTCAAAAAGGCGGCCTCCAATGTGTGCACAACACAACTATGTAGTCAAAACCCAGAAAAAGTGAACCAGGAGAGAGAAAAGTCCATTTTTTAGAGGGGGTCAAAAGGGTCAGGCACAATTACTGGTCGGCCACCAAATATTGGTGGCCTCCCAGGTGTGTACAACACAAATATGGTGTTTAGGGTTCAAGAAAGTGGCCCCGGGGTGGTCAACATTGAATTTCAAGTGAGAAAAACGGGCGTCGGAGAGCGATGAAGAAATAAAGCTGGCTTTTCAGAACAATTGCTGGCCTCCCACCCTTCTACAAGCTTCCTAACCATGAAAATAAGGTCTCCACCAAAAATGAACCAAAACGGATGCAAAACGGAGGTTCGGGGGACCGAAACGAGCGGCCCGGGGCCCCGAAAATGGGCTGTTAAGCACCGGAGGTGGCATTCGACCATGAAGTTGGTCTCTCGGGCCACAGTGTTCCTCAAAAGGGAGGAAATAAGGTGTGTGCCAAAAACCGGAGCAAACGGAGGTGGTTAGGTGGTCCCGAACCGAGGCACACGGCCGTCGGCTCCGAAAAATCGGAAACCGGGCTCCAAAATGGGAAAAATGGCCTACGACCATGAAACGTAGCCTACGGCCACGGAGAGATGATCTACGAGACCTCTCTCTCCCTTCGGGAAGAGAAAACAGAGAAAACAGAGCCTCGTTCGCAAACCGAGGCAAAGTACGAAAGAGTGCGGAAGTCTAGAGGCAAGGTTTGCAGCCGGGACTCTGAAACTTCTGAACGAGCACAATATGCAATATCACCGAGCGCTCAACTGGTGACGTCTGAGTCTTAAGGTCGGTCAAAAATGGGGTGTCTACAGTTTCCTCTCTTTGACAGAACTCGGAAGTCATAAGTGACGAGAGTGAATGTCAAAGCCCAGAGACGACCCATTTTTGACAAGGCCGAAGACTTAGACAAACAGGCGCGATAAACAGAGATGTGCCCGCAGGCAGGGGCAAAATGCAACCGACAATGCAAGAAGCCAAAGGTATCTCAATGATCATGCAAATACAGCAAGCATATACAAATCTAACTACATTTCATGCAGTAAGGATCATGTAAATAAAGCTGTAACGAAGAAAATATTCACAATAAATGCGACAGTTTTAAGCGAGAAGGCAAATCAAACTACATTTCATGCAGTTATGATGCAATCTTAGCAAGCATGTGTGATAGATACACAAAAGTGAAGAGAGTGTGATGGATACACTATATGAATAAAGTGTGATTGATACACTAAGTGAAGCGAAGTGTGATAGATACACAATGCGAAACGAGTGTGATGGATACACTAAGCAAACACGTGATAGATACACTAAGCGAACGTGTGTGATGGATACACTATATGAAACAAAGTGTGATAGACACTAAAAGTGAATACAAAGTGTGATAGATGCACTATGTGAAGCAAAGTATGATGGATATACAAAAAGTGAACGTAAAGTGTGATAGATGCACTAAGTGAATAGAGTGTGATTGATACACTGAAGGTGAACACAAGTGTGATTGGTGCACTATGTGAACAAAGCGTGATTGATACACTAAAAGCGAACACAAAGTGTGATAGATGCATTAAGTGAACAGAGTGTGATTGATACACTAAAAGTGAACACAAAGTGTGATAGATGTACTATGTGAACAGAGTATGATTGATATACTAAATATGAGCACGAAGTGTGATAGATGCACTATGTGAACAGAGTATGATTGATATACTAAATGTGAACACGAAGTGTGATAGATGCACTTAGTGAACGAGTGTGATGGATACACTAAATGAACACAAAGTGTGATAGATGCACTATGTAAACAGAATATGATTGATATACAAAGTGTGATTGATACACTAAATGTGAACACGAAGTGTGATAGATGCACTTAGTGAACAGAGTATGATAGATATATTGAAAATGAACACAAAGTGTGATAGATGCACTTAGTGAACAAGTGTGATGGATACACTAAATATGAACACGAAGTGTGATAGATGCACTTAGTGAACAGAGTATGATTGATATACTGAATGAATGAAGTGTGATTGATACACTAAATGAATAAAGTGTGATTGATACACTAAACGAGAATGTATGTGATAGATACACTAAAGTGAATATGTGCATGGTAGATACACAAAATGAGAATGTGTGTGATAGATATACAAAAGTGAATGAAGTGTGATTGATACACTAAGTGAAGGAAGTGAAATGCGATTGATACACAAAACGAGAATGTATGTGATAGATACACAAAATGAAAGAAGTGTGATTGATACACTAAGTGAAGAGAGTGTAATTGATACACTAAATAAATGAAGTGTCATTGATACACTAAGCGAACGAAGAAAGTGTGATAGATACACAAAGGGTGAATGAGGTGTGATTGATACACTAAAGAAATGAAGCGTGATTAATACACTAAGCAAATGAAGTGTGATTGATACACTAAATAAAGGATCTCAAACGGAACTTCTTTGAATGAACCGTACATACAATATCGTGCATGAATGAGAAAGAAACTTGATAGGTACAATGCGATACAATGCATGATGTTTAAGGAACGCAGTAAACAAGCGTAGCGACGCTTTAGAAAGCACCTCATGGGGTGAGTGGCAATGAACCGCTCTACTCTGACGGGGATCTCCCCTCGTGCTCTTCAAACACTTACCTTCAACTCACAGTACAAAGGCTCTGAAATACTGACAAGGATTCTTCACGTAGAACACTTTGGATGTCGCCTTTCTTTCTGATCATATTCACAACTTTCCCTATTCTCCAACGGGGTGACAGACTAGGTTGGTTCAGTATCTAGAATTGAGGTGCATACACGCTATCTCAACCTATGGGGCTTCCATACAGATTTTAAGCCGAGGGCACGCCCCTGGGTATTTAAACAAGACTTTAGTCCCGGAAATCCCGAACCTTTACGTTCTAGGCATCAGCCATTCGAACTCTAGTTTCCACCGTCGCAGGTGGTCTCCTAGGAACTCATTGCAAACACAGCCGAGATGTCCCTGGCATGAAACGGTACTCGAAGAGAGCACTTCTGATTGCCATTTTGGCTTGAAGCAGACTTGATTTCGAGCTTAAGGTAGAGGCACACTCATACTTCGGAGCATTGGCAAGACTTGAAGAGGTACACACGGAATGTAGTCTTGGAACTTACCGAAGTTGAAACAAACTCAGATACCCAACATTTTCCTTCTTTTCTTTTGCTTTGTAGTCTGGAACCCATATTGCTTCAAATAGGTCCTAGTTTTACTATTTTGACATGACCTAGGTTGAACCTTGCGGTTTTATGAAAGAACGAATCCTGTTTTGCACAAATGTAGAGAATGGCACAACACTTTGAGCACAAAACAAATCATATTGGAATTGAAATTGAAAATGAATTCTTAACTGGGTATTGAGTCTACGAATGGACACAGCGCATCACGACTCAACAAAGGAAAACAAAAGTAAACACCCTGACCACATCGAGACATGCTCGGAACGACTCAAAGCAAGAATCGAGACGAACAAAATAAAAGACACGACACACAGACGTATTACAAAGACGAGAGACCTCTCAGTGCACGAGGAGCCAGTTTCTCCGGGCATTATTTCCCACCCTTTCTAATTTGTGATTCTCACATCACTCGGCCCTCAGGCTCTGTTTTTCTGAAAAAGCCATTTTCTCACTTTTTCTCTCAGCTCACATCTCTCTATTCTTCAATCTCTCATTTTTTGTCCCTCCCCTGGGTGGTTGATGGATAAACAAAAAGTTGTGGGCTCTTGCCCATAGCATTCTGCTAGATTGTTCTTCTTGTTCATAACAGTGAATTTCTTCCACAGAGGGGCTGAACTACAATTGGGTGTGTAGCAAATCTGCACCTGACATCGGTTGACGATGTTCTGCTGGGGAGTTTGGACGTGATCAGATCTGTCCAGATAAGGGAGTGGAATATCTTGTCCCATTCCGGTTCGTGCTTCGCACTTGGCTTGATACCTCGTTGCTTAGAGGATGACAGAGCTTTCAGCCTTTTGTTGTTAACTTCTGTCGTGCCCTCTTCTGGCAGGTAGAGTGCCCTTCTTGGCAAGTATGTTGAAAATGGGGGAAAGGCAGGAAGCCTGACTCAACTGTGCCCCTAGTTCATCATTTTGACCATTTTTGTTTTTGGCTTTCTACTAAAACAACTTTGACCAATATGAGAGTTAGATTAACATGCTTGCTCGATTTTCTGATTTAAAATCATGCAAGTCAGACTGTGAGCACTGAAAATTTTCCTGTTTTAGGTCCAAGAAATGGTTCAGTTTTAGAAAAATGGAATAATTTTCGAGAGAATTAGTCAACCTCAGTAAAAATTCTCAAAAGCTGTTTTTGCAAACGGCCACTGCTCAACGAGCATAGAACCCACTCTCGAGATGCACAACCTCAGATTCGAAGGAAAATTGCCCCTTACTTGAAGAGAGCTGCATGCAACGGAAAGTTGTCCCTTGTTTGAACGGCACCACGGCGCATTGAATGGCAACGAAAAGTTGCCCCTTGTTTGAATATAACGCCACAGCGCGTGGTATGGCAACGGAAAGTTGCCCCTTGTCTGAATGGCACTGCAGCGCATTGCAATCAACCCTCAGGGTGATGATCACAACCAAATTCTCGGATACAGAGAAGACAAAGATGACCAGAACCATCACATGGACACAGTCGGATTTGAAGTGTTTTACGGCTGGACTTCAAAATGAAGTTGCCTACGTATCCCAAAGATGGGAATCAAGCCTTACGTAGTTCGGGGTAAGGTACACTCGGGTATTTAACCTTCACTTTTTTTGCGCTCTAACTTTTGCCAGGGCCGCCCTTTGCAGGTTTTCAACCTTGCGAGCTATGTTTTTCTTCTTTTCAATTTTTGTGTTCTTTTCTTTTCTTTTCATTTCTTTTTTGGTTCTTTTCTTTGCATCTTTCTTTTTTGTTCTTTTGTTCTTTTCTCTTTTTTATTCTTTTTCTTCTTTCCTTGCTCTAACTTTTGCCTGGGCCGCCCTTCCGGGTTTTCGGCCCAGCGAGCCTCTCATGGGTAAAAGTATAGCTTTGTCCATGTTAAATGGTTTTGAGATCCCGAAGTCATCTGAATCCAGGAAATGGCTGTTGTTCGCTGACGATGCAAGAGCCCATCCAATGGAGGGTGAATTTGCCCCTAGTGTTTGTGGATAGGAACTCGGTTGTCCTTCAACAATGTCTTCTTCTTTCCTCCCTTCTGGGGTTTGGCATTCTTGCCGATCTTCATCTTGGACTCTTCGAGCACATTTGAAATTCTTGCCCCTAGTTCGAGGGGTGCTCCTGATCTAGCTTCACAAGCTTCTTGATCTGACTTTGTTGCCGCTAATACACGGGCTGCTCTGGATCCGGCCACACAGGCCTTACATTGTAGTTGACCTTTGAACTTTCTGAGTTCTAGTCCAAGGTTTGAAAATGAGGAGTCAAGTCTCGAGGCTGAGAGCGATCCTAAGCTGCACAATCTCAAGAGCGATTCCACACAGGTCTTCGCAGGACCGCATAAAACATTTTTTTTTAAAAGTCTTTTAAGAAAGCGACTAATCGCTCGCGCTGAAGACGGTGTGGGACCAATGTGGATCAAGCCAGGATCCTTCTCAGTACTCACGTTAACAAACATGATTTCATTCATTAAGGGCTTAGCACGCCTCTCTTTCTCTCAATTGATCAAATTTTTGCAAAACCCGAGGAATTCCTTTCCCTTTGTTTTCACCGCAGTGTTAGAAAAAGTTTTGAAAAGCTTAGGTCAATACAATGATTTCAAGGCACAGAAGAGCAGGCAAAAAGTACTGCCGTTTCATTCAAATTTTCTGGCACGACTGGCGCAAGGCAGAAGCAAACACAAGAGTGTGAAAATCACTGCTGTTTCATTCAAATCTTTTGGTGTTACTGGCTCCTTGGCAGAAACAGACTCAAAAGAAAACAAAAAGACAAACACAAAACAAGCAAGTGATGCCCGAGGTAACACCCCAGAAATCACCCGACTTTAACAAAACAGGACTGACTCGATACAACAAGACAGACCCAACTGACTTAGTACAAAAGACTGACTATATACAAAACAACAGACTGACCCAATACCCAAGTTAGAAAGTACGAAAACTAGCATTCACAAATGCTCGAAACAGTGCGTGCCATACACCACATCAGGAGTAAACTGAGCGCCGCCCGCAGGTGGTTCATCCCTTGATCACATCACATTATCCCCCACAAGTTCACTGATCAAGTACCGATAGACTTTGCAGGACGTGGTGCGGCAATGACCCCGTTGTCAAACAGATCTTGTACATCATAGCGTAGACGAAAGCAACTGTCGGTGTGATGACCGGTTTGTTGATAGTAGGCACAATATTTAGTCTGATCATGCTTTGCAGGGATAGGATCGGGTAAGGGCCGTTGTTCCAATGGTTTCAGATGTCCTTTCCGGATTAAGACCTCTAGAGCCTTTGACAAAGGCATATGAAGTGGGGTGAAAACCCTCTTGACTCGAGGTGGATGTTTGGTTTCTTGTGAGCTACTCCTGGACGCACTGGTGAATGGGGTAGCTGCTTTTTATGCGAAGGTGGTAACCATGCCCACTTCAGAAGATCTTGCAGCTGCATCACCACTGGTGGTCGCATTTGAACTGCGGGAAAATGCCCTCCTGGGCTGCTCTTTCTCCTGGTCAAGAAGGCCCTGCTTCATAGCGTCCTCGATCTGTACCCCCATCTCATGCAGATCAGAAAAGGTAGGGAAGGGGAGTACAATCATCTTTTGCATCAGTTTTGGCTGGAGATTGTACACAATCATCCTGATCTAGTCCTTGTCAGTAGGCCTCAGGGTCATCATTGAAGCCTTGGCCCTCCAGCGGGCTACGAAATCAGAAAAACTCTCCTTAGGCTCTTGCCTTGTTGTCTCAAGATCACGGGTTGTGACCTCGATTTGCGTGTTATAGGAGTACTGCGCAACGAAGACCTCGGCCATCTCATCCCAGTTTCGTTTGACATCGTCTTCTAATTTTGCATACCAGATAGCGGCCACACCCGACAAGGTCCGACCGAATAATGAAAGTTTCTGCAGCCTGGTGAGGCCCATCGGCCTTAGTATGTCCGAAAACAACCGGAGGTGCACTATGGGATCGCCAGATCCATCAAATCGGTCGATGTGTGGCATCTTAAATTTGTCCGGCAGCGTCACAGCTGCGTCGGTATACCCGTCCTCAATGTCCGAAATGGATTTTACTCCCTGAGATTTCTTGAACATCTTTTCTAGCTTGCTCACTTTCAGCGCTGTAGGGTTTAACTCGAACTCAAAGGGTGAATCCGGCAGGTTGATCGGTGCTTTAGACAGCTGGGGTAAGATTGGGGGCGGAGCCGGTCCTGTCGGAATGTTCGTATCTCCCTGGACATTTGGTGCCTCCTCGGGTGCTGGAACTCTTGGTGGGGGAGGAGCAGATGCTCCTGTTTGCTGCTGCAGCCGGGCAATTAAGTCTGCCTGTTGAGCCATGATCTCAGCCTGCTGTTTGGCAAATTCTGCTTGACGAGCAGCATCCTGCTGCATGGTTTTCATGCTCTCTTGGAGTTGACGCATCATTTCCTCCATTCCTGCCATGTTCTGTTGTTCTGGCTGACTGACTGGTATATCTATCTCTGTGATAAAAACTGAGGCCTCAGCCTGACTGTTCACTAGTGGGGTGGATAAGGGCCACTGATCCGGTAACTGTTGAACTAGTGATCTGTGCCTGACTGGCCCTTTTACCCTGCCTCTGACAAAGGAACAGTAATTGCCTTTGAACTGAATCTCTAACCCGACAAAGTCTATCAGCACAAGTTCGATGAACCTCGGGGGTTATTGGAGCCCTCTGAAGTTATGGTTCCCAGACTACCTAGCAAAAGAGAAAACATGCAGTATCTCAGCCCGATTTCACGGTAACGCATATGAGCAGAGCTGAATGACAGTTCCTCCTATAGAATTCTGCCCAAAATTCTGCCCGTAAACTGATACCCTCAGGTGAACTGAATCCCAAAGTACTGAATTGGTGCCCGCAGGCCTGATGCTCAAACTACTAAACTGGTGCCCGCAGGCCTGATGCCCAAACTTGTAGACTGATACATGCATTCCTGTAGGGACACACCCTAAAAGCACATAGCAAGCAAGTGTGAGCCAAAACACCCCTATGTTGGGGTAGGGTTTCCCTGTCCTATTTTGTCAGGAGCTAGGGTTTCACTACGCACGCAGTGGTTTCAAACAACTTATATCGGGTAAGCAACCTGTCCTAGTTTGGAATGGTCACTATGGATTCCGAATATGCACTAGGTCGAATGGTCAAAAAGGGTGCCTCGGTAAAACCGGGGTTTGTGTTCCCATACTGGCAGAGCCCATAACCGGTCAGCCTTATGGTCATGCCTTGACAAGACAAGTCTCCGGCAAACCGTTCAGGAATAGCAGATGGCAAACACGGTGTCCTAGGCGCACCAATGCAAATGCAATGCAAAGAAACACACAAGTGTAGTCAAAACAAGATATCAAGAGTTTGAGTCAAGTTCTCTAAATCTCCAGCAGAGTCGCTAGAAACTGTAGACGTCCCCGAACGCCCCGGGAGGATGAGGTCCCGTTCCGTTCGTATTGGGCACATGGAATGACTTACAGCTATACAAAGCATGCATTATTTGATCATGAAGTATGAAGACAGATGCAAGACAGTCCCAAAACATGCATATTTCCAGTTTATAACAAGCCTCAAAAATAAACGCAAATAGGGCTAACCTATCGTGCAAAAACGGCCCTAAAAGAGAGATTAAACACAAAGGGACAGCAGCTGGCCCGAAATGGCAAAGAGCCCTTCAACAAAGTTGAAGAGGGGCTCAAAACAGGGCACTTTGCAGTTTACATCAAGCCACAAAAATAATCACAAATAAGGCCAAACTATCATGCAAGAAAAGGCCTAAAAGAGGGGTAAAGAGACAAGTGGCAGCTGCTGTTCTCAAACAGAGGAGAGCCCTTCAGCAATTGTTGAATAGAGGCTCAAAACAAGATATTTTACAGTTTATGGAAAGGTCCAAAACAGCTCACAAATAGGCCTAAAAGAGAGATAAAGAAGCAAGTGATTGCAGGAGGCCTCAAACAGAGGAGAGCCCTTCAACAATGTTGAAGAGGGGCTCAAAAAAACCTATTTTATAGTTTATGGAAAAGTCCAAAACAACTCAAAAATAGGCCTAAAATACTATGCAAAAATTGGCCTAAAAGAGAGATAAAGAGGCAAGTGGTAGTAGAAGACCTCAAACAGCCGAAGGTCCTTGATCAAACATGAAAAGGGGTTCAAAATATGACTATTTACAGTTTGGGTCGGAGCCCAAAAATGCTATCAAGCATGGCTTAGATACAAAGCAAGATAAGGCACAAAATAGGAAAAATGGGACTCACCCTTGTAGAACCAAACTTCAGCAGCCTTTGGACAAGGCTTGTGAGCTCTCAACCTCTGGAAATTAGCCTCAAATGGTTGGAATGGATGATGGTGGTGTTATGCTATGGGTTGGTGTAGAAACGGTGTAGGAGCAAGGTGGTTTTGAGGCTTGGAGTAGAGAGAGAGAGGGAGATTGAATGCAAGAGCCCTAAACAATTTTTTGTAACCCTTTAAAATGCAGCTGGGGGTGCTGGTTATATAGGCAAAGGAATGGAGGAAAGGGGGGAAATGAAATTCAAATTTCCCCCCAAAAGACCCCCCCTCGGATACAGGATCTGGGGGGAAAAAGAGGGCATATCTGTAAGGAACCAGGTGAGGGGGTCTTGGCCGGCCTGGTTTTGAGGGTTTAGGTGGCTGGCCGGCCACCTCCCATGGCCGGCCGACCAAGGGTCAAAAGGGCCAATGACAATTGCTGGTCGGCCACCTCAAAAAGGTGGCCTCCCATGTGTGCACAACACAACTATGTAGTCAAAACCCAGAAAAAATGAACCAGGAGAGAGAAAAGACCATTTTTTAGAGGGGGTCAAAAGGGTTAGGCACAATTACTGGTCGGCCACCAAATATTGGTGGCCTCCCAGGTGTGTACAACACAAATATGGGGTTTAGGGTTCAAGAAAGTGGCCCCGGAGTGGTCAACATTGGCTTTCAAGTGAGGAAAACGGGCGTCGGAGAGCGATGAAGAAATAAAGCTGGCTTTTCAGAACAATTGCTGGCCTCCCACCCTCCTACAAGCTTCCTAACCATGAAAATAAGGTCTCCACCAAAAATGAACCAAAACAGAAGCAAAACGGAGGTTCGAGGGACCGAAACGCGCGTCTTGGGGCCTCGAAAATGGGTTGTTAAGCACCGAAGGTGGCATTCGACCACGAAGTTGGTCTCTCGGGCCACAGTGTTCCTCAAAAGGGAGGAAATATGGTGTGCGCCAAAAATCGGAGCAAACGGAGGTGGTTAGGTGGTCCCAAACCGAGGCACACGGCCGTCGGCTCTGAAAAATCGGAAACCGGGCTCCAAAATGGGAAAAATGGCCTACGATCACGAAACGTGGCCTATGGCCACTGAGAGATGATCTACGAGACCTCTCTCTCCCTTCGGGAAGAGAAAACAGAGAAAACAGAGCCTGGTTCGCAGACCAAGGCAAGGTACGAAAGAGTTCGGAAGTCCAGAGGCAAGGTTTGCAGCCTGGACTCTGAAACTTCTGAACGAGCACAATATGCAATATCACCGAGCGCTCAACTGGTGACGTCTGAGTCTTAAGGTCGGTCAAAAATGGGGTGTCTACATCTGTAAATTCTCTTTTTTGGAGGCTAAGAAGGATTAGTTTGTGTTAAACTTGGCTGCTTAAGCTAATGCAACTGTTGGTTGCCTACGGTAATTAGTTCCTAGAAGATGAGGGAGTGGACTGGAGAAAGGACGGAGAGAGTTAGGGAGAAACTTTCTTCTTGGGAGCTAGAAGAGAAAGTTAGACAAACGAAAGGGAAATGGGATGAAAATTAAAGTGAGTTCCAATTCATCATTTTCGACTTGAGGTATATACAGTTAGGTGATTTAGAAAACATTAAGTCATTTGCTTAAGTAAAACTAATATCGTTAAACTACAATTACTCAGTAAATTCTCGTTCTTCGTGGATAAGCGTGATTAATTTGAGTTAAACATGGCCACTTAAGCTAAAGAAACTAATAGCTGGATAAGCTAATTAGTTCCTAGAACAAAAGAGAGAAGGATGGAGAAGGACGGAGAGAGTTGGAGAGAAACATTCTTCTTCATATCTACAGGAGAAAATTAGAGAGAAGAAAGGAAATATAAGTTGCCAAACCTAATCTTGCTTAACTAATCTTGCTTAGTTATAGTAATCTTGCTTAACTAATTTTGCTTATCCTCCAAGAAAGAAAATTAACTGAGTAATTGTAGCCTTTTCCATTTTTGGTGGACAAGTAATTGTAGCTTGACGATAAGAGTTTAACTTAAGCAACTCATTTAATGTTTTCTAAATCACCTAAGTGTTCAATTCGCAAGTCCAAAATGATGAGCTTGGACTCCCTTCAAATTTCATTCTATTTCCCTTTCCGTTCTCTAACTTTCTCTTCTAGATCTCAAGGAGAAAGTTTGTCTCCAATTCCCTCCGTCCGTCTCCAACTTCTCTCTTTTGTTCTAGGAACTAATTGGCTTGGGCAACTTGTCGTTTTATTAGCTTAAGTGGCCAAATTTAACACAAACTAATCTTGCTTAACCTACGAGAAAGAGATTAGAGATTTTACCGAGTAATTATAGATTCATGATATTAGTTTCACTTAAGCACCTGATTTAAGGTTTTCTAAATCACCTAAGTGTTAAATTCTCGAGTCCAAAATGATGAATTAGAATTCAAATTAATTTTAATCCCGTTTCCTTTCCTTTTCTCTAACTTTCTCTTTTAACTCTCAAGAAGAAAGTTTCTCTCTAACACTCTCCGTCCTTCTCCACCCTTCTCTGTTTTGTTCGAGGGACTAATTAGGTTTGGCAACTTATAGCTTCATTCTCTTAAGTGACCATGTTTAACTCAAACTAATCTTGCTCAGCCTCCAAGGAATAGAATTCACTGAGTAATCGTATGTTTTGTAAATCACCAAAGTGTTCAATTCTCAAGTCCAAAAGCATGAATTTAAATTCGCTTTGATTTTAAACCTATTTCCTTTTCTTTTCTCTAACTTTCTCTTCCAGCTCTCAAGAAGAAAGTTCATCTTCAACTCGCTCCATCGTTCCCCACCCTTCTCTCTTTTGTTCTAGGAACTAATTAGGTTAGGCAGCTAACAGCTTCATTAGCTTAAGTGGCCGAGTTTAACTCGAACTAATCTTGCTTGGCCTCCAAGAAAGAGAATCTACAGAGTAATTGTAGCTTAACGATAACAGCTTAACTTAAGCAACTCATTTGATGTTTTCTAAATCACCCAAGTGTTCAATTATCAAGTTCAAAAGGGTGAATTTGAATTCGCTTTAATTTGCATCCTACTTCCGTTTCTTTTCTCTAACATTCTCTTCTAGATCTCATGGAGAAAGTTTCTCTCTAACTCTCTCTGTCCGTCTCCAACTTCTCTCGTTTGTTCTAGGACTAATAGTTTTGCTAGCTTAAGTGGCTAAGTTTAACTCAAACTGATCTCGCTTAGCCTCCAAGAAAGATATTTCACAGACTGATTGTAGCTAAACGATATTAGTTGGACTTGAGCGCATCATTTAAGGCTTTCTAAATAGCCCAAGTGCTCGATTCTCAAGTGCAAAAGGATCAATTAGTTAATTTTCATTTTATTTCCTTTCTTCTCTCTAATTTTCTCTTCTAGTTATGAAGAAGAATGTTTCTCTCCAACTCTCTCCGTCCTTCTCCATCCTTCTCTCTTTTGTTCTAGGAACTAATTAGCTTATCCAGCTATTAGTTTCTTTAGCTTAAGTGGCCATGTTTAACTCAAATTAATCATGCTTATCCACGAAGAAAGAGAATTTACTGAGTAATTGTAGTTTAACGATATTAGTTTTTTTTTTGGGTGAATAAGAGATAAAATAAAACAAGAAATTTACACAACTACAAGGGGCATACCCCAGGACCTAACATAGCTATACAGAAAACAGAACAAAAGCCAACAACCTGTTCACCTTTCCTATAATCTAGCAATAGGAAGAGTGAACAAGAAATATAAACAATTATGGCAACCTAGGCGAGAGAAACAACTGAAACATAAATCCAGGAGGCTATGATCTTGACAAAGAACCTCCTGCTACTGTAGCACCAAGCAAGAGAACCTGGACACTGTATCCACAAGGACACGAGCCAAACAAAACAACATTCCCTACACATCCCGTAGGGATAGGAATAAGAAACCAAAACAACACTAACCTGTTAAGATGTGTGCAATCCGAAACATGGTTACTAGGAAAGCTATTAAGAACACGAAGCACAAAAGTACTCCTACACAGCTCGTAGGAATAAGCTAAACACACTACAAAGTTATGTAAAAAATACAATGAAAAACAACTGATTTTCTCCCTCATGTAGTGGCAAGGCGCTAGCAGCAGCCATCACCATGGTACAATCACACCCTACAAACTGCCACCCGAATCTGTGCAGCATGTATTCATCACCCTTCCATGCCAAAAAACAAGGATACCAGCAACAATTCCCTGGAACTGCACTGTAAGCAGCACCACTCCTCCTCATCAACAAGTAAACCTGTCGTAAATCATAAAGGAGAAGAAATAACAGACACACAATATAGGAGCTCTCCTCACTCGACCCACAACACAGAATGTCTCTCCACTCCATATATGATCTCACAACACTAGGCCCACAACTCACATGATACCTCGAAAGAATCAGAAGGACATTAAACTTGAAAGCTCTAAGAACCTGCACAAACCATATATAAGATATAATAAAAGTTAGCATAAAACATGTGTGCTGTCTCTCATCACTCAACCCACAATGTCTGGAAATATTTAGGTAGCTCACAACACTCAACCCTCCATACGGACACAGCAATGTAGGAGAAGATTTAGGATTCATGATAACCTGCAAAAGAACACCCAGTTAGTAAACCCCACAATAGTTGCTCACCATCACTCAACCCTCAATGTATGTAATCTCACATCACTCATACTCCGGCCAGCTGCAATAGTATGGTGCTGCTGCAAGATTTTGAGAGGAAGACTCCATTCCTCCAAAAGCCAATTATCACCTGCAGAAATTTTAACATTTTCCATAGAAAGAAGCCTACCCCTAACCATTTGGATAATAGAGTTAGTAACAACCTCTTCAGGCTTTTGGGCCTTATTGAAGATCCTACTATTCCTCTCCATCCAAATGTGGTAGACAGTGCAAAGAAATGATAGCTTAAGAATCACCATTTTCAAGGAGGTACCACTGGTGGATCTAACAGCAAAATCAACAGTTTCCAACCAAGGCAAAGAAGGCCAGTTAGACTTACACTTGGCATGGATACCACCCCAAATCCTAGAAGAAAATATGCACCTAAAAAAGAGATGAGAATGATTCTCCTCAGGATCTTGACAGAAAGGGCAGTAAGGATTTGTAACAAGACCACAGGTTTTAAGTCTATCACCAGTATTAAGTCTCTCATTGATGGCTAACCAAACAATAAAACTAACCCTAGGGATTGAAGGGGGGCCCCAGATAAGTTTGGACCAAGTGACTTTAGGGCCCTTATCCCTCCAACAATCCCAAGCTGACTGGATAGAAAAGTTACCATCAGCAGCCAAATTCCAAAACGGAGTATCAGAAGAGCCAAAGGAAGGTAGAAAGGATAAAGGGGTAGAAGAGATCCACTCCTTTATCTCCCAAGAATTAGAGATAGGCCACTTCCAAGAACTATTACAGACTATAGAGCTAACCTTGGTGCTGTCAGGAAGATTAGTGTCATAAAGAATTCTAGGACCAAACCTATGCCACAGCGAACCAAGCGGGTGCCAATTGTCATACCAAAGGAACACATTTTCCCCATTACCAATTTTGAACTTGATATGAGGATAGATTAAATGCCTAAGAGACAGGATTTTCCTCCAGACCCATGAGGGATCACTAGGAATTCTAACAGCCCAAAAGCTCCTCCCTTTAAGCAAGTAAGCCTTGACCCATTGGCACCACATGGAACAATCACCCCCAGAAAACAAGTACCAAACATGTTTGGCTATAGCAGCCTTGTTCCAGGTAGCTAAGTCCTTGAAACCAAGGCCACCCTCATTTTTTTTCCTGCAGATATATCTCCAAGCAATCTTAGCACTATGTTTCTTCAACTCAACCCCAGACCAAAGAAGAGATCTAAGGATGCTCTCAATGTCACCAATGATTTTCTTAGGGAGGATAAAAAGAGAGGACCAATACACTTGCATTGAAAACAGAATAGACTGGATGAGTTGAGCTCTACCAGCATAAGAAAGCAGTTTATTGGTCCAACTTTTAATCCTCTTAGTAATTCTCTCAACCAGGGTATGACAATCAGACACTTTAAGCTTGGTAGTGATCGCGATATTAGTTTTACTTAAGCAAATGTCTTAATGTTTTTCTAAATCACCTAAGTGTATATATCTGAAGTCCAAAATGATGAATTGGAACTCACTTTAATTTTCATCCTATTTCCCTTTCTTTTCTCTAACTTTCTCTTCTAGCTCCCAAGAAGAAAGTTTCTCCCCAACACTCTCCGTCCTTTCTCCAGTCCTCTCCCTCTTCTTCTAGGAACTAATTACCTTAGGCAACCAACAGTTGCATTAGCTCAAGCGGCCAAGTTTAACACAAACTAATCTTGCTTAGCCTCCAAAAAGGAGAATTTACTGAGTAATTGTAGGTTAACGATATTTGTTTAACTTAAGCAACTCATTTAATGTTTTCAAAATCACCTAAGTATTCAATTCTCAAGTCCAAAATGCTGAATTTCAATTCGATTTAATTTTAATACTATTTCCTTTTCTTTTCTTTGACTTTCTCTTCTAGCTCTCAAAAAAGAAAGTTTCTTCGGGAAATAAATAGCACCTCCATTGCTCTTATCCCGAAGATCCCAAATGCTGAAAAAGTGGGGGATTTTAGACCTATTTCTTGCTGTAATACTTTGTACAAGTGTATTTCTAAGATCATTGCTGATAGGATCAAATCTGTTCTGAATGATCTTATTGACCCTGTGCAATCAGCTTTTGTCCCCGGTAGGAGAATTGCTGACAATATCTTCCTTTCACAGGAACTTATGAGGGGGTATCATAAATTTCTCAGTCTCCCAGGTGTGCTATGAAAGTGGACATCATGAAAGCATATGATAATGTAAGATGGGAGTTTGTTCTTGATATCCTAAATGCTATGGGTTTCCCCCCTAACATGGTTCTTTGGGTCAAAGCTTGCATGACTAGTCCCACCTATTCCATTTGCATTAATGGGAGTTTGCATGGTTATTTTAGGAGGGAGAGAGGTTTGAGACAAGGTGACCCTATGTCCCCTTACCTCTTTGTTTTAGTTATGGAAATTCTCTCTAGAATTTTGGCTGAGAAGGCTTCGCATCCTGCATTTAAATTCCATTGGAGATGTGATCAACCTAAGATAGTTAACTTGTGCTTCGCAGATGATTTAATGATCTTCTGTAAGGGGGATGTGTTCACTATTCGGTCCATTAATGTAATACCCCTGTTCCGTAGTATGCTAATTGGTCCCTAATACGTATGTGACTATATGTTTTGATATGATTTTTGTGTGCCATTATGTGAATATATGCGACTTTGGAATTCTACCTATTCACCGTAGGAATATCTGTTTGAATAATCCGCTTTGGAATTAAATTGAGGGCCTTATCGGCCATAGAACCCGAAATTGATTACGCCATTGTGATTGGCATAATTTTTAGAGCCTACGGTGAAATTTAATTGAAAATTGATTCCGGTCAATTTAAACTGATTAAATTGATAAATTAAGTGCCTCATTATTTTATATTAAAATATTTGTTAGTGGGGCTAGTTGTATATTTGCATTGCACTCTCCTTTAGCTCTCTCAAAAACTCAAAATCTGAGTTAGACACTTGAGAGTGAGAGAGAGGCCGGCTATAGAGAGAGAAAGGAAGAGACTTGAGCAATTTTTGGCTCTAGCTTGGGGATTTGAAGATTTAACTCAAGAATTGACTAGAAATTGGAAGATTAAAGCTCCTAGGTGAGTAACCAACCCCTAACTCATGAATTTGAGTTGTGATTTCGGGAATTGAAGATTAATTTGTGATCTAGAACATGAAAGGAGTTGGTTTTGATGAATTTGAAGACTATATGTGCATGCATGTAAAGAACTCCTATGGAATCACAAAATCTAGCATGTAATTTGTGAAATTGTGAAAGATTGGTAGTGTAATCCCACATGCAAGCATGTCTTTGTTAAATTTTATGGAAATGAGCACTAATTACATTATTTGAAGTGAATATGAAGTCAAATGGGCATGCATGTCTGAATAATTGAAGATGGGAGCTTTGAATGCATGAATATGTATGATAGAATTGAGTTTGGTGTCAATTTGAGACATGCAAGTGTTTAATCCTTGAAATTGAGCTCCATAATAAGGTGTTTTGGTGTTTATACCTTGTTAGTATACTTATATGTGATATTTGAGCTACAACATGCATGATTTGTTGGTTAAAAGTCGGAATGGAGCTCAAGAACTCAACCTGGGATTCCCAGATTTTCGTCGTCCGCTCGAGCGGGTGAAGTGACGCTCGAGCGGAGAAATCGAGCTCCCAGCATTTTCTGCAGACATGGTTCCCGCTCGAGCGGGGAAGTTTACGCTCGAGCGGGGAGCTATGTAGACAGGCAGTCCGCTCGAGCGGCCGAGTTCACGCTCGAGCTGGAATTGAAGGCAACCAGTACTTTCGCAGACCTAAGGGTCCGCTCGAGCGGGGAAGTCCACGCTCGAGCGGGGACCCTATTTTCTGAAATCCTGTTTTTGTATTTTGTGTTATGTTTTCCGTTCTCTTTCACTTGCAAGCACTCTTAGGCATATGTTAAGCATTGTAAATGAGTTAATGAGATGATAATAAAGCCTAAAGAGGAATATGTGAATTAAAGAACGGATTGAACTGTTAATGACCCTTTTGTGTTCATGAAACGTGTAGGGTCAAGCTCCAGGGCAAATCCACAAGCCGATCACTGTGAGTAATATCGATATTTGAATGCTTGTAAATGTCCAATTGTTTACTCCCTTTGAAGCTTTATGAATTGCTAATTGGGATTGTGGGATTGTGGACGTAAGTCTGATATGAACGCATAAATGGACCCAAGGTCGTTTCGATAAGCATAAGTGGGCCAAAGGCCGTTTTGAAATGAATGAGTGGGCCAAAGGCCGTTTGGAAATGAATGAGTGGGCCAAAGGCCGTTCTGAAATGAATGAGTGGGCCAAAGGCCGCTTTGAAATGAATGAGTGGACCGAAGGTCGTTTGACATATATGAATGGACCTAAGGTCGTTTCGACGTGAACGAATGGACCGAAGGTCGTTTTGATATGAATAAATGAACCGAAGGTCGTTTTGATAGAAATAAATGGACCTAAGGTCGTTTTGACACGAATGTATGGGCCGAAGGCCGTTTTGACGTAAACGAATGGGCCGAAGGCCATTTTGACATAAATGAACGGGCCGAAGGCCGTTTTGACATAAATGAATGGGCCGAAGGCCGTTTTGACATGAATGGAAATTTAAATGGGCCAAGGGCCAGAATGTTTAGAACTACAGTCACTTGGTTTGAATTTCGTATAGTTATATATCTGTTAAATAGAAATAGGAATTGGGCCTAAGGCCGTTTGGAACGTGTTGTGCTACATTGTTATGTAACTTCTGTATTTGATTTGATATTATTCACTGGGCTTTCGCTCACGCTCATTCATGTGTTTGTAGGTGAGCCAAGAGAAGTCCAGACCCAGCCTCAGAGAAGTCTGTATGGAACCACTAAGGTTTTGAGAGAGTCAGCCCTTGTGTCTCACGCATGAGACCCGCCTTCGCCTTTTGTTGTGTATTTGCATTTTGTCAGGTTGACGAAGTTTTGTATATGTCTGCTTATAGTTTTATGGGTTGACTTAGTTTTGGATGATCCTGTCGGTACAGAACCTATATCACTATGTTTCTGTTGTGAGTTATTAACGTACATATGTATGGTTTGTTTTGATGTGCCATGTAAGCACAGCTCTATGGACAAAGTTTTAAATTTTGCTTCCCTTTTGGCCCCCTTTACTCTGATGTGTTAAGTCCGTTTTGGTTTGAGGCCGTAGGTAATCTGAGGATTGCTGGCCGGTTACGTCCTTAACCCATGGGGGCGGGTTCGGGTCGTGACAATTAAGCTGGGGTTAGACGAATTTAAGAGCCTGTCTGGGTTGTCACCTAGCCCTGCTAAGAGTCATATATTCTTTTCTGGGTGTGATAATGAGTTGAGGGATGAGATTCTTGGGGTTTGTCAATTCAGTGAAGGCAAATTGCATGTGAGATACCTGGGGGTCCCATTAGTTTCCACGAAACTTAAAGCCTCTGATTGTGATCAACTTGTGGATCGGATAACTAAAAGGATTAAGAGCTGGACAAATAAGTGTCTTACTTATGCTGGCCGTGCCCAACTGATCCAATCTGTTTTGTTTTCGATGCAAGTGTACTGGACCTCTCTATTCATTCTCCCAAAGAAGGTCACTCGATCTATCGAGCGTCTTTTTAGGGCTTTTTTTTGGTCGGGTTGTGAGATGAAAACTCATGGGGCTAAGGTTTCTTGGGATAGAATTTGTTCTCCCAGGAAGGAAGGGGGCCTGGGGTTTAAGTCCATCTCTGTGTGGAATAAAGCTGCTATTGCGAAACATGTTTGGTTCCTCCTCTCTGGGGGTGAGAAATCTATGTGGTGTAGCTGGGTTAAGTCTTATCTCCTCAAAGGTAGGAGTTTTTGGAGGGTTAGGGTGCCAAATGACCCCTCTTGGGTCTGGCGGAAAGTTCTCTCCCTAAGGCCTATAATTTACCCCTTAAGCAAGTATTAGGAGATGGATCTGGAGTTTTCTTATGGTTTGACAATTGGCATCCTATGGGTTCTATCTGGGATAAGTTTGGGAGGCGTATTGTGTACGACACCGCCTTAAGCATAGATGCTAAGGTGGGTCAGATTGTGGAGGGAAATTCTTGGAGATGGCCATTTCCTTCTTCTTGGGAGATTATGGATCTCATTAACAAAACTCCTTCAAATCTCTTCCCTACTGGTGGCCATGATAGTGTTAGTTGGTGTCCTGCTCATGATGGGAACTTCACCATCCAATCCACTTGGAATGCATTACGAACTCACTATGACCATGTGAATTGGTCACATTTAATTTGGGGCCCTCACAATATCCCTAAAGTGAGTTTTGTGGTTTGGATGGCGATCCTTGGCCGTCTTAACACTGGGGACAGGTTGCATCTTTTTGGTGTGACGCAATCCGCTGTGTGTGCATTTTGTCAGTACCATCATGAAGACCACAATCACCTTTTTTTTGACTGTCCATTTTCGGAAAGAGTGTGGTCTTGTATTAAAGGTAAAATAAATGTTGATTGGCCATCCCTCCTTTGGGATGATTTGGTCCAGATTATTGCTAAATCTGTGAAAGGGAAATCCCTGGGGGCTATTATTACCAAGCTTGCCTTTACTTGTACTGTGTACCAGTTATGGGTTGCTAGGAATAATAGAGTGTTTAGTAAAGATATGGTCCCTGAAGAGGTTGTTATTAAGTGTATTGTGGATATGGTTAGGTTCAGGGTAATGCATATAACCAATTTGAAGACTAACCATAATGACAGCTGGTATCTTAGTTCATGGAAACTGCCTCGTACTATGCTGAAGCATGCTGCTGCTGATGTGAGGATTGAGAGTTCACTAAATGTGGGTTGAGTGAAGGTTAGCAAATAAATTGTGGGGTTTCCTAATGTTTGCTATTCATATAGGTGCTTGGAGTCCTGGAAAACTGATGGATGAGTGTACACCAACCAGTCTGAGGGTTGAGTTTCGTGTGAGGAATAAACACTCCATAACCCCCAACTTACTAGCCACATTGAGAGGAACTAACATGCTTATATATATCACTGTATTTTTTTCTTTTGCAGGTATATGGAGCTGTTTCCCAAGTGATGTGAGCATAGATACTTGTGGGTTGAGTGTAGTGAGCAATTATATGTGTTAACTGCTTCAGATTTCTGAGTTTTGCAAAGTACTCTACTGTTGGTTACTTAATTCTGTTTGGTCCTTGCTGCATTACAGGGTCTACTATAATGTGTAGAATCTGTCCGGGTCACATGTGCTGTCTTGTTCTTCCTGTGTTACTGGCTGGATTTGCATGTGTTGATGGCTGTCTGCTTGTGTTGATGGTTGGGTCTGCCTATCTTGTTCTTTTCAGTTCGGTGTGTCTCGTGGCTTGAAGCTGGACCTGCCTGTGTTGATGGCTGCTATATGCGCCTCGTGTGTGAAGTTTGATTTTCTATTATGTTTGTTTACATTAGAATCTGTTGGTGTTTTGCCTACCCGTGTGGGATGTACACGGGGGTGTACATGACATATGGATTTCATCTGACTTTTTGCTGCCTGTGATCGAGTGTGTTCATGCTCCTCATTTTTCATGCGGCACATGAACACATTTTGGCTATTTCTATTATGTATGGTTTATTTAGGTTAGGACGTATTTCATTTATTTTGTCCAGATAGTTCTGTTTTGTTTCGTCAGTTTTTCTGGGTAATTCTGGAATGGCTTAGTTTTTGTTTTTTTTCTTTCTCTGGTTTCCTGTATAGTATTTTGGTTAGGGCCTGGGGTATGCCCCTTGTCGTGGTGTAAGTTTTTTGTCTTTTATTTTATGACTTATCCACCCAAAAAAAAAAAAAAGAAAGTTTCTCCCTAACTCTCTCCGTCCTCCTCCACCATTCCCTCTTTTGTTGTAGGAACTAATTAGGTTAGGCAACTAATAGCTTCATTAGCTTGAGTGTCCAAGTTTAAATAAAACTAATCTTGCTTAGTTGTCTCAGGACCAGTCTTTGTTGCTTGCTAGTCCTGTGTCTGATAAGGAGATTAAAGATGTCTTTTGGTCTTTAAAACCCAATAAGGTCCCTGGCCCTGATGGGTTTTCTGCTGGTTTCTTTAAGAGCTCCTGGGATGTTGTTGGAAGAGAGGTCACCCAAGCTATCAGAACTTTCTTTGAATCTGGTAAGTTACTCTCTGAAGTCAATAGTACTATTATCGCTCTTATTCCTAAAGTTCCTAACCCTGTTAAAGTTGGGGACTATAGGCCTATCTCCTGCTGTAATACCATTTACAAGTGCATCGCGAAAATTATTGCTAATAGGATTAAAACAGTTCTCCCTGAACTGATTGATCCTGTTCAATCCGCATTTGTTTCTGGTAGGAGAATATCTGATAATATCTTCCTTTCCCAAGCGCTTATGAGAGGGTACCATAGAGGTTCCCCTACTCCTAAGTGTGCCATGAAAGTGGACATTATGAAAGCTTATGATAGTGTTAGATGGGAGTTTATCATTGATATTCTTAGAGCTATGGGCTTTCCTCCTACTATGGTTTCTTGGATTCAAGCTTGCATTACTAGCCCTTCATTCTCTATCAGTATCAGTGGTAGCCTATTTCAGAGGTGCCAGGGGTCTTAGACAAGGGCTTTCAAGTCTCGTCTCCCGGCTTTCAAGTTTCATTGGAGATGTGACAAAACTAAAATTGTTAACCTTTGTTTTGCTGATGATCTTATGATCTTTTGTAGAGGTGATGTTCCCACGATTGAACTCATCATGGCTGGCCTTGATGAGTTTAGTAGTCTTTCTGGCCTAACCCCTAGCTCTAACAAGAGCAATATCTATTTCTCTGGTTGCAACCATGAGTTAAGAGAGTCGATCCTTAGAGTTGCTAAGTTTAGTGAAGGGACCCTCCCTGTTAAATATCTTGGGGTACCTCTCATTACTACTAAGTTAAGAGCGGGTGACTGTAACCAACTCACTGATAGAATCACTAAGAGGGTTAAGAGCTGGACTAATAGAATTCTTTCATATACTGGTAGAGGCCAGCTCATTCAGACCATTCTCTTTTCTATGCAAGTGTATTGGTCTTCTCTTTTCATCCTCCCTAAGAAGGTGGTTAAGGAGATTGAGAGTATCCTTCGGGCGTTTCTTTGGTCTGGTACTGAGCTCAAAAAGCATAGTGCTAAAGTTGCGTGGGACAAAGTGTGTGCTCCTAAAAATGAGGGCGGTTTGGGTTTTAAATCCATTGAGATTTGGATGGCTGCTATTGCTAAACACATTTGGTTTCTGTTTTCCGGGGGTGAACAATAATGGGTTAAATCGTATTTACTCAAGGGTAGAAGTTTCTGGCATGTCAACACTCCTAGTGATCCTTCTTGGGTTTGGAGGAAGCTATTGTCTCTTAGGAATATTGTCTCCCCTCTTATTCTCCACAAGATAGGTAAGGGTGACTCCACCTTCCTTTGGTATGATAATTGGCACCCTCTTGGGCCCCTCTGGGATAGATATGGGGATAGAATTCTGTATGATTCTGGCTTTAATAGGGAGACCAAAGTTAGTCAAATTGTTCGTGTTAACTCTTGGCATTGGCCTTTCCCTAACTCATGGGAAATTCAGGAGTGGATCTCATCTACTCCTGAGAGTTGTAGACCTGATCCTTCTAGTAATGATCTTATTAGTTGGACCCTCACTTCTGATGGGGAATTCACCATCAAGTCTACTTGGAACCACTGGAGAGGCAAGTTTGCCAAAGTAGCTTGGCATGATTTTGTCTGGGGCCCCCATAAGATACCTAAGGTTAGCGTTATTGTCTGGTGACAGAGTGGCTGCTTTTGGTGTGATCACCACCTGTTCCTTTTGTCAGGATCCCACTGAAAGTCACTCTCATCTATTTTTTGATTGCTTATTCTCTTCTAGAGTTCGGCATGCTATTCAAGGTAAACGCAATGTTAACTGGCCAGATCTTCATTGGCCTGGGATCATTACTTATGCTACAGGAGTGACTAAGGGTAAAACTCTGAGAGCTAATGTCCTTAAGTTGGCTTTGATGTGCACTGTTTACAATCTTTGGCTTGAGAGGAATAACAGAAAATTCAATAAAGTCTCTAAACCTGAAGAGGTTGTTATCAAATCTATTATTCACATGGTTAGGGGGAGGTTACTATCTGTTAATAACTTTCCTAGATCTCCAGGGGATAACTGGTTTCTATCTCATTGGAACTTGCCTGAAATTGTTTTGAAGCCCCTTTCCTCTGTCAGGAATGGGAGGGCTGCTGAGTGATGTGAGTTTCTCTACATGAGGGTTGAGTGGAGGAGAGCAAAATTATGTTTTCTAATTGTTTGCTCGTTTTTGCAGTTGCTATGCTTTATGGATATCTCTTGAGAGTTGAGTGCTGTGAGAAATAAACACTTTCTGTAGCTTATTGTGGGTTGAGTGAATTTAGACCTCAAATTGTTTGTACTAATGTTTACATATATAGTAATTTTTTATATGCAGGCTAAGGATGCTGTCATTGAGTGGTGTGAGTTCCTATACTGTGGGTTGAGTGATGTGAGGTCCTATATTGTGGGCTTTACTATTATGTTCCTGAAGTATGGTTCTCTTCCTTCATTTGGTTGTAATTTCTTCGAGTTACACAATGCAGGGTTTACTACAGAGTGTAAGCAAGGTATGGGTTGCATGGAAGGTCAGCTGCATCTCCATGGCAAATGCTGGTTTGCTGGTACAAAGGTTTCGGGTTCAAGAGTTTGCTGGTGCGTGGTTATGGCTGCTTATAGCGCCTCTGGTGGGAAGATTGTTTTCTTTTCCGTTATTTTAATTTATTATGGTTGGACATTGTAAATGGTTTGCTGTGTTTCATTCCTTTTGGCCTATCCGTGCGGGATGTGCATGGCATTTCTATTTTTTTATTCTGGGGTTCCGAACAGTGGTTTATGTTACACAAGTGAGTTGTGCATGGTCTTCTTTCGACATGTTCTTCTTTTGCAAAGGAGCAATATTTGTGGATAGCATCCTAGGTCATCTGCTTTATGGGACAGCAGCGGGATGGACCTCAGCTATTTTGTTGACTATGGCTGCTGGGAAAGCCCATGATGTGATGGACGTATTGTTTTTTATTTATTTTATTATTTGGTTTTTAAAGCCTGATGAATGCTTGTTTTATTTTTGGTCTCATGCTTTTACCTGCGGGATGTGCATGGTTAAGTTGGTCTGTATGGTCCCGAACCCGTTCGATTGTGTTCATCTTTCCCATATGTTTTTTATTGGATACATGAACATTTTTGTATGCTCGGGTCTGGTCCTGTTTTCCGTGTTTTTTGTGTGGACAGTTCATTAGGCTTTGTATGTTTTTGAATTTTTTGGCTCGTTTTAGTTTCTTAGCTTGTTGATCTAGGCTGTTTTTTTGTACTTGTTGGTTAGGGCCTAGGGCATACCCCTTGTATATGTGTAATTTTCTGTGTTTTTAATTTATGACTTTTTTTGGGTGAATAATTTATGACTTATTCACCCCAAAAAAAAAAAAGCTTAAGTGGCCATGTTTAACTCAAATTAATCATGCTTATCCACGAAGAAAGAGAATTTATTGAGTAATTGTAGTTTAACGATACTAGTTTTACTTAAGCAAATGACTTAATGTTTTTCTAAATCACCTAAGTGTATATATCTCAAGCCCAAAATGATGAATTGGAACTCACTTTAATTTTCATCCCATTTCCCTTTCTTTTCTCTAACTTTCTCTTCTAGCTCCCAAAAAGAAAGTTTCTCCCCAATTCTCTCCGTCCTTTCTCCAGTTCTCTCCCTCTTCTTCTAGGAACTAATTACCTTAGGCAACCAATAGCTGCATTAGCTTAAGCAGCCAAGTTTAACACAGTATCTTGCTTAGCCTCCAAAAAGGAGAATTTACTGAGTAATTGTAGCTTAACGATATTCGTTTAACTTAAGCAACTCATTTAATGTTTTCAAAATCACCTAAGTATTCAATTCTCAAGTCCAAAATGCTGAATTTCAATTCGCTTTAATTTTAATACTATTTCCTTTTCTTTTCTCTGACTTTCTCTTCTAGCTCTCAAAAAAGAAAGTTTCTCTCTAACTCTCTCCGTCCTCCTCCACCATTCTCTCTTTTGTTATAGGAACTAATTAGGTTAGGCAACTAATAGCTTCATTAGCTTAAGTGGCCAAGTTTAACTAAAACTAATCATGCTTATCCTCCCAGAAAGAAAATTAACTGAGTAATTATAGCCTTTTTTTTTTTTGGTGGACAAGTAATTGTAGCTTGACGATAACAGTTTAACTTAAGCAACTCATTTAATGTTTTCTAAATCACCTAAGTGTTCAATTCGCAAGTCCAAAATGATGAGCTTGAACTCCCTTCAAATTCCATTTTATTTCCCTTTCCGTTCTCTAACTTTCTCTTCTAGATCTTGAGGAGAAAGTTTGTCTCCAACTTTCTCCGTCCGTCTCCAACTTCTCTCTTTTGTTCTAGGAACTAATTGGCTTGGGCAACTTGTCGTTTTATTAGCTTAAGTGGCCAAATTTAACAAAAACTAATCTTGCTTAAAATAAAGAAAAAGATTAGAGATTTTACCAAGTAATTGTAGCTTCACCTGATTTAAGGTTTTATACATCACCTAAGTGTTAAATTCTCAAGTCCAAAATGATGAATTAGAATTCAATTTAATTTTAATCCCGTTTCCTTTTCTTTTCTCTAACTTTCTCTTCTAGCTCTCAAGAAGAGAGTTTCTCTCTAACTCTCTCCGTCCTTCTCCACCCTTCTCTGTTTTGTTCGAGGAACTAATTAGGTTTGGCAACTTATAGCTTCGTTCTCTTAAGTGACCATGTTTAACACAAACTAATCTTGCTCAGCCTCCAAGGAATAGAATTCACTGAGTAATCGTAGCTTGACGATGTAGTAAAGGAACTAATTTAATGTTTTGTAAATCACCTAAGTGTTCAATTCTCAAGTCCAAAAGCATGAATTTGACTTCGCTTTGATTTTAAGCCTATTTTCGTTTCTTTTCTCTAACTTTCTCTTCCAGTTCTCAAGAAGAAAGTTCCTCCCCAACTCGCTCCGTCGTTCCCCACCCTTCTCTCTTTTGTTCTAGGAACTAATAAGGTTAGGTCAAGGTCTGGAGGAGTTCTCTTCTCTTTCAAGCCTCACCCCTAGCTTCAGCAAAAGCAATATTTACTTCTCGGGTTGTAATGGGGATTTGAGAGAGGATATCCTCAAAATTGCTAATTTCACTGAGGGTACTCTTCCTGTCAAATACCTTGGTGTCCCCCTGATTACAACTAAGCTTAGGGCTTCGGATTGTCAAATTCTCATTGATAGGATCACAAATCGTATTAAGAGCTGGACCAATAAAGCTCTTTCTTATGCTGGTAGAGCTCAACTCATTTAGACCATTCTCTTTTCTGTGCAGGTTTACTGGTCCTCTCTCTTCATCCTCCCCAAGAGGGTTATTAGAGAGATTGAGGGTATCCTTAGAGCCTTTTTCTGGTCGGGCACGGATCTTAAGAAACATAGTGCCAAAATTGCTTGGGATAAGATTTGTGTGCCTAAAAATGAAGGTGGTCTTGGTTTTAAATCTTTAGAGGTTTGGAACATGGCTGCTATAACCAAGCATATTTGGTTCCTCTTCTCTGGAGGGGAGATGTCTATGTGGTGCCAGTGGGTTAAATCGTATTTACTTAAAGGCAGAAGTTTCTGGAAAGTAAAGGTACCCCACAACTCATCTTGGGTTTGGAGAAAGATTCTAGCTCTTAGGGATAAAATATCACCTCTTATTATCCACAAAATAGGTAGGGGTGACTCTACCTTTTTATGGTATGATAATTGGCATCCTCTTGGTCCTTTATGGAAAAAATTTGGGGACAGAATCTTGTATGACTCTAATCTTAATAGTGAGACTAAGGTCAATCAGATTGTGGATGGGGTTTCTTGGAAGTGGCCTGTCCCCAACTCTTGGGAAATAAGGGAGCTGATTTCCTCCACCCCCACTAGCTGTAGACCTAACCCTCTACTGGATGATCAACCTACTTGGTCTCTTTCTGATGGGAAATTCACTATTAATGATGTTTGGAATCATTGGAGGCTTAAGCTTGATAAAGTTGTTTGGCATAAATTCATCTGGGGGGCTCACCATATCCCTAGGGCTAGTTTTGTTGTTTGGATGGCTGTCCAGGAGAGACTTAACACTGGTGACAGGCTTCAGCTATTTGGCATCTCTCCTACACCAATTTGCCCCTTTTGCCAACATATTACTGAAACTCATTCTCACCTCTTTTTTGAGTGTGTCTTCTCTGCTAAAATCTGGACTGAAATCAAAGCTAAATGTAATGTGCAGTGGCCTGACTTTCAGTGGCCTGGCATTATTCCCTTTATTACTAGAGAGACTAAGAGAAGGTCATTAAGATCCATTATCATCAAACTGTTATTGTTGTGTTCTGTTTATATTATCTGGCTTGAAAGGAATAACAGAATTTTCAATAAAGAATTCAAGCCAGAAGAAGTGGTTGTTAAAATGATTGTCCAACTGATTAGGGGTAGATTGTTGTCTATCACAAATGTTCCTAGAAATGCAGGTGACAACTGGTACATTGACCATTGGAATTTGCCTGCTACTGTTTTGAAGCCCCATGCTCTCGGAAATGGGAGGGCTGTTGAGTGATGTGAGTTTACTATATGAGGGTCGAGTGTATGTAAGCAAACTGAGTGATTTTTTTCCTAACTGTTTTCTTCTTGTGTAGTAATGAGAAGTGCTTGGAATTCAATGAGGGTTGAGTGTTGTGAGTCCAAATAATGACAACTGACAGAATTGTGGGTTGAGTGATATAGCTACTCACAAATGTTTTATCTAATGTTTATATATATTGTAAGCTTTATGTGCATGTTATGGTGTGTAATGGTGTGCTGCAATGCTGTGTGGGTTGAGTGATGAGAGCCTATATATTGTGTGCAAAATTCCAAATGCTACAGAGTGATGTGAGATTATTGTGGGTTTAGTGATGTGAGATATATATGGTGGTACTAGTATTAATGGAATCCGTCCGTGATTACTAATGGATTTTTTCACTCCATGTTGGCATGTCTTTCTATATTGTCTAGTGGAGGTCTATTTCTTGGTTTGGTTCTTGGGATATTTGGCTCGAAGCTGGCTGCTGAATGCGCCACTAGATGTTTTCTTCAGGGATATAAGCTGTTTTCCTTATTTGTTTTTTTAACGATTTTAGTTACTTTACCTATCCTAGCGGGATGTGCTAGGAATTAAGTGGTCCATGTTGACCTGTTTTGTCTCTACTTTTGCTTTACTGTTTGGTGCTGGCTTTGTGTCTTGCTACTAGATATGTAATGCACAGGTTCTGTTTTGTTCTCCAATCTTGTTTTCGGATTTGGGGCAGATGCTTTGTGCTGCTTTGGGGCTGTTAGATCTCGGTTTTTGAGCTGTTCTTTCGCAGTGTTCATTTTCCCTATCCCTCTTGATATGGTTGCTGAACAGTGTGCTTTTTGGTTCTCTTTTTGCTTTATCTCCTTGGTTTCTTGGTTGCCGTTGCTGTATAGTTGCTGTAGGGCCTGGGGTATTCCCCTTGTAATCTTGTATATCCTTTGTCTTTAATTTATGTCTTATTCACCCAAAAAAAAATAAGGTTAGGCAGCTAACAGCCTCATTAGCTTAAGTGGCCGAGTTTAACTCGAACTAATCTTGCTTGGCCTCCAAGAAAGAGAATCTACAGAGTAATTGTAGCTTAACGATAACAGTTTAACTTAAGGAACTCATTTGATGTTTTCTAAATCACCCAAGTGCTCAATTATCAAGTCCAAAAGGGTGAATTTGAATTCGAATTCGCTTACTTACCCAAAAAAAAATTTGAATTCGCTTTAATTTGCATCCTATTTCCGTTTCTTTTCTCTAACTTTCTCTTCCAGATCTCATGGAGAAAGTTTCTCTCTAACTCTCTCTGTCCGTCTCCAACTTCTCTCTTTTGTTCTAGGACTAATAGTTTTTTTTTTTTTGGGTGAATAAGAAATAAATAAAACAGGAAATTTACACGAATACAAGGGGCATCATCCCCCAGGCCCTACCACAAATTACAACAACAACGCCCAATCTGAAAAGACTAAAAGAGACTCCTACCACCAAATAAAAAGCCTACCATCACACTAAACCGGGAACACGCGCAACCATGATAACTTAGCAGAACATAATATTTGTTCAAGAACCATGTCCCCACATCAGATAGGGGTCTTGCACAAATACTACACCAGCCCAACAATTGCACCGAACTGGAATAATACAAAGTCCAACGTGAAAAACCAAAAAACCAGCCCAGTTCTTAGTCTCAAACATGGCCAGAACTAATAAACAAAAATAGCCCAAAAAGGGGACAGAATTATGATATACAAAAATTACAAACACACCATTCGGGTATATATACAACCAGAATTGAAAGCAGCTTATGAACCCACTGAAATGCCTAGGCAAGGCGCAACTTGCTGCCATCGCCGAAGAGCATGTCCACACAGCGTACAACATCAAAGAGGGGCGCTGGTTGCAGCCACCTCCACACCACCAGGCATCAGTAAAGTGGTAACCAGGCACAGATTGCTGCCAACACCCAAGAGCATTCACCAACAGTAGGCAACTTGCAGCCATAGCCCAATAACAATCCGAAAGAAACTGCCAGTAACAATCCCACCATACAGGTTTCTGCTTAACTTTTTCAACATATGATAGAAAGGACTAATAGTTTCACTAGCTTAAGTGGCTAAGTTTAACTCAAACTGATCTCGCTTAGCCTCCAAGAAAGAGATTTTGCGGAGTAATTGTAGCTTCTCTCTTTTGTTCTAGGAACTAATTAAGTTAGGCAGCTAACAGCTTCATTATCTTAAGTGGCCGAGTTTAACTCGAACTAATCTTGCTTGGCCTCCAAGAAAGAGAATCTACAGAGTAATTGTAGCTTAACGATAACAGTTTAACTTAAGCAACTCATTTGATGTTTTCTAAATCAACCAAGTGTTCAATTTTTTTTTTGGGTGAATAAGTCATAAATTAAAAACACAGAAAATTACACATATACAAGGGGCATGCCCCAGGCCCTAACCAAAGAAACAAAAAAACAAAGGAACAAAAACAGCCTAGATCAACAAGCTAAGAAACTGAAAACGAGTCAAAATACCAAAAAACAAACAAAGCCTAATGAACAGTCCACACACACCGACACAGACCCGAACATACAAAAATGTTCATGTGTCCCATAATAAACATATGGGAAAGATGAACACAATCAGAAAGGTTCGGGACCATACAGACCAGCTTAAACATGCACATCCCGCAGTTAAAGCATAAGACCAAAAAATACAACATTCATTCATCAGGCTTTGACAACCAAATAATAAAATAAATAAAAAGCAAAAGGTTCATCACATCCTGGGCATTTCCAGCAGCCATAGTTAACAAAAAAACTGAAGTCCATCCCGTGGCTGTCCCATTTAGCAGAGAACCTAGGATGCTATCCACAGATATTGCTCCTATGCAAAAGAGGAGCATGTCGAAAGAAGACCAAGCACAGCTCACAGGCGTACCATAATCCACAGTACGAAACCCAAAAAACAACAAAACAGAAATGTCGTGCACATCCCGCACGGATAGGCCAAAAGGAATTAAACACAGCAAACCGTCTATAATGTCCAACCGTAAGAAGTTAAAAAGAAAGACAATCTTCCCACCAGAGGCGCTACAAGCAGCCATAACCACACACCAGGAAACTCTTAAACCCGAGACATTTGTACCAGCAAACCAGCAATGCCCATGGAGACGCAGCTGACCTCCCATGCCACCCATGCCTTGCTTACACTCTGTAGTAAACCCTGCATTGTGTAACTTGAAGACATTACATCCAAATGAAGGAAGAAAACCATGCTTCAGGAACATAATAATAGAGCTCACAATATAGGACCTCACAACACTCAACCCACAGTATAAGAACTCACACCACTCAATAACAGCATCCTTAGCCTGCATATAAAAATTTACTATATATGTAAACATTAGTACAAAACAATTTGAGGACTGAATTCACTCAACCCACAATAAGCTACAGAAAGTGTTTGTTTCTCACAGCACTCAACTCTCAAGAGAAATCCATAAGCACAGCAACTGCAAAGATGAGCAAACAATTAGGAAACAAATTTTGCTCTCCTTCACTCAACCCTCATGTAGAGAAACTCACATCACTCAGCAGCCCTCCCATTCCTGACAGAGGAAAGGGGCTTCAAAACATTTTCAGGCAAATTCCAATGAGATAGAAACCAGTTATCCCCTGGAGATCTGGGAAAGGTATTAACAGAAAGTAATCTCCCCCTAACAATGTGAATAATAGATTTGATAACAACCTGTACAGGTTTAGAGACATTACTGAACTTCCTGTTATTCCTCTCAAGCCAAAGATTGTAAACAGTGCACATCAAAGCCAACTTAAGGACATTAGCTCTGAGAGATTTACCCTTAGTTTCTCCGGTAGCATGAGTAATGATCCCAGGCCAATGAAGATCTGGCCAGTTAACATTGCATTTACCTTGAATAGCATGCCAAACATTAGAAGAGAATAGGCAATCAAAAAAGAGGTGAGAGTGACTTTCATTGGGATCCTGGCAAAAGGAGCAGGTTGTGATCACACCAAAAGCAGACACTCTATCACCAGTATTAAGCCTCTCCTGAATAGCAAGCCATAAAGCTAACCTTAGGTATTTTATGGGAACCCCAGACAAAATCATGCCAAGCTACTTTGGCAAACTTACTTCTCCAGTGGTGCCAAGTAGACTTGATGGTGAATTCCCCATCAGAAGTGAGGGTCCAACTAATAAGGTCATTTCTAGAGGAATCAGGTCTACAACTCTCAGGAGTAGACGAGATCCACTCTTGAATTTCCCATGAATTAGGGAAAGGCCAATGCCAAGAGTTACCACGAACAATTTGACTAACTTTGGTCTCACTATTAAAGCCAGAATCATACTGAATTCTATCCCCATATCTTTCCCAGAGGGGCCCAAGAGGATGCCAATTATCATACCAAAGGAATGTGGAGTCACCCTTACCTATCTTGTGGAGAATAAGAGGGGAGACAATATTCCTAAGAGACAAAAGCTTCCTCCAAACCCGAGAAGGGTCACTAGGAGTTTTTCCATGCCAGAAACTTCTACCCTTGAGTAAGTACGATTTTACCCATTGGCACCACATAGATTGTTCCCCCCCGGAAAATAGAAACCAAATGTGTTTGAATTATCAAGTGTTCAATTATCAAGTCCAAAAGGGTGAATTTGAATTCGCTTTAATTTGCATCCTATTTCTGTTTCTTTTCTCTAACTTTCTCTTCTAGATCTCATGGAGAAAGTTTCTCTCTAACTCTCTCTGTCCGTCTCCAACTTCTCTCTTTTGTTCTAGGACTAATAGTTTCACTAGCTTAAGTGGCTAAGTTTAACTCAAACTGATCTCCCTTAGCCTCCAAGAAAGATTTTACAGAGTAATTGTACCTTAACGATATTAGTTGGACCTGAGCACATCATTTAAGGATTTCTAAATCGCCCAAGTGTTCGATTCTCAAGTCCAAAAGGATCAATTGGTTAATTTTCATTCTATTTCCTTTCTTCTCTCTAATGTTCTCTTCTAGTTATGAAGAAGAATGTTTCTCTCCAACTCTCACCGTCCTTCCCCATCCTTCTCTCTTTTGTACAAGGAACTAATTAGCTTATCCAGCTATTAGTTTCTTTAGCTTAAGTGGCCATGTTTAACTCAAATTAATCATGCTTATCCACGAAGAAAGAGAATTTACTGAGGAATTGCAGTTTAACGATATTAGTTTTACTTAAGCAAATGACTTCATGTTTTTTAAATCACCTAAGTGTATATATCTCAAGTCCAAAATGATGAATTGGAACTCACTTTAATTTTCATCCTATTTCCCTTTCTTTTCTCTAACTTTCTCTTCTAGCTCCCAAGAAGAAAGTTTCTCCCAACTCTCTCCGTCCTTTCTCCAGTCCTCTCCCTCTTCTTCTAGGAACTAATTACCTTAGGCAACCAACAGTTGCATTAGCTTAAGCTGTCAAGTTTAACACAAACTAATCTTGCTTAGCCTCCAAAAAGGAGAATTTATTGAGTAATTGTAGCCTAACGATATTCGTTTAACTTTCTCTTCTAACTAAAACTAACCATGCTTATCCTCCGAGAAAAAAATTAACTGAGTAATTGTAGCCTTTTTTTTTTTGGTGGACAAGTAATTGTAGCTTTACGATAAAAGTTTAACTTAAGCAACTCATTTAATGTTTTCTAAATCACCTAAGTGTTCAATTCGCAAGTCCAAAATGATGAGTTTGAACTCCCTTCAAATTTCATTCTGTTTCCCTTTCCATTCTCTAACTTTCTCTTCTAGATCTCAAGGAGAAAGTTTGTCTCCAACTCTCTCCGTCCGTCTCCAACTTCTATCTTTTGTTCTAGGAACTAATTGGCTTGGGCAACTTGTCGTTTTATTAGCTTAAGTGGCCAAATTTAACACAAACTAATCTTACTTAACCTACAAGAAAGAGATTAGAGATTTTACCGAGTAATTGTAGCTTCACCTGATTTAAGGTTTTCTACATCACCTAAGTGTTAAATTCTCAAGTCCAAAATGATGAATTAGAATTCAATTTAATTTTAATCCCGTTTCCTTTTCTTTTCTCTAACTTTCTCTTCTAGCTCTCAAGAAGAGAGTTTCTCTCTAACTCTCTCCGTCCTTCTCCACCCTTTTCTGTTTTGTTCGAGGAACTAATTAGGTTTGGCAACTTATAGCTTCATTCTCTTAAGTGACCATGCTTAACTCAAACTAATCTTGCTCAGCCTCCAAGGAATAGAATTCACTGAGTAATCGTAGCTTGACGATGTAGTAAAGGAACTAATTTAATGTTTTGTAAATCACCTAAGTGTTCAATTCTCAAGTCCAAAAGCATGAATTTGAATTCGCTTTGATTTTAAACCTATTTTCTTTTCTTTTCTCTTACTTTCTCTTCCAGCTCTCAAGAAGAAAGTTCCTCTCCAACTGGCTCCGTCGTTCCCCACCCTTCTCTCTTTTGTTCTAGGAACTAATTAGGTTAGGCAGCTAACAGCTTCATTAGCTTAAGTGGCCGAGTTTAACTCGAACTAATCTTGCTTGGCCTCCAAGAAAGAGAATCTACAGAGTAATTGTAGCTTAACGATAACAGTTTAACTTAAGCAACTCATTTGATGTTTTCTAAATCACCCAAGTGTTCAATTATCAAGTCCAAAAGGGTGAATTTGAATTCGCTTTAATTTGCATCCTATTTCCATTTCTTTTCTCTAACTTTCTCTTCTAGATCTCATGGAGAAAGTTTCTCTCTAACTCTCTCTGTCCGTCTCCAACTTCTCTCTTTTGTTCTAGGACTAATAGTTTCACTAGCTTAAGTGGCTAAGTTTAACTCAAACTGATCTCGCTTAGCCTCCAAGAAAGAGATTTTACAGAGTAATTGTAGCTTAACGATATTAGTTGGACTTGAACGCATCATTTAAGGCTTTCTAAATCGCCCAAGTGTTCGATTCTCAAGTCCAAAAGGATCAATTGGTTAATTTTCATTCTATTTCCTTTCTTCTCTCTAATTTTCTCTTCTAGTTATGAAGAAGAATGTTTCTCTCCCACTCTCTCCGTTCTTCTCGATCCTTCTCTCCTTTGTTCTAGGAACTAATTAGCATATCCAGCTATTGGTTTCTTTAGCTTAAGTGGCCATGTTTAACTCAAATTAATCATGCTTATCCACGAAGAAAGAGAATTTTCTGAGTAATTGTAGTTTAACGATATTAGTTTTACTTAAGCAGATGACTTAATGTTTTCTAAATCACGTAAGTGTATATATCTCTAGTCCAAAATGATGAATTGGAACTCACTTTAATTTTCATCCTATTTCCCTTTCTTTTCCCTAACTTTCTCTTCTAGCTCCCAAAAAGAAAGTTTCTCCCCAACTCTCTCCGTCCTTTCTCCAGTCCTCTCCCTCTTCTTCTAGGAACTAATTACCTTAGGCAACCAACAGTTGCATTAGCTTAAGCAGCCAAGTTTAACACAAACTAATCTTGCTTAGCCTCCAAAAAGGAGAATTTACTGAGTAATTGTAGCCTAACGATATTCGTTTAACTTGAGCAACTCATTTAATGTTTTCAAAATCACCTAAGTATTCAATTCTTAAGTCCAAAATGCTGACTTTCAATTCGCTTTAATTTTAATACTATTTCCTTTTTTCTTTTCTCTAACTTTCTCTTCTAGCTCTCAAAAAAGAAAGTTTCTCTCTAACTCTCTTCGTCCTCCTCCACCATTCTCTCTTTTGTTATAGGAACTAATTAGGTTAGGCCACTAATAGCTTCATTAGCTTAAGTGGCCAAGTTTAACTAAAACTAATCATGCTTATCCTCCCAGAAAGAAAATTAACTGAGTAATTGTAGCCTTTTTTTTTTTGGTGGACAACTAATTGTAGCTTGACGATAACAGTTTAACTTAATCAACTCATTTAATGTTTTCTAAATCACCTAAGTGTTCAATTCGCAAGTCCAAAATGATGAGTTTGAACTCCCTTCAAATTTCATTCTATTTCCCTTTCTGTTCTCTAACTTTCTCTTCTAGATCTCAAGGAGAAAGTTTGTCTCCAACTCTCTCCGTCCGTCTCCAACTTCTATCTTTTGTTCTAGGAACTAATTGGCTTAGGCAACTTGTCGTTTTATTAGCTTAAGTGGCCAAATTTAACACAAACTAATCTTGCTTAACCTACAAGAAAGAGATTAGAGATTTTACCGAGTAATTGTAGCTTCACGATATTAGTTTGACTTAAGCACCTGATTTAAGGTTTTCTAAATCACCTAAGTGTTAAATTCCCAAGTCCAAAATGATGAATTAGAATTCAATTTAATTTTAATCCCGTTTCCTTTTCTTTTCTCTAACTTTCTCTTCTAGCTCTCAAGAAGAGAGTTTCTCTCTAACTCTCTTCGTCCTTCTCCACCCTTCTTTGTTTTGTTCGAGGAACTAATTAGGTTTGGCAACTCAAACTAATCTTGCTCAACCTCCAAGGAATAGAATTCACTGAGTAATCGTAGCTTGACGATGTAGTAAAGGAACTAATTTAATGTTTTGTAAATCACCTAAGTGTTCAATTGTCATGTCCAAAAGCATGAATTTGAATTCGCTTTGATTTTAAACCTATTTCCTTTTGTTTTCTCTAACTTTCTCTTTCAGCTCTCTAGAAGAAAGTTCCTCTCTAACTCGCTTCGTCGTTCCCCACCCTTCTCTCTTTTGTTCTAGGAACTAAATTTTTTTTTTTGGGTGAATAAGAAATAATATAAAACAGAAAGATTTACAAAAATACAAGGGGCATACCCCAGGCCCTAACAACAGAAAACAACACGAGCCTCAGCCCACAGACCCGAAGCCCAAAGAAACACAAACTAAAACACTAGACCAAACCTAGGAGCTAATTAGGTTAGGCAGCTAACAGCTTCATTAGCTTAAGTGGCCGAGTTTAACTCGAACTAATCTTGCTTGGCCTCCAAGAAAGAGAATCTACAGAGTAATTGTAGCTTAACGATAACAGTTTAACTTAAGCAACTCATTTGATGTTTTCTAAATCACCCAAGGGTTCAATTGTCAAGTCCAAAAGGGTGAATTTGAATTCGCTTTAACTTGCATCCTATTTCCGTTTTTTTTCTCTAACTTTCTCTTCTAGATCTCATGGAGAAAGTTTCTCTCTAACTCTCACTGTCCGTCTCCAACTTCTCTCTTTTGTTCTAGGACTAATAGTTTACTAGCTTAAGTGGCTAAGTTTAACTCAAACTGATCTCGCAGTGGAGGAGTGGTGGCTGATTGCTGCACAGGTTTGGGTGGCAGTTGGCAGAGTGTGTATGTACCATGGTGATGGCTGCTTCAAGCGCCTTGCTATGCTACAAGTGAGAGCTAATCACTGGTCTTTCCTGTTATTTGTTCATAGTTTTATTGTGCAGTTTGCCCACTCTTACGGGTTGTGTAGGAGGCTTTATGTGCATTTTGGTGTATCGTGTAATCGATTTTTGAGCAACTTCGGTAGGATGGGCCTCTCTTGGCTCATCCCTACGGTCCCTTTTGGGTTGTTATTTTTGTATGATATCTATTTTGTTACAGGTACCTATCCCTACGGGTTATGTAGGAAGGTTTGTTGTTGTGATAGTGCCTATCCCTACGGGTTGTGTAGGGGTTTTGTTGAAGTGGTAATGCTTTTTGGCTGCTTCCTTTGTCTTTTGTACAAAGTCCCTATCCATCATAGGATATGGCCTTTGTACAGATCGTTTGGCTAGTATTCAATTGGCTCTCTTAATCTTTCGGATGTAGCTCCTAGGCTTGGTTTAGTGTTTTTTTGTATTGCGTTTTCTTGGGCTTCGGTGGCTTTGGGCCGAGGCTCGTGTTGTTCTGTTGTTAGGGCCTGGGGTATGCCCCTTGTATTCTTGTAAATCTTTCTATTTTATTTATTTCTTATTCACCCAAAAAAAAAATCTCGCTTAGCCTCCAAGAAAGAGATTTTACAGCGTAATTGTAGCTTAACGATATTAGTTGGACTTGAGTGCATCATTTAAGGCTTTCTAAATCACCCAAGTGTTCGATTCTCCAGTCCAAAAGGATCAATTGGCTAATTTTCATTCTATTTCCTTTCTTCTCTCTAATTTTCTCTTCTAGTTATGAAGAAGAATGTTTTTCTCCAACTCTCTCCGTCCTTCTCCATCCTTTTCTCTTTTGTTCTAGGAACTAATTAGCTTATCCAGTTATTAGTTTCTTTGGCTTAAGTGGCCATGTTTAACTCAAATTAATCATGCTTATCCACGAAGAAAGAGAATTTACTGAGCAATTGTCGTTTAACGATATTAGTTTTACATAAGCAGATGACTTAATGTTTTCTAAATCACCTAAGTGTATATATCTCAAGCCCAAAATGATGAATTGGAACTCACTTTAATTTTCATCATATTTCCCTTTCTGTTCTCTAACTTTCTCTTCTAGCTCCCCAGAAGAAAGTTTCTCCCAAACTCTCTCCGTCATTTCTCCAGTCCTCTCCCTCTTCTTCTAGGAACTAATTACCTTAGGCAACCAACAGTTGCATTAGCTTAAGCGGCCAAGTTTAACACAAACTAATCTTGCTTAGCCTCCAAAAAGGAGAATTTACTGAGTAATTGTAGCTTAACGATATTCGTTTAACTTAAGCAACTCATTTAATGTTTTCAAAATCACCCAAGTATTCAATTCTCAAGTACAAAATGCTAAATTTCAATTCACTTTAATTTTAATACTATTTCCTTTTCTTTTCTCTAACTTTCTCTTCTAGCTCTCAAAAAAGAAAGTTTCTCTCTAACTCTCTCCGTCCTCCTCCACCATTCTCTCTTTTGTTATAGGAACTAATTAGGTTCAAGTTTGACCAAAACTAATCATGCTTATCCTCCCAGAAAGAAAATTAACTGAGTAATTGTAGCCTTTTTTTTTTTTTTGGTGGACAAGTAATTGTAGCTTTACGATAACAGTTTAACTTAAGCAACTCATTTAATGTTTTCTAAATCACCTAAGTGTTCAATTCGCATGTCCAAAATGATGAGTTTGAACTCCCTTCAAATTTCATTCTATTTCCCTTTCCGTTCTCTAACTTTCTCTTCTAGATCTCAAGGAGAAAGTTTGTCTCCAACTCTCTCCGTCCGTCTCCAACTTCTATCTTTTGTTCTAGGAACTAATTGGCATGGGCAACTTGTCGTTTTATTAGCTCAAGTGGCCAAATTTAACACAAACTAATCTTGCTTAACCTACAAGAAAGAGATTAGAGATTTTACCGAGTAATTGTAGCTTCACCTGATTTAAGGTTTTCTACATCACCTAAGTGTTAAATTCTCAAGTCCAAAATGATGAATTAGAATTCAATTTAATTTTAATCCCGTTTCCTTTTCTTTTCTCTAACTTTCTCTTCTAGCTCTCAAGAAGAGAGTTTCTCTCTAACTCTCTCCGTCCTTCTCCACCCTTTTCTGTTTTGTTCGAGGAACTAATTAGGTTTGGCAACTTATAGCTTCATTCTCTTAAGTGACCATGTTTAACTCAAACTAATCTTGCTCAGCCTCCAAGGAATAGAATTCATTGAGTAATCGTAGCTTGACGATGTAGTAAAGGAACTAATTTAATGTTTTGTAAATCCCCTAAGTGTTCAATTCTCAAGTCCAAAAGCATGAATTTGAATTCGCTTTGATTTTAAACCTATTTTCTTTTCTTTTCTCTGACTTTCTCTTCCAGCTCTCAAGAAGAAAGTTCCTCTCCAACTGGCTCCGTCGTTCCACACCCTTCTCTCTTTTGTTCTAGGAACTAATTAGGTTAGGCAGCTAACAGCTTCATTAGCTTAAGTGGCCGAGTTTAACTCGAACTAATCTTGCTCGGCCTCCAAGAAAGAGAACCTGCAGAGTAATTGTAGCTTAACGATAACAGTTTAACTTAAGCAACTCATTTGATGTTTTCTAAATCACCCAAGTGTTCAATTATCAAGTCCAAAAGGGTGAATTTGAATTCGCTTTAATTTGCATCCTATTTCCATTTCTTTTCTCTAACTTTCTCTTCTAGATCTCATGGAGAAAGTTTCTCTCTAACTCTCTCTGTCTGTCTCCAACTTCTCTCTTTTGTTCTAGGACTAATAGTTTCACTAGCTTAAGTGGCTAAGTTTAACTCAAATTGATCTCGCTTAGCCTCCAAGAAAGAGATTTTACAGTGTAATTGTCGCTTAACGATATTAGTTGGACTTGAGCGCATCATTTAAGGCTTTCTAAATCGCCCAAGTGCTCGATTCTCAAGTCCAAAAGGATCAATTGGTTAATTTTCATTCTATTTCCTTTCTTCTCTCTAATTTTCTCTTCTAGTTATGAAGAAGAATGTTTCTCTCCAACTCTCTCCGTCCTTCTCCATCCTTCTCTCTTTTTTTCTAGGAACTAATTAGCTTATCCAGCTATTAGTTTCTTTTGCTTAACTGGCCATGTTTAACTTGAATTAATCAGGCTTATCCACGAAGAAAGAGAATTTACTGAGTAATTGTAGTTTAACAATATTAGTTTTACTTAAGCAAATGACTTAATGTTTTCTAAATCACCTAAGTGTATATATCTCGAGTCCAAAATGATGAATTGGAACTCGCTTTAATTTTCATCCTATTTCCCTTTCTTTTCTCTAACTTTCTCTTCTAGCTCCCAAGAAGAAAGTTGCTCCCCAACTCTCTCCGTCCTTTCTCCAGTCCTCTCCCTCTTCTTCTAGGAACTAATTACCTTAGTCAACCAACAGTTGCATTAGCTTAAGCGGCCAAGTTTAACATAAACAAATCTTGCTTAGCCTCCAAAAAGGAGAATTTACTCAGTAATTGTAGGTTAACGATATTCGTTTAACTTAAGAACCTCATTTAATGTTTTCAAAATCACCTAAGTATTCAGTTCTCAAGTCCAAAATGCTGAATTTCAATTCACTTTAATTTTAATTCTATTTCCTTAAATGAGCATTAATTTTAATGCTAGGAACTAATTAGGTTAGGCAGCTAACAGCTTCATTAGCTTAAGTGGCCGAGTTTAACTCGAACTAATCTTGCTTGGCCTCCAAGAAAGAGAATCTACAGAGTAATTGTAGCTTAACGATAACAGTTTAACTTAAGCAACTCATTTGATGTTTTCTAAATCACCCAAGTGTTCAATTATCAAGTCCAAAAGGGTGAATTTGAATTCGCTTTAATTTGCATCCAATTTCCGTTTCTTTTCTCTAACTTTCTCTTCTAGATGTCGTGGAGAAACTTTCTCTCTAACTCTCTCTGTCTGTCTCCAACTTCTCTCTTTTGTTCTAAGACTAATAGTTTCACTAGCTTAAGTGGCTAAGTTTAACTCAAACTGATCTCGCTTAGCCTCCAAGAAAGAGATTTTTTTTTTTGGGTAAGTAAGTCATAAAATAAAGACAATGAAAATTTACAAGTTTACAAGGGGCATACCCCAGGCACGCCCAACAACAAATAAAAAGAAATATAACCAACATAAACTACCACTGCAACCCCTAAAATAAGGGGAACAAACAAGAAACAACAGGAAACCTGAAAAACCCCAACTCTGCCCTTATATCCTCTTTGTCCTCAAGTAACCCCTACCATCAGAGATAATAGATGAAAACTTGAGGTGGATATATGGGCAAAGATACACACAAAAAAAACACCACAAAGCTAATAAACAAAACAGACACACAAACCAAACAACAACCCTCATGCCGAGTCAAAGATAATAATCAACCCCACAAGCCCCCAAACTCCACTGCCGATAAAAACATGGAATCCAATAAGCAACCCACTCCTCACAGCCGTGACATCCAAGCCCCTTAACTAAAGCCATGTCGGAGGATAAAATCTACCCCATGAGAAATCCCAGCAGAGTCACATGAAGCTAGCACGATCGAAAACCATAAGCCACGGACCAAGGAGTTGAAGTGAAAAGACGGTAGCCCCTTAGCAACAAACCAATGCACAGCCAACAAAAGCATGAGATCAATCATCACATCCCCCAGTCCCTACCTTGGTAGATCACAAGCCTCAAACCCCACGGTAGTGGGCCCTACACTCCATGTCAGGCGTGGCACTGCGATCAATTAGGACGGGTCACATGAAGACAAGAAGCAACCAGAAACCGGTAGCTATCCTCCCGCTCATCTCCCAGTCTCTAACTCGGTTGGTTATCAAACCACTATTCCCCATAGCAGTGACTCCCCAATCACTCTTGGCGGAGATGGCTCAAAACCAACCTCATATCGAGTCACATGAGGATCACACAATCAATCATCAAAAAATCATTAACTATATATAATTCACTGTAAAGAGTCTAAACAAGAGAATATCCAAAATGAACCCAATAACAGAGCCCATCTGCCCACAATATAGTGGCCCACGGACAGCCCAAAATTAACCAAAACCGTGGGCCCCCACTAAAAAGAACCGTAGGCCAAAAAACCCGTGGGTCAAAACCCACATAACCAATTACCAAAAAAGTAACCCTATCTGCTCCATGTGATAACCAAATTTACCACGAAACTCTGAGTATATCAACAATAAACAAACTTAATCAGGCTCCACTTTCCAAACAATATAATATTATATGCAAATGACAGCCAAAAAAAGCTACCCATCTTGGGCCCCACGTGAGCCATAAAAAAACCACAAACCAGCCCCTTGTTTATTTTGAAACCGGCTTCAAATTCAAGCGGGAAAGCTGGGGCCAGCACAACAGATGTAACAAGGTGACAGAACACCTACATGCTACCTGCCCAAAAAAGAACACCTACACGCCAAAACCAACGTGCACTCCACTCGCCTTTGGCATAGCTATTATTCTCTACAACCGGGGCCGAGAAACGCCGGAGAGGAAGCACAACAACACAGCCGGAGGTAAACCAGAACAACCCAGAGGCAACGCCGGAGGTAAACCACAACCCAGCAGCTACAGCAACCTTGCCACAGACACGACGGCTCTGGACAGCAACCCAACGCCGGGTAACACAGAAATGGCACTGCCGGCAAGAGCCCAGGAACCACCATAGAAACCAGGCATCATCTCCGGCAAACAGTCCACTGCAAAGCAAAACCCGCAGCGACAAACAACAGTGGCACATCCGAGCATAAATCTCGAGCAACCTGTTATACAGCAACTCAGTCTAGCAATCTGTTATAAACCGGTGCTTCAATCATAGCGCAAGGCTAACCAAACACCAAACACCAACTCAGTCTAGCAACTCAGGCTGCCATTAATGAAGCTTAAAGCTATCAAACACCAAAGCCGAAACTCCGCAGTTCACACCGCACCAGCATTGGCACCCATCATCGGCGTATAGACCTTCGGCAAGCCCAAACTGGCAACGGTGAACAGACCAGCGCCAGGAAATGATCCCATGCCGGAACAAGAAATGCATTCCAAAACGCTGGACTCCAGTCGAGAACACTCACCGACTTCGTTGAAGACCGGTTGCAACAACTTCAACATGATCTGAACATCCCATCTTGAAACCCAAGCTGGACGGATCAGACATGAAAAGAATAATAACCTTCCAGCCAATATCTGAGATATGGCCGTAACAAAAGGCACTAAAACAGCACCACAACCTAAACTCACACAACTCACTCTAAGGATAACAAAACCAGCCGGAAAGATTTCACCGGAATGGTAACTCACACAATACACATTCTCCCTCAAGAGGAGAATGTAGCTTAACGATATCTCAGAGTAATTGTAGCTTAACGATATTAGTTGGACTTGAGCGCATCATTTAAGGCTTTCTAAATCGCCCAAGTGCTCGATTCTCAAGTCCAAAAGGATCAATTGGTTAATTTTCATTCTATTTCCTTTCTTCTCTCTAATTTTCTCTTCTAGTTATGAAGAAGAATGGCCGTTTCCTGTTTTAGGTCCCAGAAATGGTTCAGTTTTAGAAAAATGGAATAATTTTTTAGAGAATTAGTCAACCTCAGTAAAAATTCTCAAAAGCCGTTTTTGCAAACGGCCACTGTTCAACGAGCATTGAACCCACTCTCGAGATGCACAACCTCAGATTCGAAGGAAAATTGCCCCTTACTTGAAGAGAGCTGCATGGCAACGGAAAGTTGCCCCTTGTTTGAACGGCACCGCGGCGCATTGAATGGCAACGGTAAGTTGCCCCTTGTTTGAATAACGCCACAGCGCGTGGTATGGCAACGGAAAGTTGCCCCTTGTCTGAATGGCACTGCAGCGCATTGCAATCAACCCTCAGGGTGATGATCACAACCGAATTCTCGGATACAGAGAAGACAAAGATGACCAGAACCATCACATGGACACAGTCGGATTTGAAGTGTTTTACAGCTGGACTTCAAAATGAAGTTGCCTACGTATCCCAAAGATGGGAATCAAGCCTTACGTAGTTCGGGGTAAGGTACATTCGGCTATTTAACCTTCACTTTTTTTGCGCTCTAACATTTGCCAGGCCGCCCTTTGCGGGTTTTCAACCTTGCGAGCTATGTTTTTCTTCTTTTCAATTTTTGCGTTCTTTTCTTTTCTTTTCATTTCTTTTTTGATTTTCTTTTTTTGTTCTTTTCCTTGCATCTTTCTTTTTTGTTCTTTTGTTCTTTTCTCTTTTTTGTTCTTTTTCTTCTTTCCTTGCTCTAACTTTTGTCTGGGCCGCCCTTCCGGGTTTTCGGCCCAGCGAGCCTCTCAAAGGTAAAAGTATAGCTTTGTCTGGGCCGCCCTTTGTGTTCTCTTTTAGTATATCCATCATACCTGTTCACATAGTGCATCTATCACACTTTGTGTTCACTTTTAGTGTATCAATCACACTCTGTTCACATAGTGCATCTATCACACTTTGTGTTCTCTTTTAGTATATCCATCATACTTGTTCACATAGTGCATCTATCACACTTTGTGTTCATTTTTAGTGTATCAATCACACTCTGTTCACATAGTGCATCCATCACACTTTGTGTTCACTTTTAGTATATCAGTCATACTCTGTTCACTAAGTGCATCTATCACACTTCGTGTTCACATTTAGTATATCAATCATACCCTGTTCACATAGTGCATCTATCACACTTTGTGTTCTCTTTTAGTATATCCATCATACCTGTTCACATAGTGCATCTATCACACTTTGTGTTCACTTTTAGTGTATCAATCACACTCTGTTCACATAGTGCATCTATCACACTTTGTGTTCTCTTTTAGTGTATCCATCATACCTGTTCACATAGTGCATCTATCACACTTTGTGTTCGCTTTTAGTATATCCATCACACTCCGTTCACATAGTGCATCTATCACACTTTGTGTTCGCTTTTAGTATATCCATCATACTCTGCTCACTAAGTGCATCTATCACACTTCGTGTTCACATTTAGTATATCAATCATACTTTGTCCACATTGTGCATCTATCACACTTTGTGTTCATATTCAGTATATCTATCATACTCTGTTCACTAAGTGCATCTATCACACTTCGTGATCACATTTTCAGTATATCTAACATACTCTATTTCGCTAAGTGCATCTATCACACTTTATGTTCATCACACTTGTTCACTAAGTGCATCTATAACACTTTGTGTTCGCTTTTTAGTGTATCAACCACACTCTACTCATATTGTGCATTTATTACATTTTGTGTTCACCTTCAGTGTATCAATCACACCCTGTTCACTTTGTGTATCTATCACACTCTGCTTCATTTAGTGTATCAATCACACTTTATTCATATAGTGTACCCAGCACACTCTCTTCACTTTTGTGTATCTATCACACATGCTCGCTAAAATTGCACCATAACTGCATGAAATGTAGTTTGATTTGCCTTCCCGCTTAAAACTGTCGCATTTATTGTGAATACTTGCTTCATTACAGCTTGCTGCATTTGCACGATCATCAAGTTACCTTCGGCTTCTTGCATTGTCGCTTTGCATTTTGCCCCCTTGCCTGCGGGCACATCTCTGTTTATCTTGTACGTTTGTCTAAGTCGTCGGCCTTGTCAAAAATGGGTCGTCTCTGGGCTTTGACATTCACTCCCGTCACTTGTGACTTCCGAGTTCTGTCAAAGAGGGGCAACTGTAGACACCCCATTTTTGACCGACCTTGAGACTCAGACGTCACCAGTTGAGTGCTTGGTGATACTGCATATTGTGCTCGTCCAGAAGTTTCAGAGTCTCGGCTGCGAGCCTTGCCTCCGAACTCCCGGACTATTTTGTGCTTTGCCTCAGTTTGCGAACCAAGCTCGGTTTTCTCTGTTTCTTTTCCTGAGGGGAGGGAGAGGTCCCGTAGACCATCTCTCAGTGGCCGTGGGCTACATTTTGTGGCTGTAGGCCATTTTGTCCATTTCGGAGCCCGGTTCTCGGTTTTCGGAGCCGTCAGGCCGTGTGCCTCGGTTCGGGACCGCTTAACCACCTCCATTTGCCCCGGTTCTTGGCATGCATCTTATTTACTCCCTTTTGGGGGACACTGAGGTCTGAGAGACCCACTTCGTGGTCGAGTGCCACTTTCGGTGCTTAACAGGCAGTTTTCGTGGCCCCGAACTGCGTGTTCTGGCCCCTGAACATTCGTTTTTCATCGGTTTTCGTTCATTTTTGGCAGGTACCTCTGTTTCATCACCAGGAAGGCCGTAGAAGGGTGGGAGGCCAGCAATTGTTTCAGCAACCAGTTATATATCCTCCAGCGCCCTCCGACGTCCGTTTTTCTCACTTCCAAGCCAATGTTGAACACCCTTGGGCCATTTTCTTGAACTTTTAACCACATATTTGTGCTGTACACACATGGGAGGACCATAAAAGTTAGTGGCCGGCCAGTAATTCCACTTGACCCTTTTGAACCCTTCTTAAATGTGGCCTATTCTCTCTCCTGTTTTACAGTTGACAATTTTGAACCACAGGGTTGTGTTGAGGGCACCTGAGAGGACACCAATTTGTGGTGGCCGGCCACTAAATCTTCTTGACCCTTTTGACCCTTGGCCGGCCGGCCATGGGGAGTGGCCGGCCTTGCTCCTCATCCTGTGTACATTACAGCTGTGTATCTGTTTCCCCCCAAAAAACCTATATCCGGGGGACAACTTTTGGAGGGAAACTTGATCCTTTTTCCCCCCACTTTTTTCCCTCCATTTTCCCCCCATTTTGGGCTACATAACAGAGCCTCCAGCTCTGTCTTGGAGGTTGGAAAAAATTGCCTTAGGCCCTTGCATGCATATCTCCCTCCATCTCTCTCATTTCCTTCAAAAAAACACCCCAATCCTACCCTATTTTCATACCATCATCTAGCATCACCACCACTACTCCATATCCAGCAGCTTGGGGAGCTTTCCAACAGCTAGGAGGCATCACTTCTCAAGCCAAGAAGCAACCAAGGATTGGTCTTCAAGGGTAAGTGTCAATTCCCTCTCTTTGAGCTCAATTTTGCAAGATTTTTCTAGTTATTTTGCTTGCTGTTTTGCGCTCCGACCAAAACTGAAAGTACCCTTTATTTGAGCTCTATTTCATGTTTCATTAAGGGAATTTTGTCATTTGAGGTCCCCATCTTGCACTTGCTTCATTATCCCTCTTGTATGCCATAATTTTACATAGTATTTTTGGCTTATGTGTGATCTGTTTTGGAGCATGATGTAAACTATAGATAGGCTTATTTTGAGCCCTTCTTCATCACTGTTTGGGACCTCCATGTGCCACTTTCCATTATACCCCTCTTTGGTCCCTATTTTTGCATGATTTATTAGCCTATTGTGTTTCTGTTTTTGGACCTTGGTCCGAACTGAAAGTGGCCATATTTTGACCCCCTTGTCATCTTTCATTAAGTGTCTTTGGCTGTTTGATGAATTTTTTGTATACTTTGTGTTTTGACCTCTTTCGGGCCCTACCTTGCATGGCATTTTGAGCATACTTGTATATTGTTCTGGGGGTTGCCATAAGCTGTAAGTAGTCATATTTTTGGTCCCTCTTCAGTGTTGTAGAAGAACCTTTTTCTGTTTGGGCTTTGCATCTACCACTTGCTTCATTATCTCACATTTAGGGCTATTTTTGCATGTTAGTTTTGCCCTATTTGTGTTTGCTGTTTGGCCATGCTTTGAACTGTAAAAATGCTTATTTTGGGGCTTCCTTGCTTCTGTCTTTTCATTCCATGTACCAATTATGCATGCTTTGTATAGCTGTAAGCCATTTCATGTACTTAGTTTTGCATTTCGGGAGAAATTCCATGCATCGGGGGTCATTTCGCTTTGTTTCGGGGCTGTTTTGCCCCTCATTTTGCTACTGATTTTTTCATGTCTTCATATCATTTTCCATGTCTTTGCCATGTCTCATTAGAGTGGCATTTCGGTGCCTGAGGGTCGGTCCTCGGTTTGCGTGCACGCGTGCATGCATTTCGAGTTGTCTCATTTTCATCTGATAGCCTCCTACGTGAGTGTGGCTGAGGCTCTCTCATGTTGGTGTAAGCCCATTATTGCATTGCGTATGCCATTTCGTCCATAGCATTGTGTATGCTCGGCGGTGTATTACCTCGTGCAGCTTGTATGCCATTCCATAACATTCTGTATGTTAGGATTGTATCTTAGTTGCATTTCATGCATGTCATGCATATTGCATCGTGTTCGAGATAGGAGTTAGCCTAGGCACGGGAAACGAGGTACGTTTCGTACTCCGAGTGACGGAACATGTCTCAATTCCCTCAGTCACCGACACTCCGGATTATCCATGATGGCGTTAGGTTCTTGTTGTGTTTACATGTGCATTCATTCCACATTGAATTGCACAATTTGACCCCTCGGCCATCATGCATCGATATGCGTGATTGGTGGCACGAGGATCGAGGCATGCATATATCTGTGAAAATACATTGTCATGCCCCTTTCCTGCTCTCTGTTGCAGCAAATCAAGAATCAGCGATCTTCCGAGGCTTGGCACGCATTTCAAGAATAGGCACCAACAGAGGCTAATTGGGGCATCGTCATGGATTTCCGCGCAAAGGCAACCCGGGCATACATCATTCATCATCCGGAATGGAATCAAGGCAGTCCCTGGCTTGCATGCCAGTTCATTTATTTTCTTAGTTAATTTGTTAATTAATTAGGAATTTGTACATTATTTGGACTGTAACATTTGGACTGTACTATTCTTTCATTTGGGATTGTATTATTTATTCGGACCCTCTGCGCGAGGGCAATGTTGTAATAAGTGTGCGTGAGTGTGATGTATGTCTTCCAACCCCAAGTCTTTCTTCCCTTTTATTTACCTGCTCATGATGGTTAGATTAGGGCATATTTCAATTAGCATATAGTACGACAGCATGTTTGCATCATTCATCTGTTTTGCATGCACCGGGCTCGGCGCATCATGCTAACTGCATTGTATTTTCAATTCCAAGTTGAATACATGTTAGTTGTAGCATTCCATATGCCATGTTTAGAATAGCCGAGCCTGCTATAGTTGCATTTTGCATGTGTTGCATTAGGCATTTCTGTATAATTAGGATCATGCATGGATTTCTAATGAGTTTCTTTTTTGGCTTGGAGTACTCGGTAAGTTTTATGCTTTAGCATCCTTGCATGCGTGTGAGTAACTGCTATGAATAACATGCTTACCATGAGGCTAATTGCTTATGTGATATAACTGCCTGAATGCCTGTGGGTGAAGGTTGAGTTACTTGGATTGGGACAATTCATCAAATGTTTGTTTTAAGCCCACTAGATAGTGGCAAAACCATCTTTTTCTAAGCCCACCTGAAGGTGGCAAAATCTGCATTTTAAGCCTACTTGCGAGTAGCAAACCATCTTTCAAAAAACAAACATGAAATGTTTTGTTCCAATTCAGGCGACCCAGTCTATACTTGTATGCTGTGCGCATCACATAGTAACCTAGGCTAATAAACCGGAATAAGAACACACAATGTTTTCAAAACTTGATATCATGGTTAGTAGAGGCCGATCTTTGATCGAGCGAGCGGGGGTGCTCATGAAGTGACCTTCCCCAATCGTACCCAAGTTCCTGAGCCGAGGCAACTTTGGTGATGACGGACACGTGGCCTTAGGCAAACGAGTCAGGGTTTCCTAAATTTCCCAAAATAAAATATTTAGGTGGCGACTCTGTATCTGGCAAAGCAGTCCATGTTTGGCACTTCTTTTCAAAAATTTGTTTCTCAAAACGATTTGCCGGATTTGGACTCTTTGGTTCAGAGTAAGAACCGTGACAATTTGAGAGTCCTGAGCTGCATTGACCCCAAATGAACGGAACGGGAGCTCACCCTCCCGGGGCGTTCGGGGACGTCTACAGCTTGATACCTCGTTGCTTAGAGGATGAGAGAGCTTTCAGCCTTTTGTTGTTAACTTCAGTTGTGCCCTCTTCTGGTAGGTAGAGTGCCCTTCTTGGCAAGTATGTTAAAAATGGGAGAAAGACAGGAAGCCTAACTCAACTGTGCCCCTAGTTCATCATTTTGACCATTTTTGTTTTTGGCTTTCTACTAAAACAACTTTGACCAATATGAGAGTTAGATTAACAAGCTTGTTCGATTTTCTGATTTAAAATCATGCAAGTCAAACTGTGAGCACTGAAAATTTTCCTGTTTTAGGTCCAAGAAATGGTTCAGTTTTAGAAAAATGGAATAATTTTCGAGAGAATTAGTCAACCTCAGTAAAAATTCTCAAAAGCTGTTTTTGCAAACGGCAACTGCTCAACAACGAGCATAGAACCCACTCTCGAGATGCACAACCTCAGATTCGAAGGAAAATTGCCCCTTACTTGAAGAGAGCTGCATGGCAACGAAAAGTTATCCCTTGTTTGAACGGCACTGCGGCGCATTGAATGGCAACGGAAAGTTGCCCCTTGTTTGAATAACGCCACAGTGCGTGGTATGGCAACAGAAAGTTTCCCCTTGTCTGAATGGCACTGCAGCGCATTGCAATCAACCCTCAGGGTGATGATCACAACCGAATTCTCGGATATAGAGAAGACAAAGATGACCAGAACCATCACATGGACACAGTCGGATTTGAAGTGTTTTACGGCTGGACTTCAAAATGAAGTTGCTTACGTATCCCAAAGATGGGAATCAAGCCTTACGTAGTTCGGGGTAAGGTACACTCGGGTATTTAACCTTCACTTTTTTTGCGCTCTAACTTTTGCCAGGGCCGCCCTTTGCAGGTTTTCAACCTTGCGAGCTATGTTTTTCTTCTTTTCAATTTTTGTGTTCTTTTCTTTTCTTTTCATTTCTTTTTTGATTTTCTTTTTTTGTTCTTTTCTTTGCATCTTTCTTTTTTGTTCTTTTGTTCTTTTCTCTTTTTTGTTCTTTTTCTTCTTTCTTTGCTCTAACTTTTGCCTGGGCCGTCCTTCCGGGTTTTTGGCCCAGCGAGCCTCTCAAGGGTAAAAGTATAGCTTTGTCCATGTTAAATGGTTTTGAGATCCCGAAGTCATCTGAATCTAGGAGAATGGCTGTTGTTCGCTGACGATGCAAGAGCCCATCCAATGGAGGGTGAATTTGTCCCTAGTGTTTGTGGATAGGAACTCGGTTGTCCTTCAACAATGTCTTCTTCTTTCCTCCCTTCTGGGGTTTGGCATTCTTGCCGATCTTCATCTTGGACTCTTCGAGCACATTTGAAATTCTTGCCCCTAGTTCGAGGGGTGCTCCTAATTCACGGGCTGCTCTGGATCCGGCCACACAGGCCTCACCTTTGAACTTTCTGAGTTCTAGTCCAAGGTTTGAAAATGAGGAGTCGAGTCTCGAGGTTGAGAGCGATCCTAAGCTGCACAATCTCAAGAGCGATTCCACACAGGTCTTCGCAGGACCGCGTAAAACATTTTTTTTTAAAAGTCTTTTAAGAAAGCGACTAATCGCTCGCGCTGAAGACGGTGTGGGACTAATCTGGATCAAGCCAGGATCCTTCTCAGTACTCACATTAACAAACATGATTTCATTCTGCACAGTGCAGTTACAGGCTTACTTGTTGGTGCGGAGGTGTGGTGTTTCTTACAGTGCAGTTACAGGAGGTTGCTGCTGGTATGTTTGCTTTATGGCGTGGAGGGGTGATGAATACATTCTGCCCAGATTCGGGAGGCAGTTTGTAGGGTGTGTTTATACCATGGTGATGGCTGCTTCTAGCGCCTTGCTGTGCTACATGAGGGAGAAAATCAGTTGTTTTTCTTTGTATTATTTACATAGTTTTATAGTGTATTTAGGTTATACCTACGGGCTGTGTAGGAGTACCTTTGTGCTTCTTAGTGTCCTTAATAGTTTTCCTAGCAACCATGTTTCGGGTTGCACATACCTTAACAGGTTAGTTTTTGTTTTGGATCCTATTTCCTATCCCTACGGGCTGTGTGGGGAATTTTTATATTTTATTGGGGTTTACTGTTTTTGGCTCGTGCACCTGCGGATACAGTGTCGTCTATCTTGCTTGGTGCTACAGTTGCTGGAGTTTCTTTGTCAAGGCCGTAGCCTCCTGGATCAATGCTTCATTTTGTTTTTTCCTTTTCGTCTAGGCTGCTATAAATGTTTATATTTCTTGTTCACTCTTCCTATTGCTAGATTATAGGGATGGTGAACAGGTTGATGGGCTTTTGGTTTTGATTTCCTGTATAGCTGTGTTAGGTCCTGAGGTATGCCCCTTGTAATTGTGTAAATTTTCTTATTTTATTTTATCTCTTATTCACCCAAAAAAAAAAAAAAAAAAAAAAAAAAAAAAAAAAAAAAACATGATTTCATTCATTAAGGGCTTAGCACGCCTCTCTTTCTCTCAATTGATCAAATTTTTGCAAAACCCGAGGAATTCCTTCCCCTTTGTTTTCACCGCAGTGTTAGAAAAAGTTTTGAAAAGCTTAGGTCAATACAATGATTTCAAGGCACAGAAGAGCAGACAAAAAGTACTGCCGTTTCATTCAAATTTTCTGGCACGACTGGCGCAAGGCAGAAGCAAACACAAGAGTGTGAAAATCACTGCTGTTTCATTCAAATCTTTTGGTGTTACTGGCTCCTTGGCAGAAATAGACTCAAAAGAAAACAAAAAGACAAACACAAAACAAGCAAGTGATGCCCGAGGTAACACCCCAGAAATCACCCGACTTTAACAAAATAGGACTGACTCGTTACAACAAGACAGACCCAATTGACTCAGTACAAAAAACTGACTATATACAAAAACAACAGACTGACCCAATACCCAAGTTAGAAAGTACAAAAACTAGCATTCACAAATGCTCGAAACAGTGCGTGCCATACGCCACATCAGGAGTAAATTGAGCGCCGCCCGCAGGTGGTTCATCCCATGATCACATCACATTATCCCCCACAAGTTCACTGATCAAGTGCCGATAGACTTTGCATGACCTGGTGCGGCAAGACCTCTAGAGCCTTTGACAAAGGCATATGAAGTGGGGTGAAAACCCTCTTGACTCGAGGTGGATATTTGGTTTCTTGTGAGCTACTCCTGGACGCACTGGTGAATGGGGTAGCTGCTTTTTATGCGAAGGTGGTAACCATGCCCACTTCAGAAGATCTTGCAGCTGCATCACCACTGGTGGTCGCATTTGAACTGCGGGAAAATGCCCTCCTGGGCTGCTCTTTCTCCTGGTCAAGAAGGCCCTGCTTCATAGCGTCCTCGATCTGTACCCCCATCTCATGCAGATCAGAAAAGGTAGGGAAGGGGAGTACAATCATCTTTTGCATCAGTTTTGGCTGGAGATTGTGCACAATCATCCTGATCTAGTCCTTGTCAGTAGGCCTCAAGGTCATCATTGAAGCCTTGGCCCTCCAGCGGGCTACGAAATCAGAAAAACTCTCCTTAGGCTCTTGCCTTGTTGTCTCAAGATCACGGGTTGTGACCTCGATTTGCGTGTTATAGGAGTACTGCGCAACGAAGTCCTCGGCCATCTCATCCCAGTTTCGTTTGACATCGTCTTCTAATTTTGCATACCAGATAGCGGCCACACCCGACAAGGTCCGACCGAATAATGAAAGTTTCTGCAGCCTGGTGAGGCCCATCGGCCTTAGTATGTCCGAAAACAACCGGAGGTGCACTATGGGATCGCCAGATCCATCAAATCGGTCGATGTGTGGCATCTTAAATCTGTCCGGCAGCGTCACAGCTGCGTCGGTATACCCGTCCTCAATGTCCGGAATGGATTTTACGCCCTGAGATTTCTTGAACATCTTTTCTAGCTTGCTCACCTTCAGCGCTGTAGGGTCTAACTCGAACTCAAAGGGTGAATCCGGCAGGTTGATCGGTGCTTTAGACAGCTGGGGTAAGATTGGGGGCGGAGCCGGTCCTGTCGGAATGTTCGTATCTCCCTGGACATTTGGTGCCTCCTCGGGTGCTGGAACTCCTGGTGGGGGAGGAGCAGATGCTCCTGTTTGCTGCTGCAGCCAGGCAATTAAGTCTGCCTGTTGAGCCATGATCTCAGCCTGCTGTTTGGCAAATTCTGCTTGACGAGCAGCATCCTGCTGCATGGTTTTCATGCTCTCTTGGAGTTGACGCATCATTTCCTCCATTCCTGCCATGTTCTGTTGTTCTGGCTGACTGACTGGTATATCTATCTCTGTGATAAAAACTGAGGCCTCAACCTGACTGTTCACTGGTGGGGTGGATAAGGGCCACTGATCCGGTAACTGCTGAACTGGTGATCTGTGCCTGACTGGCCCTTTTATCCTGCAGGCCTGATGCTCAAACTACTAAACTGGTGCCCGCAGGCCTGATGCCCAAACTTGTAGACTGATACATGCATTCCTGTAGGGACACACCCTAAAAGCACATAGCAAGCAAGTGAGAGACAAAACACCCCTATGTTGGGGTAGGGTTTCCCTGTCCTATTTTGTCAGGAGCTAGGGTTTCACTACGCACGCAGCGGTTTCAAACAACTTATATCGGGTAAGCAACCTGTCCTAGTTTGGAATAGTCACTATGGATTCTGAATATGCACTAGGTCGAATGGTCAAAAAGGGTGCCCCGGTAAAACCGGGGTTTGCGTTCCCATATTGGCAGAGCCCATAACCGGTCAGCCTTATGGTCATGCCTTGACAAGACAAGCCTCCGGCAAACCGTTCAGGAATAGCAAATGGCAAACACGGTGTTCTAGGCACACCAATGCAAATGCAATGCAAAGAAACACACAAGTGTAGTCAAAACAAGATATCATGAGTTCGAGTCAAGTTCTCTAAATCCCCAGCAGAGTCGCCAGAAACTGTAGACGTCCCCGAACGCCCCGGGAGGATGAGGTCCCGTTCCGTTCGTATTAGGCTCACTACAGCTCGGACTCTCAAATTGTCACGGTTCTAAATCTGAACCAAAGAGTCCAAATCCGGCAAATCGTTTTGAGAAAACAGATTTTGAAAGAAGTGCCAAACATGGACTGCTTTGCCAGATACAGAGTCGCCACCTAAATGTTTTATTTTGGGGAAATTTAGGAAACCCTGACTCGTTTGCCTAAGGCCACGTGTCCGTCATCACCAAAGTTGCCTCGGCTCGGGAACTTGGGTACGATTGGGGAAGGTCACTTCATGAGCACCCCCGCTCGCCCGATCAAAGATCGGCCTCTACTAACCATGATATCTATTTTTGAAAACATTATGCGTTCTTATTCCGGTCATTAGCCTAGATTTACTATGTGATGCGCACAGCATACAAGTATAGTCTGGATCGCCTGAATTGGAACAAAACATTTTATGTTTGAAAATGGTTTGATGGTGCTACTCGCAAGTAGGCTAAGACGTAGATTTGCCACCCTCAGGTGGGCTTAGAAAACATGATTTTGCCACTATCTAGTGGGCTTAAAACACACATTTGATGAATTGTTCCAATCCAAATAACCCAACCTTCACCCACAAGCATTCAGGCAGATATATCACATAAGCAATTAGCCTCATGGTAAGCATGCTATCATGGCAGTCACTCACATGCATGCAAGGATGCTAAAGCATAAAACTTACCGAGTACTCCAAGCCAAAACAGAAGCTAATTAGAAATCCATGCATGATCCTAATTATACAGAAATGCCTAATGCAACACATGCAAAAGTGAAACTATAGCAGGCTCGACTATTCTAGACATGGCACATGAAATGCTACAGCTAACATATATTCAAATTGGAATTGAAAATACAATGCAGTTAGTATGATGCGCCGAACTTGGTGCATGCAAAACAGATGAATGAATGCAAACATTCTGTCATACTGTATGCTAATTGAAATATGCCCTAAACCATTATAAGCGGGTAAATAAAAGGGAGAAAGACGTGGGGTTGGAAGACATACATCACACACACGCACACTTATTACAACATTGCCCTCGCACAGAGGGTCCGAATAAATAATACAGTCCAAATATGTACAAAATCCTAATTAATTAACAAATTAAACTAGGAAAGTAGTAAACTAGCATGCAAGCTAGGGACTGCCTCGACTCTGCTCTGGATGATGAATGAGCATGTTCGGGTTGCTTGGCACGGAAAATCCCTTGTGATGCCCCGGTTTGCCTCTGTTTGCAATTGTTCTTGGAATGCGTGTCAAGCTCCGGAAGGCTGCCGATTTCCGATTGGCTGCAACAGAGAGCAACAAAGGGGCATGGCAAAGTATTTTCACATATGTATGCATGACTACTCTTCGGGGAGTGTAGTCCACGATCCTCGGGCCACCAATCACGCATCTCAATGCATGATGGCCGAGGAGTCGAATTGCACGACTCAATATGAAATGAATGCACATATAAACACGACGAGACCTAAACTCCATCATGGATAATCCAGAGTGTCGGTGACTGGGAATTGAGACACGTTTCGCCACTCGAAGTACGAAACGTCCCTCGTTTCCCGGGCTCGGGCCAACTCCTATCCCAAACACAATGCAATATGCATGACATGCATGAATGCAATTCTAACATGCAACCTAGCATACACAATGCTATGAAATGGCATACACGATGCACGAGGTAACATGGCATACACAATGCGCTAACATACAACCTAGCATACGCAATGCTATGAATCGAAATGGCATACACAATGCATAATGGACTTACACCAACATGAGTGGACAGCCACACTCACATTAGTAGCCATTAGAAGAAAAATGAGACTCGAAATACGTGCACGCATGCACGCAAACCGAGGATCGAACCTAAGGCATAAAATGCCACTCTACCAAAGCATGGCAAGGCATGGAATATGGTATGCAAACATGCGAATTTCAGCGCTGAAATATGCTACAAAACAGCCCCGAAACTTGGAAACATGGCACCCGATGCATGGAATGAAACCTGAAATTCGAAATTGGGCACATGGAATGACTTACAGCTATACAAAGCATGCATTATTTGATCATGAAGCATGAAGACAGATACAAGACAGTCCCAAAACATGCATATTTCCAGTTTATAACAAGCCTCAAAAATAAACGCAAATAGGGCTAACCTATCGTGCAAAAACGGCCCTAAAAGAGAGATTAAACACAAAGGGACAGCAGCTGGCCCCAAATGGCAAAGAGCCCTTCAACAAAGTTGAAGAGGGGCTCAAAACAGGGCAGTTTGCAGTTTACATCAAGCCACGAAAATAATCACAAATAAGGCCAAACTATCATGCAAAAAAAGGCCTAAAAGAGGGGTACAGAGACAAGTGGCAGCTGCTGTTCTCAAACAGATGAGAGCCCTTCAACAATGTTGAAGAGGGGTTCAAAACAAGATATTTTACAGTTTATGTCAAGGTCCAAAACAACTCACAAATAGGCCTAAAATACTATGCAAAAATTGGCCTAAAAGAGAGATAAAGAAGCAAGTGATAGCAGGAGGCCTCAAACAGAGGAGAGCCCCTCAACAATGTTGAAGAGGGACTCAAAACAAGCTATTTTACAGTTTATGGAAAAGTCCAAAACAACTAAAAAATAGGCCTAAAATACTATGCAAAAATTGGCCTAAAAGAGAGATAAAGAGGCAAGTGGTAGTAGGAGACCTCAAACAGCTGGAGGTCCTTGAACAACATGAAAAGGGGGTCAAAATATGACTATTTACAGTTTGGGTCGGAGCCCAAAAATGCTAGCAAGCATGGCTTAGATACAAAGCAAGATAAGGCACAAAAGAGGGAAAATGGGACTCACCCTTGTAGAACCAAACTTCAGCAGCCTTTGGACCAGGCTTGTGAGCTCTCAACCTCTGAAAATCAGCCTCAAATGGTTGGAATGGATGGTGGTGGTGTTATGCTATGGGTTGGTGTAGGAGCAAGGTGGTTTTGAGGCTTGGAGTAGAGAGAGAGGAAGATTGAATGCAAGAGCCCTAAACAATTTTTTGTAACCCTCTAAAATGCAGCTGGGGGTGCTGGTTATATAGGCAAAGGAATGGAGGAAATTGAGGGAAATGAAATTCAAATTTCCCCCAAAAAGACCCCCCCCCTCGGATACAGGATCTGGAGGGAAAAAGAGGGCATATCTGTAAGGAACCAGGTGAGGGGGTCATGGCCGGCCAGGTTTTGAGGGTTCAGGTGGCCGGCCGGCCACCTCCCATGGCCGGCCGACCAAGGGTCAAAAGGACCAATGACAATTGCTGGTCGGCTACCTCAAAAAGGTGGCCTCCCATGTGTGCACAACACAACTATGTAGTCAAAACCCAGAAAAAGTGAACCAGGAGGGAGAAAAGACCATTTTTTAGAGGGGGTCAAAAGGGTCAGGCACAATTACTGGTCGGCCACCAAATATTGGTGGCCTCCCAGGTGTGTACAACACAAATATGGGGTTTAGGGTTCAAGAAAGTGGCCCCGCGGGGTGGTCAACATTGGCTTTTAAGTGAGGAAAACGGGCGTCGGAGAGCGATGAAGAAATAAAGCTGGCTTTTCAGAACAATTGCCGGCCTCCCACCCTTCTACAAGCTTCCTTACCATGAAAATAAGGTCTCCACCAAAAATGAACCAAAACGGATGCAAAACGGAGGTTCGAGGGACGGAAACGCGCGGCCCAGGGCCCCGAAAATGGGCTGTTAAGCACCGGAGGTGGCATTCGACCACGAAGTTGGTCTCTCGGGCCACAGTGTTCCTCAAAAGGGAGGAAATAAGGTGTGTGCCAAAAACCGGAGCAAACGGAGGTGGTTAGGTGGTCCCGAACCGAGGCACACGGCCGTCGGCTCCGAAAAATCGGAAACCGGGCTCCAAAATGGGAAACATGGCCTACGACCATGGAACGTAGCCTACGGCCACTGAGAGATGATCTACGAGACCTCTCTCTCCCTTCGGGAAGAGAAAACAGAGAAAACAGAGAATGGTTCGCAAACTGAGGCAAAGTACGAAAGAGTCCGGAAGTCTAGAGGCAAGGTTTGCAGCCGGGACTCTGAAACTTCTGAACGAGCACAATATGCAATATCACCGAGCGCTCAACTGGTGACGTCTGAGTCTTAAGGTCGGTCAAAAATGGGGTGTCTACACTTTCCTCTCTTTGACAGAACTCGGAAGTCATAAGTGACGGGAGTGAATGTCAAAGCCCAGAGACGACCCATTTTTGACAAGGCCGAAGACCTAAACAGGCGCGATAAACAGAGATATGCCCGCAGGCAGGGGCAAAATGCAACCGACAATGCAAGAAGCCAAAGGTATCTCAATGATCATGCAAATACAACAAGCATATACAAATCTAACTACATTTCATGCAGTAACGATCATGTAAATAAAGCTGTAACGAAGCAAATATTCACAATAAATGCGACACTTTTAAGCGTGAAGGCAAATCAAACTACATTTCATGCAGTTATGATGCAATCTTAGCGAGCATGTGTGATAGATACACAAAACTGAAGAGAGTGTGATGGATACACTATATGAATAAAGTGTGATTGATACACTAAGTGAAGCGAAGTGTGATAAATATACAAAGCGAAACGAGTGTGATGGATACACTAAGCAAACACGTGATAGATACACTAAGCGAACGTGTGTGATGGATACACAAAGTGAACGCGTGATAGATACACAAAATGAGCATAATGTGAAGCAAGTGTGATGGATACACTATATGAAGCAAAGTGTGATAGACACTAAAAGTGAATACAAAGTGTGATAGATGCACTATGTGAAGCAAAGTATGATGGATATACAAAAAGTGAATGTAAAGTGTGATAGATGCACTAAGTGAATAGAGTGTGATTGATACACTGAAGGTGAACACAAAGTGTGATTGGTGCACTATGTGAACAAAGCGTGATTGATACACTAAAAGCGAACCCAAAGTGTGATAGATGCACTAAGTGAACAGAGTGTGATTGATACACTAAAAGTGAACAACACAAAGTGTGATAGATGCACTATGTGAACAGAGTATGATTGATATACTAAATATGAGCACGAAGTGTGATAGATGCACTATGTGAATAGAGAATGATTGATATACTAAATGTGAACACGAAGTGTGATAGATGCACTTAGTGAACGAGTGTGATGGATACACTAAATAAACACAAAGTGTGATAGATGCACTATGTAAACAGAGTATGATTGATATACAAAGTGTGATTGATACACTAAATGTGAACACGAAGTGTGATAGATGCACTTAGTGAACAGAGTATGATAGATATATTGAAAATGAACACAAAGTGTGATAGATGCACTTAGTGAACAAGTGTGATGGATACACTAAATATGAACACGAAGTGTGATAGATGCACTTAGTGAACAGAGTATGATTGATATACTGAATGAATGAAGTGTGATTGATACACTAAATGAATGAGGTGTGATTGATACACTAAACGACAATGTATGTGATAGATACACTAAAGTGAATATGTGCATGGTAGATACACAAAATGAGAATGTGTGTGATAGATACACAAAAGTGAATGAAGTGTGATTGATACACTAAGTGAAGGAAGTGAAATGCGATTGATACACAAAACGAGAATGTATGTGATAGATACACAAAATGAAAGAAGTGTGATTGATACACTAAATAAATGAAGTGTGATTGATACACTAAGCGAACGAAGAAAGTGTGATAGATACACAAAGGGTGAATGAGGTGTGATTGATACACTAAAGAAATGAAGTGTGATTGATACACTAAGCGAATGAAGTGTGATTGATACACTAAACAAAGGATCTCAAACGGAACTTCTTTGAATGAACCGTACATACAATATCGTGCATGAATGAGAAAGAAACTTGATTGGTACAATGCGATACAATGCATGATGTTTAAGGAACGCAGCAAACAAGCGTAGCGACGCTTTAGAAAGCACCTCATGGGGTGAGTGGCGATGAACCGCTCTACTCTGACGGGGATCTCCCCTCGTGCTCTTCAAACACTTACCTTCAACTCACAGTACAAAGGCTCTGAAATACTGACAAGGATTCTTCACGTAGAACACTTTGGATGTCGCCTTTCTTTCTGATCATATTCACAACTTTCCCTATTCTCTAACGGGATGACAGACTAGGTTGGTTCAGTATCCAGAATTGAGGTGCATACACGCTATCTCAACCTATGGGGCTTCCATACAGATTTTAAGCCGAGGGCACGCCCCTGGGTATTTAAACCAGACTTTAGTCCCAGAAATCCCGAACCTTTACGTTCTAGGCATCAGCCATTCGAACTCTAGTTTCCACCGTGGCAGGTGGTCTCCTAGGAACTCATTGCAAACACAGCCGAGATGTCCCTGGCATGAAACGGTACTCGAAGAGAGCACTTCTGATTGCCATTTTGGCTTGAAGCAGACTTGATGTCGAGCTTAAGGTAGAGCACACTCATACTTCGGAGCATTGGCAAGACTTGAAGAGGTACACACGGAATGTAGTCTCGGAACTTACCGAAGTTGAAACAAACTCAGATACCCGACATTTTCCTTCTTTTCTTTTGCTTGTCTGGAACACATATAGCTTCAAATAGGTCCTAGTTTTACTATTCTGACACGACCTAGGTTGAACCCTGCGGTTTTATGAAAGAACGAATCTTGTTTTGCACAAATGTAGAGAATGGCACAACACTCTGAGCACAAAACAAATCATTTTGGAATTGAAATTGAAAATGAATTCTTAACTGGGTATTGAGTCTACGAATGGACACAGCGCATCACGACTCAACAAAGGAAAACAAAAGTAAACACCCTGACCACATCGAGACACGCTCGGAACGACTCAAAGCAAGAATCGAGACGAACAAAATAAAAGACACGACACACAGATGTATTACAAAGACGAGAGACCTCTCAGTGCACGAGGAGCCAGTTTCTCCGGGCATTATTTCCCACCTTTTCTAATTTGTGATTCTCACATCACTCGGCCCTCAGGCTCTGTTTTTCTGAAAAAGCCATTTTCTCACTTTTTCTCTCAGCTCACATCTCTCTATTCTTCAATCTCTCATTTTTTGTCCCTCCCCTGGGTGGTTGATGGATAAACAAAAAGTTGTGGGCTCTTGCCCATAGCATTCTGCTAAATTCTTCTTCTTGTTCATAACTGTGAGTTTCTTCCAAAGAGGGGCTGCACTACAATTGGGTGTGTAGCAAATCTGCAGCTGACATCGGTTGACGATGTTCTGTTGGGGAGTTTGGACGCGATCAGATCTGTCCAGATAAGGGAGTGGAATATCTTGTCCCATTCCGGTTCGTGCTTCGCACTTGGCTTGATACCTCGTTGCTTAGAGGATGAGAGAGCTTTCAGCCTTTTGTTGTTAACTTCAGCTGTGCCCTCTTCTAGCAGGTAGAGTGCCCTTCTTGGCAAGTATGTTGAAAATGGGGGAAAGACAGGAAGCCTGACTCAACTGTGCCCCTAGTTCATCATTTTGACCATTTTTGTTTTTGGCTTTCTACTAAAACAACTTTGACCAATATGAGAGTTAGATTAGCATGCTTGTTCGATTTTCTGATTTAAAATCATGCAAGTCAGACTGTGAGCACTGAAAATTTTTGCTGTTTTCGGTCCAAGAAATGGTTCAGTTTTAGAAAAATGGAATAATTTTCGAGAGAATTAGTCAACCTCAGTAAAAATTCTCAAAAGCTGTTTTTGCAAACGGCCACTGCTCAACGAGCATAGAACCCACTCTCGAGATGCACAACCTCAGATTCGAAGGAAAATTGCCCCTTACTTGAAGAGAGCTGCATGGCAACGGAAAGTTGTCCCTTGTTTGAACGGCACCGCGGCGCATTGAATGGCAACGGAAAGTTGCCCCTTGTTTGAATAACGCTACAGCGCGTGGTATGGCAACGGAAAGTTTCCCCTTGTCTGAATGGCACTGCAGCGCATTGCAATCAACCCTCAGGGTGATGATCACAACCGAATTCTCGGATACAGAGAAGACAAAGATGACCAGAACCATCACATGGACACAGTCGGATTTGAAGTGTTTTACGGCTGGACTTCAAAATGAAGTTGCCTATGTATCCCAAAGATAGGAATCAAGCCTTACGTAGTTCGGCGTAAGGTACACTCGGGTATTTAACCTTCACTTTTTTTGCGCTCTAACTTTTGCCAGGGCCGCCCTTTGCGGGTTTTCAACCTTGCGAGCTATGTTTTTCTTCTTTTCACTTTTTGTGTTCTTTTCTTTTCTTTTCATTTCTTTTTTGATTTTCTTTTTTTGTTCTTTTCTTTGCATCTTTCTTTTTTGTTCTTTTGTTCTTTTCTCTTTTTTGTTCTTTTTCTTCTTTCCTTGCTCTAACTTTTGCCTGGGCTGCCCTTCCGGGTTTTCGGCCCACCGAGCCTCTCAAGGGTAAAAGTATAGCTTTGTTCATGTTAAATAGTTTTGGGATCCCGAAGTCATCTGAATCCAGGAGAATGGCTGTTGTTCGCTGACGATGCAAGAGCCCATCCAATGGAGGGTGAATTTGTCCCTAGTGTTTGTGGATAGGAACTCGGTTGTCCTTCAACAATGTCTCCTTCTTTCCTCCCTTCTGGGGTTTGGCATTCTTGCTGATCTTCATCTTAAACTCTTCGAGCACATTTGAAATTCTTGCCCCTAGTTCGAGGGGTGCTCCTAATTCATGGGCTACTCTGGATCCGGCCACACAGGCCTTACATTGTAGTTGACCTTTGAACTTTCTGAGTTCTAGTCCAAGGTTTGAAAATGAGGAGTCGAGTCTCGAGGCTGAGAGCGATCCTAAGCTGCACAATCTCAAGAGCGATTCCACACAGGTCTTCGCAGGACCGCGTAAAACATTTTTTTTTTAAAAGTCTTTTAAGAAAGCGACTAATCGCTCGCGCTGAAGACGGTGTGGGACCAATCTGGATCAAGCCAGGATCCTTCTTAGTACTCACGTTAACAAACATGATTTCATTCATTAAGGGCTTAGCACGCCTCTCTTCCTCTCAATTGATCAAATTTTTGCAAAACCCGAGGAATTCCTTCCCCTTTGTTTTCACCGCAGTGTTAGAAAAAGTTTTGAAAAGCTTAGGTCAATACAATGATTTCAAGGCACAGAAGAGCAGGCAAAAAGTACTGCCGTTTCATTCAAATTTTCTGGCACGACTGGCGCAAGGCAGAAGCAAACACAAGAGTGTGAAAATCACTGCTGTTTCATTCAAATCTTTTGGTGTTACTGGCTCCTTGGCAGAAACAGACTCAAACGAAAACAAAAAGACAAACACAAAACAAGCAAGTGATGCCCGAGGTAACACCCCAGAAATCACCCGACTTTAACAAAACAGGACAGACTCGATACAACAAGACAGACCCAACTGACTCAGTACAAAAAACTGACTATATACAAAACAACAGACTGACCCAATACCCAAGTTAGAAAGTACAAAAACTAGCATTCACTAATGCTCGAAACAGTGCGTGCCATACGCCACATCAGGAGTAAACTGAGCGCCGCCCGCAGGATCACATCACATTATCCCCCACAAGTTCACTGATCAAGTGCCGATAGACTTTGCAGGACCTGGTGCGGCAATGACCCCGTTGTCAAACAGATCTTGTACATCATGGCGTAGACGAAAGCAACTGTCGGTGTCATGACCGGTTTGTTGATGGTAGGCACAGTATTTAGTCTGATCATGCTTTGTAGATATAGGATCGGGTAAGGGCCGTTGTTCCAATGGTTTCAGATGTCCTTTCCAGATTAAGACCTCTAGAGCCTTTGACAAAGGCATATGAAGTGGGGTGAAAACCCTCTTGACTCGAGGTGGATATTTGGTTTCTTGTGAGCTACTCCTGGACGCACTGGTGAATGGGGAAGCTGTTTTTTATGCGGAGGTGGTAACCATGCCCACTTCAGAAGATCTTGCAGCTGCATCACCACTGGTGGTCGCATTTGAACTGCGGGAAAATGCCCTCCTGGGCTGCTCTTTCTCCTGGTCAAGAAGGCCCTGCTTCATAGCGTCCTCGATCTGTACCCCCATCTCATGCAGATCAGAAAAGGTAGGGAAGGGGAGTACAATCATCTTTTGCATCAGTTTTGGCTGGAGATTGCGCACAATCATCCTGATATGGTCCTTGTCAGTAGGCCTCAGGGTCATCATTGAAGCCTTGGCCCTCCAGCGGGCTAAGAAATCAGAAAAACTCTCCTTAGGCTCTTGCCTTGTTGTCTCAAGATCACGGGTTGTGACCTCGATTTGCGTGTTATAGGAGTACTGCGCAACGAAGACCTCGGCCATCTCATCCCAGTTTCGTTTGACATCGTCTTCTAATTTTGCATACCAGATAGCGGCCACACCCGACAGGGTCCGATCGAATAATGAAAGTTTCTGCAGCCTGGTGAGGTCCATCGGCCTTAGTATGTCCGAAAACAACCGGAGGTGCACTATGGGATCGCCAGATCCATCAAATCGGTCGATGTGTGGCATCTTAAATCTGTCCGGCAGCGTCACAGCTGCGTCGGTATACCCGTCCTCAATGTCCGGAATGGATTTTACTCCCTGAGATTTCTTGAACATCTTTTCTAGCTTGCTCACCTTCAGCGCTGTAGGGTCTAACTCGAACTCAAAGGGTGAATCCGGCAGGTTGATCGGTGCTTTAGACAGCTGGGGTAAGATTGGGGGCGGAGCCGGTCCTGTCGGAATGTTCGTATCTCCCTGGACATTTGGTGCCTCCTCGGGTGCTGGAACTCCTGGTGGGGGAGGAACAGATGCTCCTGTTTGCTGCTGTAGCCGGGCAATTAAGTCTGCCTGTTGAGCCATGATCTCAGCCTGCTGTTTGGCAAATTCTGCTTTGACGAGCAGCATCCTGCTGCATGGTTTTCATGCTCTCTTGGAGTTGACGCCTCATTTCCTCCATTCCTGCCATGTTCTGTTGTTCTGGCTGACTGACTGGTATATCTATCTCTGTGATAAAAACTGAGGCCTCAACCTGACTGTTCACTGGTGGGGTGGATAAGGGCCACTGATCCGGTAACTGCTGAACTGGTGATCTGTGCCTGACTGGACCTTTTACCCTGCCTCTGACAAAGGAACACTAATTGCCTTTGAACTGAATCTCTGACCCGACAAAGTCTATCAGCACAAGTTCGATGAACCTCGGGGGATATTGGAGCCCTCTGAAGCTATGGTTCCCAAACTACTTAGCTAAAGAGAAAACATGCAGCATCTCAGCCAGATTTCACGGTAACGCATATGAGCAGAGCTGAATGACAATTCCTCCTATAGAATTCTGCCCAAAATTCTGCCCGTAAACTGATACCCTCAGGTGAACTGAATCCCAAAGTACTGAATTGGTGCCCGCAGGCTTGATGCTCAAACTACTAAACTGGTGCCCGCAGGCCTGATGCCCAAACTTGTAGACTGATACATGCATTCCTGTAGGGACACACCCTAAAAGCACATAGCAAGCAAGTGAGAGACAAAACACCCCTATGTTGGGGTAGGGTTTCCCTGCCCTATTTTGTCAGGAGCTAGGGTTTCACTACGCACACAGCGGTTTCAAACAACTTATATCGGGTAAGCAACCTGTCCTAGTTTGGAATGGTCACTATGGATTCTGAATATGCACTAGGTCGAATGGTCAAAAAGGGTGCCCCGGTAAAACCGGGGTTTGTGTTCCCATACTGGCAGAGCCCATAACCGGTCAGCCTTATGGTCATGCCTTGACAAGACAAGCCTCCGGCAAACCGTTCAGGAATAGCAGATGGCAAACACGGTGTTCTAGGCGCACCAATGCAAATGCAATGCAAAGAAACACACAAGTGTAGTCAAAACAAGACATCATGAGTTCGAGTCAAGTTCTCTAAATCCCCAGCAGAGTCGCCAGAAACTGTAGACGTCCCCGAACGCCCCGGGAGGATGAGGTCCCGTTCCGTTCGTATTAGGCTCACTACAGCTCGGACTCTCAAATTGTCACGGTTCTAAATCTGAACCAAAGAGTCCAAATCCGGCAAATCGTTTTGAGAAAACAGATTTTGAAAGAAGTGCCAAACATGGACTGCTTTGCCAGATACAGAGTCGCCACCTAAATGTTTTATTTTGGGGAAATTTAGGAAACCCTGACTCGTTTGCCTAAGGCCACGTGTCTGTCATCACCAAAGTTGCCTCGGCTCGGGAACTTGGGTACGATTGGGGAAGGTCACTTCATGAGCACCCCCGCTCGCCCGATCAAAGATCGGCCTCTACTAACCATGATATCTATTTTTGAAAACATTATGCGTTCTTATTCCGGTTATTAGCCTAGATTTACTATGTGATGCGCACAGCATACAAGTATAGTCTGGATCGCCTGAATTGGAACAAAACATTTTATGTTTGAAAATGGTTTGATGGTGCTACCCGCAAGTAGGCTAAGACGTAGATTTGCCACCCTCAGGTGGGCTTAGAAAACATGATTTTGCCACTATCTAGTGGGCTTAAAACACACATTTGATGAATTGTTCCAATCCAAATAACCCAACCTTCACCCACAAGCATTCAGGCAGATATATCACATAAGCAATTAGCCTCATGGTAAGCATGCTATCATGGCAGTCACTCACATGCATGCAAGGATGCTAAAGCATAAAACTTACCGAGTACTCCAAGCCAAAACAGAAGCTAATTAGAAATCCATGCATGATCCTAATTATACAGAAATGCCTAATGCAACACATGCAAAAGTGCAACTATAGCAGGCTCGACTATTCTAGACATGGCACATGAAATGCTACAGCTAACATATATTCAAATTGGAATTGAAAATACAATGCAGTTAGTATGATGCGCCGAACTTGGTGCATGCAAAACAGATGAATGAATGCAAACATGCTGTCATACTGTATGCTAATTGAAATATGCCCTAAACCATTATAAGCGGGTAAATAAAAGGGAGAAAGACGTGGGGTTGGAAGACATACATCACACACACGCACACTTATTACAACATTGCCCTCGCACAGAGGGTCCGAATAAATAATACAGTCCCAAATGAATAAATAATACAGTCCAAATATGTACAAAATCCTAATTAATTAACAAATTAAACTAGGAAAGTAGTAAACTAGCATGCAATGTTAACTGGCCAGATCTTCATTGGCCTGGGATCATTACTCATGCTACAGGAGAAACTAAGGGTAAATCTCTCAGAGCTCATGTCCTTAAGTTGGCTTTGATGTGCACTGTTTACAATCTTTGGCTTGAGAGGAATAACAGGAAATTCAGTAATGTCTCTAAACCTGTACAGGTTGTGATCAAATCTATTATTCACATGGTTAGGGGAAGATTACTTTCTGTTAATACCTTTCCCAGATCTCCAGGGGATAAATGGTTTCTAACTCATTGGAATTTGCCTGAAAATGTTTTGAAGCCCCTTTCCTCTGTCAGGAATGGGAGGGCTGCTGAGTGATGTGAGTTCCTCTACATGAGGGTTGAGTGAAGGAGAGCAAAATTTGTTTACTAACTGTTTGCTCATATTTGCAGTTGCTGTGCTTACGGATTTCTCTTGAGAGTTGAGTGTTGTGAGAAACAAACACTTTCTGTAGTTTATTTTGGGTTGAGTGAATCCAGTTCTCAAATTGTTTTGTACTAATGTTTATATATATAGTAAATTTTTATATGCATGCTAAGGATGCTGTTATTGAGTGGTGTGAGTTCCTATACTGTGGGTTGAGTGTTGTGAGGTCCTATACTGTGAGCTCTATTATTATGTTCCTGAAGCATGGTTTTCTTTCTTCATCTGGTTGTAATGTCTTCAAGTTACACAATGCAGGGTTTACTACAGAGTGTAAGCAAGGCATGGGTGGCATGGGAGGTCAGCTGCGTCTCTATGGGCATTGCTGGTCTGCTGGTACAAATGCCTCGGTTTTAAGAGTTTCCTGGTGTGTGGTTATGGCTGCTTGTAGCGCCCCTGGTGGGAAGATTGTCTTTCTTTTCGTTTATTTTGACTTCTTACGGTTGGACATTATAGATGGTTTGCTATGTTTAATTCTTTTTGGCCTATCCATGCGGGATGTGCACGGTATTTCTGTTTTGTTGTTTTTTGGGTTTCGTACTGTGGATTATGGAACGCTTGTGAGCTGTCCTTGGTCTTCTTTCGACATGTTCCTCTTTTGCATAGGAGCAATATCTGTGAATAGCAGTCTAGGTCCTCTGCTAAATGGGACAGCCAAGGGATGGACTTCAGTTTTTTTGCTAACTATGGCTGCTGGAAATGCCCAGGACGTGATGAACCTTTTGTTTATTATTTATTTTATTATTTGGTTATCAAAGCCTGATGATTGCATGCTGTATTTTTTGGTCTTATGCTTTAACTGCGGGATGTGCATGTTTAAGCTGGTCTGTATGGTCCCGAACCTGTCTGATTGTGTTCATATTTCCCATATGTTTATTATGGGACACATGAACATTTTTGTATGTTCGGGTCTGTGTCGTTGTGTGTGGACTGTTCATTAGGCATGTTTATTTTTTTGGTATTTTGGATTCTTAGCTTGTTGATCTAGATTGGTTTTGTTCATTTGTTTCCTTTGTTTCTTTGGTTAGGGCCTGGGGCATGCCCCTTGTATATGTGTAATTTTCTGTGTTTTTAATTTATGACTTATTCACCCAAAAAAAACTAGCATGCAAGCTAGGGACTGCCTCGACTCTGCTCTGGATGATGAATGAGCATGTTCGGGTTGCTTGGCACGGAAAATCCCTTGTGATGCCCCGGTTTGCCTCTGTTTTCAATTGTTCTTGGAATGCGTGTCAAGCTCCGGAAGGCTGCCGATTTCTGATTGGCTGCAACAGAGAGCAACAAAGGGGCATGGCAAAGTATTTTCACATATGTACGCATGACTACTCTTCGGGGAATGTAGTCCTCGATCCTCGTGCCACCAATCACGCATCTCAATGCATGATGGCCGAGGAGTCGAATTGCACGACTCAATATGAAATGAATGCACATATAAACACGACGAGACCTAAACTCCATCATGGATAATCCGGAGTGTCGGTGATTGGGAATTGAGACACGTTTCGCCACTCGAAGTACGAAACGTCCCTCGTTTCCCGGGCTCGGGCCAACTCCTATCCCAAACACAATGCAATATGCATGACATGCATGAATGCAATTCTAACATGCAACCTAGCATACACAATGCTATGAAATGGCATACACGATGCACGAGGTAACATGGCATACACAATGCGCTAACATACAACCTAGCATACGCAATGCTATGAATCGAAATGGCATACACAATGCATAATGGACTTACACCAACATGAGTGGACAGCCACACTCACATTAGTAGCCATTAGAAGAAAAATGAGACTCGAAATACGTGCACGCATGCACGCAAATCGAGGATCGAACCTAAGGCATAAAATGCCACTCTACCAAAGCATGGCAAGGCATGGAATATGGTATGCAAACATGCGAATTTCAGCGCTGAAATATGCTACAAAACAGCCCCGAAACTTGGAAACATGGCACCCGATGCATGGAATGAAACCTGAAATTCAAAATTGGGCACATGGAATGACTTACAGCTATACAAAGCATGCATTATTTGATCATGAATCATGAAGACAGATACAAGACAGTCCCAAAACATGCATATTTCCAGTTTATAACAAGCCTCAAAAATAAACGCAAATAGGGCTAACCTATCGTTCAAAACCGGCCCTAAAAGAGAGATTAAACACAAAGGGACAGCAGCTGGCCCCAAATGGCAAAGAGCCCTTCAACAAAGTTGAAGAGGGGCTCAAAACAGGGTAGTTTTCAGTTTACATCAAGCCACGAAAATAATCACAAATAAGGCCAAACTATCATGCAAGAAAAGGCCTAAAAGAGGGGTAAAGAGACAAGTGGCAGCTGCTGTTCTCAAACAGATGAGAGCCCTTCAACAATGTTGAAGAGGGGCTCAAAACAAGATACTTTACATTTTATGTCAAGGTCCAAAACAACTCACAAATAGGACTAAAATGCTATGCAAAAATTGGCCTAAAAGAGAGATAAACAAGCAAGTGATAGCAGGAGGCCTCAAACAGAGGAGAGCCCCTTAACAATGTTGAAGAGGGACTCAAAACAAGCTATTTTACAGTTTATGGAAAAGTCCAAAACAACTCAAACATAGGCCTAAAATACTATGCAAAAATTGGCCTAAAAGAGAGATAAAGAGGCAAGTGGTAGTAGGAGACCTCAAACAGCTAGAGGTCCTTGAGCAAACATGAAAAGGGGGTCAAAATATGACTATTTACAGTTTGGGTCGGAGCCCAAAAATGCTAGCAAGCATGGCTTAGATACAAAGCAAGATAAGGCACAAAAGAGGGAAAATGGGACTCACCCTTGTAGAACCAAACTTCAGCAGCCTTTGGACCAGGCTTGTGAGCTCTCAACCTCTGAAAATCAGCCTCAAATGGTTGGAATGGATGGTGGTGGTGTTATGCTATGGGTTGGTGTAGGAGCAAGGTGGTTTTGAGGCTTGGAGTAGAGAGAGAGGGAGATTGAATGCAAGAGCCCTAAACAATTTTTTGTAACCCTCTAAAATGCAGCTAGGGGTGCTGGTTATATAGGCAAAGGAATGGAGGAAATTGAGGGAAATGAAATTCAAATTTCCCCCAAAAAGACCCCCCCTCGGATACAGGATCTGGAGGGAAAAAGAGGGCATATCTGTAAGGAACCAGGTGAGGGGGTCATGGCCGGCCAGGTTTTGAGGGTTCAGGTGGCCGGCCGGCCACCTCCCATGGCCGGCCGACCAAGGGTCAAAAGGACCAATGACAATTGCTGGTCGGCTACCTCAAAAAGGTGGCCTCTCATGTGTGCACAACACAACTATGTAGTCAAAAGCCAGAAAAAGTGAACCAGGAGAGAGAAAAGACCATTTTTTAGAGGGGGTCAAAAGGGTCAGGCACAATTACTGGTCGGCCACCAAATATTGGTGGCCTCCCAGGTGTGTACAACACAAATATGGGGTTTAGGGTTCAAGAAAGTGGCCCCGCGGGGTGGTCAACATTGGCTTTCAAGTGAGGAAAACGGGCATCGGAGAGCGATGAAGAAATAAAGCTGGCTTTTCAGAACAATTGCTGGCCTCCCACCCTTCTACAAGCTTCCTAACCATGAAAATAAGGTCTCCGCCAAAAATGAACCAAAACGGATGCAAAACGGAGGTTCGGGGGACGGAAACGCGCGGCCCGGGGCCCCGAAAATGGGCTGTTAAGCACCGGAGGTGGCATTCGACCACGAAGTTGGTCTCTCGGGCCACAGTGTTCCTCAAAAGGGAGGAAATAAGGTGTGTGCCAAAAAACCGGAGCAAACGGAGGTGGTTAGGTGGTCCCGAACCGAGGCACACGGCCGTCAGCACCGAAAAATCGGAAATCGGGCTCCAAAATGGGAAAAATGGCTTACGACCATGGAACGTTGCCTACGGCCACCGAGAGATGATCTACGAGACCTCTCTCTCCCTTCGGAAAGAGAAAACAGAGAAAACAGAGCCTCGTTCGCAAACCGAGGCGAAGTACGAAAGAGTCCGGAAGTCTAGAGGCAAGGTTTGCAGCCGGGACTCTGAAACTTCTGAACGAGCACAATATGCAATATCACCGAGCGCTCAACTGGTGACGTCTGAGTCTTAAGGTCGGTCAAAAATGGGGTGTCTACACTTGCCTCTCTTTGACAGAACTCGGAAGTCATAAGTGACGGGAGTGAATGTCAAAGCCCAGAGACGACCCATTTTTGACAAGGCCGAAGACTTAGACAAACAGGCGCGATAAACAGAGATATGCCCGCAGGCAGGGGCAAAATGCAACCGACAATGCAAGAAGCCAAAGGTATCTCAATGATCATGCAAATACAGCAAGCATATACAAATCTAACTACATTTCATGCAGTGAGGATCATGTAAATAAAGCTGTAACGAAGCAAATATTCACAATAAATGCGACACTTTTAAGCGTGAAGGCAAATCAAACTACATTTCATGCAGTTATGATGCAATCTTAGCGAGCATGTGTGATAGATACACAAAACTGAAGAGAGTGTGATGGATACACTATATGAATAAAGTGTGATTGATACACTAAGTGAAGCGAAGTGTGATAGATACACAAAGCGAAACGAGTGTGATGGATACACTAAGCAAACACGTGATAGATACACTAAGCGAACGTGTGTGATGGATACACAAAGTGAACGCGTGATAGATACACAAAATGAGCATAATGTGAAGCAAGTGTGATGGATACACTATATGAAGCAAAGTGTGATAGACACTAAAAGTGAATACAAAGTGTGATAGATGCACTATGTGAAGCAAAGTATGATGGATATACAAAAAGTGAACGTAAAGTGTGATAGATGCACTAAGTGAATAGAGTGTGATTGATACACTGAAGGTGAACACAAAGTGTGATTGGTGCACTATGTGAACAAAGCGTGATTGATACACTAAAAGCGAACACAAAGTGTGATAGATGCACTAAGTGAACAGAGTGTGATTGATACACTAAAAGTGAACAACACAAAGTGTGATAGATGCACTATGTGAACAGAGTATGATTGATATACTAAATATGAGCACGAAGTGTGATAGATGCACTATGTGAATAGAGAATGATTGATATACTAAATGTGAACACGAAGTGTGATAGATGCACTTAGTGAACGAGTGTGATGGACACACTAAATGAACACAAAGTGTGATAGATGCACTATGTAAACAGAGTATGATTGATATACAAAGTGTGATAGATGCACTTAGTGAACAAGTGTGATGGATACACTAAATATGAACACGAAGTGTGATAGATGCACTTAGTGAACAGAGTATGATTGATATACTGAATGAATGAAGTGTGATTGATACACTAAATGAATGAAGTGTGATTGATACACTAAACGACAATGTATGTGATAGATACACTAAAGTGAATATGTGCATGGTAGATACACAAAATGAGAATGTGTGTGATAGATACACAAAAGTGAATGAAGTGTGATTGATACACTAAGTGAAGGAAGTGAAATGCGATTGATACACAAAACGAGAATGTATGTGATAGATACACAAAATGAAAGAAGTGTGATTGATACACTAAGTGAAGTGAGTGTGATTGATACACTAAATAAATGAAGCGTGATTGATACACTAAGCGAACGAAGAAAGTGTGATAGATACACAAAGGGTGAATGAGGTGTGATTGATACACTAAAGAAATGAAGTGTGATTGATACACTAAGCGAATGAAGTGTGATTGATACACTAAATAAAGGATCTCAAACGGAACTTCTTTGAATGAACCGTACATACAATATCGTGCATGAATGAGAAAGAAACTTGATTGGTACAATGCGATACAATGCATGATGTTTAAGGAACGCAGTAAACAAGCGTAGCGACGCTTTAGAAAGCACCTCATGGGGTGAGTGGCGATGAACCGCTCTACTCTGACGGGGATCTCCCCTCGTGCTCTTCAAACACTTACCTTCAACTCACAGTACAAAGGCTCTGAAATACTGACAAGGATTCTTCACGTAGAACACTTTGGATGTCGCCTTTCTTTCTGATCATATTCACAACTTTCCCTATTCTCTAACGGGATGACAGACTAGGTTGGTTCAGTATCCAGAATTGAGGTGCATACACGCTATCTCAACCTATGGGGCTTCCATACAGATTTTAAGCCGAGGGCACGCCCCTGGGTATTTAAACCAGACTTTAGTCCCAGAAATCCCGAACCTTTACGTTCTAGGCATCAGCCATTCGAACTCTAGTTTCCACCGTGGCAGGTGGTCTCCTAGGAACTCATTGCAAACACAGCCGAGATGTCCCTGGCATGAAACGGTACTCGAAGAGAGCACTTCTGATTGCCATTTTGGCTTGAAGCAGACTTGATTTCGAGCTTAAGGTAGAGGCACACTCATACTTCGGAGCATTGGCAAGACTTGAAGAGGTACACACGGAATGTAGTCTCGGAACTTACCGAAGTTGAAACAAACTCAGATACCCGACATTTTCCTTCTTTTCTTTTGCTTGTCTGGAACACATATAGCTTCAAATAGGTCCTAGTTTTACTATTCTGACACGACCTAGGTTGAACCCTGCGGTTTTATGAAAGAACGAATCTTGTTTTGCACAAATGTAGAGAATGGCACAACACTCTGAGCACAAAACAAATCATTTTGGAATTGAAATTGAAAATGAATTCTTAACTGGGTATTGAGTCTACGAATGGACACAGCGCATCACGACTCAACAAAGGAAAACAAAAGTAAACACCCTGACCACATCGAGACACGCTCGGAACGACTCAAAGCAAGAATCGAGACGAACAAAATAAAAGACACGACACACAGATGTATTACAAAGACGAGAGACCTCTCAGTGCACGAGGAGCCAGTTTCTCCGGGCATTATTTCCCACCTTTTCTAATTTGTGATTCTCACATCACTCGGCCCTCAGGCTCTGTTTTTCTGAAAAAGCCATTTTCTCACTTTTTCTCTCAGCTCACATCTCTCTATTCTTCAATCTCTCATTTTTTGTCCCTCCCCTGGGTGGTTGATGGATAAACAAAAAGTTGTGGGCTCTTGCCCATAGCATTCTGCTAAATTCTTCTTCTTGTTCATAACTGTGAGTTTCTTCCACAGAGGGGCTGCACTACAATTGGGTGTGTAGCAAATCTGCAGCTGACATCGGTTGACGATGTTCTGTTGGGGAGTTTGGACGCGATCAGATCTGTCCAGATAAGGGAGTGGAATATCTTGTCCCATTCCGGTTCGTGCTTCGCACTTGGCTTGATACCTCGTTGCTTAGAGGATGAGAGAGCTTTCAGCCTTTTGTTGTTAACTTCAGCTGTGCCCTCTTCTAGCAGGTAGAGTGCCCTTCTTGGCAAGTATGTTGAAAATGGGGGAAAGACAGGAAGCCTGACTCAACTGTGCCCCTAGTTCATCATTTTGACCATTTTTGTTTTTGGCTTTCTACTAAAACAACTTTGACCAATATGAGAGTTAGATTAGCATGCTTGTTCGATTTTCTGATTTAAAATCATGCAAGTCAGACTGTGAGCACTGAAAATTTTTGCTGTTTTCGGTCCAAGAAATGGTTCAGTTTTAGAAAAATGGAATAATTTTCGAGAGAATTAGTCAACCTCAGTAAAAATTCTCAAAAGCTGTTTTTGCAAACGGCCACTGCTCAACGAGCATAGAACCCACTCTCGAGATGCACAACCTCAGATTCGAAGGAAAATTGCCCCTTACTTGAAGAGAGCTGCATGGCAACGGAAAGTTGTCCCTTGTTTGAACGGCACCGCGGCGCATTGAATGGCAACGGAAAGTTGCCCCTTGTTTGAATAACGCTACAGCGCGTGGTATGGCAACGGAAAGTTTCCCCTTGTCTGAATGGCACTGCAGCGCATTGCAATCAACCCTCAGGGTGATGATCACAACCGAATTCTCGGATACAGAGAAGACAAAGATGACCAGAACCATCACATGGACACAGTCGGATTTGAAGTGTTTTACGGCTGGACTTCAAAATGAAGTTGCCTATGTATCCCAAAGATAGGAATCAAGCCTTACGTAGTTCGGCGTAAGGTACACTCGGGTATTTAACCTTCACTTTTTTTGCGCTCTAACTTTTGCCAGGGCCGCCCTTTGCGGGTTTTCAACCTTGCGAGCTATGTTTTTCTTCTTTTCACTTTTTGTGTTCTTTTCTTTTCTTTTCATTTCTTTTTTGATTTTCTTTTTTTTGTTCTTTTCTTTGCATCTTTCTTTTTTGTTCTTTTGTTCTTTTCTCTTTTTTGTTCTTTTTCTTCTTTCCTTGCTCTAACTTTTGCCTGGGCTGCCCTTCCGGGTTTTCGGCCCACCGAGCCTCTCAAGGGTAAAAGTATAGCTTTGTTCATGTTAAATAGTTTTGGGATCCCGAAGTCATCTGAATCCAGGAGAATGGCTGTTGTTCGCTGACGATGCAAGAGCCCATCCAATGGAGGGTGAATTTGTCCCTAGTGTTTGTGGATAGGAACTCGGTTGCCCTTCAACAATGTCTTCTTCTTTCCTCCCTTCTGGGGTTTGGCATTCTTGCCGATCTTCATCTTAAACTCTTCGAGCACATTTGAAATTCTTGCCCCTAGTTCGAGGGGTGCTCCTAATTCATGGGCTACTCTGGATCCGGCCACACAGGCCTTACATTGTAGTTGACCTTTGAACTTTCTGAGTTCTAGTCCAAGGTTTGAAAATGAGGAGTCGAGTCTCGAGGCTGAGAGCGATCCTAAGCTGCACAATCTCAAGAGCGATTCCACACAGGTCTTCGCAGGACCGCGTAAAACATTTTTTTTTTAAAAGTCTTTTAAGAAAGCGACTAATCGCTCGCGCTGAAGACGGTGTGGGACCAATCTGGATCAAGCCTGGATCCTTCTTAGTACTCACGTTAACAAACATGATTTCATTCATTAAGGGCTTAGCACGCCTCTCTTTCTCTCAATTGATCAAATTTTTGCAAAACCCGAGGAATTCCTTCCCCTTTGGTTTCACCGCAGTGTTAGAAAAAGTTTTGAAAAGCTTAGGTCAATACAATGATTTCAAGGCACAGAAGAGCAGGCAAAAAGTACTGCCGTTTCATTCAAATTTTCTGGCACGACTGGCGCAAGGCAGAAGCAAACACAAGAGTGTGAAAATCACTGTTGTTTCATTCAAATCTTTTGGTGTTACTGGCTCCTTGGCAAAAACAGACTCAAACGAAAACAAAAAGACAAACACAAAACAAGCAAGTGATGCCCAAGGTAACACCCCAGAAATCACCCGACTTTAACAAAACAGGACAGACTCGATACAACAAGACAGACCCAACTGACTCAGTACAAAAAACTGACTATATACAAAACAACAGACTGACCCAATACCCAAGTTAGAAAGTACAAAAACTAGCATTCACTAATGCTCGAAACAGTGCGTGCCATACGCCACATCAGGAGTAAACTGAGCGCCGCCCGCAGGTGGTTCATCCCTTGATCACATCACATTATCCCCCACAAGTTCACTGATCAAGTGCCGATAGACTTTGCAGGACCTGGTGCGGCAATGACCCCGTTGTCAAACAGATCTTGTACATCATGGCATAGACGAAAGCAACTGTCGGTGTCATGACCGGTTTGTTGATGGTAGGCACAGTATTTAGTCTGATCATGCTTTGTAGATATAGGATCGGGTAAGGGCCGTTGTTCCAATGGTTTCAGATGTCCTTTCCAGATTAAGACCTCTAGAGCCTTTGACAAAGGCATATGAAGTGGGGTGAAAACCCTCTTGACTCGAGGTGGATATTTGGTTTCTTGTGAGCTACTCCTGGACGCACTGGTGAATGGGGTAGCTGCTTTTTATGCGGAGGTGGTAACCATGTCCACTTCAGAAGATCTTGCAGCTGCATCACCACTGGTGGTCGCATTTGAACTGCGGGAAAATGCCCTCCTGGGCTGCTCTTTCTCCTGGTCAAGAAGGCCCTGCTTCATAGCGTCCTCGATCTGTACCCCCATCTCATGCAGATCAGAAAAGGTAGGGAAGGGGAGTACAATCATCTTTTGCATCAGTTTTGGCTGGAGATTGCGCACAATCATCCTGATATGGTCCTTGTCAGTAGGCCTCAGGGTCATCATTGAAGCCTTGGCCCTCTAGCGGGCTACGAAATCAGAAAAACTCTCCTTAGGCTCTTGCCTTGTTGTCTCAAGATCACGGGTTGTGACCTCGATTTGCGTGTTATAGGAGTACTGCGCAACGAAGACCTCGGCCATCTCATCCCAGTTTCGTTTGACATCGTCTTCTAATTTTGCATACCAGATAGCGGCCACACCCGACAGGGTCCGACCGAATAATGAAAGTTTCTGCAGCCTGGTGAGGTCCATCGGCCTTAGTATGTCCGAAAACAACCGGAGGTGCACTATGGGATCGCCAGATCCATCAAATCGGTTGATGTGTGGCATCTTAAATCTGTCCGGCAGCGTCACAGCTGCGTCGGTATACCCGTCCTCAATGTCCGGAATGGATTTTACTCCCTGAGATTTCTTGAACATCTTTTCTAGCTTGCTCACCTTCAGCGCTGTAGGGTCTAACTCGAACTCAAAGGGTGAATCCGGCAAGTTGATCGGTGCTTTAGACAGCTGGGGTAAGATTGGGGGCGGAGCTGGTCCTGTCGGAATGTTCGTATCTCCCTGGACATTTAGTGCCTTCTCGGGTGCTGGAACTCCTGGTGGGGGAGGAGCAGATGCTCCTGTTTGCTGCTGCAGCCGGGCAATTAAGTCTGCCTGTTGAGCCATGATCTCAGCCTGCTGTTTGGCAAATTTTGCTTGACGAGCAGCATCCTGCTGCATGGTTTTCATGCTCTCTTGGAGTTGACACATCATTTCCTCCATTCCTGCCATGTTCTGTTGTTCTGGCTGACTGACTGGTATATCTATCTCTGTGATAAAAACTGAGGCCTCAACCTGCCTGTTCACTGGTGGGGTGGATAAGGGCCACTGATCCGGTAACTGCTGAACTGGTGATCTGTGCCTGACTGGACCTTTTACCCTGCCTCTGACAAAGGAACACTAATTGCCTTTGAACTGAATCTCTGACCCGACAAAGTCTATCAGCACAAGTTCGATGAACCTCGGGGGATATTGGAGCCCTCTGAAGCTATGATTCCCAAACTACTTAGCTAAAGAGAAAACATGCAGCATCTCAGCCAGATTTCACGGTAACGCATATGAGCAGAGCTGAATGACAATTCCTCCTATAGAATTCTGCCCAAAATTCTGCCCGTAAACTGATACCCTCAGGTGAACTGAATCCCAAAGTACTGAATTGGTGCCCGCAGGCCTGATGCTCAAACTACTAAACTGGTGCCCGCAGGCCTGATGCCCAAACTTGTAGACTGATACATGCATTCCTGTAGGGACACACCCTAAAAGCACATAGCAAGCAAGTGAGAGACAAAACACCCCTATGTTGGGGTAGGGTTTCCCAGTCCTATTTTGTCAGGAGCTAGGGTTTCACTACGCACGCAGCGATTTCAAACAACTTATATCGGGTAAGCAACCTGTCCTAGTTTGGAACGGTCACTATGGATTCTGAATATGCACTAGGTCGAATGGTCAAAAAGGGTGCCCCGGTAAAATCGGGGTTTGTGTTCCCATACTGGCAGAGCCCATAATCGGTCAGCCTTATGGTCATGCCTTGACAAGACAAGCCTCCGGCAAACCGTTCAGGAATAGCAGATGGCAAACACGGTGTTCTAGGCGCACCAATGCAAATGCAATGCAAAGAAACACACAAGTGTAGTCAAAACAAGACATCATGAGTTCGAGTCAAGTTCTCTAAATCCCCAGCAGAGTCGCCAGAAACTGTAGACGTCCCCGAACGCCCCGGGAGGATGAGGTCCCGTTCCGTTCGTATTAGGCTCACTACAGCTCGGACTCTCAAATTGTCACGGTTCTAAATCTGAACCAAAGAGTCCAAATCCGGCAAATCGTTTTGAGAAAACAGATTTTGAAAGAAGTGCCAAACATGGACTGCTTTGCCAAGAATAGGGGAAGAAAGTAGAGCCTCTCTCTCTAGAATCTAGAGAGAGAAAGCTCCCCCCGGAGTGAAAATTGGAGCACTGTTCCGATTATATCCCTCATCCTTGAGGGAGAAAGTGTTCTGTGTGAGTTACTAGTCCGTTACAATCTTCTCGGCTAGTCTTGTTGTCTATAGTGTGAGTTTGTGAGTTTGAGTTATGGTGCTATTCCTGTGCATCATTTGTTATGGTGCTTTGTGAGTATGCTTGTGGTTTTTTTAGTTTTATGGTGTTTGTTTGTATCTTTGCCCATATATCCATTCCATGTTTCCATCTATTATTGCTGATGGTAGAGGTTACTTGGGGACAAAAGGATATATGGGCAAAGTAGGGTTATTTTGTTTTTTTTGTTGTTCTTGTGATTTTCCCCCTATCTTATGGGGTGCAGGGGTAGTTTATGTTGGTTATGTGGTCGCTTTTTTATTTATTTGTTGTTGGGTGTGCCTGGGTTATGCCCCTTGTAAACTTGTAAATTTCATTGTCTTTATTTTATGACTTACTTACCCAAAAAAAAGGACTGCTTTGCCAGATACAGAGTCGCCACCTAAATGTTTTATTTTGGGGAAATTTAGGAAATCCTGACTCGTTTGCCTAAGGCCACGTGTCCGTCATCACCAAAGTTGCCTCGGCTCGGGAACTTGGGTACGATTGGGGAAGGTCACTTCATGAGCACCCCCGCTTGCCCGATCAAAGATCGACTTCTACTAACCATGATATCTATTTTTGAAAACATTATGCGTTCTTATTCCGATTATTAGCCTAGATTTACTATGTGATGCGCACAGCATACAAGTATAGTCTGGATCGCCTGAATTGGAACAAAACATTTTATGTTTGAAAATGGTTTGATGGTGCTACCCGCAAGTAGGCTAAGACGTAGATTTGCCACCCTCAGGTGGGCTTAGAAAACATGATTTTGCCACTATCTAGTGGGCTTAAAACACACATTTGATGAATTGTTCCAATCCAAATAACCCAACCTTCACCCACAAGCATTCAGGCAGATATATCACATAAGCAATTAGCCTCATGGTAAGCATGCTATCATGGCAGTCACTCACATGCATGCAAGGATGCTAAAGCATAAAACTTACCGAGTACTCCAAGCCAAAACAGAAGCTAATTAGAAATCCATGCATGATCCTAATTATACAGAAATGCCTAATGCAACACATGCAAAAGTGCAACTATAGCAGGCTCGACTATTCTAGACATGGCACATGAAATGCTACAGCTAACATATATTCAAATTGGAATTGAAAATACAATGCAGTTAGTATAATGCGCCGAACTTGGTGCATGCAAAACAGATGAATGAATGCAAACATGCTGTCATACTGTATGCTAATTGAAATATGCCCTAAACCATTATAAGCGGGTAAATAAAAGGGAGAAAGACGTGGGGTTGGAAGACATACATCACACACACGCACACTTATTACAACATTGCCCTCGCACAGAGGGTCCGAATAAATAATACAGTCCCAAATGAATAAATAATACAGGTTTGCAATTGTTCTTGGAATGCGTGTCAAGCTCCGGAAGGCTGCCGATTTCTGATTGGCTGCAACAGAGAGCAACAAAGGGGCATGTCAAAGTATTTTCACATATGTATGCATGACTACTCTTTGGGGAGTGTAGTCCTCGATGCATGATGGCCGTGGAGTCGAATTGCACGGTTCAATATGAAATGAATGCACATATAGACACGACGAGACCTAAACTCCATCATGGATAATCTGGAGTGTCGGTGACTGGGAATTGAGACACGTTTCGCCACTCGAAGTACGAAACGTCCCTCGTTTCTCGGGCTCGGGCTAACTCCTATCCCAAACACAATGCAATATGCATGACATGCATGAATGCAATTCTAACATGCAACCTAGCATACACAATGCTATGAAATGGCATACACGATGCACGAGGTAACATGGCATACACAATGCGCCAACATACAACCTAGCATACGCAATGCTATGAATCGAAATGGCATACACAATGCATAATGGACTTACACCAACATGAGTGGACAGCCACACTCACATTAGTAGCCATTAGATGAAAAATGAGACTCTCGAAATACGTGCACACATGCACGCAAACCGAGGATCGAACCTAAGGCATAAAATGCCACTCTACCAAAGCATGGCAAGGCATGGAATATGGTATGCAAACATGCGAATTTCAGCGCTGAAATATGCTACAAAACAGCCCCGAAACTTGGAAACATGGCACCCGATGCATGGAATGAAACCTGAAATTCGAAATTGGGCACATGGAATGACTTACAGCTATACAAAGCATGCATTATTTGATCATGAAGCATGAAGACAGATACAAGACAGTCCCAAAACACGCATATTTCCAGTTTATAACAAGCCTCAAAAATAAACGCAAATAGGGCTAACCTATCGTGCAAAAACGGCCCTAAAAGAGAGATTCAACACAAAGGGACAGCAGCTGGCCCCAAATGGCAAAGAGCCCTTCAACAAAGTTGAAGAGGGGCTCAAAACAGGGCATTTTGCAGTTTACATCAAGCCACGAAAATAATCACAAATAAGGCCAAACTATCATGCAAGAAAAGGCCTAAAAGAGGGGTAAAGAGACAAGTGGCAGCTGCTCTTCTCAAACAGATGAGAGCCCTTCAACAATGTTGAAGAGGGGCTCAAAACAAGATATTTTACAGTTTATGTCAAGGTCCAAAACAGCTGACAAATAGGCCTAAAATACTATGTAAAAATTGGCCTAAAAGAGAGATAAAGAAGCAAGTGATAGCAGGAGGCCTCAAACAGAGGAGAGCCCCTCAACAATGTTGAAGAGGGGCTCAAAACAAGCTATTTTACAGTTTATGGAAAAGTCCAAAACAACTCAAAAATAGGCCTAAAATACTATGCAAAAATTGGCCTAAAAGAGAGATAAAGAGGCAAGTGGTAGTAGGAGACCTCAAACAGCTGGAGCTCCTTGATCAAACATGAAAAGGGGGTCAAAATATGACTATTTACAGTTTGGGTCGGAGCCCAAAAATGCTAGCAAGCATGGCTTAGATACAAAGCAAGATAAGGCACAAAAGAGGGAAAATGAGACTCACCCTTGTAGAACCAAACTTCAGCAGCCTTTGGACCAGGCTTGTGAGCTCTCAACCTCTGAAAATCAGCCTCAAATGGTTGGAATGGATGGTGGTGGTGTTATGCTATGGGTTGGTGTAGGAGCAAGGTGGTTTTGAGGCTTGGAGTAGAGAGAGAGGGAGATTGAATGCAAGAGCCCTAAACAATTTTTTGTAACCCTCTAAAATGCAGCTGGGGGTGCTGGTTATATAGGCAAAGGAATGGAGGAAATTGAGGGAAATGAAATTCAAATTTCCCCCAAAAAGACCCCCCCTCGGATACAGGATCTGGAGGGAAAAAGAGGGCATATCTGTAAGGAACCAGCTGATGGGGTCATGGCCGGCTAGGTTTTGAGGGTTCAGGTGGCCGGCCGGCCACCTCCCATGGCCGGCCGACCAAGGGTCAAAAGGACCAATGACAATTGCTGGTCGGCTACCTCAAAAAGGTGGCCTCCCATGTGTGCACAACACAACTATGTAGTCAAAACCCAGAAAATCAGCCTCAAAGGGTTCAGGAATAGCACATGGCAAACACGGTGTCCTAGGCGCACCAATGCAAATGCAATGCAAAGAAACACACAAGTGTAGTCAAAACAAGATATCATGAGTTCGAGTCAAGTTCTCTAAATCTCCAGCAGAGTCGACAGAAACTGTAGACGTCCCCGAACGCCCCGGGAGGATGAGGTCCCGTTCCGTTCGTATTGGGCTCACTACAGCTCGGACTCTCAAATTGTCACGGTTCTAAATCTGAACCAAAGAGTCCAAATTCGACAAATCGTTTTGAGAAAACAGATTTTGAAAGAAGTGCCAAACATGGACTGCTTTGCCAGATACAGAGTCGCCACCTAAATGTTTTATTTTGGGGAAATTTAGGAAACCCTGACTCGTTTGCCTAAGGCCACGTGTCCGTCATCACCAAAGTTGCCTCGGCTCGGGAACTTGGGTACGATTAGGGAAGGTCACTTCGTGAGCACCCCCGCTCGCCCGATCAAAGATCGGCCTCTACTAACCATGATATCTATTTTTGAAAACATTATGCGTTCTTATTCCGGTTATTAGCCTAGATTTACTATGTGATGCGCACAGCATACAAGTATAGACTGGATCGCCTGAATTGGAACAAAACATTTTATGTTTGAAAATTGTTTGATGGTGCTACCCGCAAGTAGGCTAAGACGTAAATTTGCCACCCTCAGGTGGGCTTAGAAAACATGATTTTGCCACTATCTAGTGGGCTTAAAACACACATTTGATGAATTGTTCCAATCCAAATAACCCAACCTTCACCCACAAGCATTCAGGCAGATATATCACATAAGCAATTAGCCTCATGGTAAGCATGCTATCATGGCAGTCACTCACATGCATGCAAGGATGCTAAAGCATAAAACTTACCGAGTACTCCAAGCCAAAACAAAAGCTAATTAGAAATCCATGTGTGATCCTAATTATACAGAAATGCCTAATGCAACACATGCAAAAGTGCAACTATAGCAGGCTCGACTATTCTAGACATGGCACATGAAATGCTACAGCTAACATATATTCAAATTGGAATTGAAAATACAATGCAGTTAGTATGATGCGCCGAGCCTGGTGCATGCAAAACAGATGAATGAATGCAAACATGCTGTCATACTGTATGCTAATTGAAATATGCCCTAAACCATTATAAGCGGGTAAATAAAAGGGAGAAAGACGTGGGGTTGGAAGACATACATCACACACACGCACACTTATTACAACATTGCCCTCGCACAGAGGGTCCGAATAAATAATACAGTCTAAATATGTACAAAATCCTAATTAATTAACAAATTAAACTAGGAAAGTAGTAAACTAGCATGCAAACTAGGGACTGCCTCGACTCTGCTCTCGATGATGAATGAGCATGTTCGGGTTGCTTGGCACGGAAAATCCCTTGTGATGCCCCGGTTTGCCTTTGTTTGCAATTGCTCTTGGAATGCGTGTCAAGCTCCGGAAGGCTGCCGATTTCTGATTGGCTGCAACAGAGAGCAACAAAGGGGCATGGCAAAGTATTTTCACATATGTATGCATGACTACTCTTCGGGGAGTGTAGTCTGCGGTCCTCGTGCCACCAATCACGCATCTCGATGCATGATGGCCGAGGAGTCGAATTGCACGGCTCAATATGAAATGAATGCACATATAAACACGACCAGACCTAAACTCCATCATGGATAATCCGGAGTGTCGGTGACTGGGAATTGAGACACGTTTCGCCACTCGAAGTACGAAACGTCCCTCGTTTCTCGGGCTCGGGCTAACTCCTATCCCAAACACAATGCAATATGCATGACATGCATGAATGCAATTCTAACATGCAACCTAGCATACACAATGCTATGAAATGGCATACACGATGCACGAGGTAACATGGCATACACAATGCGCCAACATACAACCTAGCATACGCAATGCTATGAATCGAAATGGCATACACAATGCATAATGGACTTACACCAACATGAGTGGACAGCCACACTCACATTAGTAGCCATTAGATGAAAAATGAGACTCTCGAAATACGTGCACGCATGCACGCAAACCGAGGATCGAACCTAAGGCATAAAATGCCACTCTACCAAAGCATGGCAAGGCATGGAATATGGTATGCAAACATGCGAATTTCAGCGCTGAAATATGCTACAAAACAGCCCCGAAACTTGGAAACATGGCACCCGATGCATGGAATGAAACCTGAAATTCGAAATTGGGCACATGGAATGACTTACAGCTATACAAAGCATGCATTATTTGATCATGAAGCATGAAGACAGATACAAGACAGTCCCAAAACACGCATATTTCCAGTTTATAACAAGCCTCAAAAATAAACGCAAATAGGGCTAACCTATCGTGCAAAAACGGCCCTAAAAGAGAGATTCAACACAAAGGGACAGCAGCTGGCCCCAAATGGCAAAGAGGCCCTTCAACAAAGTTGAAGAGGGGCTCAAAATAGGGCACTTTACAGTTTACATCAAGCCACAAAAATAATCACAAATAAGGCCAAACTATCATGCAAGAAAAGCCCTAAAAGAGGGGTAAAGAGACAAGTGGCAGCTTCTGTTCTCAAACAGATGAGAGCCCTTCAACAATGTTGAAGAGGGGCTCAAAACAAGATATTTTACAGTTTATGTCAAGGTTCAAAACAGCTCACAAATAGGCCTAAAATACTATGCAAAAATTGGCCTAAAAGAGAGATAAAGAAGCAACTGATAGCAGGAGACCTCAAACAGAGGAGAGCCCCTCAACAATGTTGAAGAGGGGCTCAAAACAAGCTATTTTACAGTTTATGGAAAAGTCCAAAACAACTCAAAAATAGGCCTAAAATACTATGCAAAAATTGGCCTAAAAGAGAGATAAAGAGGCAAGTGGTAGTAGGAGACCTCAAACAGCTGGAGCTCCTTGATCAAACATGAAAAGGGGGTCAAAATATGACTATTTACAGTTTGGGTTGGAGCCCAAAAATGCTAGCAAGCATGGCTTAGATACAAAGTAAGATAAGGCACAAAAGAGGGAAAATGGGACTCACCCTTGTAGAACCAAACTTCAGCAGCCTTTGGACTAGGCTTGTGAGCTCTCAACCTCTGGAAATCAGCCTCAAATGGTTGGAATGGATGATGGTGGTGTTATGCTATGGGTTGGTGTAGGAGCAAGGTGGTTCTGAGGCTTGGAGTAGAGAGAGAGGGAGATTGAATGCAAGAGCCCTAAACAATTTTTTGTAACCCTCTAAAATGCAGCTGGGGGTGCTGGTTATATAGGCAAAGGAAAGGAGGAAATTAAGGGAAATCAAAATTCAAATTTCCCCCAAAAAGAACCCCCCTCGGATACAGGATCTGGAGGGAAAAAGAGGGCATATCTGTAAGGAACCAGGTGAGGGGGTCATGGCCGGCCAGGTTTTGAGGGTTCAGGTGGCCGGCCGGCCACCTCCCATGGCCGGCCGACCAAGGGTCAAAAGGGCCAATGACAATTGCTGGTCGGCTACCTCAAAAAGGTGGCCTCCAATGTGTGCACAACACAACTATGTAGTCAAAACCCAGAAAAAGTGAACCAGGAGAGAGAAAAGACCATTTTTTAGAGGGGGTCAAAAGGGTCAGGCACAATTACTGGTCGGCCACCAAATATTGGTGGCCTCCCAGGTGTGTACAACACAAATATGGTGTTTAGGGTTCAAGAAAGTGGCCCCGGGGTGGTCAACATTGAATTTCAAGTGAGGAAAACGGGCGTCGGAGAGCGATGAAGAAATAAAGCTGGCTTTTCAGAACAATTGCTGGCCTCCCACCCTTCTACAAGCTTCCTAACCATGAAAATAAGGTCTCCACCAAAAATGAACCAAAACGGATGCAAAACGGAGGTTCGGGGGACCGAAACGCGCGGCCCGGGGCCCCGAAAATGGGTTGTTAAGCACCGGAGGTGGCATTCGACCACGAAGTTGGTCTCTCGGGCCACAGTGTTCCTCAAAAGGGAGGAAATAAGGTGTGTGCCAAAAACCGGAGCAAACGGAGGTGGTTAGGTGGTCCCGAACCGAGGCACACGGCCGTCGGCTCCGAAAAATCAGAAACCGGGCTCCAAAATGGGAAAAATGGCCTACGACCATGAAACGTAGCCTACGGCCACTGAGAGATGATCTACGAGACCTCTCTCTCCCTTCGGGAAGAGAAAACAGAGAAAACAGAGCCTCGTTCGCAAATCGAGGCAAAGTACGAAAGAGTGCGGAAGTCTAGAGGCAAGGTTTGCAGCCGGGACTCTGAAACTTCTGAACGAGCACAATATGCAATATCACCGAGCGCTCAACTGGTGACGTCTGAGTCTTAAGGTCGGTCAAAAATGGGGTGTCTACAGTTTCCTCTCTTTGACAGAACTCGGAAGTTATAAGTGACGAGAGTGAATGTCAAAGCCTAGAGACGACCCATTTTTGACAAGGCCGAAGACTTAGACAAACAGGCGCGATAAACAGAGATGTGCCCGCAGGCAGGGGCAAAATGCAACCGGCAATGCAAGATGCCAAAGGTATCTCAATGATCATGCAAATACAGCAAGCATATACAAATCTAACTACATTTCATGCAGTAACGATCATGTAAATAAAGCTGTAACGAAGCAAATATTCACAATAAATGCGACAGTTTTAAGCGGGAAGGCAAATCAAACTACATTTCATGCAGTTATGATGCAATCTTAGCGAGCATGTGTGATAGATACACAAAAGTGAAGAGAGTGTGATGGATACACTATATGAATAAAGTGTGATTGATACACTAAGTGAAGCGACGTGTGATAGATACACAAAGCGAAACGAGTGTGATGGATACACTAAGCAAACACGTGATAGATACACTAAGCGAACGTGTGTGATGGATACACAAAGTGAACGCGTGATAGATACACAAAATGAGCATAATATGAAGCAAGTGTGATGGATACACTATATGAAGCAAAGTGTGATAGACACTAAAAGTCAATACAAAGTGTGATAGATGCACTATGTGAAGCAAAGTATGATGGATATACAAAAAGTGAACGTAAAGTGTGATAGATGCACTAAGTGAATAGAGTGTGATTGATACACTGAAGGTGAACACAAGTGTGATTGGTGCACTATGTGAACAAAGCGTGATTGATACACTAAAAGCGAACACAAAATGTGATAGATGCATTAAGTGAACAGAGTGTGATTGATACACTAAAAGTGAACACAAAGTGTGATAGATGCACTAAGTGAACAGAGTATGATAGATATACTGAAAATGAACACAAAGTGTGATAGATGTACTATGTGAACAGAGTATGATTGATATACTAAATATGAGCACGAAGTGTGATAGATGCACTATGTGAACAGAGTATGATTGATATACTAAATGTGAACACGAAGTGTGATAGATGCACTTAGTGAACGAGTGTGATGGATACACTAAATGAACACAAAGTGTGATAGATGCACTATGTAAACAGAATATGATTGATATACGAAGTGTGATTGATACACTAAATGTGAACACGAAGTGTGATAGATGCACTTAGTGAACAGAGTATGATAGATATACTGAAAATGAACACAAAGTGTGATAGATGCACTTAGTGAACAAGTGTGATGGATACACTAAATATGAACACGAAGTGTGATAGATGCACTTAGTGAACAGAGTATGATTGATATACTGAATGAATGAAGTGTGATTGATACACTAAATGAATAAAGTGTGATTGATACACTAAACGAGAATGTATGTGATAGATACACTAAAGTGAATATGTGCATGGTAGATACACAAAATGAGAATGTGTGTGATAGATATACAAAAGTGAATGAAGTGTGATTGATACACTAAGTGAAGGAAGTGAAATGCGATTGATACACAAAACGAGAATGTATGTGATAGATACACAAAATGAAAGAAGTGTGATTGATACACTAAGTGAAGAGAGTGTGATTGATACACTAAATAAATGAAGTGTGATTGATACACTAAGCGAACGAAGAAAGTGTGATAGATACACAAAGGGTGAATGAGGTGTGATTGATACACTAAAGAAATGAAGTGTGATTAATACACTAAGCGAATGAAGTGTGATTGATACACTAAATAAAGGATCTCAAACGGAACTTCTTTGAATGAACCGTACATACAATATCGTGCATGAATGAGAAAGAAACTTGATAGGTACAATGCGATACAATGCATGATGTTTAAGGAACGCAGTAAACAAGCGTAGCGACGCTTTAGAAAGCACCTCATGGGGTGAGTGGCGATGAACCGCTCTACTCTGACGGGGATCTCCCCTCGTGCTCTTCAAACACTTACCTTCAACTCACAGTACAAAGGCTCTGAAATACTGACAAGGATTCTTCACGTAGAACACTTTGGATGTCGCCTTTCTTTCTGATCATATTCACAACTTTCCCTATTCTCCAACGGGGTGACAGACTAGGTTGGTTCAGTATCTAGAATTGAGGTGCATACACGCTATCTCAACCTATGGGGCTTCCATACAGATTTTAAGCCGAGGGCACGCCCCTGGGTATTTAAACAAGACTTTAGTCCCGGAAATCCCGAACCTTTACGTTCTAGGCATCAGCCATTCGAACTCTAGTTTCCACCGTCGTAGGTGGTCTCCTAGGAACTCATTGCAAACATAGCCGAGATGTCCTTGGCATGAAACGGTACTCGAAGAGAGCACTTCTGATTGCCATTTTGGCTTGAAGCAGACTTGATTTCGAGCTTAAGGTAGAGGCACACTCATACTTCGGAGCATTGGCAAGACTTGAAGAGGTACACACGGAATGTAGTCTTGGAACTTACCGAAGTTGAAACAAACTCAGATACCCGACATTTTCCTTCTTTTCTTTTGCTTTGTAGTCTGGAACCCATATTGCTTCAAATAGGTCCTAGTTTTACTATTTTGACATGACCTAGGTTGAACCTTGCGGTTTTATGAAAGAACGAATCCTGTTTTGCACAAATGTAGAGAATGGCACAACACTTTGAGCACAAAACAAATCATTTTGGAATTGAAATTGAAAATGAATTCTTAACTGGGTATTGAGTCTACGAATGGACACAGCGCATCACGACTCAACAAAGGAAAACAAAAGTAAACACCCTGACCACATCGAGACATGCTCGGAACGACTCAAAGCAAGAATCGAGACGAACAAAATAAAAGACACGACACACAGACGTATTACAAAGACGAGAGACCTCTCAGTGCACGAGGAGCCAGTTTCTCCGGGCATTATTTCCCACCCTTTCTAATTTGTGATTCTCACATCACTCGGGCCTCAGGCTCTGTTTTTCTGAAAAAGCCATTTTCTCACTTTTTCTCTCAGCTCACATCTCTCTATTCTTCAATCTCTCATTTTTTGTCCCTCCCCTGGGTGGTTGATGGATAAACAAAAAGTTGTGGGCTCTTGCCCATAGCATTCTGCTAGATTGTTCTTCTTGTTCATAACAGTGAATTTCTTCCACAGAGGGGCTGAACTACAATTGGGTGTGTAGCAAATCTGCACCTGACATCGGTTGACGATGTTCTGCTGGGGAGTTTGGACGTGATCAGATCTGTCCAGATAAGGGAGTGGAATATCTTGTCCCATTCCGGTTCGTGCTTCGCACTTGGCTTCATACCTCGTTGCTTAGAGGATGACAGAGCTTTCAGCCTTTTGTTGTTAACTTCTGTCGTGCCCTCTTCTGGCAGGTAGAGTGCCCTTCTTGGCAAGTATGTTGAAAATGGGGGAAAGGCAGGAAGCCTGACTCAACTGTGCCCCTAGTTCATCATTTTGACCATTTTTGTTTTTGGCTTTCTACTAAAACAACTTTGACCAATATGAGAGTTAGATTAACATGCTTGCTCGATTTTCTGATTTAAAATCATGCAAATCAGACTGTGAGCACTGAAAATTTTCCTGTTTTAGGTCCAAGAAATGGTTCAGTTTTAGAAAAATGGAATAATTTTCGAGAGAATTAGTCAACCTCAGTAAAAATTCTCAAAAGCTGTTTTTGCAAACGGCCACTGCTCAACGAGCATAGAACCCACTCTCGAGATGCACAACCTCAGATTCGAAGGAAAATTGCCCCTTACTTGAAGAGAGCTGCATGCAACGGAAAGTTGTCCCTTGTTTGAACGGCACCGCGGCGCATTGAATGGCAACGGAAAGTTGCCCCTTGTTTGAATATAACGCCACAGCGCGTGGTATGGCAACGGAAAGTTGCCCCTTGTCTGAATGGCACTGCAGCGCATTGCAATCAACCCTCAGGGTGATGATCACAACCGAATTCTCGGATACAGAGAAGACAAAGATGACCAGAACCATCACATGGACACAGTCGGATTTGAAGTGTTTTACGGCTGGACTTCAAAATGAAGTTGCCTACGTATCCCAAAGATGGGAATCAAGCCTTACGTAGTTCGGGGTAAGGTACACTCGGGTATTTAACCTTCACTTTTTTTGCGCTCTAACTTTTGCCAGGGCCGCCCTTTGCAGGTTTTCAACCTTGCGAGCTATGTTTTTCTTCTTTTCAATTTTTGTGTTCTTTTCTTTTCTTTTCATTTCTTTTTTGATTTTCTTTTTTGGTTCTTTTCTTTGCATCTTTCTTTTTTGTTCTTTTGTTCTTTTCTCTTTTTTATTCTTTTTCTTCTTTCCTTGCTCTAACTTTTGCCTGGGCCGCCCTTCCGGGTTTTCGGCGCAGCGAGCCTCTCATGGGTAAAAGTATAGCTTTGTCCATGTTAAATGGTTTTGAGATCCCGAAGTCATCTGAATCCAGGAAATGGCTGTTGTTCGCTGACGATGCAAGAGCCCATCCAATGGAGGGTGAATTTGCCCCTAGTGTTTGTGGATAGGAACTCGGTTGTCCTTCAACAATGTCTTCTTCTTTCCTCCCTTCTGGGGTTTGGCATTCTTGCCGATCTTCATCTTGGACTCTTCGAGCACATTTGAAATTCTTGCCCCTAGTTCGAGGGGTGCTCCTGATCTAGCTTCACAAGCTTCTTGATCTGACTTTGTTGCCGCTAATACACGGGCTGCTCTGGATCCGGCCACACAGGCCTTACATTGTAGTTGACCTTTGAACTTTCTGAGTTCTAGTCCGAGGTTTGAAAATGAGGAGTCAAGTCTCGAGGCTGAGAGCGATCCTAAGCTGCACAATCTCAAGAGCGATTCCACACAGGTCTTCGCAGGACCGCATAAAACATTTTTTTTTAAAAGTCTTTTAAGAAGGCGACTAATCGCTCGCGCTGAAGACGGTGTGGGACCAATGTGGATCAAGCCAGGATCCTTCTCAGTACTCACGTTAACAAACATGATTTCATTCATTAAGGGCTTAGCACGGCTCTCTTTCTCTCAATTGATCAAATTTTTGCAAAACCCGAGGAATTCCTTTCCCTTTGTTTTCACCGCAGTGTTAGAAAAAGTTTTGAAAAGCTTAGGTCAATACAATGATTTCAAGGCACAGAAGAGCAGGCAAAAAAGTACTGCCGTTTCATTCAAATTTTCTGGCACGACTGGCGCAAGGCAGAAGCAAACACAAGAGTGTGAAAATCACTGCTGTTTCATTCAAATCTTTTGGTGTTACTGGCTCCTTGGCAGAAACAGACTCAAAAGAAAACAAAAAGACAAACACAAAACAAGCAAGTGATGCCCGAGGTAACACCCCAGAAATCACCCGACTTTAACAAAACAGGACTGACTCGATACAACAAGACAGACCCAACTGACTTAGTACAAAAGACTGACTATATACAAAACAACAGACTGACCCAATACCCAAGTTAGAAAGTACAAAAACTAGCATTCACAAATGCTCGAAACAGTGCGTGCCATACACCACATCAGGAGTAAACTGAGCGCCGCCCGCAGGTGGTTCATCCCTTGATCACATCACATTATCCCCCACAAGTTCACTGATCAAGTACCGATAGACTTTGCAGGACGTGGTGCGGCAATGACCCCGTTGTCAAACAGATCTTGTACATCATAGCGTAGACGAAAGCAACTGTCGGTGTGATGACCGGTTTGTTGATAGTAGGCACAATATTTAGTCTGATCATGCTTTGCAGGGATAGGATCGGGTAAGGGCCGTTGTTCCAATGGTTTCAGATGTCCTTTCCGGATTAAGACCTCTAGAGCCTTTGACAAAGGCATATGAAGTGGGGTGAAAACCCTCTTGACTCGAGGTGGATATTTGGTTTCTTGCGAGATACTCCTGGGCACACCGGTGAATGGGATAGCTGTTTGTGATGCGGAGGTGGTAACCATGCCCACTTCAGAAGATCTTGCAGCTGCATCACCACTGGTGGTCGCATTTGAACTGCGGGAAAATGCCCTCCTGGGCTGCTCTTTCTCCTGGTCAAGAAGGCCCTGCTTCATAGCGTCCTCGATCTGTACCCCCATCTCATGCAGATCAGAAAAGGTAGGGAAGGGGAGTACAATCATCTTTTGCATCAGTTTTGGCTGGAGATTGCGCACAATCATCCTGATCTGGTCCTTGTCAGTAGGCCTCAGGGTCATCATTGAAGTCTTGGCCCTCCAGCGGGCTACGAAATCAGAAAAACTCTCCTTAGGCTCTTGCCTTGTTGTCTCAAGATCACGGGTTGTGACCTCGATTTGCATGTTATAGGAGTACTGCGCAACGAAGGCCTCGGCCATCTCATCCCAGTTCCGTTTGACATCGTCTTCTAATTTTGCATACCAGATAGCGGCCACACCCGACAGGGTCCGACCGAATAATGAAAGTTTCTGTAGCCTAGTGAGGCCCATCGACCTTAGTATGTTCGAAAACAACCGGAGGTGCACTATGGGATCGCCAGATCCATCAAATCGGTCGATGTGTGGCATCTTAAATTTGTCCGGCAGCGTCACAGCTGCGTCGGTATACCCGTCCTCAATGTCCGAAATGGATTTTACTCCCTGAGATTTCTTGAACATCTTTTCTAGCTTGCTCACTTTCAGCGCTGTAGGGTTTAACTCGAACTCAAAGGGTGAATCCGGCAGGTTGATCGTTGCTTTAGACAGCTGGGGTAAGATTGGGGGCGGAGCCGGTCCTGTCGGAATGTTCGTATCTCCCTGGACATTTGGTGCCTCCTCGGGTGCTGGAACTCTTGGTGGGGGAGGAGCAGATGCTCCTGTTTGCTGCTGCAGCCGGGCAATTAAGTCTGCCTGTTGAGCCATGATCTCAGCCTGCTGTTTGGCAAATTCTGCTTGACGAACAGCATCCTGCTGCATGGTTTTCATGCTCTCTTGGAGTTGACGCATCATTTCCTCCATTCCTGCCATGTTCTGTTGTTCTGGCTGACTGACTGGTATATCTATCTCTGTGATAAAAACTGAGGCCTCAGCCTGACTGTTCACTAGTGGGGTGGATAAGGGGCACTGATCCGGTAACTGTTGAACTAGTGATCTGTGCCTGACTGGCCCTTTTACCCTGCCTCTGACAAAGGAACAGTAATTGCCTTTGAACTGAATCTCTAACCCGACAAAGTCTATCAGCACAAGTTCGATGAACCTCGGGGGTTATTGGAGCCCTCTGAAGTTATGGTTCCCAGACTACCTAGCAAAAGAGAAAACATGCAGTATCTCAGCCCGATTTCACGGTAACGCATATGAGCAGAGCTGAATGACAGTTCCTCCTATAGAATTCTGCCCAAAATTCTGCCCGTAAACTGATACCCTCAGGTGAACTGAATCCCAAAGTACTGAATTGGTGCCCGCAGGCCTGATGCTCAAACTACTAAACTGGTGCCCGCAGGCCTGATGCCCAAACTTGTAGACTGATACATGCATTCCTGTAGGGACACACCCTAAAAGCACATAGCAAGCAAGTGTGAGCCAAAACACCCCTATGTTGGGGTAGGGTTTCCCTGTCCTATTTTGTCAGGAGCTAGGGTTTCACTACGCACGCAGCAGTTTCAAACAACTTATATCGGGTAAGCAACCTGTCCTAGTTTGGAATGGTCACTATGGATTCCGAATATGCACTAGGTCGAATGGTCAAAAAGGGTGCCTCGGTAAAACCGGGGTTTGTGTTCCCATACTGGCAGAGCCCATAACCGGTCAGCCTTACGGTCATGCCTTGACAAGACAAGTCTCCGGCAAACCGTTCAGGAATAGCAGATGGCAAACACGGTGTCCTAGGCGCACCAATGCAAATGCAATGCAAAGAAACACACAAGTGTAGTCAAAACAAGATATCATGAGTTTGAGTCAAGTTCTCTAAATCTCCAGCAGAGTCGCTAGAAACTGTAGACGTCCCCGAACGCCTCGGGAGGATGAGGTCCCGTTCCGTTCGTATTGGGCACATGGAATGACTTACAGCTATACAAAGCATGCATTATTTGATCATGAAGTATGAAGACAGATGCAAGACAGTCCCAAAACATGCATATTTCCAGTTTATAACAAGCCTCAAAAATAAACGCAAATAGGGCTAACCTATCGTGCAAAAACGGCCCTAAAAGAGAGATTAAACACAAAGGGACAGCAGCTGGCCCGAAATGGCAAACAGCCCTTCAACAAAGTTGAAGAGGGGCTCAAAACAGGGCACTTTGCAGTTTACATCAAGCCACAAAAATAATCACATATAAGGCCAAACTATCATGCAAGAAAAGGCCTAAAAGAGGGGTAAAGAGACAAGTGGCAGCTGCTGTTCTCAAACAGAGGAGAGCCCTTCAACAATGTTGAATAGAGGCTCAAAACAAGATATTTTACAGTTTATGGAAAGGTCCAAAACAGCTCACAAATAGGCCTAAAAGAGAGATGAAGAAGCAAGTGATTGCAGGAGGCCTCAAACAGAGGAGAGCCCTTCAACAATGTTGAAGAGGGGCTCAAAAAAACCTATTTTATAGTTTATGGAAAAGTCCAAAACAACTCAAAAATAGGCCTAAAATACTATGCAAAAATTGGCCTAAAAGAGAGATAAAGAGGCAAGTGGTAGTAGAAGACCTCAAACAGCCGAAGCTCCTTGATCAAACATGAAAAGGGGTTCAAAATATGACTATTTACAGTTTGGGTCGGAGCCCAAAAATGCTATCAAGCATGGCTTAGATACAAAGCAAGATAAGGCACAAAATAGGGAAAATGGGACTCACCCTTGTAGAACCAAACTTCAGCAGCCTTTGGACAAGGCTTGTGAGCTCTCAACCTCTGGAAATTAGCCTCAAATGGTTGGAATGGATGATGGTGGTGTTATGCTATGGGTTGGTGTAGAAACGGTGTAGGAGCAAGGTGGTTTTAAGGCTTGGAGTAGAGAGAGAGAGGGAGATTGAATGCAAGAGTCCTAAACAATTTTTTGTAACCCTTTAAAATGCAGCTGGGGGTGCTGGTTATATAGGCAAAGGAATGGAGGAAAGGGGGGAAATGAAATTCAAATTTCCCCCCAAAAGACCCCCCCTCGGATACAGGATCTGGGGGGAAAAAGAGGGCATATCTGTAAGGAACCAGGTGAGGGGGTCATGGCCGGCCTGGTTTTGAGGGTTTAGGTGGCCGGCCGGCCACCTCCCATGGTCGGCCGACCAAGGGTCAAAAGGGCCAATGACAATTGCTGGTCGGCCACCTCAAAAAGGTGGCCTCCCATGTGTGCACAACACAACTATGTAGTCAAAACCCAGAAAAAGTGAACCAGGAGAGAGAAAAGACCATTTTTTAGAGGGGGTCAAAAGGGTTAGGCACAATTACTGGTCGGCCACCAAATATTGGTGGCCTCCGAGGTGTGTACAACACAAATATGGGGTTTAGGGTTCAAGAAAGTGGCCCCGGAGTGGTCAACATTGGCTTTCAAGTGAGGAAAACGGGCGTCGGAGAGCGATGAAGAAATAAAGCTGGCTTTTCAGAACAATTGCTGGCCTCCCACCCTCCTACAAGCTTCCTAACCATGAAAATAAGGTCTCCACCAAAAATGAACCAAAACAGATGCAAAACGGAGGTTCGAGGGACCAAAATGCGCGTCCCGGGGCCCCGAAAATGGGTTGTTAAGCACCGGAGGTGGCATTCGACCACGAAGTTGGTCTCTCGGGCCACAGTGTTCCTCAAAAGGGAGGAAATATGGTGTGCGCCAAAAATCGGAGCAAACAGAGGTGGTTAGGTGGTCCCAAACCGAGGCACACGGCCGTCGGCTCTGAAAAATCGGAAACCGGGCTCCAAAATGGGAAAAATGGCCTACGATCACGAAACGTGGCCTATGGCCACTGAGAGATGATCTACGAGACCTCTCTCTCCCTTCGGGAAGAGAAAACAAAGAAAACAGAGCCTGGTTCGCAAACCAAGGCAAGGTACGAAAGAGTTCGGAAGTCCAGAGGCAAGGTTTGCAGCCTGGACTCTGAAACTTCTGAACGAGCACAATATGCAATATCACCAAGCGCTCAACTGGTGACGTCTGAGTCTTAAGGTCGGTCAAAAATGGGGTGTCTACATCTGTAAATTCTCCTTTTTGGAGGCTAAGAAGGATTAGTTTGTGTTAAACTTGGCTGCTTAAGCTAATGCAACTGTTGGTTGCCTACGGTAATTAGTTCCTAGAAGATGAGGGAGTGGACTGGAGAAAGGACGGAGAGAGTTAGGGAGAAACTTTCTTCTTGGGAGCTAGAAGAGAAAGTTAGACAAACGAAAGGGAAATGGGATGAAAATTAAAGTGAGTTCCAATTCATCATTTTCGACTTGAGATATATACAGTTAGGTGATTTAGAAAACATTAAGTCATTTGCTTAAGTAAAACTAATATCGTTAAACTACAATTACTCAGTAAATTCTCGTTCTTCGTGGATAAGCGTGATTAATTTGAGTTAAACATGGCCACTTAAGCTAAAGAAACTAATAGCTGGATAAGCTAATTAGTTCCTAGAACAAAAGAGAGAAGGATGGAGAAGGACGGAGAGAGTTGGAGAGAAACATTCTTCTTCATATCTACAGGAGAAAATTAGAGAGAAGAAAGGAAATATAAGTTGCCAAACCTAATCTTGCTTAACTAATCTTGCTTAGTTATAGTAATCTTGCTTAACTAATTTTGCTTATCCTCCAAGAAAGAAAATTAACTGAGTAATTGTAGCCTTTTCCATTTTTGGTGGACAAGTAATTGTAGCTTGACGATAAGAGTTTAACTTAAGCAACTCATTTAATGTTTTCTAAATCACCTAAGTGTTCAATTCGCAAGTCCAAAATGATGAGCTTGGACTCCCTTCAAATTTCATTCTATTTCCCTTTCCGTTCTCTAACTTTCTCTTCTAGATCTCAAGGAGAAAGTTTGTCTCCAATTCCCTCCGTCCGTCTCCAACTTCTCTCTTTTGTTCTAGGAACTAATTGGCTTGGGCAACTTGTCGTTTTATTAGCTTAAGTGGCCAAATTTAACACAAACTAATCTTGCTTAACCTACGAGAAAGAGATTAGAGATTTTACTGAGTAATTATAGATTCATGATATTAGTTTCACTTAAGCACCTGATTTAAGGTTTTCTAAATCACCTAAGTGTTAAATTCTCGAGTCCAAAATGATGAATTAGAATTCAAATTAATTTTAATCCCGTTTCCTTTCCTTTTCTCTAACTTTCTCTTCTAACTCTCAAGAAGAAAGTTTCTCTCTAACACTCTCCGTCCTTCTCCACCCTTCTCTGTTTTGTTCGAGGGACTAATTAGGTTTGGCAACTTATAGCTTCATTCTCTTAAGTGACCATGTTTAACTCAAACTAATCTTGCTCAGCCTCCAAGGAATAGAATTCACTGAGTAATCGTAGCTTGACGATGTAGTAAAGGAACTAATTTAATGTTTTGTAAATCACCAAAGTGTTCAATTCTTAAGTCCAAAAGCATGAATTTAAATTCGCTTTGATTTTAAACCTATTTCCTTTTCTTTTCTCTAACTTTCTCTTCCAGCTCTCAAGAAGAAAGTTCATCTTCAACTCGCTCCATCGTTCCCCACCCTTCTCTCTTTTGTTCTAGGAACTAATTAGGTTAGGCAGCTAACAGCTTCATTAGCTTAAGTGGCCGAGTTTAACTCGAACTAATCTTGCTTGGCCTCCAAGAAAGAGAATCTACAGAGTAATTGTAGCTTAACCATAACAGCTTAACTTAAGCAACTCATTTGATGTTTTCTAAATCACCCAAGTGTTCAATTATCAAGTTCAAAAGGGTGAATTTGAATTCGCTTTAATTTGCATCCTACTTCCGTTTCTTTTCTCTAACATTCTCTTCTAGATCTCATGGAGAAAGTTTCTCTCTAACTCTCTCTGTCCGTCTCCAACTTCTCTCGTTTGTTCTAGGACTAATAGTTTTGCTAGCTTAAGTGGCTAAGTTTAACTCAAACTGATCTCGCTTAGCCTCCAAGAAAGATATTTCACAGACTGATTGTAGCTAAACGATATTAGTTGGACTTGAGCGCATCATTTAAGGCTTTCTAAATAGCCCAAGTGCTCGATTCTCAAGTGCAAAAGGATCAATTAGTTAATTTTCATTTTATTTCCTTTCTTCTCTCTAATTTTCTCTTTTAGTTATGAAGAAGAATGTTTCTCTCCAACTCTCTCCGTCCTTCTCCATCCTTCTCTCTTTTGTTCTAGGAACTAATTAGCTTATCCAGCTATTAGTTTCTTTAGCTTAAGTGGCCATGTTTAACTCAAATTAATCATGCTTATCCACGAAGAAAGAGAATTTACTGAGTAATTGTAGTTTAACGATATTAGTTTTTTTTTTGGGTGAATAAGAGATAAAATAAAACAAGAAATTTACACAACTACAAGGGGCATACCCCAGGACCTAACATAGCTATACAGAAAACAGAACAAAAGCCAACAACCTGTTCACCTTTCCTATAATCTAGCAATAGGAAGAGTGAACAAGAAATATAAACAATTATGGCAACCTAGGCGAGAGAAACAACTGAAACATAAATCCAGGAGGCTATGATCTTGACAAAGAACCTCCTGCTACTGTAGCACCAAGCAAGAGAACCTGGACACTGTATCCACAAGGACACGAGCCAAACAAAACAACATTCCCTACACATCCCGTAGGGATAGGAATAAGAAACCAAAACAACACTAACCTGTTAAGATGTGTGCAATCCGAAACATGGTTACTAGGAAAGCTATTAAGAACACAAAGAAGCACAAAAGTACTCCTACACAGCCCGTAGGAATAAGCTAAACACACTACAAAGTTATGTAAAAAATACAATGAAAAACAACTGATTTTCTCCCTCATGTAGCACAGCAAGGCGCTAGCAGCAGCCATCACCATGGTACAATCACACCCTACAAACTGCCACCCGAATCTGTGCAGCATGTATTCATCACCCTTCCACGCCAAAAAACAAGGATACCAGCAACAATTCCCTGGAACTGCACTGTAAGCAGCACCACTCCTCCTCATCAAGAAGTAAACCTGTCGTAAATCATAAAGGAGAAGAAATAACAGACACACAATATAGGAGCTCTCCTCACTCGACCCACAACACAGAATGTCTCTCCACTCCATATATGATCTCACAACACTAGGCCCACAACTCACATGATACCTCGAAAGAATCAGAAGGACATTAAACTTGAAAGCTCCAAGAACCTGCACAAACCATATATAAGATATAATAAAAGTTAGCATAAAACATGTGTGCTGTCTCTCATCACTCAACCCACAATGTCTGGAAATATTTAGGTAGCTCACAACACTCAACCCTCCATACGGACACAGCAATGTAGGAGAAGATTTAGGATTCATGATAACCTGCAAAAGAACACCCAGTTAGTAAACCCCACAATAGTTGCTCACCATCACTCAACCCTCAATGTATGTAATCTCACATCACTCATACTCCGGCCAGCTGCAATAGTATGGTGCTGCTGCAAGATTTTGAGAGGAAGACTCCATTCCTCCAAAAGCCAATTATCACCTGCAGAAATTTTAACATTTTCCATAGAAAGAAGCCTACCCCTAACCATTTGGATAATAGAGTTAGTAACAACCTCTTCAGGCTTTTGGGCCTTATTGAAGATCCTACTATTCCTCTCCATCCAAATGTGGTAGACAGTGCAAAGAAATGATAGCTTAAGAATCACCATTTTCAAGGAGGTACCACTGGTGGATCTAATAGCAAAATCAACAGTTTCCAACCAAGGCAAAGAAGGCCAGTTAGACTTACACTTGGCAAGGATACCACCCTAAATCCTAGAAGAAAATATGCACCTAAAAAAGAGATGAGAATGATTCTCCTCAGGATCTTGACAGAAAGGGCAGTAAGGATTTGTAACAAGACCACAGGTTTTAAGTCTATCACCAGTATTAAGTCTCTCATTGATGGCTAACCAAACAATAAAACTAACCCTAGGGATTGAAGGGGGGCCCCAGATAAGTTTGGACCAAGTGACTTTAGGGCCCTTATCCCTCCAACAATCCCAAGCTGACTGGATAGAAAAGTTACCATCAGCAGCCAAATTCCAAAATGGAGTATCAGAAGAGCCAAAGGAAGGTAGAAAGGATAAAGGGGTAGAAGAGATCCACTCCTTTATCTCCCAAGAATTAGAGATAGGCCACTTCCAAGAACTATTAGAGACTATAGAGCTAACCTTGGTGCTGTCAGGAAGATTAGTGTCATAAAGAATTCTAGGACCAAACCTATGCCACAGCGAACCAAGCGGGTGCCAATTGTCATACCAAAGGAACACATTTTCCCCATTACCAATTTTGAACTTGATATGAGGATAGATTAAATGTCTAAGAGACAGGATTTTCCTCCAGACCCATGAGGGATCACTAGGAATTCTAACAGCCCAAAAGCTCCTCCCTTTAAGCAAGTAAGCCTTGACCCATTGGCACCACATGGAACAATCACCCCCAGAAAACAAGTACCAAACATGTTTGGCTATAGCAGCCTTGTTCCAGGTAGCTAAGTCCTTGAAACCAAGGCCACCCTCATTTTTTTTCCTGGAGATATATCTCCAAGCAATCTTAGCACTATGTTTCTTCAACTCAACCCCAGACCAAAGAAAAGATCTAAGGATGCTCTCAATGTCACCAATGATTTTCTTAGGGAGGATAAAAAGAGAGGACCAATACACTTGCATTGAAAACAGAATAGACTGGATGAGTTGAGCTCTACCAGCATAAGAAAGCAGTTTATTGGTCTAACTTTTAATCCTCTTAGTAATTCTCTCAACCAGGGTATGACAATCAGACACTTTAAGCTTGGTAGTGATCGCGATATTAGTTTTACTTAAGCAAATGTCTTAATGTTTTTCTAAATCACCTAAGTGTATATATCTGAAGTCCAAAATGATGAATTGGAACTCACTTTAATTTTCATCCTATTTCCCTTTCTTTTCTCTAACTTTCTCTTCTAGCTCCCAAGAAGAAAGTTTCTCCCCAACACTCTCCGTCCTTTCTCCAGTCCTCTCCCTCTTCTTCTAGGAACTAATTACCTTAGGCAACCAACAGTTGCATTAGCTCAACCGGCCAAGTTTAACACAAACTAATCTTGCTTAGCCTCCAAAAAGGAGAATTTACTGAGTAATTGTAGGTTAACGATATTTGTTTAACTTAAGTAACTCATTTAATGTTTTCAAAATCACCTAAGTATTCAATTCTCAAGTCCAAAATGCTGAATTTCAATTCGATTTAATTTTAATACTATTTCCTTTTCTTTTCTTTGACTTTCTCTTCTAGCTCTCAAAAAAGAAAGTTTCTTCGGGAAATAAATAGCACCTCCATTGCTCTTATCCCGAAGATCCCAAATGCTGAAAAAGTGGGGGATTTTAGACCCATTTCTTGCTGTAATACTTTGTACAAGTGTATTTCTAAGATCATTGCTGATAGGATCAAATCTGTTCTGAATGATCTTATTGACCCTGTGCAATCAACTTTTGTCCCCGGTAGGAGAATTGCTGACAATATCTTCCTTTCACAGGAACTTATGAGGGGGTATCATAAATTTTCTCAGTCTCCCAGGTGTGCTATGAAAGTGGACATCATGAAAGCATATGATAATGTAAGATGGGAGTTTGTTCTTGATATCCTAAATGCTATGGGTTTCCCCCCCTAACATGGTTCTTTGGGTCAAAGCTTGCATGACTAGTCCCGCCTATTCCATTTGCATTAATGGGAGTTTGCATGGTTATTTTAGGGGGGAGAGAGGTTTGAGACAAGGTGACCCTATGTCCCCTTACCTCTTTGTTTTAGTTATGGAAATTCTCTCTAGAATTTTGGCTGAGAAGGCTTCGCATCCTGCATTTAAATTCCATTGGAGATGTGATCAACCTAAGATAGTTAACTTGTGCTTCGCAGATGATTTAATGATCTTCTGTAAGGGGGATGTGTTCACTATTCGGTCCATTAAGCTGGGGTTAGACGAATTTAAGAGCCTGTCTGGGTTGTCACCTAGCCCTGCTAAGAGTCATATATTCTTTTCTGGGTGTGATAATGAGTTGAGGGATGAGATTCTTGGGGTTTGTCAATTCAGTTAAGGCAAATTGCATGTGAGATACCTGGGGGTCCCATTAGTTTCCACGAAACTTAAAGCCTCTGATTGTGATCAACTTGTGGATCAGATAACTAAAAGGATTAAGAGCTGGACAAATAAGTGTCTTACTTATGCTGGCCGTGCTCAACTGATCCAATCTGTTTTGTTTTCGATGCAAGTGTACTGGACCTCTCTATTCATTCTCCCAAAGAAGGTCACTCGGTCTATCGAGCGTCTTTTTAGGGCTTTTTTTTGGTCGGGTTGTGAGATGAAAACTCATGGGGCTAAGGTTTCTTGGGATAGAATTTGTTCTCCCAGGAAGGAAGGGGGTCTGGGGTTTAAGTCCATCTCTGTGTGGAATAAAGCTCTGCTATTGCGAAACATGTTTGGTTCCTCCTCTCTGGGGGTGAGAAATCTATGTGGTGTAGCTGGGTTAAGTCTTATCTCCTCAAAGGTAGGAGTTTTTGGAGGGTTAGGGTGCCAAATGACCCCTCTTGGGTCTGGCGGAAAGTTCTCTCCCTAAGGCCTATAATTTACCCCTTAAGCAAGTATAAGGTAGGAGATGGATCTGGAGTTTTCTTATGGTTTGACAATTGGCATCCTATGGGTTCTATTTGGGATAAGTTTGGGAGGCGTATTGTGTACGACACCGCCTTAAGCATAGATGCTAAGGTGGGTCAGATTGTGGAGGGAAATTCTTGGAGATGGCCATTTCCTTCTTCTTGGGAGATTATGGATCTCATTAACAAAACTCCTTCAAATCTCTTCCCTACTGGTGGCCATGATAGTGTTAGTTGGTGTCCTGCTCATGATGGGAACTTCACCATCCAATCCACTTGGAATGCATTACGAACTCACTATGACCATGTGAATTGGTCACATTTAATTTGGGGCCCTCACAATATCCCTAAAGTGAGTTTTGTGGTTTGGATGGCGATCCTTGGCCGTCTTAACACTGGGGACAGGTTGCATCTTTTTGGTGTGACGCAATCCGCTGTGTGTGCATTTTGTCAGTACCATCATGAAGACCACAATCACCTTTTTTTTGAATGTCCATTTTCGGAAAGAGTGTGGTCTTGTATTAAAGGTAAAATAAATGTTGATTGGCCATCCCTCCTTTGGGATGATTTGGTCCAGATTATTGCTAAATCTGTGAAAGGGAAATCCCTGGGGGCTATTATTACCAAGCTTGCCTTTACTTGTACTGTGTACCAGTTATGGGTTGCTAGGAATAATAGAGTGTTTAGTAAAGATATGGTCCCTGAAGAGGTTGTTATTAAGTGTATTGTGGATATGGTTAGGTTCAGGGTAATGCATATAACCAATTTGAAGACTAACCATAATGACAGCTGGTATCTTAGTTCATGGAAACTGCCTCGTACTATGCTGAAGCATGCTGCTGCTGATGTGAGGATTGAGAGTTCACTAAATGTGGGTTGAGTGAAGGTTAGCAAATAAATTGTGGGGTTTCCTAATGTTTGCTATTCATATAGGTGCTTGGAGTCCTGGAAAACTGATGGATGAGTGTACACCAACCAGTCTGAGGGTTGAGTTTCGTGTGAGGAATAAACACTCCATAACCCCCAACTTACTAGCCACATTGAGAGGAACTAACATGCTTATATATATCACTGTATTTTTTTCTTTTGCAGGTATATGGAGCTGTTTCCCAAGTGATGTGAGCATAGATACTTGTGGGTTGAGTGTAGTGAGCAATTATATGTGTTAACTGCTTCAGATTTCTGAGTTTTGCAAAGTACTCTACTGTTGGTTACTTAATTCTGTTTGGTCCTTGCTGCATTACAGGGTCTACTATAATGTGTAGAATCTGTCCGGGTCACATGTGCTGTCTTGTTCTTCCTGTGTTACTGGCTGGATTTGCATGTGTTGATGGCTGTCTGCTTGTGTCGATGGCTGGATCTGCCTGTGTTGATGGTTGGGTCTGCCTATCTTGTTCTTTTCAGTTCGGTGTGTCTCGTGGCTTGAAGCTAGACCTGCCTGTGTTGATGGCTGCTATATGCGCCTCGTGTGTGAAGTTTGATTTTCTATTATGTTTGTTTACATTAGAATCTGTTGGTGTTTTGCCTACCCGTGTGGGATGTACACGGGTGTACATGACATATGGATTTCATCTGACTTTTTGCTGCCTGTGATCGAGTGTGTTCATGCTCCTCATTTTTCATGCGGCACATGAACACATTTTGGCTATTTCTATTATGTATGGTTTATTTAGGTTAGGACGTCTTTCATTTATTTTGTCCAGATAGTTCTGTTTTGTTTCGTCAGTTTTTCTGGGTAATTCTGGAATGGCTTAGTTTTTGTTTTTTTTCTTTCTCTGGTTTCCTGTATAGTATTTTGGTTAGGGCCTGGGGTATGCCCCTTGTCGTGGTGTAAGTTTTTTGTCTTTTATTTTATGACTTATCCACCCAAAAAAAAAAAAAGAAAGTTTCTCCCTAACTCTCTCCGTCCTCCTCCACCATTCCCTCTTTTGTTGTAGGAACTAATTAGGTTAGGCAACTAATAGCTTCATTAGCTTGAGTGTCCAAGTTTAAATAAAACTAATCTTGCTTAGTTGTCTCAGGACCAGTCTTTGTTGCTTGCTAGTCCTGTGTCTGATAAGGAGATTAAAGATGTCTTTTGGTCTTTAAAACCCAATAAGGTCCCTGGCCCTGATGGGTTTTCTGCTGGTTTCTTTAAGAGCTCCTGGGATGTTGTTGGAAGAGAGGTCACCCAAGCTATCAGAACTTTCTTTGAATCTGGTAAGTTACTCTCTGAAGTCAATAGTACTATTATCGCTCTTATTCCTAAAGTTCCTAACCCTGTTAAAGTTGGGGACTATAGGCCTATCTCCTGCTGTAATACCATTTACAAGTGCATTGCGAAAATTATTGCTAATAGGATTAAAACAGTTCTCCCTGAACTGATTGATCCTGTTCAATCCGCATTTGTTTCTGGTAGGAGAATATCTGATAATATCTTCCTTTCCCAAGCGCTTATGAGAGGGTACCATAGAGGTTCCCCTACTCCTAAGTGTGCCATGAAAGTGGACATTATGAAAGCTTATGATAGTGTTAGATGGGAGTTTATCATTGATATTCTTAGAGCTATGGGCTTTCCTCCTACTATGGTGTCTTGGATTCAAGCTTGCATTACTAGCCCTTCATTCTCTATCAGTATCAGTGGTAGCCTATTTCAGAGGTGCCAGGGGTCTTAGACAAGGGGATCCCATGTCCCCTTATCTCTTTGTCCTAGCCATGGAGATTCTTGCTAGGATTTTTGCTGAAAAGTCTCGTCTCCCGGCTTTCAAGTTTCATTGGAGATGTGACAAAACTAAAATTGTTAACCTTTGTTTTGCTGATGATCTTATGATCTTTTGTAGAGGTGATGTTCCCACGATTGAACTCATCATGGCTGGCCTTGATGAGTTTAGTAGTCTTTCTGGCCTAACCCCTAGCTCTAACAAGAGCAATATCTATTTCTCTGGTTGCAACCATGAGTTAAGAGAGTCGATCCTTAGAGTTGCTAAGTTTAGTGAAGGGACCCTCCCTGTTAAATATCTTGGGGTACCTCTCATTACTACTAAGTTAAGAGCGGGTGACTGTAACCAACTCACTGATAGAATCACTAAGAGGGTTAAGAGCTGGACTAATAGAATTCTTTCATATGCTGGTAGAGGCCAGCTCATTCAGACCATTCTCTTTTCTATGCAAGTGTATTGGTCTTCTCTTTTCATCCTCCCTAAGAAGGTGGTTAAGGAGATTGAGAGTATCCTTCGGGCGTTTCTTTGGTCTGGTACTGAGCTCAAAAAGCATAGTGCTAAAGTTGCGTGGGACAAAGTGTGTGCTCCTAAAAATAAGGGCGGTTTGGGTTTTAAATCCATTGAGATTTGGATGGCTGCTATTGCTAAACACATTTGGTTCCTGTTTTCCGGGGGTGAACAATAATGGGTTAAATCGTATTTACTCAAGGGTAGAAGTTTCTGGCATGTCAACACTCCTAGTGATCCTTCTTGGGTTTGGAGGAAGCTATTGTCTCTTAGGAATATTGTCTCCCCTCTTATTCTCCACAAGATAGGTAAGGGTGACTCCACCTTCCTTTGGTATGATAATTGGCACCCTCTTGGGCCCCTCTGGGATAGATATGGGGATAGAATTCTGTATGATTCTGGCTTTAATAGGGAGACCAAAGTTAGTCAAATTGTTCGTGTTAACTCTTGGCATTGGCCTTTCCCTAACTCATGGGAAATTCAGGAGTGGATCTCATCTACTCCTGAGAGTTGTAGACCTGATCCTTCTAGTAATGATCTTATTAGTTGGACCCTCACATCTGATGGGGAATTTCACCATCAAGTCTACTTGGAACCACTGGAGAGGCAAGTTTGCCAAAGTAGCTTGGCATGATTTTGTCTGGGGCCCCCATAGGATACCTAAGGTTAGCGTTATTGTCTGGCTTGCTATCCAGGAGAGGCTTAATACTGGTGACAGAGTGGCTGCTTTTGGTGTGATCACCACCTGTTCCTTTTGTCAGGATCCCAATGAAAGTCACTCTCATCTATTTTTTGATTGCTTATTCTCTTCTAGAGTTCGGCATGCTATTCAAGGTAAATGCAATGTTAACTGGCCAGATCTTCATTGGCCTGGGATCATTACTTATGCTACAGGAGTGACTAAGGGTAAAACTCTGAGAGCTAATGTCCTTAAGTTGGCTTTGATGTGCACTGTTTACAATCTTTGGCTTGAGAGGAATAACAGAAAATTCAATAAAGTCTCTAAACCTGAAGAGGTTGTTATCAAATCTATTATTCACATGGTTAGGGGGAGGTTACTATCTGTTAATAACTTTCCTAGATCTCCAGGGGATAACTGGTTTCTATCTCATTGGAACTTGCCTGAAATTGTTTTGAAGCCCCTTTCCTCTGTCAGGAATGTGAGTTTCTCTACATGAGGGTTGAGTGGAGGAGAGCAAAATTATGTTTTCTAATTGTTTGCTCGTTTTTGCAGTTGCTGTGCTTTATGGATATCTCTTGAGAGTTGAGTGCTGTGAGAAATAAACACTTTCTGTAGCTTATTGTGGGTTGAGTGAATTTAGACCTCAAATTGTTTGTACTAATGTTTACATATATAGTAATTTTTTATATGCAGGCTAAGGATGCTGTCATTGAGTGGTGTGAGTTCCTATACTGTGGGTTGAGTGATGTGAGGTCCTATATTGTGGGCTTTACTATTATGTTCCTGAAGTATGGTTCTCTTCCTTCATTTGGTTGTAATTTCTTTGAGTTACACAATGCAGGGTTTACTACAGAGTGTAAGCAAGGTATGGGTTGCATGGAAGGTCAGCTGTATCTCCATGGCAAATGCTGGTTTGCTGGTACAAAGGTTTCGGGTTCAAGAGTTTGCTGGTGCGTGGTTATGGCTGCTTATAGCGCCTCTGGTGGGAAGATTGTTTTCTTTTCCGTTATTTTAATTTATTATGGTTGGACATTGTAGATGGTTTGCTGTGTTTCATTCCTTTTGGCCTATCCGTGCGGGATGTGCATGGCATTTCTGTTTTTTTATTCTGGGGTTCCGAACAGTGGTTTATGTTACACAAGTGAGTTGTGCATGGTCTTCTTTCGACATGTTCTTCTTTTGCAAAGGAGCAATATTTGTGGATAGCATCCTAGGTCATCTGCTTTATGGGACAGCAGCGGGATGGACCTCAGCTATTTTGTTGACTATGGCTGCTGGGAAAGCCCATGATGTGATGGACGTATTGTTTTTTATTTATTTTATTATTTGGTTTTTAAAGCCTGATGAATGCTTGTTTTATTTTTGGTCTCATGCTTTTACCTGCGGGATGTGCATGGTTAAGTTGGTCTGTATGGTCCCGAACCCGTTCGATTGTGTTCATCTTTCCCATATGTTTTTTATTGGATACATGAACATTTTTGTATGCTCGGGTCTGGTCCTGTTTTCCGTGTTTTTTGTGTGGACAGTTCATTAGGCTTTGTATGTTTTTGAATTTTTTGGCTCGTTTTAGTTTCTTAGCTTGTTGATCTAGGCTGTTTTTTTGTACTTATTGGTTAGGGCCTAGGGCATACCCCTTGTATATGTGTAATTTTCTGTGTTTTTAATTTCTGACTTTTTTTGGGTGAATAATTTATGACTTATTCACCCAAAAAAAAAAAAAAAAGCTTAAGTGGCCATGTTTAACTCAAATTAATCATGCTTATCCACGAAGAAAGAGAATTTATTGAGTAATTGTAGTTTAACGATACTAGTTTTACTTAAGCAAATGACTTAATGTTTTTCTAAATCACCTAAGTGTATATATCTCAAGCCCAAAATGATGAATTGGAACTCACTTTAATTTTCATCCCATTTCCCTTTCTTTTCTCTAACTTTCTCTTCTAGCTCCCAAAAAGAAAGTTTCTCCCCAACTCTCTCCGTCCTTTCTCCAGTTCTCTCCCTCTTCTTCTAGGAACTAATTACCTTAGGCAACCAATAGCTGCATTAGCTTAAGCAGCCAAGTTTAACACAGTATCTTGCTTAGCCTCCAAAAAGGAGAATTTACTGAGTAATTGTAGCTTAACGATATTCGTTTAACTTAAGCAACTCATTTAATGTTTTCAAAATCACCTAAGTATTCAATTCTCAAGTCCAAAATGCTGAATTTCAATTCGCTTTAATTTTAATACTATTTCCTTTTCTTTTCTCTAACTTTCTCTTCTAGCTCTCAAAAAAGAAAGTTTCTCTCTAACTCTCTCCGTCCTCCTCCACCATTCTCTCTTTTGTTATAGGAACTAATTAGGTTAGGCAACTAATAGCTTCATTAGCTTAAGTGGCCAAGTTTAACTAAAACTAATCATGCTTATCCTCCCAGAAAGAAAATTAACTGAGTAATTATAGCCTTTTTTTTTTTTGGTGGACAAGTAATTGTAGCTTGACGATAACAGTTTAACTTAAGCAACTCATTTAATGTTTTCTAAATCACCTAAGTGTTCAATTCGCAAGTCCAAAATGATGAGCTTGAACTCCCTTCAAATTCCATTTTATTTCCCTTTCCGTTCTCTAACTTTCTCTTCTAGATCTTGAGGAGAAAGTTTGTCTCCAACTTTCTCCGTCCGTCTCCAACTTCTCTCTTTTGTTCTAGGAACTAATTGGCTTGGGCAACTTGTCGTTTTATTAGCTTAAGTGGCCAAATTTAACAAAAACTAATCTTGCTTAAAATAAAGAAAAAGATTAGAGATTTTACCGAGTAATTGTAGCTTCACCTGATTTAAGGTTTTATACATCACCTAAGTGTTAAATTCTCAAGTCCAAAATGGTAAATTAGAATTCAATTTAATTTTAATCCCGTTTCCTTTTCTTTTCTCTAACTTTCTTTTCTAGCTCTCAAGAAGAGAGTTTCTCTCTAACTCTCTCCGTCCTTCTCCACCCTTCTCTGTTTTGTTCGAGGAACTAATTAGGTTTGGCAACTTATAGCTTCGTTCTCTTAAGTGACCATGTTTAACACAAACTAATCTTGCTCAGCCTCCAAGGAATAGAATTCACTGAGTAATCATAGCTTGACGATGTAGTAAAGGAACTAATTTAATGTTTTGTAAATCACCTAAGTGTTCAATTCTCAAGTCCAAAAGCATGAATTTGACTTCGCTTTGATTTTAAGCCTATTTTCGTTTCTTTTCTCTAACTTTCTCTTCCAGTTCTCAAGAAGAAAGTTCCTCCCCAACTCGCTCCGTCGTTCCCCACCCTTCTCTCTTTTGTTCTAGGAACTAATAAGGTTAGGTCAAGGTCTGGAGGAGTTCTCTTCTCTTTCAAGCCTCACCCCTAGCTTCAGCAAAAGCAATATTTACTTCTCGGGTTGTAATGGGGATTTGAGAGAGGATATCCTCAAAATTGCTAATTTCACTGAGGGTACTCTTCCTGTCAAATACCTTGGTGTCCCCCTGATTACAACTAAGCTTAGGGCTTCGGATTGTCAAATTCTCATTGATAGGATCACAAATCGTATTAAGAGCTGGACCAATAAAGCTCTTTCTTATGCTGGTAGAGCTCAACTCATTTAGACCATTCTCTTTTCTATGCAGGTTTACTGGTCCTCTCTCTTCATCCTCCCCAAGAGGGTTATTAGAGAGATTGAGGGTATCCTTAGAGCCTTTTTCTGGTCGGGCACGGATCTTAAGAAACATAGTGCCAAAATTGCTTGGGATAAGATTTGTGTGCCTAAAAATGAAGGTGGTCTTGGTTTTAAATCTTTAGAGGTTTGGAACATGGCTGCTATAACCAAGCATATTTGGTTCCTCTTCTCTGGAGGGGAGATGTCTATGTGGTGCCAGTGGGTTAAATCGTATTTACTTAAAGGCAGAAGTTTCTGGAAAGTAAAGGTACCCCACAACTCATCTTGGGTTTGGAGAAAGATTCTAGCTCTTAGGGATAAAATATCACCTCTTATTATCCACAAAATAGGTAGGGGTGACTCTACCTTTTTATGGTATGATAATTGGCATCCTCTTGGTCCTTTATGGAAAAAATTTGGGGACAGAATCTTGTATGACTCTAATCTTAATAGTGAGACTAAGGTCAATCAGATTGTGGATGGGGTTTCTTGGAAGTGGCCTGTCCCCAACTCTTGGGAAATAAGGGAGCTGATTTCCTCCACCCCCACTAGCTGTAGACCTAACCCTCTACTGGATGATCAACCTACTTGGTCTCTTTCTGATGGGAAATTCACTATTAATGATGTTTGGAATCATTGGAGGCTTAAGCTTGATAAAGTTGTTTGGCATAAATTCATCTGGGGGGCTCACCATATCCCTAGGGCTAGTTTTGTTGTTTGGATGGCTGTCCAGGAGAGACTTAACACTGGTGACAGGCTTCAGCCATTTGGCATCTCTCCTACACCAATTTGCCCCTTTTGCCAACATATTACTGAAACTCATTCTCACCTCTTTTTTGAGTGTGTCTTCTCTGCTAAAATCTGGACTGAAATCAAAGCTAAATGTAATGTGCAGTGGCCTGACTTTCAGTGGCCTGGCATTATTCCCTTTGCTACTAGAGAGACTAAGAGAAGGTCATTAAGATCCATTATCATCAAACTGTTATTGTTGTGTTCTGTTTATATTATCTGGCTTGAAAGGAATAACAGAATTTTCAATAAAGAATTCAAGCCAGAAGAAGTGGTTGTTAAAATGATTGTCCAACTGATTAGGGGTAGATTGTTGTCTATCACAAATGTTCCTAGAAATGCAGGTGACAACTGGTACATTGACCATTGGAATTTGCCTGCTACTGTTTTGAAGCCCCATGCTCTCGGAAATGGGAGGGCTGTTGAGTGATGTGAGTTTACTATATGAGGGTCGAGTGTATGTAAGCAAACTGAGTGATTTTTTTCCTAACTGTTTTCTTCTTGTGTAGTAATGAGAAGTGCTTGGAATTCAATGAGGGTTGAGTGTTGTGAGTCCAAATAATGACAACTGACAGAATTGTGGGTTGAGTGATATAGCTACTCACAAATGTTTTATCTAATGTTTATATATATTGTAAGCTTTATGTGCATGTTATGGTGTGTAATGGTGTGCTGCAATGCTGTGTGGGTTGAGTGATGAGAGCCTATATATTGTGTGCAAAATTCCAAATGCTACGGAGTGATGTGAGATTATTGTGGGTTTAGTGATATGAGATATATATGGTGGTACTAGTATTAATGGAATCCGTCCGTGATTACTAATGGATTTTTTCACTCCATGTTGGCATGTCTTTCTATATTGTCTAGTGGAGGTCTATTTCTTGGTTTGGTTCTTGGGATATTTGGCTCGAAGCTGGCTGCTGAATGCGCCACTGGATGTTTTCTTCAGGGATATAAGCTGTTTTCCTTATTTGTTTTTTTAACGATTTTAGTTACTTTACCTATCCTAGCGGGATGTGCTAGGAATTAAGTGGTCCATGTTGACCTGTTTTGTCTCTATTTTTGCTTTACTGTTTGGTGCTGGCTTTGTGTCTTGCTACTAGATATGTAATGCACAGGTTCTGTTTTGTTCTCCAATCTTGTTTTCGGATTTGGGGCAGATGCTTTGTGCTGCTTTGGGGCTGTTAGATCTCGGTTTTTGGGCTGTTCTTTCGCAATGTTCATTTTCCCTATCCCTCTTGATATGGTTGCTGAACAGTGTGCTTTTTGGTTCTCTTTTTGCTTTATCTCCTTGGTTTCTTGGTTGCCGTTGCTGTATAGTTGCTGTAGGGCCTGGGGTATTCCCCTTGTAATCTTGTATATCCTTTGTCTTTAATTTATGTCTTATTCACCCAAAAAAAAAATAAGGTTAGGCAGCTAACAGCTTCATTAGCTTAAGTGGCCGAGTTTCACTCGAACTAATCTTGCTTTGCCTCCAAGAAAGAGAATCTACAGAGTAATTGTAGCTTAACGATAACAGTTTAACTTAAGGAACTCATTTGATGTTTTCTAAATCACCCAAGTGCTCAATTATCAAGTCCAAAAGGGTGAATTTGAATTCGAATTCGCTTACTTACCCAAAAAAAAAATTTGAATTCGCTTTAATTTGCATCCTATTTCCGTTTCTTTTCTCTAACTTTCTCTTCCAGATCTCATGGAGAAAGTTTCTCTCTAACTCTCTCTGTCCGTCTCCAACTTCTCTCTTTTGTTCTAGGACTAATAGTTTTTTTTTTTTTGGGTGAATAAGAAATAAATAAAACAGGAAATTTACACGAATACAAGGGGCATCATCCCCCAGGCCCTACCACAAATTACAACAACAACGCCCAATCTGAAAAGACTAAAAGAGACTCCTACCACCAAATAAAAAGCCTACCATCACACTAAATCGGGAACACGCGCAACCATGATAACTTAGCAGAACATAATATTTGTTCAAGAACCATGTCCCCACATCAGATAGGGTTCTTGCACAAATACTACACCAGCCCAACAATTGCACCGAACTGGAATAATACAAAGTCCAACGTGAAAAACCAAAAAACCAGCCCAGTTCTTAGTCTCAAACATGGCCAGAACTAATAAACAAAAATAGCCCAAAAAGGGGACAGAATTATGATATACAAAAATTACAAACACACCATTCGGGTATATATACAACCAGAATTGAAAGCAGCTTATGAACCCACTGAAATGCCTAGGCAAGGCGCAACTTGCTGCCATCGCCGAAGAGCATGTCCACACAGCGTACAACATCAAAGAGGGGCGCTGGTTGCAGCCACCTCCACACCACCAGGCATCAGTAAAGTGGTAACCAGGCACAGATTGCTGCCAACACCCAAGAGCATTCACCAACAGCAGGCAACTTGCAGCCATAGCCCAATAACAATCCCAATAACAATCCGAAAGAAACTGCCAGTAACAATCCCACCATACAGGTTTCTGCTTAACTTGTTCAACATATGATAGAAAGGACTAATAGTTTCACTAGCTTAAGTGGCTAAGTTTAACTCAAACTGATCTCGCTTAGCCTCCAAGAAAGAGATTTTGCGGAGTAATTGTAGCTTCTCTCTTTTGTTCTAGGAACTAATTAAGTTAGCAGCTAACAGCTTCATTATCTTAAGTGGCCGAGTTTAACTCGAACTAATCTTGCTTGGCCTCCAAGAAAGAGAATCTACAGAGTAATTGTAGCTTAATGATAACAGTTTAACTTAAGCAACTCATTTGATGTTTTCTAAATCAACCAAGTGTTCAATTTTTTTTTTGGGTGAATAAGTCATAAATTAAAAACACAGAAAATTACACATATACAAGGGGCATGCCCCAGGCCCTAACCAAAGAAACAAAAAAACAAAGGAACAAAAACAGCCTAGATCAACAAGCTAAGAAACTGAAAACGAGTCAAAATACCAAAAAACAAACAAAGCCTAATGAACAGTCCACACACACCGACACAGACCCGAACATACAAAAATGTTCATGTGTCCCATAATAAACATATGGGAAAGATGAACACAATCAAAAAGGTTCGGGACCATACAGACCAGCTTAAACATGCACATCCCGCAGTTAAAGCATAAGACCAAAAAATACAACATGCATTCATCAGGCTTTGACAACCAAATAATAAAATAAATAAAAAGCAAAAGGTTCATCACATCCTGGGCATTTCCAGCAGCCATAGTTAACAAAAAAACTGAAGTCCATCCCGTGGCTGTCCCATTTAGCAGAGAACCTAGGATGCTATCCATAGATATTGCTCCTATGCAAAAGAGGAGCATGTCGAAAGAAGACCAAGCACAGCTCACAGGCGTACCATAATCCACAGTACGAAACCCAAAAAACAACAAAACAGAAATGTCGTGCACATCCCGCACGGATAGGCCAAAAGGAATTAAACACAGCAAACCGTCTATAATGTCCAACCGTAAGAAGTTAAAAAGAAAGACAATCTTCCCACCAGAGGCGCTACAAGCAGCCATAACCACACACCAGGAAACTCTTAAACCCGAGACATTTGTACCAGCAAACCAGCAATGCCCATGGAGACGCAGCTGACCTCCCATGCCACCCATGCCTTGCTTACACTCTGTAGTAAACCCTGCATTGTGTAACTTGAAGACATTACATCCAAATGAAGGAAGAAAACCATGCTTCAGGAACATAATAATAGAGCTCACAATATAGGACCTCACAACACTCAACCCACAGTATAAGAACTCACACCACTCAATAACAGCATCCTTAGCCTGCATATAAAAATTTACTATATATGTAAACATTAGTACAAAACAATTTGAGGACTGAATTCACTCAACCCACAATAAGCTACAGAAAGTGTTTGTTTCTCACAGCACTCAACTCTCAAGAGAAATCCATAAGCACAGCAACTGCAAAGATGAGCAAACAATTAGGAAACAAATTTTGCTCTCCTTCACTCAACCCTCATGTAGAGAAACTCACATCACTCAGCAGCCCTCCCATTCCTGACAGAGGAAAGGGGCTTCAAAACATTTTCAGGCAAATTCCAATGAGATAGAAACCAGTTATCCCCTGGAGATCTGGGAAAGGTATTAACAGAAAGTAATCTCCCCCTAACAATGTGAATAATAGATTTGATAACAACCTGTACAGGTTTAGAGACATTACTGAACTTCCTGTTATTCCTCTCAAGCCAAAGATTGTAAACAGTGCACATCAAAGCCAACTTAAGGACATTAGCTCTGAGAGATTTACCCTTAGTTTCTCCTGTAGCATGAGTAATGATCCCAGGCCAATGAAGATCTGGCCAGTTAACATTGCATTTACCTTGAATAGCATGCCAAACATTAGAAGAGAATAGGCAATCAAAAAAGAGGTGAGAGTGACTTTCATTGGGATCCTGGCAAAAGGAGCAGGTTGTGATCACACCAAAAGCAGACACTCTATCACCAGTATTAAGCCTCTCCTGAATAGCAAGCCAGACAATAAAGCTAACCTTAGGTATTTTATGGGAACCCCAGACAAAATCATGCCAAGCTACTTTGGCAAACTTACTTCTCCAGTGGTGCCAAGTAGACTTGATGGTGAATTCCCCATCAGAAGTGAGGGTCCAACTAATAAGGTCATTTCTAGAGGAATCAGGTCTACAACTCTCAGGAGTAGACGAGATCCACTCTTGAATTTCCCATGAATTAGGGAAAGGCCAATGCCAAGAGTTACCACGAACAATTTGACTAACTTTGGTCTCACTATTAAAGCCAGAATCATACTGAATTCTATCCCCATATCTTTCCCAGAGGGGCCCAAAAGGATGCCAATTATCATACCAAAGGAATGTGGAGTCACCCTTACCTATCTTGTGGAGAATAAGAGGGGAGACAATATTCCTAAGAGACAAAAGCTTCCTCCAAACCCAAGAAGGGTCACTAGGAGTTTTTCCATGCCAGAAACTTCTACCCTTGAGTAAGTACGATTTTACCCATTGGCACCACATAGATTGTTCCCCCCCGGAAAATAGAAACCAAATGTGTTTGAATTATCAAGTGTTCAATTATCAAGTCCAAAAGGGTGAATTTGAATTCGCTTTAATTTGCATCCTATTTCTGTTTCTTTTCTCTAACTTTCTCTTCTAGATCTCATGGAGAAAGTTTCTCTCTAACTCTCTCTGTCCGTCTCCAACTTCTCTCTTTTGTTCTAGGACTAATAGTTTCACTAGCTTAAGTGGCTAAGTTTAACTCAAACTGATCTCCCTTAGCCTCCAAGAAAGATTTTACAGAGTAATTGTACCTTAACGATATTAGTTGGACCTGAGCACATCATTTAAGGATTTCTAAATCGCCCAAGTGTTCGATTCTCAAGTCCAAAAGGATCAATTGGTTAATTTTCATTCTATTTCCTTTCTTCTCTCTAATGTTCTCTTCTAGTTATGAAGAAGAATGTTTCTCTCCAACTCTCACCGTCCTTCCCCATCCTTCTCTCTTTTGTACAAGGAACTAATTAGCTTATCCAGCTATTAGTTTCTTTAGCTTAAGTGGCCATGTTTAACTCAAATTAATCATGCTTATCCACGAAGAAAGAGAATTTACTGAGGAATTGCAGTTTAACGATATTAGTTTTACTTAAGCAAATGACTTCATGTTTTTTAAATCACCTAAGTGTATATATCTCAAGTCCAAAATGATGAATTGGAACTCACTTTAATTTTCATCCTATTTCCCTTTCTTTTCTCTAACTTTTTTTTGGGTGAATAAGTCATAAATTAAAAACACAGAGAATTACAAATATACAAGGGGCATGCCCCAGGCCCTAACCAAAGAAACAAAGAAAACAAATGAACATAACCAACCTAGATCAACACGCTAAGGATACAAAAGAACCAAAAATAAACATGCCTAATGAACAGTCCACACACACCGACACAGACCCGAACATACAAAAATGTTCATATGTCCCATAATAAACATATGGGAAATATGAACACAATCAGCCAGGTTTGGGACCATACAGACCAGCTTAAACATGCACATCCCGCAGTTAAAGCATAAGACCAAAAAATACAGCATGCAATCATCAGACTTTGATAACCAAATAATAAAATAAATAATAAACAAAAAGTTCATCACGTTCTGGGCATTTCCAGCAGCCATAGTTAGCAAAAAAACTGAAGTCCATCTCTTGGCTGTCCCATTTAGCAGAGAACTTAGAATGCTATTCACAGATAATGCTCCTGTGCAAAAGAGGAACATGTCGAAAGAAGACCAAGGATAGCTCACAAGCGTACCATAACCCACAGTACGAAACCCAAAAAGCAGCAAAACAGAAATACCGTGCACATCCCGCACGGATAGGCCAAAAAGAATTAAACTTAGCAAACCATCTATAATGTCCAAACCTAAGAAGACAAAATAAACGAAAAGAAAGACAATCTTCCCACCAGAGGCGCTACAAGCAGCCATAACCACACACCAAGAAACTTTTAAAACCGAGGCAATTGTACCAGCAGACCAGCAATACCCATAGAGACACAGCTGACCTCCCATGCCACCCATGCCTTGCTTACACTCTGTAGTAAACCCTGCATTGTGTAACTTGAAGACATTACAACCAAATGAAGAAAGAAAACCATGCTTCAGGAACATAATAATAGAGCTCACAATATAGGACCTCACAACACTCAACCCACAATATAGGAACTCACACCACTCAATAACAGCATCCTTAGCCTGCATATAAAAAATTACTATATATATAAACATTAGTACAAAACAATTTGGGAACTGGATTCACTCAACCCACAATAAGCTACTGAAAGTGTTTGTTTCTCACAACACTCAACTCTCAAGAGAAATCCGTAAGCACAGCAACTGCAAATATGAGCAAACAGTTAGTAAACAAATTTTGCTCCCCTTCACTCAACCCTCATGTAGAGGAACTCACATCACTCAGCAGCCCTCCCATTCCTGACAGAGGAAAGGGGCTTCAAGACATTTTCAGGCAAATTCCAATGAGTAAGAAACCATTTATCCCCTGGAGATCTGGGAAAGGTATTAACAGAAAGTAATCTCCCCCTAACCATGTGAATAATAGATTTGATCACAACCTGTACAGGTTTAGAGACATTACTGAATTTCCTGTTATTCCTCTCAAGCCAAAGATTGTAAACAGTGCACATCAAAGCCAACTTAAGGACATGAGCTCTGAGAGATTTACCCTTAGTTTCTCCTGTAGCATGAGTAATGATCCCAGGCCAATGAAGATCTGGCCAGTTAACATTGCATTTACCCTGAATAGCTTGCCAAACATTTGACGAGAATATGCAATCAAAAAAGAGATGAGAATGACTTTCATTGGGATCCTGGCAAAAGGAACAGGTTGTGATAACCCCAAAAGCAGACACTCTATCACCAGTATTAAGCCTCTCCTGGATAGCAAGCCAGACAATAAAGCTAACCTTAGGAATTTTATGGGAGCCCCAGACAAAATCATGCCAAGCTACCTTGGCAAACTTACTTCTCCAGTGATGCCAGGTAGACTTGATGGTGAATTCCCCATCAGAAGTGAGGGTCCAACTAAGAAGGTCATTTTTAGAGGAATCAGGTCTACAACTCTCAGGGGTAGACGAGATCCACTCTTGAATCTCCCATGAATTAGGGAAAGGCCAATGCCAAGAGTTACCACGAACAATTTGACTAACTTTGGTCTCACTATTAAAGCCAGAATCATACTGAATTCTATCCCCATATCTATCCCAAAGGGGCCCAAGAGGATGCCAATTATCATACCAAAGGAATGTGGAGTCACCCTTACCTATCTTGTGAAGAATAAGAGGGGAGACAATATTCCTAAGAGACAATAGCTTCCTCCAAACCCAAGAAGGGTCACTAGGAGTTTTGACGTGCCAGAAACTTCTACCCTTTAGTAAGTACGATTTTATCCATTGGCACCACATAGATTGTTCCCCCCCGGAAAATAGAAACCAAATGTGTTTGGCAATAGCAGCCCTATTCCAAATCTCAATGGATTTAAAACCCAGACCGCCCTCATTTTTAGGAGCACACACCTTGTCCCACGCAACTTTAGCACTATGCTTTTTGAGCTCAGTACCAGACCAAAGAAACGCCCGAAGGATACTCTCAATCTCCTTAACCACCTTCTTAGGAAGGATGAAAAGAGAAGACCAATACACTTGCATAGAAAAGAGAATGGTCTGAATGAGCTGGCCTCTTCCAGCATATGACAGAATCCTGTTAGTCCAGCTCTTAACCCTTTTAGTGATTCTATCAGTGAGTTGGTTACAGTCAACCGCTCTTAACTTAGTAGTAATGAGAGGAACCCCAAGATATTTAACAGGGAGGGTCCCTTCACTAAACTTAGCAACTCTAAGGATCGACTCTCTCAACTCATGGTTGCAACCAGAGAAGTAGATATTGCTCTTGTTAGAGCTAGGAGTAAGGCCAGAGAGACTACTAAACTCATCAAGGCCAGCCATGATAAGTTCAACCGTGGGGACATCCCCTCTACAAAAAATCATAAGATCATCAGCAAAACAGAGGTTAACAATTCTAGTTTTGTCACACCGCCAATGAAACTTGAAAGCCGGAAGATGAGACTTTTCAGCAAAAATCCTAGCAAGAATTTCCATGGCTAGGACAAAAAGGTAGGGGGACATGGGATCACCTTGTCTAAGCCCCCTAGCACCTCTAAAATAGCCATGCAGGCTACCATTGATACTGATAGAGAAGGAAGGGCTAGTAATGCACGCTTGTATCCAAGACACCATAATAGGAGGAAAGCCCATAGCTCGAAGAATGTCAATGATAAACTCCCATCTAACGCTATCATAAGCTTTCATAATGTCCACTTTCATGGCACACTTAGGGGTAGGGGAACCTCTATGGTACCCTCTCAGCAGCTCTTGGGAAAGGAAAATATTATCAGATATTTTCCTACCAGAAACAAATGCGGACTGAACAGGATCAATCAGATCAGGGAGAACTGTTTTAACCCTATTAGCAATAATTTTCGCAATGCACTTGTAAATGGTATTACAGCAAGATATAGGCCTATAGTCCCCAACTTTTACAGGGTTAGGAACTTTAGGAATAAGAGCGATAATGGTACTATTGACTTCAGAGAGTAACCGACCAGACTCAAAGAATGTTCTAATGGCTTGGGTGACCTCTCTACCAACAACATCCCAGGAGCTCTTAAAGAAGCCAGCAGAAAACCCATCAGGGCCAGGGGCCTTATTGGGTTTTAACGACCAGAGGACTTCTTTAATCTCCTTATCAGACACAGGACTAGCAAGCAACAAAGATTGGTCATGAGATAGCTTAGTTTTCACCAGAGAATTAATCCTAACAAAACCATTGTAGTGATCATCAATAGGCTTGCCAAATAAACCAGTAAAGAAGCTAATGAAAGCATCTTGAATATCCTCCGGCTTAGTAGTTCTAAGCCCATCATGACTCTCAATACAGAGAATTTTACCCCGATTAATGTTGCCTTTAATAGACCTAAAGAAAAACTTGCTATTACTATCCCCCAAACCAAGCCACTGGATCCTAGACTTTTGGCGGGCCAAGCTTTCTTCAGCAGCACTAAGATCCACATACTGTTTGTAAAGACTCTTTTCAAGTGTTTGTAGAACAGGATTGCCAGGATCCTTATCCAACTTCCACTGAACAGAATTTAACTCCGAACTCGTAGCCAGGACTCTAGTAGAGATATCACTAAAATCCTTTTTGTTCAAAGCTTTAAGACCAGGCTTCAAGTCGCGGAGTTTTTGACAAATACGAAACATAGGAACCCCAGGGATATACTGGTTCCACACCTCAGACACAGTAGGAATAAAGTTTTCATGGTGAGCCCAAAAATCAAAAAACTTAAATGGTTTCTTAAAAGAGGCCCCATCAGTAGAGACAGTAACCACTGCCGGGGAGTGATCAGAGACAGAAGAAGGATGAAAGTAAGCAGAGGAAGCTGAGAAAGAATCAAGCCACGATTCATTCACCAGAACTCTATCAATTTTAGTTGCAATATAAGCCCCACTGTCTCTTTTATTAGCCCAAGTGAATTGGCAACCACCATAAGATAAATCCACCAATTCAGATTGAAGGATGTGAGAATTTAAAGCTTCTTTTTCACTAGACCACACAGATGAGCCACCAAACTTCTCAGACCCATACCGAATAGCATTAAAATCACCTAACATAATCAGAGGGTCTTTGGACAGCAGACAAGCGGTCCTGACCATGTATTCAAAAAACTCCTTCCTAACAATATGCCTATTATCGGTATAAACAAAACAGGCTTTAAAAGCAGCATCTTTCGCAAAATCAGTGATTTCACACAGCAAAAATTGATCAGATGACTCAATTAACTTAACTGAACAAAAAGTAGTATCCCAGCATACACAAATTCTCCCAGTTTGAGTAGGAAGTGAGTTAGTCAAAAAGGACCAATTATTTAAACAAGATGATAAAATACGATTTTCATTTGTAGCTTTTATTTTGGTCTCCAAAATGCCCAAGACCTTAATATCTTCACGGTTCAAAAATTTTTTAACTTCTTTATGCCTAGAAGGGTCATTAAACCCTCTAACATTCCATGATGCAATTTTAAAAGTCATTGGAAACAACAAAAAATTTTACTAACCCACTCTCAAACTAAACTGGGACTTACCTTTGTTTCTTCTTCTGGCTCTTTTTGCCCTTGCCAGAGGAGCTACTTTTTGCAGATTGAGTTTGTTTTGCCTGCTCTTCTATTGGAACAACTTTTTTTGGTGTAGTACCCTTTAAATTTTCCACTTTCTTGATTAGCTCTGTATCATGTGGTAGGACCAACTTAGTAAGCGCCATCAACTCCTTCTGAAGCTCATCCAGCCCCTCAAGGGTGGGAACAGACTGCTCCCCAGGACTAACCCCCTGATCAGTTTCCTTAAGCCCCTCACTTAGGTCCTCCACTTCCACTGCTGTAGGTGGAAGGCTCTGACCAGTTTCGTGAGTTTCTTGAGTAGCCTCCTCTTGCACTTCTAGTTGCTCCAAGGTAGGGTCCCCCACCTTCCTTTTACCCTTGGCTTTCACTGTACTCCATCCCGGATCAGGGTGATCTTCAGTCTCCTTTTGAAGGGAAATCAAATGGGCTACTTGGGTCTTCACACACTTAGTAGTATCATGACCAAAAGCTATGCAGTGGTCACATTTGGGAGGAAGCCCTTGATATTCCACGTGGATAACCACCTCTTCACCCCCGCAGTTGGCTCTAAACATAGACGGCAGTGTGGAACTAGCATCAGCTTCTACACAAACTCTAGCAAAAGAAACCCGGCTTCCCTTCTCTGTAAGATTATCCATAAACAACGGAATTCCCACTGCACTCGCAATACGGCTAAGCCCATCACTGTCCCAGTATTCAAAGGGGACATTAAAAAATTTAGCCCACACAGGGACTTTAGTTGCTTTTTCCTTAGTCAATTTCATCATCCTGGTCCACTTCTTGAGAAAGAGATTGAAGCCCCCTATGTACCATGGACCCCCTTCAAGGACAGAGCTACAACAGTCTGGATTATCGAAGATAAAGAAACTAAATCCCTCAGTATTAACCAGAACTTCTTTCAACCCCTTACTTTTCCACAAACCAAAAGCACTATTGCGTAAATAGTTGAAAGAAACTCCCTTATCCAGAAAATAACCCACCAAACACGAGTCCCATTTTTCTAAAGGATTAGGTCTAGGGGGCAGATCCACACTAACAGCACCCTCATTACGAATTGGTGGAACATACCTCAACGGAACATTGGACCGAAGTGAAGGCGACGCTATTTCTGCCCAGGATTTGGTGTTTGGTTGCCCGTGACCACCCCCGCGTCCTCTCCCTCCTCTACCTCCTCTGACTGCAAAACTACCTCCCCGAGGAGGATCAACCTCATCACGAACCTGTACGGGCTCCTCAGAGGGGTTCCGATCATATACCACTTCAATCTGATGAACTCCGATGGACGGAGATCGGTTGTCTTCCATCGTGGCAAGAGACGGATCTGACTGTAACGTCTCCGTTTCCCCCTGAGCGCGAGAATCACTACGATTTTTTGCCACTACAATGCTATCCGGAAGATTTTGAAACACAGATTGGACGCTATCCATACGATCTGACCAACGGGGTGGATCTACACCTTGGATGGTTGGTGTAGCCTCCCCTTTCAAACGCCTCAAACGATCTGCAACCCTTTGAAAATCCTCCTTCGAAACGAGATCTAGCCCTCGAGTCGGATGATGTAGAGTTTCAACCCTGGGAACAGGAACAACAGTGAGATCCACTTCGGAATCGCGATCTAGATGAGAAGTCGCCATCGGATCCATCTCACACTCACTCAATATTTCAAACTGATTTTTCGTAAACCCTAAAGCGTCAGTCGGATTTTTTAACACTTCACCCCCCAAAAGCGGAAGATTCATATCCGCCAGAGATGGGCCCCCAGAATTAGCCATTTCATTTACTTCTACCATCGCATTCAATGAGGAATTGAAACCCTAGAAACACAGAGTTTCTAGAGAGAGGTAGGAGCTTCTCACTCTAACCCATCTTGGAAGATGAAAATCTTCTCTAACTTTCTCTTCTAGCTCCCAAGAAGAAAGTTTCTCCCAACTCTCTCCGTCCTTTCTCCAGTCCTCTCCCTCTTCTTCTAGGAACTAATTACCTTAGGCAACCAACAGTTGCATTAGCTTAAGCTGTCAAGTTTAACACAAACTAATCTTGCTTAGCCTCCAAAAGGGAGAATTTATTGAGTAATTGTAGCCTAACGATATCGTTTAACTTTCTCTTCTAACTAAAACTAACCATGCTTATCCTCCGAGAAAAAAATTAACTGAGTAATTGTAGCCTTTTTTTTTTTTGGTGGACAAGTAATTGTAGCTTTACGATAAAAGTTTAACTTAAGCAACTCATTTAATGTTTTCTAAATCACCTAAGTGTTCAATTCGCAAGTCCAAAATGATGAGTTTGAACTCCCTTCAAATTTCATTCTGTTTCCCTTTCCATTCTCTAACTTTCTCTTCTAGATCTCAAGGAGAAAGTTTGTCTCCAACTCTCTCCGTCCGTCTCCAACTTCAATCTTTTGTTCTAGGAACTAATTGGCTTGGGCAACTTGTCGTTTTATTAGCTTAAGTGGCCAAATTTAACACAAACTAATCTTACTTAACCTACAAGAAAGAGATTAGAGATTTTACCGAGTAATTGTAGCTTCACCTGATTTAAGGTTTTCTACATCACCTAAGTGTTAAATTCTCAAGTCCAAAATGATGAATTAGAATTCAATTTAATTTTAATCCCGTTTCCTTTTCTTTTCTCTAACTTTCTCTTCTAGCTCTCAAGAAGAGAGTTTCTCTCTAACTCTCTCCGTCCTTCTCCACCCTTTTCTGTTTTGTTCGAGGAACTAATTAGGTTTGGCAACTTATAGCTTCATTCTCTTAAGTGACCATGTTTAACTCAAACTAATCTTGCTCAGCCTCCAAGGAATAGAATTCACTGAGTAATCGTAGCTTGACGATGTAGTAAAGGAACTAATTTAATGTTTTGTAAATCCCCTAAGTGTTCAATTCTCAAGTCCAAAAGCATGAATTTGAATTCGCTTTGATTTTAAACCTATTTTCTTTTCTTTTCTCTGACTTTCTCTTCCAGCTCTCAAGAAGAAAGTTCCTCTCCAACTGGCTCCGTCGTTCCACACCCTTCTCTCTTTTGTTCTAGGAACTAATTAGGTTAGGCAGCTAACAGCTTCATTAGCTTAAGTGGCCGAGTTTAACTCGAACTAATCTTGCTCGGCCTACAAGAAAGAGAACCTGCAGAGTAATTGTAGCTTAACGATAACAGTTTAACTTAAGCAACTCATTTGATGTTTTCTAAATCACCCAAGTGTTCAATTATCAAGTCCAAAAGGGTGAATTTGAATTCGCTTTAATTTGCATCCTATTTCCATTTCTTTTCTCTAACTTTCTCTTCTAGATCTCATGGAGAAAGTTTCTCTCTAACTCTCTCTGTCTGTCTCCAACTTCTCTCTTTTGTTCTAGGACTAATAGTTTCACTAGCTTAAGTGGGCTAAGTTTAACTCAAATTGATCTCGCTTAGCCTCCAAGAAAGAGATTTTACAGTGTAATTGTCGCTTAACGATATTAGTTGGACTTGAGCGCATCATTTAAGGCTTTCTAAATTGCCCAAGTGCTCGATTCTCAAGTCCAAAAGGATCAATTGGTTAATTTTCATTCTATTTCCTTTCTTCTCTCTAATTTTCTCTTCTAGTTATGAAGAAGAATGTTTCTCTCCAACTCTCTCCGTCCTTCTCCATCCTTCTCTCTTTTTTTCTAGGAACTAATTAGCTTATCCAGCTATTAGTTTCTTTTGCTTAACTGGCCATGTTTAACTCGAATTAATCAGGCTTATCCACGAAGAAAGAGAATTTACTGAGTAATTGTAGTTTAACAATATTAGTTTTACTTAAGCAAATGACTTAATGTTTTCTAAATCACCTAAGTGTATATATCTCGAGTCCAAAATGATGAATTGGAACTCGCTTTAATTTTCATCCTATTTCCCTTTCTTTTCTCTAACTTTCTCTTCTAGCTCCCAAGAAGAAAGTTTCTCCCCAACTCTCTCCGTCCTTTCTCCAGTCCTCTCCCTCTTCTTCTAGGAACTAATTACCTTAGTCAACCAACAGTTGCATTAGCTTAAGCGGCCAAGTTTAACATAAACAAATCTTGCTTAGCCTCCAAAAAGGAGAATTTACTCAGTAATTGTAGGTTAACGATATTCGTTTAACTTAAGAACCTCATTTAATGTTTTCAAAATCACCTAAGTATTCAGTTCTCAAGTCCAAAATGCTGAATTTCAATTCACTTTAATTTTAATTCTATTTCCTTAAATGAGCATTAATTTTAATGCTAGGAACTAATTAGGTTAGGCAGCTAACAGCTTCATTAGCTTAAGTGGCCGAGTTTAACTCGAACTAATCTTGCTTGGCCTCCAAGAAAGAGAATCTACAGAGTAATTGTAGCTTAACGATAACAGTTTAACTTAAGCAACTCATTTGATGTTTTCTAAATCACCCAAGTGTTCAATTATCAAGTCCAAAAGGGTGAATTTGAATTCGCTTTAATTTGCATCCTATTTCCGTTTCTTTTCTCTAACTTTCTCTTCTAGATGTCGTGGAGAAAGTTTCTCTCTAACTCTCTCTGTCCGTCTCCAACTTCTCTCTTTTGTTCTAAGACTAATAGTTTCACTAGCTTAAGTGGCTAAGTTTAACTCAAACTGATCTCGCTTAGCCTCCAAGAAAGAGCTTTTTTTTTTTGGGTAAGTAAGTCATAAAATAAAGACAATGAAAATTTACAAGTTTACAAGGGGCATACCCCAGGCACGCCCAACAACAAATAAAAAGAAATATAACCAACATAAACTACCACTGCAACCCCTAAAATAAGGGGAACAAACAAGAAACAACAGGAAACCTGAAAAACCCCAACTCTGCCCTTATATCCTCTTTGTCCTCAAGTAACCCCTACCATCAGAGATAATAGATGAAAACTTGAGGTGGATATATGGGCAAAGATACACACAAAAAAAACACCACAAAGCTAATAAACAAAACAGACACACAAACCAAACAACAACCCTCAAGCCTAGTCAAAGATAATAATCAACCCCACAAGCCACCAAACTCCACTGCCGATAAAAACATGGAATCCAATAAGCAACCCACTCCTCACAGCCGTGACATCCAAGCCCCTTAACTAAAGCCATGTCGGAGGATAAAATCTACCCCATGAGAAATCCCAGCAGAGTCACATGAAGCTAGCACGATCGAAAACCATAAGCCACGGACCAAGGAGTTGAAGTGAAAAGACGGTAGCCCCTTAGCAACAAACCAATGCACAGCCAACAAAAGCATGAGATCAATCATCACATCCCCCAGTCCCTACCTTGGTAGATCACAAGCCTCAAACCCCACGGTAGTGGGCCCTACACTCCATGTCAGGCGTGGCACTGCGATCAATTAGGACGGGTCACATGAAGACAAGAAGCAACCAGAAACCGGTAGCTATCCTCCCGCTCATCTCCCAGTCTCTAACTCGGTTGGTTATCAAACCACTATTCCCCATAGCAGTGACTCCCCAATCACTCTTGGCGGAGATGGCTCAAAACCAACCTCATATCGAGTCACATGAGGATCACACAATCAATCATCAAAAAATCATTAACTATACATAATTCACTGTAAAGAGTCTAAACAAGAGAATATCCAAAATGAACCCAATAACAGAGCCCATCTGCCCACAATATAGTGGCCCACGGACAGCCCAAAATTAACCAAAACCGTGGGCCCCCACTAAAAAGAACCGTAGGCCAAAAAACCCGTGGGTCAAAACCCACATAACCAATTACCAAAAAAGTAACCCTATCTGCTCCATGTGATAACCAAATTTACCACGAAACTCTGAGTATATCAACAATAAACAAACTTAACAAACTTTATATGCAAATGACAGCCAGAAAAAGCTACCCATCTTGGGCCCCACGTGAGCAATAAAAAAACCACAAACCAGCCCCTTGTTTATTTTGAAACCGGCTTCAAATTCAAGCGGGAAAGCTGGGGCCAGCACAACAGATGTAACAAGGTGACAGAACACCTACATGCTACCTGCCCAAAAAAGAACACCTACACGCCAAAACCAACGTGCACTCCACTCGCCTTTGGCATAGCTATTATTCTCTACAACCGGGGCCGAGAAACGCCGGAGAGGAAGCACAACAACACAGCCGGAGGTAAACCAGAACAACCCAGAAGCAACGCCGGAGGTAAACCACAACCCAGCAGCTACAGCAACCTTGCCACAGACACGACGGCTCTGGACAGCAACCCAACGCCGGGTAACACAGAAATGGCACTGCCGGCAAGAGCCCAGGAACCACCATAGAAACCAGGCATCATCTCCGGCAAACAGTCCACTGCAAAGCAAAACCCGCAGCGACAAACAACAGTGGCACATCCGAGCATAAATCTCGAGCAACCTGTTATACAGCAACTCAGTCTAGCAATCTGTTATAAACCGGTGCTTCAATCATAGCGCAAGGCTAACCAAACACCAAACACCAACTCAGTCTAGCAACTCAGGCTGCCATTAATGAAGCTTAAAGCTATCAAACACCAAAGCCGAAACTCCGCAGTTCACACCGCACCAGCATTGGCACCCATCATCGGCGTATAGACCTTCGGCAAGCCCAAACTGGCAACGGTGAACAGACCAGCGCCAGGAAATGATCCCATGCCGGAACAAGAAATGCATTCCAAAACGCTGGACTCCAGTCGAGAACACTCACCGACTTCGTTGAAGACCGGTTGCAACAACTTCAACATGATCTGAACATCCCATCTTGAAACCCAAGCTGGACGGATCAGACATGAAAAGAATAATAACCTTCCAGCCAATATCTGAGATATGGCCGTAACAAAAGGCACTAAAACAGCACCACAACCTAAACTCACACAACTCACTCTAAGGATAACAAAACCAGCCGGAAAGATTTCACCGGAATGGTAACTCACACAATACACATTCTCCCTCAAGAGGAGAATGTAGCTTAACGATATCTCAGAGTAATTGTAGCTTAACGATATTAGTTGGACTTGAGCGCATCATTTAAGGCTTTCTAAATCGCCCAAGTGCTCGATTCTCAAGTCCAAAAGGATCAATTGGTTAATTTTCATTCTATTTCCTTTCTTCTCTCTAATTTTCTCTTCTAGTTATGAAGAAGAATGGCCGTTTCCTGTTTTAGGTCCCAGAAATGGTTCAGTTTTAGAAAAATGGAATAATTTTTGAGAGAATTAGTCAACCTCAGTAAAAATTCTCAAAAGTCGTTTTTGCAAACGGCCACTGTTCAACGAGCATTGAACCCACTCTCGAGATGCACAACCTCAGATTCGAAGGAAAATTGCCCCTTACTTGAAGAGAGCTGCATGGCAACAGAAAGTTGCCCCTTGTTTGAACGGCACCGCGGCGCATTGAATGGCAACGGTAAGTTGCCCCTTGTTTGAATAACGCCACAGCGCGTGGTATGGCAACGGAAAGTTGCCCCTTGTCTGAATGGCACTACAGCGCATTGCAATCAACCCTCAGGGTGATGATCACAACCGAATTCTCGGATACAGAGAAGACAAAGATGACCAGAACCATCACATGGACACAGTCGGATTTGAAGTGTTTTACGGCTGGACTTCAAAATGAAGTTGCCTATGTATCCCAAAGATGGGAATCAAGCCTTACGTAGTTCGGGGTAAGGTACATTCGGCTATTTAACCTTCACTTTTTTTGCGCTCTAACATTTGCCAGGCCGCCCTTTGCGGGTTTTCAACCTTGCGAGCTATGTTTTTCTTCTTTTCAATTTTTGCGTTCTTTTCTTTTCTTTTCATTTCTTTTTTGATTTTCTTTTTTTGTTCTTTTCCTTGCATCTTTCTTTTTTGTTCTTTTGTTCTTTTCTCTTTTTTGTTCTTTTTCTTCTTTCCTTGCTCTAACTTTTGTCTGGGCCGCCCTTCCGGGTTTTCGGCCCAGCGAGCCTCTCAAAGGTAAAAGTATAGCTTTGTCTGGGCCGCCCTTTGTGTTCTCTTTTAGTATATCCATCATACCTGTTCACATAGTGCATCTATCACACTTTGTGTTCACTTTTAGTGTATCAATCACACTCTGTTCACATAGTGCATCTATCACACTTTGTGTTCTCTTTTAGTATATCCATCATACTTGTTCACATAGTGCATCTATCACACTTTGTGTTCATTTTTAGTGTATCAATCACACTCTGTTCACATAGTGCATCCATCACACTTTGTGTTCACTTTTAGTATATCAGTCATACTCTGTTCACTAAGTGCATCTATCACACTTCGTGTTCACATTTAGTATATCAATCATACCCTGTTCACATAGTGCATCTATCACACTTTGTGTTCTCTTTTAGTATATCCATCATACCTGTTCACATAGTGCATCTATCACACTTTGTGTTCACTTTTAGTGTATCAATCACACTCTGTTCACATAGTGCATCTATCACACTTTGTGTTCTCTTTTAGTGTATCCATCATACCTGTTCACATAGTGCATCTATCACACTTTGTGTTCGCTTTTAGTATATCCATCACACTCCGTTCACATAGTGCATCTATCACACTTTGTGTTCGCTTTTAGTATATCCATCATACTCTGCTCACTAAGTGCATCTATCACACTTCGTGTTCACATTTAGTATATCAATCATACTTTGTCCACATTGTGCATCTATCACACTTTGTGTTCATATTCAGTATATCTATCATGCTCTGTTCACTAAGTGCATCTATCACACTTCGTGATCACATTTTCAGTATATCTAACATACTCTATTTCGCTAAGTGCATCTATCACACTTTATGTTCATCACACTTGTTCACTAAGTGCATCTATAACACTTTGTGTTCGCTTTTTAGTGTATCAACCACACTCTACTCATATTGTGCATTTATTACATTTTGTGTTCACCTTCAGTGTATCAATCACACCCTGTTCACTTTGTGTATCTATCACACTCTGCTTCATTTAGTGTATCAATCACACTTTATTCATATAGTGTACCCAGCACACTCTCTTCACTTTTGTGTATCTATCACACATGCTCGCTAAAATTGCACCATAACTGCATGAAATGTAGTTTGATTTGCCTTCCCGCTTAAAACTGTCGCATTTATTGTGAATACTTGCTTCATTACAGCTTGCTGCATTTGCACGATCATCAAGTTACCTTCGGCTTCTTGCATTGTCGCTTTGCATTTTGCCCCCTTGCCTGCGGGCATGCCTGCGGGCACATCTCTGTTTATCTTGTACGTTTGTCTAAGTCGTCGGCCTTGTCAAAAATGGGTCGTCTCTGGGCTTTGACATTCACTCCCGTCACTTGTGACTTCCGAGTTCTGTCAAAGAGGGGCAACTGTAGACACCCCATTTTTGACCGACCTTGAGACTCAGACGTCACCAGTTGAGCGCTTGGTGATACTGCATATTGTGCTCGTCCAGAAGTTTCAGAGTCTCGGCTGCGAGCCTTGCCTCCGGACTCCCGGACTATTTTGTGCTTTGCCTCAGTTTGCGAACCAAGCTCGGTTTTCTCTGTTTCTTTTCCTGAGGGGAGGGAGAGGTCCCGTAGACCATCTCTCAGTGGCCGTGGGCTACATTTTGTGGCTGTAGGCCATTTTGTCCATTTCGGAGCCCGATTCTCGGTTTTCGGAGCTGTCAGGCCGTGTGCCTCGGTTCGGGACCGCTTAACCACCTCCATTTGCCCCGGTTCTTGGCATGCATCTTATTTACTCCCTTTTGGGGGACACTGAGGTCTGAGAGACCCACTTCGTGGTCGAGTGCCACTTTCGGTGCTTAACAGGCAGTTTTCGTGGCCCCGAACTGCGTGTTCTGGCCCCCGAACATTCGTTTTTCATCGGTTTTCGTTCATTTTTGGCAGGTACCTCTGTTTCATCACCAGGAAGGCCGTAGAAGGGTGGGAGGCCAGCAATTGTTTCAGCAACCAGTTACATATCCTCCAGCGCCCTCCGACGCCCGTTTTTCTCACTTCCAAGCCAATGTTGAACACCCTTGGGCCATTTTCTTGAACTTTTAACCACATATTTGTGCTGTACACACATGGGAGGACCATAAAAGTTAGTGGCCGGCCAGTAATTCCACTTGACCCTTTTGAACCCTTCTTAAATGTGGCCTATTCTCTCTCCTGTTTTACAGTTGACAATTTTGAACCACAGGGTTGTGTTGAGGGCACCTGAGAGGACACCAATTTGTGGTGGCCGGCCACTAAATCTTCTTGACCCTTTTGACCCTTGGCCGGCCGGCCATGGAGGGTGGCCGGCCGGCCACCTGCAGCTCCAAAAAGTGGCCGGCCTTGCTCCTCATCCTGTGTACATTACAGCTGTGTATCTGTTTCCCCCCAAAAAACCTGTATCCGGGGGACAACTTTTGGAGGGAAACTTGATCCTTTTTCCCTCCACTTTTTTCCCTCCATTTTCCCCCCATTTTGGGCTACATAACAGAGCCTCCAGCTCTGTCTTGGAGGTTGGAAAAAATTGCCTTAGGCCCTTGCATGCATATCTCCCTCCATCTCTTTCATTTCCTTCAAAAAAACACCCCAATCCTACCCTATTTTCATACCATCATCTAGCATCACCACCACTACTCCATATCCAGCAGCTTGGGGAGCTTTCCAACAGCTAGGAGGCATCACTTCTCAAGCCAAGAAGCAACCAAGGATTGGTCTTCAAGGGTAAGTGTCAATTCCCTCTCTTTGAGCTCAATTTTGCAAGATTTTTCTAGTTATTTTGCTTGCTGTTTTGAGCTCCGACCAAAACTGAAAGTACCCTTTATTTGAGCTCTATTTCATGTTTCATTAAGGGAATTTTGTCATTTGAGGTCCCCATCTTGCACTTGCTTCATTATCCCTCTTGTATGCCATAATCTTACATAGTATTTTTGGCTTATGTGTGATCTGTTTTAGAGCATGATGTAAACTATAGACAGGCTTATTTTGAGCCCTTCTTTATCACTGTTTGGGACCTCCATGTGCCACTTTCCATTATACCCCTCTTTGGTCCCTATTTTTGCATGATTTATTAGCCTATTGTGTTTCTGTTTTTGGACCTTGGTCCGAACTGAAAGTGGCCATATTTTGACCCCCTTGTCATGTTTCATTAAGTGTCTTTGGCTGTTTGATGAATTTTTTGTATACTTTGTGTTTTGACCTCTTTCGGGCCCTACCTTGCATGGCATTTTGAGCATACTTGTATATTGTTCTGGGGGTTGCCATAAGCTGTAAGTAGTCATATTTTTGGTCCCTCTTCAGTGTTGTAGAAGAACCTTTTTCTGTTTGGGCTTTGCATCTACCACTTGCTTCATTATCTCACATTTAGGGCTATTTTTGCATGCTAGTTTTGCCCTATTTGTGTTTGCTGTTTGGCCATGCTTTGAACTGTAAAAATGCTTATTTTGGGGCTGCCTTGCTTCTGTCTTTTCATTCCATGTACCAATTATGCATGCTTTGTATAGCTGTAAGCCATTTCATGTACTTAGTTTTGCATTTCGGGAGAAATTCCATGCATCGGGGGTCATTTCGCTTTGTTTCGGGGCTGTTTTGCCCCTCATTTTGCTACTGATTTTTGCATGTCTTCATATCATTTTCCATGTCTTTGCCATGTCTCATTAGAGTGGCATTTCGGTGCCTGAGGGTCGGTCCTCGGTTTGCGTGCACGCATGCACGCATTTCGAGTGGTCTCATTTTCATCTGATGGCCTCCTACGTGAGTGTGGCTGAGGCTCTCTCATGTTCGTGTAAGCCCATTATTGCATTGCGTATGCCATTTCGTCCATAGCATTGTGTATGCTCGGTCGTGTATTACCTCGTGCAGCTTGTATGCCATTCCATAACATTCTGTATGTTAGGATTGTATCTTAGTTGCATTTCATGCATGTCATGCATATAGCATCGTGTTCGAGATAGGAGTTAGCCTAGGCACGGGAAACGAGGTACGTTTCGTACTCCGAGTGACGGAACATGTCTCAATTCCCTCAGTCACCGACACTCCGGATTATCCATGATGGCGTTAGGTTCTTGTTGTGTTTACATGTGCATTCATTCCACATTGAATTGCACAATATGACCCCTCGGCCATCATGCATCGATATGCGTGATTGGTGGCACGAGGATCGAGGCATGCATATATCTGTGAAAATACATTGCCATGCCCCTTTCCTGCTCTCTGTTGCAGCAAATCAAGAATCAGCGATCTTCCGAGGCTTGGCACGCATTTCAAGAATAGGCGCAAACAAAGGCTAATTGGGGCATCGTCATGGATTTCCGCGCAAAGGCAACCCGGGCATACATCATTCATCATCCGGAATGGAATCAAGGCAGTCCCTGGCTTGCATGCCAGTTCATTTATTTTCTTAGTTAATTTGTTAATTAATTAGGAATTTGTACATTATTTGGACTGTAACATTTGGACTGTACTATTCTTTCATTTGGGATTGTATTATTTATTCGGACCCTCTGCGCGAGGGCAATGTTGTAATAAGTGTGCGTGAGTGTGATGTATGTCTTCCAACCCCAAGTCTTTCTTCCCTTTTATTTACCTGCTTATGATGGTTAGATTAGGGCATATTTCAATTAGCATATAGTACGACAGCATGTTTGCATCATTCATCTGTTTTGCATGCACCGGGCTCGGCGCATCATGCTAACTGCATTGTATTTTCAATTCCAAGTTGAATACATGTTAGTTGTAGCATTCCATATGCCATGTTTAGAATAGCCGAGCCTGCTATAGTTGCATTTTGCATGTGTTGCATTAGGCATTTCTGTATAATTAGGATCATGCATGGATTTCTAATGAGTTTCTTTTTTGGCTTGGAGTACTCGGTAAGTTTTATGCTTTAGCATCCTTGCATGCGTGTGAGTGACTGCTATGAATAGCATGCTTACCATGAGGCTAATTGCTTATGTGATATAACTGCCTGAATGCCTGTGGGTGAAGGTTGAGTTACTTGGATTGGGACAATTCATCAAATGTTTGTTTTAAGCCCACTAGATAGTGGCAAAACCATCTTTTCTAAGCCCACCTGAAGGTGGCAAAATCTGCATTTTAAGCCTACTTGCGAGTAGCAAACCATCTTTCAAAAAACAAACATGAAATGTTTTGTTCCAATTCAGGCGACCCAGTCTATACTTGTATGCTGTGTGCATCACATAGTAACCTAGGCTAATAAACCGGAATAAGAACACACAATGTTTTCAAAACTTGATATCATGGTTAGTAGAGGCCGATCTTTGATCGAGCGAGCGGGGGTGCTCATGAAGTGACCTTCCCCAATCGTACCCAAGTTCCTGAGCCGAGGCAACTTTGGTGATGACGGACACGTGGCCTTAGGCAAACGAGTCAGGGTTTCCTAAATTTTCCAAAATAAAATATTTAGGTGGCGACTCTGTATCTGGCAAAGCAGTCCATGTTTGGCACTTCTTTTCAAAAATCTGTTTCTCAAAACGATTTGCCGGATTTGGACTCTTTGGTTCAGAGTAAGAACCGTGACAATTTGAGAGTCCTGAGCTGTATTGACCCCAAATGAACGGAACGGGAGCTCACCCTCCCGGGGCGTTCGGGGACGTCTACAGCTTGATACCTCGTTGCTTAGAGGATGAGAGAGCTTTCAGCCTTTTGTTGTTAACTTCAGTTGTGCCCTCTTCTGGTAGGTAGAGTGCCCTTCTTGGCAAGTATGTTAAAAATGGGAGAAAGACAGGAAGCCTAACTCAACTGTGCCCCTAGTTCATCATTTTGACCATTTTTGTTTTTGGCTTTCTACTAAAACAACTTTGACCAATATGAGAGTTAGATTAACAAGCTTGTTCGATTTTTTGATTTAAAATCATGCAAGTCAAACTGTGAGCACTGAAAATTTTCCTGTTTTAGGTCCAAGAAATGGTTCAGTTTTAGAAAAATGGAATAATTTTCGAGAGAATTAGTCAACCTCAGTAAAAATTCTCAAAAGCTGTTTTTGCAAACGGCCACTGCTCAACAACGAGCATAGAACCCACTCTCGAGATGCACAACCTCAGATTCGAAGGAAAATTGCCCCTTACTTGAAGAGAGCTGCATGGCAACGAAAAGTTATCCCTTGTTTGAACGGCACTGCGGCGCATTGAATGGCAACGGAAAGTTGCCCCTTGTTTGAATAACGCCACAGCGCGTGGTATGGCAACAGAAAGTTTCCCCTTGTCTGAATGGCACTGCAGCGCATTGCAATCAACCCTCAGGGTGATGATCACAACCGAATTCTCGGATATAGAGAAGACAAAGATGACCAGAACCATCACATGGACACAGTCGGATTTGAAGTGTTTTACGGCTGGACTTCAAAATGAAGTTGCTTACGTATCCCAAAGATGGGAATCAAGCCTTACGTAGTTCGGGGTAAGGTACACTCGGGTATTTAACCTTCACTTTTTTTGCGCTCTAACTTTCGCCAGGGCCGCCCTTTGCAGGTTTTCAACCTTGCGAGCTATGTTTTTCTTCTTTTCAATTTTTGTGTTCTTTTCTTTTCTTTTCATTTCTTTTTTGATTTTCTTTTTTTGTTCTTTTCTTTGCATCTTTCTTTTTTGTTCTTTTGTTCTTTTCTCTTTTTTGTTCTTGTTCTTCTTTCTTTGCTCTAACTTTTGCCTGGGCCGCCCTTCCGGGTTTTTGGCCCAGCGAGCCTCTCAAGGGTAAAAGTATAGCTTTGTCCATGTTAAATGGTTTTGAGATCCCGAAGTCATCTGAATCTAGGAGAATGGCTGTTGTTCGCTGACGATGCAAGAGCCCATCCAATGGAGGGTGAATTTGCCCCTAGTGTTTGTGGATAGGAACTCGGTTGTCCTTCAACAATGTCTTCTTCTTTCCTCCCTTCTGGGGTTTGGCATTCTTGCCGATCTTCATCTTGGACTCTTCGAGCACATTTGAAATTCTTGCCCCTAGTTCGAGGGGTGCTCCTAATTCACGGGCTGCTCTGGATCCGGCCACACAGGCCTCACCTTTGAACTTTCTGAGTTCTAGTCCAAGGTTTGAAAATGAGGAGTCGAGTCTCGAGGTTGAGAGCGATCCTAAGCTGCACAATCTCAAGAGCGATTCCACACAGGTCTTCGCAGGACCGCGTAAAACATTTTTTTTTAAAAGTCTTTTAAGAAAGCGACTAATCGCTCGCGCTGAAGACGGTGTGGGACTAATCTGGATCAAGCCAGGATCCTTCTCAGTACTCACATTAACAAACATGATTTCATTCTGCACAGTGCAGTTACAGGCTTACTTGTTGGTGCGGAGGTGTGGTGTTTCTTACAGTGCAGTTACAGGAGGTTGCTGCTGGTATGTTTGCTTTATGGCGTGGAGGGGTGATGAATACATTCTGCACAGATTCGGGAGGCAGTTTGTAGGGTGTGTTTATACCATGGTGATGGCTGCTTCTAGCGCCTTGCTGTGCTACATGAGGGAGAAAATCAGTTGTTTTTCTTTGTATTATTTACATAGTTTTATAGTGTATTTAGGTTATACCTACGGTCTGTGTAGGAGTACCTTTGTGCTTCTTAGTGTCCTTAATAGTTTTCCTAGCAACCATGTTTCGGGTTGCACATACCTTAACAGGTTAGTTTTTGTTTTGGATCCTATTTCCTATCCCTACGGGCTGTGTGGGGAATTTTTATATTTTATTGGGGTTTACTGTTTTTGGCTCGTGCACCTGCGGATACAGTGTCGTCTATCTTGCTTGGTGCTACAGTTGCTGGAGTTTCTTTGTCAAGGCCGTAGCCTCCTGGATCAATGCTTCATTTTGTTTTTTCCTTTTCGTCTAGGCTGCTATAAATGTTTATATTTCTTGTTCACTCTTCCTATTGCTAGATTATAGAGATGGTGAACAGGTTGATGGGCTTTTGGTTTTGATTTCCTGTATAGCTGTGTTAGGTCCTGAGGTATGCCCCTTGTAATTGTGTAAATTTTCTTGTTTTATTTTATCTCTTATTCACCCAAAAAAAAAAAAAAAAAAAAAAAACATGATTTCATTCATTAAGGGCTTAGCACGCCTCTCTTTCTCTCAATTGATCAAATTTTTGCAAAACCCGAGGAATTCCTTCCCCTTTGTTTTCACCGCAGTGTTAGAAAAAGTTTTGAAAAGCTTAGGTCAATACAATGATTTCAAGGCACAGAAGAGCAGGCAAAAAGTACTGCCGTTTCATTCAAATTTTCTGGCACGACTGGCGCAAGGCAGAAGCAAACACAAGAGTGTGAAAATCACTGCTGTTTCATTCAAATCTTTTGGTGTTACTGGCTCCTTGGCAGAAATAGAATCAAAAGAAAACAAAAAGACAAACACAAAACAAGCAAGTGATGCCCAAGGTAACACCCCAGAAATCACCCGACTTTAACAAAATAGGACTGACTCGATACAACAAGACAGACCCAATTGACTCAGTACAAAAAACTGACTATATACAAAACAACAGACTGACCCAATACCCAAGTTAGAAAGTACAAAAACTAGCATTCACAAATGCTCGAAACAGTGCGTGCCATACGCCACATCAGGAGTAAATTGAGCGCCGCCCGCAGGTGGTTCATCCCTTGATCACATCACATTATCCCCCACAAGTTCACTGATCAAGTGCCGATAGACTTTGCATGACCTGGTGCGGCAAGACCTCTAGAGCCTTTGACAAAGGCATATGAAGTGGGGTGAAAACCCTCTTGACTCGAGGTGGATATTTGGTTTCTTGTGAGCTACTCCTGGACGCACTGGTGAATGGGGTAGCTGCTTTTTATGCGAAGGTGGTAACCATGCCCACTTCAGAAGATCTTGCAGCTGCATCACCACTGGTGGTCGCATTTGAACTGCGGGAAAATGCCCACCTGGGCTGCTCTTTCTCCTGGTCAAGAAGGCCCTGCTTCATAGCGTCCTCGATCTGTACCCCCATCTCATGCAGATCAGAAAAGGTAGGGAAGGGGAGTACAATCATCTTTTGCATCAGTTTTGGCTGGAGATTGTGCACAATCATCCTGATCTAGTCCTTGTCAGTAGGCCTCAGGGTCATCATTGAAGCCTTGGCCCTCCAGCGGGCTACGAAATCAGAAAAACTCTCCTTAGGCTCTTGCCTTGTTGTCTCAAGATCACGGGTTGTGACCTCGATTTGCGTGTTATAGGAGTACTGCGCAACGAAGACCTCGGCCATCTCATCCCAGTTTCGTTTGACATCGTCTTCTAATTTTGCATACCAGATAGCGGCCACACCCGACAAGGTCCGACCGAATAATGAAAGTTTCTGCAGCCTGGTGAGGCCCATCGGCCTTAGTATGTCCGAAAACAACCGGAGGTGCACTATGGGATCGCCAGATCCATCAAATCGGTCGATGTGTGGCATCTTAAATCTGTCCGGCAGCGTCACAGCTGCGTCGGTATACCCGTCCTCAATGTCCGGAATGGATTTTACTCCCTGAGATTTCTTGAACATCTTTTCTAGCTTGCTCACCTTCAGCGCTGTAGGGTCTAACTCGAACTTAAAGGGTGAATCCGGCAGGTTGATCGGTGCTTTAGACAGCTGGGGTAAGATTGGGGGCGGAGCCGGTCCTGTCGGAATGTTCGTATCTCCCTGGACATTTGGTGCCTCCTCGGGTGCTGGAACTCCTGGTGGGGGAGGAGCAGATGCTCCTGTTTGCTGCTGCAGCCAGGCAATTAAGTCTGCCTGTTGAGCCATGATCTCAGCCTGCTGTTTGGCAAATTCTGCTTGACGAGCAGCATCCTGCTGCATGGTTTTCATGCTCTCTTGGAGTTGACGCATCATTTCCTCCATTCCTGCCATGTTCTGTTGTTCTGGCTGACTGACTGGTATATCTATCTCTGTGATAAAAACTGAGGCCTCAACCTGACTGTTCACTGGTGGGGTGGATAAGGGCCACTGATCCGGTAAGTGCTGAACTGGTGATCTGTGCCTGACTGGCCCTTTTACCCTGCAGACCTGATGCTCAAACTACTAAACTGGTGCCCGCAGGCCTGATGCCCAAACTTGTAGACTGATACATGCATTCCTGTAGGGACACACCCTAAAAGCACATAGCAAGCAAGTGAGAGACAAAACACCCCTATGTTGGGGTAGGGTTTCCCTGTCCTATTTTGTCAGGAGCTAGGGTTTCACTACGCACGCAGCGGTTTCAAACAACTTATATCGGGTAAGCAACCTGTCCTAGTTTGGAATGGTCACTATGGATTCTGAATATGCACTAGGTCGAATGGTCAAAAAGGGTGCCCCGGTAAAACCGGGGTTTGTGTTCCCATACTGGCAGAGCCCATAACCGGTCAGCCTTATGGTCATGCCTTGACAAGACAAGCCTCCGGCAAACCGTTCAGGAATAGCAAATGGCAAACACGGTGTTCTAGGCACACCAATGCAAATGTAATGCAAAGAAACACACAAGTGTAGTCAAAACAAGATATCATGAGTTCGAGTCAAGTTCTCTAAATCCCCAGCAGAGTCGCCAGAAACTGTAGACGTCCCCGAACGCCCCGGAGGATGAGGTCCCGTTCCGTTCGTATTAGGCTCACTACAGCTCGGACTCTCAAATTGTCACGGTTCTAAATCTGAACCAAAGAGTCCAAATCCGGCAAATCGTTTTGAGAAAACAGATTTTGAAAGAAGTGCCAAACATGGACTGCTTTGCCAGATACAGAGTCGCCACCTAAATGTTTTATTTTGGGGAAATTTAGGAAACCCTGACTCGTTTGCCTAAGGCCACGTGTCCGTCATCACCAAAGTTGCCTCGGCTCGGGAACTTGGGTACGATTGGGGAAGGTCACTTCATGAGCACCCCCGCTCGCCCGATCAAAGATCGGCCTCTACTAACCATGATATCTATTTTTGAAAACATTATGCGTTCTTATTCCGGTCATTAGCCTAGATTTACTATGTGATGCGCACAGCATACAAGTATAGTCTGGATCGCCTGAATTGGAACAAAACATTTTATGTTTGAAAATGGTTTGATGGTGCTACTCGCAAGTAGGCTAAGACGTAGATTTGCCACCCTCAGGTGGGCTTAGAAAACATGATTTTGCCACTATCTAGTGGGCTTAAAACACACATTTGATGAATTGTTCCAATCCAAATAACCCAACCTTCACCCACAAGCATTCAGGCAGATATATCACATAAGCAATTAGCCTCATGGTAAGCATGCTATCATGGCAGTCACTCACATGCATGCAAGGATGCTAAAGCATAAAACTTACCGAGTACTCCAAGCCAAAACAGAAGCTAATTAGAAATCCATGCATGATCCTAATTATACAGAAATGCCTAATGCAACACATGCAAAAGTGCAACTATAGCAGGCTCGACTATTCTAGACATGGCACATGAAATGCTACAGCTAACATATATTCAAATTGGAATTGAAAATACAATGCAGTTAGTATGATGCGCCGAACTTGGTGCATGCAAAACAAATGAATGAATGCAAACATGCTGTCATACTGTATGCTAATTGAAATATGCCCTAAACCATTATAAGCGGGTAAATAAAAGGGAGAAAGACGTGGGGTTGGAAGACATACATCACACACACGCACACTTATTACAACATTGCCGTCGCACAGAGGGTCCGAATAAATAATACAGTCCCAAATGAATAAATAATACAGTCCAAATATGTACAAAATCCTAATTAATTAACAAATTAAACTAGGAAAGTAGTAAACTAGCATGCAAGCTAGGGACTGCCTCGACTCTGCTCTGGATGATGAATGAGCATGTTCGGGTTGCTTGGCACGAAAAATCCCTTGTGATGCCCCGGTTTGCCTCTGTTTGCAATTGTTCTTGGAATGCGTGTCAAGCTCCGGAAGGCTGCCGATTTCTGATTGGCTGCAACAGAGAGCAACAAAGGGGCATGGCAAAGTATTTTCACATATGTATGCATGACTACTCTTCGGGGAGTGTAGTCCTCGATCCTCGTGCCACCAATCACGCATCTCAATGCATGATGGCCGAGGAGTCGAATTGCACGACTCAATATGAAATAAATGCACATATAAACACGACGAGACCTAAACTCCATCATGGATAATCCGGAGTGTCGGTGACTGGGAATTGAGACACGTTTCGCCACTCGAAGTACGAAACGTCCCTCGTTTCCCGGGCTCGGGCCAACTCCTATCCCAAACACAATGCAATATGCATGACATGCATGAATGCAATTCTAACATGCAACCTAGCATACACAATGCTATGAAATGGCATACACGATGCACGAGGTAACATGGCATACACAATGCGCTAACATACAACCTAGCATACGCAATGCTATGAATCGAAATGGCATACACAATGCATAATGGACTTACACCAACATGAGTGGACAGCCACACTCACATTAGTAGCCATTAGAAGAAAAATGAGACTCGAAATACGTGCACGCATGCACGCAAACCGAGGATCGAACCTAAGGCATAAAATGCCACTCTACCAAAGCATGGCAAGGCATGGAATATGGTATGCAAACATGCGAATTTCAGCGCTGAAATATGCTACAAAATAGCCCCGAAACTTGGAAACATGGCACCCGATGCATGGAATGAAACCTGAAATTCGAAATTGGGCACATGGAATGACTTACAGCTATACAAAGCATGCATTATTTGATCATGAAGCATGGAATGACTTACAGCTATACAAGACAGTCCCAAAACATGCATATTTCCAGTTTATAACAAGCCTCAAAAATAAACGCAAATAGGGCTAACCTATCGTGCAAAAACGGCCCTAAAAGAGAGATTAAACACAAAGGGACAGCAGCTGGCCCCAAATGGCAAAGAGCCCTTCAACAAAGTTGAAGAGGGGCTCAAAACAGGGCAGTTTGCAGTTTACATCAAGCCACGAAAATAATCACAAATAAGGCCAAACTATCATGCAAGAAAAGGCCTAAAAGAGGGGTACAGAGACAAGTGGCAGCTGCTGTTCTCAAACAGATGAGAGCCCTTCAACAATGTTGAAGAGGGGCTCAAAACAAGATATTTTACAGTTTATGTCAAGGTCCAAAACAACTCACAAATAGGCCTAAAATACTATGCAAAAATTGGCCTAAAAGAGAGATAAAGAAGCAAGTGATAGCAGGAGGCCTCAAACAGAGGAGAGCCCCTCAACAATGTTGAAGAGGGACTCAAAACAAGCTATTTTACAGTTTATGGAAAAGTCCAAAACAACTCAAAAATAGGCCTAAAATACTATGCAAAAATTGGCCTAAAAGAGAGATAAAGAGGCAAGTGGTAGTAGGAGACCTCAAACAGCTGGAGGTCCTTGATCAAACATGAAAAGGGGGTCAAAATATGACTATTTACAGTTTGGGTCGGAGCCCAAAAATGCTAGCAAGCATGGCTTAGATACAAAGCAAGATAAGGCACAAAAGAGGGAAAATGGGACTCACCCTTGTAGAACCAAACTTCAGCAGCCTTTGGACCAGGCTTGTGAGCTCTCAACCTCTGAAAATCAGCCTCAAATGGTTGGAATGGATGGTGGTGGTGTTATGCTATGGGTTGGTGTAGGAGCAAGGTGGTTTTGAGGCTTGGAGTAGAGAGAGAGGAAGATTGAATGCAAGAGCCCTAAACAATTTTTTGTAACCCTCTAAAATGCAGCTGGGGGTGCTGGTTATATAGGCAAAGGAATGGAGGAAATTGAGGGAAATGAAATTCAAATTTCCCCCAAAAAGAACCCCCCCGGATACAGGATCTGGAGGGAAAAAGAGGGCATATCTGTAAGGAACCAGGTGAGGGGGTCATGGCCGGCCAGGTTTTGAGGGTTCAGGTGGCCGGCCGGCCACCTCCCATGGCCGGCCGACCAAGGGTCAAAAGGACCAATGACAATTGCTGGTCGGCTACCTCAAAAAGGTGGCCTCCCATGTGTGCACAACACAACTATGTAGTCAAAACCCAGAAAAAGTGAACCAGGAGAGAGAAAAGACCATTTTTTAGAGGGGGTCAAAAGGGTCAGGCACAATTACTGGTCGGCCACCAAATATTGGTGGCCTCCCAGGTGTGTACAACACAAATATGGGGTTTAGGGTTCAAGAAAGTGGCCCCGCGGGGTGGTCAACATTGGCTTTCAAGTGAGGAAAACGGGCGTCGGAGAGCGATGAAGAAATAAAGCTGGCTTTTCAGAACAATTGCCGGCCTCCCACCCTTCTACAAGTTTCCTAACCATGAAAATAAGGTCTCCACCAAAAATGAACCAAAACGGATGCAAAACGGAGGTTCGGGGGACGGAAACGCGCGGCCCGGGGCCCCGAAAATGGGCTGTTAAGCACCGGAGGTGGCATTCGACCACGAAGTTGGTCTCTCGGGCCACAGTGTTCCTCAAAAGGGAGGAAATAAGGTGTGTGCCAAAAACCGGAGCAAACGGAGGTGGTTAGGTGGTCCCGAACCGAGGCACACGGCCGTCGGCTCCGAAAAATTGGAAACCGGGCTCCAAAATGGGAAACATGGCCTACGACCATGGAACGTAGCCTACGGCCACGGAGAGATGATCTACGAGACCTCTCTCTCCCTTCGGGAAGAGAAAACAGAGAAAACAGAGAATGGTTCGCAAACTGAGGCAAAGTACGAAAGAGTCCGGAAGTCTAGAGGCAAGGTTTGCAGCCGGGACTCTGAAACTTCTGAACGAGCACAATATGCAATATCACCGAGCGCTCAACTGGTGACGTCTGAGTCTTAAGATCGGTCAAAAATGGGGTGTCTACACTTGTCTCTCTTTGACAGAACTCGGAAGTCATAAGTGACGGGAGTGAATGTCAAAGCCCAGAGACGACCCATTTTTGACAAGGCCGAAGACTTAGACAAACAGGCGCGATAAACAGAGATATGCCCGCAGGCAGGGGCAAAATGCAACCGACAATGCAAGAAGCCAAAGGTATCTCAATGATCATGCAAATACAACAAGCATATACAAATCTAACTACATTTCATGCAGTAACGATCATGTAAATAAAGCTGTAACGAAGCAAATATTCACAATAAATGCGACAGTTTTAAGCGTGAAGGCAAATCAAACTACATTTCATGCAGTTATGATGCAATCTTAGCGAGCATGTGTGATAGATACACAAAACTGAAGAGAGTGTGATGGATACACTATATGAATAAAGTGTGATTGATACACTAAGTGAAGCGAAGTGTGATAGATACACAAAGCGAAACGAGTGTGATGGATACACTAAGCAAACACGTGATAGATACACTAAGCGAACGTGTGTGATGGATACACAAAGTGAACGCGTGATAGATACACAAAATGAGCATAATGTGAAGCAAGTGTGATGGATACACTATATGAAGCAAAGTGTGATAGACACTAAAAGTGAATACAAAGTGTGATAGATGCACTATGTGAAGCAAAGTATGATGGATATACAAAAAGTGAACGTAAAGTGTGATAGATGCACTAAGTGAATAGAGTGTGATTGATACACTGAAGGTGAACACAAAGTGTGATTGGTGCACTATGTGAACAAAGCGTGATTGATACACTAAAAGCGAACACAAAGTGTGATAGATGCACTAAGTGAACAGAGTGTGATTGATACACTAAAAGTGAACAACACAAAGTGTGATAGATGCACTATGTGAACAGAGTATGATTGATATACTAAATATGAGCACGAAGTGTGATAGATGCACTATGTGAACAGAGAATGATTGATATACTAAATGTGAACACGAAGTGTGATAGATGCACTTAGTGAACGAGTGTGATGGATACACTAAATGAACACAAAGTGTGATAGATGCACTATGTAAACAGAGTATGATTGATATACAAAGTGTGATTGATACACTAAATGTGAACACGAAGTGTGATAGATGCACTTAGTGAACAGAGTATGATAGATATACTGAAAATGAACACAAAGTGTGATAGATGCACTTAGTGAACAAGTGTGATGGATACACTAAATATGAACACGAAGTGTGATAGATGCACTTAGTGAACAGAGTATGATTGATATACTGAATGAATGAAGTGTGATTGATACACTAAATGAATGAAGTGTGATTGATACACTAAACGACAATGTATGTGATAGATACACTAAAGTGAATATGTGCATGGTAGATACACAAAATGAGAATGTGTGTGATAGATACACAAAAGTGAATGAAGTGTGATTGATACACTAAGTGAAGGAAGTGAAATGCGATTGATACACAAAACGAGAATGTATGTGATAGATACACAAAATGAAAGAAGTGTGATTGATACACTAAGTGAAGAGAGTGTGATTGATACACTAAATAAATGAAGTGTGATTGATACACTAAGCGAACGAAGAAAGTGGCCAAATTTAACACAAACTAATCTTGCTTAACCTACAAGAAAGAGATTATAGATTTTACCGAGTAATTGTAGCTTCACGATATTTGTTTGACGTAAGCACCTGATTTAAGGTTTTCTACATCACCTAAGTGTTAAACTCTCGAGTCCAACATGATGAATTAGAGCTCAATTTAATTTTATTCCCGTTTCCTTTTCTTTTCTCTAACTTTCTCTTCTAGCTCTCAAGAAGAAAGTTTCTCTCTAACTCTCTCCGTCCTTTTCCACCCTTCTCTGTTTTGTTCGAGGAACTAATTAGGTTTGGCAACTTATAGCTTCATTCTCTTAAGTGACCATGTTTAACTCAAACTAATCTTGCTCAGCCTCCAAGGAATAGAATTCACTGAGTAATCGTAGCTTGACGATGTAGTAAAGGAACTAATTTAATGTTTTGTAAATCACCAAAGTGTTCAATTCTCAAGCCCAAAAGCATGAATTTGAATTCGCTTTGATTTTAAACCTGTTTCCTTTTCTTTTCTCTAACTTTCTCTTCCAGCTCTCAAGGAGAAAGTTCCTCTCCAACTCGCTCCGTCGTTCCCCACCCTTCTCTCTTTTGTTCTAGGAACTAATTAGGTTAGGCAGCTAACAGCTTCATTAGCTTAAGTGGCCGAGTTTAACTCGAACTAATCTTCCTTGGCCTCCAAGAAAGAGAATCTACAGAGAAATTGGAGCTTAACGATAATAGTTTGACTTAGGTAGGCAACTCATTTGATGTTTTCTAAATCACCCAAGTGTTCAATTATCAAGTCCAAAAGGGTGAATTTGAATTCGCTTTAATTTGCATCCTATTTCTGTTTCTTTTCTCTAACTTTCTCTTCTAGATCTCATGGAGAAAGTTTCTCTCTAACTCTCTCTGTCCCTCTCCAACTTCTCTCTTTTGTTCTAGGGCTAATAGTTTCACTAGCTTAAGTGGCTAAGTTTAACTCAAACTGATCTCGCCTAGCCTCCAAGAAAGGGATTTTACAGAGTAATTGTAGCTCAACGATATTAGTTGGACTTGAGCGCATCATTTAAGGCCTTCTAAATCGCCCAAGTGTTCGATTCTCAAGTCCAAAAGGATCAATTGGTTAATTTTCATTCTATTTCCTTTCTTCTCTCTAATTTTCTCTTCTAGTTACGAATAAGAATGTTTCTCTCCAACTCTCTCCGTCCTTCTCCATCCTTCTCTCTTTTGTTCTAGGAATTAATTAGCTTATCCAGCTATTAGTTTCTTTAGCTTAAGTGGCCATGTTTAACTCAAATTAATCATGCCTATCCACGAAGAAAGAGAATTTACTGAGTAATTGTAGTTTAACGATATTAGTTTTACTTAAGCAAATGACTTAATGTCTTCTAAATCACCTAAGTGTATATATCTCAAGTCCAAAATGATGAATTGGAGCGCACTTTAATTTTCATCCTGTTTCCCTTTCTTTTCTCTAACTTTCTCTTCTGGCTCCCAAGAAGAAAGTTTCTCCCCAACTCTCTCCGTCCTTTCTCCAGTCCTCTCCCTCTTCTTCTAGGAACTAATTACCTTAGGCAACCAACAGTTGCATTAGCTTAAGCGGCCAAGTTTAAGACAAACTATTCTTGCTTAGCCTCCAAGAAGGAGAATTTACTGAGTAATCGTAGCTTAACGATATTCGTTTAACGTAAGCAACTCGTTTAATGTTTTCAAAATCACACCTAAGTATTCAATTCTCAAGTCCAAAATGCTGAATTTCAATTCGCTTTAATTTTAATACTATTTCCTTTTCTTTTCTCTAACTTTCTCTTCTAGCTCTCAAAAAAGAAAGTTTCTCTCTAACTCTCTCCGTCCTCCTCCACCATTCACTCTTTTTTTGTAGGAACTAATTAGGTTAGGCAAGTAATAGCTTCATTAGCTTAAGTGGCCAAGTTCAACTAAAACTAACCATGCTTATCCTCTAAGAAAGAAAATTAACTGAGTAATTGTAGCCTTTTTTTTTTTGGTGGACAAGTAATTGTAGCTTGACGATAGCAGTTTAACTTAAGCAACTCATTTAATGTTTTCTAAATCACCTAAGTGTTCAATTCGCAAGTCCAAAATGCTGAGCTTGAACTCCCTTCAAATTTCATTCTATTTCCCTTTCCGTTCTCTGACTTTCTCTTCTAGACCTCAAGGAGAAAGTTTGTCTCCAACTCTCTCCGTCCGTCTCCAACTTCTCCCTTTTGTTCTTGGAACTAATTGGCTTGGGCAACTTGTCGTCTTTTTAGCTTAAGTGGCCAAATTTAACACAAACTAATCTTGCTTAACCTACAAGAAAGAGATTAGAGATTTTACCGAGTAATTGTAGCTTCACGATATTTGTTTGACGTAAGCACCTGATTTAAGGTTTTCTACATCACCTAAGTGTTAAACTCTCGAGTCCAACATGATGAATTAGAGCTCAATTTAATTTTATTCCCGTTTCCTTTTCTTTTCTCTAACTTTCTCTTCTAGCTCTCAAGAAGAAAGTTTCTCTCTAACTCTCTCCGTCCTTTTCCACCCTTCTCTGTTTTGTTCGAGGAACTAATTAGGTTTGGCAACTTATAGCTTCATTCTCTTAAGTGACCATGTTTAACTCAAACTAATCTTGCTCAACCTCCAAGGAATAGAATTCACTGAGTAATCGTAGCTTGACGATGTAGTAAAGGAACTAATTTAATGTTTTGTAAATCACCAAAGTGTTCAATTCTCAAGCCCAAAAGCATGAATTTGAATTCGCTTTGATTTTAAACCTGTTTCCTTTTCTTTTCTCTAACTTTCTCTTCCAGCTCTCAAGGAGAAAGTTCCTCTCCAACTCGCTCCGTCGTTCCCCACCCTTCTCTCTTCTGTTCTAGGAACTAATTAGGTTAGGCAGCTAACAGCTTCATTAGCTTAAGTGGCCGAGTTTAACTCGAACTAATCTTCCTTGGCCTCCAAGAAAGAGAATCTACAGAGAAATTGGAGCTTAACGATAACAGTTTGACTTAGGTAGGCAACTCATTTGATGTTTTCTAAATCACCCAAGTGTTCAATTATCAAGTCCAAAAGGGTGAATTTGAATTCGCTTTAATTTGCATCCTATTTCCGTTTCTTTTCTCTAACTTTCTCTTCTAGATCTCATGGAGAAAGTTTCTCTCTAACTCTCTCTGTCCCTCTCCAACTTCTCTCTTTTGTTCTAGGGCTAATAGTTTCACTAGCTTAAGTGGCTAAGTTTAACTCAAACTGATCTCGCCTAGCCTCCAAGAAAGGGATTTTACAGAGTAATTGTAGCTCAACGATATTAGTTGGACTTGAGCGCATCATTTAAGGACTTCTAAATCGCCCAAGTGTTCGATTCTCAAGTCCAAAAGGATCAATTGGTTAATTTTCATTCTATTTCCTTTCTTCTCTCTAATTTTCCCTTCTAGTTACGAATAAGAATGTTTCTCTCCAACTCTCTCCGTCCTTCTCCATCCTTCTCTCTTTTGTTCTAGGAATTAATTAGCTTATCCAGCTATTAGTTTCTTTAGCTTAAGTGGCCATGTTTAACTCAAATTAATCATGCCTATCCACGAAGAAAGAGAATTTACTGAGTAATTGTAGTTTAACGATATTAGTTTTACTTAAGCAAATGACTTAATGTCTTCTAAATCACCTAAGTGTATATATCTCAAGTCCAAAATGATGAATTGGAGCGCACTTTAATTTTCATCCTGTTTCCCTTTCTTTTCTCTAACTTTCTCTTCTGGCTCCCAAGAAGAAAGTTTCTCCCCAACTCTCTCCGTCCTTTCTCCAGTCCTCTCCCTCTTCTTCTAGGAACTAATTACCTTAGGCAACCAACAGTTGCATTAGCTTAAGCGGCCAAGTTTAAGACAAACTATTCTTGCTTAGCCTCCAAGAAGGAGAATTTACTGAGTAATCGTAGCTTAACGATATTCGTTTAACGTAAGCAACTCGTTTAATGTTTTCAAAATCACACCTAAGTATTCAATTCTCAAGTCCAAAATGCTGAATTTCAATTCGCTTTAATTTTAATACTATTTCCTTTTCTTTTCTCTAACTTTCTCTTCTAGCTCTCAAAAAAGAAAGTTTCTCTCTAACTCTCTCCGTCCTCCTCCACCATTCACTCTTTTGTTGTAGGAACTAATTAGGTTAGGCAAGTAATAGCTTCATTAGCTTAAGTGGCCAAGTTCAACTAAAACTAACCATGCTTATCCTCCAAGAAAGAAAATTAACTGAGTAATTGTAGCCTTTTTTTTTTTGGTGGACAAGTAATTGTAGCTTGACGATAGCAGTTTAACTTAAGCAACTCATTTAATGTTTTCTAAATCACCTAAGTGTTCAATTCGCAAGTCCAAAATGCTGAGCTTGAACTCCCTTCAAATTTCATTCTATTTCCCTTTCCGTTCTCTGACTTTCTCTTCTAGACCTCAAGGAGAAAGTTTGTCTCCAACTCTCTCCGTCCGTCTCCAACTTCTCCCTTTTGTTCTTGGAACTAATTGGCTTGGGCAACTTGTCGTCTTTTTAGCTTAAGTGGCCAAATTTAACACAAACTAATCTTGCTTAACCTACAAGAAAGAGATTAGAGATTTTACCGAGTAATTGTAGCTTCACGATATTTGTTTGACGTAAGCACCTGATTTAAGGTTTTCTACATCACCTAAGTGTTAAACTCTCGAGTCCAACATGATGAATTAGAGCTCAATTTAATTTTATTCCCGTTTCCTTTTCTTTTCTCTAACTTTCTCTTCTAGCTCTCAAGAAGAAAGTTTCTCTCTAACTCTCTCCGTCCTTTTCCACCCTTCTCTGTTTTGTTCGAGGAACTAATTAGGTTTGGCAACTTATAGCTTCATTCTCTTAAGTGACCATGTTTAACTCAAACTAATCTTGCTCAACCTCCAAGGAATAGAATTCACTGAGTAATCGTAGCTTGACGATGTAGTAAAGGAACTAATTTAATGTTTTGTAAATCACCAAAGTGTTCAATTCTCAAGCCCAAAAGCATGAATTTGAATTCGCTTTGATTTTAAACCTGTTTCCTTTTCTTTTCTCTAACTTTCTCTTCCAGCTCTCAAGGAGAAAGTTCCTCTCCAACTCGCTCCGTCGTTCCCCACCCTTCTCTCTTCTGTTCTAGGAACTAATTAGGTTAGGCAGCTAACAGCTTCATTAGCTTAAGTGGCCGAGTTTAACTCGAACTAATCTTCCTTGGCCTCCAAGAAAGAGAATCTACAGAGAAATTGGAGCTTAACGATAACAGTTTGACTTAGGTAGGCAACTCATTTGATGTTTTCTAAATCACCCAAGTGTTCAATTATCAAGTCCAAAAGGGTGAATTTGAATTCGCTTTAATTTGCATCCTATTTCCGTTTCTTTTCTCTAACTTTCTCTTCTAGATCTCATGGAGAAAGTTTCTCTCTAACTCTCTCTGTCCCTCTCCAACTTCTCTCTTTTGTTCTAGGGCTAATAGTTTCACTAGCTTAAGTGGCTAAGTTTAACTCAAACTGATCTCGCCTAGCCTCCAAGAAAGGGATTTTACAGAGTAATTGTAGCTCAACGATATTAGTTGGACTTGAGCGCATCATTTAAGGCCTTCTAAATCGCCCAAGTGTTCGATTCTCAAGTCCAAAAGGATCAATTGGTTAATTTTCATTCTATTTCCTTTCTTCTCTCTAATTTTCCCTTCTAGTTACGAATAAGAATGTTTCTCTCCAACTCTCTCCGTCCTTCTCCATCCTTCTCTCTTTTGTTCTAGGAATTAATTAGCTTATCCAGCTATTAGTTTCTTTAGCTTAAGTGGCCATGTTTAACTCAAATTAATCATGCCTATCCACGAAGAAAGAGAATTTACTGAGTAATTGTAGTTTAACGATATTAGTTTTACTTAAGCAAATGACTTAATGTCTTCTAAATCACCTAAGTGTATATATCTCAAGTCCAAAATGATGAATTGGAGCGCACTTTAATTTTCATCCTGTTTCCCTTTCTTTTCTCTAACTTTCTCTTCTGGCTCCCAAGAAGAAAGTTTCTCCCCAACTCTCTCCGTCCTTTCTCCAGTCCTCTCCCTCTTCTTCTAGGAACTAATTACCTTAGGCAACCAACAGTTGCATTAGCTTAAGCGGCCAAGTTTAAGACAAACTATTCTTGCTTAGCCTCCAAGAAGGAGAATTTACTGAGTAATCGTAGCTTAACGATATTCGTTTAACGTAAGCAACTCGTTTAATGTTTTCAAAATCACACCTAAGTATTCAATTCTCAAGTCCAAAATGCTGAATTTCAATTCGCTTTAATTTTAATACTATTTCCTTTTCTTTTCTCTAACTTTCTCTTCTAGCTCTCAAAAAAGAAAGTTTCTCTCTAACTCTCTCCGTCCTCCTCCACCATTCACTCTTTTGTTGTAGGAACTAATTAGGTTAGGCAAGTAATAGCTTCATTAGCTTAAGTGGCCAAGTTCAACTAAAACTAACCATGCTTATCCTCCAAGAAAGAAAATTAACTGAGTAATTGTAGCCTTTTTTTTTTTGGTGGACAAGTAATTGTAGCTTGACGATAGCAGTTTAACTTAAGCAACTCATTTAATGTTTTCTAAATCACCTAAGTGTTCAATTCGCAAGTCCAAAATGCTGAGCTTGAACTCCCTTCAAATTTCATTCTATTTCCCTTTCCGTTCTCTGACTTTCTCTTCTAGACCTCAAGGAGAAAGTTTGTCTCCAACTCTCTCCGTCCGTCTCCAACTTCTCCCTTTTGTTCTTGGAACTAATTGGCTTGGGCAACTTGTCGTCTTTTTAGCTTAAGTGGCCAAATTTAACACAAACTAATCTTGCTTAACCTACAAGAAAGAGATTAGAGATTTTACCGAGTAATTGTAGCTTCACGATATTTGTTTGACGTAAGCACCTGATTTAAGGTTTTCTACATCACCTAAGTGTTAAACTCTCGAGTCCAACATGATGAATTAGAGCTCAATTTAATTTTATTCCCGTTTCCTTTTCTTTTCTCTAACTTTCTCTTCTAGCTCTCAAGAAGAAAGTTTCTCTCTAACTCTCTCCGTCCTTTTCCACCCTTCTCTGTTTTGTTCGAGGAACTAATTAGGTTTGGCAACTTATAGCTTCATTCTCTTAAGTGACCATGTTTAACTCAAACTAATCTTGCTCAGCCTCCAAGGAATAGAATTCACTGAGTAATCGTAGCTTGACGATGTAGTAAAGGAACTAATTTAATGTTTTGTAAATCACCAAAGTGTTCAATTCTCAAGCCCAAAAGCATGAATTTGAATTCGCTTTGATTTTAAACCTGTTTCCTTTTCTTTTCTCTAACTTTCTCTTCCAGCTCTCAAGGAGAAAGTTCCTCTCCAACTCGCTCCGTCGTTCCCCACCCTTCTCTCTTCTGTTCTAGGAACTAATTAGGTTAGGCAGCTAACAGCTTCATTAGCTTAAGTGGCCGAGTTTAACTCGAACTAATCTTCCTTGGCCTCCAAGAAAGAGAATCTACAGAGAAATTGGAGCTTAACGATAACAGTTTGACTTAGGTAGGCAACTCATTTGATGTTTTCTAAATCACCCAAGTGTTCAATTATCAAGTCCAAAAGGGTGAATTTGAATTCGCTTTAATTTGCATCCTATTTCCGTTTCTTTTCTCTAACTTTCTCTTCTAGATCTCATGGAGAAAGTTTCTCTCTAACTCTCTCTGTCCCTCTCCAACTTCTCTCTTTTGTTCTAGGGCTAATAGTTTCACTAGCTTAAGTGGCTAAGTTTAACTCAAACTGATCTCGCCTAGCCTCCAAGAAAGGGATTTTACAGAGTAATTGTAGCTCAACGATATTAGTTGGACTTGAGCGCATCATTTAAGGCCTTCTAAATCGCCCAAGTGTTCGATTCTCAAGTCCAAAAGGATCAATTGGTTAATTTTCATTCTATTTCCTTTCTTCTCTCTAATTTTCCCTTCTAGTTACGAATAAGAATGTTTCTCTCCAACTCTCTCCGTCCTTCTCCATCCTTCTCTCTTTTGTTCTAGGAATTAATTAGCTTATCCAGCTATTAGTTTCTTTAGCTTAAGTGGCCATGTTTAACTCAAATTAATCATGCCTATCCACGAAGAAAGAGAATTTACTGAGTAATTGTAGTTTAACGATATTAGTTTTACTTAAGCAAATGACTTAATGTCTTCTAAATCACCTAAGTGTATATATCTCAAGTCCAAAATGATGAATTGGAGCGCACTTTAATTTTCATCCTGTTTCCCTTTCTTTTCTCTAACTTTCTCTTCTGGCTCCCAAGAAGAAAGTTTCTCCCCAACTCTCTCCGTCCTTTCTCCAGTCCTCTCCCTCTTCTTCTAGGAACTAATTACCTTAGGCAACCAACAGTTGCATTAGCTTAAGCGGCCAAGTTTAAGACAAACTATTCTTGCTTAGCCTCCAAGAAGGAGAATTTACTGAGTAATCGTAGCTTAACGATATTCGTTTAACGTAAGCAACTCGTTTAATGTTTTCAAAATCACACCTAAGTATTCAATTCTCAAGTCCAAAATGCTGAATTTCAATTCGCTTTAATTTTAATACTATTTCCTTTTCTTTTCTCTAACTTTCTCTTCTAGCTCTCAAAAAAGAAAGTTTCTCTCTAACTCTCTCCGTCCTCCTCCACCATTCACTCTTTTGTTGTAGGAACTAATTAGGTTAGGCAAGTAATAGCTTCATTAGCTTAAGTGGCCAAGTTCAACTAAAACTAACCATGCTTATCCTCCAAGAAAGAAAATTAACTGAGTAATTGTAGCCTTTTTTTTTTTGGTGGACAAGTAATTGTAGCTTGACGATAGCAGTTTAACTTAAGCAACTCATTTAATGTTTTCTAAATCACCTAAGTGTTCAATTCGCAAGTCCAAAATGCTGAGCTTGAACTCCCTTCAAATTTCATTCTATTTCCCTTTCCGTTCTCTGACTTTCTCTTCTAGACCTCAAGGAGAAAGTTTGTCTCCAACTCTCTCCGTCCGTCTCCAACTTCTCCCTTTTGTTCTTGGAACTAATTGGCTTGGGCAACTTGTCGTCTTTTTAGCTTAAGTGGCCAAATTTAACACAAACTAATCTTGCTTAACCTACAAGAAAGAGATTAGAGATTTTACCGAGTAATTGTAGCTTCACGATATTTGTTTGACGTAAGCACCTGATTTAAGGTTTTCTACATCACCTAAGTGTTAAACTCTCGAGTCCAACATGATGAATTAGAGCTCAATTTAATTTTATTCCCGTTTCCTTTTCTTTTCTCTAACTTTCTCTTCTAGCTCTCAAGAAGAAAGTTTCTCTCTAACTCTCTCCGTCCTTTTCCACCCTTCTCTGTTTTGTTCGAGGAACTAATTAGGTTTGGCAACTTATAGCTTCATTCTCTTAAGTGACCATGTTTAACTCAAACTAATCTTGCTCAGCCTCCAAGGAATAGAATTCACTGAGTAATCGTAGCTTGACGATGTAGTAAAGGAACTAATTTAATGTTTTGTAAATCACCAAAGTGTTCAATTCTCAAGCCCAAAAGCATGAATTTGAATTCGCTTTGATTTTAAACCTGTTTCCTTTTCTTTTCTCTAACTTTCTCTTCCAGCTCTCAAGGAGAAAGTTCCTCTCCAACTCGCTCCGTCGTTCCCCACCCTTCTCTCTTCTGTTCTAGGAACTAATTAGGTTAGGCAGCTAACAGCTTCATTAGCTTAAGTGGCCGAGTTTAACTCGAACTAATCTTCCTTGGCCTCCAAGAAAGAGAATCTACAGAGAAATTGGAGCTTAACGATAACAGTTTGACTTAGGTAGGCAACACATTTGATGTTTTCTAAATCACCCAAGTGTTCAATTATCAAGTCCAAAAGGGTGAATTTGAATTCGCTTTAATTTGCATCCTATTTCCGTTTCTTTTCTCTAACTTTCTCTTCTAGATCTCATGGAGAAAGTTTCTCTCTAACTCTCTCTGTCCCTCTCCAACTTCTCTCTTTTGTTCTAGGGCTAATAGTTTCACTAGCTTAAGTGGCTAAGTTTAACTCAAACTGATCTCGCCTAGCCTCCAAGAAAGGGATTTTACAGAGTAATTGTAGCTCAACGATATTAGTTGGACTTGAGCGCATCATTTAAGGCCTTCTAAATCGCCCAAGTGTTCGATTCTCAAGTCCAAAAGGATCAATTGGTTAATTTTCATTCTATTTCCTTTCTTCTCTCTAATTTTCCCTTCTAGTTACGAATAAGAATGTTTCTCTCCAACTCTCTCCGTCCTTCTCCATCCTTCTCTCTTTTGTTCTAGGAATTAATTAGCTTATCCAGCTATTAGTTTCTTTAGCTTAAGTGGCCATGTTTAACTCAAATTAATCATGCCTATCCACGAAGAAAGAGAATTTACTGAGTAATTGTAGTTTAACGATATTAGTTTTACTTAAGCAAATGACTTAATGTCTTCTAAATCACCTAAGTGTATATATCTCAAGTCCAAAATGATGAATTGGAGCGCACTTTAATTTTCATCCTGTTTCCCTTTCTTTTCTCTAACTTTCTCTTCTGGCTCCCAAGAAGAAAGTTTCTCCCCAACTCTCTCCGTCCTTTCTCCAGTCCTCTCCCTCTTCTTCTAGGAACTAATTACCTTAGGCAACCAACAGTTGCATTAGCTTAAGCGGCCAAGTTTAAGACAAACTATTCTTGCTTAGCCTCCAAGAAGGAGAATTTACTGAGTAATCGTAGCTTAACGATATTCGTTTAACGTAAGCAACTCGTTTAATGTTTTCAAAATCACACCTAAGTATTCAATTCTCAAGTCCAAAATGCTGAATTTCAATTCGCTTTAATTTTAATACTATTTCCTTTTCTTTTCTCTAACTTTCTCTTCTAGCTCTCAAAAAAGAAAGTTTCTCTCTAACTCTCTCCGTCCTCCTCCACCATTCACTCTTTTGTTGTAGGAACTAATTAGGTTAGGCAAGTAATAGCTTCATTAGCTTAAGTGGCCAAGTTCAACTAAAACTAACCATGCTTATCCTCCAAGAAAGAAAATTAACTGAGTAATTGTAGCCTTTTTTTTTTTGGTGGACAAGTAATTGTAGCTTGACGATAGCAGTTTAACTTAAGCAACTCATTTAATGTTTTCTAAATCACCTAAGTGTTCAATTCGCAAGTCCAAAATGCTGAGCTTGAACTCCCTTCAAATTTCATTCTATTTCCCTTTCCGTTCTCTGACTTTCTCTTCTAGACCTCAAGGAGAAAGTTTGTCTCCAACTCTCTCCGTCCGTCTCCAACTTCTCCCTTTTGTTCTTGGAACTAATTGGCTTGGGCAACTTGTCGTCTTTTTAGCTTAAGTGGCCAAATTTAACACAAACTAATCTTGCTTAACCTACAAGAAAGAGATTAGAGATTTTACCGAGTAATTGTAGCTTCACGATATTTGTTTGACGTAAGCACCTGATTTAAGGTTTTCTACATCACCTAAGTGTTAAACTCTCGAGTCCAACATGATGAATTAGAGCTCAATTTAATTTTATTCCCGTTTCCTTTTCTTTTCTCTAACTTTCTCTTCTAGCTCTCAAGAAGAAAGTTTCTCTCTAACTCTCTCCGTCCTTTTCCACCCTTCTCTGTTTTGTTCGAGGAACTAATTAGGTTTGGCAACTTATAGCTTCATTCTCTTAAGTGACCATGTTTAACTCAAACTAATCTTGCTCAGCCTCCAAGGAATAGAATTCACTGAGTAATCGTAGCTTGACGATGTAGTAAAGGAACTAATTTAATGTTTTGTAAATCACCAAAGTGTTCAATTCTCAAGCCCAAAAGCATGAATTTGAATTCGCTTTGATTTTAAACCTGTTTCCTTTTCTTTTCTCTAACTTTCTCTTCCAGCTCTCAAGGAGAAAGTTCCTCTCCAACTCGCTCCGTCGTTCCCCACCCTTCTCTCTTCTGTTCTAGGAACTAATTAGGTTAGGCAGCTAACAGCTTCATTAGCTTAAGTGGCCGAGTTTAACTCGAACTAATCTTCCTTGGCCTCCAAGAAAGAGAATCTACAGAGAAATTGGAGCTTAACGATAACAGTTTGACTTAGGTAGGCAACTCATTTGATGTTTTCTAAATCACCCAAGTGTTCAATTATCAAGTCCAGAAGGGTGAATTTGAATTCGCTTTAATTTGCATCCTATTTCCGTTTCTTTTCTCTAACTTTCTCTTCTAGATCTCATGGAGAAAGTTTCTCTCTAACTCTCTCTGTCCCTCTCCAACTTCTCTCTTTTGTTCTAGGGCTAATAGTTTCACTAGCTTAAGTGGCTAAGTTTAACTCAAACTGATCTCGCCTAGCCTCCAAGAAAGGGATTTTACAGAGTAATTGTAGCTCAACGATATTAGTTGGACTTGAGCGCATCATTTAAGGCCTTCTAAATCGCCCAAGTGTTCGATTCTCAAGTCCAAAAGGATCAATTGGTTAATTTTCATTCTATTTCCTTTCTTCTCTCTAATTTTCCCTTCTAGTTACGAATAAGAATGTTTCTCTCCAACTCTCTCCGTCCTTCTCCATCCTTCTCTCTTTTGTTCTAGGAATTAATTAGCTTATCCAGCTATTAGTTTCTTTAGCTTAAGTGGCCATGTTTAACTCAAATTAATCATGCCTATCCACGAAGAAAGAGAATTTACTGAGTAATTGTAGTTTAACGATATTAGTTTTACTTAAGCAAATGACTTAATGTCTTCTAAATCACCTAAGTGTATATATCTCAAGTCCAAAATGATGAATTGGAGCGCACTTTAATTTTCATCCTGTTTCCCTTTCTTTTCTCTAACTTTCTCTTCTGGCTCCCAAGAAGAAAGTTTCTCCCCAACTCTCTCCGTCCTTTCTCCAGTCCTCTCCCTCTTCTTCTAGGAACTAATTACCTTAGGCAACCAACAGTTGCATTAGCTTAAGCGGCCAAGTTTAAGACAAACTATTCTTGCTTAGCCTCCAAGAAGGAGAATTTACTGAGTAATCGTAGCTTAACGATATTCGTTTAACGTAAGCAACTCGTTTAATGTTTTCAAAATCACACCTAAGTATTCAATTCTCAAGTCCAAAATGCTGAATTTCAATTCGCTTTAATTTTAATACTATTTCCTTTTCTTTTCTCTAACTTTCTCTTCTAGCTCTCAAAAAAGAAAGTTTCTCTCTAACTCTCTCCGTCCTCCTCCACCATTCACTCTTTTGTTGTAGGAACTAATTAGGTTAGGCAAGTAATAGCTTCATTAGCTTAAGTGGCCAAGTTCAACTAAAACTAACCATGCTTATCCTCCAAGAAAGAAAATTAACTGAGTAATTGTAGCCTTTTTTTTTTTGGTGGACAAGTAATTGTAGCTTGACGATAGCAGTTTAACTTAAGCAACTCATTTAATGTTTTCTAAATCACCTAAGTGTTCAATTCGCAAGTCCAAAATGCTGAGCTTGAACTCCCTTCAAATTTCATTCTATTTCCCTTTCCGTTCTCTGACTTTCTCTTCTAGACCTCAAGGAGAAAGTTTGTCTCCAACTCTCTCCGTCCGTCTCCAACTTCTCCCTTTTGTTCTTGGAACTAATTGGCTTGGGCAACTTGTCGTCTTTTTAGCTTAAGTGGCCAAATTTAACACAAACTAATCTTGCTTAACCTACAAGAAAGAGATTAGAGATTTTACCGAGTAATTGTAGCTTCACGATATTTGTTTGACGTAAGCACCTGATTTAAGGTTTTCTACATCACCTAAGTGTTAAACTCTCGAGTCCAACATGATGAATTAGAGCTCAATTTAATTTTATTCCCGTTTCCTTTTCTTTTCTCTAACTTTCTCTTCTAGCTCTCAAGAAGAAAGTTTCTCTCTAACTCTCTCCGTCCTTTTCCACCCTTCTCTGTTTTGTTCGAGGAACTAATTAGGTTTGGCAACTTATAGCTTCATTCTCTTAAGTGACCATGTTTAACTCAAACTAATCTTGCTCAGCCTCCAAGGAATAGAATTCACTGAGTAATCGTAGCTTGACGATGTAGTAAAGGAACTAATTTAATGTTTTGTAAATCACCAAAGTGTTCAATTCTCAAGCCCAAAAGCATGAATTTGAATTCGCTTTGATTTTAAACCTGTTTCCTTTTCTTTTCTCTAACTTTCTCTTCCAGCTCTCAAGGAGAAAGTTCCTCTCCAACTCGCTCCGTCGTTCCCCACCCTTCTCTCTTCTGTTCTAGGAACTAATTAGGTTAGGCAGCTAACAGCTTCATTAGCTTAAGTGGCCGAGTTTAACTCGAACTAATCTTCCTTGGCCTCCAAGAAAGAGAATCTACAGAGAAATTGGAGCTTAACGATAACAGTTTGACTTAGGTAGGCAACTCATTTGATGTTTTCTAAATCACCCAAGTGTTCAATTATCAAGTCCAGAAGGGTGAATTTGAATTCGCTTTAATTTGCATCCTATTTCCGTTTCTTTTCTCTAACTTTCTCTTCTAGATCTCATGGAGAAAGTTTCTCTCTAACTCTCTCTGTCCCTCTCCAACTTCTCTCTTTTGTTCTAGGGCTAATAGTTTCACTAGCTTAAGTGGCTAAGTTTAACTCAAACTGATCTCGCCTAGCCTCCAAGAAAGGGATTTTACAGAGTAATTGTAGCTCAACGATATTAGTTGGACTTGAGCGCATCATTTAAGGCCTTCTAAATCGCCCAAGTGTTCGATTCTCAAGTCCAAAAGGATCAATTGGTTAATTTTCATTCTATTTCCTTTCTTCTCTCTAATTTTCCCTTCTAGTTACGAATAAGAATGTTTCTCTCCAACTCTCTCCGTCCTTCTCCATCCTTCTCTCTTTTGTTCTAGGAATTAATTAGCTTATCCAGCTATTAGTTTCTTTAGCTTAAGTGGCCATGTTTAACTCAAATTAATCATGCCTATCCACGAAGAAAGAGAATTTACTGAGTAATTGTAGTTTAACGATATTAGTTTTACTTAAGCAAATGACTTAATGTCTTCTAAATCACCTAAGTGTATATATCTCAAGTCCAAAATGATGAATTGGAGCGCACTTTAATTTTCATCCTGTTTCCCTTTCTTTTCTCTAACTTTCTCTTCTGGCTCCCAAGAAGAAAGTTTCTCCCCAACTCTCTCCGTCCTTTCTCCAGTCCTCTCCCTCTTCTTCTAGGAACTAATTACCTTAGGCAACCAACAGTTGCATTAGCTTAAGCGGCCAAGTTTAAGACAAACTATTCTTGCTTAGCCTCCAAGAAGGAGAATTTACTGAGTAATCGTAGCTTAACGATATTCGTTTAACGTAAGCAACTCGTTTAATGTTTTCAAAATCACACCTAAGTATTCAATTCTCAAGTCCAAAATGCTGAATTTCAATTCGCTTTAATTTTAATACTATTTCCTTTTCTTTTCTCTAACTTTCTCTTCTAGCTCTCAAAAAAGAAAGTTTCTCTCTAACTCTCTCCGTCCTCCTCCACCATTCACTCTTTTGTTGTAGGAACTAATTAGGTTAGGCAAGTAATAGCTTCATTAGCTTAAGTGGCCAAGTTCAACTAAAACTAACCATGCTTATCCTCCAAGAAAGAAAATTAACTGAGTAATTGTAGCCTTTTTTTTTTTGGTGGACAAGTAATTGTAGCTTGACGATAGCAGTTTAACTTAAGCAACTCATTTAATGTTTTCTAAATCACCTAAGTGTTCAATTCGCAAGTCCAAAATGCTGAGCTTGAACTCCCTTCAAATTTCATTCTATTTCCCTTTCCGTTCTCTGACTTTCTCTTCTAGACCTCAAGGAGAAAGTTTGTCTCCAACTCTCTCCGTCCGTCTCCAACTTCTCCCTTTTGTTCTTGGAACTAATTGGCTTGGGCAACTTGTCGTCTTTTTAGCTTAAGTGGCCAAATTTAACACAAACTAATCTTGCTTAACCTACAAGAAAGAGATTAGAGATTTTACCGAGTAATTGTAGCTTCACGATATTTGTTTGACGTAAGCACCTGATTTAAGGTTTTCTACATCACCTAAGTGTTAAACTCTCGAGTCCAACATGATGAATTAGAGCTCAATTTAATTTTATTCCCGTTTCCTTTTCTTTTCTCTAACTTTCTCTTCTAGCTCTCAAGAAGAAAGTTTCTCTCTAACTCTCTCCGTCCTTTTCCACCCTTCTCTGTTTTGTTCGAGGAACTAATTAGGTTTGGCAACTTATAGCTTCATTCTCTTAAGTGACCATGTTTAACTCAAACTAATCTTGCTCAGCCTCCAAGGAATAGAATTCACTGAGTAATCGTAGCTTGACGATGTAGTAAAGGAACTAATTTAATGTTTTGTAAATCACCAAAGTGTTCAATTCTCAAGCCCAAAAGCATGAATTTGAATTCGCTTTGATTTTAAACCTGTTTCCTTTTCTTTTCTCTAACTTTCTCTTCCAGCTCTCAAGGAGAAAGTTCCTCTCCAACTCGCTCCGTCGTTCCCCACCCTTCTCTCTTCTGTTCTAGGAACTAATTAGGTTAGGCAGCTAACAGCTTCATTAGCTTAAGTGGCCGAGTTTAACTCGAACTAATCTTCCTTGGCCTCCAAGAAAGAGAATCTACAGAGAAATTGGAGCTTAACGATAACAGTTTGACTTAGGTAGGCAACTCATTTGATGTTTTCTAAATCACCCAAGTGTTCAATTATCAAGTCCAGAAGGGTGAATTTGAATTCGCTTTAATTTGCATCCTATTTCCGTTTCTTTTCTCTAACTTTCTCTTCTAGATCTCATGGAGAAAGTTTCTCTCTAACTCTCTCTGTCCCTCTCCAACTTCTCTCTTTTGTTCTAGGGCTAATAGTTTCACTAGCTTAAGTGGCTAAGTTTAACTCAAACTGATCTCGCCTAGCCTCCAAGAAAGGGATTTTACAGAGTAATTGTAGCTCAACGATATTAGTTGGACTTGAGCGCATCATTTAAGGCCTTCTAAATCGCCCAAGTGTTCGATTCTCAAGTCCAAAAGGATCAATTGGTTAATTTTCATTCTATTTCCTTTCTTCTCTCTAATTTTCCCTTCTAGTTACGAATAAGAATGTTTCTCTCCAACTCTCTCCGTCCTTCTCCATCCTTCTCTCTTTTGTTCTAGGAATTAATTAGCTTATCCAGCTATTAGTTTCTTTAGCTTAAGTGGCCATGTTTAACTCAAATTAATCATGCCTATCCACGAAGAAAGAGAATTTACTGAGTAATTGTAGTTTAACGATATTAGTTTTACTTAAGCAAATGACTTAATGTCTTCTAAATCACCTAAGTGTATATATCTCAAGTCCAAAATGATGAATTGGAGCGCACTTTAATTTTCATCCTGTTTCCCTTTCTTTTCTCTAACTTTCTCTTCTGGCTCCCAAGAAGAAAGTTTCTCCCCAACTCTCTCCGTCCTTTCTCCAGTCCTCTCCCTCTTCTTCTAGGAACTAATTACCTTAGGCAACCAACAGTTGCATTAGCTTAAGCGGCCAAGTTTAAGACAAACTATTCTTGCTTAGCCTCCAAGAAGGAGAATTTACTGAGTAATCGTAGCTTAACGATATTCGTTTAACGTAAGCAACTCGTTTAATGTTTTCAAAATCACACCTAAGTATTCAATTCTCAAGTCCAAAATGCTGAATTTCAATTCGCTTTAATTTTAATACTATTTCCTTTTCTTTTCTCTAACTTTCTCTTCTAGCTCTCAAAAAAGAAAGTTTCTCTCTAACTCTCTCCGTCCTCCTCCACCATTCACTCTTTTGTTGTAGGAACTAATTAGGTTAGGCAAGTAATAGCTTCATTAGCTTAAGTGGCCAAGTTCAACTAAAACTAACCATGCTTATCCTCCAAGAAAGAAAATTAACTGAGTAATTGTAGCCTTTTTTTTTTTGGTGGACAAGTAATTGTAGCTTGACGATAGCAGTTTAACTTAAGCAACTCATTTAATGTTTTCTAAATCACCTAAGTGTTCAATTCGCAAGTCCAAAATGCTGAGCTTGAACTCCCTTCAAATTTCATTCTATTTCCCTTTCCGTTCTCTGACTTTCTCTTCTAGACCTCAAGGAGAAAGTTTGTCTCCAACTCTCTCCGTCCGTCTCCAACTTCTCCCTTTTGTTCTTGGAACTAATTGGCTTGGGCAACTTGTCGTCTTTTTAGCTTAAGTGGCCAAATTTAACACAAACTAATCTTGCTTAACCTACAAGAAAGAGATTAGAGATTTTACCGAGTAATTGTAGCTTCACGATATTTGTTTGACGTAAGCACCTGATTTAAGGTTTTCTACATCACCTAAGTGTTAAACTCTCGAGTCCAACATGATGAATTAGAGCTCAATTTAATTTTATTCCCGTTTCCTTTTCTTTTCTCTAACTTTCTCTTCTAGCTCTCAAGAAGAAAGTTTCTCTCTAACTCTCTCCGTCCTTTTCCACCCTTCTCTGTTTTGTTCGAGGAACTAATTAGGTTTGGCAACTTATAGCTTCATTCTCTTAAGTGACCATGTTTAACTCAAACTAATCTTGCTCAGCCTCCAAGGAATAGAATTCACTGAGTAATCGTAGCTTGACGATGTAGTAAAGGAACTAATTTAATGTTTTGTAAATCACCAAAGTGTTCAATTCTCAAGCCCAAAAGCATGAATTTGAATTCGCTTTGATTTTAAACCTGTTTCCTTTTCTTTTCTCTAACTTTCTCTTCCAGCTCTCAAGGAGAAAGTTCCTCTCCAACTCGCTCCGTCGTTCCCCACCCTTCTCTCTTCTGTTCTAGGAACTAATTAGGTTAGGCAGCTAACAGCTTCATTAGCTTAAGTGGCCGAGTTTAACTCGAACTAATCTTCCTTGGCCTCCAAGAAAGAGAATCTACAGAGAAATTGGAGCTTAACGATAACAGTTTGACTTAGGTAGGCAACTCATTTGATGTTTTCTAAATCACCCAAGTGTTCAATTATCAAGTCCAGAAGGGTGAATTTGAATTCGCTTTAATTTGCATCCTATTTCCGTTTCTTTTCTCTAACTTTCTCTTCTAGATCTCATGGAGAAAGTTTCTCTCTAACTCTCTCTGTCCCTCTCCAACTTCTCTCTTTTGTTCTAGGGCTAATAGTTTCACTAGCTTAAGTGGCTAAGTTTAACTCAAACTGATCTCGCCTAGCCTCCAAGAAAGGGATTTTACAGAGTAATTGTAGCTCAACGATATTAGTTGGACTTGAGCGCATCATTTAAGGCCTTCTAAATCGCCCAAGTGTTCGATTCTCAAGTCCAAAAGGATCAATTGGTTAATTTTCATTCTATTTCCTTTCTTCTCTCTAATTTTCCCTTCTAGTTACGAATAAGAATGTTTCTCTCCAACTCTCTCCGTCCTTCTCCATCCTTCTCTCTTTTGTTCTAGGAATTAATTAGCTTATCCAGCTATTAGTTTCTTTAGCTTAAGTGGCCATGTTTAACTCAAATTAATCATGCCTATCCACGAAGAAAGAGAATTTACTGAGTAATTGTAGTTTAACGATATTAGTTTTACTTAAGCAAATGACTTAATGTCTTCTAAATCACCTAAGTGTATATATCTCAAGTCCAAAATGATGAATTGGAGCGCACTTTAATTTTCATCCTGTTTCCCTTTCTTTTCTCTAACTTTCTCTTCTGGCTCCCAAGAAGAAAGTTTCTCCCCAACTCTCTCCGTCCTTTCTCCAGTCCTCTCCCTCTTCTTCTAGGAACTAATTACCTTAGGCAACCAACAGTTGCATTAGCTTAAGCGGCCAAGTTTAAGACAAACTATTCTTGCTTAGCCTCCAAGAAGGAGAATTTACTGAGTAATCGTAGCTTAACGATATTCGTTTAACGTAAGCAACTCGTTTAATGTTTTCAAAATCACACCTAAGTATTCAATTCTCAAGTCCAAAATGCTGAATTTCAATTCGCTTTAATTTTAATACTATTTCCTTTTCTTTTCTCTAACTTTCTCTTCTAGCTCTCAAAAAAGAAAGTTTCTCTCTAACTCTCTCCGTCCTCCTCCACCATTCACTCTTTTGTTGTAGGAACTAATTAGGTTAGGCAAGTAATAGCTTCATTAGCTTAAGTGGCCAAGTTCAACTAAAACTAACCATGCTTATCCTCCAAGAAAGAAAATTAACTGAGTAATTGTAGCCTTTTTTTTTTTGGTGGACAAGTAATTGTAGCTTGACGATAGCAGTTTAACTTAAGCAACTCATTTAATGTTTTCTAAATCACCTAAGTGTTCAATTCGCAAGTCCAAAATGCTGAGCTTGAACTCCCTTCAAATTTCATTCTATTTCCCTTTCCGTTCTCTGACTTTCTCTTCTAGACCTCAAGGAGAAAGTTTGTCTCCAACTCTCTCCGTCCGTCTCCAACTTCTCCCTTTTGTTCTTGGAACTAATTGGCTTGGGCAACTTGTCGTCTTTTTAGCTTAAGTGGCCAAATTTAACACAAACTAATCTTGCTTAACCTACAAGAAAGAGATTAGAGATTTTACCGAGTAATTGTAGCTTCACGATATTTGTTTGACGTAAGCACCTGATTTAAGGTTTTCTACATCACCTAAGTGTTAAACTCTCGAGTCCAACATGATGAATTAGAGCTCAATTTAATTTTATTCCCGTTTCCTTTTCTTTTCTCTAACTTTCTCTTCTAGCTCTCAAGAAGAAAGTTTCTCTCTAACTCTCTCCGTCCTTTTCCACCCTTCTCTGTTTTGTTCGAGGAACTAATTAGGTTTGGCAACTTATAGCTTCATTCTCTTAAGTGACCATGTTTAACTCAAACTAATCTTGCTCAGCCTCCAAGGAATAGAATTCACTGAGTAATCGTAGCTTGACGATGTAGTAAAGGAACTAATTTAATGTTTTGTAAATCACCAAAGTGTTCAATTCTCAAGCCCAAAAGCATGAATTTGAATTCGCTTTGATTTTAAACCTGTTTCCTTTTCTTTTCTCTAACTTTCTCTTCCAGCTCTCAAGGAGAAAGTTCCTCTCCAACTCGCTCCGTCGTTCCCCACCCTTCTCTCTTCTGTTCTAGGAACTAATTAGGTTAGGCAGCTAACAGCTTCATTAGCTTAAGTGGCCGAGTTTAACTCGAACTAATCTTCCTTGGCCTCCAAGAAAGAGAATCTACAGAGAAATTGGAGCTTAACGATAACAGTTTGACTTAGGTAGGCAACTCATTTGATGTTTTCTAAATCACCCAAGTGTTCAATTATCAAGTCCAGAAGGGTGAATTTGAATTCGCTTTAATTTGCATCCTATTTCCGTTTCTTTTCTCTAACTTTCTCTTCTAGATCTCATGGAGAAAGTTTCTCTCTAACTCTCTCTGTCCCTCTCCAACTTCTCTCTTTTGTTCTAGGGCTAATAGTTTCACTAGCTTAAGTGGCTAAGTTTAACTCAAACTGATCTCGCCTAGCCTCCAAGAAAGGGATTTTACAGAGTAATTGTAGCTCAACGATATTAGTTGGACTTGAGCGCATCATTTAAGGCCTTCTAAATCGCCCAAGTGTTCGATTCTCAAGTCCAAAAGGATCAATTGGTTAATTTTCATTCTATTTCCTTTCTTCTCTCTAATTTTCCCTTCTAGTTACGAATAAGAATGTTTCTCTCCAACTCTCTCCGTCCTTCTCCATCCTTCTCTCTTTTGTTCTAGGAATTAATTAGCTTATCCAGCTATTAGTTTCTTTAGCTTAAGTGGCCATGTTTAACTCAAATTAATCATGCCTATCCACGAAGAAAGAGAATTTACTGAGTAATTGTAGTTTAACGATATTAGTTTTACTTAAGCAAATGACTTAATGTCTTCTAAATCACCTAAGTGTATATATCTCAAGTCCAAAATGATGAATTGGAGCGCACTTTAATTTTCATCCTGTTTCCCTTTCTTTTCTCTAACTTTCTCTTCTGGCTCCCAAGAAGAAAGTTTCTCCCCAACTCTCTCCGTCCTTTCTCCAGTCCTCTCCCTCTTCTTCTAGGAACTAATTACCTTAGGCAACCAACAGTTGCATTAGCTTAAGCGGCCAAGTTTAAGACAAACTATTCTTGCTTAGCCTCCAAGAAGGAGAATTTACTGAGTAATCGTAGCTTAACGATATTCGTTTAACGTAAGCAACTCGTTTAATGTTTTCAAAATCACACCTAAGTATTCAATTCTCAAGTCCAAAATGCTGAATTTCAATTCGCTTTAATTTTAATACTATTTCCTTTTCTTTTCTCTAACTTTCTCTTCTAGCTCTCAAAAAAGAAAGTTTCTCTCTAACTCTCTCCGTCCTCCTCCACCATTCACTCTTTTGTTGTAGGAACTAATTAGGTTAGGCAAGTAATAGCTTCATTAGCTTAAGTGGCCAAGTTCAACTAAAACTAACCATGCTTATCCTCCAAGAAAGAAAATTAACTGAGTAATTGTAGCCTTTTTTTTTTTGGTGGACAAGTAATTGTAGCTTGACGATAGCAGTTTAACTTAAGCAACTCATTTAATGTTTTCTAAATCACCTAAGTGTTCAATTCGCAAGTCCAAAATGCTGAGCTTGAACTCCCTTCAAATTTCATTCTATTTCCCTTTCCGTTCTCTGACTTTCTCTTCTAGACCTCAAGGAGAAAGTTTGTCTCCAACTCTCTCCGTCCGTCTCCAACTTCTCCCTTTTGTTCTTGGAACTAATTGGCTTGGGCAACTTGTCGTCTTTTTAGCTTAAGTGGCCAAATTTAACACAAACTAATCTTGCTTAACCTACAAGAAAGAGATTAGAGATTTTACCGAGTAATTGTAGCTTCACGATATTTGTTTGACGTAAGCACCTGATTTAAGGTTTTCTACATCACCTAAGTGTTAAACTCTCGAGTCCAACATGATGAATTAGAGCTCAATTTAATTTTATTCCCGTTTCCTTTTCTTTTCTCTAACTTTCTCTTCTAGCTCTCAAGAAGAAAGTTTCTCTCTAACTCTCTCCGTCCTTTTCCACCCTTCTCTGTTTTGTTCGAGGAACTAATTAGGTTTGGCAACTTATAGCTTCATTCTCTTAAGTGACCATGTTTAACTCAAACTAATCTTGCTCAGCCTCCAAGGAATAGAATTCACTGAGTAATCGTAGCTTGACGATGTAGTAAAGGAACTAATTTAATGTTTTGTAAATCACCAAAGTGTTCAATTCTCAAGCCCAAAAGCATGAATTTGAATTCGCTTTGATTTTAAACCTGTTTCCTTTTCTTTTCTCTAACTTTCTCTTCCAGCTCTCAAGGAGAAAGTTCCTCTCCAACTCGCTCCGTCGTTCCCCACCCTTCTCTCTTCTGTTCTAGGAACTAATTAGGTTAGGCAGCTAACAGCTTCATTAGCTTAAGTGGCCGAGTTTAACTCGAACTAATCTTCCTTGGCCTCCAAGAAAGAGAATCAACAGAGAAATTGGAGCTTAACGATAACAGTTTGACTTAGGTAGGCAACTCATTTGATGTTTTCTAAATCACCCAAGTGTTCAATTATCAAGTCCAGAAGGGTGAATTTGAATTCGCTTTAATTTGCATCCTATTTCCGTTTCTTTTCTCTAACTTTCTCTTCTAGATCTCATGGAGAAAGTTTCTCTCTAACTCTCTCTGTCCCTCTCCAACTTCTCTCTTTTGTTCTAGGGCTAATAGTTTCACTAGCTTAAGTGGCTAAGTTTAACTCAAACTGATCTCGCCTAGCCTCCAAGAAAGGGATTTTACAGAGTTATTGTAGCTCAACGATATTAGTTGGACTTGAGCGCATCATTTAAGGCCTTCTAAATCGCCCAAGTGTTCGATTCTCAAGTCCAAAAGGATCAATTGGTTAATTTTCATTCTATTTCCTTTCTTCTCTCTAATTTTCCCTTCTAGTTACGAATAAGAATGTTTCTCTCCAACTCTCTCCGTCCTTCTCCATCCTTCTCTCTTTTGTTCTAGGAATTAATTAGCTTATCCAGCTATTAGTTTCTTTAGCTTAAGTGGCCATGTTTAACTCAAATTAATCATGCCTATCCACGAAGAAAGAGAATTTACTGAGTAATTGTAGTTTTTTACTTAAGCAAATGACTTAATGTCTTCTAAATCACCTAAGTGTATATATCTCAAGTCCAAAATGATGAATTGGAGCGCACTTTAATTTTCATCCTGTTTCCCTTTCTTTTCTCTAACTTTCTCTTCTGGCTCCCAAGAAGAAAGTTTCTCCCCAACTCTCTCCGTCCTTTCTCCAGTCCTCTCCCTCTTCTTCTAGGAACTAATTACCTTAGGCAACCAACAGTTGCATTAGCTTAAGCGGCCAAGTTTAAGACAAACTATTCTTGCTTAGCCTCCAAGAAGGAGAATTTACTGAGTAATCGTAGCTTAACGATATTCGTTTAACGTAAGCAACTCGTTTAATGTTTTCAAAATCACACCTAAGTATTCAATTCTCAAGTCCAAAATGCTGAATTTCAATTCGCTTTAATTTTAATACTATTTCCTTTTCTTTTCTCTAACTTTCTCTTCTAGCTCTCAAAAAAGAAAGTTTCTCTCTAACTCTCTCCGTCCTCCTCCACCATTCACTCTTTTGTTGTAGGAACTAATTAGGTTAGGCAAGTAATAGCTTCATTAGCTTAAGTGGCCAAGTTCAACTAAAACTAACCATGCTTATCCTCCAAGAAAGAAAATTAACTGAGTAATTGTAGCCTTTTTTTTTTTGGTGGACAAGTAATTGTAGCTTGACGATAGCAGTTTAACTTAAGCAACTCATTTAATGTTTTCTAAATCACCTAAGTGTTCAATTCGCAAGTCCAAAATGCTGAGCTTGAACTCCCTTCAAATTTCATTCTATTTCCCTTTCCGTTCTCTGACTTTCTCTTCTAGACCTCAAGGAGAAAGTTTGTCTCCAACTCTCTCCGTCCGTCTCCAACTTCTCCCTTTTGTTCTTGGAACTAATTGGCTTGGGCAACTTGTCGTCTTTTTAGCTTAAGTGGCCAAATTTAACACAAACTAATCTTGCTTAACCTACAAGAAAGAGATTAGAGATTTTACCGAGTAATTGTAGCTTCACGATATTTGTTTGACGTAAGCACCTGATTTAAGGTTTTCTACATCACCTAAGTGTTAAACTCTCGAGTCCAACATGATGAATTAGAGCTCAATTTAATTTTATTCCCGTTTCCTTTTCTTTTCTCTAACTTTCTCTTCTAGCTCTCAAGAAGAAAGTTTCTCTCTAACTCTCTCCGTCCTTTTCCACCCTTCTCTGTTTTGTTCGAGGAACTAATTAGGTTTGGCAACTTATAGCTTCATTCTCTTAAGTGACCATGTTTAACTCAAACTAATCTTGCTCAGCCTCCAAGGAATAGAATTCACTGAGTAATCGTAGCTTGACGATGTAGTAAAGGAACTAATTTAATGTTTTGTAAATCACCAAAGTGTTCAATTCTCAAGCCCAAAAGCATGAATTTGAATTCGCTTTGATTTTAAACCTGTTTCCTTTTCTTTTCTCTAACTTTCTCTTCCAGCTCTCAAGGAGAAAGTTCCTCTCCAACTCGCTCCGTCGTTCCCCACCCTTCTCTCTTCTGTTCTAGGAACTAATTAGGTTAGGCAGCTAACAGCTTCATTAGCTTAAGTGGCCGAGTTTAACTCGAACTAATCTTCCTTGGCCTCCAAGAAAGAGAATCAACAGAGAAATTGGAGCTTAACGATAACAGTTTGACTTAGGTAGGCAACTCATTTGATGTTTTCTAAATCACCCAAGTGTTCAATTATCAAGTCCAGAAGGGTGAATTTGAATTCGCTTTAATTTGCATCCTATTTCCGTTTCTTTTCTCTAACTTTCTCTTCTAGATCTCATGGAGAAAGTTTCTCTCTAACTCTCTCTGTCCCTCTCCAACTTCTCTCTTTTGTTCTAGGGCTAATAGTTTCACTAGCTTAAGTGGCTAAGTTTAACTCAAACTGATCTCGCCTAGCCTCCAAGAAAGGGATTTTACAGAGTAATTGTAGCTCAACGATATTAGTTGGACTTGAGCGCATCATTTAAGGCCTTCTAAATCGCCCAAGTGTTCGATTCTCAAGTCCAAAAGGATCAATTGGTTAATTTTCATTCTATTTCCTTTCTTCTCTCTAATTTTCCCTTCTAGTTACGAATAAGAATGTTTCTCTCCAACTCTCTCCGTCCTTCTCCATCCTTCTCTCTTTTGTTCTAGGAATTAATTAGCTTATCCAGCTATTAGTTTCTTTAGCTTAAGTGGCCATGTTTAACTCAAATTAATCATGCCTATCCACGAAGAAAGAGAATTTACTGAGTAATTGTAGTTTTTTACTTAAGCAAATGACTTAATGTCTTCTAAATCACCTAAGTGTATATATCTCAAGTCCAAAATGATGAATTGGAGCGCACTTTAATTTTCATCCTGTTTCCCTTTCTTTTCTCTAACTTTCTCTTCTGGCTCCCAAGAAGAAAGTTTCTCCCCAACTCTCTCCGTCCTTTCTCCAGTCCTCTCCCTCTTCTTCTAGGAACTAATTACCTTAGGCAACCAACAGTTGCATTAGCTTAAGCGGCCAAGTTTAAGACAAACTATTCTTGCTTAGCCTCCAAGAAGGAGAATTTACTGAGTAATCGTAGCTTAACGATATTCGTTTAACGTAAGCAACTCGTTTAATGTTTTCAAAATCACACCTAAGTATTCAATTCTCAAGTCCAAAATGCTGAATTTCAATTCGCTTTAATTTTAATACTATTTCCTTTTCTTTTCTCTAACTTTCTCTTCTAGCTCTCAAAAAAGAAAGTTTCTCTCTAACTCTCTCCGTCCTCCTCCACCATTCACTCTTTTGTTGTAGGAACTAATTAGGTTAGGCAAGTAATAGCTTCATTAGCTTAAGTGGCCAAGTTCAACTAAAACTAACCATGCTTATCCTCCAAGAAAGAAAATTAACTGAGTAATTGTAGCCTTTTTTTTTTGGTGGACAAGTAATTGTAGCTTGACGATAGCAGTTTAACTTAAGCAACTCATTTAATGTTTTCTAAATCACCTAAGTGTTCAATTCGCAAGTCCAAAATGCTGAGCTTGAACTCCCTTCAAATTTCATTCTATTTCCCTTTCCGTTCTCTGACTTTCTCTTCTAGACCTCAAGGAGAAAGTTTGTCTCCAACTCTCTCCGTCCGTCTCCAACTTCTCCCTTTTGTTCTTGGAACTAATTGGCTTGGGCAACTTGTCGTCTTTTTAGCTTAAGTGGCCAAATTTAACACAAACTAATCTTGCTTAACCTACAAGAAAGAGATTAGAGATTTTACCGAGTAATTGTAGCTTCACGATATTTGTTTGACGTAAGCACCTGATTTAAGGTTTTCTACATCACCTAAGTGTTAAACTCTCGAGTCCAACATGATGAATTAGAGCTCAATTTAATTTTATTCCCGTTTCCTTTTCTTTTCTCTAACTTTCTCTTCTAGCTCTCAAGAAGAAAGTTTCTCTCTAACTCTCTCCGTCCTTTTCCACCCTTCTCTGTTTTGTTCGAGGAACTAATTAGGTTTGGCAACTTATAGCTTCATTCTCTTAAGTGACCATGTTTAACTCAAACTAATCTTGCTCAGCCTCCAAGGAATAGAATTCACTGAGTAATCGTAGCTTGACGATGTAGTAAAGGAACTAATTTAATGTTTTGTAAATCACCAAAGTGTTCAATTCTCAAGCCCAAAAGCATGAATTTGAATTCGCTTTGATTTTAAACCTGTTTCCTTTTCTTTTCTCTAACTTTCTCTTCCAGCTCTCAAGGAGAAAGTTCCTCTCCAACTCGCTCCGTCGTTCCCCACCCTTCTCTCTTCTGTTCTAGGAACTAATTAGGTTAGGCAGCTAACAGCTTCATTAGCTTAAGTGGCCGAGTTTAACTCGAACTAATCTTCCTTGGCCTCCAAGAAAGAGAATCTACAGAGAAATTGGAGCTTAACGATAACAGTTTGACTTAGGTAGGCAACTCATTTGATGTTTTCTAAATCACCCAAGTGTTCAATTATCAAGTCCAAAAGGGTGAATTTGAATTCGCTTTAATTTGCATCCTATTTCCGTTTCTTTTCTCTAACTTTCTCTTCTAGATCTCATGGAGAAAGTTTCTCTCTAACTCTCTCTGTCCCTCTCCAACTTCTCTCTTTTGTTCTAGGGCTAATAGTTTCACTAGCTTAAGTGGCTAAGTTTAACTCAAACTGATCTCGCCTAGCCTCCAAGAAAGGGATTTTACAGAGTAATTGTAGCTCAACGATATTAGTTGGACTTGAGCGCATCATTTAAGGCCTTCTAAATCGCCCAAGTGTTCGATTCTCAAGTCCAAAAGGATCAATTGGTTAATTTTCATTCTATTTCCTTTCTTCTCTCTAATTTTCCCTTCTAGTTACGAATAAGAATGTTTCTCTCCAACTCTCTCCGTCCTTCTCCATCCTTCTCTCTTTTGTTCTAGGAATTAATTAGCTTATCCAGCTATTAGTTTCTTTAGCTTAAGTGGCCATGTTTAACTCAAATTAATCATGCCTATCCACGAAGAAAGAGAATTTACTGAGTAATTGTAGTTTTTTACTTAAGCAAATGACTTAATGTCTTCTAAATCACCTAAGTGTATATATCTCAAGTCCAAAATGATGAATTGGAGCGCACTTTAATTTTCATCCTGTTTCCCTTTCTTTTCTCTAACTTTCTCTTCTGGCTCCCAAGAAGAAAGTTTCTCCCCAACTCTCTCCGTCCTTTCTCCAGTCCTCTCCCTCTTCTTCTAGGAACTAATTACCTTAGGCAACCAACAGTTGCATTAGCTTAAGCGGCCAAGTTTAAGACAAACTATTCTTGCTTAGCCTCCAAGAAGGAGAATTTACTGAGTAATCGTAGCTTAACGATATTCGTTTAACGTAAGCAACTCGTTTAATGTTTTCAAAATCACACCTAAGTATTCAATTCTCAAGTCCAAAATGCTGAATTTCAATTCGCTTTAATTTTAATACTATTTCCTTTTCTTTTCTCTAACTTTCTCTTCTAGCTCTCAAAAAAGAAAGTTTCTCTCTAACTCTCTCCGTCCTCCTCCACCATTCACTCTTTTGTTGTAGGAACTAATTAGGTTAGGCAAGTAATAGCTTCATTAGCTTAAGTGGCCAAGTTCAACTAAAACTAACCATGCTTATCCTCCAAGAAAGAAAATTAACTGAGTAATTGTAGCCTTTTTTTTTTGGTGGACAAGTAATTGTAGCTTGACGATAGCAGTTTAACTTAAGCAACTCATTTAATGTTTTCTAAATCACCTAAGTGTTCAATTCGCAAGTCCAAAATGCTGAGCTTGAACTCCCTTCAAATTTCATTCTATTTCCCTTTCCGTTCTCTGACTTTCTCTTCTAGACCTCAAGGAGAAAGTTTGTCTCCAACTCTCTCCGTCCGTCTCCAACTTCTCCCTTTTGTTCTTGGAACTAATTGGCTTGGGCAACTTGTCGTCTTTTTAGCTTAAGTGGCCAAATTTAACACAAACTAATCTTGCTTAACCTACAAGAAAGAGATTAGAGATTTTACCGAGTAATTGTAGCTTCACGATATTTGTTTGACGTAAGCACCTGATTTAAGGTTTTCTACATCACCTAAGTGTTAAACTCTCGAGTCCAACATGATGAATTAGAGCTCAATTTAATTTTATTCCCGTTTCCTTTTCTTTTCTCTAACTTTCTCTTCTAGCTCTCAAGAAGAAAGTTTCTCTCTAACTCTCTCCGTCCTTTTCCACCCTTCTCTGTTTTGTTCGAGGAACTAATTAGGTTTGGCAACTTATAGCTTCATTCTCTTAAGTGACCATGTTTAACTCAAACTAATCTTGCTCAGCCTCCAAGGAATAGAATTCACTGAGTAATCGTAGCTTGACGATGTAGTAAAGGAACTAATTTAATGTTTTGTAAATCACCAAAGTGTTCAATTCTCAAGCCCAAAAGCATGAATTTGAATTCGCTTTGATTTTAAACCTGTTTCCTTTTCTTTTCTCTAACTTTCTCTTCCAGCTCTCAAGGAGAAAGTTCCTCTCCAACTCGCTCCGTCGTTCCCCACCCTTCTCTCTTCTGTTCTAGGAACTAATTAGGTTAGGCAGCTAACAGCTTCATTAGCTTAAGTGGCCGAGTTTAACTCGAACTAATCTTCCTTGGCCTCCAAGAAAGAGAATCAACAGAGAAATTGGAGCTTAACGATAACAGTTTGACTTAGGTAGGCAACTCATTTGATGTTTTCTAAATCACCCAAGTGTTCAATTATCAAGTCCAAAAGGGTGAATTTGAATTCGCTTTAATTTGCATCCTATTTCCGTTTCTTTTCTCTAACTTTCTCTTCTAGATCTCATGGAGAAAGTTTCTCTCTAACTCTCTCTGTCCCTCTCCAACTTCTCTCTTTTGTTCTAGGGCTAATAGTTTCACTAGCTTAAGTGGCTAAGTTTAACTCAAACTGATCTCGCCTAGCCCCCAAGAAAGGGATTTTACAGAGTAATTGTAGCTCAACGATATTAGTTGGACTTGAGCGCATCATTTAAGGCCTTCTAAATCGCCCAAGTGTTCGATTCTCAAGTCCAAAAGGATCAATTGGTTAATTTTCATTCTATTTCCTTTCTTCTCTCTAATTTTCCCTTCTAGTTACGAATAAGAATGTTTCTCTCCAACTCTCTCCGTCCTTCTCCATCCTTCTCTCTTTTGTTCTAGGAATTAATTAGCTTATCCAGCTATTAGTTTCTTTAGCTTAAGTGGCCATGTTTAACTCAAATTAATCATGCCTATCCACGAAGAAAGAGAATTTACTGAGTAATTGTAGTTTTTTACTTAAGCAAATGACTTAATGTCTTCTAAATCACCTAAGTGTATATATCTCAAGTCCAAAATGATGAATTGGAGCGCACTTTAATTTTCATCCTGTTTCCCTTTCTTTTCTCTAACTTTCTCTTCTGGCTCCCAAGAAGAAAGTTTCTCCCCAACTCTCTCCGTCCTTTCTCCAGTCCTCTCCCTCTTCTTCTAGGAACTAATTACCTTAGGCAACCAACAGTTGCATTAGCTTAAGCGGCCAAGTTTAAGACAAACTATTCTTGCTTAGCCTCCAAGAAGGAGAATTTACTGAGTAATCGTAGCTTAACGATATTCGTTTAACGTAAGCAACTCGTTTAATGTTTTCAAAATCACACCTAAGTATTCAATTCTCAAGTCCAAAATGCTGAATTTCAATTCGCTTTAATTTTAATACTATTTCCTTTTCTTTTCTCTAACTTTCTCTTCTAGCTCTCAAAAAAGAAAGTTTCTCTCTAACTCTCTCCGTCCTCCTCCACCATTCACTCTTTTGTTGTAGGAACTAATTAGGTTAGGCAAGTAATAGCTTCATTAGCTTAAGTGGCCAAGTTCAACTAAAACTAACCATGCTTATCCTCCAAGAAAGAAAATTAACTGAGTAATTGTAGCCTTTTTTTTTTGGTGGACAAGTAATTGTAGCTTGACGATAGCAGTTTAACTTAAGCAACTCATTTAATGTTTTCTAAATCACCTAAGTGTTCAATTCGCAAGTCCAAAATGCTGAGCTTGAACTCCCTTCAAATTTCATTCTATTTCCCTTTCCGTTCTCTGACTTTCTCTTCTAGACCTCAAGGAGAAAGTTTGTCTCCAACTCTCTCCGTCCGTCTCCAACTTCTCCCTTTTGTTCTTGGAACTAATTGGCTTGGGCAACTTGTCGTCTTTTTAGCTTAAGTGGCCAAATTTAACACAAACTAATCTTGCTTAACCTACAAGAAAGAGATTAGAGATTTTACCGAGTAATTGTAGCTTCACGATATTTGTTTGACGTAAGCACCTGATTTAAGGTTTTCTACATCACCTAAGTGTTAAACTCTCGAGTCCAACATGATTTTTTTTTTTTTGGGTAAGTAAGTCATAAAATAAAGACAGTAAAATGTACAAGTTTACAAGGGGCATACCCCAGGTACGCCCTACAACCAATAATGAAGAACAAAAAACATCTCAAACTACCACAGGACATACGACAACACATTAATTTGCATCCTATTTCCGTTTCTTTTCTCTAACTTTCTCTTCTAGATCTCATGGAGAAAGTTTCTCTCTAACTCTCTCTGTCCCTCTCCAACTTCTCTCTTTTGTTCTAGGGCTAATAGTTTCACTAGCTTAAGTGGCTAAGTTTAACTCAAACTGATCTCGCCTAGCCTCCAAGAAAGGGATTTTACAGAGTAATTGTAGCTCAACGATATTAGTTGGACTTGAGCGCATCATTTAAGGCCTTCTAAATCGCCCAAGTGTTCGATTCTCAAGTCCAAAAGGATCAATTGGTTAATTTTCATTCTATTTCCTTTCTTCTCTCTAATTTTCTCTTCTAGTTATGAATAAGAATGTTTCTCTCCAACTCTCTCCGTCCTTCTCCATCCTTCTCTCTTTTGTTCTAGGAATTAATTAGCTTATCCAGCTATTAGTTTCTTTAGCTTAAGTGGCCATGTTTAACTCAAATTAATCATGCCTATCCACGAAGAAAGAGAATTTACTGAGTAATTGTAGTTTAACGATATTAGTTTTACTTAAGCAAATGACTTAATGTCTTCTAAATCACCTAAGTGTATATATCTCAAGTCCAAAATGATGAATTGGAGCGCACTTTAATTTTCATCCTGTTTCCCTTTCTTTTCTCTAACTTTCTCTTCTGGCTCCCAAGAAGAAAGTTTCTCCCCAACTCTCTCCGTCCTTTCTCCAGTCCTCTCCCTCTTCTTCTAGGAACTAATTACCTTAGGCAACCAACAGTTGCATTAGCTTAAGCGGCCAAGTTTAAGACAAACTATTCTTGCTTAGCCTCCAAGAAGGAGAATTTACTGGGCAGGGGATTAGGTTGGGAGCTTCTCTCTCTAGAATCTAGAGAGAGAAAGCTCCCTCCGTTGTTACCCATGGAGTTTTCTTTGTAGTTCCTTATCAAACTCTTTGTCTGGTTTGGTAAGAGAGTGATTTAGAGACTGATCTGAATTTCAGGCCCGCTCTATTGATTAAGTTGTGCTTTGATTTGTCTTTTTATTAAAGAAAATCGTGTTTATTTCGGTTTCATGGAGGTCCGACGTGAGAGTCTCACTCCGGCTATTCTTATGGCTGGTTTGGGGTGCTGCCCAAAGCTTGGTGTTAAGCTAAGGTGACCTGTGGGTGTTCATGCCGTTGCATCATGTTCTGGGTTGGGTCACCACCAGTGTGGTCGTCAATGGTTCGGCTCGGTGGGATGGCTCACAGTTCAGCAAGGCTGAGCTCCATTTGGTTTCTTGCTTGTCGTCCGCGGTTTGGGTCGCCGGAGGTGTTGGGTCTTCCATGTCCGTGCTTCGAAGATCGCCTCTGCCATGGCAAGCTTGCTGCCAGTTTTTTGGTTGTGGGCGGTGCCATGGCTGCTTTGCTTTGAAGTTTGGGTATATTGGTGCCGCTGGTGGTGTTCTAGCTGTCGGTGTGTTTTTGCGCATGCCGCTGGTCTATTCGGTTGGGAGTTTGGTTCCGGTGTTGGTCTGTCCGGTTTACCGGCGTTGTTTTGGTGCTAGATTCTCCAACACAGGTGCCGATGGTGGATGGTCTTTTTTGGTGAGGATGTTGTTGTTTACACGCAGATGTTGGCGCGTGGTTTGGGCATTGGGAGTTGACGCTTCTGGGGCAGGGTGACCAGCTGCAAAGTTGTTGCTTGTTGCTATCACCCATGTTTTGTTCTGATCAAGGACCACACGTGGGTCTCTTTTTCGGCAGCACATAGGGAAGTGGGGACCGTGGTCATCTTTATATATATATATATATATATATTTAATATATATTTATATATTAGCTGGGCTTTTTGATTAAGTGGGTTTGAATGGTTAAATCGGTGAGAAGCACTTGGACTGGCCTCCATTTCAGTGGGCATTTTGTTGATTTGTTTGCTTGGGCTAGGTATTGTTTGGTAGTGGCGGTGGGCCCCTTGTTTGACCCGCAGGATTATTTTTTTGTAGTATTTGTTTATAATTAGTTTTTTTTATTTGCTTTAGTCCCCCCAAATTTGGGGGGCGTGAGGTTTTATTGTATTACCTGGGGTATGCCCCTTGTAAATGTGTAAGTTTTTTGTCTTTAATTTATGACTTACCCACCCAAAAAAAAAAGGAGAATTTACTGAGTAATCGTAGCTTAACGATATTCGTTTAACGTAAGCAACTCGTTTAATGTTTTCAAAATCACACCTAAGTATTCAATTCTCAAGTCCAAAATGCTGAATTTCAATTCGCTTTAATTTTAATACTATTTCCTTTTCTTTTCTCTAACTTTCTCTTCTAGCTCTCAAAAAAGAAAGTTTCTCTCTAACTCTCTCCGTCCTCCTCCACCATTCACTCTTTTGTTGTAGGAACTAATTAGGTTAGGCAAGTAATAGCTTCATTAGCTTAAGTGGCCAAGTTCAACTAAAACTAACCATGCTTATCCTCCAAGAAAGAAAATTAACTGAGTAATTGTAGCCTTTTTTTTTTTGGTGGACAAGTAATTGTAGCTTGACGATAGCAGTTTAACTTAAGCAACTCATTTAATGTTTTCTAAATCACCTAAGTGTTCAATTCGCAAGTCCAAAATGCTGAGCTTGAACTCCCTTCAAATTTCATTCTATTTCCCTTTCCGTTCTCTGACTTTCTCTTCTAGACCTCAAGGAGAAAGTTTGTCTCCAACTCTCTCCGTCCGTCTCCAACTTCTCCCTTTTGTTCTTGGAACTAATTGGCTTGGGCAACTTGTCGTCTTTTTAGCTTAAGTGGCCAAATTTAACACAAACTAATCTTGCTTAACCTACAAGAAAGAGATTAGAGATTTTACCGAGTAATTGTAGCTTCACGATATTTGTTTGACGTAAGCACCTGATTTAAGGTTTTCTACATCACCTAAGTGTTAAACTCTCGAGTCCAACATGATGAATTAGAGCTCAATTTAATTTTATTCCCGTTTCCTTTTCTTTTCTCTAACTTTCTCTTCTAGCTCTCAAGAAGAAAGTTTCTCTCTAACTCTCTCCGTCCTTTTTCCACCCTTCTCTGTTTTGTTCGAGGAACTAATTAGGTTTGGCAACTTATAGCTTCATTCTCTTAAGTGACCATGTTTAACTCAAACTAATCTTGCTCAGCCTCCAAGGAATAGAATTCACTGAGTAATCGTAGCTTGACGATGTAGTAAAGGAACTAATTTAATGTTTTGTAAATCACCAAAGTGTTCAATTCTCAAGCCCAAAAGCATGAATTTGAATTCGCTTTGATTTTAAACCTGTTTCCTTTTCTTTTCTCTAACTTTCTCTTCCAGCTCTCAAGGAGAAAGTTCCTCTCCAACTCGCTCCGTCGTTCCCCACCCTTCTCTCTTTTGTTCTAGGAACTAATTAGGTTAGGCAGCTAATAGCTTCATTAGCTTAAGTGGCCGAGTTTAACTCGAACTAATCTTCCTTGGCCTGCAAGAAAGAGAATCTACAGAGAAATTGGAGCTTAACGATAACAGTTTGACTTAGGTAGGCAACTCATTTGATGTTTTCTAAATCACCCAAGTGTTCAATTATCAAGTCCAAAAGGGTGAATTTGAATTCGCTTTAATTTGCATCCTATTTCCGTTTCTTTTCTCTAACTTTCTCTTCTAGATCTCATGGAGAAAGTTTCTCTCTAACTCTCTCTGTCCCTCTCCAACTTCTCTCTTTTGTTCTAGGGCTAATAGTTTCACTAGCTTAAGTGGCTAAGTTTAACTCAAACTGATCTCGCCTAGCCTCCAAGAAAGGGATTTTACAGAGTAATTGTAGCTCAACGATATTAGTTGGACTTGTGCGCATCATTTAAGGCCTTCTAAATCGCCCAAGTGTTCGATTCTCAAGTCCAAAAGGATCAATTGGTTAATTTTCATTCTATTTCCTTTCTTCTCTCTAATTTTCTCTTCTAGTTATGAATAAGAATGTTTCTCTCCAACTCTCTCCGTCCTTCTCCATCCTTCTCTCTTTTGTTCTAGGAATTAATTAGCTTATCCAGCTATTAGTTTCTTTAGCTTAAGTGGCCATGTTTAACTCAAATTAATCATGCCTATCCACGAAGAAAGAGAATTTACTGAGTAATTGTAGTTTAACGATATTAGTTTTACTTAAGCAAATGACTTAATGTCTTCTAAATCACCTAAGTGTATATATCTCAAGTCCAAAATGATGAATTGGAGCGCACTTTAATTTTCATCCTGTTTCCCTTTCTTTTCTCTAACTTTCTCTTCTGGCTCCCAAGAAGAAAGTTTCTCCCCAACTCTCTCCGTCCTTTCTCCAGTCCTCTCCCTCTTCTTCTAGGAACTAATTACCTTAGGCAACCAACAGTTGCATTAGCTTAAGCGGCCAAGTTTAAGACAAACTATTCTTGCTTAGCCTCCAAGAAGGAGAATTTACTGAGTAATCGTAGCTTAACGATATTCGTTTAACGTAAGCAACTCGTTTAATGTTTTCAAAATCACACCTAAGTATTCAATTCTCAAGTCCAAAATGCTGAATTTCAATTCGCTTTAATTTTAATACTATTTCCTTTTCTTTTCTCTAACTTTCTCTTCTAGCTCTCAAAAAAGAAAGTTTCTCTCTAACTCTCTCCGTCCTCCTCCACCATTCACTCTTTTGTTGTAGGAACTAATTAGGTTAGGCAAGTAATAGCTTCATTAGCTTAAGTGGCCAAGTTCAACTAAAACTAACCATGCTTATCCTCCAAGAAAGAAAATTAACTGAGTAATTGTAGCCTTTTTTTTTTTTGGTGGACAAGTAATTGTAGCTTGACGATAGCAGTTTAACTTAAGCAACTCATTTAATGTTTTCTAAATCACCTAAGTGTTCAATTCGCAAGTCCAAAATGCTGAGCTTGAACTCCCTTCAAATTTCATTCTATTTCCCTTTCCGTTCTCTGACTTTCTCTTCTGGACCTCAAGGAGAAAGTTTGTCTCCAACTCTCTCCGTCCGTCTCCAACTTCTCCCTTTTGTTCTTGGAACTAATTGGCTTGGGCAACTTGTCGTCTTTTTAGCTTAAGTGGCCAAATTTAACACAAACTAATCTTGCTTAACCTACAAGAAAGAGATTAGAGATTTTACCGAGTAATTGTAGCTTCACGATATTTGTTTGACGTAAGCACCTGATTTAAGGTTTTCTACATCACCTAAGTGTTAAACTCTCGAGTCCAACATGATGAATTAGAGCTCAATTTAATTTTATTCCCGTTTCCTTTTCTTTTCTCTAACTTTCTCTTCTAGCTCTCAAGAAGAAAGTTTCTCTCTAACTCTCTCCGTCCTTTTTCCACCCTTCTCTGTTTTGTTCGAGGAACTAATTAGGTTTGGCAACTTATAGCTTCATTCTCTTAAGTGACCATGTTTAACTCAAACTAATCTTGCTCAGCCTCCAAGGAATAGAATTCACTGAGTAATCGTAGCTTGACGATGTAGTAAAGGAACTAATTTAATGTTTTGTAAATCACCAAAGTGTTCAATTCTCAAGCCCAAAAGCATGAATTTGAATTCGCTTTGATTTTAAACCTGTTTCCTTTTCTTTTCTCTAACTTTCTCTTCCAGCTCTCAAGGAGAAAGTTCCTGTCCAACTCGCTCCGTCGTTCCCCACCCTTCTCTCTTTTGTTCTAGGAACTAATTAGGTTAGGCAGCTAATAGCTTCATTAGCTTAAGTGGCCGAGTTTAACTCGAACTAATCTTCCTTGGCCTGCAAGAAAGAGAATCTACAGAGAAATTGGAGCTTAACGATAACAGTTTGACTTAGGTAGGCAACTCATTTGATGTTTTCTAAATCACCCAAGTGTTCAATTATCAAGTCCAAAAGGGTGAATTTGAATTCGCTTTAATTTGCATCCTATTTCCGTTTCTTTTCTCTAACTTTCTCTTCTAGATCTCATGGAGAAAGTTTCTCTCTAACTCTCTCTGTCCCTCTCCAACTTCTCTCTTTTGTTCTAGGGCTAATAGTTTCACTAGCTTAAGTGGCTAAGTTTAACTCAAACTGATCTCGCCTAGCCTCCAAGAAAGGGATTTTACAGAGTAATTGTAGCTCAACGATATTAGTTGGACTTGTGCGCATCATTTAAGGCCTTCTAAATCGCCCAAGTGTTCGATTCTCAAGTCCAAAAGGATCAATTGGTTAATTTTCATTCTATTTCCTTTCTTCTCTCTAATTTTCTCTTCTAGTTATGAATAAGAATGTTTCTCTCCAACTCTCTCCGTCCTTCTCCATCCTTCTCTCTTTTGTTCTAGGAATTAATTAGCTTATCCAGCTATTAGTTTCTTTAGCTTAAGTGGCCATGTTTAACTCAAATTAATCATGCCTATCCACGAAGAAAGAGAATTTACTGAGTAATTGTAGTTTAACGATATTAGTTTTACTTAAGCAAATGACTTAATGTCTTCTAAATCACCTAAGTGTATATATCTCAAGTCCAAAATGATGAATTGGAGCGCACTTTAATTTTCATCCTGTTTCCCTTTCTTTTCTCTAACTTTCTCTTCTGGCTCCCAAGAAGAAAGTTTCTCCCCAACTCTCTCCGTCCTTTCTCCAGTCCTCTCCCTCTTCTTCTAGGAACTAATTACCTTAGGCAACCAACAGTTGCATTAGCTTAAGCGGCCAAGTTTAAGACAAACTATTCTTGCTTAGCCTCCAAGAAGGAGAATTTACTGAGTAATCGTAGCTTAACGATATTCGTTTAACGTAAGCAACTCGTTTAATGTTTTCAAAATCACACCTAAGTATTCAATTCTCAAGTCCAAAATGCTGAATTTCAATTCGCTTTAATTTTAATACTATTTCCTTTTCTTTTCTCTAACTTTCTCTTCTAGCTCTCAAAAAAGAAAGTTTCTCTCTAACTCTCTCCGTCCTCCTCCACCATTCACTCTTTTGTTGTAGGAACTAATTAGGTTAGGCAAGTAATAGCTTCATTAGCTTAAGTGGCCAAGTTCAACTAAAACTAACCATGCTTATCCTCCAAGAAAGAAAATTAACTGAGTAATTGTAGCCTTTTTTTTTTTTGGTGGACAAGTAATTGTAGCTTGACGATAGCAGTTTAACTTAAGCAACTCATTTAATGTTTTCTAAATCACCTAAGTGTTCAATTCGCAAGTCCAAAATGCTGAGCTTGAACTCCCTTCAAATTTCATTCTATTTCCCTTTCCGTTCTCTGACTTTCTCTTCTGGACCTCAAGGAGAAAGTTTGTCTCCAACTCTCTCCGTCCGTCTCCAACTTCTCCCTTTTGTTCTTGGAACTAATTGGCTTGGGCAACTTGTCGTCTTTTTAGCTTAAGTGGCCAAATTTAACACAAACTAATCTTGCTTAACCTACAAGAAAGAGATTAGAGATTTTACCGAGTAATTGTAGCTTCACGATATTTGTTTGACGTAAGCACCTGATTTAAGGTTTTCTACATCACCTAAGTGTTAAACTCTCGAGTCCAACATGATGAATTAGAGCTCAATTTAATTTTATTCCCGTTTCCTTTTCTTTTCTCTAACTTTCTCTTCTAGCTCTCAAGAAGAAAGTTTCTCTCTAACTCTCTCCGTCCTTTTTCCACCCTTCTCTGTTTTGTTCGAGGAACTAATTAGGTTTGGCAACTTATAGCTTCATTCTCTTAAGTGACCATGTTTAACTCAAACTAATCTTGCTCAGCCTCCAAGGAATAGAATTCACTGAGTAATCGTAGCTTGACGATGTAGTAAAGGAACTAATTTAATGTTTTGTAAATCACCAAAGTGTTCAATTCTCAAGCCCAAAAGCATGAATTTGAATTCGCTTTGATTTTAAACCTGTTTCCTTTTCTTTTCTCTAACTTTCTCTTCCAGCTCTCAAGGAGAAAGTTCCTGTCCAACTCGCTCCGTCGTTCCCCACCCTTCTCTCTTTTGTTCTAGGAACTAATTAGGTTAGGCAGCTAATAGCTTCATTAGCTTAAGTGGCCGAGTTTAACTCGAACTAATCTTCCTTGGCCTGCAAGAAAGAGAATCTACAGAGAAATTGGAGCTTAACGATAACAGTTTGACTTAGGTAGGCAACTCATTTGATGTTTTCTAAATCACCCAAGTGTTCAATTATCAAGTCCAAAAGGGTGAATTTGAATTCGCTTTAATTTGCATCCTATTTCCGTTTCTTTTCTCTAACTTTCTCTTCTAGATCTCATGGAGAAAGTTTCTCTCTAACTCTCTCTGTCCCTCTCCAACTTCTCTCTTTTGTTCTAGGGCTAATAGTTTCACTAGCTTAAGTGGCTAAGTTTAACTCAAACTGATCTCGCCTAGCCTCCAAGAAAGGGATTTTACAGAGTAATTGTAGCTCAACGATATTAGTTGGACTTGTGCGCATCATTTAAGGCCTTCTAAATCGCCCAAGTGTTCGATTCTCAAGTCCAAAAGGATCAATTGGTTAATTTTCATTCTATTTCCTTTCTTCTCTCTAATTTTCTCTTCTAGTTATGAATAAGAATGTTTCTCTCCAACTCTCTCCGTCCTTCTCCATCCTTCTCTCTTTTGTTCTAGGAATTAATTAGCTTATCCAGCTATTAGTTTCTTTAGCTTAAGTGGCCATGTTTAACTCAAATTAATCATGCCTATCCACGAAGAAAGAGAATTTACTGAGTAATTGTAGTTTAACGATATTAGTTTTACTTAAGCAAATGACTTAATGTCTTCTAAATCACCTAAGTGTATATATCTCAAGTCCAAAATGATGAATTGGAGCGCACTTTAATTTTCATCCTGTTTCCCTTTCTTTTCTCTAACTTTCTCTTCTGGCTCCCAAGAAGAAAGTTTCTCCCCAACTCTCTCCGTCCTTTCTCCAGTCCTCTCCCTCTTCTTCTAGGAACTAATTACCTTAGGCAACCAACAGTTGCATTAGCTTAAGCGGCCAAGTTTAAGACAAACTATTCTTGCTTAGCCTCCAAGAAGGAGAATTTACTGAGTAATCGTAGCTTAACGATATTCGTTTAACGTAAGCAACTCGTTTAATGTTTTCAAAATCACACCTAAGTATTCAATTCTCAAGTCCAAAATGCTGAATTTCAATTCGCTTTAATTTTAATACTATTTCCTTTTCTTTTCTCTAACTTTCTCTTCTAGCTCTCAAAAAAGAAAGTTTCTCTCTAACTCTCTCCGTCCTCCTCCACCATTCACTCTTTTGTTGTAGGAACTAATTAGGTTAGGCAAGTAATAGCTTCATTAGCTTAAGTGGCCAAGTTCAACTAAAACTAACCATGCTTATCCTCCAAGAAAGAAAATTAACTGAGTAATTGTAGCCTTTTTTTTTTTTGGTGGACAAGTAATTGTAGCTTGACGATAGCAGTTTAACTTAAGCAACTCATTTAATGTTTTCTAAATCACCTAAGTGTTCAATTCGCAAGTCCAAAATGCTGAGCTTGAACTCCCTTCAAATTTCATTCTATTTCCCTTTCCGTTCTCTGACTTTCTCTTCTGGACCTCAAGGAGAAAGTTTGTCTCCAACTCTCTCCGTCCGTCTCCAACTTCTCCCTTTTGTTCTTGGAACTAATTGGCTTGGGCAACTTGTCGTCTTTTTAGCTTAAGTGGCCAAATTTAACACAAACTAATCTTGCTTAACCTACAAGAAAGAGATTAGAGATTTTACCGAGTAATTGTAGCTTCACGATATTTGTTTGACGTAAGCACCTGATTTAAGGTTTTCTACATCACCTAAGTGTTAAACTCTCGAGTCCAACATGATGAATTAGAGCTCAATTTAATTTTATTCCCGTTTCCTTTTCTTTTCTCTAACTTTCTCTTCTAGCTCTCAAGAAGAAAGTTTCTCTCTAACTCTCTCCGTCCTTTTTCCACCCTTCTCTGTTTTGTTCGAGGAACTAATTAGGTTTGGCAACTTATAGCTTCATTCTCTTAAGTGACCATGTTTAACTCAAACTAATCTTGCTCAGCCTCCAAGGAATAGAATTCACTGAGTAATCGTAGCTTGACGATGTAGTAAAGGAACTAATTTAATGTTTTGTAAATCACCAAAGTGTTCAATTCTCAAGCCCAAAAGCATGAATTTGAATTCGCTTTGATTTTAAACCTGTTTCCTTTTCTTTTCTCTAACTTTCTCTTCCAGCTCTCAAGGAGAAAGTTCCTGTCCAACTCGCTCCGTCGTTCCCCACCCTTCTCTCTTTTGTTCTAGGAACTAATTAGGTTAGGCAGCTAATAGCTTCATTAGCTTAAGTGGCCGAGTTTAACTCGAACTAATCTTCCTTGGCCTGCAAGAAAGAGAATCTACAGAGAAATTGGAGCTTAACGATAACAGTTTGACTTAGGTAGGCAACTCATTTGATGTTTTCTAAATCACCCAAGTGTTCAATTATCAAGTCCAAAAGGGTGAATTTGAATTCGCTTTAATTTGCATCCTATTTCCGTTTCTTTTCTCTAACTTTCTCTTCTAGATCTCATGGAGAAAGTTTCTCTCTAACTCTCTCTGTCCCTCTCCAACTTCTCTCTTTTGTTCTAGGGCTAATAGTTTCACTAGCTTAAGTGGCTAAGTTTAACTCAAACTGATCTCGCCTAGCCTCCAAGAAAGGGATTTTACAGAGTAATTGTAGCTCAACGATATTAGTTGGACTTGTGCGCATCATTTAAGGCCTTCTAAATCGCCCAAGTGTTCGATTCTCAAGTCCAAAAGGATCAATTGGTTAATTTTCATTCTATTTCCTTTCTTCTCTCTAATTTTCTCTTCTAGTTATGAATAAGAATGTTTCTCTCCAACTCTCTCCGTCCTTCTCCATCCTTCTCTCTTTTGTTCTAGGAATTAATTAGCTTATCCAGCTATTAGTTTCTTTAGCTTAAGTGGCCATGTTTAACTCAAATTAATCATGCCTATCCACGAAGAAAGAGAATTTACTGAGTAATTGTAGTTTAACGATATTAGTTTTACTTAAGCAAATGACTTAATGTCTTCTAAATCACCTAAGTGTATATATCTCAAGTCCAAAATGATGAATTGGAGCGCACTTTAATTTTCATCCTGTTTCCCTTTCTTTTCTCTAACTTTCTCTTCTGGCTCCCAAGAAGAAAGTTTCTCCCCAACTCTCTCCGTCCTTTCTCCAGTCCTCTCCCTCTTCTTCTAGGAACTAATTACCTTAGGCAACCAACAGTTGCATTAGCTTAAGCGGCCAAGTTTAAGACAAACTATTCTTGCTTAGCCTCCAAGAAGGAGAATTTACTGAGTAATCGTAGCTTAACGATATTCGTTTAACGTAAGCAACTCGTTTAATGTTTTCAAAATCACACCTAAGTATTCAATTCTCAAGTCCAAAATGCTGAATTTCAATTCGCTTTAATTTTAATACTATTTCCTTTTCTTTTCTCTAACTTTCTCTTCTAGCTCTCAAAAAAGAAAGTTTCTCTCTAACTCTCTCCGTCCTCCTCCACCATTCACTCTTTTGTTGTAGGAACTAATTAGGTTAGGCAAGTAATAGCTTCATTAGCTTAAGTGGCCAAGTTCAACTAAAACTAACCATGCTTATCCTCCAAGAAAGAAAATTAACTGAGTAATTGTAGCCTTTTTTTTTTTTGGTGGACAAGTAATTGTAGCTTGACGATAGCAGTTTAACTTAAGCAACTCATTTAATGTTTTCTAAATCACCTAAGTGTTCAATTCGCAAGTCCAAAATGCTGAGCTTGAACTCCCTTCAAATTTCATTCTATTTCCCTTTCCGTTCTCTGACTTTCTCTTCTGGACCTCAAGGAGAAAGTTTGTCTCCAACTCTCTCCGTCCGTCTCCAACTTCTCCCTTTTGTTCTTGGAACTAATTGGCTTGGGCAACTTGTCGTCTTTTTAGCTTAAGTGGCCAAATTTAACACAAACTAATCTTGCTTAACCTACAAGAAAGAGATTAGAGATTTTACCGAGTAATTGTAGCTTCACGATATTTGTTTGACGTAAGCACCTGATTTAAGGTTTTCTACATCACCTAAGTGTTAAACTCTCGAGTCCAACATGATGAATTAGAGCTCAATTTAATTTTATTCCCGTTTCCTTTTCTTTTCTCTAACTTTCTCTTCTAGCTCTCAAGAAGAAAGTTTCTCTCTAACTCTCTCCGTCCTTTTTCCACCCTTCTCTGTTTTGTTCGAGGAACTAATTAGGTTTGGCAACTTATAGCTTCATTCTCTTAAGTGACCATGTTTAACTCAAACTAATCTTGCTCAGCCTCCAAGGAATAGAATTCACTGAGTAATCGTAGCTTGACGATGTAGTAAAGGAACTAATTTAATGTTTTGTAAATCACCAAAGTGTTCAATTCTCAAGCCCAAAAGCATGAATTTGAATTCGCTTTGATTTTAAACCTGTTTCCTTTTCTTTTCTCTAACTTTCTCTTCCAGCTCTCAAGGAGAAAGTTCCTGTCCAACTCGCTCCGTCGTTCCCCACCCTTCTCTCTTTTGTTCTAGGAACTAATTAGGTTAGGCAGCTAATAGCTTCATTAGCTTAAGTGGCCGAGTTTAACTCGAACTAATCTTCCTTGGCCTGCAAGAAAGAGAATCTACAGAGAAATTGGAGCTTAACGATAACAGTTTGACTTAGGTAGGCAACTCATTTGATGTTTTCTAAATCACCCAAGTGTTCAATTATCAAGTCCAAAAGGGTGAATTTGAATTCGCTTTAATTTGCATCCTATTTCCGTTTCTTTTCTCTAACTTTCTCTTCTAGATCTCATGGAGAAAGTTTCTCTCTAACTCTCTCTGTCCCTCTCCAACTTCTCTCTTTTGTTCTAGGGCTAATAGTTTCACTAGCTTAAGTGGCTAAGTTTAACTCAAACTGATCTCGCCTAGCCTCCAAGAAAGGGATTTTACAGAGTAATTGTAGCTCAACGATATTAGTTGGACTTGTGCGCATCATTTAAGGCCTTCTAAATCGCCCAAGTGTTCGATTCTCAAGTCCAAAAGGATCAATTGGTTAATTTTCATTCTATTTCCTTTCTTCTCTCTAATTTTCTCTTCTAGTTATGAATAAGAATGTTTCTCTCCAACTCTCTCCGTCCTTCTCCATCCTTCTCTCTTTTGTTCTAGGAATTAATTAGCTTATCCAGCTATTAGTTTCTTTAGCTTAAGTGGCCATGTTTAACTCAAATTAATCATGCCTATCCACGAAGAAAGAGAATTTACTGAGTAATTGTAGTTTAACGATATTAGTTTTACTTAAGCAAATGACTTAATGTCTTCTAAATCACCTAAGTGTATATATCTCAAGTCCAAAATGATGAATTGGAGCGCACTTTAATTTTCATCCTGTTTCCCTTTCTTTTCTCTAACTTTCTCTTCTGGCTCCCAAGAAGAAAGTTTCTCCCCAACTCTCTCCGTCCTTTCTCCAGTCCTCTCCCTCTTCTTCTAGGAACTAATTACCTTAGGCAACCAACAGTTGCATTAGCTTAAGCGGCCAAGTTTAAGACAAACTATTCTTGCTTAGCCTCCAAGAAGGAGAATTTACTGAGTAATCGTAGCTTAACGATATTCGTTTAACGTAAGCAACTCGTTTAATGTTTTCAAAATCACACCTAAGTATTCAATTCTCAAGTCCAAAATGCTGAATTTCAATTCGCTTTAATTTTAATACTATTTCCTTTTCTTTTCTCTAACTTTCTCTTCTAGCTCTCAAAAAAGAAAGTTTCTCTCTAACTCTCTCCGTCCTCCTCCACCATTCACTCTTTTGTTGTAGGAACTAATTAGGTTAGGCAAGTAATAGCTTCATTAGCTTAAGTGGCCAAGTTCAACTAAAACTAACCATGCTTATCCTCCAAGAAAGAAAATTAACTGAGTAATTGTAGCCTTTTTTTTTTTTGGTGGACAAGTAATTGTAGCTTGACGATAGCAGTTTAACTTAAGCAACTCATTTAATGTTTTCTAAATCACCTAAGTGTTCAATTCGCAAGTCCAAAATGCTGAGCTTGAACTCCCTTCAAATTTCATTCTATTTCCCTTTCCGTTCTCTGACTTTCTCTTCTGGACCTCAAGGAGAAAGTTTGTCTCCAACTCTCTCCGTCCGTCTCCAACTTCTCCCTTTTGTTCTTGGAACTAATTGGCTTGGGCAACTTGTCGTCTTTTTAGCTTAAGTGGCCAAATTTAACACAAACTAATCTTGCTTAACCTACAAGAAAGAGATTAGAGATTTTACCGAGTAATTGTAGCTTCACGATATTTGTTTGACGTAAGCACCTGATTTAAGGTTTTCTACATCACCTAAGTGTTAAACTCTCGAGTCCAACATGATGAATTAGAGCTCAATTTAATTTTATTCCCGTTTCCTTTTCTTTTCTCTAACTTTCTCTTCTAGCTCTCAAGAAGAAAGTTTCTCTCTAACTCTCTCCGTCCTTTTTCCACCCTTCTCTGTTTTGTTCGAGGAACTAATTAGGTTTGGCAACTTATAGCTTCATTCTCTTAAGTGACCATGTTTAACTCAAACTAATCTTGCTCAGCCTCCAAGGAATAGAATTCACTGAGTAATCGTAGCTTGACGATGTAGTAAAGGAACTAATTTAATGTTTTGTAAATCACCAAAGTGTTCAATTCTCAAGCCCAAAAGCATGAATTTGAATTCGCTTTGATTTTAAACCTGTTTCCTTTTCTTTTCTCTAACTTTCTCTTCCAGCTCTCAAGGAGAAAGTTCCTGTCCAACTCGCTCCGTCGTTCCCCACCCTTCTCTCTTTTGTTCTAGGAACTAATTAGGTTAGGCAGCTAATAGCTTCATTAGCTTAAGTGGCCGAGTTTAACTCGAACTAATCTTCCTTGGCCTGCAAGAAAGAGAATCTACAGAGAAATTGGAGCTTAACGATAACAGTTTGACTTAGGTAGGCAACTCATTTGATGTTTTCTAAATCACCCAAGTGTTCAATGATCAAGTCCAAAAGGGTGAATTTGAATTCGCTTTAATTTGCATCCTATTTCCGTTTCTTTTCTCTAACTTTCTCTTCTAGATCTCATGGAGAAAGTTTCTCTCTAACTCTCTCTGTCCCTCTCCAACTTCTCTCTTTTGTTCTAGGGCTAATAGTTTCACTAGCTTAAGTGGCTAAGTTTAACTCAAACTGATCTCGCCTAGCCTCCAAGAAAGGGATTTTACAGAGTAATTGTAGCTCAACGATATTAGTTGGACTTGTGCGCATCATTTAAGGCCTTCTAAATCGCCCAAGTGTTCGATTCTCAAGTCCAAAAGGATCAATTGGTTAATTTTCATTCTATTTCCTTTCTTCTCTCTAATTTTCTCTTCTAGTTATGAATAAGAATGTTTCTCTCCAACTCTCTCCGTCCTTCTCCATCCTTCTCTCTTTTGTTCTAGGAATTAATTAGCTTATCCAGCTATTAGTTTCTTTAGCTTAAGTGGCCATGTTTAACTCAAATTAATCATGCCTATCCACGAAGAAAGAGAATTTACTGAGTAATTGTAGTTTAACGATATTAGTTTTACTTAAGCAAATGACTTAATGTCTTCTAAATCACCTAAGTGTATATATCTCAAGTCCAAAATGATGAATTGGAGCGCACTTTAATTTTCATCCTGTTTCCCTTTCTTTTCTCTAACTTTCTCTTCTGGCTCCCAAGAAGAAAGTTTCTCCCCAACTCTCTCCGTCCTTTCTCCAGTCCTCTCCCTCTTCTTCTAGGAACTAATTACCTTAGGCAACCAACAGTTGCATTAGCTTAAGCGGCCAAGTTTAAGACAAACTATTCTTGCTTAGCCTCCAAGAAGGAGAATTTACTGAGTAATCGTAGCTTAACGATATTCGTTTAACGTAAGCAACTCGTTTAATGTTTTCAAAATCACACCTAAGTATTCAATTCTCAAGTCCAAAATGCTGAATTTCAATTCGCTTTAATTTTAATACTATTTCCTTTTCTTTTCTCTAACTTTCTCTTCTAGCTCTCAAAAAAGAAAGTTTCTCTCTAACTCTCTCCGTCCTCCTCCACCATTCACTCTTTTGTTGTAGGAACTAATTAGGTTAGGCAAGTAATAGCTTCATTAGCTTAAGTGGCCAAGTTCAACTAAAACTAACCATGCTTATCCTCCAAGAAAGAAAATTAACTGAGTAATTGTAGCCTTTTTTTTTTTTGGTGGACAAGTAATTGTAGCTTGACGATAGCAGTTTAACTTAAGCAACTCATTTAATGTTTTCTAAATCACCTAAGTGTTCAATTCGCAAGTCCAAAATGCTGAGCTTGAACTCCCTTCAAATTTCATTCTATTTCCCTTTCCGTTCTCTGACTTTCTCTTCTGGACCTCAAGGAGAAAGTTTGTCTCCAACTCTCTCCGTCCGTCTCCAACTTCTCCCTTTTGTTCTTGGAACTAATTGGCTTGGGCAACTTGTCGTCTTTTTAGCTTAAGTGGCCAAATTTAACACAAACTAATCTTGCTTAACCTACAAGAAAGAGATTAGAGATTTTACCGAGTAATTGTAGCTTCACGATATTTGTTTGACGTAAGCACCTGATTTAAGGTTTTCTACATCACCTAAGTGTTAAACTCTCGAGTCCAACATGATGAATTAGAGCTCAATTTAATTTTATTCCCGTTTCCTTTTCTTTTCTCTAACTTTCTCTTCTAGCTCTCAAGAAGAAAGTTTCTCTCTAACTCTCTCCGTCCTTTTTCCACCCTTCTCTGTTTTGTTCGAGGAACTAATTAGGTTTGGCAACTTATAGCTTCATTCTCTTAAGTGACCATGTTTAACTCAAACTAATCTTGCTCAGCCTCCAAGGAATAGAATTCACTGAGTAATCGTAGCTTGACGATGTAGTAAAGGAACTAATTTAATGTTTTGTAAATCACCAAAGTGTTCAATTCTCAAGCCCAAAAGCATGAATTTGAATTCGCTTTGATTTTAAACCTGTTTCCTTTTCTTTTCTCTAACTTTCTCTTCCAGCTCTCAAGGAGAAAGTTCCTGTCCAACTCGCTCCGTCGTTCCCCACCCTTCTCTCTTTTGTTCTAGGAACTAATTAGGTTAGGCAGCTAATAGCTTCATTAGCTTAAGTGGCCGAGTTTAACTCGAACTAATCTTCCTTGGCCTGCAAGAAAGAGAATCTACAGAGAAATTGGAGCTTAACGATAACAGTTTGACTTAGGTAGGCAACTCATTTGATGTTTTCTAAATCACCCAAGTGTTCAATTATCAAGTCCAAAAGGGTGAATTTGAATTCGCTTTAATTTGCATCCTATTTCCGTTTCTTTTCTCTAACTTTCTCTTCTAGATCTCATGGAGAAAGTTTCTCTCTAACTCTCTCTGTCCCTCTCCAACTTCTCTCTTTTGTTCTAGGGCTAATAGTTTCACTAGCTTAAGTGGCTAAGTTTAACTCAAACTGATCTCGCCTAGCCTCCAAGAAAGGGATTTTACAGAGTAATTGTAGCTCAACGATATTAGTTGGACTTGTGCGCATCATTTAAGGCCTTCTAAATCGCCCAAGTGTTCGATTCTCAAGTCCAAAAGGATCAATTGGTTAATTTTCATTCTATTTCCTTTCTTCTCTCTAATTTTCTCTTCTAGTTATGAATAAGAATGTTTCTCTCCAACTCTCTCCGTCCTTCTCCATCCTTCTCTCTTTTGTTCTAGGAATTAATTAGCTTATCCAGCTATTAGTTTCTTTAGCTTAAGTGGCCATGTTTAACTCAAATTAATCATGCCTATCCACGAAGAAAGAGAATTTACTGAGTAATTGTAGTTTAACGATATTAGTTTTACTTAAGCAAATGACTTAATGTCTTCTAAATCACCTAAGTGTATATATCTCAAGTCCAAAATGATGAATTGGAGCGCACTTTAATTTTCATCCTGTTTCCCTTTCTTTTCTCTAACTTTCTCTTCTGGCTCCCAAGAAGAAAGTTTCTCCCCAACTCTCTCCGTCCTTTCTCCAGTCCTCTCCCTCTTCTTCTAGGAACTAATTACCTTAGGCAACCAACAGTTGCATTAGCTTAAGCGGCCAAGTTTAAGACAAACTATTCTTGCTTAGCCTCCAAGAAGGAGAATTTACTGAGTAATCGTAGCTTAACGATATTCGTTTAACGTAAGCAACTCGTTTAATGTTTTCAAAATCACACCTAAGTATTCAATTCTCAAGTCCAAAATGCTGAATTTCAATTCGCTTTAATTTTAATACTATTTCCTTTTCTTTTCTCTAACTTTCTCTTCTAGCTCTCAAAAAAGAAAGTTTCTCTCTAACTCTCTCCGTCCTCCTCCACCATTCACTCTTTTGTTGTAGGAACTAATTAGGTTAGGCAAGTAATAGCTTCATTAGCTTAAGTGGCCAAGTTCAACTAAAACTAACCATGCTTATCCTCCAAGAAAGAAAATTAACTGAGTAATTGTAGCCTTTTTTTTTTTTGGTGGACAAGTAATTGTAGCTTGACGATAGCAGTTTAACTTAAGCAACTCATTTAATGTTTTCTAAATCACCTAAGTGTTCAATTCGCAAGTCCAAAATGCTGAGCTTGAACTCCCTTCAAATTTCATTCTATTTCCCTTTCCGTTCTCTGACTTTCTCTTCTGGACCTCAAGGAGAAAGTTTGTCTCCAACTCTCTCCGTCCGTCTCCAACTTCTCCCTTTTGTTCTTGGAACTAATTGGCTTGGGCAACTTGTCGTCTTTTTAGCTTAAGTGGCCAAATTTAACACAAACTAATCTTGCTTAACCTACAAGAAAGAGATTAGAGATTTTACCGAGTAATTGTAGCTTCACGATATTTGTTTGACGTAAGCACCTGATTTAAGGTTTTCTACATCACCTAAGTGTTAAACTCTCGAGTCCAACATGATGAATTAGAGCTCAATTTAATTTTATTCCCGTTTCCTTTTCTTTTCTCTAACTTTCTCTTCTAGCTCTCAAGAAGAAAGTTTCTCTCTAACTCTCTCCGTCCTTTTTCCACCCTTCTCTGTTTTGTTCGAGGAACTAATTAGGTTTGGCAACTTATAGCTTCATTCTCTTAAGTGACCATGTTTAACTCAAACTAATCTTGCTCAGCCTCCAAGGAATAGAATTCACTGAGTAATCGTAGCTTGACGATGTAGTAAAGGAACTAATTTAATGTTTTGTAAATCACCAAAGTGTTCAATTCTCAAGCCCAAAAGCATGAATTTGAATTCGCTTTGATTTTAAACCTGTTTCCTTTTCTTTTCTCTAACTTTCTCTTCCAGCTCTCAAGGAGAAAGTTCCTGTCCAACTCGCTCCGTCGTTCCCCACCCTTCTCTCTTTTGTTCTAGGAACTAATTAGGTTAGGCAGCTAATAGCTTCATTAGCTTAAGTGGCCGAGTTTAACTCGAACTAATCTTCCTTGGCCTGCAAGAAAGAGAATCTACAGAGAAATTGGAGCTTAACGATAACAGTTTGACTTAGGTAGGCAACTCATTTGATGTTTTCTAAATCACCCAAGTGTTCAATTATCAAGTCCAAAAGGGTGAATTTGAATTCGCTTTAATTTGCATCCTATTTCCGTTTCTTTTCTCTAACTTTCTCTTCTAGATCTCATGGAGAAAGTTTCTCTCTAACTCTCTCTGTCCCTCTCCAACTTCTCTCTTTTGTTCTAGGGCTAATAGTTTCACTAGCTTAAGTGGCTAAGTTTAACTCAAACTGATCTCGCCTAGCCTCCAAGAAAGGGATTTTACAGAGTAATTGTAGCTCAACGATATTAGTTGGACTTGTGCGCATCATTTAAGGCCTTCTAAATCGCCCAAGTGTTCGATTCTCAAGTCCAAAAGGATCAATTGGTTAATTTTCATTCTATTTCCTTTCTTCTCTCTAATTTTCTCTTCTAGTTATGAATAAGAATGTTTCTCTCCAACTCTCTCCGTCCTTCTCCATCCTTCTCTCTTTTGTTCTAGGAATTAATTAGCTTATCCAGCTATTAGTTTCTTTAGCTTAAGTGGCCATGTTTAACTCAAATTAATCATGCCTATCCACGAAGAAAGAGAATTTACTGAGTAATTGTAGTTTAACGATATTAGTTTTACTTAAGCAAATGACTTAATGTCTTCTAAATCACCTAAGTGTATATATCTCAAGTCCAAAATGATGAATTGGAGCGCACTTTAATTTTCATCCTGTTTCCCTTTCTTTTCTCTAACTTTCTCTTCTGGCTCCCAAGAAGAAAGTTTCTCCCCAACTCTCTCCGTCCTTTCTCCAGTCCTCTCCCTCTTCTTCTAGGAACTAATTACCTTAGGCAACCAACAGTTGCATTAGCTTAAGCGGCCAAGTTTAAGACAAACTATTCTTGCTTAGCCTCCAAGAAGGAGAATTTACTGAGTAATCGTAGCTTAACGATATTCGTTTAACGTAAGCAACTCGTTTAATGTTTTCAAAATCACACCTAAGTATTCAATTCTCAAGTCCAAAATGCTGAATTTCAATTCGCTTTAATTTTAATACTATTTCCTTTTCTTTTCTCTAACTTTCTCTTCTAGCTCTCAAAAAAGAAAGTTTCTCTCTAACTCTCTCCGTCCTCCTCCACCATTCACTCTTTTGTTGTAGGAACTAATTAGGTTAGGCAAGTAATAGCTTCATTAGCTTAAGTGGCCAAGTTCAACTAAAACTAACCATGCTTATCCTCCAAGAAAGAAAATTAACTGAGTAATTGTAGCCTTTTTTTTTTTTGGTGGACAAGTAATTGTAGCTTGACGATAGCAGTTTAACTTAAGCAACTCATTTAATGTTTTCTAAATCACCTAAGTGTTCAATTCGCAAGTCCAAAATGCTGAGCTTGAACTCCCTTCAAATTTCATTCTATTTCCCTTTCCGTTCTCTGACTTTCTCTTCTGGACCTCAAGGAGAAAGTTTGTCTCCAACTCTCTCCGTCCGTCTCCAACTTCTCCCTTTTGTTCTTGGAACTAATTGGCTTGGGCAACTTGTCGTCTTTTTAGCTTAAGTGGCCAAATTTAACACAAACTAATCTTGCTTAACCTACAAGAAAGAGATTAGAGATTTTACCGAGTAATTGTAGCTTCACGATATTTGTTTGACGTAAGCACCTGATTTAAGGTTTTCTACATCACCTAAGTGTTAAACTCTCGAGTCCAACATGATGAATTAGAGCTCAATTTAATTTTATTCCCGTTTCCTTTTCTTTTCTCTAACTTTCTCTTCTAGCTCTCAAGAAGAAAGTTTCTCTCTAACTCTCTCCGTCCTTTTCCACCCTTCTCTGTTTTGTTCGAGGAACTAATTAGGTTTGGCAACTTATAGCTTCATTCTCTTAAGTGACCATGTTTAACTCAAACTAATCTTGCTCAGCCTCCAAGGAATAGAATTCACTGAGTAATCGTAGCTTGACGATGTAGTAAAGGAACTAATTTAATGTTTTGTAAATCACCAAAGTGTTCAATTCTCAAGCCCAAAAGCATGAATTTGAATTCGCTTTGATTTTAAAGCTGTTTCCTTTTCTTTTCTCTAACTTTCTCTTCCAGCTCTCAAGGAGAAAGTTCCTGTCCAACTCGCTCCGTCGTTCCCCACCCTTCTCTCTTTTGTTCTAGGAACTAATTAGGTTAGGCAGCTAACAGCTTCATTAGCTTAAGTGGCCGAGTTTAACTCGAACTAATCTTCCTTGGCCTGCAAGAAAGAGAATCTACAGAGAAATTGGAGCTTAACGATAACAGTTTGACTTAGGTAGGCAACTCATTTGATGTTTTCTAAATCACCCAAGTGTTCAATTATCAAGTCCAAAAGGGTGAATTTGAATTCGCTTTAATTTGCATCCTATTTCCGTTTCTTTTCTCTAACTTTCTCTTCTAGATCTCATGGAGAAAGTTTCTCTCTAACTCTCTCTGTCCCTCTCCAACTTCTCTCTTTTGTTCTAGGGCTAATAGTTTCACTAGCTTAAGTGGCTAAGTTTAACTCAAACTGATCTCGCCTAGCCTCCAAGAAAGGGATTTTACAGAGTAATTGTAGCTCAACGATATTAGTTGGACTTGTGCGCATCATTTAAGGCCTTCTAAATCGCCCAAGTGTTCGATTCTCAAGTCCAAAAGGATCAATTGGTTAATTTTCATTCTATTTCCTTTCTTCTCTCTAATTTTCTCTTCTAGTTATGAATAAGAATGTTTCTCTCCAACTCTCTCCGTCCTTCTCCATCCTTCTCTCTTTTGTTCTAGGAATTAATTAGCTTATCCAGCTATTAGTTTCTTTAGCTTAAGTGGCCATGTTTAACTCAAATTAATCATGCCTATCCACGAAGAAAGAGAATTTACTGAGTAATTGTAGTTTAACGATATTAGTTTTACTTAAGCAAATGACTTAATGTCTTCTAAATCACCTAAGTGTATATATCTCAAGTCCAAAATGATGAATTGGAGCGCACTTTAATTTTCATCCTGTTTCCCTTTCTTTTCTCTAACTTTCTCTTCTGGCTCCCAAGAAGAAAGTTTCTCCCCAACTCTCTCCGTCCTTTCTCCAGTCCTCTCCCTCTTCTTCTAGGAACTAATTACCTTAGGCAACCAACAGTTGCATTAGCTTAAGCGGCCAAGTTTAAGACAAACTATTCTTGCTTAGCCTCCAAGAAGGAGAATTTACTGAGTAATCGTAGCTTAACGATATTCGTTTAACGTAAGCAACTCGTTTAATGTTTTCAAAATCACACCTAAGTATTCAATTCTCAAGTCCAAAATGCTGAATTTCAATTCGCTTTAATTTTAATACTATTTCCTTTTCTTTTCTCTAACTTTCTCTTCTAGCTCTCAAAAAAGAAAGTTTCTCTCTAACTCTCTCCGTCCTCCTCCACCATTCACTCTTTTGTTGTAGGAACTAATTAGGTTAGGCAAGTAATAGCTTCATTAGCTTAAGTGGCCAAGTTCAACTAAAACTAACCATGCTTATCCTCCAAGAAAGAAAATTAACTGAGTAATTGTAGCCTTTTTTTTTTTTGGTGGACAAGTAATTGTAGCTTGACGATAGCAGTTTAACTTAAGCAACTCATTTAATGTTTTCTAAATCACCTAAGTGTTCAATTCGCAAGTCCAAAATGCTGAGCTTGAACTCCCTTCAAATTTCATTCTATTTCCCTTTCCGTTCTCTGACTTTCTCTTCTGGACCTCAAGGAGAAAGTTTGTCTCCAACTCTCTCCGTCCGTCTCCAACTTCTCCCTTTTGTTCTTGGAACTAATTGGCTTGGGCAACTTGTCGTCTTTTTAGCTTAAGTGGCCAAATTTAACACAAACTAATCTTGCTTAACCTACAAGAAAGAGATTAGAGATTTTACCGAGTAATTGTAGCTTCACGATATTTGTTTGACGTAAGCACCTGATTTAAGGTTTTCTACATCACCTAAGTGTTAAACTCTCGAGTCCAACATGATGAATTAGAGCTCAATTTAATTTTATTCCCGTTTCCTTTTCTTTTCTCTAACTTTCTCTTCTAGCTCTCAAGAAGAAAGTTTCTCTCTAACTCTCTCCGTCCTTTTCCACCCTTCTCTGTTTTGTTCGAGGAACTAATTAGGTTTGGCAACTTATAGCTTCATTCTCTTAAGTGACCATGTTTAACTCAAACTAATCTTGCTCAGCCTCCAAGGAATAGAATTCACTGAGTAATCGTAGCTTGACGATGTAGTAAAGGAACTAATTTAATGTTTTGTAAATCACCAAAGTGTTCAATTCTCAAGCCCAAAAGCATGAATTTGAATTCGCTTTGATTTTAAACCTGTTTCCTTTTCTTTTCTCTAACTTTCTCTTCCAGCTCTCAAGGAGAAAGTTCCTGTCCAACTCGCTCCGTCGTTCCCCACCCTTCTCTCTTTTGTTCTAGGAACTAATTAGGTTAGGCAGCTAACAGCTTCATTAGCTTAAGTGGCCGAGTTTAACTCGAACTAATCTTCCTTGGCCTGCAAGAAAGAGAATCTACAGAGAAATTGGAGATTAACGATAACAGTTTGACTTAGGTAGGCAACTCATTTGATGTTTTCTAAATCACCCAAGTGTTCAATTATCAAGTCCAAAAGGGTGAATTTGAATTCGCTTTAATTTGCATCCTATTTCCGTTTCTTTTCTCTAACTTTCTCTTCTAGATCTCATGGAGAAAGTTTCTCTCTAACTCTCTCTGTCCCTCTCCAACTTCTCTCTTTTGTTCTAGGGCTAATAGTTTCACTAGCTTAAGTGGCTAAGTTTAACTCAAACTGATCTCGCCTAGCCTCCAAGAAAGGGATTTTACAGAGTAATTGTAGCTCAACGATATTAGTTGGACTTGTGCGCATCATTTAAGGCCTTCTAAATCGCCCAAGTGTTCGATTCTCAAGTCCAAAAGGATCAATTGGTTAATTTTCATTCTATTTCCTTTCTTCTCTCTAATTTTCTCTTCTAGTTATGAATAAGAATGTTTCTCTCCAACTCTCTCCGTCCTTCTCCATCCTTCTCTCTTTTGTTCTAGGAATTAATTAGCTTATCCAGCTATTAGTTTCTTTAGCTTAAGTGGCCATGTTTAACTCAAATTAATCATGCCTATCCACGAAGAAAGAGAATTTACTGAGTAATTGTAGTTTAACGATATTAGTTTTACTTAAGCAAATGACTTAATGTCTTCTAAATCACCTAAGTGTATATATCTCAAGTCCAAAATGATGAATTGGAGCGCACTTTAATTTTCATCCTGTTTCCCTTTCTTTTCTCTAACTTTCTCTTCTGGCTCCCAAGAAGAAAGTTTCTCCCCAACTCTCTCCGTCCTTTCTCCAGTCCTCTCCCTCTTCTTCTAGGAACTAATTACCTTAGGCAACCAACAGTTGCATTAGCTTAAGCGGCCAAGTTTAAGACAAACTATTCTTGCTTAGCCTCCAAGAAGGAGAATTTACTGAGTAATCGTAGCTTAACGATATTCGTTTAACGTAAGCAACTCGTTTAATGTTTTCAAAATCACACCTAAGTATTCAATTCTCAAGTCCAAAATGCTGAATTTCAATTCGCTTTAATTTTAATACTATTTCCTTTTCTTTTCTCTAACTTTCTCTTCTAGCTCTCAAAAAAGAAAGTTTCTCTCTAACTCTCTCCGTCCTCCTCCACCATTCACTCTTTTGTTGTAGGAACTAATTAGGTTAGGCAAGTAATAGCTTCATTAGCTTAAGTGGCCAAGTTCAACTAAAACTAACCATGCTTATCCTCCAAGAAAGAAAATTAACTGAGTAATTGTAGCCTTTTTTTTTTTTGGTGGACAAGTAATTGTAGCTTGACGATAGCAGTTTAACTTAAGCAACTCATTTAATGTTTTCTAAATCACCTAAGTGTTCAATTCGCAAGTCCAAAATGCTGAGCTTGAACTCCCTTCAAATTTCATTCTATTTCCCTTTCCGTTCTCTGACTTTCTCTTCTGGACCTCAAGGAGAAAGTTTGTCTCCAACTCTCTCCGTCCGTCTCCAACTTCTCCCTTTTGTTCTTGGAACTAATTGGCTTGGGCAACTTGTCGTCTTTTTAGCTTAAGTGGCCAAATTTAACACAAACTAATCTTGCTTAACCTACAAGAAAGAGATTAGAGATTTTACCGAGTAATTGTAGCTTCACGATATTTGTTTGACGTAAGCACCTGATTTAAGGTTTTCTACATCACCTAAGTGTTAAACTCTCGAGTCCAACATGATGAATTAGAGCTCAATTTAATTTTATTCCCGTTTCCTTTTCTTTTCTCTAACTTTCTCTTCTAGCTCTCAAGAAGAAAGTTTCTCTCTAACTCTCTCCGTCCTTTTCCACCCTTCTCTGTTTTGTTCGAGGAACTAATTAGGTTTGGCAACTTATAGCTTCATTCTCTTAAGTGACCATGTTTAACTCAAACTAATCTTGCTCAGCCTCCAAGGAATAGAATTCACTGAGTAATCGTAGCTTGACGATGTAGTAAAGGAACTAATTTAATGTTTTGTAAATCACCAAAGTGTTCAATTCTCAAGCCCAAAAGCATGAATTTGAATTCGCTTTGATTTTAAAGCTGTTTCCTTTTCTTTTCTCTAACTTTCTCTTCCAGCTCTCAAGGAGAAAGTTCCTGTCCAACTCGCTCCGTCGTTCCCCACCCTTCTCTCTTTTGTTCTAGGAACTAATTAGGTTAGGCAGCTAACAGCTTCATTAGCTTAAGTGGCCGAGTTTAACTCGAACTAATCTTCCTTGGCCTGCAAGAAAGAGAATCTACAGAGAAATTGGAGCTTAACGATAACAGTTTGACTTAGGTAGGCAACTCATTTGATGTTTTCTAAATCACCCAAGTGTTCAATTATCAAGTCCAAAAGGGTGAATTTGAATTCGCTTTAATTTGCATCCTATTTCCGTTTCTTTTCTCTAACTTTCTCTTCTAGATCTCATGGAGAAAGTTTCTCTCTAACTCTCTCTGTCCCTCTCCAACTTCTCTCTTTTGTTCTAGGGCTAATAGTTTCACTAGCTTAAGTGGCTAAGTTTAACTCAAACTGATCTCGCCTAGCCTCCAAGAAAGGGATTTTACAGAGTAATTGTAGCTCAACGATATTAGTTGGACTTGTGCGCATCATTTAAGGCCTTCTAAATCGCCCAAGTGTTCGATTCTCAAGTCCAAAAGGATCAATTGGTTAATTTTCATTCTATTTCCTTTCTTCTCTCTAATTTTCTCTTCTAGTTATGAATAAGAATGTTTCTCTCCAACTCTCTCCGTCCTTCTCCATCCTTCTCTCTTTTGTTCTAGGAATTAATTAGCTTATCCAGCTATTAGTTTCTTTAGCTTAAGTGGCCATGTTTAACTCAAATTAATCATGCCTATCCACGAAGAAAGAGAATTTACTGAGTAATTGTAGTTTAACGATATTAGTTTTACTTAAGCAAATGACTTAATGTCTTCTAAATCACCTAAGTGTATATATCTCAAGTCCAAAATGATGAATTGGAGCGCACTTTAATTTTCATCCTGTTTCCCTTTCTTTTCTCTAACTTTCTCTTCTGGCTCCCAAGAAGAAAGTTTCTCCCCAACTCTCTCCGTCCTTTCTCCAGTCCTCTCCCTCTTCTTCTAGGAACTAATTACCTTAGGCAACCAACAGTTGCATTAGCTTAAGCGGCCAAGTTTAAGACAAACTATTCTTGCTTAGCCTCCAAGAAGGAGAATTTACTGAGTAATCGTAGCTTAACGATATTCGTTTAACGTAAGCAACTCGTTTAATGTTTTCAAAATCACACCTAAGTATTCAATTCTCAAGTCCAAAATGCTGAATTTCAATTCGCTTTAATTTTAATACTATTTCCTTTTCTTTTCTCTAACTTTCTCTTCTAGCTCTCAAAAAAGAAAGTTTCTCTCTAACTCTCTCCGTCCTCCTCCACCATTCACTCTTTTGTTGTAGGAACTAATTAGGTTAGGCAAGTAATAGCTTCATTAGCTTAAGTGGCCAAGTTCAACTAAAACTAACCATGCTTATCCTCCAAGAAAGAAAATTAACTGAGTAATTGTAGCCTTTTTTTTTTTTGGTGGACAAGTAATTGTAGCTTGACGATAGCAGTTTAACTTAAGCAACTCATTTAATGTTTTCTAAATCACCTAAGTGTTCAATTCGCAAGTCCAAAATGCTGAGCTTGAACTCCCTTCAAATTTCATTCTATTTCCCTTTCCGTTCTCTGACTTTCTCTTCTGGACCTCAAGGAGAAAGTTTGTCTCCAACTCTCTCCGTCCGTCTCCAACTTCTCCCTTTTGTTCTTGGAACTAATTGGCTTGGGCAACTTGTCGTCTTTTTAGCTTAAGTGGCCAAATTTAACACAAACTAATCTTGCTTAACCTACAAGAAAGAGATTAGAGATTTTACCGAGTAATTGTAGCTTCACGATATTTGTTTGACGTAAGCACCTGATTTAAGGTTTTCTACATCACCTAAGTGTTAAACTCTCGAGTCCAACATGATGAATTAGAGCTCAATTTAATTTTATTCCCGTTTCCTTTTCTTTTCTCTAACTTTCTCTTCTAGCTCTCAAGAAGAAAGTTTCTCTCTAACTCTCTCCGTCCTTTTTCCACCCTTCTCTGTTTTGTTCGAGGAACTAATTAGGTTTGGCAACTTATAGCTTCATTCTCTTAAGTGACCATGTTTAACTCAAACTAATCTTGCTCAGCCTCCAAGGAATAGAATTCACTGAGTAATCGTAGCTTGACGATGTAGTAAAGGAACTAATTTAATGTTTTGTAAATCACCAAAGTGTTCAATTCTCAAGCCCAAAAGCATGAATTTGAATTCGCTTTGATTTTAAACCTGTTTCCTTTTCTTTTCTCTAACTTTCTCTTCCAGCTCTCAAGGAGAAAGTTCCTGTCCAACTCGCTCCGTCGTTCCCCACCCTTCTCTCTTTTGTTCTAGGAACTAATTAGGTTAGGCAGCTAATAGCTTCATTAGCTTAAGTGGCCGAGTTTAACTCGAACTAATCTTCCTTGGCCTGCAAGAAAGAGAATCTACAGAGAAATTGGAGCTTAACGATAACAGTTTGACTTAGGTAGGCAACTCATTTGATGTTTTCTAAATCACCCAAGTGTTCAATGATCAAGTCCAAAAGGGTGAATTTGAATTCGCTTTAATTTGCATCCTATTTCCGTTTCTTTTCTCTAACTTTCTCTTCTAGATCTCATGGAGAAAGTTTCTCTCTAACTCTCTCTGTCCCTCTCCAACTTCTCTCTTTTGTTCTAGGGCTAATAGTTTCACTAGCTTAAGTGGCTAAGTTTAACTCAAACTGATCTCGCCTAGCCTCCAAGAAAGGGATTTTACAGAGTAATTGTAGCTCAACGATATTAGTTGGACTTGTGCGCATCATTTAAGGCCTTCTAAATCGCCCAAGTGTTCGATTCTCAAGTCCAAAAGGATCAATTGGTTAATTTTCATTCTATTTCCTTTCTTCTCTCTAATTTTCTCTTCTAGTTATGAATAAGAATGTTTCTCTCCAACTCTCTCCGTCCTTCTCCATCCTTCTCTCTTTTGTTCTAGGAATTAATTAGCTTATCCAGCTATTAGTTTCTTTAGCTTAAGTGGCCATGTTTAACTCAAATTAATCATGCCTATCCACGAAGAAAGAGAATTTACTGAGTAATTGTAGTTTAACGATATTAGTTTTACTTAAGCAAATGACTTAATGTCTTCTAAATCACCTAAGTGTATATATCTCAAGTCCAAAATGATGAATTGGAGCGCACTTTAATTTTCATCCTGTTTCCCTTTCTTTTCTCTAACTTTCTCTTCTGGCTCCCAAGAAGAAAGTTTCTCCCCAACTCTCTCCGTCCTTTCTCCAGTCCTCTCCCTCTTCTTCTAGGAACTAATTACCTTAGGCAACCAACAGTTGCATTAGCTTAAGCGGCCAAGTTTAAGACAAACTATTCTTGCTTAGCCTCCAAGAAGGAGAATTTACTGAGTAATCGTAGCTTAACGATATTCGTTTAACGTAAGCAACTCGTTTAATGTTTTCAAAATCACACCTAAGTATTCAATTCTCAAGTCCAAAATGCTGAATTTCAATTCGCTTTAATTTTAATACTATTTCCTTTTCTTTTCTCTAACTTTCTCTTCTAGCTCTCAAAAAAGAAAGTTTCTCTCTAACTCTCTCCGTCCTCCTCCACCATTCACTCTTTTGTTGTAGGAACTAATTAGGTTAGGCAAGTAATAGCTTCATTAGCTTAAGTGGCCAAGTTCAACTAAAACTAACCATGCTTATCCTCCAAGAAAGAAAATTAACTGAGTAATTGTAGCCTTTTTTTTTTTTGGTGGACAAGTAATTGTAGCTTGACGATAGCAGTTTAACTTAAGCAACTCATTTAATGTTTTCTAAATCACCTAAGTGTTCAATTCGCAAGTCCAAAATGCTGAGCTTGAACTCCCTTCAAATTTCATTCTATTTCCCTTTCCGTTCTCTGACTTTCTCTTCTGGACCTCAAGGAGAAAGTTTGTCTCCAACTCTCTCCGTCCGTCTCCAACTTCTCCCTTTTGTTCTTGGAACTAATTGGCTTGGGCAACTTGTCGTCTTTTTAGCTTAAGTGGCCAAATTTAACACAAACTAATCTTGCTTAACCTACAAGAAAGAGATTAGAGATTTTACCGAGTAATTGTAGCTTCACGATATTTGTTTGACGTAAGCACCTGATTTAAGGTTTTCTACATCACCTAAGTGTTAAACTCTCGAGTCCAACATGATGAATTAGAGCTCAATTTAATTTTATTCCCGTTTCCTTTTCTTTTCTCTAACTTTCTCTTCTAGCTCTCAAGAAGAAAGTTTCTCTCTAACTCTCTCCGTCCTTTTCCACCCTTCTCTGTTTTGTTCGAGGAACTAATTAGGTTTGGCAACTTATAGCTTCATTCTCTTAAGTGACCATGTTTAACTCAAACTAATCTTGCTCAGCCTCCAAGGAATAGAATTCACTGAGTAATCGTAGCTTGACGATGTAGTAAAGGAACTAATTTAATGTTTTGTAAATCACCAAAGTGTTCAATTCTCAAGCCCAAAAGCATGAATTTGAATTCGCTTTGATTTTAAAGCTGTTTCCTTTTCTTTTCTCTAACTTTCTCTTCCAGCTCTCAAGGAGAAAGTTCCTGTCCAACTCGCTCCGTCGTTCCCCACCCTTCTCTCTTTTGTTCTAGGAACTAATTAGGTTAGGCAGCTAACAGCTTCATTAGCTTAAGTGGCCGAGTTTAACTCGAACTAATCTTCCTTGGCCTGCAAGAAAGAGAATCTACAGAGAAATTGGAGCTTAACGATAACAGTTTGACTTAGGTAGGCAACTCATTTGATGTTTTCTAAATCACCCAAGTGTTCAATTATCAAGTCCAAAAGGGTGAATTTGAATTCGCTTTAATTTGCATCCTATTTCCGTTTCTTTTCTCTAACTTTCTCTTCTAGATCTCATGGAGAAAGTTTCTCTCTAACTCTCTCTGTCCCTCTCCAACTTCTCTCTTTTGTTCTAGGGCTAATAGTTTCACTAGCTTAAGTGGCTAAGTTTAACTCAAACTGATCTCGCCTAGCCTCCAAGAAAGGGATTTTACAGAGTAATTGTAGCTCAACGATATTAGTTGGACTTGTGCGCATCATTTAAGGCCTTCTAAATCGCCCAAGTGTTCGATTCTCAAGTCCAAAAGGATCAATTGGTTAATTTTCATTCTATTTCCTTTCTTCTCTCTAATTTTCTCTTCTAGTTATGAATAAGAATGTTTCTCTCCAACTCTCTCCGTCCTTCTCCATCCTTCTCTCTTTTGTTCTAGGAATTAATTAGCTTATCCAGCTATTAGTTTCTTTAGCTTAAGTGGCCATGTTTAACTCAAATTAATCATGCCTATCCACGAAGAAAGAGAATTTACTGAGTAATTGTAGTTTAACGATATTAGTTTTACTTAAGCAAATGACTTAATGTCTTCTAAATCACCTAAGTGTATATATCTCAAGTCCAAAATGATGAATTGGAGCGCACTTTAATTTTCATCCTGTTTCCCTTTCTTTTCTCTAACTTTCTCTTCTGGCTCCCAAGAAGAAAGTTTCTCCCCAACTCTCTCCGTCCTTTCTCCAGTCCTCTCCCTCTTCTTCTAGGAACTAATTACCTTAGGCAACCAACAGTTGCATTAGCTTAAGCGGCCAAGTTTAAGACAAACTATTCTTGCTTAGCCTCCAAGAAGGAGAATTTACTGAGTAATCGTAGCTTAACGATATTCGTTTAACGTAAGCAACTCGTTTAATGTTTTCAAAATCACACCTAAGTATTCAATTCTCAAGTCCAAAATGCTGAATTTCAATTCGCTTTAATTTTAATACTATTTCCTTTTCTTTTCTCTAACTTTCTCTTCTAGCTCTCAAAAAAGAAAGTTTCTCTCTAACTCTCTCCGTCCTCCTCCACCATTCACTCTTTTGTTGTAGGAACTAATTAGGTTAGGCAAGTAATAGCTTCATTAGCTTAAGTGGCCAAGTTCAACTAAAACTAACCATGCTTATCCTCCAAGAAAGAAAATTAACTGAGTAATTGTAGCCTTTTTTTTTTTTGGTGGACAAGTAATTGTAGCTTGACGATAGCAGTTTAACTTAAGCAACTCATTTAATGTTTTCTAAATCACCTAAGTGTTCAATTCGCAAGTCCAAAATGCTGAGCTTGAACTCCCTTCAAATTTCATTCTATTTCCCTTTCCGTTCTCTGACTTTCTCTTCTGGACCTCAAGGAGAAAGTTTGTCTCCAACTCTCTCCGTCCGTCTCCAACTTCTCCCTTTTGTTCTTGGAACTAATTGGCTTGGGCAACTTGTCGTCTTTTTAGCTTAAGTGGCCAAATTTAACACAAACTAATCTTGCTTAACCTACAAGAAAGAGATTAGAGATTTTACCGAGTAATTGTAGCTTCACGATATTTGTTTGACGTAAGCACCTGATTTAAGGTTTTCTACATCACCTAAGTGTTAAACTCTCGAGTCCAACATGATGAATTAGAGCTCAATTTAATTTTATTCCCGTTTCCTTTTCTTTTCTCTAACTTTCTCTTCTAGCTCTCAAGAAGAAAGTTTCTCTCTAACTCTCTCCGTCCTTTTCCACCCTTCTCTGTTTTGTTCGAGGAACTAATTAGGTTTGGCAACTTATAGCTTCATTCTCTTAAGTGACCATGTTTAACTCAAACTAATCTTGCTCAGCCTCCAAGGAATAGAATTCACTGAGTAATCGTAGCTTGACGATGTAGTAAAGGAACTAATTTAATGTTTTGTAAATCACCAAAGTGTTCAATTCTCAAGCCCAAAAGCATGAATTTGAATTCGCTTTGATTTTAAAGCTGTTTCCTTTTCTTTTCTCTAACTTTCTCTTCCAGCTCTCAAGGAGAAAGTTCCTGTCCAACTCGCTCCGTCGTTCCCCACCCTTCTCTCTTTTGTTCTAGGAACTAATTAGGTTAGGCAGCTAACAGCTTCATTAGCTTAAGTGGCCGAGTTTAACTCGAACTAATCTTCCTTGGCCTGCAAGAAAGAGAATCTACAGAGAAATTGGAGCTTAACGATAACAGTTTGACTTAGGTAGGCAACTCATTTGATGTTTTCTAAATCACCCAAGTGTTCAATTATCAAGTCCAAAAGGGTGAATTTGAATTCGCTTTAATTTGCATCCTATTTCCGTTTCTTTTCTCTAACTTTCTCTTCTAGATCTCATGGAGAAAGTTTCTCTCTAACTCTCTCTGTCCCTCTCCAACTTCTCTCTTTTGTTCTAGGGCTAATAGTTTCACTAGCTTAAGTGGCTAAGTTTAACTCAAACTGATCTCGCCTAGCCTCCAAGAAAGGGATTTTACAGAGTAATTGTAGCTCAACGATATTAGTTGGACTTGTGCGCATCATTTAAGGCCTTCTAAATCGCCCAAGTGTTCGATTCTCAAGTCCAAAAGGATCAATTGGTTAATTTTCATTCTATTTCCTTTCTTCTCTCTAATTTTCTCTTCTAGTTATGAATAAGAATGTTTCTCTCCAACTCTCTCCGTCCTTCTCCATCCTTCTCTCTTTTGTTCTAGGAATTAATTAGCTTATCCAGCTATTAGTTTCTTTAGCTTAAGTGGCCATGTTTAACTCAAATTAATCATGCCTATCCACGAAGAAAGAGAATTTACTGAGTAATTGTAGTTTAACGATATTAGTTTTACTTAAGCAAATGACTTAATGTCTTCTAAATCACCTAAGTGTATATATCTCAAGTCCAAAATGATGAATTGGAGCGCACTTTAATTTTCATCCTGTTTCCCTTTCTTTTCTCTAACTTTCTCTTCTGGCTCCCAAGAAGAAAGTTTCTCCCCAACTCTCTCCGTCCTTTCTCCAGTCCTCTCCCTCTTCTTCTAGGAACTAATTACCTTAGGCAACCAACAGTTGCATTAGCTTAAGCGGCCAAGTTTAAGACAAACTATTCTTGCTTAGCCTCCAAGAAGGAGAATTTACTGAGTAATCGTAGCTTAACGATATTCGTTTAACGTAAGCAACTCGTTTAATGTTTTCAAAATCACACCTAAGTATTCAATTCTCAAGTCCAAAATGCTGAATTTCAATTCGCTTTAATTTTAATACTATTTCCTTTTCTTTTCTCTAACTTTCTCTTCTAGCTCTCAAAAAAGAAAGTTTCTCTCTAACTCTCTCCGTCCTCCTCCACCATTCACTCTTTTGTTGTAGGAACTAATTAGGTTAGGCAAGTAATAGCTTCATTAGCTTAAGTGGCCAAGTTCAACTAAAACTAACCATGCTTATCCTCCAAGAAAGAAAATTAACTGAGTAATTGTAGCCTTTTTTTTTTTTGGTGGACAAGTAATTGTAGCTTGACGATAGCAGTTTAACTTAAGCAACTCATTTAATGTTTTCTAAATCACCTAAGTGTTCAATTCGCAAGTCCAAAATGCTGAGCTTGAACTCCCTTCAAATTTCATTCTATTTCCCTTTCCGTTCTCTGACTTTCTCTTCTGGACCTCAAGGAGAAAGTTTGTCTCCAACTCTCTCCGTCCGTCTCCAACTTCTCCCTTTTGTTCTTGGAACTAATTGGCTTGGGCAACTTGTCGTCTTTTTAGCTTAAGTGGCCAAATTTAACACAAACTAATCTTGCTTAACCTACAAGAAAGAGATTAGAGATTTTACCGAGTAATTGTAGCTTCACGATATTTGTTTGACGTAAGCACCTGATTTAAGGTTTTCTACATCACCTAAGTGTTAAACTCTCGAGTCCAACATGATGAATTAGAGCTCAATTTAATTTTATTCCCGTTTCCTTTTCTTTTCTCTAACTTTCTCTTCTAGCTCTCAAGAAGAAAGTTTCTCTCTAACTCTCTCCGTCCTTTTCCACCCTTCTCTGTTTTGTTCGAGGAACTAATTAGGTTTGGCAACTTATAGCTTCATTCTCTTAAGTGACCATGTTTAACTCAAACTAATCTTGCTCAGCCTCCAAGGAATAGAATTCACTGAGTAATCGTAGCTTGACGATGTAGTAAAGGAACTAATTTAATGTTTTGTAAATCACCAAAGTGTTCAATTCTCAAGCCCAAAAGCATGAATTTGAATTCGCTTTGATTTTAAACCTGTTTCCTTTTCTTTTCTCTAACTTTCTCTTCCAGCTCTCAAGGAGAAAGTTCCTGTCCAACTCGCTCCGTCGTTCCCCACCCTTCTCTCTTTTGTTCTAGGAACTAATTAGGTTAGGCAGCTAACAGCTTCATTAGCTTAAGTGGCCGAGTTTAACTCGAACTAATCTTCCTTGGCCTGCAAGAAAGAGAATCTACAGAGAAATTGGAGCTTAACGATAACAGTTTGACTTAGGTAGGCAACTCATTTGATGTTTTCTAAATCACCCAAGTGTTCAATTATCAAGTCCAAAAGGGTGAATTTGAATTCGCTTTAATTTGCATCCTATTTCCGTTTCTTTTCTCTAACTTTCTCTTCTAGATCTCATGGAGAAAGTTTCTCTCTAACTCTCTCTGTCCCTCTCCAACTTCTCTCTTTTGTTCTAGGGCTAATAGTTTCACTAGCTTAAGTGGCTAAGTTTAACTCAAACTGATCTCGCCTAGCCTCCAAGAAAGGGATTTTACAGAGTAATTGTAGCTCAACGATATTAGTTGGACTTGTGCGCATCATTTAAGGCCTTCTAAATCGCCCAAGTGTTCGATTCTCAAGTCCAAAAGGATCAATTGGTTAATTTTCATTCTATTTCCTTTCTTCTCTCTAATTTTCTCTTCTAGTTATGAATAAGAATGTTTCTCTCCAACTCTCTCCGTCCTTCTCCATCCTTCTCTCTTTTGTTCTAGGAATTAATTAGCTTATCCAGCTATTAGTTTCTTTAGCTTAAGTGGCCATGTTTAACTCAAATTAATCATGCCTATCCACGAAGAAAGAGAATTTACTGAGTAATTGTAGTTTAACGATATTAGTTTTACTTAAGCAAATGACTTAATGTCTTCTAAATCACCTAAGTGTATATATCTCAAGTCCAAAATGATGAATTGGAGCGCACTTTAATTTTCATCCTGTTTCCCTTTCTTTTCTCTAACTTTCTCTTCTGGCTCCCAAGAAGAAAGTTTCTCCCCAACTCTCTCCGTCCTTTCTCCAGTCCTCTCCCTCTTCTTCTAGGAACTAATTACCTTAGGCAACCAACAGTTGCATTAGCTTAAGCGGCCAAGTTTAAGACAAACTATTCTTGCTTAGCCTCCAAGAAGGAGAATTTACTGAGTAATCGTAGCTTAACGATATTCGTTTAACGTAAGCAACTCGTTTAATGTTTTCAAAATCACACCTAAGTATTCAATTCTCAAGTCCAAAATGCTGAATTTCAATTCGCTTTAATTTTAATACTATTTCCTTTTCTTTTCTCTAACTTTCTCTTCTAGCTCTCAAAAAAGAAAGTTTCTCTCTAACTCTCTCCGTCCTCCTCCACCATTCACTCTTTTGTTGTAGGAACTAATTAGGTTAGGCAAGTAATAGCTTCATTAGCTTAAGTGGCCAAGTTCAACTAAAACTAACCATGCTTATCCTCCAAGAAAGAAAATTAACTGAGTAATTGTAGCCTTTTTTTTTTTTGGTGGACAAGTAATTGTAGCTTGACGATAGCAGTTTAACTTAAGCAACTCATTTAATGTTTTCTAAATCACCTAAGTGTTCAATTCGCAAGTCCAAAATGCTGAGCTTGAACTCCCTTCAAATTTCATTCTATTTCCCTTTCCGTTCTCTGACTTTCTCTTCTGGACCTCAAGGAGAAAGTTTGTCTCCAACTCTCTCCGTCCGTCTCCAACTTCTCCCTTTTGTTCTTGGAACTAATTGGCTTGGGCAACTTGTCGTCTTTTTAGCTTAAGTGGCCAAATTTAACACAAACTAATCTTGCTTAACCTACAAGAAAGAGATTAGAGATTTTACCGAGTAATTGCAGCTTCACGATATTTGTTTGACGTAAGCACCTGATTTAAGGTTTTCTACATCACCTAAGTGTTAAACTCTCAAGTCCAACATGATGAATTAGAGCTCAATTTAATTTTATTCCCGTTTCCTTTTCTTTTCTCTAACTTTCTCTTCTAGCTCTCAAGAAGAAAGTTTCTCTCTAACTCTCTCCGTCCTTTTCCACCCTTCTCTGTTTTGTTCGAGGAACTAATTAGGTTTGGCAACTTATAGCTTCATTATCTTAAGTGACCATGTTTAACTCAAACTAATCTTGCTCAGCCTCCAAGGAATAGAATTCACTGAGTAATCGTAGCTTGACGATGTAGTAAAGGAACTAATTTAATGTTTTGTAAATCACCAAAGTGTTCAATTCTCAAGCCCAAAAGCATGAATTTGAATTCGCTTTGATTTTAAACCTGTTTCCTTTTCTTTTCTCTAACTTTCTCTTCCAGCTCTCAAGGAGAAAGTTCCTCTCCAACTCGCTCCGTCGTTCCCCACCCTTCTCTCTTTTGTTCTAGGAACTAATTAGGTTAGGCAGCTAAAAGCTTCATTAGCTTAAGTGGCCGAGTTTAACTCGAACTAATCTTCCTTGGCCTCCAAGAAAGAGAATCTACAGAGAAATTGGAGCTTAACGATAACAGTTTGACTTAGGTAGGCAACTCATTTGATGTTTTCTAAATCACCCAAGTGTTCAATTATCAAGTCCAAAAGGGTGAATTTGAATTCGCTTTAATTTGCATCCTATTTCCGTTTCTTTTCTCTAACTTTCTCTTCTAGATCTCATGGAGAAAGTTTCTCTCTAACTCTCTCTGTCCCTCTCCAACTTCTCTCTTTTGTTCTAGGGCTAATAGTTTCACTAGCTTAAGTGGCTAAGTTTAACTCAAACTGATCTCGCCTAGCCTCCAAGAAAGGGATTTTACAGAGTAATTGTAGCTCAACGATATTAGTTGGACTTGTGCACATCATTTAAGGCCTTCTAAATCGCCCAAGTGTTCGATTCTCAAGTCCAAAAGGATCAATTGGTTAATTTTCATTCTATTTCCTTTCTTCTCTCTAATTTTCTCTTCTAGTTATGAATAAGAATGTTTCTCTCCAACTCTCTCCGTCCTTCTCCATCCTTCTCTCTTTTGTTCTAGGAATTAATTAGCTTATCCAGCTATTAGTTTCTTTAGCTTAAGTGGCCATGTTTAACTCAAATTAATCATGCCTATCCACGAAGAAAGAGAATTTACTGAGTAATTGTAGTTTAACGATATTAGTTTTACTTAAGCAAATGACTTAATGTCTTCTAAATCACCTAAGTGTATATATCTCAAGTCCAAAATGATGAATTGGAGCGCACTTTAATTTTCATCCTGTTTCCCTTTCTTTTCTCTAACTTTCTCTTCTGGCTCCCAAGAAGAAAGTTTCTCCCCAACTCTCTCCGTCCTTTCTCCAGTCCTCTCCCTCTTCTTCTAGGAACTAATTACCTTAGGCAACCAACAGTTGCATTAGCTTAAGCGGCCAAGTTTAAGACAAACTATTCTTGCTTAGCCTCCAAGAAGGAGAATTTACTGAGTAATCGTAGCTTAACGATATTCGTTTAACGTAAGCAACTCGTTTAATGTTTTCAAAATCACACCTAAGTATTCAATTCTCAAGTCCAAAATGCTGAATTTCAATTCGCTTTAATTTTAATACTATTTCCTTTTCTTTTCTCTAACTTTCTCTTCTAGCTCTCAAAAAAGAAAGTTTCTCTCTAACTCTCTCCGTCCTCCTCCACCATTCACTCTTTTGTTGTAGGAACTAATTAGGTTAGGCAAGTAATAGCTTCATTAGCTTAAGTGGCCAAGTTCAACTAAAACTAACCATGCTTATCCTCCAAGAAAGAAAATTAACTGAGTAATTGTAGCCTTTTTTTTTTTTGGTGGACAAGTAATTGTAGCTTGACGATAGCAGTTTAACTTAAGCAACTCATTTAATGTTTTCTAAATCACCTAAGTGTTCAATTCGCAAGTCCAAAATGCTGAGCTTGAACTCCCTTCAAATTTCATTCTATTTCCCTTTCCGTTCTCTGACTTTCTCTTCTGGACCTCAAGGAGAAAGTTTGTCTCCAACTCTCTCCGTCCGTCTCCAACTTCTCCCTTTTGTTCTTGGAACTAATTGGCTTGGGCAACTTGTCGTCTTTTTAGCTTAAGTGGCCAAATTTAACACAAACTAATCTTGCTTAACCTACAAGAAAGAGATTAGAGATTTTACCGAGTAATTGCAGCTTCACGATATTTGTTTGACGTAAGCACCTGATTTAAGGTTTTCTACATCACCTAAGTGTTAAACTCTCAAGTCCAACATGATGAATTAGAGCTCAATTTAATTTTATTCCCGTTTCCTTTTCTTTTCTCTAACTTTCTCTTCTAGCTCTCAAGAAGAAAGTTTCTCTCTAACTCTCTCCGTCCTTTTCCACCCTTCTCTGTTTTGTTCGAGGAACTAATTAGGTTTGGCAACTTATAGCTTCATTATCTTAAGTGACCATGTTTAACTCAAACTAATCTTGCTCAGCCTCCAAGGAATAGAATTCACTGAGTAATCGTAGCTTGACGATGTAGTAAAGGAACTAATTTAATGTTTTGTAAATCACCAAAGTGTTCAATTCTCAAGCCCAAAAGCATGAATTTGAATTCGCTTTGATTTTAAACCTGTTTCCTTTTCTTTTCTCTAACTTTCTCTTCCAGCTCTCAAGGAGAAAGTTCCTCTCCAACTCGCTCCGTCGTTCCCCACCCTTCTCTCTTTTGTTCTAGGAACTAATTAGGTTAGGCAGCTAACAGCTTCATTAGCTTAAGTGGCCGAGTTTAACTCGAACTAATCTTCCTTGGCCTCCAAGAAAGAGAATCTACAGAGAAATTGGAGCTTAACGATAACAGTTTGACTTAGGTAGGCAACTCATTTGATGTTTTCTAAATCACCCAAGTGTTCAATTATCAAGTCCAAAAGGGTGAATTTGAATTCGCTTTAATTTGCATCCTATTTCCGTTTCTTTTCTCTAACTTTCTCTTCTAGATCTCATGGAGAAAGTTTCTCTCTAACTCTCTCTGTCCCTCTCCAACTTCTCTCTTTTGTTCTAGGGCTAATAGTTTCACTAGCTTAAGTGGCTAAGTTTAACTCAAACTGATCTCGCCTAGCCTCCAAGAAAGGGATTTTACAGAGTAATTGTAGCTCAACGATATTAGTTGGACTTGTGCGCATCATTTAAGGCCTTCTAAATCGCCCAAGTGTTCGATTCTCAAGTCCAAAAGGATCAATTGGTTAATTTTCATTCTATTTCCTTTCTTCTCTCTAATTTTCTCTTCTAGTTATGAATAAGAATGTTTCTCTCCAACTCTCTCCGTCCTTCTCCATCCTTCTCTCTTTTGTTCTAGGAATTAATTAGCTTATCCAGCTATTAGTTTCTTTAGCTTAAGTGGCCATGTTTAACTCAAATTAATCATGCCTATCCACGAAGAAAGAGAATTTACTGAGTAATTGTAGTTTAACGATGTTAGTTTTACTTAAGCAAATAACTTAATGTCTTCTAAATCACCTAAGTGTATATATCTCAAGTCCAAAATGATGAATTGGAGCGCACTTTAATTTTCATCCTGTTTCCCTTTCTTTTCTCTAACTTTCTCTTCTGGCTCCCAAGAAGAAAGTTTCTCCCCAACTCTCTCCGTCCTTTCTCCAGTCCTCTCCCTCTTCTTCTAGGAACTAATTACCTTAGGCAACCAACAGTTGCATTAGCTTAAGCGGCCAAGTTTAAGACAAACTATTCTTGCTTAGCCTCCAAGAAGGAGAATTTACTGAGTAATCGTAGCTTAACGATATTCGTTTAACGTAAGCAACTCGTTTAATGTTTTCAAAATCACACCTAAGTATTCAATTCTCAAGTCCAAAATGCTGAATTTCAATTCGCTTTAATTTTAATACTATTTCCTTTTCTTTTCTCTAACTTTCTCTTCTAACTCTCAAAAAAGAAAGTTTCTCTCTGACTCTCTCCGTCCTCCTCCACCATTCACTCTTTTGTTGTAGGAACTAATTAGGTTAGGCAAGTAATAGCTTCATTAGCTTAAGTGGCCAAGTTCAACTAAAACTAACCATGCTTATCCTCCAAGAAAGAAAATTAACTGAGTAATTGTAGCCTTTTTTTTTTTTGGTGGACAAGTAATTGTAGCTTGACGATAGCAGTTTAACTTAAGCAACTCATTTAATGTTTTCTAAATCACCTAAGTGTTCAATTCGCAAGTCCAAAATGCTGAGCTTGAACTCCCTTCAAATTTCATTCTATTTCCCTTTCCGTTCTCTGACTTTCTCTTCTGGACCTCAAGGAGAAAGTTTGTCTCCAACTCTCTCCGTCCGTCTCCAACTTCTCCCTTTTGTTCTTGGAACTAATTGGCTTGGGCAACTTGTCGTCTTTTTAGCTTAAGTGGCCAAATTTAACACAAACTAATCTTGCTTAACCTACAAGAAAGAGATTAGAGATTTTACCGAGTAATTGCAGCTTCACGATATTTGTTTGACGTAAGCACCTGATTTAAGGTTTTCTACATCACCTAAGTGTTAAACTCTCGAGTCCAACATGATGAATTAGAGCTCAATTTAATTTTATTCCCGTTTCCTTTTCTTTTCTCTAACTTTCTCTTCTAGCTCTCAAGAAGAAAGTTTCTCTCTAACTCTCTCCGTCCTTTTCCACCCTTCTCTGTTTTGTTCGAGGAACTAATTAGGTTTGGCAACTTATAGCTTCATTATCTTAAGTGACCATGTTTAACTCAAACTAATCTTGCTCAGCCTCCAAGGAATAGAATTCACTGAGTAATCGTAGCTTGACGATGTAGTAAAGGAACTAATTTAATGTTTTGTAAATCACCAAAGTGTTCAATTCTCAAGCCCAAAAGCATGAATTTGAATTCGCTTTGATTTTAAACCTGTTTCCTTTTCTTTTCTCTAACTTTCTCTTCCAGCTCTCAAGGAGAAAGTTCCTCTCCAACTCGCTCCGTCGTTCCCCACCCTTCTCTCTTTTGTTCTAGGAACTAATTAGGTTAGGCAGCTAACAGCTTCATTAGCTTAAGTGGCCGAGTTTAACTCGAACTAATCTTCCTTGGCCTCCAAGAAAGAGAATCTACAGAGAAATTGGAGCTTAACGATAACAGTTTGACTTAGGTAGGCAACTCATTTGATGTTTTCTAAATCACCCAAGTGTTCAATTATCAAGTCCAAAAGGGTGAATTTGAATTCGCTTTAATTTGCATCCTATTTCCGTTTCTTTTCTCTAACTTTCTCTTCTAGATCTCATGGAGAAAGTTTCTCTCTAACTCTCTCTGTCCCTCTCCAACTTCTCTCTTTTGTTCTAGGGCTAATAGTTTCACTAGCTTAAGTGGCTAAGTTTAACTCAAACTGATCTCGCCTAGCCTCCAAGAAAGGGATTTTACAGAGTAATTGTAGCTCAACGATATTAGTTGGACTTGAGCGCATCATTTAAGGCCTTCTAAATCGCCCAAGTGTTCGATTCTCAAGTCCAAAAGGATCAATTGGTTAATTTTCATTCTATTTCCTTTCTTCTCTCTAATTTTCTCTTCTAGTTATGAATAAGAATGTTTCTCTCCAACTCTCTCCGTCCTTCTCCATCCTTCTCTCTTTTGTTCTAGGAATTAATTAGCTTATCCAGCTATTAGTTTCTTTAGCTTAAGTGGCCATGTTTAACTCAAATTAATCATGCCTATCCACGAAGAAAGAGAATTTACTGAGTAATTGTAGTTTAACGATGTTAGTTTTACTTAAGCAAATGACTTAATGTCTTCTAAATCACCTAAGTGTATATATCTCAAGTCCAAAATGATGAATTGGAGCGCACTTTAATTTTCATCCTGTTTCCCTTTCTTTTCTCTAACTTTCTCTTCTGGCTCCCAAGAAGAAAGTTTCTCCCCAACTCTCTCCGTCCTTTCTCCAGTCCTCTCCCTCTTCTTCTAGGAACTAATTACCTTAGGCAACCAACAGTTGCATTAGCTTAAGCGGCCAAGTTTAAGACAAATTATTCTTGCTTAGCCTCCAAGAAGGAGAATTTACTGAGTAATCGTAGCTTAACGATATTCGTTTAACTTAAGCAACTCGTTTAATGTTTTCAAAATCACACCTAAGTATTCAATTCTCAAGTCCAAAATGCTGAATTTCAATTCGCTTTAATTTTAATACTATTTCCTTTTCTTTTCTCTAACTTTCTCTTCTAACTCTCAAAAAAGAAAGTTTCTCTCTGACTCTCTCCGTCCTCCTCCACCATTCACTCTTTTGTTGTAGGAACTAATTAGGTTAGGCAAGTAATAGCTTCATTAGCTTAAGTGGCCAAGTTCAACTAAAACTAACCATGCTTATCCTCCAAGAAAGAAAATTAACTGAGTAATTGTAGCCTTTTTTTTTTTGGTGGACAAGTAATTGTAGCTTGACGATAGCAGTTTAACTTAAGCAACTCATTTAATTTTTTCTAAATCACCTAAGTGTTCAATTCGCAAGTCCAAAATGCTGAGCTTGAACTCCCTTCAAATTTCATTCTATTTCCCTTTCCGTTCTCTGACTTTCTCTTCTGGACCTCAAGGAGAAAGTTTGTCTCCAACACTCTCCGTCCGTCTCCAACTTCTCCCTTTTGTTCTTGGAACTAATTGGCTTGGGCAACTTGTCGTCTTTTTAGCTTAAGTGGCCAAATTTAACACAAACTAATCTTGCTTAACCTACAAGAAAGAGATTAGAGATTTTACCGAGTAATTGTAGCTTCACGATATTTGTTTGACGTAAGCACCTGATTTAAGGTTTTCTACATCACCTAAGTGTTAAACTCTCGAGTCCAACATGATGAATTAGAGCTCAATTTAATTTTATTCCCGTTTCCTTTTCTTTTCTCTAACTTTTTCTTCTAGCTCTCAAGAAGAAAGTTTCTCTCTAACTCTCTCCGTCCTTTTCCACCCTTCTCTGTTTTGTTTGAGGAACTAATTAGGTTTGGCAACTTATAGCTTCATTCTCTTAAGTGACCATGTTTAACTCAAACTAATCTTGCTCAGCCTCCAAGGAATAGAATTCACTGAGTAATCGTAGCTTGACGATGTAGTAAAGGAACTAATTTAATGTTTTGTAAATCACCAAAGTGTTCAATTCTCAAGCCCAAAAGCATGAATTTGAATTCGCTTTGATTTTAAACCTGTTTCCTTTTCTTTTCTCTAACTTTCTCTTCCACCTCTCAAGGAGAAAGTTCCTCTCCAACTAGCTCCGTCGTTCCCCACCCTTCTCTCTTTTGTTCTAGGAACTAATTAGGTTAGGCAGCTAACAGCTTCATTAGCTTAAGTGGCCGAGTTTAACTCGAACTAATCTTCCTTGGCCTGCAAGAAAGAGAATCTACAGAGAAATTGGAGCTCAACGATAACAGTTTGACTTAGGTAGGCAACTCATTTGATGTTTTCTAAATCACCCAAGTGTTCAATTATCAAGTCCAAAAGGGTGAATTTGAATTCGCTTTAATTTGCATCCTATTTCCGTTTCTTTTCTCTAACTTTCTCTTCTAGATCTCATGGAGAAAGTTTCTCTCTAACTCTCTCTGTCCCTCTCCAACTTCTCTCTTTTGTTCTAGGGCTAATAGTTTCACTAGCTTAAGTGGCTAAGTTTAACTCAAACGGATCTCGCCTAGCCTCCAAGAAAGGGATTTTACAGAGTAATTGTAGCTCAACGATATTAGTTGGACTTGTGCGCATCATTTAAGGCCTTCTAAATCGCCCAAGTGTTCGATTCTCAAGTCCAAAAGGATCAATTGGTTAATTTTCATTCTATTTCCTTTCTTCTCTCTAATTTTCTCTTCTAGTTATGAATAAGAATGTTTCTCTCCAACTCTCTCCGTCCTTCTCCATCCTTCTCTCTTTTGTTCTAGGAATTAATTAGCTTATCCAGCTATTAGTTTCTTTAGCTTAAGTGGCCATGTTTAACTCAAATTAATCATGCCTATCCACGAAGAAAGAGAATTTACTGAGTAATTATAGTTTAACGATATTAGTTTTACTTAAGCAAATGACTTAATGTCTTCTAAATCACCTAAGTGTATATATCTCAAGTCCAAAATGATGAATTGGAGCGCACTTTAATTTTCATCCTGTTTCCCTTTCTTTTCTCTAACTTTCTCTTCTGGCTCCCAAGAAGAAAGTTTCTCCCCAACTCTCTCCGTCCTTTCTCCAGTCCTCTCCCTCTTCTTCTAGGAACTAATTACCTTAGGCAACCAACAGTTGCATTAGCTTAAGCGGCCAAGTTTAAGACAAACTATTCTTGCTTAGCCTCCAAGAAGGAGAATTTACAGAGTAATCGTAGCTTAACGATATTCGTTTAACGTAAGCAACTCGTTTAATGTTTTCAAAATCACACCTAAGTATTCAATTCTCAAGTCCAAAATGCTGAATTTCAATTCGCTTTAATTTTAATACTATTTCCTTTTCTTTTCTCTAACTTTCTCTTCTAGCTCTCAAAAAAGAAAGTTTCTCTCTAACTCTCTCCGTCCTCCTCCACCATTCACTCTTTTGTTGTAGGAACTAATTAGGTTAGGCAAGTAATAGCTTCATTAGCTTAAGTGGCCAAGTTCAACTAAAACTAACCATGCTTATCCTCCAAGAAAGAAAATTAACTGAGTAATTGTAGCCTTTTTTTTTTTTGGTGGACAAGTAATTGTAGTTTGACGATAGCAGTTTAACTTAAGCAACTCATTTAATGTTTTCTAAATCACCTAAGTGTTCAATTCGCAAGTCCAAAATGCTGAGCTTGAACTCCCTTCAAATTTCATTCTATTTCCCTTTCCGTTCTCTGACTTTCTCTTCTAGACCTCAAGGAGAAAGTTTGTCTCCAACTCTCTCCGTCCGTCTCCAACTTCTCCCTTTTGTTCTTGGAACTAATTGGCTTGGGCAACTTGTCGTCTTTTTAGCTTAAGTGGCCAAATTTAACACAAACTAATCTTGCTTAACCTACAAGAAAGAGATTAGAGATTTTACCGAGTAATTGTAGCTTCACGATATTTGTTTGACGTAAGCACCTGATTTAAGGTTTTCTACATCACCTAAGTGTTAAACTCTCGAGTCCAACATGATGAATTAGAGCTCAATTTAATTTTATTCCCGTTTCCTTTTCTTTTCTCTAACTTTCTCTTCTAGCTCTCAAGAAGAAAGTTTCTCTCTAACTCTCTCCGTCCTTTTCCACCCTTCTCTGTTTTGTTCGAGGAACTAATTATGTTTGGCAACTTATAGCTTCATTCTCTTAAGTGACCATGTTTAACTCAAACTAATCTTGCTCAGCCTCCAAGGAATAGAATTCACTGAGTAATCGTAGCTTGACGATGTAGTAAAGGAACTAATTTAATGTTTTGTAAATCACCAAAGTGTTCAATTCTCAAGCCCAAAAGCATGAATTTGAATTCGCTTTGATTTTAAACCTGTTTCCTTTTCTTTTCTCTAACTTTCTCTTCCAGCTCTCAAGGAGAAAGTTCCTCTCCAACTCGCTCCGTCGTTCCCCACCCTTCTCTCTTTTGTTCTAGGAACTAATTAGGTTAGGCAGCTAACAGCTTCATTAGCTTAAGTGGCCGAGTTTAACTCGAACTAATCTTCCTTGGCCTCCAAGAAAGAGAATCTACAGAGAAATTGGAGCTTAACGATAACAGTTTGACTTAGGTAGGCAACTCATTTGATGTTTTCTAAATCACCCAAGTGTTCAATTATCAAGTCCAAAAGGGTGAATTTGAATTCGCTTTAATTTGCATCCTATTTCCGTTTCTTTTCTCTAACTTTCTCTTCTAGATCTCATGGAGAAAGTTTCTCTCTAACTCTCTCTGTCCCTCTCCAACTTCTCTCTTTTGTTCTAGGGCTAATAGTTTCACTAGCTTAAGTGGCTAAGTTTAACTCAAACTGATCTCGCCTAGCCTCCAAGAAAGGGATTTTACAGAGTAATTGTAGCTCAACGATATTAGTTGGACTTGTGCGCATCATTTAAGGCCTTCTAAATCGCCCAAGTGTTCGATTCTCAAGTCCAAAAGGATCAATTGGTTAATTTTCATTCTATTTCCTTTCTTCTCTCTAATTTTCTCTTCTAGTTATGAATAAGAATGTTTCTCTCCAACTCTCTCCGTCCTTCTCCATCCTTCTCTCTTTTGTTCTAGGAATTAATTAGCTTATCCAGCTATTAGTTTCTTTAGCTTAAGTGGCCATGTTTAACTCAAATTAATCATGCCTATCCACGAAGAAAGAGAATTTACTGAGTAATTGTAGTTTAACGATATTAGTTTTACTTAAGCAAATGACTTAATGTCTTCTAAATCACCTAAGTGTATATATCTCAAGTCCAAAATGATGAATTGGAGCGCACTTTAATTTTCATCCTGTTTCCCTTTCTTTTCTCTAACTTTCTCTTCTGGCTCCCAAGAAGAAAGTTTCTCCCCAACTCTCTCCGTCCTTTCTCCAGTCCTCTCCCTCTTCTTCTAGGAACTAATTACCTTAGGCAACCAACAGTTGCATTAGCTTAAGCGGCCAAGTTTAAGACAAACTATTCTTGCTTAGCCTCCAAGAAGGAGAATTTACTGAGTAATCGTAGCTTAACGATATTCGTTTAACGTAAGCAACTCGTTTAATGTTTTCAAAATCACACCTAAGTATTCAATTCTCAAGTCCAAAATGCTGAATTTCAATTCGCTTTAATTTTAATACTATTTCCTTTTCTTTTCTCTAACTTTCTCTTCTAGCTCTCAAAAAAGAAAGTTTCTCTCTAACTCTCTCCGTCCTCCTCCACCATTCACTCTTTTGTTGTAGGAACTAATTAGGTTAGGCAAGTAATAGCTTCATTAGCTTAAGTGGCCAAGTTCAACTAAAACTAACCATGCTTATCCTCCAAGAAAGAAAATTAACTGAGTAATTGTAGCCTTTTTTTTTTTTGGTGGACAAGTAATTGTAGCTTGACGATAGCAGTTTAACTTAAGCAACTCATTTAATGTTTTCTAAATCACCTAAGTGTTCAATTCGCAAGTCCAAAATGCTGAGCTTGAACTCCCTTCAAATTTCATTCTATTTCCCTTTCCGTTCTCTGACTTTCTCTTCTGGACCTCAAGGAGAAAGTTTGTCTCCAACTCTCTCCGTCCGTCTCCAACTTCTCCCTTTTGTTCTTGGAACTAATTGGCTTGGGCAACTTGTCGTCTTTTTAGCTTAAGTGGCCAAATTTAACACAAACTAATCTTGCTTAACCTACAAGAAAGAGATTAGAGATTTTACCGAGTAATTGCAGCTTCACGATATTTGTTTGACGTAAGCACCTGATTTAAGGTTTTCTACATCACCTAAGTGTTAAACTCTCAAGTCCAACATGATGAATTAGAGCTCAATTTAATTTTATTCCCGTTTCCTTTTCTTTTCTCTAACTTTCTCTTCTAGCTCTCAAGAAGAAAGTTTCTCTCTAACTCTCTCCGTCCTTTTCCACCCTTCTCTGTTTTGTTCGAGGAACTAATTAGGTTTGGCAACTTATAGCTTCATTATCTTAAGTGACCATGTTTAACTCAAACTAATCTTGCTCAGCCTCCAAGGAATAGAATTCACTGAGTAATCGTAGCTTGACGATGTAGTAAAGGAACTAATTTAATGTTTTGTAAATCACCAAAGTGTTCAATTCTCAAGCCCAAAAGCATGAATTTGAATTCGCTTTGATTTTAAACCTGTTTCCTTTTCTTTTCTCTAACTTTCTCTTCCAGCTCTCAAGGAGAAAGTTCCTCTCCAACTCGCTCCGTCGTTCCCACCCTTCTCTCTTTTGTTCTAGGAACTAATTAGGTTAGGCAGCTAACAGCTTCATTAGCTTAAGTGGCCAAGTTTAACTCGAACTAATCTTCCTTGGCCTCCAAGAAAGAGAATCTACAGAGAAATTGGAGCTTAACGATAACAGTTTGACTTAGGTAGGCAACTCATTTGATGTTTTCTAAATCACCCAAGTGTTCAATTATCAAGTCCAAAAGGGTGAATTTGAATTCGCTTTAATTTGCATCCTATTTCCGTTTCTTTTCTCTAACTTTCTCTTCTAGATCTCATGGAGAAAGTTTCTCTCTAACTCTCTCTGTCCCTCTCCAACTTCTCTCTTTTGTTCTAGGGCTAATAGTTTCACTAGCTTAAGTGGCTAAGTTTAACTCAAACTGATCTCGCCTAGCCTCCAAGAAAGGGATTTTACAGAGTAATTGTAGCTCAACGATATTAGTTGGACTTGAGCGCATCATTTAAGGCCTTCTAAATCGCCCAAGTGTTCGATTCTCAAGTCCAAAAGGATCAATTGGTTAATTTTCATTCTATTTCCTTTCTTCTCTCTAATTTTCTCTTCTAGTTATGAATAAGAATGTTTCTCTCCAACTCTCTCCGTCCTTCTCCATCCTTCTCTCTTTTGTTCTAGGAATTAATTAGCTTATCCAGCTATTAGTTTCTTTAGCTTAAGTGGCCATGTTTAACTCAAATTAATCATGCCTATCCACGAAGAAAGAGAATTTACTGAGTAATTGTAGTTTAACGATGTTAGTTTTACTTAAGCAAATGACTTAATGTCTTCTAAATCACCTAAGTGTATATATCTCAAGTCCAAAATGATGAATTGGAGCGCACTTTAATTTTCATCCTGTTTCCCTTTCTTTTCTCTAACTTTCTCTTCTGGCTCCCAAGAAGAAAGTTTCTCCCCAACTCTCTCCGTCCTTTCTCCAGTCCTCTCCCTCTTCTTCTAGGAACTAATTACCTTAGGCAACCAACAGTTGCATTAGCTTAAGCGGCCAAGTTTAAGACAAATTATTCTTGCTTAGCCTCCAAGAAGGAGAATTTACTGAGTAATCGTAGCTTAACGATATTCGTTTAACTTAAGCAACTCGTTTAATGTTTTCAAAATCACACCTAAGTATTCAATTCTCAAGTCCAAAATGCTGAATTTCAATTCGCTTTAATTTTAATACTATTTCCTTTTCTTTTCTCTAACTTTCTCTTCTAACTCTCAAAAAAGAATGTTTCTCTCTGACTCTCTCCGTCCTCCTCCACCATTCACTCTTTTGTTGTAGGAACTAATTAGGTTAGGCAAGTAATAGCTTCATTAGCTTAAGTGGCCAAGTTCAACTAAAACTAACCATGCTTATCCTCCAAGAAAGAAAATTAACTGAGTAATTGTAGCCTTTTTTTTTTTGGTGGACAAGTAATTGTAGCTTGACGATAGCAGTTTAACTTAAGCAACTCATTTAATGTTTTCTAAATCACCTAAGTGTTCAATTCGCAAGTCCAAAATGCTGAGCTTGAACTCCCTTCAAATTTCATTCTATTTCCCTTTCCGTTCTTTGACTTTCTCTTCTAGACCTCAAGGAGAAAGTTTGTCTCCAACTCTCTCCGTCCGTCTCCAACTTCTCCCTTTTGTTCTTGGAACTAATTGGCTTGGGCAACTTGTCGTCTTTTTAGCTTAAGTGGCCAAATTTAACACAAACTAATCTTGCTTAACCTACAAGAAAGAGATTAGAGATTTTACCAAGTAATTGTAGCTTCACGATATTTGTTTGACGTAAGCACCTGATTTAAGGTTTTCTACATCACCTAAGTGTTAAACTCTCAAGTCCAACATGATGAATTAGAGCTCAATTTAATTTTATTCCCGTTTCCTTTTCTTTTCTCTAACTTTCTCTTCTAGCTCTCAAGAAGAAAGTTTCTCTCTAACTCTCTCCGTCCTTTTCCACCCTTCTCTGTTTTGTTCGAGGAACTAATTAGGTTTGGCAACTTATAGCTTCATTCTCTTAAGTGACCATGTTTAACTCAAACTAATCTTGCTCAGCCTCCAAGGAATAGAATTCACTGAGTAATCGTAGCTTGACGATGTAGTAAAGGAACTAATTTAATGTTTTGTAAATCACCAAAGTGTTCAATTCTCAAGCCCAAAAGCATGAATTTGAATTCGCTTTGATTTTAAACCTGTTTCCTTTTCTTTTCTCTAACTTTCTCTTCCAGCTCTCAAGGAGAAAGTTCCTCTCCAACTCGCTCCGTCGTTCCCTACCCTTCTCTCTTTTGTTCTAGGAACTAATTAGGTTAGGCAGCTAACAGCTTCATTAGCTTAAGTGGCCGAGTTTAACTCGAACTAATCTTCCTTGGCCTCCAAGAAAGAGAATCTACAGAGAAATTGGAGCTTAACGATAACAGTTTGACTTAGGTAGGCAACTCATTTGATGTTTTCTAAATCACCCAAGTGTTCAATTATCAAGTCCAAAAGGGTGAATTTGAATTCGCTTTAATTTGCATCCTATTTCCGTTTCTTTTCTCTAACTTTCTCTTCTAGATCTCATGGAGAAAGTTTCTCTCTAACTCTCTCTGTCCCTCTCCAACTTCTCTCTTTTGTTCTAGGGCTAATAGTTTCACTAGCTTAAGTGGCTAAGTTTAACTCAAACTGATCTCGCCTAGCCTCCAAGAAAGGGATTTTACAGAGTAATTGTAGCTCAACGATATTAGTTGGACTTGTGCGCATCATTTAAGGCCTTCTAAATCGCCCAAGTGTTCGATTCTCAAGTCCAAAAGGATCAATTGGTTAATTTTCATTCTATTTCCTTTCTTCTCTCTAATTTTCTCTTCTAGTTATGAATAAGAATGTTTCTCTCCAACTCTCTCCGTCCTTCTCCATCCTTCTCTCTTTTGTTCTAGGAATTAATTAGCTTATCCAGCTATTAGTTTCTTTAGCTTAAGTGGCCATGTTTAACTCAAATTAATCATGCCTATCCACGAAGAAAGAGAATTTACTGAGTAATTGTAGTTTAACGATATTAGTTTTACTTAAGCAAATGACTTAATGTCTTCTAAATCACCTAAGTGTATATATCTCAAGTCCAAAATGATGAATTGGAGCGCACTTTAATTTTCATCCTGTTTCCCTTTCTTTTCTCTAACTTTCTCTTCTGGCTCCCAAGAAGAAAGTTTCTCCCCAACTCTCTCCGTCCTTTCTCCAGTCCTCTCCCTCTTCTTCTAGGAACTAATTACCTTAGGCAACCAACAGTTGCATTAGCTTAAGCGGCCAAGTTTAAGACAAACTATTCTTGCTTAGCCTCCAAGAAGGAGAATTTACTGAGTAATCGTAGCTTAACGATATTCGTTTAACGTAAGCAACTCGTTTAATGTTTTCAAAATCACACCTAAGTATTCAATTCTCAAGTCCAAAATGCTGAATTTCAATTCGCTTTAATTTTAATACTATTTCCTTTTCTTTTCTCTAACTTTCTCTTCTAGCTCTCAAAAAAGAAAGTTTCTCTCTAACTCTCTCCGTCCTCCTCCACCATTCACTCTTTTTGTTGTAGGAACTAATTAGGTTAGGCAAGTAATAGCTTCATTAGCTTAAGTGGCCAAGTTCAACTAAAACTAACCATGCTTATCCTCCAAGAAAGAAAATTAACTGAGTAATTGTAGCCTTTTTTTTTTTTTGGTGGACAAGTAATTGTAGCTTGACGATAGCAGTTTAACTTAAGCAACTCATTTAATGTTTTCTAAATCACCTAAGTGTTCAATTCGCAAGTCCAAAATGCTGAGCTTGAACTCCCTTCAAATTTCATTCTATTTCCCTTTCCGTTCTCTGACTTTCTCTTCTAGACCTCAAGGAGAAAGTTTGTCTCCAACTCTCTCCGTCCGTCTCCAACTTCTCCCTTTTGTTCTTGGAACTAATTGGCTTGGGCAACTTGTCGTCTTTTTAGCTTAAGTGGCCAAATTTAACACAAACTAATCTTGCTTAACCTACAAGAAAGAGATTAGAGATTTTACCGAGTAATTGTAGCTTCACGATATTTGTTTGACGTAAGCACCTGATTTAAGGTTTTCTACATCACCTAAGTGTTAAACTCTCAAGTCCAACATGATGAATTAGAGCTCAATTTAATTTTATTCCCGTTTCCTTTTCTTTTCTCTAACTTTCTCTTCTAGCTCTCAAGAAGAAAGTTTCTCTCTAACTCTCTCCGTCCTTTTCCACCCTTCTCTGTTTTGTTCGAGGAACTAATTAGGTTTGGCAACTTATAGCTTCATTCTCTTAAGTGACCATGTTTAACTCAAACTAATCTTGCTCAGCCTCCAAGGAATAGAATTCACTGAGTAATCGTAGCTTGACGATGTAGTAAAGGAACTAATTTAATGTTTTGTAAATCACCAAAGTGTTCAATTCTCAAGCCCAAAAGCATGAATTTGAATTCGCTTTGATTTTAAACCTGTTTCCTTTTCTTTTCTCTAACTTTCTCTTCCAGCTCTCAAGGAGAAAGTTCTTCTCCAACTCGCTCCGTCGTTCCCCACCCTTCTCTCTTTTGTTCTAGGAACTAATTAGGTTAGGCAGCTAACAGCTTCATTAGCTTAAGTGGCCGAGTTTAACTCGAACTAATCTTCCTTGGCCTCCAAGAAAGAGAATCTACAGAGAAATTGGAGCTTAACGATAACAGTTTGACTTAGGTAGGCAACTCATTTGATGTTTTCTAAATCACCCAAGTGTTCAATTATCAAGTCCAAAAGGGTGAATTTGAATTCGCTTTAATTTGCATCCTATTTCCGTTTCTTTTCTCTAACTTTCTCTTCTAGATCTCATGGAGAAAGTTTCTCTCTAACTCTCTCTGTCCCTCTCCAACTTCTCTCTTTTGTTCTAGGGCTAATAGTTTCACTAGCTTAAGTGGCTAAGTTTAACTCAAACTGATCTCGCCTAGCCTCCAAGAAAGGGATTTTACAGAGTAATTGTAGCTCAACGATATTAGTTGGACTTGAGCGCATCATTTAAGGCCTTCTAAATCGCCCAAGTGTTCGATTCTCAAGTCCAAAAGGATCAATTGGTTAATTTTCATTCTATTTCCTTTCTTCTCTCTAATTTTCTCTTCTAGTTATGAATAAGAATGTTTCTCTCCAACTCTCTCCGTCCTTCTCCATCCTTCTCTCTTTTGTTCTAGGAATTAATTAGCTTATCCAGCTATTAGTTTCTTTAGCTTAAGTGGCCATGTTTAACTCAAATTAATCATGCCTATCCACGAAGAAAGAGAATTTACCGAGTAATTGTAGTTTAACGATATTAGTTTTACTTAAGCAAATGACTTAATGTCTTCTAAATCACCTAAGTGTATATATCTCAAGTCCAAAATGATGAATTGGAGCGCACTTTAATTTTCATCCTGTTTCCCTTTCTTTTCTCTAACTCTCTTCTGGCTCCCAAGAAGAAAGTTTCTCCCCAACTCTCTCCGTCCTTTCTCCAGTCCTCTCCCTCTTCTTCTAGGAACTAATTACCTTAGGCAACCAACAGTTGCATTAGCTTAAGCGGCCAAGTTTAAGACAAACTATTCTTGCTTAGCCTCCAAGAAGGAGAATTTACTGAGTAATCGTAGCTTAACGATATTCGTTTAACGTAAGCAACTCGTTTAATGTTTTCAAAATCACACCTAAGTATTCAATTCTCAAGTCCAAAATGCTGAATTTCAATTCGCTTTAATTTTAATACTATTTCCTTTTCTTTTCTCTAACTTTCTCTTCTAGCTCTCAAAAAAGAAAGTTTCTCTCTAACTCTCTCCGTCCTCCTCCACCATTCACTCTTTTGTTGTAGGAACTAATTAGGTTAGCCAACTAATAGCTTCATTAGCTTAAGTGGCCAAGTTCAACTAAAACTAACCATGCTTATCCTCCAAGAAAGAAAATTAACTGAGTAATTGTAGCCTTTTTTTTTTTTTGGTGGACAAGTAATTGTAGCTTGACGATAGCAGTTTAACTTAAGCAACTCATTTAATGTTTTCTAAATCACCTAAGTGTTCAATTCGCAAGTCCAAAATGCTGAGCTTGAACTCCCTTCAAATTTCATTCTATTTCCCTTTCCGTTCTCTGACTTTCTCTTCTAGACCTCAAGGAGAAAGTTTGTCTCCAACTCTCTCCGTCCGTCTCCAACTTCTCCCTTTTGTTCTTGGAACTAATTGGCTTGGGCAACTTGTCGTCTTTTTAGCTTAAGTGGCCAAATTTAACACAAACTAATCTTGCTTAACCTACAAGAAAGAGATTAGAGATTTTACCGAGTAATTGTAGCTTCACGATATTTGTTTGACGTAAGCACCTGATTTAAGGTTTTCTACATCACCTAAGTGTTAAACTCTCAAGTCCAACATGATGAATTAGAGCTCAATTTAATTTTATTCCCGTTTCCTTTTCTTTTCTCTAACTTTCTCTTCTAGCTCTCAAGAAGAAAGTTTCTCTCTAACTCTCTCCGTCCTTTTCCACCCTTCTCTGTTTTGTTCGAGGAACTAATTAGGTTTGGCAACTTATAGCTTCATTCTCTTAAGTGACCATGTTTAACTCAAACTAATCTTGCTCAGCCTCCAAGGAATAGAATTCACTGAGTAATCGTAGCTTGACGATGTAGTAAAGGAACTAATTTAATGTTTTGTAAATCACCAAAGTGTTCAATTCTCAAGCCCAAAAGCATGAATTTGAATTCGCTTTGATTTTAAACCTGTTTCCTTTTCTTTTCTCTAACTTTCTCTTCCAGCTCTCAAGGAGAAAGTTCCTCTCCAACTCGCTCCGTCGTTCCCCACCCTTCTCTCTTTTGTTCTAGGAACTAATTAGGTTAGGCAGCTAACAGCTTCATTAGCTTAAGTGGCCGAGTTTAACTCGAACTAATCTTCCTTGGCCTCCAAGAAAGAGAATCTACAGAGAAATTGGAGCTTAACGATAACAGTTTGACTTAGGTAGGCAACTCATTTGATGTTTTCTAAATCACCCAAGTGTTCAATTATCAAGTCCAAAAGGGTGAATTTGAATTCGCTTTAATTTGCATCCTATTTCCGTTTCTTTTCTCTAACTTTCTCTTCTAGATCTCATGGAGAAAGTTTCTCTCTAACTCTCTCTGTCCCTCTCCAACTTCTCTCTTTTGTTCTAGGGCTAATAGTTTCACTAGCTTAAGTGGCTAAGTTTAACTCAAACTGATCTCGCCTAGCCTCCAAGAAAGGGATTTTACAGAGTAATTGTAGCTCAACGATATTAGTTGGACTTGAGCGCATCATTTAAGGCCTTCTAAATCGCCCAAGTGTTCGATTCTCAAGTCCAAAAGGATCAATTGGTTAATTTTCATTCTATTTCCTTTCTTCTCTCTAATTTTCTCTTCTAGTTATGAATAAGAATGTTTCTCTCCAACTCTCTCCGTCCTTCTCCATCCTTCTCTCTTTTGTTCTAGGAATTAATTAGCTTATCCAGCTATTAGTTTCTTTAGCTTAAGTGGCCATGTTTAACTCAAATTAATCATGCCTATCCACGAAGAAAGAGAATTTACCGAGTAATTGTAGTTTAACGATATTAGTTTTACTTAAGCAAATGACTTAATGTCTTCTAAATCACCTAAGTGTATATATCTCAAGTCCAAAATGATGAATTGGAGCGCACTTTAATTTTCATCCTGTTTCCCTTTCTTTTCTCTAACTCTCTCCTGGCTCCCAAGAAGAAAGTTTCTCCCCAACTCTCTCCGTCCTTTCTCCAGTCCTCTCCCTCTTCTTCTAGGAACTAATTACCTTAGGCAACCAACAGTTGCATTAGCTTAAGCGGCCAAGTTTAAGACAAACTATTCTTGCTTAGCCTCCAAGAAGGAGAATTTACTGAGTAATCGTAGCTTAACGATATTCGTTTAACGTAAGCAACTCGTTTAATGTTTTCAAAATCACACCTAAGTATTCAATTCTCAAGTCCAAAATGCTGAATTTCAATTCGCTTTAATTTTAATACTATTTCCTTTTCTTTTCTCTAACTTTCTCTTCTAGCTCTCAAAAAAGAAAGTTTCTCTCTAACTCTCTCCGTCCTCCTCCACCATTCACTCTTTTGTTGTAGGAACTAATTAGGTTAGCCAACTAATAGCTTCATTAGCTTAAGTGGCCAAGTTCAACTAAAACTAACCATGCTTATCCTCCAAGAAAGAAAATTAACTGAGTAATTGTAGCCTTTTTTTTTTTTTGGTGGACAAGTAATTGTAGCTTGACGATAGCAGTTTAACTTAAGCAACTCATTTAATGTTTTCTAAATCACCTAAGTGTTCAATTCGCAAGTCCAAAATGCTGAGCTTGAACTCCCTTCAAATTTCATTCTATTTCCCTTTCCGTTCTCTGACTTTCTCTTCTAGACCTCAAGGAGAAAGTTTGTCTCCAACTCTCTCCGTCCGTCTCCAACTTCTCCCTTTTGTTCTTGGAACTAATTGGCTTGGGCAACTTGTCGTCTTTTTAGCTTAAGTGGCCAAATTTAACACAAACTAATCTTGCTTAACCTACAAGAAAGAGATTAGAGATTTTACCGAGTAATTGTAGCTTCACGATATTTGTTTGACGTAAGCACCTGATTTAAGGTTTTCTACATCACCTAAGTGTTAAACTCTCAAGTCCAACATGATGAATTAGAGCTCAATTTAATTTTATTCCCGTTTCCTTTTCTTTTCTCTAACTTTCTCTTCTAGCTCTCAAGAAGAAAGTTTCTCTCTAACTCTCTCCGTCCTTTTCCACCCTTCTCTGTTTTGTTCGAGGAACTAATTAGGTTTGGCAACTTATAGCTTCATTCTCTTAAGTGACCATGTTTAACTCAAACTAATCTTGCTCAGCCTCCAAGGAATAGAATTCACTGAGTAATCGTAGCTTGACGATGTAGTAAAGGAACTAATTTAATGTTTTGTAAATCACCAAAGTGTTCAATTCTCAAGCCCAAAAGCATGAATTTGAATTCGCTTTGATTTTAAACCTGTTTCCTTTTCTTTTCTCTAACTTTCTCTTCCAGCTCTCAAGGAGAAAGTTCCTCTCCAACTCGCTCCGTCGTTCCCCACCCTTCTCTCTTTTGTTCTAGGAACTAATTAGGTTAGGCAGCTAACAGCTTCATTAGCTTAAGTGGCCGAGTTTAACTCGAACTAATCTTCCTTGGCCTCCAAGAAAGAGAATCTACAGAGAAATTGGAGCTTAACGATAACAGTTTGACTTAGGTAGGCAACTCATTTGATGTTTTCTAAATCACCCAAGTGTTCAATTATCAAGTCCAAAAGGGTGAATTTGAATTCGCTTTAATTTGCATCCTATTTCCGTTTCTTTTCTCTAACTTTCTCTTCTAGATCTCATGGAGAAAGTTTCTCTCTAACTCTCTCTGTCCCTCTCCAACTTCTCTCTTTTGTTCTAGGGCTAATAGTTTCACTAGCTTAAGTGGCTAAGTTTAACTCAAACTGATCTCGCCTAGCCTCCAAGAAAGGGATTTTACAGAGTAATTGTAGCTCAACGATATTAGTTGGACTTGAGCGCATCATTTAAGGCCTTCTAAATCGCCCAAGTGTTCGATTCTCAAGTCCAAAAGGATCAATTGGTTAATTTTCATTCTATTTCCTTTCTTCTCTCTAATTTTCTCTTCTAGTTATGAATAAGAATGTTTCTCTCCAACTCTCTCCGTCCTTCTCCATCCTTCTCTCTTTTGTTCTAGGAATTAATTAGCTTATCCAGCTATTAGTTTCTTTAGCTTAAGTGGCCATGTTTAACTCAAATTAATCATGCCTATCCACGAAGAAAGAGAATTTACCGAGTAATTGTAGTTTAACGATATTAGTTTTACTTAAGCAAATGACTTAATGTCTTCTAAATCACCTAAGTGTATATATCTCAAGTCCAAAATGATGAATTGGAGCGCACTTTAATTTTCATCCTGTTTCCCTTTCTTTTCTCTAACTCTCTCCTGGCTCCCAAGAAGAAAGTTTCTCCCCAACTCTCTCCGTCCTTTCTCCAGTCCTCTCCCTCTTCTTCTAGGAACTAATTACCTTAGGCAACCAACAGTTGCATTAGCTTAAGCGGCCAAGTTTAAGACAAACTATTCTTGCTTAGCCTCCAAGAAGGAGAATTTACTGAGTAATCGTAGCTTAACGATATTCGTTTAACGTAAGCAACTCGTTTAATGTTTTCAAAATCACACCTAAGTATTCAATTCTCAAGTCCAAAATGCTGAATTTCAATTCGCTTTAATTTTAATACTATTTCCTTTTCTTTTCTCTAACTTTCTCTTCTAGCTCTCAAAAAAGAAAGTTTCTCTCTAACTCTCTCCGTCCTCCTCCACCATTCACTCTTTTGTTGTAGGAACTAATTAGGTTAGCCAACTAATAGCTTCATTAGCTTAAGTGGCCAAGTTCAACTAAAACTAACCATGCTTATCCTCCAAGAAAGAAAATTAACTGAGTAATTGTAGCCTTTTTTTTTTTTGGTGGACAAGTAATTGTAGCTTGACGATAGCAGTTTAACTTAAGCAACTCATTTAATGTTTTCTAAATCACCTAAGTGTTCAATTCGCAAGTCCAAAATGCTGAGCTTGAACTCCCTTCAAATTTCATTCTATTTCCCTTTCCGTTCTCTGACTTTCTCTTCTAGACCTCAAGGAGAAAGTTTGTCTCCAACTCTCTCCGTCCGTCTCCAACTTCTCCCTTTTGTTCTTGGAACTAATTGGCTTGGGCAACTTGTCGTCTTTTTAGCTTAAGTGGCCAAATTTAACACAAACTAATCTTGCTTAACCTACAAGAAAGAGATTAGAGATTTTACCGAGTAATTGTAGCTTCACGATATTTGTTTGACGTAAGCACCTGATTTAAGGTTTTCTACATCACCTAAGTGTTAAACTCTCGAGTCCAACATGATGAATTAGAGCTCAATTTAATTTTATTCCCGTTTCCTTTTCTTTTCTCTAACTTTCTCTTCTAGCTCTCAAGAAGAAAGTTTCTCTCTAACTCTCTCCGTCCTTTTCCACCCTTCTCTGTTTTGTTCGAGGAACTAATTATGTTTGGCAACTTATAGCTTCATTCTCTTAAGTGACCATGTTTAACTCAAACTAATCTTGCTCAGCCTCCAAGGAATAGAATTCACTGAGTAATCGTAGCTTGACGATGTAGTAAAGGAACTAATTTAATGTTTTGTAAATCACCAAAGTGTTCAATTCTCAAGCCCAAAAGCATGAATTTGAATTCGCTTTGATTTTAAACCTGTTTCCTTTTCTTTTCTCTAACTTTCTCTTCCAGCTCTCAAGGAGAAAGTTCCTCTCCAACTCGCTCCGTCGTTCCCCACCCTTCTCTCTTTTGTTCTAGGAACTAATTAGGTTAGGCAGCTAACAGCTTCATTAGCTTAAGTGGCCGAGTTTAACTCGAACTAATCTTCCTTGGCCTCCAAGAAAGAGAATCTACAGAGAAATTGGAGCTTAACGATAACAGTTTGACTTAGGTAGGCAACTCATTTGATGTTTTCTAAATCACCCAAGTGTTCAATTATCAAGTCCAAAAGGGTGAATTTGAATTCGCTTTAATTTGCATCCTATTTCCGTTTCTTTTCTCTAACTTTCTCTTCTAGATCTCATGGAGAAAGTTTCTCTCTAACTCTCTCTGTCCCTCTCCAACTTCTCTCTTTTGTTCTAGGGCTAATAGTTTCACTAGCTTAAGTGGCTAAGTTTAACTCAAACTGATCTCGCCTAGCCTCCAAGAAAGGGATTTTACAGAGTAATTGTAGCTCAACGATATTAGTTGGACTTGAGCGCATCATTTAAGGCCTTCTAAATCGCCCAAGTGTTCGATTCTCAAGTCCAAAAGGATCAATTGGTTAATTTTCATTCTATTTCCTTTCTTCTCTCTAATTTTCTCTTCTAGTTATGAATAAGAATGTTTCTCTCCAACTCTCTCCGTCCTTCTCCATCCTTCTCTCTTTTGTTCTAGGAATTAATTAGCTTATCCAGCTATTAGTTTCTTTAGCTTAAGTGGCCATGTTTAACTCAAATTAATCATGCCTATCCACGAAGAAAGAGAATTTACTGAGTAATTGTAGTTTAACGATATTAGTTTTACTTAAGCAAATGACTTAATGTCTTCTAAATCACCTAAGTGTATATATCTCAAGTCCAAAATGATGAATTGGAGCGCACTTTAATTTTCATCCTGTTTCCCTTTCTTTTCTCTAACTTTCTCTTCTGGCTCCCAAGAAGAAAGTTTCTCCCCAACTCTCTCCGTCCTTTCTCCAGTCCTCTCCCTCTTCTTCTAGGAACTAATTACCTTAGGCAACCAACAGTTGCATTAGCTTAAGCGGCCAAGTTTAAGACAAACTATTCTTGCTTAGCCTCCAAGAAGGAGAATTTACTGAGTAATCGTAGCTTAACGATATTCGTTTAACGTAAGCAACTCGTTTAATGTTTTCAAAATCACACCTAAGTATTCAATTCTCAAGTCCAAAATGCTGAATTTCAATTCGCTTTAATTTTAATACTATTTCCTTTTCTTTTCTCTAACTTTCTCTTCTAGCTCTCAAAAAAGAAAGTTTCTCTCTAACTCTCTCCGTCCTCCTCCACCATTCACTCTTTTGTTGTAGGAACTAATTAGGTTAGCCAACTAATAGCTTCATTAGCTTAAGTGGCCAAGTTCAACTAAAACTAACCATGCTTATCCTCCAAGAAAGAAAATTAACTGAGTAATTGTAGCCTTTTTTTTTTTTGGTGGACAAGTAATTGTAGCTTGACGATAGCAGTTTAACTTAAGAAACTCATTTAATGTTTTCTAAATCTCCTAAGTGTTCAATTCGCAAGTCCAAAATGCTGAGCTTGAACTCCCTTCAAATTTCATTCTATTTCCCTTTCCGTTCTCTGACTTTCTCTTCTAGACCTCAAGGAGAAAGTTTGTCTCCAACTCTCTCCGTCCGTCTCCAACTTCTCCCTTTTGTTCTTGGAACTAATTGGCTTGGGCAACTTGTCGTCTTTTTAGCTTAAGTGGCCAAATTTAACACAAACTAATCTTGCTTAACCTACAAGAAAGAGATTAGAGATTTTACCGAGTAATTGTAGCTTCACGATATTTGTTTGACGTAAGCACCTGATTTAAGGTTTTCTACATCACCTAAGTGTTAAACTCTCAAGTCCAACATGATGAATTAGAGCTCAATTTAATTTTATTCCCGTTTCCTTTTCTTTTCTCTAACTTTCTCTTCTAGCTCTCAAGAAGAAAGTTTCTCTCTAACTCTCTCCGTCCTTTTCCACCCTTCTCTGTTTTGTTCGAGGAACTAATTAGGTTTGGCAACTTATAGCTTCATTCTCTTAAGTGACCATGTTTAACTCAAACTAATCTTGCTCAGCCTCCAAGGAATAGAATTCACTGAGTAATCGTAGCTTGACGATGTAGTAAAGGAACTAATTTAATGTTTTGTAAATCACCAAAGTGTTCAATTCTCAAGCCCAAAAGCATGAATTTGAATTCGCTTTGATTTTAAACCTGTTTCCTTTTCTTTTCTCTAACTTTCTCTTCCAGCTCTCAAGGAGAAAGTTCCTCTCCAACTCGCTCCGTCGTTCCCCACCCTTCTCTCTTTTGTTCTAGGAACTAATTAGGTTAGGCAGCTAACAGCTTCATTAGCTTAAGTGGCCGAGTTTAACTCGAACTAATCTTCCTTGGCCTCCAAGAAAGAGAATCTACAGAGAAATTGGAGCTTAACGATAACAGTTTGACTTAGGTAGGCAACTCATTTGATGTTTTCTAAATCACCCAAGTGTTCAATTATCAAGTCCAAAAGGGTGAATTTGAATTCGCTTTAATTTGCATCCTATTTCCGTTTCTTTTCTCTAACTTTCTCTTCTAGATCTCATGGAGAAAGTTTCTCTCTAACTCTCTCTGTCCCTCTCCAACTTCTCTCTTTTGTTCTAGGGCTAATAGTTTCACTAGCTTAAGTGGCTAAGTTTAACTCAAACTGATCTCGCCTAGCCTCCAAGAAAGGGATTTTACAGAGTAATTGTAGCTCAACGATATTAGTTGGACTTGAGCGCATCATTTAAGGCCTTCTAAATCGCCCAAGTGTTCGATTCTCAAGTCCAAAAGGATCAATTGGTTAATTTTCATTCTATTTCCTTTCTTCTCTCTAATTTTCTCTTCTAGTTATGAATAAGAATGTTTCTCTCCAACTCTCTCCGTCCTTCTCCATCCTTCTCTCTTTTGTTCTAGGAATTAATTAGCTTATCCAGCTATTAGTTTCTTTAGCTTAAGTGGCCATGTTTAACTCAAATTAATCATGCCTATCCACGAAGAAAGAGAATTTACTGAGTAATTGTAGTTTAACGATATTAGTTTTACTTAAGCAAATGACTTAATGTCTTCTAAATCACCTAAGTGTATATATCTCAAGTCCAAAATGATGAATTGGAGCGCACTTTAATTTTCATCCTGTTTCCCTTTCTTTTCTCTAACTTTCTCTTCTGGCTCCCAAGAAGAAAGTTTCTCCCCAACTCTCTCCGTCCTTTCTCCAGTCCTCTCCCTCTTCTTCTAGGAACTAATTACCTTAGGCAACCAACAGTTGCATTAGCTTAAGCGGCCAAGTTTAAGACAAACTATTCTTGCTTAGCCTCCAAGAAGGAGAATTTACTGAGTAATCGTAGCTTAACGATATTCGTTTAACGTAAGCAACTCGTTTAATGTTTTCAAAATCACACCTAAGTATTCAATTCTCAAGTCCAAAATGCTGAATTTCAATTCGCTTTAATTTTAATACTATTTCCTTTTCTTTTCTCTAACTTTCTCTTCTAGCTCTCAAAAAAGAAAGTTTCTCTCTAACTCTCTCCGTCCTCCTCCACCATTCACTCTTTTGTTGTAGGAACTAATTAGGTTAGCCAACTAATAGCTTCATTAGCTTAAGTGGCCAAGTTCAACTAAAACTAACCATGCTTATCCTCCAAGAAAGAAAATTAACTGAGTAATTGTAGCCTTTTTTTTTTTTGGTGGACAAGTAATTGTAGCTTGACGATAGCAGTTTAACTTAAGCAACTCATTTAATGTTTTCTAAATCTCCTAAGTGTTCAATTCGCAAGTCCAAAATGCTGAGCTTGAACTCCCTTCAAATTTCATTCTATTTCCCTTTCCGTTCTCTGACTTTCTCTTCTAGACCTCAAGGAGAAAGTTTGTCTCCAACTCTCTCCGTCCGTCTCCAACTTCTCCCTTTTGTTCTTGGAACTAATTGGCTTGGGCAACTTGTCGTCTTTTTAGCTTAAGTGGCCAAATTTAACACAAACTAATCTTGCTTAACCTACAAGAAAGAGATTAGAGATTTTACCGAGTAATTGTAGCTTCACGATATTTGTTTGACGTAAGCACCTGATTTAAGGTTTTCTACATCACCTAAGTGTTAAACTCTCAAGTCCAACATGATGAATTAGAGCTCAATTTAATTTTATTCCCGTTTCCTTTTCTTTTCTCTAACTTTCTCTTCTAGCTCTCAAGAAGAAAGTTTCTCTCTAACTCTCTCCGTCCTTTTCCACCCTTCTCTGTTTTGTTCGAGGAACTAATTAGGTTTGGCAACTTATAGCTTCATTCTCTTAAGTGACCATGTTTAACTCAAACTAATCTTGCTCAGCCTCCAAGGAATAGAATTCACTGAGTAATCGTAGCTTGACGATGTAGTAAAGGAACTAATTTAATGTTTTGTAAATCACCAAAGTGTTCAATTCTCAAGCCCAAAAGCATGAATTTGAATTCGCTTTGATTTTAAACCTGTTTCCTTTTCTTTTCTCTAACTTTCTCTTCCAGCTCTCAAGGAGAAAGTTCCTCTCCAACTCGCTCCGTCGTTCCCCACCCTTCTCTCTTTTGTTCTAGGAACTAATTAGGTTAGGCAGCTAACAGCTTCATTAGCTTAAGTGGCCGAGTTTAACTCGAACTAATCTTCCTTGGCCTCCAAGAAAGAGAATCTACAGAGAAATTGGAGCTTAACGATAACAGTTTGACTTAGGTAGGCAACTCATTTGATGTTTTCTAAATCACCCAAGTGTTCAATTATCAAGTCCAAAAGGGTGAATTTGAATTCGCTTTAATTTGCATCCTATTTCCGTTTCTTTTCTCTAACTTTCTCTTCTAGATCTCATGGAGAAAGTTTCTCTCTAACTCTCTCTGTCCCTCTCCAACTTCTCTCTTTTGTTCTAGGGCTAATAGTTTCACTAGCTTAAGTGGCTAAGTTTAACTCAAACTGATCTCGCCTAGCCTCCAAGAAAGGGATTTTACAGAGTAATTGTAGCTCAACGATATTAGTTGGACTTGAGCGCATCATTTAAGGCCTTCTAAATCGCCCAAGTGTTCGATTCTCAAGTCCAAAAGGATCAATTGGTTAATTTTCATTCTATTTCCTTTCTTCTCTCTAATTTTCTCTTCTAGTTATGAATAAGAATGTTTCTCTCCAACTCTCTCCGTCCTTCTCCATCCTTCTCTCTTTTGTTCTAGGAATTAATTAGCTTATCCAGCTATTAGTTTCTTTAGCTTAAGTGGCCATGTTTAACTCAAATTAATCATGCCTATCCACGAAGAAAGAGAATTTACTGAGTAATTGTAGTTTAACGATATTAGTTTTACTTAAGCAAATGACTTAATGTCTTCTAAATCACCTAAGTGTATATATCTCAAGTCCAAAATGATGAATTGGAGCGCACTTTAATTTTCATCCTGTTTCCCTTTCTTTTCTCTAACTTTCTCTTCTGGCTCCCAAGAAGAAAGTTTCTCCCCAACTCTCTCCGTCCTTTCTCCAGTCCTCTCCCTCTTCTTCTAGGAACTAATTACCTTAGGCAACCAACAGTTGCATTAGCTTAAGCGGCCAAGTTTAAGACAAACTATTCTTGCTTAGCCTCCAAGAAGGAGAATTTACTGAGTAATCGTAGCTTAACGATATTCGTTTAACGTAAGCAACTCGTTTAATGTTTTCAAAATCACACCTAAGTATTCAATTCTCAAGTCCAAAATGCTGAATTTCAATTCGCTTTAATTTTAATACTATTTCCTTTTCTTTTCTCTAACTTTCTCTTCTAGCTCTCAAAAAAGAAAGTTTCTCTCTAACTCTCTCCGTCCTCCTCCACCATTCACTCTTTTGTTGTAGGAACTAATTAGGTTAGCCAACTAATAGCTTCATTAGCTTAAGTGGCCAAGTTCAACTAAAACTAACCATGCTTATCCTCCAAGAAAGAAAATTAACTGAGTAATTGTAGCCTTTTTTTTTTTTGGTGGACAAGTAATTGTAGCTTGACGATAGCAGTTTAACTTAAGCAACTCATTTAATGTTTTCTAAATCTCCTAAGTGTTCAATTCGCAAGTCCAAAATGCTGAGCTTGAACTCCCTTCAAATTTCATTCTATTTCCCTTTCCGTTCTCTGACTTTCTCTTCTAGACCTCAAGGAGAAAGTTTGTCTCCAACTCTCTCCGTCCGTCTCCAACTTCTCCCTTTTGTTCTTGGAACTAATTGGCTTGGGCAACTTGTCGTCTTTTTAGCTTAAGTGGCCAAATTTAACACAAACTAATCTTGCTTAACCTACAAGAAAGAGATTAGAGATTTTACCGAGTAATTGTAGCTTCACGATATTTGTTTGACGTAAGCACCTGATTTAAGGTTTTCTACATCACCTAAGTGTTAAACTCTCAAGTCCAACATGATGAATTAGAGCTCAATTTAATTTTATTCCCGTTTCCTTTTCTTTTCTCTAACTTTCTCTTCTAGCTCTCAAGAAGAAAGTTTCTCTCTAACTCTCTCCGTCCTTTTCCACCCTTCTCTGTTTTGTTCGAGGAACTAATTAGGTTTGGCAACTTATAGCTTCATTCTCTTAAGTGACCATGTTTAACTCAAACTAATCTTGCTCAGCCTCCAAGGAATAGAATTCACTGAGTAATCGTAGCTTGACGATGTAGTAAAGGAACTAATTTAATGTTTTGTAAATCACCAAAGTGTTCAATTCTCAAGCCCAAAAGCATGAATTTGAATTCGCTTTGATTTTAAACCTGTTTCCTTTTCTTTTCTCTAACTTTCTCTTCCAGCTCTCAAGGAGAAAGTTCCTCTCCAACTCGCTCCGTCGTTCCCCACCCTTCTCTCTTTTGTTCTAGGAACTAATTAGGTTAGGCAGCTAACAGCTTCATTAGCTTAAGTGGCCGAGTTTAACTCGAACTAATCTTCCTTGGCCTCCAAGAAAGAGAATCTACAGAGAAATTGGAGCTTAACGATAACAGTTTGACTTAGGTAGGCAACTCATTTGATGTTTTCTAAATCACCCAAGTGTTCAATTATCAAGTCCAAAAGGGTGAATTTGAATTCGCTTTAATTTGCATCCTATTTCCGTTTCTTTTCTCTAACTTTCTCTTCTAGATCTCATGGAGAAAGTTTCTCTCTAACTCTCTCTGTCCCTCTCCAACTTCTCTCTTTTGTTCTAGGGCTAATAGTTTCACTAGCTTAAGTGGCTAAGTTTAACTCAAACTGATCTCGCCTAGCCTCCAAGAAAGGGATTTTACAGAGTAATTGTAGCTCAACGATATTAGTTGGACTTGAGCGCATCATTTAAGGCCTTCTAAATCGCCCAAGTGTTCGATTCTCAAGTCCAAAAGGATCAATTGGTTAATTTTCATTCTATTTCCTTTCTTCTCTCTAATTTTCTCTTCTAGTTATGAATAAGAATGTTTCTCTCCAACTCTCTCCGTCCTTCTCCATCCTTCTCTCTTTTGTTCTAGGAATTAATTAGCTTATCCAGCTATTAGTTTCTTTAGCTTAAGTGGCCATGTTTAACTCAAATTAATCATGCCTATCCACGAAGAAAGAGAATTTACTGAGTAATTGTAGTTTAACGATATTAGTTTTACTTAAGCAAATGACTTAATGTCTTCTAAATCACCTAAGTGTATATATCTCAAGTCCAAAATGATGAATTGGAGCGCACTTTAATTTTCATCCTGTTTCCCTTTCTTTTCTCTAACTTTCTCTTCTGGCTCCCAAGAAGAAAGTTTCTCCCCAACTCTCTCCGTCCTTTCTCCAGTCCTCTCCCTCTTCTTCTAGGAACTAATTACCTTAGGCAACCAACAGTTGCATTAGCTTAAGCGGCCAAGTTTAAGACAAACTATTCTTGCTTAGCCTCCAAGAAGGAGAATTTACTGAGTAATCGTAGCTTAACGATATTCGTTTAACGTAAGCAACTCATTTAATGTTTTCAAAATCACACCTAAGTATTCAATTCTCAAGTCCAAAATGCTGAATTTCAATTCGCTTTAATTTTAATACTATTTCCTTTTCTTTTCTCTAACTTTCTCTTCTAGCTCTCAAAAAAGAAAGTTTCTCTCTAACTCTCTCCGTCCTCCTCCACCATTCACTCTTTTGTTGTAGGAACTAATTAGGTTAGCCAACTAATAGCTTCATTAGCTTAAGTGGCCAAGTTCAACTAAAACTAACCATGCTTATCCTCCAAGAAAGAAAATTAACTGAGTAATTGTAGCCTTTTTTTTTTTTGGTGGACAAGTAATTGTAGCTTGACGATAGCAGTTTAACTTAAGCAACTCATTTAATGTTTTCTAAATCACCTAAGTGTTCAATTCGCAAGTCCAAAATGCTGAGCTTGAACTCCCTTCAAATTTCATTCTATTTCCCTTTCCGTTCTCTGACTTTCTCTTCTAGACCTCAAGGAGAAAGTTTGTCTCCAACTCTCTCCGTCCGTCTCCAACTTCTCCCTTTTGTTCTTGGAACTAATTGGCTTGGGCAACTTGTCGTCTTTTTAGCTTAAGTGGCCAAATTTAACACAAACTAATCTTGCTTAACCTACAAGAAAGAGATTAGAGATTTTACCGAGTAATTGTAGCTTCACGATATTTGTTTGACGTAAGCACCTGATTTAAGGTTTTCTACATCACCTAAGTGTTAAACTCTCAAGTCCAACATGATGAATTAGAGCTCAATTTAATTTTATTCCCGTTTCCTTTTCTTTTCTCTAACTTTCTCTTCTAGCTCTCAAGAAGAAAGTTTCTCTCTAACTCTCTCCGTCCTTTTCCACCCTTCTCTGTTTTGTTCGAGGAACTAATTAGGTTTGGCAACTTATAGCTTCATTCTCTTAAGTGACCATGTTTAACTCAAACTAATCTTGCTCAGCCTCCAAGGAATAGAATTCACTGAGTAATCGTAGCTTGACGATGTAGTAAAGGAACTAATTTAATGTTTTGTAAATCACCAAAGTGTTCAATTCTCAAGCCCAAAAGCATGAATTTGAATTCGCTTTGATTTTAAACCTGTTTCCTTTTCTTTTCTCTAACTTTCTCTTCCAGCTCTCAAGGAGAAAGTTCCTCTCCAACTCGCTCCGTCGTTCCCCACCCTTCTCTCTTTTGTTCTAGGAACTAATTAGGTTAGGCAGCTAACAGCTTCATTAGCTTAAGTGGCCGAGTTTAACTCGAACTAATCTTCCTTGGCCTCCAAGAAAGAGAATCTACAGAGAAATTGGAGCTTAACGATAACAGTTTGACTTAGGTAGGCAACTCATTTGATGTTTTCTAAATCACCCAAGTGTTCAATTATCAAGTCCAAAAGGGTGAATTTGAATTCGCTTTAATTTGCATCCTATTTCCGTTTCTTTTCTCTAACTTTCTCTTCTAGATCTCATGGAGAAAGTTTCTCTCTAACTCTCTCTGTCCCTCTCCAACTTCTCTCTTTTGTTCTAGGGCTAATAGTTTCACTAGCTTAAGTGGCTAAGTTTAACTCAAACTGATCTCGCCTAGCCTCCAAGAAAGGGATTTTACAGAGTAATTGTAGCTCAACGATATTAGTTGGACTTGAGCGCATCATTTAAGGCCTTCTAAATCGCCCAAGTGTTCGATTCTCAAGTCCAAAAGGATCAATTGGTTAATTTTCATTCTATTTCCTTTCTTCTCTCTAATTTTCTCTTCTAGTTATGAATAAGAATGTTTCTCTCCAACTCTCTCCGTCCTTCTCCATCCTTCTCTCTTTTGTTCTAGGAATTAGTTAGCTTATCCAGCTATTAGTTTCTTTAGCTTAAGTGGCCATGTTTAACTCAAATTAATCATGCCTATCCACGAAGAAAGAGAATTTACTGAGTAATTGTAGTTTAACGATATTAGTTTTACTTAAGCAAATGACTTAATGTCTTCTAAATCACCTAAGTGTATATATCTCAAGTCCAAAATGATGAATTGGAGCGCACTTTAATTTTCATCCTGTTTCCCTTTCTTTTCTCTAACTTTCTCTTCTGGCTCCCAAGAAGAAAGTTTCTCCCCAACTCTCTCCGTCCTTTCTCCAGTCCTCTCCCTCTTCTTCTAGGAACTAATTACCTTAGGCAACCAACAGTTGCATTAGCTTAAGCGGCCAAGTTTAAGACAAACTATTCTTGCTTAGCCTCCAAGAAGGAGAATTTACTGAGTAATCGTAGCTTAACGATATTCGTTTAACGTAAGCAACTCGTTTAATGTTTTCAAAATCACACCTAAGTATTCAATTCTCAAGTCCAAAATGCTGAATTTCAATTCGCTTTAATTTTAATACTATTTCCTTTTCTTTTCTCTAACTTTCTCTTCTAGCTCTCAAAAAAGAAAGTTTCTCTCTAACTCTCTCCGTCCTCCTCCACCATTCACTCTTTTGTTGTAGGAACTAATTAGGTTAGCCAACTAATAGCTTCATTAGCTTAAGTGGCCAAGTTCAACTAAAACTAACCATGCTTATCCTCCAAGAAAGAAAATTAACTGAGTAATTGTAGCCTTTTTTTTTTTTGGTGGACAAGTAATTGTAGCTTGACGATAGCAGTTTAACTTAAGCAACTCATTTAATGTTTTCTAAATCTCCTAAGTGTTCAATTCGCAAGTCCAAAATGCTGAGCTTGAACTCCCTTCAAATTTCATTCTATTTCCCTTTCCGTTCTCTGACTTTCTCTTCTAGACCTCAAGGAGAAAGTTTGTCTCCAACTCTCTCCGTCCGTCTCCAACTTCTCCCTTTTGTTCTTGGAACTAATTGGCTTGGGCAACTTGTCGTCTTTTTAGCTTAAGTGGCCAAATTTAACACAAACTAATCTTGCTTAACCTACAAGAAAGAGATTAGAGATTTTACCGAGTAATTGTAGCTTCACGATATTTGTTTGACGTAAGCACCTGATTTAAGGTTTTCTACATCACCTAAGTGTTAAACTCTCAAGTCCAACATGATGAATTAGAGCTCAATTTAATTTTATTCCCGTTTCCTTTTCTTTTCTCTAACTTTCTCTTCTAGCTCTCAAGAAGAAAGTTTCTCTCTAACTCTCTCCGTCCTTTTCCACCCTTCTCTGTTTTGTTCGAGGAACTAATTAGGTTTGGCAACTTATAGCTTCATTCTCTTAAGTGACCATGTTTAACTCAAACTAATCTTGCTCAGCCTCCAAGGAATAGAATTCACTGAGTAATCGTAGCTTGACGATGTAGTAAAGGAACTAATTTAATGTTTTGTAAATCACCAAAGTGTTCAATTCTCAAGCCCAAAAGCATGAATTTGAATTCGCTTTGATTTTAAACCTGTTTCCTTTTCTTTTCTCTAACTTTCTCTTCCAGCTCTCAAGGAGAAAGTTCCTCTCCAACTCGCTCCGTCGTTCCCCACCCTTCTCTCTTTTGTTCTAGGAACTAATTAGGTTAGGCAGCTAACAGCTTCATTAGCTTAAGTGGCCGAGTTTAACTCGAACTAATCTTCCTTGGCCTCCAAGAAAGAGAATCTACAGAGAAATTGGAGCTTAACGATAACAGTTTGACTTAGGTAGGCAACTCATTTGATGTTTTCTAAATCACCCAAGTGTTCAATTATCAAGTCCAAAAGGGTGAATTTGAATTCGCTTTAATTTGCATCCTATTTCCGTTTCTTTTCTCTAACTTTCTCTTCTAGATCTCATGGAGAAAGTTTCTCTCTAACTCTCTCTGTCCCTCTCCAACTTCTCTCTTTTGTTCTAGGGCTAATAGTTTCACTAGCTTAAGTGGCTAAGTTTAACTCAAACTGATCTCGCCTAGCCTCCAAGAAAGGGATTTTACAGAGTAATTGTAGCTCAACGATATTAGTTGGACTTGAGCGCATCATTTAAGGCCTTCTAAATCGCCCAAGTGTTCGATTCTCAAGTCCAAAAGGATCAATTGGTTAATTTTCATTCTATTTCCTTTCTTCTCTCTAATTTTCTCTTCTAGTTATGAATAAGAATGTTTCTCTCCAACTCTCTCCGTCCTTCTCCATCCTTCTCTCTTTTGTTCTAGGAATTAATTAGCTTATCCAGCTATTAGTTTCTTTAGCTTAAGTGGCCATGTTTAACTCAAATTAATCATGCCTATCCACGAAGAAAGAGAATTTACTGAGTAATTGTAGTTTAACGATATTAGTTTTACTTAAGCAAATGACTTAATGTCTTCTAAATCACCTAAGTGTATATATCTCAAGTCCAAAATGATGAATTGGAGCGCACTTTAATTTTCATCCTGTTTCCCTTTCTTTTCTCTAACTTTCTCTTCTGGCTCCCAAGAAGAAAGTTTCTCCCCAACTCTCTCCGTCCTTTCTCCAGTCCTCTCCCTCTTCTTCTAGGAACTAATTACCTTAGGCAACCAACAGTTGCATTAGCTTAAGCGGCCAAGTTTAAGACAAACTATTCTTGCTTAGCCTCCAAGAAGGAGAATTTACTGAGTAATCGTAGCTTAACGATATTCGTTTAACGTAAGCAACTCGTTTAATGTTTTCAAAATCACACCTAAGTATTCAATTCTCAAGTCCAAAATGCTGAATTTCAATTCGCTTTAATTTTAATACTATTTCCTTTTCTTTTCTCTAACTTTCTCTTCTAGCTCTCAAAAAAGAAAGTTTCTCTCTAACTCTCTCCGTCCTCCTCCACCATTCACTCTTTTGTTGTAGGAACTAATTAGGTTAGCCAACTAATAGCTTCATTAGCTTAAGTGGCCAAGTTCAACTAAAACTAACCATGCTTATCCTCCAAGAAAGAAAATTAACTGAGTAATTGTAGCCTTTTTTTTTTTTGGTGGACAAGTAATTGTAGCTTGACGATAGCAGTTTAACTTAAGCAACTCATTTAATGTTTTCTAAATCACCTAAGTGTTCAATTCGCAAGTCCAAAATGCTGAGCTTGAACTCCCTTCAAATTTCATTCTATTTCCCTTTCCGTTCTCTGACTTTCTCTTCTAGACCTCAAGGAGAAAGTTTGTCTCCAACTCTCTCCGTCCGTCTCCAACTTCTCCCTTTTGTTCTTGGAACTAATTGGCTTGGGCAACTTGTCGTCTTTTTAGCTTAAGTGGCCAAATTTAACACAAACTAATCTTGCTTAACCTACAAGAAAGAGATTAGAGATTTTACCGAGTAATTGTAGCTTCACGATATTTGTTTGACGTAAGCACCTGATTTAAGGTTTTCTACATCACCTAAGTGTTAAACTCTCAAGTCCAACATGATGAATTAGAGCTCAATTTAATTTTATTCCCGTTTCCTTTTCTTTTCTCTAACTTTCTCTTCTAGCTCTCAAGAAGAAAGTTTCTCTCTAACTCTCTCCGTCCTTTTCCACCCTTCTCTGTTTTGTTCGAGGAACTAATTAGGTTTGGCAACTTATAGCTTCATTCTCTTAAGTGACCATGTTTAACTCAAACTAATCTTGCTCAGCCTCCAAGGAATAGAATTCACTGAGTAATCGTAGCTTGACGATGTAGTAAAGGAACTAATTTAATGTTTTGTAAATCACCAAAGTGTTCAATTCTCAAGCCCAAAAGCATGAATTTGAATTCGCTTTGATTTTAAACCTGTTTCCTTTTCTTTTCTCTAACTTTCTCTTCCAGCTCTCAAGGAGAAAGTTCCTCTCCAACTCGCTCCGTCGTTCCCCACCCTTCTCTCTTTTGTTCTAGGAACTAATTAGGTTAGGCAGCTAACAGCTTCATTAGCTTAAGTGGCCGAGTTTAACTCGAACTAATCTTCCTTGGCCTCCAAGAAAGAGAATCTACAGAGAAATTGGAGCTTAACGATAACAGTTTGACTTAGGTAGGCAACTCATTTGATGTTTTCTAAATCACCCAAGTGTTCAATTATCAAGTCCAAAAGGGTGAATTTGAATTCGCTTTAATTTGCATCCTATTTCCGTTTCTTTTCTCTAACTTTCTCTTCTAGATCTCATGGAGAAAGTTTCTCTCTAACTCTCTCTGTCCCTCTCCAACTTCTCTCTTTTGTTCTAGGGCTAATAGTTTCACTAGCTTAAGTGGCTAAGTTTAACTCAAACTGATCTCGCCTAGCCTCCAAGAAAGGGATTTTACAGAATAATTGTAGCTCAACGATATTAGTTGGACTTGAGCGCATCATTTAAGGCCTTCTAAATCGCCCAAGTGTTCGATTCTCAAGTCCAAAAGGATCAATTGGTTAATTTTCATTCTATTTCCTTTCTTCTCTCTAATTTTCTCTTCTAGTTATGAATAAGAATGTTTCTCTCCAACTCTCTCCGTCCTTCTCCATCCTTCTCTCTTTTGTTCTAGGAATTAATTAGCTTATCCAGCTATTAGTTTCTTTAGCTTAAGTGGCCATGTTTAACTCAAATTAATCATGCCTATCCACGAAGAAAGAGAATTTACTGAGTAATTGTAGTTTAACGATATTAGTTTTACTTAAGCAAATGACTTAACGTCTTCTAAATCACCTAAGTGTATATATCTCAAGTCCAAAATGATGAATTGGAGCGCACTTTAATTTTCATCCGGTTTCCCTTTCTTTTCTCTAACTTTCTCTTCTGGCTCCCAAGAAGAAAGTTTCTCCCCAACTCTCTCCGTCCTTTCTCCAGTCCTCTCCCTCTTCTTCTAGGAACTAATTACCTTAGGCAACCAACAGTTGCATTAGCTTAAGCGGCCAAGTTTAAGACAAACTATTCTTGCTTAGCCTCCAAGAAGAAGAATTTACTGAGTAATCGTAGCTTAACGATATTCGTTTAACTTAAGCAACTCGTTTAATGTTTTCAAAATCACACCTAAGTATTCAATTCTCAAGTCCAAAATGCTGAATTTCAATTCGCTTTAATTTTAACTATTTCCTTTTCTTTTCTCTAACTTTCTCTTCTAGCTCTCAAAAAAGAAAGTTTCTCTCTAACTCTCTCCGTCCTCCTCCACCATTCACTCTTTTGTTGTAGGAACTAATTAGGTTAGCCAACTAATAGCTTCATTAGCTTAAGTGGCCAAGTTCAACTAAAACTAACCATGCTTTTCCTCCAAGAAAGAAAATTAACTGAGTAATTGTAGCCTTTTTTTTTTTTGGTGGACAAGTAATTGTAGCTTGACGATAGCAGTTTAACTTAAGCAACTCATTTAATGTTTTCTAAATCACCTAAGTGTTCAATTCGCAAGTCCAAAATGCTGAGCTTGAACTCCCTTCAAATTTCATTCTATTTCCCTTTCCGTTCTCTGACTTTCTCTTCTAGACCTCAAGGAGAAAGTTTGTCTCCAACTCTCTCCGTCCGTCTCCAACTTCTCCCTTTTGTTCTTGGAACTAATTGGCTTGGGCAACTTGTCGTCTTTTTAGCTTAAGTGGCCAAATTTAACACAAACTAATCTTGCTTAACCTACAAGAAAGAGATTAGAGATTTTACCGAGTAATTGTAGCTTCACGATATTTGTTTGACGTAAGCACCTGATTTAAGGTTTTCTACATCACCTAAGTGTTAAACTCTCAAGTCCAACATGATGAATTAGAGCTCAATTTAATTTTATTCCCGTTTCCTTTTCTTTTCTCTAACTTTCTCTTCTAGCTCTCAAGAAGAAAGTTTCTCTCTAACTCTCTCCGTCCTTTTCCACCCTTCTCTGTTTTGTTCGAGGAACTAATTAGGTTTGGCAACTTATAGCTTCATTCTCTTAAGTGACCATGTTTAACTCAAACTAATCTTGCTCAGCCTCCAAGGAATAGAATTCACTGAGTAATCGTAGCTTGACGATGTAGTAAAGGAACTAATTTAATGTTTTGTAAATCACCAAAGTGTTCAATTCTCAAGCCCAAAAGCATGAATTTGAATTCGCTTTGATTTTAAACCTGTTTCCTTTTCTTTTCTCTAACTTTCTCTTCCAGCTCTCAAGGAGAAAGTTCCTCTCCAACTCGCTCCGTCGTTCCCCACCCTTCTCTCTTTTGTTCTAGGAACTAATTAGGTTAGGCAGCTAACAGCTTCATTAGCTTAAGTGGCCGAGTTTAACTCGAACTAATCTTCCTTGGCCTCCAAGAAAGAGAATCTACAGAGAAATTGGAGCTTAACGATAACAGTTTGACTTAGGTAGGCAACTCATTTGATGTTTTCTAAATCACCCAAGTGTTCAATTATCAAGTCCAAAAGGGTGAATTTGAATTCGCTTTAATTTGCATCCTATTTCCGTTTCTTTTCTCTAACTTTCTCTTCTAGATCTCATGGAGAAAGTTTCTCTCTAACTCTCTCTGTCCCTCTCCAACTTCTCTCTTTTGTTCTAGGGCTAATAGTTTCACTAGCTTAAGTGGCTAAGTTTAACTCAAACTGATCTCGCCTAGCCTCCAAGAAAGGGATTTTACAGAGTAATTGTAGCTCAACGATATTAGTTGGACTTGAGCGCATCATTTAAGGCCTTCTAAATCGCCCAAGTGTTCGATTCTCAAGTCCAAAAGGATCAATTGGTTAATTTTCATTCTATTTCCTTTCTTCTCTCTAATTTTCTCTTCTAGTTATGAATAAGAATGTTTCTCTCCAACTCTCTCCGTCCTTCTCCATCCTTCTCTCTTTTGTTCTAGGAATTAATTAGCTTATCCAGCTATTAGTTTCTTTAGCTTAAGTGGCCATGTTTAACTCAAATTAATCATGCCTATCCACGAAGAAAGAGAATTTACTGAGTAATTGTAGTTTAACGATATTAGTTTTACTTAAGCAAATGACTTAATGTCTTCTAAATCACCTAAGTGTATATATCTCAAGTCCAAAATGATGAATTGGAGCGCACTTTAATTTTCATCCTGTTTCCCTTTCTTTTCTCTAACTTTCTCTTCTGGCTCCCAAGAAGAAAGTTTCTCCCCAACTCTCTCCGTCCTTTCTCCAGTCCTCTCCCTCTTCTTCTAGGAACTAATTACCTTAGGCAACCAACAGTTGCATTAGCTTAAGCGGCCAAGTTTAAGACAAACTATTCTTGCTTAGCCTCCAAGAAGGAGAATTTACTGAGTAATCGTAGCTTAACGATATTCGTTTAACTTAAGCAACTCGTTTAATGTTTTCAAAATCACACCTAAGTATTCAATTCTCAAGTCCAAAATGCTGAATTTCAATTCGCTTTAATTTTAATACTATTTCCTTTTCTTTTCTCTAACTTTCTCTTCTAGCTCTCAAAAAAGAAAGTTTCTCTCTAACTCTCTCCGTCCTCCTCCACCATTCACTCTTTTGTTGTAGGAACTAATTAGGTTAGGCAAGTAATAGCTTCATTAGCTTAAGTGGCCAAGTTCAACTAAAACTAACCATGCTTATCCTCCAAGAAAGAAAATTAACTGAGTAATTGTAGCCTTTTTTTTTTTTGGTGGACAAGTAATTGTAGCTTGACGATAGCAGTTTAACTTAAGCAACTCATTTAATGTTTTCTAAATCACCTAAGTGTTCAATTCGCAAGTCCAAAATGCTGAGCTTGAACTCCCTTCAAATTTCATTCTATTTCCCTTTCCGTTCTCTGACTTTCTCTTCTAGACCTCAAGGAGAAAGTTTGTCTCCAACTCTCTCCGTCCGTCTCCAACTTCTCCCTTTTGTTCTTGGAACTAATTGGCTTGGGCAACTTGTCGTCTTTTTAGCTTAAGTGGCCAAATTTAACACAAACTAATCTTGCTTAACCTACAAGAAAGAGATTAGAGATTTTACCGAGTAATTGTAGCTTCACGATATTTGTTTGACGTAAGCACCTGATTTAAGGTTTTCTACATCACCTAAGTGTTAAACTCTCAAGTCCAACATGATGAATTAGAGCTCAATTTAATTTTATTCCCGTTTCCTTTTCTTTTCTCTAACTTTCTCTTCTAGCTCTCAAGAAGAAAGTTTCTCTCTAACTCTCTCCGTCCTTTTCCACCCTTCTCTGTTTTGTTCGAGGAACTAATTAGGTTTGGCAACTTATAGCTTCATTCTCTTAAGTGACCATGTTTAACTCAAACTAATCTTGCTCAGCCTCCAAGGAATAGAATTCACTGAGTAATCGTAGCTTGACGATGTAGTAAAGGAACTAATTTAATGTTTTGTAAATCACCAAAGTGTTCAATTCTCAAGCCCAAAAGCATGAATTTGAATTCGCTTTGATTTTAAACCTGTTTCCTTTTCTTTTCTCTAACTTTCTCTTCCAGCTCTCAAGGAGAAAGTTCCTCTCCAACTCGCTCCGTCGTTCCCCACCCTTCTCTCTTTTGTTCTAGGAACTAATTAGGTTAGGCAGCTAACAGCTTCATTAGCTTAAGTGGCCGAGTTTAACTCGAACTAATCTTCCTTGGCCTCCAAGAAAGAGAATCTACAGAGAAATTGGAGCTTAACGATAACAGTTTGACTTAGGTAGGCAACTCATTTGATGTTTTCTAAATCACCCAAGTGTTCAATTATCAAGTCCAAAAGGGTGAATTTGAATTCGCTTTAATTTGCATCCTATTTCCGTTTCTTTTCTCTAACTTTCTCTTCTAGATCTCATGGAGAAAGTTTCTCTCTAACTCTCTCTGTCCCTCTCCAACTTCTCTCTTTTGTTCTAGGGCTAATAGTTTCACTAGCTTAAGTGGCTAAGTTTAACTCAAACTGATCTCGCCTAGCCTCCAAGAAAGGGATTTTACAGAGTAATTGTAGCTCAACGATATTAGTTGGACTTGAGCGCATCATTTAAGGCCTTCTAAATCGCCCAAGTGTTCGATTCTCAAGTCCAAAAGGATCAATTGGTTAATTTTCATTCTATTTCCTTTCTTCTCTCTAATTTTCTCTTCTAGTTATGAATAAGAATGTTTCTCTCCAACTCTCTCCGTCCTTCTCCATCCTTCTCTCTTTTGTTCTAGGAATTAGTTAGCTTATCCAGCTATTAGTTTCTTTAGCTTAAGTGGCCATGTTTAACTCAAATTAATCATGCCTATCCACGAAGAAAGAGAATTTACTGAGTAATTGTAGTTTAACGATATTAGTTTTACTTAAGCAAATGACTTAATGTCTTCTAAATCACCTAAGTGTATATATCTCAAGTCCAAAATGATGAATTGGAGCGCACTTTAATTTTCATCCTGTTTCCCTTTCTTTTCTCTAACTTTCTCTTCTGGCTCCCAAGAAGAAAGTTTCTCCCCAACTCTCTCCGTCCTTTCTCCAGTCCTCTCCCTCTTCTTCTAGGAACTAATTACCTTAGGCAACCAACAGTTGCATTAGCTTAAGCGGCCAAGTTTAAGACAAACTATTCTTGCTTAGCCTCCAAGAAGGAGAATTTACTGAGTAATCGTAGCTTAACGATATTCGTTTAACGTAAGCAACTCGTTTAATGTTTTCAAAATCACACCTAAGTATTCAATTCTCAAGTCCAAAATGCTGAATTTCAATTCGCTTTAATTTTAATACTATTTCCTTTTCTTTTCTCTAACTTTCTCTTCTAGCTCTCAAAAAAGAAAGTTTCTCTCTAACTCTCTCCGTCCTCCTCCACCATTCACTCTTTTGTTGTAGGAACTAATTAGGTTAGCCAACTAATAGCTTCATTAGCTTAAGTGGCCAAGTTCAACTAAAACTAACCATGCTTATCCTCCAAGAAAGAAAATTAACTGAGTAATTGTAGCCTTTTTTTTTTTTTGGTGGACAAGTAATTGTGGCTTGACGATAGCAGTTTAACTTAAGCAACTCATTTAATGTTTTCTAAATCACCTAAGTGTTCAATTCGCAAGTCCAAAATGCTGAGCTTGAACTCCCTTCAAATTTCATTCTATTTCCCTTTCCGTTCTCTGACTTTCTCTTCTAGACCTCAAGGAGAAAGTTTGTCTCCAACTCTCTCCGTCCGTCTCCAACTTCTCCCTTTTGTTCTTGGAACTAATTGGCTTGGGCAACTTGTCGTCTTTTTAGCTTAAGTGGCCAAATTTAACACAAACTAATCTTGCTTAACCTACAAGAAAGAGATTAGAGATTTTACCGAGTAATTGTAGCTTCACGATATTTGTTTGACGTAAGCACCTGATTTAAGGTTTTCTACATCACCTAAGTGTTAAACTCTCAAGTCCAACATGATGAATTAGAGCTCAATTTAATTTTATTCCCGTTTCCTTTTCTTTTCTCTAACTTTCTCTTCTAGCTCTCAAGAAGAAAGTTTCTCTCTAACTCTCTCCGTCCTTTTCCACCCTTCTCTGTTTTGTTCGAGGAACTAATTAGGTTTGGCAACTTATAGCTTCATTCTCTTAAGTGACCATGTTTAACTCAAACTAATCTTGCTCAGCCTCCAAGGAATAGAATTCACTGAGTAATCGTAGCTTGACGATGTAGTAAAGGAACTAATTTAATGTTTTGTAAATCACCAAAGTGTTCAATTCTCAAGCCCAAAAGCATGAATTTGAATTCGCTTTGATTTTAAACCTGTTTCCTTTTCTTTTCTCTAACTTTCTCTTCCAGCTCTCAAGGAGAAAGTTCCTCTCCAACTCGCTCCGTCGTTCCCCACCCTTCTCTCTTTTGTTCTAGGAACTAATTAGGTTAGGCAGCTAACAGCTTCATTAGCTTAAGTGGCCGAGTTTAACTCGAACTAATCTTCCTTGGCCTCCAAGAAAGAGAATCTACAGAGAAATTGGAGCTTAACGATAACAGTTTGACTTAGGTAGGCAACTCATTTGATGTTTTCTAAATCACCCAAGTGTTCAATTATCAAGTCCAAAAGGGTGAATTTGAATTCGCTTTAATTTGCATCCTATTTCCGTTTCTTTTCTCTAACTTTCTCTTCTAGATCTCATGGAGAAAGTTTCTCTCTAACTCTCTCTGTCCCTCTCCAACTTCTCTCTTTTGTTCTAGGGCTAATAGTTTCACTAGCTTAAGTGGCTAAGTTTAACTCAAACTGATCTCGCCTAGCCTCCAAGAAAGGGATTTTACAGAGTAATTGTAGCTCAACGATATTAGTTGGACTTGAGCGCATCATTTAAGGCCTTCTAAATCGCCCAAGTGTTCGATTCTCAAGTCCAAAAGGATCAATTGGTTAATTTTCATTCTATTTCCTTTCTTCTCTCTAATTTTCTCTTCTAGTTATGAATAAGAATGTTTCTCTCCAACTCTCTCCATCCTTCTCCATCCTTCTCTCTTTTGTTCTAGGAATTAATTAGCTTATCCAGCTATTAGTTTCTTTAGCTTAAGTGGCCATGTTTAACTCAAATTAATCATGCCTATCCACGAAGAAAGAGAATTTACTGAGTAATTGTAGTTTAACGATATTAGTTTTACTTAAGCAAATGACTTAATGTCTTCTAAATCACCTAAGTGTATATATCTCAAGTCCAAAATGATGAATTGGAGCGCACTTTAATTTTCATCCTGTTTCCCTTTCTTTTCTCTAACTTTCTCTTCTGGCTCCCAAGAAGAAAGTTTCTCCCCAACTCTCTCCGTCCTTTCTCCAGTCCTCTCCCTCTTCTTCTAGGAACTAATTACCTTAGGCAACCAACAGTTGCATTAGCTTAAGCGGCCAAGTTTAAGACAAACTATTCTTGCTTAGCCTCCAAGAAGGAGAATTTACTGAGTAATCGTAGCTTAACGATATTCGTTTAACGTAAGCAACTCGTTTAATGTTTTCAAAATCACACCTAAGTATTCAATTCTCAAGTCCAAAATGCTGAATTTCAATTCGCTTTAATTTTAATACTATTTCCTTTTCTTTTCTCTAACTTTCTCTTCTAGCTCTCAAAAAAGAAAGTTTCTCTCTAACTCTCTCCGTCCTCCTCCACCATTCACTCTTTTGTTGTAGGAACTAATTAGGTTAGGCAAGTAATAGCTTCATTAGCTTAAGTGGCCAAGTTCAACTAAAACTAACCATGCTTTTCCTCCAAGAAAGAAAATTAACTGAGTAATTGTAGCCTTTTTTTTTTTGGTGGACAAGTAATTGTAGCTTGACGATAGCAGTTTAACTTAAGCAACTCATTTAATGTTTTCTAAATCACCTAAGTGTTCAATTCGCAAGTCCAAAATGCTGAGCTTGAACTCCCTTCAAATTTCATTCTATTTCCCTTTCCGTTCTCTGACTTTCTCTTCTAGACCTCAAGGAGAAAGTTTGTCTCCAACTCTCTCCGTCCGTCTCCAACTTCTCCCTTTTGTTCTTGGAACTAATTGGCTTGGGCAACTTGTCGTCTTTTTAGCTTAAGTGGCCAAATTTAACACAAACTAATCTTGCTTAACCTACAAGAAAGAGATTAGAGATTTTACCGAGTAATTGTAGCTTCACGATATTTGTTTGACGTAAGCACCTGATTTAAGGTTTTCTACATCACCTAAGTGTTAAACTCTCAAGTCCAACATGATGAATTAGAGCTCAATTTAATTTTATTCCCGTTTCCTTTTCTTTTCTCTAACTTTCTCTTCTAGCTCTCAAGAAGAAAGTTTCTCTCTAACTCTCTCCGTCCTTTTCCACCCTTCTCTGTTTTGTTCGAGGAACTAATTAGGTTTGGCAACTTATAGCTTCATTCTCTTAAGTGACCATGTTTAACTCAAACTAATCTTGCTCAGCCTCCAAGGAATAGAATTCACTGAGTAATCGTAGCTTGACGATGTAGTAAAGGAACTAATTTAATGTTTTGTAAATCACCAAAGTGTTCAATTCTCAAGCCCAAAAGCATGAATTTGAATTCGCTTTGATTTTAAACCTGTTTCCTTTTCTTTTCTCTAACTTTCTCTTCCAGCTCTCAAGGAGAAAGTTCCTCTCCAACTCGCTCCGTCGTTCCCCACCCTTCTCTCTTTTGTTCTAGGAACTAATTAGGTTAGGCAGCTAACAGCTTCATTAGCTTAAGTGGCCGAGTTTAACTCGAACTAATCTTCCTTGGCCTCCAAGAAAGAGAATCTACAGAGAAATTGGAGCTTAACGATAACAGTTTGACTTAGGTAGGCAACTCATTTGATGTTTTCTAAATCACCCAAGTGTTCAATTATCAAGTCCAAAAGGGTGAATTTGAATTCGCTTTAATTTGCATCCTATTTCCGTTTCTTTTCTCTAACTTTCTCTTCTAGATCTCATGGAGAAAGTTTCTCTCTAACTCTCTCTGTCCCTCTCCAACTTCTCTCTTTTGTTCTAGGGCTAATAGTTTCACTAGCTTAAGTGGCTAAGTTTAACTCAAACTGATCTCGCCTAGCCTCTAAGAAAGGGATTTTACAGAGTAATTGTAGCTCAACGATATTAGTTGGACTTGAGCGCATCATTTAAGGCCTTCTAAATCGCCCAAGTGTTCGATTCTCAAGTCCAAAAGGATCAATTGGTTAATTTTCATTCTATTTCCTTTCTTCTCTCTAATTTTCTCTTCTAGTTATGAATAAGAATGTTTCTCTCCAACTCTCTCCGTCCTTCTCCATCCTTCTCTCTTTTGTTCTAGGAATTAATTAGCTTATCCAGCTATTAGTTTCTTTAGCTTAAGTGGCCATGTTTAACTCAAATTAATCATGCCTATCCACGAAGAAAGAGAATTTACTGAGTAATTGTAGTTTAACGATATTAGTTTTACTTAAGCAAATGACTTAATGTCTTCTAAATCACCTAAGTGTATATATCTCAAGTCCAAAATGATGAATTGGAGCGCACTTTAATTTTCATCCTGTTTCCCTTTCTTTTCTCTAACTTTCTCTTCTGGCTCCCAAGAAGAAAGTTTCTCCCCAACTCTCTCCGTCCTTTCTCCAGTCCTCTCCCTCTTCTTCTAGGAACTAATTACCTTAGGCAACCAACAGTTGCATTAGCTTAAGCGGCCAAGTTTAAGACAAACTATTCTTGCTTAGCCTCCAAGAAGGAGAATTTACTGAGTAATCGTAGCTTAACGATATTCGTTTAACTTAAGCAACTCGTTTAATGTTTTCAAAATCACACCTAAGTATTCAATTCTCAAGTCCAAAATGCTGAATTTCAATTCGCTTTAATTTTAATACTATTTCCTTTTCTTTTCTCTAACTTTCTCTTCTAGCTCTCAAAAAAGAAAGTTTCTCTCTAACTCTCTCCGTCCTCCTCCACCATTCACTCTTTTGTTGTAGGAACTAATTAGGTTAGCCAACTAATAGCTTCATTAGCTTAAGTGGCCAAGTTCAACTAAAACTAACCATGCTTTTCCTCCAAGAAAGAAAATTAACTGAGTAATTGTAGCCTTTTTTTTTTTTGGTGGACAAGTAATTGTAGCTTGACGATAGCAGTTTAACTTAAGCAACTCATTTAATGTTTTCTAAATCACCTAAGTGTTCAATTCGCAAGTCCAAAATGCTGAGCTTGAACTCCCTTCAAATTTCATTCTATTTCCCTTTCCGTTCTCTGACTTTCTCTTCTAGACCTCAAGGAGAAAGTTTGTCTCCAACTCTCTCCGTCCGTCTCCAACTTCTCCCTTTTGTTCTTGGAACTAATTGGCTTGGGCAACTTGTCGTCTTTTTAGCTTAAGTGGCCAAATTTAACACAAACTAATCTTGCTTAACCTACAAGAAAGAGATTAGAGATTTTACCGAGTAATTGTAGCTTCACGATATTTGTTTGACGTAAGCACCTGATTTAAGGTTTTCTACATCACCTAAGTGTTAAACTCTCAAGTCCAACATGATGAATTAGAGCTCAATTTAATTTTATTCCCGTTTCCTTTTCTTTTCTCTAACTTTCTCTTCTAGCTCTCAAGAAGAAAGTTTCTCTCTAACTCTCTCCGTCCTTTTCCACCCTTCTCTGTTTTGTTCGAGGAACTAATTAGGTTTGGCAACTTATAGCTTCATTCTCTTAAGTGACCATGTTTAACTCAAACTAATCTTGCTCAGCCTCCAAGGAATAGAATTCACTGAGTAATCGTAGCTTGACGATGTAGTAAAGGAACTAATTTAATGTTTTGTAAATCACCAAAGTGTTCAATTCTCAAGCCCAAAAGCATGAATTTGAATTCGCTTTGATTTTAAACCTGTTTCCTTTTCTTTTCTCTAACTTTCTCTTCCAGCTCTCAAGGAGAAAGTTCCTCTCCAACTCGCTCCGTCGTTCCCCACCCTTCTCTCTTTTGTTCTAGGAACTAATTAGGTTAGGCAGCTAACAGCTTCATTAGCTTAAGTGGCCGAGTTTAACTCGAACTAATCTTCCTTGGCCTCCAAGAAAGAGAATCTACAGAGAAATTGGAGCTTAACGATAACAGTTTGACTTAGGTAGGCAACTCATTTGATGTTTTCTAAATCACCCAAGTGTTCAATTATCAAGTCCAAAAGGGTGAATTTGAATTCGCTTTAATTTGCATCCTATTTCCGTTTCTTTTCTCTAACTTTCTCTTCTAGATCTCATGGAGAAAGTTTCTCTCTAACTCTCTCTGTCCCTCTCCAACTTCTCTCTTTTGTTCTAGGGCTAATAGTTTCACTAGCTTAAGTGGCTAAGTTTAACTCAAACTGATCTCGCCTAGCCTCCAAGAAAGGGATTTTACAGAGTAATTGTAGCTCAACGATATTAGTTGGACTTGAGCGCATCATTTAAGGCCTTCTAAATCGCCCAAGTGTTCGATTCTCAAGTCCAAAAGGATCAATTGGTTAATTTTCATTCTATTTCCTTTCTTCTCTCTAATTTTCTCTTCTAGTTATGAATAAGAATGTTTCTCTCCAACTCTCTCCGTCCTTCTCCATCCTTCTCTCTTTTGTTCTAGGAATTAATTAGCTTATCCAGCTATTAGTTTCTTTAGCTTAAGTGGCCATGTTTAACTCAAATTAATCATGCCTATCCACGAAGAAAGAGAATTTACTGAGTAATTGTAGTTTAACGATATTAGTTTTACTTAAGCAAATGACTTAACGTCTTCTAAATCACCTAAGTGTATATATCTCAAGTCCAAAATGATGAATTGGAGCGCACTTTAATTTTCATCCGGTTTCCCTTTCTTTTCTCTAACTTTCTCTTCTGGCTCCCAAGAAGAAAGTTTCTCCCCAACTCTCTCCGTCCTTTCTCCAGTCCTCTCCCTCTTCTTCTAGGAACTAATTACCTTAGGCAACCAACAGTTGCATTAGCTTAAGCGGCCAAGTTTAAGACAAACTATTCTTGCTTAGCCTCCAAGAAGGAGAATTTACTGAGTAATCGTAGCTTAACGATATTCGTTTAACTTAAGCAACTCGTTTAATGTTTTCAAAATCACACCTAAGTATTCAATTCTCAAGTCCAAAATGCTGAATTTCAATTCGCTTTAATTTTAATACTATTTCCTTTTCTTTTCTCTAACTTTCTCTTCTAGCTCTCAAAAAAGAAAGTTTCTCTCTAACTCTCTCCGTCCTCCTCCACCATTCACTCTTTTGTTGTAGGAACTAATTAGGTTAGCCAACTAATAGCTTCATTAGCTTAAGTGGCCAAGTTCAACTAAAACTAACCATGCTTTTCCTCCAAGAAAGAAAATTAACTGAGTAATTGTAGCCTTTTTTTTTTTTGGTGGACAAGTAATTGTAGCTTGACGATAGCAGTTTAACTTAAGCAACTCATTTAATGTTTTCTAAATCACCTAAGTGTTCAATTCGCAAGTCCAAAATGCTGAGCTTGAACTCCCTTCAAATTTCATTCTATTTCCCTTTCCGTTCTCTGACTTTCTCTTCTAGACCTCAAGGAGAAAGTTTGTCTCCAACTCTCTCCGTCCGTCTCCAACTTCTCCCTTTTGTTCTTGGAACTAATTGGCTTGGGCAACTTGTCGTCTTTTTAGCTTAAGTGGCCAAATTTAACACAAACTAATCTTGCTTAACCTACAAGAAAGAGATTAGAGATTTTACCGAGTAATTGTAGCTTCACGATATTTGTTTGACGTAAGCACCTGATTTAAGGTTTTCTACATCACCTAAGTGTTAAACTCTCAAGTCCAACATGATGAATTAGAGCTCAATTTAATTTTATTCCCGTTTCCTTTTCTTTTCTCTAACTTTCTCTTCTAGCTCTCAAGAAGAAAGTTTCTCTCTAACTCTCTCCGTCCTTTTCCACCCTTCTCTGTTTTGTTCGAGGAACTAATTAGGTTTGGCAACTTATAGCTTCATTCTCTTAAGTGACCATGTTTAACTCAAACTAATCTTGCTCAGCCTCCAAGGAATAGAATTCACTGAGTAATCGTAGCTTGACGATGTAGTAAAGGAACTAATTTAATGTTTTGTAAATCACCAAAGTGTTCAATTCTCAAGCCCAAAAGCATGAATTTGAATTCGCTTTGATTTTAAACCTGTTTCCTTTTCTTTTCTCTAACTTTCTCTTCCAGCTCTCAAGGAGAAAGTTCCTCTCCAACTCGCTCCGTCGTTCCCCACCCTTCTCTCTTTTGTTCTAGGAACTAATTAGGTTAGGCAGCTAACAGCTTCATTAGCTTAAGTGGCCGAGTTTAACTCGAACTAATCTTCCTTGGCCTCCAAGAAAGAGAATCTACAGAGAAATTGGAGCTTAACGATAACAGTTTGACTTAGGTAGGCAACTCATTTGATGTTTTCTAAATCACCCAAGTGTTCAATTATCAAGTCCAAAAGGGTGAATTTGAATTCGCTTTAATTTGCATCCTATTTCCGTTTCTTTTCTCTAACTTTCTCTTCTAGATCTCATGGAGAAAGTTTCTCTCTAACTCTCTCTGTCCCTCTCCAACTTCTCTCTTTTGTTCTAGGGCTAATAGTTTCACTAGCTTAAGTGGCTAAGTTTAACTCAAACTGATCTCGCCTAGCCTCCAAGAAAGGGATTTTACAGAGTAATTGTAGCTCAACGATATTAGTTGGACTTGAGCGCATCATTTAAGGCCTTCTAAATCGCCCAAGTGTTCGATTCTCAAGTCCAAAAGGATCAATTGGTTAATTTTCATTCTATTTCCTTTCTTCTCTCTAATTTTCTCTTCTAGTTATGAATAAGAATGTTTCTCTCCAACTCTCTCCGTCCTTCTCCATCCTTCTCTCTTTTGTTCTAGGAATTAATTAGCTTATCCAGCTATTAGTTTCTTTAGCTTAAGTGGCCATGTTTAACTCAAATTAATCATGCCTATCCACGAAGAAAGAGAATTTACTGAGTAATTGTAGTTTAACGATATTAGTTTTACTTAAGCAAATGACTTAACGTCTTCTAAATCACCTAAGTGTATATATCTCAAGTCCAAAATGATGAATTGGAGCGCACTTTAATTTTCATCCGGTTTCCCTTTCTTTTCTCTAACTTTCTCTTCTGGCTCCCAAGAAGAAAGTTTCTCCCCAACTCTCTCCGTCCTTTCTCCAGTCCTCTCCCTCTTCTTCTAGGAACTAATTACCTTAGGCAACCAACAGTTGCATTAGCTTAAGCGGCCAAGTTTAAGACAAACTATTCTTGCTTAGCCTCCAAGAAGGAGAATTTACTGAGTAATCGTAGCTTAACGATATTCGTTTAACTTAAGCAACTCGTTTAATGTTTTCAAAATCACACCTAAGTATTCAATTCTCAAGTCCAAAATGCTGAATTTCAATTCGCTTTAATTTTAATACTATTTCCTTTTCTTTTCTCTAACTTTCTCTTCTAGCTCTCAAAAAAGAAAGTTTCTCTCTAACTCTCTCCGTCCTCCTCCACCATTCACTCTTTTGTTGTAGGAACTAATTAGGTTAGGCAAGTAATAGCTTCATTAGCTTAAGTGGCCAAGTTCAACTAAAACTAACCATGCTTTTCCTCCAAGAAAGAAAATTAACTGAGTAATTGTAGCCTTTTTTTTTTTTGGTGGACAAGTAATTGTAGCTTGACGATAGCAGTTTAACTTAAGCAACTCATTTAATGTTTTCTAAATCACCTAAGTGTTCAATTCGCAAGTCCAAAATGCTGAGCTTGAACTCCCTTCAAATTTCATTCTATTTCCCTTTCCGTTCTCTGACTTTCTCTTCTAGACCTCAAGGAGAAAGTTTGTCTCCAACTCTCTCCGTCCGTCTCCAACTTCTCCCTTTTGTTCTTGGAACTAATTGGCTTGGGCAACTTGTCGTCTTTTTAGCTTAAGTGGCCAAATTTAACACAAACTAATCTTGCTTAACCTACAAGAAAGAGATTAGAGATTTTACCGAGTAATTGTAGCTTCACGATATTTGTTTGACGTAAGCACCTGATTTAAGGTTTTCTACATCACCTAAGTGTTAAACTCTCAAGTCCAACATGATGAATTAGAGCTCAATTTAATTTTATTCCCGTTTCCTTTTCTTTTCTCTAACTTTCTCTTCTAGCTCTCAAGAAGAAAGTTTCTCTCTAACTCTCTCCGTCCTTTTCCACCCTTCTCTGTTTTGTTCGAGGAACTAATTAGGTTTGGCAACTTATAGCTTCATTCTCTTAAGTGACCATGTTTAACTCAAACTAATCTTGCTCAGCCTCCAAGGAATAGAATTCACTGAGTAATCGTAGCTTGACGATGTAGTAAAGGAACTAATTTAATGTTTTGTAAATCACCAAAGTGTTCAATTCTCAAGCCCAAAAGCATGAATTTGAATTCGCTTTGATTTTAAACCTGTTTCCTTTTCTTTTCTCTAACTTTCTCTTCCAGCTCTCAAGGAGAAAGTTCCTCTCCAACTCGCTCCGTCGTTCCCCACCCTTCTCTCTTTTGTTCTAGGAACTAATTAGGTTAGGCAGCTAACAGCTTCATTAGCTTAAGTGGCCGAGTTTAACTCGAACTAATCTTCCTTGGCCTCCAAGAAAGAGAATCTACAGAGAAATTGGAGCTTAACGATAACAGTTTGACGTAGGTAGGCAACTCATTTGATGTTTTCTAAATCACCCAAGTGTTCAATTATCAAGTCCAAAAGGGTGAATTTGAATTCGCTTTAATTTGCATCCTATTTCCGTTTCTTTTCTCTAACTTTCTCTTCTAGATCTCATGGAGAAAGTTTCTCTCTAACTCTCTCTGTCCCTCTCCAACTTCTCTCTTTTGTTCTAGGGCTAATAGTTTCACTAGCTTAAGTGGCTAAGTTTAACTCAAACTGATCTCGCCTAGCCTCCAAGAAAGGGATTTTACAGAGTAATTGTAGCTCAACGATATTAGTTGGACTTGAGCGCATCATTTAAGGCCTTCTAAATCACCCAAGTGTTCGATTCTCAAGTCCAAAAGGATCAATTGGTTAATTTTCATTCTATTTCCTTTCTTCTCTCTAATTTTCTCTTCTAGTTATGAATAAGAATGTTTCTCTCCAACTCTCTCCGTCCTTCTCCATCCTTCTCTCTTTTGTTCTAGGAATTAATTAGCTTATCCAGCTATTAGTTTCTTTAGCTTAAGTGGCCATGTTTAACTCAAATTAATCATGCCTATCCACGAAGAAAGAGAATTTACTGAGTAATTGTAGTTTAACGATATTAGTTTTACTTAAGCAAATGACTTAATGTCTTCTAAATCACCTAAGTGTATATATCTCAAGTCCAAAATGATGAATTGGAGCGCACTTTAATTTTCATCCTGTTTCCCTTTCTTTTCTCTAACTTTCTCTTCTGGCTCCCAAGAAGAAAGTTTCTCCCCAACTCTCTCCGTCCTTTCTCCAGTCCTCTCCCTCTTCTTCTAGGAACTAATTACCTTAGGCAACCAACAGTTGCATTAGCTTAAGCGGCCAAGTTTAAGACAAACTATTCTTGCTTAGCCTCCAAGAAGGAGAATTTACTGAGTAATCGTAGGTTAACGATATTCGTTTAACGTAAGCAACTCGTTTAATGTTTTCAAAATCACACCTAAGTATTCAATTCTCAAGTCCAAATTGCTGAATTTCAATTCGCTTTAATTTTAATACTATTTCCTTTTCTTTTCTCTAACTTTCTCTTCTAGCTCTCAAAAAAGAAAGTTTCTCTCTAACTCTCTCCGTCCTCCTCCACCATTCACTCTTTTGTTGTAGGAACTAATTAGGTTAGGCAAGTAATAGCTTCATTAGCTTAAGTGGCCAAGTTCAACTAAAACTAACCATGCTTATCCTCCAAGAAAGAAAATTAACTGAGTAATTGTAGCCTTTTTTTTTTTTGGTGGACAAGTAATTGTAGCTTGACGATAGCAGTTTAACTTAAGCAACTCATTTAATATTTTCTAAATCACCTAAGTGTTCAATTCGCAAGTCCAAAATGCTGAGCTTGAACTCCCTTCAAATTTCATTCTATTTCCCTTTCCGTTCTCTGACTTTCTCTTCTAGACCTCAAGGAGAAAGTTTGTCTCCAACTCTCTCCGTCCGTCTCCAACTTCTCCCTTTTGTTCTTGGAACTAATTGGCTTGGGCAACTTGTCGTCTTTTTAGCTTAAGTGGCCAAATTTAACACAAACTAATCTTGCTTAACCTACAAGAAAGAGATTAGAGATTTTACCGAGTAATTGTAGCTTCACGATATTTGTTTGACGTAAGCACCTGATTTAAGGTTTTCTACATCACCTAAGTGTTAAACTCTCAAGTCCAACATGATGAATTAGAGCTCAATTTAATTTTATTCCCGTTTCCTTTTCTTTTCTCTAACTTTCTCTTCTAGCTCTCAAGAAGAAAGTTTCTCTCTAACTCTCTCCGTCCTTTTCCACCCTTCTCTGTTTTGTTCGAGGAACTAATTAGGTTTGGCAACTTATAGCTTCATTCTCTTAAGTGACCATGTTTAACTCAAACTAATCTTGCTCAGCCTCCAAGGAATAGAATTCACTGAGTAATCGTAGCTTGACGATGTAGTAAAGGAACTAATTTAATGTTTTGTAAATCACCAAAGTGTTCAATTCTCAAGCCCAAAAGCATGAATTTGAATTCGCTTTGATTTTAAACCTGTTTCCTTTTCTTTTCTCTAACTTTCTCTTCCAGCTCTCAAGGAGAAAGTTCCTCTCCAACTCGCTCCGTCGTTCCCCACCCTTCTCTCTTTTGTTCTAGGAACTAATTAGGTTAGGCAGCTAACAGCTTCATTAGCTTAAGTGGCCGAGTTTAACTCGAACTAATCTTCCTTGGCCTCCAAGAAAGAGAATCTACAGAGAAATTGGAGCTTAACGATAACAGTTTGACTTAGGTAGGCAACTCATTTGATGTTTTCTAAATCACCCAAGTGTTCAATTATCAAGTCCAAAAGGGTGAATTTGAATTCGCTTTAATTTGCATCCTATTTCCGTTTCTTTTCTCTAACTTTCTCTTCTAGATCTCATGGAGAAAGTTTCTCTCTAACTCTCTCTGTCCCTCTCCAACTTCTCTCTTTTGTTCTAGGGCTAATAGTTTCACTAGCTTAAGTGGCTAAGTTTAACTCAAACTGATCTCGCCTAGCCTCCAAGAAAGGGATTTTACAGAGTAATTGTAGCTCAACGATATTAGTTGGACTTGAGCGCATCATTTAAGGCCTTCTAAATCGCCCAAGTGTTCGATTCTCAAGTCCAAAAGGATCAATTGGTTAATTTTCATTCTATTTCCTTTCTTCTCTCTAATTTTCTCTTCTAGTTATGAATAAGAATGTTTCTCTCCAACTCTCTCCGTCCTTCTCCATCCTTCTCTCTTTTGTTCTAGGAATTAATTAGCTTATCCAGCTATTAGTTTCTTTAGCTTAAGTGGCCATGTTTAACTCAAATTAATCATGCCTATCCACGAAGAAAGAGAATTTACTGAGTAATTGTAGTTTAACGATATTAGTTTTACTTAAGCAAATGACTTAATGTCTTCTAAATCACCTAAGTGTATATATCTCAAGTCCAAAATGATGAATTGGAGCGCACTTTAATTTTCATCCTGTTTCCCTTTCTTTTCTCTAACTTTCTCTTCTGGCTCCCAAGAAGAAAGTTTCTCCCCAACTCTCTCCGTCCTTTCTCCAGTCCTCTCCCTCTTCTTCTAGGAACTAATTACCTTAGGCAACCAACAGTTGCATTAGCTTAAGCGGCCAAGTTTAAGACAAACTATTCTTGCTTAGCCTCCAAGAAGGAGAATTTACTGAGTAATCGTAGCTTAACGATATTCGTTTAACGTAAGCAACTCGTTTAATGTTTTCAAAATCACACCTAAGTATTCAATTCTCAAGTCCAAAATGCTGAATTTCAATTCGCTTTAATTTTAATACTATTTCCTTTTCTTTTCTCTAACTTTCTCTTCTAGCTCTCAAAAAAGAAAGTTTCTCTCTAACTCTCTCCGTCCTCCTCCACCATTCACTCTTTTGTTGTAGGAACTAATTAGGTTAGGCAAGTAATAGCTTCATTAGCTTAAGTGGCCAAGTTCAAGTCCAAAATGCTGAATTTCAATTCGCTTTAATTTTAATACTATTTCCTTTTCTTTTCTCTAACTTTCTCTTCTAGCTCTCAAAAAAGAAAGTTTCTCTCTAACTCTCTCCGTCCTCCTCCACCATTCACTCTTTTGTTGTAGGAACTAATTAGGTTAGGCAAGTAATAGCTTCATTAGCTTAAGTGGCCAAGTTCAACTAAAACTAACCATGCTTATCCTCCAAGAAAGAAAATTAACTGAGTAATTGTAGCCTTTTTTTTTTGGTGGACAAGTAATTGTAGCTTGACGATAGCAGTTTAACTTAAGCAACTCATTTAATGTTTTCTAAATCACCTAAGTGTTCAATTCGCAAGTCCAAAATGCTGAGCTTGAACTCCCTTCAAATTTCATTCTATTTCCCTTTCCGTTCTCTGACTTTCTCTTCTAGACCTCAAGGAGAAAGTTTGTCTCCAACTCTCTCCGTCCGTCTCCAACTTCTCCCTTTTGTTCTTGGAACTAATTGGCTTGGGCAACTTGTCGTCTTTTTAGCTTAAGTGGCCAAATTTAACACAAACTAATCTTGCTTAACCTACAAGAAAGAGATTAGAGATTTTACCGAGTAATTGTAGCTTCACGATATTTGTTTGACGTAAGCACCTGATTTAAGGTTTTCTACATCACCTAAGTGTTAAACTCTCAAGTCCAACATGATGAATTAGAGCTCAATTTAATTTTATTCCCGTTTCCTTTTCTTTTCTCTAACTTTCTCTTCTAGCTCTCAAGAAGAAAGTTTCTCTCTAACTCTCTCCGTCCTTTTCCACCCTTCTCTGTTTTGTTCGAGGAACTAATTAGGTTTGGCAACTTATAGCTTCATTCTCTTAAGTGACCATGTTTAACTCAAACTAATCTTGCTCAGCCTCCAAGGAATAGAATTCACTGAGTAATCGTAGCTTGACGATGTAGTAAAAGGAACTAATTTAATGTTTTGTAAATCACCAAAGTGTTCAATTCTCAAGCCCAAAAGCATGAATTTGAATTCGCTTTGATTTTAAACCTATTTCCTTTTCTTTTCTCTAACTTTCTCTTCCAGCTCTCAAGGAGAAAGTTCCTCTCCAACTCGCTCCGTCGTTCCCCACCCTTCTCTCTTTTGTTCTAGGAACTAATTAGGTTAGGCAGCTAACAGCTTCATTAGCTTAAGTGGCCGAGTTTAACTCGAACTAATCTTCCTTGGCCTCCAAGAAAGAGAATCTACAGAGAAATTGGAGCTTAACGATAACAGTTTGACTTAGGTAGGCAACTCATTTGATGTTTTCTAAATCACCCAAGTGTTCAATTATCAAGTCCAAAAGGGTGAATTTGAATTCGCTTTAATTTGCATCCTATTTCCGTTTCTTTTCTCTAACTTTCTCTTCTAGATCTCATGGAGAAAGTTTCTCTCTAACTCTCTCTGTCCCTCTCCAACTTCTCTCTTTTGTTCTAGGGCTAATAGTTTCACTAGCTTAAGTGGCTAAGTTTAACTCAAACTGATCTCGCCTAGCCTCCAAGAAAGGGATTTTACAGAGTAATTGTAGCTCAACGATATTAGTTGGACTTGAGCGCATCATTTAAGGCCTTCTAAATCGCCCAAGTGTTCGATTCTCAAGTCCAAAAGGATCAATTGGTTAATTTTCATTCTATTTCCTTTCTTCTCTCTAATTTTCTCTTCTAGTTATGAATAAGAATGTTTCTTTCCAACTCTCTCCGTCCTTCTCCATCCTTCTCTCTTTTGTTCTAGGAATTAATTAGCTTATCCAGCTATTAGTTTCTTTAGCTTAAGTGGCCATGTTTAACTCAAATTAATCATGCCTATCCACGAAGAAAGAGAATTTACTGAGTAATTGTAGTTTAACGATATTAGTTTTACTTAAGCAAATGACTTAATGTCTTCTAAATCACCTAAGTGTATATATCTCAAGTCCAAAATGATGAATTGGAGCGCACTTTAATTTTCATCCTGTTTCCCTTTCTTTTCTCTAACTTTCTCTTCTGGCTCCCAAGAAGAAAGTTTCTCCCCAACTCTCTCCGTCCTTTCTCCAGTCCTCTCCCTCTTCTTCTAGGAACTAATTACCTTAGGCAACCAACAGTTGCATTAGCTTAAGCGGCCAAGTTTAAGACAAACTATTCTTGCTTAGCCTCCAAGAAGGAGAATTTACTGAGTAATCGTAGCTTAACGATATTCGTTTAACGTAAGCAACTCGTTTAATGTTTTCAAAATCACACCTAAGTATTCAATTCTCAAGTCCAAAATGCTGAATTTCAATTCGCTTTAATTTTAATACTATTTCCTTTTCTTTTCTCTAACTTTCTCTTCTAGCTCTCAAAAAAGAAAGTTTCTCTCTAACTCTCTCCGTCCTCCTCCACCATTCACTCTTTTGTTGTAGGAACTAATTAGGTTAGGCAAGTAATAGCTTCATTAGCTTAAGTGGCCAAGTTCAAGTCCAAAATGCTGAATTTCAATTCGCTTTAATTTTAATACTATTTCCTTTTCTTTTCTCTAACTTTCTCTTCTAGCTCTCAAAAAAGAAAGTTTCTCTCTAACTCTCTCCGTCCTCCTCCACCATTCACTCTTTTGTTGTAGGAACTAATTAGGTTAGGCAAGTAATAGCTTCATTAGCTTAAGTGGCCAAGTTCAACTAAAACTAACCATGCTTATCCTCCAAGAAAGAAAATTAACTGAGTAATTGTAGCCTTTTTTTTTTTTTGGTGGACAAGTAATTGTAGCTTGACGATAGCAGTTTAACTTAAGCAACTCATTTAATGTTTTCTAAATCACCTAAGTGTTCAATTCGCAAGTCCAAAATGCTGAGCTTGAACTCCCTTCAAATTTCATTCTATTTCCCTTTCCGTTCTCTGACTTTCTCTTCTAGACCTCAAGGAGAAAGTTTGTCTCCAACTCTCTCCGTCCGTCTCCAACTTCTCCCTTTTGTTCTTGGAACTAATTGGCTTGGGCAACTTGTCGTCTTTTTAGCTTAAGTGGCCAAATTTAACACAAACTAATCTTGCTTAACCTACAAGAAAGAGATTAGAGATTTTACCGAGTAATTGTAGCTTCACGATATTTGTTTGACGTAAGCACCTGATTTAAGGTTTTCTACATCACCTAAGTGTTAAACTCTCAAGTCCAACATGATGAATTAGAGCTCAATTTAATTTTATTCCCGTTTCCTTTTCTTTTCTCTAACTTTCTCTTCTAGCTCTCAAGAAGAAAGTTTCTCTCTAACTCTCTCCGTCCTTTTCCACCCTTCTCTGTTTTGTTCGAGGAACTAATTAGGTTTGGCAACTTATAGCTTCATTCTCTTAAGTGACCATGTTTAACTCAAACTAATCTTGCTCAGCCTCCAAGGAATAGAATTCACTGAGTAATCGTAGCTTGACGATGTAGTAAAGGAACTAATTTAATGTTTTGTAAATCACCAAAGTGTTCAATTCTCAAGCCCAAAAGCATGAATTTGAATTCGCTTTGATTTTAAACCTGTTTCCTTTTCTTTTCTCTAACTTTCTCTTCCAGCTCTCAAGGAGAAAGTTCCTCTCCAACTCGCTCCGTCGTTCCCCACCCTTCTCTCTTTTGTTCTAGGAACTAATTAGGTTAGGCAGCTAACAGCTTCATTAGCTTAAGTGGCCGAGTTTAACTCGAACTAATCTTCCTTGGCCTCCAAGAAAGAGAATCTACAGAGAAATTGGAGCTTAACGATAACAGTTTGACTTAGGTAGGCAACTCATTTGATGTTTTCTAAATCACCCAAGTGTTCAATTATCAAGTCCAAAAGGGTGAATTTGAATTCGCTTTAATTTGCATCCTATTTCCGTTTCTTTTCTCTAACTTTCTCTTCTAGATCTCATGGAGAAAGTTTCTCTCTAACTCTCTCTGTCCCTCTCCAACTTCTCTCTTTTGTTCTAGGGCTAATAGTTTCACTAGCTTAAGTGGCTAAGTTTAACTCAAACTGATCTCGCCTAGCCTCCAAGAAAGGGATTTTACAGAGTAATTGTAGCTCAACGATATTAGTTGGACTTGAGCGCATCATTTAAGGCCTTCTAAATCGCCCAAGTGTTCGATTCTCAAGTCCAAAAGGATCAATTGGTTAATTTTCATTCTATTTCCTTTCTTCTCTCTAATTTTCTCTTCTAGTTATGAATAAGAATGTTTCTCTCCAACTCTCTCCGTCCTTCTCCATCCTTCTCTCTTTTGTTCTAGGAATTAATTAGCTTATCCAGCTATTAGTTTCTTTAGCTTAAGTGGCCATGTTTAACTCAAATTAATCATGCCTATCCACGAAGAAAGAGAATTTACTGAGTAATTGTAGTTTAACGATATTAGTTTTACTTAAGCAAATGACTTAATGTCTTCTAAATCACCTAAGTGTATATATCTCAAGTCCAAAATGATGAATTGGAGCGCACTTTAATTTTCATCCTGTTTCCCTTTCTTTTCTCTAACTTTCTCTTCTGGCTCCCAAGAAGAAAGTTTCTCCCCAACTCTCTCCGTCCTTTCTCCAGTCCTCTCCCTCTTCTTCTAGGAACTAATTACCTTAGGCAACCAACAGTTGCATTAGCTTAAGCGGCCAAGTTTAAGACAAACTATTCTTGCTTAGCCTCCAAGAAGGAGAATTTACTGAGTAATCGTAGGTTAACGATATTCGTTTAACGTAAGCAACTCGTTTAATGTTTTCAAAATCACACCTAAGTATTCAATTCTCAAGTCCAAAATGCTGAATTTCAATTCGCTTTAATTTTAATACTATTTCCTTTTCTTTTCTCTAACTTTCTCTTCTAGCTCTCAAAAAAGAAAGTTTCTCTCTAACTCTCTCCGTCCTCCTCCACCATTCACTCTTTTGTTGTAGGAACTAATTAGGTTAGGCAAGTAATAGCTTCATTAGCTTAAGTGGCCAAGTTCAACTAAAACTAACCATGCTTATCCTCCAAGAAAGAAAATTAACTGAGTAATTGTAGCCTTTTTTTTTTTTTGGTGGACAAGTAATTGTAGCTTGACGATAGCAGTTTAACTTAAGCAACTCATTTAATGTTTTCTAAATCACCTAAGTGTTCAATTCGCAAGTCCAAAATGCTGAGCTTGAACTCCCTTCAAATTTCATTCTATTTCCCTTTCCGTTCTCTGACTTTCTCTTCTAGACCTCAAGGAGAAAGTTTGTCTCCAACTCTCTCCGTCCGTCTCCAACTTCTCCCTTTTGTTCTTGGAACTAATTGGCTTGGGCAACTTGTCGTCTTTTTAGCTTAAGTGGCCAAATTTAACACAAACTAATCTTGCTTAACCTACAAGAAAGAGATTAGAGATTTTACCGAGTAATTGTAGCTTCACGATATTTGTTTGACGTAAGCACCTGATTTAAGGTTTTCTACATCACCTAAGTGTTAAACTCTCAAGTCCAACATGATGAATTAGAGCTCAATTTAATTTTATTCCCGTTTCCTTTTCTTTTCTCTAACTTTCTCTTCTAGCTCTCAAGAAGAAAGTTTCTCTCTAACTCTCTCCGTCCTTTTCCACCCTTCTCTGTTTTGTTCGAGGAACTAATTAGGTTTGGCAACTTATAGCTTCATTCTCTTAAGTGACCATGTTTAACTCAAACTAATCTTGCTCAGCCTCCAAGGAATAGAATTCACTGAGTAATCGTAGCTTGACGATGTAGTAAAGGAACTAATTTAATGTTTTGTAAATCACCAAAGTGTTCAATTCTCAAGCCCAAAAGCATGAATTTGAATTCGCTTTGATTTTAAACCTGTTTCCTTTTCTTTTCTCTAACTTTCTCTTCCAGCTCTCAAGGAGAAAGTTCCTCTCCAACTCGCTCCGTCGTTCCCCACCCTTCTCTCTTTTGTTCTAGGAACTAATTAGGTTAGGCAGCTAACAGCTTCATTAGCTTAAGTGGCCGAGTTTAACTCGAACTAATCTTCCTTGGCCTCCAAGAAAGAGAATCTACAGAGAAATTGGAGCTTAACGATAACAGTTTGACTTAGGTAGGCAACTCATTTGATGTTTTCTAAATCACCCAAGTGTTCAATTATCAAGTCCAAAAGGGTGAATTTGAATTCGCTTTAATTTGCATCCTATTTCCGTTTCTTTTCTCTAACTTTCTCTTCTAGATCTCATGGAGAAAGTTTCTCTCTAACTCTCTCTGTCCCTCTCCAACTTCTCTCTTTTGTTCTAGGGCTAATAGTTTCACTAGCTTAAGTGGCTAAGTTTAACTCAAACTGATCTCGCCTAGCCTCCAAGAAAGGGATTTTACAGAGTAATTGTAGCTCAACGATATTAGTTGGACTTGAGCGCATCATTTAAGGCCTTCTAAATCGCCCAAGTGTTCGATTCTCAAGTCCAAAAGGATCAATTGGTTAATTTTCATTCTATTTCCTTTCTTCTCTCTAATTTTCTCTTCTAGTTATGAATAAGAATGTTTCTCTCCAACTCTCTCCGTCCTTCTCCATCCTTCTCTCTTTTGTTCTAGGAATTAATTAGCTTATCCAGCTATTAGTTTCTTTAGCTTAAGTGGCCATGTTTAACTCAAATTAATCATGCCTATCCACGAAGAAAGAGAATTTACTGAGTAATTGTAGTTTAACGATATTAGTTTTACTTAAGCAAATGACTTAATGTCTTCTAAATCACCTAAGTGTATATATCTCAAGTCCAAAATGATGAATTGGAGCGCACTTTAATTTTCATCCTGTTTCCCTTTCTTTTCTCTAACTTTCTCTTCTGGCTCCCAAGAAGAAAGTTTCTCCCCAACTCTCTCCGTCCTTTCTCCAGTCCTCTCCCTCTTCTTCTAGGAACTAATTACCTTAGGCAACCAACAGTTGCATTAGCTTAAGCGGCCAAGTTTAAGACAAACTATTCTTGCTTAGCCTCCAAGAAGGAGAATTTACTGAGTAATCGTAGGTTAACGATATTCGTTTAACGTAAGCAACTCGTTTAATGTTTTCAAAATCACACCTAAGTATTCAATTCTCAAGTCCAAAATGCTGAATTTCAATTCGCTTTAATTTTAATACTATTTCCTTTTCTTTTCTCTAACTTTCTCTTCTAGCTCTCAAAAAAGAAAGTTTCTCTCTAACTCTCTCCGTCCTCCTCCACCATTCACTCTTTTGTTGTAGGAACTAATTAGGTTAGGCAAGTAATAGCTTCATTAGCTTAAGTGGCCAAGTTCAACTAAAACTAACCATGCTTATCCTCCAAGAAAGAAAATTAACTGAGTAATTGTAGCCTTTTTTTTTTTTTGGTGGACAAGTAATTGTAGCTTGACGATAGCAGTTTAACTTAAGCAACTCATTTAATGTTTTCTAAATCACCTAAGTGTTCAATTCGCAAGTCCAAAATGCTGAGCTTGAACTCCCTTCAAATTTCATTCTATTTCCCTTTCCGTTCTCTGACTTTCTCTTCTAGACCTCAAGGAGAAAGTTTGTCTCCAACTCTCTCCGTCCGTCTCCAACTTCTCCCTTTTGTTCTTGGAACTAATTGGCTTGGGCAACTTGTCGTCTTTTTAGCTTAAGTGGCCAAATTTAACACAAACTAATCTTGCTTAACCTACAAGAAAGAGATTAGAGATTTTACCGAGTAATTGTAGCTTCACGATATTTGTTTGACGTAAGCACCTGATTTAAGGTTTTCTACATCACCTAAGTGTTAAACTCTCAAGTCCAACATGATGAATTAGAGCTCAATTTAATTTTATTCCCGTTTCCTTTTCTTTTCTCTAACTTTCTCTTCTAGCTCTCAAGAAGAAAGTTTCTCTCTAACTCTCTCCGTCCTTTTCCACCCTTCTCTGTTTTGTTCGAGGAACTAATTAGGTTTGGCAACTTATAGCTTCATTCTCTTAAGTGACCATGTTTAACTCAAACTAATCTTGCTCAGCCTCCAAGGAATAGAATTCACTGAGTAATCGTAGCTTGACGATGTAGTAAAGGAACTAATTTAATGTTTTGTAAATCACCAAAGTGTTCAATTCTCAAGCCCAAAAGCATGAATTTGAATTCGCTTTGATTTTAAACCTGTTTCCTTTTCTTTTCTCTAACTTTCTCTTCCAGCTCTCAAGGAGAAAGTTTCTCTCCAACTCGCTCCGTCGTTCCCCACCCTTCTCTCTTTTGTTCTAGGAACTAATTAGGTTAGGCAGCTAACAGCTTCATTAGCTTAAGTGGCCGAGTTTAACTCGAACTAATCTTCCTTGGCCTCCAAGAAAGAGAATCTACAGAGAAATTGGAGCTTAACGATAACAGTTTGACTTAGGTAGGCAACTCATTTGATGTTTTCTAAATCACCCAAGTGTTCAATTATCAAGTCCAAAAGGGTGAATTTGAATTCGCTTTAATTTGCATCCTATTTCCGTTTCTTTTCTCTAACTTTCTCTTCTAGATCTCATGGAGAAAGTTTCTCTCTAACTCTCTCTGTCCCTCTCCAACTTCTCTCTTTTGTTCTAGGGCTAATAGTTTCACTAGCTTAAGTGGCTAAGTTTAACTCAAACTGATCTCGCCTAGCCTCCAAGAAAGGGATTTTACAGAGTAATTGTAGCTCAACGATATTAGTTGGACTTGAGCGCATCATTTAAGGCCTTCTAAATCGCCCAAGTGTTCGATTCTCAAGTCCAAAAGGATCAATTGGTTAATTTTCATTCTATTTCCTTTCTTCTCTCTAATTTTCTCTTCTAGTTATGAATAAGAATGTTTCTCTCCAACTCTCTCCGTCCTTCTCCATCCTTCTCTCTTTTGTTCTAGGAATTAATTAGCTTATCCAGCTATTAGTTTCTTTAGCTTAAGTGGCCATGTTTAACTCAAATTAATCATGCCTATCCACGAAGAAAGAGAATTTACTGAGTAATTGTAGTTTAACGATATTAGTTTTACTTAAGCAAATGACTTAATGTCTTCTAAATCACCTAAGTGTATATATCTCAAGTCCAAAATGATGAATTGGAGCGCACTTTAATTTTCATCCTGTTTCCCTTTCTTTTCTCTAACTTTCTCTTCTGGCTCCCAAGAAGAAAGTTTCTCCCCAACTCTCTCCGTCCTTTCTCCAGTCCTCTCCCTCTTCTTCTAGGAACTAATTACCTTAGGCAACCAACAGTTGCATTAGCTTAAGCGGCCAAGTTTAAGACAAACTATTCTTGCTTAGCCTCCAAGAAGGAGAATTTACTGAGTAATCGTAGGTTAACGATATTCGTTTAACGTAAGCAACTCGTTTAATGTTTTCAAAATCACACCTAAGTATTCAATTCTCAAGTCCAAATTGCTGAATTTCAATTCGCTTTAATTTTAATACTATTTCCTTTTCTTTTCTCTAACTTTCTCTTCTAGCTCTCAAAAAAGAAAGTTTCTCTCTAACTCTCTCCGTCCTCCTCCACCATTCACTCTTTTGTTGTAGGAACTAATTAGGTTAGGCAAGTAATAGCTTCATTAGCTTAAGTGGCCAAGTTCAACTAAAACTAACCATGCTTATCCTCCAAGAAAGAAAATTAACTGAGTAATTGTAGCCTTTTTTTTTTTTGGTGGACAAGTAATTGTAGCTTGACGATAGCAGTTTAACTTAAGCAACTCATTTAATATTTTCTAAATCACCTAAGTGTTCAATTCGCAAGTCCAAAATGCTGAGCTTGAACTCCCTTCAAATTTCATTCTATTTCCCTTTCCGTTCTCTGACTTTCTCTTCTAGACCTCAAGGAGAAAGTTTGTCTCCAACTCTCTCCGTCCGTCTCCAACTTCTCCCTTTTGTTCTTGGAACTAATTGGCTTGGGCAACTTGTCGTCTTTTTAGCTTAAGTGGCCAAATTTAACACAAACTAATCTTGCTTAACCTACAAGAAAGAGATTAGAGATTTTACCGAGTAATTGTAGCTTCACGATATTTGTTTGACGTAAGCACCTGATTTAAGGTTTTCTACATCACCTAAGTGTTAAACTCTCAAGTCCAACATGATGAATTAGAGCTCAATTTAATTTTATTCCCGTTTCCTTTTCTTTTCTCTAACTTTCTCTTCTAGCTCTCAAGAAGAAAGTTTCTCTCTAACTCTCTCCGTCCTTTTCCACCCTTCTCTGTTTTGTTCGAGGAACTAATTAGGTTTGGCAACTTATAGCTTCATTCTCTTAAGTGACCATGTTTAACTCAAACTAATCTTGCTCAGCCTCCAAGGAATAGAATTCACTGAGTAATCGTAGCTTGACGATGTAGTAAAGGAACTAATTTAATGTTTTGTAAATCACCAAAGTGTTCAATTCTCAAGCCCAAAAGCATGAATTTGAATTCGCTTTGATTTTAAACCTGTTTCCTTTTCTTTTCTCTAACTTTCTCTTCCAGCTCTCAAGGAGAAAGTTCCTCTCCAACTCGCTCCGTCGTTCCCCACCCTTCTCTCTTTTGTTCTAGGAACTAATTAGGTTAGGCAGCTAACAGCTTCATTAGCTTAAGTGGCCGAGTTTAACTCGAACTAATCTTCCTTGGCCTCCAAGAAAGAGAATCTACAGAGAAATTGGAGCTTAACGATAACAGTTTGACTTAGGTAGGCAACTCATTTGATGTTTTCTAAATCACCCAAGTGTTCAATTATCAAGTCCAAAAGGGTGAATTTGAATTCGCTTTAATTTGCATCCTATTTCCGTTTCTTTTCTCTAACTTTCTCTTCTAGATCTCATGGAGAAAGTTTCTCTCTAACTCTCTCTGTCCCTCTCCAACTTCTCTCTTTTGTTCTAGGGCTAATAGTTTCACTAGCTTAAGTGGCTAAGTTTAACTCAAACTGATCTCGCCTAGCCTCCAAGAAAGGGATTTTACAGAGTAATTGTAGCTCAACGATATTAGTTGGACTTGAGCGCATCATTTAAGGCCTTCTAAATCGCCCAAGTGTTCGATTCTCAAGTCCAAAAGGATCAATTGGTTAATTTTCATTCTATTTCCTTTCTTCTCTCTAATTTTCTCTTCTAGTTATGAATAAGAATGTTTCTCTCCAACTCTCTCCGTCCTTCTCCATCCTCCTTCTCTCTTTTGTTCTAGGAATTAATTAGCTTATCCAGCTATTAGTTTCTTTAGCTTAAGTGGCCATGTTTAACTCAAATTAATCATGCCTATCCACGAAGAAAGAGAATTTACTGAGTAATTGTAGTTTAACGATATTAGTTTTACTTAAGCAAATGACTTAATGTCTTCTAAATCACCTAAGTGTATATATCTCAAGTCCAAAATGATGAATTGGAGCGCACTTTAATTTTCATCCTGTTTCCCTTTCTTTTCTCTAACTTTCTCTTCTGGCTCCCAAGAAGAAAGTTTCTCCCCAACTCTCTCCGTCCTTTCTCCAGTCCTCTCCCTCTTCTTCTAGGAACTAATTACCTTAGGCAACCAACAGTTGCATTAGCTTAAGCGGCCAAGTTTAAGACAAACTATTCTTGCTTAGCCTCCAAGAAGGAGAATTTACTGAGTAATCGTAGCTTAACGATATTCGTTTAACGTAAGCAACTCGTTTAATGTTTTCAAAATCACACCTAAGTATTCAATTCTCAAGTCCAAAATGCTGAATTTCAATTCGCTTTAATTTTAATACTATTTCCTTTTCTTTTCTCTAACTTTCTCTTCTAGCTCTCAAAAAAGAAAGTTTCTCTCTAACTCTCTCCGTCCTCCTCCACCATTCACTCTTTTGTTGTAGGAACTAATTAGGTTAGGCAAGTAATAGCTTCATTAGCTTAAGTGGCCAAGTTCAAGTCCAAAATGCTGAATTTCAATTCGCTTTAATTTTAATACTATTTCCTTTTCTTTTCTCTAACTTTCTCTTCTAGCTCTCAAAAAAGAAAGTTTCTCTCTAACTCTCTCCGTCCTCCTCCACCATTCACTCTTTTGTTGTAGGAACTAATTAGGTTAGGCAAGTAATAGCTTCATTAGCTTAAGTGGCCAAGTTCAACTAAAACTAACCATGCTTATCCTCCAAGAAAGAAAATTAACTGAGTAATTGTAGCCTTTTTTTTTTGGTGGACAAGTAATTGTAGCTTGACGATAGCAGTTTAACTTAAGCAACTCATTTAATGTTTTCTAAATCACCTAAGTGTTCAATTCGCAAGTCCAAAATGCTGAGCTTGAACTCCCTTCAAATTTCATTCTATTTCCCTTTCCGTTCTCTGACTTTCTCTTCTAGACCTCAAGGAGAAAGTTTGTCTCCAACTCTCTCCGTCCGTCTCCAACTTCTCCCTTTTGTTCTTGGAACTAATTGGCTTGGGCAACTTGTCGTCTTTTTAGCTTAAGTGGCCAAATTTAACACAAACTAATCTTGCTTAACCTACAAGAAAGAGATTAGAGATTTTACCGAGTAATTGTAGCTTCACGATATTTGTTTGACGTAAGCACCTGATTTAAGGTTTTCTACATCACCTAAGTGTTAAACTCTCAAGTCCAACATGATGAATTAGAGCTCAATTTAATTTTATTCCCGTTTCCTTTTCTTTTCTCTAACTTTCTCTTCTAGCTCTCAAGAAGAAAGTTTCTCTCTAACTCTCTCCGTCCTTTTCCACCCTTCTCTGTTTTGTTCGAGGAACTAATTAGGTTTGGCAACTTATAGCTTCATTCTCTTAAGTGACCATGTTTAACTCAAACTAATCTTGCTCAGCCTCCAAGGAATAGAATTCACTGAGTAATCGTAGCTTGACGATGTAGTAAAAGGAACTAATTTAATGTTTTGTAAATCACCAAAGTGTTCAATTCTCAAGCCCAAAAGCATGAATTTGAATTCGCTTTGATTTTAAACCTATTTCCTTTTCTTTTCTCTAACTTTCTCTTCCAGCTCTCAAGGAGAAAGTTCCTCTCCAACTCGCTCCGTCGTTCCCCACCCTTCTCTCTTTTGTTCTAGGAACTAATTAGGTTAGGCAGCTAACAGCTTCATTAGCTTAAGTGGCCGAGTTTAACTCGAACTAATCTTCCTTGGCCTCCAAGAAAGAGAATCTACAGAGAAATTGGAGCTTAACGATAACAGTTTGACTTAGGTAGGCAACTCATTTGATGTTTTCTAAATCACCCAAGTGTTCAATTATCAAGTCCAAAAGGGTGAATTTGAATTCGCTTTAATTTGCATCCTATTTCCGTTTCTTTTCTCTAACTTTCTCTTCTAGATCTCATGGAGAAAGTTTCTCTCTAACTCTCTCTGTCCCTCTCCAACTTCTCTCTTTTGTTCTAGGGCTAATAGTTTCACTAGCATAAGTGGCTAAGTTTAACTCAAACTGATCTCGCCTAGCCTCCAAGAAAGGGATTTTACAGAGTAACTGTAGCTCAACGATATTAGTTGGACTTGAGCGCATCATTTAAGGCCTTCTAAATCGCCCAAGTGTTCGATTCTCAAGTCCAAAAGGATCAATTGGTTAATTTTCATTCTATTTCCTTTCTTCTCTCTAATTTTCTCTTCTAGTTATGAATAAGAATGTTTCTCTCCAACTCTCTCCGTCCTTCTCCATCCTTCTCTCTTTTGTTCTAGGAATTAACTAGCTTATCCAGCTATTAGTTTCTTTAGCTTAAGTGGCCATGTTTAACTCAAATTAATCATGCCTATCCACGAAGAAAGAGAATTTACTGAGTAATTGTAGTTTAACGATATTAGTTTTACTTAAGCAAATGACTTAATGTCTTCTAAATCACCTAAGTGTATATATCTCAAGTCCAAAATGATGAATTGGAGGGCACTTTAATTTTCATCCTGTTTCCCTTTCTTTTCTCTAACTTTCTCTTCTGGCTCCCAAGAAGAAAGTTTCTCCCCAACTCTCTCCGTCCTTTCTCCAGTCCTCTCCCTCTTCTTCTAGGAACTAATTACCTTAGGCAACCAACAGTTGCATTAGCTTAAGCGGCCAAGTTTAAGACAAACTATTCTTGCTTAGCCTCCAAGAAGGAGAATTTACTGAGTAATCGTAGCTTAACGATATTCGTTTAACGTAAGCAACTCGTTTAATGTTTTCAAAATCACACCTAAGTATTCAATTCTCAAGTCCAAAATGCTGAATTTCAATTCGCTTTAATTTTAATACTATTTCCTTTTCTTTTCTCTAACTTTCTCTTCTAGCTCTCAAAAAAGAAAGTTTCTCTCTAACTCTCTCCGTCCTCCTCCACCATTCACTCTTTTGTTGTAGGAACTAATTAGGTTAGGCAAGTAATAGCTTCATTAGCTTAAGTGGCCAAGTTCAAGTCCAAAATGCTGAATTTCAATTCGCTTTAATTTTAATACTATTTCCTTTTCTTTTCTCTAACTTTCTCTTCTAGCTCTCAAAAAAGAAAGTTTCTCTCTAACTCTCTCCGTCCTCCTCCACCATTCACTCTTTTGTTGTAGGAACTAATTAGGTTAGGCAAGTAATAGCTTCATTATCTTAAGTGGCCAAGTTCAACTAAAACTTTTTTTTTTTTGGGTGAATAAGTCATAAATTAAAAACACAGAGAATTACAAATATACAAGGGGCATGCCCCAGGCCCTAACCAAAGAAACAAAGAAAACAAATGAACATAACCAACCTAGATCAACACGCTAAGGATACAAAAGAACCAAAAATAAACATGCCTAATGAACAGTCCACACACACCGACACAGACCCGAACATACAAAAATGTTCATATGTCCCATAATAAACATATGGGAAATATGAACAGAATCAGCCAGGTTTGGGACCATACAGACCAGCTTAAACATGCACATCCCGCAGTTAAAGCATAAGACCAAAAAATACAGCATGCAATCATCAGACTTTGATAACCAAATAATAAAATAAATAATAAACAAAAAGTTCATCACGTTCTGGGCATTTCCAGCAGCCATAGTTAGCAAAAAAACTGAAGTCCATCTCTTGGCTGTCCCATTTAGCAGAGAACTTAGAATGCTATTCACAGATAATGCTCCTGTGCAAAAGAGGAACATGTCGAAAGAAGACCAAGGATAGCTCACAAGCGTACCATAACCCACAGTACGAAACCCAAAAAGCAGCAAAACAGAAATACCGTGCACATCCCGCACGGATAGGCCAAAAAGAATTAAACATAGCAAACCATCTATAATGTCCAAACCTAAGAAGACAAAATAAACGAAAAGAAAGACAATCTTCCCACCAGAGGCGCTACAAGCAGCCATAACCACACACCAAGAAACTTTTAAAACCGAGGCAATTGTACCAGCAGACCAGCAATACCCATAGAGACACAGCTGACCTCCCATGCCACCCATGCCTTGCTTACACTCTGTAGTAAACCCTGCATTGTGTAACTTGAAGACATTACAACCAAATGAAGAAAGAAAACCATGCTTCAGGAACATAATAATAGAGCTCACAATATAGGACCTCACAACACTCAACCCACAATATAGGAACTCACACCACTCAATAACAGCATCCTTAGCCTGCATATAAAAAATTACTATATATATAAACATTAGTACAAAACAATTTGGGAACTGGATTCACTCAACCCACAATAAGCTACTGAAAGTGTTTGTTTCTCACAACACTCAACTCTCAAGAGAAATCCGTAAGCACAGCAACTGCAAATATGAGCAAACAGTTAGTAAACAAATTTTGCTCCCCTTCACTCAACCCTCATGTAGAGGAACTCACATCACTCAGCAGCCCTCCCATTCCTGACAGAGGAAAGGGGCTTCAAGACATTTTCAGGCAAATTCCAATGAGTTAGAAACCATTTATCCCCTGGAGATCTGGGAAAGGTATTAACAGAAAGTAATCTCCCCCTAACCATGTGAATAATAGATTTGATCACAACCTGTACAGGTTTAGAGACATTACTGAATTTCCTGTTATTCCTCTCAAGCCAAAGATTGTAAACAGTGCACATCAAAGCCAACTTAAGGACATGAGCTCTGAGAGATTTACCCTTAGTTTCTCCTGTAGCATGAGTAATGATCCCAGGCCAATGAAGATCTGGCCAGTTAACATTGCATTTACCCTGAATAGCTTGCCAAACATTTGACGAGAATATGCAATCAAAAAAGAGATGAGAATGACTTTCATTGGGATCCTGGCAAAAGGAACAGGTTGTGATAACCCCAAAAGCAGACACTCTATCACCAGTATTAAGCCTCTCCTGGATAGCAAGCCAGACAATAAAGCTAACCTTAGGAATTTTATGGGAGCCCCAGACAAAATCATGCCAAGCTACCTTGGCAAACTTACTTCTCCAGTGATGCCAGGTAGACTTGATGGTGAATTCCCCATCAGAAGTGAGGGTCCAACTAAGAAGGTCATTTTTAGAGGAATCAGGTCTACAACTCTCAGGGGTAGACGAGATCCACTCTTGAATCTCCCATGAATTAGGGAAAGGCCAATGCCAAGAGTTACCACGAACAATTTGACTAACTTTGGTCTCACTAGTAAAGCCAGAATCATACTGAATTCTATCCCCATATCTATCCCAAAGGGGCCCAAGAGGATGCCAATTATCATACCAAAGGAATGTGGAGTCACCCTTACCTATCTTGTGGAGAATAAGAGGGGAGACAATATTCCTAAGAGACAATAGCTTCCTCCAAACCCAAGAAGGGTCACTAGGAGTTTTGACGTGCCAGAAACTTCTACCCTTTAGTAAGTACGATTTTATCCATTGGCACCACATAGATTGTTCCCCCCCGGAAAATAGAAACCAAATGTGTTTGGCAATAGCAGCCCTATTCCAAATCTCAATGGATTTAAAACCCAGACCGCCCTCATTTTTAGGAGCACACACCTTGTCCCACGCAACTTTAGCACTATGCTTTTTGAGCTCAGTACCAGACCAAAGAAACGCCCGAAGGATACTCTCAATCTCCTTAACCACCTTCTTAGGAAGGATGAAAAGAGAAGACCAATACACTTGCATAGAAAAGAGAATGGTCTGAATGAGCTGGCCTCTTCCAGCATATGACAGAATCCTGTTAGTCCAGCTCTTAACCCTTTTAGTGATTCTATCAGTGAGTTGGTTACAGTCAACCGCTCTTAACTTAGTAGTAATGAGAGGAACCCCAAGATATTTAACAGGGAGGGTCCCTTCACTAAACTTAGCAACTCTAAGGATCGACTCTCTCAACTCATGGTTGCAACCAGAGAAGTAGATATTGCTCTTGTTAGAGCTAGGAGTAAGGCCAGAGAGACTACTAAACTCATCAAGGCCAGCCATGATAAGTTCAACCGTGGGGACATCCCCTCTACAAAAAATCATAAGATCATCAGCAAAACAGAGGTTAACAATTCTAGTTTTGTCACACCGCCAATGAAACTTGAAAGCCGGAAGATGAGACTTTTCAGCAAAAATCCTAGCAAGAATTTCCATGGCTAGGACAAAAAGGTAGGGGGACATGGGATCACCTTGTCTAAGCCCCCTAGCACCTCTAAAATAGCCATGCAGGCTACCATTGATACTGATAGAGAAGGAAGGGCTAGTAATGCACGCTTGTATCCAAGACACCATAATAGGAGGAAAGCCCATAGCTCGAAGAATGTCAATGATAAACTCCCATCTAACGCTATCATAAGCTTTCATAATGTCCACTTTCATGGCACACTTAGGGGTAGGGGAACCTCTATGGTACCCTCTCAGCAGCTCTTGGGAAAGGAAAATATTATCAGATATTTTCCTACCAGAAACAAATGCGGACTGAACAGGATCAATCAGATCAGGGAGAACTGTTTTAACCCTATTAGCAATAATTTTCGCAATGCACTTGTAAATGGTATTACAGCAAGATATAGGCCTATAGTCCCCAACTTTTACAGGGTTAGGAACTTTAGGAATAAGAGCGATAATGGTACTATTGACTTCAGAGAGTAACCGACCAGACTCAAAGAATGTTCTAATGGCTTGGGTGACCTCTCTACCAACAACATCCCAGGAGCTCTTAAAGAAGCCAGCAGAAAACCCATCAGGGCCAGGGGCCTTATTGGGTTTTAACGACCAGAGGACTTCTTTAATCTCCTTATCAGACACAGGACTAGCAAGCAACAAAGATTGGTCATGAGATAGCTTAGTTTTCACCAGAGAATTAATCCTAGCAAAACCATTGTAGTGATCATCAATAGGCTTGCCAAATAAACCAGTAAAGAAGCTAATGAAAGCATCTTGAATATCCTCCGGCTTAGTAGTTCTAAGCCCATCATGACTCTCAATACAGAGAATTTTACCCCGATTAATGTTGCCTTTAATAGACCTAAAGAAAAACTTGCTATTACTATCCCCCAAACCAAGCCACTGGATCCTAGACTTTTGGCGGGCCAAGCTTTCTTCAGCAGCACTAAGATCCACATACTGTTTGTAAAGACTCTTTTCAAGTGTTTGTAGAACAGGATTGCCAGGATCCTTATCCAACTTCCACTGAACAGAATTTAACTCCGAAGATATCACTAAAATCCTTTTTGTTCAAAGCTTTAAGACCAGGCTTCAAGTCGCGGAGTTTTTGACAAATACGAAACATAGGAACCCCAGGGATATACTGGTTCCACACCTCAGACACAGTAGGAATAAAGTTTTCATGGTGAGCCCAAAAATCAAAAAACTTAAATGGTTTCTTAAAAGAGGCCCCATCAGTAGAGACAGTAACCACTGCCGGGGAGTGATCAGAGACAGAAGAGGGATGAAAGTAAGCAGAGGAAGCTGAGAAAGAATCAAGCCACGATTCATTCACCAGAACTCTATCAATTTTAGTTGCAATATAAGCCCCACTGTCTCTTTTATTAGCCCAAGTGAATTGGCAACCACCATAAGATAAATCCACCAATTCAGATTGAAGGATGTGAGAATTTAAAGCTTCTTTTTCACTAGACCACACAGATGAGCCACCAAACTTCTCAGACCCATACCGAATAGCATTAAAATCACCTAACATAATCAGAGGGTCTTTGGACAGCAGACAAGCGGTCCTGACCATGTATTCAAAAAACTCCTTCCTAACAATATGTCTATTATCGGTATAAACAAAACAGGCTTTAAAAGCAGCATCTTTCGCAAAATCAGTGATTTCACACAGCAAAAATTGATCAGATGACTCAATTAACTTAACTGAACAAAAAGTAGTATCCCAGCATACACAAATTCTCCCAGTTTGAGTAGGAAGTGAGTTAGTCAAAAAGGACCAATTATTTAAACAAGATGATAAAATACGATTTCAACTAATTGTAGCTTGACGATAGCAGTTTAACTTAAGCAACTCATTTAATGTTTTCTAAATCACCTAAGTGTTCAATTCGCAAGTCCAAAATGCTGAGCTTGAACTCCCTTCAAATTTCATTCTATTTCCCTTTCCGTTCTCTGACTTTCTCTTCTAGACCTCAAGGAGAAAGTTTGTCTCCAACTCTCTCCGTCCGTCTCCAACTTCTCCCTTTTGTTCTTGGAACTAATTGGCTTGGGCAACTTGTCGTCTTTTTAGCTTAAGTGGCCAAATTTAACACAAACTAATCTTGCTTAACCTACAAGAAAGAGATTAGAGATTTTACCGAGTAATTGTAGCTTCACGATATTTGTTTGACGTAAGCACCTGATTTAAGGTTTTCTACATCACCTAAGTGTTAAACTCTCAAGTCCAACATGATGAATTAGAGCTCAATTTAATTTTATTCCCGTTTCCTTTTCTTTTCTCTAACTTTCTCTTCTAGCTCTCAAGAAGAAAGTTTCTCTCTAACTCTCTCCGTCCTTTTCCACCCTTCTCTGTTTTGTTCGAGGAACTAATTAGGTTTGGCAACTTATAGCTTCATTCTCTTAAGTGACCATGTTTAACTCAAACTAATCTTGCTCAGCCTCCAAGGAATAGAATTCACTGAGTAATCGTAGCTTGACGATGTAGTAAAAGGAACTAATTTAATGTTTTGTAAATCACCAAAGTGTTCAATTCTCAAGCCCAAAAGCATGAATTTGAATTCGCTTTGATTTTAAACCTATTTCCTTTTCTTTTCTCTAACTTTCTCTTCCAGCTCTCAAGGAGAAAGTTCCTCTCCAACTCGCTCCGTCGTTCCCCACCCTTCTCTCTTTTGTTCTAGGAACTAATTAGGTTAGGCAGCTAACAGCTTCATTAGCTTAAGTGGCCGAGTTTAACTCGAACTAATCTTCCTTGGCCTCCAAGAAAGAGAATCTACAGAGAAATTGGAGCTTAACGATAACAGTTTGACTTAGGTAGGCAACTCATTTGATGTTTTCTAAATCACCCAAGTGTTCAATTATCAAGTCCAAAAGGGTGAATTTGAATTCGCTTTAATTTGCATCCTATTTCCGTTTCTTTTCTCTAACTTTCTCTTCTAGATCTCATGGAGAAAGTTTCTCTCTAACTCTCTCTGTCCCTCTCCAACTTCTCTCTTTTGTTCTAGGGCTAATAGTTTCACTAGCATAAGTGGCTAAGTTTAACTCAAACTGATCTCGCCTAGCCTCCAAGAAAGGGATTTTACAGAGTAATTGTAGCTCAACGATATTAGTTGGACTTGAGCGCATCATTTAAGGCCTTCTAAATCGCCCAAGTGTTCGATTCTCAAGTCCAAAAGGATCAATTGGTTAATTTTCATTCTATTTCCTTTCTTCTCTCTAATTTTCTCTTCTAGTTATGAATAAGAATGTTTCTCTCCAACTCTCTCCGTCCTTCTCCATCCTTCTCTCTTTTGTTCTAGGAATTAACTAGCTTATCCAGCTATTAGTTTCTTTAGCTTAAGTGGCCATGTTTAACTCAAATTAATCATGCCTATCCACGAAGAAAGAGAATTTACTGAGTAATTGTAGTTTAACGATATTAGTTTTACTTAAGCAAATGACTTAATGTCTTCTAAATCACCTAAGTGTATATATCTCAAGTCCAAAATGATGAATTGGAGCGCACTTTAATTTTCATCCTGTTTCCCTTTCTTTTCTCTAACTTTCTCTTCTGGCTCCCAAGAAGAAAGTTTCTCCCCAACTCTCTCCGTCCTTTCTCCAGTCCTCTCCCTCTTCTTCTAGGAACTAATTACCTTAGGCAACCAACAGTTGCATTAGCTTAAGCGGCCAAGTTTAAGACAAACTATTCTTGCTTAGCCTCCAAGAAGGAGAATTTACTGAGTAATCGTAGCTTAACGATATTCGTTTAACTTAAGCAACTCGTTTAATGTTTTCAAAATCACACCTAATTATTCAATTCTCAAGTCCAAAATGCTGAATTTCAATTCGCTTTAATTTTAATACTATTTCCTTTTCTTTTCTCTAACTTTCTCTTCTAGCTCTCAAAAAAGAAAGTTTCTCTCTAACTCTCTCCGTCCTCCTCCACCATTCACTCTTTTGTTGTAGGAACTAATTAGGTTAGGCAACTAATAGCTTCATTAGCTTAAGTGGCCAAGTTCAACTAAAACTAACCATGCTTATCCTCCAAGAAAGAAAATTAACTGAGTAATTGTAGCCTTTTTTTTTTTTTGGTGGACAAGTAATTGTAGCTTGACGATAGCAGTTTAACTTAAGCAACTCATTTAATGTTTTCTAAATCACCTAAGTGTTCAATTCGCAAGTCCAAAATGCTGAGCTTGAACTCCCTTCAAATTTCATTCTATTTCCCTTTCCGTTCTCTGACTTTCTCTTCTAGACCTCAAGGAGAAAGTTTGTCTCCAACTCTCTCCGTCCGTCTCCAACTTCTCCCTTTTGTTCTTGGAACTAATTGGCTTGGGCAACTTGTCGTCTTTTTAGCTTAAGTGGCCAAATTTAACACAAACTAATCTTGCTTAACCTACAAGAAAGAGATTAGAGATTTTACCGAGTAATTGTAGCTTCACGATATTTGTTTGACGTAAGCACCTGATTTAAGGTTTTCTACATCACCTAAGTGTTAAACTCTCAAGTCCAACATGATGAATTAGAGCTCAATTTAATTTTATTCCCGTTTCCTTTTCTTTTCTCTAACTTTCTCTTCTAGCTCTCAAGAAGAAAGTTTCTCTCTAACTCTCTCCGTCCTTTTCCACCCTTCTCTGTTTTGTTCGAGGAACTAATTAGGTTTGGCAACTTATAGCTTCATTCTCTTAAGTGACCATGTTTAACTCAAACTAATCTTGCTCAGCCTCCAAGGAATAGAATTCACTGAGTAATCGTAGATTGACGATGTAGTAAAGGGACTAATTTAATGTTTTGTAAATCACCAAAGTGTTCAATTCTCAAGCCCAAAAGCATGAATTTGAATTCGCTTTGATTTTAAACCTATTTCCTTTTCTTTTCTCTAACTTTCTCTTCCAGCTCTCAAGGAGAAAGTTCCTCTCCAACTCGCTCCGTCGTTCCCCACCCTTCTCTCTTTTGTTCTAGGAACTAATTAGGTTAGGCAGCTAACAGCTTCATTAGCTTAAGTGGCCGAGTTTAACTCGAACTAATCTTCCTTGGCCTCCAAGAAAGAGAATCTACAGAGAAATTGGAGCTTAACGATAACAGTTTGACTTAGGTAGGCAACTCATTTGATGTTTTCTAAATCACCCAAGTGTTCAATTATCAAGTCCAAAAGGGTGAATTTGAATTCGCTTTAATTTGCATCCTATTTCCGTTTCTTTTCTCTAACTTTCTCTTCTAGATCTCATGGAGAAAGTTTCTCTCTAACTCTCTCTGTCCCTCTCCAACTTCTCTCTTTTGTTCTAGGGCTAATAGTTTCACTAGCATAAGTGGCTAAGTTTAACTCAAACTGATCCCGCCTAGCCTCCAAGAAAGGGATTTTACAGAGTAATTGTAGCTCAACGATATTAGTTGGACTTGAGCGCATCATTTAAGGCCTTCTAAATCGCCCAAGTGTTCGATTCTGAAGTCCAAAAGGATCAATTGGTTAATTTTCATTCTATTTCCTTTCTTCTCTCTAATTTTCTCTTCTAGTTATGAATAAGAATGTTTCTCTCCAACTCTCTCCGTCCTTCTCCATCCTTCTCTCTTTTGTTCTAGGAATTAATTAGCTTATCCAGCTATTAGTTTCTTTAGCTTAAGTGGCCATGTTTAACTCAAATTAATCATGCCTATCCACGAAGAAAGAGAATTTACTGAGTAATTGTAGTTTAACGATATTAGTTTTACTTAAGCAAATGACTTAATGTCTTCCAAATCACCTAAGTGTATATATCTCAAGTCCAAAATGATGAATTGGAGCGCACTTTAATTTTCATCCTGTTTCCCTTTCTTTTCTCTAACTTTCTCTTCTGGCTCCCAAGAAGAAAGTTTCTCCCCAACTCTCTCCGTCCTTTCTCCAGTCCTCTCCCTCTTCTTCTAGGAACTAATTACCTTAGGCAACCAACAGTTGCATTAGCTTAAGCGGCCAAGTTTAAGACAAACTATTCTTGCTTAGCCTCCAAGAAGGAGAATTTACTGAGTAATCGTAGCTTAACGATATTCGTTTAACTTAAGCAACTCGTTTAATGTTTTCAAAATCACACCTAATTATTCAATTCTCAAGTCCAAAATGCTGAATTTCAATTCGCTTTAATTTTAATACTATTTCCTTTTCTTTTCTCTAACTTTCTCTTCTAGCTCTCAAAAAAGAAAGTTTCTCTCTAACTCTCTCCGTCCTCCTCCACCATTCACTCTTTTGTTGTAGGAACTAATTAGGTTAGGCAAGTAATAGCTTCATTAGCTTAAGTGGCCAAGTTCAACTAAAACTAACCATGCTTATCCTCCAAGAAAGAAAATTAACTGAGTAATTGTAGCCTTTTTTTTTTTGGTGGACAAGTAATTGTAGCTTGACGATAGCAGTTTAACTTAAGCAACTCATTTAATGTTTTCTAAATCACCTAAGTGTTCAATTCGCAAGTCCAAAATGCTGAGCTTGAACTCCCTTCAAATTTCATTCTATTTCCCTTTCCGTTCTCTGACTTTCTCTTCTAGACCTCAAGGAGAAAGTTTGTCTCCAACTCTCTCCGTCCGTCTCCAACTTCTCCCTTTTGTTCTTGGAACTAATTGGCTTGGGCAACTTGTCGTCTTTTTAGCTTAAGTGGCCAAATTTAACACAAACTAATCTTGCTTAACCTACAAGAAAGAGATTAGAGATTTTACCGAGTAATTGTAGCTTCACGATATTTGTTTGACGTAAGCACCTGATTTAAGGTTTTCTACATCACCTAAGTGTTAAACTCTCAAGTCCAACATGATGAATTAGAGCTCAATTTAATTTTATTCCCGTTTCCTTTTCTTTTCTCTAACTTTCTCTTCTAGCTCTCAAGAAGAAAGTTTCTCTCTAACTCTCTCCGTCCTTTTCCACCCTTCTCTGTTTTGTTCGAGGAACTAATTAGGTTTGGCAACTTATAGCTTCATTCTCTTAAGTGACCATGTTTAACTCAAACTAATCTTGCTCAGCCTCCAAGGAATAGAATTCACTGAGTAATCGTAGCTTGACGATGTAGTAAAGGGACTAATTTAATGTTTTGTAAATCACCAAAGTGTTCAATTCTCAAGCCCAAAAGCATGAATTTGAATTCGCTTTGATTTTAAACCTATTTCCTTTTCTTTTCTCTAACTTTCTCTTCCAGCTCTCAAGGAGAAAGTTCCTCTCCAACTCGCTCCGTCGTTCCCCACCCTTCTCTCTTTTGTTCTAGGAACTAATTAGGTTAGGCAGCTAACAGCTTCATTAGCTTAAGTGGCCGAGTTTAACTCGAACTAATCTTCCTTGGCCTCCAAGAAAGAGAATCTACAGAGAAATTGGAGCTTAACGATAACAGTTTGACTTAGGTAGGCAACTCATTTGATGTTTTCTAAATCACCCAAGTGTTCAATTATCAAGTCCAAAAGGGTGAATTTGAATTCGCTTTAATTTGCATCCTATTTCCGTTTCTTTTCTCTAACTTTCTCTTCTAGATCTCATGGAGAAAGTTTCTCTCTAACTCTCTCTGTCCCTCTCCAACTTCTCTCTTTTGTTCTAGGGCTAATAGTTTCACTAGCTTAAGTGGCTATTAGTTGCACTTGAGCGCATCATTTAAGGCCTTCTAAATCGCCCAAGTGTTCGATTCTCAAGTCCAAAAGGATCAATTGGTTAATTTTCATTCTATTTCCTTTCTTCTCTCTAATTTTCTCTTCTAGTTATGAATAAGAATGTTTCTCTCCAACTCTCTCCGTCCTTCTCCATCCTTCTCTCTTTTGTTCTAGGAATTAATTAGCTTATCCAGCTATTAGTTTCTTTAGCTTAAGTGGCCATGTTTAACTCAAATTAATCATGCCTATCCACGAAGAAAGAGAATTTACTGAGTAATTGTAGTTTAACGATATTAGTTTTACTTAAGCAAATGACTTAATGTCTTCTAAATCACCTAAGTGTATATATCTCAAGTCCAAAATGATGAATTGGAGCGCACTTTAATTTTCATCCTGTTTCCCTTTCTTTTCTCTAACTTTCTCTTCTTTTTTTTTGGGTAAGTAAGTCATAAAATAAAGACAGGGAAATTTACAAGTTTACAAGGAGCATACCCCAGGCATACCCAACAACAAATAAATAAACGAATACATAACCAACATAACCTATCACTGCACCCCCAAAGATTGGGGAAAAACACAAGAACAACAGAAAAAACAAAGTAACCCAACTTTGCCCATATATCCTTTTGTCCCCAAGTAACCCCTACCATCAGAGATAATAGACGGAAACTTGGGATGGATATATGGGCAAAGATACAAACAAACACCAAAAAACTTAAAAACCACAACAAACATACTCACAAAGCAACAACCCTCAAGACAAATCAAAAATGATAACCAACCCCATTCGCCCCCAGTCTCTACCTTTCTCTTCTGGCTCCCAAGAAGAAAGTTTCTCCCCAACTCTCTCCGTCCTTTCTCCAGTCCTCTCCCTCTTCTTCTAGGAACTAATTACCTTAGGCAACCAACAGTTGCATTAGCTTAAGCGGCCAAGTTTAAGACAAACTATTCTTGCTTAGCCTCCAAGAAGGAGAATTTACTGAGTAATCGTAGCTTAACGATATTCGTTTAACTTAAGCAACTCGTTTAATGTTTTCAAAATCACACCTAAGTATTCAATTCTCAAGTCCAAAATGCTGAATTTCAATTCGCTTTAATTTTAATACTATTTCCTTTTCTTTTCTCTAACTTTCTCTTCTAGCTCTCAAAAAAGAAAGTTTCTCTCTAACTCTCTCCGTCCTCCTCCACCATTCACTCTTTTGTTGTAGGAACTAATTAGGTTAGGCAACTAATAGCTTCATTAGCTTAAGTGGCCAAGTTCTACTAAAACTAACCATGCTTTTCCTCCAAGAAAGAAAATTAACTGAGTAATTGTAGCCTTTTTTTTTTTGGTGGACAAGTAATTGTAGCTTGACGATAGCAGTTTAACTTAAGCAACTCATTTAATGTTTTCTAAATCGCCTAAGTGTTCAATTCGCAAGTCCAAAATGCTGAGCTTGAACTCCCTTCAAATTTCATTCTATTTCCCTTTCCGTTCTCTGACTTTCTCTTCTAGACCTCAAGGAGAAAGTTTGTCTCCAACTCTCTCCGTCCGTCTCCAACTTCTCCCTTTTGTTCTTGGAACTAATTGGCTTGGGCAACTTGTCGTCTTTTTAGCTTAAGTGGCCAAATTTAACACAAACTAATCTTGCTTAACCTACAAGAAAGAGATTAGAGATTTTACCGAGTAATTGTAGCTTCACGATATTTGTTTGACGTAAGCACCTGATTTAAGGTTTTCTACATCACCTAAGTGTTAAACTCTCAAGTCCAACATGATGAATTAGAGTTCAATTTAATTTTATTCCCGTTTCCTTTTCTTTTCTCTAACTTTCTCTTCTAGCTCTCAAGAAGAAAGTTTCTCTCTAACTCTCTCCGTCCTTTTCCACCCTTCTCTGTTTTGTTCGAGGAACTAATTAGGTTTGGCAACTTATAGCTTCATTCTCTTAAGTGACCATGTTTAACTCAAACTAATCTTGCTCAGCCTCCAAGGAATAGAATTCACTGAGTAATCGTAGCTTGACGATGTAGTAAAGGAACTTATTTAATGTTTTGTAAATCACCAAAGTGTTCAATTCTCAAGCCCAAAAGCATGAATTTGAATTCGCTTTGATTTTAAACCTATTTCCTTTTCTTTTCTCTAACTTTCTCTTCCAGCTCTCAAGGAGAAAGTTCCTCTCCAACTCGCTCCGTCGTTCCCCACCCTTCCCTCTTTTGTTCTAGGAACTAATTAGGTTAGGCAGCTAACAGCTTCATTAGCTTAAGTGGCCGAGTTTAACTCGAACTAATCTTCCTTGGCCTCCAAGAAAGAGAATCTACAGAGAAATTGGAGCTTAACGACAGCAGTTTGACTTAGGTAGGCAACTCATTTGATGTTTTCTAAATAACCCAAGTGTTCAATTATCAAGTCCAAAAGGGTTAATTTGAATTCGCTTTAATTTGCATCCTATTTCCGTTTCTTTTCTCTAACTTTCTCTTCTAGATCTCATGGAGAAAGTTTCTCTCTAACTCTCTCTGTCCCTCTCCAACTTCTCTCTTTTGTTCTAGGGCTAATAGTTTCACTAGCTTAAGTGGCTAAGTTTAACTCAAACTGATCTCGCCTAGCCTCCAAGAAAGGGATTTTACAGAGTAATTGTAGCTCAACGATATTAGTTGGACTTGAGCGCATCATTTAAGGCCTTCTAAATCGCCCAAGTGTTCGATTCTCAAGTCCAAAAGGATCAATTGGTTAATTTTCATTCTATTTCCTTTCTTCTCTCTAATTTTCTCTTCTAGTTATGAATAAGAATGTTTCTCTCCAACTCTCTCCGTCCTTCTCCATCCTTCTCTCTTTTGTTCTAGGAATTAATTAGCTTATCCAGCTATTAGTTTCTTTAGCTTAAGTGGCCATGTTTAACTCAAATTAATCATGCCTATCCACGAAGAAAGAGAATTTACTGAGTAATTGTAGTTTAACGATATTAGTTTTACTTAAGCAAATGACTTAACGTCTTCTAAATCACCTAAGTGTATATATCTCAAGTCCAAAATGATGAATTGGAGCGCACTTTAATTTTCATCCGGTTTCCCTTTCTTTTCTCTAACTTTCTCTTCTGGCTCCCAAGAAGAAAGTTTCTCCCCAACTCTCTCCGTCCTTTCTCCAGTCCTCTCCCTCTTCTTCTAGAAACTAATTACCTTAGGCAACCAACAGTTGCATTAGCTTAAGCGGCCAAGTTTAAGACAAACTATTCTTGCTTAGCCTCCAAGAAGGAGAATTTACTGAGTAATCGTAGCTTAACGATATTCGTTTAACTTAAGCAACTCGTTTAATGTTTTCAAAATCACACCTAAGTATTCAATTCTCAAGTCCAAAATGCTGAATTTCAATTCGTTTTAATTTTAATACTATTTCCTTTTCTTTTCTCTAACTTTCTCTTCTAGCTCTCAAAAAAGAAAGTTTCTCTCTAACTCTCTCCGTCCTCCTCCACCATTCACTCTTTTGTTGTAGGAACTAATTAGGTTAGGCAACTAATAGCTTCATTAGCTTAAGTGGCCAAGTTCAACTAAAACTAACCATGCTTTTCCTCCAAGAAAGAAAATTAACTGAGTAATTGTAGCCTTTTTTTTTTTCGGTGGACAAGTAATTGTAGCTTGACGATAGCAGTTTAACTTAAGCAACTCATTTAATGTTTTCTAAATCGCCTAAGTGTTCAATTCGCAAGTCCAAAATGCTGAGCTTGAACTCCCTTCAAATTTCATTCTATTTCCCTTTCCGTTCTCTGACTTTCTCTTCTAGACCTCAAGGAGAAAGTTTGTCTCCAACTCTCTCCGCCCGTCTCCAACTTCTCCCTTTTGTTCTTGGAACTAATTGGCTTGGGCAACTTGTCGTCTTTTTAGCTTAAGTGGCCAAATTTAACACAAACTAATCTTGCTTAACCTACAAGAAAGAGATTAGAGATTTTACCGAGTAATTGTAGCTTCACGATATTTGTTTGACGTAAGCACCTGATTTAAGGTTTTCTACATCACCTAAGTGTTAAACTCTCAAGTCCAACATGATGAATTAGAGTTCAATTTAATTTTATTCCCGTTTCCTTTTCTTTTCTCTAACTTTCTCTTCTAGCTCTCAAGAAGAAAGTTTCTCTCTAACTCTCTCCGTCCTTTTCCACCCTTCTCTGTTTTGTTCGAGGAACTAATTAGGTTTGGCAACTTATAGCTTCATTCTCTTAAGTGACCATGTTTAACTCAAACTAATCTTGCTCAGCCTCCAAGGAATAGAATTAACTGAGTAATCGTAGCTTGACGATGTAGTAAAGGAACTTATTTAATGTTTTGTATATCACCAAAGTGTTCAATTCTCAAGCCCAAAAGCATGAATTTGAATTCGCTTTGATTTTAAACCTATTTCCTTTTCTTTTCTCTAACTTTCTCTTCCAGCTCTCAAGGAGAAAGTTCCTCTCCAACTCGCTCCGTCGCTCCCCACCCTTCTCTCTTTTGTTCTAGGAACTAATTATGTTAGGCAGCTAACAGCTTCATTAGCTTAAGTGGCCGAGTTTAACTCGAACTAATCTTCCTTGGCCTCCAAGAAAGAGAATCTACAGAGAAATTGGAGCTTAACGACAGCAGTTTGACTTAGGTAGGCAACTCGTTTGATGTTTTCTAAATCACCCAAGTGTTCAATTATCAAGTCCAAAAGGGTGAATTTGAATTCGCTTTAATTTGCATCCTATTTCCGTTTCTTTTCTCTAACTTTCTCTTCTAGATCTCATGGAGAAAGTTTCTCTCTAACTCTCCCTGTCCCTCTCCAACTTCTCTCTTTTGTTCTAGGGCTAATAGTTTCACTAGCTTAAGTGGCTAAGTTTAACTCAAACTGATCTCGCCTAGCCTCCAAGAAAGGGATTTTACAGAGTAATTGTAGCTCAACGATATTAGTTGGACTTGAGCGCATCATTTAAGGCCTTCTAAATCGCCCAAGTGTTCGATTCTCAAGTCCAAAAGGAGCAATTGGTTAATTTTCATTCTATTTCCTTTCTTCTCTCTAATTTTCTCTTCTAGTTATGAATAAGAATGTTTCTCTCCAACTCTCTCCGTCCTTCTCCATCCTTCTCTCTTTTGTTCTAGGAATTAATTAGCTTATCCAGCTATTAGTTTCTTTAGCTTAAGTGGCCATGTTTAACTCAAATTAATCATGCCTATCCACGAAGAAAGAGAATTTACTGAGTAATTGTAGTTTAACGATATTAGTTTTACTTAAGCAAATGACTTAACGTCTTCTAAATCACCTAAGTGTATATATCTCAAGTCCAAAATGATGAATTGGAGCGCACTTTAATTTTCATCCGGTTTCCCTTTCTTTTCTCTAACTTTCTCTTCTGGCTCTCAAGAAGAAAGTTTCTCCCCAACTCTCTCCGTCCTTTCTCCAGTCCTCTCCCTCTTCTTCTAGGAACTAATTACCTTAGGCAACCAACAGTTGCATTAGCTTAAGCGGCCAAGTTTAAGACAAACTAATCTTGCTTAGCCTCCAAGAAGGAGAATTTACTGAGTAATCGTAGCTTAACGATATTCGTTTAACTTAAGCAACTCGTTTAATGTTTTCAAAATCACACCTAAGTATTCAATTCTCAAGTCCAAAATGCTGAATTTCAATTCGCTTTAATTTTAATACTATTTCCTTTTCTTTTCTCTAACTTTCTCTTCTAGCTCTCAAAAAAGAAAGTTTCTCTCTAACTCTCTCCGTCCTCCTCCACCATTCACTCTTTTGTTGTAGGAACTAATTAGGTTAGGCAACTAATAGCTTCATTAGCTTAAGTGGCCAAGTTCAACTAAAACTAACCATGCTTTTCCTCCAAGAAAGAAAATTAACTGAGTAATTGTAGCCTTTTTTTTTTTTGGTGGACAAGTAATTGTAGCTTGACGATAGCAGTTTAACTTAAGCAACTCATTTAATGTTTTCTAAATCGCCTAAGTGTTCAATTCGCAAGTCCAAAATGCTGAGCTTGAACTCCCTTCAAATTTCATTCTATTTCCCTTTCCGTTCTCTGACTTTCTCTTCTGGACCTCAAGGAGAAAGTTTGTCTCCAACTCTCTCCGTCCGTCTCCAACTTCTCCCTTTTGTTCTTGGAACTAATTGGCTTGGGCAACTTGTCGTCTTTTTAGCTTAAGTGGCCAAATTTAACACAAACTAATCTTGCTTAACCTACAAGAAAGAGATTAGAGATTTTACCGAGTAATTGTAGCTTCACGATATTTGTTTGACGTAAGCACCTGATTTAAGGTTTTCTACATCACCTAAGTGTTAAACTCTCAAGTCCAACATGATGAATTAGAGTTCAATTTAATTTTATTCCCGTTTCCTTTTCTTTTCTCTAACTTTCTCTTCTAGCTCTCAAGAAGAAAGTTTCTCTCTAACTCTCTCCGTCCTTTTCCACCCTTCTCTGTTTTGTTCGAGGAACTAATTAGGTTTGGCAACTTATAGCTTCATTCTCTTAAGTGACCATGTTTAACTCAAACTAATCTTGCTCAGCCTCGAAGGAATAGAATTCACTGAGTAATCGTAGCTTGACGATGTAGTAAAGGAACTTATTTAATGTTTTGTAAATCACCAAAGTGTTCAATTCTCAAGCCCAAAAGCATGAATTTGAATTCGCTTTGATTTTAAACCTATTTCCTTTTCTTTTCTCTAACTTTCTCTTCCAGCTCTCAAGGAGAAAGTTCCTCTCCAACTCGCTCCGTCGTTCCCCACCCTTCTCTCTTTTGTTCTAGGAACTAATTAGGTTAGGCAGCTAACAGCTTCATTAGCTTAAGTGGCCGAGTTTAACTCGAACTAATCTTCCTTGGCCTCCAAGAAAGAGAATCTACAGAGAAATTGGAGCTTAACGACAGCAGTTTGACTTAGGTAGGCAACTCATTTGATGTTTTCTAAATCACCCAAGTGTTCAATTATCAAGTCCAAAAGGGTTAATTTGAATTCGCTTTAATTTGCATCCTATTTCCGTTTCTTTTCTCTAACTTTCTCTTCTAGATCTCATGGAGAAAGTTTCTCTCTAACTCTCTCTGTCCCTCTCCAACTTCTCTCTTTTGTTCTAGGGCTAATAGTTTCACTAGCTTAAGTGGCTAAGTTTAACTCAAACTGATCTCGCCTAGCCTCCAAGAAAGGGATTTTACAGAGTAATTGTAGCTCAACGATATTAGTTGGACTTGAGCGCATCATTTAAGGCCTTCTAAATCGCCCAAGTGTTCGATTCTCAAGTCCAAAAGGATCAATTGGTTAATTTTCATTCTATTTCCTTTCTTCTCTCTAATTTTCTCTTCTAGTTATGAATAAGAATGTTTCTCTCCAACTCTCTCCGTCCTTCTCCATCCTTCTCTCTTTTGTTCTAGGAATTAATTAGCTTATCCAGCTATTAGTTTCTTTAGCTTAAGTGGCCATGTTTAACTCAAATTAATCATGCCTATCCACGAAGAAAGAGAATTTACTGAGTAATTGTAGTTTAACGATATTAGTTTTACTTAAGCAAATGACTTAACGTCTTCTAAATCACCTAAGTGTATATATCTCAAGTCCAAAATGATGAATTGGAGCGCACTTTAATTTTCATCCGGTTTCCCTTTCTTTTCTCTAACTTTCTCTTCTGGCTCCCAAGAAGAAAGTTTCTCCCCAACTCTCTCCGTCCTTTCTCCAGTCCTCTCCCTCTTCTTCTAGGAACTAATTACCTTAGGCAACCAACAGTTGCATTAGCTTAAGCGGCCAAGTTTAAGACAAACTATTCTTGCTTAGCCTCCAAGAAGGAGAATTTACTGAGTAATCGTAGCTTAACGATATTCGTTTAACTTAAGCAACTCGTTTAATGTTTTCAAAATCACACCTAAGTATTCAATTCTCAAGTCCAAAATGCTGAATTTCAATTCGCTTTAATTTTAATACTATTTCCTTTTCTTTTCTCTAACTTTCTCTTCTAGCTCTCAAAAAAGAAAGTTTCTCTCTAACTCTCTCCGTCCTCCTCCACCATTCACTCTTTTGTTGTAGGAACTAATTAGGTTAGGCAACTAATAGCTTCATTAGCGTAAGTGGCCAAGTTCAACTAAAACTAACCATGCTTTTCCTCCAAGAAAGAAAATTAACTGAGTAATTGTAGCCTTTTTTTTTTTTGGTGGACAAGTAATTGTAGCTTGACGATAGCAGTTTAACTTAAGCAACTCATTTAATGTTTTCTAAATCGCCTAAGTGTTCAATTCGCAAGTCCAAAATGCTGAGCTTGAACTCCCTTCAAATTTCATTCTATTTCCCTTTCCGTTCTCTGACTTTCTCTTCTAGACCTCAAGGAGAAAGTTTGTCTCCAACTCTCTCCGTCCGTCTCCAACTTCTCCCTTTTGTTCTTGGAACTAATTGGCTTGGGCAACTTGTCGTCTTTTTAGCTTAAGTGGCCAAATTTAACACAAACTAATCTTGCTTAACCTACAAGAAAGAGATTAGAGATTTTACCGAGTAATTGTAGCTTCACGATATTTGTTTGACGTAAGCACCTGATTTAAGGTTTTCTACATCACCTAAGTGTTAAACTCTCAAGTCCAACATGATGAATTAGAGTTCAATTTAATTTTATTCCCGTTTCCTTTTCTTTTCTCTAACTTTCTCTTCTAGCTCTCAAGAAGAAAGTTTCTCTCTAACTCTCTCCGTCCTTTTCCACCCTTCTCTGTTTTGTTCGAGGAACTAATTAGGTTTGGCAACTTATAGCTTCATTCTCTTAAGTGACCATGTTTAACTCAAACTAATCTTGCTCAGCCTCGAAGGAATAGAATTCACTGAGTAATCGTAGCTTGACGATGTAGTAAAGGAACTTATTTAATGTTTTGTAAATCACCAAAGTGTTCAATTCTCAAGCCCAAAAGCATGAATTTGAATTCGCTTTGATTTTAAACCTATTTCCTTTTCTTTTCTCTAACTTTCTCTTCCAGCTCTCAAGGAGAAAGTTCCTCTCCAACTCGCTCCGTCGTTCCCCACCCTTCTCTCTTTTGTTCTAGGAACTAATTAGGTTAGGCAGCTAACAGCTTCATTAGCTTAAGTGGCCGAGTTTAACTCGAACTAATCTTCCTTGGCCTCCAAGAAAGAGAATCTACAGAGAAATTGGAGCTTAACGACAGCAGTTTGACTTAGGTAGGCAACTCATTTGATGTTTTCTAAATCACCCAAGTGTTCAATTATCAAGTCCAAAAGGGTTAATTTGAATTCGCTTTAATTTGCATCCTATTTCCGTTTCTTTTCTCTAACTTTCTCTTCTAGATCTCGTGGAGAAAGTTTCTCTCTAACTCTCTCTGTCCCTCTCCAACTTCTCTCTTTTGTTCTAGGGCTAATAGTTTCACTAGCTTAAGTGGCTAAGTTTAACTCAAACTGATCTCGCCTAGCCTCCAAGAAAGGGATTTTACAGAGTAATTGTAGCTCAACGATATTAGTTGGACTTGAGCGCATCATTTAAGGCCTTCTAAATCGCCCAAGTGTTCGATTCTCAAGTCCAAAAGGATCAATTGGTTAATTTTCATTCTATTTCCTTTCTTCTCTCTAATTTTCTCTTCTAGTTATGAATAAGAATGTTTCTCTCCAACTCTCTCCGTCCTTCTCCATCCTTCTCTCTTTTGTTCTAGGAATTAATTAGCTTATCCAGCTATTAGTTTCTTTAGCTTAAGTGGCCATGTTTAACTCAAATTAATCATGCCTATCCACGAAGAAAGAGAATTTACTGAGTAATTGTAGTTTAACGATATTAGTTTTACTTAAGCAAATGACTTAACGTCTTCTAAATCACCTAAGTGTATATATCTCAAGTCCAAAATGATGAATTGGAGCGCACTTTAATTTTCATCCGGTTTCCCTTTCTTTTCTCTAACTTTCTCTTCTGGCTCCCAAGAAGAAAGTTTCTCCCCAACTCTCTCCGTCCTTTCTACAGTCCTCTCCCTCTTCTTCTAGGAACTAATTACCTTAGGCAACCAACAGTTGCATTAGCTTAAGCGGCCAAGTTTAAGACAAACTATTCTTGCTTAGCCTCCAAGAAGGAGAATTTACTGAGTAATCGTAGCTTAACGATATTCGTTTAACTTAAGCAACTCGTTTAATGTTTTCAAAATCACACCTAAGTATTCAATTCTCAAGTCCAAAATGCTGAATTTCAATTCGCTTTAATTTTAATACTATTTCCTTTTCTTTTCTCTAACTTTCTCTTCTAGCTCTCAAAAAAGAAAGTTTCTCTCTAACTCTCTCCGTCCTCCTCCACCATTCACTCTTTTGTTGTAGGAACTAATTAGGTTAGGCAACTAATAGCTTCATTAGCTTAAGTGGCCAAGTTCAACTAAAAGTAACCATGCTTTTCCTCCAAGAAAGAAAATTAACTGAGTAATTGTAGCCTTTTTTTTTTTCGGTGGACAAGTAATTGTAGCTTGACGATAGCAGTTTAACTTAAGCAACTCATTTAATGTTTTCTAAATCGCCTAAGTGTTCAATTCGCAAGTCCAAAATGCTGAGCTTGAACTCCCTTCAAATTTCATTCTATTTCCCTTTCCGTTCTCTGACTTTCTCTTCTAGACCTCAAGGAGAAAGTTTGTCTCCAACTCTCTCCGCCCGTCTCCAACTTCTCCCTTTTGTTCTTGGAACTAATTGGCTTGGGCAACTTGTCGTCTTTTTAGCTTAAGTGGCCAAATTTAACACAAACTAATCTTGCTTAACCTACAAGAAAGAGATTAGAGATTTTACCGAGTAATTGTAGCTTCACGATATTTGTTTGACGTAAGCACCTGATTTAAGGTTTTCTACATCACCTAAGTGTTAAACTCTCAAGTCCAACATGATGAATTAGAGTTCAATTTAATTTTATTCCCGTTTCCTTTTCTTTTCTCTAACTTTCTCTTCTAGCTCTCAAGAAGAAAGTTTCTCTCTAACTCTCTCCGTCCTTTTCCACCCTTCTCTGTTTTGTTCGAGGAACTAATTAGGTTTGGCAACTTATAGCTTCATTCTCTTAAGTGACCACGTTTAACTCAAACTAATCTTGCTCAGCCTCCAAGGAATAGAATTCACTGAGTAATCGTAGCTTGACGATGTAGTAAAGGAACTAATTTAATGTTTTGTAAATCACCAAAGTGTTCAATTCTCAAGCCCAAAAGCATGAATTTGAATTCGCTTTGATTTTAAACCTATTTCCTTTTCTTTTCTCTAACTTTCTCTTCCAGCTCTCGAGGAGAAAAGTTCCTCTCCAACTCGCTCCGTCGTTCCCCACCCTTCTCTCTTTTGTTCTAGGAACTAATTAGGTTAGGCAGCTAACAGCTTCATTAGCTTAAGTGGCCGAGTTTAACTCGAACTAATCTTCCTTGGCCTCCAAGAAAGAGAATCTACAGAGAAATTGGAGCTTAACGACAACAGTTTGACTTAGGTAGGCAACTCATTTGATGTTTTCTAAATCACCCAAGTGTTCAATTATCAAGTCCAAAAGGGTGAATTTGAATTCGCTTTAATTTGCATCCTATTTCCGTTTCTTTTCTCTAACTTTCTCTTCTAGATCTCATGGAGAAAGTTTCTCATCAACTCTCTCTGTCCCTCTCCAACTTCTCTCTTTTGTTCTAGGGCTAATAGTTTCACTAGCTTAAGTGGCTAAGTTTAACTCAAACTGATCTCGCCTAGCCTCCAAGAAAGGGATTTTACAGAGTAATTGTAGCTCAACGATATTAGTTGGACTTGAGCGCATCATTTAAGGCCTTCTAAATCGCCCAAGTGTTCGATTCTCAAGTCCAAAAGGATCAATTGGTTAATTTTCATTCTATTTCCTTTCTTCTCTCTAATTTTCTCTTCTAGTTATGAATAAGAATGTTTCTCTCCAACTCTCTCCGTCCTTCTCCATCCTTCTCTCTTTTGTTCTAGGAATTAATTAGCTTATCCAGCTATTAGTTTCTTTAGCTTAAGTGGCCATGTTTAACTCAAATTAATCATGCCTATCCACGAAGAAAGAGAATTTACTGAGTAATTGTAGTTTAACGATATTAGTTTTACTTAAGCAAATGACTTAACGTCTTCTAAATCACCTAAGTGTATATATCTCAAGTCCAAAATGATGAATTGGAGCGCACTTTAATTTTCATCCGGTTTCCCTTTCTTTTCTCTAACTTTCTCTTCTGGCTCCCAAGAAGAAAGTTTCTCCCCAACTCTCTCCGTCCTTTCTCCAGTCCTCTCCCTCTTCTTCTAGGAACTAATTACCTTAGGCAACCAACAGTTGCATTAGCTTAAGCGGCCAAGTTTAAGACAAACTATTCTTGCTTAGCCTCCAAGAAGGAGAATTTACTGAGTAATCGTAGCTTAACGATATTCGTTTAACTTAAGCAACTCGTTTAATGTTTTCAAAATCACACCTAAGTATTCAATTCTCAAGTCCAAAATGCTGAATTTCAATTCGCTTTAATTTTAATACTATTTCCTTTTCTTTTCTCTAACTTTCTCTTCTAGCTCTCAAAAAAGAAAGTTTCTCTCTAACTCTCTCCGTCCTCCTCCACCATTCACTCTTTTGTTGTAGGAACTAATTAGGTTAGGCAACTAATAGCTTCATTAGCTTAAGTGGCCAAGTTCAACTAAAACTAACCATGCTTTTCCTCCAAGAAAGAAAATTAACTGAGTAATTGTAGCCTTTTTTTTTTTCGGTGGACAAGTAATTGTAGCTTGACGATAGCAGTTTAACTTAAGCAACTCATTTAATGTTTTCTAAATCGCCTAAGTGTTCAATTCGCAAGTCCAAAATGCTGAGCTTGAACTCCCTTCAAATTTCATTCTATTTCCCTTTCCGTTCTCTGACTTTCTCTTCTAGACCTCAAGGAGAAAGTTTGTCTCCAACTCTCTCCGCCCGTCTCCAACTTCTCCCTTTTGTTCTTGGAACTAATTGGCTTGGGCAACTTGTCGTCTTTTTAGCTTAAGTGGCCAAATTTAACACAAACTAATCTTGCTTAACCTACAAGAAAGAGATTAGAGATTTTACCGAGTAATTGTAGCTTCACGATATTTGTTTGACGTAAGCACCTGATTTAAGGTTTTCTACATCACCTAAGTGTTAAACTCTCAAGTCCAACATGATGAATTAGAGTTCAATTTAATTTTATTCCCGTTTCCTTTTCTTTTCTCTAACTTTCTCTTCTAGCTCTCAAGAAGAAAGTTTCTCTCTAACTCTCTCCGTCCTTTTCCACCCTTCTCTGTTTTGTTCGAGGAACTAATTAGGTTTGGCAACTTATAGCTTCATTCTCTTAAGTGACCATGTTTAACTCAAACTAATCTTGCTCAGCCTCCAAGGAATAGAATTCACTGAGTAATCGTAGCTTGACGATGTAGTAAAGGAACTAATTTAATGTTTTGTAAATCACCAAAGTGTTCAATTCTCAAGCCCAAAAGCATGAATTTGAATTCGCTTTGATTTTAAACCTATTTCCTTTTCTTTTCTCTAACTTTCTCTTCCAGCTCTCGAGGAGAAAAGTTCCTCTCCAACTCGCTCCGTCGTTCCCCACCCTTCTCTCTTTTGTTCTAGGAACTAATTAGGTTAGGCAGCTAACAGCTTCATTAGCTTAAGTGGCCGAGTTTAACTCGAACTAATCTTCCTTGGCCTCCAAGAAAGAGAATCTACAGAGAAATTGGAGCTTAACGACAACAGTTTGACTTAGGTAGGCAACTCATTTGATGTTTTCTAAATCACCCAAGTGTTCAATTATCAAGTCCAAAAGGGTGAATTTGAATTCGCTTTAATTTGCATCCTATTTCCGTTTCTTTTCTCTAACTTTCTCTTCTAGATCTCATGGAGAAAGTTTCTCTCTAACTCTCTCTGTCCCTCTCCAACTTCTCTCTTTTGTTCTAGGGCTAATAGTTTCACTAGCTTAAGTGGCTAAGTTTAACTCAAACTGATCTCGCCTAGCCTCCAAGAAAGGGATTTTACAGAGTAATTGTAGCTCAACGATATTAGTTGGACTTGAGCGCATCATTTAAGGCCTTCTAAATCGCCCAAGTGTTCGATTCTCAAGTCCAAAAGGATCAATTGGTTAATTTTCATTCTATTTCCTTTCTTCTCTCTAATTTTCTCTTCTAGTTATGAATAAGAATGTTTCTCTCCAACTCTCTCCGTCCTTCTCCATCCTTCTCTCTTTTGTTCTAGGAATTAATTAGCTTATCCAGCTATTAGTTTCTTTAGCTTAAGTGGCCATGTTTAACTCAAATTAATCATGCCTATCCACGAAGAAAGAGAATTTACTGAGTAATTGTAGTTTAACGATATTAGTTTTACTTAAGCAAATGACTTAACGTCTTCTAAATCACCTAAGTGTATATATCTCAAGTCCAAAATGATGAATTGGAGCGCACTTTAATTTTCATCCGGTTTCCCTTTCTTTTCTCTAACTTTCTCTTCTGGCTCCCAAGAAGAAAGTTTCTCCCCAACTCTCTCCGTCCTTTCTCCAGTCCTCTCCCTCTTCTTCTAGGAACTAATTACCTTAGGCAACCAACAGTTGCATTAGCTTAAGCGGCCAAGTTTAAGACAAACTATTCTTGCTTAGCCTCCAAGAAGGAGAATTTACTGAGTAATCGTAGCTTAACGATATTCGTTTAACTTAAGCAACTCGTTTAATGTTTTCAAAATCACACCTAAGTATTCAATTCTCAAGTCCAAAATGCTGAATTTCAATTCGCTTTAATTTTAATACTATTTCCTTTTCTTTTCTCTAACTTTCTCTTCTAGCTCTCAAAAAAGAAAGTTTCTCTCTAACTCTCTCCGTCCTCCTCCACCATTCACTCTTTTGTTGTAGGAACTAATTAGGTTAGGCAACTAATAGCTTCATTAGCTTAAGTGGCCAAGTTCAACTAAAACTAACCATGCTTTTCCTCCAAGAAAGAAAATTAACTGAGTAATTGTAGCCTTTTTTTTTTTCGGTGGACAAGTAATTGTAGCTTGACGATAGCAGTTTAACTTAAGCAACTCATTTAATGTTTTCTAAATCGCCTAAGTGTTCAATTCGCAAGTCCAAAATGCTGAGCTTGAACTCCCTTCAAATTTCATTCTATTTCCCTTTCCGTTCTCTGACTTTCTCTTCTAGACCTCAAGGAGAAAGTTTGTCTCCAACTCTCTCCGCCCGTCTCCAACTTCTCCCTTTTGTTCTTGGAACTAATTGGCTTGGGCAACTTGTCGTCTTTTTAGCTTAAGTGGCCAAATTTAACACAAACTAATCTTGCTTAACCTACAAGAAAGAGATTAGAGATTTTACCGAGTAATTGTAGCTTCACGATATTTGTTTGACGTAAGCACCTGATTTAAGGTTTTCTACATCACCTAAGTGTTAAACTCTCAAGTCCAACATGATGAATTAGAGTTCAATTTAATTTTATTCCCGTTTCCTTTTCTTTTCTCTAACTTTCTCTTCTAGCTCTCAAGAAGAAAGTTTCTCTCTAACTCTCTCCGTCCTTTTCCACCCTTCTCTGTTTTGTTCGAGGAACTAATTAGGTTTGGCAACTTATAGCTTCATTCTCTTAAGTGACCACGTTTAACTCAAACTAATCTTGCTCAGCCTCCAAGGAATAGAATTCACTGAGTAATCGTAGCTTGACGATGTAGTAAAGGAACTAATTTAATGTTTTGTAAATCACCAAAGTGTTCAATTCTCAAGCCCAAAAGCATGAATTTGAATTCGCTTTGAATTTAAACCTATTTCCTTTTCTTTTCTCTAACTTTCTCTTCCAGCTCTCGAGGAGAAAGTTCCTCTCCAACTCGCTCCGTCGTTCCCCACCCTTCTCTCTTTTGTTCTAGGAACTAATTAGGTTAGGCAGCTAACAGCTTCATTAGCTTAAGTGGCCGAGTTTAACTCGAACTAATCTTCCTTGGCCTCCAAGAAAGAGAATCTACAGAGAAATTGGAGCTTAACGACAACAGTTTGACTTAGGTAGGCAACTCATTTGATGTTTTCTAAATCACCCAAGTGTTCAATTATCAAGTCCAAAAGGGTGAATTTGAATTCGCTTTAATTTGCATCCTATTTCCGTTTCTTTTCTCTAACTTTCTCTTCTAGATCTCATGGAGAAAGTTTCTCTCTAACTCTCTCTGTCCCTCTCCAACTTCTCTCTTTTGTTCTAGGGCTAATAGTTTCACTAGCTTAAGTGGCTAAGTTTAACTCAAACTGATCTCGCCTAGCCTCCAAGAAAGGGATTTTACAGAGTAATTGTAGCTCAACGATATTAGTTGGACTTGAGCGCATCATTTAAGGCCTTCTAAATCGCCCAAGTGTTCGATTCTCAAGTCCAAAAGGATCAATTGGTTAATTTTCATTCTATTTCCTTTCTTCTCTCTAATTTTCTCTTCTAGTTATGAATAAGAATGTTTCTCTCCAACTCTCTCCGTCCTTCTCCATCCTTCTCTCTTTTGTTCTAGGAATTAATTAGCTTATCCAGCTATTAGTTTCTTTAGCTTAAGTGGCCATGTTTAACTCAAATTAATCATGCCTATCCACGAAGAAAGAGAATTTACTGAGTAATTGTAGTTTAACGATATTAGTTTTACTTAAGCAAATGACTTAACGTCTTCTAAATCACCTAAGTGTATATATCTCAAGTCCAAAATGATGAATTGGAGCGCACTTTAATTTTCATCCGGTTTCCCTTTCTTTTCTCTAACTTTCTCTTCTGGCTCCCAAGAAGAAAGTTTCTCCCCAACTCTCTCCGTCCTTTCTCCAGTCCTCTCCCTCTTCTTCTAGGAACTAATTACCTTAGGCAACCAACAGTTGCATTAGCTTAAGCGGCCAAGTTTAAGACAAACTATTCTTGCTTAGCCTCCAAGAAGGAGAATTTACTGAGTAATCGTAGCTTAACGATATTCGTTTAACTTAAGCAACTCGTTTAATGTTTTCAAAATCACACCTAAGTATTCAATTCTCAAGTCCAAAATGCTGAATTTCAATTCGCTTTAATTTTAATACTATTTCCTTTTCTTTTCTCTAACTTTCTCTTCTAGCTCTCAAAAAAGAAAGTTTCTCTCTAACTCTCTCCGTCCTCCTCCACCATTCACTCTTTTGTTGTAGGAACTAATTAGGTTAGGCAACTAATAGCTTCATTAGCTTAAGTGGCCAAGTTCAACTAAAACTAACCATGCTTTTCCTCCAAGAAAGAAAATTAACTGAGTAATTGTAGCCTTTTTTTTTTTCGGTGGACAAGTAATTGTAGCTTGACGATAGCAGTTTAACTTAAGCAACTCATTTAATGTTTTCTAAATCGCCTAAGTGTTCAATTCGCAAGTCCAAAATGCTGAGCTTGAACTCCCTTCAAATTTCATTCTATTTCCCTTTCCGTTCTCTGACTTTCTCTTCTAGACCTCAAGGAGAAAGTTTGTCTCCAACTCTCTCCGCCCGTCTCCAACTTCTCCCTTTTGTTCTTGGAACTAATTGGCTTGGGCAACTTGTCGTCTTTTTAGCTTAAGTGGCCAAATTTAACACAAACTAATCTTGCTTAACCTACAAGAAAGAGATTAGAGATTTTACCGAGTAATTGTAGCTTCACGATATTTGTTTGACGTAAGCACCTGATTTAAGGTTTTCTACATCACCTAAGTGTTAAACTCTCAAGTCCAACATGATGAATTAGAGTTCAATTTAATTTTATTCCCGTTTCCTTTTCTTTTCTCTAACTTTCTCTTCTAGCTCTCAAGAAGAAAGTTTCTCTCTAACTCTCTCCGTCCTTTTCCACCCTTCTCTGTTTTGTTCGAGGAACTAATTAGGTTTGGCAACTTATACCTTCATTCTCTTAAGTGACCACGTTTAACTCAAACTAATCTTGCTCAGCCTCCAAGGAATAGAATTCACTGAGTAATCGTAGCTTGACGATGTAGTAAAGGAACTAATTTAATGTTTTGTAAATCACCAAAGTGTTCAATTCTCAAGCCCAAAAGCATGAATTTGAATTCGCTTTGAATTTAAACCTATTTCCTTTTCTTTTCTCTAACTTTCTCTTCCAGCTCTCGAGGAGAAAGTTCCTCTCCAACTCGCTCCGTCGTTCCCCACCCTTCTCTCTTTTGTTCTAGGAACTAATTAGGTTAGGCAGCTAACAGCTTCATTAGCTTAAGTGGCCGAGTTTAACTCGAACTAATCTTCCTTGGCCTCCAAGAAAGAGAATCTACAGAGAAATTGGAGCTTAACGACAACAGTTTGACTTAGGTAGGCAACTCATTTGATGTTTTCTAAATCACCCAAGTGTTCAATTATCAAGTCCAAAAGGGTGAATTTGAATTCGCTTTAATTTGCATCCTATTTCCGTTTCTTTTCTCTAACTTTCTCTTCTAGATCTCATGGAGAAAGTTTCTCTCTAACTCTCTCTGTCCCTCTCCAACTTCTCTCTTTTGTTCTAGGGCTAATAGTTTCACTAGCTTAAGTGGCTAAGTTTAACTCAAACTGATCTCGCCTAGCCTCCAAGAAAGGGATTTTACAGAGTAATTGTAGCTCAACGATATTAGTTGGACTTGAGCGCATCATTTAAGGCCTTCTAAATCGCCCAAGTGTTCGATTCTCAAGTCCAAAAGGATCAATTGGTTAATTTTCATTCTATTTCCTTTCTTCTCTCTAATTTTCTCTTCTAGTTATGAATAAGAATGTTTCTCTCCAACTCTCTCCGTCCTTCTCCATCCTTCTCTCTTTTGTTCTAGGAATTAATTAGCTTATCCAGCTATTAGTTTCTTTAGCTTAAGTGGCCATGTTTAACTCAAATTAATCATGCCTATCCACGAAGAAAGAGAATTTACTGAGTAATTGTAGTTTAACGATATTAGTTTTACTTAAGCAAATGACTTAACGTCTTCTAAATCACCTAAGTGTATATATCTCAAGTCCAAAATGATGAATTGGAGCGCACTTTAATTTTCATCCGGTTTCCCTTTCTTTTCTCTAACTTTCTCTTCTGGCTCCCAAGAAGAAAGTTTCTCCCCAACTCTCTCCGTCCTTTCTCCAGTCCTCTCCCTCTTCTTCTAGGAACTAATTACCTTAGGCAACCAACAGTTGCATTAGCTTAAGCGGCCAAGTTTAAGACAAACTATTCTTGCTTAGCCTCCAAGAAGGAGAATTTACTGAGTAATCGTAGCTTAACGATATTCGTTTAACTTAAGCAACTCGTTTAATGTTTTCAAAATCACACCTAAGTATTCAATTCTCAAGTCCAAAATGCTGAATTTCAATTCGCTTTAATTTTAATACTATTTCCTTTTCTTTTCTCTAACTTTCTCTTCTAGCTCTCAAAAAAGAAAGTTTCTCTCTAACTCTCTCCGTCCTCCTCCACCATTCACTCTTTTGTTGTAGGAACTAATTAGGTTAGGCAACTAATAGCTTCATTAGCTTAAGTGGCCAAGTTCAACTAAAACTAACCATGCTTTTCCTCCAAGAAAGAAAATTAACTGAGTAATTGTAGCCTTTTTTTTTTTCGGTGGACAAGTAATTGTAGCTTGACGATAGCAGTTTAACTTAAGCAACTCATTTAATGTTTTCTAAATCGCCTAAGTGTTCAATTCGCAAGTCCAAAATGCTGAGCTTGAACTCCCTTCAAATTTCATTCTATTTCCCTTTCCGTTCTCTGACTTTCTCTTCTAGACCTCAAGGAGAAAGTTTGTCTCCAACTCTCTCCGCCCGTCTCCAACTTCTCCCTTTTGTTCTTGGAACTAATTGGCTTGGGCAACTTGTCGTCTTTTTAGCTTAAGTGGCCAAATTTAACACAAACTAATCTTGCTTAACCTACAAGAAAGAGATTAGAGATTTTACCGAGTAATTGTAGCTTCACGATATTTGTTTGACGTAAGCACCTGATTTAAGGTTTTCTACATCACCTAAGTGTTAAACTCTCAAGTCCAACATGATGAATTAGAGTTCAATTTAATTTTATTCCCGTTTCCTTTTCTTTTCTCTAACTTTCTCTTCTAGCTCTCAAGAAGAAAGTTTCTCTCTAACTCTCTCCGTCCTTTTCCACCCTTCTCTGTTTTGTTCGAGGAACTAATTAGGTTTGGCAACTTATAGCTTCATTCTCTTAAGTGACCACGTTTAACTCAAACTAATCTTGCTCAGCCTCCAAGGAATAGAATTCACTGAGTAATCGTAGCTTGACGATGTAGTAAAGGAACTAATTTAATGTTTTGTAAATCACCAAAGTGTTCAATTCTCAAGCCCAAAAGCATGAATTTGAATTCGCTTTGAATTTAAACCTATTTCCTTTTCTTTTCTCTAACTTTCTCTTCCAGCTCTCGAGGAGAAAGTTCCTCTCCAACTCGCTCCGTCGTTCCCCACCCTTCTCTCTTTTGTTCTAGGAACTAATTAGGTTAGGCAGCTAACAGCTTCATTAGCTTAAGTGGCCGAGTTTAACTCGAACTAATCTTCCTTGGCCTCCAAGAAAGAGAATCTACAGAGAAATTGGAGCTTAACGACAACAGTTTGACTTAGGTAGGCAACTCACATTTGATGTTTTCTAAATCACCCAAGTGTTCAATTATCAAGTCCAAAAGGGTGAATTTGAATTCGCTTTAATTTGCATCCTATTTCCGTTTCTTTTCTCTAACTTTCTCTTCTAGATCTCATGGAGAAAGTTTCTCTCTAACTCTCTCTGTCCCTCTCCAACTTCTCTCTTTTGTTCTAGGGCTAATAGTTTCACTAGCTTAAGTGGCTAAGTTTAACTCAAACTGATCTCGCCTAGCCTCCAAGAAAGGGATTTTACAGAGTAATTGTAGCTCAACGATATTAGTTGGACTTGAGCGCATCATTTAAGGCCTTCTAAATCGCCCAAGTGTTCGATTCTCAAGTCCAAAAGGATCAATTGGTTAATTTTCATTCTATTTCCTTTCTTCTCTCTAATTTTCTCTTCTAGTTATGAATAAGAATGTTTCTCTCCAACTCTCTCCGTCCTTCTCCATCCTTCTCTCTTTTGTTCTAGGAATTAATTAGCTTATCCAGCTATTAGTTTCTTTAGCTTAAGTGGCCATGTTTAACTCAAATTAATCATGCCTATCCACGAAGAAAGAGAATTTACTGAGTAATTGTAGTTTAACGATATTAGTTTTACTTAAGCAAATGACTTAACGTCTTCTAAATCACCTAAGTGTATATATCTCAAGTCCAAAATGATGAATTGGAGCGCACTTTAATTTTCATCCGGTTTCCCTTTCTTTTCTCTAACTTTCTCTTCTGGCTCCCAAGAAGAAAGTTTCTCCCCAACTCTCTCCGTCCTTTCTCCAGTCCTCTCCCTCTTCTTCTAGGAACTAATTACCTTAGGCAACCAACAGTTGCATTAGCTTAAGCGGCCAAGTTTAAGACAAACTATTCTTGCTTAGCCTCCAAGAAGGAGAATTTACTGAGTAATCGTAGCTTAACGATATTCGTTTAACTTAAGCAACTCGTTTAATGTTTTCAAAATCACACCTAAGTATTCAATTCTCAAGTCCAAAATGCTGAATTTCAATTCGCTTTAATTTTAATACTATTTCCTTTTCTTTTCTCTAACTTTCTCTTCTAGCTCTCAAAAAAGAAAGTTTCTCTCTAACTCTCTCCGTCCTCCTCCACCATTCACTCTTTTGTTGTAGGAACTAATTAGGTTAGGCAACTAATAGCTTCATTAGCTTAAGTGGCCAAGTTCAACTAAAACTAACCATGCTTTTCCTCCAAGAAAGAAAATTAACTGAGTAATTGTAGCCTTTTTTTTTTTCGGTGGACAAGTAATTGTAGCTTGACGATAGCAGTTTAACTTAAGCAACTCATTTAACGTTTTCTAAATCGCCTAAGTGTTCAATTCGCAAGTCCAAAATGCTGAGCTTGAACTCCCTTCAAATTTCATTCTATTTCCCTTTCCGTTCTCTGACTTTCTCTTCTAGACCTCAAGGAGAAAGTTTGTCTCCAACTCTCTCCGCCCGTCTCCAACTTCTCCCTTTTGTTCTTGGAACTAATTGGCTTGGGCAACTTGTCGTCTTTTTAGCTTAAGTGGCCAAATTTAACACAAACTAATCTTGCTTAACCTACAAGAAAGAGATTAGAGATTTTACCGAGTAATTGTAGCTTCACGATATTTGTTTGACGTAAGCACCTGATTTAAGGTTTTCTACATCACCTAAGTGTTAAACTCTCAAGTCCAACATGATGAATTAGAGTTCAATTTAATTTTATTCCCGTTTCCTTTTCTTTTCTCTAACTTTCTCTTCTAGCTCTCAAGAAGAAAGTTTCTCTCTAACTCTCTCCGTCCTTTTCCACCCTTCTCTGTTTTGTTCGAGGAACTAATTAGGTTTGGCAACTTATAGCTTCATTCTCTTAAGTGACCACGTTTAACTCAAACTAATCTTGCTCAGCCTCCAAGGAATAGAATTCACTGAGTAATCGTAGCTTGACGATGTAGTAAAGGAACTAATTTAATGTTTTGTAAATCACCAAAGTGTTCAATTCTCAAGCCCAAAAGCATGAATTTGAATTCGCTTTGATTTTAAACCTATTTCCTTTTCTTTTCTCTAACTTTCTCTTCCAGCTCTCGAGGAGAAAGTTCCTCTCCAACTCGCTCCGTCGTTCCCCACCCTTCTCTCTTTTGTTCTAGGAACTAATTAGGTTAGGCAGCTAACAGCTTCATTAGCTTAAGTGGCCGAGTTTAACTCGAACTAATCTTCCTTGGCCTCCAAGAAAGAGAATCTACAGAGAAATTGGAGCTTAACGACAACAGTTTGACTTAGGTAGGCAACTCACATTTGATGTTTTCTAAATCACCCAAGTGTTCAATTATCAAGTCCAAAAGGGTGAATTTGAATTCGCTTTAATTTGCATCCTATTTCCGTTTCTTTTCTCTAACTTTCTCTTCTAGATCTCATGGAGAAAGTTTCTCTCTAACTCTCTCTGTCCCTCTCCAACTTCTCTCTTTTGTTCTAGGGCTAATAGTTTCACTAGCTTAAGTGGCTAAGTTTAACTCAAACTGATCTCGCCTAGCCTCCAAGAAAGGGATTTTACAGAGTAATTGTAGCTCAACGATATTAGTTGGACTTGAGCGCATCATTTAAGGCCTTCTAAATCGCCCAAGTGTTCGATTCTCAAGTCCAAAAGGATCAATTGGTTAATTTTCATTCTATTTCCTTTCTTCTCTCTAATTTTCTCTTCTAGTTATGAATAAGAATGTTTCTCTCCAACTCTCTCCGTCCTTCTCCATCCTTCTCTCTTTTGTTCTAGGAATTAATTAGCTTATCCAGCTATTAGTTTCTTTAGCTTAAGTGGCCATGTTTAACTCAAATTAATCATGCCTATCCACGAAGAAAGAGAATTTACTGAGTAATTGTAGTTTAACGATATTAGTTTTACTTAAGCAAATGACTTAACGTCTTCTAAATCACCTAAGTGTATATATCTCAAGTCCAAAATGATGAATTGGAGCGCACTTTAATTTTCATCCGGTTTCCCTTTCTTTTCTCTAACTTTCTCTTCTGGCTCCCAAGAAGAAAGTTTCTCCCCAACTCTCTCCGTCCTTTCTCCAGTCCTCTCCCTCTTCTTCTAGGAACTAATTACCTTAGGCAACCAACAGTTGCATTAGCTTAAGCGGCCAAGTTTAAGACAAACTATTCTTGCTTAGCCTCCAAGAAGGAGAATTTACTGAGTAATCGTAGCTTAACGATATTCGTTTAACTTAAGCAACTCGTTTAATGTTTTCAAAATCACACCTAAGTATTCAATTCTCAAGTCCAAAATGCTGAATTTCAATTCGCTTTAATTTTAATACTATTTCCTTTTCTTTTCTCTAACTTTCTCTTCTAGCTCTCAAAAAAGAAAGTTTCTCTCTAACTCTCTCCGTCCTCCTCCACCATTCACTCTTTTGTTGTAGGAACTAATTAGGTTAGGCAACTAATAGCTTCATTAGCTTAAGTGGCCAAGTTCAACTAAAACTAACCATGCTTTTCCTCCAAGAAAGAAAATTAACTGAGTAATTGTAGCCTTTTTTTTTTTCGGTGGACAAGTAATTGTAGCTTGACGATAGCAGTTTAACTTAAGCAACTCATTTAACGTTTTCTAAATCGCCTAAGTGTTCAATTCGCAAGTCCAAAATGCTGAGCTTGAACTCCCTTCAAATTTCATTCTATTTCCCTTTCCGTTCTCTGACTTTCTCTTCTAGACCTCAAGGAGAAAGTTTGTCTCCAACTCTCTCCGCCCGTCTCCAACTTCTCCCTTTTGTTCTTGGAACTAATTGGCTTGGGCAACTTGTCGTCTTTTTAGCTTAAGTGGCCAAATTTAACACAAACTAATCTTGCTTAACCTACAAGAAAGAGATTAGAGATTTTACCGAGTAATTGTAGCTTCACGATATTTGTTTGACGTAAGCACCTGATTTAAGGTTTTCTACATCACCTAAGTGTTAAACTCTCAAGTCCAACATGATGAATTAGAGTTCAATTTAATTTTATTCCCGTTTCCTTTTCTTTTCTCTAACTTTCTCTTCTAGCTCTCAAGAAGAAAGTTTCTCTCTAACTCTCTCCGTCCTTTTCCACCCTTCTCTGTTTTGTTCGAGGAACTAATTAGGTTTGGCAACTTATAGCTTCATTCTCTTAAGTGACCACGTTTAACTCAAACTAATCTTGCTCAGCCTCCAAGGAATAGAATTCACTGAGTAATCGTAGCTTGACGATGTAGTAAAGGAACTAATTTAATGTTTTGTAAATCACCAAAGTGTTCAATTCTCAAGCCCAAAAGCATGAATTTGAATTCGCTTTGATTTTAAACCTATTTCCTTTTCTTTTCTCTAACTTTCTCTTCCAGCTCTCGAGGAGAAAGTTCCTCTCCAACTCGCTCCGTCGTTCCCCACCCTTCTCTCTTTTGTTCTAGGAACTAATTAGGTTAGGCAGCTAACAGCTTCATTAGCTTAAGTGGCCGAGTTTAACTCGAACTAATCTTCCTTGGCCTCCAAGAAAGAGAATCTACAGAGAAATTGGAGCTTAACGACAACAGTTTGACTTAGGTAGGCAACTCACATTTGATGTTTTCTAAATCACCCAAGTGTTCAATTATCAAGTCCAAAAGGGTGAATTTGAATTCGCTTTAATTTGCATCCTATTTCCGTTTCTTTTCTCTAACTTTCTCTTCTAGATCTCATGGAGAAAGTTTCTCTCTAACTCTCTCTGTCCCTCTCCAACTTCTCTCTTTTGTTCTAGGGCTAATAGTTTCACTAGCTTAAGTGGCTAAGTTTAACTCAAACTGATCTCGCCTAGCCTCCAAGAAAGGGATTTTACAGAGTAATTGTAGCTCAACGATATTAGTTGGACTTGAGCGCATCATTTAAGGCCTTCTAAATCGCCCAAGTGTTCGATTCTCAAGTCCAAAAGGATCAATTGGTTAATTTTCATTCTATTTCCTTTCTTCTCTCTAATTTTCTCTTCTAGTTATGAATAAGAATGTTTCTCTCCAACTCTCTCCGTCCTTCTCCATCCTTCTCTCTTTTGTTCTAGGAATTAATTAGCTTATCCAGCTATTAGTTTCTTTAGCTTAAGTGGCCATGTTTAACTCAAATTAATCATGCCTATCCACGAAGAAAGAGAATTTACTGAGTAATTGTAGTTTAACGATATTAGTTTTACTTAAGCAAATGACTTAACGTCTTCTAAATCACCTAAGTGTATATATCTCAAGTCCAAAATGATGAATTGGAGCGCACTTTAATTTTCATCCGGTTTCCCTTTCTTTTCTCTAACTTTCTCTTCTGGCTCCCAAGAAGAAAGTTTCTCCCCAACTCTCTCCGTCCTTTCTCCAGTCCTCTCCCTCTTCTTCTAGGAACTAATTACCTTAGGCAACCAACAGTTGCATTAGCTTAAGCGGCCAAGTTTAAGACAAACTATTCTTGCTTAGCCTCCAAGAAGGAGAATTTACTGAGTAATCGTAGCTTAACGATATTCGTTTAACTTAAGCAACTCGTTTAATGTTTTCAAAATCACACCTAAGTATTCAATTCTCAAGTCCAAAATGCTGAATTTCAATTCGCTTTAATTTTAATACTATTTCCTTTTCTTTTCTCTAACTTTCTCTTCTAGCTCTCAAAAAAGAAAGTTTCTCTCTAACTCTCTCCGTCCTCCTCCACCATTCACTCTTTTGTTGTAGGAACTAATTAGGTTAGGCAACTAATAGCTTCATTAGCTTAAGTGGCCAAGTTCAACTAAAACTAACCATGCTTTTCCTCCAAGAAAGAAAATTAACTGAGTAATTGTAGCCTTTTTTTTTTTCGGTGGACAAGTAATTGTAGCTTGACGATAGCAGTTTAACTTAAGCAACTCATTTAACGTTTTCTAAATCGCCTAAGTGTTCAATTCGCAAGTCCAAAATGCTGAGCTTGAACTCCCTTCAAATTTCATTCTATTTCCCTTTCCGTTCTCTGACTTTCTCTTCTAGACCTCAAGGAGAAAGTTTGTCTCCAACTCTCTCCGCCCGTCTCCAACTTCTCCCTTTTGTTCTTGGAACTAATTGGCTTGGGCAACTTGTCGTCTTTTTAGCTTAAGTGGCCAAATTTAACACAAACTAATCTTGCTTAACCTACAAGAAAGAGATTAGAGATTTTACCGAGTAATTGTAGCTTCACGATATTTGTTTGACGTAAGCACCTGATTTAAGGTTTTCTACATCACCTAAGTGTTAAACTCTCAAGTCCAACATGATGAATTAGAGTTCAATTTAATTTTATTCCCGTTTCCTTTTCTTTTCTCTAACTTTCTCTTCTAGCTCTCAAGAAGAAAGTTTCTCTCTAACTCTCTCCGTCCTTTTCCACCCTTCTCTGTTTTGTTCGAGGAACTAATTAGGTTTGGCAACTTATACCTTCATTCTCTTAAGTGACCACGTTTAACTCAAACTAATCTTGCTCAGCCTCCAAGGAATAGAATTCACTGAGTAATCGTAGCTTGACGATGTAGTAAAGGAACTAATTTAATGTTTTGTAAATCACCAAAGTGTTCAATTCTCAAGCCCAAAAGCATGAATTTGAATTCGCTTTGAATTTAAACCTATTTCCTTTTCTTTTCTCTAACTTTCTCTTCCAGCTCTCGAGGAGAAAGTTCCTCTCCAACTCGCTCCGTCGTTCCCCACCCTTCTCTCTTTTGTTCTAGGAACTAATTAGGTTAGGCAGCTAACAGCTTCATTAGCTTAAGTGGCCGAGTTTAACTCGAACTAATCTTCCTTGGCCTCCAAGAAAGAGAATCTACAGAGAAATTGGAGCTTAACGACAACAGTTTGACTTAGGTAGGCAACTCACATTTGATGTTTTCTAAATCACCCAAGTGTTCAATTATCAAGTCCAAAAGGGTGAATTTGAATTCGCTTTAATTTGCATCCTATTTCCGTTTCTTTTCTCTAACTTTCTCTTCTAGATCTCATGGAGAAAGTTTCTCTCTAACTCTCTCTGTCCCTCTCCAACTTCTCTCTTTTGTTCTAGGGCTAATAGTTTCACTAGCTTAAGTGGCTAAGTTTAACTCAAACTGATCTCGCCTAGCCTCCAAGAAAGGGATTTTACAGAGTAATTGTAGCTCAACGATATTAGTTGGACTTGAGCGCATCATTTAAGGCCTTCTAAATCGCCCAAGTGTTCGATTCTCAAGTCCAAAAGGATCAATTGGTTAATTTTCATTCTATTTCCTTTCTTCTCTCTAATTTTCTCTTCTAGTTATGAATAAGAATGTTTCTCTCCAACTCTCTCCGTCCTTCTCCATCCTTCTCTCTTTTGTTCTAGGAATTAATTAGCTTATCCAGCTATTAGTTTCTTTAGCTTAAGTGGCCATGTTTAACTCAAATTAATCATGCCTATCCACGAAGAAAGAGAATTTACTGAGTAATTGTAGTTTAACGATATTAGTTTTACTTAAGCAAATGACTTAACGTCTTCTAAATCACCTAAGTGTATATATCTCAAGTCCAAAATGATGAATTGGAGCGCACTTTAATTTTCATCCGGTTTCCCTTTCTTTTCTCTAACTTTCTCTTCTGGCTCCCAAGAAGAAAGTTTCTCCCCAACTCTCTCCGTCCTTTCTCCAGTCCTCTCCCTCTTCTTCTAGGAACTAATTACCTTAGGCAACCAACAGTTGCATTAGCTTAAGCGGCCAAGTTTAAGACAAACTATTCTTGCTTAGCCTCCAAGAAGGAGAATTTACTGAGTAATCGTAGCTTAACGATATTCGTTTAACTTAAGCAACTCGTTTAATGTTTTCAAAATCACACCTAAGTATTCAATTCTCAAGTCCAAAATGCTGAATTTCAATTCGCTTTAATTTTAATACTATTTCCTTTTCTTTTCTCTAACTTTCTCTTCTAGCTCTCAAAAAAGAAAGTTTCTCTCTAACTCTCTCCGTCCTCCTCCACCATTCACTCTTTTGTTGTAGGAACTAATTAGGTTAGGCAACTAATAGCTTCATTAGCTTAAGTGGCCAAGTTCAACTAAAACTAACCATGCTTTTCCTCCAAGAAAGAAAATTAACTGAGTAATTGTAGCCTTTTTTTTTTTCGGTGGACAAGTAATTGTAGCTTGACGATAGCAGTTTAACTTAAGCAACTCATTTAACGTTTTCTAAATCGCCTAAGTGTTCAATTCGCAAGTCCAAAATGCTGAGCTTGAACTCCCTTCAAATTTCATTCTATTTCCCTTTCCGTTCTCTGACTTTCTCTTCTAGACCTCAAGGAGAAAGTTTGTCTCCAACTCTCTCCGCCCGTCTCCAACTTCTCCCTTTTGTTCTTGGAACTAATTGGCTTGGGCAACTTGTCGTCTTTTTAGCTTAAGTGGCCAAATTTAACACAAACTAATCTTGCTTAACCTACAAGAAAGAGATTAGAGATTTTACCGAGTAATTGTAGCTTCACGATATTTGTTTGACGTAAGCACCTGATTTAAGGTTTTCTACATCACCTAAGTGTTAAACTCTCAAGTCCAACATGATGAATTAGAGTTCAATTTAATTTTATTCCCGTTTCCTTTTCTTTTCTCTAACTTTCTCTTCTAGCTCTCAAGAAGAAAGTTTCTCTCTAACTCTCTCCGTCCTTTTCCACCCTTCTCTGTTTTGTTCGAGGAACTAATTAGGTTTGGCAACTTATACCTTCATTCTCTTAAGTGACCACGTTTAACTCAAACTAATCTTGCTCAGCCTCCAAGGAATAGAATTCACTGAGTAATCGTAGCTTGACGATGTAGTAAAGGAACTAATTTAATGTTTTGTAAATCACCAAAGTGTTCAATTCTCAAGCCCAAAAGCATGAATTTGAATTCGCTTTGAATTTAAACCTATTTCCTTTTCTTTTCTCTAACTTTCTCTTCCAGCTCTCGAGGAGAAAGTTCCTCTCCAACTCGCTCCGTCGTTCCCCACCCTTCTCTCTTTTGTTCTAGGAACTAATTAGGTTAGGCAGCTAACAGCTTCATTAGCTTAAGTGGCCGAGTTTAACTCGAACTAATCTTCCTTGGCCTCCAAGAAAGAGAATCTACAGAGAAATTGGAGCTTAACGACAACAGTTTGACTTAGGTAGGCAACTCACATTTGATGTTTTCTAAATCACCCAAGTGTTCAATTATCAAGTCCAAAAGGGTGAATTTGAATTCGCTTTAATTTGCATCCTATTTCCGTTTCTTTTCTCTAACTTTCTCTTCTAGATCTCATGGAGAAAGTTTCTCTCTAACTCTCTCTGTCCCTCTCCAACTTCTCTCTTTTGTTCTAGGGCTAATAGTTTCACTAGCTTAAGTGGCTAAGTTTAGCTCAAACTGATCTCGCCTAGCCTCCAAGAAAGGGATTTTACAGAGTAATTGTAGCTCAACGATATTAGTTGGACTTGAGCGCATCATTTAAGGCCTTCTAAATCGCCCAAGTGTTCGATTCTCAAGTCCAAAAGGATCAATTGGTTAATTTTCATTCTATTTCCTTTCTTCTCTCTAATTTTCTCTTCTAGTTATGAATAAGAATGTTTCTCTCCAACTCTCTCCGTCCTTCTCCATCCTTCTCTCTTTTGTTCTAGGAATTAATTAGCTTATCCAGCTATTAGTTTCTTTAGCTTAAGTGGCCATGTTTAACTCAAATTAATCATGCCTATCCACGAAGAAAGAGAATTTACTGAGTAATTGTAGTTTAACGATATTAGTTTTACTTAAGCAAATGACTTAACGTCTTCTAAATCACCTAAGTGTATATATCTCAAGTCCAAAATGATGAATTGGAGCGCACTTTAATTTTCATCCGGTTTCCCTTTCTTTTCTCTAACTTTCTCTTCTGGCTCCCAAGAAGAAAGTTTCTCCCCAACTCTCTCCGTCCTTTCTCCAGTCCTCTCCCTCTTCTTCTAGGAACTAATTACCTTAGGCAACCAACAGTTGCATTAGCTTAAGCGGCCAAGTTTAAGACAAACTATTCTTGCTTAGCCTCCAAGAAGGAGAATTTACTGAGTAATCGTAGCTTAACGATATTCGTTTAACTTAAGCAACTCGTTTAATGTTTTCAAAATCACACCTAAGTATTCAATTCTCAAGTCCAAAATGCTGAATTTCAATTCGCTTTAATTTTAATACTATTTCCTTTTCTTTTCTCTAACTTTCTCTTCTAGCTCTCAAAAAAGAAAGTTTCTCTCTAACTCTCTCCGTCCTCCTCCACCATTCACTCTTTTGTTGTAGGAACTAATTAGGTTAGGCAACTAATAGCTTCATTAGCTTAAGTGGCCAAGTTCAACTAAAACTAACCATGCTTTTCCTCCAAGAAAGAAAATTAACTGAGTAATTGTAGCCTTTTTTTTTTTCGGTGGACAAGTAATTGTAGCTTGACGATAGCAGTTTAACTTAAGCAACTCATTTAACGTTTTCTAAATCGCCTAAGTGTTCAATTCGCAAGTCCAAAATGCTGAGCTTGAACTCCCTTCAAATTTCATTCTATTTCCCTTTCCGTTCTCTGACTTTCTCTTCTAGACCTCAAGGAGAAAGTTTGTCTCCAACTCTCTCCGCCCGTCTCCAACTTCTCCCTTTTGTTCTTGGAACTAATTGGCTTGGGCAACTTGTCGTCTTTTTAGCTTAAGTGGCCAAATTTAACACAAACTAATCTTGCTTAACCTACAAGAAAGAGATTAGAGATTTTACCGAGTAATTGTAGCTTCACGATATTTGTTTGACGTAAGCACCTGATTTAAGGTTTTCTACATCACCTAAGTGTTAAACTCTCAAGTCCAACATGATGAATTAGAGTTCAATTTAATTTTATTCCCGTTTCCTTTTCTTTTCTCTAACTTTCTCTTCTAGCTCTCAAGAAGAAAGTTTCTCTCTAACTCTCTCCGTCCTTTTCCACCCTTCTCTGTTTTGTTCGAGGAACTAATTAGGTTTGGCAACTTATAGCTTCATTCTCTTAAGTGACCATGTTTAACTCAAACTAATCTTGCTCAGCCTCCAAGGAATAGAATTCACTGAGTAATCGTAGCTTGACGATGTAGTAAAGGAACTAATTTAATGTTTTGTAAATCACCAAAGTGTTCAATTCTCAAGCCCAAAAGCATGAATTTGAATTCGCTTTGATTTTAAACCTATTTCCTTTTCTTTTCTCTAACTTTCTCTTCCAGCTCTCGAGGAGAAAAGTTCCTCTCCAACTCGCTCCGTCGTTCCCCACCCTTCTCTCTTTTGTTCTAGGAACTAATTAGGTTAGGCAGCTAACAGCTTCATTAGCTTAAGTGGCCGAGTTTAACTCGAACTAATCTTCCTTGGCCTCCAAGAAAGAGAATCTACAGAGAAATTGGAGCTTAACGACAACAGTTTGACTTAGGTAGGCAACTCATTTGATGTTTTCTAAATCACCCAAGTGTTCAATTATCAAGTCCAAAAGGGTGAATTTGAATTCGCTTTAATTTGCATCCTATTTCCGTTTCTTTTCTCTAACTTTCTCTTCTAGATCTCATGGAGAAAGTTTCTCTCTAACTCTCTCTGTCCCTCTCCAACTTCTCTCTTTTGTTCTAGGGCTAATAGTTTCACTAGCTTAAGTGGCTAAGTTTAACTCAAACTGATCTCGCCTAGCCTCCAAGAAAGGGATTTTACAGAGTAATTGTAGCTCAACGATATTAGTTGGACTTGAGCGCATCATTTAAGGCCTTCTAAATCGCCCAAGTGTTCGATTCTCAAGTCCAAAAGGATCAATTGGTTAATTTTCATTCTATTTCCTTTCTTCTCTCTAATTTTCTCTTCTAGTTATGAATAAGAATGTTTCTCTCCAACTCTCTCCGTCCTTCTCCATCCTTCTCTCTTTTGTTCTAGGAATTAATTAGCTTATCCAGCTATTAGTTTCTTTAGCTTAAGTGGCCATGTTTAACTCAAATTAATCATGCCTATCCACGAAGAAAGAGAATTTACTGAGTAATTGTAGTTTAACGATATTAGTTTTACTTAAGCAAATGACTTAACGTCTTCTAAATCACCTAAGTGTATATATCTCAAGTCCAAAATGATGAATTGGAGCGCACTTTAATTTTCATCCGGTTTCCCTTTCTTTTCTCTAACTTTCTCTTCTGGCTCCCAAGAAGAAAGTTTCTCCCCAACTCTCTCCGTCCTTTCTCCAGTCCTCTCCCTCTTCTTCTAGGAACTAATTACCTTAGGCAACCAACAGTTGCATTAGCTTAAGCGGCCAAGTTTAAGACAAACTATTCTTGCTTAGCCTCCAAGAAGGAGAATTTACTGAGTAATCGTAGCTTAACGATATTCGTTTAACTTAAGCAACTCGTTTAATGTTTTCAAAATCACACCTAAGTATTCAATTCTCAAGTCCAAAATGCTGAATTTCAATTCGCTTTAATTTTAATACTATTTCCTTTTCTTTTCTCTAACTTTCTCTTCTAGCTCTCAAAAAAGAAAGTTTCTCTCTAACTCTCTCCGTCCTCCTCCACCATTCACTCTTTTGTTGTAGGAACTAATTAGGTTAGGCAACTAATAGCTTCATTAGCTTAAGTGGCCAAGTTCAACTAAAACTAACCATGCTTTTCCTCCAAGAAAGAAAATTAACTGAGTAATTGTAGCCTTTTTTTTTTTCGGTGGACAAGTAATTGTAGCTTGACGATAGCAGTTTAACTTAAGCAACTCATTTAACGTTTTCTAAATCGCCTAAGTGTTCAATTCGCAAGTCCAAAATGCTGAGCTTGAACTCCCTTCAAATTTCATTCTATTTCCCTTTCCGTTCTCTGACTTTCTCTTCTAGACCTCAAGGAGAAAGTTTGTCTCCAACTCTCTCCGCCCGTCTCCAACTTCTCCCTTTTGTTCTTGGAACTAATTGGCTTGGGCAACTTGTCGTCTTTTTAGCTTAAGTGGCCAAATTTAACACAAACTAATCTTGCTTAACCTACAAGAAAGAGATTAGAGATTTTACCGAGTAATTGTAGCTTCACGATATTTGTTTGACGTAAGCACCTGATTTAAGGTTTTCTACATCACCTAAGTGTTAAACTCTCAAGTCCAACATGATGAATTAGAGTTCAATTTAATTTTATTCCCGTTTCCTTTTCTTTTCTCTAACTTTCTCTTCTAGCTCTCAAGAAGAAAGTTTCTCTCTAACTCTCTCCGTCCTTTTCCACCCTTCTCTGTTTTGTTCGAGGAACTAATTAGGTTTGGCAACTTATAGCTTCATTCTCTTAAGTGACCATGTTTAACTCAAACTAATCTTGCTCAGCCTCCAAGGAATAGAATTCACTGAGTAATCGTAGCTTGACGATGTAGTAAAGGAACTAATTTAATGTTTTGTAAATCACCAAAGTGTTCAATTCTCAAGCCCAAAAGCATGAATTTGAATTCGCTTTGATTTTAAACCTATTTCCTTTTCTTTTCTCTAACTTTCTCTTCCAGCTCTCGAGGAGAAAAGTTCCTCTCCAACTCGCTCCGTCGTTCCCCACCCTTCTCTCTTTTGTTCTAGGAACTAATTAGGTTAGGCAGCTAACAGCTTCATTAGCTTAAGTGGCCGAGTTTAACTCGAACTAATCTTCCTTGGCCTCCAAGAAAGAGAATCTACAAAGAAATTGGAGCTTAACGACAACAGTTTGACTTAGGTAGGCAACTCATTTGATGTTTTCTAAATCACCCAAGTGTTCAATTATCAAGTCCAAAAGGGTGAATTTGAATTCGCTTTAATTTGCATCCTATTTCCGTTTCTTTTCTCTAACTTTCTCTTCTAGATCTCATGGAGAAAGTTTCTCTCTAACTCTCTCTGTCCCTCTCCAACTTCTCTCTTTTGTTCTAGGGCTAATAGTTTCACTAGCTTAAGTGGCTAAGTTTAACTCAAACTGATCTCGCCTAGCCTCCAAGAAAGGGATTTTACAGAGTAATTGTAGCTCAACGATATTAGTTGGACTTGAGCGCATCATTTAAGGCCTTCTAAATCACCCAAGTGTTCGATTCTCAAGTCCAAAAGGATCAATTGGTTAATTTTCATTCTATTTCCTTTCTTCTCTCTAATTTTCTCTTCTAGTTATGAATAAGAATGTTTCTCTCCAACTCTCTCCGTCCTTCTCCATCCTTCTCTCTTTTGTTCTAGGAATTAATTAGCTTATCCAGCTATTAGTTTCTTTAGCTTAAGTGGCCATGTTTAACTCAAATTAATCATGCCTATCCACGAAGAAAGAGAATTTACTGAGTAATTGTAGTTTAACGATATTAGTTTTACTTAAGCAAATGACTTAACGTCTTCTAAATCACCTAAGTGTATATATCTCAAGTCCAAAATGATGAATTGGAGCGCACTTTAATTTTCATCCGGTTTCCCTTTCTTTTCTCTAACTTTCTCTTCTGGCTCCCAAGAAGAAAGTTTCTCCCCAACTCTCTCCGTCCTTTCTCCAGTCCTCTCCCTCTTCTTCTAGGAACTAATTACCTTAGGCAACCAACAGTTGCATTAGCTTAAGCGGCCAAGTTTAAGACAAACTATTCTTGCTTAGCCTCCAAGAAGGAGAATTTACTGAGTAATCGTAGCTTAACGATATTCGTTTAACTTAAGCAACTCGTTTAATGTTTTCAAAATCACACCTAAGTATTCAATTCTCAAGTCCAAAATGCTGAATTTCAATTCGCTTTAATTTTAATACTATTTCCTTTTCTTTTCTCTAACTTTCTCTTCTAGCTCTCAAAAAAGAAAGTTTCTCTCTAACTCTCTCCGTCCTCCTCCACCATTCACTCTTTTGTTGTAGGAACTAATTAGGTTAGGCAACTAATAGCTTCATTAGCTTAAGTGGCCAAGTTCAACTAAAACTAACCATGCTTTTCCTCCAAGAAAGAAAATTAACTGAGTAATTGTAGCCTTTTTTTTTTTCGGTGGACAAGTAATTGTAGCTTGACGATAGCAGTTTAACTTAAGCAACTCATTTAACGTTTTCTAAATCGCCTAAGTGTTCAATTCGCAAGTCCAAAATGCTGAGCTTGAACTCCCTTCAAATTTCATTCTATTTCCCTTTCCGTTCTCTGACTTTCTCTTCTAGACCTCAAGGAGAAAGTTTGTCTCCAACTCTCTCCGCCCGTCTCCAACTTCTCCCTTTTGTTCTTGGAACTAATTGGCTTGGGCAACTTGTCGTCTTTTTAGCTTAAGTGGCCAAATTTAACACAAACTAATCTTGCTTAACCTACAAGAAAGAGATTAGAGATTTTACCGAGTAATTGTAGCTTCACGATATTTGTTTGACGTAAGCACCTGATTTAAGGTTTTCTACATCACCTAAGTGTTAAACTCTCAAGTCCAACATGATGAATTAGAGTTCAATTTAATTTTATTCCCGTTTCCTTTTCTTTTCTCTAACTTTCTCTTCTAGCTCTCAAGAAGAAAGTTTCTCTCTAACTCTCTCTGTCCTTTTCCACCCTTCTCTGTTTTGTTCGAGGAACTAATTAGGTTTGGCAACTTATAGCTTCATTCTCTTAAGTGACCATGTTTAACTCAAACTAATCTTGCTCAGCCTCCAAGGAATAGAATTCACTGAGTAATCGTAGCTTGACGATGTAGTAAAGGAACTAATTTAATGTTTTGTAAATCACCAAAGTGTTCAATTCTCAAGCTCAAAAGCATGAATTTGAATTCGCTTTGATTTTAAACCTATTTCCTTTTCTTTTCTCTAACTTTCTCTTCCAGCTCTCGAGGAGAAAAGTTCCTCTCCAACTCGCTCCGTCGTTCCCCACCCTTCTCTCTTTTGTTCTAGGAACTAATTAGGTTAGGCAGCTAACAGCTTCATTAGCTTAAGTGGCCGAGTTTAACTCGAACTAATCTTCCTTGGCCTCCAAGAAAGAGAATCTACAGAGAAATTGGAGCTTAACGACAACAGTTTGACTTAGGTAGGCAACTCATTTGATGTTTTCTAAATCACCCAAGTGTTCAATTATCAAGTCCAAAAGGGTGAATTTGAACTCGCTTTAATTTGCATCCTATTTCCGTTTCTTTTCTCTAACTTTCTCTTCTAGATCTCATGGAGAAAGTTTCTCTCTAACTCTCTCTGTCCCTCTCCAACTTCTCTCTTTTGTTCTTGGGCTAATAGTTTCACTAGCTTAAGTGGCTAAGTTTAACTCAAACTGATCTCGCCTAGCCTCCAAGAAAGGGATTTTACAGAGTAATTGTAGCTCAACGATATTAGTTGGACTTGAGCGCATCATTTAAGGCCTTCTAAATCGCCCAAGTGTTCGATTCTCAAGTCCAAAAGGATCAATTGGTTAATTTTCATTCTATTTCCTTTCTTCTCTCTAATTTTCTCTTCTAGTTATGAATAAGAATGTTTCTCTCCAACTCTCTCCGTCCTTCCCCATCCTTCTCTCTTTTGTTCTAGGAACTAATTAGCTTATCCAGCTATTAGTTTCTTTAGTTTAAGTGGCCATGTTTAACTCAAATTAATCATGCCTATCCGCGAAGAAAGAGAATTTACTGAGTAATTGTAGTTTAACGATATTAGTTTTACTTAAGCAAATGACTTAACGTCTTCTGAATCACCTAAGTGTATATATCTCAAGTCCAAAATGATGAATTGGAGCGCACTTTAATTTTCATCCGGTTTCCCTTTCTTTTCTCTAACTTTCTCTTCTGGCTCCCAAGAAGAAAGTTTCTCCCCAACTCTCTCCGTCCTTTCTCCAGTCCTCTCCCTCTTCTTCTAGGAACTAATTACCTTAGGCAACCAACAGTTGCATTAGCTTAAGCGGCCAAGTTTAAGACAAACTATTCTTGCTTAGCCTCCAAGAAGGAGAATTTACTGAGTAATCGTAGCTTAACGATATTCGTTTAACTTAAGCAACTCGTTTAATGTTTTCCAAATCACACCTAAGTATTCAATTCTCAAGTCCAAAATGCTGAATTTCAATTCGCTTTAATTTTAATACTATTTCCTTTTCTTTTCTCTAACTTTCTCTTCTAGCTCTCAAAAAAGAAAGTTTCTCTCTAACTCTCTCCGTCCTCCTCCACCATTCACTCTTTTGTTGTAGGAACTAATTAGGTTAGCCAACTAATAGCTTCATTAGCTTAAGTGGCCAAGTTCAACTAAAACTAACCATGCTTTTCCTCCAAGAAAGAAAATTAACTGAGTAATTGTAGCCTTTTTTTTTTTGGTGGACAAGTAATTGTAGCTTGACGATAGCAGTTTAACTTAAGCAACTCATTTAATGTTTTCTAAATCACCTAAGTGTTCAATTCGCAAGTCCAAAATGCTGAGCTTGAACTCCCTTCAAATTTCATTCTATTTCCCTTTCCGTTCTCTAACTTTCTCTTCTAGACCTCAGGGAGAAAGTTCGTCTCCAACTCTCTCCGTCCGTCTCCAACTTCTCTCTTTTGTTCTAGGAACTAATTGGCTTGGGCAACTTGTCATTTTTTTAGCTTAAGTGGCCAAATTTAACACAAACTAATCTTGCTTAACCTACAAGAAAGAGATTAGAGATTTTACCGAGTAATTGTAGCTTCACGATATTTGTTTGACGTAAACACCTGATTTAAGGTTTTCTACACCACCTAAGTGTTAAATTCTCAAGTCCAAAATGATGAATTAGAGTTCAATTTAATTTTAATCCCGTTTCCTTTTCTTTTCTCTAACTTTCTCTTCTAGCTCTCAAGAAGAAAGTTTCTCTCCAACTCTCTCCGTCCTTCTCCACCCTTCTCTGTTTTGTTCGAGGAACTAATTAGGTTTGGCAACTTATAGCTTCGTTCTCTTAAGTGACCATGTTTAACTCAAACTAGTCTTGCTCAGCCTCCAAGGAATAGGATTCACTGAGTAATCGTAGCTTGACGATGTAGTAAAGGAACTAATTTAATGTTTTGTAAATCACCTAAGTGTTCAATTCACAAGCCCAAAAGCATGAATTTGAATTCGCTTTGATTTTAAACCTGTTTCCTTTTCTTTTCTCTAACTTTCTCTTCCAGCTCTCAAGAAGAAAGTTCCTCTCCAACTCGCCCCGTCGTTCCCCACCCTTCTCTCTTTCGTTCTAGGAACTAATTAGGTTAGGCAGCTAACAGCTTCATTAGCTTAAGTGGCCGAGTTTAACTCGAACTAATCTTGCTTGGCCTCCGAGAAAGAGAATCTGCAGAGTAATTGTAGCTTAACGATAACAGTTTGACTTAGGCAACTCATTTGATGTTTTCCAAATCACCCAAAGTGTTCAATTATCAAGTCCAAAAGGGTGAATTTGAATTCGATTTAATTTGCATCCTATTTCCGTTTCTTTTCTCTAACTTTCTCTTCTAGATCTCATGGAGAAAGTTTCTCTCTAACTCTCTCTGTCCGTCTCCAACTTCTCTCTTTTGTTCTAGGGCTAATAGTTTCACTAGCTTAAGTGGCTAAGTTTAACTCAAGCTGATCTCGCCTAGCCTCCAAGAAAGAGATTTTACAGAGTAATTGTAGCTCAACGATATTAGTTGGACTTGAGCGCGTCATTTAAGGCCTTCTAAATCGCCCAAGTGTTCGATTCTCAAGTCCAAAAGGATCAATTGGTTAATTTTCATTCTATTTCCTCTCTTCTCTCTAATTTTCTCTTCTAGTTATGAACAAGAATGTTTCTCTCTCCAACTCTCTCCGTCCTTCCCCATCCTTCTCTCTTTTGTTCTAGGAACTAATTAGCTTATCCAGCTATTAGTTTCTTTAGCTTAAGTGGCCATGTTTAACTCAAATTAATCATGCCTATCCGCGAAGAAAGAGAATTTACTGAGTAATTGTAGTTTAACGATATTAGTTTTACTTAAGCAAATGACTTAATGTCTTCTAAATCACCTAAGTGTATATATCTCAAGTCCAAGATGATGAATTGGAGCTCACTTTAATTTTCATCCTATTTCCCTTTCTTTTCTCTAACTTTCTCTTCTGGCTCCCAAGAAGAAAGTTTCTCCCCAACTCTCTCCGTCCTTTCTCCAGTCCTCTCCCTCTTCTTCTTGGAACTAATTACCTTAGGCAACCAACAGTTGCATTAGCTTAAGCGGCCAAGTTTAAGACAAGCTAATCTTGCTTAGCCTCCAAGAAGGAGAATTTACTGAGTAATCGTAGCTTAACGATATTCGTTTAACTTAAGCAACTCATTTAATGTTTTCAAAATCACACCTAAGTATTCAATTCTCAGGTCCAAAATGCTGAATTTCAATTCGCTTTAATTTTAATACTATTTCCTTTTCTTTCCTCTAACTTTCTCTTCTAGCTCTCAAAAAAGAAAGTTTCTCTCTAACTCTCTCCGTCCTCCTCCACCATTCTCTCTTTTGTTGTAGGAACTAATTAGGTTAGGCAACTAATAGCTTCATTGGCTTAAGTGGCCAAGTTTAACTAAAACTAATCATGCTTATCCTCCAAGAAAGAAAATTAACTGAGTAATTGTGGCCTTTTTTTTTTTTTTTTTTTTCGGTGGACAAGTAATTGTAGCTTGACGATAGCAGTTTAACTTAAGCAACTCATTTAATGTTTTCTACATCACCTAAGTGTTCAATTCGCAAGTCCAAAATGCTGAGCTTGAACTCCCTTCAAATTTCATTCTATTTCCCTTTCCGTTCTCTAACTTTCTCTTCTAGACCTCAGGGAGAAAGTTCGTCTCCAACTCTCTCCGTCCGTCTCCAACTTCTCTCTTTTGTTCTAGGAACTAATTGGCTTGGGCAACTTGTCGTTTTTTTAGCTTAAGTGGCCAAATTTAACACAAACTAATCTTGCTTAACCTACAAGAAAGAGATTAGAGATTTTACCGAGTAATTGTAGCTTCACGATATTTGTTTGACGTAAACACCTGATTTAAGGTTTTCTACACCACCTAAGTGTTAAATTCTCAAGTCCAAAATGATGAATTAGAGTTCAATTTAATTTTAATCCCGTTTCCTTTTCTTTTCTCTAACTTTCTCTTCTAGCTCTCAAGAAGAAAGTTTCTCTCCAACTCTCTCCGTCCTTCTCCACCCTTCTCTGTTTTGTTCGAGGAACTAATTAGGTTTGGCAACTTATAGCTTCGTTCTCTTAAGTGACCATGTTTAACTCAAACTAGTCTTGCTCAGCCTCCAAGGAATAGGATTCACTGAGTAATCGTAGCTTGACGATGTAGTAAAGGAACTAATTTAATGTTTTGTAAATCACCTAAGTGTTCAATTCACAAGCCCAAAAGCATGAATTTGAATTCGCTTTGATTTTAAACCTGTTTCCTTTTCTTTTCTCTAACTTTCTCTTCCAGCTCTCAAGAAGAAAGTTCCTCTCCAACTCGCCCCGTCGTTCCCCACCCTTCTCTCTTTCGTTCTAGGAACTAATTAGGTTAGGCAGCTAACAGCTTCATTAGCTTAAGTGGCCGAGTTTAACTCGAACTAATCTTGCTTGGCCTCCGAGAAAGAGAATCTGCAGAGTAATTGTAGCTTAACGATAACAGTTTGACTTAGGCAACTCATTTGATGTTTTCCAAATCACCCAAAGTGTTCAATTATCAAGTCCAAAAGGGTGAATTTGAATTCGATTTAATTTGCATCCTATTTCCGTTTCTTTTCTCTAACTTTCTCTTCTAGATCTCATGGAGAAAGTTTCTCTCTAACTCTCTCTGTCCGTCTCCAACTTCTCTCTTTTGTTCTAGGGCTAATAGTTTCACTAGCTTAAGTGGCTAAGTTTAACTCAAGCTGATCTCGCCTAGCCTCCAAGAAAGAGATTTTACAGAGTAATTGTAGCTCAACGATATTAGTTGGACTTGAGCGCGTCATTTAAGGCCTTCTAAATCGCCCAAGTGTTCGATTCTCAAGTCCAAAAGGATCAATTGGTTAATTTTCATTCTATTTCCTCTCTTCTCTCTAATTTTCTCTTCTAGTTATGAACAAGAATGTTTCTCTCTCCAACTCTCTCCGTCCTTCCCCATCCTTCTCTCTTTTGTTCTAGAAACTAATTAGCTTATCCAGCTATTAGTTTCTTTAGCTTAAGTGGCCATGTTTAACTCAAATTAATCATGCCTATCCGCGAAGAAAGAGAATTTACTGAGTAATTGTAGTTTAACGATATTAGTTTTACTTAAGCAAATGACTTAATGTCTTCTAAATCACCTAAGTGTATATATCTCAAGTCCAAGATGATGAATTGGAGCTCACTTTAATTTTCATCCTATTTCCCTTTCTTTTCTCTAACTTTCTCTTCTGGCTCCCAAGAAGAAAGTTTCTCCCCAACTCTCTCCGTCCTTTCTCCAGTCCTCTCCCTCTTCTTCTTGGAACTAATTACCTTAGGCAACCAACAGTTGCATTAGCTTAAGCGGCCAAGTTTAAGACAAGCTAATCTTGCTTAGCCTCCAAGAAGGAGAATTTACTGAGTAATCGTAGCTTAACGATATTCGTTTAACTTAAGCAACTCATTTAATGTTTTCAAAATCACACCTAAGTATTCAATTCTCAGGTCCAAAATGCTGAATTTCAATTCGCTTTAATTTTAATACTATTTCCTTTTCTTTCCTCTAACTTTCTCTTCTAGCTCTCAAAAAAGAAAGTTTCTCTCTAACTCTCTCCGTCCTCCTCCACCATTCTCTCTTTTGTTGTAGGAACTAATTAGGTTAGGCAACTAATAGCTTCATTGGCTTAAGTGGCCAAGTTTAACTAAAACTAATCATGCTTATCCTCCAAGAAAGAAAATTAACTGAGTAATTGTGGCCTTTTTTTTTTTTTTTTTTTTCGGTGGACAAGTAATTGTAGCTTGACGATAGCAGTTTAACTTAAGCAACTCATTTAATGTTTTCTACATCACCTAAGTGTTCAATTCGCAAGTCCAAAATGCTGAGCTTGAACTCCCTTCAAATTTCATTCTATTTCCCTTTCCGTTCTCTAACTTTCTCTTCTAGACCTCAGGGAGAAAGTTCGTCTCCAACTCTCTCCGTCCGTCTCCAACTTCTCTCTTTTGTTCTAGGAACTAATTGGCTTGGGCAACTTGTCGTTTTTTTAGCTTAAGTGGCCAAATTTAACACAAACTAATCTTGCTTAACCTACAAGAAAGAGATTAGAGATTTTACCGAGTAATTGTAGCTTCACGATATTTGTTTGACGTAAACACCTGATTTAAGGTTTTCTACACCACCTAAGTGTTAAATTCTCAAGTCCAAAATGATGAATTAGAGTTCAATTTAATTTTAATCCCGTTTCCTTTTCTTTTCTCTAACTTTCTCTTCTAGCTCTCAAGAAGAAAGTTTCTCTCCAACTCTCTCCGTCCTTCTCCACCCTTCTCTGTTTTGTTCGAGGAACTAATTAGGTTTGGCAACTTATAGCTTCGTTCTCTTAAGTGACCATGTTTAACTCAAACTAGTCTTGCTCAGCCTCCAAGGAATAGGATTCACTGAGTAATCGTAGCTTGACGATGTAGTAAAGGAACTAATTTAATGTTTTGTAAATCACCTAAGTGTTCAATTCACAAGCCCAAAAGCATGAATTTGAATTCGCTTTGATTTTAAACCTGTTTCCTTTTCTTTTCTCTAACTTTCTCTTCCAGCTCTCAAGAAGAAAGTTCCTCTCCAACTCGCCCCGTCGTTCCCCACCCTTCTCTCTTTCGTTCTAGGAACTAATTAGGTTAGGCAGCTAACAGCTTCATTAGCTTAAGTGGCCGAGTTTAACTCGAACTAATCTTGCTTGGCCTCCGAGAAAGAGAATCTGCAGAGTAATTGTAGCTTAACGATAACAGTTTGACTTAGGCAACTCATTTGATGTTTTCCAAATCACCCAAAGTGTTCAATTATCAAGTCCAAAAGGGTGAATTTGAATTCGATTTAATTTGCATCCTATTTCCGTTTCTTTTCTCTAACTTTCTCTTCTAGATCTCATGGAGAAAGTTTCTCTCTAACTCTCTCTGTCCGTCTCCAACTTCTCTCTTTTGTTCTAGGGCTAATAGTTTCACTAGCTTAAGTGGCTAAGTTTAACTCAAGCTGATCTCGCCTAGCCTCCAAGAAAGAGATTTTACAGAGTAATTGTAGCTCAACGATATTAGTTGGACTTGAGCGCGTCATTTAAGGCCTTCTAAATCGCCCAAGTGTTCGATTCTCAAGTCCAAAAGGATCAATTGGTTAATTTTCATTCTATTTCCTCTCTTCTCTCTAATTTTCTCTTCTAGTTATGAACAAGAATGTTTCTCTCTCCAACTCTCTCCGTCCTTCCCCATCCTTCTCTCTTTTGTTCTAGAAACTAATTAGCTTATCCAGCTATTAGTTTCTTTAGCTTAAGTGGCCATGTTTAACTCAAATTAATCATGCCTATCCGCGAAGAAAGAGAATTTACTGAGTAATTGTAGTTTAACGATATTAGTTTTACTTAAGCAAATGACTTAATGTCTTCTAAATCACCTAAGTGTATATATCTCAAGTCCAAGATGATGAATTGGAGCTCACTTTAATTTTCATCCTATTTCCCTTTCTTTTCTCTAACTTTCTCTTCTGGCTCCCAAGAAGAAAGTTTCTCCCCAACTCTCTCCGTCCTTTCTCCAGTCCTCTCCCTCTTCTTCTTGGAACTAATTACCTTAGGCAACCAACAGTTGCATTAGCTTAAGCGGCCAAGTTTAAGACAAGCTAATCTTGCTTAGCCTCCAAGAAGGAGAATTTACTGAGTAATCGTAGCTTAACGATATTCGTTTAACTTAAGCAACTCATTTAATGTTTTCAAAATCACACCTAAGTATTCAATTCTCAGGTCCAAAATGCTGAATTTCAATTCGCTTTAATTTTAATACTATTTCCTTTTCTTTCCTCTAACTTTCTCTTCTAGCTCTCAAAAAAGAAAGTTTCTCTCTAACTCTCTCCGTCCTCCTCCACCATTCTCTCTTTTGTTGTAGGAACTAATTAGGTTAGGCAACTAATAGCTTCATTGGCTTAAGTGGCCAAGTTTAACTAAAACTAATCATGCTTATCCTCCAAGAAAGAAAATTAACTGAGTAATTGTGGCCTTTTTTTTTTTTTTTTTTTTCGGTGGACAAGTAATTGTAGCTTGACGATAGCAGTTTAACTTAAGCAACTCATTTAATGTTTTCTACATCACCTAAGTGTTCAATTCGCAAGTCCAAAATGCTGAGCTTGAACTCCCTTCAAATTTCATTCTATTTCCCTTTCCGTTCTCTAACTTTCTCTTCTAGACCTCAGGGAGAAAGTTCGTCTCCAACTCTCTCCGTCCGTCTCCAACTTCTCTCTTTTGTTCTAGGAACTAATTGGCTTGGGCAACTTGTCGTTTTTTTAGCTTAAGTGGCCAAATTTAACACAAACTAATCTTGCTTAACCTACAAGAAAGAGATTAGAGATTTTACCGAGTAATTGTAGCTTCACGATATTTGTTTGACGTAAACACCTGATTTAAGGTTTTCTACACCACCTAAGTGTTAAATTCTCAAGTCCAAAATGATGAATTAGAGTTCAATTTAATTTTAATCCCGTTTCCTTTTCTTTTCTCTAACTTTCTCTTCTAGCTCTCAAGAAGAAAGTTTCTCTCCAACTCTCTCCGTCCTTCTCCACCCTTCTCTGTTTTGTTCGAGGAACTAATTAGGTTTGGCAACTTATAGCTTCGTTCTCTTAAGTGACCATGTTTAACTCAAACTAGTCTTGCTCAGCCTCCAAGGAATAGGATTCACTGAGTAATCGTAGCTTGACGATGTAGTAAAGGAACTAATTTAATGTTTTGTAAATCACCTAAGTGTTCAATTCACAAGCCCAAAAGCATGAATTTGAATTCGCTTTGATTTTAAACCTGTTTCCTTTTCTTTTCTCTAACTTTCTCTTCCAGCTCTCAAGAAGAAAGTTCCTCTCCAACTCGCCCCGTCGTTCCCCACCCTTCTCTCTTTCGTTCTAGGAACTAATTAGGTTAGGCAGCTAACAGCTTCATTAGCTTAAGTGGCCGAGTTTAACTCGAACTAATCTTGCTTGGCCTCCGAGAAAGAGAATCTGCAGAGTAATTGTAGCTTAACGATAACAGTTTGACTTAGGCAACTCATTTGATGTTTTCCAAATCACCCAAAGTGTTCAATTATCAAGTCCAAAAGGGTGAATTTGAATTCGATTTAATTTGCATCCTATTTCCGTTTCTTTTCTCTAACTTTCTCTTCTAGATCTCATGGAGAAAGTTTCTCTCTAACTCTCTCTGTCCGTCTCCAACTTCTCTCTTTTGTTCTAGGGCTAATAGTTTCACTAGCTTAAGTGGCTAAGTTTAACTCAAGCTGATCTCGCCTAGCCTCCAAGAAAGAGATTTTACAGAGTAATTGTAGCTCAACGATATTAGTTGGACTTGAGCGCGTCATTTAAGGCCTTCTAAATCGCCCAAGTGTTCGATTCTCAAGTCCAAAAGGATCAATTGGTTAATTTTCATTCTATTTCCTCTCTTCTCTCTAATTTTCTCTTCTAGTTATGAACAAGAATGTTTCTCTCTCCAACTCTCTCCGTCCTTCCCCATCCTTCTCTCTTTTGTTCTAGGAACTAATTAGCTTATCCAGCTATTAGTTTCTTTAGCTTAAGTGGCCATGTTTAACTCAAATTAATCATGCCTATCCGCGAAGAAAGAGAATTTACTGAGTAATTGTAGTTTAACGATATTAGTTTTACTTAAGCAAATGACTTAATGTCTTCTAAATCACCTAAGTGTATATATCTCAAGTCCAAGATGATGAATTGGAGCTCACTTTAATTTTCATCCTATTTCCCTTTCTTTTCTCTAACTTTCTCTTCTGGCTCCCAAGAAGAAAGTTTCTCCCCAACTCTCTCCGTCCTTTCTCCAGTCCTCTCCCTCTTCTTCTTGGAACTAATTACCTTAGGCAACCAACAGTTGCATTAGCTTAAGCGGCCAAGTTTAAGACAAGCTAATCTTGCTTAGCCTCCAAGAAGGAGAATTTACTGAGTAATCGTAGCTTAACGATATTCGTTTAACTTAAGCAACTCATTTAATGTTTTCAAAATCACACCTAAGTATTCAATTCTCAGGTCCAAAATGCTGAATTTCAATTCGCTTTAATTTTAATACTATTTCCTTTTCTTTCCTCTAACTTTCTCTTCTAGCTCTCAAAAAAGAAAGTTTCTCTCTAACTCTCTCCGTCCTCCTCCACCATTCTCTCTTTTGTTGTAGGAACTAATTAGGTTAGGCAACTAATAGCTTCATTGGCTTAAGTGGCCAAGTTTAACTAAAACTAATCATGCTTATCCTCCAAGAAAGAAAATTAACTGAGTAATTGTGGCCTTTTTTTTTTTTTTTTTTTTCGGTGGACAAGTAATTGTAGCTTGACGATAGCAGTTTAACTTAAGCAACTCATTTAATGTTTTCTACATCACCTAAGTGTTCAATTCGCAAGTCCAAAATGCTGAGCTTGAACTCCCTTCAAATTTCATTCTATTTCCCTTTCCGTTCTCTAACTTTCTCTTCTAGACCTCAGGGAGAAAGTTCGTCTCCAACTCTCTCCGTCCGTCTCCAACTTCTCTCTTTTGTTCTAGGAACTAATTGGCTTGGGCAACTTGTCGTTTTTTTAGCTTAAGTGGCCAAATTTAACACAAACTAATCTTGCTTAACCTACAAGAAAGAGATTAGAGATTTTACCGAGTAATTGTAGCTTCACGATATTTGTTTGACGTAAACACCTGATTTAAGGTTTTCTACACCACCTAAGTGTTAAATTCTCAAGTCCAAAATGATGAATTAGAGTTCAATTTAATTTTAATCCCGTTTCCTTTTCTTTTCTCTAACTTTCTCTTCTAGCTCTCAAGAAGAAAGTTTCTCTCCAACTCTCTCCGTCCTTCTCCACCCTTCTCTGTTTTGTTCGAGGAACTAATTAGGTTTGGCAACTTATAGCTTCGTTCTCTTAAGTGACCATGTTTAACTCAAACTAGTCTTGCTCAGCCTCCAAGGAATAGGATTCACTGAGTAATCGTAGCTTGACGATGTAGTAAAGGAACTAATTTAATGTTTTGTAAATCACCTAAGTGTTCAATTCACAAGCCCAAAAGCATGAATTTGAATTCGCTTTGATTTTAAACCTGTTTCCTTTTCTTTTCTCTAACTTTCTCTTCCAGCTCTCAAGAAGAAAGTTCCTCTCCAACTCGCCCCGTCGTTCCCCACCCTTCTCTCTTTCGTTCTAGGAACTAATTAGGTTAGGCAGCTAACAGCTTCATTAGCTTAAGTGGCCGAGTTTAACTCGAACTAATCTTGCTTGGCCTCCGAGAAAGAGAATCTGCAGAGTAATTGTAGCTTAACGATAACAGTTTGACTTAGGCAACTCATTTGATGTTTTCCAAATCACCCAAAGTGTTCAATTATCAAGTCCAAAAGGGTGAATTTGAATTCGATTTAATTTGCATCCTATTTCCGTTTCTTTTCTCTAACTTTCTCTTCTAGATCTCATGGAGAAAGTTTCTCTCTAACTCTCTCTGTCCGTCTCCAACTTCTCTCTTTTGTTCTAGGGCTAATAGTTTCACTAGCTTAAGTGGCTAAGTTTAACTCAAGCTGATCTCGCCTAGCCTCCAAGAAAGAGATTTTACAGAGTAATTGTAGCTCAACGATATTAGTTGGACTTGAGCGCGTCATTTAAGGCCTTCTAAATCGCCCAAGTGTTCGATTCTCAAGTCCAAAAGGATCAATTGGTTAATTTTCATTCTATTTCCTCTCTTCTCTCTAATTTTCTCTTCTAGTTATGAACAAGAATGTTTCTCTCTCCAACTCTCTCCGTCCTTCCCCATCCTTCTCTCTTTTGTTCTAGGAACTAATTAGCTTATCCAGCTATTAGTTTCTTTAGCTTAAGTGGCCATGTTTAACTCAAATTAATCATGCCTATCCGCGAAGAAAGAGAATTTACTGAGTAATTGTAGTTTAACGATATTAGTTTTACTTAAGCAAATGACTTAATGTCTTCTAAATCACCTAAGTGTATATATCTCAAGTCCAAGATGATGAATTGGAGCTCACTTTAATTTTCATCCTATTTCCCTTTCTTTTCTCTAACTTTCTCTTCTGGCTCCCAAGAAGAAAGTTTCTCCCCAACTCTCTCCGTCCTTTCTCCAGTCCTCTCCCTCTTCTTCTTGGAACTAATTACCTTAGGCAACCAACAGTTGCATTAGCTTAAGCGGCCAAGTTTAAGACAAGCTAATCTTGCTTAGCCTCCAAGAAGGAGAATTTACTGAGTAATCGTAGCTTAACGATATTCGTTTAACTTAAGCAACTCATTTAATGTTTTCAAAATCACACCTAAGTATTCAATTCTCAGGTCCAAAATGCTGAATTTCAATTCGCTTTAATTTTAATACTATTTCCTTTTCTTTCCTCTAACTTTCTCTTCTAGCTCTCAAAAAAGAAAGTTTCTCTCTAACTCTCTCCGTCCTCCTCCACCATTCTCTCTTTTGTTGTAGGAACTAATTAGGTTAGGCAACTAATAGCTTCATTGGCTTAAGTGGCCAAGTTTAACTAAAACTAATCATGCTTATCCTCCAAGAAAGAAAATTAACTGAGTAATTGTGGCCTTTTTTTTTTTTTTTTTTTTCGGTGGACAAGTAATTGTAGCTTGACGATAGCAGTTTAACTTAAGCAACTCATTTAATGTTTTCTACATCACCTAAGTGTTCAATTCGCAAGTCCAAAATGCTGAGCTTGAACTCCCTTCAAATTTCATTCTATTTCCCTTTCCGTTCTCTAACTTTCTCTTCTAGACCTCAGGGAGAAAGTTCGTCTCCAACTCTCTCCGTCCGTCTCCAACTTCTCTCTTTTGTTCTAGGAACTAATTGGCTTGGGCAACTTGTCGTTTTTTTAGCTTAAGTGGCCAAATTTAACACAAACTAATCTTGCTTAACCTACAAGAAAGAGATTAGAGATTTTACCGAGTAATTGTAGCTTCACGATATTTGTTTGACGTAAACACCTGATTTAAGGTTTTCTACACCACCTAAGTGTTAAATTCTCAAGTCCAAAATGATGAATTAGAGTTCAATTTAATTTTAATCCCGTTTCCTTTTCTTTTCTCTAACTTTCTCTTCTAGCTCTCAAGAAGAAAGTTTCTCTCCAACTCTCTCCGTCCTTCTCCACCCTTCTCTGTTTTGTTCGAGGAACTAATTAGGTTTGGCAACTTATAGCTTCGTTCTCTTAAGTGACCATGTTTAACTCAAACTAGTCTTGCTCAGCCTCCAAGGAATAGGATTCACTGAGTAATCGTAGCTTGACGATGTAGTAAAGGAACTAATTTAATGTTTTGTAAATCACCTAAGTGTTCAATTCACAAGCCCAAAAGCATGAATTTGAATTCGCTTTGATTTTAAACCTGTTTCCTTTTCTTTTCTCTAACTTTCTCTTCCAGCTCTCAAGAAGAAAGTTCCTCTCCAACTCGCCCCGTCGTTCCCCACCCTTCTCTCTTTCGTTCTAGGAACTAATTAGGTTAGGCAGCTAACAGCTTCATTAGCTTAAGTGGCCGAGTTTAACTCGAACTAATCTTGCTTGGCCTCCGAGAAAGAGAATCTGCAGAGTAATTGTAGCTTAACGATAACAGTTTGACTTAGGCAACTCATTTGATGTTTTCCAAATCACCCAAAGTGTTCAATTATCAAGTCCAAAAGGGTGAATTTGAATTCGATTTAATTTGCATCCTATTTCCGTTTCTTTTCTCTAACTTTCTCTTCTAGATCTCATGGAGAAAGTTTCTCTCTAACTCTCTCTGTCCGTCTCCAACTTCTCTCTTTTGTTCTAGGGCTAATAGTTTCACTAGCTTAAGTGGCTAAGTTTAACTCAAGCTGATCTCGCCTAGCCTCCAAGAAAGAGATTTTACAGAGTAATTGTAGCTCAACGATATTAGTTGGACTTGAGCGCGTCATTTAAGGCCTTCTAAATCGCCCAAGTGTTCGATTCTCAAGTCCAAAAGGATCAATTGGTTAATTTTCATTCTATTTCCTCTCTTCTCTCTAATTTTCTCTTCTAGTTATGAACAAGAATGTTTCTCTCTCCAACTCTCTCCGTCCTTCCCCATCCTTCTCTCTTTTGTTCTAGGAACTAATTAGCTTATCCAGCTATTAGTTTCTTTAGCTTAAGTGGCCATGTTTAACTCAAATTAATCATGCCTATCCGCGAAGAAAGAGAATTTACTGAGTAATTGTAGTTTAACGATATTAGTTTTACTTAAGCAAATGACTTAATGTCTTCTAAATCACCTAAGTGTATATATCTCAAGTCCAAGATGATGAATTGGAGCTCACTTTAATTTTCATCCTATTTCCCTTTCTTTTCTCTAACTTTCTCTTCTGGCTCCCAAGAAGAAAGTTTCTCCCCAACTCTCTCCGTCCTTTCTCCAGTCCTCTCCCTCTTCTTCTTGGAACTAATTACCTTAGGCAACCAACAGTTGCATTAGCTTAAGCGGCCAAGTTTAAGACAAGCTAATCTTGCTTAGCCTCCAAGAAGGAGAATTTACTGAGTAATCGTAGCTTAACGATATTCGTTTAACTTAAGCAACTCATTTAATGTTTTCAAAATCACACCTAAGTATTCAATTCTCAGGTCCAAAATGCTGAATTTCAATTCGCTTTAATTTTAATACTATTTCCTTTTCTTTCCTCTAACTTTCTCTTCTAGCTCTCAAAAAAGAAAGTTTCTCTCTAACTCTCTCCGTCCTCCTCCACCATTCTCTCTTTTGTTGTAGGAACTAATTAGGTTAGGCAACTAATAGCTTCATTGGCTTAAGTGGCCAAGTTTAACTAAAACTAATCATGCTTATCCTCCAAGAAAGAAAATTAACTGAGTAATTGTGGCCTTTTTTTTTTTTTTTTTTTTCGGTGGACAAGTAATTGTAGCTTGACGATAGCAGTTTAACTTAAGCAACTCATTTAATGTTTTCTACATCACCTAAGTGTTCAATTCGCAAGTCCAAAATGCTGAGCTTGAACTCCCTTCAAATTTCATTCTATTTCCCTTTCCGTTCTCTAACTTTCTCTTCTAGACCTCAGGGAGAAAGTTCGTCTCCAACTCTCTCCGTCCGTCTCCAACTTCTCTCTTTTGTTCTAGGAACTAATTGGCTTGGGCAACTTGTCGTTTTTTTAGCTTAAGTGGCCAAATTTAACACAAACTAATCTTGCTTAACCTACAAGAAAGAGATTAGAGATTTTACCGAGTAATTGTAGCTTCACGATATTTGTTTGACGTAAACACCTGATTTAAGGTTTTCTACACCACCTAAGTGTTAAATTCTCAAGTCCAAAATGATGAATTAGAGTTCAATTTAATTTTAATCCCGTTTCCTTTTCTTTTCTCTAACTTTCTCTTCTAGCTCTCAAGAAGAAAGTTTCTCTCCAACTCTCTCCGTCCTTCTCCACCCTTCTCTGTTTTGTTCGAGGAACTAATTAGGTTTGGCAACTTATAGCTTCGTTCTCTTAAGTGACCATGTTTAACTCAAACTAGTCTTGCTCAGCCTCCAAGGAATAGGATTCACTGAGTAATCGTAGCTTGACGATGTAGTAAAGGAACTAATTTAATGTTTTGTAAATCACCTAAGTGTTCAATTCACAAGCCCAAAAGCATGAATTTGAATTCGCTTTGATTTTAAACCTGTTTCCTTTTCTTTTCTCTAACTTTCTCTTCCAGCTCTCAAGAAGAAAGTTCCTCTCCAACTCGCCCCGTCGTTCCCCACCCTTCTCTCTTTCGTTCTAGGAACTAATTAGGTTAGGCAGCTAACAGCTTCATTAGCTTAAGTGGCCGAGTTTAACTCGAACTAATCTTGCTTGGCCTCCGAGAAAGAGAATCTGCAGAGTAATTGTAGCTTAACGATAACAGTTTGACTTAGGCAACTCATTTGATGTTTTCCAAATCACCCAAAGTGTTCAATTATCAAGTCCAAAAGGGTGAATTTGAATTCGATTTAATTTGCATCCTATTTCCGTTTCTTTTCTCTAACTTTCTCTTCTAGATCTCATGGAGAAAGTTTCTCTCTAACTCTCTCTGTCCGTCTCCAACTTCTCTCTTTTGTTCTAGGGCTAATAGTTTCACTAGCTTAAGTGGCTAAGTTTAACTCAAGCTGATCTCGCCTAGCCTCCAAGAAAGAGATTTTACAGAGTAATTGTAGCTCAACGATATTAGTTGGACTTGAGCGCGTCATTTAAGGCCTTCTAAATCGCCCAAGTGTTCGATTCTCAAGTCCAAAAGGATCAATTGGTTAATTTTCATTCTATTTCCTCTCTTCTCTCTAATTTTCTCTTCTAGTTATGAACAAGAATGTTTCTCTCTCCAACTCTCTCCGTCCTTCCCCATCCTTCTCTCTTTTGTTCTAGGAACTAATTAGCTTATCCAGCTATTAGTTTCTTTAGCTTAAGTGGCCATGTTTAACTCAAATTAATCATGCCTATCCGCGAAGAAAGAGAATTTACTGAGTAATTGTAGTTTAACGATATTAGTTTTACTTAAGCAAATGACTTAATGTCTTCTAAATCACCTAAGTGTATATATCTCAAGTCCAAGATGATGAATTGGAGCTCACTTTAATTTTCATCCTATTTCCCTTTCTTTTCTCTAACTTTCTCTTCTGGCTCCCAAGAAGAAAGTTTCTCCCCAACTCTCTCCGTCCTTTCTCCAGTCCTCTCCCTCTTCTTCTTGGAACTAATTACCTTAGGCAACCAACAGTTGCATTAGCTTAAGCGGCCAAGTTTAAGACAAGCTAATCTTGCTTAGCCTCCAAGAAGGAGAATTTACTGAGTAATCGTAGCTTAACGATATTCGTTTAACTTAAGCAACTCATTTAATGTTTTCAAAATCACACCTAAGTATTCAATTCTCAGGTCCAAAATGCTGAATTTCAATTCGCTTTAATTTTAATACTATTTCCTTTTCTTTCCTCTAACTTTCTCTTCTAGCTCTCAAAAAAGAAAGTTTCTCTCTAACTCTCTCCGTCCTCCTCCACCATTCTCTCTTTTGTTGTAGGAACTAATTAGGTTAGGCAACTAATAGCTTCATTGGCTTAAGTGGCCAAGTTTAACTAAAACTAATCATGCTTATCCTCCAAGAAAGAAAATTAACTGAGTAATTGTGGCCTTTTTTTTTTTTTTTTTTTTCGGTGGACAAGTAATTGTAGCTTGACGATAGCAGTTTAACTTAAGCAACTCATTTAATGTTTTCTACATCACCTAAGTGTTCAATTCGCAAGTCCAAAATGCTGAGCTTGAACTCCCTTCAAATTTCATTCTATTTCCCTTTCCGTTCTCTAACTTTCTCTTCTAGACCTCAGGGAGAAAGTTCGTCTCCAACTCTCTCCGTCCGTCTCCAACTTCTCTCTTTTGTTCTAGGAACTAATTGGCTTGGGCAACTTGTCGTTTGTTTAGCTTAAGTGGCCAAATTTAACACAAACTAATCTTGCTTAACCTACAAGAAAGAGATTAGAGATTTTACCGAGTAATTGTAGCTTCACGATATTTGTTTGACGTAAACACCTGATTTAAGGTTTTCTACACCACCTAAGTGTTAAATTCTCAAGTCCAAAATGATGAATTAGAGTTCAATTTAATTTTAATCCCGTTTCCTTTTCTTTTCTCTAACTTTCTCTTCTAGCTCTCAAGAAGAAAGTTTCTCTCCAACTCTCTCCGTCCTTCTCCACCCTTCTCTGTTTTGTTCGAGGAACTAATTAGGTTTGGCAACTTATAGCTTCGTTCTCTTAAGTGACCATGTTTAACTCAAACTAGTCTTGCTCAGCCTCCAAGGAATAGGATTCACTGAGTAATCGTAGCTTGACGATGTAGTAAAGGAACTAATTTAATGTTTTGTAAATCACCTAAGTGTTCAATTCACAAGCCCAAAAGCATGAATTTGAATTCGCTTTGATTTTAAACCTGTTTCCTTTTCTTTTCTCTAACTTTCTCTTCCAGCTCTCAAGAAGAAAGTTCCTCTCCAACTCGCCCCGTCGTTCCCCACCCTTCTCTCTTTCGTTCTAGGAACTAATTAGGTTAGGCAGCTAACAGCTTCATTAGCTTAAGTGGCCGAGTTTAACTCGAACTAATCTTGCTTGGCCTCCGAGAAAGAGAATCTGCAGAGTAATTGTAGCTTAACGATAACAGTTTGACTTAGGCAACTCATTTGATGTTTTCCAAATCACCCAAAGTGTTCAATTATCAAGTCCAAAAGGGTGAATTTGAATTCGATTTAATTTGCATCCTATTTCCGTTTCTTTTCTCTAACTTTCTCTTCTAGATCTCATGGAGAAAGTTTCTCTCTAACTCTCTCTGTCCGTCTCCAACTTCTCTCTTTTGTTCTAGGGCTAATAGTTTCACTAGCTTAAGTGGCTAAGTTTAACTCAAGCTGATCTCGCCTAGCCTCCAAGAAAGAGATTTTACAGAGTAATTGTAGCTCAACGATATTAGTTGGACTTGAGCGCGTCATTTAAGGCCTTCTAAATCGCCCAAGTGTTCGATTCTCAAGTCCAAAAGGATCAATTGGTTAATTTTCATTCTATTTCCTCTCTTCTCTCTAATTTTCTCTTCTAGTTATGAACAAGAATGTTTCTCTCTCCAACTCTCTCCGTCCTTCCCCATCCTTCTCTCTTTTGTTCTAGGAACTAATTAGCTTATCCAGCTATTAGTTTCTTTAGCTTAAGTGGCCATGTTTAACTCAAATTAATCATGCCTATCCGCGAAGAAAGAGAATTTACTGAGTAATTGTAGTTTAACGATATTAGTTTTACTTAAGCAAATGACTTAATGTCTTCTAAATCACCTAAGTGTATATATCTCAAGTCCAAGATGATGAATTGGAGCTCACTTTAATTTTCATCCTATTTCCCTTTCTTTTCTCTAACTTTCTCTTCTGGCTCCCAAGAAGAAAGTTTCTCCCCAACTCTCTCCGTCCTTTCTCCAGTCCTCTCCCTCTTCTTCTTGGAACTAATTACCTTAGGCAACCAACAGTTGCATTAGCTTAAGCGGCCAAGTTTAAGACAAGCTAATCTTGCTTAGCCTCCAAGAAGGAGAATTTACTGAGTAATCGTAGCTTAACGATATTCGTTTAACTTAAGCAACTCATTTAATGTTTTCAAAATCACACCTAAGTATTCAATTCTCAGGTCCAAAATGCTGAATTTCAATTCGCTTTAATTTTAATACTATTTCCTTTTCTTTCCTCTAACTTTCTCTTCTAGCTCTCAAAAAAGAAAGTTTCTCTCTAACTCTCTCCGTCCTCCTCCACCATTCTCTCTTTTGTTGTAGGAACTAATTAGGTTAGGCAACTAATAGCTTCATTGGCTTAAGTGGCCAAGTTTAACTAAAACTAATCATGCTTATCCTCCAAGAAAGAAAATTAACTGAGTAATTGTGGCCTTTTTTTTTTTTTTTTTTTTCGGTGGACAAGTAATTGTAGCTTGACGATAGCAGTTTAACTTAAGCAACTCATTTAATGTTTTCTACATCACCTAAGTGTTCAATTCGCAAGTCCAAAATGCTGAGCTTGAACTCCCTTCAAATTTCATTCTATTTCCCTTTCCGTTCTCTAACTTTCTCTTCTAGACCTCAGGGAGAAAGTTCGTCTCCAACTCTCTCCGTCCGTCTCCAACTTCTCTCTTTTGTTCTAGGAACTAATTGGCTTGGGCAACTTGTCGTTTGTTTAGCTTAAGTGGCCAAATTTAACACAAACTAATCTTGCTTAACCTACAAGAAAGAGATTAGAGATTTTACCGAGTAATTGTAGCTTCACGATATTTGTTTGACGTAAACACCTGATTTAAGGTTTTCTACACCACCTAAGTGTTAAATTCTCAAGTCCAAAATGATGAATTAGAGTTCAATTTAATTTTAATCCCGTTTCCTTTTCTTTTCTCTAACTTTCTCTTCTAGCTCTCAAGAAGAAAGTTTCTCTCCAACTCTCTCCGTCCTTCTCCACCCTTCTCTGTTTTGTTCGAGGAACTAATTAGGTTTGGCAACTTATAGCTTCGTTCTCTTAAGTGACCATGTTTAACTCAAACTAGTCTTGCTCAGCCTCCAAGGAATAGGATTCACTGAGTAATCGTAGCTTGACGATGTAGTAAAGGAACTAATTTAATGTTTTGTAAATCACCTAAGTGTTCAATTCACAAGCCCAAAAGCATGAATTTGAATTCGCTTTGATTTTAAACCTGTTTCCTTTTCTTTTCTCTAACTTTCTCTTCCAGCTCTCAAGAAGAAAGTTCCTCTCCAACTCGCCCCGTCGTTCCCCACCCTTCTCTCTTTCGTTCTAGGAACTAATTAGGTTAGGCAGCTAACAGCTTCATTAGCTTAAGTGGCCGAGTTTAACTCGAACTAATCTTGCTTGGCCTCCGAGAAAGAGAATCTGCAGAGTAATTGTAGCTTAACGATAACAGTTTGACTTAGGCAACTCATTTGATGTTTTCCAAATCACCCAAAGTGTTCAATTATCAAGTCCAAAAGGGTGAATTTGAATTCGATTTAATTTGCATCCTATTTCCGTTTCTTTTCTCTAACTTTCTCTTCTAGATCTCATGGAGAAAGTTTCTCTCTAACTCTCTCTGTCCGTCTCCAACTTCTCTCTTTTGTTCTAGGGCTAATAGTTTCACTAGCTTAAGTGGCTAAGTTTAACTCAAGCTGATCTCGCCTAGCCTCCAAGAAAGAGATTTTACAGAGTAATTGTAGCTCAACGATATTAGTTGGACTTGAGCGCGTCATTTAAGGCCTTCTAAATCGCCCAAGTGTTCGATTCTCAAGTCCAAAAGGATCAATTGGTTAATTTTCATTCTATTTCCTCTCTTCTCTCTAATTTTCTCTTCTAGTTATGAACAAGAATGTTTCTCTCTCCAACTCTCTCCGTCCTTCCCCATCCTTCTCTCTTTTGTTCTAGGAACTAATTAGCTTATCCAGCTATTAGTTTCTTTAGCTTAAGTGGCCATGTTTAACTCAAATTAATCATGCCTATCCGCGAAGAAAGAGAATTTACTGAGTAATTGTAGTTTAACGATATTAGTTTTACTTAAGCAAATGACTTAATGTCTTCTAAATCACCTAAGTGTATATATCTCAAGTCCAAGATGATGAATTGGAGCTCACTTTAATTTTCATCCTATTTCCCTTTCTTTTCTCTAACTTTCTCTTCTGGCTCCCAAGAAGAAAGTTTCTCCCCAACTCTCTCCGTCCTTTCTCCAGTCCTCTCCCTCTTCTTCTTGGAACTAATTACCTTAGGCAACCAACAGTTGCATTAGCTTAAGCGGCCAAGTTTAAGACAAGCTAATCTTGCTTAGCCTCCAAGAAGGAGAATTTACTGAGTAATCGTAGCTTAACGATATTCGTTTAACTTAAGCAACTCATTTAATGTTTTCAAAATCACACCTAAGTATTCAATTCTCAGGTCCAAAATGCTGAATTTCAATTCGCTTTAATTTTAATACTATTTCCTTTTCTTTCCTCTAACTTTCTCTTCTAGCTCTCAAAAAAGAAAGTTTCTCTCTAACTCTCTCCGTCCTCCTCCACCATCCTCTCTTTTGTTGTAGGAACTAATTAGGTTAGGCAACTAATAGCTTCATTGGCTTAAGTGGCCAAGTTTAACTAAAACTAATCATGCTTATCCTCCAAGAAAGAAAATTAACTGAGTAATTGTGGCCTTTTTTTTTTTTTTTTTTTTCGGTGGACAAGTAATTGTAGCTTGACGATAGCAGTTTAACTTAAGCAACTCATTTAATGTTTTCTACATCACCTAAGTGTTCAATTCGCAAGTCCAAAATGCTGAGCTTGAACTCCCTTCAAATTTCATTCTATTTCCCTTTCCGTTCTCTAACTTTCTCTTCTAGACCTCAGGGAGAAAGTTCGTCTCCAACTCTCTCCGTCCGTCTCCAACTTCTCTCTTTTGTTCTAGGAACTAATTGGCTTGGGCAACTTGTCGTTTTTTTAGCTTAAGTGGCCAAATTTAACACAAACTAATCTTGCTTAACCTACAAGAAAGAGATTAGAGATTTTACCGAGTAATTGTAGCTTCACGATATTTGTTTGACGTAAACACCTGATTTAAGGTTTTCTACACCACCTAAGTGTTAAATTCTCAAGTCCAAAATGATGAATTAGAGTTCAATTTAATTTTAATCCCGTTTCCTTTTCTTTTCTCTAACTTTCTCTTCTAGCTCTCAAGAAGAAAGTTTCTCTCCAACTCTCTCCGTCCTTCTCCACCCTTCTCTGTTTTGTTCGAGGAACTAATTAGGTTTGGCAACTTATAGCTTCGTTCTCTTAAGTGACCATGTTTAACTCAAACTAGTCTTGCTCAGCCTCCAAGGAATAGGATTCACTGAGTAATCGTAGCTTGACGATGTAGTAAAGGAACTAATTTAATGTTTTGTAAATCACCTAAGTGTTCAATTCACAAGCCCAAAAGCATGAATTTGAATTCGCTTTGATTTTAAACCTGTTTCCTTTTCTTTTCTCTAACTTTCTCTTCCAGCTCTCAAGAAGAAAGTTCCTCTCCAACTCGCCCCGTCGTTCCCCACCCTTCTCTCTTTCGTTCTAGGAACTAATTAGGTTAGGCAGCTAACAGCTTCATTAGCTTAAGTGGCCGAGTTTAACTCGAACTAATCTTGCTTGGCCTCCGAGAAAGAGAATCTGCAGAGTAATTGTAGCTTAACGATAACAGTTTGACTTAGGCAACTCATTTGATGTTTTCCAAATCACCCAAAGTGTTCAATTATCAAGTCCAAAAGGGTGAATTTGAATTCGATTTAATTTGCATCCTATTTCCGTTTCTTTTCTCTAACTTTCTCTTCTAGATCTCATGGAGAAAGTTTCTCTCTAACTCTCTCTGTCCGTCTCCAACTTCTCTCTTTTGTTCTAGGGCTAATAGTTTCACTAGCTTAAGTGGCTAAGTTTAACTCAAGCTGATCTCGCCTAGCCTCCAAGAAAGAGATTTTACAGAGTAATTGTAGCTCAACGATATTAGTTGGACTTGAGCGCGTCATTTAAGGCCTTCTAAATCGCCCAAGTGTTCGATTCTCAAGTCCAAAAGGATCAATTGGTTAATTTTCATTCTATTTCCTCTCTTCTCTCTAATTTTCTCTTCTAGTTATGAACAAGAATGTTTCTCTCTCCAACTCTCTCCGTCCTTCCCCATCCTTCTCTCTTTTGTTCTAGGAACTAATTAGCTTATCCAGCTATTAGTTTCTTTAGCTTAAGTGGCCATGTTTAACTCAAATTAATCATGCCTATCCGCGAAGAAAGAGAATTTACTGAGTAATTGTAGTTTAACGATATTAGTTTTACTTAAGCAAATGACTTAATGTCTTCTAAATCACCTAAGTGTATATATCTCAAGTCCAAGATGATGAATTGGAGCTCACTTTAATTTTCATCCTATTTCCCTTTCTTTTCTCTAACTTTCTCTTCTGGCTCCCAAGAAGAAAGTTTCTCCCCAACTCTCTCCGTCCTTTCTCCAGTCCTCTCCCTCTTCTTCTTGGAACTAATTACCTTAGGCAACCAACAGTTGCATTAGCTTAAGCGGCCAAGTTTAAGACAAGCTAATCTTGCTTAGCCTCCAAGAAGGAGAATTTACTGAGTAATCGTAGCTTAACGATATTCGTTTAACTTAAGCAACTCATTTAATGTTTTCAAAATCACACCTAAGTATTCAATTCTCAGGTCCAAAATGCTGAATTTCAATTCGCTTTAATTTTAATACTATTTCCTTTTCTTTCCTCTAACTTTCTCTTCTAGCTCTCAAAAAAGAAAGTTTCTCTCTAACTCTCTCCGTCCTCCTCCACCATCCTCTCTTTTGTTGTAGGAACTAATTAGGTTAGGCAACTAATAGCTTCATTGGCTTAAGTGGCCAAGTTTAACTAAAACTAATCATGCTTATCCTCCAAGAAAGAAAATTAACTGAGTAATTGTGGCCTTTTTTTTTTTTTTTTTTTTCGGTGGACAAGTAATTGTAGCTTGACGATAGCAGTTTAACTTAAGCAACTCATTTAATGTTTTCTACATCACCTAAGTGTTCAATTCGCAAGTCCAAAATGCTGAGCTTGAACTCCCTTCAAATTTCATTCTATTTCCCTTTCCGTTCTCTAACTTTCTCTTCTAGACCTCAGGGAGAAAGTTCGTCTCCAACTCTCTCCGTCCGTCTCCAACTTCTCTCTTTTGTTCTAGGAACTAATTGGCTTGGGCAACTTGTCGTTTTTTTAGCTTAAGTGGCCAAATTTAACACAAACTAATCTTGCTTAACCTACAAGAAAGAGATTAGAGATTTTACCGAGTAATTGTAGCTTCACGATATTTGTTTGACGTAAACACCTGATTTAAGGTTTTCTACACCACCTAAGTGTTAAATTCTCAAGTCCAAAATGATGAATTAGAGTTCAATTTAATTTTAATCCCGTTTCCTTTTCTTTTCTCTAACTTTCTCTTCTAGCTCTCAAGAAGAAAGTTTCTCTCCAACTCTCTCCGTCCTTCTCCACCCTTCTCTGTTTTGTTCGAGGAACTAATTAGGTTTGGCAACTTATAGCTTCGTTCTCTTAAGTGACCATGTTTAACTCAAACTAGTCTTGCTCAGCCTCCAAGGAATAGGATTCACTGAGTAATCGTAGCTTGACGATGTAGTAAAGGAACTAATTTAATGTTTTGTAAATCACCTAAGTGTTCAATTCACAAGCCCAAAAGCATGAATTTGAATTCGCTTTGATTTTAAACCTGTTTCCTTTTCTTTTCTCTAACTTTCTCTTCCAGCTCTCAAGAAGAAAGTTCCTCTCCAACTCGCCCCGTCGTTCCCCACCCTTCTCTCTTTCGTTCTAGGAACTAATTAGGTTAGGCAGCTAACAGCTTCATTAGCTTAAGTGGCCGAGTTTAACTCGAACTAATCTTGCTTGGCCTCCGAGAAAGAGAATCTGCAGAGTAATTGTAGCTTAACGATAACAGTTTGACTTAGGCAACTCATTTGATGTTTTCCAAATCACCCAAAGTGTTCAATTATCAAGTCCAAAAGGGTGAATTTGAATTCGATTTAATTTGCATCCTATTTCCGTTTCTTTTCTCTAACTTTCTCTTCTAGATCTCATGGAGAAAGTTTCTCTCTAACTCTCTCTGTCCGTCTCCAACTTCTCTCTTTTGTTCTAGGGCTAATAGTTTCACTAGCTTAAGTGGCTAAGTTTAACTCAAGCTGATCTCGCCTAGCCTCCAAGAAAGAGATTTTACAGAGTAATTGTAGCTCAACGATATTAGTTGGACTTGAGCGCGTCATTTAAGGCCTTCTAAATCGCCCAAGTGTTCGATTCTCAAGTCCAAAAGGATCAATTGGTTAATTTTCATTCTATTTCCTCTCTTCTCTCTAATTTTCTCTTCTAGTTATGAACAAGAATGTTTCTCTCTCCAACTCTCTCCGTCCTTCCCCATCCTTCTCTCTTTTGTTCTAGGAACTAATTAGCTTATCCAGCTATTAGTTTCTTTAGCTTAAGTGGCCATGTTTAACTCAAATTAATCATGCCTATCCGCGAAGAAAGAGAATTTACTGAGTAATTGTAGTTTAACGATATTAGTTTTACTTAAGCAAATGACTTAATGTCTTCTAAATCACCTAAGTGTATATATCTCAAGTCCAAGATGATGAATTGGAGCTCACTTTAATTTTCATCCTATTTCCCTTTCTTTTCTCTAACTTTCTCTTCTGGCTCCCAAGAAGAAAGTTTCTCCCCAACTCTCTCCGTCCTTTCTCCAGTCCTCTCCCTCTTCTTCTTGGAACTAATTACCTTAGGCAACCAACAGTTGCATTAGCTTAAGCGGCCAAGTTTAAGACAAGCTAATCTTGCTTAGCCTCCAAGAAGGAGAATTTACTGAGTAATCGTAGCTTAACGATATTCGTTTAACTTAAGCAACTCATTTAATGTTTTCAAAATCACACCTAAGTATTCAATTCTCAGGTCCAAAATGCTGAATTTCAATTCGCTTTAATTTTAATACTATTTCCTTTTCTTTCCTCTAACTTTCTCTTCTAGCTCTCAAAAAAGAAAGTTTCTCTCTAACTCTCTCCGTCCTCCTCCACCATCCTCTCTTTTGTTGTAGGAACTAATTAGGTTAGGCAACTAATAGCTTCATTGGCTTAAGTGGCCAAGTTTAACTAAAACTAATCATGCTTATCCTCCAAGAAAGAAAATTAACTGAGTAATTGTGGCCTTTTTTTTTTTTTTTTTTTTCGGTGGACAAGTAATTGTAGCTTGACGATAGCAGTTTAACTTAAGCAACTCATTTAATGTTTTCTACATCACCTAAGTGTTCAATTCGCAAGTCCAAAATGCTGAGCTTGAACTCCCTTCAAATTTCATTCTATTTCCCTTTCCGTTCTCTAACTTTCTCTTCTAGACCTCAGGGAGAAAGTTCGTCTCCAACTCTCTCCGTCCGTCTCCAACTTCTCTCTTTTGTTCTAGGAACTAATTGGCTTGGGCAACTTGTCGTTTTTTTAGCTTAAGTGGCCAAATTTAACACAAACTAATCTTGCTTAACCTACAAGAAAGAGATTAGAGATTTTACCGAGTAATTGTAGCTTCACGATATTTGTTTGACGTAAACACCTGATTTAAGGTTTTCTACACCACCTAAGTGTTAAATTCTCAAGTCCAAAATGATGAATTAGAGTTCAATTTAATTTTAATCCCGTTTCCTTTTCTTTTCTCTAACTTTCTCTTCTAGCTCTCAAGAAGAAAGTTTCTCTCCAACTCTCTCCGTCCTTCTCCACCCTTCTCTGTTTTGTTCGAGGAACTAATTAGGTTTGGCAACTTATAGCTTCGTTCTCTTAAGTGACCATGTTTAACTCAAACTAGTCTTGCTCAGCCTCCAAGGAATAGGATTCACTGAGTAATCGTAGCTTGACGATGTAGTAAAGGAACTAATTTAATGTTTTGTAAATCACCTAAGTGTTCAATTCACAAGCCCAAAAGCATGAATTTGAATTCGCTTTGATTTTAAACCTGTTTCCTTTTCTTTTCTCTAACTTTCTCTTCCAGCTCTCAAGAAGAAAGTTCCTCTCCAACTCGCCCCGTCGTTCTCCACCCTTCTCTCTTTCGTTCTAGGAACTAATTAGGTTAGGCAGCTAACAGCTTCATTAGCTTAAGTGGCCGAGTTTAACTCGAACTAATCTTGCTTGGCCTCCGAGAAAGAGAATCTGCAGAGTAATTGTAGCTTAACGATAACAGTTTGACTTAGGCAACTCATTTGATGTTTTCCAAATCACCCAAAGTGTTCAATTATCAAGTCCAAAAGGGTGAATTTGAATTCGATTTAATTTGCATCCTATTTCCGTTTCTTTTCTCTAACTTTCTCTTCTAGATCTCATGGAGAAAGTTTCTCTCTAACTCTCTCTGTCCGTCTCCAACTTCTCTCTTTTGTTCTAGGGCTAATAGTTTCACTAGCTTAAGTGGCTAAGTTTAACTCAAGCTGATCTCGCCTAGCCTCCAAGAAAGAGATTTTACAGAGTAATTGTAGCTCAACGATATTAGTTGGACTTGAGCGCGTCATTTAAGGCCTTCTAAATCGCCCAAGTGTTCGATTCTCAAGTCCAAAAGGATCAATTGGTTAATTTTCATTCTATTTCCTCTCTTCTCTCTAATTTTCTCTTCTAGTTATGAACAAGAATGTTTCTCTCTCCAACTCTCTCCGTCCTTCCCCATCCTTCTCTCTTTTGTTCTAGGAACTAATTAGCTTATCCAGCTATTAGTTTCTTTAGCTTAAGTGGCCATGTTTAACTCAAATTAATCATGCCTATCCGCGAAGAAAGAGAATTTACTGAGTAATTGTAGTTTAACGATATTAGTTTTACTTAAGCAAATGACTTAATGTCTTCTAAATCACCTAAGTGTATATATCTCAAGTCCAAGATGATGAATTGGAGCTCACTTTAATTTTCATCCTATTTCCCTTTCTTTTCTCTAACTTTCTCTTCTGGCTCCCAAGAAGAAAGTTTCTCCCCAACTCTCTCCGTCCTTTCTCCAGTCCTCTCCCTCTTCTTCTTGGAACTAATTACCTTAGGCAACCAACAGTTGCATTAGCTTAAGCGGCCAAGTTTAAGACAAGCTAATCTTGCTTAGCCTCCAAGAAGGAGAATTTACTGAGTAATCGTAGCTTAACGATATTCGTTTAACTTAAGCAACTCATTTAATGTTTTCAAAATCACACCTAAGTATTCAATTCTCAGGTCCAAAATGCTGAATTTCAATTCGCTTTAATTTTAATACTATTTCCTTTTCTTTCCTCTAACTTTCTCTTCTAGCTCTCAAAAAAGAAAGTTTCTCTCTAACTCTCTCCGTCCTCCTCCACCATTCTCTCTTTTGTTGTAGGAACTAATTAGGTTAGGCAACTAATAGCTTCATTGGCTTAAGTGGCCAAGTTTAACTAAAACTAATCATGCTTATCCTCCAAGAAAGAAAATTAACTGAGTAATTGTGGCCTTTTTTTTTTTTTTTTTTTTCGGTGGACAAGTAATTGTAGCTTGACGATAGCAGTTTAACTTAAGCAACTCATTTAATGTTTTCTACATCACCTAAGTGTTCAATTCGCAAGTCCAAAATGCTGAGCTTGAACTCCCTTCAAATTTCATTCTATTTCCCTTTCCGTTCTCTAACTTTCTCTTCTAGACCTCAGGGAGAAAGTTCGTCTCCAACTCTCTCCGTCCGTCTCCAACTTCTCTCTTTTGTTCTAGGAACTAATTGGCTTGGGCAACTTGTCGTTTTTTTAGCTTAAGTGGCCAAATTTAACACAAACTAATCTTGCTTAACCTACAAGAAAGAGATTAGAGATTTTACCGAGTAATTGTAGCTTCACGATATTTGTTTGACGTAAACACCTGATTTAAGGTTTTCTACACCACCTAAGTGTTAAATTCTCAAGTCCAAAATGATGAATTAGAGTTCAATTTAATTTTAATCCCGTTTCCTTTTCTTTTCTCTAACTTTCTCTTCTAGCTCTCAAGAAGAAAGTTTCTCTCCAACTCTCTCCGTCCTTCTCCACCCTTCTCTGTTTTGTTCGAGGAACTAATTAGGTTTGGCAACTTATAGCTTCGTTCTCTTAAGTGACCATGTTTAACTCAAACTAGTCTTGCTCAGCCTCCAAGGAATAGGATTCACTGAGTAATCGTAGCTTGACGATGTAGTAAAGGAACTAATTTAATGTTTTGTAAATCACCTAAGTGTTCAATTCACAAGCCCAAAAGCATGAATTTGAATTCGCTTTGATTTTAAACCTGTTTCCTTTTCTTTTCTCTAACTTTCTCTTCCAGCTCTCAAGAAGAAAGTTCCTCTCCAACTCGCCCCGTCGTTCCCCACCCTTCTCTCTTTCGTTCTAGGAACTAATTAGGTTAGGCAGCTAACAGCTTCATTAGCTTAAGTGGCCGAGTTTAACTCGAACTAATCTTGCTTGGCCTCCGAGAAAGAGAATCTGCAGAGTAATTGTAGCTTAACGATAACAGTTTGACTTAGGCAACTCATTTGATGTTTTCCAAATCACCCAAAGTGTTCAATTATCAAGTCCAAAAGGGTGAATTTGAATTCGATTTAATTTGCATCCTATTTCCGTTTCTTTTCTCTAACTTTCTCTTCTAGATCTCATGGAGAAAGTTTCTCTCTAACTCTCTCTGTCCGTCTCCAACTTCTCTCTTTTGTTCTAGGGCTAATAGTTTCACTAGCTTAAGTGGCTAAGTTTAACTCAAGCTGATCTCGCCTAGCCTCCAAGAAAGAGATTTTACAGAGTAATTGTAGCTCAACGATATTAGTTGGACTTGAGCGCGTCATTTAAGGCCTTCTAAATCGCCCAAGTGTTCGATTCTCAAGTCCAAAAGGATCAATTGGTTAATTTTCATTCTATTTCCTCTCTTCTCTCTAATTTTCTCTTCTAGTTATGAACAAGAATGTTTCTCTCTCCAACTCTCTCCGTCCTTCCCCATCCTTCTCTCTTTTGTTCTAGGAACTAATTAGCTTATCCAGCTATTAGTTTCTTTAGCTTAAGTGGCCATGTTTAACTCAAATTAATCATGCCTATCCGCGAAGAAAGAGAATTTACTGAGTAATTGTAGTTTAACGATATTAGTTTTACTTAAGCAAATGACTTAATGTCTTCTAAATCACCTAAGTGTATATATCTCAAGTCCAAGATGATGAATTGGAGCTCACTTTAATTTTCATCCTATTTCCCTTTCTTTTCTCTAACTTTCTCTTCTGGCTCCCAAGAAGAAAGTTTCTCCCCAACTCTCTCCGTCCTTTCTCCAGTCCTCTCCCTCTTCTTCTTGGAACTAATTACCTTAGGCAACCAACAGTTGCATTAGCTTAAGCGGCCAAGTTTAAGACAAGCTAATCTTGCTTAGCCTCCAAGAAGGAGAATTTACTGAGTAATCGTAGCTTAACGATATTCGTTTAACTTAAGCAACTCATTTAATGTTTTCAAAATCACACCTAAGTATTCAATTCTCAGGTCCAAAATGCTGAATTTCAATTCGCTTTAATTTTAATACTATTTCCTTTTCTTTCCTCTAACTTTCTCTTCTAGCTCTCAAAAAAGAAAGTTTCTCTCTAACTCTCTCCGTCCTCCTCCACCATTCTCTCTTTTGTTGTAGGAACTAATTAGGTTAGGCAACTAATAGCTTCATTGGCTTAAGTGGCCAAGTTTAACTAAAACTAATCATGCTTATCCTCCAAGAAAGAAAATTAACTGAGTAATTGTGGCCTTTTTTTTTTTTTTTTTTTTCGGTGGACAAGTAATTGTAGCTTGACGATAGCAGTTTAACTTAAGCAACTCATTTAATGTTTTCTACATCACCTAAGTGTTCAATTCGCAAGTCCAAAATGCTGAGCTTGAACTCCCTTCAAATTTCATTCTATTTCCCTTTCCGTTCTCTAACTTTCTCTTCTAGACCTCAGGGAGAAAGTTCGTCTCCAACTCTCTCCGTCCGTCTCCAACTTCTCTCTTTTGTTCTAGGAACTAATTGGCTTGGGCAACTTGTCGTTTTTTTAGCTTAAGTGGCCAAATTTAACACAAACTAATCTTGCTTAACCTACAAGAAAGAGATTAGAGATTTTACCGAGTAATTGTAGCTTCACGATATTTGTTTGACGTAAACACCTGATTTAAGGTTTTCTACACCACCTAAGTGTTAAATTCTCAAGTCCAAAATGATGAATTAGAGTTCAATTTAATTTTAATCCCGTTTCCTTTTCTTTTCTCTAACTTTCTCTTCTAGCTCTCAAGAAGAAAGTTTCTCTCCAACTCTCTCCGTCCTTCTCCACCCTTCTCTGTTTTGTTCGAGGAACTAATTAGGTTTGGCAACTTATAGCTTCGTTCTCTTAAGTGACCATGTTTAACTCAAACTAGTCTTGCTCAGCCTCCAAGGAATAGGATTCACTGAGTAATCGTAGCTTGACGATGTAGTAAAGGAACTAATTTAATGTTTTGTAAATCACCTAAGTGTTCAATTCACAAGCCCAAAAGCATGAATTTGAATTCGCTTTGATTTTAAACCTGTTTCCTTTTCTTTTCTCTAACTTTCTCTTCCAGCTCTCAAGAAGAAAGTTCCTCTCCAACTCGCCCCGTCGTTCCCCACCCTTCTCTCTTTCGTTCTAGGAACTAATTAGGTTAGGCAGCTAACAGCTTCATTAGCTTAAGTGGCCGAGTTTAACTCGAACTAATCTTGCTTGGCCTCCGAGAAAGAGAATCTGCAGAGTAATTGTAGCTTAACGATAACAGTTTGACTTAGGCAACTCATTTGATGTTTTCCAAATCACCCAAAGTGTTCAATTATCAAGTCCAAAAGGGTGAATTTGAATTCGATTTAATTTGCATCCTATTTCCGTTTCTTTTCTCTAACTTTCTCTTCTAGATCTCATGGAGAAAGTTTCTCTCTAACTCTCTCTGTCCGTCTCCAACTTCTCTCTTTTGTTCTAGGGCTAATAGTTTCACTAGCTTAAGTGGCTAAGTTTAACTCAAGCTGATCTCGCCTAGCCTCCAAGAAAGAGATTTTACAGAGTAATTGTAGCTCAACGATATTAGTTGGACTTGAACGCGTCATTTAAGGCCTTCTAAATCGCCCAAGTGTTCGATTCTCAAGTCCAAAAGGATCAATTGGTTAATTTTCATTCTATTTCCTCTCTTCTCTCTAATTTTCTCTTCTAGTTATGAACAAGAATGTTTCTCTCTCCAACTCTCTCCGTCCTTCCCCATCCTTCTCTCTTTTGTTCTAGGAACTAATTAGCTTATCCAGCTATTAGTTTCTTTAGCTTAAGTGGCCATGTTTAACTCAAATTAATCATGCCTATCCGCGAAGAAAGAGAATTTACTGAGTAATTGTAGTTTAACGATATTAGTTTTACTTAAGCAAATGACTTAATGTCTTCTAAATCACCTAAGTGTATATATCTCAAGTCCAAGATGATGAATTGGAGCTCACTTTAATTTTCATCCTATTTCCCTTTCTTTTCTCTAACTTTCTCTTCTGGCTCCCAAGAAGAAAGTTTCTCCCCAACTCTCTCCGTCCTTTCTCCAGTCCTCTCCCTCTTCTTCTTGGAACTAATTACCTTAGGCAACCAACAGTTGCATTAGCTTAAGCGGCCAAGTTTAAGACAAGCTAATCTTGCTTAGCCTCCAAGAAGGAGAATTTACTGAGTAATCGTAGCTTAACGATATTCGTTTAACTTAAGCAACTCATTTAATGTTTTCAAAATCACACCTAAGTATTCAATTCTCAGGTCCAAAATGCTGAATTTCAATTCGCTTTAATTTTAATACTATTTCCTTTTCTTTCCTCTAACTTTCTCTTCTAGCTCTCAAAAAAGAAAGTTTCTCTCTAACTCTCTCCGTCCTCCTCCACCATTCTCTCTTTTGTTGTAGGAACTAATTAGGTTAGGCAACTAATAGCTTCATTGGCTTAAGTGGCCAAGTTTAACTAAAACTAATCATGCTTATCCTCCAAGAAAGAAAATTAACTGAGTAATTGTGGCCTTTTTTTTTTTTTTTTTTTCGGTGGACAAGTAATTGTAGCTTGACGATAGCAGTTTAACTTAAGCAACTCATTTAATGTTTTCTACATCACCTAAGTGTTCAATTCGCAAGTCCAAAATGCTGAGCTTGAACTCCCTTCAAATTTCATTCTATTTCCCTTTCCGTTCTCTAACTTTCTCTTCTAGACCTCAGGGAGAAAGTTCGTCTCCAACTCTCTCCGTCCGTCTCCAACTTCTCTCTTTTGTTCTAGGAACTAATTGGCTTGGGCAACTTGTCGTTTTTTTAGCTTAAGTGGCCAAATTTAACACAAACTAATCTTGCTTAACCTACAAGAAAGAGATTAGAGATTTTACCGAGTAATTGTAGCTTCACGATATTTGTTTGACGTAAACACCTGATTTAAGGTTTTCTACACCACCTAAGTGTTAAATTCTCAAGTCCAAAATGATGAATTAGAGTTCAATTTAATTTTAATCCCGTTTCCTTTTCTTTTCTCTAACTTTCTCTTCTAGCTCTCAAGAAGAAAGTTTCTCTCCAACTCTCTCCGTCCTTCTCCACCCTTCTCTGTTTTGTTCGAGGAACTAATTAGGTTTGGCAACTTATAGCTTCGTTCTCTTAAGTGACCATGTTTAACTCAAACTAGTCTTGCTCAGCCTCCAAGGAATAGGATTCACTGAGTAATCGTAGCTTGACGATGTAGTAAAGGAACTAATTTAATGTTTTGTAAATCACCTAAGTGTTCAATTCACAAGCCCAAAAGCATGAATTTGAATTCGCTTTGATTTTAAACCTGTTTCCTTTTCTTTTCTCTAACTTTCTCTTCCAGCTCTCAAGAAGAAAGTTCCTCTCCAACTCGCCCCGTCGTTCCCCACCCTTCTCTCTTTCGTTCTAGGAACTAATTAGGTTAGGCAGCTAACAGCTTCATTAGCTTAAGTGGCCGAGTTTAACTCGAACTAATCTTGCTTGGCCTCCGAGAAAGAGAATCTGCAGAGTAATTGTAGCTTAACGATAACAGTTTGACTTAGGCAACTCATTTGATGTTTTCCAAATCACCCAAAGTGTTCAATTATCAAGTCCAAAAGGGTGAATTTGAATTCGATTTAATTTGCATCCTATTTCCGTTTCTTTTCTCTAACTTTCTCTTCTAGATCTCATGGAGAAAGTTTCTCTCTAACTCTCTCTGTCCGTCTCCAACTTCTCTCTTTTGTTCTAGGGCTAATAGTTTCACTAGCTTAAGTGGCTAAGTTTAACTCAAGCTGATCTCGCCTAGCCTCCAAGAAAGAGATTTTACAGAGTAATTGTAGCTCAACGATATTAGTTGGACTTGAGCGCGTCATTTAAGGCCTTCTAAATCGCCCAAGTGTTCGATTCTCAAGTCCAAAAGGATCAATTGGTTAATTTTCATTCTATTTCCTCTCTTCTCTCTAATTTTCTCTTCTAGTTATGAACAAGAATGTTTCTCTCTCCAACTCTCTCCGTCCTTCCCCATCCTTCTCTCTTTTGTTCTAGGAACTAATTAGCTTATCCAGCTATTAGTTTCTTTAGCTTAAGTGGCCATGTTTAACTCAAATTAATCATGCCTATCCGCGAAGAAAGAGAATTTACTGAGTAATTGTAGTTTAACGATATTAGTTTTACTTAAGCAAATGACTTAATGTCTTCTAAATCACCTAAGTGTATATATCTCAAGTCCAAGATGATGAATTGGAGCTCACTTTAATTTTCATCCTATTTCCCTTTCTTTTCTCTAACTTTCTCTTCTGGCTCCCAAGAAGAAAGTTTCTCCCCAACTCTCTCCGTCCTTTCTCCAGTCCTCTCCCTCTTCTTCTTGGAACTAATTACCTTAGGCAACCAACAGTTGCATTAGCTTAAGCGGCCAAGTTTAAGACAAGCTAATCTTGCTTAGCCTCCAAGAAGGAGAATTTACTGAGTAATCGTAGCTTAACGATATTCGTTTAACTTAAGCAACTCATTTAATGTTTTCAAAATCACACCTAAGTATTCAATTCTCAGGTCCAAAATGCTGAATTTCAATTCGCTTTAATTTTAATACTATTTCCTTTTCTTTCCTCTAACTTTCTCTTCTAGCTCTCAAAAAAGAAAGTTTCTCTCTAACTCTCTCCGTCCTCCTCCACCATTCTCTCTTTTGTTGTAGGAACTAATTAGGTTAGGCAACTAATAGCTTCATTGGCTTAAGTGGCCAAGTTTAACTAAAACTAATCATGCTTATCCTCCAAGAAAGAAAATTAACTGAGTAATTGTGGCCTTTTTTTTTTTTTTTTTTTTCGGTGGACAAGTAATTGTAGCTTGACGATAGCGGTTTAACTTAAGCAACTCATTTAATGTTTTCTACATCACCTAAGTGTTCAATTCGCAAGTCCAAAATGCTGAGCTTGAACTCCCTTCAAATTTCATTCTATTTCCCTTTCCGTTCTCTAACTTTCTCTTCTAGACCTCAGGGAGAAAGTTCGTCTCCAACTCTCTCCGTCCGTCTCCAACTTCTCTCTTTTGTTCTAGGAACTAATTGGCTTGGGCAACTTGTCGTTTTTTTAGCTTAAGTGGCCAAATTTAACACAAACTAATCTTGCTTAACCTACAAGAAAGAGATTAGAGATTTTACCGAGTAATTGTAGCTTCACGATATTTGTTTGACGTAAACACCTGATTTAAGGTTTTCTACACCACCTAAGTGTTAAATTCTCAAGTCCAAAATGATGAATTAGAGTTCAATTTAATTTTAATCCCGTTTCCTTTTCTTTTCTCTAACTTTCTCTTCTAGCTCTCAAGAAAAAAGTTTCTCTCCAACTCTCTCCGTCCTTCTCCACCCTTCTCTGTTTTGTTCGAGGAACTAATTAGGTTTGGCAACTTATAGCTTCGTTCTCTTAAGTGACCATGTTTAACTCAAACTAGTCTTGCTCAGCCTCCAAGGAATAGGATTCACTGAGTAATCGTAGCTTGACGATGTAGTAAAGGAACTAATTTAATGTTTTGTAAATCACCTAAGTGTTCAATTCACAAGCCCAAAAGCATGAATTTGAATTCGCTTTGATTTTAAACCTGTTTCCTTTTCTTTTCTCTAACTTTCTCTTCCAGCTCTCAAGAAGAAAGTTCCTCTCCAACTCGCCCCGTCGTTCCCCACCCTTCTCTCTTTCGTTCTAGGAACTAATTAGGTTAGGCAGCTAACAGCTTCATTAGCTTAAGTGGCCGAGTTTAACTCGAACTAATCTTGCTTGGCCTCCGAGAAAGAGAATCTGCAGAGTAATTGTAGCTTAACGATAACAGTTTGACTTAGGCAACTCATTTGATGTTTTCCAAATCACCCAAAGTGTTCAATTATCAAGTCCAAAAGGGTGAATTTGAATTCGATTTAATTTGCATCCTATTTCCGTTTCTTTTCTCTAACTTTCTCTTCTAGATCTCATGGAGAAAGTTTCTCTCTAACTCTCTCTGTCCGTCTCCAACTTCTCTCTTTTGTTCTAGGGCTAATAGTTTCACTAGCTTAAGTGGCTAAGTTTAACTCAAGCTGATCTCGCCTAGCCTCCAAGAAAGAGATTTTACAGAGTAATTGTAGCTCAACGATATTAGTTGGACTTGAGCGCGTCATTTAAGGCCTTCTAAATCGCCCAAGTGTTCGATTCTCAAGTCCAAAAGGATCAATTGGTTAATTTTCATTCTATTTCCTCTCTTCTCTCTAATTTTCTCTTCTAGTTATGAACAAGAATGTTTCTCTCTCCAACTCTCTCCGTCCTTCCCCATCCTTCTCTCTTTTGTTCTAGGAACTAATTAGCTTATCCAGCTATTAGTTTCTTTAGCTTAAGTGGCCATGTTTAACTCAAATTAATCATGCCTATCCGCGAAGAAAGAGAATTTACTGAGTAATTGTAGTTTAACGATATTAGTTTTACTTAAGCAAATGACTTAATGTCTTCTAAATCACCTAAGTGTATATATCTCAAGTCCAAGATGATGAATTGGAGCTCACTTTAATTTTCATCCTATTTCCCTTTCTTTTCTCTAACTTTCTCTTCTGGCTCCCAAGAAGAAAGTTTCTCCCCAACTCTCTCCGTCCTTTCTCCAGTCCTCTCCCTCTTCTTCTTGGAACTAATTACCTTAGGCAACCAACAGTTGCATTAGCTTAAGCGGCCAAGTTTAAGACAAGCTAATCTTGCTTAGCCTCCAAGAAGGAGAATTTACTGAGTAATCGTAGCTTAACGATATTCGTTTAACTTAAGCAACTCATTTAATGTTTTCAAAATCACACCTAAGTATTCAATTCTCAGGTCCAAAATGCTGAATTTCAATTCGCTTTAATTTTAATACTATTTCCTTTTCTTTCCTCTAACTTTCTCTTCTAGCTCTCAAAAAAGAAAGTTTCTCTCTAACTCTCTCCGTCCTCCTCCACCATTCTCTCTTTTGTTGTAGGAACTAATTAGGTTAGGCAACTAATAGCTTCATTGGCTTAAGTGGCCAAGTTTAACTAAAACTAATCATGCTTATCCTCCAAGAAAGAAAATTAACTGAGTAATTGTGGCCTTTTTTTTTTTTTTTTTTTCGGTGGACAAGTAATTGTAGCTTGACGATAGCAGTTTAACTTAAGCAACTCATTTAATGTTTTCTACATCACCTAAGTGTTCAATTCGCAAGTCCAAAATGCTGAGCTTGAACTCCCTTCAAATTTCATTCTATTTCCCTTTCCGTTCTCTAACTTTCTCTTCTAGACCTCAGGGAGAAAGTTCGTCTCCAACTCTCTCCGTCCGTCTCCAACTTCTCTCTTTTGTTCTAGGAACTAATTGGCTTGGGCAACTTGTCGTTTGTTTAGCTTAAGTGGCCAAATTTAACACAAACTAATCTTGCTTAACCTACAAGAAAGAGATTAGAGATTTTACCGAGTAATTGTAGCTTCACGATATTTGTTTGACGTAAACACCTGATTTAAGGTTTTCTACACCACCTAAGTGTTAAATTCTCAAGTCCAAAATGATGAATTAGAGTTCAATTTAATTTTAATCCCGTTTCCTTTTCTTTTCTCTAACTTTCTCTTCTAGCTCTCAAGAAGAAAGTTTCTCTCCAACTCTCTCCGTCCTTCTCCACCCTTCTCTGTTTTGTTCGAGGAACTAATTAGGTTTGGCAACTTATAGCTTCGTTCTCTTAAGTGACCATGTTTAACTCAAACTAGTCTTGCTCAGCCTCCAAGGAATAGGATTCACTGAGTAATCGTAGCTTGACGATGTAGTAAAGGAACTAATTTAATGTTTTGTAAATCACCTAAGTGTTCAATTCACAAGCCCAAAAGCATGAATTTGAATTCGCTTTGATTTTAAACCTGTTTCCTTTTCTTTTCTCTAACTTTCTCTTCCAGCTCTCAAGAAGCAAGTTCCTCTCCAACTCGCCCCGTCGTTCCCCACCCTTCTCTCTTTCGTTCTAGGAACTAATTAGGTTAGGCAGCTAACAGCTTCATTAGCTTAAGTGGCCGAGTTTAACTCGAACTAATCTTGCTTGGCCTCCGAGAAAGAGAATCTGCAGAGTAATTGTAGCTTAACGATAACAGTTTGACTTAGGCAACTCATTTGATGTTTTCCAAATCACCCAAAGTGTTCAATTATCAAGTCCAAAAGGGTGAATTTGAATTCGATTTAATTTGCATCCTATTTCCGTTTCTTTTCTCTAACTTTCTCTTCTAGATCTCATGGAGAAAGTTTCTCTCTAACTCTCTCTGTCCGTCTCCAACTTCTCTCTTTTGTTCTAGGGCTAATAGTTTCACTAGCTTAAGTGGCTAAGTTTAACTCAAGCTGATCTCGCCTAGCCTCCAAGAAAGAGATTTTACAGAGTAATTGTAGCTCAACGATATTAGTTGGACTTGAGCGCGTCATTTAAGGCCTTCTAAATCGCCCAAGTGTTCGATTCTCAAGTCCAAAAGGATCAATTGGTTAATTTTCATTCTATTTCCTCTCTTCTCTCTAATTTTCTCTTCTAGTTATGAACAAGAATGTTTCTCTCTCCAACTCTCTCCGTCCTTCCCCATCCTTCTCTCTTTTGTTCTAGGAACTAATTAGCTTATCCAGCTATTAGTTTCTTTAGCTTAAGTGGCCATGTTTAACTCAAATTAATCATGCCTATCCGCGAAGAAAGAGAATTTACTGAGTAATTGTAGTTTAACGATATTAGTTTTACTTAAGCAAATGACTTAATGTCTTCTAAATCACCTAAGTGTATATATCTCAAGTCCAAGATGATGAATTGGAGCTCACTTTAATTTTCATCCTATTTCCCTTTCTTTTCTCTAACTTTCTCTTCTGGCTCCCAAGAAGAAAGTTTCTCCCCAACTCTCTCCGTCCTTTCTCCAGTCCTCTCCCTCTTCTTCTTGGAACTAATTACCTTAGGCAACCAACAGTTGCATTAGCTTAAGCGGCCAAGTTTAAGACAAGCTAATCTTGCTTAGCCTCCAAGAAGGAGAATTTACTGAGTAATCGTAGCTTAACGATATTCGTTTAACTTAAGCAACTCATTTAATGTTTTCAAAATCACACCTAAGTATTCAATTCTCAGGTCCAAAATGCTGAATTTCAATTCGCTTTAATTTTAATACTATTTCCTTTTCTTTCCTCTAACTTTCTCTTCTAGCTCTCAAAAAAGAAAGTTTCTCTCTAACTCTCTCCGTCCTCCTCCACCATTCTCTCTTTTGTTGTAGGAACTAATTAGGTTAGGCAACTAATAGCTTCATTGGCTTAAGTGGCCAAGTTTAACTAAAACTAATCATGCTTATCCTCCAAGAAAGAAAATTAACTGAGTAATTGTGGCCTTTTTTTTTTTTTTTTTTTTCGGTGGACAAGTAATTGTAGCTTGACGATAGCAGTTTAACTTAAGCAACTCATTTAATGTTTTCTACATCACCTAAGTGTTCAATTCGCAAGTCCAAAATGCTGAGCTTGAACTCCCTTCAAATTTCATTCTATTTCCCTTTCCGTTCTCTAACTTTCTCTTCTAGACCTCAGGGAGAAAGTTCGTCTCCAACTCTCTCCGTCCGTCTCCAACTTCTCTCTTTTGTTCTAGGAACTAATTGGCTTGGGCAACTTGTCGTTTTTTTAGCTTAAGTGGCCAAATTTAACACAAACTAATCTTGCTTAACCTACAAGAAAGAGATTAGAGATTTTACCGAGTAATTGTAGCTTCACGATATTTGTTTGACGTAAACACCTGATTTAAGGTTTTCTACACCACCTAAGTGTTAAATTCTCAAGTCCAAAATGATGAATTAGAGTTCAATTTAATTTTAATCCCGTTTCCTTTTCTTTTCTCTAACTTTCTCTTCTAGCTCTCAAGAAGAAAGTTTCTCTCCAACTCTCTCCGTCCTTCTCCACCCTTCTCTGTTTTGTTCGAGGAACTAATTAGGTTTGGCAACTTATAGCTTCGTTCTCTTAAGTGACCATGTTTAACTCAAACTAGTCTTGCTCAGCCTCCAAGGAATAGGATTCACTGAGTAATCGTAGCTTGACGATGTAGTAAAGGAACTAATTTAATGTTTTGTAAATCACCTAAGTGTTCAATTCACAAGCCCAAAAGCATGAATTTGAATTCGCTTTGATTTTAAACCTGTTTCCTTTTCTTTTCTCTAACTTTCTCTTCCAGCTCTCAAGAAGAAAGTTCCTCTCCAACTCGCCCCGTCGTTCCCCACCCTTCTCTCTTTCGTTCTAGGAACTAATTAGGTTAGGCAGCTAACAGCTTCATTAGCTTAAGTGGCCGAGTTTAACTCGAACTAATCTTGCTTGGCCTCCGAGAAAGAGAATCTGCAGAGTAATTGTAGCTTAACGATAACAGTTTGACTTAGGCAACTCATTTGATGTTTTCCAAATCACCCAAAGTGTTCAATTATCAAGTCCAAAAGGGTGAATTTGAATTCGATTTAATTTGCATCCTATTTCCGTTTCTTTTCTCTAACTTTCTCTTCTAGATCTCATGGAGAAAGTTTCTCTCTAACTCTCTCTGTCCGTCTCCAACTTCTCTCTTTTGTTCTAGGGCTAATAGTTTCACTAGCTTAAGTGGCTAAGTTTAACTCAAGCTGATCTCGCCTAGCCTCCAAGAAAGAGATTTTACAGAGTAATTGTAGCTCAACGATATTAGTTGGACTTGAGCGCGTCATTTAAGGCCTTCTAAATCGCCCAAGTGTTCGATTCTCAAGTCCAAAAGGATCAATTGGTTAATTTTCATTCTATTTCCTCTCTTCTCTCTAATTTTCTCTTCTAGTTATGAACAAGAATGTTTCTCTCTCCAACTCTCTCCGTCCTTCCCCATCCTTCTCTCTTTTGTTCTAGGAACTAATTAGCTTATCCAGCTATTAGTTTCTTTAGCTTAAGTGGCCATGTTTAACTCAAATTAATCATGCCTATCCGCGAAGAAAGAGAATTTACTGAGTAATTGTAGTTTAACGATATTAGTTTTACTTAAGCAAATGACTTAATGTCTTCTAAATCACCTAAGTGTATATATCTCAAGTCCAAGATGATGAATTGGAGCTCACTTTAATTTTCATCCTATTTCCCTTTCTTTTCTCTAACTTTCTCTTCTGGCTCCCAAGAAGAAAGTTTCTCCCCAACTCTCTCCGTCCTTTCTCCAGTCCTCTCCCTCTTCTTCTTGGAACTAATTACCTTAGGCAACCAACAGTTGCATTAGCTTAAGCGGCCAAGTTTAAGACAAGCTAATCTTGCTTAGCCTCCAAGAAGGAGAATTTACTGAGTAATCGTAGCTTAACGATATTCGTTTAACTTAAGCAACTCATTTAATGTTTTCAAAATCACACCTAAGTATTCAATTCTCAGGTCCAAAATGCTGAATTTCAATTCGCTTTAATTTTAATACTATTTCCTTTTCTTTCCTCTAACTTTCTCTTCTAGCTCTCAAAAAAGAAAGTTTCTCTCTAACTCTCTCCGTCCTCCTCCACCATTCTCTCTTTTGTTGTAGGAACTAATTAGGTTAGGCAACTAATAGCTTCATTGGCTTAAGTGGCCAAGTTTAACTAAAACTAATCATGCTTATCCTCCAAGAAAGAAAATTAACTGAGTAATTGTGGCCTTTTTTTTTTTTTTTTTTTCGGTGGACAAGTAATTGTAGCTTGACGATAGCAGTTTAACTTAAGCAACTCATTTAATGTTTTCTACATCACCTAAGTGTTCAATTCGCAAGTCCAAAATGCTGAGCTTGAACTCCCTTCAAATTTCATTCTATTTCCCTTTCCGTTCTCTAACTTTCTCTTCTAGACCTCAGGGAGAAAGTTCGTCTCCAACTCTCTCCGTCCGTCTCCAACTTCTCTCTTTTGTTCTAGGAACTAATTGGCTTGGGCAACTTGTCGTTTTTTTAGCTTAAGTGGCCAAATTTAACACAAACTAATCTTGCTTAACCTACAAGAAAGAGATTAGAGATTTTACCGAGTAATTGTAGCTTCACGATATTTGTTTGACGTAAACACCTGATTTAAGGTTTTCTACACCACCTAAGTGTTAAATTCTCAAGTCCAAAATGATGAATTAGAGTTCAATTTAATTTTAATCCCGTTTCCTTTTCTTTTCTCTAACTTTCTCTTCTAGCTCTCAAGAAGAAAGTTTCTCTCCAACTCTCTCCGTCCTTCTCCACCCTTCTCTGTTTTGTTCGAGGAACTAATTAGGTTTGGCAACTTATAGCTTCGTTCTCTTAAGTGACCATGTTTAACTCAAACTAGTCTTGCTCAGCCTCCAAGGAATAGGATTCACTGAGTAATCGTAGCTTGACGATGTAGTAAAGGAACTAATTTAATGTTTTGTAAATCACCTAAGTGTTCAATTCACAAGCCCAAAAGCATGAATTTGAATTCGCTTTGATTTTAAACCTGTTTCCTTTTCTTTTCTCTAACTTTCTCTTCCAGCTCTCAAGAAGAAAGTTCCTCTCCAACTCGCCCCGTCGTTCCCCACCCTTCTCTCTTTCGTTCTAGGAACTAATTAGGTTAGGCAGCTAACAGCTTCATTAGCTTAAGTGGCCGAGTTTAACTCGAACTAATCTTGCTTGGCCTCCGAGAAAGAGAATCTGCAGAGTAATTGTAGCTTAACGATAACAGTTTGACTTAGGCAACTCATTTGATGTTTTCCAAATCACCCAAAGTGTTCAATTATCAAGTCCAAAAGGGTGAATTTGAATTCGATTTAATTTGCATCCTATTTCCGTTTCTTTTCTCTAACTTTCTCTTCTAGATCTCATGGAGAAAGTTTCTCTCTAACTCTCTCTGTCCGTCTCCAACTTCTCTCTTTTGTTCTAGGGCTAATAGTTTCACTAGCTTAAGTGGCTAAGTTTAACTCAAGCTGATCTCGCCTAGCCTCCAAGAAAGAGGTTTTACAGAGTAATTGTAGCTCAACGATATTAGTTGGACTTGAGCGCGTCATTTAAGGCCTTCTAAATCGCCCAAGTGTTCGATTCTCAAGTCCAAAAGGATCAATTGGTTAATTTTCATTCTATTTCCTCTCTTCTCTCTAATTTTCTCTTCTAGTTATGAACAAGAATGTTTCTCTCTCCAACTCTCTCCGTCCTTCCCCATCCTTCTCTCTTTTGTTCTAGGAACTAATTAGCTTATCCAGCTATTAGTTTCTTTAGCTTAAGTGGCCATGTTTAACTCAAATTAATCATGCCTATCCGCGAAGAAAGAGAATTTACTGAGTAATTGTAGTTTAACGATATTAGTTTTACTTAAGCAAATGACTTAATGTCTTCTAAATCACCTAAGTGTATATATCTCAAGTCCAAGATGATGAATTGGAGCTCACTTTAATTTTCATCCTATTTCCCTTTCTTTTCTCTAACTTTCTCTTCTGGCTCCCAAGAAGAAAGTTTCTCCCCAACTCTCTCCGTCCTTTCTCCAGTCCTCTCCCTCTTCTTCTTGGAACTAATTACCTTAGGCAACCAACAGTTGCATTAGCTTAAGCGGCCAAGTTTAAGACAAGCTAATCTTGCTTAGCCTCCAAGAAGGAGAATTTACTGAGTAATCGTAGCTTAACGATATTCGTTTAACTTAAGCAACTCATTTAATGTTTTCAAAATCACACCTAAGTATTCAATTCTCAGGTCCAAAATGCTGAATTTCAATTCGCTTTAATTTTAATACTATTTCCTTTTCTTTCCTCTAACTTTCTCTTCTAGCTCTCAAAAAAGAAAGTTTCTCTCTAACTCTCTCCGTCCTCCTCCACCATTCTCTCTTTTGTTGTAGGAACTAATTAGGTTAGGCAACTAATAGCTTCATTGGCTTAAGTGGCCAAGTTTAACTAAAACTAATCATGCTTATCCTCCAAGAAAGAAAATTAACTGAGTAATTGTGGCCTTTTTTTTTTTTTTTTTTTTCGGTGGACAAGTAATTGTAGCTTGACGATAGCAGTTTAACTTAAGCAACTCATTTAATGTTTTCTACATCACCTAAGTGTTCAATTCGCAAGTCCAAAATGCTGAGCTTGAACTCCCTTCAAATTTCATTCTATTTCCCTTTCCGTTCTCTAACTTTCTCTTCTAGACCTCAGGGAGAAAGTTCGTCTCCAACTCTCTCCGTCCGTCTCCAACTTCTCTCTTTTGTTCTAGGAACTAATTGGCTTAGGCAACTTGTCGTTTTTTTAGCTTAAGTGGCCAAATTTAACACAAACTAATCTTGCTTAACCTACAAGAAAGAGATTAGAGATTTTACCGAGTAATTGTAGCTTCACGATATTTGTTTGACGTAAACACCTGATTTAAGGTTTTCTACACCACCTAAGTGTTAAATTCTCAAGTCCAAAATGATGAATTAGAGTTCAATTTAATTTTAATCCCGTTTCCTTTTCTTTTCTCTAACTTTCTCTTCTAGCTCTCAAGAAGAAAGTTTCTCTCCAACTCTCTCCGTCCTTCTCCACCCTTCTCTGTTTTGTTCGAGGAACTAATTAGGTTTGGCAACTTATAGCTTCGTTCTCTTAAGTGACCATGTTTAACTCAAACTAGTCTTGCTCAGCCTCCAAGGAATAGGATTCACTGAGTAATCGTAGCTTGACGATGTAGTAAAGGAACTAATTTAATGTTTTGTAAATCACCTAAGTGTTCAATTCACAAGCCCAAAAGCATGAATTTGAATTCGCTTTGATTTTAAACCTGTTTCCTTTTCTTTTCTCTAACTTTCTCTTCCAGCTCTCAAGAAGAAAGTTCCTCTCCAACTCGCCCCGTCGTTCCCCACCCTTCTCTCTTTCGTTCTAGGAACTAATTAGGTTAGGCAGCTAACAGCTTCATTAGCTTAAGTGGCCGAGTTTAACTCGAACTAATCTTGCTTGGCCTCCGAGAAAGAGAATCTGCAGAGTAATTGTAGCTTAACGATAACAGTTTGACTTAGGCAACTCATTTGATGTTTTCCAAATCACCCAAAGTGTTCAATTATCAAGTCCAAAAGGGTGAATTTGAATTCGATTTAATTTGCATCCTATTTCCGTTTCTTTTCTCTAACTTTCTCTTCTAGATCTCATGGAGAAAGTTTCTCTCTAACTCTCTCTGTCCGTCTCCAACTTCTCTCTTTTGTTCTAGGGCTAATAGTTTCACTAGCTTAAGTGGCTAAGTTTAACTCAAGCTGATCTCGCCTAGCCTCCAAGAAAGAGGTTTTACAGAGTAATTGTAGCTCAACGATATTAGTTGGACTTGAGCGCGTCATTTAAGGCCTTCTAAATCGCCCAAGTGTTCGATTCTCAAGTCCAAAAGGATCAATTGGTTAATTTTCATTCTATTTCCTCTCTTCTCTCTAATTTTCTCTTCTAGTTATGAACAAGAATGTTTCTCTCTCCAACTCTCTCCGTCCTTCCCCATCCTTCTCTCTTTTGTTCTAGGAACTAATTAGCTTATCCAGCTATTAGTTTCTTTAGCTTAAGTGGCCATGTTTAACTCAAATTAATCATGCCTATCCGCGAAGAAAGAGAATTTACTGAGTAATTGTAGTTTAACGATATTAGTTTTACTTAAGCAAATGACTTAATGTCTTCTAAATCACCTAAGTGTATATATCTCAAGTCCAAGATGATGAATTGGAGCTCACTTTAATTTTCATCCTATTTCCCTTTCTTTTCTCTAACTTTCTCTTCTGGCTCCCAAGAAGAAAGTTTCTCCCCAACTCTCTCCGTCCTTTCTCCAGTCCTCTCCCTCTTCTTCTTGGAACTAATTACCTTAGGCAACCAACAGTTGCATTAGCTTAAGCGGCCAAGTTTAAGACAAGCTAATCTTGCTTAGCCTCCAAGAAGGAGAATTTACTGAGTAATCGTAGCTTAACGATATTCGTTTAACTTAAGCAACTCATTTAATGTTTTCAAAATCACACCTAAGTATTCAATTCTCAGGTCCAAAATGCTGAATTTCAATTCGCTTTAATTTTAATACTATTTCCTTTTCTTTCCTCTAACTTTCTCTTCTAGCTCTCAAAAAAGAAAGTTTCTCTCTAACTCTCTCCGTCCTCCTCCACCATTCTCTCTTTTGTTGTAGGAACTAATTAGGTTAGGCAACTAATAGCTTCATTGGCTTAAGTGGCCAAGTTTAACTAAAACTAATCATGCTTATCCTCCAAGAAAGAAAATTAACTGAGTAATTGTGGCCTTTTTTTTTTTTTTTTTTTTCGGTGGACAAGTAATTGTAGCTTGACGATAGCAGTTTAACTTAAGCAACTCATTTAATGTTTTCTACATCACCTAAGTGTTCAATTCGCAAGTCCAAAATGCTGAGCTTGAACTCCCTTCAAATTTCATTCTATTTCCCTTTCCGTTCTCTAACTTTCTCTTCTAGACCTCAGGGAGAAAGTTCGTCTCCAACTCTCTCCGTCCGTCTCCAACTTCTCTCTTTTGTTCTAGGAACTAATTGGCTTGGGCAACTTGTCGTTTTTTTAGCTTAAGTGGCCAAATTTAACACAAACTAATCTTGCTTAACCTACAAGAAAGAGATTAGAGATTTTACCGAGTAATTGTAGCTTCACGATATTTGTTTGACGTAAACACCTGATTTAAGGTTTTCTACACCACCTAAGTGTTAAATTCTCAAGTCCAAAATGATGAATTAGAGTTCAATTTAATTTTAATCCCGTTTCCTTTTCTTTTCTCTAACTTTCTCTTCTAGCTCTCAAGAAGAAAGTTTCTCTCCAACTCTCTCCGTCCTTCTCCACCCTTCTCTGTTTTGTTCGAGGAACTAATTAGGTTTGGCAACTTATAGCTTCGTTCTCTTAAGTGACCATGTTTAACTCAAACTAGTCTTGCTCAGCCTCCAAGGAATAGGATTCACTGAGTAATCGTAGCTTGACGATGTAGTAAAGGAACTAATTTAATGTTTTGTAAATCACCTAAGTGTTCAATTCACAAGCCCAAAAGCATGAATTTGAATTCGCTTTGATTTTAAACCTGTTTCCTTTTCTTTTCTCTAACTTTCTCTTCCAGCTCTCAAGAAGAAAGTTCCTCTCCAACTCGCCCCGTCGTTCCCCACCCTTCTCTCTTTCGTTCTAGGAACTAATTAGGTTAGGCAGCTAACAGCTTCATTAGCTTAAGTGGCCGAGTTTAACTCGAACTAATCTTGCTTGGCCTCCGAGAAAGAGAATCTGCAGAGTAATTGTAGCTTAACGATAACAGTTTGACTTAGGCAACTCATTTGATGTTTTCCAAATCACCCAAAGTGTTCAATTATCAAGTCCAAAAGGGTGAATTTGAATTCGATTTAATTTGCATCCTATTTCCGTTTCTTTTCTCTAACTTTCTCTTCTAGATCTCATGGAGAAAGTTTCTCTCTAACTCTCTCTGTCCGTCTCCAACTTCTCTCTTTTGTTCTAGGGCTAATAGTTTCACTAGCTTAAGTGGCTAAGTTTAACTCAAGCTGATCTCGCCTAGCCTCCAAGAAAGAGGTTTTACAGAGTAATTGTAGCTCAACGATATTAGTTGGACTTGAGCGCGTCATTTAAGGCCTTCTAAATCGCCCAAGTGTTCGATTCTCAAGTCCAAAAGGATCAATTGGTTAATTTTCATTCTATTTCCTCTCTTCTCTCTAATTTTCTCTTCTAGTTATGAACAAGAATGTTTCTCTCTCCAACTCTCTCCGTCCTTCCCCATCCTTCTCTCTTTTGTTCTAGGAACTAATTAGCTTATCCAGCTATTAGTTTCTTTAGCTTAAGTGGCCATGTTTAACTCAAATTAATCATGCCTATCCGCGAAGAAAGAGAATTTACTGAGTAATTGTAGTTTAACGATATTAGTTTTACTTAAGCAAATGACTTAATGTCTTCTAAATCACCTAAGTGTATATATCTCAAGTCCAAGATGATGAATTGGAGCTCACTTTAATTTTCATCCTATTTCCCTTTCTTTTCTCTAACTTTCTCTTCTGGCTCCCAAGAAGAAAGTTTCTCCCCAACTCTCTCCGTCCTTTCTCCAGTCCTCTCCCTCTTCTTCTTGGAACTAATTACCTTAGGCAACCAACAGTTGCATTAGCTTAAGCGGCCAAGTTTAAGACAAGCTAATCTTGCTTAGCCTCCAAGAAGGAGAATTTACTGAGTAATCGTAGCTTAACGATATTCGTTTAACTTAAGCAACTCATTTAATGTTTTCAAAATCACACCTAAGTATTCAATTCTCAGGTCCAAAATGCTGAATTTCAATTCGCTTTAATTTTAATACTATTTCCTTTTCTTTCCTCTAACTTTCTCTTCTAGCTCTCAAAAAAGAAAGTTTCTCTCTAACTCTCTCCGTCCTCCTCCACCATTCTCTCTTTTGTTGTAGGAACTAATTAGGTTAGGCAACTAATAGCTTCATTGGCTTAAGTGGCCAAGTTTAACTAAAACTAATCATGCTTATCCTCCAAGAAAGAAAATTAACTGAGTAATTGTGGCCTTTTTTTTTTTTTTTTTTTTCGGTGGACAAGTAATTGTAGCTTGACGATAGCAGTTTAACTTAAGCAACTCATTTAATGTTTTCTACATCACCTAAGTGTTCAATTCGCAAGTCCAAAATGCTGAGCTTGAACTCCCTTCAAATTTCATTCTATTTCCCTTTCCGTTCTCTAACTTTCTCTTCTAGACCTCAGGGAGAAAGTTCGTCTCCAACTCTCTCCGTCCGTCTCCAACTTCTCTCTTTTGTTCTAGGAACTAATTGGCTTGGGCAACTTGTCGTTTTTTTAGCTTAAGTGGCCAAATTTAACACAAACTAATCTTGCTTAACCTACAAGAAAGAGATTAGAGATTTTACCGAGTAATTGTAGCTTCACGATATTTGTTTGACGTAAACACCTGATTTAAGGTTTTCTACACCACCTAAGTGTTAAATTCTCAAGTCCAAAATGATGAATTAGAGTTCAATTTAATTTTAATCCCGTTTCCTTTTCTTTTCTCTAACTTTCTCTTCTAGCTCTCAAGAAGAAAGTTTCTCTCCAACTCTCTCCGTCCTTCTCCACCCTTCTCTGTTTTGTTCGAGGAACTAATTAGGTTTGGCAACTTATAGCTTCGTTCTCTTAAGTGACCATGTTTAACTCAAACTAGTCTTGCTCAGCCTCCAAGGAATAGGATTCACTGAGTAATCGTAGCTTGACGATGTAGTAAAGGAACTAATTTAATGTTTTGTAAATCACCTAAGTGTTCAATTCACAAGCCCAAAAGCATGAATTTGAATTCGCTTTGATTTTAAACCTGTTTCCTTTTCTTTTCTCTAACTTTCTCTTCCAGCTCTCAAGAAGAAAGTTCCTCTCCAACTCGCCCCGTCGTTCCCCACCCTTCTCTCTTTCGTTCTAGGAACTAATTAGGTTAGGCAGCTAACAGCTTCATTAGCTTAAGTGGCCGAGTTTAACTCGAACTAATCTTGCTTGGCCTCCGAGAAAGAGAATCTGCAGAGTAATTGTAGCTTAACGATAACAGTTTGACTTAGGCAACTCATTTGATGTTTTCCAAATCACCCAAAGTGTTCAATTATCAAGTCCAAAAGGGTGAATTTGAATTCGATTTAATTTGCATCCTATTTCCGTTTCTTTTCTCTAACTTTCTCTTCTAGATCTCATGGAGAAAGTTTCTCTCTAACTCTCTCTGTCCGTCTCCAACTTCTCTCTTTTGTTCTAGGGCTAATAGTTTCACTAGCTTAAGTGGCTAAGTTTAACTCAAGCTGATCTCGCCTAGCCTCCAAGAAAGAGATTTTACAGAGTAATTGTAGCTCAACGATATTAGTTGGACTTGAGCGCGTCATTTAAGGCCTTCTAAATCGCCCAAGTGTTCGATTCTCAAGTCCAAAAGGATCAATTGGTTAATTTTCATTCTATTTCCTCTCTTCTCTCTAATTTTCTCTTCTAGTTATGAACAAGAATGTTTCTCTCTCCAACTCTCTCCGTCCTTCCCCATCCTTCTCTCTTTTGTTCTAGGAACTAATTAGCTTATCCAGCTATTAGTTTCTTTAGCTTAAGTGGCCATGTTTAACTCAAATTAATCATGCCTATCCGCGAAGAAAGAGAATTTACTGAGTAATTGTAGTTTAACGATATTAGTTTTACTTAAGCAAATGACTTAATGTCTTCTAAATCACCTAAGTGTATATATCTCAAGTCCAAGATGATGAATTGGAGCTCACTTTAATTTTCATCCTATTTCCCTTTCTTTTCTCTAACTTTCTCTTCTGGCTCCCAAGAAGAAAGTTTCTCCCCAACTCTCTCCGTCCTTTCTCCAGTCCTCTCCCTCTTCTTCTTGGAACTAATTACCTTAGGCAACCAACAGTTGCATTAGCTTAAGCGGCCAAGTTTAAGACAAGCTAATCTTGCTTAGCCTCCAAGAAGGAGAATTTACTGAGTAATCGTAGCTTAACGATATTCGTTTAACTTAAGCAACTCATTTAATGTTTTCAAAATCACACCTAAGTATTCAATTCTCAGGTCCAAAATGCTGAATTTCAATTCGCTTTAATTTTAATACTATTTCCTTTTCTTTCCTCTAACTTTCTCTTCTAGCTCTCAAAAAAGAAAGTTTCTCTCTAACTCTCTCCGTCCTCCTCCACCATTCTCTCTTTTGTTGTAGGAACTAATTAGGTTAGGCAACTAATAGCTTCATTGGCTTAAGTGGCCAAGTTTAACTAAAACTAATCATGCTTATCCTCCAAGAAAGAAAATTAACTGAGTAATTGTGGCCTTTTTTTTTTTTTTTTTTTCGGTGGACAAGTAATTGTAGCTTGACGATAGCAGTTTAACTTAAGCAACTCATTTAATGTTTTCTACATCACCTAAGTGTTCAATTCGCAAGTCCAAAATGCTGAGCTTGAACTCCCTTCAAATTTCATTCTATTTCCCTTTCCGTTCTCTAACTTTCTCTTCTAGACCTCAGGGAGAAAGTTCGTCCCCAACTCTCTCCGTCCGTCTCCAACTTCTCTCTTTTGTTCTAGGAACTAATTGGCTTGGGCAACTTGTCGTTTTTTTAGCTTAAGTGGCCAAATTTAACACAAACTAATCTTGCTTAACCTACAAGAAAGAGATTAGAGATTTTACCGAGTAATTGTAGCTTCACGATATTTGTTTGACGTAAACACCTGATTTAAGGTTTTCTACACCACCTAAGTGTTAAATTCTCAAGTCCAAAATGATGAATTAGAGTTCAATTTAATTTTAATCCCGTTTCCTTTTCTTTTCTCTAACTTTCTCTTCTAGCTCTCAAGAAGAAAGTTTCTCTCCAACTCTCTCCGTCCTTCTCCACCCTTCTCTGTTTTGTTCGAGGAACTAATTAGGTTTGGCAACTTATAGCTTCGTTCTCTTAAGTGACCATGTTTAACTCAAACTAGTCTTGCTCAGCCTCCAAGGAATAGGATTCACTGAGTAATCGTAGCTTGACGATGTAGTAAAGGAACTAATTTAATGTTTTGTAAATCACCTAAGTGTTCAATTCACAAGCCCAAAAGCATGAATTTGAATTCGCTTTGATTTTAAACCTGTTTCCTTTTCTTTTCTCTAACTTTCTCTTCCAGCTCTCAAGAAGAAAGTTCCTCTCCAACTCGCCCCGTCGTTCCCCACCCTTCTCTCTTTCGTTCTAGGAACTAATTAGGTTAGGCAGCTAACAGCTTCATTAGCTTAAGTGGCCGAGTTTAACTCGAACTAATCTTGCTTGGCCTCCGAGAAAGAGAATCTGCAGAGTAATTGTAGCTTAACGATAACAGTTTGACTTAGGCAACTCATTTGATGTTTTCCAAATCACCCAAAGTGTTCAATTATCAAGTCCAAAAGGGTGAATTTGAATTCGATTTAATTTGCATCCTATTTCCGTTTCTTTTCTCTAACTTTCTCTTCTAGATCTCATGGAGAAAGTTTCTCTCTAACTCTCTCTGTCCGTCTCCAACTTCTCTCTTTTGTTCTAGGGCTAATAGTTTCACTAGCTTAAGTGGCTAAGTTTAACTCAAGCTGATCTCGCCTAGCCTCCAAGAAAGAGATTTTACAGAGTAATTGTAGCTCAACGATATTAGTTGGACTTGAGCGCGTCATTTAAGGCCTTCTAAATCGCCCAAGTGTTCGATTCTCAAGTCCAAAAGGATCAATTGGTTAATTTTCATTCTATTTCCTCTCTTCTCTCTAATTTTCTCTTCTAGTTATGAACAAGAATGTTTCTCTCTCCAACTCTCTCCGTCCTTCCCCATCCTTCTCTCTTTTGTTCTAGGAACTAATTAGCTTATCCAGCTATTAGTTTCTTTAGCTTAAGTGGCCATGTTTAACTCAAATTAATCATGCCTATCCGCGAAGAAAGAGAATTTACTGAGTAATTGTAGTTTAACGATATTAGTTTTACTTAAGCAAATGACTTAATGTCTTCTAAATCACCTAAGTGTATATATCTCAAGTCCAAGATGATGAATTGGAGCTCACTTTAATTTTCATCCTATTTCCCTTTCTTTTCTCTAACTTTCTCTTCTGGCTCCCAAGAAGAAAGTTTCTCCCCAACTCTCTCCGTCCTTTCTCCAGTCCTCTCCCTCTTCTTCTTGGAACTAATTACCTTAGGCAACCAACAGTTGCATTAGCTTAAGCGGCCAAGTTTAAGACAAGCTAATCTTGCTTAGCCTCCAAGAAGGAGAATTTACTGAGTAATCGTAGCTTAACGATATTCGTTTAACTTAAGCAACTCATTTAATGTTTTCAAAATCACACCTAAGTATTCAATTCTCAGGTCCAAAATGCTGAATTTCAATTCGCTTTAATTTTAATACTATTTCCTTTTCTTTCCTCTAACTTTCTCTTCTAGCTCTCAAAAAAGAAAGTTTCTCTCTAACTCTCTCCGTCCTCCTCCACCATTCTCTCTTTTGTTGTAGGAACTAATTAGGTTAGGCAACTAATAGCTTCATTGGCTTAAGTGGCCAAGTTTAACTAAAACTAATCATGCTTATCCTCCAAGAAAGAAAATTAACTGAGTAATTGTGGCCTTTTTTTTTTTTTTTTTTTCGGTGGACAAGTAATTGTAGCTTGACGATAGCAGTTTAACTTAAGCAACTCATTTAATGTTTTCTACATCACCTAAGTGTTCAATTCGCAAGTCCAAAATGCTGAGCTTGAACTCCCTTCAAATTTCATTCTATTTCCCTTTCCGTTCTCTAACTTTCTCTTCTAGACCTCAGGGAGAAAGTTCGTCTCCAACTCTCTCCGTCCGTCTCCAACTTCTCTCTTTTGTTCTAGGAACTAATTGGCTTGGGCAACTTGTCGTTTTTTTAGCTTAAGTGGCCAAATTTAACACAAACTAATCTTGCTTAACCTACAAGAAAGAGATTAGAGATTTTACCGAGTAATTGTAGCTTCACGATATTTGTTTGACGTAAACACCTGATTTAAGGTTTTCTACACCACCTAAGTGTTAAATTCTCAAGTCCAAAATGATGAATTAGAGTTCAATTTAATTTTAATCCCGTTTCCTTTTCTTTTCTCTAACTTTCTCTTCTAGCTCTCAAGAAGAAAGTTTCTCTCCAACTCTCTCCGTCCTTCTCCACCCTTCTCTGTTTTGTTCGAGGAACTAATTAGGTTTGGCAACTTATAGCTTCGTTCTCTTAAGTGACCATGTTTAACTCAAACTAGTCTTGCTCAGCCTCCAAGGAATAGGATTCACTGAGTAATCGTAGCTTGACGATGTAGTAAAGGAACTAATTTAATGTTTTGTAAATCACCTAAGTGTTCAATTCACAAGCCCAAAAGCATGAATTTGAATTCGCTTTGATTTTAAACCTGTTTCCTTTTCTTTTCTCTAACTTTCTCTTCCAGCTCTCAAGAAGAAAGTTCCTCTCCAACTCGCCCCGTCGTTCCCCACCCTTCTCTCTTTCGTTCTAGGAACTAATTAGGTTAGGCAGCTAACAGCTTCATTAGCTTAAGTGGCCGAGTTTAACTCGAACTAATCTTGCTTGGCCTCCGAGAAAGAGAATCTGCAGAGTAATTGTAGCTTAACGATAACAGTTTGACTTAGGCAACTCATTTGATGTTTTCCAAATCACCCAAAGTGTTCAATTATCAAGTCCAAAAGGGTGAATTTGAATTCGATTTAATTTGCATCCTATTTCCGTTTCTTTTCTCTAACTTTCTCTTCTAGATCTCATGGAGAAAGTTTCTCTCTAACTCTCTCTGTCCGTCTCCAACTTCTCTCTTTTGTTCTAGGGCTAATAGTTTCACTAGCTTAAGTGGCTAAGTTTAACTCAAGCTGATCTCGCCTAGCCTCCAAGAAAGAGATTTTACAGAGTAATTGTAGCTCAACGATATTAGTTGGACTTGAGCGCGTCATTTAAGGCCTTCTAAATCGCCCAAGTGTTCGATTCTCAAGTCCAAAAGGATCAATTGGTTAATTTTCATTCTATTTCCTCTCTTCTCTCTAATTTTCTCTTCTAGTTATGAACAAGAATGTTTCTCTCTCCAACTCTCTCCGTCCTTCCCCATCCTTCTCTCTTTTGTTCTAGGAACTAATTAGCTTATCCAGCTATTAGTTTCTTTAGCTTAAGTGGCCATGTTTAACTCAAATTAATCATGCCTATCCGCGAAGAAAGAGAATTTACTGAGTAATTGTAGTTTAACGATATTAGTTTTACTTAAGCAAATGACTTAATGTCTTCTAAATCACCTAAGTGTATATATCTCAAGTCCAAGATGATGAATTGGAGCTCACTTTAATTTTCATCCTATTTCCCTTTCTTTTCTCTAACTTTCTCTTCTGGCTCCCAAGAAGAAAGTTTCTCCCCAACTCTCTCCGTCCTTTCTCCAGTCCTCTCCCTCTTCTTCTTGGAACTAATTACCTTAGGCAACCAACAGTTGCATTAGCTTAAGCGGCCAAGTTTAAGACAAGCTAATCTTGCTTAGCCTCCAAGAAGGAGAATTTACTGAGTAATCGTAGCTTAACGATATTCGTTTAACTTAAGCAACTCATTTAATGTTTTCAAAATCACACCTAAGTATTCAATTCTCAGGTCCAAAATGCTGAATTTCAATTCGCTTTAATTTTAATACTATTTCCTTTTCTTTCCTCTAACTTTCTCTTCTAGCTCTCAAAAAAGAAAGTTTCTCTCTAACTCTCTCCGTCCTCCTCCACCATTCTCTCTTTTGTTGTAGGAACTAATTAGGTTAGGCAACTAATAGCTTCATTGGCTTAAGTGGCCAAGTTTAACTAAAACTAATCATGCTTATCCTCCAAGAAAGAAAATTAACTGAGTAATTGTGGCCTTTTTTTTTTTTTTTTTTTTCGGTGGACAAGTAATTGTAGCTTGACGATAGCAGTTTAACTTAAGCAACTCATTTAATGTTTTCTACATCACCTAAGTGTTCAATTCGCAAGTCCAAAATGCTGAGCTTGAACTCCCTTCAAATTTCATTCTATTTCCCTTTCCGTTCTCTAACTTTCTCTTCTAGACCTCAGGGAGAAAGTTCGTCTCCAACTCTCTCCGTCCGTCTCCAACTTCTCTCTTTTGTTCTAGGAACTAATTGGCTTGGGCAACTTGTCGTTTTTTTAGCTTAAGTGGCCAAATTTAACACAAACTAATCTTGCTTAACCTACAAGAAAGAGATTAGAGATTTTACCGAGTAATTGTAGCTTCACGATATTTGTTTGACGTAAACACCTGATTTAAGGTTTTCTACACCACCTAAGTGTTAAATTCTCAAGTCCAAAATGATGAATTAGAGTTCAATTTAATTTTAATCCCGTTTCCTTTTCTTTTCTCTAACTTTCTCTTCTAGCTCTCAAGAAGAAAGTTTCTCTCCAACTCTCTCCGTCCTTCTCCACCCTTCTCTGTTTTGTTCGAGGAACTAATTAGGTTTGGCAACTTATAGCTTCGTTCTCTTAAGTGACCATGTTTAACTCAAACTAGTCTTGCTCAGCCTCCAAGGAATAGGATTCACTGAGTAATCGTAGCTTGACGATGTAGTAAAGGAACTAATTTAATGTTTTGTAAATCACCTAAGTGTTCAATTCACAAGCCCAAAAGCATGAATTTGAATTCGCTTTGATTTTAAACCTGTTTCCTTTTCTTTTCTCTAACTTTCTCTTCCAGCTCTCAAGAAGAAAGTTCCTCTCCAACTCGCCCCGTCGTTCCCCACCCTTCTCTCTTTCGTTCTAGGAACTAATTAGGTTAGGCAGCTAACAGCTTCATTAGCTTAAGTGGCCGAGTTTAACTCGAACTAATCTTGCTTGGCCTCCGAGAAAGAGAATCTGCAGAGTAATTGTAGCTTAACGATAACAGTTTGACTTAGGCAACTCATTTGATGTTTTCCAAATCACCCAAAGTGTTCAATTATCAAGTCCAAAAGGGTGAATTTGAATTCGATTTAATTTGCATCCTATTTCCGTTTCTTTTCTCTAACTTTCTCTTCTAGATCTCATGGAGAAAGTTTCTCTCTAACTCTCTCTGTCCGTCTCCAACTTCTCTCTTTTGTTCTAGGGCTAATAGTTTCACTAGCTTAAGTGGCTAAGTTTAACTCAAGCTGATCTCGCCTAGCCTCCAAGAAAGAGATTTTACAGAGTAATTGTAGCTCAACGATATTAGTTGGACTTGAGCGCGTCATTTAAGGCCTTCTAAATCGCCCAAGTGTTCGATTCTCAAGTCCAAAAGGATCAATTGGTTAATTTTCATTCTATTTCCTCTCTTCTCTCTAATTTTCTCTTCTAGTTATGAACAAGAATGTTTCTCTCTCCAACTCTCTCCGTCCTTCCCCATCCTTCTCTCTTTTGTTCTAGGAACTAATTAGCTTATCCAGCTATTAGTTTCTTTAGCTTAAGTGGCCATGTTTAACTCAAATTAATCATGCCTATCCGCGAAGAAAGAGAATTTACTGAGTAATTGTAGTTTAACGATATTAGTTTTACTTAAGCAAATGACTTAATGTCTTCTAAATCACCTAAGTGTATATATCTCAAGTCCAAGATGATGAATTGGAGCTCACTTTAATTTTCATCCTATTTCCCTTTCTTTTCTCTAACTTTCTCTTCTGGCTCCCAAGAAGAAAGTTTCTCCCCAACTCTCTCCGTCCTTTCTCCAGTCCTCTCCCTCTTCTTCTTGGAACTAATTACCTTAGGCAACCAACAGTTGCATTAGCTTAAGCGGCCAAGTTTAAGACAAGCTAATCTTGCTTAGCCTCCAAGAAGGAGAATTTACTGAGTAATCGTAGCTTAACGATATTCGTTTAACTTAAGCAACTCATTTAATGTTTTCAAAATCACACCTAAGTATTCAATTCTCAGGTCCAAAATGCTGAATTTCAATTCGCTTTAATTTTAATACTATTTCCTTTTCTTTCCTCTAACTTTCTCTTCTAGCTCTCAAAAAAGAAAGTTTCTCTCTAACTCTCTCCGTCCTCCTCCACCATTCTCTCTTTTGTTGTAGGAACTAATTAGGTTAGGCAACTAATAGCTTCATTGGCTTAAGTGGCCAAGTTTAACTAAAACTAATCATGCTTATCCTCCAAGAAAGAAAATTAACTGAGTAATTGTGGCCTTTTTTTTTTTTTTTTTTTTCGGTGGACAAGTAATTGTAGCTTGACGATAGCAGTTTAACTTAAGCAACTCATTTAATGTTTTCTACATCACCTAAGTGTTCAATTCGCAAGTCCAAAATGCTGAGCTTGAACTCCCTTCAAATTTCATTCTATTTCCCTTTCCGTTCTCTAACTTTCTCTTCTAGACCTCAGGGAGAAAGTTCGTCTCCAACTCTCTCCGTCCGTCTCCAACTTCTCTCTTTTGTTCTAGGAACTAATTGGCTTGGGCAACTTGTCGTTTTTTTAGCTTAAGTGGCCAAATTTAACACAAACTAATCTTGCTTAACCTACAAGAAAGAGATTAGAGATTTTACCGAGTAATTGTAGCTTCACGATATTTGTTTGACGTAAACACCTGATTTAAGGTTTTCTACACCACCTAAGTGTTAAATTCTCAAGTCCAAAATGATGAATTAGAGTTCAATTTAATTTTAATCCCGTTTCCTTTTCTTTTCTCTAACTTTCTCTTCTAGCTCTCAAGAAGAAAGTTTCTCTCCAACTCTCTCCGTCCTTCTCCACCCTTCTCTGTTTTGTTCGAGGAACTAATTAGGTTTGGCAACTTATAGCTTCGTTCTCTTAAGTGACCATGTTTAACTCAAACTAGTCTTGCTCAGCCTCCAAGGAATAGGATTCACTGAGTAATCGTAGCTTGACGATGTAGTAAAGGAACTAATTTAATGTTTTGTAAATCACCTAAGTGTTCAATTCACAAGCCCAAAAGCATGAATTTGAATTCGCTTTGATTTTAAACCTGTTTCCTTTTCTTTTCTCTAACTTTCTCTTCCAACTCTCAAGAAGAAAGTTCCTCTCCAACTCGCCCCGTCGTTCCCCACCCTTCTCTCTTTCGTTCTAGGAACTAATTAGGTTAGGCAGCTAACAGCTTCATTAGCTTAAGTGGCCGAGTTTAACTCGAACTAATCTTGCTTGGCCTCCGAGAAAGAGAATCTGCAGAGTAATTGTAGCTTAACGATAACAGTTTGACTTAGGCAACTCATTTGATGTTTTCCAAATCACCCAAAGTGTTCAATTATCAAGTCCAAAAGGGTGAATTTGAATTCGATTTAATTTGCATCCTATTTCCGTTTCTTTTCTCTAACTTTCTCTTCTAGATCTCATGGAGAAAGTTTCTCTCTAACTCTCTCTGTCCGTCTCCAACTTCTCTCTTTTGTTCTAGGGCTAATAGTTTCACTAGCTTAAGTGGCTAAGTTTAACTCAAGCTGATCTCGCCTAGCCTCCAAGAAAGAGATTTTACAGAGTAATTGTAGCTCAACGATATTAGTTGGACTTGAGCGCGTCATTTAAGGCCTTCTAAATCGCCCAAGTGTTCGATTCTCAAGTCCAAAAGGATCAATTGGTTAATTTTCATTCTATTTCCTCTCTTCTCTCTAATTTTCTCTTCTAGTTATGAACAAGAATGTTTCTCTCTCCAACTCTCTCCGTCCTTCCCCATCCTTCTCTCTTTTGTTCTAGGAACTAATTAGCTTATCCAGCTATTAGTTTCTTTAGCTTAAGTGGCCATGTTTAACTCAAATTAATCATGCCTATCCGCGAAGAAAGAGAATTTACTGAGTAATTGTAGTTTAACGATATTAGTTTTACTTAAGCAAATGACTTAATGTCTTCTAAATCACCTAAGTGTATATATCTCAAGTCCAAGATGATGAATTGGAGCTCACTTTAATTTTCATCCTATTTCCCTTTCTTTTCTCTAACTTTCTCTTCTGGCTCCCAAGAAGAAAGTTTCTCCCCAACTCTCTCCGTCCTTTCTCCAGTCCTCTCCCTCTTCTTCTTGGAACTAATTACCTTAGGCAACCAACAGTTGCATTAGCTTAAGCGGCCAAGTTTAAGACAAGCTAATCTTGCTTAGCCTCCAAGAAGGAGAATTTACTGAGTAATCGTAGCTTAACGATATTCGTTTAACTCAAGCAACTCATTTAATGTTTTCAAAATCACACCTAAGTATTCAATTCTCAGGTCCAAAATGCTGAATTTCAATTCGCTTTAATTTTAATACTATTTCCTTTTCTTTCCTCTAACTTTCTCTTCTAGCTCTCAAAAAAGAAAGTTTCTCTCTAACTCTCTCCGTCCTCCTCCACCATTCTCTCTTTTGTTGTAGGAACTAATTAGGTTAGGCAACTAATAGCTTCATTGGCTTAAGTGGCCAAGTTTAACTAAAACTAATCATGCTTATCCTCCAAGAAAGAAAATTAACTGAGTAATTGTGGCCTTTTTTTTTTTTTTTTTTTCGGTGGACAAGTAATTGTAGCTTGACGATAGCAGTTTAACTTAAGCAACTCATTTAATGTTTTCTACATCACCTAAGTGTTCAATTCGCAAGTCCAAAATGCTGAGCTTGAACTCCCTTCAAATTTCATTCTATTTCCCTTTCCGTTCTCTAACTTTCTCTTCTAGACCTCAGGGAGAAAGTTCGTCTCCAACTCTCTCCGTCCGTCTCCAACTTCTCTCTTTTGTTCTAGGAACTAATTGGCTTGGGCAACTTGTCGTTTTTTTAGCTTAAGTGGCCAAATTTAACACAAACTAATCTTGCTTAACCTACAAGAAAGAGATTAGAGATTTTACCGAGTAATTGTAGCTTCACGATATTTGTTTGACGTAAACACCTGATTTAAGGTTTTCTACACCACCTAAGTGTTAAATTCTCAAGTCCAAAATGATGAATTAGAGTTCAATTTAATTTTAATCCCGTTTCCTTTTCTTTTCTCTAACTTTCTCTTCTAGCTCTCAAGAAGAAAGTTTCTCTCCAACTCTCTCCGTCCTTCTCCACCCTTCTCTGTTTTGTTCGAGGAACTAATTAGGTTTGGCAACTTATAGCTTCGTTCTCTTAAGTGACCATGTTTAACTCAAACTAGTCTTGCTCAGCCTCCAAGGAATAGGATTCACTGAGTAATCGTAGCTTGACGATGTAGTAAAGGAACTGATTTAATGTTTTGTAAATCACCTAAGTGTTCAATTCACAAGCCCAAAAGCATGAATTTGAATTCGCTTTGATTTTAAACCTGTTTCCTTTTCTTTTCTCTAACTTTCTCTTCCAGCTCTCAAGAAGAAAGTTCCTCTCCAACTCGCCCCGTCGTTCCCCACCCTTCTCTCTTTCGTTCTAGGAACTAATTAGGTTAGGCAGCTAACAGCTTCATTAGCTTAAGTGGCCGAGTTTAACTCGAACTAATCTTGCTTGGCCTCCGAGAAAGAGAATCTGCAGAGTAATTGTAGCTTAACGATAACAGTTTGACTTAGGCAACTCATTTGATGTTTTCCAAATCACCCAAAGTGTTCAATTATCAAGTCCAAAAGGGTGAATTTGAATTCGATTTAATTTGCATCCTATTTCCGTTTCTTTTCTCTAACTTTCTCTTCTAGATCTCATGGAGAAAGTTTCTCTCTAACTCTCTCTGTCCGTCTCCAACTTCTCTCTTTTGTTCTAGGGCTAATAGTTTCACTAGCTTAAGTGGCTAAGTTTAACTCAAGCTGATCTCGCCTAGCCTCCAAGAAAGAGATTTTACAGAGTAATTGTAGCTCAACGATATTAGTTGGACTTGAGCGCGTCATTTAAGGCCTTCTAAATCGCCCAAGTGTTCGATTCTCAAGTCCAAAAGGATCAATTGGTTAATTTTCATTCTATTTCCTCTCTTCTCTCTAATTTTCTCTTCTAGTTATGAACAAGAATGTTTCTCTCTCCAACTCTCTCCGTCCTTCCCCATCCTTCTCTCTTTTGTTCTAGGAACTAATTAGCTTATCCAGCTATTAGTTTCTTTAGCTTAAGTGGCCATGTTTAACTCAAATTAATCATGCCTATCCGCGAAGAAAGAGAATTTACTGAGTAATTGTAGTTTAACGATATTAGTTTTACTTAAGCAAATGACTTAATGTCTTCTAAATCACCTAAGTGTATATATCTCAAGTCCAAGATGATGAATTGGAGCTCACTTTAATTTTCATCCTATTTCCCTTTCTTTTCTCTAACTTTCTCTTCTGGCTCCCAAGAAGAAAGTTTCTCCCCAACTCTCTCCGTCCTTTCTCCAGTCCTCTCCCTCTTCTTCTTGGAACTAATTACCTTAGGCAACCAACAGTTGCATTAGCTTAAGCGGCCAAGTTTAAGACAAGCTAATCTTGCTTAGCCTCCAAGAAGGAGAATTTACTGAGTAATCGTAGCTTAACGATATTCGTTTAACTCAAGCAACTCATTTAATGTTTTCAAAATCACACCTAAGTATTCAATTCTCAGGTCCAAAATGCTGAATTTCAATTCGCTTTAATTTTAATACTATTTCCTTTTCTTTCCTCTAACTTTCTCTTCTAGCTCTCAAAAAAGAAAGTTTCTCTCTAACTCTCTCCGTCCTCCTCCACCATTCTCTCTTTTGTTGTAGGAACTAATTAGGTTAGGCAACTAATAGCTTCATTGGCTTAAGTGGCCAAGTTTAACTAAAACTAATCATGCTTATCCTCCAAGAAAGAAAATTAACTGAGTAATTGTGGCCTTTTTTTTTTTTTTTTTTTTCGGTGGACAAGTAATTGTAGCTTGACGATAGCAGTTTAACTTAAGCAACTCATTTAATGTTTTCTACATCACCTAAGTGTTCAATTCGCAAGTCCAAAATGCTGAGCTTGAACTCCCTTCAAATTTCATTCTATTTCCCTTTCCGTTCTCTAACTTTCTCTTCTAGACCTCAGGGAGAAAGTTCGTCTCCAACTCTCTCCGTCCGTCTCCAACTTCTCTCTTTTGTTCTAGGAACTAATTGGCTTGGGCAACTTGTCGTTTTTTTAGCTTAAGTGGCCAAATTTAACACAAACTAATCTTGCTTAACCTACAAGAAAGAGATTAGAGATTTTACCGAGTAATTGTAGCTTCACGATATTTGTTTGACGTAAACACCTGATTTAAGGTTTTCTACACCACCTAAGTGTTAAATTCTCAAGTCCAAAATGATGAATTAGAGTTCAATTTAATTTTAATCCCGTTTCCTTTTCTTTTCTCTAACTTTCTCTTCTAGCTCTCAAGAAGAAAGTTTCTCTCCAACTCTCTCCGTCCTTCTCCACCCTTCTCTGTTTTGTTCGAGGAACTAATTAGGTTTGGCAACTTATAGCTTCGTTCTCTTAAGTGACCATGTTTAACTCAAACTAGTCTTGCTCAGCCTCCAAGGAATACGATTCACTGAGTAATCGTAGCTTGACGATGTAGTAAAGGAACTAATTTAATGTTTTGTAAATCACCTAAGTGTTCAATTCACAAGCCCAAAAGCATGAATTTGAATTCGCTTTGATTTTAAACCTGTTTCCTTTTCTTTTCTCTAACTTTCTCTTCCAGCTCTCAAGAAGAAAGTTCCTCTCCAACTCGCCCCGTCGTTCCCCACCCTTCTCTCTTTCGTTCTAGGAACTAATTAGGTTAGGCAGCTAACAGCTTCATTAGCTTAAGTGGCCGAGTTTAACTCGAACTAATCTTGCTTGGCCTCCGAGAAAGAGAATCTGCAGAGTAATTGTAGCTTAACGATAACAGTTTGACTTAGGCAACTCATTTGATGTTTTCCAAATCACCCAAAGTGTTCAATTATCAAGTCCAAAAGGGTGAATTTGAATTCGATTTAATTTGCATCCTATTTCCGTTTCTTTTCTCTAACTTTCTCTTCTAGATCTCATGGAGAAAGTTTCTCTCTAACTCTCTCTGTCCGTCTCCAACTTCTCTCTTTTGTTCTAGGGCTAATAGTTTCACTAGCTTAAGTGGCTAAGTTTAACTCAAGCTGATCTCGCCTAGCCTCCAAGAAAGAGATTTTACAGAGTAATTGTAGCTCAACGATATTAGTTGGACTTGAGCGCGTCATTTAAGGCCTTCTAAATCGCCCAAGTGTTCGATTCTCAAGTCCAAAAGGATCAATTGGTTAATTTTCATTCTATTTCCTCTCTTCTCTCTAATTTTCTCTTCTAGTTATGAACAAGAATGTTTCTCTCTCCAACTCTCTCCGTCCTTCCCCATCCTTCTCTCTTTTGTTCTAGGAACTAATTAGCTTATCCAGCTATTAGTTTCTTTAGCTTAAGTGGCCATGTTTAACTCAAATTAATCATGCCTATCCGCGAAGAAAGAGAATTTACTGAGTAATTGTAGTTTAACGATATTAGTTTTACTTAAGCAAATGACTTAATGTCTTCTAAATCACCTAAGTGTATATATCTCAAGTCCAAGATGATGAATTGGAGCTCACTTTAATTTTCATCCTATTTCCCTTTCTTTTCTCTAACTTTCTCTTCTGGCTCCCAAGAAGAAAGTTTCTCCCCAACTCTCTCCGTCCTTTCTCCAGTCCTCTCCCTCTTCTTCTTGGAACTAATTACCTTAGGCAACCAACAGTTGCATTAGCTTAAGCGGCCAAGTTTAAGACAAGCTAATCTTGCTTAGCCTCCAAGAAGGAGAATTTACTGAGTAATCGTAGCTTAACGATATTCGTTTAACTCAAGCAACTCATTTAATGTTTTCAAAATCACACCTAAGTATTCAATTCTCAGGTCCAAAATGCTGAATTTCAATTCGCTTTAATTTTAATACTATTTCCTTTTCTTTCCTCTAACTTTCTCTTCTAGCTCTCAAAAAAGAAAGTTTCTCTCTAACTCTCTCCGTCCTCCTCCACCATTCTCTCTTTTGTTGTAGGAACTAATTAGGTTAGGCAACTAATAGCTTCATTGGCTTAAGTGGCCAAGTTTAACTAAAACTAATCATGCTTATCCTCCAAGAAAGAAAATTAACTGAGTAATTGTGGCCTTTTTTTTTTTTTTTTTTTCGGTGGACAAGTAATTGTAGCTTGACGATAGCAGTTTAACTTAAGCAACTCATTTAATGTTTTCTACATCACCTAAGTGTTCAATTCGCAAGTCCAAAATGCTGAGCTTGAACTCCCTTCAAATTTCATTCTATTTCCCTTTCCGTTCTCTAACTTTCTCTTCTAGACCTCAGGGAGAAAGTTCGTCTCCAACTCTCTCCGTCCGTCTCCAACTTCTCTCTTTTGTTCTAGGAACTAATTGGCTTGGGCAACTTGTCGTTTTTTTAGCTTAAGTGGCCAAATTTAACACAAACTAATCTTGCTTAACCTACAAGAAAGAGATTAGAGATTTTACCGAGTAATTGTAGCTTCACGATATTTGTTTGACGTAAACACCTGATTTAAGGTTTTCTACACCACCTAAGTGTTAAATTCTCAAGTCCAAAATGATGAATTAGAGTTCAATTTAATTTTAATCCCGTTTCCTTTTCTTTTCTCTAACTTTCTCTTCTAGCTCTCAAGAAGAAAGTTTCTCTCCAACTCTCTCCGTCCTTCTCCACCCTTCTCTGTTTTGTTCGAGGAACTAATTAGGTTTGGCAACTTATAGCTTCGTTCTCTTAAGTGACCATGTTTAACTCAAACTAGTCTTGCTCAGCCTCCAAGGAATACGATTCACTGAGTAATCGTAGCTTGACGATGTAGTAAAGGAACTAATTTAATGTTTTGTAAATCACCTAAGTGTTCAATTCACAAGCCCAAAAGCATGAATTTGAATTCGCTTTGATTTTAAACCTGTTTCCTTTTCTTTTCTCTAACTTTCTCTTCCAGCTCTCAAGAAGAAAGTTCCTCTCCAACTCGCCCCGTCGTTCCCCACCCTTCTCTCTTTCGTTCTAGGAACTAATTAGGTTAGGCAGCTAACAGCTTTTTTTTTTTTTTTTCTGGGTAAGTAAGAAATAAATAAAACAAGAAAATTTACACGCTTACAAGGGGCATACCCCAGGCCCTACCCCAAACAAAAAAACAACGACAACGCCCAAACAAAAAGAAAAAGAAAACTGGCACCAACGCCCAGCTAAGAGGAACAAAATACTTGTTCAAGAACCATGTCCTACAACGGATAGGGAACTTGCACAAGATCTACACCATCCCAGAGAATCACCGAGCTGGAGAAATACAAAGATCACCATGAATACCTAAAAAAACAACCCTAATCTTAGACTCAAACTTGTCCAGATCTAATAAACAAAGTACCCAAAAAGGGGACAGCATTACAACATACAATAATTACAGTCCCACCATACAGATATATATACAACTCGAATTGAAAACAGCTTATGAACCCACTGAAATGCCTAGGCACGGCGCACCTTGCTGCCATTACCGAAAAGCATCTCCACATAGCATATAGCTTCACCGGGGGGCGCTGGTTGTAGCCACCTCTACACCACCAGTCAACACTAAAGTCGTTACCAGCCACTGATTGTGGCCATCGCCCAAGAGCCTTCCCCACCAGCATGCAACTTGCAGCCGTAGTCCAATAACAGTCCCAATCACAGTACAAAGGAGACTGCCAGTAATAAACCCACCATACAGGTTTCTTCTTAACCTGCCCAAAGAGAACTAGATAGTAAGTGCCAATATTACATGAGACATCATAGAGAAGGAGGAAAATAATTCTTAGAATATGAGACCTCACATCACTCGGCCCACATCTAATAACAACACTCCACACAGTATATGTCCTCTCTTCACTAGGCCCACATCTCTCCAACTCACTCATGATCTCAACTGTTTTGCTGTATAATGGAGCTTCCTTAACCTGCACATAAAAGTTAGTATATATAATAACAGTTAGAAATATAATTGTGAGCAGCCTCACATCTCTCAACCCACAAGATAAAATTAAATTATTTTGGCTCACTTCACTCGGCCCACATATGACATTAGCCGAACATGCTAGAGAGTAGGAAGACATCATCAAGTTAGAACAAGCATCCATGGTATAAATCTGCAAAAGAGTAGCCAATTAGAAAACCCCACAATATTTACTCACCCTCACTCAACCCTCAGTATAGGTAAACTGTCCCCACTCAATATGCTCCCAACATTGTTGTCCTGGGGCTGCTTCATAATTGTTGTAGGTAGATTCCATTGTGACAGATACCAAGCATCACCTGCAGAGTTAGTCAGATTATACATAGAAAACATCCTTCCTCTAACCATTTGGACAATAAGATTAGTCACAATTTTCTCAGGTTTAAACTCCTTGCTAAAAATCCTCATATTCCTTTCAATCCAGATCTGATAGACAGTGCATAGAAAGGAGAGTTTTGTAAGAGAAGACTTCAAAGCTTTGCCTCTAGTGGACTTAGTAGCGTAGACCACATACTCCAGCCAGGTTAATTGGGGCCAGCTAATGTTACACTTAACCTGAATGGCACCCCAGATCCTAGAAGAATACACACACTTGAAAAACAAGTGAGAGTGATTCTCCTCAAGACCATGACAAAGGGGGCAAGTAGGATTAGGAACAAGGCCGAATAGATGCAGCCTATCCCCCGTGTTTAATCTCTCGTGAATGGCCATCCAGACCACAAAGCTGACCCTAGGAATGGACGGATGCCCCCAAACAAGATTAGCCCAGGGCACTTTAGTACCCTTATCCCTCCAACAATTCCACGCAGATTGTATTGTAAAATTCTCATCCACAGTTAAGTTCCAAACAGGACAATCCTGGATATCCCTACAAGGTTTAAGCTCAAGAGGAGTAGAAGAAATCCACTCCTTGATCTCCCAAGAGTTATCAATAGGCCACTTCCAATCATTATTAGATATGACAGCACTAACTTTGGACTCGAAAGGAAGACCCGTGTCATACATAATCCTATGCCCAAATCTGTCCCATAAAGAGCCCAAAGGATGCCAATTATCAAACCACAGAAACACCTTCTCCCCATTACCAATCTTAAACTTGATAAGAGGAAAGATATTTTTCCTAAGAGACAGAATTTTCCTCCAGACCCATGAGGGGTCACTAGGCATCTTAATATGCCAAAAGCTCTTACCCTTAAGTAAGTAAGACTTAACCCACTAGCACCACATAGATCCTTCCCCGCCAGAGAACAAGAACCAAACATGCTTGGTGATAGCCGCCCTATTCCAAACCCCCATCTCCTTAAACCCTAAGCCCCCTTCACCTTTAGGCTTACAGACATTATTCCAAGCGATTTTAGCACTATGCATCTTCAAATCAACACCCGACCAAAGAAAAGATCTCAAAATGCTATCAATCTCTCTAATCACCTTTTTTGGGAGGATAAAAAGTGAGGACCAATAGACTTGCATGGAAAAAAGGATAGTCTGGATAAGTTGAGCTCTACCCGCATAAGAAAGAAAGTCTATTGATCCAGCTCTTAATCCTCTTGGTGATCCTCTCAACCAGAATCTTACAATCAGTAGCCTTAAGCTTCGTAGTGATCAAGGGCACACCCAAGTATTTCACCGGAAGAAATACTTGAGCATGTTTAACAGCTTCATTAGCTTAAGTGGCCGAGTTTAACTCGAACTAATCTTGCTTGGCCTCCAAGAAAGAGAATCTGCAGAGTAATTGTAGCTTAACGGTAACAGTTTGACTTAGGCAACTCATTTGATGTTTTCCAAATCACCCAAGTGTTCAATTATCAAGTCCAAAAGGGTGAATTTGAATTCGCTTTAATTTGCATCCTATTTCCGTTTCTTTTCTCTAACTTTCTCTTCTAGATCTCATGGAGAAAGTTTCTCTCTAACTCTCTCTGTCCGTCTCCAACTTCTCTCTTTTGTTCTAGGGCTAATAGTTTCACTAGCTTAAGTGGCTAAGTTTAACTCAAACTGATCTCGCCTAGCCTCCAAGAAAGAGATTTTACAGAGTAATTGTAGCTCAACGATATTAGTTGGACTTGAGCGCGTCATTTAAGGCCTTCTAAATCGCCCAAGTGTTCGATTCTCAAGTCCAAAAGGATCAATTGGTTAATTTTCATTCTATTTCCTCTCTTCTCTCTAATTTTCTCTTCTAGTTATGAACAAGAATGTTTCTCTCTCCAACTCTCTCTAACTCAAATTAATCATGCCTATCCACGAAGAAAGAGAATTTACTGAGTAATTGTAGTTTAACGATATTAGTTTTACTTAAGCAAATGACTTAATGTCTTCTAAATCACCTAAGTGTATATATCTCAAGTCCAAGATGATGAATTGGAGCTCACTTTAATTTTCATCCTATTTCCTTTTCTTTTCTCTAACTTTCTCTTCTGGCTCCCAAGAAGAAAGTTTCTCCCCAACTCTCTCCGTCCTTTCTCCAGTCCTCTCCCTCTTCTTCTAGGAACTAATTACCTTAGGCAACCAACAGTTGCATTAGCTTAAGCGGCCAAGTTTAAGACAAACTAATCTTGCTTAGCCTCCATAAATCGTAGCTTACCGATATTCGTTTAACTTAAGCAACTCATTTAATGTTTTCAAAATCACACCTAAGTATTCAATTCTCAAGTCCAAAATGCTGAATTTCAATTCGCTTTAATTTTAATACTATTTCCTTTTCTTTTCTCTAACTTTCTCTTCTAGCTCTCAAAAAAGAAAGTTTCTCTCTAACTCTCTTCGTCCTCCTCCACCATTCTCTCTTTTGTTGTAGGAACTAATTAGGTTAGGCAACTAATAGCTTCATTGGCTTAAGTGGCCAAGTTTAACTAAAACTAATCATGCTTATCCTCCAAGAAAGAAAATTAACTGAGTAATTGTAGCTTGACGATAGCAGTTTAACTTAAGCAACTCATTTAATGTTTTCTAAATCACCTAAGTGTTCAATTCGCAAGTCCAAAATGCTGAGCTTGAACTCCCTTCAAATTTCATTCTATTTCCCTTTAAGTTCTCTAACTTTCTCTTCTAGACCTCAAGGAGAGAGTTCGTCTCCAACTCTCTCCGTCCGTCTCCAACTTCTCTCTTTTGTTCTAGGAACTAATTGGCTTGGGCAACTTGTCGTTTTTTTAGCTTAAGTGGCCAAATTTAACACAAACTAATCTTGCTTAACCTACAAGAAAGAGATTAGAGATTTTACCGAGTAATTGTAGCTTCACGATTTTTGTTTGACGTAAGCACCTGATTTAAGGTTTTCTACACCACCTAAGTGTTAAATTCTCAAGTCCAAAATGATGAATTATAGTTCAATTTAATTTTAATCTCGTTTCCTTTCCTTTTCTCTGACTTTCTCTTCTAGCTCTCAAGAAGAAAGTTTCTCTGTAACTCTCTCCGTCCTTCTCCACCCTTCTCTGTTTTATTCGAGGAACTAATTAGGTTTGGCAACTTATAGCTTCATTCTCTTAAGTGACCATGTTTAACTCAAACTAATCTTGCTCAGCCTCCAAGGAATAGAATTCACTGAGTAATCGTAACTTGACGATGTAGTAAAGGAACTAATTTAATGTTTTGTAAATCACCTAAGTGTTCAATTCTCAAGCCCAAAAGCATGAATTTGAATTCGCTTTGATTTTAAACCTATTTCCTTTTCTTTTCTCTAACTTTCTCTTCCAGCTCTCAAGAAGAAAGTTCCTCTCCAACTCGCTCCGTCGTTCCCCACCCTTCTCTCTTTTGTTCTAGGAACTAATTAGGTTAGGCAGCTAACAGCTTCATTAGCTTAAGTGGCCGAGTTTAACTCGAACTAATCTTGCTTGGCCTCCAAGAAAGAGAATCTGCAGAGTAATTGTAGCTTAACGATAACAGTTTGACTTAGGCAACTCATTTGATGTTTTTCAAATCACCCAAGTGTTCAATTATCAAGTCCAAAAGGGTGAATTTGAATTCGCTTTAATTTGCATCCTATATCCGTTTCTTTTCTCTAACTTTCTCTTCTAGATCTCATGGAGAAAGTTTCTTTTTTTGGGTGAATAAGAAATAAAATAAAACACTTTATTTACACAATTACAAGGGGCATACCCCAGGCCCTACAAACAAAACCCCGCACTAACCTCGGCACAAAACACAAAACTATACAAGGCCGAGAGACACTACATCCGAAGCTCGAGGAAAAGCCAAACGGGATGAACAAAGTCCATGTGAACAAAATAAAAAACCAGCATCCCACACAAGACCGTCCCAGCTAAGAGAGCACAGCAGCAAAGAACCCGACCTACATAGCCCATAGGACTAGGCACTTGTGGCATTATTATACAAAAATAAAAACCCCAAGAGAAACTAATGAGAATATCAAAACAGACCCATCCCAACCATTTGCTAGAATACCTATAACACAACCTAACGAAATTCACTAAATTCCACCTACACAGCCCGTAGGGGTAGGAGAAATTACGCAGTAAAACAATGAACAAACAATACAAGAGACTACTGAATGTACACAACAAACAGCCACCATGCCTCCATGCCATTCTGTATAACTGATCGAGATGTAGCAGGCTGGAACTGCCGAAACAGTGAAAAACAGCCCCATTCCGAAAAGAATCTGCCAAGAACCAGCGTAACTTGTAACACAGCAAGGCGTTGAGAGCTGCCATCACCTCGTTACACATACACTCTTCTAAATGCCTAATGAACATCCAAATATTAAAGCAACTTGTAAACCCACTAATCACGGCGCCAATTGCAGCCATAGCTGAGAAGCAGCATCCAACCGAAATCAGATTACAAGAAGGGCGCAGTTTGCAGCCACCTCCACACCACCAATACATGAGCATATGAACCTGTTGAGCGAGATACAAGAGATAAATGCCAATATTACAACTTTGATCATAGAGCAGAAGGAAAATCATACTAAATATGAGAGACCTCCCATCACTCAACCCACAACTAATAACAGCACTCCACTCTTTATATCTACTCACATCACTAGGCCCTCTACTCACAATCTCACTCACAATGGTCACTGAACTGAATGTGAAAGCTTCCTTAACCTGCATATAAAGAATATAATATATAATAGCAATTATAGAAAACCAAATATATAGTCTCACATCCCTCAACCCACATTTTAGGGAGAATGTATATAGGCTCTCTACACTCGGCCCACACAACAAAGTGACCGAAAATGCTGAGGATAGGAAAGACAGCAACTTTTGAATGCAAGCAACCATAATAACAATCTGCAAAGAGAAACCACATTAGAAATCCCACAATATATGCTCACCTTCACTCAACCCTCAATATAGGTGCACTCTCCACACTCAAGCTGCTCCCAGCATTGTTAGCTTGAGACAACTTCAATATTGTAGAAGGAAGATTCCATTGATCTAAGTACCAGGGATCACCTGCAGAATTAATTAAATTGTCCACAGAAAGCATCCTACCTCTAACCATTTGAACAGTAAAGTTAGTTACAGTATCCACAGGTTTACTTTCCTTGCTGAAAATCCTCCTATTTCTCTCAAGCCAGATGTGATAAACAGTGCAGAGAAAAGAGAGTTTTATGATGGCCGACTGCAAGGACTTGCCTTTGATAGACTCAGTTGCATAGATCACAGTCTCCTGCCAAGGTAAATGGGGCCAACTAATATTACATTTGACCTGAATGGCACCCCAAATCCTGGAAGAATACATACACCTAAAAAATAAGTGGGAGTGATTCTCCTCAGGAGCTTGACATAAGGGGCAAATAGGATTAGGCATAATGCCAAACAACTTCAATCTATCCCCCGTATTTAATCTCTCATGAATAGCCAACCAAAACACGAAACTAACCCTAGAAATGGAGGAGGGCCCCCAAACTAGATTAGCCCAAGGAACTTTAGAGCCCTTATCCCTCCAACAATTCCACGCGGATCGTATAGTAAACGTACCATCAATAGTCAAGTCCCAAACAGGTTTATCCTGGGTATCCCTACAAGGCAATAATGAAGGGGGAGTGGAGGAGATCCATTCCTTAATTTCCCAGGAATTCTCAATAGGCCACTTCCAACCATTATTAGAAATAATAGCACTGAGTTTTGAGTCAAGAGGAAGGCCCGTGTCATACAAAATCCTATGCCCAAATCTCTATCCCATAAAGATCCAATAGGGTGCCAATTATCAAACCACAAAAACACCTTCTCCCCATTGCCAATCCTGAACTTAATATGGGGAAAGATATTCTTTCTTAGAGACAAAATTTTCCTCCAGACCCATGAGGGGTCACTAGGCATTTTAACATGCCAAAAACTATTGCCTTTGAGTAAGTAGGACTTAACCCATTGGCACCACATAGACCCTTCACCCCCCGAGAACAAAAACCACACATGCTTAGCAATAGCAGCCCTGTTCCAAACTCCTATATCTTTGAATCCTAAACCTCCTTCATTTTTAGGCTTACACACATAGTCCCAGGCTATCTTAGCACTGTGCTTTTTCAACTCAACACCGGACCAGAAAAAAGACCTCAATAGACTATCAATTTCTCTAATAACCTTTTTAGGAAGAATAAAGAGCGAAGACCAATAAACTTGCATTGAAAAAAGGATGGATTGGATAAGTTGAGCTCTACCCCCATACGAAAGAAGTTTATTGGTCCAACTCTTAATCCTCTTCGTGATCCTCTCAATCAGAATTTGACAATCAGTGGCCTTAAGCTTAGTAGTAATCAAAGGAACACCCAAGTATTTCACCGGAAGAGTGCCCTCAGAAAACTTAGCAATACGAAGAATATCTTCTTTAAGCTCATGACTACACCCCGAGAAGTATATATTGCTCTTGCTAGGACTAGGGGTGAGACCAGACAACATTCTGAACTCCTCTAAGCCTTGCATAATGAGGTTAACAGTAGCAGGATCACCTCTACTAAAAATCATAAGGTCATCAGCAAAGCAAAGATTGACAATCTTAGTTTTATCGCACCTCCAGTGGAACTTGAATAGAGGATCATTGGCTTTTTCAGCTAGAATTCTAGCAAGAATTTCCATAGCCAGAACAAACAGATAAGGGGACATCGGATCTCCTTGTCGGAGCCCTTTAGCCCCTTTGAAATACCCATGAAGGCTACCATTTATGCTGATCGAGAACGAGGGACTCGTCATACAAGACTTAATCCAAGTTATCATAATGGGGGGGAAATCCAAGGCATAAAGGACATCAAGAATAAACTCCCATCTCACATTATCATAACCTTTCATTATGTCCACTTTCATAGCACACATAGGAATTTTGGAATTCCTATGATAACCTCTCATTATCTCACATTATCATAACCTCTCTCTGTCCGTCTCCAACTTCTCTCTTTTGTTCTACGGCTAATAGTTTCACTAGCTTAAGTGGCTAAGTTTAACTCAAACTGATCTCGCCTAGCCTCCAAGAAAGAGATTTTACAGAGTAATTGTAGCTCAACGATATTAGTTGGACATGAGCGCATCATTTAAGGCCTTCTAAATCGCCCAAGTGTTCGATTCTCAAGTCCAAAACGATCAATTGGTTAATTTTCATTCTATTTCCTCTCTTCTCTCTAATTTTCTCTTCTAGTTATGAACAAGAATGTTTCTCTCTCCAACTCTCTCCGTCCTTCTCCATCCTTCTCTCTTTTGTTCTAGGAACTAATTAGCTTATCCAGCTATTAGTTTCTTTAGCTTAAGTGGCCATGTTTAACTCAAATTAATCATGCCTATCCACGAAGAAAGAGAATTTACTGAGTAATTGTAGTTTAACGATATTAGTTTTACTTAAGCAAATGACTTAATGTCTTCTAAATCACCTAAGTGTATATATATCTTGAGTCCAAAATGATGAATTGGAGCTCACTTTAATTTTCATCCTATTTCCCTTTCTTTTCTCTAACTTTCTCTTCTGGCTCCCAAGAAGAAAGTTTCTCCCCAACTCTCTCCGTCCTTTCTCCAGTCCTCTCCCTCTTCTTCTAGGAACTAATTACCTTAGGCAACCAACAGTTGCATTAGCTTAAGCGGCCAAGTTTAAGACAAACTAATCTTGCTTGCCTCCGAAAATGAGAATTTACTGAGTAATCGTAGCTTAACGATATTCGTTTAACTTAAGCAACTCATTTAATGTTTTCAAAATCACACCTAAGTATTCAATTTTCAAGTCCAAAATGCTGAATTTCAATTCGCTTTAATTTTAATACTATTTCCTTTTCTTTTCTCTAACTTTCTCTTCTAGCTCTCAAAAAAGAAAGTTTCTCTCTAACTCTCTCCGTCCTCCTCCACCATTCTCTCTTTTGTTGTAGGAACTAATTAGGTTAGGTAACTAATAGCATCATGGGCTTAAGTGGCCAAGTTTAACTAAAACTAATCATGCTTATCCTCCAAGAAAGAAAATTAACTGAGTAATTGTGGCCCTTTTTTTTTTTTTTTTTGCTGGACAAGTAATTGTAGCTTGACGATAGCAGTTTAACTTAAGCAACTCATTTAATGTTTTCTAAATCACCTAAGTGTTCAATTCGCAACTCCAAAATGCTGAGCTTGAACTCCCTTCAAATTTCATTCTATTTCCCTTTCTGTTCTCCAACTTTCTCTTCTAGACCTCAAGGAGAGAGTTCGTCTCCAACTCTCTCCGTCCGTCTCCAACTTCTCTCTTTTGTTCTAGGAACTAATTGGCTTGGCCAACTTGTCGTTTCTTTAGCTTAAGTGGCCAAATTTAACACAAACTAATCTTGCTTAACCTACAAGAAAGAGATTAGAGATTTTACCGAGTAATTGTAGCTTCACGATATTTGTTTGACGAAAGCACCTGATTTAAGGTTTTCTACACCACCTAATTGTTAAATTCTCAAGTCCAAAATGATGAATTAGAGTTCAATTTAATTTTAATCCCGTTTCCTTTTCTTTTCTCTAACTTTCTCTTCTAGCTCTCAAGAAGAAAGTTTCTCTCTAACTCTCTCCGTCCTTCTCCACCCTTCTCTGTTTTGTTCGAGGAACTAATTAGGCTTGGCAACTTATAGCTTCATTCTCTTAAGTGACCATGTTTAACTCAAACTAATCTTGCTCAGCCTCCAAGGAATAGAATTCACTGAGTAATCGTAGCTTGACGATGTAGTGAACGAACTAATTTAATGTTTTGTAAATCACCTAAGTGTTCAATTCACAAGCCCAAAAGCATGAATTTGAATTCGCTTTGATTTTAAACCTATTTCCTTTTCTTTTCTCTAACTTTCTCTTCCATCTCTCAAGAAGAAAGTTCCTCTCCAACTCGATCTGTCGTTCCCCACCCTTCTCTCTTTTGTTCTAGGAACTAATTAGGTTAGGCAGCTAACAGCGTCATTAGCTTAAGTGGCCGAGTTTAACTCGAACTAATCTTGCTTGGCCTCCGAGAAAGAGAATCTGCAGAGTAATTGTAGCTTAACGATAACAGTTTGACTTAGGCAACTCATTTGATGTTTTCCAAATCACCCAAGTGTTCAATTATCAAGTCCAAAAGGGTGAATTTGAATTCGCTTTAATTTGCATCCTATTTCCGTTTCTTTTCTCTAACTTTCTCTTCTAGATCTCATGGAGAAAGTTTCTCTCTAACTCTCTCTGTCCGTCTCCAACTTCTCTCTTTTCTTCTAGGGCTAATAGTTTCACTAGCTTAAGTGGCTAAGTTTAACTCAAACTGATCTCGCCTAGCCTCCAAGAAAGAGATTTTACAGAGTAATTGTAGCTTAACGATATTAGTTGGACTTGAGCGCGCCATTTAAGGCCTTCTAAATCGCCCAAGTGTTCGATTCTCAAGTCCAAAAGGATCAATTGGTTAATTTTCATTCTATTTCCTCTCTTCTCTCTAATTTTCTCTTCTAGTTATGAACAAGAATGTTTCTCTCTCCAACTCTCTCTAACTCAAATTAATCATGCCTATCCACGAAGAAAGAGAATTTACTGAGTAATTGTAGTTTAACGATATTAGTTTTACTTAAGCAAATGACTTAATGTCTTCTAAATCACCTAAGTGTATATATCTCAAGTCCAAGATGATGAATTGGAGCTCACTTTAATTTTCATCCTATTTCCCTTTCTTTTCTCTAACTTTCTCTTCTGGCTCCCAAGAAGAAAGTTTCTCCCCAACTCTCTCCGTCCTTTCTCCAGTCCTCTCCCTCTTCTTCTAGGAACTAATTACCTTAGGCAACCAACAGTTGCATTAGCTTAAGCGGTCAAGTTTAAGACAAACTAATCTTGCTTAGCCTCCATAAATCGTAGCTTACCGATATTCGTTTAACTTAAGCAACTCATTTAATGTTTTCAAAATCACACCTAAGTATTCAATTCTCAAGTCCAAAATGCTGAATTTCAATTCGCTTTAATTTTAATACTATTTCCTTTTCTTTTCTCTAACTTTCTCTTCTAGCTCTCAAAAAAGAAAGTTTCTCTCTAACTCTCTTCGTCCTCCTCCACCATTCTCTCTTTTGTTGTAGGAACTAATTAGGTTAGGCAACTAATAGCTTCATTGGCTTAAGTGGCCAAGTTTAACTAAAACTAATCATGCTTATCCTCCAAGAAAGAAAATTAACTGAGTAATTGTAGCTTGACGATAGCAGTTTAACTTAAGCAACTCATTTAATGTTTTCTAAATCACCTAAGTGTTCAATTCGCAAGTCCAAAATGCTGAGCTTGAACTCCCTTCAAATTTCATTCTATTTCCCTTTAAGTTCTCTAACTTTCTCTTCTAGACCTCAAGGAGAGAGTTCGTCTCCAACTCTCTCCGTCCGTCTCCAACTTCTCTCTTTTGTTCTAGGAACTAATTGGCTTGGGCAACTTGTCGTTTTTTTAGCTTAAGTGGCCAAATTTAACACAAACTAATCTTGCTTAACCTACAAGAAAGAGATTAGAGATTTTACCGAGTAATTGTAGCTTCACGATTTTTGTTTGACGTAAGCACCTGATTTAAGGTTTTCTACACCACCTAAGTGTTAAATTCTCAAGTCCAAAATGATGAATTATAGTTCAATTTAATTTTAATCTCGTTTCCTTTCCTTTTCTCTGACTTTCTCTTCTAGCTCTCAAGAAGAAAGTTTCTCTCTAACTCTCTCCGTCCTTCTCCACCCTTCTCTGTTTTATTCGAGGAACTAATTAGGTTTGGCAACTTATAGCTTCATTCTCTTAAGTGACCATGTTTAACTCAAACTAATCTTGCTCAGCCTCCAAGGAATAGAATTCACTGAGTAATCGTAACTTGACGATGTAGTAAAGGAACTAATTTAATGTTTTGTAAATCACCTAAGTGTTCAATTCTCAAGCCCAAAAGCATGGATTTGAATTCGCTTTGATTTTAAACCTATTTCCTTTTCTTTTCTCTAACTTTCTCTTCCAGCTCTCAAGAAGAAAGTTCCTCTCCAACTCGCTCCGTCGTACCCCACCCTTCTCTCTTTTGTTCTAGGAACTAATTAGGTTAGGCAGCTAACAGCTTCATTAGCTTAAGTGGCCGAGTTTAACTCGAACTAATCTTGCTTGGCCTCCAAGAAAGAGAATCTGCAGAGTAATTGTAGCTTAACGATAACAGTTTGACTTAGGCAACTCATTTGATGTTTTTCAAATCACCCAAGTGTTCAATTATCAAGTCCAAAAGGGTGAATTTGAATTCGCTTTAATTTGCATCCTATTTCCGTTTCTTTTCTCTAACTTTCTCTTCTAGATCTCATGGAGAAAGTTTCTTTTTTTGGGTGAATAAGAAATAAAATAAAACACTTTATTTACACAATTACAAGGGGCATACCCCAGGCCCTACAAACAAAACCCCGCACTAACCTCGGCACAAAACACAAAACTATACAAGGCCGAGAGACACTACATCCGAAGCTCGAGGAAAAGCCAAACGGGATGAACAAAGTCCATGTGAACAAAATAAAAAACCAGCATCCCACACAAGACCGTCCCAGCTAAGAGAGCACAGCAGCAAAGAACCCGACCTACATAGCCCATAGGACTAGGCACTTGTGGCATTATTATACAAAAATAAAAACCCCAAGAGAAACTAATGAGAATATCAAAACAGACCCATCCCAACCATTTGCTAGAATACCTATAACACAACCTAACGAAATTCACTAAATTCCACCTACACAGCCCGTAGGGGTAGGAGAAATTACGCAGTAAAACAATGAACAAACAATACAAGAGACTACTGAATGTACACAACAAACAGCCACCATGCCTCCATGCCATTCTGTATAACTGATCGAGATGTAGCAGGCTGGAACTGCCGAAACAGTGAAAAACAGCCCCATTCCGAAAAGAATCTGCCAAGAACCAGCGTAACTTGTAACACAGCAAGGCGTTGAGAGCTGCCATCACCTCGTTACACATACACTCTTCTAAATGCCTAATGAACATCCAAATATTAAAGCAACTTGTAAACCCACTAATCACGGCGCCAATTGCAGCCATAGCTGAGAAGCAGCATCCAACCGAAATCAGATTACAAGAAGGGCGCAGTTTGCAGCCACCTCCACACCACCAATACATGAGCATATGAACCTGTTGAGCGAGATACAAGAGATAAATGCCAATATTACAACTTTGATCATAGAGCAGAAGGAAAATCATACTAAATATGAGAGACCTCCCATCACTCAACCCACAACTAATAACAGCACTCCACTCTTTATATCTACTCACATCACTAGGCCCTCTACTCACAATCTCACTCACAATGGTCACTGAACTGAATGTGAAAGCTTCCTTAACCTGCATATAAAGAATATAATATATAATAGCAATTAGAGAAAACCAAATATATAGTCTCACATCCCTCAACCCACATTTTAGGGAGAATGTATATAGGCTCTCTACACTCGGCCCACACAACAAAGTGACCGAAAATGCTGAGGATAGGAAAGACAGCAACTTTTGAATGCAAGCAACCATAATAACAATCTGCAAAGAGAAACCACATTAGAAATCCCACAATATATGCTCACCTTCACTCAACCCTCAATATAGGTGCACTCTCCACACTCAAGCTGCTCCCAGCATTGTTAGCTTGAGACAACTTCAATATTGTAGAAGGAAGATTCCATTGATCTAAGTACCAGGGATCACCTGCAGAATTAATTAAATTGTCCACAGAAAGCATCCTACCTCTAACCATTTGAACAGTAAAGTTAGTTACAGTATCCACAGGTTTACTTTCCTTGCTGAAAATCCTCCTATTTCTCTCAAGCCAGATGTGATAAACAGTGCAGAGAAAAGAGAGTTTTATGATGGCCGACTGCAAGGACTTGCCTTTGATAGACTCAGTTGCATAGATCACAGTCTCCTGCCAAGGTAAATGGGGCCAACTAATATTACATTTGACCTGAATGGCACCCCAAATCCTGGAAGAATACATACACCTAAAAAATAAGTGGGAGTGATTCTCCTCAGGAGCTTGACATAAGGGGCAAATAGGATTAGGCATAATGCCAAACAACTTCAATCTATCCCCCGTATTTAATCTCTCATGAATAGCCAACCAAAACACGAAACTAACCCTAGAAATGGAGGAGGGCCCCCAAACTAGATTAGCCCAAGGAACTTTAGAGCCCTTATCCCTCCAACAATTCCACGCGGATCGTATAGTAAACGTACCATCAATAGTCAAGTCCCAAACAGGTTTATCCTGGGTATCCCTACAAGGCAATAATGAAGGGGGAGTGGAGGAGATCCATTCCTTAATTTCCCAGGAATTCTCAATAGGCCACTTCCAACCATTATTAGAAATAATAGCACTGAGTTTTGAGTCAAGAGGAAGGCCCGTGTCATACAAAATCCTATGCCCAAATCTCTATCCCATAAAGATCCAATAGGGTGCCAATTATCAAACCACAAAAACACCTTCTCCCCATTGCCAATCCTGAACTTAATATGGGGAAAGATATTCTTTCTTAGAGACAAAATTTTCCTCCAGACCCATGAGGGGTCACTAGGCATTTTAACATGCCAAAAACTATTGCCTTTGAGTAAGTAGGACTTAACCCATTGGCACCACATAGACCCTTCACCCCCCGAGAACAAAAACCACACATGCTTAGCAATAGCAGCCCTGTTCCAAACTCCTATATCTTTGAATCCTAAACCTCCTTCATTTTTAGGCTTACACACATAGTCCCAGGCTATCTTAGCACTGTGCTTTTTCAACTCAACACCGGACCAGAAAAAAGACCTCAATAGACTATCAATTTCTCTAATAACCTTTTTAGGAAGAATAAAGAGCGAAGACCAATAAACTTGCATTGAAAAAAGGATGGATTGGATAAGTTGAGCTCTACCCCCATACGAAAGAAGTTTATTGGTCCAACTCTTAATCCTCTTCGTGATCCTCTCAATCAGAATTTGACAATCAGTGGCCTTAAGCTTAGTAGTAATCAAAGGAACACCCAAGTATTTCACCGGAAGAGTGCCCTCAGAAAACTTAGCAATACGAAGAATATCTTCTTTAAGCTCATGACTACACCCCGAGAAGTATATATTGCTCTTGCTAGGACTAGGGGTGAGACCAGACAACATTCTGAACTCCTCTAAGCCTTGCATAATGAGGTTAACAGTAGCAGGATCACCTCTACTAAAAATCATAAGGTCATCAGCAAAGCAAAGATTGACAATCTTAGTTTTATCGCACCTCCAGTGGAACTTGAATAGAGGATCATTGGCTTTTTCAGCTAGAATTCTAGCAAGAATTTCCATAGCCAGAACAAACAGATAAGGGGACATCGGATCTCCTTGTCGGAGCCCTTTAGCCCCTTTGAAATACCCATGAAGGCTACCATTTATGCTGATCGAGAACGAGGGACTCGTCATACAAGACTTAATCCAAGTTATCATAATGGGGGGGAAATCCAAGGCATAAAGGACATCAAGAATAAACTCCCATCTCACATTATCATAACCTTTCATTATGTCCACTTTCATAGCACACATAGGAATTTTGGAATTCCTATGATAACCTCTCATTATCTCACATTATCATAACCTCTCTCTGTCCGTCTCCAACTTCTCTCTTTTGTTCTACGGCTAATAGTTTCACTAGCTTAAGTGGCTAAGTTTAACTCAAACTGATCTCGCCTAGCCTCCAAGAAAGAGATTTTACAGAGTAATTGTAGCTCAACGATATTAGTTGGACATGAGCGCATCATTTAAGGCCTTCTAAATCGCCCAAGTGTTCGATTCTCAAGTCCAAAACGATCAATTGGTTAATTTTCATTCTATTTCCTCTCTTCTCTCTAATTTTCTCTTCTAGTTATGAACAAGAATGTTTCTCTCTCCAACTCTCTCCGTCCTTCTCCATCCTTCTCTCTTTTGTTCTAGGAACTAATTAGCTTATCCAGCTATTAGTTTCTTTAGCTTAAGTGGCCATGTTTAACTCAAATTAATCATGCCTATCCACGAAGAAAGAGAATTTACTGAGTAATTGTAGTTTAACGATATTAGTTTTACTTAAGCAAATGACTTAATGTCTTCTAAATCACCTAAGTGTATATATATCTTGAGTCCAAAATGATGAATTGGAGCTCACTTTAATTTTCATCCTATTTCCCTTTCTTTTCTCTAACTTTCTCTTCTGGCTCCCAAGAAGAAAGTTTCTCCCCAACTCTCTCCGTCCTTTCTCCAGTCCTCTCCCTCTTCTTCTAGGAACTAATTACCTTAGGCAACCAACAGTTGCATTAGCTTAAGCGGCCAAGTTTAAGACAAACTAATCTTGCTTGCCTCCGAAAATGAGAATTTACTGAGTAATCATAGCTTAACGATATTCGTTTAACTTAAGCAACTCATTTAATGTTTTCAAAATCACACCTAAGTATTCAATTTTCAAGTCCAAAATGCTGAATTTCAATTCGCTTTAATTTTAATACTATTTCCTTTTCTTTTCTCTAACTTTCTCTTCTAGCTCTCAAAAAAGAAAGTTTCTCTCTAACTCTCTCCGTCCTCCTCCACCATTCTCTCTTTTGTTGTAGGAACTAATTAGGTTAGGTAACTAATAGCATCATGGGCTTAAGTGGCCAAGTTTAACTAAAACTAATCATGCTTATCCTCCAAGAAAGAAAATTAACTGAGTAATTGTGGCCCTTTTTTTTTTTTTTTTTGCTGGACAAGTAATTGTAGCTTGACGATAGCAGTTTAACTTAAGCAACTCATTTAATGTTTTCTAAATCACCTAAGTGTTCAATTCGCAACTCCAAAATGCTGAGCTTGAACTCCCTTCAAATTTCATTCTATTTCCCTTTATGTTCTCCAACTTTCTCTTCTAGACCTCAAGGAGAGAGTTCGTCTCCAACTCTCTCCGTCCGTCTCCAACTTCTCTCTTTTGTTCTAGGAACTAATTGGCTTGGGCAACTTGTCGTTTCTTTAGCTTAAGTGGCCAAATTTAACACAAACTAATCTTGCTTAACCTACAAGAAAGAGATTAGAGATTTTACCGAGTAATTGTAGCTTCACGATATTTGTTTGACGAAAGCACCTGATTTAAGGTTTTCTACACCACCTAATTGTTAAATTCTCAAGTCCAAAATGATGAATTAGAGTTCAATTTAATTTTAATCCCGTTTCCTTTTCTTTTCTCTAACTTTCTCTTCTAGCTCTCAAGAAGAAAGTTTCTCTCTAACTCTCTCCGTCCTTCTCCACCCTTCTCTGTTTTGTTCGAGGAACTAATTAGGTTTGGCAACTTATAGCTTCATTCTCTTAAGTGACCATGTTTAACTCAAACTAATCTTGCTCAGCCTCCAAGGAATAGAATTCACTGAGTAATCGTAGCTTGACGATGTAGTGAACGAACTAATTTAATGTTTTGTAAATCACCTAAGTGTTCAATTCACAAGCCCAAAAGCATGAATTTGAATTCGCTTTGATTTTAAACCTATTTCCTTTTCTTTTCTCTAACTTTCTCTTCCATCTCTCAAGAAGAAAGTTCCTCTCCAACTCGATCTGTCGTTCCCCACCCTTCTCTCTTTTGTTCTAGGAACTAATTAGGTTAGGCAGCTAACAGCGTCATTAGCTTAAGTGGCCGAGTTTAACTCGAACTAATCTTGCTTGGCCTCCGAGAAAGAGAATCTGCAGAGTAATTGTAGCTTAACGATAACAGTTTGACTTAGGCAACTCATTTGATGTTTTCCAAATCACCCAAGTGTTCAATTATCAAGTCCAAAAGGGTGAATTTGAATTCGCTTTAATTTGCATCCTATTTCCGTTTCTTTTCTCTAACTTTCTCTTCTAGATCTCATGGAGAAAGTTTCTCTCTAACTCTCTCTGTCCGTCTCCAACTTCTCTCTTTTCTTCTAGGGCTAATAGTTTCACTAGCTTAAGTGGCTAAGTTTAACTCAAACTGATCTCGCCTAGCCTCCAAGAAAGAGATTTTACAGAGTAATTGTAGCTCAACGATATTAGTTGGACATGAGCGCGTCATTTATGGCCTTCTAAATCGCCCAAGTGTTCGATTCTCAAGTCCAAAAGGATCAATTGGTTAATTTTCATTCTATTTCCTCTCTTCTCTCTAATTTTCTCTTCTAGTTATGAACAAGAATGTTTCTCTCTCCAACTCTCTCCGTCCTTCTCCATCCTTCTCTCTTTTGTTCTCAGAACTAATTAGCTTATCCAGCTATTAGTTTCTTTAGCTTAAGTGGCCATGTTTAACTCAAATTAATCATGCCTATCCACGAAGAAAGAGAATTTACTGAGTAATTGTAGTTTAACGATATTAGTTTTACTTAAGCAAATGACTTAATGTCTTCTAAATCACCTAAGTGTATATATCTCAAGTCCAAAATGATGAATTGGAGCTCACTTTAATTTTCATCCTATTTCCCTTTCTTTTCTCTAACTTTCTCTTCTGGCTCCCAACAAGAAAGTTTCTCCCCAACTCTCTCCGTCCTTTCTCCAGTCCTCTCCCTCTTCTTCTAGGAACTAATTACCTTAGGCAACCAACAATTGCATTAGCTTAAGCGGCCAAGTTTAAGACAAACTAATCTTGCTTAGCCTCCAAAAATGAGAATTTATTGAGTAATTGTAGCTTAACGATATTCGTTTAACTTAAGCAACTCATTTAATGTTTTCAAAATCACACCTAAGTATTCAATTCTCAAGTCCAAAATGCTGAATTTCAATTCGCTTTAATTTTAATACTATTTCCTTTTCTTTTCTCTAACTTTCTCTTCTAGCTCTCAAAAAAGAAAGTTTCTCACTCTCTCCGTCCTCCTCCACCATTCTCTCTTTTGTTGTAAGAACTAATTAGGTTAGGCAGCTAGCAGCTTCATTAGCTTAAGTGGCCAAGTTTAACTAAAACTAATCATGCTTATCCTCCAAGAAAGAAAATTAACTGAGTAATTGTGGCCTTTTTTCTTTTTTTTTTTGGTGGACAAGTAATTGTAGCTTGACGATAGCAGTTTAACCTAAGCAACTCCTTTAATGTTTTCTAAATCACCTAAGTGTTCAATTCGCAAGTCCAAAATGCTGAGCTTGAACTCCCTTCATTCTTTTTTTTTTGGTGAATAAGAAATAAAATAAAACACGGAAAATTTACACGAATACAAGGGGCATACCCCTGGCCCTACCACAAACTACCAACAACGACAAAGAAACAAGAAACAACCAAGCAAAGCTAGAAGACCAAAACCATCATCAACCTACCAAGGCCTAAACCATATAACTTGTACAAAAGCCATGTCCCAAAACAGATAGGGATATAGTACAATATCCTAACCAGCCGAAATTGAGATGATGAACCCAAACAACTATCATAACACACCAAAAGACCATCCCTGCTATAAGGCTCAAACGAAATCAAAACAAAAGAGAACCAGCCCAAGAAGGGCAATATTTACAGTAACCACACGAACAAACAAACAAAAAAGCGAATATACAACCGCAACATAAGACAACTGATAATCCCAAGGAGATGTCTAGACCCGGCGCAGCTTGCAGCCATAGCCCAATAACAGCCCCAAGCCGAGAAAATCTTCCACGAAGGGTGCAATTTGCATCCACCTCCACACCACCAGATAAAATCCAGCATACCATCCATATATGAAAATAACCGAAAACTAAGGAGCAGCACCCAGCCGAATGCTGATGGCAAGAACGGCGCAAGTTACTGCCACCTCCACACCACCAACACAGAGACATATGGACCTGTTCAGTGAGAAATAAAAGGTAAGTGCCGAAATTACATATGTTGTCATAGAACAGAAGAACGACATCCTAAAAATGTAAGACCTCCCATCACTCGACCCACATCTGATAATAGCACTCCACTCTTTATAGCTACTCACTTCACTAGGCCCACTACTCAAAAACTCACTCAGGATGTCCACAGAACTGTATGTAGATGCCTCCTTAACCTGCATATAAAGAGTATAATAAATAATAGCAATTAGAAATAACCAAGTGTTCGGTCTCACATCCCTCAACCCACATTTTAGAAAGAAAATATATAAACTCTCCACACTCGGCCCACACAAAACAGTGACCGAAAATGCTGAGGTGAGGAAAGACAGTAACTTTCGGATGCAACCCACCATAATAACAAGCTGCAAAGAGAAACCACATTAGAAATCCCACAATATATGCTCACCTTCACTAGACCCTCAATATAGATGCACTTTCCACACTCAAACTGCTCCCAGCAGTGTTAGCCGGGGGCAACTTCAAAATTGTAGGAGGTAGGTTCCACTGATCCAAGTACTAAGGATCACCTGCAGAGTTGATTAAATTATCCAAAGAAAGCATCCTACCTCTAACCATTTGAACAATAAAGTTAGTAACAGTAACCTCAGGTTTGCTATCATTGCTAAAGACCCTCCTGTTTCTCTCAAGCCAGATATGATAAACAGTACAGAGAAAAGAGAGTTTCATTATGACAGACTACAAGGTCTTACCTTTGATAGACTTAGTAGCAAAGATCACAGTCTCCTGCCAAGATAATTGGGGCCAACTAGAATCACATTTAACCTGGATGGCACCCCAAATATTAGAGGAATTCACACACCTAAAAAATAAGTGGGAATGATTCTCCTCCGGAGCTTGACAAAATGGGCAAACGGGATTATGGTTAGGAACGATGCCAAACAAATGCAATCTATCCCCCGTATTTAATCTGGCATGAATGGCCAACCAAAACACAAATTTCAAATTTCATTCTATTTCCCTTTCCGTTCTCTAACTTGCTCTTCTAGACCTCAAGGAGAAAGTTTGTCTCTAACTCTCTCCGTCCGTCTCCAACTTCTCTCTTTTGTTCTAGGAACTAATTGGCTTGGGCAACTTGTCGTTTTTTTAGCTTAAGTGGCCAAATTTAACACAAAGTAATCTTGTTTAACCTACAAGAAAGAGATTAGAGATTTTACCGAGTAATTGTAGCTTCACGATATTTGTTTGACGTAAGCACCTGATATAAGGTTTTCTACATCACCTAAGTGTTAAATTCTCAAGTCCAAAATGATGAATTAGAATTCAATTTATTTTAATCCCATTTCCTTTTCTTTTCTCTAACTTTCTCTTCTAGCTCTCAAGAAGAAAGTTTCTCTCTAACTCTCTCCGTCCTTCTCCACCCTTCTCTGTTTTGCTCGAGGAACTAATTAGGTTTGGCAACTTATAGCTTCATTCTCTTAAGTGACCATGTTTAACTCAAACTAATCTTGCTCAGCCTCCAAGGAATAGAATTCACTGAGTAATCGTAGCTTGACGATGTAGTAAAGGAACTAATTTAATGTTTTGTAAATCATCTAAGTGTACAATTCTCAAGCCCAAAAGCATGAATTTGAATTCGCTTTGATTTTAAACCTATTTACTTTTCTTTTCTCTAACTTTCTCTTCCAACTCTCAAGAAGAAAGTTCCTCTCCAACTCGCTCCGTCGTTCCCCAACCTTCTCTCTTTTGTTCTAGGAACTAATTAGGTTAGGCAGCTAACAGCTTCATTAGCTTAAGTGGCCGAGTTTAACTCGAACTAATCTTGCTTGGCCTCTAAGAAAGAGAATCTACAGAGTAATTGTAGCTTAACGATAACAGTTTGACTTAGGCAACTCATTTGATGTTTTCTAAATAACCCAAGTGTTCAATTATCAAGTCCAAAAGGGTGAATTTGAATTCGCTTTAATTTGCATCCTATTTCCGTTTCTTTTCTCTAACTTTCTCTCCTAGATCTCATCGAGAAAGTTTCTCTCTAACTCCCTCTGTCCGTCTCCAACTTCTCTCTTTTGTTCTAGGACTAATAGCTTCACCAGCTTAAGTGGCTATGTTTAACTCAAACTGATCTCGCCTAGCTTCCAAGAAAGAGATTTTACAAAGTAATTGTAGCTTAACGATATTAGTTGGACTTGAGCACATCATTTAAGGCCTTCTAAATCGCCCAAGTGTTCGATTCTTAAGTCCAAATGGATCAATTGGTTAATTTTCATTCTATTTCCTTTCTTCTCTCTAATTTTCTCTTCTAGTTATGAACAAGAATGTTTCTCTCCAACTCTCTCCGTCCTTCTCCATCCTTCTCTCCTTTTTCTAGGAACTAATTAGCTTATCCAACTATTAGTTTCTTTAACTTAAGTGGCCATGTTTAACTCAAATTAATCATGCCTATCCACAAAGAAAGAGAATTTACTGAGTAATTGTAGTTTAACGATATTAGTTTTACTTAAGCAAATGACTTAATGTCTTCTAAATCACCTAAGTGTATATATCTCAAGTCCAAAATGATGAATTGGAACTCACTTTAATTTTTATCCTATTTCCCTTTCTTCTCTCTAACTTTCTCTTCTAGCTCCCAAGAAAAAAGTTTCTCCCCAACTCTCTCTGTCCTTTCTCCAATCCTCTCCCTCTTCTTCTGGAAACTAATTACCGTAGGCAACCAACAGTTGCATTAGCTTAAGCGGCCAAGTTTAAGACACACTAATCTTGTTTAGCCTCCAAAAAGGAGAATTTACTGAGTAATCGTAGCTTAACGATATTCGTTTAACTTAAACAACTCATTTAATGTTTTCAAAATCACACCTAAGTATTCAATTCTCAAGTCCAAAATGCTGAATTTCAATTCGCTTTAATTTTAATACTATTTCCTTTTCTTTTCTCTAACTTTCTCTTCTACTGCTCAAAAAAGAAAGTTTCTCTCCAACTCTCTCCGTCCTCCTCCACCATTCTCTCTTTTGTTGTAGGAACTAATTAGGTTAGGCAACTAGTAGCTTCATTAGCTTAAGTGGTCAAGTTTAACTAAAAGTAACCATGCTTATCCTCCAAGAAAGAAAATTAAATGAGTAATTGAAGCCTTTTTTTTTTTTTGGTGGACAAGTAACTGTAGCTTGACGATAGTAGTTTAACTTAAGCAACTCATTTAATGTTTTCTAAATCACCTAAGTGATCAATTCGCAAGTCCAAAATGCTGAGCTTGAACTCCCTTCAAATTTCATTCTATTTCCCTTTCCGTTCTCTAATTTTCTCTTCTAGACCTCAAGAAGAAAGTTTGTCTCCAACTCTCTCTGTCCGTCTCCAACTTCTCTCTTTTGTTCTAGGAACTAATTGGCTTGGGCAACTTGTCGTTTTTTTAGCTTAAGTGGCCAAATTTAACACAAACTAATCTTGCTTAACCTATAAGAGAGAGATTAGAGATTTTACCGAGTAATTGTAGCTTCACGATATTTGTTTGACGTAAGCACCTGATTTAAGGTTTTCTACATCACCTAAGTGTTAAATTCTCAAGTCCAAAATGATGAATTAGAATTCAATTTCATTTTAATCCCGTTTCCCTTTTCTTTTCTCTAACTTTCTCTTCTAGCTCTCAAGAAGAAAGTTTCTCTCTAACTCTCTCCGTCCTTCTCCACCCTTCTCTGTTTTGTTCGAGAAACTAATTAGGTTTGGCAACTTATAGCTTCATTCTCTTAAGTGACCATGTTTAACTCAAACTAATCTTGCTCAGCCTCCAAGGAATAGAATTCACTGAGTAACCGTAGCTTGACGATGTAGTAAAGGAACTAATTTAATGTTTTGTAAATCACCTAAGTGTTCAATTCTCAAGCCCAAAAGCATGAATTTGAATTCGCTTTGATTTTAAACCTATTTCCTTTTCTTTTCTCTAACTTTCTCTTCCAGCTCTCAAGAAGAAAGTTCCTCTCCAACTCGCTCCGTCGTTCCCCACCCTTCTCTCTTTTGTTCTAGGAACTAATTAGGTTAGGCAGCTAACAGCTTCATTAGCTTAAGTGGCCGAGTTTAACTCGAACTAATCTTGCTTGGCCTCCAAGAAAGAGAATCTACAGAGTAATTGTAGCTTAACGATAACAGTTTGACTTAGGCAACTCATTTGATGTTTTCTAAATCACCCAAGTGTTCAATTATCAAGTCCAAAAGGGTGAATTTGAATTCGCTTTAATTTGCATCCTATTTCCGTTTCTTTTCTCTAACTTTCTCTCCTAGATCTCATCGAGAAAGTTTCTCTCTAACTCCCTCTGTCCGTCTCCAACTTCTCTCTTTTGTTCTAGGACTAATAGCTTCACTAGCTTAAGTGGCTATGTTTAACTCAAACTGATCTCGCCTAGCCTCCAAGAAAGAGATTTTACAGAGTAATTGTAGCTTAACGATATTAGTTGGACTTGAGCGCATCATTTATGGCCTTCTAAATAGCCCAAGTGTTCGATTCTCAAGTCCAAAAGGATCAATTGGTTAATTTTCATTCTATTTCCTTTCTTCTCTCTAATTTTCTCTTCTAGTTATGAACAAGAATGTTTCTCTCCAACTTTCTCCGTCCTTCTCTATCCTTCTCTCTTTTTGTTCTGGGAACTAATTAGCTTATCCAGCTATTAGTTTCTTTAGCTTAAGTGGCCATGTTTAACTCAAATTAATCATGCCTATCCACGAAGAAAGAGAATTTACTGAGTAATTGTAGTTTAACGATATTAGTTTTACTTAAGCATAGACTTAATGTCTTCTAAATCACCAAAGTGTATATATCTCAAGTCCAAAATGATGAATTGGAACTCACTTTAATTTTCATCCTATTTCCCTTTCTTTTCTCTAACTTTCTCTTCTAGCTCCCAAGAAGAAAGTTTCTCCCCAACTCTCTCCGTCCTTTCTCCAGTCCTCTCCCTCTTCTTCTAGGAACTAATTACCTTAGGCAACCAACAGTTGCATTAGCTTAAGCGGCCAAGTTTAAGTCACACTAATCATGCTTAGCCTCCAAAAAGGAGAATTTACTGAGTAATCGTAGCTTAACGATATTCGTTTAACTTAAGCAACTCATTTAATGTTATCAAAATCACACCTAAGTATTCAATTCTCAAGTCCAAAATGCTAAATTTCCATTCGTTTTAATTTTAATACTATTTCCTTTTCTTTTCTCTAACTTTCTCTTCTAGCTCTCAAAAAAGAAAGTTTCTCTATAACTCTCTCCGTCCTCCTCCACCATGCTCTCTTTTGTTGTAGGAACTAATTAGGTTAGGCAACTAATAGCTTCATTAGCTTAAGTGGCCAAGTTTAACTAAAATTAATCATGCTTATCCTCCAAGAAAGAAAATTAACGGAGTAATTGTAGCCTTTTTTTTTTTTTTTTTGGTGGACAAGTAAGTGTAGCTTGACGATAGCAGTTTAACTTAAGCAACTCTTTTAATGTTTTCTAAATCACCTAAGCAGCTTGAACTCCCTTCAAATTTCATTCTATTTCCCTTCCCGTTCTCTAGCTTTCTCTTCTAGACCTCAAGGAGAAAGTTTGTCTCCAACTCTCCCGTCCATCTCCAACTACTCTCTTTTGTTCTAGGAACTAATTGGCTTCGGCAACTTGTCGTTTTTTTAGCTTAAGTGGCCAAATTTAACACAAACTAATCTTGCTTAACCTACAAGAAAGAGATTAGAGATTTTACCGAGTAATTGTAGCTTCACGACATTTGTTTGACGTAAGCACCTGATTTAAGGTTTTCTACATCACCTAAGTGTTAAATTCTCAAGTCCAAAATGATGAATTAGAATTCAATTTAATTTTAATCCCGTTTCCTTTTCTTTTCTCTAACTTTCCCTTCTAGCTCTCAAGAAGAAAGTTTCTCTCTAACTCTCTCCGTCCTTCTCCACCCTTCTCTGTTTTGTTCGAGGAACTAATTAGGTTTGGCAACTTATAGCTTCATTCTCTTAAGTGACCATGTTTAACTCAAACTAATCTTGCTCAGCCTCCAAGGAATAGAATTCACTAAGTAATCGTAGCTTGACGATGTAGTAAAGGAACTAATTTAATGTTTTGTAAATCATCTAAGTGTTCAATTCTCAAGCCCAAAAGCATGAATTTGAATTCGCTTTGATTTTAAACCTATTTCCTTTTCTTTTCTCTAACTTTCTCTTCTAGCTCTCAAGAAGAAAGTTCCTCTCCAACTCGCTCCGTCGTTCTCCACCCTTCTCTCTTTTGTTCTAGGAACTAATTAGGTTAGGCAGCTAACAGCTTCATTAGCTTAAGTGGCCGAGTTTAACGCGAACTAATCTTGCTTGGCCTCCAAGAAAGAGAATCTACAGAGTAATTGTAGCTTAACGATAACAGTTTGACTTAGGCAACTCATTTGATGTTTTCTAAATCACCCAAGTGTTCAATTATCAAGTCCAGTGAATTTGAATTCGCTTTAATTTGCATCCTATTTCCGTTTCTTTTCTCTAACTTTCTCTTCTAGATCTCATGAAGAAAGTTTCTCTCTAACTCTCTCTATCCGTCTCCAACTTCTCTCTTTTGTTCTAGGACTAATAGTTTCACTAGCTTAAGTGGCTAAGTTTAACTCAAACTGATCTCGCCTAGCCTCCAAGAAAGAGATTTTACTGAGTAATTGTAGCTTAACGATATTAGTTGGACTTGAGCACATCATTTAAGGCCTTCTAAATCGCCCAAGTGTTCGATTCTCAAGTCCAAAAGGATCAATTGGTTAATTTTCATTCTATTTCCTTTATTCTCTCTAATTTTCTCTTCTAGTTATGAACAAGAATGTTTCTCTCCAACTCTCTCCGTCCTTCTCCATCCTTCTCTCTTTTGTTCTAGGAACTAATTAGCTTATCCAGCTATTAGTTTCTTTAGCTTAAGTGGCCACTCAAATTAATCATGCCTATCTACGAAGAAAGAGAATTTACTGAGTAATTGTAGTTTAACGATATTAGTTTTACTTAAGCAAATGACTTAATGTCTTCTAAATCACCAAAGTGTATATATCTCAAGTCCAAAATGATGAATTGGAACTCACTTTAATTTTCATCCTATTTCCCTTTCTTTTCTCTAACTTTCTCTTCTAGCTCCCACGAAAAAAGTTTCTCCCCAACTCTCTCCATCCTTTCTCCAGTCCTCTCCCTCTTCTTTTAGGAACTAATTACCTTAGGCAACCAACAGTTGCATTAGCTTAAGCGGCCAAGTTTAAGAAAAACTAATCTTGTTTAGCCTCCAAAAAGGAGAATTTACTGAGTAATCGTAGCTTAACGATATTCGTTTAACTTAAGCAACTCATTTAATGTTTTCAAAATCACACCTAAGTATTCAATTCTCAAGTCCAAAATGCTGAATTTCAAATCGCTTTAATTTTAATACTATTTCCTTTTCTTTTCTCTAACTTTCTCTTCTAGCTCTCAAAAAAGAAAGTTTCTCTCTAACTCTCTCCGTCCTCCTCCACCATTCTCTCTTTTGTTGTAGGAACTGGTTAGGCAACTAATAGCTTCATTAGCTTAAGTGGCCAAGTTTAACTAAAACTAACCATGCTTATCCTCCAAGAAAGAAAATTAACTGAGCAATTGTAGCCTTTTTTTTTTTTTTTTGGTGGACAAGTAATTGTAGCTTGACGATAGCAGTTTAACTTAAGCAACTCATTTAATGTTTTCTAAATGACCTAAGTGTTCAATTCGCAAGTCCAAAATGTTGAGCTTGAACTCCCTTCAAATTTTATTCTATTTCCCTTTCCGTTCTCTAACTTTCTCTTCTAGACCTCAAGGAGAAAGTTTGTCTCCAACTCTCTCCGTCCGTCTCCAACTTCTCTCTTTTGTTCTAGGAACTAATTGGCTTGGGCAACTTGTCGTTTTTTTAGCTTAAGTGGCCAAATTTAACACAAACTAATCTTGCTTAACCTACAAGAAAGAGATTGGAGATTTCACCGAGTAATTGTAGCTTCACGACATTTGTTTGACGTAAGCACCTGATTTAAGGTTTTCTACAGCACCTAAGTGTTAAATTCTCAAGTCCAAAATGATGAATTAGAATTCAATTTAATTTTAATCCCGTTTCCTTTTCTTTTCTCTAACTTTGTCTTCTAGCTCTCAAGAAGAAAGTTTCTCTCTAACTCTCTCCGTCCTTCTCCACCCTTCTCTGTTTTGTTCGAGGAACAAATTTGGTTTGGCAACTTATCGCTTCATTCTCTTAAGTGACCATGTTTAACTCAAACTAATCTTGCTTAGCCTCCAAGGAATAGAATTCACTAAGTAATCGTAGCTTGACGATGTAGTAAAGGAACTAATTTAATGTTTTGTAAATCACCTAAGTGTTCAATTCTCAAGCCCAAAAGCATGAATTTGAATTCGCTTTGATTTTAAACCTATTTCCTTTTCTTTTCTCTAACTTTCTCTTCCAGCTCTCAAGAAGAAAGTTCCTCTCCAACTCGCTCCGTCGTTCCCCACCCTTCTCTCTTTTGTTCTAGGAACTAATTAGGTTAGGCAGCTAACAGCTTCATTAGCTTAAGTGGCCGAGTTTAACTCGAACTAATCTTGTTTGGCCTACAAGAAAGAGAATCTACAGAGTAATTGTAGCTTAACGATAACAGTTTGACTTAGGCAACTCATTTGATATTTTCCAAATCACCCAAGTGTTCAATTATCAAGTCCAAAAAGGTGAATTTGAATTCGCTTTAATTTGCATCCTATTTCCGTTTCTTTTCTCTAACTTTCTCTTCTAGATTTCATGGAGAAAGTTTCTCTCTAACTCTCTCTGTCCGTCTCCAACTTCTCTCTTTTCTTCTAGGACTAATAGTTTCACTAGTTTAAGTGGCTAAGTTTAACTCAAACTAATCTCGCCTAGCCTCCAAGAAAGAGATTTTACAGAGTAATTGTAGCTTAACGATATTAGTTGGACTTGAGCGCATCACTTAAGGCCTTCTAAATCACCCAAGTGTTCGATTCTCAAGTCCAAAAGGATCAATTGGTTAATTTTCATTCCATTTCCTTTCTTCTCTCTAATTTTCTCTTCTAGTTATGAACAAGAATGTTTCTCTCCAACTCTCTCCGTCCTTCTCCATCCTTCTCTCTTTTGTTCTAGGAACTAATTAGCTTATCCAGCTATTAGTTTCTTTAGCTTAAGTGGCCATGTTTAACTCAAATTAGTCATGCCTATCCACAAACAAAGAGAATTTACTGAGTAATTGTAGTTTAACGATATTAGTTTTACTTAAGCAAATGACTTAATGTCTTCTACATCACCCAAGTGTATATATCTCAAGTCCAAAATGATGAATTGGAACTCACTTTAATTTTCATCCTATTTCCCTTTCTTTTCTCTAACTTTCTCTTCTAGCTCCCAAGAAGAAAGTTTCTCCCCAACTCTCTCCGTCCTTTCTCCAGTCCTCTCCCTCTTCTTTTAGGAACTAATTACCTTAGGCAACCAACAGTTGCATTAGCTTAAGCGGCCAAGTTTAAGACAAACTAATCTTGTTTAGCCTCCAAAAAGGAGAATTTACTGAGTAATCGTAGCTTAACGATATTCGTTCAACTTAAGCAACTCATTTAATGTTTTCAAAATCACACCTAAGTATTCAATTCTCAAGTCCAAAATACTGAATTTCAATTCGCTTTAATTTTAATACTATTTCCTTTTCTTTTCTCTAACTTTCTCTTCTAGTGCTCAAAAAAGAAAGTTTCTCTCCAACTCTCTCCGTCCTCCTCCACCATTCTCTCTTTTGTTGTAGGGACTAATTAGGTTAGGCAACTAATAGCTTCATTAGCTTAAGTGGCCAAGTTTAACTAAAATTAATCATGCTTATCCTCCAAGAAAAAAATTAACTGAGTAATTGTAGCCTTTTTTTTTTTGTTTGGTGGACAAGTAAGTGTAGCTTGACGATAGCAGTTTAACTTAAGCAACTCATTTAATGTTTTCTAAATCACCTAAGTGTTCAATTCGCAAGTCCAAAATGCTAAGCTTGAACTCCCTTCAAATTTCATTCTATTTCCCTTTCCATTCTCTAACTTTGTCTTCTAGATCTCAAGGAGAAAGTTTGTCTCCAACTCTCTCCGTCCGTCTCCAACTTCTCTCTTTTGTTCTAGGAACTAATTGGCTTGGGCAACTTGTCGTTTTATTAGCTTAAGTGGTCAAATTCAACACAAACTAATCTTGCTTAACCTACAAGAAAGAGATTAGAGGTTTTACCGTGTAATTGTAGCTTCACGATATTAGTTTGACGTAAGCACCTGATTTAAGGTTTTCCACATCACCTAAGTGTTAAATTCTCAAGTCCAAAATGATGAATTAGAATTCAATTTAATTTTAATCATGTTTCCTTTTCTTTTCTCTAACTTTCTTCTCTAGCACTCAAGAAGAAAGTTTCTCTCTAACTCTCTCCGTCCTTCTCCACCCTTCTCTGTTTTGTTCGAGGAACTAATTAGGTTTGGCAACTTATAGCTTCATTCTCTTAAGTGACCATGTTTAACTCAAACTAATCTTGCTCAGCCTCCAAGGAATAGAATTCACTGAGTAATCGTAGCTTGACGATGTAGTAAAGGAACTAATTTAATGTTTTGTAAATCATCTAAGTGTTCAATTCTCAAGCCCAAAAGCATGAATTTGAATTCGCTTTGATTTTAAACCTATTTCCTTTTCTTTTCTCTAACTTTCTCTTCCAGCTCTCAAGAAGAAAGTTCCTCTCCAACTCGCTCCGTCGTTCCCCACCCTTCTCTCTTTTGTTCTAGGAACTAATTAGGTTAGGCAGCTAACAGCTTCATTAACTTAAGTGGCCAAGTTTAACTCGAACTAATCTTGCTTGGCCTCCAAGAAAGAGAATCTACAGAGTAATTGTAGCTTAACGATAACAGTTTGACTTAGGCAATTCATTTGATGTTTTCTAAATCACCCAAGTGTTCAATTATCCAGTCCGAAAGGGTGAATTTGAATTCGCTTTAATTTGCATCCTATTTCCGTTTCTTTTCTGTAACTTTCTCTTCTAGATCTCATGGAGAAAGTTTCTCTCTAACTTTCTCTGTCCGTCTCCAACTTCTCTCTTAACTGGCCATGTTTAACTAACACTAACCTAGCTTAGCCTCCAAGAAAGAGAATTTCCGGGCTAATTGTAGCTTAATATCTTAGTTTAACCTAATCACCTCATTTAAGGTTCTCTAAATCATCTAAGTGTTGAATTCTCAAGTCCAAAACGATGTATTTGAATTTCTTTTGATTTTCTTCCTATTTCTTTTTCTTTTCGCTAACTTTCTATTCTTGCTCTCACGAATAATGTTTCTTTGTAACTTTCTCCATCCTTCTCTATTTTGTCTTTGGAAATATGTGGATTAGGCCACTAATTGTTTCATTCGCTTAAGTGGGCAAGTTTAACTCAAACTAAGCTTACTTAGCCTCCAAGAAAAAGAATTTTCTGATAAATTGTAGCTTAACGATATTATTTGAACTTAATCACCTCATTTAAGGTTTTCTAAAGGATGCTGTTATTGAGTGGTGTGAGTTCCTATATTGTGGGTTGAGTGTTGTGAGGTCCTATATTGTGAGCTCTATTATTATGTTCCTGAAGCATGGTTTTCTTTCTTCATTTGGTTGTAATGTCTTCAAGTTACACAATGCAGGGTTTACTACAGAGTGTAAGCAAGGCATGGGTGGCATGGGAGGTCAGCTGTGTCTCTATGGGTATTGCTGGTCTGCTGGTACAATTGCCTCGGTTTTAAAAGTTTCTTGGTGTGTGGTTATGGCTGCTTGTAGCGCCTCTGGTGGGAAGATTGTCTTTCTTTTCGTTTATTTTGTCTTCTTAGGTTTGGACATTATAGATGGTTTGCTATGTTTAATTCTTTTTGGCCTATCCGTGCGGGATGTGCACGGTATTTCTGTTTTGCTGCTTTTTGGGTTTCGTACTGTGGGTTATGGTACGCTTGTGAGCTATCCTTGGTCTTCTTTCGACATGTTCCTCTTTTGCACAGGAGCATTATCTGTGAATAGCATTCTAAGTTCTCTGCTAAATGGGACAGCCAAGAGATGGACTTCAGTTTTTTTGCTAACTATGGCTGCTGGAAATGCCCAGAACGTGATGAACTTTTTGTTTATTATTTATTTTATTATTTGGTTATCAAAGTCTGATGATTGCATGCTGTATTTTTTGGTCTTAGGCTTTAACTGCGGGATGTGCATGTTTAAGCTGGTCTGTATGGTCCCAAACCTGGCTGATTGTGTTCATATTTCCCATATGTTTATTATGGGACATATGAACATTTTTGTATGTTCGGGTCTGTGTCGGTGTGTGTGGACTGTTCATTAGGCATGTTTATTTTTGGTTCTTTTGTATCCTTAGCGTGTTGATCTAGGTTGGTTATGTTCATTTGTTTTCTTTGTTTCTTTGGTTAGGGCCTGGGGCATGCCCCTTGTATATTTGTAATTTTCTGTGTTTTTAATTTATGACTTATTCACCCAAAAAAGAATTCTCAACTCCAAAATGATGAAATTGAATTCCCTTTGATTTTCATCCTATTTCTTCTTCTTTTTTTTTTCTTCAAACTTTCTCTTCTAACACTCAAGAATAAGGTTTCTTCGTAACTTTCTCCTTCCCTCTATATCCTTCTCTATTTTCTTTAACGAACTAATTTGTTTAGGCCACTAATTGTTTCATTAGTTTAAGTGGCCAAGTTTAACTCAAATTAACCTTGCTTAGCCACCAAGAAAGAGAAGTTTATGAGTAATTGTTGCTTAACGATATTAGTTTAACTTAAGCACCACGTTTAAGGTTTTCTTAGTCACTTAAGTGTTCAATTGTCAAGTCGAACAGGATGAATATGAGTTCCCTTTGATTTTTTTCTTATTTCCCTTTCTTTTCTCTAACTTTCTCTTCTACCTCTAAAGAAGAATGTTTCTATCCAACTTTGTCCGTCCTTCTCCGTCCTTCCCTATTTCATTAGCTTAAGTGGCCAAGTTTAACTCAAACTGACCTTGCTTAGCTTTCAAGAAAGTGAACTTTCTAAATAAATGTGAGGCTAGTTTGGATCTCGTCCAAATCAAGTTGGATAAGGATTCAAGCAATTTGGAGCTTCAAGTTCAAGAGAGAAAGGAATTTAAAAAATACATTGACCTTTGCAAAGTGGAAGAGTGTCTTGCTTTTCAAAAATCTAGAGTTCAATGGTTGGGTCTTGGGGATAGGAATAGTAGGCTTTTCTTTAGGTCTGTGAAAAGCAACATCAATAGAGGAAAAATTTTGAGTGTTGACCTAGGGGATGGAACTAGATCTACCGAAAGTGCTGTCATTCATGACACCTTCGTTCAATTCTATACTAGCTTGTTTGGCTCCTCATTCAAGGACCAGTATAATGGCTTGGAGAGGATACAATCTCTTGTGAAAACTAAAGTTTCTGCATCCCAATCGGCTAATCTTGCTAGACCCGTTTCTGATGCTGAAATCAAGGAGGTTTTTAGTCTCTTAAGGCTAATAAAGCTCGTGGTCCTGATGGTTATTCTGTGGGGTTCTTTAAACGTTCATGTGATATTGTTGGTAAGGAGGTTACCCTGGCTATAAAATCATTTTTTGACTCTGGTAAGCTCCTTATGGAAATCAATAGTACCATTATAGCCCTTATTCCTAAAATTCCTAATCCCATGAAAGTTGGTGATTACAGACCCATTTCCTGTTGTAACACCATTTATAAATGTATTGCCAAGATCATAGCTAACCGTGTGAAGATGGTGCTCCCTGATCTTATAGACCCTGTGCAGTCTGCCTTTGTCCAAGGTAGGAGGATCTCTGACAATATCTTCCTATCCCAAGAGATTATGAGAGGCTATCATAGGAATTCAAAAACCCCTAAGGGTGCTATGAAAGTTGACATTATGAAAGCTTATGACAATGTGAGGTGGGAGTTTATTCTTGATATTCTCACTGCGATGGCTTTCCCTCCTTGCATGATTACTTGGATAAAGGCTTGCATGACTAGTCCCTCTTTCTCTATTTGTATTAATGGTAGCCTTCATGGGTACTTTACGAGGGCTAGAGGGCTTAGACAAGGGGACCCTATGTCCCCCTATCTTTTTGTGCTGGCTATGGAGATCTTAGCCAGAATTTTGGCTGAAAAGGCTAGTAGCCCTTTGTTCAAGTTTCATTGGAGATGTGAGAAAACCAAAATTGTTAACCTATATGCTTTGCTGATGATTTGATGATCTTTAGTAGAGGGGATCCTCATACTGTTAACCTCATTATGCAGGGTTTGGAGGAGTTTAGGAGTTTGTCGGGCCTCACTCCAAGCCCTAGTAAGAGTAACATTTACTTATCGAGGTGTAATTTGGAGCTTAAAGAGGCCATTCTTCATATTGCCAATTTTATTGAGGGATCACTCCCTGTGAAGTACCTTGGTGTGCCTTTAATCACAACTAAGCTTAAGGTCTCTGATTGCCAAATTCTTATTGATAGGATAACTAGTAGGATTAAAAGCTGGACTAATAAACTCCTATCTTATGCTGGTAGAGTTCAACTCATCCAGACTATTCTCTTTTCTATGCAAGTTTATTGGTCCTCACTTTTTATTCTTCCTAAGAGGGTTATCCGTGACATTGAGAGTCTTCTTAGATCCTTTTTGTGGTCTGGGACTGAGTTGAAGAAACATAGTGCGAACATTGCTTGGAAGAATATATGTAAAAAGAAGAATGAAGGGGGTCTTGGTTTTAAGGATATGGAGGTCTGGAACAAGGCTGCTATTGCCAAACATATATGGTTTCTGTTTTCCGGTGGGGAGTGTTCTATGTGGTGTCAATGGGTTAAGTCTTATTTGCTCAAAGGAAAGAGTTTCTGGGGTGCTAAAATGCCTTCTGATCTTTCCTGGGTCTGGAGGAAACTGCTATCTCTTAGGAATCTTATTTTCCCTCTTATCAAATTCAAAATTTGTAATGGGGAGAATGTGTTTCTTTGGTTTGATAACTGGCACCCTTTTGGCTCGCTTTAGCAGAGGTATAGGCAAAGAATTTTGTATGACACCAACCTTCCTGATAATTCTAAAGTCAGTTCCATTATTTCTGATGGATCTTGGAAGTGGCCTATCCCTAGTTCTTGGGAGATAAGGGAGTGGATTTCATCTACACCTCCTGCCCTCTATCCTTCCAATTCTTTGGATACTCCTCTTTGGAGCTTAGATGTTGCTGGTGTGTTCTCTATTCAGTCTACTTGGGATTACTGGAGGGATAAGGGTCCCAAAGTCCCTTGGTCCAAGATGATCTGGGATTCTCCATCTATTCCTAGAGTTAGTTTTGTTGTCTGGATGGCTATTCAAGAGAGGCTCAATACTGGGGATAGATTGCAAATGTTTGGCCTTGTTCCTAATTTGAGTTGCTATTTCTGTCTAGCTCCTGAGGAGAACCACACCCATCTCTTTTTTAGGTGTGCTTATTCTTCTAGGATCTTGGCTGCTGTCCAGACTAAGTGTAACACTAGTTGGCCTAATTTGTCTTGGTTGGAGACTGTTGAGTTTGCTATCAAGTCCACCAAAGGTAAAACTTAGAAGTCTATAATCATGAAACTGTCCTTCCTCTGCACTGTGTACCATATCTGGATGGAGAGGAATAGTACGATCTTTAGTAAGGTGTCAAAGCCCGAAGAGATTGTTACTAACTCTTTTTTTTTTTTGGGTGGATAAGTCATAAAATTAAAGACGAAAAACTTACACCACAACAAGGATTGTTACTAACTCTATTATCCAAATGGTTAGAGGTAGACTTCTTTCTATGGAAAATGTAACTAATTCTGCAGGTGATAACTAGTTTCTGAGGCAATGGAACTTACCATCTAAGATCATGGAGATGGTTCAGCCATGGAAGGAATCTGAGGGATGTGAGATCACCATATTGAGGGTTGAGTGATAGTTAGCAGAAAGTGAGTGTGTACTTAATTAGTGTGTTCTTTTGCAGGTTGGTATCTGTTCTAATTGACTCAATTCTATGATGGTTTCCTATCCATTAGCAAATTTGGACTGGTCTTGTGGTGGGTTGAGTGATGTGAGCCCAGATATTTTGCATACCAAATGTGGGTTGAGGGGTGTGAGATTGCACATATATGAAATTATTATCATTATTATACATTATATATGTTTTATGCATGTTAAGGAAGCTACTATATACTTATTCTCTTTGAGAATTCTGTGTGAGGTTGTAAGTACAGGGCCGAGTGTAGTGAGACACTACAATGAGTGGAGTGTTTTATTAATATGTGGGTTGAGTGATGGGAGGTCTAAATTTGAGTGTATTCTTTTTCTTCTTGTCTATGATTGGTTATACAGTTCCGATACTTATCATATCTATATTGGGCAGGTATATCTAATCATGGTATGGTGGAATGGTGGTGGCTGCATCTTGCACCCTTCCAGAAGGCATCAAAATGTTTGGACGTATATCTTGGGGATGGCTGCTGCCAGCGCCTTGTCAAGTTATATGCGAGTGTGTTTCAGTCGTCTTAATTTCTATTTGCATATACAAGTTAGATTAACTTTTCTAGTTGATGGTAAATTTGCTTACTCCTACGGGTTGTATAGGAGGTTCTTGGTTTGGTTTTATTTTCTTTTTGTTTTAATGGTGTGGCTGGACTTGAATTTGGATAAAAGAGAGCTGTTGCATCTGTCATGCTACTATCCCGATAGCTAAACAGTGTTGCTGTGTGCAAATTGCAGGACATGGATTTTGTACAATCTGGGTTGCCATGTGCTGTGTGCATATTATAGTTCATGGTTTCTTAGCTGGCGTGTGCTCATGATGTACAAGACCCCTATCTTTGCTGGTCTTAGTTATTTTGTACAGTTCTAACGTGGTTCACTTTGGCTTGCAATCGGAGTTGAAGTTCTTGGGCTGATCTGTCCATTTTGTTTTTTTTTCAGCTGTGTGTTGTTTTGGTTTTTGCTGTTTTGGGCTGGGTTTCGGCCTATTTTGGTCGAGGCTTGTGTTTTGTTTTCTCTTTTGGTAGGGCCTGGGGTATGCCCCTTGTAATCTTGTAAATCTTTTGTTCTATTTTATTTCTTATTCACCCAAAAAAAAAGAGATATACCTCAGCACCATACATGTTGCCACACATCACTTCCATACTTTACAGCTAGCTGCCCAGACAAAACGTCAATCCGTCTCGCCTAGGCGGGAAACTTTAGAAGTCAGAAAAATGATATGCTACAACGCAGTGCACCACTAGCCAAGAAAGCGCGTAGACAACATCCAGGTCATCAAACTCTCAACCACAACACAGCCACAAAAGGCGCCGGAACAGCAGCCCCTCACCAGCAAACACAACCTAGAGTATTACCAACGATATAAATATCACCGGCAACAAACTAGTAGACCACCAAGCATTTATAAAATGACGCTGATCCACCACAACCGGGACCTCCTACATAAACGAATAGCACCGGAGAAGAAGCTGAGTACGACCAGGGACTTCGACCACCGCCAGAACATACGTCAGAACAGACACCAGAAGACACACGTCCAGCTATTCCACACCTGAACCAACTAACACCAGCCGAAAAAACCAGCATCGGATAGAAACCTAGCACCAAAACTACACCAGAGAATCACCACCACGACATACCGCCAGGGGGAGCTTCTCTCTCTCTGCTATCTTCCCCTAGATGAACGAGTATTGAAATCACACAACTAACACCGATAGGGTCCAAGAAACCCCACCAGCGTAGCACATAACCCACAACACCGTGAACATAGCCAACAAACGTGACCCACCACTGACAATACAATTAATACCACCAAAATCTTAGAGCCGAATTAACCCATTACGACCATCGTAAAGTACTGGACGCACAAACCAGTGACCAAAGGCACTCAAAATATCGTAGAAACAACCAGAAATGGCACACCATCGACGTAAATTGGCAACGATGCCTACCAGAAATGGCACACCACTAACGTAACCAGTGATGAGCACCACCTCGAAACTATAGGCCCCCAGACAAGCAACCACACCCACACCACCGAAACTAGTCCGAATAGAGTGACCATTGCCACCATAAAAAATGGCGATCTCATCTACATTGCAGACCAGGACCAATGTTCCAAAAGCTACCATTTGAATCAGTAGCATGAACAGTACACACCAAAACAAACAACGGTTGGAGGTCAAACCACTCCACCTTTTCAGCCAGAGTTGTACACACCTAAAAATCCAAACTCACTCTCCCTCAGGTTAAAGAGTAGAAGAGCTAAACAATTGGTTGGTGCTACACCAGAACAACACCACCAGGAGGAGCTTTCTCTCTCTAAAATCTAGAGAGAGAGAGGCTCTACTTTCTTCCCTTCACAAATTCAAATTCAAATTCATTCTTTTGGAGTATTCTTAAAGCTAGTTTGGATGACCTGTCCTATAGTGGTTGTCAATTTACTTGGTCTAATAATCAGTGTGATGGTAACTTCATCACTTCCAAAATTGATAGAGTTCTCATCAATGATGACCGGTTGAAGTTCTTTTCATCTTCTTCAGCCTACTTCTATCCTGCTGCTCCTTCTGACCATTCCCCTAGTATTGTTACCAGTCACACTCAAATCCCTAGCCATAAGAAACCTTTCAGGTTTTTCAGCTTCTGGGCTGACCATCCTGAGTTCAAGATCATTGTGAGTGGGGTTTGGTGCAAATATGTTTAAGGGGTCTCCTTTGTTTAGAATTTGTTGTAAGCTTAGGTCTTTGAAGCCCCTCCTTAAGACTTTGAACAAAAAAGATTTTAGTGATATTTCATCCAGGGTCCTCTATGCTAGAGATGAGCTTGAGATTGCTCAAATCAAATTGAATAAGGACCCTTTAAGCTTGCAAAAACAGTCTTCTGAGCGGAATCTTTTTAAAAAGTATAGTGATCTTTGCAAAGTGGAGGAAAGTTTTGCCAAACAGAAGTGTAGAGTCCAGTGGCTTAGTCTTGGAGATAGGAATAGTAGTTTTTTCTTCAGGTCTGTCCGTAATAACATCAATAGGAATAGAATTAGTAGTGTCGTAAATGAGGTTGGGTGTCACTTGACTAAATCTCATTATGTTCAAGATGTAGTTGTGGAAGCTTTTAAAAACCTTTTTGGTGCCCCTTTTACAGATACCTATTCTGGTGGGGACAGGGTCAACCATCTAATCCACAGGAAGTTGTCTACTGATCAGTACCATAATCTGTGTCTTACTATCACTGATGAGGAAATTAAAGATGTTCTCTAGTCGCTCAATGCTAATAAGGCCCCGGGTCCTGATGGGTTCTCTGCTAGTTTCTTCCAAAAGTCTTAGGACATTGTTAGGAGGGAGGTTACTATTGTTGTTAAGTCCTTTTTTGAATCAAGGGAGCTCCTCAAAGAGATAAACAGTACTAGTATTGCTCTTGTCCCAAAAGTTCCAAATCCTAGTAAAGTCGGTGATTATAGACCTATATCCTGTTGCAATACCATATACGAATGTATTGCCAAAATTATTGCAAATAGGATAAAGGCTGTTTTACCCGATTTAATTGATCCTGTGCAATCTGCTTTCGTCCAAGGGGGGAGAATTGCCAATAACATTTTTCTCTCCCAAGAGCTGATGAGAGGTTACGATAGGAATTCCAATTCCCCTAGGTGTGCCATGAAAGTTGACCTTATGAAAGCTTATGATAATGTGAGATGGGATTTCCTTTTTGACATTTTGAAAGCTATGAATTTGCCGGTAAAATTCATAGGTTGGATTAAAGCTTGTGTGACTTCTGCCTCCTTCTCTATTAGTATAAATGGGAGTCTTTTTGGTTATTTTAAGGCTGAAAGGGGTTTAAGACAAGGTGATCCCATGTCCCCGTATCTTTTTGTGCTTGTCATGGAGGTCCTGGCTAGGATCATGGCTGAAAAGGCTTCTGATCCTTAATTCAAATTTCACTGGAGATGTAGTAAAACGAAGATTGTCAATCTCTGTTTTGAGGAATGATTTAATGATCTTTTGCAAAGGTGACATCAAATTTGTCCACCTTATCAAGGAAGGCCTTAATGAATTCCATAAACTATCGGGTCTTTCTCCTAATCCTTTGAAAAGTCATGTGTTCTTCTCGGGTTGCGAGAAAAAGCTTCGTGAGGAGATCTTGGGTGTCACTACATTTAAGGAGGGGCATCTCCCTGTGAGATACTTGGGAGTTCCTCTTATTCCTACTAGGCTTAAATTTAGTGACTGTCAAGGCTTGGTGTCTAGAATATCTGCTCGAATTAAGTCTTGGACTAATAAGGTGTTGACTTATGCTGGCAGAGCCCAGCTGATTAGTACCATTTTATTCTCTATGCAAGTTTATTGGTCGTCCTTATTTATCCTCCCTAAGAAGGTTATTAAGGAGGTTGAGAGCTTGTGCAGGTCTTTTCTGTGGACTGGTATTGAGCTTAAGAGCACTAGTGCTAAAGTATCTTGGGATAGAGTTTGTTCCCCTAAGAATGAAGGGGGGTTGGGTTTTAAGTCTATGGAGGTTTGGAATAGGGCTGCTATTGCTAAGCATGTGTGGGTCCTTCTTGCTGGGGGTGATCAGTCTATGTGGTGTCAGTGGGTGAAGTCCTACTTATTAAAAGGGAATAGTTTTTGGTGTGTTAAAACCCCCAGTGACCCCTCTTGGGTCTGGAGGAAGTTGCTCAATTTGAGGGTTGCCCTTTTTCCTCTCTTCAAATCTACTATTGGATCTGGTACCAATACTTTTCTCTGGTATGACAATTTGCACCCTTTGGGTTCTCTCTGGGCTAAATTTGAGGAGAGGATTATCTATGATATGGCCTTGCCCGTCAAGCTAAAATGAGTTCCATTGTTGACTCTTCTGGTTGGCATTGGCCTGTTGCTTCCTCCTGGGAGATTAGGGATTTAATTAGTAATACTCTAGCTAATTTTAATCCCTTTTACTTGTCCCCTAATAGACTGCTTTGGCTTCCTCAGAATGATGGTAATTTTACCATTGGGTCTGCCTGGGACCATTGGAGGCAAAAGTGGCCTAAGGTTGATTGGGTTGGGCTCATTTGGGGGCCTCATACCATCCCAAAAGCTAGTTTTGTTGTTTGGATGGCCATCCTTGGCCGTCTAAACACTGGTGATAGATTGGTTCTATTTGGTCTTACTCATTCTCCTATTTGCCCTATGTACGGTCAAGTTGGGGAGGATTGTGATCATCTATTTTTTCAATGCCCTTTCTCATCTGTTGTATGGCAAGCTATAAAACATAAATGTAACTTGACTTGTGGTGGTACTGATTGGAACTGTCACTGAGGTGGCAAGGAAATGTAAAGGAAAATCTTTGGCTTCCATTATTAGAAAACTGAGCTTCTGTTGCACTGTGTACTATTTGTGGTTGGAAAGAAACAATAGAGTCTTCAACAAAGAAAATAAACCTGAAGAGATTGTCATTCAACAAATCATCCAGATGGTGAGATGTAGATCTATGGACCTCTCAAACATTAAGAAGTCCAGTAATGATGATTGGTTCCTCCATAAGTGAAACATTCCTAGTACCAATTGAGGATTGTGTGTGCTGTGTGCTGAGTGATTGTGAGCCTAAACAGAGTGTATTATTATATGAGAGTTACCATTTGTGGGTTGAGTGATGAGAGTTCTAAAAACCATCTACTTTTCTAACATTGTGTACTGTTTTGCAGATCCGACAAAGGAAGAGAGATGTGAGTTCAGTAAAATATGGGTTGAGTGGAGTGAGCTTCCTACATTGTGGGGTTTACTAATATATTTCTGCATATGTTTGCTATTATTTGTTACAGGCACAAGAAATTCAAGCATCGAGTGGTGTGAGTTCAAAAGTTGTGGGCCAAGTGGTGTGAGAGTATATAATGAGTGTTGCACTTTGTTATAGATGTTATATATTTGTGGGTTGAGTGATTCAGTTTATATATAAAATTAGAGGGTCTTAGATATATTCTTCAGATTGTGGTTGTTGTTTATAGTCTATTTCACTGTTTTTTTTTTTTGGGGGGGGGGGGGGGTGAATATACTATTTCACTGTTGTGATTGGTCTATTTCAGGTCATTCTACAATGTATGAGGATCAAGATAAGTTTGAAGGCATCGTTGACCGTGCTGCATATCTGCGCCAGTCTCAATGCCTTGCATCTTTAGAGGATGCTTTTGTGTTTTCTATTTTACTTTCCAGTTTCAAAATAATGTATATGGAGTTTATATGGGTTTCTTCCTGTTTTGTTTTGGATTCCTTTCCTACTCTAGCGGGATGTGCTTGGGTCTATTAGGCACTATCTGCTTTTTGGATCTGGTTGGGTTCTTATGGTTTTGCTGGTGTACTTGCTCATATACAGGTTTCTTTTGTGGTGGTGGGACCTACGGCTTTTTGAGATCTATTGCTATGAACCTGCACTCAACGGGTTCCTTGTGTACAGTGATAGAATGGATGTCTTGGATGATTTTGGTTATCTCTTTGCTGTCTCTTCATGGCTGCACCGTTTAGAGTGCTTCTCTCAGTGGGTAGGATAGGTATGGTCCTCACTAAAACTCAACTCTCAATGGAAAATAGCAACACTCAAACCAGCTTGTAGCAAACTGCAAGATTAACAAACAATTAGGTAACACACAATATATACTCCCCTTCACTCAACCCATATTTGCTAGACTCACAACACTCAAAGTTCTTCTGCTTCCATCACAAGAATTCTTCTTCAAGATAGAAGTACGCAGCCTCCATTTGCTCATAAACCAATTGTCATTAGAATGAGTTTTCAAATTGTTCATAGAAAGCATTCTAAATCGAATCATATATCTAATTTTACTGTTGGCACTCTTCCGGTGAAATACTTGGGTGTACCCTTGATTACTATGAAGCTTAAGGCTACTGATTGTCAAATTCTGGTTGACAGGATTACTAAGAGGGTCAAAAGCTGGACTAACAAGCTCCTTTCTTATGCGGGTAGAGCTCAACTTATACAAACCATTCTTTTTTCTATGCAAGTATATTGGTCTTCTCTTTTTATCCTTCCTAAAAAGGTTATTAGAGAGATTGAATGTATTTTGAGATCCTTTCTTTGGTCTGGGGTTAAGCTGAAGAATCATAGTGCTAAAATTGCTTGGAAGGATATTTGTAAGCCTAAGAGTGAGAGGGGATTAGGTTTCAAAGATTTCGGTGTGTGGAACAAGGCGGCTATAGCTAAGCATGTTTGGTTCCTTTTTTTGGGGGGGGTGGGTTCGATGTGGTGCCAATGGGTTAAGTCTTACTTACTCAAAGGCAAGAGTTTTTGGTATGCTAAAATACCTTTTTTTTAGGTGGATAAGTCATAAAATAAAAGACAAAAAAACTTACACCACTACAAGGGGCATACCCCAGGCCCTAAGCCAAAGCACTATACAAGAAACAGGACCATGAGACTAAAATAAACAAACCAAAGCCGAAGGGGCCTTAACCAAACCAGTATAAACTGTTAAAACTGTTAACATAACATATCTAAGTGATCAAAAGGAAATAGAAAGAAAGAAAAAATAAAATTAAACTAAGGAACTCAATCATAGTAGAAAATAACCCAAAAAATGTGTTCATGGGCCGCATGAAGATTAGATGAGGAACATGAACACACCCATACAACTAGGTAACAAAAAGCCAAGAGTAACCAATCTGTTTTGTACCCCCGTGTACAGCCCTCACAGGTAGGCCATATACCAAAACAAACTAAGCAAAGCAACATAAAATAAAATCTTTCTTCACACAAAGAGGCGCCTCTAGCAGCCAACCATGCGAACACAGTCAGTTCCCCAACTCGAAGGAACCAAGGCTGAATCCTAAAACAGACAGCACCATCAGAAAAAGTACTGTTCTGCCACCCCATGCATCCCAAACAAAGCTTAGACATTATAGTATACCCTGTAAACAACAGATACCGAGATAAGATTATCAGGTCCACAAACCAATAATAACATGACAGGTCACATTTTACACCACACATATAGATGCTCACTACACTCAACCCACAAATATATAAGCTCACATCACTCAAGAAATATTGCTCCATATACCTGCAAAAATAACAAATACAGGAAATATATAGAAACATGTTAGTCCCTCTCAATATGGCTAGTAATATTGGGTTTGGAGTTAGTTTATTCCTCACACTATACTCAACCCTCATAAAATATGGCACACACTCAAGCTTCCCCTCGCATACCTATAACAATAACAAACATTAGGAAACCCCACATTGTATATTCTTACCATCACTCAACCCACAGTTTTTGAACTCACATCCATCTCAACAGATACAGCATGCTTCAACAGAGTATGAGGTAGTCTCCATGAGCTCAAGTACCATCTATCAGTATGGTGTGAATTCAAATTGGTAATATGCATTACCCTGAATCTAACCACGTCCACAATACACTTTATAATCACCTCTTCAAGGACCATATCCTTACTAAAGACTCTATTATTCCTAGCAATCCATAACTGGTACACAGTACAAGTAAAGGCAAGCTTGGTAATAATAGTCCCTAAAGACTTCCCTCTCACAGATTTAGCAATGAGCTAGACCAAGTCATTCCAAGGAATTGATGGCCAATCAACATTCATTTTACCTTTTACATAGGCCCAAACTCTTTTAGAGAAAGGACACTCAAAGAAAAGGTGGTTGTGGTCTTCACATGGGTGTTGGCAGAAGACACACTCAGTAGATTGGGTCACACCCAAGAGTTTTAATCTATCTCTAGTGTTCAATCTGCCAAGGATAGCTATCCACGCCACAAAACTCACTTTAGGGATGTTATGAGGCCCCCAAAAAATCTTAGACCAGTTCACATGATCAAAATATTGCCTTAATGAGTGCCATGTAGACTGGATAGTAAATTTACCATTAGAAGCAGGGCTCCAACTAACATCATCTGACCCACCAGAAGGGAGAAAGGTGGAAGGAGTACTAGCAATGAGGTCCATAAGCTCCCATGAAGAAGGGAAAGGCCACCTCCAAGTAGTCCCCTCCACAATCGCACTAACCTTAGCATCTAGACTCAAGGCAGAATCATAAACAATTCTAACCCCAAATCTATCCCACACAAATCCCATAGGGTGCTAGTTATCAAACCAAAGAGATACACTGGACCCATCTCCCACCCTATGTTTGATTAAAGGGTAAATGATGGGTCTAAGAGAAAGAATTTTCCTCCAAACCCAGGAGGGGTCATTTGGCACCCTAACTCTCCAAAAACTTCTACCTTTTAGAATATAAGATTTAATCCACAGGCACCACATAGATTGCTCACCCCTAGAGAAGAGGAACCAGATATGCTTAGCAATAGCAGCCTTGTTCCACACCATAAGAGATTTAAACCCCAAGCCCCCTTCATTCTTAGGGGAACACAATCTATCCCAAGACACCTTAGACCCATACTTCTTCAGCTCACAGCCAGACTAGAAAAAGGCTCTAAACAGAGTCTCTATGAAACAAATGACCTTCTTTAGAAGAATAAACAAAGAGGTCCAGAACACTTGCATAGAGAAAAGAACAAATCGTATCAGCTGGGCTCTACCAGCATAAGTGAGACACTTATTAGTCCAGCTTTTAATCCTCTTTGTTATTCTCTCCACAAGTTGAACACAATCAGTAGCTTTAAGTAGAGACTAAAGAAACCCCTAAGTACCTCACAGGCAAAGTGCCTTCACTGAAGTTACAAACCCTAAGAATCTCATCTCTTAAATTCTGTTCACACCCAGAAAAGAAAATGTGACTCTTATTAGGGCTAAGGGACAAACCAGACAAGTTTTGAAACTCCTCTAAGCCAGTTTTGATGGACTGGACAGTGAACACATCCCCTTTACAAAAGATCATCAAATCATCTGCAAAACATAAATTGACAAGTTTCGTTTTATCACACCTCCAATGGAATTTGAATTCAGGATGAGAAGCCTTCTCAGCCAAAATTCTAGAAAAAATCTCCATGACTATAACAAAAAGGTATGGAGACATGGGGTCACCTTGCCTCAACCCTCTCTCCCCCCTAAAATAGCCATGAAGACTCCCATTAATACAAATAGAATATGTAGGGCTAGTCATACAAGCCTTTATCCAATGGATAATATTATGAGGGAATCCCATAGCTGTTAGGACATCAAGAACAAAATCTCACCTAACATTATCGTAAGCTTTCATAATATCCACTTTCATGGCACACTTGGGAGTAGGTGATGATTTATGATAGCCCCTCATAAGCTCGTGAAAGAAAAATATTATCAGCAATTCTCCTCCCAAGGACAAAAGCTGATTGCACAGGATCAATGAGATCATGAAGAACAATTTTAATCCTATCAGTAATGATCTTAGAGATGCATTTGTATAGAATGTTACAACATGAGATTGGTCTGAAGTCCCCCACTTTTTCAGCATTAGGGATCTTAGGAATGAGAGCAATGGAGGTACTATTCAATTCCTGAAGGAGCTCCCCAGATGTAAAAAAAGATTTAATAGCTTCAACAACCTCTCTCCCCACAACATCCCAGGCTTTAAAAAAGAAACCCGCAGAAAAACCATCAGGGCCAGGGACCTTATTAGCTTTTAGGGATTTGAAGGCATCAGTGATCGCTTTCTTAGTAACCTCCCTAGCAAGAGCTTGGTACTAAGCTTCAAACACTCTTTTGGTGACAAGGTTTCTATAGTGGTCCACAAAAGGCTTCCCAAACAGATTAGTGAATGAGTCCACAAAAGATTTATGGACCTCTTCACTTTTAGGCGCTCTAACCCCACTAGGAAGCACAACACTATGGATCCGACCCCTATTCACATTACCCTTAACAGTTCTAAAGAAGAATTTGGAATTTCTATCGCCCAAACCTAACCATTGGACACGGGATTTCTGATGAGCAAGACTTTCCTCAACTTTACTAAGATCTGCATATCTACCATAGGCAGCCCTTTCCTCCTCTTGAAGAGTTAAATTCATCGGATCTTTATCAAGCTTAATCTGAGAATTAAGAAGATGATCCTTAGCAACTCCAACTCTGGTAGAAATCTCACTGAACTCCTTTTTGTTTAAAGCTTTCAAAATAGGTTTTAGAGTCTTAAGCTTTTGACAGACCCTAAACATAGGAGAGCCCCTGATGTATTTTCTCCAAACACCATGCACTCTAGGGAGGAACTCAACATGGTCAACCCAAAAATCAAAGAACTTAAAAGGTTTTTTTAATTTGGCCTCCTCAGGACCAAGGTGTACAATCACAGGTGAATGATCAGAGACACCAAGAGGCAGGAAAAGAGCATACGAGTTGGGATTAACAGTTAACCACCTCTCGTTAACAACTCTATCAAGTTTTGAAGTAATAAAATTACCACCCCCGCGTTTATTAGACCAAGTAAACTGACACCCATTGTAACACAAGTCTTCCAACTCAGAATCCAAAACCAGATTATTAAAAGTATCATTAGCACTACACCAACCCTCCTTCCCCCCTATTTTTTCATATGAAAATCTAACAGCGTTAAAATCACCAAGGAAAATTGAGGGGTGATTATCATGGCTGATAGCAATCTTTTTAAGATCACAAAAAAGGGAAAGTCTCAGCTCATGCTTATTTTCTGCGTACACAAAAGTAGCAAAGAAATTGAAATTACTCTAAAAAACAGTCACCTTTACAAAAATGAACTGGTTTGACTTTTGAACCACCAAAATATCACAAAAGTTTGAATCCCAACATATCCAAATTCTAGCTAGCAGATTTGGTTGTGAATTAGACAAAAATTTCCAATTTCTAAAGCTATGTTCAAAAAGTTTAGCTTCATTTTCCATTTTAATTTTTGTTTCCAAAACGCCCATGTTTCCAAAACCCTCTAACATTCCAAAAAGAGTTTTATAGACATGATAAAAATATCTAAATAAAAGAGAACACAACCAGACCACCACAAAAAGGACAACACTATTTACCTCTTTTTCTTCCTCTGGCTTCCTGAAGTTCTGCCAGAAGACTTCTGCTTAGTTGAACTACCCACCTTTGTTCCACCATCCCCTTTTCCTCCCTGTATCTCAGGTGAATTTGCCATCACTTCATCTCTTCCCGCTTGCTCAATACTTCTAATAAAGTCCTCTGCTACTGGATTTATGATTTTTGCAATCTCCACCACCTCAGCATGGAATGCAGCTATCTGATCTGTGGCTTTTTTGCATCAATCTCAGTATGGATAACAACCTCCTTACACTGGACTTCATTCACCCTGTCATTTTCCATTGTTGCAAATGCACTTGTTTCTTCGATATGGACATTGTGCTGATGGTTGGTAACCAACCTTCCTCTTACCCTCATCCTTTACTTTTGTCCAGCCCCCATCAAGTTCAACCCTTTCTTCAGTGATCTTCTGTAACTCAACAAGTTTCTCCACTTGAGCAGAGAGGTAGGTTTTAGTTTCGTGCCCAAAAACATGGCAGTGCAAACATCTAAAGGGTACACCTTGATACTCCACATGGATAGTAATAGACTCTTCACCACTGGTGATGACAAAACTGTCAAGGAAAGCAGAATCCGTAGGAATATTCACACATACTCTAGCAAAGGAAATTCGACTTCCTGAAGATGTAAGTTGATCCATAAACAAAGGTACCCCCACTGCACTAGCTATCCTACTTAAACCATCCCCATCCCAGTATTCCAGAGGAATATTGTAGAATTTCACCCAAATAGGGATAGTTTTTTTATCTTCCTTAGACAGCTTCATCATGCGATACCACTGCTTCAGAATGAGAAGGAAACCTCCCGCATACCATGGTCCTCCCTCTAAGACATCTATGCAACAATCCCGATTTTCAAACATGAAAAAAATAAAACCATCATCATTCTTCAGGATTTCCACCAGACCCTTATTCTTCCACATATTGAGCGCGTTATTTTTAATTAGGATGTTAAAATACCTAGTGACCCCTCTTGGGTCTGGAGGAAAATTCTGTCTCTTAGGAAGATCATCTATCCTCTTATCAACTTTAAGACTGGTAATGGGGAGAATGTTTTTTTGTGGTTTGATAATTAGCATCCCTTGGTTCTCTTTGGGATAGATTTGGGCATAGGATTCTTTATGATACGGGTTTTCCTTATGATACCAAAGTTAGCTCCATTATCTCAAATTTTGCATGGAAATGGCCAACTGCTAACTCTTGGGAAATTAGGGAGTGGATCTCTTCCACTCCTCCAACATTTAGGCCTAGTAGTGAGACTCAGGATAGACCCTATTGGAAGCTTAATTCTGATGGGCTCTTTTCTATTCAATCTACTTGGGACTGTTGGAGGGATAAGGGTCCTAAAGTCCCTTGGGCTAATCTGATTTGGGGGCCTCTATTCATTCCTAGGGTTAGCTCTGTGGTTTGGCTAGCTATTCATGAGAGGTTAAATACTAGAGATAGATTGCAAATGTTTGGTCTTGTTTCTCAACCTATCTGCCCTCTTTGCCAAGCTCCTGAGGAGAATCATTCTCATCTGTTTTCACAACAAAAAACACATTTAGTGACCCAAAAATTTGTCGCCAAAAGTACAAATTTCGTCGCTAAAAGAATCGGCGACAAAATATACAATTGGTCGCCAAAGCCCTGTCACTAAAAATATTGACGACGAAATCAGAAATTGTTACCGTATATAGACATTTAGCGACAAGCAAAATTGGTCGCCAAAACTCATATATTTTGTCGCTATAAAATTACAATTTGTTGCTAAAAGGTTAAAATTTGGATAGGCTTTGTAGTTTTAGCGACAAATAAATGCGTCGCCGAAAATACTATTTAACGACAAAATTAATTTGGTCGCTAAAAATCACGTTTTTAGCGACGAAAGTTTTGGTTGCTAAAAGTTCTTAGAATAACCACTAACTCTTAGCGACAAAAACAATATGTTGTCGCCAAATATATTAACAACGACAAAAACACCACCTGTCACTAAAATTCACTACACAAATTTTGATTTTAATAATTTTCCTGTTCAAAATAATCCAAAACACCTGTTTTCCTGTGCACAATATATACACAAATGTAATGTAAATAATAATACACCTGTGCAAGACATTCATACTAATTCAAAATTAACAGCTATAAAAAATCTCAATAAACATAATTACAATTCTCTGACAATCTAAAACATGCATACCAAAATACTTACAAACTACTAACATCAAACCCATAAATACATTACCAAATCCTATGTCAAAATATTTTCAAAAACACAAACTAAATATTTTGATGCTAAACATCTAATCTATAAATCATTTACCAAAATCCTATGTCCAAATATTTCCAAAAACACAAAATCAAATCTTCTGATGCAGCCCGAACTGTTTTCCACCATTGCCAATCTATCACATGAAAAAAGAAAACAATATTAGATTGACAAAAAAAAAAAATCAATATGAATTTCATAATTTTGATTTTAATTTTGTAACGGAAAGTCCAATTAGGTGCTGTTTGCTCATACAAGTCTATTTAGGCTTGAACAAGTTGCCCGTGCCAAGTTTCGGTGGTTTCAGTAGTCATTTTGCAATTTCGACCCCCGAACGGGCTTTTTAAGTCTTGTGTTTTACATTTTTTCTTGTAATTTTCTAACCGGAAATCCAATCGAGGTGCCGTTTGTTCCTACAAGTCTATTTAAGTTTGAACAAGCTGTCCATGCCAAGTTTTGGTGGTTTCGGTGATCATTTCGCAATTTCAGCTCTCCAACACGCCTTTTAAGTTTGTGTTTTACAATTTTCCTTCTAATTTTCTAACAAGAGATTCAATAGAGGTCCCGTTTGTTCCTACAAGTCTATTTAGGCTTCAAAAGGCTATCCGTGCCAAGTTTCGGTGGTCATTTCGAAATTTTGGCTCCCGAACGGGCATTTTAAGTCTTGTGTTTTACATTTTTTCTTGTAATTTTCTAACCGGAAATCCAATCGAGGTCCTGTTTGTTCCTACAAATCTATTTAGGTTTGAACAAGCTGTTCGTGCCAAGTTTCAGTGGTTTTGGTGGTCATTTCGTAATTTTGGCCCCCGAACGAGACTTTTAACTCTTGTGTTTTATAATTTTCCTTCTAATTTTCTAACCAGGGATCCAATCAAGGTCTCGTTTGTTCCTACAAGTCTATTTAGGCTTGAACAAGCTGTCCATGCCACGTTTCGGTGGTTTCAGTGGTCATTTCGCAATTTCGGCCCCCGAACGGGCATTTTAAGTCAGGTGTTTTACAATTTTCCTTCTAATTTTCTAACCGGAGATCCAATCGAGGTCCCGTTTGTTCCTACAAGTTTATATAGGCTTGAACAAGCTATCCGTGTCAAGTTTCGGTGGTCATTTCGCAATTTTGGCCCCCGAACGGGCATTTTAAGTCTTGTGTTTTACAATTTTCCTTCTAATTTTCTAATCGGGGATCCAATCGAGGTCCCGTTTGTTCCTCCAAGTCTATTTAGGCTTGAAAAAGCTGTCCATGCCAAGTCTTGGTAGTTTCGGTGGTCATTTCACAATTTCGGACCCCAAACGGGCCTTTTTAGTCTTGTGTTTTACAATTTTCCTTCTAATTTTCTAACCGGAGATCCAATAGAGGTCCCGTTTGTTCCTACAAGTCTATTTAGGCTTTAAAAGGCTATCTGTGTCAAGTTTCAGTGGTTATTTCGAAATTTCGACCCCTGAATAGGCCTTTTAATCCTTGTGTTTTAAATTTTTCCTTACAATTTTTTAACCGGAAATGCAATCAAGGTCCCGTTTGTTCCTACAAGTCTGTTTAGGATTGAAAAAGCTGTCTGTGTCAAGTTTCGGTGGTTTCGGTGGTCATTTCGCAATTTCGGCCCCCGAACGGGCCTTTTTAGTCTTGTGTTTTACAACTTTCCTTCTAATTTTCTAACCGGAGATCCAATAGAGGTCTATTTGTTCCTACATGTCTGTTTAGGCTTCAAAAGGTTGTCCGTGCCAAGTTTCGGTGGTCATTTCGAAATTTCGACCCCCGAACGGGCCTTTTAAGTCTTGTGTTTTACATTTTTTCTTGTAATTTTCTAACCGGAAATCCAATCGAGGTCCCGTTTGATCCTACAAGTCTATTTAGTTTTGAACAAGCTGTTCGTGCCACGTTTCGGTGGTTTCGGTGGTCATTTCGTAATATTGGCCCCCGAACGGGACTTTAAAGTCTTGTGTTTTACAACTTTCCTTCTAATTTTCTAACCGGGGATCCAATCAAGGTCCCGTTTGTTCCTACAAGTCTATTTAGGCTTGAACAAGCTATCCATGCCAAGTTTCGGTGGTTTCAGTGGTCATTTCGCAATTTCGGCCCCCGAACGGGCATTTTAAGTATGGTGTTTTACAATTTTCTAACCGGAGATCCAATAGAGGTCTCGTTTGTTTCTACAAGTCTATTTAGGCTTTAAAAGGCTATCCGTGCCAAGTTTCAGTGGTTTCAGTGGTCATTTCGAAATTTCGGCCCCTGAACGGGCCTTTTAAGCCTTGTGTTTTACATTTTTCCTTATAATTTCTTAACCGGAAATGCAATAAAGGTCCCGTTTGTTCCTACAAGTCTGTTTAGGCTTGAAAAAGCTGTTCGTGCCAAGTTTCGGTGGTCATTTCGCAATTTCGGCCCCTGAACGGGCCTTTTTAGTCTTGTGTTTTACAATTTCCCTTCTAATTTTCTAACCGAAGATCCAATAGAGGTCTGTTTGTTCCTACAAGTCTATTTAGGCTTCAAAAGGTTGTCCGTGCCAAGTTTCGGTGGTTTTGGTGGTCATTTCGAAATTTCGGCCCCCGAACGGGCCTTTTAAGCTTTTCGTTTTACATTTTTCCTTCTAATTTTTTAACTGGAAATGCAATCGAGATCCCGTTTGTTCCTACAAGTCTGTTTAGGCTTGAAAAAGCTGTCCGTGCCAAGTTTCGGTGGTTTCGGTGGTCGTTTCGCAATTTCGGCCCCCGAACGGGCCTTTTTAGTCTTGTGTTTTATAACTTTCCTTCTAATTTTCTAACCGGAGATCCAATACATGACCCGTTATTTCCTACAAGTCTATTTAGGCTTCAAAAGGCTGTTCGTGCCAAGTTTCGGTGGTTTCGGTGGTCATTTCAAAATTTCGGCCCCTGAACGGGCATTTTAAGTCTTGTGTTTTACAATTTTCCTTATAATTTTCTAACCGGAGATCCAATCGAGGTCCCGTTTGTTCCTACAAGTCTATTTACTAACATTGCAACACAGCCTTACTATGATTAAAACAAGTGATTAAAATATGAGATTTCTCATATATAATTCTAAGAGCATACCAACATCAACATAGATCCTCTTTGCTGCAGCCTTGATCTGTTATGTAGATGGAAAAAAGATAACAAGAAAAGGCAATAGTTGGTCAAGTTTTTGTACAATAAGAATATGAAAGTGAAGCTAAGTTTCAAACTACCTAATTAAAAAGTGAAGCTAAGAGGCATGTCAACCAAAGTTGAGTTTCAAAAGTCTCTTTAGAAACTGTAGATGGAAAACTGTTAAGAGGCATGTCAACCAAAGTTGTTAACCCACCTAGGGCAAACAAAAAAATGAAGACAGCAGTTAAGAGACATAGCTTGAAGAAGAAAATTCTGCAGGTGAGGAAATGAATAAAGTTCAACTTTGAGTGAGTATTTTTAACGCTGACGGATCCTCTTGCAGAGCTTTTATGAACTATTACAACAAAACATAAATAATAAACTGAATTTTATTTTTATTTTTACGATTAATTATAACTTCAAAGAAGCATTTCTTACCCTTGACATTAAAGCAAAAGAAACCAAGACACCACACATCAAATACCATAAATTATATCGGGAAGTGGAACCAAAACCATAAGAACAATAATATGCAAAAAGTCACAAGTCAGCTAAACTGATAAAACAGAAAACCAGTAAGAAAAAGAACAATTTGCAACCCAGGCATCACATCTTTATAGTTATATTTGTTTTACTAACACAAAGATACGAGAGAAAACAACAAATGAAGCTTCAGGTGCATTTGTGCTAATGCCAAATACTAATGCACCCAAAGAAGGCTTCAAAATAATTTGGAAAGCATACAACATGCAGTGGAATTCAAAAGAAAAATTACAAGTCAACAGGATAAATGTTAAATAAGACCTGGAAGAAGGTAATGAAGATAGAAGTGGAGCTGAATGAAAAGAAAGTATATCTAATATTCAAATAAATAATACTACAAAGGGGGAATAGCCAATAAATAAGAAAGTGCACAGGATCTGCCACATTCTGGTTTTAAGAAACTTACATTCAGATTCTTCCTCACTTTCATCATCACTCTCAACTTCCCATTCCGTAGATACAGCGTCAGAATCTGCTGCATTGATGAAACTGAAACTAGTAAAAAAATGATTAACAGTAGAGCTAAGAAGCAAGGACACAAGCACAAACAAAGACAGGATACAACATGTGCCACGCCAACATGGATATTTCATAAAATGCAAGACATGAGACCAAATACCTTAGTAGCTCACATGGAGTCTCTTGCCATAGAGAATAAGAAATTGGTTAGCATCGCTGTCAACCGATGAACTTGAAAGAGCACATCCTATCCATTAAGAATGCCATTTTTAAATACCAAATGAAATCCAACAAGAAATAGATTCGTATCAAATAGTGTTACAAATATCTAGATGCACAAGAGTAAAAAAAAGAGCTCATCTCTAGTAGATATCGTGCCCGTCTGTAATAACCTAAAACCTGCCCACATCTTATTTACCTCCTGCACACATTAAACTAACATTTATATCTCAAGATTGTTGACACAGATTTAATCAATCAATCAACCAAACAGAGGAAGAAATGCAAACAGGACAGCCAAAGGCCTCATTTTAAAAGACAACAGATCCAAAGATCAAAAATCTGAAGAGGCCATGTCACAAACAGATCTGGGTAACCTATTTTTGGGCCCCACAAAAATGGATGACCCAGATCTATTCAACACTTACAAGAGCTCTAAGTACAAACAAAACAAGTCCAAAATCCCAAAATCCCTCTTTGAGACCTTGCCACAAACAAGTCCAGTGCATAACCAAAAACTTGTCAAAACCGCAGCAACACAAAAGCTATGATGCTTGGATCATGAAGCAAACACAAACCCGCTTATCCTGAGCCTGATGCCTACAACCAACAACGCATTATAGTAAAAATAAAAAAATTAAAAAAAAATCAAGGATTCTAATATTCTTCCTTCAAGACAAAAAGGAATATTCTGCATGTAAAGAAAACAATTAATTATATCAAGCAAAGCTTGTTTGAAACAATAATACCCATCATAGAAACAAATACAGGGTACTTACAAGGCCCTTGTTCCTTCCACAGTTAATAAGTTCTCGGGAAAGATGACTTGTATCACAATGAGCAGAGAAGTTGACAACTTCCCACCGTTCTATTCGGATGGGGTTAAAGAGTTGCTTTAAAAGAATAAAACAAGAACAAGTAACTGCCAAATTAGTTCACAAAGTTCCTGAATTTAAGCAAAATAGGGAATGTAAAAAATTATCAATTCCTGCAACCCTCCACCCTAAAGTTGGAACACTTCTCTTCCATTATTATAACAAAACCAAGGGAATACCTTGTTAAAATTCCATCGTCCATTACGAGGTATGCAATCTTCGCCATTACCAACCTTCAACTACAAGATCAAACCTCAAGCCAAACACCACAAATAAAAACAACCAAAGGCTATCAGCAGCCACACCCAGATTCAGAGCATCACAGCCATCTGCAATATTTGTGTCTACTCTTTGCTGCTGAAAATAGTTTAGTTATTCAAATAAATAATAATAATAATAATAATAATAATAATAATAAAATGATAATGACTAGTGTTGTTTACTCCATCTAATAGAATTATAATTTTGCCCATGTACTAATTAAAAGTAAAAACTAATTAATGCCTAAGATACATAGGTAGATACATAGGTGAAATAACCAAACCATCTATGAGAATATAAAATATTGTCAAAAAGTATTAACACCATCACCTGAGGATTTCCATTCATACAATACTCATGCATTATCTATTTTGTCCACTCCCCTTTTGGTGCACGACCTGTGTGGAACACCAATGTCCTTTTTGTGCCAATCAAATTAGATCCTAACTTCACATTTCGTTCTTTCCCAGTGGCTTTCCAATAGCCAGATTCAGTTGCTCTCTTACTTTGTGAGCCATTTGGGTACTTCCTTCGACGAGAAGAAAAGAAGAACCATTATTCTCTGAAGGAATGACTGATTTAGCTGGCAATATATAAAAATCACTAACCATCCTCTGTTCACAATAAATAGGACTTTATATTCTTCAAACACAAAATAATGTATTAAAGCATGTGAACCACAAAATAAATACAAACAATGGCACTTAATACCCATAAAACAGTGAAAGTAAGGCATAATATCCAGAAGCCAATGCATAATTACTTCTATAAACATATCATTTTGTCCTATAGAAACCATACCACATGGGACACCTATAGATATAATGAAAATTCCAAGTCAATGTCATCATAAATAATTCTTATTAATATAAGTTGTAAAAGTGCATATTAGTATAAGTCTTATTAATATTAGTTCTCAAGTGTACTGCTTCACATTACTCACTGAAACCAAACTAGGGCAGGGGATGCCCTTCAAACTAACATAAGAAAAAAATGAAAGTATAGACAATAGCTAGATACATAGGTGAAATAACCAAACCATTCACCAAAATCCCAAGAATGGTGAGAGAGGGGTAACGGTCTTCTAAGAAGAACAAAAAAAACAACGCTCTAACTTTTTCTAAGAATGGTGAAGATCTTTCAAGTTCCAATCTAGAAAAAAAGGGGGAAAACTTAGGGTTTTGGTTCGGGACCTTGAAATCGCCATGAGAGACAGAGAGAGAGAGGGAGATGGACAGATTGAGATAGCATTTGTAGAGTGAGAGACCTATGCCCATCTGTAGAGGGAGATGGACAATACAATGGGTTCTCAATCCTAGTTAATTGCATTAGAGCATACATAAATAGGATAATTCTGGTACAAACAATACAATGGGTTCACTCACAAGATCACTCCATGCTTGAAGAAAAATCAATCAATGTCAAATTCATCGTTAATAAAAGTGCATTTAGTTAAAAATTTAAAAGAGCAACATATTCCAACAAAAGGGGGAAAAAATTTAAAAGACAGATTTTAATATATATTTAAAAGACAAATTTTAATCAATCCTAAAATCTGTCTCTACTCATATATTTAAAAGACAGATTTTAATATATATATATATATAAATCGTTCAAGACAGATTTTAGGACTACAATCTATCATATATATATATATATATATAAATCCTTGAACACAGATTTTAGGACAACAATCTATCATATATTTATCATATACTCATATATATATATATATATCTGTCTTCAAAATATCAGAGAGAGAGAAGTGAATGCCGTCGGTGAAAATCAATCGGTGGAGAGAGAGAGCGAGAGGAAGAGAGACGAAGACGAAAAGGAGGAGGAGGAGGAGGCGGTGTGAGAGAGTGAGGGGGAGGGGGAGAGGGAGAGGGAGACATACCACTGTTTTGCGCCGCTTGAGGCTGTGGATTGAGAAAGAGTGAGAGTGAGAGTGAAAGGGAGAGGGAGAGTTAGAGCTTATTTGTTTATTCAATAAAAGGGTCGGTCCAGTCTTTAAAAAAAAATTGAAAAATGCAAAACGACGTAGTTTCGTTTACAATTATTGGCGACAAAAATCCTTCGGTCGCCATAAGTACCGTTCATCTTTTCCGCGACTATTTCATTTCTATCGCCAAAACTTTACAATCGGCGACCAAAATTTCGTCGCTATATGTTAATATGGTCGTGAAAATATTTTTGGCGCTCCCGCCCCAAAAATTAATTTGGCGCCAAACCTTTTAGCGACTAAAAATCTTAACTCATTGCCAATAGTGTAATTTTTGGCGACCAACAATTAAATTGTCGCCGATTACATAAAATTGGCGACTAATTTCAGTTTGGATGCTAAAAAATGTCGCCAAAAATGTTTTTTGTTGTAGTGTTTCATTATTTTTTTCACTGAAGAATTGGGTAATTAATGATCATCATGCAATGATGTACAGATTCTTTCCCTTTTTTGGTGAGCATACCTCTTCCTAATATCTTCAAAGAAAAAAACGAAAAAAAAAAAATCAAATAACTTCATGGTGACATCATGACATGTGAGCCAAAGAAGTTCAAAACAGAGAGAGAGCTGTGATGAAAGAGCAAGTTGCATTACATGTATAAAACTAGGATTGTTGGATGGCAAACTAGAAGAGAATGATAATATGACTTCAACTTCATCAAGTAATGAAAGAAAACACTCAAGGAATGTGATGATGTTTGATAGTAACAAAAACTTCCCTTCCCTAGCTGTTATATATATTTAATTATTTACACATGTACATAACTTTTGGCAAGTTATGTAGAAAAAAAATGAATATTTAACAACCTTAATTTAAATCGCTTTAGTGTTTGTTTGATTCAACATGACTTGGATGGCAAAGCATACATTAATATGATCTTTTGTGGGCATGGTCCCCAAAACAGGCATTTGTATAGCTTAAATCACCTGTAATATGAATAGAATGGGTGCCAACAACCATAGTTGACCGTTGACTCCAGCAGTTTCTCCCCAAACAACATCCATTCTCCTAGCCTGTAATTAACAACGGGATCAAATGGTAAGAGTCATCTCAGACCTGTAGAGGAGAACAATTGCAATAAACATTATATGCCCACCAAAAAAAAGTTCTATCTGTATTTCGATGGGCCATAAAAAACTAACACAGATCGGCTAGAAGACAAAAACATGGTTATTGCAACTAGCAGAAGCAAAAGAACTCATTGAAGGTCTGCAAACCATGCAGGACGACAAGGTTTCACAAAGAGCACACAACCAAGTGCAGACACACACACAAAGTAGACTGCAGAAAGAACTGAAGATAATAAAGGCAAAAATGAAGCATGCACAGAAATTTGTTGGTGGAAGGAATTTTTTTTTTTTTTTTTCCCTTTTCAATTACACCTTCCCGAGTGCAATATGTGTACAAAGCCTTTGCCGTTGATATCTATTTTGTAGAAGCATTGCAACTCCTTGCATGATAGCCCATTGAAGGAACAATTGCACCCCTCTCTGCACAGTACATGTACAGTCTCACTCATTAAAAAAAAAAACAAAAACAAAAACAAAAACAAAATTTCAATATGCACTTAAGAAGGATAATAACTTGCTTCTGGGTCTCCCAAGTGAGACTGATAAGTGCCATGGCCATTGCGAAGTAGTGATGTTTTATCCACCTACATCAGCACAAGTGCAAGCATTAACATATTCTGTGGTTGTATGCATATTAATCTAGGAGGCAGATAAGAATCACAAAAAAAAAATCCAATGCATTTTCACATTTTCATCCAAGTTCTGACAGAATTCGGAAAATAAAGAGAATGAGCCTGCCAGTTGAATAAAAAGCATGATATGAGTCCAGTAATATTGAACATGGCAGAAATTCGCTGGAATTAGAATGTAGTTGCTGCTGCTGCATATAAGAGAACAAGATACTGCCAGAAAAACTCAATTTAACAAAATTAAACATGTCTATTTGGAGTCAACTCAATGAATTCTTTTGCAACATGCAGCTCCATCTAGAGTAATATCCTCCTTTCATTATTGACAACCATTATTTTTTTCATATACTCTACCCTCTGTTCATTTTCCAATTCATTGCAATATGCAGTTTGACAACACACTGTATAAATTCATTTACTGAATATCATGCTATAATTTTAAGCATGGAAGTCAAAAGATTCTTCTAGCAACTCTATTTTATAGCATAAATTCATTGCCAGTAAAATTGCATATTCACTTTCCCTCCTGAAAGGCATGGGAGATGAAATTACTAATGTCTGACTATGAAAATATGTTTTAAAAAAATCTCAATCACAAATACACAAATAGTTTAAATGATGAAGAATAAAGGCAAGGCAATCTTAGCACAAAATTCAACTAAATGCATATAAGATCATATCAAATTACCATGGGCGAATATCACTTCCATTCACTCTAAGTATGTTCTCTCGCAAAGCCAAACCTGTGTAGAGAATTAACAACCATGCCTGAAAAACAAACTTACTTGTTAAGTCAACGAGAGATGGAAATAGCTGAACAAATGACCCAAGAGACATCAATGCTGGAAACACACTTAGAAACGATTTTTCAAATCTGCATCAAAAAAGAAAACAGAAAAAAAATATATGTATGAAAGTCAGTAATGCCCTTCACTGCAGATTGAGTCCACAGTATCTCCGAAAGCATTCTTTTAGATCCTCCTTTTTGAAATTAAACATATGTGTTTAGTTGTCAAAATTTCCGTTAGGCTCAATTAGTTTCAGTACGAAATTACAATACCATATTTTGTTCCAACAAGGTCAGGAAGGTGCATAATAACTTTAAACATACAAAATAAGATGTGGCACCACATAAGCAACAAAATTTATTTCTGAAGTAGCATTGACAGGACAAAAATAAAATAAAACTACAATTATGAATACCAATATATGAAGGGTCTTTTTAACAAGTGTCCCGGGGACACGAAAAGTAGACCCAAATTTTTTTTTTTAAAACACAAGACACTTTTTATTAAATTCAATGCAGTTTTTATGGAAATTAATGCACTTTTTTAATTGTTTGACCTATTTTCAAGACACTCCTTTATTTCAATCCCAATATCCAGCACTTTTGGCATTTGTCATATACAAATATCTCGAGGACACAACAATTGCACGAATTATAACTAAGATCATTCCAATAAAATAAATTAAATATATCTTTTAAGAACAGAACCAAAAAGATGACATGAGGAACTTAGCATTAATGGGAAAAACTACAAATGCAAGACTGATGTTAGAGGAGGATAAGTTACCAAAATATTTGATATACATGTTTCATACTTCTTCTTTTCTACTTCTAAATCTGAAAATTCAGTCAAATAAAGAAACTAAACCCCAAGCAAAGAATCGTGCCAATTTCAAATCATACCTGAAGGAGAAATGTAGGGAAATTAGTTAAAAGTTTTCTCTTGTTAAGATTTCGAAAGTCCAGTGTAGCTTCAGCAACAACAGGGTCTAAAAGTTCACTGCAATCAAACATTGGAAGAGTGATTTTCAAATACGATTTATCATATGATATGCCATCATAAATAGAGAATAATTGTTAGATGAAATCATAATTTCTTTTTTTCCCCATAAATAACTTATTGTGAAAGAAGGACTACAAACATCTTTACCAGCTCAAACATGAATGAATGAATAGGGTCTTTTAATACGATGGACTCCTCCCCTCTTCAGGTGGGAAATTCTCCAAAACTGGTTTAAGACGTTGGCCAGTCACTTTAAAAACATTACCATTCTTGGGATTTTCAATTTGGGCCGCATGAGAAAAAACGGTTTTAACTATGAAACGGCCCAATCCATCTAAATCTCAATTTACCAGGAAACAAATGTAGTCTAGTTTTATACAAAAGAACCTTTTGTGAAGGATTAACAATTCCTTTTGAGAACAAACAATATTAACATTAAAAACATATCATATACAATGACACGGGGAGGACTAGTCAATCAACTAGATGCCCTTTTTTCTTCCAAAACAGCACACCTTTTCTGCTCCCTTATCAACAAAAATATCCAATCCTGCCTTTAGGCAATAGAAATATTATCCTTTATTCGATGAAAAGCTACAAACACAAGACCCTTGTGAGTAAAAAGGTATACATCTTATGTAGAGGGGTAGAAAATTAAGATAAAAATTACCATTTGTTTTGCTGAATTCGAGCAGCCCGAGCACCCTTGACAACATTGCGGTCAAATTTAGCCTTTTTGCTATTATCTAAGTCACCAAATATATATTTCATAAAAGGAACAAATAAAGAACAGAAGACGGGTAGTAATTAAAAGGAAAAACAAATAAGTATTTGAAGACCAAAATCAAAATATTAAAGGACTGGAGGTACAATGAAATCTTATCTAACCTTTGAGAGAGGTTTTGTGGATGTTATGAGATGATTTAGAAGCATACCGAGTCTTATGGGCCTTGTTGAGCAATTGATATTGTTGAAGGCTCAAATGTAGTTTTTCTACAAATTTAAATTAAATTCATTAAATCACAATTAAATACAAATTGAGAGAATGAATATAATATCCAAAATTCATAGAACTACTATGTAATTTTAAGCATTCATCACACCTCCCAACCAGCTTTATTGCTAGAACCTAGCAATTAGGGTGACTAAAATAAAATCAAAAAGTAAAATAAAAGCAACTCTAAATCACTTCTGCAAGAAATCACGATTGAATTTAGCACATGCAACAAGCCCTTAATCCAATAGGTTACCCCTCGTGGACGAGTAAAAGTCTCGTGAGGGTTTCCAAAGACGTTACCCACAAACATCCAAAAATTTCTTTACTAAAAGGATTTCTTTCATTCTCATGCCAAAGTTAAAGAACCAGCCATGAATTTCACAACCTTAACAAGATAATCAATCAAAGTTCAAGACACTAGCAGCAAATAAAGATATCTCATGACATTCAAAATTTGGAGTGTGCGAAAAAAGTTTAGCAAACACAAACACAACCTTAGCCTTAAAGTGAAATATAACCCAAATCTCTTTCTGAAACATGCTTCGACTCAAATCTCACAAGTTATTGCACTCAACAAATAAATCACTCAGAACATGGTGAAAAATTGCCCTCAATATATGTGAGTAGAACAATGTAAATCAAAGGCAAAATATCCCGCATACTAATTTTTTTTAAAAACGCTAATATGAAAGAATAAATAAATAGTCTAATGAATGGAATATCAAATACTGAGAATTAAAATTTCTAGAGAAATTACCCACAAAAGTAAAAAAATTTCTTAAAAAGGATTTCTTTCGTTCTCATGCTAATGTTAAAGAACAAGTCATGAATTTCACAATCTTAACAAAATAATCAACCAAAGTTCAAGACACTAGCAGCAAGTAAAGATATCTCAAGACATTCAGAATTTGGAGTGTGTGAAAAAGTTTAGCCAACACAGACACAATCTTAGCCTTAAAGTGAAATTCTGAAACATGCTTCGACTCAAATCTCACCAGTTATTGCATTCAACAAATAAATCACTCAGAATATGGTGTGAAAATTACTCTCAATATATGCGAGTAGAATAATGTAAATCAAAGGCAAAATATCCCGCATACTAATTTTTTGGAAAAATGCCATAATAAAAGAATAAATAAATAGTCTCATCAATGGAATACCATATACTGAGAATTAAAATTACCATACCATCACGCCTATCCATCATGTCCACTTGTAAACTATACCACTCTCAAGATCAAATAGGACTTTTATTTGGTTGTAATGTTTGGGTCGAGGAATTACGAAAAAATAATAAAACGCAAAGTTGAATAAAAAAATGGATGTCTGAGACATTATTGGCATAAAAATAAGCTCTAATCTGAGAGATTATTGGCATAAAAATAAACACAGTTAGAGCATTATTCCAAATGTTTTGCTCCTTTTGTTACTTTTTTTTTTTTTTTGTCTTTTTCAACTTCCTCCTCCTGCTTTTTTTTTTCTTTTCGTTTTGCCCCCCCCCCCTCTCGTTGAACACAATTTATTTCTTCTTTTTTTTCCACCTTCTCTCCTTTTTTTACATTTTTTTTTTTCAAACAAATTTGCCATTGCCAAACTGAACTTACCCAACATACTACAAAATTGAAAAGAAAGTATGGGTTGTGGGGTTAAACAAAGAAAGGCTAACATTAAGGCTCAAATCGGTTTCTAATGAAGTAATAATAAAGGAAAGAAAAATAAATAAAAGGCTCAATGAAACAAAGATGGCCTAAACTCATCTCTCAATTCATGATCTCAAAGGAATAAAAGTATGGTAACAAATTGATTTATCCTCAACATTCAACCAAAATTAAGAAATAATGACACTAAACAAATTAATGCACTTCCAAAGAAAATTAAGAGTAGATGTATCACAACCCTCCAATAAAAGTTTAGCACAAAACTCGTAGGCTCAAAAAACTCCACTATCATTCTTCAAAATTTTCAAGTCATAACCACTAATCAACTAAAAATCATATTCATGTGGCTAAAGTGCAATGCAATGATTTCCAAATACGAACACATGGAATACTTTAACAAAGTAGCTAACATATCAAACTTCAACACAATTTCTTGAGTTAAAGCAATAAAATACTACAAGTATGCCGAATTACTCAATGCACAGAACAAAAGATTACCGTGCGCACTTTTTTTTTTTTTTCAAACAAAACAACTAACTCATTGTAGCAAGCAACATATAAATTCTTCTCAAGATAAGTATTTTCTCCCCCCAACCTGAACGATGCATTGTCCTCGAGGGAGTAAAAGTATGATAACAAATTGATTTATTCTAAGCCTTCAACCAAAAATGAAAAAATAATGAGACTAAACAATAAATTAATGCGTTTCCAAAGAAAAATTAAGAGTAGATGCATAATAACTCTCCAATAAATGATTGGCACAAAACTCACAGGGTTAAAAGTCTCCACTATCATTCTTCAAGATTTTCAAGTCATATCCACTTATCAATCATATTCATGCGGCAGAAGTGTAGTGCAATGATTTCCAAATATGAACACATGGAATGCTGTAACAAAGTAGCTAGCATATCAAACTTCAACACAATTCTTGAGTTAAAGTAATAAAATACCGCAAGTATGCCTAATCACCCAATGTATAGAACAAAAGATTACCATGAGCACTAATTTTTTTTTTAAAAAAAACAAAACAACTAACTCATAGCAGCAAGCAAATATATAAATTCTTCTCAAAATAAGTATTTTCTGCCCCTAACCTAAACGATGCATTGTCCTGAATGTAAAAAATAAAATCAAAAAGTATAGGAGATTACCTTAAATGATTAACCATGTCTATATGTGTCATTGCCTGCAAGGGGTTAGCGCCAAAAACACAAAGGGAAAAAAAAATACAAACGAAAAACTAACTGCTCCTAAAAGTAAAATTATTTTGAATAATATGCACAAACCGGTTCCTCAAAATAATTCTGATCAATTATTCTGAACAACTTTTTGAATGAAGTAAAGGAAGTTGGAATTGTCAATCTCTAATTATCTAAAAACTACGAAAAGTGAGTTTTTGGTTTCTATAACCCGTCACAACAAATGAAATACAAAATTCTAACAAAATTTCCACAAAAGAAAAGATTAAATTGCATAAGATAATACATGTATTAGCAGTTCGCTCTTTGCATGTTTTTTCCACATGAAACTATAAACAAAGTTTTTTTTTTTTTTTCCATTTCTTATTTCTTTCTCATACAAGATCCGCAGGATGCTTATCAAATACAGCCCGAATTATTGGAAAGGAATTTCCAAACCTCACACATATGTGGGAACACTGTAGCAATCAAAGTCAAATACTACATAGTATCAATATAAATAAATTATATATAACCACGTATATCAGTATAAGCAATTCCCCTATTTTTGTTTCATCGTAGTGTAACAGAAAAAGGCGTCAATTCAATACATTATGTAAACAAAAACATAGACGAACTACTCAATTCTCAATTCAACAGGACACCCAATTTTCAAACAACACAATTCAAATAATTTTGGTTGAAACTCATATTAAATTGTATGAATCGAATCGTGCATCATACAATTCTAACACCATACTAATTGGAACATGTAGAAGCCGTGTCAACAGAATAATTTTGATCTTTTACTTATGAAATACGATATCCATTTCCAAGAAATTGCAGCAATGTAAGTGAATTTATTCTTGAGTGACAACTGAGATTAGAAATTACCTGGTTGTCGACTCTGCCTAGATCGAATTGAAGATATGCAGGCACGCCCATCACCTTCTATCTCCACGCCCATGTCAGCTTCCAAAGAATGACGCTTTGCATCACAACATCGAAAAGGATAAATGAAAAAAATAAAAACCAAAAAAAACCTACGCCCAATTTAGTCTCCATTTCCAAGCAATGGCAGCAATGTAAGTGAAGGAATTCTTGAGTGATAACTGAGATTACCTGGTTGTTGACACACTGTTCAGTTGAGGAATTCTTTAGTCTTCATCACTTGTGTTACTACTCGCTGCTCAGTTGCCAGTGAATAAAAAAAAGGTCTACATTTATCTCCCAAAAAACACGTGGATTTGTTATATATAGCCCAACAGACATCAATTATGTAGCAACTACCACCAATAAACTACTAACTTAATCCTATTTTTGTTTTTTCTTCTTTTTCTTTTTTTTTTTGGTTAAGTATGAAAGCCAATTTGTAGACATAAGCAGTAACTCAAAATTAAAATACTACTCATGCCAATTAGTTTCTCAATTTTTTCTTGACCCCAAGTTCTAAGGATTTGCAAAGCACACAAATTTCTATCCTAAAATGCCAATTGCTAAGGTTTAATTGTTCTGCAGGCTAGGCGTAAGCACTCTTTTAGAGGGGGTATTGCCTTTGGCATGTCATGAGCTTCATTGTAAATCCCCTTGTATGGCAATAAAACACTTACCCCTTAAAAAGCATAGCATGACGAACAATGCCTATGCGCCACAGAAGCTAAGAAAAGGAAAACTAACAAATATCAACTATATTCAATATTGGAAATGGAAAGAAAATAATTCTTCCAGGATATGGCTGAATTCTTTTGGATATCACAACTGTAAACATTTAGATTTAGTCAATACTATAGAAAGTTTGTTAGGATCAAAATTAGTAGCTAAATAGTAGCTAATCAGTTCTCAGAATCAGTAGCTAATTAGTAGCTAATCAATTCCTAATTTTATGCCTTGTATCTCCTATAAATAGAGGTGCTATGTACATTGTTTAAATATGAGAATAAGAAATATTTTTCTTTCTAGCTTTCATGGTATCAAAGCTGAGGACTTATTCTCTGACCCTTCTGAGGTAATCCTAGAACCATCAAGCTGTCCTTCACCATATCAGAAACCACATCTGAATCCACTGTTACCGTTTCACCGAAAAACATTGAGAAACATGTCTCCCAACATTGATTCTCACTCGGTGCAAATCACCAGCATTAAACTCAATGGTGATAATTTCTTGCGTTGGTTTCAGTCCATCCAAATGTACATTCGGGGGCATCTGATCACATGACTTCTCTCTCTTCTTTATTCAATACTTATTTATTTTATTCTGAAAGTCAAAGAGTTAGGATTGCTGATGGCAATTTCTCACCTATTGTAGGAAAAGTTCAAATAAAAATTTTAGAAAATATTACTCTTCACTCTGTCCTTCATGTTCCTAAACTGGCCTGCAAGTTGTTGTCTGCCAGTAAACTATCCAAAAACTCTCACTTTCGTGTTGTTTTCTTTGACTCTCATTGTGAATTTCAGGACCGAAACTTGGGGAGGTTGATTGGCAGTGCTAGAATGGTCAATGGTCTTTACTACTTTGATGATGACATATCCAGCAATAAAACAACTCAAGGCTATGGTTGTAGTATTAGTTCACTTTCGGCTCGCGAGCAAATAATGCTTTGGCATTTTAGACTAGGACATCCTAGTTTTTCATATCTTAAACATTTGTTTCCTAACTTGTTTAAAAATTTGGATTGTTCGTCTTTTCAATGTGAAAGTTGTTATTTATCTAAAAGTCATCGAACTACTTATCTTACAAAACCCTACCGTGCCTCTAAACCATTCTACTTAATTCATAGTGATGTGGGGTTTCTCCAAGGTTACCGCCATGACTGGTGTAAAGTGGTTTGTAACTTTTATAGATGATCACACTCGACTTTGCTAGGTTTATTTGATGAAAGACAAATTTGAAGTAAAAAACGTGTTTCAAGATTTTTACAAAATGATTGACAATCAATTTCATTCAAAAATTAGTATTTTTCGAGCTGATAATGGAAAAGAGTACTTCAATAAATATCTAGGGAATTTTTTTAGGAAAAAAGTTATTTTTCATCAATCTATATGTCGTGACACTCATCAACAAAATGGTATTGCCGAAAGAAAAAATAAGCATATACTGGAAGTAGCCTGAGCCATAATGTTCTCTATGTATGTTCCCAAATATCTATGGAGAGATGCCATTTTGACAGCCTCTTATTTAATTAATAGAATGCCTACCCGGGTTTTGCAATATGTCACACCCTTTAAATATTGCAAAAAAACCTTTCTTGATTGCAGAATTAATTCAAATTTGCCTTCAAAAATTTTTTGCTACACTATTTTCGTTCACATACCCAGCCAAATTCGATCCACACTTGATCTTAGAGCAGAAAAATGTGTTTTCATTGGGTATGCTCCAAACAAAAGAGGCAACAAGTGCTATAATCCTCAAACAAAAACATTTGGGTGATTATGGATGTCTCCTTTCTTGAAACTCAATCCTATTTTACCAAAAATTCTCTTCAAGGGGAGAAAAAGAAAAAGGAAGAAAATTTTTGGCAGACAACTTCAGATCCCTTACCAAATCCTATTCAATCTCCATCCCTTGTTTTCTGAAAAACAACAACAGAAACAGGGTATTCAAGATATGGAGAACGAAGGAAATCCCAGTCCAACTTCTCCAAACATAGAAGGCTCACAAGCAGGGGGAGAAATACTACAATTAGAACAAACTGTTCCCGAACCTGAGTTTTTGGTTTATGCTCGGAAAAATACTCAAAGAAAAAGTAAAGACTAGCCAACCACTCCACCACAAAGCCAATCAGAATCTCTTAAAAGAGGTCCCTCAAGTAGTTCAGGTATTCCTAATCTGGTTCCTCCATCATCTGTCTCTACTTCATCTCCATTTCCTTCAGTGGTTTTACCTAATGTTATACCCACAGATTGTGATCTTCCTCTAGCCATTAGGAAAGGAATTCGAAAATGTACCCAACATTCCATTGCGAAATATTTATCTTTCCAAAAGTCATAGAACATTTACTTCAAAAATATCTAACCTGTTTGTTCCAAGAATTATTAAGGAAGCCTTGGATGATCCTAATTGGAAATCAATAGTTATGGAAGAGATGAATGCTCTAGAAAAGAACGGTACTTGGCTGTTAGTGAATCTGCCTAAGGACAAAAAGACAGTAGGGTGCCAATGGGTATTTACAGTGAAGTGCAAAGCTGATGGTAGCATGGAAAGATATAAGGTGAGACTCGTGGCCAAAAAGTTTACACAAACCCTCGGGATTGACTACCAAGAAACCTTTGCTCCAGTTGCCAAGATGAACTCAATTCGGGTTTTACTGTCACTAGCAGTTAATTCCAGCTGGCTTCTACATCAAATGTAAAAAATGCCTTCTTAAATGGAAATCTAGAAGAAGTCTATATGAACTTACCTCCAGGTTTTGAAAAGAAGTTTGGTATAGATAAAGTCTGCAAATTAAACAAGTCTCTATACGGCCTCAAACAATCCCCAAGGGCGTGGTTTGAACGCTTTGGGAAGGTTGTAAAAAACCTTGGATACAGTTAAAGCCAAGCAGACCATACTATGTTCTATAAACACTCAAGAGAAGGTAAAGTAGCTATCTTGATTGTTTATGTAGATGACATAATTCTAACAGGTAATGATAATGCCGAATCGAAAAAGTTGAAGAAGGGACTTGCTAAAGATTTCGAGATAAAGGTACTTTCTAAGATACTTTCTTCGAATGGAGTTCGCTAGATCTAAGGAGGGCATTTTTGTCACTCAGCGCAAGTACACAATTGACTTGCTCAAAAAAACATGTTTGCTCGGATGTAAAGCTGTTGAAACACCAACCGAGCTCAACTTGAAGCTACAGCATGCTAGAATTGAAGATGTAGTGAATATAGACCAGTTTCAGAGACCTGTTGGAAGACTGATATACTAATCTCACACACGTCCCGACATAGCATTCGTAGTAAGCAGAGTAAGCCAATTCATGCATTCACCAGGAAAGGAGCACTTTGAAGAAGCATACAGGATCCTAAGGTATCTAAAGGGAACTCCTGATAAAGGCTTGATATTTAAAAAGTAAGGACATCTTCAAGTGGTAGTACATACAGATGCAAATTGGGCTGGAAAAATCACTAACCAGAAATCACATTCCTTGGGCTTCTTACATTTACTTTGGTAATCACATAACCTTTTTTTCTTTTCAGGGCCCACCAGCCATACCACCGGCCCCGGAGGTTTTTCTACTGCCATCGGAATTTCCTCAGATTCAGACGACGACAACGACGACGACCTTCCCATTGCTACAAGGGTCACAAGGTTCAAGACCGACAAGGCAGTACTTCTAGATGTTGAAGAAGAACCAAGTGCTAGAGCTGCACCAACTACTGAGGCTGAGCCAGTTGTGGAGGCTGCAGAAAATGAAGTTCCCCCTGCTGTGGAAGTTGTTGTGGGCGGCCTAGTTGGAGGGTGCAGAGCCTCTAAACCCCGCTGATTCTGTGCACTCCGACCGTTCCTCCGTCGGCAGTACTTCCAAATGTTGAAGAAAAACCAAGTGCTGGGGCCGCACCAACTACTGAGGCTGAGCCAGTTGTGGAGGCTGCAGAAAATGAAGTTCCCCCTGCTGTGGAAGTTGTTGCGGGCGGCCTAGTTGGAGGGTGCAGAGCCTCCAAACCTCGCAGATTCTGTGCACTCCGATCGTTCCTCTGTCGGTGGAGGAGAGGATTTTTTCCCTGAGACCCCAAGGGAAGATAGCGGCATGAGAGAGCCTCTGGAAGTTGCACCACTTCCCTTTGGAACTGCATCTGGTGGTTCCTCCCAGTCCACTGAGTCTCCATTGGTTTAGCAGACCCCACTTTCGAACACCCAAGTGGCGGAGGAGAGTGCAAGTGTAGCGACACCTTCCACTGTTCTCTGTTGTGGCCCCTCTAAATTTGGACCGACTTGCAAAGGTAGCTGTCACTTTAGCCACCCACACTGTTATTGCTGTCGCTGGGACCTCTGACCCAGTTGCTTCGGCAACCTTTGAACAGCTGGCAGACTTGTACCCCACTCACTTTCCAGAAGTGCCAGTTGACCTTGGGGTATCCCAAGATTTTTATACTGGAATGGATACCACTACTGTTCCAGATCTGAACGTTGGAGACTACCAGATGGATGACCTCTTTTCGGAGCGACATGACGGTGCAGGCAGCTTTAGTCTTTCTCGCGAGGCTAGTTCACCTGGTCGCCAACGTTGCATCTACTCATTCCAATGCTACTAGGCAATCATCTTCAAGGGAAGTGCGTCGTCCTTAGACCTTTGGTCACTCCACCAATCTCCCTCTAGTGATTGAAGTTGGCAGGGGTGTGAGGGAGTCCCCTCAGCCCTCAGAGAAAGTTTCTTTTCTAAGTTATTGGGTCTCCCCCGCAGCTGCTCCCACTCTCACCCCGCATCCAGGAGCTGCACCCCGGCACCTTTCCTGCTTTTAACGTTCCTGGATCTATGCTGCAGACAGCACTGCTAGAGTCACTCGCCAGCTTCATTTGCGACCTTGCTACTAAGAAGATTCTGGCCACCCCTAGCAAGTTCGTGGAAAGTGCCGAGGCAAACCTGAGCAGCTTTGAAAGGAACGGTTTAGACCTATCGTGGATGAGGGATAGGCTTCAGGTAGTCAATGGTTTCCTCGAGCATGCAGACAACGTGGCGATGATAGGGCCAGTTTTGAACCCATCATCTACTCATGTCAACTTGTAGTACCCGCTGCTGGTTACCTCAGCACCTTTGTAGGGCCTTCCTATCTTGGTGAGAACTTGGGAATTAGTTGCCCCCACATGATTTCGTCCACCGTCTTCCATACCAAGTCCCCTTTATTGAACTTCTTGTGCTGAACAGATTGATTGTAGCACGAGCTATGGATTGATGATACTTTTCCATTGCCCGCGAGGCTCGATCTCTTCTTTCTTCAGCTGCCTCTATGTCATTCTTTCTGCTGTCTGGAACTAAGTGTGCTGACATAGCCATTCTTGCTGAGGCTACTGCCAACTCAACTGGTAACACAGCTTCGGACCCGTACACTAGGGAAAATGGGGTTGCCTGAGTTGGCTTTCTCTTTGACGTTCTATACGCCTAGAGTGCTACGGGGAGTCGTTCAGACCATGTGCTTCATCCATTATTTTACTCAATATTTGGGTGATGGTTTTGTTGGTCAGCTTGTCCATTCCCTTGGGGGTAGTATGGACTAGACTTGTGCTGCTTGATCTAGTAAGTGTTCAGTAGGGATAGCAATATCAACCAGGCCCAACAGGGACCGGACCGCCCTGTCCCGATAAATCGGGTTTTCCCCGAAAATTATTCACCATAGGGCCGAGGCTGGTATTGAAAAATACATCCCCGATAATTTTTGGGCCGGGGACGGGAATAGGCTCGTCGGCTCCGGCCCCGCCCCGAAATTTCCCCGATTCATCCCCGCCTCTGTTCCTCTTAGTTGTATTATATAAATATCTATTTCACTTTTGATCTTATCTTCTCTCTCACAGACTCTCAACTATCTCACTCTCTCTGACTCCTATATTCTCCCTCTCAACTCTCTCTCTCTTCACTTTCTCGTTTTCGACACTCTCACTCTCTCAACTCAACTCTCTCACAGTCACGACACAGCGACATCGCCACCACCACCGCTGGCCCTGACCCCCTCTCTCTCTCTTCTGCTTGCCTCAGTTTCTCTTTCTCTCTCTCCGCTTCGTCTCTCTCTATTCTTGAGCAGAAGGTCCATCTCTCTCACCACCACCGAACCCACCACCACAACCACCGTCGATCTCGCCATAGTGCCTGGTCATTGGCATCGCTCAGATCTGTGCCAGACGATGAACTCAGATCTGTTATCTCTCTCTCTCTCTCTCTGATCTGATGTTGTTGATTTGTATTGTTCAGAATAATTTTTTTTAATCTGTGCTAGTTATATATTGATCTGTTATATATTAAACAAAATTGATCTGTTAGATTTGTTATATATTGATTTGTTAATTTTTTTTTTGATTTATGATATATATTGATTAGTCAGTGAGTTGTTAATGATTTCAGACCATGTGCTCCCTGCTTCATCCATCATTTTACTCAATATTCGAATGATGGTTTTGTTGGTCGCCTCAGCTTGTCCACTCCCTTGGGGATAGTATGGACTAGACTCGTGCTGCTTGATCTGGTAGGCGTTCAGCAGTCTTCCCACATGACGATTTACAAAGGGAGTTCCATTGTCGGACAGCATTACTTTTGGTATGCCAAACCTACAGATTATGCTTTCTCTGATGAAGTTGGCTACTCCTGCCCCGACTGCCTTCCTCATCGGTATAGCCTCCACCCCCACGTGGTACTAACTTCAGTCGCTGCAATCTGTGGCCTTACGATTGCTGCGCTGTCAAATGCCCAAGTATGGAACAGGTAAGGGGTCTTGATGTTGTGCAGCTCAACTGCCGGTGCATGTATCAAGTTCCCAAACTTCTGACAGGATTGGCATCTCTTTACAAAGTTTTTAGCATCTTCTTCCATTGTCGGCCAGTAGTAGCCGAGGTGAATGAGATGTCCATATAATCGCTGCCCTCCATGATGTTCTATCTTGTGGGCTTCCCTTGGCACCTCATTTGCCTCATCCTTTGGTCAAGGAAGAAGCGGAGGGCCCGCCTCTTAACTCTGATTGCATCGGCTTTGTTCTCAGGCAGTGTCCCTTTTCCAAGGTAGTCGACATATGGCTGCCTCCATTCTTCACTGCTTAAGAAATGGGCTTCCTCTTCCTTAGGATGGAATTGGCATGTTGCACATTGCCTCTGCAACTCAGTACTTTCCTTTTCCATCTCTGGCCAATAATACCCTTGCCTCCGTATTCGTCGGGTATAGACTGATATCTCCATCTCCACGAGACTTAGCATGGATCTGCTTAAGTCTGTAAGTTGTTTCTTGTCAAACGACGCACCTTGCCAACAACTTGTTGGCACCGCGAAAATATAACTCTCCTCTAAAGAGCAAAAATTATGCAAGTTCTGCTTGTCTAATTGTTTCCTGGCCTGTTTTCAATTGTTCTGTTGGATTATATATGCTTTCCATCCCTCGCTTCTTGCTCTGTATGTTCTTCGGCTAACACTGCTGGTGTTGTTCCTTTCTCGATGACGATGGCTATACTATCATCTGGTATATCCACCTTTGCCCCCAGTGTAGCCAAGGCATCGGGGAAACAGTTGTATGTTCGAAGGGTATGCTGGATTTGGACATCATCAAATTGAGGGAGCAACCCTTGAACCACGGTGCGATACGGGCCCAACAAAGGCTCCTTTAAGGCGAAATCACCCATTGTTTGCCTGACAACTAACTCGAAGTAGCCCAAAATTTTCGACTTGCGGAGTCCCTTCGTTTGGGCAGCGATTAGACCCAGTATCAACGCCTTATATTCAACCTCGTTGTTTGAACATTCAAAATCAAGCTTATATGATAGATGAAACTTCTCGTCTTCTTCACTGGTTAGTGTTATGCCAGCACCCGAAGCTCCATCAAATTTTAAATCCCAATAAGCGTCAACTACAGCGGCTGAGACATGGACCGCACCTGGTAGAGATACCTCTGCAGGTTCATGTTCACCAAATGGGAATTGGGCCAGTAAGTCTGCAAGTACTTGGCTCTTAATAGCCTTGGGAGTGACACAAGTGATGTCATATTCTGCTAGAGCCAAAAGCCATCCTGCCATTCTTCCAATCAGAGCAGGTTTGCTTAGCAAGTAGCGGACTGGATCACTCCGGGGTCACAACATGGATCGGGTGTGCCAAAAAATAGTGGCGCAACTTCCGCGCTGTGAAGATTAAGGCTAAACAAAGCCTCTCAATTAGGGTATATCGCGACTCGACACCATTGATTTTGCGACTGATGTAATAGACTGGCTTCTCAATGCCATCTATGTCTTAGACAAGTAAAGCCCCAATAGACCGAGGTGTAGACGTCAGGTACAGTAGCAGAGGCTTGTTGGGTTGTAGGGCAATCATTGTAAGTGCTTTCTTCACTACATCAAATGCCTGCTGGTGTTCTTGCAACCATACAAACTTCTGATTCCCTTTCAGCAGTGTCCCAAAGGAAAATGTTATCTCAGCAAGGGCTGGAATGAACCTCCTGAGATATGACACTTTGCCTAGGAATTTCTTCAAAGCCTTTTGAGAGTGTGGTGGTGGCATCTCCATGATTGATTTAATCTTATCCCCATCTACTTCAATCCCCCACCGGTGTAAAAAAAAGCCAAGGAACTTGTCGGCGGTAACTCCGAAGGCACACTTGAGAGGGTTCATCTTTAGGCAGAATTTGCGGCACCGTTGAAAAACTTTTTCCAAGTCGCAGAGGTGTCGGTTTGGCTCGGTAGACTTAACCACAAGATCATCCACATATACTTCCACTTCATGATGCAACATGTCATGAAACACTGCAGTCGTAGCCCGTTGGTAGGCTGCCCCTGCGTTTTTCAAACCGAAGGACATCACTGTATAGAAAAAATTTCCCAAGGGTGTTTTAAATGCCGTTTTTTCTGCATCTTCTAATGCCATTTTGATCTGGTTATAACCACTGAACACATCCATAAAGGAGAACATCTTATGGCCTGTAGTAGAATCGACAAGTGTGTCAACATGGGGCAATGAAAACTCATCTTTCGGGCAGGCCTCATTCATTCAGGTCGGGAAAGTCTACGCAGACCCTGATCTGGCCGTTTTTCTTCTCCACTGGCACAATATTTGCTAGCCAAGTTGGGTACTGTATAAGCTCAATGAACTTGGCCCTCGGCAACTTTTCTACCTCTTCCTTAATCTTTGCCTCAAGGTCAGGATGATACTTTCGAGCATGCTGCTTTATTGGCTTAGAGTTGGGAAAAGTATCCAGGTGATAGGTGACAAGAGACGGGTCGAGACCAGGCATCTCATCATATGTCCAAGCAATGACGTCACTGTACCGCTTCAGTAGTGTTATCAATTCTGCCTTAGCTGTTGGAGCCATTGTGTCGCTGATGAACACGGGGCTTGCTCTGCCCTGGTAAGTTGCTGAGGTTCAGCAAGCACCTCCTGCTGCGGTTTGGGTCTATCTTGCACGCATTCAGGGGCGGGCTCAGGCGTCTCCACCAACTCTTCTTGGGACTCATCATCGTCACATTTATTTGTTTCGGGGCCTTCCTCCCAAGGTATGAAGCCTGCCCTCCAAGACTCGTCTTAGGTAGTAAACTGTCTTACCGCCCTCCCGCACCTTAACAATCTTGGGCAGAGGACTTGTGGACTTGCTGCTCCTCTTCTGCCCACTACTTTCTGGAGTAGCCCCTGCATGCCGAATGCCTTCCCATTTTGGCAATTTTACTCCTGCAACTTTACCGGTCCTTGGAGTTTCACCCGTTGACTCAGTAAAGAAAACTGCATCCGAATAGTGTGCCTCCTCAACCCCAAATGGCTGTTCAGACGCATTTATATGGTTACTGTGCGCTTTCCCAACTTTGCCTTCACGCATTGGTGATAACTCGATGGGATAGCTCCATATCGGTGCATCCAAGCTCTGCCAAGTATCATGTGGCAATTTGTGCCCGCTTCAATCACATGAAACTTGGTTGCGGAACGGATCTCACCAACTGCTAAGTCCACGACCACATGACCCTTGGTATCTTTTTTCTAGCTGCCAAAACCCGTCACAGTGATGGGTTGGCAAACCATCCTGGACTCTAGGATCCCAGCCTTTGCAAAGGTGTCAGTAGTGATGATGTTTATGGACGCCCCCGCCATCAAGGAAAGCACGCTTGAACTCTACATCATTGATGTATGTTGTGACAAAAAAGGGCGATTATGGGGAAATAGGTATGCTCTGTCTGCCTCTGAAATGTAATGGCCCCATAAGCTTCCTAAATGCGCCAAGGCACATACTCCTTAGCCTCAGCAACTTCATCACGGTGCACTTCAAAAATGAGGGCTTCCAACCTAGCAACTTGGCTCAGCCCCAATTGGTCAAAGAAGGCGCAAAACTTAATAGAGTTTTGTAAGGCCTGGGCATTAACATCCTCTGTGAATTTTGCCTCTGCAGGTACTGTCTCAGGGAGCTGGCCGGTTGCAATTTCTTCTAACTCATCATAGTAAGACGCCATATGCACTTGATCACGCACAGGCCCGAGATAGCCAATCATATATGTATATTCTTCCCCTTCTCCTTGTGGTTAGGATAAGGGTCCTTCTATACATCACGGTTACCGGCATCTTTGAACTTCGGCTCATTTGCGTCAACTTTCTTCTTGAAGATACTTTTCAAAGTCCAACAGTCCCTAGTAGGGTGTCTGGTGGTTCTGTGATAGACACAATAATCCAGGCTTTCTTTGTCCTTCTTTTTTGAAGGGACATCAACTGGAGCCAAGGTAAGTTCACCATCAGCTACCCATTCTTTAACCAGAGCCTCAACATTCTCAAGGCGGCAAGGACATAGATTTCTATCCTCATAACTCTTTCTCTTCCGAAATGACGTCGCCTATCCTTGCGAGCGGCTCCCTCCTGCAAAGGTTACCGCAACAACTCTACCACTGCAAGGGTAGCGGTGGCTGTCACGAGATCTGTGCAAGGGACCAGTGGTACTGAGGTTCCTAGCTGCCTCAATCAAGGCTGAAATGGTAGGCAGATTATGATTCACCAAGAAAATTTTGTAGTCGCGTATGGCACCCCTCCACACATATGCTGACTAAATGGGCCTTATCCACTGGTTCATAACAATCAATAGCCTTATCTTGGAACCACTTAACATAGTCCAGTCTATCTTCGCCCTCCTTTTGGACATCTCGCCCAAGGGTGAGGGTTGTAACTTTCTCTTTGTTCACCATCTCCTCCCAACTTGATAGCCAAGTTCACATACCAGCTGCAAGCCCTTTCAGTAAGTGGACTTGGAGAACTCCCGAAGGCGCAGAGTGGTCACTGCCATGGACACCAAGAGTTTCAATGAACCTCGCCACCTGTTCTCTGGCATTGCCTTGTTTCCCATCAAACTTAATAAACTTGGGCACTGTATACCCAGTTGGGTATGTGGCATGGTCAATATCTCCCCAGAGTATGGGGCCCTCACATATGAGTCGGGGAGAGATGGGAGTTGTTTCTTGCTACGCTCTTGCTCGAGCATAACTTGTACATCGGCTAGACTAAAAAAGTGAGTGGGCCGGAATGGTCCAGTCTGCTCCTGGGTAGCTGAACCAGCGGCCGCACCGTTCGCCTGAAGTACCACTGGAGGAACCTGGATCAGAGCCCGAACCTCAGGGAACAGGTTAGGCACTGGTTTGGGACTGCTACAGGCAGAGGTGCTTGCGCTGGAGCTGGTCGAGAAGCCATGGCCATAACAGCCTCAGTGAGAGTTTGCAAAGCTGCCAGGATCTCCCTCTGCGTATCCTGGAGTGACTGAACTGCCTCAATCACAACACTGTGGTCACGGTCCTCCGCATGTGCTGCTCCGCCAATTGAAGAGCTTTGCTAAACTTCATCCTCTGCCATTTTTTTCCAATGAGGTGTGTAAACCATTGCGGTATGAACCATCAACAAAGCAGCCTTCCCAACGGAGTCGCCAGAAATGTAAAGGGGTTCGAGGCAGTTCAGTCAAAATTTCTATTGTTGAACCTTGGGAAATGGGTCCTATTTATAGGCTTTTCCTTGGTACCAAGAGCACACCAAGTGGCCAAATAGAGAGAGGACATGTGTCCTAGAGGATCACATGGAATATTCTGCCTTGAGCCACCAGGCAGAACGTGCCACGTGTCCTTCTACATGTGTTGTGTACTATCTGTTTGCTTCCGCAACTACCTTTTTGAGCCTCAACAAGTGTAGTTGTGACAGGAGTGTTTGGCGTTGCAACTCCCTCTTGAGCCTCAGCAAGTGCAGTTGCGACGGGAGCGTTTGCTGCTGCACTTACCTTCTTAGCTCAAACCTCAGCAAGGCACTTGCAGCGGTAAACCTTGCTGCTGCACTTGCCTTCTCAGTTCTACTTGGCCACTACATGCATTCTCAAGACTTCATTAGTCTACTATCGACTATGTTCGTGCTCACTGCAGCGAAGCCTTCACCCTTAGCCACCTAACCACAAACTCCCCAGCTTCCCAGGGCGAAGGCCACAGCCAAGCCTGCTATCAGCCATGCTGTTCCTTAGTACCAACCCCAAGGGGCTTCCTTAGTCCTGCCTGTGCGACCAAGGCAGGTCTATGACCTGGGTAATGGAAAGGGAGTCCCTTATGCTCGGGCTACCCTGCTCCCATTGTCGCGGGATCGCCGTGGTAAACTAATACCTGGGGCCTGCTATCAGTGCCAAGTTAAATGAATTTTGGGGCCTGCTATCAGCGCCAGGCATTACCCTCTACTTGCAGAGGGGGATCTTTTTCCAAAGGCTGCTATCACCTTGGCGGGATGTTCCCTCCGCAAGTTGGTTGCTGCGGTAGTCATTTCCCGTGGCAAGTTCAAATGACATAACCGACAATATTGGAGATGGCGATGCCGACAAAGTGCCTATGCAACTTGGGCGCCTCTGCAACTTGGTAGCTTCGGTTCTCTTCTTCCCTCAGCAACTCCATGTGGCGACGGAACTGAGAATACTAGGAATGGCGGCGCTAAGACAAAGTGCCTCCGCAACTTGGTCGCAACTGTCGCCTCTGCAACTTAGTTGGTTTGGCTTTCTCTTTCCCTTGTCAACTTTGGATGGCGGCGGAGCCAAAGATATTAGGAATGGCGGCGTTGAGGCAAAGTATCTCAACAGCTTCCCCGCTGCAAGTATTCCCTCTACAACTTGACCGTCACATGTGTTCCCGCTGCAACTTGACTTGGTCATTTTTCCTTCGTGGAGTCTGTTTGGGGTCGGACCTACTCCGGCCCACTTCCCTTGGACTTTTGGCCCATGGTCCTTTTTTATTCCTAGTCGCCTCTTTGGGGCGACCTCAGTACTTAGGCCCATACTTAGTCGCCTCTTTTTGACCCTCTACATTTGCCCCCTGCCCCAATGCGGAACGTGTCGGCGCCCTTTTGCTACTTTCTTTATAAATAGCGCCCATAGGTCCACTGGTCCCCCACTTCCGCCCAAACACACTTTCTGTCTCCTTGTCTTCTTCTCTTCCTTGACCCACTTTCCAAAGTCGTCTTTACTTTTCTTTATACTTCCTTATGGCCAGCACAAGGTTTCTACCAGACAGGGCTGACCCACCCCCTACTGAATGGAGGAGAGCCTCATACTTCAGAGGGCTAGCTGACCCTTTCTGGAAGGCCGTTGACTCCTTCGTTCCTGATGCCCTTCCTTTAGAGGAGCCTCTGCTTCCTTTTAGTGAGGCTGCTTTCGATGATGCTGACATGGTGAACCCAGTCTCCATGCTGCGGTTTCGCGTCGAGCGTGGTGACTTTCCCCATTCATACATCTACTATCACACTCACTCGGGCCCTTCAACAGGCTGGTCCCTCTGGGTTGATGACATCATTGCAGATGGTGGGTTCAAGCAGCAATTGCGGGATGTTCATCTCTACAATGCCGTTTCGATTTCGAGGGTGTTATCAGTGCACAAAGTACAGACCAACACTGATATGGTTGTCTCTTGCTGGAGCCACGACACTCACACTTTTTCTTTGGCATGGGGGGAGATAACTCCAACCCTTGAAGATGTTACCGTCCTTCTACGCTTGAGCACTCATGGAGATCACCCTTTCGATCCAGCGTCCCTGACTCTTGCAGAACAAGTTTCTGTCACTGCCCTCCAAGGAGCCTTTCGAGAGGCGCGGAAGTATGGCTCTTGGTCTGATCTTAGGACTGGGGAACTACTCCAGGAGAGGCCCAAGAGGGACAAAACCACTAATCTTTCTGGCTGAAGCATTTCTTCAAGGACCTGCAACCAGTTGTGGGCGACATCACAGAGGAGAGTCGCAACTCCGTAGTTGGGCCGGGCTACCGCAGCGACTTGTACTTGGCCGCCTTCGTCAATTACTTCATTTTTTTTTTTTCTTCCCCAGCAACCCTGCTGGGAGTATTAACCCTCTGGTGTTCCCTTTGGCTGTCAAACTTTGCAGCAGCAGCCAAATCCCACTGGCCCCCCTCTTCTTGGGGAACTTATACTTCTGCTTGATCTCATCCATACGGACATGGAGCGATCCATGGGCCCGCTATGATGTGTAGAGCTTTGTGCACACTCAGTTCCTGACCGCTTTCTTCTAAGAGAGATTCCCTGTCACGGGCCCCGTCCCTAAAGAACATGAGCCTTTCTTCACAGACGACGTCCTTGATGCAGAGGGTCGTCCTGTTCTAGATGCAAAGGTCGACCTGTCACGAGGCAAGTGCGCCACTCCCTTCCTCCCTCGCATCTCTCAGTGGTCTAGTCTTGGCACCAACAGACCCTTTGCAGATTATGTAGACCGCATGGAGGAATGTGTGTGCCTTTCACTCAGCTTCTTCCAGGCATTTATGTGGTTCCATTCTATTTTTCCGAGGCTCGCCATGTTGATTTCTCCCACGACATTGTCCAGGCCAACTCTTATTGCTGCCATGATACGCCCCGAATTTCTCCCCGTGTGGAACGAGAAGGGCATGTCCAGCGTCATCTATCGACCGAACAAGGTCCCTGAGCAGTTCGGCATGGATCAGGGCATCCCACATGCCCCTCCGCTTCAGACTGATTACCACCAGAGCTTTCAGCGATTTGCCCGTGATTATACCGCTCTACTTGTGGAGGGCTTAGGCTTCATGGAGCTTCCCTCACTTGGAAGAGAGGGCGCCTTTACTCACAGTAAAAGGCTGTTCTGGCACCGCAACCTCAATTCTTTCTTCAACTTTTGCAACAGTGCTCCCGTAGTCCCTGCGATGGAACCCATCCCGCAGCCTGACTTATCTCTTCGTCTGCCCTCTGGCCGAGGGAAACAGACCAATATATTCTATCGCTTCAAGCTTCTATCCCTGACTACCGTGGAGAAGCCTCACCCGTCTGGAGCAAATTGCTCCCCCTCAAGTCGGCACGACAGTTACGGACAACCCGCTCCAGACTAAGGGCAGCCCAAGAGGTAGCGGCATCAGTTGCCGAGGCACGTGCCTCACCAAGTAGGAAGAGACTCCGAAACATACCCATACTTAGAAAATATTTTGCATTGCTTCCTTGGACTTCTCACGTTTACTTTGGTAATCACATAACCTGTTTTCTTTTCAGGGCCCACCGGCCATGCCACCGGCCCCAGAGGTTCTTCTACTGCCATCGGACTTTCCTCAAATTCAGACGACGACAACGACGACGACCTTCCCACTGCTACAAGGGTCACAAGGTTCAGGACTAGCAAGGCAGTACTTCCAGATGTTGAAGAAGAACCAAATGTTGGGGCGGCACCAACTACTGAGGCTGAGCCGGTTGTGGAGGCTGCAGAAAATGAAGTTCCCCCTGCTGTGGAAGTTATTGCGGGCAGCCTAGTTGCTGAGGGTGCAGAGCCTCCAAACCCCGCTAATTCTGTGCACTCCGACCGTTCCTCTGTCGGCGGACATGATTTTTTCCCCGAGACCCCAAGGGAAGATACCGGCATGAGAGAGCCGCTGGAAGTTGCACCACCTCCCTTTGGAGCTGCATCTGGTGGTTCCTCCCAGTCCACTGAGTCTCCATTGGTTCAGCAGACCCCACTTCCGAACGCCCAAGTGTTGCAAGTGTAGCGGCTGCTTCCACTGTTCCTGCTGTGACCCCTCTAAATTTGGACCGACTTGTATAAGTAACTGTCACTTTAGCCACCCACACTGTTACTGTTGTCGCTAGGGCCTCTAACCCAGTTGCTTCGGCAACCTCTCAACAACTGGCAGACTTGTACTCCACTCACTTTCCGGAAGTGCCAACTGACCTTGGGGTATCCCAAGATTTTTATACTAGGATGGATACCACTACTGTTCCAATTCTGAACGTTGGAGACTACCAGATGGATAACCTCTTTTCGGAGCGACATGATGGTGCAAGCAGCTTCAGTCTTTCTCGCGAGGCTAGTTCACCCGGTCGCCAACGCTGCATCTACCCATTCCAATGCTGCTGGGCAATCATCTTCAGGGGAAATGCGTCGTCCTCAGACCTTTGGTCGCTCCACCAATCTCCCTCCAGTGATTGAAGCTGGCGGGGGTGTGAGGGAGTCCCCTCAGCCCTCAGAGAAAGTTTCTTTTCTAAGTTATTGGGTCTTCTCTGTAGCTACTTCCACTCTCACCACGCATCCAGGCGCTGCACCCCAGCATCTTTACTGCTTTTAACGTTCCTGGATCTATGGTGCAGACCGCACTGCTGGGGTTACTCGCCAGCTTCATTCGCGACCTTGCTACTAAGAAGATTCTGACAACCCTTAGCAAGTTCGTGGAAAGTGCCGAGGCAAACCAGAGCGGCCGTAAGAGGAACGGTTTGGACCTATCGTGGATGAGGGATAGGCTTCAGGCAGTCGATAGTTTCCTCAAGCATGCAGACAACGTGGCGATGATAGGGCCAATTTTGAACCCATCATCTACTCTTGTCAACTTGTAGTACCCGCTGCTGGTTGCCTCAGCAACTTTGTAGGGGCCTTCCCATCTTGGTGAGAACTTGGGAATTGGTTGCCCCCGCATGATTGCGTCCACTGCCTTCCATACCAAGTCCCATTTATTGAACTTCTTGTGTGTTGAACAGATTGATTGTAGGCACGAGCTACGGATTGATGATACTTTTCCATTGCCCGCGAGGCCCAATCTCTTCTTTCTTCAGCTGCCTCTATGTCATTCTTTCTGCTGTCTGGAACTAAGTGTGCTGACATAGCCATTCTTGCTGAGGGTACTGCCAACTCAACTGGTAACGCAGCTTCGAACCCGTACACTAGGGAAAATGGGGTTGCCGGAGTTAGCTTGGAAAACTCCCGAAGGCGCAGAGAGTGGTCACTGCAATGGACACCAAGAGTTTCAATGAACCTCACCACCTGTTCTCTGGCATTGCCTTGTTTCCCATCAAACTTAATAAACTTGGGCACTGTATACCCAGTTGGGTATGGGATGGTCAATATCTCCCCAGAGTATGGGGCCTTCACATCTGAGTCGGGGAGAGATGGGAGTGGCTTCTTGCTACGCTCTTGCTCGACCGTAGCTTGTACATCGGCTAGAGTAAAAAAGTGAGTGGGCTGGAATGGTCCAGTCTGCACCCCAGTAGCTGAACCAACGGCCGCACCGTTCGCCTGAAGTACCGCCGGAGGCACCTAGATCGAAGCCCGAACCTCAGGGAACAAGTTAGGCACTGGGTTTGGGACTGCTACGGCCAGAGGTGCTTGCGCTGGAGCTGGTCGAGAAGCCATGGCCATAACAGCCCAGTGAGAGTTTGCAAAGCTGCCAGGATCTCCTTCTGCGTATCCTGGAGTGACTGAACTACCTCAATCACAACACTGTGGTCACGATCCTCCGCATGTGCTGCTCCGCCATGTGAAGAGCCTTGCTGAACTTTATTCTCTGCCATCTTTTTCCAGTGAGGTGTGTAAACAACTGCGGGTATGAACCATCAACAAAGTAGCCTCCCCAGCGAAGTCGCCAGAAATGTAAATGGGTTCGAGGTTAGAGAAGGTAATTAGAGAGGCAAAACTATGCTAATGGTCCAAGAATGGTGGAAGTGGCTTGAGAATGAGCAGCAGCAACTGTCTGGAAATTGGAGAGTGTGCAGCTGGGTGAGGGTGAAGCAAGTAGCTCAAGAAGAAATGTATAGCAGTGCCAAAATGGGCAGCATCTACCCCAAATCCCCAAAATTCCTCTTGTTGAACCATGGGAAATGGGTCCTATTTATATAGACATTTCCTTGGCACCAAAAGGACACCAAGTGGCCAAATAGAGAGAGGACATGTGTCCTAGAGGATCACATGGAATATTCTGCCTTAAGCCACCAGGATGAAGGTGCCACATGTCCTTCTACATGTACTGTGTACTATATGTTTGCCTCCGCAACTACCTTTTTGAGCCTCAACAAGTGTAGTTGCGACGGAGTGTTTAGCGCTGCAACTCCCTCTTGAGCCTCAGGAAGTGCAGTTGCGACGAGAGCGTTTGCCGCTGCACTTGCCTTCTCAGCTCGAACCTCAGCAAGTGTACTTGCAGCGATAAACTTTGCTACTACACTTGCCTTCTCAGTTCTACTTGGCCACTACATGCATTCTCAAGACTCCATTAGTCTGCTATCGACAATGTTCGTGCTCACCGCAGTGAAGCCTTCACCCTTAGCCACCTAACCACAAACTCCCCAGCTTCTCCGGGCGAAGGCCACAGCCAAACCTGCTATCAACCTTGCTGTTCCTTAGGACCAAGCCCAAGGAGCTTCCTTAGTCCTGCCTGTGCGACTAAGGCAGGTCTATGACCTGGATAATGGAAAGGGAGTCCCTTATGCTGGGGCTACCCTGCTCCCATCTTCGCGGGATCGTCGCGGTAAACTGGTACCCTGGGCCTGCTATCAACTCTAATCAATAAGTCTTGGGGCCTGCTATCAGCCCTTGGCTAGTAATGCCTTGAGGCCTGCTATCAGCGCTAGGCATTACCCTCTCCTTGCAGAGGGGAAGCTTTTCCCAGAGGCTACTATCACCTTGGCGGGATGTTCCCTTCGCAAGTTGGTTGCGGCGGCAGTAGTTGCTGCGGTAGTCATTTCCCGTGGCAAGTTCAAATGGCATAACCGACAATATTGGAGATGGCGGCGCCGACAAAGTGCCTCTACAACTTGGGCGCCTCTTCAACTTAGTTGCTTCGGTTCTCTTCTTCCCTCAGCAACTCCAGGTGGCGACGAAACCGAGAATACTTGGAATGGCGGCGCTAAGACAAAGTGCCTCCGCAACTTGGTCGCCGCAACTGTCGCCTCTGCAATTCCCTCATCAACTTTGGATGGCGGCAGAGCCGAAGATATTAGGAATGGCGACGCTGAGGCAAAGTACCTCGGCAACTTCCCTGCTGCATGTATTCCCTCTGCAACTTGACCGTCGCATGTGTTCCCGCTGCAACTTGACTTGGTCATTTTCCTTCGTGGAATCTGTTTGGACCCTTGGGGGGTCGGACATACTCCGGCCCACTGTCGGCCCACTTCCCTTGGACTTTAGCCCATGCTCCTTTTTCATTCCTAGTCGCCTCTTTGGGACAACCTCAGTACTTAGGCCCTTACTTAATTTGGGGTTTAATTTCTGACCCTCTAAAAAAACAGAACGTAGTGGCTAGAATTAGTGCTGAAGCTGAATTTAGATCAATGGCTCATGGAATTTGTAAAGCTTTGTGGATCGAGAGATTATTGGAAGACTTAAAAATTCCAAGAACATCACTAATGGAAGTTTACTGTAACAAGAAGGCAGCAAATGCAATTGCTCATAATCTTGTTCTTCACAACAGAACTAAGCATGTGGAAGTCGGCAAGCACTTTATCAACGAAAAGATTGAGAAGGAATTGATCTACATGTCTTATATACCCACTGTGGAGCAGATTGCAGATGTTCTTACAAAGGGACTACACAAGAGGCAGTTCGACCACCTAATCTACAAGTTGGCCATGGAAGACATATTCAAGCCAACTTGAGGGGGAGTGTTGGAAATGGGAAGAAAATAATTCTGCCAGGATATGGCTGAATTCTTTAGGATATCACAACTGTAAATATCTAGATTTAGTCAATACTATAGAATAGGAAAGTTTATATTTAGAATTAGAATTAGTAACTAAATAGTAGCTAATCAGTCCTCAGAATCAGTAGCCAATCAATCCCTTATTTTATGCCATGTATCTCCTATTAATAGAGGTGCTGTGTGTACATTGTTTAAATATGAGAATAATAAATATTATTCTTTCTAGCTTTCATTCAAAATAATAAAATCCAGTTTTCCAACTAGTACCAAGCATGTAGATTTTGAATTTCTGAACAAATTTAATTAAGGCATTTCAAAATGGCCTATTTGACTGATCAATAAATTAATGGAAGGAAAATAACACGGTGCAGCCGTTAATAGAGTAAGTAGAACTTCAATTGGCGAACAATAATGCAAGACCCCAAATGTTCTAGCAAACACTCACATGGGTGTTGGTCCCACACCCATGTGAGTGGTAGATTTTTTGGTAAATTTTTGCGTATCCCTAGGCATTTTGCTCATTGATGAAATATGGCAAGAGATGAAAACCACAAAAGAAAGACACGAAAAGGAGCATAATGTAACTACTAGGGAATCCTGGAAAACAAACTCACTTGGTAAGTCAACGAGAGATGGAAATAAGCTGAACAAATGATCCAAGAGACATCGATGCTAGAAGCACACTTAGAAACGATTTTTCTGATCTGCATCAAAAAAGAAAACAGAAAAAAAATATATGTATGAAAGTCGGTAATGCCCTTCACTACAGATTAAGTCCACAGTATCTCTGAAAGCATTCTTTTAGATCCTCCTTTTTGAAATTAAACATACGTGTTTAGTTGTCAAAATTTCCATTAAGCTCAATTAGTTTCAATACGAAATTACTATACCATATTTTGTTCCAACAAGGTTACGAAGGCGCATAATAACTTTAAACATACAAAATAAGGTGTGGCATCACATAAGCAACGAAATTTATTTCTGAAGTAGCATTGACAAGACAAAAATAAAATAAAACTACAATTATGAATACCAATATATATGAAGGGTCTTGCTAAAAAGTGCCCTGGGACACGAAAAGTAGACCAAAAAATAAATTTGAAAACACAAGACACTTCTTATTAAATGCAATGCACTTTTTATTGAAATTAACGCACTTCTTTTAACTGTTTGACCTATTTTCAAGACACTTCCTTATTTCAAACCCAATATTCAGCACTTTTAACATTTGTCATATACAAATATCAAGTTATAAGGACACAACAATTGCATGAATTATAACTAAGATCATTTCAATAAAATAAATGAAATATATCTTTTAAGAACGGAACCAAAAAGATGACACAAGGAACTTACTTCTCTACATTTCATGAGCTTTAGCATTAATGGGAAAAACTACAAATGCAAGACTGATGTTAGAGGAGGATAAGTTACCAAAATATTTGATATACATGTTTCATATTTCTTCTTTTCTACTTCTAAATCTGAAAATTCAGTCAAATAAAGAAACTAAATCCTAAGCAAAGAATCATGCCAATCTCAAATCATACCTGAGGGAGTAATGTCGGGAAATTAGTTAGAAGTTTTCTCTTGTTAAGATTTCGAAAGTCAGTGTAGCAGCAACAACACGGTCTAAAAATTCACTGCAATCAAACATTGGAAGAGTGATTTTCAAATATGATTTATCATACGATATGCATAAATAGAGAATAATTGTTAGATGAAATCATAATTTCATTTTTTCCCCACAAATAAACTATTGTGAAAGGACTACAAACTAAACCATCTTTACCGGCTCAAATATGAATGAATGAAGGTCCTCCTACTGCGATCAACATCATGTAGAACCACCTCTCCAAAATAAAGAAAAAATAGACGAATTTCCTAAGTAAAACTGTAGAATAAAAGAACAATGCTTACATTAGCACATATGTAAGCATAATGATGAGGGGTAGAACTAGGAGAGGTAAATATCAAGCACCAAAAATACTTCAACATTCCAAATAAATAGTAATTACAAGTTAATAACACCTACAATAAATTTATGGTCATTTTTTTCCATGTTTTGTTTGGTTCTGCTTTGAATGAGAACCATCATGGCTCGAGCTTTGACAACTTCTTAAGCTAGACAAGGTCTCTTCTTTTTTTTTTATAACAAAACGACTAACTCATTGCAGCAAGCAAGCATATAAATTCTTCTCAAAGAAAATATTTTCTCCCCCCAACCTAAACGATGCATTGTCCTCAATGTAAAAAACAAAATCACAAAGGTTATGAGATTACCTTAAATAATGAACCATGTCTATATATATATATATTTTTTTTTTTTTTTTTTTGAGCGTCAACAAAAAATTTATTAAAAAAGAAAAGATGAACCATGAACCTGCATGGGATTATTGCCAAAAACACAAGGGAAAAAAATTACAAACGAAAAACTAACAACTCCTAAAAGTAACATTGCTTTTATTATTATGTTTATGGGTCTCGATAAATAGGGCCTTTCAATTCAATGGACTCCTCTCCTCTTCAGGTGGGAAATTCTCCAAAACTGGTTTAAGACATTGGCCAGTTACTTTAAAAACATTACCATTCTTGGGATTTTCAATCTCAACGGCCCCATGAGAAAAAATAATTTTAACTATGAAAGGCCCATCTAGATCTCAATTTACCAGGGAACAAATGTAGTCTAGTTTTATACAAAAGAACATTTTGTGAAGGATTAACAATTCCTTGTACAAACAATATTAACATTAAAAACATATCATATACAATGACACGGGGAGGACTAGTCAATCAACTAGATGCCCTTTTTTCTTCCAAAACAGCACACCTTTTCTGCTCCCTTATCCACAAAAATATGCAATCCTGCCTTTAGGCAATAGAAATATTATCCTTTATTCGATGAAAAGCTACAAACACAAGACCCTTGTGAGTAAAAAGGTATACATCTTATGTAGAGGGGTAGAAAATTAAGATAAAAATTACCATCTTGTTGCGCTGAATTCGAGCAGCCCAAGCACCCTTGACAACATTGCGGTCAAATCTAGTGTTCTTGCTATTATCTAAGTCACCCAATATATATTACATAAAAGGAACAAATAAGGAACAAAATATGAGTAGTAATTAAAAGGAAAAATAAATAAATATTTGAAGAGCAAAATCAAAATATAGAAGGACTGGAGGTACAATGAAATCTTGTCTAACCTTTAAGAGAGATTCTGTGGATGTTATGAGATGATTTCAAAGCAAACCGAGTCTTATGGGTCTGGTTGAGCAATTTATATTGTTGATGGCTCAAATGTAGTTTTTCTAAAAATTTAAATTAAATACATTAAATCACAATTAAATATAAATTGAGAGAATGAATATAACATCCAAAATTCCTAGAATAACTATGTAATTTTAAGCATTCATCACACCTCCCAACCAGCTTTAATTTTAGAACCTAGCAATTAAGGCGACTAAAATAAAATCAAAAAGAAAAATAAAAGCAACTACTCTAAACCACTTCCGCAAGAAATCACGATTGAATTTAGCACATGCAACAAGCCCTTAATCCAAAAGATTATCCCTCATGGACGAGTTAAAGTCTCGTGTTTCCAAAGATGTTACCCACAAACATCCAAAAATTTCTTTACTAAAACGACTTCTTTCATTCTCATGCCAAGGTTAAAGAACCAGACATGAATTTCACAACCTTAACAAGATAATCAATCAAAGTTCAAAAGACTAGCAGCAAGTAAAGATATTGCATGACATTCAAAATTTGGTGTGTGTGAAAAAAGTTCAACCAACACAAACACAACCTTAGCCTTAAAGTGAAATATAACCCAAATCTCTTTCTGAAACATGCTTCGACTCAAATCTCACCAGTTATTGCACTCAACAAATAAATCACTCGGAATATGGTGCAAAAATTGCTCTCAATATATGCGAGTAGAACAATGTAAATCAAAGGCAAAATATCCCGCATACTAATTTTTTTGAAAAACGCTAATATGAAAAAATAAATAAATAGTCTCATGAATGGAATATCAAACACTGAGAAATAAAATTTCCAGAAATGTTACCCACAAACGTCAAAAATTTTCTTTACTCGAAGGATTTCTTTCGTTCTCATGCTAAAGTTCAAGAACAAGTCATGAATTTCACAACCTTAACAAGACAACCAATCAAAGTTCAAGACACTAGCAGCAAGTAAAGATATCTCATGACATTCAGAATTTGGCGTGTGTGAAAAAGTTTAGCCAACACATATACAACCTTAGCCTTAAAGTAAAATATAACCCAAATCTCTTTCTGAAACATGCTTCGACTCAAATCTCACCAATTATTGCACTCAACAAATAAATCACTCAGAATATGGTGTAAAAATTACTCTCAATATATGCGAGTAGAATAATGTAAATCAAAGCCAAAATATCCCGCATACTAATTTTTTGGAAAAACGCTATAATGAAAGAATAAATAAATAGTCTCATGAATGGAATATCAAATACTGAGAATTAAAATTACCACACCATCACCCCAATCCATCATGTCCACTTGTAAACTATACCACACTCAAGATCAAATAGGACTTTTATTTGGTTGTAATGCTTGGGTTGAGGAATTAAGAAAAAATAATAAAAAGCCAAAGGTGAAAAAAAAAAAGGACGTCTGAGAGACAATTGGCATAAAAATAAACACAATTAGAGCATTATTTCAAATGCCTTGCTCTTTCTATTACTTTTCTTTTTGTCTTTTACAACTTCCTCCTTCTGCTTTTTTTTTTTTTCTTTTTGTTTTTTTTTCCCCTTCGTTGAACACAATTTATTTCTTCTTCTTTTTTTCAGCTTTTCTCCTTTTTTTTCTTTTTTTTTTTTAAACAAATTTGCCATTGTCAAACTCAAATAATCCCAACATATCTACAAAAGTAAAAAGAAAGTACGGGTTGCGGGGTTAAACAAAGAAAGGCTAACATAAAGGCTCAAATTGGTTTCTAATGGTTCATGAAGTAATAATAAAAGAAAGAAAAATAAATAAAAGGCTCAAAGAAACAAAGATGGCCTAAAATCATCTCTCAAGAATTAGTATGGTCCTTCAACTTTCATGATCTCAAGGGAATAAAAGTGTCATAACAAATTGATTTATTCTCAACATTCAACCAAAATGAAGAAATAATGAGACTAAACAACAAATTAATGTCCTTCCAAAGAAAATTAAGAGTAGATGTATAGTAACCCTCCAATAAATGATTGGCACAAAACTCACAGGGTTAAAAGTCTCCACTATCATTCTTCAAGATTTTCAAGTCATATCCACTTATCAACTAAAAATCATATTCATGTGGCTAAAGTGCAGTGCAATTATTTCCAAATACGAACACATGAAATACTTTAACAAAGTAGCTAGCATATCAACCTTCAACACAATTTCTCAAGTTAAAGCAATAAAATACTACAAGTATGCCGAATCACTCAATGCATAGAACAATACATTACCATGCACACCTTTTTTTCTTTTTTTAAACAAAACAACAAACTCATTGTAACAAGCAAACATATAAATTCTTCCCAAAATAAGTATTTTCTCCCCCCAACCTAAACGATGCATCATCCTCGAGGGAGTAAAAAGTGTGATAACAAATTGATTTGTTCTCAGCATTCAACCAAAAATGAAAAAATAATGAGACTAAACAACAAATTAATGCGCTTCCAAAGAAAAATTAAGAGTAGATGTATAATGACCCTCCAATAAATGATTGGCACAAAACTCACAGGGTTAAAAGTCTCCACTATCATTCCTCAAGATTTTCAAGTCATACCCACTTATCAACTAAAAATCATATTCATGTGGCTGAAGTGTAGTGCAATGATTTCCAAATATGAACACACGGAATACTTTAACAAAGTAGCTAGCATATCAAACTTCAAAACAATTCTCGAGTTAAAGCAATTAAATACCACAAGTATGCCCAATCACTCAATGTATAGAACAAAAGAATACCATGAGCACTAAATTTTTATTTTTTTTTAACAAAATAACTAACTCATAGCTGCAAGCAAATATATAAATTCTTCTCAAAATAAGTATTTACTCCCCCCAAACTAAATGCATTGTCCTGAATGTAAAAAATAAAATCAAAAAGTTAAGGAGATTACCTTAAATGATTAACCATGTCTATATGTGCCATTGCCTGCAAGGGGTTAGCGCCAAAAACATAAAGGAAAAAAAATACAAATGAAAAACTAACAACTCCTAAAAGTAACATTATTTTGAATAACATGCACAAACCGGATCATTGGAAATTTTGATCAATTATTTTGAACAACTTTTTGAATGGAGTAAAGGAAGTTGGAATCGTCGATCTCTAATTATCTAAAAACTACAAAAATGGTGTTTTTGGTTTCTATGACGCGCCACAAGAAATGAAACACAAAATTCCAACAAATGAAACACAAAATTCCAACAAAATCTCCACAAAAGAAGAGATAAAATTGCATAAGATAATACATGTATTAGCAGTTCACTCTTTGCATGTTTTTTTCCACATGAAACTATTAACAAAGTTTTTTTTTCCCACTTTTCCTTCCATTTCTTTTTCCCTTCTCATACAAGATCCACCGGATGCTTATCATGAAATATAGCCCAAATTATTGGAAAGGAATTTCCAAACCTCACACATATGTTGGAACACTATAGCAATCGCAATCAAATACTTCACAGGATCAATATAAATAAATTATATATTACATATATATAACACCACGTATATCAGTATAACCAATTGCCCTATTTTTGTTTCATCATAGAGTAGTTGAAAAAGGCGTCATTTCAATACATTATGTAAACAAAAACCTATGAACTACTCAATTCTCAATTCAACAGCACACCCAATTTTCAAACAACACAATTCAAATAATTTTGGTTGAAACTCATATTAAATTGTATGAATCGAATCGTGCATCATACAATTCTAACACCATACTAGTTGGAACTTGTAAAAGCGGTGTCAATAGAATTATTTTGATCAGTTACTCATGAAATACAATATCCATTTCCAAGGAATTCTAGCAATGTAAGTGAATTTATTCTTCAGTGATAACTGAGATTAGAAATTACATGGTTGTCGACTCTGCTAGCTGGTGCCGGAGGCAAGACGAGATCTACTTCAAGATCAGGTTGAAGATATGCAGGCACCTCCATCACCTTCTATCTCCATGCCCATGTTAGCTTCCCAAGAATCACGCTCTGCATCACAACATCAAAAAGGATAAATGAAAAAAATAAAAACTAAAAAAAACTAGGGCCCAATTTAGTCTCCATTTCCAAGCAATGGCAGCAACATAAGTAAAGGAATTCTTGAGTGATAACTGAGATTACATGGTTGTTGACTCACTGCTCAGTTGAGGAATTCTTTAGTCTTCATCACTTGTGTTACTACTCGCTGCTCAGTTGCCATTGAATAAAAAAAGGTCTACATTAATCGCCCAAAAAACACATGGATTTATTACATATAGCCCAACAAACATTAATTATGTAGCAACTACCACCAATAAACTACTAAGTGAATTTTTAGACCATGTTGTAGAAGCTACACTGAAATTTCGAAATCTTAACAAGAGAAAACTTCTAACTAATTTCCCTACATTACTCCCTCAGGTATGATCCTTTGCTTAGGATTTAGTTTCTTTATTTGACTGAATTTTGAGATTTAGAAGTAGAAAATAAGAAATATGAAACATGGATATCAAATTTTTTGGTAACTTATCCTCCTGTAACATCAGTCTTGCATTTGTAGTTTTCTCCATTATTGCTAAAGCTCCTGAAATGTAGAGAAGCAAGTTTCTCATGTCATCTTTTTGTTCTGTTCTTAATAGATATATGTAATTTATTTTATTGGAATGGTCTTAGTTATAATTCATGTAATTGTGGTGTCCTCGAGATATTTGTATATGACAAATGCTAAAAGTGCTGGATATTAGGATTGAAATAAAGAAGTGTCTTGAAAATAAGTCAGACAGTTAAAAGAAGTGCATTAATTTCAATAAAAACTGCATTGAATTTAGTAAAAAGTGTGTTTTCAAATTTATTTTTTGGTCTACTTTTCGTGTCCTCGAGACACTTGTTAACAAGACCCTTCATATATTGGTATTCATAATTGTAGTTTTATTTTATTTTCCTCCTGTCAATGCTACTTCAGAAATAAATTTTGTTCCTTATGTGATGCCACATCTTATTTTGTATGTTTAAAGTTATTATGCACCTTCCCGACCTTGTTGGAACAAACTATGGTATAGTAATTTCGTACTGAAACTAATTGAGCTTAATGGAGATTTTGACAACTAAACACATATGTTTAATTTCAAAAAGGAGGATCTAAAAGAATCCTTAGAGCCTGGTGTCAAAAGAAAATTGAGAAACTAATTGGCATGAGTAGTATTTTATTTTTGAGTTACAACTTATGTCTACAAATTGACTTTCCTACTTAACAAAAAAAATAAAAATAGAATTATCTTTACCGACTCAAACATGAATGAATGAAGGTCCTCATACTAGGATCAACATCATATAGAACCACCTCTCCAAAAATAAAGAAAAAATAGACGAATTTCATGAGTAAAACTATAGAATAGAAGAACAATGGTTACATCATCACATATGTAAGCATAATGATGAGGGGAAGAACTAGGAGAGAGGCATATATCAAGCACCAAAAATACTTCAACATTCCAAATAAATAGTAACTACAAGTTAATAACACCTGCAATCAATTCATGGTCATTTTTTTCCAAGTTTTATTTGTTTCTTGTTTTGTTGAAGGGCTATTTTTTATAAAATTAAACTTCTAAATAACTGAAAATCTCGGCGGTTGCCTCGCCCTCAATCTCCATCAACATCTCCAAATTACATGGACTACACTAACAGGAATTGCAATGTATGTAGAACTCTGAACGTGAAGTAAAAGCAAAATTAAATAAGATGAGACAAAAACAATACACATTTTTTAACAATGGAAAAGTGGGGACATGCATATAGGAGTCACCCAAAAAAAAAAAAAAAAAAGAAGCAACAACATTATTTAATGGGAACTTCATTTTTATAACTAAAATCTATAGCGGTAGTGATGGAAAATTATTAGTACATCCACAAGCAAAGATGTAGGCCATGACACAATATTCATTGAATGCTTTGATTTTCAAGCTTTTCCAATAAAAGCCTCAGAGTAATACCAAAACAAAACTTGTCTCAATTCTACTAAAATAACTTTTTTACCTCAGAAGAGAAAATTTGGTCTATAAATAGAGTAGAAGTTTTCACTGTAAGTAGGGGAACCAATGCACATATTAAAGCTGAAACACATATTAAAGCTAAAACAGAACATGAATTTCAAAATTACTATACAGAGTGAAAATATTGTGACATGCATCAAGAATAGAGTCAAAGTGAAAATATTGACATCATGCAATGCTATAGCAAAATACACATCAAGAGAGAGAGGAGAGATAGTGACAGTGGTGATTAAGAGTTTGATGAGGGTGTGTGGTCATAAAGCAATCAATGGATAGAGAAATCAATACCAGTAAAAGAAGACCACTAGAGGTTTGAGATTGCGAAATCGAAGCCACTGAGCATTGAAAAATCTTGTTAAGTTGCAGATAAACCCTAGCTCTGAAATCTTCAACACACTTCATGAAGCTTGTTCACCTGATCATATTGAAATCACATAAACAAAAATAATCACAAGAATAATCAAGCAATTTTATACAAATTTCAATTAATCTCAAGAAATTTGAAGCAAAATTTAAGCAATTCTCCATCATCAGAAAGACGATTTCAGAAAATTAAATATATAGATTTCAAGATGCATGATGGATTTCAGACGATCTCACACTTCTTCTTCTTCTACTTCGTCTTAGGGTTTGAGTGTGGTTTAGGGGGTTTCTGCTGATTCGTCTAAGGGTTTTTTTGTGCTTCGTCTTCATGATCTCCATCTGAAAAACGATTTGAATGAGTCAATTTCAAAGGTTTTGGGTTTCTCAGATAGATAGAAGCTAGAGAGATCGAAAGGGTTTAGGTTTACAGAGAGAGAGAGCAGCGATGAAAGATAATAGAGAGAGAGAGAGGCGTCAATAAACTAAGGAGTGAAAAGAGAGAGGAGACCGTTATAAAATCCTAATTTTGAAGCGGTGGAAGATTAGCGAGAGAGAGGGGTCTAGAAACAAAGGAGGGAAAAGAGAGTGAAAGTTGTGAAATCCTAATTTTTAACACGTTACCTTGGGGGTATGTGGAAGCAAGCTTCAACCAACCAAGCTACCGTAAAATGTTGATATGGAACTGAAATTAATAATTTATATATATATATACTAGTGTATGCACGTGCCTAAAGGCACGGTATAAATATTGTTGAGATCAAAATGCAGTTATAATTTATACGCATCATGCTAAAATTTGTAAAATCTGTAACTTTTTTTGATAAAAATACTAAAAAAATATAAAGAAATATTCATCTTATGGATTAAAATATAATTTATCTAATTTGTTCCACAAAAAAAAATTTTGAGGTCAAAATATAAATAGATGGTCCGTTTGGTTTGGATTTTCAAATAATTTTATAATTAAAGTTTGGTTGTATATTTTGAAAATAATTTTTACAAATTTGAAATTCAAAACTTAATTGGTTTACAGCTTTCAAAAATAATTTTTAAAATTTTCAATCTGTATTTTATTACTTTTAGTAAACTTTTTAAATATTTTAATCAACATTTTTTACTTTTTCAGATCCATTCAACCTGAATACACTTAAAAATTATAAAATTTAGAGTAATGTTATAAAATTTACACTTATAAATTTTTAAAATAATTTTTACAAATTTAAAATAAAATTTTATAATTTTGCATGATTTATGTATTTTAAGTATTTGAACTCAAATTATAGTAAATAATACATTTTAATTATTTTTTTATATTTTATATAAAATAAATACTAACAAAAACAAAAACATAATTTGTTCCCAAGAGAGTGAGGCAACGGTGGCGGTGGCCGCAACGGACAACAAAACACACTTTGTGTCCAAGAGCCACAACAGCCCAAAAAAACAAAAAACAAAAAAAACTCTTCACCCCAACCCACCCATCCATCCTTTCTCGCTCATCTCACTTTTTCAAATTTCAAATTTTAAAACACACACTCAGTCTTTCTCTCTCTCCTCAAAACACACTGTGCTACCCCAAGAAGAAGAGGCCAAATCTATAAAGGCCAAAAAAATAATCCTGCCATATTAAGTGTTTGAGATGTGAGAGAGAGAGAGAGCGCGAAGAGTATTTGGGCGGGAATCAAATGTAGTCTAGTTTTATACAAAAGAACCTTTTTGTGAAGGCTCAACAATTCATTTGAGTACAAACAATATTAAATTAAAAACATATCATATACAATGACATGGGGAGGACAAGTCAATCAACTGGGGGCCCTTTTTTCTTTCAAAACAGCACCCTTTTTCTGCTCCCTTATCTACAAATATATGAAATATTGCCTTTGGGCAATAGCAATATTATCTTTTATTCAATGAAAAGCTACAAACACAAGACTGTTGTGAGTAAAAAGGTATATATATTATGTAGAGGGTTAGAAAATTAAGATAAAAATTACCATCTTGTTATGCTGAATTCAAGCAGCCCAAGCACCCTTGACAACATTACGGTCAGATCTAGTGTTCTTGCTATTATCTAAGTCACCCAATATATATTACATAAAATGAACAAATAAGGAACAAAAGATGAGTAGTAATTAGAAGGAAAAATAAATAAATATTTGAAGAGCAGAATCAAAATATAAAAGGACTGGAGGTACAATGAAATCTTGTATAACCTTTGAGAGAAGTTTTGTGGATGCTATGAGATGATTTCAAAGCAAACCGAGTCTTATGGGCCTGGTTGAGCAATTTATATTGTTGATGGCTCAAATGTAGTTTTTCTAAAAATTTAAATTAAATACATTAAATCACAATTAAATATAAATTGAGAGAATGAATATAATATCCAAAATTCCTAGAATAACTACGTAATTTTAAGCATTCATCACACCTCCCAACCAGCTTTAATTTTAGAACCTAGCAATTAAGGCGACTAAAATAAAATCAAAAAGAAAAATAAAAGCAACTACTCTAAACCACTTCCGCAAGAAATCACGATTGAATTTAGCACATGCAACAAGCCCTTAATCCAATAGATTACCCCTCATGGACGAGTTAAAGTCTCGTGTTTCCAAAGATGTTACCCACAAATATCCAAAAATTTCTTTACTAAAACGACTTCTTTCATTCTCATGCCAAGGTTAAAGAACCAGCAATGAATTTCACAACCTCAAAGTTCAAAAGACTAGCAGCAAGTAAAGATATTGCATGACATTCAAAATTTGGAGTGTGTGAAAAAAGTTCAACCAACACAGACACAACCTTAGCCTTAAAGTGAAATATAACCCAAATCTCTTTCTGAAACATGCTTCGACTCAAATCTCACCAGTTATTGCACTCAACAAATAAATCACTCGGAATATGGTGCAAAAATTGCTCTCAATATATGCGAGTAGAACAATGTAAATCAAAGGCAAAATATCCCGCATACTAATTTTTTTGAAAAACGCTAATATGAAAGAATAAATAAATAGTCTCATGAATGGAATATCAAATATTGAGAAATAAAATTTCTAGAAATGTCACCCACAAACGTCAAAAATTTTCTTTACTCGAAGGATTTCTTTCGTTCTCATGCTAAAGTTCAAGAACAAGTCATGAATTTCACAACCTTAACAAGACAACCAATCAAAGTTCAAGACACTAGCAGCAAGTAAAGATATCTCATGACATTCAGAATTTGGCGTGTGTGAAAAAGTTTAGCCAACACATATACAACCTTAGCCTTAAAGTAAAATATAACCCAAATCTCTTTCTGAAACATGCTTCGACTCAAATCTCACCAATTATTGCACTCAACAAATAAATCACTCAGAATATGGTGTAAAAATTACTCTCAATATATGCGAGTAGAATAATGTAAATCAAAGCCAAAATATCCCGCATACTAATTTTTTGGAAAAACGCTATAATGAAAGAATAAATAAATAGTCTCATGAATGGAATATCAAATACTGAGAATTAAAATTACCACACCATCACCCCAATCCATCATGTCCACTTGTAAACTATACCACACTCAAGATCAAATAGGACTTTTATTTGGTTGTAATGCTTGGGTTGAGGAATTACGAAAAAATAATAAAAAGCCAAAGGTGAATAAAAAAAAGGACGTCTGAGAGACAATTGGCATAAAAATAAACACAATTAGAGCATTATTCCAAATGCCTTGCTCTTTCTATTACTTTTCTTTTTGTTTTTTTCAACTTCCTCCTGCTTTTTTTTCTTTCTTTTTGTTTTTTTTTTTCCCTTAGTTGAACACAATTTATTTCTTCTTATTTTTTTCAGCTTTTCTCCCTTTTTTTTTCTTTTTTTTTTTTTTCAAACAAATTTGCCATTGTCAAACTCAAATAATCCCAACATATCTAATAAAGTAAAAAGAAAGTATGGGTTGTGGGGTTAAACAAAGAAAGGCTAACATAAAGGCTCAAATTGGTTTCTAATGGTTCATGAAGTAATAATAAAAGAAAGAAAAATAAATTAAAGGCTCAAAGAAACAAAGATGGCCTAAAATCATCTCTCAAGAATTAGTATGGTCCTTCAACTTTCATGATCTCAAGGGAATAGAAGTGTCATGACAAATTGATTTATTCTCAGCATTCAACCAAAATGAAGAAATAATGAGACTAAACAACAAATTAATGTCCTTCCAAAGAAAATTAAGAGTAGATGTATAGTAACCCTCCAATAAATGATTGGCACAAAACTCACAGGGTTAAAAGTCTCCAGATTTTCAAGTCATATCCACTTATCAACTAAAAATCATATTCATGTGGCTAAAGTGCAGTGCAATTATTTCCAAATACGAACACATGAAATACTTTAACAAAGTAGCTAGCATACCAAACTTCAACACAATTTCTCAAGTTAAAGCAATAAAATACTACAAGTATGCTGAATCACTCAATGCATAGAACAATACATTACCATGCACACCTTTTTTTCTATTTTTAAACAAAACAACAAACTCATTGTAGCAAGCAAACATATAAATTCTTCCCAAAATAAGTATTTTCTCCCCCCAACCTAAACGATGCATCATCCTCGAGGGAGTAAAAAGTGTGATAACAAATTGATTTGTTCTCAGCATTCAACCAAAAATGAAAAAATAATGAGACTAATCAACAAATTAATGCGCTTCCAAAGAAAAATTAAGAGTAGATGTATAATGACCCTCCAATAAATGATTGGCACAAAACTCACAGGGTTAAAAGTCTCCACTATCATTCCTCAAGATTTTCAAGTCATACCCACTTATCAACTAAAAATCATATTCATGTGGCTGAAGTGCAGTGCAATGATTTCCAAATATGAACACACGTAATACTTTAACAAAGTAGCTAGCATATCAAACTTCAAAACTGTAGAAATTTAATGTATAAAGAAAAATGATTGTATTATTGATTCTTGTATTTAATTATTTTGTCTATTACAAATGGTTCCTTATATAGATGTAGGTGTAGTGGAGTAGGTGGTGGTAGGTGAGGAGTAGGTGAGTGTAGTAGGTGAGTGTGTAGTGGTGGTAGGTGATGGTAAATTCTAACAGCCCCCCGCAAACTCAAGGAGGATAGAAACTAACCAACTTGAGTTTGAAGAGAGGAACAAAACAAGAAAATACATAAAAAGGATAGGAGACACTGTATGGTCGTGTCAGACCGTTGGTGAAGACACTGGATGGTGGTGTCATAACGTTGTAGAGGACACTGTATGGGGGTGTCATAACCATGTAGAAGACAGTTTATGGGGTCATGTCGGACCGTTGTAGCAGACACTGTGTGGTCGTGTCAGACCGATGTAGAAGACAGTTTATGGGGTCATGTCGGACCGATGTAGAAGACAGTTTACGGAGTCTTGCTGGACCCTTGTAGAAACTAACCGGAATCAATGTCGGGACAGTTTACAGAGTCTTGTCGGACCCATGAAGGAGCTAACCGGAATCAATGTCGGGACAGTTTACAGAGTCTTGTCGGACCCATAAAGGAGCTAACCGGAATCAATGTCGGGACAGTTTACAGAGTCTTGTCGGACCCTTATAAAGTCGCACCCTCAAAAGGGGTGCCCAATCTTTCAAAAAGCGTGCCATCAAAAGGTGTGCCCAATCCATAAAAAGACGAGCCATCAAAAGGCGCGCCAGACACGCGGTGATGCACGTGATCGACAGTGCGCGTGTCGGCCGCTTCGTCATGTTCTATATAAATCAATGCGGAGGCTGAGGCAGAAAACCTGCTAAAATCTTCTGAAAAAATCTTCCTTGCCTGAGAGAGAAACTCTGTAATACTCTGTAACCAACCCGTCTCTGAAACACTCAGCAACATGGCCTCTTCTTCCCGTCCAGCTACCCAAAACATGGCCTCCTCGTCCCGTGGGCTACTTACGCTCTTTCCAGAACTGAATGAGTCCACAAGAGAAATAACTGGTGCGGTGGCCAGTGAACCTCAACCAAACACCTCTGTGTTTGCTCCGTTGAACTTTCCGATGCGGTCGGTGGAGCAAAAAATGGCGGTGCAAACTGATATTGAGTATACTCTGAAGTCATGCGTGGAAACCATGACTGCAGTCACAAATTTGTCGCACCGGCTGCAGAGCAGGACAAATGAGGTGCAACAGTTAAACTCCCAGCTGGCTCTGCTCCAACGCATGTATAAGGATGCGCGAGCAGAGATAAGCGTGCTAAAGGCAGAAAACAAGAAGCTGAAGCGGAAGGCCACCGTGATGTTCCGATTTGGAGGGACGCCATATGCTGCAGTGGAGGAGCAGGGAGTAGTGATCGTGCCCAGTGGAGTGGGAAACACGGAGGCAATACCGGCAAGGGCTGCTCAGGACGGAGGCAAGAAGAAGAGACCGGCGGCAGAGTAGAGAAGAAAAATCTCACTGTGCCGATTTGTGTTGGTTTGGTTTTGTTTTTGGTTGTTGTTTGTTTGTTTGTTTGTTTGTTTTTTTTTTTTTTTTTTTTTTTTTTTGTGTAAAATTGTGATCGGGGTTGATCCCGGAGATGAATAAAAATATGGTTGGTGTGCAAAGCTATATGGGATGAATGGAATTGGAAAAAGAGGAAAAATAATGTGAAAGAAAAATAAAGAAAAGAAATAATAAAAATATATTTGAAATAAAAAATGAAAGATGAGGGAAATAAGGAAAGTGATTTGGAGAAAATAAAGAAAAGGAATGGAGATTGAAAGCAAACGGAGGAGAGATGATGTTTTTTTTTTTTTTTTTTTTATGTAATATATTATAAAAATATATATATATATATATAGAAAATAAAGAAAGTGGGCGACAAGGAGTGCACCAATTAAGCTTAAAAAAAAAAATTTTGGGCGGTGGATGCAAAGTGAGGAGAGAGAGTGGGGTGAAAAAAAAAAAGTGATGGGTTGGAAAGTGGAATGGCATCTCTCCAATCTCTTCACACTCAAAGCTCTCACAATGCACTCCCCAAAGTTTCACTCCTCTGACATTATCCATTTCTCCGATGAGTCCCGCTAAGATCAAACTGTCATTGGAAAACGCAATCACAGAGTAGAAAATACACGGATCGGGACGGAGATCGTACTGCCCAGACCAAGTCTTCGTCTCCGAATCAAACGTGTGCATCACACCGGAGTGTTTCTCCGTCACGAACAGCTTCAGATCGTCGCGCGCGATCGATAGCCACGTCAAAGCCGAGGAGTCTTTGAGAATCGCCGGCATAGGATCGCACAAATCTCCACCCTCCGATCGTCTCACTCCAACCTCCTCTACATGCTCTCCCCATCGAAGCTCTCCTTCTCGTTCGACCCGCTCCATCTGACGTGGCACCACATCGACGCGCCGCTGGTCTGGCGGGTCGACCCGTTGTTTGATTTCGATCCACACGTGCGACCTGGGGTCGAACGCGTGCGAAGTGGTGTGCGTGTGAGCGATGAGCCATGGTTTGGGCTTGTTGAGGTGGCGGAGAGAAGAAAACACCGCACGCTTCCATGACTTGCACACGTGTGAAGCCGGTACGAGATCGATGAGTGGCACGTACGAGAGGATTGTCTCTAACATGTCTCCATGGATTGAAGCTTCTTGAGCCACCACCATAGTTGCTTCAACCATGCTTTGAAAATGCTTTGTTTTGGGTTGGTGACTTGGGATTGGAAGCAAACAAGGACTTTCGCATATCACCTTCCACTGTGGCCTTAGATCCTCTATGCAGTTTGATCTGTTTATTGAAAGTGTTGTTGAAGAATCTGCCATTGAAGAAGAAATGAAGGAAATTTCAAGGTATGTGTAGAAAATTTTAGTGGACTAGGCTGAGGTCCGGCGGGCGGCTAAGGTGAGGTTGCCGCCCGCCGGGGAAACGAAAAATACTAGGTTCTAAACCCGCTCTGATACCATGTAGAAATTTAATGTATAAAGAAAAATGATTGTATTATTGATTCTTGTATTTAATTATTCTGTCTATTACAAATGGTTCCTTATATAGATGTAGGTGTAGTGGAGTAGGTGGTGGTAGGTGAGGAGTAGGTGAGTGTAGTAGGTGAGTGTGTAGTGGTGGTAGGTGATGGTAAATTCTAACAAAAACAATTCTTGAGTTAAAGCAATTAAATACCACAAGTATACCCAATCACTCAACGTATAGAACAAAAGAATACCATGAGCACTAAATTTTTATTTTTTTTTAACAAAATAACTAACTCATAGCTGCAAGCAAATATATAAATTCTTCTCAAAATAAGTATGTTCTCCCCCCAAACTAAACAATGCATTGTCCTGAATGTAAAAAATAAAATCAAAAAGTTAAGGAGATTACCTTAAATGATTAACCATGTCTATATGTGCCATTGCCTGCAAGGGGTTAGCGCCAAAAACAGAAAGGAAAAAAAATACAAACGAAAAACTAACAACTCCTAAAAGTAACATTATTTTGAATAACATGCACAAACCGGATCATTGGAAATTTTAATCAATAATTTTGAACAACTTTTTGAATGGAGTAAAGGAAGTTGGAATCGTCGATCGCTAATTATCTAAAAACTACGAAAAGGGTGTTTTTAGTTTCTACAACGCGCCACAACAAATGAAACACAAAATTCCAACAAAATCTCTACAAAAGAAGAGATAAAATTGCATAAGATAATACATGTATTAGCAGTTCACTCTTTGCATGTTTTTTTCCACATGAAACTATTAACAAAGTTTTTTTTTTCCACTTTTCCTTCCATTTCTTTTTCCCTTCTCATACAAGATCCACCGGATGCTTATCTTGAAATATAGCCCAAATTATTGGAAAGGAATTTCCAAACCTCACACATATGTTAGAACACTATAGCAATCGCAATCAAATACTTCACAGGATCAATATAAATAAATTATATATTACATATATATATATAACACCACGTATATCAGTATAACCAATTGCCCGATTTTTGTTTCATCATAGAGTAGTTGAAAAAGGCGTCATTTCAATACATTATGTAAACAAAAACCTATGAACTACTCAATTCTCAATTCAACAGCACACCCAATTTTCAAACAACACAATTCAAATAATTTTGGTTGAAACTCATATTAAATTGTATGAATCGAATCATGCATCATACAATTCTAACACCATACTAGTTGGAACCTGTAAAAGCGGTGTCAATAGAATTATTTTGATCAGTTACTCATGAAATACAACATCCATTTCCAAGGAATTCTAGCAATGTAAGTGAATTTATTCTTCAGTGATAACTGAGATTAGTGATAACTGAGATTAGAAATTACATGGTTGTCGACTCTACTAGCTGGTGCCGGAGGCAAGACGAGATCTGCTTCCAGATTAGGTTGAAGATATGCAAGCACCCCCATCACCTTCTATCTCCATGCCCATGTTAGCTTCCCAAGAATCACGCTCTGCATCACAACATCAAAAAGGATAAATGAAAAAAATAAAAACTAAAAAAAACTAGGGCCCAATTTAGTCTCCATTTCCAAGCAATGGCAGCAACATAAGTGAAGGAATTCTTGAGTGATAACTCAGATTACCTGGTTGTTGACTCACAGCTCAGTTGAGGAATTCTTTAGTCTTCATCACTTGTGTTACTACTCGCTGCTCAGTTGCCATTGAATAAAAAAGGGTCTACATTAATCGCCCAAAAAACGCATGGATTTATTATATATAGCCCAACAGACATTAATTATGTAGCAACTACCACCAATAAACTACTAAGTGAATTTTTAGACCATGTTGTAGAAGCTACACTGAAATTTCGAAATCTTAGCACGAGAAAACTTCTAACTAATTTCCCTACATTACTCCCTCAGGTATGATTTGAGATTGGCATGATTCTTTGCTTAGGATTTAGTTTCTTTATTTGACTAAATTTTGAGATTTAGAAGTAGAAAAAAAGAAATATGAAACATGGATATCAAATTTTTTGGTAACTTATCCTCCTGTAACATCAATCTTGCATTTGTAGTTTTCTCCATTATTGCTAAAGCTCCTGAAATGTAGTTTTCTCCATTATTGCTAAAGTTCCTCATGTCATCTTTTTGTTCTGTTCTTAATAGATATATGTAATTTATTTTATTAGAATGGTCTTAGTTATAATTCGTGTAATTGTGGTGTCCTCAAGATATTTGCATATGACAAATGCTAAAAGTGTTGGATATTAGGATTGAAATAAAGAAGTGTCTTGAAAATAGGTCAAACAGTTAAAAGAAGTGCATTAATTTCAATAAAAACTGCATTGAATTTAATAAAAAGGGTCTTGTGATTTCAAATTTATTTTTTTGTCTACTTTTGTGTCCTCGAGACACTTGTTAACAAGACCCTTCATATATTGGTATTCATAATTGTAGTTATATTTTATTTTCGTCCTGCCAATGCTACTTCAGAAATAAATTTTGTTCCTTATGTGATGCCACATCTTATTTTGTATGTTTAAAGTTATTAAGCACCTTCCCGACCTTGTTGGAACAAAATATGGTATAGTAATTTCGTACTAAATCTAATTGAGCTTAATGTAGATTTTGACAACTAAACACATATGTTTAATTTCAAAAAGGAGGATCTAAAAGAATCCTTAGAGCCTGGTGTCGAGAAAATTGAGAAACTAATTGGCATGAGTAGTATTTTATTTTTGAGTTACGACTTATGTCTACAAATTGGCTTTCCTACTTAACAAAAACAATAAAAATAGAATCATCTTTACCGACTCAAACATGAATGAATGAAGGTCCTCATACTAGGATCAACATCATGTAGAACCACCTCTCCAAAAATAAAGAAAAAATAGACGAATTTCATGAGTAAAACTATAGAATAGAAGAACAATGGCTACATCATCACATATGTAAGCATAATGATGAGGGGAAGAACTAGGAGAGAGGCATATATATCAAGCACCAAAAATACTTCAACATTCCAAATAAATAGTAACTACAAGTTAATAACACCTGCAATCAATTCATGGTTATTTTTTCCAAGTTTTGTTTGTTTCTTGTTTGGTTGAAGGCTATTTTTTATAAAATTAAACTTCTAAATAACTGAAAATCTCGGCGGTTGCCTCGCCCTCAATCTCCATCAGCATCTCCAAATTACATGGACTACACTAACAGGAATTGCAATGTATGTAGAACTCTGAACGTGAAGTAAAAGCAAAATTAAATAAGATGAGACAAAAACAATACACATTTTTTAACAATGGAAAAGTGGGGACATGCATATAGGAGTCACCCAAAAAAAAAAAAAAAAAAAAAAAAAAGAGAAGCAACAACATTATTTAATGGGAACTGCATTTTTATAACTAAAATCTATAGCGGTAGTGATGGAAAATTATTTGTACATCCACAAGCAAAGATGTAGGCAAGTTGCACCCTGCCATGACACAATATACATTGAATGCTTTGATTTTCAAGCTTTTCCAATAGAAGCCTCAGAGTAATACCAAAACAAAACTTGTCCCAATTCTACTAAAATAACTTTTTTACCTCAGAAGAGAAAATTTGGTCTATAAATAGAGTAGAAGTTTTCACTGTAAATAGGGAAACCAATGCACATATTAAAGCTGAAACACATATTAAAGCTAAAGCAGAACATGAATTTCAAAATTACTATACAGAGTGAAAATATTGTGACATGCATCAAGAATAGAGTCAAAGTGAAAATATTGACATCATGCAATGCTATAGCAAAATACACATCAAGAGAGAGAGGAGAGATAGTGACAGTGGTGATTAAGAGTTTGATGAGGGTGTGTGGTCATAAAGCAATCAATGGATAGAGAAATCAATACCAATAAAAGAAGACCACTAGAGGTTTGAGATTGAAAAATCGAAGCCACTGAGCATTGAAAAATCTTGTTAAGTTGCAGATAAACCCTAGCTCTGAAATCTTCAACACACTTCATGAAGCTTGTTCACCTGATCATATTGAAATCACATAAACAAAAATAATCACAAGAATAATCAAGCAATTTTATACAAATTTCAATTAATCTCAAGAAATTTGAAGCAAAATTTAAGCAATTCTCCATCATCAGAAAGACGATTTCAGAAAAATAAATATATAGATTTCAAGATGCATGATGGATTTCAGACGATCTCACACTTCTTCTTCTTCTACTTCGTCTTAGGGTTTGAGTGTGGTTTAGGGGGTTTCTGCTGATTCGTCTAAGGATTTTTTTGTGCTTCGTCTTCATGTTCTCCATCTGAAAGACGATTTGAATGAGTCAATTTCAAAGGTTTTGGGTTTCTCAGATGGATAGAAGCTAGAGAGATCGAAAGGGTTTAGGTTTACGGAGAGAGAGAGCAGCGATGAAAGATAATAGAGAGAGAGAGAGACGTCAATAAACTAAGGAGTGAAAAGAGAGAGGAGACCGTTATGAAATCCTAATTTTGAAGCGGTGGAAGATTAGCGAGAGAGAGGGGTCTAGAAACAAAGGAGGGAAAAGAGAGTGAAAGTTGTGAAACCCTAATTTTTAACACGTTACCTTGGGGGTAAGTGGAAGCAAGCTTCAACCAACCAAGCTACCTTAAAATGTTGATATGGAGCTGAAATTAATAATATATATATATATACTAGTGTATGCCCGTACCTAAAGGCACGGTATAAATATTGTTGAGATCAAAATACAGTTATAATTTATATGTATCATGCTAAAATTTGTAAAATCTGTAACTTTTTTTGATAAAAATACTAAAAAAATATAAAGAAATATTCATCTTATGGATTAAAATATAATTTATCTAATTTGTTGCGCAAAAAAAAATTGAGGTCAAAATATAAATAGATGGTCCGTTTGGTTTAGATTTTCAAATAATTTTATAATTAGAGTTTGGTTGTATATTTTGAAAATAATTTTTACAAATTTGAAATTCAAAACTTATTTGGTTTACAGCTTTCAAAAATAATTTTTAAAATTTTCAATATGTATTTTATTACTTTTAGTAAACTTTTTAAATATTTTTATCAACATTTTTTACTTTTTCAGATCCATTCAATCTGAATACACTTAAAAATTATAAAATTTAGAGTAATGTTATAAAATTTACACTAAAAAATTTTTAAAATAATTTTTACAAATTTAAAATAAAATTTTATAATTTTGCATGATTTATGTATTTTAAGTATTTGAACTCAAATTATAGTAAATAATACATTTTAATTATTTTTTTATATTTTGTATAAAATAAATACTAACAAAAACAAAAACATAATTTGTTCCCAAGAGAGTGAGGCAACGGTGGCGGTGGCCGCAACGGACAACAAAACACACTTTGTGTCCAAGAGCCACAACAGCCCAAAAAAACAAAAAACAAAAAAAACTCTTCACCCCCACCCACCCATCCATCCTTTCTCGCTCATCTCACTTTTTCAAATTTCAAATTTTAAAACACACATTCACTCTCTCTCTCTCCCCTCAAAACACACTTTGCTACCCCAAGAAGAAGAGGCCAAATCTATATAGGCCAAAAAAATAATCCTGCCATATTAAGGGTTTGAGACGTGAGAGCAAGAGAGAGAGCGAAGAGTATTTGGGCGGGAATCAAGTGTTTGGTACATTTGAAAGGATTGATCTTAACCATTGATATACACTTAGAATTAATTTAGACCATTAAAAATCATTTTGGACATTTTTTAAAATCATCCTGCCATATTATATACATTTACCTTTGCCATTGTCACTATGTCAGGCACAATGCCTTGGGTCTCAAATCCCCAAAAATGGCTCCCAGTGTGAGCAAACCTAGATTGAACCTTATCAGCAATACAAAGCCCTCCTGCTTTCTTAATGCTGCTGTATACGGCAGGGAAGTAACCTGGGGCCAATTCAATAATTCCACCCACTCCCTGCCATTTTAGAGAGTAGTTCAAATTAGACAGTAACTCGGAAAAGGTTGTATTAATAGGAAAATGATATTCTCACACAATTTTCGTACAGAATTTAAGACAAAAATAATGTGACAATGACACTCTTGCAATTATGAACCATAGTGATGGGCATTTGACTATCAATGCAGGGATATAAATGCGACACATCATTTTGCATAAATTTTTAGGGTGCAAATGACAGGGAAGAGGTTGTATTTAAAGTTTCACGTATGGTCCACTGAGATGAATAACTTTTAGGGTGCAAATGACTGGGAAAGTCAGCTCTTGGGTAATTTTTTTTTTTTTGTCAAGGAAAGAATTTTTATTTATAAAAAAGAAAAAGAAAAAAAAAAAAAGAAGCGATTTTTACTCTTTGTCCATTCAAATGATCAGGCTCTGAATTCATGTATAGAAAACAGTAACATGAATCCCTATGTATGTATATGATAGTAATCAAATTAATTGATTCAGAAAGAAAAAACCAATACATGACATTAACATTTACAAGCAGCAGATACATTTAATTACAAACAGATTAATTAATACACACATCTGCTTATGTAAGAAATTTCTATTTTTATGCTTTGATTTCACATACTTAAAAAATAAAAATAAAAACAGAAATATTGAAGAAGAAGAAAAGATACAAAATACACAAAGATGACATAGAGATCTTGTTGAGTAACATCTAAGATCTGTTTTGTTTTGTTGAAATGGATTGGAGAGAAGAATCAGGTGGCAGTGTAGATGTGGAGATGGAGGAGGACGATGAGGGTGGAGTAGAGGACGAAGAAGAGAAGAGTGTGAATAGCGATGGACTTGCCGTTGGTGTTGAGGCTCCCAAATTCGACAAGGTGGTTCTTACCAGGTATCTGGAACAGCAACCCCGGTGTAAACACCACGAACAACACCACTGCTACTAGCACAGGCCCCCAGTCCGCCATTGAAATTTACAGACAGACACAGATTATCACCAACTGAACTAACAACGACTTGGATTGGAGCTGAAGAAGAAGACTACTGGTTACGTCTGTGGACGTGAGGACACTTACGTCTGTTCTAATCCAAATTCAAATTGACCAAACCTAACCTAACCCAACCCAACCCAACATTTTTTTTAATTAAAAAAATTCAATAAATTATAATCATAATATTAAACTTTAAATAAATACAACCTATACTAATAATAATTAATTGATATAATGAAACTTTTACAAACTGCTAACTTAATTAAATGTGTAGGTTGCTAACTCATCAATATTTTTTGTTTACAAGATTTTTGTTAAAGAAATATAAATTTAAGGATGTTCTTAGTGGTACCAAAAAAATATTAAATAAAATGATGATGATCATGATGACAATAAAAATGAACAAGCTTCTATGTCCCTGGCAACAATTATAAGAAAATCCTCCATTTAACCTGTAAGTCTGTATTGGCCACGGAATTCTAATAAAAACAGGAAATCAAACCCCAAATTACATATGTATTAATGAAATGAAGAAGAAGAACAGAGAGAGAAGGGGAAAAAAATAACAAATAAACAACTCTAAAAATGTATGTATTCATGAAATAAAGGAGAAGAACAGGGAGAGAAGGGAAAAAATATCAAACCCACATCACACCAATCAACAAAATGTACATAACCTTGAAGCGAATGTACAATAAAGAACTGCAGGAAACCCGAAATTGGGGTAAAATACCTCTCTTCTTGAAGACGACAGTGGGGTTTAGCCAAATCAGTCAAAAACAAAAACAGAGAGAGAAGGGGTGAAAAGACTCAATCGATCTTACCTTGCGAGAGCACCGTCGGTAGCGAAGGGAGCCGAATTGAGCAGCGTAGCGAAGAGCCTGCAGAAGATTGTCTGTTCGGCACCGAAACAACGGGACCATCGAGCGGTGAACACGGACAGAGTGCAGAGTCGGAAACCCTAGAGAGAGAGTGAGGGCTTGATGAGAGAGAGTAGGAGTTTGATCGTCTCAATCGGGAGGAGATTTTAGGGTTTTGGAAGGCGAATTTGTGGGGGTTTGGATCGGAGCGAGGGGATGGAGAAGGGAATGTTGGCGGAGAGTCGACGCCATGAGAGAGAGATTAGAGAGAGAAAACGGTGAAGGACTTATGAATGTAGGCATAAGGATGATTTTCAGAGGGAGAGAGTCTGAACACAACACCCATCTCATCTCTCTCTCAACTAGAACACATTGAGAGAGCACGTGGAGAGAGAGTTAAGAGACGTTTGGCAGACGTGGGAGAGAGAGCAGACGTGGGAGAAAGAGTAGAGAGTGTTTGGGGGAGGAAAAAAATTAATGTCAAACCGTAGATATTGATTAAAAATTATTTCAGTCATTCAAATAAAATGTAACATATTTTCAAAAATTGTTTAAATAAATACATTTTAACACATTTTCAAAAGCTGTTATGTCTCATAAATAAATACATTTTAAGCCTTTCAACTTCATAATCAAGTTTGCGTAATCTAATTTATAATTAAGGCCTTACACTTTTTTTTCTCTTTAACATTTTTTTTAATTTATATATAAAAAAATTACTTTTTCAGTTAAAATAATTTAAAAATAAAAGAAAGTTGAAAATATTGAAAGCAAAAATAAATAAGTTAGATAAAAAATAAATAAATAATAAAAACTGTATATTTTTAATCTTTGATGAAGTCCCTTTCATTCACTTTCTGCTCTTATTAATTTTTTTTTTTCTTTTTATCTTTTTGTTCGTTATTGGGATATAAACTGAAGCAACGTAACTTTGAATAAATCACAAAAGTGAAATGATTTATTTATCGAATTTGTTGACACTCGAATCGTTTGAATTTGTGCCAGCTGGACGATTGGTTTCACCTTTGTCTACCGCAGTTGTCATCCTGTCATCTAGATGACTAGTGTGAACAAATTCATGCAATTCAGACGGCACCAAATTAGATGAATGTAACATTCCTGGTCACGAAAATGGGTCAGGGATTTGTGGGGCGGGAAAAACCGAACCCCATTAGAGGCGAGACGGTGGAATAAAAATGGTCTTCGTTAGGGATGAGGAATGGAAATGGAAAAAAATAATAATAATTATAGATTGGGAACAGAGTGTAAAACTCACCCTTCTTGTCTCGTTGTCATTCCTATTTATAACTTCTCCAACTGGTCGGGGTACGAGTTGGGCATTGGCCAGGTCGGACCGGACCAAAATTTTATCACTTTATAAGCAATTTGTGTTGAGCTGATGTAATCAATTTAAGTCAAATCTAAAATTAATAGTATAATATAATTTTGAATTCCAATTATTATTATATATATATATATATATTTTAAATGTCAGCGAACTAATTTTTATGAAATAAAAATTGTATTAAAAAGTCATCCAATCTAACGTTCCAACATACATAAAAATATATAATAATATTTCACTTATTACAAATACTTTAATAATTAAAATATTATGTACTATAATATTATGCATTGAAGCATGAGGATGGAGCATAGCTCGCTTTCGGAGAGTTGAGATACAGGTTTGTAAAATTAATTTAAATTGAATAGATTACAATTGTCCTTTTTTTTTTGGTTATGACAAATGCAAATTAAATAGGTTATGATTATTGAATCGATATAATTTTTATATGTTTACGAAATAAAAAAATGAAATGTCCAACATACTTAATAGTTCGAATTATCAAAACGATATCGATGATAGACATCACAAGACTAAACAGCGCTCTTCAGTTCAAATTATGGACCAAAAAGAATTTCCTCATATAAAATAACTACGTTAGTGATCGGGTTTTTTGTTTCTCTCTCTAATTTAAGAGTGGCCCGGAGAGAATTCCTTCATATTAAATAACCACATTAGTGATTGTGTTTCTTTTTTCTTTTTTTTTCTCTCTCTCTCTAATTTAAGAGGTTTCATAGGGCATAGGAAATCGAATTAAGAGGAAGATCCGTTCCAATTTAAAATGTGGATTAGAGAGCATTGTTTTGGCCCATGAAGCCTACCACATGCCCGTTTAGATAATCTGAATCGTTCATTTTATCAAGCACTTTGTGTATTTCATCTACACAAGTCCATTTGATAACTATAACTTATTTAATTTTTGTTTTTTCACCAACAAAATTGACGATAATTGCGTTCTTATCCGACATGACTGCAACACTTATTTTGAAGTGTCGATACTTCATAGCACCTAAGTCTTTGCAACAACTTTCTAAAAGTTCTTATTGACCGGTATCCGGTTTCGATCGAATAAACTTTACCATTGCCAAAAACTTTACAATGCATAAGGTTCATTCTATCTTTTGATGATTACCGATTTTTATATTTTCTTCTTATTATGTGTTTTTTATTGACATTTTTCATTTTATTTACATACTTTTATTGCTTAAGAGTTTTGTGGTCCAAACATTACAATGCATACATATGATATTAGGATAGTTAATTATTATTATTTATTTTATTTTATTTTTATCAAACTAAACTAAGCCTTGTATTTCAAACCGATCCAACCCAATAATTTGTCTGTGTATTGTCCCCTACAGCCACTGATCCCAACCACGTCGATTTTTGTTATATGTTCTTCTTATTATGTGTTTTTTATTGACATTTTTTATTTTTATTTACATACTTTTATTGTTTGAGAGTTCTCCCGTCCAAACATTACAATGTATACATATGATATTATAATAGTTTTTTTTTTTTTTTTATCAAACTAGACTAAGCCTTGTATTTCAAACTATTCCAACCCAATAATTTACCTTTGTATTGTCCCCCACAACCACTGATCCCAACTACCCAATCCTGCTAAATTTAATGTCATTTTTCATTAAGTTTAGTAATTAAAATGCTTTTTTTTTTTGTTGTTAATTTTACTTAAGAAAAATAGATAAATGATTTAGATTGAAAACTAATCAAAATATTAAGGTTTAAATTGATCAAATTAAAAATTCAAGATTCATTTTGTTATAAGGATCATTTTTTTTTTCTTTTGGATAATTTCTCCTAACTAATATTGTTGGAATGAAATAAAATAGAATGATCAATTTATTTTATATATTATAAATATTCATTATTGACTAAAAAATAATTATTACGAAACAAGATTCAATACAAAATTAAGAGACATTTATTTTAATTAAAGAGACAACACTATATTTTAAAATTAAAAAAATGGAGAGATATGTGTAATGCCCTCAAAATAAATCCATAAAACATACATTCATGACATGCTTAGACATAAGAGAATAAAGCATAATTACATTTCATCAGAGTATTCATTACAAAATATATTACATGTTGACAACAAAAGTAAATGCCCTATACGCTTACAACTTTTCAAGTCAACACTTGGATACAAAGAGAGAGTACTAACTCTACACAAAATAAGCTCGTGGCTTGATATACATGTAATACAACAAAAATAAACAAAGAGTCTTCAACTCCCACAGCCATCCAAGCTAAGATCTCGGAGGCGGCATAATACCTGGACCTGAAAATGATGTCCCATATAGGGTGAGCCAACGCCCAATAGAGATATGCTAAACATAATATGAGCAATAACTAAAACATTAGCATTTGATAAATGTTTAACTCATATAAATCAATTCATAAACCATTTCAATTACATGACAAAAGTGTCCATGTTTCATTCCATTTTCCATTCCTTATCCAATTTCTCAATTCATAATCCTGGCTCAGAACCTGGCCGTATACTTTAAATGAGAATACATCTCATATCAATAATTCATCCATTTCAACAATTCAATGAGATAACAACTCATATCAAAACACTTCCATAAGCCTCAATAGATACACATAATTGCTGTATCAAAATACATAAAAACACTTCCATACTTACAAATGATACACAGATTTGCTGTATCAATACTTCAATAGATACACACATTTGCTTTATCAATGGAGTCCATCCCCTATCTCCTCCCAAATAATATCCGGTTTAGGAGTCCATCCCCTATTTTCCCCTAAACCGTGGAGTACATCCCCTATCTCCTCCCACACAATACAATGTATATAAACATATATCATATACATAATCAATCAATACTTAAGTTTGATGCATTATTCCAACCGTCATATCCGATGACATACTCAATTAATTAGTTTCAATTTGCCTAATCATCATGCATTGTCTACAACAATCAAGATTATCCTCCACCGATAGCCCAAACAATTATTTCTAAACAGATAATAAATGCATTCAACAGACAAGTATCAACAATTTTCAAAGGTGAGCGATCAATAATTCCAACTCCACCATTTTATTACATAATGAACCAATTTCATTATTTCGAACTCAATTTCATGATTCCATAACAATTGTCATTAATTATACTAATGACCCAAATATACCCAAACATGGCATTTTCCCCTTTTTTCTCAATAGTGACCCAAAGGTCCAAATATTATCAACAACATCAATAACCTCCTTTTTAGACCCAAAACCCATTTGTTTGAATCAAAAGAGCAAAAACCCCTCTTTCCAATATAACACATTACAAACCCTAACTTCCCAAATCAAACCATTTATACAAAAACTCAACATTTAGGTTAAAGCTCATAAAGATGAGTAGGAATCCCTACCTCAAGAGATGAAACCCAAAGGAGAAGATGAAGAAATCCCGAAATGCTCCAAATCCACAAATTCTCGGATTGATAGGAAGCCCACACCAAGCTCTACACTTTTTGTAAAGGCTTAAGGGTAGGATATCACTCTAACTAGATCAAACCCTAGAGAGAAGATAGATTCTAGAGAGAGGAGCTCTCAAAAATGGCTTTTGAAAAGTAAGAGAGAGAAGGAAAGTGTAAAAGTGATCTAAGATCACCCAGCTGCCAACTGATATACGATTAGTCCGCTCGAGCGGAGAATAGGACGCTCGGGCGTCAAGTACAAAAAACTGAACCCGCTCGAGCGCAAAAATGCCCGCTCAAGTGCCAAGACACAATTGCAAAACACACCCGCTCGAGCGTAGATTAACCCCTTCCAATATTTTTACAGACCTTGAACACCTGCTCGAGCACCAATAGGTCCGCTCGAGCGCGACCCGCTCGAGCGTAAGGAAATCCGCTCAAGCGTAAAAAACGCACCTGCAGAAGTTTTGCAGAGGCACAAAATGCTGAAAGTGTGTAAACTCCGCTCGAGCGCAATGGGACCCGCTCGAGTGGACCACCAAAAATCTGGGCAACAAGGAATGAGACTAAAGCTCAACCAACCTGTTCGAAACACACCCAATACATCCAAAAACTCAAATATATGGAATTGAAGGATGACAACAAGACATATACAACAATCAACTCCACGGAACCTAAGTCCGGATACAATAATCAATGGAGGAAGAACTAGGATCGCTATAATATGTTTCACTAATTTTCCTTTTTATTATTGTATGGTAAATTAATAAGGAATTTTATTTTTTATTTAATTCTATCGAATAAAATATTTTGATAAGTGGGCATTTGTAATTTTTTAAAGTACAGAGAACAATCTATATTTTAAGCAAATCGTAAGGGATGTATTTGTAATTTATCCATTATGGGAATGACCAATTAGTTTCACTGAAATTTTTTCTTTTTTTTTTAATTAAAAATATGGAAAAAAATTCAAAAAAAAAATGGTTTAACCATTCTAATAAAATAAATTATGAGTTTTTAATTGTGTCAATTTAAACTTTAATTTTTTAATTTAAATTATTTGTCTGTTTATGTCAAATAAAATTGATGAAGGATTAACATTTAAGTCATTATATTCAATATATTTCAAACCAATTCCAAATTATCTCTATTTCCAAAACTATTTCAAATCAACTTTAGCTCTATTACCAAAGCTGCATTAACTGAACCAATATCTAAGTTGAAGTATGTAGTACATCATATTTTCAAATTAATCGATTTTTTTTTAAAAATTTTTTATGAAACTTTTTAAAGAAGTTATTTGTTACTAATTATAAAAATTTAAAATACAATGAATTTGTATATCGAATTAATAAAAAAAATATTTATGAAGCTTGTGAAAAAAAATGTGTTAAATTTAAATTTGGATGGTCAATGTGGAATGAGTAACTAATTTTTAAAATTTTGGTTGGTTTAAAATTATTCAAATATAATTTTTAAATTTTTAATTCATATATTTTTTTTATATTTATAATGAAATTTGTTCATATATGGCCATTTGTTTTTCAGATACATATACTTAAAAAGTTTAAAAAAAACGACTGGAGAAATCTTTAAAAAATTTAATAAATACAAAAAATATATATTAATTTTTTTTGTATATTTGTTAATATTTAGCGATTTTTTTTTTATTAAAAAAAATCATAAATTTTATACGTTTTAAGTGTATTTAAATTGAGTGAATCTAAAAAGAGCTCTGCTACGTAACTCAAATTTGAGCTTGGCTCGAATGGCTCGAATTTCATCTTACTGGTCGTCCGTGCAACGCCCTGTATTTTATTAGTCGGATAACATTATCAATATTCATTAATTTAGTCTATTTACAAATGACAATTCATCTTTTGATGAATAAATAAATATACATGTTCCCTCTCGCTAGATATTTAAGATTGGTCTATGCATCTTTTGATGATATATACATCTTTTGATGATATATTTATACAAAATAAACCATTTCATTAGTCAAATTAAGTATACTTATATCTCTATTTATAACGCTAGTCAACGTTAATCTAGGCCTACCCCGTCCCCTAACACTTCCATCTACCGTTACAGCATCGCATCTCTTAACTACTGCCTCTGTTGGTCTCCGTTGAATATGACCAAACCATCTCAAACGATTATCTCTCAACTTATCTTCTATCGGTGTTACTTCTACCCATTCCCGAATACACTCATTCCTAATCCTGTCCTGTCTAGTCTTACACATCCACTTTAGCATCCTCATCTCAGCCACACTCATCTTATCTACATGATGTTTCTCGGTTGCCCAACACTTCGTCCCATACAACATAGATGGTCTAATAGCCGTTCTATAAAACTTACCTTTTAGTCTAGTGATAAGTTTTATAGAACGGCTATTAGACCAGCTATTTATTTTTATATCTATTTTATAAAAATTTGTTCGCTCGCATTTAAACCATCATCAGCAACAAGCATTCCAACAGAAAACCAACAACACAAGTGCACTAGAAAACCAACTGTAGTAGCCCAAGTTTACAATGGTTGTGATGGATTTAGTGTTTGTTGTTGGAGGGAAGGAAAGAGAGATTTTCAAAAGAGACTATAAGAGAGAGTTGTCGCCATCTCCTCCCTACTCAAGGTTTTGCTCCCACTGTGAAATGTGGTGGTGTTGCCAATGGAGAAGGAACGGGAAGAAGATGGAAGAAAATAGTCGAAGATAAGGGGGTGTTTGCTTGTTATGCTAATATTAATGTGGCTTGTTTGGTTGCAAGGATAGATTCAGTTTTTTTTGGGTCAAAGAGAGAATGCTAGTATGTTAGTAAAATTAGATTATAAATTTAAGGAACCGCCGTTGATCCATCAACTCGAACCTCAAACTTTCCACTCACCGCGGTAACCCTAAGGCGCGGCTACATGCCAGTCGGCCACAAGGGCCTCGGCCGGATGGATTTAGTTGGGTGTTTAGTATTTAAGAAATAAAAGGTAATTTTGGCATCTAGTTGCCAAAATATACTGATATAAATAAGACATTTCCGTTGCTAAGAGAGAATAGTGTAATTTCATTTTAGAAACCACAGGGAAGTCCGTGTAATTAGCCCATAAATAAAACAAAACCAGATTCAAAATGACAGAAGACACACAAAAAAGCGTTGGAAGGGTAACGGTATAATGTGTATACTTAATTCACAAAAAGGCAAATTACACAAAATAATAGGTATAATAGACTATTAGCACAACTGTAACAACCAAAATATAGCTCTATTTGATGCAATTAAAGGTCACTCTCACAAACAACATCACTAGTCTAAGCGTATAAAGGTGAAAAGGTTGTTACAAGGAATAACGAGTTGCGAAAGAAATTCTCATGTCCTCAAACTCAACTAGCACAACAGTCTTCCTAGTCACAAATTATAAGGAATGGGATGGGATCCCTAATTTAGTTCTAGCTTACTTTTAGTTTTCTTCATTTTCGCTTTAAATCGAGATTTTGCCACTAGCGTCTGCATTGCGTTTGCAAAATTCCCAACTGCCATAACAATCAGTAGCACCCCACAGGTAACAACCTGACCAAAAGTAAATTAGATAATCCATTAAGTTTTATCCCAGTATGAGAATGGTTATTAAAATCGCGATCCGGATCATAGGATACGATCCTATATTGCTAAAAAGATCCATATCGTTGTAGGATGGGTGCTATAATAGGATCACAAGTAGGATCATATGGGATCGTGTAGAATCGTATAAGATCATAGGTAGGATCATAAGTAGGATCGTTGATTTTTTGATTTTTCACCTTACGATCCTGCCTAGGATCCCGATTTTAACAACCTTGACTATGAATCCAACTAAGATGTTAAATTACTCAAGCAAATACTGAAATAGAATTAAGAATTTAATCTTAAAAGCAAAGTAAATCACAAATATAAAACCAATGGCAATACTTCTCCAAGCATCCACATAACAATACTCAAAACATACTTCTTACCTGCCACTCAAAAACAACACCTGCCAGTGCAGCTTTAAGTAGCAAAATTCCGACATATGCTTCAAAGCCCTGAAATCAAGAACATACAAATAAAGGTCACTTCAATTTAGCTCAGATTTCTATGGTGACATATTATTGCTTCATCTATTGGATTAGTAGCAACTAACAAATGAAAGTGAACAATTAATTTGCGAGACCTATTACTGAAGAAAATATGTAGTAGAACTATTAAGCAAATGAAAGGCCTTGAGAAGCCAAAAAATCCATCACAAATACTATAGGCATGCTCTAAGTAAATTTCTTTTGAAGTACTGGATCTTCTTTCACTACAACAAAAAACACATTTGGCGACCCAAAAATTTGTCGCCAAAAGTACAAATTTCGTCGCTAAAAGAATCAGCGACAAAGTATACAATTGGTTGCCAAAGCCCTGTCACTAAAAGTATTAGTGACGAAATTAGAAATTGCCACCGTATATAGACATTTAGCGACAAACAAAATTGGTCGCTAAAAATCATATATTTTGTCGCTATAAAATTACAATTTGTTGTTAAAAGGTTAAAATTTGGATAGGCTATGTAGTTTTAGTGACAAATAAATGCATCGCCGAAAGTACTATTTAACGACAAAATTAATTTGGTCACTAAAAATCACGTTTTTAGTGACGAGTAAGTTTTGGTTGCTAAAAGTTCTTGGAATAACCACTAACTTTTAGCGACAAAAACAATATGTTGTCGCCAAATATATTAACAGCGACAAAAACACCACCTGTCACTAAAAATTCACTACACAAATTTTGATTTCAATAATTTTCCTGTTCAAAATAATCCAAAACACCTGTTTTCCTGTGCACACTATATACACAAATGTAATGTAAATAATAATACACCTGTGCAAGACATTCGTACTAATTCAAAATTAATAGCTATGAAAAATCCCAATAAACATAATTACAATTCTCTGACAATCTAAAACATGCATACCAAAGTACTTACAAACTACTAACATCAAACCCATAAATACATTATCAAATCCTATGTCAAAATATTTTCAAAAACACAAAACTAAATATTTTGATGCTAAACATTTAATCCATAAATCATTTACCAAAATCCTATGTCAAAATATTTCCAAAAACACAAAATCAAATCTTCTGATGCAGCCCGAACTGTTTTCCACCATTGCCAATCTATACATGGAAAAAGAAAAAACAAATTTTAGATTGACAAAAAAAAAAGAAAAAAAAAAAATCGATATGAATTTCACAATTTTGATTTTAATTTTGTAACGGAAAGTCCAATCGGGTGCTGTTGGCTCATACAAGTCTATTTAGGCTTGAACAAGTTGCTCGTGCCAAGTTTCGGTGGTTTTAGTGGTCATTTTGCAATTTCGGCCCCCGAACGGGCCTTTTAAGTCTTATGTTTTACATTTTTTCTTGTAATTTTCTATCTGGAAATCTAATCGAGGTCCCGTTTGTTCCTACAAGTCTATTTAAGTTTAAACAAACTGGCCATGCCAAGTTTTGGTGGTTTCAATGGTCATTTCGCACTACAGCCCTTGAACATGCCTTTTACGTTTGTTTTACAATTTTCTTCGAATTTTCTAACAAGAGATCCAATAGAGGTCCCGTTTGTTCCTATAAGTCTATTTAGGCTTCAAAAGGCTGTCCGTGCCAAGTTTCGGTGGTCATTTCGAAATTTCGGCCCCCGAACGACCGTTTTAAGTCTTGTGTTTTACATTTTTTCTTGCAATTTTCTAACCGGAAATCCAATCGAGGTCCCGTTTGTTCCTACAAGTCTATTTAGGTTTGAACAAGCTGTCCGTGCCAAGTTTCAGTGGTTTCGATGGTCATTTTGCAATTTCGGCCCCCGAACGAGACTTTTAAGTCTTGTATTTTACAATTTTCCTTCTAATTTTCAAACTTGGGATCCAATCAAGGTCCCGTTTGTTCCTGCAAGTCTATTTAGGCTTGAATAAGCTGTCCGTGCCAAGTTTCGGTGGTTTCAGTGGTCATTTCGCAATTTTGGCCCCCAAACGGGCATTTTAAGTCTTGTGTTTTACAATTTTCCTTCTAATTTTCGAACCGAAGATCCAATTAAGGTCCCGTTTGTTCCTACAAGTCTATTTAGGCTTGAACAAGCTGTCCGTGCCAAGTTTCGGTGGTCATTTCGCAATTTCGGCTCCCAAACGGGCATTTTAAGTCTTGTGTTTTACAATTTTCCTTCAAATTTTCTAACCGGGGATCCAATCGAGGTCCCATTTGTTCTTACAAGTCTATTTAGGCTTGAAAAAGCTGTCCGTGCCAAGTTTCGGTGGTCATTTCGCAATTTTGGCCACCGAACGGGCCTTTTTAGTCTTGTGTTTTACAATTTTCCTTCTAATTTTCTAACCGGAGATCCAATAGAGGTCCCGTTTGTTCCTACAAGTCTATTTAGGCTTCAAAAGGCTATCCGTGCCGAGTTTCGGTGGTTTCAGTGATCATTTCGAAATTTCGGCCCCCTTAACGGGCCTTTTAAGCCTTGTGTTTTACATTTTTCCTTATAATTTTTTAACCGGAAATGCAATCAAGGTCCCGTTTGTTCCTACAAGTCTGTTTTAGATTGAAAAAGCTGTCCGTGCCAAGTTTCGGTGGTTTCGGTGGTCGTTTCGCAATTTTGGCCCCTGAGCGGGCCTTTTTAGTCTTGTGTTTTATAACTTTCCTTCTCATTTTCTAACCGGAGATCCAATAGAAGTCTATTTGTTCCTACAAGTCTATTTAGGCTTCAAAAGGTTGTCCGTGCCAAGTTTCGGTGGTCATTTCGAAATTTCGGCCCCCGAACGGGCCTTTTAAGTCTTGTGTTTTACATTTTTCCTTGTAATTTTCTAACTGGAAATCCAATCAAGGTCCCGTTTTTTTCTACAAGTCTATTTAAGTTTGAACAAGCTGTCCGTGCCAAGTTTTGGTGGTTTCGGTGGTCATTTCGCAATTTCAGCCCTCGAACACGCCTTTTAAGTCTTGTGTTTTACAATTTTCCTTCTAATTTTCTAAACGGAGATCCAATACAGGTCCTGTTTGTTCCTACAAGTCTATTTAGGCTTCAAAAGGCTGTCCGTGCCAAGTTTCGGTGGTCATTTCGAAATTTCGGCCCCCGAACGGCCATTTTAAGTCTTGTGTTTTACATTTTTTCTTGTAATTTTCTAACCAGAAATCCAATCGAGGTCCCGTTTGTTCCTACAAGTCTATTTAGGTTTGAACAAGCTGTCCGTGCCAAGTTTCGGTGGTTTCGGTGGTCATTTCGCAATTTCGGCCTCCGAACGGGCATTTTAAGTCTTGTGTTTTATAATTTTCCTTCTAATTTTCTAACCGGGGATCTAATCAAGGTCCCGTTTGTTCCTACAAGTCTATTTAGGCTTGAACAAGCTGTCCGTGCCAAGTTTCGGTGGTTTCAGTGGTCATTTCGCAATTTCGGCCCCCGAACGGGCATTTTAAGTCTTGTGTTTTACAATTTTCCTTCTAATTTTCTAACCGGAGATCCAATCGAGGTCCCATTTGTTCCTACAAGTCTATTTAGGCTTGAACAAGCTGTCCGTGCCTAATTTCGGTGGTCATTTCGCAATTTCGGCCCCCGAATGGGCATTTTAAGTCTTGTGTTTTACAATTTTCCTTCTAATTTTCTCACCGGGGATCCAATCGAGGCCCCGCTTGTTCCTACAAGTCTATTTAGGCTTGAACAAGCTGTCTGTGCCAAGTTTCGGTGGTCATTTCGCAATTTCGGCCCCCGAACGGGCCTTTTTAGTCTTGTGTTTTACAATTTTCCTTCTAATTTTCTAACCGGAGATCCAATCGAGGTCCCGTTTGTTCCTACAAGTCTATTTAGGCTTGAACAAGCTGTCCGTGCCTAGTTTCGGTGGTCATTTCGCAATTTCGGCCCCCGAATGTGCATTTTAAGTCTTGTGTTTTATAATTTTCCTTCTAATTTTCTCACCGGGGATCCAATCGAGGTCCCGTTTGTTCCTACAAGTTTATTTAGGCTTGAACAAGCTGTCTGTGCCAAGTTTCGGTAGTTTCAGTGGTCATTTCGCAATTTCGGCCCCCGAACGGGCCTTTTTAGCCTTGTGTTCTACAATTTTCCTTATAATTTTCTAACCGAAGATCCAATAGAGGTCCCGTTTGTTCCTACAAGTCCATTTAGGCTTTAAAAGGCTATCCGTGCCAAGTTTCGGTGGTTTCAGTGATCATTTCGAAATTTCGGCCCCTGAACAGGCCTTTTAAGCCTCGTGTTTTACATTTTTCCTTGTAATTTTTTAACCGGAAATGCAATCAAGGTCCCGTTTGTTCCTACAAGTCTGTTTAGGCTTGAAAAAACTGTCCGTGCCAAGTTTCGGTGGTCATTTTGCAATTTCGGCCCCTGAACGGGCCTTTTTAGTCTCGTGTTTTACAGCTTTCCTTCTAATTTTCTAACCGGAGATCCAATAGAGGTCCGTTTGTTCCTACAAGTCTATTTAGGCTTCAAAAGGTTGTCTGTGCCAAGTTTTGGTGGTTTCGGTGGTCATTTCGAAATTTCGGCCCCCGAACGGGCCTTTTTAGCCTTGTGTTTTACATTTTTCCTTCTAATTTTTTAATCAGAAATTCAATCGAGGTCCCAGTTTGTTCCTACAAGTCTGTTTAGGCTTGAAAAAGCTGTCCGTGCCAAGTTTCGGTGGTTTCAGTGGTCATTTCGCAATTTCGGCCCCCGAACGGGCCTTTTTAGTCTTGTGTTTTACAACTTTCCTTCTAATTTTCTAGCCGGAGATCCAATACTTGTCCCGTTATTTCCTACAGGTCTATTTAGGTTTCAAAAGGCTGTCCGTGCCAAGTTTCGGTGGTTTCGGTGGTTATTTCAAAATTTTGGCCCCTGAACAGGCATTTTAAGTCTTGTGTTTTACAATTTTCCTTCTAATTTTCTAACCGGAGATCCAATAGAGGTCCTGTTTGTTCCTACAAGTCTATTTACTAACATTGCAGCACAGCCTTACTATGATTAAAACAAGTGATTAAAATATGAGATTTCTCATATATAGCTCTAAGAACATACCAACATCAACATAGATCCTCTTTGCTGCAGCCTTGATCTGTTATGTAGATGGAAAAAAGATAACAAGAAAATGCAATAGGTTGTCAAGTTTTTGTACAATAAGAATATGAAAGTGAAGCTAAGTTTCTAACTGCCTAATTAAAAAGTGAAGCTAAGAGGCATGTCAACCAAAGTTGAGTTCAACCATCCATACCTTGAGTTCAAAAGTTTCTTTAGAAACTGTAGATGGAAAACTGTTAAGAGGCATGCCAACGAAAGTTGTTAACCCACCTAGGGCAAACAAAAAATTGAAGACAGCAGTTAAGAGAAATAGCTTGAAGAAGAAAATTCTGCAGGTGAGGAAATGAGTAAAGTTCAACTTTGCGTGAGTATTTTTTACACTGACGGATCCTCTTGCAGAGCTTTTATGAACTATTACAACAAAACATAAATAATAAACTAAATTTTAATTTTATTTTTATTTTTACGATTAATTATAACTTCAAAGAAGCATTTCTTACCCTTGACATTAAAGCAAAATCAAGTAAAATCAGAGTATCTTCACAAGAGAAACCAAGACACCACACAGCAAATACCATAAATTATATCAGGAAGTGGAACCAAAACCATAAGGACAATAATATGCAAAAAGTCACAAGTCAGCTGAACTGATAAAACAGAAAACCAGTAAGAAAAAGAACAATTTGCAACCCAGGCATCACATCTTTATAGTTATATTTATTTTACTAACACAAAGATACGAGAGAAAACAACAAATGAAGCTTCAGGTGCATTTGTGCTAATGCCAAATACTAATGCACCCAAAGAAGGCTTCAAAATAATTTGGAAGGCATACAACATGCAGTGGAATTCAAAAGAAAATTACAAGTCAACAGGATAAATGTTAAATAAGACCTGGAAGAAGGTAATGAAGATAGAAGTGGAGCTGAATGAAAGGAAAGTATATCTAATATTCAAATAAATAATACTACAAAGGGGGAATAGCCAATAAGAAAGTGCACAGGATCTGCCACATTCTGGTTTTAAGAAACTTACATTCAGATTCTTCCTCACTTTCATCATCACTCTCAACTTCCCATTCAGTAGATACAGCGTCAGAATCTGCTGCATTGATGAAACTGAAACTAGTAAAAAAATGATTAACAGTAGAGCTAGGACACAAGTACAAACAAAGACAGGATACAACATGTGACACGCCAACATTGATATTTCATAAAATGCAAGACATGAAACCAAATACCTTAGTAGCTCACATGGAGTCTCTTGCCATAGAGAATAAGAAATTGGTTAGCATCGCTGTCAACCAATGAACTTGAAAGAGCACATCCTATCCATTAAGAATGCCATTTTTAAATACCAAATGAAATCCAACAAGAAATAGATTCATATCGAATAGTGTTACAAATATCTAGATGCACAAGAGTCAAAAAAAGAGCTCATCTCTAGTAGATATCATGCCCGTCTGTAATAACCTAAAACCTGCCCACATCTTATTTACCTCCTGCACACATTAAACTAACATTTATATCTCAAGATTGTTGACACAGATTTAATCAATCAATCAACCAAACAGAGGAAGAAACACAAACAGGACAGCCAAAGGCCTCATTTTAAAAGACAACAGATCCAAAGATCAAAAATCTGAAGAGACCATGTCACAAACAGATCTGGGTAACCCATTTTTGGGCCCCACAAAAATGGATGACCCAAATCTATTCAACACTTACAAGAGCTAAGTACAAACAAAACAATTCCAAAATCCCATGTTCTTCCTTCAAGACAAAAAGGAATATTCTGAATGTAAAGAAAACAATTAATTATATCAAGCAAAGCTTGTTTGAAACAATAATACCCATCATAGAAACAAATACAGGGTACTTACAAGTCCCTTCTTCCTTCCACAGTTAATAAGTTCTCGGGAAAGATGACTTGTATCACAATGAGCAGAGACGTTGACAACTTCCCACCATTCTATTCGGATGGGGGTGAAGAGTTGCTTTAAAAGAATAAAACAAGAACAAGTAACTGCCAAATTAGTTCACAAAGTTGCTGAATTTAAGCAAAATAGGGAATGTAAAAGAATTATTAATTTCTGCAACGCTCCACCTAAAGTTGGAACACTTCTCTTCCATTATTATAACGAAACCAAGGGAATACCTTGTTAAAATTCCATCGTCCATTACGAGGTATGCAATCTTCACCATTACCAACCTTCAACTACAAGATCAAACCCCAAGCCAAACACCACAAATAAAAACAACCAAAGTCTATCAGCAGCCACACCCAGATTCAGAGCATCACAACCATCTGCAATATTTGTGTCTACTCTTTGCTGCTGAAAATAGTTTAGTTATTCAAATAAATAATAATAATAATAATAATAATAAAAAAATGATAATGACTAGTGTTGTTTACTCAATCTAATAGAATTATAATTTTGCCCATGTACTAATTAAAAGTAAAAACTAATTAATGCCTAAGATACACTACATAGGTGAAATAACCAAACCATCTATGAGAATATAAAATATTGTTAAAAAGTATTAACACCACCACCTGAGGATTTCCATTCATACAATACTCATGCATTATCTATTTTGTCCACTCCCCTTTTGGTGCACGACTGGTGTGGAACACCAGTGTCCTTTTTGTGCCAATCAAATTAGATCCTAACTTCACATTTCGTTCTTTCCCAGTGGCTTTCCAATAGCCAGACTCAGTTGCTCTCTTACTTTGTGAGCCATTTGGGTACTTCCTTCCACGAGAAGAAAAGAAGAACCACTCATTCTCTGAAGGAATGACTGATTTAGCTGGCAATATATACAAATCACTAACCATCCTCTGTACACAATAAATAGGACTTTATATTCTTCAAACACAAAATAATGTATTAAAGCATGTGAACCACAAAATAAATACAAACAATGGCACTTAATACCCATAAAACAGTGAAAGTAAGGCATAATATCCAGAAGCTAATGCATAATTACATCTACAAACATATCATTTTGTCCTATAGAAACCATACCACATGGGACACATATAGATATAATGAAAATTTTGAGTCAATGTCATCATAAATAATTCTTATTAATATAAGTTGTAAAAGTGCATATTAGTATAAGTCTTATTAATATTAGTTCTCAAGTGTACTGCTTCACATTACTCACTGAAACCAAACTAGAGTAGGGGATGCCCTTCAAACTAACATAAGAAAAAAATGAAAGTATAGACAATAGCTAGATACATAGGTGAAATAACCAAACCATTCACCAAAATCCCAAGAATGGTGAGAGAGGTAACGATCTGCTAAGAAGAACAAAAAAAAAAAAACAGATTTCTAACTTTTTCTAAGAATGGTGAAGATCTTCCAAGTTCCAATCTAGAAAAAAGGGGGAAAACTTAGGGTTTTGGTTCGGGACCTTGAAATCGTCATGAGAGAGAGAGAGAGAGGGAGATGGACAGATTGAGATAGCATCTGTAGAGTGAGAGGCCTATGCCCATCTGTAGAGGGAGATGGACAATACAATGGGTTCTCAGTCCTAGTTAATTGCATTACAGCATACATAAATAGGATAATTTTGGTACAAACAATACAATGGGTTCACTCACAAGATCACTCCATACTTGAAGAAAAATCAATCAATTTCAAATTCATTGTTGATAAAAGTGCATTTAGTTAAAAATTTAAAAGAGCAACATATTCCAATAAAAGGGGGAAAAAATTTAAAAGACATTTTAATATATATTTAAAAGACAGATTTTAATATATATATAAATCGTTCAAGACAGATTTAGGACTACAATCTATCATATACTCATATATATATATATATATAAATCCTTGAAGACAGATTTTAGGACAACAATCTATCATATATTTATCATATACTCATATATATATATATCTGTCTTCAAACTATCAGAGATAGAGAGAAGTGAATGCCGTCGGTGGAAATCAATCGGTGGCGAGAGAGAGCGAGAGGAAGAGAGACGAAGACGAAAAGGAGGAGGAGGAGGAGGAGGAGGAGGCGGTGTGAGAGAGTTTGAGGGAGCGGGAGACATACCTCTGTTTTGTGCCGCTTGAGGCTGTGGATTGAGAAAGAGTGAGAGTGAGAGTGAGAGTGAGAGTGAGAGTGAAAGGGAGAGAGAGAGTTAGAGCTTATTGGTTTATTCAGTAAAAGGGTCGGTCCAGTCTTTAACAAAAAAAAAAATATTGAAAAATGCAAAACGACGTAGTTTCGTTTGCTAAGTTATTGGCGACAAAAATCCTTCGGTAGCTATAAGTACCGTTCATCTTTTCCGCGACTATTTCATTTTTGTCGCCAAAACTTTACAATCGGTGACCAAAATTTCGTCGCTATATGTTAATATGGTCGCAAAAATATTTTTGGCGCTCCCGCCCAAAAAATTAATTTGGCGTCAAACCTTTTAGCGACTAAAAATCTTAACTCGTCGCCAATAGTGTAATTTTTGGCGACTTAACAATTAAATTGTCGCTGATTACATAAAATTGGCGACTAATTTCAGTTTGGTTGCTAAAAAATGTCGCCAAAATGTTTTTTGTTGTAGTGTTTCATTATTTTTTTCACTAAAGGATTGGGCAATTAATGATAATGCAATGATGTACATATTCTTTCCTTTTTTTGGTGAGCATGCCTCTTCCTAATACCTTCAAAGAAAAAAACGAAAAGAAAAATCAATTAACTTCATGGTGACATCATGACATGTGAGTCAAAGAAGTTCAAAACAGAGAGAGAGCTGTGATGAAAGATCAAGTTGCATTACATGTATAAAACTAGGATTGTTGGATGGCAAACTAGAAGAGAATGATAATATGACTTCAACTTCATCAAGTAATGAAAGAAAACACTCAAGGAATGTGCTGATGTTTGATAGTAACAAAAACTTTCCTTCCCTAGCTGTTATATATATTTTATTATTTATACATGTACATAACTTTTGGCAAGTTATGTAGGAAAAAAAATGAATATTTAACAACCTTAATTTAAATCGCTTTAGTGTTTGTTTGATTCAACATGACTTGGATGGCAAAGCATACATTAATATGATCTTTTGTGGGCATGGTCCCCAAAACAGGCATTTGTACAGCTTAAATCACCTGTAATATGAATAGAATGGGTGCCAACAACCATAGTTGACCGTCGACTTCAGCAGTTTCTCCCCAAACAACGTCCATTCTCCTAGCCTGCAATTACCAACAGGATCAAATGGTAAGAGTCATCCTAGACCTGCAGAGGAGAACAATTGCAATAAACATTATATGCCCACCAAAAAAAAGTTCTATCTGTATTTCGGTGGGCCATAAAAAACTAACACAGATCGGCGAGAAGACAAAAACATGGTTATTCCAACCAGCAGAAGCAAAAGAACTCATTGAAGCTCTGCAAACCATGCAGGACGACAAGGTTTCACAAAGAGCACACAACCAAGTGCAGACACACACGCAAAGTAGACTGCAGAAAGAACTAAAGATAATAAAGGCAAAAATGAAGCATGCATAGAAATTTGTTGGTGAAAGGAGTTTTTTTTTTTTTTCTTTTCAATTACACCTTGCCGAGTGCAATATGTGTACAAAGCCTTTGCCGTTGATATCTATTTTGTAGAAGCATTGCAACTCCTTGCATGATAGCCCATTGAAGGAACAATTGCACCCCTCTCCGCACAGTACATGTACAGTCTCACTCATTAAAAAAAAACAAAAAACAAAAACAAAAACAAAATTTCAATATGCACTTAAGAAGGATAATAACCTGCTTCTGGGTCTCCCAAGTGAGACTGATAAGTGCCATGGCCATAGCGAAGTAGTGATGTTTTATCCACCTACATCATCCAAGTAATGACACAATTCGAAAAATAAAGAGAATGAGCCTGCCAGTTGAATAAAAAGCATGATATGAGTCCAGTAATATTGAACATGGCAGAAATTCGTTGGAATTAGAATGTAGTTGCTGCTGCTGCATATAAGAGAACAAGATACTGCCAGAAAAACTCAATTTAACAAAATTAAACATGTCTATTTGGAGTCAACTCAATGAATTCTTTTGCAACATGCAGCTCCATCTAGAGTAATATCCTCCTTTCATTATTGACAACCATTATTTTTTTCATATACTCTACCCTCTGTTCATTTTCTAATTCATTGCAATATGCAGTTTGACAACACACTGTATAAATTCATTTACTGAATATCATGCCATAATTTTAAGCATTGAAGTCAAAAGATTCCTTTGGCAACTCTATTTTATAGCATAAATTCATTGCCAGTAAAATTGCATATTCACTTTCCCTCCTGAAAGGCATGGGAGATGAAATTACTAATGTCTGACTATGAAAATATGTTTTAAAAAAATCTCAATCACAAATACACAAATAGTTTAAATGATGAAGAATAAATGCAAGGCAATCTTAGCACAAAATTCAACTAAATGCATATAAGATCATATCAAATTACCATGGGCGAATATCACTTCCATTCACTCTAAGTATGTTCTCTCGCGAAGCCAAACCTGTGTAGAGAATTAACAACCATGCCTGAAAAACAAACTTACTTGGTAAGTCAACGAGAGATGGAAATAGCTGAACAAATGACCCAAGAGACATCAATGCTGGAAACACACTTAGAAACGATTGTTCAAATCTGCATCAAAAAAGAAAACAGAAAAAAAATATATGTATGAAAGTCAGTAATGCCCTTCACTGCAGATTGAGTCCACAGTATCTCCGAAAGCATTCTTTTAGATCCTCCTTTTTGAAATTAAACATATGTGTTTAGTTGTCAAAATTTCCGTTAGGCTCAATTAGTTTCAGTACGAAATTACAATACCATATTTTGTTCCAACAAGGTCGGGAAGGTGCATAATAACTTTAAACATACAAAATAAGATGTGGCACCACATAAGCAACAAAATTTATTTCTGAAGTAGCATTGACAGGACAAAAATAAAATAAAACTACAATTATGAATACCAATATATGAAGGGTCTTGTTAACAAGTGTCCCGGGGACACGAAAAGTAGACCCAAATTTTTTATTTGAAAACACAAGACACTTTTTATTAAATTCAATGCAGTTTTTATGGAAATTAATGCACTTCTTTTAACTGTTTGACCTATTTTCAAGACACTCCTTTATTTCAATTCCAATATCCAGCACTTTTGGCATTTGTCATGTACAAATATCTCGAGGACACAACAATTGCACGAATTATAACTAAGATCATTCCAATAAAATAAATTAAATATATCTTTTAAGAACAGAACCAAAAAGATGACATGAGGAACTTAGCATTAATGGGAAAAACTACAAATGCAAGACTGATGTTAGAGGAGGATAAGTTACCAAAATATTTGATATACATGTTGCATACTTCTTTTCTACTTCTAAATCTGAAAATTCAGTCAAATAAAGAAACTAAACCCCAAGCAAAGAATCATGCCAATTTCAAATCATACCTGAGGGAAAAATGTAGGGAAATTAGTTAAAAGTTTTCTCTTGTTAAGATTCCGAAAGTCCAGTGTAGCTTCAGCAACAACAGGGTCTAAAAGTTCACTGCAATGAAACATTGGAAGAGTGATTTTCAAATACGATTTATCATATGATATGCCATCATAAATAAAGAATAATTGTTAGATGAAATCATAATTTCTTTTTTTCCCCATAAATAACTTATTGTGAAAGGACTACAAACATCTTTACCAGCCCAAACATGAATGAATGAATAGGGTCTTTTAATTCGATGGACTCCTCTCCTCTTCAGGTGGGAAATTCTCCAAAACTGGTTTAAGACGTTGGCCAATCACTTTAAAAACATTACCATTCTTGGGATTTTCAATCTGGGCCCCATGAGAAAAAACAGTTTTAACTATGAAACGGCCCAGTCCATCTAGATCTCAATTTACCAGGAAACAAATGTAGTCTAGTTTTATACAAAAGAACCTTTTGTGAAGGATTAACAATTCCTTTGAGTACAAACAATATTAACATTAAAAACATATCATATACAATGACACGGGGAGGACTAGTCAATCAACTAGATGCCCTTTTTTCTTCCAAAACAGCACACCTTTTCTGCTCCCTTATCGACAAAAATATGCAATCCTGCCTTTAGGCAATAGAAATATTATCCTTTATTCGATGAAAAGCTACAAATACAAGACCCATGTGAGTAAAAAGGTATACATCTTATGTAGAGGGGTAGAAAATTAAGATAAAAATTACCATTTGTTTTGCTGAATTCGAGCAGCCCGAGCACCCTTGACAACATTGCGGTCAAATCTAGCGTTTTTGCTATTATCTAAGTCACCAAATATATATTTCATAAAAGGAACAAATAAAGAACAGAAGACGGGTAGTAATTAAAAGGAAAAACAAATAAGTATTTGAAGACCAAAATCAAAATATTAAAGGACTGGAGGTACAATGAAATCTTATCTAACCTTTGAGAGAGGTTTTGTGGACGTTATGAGATGATTTAGAAGCATACCGAGTCTTATGGGCCTTGTTGAGCAATTGATATTGTTGAAGGCTTAAATGTAGTTTTTCTACAAATTTAAATTAAATTCATTAAATCACAATTAAATACAAATTGAGAGAATGAATATAATATCCAAAATTCATAGAACAGCTATGTAATTTTAAGCATTCATCACACCTCCCAACCAACTTTATTGCTAGAACCTAGCAATTAGGGTGACTAAAATAAAATCAAAAAGTAAAATAAAAGCAACAACTCTAAACCACTTCTGCAAGAAATCACGATTGAATTTAGCACATGCAACAAGCCCTTAATCCAATAGGTTACCCCTCGTGGACGAGTAAAAGTCTCATGAGGGTTTCCAAAGATGTTACCCACAAACATCCAAAAATTACTTTACTAAAGGGATTTTTTTCATTCTCATGCCAAAGTTAAAGAATCAGCCATGAATTTCACAACCTTAACAAGATAATCAATCAAAGTTCAAGACGCTAGCAGCAAATACAGATATCTCATGACATTCAAAATTTGGAGTGTGTGAAAAAAATTTAGCAAACACAGACACAACCTTAGCCTTAAAGTGAAATATAACCAAAATCTCTTTTTGTAACATGCTTCGACTCAAATCTCACAAGTTATTGCACTCAACACATAAATCACTCAGAATATGATGCAAAAATTGCTCTCAATATATGCGAGTAGAACAATGTAAATCAAAGGCAAAATATCCCGCATACTAATTTTTTTGAAAAACGCTAATATGAAAGAATAAATAAATAGTCTAATGAATGGAATATCAAATACGGGTGTGTTTGGTAATGTTTACGTTTTCAGGTGGGTGGCGGATGACGGGTGGTGGTGGGTTGTGGGTAGGTGGCGGGCGGGTGGGTGGTGGTGGTGGTGGTGGTGGTGGCGGCAACGGGTGGGTGGCGGATGGCGGGTGGTAGTGGGTGGTGGCGGGTGGGTGACGATGGCGGGTGATGGATGGTAGCGAGTGGGTGGTGGTGGCGGCAGTGGCGGCGGCAGGTGGTGGTAGCAAGTGGGTGGCGGATGGCGGGTGGTGGCGGGTAGGTGGCGTGTGGTGGTGGTGGTGGGTGGGTGGGTGACGGTGGCGGGTGGTAGGTGGTAGCGAGTGGGTGGTGGTGGTGAGTGTGTGGGTGATGGTGGTGGTGGTGAGTGGGTGGTGGTGGGTGGTGGGTGGTGGTGGCAGGTGGGTGGAGGGTGGGTGGTGGTGGCAGAAGACGGTGGTGGAAAATGGTGTCGGGTGGTGGCTAATGTTGGGTGGCAAAAAAAAAAAACTGAAAGCTCAAAATGAAAACACATTTTTTGTGTTTTCATTTTTTGGCCAAATTTATAAACGACCACTGATTTATAAATCAAAAATTTTACCAAACAAGTTTTTATTTGAGTTTTTTAAATTTTTGTAAATATAAACAAAAAATTGAAAACGTCAGTGTTACCAAACGGCACCGAATTAAAATTTCTAGAGATATTACCCACAAACGTCAAAAAATTTGTTTACTCAAAGGATTTCTTTCGTTCTCATGCTAATGTTAAAGAAAAAAAGTCATGAATTTCACAATCTTAACAAAATAATCAATCAAAGTTCAAGACACTAGCAGCAAGTAAAGATATCTCATGACATTCAGAATTTGGAGTGTGTGAAAAAGTTTAGCCAACACAGACACAACCTTAGCCTTAAAATGAAATATAACCCAAATCTCTTTCTGAAACATGCTTCGACTCAAATCTCACTAGTTATTGCATTCAACAAATAAATCACTCAGAATATGGTGTGAAAATTACTCTCAATATATGCGAGTAGAATAATGTAAATCAAAGGCAAAATATCCCGCATACTAATTTTTTGGAAAAACGCTATAATGAAAGAATAAATAAATAGTCGCATGAATGGAATACCATATACTGAGAATTAAAATTACCATACCGTCACGCCTATCCATCATGTCCACTTGTAAACTATACCACTCTCAAGATCAAATAGGACTTTTATTTGGTTGTAATGTTTGGGTCGAGGAATTACGAAAAAATAATAAAAACGTAAAGTTGAATAAAAAAATGGATGTCTGAGACATTATTGGCATAAAAATAAGCTCTAATCTGAGAGATTATTGGCATAAAAAAAAACACAGTTAGAGCATTATTCCAAATGTTTTGCTCTTTTTCTTACTTTTTTTTTTTGTCTTTTTCAAGTTCCTCCTCCTGCTTTTTTTTTTCTTTTCGTTTTGCCCCCCCCCCCACCACTCATTGAACACAATTTATTTCTTCTTCTTTTTTTTCCACCTTCTCTCCTCTTTTTACTTTTTTTTTTTTTCAAACAAATTTGCCATTGCCAAACTCAACTTACCCAACATATCTACAAAATTGAAAAGAAAGTATAGGTTGTGGGGTTAAACAAAGAAAGGCTAACATAAAGGCTCAAATTGGTTTCTAATGAAGTAATAATAAAGGAAAGAAAAATAAATAAAAGGCTCAATGAAACAAAGATGGCCTAAAATCATCTCTCAATTCATGATCTCAAGGGAATAAAAGTATGGTAACAAATTGATTTATCCTCAACATTCAACCAAAATTAAGAAATAATGAGACTAAACAACAAATTAATGCGCTTCCAAAGAAAATTAAGAGCAGATGTATCACAACCCTCCAATAAAAGATTAGCACAAAACTCGTAGGCTCAAAAGTCTCCACTATCATTCTTCAAGATTTTCAAGTCATATCCACTTATCAACTAAAAATCATATTCATGTGGCTAAAGTGTAGTGCAATGATTTCCAAATACGAACACGTGGAATACTTTAAGTGGATATGATTTGAAAATCGAACACGTGGAATACTTTAAGTGGAATACTTTAAGTGGATATGATTAATAGAAGCCGTGTCAACAGAATAATTTTAAGTGGATATGATTTGATTAATATATGATAATATATGATTTGATTAATACGAACACGTGGAATACTTTAAGTGGATATGATTAATAGAAGCCGTGTCAACAGAATAATTTTGATCTTTTACTCATGAAATACGATATCCATTTCCAAGAAATTGTAGCAATGTAAGTGAATTTATTCTTGAGTGACAACTGAGATTAGAAATTACCTGGTTGTCGACTCTGCCAGCTGGTGCAGGAGGCAAGACGAGATCTGCTTCCAGATCGAGTTGAAGATATGCGCGCACGCCCATCACCTTCTATCTCCATGCCCATGTCAGCTTCCAAAGAATGACGCTTTGCATCACAACATCGAAAAGGATAAATGAAAAAAATAAAAACCAAAAAAAACCTGCGCCCAATTTAGTCTCCATTTCCAAGCAATGGCAGCAATGTAAGTGAAGGAATTCTTGAGTGAGAACTGAGATTACCTGGTTGTTGACACACTGTTCAGTTGAGGAATTCTTTAGTCTTCATCGCTTGTGTTACTACTCGCTGCTCAGTTGCCAGTGAATAAAAAAAGGTCTACATTTATCTCCCAAAAAACACGTGGATTTATTATATATAGCCCAACAGACATTAATTATGTAGCAACTACCACCAATAAACTACTAACTTAACCCTATTCTTGTTTTTTCTTTTGTTTTTCTTTTTTTTTTTGGGTTAAGTATGAAAGCCAATTTGTAGACATAAGCAGTAACTCAAAAATAAAATACTACTCATGCCAATTAGTTTCTCAATTTTCTCTTGACCCCATGCTCTAAGGATTTGCAAAGCACACAAATTTCTATCCTAAAATGCCAATTGCTGAGGTTTAATTGTTCTACAGGCTAGGCGTAAGCTCTCTCTTAGAGGGGGTATTGCCTTTGGCATGTCATGAACTTCATTGTAAATCCTCTTTTATGGCAATAAAACACTTACCCCTTAAAAAGCATAGCATGACGAACAATGCCTCTGCGCCACAGAAGCCGAGAAAAGGAAAACTAACAAATATCAACTATATTCAATATTGGAAATGGAAAGAAAATAATTCTTCCAGGATATGGTTGAATTCTTTTGGATATCACAAACTGTAAACATTTAGATTTAGTCAATACTATAGAATAGGAAAGTTTATTAGGATCAAAATTAGTAGCTAAATAATAGCTAATCAGTCCTCAGAATCAGTAGCTAATTAGTAGCTAATCAATTCCTAATTTTATGCCTTGTATCTCCTATAAATAGAGGTGCTATGTACATTATTTAAATATGAGAATAAGAAATATTGTTCTTTCTAGCTTTCATGGTATCAAAGCTGAGGGCTTATTCTCTGACCCTTCTGAGGTAATCCTAGAACCAGCAAGCTGTCCTTCACCATATCAGAAACCACATCTGAATCCACTGTTACCGTTTCACCGAAAAACATTGAGAAACATGTCTCCAACATTGATTCTCACTCGGTGCAAATCACCAGCATTAAACTCAACGGTGATAATTTCTTGCGTTGGTTTCAGTCTATCCAGATGTACATTCGGGGGCATCCGATCACATGACTTCTTTCTCTTCTTTATTCAATACTTATTTATTTTATTTTGAAAGTGAAAGAGTTAGGATTGCTGATGGCAATTTCTCACCCATTGTAGGAAAAGTTCAAATAAAATTTTTACAAAATATTACTCTTCACTCTGTCCTTCATGTTCCTAAGCTGGCCCGCAAGTTGTTGTCTGCCAGTAAATTATCCAAAAACTCTCACTTTCGTGTTGTTTTCTTTGACTCTCATCGTGAATTTCAGGACCGAAACTTGGGGAGGTTGATTGGCAGTGCTAGAATGGTCGATGGTCTTTACTACTTTGATGATGACATATCCAGCAATAAAACAACTCAAGGCTATGGTTGTAGTATTAGTTCACTTTCGGCTCGCGAACAAATAATGCTTTGGCATTTTAGACTAGGACATCCTAGTTTTTCATATCTTAAACATTTGTTTCCTAACTTGTTTAAAAATTTGGATTGCTCGTCTTTTCAATGTGAAAGTTGTTATTTATCTAAAAGTCATCGAACTACTTATCTTACAAAACCCTACCGTGCCTCTAAACCATTCTCTACTTAATTCATAGTGATGTGGGGTTTCTCCAAGGTTACCACCGTGACTGGTATTAAAGTGGTTTGTAACTTTTATAGATGATCACACTTGGCTTTGCTAGGTTTGTTTGATGAAAGACAAATTTGAAGTAAAAAACGTGTTTCAAGATTTTTACAAAATGATTGACAATCAATTTCATTCAAAATTAGTATTTTTCAAGCTGATAATGGAAAAGAGTACTTCAATGAAAATCTAGGGAATTTTTTAGGGAAAAAGGTATTTTTCATCAATCTATATGTCGTGACACTCAACAAAATAGTATTGCCGAAAGAAAAAATAAGCATTTACTGAAAGTAGCCTGAACCATAATGTTCTCTATGTATGTTCCCAAATATCTATGGAGAGATGCCATTTTGACAGCCTCTTATTTAATTAACAGAATGCCTACCCGGGTTTTGCAATATGTCACACCCCTAGAATATTTCAAAAAAACCTTTCTTGATTGCAGAATTAATTCAGATTTGCCTTCAAAAATTTTTTGCTATACTATTTTCGTTCACATACCCAGCCAAATTCGATCCACACTTGATCTTAGAGCAGAAAAATTGTGTTTTCATCGGGTATGCTCCAAACAAAAGAGGCTACAAGTGCTATAATCCTCAAACAAAAACATTTGGGTGATTATGGATGTCTCCTTTCTTGAAACTCAATCCTATTTTACCAAAAATTCTCTTCAAGGGGAGAAAAAGAAAAAGGAAGAAAATTTTATGCAGACAACTTCGGATCTCTTACCAAATCCTATTCGATCTCCATCCCTTGTTTTCTGAAAAACGAGAACAGAAACAGGGTATTCAAGATAGGTAGAACGATGGAAATCCCAGTCCAACTTCTCCAAACATAGAAGGCTCACAAGCAGGGGGAGAAATACTACAATTGGAGCAAACTGTTCCCGAACCTGAGTTTTTGGTTTATGCTCGGAAAAATACTCAAAGAAAAAGTAAAGACTAGCCAACCACTCTACCACAAAGCCAATCAGAATCTCTTAAAAAAGGTCCCTCAAGTAGTTCAGGTATTCCTAATCTGGTTCCTCCATCATCTGTCTCTACTTCATCTCCATTTCCTTCAGCGGTTTTACCTAATGTTATACCCACAGATTGTGATCTTCCTCTAGCCATTAGGAAAGGAATTCGAAAATGTACCCAACATTCCATTGCGAAATATTTATCTTATGACAAACTTTCCAAAAGTCATAGAGCATTTACTTCAAAAATATCTAACCTGTTTGTTCCTAGAATTATTAAGGAAGCCTTGGATGATCCTAATTGGAAATCAACAGTTATGGAAGAGATGAATGCTCTAGAAAAGAACGGTACTTGGATGTTAGTGAATCTGCCTAAGGACAAAAGACAGTAGGTCGGTGACATCCAGCATCCAGCCACTGTCCTAAATAGTAGGGACTCCTGGTCTTGGATTGGTCACCCACTGTCTTTGGGTTGGTGACATCTTCCCATTCATTTAGAGGCCCTATGGCTCCTAAAGACAAGGATAGGGCCATAAAATCACCATTTCTTCTACGCAGAATTTAAAAAGCGTACACTAGACATTACACTAGAAAATAAATCTTTACCTTCATGGATTCAATCTCTGCCATAGCTAATCCTTTTTGGTAAAGAGCTTCCGCTAATTGGTCACGTGCTGTCTCCATCTTCTTCTTCATTTTCTGTTAATAACAGAGAAAAAAGTAATATAAGCTTCCATTACTTTATAATATGAACCAGTCAGGCAAACAACAAAACAAACTCAGAGGGAGAACATCTGCAAGTGCCTCACTCCACAGCTAGATGTCAGTTCATTACATGTTTTTATTGGTAGCACTCAAAAAGTTTGAAACCACAATTATAGAGAACTAAGATCGTGCCTTCCTCGTACCATTCCATAGAAAAGAAGATAATACCTCAGTAGTTCAGTTTCCTGAGGATTTTGAGTGAGAAGAAAAGACACTGGAAACATAGATACAAACCTCAGCCCCCTCATCTTCTGGATCACTTTTGAAAGAAAAGTACTTCGCTAATTCATCTGTGTCAACACTACCAATCACCTCATCTGCTGCCTCTATAATCTGCGAGTAGCACTTTGTAAGAACAACCAAGTGGAATAGTAAATAATAATAATAATTTTATAATACTACTAATAAAAAATAGTAAAAAGATAGAACTAAATATTTTAATTTTTTGCAGGGATGATAACGGTACTATCATCAATTATATACATTGCAGATTTAGAATAAGCGTGCAAGCAATATAAGCAAATCATTTTTTTTTTAAACAGTTCAATTTTCTATAAGGATGTGCTTGGATCTTGAATGTGTACCAATTTGTGGGGGGAAAAGAAGAGGGAGGGAAATCCCTACGAAAATCAAAGATTTCAAACACAGGCTAAAGGATAAGTTATAATACAACAGATGCTCCCTAATTATTATTTTTCTGTACAATCTGTTCATCATACCATTTTAGGTTTGATTCTAAGTAGGGTAGGGATAGGTGACAAGATGATGAAAAGATTTCAAATAACACCAGATGGAAAAGTAAGAAAGATAATAGTCAGAAAAGATAGCAAGGGCTGCAAAACCTTTCACTAGGAGAGAGCTATTAAGATTACCATTACATTCATGATGGTGAAGAAGACCTCCTGGTGTATAGAAACGCAGCACAGAAGAGGGCTTGCCAAGTGGCAGCCTCTGCTGATTCTGACAGTGATGGCCATTACAAGACCTAACCAAAGACTGGAGGCATGGGTAATGGAGTACACTAAATGTGCTCCCAGGTACAGAGGATGTACAAAGCATGACTGCATCCCCTGAGGATAGGGAATCCCATGCACCAGTGAGACGCAACTCTCTCTCTCTCTCTCTCTCTCTCTCTCACACACACACACACAGATTGACCACCTCAAGGTCAAGGTGTGAGTCTTGAAAAGGGAATACACCATGGAAAACTCTTGGCTCTAACCACAAAGCCATATAAACCCAAAGAGCCCATGAATAGGTGATGCGTTCCGCATCAATAGGTCATGTCATGATTGAGTAGGTTAAGTCACGACCTATGTTACGTGGGTAAGGATCTCAGGTGTACGATGTGTAGATGGACATTCACCCATAAGCATATTTAATAATCAAACTCATATTATGCATAAAATGCTATATGACATCTGTGAATCTGCCTAAGGACAAAAAGACAGTAGGGTGCCAATGGGTATTTATAGTGAAGTGCAAAGCTGATGGTAGCGTGGAAAGATATAAGGTGAGACTCGTGGCAAAAAGGTTTACACAAACCCTCGGGATTGACTACCAAGAAACCTTTGCTCCAGTTGCCAAGATGAACTCAATTCGGGTTTTACTGTCACTAGCAGTTAATTCCAGCTGGCCTCTACATCAATTAAATGTAAAAAATGCCTTCTTAAATGGAAATCTAGAAGAAGTCTATATGAACCTACCTCCAGGTTTTGAAAAGAAGTTTGGTATAGATAAAGTCTGCAAATTAAACAAGTCTCTATACGGCCTCAAACAATCCCCAAGGGCGTGGTTTGAACGCTTTGGGAAGGTTGTAAAAAACCTTGGATACAGTTAAAGCCAAGCAGACCATACTATGTTCTATAAACATTCAAGAGAAGGTAAAGTAGCTATCTTGATTGTTTATGTAGATGACATAATTCTAACAGGTAATGATAGTGCCGAATCGAAAAAGTAAAAGAAGGGACTTGCTAAAGATTTCGAGATAAAGGTCCTGGAGCACTAAGATACTTCCTTGAAATGGAGTTCGCTAGATCTAAGGAGGGCATTTTTGTCACTTAGCGCAAGTACACAATTGACTTGCTCAAAAAAACAGGCTTGCTCGGATGTAAAGCTGCTGACACACCAACCGAGCTCAACTTGAAGCTACAGCATGCTAGAATTGAAGATGTGGTGAATATAGACCAGTTTCAGAGACCCGTTGGAAGACTGATATACCAATCTCACACACGTCCCAACATAGCATTCGTAGTAAGCAGAGTAAGCCAATTCATGCATTCACCAAGAAAGGAGAACTTTGAAGAAGCATACAGGATCCTAAGGTATCTAAAGGGAACTCCTGATAAAGGCTTGATATTTAAAAAACAAGGACATCTTCAAGTGGAAGTACATACAGATGCAAATTGGGTTGGAAGCATCACTAACCGGAAATCACATTCCTTGGACTTCTTACATTTACTTTGGTAATCACATAACCTTTTTTCTTTTCAAGGCCCACCGGCCATACCACCGGCCCCAGAGGTTCTTCTACTGCCATTGGAATTTCCTCAGATTCAGACGACGACAACGACGATGACCTTCCCGTTGCTACAAGGGTCACAAGGTTCAGGACCAGCAGGTCAGTACTTCCAGATGTTGAAGAAGAACAAAGTGCTAGGGCCGCACCAACTACTAAGGCTGAGCCAGTTGTGGAGGCCGTAGAAAATGAAGTTCCCCCTGCTGTGAAAGTTGTTGCGGGCAGCCTAGTTGGAGTGTGCAGAGCCTCCAAACCCCGCTGATTCTGTGCACTCCGACCGTTCCTTTGTCGGCAGTACTTCTAGATGTTGAAGAAAAACCAAGTGCTGGGGCCCCACCAACTACTGAGGCTGAGCCAGTTGTGGAGGCTGCAAAAAATGAAGTTTCCCCTGTTGTGGAAGTTGTTGCGGGCGGCCTAGTTGGAGGGTGCAGAGCCTCCAAACCTCGCTAATTCTGTGCACTCCGACCGTTCCTCTGTCGGCGGAGAGGATTTTTGCCCAAAGACCCCAAGGGAAGATAGCGGCATGAGAGAGCTGCTGGAAGTTGCACCACCTCCCTTTGGTGGTTCCTCCCAGTCCACTGAGTCTCCATTGGTTCAGCAGACCCCACTTCCGAACGCCCAAGTGGCTAAGGAGAGTGCAAGTGTAGCGACTGCTTTCACTATTCCTGCTGTAGCCCCTCTAAATTTGGACCGACTTGCAGAGGTAGCTGTCACTTTAGCCACCCACACTGTTATTGCTGTCGCTGGGACCTCTGACCCAGTTGCTTTGGCAACCTTTGAACAGCTGGCAGACTTGTACCCCACTCACTTTCCGAAAGTGCCAGCTGACCTTGGGTTATCCCAAATTTTTTATACTGGAATAGATACCACTGTTGTTCCAGATCTGAACGTTGGAGACTACCAGATGGATGACCTCTTTTCGGAGCGACATGACGGTGCAGGCAGCTTTAGTCTTTCTCGCGAGGCTAGTTCACCTGGCTGCCAACGCTGCATCTACCTATTCCAATGCTGCTGGGCAATCATCTTCAGGGGAAGTGCGTCGTCCTTAGATCTTTGGTCCCTCCACCAGTCCCCCTCCAGTGATTGAAGTTGGCAGGGGTGTGAGGGAGTCCCCTCAGCCCTCAGAGAAAGTTTCTTTTCTAAGTTACTGGGTCTCCTCCGCAGCTGCTCCCACTCTCGCCCCGCATCCAGGAGCTGCACCTCGGCACCTTTCCTGCTTTTAACGTTCCTGGATCTATGGTGCAGACAGCACTGCTGGAGTCACTCGCCAGCTTCATTTGCGACCTTACTACAAAGAAGATTATGACCACCCCTAGCAAGTTCATGGAAAGTGCCGAGGCAAACCTGAGCGGCTTTGAGAGGAACGGTTTGGTCCTATCGTGGATAAGGGATAGGCTTCAAGCAGTCGATGGTTTCCTCAAGCATGCAGACAACGTGGCGATGATAGGGCCAGTTTTGACCCCATCATCTACTCTTGTCAACTTGTAGTACCCGTTGCTGCTTGCCTCAGCAACTTTGTATGGGCCTTCCCATCTTGGTGAGAACTTGGGAATTAGTTGCCCTCGCATGATTTTATCCACTGTCTTCCATACCATTGAACTTCTTGTGCTAAACAGATTGATTGTAGGCACGAGCTATGGATTGATTATACTTTTCCATTGCCCGCGAGGCTCGATCTCTTCTTTCTTCAGCTGCCTCTATGTCATTTTTTCTGCTGTCTGGAACTAAGTGTGCTGACATAGCCATTCTTGCTGAGGGTGCTGCCAACTCAACTGGTAACACAGCTTCAGACTCGTACACTAGGGAAAATGGGGTTGCTTGAGTTGGCTTTCTCTTTAACGTTCTATACGCCTAGAGTGCTACAGGAAGTCATTCAGACCATATGCCCCCTGCTTCATCCATTATTTTACTCAATATTCGGATGATGGTTTTGTTGGTCGCCTCAGCTTGTCCATTCCCTTGGGGGTAGTATGGACTAGACTTGTGCTGCTTGATCTGGTAGGCGTTCAGTAGGGATGGCAATATCAACTCGGCCCAACGAGGACCGGACCGCCCTGTCCCGATAAATCGGGTTTTCCCCGAAAATTATTTACCATAGGGCCGGGGTTGGTATTGAAAAATACACCCCTAATAATTTTCGGGCCGGGGACGGGAATAGGCTCGTCGGCCCCGGCCCCGCCTCGAAATTTCCTTGATTCATCCCCGCCTCTGTTCCTCTTAGTTGTATTATATAAATATCTATTTCACTTTTGATCTTATCTTCTCTCTCACTGACTCTCAACTATCTCACTCTCTCTGACACTTATCTTCTCTCTCAACTCTCTCTCTCTTCGCTCTCTCGTTTTCAACTCTCTCTCTCTCTCTCTCTCAACTCTCTCTTTCTTCTCTCTCTCTCAACTCAACTCTCTCATAGTCACGACACGGCGACATCGCCACCATCACCGCTGGCCCCGACCCCCCTCTCTCTCTTCTCCTCGCCTCAGTTTCTCATTCTCTATCTCCACTTCATCTCTCTCTATTCTTAAGCAGAAGGTCCATCTCTCTCTCACCACCACCGAACCCACCACCACAACTACCGTCGATCTCGCCGTAGAGCCTGGTCATTGGCATCGCTCAGATCTGTGCCAGACGATGGAGTTGTACTCAGATCTGTTATCTCTCTCTCTCTCTGATCTGATGTTGTTGATCTGTATTGTTCAGAATAATTTTTTTTAATCTGTGTTAGTTATATATTGGTCTGTTATATATTAAACAAAATTGATCTGTTAGATCTGTTATATATTGATCTGTTAATTTTTTTTTTGATTTGTGATATATATTGATTAGTAAGTGAGTTGTTGAACAAAATTCAAAAAAAAAAAAAAAGCTCAGGGACATTTCGGGGTCCGGGAAACCCGATCCTCGTTAGGGGACGGGAACGAGAGGGTGATGGGCTCCCCTGGCGGGGATCGGGGACGGGAAGGGCAGTCCCCGGCCCCGCCCCGTCCCGTTGCCATTCCTAGCGTTCCACAGTCTTCCCACTTGACGATTTACAAAGGGAGTTCCATTGTTGGACAACATTACTTCTGGTATGCCAAACCTACAGATTATGCTTTCTCTGATGAAGTTGGCTACTCCTGCCCCGTCTGCCTTCCTCATTGGTATGGCCTTCACCCACTTGGTACTAACTTCAGTCGCTGCAATTTGTGGCCTTTCGATTGCTGCGCTGTCAAATGCCTAAGTATGGAACAGGAAAGGGGTCTTGATGTTGTGCAGCTCAACCGTCGGTGCATGTATCAAGTTCCCAAACTTCTGGCAGGATTGGCATCTCCTTACAAAGTTTTTAGCATCTTCTTCCATTGTCGGTCAGTAGTAGCCCAGGTGAATGAGATGTCCACATAATCGCTGCCCTCCTTGATGTTCTGTCTTGTGGGCTTCCCTCAACACCTCATTTGCCTCATCCTTTGGTCAAGGAAGAAGCGGAGGGACCGCCTCTTAACTCTGATTGCATCGGCTTTGTTCTCAGGCAGTGTGCCATTTCCAAGGTAGTCGACATATGGCTGCCTCCATTCTTCACTACTTAAGAAATGGGCTTCCTCTTCCTTAGGATGGGATTGGCATTTTGCACATTGCCTCTACAACTTAGTACTTTCCTTTTCCATCTCTGGCCAATAATACCCTTACCTCCGTATTCGTCGGTATAGACTGATATCTCCATCTCCACAAGACTTAGCATGGATCTGCTTAAGTCTGTACGTTGCTTCTTGGCAACGCGAAAATACAACTCTCCTTTGAGGAGCAAAAATTATGCAAGTTCTGCTGGTCTGATTGTTCCCTGGCCTGTTTTCAACTGTTCTGTTGGATTATATCTGCTTTCCATCCCTCAGCATCTTGCTCTGTATGTTCTTCGGCTAACACTGCTGGTGTTCTTCTTTTCTCGATGACGATGGCTATACTATCATTTGATATATCCACCTTGGCCCCCAGTATAGCCAAGGCATCGGGGAAATGGTTGTGTGTTCGGGGTATGCTGGATTTGGACATCATCAAATTGAGTGAGCAATCCTTGAACCACGGTGCGATACGGGCCAAACAGAGGCTCCTTTAAGGCGAAATCAACCATTGTTTGCCTGACAACCAACTCGGAGGCGCCCAAAATTTTCAACTTGCGGAGTCCCTTCTTTTGGGCAACGATTAGACCCTGTATCAACGCCTCATGTTCAGCCTCGTTGTTTGAACATTCAAAATCAAGCTTATATGATAGATGAAATTTCTCTCATTCTTCACTGGTTAGTGTTATGCCAGCTCCGCCTTTCTCAGCTCCCGAAGCTCCATCAAATTTTAAGTCCCAATAAGCCTCAACTGCAGCTGCTGAGTCATGGACCGCACCTGGTAGAGATACCTCTGCAGGTTCATGTTCACCAGATGGGAATTGGGCCAGTAAGTCTGCAAGTGCTTGGCTCTTAATAGCCTTGGGAGTAACACAAGTGATGTCATATTCTGCTAGAGCCAAAAGCCATCTTGCCATTCTTCCAGTCAGAGCAAGTTTGCTTAGCAAGTAGCGGACCGGATCACTCCGGGGTCACAACATGGATCGGGTGTGCCAAAAAATAGTGGCGCAACTTCCGCGCTGTGAAGATTAAGGCTAAACAATGCCTCTCAATTGGGGTATATCGTGACTCGACACCATTGACTTTGCGACTGATGTAATAGATTGGCTTCTCAATGCCATCTACGTCTTGGACAAGTAGAGCCCTAATAGACAGAGGTGTAGACGTCAGGTACAATAGCAGAGGCTTGTTGGGTTGTAGGGCAATCATTGTAAGTGCTTTCTTCACCACATCAAATGCTTGCTGGTGTTCTTGCAACCATTCAAAATTGTGATTCCCTTTCAGAAGTGTCCCAAAGGAAAATGTTATCTCAGCAAGGGCTGGAATGAACCTCCAGAGATATGACACTTTGAATAGGAATTTCTTCAATGCGTTTTGAGAGTGTGGTGGTGGCATCTGCATGATTGATTTAATCTTATCCCCATCTACTTCAATCCCCCGCCGGTGTACAAAAAAGCCAAGGAACTTGCCGGCGATAACTCCGAAGGCACACTTGAGAGAGTTCATCTTTAGGCAGAATTTGCGGCACCGCTAAAAAACTTTCTCGCAGAGGTGTCGGTTTGCCTCGGTAGACTTGACCACCAGATCATCCACATATACTTCCACTTCATGATGCAACATGCCATGGAACACTGCAGTCATAGCCCGTTGGTAGGCTGGCCCCGCGTTTTTCAAACTGAAGGGCATCACTGTATACAAAAAATTTCCCAAGGGTGTTCTAAATGCCCTTTTTTCTGCATCCTCTGATGCTATTTTGATCTGGTTATAACCACTGAACCGATCCATAAGGGAGAACATCTTATGGCCCGCAGTAGAATCGACAAGTGTTTCGACATGGGGCAATGGAAACTCATCTTTCGGGCAGGCCTCATTCATTCAGGTCGGGAAAGTCTACGCAGACCCTGATCTGGCCATTTTTCTTCTCCACAGGCACAATATTTGCTAGACAAGTTGGGTATTGTATAGGCTCAATGAACTTGGCCCTCGGCAACTATTCTACCTCTTCCTTAATCTTTGCCTCAAGGTCAGGGTGATACTTTCGAGCATGTTGCTTTATTGGCTTAGAGTTGGGAAAAGTATCCAGGTGATGGGTGACAAGAGATGGGTCAAGACCAGGTATCTCCTCGTACCGCTTCAGTAGTGCTATCAATTCTGCCTTAGCTGTTGGAGCCATTGTGTCGCTGATGAACACGGGGCTTGCTCTGCCCTGGTAAGTCGCTGAGGTTGACCTCAGCAAGTACCTCCTGCTGCGGTTTGGGTCTATCTTGCACGCATTTAGGAGCGTGCTCAGGCGTCTCCACCAACTCTTCTTGGGACTCGTCATCGTCACATTTATTTGTCTCGGGGCCATCCTCCCAAGGTATGAAGCCTGCCCTCCAAGACCCATCATAGGTAGTAAACTGTCTTACCGCCCTCCCGTACCTTAACAATCTTGGGCGGAGGACTTGTGGACTTGCTGCTCCTCTTCTGCCCACTACTTTCTGGAGCAGCCCCTGCATCCCAAATGCCTTCCCATTTTGGCAATTTTACACCTGCAACTTTATCGGACCTTGGAGTTTCAACCTTTGACAACTCAGTAAAGAAAACTGCATCTGAATAGTGTGCCTCCTCAACCCCAAATGGCTGTTCAGATGCATTTATATGGTTACTGTGCGCTTTCCCAACTTTGCCTTCACGCATTGGTGATAACTCGATGGGATAGCTCCATATCGGTGCATCCAAGCTCTGCAAAGTATCATGTAGCAATTTGTGTCCGCTTCAATCACATGAACCTTGGTTGCGGAACAGATTTCACCAACTGCTAAGTCCACAACCACATGGCCCTTGGTTTTTTTTTTCTGGCTGCCAAAACCCGTCACAGTGATGGGTTGGCGAACCATCCTGGACTCTAGGACACCAGCCTTTGCAAAGGTGTCAGTAGTGATGATGTTTATGGACGCCCCCGCCATCAAGGAAAGCACGCTTGAACTCTACATCATTGATGTATGCTGTGACAAAAAGAGGACGATTATGGGGAAATGGGTATGCTCTGTCTGCCTCTGAAAAAGTAACAGCCCCATAAACTTCCTGGATGCGCCAAGGCGCATACTCCTTAGCCTCAGCTAGGGATGTACACGGTCCGGATTGGTTCGGTTCTAAGAAAATCTAAGAACCGAACCGATCCTAACGGTTCTGTGATTTTGAGAACCAGACCAGACCGTTACACTTGTAAAACCGGACCAGAACCAAATCGAAAAAACGTTTCGGTTTCGGTTTGGTTTACGGTTCCAAAAATTTCTATTTACAAGAATAAATTGTTAATATTAGCAAAATAATTACTCAAACTAATTACATTTAATTCATGATAAAAACTAATAATATTAAGGTATTACTTAATATTACATATCTATACCATCCTAATATCATTAAAATTATAAAAAATCAATTAATAAAAATAAAACTTGATATTATATTATATATATATATATATTTTTTAAAATTCGGTTCGGTTCGGTTCGGTTCGAACCGCAGTTTTTTCATAAAATCCATTAACCGAACCGTTTTTACGGTTCTCATATTTCTTAATCCGAAACCGAACCAATTCTTAATGGAACCGAACCAAACCGTATGATTCGGTCTGGTTCGGTCCGGATTACCGGTTTGAACGGATTTTTGAACAGCCCTAGCCTCAGCAACTTCATCATGGTGCACTTCAAAGATATTAATGAGGGGTTTTGTTGCTTCCAACCTGGCAGCTTGGCTCAGCCCCAATTGGTCAAAGAAAGCGCGAAACTTAACAGAGTTTTGCAAGGCCTGGGCATTAGCATCCTCTGCGAATTTTGCCTTTGCAGGTACACTGTCTCAAGGAGCTGGCTGGTTGCAATTCCTTCTAACTCATCATAGTAAGATGCCATATGCACTTGATCACGCACAGGCCCGAGATAGCCAATCATATATGTACATTCTTTCCCTTCCCCTTGTGGTTAGGATAGGGTCCTTCGCACATCACGGTTACCGGCATCTTTGAACTTCAGCTCATTTGGGTCAACTTTCTTCTTGAAGATACTTTTCAAAGTCCAACAATCCCTCGTAGGGTGTCAGGTAGACCTGTGATAGACACAATAATCCGGGCTTTCTTTGTCCTTCTTGGTTGAAGGGACATCAACTGGAGGCAAGGTAAGTTCACCATCAGCTACCCATTCTTTAACCAGAGCCTTAACATTCTCAACGCTGCAAGGACATGGATTTCTGTCCTCATAACTCTCTCTCTTCCGAGAGGACGTCGCCTCCACTTGCGAGCGGCTCCCTCCTGTAGAGGTTACCGCAGCAACTCTGCCACTGCGAGGGTAGCGGTGGCTGTCACGAGATCTGTGCAAGGGAGCAGTGGTACTGAGGTTCCTAGCTGCCTCAATCAAGGCTGAAATGGTAGGCAGATTATGATTCACCAAGAAAATTTTGTAGTCGCGTATGGCACCCTCCACACATATGCTGACTAAATGGGCCTTATCCACTGGTTCATGACAGTCAATAGCCTTATCTTGGAGCCACTTAACATAATCCAGTATATCTTCGCCCTCCTTTTAGACATCTCGCCCAAGGGTGAGGGTTGTAACTTTCTCTTGGACTTGGAAGAACTTCGTGTGGAACTTGTTCACCATCTCCTCCAAACTCTTGATCGAGTTGGGAGCCAAGTTCACATACCAGCTGTAAGCCCTTTCAGTAAGTGGACTTGGAGAACTCCTGAAAGCGCAGAGAGTGGTCACTGCCATGGACACCAAGAGTTTCAATGAACCTCACCACCTGTTCTCTGGCATTGCCTTGTTTCCCATCAAACTTAATAAACTTGGGCACTGTATACCTAGTCAAGATCTCCTGTGAGTATGGGGCCCTCACATCTGAGTCAGGGAGAGATGGGAGTTGCTTCTTGCTACGCTCTTGCTCGAGTATAGCTTGTACAACGGCTAGAGTAACAAAGTGAGTGGGCTGGAATGGTCCAGTCTGCTCCTGGGTAGCTGAACCAGCGGCCGCACTGTTCGCCTGAAGTACCACCGGGGGCACCTGGATCGAAGCCCGAACCTCAGGGAACAGGTTAGGCACTGGGTTTGGGACTGCTACGGGCGGAGGTGCTTGCGCTGGAGCTGGTCGAGAAGCTATGGCCATAATAGCCTCAGTGAGAGTTTGCAAAGCTGCCAGGATCTCCCTCTGCGTATCCTGGAGTGACTGAACTGCCTCAATCACAACACTGTGGTCATGGTCCTCCGCATGTGCTGCATCGCCATTTGAAGAGCCTTGGTGAACTTCATCCTCTGCCATTTTTTCCAGTGAGGTGTGTAAACCACTGCGGGAATGAACCATCAACAAAGCAGCCTCCCCAGCGGAATTGCCAGAAATGTAGGGGGGTTCGAGGTTAGCAAAGGTGATTAGAGAGGCAAAACTATGCTAATGGTCCAAGAATGGTGGAAGTGGCTTGAGAATGAGCAGCAACAACTGTCTGGAAGTTGAAGAGTGTGCAACTAGGTGAGGGTGAAGCAAGTAGCTCAAGAAGAAATGTATGGCAGTGCCAAAATAGGCAGCATCTCCCCCAAATCCCCAAAATTCCTCTGGTTGAACTTTAGGAAATGGGTCCTATTTATATAGGCTTTTTCTTGGCACCAAGAGGACACCAAGTGGCCAAATAGAGAGAGGACATGTGTCCTAGATGATCATATGGAATATTCTGACTTGAGCGACCAGGCTGAAGGTGCCACGTGTCCTTCTGCATGTACTGTGTGCTATCTGTTTGCCTCCGCACCTACCTTTTTGAGCCTCAGCAAGTGTAGTTGCGATGGGCGTGTTTGGCGCTGCAACTCCCTCCTGAGCCTCAGCAACTGCAGTTACGACGGGAGCGTTTGCCGCTGCACTTGCCTTCTCAGCTCGAACCTCAGCAAGTGCACTTGCAGCGGTAAACCTTGCTGCTGCACTTGCCTTCTCAGTTCTACTTGGCCACTGCATGCATTCTCAACACTCCATTAGTGTGCTATCGACTATGTTCGTGCTCACTGCAGTGAAGCCTTCACCCTTAGCCACCCAACCACAAACTCCCCAGCTTCCCAGGGGAAAGGCCACAGCCAAGCCTGCTATCAGCCGTGCTGTTCCTTAGTACCAAGCCCAAGGGGCTTCCTTAGTTCTGCCCGTGCGACTAAGGCAGGTCTATGTCCAGGGTAATGGAAAGGGAGTCCCTTATGATCGGGCTACCCTGCTCCCATCTTCGCGGGATCGCCGCGGTAAACTGGTACCTTGGGCCGGCCATCAGCTCCAACTAGTAAGTCTTGTGACCTGCTATCAGTGCCAAGTTAAATGAATTTTGGGGCCTGCTATCAGCGCCAGGCATTACCCTCTACGTGCAGAGGGGAAGCTTTTCCCAGAGGCTACTCTCACCTTGGCGAGATGTTCCCTCCGCAAGTTGGTTGCGGCGGCAGTAGTTGCTGCGGTAATCATTTCCCGTGGCAAGTTCAAATGGCATAACTGACAATATTGGAGATGGCGGCGCCGACAAAGTGCCTATGCAACTTGGGCACCTCGGTTCTCTCCTTCCCTCAGCAACTCCAGGTGGCGACGGAACCGAGAATACTTGGAATGGCGGCGCTAAGACAAAGTGCCTCGGCAACTTCCCCGTTGCATGTATTCCCTCTGCAACTTGGCCGTCACATGTGTTCTTGCTGCAACTTGACTCGGTCATTTCCTTCGTGGAGACTGTTTGGACCCTTGGCGGGTCGGACCTACTCCGGGCCACTGTTGGCCCACTTCCCTTGGACTTTAGCCCATGCTCCTTTTTCATTCCTGGTCACCTCTTTGGGGCGACCTCAATACTTAGGCCCATACTTAATTTGGGGTTTACTTTTTGACCCTCTACATTTGCCCCCTGCCCCAGTGGGGGACACGTTCCTGGTTTCCCACGCGTGCATGACGCCAGCAAGTAACCCAAGGGTTGCGTCAGCTCTTAAATTAAAAGGATTACCCTCTTGACTGACGGGTCATAATGGGCCTAGGGAAGTGTGTCAACACCCTGTTGCTACTTTCTTTATAAATAGTGCCCTCGGGTCCACTGGTCCCCTACTTCCGCCCAAACACATTTTCTGTCTCCTTGTCTTCTTTTCCTTGTCCCCACTTTCCGGAGTCTTCTTTACTTTTCTTTATACTTCCTTATGGCCAGCACAAGGTTTCTATCCGACAGGGCTGACCCACCCCCTACTGAGTGGAGGAGGGCCTCATACTTCGGAGGGCTAGCTGACCCTTTCTGGAAGTCCGTTGACTCCTTCGTTCCTGATGCCCTTCCTTTGGGGGAGCCTCTCCTTCCTTTTAGTGAGGCTGCTTTGGATGATGCTGGCATGGTGAACCCAATCTCTGCGCTGCGGTTTCGCGTGGAGCGTGGTGACTTTCCCCATTCATACATCTACTATCGCACTCACTCGGGCCCTTCAACAGGCTGGTCCCTCTGGGTTGATGACATCATTGCAGATGGTGGGTTCGAGCAGCAATTGCGGGATGTTCGTCTCTGCAATGCCGTTTCGATTTCGAGGGTGTTATCAGTGCGCAAAGTACTAACCAACACTGATATGGTTGTCTCCCGCTAGAGCCGCGACACTCACACTTTTTCTTTGGCTTGGGGGGAGATAACTCCAACCATCGAAGATGTTGTCGTCCTTCTGCGCTTGAGCACTCGTGGAGATCACCGCTTCGATCCAGCGTCCCTGACTCCTGCAGAACAAGTTGTTGTCACCGCCCTCCAAGAAGCCTTTCGAGAGGCGCGAAAGTATGGCTCTTGGTCTGATCTTAGGACTGGGGAACTACTCCAGAAGAGGCCCAAGAGGGACAAAACCACTTATCTTTCTGGCTGAAGCATTTCTTCAAGGACCTGCAACCAGTTGTGGGCGACATCACAGAGGAGAGTTGCAACTCCGTAGTTGGGCCGGGCTACCGCAGCGACTTGTACTTGGCCGCCTTCGTCAGTTACTTCTTCTTTTTTTTTGTTCTCCCCAGCAACCCTGCTGAGAGTATTAACCCTCTGGTGTTCCCTTTGGCAGTCAAACTTTGCAGCGGCAGCCAGATCCCTCTGGCCCCCCCTCTTCTTGGGGAACTTATACTTCCGCCTTGACCTCATCCATTCGGACATGGAGCGATCCATGGGTCCGCTATGATGTGTAGAGCTTTGTACACACTCAGTTCCTGACCGCTTTCTTCTATGAGAGATTCCCTGCCACGGGCCCCGTCCCTAAAAAACATGAGCCTTTCTTCACAGACGAAGTCCTTGATGCAGAGTGTCGTCCAGTTCTAGATGCAAAAGGTCAACCTGTCACGAGGCAAGTGCGCATCTCTCGCTGGTCTGGTCTTGGCACCAACAGACGCTTTGCAGATTATGTAGACTGCATTGAGGAATGTGTGTTCCGCCCTTTCACTCAGCTTTTTCCAGGCATTTATGTGTTTCCATTCTATTTTTCCGAGGCTCACCATGTTGATTTCACCCTCGACAGTGTCCAGGCCAACTCCCTTCTTATTGCTGCCATGATACGCCCCGGATTTCTACCCGTGTGGAAACTCATCATAGTAAGACGCCATATGCAATTGATCACGCACAGGCCCGAGATAGCCAATCATATACGTACATTCTTTCCCTTCCCATTGTGGTTAGGATAGGGTCCTTCGCACATCACGGTTACCGACATCTTTGAACTTCAGCTCATTTGGGTTAACTTTCTTCTTGAAGATACTTTTCAAAGTCCAACAGTCCCTCTTAGGGTGTCAGGTAGATCTGTGATAAGACACAATAATCCGGGCTTTCTTTGTCCTTCTTGGTTGAAGGGACATCAACTGGAGGCAAGGTAAGTTCACCATCAACTACCCATTCTTTAACCAGAGCCTTAACATTCTCAACGCTGCAAGGACATGGATTTCTGTCCTCATAACTCTTTCTCTTCCGAGAGGACGTCGCCTCCCCTTGCGAGCGGCTCCCTCCTGTAGAGGTTACCGCAGCAACTCTGCCACTGCGAGGGTAGCGGTGGCTGTCACGAGATCTGTGCAAGGGAGCAGTGGTACTGAGGTTCCTAGCTGCCTCAATCAAGGCTGAAATGGTAGACTGATTATGATTCACCAAGAAAATTTTGTAGTCGCGTATGGCACCCTCCACACATATGCTGACCATGGACACCAAGAGTTTCAATGAACCTCACCACCTGTTCTCTGGCATTGTCTTGTTTCCCATCAAACTTAATAAACTTGGGCACTATATACCTAGTTGGGTATGGCATGGTCAATATCTCCGGAGAGTATGGGGCCCTCACATCTAAGTCGGGGAGAGATTGAGTTGCTTCTTGCTACGCTCTTGCTCGAGCATAACTTGTACGCTCTTGCTCGAGAGTGGGCCGGAATGGTCCAGTCTGCTCCTGGGTAGCTGAACCAGCGGCCGCACCGTTCGCCTGAAGTACCACCGGTGGCACCTAGATCGGAGCCCGAACCTCAGGGAACAGGTTAGGCACTGGGTTTGGGACTACTACGGGCAGAGGTGCTTGCGCTGGAGCTGGTCGAGAAGCCATGGCCATAACAACCTCAGTGAGAGTTTGCAAAGCTGCCAGGATCTCCCTCTGCGTATCCTGGAGTGACTGAACTGCCTCAATCACAACACTCTGGTCACGGTCCTCCGCATGTGCTGCTCCGCCATTTGAAGAGCCTTGCTGAACTTCATCCTCTGCCATTTTTTCCAGTGAGGTGTGTAAACCACTGCGGGTATGAACCATTAACAAAGCAGCCTTCCCAGCGGAGTCGCTAGAAATGTAAAGGGGTTCGAGGTTAGAGAAGGTGATTAGAGAGGTAAAACTATGTTAATGGTCCAAGAATGGTGCAAGTGGCTTGAAAATGAGCAGCAGCAACTGTCTGGAAGTTGGAGAGTGTGCAGCTGGGTGAGGGTGAAGCAAGTAGCTCAAGAAGAAATGTATGGCAGTGCCAAAATAGACAGCATCTCCCCCAAATCCCAAAAATCCCTCTTGTTGAACCTTGGGAAATGGGTCCTATTTATAGGCTTTTCCTTCGTACCAAGAGCACACCAAGTGGCCAAATAGAGAGGACATGTGTCTTAGAGAATCACATGGAATATTCTGCCTTGAGCCACCAGGTTGAACGTGCCACGTGTCCTTCTACATGTGCTGTGTACTATCTGTTTGCCTCCGCAACTACCTTTTCGAGCCTCAACAAGTGTAGTTGTGACGGAAGTGTTTGGCGCTGCAACTACCTCTTGAGCCTCAACAAGTGCAGTTGCGACGGGAGCGTTTGCTGCTGCACTTGCCTTCTCAGTTCTACTTGGCCACTGCATGCATTCTCAGGACTCCATTAGTCTGCTATCGACTATGTTCGTGCTCACTGCAGCGAAGCCTTCACCCTTAGCCACCTAACCACAAGCTCCCCAGCTTCCTAGGGTGAAGGCCACAGCCAAGCCTGCTATCAGCCGTGCTGTTCCTTAGTACCAACGCCAAGGGGCTTCCTTAGTCCTGCCTGTGCGACTAAGGTAGGTCTATGACCTGAGTAATGGAAAGGGAGTCCCTTATGCTCGGGCTACCCTACTCCCATCGTTACGGGATGGCCGCGGTAAACTGGTACCATGGGCCTGCCATCAGCTCCTACCAGTAAGTCTTGGGGCCTGCTATGAGTGCCAAGTTAAATAAATTTTGGGGCCTGTTATCAGCCCTGGGCTAGTAATGCCTTGGGGCCTGCTATCAGCGCCAGGCATTACCCTTTACTTGTAAAGGGGAAGCTTTTCCCAGAAGCTGCTATCACCTTGGCGGGATGTTCCCTCCGCAAGTTGGTTGCAGCGGTAGTAGGTGCTGCAGTAGTCATTTCCCGTGGCAAGTTCAAATGGCATAACTGACAATATTGGAGATGGCAGCGCCGATAAAGTGCCTATGCAACTTGAGCGCCCCTGCCACTGGGTTGTTTCGGTTCTCTCCTTCCCTCAGCAACTCCATGTGGCAACAGAACCGAGAATACTAGGAATGGCGGCGCTAAGACAAAGTGCCTCCGCAACTTGGTCGTCACAACTGTCGCCTCTGCAACTTAGTTGCTTCGGCTTTCTCTTTCCCTCGTCAACTTTGGATGACGGCGGAGCCAAAGATATTAGGAATGGTGGTACTGAGGCAACGTACCTCAGCAACTTCCCCGCTGCATGTATTCCCTCTACAACTCATGTGTTCCCGCTGCAACTTGACTTGGTCATTTTCCTTCATGGAGTCTGTATGGACCCATGGCGGGTCGGACCTACTCCGGCCCACTATTGGCCCACTTCCCTTAGACTTTAGCCCATGCTCCTTTCTCATTCCTGGTCGCCTCTTTGGGGCAACCTCAGTACTTAGGCCCATACTTCATTGGGGGTTTAATTTCTGACCTTCTACATTTGCCCCTGCCCCCGTGGGGGACACGTTCCTGGTTTCCCGCGTGTGCATGACGCCAGCAAGTAACCCAAGGGTTGCGTCGGCTCTTAAAAGGATTACCCTCTTGACTGACAGCTCATAATGGGCCTAGGGAAGTGTGTCGACGCCCTTTTGCTACTTTCTTCATAAATAGCGCCCTTGGGTCCATTGGTCCCCCACTTCCGCCCAAACACACTTTCTGTCTCCTTGTCTTCTTTTCCTTGCCCCCACTTTCCAGAGTCTTCTATATTTTTCTTTATACTTCCTTATGGCCCGCACAAGGTTTCTACCCGACAGGGCTGACCCACCCCCTACTAAGTGGAGGGCCTCATACTTCGGAGGGCTAGCTGACCCTTTCTGGAAGGCCGTTGACTCCTTCGTTCCTGATGCCCTTCCTTTGGGGGAGCCTCTGCTTCCTTTTAGTGAGGCTGCTTTGGATGATGCTGACATAGTGAACCCAGTTTCTGTGCTGAGGTTTCACGTGGAGCGTGGTGACTTTCCCCATTCATACATCTATATCGCACTCACTCAGGCCCTTCAACAGGCTGGTCCCTCTGGGTTGATGACATCATTGCAGATGGTGGGTTCGAGCAGCAATTACGAGATGTTCGTCTCTACAATGCCATTTCGATTTTGAGGGTGTTATCAGTGCGCAAAGTACAGACCAACACTGATATGGTTGTCTCTCGCTGGAGCCGTGACGCTCACACTTTTTCTTTGGCATGGGGGGAGATAACTCCAACCCTCGAAGATGTTGTTGTCTGTTAGAATTTACCTACACCTACCACCACCTACTACCACACCTACTACACCTACCACCAATTTACCCTCACCTACTCCTCACCTACTACCCAAACCCTCTCCTATATAATGAGCTACTCTGCTTTGTAATATAACAAATCAAGACATCAATCAATAATACATAAATTCTTACATGGTATCAGAGCAAGGTTAAGAATTTAGTATTTTTTCGCTTCACCGGCGGGCGGCAACCTCGCCTTGGCCGCCCGCCGGACCTCAACCTAGTCCGCTAGAATTGTCTACTACATACCTACCTCCTCATCATATCTTCATAACATCTCATTCTCTCTCGGCATCATAGTAGCCGTGATACTGCTCATACTTCTGGACAGCGGAGAGAACATCGTCTTTCTCGATCTTTCCGCCGACGCCGGTGGCGAGATCCAAGGCTCCGGCTTTCGACATCACTCTCCCCAAATAGTCCATAGCAGCTTCTCCACCGGAAAGATACTCCTAACAGTAGCGGAAAAAAGGTGTTTCCCTCAGCCAAACAAGGCTCAATAGCTGTGGTCCTCATCAAAATACGTGTAATTGCTACTCCTGAACTTGGTTTCCCTATCCTTGCTAACAAGCTTCTCAAATGCTTCCGGGCCATGTTCTTCTATGTACTTCTCAGCAGCAGTTAGAATGTCATCTGGCTTACTGAAGATGTCCTTCTTCCTTGGGACATACTAGACGTTAACAGTCTGCTGTGGGTTAAGAAAGAAAGGCCTCAAATAATGCTCATAAACATATGCAGCACCACTGATACTCTTTATGATGGTGGATATTTCAATGCCATTACAACACAGCACCTTGAAATTTATTTTATTTTATTTTCTTATCTCTCTTTCTGACCATTACAACACAGCACCAGCACACTTGTTCCCACCTTTCATCATGGTCTCCACTTTCTTTTCCTTTTTTTATATTTATTTTAATCCATCTTTTTGAAAACAAAACCAATATCACTTTTTTTAATTCCTTAATTTATTTTAATAACATGAGTGGCCTCTCTTTTCCACCATCTCCCTCTGTTTCTACACAATATTTTTGTACCACCGCCCACTCCATGATTTCCATATTAATATTATTATTATTATTATTATTATTATTATTATTATTTTCACAAAAAAAAAAAAAAAAATTCATTCCAGTTGATTTTTCTGCCTTACCACACCTACCATTCGAGTTTGCCAAACACACTTATTTTATTCATGTCAAGATCAACCCCGATCATAATTTTACACGAAAAAAAAAAAACCACCATAACACACCCAACACCCACAGTGGGATTTTTCTTCTCTACTCTGCTGCAGATCTCTTCTTCTTTCCTCCGTCCTGGGCGGCCCTTGACGGTGCTGCCTCCGTGTTTCCTACGCCGCCGAGCACGTTCACTCCTCCATACTCCTCCACTGCAGCATACGACGGACCTCCAAATCGGAACATCACAGTGGCCTTCCGCTTCAGCTCCTTATTTTCTGCTTTCAGCACACTTATCTCTGCTCGCGCATCCTTATACATGCGTTGGAGCAGAGCCAGTTGGGCATTTAAATGCTGCACCTCATTTGTCCTACTCTGCAGCCGGTTCGACAAATTTGTGACCGCCGTCATGCTTTCCACACATGCCTTCAGAGTATACTGATTGGCCTCCACATCCGACTGCACTGCCATTCTTTGCTCCACCGACCGCATCGGAAAGTTCAACGGAGCAAACTCCGGGGCGCTTGGTTGAGGTTCCAGTGCCACCGCACCAGTTCTCTCTCTTGTTGACTCGTTGAGGTCGGGAAAGAGGGTGAGCAGTCCACGGGAAGACGAAGACGAAGCCATTTTCTGGGCAACAGAGTGTTATACAGAATCTCTCTCAGAAATCTCTCTCAGAATATCTCTCACAGGTGTTTTTGCCTCAGCCTCAGCCTCTGTCTTATAGCCGAGGCAGCCACGCGCATCGCGCGCCTCTTGACGCCCGACAAACTGGCACGCCTTTTGATGGCACGCCTTTTTATGGATTGGGCACGCCTTTTGATGGCAAGCCTTTTTGAAAGATTGGGCACACCTTTTGAGGGTGCGACTTTTTAAGGGTCCGACAAGACTCTGTAAACTGTCCCGACATTGATTCCGGTTAGCTCCTTTATGGGTCCGACAAGACTCTGTAAACTGTCCCGACATAGATTCCGGTTAGTTTCTACAAGGGTCCGACAAGACTCTGTAAACTGTCCCGACATTGATTCCGGTTAGTTTCTACAAGGGTCCAGCAAGACTCCGTAAACTGTCATCTACAACGGTCCGACATGACCCCGTAAACTGTCTTCTACAACGGTCCGACATGACCCCGTAAACTGTCCTGCTACATCGGTCCGACATGACCCCGTAAACTGTCTTCCACAACGGTCCGACATGACCCCGTAAACTGTCCTGCTACAACGGTCCGACATGACCCCGTAAACTGTCTTCTACATCGGTCTGACACGACCACACAGTGTCTGCTACAACGGTCCGACATGACCCCGTAAACTGTCTGCTACAACGGTCCGACACGACCATACCGTGTCTTCTACAATGGTCTGACACGACCATACAGTGTCTCCTATCTTTTTTTATTTTTATGTATTTTCTTGTTTTGCTCCTCTCTCCAAACTCAAGTTGGTTAGTTTCTATCCTCCTTGAGTTTGCGGGGGGCTGTTAGAATTTACCTACACCTACCACCACCTACTACCACACCTACTACACCTACCACCAATTTACCCTCACCTACTCCTCACCTACTACCCAAACCCTCTCCTATATAATGAGCTACTCTGCTTTGTAATATAACAAATCAAGACATCAATCAATAATACATAAATTCTTACACTTCTACGCTTGAGCACTCGTGGAGATCACCCCTTTGATCCAGCGTCCCTAACTCCTGCAAAACAAGTTTCTGTCACTGCCCTCCAAGGAGCCTTTCGAGAGGCGCGGAAGTATGGCTCTTGGTCTGATCTTAGGACAGGGGAACTACTCCAGGAGAGGCCCAAGAGGGACAAAACCACTTATCTTTTTGGTTGAAGCATTTCTTCAAGGACCTGCAACCAGTTATGGCCGACATCACAAAGGAGAGTCGCAACTCCGCAGTTGGACCGGGCTACCGCAGCGACTTGTACTTGGCCGCCTTCGTCAGTTACTTCATTTTTTTTTTTTTCTCCCCAGCAACCCTACTGAGAGTATTAACCCTTTCGTGTTCCCTTTGGTTATCAAACTTTACAGCGGCAACCAGATCCCTCTGGCCCCCCTCTTCTTGGGAAACTTATACTTCCGCCTTGATCTCATCCATTCGGACATAGAGCGATCCATGGGCCCGCTATGATGTGTAGAGCTTTGTACACACTCAGTTCCTGACCACTTTCTTCTATGAGAGATTCCTTGCCACGGGCCCCGTCCCTAAAGAACATGAGCCTTTCTTCACAGACGAAGTTCTTGATGCAGAGGGTCGTCCTGTTCTAGATGCAAAGGGTCGACCTGTCAAGAGGCAAGTGCGCCACTCCCTTCCTCCCTCGCATCTCTCGGTGGTCTGGTCATGGCACGAACAGACCTTTTGCAGATTATGAAGACCGCATGGAGGAATGTGTGTTCCGCCCTTTCACTCAGCTTCTTTCAAGCATTCATGTGGTTCCATTCTATTTTTCCGAGGCTCGCCATGTTGATTTCTCCCTCAACAGTGTCCAGGCCAACTCCCTTCTTATTGCTGCTACGATACGCCCCGGATTTCTACCCTTGTGGAACGAGGAGGGCATGTCCAGCGTCATCTATCGACCGGACAAGGTCCCTGAGCAGTTCGGCATGGATCAGGGCGTCCCACATACCCCTCCGCTTCAGACTGATTACCACCAGAGCTTTCAGCGGTTTGCCCGTGATTATACCGCTCTACTTGTGGAGGGCTTAGGCTTCATGGAGCTTCTCTCACTTGGAAGAGGGGGCGCCTTTACTCCCAGTAAAAGGTTGTTCTGGCACCGCAAACTCAATTCTTTCTTCAACTTTTGCAACAGTGCTCCCGTAGTCCCTGCGATGGAACCCATCCCGCAGCCTGACTTATCTCTTCGTCTGCCCTCTGGCCGAGGAAAACAGACCAGTATATTCTGTCGCTTCAAGCTTCTATCCCTGACTACCGTGGAGAAGCCTCACCCGTTTGAAGCAAATTGCTCCCCCTCAAGTCCGCACGACAAGTACGAACGACCTGCTCCAGACTAAGGGCAGCCCAAGAGGTAGCAGCATCGGTTGCCGAGGCACGTGCCTCACCAAATAAGAAGAGACTCCGAAACGTATCCATACTTAGAAATATTTTGCATTGCTTCCTTGGACTTCTTACATTTACTTTGGTAATCACATAACCTTTTTTCTTTTCAGGGCCCACCGGCCATGCCACCGACCCCGGAGGTTCTTCTACTGCCATCGGACTTTCCTCAGATTCAGAGGACGACAATGACGACGACCTTCCCATTGCTACAAGCGTCACAAGGTTCAGGACCCGCAGGGCAGTACTTCCAGATGTTGAAGAAAAACCAAGTTCTAGGGGACCGCACCTACTACTGAGGCTGAGCCAGTTGTGGAGGCTGCAGAAAATGAAGTTCCCCCTGCTGTGGAAGTTGTTGCGGGCCGCCCAGTTGTTGAGGGTGCAGAGCCTCCAAACCCGCTAATTCTGTGCACTCCGACCGTTCCTCTGTCGGCAGAGATGATTTTTTCCCCGAGACCCCAAGGGAAGATACCAGCATGAGAGAGCCACTGGAAGTTGCACCACCTCCCTTTGGAGCTGCATCTAGTGGTTGCTCCCAGTCCACTGAGTCTCCATTGGTTCAACAGACCCCACTTTCGAACGCCCAAGTGGCGAAGGAGAGTGCAAGTGTAGCGGCTACTTCCACTGTTCCTGCTGTGACCCCTCTAAATTTGGACCGACTTGCAGAGGTAACTGTCACTTTAGCCACCCACACTGTTACTGTTGTCGCTAGGACCTCTAACCCAGTTGCTTCGGCAACCTCTCAACAGCTGGCAGACTTGTACCCTACTCACTTTCCGGAAGTGCCAACTGACCTTGGGGTATCCCAAGATTTTTATACTAGGATGGATACAACTACTATTCCAGATTTGAACGTTGGAGACTACCAGATGGATAACCTCTTAAGCGACATGACGGTGCAGGCAACTTTAGTCTTTCTCGCGAGGCTAGTTCACCCAATCGCCAACGCTGCATCTACCTATTCCAATGCTGCTAGGCAATCAATTTCAGGGGAAGTGTGTTGTCCTCAAACCCTTGGTCGCTCCACTAGTCTCCCTCCAGTGATTGAAGTTGGCGGGGGTGTGAGGAAGTCCCCTCAGCCCTCAGAGAAAATTTCTTTTCTAAGTTACTGGGTCTCCTCCGCAGCTGCTCCCACTATAGCCCCGCATCCAGGCGCTGCACCCCGGCACCTTTCCTTTCTTTAAACGTTCCTGGATCTATGGTGCAGACATCACTTCTGGAGTCACTCGCCAGCTTCATTTGCGACCTTGCTACTAAGAAGATTCTGACCACCCCTAGCAAGTTCGTGGAAGGTGCCGAGGCAAACCAGAGCGGCTTTTAGAGGAACGGTTTGGACCTATCGTGGATAAGGAATAGGCTTCAGGCAGTCGATGGTTTCCTCGAGCATGCAGACAACGTGGCGATGATAGGGCCGGTTTTGAACTCATAATCTACTCTTGTCAACTTGTAGTACCCGCTGTTGCTTGCCTTAGCAACTTTGTAAGGGCTTTTCCATCTTGGTGAGAACTTGGGAATTGGTTGCCCCCGCATGATTGCGTCCACTGTCTTCCGTACCAAGTCCCCTTTATTGAACTTCTTGTGCTGAACAGATTGATTGTAGGCACGAGCTACGGATTGATGATACTTTTCCATTGCCCTCGAGGCCCGATCTCTTCTTTTGAATGTCATTCTTTCTGCTATCTGGAACTAAGTGTGCTGACATAGCCATTCTTGCGGAGGGTACAGCCAACTCAACTAGTAACACAGCCTCGGACCCGTACACTAGGGAAAATGGGGTTGCCTGAGTTAGCTTTCTCTTTGACGTTCTATACGCCCAGAGATTACGGGGAGTCGTTCAGACCAAGTGCCCCCTGCTTCATCCATCATTTTACTCAATATTCGGATGATGGTTTTGTTGGTCGCCTCAGCTTGTCCACTCCCTTGGGGGTAGTATGGACGTGATTTGTGCTGCTTGATCTGTTAGGCGTTCAAAAGTCTTCCCACATGACGATTTACAAAGGGAGTTCCATTGTCGGACAGCATTACTTTTGGTATGCCAAACCTACAGATTATGCTCTCTCTGATGAAGTTGGCTACTCTTGCCCCATCTGCCTTCCTTATCGGTATAGCCTCCACCCACTTGGTACTAACTTCAGTCGCTGCAATCTGTGGCCTTTCGATTGTTGCGCTGTCAAATGCCCAAGTATGGAACAGGTAATGGGTCTTAATGTTGTGCAGCTCAACCGCCGGTGTATGTATCAAGTTCCCAAACTTCTGGCAGGATTGGCATCTCATTACAAAGTTTTTAGCATCTTTTTCCATTGTCGGCCAGTAGTAGCCGAGGTGAATGAGATGTCCATATAATCCTTGATGTTATGGGCTTCCCTCGGCACCTCATTTGCCTCATCCTTTGGTCAAGGAGGAAGCGGAGGGCCCGCCTCTTAACTCTGATTGCATCGGCTTTGTTCTCAGGCAGTGTGCCATTTCCAAGGTAGTCGACATATGGCTGCCTCCATTCTTCACTGCTTAAGAAATGGGCTTTCTCTTCCTTAGGATGGGATTGGCATTTTGCACATTGCCTCTACAACTCAGTACTTTCCTTTTCCATCTCTGGCCAGTAATACCCTTGCCTCTATATTCATCGGTATAGACTGATATCTCCATCTCCACGAGACTTAGCATGGATCTGCTTAAGTCTGTAAGTTGCTTCTTGTCTACCGACGCACCTTGCTAGCAAGTTGTTGGCACCACGAAAATACAACTCTCCTCTGAGGAGCAGAAATTATGCAAGTTCTGCTGGTCTGATTGTTCCCGGGCCTGTTTTCAACTGTTCTGTTGGATTATATATGCTTTCTATCCCTCAGCATCTTGCTCTGTATGTTCTTTGGCTAACACTACTGGTGTTGTTCTTTTCTCGATGACGATGGCTATACTATCATCTGGTATATCCACCTTTGCCCCTAGTGTAGCCAAGGCATCGGGGAAACGGTTATGTGTTCTAGGGGTATGCTAGATTTGGACATCATCAAATTGAGAGAGCAACCCTTGAACCACGGTGCGATACGGGCCCAACGGAGGCTCCTTTAAGGCGAAATCACCCATTGTTTGCCTAGAAACTAACTCGGAGTCGCCCAAAATTTTCAACTTGCAGAGTCCCTTCTTTTGGGGAGCGATTAGACCCAATATCAACGCCTCATATTCAGCCTCGCTGCTCGAACATTCAAAATCAAGCTTATATGATAGATGAAACTTCCCTCCTTCACTGGTTAATGTTATGCCAGCTCCGCCTTTCCCAGCTCCCGAAGCTCCATCAAATTTTAAGTCCCAATAAGCCTCAACTGCAGCTGCTGAGACATGGACCGCACCTGATAGAGATACCTCTGCAGGTTCATGTTCACCAGATGGGAATTGGGCCAGTAACTCTGCAAGTGCTTGGCTCTTAATAGCCTTGGGAGTAACACAAGTGATGTCATATTCTGCTAGAGCCAAAAGCCATCTTGCCATTCTTCCAGTCAGAGCGGGTTTGCTTAGCAAGTAGCAGACCGAATCACTCCGGGGTCACATGGACCGGGTGTTCCAAAAAATAGTGGTACAACTTTCGTGCTGTGAAGATTAAGGCTAAACGATGCCTCTCAATTGGGGTATATCGCCACTCGACACCATTGACTTTGCGACTGATGTAATAGACTAGCTTCTCAATGCCATCTATGTCTTGGACAAGTAGAGCCGCAATAGACCGAGGTGTAGACGTTAGGTACAGTAGCAGAGGCTTGTTGGGTTGTAGGGCAATCATTGTACGTGCTTTCATCACCATATCAAATGTCTGCTGGTGTTCTTGCAACCATTCAAACTTGTGATTCCCTTTCAGCAGTGTCCCAAAGGAAAAGGTTATCTCAACAAGGGCCGAAATGAACCTCTTGAGGTATGACACTTTGCCTAGGAATTTCTTCAAAGCCTTTTGAGAGTGTGGTGGTGGCATCTCCATGATTGATTTAATCTTATTCCCATCTACTACAGTCCCCCGCCGGTGTACAAAAAAGCCAGGAACTTGCAGGCGGTAACTCCGAAGGCACACTTGAGAGGGCTCATCTTTAGGCAGAATTTGCGGCACCGCTGAAAAACTTTTTCCAAGTCGCAGAGGTGTCGGTTTGCCTCGATAGACTTGACCACCAGATCATCCACATATACTTCCACTTCATGATGCAACATATCATGGAACACTGCAGTCATAGCCCGTTGGTAGGCTGCCCTCGCATTTTTCAAAACAAAGGGCATCACCGTATAGAAAAAATTTCCCAAGGGTGTTCTAAATGCCGTTTTTTCTGCATCTTCTGATGCCATTTTGATCTAGTTATAACCACTGAACCCATCCATAAAAGAGAACATCTTATGGCCCGCAGTAGAATCGATAAGTGTGTCGACATGGGGCAATGGAAACTCATCTTTCGGGCAGGCCTCATTCATTTAGGTCGGGAAAGTCTACGCAGACCCTGATTTGGCCGTTCTTCTCCACAGGCACAATATTTGCTAGCCAAGTTGGGTACTGTATAGGTTCAATGAACTTGGCCATCGACAACTTTTCTACCTCTTCCTTAATCTTTGCCTCAAGGTCAGGGTGATACTTTCAAGCATGTTGCTTTATTGGCTTAGAGTTGGGAAAAGTATCCAGGTGATGGGTGACAAGTGACGGGTCAAGACCAGGCATCACATCGTATGTCCAAGCAAAGACGTCATTGTGTACCGCTTCAGTAGTGTTATCAATTCTGCCTTAGCTGTTGGAGCCATTGTGTCGCTGATGAACACGGGGCTTGCTCTGCTCTGATAAGTCGCTGAGGTTGACCTCAGCAAGCACCTCTTGCTGCGGTTTTGGTCTATCTAGCACGCATTCAGGGGCGGGCTCAGACGTCTCCACCAACTCTTCTTGGGACTCGTCATTGTCACATTTATTTGTCTCGGGGCCATCCTCCCAAGGTATGAAGCCTAACCTCCAAGACCCATCATAGGTAGTAAATTGTCTTACCGCCCTCCCACACCTTAACAATCTTGGGCGGAGGACTTGTGGACTTGCTGCTCCTCTTCTGCCCACTACTTTCTGGAGCAGCCCCTGCATCCCGAATGCCTTCCAATTTTGGCAATTTTACTCCTACAACTTTACCGGTCCTGGGAATTTCACCCGTTGACAACTCAGTAAAGAAAACTGCATCCGAATAGTGTACCTCCTCAACCCCAAATGGCTGTTCAGACGCATTTATATGGTTACTGTGCGCTTTCCCAACTTTGCCTTCACGCATTAGTGATAACTCAACAGGATAGCTTCATATCGGTGCATCCAAGCTTTGCCAAGTATCATGTGGCAATTTATGTCCGCTTCAATCACATGAAACTTGGTTGCAGAACGGATCTCACCAACTATTAAGTCCACGACCACATGGCCCTTGGTATCTTTTTTCTCGCCGCCAAAACCCATCACAGTGATGGGTTGGCGAACCATCCTAGACTCTGGGATCCCAGCCTTTGCAAAGGTGTCAGTAGTGATGATGTTTATGACGCCCCCGCCAACAAGGAAAGCACGCTTGAACTTTACATCATTGATGTATGATGTGACAAAAGGAGGATGATTATGGGGAAATGGGTATGCTCTGTCTGCCTCTGAAAAAGTAATGGCCCCATAAGCTTCCTGGATGCGCCCAGGCACATACTCCTTAGCCTCAGCAACTTCATCTTGGTGCACTTCAAAGATATTAATGAGGGCCTTTGTTGCTTCCAACCTAGCGGCTTGGCTCAACCCCAACACGTCAAAGAAGGCGCGAAACTTAACAGAGTGTTGCAAGGCCTGGGCATTAGCATCCTCTGCGAATTTTGCCTCTGCAGGTACTGTCTCAGGGAGCTGGCCGGTTGCAATTTCTTCTAACTCATCATATGCACTTGATCACACACAGGCCCGAGATAGCCAATCATATATGTACATTCTTCCCCTTTTCCTTGTGGTTAGGGTAAGGGTCCTTCCGCACATCACGGTTACCGGCATCTTTGAACTTCAGCTCATTTGCGACAACTTTCTTCTCAAAGATACTTTTCAAAGTCCAACAGTCCCCAGTAGGGTGTCTGGTGTTTCTGTGATAAGACACAATAATCCGGGCTTTCTTTGTCCTTCTTAGTTGGAGGGACATTAACTGGAGGCAAGGTAAGTTCATCATCAGTTACCCATTCTTTAACCAGAGCTTTAACATTCTCAACGCTGTAAGGACATGGATTTCTATCCTCATAACTCGTTCTTTTCCGAGAGGATGTCGCCTCCCCTTGCGAGTGGCTCCCTCTTGCAGAGGTTACCGCAGCAACTCTGCTACTGCGAGGGTAACGGTGGCTGTCACGAGATCTGTGCAAGGGACCAGTGGTACTGAGGTTCCTAGCTGCCTCAATTAAGGCTGAAATGGTAGGCAGATTATGATTCACCAAGAAAATTTTGTAGTCGCGTATGGCACCCACCACACATAGGCTGACTAAATGGGCCTCAGCCACTGGTTCATGACAGTCAATAGCCTTATCTTGGAACCGCTTAACATAGTCCAGTATATCTTCGCCCTCCTTTTGGACATCTCGCCCAAGGGTGAGGGTTGTAACTTTATCATGGACTTGGAAGAACTTTGTGTGGAACTTGTTCACCATCTCCTCCCAACTCTTGATCGAGTTGGGAGCCAAGTTCACATACCAGCTGCAAGCCCTTTCAGTAAGTGGACTTGGAGAACTCCCGAAAGCGCAGAGAGTGGTCACTGCCATGGACACCAAGAGTTTCAATGAACCTCACCACCTGTTCTCTGACATTGCCTTGTTTCCCATCAAACTTAATAAACTTGGGCACTGTATACCCAGTTGGGTATGGCATGGTCAATATCTCCTGAGAGTATGGGGCTCTCACATCTGAGTCGGGGAGAGATGGGAGTTGTTTCTTGCTACGCTCTTGCTCGAGCATAACTTGTACATCGGCTAAAGTAAAAAAATGGGTGGGCCGGAATGGTCCAGTCTGCTCCTGGGTAGCTGAACCAGCGGCCACACCGTTCGCCTGAAGTACCACCGGAGGCACCTGGATCGGAGCCCGAACCTCAGGGAACCGGTTAGGCCTTGGGTTTGGGACTGCTACGGGGGGAGGTGCTTGCGCTGGAGCTGGTCGAGAAGCCATGGCCAGAACAGCCTCAGTGAGAGTTTGCAAAGCTGCCAGGATCTCCCTCTGCGTATCCTGGAGTGACTGAACTGCCTCAATCACAGCACTCTGGTCACGGTCCTCCGCATGTGCTGCTCCGCCATTTGAAGAGCTTTGCTGAACTACATCCTCTGCCATTTTTTTCCAGTGAGGTGTGTAAACCACTGCGGGTATGAACCATCAACAAAGCAGCCTCTCCAGCGGAGTCGCCAGAAATGTAAGGGGGTTCGAGGTTAGAAAAGGTGATTAGAGAGGCAAAACTATGCTAATGGTTCAAGAATGGTGGAAGTGGCTTGAGAATGAGAAGCAGCAACTGTCTGGAAGTTGGAGAGTGCGCAGCTGGGTGAGAGTGAAGCAAGTAGCTCAAGAAGAAATGTATGGCAGTGCCAAAATAGGCAGCATCTCCCCCAAATCCCAAAAATTCCTCTAGTTGAACCTTGGGAAATTGGTCCTATTTATAGGCTTTTCCTTGGTACCAAGAGCACACCAAGTGGCCGAATAGAGAGAGGACATGTGTCTTAGAGGATCACATGCAATATTCCGCCTTGAGCCACCAGGCTGAACGTGCCACGTGTCCTTCTACATATGTTGTATACTATCTGTTTGCCTCTACAACTACCTTTTTGAGCCTTAGCAAGTGTAGTTACGACGGGAGTGTTTGGCGCTGCAACTCCCTCTTGAGCCTCTGCAAGTGCAGTTGCAACGGGAGCGTTTGCCGCTGCACTTGCCTTCTCAACTCGAACCTCAGCAAGTGCATATGCATCGGTAAACCTTGCTGCTGCACTTGCCTTCTCAGTTCTACTTGGCCACTGCATGCATTCTCAGCACTCCATTAGTCTGCTACTGACTATGTTCGTGCTCACTGCAGCGAAGCCTTCACCCTTAGCCACCTAACCACAAACTCCCCAGCTTCCCAGGGCAAAAGCCACAGCCAAGCCTGTTATCAGCCGTGCTGTTCCTTAGTACCAAGCCCAAGGGGCTTCCTTAATCCTGCCTGTGCTACTAAGGCAGGTTTATGACCTGGGTAATGGAAAGGGAGTCTCTTATGCTCGGTCAACCCTGCTCCCATCTTCGCGGGATCGCCGTGGTAAACTGATACCCTGGGCCTGCCATCAGCTCCAACCAGTAAGTCTTGGGGCCTGCTATCAGTGCCAAGTTAAATGAATTTTGGGGCATGCTATCAGCCCTGGGCTAGTAATGCCTTGGGGCCTGCTATCAGCGCCAGGCATTACCCTCTACTTGCAGAGGGGAGGCTTTTCCCAGAGGCTGCTATCACCTTGGTGGGATGTTCCCTCCGCAAGTTGGTTGCGGCGGCAGTAGTTGCTGCGGTAGTCATTACCCTTGACAAGTTCAAATGGCATAACCGGCAATATTGGAGATGGCGACGCCGAAAAAGTGCCTATGCAACTTGGGCGCCCCTGCAACTTTTGGTTCTCTCCTTCTCTCAGCAACTCCAAGTGGTGATGAAACCGAGAATACTTGGAATGGTGGCGCCAAGACAAAGTGCCTCCGCAACTTGGTCATCGCAACTGTCGCCTCTGTAACTTAGTTGCTTCGGATTTCTCTTTCCCTCGTCAACTTTGGATGGCGGCAGAGCCAAAGATATTAGGAATGTCGGCGCTGAGCCAAAGTACCTCAGCAACTTCCCCGCTGCATGCGTTCCCTCTACAACTTGACTGTCGCATGTGTTCCCGCTGCAACTTGACTTGGTCATTTTCCTTCGTGGAGTCTGTTTGGACCCTTAGCGGGTCGGACCTACTCCGGCCCGCTGTTGGTCCACTTCCCTTGGACTTTTAGCCCATGCTCCTTTTCATTCCTGGTCGCCTCTTTGGGGCGACCTCAGTACTTAGGCCCATACTTAATTGGGGGTTTAATTTCTGACCCCCTACATTTGCCCCCTGCCCCAGTGGGGGACACGTTCCTGGTTTCCCGTGTGTGCATGACGCCAGCAAGTAACCCAAGGGTTGCGTCGGTTGGGTCAGAAGTTGTGTCGACTCTGAAAAGGATTACCTGAAGCTTTGAATAATCAGCTTAGGGTATGATGAGATATCACCCCTTATTTATACATGAAGATTAGGGTTTACAAACAAGACAATTACAAGATGATCCCTGAGGGCATCACAATGATTACAGACCCAAGTGCCTTTCGGCTAATAAAAAACTAAGACTTTCGGTGATTATAATATGCCAACACTCCCCCTCAAGCTGGTGCGAAGATATCTCTCATGCCCAGCTTGCCTAATATGTCATGAAACGGTTTATTCCCAATTCCCTTAGTGAGAATGTCAGCAAGTTGTTCACCAGACTGAACAAAAGGAGTACAAATGGTACCACTAGTGAGTTTTTCCTTAATGAAGTGGCGATCAATCTCAACATGTTTTGTCCTGTCATGTTGAACTGGATTGTGAGCAATGTTGATGGCGGCCTTATTATCACAATATAACCGCATGGAGTCCGTCTGAGCAATACCTAGATCACTCAACAATAATTTGATCCATAAAAGTTCACACACACCTTGTGCCATAGCTCTAAACTCAGCTTCTGCACTTGACCTGGCAACCACATTTTGTTTCTTACTCCTCCAAGTAACTAGGTTGCCGCCGACAAATGTGCAATACCCTGACGTTGATCTCCTATCAGTTACTGACCCGGCCCAGTCAGCATCTGTATAGGCTTCTACACGAAGATGGTCATACTTTGAAAAATACAGACCCTTACCAGGAGCAGACTTCAGATACCTCAAGATTCTCATGACAGCCTCAAAGTGAATCTGATGAGGAGCATGCATAAACTGACTAACTACACTGACAGCAACAGCAATATCAGGACGGGAGTGAGATAGGTAAATGAGCTTACCCACTAATCGTTGATAGCTCCCCCTATCCACAACTTCTCCTCCTGCATCATCTCCCAATTTTTGATTGGGTTCCAGTGGGGTGGCACATGCCTTGCAGCCAAGCATCCCAGTTTCCTTCAACAGGTCAAGCACATATTTTCTCTGTGAGATAAATATCCCATCCTTAGAGCGAGCAACTTCAATTCCCAGAAAATACTTCAAGCTTCCCAAGTCTTTGATTTCAAATTCTTTGGCTAAGTATTTCTTCAACAGAGGTATTTCCTCACTATCATTGCCTGTAAGAACTATGTCATCTACATAAACAATAAGCGTTGTAGTCTTACCGCATGAGGAATGTTTCACAAACAATGTGTGATCTGCCTGACTTTGTTTGAAACCATATTTAAACATAGCCTGAGTGAATCTTTCAAACCAAGCCCTTGGAGATTGTTTGAGACCATATAATGACTTCCGAAGTTTGCATACTTTCCCTTCTGTTTGATGATCCTCAAAACCCGGAGGAATGTCCATATATACTTCTTCTTCGAGGTCACCATGGAGAAAAGCATTCTTGACATCAAACTGATAAAGCGGCCAATCTAGATTAGCTGCGAGAGAGAGAAGTACTCTGACTGAATTCATTTTAGCCACGGGTGCGAAGGTCTCCTGATAATCAATGCCATATGTCTGAGTAAACCCTTTTGCCACAAGTCTTGCCTTGTAACGCTCAATAGACCCATCTGCTTTGTGTTTTACAGTATATACCCATTTACAGCCCACAGGTCGTTTGCCCGTAGGTAACTCAGTCAATTCCCAAGTGTCATTCTTTCTAAGTGCTTTCATTTCCTCAATCATGGCGAGTTTCCACTCAGAGATAGCAAGAGCATCCTGAAAATGGTTAGGAATGCTAACAGAGGAAATATTAGACACAAACGCTCTATATGAGGATGACAAATGAGAGTATGATACAAACTGTGAGATAGGATGTTGAGTACAAGATCTCACACCCTTCCTTTTGGCAATAGGAACATCAAGATCAATGGACTCACGAGATTCAAAGTTACCTAGACTCTCATCAGAAGCAGGAGATGGCAGTGGAGTAGCAGAAACAGTCCCTTGTATCCAGTTAACTTGTTTTCTGTCGATGTCCCGGACATAAACATGCCCATCCTTATTCTTGGTGACAGTGGGTTCTATAGTTCCAGTAGAAGAGGGGGGTGCAAGAATAACTGGTTCTACCATAGGAGGCACAGGACTCACTTCTACCATAGGAGACACAGGACTCACTTCACACCAAGGCTCCCCCGGAAATGAGGACGGTGACACCGGAGAGGACAAGAAATAGGACTGGGATTCAAAGAAAGTGACATCCATGGACACAAACCACTTACGGGAGGAAGGGTGGTAACATTTATACCCCTTTTGAGTAGGAGAATAACCAAGGAAAACACATTTGAGGGAGCGAGGGTCCAACTTACCACGAGAGGGAGAGTGATTATGGACAAAACAGACACAACCAAATATTTTGGGAGGAATAGAAAACAAGGACTGAGAACCGAGGAGGACGTGAAGCGGAGCCTGTTTGTCCAAGACCTGGGTAGGGAGACGATTAATAAGATGGGCAGCGGTGAGAACAGCGTCGCCCCAATAGGGTTGAGGCACGTTCATAAAAAAACACATGCACCGAGCCATGTCAAGAAGATGCCGATTCTTGCGTTCGGCCACCCCATTTTGTTGAGGGGTATTGGTGCAAGAGGTCTGATGGATAATGCCATGAGTAGAGAAATAGTTTCCTAACCCAGAATCTATGTATTCCCCGCCATTATCAGAACGAAATATTTTGATAGTGGCCCCAAACTGAGTACAAATCATCTTATGAAAAGTGCGAAACACAGAGAAAACTTCACTCTTATCTTTCATGAGATACACCCAAGTAGCACGAGAAAAATCATCAATAAATGTAACAAACCAGCGATGACCTTTCACAGACAGAACACGAGAGGGACCCCAAACATCAGAATGTATTAATGAAAAAGGAACTAAGCTTTTATTCAAACTGGGAGCAAAAGAAGCTCTATGTTGTTTTCCAAGTTGACAAGACTCACAAAGAAAGTCAGACACATGATAATTTGCGAAACTAGAAGGAAATAAATGCTTAAGTAAATGAAATGAGGGATGCCCAAGACGCCGATGCCACAACCATACATCAGCGGGAGTAGTAGAAGACGCGGTGGAAGAATAAGCAAGTTTGTCCGGTTGATCTAGGAAGTAGAGACCATTTTCTGCACTACCACTGCCAATCGTCCTCCCCGTGACAAGGTCCTGAAAAAGACAATGATCAGGGAAAAACGTCACACAACAATTCAAATCCTGGGTAAGACGACTTAAGGATAACAGATTAACAGAAAACTTGGGAACATGGAGAACAGAAGATAGATGCATGGTGGGAGTGACTTGGACTAAACCTTTTCCAGAAATGGAAGAAACAGTTCCATCGGCAATCCTAACTTTGTCCTGACCTGAAGAGGGCTTATAGGCAGAAAAAAGATCAGGGGAGCCAGACATATGATCTGAGGCACCAGAATCAATAATCCAAGGCAAAGATGTATGACACAGGAAAGCACAAGGAACAGATGCTAAGTTACCTGAGCGGGCAAAGGACGAGGAAGCGGTACTGAGAGCAGTAGAAGATCGGCGGTCCAACAATTGGCGCAAAGCATCCTCCAACTCAGTATCAGAAGCTTGGGTAACAGAAGTGGAATTAGAATCAAGGGTATCCACGGCACTAGACTGATGAGCCCGGGAATAGGAACCACGTCCTCGAGAGTGGCCTGACCGACCTCCTCGAGAACCTGACCGATCACCTCGACCCCCAGATGGAGTCCCATGAAGCTTCCAACATGTCTCACGAGTATGCCGCGGCTTCTTGCAATAATCACAGAATACAGACTCCTTAGCAGCAGACGGAGGAGGCAGGCTGAGGCCATCTTGAGGAGTAGACAGTAATGCGGAACGGTCAGTAGAGACAGGGGACATCATAGCTGACCGACGACTTTCCTCATTTTGTACATAGGCAAATGCCTCCTGTAGTGAAGGAAGGGTGTCCATACTCAGAACTCGACCCCTAACTGGATCATACTCCATATTTAGGCCGGCCAAAAATTTAAAGACCCGTTCCCGAGCAATGAACTTCTTGTACCCGACAGAATCAGTAGGGCAAACGGGCTTATAGTCTTCCAGGTGGTCAAGGCGTTTCCAGCCGTTGGTGAGGAAAGTGAAGTACTGAAGAACAGTCTGCTCCCCCTGAAGTGTGCTTTCAATAGAGCGACGCAACTCAAAGGCCTGTGAAAAATTTCCTTTGCGGGAATAGGTAACAGCCACAGCTTCCCAAATGTCCTGGGCAGTCTCCATAGATAAGTAGCCCTCACCAAGTTCTGGAACCATCGAATGGATAAGCCAACTCATAATCAAAGAGTTAGTAATCTCCCATTGGTCATAACCTGAGTCAGTGGTACTAGGTGCCTGTATCCTGCCATCAACATACCCCATCTTTCCTCTGCTTTTCAAAAACAAAGTCAAACTTTGAGACCATGCTAGGTAGTTCTGACCATTAAATAGAGAGGTGGTGATTTTCAGACTAGGGTTGGGATTCTCAGTCATGGTAGTAGGTAGAATGAGACTCTCACTCTTTGGTGTTTGAGACGAAGAGGACACACTAGTGGAATCTGTCATGGATACAATACTACCAAACCCACAACAAACTAGTAGAAATCACAAACCCGGAAGGTGGTAGTGAGATAACAGGCACAATGACCACTATAAAGACATAACAAAAAATTAAGAAATGATGATTTTTTTTATTTTTATTTTTTTTATCTATATATATATTTTTTTATTTCATTTTATTTTATTTTATTTATTTATTTATTTATTTATTTATTTATTTATTTTTTTTAAATTGATTTATTTATACATGTCTTTATATATATATATATAACTATATATCCTGATATATATATATATAAACAGAGCCGGATATATATATATAGTTATAGATATATATATATATATATATAGACCACAGTGATCAGAGGCTGAGGACGAACAGAGAAGACGAGCGACGAAATAGCTGGAGGAGGTCGCCAAGCTGCTGTGCTGTCGGTCGAGTGACGATCGACAGAGGAGGTCGACGAGGAAGACGGCTGAGGAAGACGAGCTGAGGACGAACAGAGAGAGAGAGTTGACGGCCGACGATGGTGACGATGAGCTGGCGACGGGGACGATGAGCTAGCGATGGTCGATGATGGGCGACGATGGCGACAGAGAGAGAGAGAGCTGAGGAGATGAGGAGACTGACTGAGGAAGACGGTTGAGGCAGATCGACTGAGGAAGAGCGACTGAGGAAGACGGCTAAGGCAGATCCACCCAGGTAAGCTTCGAACCCTAGAGTGTTGTTGGTGAATAGGTCTGCCAACGAGGGTGAGCCGAAACCCTATAGGTTCAGCTCTGATACCATGAAGCTTTGAATAATCAGCTTAGGGTATGATGAGATATCACCCCTTATTTATACATGAAGATTAGGGTTTACAAACAAGACAATTACAAGATGATCCCTGAGGGCATCACAATGATTACAGACCCAAGTGCCTTTCGGCTAATAAAAAACTAAGACTTTCGGTGATTATAATATGCCAACATTACCCTCTTGACTGATGGGTCATAATGGGCCTAGGGAAGCATATTGGCGCCCTTTTGCTACTTTCTTTATAAATAGCGCCCATGGGTCCACTGGTCCCCCACTTACGCCCAAACACACTTTATGTCTCTTTGTCTTCTTCTCTTCCTTGTCCCCACTTTCCAAAGTCTTCTTTACTTTTCTTTATACTTCCTTATATGCCCAGCACAAGGTTTTTACCCGACAGGGCTAACCCACCCCCCCTACTGAATGGAGGAGGGCCTCATACTTCGAAGGGCCTCATACTTCGAAGGGCTAGTTGACCCTTTCTGGAAGGCCGTTGACTCCTTCATTCCTCATGCCCTTCCTTTGGAGGAGCCTCCGCTTCCTTTTAGTGAGGCTGCTTTGGATGATGCTAACATGGTGAACCCAGTCTCTGTGCTTCGGTTTCGCGTGGAGCGCGGTGACTTTCCCCATTCATACATCTACTATCGCACTCACTCGAGCACTTCAACAGACTAGTCCCTCTGGGTTCATGACATCATTGCAGATGGTGGGTTCGAGCAGCAATTGCAGGATGTTCTTCTCTACAATGTCGTTTCGATTTCGAGGGTGTTATCAGTGCACAAAGTACAAACCAACACAGATATGGTTGTCTCCCGCTGGAGCCGCGACACTCACACTTTTTCTTTGGCATGGGGGGAGATAACTCCAACCCTCGAAGATGTTGCTGTCCTTCTGCGGTTGAGCACTCGTGGAGATCACCCCTTCGAACCAGCGTCCCTGACTCCTGTAGAACAAGTTGCTGTCACTGCCCTCCAAGGAGCCTTTCGAGAGGCGCGGAAGTATGGCTCTTGGTCTGATCTTAGGACTGCGGAACTACTCCAGGAGAGGCCCAAGAGGGACAAAACCACTTATCTTTCTGGCTGAAGCATTTCTTCAAGGACCTGCAACAAGTTGTGGGCGACATCACAGAGGAGAGTCATAACTCCATAGTTGGGCCGGGCTGCCGCAGCGACTTGTACGTGGCCGCCTTCGTCAATTACTTCATTTTTTTTTTTCTTGTTCTCCCTAGCAACCCTACCGAGAGTATTAACCCTCTGGTGTTCCAACCTTTGGCTGTCAAACTTTGCAGCGGCAGCCAGATCCCTCTGGCCCCCCTCTTCTTGGGGAACTTATACCTCCGCCTTGATCTCATCCATTCGAACATCGAGCAATCCATGGGCCCGCTATGATGTGTAGAGCTTTGTACACACTCAATTCCTGACCGCTTTCTTCTATGAGAGATTTCCTGCCACAGGCCGCGTCCCTAAAGAACATGAGTCTTTCATCATAGACGAAGTCCTTGATGCAGAGGGTCGTCCAGTTCTAGATGCAAAGAGTTAACTTGTCACGAGGCAAGTGCGCCACTCCCTTCCTCCCTCGCATCTCTCGGTGGTCTGGTCTTGGCACCAACAGACCCTTTGCAGATTATGTAGACCGCATGGAAGAATGTGTGTTCCGCCCTTTCACTCAGCTTCTTCTAGGCATTCTATTTTTCCGAGGCTCGCCATGTTGATTTCTCCCTCGACAGTGTCTAGGCAAACTACCTTCTTATTGCTGCCATGAAACGCCCCGGATTTCTACCCGCGTGGAACGAGAAGGGCATGTTCGCGTCATATATCGACCGGACAGGGTCCCTGACCAGTTCGGCATGGATCAGGGCGTCCCACATGCCCCTCCGCTTCAGACTGATTACCACCAGAGCTTTCAGCGACTTGCCCGTGATTATACCGCTCTACTTGTGGAGGGCTTAGGCTTCATGGAGCTTCTCTCACTTGGAAGAGAGGGCGCCTTTACTCCCAGTAAAAGGCTGCTCTGGCACCGCAACCTCAATTCTTTCTTCAACTTTTGCAACAGTGCTCCCGTAGTCCCTACGATGGAACCCATCCCGCAACCTGACTTATCTCTTCGTCTGCCCTCTGGCCAAGGGAAACAGACCAGTACATTCTGTCGCTTCAAGCTTCTATCCCCCTCAAGTCCGCACGACAGTTACGGACGACCCACTCTAGACTAAGGGCAGCCCAAGAGGCAGCAGCATCAGTGGCCGAGGCACGTGCCTCACCAAGTAGGAAGATACTCCGAAATGTACCCATACTTAGAAAATATTTTGCATTGCTTCCTTGGACTTCTTACGTTTACTTTGGTAATCACATAACCTTTTTTTCTTTTCGGGGCCCACCGGCCATGCCACCGGCCTCGGAGGTTCTTCTATTGCCATCGGACTTTCCTCAGATTCAGACGACGACAACGACGACGACGACGACGACGACCTTCCCACTGCTACAAGGGTCACAAGGTTCAGGACCAGCAGGGCAGTACTTCCAGATATTGAAGAAGAACCAAGTGCTGGGGACGCACCAACTACTGAGGCTGAGCAAGTTGTTACGGGCGGCCTAGTTGCTGAGGGTGCAGAGCCTCCAAACCCCGCTAATTTTGTGCACTCCGTCCGTTCCTCTGTCGGCGGAGATGATTTTTTCCCCGAGACCCCAAGGGAAGATACCGGCATCAGAGAGCCGCTGGAAGTTGCACCACCTCCCTTTGGAGCTGCATCTGGTGGTTCCTCCCAATCCACTGAGTCTCCATTGGTTCAGCAGACCCCACTTCCGAACGCCCAAATGGCGGAGGAGAGTGCAAGTGTAGCGGCTACTTCCACTGTTCCTGCTGTGACCCCTCTAAATTTGGACCGACTTGCAGAGGTAACTGTCACTTTAGCCACCCACACTGTTACTGCTGTCGCTGGGACCTCCAACCCAGTTGCTTCAGCAACCTCTCAACAGCTGGCAGACTTGTACCCCACTCACTTTCCGAAAGTGCCAACTGACCTTGGGGTATCCCAAGATTTTTATACTGGTATGGATACCACTACTGTTCCAGATCTGAACATTGGAGACAACCAAATGGATAACCTCTTTTCGGAGCGACATGACGGTGCAGACAGCTTCAGTCTTTCTCGCAAGACTAGTTCACCCGATCGCCAACGCTACATCTACCCATTCCAATGCTGCTGGGCAATCATCTTCAGGAGAAGTGCGTCGTCCTCAGACCTTTGGTCGCTCCACCAGTCTCCCTCCAGTGATTGAAGCTGGTGGGGGTGTGAGGGAGCCCTCAGAGAAAGTTTCTTTTCTAAGTTACTGGGTCTCCTCCGTAGCTGCTTCCACTCGCGCCCCGCATCCAGGCGCTGCACCCCGGCACCTTTCTTGCTTTTAACGTTCTTGGATCTATGGTGCAGACCGCATTGCTGGAGTCACTCGCCAACTTCATTCGCAACCTTGCTACTAAGAAGATTCTGACTACCCCTAGCAAGTTCGTGGAAAGTGCCGAGGCAAACCAGAACGGCTTTGAGAGGAATGGTTTGGACCTATCGTGGATGAGGAGTAGGCTTCAGGCAGTCGATGGTTTCCTCGAGCGTGCAGACAATGTGGCAATGATAGGGCCAGTTTTGAACCCATCATCTACTCTTGTTAACTTGTAGTACCCGCTGCTGCTTGCCTTAGCAACTTTGTAAGGGCCTTCCCATCATGGTGAGAACTTGGGAATAGGTTGCCCCCACATAATTGCGTCCACTGTCTTCCATACCAAGTCCCCTTTATTGAACTTCTTGTGCTGAACAGATTGACTGTAGGCATGAGCTACGGATTGATGATACTTTTCCATTGCCCTCGAGGCCTGATCTCTTCTTTCTTCAGCTGCCTCTATGTCATTCTTTCTGCTGTCTGGAACTAAGTGTGCTGACATAGCCATTCTTGCGGAGGGTACTGCCAACTCAACTGGTAACACAGCTTCGGAGCTGTACAATAGGGAAAATGGGGTTGCCTAAGTTGGCTTTCTCTTTGATGTTCTATACGCCCAGAGTGCTACGGAGAGTCGTTCAGACCAAATGCCCCCTGCTTCATCCATCATTTTACTCAATATTCGGATGATGGTTTTGTTGGTCGCCTCAGCTTGTCCACTTCCTTGGGGGTAGTATGGACTAGACTTGTGCTACTTGATCTGGTAGGCGTTCAGAAGTCTTCCCACATGACGATTTACAAAGGGAGTTCCATTGTCGAACAGCATTACTTTTGGTATGCCAAACCTACAGATTATGCTTTCTCTGATGAAGTTGGCTACTCCTGCCCCGTCTGCCTTCCTTATCGGTATAGCCTCCACCCACTTGGTACTAACTTCAGTCGCTACAATCTGTGGCCTTTCGATTGCTGCGCTGTCAAATGCCCAAGTATGGAACAGGTAAGGGGTCTTGATGTTGTGCAGCTCAACCGCCGGTGCATGTATCATGTTCCTAAACTTCTGGCAGGATTAGCATCTCCTTACAAAGTTTTTAGCATCTTCTTCCATTGTCGGCCAATAGTAGCCGAGGTGAATGAGATGTCCATATAATCATTGTCCTCCTTGATGTTCTGTCTTGTGGGCTTCCCTCGGCACCTCATTTGCCTTATCCTTTGGTCAAGGAAGAAGCGGAGGGCCCGCCTCTTAACTCTGATTGCATCGGCTTTGTTCTCAGGCAGTGTGCCATTTCCAAGGTAGTTGACATATGGCTGCCTCCATTCTTAATTGCTTAAGAAATGGGCTTCCTCTTCCTTCGGATGGGATTGGCATTTTGCACATTGCCTCTACAACTCAGTACTTTCCTTTTCCATCTCTGGCCAGTAATACCCTTGCCTCTGTATCCGTCGGTATAGACTGATATCTCGATCTCCACGAGACTTAGCATGGATCTACTTAAGTCTGTAAGTTGCTTCTTGTCTACCGATGCACCTTGCCAGCAAGTTGTTGGCACCACGAAAATACAACTCTCCTCTGAGGAGCAGAAATTATGCAAGTTCTGCTGGTCTGATTGTTCCTTGGCCTGTTTTCAACTGTTCTGTTGGATTATATCTGTTTTCCATCCCCCAGCATCTTGCTCTGTATGTTCTTCAGCTAACACTGCTGGTGTTGTTCTTTTCTCGATGACGATGGCTATACTATCATCTGGTATATCCACCTTTGCCCCCAGTGTAGCCAAGGCATCGGGGAAACGGTTGTGTGTTCGAGGGGTATGCTGGATTTCGACATCATCAAATTGAGTGAGCTACCCTTGAACCACGGTGTGATACGGGCCCAACAGAGGCTCCTTTAAGGCGAAATCACCTATTGTTTGCCTGACAACTAACTCGGAGCCTCCCAAAATTTTCAACTTGCGGAGTCCCTTCTTTTGGGCAGCGATTCAAACTTGCGATTCCCTTTCAGCAGTGTCCCAAAGGAAAAGGTTATCTTAGCATGGACTGGAATGAACCTCTTGAGGTATGACACTTTGCCTAGGAATTTCTTCAAAGCATTTTGAGAGTGTGGTGGTGGCATCTGCATGATTGATTTAATTTTATCCCCATCTACTTCAATCCCCCGCCGGAGTACAAAAAAGCCAAGGAACTTGCCGGCGGTAACTCCGAAGGCACACTTGAGAGAGTTCATCTTTAGGCAGAATTTGCGGCACCGCTGAAAAACTTTTTCCAAGTAGTAGAGGTGTTGGTTTGCCTCGGTAGACTTGACCACCAGATCATCCACATATACTTTCACTTCATGATGCAACATGTCATGGAACACTGCAGTCATAGCCCGTTGGTAGGCTGCCCCCGCGTTTTTCAAACCGAAAGGTATCACCGTATAGAAAAAATTTCCCAAGGGCATTCTAAATGCCATTTTTTCTGCATCTTCTGATGCCATTTTGATCTGATTATAACCACTGAACCCATCCATAGAGGAGAACATCTTATGGCCTGCAATAGAATTGACAAGTGTGTCAACATGGGGCAATGAAAACTCATCTTTCGGGCAGGCCTCATTCATTCAGGCCGGGAAAGTCTACGCAGACCCTGATCTGGCCGTTTTTCTTCTCCACAGGCACAATATTTGCTAGCCAAGTTGGGTACTGTATAGGCTCAATAAACTTGGCCCTCGGCAACTTTTCTACCTCTTCCTTAATCTTTGCCTCAAGGTTAGGGTGATACTTCGAGCATACTAATTGGCCTAGAGTTAGGAAAAATATCCAGGTGATGGGTGACAAGAGACGGGTCAAGACCAGGCATCTCATCGTATGTCCAAGCAAAGACGTCACTGTACCGCTTCAGTAGTGTTATCAATTCTGCCTCAACTGTTGGAGCCATTGTGTCCCTGATGAACACGGGCTTGCTCTGCCCTGGCAAGTCACTGAGGTTGACCTCAGCAAGCACCTCCTGCTGCGGTTTGGGTCTATCTTGCACACATTCAGGGACGGGTTCAAGTGTCTACACCAACTCTTCTTGGGACTCGTCATCGTCACATGTATTTGCCTCGGGGCCTTCCTCCCAAGGTATGAAGCCTACCCTCCAAGACCCGTCTTAGGTAGTAAACTGTCTTACCGCCCTCCCGCACCTTAACAATCTTGGGCGGAGGACTTGTGGACTTGCTGCTTCTCTTCTGCCCACTACTTTCTGGAGCAGCCCCTGCATCCCGAATGCCTTCCCATTTTGGCAATTTTACTCCTGCAACTTTACCAGTCCTTGGAGTTTCACCCGTTGACAACTCAGTAAAGAAAACTGCATCCAAATAGTGTGCCTCATCAACCCCAAATGGCTGTTCAAACGCATTTATATGGTTACTGTGCGCTTTCCCAACTTTGCCTTCACGCATTGGTGATAACTCGACGGGATAGCTCCATATCGGTGCATCCAAGCTCTGCTAAGTATCATGTGGCAATTTATGTCCGCTTCAATCACATGAAACTTGGTTGCGGAATAGATCTCACCAACTGCTAAGCCCATGACCACATGGCCCTTGGTATCTTTTTTCTCGCCGCCAAAACCCATCACAGTGATGGGTTGGCGAACCATCCTGGACTCTGGGATCCCAACCTTTGCAAAGGTGTCAGTAGTGATGATGTTTATGGACGCCCCGGCCATCAAGGAAAGCACGCTTGAACTCTACATCACTGATGCATGCTGTGACAAAAAGAGGACGATTATGGGGAAATGGGTATGCTCTGTCTGCTTCTAAAAAGGTAATGGCCCCATAAGCTTCCTGGATGCGCCGAGGCATATACTCCTTAGCCTCAGAAACTTCATCATGGCCCCACACGCTTGAACTCTACATCACTGATGCATGCTGTGACAAAAAGAGGACGATTATGGGGAAATGGGTATGCTCTGTCTGCTTCTAAAAAGGTAATGGCCCCATAAGCTTCCTGGATGCGCCGAGGCATATACTCCTTAGCCTCAGAAACTTCATCATGGTGCACTTCAAAGATATTAATGAGGGCTTTTGTTGTTTCCACCTCGGCAGCTTGGCTCAGCCCCAAATGGTCAAAGAAGGCGCGAAACTTAACAGAGTTTTGCAAGGCCTAGGCATTAGCATCCTTTGCGAATTTTGCCTCTGTAGGTACTGTCTCAGGGAGCTGGCCGATTGCAATTTCTTCTAACTCATCATAGTAAGACGCCATATGCACTTGATCATGCACAGGCCCGAGATAGCCAATCTTTCCCTTCTCCTTGTGGTTAGGATAAGGGTCGTTCCGCACATGACAGTTACCGACATCTATGAACTTCAGCTCATTTGCGTCAACTTTCTTCTTGAAGATACTTTCCAAAGTCCAACAATCCCTAATAGGGTGTCTGGTGGTTCTGTGATAGACACAATAATCCGAGCTTTCTTTGTCCTTCTTAGTTGGAGGGACATTAACTAGAGGCAAGGTAAGTTCACCATCAGCTACCCATTCTTTAACCAGAGCCTTAACATTCTCAACGCTGCAAGGACATGGATTTCTGTCCTCATAACTCTTTCTCTTCCGAGAGGACGTCGCCTTCCCTTGCGAGCGGCTCCCTCCTGCAGAGGTTACCGCAGCAACTCTGCTACTGCGAGGGTAGCGGTGGCTGTCACGAGATCTGTGCAAGGAACCAGTGGTATTGAGGTTCCTAGCTGTCTCAAATGGTAGGCAGATTATGATTCACCAAGAAAATTTTGTAGTCGCGTATGGCACCCCTCCACACATATGCCGACTAAATGGGCCTCATCCATTAGTTCATGACAATCAATAGCCTTATCTTGGAACCGCTTAACATAGCCCAGTATATCTTCACCCCCCCTTTTGGACATTTCGCCAAAGGGTGAGAGTTGTAGCTTTCTCTTGGACTTGGAAGAACTTCGTGTGGAACTTGTTCACCATCTCCTCCCAACTCTTGATCGAGCGAGTTGGGAGCCAAGTTCACATACCAGCTGCAAGCCCTTTCAGTAAGTGGACTTGGAGAACTCCCGAAGGCGCAAAGAGCGGTCACGGTCATGGACACCAAGAGTTTCAATGAACCTCACCGCCTGTTCTCTGGCATTGCTTTGTTTCCCATCAAACTTAACAAACTTGGGCATTGTATACCCAGTTGGGTATGGCATGGTCAATATCTCCTGAGAGTATGGGGCCTTCACATCTGAGTCGGGGAGAGATGGGAGTGGCTTCTTGCTATGCTCTTGCTCGAGCATAGCTTGTACATCAGCTAGAGTAAAAAAGTGAGTGGGCTGGAATGGTCCAGTCTGCTCCTGGGTAGCTGAACCAGCGGCCACACCGTTCGCCTGAAGTACCGCTGGAGGCACCTGGATTGGAGCCCAAACCTCAGGGAACAAGTTAGGCACTGGGTTTAGGACTGCTACGGGCGGAGGTGTTTGCGCTGGAGCTGGTCGAGAAGCCATAGCCATAACAGCCTTAATGAGAGTTTGCAAAGCTGCCAGGATCTCCCTCTGCATATCCTGGAGTGACTGAACTGCCTCAATCACAACACTGTGGTCACAGTCCTCCGCATGTGCTACTCCGCCATTTGAAGAGCCTTGTTGAACTTCATCCTCTGCCATTTTTTTCCAGTGAGGTATGTAAACCACTATGGGTATGAACCATCAACAAAGCAGACTCCCCAGCGGAGTCGCCAAAAATGTAAAGGGGTTCGAGGTTAGAGAAGGTAATTAGAGAGGCAAAACTATGCTAATGGTCCAAAAATGGTGGAAGTGGCTTGAGAATGAGCAGCAGCAACTGTCTGGAAGTTGGAGAGTGTGCAGCTGGGTGAGGGTAAAGCAAGTAGCTCAAGAAGAAATGTATAGCAGTGCCAAAATGGGCAGCATCTACCCCAAATCCCCAAAATTCCTCTTGTTGAACCTTGGGAAATGGGTCCTATTTATATAGGCTTTTCCTTGGCACCAAGAGGACACCAAGTGGCCAAATAGAGAGAGGACATGTGTCCTAGAGGATCACATGGAATATTCTGCCTTGAGCTACTAGGCTGAAGGTGCCACGTGTTCTTTTGCATGTACTGTGTACTATCTGTTTGCCTCCGCAACTACCTTTTTGAGCCTCAGCAAGTGTAGTTGCGGCAGGAGTGTTTGGCGCTGCAACTCCCTCTTGAGCCTGAGGAAGTGCAGTTGCGACGGGAGCGTATGCCGCTGCACTTGCCTTCTCAGCTCGAACCTCAGCAAGTGCACTTGCAGCGATAAACTTTGCTACTACACTTGACTCCTCAGTTCTACTTGGCCACTACATGCATTCTCAGAACTCCATTAGTCTGCTATCGACAATGTTCGTGCTCACCGCAGCGAAGCCTTCACCCTTAGCCACCTAACCACAAACTCCCCAACTTCCCCAGGCGAAGGCCACAGCCAAGCCTGCTATCAGCCTTGCTGTTCCTTAGTACCAAACCCAAAGGGCTTCCTTAGTCCTGCCTGTGCCACTAAGGCAGGTCTATGACCTGGGTAATGGAAAGGGAGTCCCTTATGCTAGGGCTACCCTGCTCCCATCTTCGCGGGATCGTCGCGGTAAACTGGTACCTTGGGCCTGCTATCAACTCCCACCAATAAGTCTTGGGGCCTGCTATTAGCCCTGGGCTAGTAATGCCTCGAGGACTGCTATCAGCGCCAGGCATTACCCTCCTTGCAGAGGGAAAGCTTTTCCCAGAGACTGCTATCCCCTTGGCGAGATGTTCCCTCCGCAACTTGGTTGCGGCGGCAGTAGTTGCTGCGGCAGTCATTTCCCGTGGCAAGTTCAAATGGCATAACCGGCAATATTGGAGATGGCGGCGCCGACAAAGTGCCTCTGCAACTTGGGCGCCTCTGCAACCTAGTTGCTTCGGTTCTCTTCTTCCCTCAACTCCAGGTAGCGACGGAACCGAGAATACTTGGAATGGCAGCGCTAAGACAAAGTGCCTCCGCAACTTGGTCGTCGCAACTGTCACCTCTGCAACTTAGTTGCTTCGGCTTTCTCTTTCCCTCATCAACTTTGGATGGTGGCGGAGCCGAAGATATTAGGAATGGCAGCGCTGAGGCAAAGTACCTCGGCAACTTCCCCGCTGCATGTATTCCCTCTGCAACTTGACCGTGGCATGTGTTCCCGCTGCAACTTGACTTCGTCATTTTCCCTCGTGGAGTCTATTTGGACCCTTGGCGGGTCGGACCTACTCCAACCCACTGTTGGCCCACTTCCCTTGGACTTTAGCCCATGCTCCGTTTTCATTCCTGGTCGCCTCTTTGCGACGACCTCAGTACTTAGGCCCACACTTAATTTGGGGTTTAATTTCTGACCCTCTAAAAAAACAGAACGTAGTGGCTAGAAATAGTGCTGAAGCTAGATCAATGGCTCATGGAATTTGTAAAGCTTTGTGGATCGAGAGATTATTGGAAGACTTAAAAATTCCAAGAACATCACCAATGGAAGTTTACTGTAACAAGAAGGCAGCAAATGCAATTGCTCATAATCTTGTTCTTCACAACAGAACTTAGCATGTGGAAGTCGACAAGCACTTTATCAACGAAAAGATTGAGAAGGAATTGATCTACATGTCTTATATACCCACTGCGGAGCAGATTGCAGATGTTCTTACAAAGGGACTACACAAGAAGCAGTTCGACCACCTAATCTACAAGTTGGCCATGGAAGACATATTCAAGCCAACTTGAGGGGGAGTGTTGGAAATGGGAAGAAAATAATTCTGCCAGGATATGGCTAAATTCTTTAGGATATCACAACTGTAAATATCTAGATTTAGTCAATACTATAGAATAGGAAAGTTTATATTTAGAATTAGAATTAGTAACTAAATAGTAGCTAATCAGTCCTCAGAATCAGTAGCTAATCAATCCCTTATTTTATGCCATGTATCTCCTATTAATAAAGGTACTGTATGTACATTGTTTAAATATGAGAATAAGAAATATTATTCTTTCTAGCTTTCATTCAAAATAATAAAATCCAGTTTTCCAACTAGTACCAAGCATGTAGATTTTAAATTTCTGAAACAATTTAATTAAGGCATTTCAAAATGGCCTATTTGACTGATCAATAAATTAATGGAAGGAAAATAACACGGTGTAGCTTTTAATAGAGTAAATAGAACTTCAATTGGTGAACAATAATGCAAGACCCCAAATGTTCTAGCAAACACTCACATGGGTGTTGGTCCCACACCCATGTGCGTGGTAGATTTTTTGGCAAATTTTTGCGTATCCCTAGGCATTTTGCTCATTGGTGAAATATGGCAAGAGATGAAAACCACAAAAGAAAGACATGAAAAGGAGCATAATGTAACTAGGGAATCCTGGAAAACAAACTCACTTGGTAAGTCAACGAGAGATGGAAATAAGCTGAACAAATGATCCAAGAGACATCAATGCTAGAAGCCCACTTAGAAACGATTTTTCTGATCTGCATCAAAAAAGAAAACAGAAAAAAAAAATATATGTATGAAAGTCAGTAATGCCCTTCACTACAGATTAAGTCCACAGTATCTCTAAACGCATTCTTTTAGACCCTCCTTTTTGAAATTAAACATATGTGTGTGTCAAAATTTCCATTAAGCTCAATTAGTTTCAATACGAAATTACTATACCATATTTTGTTCCAACAAGGTTAGGAAGGCGCATAATAACTTTAAACATACAAAATAAGGTGTGGCATCACATAAGCAACAAAATTTATTTCTGAAGTAGCATTGACAAGACAAAAATAAAATAAAACTACAATTATGAATACCAATATATATGAAGGGTCTTGCTAAAAAGTGCCCTGGGACACGAAAAGTAGACCAAAAAATAAATTTGAAAACACAAGACACTTCTTATTAAATTCAATGTAGTTTTTATTGAAATTAATGCACTTCTTTTAACTGTTTGACCTATTTTCAAGACACTTCCTTATTTCAATCCCAATATTCAGCACTTTTAACATTTGTCATATACAAATATCAAGTTATAAGGACACAACAATTGCACGAATTATAACTAAGATCATTTCAATAAAATAAATGAAATATATCTTTTAAGAATGGAACCAAAAAGATGACACAAGGAACTTACTTCTCTACATTTCATGAGCTTTAGCATTAATGGGAAAAACTACAAATGCAAGACTGATGTTAGAGGAGGGTAAGTTACCAAAATATTTGATATACATGTTTCATATTTCTTCTTTTCTACTTCTAAATCTGAAAATTCAGTCAAATAAAGAAACTAAATCCTATGCAAAGAATCATGCCAATCTCAAATCATACATAAGGGAGTAATGTACGAAAATTAGTTAGAAGTTTTCTCTTGTTAAGATTTCGAAAGTCAGTGTAGCAGCAACAACAGGGTCTAAAAATTCACTGCAATCAAACATTGGAAGAGTGATTTTCAAATATGATTATCATATGATATGCATAAATAGAGAATAATTGTTAGATGAAATTATAATTTCATTTTTTCCCCACAAATAAACTATTGTGAAAGGACTACAAACTAAACCATCTTTACCGGCTCAAACATGAATGAATGAAGGGGTCCTCCTACTAGGATCAACATCATGTAGAACCACCTCTCCAAAATAACGAAAAAATAAACGAATTTTCTGAGTAAAACTGTAGAATAAAAGAACAATGCTTACATTAGCACATATGTAAACATAATGACGAGGGGAAGAACTAGGAGAGAGGTAAATATTAAGCACCAAAAATACTTCAACATTCCAAATAAATAGTAATTACAAGTTAATAACACCTGCAATAAATTTATGGTCATTTTTTTCCATGTTTTGTTGGTTCTGTTTTGAATGAGAACCATCATGGCTCAAGCTTTGACAGCTTCTTAAGCTAGACAAGGTCTCTTCTTTTTTTATAACAAAACAACTAACTCATTGCAGCAAGCAAACATATAAATTCTTCTCAAAGAAAGTATTTTCTCCCCCCAACCTAAACGATGCATTGTCCTCAATGTAAAAAATGAAATCACAAAGGTTATGAGATTACCTTAAATAATGAACTATGTCTATATATATATATATATATATATTTTTTTTTTTTTTTTGAGCGTCAACAAAAAATTTATTAAAAAAGAAAAGATGAACCCTGAACCTGCAAGGGATTATTGCCAAAAACACAAGGGAAAAAAATTACAAACAAAAAACTAACAACTCCTAAAAGTAACATTGCTTTTATTATTATGTTTATGGGTCTCGATAAATAGGGCCTTTTAATTCAATGGACTCCTCTCCTCTTCAACTGGGAAATTCTCCAAAACTGGTTTAAGACGTTAGCCAGTCACTTTAAAAACATTACCATTCCTGGGATTTTCAATCTCAACTTCCCCATGAGAAAAAACAGTTTTAACTATGAAAGGGCCGGTCCATCTAGATCTCAATTTACCAGGAAACAAATGTAGTCTAGTTTATACAAAAGAACCTTTTTGTGAAGGCTCAACAATTCATTTGAGTACAAACAATATTAAATTAAAAACATATCATATACAATGACATGGGGAGGACAAGTCAATCAACCTGGGGCCCTTTTTTCTTTCAAAACAGCACCCCTTTTCTGCTCCCTTATCTACAAAAATATTAAATTAAAAACATATCATATACAATGACATGGGGACGACAAGTCAATCAACCTGGGGCCCTTTTTTCTTTCAAAACAGCACCCCTTTTCTGCTCCCTTATCTACAAAAATATGAAATCTTGCCTTTAGGCAATAGCAATATTATCTTTTATTCAATGAAAAGCTACAAACACAAGACTGTTGTGAGTAAAAAGGAATATATATTATGTAGAGGGTTAGAAAATTAAGATAAAAATTACCATCTTGTTACGCTGAATTCAAGCAGCCCAAGTACCCTTGACAACATTACGGTCAGATCTAGTGTTCTTGCTATTATCTAAGTCACCCAATATATATTACATAAAAGGAACAAATAAGGAACAAAAGATGAGTAGTAATTAAAAGGAAAAATAAATAAATATTTGAAGAGCAGAATCAAAATATAAAAGGACTGGAGGTACAATGAAATCTTGTATAACCTTTGAGAGAAGTTTTGTGGATGCTATGAGATGATTTCAAAGCAAACCAAGTCTTATGGGCCTGGTTGAGCAATTTATATTGTTGATGGCTAAAATGTAGTTTTTCTAAAAATTTAAATTAAATACATTAAATCACAATTAAATATAAATTGAGAGAATGAATATAATATCCAAAATTCCTAGAATAACTACATAATTTTAAGCATTCATCACACCTCCCAACCAGCTTTAATTTTAGAACCTAGCAATTAAGGCGACTAAAATAAAATCAAAAAGAAAAATAAAAGCAACTACTCTAAACCACTTCCGCAAGAAATCACGATTGAATTTAGCACATGCAACAAGCCCTTAATCCAATAGATTACCCCTCATGGACGAGTTAAAGTTTCATGTTTCCAAAGATGTTACCCACAAATATCCAAAAATTTCTTTACTAAAACGACTTCTTTCATTCTCATGCCAAGGTTAAAGAACCAGCAATGAATTTCACAACCTCAAAGTTCAAAAGACTAGCAGCAAGTAAAGATATTGCATGACATTCAAAATTTGGAGTGTGTGAAAAAAGTTCAACCAACACAGACACAACCTTAGCCTTAAAGTGAAATATAACCCAAATCTCTTTTTGAAACATGCTTCGACTCAAATCTCACCAGTTATTGCACTCAACAAATAAATCACTCGGAATATGGTGCAAAAATTGCTCTCAATGTATGCGAGTAGAACAATGTAAATCAAAGGCAAAATATCCCGCATACTAATTTTTTTGAAAAATGCTAATATGAAAGAATAAATAAATAGTCTCATGAATGGAATATCAAATACTGAGAAATAAAATTTCTAGAAATGTCACCCACAAACATCAAAAATTTTCTTTACTCGAAGGATTTCTTTCGTTCTCATGCTAAAGTTCAAGAACAAGTCATGAATTTCACAACCTTAACAAGACAACCAATCAAAGTTCAAGACACTAGCAGCAAGTAAAGATATCTCATGACATTCAGAATTTGGCGTGTGTGAAAAAGTTTAGCCAACACACATACAACCTTAGCCTTAAAGTAAAATATAACCCAAATCTCTTTCTGAAACATGCTTCGACTCAAATCTCACCAGTTATTGCACTCAACAAATAAATCACTCAGAATATGGTGTAAAAATTACTCTCAATATATGCGAGTAGAATAATGTAAATCAAAGGCAAAATATCCCGCATACTAATTTTTTGGAAAAACGCTATAATGAAAGAATAAATAAATAGTCTCATGAATGGAATATCAAATACTGAGAATTAAAATTACCACACCATCACCCCAATCCATCATGTCCACTTGTAAACTATACCACACTCAAGATCAAATAGGACTTTTATTTGGTTGTAATGCTTGGGTTGAGGAATTACGAAAAAATAATAAAAAGCCAAAGGTGAATAAAAAAAGGACGTCTGAGAGACAATTGGCATAAAAATAAACACAATTAGAGCATTATTCCAAATGCCTTGCTCTTTCTATTACTTTTCTTTTTGTTTTTTTCAACTTCCTCCTGCTTTTTTTTTTTTCTTTTTGTTTTTTTTTTTCCCTTAGTTGAACACAATTTATTTCTTCTTATTTTTTTTCAGCTTTTCTCCTTTTTTTTTTCAATTTTTTTTTTTTTCAAACAAATTTGCCATTGTCAAACTCAAATAATCCCAACATATCTACAAAAGTAAAAAGAAAGTATGGGTTGTGGGGTTAAACAAAGAAAGGCTAACATAAAGGCTCAAATTGGTTTCTAATGGCTCATGAAGTAATAATAAAAGAAAGAAAAATAAATTAAAGGCTCAAAGAAACAAAGATGGCCTAAAATCATCTCTCAAGAATTAGTATGGTCCTTCAACTTTCATGATCTCAAGGGAATAAAAGTGTCATAACAAATTGATTTATTCTCAGCATTCAACCAAAATGAAGAAATAATGAGACTAAACAACAAATTAATGTCCTTCCAAAGAAAATTAAGAGTAGATGTATAGTAACCCTCCAATAAATGATTGGCACAAAACTCACAGGGTTAAAAGTCTCCACTATCATTCTTCAAGATTTTCAAGTCATATCCACTGATCAACTAAAAATCATATTCATGTGGCTAAAGTGCAGTGCAATTATTTCCAAATACGAACACATGAAATACTTTAACAAAGTAGCTAGCATACCAAACTTCAACACAATTTCTCAAGTTAAAGCAATAAAATACTACAAGTATGCCGAATCACTCAATGCATAGAACAATACATTACCATGCACACCTTTTATTCTTTTTTTAAACAAAACAACAAACTCATTGTAGCAAGCAAACATATAAATTCTTCCCAAAATACGTATTTTCTCCCCCCAACCTAAACGATGCATCATCCTCGAGGGAGTAAAAAGTGTGATAACAAATTGATTTGTTCTCAGCATTCAACCAAAAATGAAAAAATAATGAGACTAATCAACAAATTAATGCGCTTCCAAAGAAAAATTAAGAGTAGATGTATAATGACCCTCCAATAAATGATTGGCACAAAACTCACAGGGTTAATAGTCTCCACTATCATTCCTCAAGATTTTCAAGTCATACCCACTTATCAACTAAAAATCATATTTATGTGGCTGAAGTGCAGTGCAATGATTTCCAAATATGAACACACGTAATACTTTAACAAAGTAGCTAGCATATCAAACTTCAAAATAATTCTTGAGTTAAAGCAATTAAATACCACAAGTATGCCCAATCACTCAATGTATAGAACAGAAGAATACCATGAGCACTAAATTTTTATTTTTTTTTAACAAAATAACTAACTCATAGCTGCAAGCAAATATATAAATTCTTCTCAAAATAAGTATTTTCTCCCCCCAAACTAAACAATGCATTGCCTGAATGTAAAAAATAAAATCAAAAAGTTAAGGAGATTACCTTAAATGATTAACCATGTCTATATGTGCCATTGCCTGCAAGGGGTTAGCGCCAAAAACAGAAAGAAAAAAAAATACAAACGAAAAACTAACAACTCCTAAAAGTAACATTATTTTGAATAACATGCACAAACCAGATCATTGGAAATTTTAATCAATAATTTTGAACAACTTTTTGAATGGAGTAAAGGAAGTTGGAATCATCGATCGCTAATTATCTAAAAACTACGAAAATGGTGTTTTTAGTTTCTACAACGCGCCACAACAAATGAAACACAAAATTCCAACAAAATCTCTACAAAAGAAGAGATAAAATTGCATAAGATAATACATGTATTAGCAGTTCACTCTTTGCATGTTTTTTTCCACATGAAACTATTAACAAAGTTTTTTTTTCCCACTTTTCCTTCCATTTCTTTTTCCCTTCTCATACAAGATCCACCGGATGCTTATCTTGAAATATAGCTCAAATTATTGGAAAGGAATTTCCAAACCTCACACATATGTTAGAACACTATAGCAATCGCAATCAAATACTTCACAGGATCAATATAAATAAATTATATATTACATATATATATATATAACACCACGTATATCAGTATAACCAATTGCCCTATTTTTGTTTCATCATAGAGTAGTTGAAAAAGGCGTCATTTCAATACATTATGTAAAAAAAAAACCTATGAACTACTCAATTCTCAATTCAACAGCACACCCAATTTTCAAACAACACAATTCAAATAATTTTGGTTGAAACTCATAGTAAATTGTATGAATCGAATCATGCATCATACAATTCTAGCACCATACTAGTTGGAACCTGTAAAAGCGGTGTCAATAGAATTATTTTGATCAGTTACTCATGAAATACAACATCCATTTCCAAGGAATTCTAGCAATGTAAGTGAATTTATTCTTCAGTGATAACTGAGATTAGAAATTACATGGTTGTCGACTCTGCTAGCTGGTGCCGAAGGCAAGACGAGATCTGCTTCCAGATCAGGTTGAAGATATGCAAGCACCCCCATCACCTTCTATCTCCATGCCCATGTTAGCTTCCCAAGAATCACGCTCTGCATCACAACATCAAAAAGGATAAATGAAAAAAATAAAAACTAAAAAAAACTAGGGCCCAATTTAGTCTCCATTTCCAAGCAATGGCAGCAACATAAGTGAAGGAATTCTTGAGTGATAACTCAGATTACCTGGTTGTTGACTCACAGCTCAGTTGAGGAATTCTTTAGTCTTCATCACTTGTGTTACTACTCGCTGGTCAGTTGCCATTGAATAAAAAAAGGTCTACATTAATCGCCCAAAAAACGCATGGATTTATTATATATAGCCCAACAGACATTAATTATGTAGCAACTACCACCAATAAACTACTAAGTGAATTTTTAGACCATGTTGTAGAAGCTACACTGAAATTTCGAAATCTTAGCAAGAGAAAACTTCTAACTAATTTCCCTACATTACTCCCTCAAGTATGATTTGAGATTGGCATGATTCTTTGCTTAGGATTTAGTTTCTTTATTTGACTAAATTTTGAGATTTAGAAGTAGAAAAAAAGAAATATGAAACATGGATATCAAATTTTTTGGTAACTTATCCTCCTGTAACATCAATCTTGCATTTGTAGTTTTCTCCATTATTGCTAAAGCTCCTGAAATGTAGAGAAGCAAGTTCCTCATGTCATCTTTTTGTTATGTTCTTAATAGATATATGTAATTTATTTTATTGGAATGGTCTTAGTTATAACTCGTGTAATTGTGGTGTCCTCAAGATATTTGTATATGACAAATGCTAAAAGTGTTGGATATTAGGATTGAAATAAAGAAGTGTCTTGAAAATAGGTCAAACAGTTAAAAGAAGTGCATTAATTTCAATAAAAACTGCATTCAATTTAATAAAAAGTGTCTTGTGTTTTCAAATTTATCTTTTTGTCTACTTTTGTGTCCTCGAGACACTTGTTAACAAGACCCTTCATATATTGGTATTCATAATTGTAGTTATATTTTATTTTCGTCCTGCCAATGCTACTTCAGAAATAAATTTTGTTCCTTATGTGATGCCACATCTTATTTTGTATGTTTAAAGTTATTAAGCACCTTCCCGACCTTGTTGGAACAAAATATGGTATAGTAATTTCGTACTAAATCTAATTGAGCTTAATGTAGATTTTGACAACTAAACACATATGTTTAATTTCAAAAAGGAGGATCTAAAAGAATCCTTAGAGCCTGGTGTCAAGAGAAAATTGAGAAACTAATTGGCATGAGTAGTATTTTATTTTTGAGTTACGACTTATGTCTACAAATTGGCTTTCCTACTTGACAAAAAAAATAAAAATAGAATCATCTTTACCGACTCAAACATGAATGAATGAAGGTCCTCATACTAGGATCAACATCGTGTAGAACCACCTCTCCAAAATAAAGAAAAAATAGACGAATTTCATGAGTAAAACTATAGAATAGAAGAACAATGGCTACATCATCACATATGTAAGCATAATGATGGGGGGAAGAACTAGGAGAGAGGCAAATATCAAGCACCAAAAATACTTCAACATTCCAAATAAATAGTAACTACAAGTTAATAACACCTGCAATCAATTCATGGTTATTTTTTCCAAGTTTTGTTTGTTTCTTGTTTGGTTGAAGGCTATTTTTTATAAAATTAAACTTCTAAATAACTGAAAATCTCGGCGGTTGCCTCGCCCTCAATCTCCATCAACATATCCAAATTACATGGACTACACTAACAGGAATTGCAATGTATGTAGAACTCTGAACGTGAAATAAAAGCAAAATTAAATAAGATGAGACAAAAACAATACACATTTTTTAACAATGGAAAAGTGGGGACATGCATATAGGAGTCACCCAAAAAAAAAAAAAAAAAAAAAAAAAAAAAAAAAAAAAGAGAAACAACAACATTATTTAATGGGAACTGCATTTTTATAACTAAAATCTATAGCGGCAGTGATGGAAAATTATTTGTACATCCACAAGCAAAGATGTAGGCAAGTTGCACCCTGCCATGACACAATATACATTGAATGCTTTGATTTTCAAGCTTTTCCAATAGAAGCCTCAGAGTAATACCAAAACAAAACTTGTCTCAATTCTACTAAAATAATTTTTTTCCCTCATAAGAGAAAATTTGGTCTATAAATAGAGTAGAAGTTTTCACTGTAAATAGGGGAACCAATGCACATATTAAAGCTGAAACACATATTAAAGCTAAAGCAGAACATGAATTTCAAAATTACTATACAGAGTGAAAATATTGTGACATGCATCAAGAATAGAGTCAAAGTGAAAATATTGACATCATGCAATGCTATAGCAAAATACACATCAAGAAAGAGAGGAGAGATAGTGATAGTGGTGATTAAGAGTTTGATGAGGGTGTGTGGTCATAAAGCAATCAATGGATAGAGAAATCAATACCAGTAAAAGAAGACCACTAGAGGTTTGAGATTGAGAAATCGAAGCCACTGAGCATTGAAAAATCTTGTTAAGTTGCAGATAAACCCTAGCTCTGAAATCTTCAACACACTTCATGAAGCTTGTTCACCTGATCATATTGAAATCACATAAACAAAAATAATCACAAGAATAATCAAGCAATTTTATACAGATTTCAATTAATCTCAAGCAATTTGAAGCAAAATTTAAACAATTCTCCATCATCAGAAAGACGATTTCAGAAAAATAAATAACTAGATTTCAAGATGCATGATGGATTTCAGACGATCTCACACTTCTTCTTCTTCGTCTACTTCGTCTTAGGGTTTGAGTGTGGTTTAGAGGGTTTCTGCTGCTTCGTCTAAGTGTTTTTTTGTGCTTCGTCTTCATGTTCTCCATCAGAAAGACGATTTGAATGAGTCAATTTCAAAGGTTTTGGGTTTCTCAAATGGATAGAAGCTAGAGAGATCGAAAGGGTTTAGGTTTATGGAGAGAGAGAGCAGCGATGAAAGATAACAGAGAGAGAGAGAGAGAGAGAGAGAGAGAGAGAGAGAGAGAGGCGTCAATAAACAAAGGAGTGAAAAGAGAGACCCTTATAAAACCCTAATTTTGAAGCAATGGAAGATTAGCGAGAGAGAGGGGTCTAGAAACAAAGGAGGGAAAAGAGAGTGAAAGTTGTGAAACCCTAATTTTTAACACGTTACCTTGGGGGTAAGTGGAAGCAAGCTTCAACCAACCAAGCTACCTTAAAATGTTGATATGGAGCTGGAATTAATAATATATATATATACTAGTGTATGCCCATACCTAAAGGCACGGTATAAATATTGTTGAGATCAAAATACAGTTATAATTTATATGTATCATGCTAAAATTTGTAAAATCTGTAACTTTTTTTGATAAAAATACTAAAAAAATATAAAGAAATATTCATCTTATGGATTAAAATATAATTTATCTAATTTGTTGCGCAAAAAAAAATTTTGAGGTCAAAATATAAATAGATGGTCCGTTTGGTTTAGATTTTCAAATAATTTTATAATTAGAGTTTGGTTGTATATTTTGAAAATAATTTTTACAAATTTGAAATTCAAAACTTATTTGGTTTACAGCTTTCAAAAATAATTTTTAAAATTTTCAATATGTATTTTATTACTTTTAGTAAACTTTTTAAATATTTGGGCAAATTACATATACACCCCTCGAGGTTTGGTTAAATTACAGATACCCCCCTGAGGTTTCGAAAATTACATCCCGCCCCCTGAGGTTTGTATTTTCATAACAATTTACCCCCTGAGGTTTATATTTCATAACAAATTACCCCCTAATTTCTTATGCAAATATAGCATTCAGGGGGGAATTCGTAATTTCTCAAACCTCAGGGGGGTATCTGTAATTTAGCCAAACCTCGAGGGGTGTATATGTAATTTGCCCTAAATATTTTTATCAACATTTTTTACTTTTTCAGATCCATTCAATCTGAATACACTTAAAAATTATAAAATTTAGAGTAATGTTATAAAATTTACACTAAAAAATTTTTAAAATAATTTTTACAAATTTAAAATAAAATTTTATAATTTTGCATGATTTATGTATTTTAAGTATTTGAACTCAAATTATAGTAAATAATACATTTTAATTATTTTTTTATATTTTGTATAAAATAAATACTAACAAAAACAAAAACATAATTTGTTCCCAAGAGAGTGAGGCAACGGTGGCGGTGGCCGCAACGGACAACAAAACACACTTTGTGTCCAAGAGCCACAACAGCCCAAAAAAACAAAAAACAAAAAAAGCTCTTCACCCCCACCCACCCATCCATCCTTTCTCGCTCATCTCACTTTTTCAAATTTCAAATTTTAAAACACACATTCACTCTCTCTCTCTCCCCTCAAAACACACTTTGCTACCCCAAGAAGAAGAGGCCAAATCTATATAGGCCAAAAAAATAATCCTGCCATATTAAGGGTTTGAGACGTGAGAGCAAGAGAGAGAGCGAAGAGTATTTGGGCGGGAATCAAGTGTTTGGTACATTTGAAAGGATTGATCTTAACCATTGATATACACTTAGAATTAATTTAGACCATTAAAAATCATTTTGGACATTTTTTAAAATCATCCTGCCATATTATATACATTTACCTTTGCCATTGTCACTATGTCAGGCACAATGCCTTGGGTCTCAAATCCCCAAAAATGGCTCCCAGTGTGAGCAAACCTAGATTGAACCTTATCAGCAATACAAAGCCCTCCTGCTTTCTTAATGCTGCTGTATACGGCAGGGAAGTAACCTGGGGCCAATTCAATAATTCCACCCACTCCCTGCCATTTTAGAGAGTAGTTCAAATTAGACAGTAACTCGGAAAAGGTTGTATTAATAGGAAAATGATATTCTCACACAATTTTCGTACAGAATTTAAGACAAAAATAATGTGACAATGACACTCTTGCAATTATGAACCATAGTGATGGGCATTTGACTATCAATGCAGGGATATAAATGCGACACATCATTTTGCATAAATTTTTAGGGTGCAAATGACTGGGAAGAGGTTGTATTTAAAGTTTCACGTATGGTCCACTGAGATGAATAACTTTTAGGGTGCAAATGACTGGGAAAGTCAGCTCTTGGGTAATTTTTTTTTTTTTTGTCAAGGAAAGAATTTTTATTTATAAAAAAGAAAAAGAAAAAAAAAAAAAAGAAGCGATTTTTACTCTTTGTCCATTCAAATGATCAGGCTCTGAATTCATGTATAGAAAACAGTAACATGAATCCCTATGTATGTATATGATAGTAATCAAATTAATTGATTCAGAGAGAAAAAACCAATACATGACATTAACATTTACAAGCAGCAGATACATTTAATTACAAACAGATTAATTAATACACACATCTGCTTATGTAAAAAATTTCTGTTTTTATGCTTTGATTTCACATACTTAAAAAATAAAAATAAAAACAGAAATATTGAAGAAGAAGAAAAGATACAAAATACACAAAGATGACATAGAGATCTTGTTGAGTAACATCTAAGATCTGTTTTGTTTTGTTGAAATGGATTGGAGAGAAGAATCAGGTGGCAGTGTAGATGTGGAGATGAAGGAGGACGATGAGGATGGAGTAGAGGACGAAGAAGAGAAGAGTGTGAATAGCGATGGACTTGCCGTTGGTGTTGAGGCTCCCAAATTCGACAAGGTGGTTCTTACCAGGTATCTGGAACAGCAACCCCGGTGTAAACACCACGAACAACACCACTGCTACTAGCACAGGCCCCCAGTCCGCCATTGAAATTTACAGACAGACACAGATTATCACCAACTGAACTAACAACGACTTGGATTGGAGCTGAAGAAGAAGACTACTGGTTACGTCTGTGGACGTGAGGAGACTTACGTCTGTTCTAATCCAAATTCAAATTGACCAAACCTAACCTAACCCAACCCAACCCAACATTTTTTTTAATTAAAAAAATTCAATAAATTATAATCATAATATTAAACTTTAAATAAATACAACCTATACTAATAATAATTAATTGATATAATGAAACTTTTACAAACTGCTAACTTAATTAAATGTGTAGGTTGCTAACTCATCAATATTTTTTGTTTACAAGATTTTTGTTAAAGAAACATAAAGACGAATGTACAATAAAGAACTGCAGGAAGCCCGAAATTGGGGTAAAATACCTCTCTTCTTGAAGACGACAGTGGGGTTTAGCCAAATCAGTCAAAAACAAAAACAGAGAGAGAAGGGGTGAAAAGACTCAATCGATCTTACCTTGCGAGAGCACCGTCGGTAGCGAAGGGAGCCGAATTGAGCAGCGTAGCGAAGAGCCTGCAGAAGATTGTCTGTTTGGCACCGAAACAACGGGACCATCGAGCGGTGAACACGGACAGAGTGCAGAATCGGAAACCCTAGAGAGAGTGAGGGCTTGATGAGAGAGAGTAGGAGTTTGATCGTCTCAATCGGGAGGAGAATTTAGGGTTTTGGAAGGCGAATTTGTGGGGGTTTGGATCGGAGCGAGGGGATGGAGAAGGGAATGTTGGCGGAGAGTCGACGCCATGAGAGAGAGATTAGAGAGAGAAAACGGTGAAGGACTTATGAATGTAGGCATAAGGATGATTTTCAGAGAGAGAGAGAGAGTCTGAACACAACACCCATCTCATCTCTCTCTCAACTAGAACACAATGAGAGAGCACGTGGAGAGAGAGTTAAGAGACGTTAAGAGACGTTTGGGGAGAGAGAGCAGACGTGGGAGAAAGAGTAGAGAGTGTTTGGGGGAGGAAAAAAATTAATGTCAAACCGTAGATATTGATTAAAAATTATTTCAGTCATTCAAATAAAATGTAACATGTTTTCAAAAATTGTTTAAATAAATACATTTTAACATATTTTCAAAAGCTGTTATGTCTTATAATATAGGTATTAGTTTTATCTTTATATTTTTGTATATATATAAATTGTTTTCAATTTTTTTTTAAATAATTTTTTATTTTCTCATCTCACTCATCACTTTTAGCCACCACTCACCACAACTATCAATGAACGGCGAGTTTCGACCAAACTCCGACAACTCTCTAGCAAATGGGTGATCGCCGTTGTGATTTTCAATTATCAATTGGTATTCTTCAGGTCATCTCATATTCTTCGACATCGTCCAACTATTAAATTCGACAAATAAGTTTGACTACCCATTGCTAACAGGCACCACATTTGTTCGCCCTTCATTTCTGTCCATTAAATTTGGCAACTAATCATCGCACTATTAATTTTTTTATTTAAACACCTCTCATTCTATTTCAATGCGATGTTCAAAATTTTTAATGTAAATTTAAAATTATTTTATTTAAGCCTTTCAACTTCATAATCAAGTTTGAGTAATCTAATTTATAATTAAGGCCTTACACTTTTTTTCTCTTTAACATTTTTTTAAATTTATATATAAAAAAATTACTTTTTCAGTTAAAATAATTTAAAAATAAAAGAAAGTTGAAAATATTGAAAGCAAAAATAAATAAGTAAGATAAAAAATAAATAAATAATAAAAACTGTATATTTTTAATCTTTGATGAAGTCACTTTCATTCACTTTCTGCTCTTATTATTTTTTTTTTCTTTTTATCTTTTTGTTCGTTATTGGGATATAAACTGAAGCAACGTAACTTTGAATAAATCACAAAAGTGAAATGATTTATTTATCGAATTTGTTGTCACTCGAATCGTTTGAATTTGTGCCAGCTGGACGATTGGTTTCACCTTCGTCTACCGCAGTTGTCATCCTGTCATCTAGATGACTAGTGTGAACAAATTCATGCAATTCAGACGGCACCAAATTAGATAAATGTAACATTCCTGGTCACGAAAATGGGTCAGGGATTTGTGGGGCGGGAAAAACCGAACCCCATTAGAGGCGAGACGGTGGAATAAAAATGGTCTTCGTTAGGGATGAGGAATGGAAATGGAAAAAAATAATAATAATTAGAGATTGGGAACAGAGAGTGTAAAACTCACCCTTCTTGTCTCGTTGTCATTCCTATTTATAACTTCTCCAACTGGTCGGGGTAGGAGTTGGGCATTGGCCAGGTCGGACCGGACCAAAATTTTATCACTTTATAAGCAATTTGTGTTGAGCTGATGTAATCAATTTAAGTCAAATCTAAAATTAATAGTATAATATAATTTTGAATTCCAATTATTATTATTATATATATATATATTTTAAATGTGAGCGAACTAATTTTTATGAAATAAAAATTGTATTAAAAAGTCATCCAATCTAACGTTCCAACATACATAAAAATATATAATAATATTTTACTTATTACAAATACTTTAATAATTAAAATATTATGTACTATAATATTATGCATTGAAGCATGAGGATGGAGCATAGCTCGCTTTCGGAGAGTTGAGATACAGGTTTGTAAAATTAATTTAAATTGAATAGATTACAATTGTCCTTTTTTTTTTGTTATGACAAATGCAAATTAAATAGGTTATGATTATTGAATCGATATAATTTTTATATGTTTACGAAATAAAAAAATGAAATGTCCAACATACTTAATAGTTCGAATTATCAAAACGATATCGATGATAGACATCACAAGACTAAACAGCGCTCTTCAGTTCAAATTATGGACCAAAAAGAATTTCCTCATATAAAATAACTACGTTAGTGATCGGGTTTTTTGTTTCTCTCTCTAATTTAAGAGTGGCCTGGAGAGAATTCCTTCATATTAAATAACCACATTAGTGATTGTGTTTCTTTTTTCTTTTTTTTTTCTCTCTCTCTAATTTAAGAGGTTTCATAGGGCATAGGGAATCGAATTAAGAGGAAGATCCGTTCCAATTTAAAATTTGGATTAGAGAGCATTGTTTTGGCCCATGAAGCCTACCACATGCCCCGTTTAGATAATCTGAATCATTCATTTTATTAAGCACTTTGTGTATTTCATCTACACAAGTCCATTTGATAACTATAACTTATTTAATTTTTGTTTTTTCACCAACAAAATTGACGATAATTGCGCTCTTATCCGACATGACTGCAACACTTATTTTGAAGTGTCGATACTTCATAGCACCTAAGTCTTTGCAACAACTTTCTAAAAGTTCTTATTGACCGGTATCCGGTTTTGATCGAATAAACTTTACCATTGCCAAAAACTTTACAATGCATAAGGTTCATTCTATCTTTTGATGATTACCGATTTTTATATTTTCTTCTTATTATGTGTTTTTTATTGACATTTTTCATTTTATTTACATACTTTTATTGCTTAAGAGTTTTGTGGTCCAAACATTACAATGCATACATATGATATTAGGATAGTTAATTATTATTATTTATTTTATTTTATTTTTATCAAAGTAAACTAAGCCTTGTATTTCAAACCGATCCAACCCAATAATTTGTCTGTGTATTGTCCCCTACAGCCACTGATCCCAACCACGTCGATTTTTGTTATATGTTCTTCTTATTATGTGTTTTTTATTGACATTTTTATTTTTATTTACATACTTTTATTGTTTGAGAGTTCTCCCGTCCAAACATTACAATGTATACATATGTTATTATAATAGTTTTTTTTTTTTTTTTTTATCAAACTAGACTAAGCCTTGTATTTCAAACTATTCCAACCCAATAATTTGCCTTTGTATTGTCCCCCACAACCACTGATCCCAACTACCCAATTCTGCTAAATTTAATGTCATTTTTCATTAAGTTTAGTAATTAAAATGCTTTTTTTTTTTGTTGTTAATTTTACTTAAGAAAAATAGATAAATGATTTAGATTGAAAACTAATCAAAATATTAAGGTTTAAATTGATCAAATTAAAAATTCAAGATTCATTTTGTTATAAGGATCATTTTTTTTTTCTTTTGGATAATTTCTCCTAACTAATATTGTTGGAATGAAATAAAATAGAATGATCAATTTATTTTATATATTATAAATATTCATTATTGACTAAAAAATAATTATTACGAAACAAGATTCAATACAAAATTAAGAGACATTTATTTTAATTAAAGAGACAACACTATATTTTAAAATTAAAAAATTGGAGAGATATGTGTAATGCCCTCAAAATAAATTCATAAAACATACATTCATGACATGCTTAGACATAAGAGAATAAAACATAATTACATTTCATCAGAGTATTCATTACAAAATATATTACATGTTGACAACAAAAGTAAATGCCCTATACGCTTACAACTTTCCAAGTCAACACTTGGATACAAAGAGAGAGTACTAACTCTACACAAAATAAGCTCGTGGCTTGATATACATGTAATACAACAAAAATAAACAAAGAGTCTTCAACTCCCACAGCCATCCAAGCTAAGATCTCGGAGGCGGCATAATACTTGGACCTGAAAATGATGTCCCATATAGGGTGAGCCAACGCCTAGTAGAGATATGCTAAACATAATATGAGCAATAACTAAAACATTAGCATTTGATAAATGTTTAACTCATATAAATCAATTCATAAACCATTTCAATTACATGACAAAAGTGTCCATGTTTCATTCCATTTTCCATTCCTTATCTAATTTCTCAATTCATAATCCTGGCTCAGAACCTGGCCGTATACTTTAAATGAGAATACATCTCATATCAATAATTCATCCATTTCAACAATTCAATGATATAACAACTCATATCAAAACACTTCCATAAGCCTCAATAGATACACATAATTGCTGTATCAAAATACATAAAAACACTTCCATACTTTACAAATGATACACAGATTTGCTGTATCAATACTTCAATAGATACACATATTTGCTATATCAATGGAGTCCATCCCCTATCTCCTCCCAAATAATATCCGGTTTAGGAGTCCATCCCCTATTTTCCCCTAAACCGTGGGGTACATCCCCTATCTCCTCCCACACAATACAATGTATATAAACATATATCATATACATAATCAATCAATACTTAAGTTTGATGCATTATTCCAACCGTCATATCCGATGACATACTCAATTGATTAGTTTCAATTTGCCTAATCATCATGCATTGTCTACAACAATCAAGACTATCCTCCACCGATAGCCCAAAACAATTATTTCTAAACAGATAATAAATGCATTCAACAGACAAGTATCAACAATTTTCGAAGGTGAGCGATCAATAATTCCAACTCCACCATTTTATTACATAATGAACCAATTTCATTATTTCGAACTCAATTTCATGATTCCATAACAATTGTCATTAATTATACTAATGACCCAAATATACCCAAACATGGCATTTTTCCCTTTTTTTCTCAATAGTAACCCAAAGGTCCAAATATTATCAACAACATCAATAACCTCCTTTTTAGACCCAAAACCCATTTGTTTGAATCAAAAGAGCAAAAACCCCTCTTTCCAATATAACACATTACAAACCCTAACTTCCCAAATCAAACCATTTATACAAAAACTCAACATTTAGGTTAAAGCTCATAAAGATGAGTAGGAATCCTTACCTCAAGAGATGAAACCCAAAGGAGAAGATAAAGAAATCCCGAAATGCTCCAAATCCACAAATTCTCGGATTGATAGGAAGCCCACACCAAGCTCTACACTTTTTGTAAAGGCTTAAGGGTAGGAGATCACTCTAACTAGATCAAACCCTAGAGAGAAGATAGATTCTAGAGAGAGGAGCTCTCAAAAATGGCTTTTTGAAAAGTAAGAGAGAGAAGGAAAGTGTAAAAGTGATCTAAGATCACCCAGCTGCCAACTGATATACGATTAGTCCGCTCGAGCGGAGAATAGGACGCTCGGGCATCAAGTACAAAAAACTGAACCCGCTCGAGCGCAAAAATGCCCGCTCGAGCGCCAAGACACAATTGCAAAACACACCCGCTCGAGCGCGAAAGGAAACCCGCTCGAGTGTAGATTAACCCATTCCAGTATTTTTACAGACCTTGAACACCCGCTCGAGCACCAATAGGTCCGCTCGAGCGCGACCCGCTCGAGCGTAAGGAAATCTGCTCAAGTGTAAAAAACGCACCTGCAGAAGTTTTGCAGAGGCACAAAATCCTGAAAGTGTGTAAACTCCGCTCGAGCGCAATGGGACCCGCTCGAGTGGACCACCAAAAATCTGGGCAACAAGGAATGAGACTAAAGCTCAACCAACCTGTTCGAAACACACCCAATACATCCTAAAACTCAAATATATGGAATTGAAGGATGACAACAAGACATATACAACAATCAACTCCACGGAACCTAAGTCCGGATACAATAATCAATGGAGGAAGAACCAGGATCGCTATAATATGTTTCACTAATTTTCCTTTTTATTATTGTATGGTAAATTAATAAGGAATTTTATTTTTTATTTAATTCTATCGAATAAAATATTTTGATAAGTGGGCATTTGTAATTTTTTAAAGTATAGAGAACAATCTATATTTTAAGCAAATCGTAAGGGATGTATTTGTAATTTATCCATTATGGGAATGACCAATTAGTTTCACTGAAATTTTTTCTTTTTTTTAATTAAAAATATGGAAAAAAATTTAAAAAAAATGGTTTAACCATTCTAATAAAATAAATTATGAGTTTTTAATTGTGTCAATTTAAACTTTAATTTTTTAATTTAAATTATTTGTCTGTTTATGTCAAATAAAATTGATGAAGGATTAACATTTAAGTCATTATATTCAATATATTTCAAACCAATTCCAAATTATCTCTATTTCCAAAACTATTTCAAATCAACTTTAGCTCTATTACCAAAGCTGCATTAACTGAACCAATATCTAAGTTGAAGTATGTAGTACATCATATTTTCAAATTAATCGATTTTTTTTTTTAAATTTTTTATGAAACTTTTTAAAGAAGTTATTTGTTACTAATTATAAAAATTTAAAATACAATGAATTTGTATATCGAATTAATAAAAAAAATATTTATGAAGCTTGTGAAAAAAAATGTGTTAAATTTAAATTTGGATGGTCAATGTGGAATGAGTAACTAATTTTTAAAATTTTGGTTGGTTTAAAATTATTTTTAAATTTTTAATTCATATATTTTTTTTATATTTATAATGAAATTTGTTCATATATGGCCATTTGTTTTTCAGATACATATACTTAAAAAGTTTAAAAAAAACGACTGGAGAAATCTTTAAAAAATTTAATAAATACAAAAAATATATATTAATTTTTTTTGTATATTTGTTAATATTTAGCGATTTTTCTTTTTAATTAAAAAAAATCATAAATTTTATACGTTTTAAGTGTATTTAAATTGAGTGAATCTAAAAAGAGCTCTGCTACGTAGCTCAAATTTGAGCTTGGCTCGAATGGCTCGAATTTCATCTTACTGGTCGTCCGTGTAACACCCTGTATTTTATTAGTCGGATAACATTATCAATATTCATTAATTTAGTCTATTTACAAATGACAATTCATTTTTTGATGAATAAATAAATATACATGTTCCCTCTCGCTACACAACAATGTCATTTATATACAAATAAAAGAAATGCCCTGAGGCTTACATCCATATTACATACAATGAAAAAAATACTGATCTCTGAACCACGAGTATATCTTACAACCTCAAAATAAAATCATAAGATTGTACCATGTCCTAATATTTGAAATCTTCAATTACCTGTGAAGTTCATTAATGTGGGATGAGCACTAATGCCTGGTAGGAATCTCGTAGTTCTAAAACAATAACTAACACATAGATAGAAATGATCATGCATGCAGGGTGATACTATATAGTAAGGTGACGTTTTGTATGCCCAAAATATCATAAGTAGAGTATCATTTTCTCAAAATTCATTTGAACATTCAAGAGAACTTTATAAACATTTATCACCGAACATTCAAAAACAATCGTCGTACACTCTATTCCCACTTATCTATCCGTTACATCATATCAACATTTATCATCACTAGTAATTCAACTTGAATCAAGAATATAAACCCCTTTCAATTCAATTTCTCAAATATTTACAATTGATTTCAAATCCCTCTTTCAAACAAACATTTGTTTTCAATCTATTAAATAAATCCTCAACCTAATTAAAAACCCACTTAGACCAAAATTTCGAATCTAGGATTTTTAAGAAGACTATCATTTATAAGATTAGAGGATTCACCCCTCATAAGATCATTCTTCACAAATTCACACAAGATTCTTCATTTTTACTTAAACTTCCAACCCAATTATACCACAATTACCATAAATCCATAGTCCTTAACTCAAATTGATATTACTATTACTCACAAAATAAAACTCATAATCTTCAGGTCACAAAACAACCCGGTGAGTTCATCATCATTAACCCCTTACCCAATTACCATTTCTTTCAAGTAATTTCTATATGCATTTCTCCTCTGTACAAAATCACACAACACATTGAAATTTCATAAGTTCATTACGAGTCATACACATTATCTCCGACTCAACACATTCCATCTTTTGCTAGCTTGATATGGCGAAATAGCGGGCACCCAACTCATAACACCTTCCATGTTTTGCCGACTTGATACGGTGGGATAGTGGGCACCCGAAAATATTTTATACAATCCCCACTTTACTGACTATTACACGACAAGATGCGGGCACCCAAAAACATTTAATACAATCCCTACATTTACCGACTATTATACGGCAGGACGTTGGCACCTAAAAAGCATTTAATACAATCCCTACATTTATCGACTATTATACGGCAGGATGTGGGCACCCAGAAACATTTAATACAATCCGCACATTTACCGACTATTATACGGCAGGACGTGGGTACCAAAATCATCCATTTTTTCACTTTTGTCGACTATTATATGGTAGGACTAATGGACACTCAAAAATATTTTTTCACATTCGTCTAATGATAAGCGCAGACAGGGCAATTGGGCACCTTGACTCCCCGTGCGGATACCAATTACAACCCAACCCAACACTACTCAACACAACTCAACACAACACAACTCAATGCATTTCTTAAATCTCCACTTTATCATTTTATCACAAATCTCATATCATTAATACAATTCATAAATTCAAAATCCCCAAACTCAATCTCATCTCATAGCACAACTTAGAATATCAACAACAAGAGTTCAATCGCAATTTCTTACATAGATTTTTCCAAACATTTTCAAAATTCAATTAAACATGGATCTGTGCAATTTAACACCTCAACTTCGTGATGCCACTTTTAATTTAAGCAAAAACCATCAACCATCTTTCTGAGCCAACTAGGGTTTTTGAAGAAATTGAAACTTTTCACAAAAACACTTTTGATTCCAACTTTTCTATTCATTATTCACCCAAAATCATAACCCAACCCAAAAAGGAAAACCCCAGAACATCAAACCCAAACCGCTAATCTGATGGTTTATCACAAAATGCATAAAAGACAATATTTTGCATAAGGAAAAATATCACAAATCTATCCATAAATGAAAGTATTGAAAAAGAACTAGAAATCTCTACCTCAAAAAAAGAAAAGATGAGAAAACCTCTAAACAGACGGCTCAACGCTCGGCGCAAGACCTACATATCACACATAGCATGTACTTGAAGACATAGAACATAAATGATGCAACAAACGGCTTAAACCTAACTTCAACCTTATATGCCGAGCTCAAAACTGTTGGACAATCTTCACTGTATTTAAATAAATTAAATTCTATTGTGTACTAAACAACAACCAGAATAAAAAGAAATAAAGGAAATGAGAGAATTTGTTTGATTACAAAAATCAAACTCGAATTAAAAATAAATAAATAAAAATAGATTTTATTTTGTTATAAAAACAAAATTAAAATCTGATTTAAATAAATAATAAAACACTGAAAATAAATTAAATATCTTACTTGATTTAATTTCTTCGAATTATAATCTAATCAAGTCCAGTGTTTGACACTGTGTCCTTAAGACAGATTCGTCCTCTCCACGGTGCTTTCAGAAATTGGACGTCTATCTCCTAGGATGAAATGATCTAATACAAATAATAGCAGCACTACAAATTGTTTGCCTTACGAACACACTAAGTGTTTACACTCTTTCTTTCAGAAAATAAATGCAGGAAAATACAGAGGTTTATAGTAGAGGATGAAGTATGAAAATTAGAGATTAATCCAAATGCGAGGCTAGTCTATTTATAGATGTAAAGGTGGCTATTGGTTTTGAATTGAACAGGTATGAAACCTGTTGGTTTTGAATTCAAACAGATTTGAACCTGTTAGGTTATATTTCAAACAGATAACAAAACGGGAAGGGCCCTGTTTGGGAGTGCAATAATACCAGACTGGTTTATTTCAGGAATGGCTCTGTTTGGATGTACAGTAAAACCAAACCAGTTTAATTTTGAATTATGGATTTTATTTTACCAAAAAATAAAATTAAATTCAAATATTTTTGGCCCAAAAAGATTAGTATTGGGCCGAACAAGCCCAACCAACCTCACACTACACATCCGCGTCCAAGCCCAGCCCGGACGGACGGCGGCGCGCATGCGCGTGTGGTGATTTTTGGGTCCAATGGATCTAGCCCATTTTGCCCATAACCTCTCCCTCTAAAACACTTGGGTACCCCTTGGGGCACACCCCAAGTACCAAGCCCAAGCCTTATAAACCCATTCAAAACCTCCCACCAAATCAATGTGGGACAAGCCATTTTACAACCTTAAGGAATTTTCACCAAAACTCCATTTCCATGGAGCACACTTTGGCTTCAATTTTCCATTCACTCGGTAATGGTTTTGAGCAACCAAATATACCACGTAAATCACAACGCGGCATAGAACACGTTACCACTTTGACCCGTGTAAAACGACGCACGGGGCCCACCTAAAAAATAGACCAAACTTAGGAAAATTTTTTGGTTTTACCCAAAATTTTATAACCATTTCCAACAATCCCCCACATGAATGGAATTTGATGACAACGGAAATGCAACAATATGCAGACTTTATCGAAAGAGTATAAGTCAAAAATATCTTGCATCAGGATAGGTAGCTTTTGGCCTTGAACCTTCCCTAGTGATAACCTATCGGACTTACTGGCTAACCAATGGACGCGATGTCTTGAATTGTTCAGCCGTTTATGTAAGCCAAGACAATAGATTTCACACAAAATATCTTCTAACACATCGTGGTTCTCACTGTTGTGTTCATTTTGGCCTTAAACGCGCCTGGTTTTCATGAATGTTTCTATAGAATTTAGCCTTTTCATTCTCATAGAATCGGCTCCAGTTCGACACTCATATAGGTGATTCTTATTGTGAGTATCTCCTTATACTCGTCTTGATTTTATGCCTTAATCAAGATATAAGTAATCATTAAAAGCAAAGCTTATCCTTATACCCCTGCATATAACATATGTTGTAGATATCACTCTCACCATAGGAATGGGTAGGGAATTTTTAATCCCTTGGTGATTTCTGGCGAGCCATACATAACTTAGTTGTCCCTTTGAACTTAGTTCTTGGGATCTCCAGTCATATAAGTAGGGTTACCATTATGACGACTCTTATGTAATAGGCTTTAATCCCATCCCCTTCGATGAACTATACACTAGCTCTTTTGTCAAACCTTTTGTTAACGGATCCGCAATATTCTCTTTAGATTTTATATAATCTATTGAGATTATTCCGTTTGACAACAATTGCCTTACTGTATTATGTCGACGACGAATATGTCGTGACTTACCGTTATACATATGATTCTGTGCCCTGCCTATTGCAGATTGACTATCACAATGAATGCAAATAGCTGGCACAGGTTTTGGCCACATTGGAATGTCTTCTAAGAAGTGACGAAGCCATTCTGCTTCTTCTCCTGCTTTGTCTAAAGCAATGAACTCGAATTCCATTGTGAATCGTGCGATGCATGTTTGTTTCGTGGATTTCCAAGAAACAACAGCGCCTCCTAGAGTAAAGAGATATCTGCTAGTGGATTTTGAATCTTTAGTATCCGATATCCAATTGGCATCACAATAACCTTCAAGTACTGTTGGATATTGAGTAAAGTTCAAACCATGATCACGGGTAAATCTTAAATATCTAAGAACTCGAATGATCGCTTTCCAATGGTCTTCTTCGGGGTTACTAGTGTACCTACTCAATTTACTGATAGCATAAGCTATATCAGGACGAGTACAATTCATTAGGTACATTAGGCTTCCAATAATTTGGGAGTATTTTAACTGAGACACTACATCACCTTTATTTTTCGATAAATAAAGGTTGACGTCTACAGGTGTTCTAGCTAAATTCATATCATCCTTGATAAATTTACCAAGAATTTTCTCAATATAATGTGATTGAGATAATGCATATCCGTCAGATGTTTTAGTAATTTTCATTCCTAATATAACATCTGCGACCCCCATATCTTTCATATCAAATATTTTGTTAAGCATTTGTTTAGTTGATTTGATCATGTTTTGACTGCTTCCAATGATAAGCATGTCATCCACATAAAGACAAACTATGACATATCCTTGGTCTGTGTTTGTAACATAGACGCATTTATCACATTCGTTTATCTTAAACCCATTAGTAAGCATTGCATGATCAAATTTTTCATGCCATTGCTTAGGTGCTTGTTTTAATCCATAAAGGGATTTTATAAGTTGACAAACTTTCTTTTCTTGCCCCGATACTACAAACCCTTCGGGTTGCTCCATATAGATCTCTTCATTTAGATCACCGTTTAAGAAAGCTATCTTAACATCCATTTGATGTATTTCTAAATTAAATAACACTGCTATAGAAATAAGCATGCGAATGGATGTTATTCTTGTCACAGGGGAATATATGTCAAAATAATCCAGACCTTCCTTTTGTCTGTAACCTTTAATTACAAGTCTTGCTTTATACTTGTCAATTGAATCATCTGTTTTCATTTTTCTCTTGAATATCCATTTATATCCAAGAAGTTTAGAACCTGGTGGAAGATCCATCAATTCTCAAGTATGATTTTGCATAATGGATTCAATTTCATTATTAACAGCCTCTTTCCACAAAGGTGCTTCAGGACTTGTTATTGCTGCCTTAAAGCTTTGAGGTTCATTTTCTAACAAGTATGTCAGAAAATCTGGACTAAAGGATTTTGATGTTCTCGCTCTCTTACTTCGTCTTAGTTCATCATCAGTTAAATCCTGTTGGTCGAGACCATTACTAGTCTCTTGTGTTTGATTGTCATTAGTCTCTTGACTTTGTGTACAATCATAAGTTCTTTTCTGTGAACTTAATTCTTGTCATTTCTTGTAAGGAAAGACATGTTCAAAAAACACAGCATTCCTTGACTCTATAATAGTGTTCACATTTATATCAGGTATTTTTGATTTATAAAGTCAGAAACCGATATGCACTACTATTCTGAGCATAACCAATAAACACACAATCTACTGTTTTTGGTCCAATCTTAGTCTTTTTAGGAACAGGAACTTCAACTTTTGCCAAACACCCCCATACTTTTAAGTATTTGTAGGAAGGCGGTCAACCTTTCCATAATTCATAAGGAGTGCTGTTGGTTTCCTTATGGGGTATTCTGTGAAGAACGAAATTAGCAGACAATATTGCTTCCCCTCACAAGTTCTGTGGTAAGCCTTAATTTAGTAACATGACATTCATCATTTGTTGTCTATGATGTGCTGGATTCAGAAATTTCAAATCATGATTCATAAATTTCAAATGAAAAATCCAAAATAATTATGACTACACAAATCAGAATTAAAGTTTTGACAAAATCATATCCTCATAAAAAATTTTGCCTAAGAATCAAACAATTCAAAAACCCATTTGTTTGTATATATTCTTGCAACTCAATAACAAATAAATGTCACTGTCATAAAAATATTTGTGACAGAAGAAAATTAAATTATCTCAACTAATGCAAGAGATACACCCTCATATTAATAAAATGGTTCATGGTTTAACAAATTCTACTACGCAAGTAAAATAATTATTAATGACATCTCATGTCACATAATTCAAAATAAACAAAAATCAACATAAAAGATTTCTTAAATTTACTTCCTTATTAAATGGAATGATATAACTACATGCATCTTCATGTTTAAATTTCTCTGGTGTTTAAACACCCATCAAAAATTTATTGGAAAAACTCAAATTAATCCGCTTGTGTATAAGGTCTACATATCAGTTTGTCATTCCAAATCACATGAAATTATTATTAAGAAATAACTTGAGTTGATGTCATACATGCATATCAAACGCATCAACTAAAAAAAATGAATTAACAAAATAAATTAAGCATGCATGATCCCAAAACTTGCATCATGAAATAAAAAGATTCTCGACTCATAAATAAAATTCAATGCGTTTTGAATTTTAAACTCCAAAATTACAAAACATACCTTCATTTAATCAGTTTGATTTGTACATAAATAAACTAATTAAATATGCATTCAAATGTTCTTGTCAATATATATATTTTCCGACTCATGTGCAGAAACTATTCACGACTACGGATCCACACACAGAAAATAAAGAATGATTCAGAAAAATAAAGAAAATAATCTTGCCACAAAGGTTTCTTCGTAATAAAAATGAAATTAATTTGTAAAACTAATATTTTATTCTAGAAACAAATTCTACCATGTATACTCATAATGAACTAAGATAAAGTCAAAAGAATTAACACATTTTCACAAAAGGTTCAAAATTAAGTGATCTTATAAACGAAATCGTAAGTCACGTACAAAATTTACAGATTGTGACCGATACACAAAGTTACATGATTGATTAACAAAATTAATTTTCTAGTTACTAAAACCAAAAAATAAATTATAATACAAAATAATTTTATTTTCTATGTTACTAAAACTAGAAAATAAAATACCACAAATTAATTTTCTAGTTACTAAAACCAGAAAATAAATTATAACACAAAATAATTTTATTTTTCTTGTTACTAAAATTAGAAAATAAAATAATTTTATTTTTCTTGTTACTAAAACTAGAAAAATAAAATACCGAAATAATATCTGATTACAAAAATCAGAAAAAACACAAAACAATTTTCTGGTTACGAAAACCAGAAAATAAATTCTAATTACTAAAACCAGAAAATAAATGATAACAACAAAGTAATTTTATTTTCCTTGTTACTAAAACTAGAAAAATAAAATTCCAAGATAATTTTCTGTAACACCAAATAATATTCTGCAATTGTTAATGATACCAGTATGTTACTACTAGTTGTCAAAGAAAAGAGAGAGTATATTACTACTATCTGTCAAATAGCATAAATGACTATTTATTTTTCCAACCAGAATATTACTTTGAAAACACAGAAAATTAAATACAATGAAGATACCAAAAATATTCTGTGTCACGACTCCAAACTGCCCCTAGTAGGATGGTGCCGTGATGGCCAGTAATCCGAGATTACCGAAGGCCAATTTTCAAAATCCACACACAACAGAGTATAAATATATGGGGCTCACAAGTACGGAAGCAATACATACAAATCAGATTAGTCCATAAGAGCTGTGCGTAAGTCAAATGAAATGGCAAACATCTACACATGGGTTACAACTTAGTACAAATGAAGTAAAGTATTTATTACATCTTAATCAAGAGGCTTCTCAAGCTGACATGTGCAAAATACAAGTATTACAAGTCGAGAAGCATAATTTTCAAGACTGCAGACGTAAATACAAGTCAAGCCGACATAACAAAAATCCAAAACAAGCTCGCGAATCACATCTATGCGTCATCGCCTTCTTGCTCATCATCTACATATATATAGGTGAGCTTGGATACTCAGTGAATGATATAAATAATAAAAGGTTTGCATGAACAATAGCCGAAGTCTTTTCAAAACGATACATATCAAAACTTTATATAACAAGGGATGGATCTCGTCCATCTAGCAAATCTTTAAAACTTCAAGGGATGCTTACTAGCATCAACATATTACAAACGATGACATTCCGGATAAACAAACCCACGCGGTAAACCATCAGTGGCAAAACAAGACAAAGCAAGGGAGATATCTCAAACAAGATGTGCAGTTGCATTATAGTCCCCTGGCACTAAGGACTTTTGCCACAAGTGCTTATAGTCCCCTGGCACGTACGGACTTTCAAAACAAGATGTGCAGTTGCATTATAGTCCGCTAGCACTAAGGACTTGTGCCACAAGTGCTTATAGTCCCCTGGCACGTACGGACTTTCCGAGAATGTCATCAAAACAAGATAATACTTGATATACAAAATAGGGATAATCATTCATGCTTGATCAAATACTTTTCAAAACAAGGTAAAGCAGAGCTTATCAAAACATGATAGCATAATTTTATTAAAAATACCACTCACTTAGTTCTTCAACGTCGGAGTCAAGGCAAAAGTCGTCCTACAAACACATGACAAAGTCTATTGAACGTACTTTCAAACAAGATTCACATGTAAACGGATGATCTCGGCATTCATCAAAACTAGTTAAATCAAAACAAAACACTGTTTCTCATCTCGGGAGAACGTGCTGGGCACCAACCAGGTCTTGGCCGAGGTCACACCATCTCGCCGAGGTGCGGTCTCGACGGCCATACACAAAAGCGAAGTCGGGAAAATATAGGTTTTCCCTTAGAGGAACATGAAGAACATGAAGATGGAAAAGATGAAGAACATGCATGCTAAAATCATAACTTGTTATTACAAGGTCTGAGATTTCGTGCTATGAGTTTGAAAACATGGACCTAGGCACCCATATTCAAAGATCTTGTGAGAACAAACACAAAAACACGGTTCTAGATGCAAACTTTCGGATCAAAACAAGACTTTTCTTCAAGAACACAAGAACACTATTTTCTCTTACTAAAACCGACTTTAAATCAATGCATGGCATGCAAAACAGATTTGATCGTGCAATGCAGCTAAATGATCAATAAGAACAACAAAAGTAGATTAAGATTCTAACCTCAAAACTGGGATCTAACGGTTCAAACTCCAAGATCAAGCTTGGAAGTCTACTCTTTCACTCAAAACTTCTCCTTCTCCTTCCTAGAGCCTCTCTCTCTAAAAGACAAGATTTGATACAAAATGATATGTTTTTCTCGACAGTCACTGACTTAACCCTCTGCTGGGACACGTGGCATCGGCTGATTGGCTCTACTAAAAAAGGTGACTGACTGACAAGACAAGACCATGACAAAGTGTGTTCAGCAAGCTAGACGGAAAGAGCACTCCGGCAAGTGATGATCTTGGCTAAGGGCAAAGCTTCGGTAAGCAGGGTGGCGACGACATCGGCTCGGAAGGACAACACTTGACTAAGCTGTGCCACACCTTGGCCTAGATGTGCCACACCTCGGTCTAGGTCATACCATTCCAGGAACAAAATCACTAAGTGCAAGGATCAAGGATCTAGAACGCCTAGATAATAACATCTCGGCCTAGATGATGCACATCTCGGCCTAGGTGACGCACACCTCGGCCTAAATGATGACATCTCGGCCAATATGCCAGGGTGAAGGTGGAGGTCAACCGAAGTGGTTCCAAGATAGTTCTAAGTGTGGAAAGGTTCCAAGGTGTCTAGGCTTAAGATGACCCCGACAACACACCAGGCAAGAACAAAGCATGCAAGCAACACTCAAGCAAAACAAGACAGGATTTGCAAATGCACATAACAAAACAAAATCATACATAAATGTATGCAAGTATGACTAAGTTGAAGTGAGGGTTGTTACATCCTACCCCCCTTAAAGAAGTTTGGTCCCCAAACTTAAGTTACCTTGTTCCAAAAACAATTCTGGATGTCGGACTTTCATTTCCTCTTCCATTTCCCATGTAGCATCCTCACCGTAATGCTCCTTCCATTTAACTTTCACCATTGGTATCGACTTATTCCTCAATTGTCTCACCTGCCTATCGATAATCCGTATCGGCTTCTCTTCGTAGCCTAAATCTTCATTAACTATAATTCCGCAATAGTCGATCACATGTAGTGGATCTCGAATATACTTCCTCAACATCGGAATGTGAAACACATTATGGACTTGGCTAAATCCTGGCGGCAAAGCAAGTCTGTAGGCAGCGAGGTTAACCTTCTCAAGAACTTCAAAAGGCCCGATGTAACGGGGTGCTAACTTACCCTTCTTCCCAAATCTTGTAACTCCTTTCATCGGCGAAATCTTTAGGAACACATGGTCCCCGACTTCAAATTCCAACTCTCTTCTTCTCTGGTCGGCATAACTCTTCTGTCGACTTTGTGCGGTTTTGATTCTTTGCTGAACGAGCTTAATCTTCTCGGTTGTTACTTGAATTAACTCGGGACCAAGCAGAGCTTTGTCTCCTACCTCGGTCCAACATATCGGCGACCTGCACTTCTTTCTATACAACGCTTCATACGGCGCCATGCCAATGCTAGCTTGATAACTGTTGTTGTAGGTAAATTCCACTAATGGAAAATGTACTCGCCAACTTCCTTGGAGGTCCAATACACATAGCCTAAGCATATCTTCAAGTGTCTGAATCGTCCTCTCTGTTTGCCCATCAGTCTGGGGATGAAAAGCTGTGCTAAACCTCAACTCGGCCCCGAAAGCTCTTTGTAGGCTCTGCCAAAATCTGGAAACCAACTTCGGATCTCGGTCCGACACAATTGACATCAGCACTCCATGAAGTCTAACATCTTATTCACATACAAGAAAGCAAGTTTATCGGCGTTGAAGGTGGTCTTAACAGGTAAGAAGTGCGCTGACTTAGTTAGTCTATCCACGATAACCCAAATCGAATCCATACCCTTTTGTGTCTTCGGCAAACCAACCACAAAGTCCATGGAGATGTGCTCCCATTTCCACTCAGGAATCGGTAAAGGTTGAAGAAGTCCTACTGGCCTTTGGTGTTCTGCTTTCACTTGTTGACAATACAGACACTGGGACACGAACTCGGCTATTTCTCCTTTCATATTCGGCCACCAAAACGTCTGCTTCACATCCTGATACATCTTGGTGTTCCCTGGGTGAATAGCACACTTGGAACCATGAGCTTCCTGCAAAATTTTTCTTTTCAACTCTGGGATGTCGGCCACACACAATCTTCCTTCAAACTTGAGCACTTGATTTTCTATGGTGTACCCTGATCTCGGCTTTGTGATAATCTCATCGGCTACCTTCTTGAAGAATTCATCCTCCATCTGTCTTGTCCTTACTTCCTCAACAATAGTCGGCTCCACTGAGATCGTGGTTAGACTTGCCAAATTTCCAACCATCTTTCTGCTCAAAACGTCGGCTACGGTGTTAGTTTTACCTGGGTGATATTGAATTTGCATGTCGTAGTCTTTCAACAACTCCAGCCATCTTCTCTGTCTCATATTCAATTCTTTCTGAGTGAACAAGTACTTCAGACTCTTATAGTCTGTAAAAACCTGACAAGAAGCTCCATACAAGTAGTGACGCCAAATCTTTAAAGCAAATACCACGACTGCTAGTTCTAAATCATGGGTGTTATAGTTCTTTTCATGTGGCTTCAATTGACGAGAGGCATATGTTATGACCTTTCCTTTTTGCATTAATACACAACCCAGACCTTTATGCGAAGCATCACTATAAACATGAAACTCTTCATTACCTACAAGAACTGGTGCTGCGACTAACCTCGCCTTCAACTCTTGGAAGGCTGCTTCCCTATCCTTAGTCCATTCGTAAGCCGCTCCCTTCTTAGTCAGTTGTGTCAACGGAATTGCAATCCTTGAGAAATCCTTCACGAACTTTCTATAATAACCTGCCAATCCCAGAAAACTACGAACCTTGGACACATTAGTCGGCCTCGGCCAATTCACAACGGCTTCAATTTTACTAGGATCGACCGAAATACCATCTTCATCAATTACATGACTCAAAAATGAAATAGTGGAAAGCCAAAACTCACACTTGTTAAACTTAGCATACAATTTTCGATCCCTCAAAGTCCGTAAGGTATGTCTCAAATGATCCTCGTGTTCAGCTTTACTCTTAGAGTAGACCAATATATCATCGATGAAGACAACCACAAACTCATCTAGATATGGCTTAAAGACTCTGTTCATCAAATCCATAAATGCTGTAGGGGCATTGGTCACTCCAAAAGGCATTACTAAAAATTCGTAGTGGCCATACCTCGTCCGAAAAGCGGTCTTCTCAACATCCTCAGCTTTGACTTTAAGCTGATGGTAGCCCGACCTAAGGTCAATTTTGGAAAAGACTCGTGCTCCTTGCAACTGATCAAACAAATCATCTATCATCGGTAACGGGTACTTATTCTTAATGGTTACTTTATTTAGTTCCCGGTAATCAATACAAAGACGAAGTGTACCATCCTTCTTCTTAACAAACAAGACGGGTGCTCCCCAAAGTGAACTGCTCAGCCTAACAAAACCCTTATCTACAACTCTTGTAGCTGGAGTTTCAATTCCTTAAGCTCGGCGGGGGCCATCCTATAGGGTGTTTTAGAGATGGGCTGGGTTCCTGACATGATGTCAACAGTAAACTCTACCTCTCTATCAACTAAGTGACCCGGCAAATCATTTGGAAAGACGTCGGGGAACTCATTAACAACTGGGACGTCGGCTAACTCAACACTTCCATTCAAATTACTTAGTACACTACACAAATAACCTTGACACCCCTTTTTGGATCAACCTATAGGCTTTCATGGATGAAATTAAGGCCTCGTTTGGGAAGTGGCTATTTTAGTAGGCTATTTGGCTTTTTGGGTATTTTAGTAGACTATTTTAGTTTTGTGTTTGGGAAGATGGGATAAATTTTTAGTTGAGTTGTTGTATTGGAAAGTGTGTTGAAATGATGTTTAAATTTAAAATGACAAATTTATCCCTTAAAATATATTTTTTTAAATTGATATCAAGGGGTAAAATGGTAATTTATTTATTGATGGAACAAGTGTTGTAGCTGACAGTGTAGGCTGTGCAGAATAAATTTTTTTTTTTTTTGAAAAAGGTTCCAACAGTGTTGCTTTTGGGCTAATTTCTCAAAATAGGCTATAATAGCCTCATTTTGGGCTTCCCAAACAGCGCCTAAGTAAGGTGGGGATACTACTCCTTTACCCTGAAACGTGACCTCGGCTAGGTTTGGGGGTTTTAACGTGACACTTTTAGAAACATAATTTATGGATGCGTGATTTGCCACTAACCAATCCATCCCCAATATAACATCAAAATGAGTTATGTCCAATGGCATTAAATCAGTTAACAATTCAACATTCCCAATCACAACAACACATGCTTGATAGATGGATGCAACATTCATAGATCTCCCAGATGGAGTAGATACAGATAATACATAATCAAGGGGTTCTAATTTCCTATTAATCTTCTCGGCAAACTTAGCAGAAACGAATGAATGCGTAGAACCCGAATCAATCAATATATATGCATTTTGAGAGCAAATTGGGAGTATACTTGACACCACTGTCTCAGCATTCTGAGTGTCTTCTGGTACTAGTGCAAAAACTCTGCCTTGTCTCATCTGTCCTTTCCCAATGTTACTTTTCTATACGGAACCCGAGGTATTCTCATCCTTCTTACTATTGTCAGCCCTTGTTTTAGGACAGTCCCTCACAAAATGACCTATTTCTCCATATTCATAGCAAGCTCCAGACGCCCGACGACAGACCCCGAAATGTGGCTTCCCACAACTTGAACATGTCGGCTTAGTACCACTTTCCTGCCTTAGGTTGCTCGAACTGCCAACATTCGCTTTCTTCTTGGTACCAAATTGTGCTCGGCGATTGTCATAATTCTGTCTCTTCCTCTGGCTTTCTCCTGAGTTCTGGTATCTGTTCAAGTTAGCTTCAGCCAGAATGGCTTTGTCCAATACTCCGGCGTAAGTCGGCATGTTGAGCATGTTAACCCAGTCTTGTATCGGTCCACGAAGCCCACTTTCGAACTTCCTAGCCTTCATATATTCATTATTGACCATGTAGGGTGCATACCTCGCCAACTCGGTAAAGGCACGGTCATATTCAGCTACTGTTCTATTGCCTTGTATCAAAGTCTGAAATTCGGTAGTGTTGCGATCTCGAACACTTAGGGGAAAATGCTTGGTATAAAACAACTCCAAAAATCGGGTCCAGGTCAAGTCTGGATTGCCTTCTCGAACCATCATCCACCATCTGCGAGCGTCGTCATCTAGTGTAAAGGCTGCTAATGTCACCTTCTGGGTGTCGGTGCTGGGAAAGATCTCGAACAGCTTCTCTATTTCCAAAACCCACGCTTCGGCTTTCATCGGCTCTGTACCCCCTTGGAATCTCGGTGGCTTCATTTTCTTGAACTCTCTGATCAAAGCTATTGTGCCGTCCCCATATAAAGCTGGCTGTGGGGGCACTTGTGGTACTGGAGGAGGTTGAGGTGGAACTGCATTTCGGCCGTTTGTCTGCTCGGCCTGAGTCGATGTAGCACTAGCGTACTGCTGTCTTGTCTGCCTTAAGTCGCGAGCCAAACCTTCAACTAACCTTTTCAGTCTGTCTAATCTGTCCTCGGACTGATCTCGGCCAACTGGAGGTCTACCTCTCCTCATGATGCTATGAGTATGCAAAATGTGACTTTAAAACAAAATGAACAAATAAACACGCAGGCAAGTAACAATTAAGCATGCTGAGACGATACACACTTTGTTCACATAGCAAGCAATATGATGCAATCCTAACATCCTTCTAAGGGGAAATCCTATGCTCTTTAGGACTCAAAGAGTGTAAATAACGTATACTAAGGGACTTGTGCTCTGATACCATTCTGTCACGACCCTAAACCGCCCCTAGTAGGATGGTGCCGTGATGGCCAGTAATTCGAGATTACCGAAGGCCAATTTTCAAAATCCACACACAACAGAGTATAAATATATGGGGCTCACAAGTACGGAAGCAATACATACAAATCAGATTAGTCCATAAGAGCTGTGCGTAAGTCAAATGAAATGGCAAACATCTACACATGGGTTACAACTTAGTACAAATGAAGTAAAGTACTTATTACATCTTGATCAAGAGGCTTCTCAAGCCGACGTGTGCAAAATACAAGTATTACAAGTCGAGAAACATAATTTTCAAGATTGCCGACGTAAATACAAGTCAAGCCGACATAACAAAAATCCAAAACAAGCTCGCGAATCACATCTAGGCGTCATCGCCTTCTTGCTCATCATCTACATATATATTGAAAGGGTGAGCTTGGATACTCAGTGAATGATATAAATAATAAAGGGTTTGCATGAACAATAGCCGAAGTCTTTTCAAAACGATACATATCAAAACTTTATATAACAAGGGATGGACCTCGTCCATCTAGCAAATCTTTAAAGCTTCAAGGGATGCTTACTAGCATCAACATATTACAAACGATGACATTCCGGACAAACAAACCCACGCGGTAAACCGTCAGTGGCAAAACAAGACAAAGTAAGGGAGATATCTCAAACAAGATGTGCAATTGCATTATAGTCCCACTACAACAAAAAACACATTTAATAGCATTCGATGAATGCTATTGAAAGTGTAGAAATTTAATGTATAAAGAGAAATAGAGAATTGAGAAATAGAGAATTGTATTATTGATTGATGAATTGATTGTTTTTTTTGTGATAGTTACAAATTCCTATATATAGAAGAAAATGTGGTAGTAGGTGTAGGAGTGAAGTGGAGGTGGTAGGTGGAGTGTGTGGTAGTGGAGGTGAGTGGAGGTGGAGTGTGTGGTAGTGGAGGTGAGTGGAGGTGGTAGGTGATGATATATTTTAACAGCCCCTCGCAAACTCAAGGAGGATAGAAACTAACCAACTTGAGTTTGGAGAGAGGAACAAAACAAGAAAATACATAAAAAATAAAAGAGGATAGGAGACACTGTATGGTCGTGTCAGACCGTTGGTGAAGACACTGGATGGTGGTGTCATAACGTTGTAGAGGACACTGTATGGTGGTGTCATAACGTTGTAGAGGACACTGTATGGGGGTGTCATAACGTTGTAGAGGACACTGTATGGTGGTGTCATAACGGTATAGAAGACACTGTATGGGGGTGTCATAACGTTGTAGAGGACACTGTATGGTGGTGTCATAACGGTGTAGAAGACAGTTTATGGGGTCATGTCGGACCGTTGTAGAAGACAGTTTATGGGGTCATGTCGGACCGTTGTAGCAGACACTGTGTGGTCGTGTCAGACCGTTGTTGAAGACAGTTGTTGTGACAGTTTACGGAGTCTTGCTGGACCCTTGTAGAAACTAACCGGAATCAATGTCGGGACAGTTTACAAAGTCTTGTCGGACCCATGAAGGAGCTAACCGGAATCAATGTCGGGACAGTTTACAGAGTCTTGTCGGACCCTTGAAAAAGCTAACCGGTATCAAATGTCGGGACAGTTTACAGAGTCTTGTCGGACCCTTGTAGAAACTAACCGGAATCAATGTCGGGACAGTTTACAGAGTCTTGTCGGACCCTTAAAAAGTCGCACCCTCAAAAGGTGTGCCCAATCTTTCAAAAAGGCGTGCCATCAAAAGGCGTGCCCAATTCATCAAAAAGTGTGCCGGACATGATGGCGAGGCACGTGGGCGCCTTGGCTGGCGTGCCCGTTTGTCGGCTGGTGGCAAGAGGCGCGCGATGCGCGTGGCTGCCTCGGCTATAAGACCAAGGTTGATGCTGAGGCTGAGGCAGAGAAAAACTGCGAAAAACCTCTGAAAAAAAAACTTCGTTGTGCTGAGAGAGAGAGTCTGAAAAACTCTTCGTTGTGCTGAGAGAGAGAGTCTGTAACACTCTGTTGCGAGATATATTCTGTAACACTCTGTTGCCCAGAAAATGGCTTCATCGTCTTCTCGCAGGCTGCTCACCCTCTTTCCCGACCTCAACGAGTCAACAAGAGAGACAACTGGTGCGGTGGCACTAGAACCTCAACCAAGCGCCCCGGAGTTTGCTCCGTTGAACTTTCCGATGCGGTCGGTGGAGCAAAGAATGGCAGTGCAGTCAGATGTGGAGGCCAACCAGTATACTTTGAAGGCATGCGTGGAAAGCATGACGGCGGTCACAAATTTGTCGAACCGGCTGCAGAGTAGAACAAATGAGGTGCAGCATTTAACCTCCCAGCTAGCTCTGCTCCAGCGCATGTATAAGGATGCGCGAGCAGAGATAAGTGTGCTGAAGGCAGAAAACAAGGAGCTGAAGCGGAAGGCCACCGTGATGTTCCGATTTGGAGGGCCGCCATATGCTGCAGTGGAGGAGCAGGGAGTAGTGATCATGCCCAGTGGAGTGGGAAACACGGAGGCAACACCAGCAAGGGCCGCCCAGGACGGAGGCAAGAAGAAAAGACCGGCGGCAGAATAGAGAAGAAAAATCCCACTGTTCCGAGTTGTGTTGGTTTGTTTTTTTTTTTATTTTTTATTTTTTATTTTATTTTATTTTTTTTTTGTGTGTTGTAGAAATGTGCTCGGGGTTGATCCCCGAGATGAATAAAATGACAAGGTTGGGGAATGGTGTTGGTGTTATTTTGTAGTGTTGTTGTGTGTAATAATAAAAATAAAATAAAATAAAACAATGGATAAAGAAAATAGATAAAAATAGTTGTGGATAGGTGATATGAAAAACATCAGTGAGATGTTGTTGTTTTGCTTTTTTTTTTTTTTTTTTTTTTCGGTGGAAGAAAAAAAAAAATAATAATAAGAAGATAATGGAAAACGGGGGATGCTCACGAACAATGGTAGGGATATGGGAAATATAGTATAATAAAATATATATAGATATATATATATATATATATATTAAAATAAAAGAAAAGTGGGAAAGAAGGTGGGGGAATATTAAAATAAAAGAAAAGTGAGAAGTGGGATTTCAAATGGGCAAAAGGAAGAGAGAGAGAGAGAGAGAATTAATTTCTGCAACTAGAAAATCTGAATGAATCAGAGAGAGAGAGATTGAGTGGGTGCATGATGATGATGTTGGGTCCATGGAGAGAGAGAGAGATGTTGCCCTCCTTGATGTTGGGTCCAAGTTTGATCTTTGATTAGTCTAGAAGCAAGAAAACAGCATATTTTGGGGCCTGGGCTGCAATTTTCTCCAAAGACACAAACATTATAGTAGCCTGTTCAACAACAAAACCACACTCAAGACTGCCCAGCAGTGCACAGATGAACAGAAGCTGCAGCCAAATAACAATAGCAGAAGCTGCAACCAAATAACAACACCATACCAAATGAGCACTCTAACGGATAAACATCCTCAATACCGCTGTCCACTGCACTCTAGCAGATGAGCAGCATAAACTTCCCCCTGCTGTCGAAACCAGATTAGCATCATCAACACTGCTAACCTCTGCACTCTGTTACAGCCTGCTGTAGTGGTGTGACAAAAATCGCCCTTGTAACGGCCACTGCAATTATGTAACAGCCTGTTACTGAGTTTGATCTGGCCATTTCAATATGGAGAACAGATCCAGTCTGCGGGTCGAATTTGACACCATTCAAGGAATGCAGAGCTGCCATTGCTGATGGATGATTAACAAAGGTGGCAACAACAACAACCTGGCTGCCGCGACCAGTGTACTAAAGGTCAAACAGAGAGGGGTACCTGTTCAGGTTGGTGGTGAGGCAGGTCTAGCAATCCGTAATGGTAGATCGGCCAAATTGATTGAAGTTCCTTGGGAAGGGGCCACTACTATAGCAGCTCTGTTTGAGCAGTCTTGTAAGAAGAATTCACACGAACGATTTCTTGGAACAAGAAAGCTAATTAAGAGGGACTTTGTAACAGCTAGTGATGGCAGGTATGTGTAGAAAATACGCGGAATAGGTTGAAGTCCGGCGGGCGGCTAAGGTGAGGTTGCCGCCCGCCGGGGAAGCGAAAATACTAGGTTCTAAACCCGCTCTGATACCATGTAGAAATTTAATGTATAAAGAGAAATAGAGAATTGAGAAATAGAGAATTGTATTATTGATTGATGAATTGATTGTTTTTTTTTGTGATAGTTACAAATTCCTATATATAGAAGAAAATGTGGTAGTAGGTGTAGGAGTGAAGTGGAGGTGGTAGGTGGAGTGTGTGGTAGTGGAGGTGAGTGGAGGTGGAGTGTGTGGTAGTGGAGGTGAGTGGAGGTGGTAGGTGATGATATATTTTAACAGAAAGTAAACAATAGCATTCGTTGGAATGCTATGTTTGCCCATGTTATTAAAAGTGTATCATTTTTTATAACATTTATCGAATGTTGTCGTTGAATGTTATCGTAAATATATTATAACAATTTTTTAATGCTATGAAAAATTTGAAAGTTACTAAAAATACCGAAGGATAACAGTTTGTTAATGCTATGAAATTGCTTTTATAGCAATCTAGTAATGTTACAATTTACTATATCATAACTAACTAAGAATGTTATAATAAAGCATGCCAACAAACTTTTTGATAACATTTTTTTAATGCTATAAATTCCTCATTATGATAGCAATTTTAAATGCTATCATCTAGTATTTATAAATATAATAAAAATCCATTCCAACACCAATATTGAAAACCTAAATCCTGTAAATGCAACAAACATATTTTCATCCATCACATACAAAACAGTATCGTCATTGAAAAATAACTCATCACCATAAATTTCAAGAAATAATAAAATTGTCATAACATGGCCTTAATAAAGTACCAAAACACAATCTCTCACTAGGTTCAGAAAAATAAAAACAAAAACTTAAAGCCATAATGTCGGTATGTAAAGACATAATGACACATTCAAATTCCTTTTTATGCACCCACAAACTTCCAAGCTGACTTCTATTGGTCCCATCTTCTTTCCAAAGATAATAACTACAAAACAATAATCAACATGTCACAGTAAGTATAATCAGTTTAAAAATGGAGTCTATATCATTAAAAAGGAAAAATAAAAATAAAATTATATAGTTTACATGTATCTCCCATGTGTTGCATCCTATATTTTTTTTAAATGTTTGTGTCGACCTATTTGTGTCGTGTCACATGTCGTCCGTGTCTATATAACTGAAACTCATGAAATCAACAAATTTCAGAGAGGGAGGGAGGGGGAGAGGTGGTTGAATAGTGGGTGTTTGGAAGCATGTATATAGATGGAAAGTTGTGCAAAAAATAGCAAAGTGATTGAAGTATGAGGGTGTCATCTTGCATCACAACTGTATCGTGGGTATAATTTTGGGATCATTGTATGTGCAAAGAATTATTTTTGCTTTTTATGTTGTTGGATTACCTTCTTAAATAAATCCATGACTCTCTGGGTTGCATGCAACAGCTTCAAGGAAATCTTGGATGATTCTATCCTATGTTCTAGATATTGTATAAATACAGAGTTAGTTTGACCGCCCATTTCCACATCTCTCCTCACACATTGGGTGCCCTCTCAAATGGTCTGGAAAAGGATAAAAGGGGGCTGTGGAAATAACAGCTCTCTATTATTTAGTAATTCTGTGTTGTAGATTTAGTATCCAAGTTCAATTACTTGTTATCATTTCTTTTGTTGATGCATCTCTTAGAGTGGCAGTCACCATATTTCCAAATAACTGTCTATCTTGTTTCTTCATTCCTACTACCTAAATGCTTGTCTCTCTATGAACCAAGGCATCACCCTCTCTATCATCCATAATGAATTTTTTAAGGGTTTTAATATTAATTAATAATTTATTTATTTAATTTACATGCTTTTTTTTTTTCCTCTGTAGGTTCTTGACCTCAGCATGAATCTTAGTGCTGCTAGTGCTGTAGAAGAATGAGAAGAAACCTTTTAGTTTGTGCACTGCATGTAATTGTGAGATTTGTTCTTACTGAATTCATTCCATGGGATGGATTGCCACATGTTTTCTTCTTGGGTCTTGTTATTGAGAGTTAGCTCGAATTTATAACTTGGTTTTCTCTATTTCATTTTACAGAACATCATTCATAATCAATGTTTGGTTGTTTTGAATCTGATGTGTAGAATTGAGAATTGTGTCGGTAGCTGACCCGTCTATTCATTAAAAAAAAAAAAAAAAAACATTTCTAGATTCCTTACAAATACATTTCTCAAGGTGGAAAAAATAGAAATGAAAATAATAAGATGTACATTGTTCATGAAGAGTAATTTTTTTAATCTTTAAAAAATTACTAACCTGTAGAAGTGATCACTGCCCCATAACAACTTTGTCAGCTGGCCATGCAACTGTAGTACCCACAGCATCTTGGAATGAGAGATGGGAGTTCACTAATATGTGGGTTGAGTGATGGTAGCACAAATTGACTGTTTTTCTCAAGTTTGCTCATTTTATAGGCACATGAATAAGCAAGACATGCAGTCTGTGAGTGAGGGAAACCAAAATCAGTGGGCTGAGAGTTTTGTGAGAAAGATAAAAATTCTTACCAAAATTTCACTAGCCATATTAAGTGTTGATTTATTTTTGTCTACTGTTACTTACATTCTGTGTAGGTACCAGGAGATGAAGACCTCGAGTGTTGTGAGATTCTAAATTGTGGGTTGAGAGAAGTGAGCTCGTATATTGTGTGGTGCTATATTGAATTGTTTGTTTCTGTGATTAGCTATCCTAAGTATAGGTGGTACTCATACAACCATCTGCAATGGACAAGATCTACCAACTTGAGGAAGCATGATCACAAGCATAGTGGTTGCAGGAAAGTGTGGAAGCACTGTGAAGGAGCTTTTTTACCCTTTGCTGGTTTCATTAAATCTTGGAATTATGGTGATAGGGTGCATGGCCGCTGCTGTACTAGATCATGGGAGCATGGTGATTTACACAGAGGCTGCTGGAAAGTGTGGCAACATCATGTAGGCCAAAGTCTTCTCTTTGTTGGAGGCATTCTTCCTTGGAAGAAAGGGGACAGTGTTTGTGGCTTCTATAAACGCCTAAGGAGTGAAGAAATTTGTTGTTCTTTGAACTGTATACATCTGTTGGGTTCTTTTGGAGATTTCTCTAGTTCTTTTTTGAACCTACCCTTGCGGGGTGTGCAAGGGATTTTAATCCATATGGTCTGTTTTGCTAATTATATATTCATGGTCCACATATTCTTTTATGGGGCCCAAGAACATATCATCTTGTTCACAGCATGCTGCCCTATCTGTTAAGGTTTTGCATGGTATTTTGGGTATTGTTAGGGTGTTATCTTGGAGGCTTGCTTATAGGTTTGTTGATGTTCTTTTTATATCTTGGTTTTTTTGGCTTCTCCCCAGGTTTTCTCTTAGTCTGGACAAGTCTCCTATGTTGCTGCCCATTTTTTGTTTTCATTGATATATAGTTCTTTCTTTTTATGGGGTTAGTTAGACTAAACATCAGCAACATTCAGCAATCAGCCAACTATCTAAGAGAGACCAAACAACATTAAGCCTTGAGACTAATAAGGCCACAAAAATCCTTCAACAGACAGGGCCATAAGCCTTGAGACTAAACCAAACAGATCAACAAAACATAACTTTTCAGCCGCCAAACAGAACAGCAGCCTTAAGACTAAACTAAACAGATCAGCGGACCAATTCCGGTTTGTGCAGATAGTAGGAGACTAAGACCTGATCTGCTGGTTGGATCTGGTTGGTTCTGGATGGAGGCTAAGACCTGGATTGAGTGGGTAAAATCATGCTGGTAGGTTCTGAGCTGTAATACCTTGGTCTTAGCCTTGGAATTTAGTGGGTAAAATCATGGTCTGGTGGGAATTCATGTCCTCTGCTACTGTTATGCTGCCTTTTGATTAGGATGGAGCCGCACTTTGATGGATTCTGCTGTTGTGCTGTGCTGGGGTTCTGTGTGTGGTGGGTTCTGGATTGAAATCTATTTGTTAAGTTTAGAGCTGCTATGAATGTGGTTGGTTCTGGATTGAAACTTAATTGCCATGAAAGGTTCTGTGTCCAAAAGCTAATGTGCTGGTTCTGAATGTGGTTGGTTCTGGATTGAAATTTAATTGCCATGAAAGGTTCAGCGAGGTGTATTGCATTATATTGGATATGGAAGGGCATTGAAGTTGGCTATGGTATGATGGTGTGTAGCTTCCTGCTGGGGTTCTGGTGTTTGCTGTCTTAGTGTGTATGCTGTAGGTGTTTGTTGTCTTAGTGTGTATGCTATAGGTGTATTATGGTTTATTGCAGCAGTATGCTACTGCTGTAGGCTGCTTTTGTTGTTTTTTCTAAATTTTGGTTCCTCTTGATTGGCTTCTCACCAATCTTTGGGTTAGTGCTCGCATATGTTTGTGCTTCCTTAGTGGTGCCAACCTAGTTGGGATTATTAAGGTTAGCGTTGATGTTTTTTGCAGTTTCCATCTTTTTTAATGTAAGTTTTAGCATATTTTGCTTTCTTCATTTATAAAGTTTCGTTTTGTTGATCAAAAAAAGCAGACCAATTCCAGCTCAACCCTCTAACTAATAGAGCAAAACAGAACAACAGAACATTAAAACAGAACAAGCAGACTCATAATCAGCCCCTAATATGTCAGCAGTTGAAAACTACATCAGTGACTGAAAAGGGGAAGTCCTTGATAGAGGCCTTGAGCCAAAAGGCTAATCTAACCTTGAACACAAATCAGCAACATTTAGCAATCAGCCCCTAATCATTAGCAGCAACTAAGACAGACTAAACATCAGCATGAACACAAATCAGCAACATTCAGCAATCAACCAATTATCTAAGAGAGACCAAACAACATTAAACCTTGAGACCAATAAGGCCACAAAAATCCTCCAACAGACAGGGCCATAAGCCTTGAGACTAAACCAAACAGATCAACAAAACATAACTTTTCAGCAGCCAAACAGATCAGCAGCCTAAAGACTAAACCAAACAGATCAGCAAATTATAAATACACACAATCAACAAAATCAAAACCCAATCCATATATATCTATACTATATATAAAGTGAACATTTTTTATGGTGTCCTGAAGCCTTAGTTTCTTATGCTATACCACGTGTCCACTTTTTTATTTTAAAAAAAAATAGATAGAAGAGAGGAGGGGATTTGAACCTTGGACTTATATCAAATGAAGAAGATTCTTACTACTTGATCAGCACACTATATATAATAAATATTTTATTTTATTTTTACTTATTTAAATTGCACACGTATCGCGTGTGTGAACCGTTAGTTCTAATATATGCCTATTTTCATGCTTTGTTCAATAAAAAAAATATAAAATTGTACTATAAATAGAATTATTATTCACCGTTATAAAAAAAAATGAATTAATGAATGATGATTCTATTTTATTATGGTGAAATCAAACACTACAATAAGTTAATAAGATGAAGACGAGAATTGTTCACTTTTTTCATTAACCTTACGAGACTCCAAGACAAAGTAGTTCACTATAATAAATTGAATATAATCATTTAATTCTATTCTATTTTATTCCAGTATGACTCTTTCTATTTCTTTTCTTTTTTATTCTGTGAGAGTGAGACAAATGATTTAAACAAACAAAAAACAAATTTCAATTTAAATAAATGAAAAATATATATTTTTTTGAAAAGTATGGAGAGATGTGCTTAATATCTAGATGCAGTGTGAATTGGAAAAATGGGATGCTGCCACCTGATTCGCAAGCTTGAACTTCAAACTAATCTCTCATTTCATTAGTGTGAAGCCAATACCATGGCATGATGTGAATTTTGATAAGCAAAACCCTAACATTCCATCGCGGATCTAACTTTGAAATAGGGAATTTTTTTTTTTTTTTTTTTATATTTGTGGCCTAATAACACATTGTTTTAATTTTTTATGTATCTATAATTAAAGTGAGATAATTATCTTTGAAATCTCTTATAACCTTTTTTATCATAATAAACTCATGGCAATTGTAAACGTAACCCTAATTTTGAGTGAATCACATAAATCGTGTTATTTGTGCATAATTGATTTATCTTTTTAAGAACTAAATTAAGAGCTCCAAATGGGGGCAGGGGTTAAGACCACTCCACCTGTTGTCTATCCATCTTATCACCATCTCATTTAGAGTTGTCACCATTGCACTCAATACCGTGTGTGATAAAAGAGAGATTAACTGTATCCATAATCCACACTTTAGAAATGTCATAAAGTTTCATGGGGCATGATGATCTCAACACTCTTAAACAATTCATCATTTGATCATTGTGCAGAAGTGACAAAAGCTTAAGTTTCTTTTACTAATCATCCCACTCACCAAAAGGTTAAAATATATATATATATTAAAAAGTCATTCCTGAAAATGACTTGCCAAATCATTTTTCAACTTGTATTATATTTTTGAGCATCTATTTGGTGTCTTTAAACTTTTTTTTTTCTTTATACTTCCAATTTTCTATTCCCAAAAATAAAAATAAAAGCAATAGAGAAAAGGGTGTGACTTGAACTTATGACTATAAATTTGATAAACTAGACTCTTACCATTTGAATTACATACAATATATAACAAATATTTTATTTATTTAGTTATCAGACTTGCTATTTATTATATATGAAAATTGCAGACACCATGATTAATGGTGGGGAGCAACCAACTTAGATAATAAATAACATTAAAAGAGGTGGGTCTGGTATGGGTATGCTGAATAAACTTTTGAATTGCAATTATGGACTCTTAATGTAGAGTTGTTCGGTTGTGTGTAGTTTGTTTTCGTTATTGGGTCATATAGATTTGTATCTCATCTCTGTTTTAGAATAGAGAGAGACATATTCTTAACAATGGTGGTGAATGGTTTTGGGGATTGCGTGACTACACTTTGGGGTCTCCACAAGCATCGTTGCGATCAACAAAATCAACAAAATCAAAACCCAATCCATACAATCAGCAAAATCAAAACCTAATCCACACACACACATATATATATATATATATATATACACGCACAAGCAAAATCAATCCAGCCCAAAAATTATACACAAAAAACAACATGCATGTATCAATCAATATAAAAAAATTAGAGAAATAATACTTACAATCTGTTCCCAAAATCCTCTCTTTCTGCTGTACTTGAGATTAATTTAGAGGATTTCATATAAACAAAAAAAAATAGAAACTATAATCAGTACATATATATATATATATAATAATAATAATAATAATAATAATTGATGAAGGAAATCGCAAGGGAGAGAGAACATTACCTTTAAACAACACAAAGCTTCACAGAATCGCAGAATCGTAGAGTAAGAAGTAGTCCTAGAGGCATTAGAAGCATTGTTGTTGATCATCACAATGAGAGGAAAAATAGGAAACTGATTTGGGAGTGGGTTTGCTGAAAAATAAGGGTGCCAGATTTTAGCGCAAAAAATCTGGGTCTTTTCGTTTTAATATAATTGATAGCATTATATTTTTATTTATAGCATTTATACACTGTAATTAAAATCTTGAATTTCCGGATTATTTCACAACATGTATGAAAAGCTATTAAAATTATATTAAATGTTATAAAAATTGAAATGTTCTCACCAGATGCTATTTTATTACAAAATGCCACCAATGCATCACATTTTATAGCATTTTCAAAAGAACGTTATAAAAAAATGCTATAAAATGTGTTTTTTGTTGTAGTGTCCCCTGGCACTAAGGACTTGTGCCACAAGTGCTTATAGTCCCCCTAGCACGTACGGACTTTCAAAACAAGATGTGCAGTTGCATTATAGTCCCTTGGCACTAAGGACTTGTGCCACAAGTGCTTATAGTCCGCTAGCACGTACGGACTTTCCGAGAATGTCATCAAAACAAGATAATACTTGATATACAAAATAGGGATAATCATTCATGCTTGATCAAATACTTTTCAAAACAAGGTAAAGCAGAGCTTATCAAAACATGATAACATAGCTTTATTAAAAATACCACTCACTTAGTTCTTCAACGTCGGAGTCAAGGCAAAAGTCCGAGTCCTACAAACACATGACAAAGTCTATTGAACGTACTTTCAAACAAGATTCACATGTAAACGGATGATCTCGACATTCATCAAAACTAAGTTAAATCAAAACAAAACACTGTTTCTCATCTCGGGAGAACGTGCTGGGCACCAACCAGGTCTTGGCCGAGGTCCCACACCATCTCGCCGAGGTGCGGTCTCGACGGCCATACACAAAAGCGAAGTCGGGAAAATATAGGTTTTCCCTTGGAGGAACATGAAGAACATGAAGATGGAAAAGATGAAGAACATGCATGCTAAAATCATAACTTGTTATTACAAGGTCTGAGATTTCGTGCTATGAGTTTGAAAACATGGACCTGGGCACCCATATTCAAAGATCTTGTGAGAACAAACACAAAAACACGGTTCTAGATGCAAACTTTCGGATCAAAACAAGACTTTTCTTCAAGAACACAAGAACACTATTTTCTCTTACTAAAACCGATTCTAACCTCAAAACTGGGATCTAACGGTTCAAACTCCAAGATCAAGCTTGGAAGTCTACTCTCTCACTCAAAACTTCTCCTTCTCCTTCCTAGAGCCTCTCTCTCTAAAAGACAAGATTTGATACAAAATGATATGTTTTTCTCGACAGTCACTGACTTAACCCTCTGCTGGGACACGTGGCATCGGCTGATTGGCTCTACTAAAAAAGGTGACTGACTGACAAGACAAGACCGTGACAAAGTGTGTTCAACAAGCTAGACGGAAAGAGCACTCCGGCAAGTGATGATCTTGGCTAAGGGCAAAGCTTCGGCAAGCAGGGTGGCGACGACATCGGCTCGGAAGGACAACACTTGACTAAGCTGTGCCACACCTTGGCCTAGATGTGCCACACCTCGGTCTAGGTCATACCATTCCAGGAACAAAATCACTAAGTGCAAGGATCAAGTATCTAGAACGCCTAGATAATAACATCTCGGCCTAGGTGACGCACACCTCGGCCTAGATGATGACATCTCGGCCAATATGCCAGGGTGAAGGTGGAGGTCAACCGAAGTGGTTCCAAGATAGTTCTAAGTGTGGAAAGGTTCCAAGGTGTCTAGGTTTAAGATGACCCCGGCAACACACCAGGCAAGAACAAAGCATGCAAGCAACACTCAAGCAAAACAAGACAGGATTTGCAAATGCACATAACAAAACAAGATCATACATAAATGTATGCAAGTATGACTAAGTTGAAGTGAGGGTTGTTACATTCTGTCTTAAGATTGTTGGACAATCTTCACTGTATCTAAACAACAACCAGAATAAAAAGAAATAAAGGAAATGAGAGAATTTGTTTGATTACAAAAATCAAACTTGAATTAAAAATAAATAAATAAAAACAGATTTTATTTTGTTACAAAAACAAAATTAAAATCTGATTTAAATAAATAATAAAACACTGAAAATAAATTAAATAATTTACTTGATTTAATTTCTTCGAATTATAATCTGATCAAGTCCAGTGTTTGACACTGTGTCCTTAAGACAGATTCGTCCTCTCCACGGTGCTTTCAGAAATTGGACGTCTATCTCCCAGGATGAAATGATATACTACAAACAATAGCAGCACTACAAATTGTTTGCCTTACGAACACACTAAGTATTTACACTCTTTCTTTCAGAAAATAAGTGCAGGAAAATGCAGAGGTTTATAGCAGAGGATGGAGTACGATAATTGGAGATTAATCCAAATGGGAGGCTAGTCTATTTATAGATGTAAAGGTGGCTATTGGTTTTGAATTGAACAGGTATGAAACCTCTTGGTTTTGAATTCAAATAGATTTGAATCTGTTGGGTTATATTTCAAACCGATAACAAAACGGGAAGGGCCCTGTTTGGGTGTGCAATAATACCAGACTGGTTTATTTCGGGAAGGGCCCTGTTTGGATGTACAGTAAAACCAAACCAGTTTAATTTTGAATTATGGATTTTATTTTACCAAAAAATAAAATTAAATTCAAATGTTTTTGGCCCAAAAAGATTAGTATTGGGCTGAACAAGCCCAACCCAACCTCACACCACGCACCCGCACCCAGCCCGGACGGCCGGCGGCGCGCGGGGGGGGTGATTTTTGGGTCCAATGGGTCTAGCCCATTTTGCCCATAACCTCTCCCTCTAAAACACTTGGGTACCCCTTGGGGCACACCCCAAGTACCAAACCCAAGCCTTATAAACCCATTCAAAACCTCCCACCAAATCAATGTAGGACAAGCCATTTTACAACCTTAAGGAATTTCCCCAAAACTCCATTTCCATGGAGCACACTTTGGCTTCAATTTCCCATTCACTCGGTAATGGTTTTGAGCAACCAAATATACCACGTGAATCACAACGTGGCATAGAACGCGTTACCACTTTGACCCGTGTAAAACGACGCACGGGGCCCACCTAAAAAATAGACCAAACTTAGGAAAAAATTCTGATTTTACCCAGAATTTTATAACCATTTCCAACAAAAACATTGCTAACATGTTCTTAGAGTGCTAAAATGCAAGTTCTAGATGTCCCGAAGGGACCATATGCAAGAAAACATGAAAAACATGGTCAATTGAAAACTTAATCCATGAATCAAAGCCTAATTTAATGATTTCTGTTTCGTAAATTTAAATATAAAACTCATTTTCAAAATAACCTTCTCAAACTCAAATTAACCAACCTCAATAACTTCAATTGAGAGAATAATTCAAGATTGAAAACAACCTCTAAGTTTTATGATTCGTAAATTTAACATGAAAAGTCATCTCTAAAAATCATCAACAAACTTCAAATTCCTTTCATAAAATGAGTCATAAGGTTCTAAAAATATGTTAGATAACATCAATTGAAAGATTTATTCAAGATTAAAAACAAAAACAAATTTTCAAAATTTCTCATTCGCTATTTTAAATATGATGAAACTTTCTTGAATCTTCAAATACATATGCAATTGATCTTACAAACAAGATTGATACATGATTTCTCTCATGAAATCATGAAAAATGCATGAATACAAGGATGAAACACAAGATAGATGCATGAACTCATCAATCTCAAACCCCAGATTGCAAAGTTTCATGAACTTCTCTAGAAAACCCAAAACACAAGCTCTAGTATGTGAATCCATGCAAAACAAGGTCAAGACATGAAAAAGATGGAGAAATCTTACCTAAAGTTATTCAATTGATGAGTTCCTTGATGATTTCCTCAATTTTCCCTTCCTTTCTACACTTTCCTTCTTTGATTCTTCCCTGAGCTCAATTCTCTTCTTCTGTTTTTGTTCTAGCAATTGATGAGTTCCTTGATGATTTCCTCAATTTTCCTTCCTTTCTACACTTTCCTTCTTTGATTCTTCTTTGAGCTCAATTCTCTTCTTCTCTTTTTGTCCCAGTAACTCTCACTCTCTCTCTCTCTCTCTCTTTGTTGTTTCTCAAAGCAACAACAACTTCAACTCTTTAACTCTTAACATATATACACACACATATAATTCTCAGCACACCCACAAAATTGCTCAATACACCCACACCCACAACCACAACCACATACATTCAATTCTAGATTCTTCCATAATTCAATTTATGTTTTGGATTAATTTAATTAAGCAACACTTGTCTTAATAAATTTTGATTAACACATAATTAAATTAATCATAACTAATCACAAATCACACATAATTTAATTAGTCGAATTGACTTCCATTAAAACCCAATTAATTATATTTACATTTATCAATCTGAATCAGATTTTTAATCGAACTGCCAAAAAGGCTCCAAATCTCAAATGAAACTTATTACTATCATCAATTATGGTTTCCCAAATCTTTAAGGCCCTCAATTTCAAATCAAACTCAAAATCTCCGTCAATAACTTATATATTCAAATTGAACATCTCACAAATAAATTTAATTCATAATAATCTTAATTCCCAATCCTCATAACTTAAATTAACTTCAATTTGGACCCAATTGATCAAATTTTAATTTTACCAAACTGAATCAAATATTTAATTAAACTCTTATATTGTCAAATACTCAAAATTGAATCGATTCAACTCATCATTAAGCCATTTAAGCTTTCAATTTCTAATTCTAAAATAAATCCTCAATCAAATCATACACGAATCAGACTGAATAATTCTCATAACTCTCAAATTAATCAAAATAATGACTAATTAAAATCTGAATCCCCTTAATTAATTAAATGACAAATATTATACATGGCAGGGTCGTTACAGCCCACCCGGTCAATCGGCCGGTCGTTCGGTGAAAAGGCTGATACCCCGATAGACAAGTGTTTCACCTGGTCGTCTGGGTGGTCATTCAGCCGATCGTCCGGCCGGTTGATCGGTGAATAGTGATTCGAACCATTCGGGGTAGCTCAATTCTAGCTACCAAACATTTTTCATCTAAAAAATGAAAAATATTGATTAAAATATTTTAAATGTTCATTACAAACAAAATTCATTTAAATTAAGTGCATCTAAAAAATACATTTAAGTGCATCTGAAATGTAATCAAATCATGATCATGAACTAGCAATTCTCTCACCATCGTTTCATATTCTTCATTATTTTTCGCTGCTTCAGACGACTGAACAACTACATCCAAATCATCTGACACGAGCTCCTCAAAAGTGAATTCAACTTCCTCATCATCTCCTCTCCATGAATTGTCTCTCTTACTTTTCATCTCTTTAAGAGACATCAATAAATAGGACTTTAATTCCTCCAAATAGTCGCATACTTTTTCAGATCCGACAAGTTAATCTTCGAAACATTCACAGGATGCCAATTCAATTTGCTGAGCGCCGCCGCCAAATCGAAAGGAGTACCGACGGGAAAGAAAGCGACACCGGCAATGTGGAGGCAAAAGAGTTCCACAGCTTTCTTGAAGAGGCTTTGACAGCACTTTGTGAAGCAAATGTTGCGAGATTTTGGACAATCAATCCTCGCAATTCGTCTTTGTTTCTTCTCCGTCATTGTCATTGTTAGGGTTTTAGGGTTAGATCGATATAATCTAAAATATAGAGATTGAGAGGCATGCAGAGCTCACAACAACAATGGGAAAAAGAAGGTAGTATTTTAGGGTTAGATTGATATAAGATTAAAGAAATTTCCTATAAATAAAGCTAAAATAGCATGGCCCACCATTTTACACTCGAAAACTAAAAAGTAATAATAAACAACTTAAATACTTTGCTGCAAACTTGTGGCGATGGATTTAAGTAGGTAAATCTTAAAAGCATACCTATCCCAGAAACTTGTAAGCAATTCCTTGCAATTCTGTTGAGTTCAAGCTTCAGCAATTGAATACTTATACATACATACAGTACGCACACAACAATTATACATACATACTTGTACATCTAGTTTTACAAAGAATTTCCAAAACATGTCCAACCTTGGTTGCTGTTCCAATAGAGAAATGTAGACAATAAGAGCTACAATAGATCCATCATTTAGTTTGAAGGTCAACCAAAAAAGATAATATAGTAGTCATCTGCCTGATTTTCAATTATTAACAAAAAAGGAAAAACAAAATGCATCTTGTGTCTCATACAAGCTATGAGATGCAATGTGCTTCTTAAGCAAACCAAGTACAAAAGCAAAAAGAAAGAAATGCAATATAAAGAGAGCATTGTTTTGGCCCATGAGGCCTACCACATGCCCCATTTCGATAATTTGAATCGTTCATTTTATCTAGCACGTTGTGTATTTCATCTACACAAAAAATTAAGTCCATTTGATAACTATAACTTATTTAATTTATTGCTTTTTTACCAACAAAATTGACGACAATTGTGTTCGTATCCGACATGATTGCAAAACTTATTTTGAAGTGTCAATACTTCATAGCACCTAGGTCTCTGCAACAACTTTCTAAAAGTTCTTATCGACCGGTATCTGATTTCGATCGAATAAACTTTACGATTGCCAAAAACTTTACTTTGTTCTATGACTACTGTCATGGTGACCGCTCTGGTAGTCGAGGGGGTCGATTTGGTCAATCTAGAGGACTTGGGTCTAATCCACGTGCCCATCATGCTAGTGCAGTTGATACATATAACTCTGCTCCGGGTCTTCTTTTGAGTTTGAGGATGCTCTACGTTACTTGCTAGACCGTCGGCCTTCCACAACTCTTACTGGTGCATCTTCTTTTTTGTTTACCTATTCAGGTAACTTAACATCTTCTACAAATGCTTTCCTATCTCATAGAACTTTGCCTTAGATTATTGATTCTGGTGCCTCGGATCATATGACCGGATCTTTTAATCTTTTCTCAAAATATAAGCCCTCTTCAGGTCAGGACAAGGTTAGGATTGCTGATGGTACCATTTCTTCTGTTTCTGAGAAAGGTCTAATTCATGCCACATCTTCTTTATCTTTGTCATCAGTTTTATATGTTTCCAGTTTCTCAGTTAATCTTCTACCATTGAGTCGTCTTTCTCAGGATTTGAATTGTAGTGTAACCTTTTATCCTGATCATTGTCTTTTTCAGGACCTTATCACGAGGAGGACGACTGGCAGTGGTAGAGTAGAGAATATAGTCTCTACATCTTGGATCAAGCAGATCACATGGCTCATCATACCATCCAGTCTCCAACTACCAAGGACAACATTTGGCTTTGGCACTGGCGTCTGGGACATCCATTTTTTTTTATTACTTAAGCATTTGTTTCATTCTTTTAATTGAGTCGTGTCAACTTGGCAAACAACACCGAGCTTCTTTTGCTCCAAGTATTAACAAAAGTTTCGTTCATTTTTCATTGATTCATTCTGATGTTTCGGTCCTTCTCGTGTTGTTTCATGAAAAGGCTACAGATGGTTTGTCACCTTCATTGATGATTTTTCTCGCACTACTTGGGTGTATTTACTAAAAGAAAAGATTGAGTTTTTTTTCCGTGTTTCAAACCTTTCATCAGATGATTTGCACTTAATTTGGGATTGTTGTAAAAATTCGCACTCTATTCGCCTTAAAGTTTTTGGGTGTGTCTGCTTTGTTCATAATCATTCCCCTGCTCGTGGTAAATTAGATCCTCGTTCTCTTAAATGTGTCTTTCTTGTGTACTCACCAACTCAAAAGGGGGTATTAGTGTTATTATTCTCCTTCACGTAAGTGGTTTGTGTCTATGGATGTCACATTTTTTGAGTCCCAGTCCTACTTGTCCTCTCCAATTTCCCAGTTATTCTTTCAGGGGGAGCCTTGGTGTGAAGATATTCCTGGCATAATACCTGTTTCTAAACCATTACTAGTTGTTGAGGATATATCATGTAAACCACAATGTGAACCAGCTATTGGGAATATAGAAGTTGATACACTCAAGGAGCAAGGACAAATTTATGTCAGGGAAAGAAAAAGATAGAAGGTTACTGGAATCCAGGAGACCACTGTAGAAGCCGTGTCAACAGAATAATTTTGATCTTTTACTCATGAAATACGATATCCATTTCCAAGAAATTGTAGCAATGTAAGTGAATTTATTCTTGAGTGACAACTGAGATTAGAAATTACCTGGTTGTCGACTCTGCCAGCTGGTGCAGGAGGCAAGACGAGATCTGCTTCCAGATCGAGTTGAAGATATGCGCGCACGCCCATCACCTTCTATCTCCATGCCCATGTCAGCTTCCAAAGAATGACGCTTTGCATCACAACATCGAAAAGGATAAATGAAAAAAATAAAAACCAAAAAAAACCTGCGCCCAATTTAGTCTCCATTTCCAAGCAATGGCAGCAATGTAAGTGAAGGAATTCTTGAGTGATAACTGAGATTACCTGGTTGTTGACACACTGTTCAGTTGAGGAATTCTTTAGTCTTCATCACTTGTGTTACTACTCCCTGCTCAGTTGCCAGTGAATAAAAAAAGGTCTACATTTATCTCCCAAAAAACACGTGGATTTATTATATATAGCCCAACAGACATCAATTATGTAGCAACTACCACCAATAAACTACTAACTTAACCCTATTCTTGTTTTTTCTTTTGTTTTTTTTTTTTTTTTTTGGGTTAAGTATGAAAGCCAATTTGTAGACATAAGTAGTAACTCAAAAATAAAATACTACTCATGCCAATTAGTTTCTCAATTTTCTCTTGACCCCATGCTCTAAGGATTTGCAAAGCACACAAATTTCTATCCTAAAATGCCAATTGCTGAGGTTTAATTGTTCTACAGGCTAGGCGTAAGCTCTCTTTTAGAGGGGGTATTGCCTTTGGCATGTCATGAACTTCATTGTAAATCCTCCTTTATGGCAATAAAACACTTACCCCTTAAAAAGCATAGCATGACGAACAATGCCTATGCGCCACAGAAGCCGAGAAAAGGAAAACTAACAAATATCAACTATATTCAATATTGGAAATGGAAAGAAAATAATTCTTCCAGGATATGGTTGAATTCTTTTGGATATCACAACTGTAAACATTTAGATTTAGTCAATACTATAGAATAGGAAAGTTTATTAGGATCAAAATTAGTAGCTAAATAATAGCTAATCAGTCCTCAGAATCAGTAGCTAATTAGTAGCTAATCAATTCCTAATTTTATGCCTTGTATCTCCTATAAATAGTGGTGCTATGTACATTATTTAAATATGAGAATAAGAAATATTGTTCTTTCTAGCTTTCATGGTATCTAAGCTGAGGGCTTATTCTCTGACCCTTTTGAGGTAATCCTAGAACCAGCAAGCTGTCCTTCACCATATCAGAAACCACATCTGAATCCACTGTTACCGTTTCACCGAAAAACATTGAGAAACATGTCTCCAACATTGATTCTCACTCGGTGCAAATCACCAGCATTAAACTCAACGGTGATAATTTCTTGCGTTGGTTTCAGTCTATCTAGATGTACATTCGGGGGCATCTGATCACATGACTTCTTTCTCTTCTTTATTCAATACTTATTTATTTTATTCTGAAAGTGAAAGAGTTAGGATTGCTGATGGCAATTTCTCACCCATTGTAGGAAAAGTTCAAATAAAATTTTTACAAAATATTACTCTTCACTCTATCCTTCATGTTCCTAAGCTGGCCCGCAAGTTGTTGTTTGCCAGTAAATTATCCAAAAACTCTCACTTTCGTGTTGCTTTCTTTGACTCTCATCGTGAATTTCAGGACCGAAACTTGGGGAGGATGATTGTCAGTGCTAGAATGGTTAATGGTCTTTACTACTTTGATGATGACATATCCAGCAATAAAACAACTCAAGGCTATGGTTGTAGTATTAGTTCACTTTCGGCTCGCGAACAAATAATGCTTTGGCATTTTAGACTAGGACATCCTAGTTTTTCATATCTTAAACATTTGTTTCCTAACTTGTTTAAAAATTTGGATTGCTCGTCTTTTCAATGTGAAAGTTGTTATTTATCTAAAAGTCATCGAACTACTTATCTTACAAAACCCTACTGTGCCTCTAAACCATTCTACTTAATTCATAGTGATGTGGGGTTTCTCCAAGGTTACCACCATGACCGGTATTAAAGTGGTTTGTAACTTTTATAGATGATCACACTTGGCTTTGCTAGGTTTATTTGATGAAAGACAAATTTGAAGTAAAAAACGTGTTTCAAGATTTTTACAAAATGATTGACAATCAATTTCATTCAAAAATTAGTATTTTTCAAGCTGATAATGGAAAAGAGTACTTCAATGAATATCTAGGGAATTTTTTAGGGAAAAAGGTATTTTTCATCAATCTATATGTCGTGACACTCCTCAACAAAGTAGTATTGCCGAAAGAAAAAATAAGCATTTACTGAAAGTAGCCTGAACCATAATGTTCTCTATGTATGTTCCCAAATATCTATGGAGAGATGCCATTTTGACAGCCTCTTATTTAATTAACAGAATGCCTACCCGGGTTTTGCAATATGTCACACCCCTAGAATATTTCAAAAAAACCTTTCTTGATTGCAGAATTAATTCAGATTTGCCTTCAAAAATTTTTTGCTATACTATTGTCGTTCACATACCCAGCCAAATTCGATCCACACTTGATCTTAGAGCAGAAAAATGTGTTTTCATCGGGTATGCTCCAAACAAAAGAGGCTACAAGTGCTATAATCCTCAAACAAAAACATTTGGGTGATTATGGATGTCTCCTTTCTTGAAACTCAATCCTATTTTACCAAAAATTCTCTTCAAGGGGAGAAAAAGAAAAAGGAAGAAAATTTTATGCAGACAACTTCGGATCTCTTACCAAATCCTATTCGATCTCCATCCCTTGTTTTCTGAAAAACGACAACAGAAACAGGGTATTCAAGATATGTAGAACGATGGAAATCCCAGTCCAACTTCTCCAAACATAGAAGGCTCACAAGCAGGGGGAGAAATACTACAATTGGAGCAAACTGTTCCCGAACCTGAGTTTTTGGTTTATGCTCAGAAAAATACTCAAAGAAAAAGTAAAGACTAGCCAACCACTCTACCACAAAGCCAATCAGAATCTCTTAAAAAAGGTCCCTCAAGTAGTTCACGTATTCCTAATCTGGTTCCTCCATCATCTGTCTCTACTTCATCTCCATTTCCTTCAGCGGTTTTACCTAATGTTATACCCACAGATTGTGATCTTCCTCTAGCCATTAGGAAAGGAATTCGAAAATGTACCCAACATTCCATTGCGAAATATTTATCTTATGACAAACTTTCCAAAAGTCATAGAGCATTTACTTCAAAAATATCTAACCTGTTTGTTCCTAGAATTATTAAGGAAGCCTTGGATGATCCTAATTGGAAATCAACAGTTATGGAAGAGATGAATGCTCTAGAAAAGAACGGTACTTGGATGTTAGTGAATCTGCCTAAGGACAAAAGACAGTAGGTCGGTGACATCCAGCATCCAGCCACTGTCCTAAATAGTAGGGACTCCTGGTCTTGGATTGGTTACCCACTGTCTTTGGGTTGGTGACATCTTCCCATTCATTTAGAGGCCCTATGGCTCCTAAAGACAAGGATAGGGCCATAAAATCACCATTTCTTCTACGCAGAATTTAAAAAGCGTACACTAGACATTACACTAGAAAATAAATCTTTACCTTCATGGATTCAATCTCTGCCATAGCTAATCCTTTTTGGTAAAGAGCTTCCGCTAATTGGTCACGTGCTGTCTCCATCTTCTTCTTCATTTTCTGTTAATAACAGAGAAAAAAGTAATATAAGCTTCCATTACTTTATAATATGAACCAGTCAGGCAAACAACAAAACAAACTCAGGGAGAACATCTGCAAGTGCCTCACTCCACAGCTAGATGTCAGTTCATTACATGTTTTTATTGGTAGCACTCAAAAAATTTGAAACCACAATTATCGAGAACTAAGATCGTGCCTTCCTCGTACCATTCCATAGAAAAGAAGATAATACCTCAGTAGTTCAGTTTCCTGAGGATTTTGAGTGAGAAGAAAAGACACTGGAAACATAGATACAAACCTCAGCCCCCTCATCTTCTGGATCACTTTTGAAAGAAAAGTACTTCGCTAATTCATCTGTGTCAACACTACCAATCACCTCATCTGCTGCCTCTATAATCTGCGAGTAGCACTTTGTAAGAACAACCAAGTGGAATAGTAAATAATAATAATAATTTTATAATACTTCTAATAAAAAATAGTAAAAAGATAGAACTAAATATTTTAATTTTTTGCAGGGATGATAACGGTACTATCATCAATTATATACATTGCAGATTTAGAATAAGCGTGCAAGCAATAAGCAAATCATTTTTTTTTAAACAGTTCAATTTTCTATAAGGATGTGCTTGGATCTTGAATGTGTACCAATTTGTGGGGGGAAAAGAAGAGGGAGGGAAATCCCTACGAAAATCAAAGATTTCAAACACAGGCTAAAGGATAAGTTATAATACAACAGATGCCCCCTAATTATTATTTTTCTGTACAATCTGTTCATCATACCATTTTAGGTTTGATTCTAAGTAGGGTAGGGATAGGTGACAAGATGATGAAAAGATTTCAAATAACACCAGATGGAAAAGTAAGAAAGATAATAGTCAGAAAAGATAGCAAGGGCTGCAAAACCTTTCACTAGGAGAGAGCTATTAAGATTACCATTACATTCATGATGGTGAAGAAGACCTCCTGGTGTATAGAAACGCAGCACAGAAGAGGGTTTGCCAAGTGGCAGCCTCTGCTGATTCTGACAGTGATGGCCATTACAAGACCTAACCAAAGACTGGAGGCATGGGTAATGGAGTACACTAAATGTGCTCCCAGGTACAGAGGATGTACAAAGCATGACTGCATCCCCTGAGGATAGGGAATCCCATGCACCAGTGAGACGCAACTCTCTCTCTCTCTCTCTCTCTCTCTCTCACACACACACACACACACACAGATTGGCCACCTCAAGGTCAAGGTGTGAGTCTTGAAAAGGGAATACACCATGGAAAACTCTTGGCTCTAACCACAAAGCCATATAAACCCAAAGAGCCCATGAATAGGTGATGCGTTCCGCATCAATAGGTCATGTCATGATTGAGTAGGTTAGGTCACGACCTATGTTACGTGGGTAAGGATCTCAGGTGTACGATGTGTAGATGGACATTCACCCATAAGCATATTTAATAATCAAACTCATATTATGCATAAAATGCTATATGACATCTGTGAATCTGCCTAAGGACAAAAAGACAGTAGGGTACCAATGGGTATTTATAGTGAAGTGCAAAGCTGATGGTAGCGTGGAAAGATATAAGGTGAGACTCGTGGCAAAAAGATTTACACAAACCCTCGGGATTGACTACCAAGAAACCTTTGCTCCAGTTGCCAAGATGAACTCAATTCGGGTTTTACTGTCACTAGCAGTTAATTCCAGCTGGCCTCTACATCAATTAAATGTAAAAAATGCCTTCTTAAATGGAAATCTAGAAGAAGTCTATATGAACCTACCTCCAGGTTTTGAAAAGAAGTTTGGTATAGATAAAGTCTGCAAATTAAACAAGTCTCTATACGGCCTCAAACAATCCCCAAGGGCGTGGTTTGAAAGCTTTGGGAAGGTTGTAAAAAACCTTGGATACAGTTAAAGCCAAGCAGACCATACTATGTTCTATAAACACTCAAGAGAAGGTAAAGTAGCTATCTTGATTGTTTATGTAGATGACATAATTCTAACAGGTAATGATAGTGCCGAATCGAAAAAGTAAAAGAAGGGACTTGCTAAAGATTTCGAGATAAAGGTCCTGGAGCACTAAGATACTTCCTTGGAATGGAGTTCGCTAGATCTAAGGAGGGCATTTTTGTCACTCAGCGCAAGTACACAATTGACTTGCTCAAAAAAACAAGCTTGCTCGGATGTAAAGCTGCTGACACACCAACCGAGCTCAACTTGAAGCTACAGCATGCTAGAATTGAAGATGTGGTGAATATAGACCAGTTTCAGAGACCTGTTGGAAGACTGATATACCAATCTCACACACGTCCCAACATAGCATTCGTAGTAAGCAGAGTAAGCCAATTCATGCATTCACCAAGAAAGGAGAACTTTGAAGAAGCATACAGGATCCTAAGGTATCTAAAGGGAACTCCTGATAAAGGCTTGATATTTAAAAAACAAAGACATCTTCAAGTGGAAGTACATACAGATGCAAATTGGGTTGGAAGCATCACTAACCGGAAATCACATTCCTTGGACTTCTTACATTTACTTTGGTAATCACATAACCTTTTTTCTTTTCAAGGCCCACCGGCCATACCACCGGCCCCAGAGGTTCTTCTACTGCCATTGGAATTTCCTCAGATTCAGACGACAACAACGACGATGACCTTCCCGTTGCTACAAGGGTCACAAGGTTCAGGACCAGCAGGGCAGTACTTCCAGATGTTGAAGAAGAACAAAGTGCTAGGGCCGCACCAACTACTAAGGCTGAGCCAGTTGTGGAGGCCGTAGAAAATGAAGTTCCTCCTGCTGTGAAAGTTGTTGCGGGCGGCCTAGTTGGAGCGTGCAGAGCCTCCAAACCCCGCTGATTTTGTGCACTCCGACCGTTCCTTTGTCGGTAGTACTTCTAGATGTTGAAGAAAAACCAAGTGCTGGGGCCCCACCAACTACTGAGGCTGAGCCAGTTGTGGAGGCTGCAAAAAATGAAGTTTCCCCTGTTGTGGAAGTTGTTGCGGGCGGCCTAGTTGGAGGGTGCAGCGCCTCCAAACCTCGCTAATTCTGTGCACTCCGACCGTTCCTCTGTCGGCGGAGAGGATTTTTGCCCAGAGACCCCAAGGGAAGATAGCGGCATGAGAGAGCCGCTGGAAGTTGCACCACCTCCCTTTGGAACTACATCTGGTGGTTCCTCCCAGTCCACTGAGTCTCCATTGGTTCAGCAGACCCCACTTCCGAACGCCCAAGTGGCTAAGGAGAGTGCAAGTGTAGCGACTGCTTTCACTGTTCCTGCTGTAGCCCCTCTAAATTTGGACCGACTTGCAGAGGTAGCTGTCACTTTAGCCACCCACACTGTTATTGCTGTCGCTGGGACCTCTGACCCAGTTGCTTTGGCAACCTTTGAACAGCTGGCAGACTTGTACCCCACTCACTTTCCGAAAGTGCCAGCTGACCTTGGGTTATCCCAAATTTTTTATACTGGAATGGATACCACTGCTGTTCCAGATCTGAACGTTGGAGACTACCAGATGGATGACCTCTTTTCGGAGCGACATGACGGTGCAGGCAGCTTTAGTCTTTCTCGCGAGGCTAGTTCACCCGGCTGCCAACGCTGCATCTACCTATTCCAATGCTGCTGGGCAATCATCTTCAAGGGAAGTGCGTCGTCCTTAGATCTTTGGTCCCTCCACCAGTCCCCCTCCAGTGATTGAAGTTGGCAGGGGTGTGAGGGAGTCCCCTCAGCCCTCAAAGAAAGTTTCTTTTCTAAGTTACTGGGTCTCCTCCGCAGCTGCTCCCACTCTCGCCCCGCATCCAGGAGCTGCACCTCGACACCTTTCCCGCTTTTAACGTTCCTGGATCTATGGTGTAGACAGCACTGCTGGAGTCACTCGCCAGCTTCATTTGCGACCTTACTACAAAGAAGATTATGACCACCCCTAGCAAGTTCGTGGAAAGTGCCGAGGCAAACCTGAGCGGCTTTGAGAGGAACGGTTTGGACCTATCGTGGATAAGGGATAGGCTTCAGGCAGTCGATGGTTTCCTCGAGCATGCAGACAACGTGGCGATGATAGGGCCAGTTTTGAACCCATCATCTACTCTTGTCAACTTGTAGTACCCGTTGCTGCTTGCCTCAGCAACTTTGTATGGGCCTTCCCATCTTGGTGAGAACTTGGGAATTAGTTGCCCTCGCATGATTTTATCCACTGTCTTCCATACCAAGTCCCCTTTATTGAACTTCTTGTGCTAAACAGATTGATTGTAGGCACGAGCTATGGATTGATTATACTTTTCCATTACCCGCGAGGCTCGATCTCTTCTTTCTTCAGCTGCCTCTATGTCATTTTTTCTGCTGTCTGGAACTAAGTGTGCTGACATAGCCATTCTTGCTGAGGGTGCTGCCAACTCAACTGGTAACACAGCTTCAGACTCGTACACTAGGGAAAATGGGGTTGCCTGAGTTGGCTTTCTCTTTAACGTTCTATACGCCTAGAGTGCTACAGGAAGTCATTCAGACCATGTGCCCCCTGCTTCATCCATTATTTTACTCAATATTCGAATGATGGTTTTGTTGGTCGCCTCAGCTTGTCCATTCCCTTGGGGGTAGTATGGACTAGACTTGTGCTGCTTGATCTGGTAGGCGTTCAGTAGGGATGGCAATATCAACTCGGCCCAACGAGGACCGGACCGCCCTGTCCCGATAAATCGGGTTTTCCCCGAAAATTATTTACTATAGGGCCGGGGCTGGTATTGAAAAATACATCCCTAATAATTTTCGGGCCGGGGACGGGAACTCTCTTCTCCTCGCCTCAATTTCTCATTCTCTATCTCCACTTCATCTCTCTCTATTCTTAAGCAGAAGGTCCATCTCTCTCTCACCACCACCGAACCCACCACCACAACTACCGTCGATCTCGCCATAGAGCCTGGTCATTGGCATCGCTCAGATCTGTGCCAGACGATGGAGTTGTACTCAGATCTGTTATCTCTTTCTCTCTCTGATCTGATGTTGTTGATCTGTATTGTTCAGAATAATTTTTTTTAATCTGTGTTAGTTATATATTGATCTGTTATATATTAAACAAAATTGATCTGTTAGATCTGTTATATATTGATCTGTTAATTTTTTTTTTGATTTGTGATATATATTGATTAGTAAGTGAGTTGTTAAACAAAATTCAAAAAAAAAAAAAAAGCTCGGGGACATTTCGGGGTCCGGGAAACCCGATCCTCGTTAGGGGACGGGAACGAGAGGGTGATGGGCTCCCCTGGCGGGGATCGGGGGCGGAGGCGGGGATTTTTTAATCTTTGGGGATCGGGGATGGGAAGGGCAGTCCCCGGCCCCGCCCCGTCCCGTTGCCATTCCTAGCGTTCCACAGTCTTCCCACATGACGATTTACAAAGGGAGTTCCATTGTTGGACAACATTACTTCTGGTATGCCAAACCTACAGATTATGCTTTCTCTGATGAAGTTGGCTACTCCTGCCCCGTCTGCCTTCCTCATTGTTATGGCCTCCACCCACTTGGTACTAACTTCAGTCGCTGCAATTTGTGGCCTTTCGATTGCTGCGCTGTCAAATGCCTAATTATGGAACAGGAAAGGGGTCTTGATGTTGTGCAGCTCAACCGTCGGTGCATGTATCAAGTTCCCAAACTTCTGGCAGGATTGGCATCTCCTTACAAAGTTTTTAGCATCTTCTTCCATTGTCGGTCAGTAGTAGCCCAGGTGAATGAGATGTCCACATAATCGCTGCCCTCCTTGATGTTCTGTCTTGTGGGCTTCCCTCAACACCTCATTTGCCTCATCCTTTGGTCAAGGAAGAAGCGGAGGGACCGCCTCTTAACTCTGATTGCATCGGCTTTGTTCTCAGGCAGTGTGCCATTTCCAAGGTAGTCGACATATGGCTACCTCCATTCTTCACTACTTAAGAAATGGGCTTCCTCTTCCTTAGGATGGGATTGGCATTTTGCACATTGCCTCTACAACTTAGTACTTTCCTTTTCCATCTCTGGCCAGTAATACCCTTACCTCCGTATTCGTCGGTATAGACTGATATCTCCATCTCCACAAGACTTAGCATGGATCTGCTTAAGTCTGTACGTTGCTTCTTGTCTACCGACACACCTTGCCAACAAGTTATTGGCAACGCGAAAATACAACTCTCCTTTGAGGAGCAAAAATTATGCAAGTTCTGCTGGTCTGATTGTTCCCTGGCCTGATTTCAACTGTTCTGTTGGATTATATCTGCTTTCCATCCCTCAGCATCTTGCTCTGTATGTTCTTCGGCTAACACTGCTGGTGTTCTTCTTTTCTCGATGACGATGGCTATACTATCATTTGATATATCCACCTTTGCCTCCAGTGTAGCCAAGGCATCGGGGAAACGGTTATGTGTTCGGGGTATGCTGGATTTGGACATCATCAAATTGAGTGAGCAATCCTTGAACCACGGTGCGATACAGGCCAAACAGAGGCTCCTTTAAGGCGAAATCACCCATTGTTTGCCTGACAACTAACTCGGAGGCGCCCAAAATTTTCAACTTGCGGAGTCTCTTCTTTTGGGCAACGATTAGACCCTGTATCAACGCCTCATGTTCAGCCTCGTTGTTTGAACATTCAAAATCAAGCTTATATGATAGATGAAATTTCTCTCCTTCTTCACTGGTTAGTGTTATGCTAGCTCCGCCTTTCTCAGCTCCCGAAGCTCCATCAAATTTTAAGTCCCAATAAGCCTCAACTGCAGCTGCTGAGTCATGGACCGCACCTGGTAGAGATACCTCTGCAGGTTTATGTTCACCAGATGGGAATTGGGCCAGTAAGTCTGCAAGTGCTTGGCTCTTAATAGCCTTGGGAGTAACACAAGTGATGTCATATTCTGCTAGAGCCAAAAGCCATCTTGCCATTCTTCCAGTCAGAGCAAGTTTGCTTAGCAAGTAGCGGACCGGATCACTCCGGGGTCACAACATGGATCGGGTGTGCCAAAAAATAGTGGCGCAACTTCCGTGCTGTGAAGATTAAGGCTAAACAATGCCTCTCAATTGGGGTATATTGCGACTCGACACCATTGACTTTGCGACTGATGTAATAGATTGGCTTCTCAATGCCATCTACGTCTTGGACAAGTAGAGCCCTAATAGACAGAGGTGTAGACGTCAGGTACAATAGCAGAGGCTTGTTGGGTTGTAGGGCCATCATTGTAAGTGCTTTCTTCACCACATCAAATGCTTGCTGGTGTTCTTGCAACCATTCAAAATTGTGATTCCCTTTCAGAAGTGTCCCAAAGGAAAATGTTATCTCAGCAAGGGCTGGAATGAACCTCCAGAGATATGACACTTTGAATAGGAATTTCTTTAATGCGTTTTGAGAATGTGGTGGTGGCATCTGCATGATTGATTTAATCTTATCCCCATCTACTTCAATCCCCCGCCGGTGTACAAAAAAGCCAAGGAACTTGCCGGCGATAACTCCGAAGGCACACTTGAGAGAGTTCATCTTTAGGCAGAATTTGCGGCACCGCTGAAAAACTTTTTCCAAGTCGCAGAGGTGTCGGTTTGCCTCGGTAGACTTGAGCACCAGATCATCCACATATACTTCCACTTCATGATGCAACATGTCATGGAACACTGCAGTCATACATAGGCTGGCCTCGCGTTTTTCAAACTGAAGGGCATCACTGTATACAAAAAATTTCCCAAGGGTGTTCTAAATGCCGTTTCTTCTGCATCCTCTGATGCTATTTTGATTTGGTTATAACCACTGAACCGATCCATAAGGGAGAACATCTTATGGCCCGCAGTAGAATCGACAAGTGTGTCGACATGGGGCAATGGAAACTCATCTTTTGGGCAGGCCTCATTCATTCAGGTCGAGAAAGTCTACGCAGACCCTGATCTGGCCGTTTTTCTTCTCCACAGGCACAATATTTGCTAGACAAGTTGGGTACTGTATAGGCTCAATGAACTTGGCCCTCGGCAACTATTCTACCTCTTCCTTAATCTTTGCCTCAAGGTCAGGGTGATACTTTCGAGCATGTTGCTTTATTGGCTTAGAGTTGGGAAAAGTATCCAGGTGATGGGTGACAAGAGACGGGTTAGGCACTGGGTTTGGGACTGCTACGGGCGGAGGTGCTTGCGCTAGAGCTGGTCGAGAAGCCATGGCGCCTCAGTGAGAGTTTGCAAAGCTGCCAGGATCTCCCTCTGCGTATCTTGGAGTGACTGAACTGCCTCAATCACAACACTGTGGTCACGGTCCTCCGCATGTGCTGCTTCGCCATTTGAAGAGCCTTGGTGAACTTCATCCTCTGCCATTTTTTCCAGTGAGGTGTGTAAACCACAGCGGGTATGAACCATCAACAAAGCAGCCTCCCCAGCGGAATCGCCAGAAATGTAGGGGGGTTCGAGGTTAGCGAAGGTGATTAGAGAGGCAAAACTATGCTAATGGTCCAAGAATTGTGGAAGTTGAAGAGTGTGCAACTAGGTGAGGGTGAAGCAAGTAGCTCAAGAAGAAATGTATGGCAGTGCCAAAATAGGCAGCATCTCCCCCAAATCCCCAAAATTCCTCTTGTTGAACTTTAGGAAATGGGTCCTATTTATATAGGCTTTTCCTTGGCACCAAGAGGACACCAAGTGACCAAATAGAGAGAGGACATGTGTCCTAGATGATCACATGGAATATTCTGACTTGAGCCACCAGGCTGAAGGTGCCACGTGTCCTTCTGCATGTACTGTGTGCTATCTGTTTGCCTCCGCACCTACCTTTTTGAGCCTCAGCAAGTGTAGTTGCGATGGGAGTGTTTGGCGCTGCAACTCCCTCTTGAGCCTCAGCAACTGCAGTTATGACGGGAGCGTTTGCCGCTGCACTTGCCTTCTCAGCTCGAACCTCAGCAAGTGCACTTGCAGCGGTAAACCTTGCTGCTGCACTTGCCTTCTCAGTTCTACTTGGCCACTGCATGCATTCTCAACACTCCATTAGTCTGCTATCGACTATGTTCCTGCTCACTGCAGTGAAGCCTTCACCGTTAGCCACCCAACCACAAACTCCCCAGCTTCCCAGGGCAAAGGCCACAGCCAAGCCTGCTATCAGCCATGTTGTTCCTTAGTACCAAGCCCAAGGGGCTTCTTTAGTTCTGCCCGTGCGACTACGGCAGGTCTATGTCCTGGGTAATGGAAAGGGAGTCCCTTATGATCAGGTTACCCTGCTCCCATCTTCGTGGGATCGCCGCGGTAAACTGGTACCCTGGGCCGGCCATTAGCTCCAACTAGTAAGTCTTGTGACCTGTTATCAGTGCCAAGTTAAATGAATTTTGGGGCCTGCTATCAGCGCCAGGCATTACCCTCTACGTGCAGAGGGGAAGCTTTTCCCAGAGGCTGCTCTCACCTTGGCGAGATGTTCCCTCCGCAAGTTGGTTGCGGCGGCAGTAGTTGCTGCGGTAGTCATTTCCCATGGCAAGTTCAAATGGCATAACCGACAATATTGGAGATGGCGACGCCGACAAAGTGCCTATGCAACTTGGGCGCCTCGGTTCTCTCCTTCCCTCAGCAACTATAGGTGGCGACGGAACCGAGAATACTTGCAACTTCCCCGCTGCATGTATTCCCTCTGCAACTTGGCCGTCGCATGTGTTCTTGCTGCAACTTGACTCGGTCATTTCCTTCGTGGAGACTGTTTGGACCCTTGGCGGGTCGGACCTACTCCGGGCCACTGTTGGCCCACTTCCCTTGGACTTTAGCCCATGCTCCTTTTTCATTCCTGGTCACCTCTTTGGGGTGACCTCAATACTTAGGCCCATACTTAATTTGGGGTTTAATTTTTGACCCTCTACATTTGCCCCCTGCCCCAGTGGGGGACACGTTCCTAGTTTCCCACGTGTGCATGACGCCAGCAAGTAACCCAAGGGTTGCGTCAGCTCTTAAAAGGATTACCCTCTTGACTGACGGGTCATAATGGGCCTAGGGAAGTGTGTCAACACCGTTGCTACTTTCTTTATAAATAGCGCCCTTGGGTCCACTGGTCCCCCACTTCCGCCCAAACACACTTTCTGTCTCCTTGTCTTCTTTTCCTTGTTAGCGCCCTTGGGTCCACTCGTCCCCCACTTCCGCCCAAACATACTTTCTGTCTCCTTGTCTTCTTTTCCTTGTCCCCACTTTCCGGAGTCTTCTTTACTTTTCTTTATACTTCCTTATGGCCAGCACAAGGTTTCTATCCGACAGGGCTGACCCACCCCCTACTGAGTGGAGGAGGGCCTCATACTTCGGAGGGCTAGCTGACCCTTTCTGGAAGTCCGTTGACTCCTTTGTTCCTGATGCCCTTCCTTTGGGGGAGCCTCTGCTTCCTTTTAGTGAGGCTGCTTTGGATGATGCTGGCATGGTGAACCCAGTCTCTGCGCTGCGGTTTCGCGTGGAGCGTGGTGACTTTCCCCATTCATACATCTACTATCGCACTCACTCGGGCCCTTCAACAGGCTGGTCCCTCTGGGTTGATGACATCATTGCATATGGTGGGTTCGAGCAGCAATTGCGGGATGTTCGTCTCTACAATGCCGTTTCGATTTCGAGGGTGTTATCAGTGTGCAAAGTACTAACCAACACTGATATGGTTGTCTCCCGCTAGAGCCGCGACACTCACACTTTTTCTTTGGCTTGGGGGGAGATAACTCCAACCATCGAAGATGTTGCCGTCCTTCTGCGCTTGAGCACTCGTGGAGATCACCGCTTCGATCCAGCGTCCCTGACTCCTGCAGAACAAGTTGTTGTCACCGCCCTCCAAGGAGCCTTTCGAGAGGCGCGGAAGTATGGCTCTTGGTCTGATCTTAGGACTGGGGAACTACTCCAGAAGAGGCCCAAGAGGGACAAAACCACTTATCTTTCTGGCTGAAGCATTTCTTCAAGGACCTGCAACCAGTTGTGGGCGACATCACAGAGGAGAGTTGCAACTCCGTAGTTGGACCGGGCTACCGCAGCGACTTGTACTTGGCCTCCTTCGTCAGTTACTTCTTTTTTTTTTTTTTGTTCTCCCCAGCAACCCTGCTGAGAGTATTAACCCTCTGGTGTTCCCTTTGGCAGTCAAACTTTGCAGCGGCAGCCAGATCCCTCTGGCCCCCCCTCTTCTTGGGGAACTTACACTTCCGCCTTGACCTCATCCATTCGAACATGGAGCGATCCATGGGTCCGCTATGATGTGTAGAGCTTTGTACACACTCAGTTCCTGACTGCTTTCTTCTATGAGAGATTCCCTGCCACAGGCCCCGTCCCTAAAGAACATGAGCCTTTCTTCACAGACGAAGTCCTTGATGCAAAGTGTCGTCCAGTTCTAGATGCAAAAGGTCAACCTGTCACGAGGCAAGTGCGCATCGCTCGCTGGTCTGGTCTTGGCACCAACAGACGCTTTGCAGATTATGTAGACTGCATGGAGGAATGTGTGTTCCGCCCTTTCACTAAGCTTTTTCTAGGCATTTATGTGTTTCCATTCTATTTTTCCGAGGCTCACCATGTTGATTTCACCCTCGACAGTGTCTAGGCCAACTCCCTTCTTATTGCTGCCATGATACGCCCCGGATTTCTACCCGTGTGGAAAGAGGAGGGCATGTCCAGTGTCATCCATCAACCGAACAGGGTCCCTGAGCAGTTCGGCATGGATCAGGCATCCCACATGCCCCTCCGCTTCAGACTGATTACCACTAGAGCTTTCAGCAGTTTGCCCGTGATTATTCCGCTCTACTTGTAGAGGGCTTAAGCTTCATGGAACTTCTCTCACTTGGAAAAAAGGGCGCCTTTACTCCCAGTAAAAGGCTGTTCTGGCACCACAACCTCAATTCTTTCTTCAACTTTTGCAACAGTGCTCCCGTAGTCTCTGCGATGGAACCCATCCCGTAGCCTGACTTATCTCTTCGTTTGCCCTCTGGCCGAGGGAAACAGACCAGTATATTCTGTCGCTTCAAGCTTCTATCCCTGACTACGTTGGAGAAGCCTCACCCGTCTGGAGCAAATTGCTCCCCCTCAAGTCCGCACGACAGTTATGGACGACCCGCTCTAGACTAAGGGCAGCCCAAGAGGCAGCGGCATCAGTTGCCGAGGCACCTGCCTCACCAAGTAGGAAGAGACTCCGAAACGTACCCATACTTAGAAAATATTTTGTATTGCTTCCTTGGACTTCTTACGTTTACTTTGGTAATCACATAAACTTTTTTCTTTTCAGGGCCCATCGGCCATGCCACCGGCCCCGGAGGTTCTTCTACTGCCATCGGACTTTCCTCAGATTCAAACGACGACAACGACGACGACCTTCCCATTAATACAAGGGTCACAAGGTTCAGGACCAGCAGGCCAGTACTTCTAGATGTTGAAGTAGAACAAAGTGCCGGGACCACGCCAACTACTGAGGCCGAGCCAATTGTGGAGGCTGCAGAAAATGAAGCCCCCTCTACTGTGGAAGTTGTTGCGGGCGGCCTAGTTGCTGAGGGTGCAGAGCCTCCAAACCCCGCTAATTCTGTGAGGTCCGACCGTTCCGCTATCGGCGGAGATGATTTTTACCCCGAGACCCCAAGGAAAGATACCGACATGAGAGAGCCGCTGGAAGTTGCACCACCTCCCTTTAGGGCTACATCTGGTGGTTCCTTCCAGTCTACTGAGTCTTCATTGGTTCAGCAGACCCCACTTTCGAACGCCCAAGTGGCGGAGAAGAGTGCAAGTGTAGCGGCTGCTTCCCCTGTTCCTGCTGTGACCCCTCTAAATTTGGACCGACTTGTAGAGGTAACTGTCACTTTAGCCACCCACACTGTTACTGCTGTCGCTGGGACCTCTAACCCAGTTGCTTCGGCAACCTCTCAACAGCTGGCAGACTTGTACCACACTCACTTTCCGAAAATGCCAACTGACCTTGGGATATCCCAAGATTTTTATACTGGGATGGATACCACTGTTGTTCCAGATCTGAACGTTGGAGACTACCAGATGGATAACCTCTTTCTGGAGCGACATGACGGTGCAAGCAGCTTCAGTCTTTCTCGCGAGGCTAGTTCACCCGGTCGCCAACGCTGCATCTACCCATTCCAATGCTGTTGGGCAATCATCTTCAGGGGAAGTGCGTCGTCCTCAGACCTTTGGTCGCTCCACCAATCTCCCTCCAGTGATTGAAGCTGGCGGGAAGGAGTCCTCTCAGCCCTCAGAGAAAGTTTCTTTTCTAAGTTACTGGGTCTCCTCCGTAGCTACTTCCACTCTCGTCGCGCATCTAGGCGCTGCACCCCGGCACCTTTACTGCTTTTAACGTTCCTGGATCTATGGTGCAGACCGCACTGCTTGCGTCACTCGCCAGCTTCATTCGCGACCTTGCTACTAAGAAGATTCTGATAACCCCTAGCAAGTTCGTGGAAAGTGCCGAGGCAAACCAGAGCGGCTTTGAGAGGAACGGTTTGGACCTATCGTGGATGAGGGATAGGCTTTTTAGGCAGTCGATGGTTTCCTCGAGCATGCAGACAACGTGGCGATGATAGGGCCAGTTTTGAACCCATCATCTACTCTTGTCAACTTGTAGTACCCGTTGCTGCTTGCCTTAGCAACTTTGTAGGAGCCTTCCCATCTTGGTGAGAACTTGGGAATTGGTTGCCCCCGCATGATTGCGTCCACGGTCTTCCATACCAAGTCCCCATTACTGAACTTCTTGTGCTGAACAGATTGATTGTAGGCACGAGCTACGGATTGATGATACTTTTCCATTGCCCGCGAGGCCCGATCTCTTCTTTCTTCAGATGCCTCTATGCCATTCTTTCTGCTGTCTGGAACTAAGTATGCTGACATAGCCATTCTTGCTGAGGGTACTACCAACTCAACTGGTAACACAGCTTCGGACTCCTACACTAGGGAAAATGGGGTAGCCTGAGTTGGCTTTCTCTTTGACGTTCTATAATTCCACAGTGCTACGGTGAGTCGTTCAGACCATGTGCCCTTGGGGGTAGTATGGACTAGACTTGTGTTGTTTGATCTGGTAGGCGTTCAGCAGCCTTCCCACATGACGATTTACAAAGGGAGTTCCATTGTTGGACAACATTACCTTTGGTATGCCAAACCTACAGATTATGCTTTCTTTGATGAAGTTGGCTACTCCTGCCCCGTTCTGCCTTTCTCATCGATATAGCCTTCACCCCCACTTGGTACTAATTTCAGTCACTGCAATCTGTGGCCTTTCGATTGCTGCACTGTCAGATGCCTAAGTATGGAACAGGTAAGGGGTCTTGATGCTGTGCAACTCAACCGCCGGTGCATGTATCAAGTTCCCAAACTTCTGGCAGGATTGGCATCTCCTTACAAAGTTTTTAGCATCTTCTTCCATTGTCAGCCAGTAGTAGCTTAGGTGAATGAGATGTCCATATAATCGCTGCCCTCCTTGATGTTGTGGGCTTCCCTCGGCATCTCATTTGCCTCATCCTTTGGTCAAGGAAGAAGCGGAGGGCCCGCCTCTTAAATATGAGTGCATCGGCTTTGTTCTCAGGCAGTGTGCCATTTCCAAGGTAGTCGACATATGGCTGCCTCCATTCTTCACTGCTTAAGAAATGGGCTTCCTCTTCCTTAGGACGGGATTGACATTTTGCACATTGCCACTGCAACTCAGTACTTTAATTTTCCATCTGTGGCCAATAATACCCTTGCCTTTGTATCCGTCGGTATAGACCGATATCTCCATCTCCACGAGACTTAGCATAGATCTACTTAAGTCTGTAAGTTGCTTCTTGTCTACCAACGCACCTTGCCAGCAAGTTGTTGGCACCGCGAAAATACAACTCTCCTCCGAGGAGCAGAAATTATGCAAGTTCTGCTGGTCTGATTGTTCCCTGGCCTGTTTTCAACTGTTCTGTTGGATTATATCTGTTTTCCATCCCTCAGCATCTTGCTCTGTATGTTCTTCGGCTAACACTGCTGGTGTTGCTCTTTTCTCGATGACGATGGCTATACTATCATCTGGTGTATCCACCTTTGCCCCCAGTGTAGCCAAGGCATCGGGGAAACGGTGTGTGTTCGAGGGGTATACTGGATTTCGACATCATCAAGTTGAGTGAGCAACCCTTGAACCACAGTGCGATACGGGCCCAACAGAGGCTCCTTTAAGGCGAAATCACCATTGTTTACCTGACAACTAACTCGGAGTCGCCCAAAATTTTCAACTTGCGGAGTCCCTTCTTTTGGGCAGCGATTAGACCTAGTATCAGCGCCTTATATTCAACCTCGTTGTTTGAACATTCAAAATCAAGCTTATATGATAGATGAAACTTCTCTTCTTCTTCACTGGTTAGTGTTATGCCAGCTCTGCCTTTCCCAGATCCCGAAGCTCCATCAAATTTTAAGTCCCGATAAGCTTCAACTGCAGCTGCTGAGACATGGACCGCACCTGGTAGAGATACCTCTGCACGTTCATGTTCACCAGATGGGAATTGGGCCAGTAAGTCTGCAAGTGCTTGGCTCTTAATAGCCTTGGGAGTAACACAAGTGATGTCATATTCTGCTAGAGCCAAAAGCCATCTTGCCATTCTTCCAGTCAGAGCGGGTTTGCTTAGCAAGTAGCGGACCAGATCACTCTGGGGTCACAACATGGATCGGGTGTGCCAAAAAATAGTGGCGCAATTTCCGCGCTGTGAAGATTAAGGCTAAACAATACCTCTCAATTGGAGTATATCGCGACTCGACACCATTGACTTTGCGACTGATGTAATAGACTGGCTTCTCAATACCATCTACATCTTGGACAAGTAGAGCCCCAATAGATCGAGGTGTAGACGTCAGGTACAGGAGCAGAGGCTTGTTGGGTTGTAGGGCAATCATTGTAAGTGCTTTCTTCACCACATCAAATGCCTGCTGGTGTTCTTGCAACCATTCAAACTTCTGATTCCCTTTCAGTAGTGTCCCAAAGGAAAATGTTATCTCAGCAAGGGCTGGAATGAACCTCCTGAGATATGACACTTTGCCTAGGAAATTCTTCAAAGCCTTTTGAGAGTGTGGTGGTGGCATCTCCATGATTGATTTAATCTTATCCCCATCTACTTTAATCCCCCGCCGGTGTAAAAAAAAAGCCAAGGAACTTGCCGGCGGTAACTCCGAAGGCACACTTGAGAGAGTTCATCTTTAGGCAGAATTTGCGGCACCGCTGAAAAGCTTTTTCCAAGTCGCAGAGGTGTCGGTTTGCCTTGGTAGACTTGACCACCAGATCATCCACATATACTTCCACTTCATGATGCAACATGTCATGAAACACTGCAACCATAGCCCGTTGGTAGGCTGCCCCCACGTTTTTCAAACCGATGGGCGTCACCGTATAAAAAAATTTCCCAAGGGTGTTCTAAATGCCGTTTTTTCTGCATCTTATGATGCCATTTTGATCTGGTTATAACCACTGAACGCATCCATAAGGGAGAACATCTTATGGCCCGAAGTAGAATCGACAAGCGTGTCGACATGGGGCAATGGAAACTCATCTTTCGAGCAGGCCTCATTCATTCAGGTCAGGAAAGTCTACGCAGACCCTGATCTGGCCGTTTTTCTTCTCCACAGGCATAATATTTGCTAGCCAAGTTGGGTACTGTATAGGCTCAATGAACTTGACCCTCAGCAATTTTTCTACCTCTTAATCTTTTCCTCAAGGTCAGGGTGATACTTTCGAGCATGTTGCTTTATTGACTTAGAGATGGGAAAAGTATTCAGGTGATATTGTATGTCCAAACAAAGACGTCACTGTACCGCTTCAGTAGTGTTATCAATTCTGCCTTAGCTGTTGGAGCCATTGTGTCGCTGATGAACACGGGGCTTGCTCTGCCCAGGTAAGTCGCTGAGGTTCACCTCAGAAAGCACCTCCTGCTGCGGTTGGGGTCTATCTTGCATGCATCCAGGGGCGGGCTCAGGCGTCTCCAACAACTCCTCTTGGGACTCGTCATCGTCACATTTATTTGTTTCAGGGCCTACCTCCCAAGGTATGAAGCTTGCCATCCAAGACCCGTCTTAGGTAGTAAACTGTCTTACCGCCCTCCCGCACCTTAACAATCTTGGGCGGAGGACTTGTGGACTTGCTGCTCCTCTTCTGCCCATTACTTTCTGGAGTAGCCCCTGCATCCCGAATGCCTTCCCATTTTGGCAATTTTACTCTTGTAACTTTACCGGTCCTTGGAGTTTCACCCGTTGACAACTCAGTAAAGAAAACTGCATCCGAATAGTGAGCCTCCTCAACCCCAAATGGCTGTTCAGACGCATTTATATGGTCACTGTTCGCTTTCCCAACTTTGCCTTCACGCATTGGTGATAACTCGACGGGATAGCTCCATATCGGTGCATCCAAGCTCTGCCAAGTATCATGTGGCAATTTGTGCCCGCTTCAATCACATGAAACTTGGTTGTGGAACGGATCTCACCAACTGCAAAGCCCACGACCACATGACCCTTGGTATCTTTTTTCTAGCCGCCAAAACCCGTCACAGTGATGGGTTGGCGAACCATCCTGGGCTCAGGGATCCCAGCCATTGCAAAGGTGTCAGTAGTGATGATGTTTATGGACGCCCCCGCCATCAGGAAAAGCACGCTTGAACTCTATATCATTGATGTATGCTGTGACAAAAAGAGGACAATTATGGGGAAATGGGTATGCTCTATCTGCCTCTGAAAAAGTAATGGCCCCCATAAGCTTCATGAATGCGCCGAGGCACATACTCCTTAGCCTCAGCAACTTCATCACGGCGCACTTCAAAAATCTTTATGAGTGCTTTTGTTGGTCAAAGAAGGCGCAAAACTTAACAGAGTTTAGCAAGGCCTGGGCATTAGCATCCTCTGCGAATTTTGCCTCTGAAGGTACTGTCTCAGGGAGCTGGCAGGTTGCAATTTCTTCTAACTCATCATAGTAAGACGCCATATGTACTTGATCATGCACAGGCCCGAGATAGCCAATCATATATGTACATTCTTCCCCTTCTCCTTGTGGTTAGGATAAGGGTCCTTCTGTACATCACGGTTACCGGCATCTTAGAACTTCGGCTCATTTGCGTCAACTTTCTTCTTAAAGATACTTTTCAAAGTACAACAGTCCCTAGTAGGATGTCTGGTGGTTCTGTGATAGACACAATAATCCGGGCTTTTTTTGTCCTTGGTTGGAGGGACATCAACTGCAGGCAAGGTAAGTTCACCATCAGCTACCCATTCTTTAACCAGAGCCTCAACATTCTCAAGGCTGCAAGGACATAGATTTCTATCCTCATAACTCTTTCTCTTCCGAAAGGACGTCGCCTATCCTTGCGAATGGCTCCCTCCTACAGAGGTTACTGCAGCAACTCTGCTACTACAAGGGTAGCGGTGACTGTCACGAGATCTGTGCAAGGGACCAGTGGTACTGAGGTTCCTAGCTGCCTCAATCAAGGCTGAAATGGTAGGCAGATTATGATTCACCAAGAAAATTTTGTAGTCGCGTATGGCACCCCTCCACACATGCTGACTAGATGGGCCTCATCCACTGGTTCATGACAGTCAATAGCCTTATCTTGGAACCGCTTAACATAGTCCAGTATATCTTCGCCCTCCTTTTGGACATCTCGCCCAAGGGTGAGGGTTGTAACTTTCTCTTGGACTTGGAAGAACTTCGTGTGGAACTTGTTCACCATCTCCTCCCAACTCTTGATCGAGTTGGGAGCCACGTTCACATACCAGCTGTAAGCCCTTTCAGTAAGTGGACTTGGAGAACTCCCGAAGGCGCAGAGAGTGGTCACGGCCATGGACACCAAGAGTTTCAATGAACCTCACCACCTGTTCTCTGGCATTGCCTTGTTTCCCATCAAACTTAATAAACTTGGGCACTATATACCCAGTTGGGTATGGCATGGTCAATATCTCCTGAGAGTATGGGGCCCTCACATCTAAGTCGGGGAGAGATGGGAGTTGCTTCATGCTACGCTCTTGCTCGAGCATAACTTGTACATCGGCTGGAGAAAAAAAGTGAGTGGGCCGGAATGGTGCAGTCTGCTCCTGGGTAGCTGAACCAGCGGCCGCACCGTTCGCCTGAAGTACCACCGGTGGCACCTGGATCGGAGCCCGAACCTCAGGGAGCAGGTTAGGCACTGGGTTTGGGACTACTACGGGCAGAGGTGCTTGCGCTAGAGCTGGTCGAGAAGCCATGGCCATAACAACCTCAGTGAGAGTTTGCAAAGCTGCCAGGATCTCTCTCTGCATATCCTGGAGTGACTGAACTGCCTTAATCACAACACTGTGGTCACGATCCTCTGCATGTGCTGCTCCGCCATTTGAAGAGCCTTGCTGAACTTCATCCTCTGCCATTTTTTCCAGTGAGGTGTGTAAACCACTGCGGGTATGAACCATCAACAAAGCAGCCTTCCTAGCGGAGTCGCTAGAAATGTAAAGGGGTTCGAGGTTAGAAAAGGTGATTAGAGAGGTAAAACTATGTTAATGGTCCAAGAATGGTGCAAGTGGCTTGAAAATGAGCAGCAGCAACTGTCTGGAAGTTGGAGAGTGTGCAGCTAGGTGAGGGTGAAGCAAGTAGCTCAAGAAGAAATGTATGGCAGTGCCAAAATAGACAGCATCTCCCCCAAATCCCAAAAATCCCTCTTGTTGAACCTTGGGAAATGGGTCCTATTTATAGGCTTTTCCTTCGTACCAAGAGCACACCAAGAGGCCAAATAGAGAGAGGACATGTGTCTTAGAGAATCACATGGAATATTCTGCCTTGAGCCACCAGGCTGAACGTGCCACGTGTCCTTCTACATGTGTTGTGTACTATCTGTTTGCCTCCGCAACTACCTTTTCGAGCCTCAGCAAGTGTAGTTGTGACGGAAGTGTTTGGCGCTGCAACTACCTCTTGAGCCTCAACAAGTGCAGTTGCGACGGGAGCGTTTGCTGCTGCACTTGCCTTCTCAGCTCGAACCTCAGCAAGTGCACTTGCAGCAGTAAACCTTGCTGTTGCACTTGCCTTCTCAGTTCTACTTGGCCACTGCATGCATTCTCAGCACTCCATTAGTCTGCTATCGACTATGTTCGTGCTCACTGCAGCGAAGCCTTCACCCTTAGCCACCTAACCACAAACTCCCCAGCTTCCCAGAGTGAAGGCCACAGCCAAGCCTGCTATCAGCCGTGCTGTTCCTTAGTACCAACGCCAAGGGGCTTCCTTAGTCCTGCCTGTGCGACTAAGGTAGGTCTATGACCTGGTTAATGGAAAGGGAGTCCCTTATGCTCGGGCTACCCTACTCCCATCGTTACGGGATGGCCGCGGTAAACTGGTACCATGGGCCTGCCATCAACTCCTACCAGTAAGTCTTGGGGCCTGCTATGAGTGCCAAGTTAAATAAATTTTGGGGCCTGTTATCAGCCCTGGGCTAGTAATGCCTTGGGGCCTGCTATCAGCGCCAGGCATTACCCTCTACTTGTAAAGGGGAAGCTTTTCCCAGAAGCTACTATCACCTTGGCGGGATGTTCCTTTCGCAAGTTGGTTTCAGCGGCAGTAGTTGCTGCAGTAATCATTTCCCGTGGCAAGTTCAAATGGCATAACTGACAATATTGGAGATGGCAGCGCCGATAAAGTGCCTATGCAACTTGGGCGCCCCTGCCACTGGGTTGTTTCGGTTCTCTCCTTCCCTCAGCAACTCCATGTGGCAACAGAACCGAGAATACTAGGAATGGCGGCGCTAAGACAAAGTGCCTCCGCAACTTGGTCGTCACAACTGTCGCCTCTGCAACTTAGTTGCTTCGGCTTTCTCTTTCCCTCGTCAACTTTGGATGGCGGCGGAGCCAAAGATATTAGGAATGGTGGTACTGAGGCAAAGTACCTCAGCAACTTCCCCGCTGCATGTATTCCCTCTACAACTCATGTGTTCCCGCTGCAACTTGACTTGGTCATTTTCCTTCGTGGAGTCTGTTTGGACCCATGGCGGGTCGGACCTACTCCGGCCCACTGTTGGCCCACTTCCCTTAGACTTTAGCCCATGCTCCTTTCTCATTCCTGGTCGCCTCTTTGGGGCGACCTCAGTACTTAGGCCCATACTTCATTGGGGGTTTAATTTCTGACCCTCTACATTTGCCCCCTGCCCCTGTGGGGGGGGACACGTTCTTGGTTTCCCGCGTGTGCATGATGCCAGCAAGTAACCCAAGGGTTGCGTCGGCTCTTAAAAGGATTACCCTCTTGACTGACAGGTCATAATGGGCCTAGGGAAGTGTGTCGACACCCTTTTGCTACTTTCTTCATAAATAGCGCCCTTGGGTCCATTGGTCCCCCACTTCCGCCCAAACACACTTTCTATCTCCTTGTCTTCTTTTCCTTGCCCCTACTTTCCAGAGTCTTCTTTATTTTTCTTTATACTTCCTTATGGCCCGCACAAGGTTTCTACCCGACAGGGCTGACCCACCCCCTACTGAGTGGAGGAGGGCCTTATACTTCGGAGGGCTAGCTGACCCTTTCTGGAAGGCCGTTGACTCCTTCGTTCCTGATGCCCTTCCTTTAGGGGAGCCTCTGCTTCCTTTTAGTGAGGCTGCTTTGGATGATGCTGACATGGTGAACCCAGTTTCTGTGCTGAGGTTTCGCGTGGAGCGTGGTGACTTTCCCCATTCATACATCTACTATCGCACTCACTCAGGCCCTTCAACCCTCTGGGTTGATGACATCATTGCAGATGGTGGGTTCGAGCAGCAATTACGGGATGTTCGTCTCTACAATGCCATTTCGATTTTGAGGGTGTTATCAGTGCGCAAAGTATAGACCAACACTGATATGGTTGTCTCTCGCTGGAGCCGTGACGCTCACACTTTTTCTTTGGCATGGGGGGAGATAACTCCAACCCTCGAAGATGTTGCTGTCCTTCTACGCTTGAGCACTCGTGGAGATCACCCCTTCGATCCAGCGTCCCTAACTCCTGCAAAACAAGTTTCTGTCACTGCCCTCCAAGGAGCCTTTCGAGAGGCGCGGAAGTATGGCTCTTGGTCTGATCTTAGGACAGGAGAACTACTCCAGGAGAGGCCCAAGAGGGACAAAACCACTTATCTTTCTGGTTGAAGCATTTTTTCAAGGACCTGCAACCAGTTATAGCCGACATCACAAAGGAGAGTCGCAACTCCGCAGTTGGGCCGGGCTACCGCAGCGACTTGTACTTGGCCGCCTTCGTCAGTTACTTCATTTTTTTTTTTGTTCTCCCCAGCAACCCTACTGAGAGTATTAACCCTTTCGTGTTCCCTTTGGTTATCAAACTTTACAGCGGCAACCAGATCCCTCTGGCCCCCCTCTTCTTGGGAAACTTATACTTCCGCCTTGATCTCATCCATTCGGACATAGAGCGATCCATGGGCCCGCTATGATGTGTAGAGCTTTGTACACACTCAGTTCCTGACCACTTTCTTCTATGAGAGATTCCCTGCCACGGGCCCCGTCCCTAAAGAACATGAGCCTTTCTTCACAAACGAAGTTCTTGATGCAGAGGGTCGTCCTGTTCTAGATGCAAAGGGTCGACCTGTCAAGAGGCAAGTGCGCCACTCCCTTCCTCCCTCGCATCTCTCGGTGGTCTGGTCATAGCACGAACAGACCTTTTGCAGATTATGAAGACCACATGGAGGAATGTGTGTTCCGCCCTTTCACTCAGCTTCTTTCAAGCATTCATGTGGTTCCATTCTATTTTTCCGAGGCTCGCCATGTTGATTTCTCCCTCAACAGTGTCCAGGCCAACTCCCTTCTTATTGCTGCTACGATACGCCCCGGATTTCTACCCTTGTGGAACGAGGAGGGCATGTCCAGCGTCATCTATCGACCGGACAGGGTCCCTGAGCAGTTCGGCATGGATCAGGGCGTCCCACATACCCCTCCGCTTCAGACTGATTACCACCAGAGCTTTCAGCTGTTTGCCCGTGATTATACCGCTCTACTTGTGGAGGGCTTAGGCTTCATGGAGCTTCTCTCACATGGAAGAGGGGGCGCTTTTACTCCCAGTAAAAGGTTGTTCTGGCACCGCAAACTCAATTCTTTCTTCAACTTTTGCAACAGTGCTCCCGTAGTCCCTGCGATGGAACCCATCCCGCAGCCTGACTTATCTCTTCGTCTGCCCTCTGGCCGAGGGAAACAGACCAGTATATTCTGTCGCTTCAAGCTTCTATCCCTGACTACCGTGGAGAAGCCTCACCCGTTTGGAGCAAATTGCTCCCCCTCAAGTCCGCACGACAAGTACGAACGACCCGCTCCAGACTAAGGGCAGCCCAAGAGGTAGCAGCATCGGTTGCCGAGGCACGTGCCTCACCAAATAAGAAGAGACTCCGAAACGTATCCATACTTAGAAATATTTTGCATTGCTTCCTTGGACTTCTTACATTTACTTTGGTAATCACATAACCTTTTTTCTTTTCAGGGCCCACCGGCCATGCCACCGACCCCGGAGGTTCTTCTACTACCATCAGACTTTCCTCAGATTCAGACGACGACAATGACGACGACCTTCCCACTGCTACAAGCGTCACAAGGTTCAGGACCCGCAGGGCAGTACTTCCAGATGTTAAAGAAGAACCAAGTTCTAGGGGACCGCACCAACTACTGAGGCTGAGCCAGTTGTGGAGGCTGCAGAAAATGAAATTCCCCCTGCTGTGGAAGTTGTTGCGGGCGGCCCAGTTGTTGAGGGTGCAGAGCCTCCAAACCCCGCTAATTCTGTGCACTCCGACCGTTCCTCTGTCAGCAGAGATGATTTTTTCCCCGAGACCCCAAGGGAAGGTACCAGCATGAGAGAGCCACTGGAAGTTGCACCACCTCCCTTTGGAGCTGCATCTAGTGGTTCCTCCCAGTCCACTGAGTCTCCATTGGTTCAGCAGACCCCACTTTCGAACGCCCAAGTGGCGAAGGAGAGTGCAAGTGTAGCAACTACTTCCACTGTTCCTGCTGTGACCCCTCTAAATTTGGACCGACTTGCAGAGGTAACTGTCACTTTAGCCACCCACACTGTTACTGCTGTCGCTAGGACCTCTAACCTAGTTGCTTCGGCAACCTCGCAACAGCTGGCAGACTTGTACCCCACTCACTTTCCGGAAGTGCCAACTGACCTTGGGGTATCCCAAGATTTTTATACTAGGATGGATACAACTACTATTCCAGATCTGAACGTTGGAGACTACCAGATGGATAACCTCTTTTCGGAGCGACATGACGTTGCAGGCAGCTTTAGTCTTTCTCGCGAGGCTAGTTCACCCGATATCGCCAACGCTACATCTACCTATTCCAATGCTACTGGGCAATCAATTTCAGGGGAAGTGCGTCGTCCTCAAACCCTTGGTTGCTCCACTAGTCTCCCTCCAGTGATTGAAGCTGGCGGGGGTGTGAGGAAGTCCCCTCAGCCCTCAGAGAAAATTTCTTTTCTAAGTTACTGGGTCTCCTCCGCAGCTGCTCCCACTATAGCCCCGCATCCAGGCGCTGCACCTCGGCACCTTTCCTTTCTTTAAACGTTCCTGGATCTATGGTGCAGACAACACTTCTGGAGTCACTCGCCAGCTTCATTTGCGACCTTGCTACTAAGAAGATTCTGACCACCCCTAGCAAGTTCGTGGAAGGTGCCGAGGCAAACCAGAGCGGCTTTGAGAGGAACGGTTTGGACCTATCGTGGATGAGGGATAGGCTTCAGGCAGTCGATGGTTTCCTCGAGCATGCAGACAACGTGGCGATGATAGGGCCGGTTTTGAACCCATCATCTACTCTTGTCAACTTGTAGTACCCGCTGTTGCTTGCCTCAGCAACTTTGTAAGGGCTTTTCTATCTTGGTGAGAACTTGGGAATTGGTTGCCCCCGCATGATTGCGTCCACTGTCTTCCATACCAAGTCCCCTTTATTGAACTTCTTGTGCTGAACAGATTGATTGTAGGCACGAGCTACGGATTGATGATACTTTTCCATTGCCCTCGAGGCCCGATCTCTTCTTTTGAATGTCATTCTTTCTGCTATCTGGAACTAAGTGTGCTGACATAGCCATTCTTGCGGAGGGTACAGCCAACTCAACTAGTAACACAGCCTCGGTGTGCACTAGGGAAAATGGGGTTGCCTGATTTAGCTTTCTCTTTGACGTTCTATACGCCCAGAGATTACGGGGAGTCGTTCAGACCAAGTGCCCCCTGCTTCATCCATCATTTTACTCAATATTCGGATGATGGTTTTGTTGGTCGCCTCAGCTTGTCCACTCCCTTGGGGGTAGTATGGACTTGATTTGTGCGGCTTGATCTGGTAGGCGCTCAGAAGTCTTCCCACATGACGATTTACAAAGGGAGTTCCATTGTCGGACAGCATTACTTTTGGTATGCCAAACCTACAGATTATGCTTTGCAATCTGTGGCCTTTCGATTGTTGCGCTGTCAAATGCCCAAGTATGGAACAGGTAATGGGTCTTGATGTTGTGCAGCTCAACCGCCGGTGCATGTATCAAGTTCCCAAACTTCTGGCAGGATTGGCATCTCATTACAAAGTTTTTAGCATCTTTTTCCATTGTCGGCCAGTAGTAGCCGAGGTGAATGAGATGTCCATATAATCCTTGATGTTGTGGGCTTCCCTCGGCACCTCATTTGCCTCATCCTTTGGTCAAGGAGGAAGCGGAGGGCCTCTTAACTCTGATTGCATCGGCTTTGTTCTCAGGCAGTGTGCCATTTCCAAGGTAGTCGAGATATGGCTGCCTCCATTCTTCATTGCTTAAGAAATGGGCTTTCTCTTCCTTAGGATGGGATTGGCATTTTGCATATTGCCTCTGCAACTCAGTACTTTCCTTTTCCATCTCTGGCCAGTAATACCCTTGCCTCTATATTCATCGGTATAGACTGATATCTCCATCTCCACGAGACTTAACATGGATCTGCTTAAGTCTGTAAGTTGCTTCTTGTCTACCGACGCACCTTGCTAGCAAGTTGGTGGCACCACGAAAATACAACTCTCCTCTGAGGAGCAGAAATTATGCAAGTTCTGCTGGTCTGATTGTTCCCTGGCCTGTTTTCAACTGTTTTGTTGGATTATACATGCTTTCTATCCCTCAGCATCTTGCTCTGTATGTTCTTTGGCTACCACTACTGGTGTTGTTCCTTTCTCGATGACGATGGCTATACTATCATCTGGTATATCCACCTTTGCCCCTAGTGTAGCCAAGGCATCGGGGAAACGGTTATGTGTTCAAGGGGTATGCTAGATTTGGACATCATCAAATTGAGAGAGCGACCCTTGAACCACGGTGCGATACGGGCCCAACAGAGGCTCCTTTAAGGCGAAATCACCCATTGTTTGCCTGGCAACTAACTCGGAGTCGCCGAAAATTTTCAACTTGCGGAGTCCCTTCTTTTGGGGAGCGATTAGACCCAATATCAACGCCTCATATTCAGCCTCGCTGTTTGAACATTCAAAATCAAGCTTATATGATAGATGAAAATTCTCTCCTTCTTCACTGGTTAGTGTTATGCCAGCTCCGCCTTTCCCAGCTCCCGAAGCTCCATCAAATTTTAAGTCCCAATAAGCCTCAACTGCAGCTGCTGAGACATGGACCGCACCTAATAGAGATACCTCTGCAGGTTCATGTTCACCAGATGGGAATTGGGCCAGTAACTCTGCAAGTGCTTGGCTCTTAATAGCCTTGGGAGTAACACAAGTAATGTCATATTCTGCTAGAGCCAAAAGCCATCTTGCCATTCTTCCAGTCAGAGCGGGTTTGCTTAGCAAGTAGCAGACCGAATCACTCCGGGGTCACATGGACCGGGTGTTCCAAAAAATAGTGGTGCAACTTCCGCGCTGTGAAGATTAAGGCTAAACGATGCCTCTCAATTGGGGTATATCGCCACTCGACACCATTGACTTTGCGACAGATGTAATAGACTAGCTTCTCAATGCCATCTATGTCTTGGACAAGTAGAGCCGCAATAGACCGAGGTGTAGACGTTAGGTACAGTAGCAGAGGCTTGTTGGGTTGTAGGGCAATCATTGTAAGTGCTTTCATCACCATATCAAATGTCTGCTGGTGTTCTTGCAACCATTCAAACTTGTGATTCCCTTTCAGCAGTGTCCCAAAGGAAAAGGTTATCTCAACAAGGGCCGAAATGAACCTCTTGAGGTATGACACTTTGCCTAGGAATTTCTTCAAAGCCTTTTGAGAGTGTGGTGGTGGCATCTCCATGATTGATTTAATCTTATTCCCATCTACTACAGTCCCCCGCCGGCGTACAAAAAAGCCAGGAACTTGCAGGCGGTAACTCCGAAGGCACACTTGAGAGGGCTCATCTTTAGGCAGAATTTGCGGCACCGCTGAAAAACTTTTTCCAAGTCGCAGAGGTGTCGGTTTGCCTCGATAGACTTGACCACCAGATCATCCACATATACTTCCACTTCATGATGCAACATATCATGGAACACTGCAGTCATAGCCCGTTGGTAGGCTGCCCTCGCATTTTTCAAAACAAAGGGCATCACCGTATAGAAAAAATTTCCCAAGGGTGTTCTAAATGCCGTTTTTTCTGCATCTTCTGATGCCATTTTGATCTAGTTATAACCACTGAACCCATCCATAAAGGAGAACATCTTATGGCCCGCAGTAAAATCGATAAGTGTGTCGACATGGGGCAATGGAAACTCATCTTTCGGGCAGGCCTCATTCATTTAGGTCGGGAAAGTCTACGCAGACCCTGATTTGGCCGTTCTTCTCCACAGGCACAATATTTGCTAGCCAAGTTGGGTACTGTATAGGTTCAATGAACTTGGCCATCCACAACTTTTCTACCTCTTCCTTAATCTTTGCCTCAAGGTCAGGGTGATACTTTCAAGCATGTTGCTTTATTGGCTTAGAGTTGGGAAAAGTATCCAGGTCAAGAGACGGGTCAAGACCAGGCATCTCATCGTATGTCCAAGCAAAGACGTCATTGTGTACCGCTTCAGTAGTGTTATCAATTCTGCCTTAGCTGTTGGAGCCATTGTGTCGCTGATGAACACGGGGCTTGCTCTGCCCTGATAAGTCGCTGAGGTTGACCTCAGCAAGCACCTCCTGCTACGGTTTTGGTCTATCTTGCACGCATTCAGGGGCGGGCTCAGACGTCTCCACCAACTCTTCTTGGGACTCGTCATCGTCACATTTATTTGTCTCGGGGCCATCCTCCCAAGGTATGAAGCCTAACCTCCAAGACCCGTCATAGGTAGTCAAATGTCTTACCGCCCTCCCACACCTTAACAATCTTGGGCGGAGGACTTGTGGACTTGCTGCTCCTCTTCTGCCCACTACTTTCTAGAGCAGCCCCTGCATCCCGAATGCCTTCCCATTTTGGCAATTTTACTCCTACAACTTTACCGGTCCTGGGAGTTTCACCCGTTGACAACTCAGTAAAGAAAACTGCATCCGAATAGTGTACCTCCTCAACCCCAAATGGCTGTTCAGACGCATTTATATGGTTACTGTGCGCTTTCCCAACTTTGCCTTCACGCATTAGTGATAACTCAACAGGATAGCTTCATATCGGTGCATCCAAGCTTTGCCAAGTATCATGTGGCAATTTATGTCCGCTTCAATCACATGAAACTTGGTTGCAGAACGGATCTCACCAACTATTAAGTCCACGACCACATGGCCCTTGGTATCTTTTTTCTCGCCGCCAAAACCCATCACAGTGATGGGTTGGCGAACCATCCTAGACTCTGGGATCCCAGCCTTTGCAAAGGTGTCAGTAGTGATTATGACGCCCCCGCCAACAAGGAAAGCACGCTTGAACTCTACATCATTGATGTATGATGTGACAAAAGGAGGATGATTATGGGGAAATGGGTATGCTCTGTCTGCCTCTGAAAAAGTAATGGCCCCATAAGCTTCCTGGATGCGCCCAGGCTCCTTAGCCTCAGCAACTTCATCTTGGTGCACTTCAAAGTTATTAATGAGGGCTTTTGTTGCTTCCAACCTAGCGGCTTGGCTCAACCCCAACAGGTCAAAGAAGGCGCGAAACTTAACAGAGTGTTGCAAGGCCTGGGCATTAGCATCCTCTGCAAATTTTGCCTCTGCAGGTACTGTCTCAGGGAGCTGGCCGGTTGCAATTTCTTCTAACTCATCATAGTAAGACGCCATATGCACTTGATCACGCACAGGCCCGAGATAGCCAATCATATATGTACATTCTTCCCCTTTTCCTTGTGGTTAGGGTAAGGGTCCTTCCTCCGCACATCACGGTTACCGGCATCTTTGAACTTCAGCTCATTTGCGACAACTTTCTACTCAAAGATACTTTTCAAAGTCCAACAGTCCCTAGTAGGGTGTCTGGTGTTTCTATGATAAGACACAATAATCCGGGCTTTCTTTGTCCTTCTTAGTTGGAGGGACATTAACTGGAGGCAAGGTAAGTTCATCATCAGTTACCCATTCTTTAATCAGAGCTTTAACATTCTCAACGCTGCAAGGACATGGATTTCTATCCTCATAACTCGTTCTTTTCCGAGAGGCTGTCGCCTCCCCTTGCGAGTGGCTCCCTCTTGCAGAGGTTACCGCAGCAACTCTGCTACTGCGAGGGTAACGGTGGCTGTCACGAGATCTGTGCAAGGGACTAGTGGTACTGAGGTTCCTAGCTGCCTCAATCAAGGCTGAAATGGTAGGCAGATTATGATTCACCAAGAAAATTTTGTAGTCGCGTATGGCACCCACCACACATAGGCTGACTAAATGGGCCTCAGCCACTGGTTCATGACAGTCAATAGCCTTATCTTGGAACCGCTTAACATAGTCCAGTATATCTTCGCCCTCCTTTTGGACATCTCGCCCAAGGGTGAGGGTTGTAACTTTATCATGGACTTGGAAGAACTTTGTGTGGAACTTGTTCACCATCTCCGCCCAAATCTTGATCGAGTTGGGAGCCAAGTTCACATACCAACTGCAAGCCCTTTCAGTAAGTGGACTTGGAGAACTCCCGAAAGCGCAGAGAGTGGTCACTTCCATAGACACCAAGAGTTTCAATGAACCTCACCACCTGTTCTCTGACATTGCCTTGTTTCCCATCAAACTTAATAAACTTGGGCACTGTATACCCAGTTGGGTATGGCATGGTCAATATCTCCTGAGAGTATGGGGCCCTCACATCTGAGTCGGGGAGAGATGGGAGTTGTTTCTTGCTACGCTCTTGCTCGAGCATAACTTGTACATCGGCTAGAGTAAAAAAATGAGTGGGCCGGAATGGTCCAGTCTGCTCCTGGGTAGCTGAACCAGCGGCCACACCGTTCGCCTGAAGTACCACCGGAGGCACCTGGATCGGAGCCCAAACCTCAGGGAACCGGTTAGGCCTTGGGTTTGGGACTGCTACGCGGGGAGGTGCTTGTGCTGGAGCTGGTCGAGAAGCCATGGCCATAACAGCCTCAGTGAGAGTTTGCAAAGCTGCCAGGATCTCCCTCTGCGTATCCTGGAGTGACTGAACTGCCTCAATCACAACACTCTGGTCACGGTCCTCCGCATGTGCTGCTACGCCATTTGAAGAGCCTTGCTGAACTACATCGCCATTTTTTTCCAGTGAGGTGTGTAAACCACTGCGGGTATGAAACCATCAACAAAGCAGCCTCTCCAGCGGAGTAGCCAGAAATGTAAGGGGGTTCGAGGTTAGAAAAGGTGATTAGAGAGGCAAAACTATGCTAATGGTTCAAGAATGGTGGAAGTGGCTTGAGAATGAGAAGCAGCAACTGTCTGGAAGTTGGAGAGTGCGCAGCTGGGTGAGAGTGAAGCAAGTAGCTCAAGAAGAAATGTATGGCAGTGCCAAAATAGGCAGCATCTCCCCCAAATCCCAAAAATTCCTCTTGTTGAACCTTGGGAAATTGGTCCTATTTATAGGCTTTTCCTTGGTACCAAGAGCACACCAAGTGGCCGAATAGAGAGAGGACATGTGTCTTAGAGGATCACATACAATATTCCGCCTTGAGCCACCACGCTGAACGTGCCACGTGTCCTTCTACATATGCTGTATACTATCTGTTTGCCTCCACAACTACCTTTTTGAGCCTTAGCAAGTGTAGTTACGACGGGAGTGTTTAGCGCTGCAACTCCCTCTTGAGCCTCTGCAAGTGCAGTTGCAACGGGAGCGTTTGCCGCTGCACTTGCCTTCTCAACTCGAACCTCAGCAAGTGCATTTGCATCGGTAAACCTTGCTGCTGCACTTGCCTTCTCAGTTCTACTTGGCCACTGCATGCATTCTCAGCACTCCATTAGTCTGCTACCGACTATGTCCGTGCTCACTGCAGCAAAGCCTTCACCCTTTAGCCACCTAACCACAAACTCCCCAGCTTCCCAGGGCAAAGGCCACAGCCAAGCCTGTTATCAGCCGTGCTGTTCCTTAGTACCAAGCCCAAGGGGCTTCCTTAATCCTGCCTGTGCGACTAAGGCAGGTCTATGACCTGGGTAATGGAAAAGGAGTCTCTTATGCTCGGTCAACCCTGCTCCCATCTTCGCGGGATCGCCGTGGTAAACTGATACCTTGGGCCTGCCATCAGCTCCAACTTGGGGCCTGCTATCAGTGCCAAGTTAAATGAATTTTGGGGCCTGCTATCAGCCCTGGGCTAGTAATGCCTTGGGGCCTGCTATCAGCGCCAGGCATTACCCTCTACTTGCAGAGGGGAAGCTTTTCCCAGAGGGTGCTATCACCTTGGTGGGATGTTCCCTCCGCAAGTTGGTTGCGGCGGCAGTAGTTGATGCGGTAGTCATTACCCGTGGCAAGTTCAAATGGCATAACCGGCAATATTGGAGATGGCGACGCCGAAAAAGTGCCTATGCAACTTGGGCGCCCCTGCAACTTTTGGTTCTCTCCTTCCCTCAGCAACTCCAAGTGGCGATGAAACCGAGAATACTTGGAGTGGCGGCGCCAAGACAAAGTGCCTCCCCAACTTGGTCATCGCAACTGTCGCCTCTGTAACTTAGTTGCTTCGGCTTTCTCTTTCTCTCGTCAACTTTGGATGGCGGCAGAGCCAAAGATATTAGGAATGTCGGCGCTGAGCCAAAGTACCTCAGCAACTTCCCCGCTGCATGCGTTCCCTCTACAACTTGACCGTCGCATGTGTTCCCGCTGCAACTTGACTTGGTCATTTTCCTTTGTGGAGTCTGTTTGGACCCTTGGCGGGTCGGACCTACTCCGGCCCGCTGTTGGTCCACTTCCCTTGAACTTTAGCCCATGCTCTTTTTCATTCCTGGTCGCCTCTTTGGGGCGACCTCAGTACTTAGGCCCATACTTAATTGGGGGTTTAATTTCTGACACCCTACATTTGCCCCCTGCCCCAGTGGGGGACACGTTCCTGGTTTCCCGTGTGTGCATGACGCTAGCAAGTAACCCAAGGGTTGCGTCGGTTGGGTCAGAAGTTGTGTCGACTCTGAAAAGGATTACCCTCTTGACTGATGGGTCATAATGGGCCTAGGGAAGCATATCGGCACCCTTTTGCTACTTTCTTTATAAATAGCACCCATGGGTCCACTGGTCCCCCACTTACGCCCAAACACACTTTATGTCTCCTTGTCTTCTTCTCTTCCTTGTCCCCACTTTCCAAAGTCTTCTTTACTTTTCTTTATACTTCCTTATGCCCAACACAAGGTTTCTACCCGACAGGCTGACCCACCCCCCTTACTGAATGGAGGAGGGCCTCATACTTCGAAGGGCTAGCTGACCCTTTCTGGAAGGCCGTTGACTCCTTCATTCCTCATGCCCTTCCTTTGGAGGAGCCTCCGCTTCCTTTTAGTGAGGCTGCTTTGGATGATGCTGACATGGTGAACCTAGTCTCTGTGCTTCGGTTTCGCGTGGAGCGTGGTGACTTTCCCCATTCATACATCTACTATCGCACTCACTCGAGCACTTCAACAGACTGGTCCCTCTGGGTTGATGACATCATTGCAGATGGTGGGTTCGAGCAGCAATTGCAGGATGTTCTTCTCTACAATGTCGTTTTGATTTCGAGGGTGTTATCAGTGCGCAAAGTACAAACCAACACTAATATGGTTGTCTCCCGCTGGAGCCGCGACACTCACACTTTTTCTTTGGCATGGGGGGAGATAACTCCAACCTTCGAAGATGTTGCCGTCCTTCTGCGGTTGAGCACTCGTGGAGATCACCCCTTCGAACCAGCGTCCTTGACTCCTGCAGAACAAGTTGCTGTCACTGCCCTCCAAGGAGCCTTTCGAGAGGCGCGGAAGTATGGCTCTTGGTCTGATCTTAGGACTGCGGAACTACTCCAGGAGAGGCCCAAGAGGGACAAAACCACTTATCTTTCTGGCTGAAGCATTTCTTCAAGGACCTGCAACAAGTTGTGGGCGACATCACAGAGAAGAGTCACAACTCCATAGTTGGGCCGGGCTGCCGCAGCGACTTGTACTTGGCCGCCTTCGTCAATTACTTCATTTTTTTTTTTCTTGTTCTCCCTAGCAACCCTACCGAGAGTATTAACCCTCTGGTGTTCCCTTTGGCTGTCAAACTTTGCAGTGGCAGCCAGATCCCTCTGGCCCCCCTCTTCTTGGGGAACTTATACCTCCGCCTTGATCTCATCCATTCGAACATCGAGCAATCCATGGGCCCGCTATGATGTGTAGAGCTTTGTACACACTCAATTCCTGACCACTTTCTTCTATGAGAGATTTCCTGCCACAGGCCGCGTCCCTAAAGAAGATGAGTCTTTCATCATAGACGAAGTCCTTGATGCAGAGGGTCGTCCAGTTCTAGATGCAAAGGGTCGACCTGTCAAGAGGCAAGTGCGCTACTCCCTTCCTCCCTCGCATCTCTCGGTGGTCTGGTCATGGCACGAACAGACCTTTTGCAGATTATGAAGACCGCATGGAGGAATGTGTGTTCCGCCCTTTCACTCAGCTTCTTTCAAGCATTCATGTGGTTCCATTCTATTTTTCCGAGGCTCGCCATGTTGATTTCTCCCTCAACAGTGTCCAGGCCAACTCCCTTCTTATTGCTGCTACGATACGCCCCGGATTTCTACCCTTGTGGAACGAGGAGGGCATGTCCAGCGTCATCTATCGACCGGACAGGGTCCCTGAGCAGTTCGGCATGGATCAGGGCGTCCCACATACCCCTCCGCTTCAGACTGATTACCACCAGAGCTTTCAGCTGTTTGCCCGTGATTATACCGCTCTACTTGTGGAGGGCTTAGGCTTCATGGAGCTTCTCTCACATGGAAGAGGGGGCGCTTTTACTCCCAGTAAAAGGTTGTTCTGGCACCGCAAACTCAATTCTTTCTTCAACTTTTGCAACAGTGCTCCCGTAGTCCCTGCGATGGAACCCATCCCGCAGCCTGACTTATCTCTTCGTCTGCCCTCTGGCCGAGGGAAACAGACCAGTATATTCTGTCGCTTCAAGCTTCTATCCCTGACTACCGTGGAGAAGCCTCACCCGTTTGGAGCAAATTGCTCCCCCTCAAGTCCGCACGACAAGTACGAACGACCCGCTCCAGACTAAGGGCAGCCCAAGAGGTAGCAGCATCGGTTGCCGAGGCACGTGCCTCACCAAATAAGAAGAGACTCCGAAACGTATCCATACTTAGAAATATTTTGCATTGCTTCCTTGGACTTCTTACATTTACTTTGGTAATCACATAACCTTTTTTCTTTTCAGGGCCCACCGGCCATGCCACCGACCCCGGAGGTTCTTCTACTACCATCAGACTTTCCTCAGATTCAGACGACGACAATGACGACGACCTTCCCACTGCTACAAGCGTCACAAGGTTCAGGACCAGCAGGGTAGTACTTCCAGATATTGAAAAAGAACCAAGTGCTGGGGGCGCACCAACTACTGAGGCTGAGCCAGTTGTTACGGGCGGCCTAGTTGCTGAGGGTGCAGAGCCTCCAAACCCCGCTGATTCTGTGCACTCCGACCGTTCCTCTGTCGGCGGAGATGATTTTTTCCCCGAGACCCCAAGGGAAGATACCGCCATGAGAGAGCCGCTGGAAGTTGCACCACCTCCCTTTGGAGCTGCATCTGGTGGTTCCTCCCAATCCACTGAGTCTCCATTGGTTCAGCAGACCCCACTTCCGAACGCCCAAGTGGCGGAGGAGAGTGCAAGTGTAGCGGCTACTTCCACTGTTCCTGCTGTGACCCCTCTAAATTTGGACTAACTTGCAGAGGTAACTGTCACTTTAGCCACCCACACCGTTACTGCTGTCGCTGGGACCTCCAACCCAGTTGCTTCGGCAACCTCTCAACAGCTGGCAGACTTGTAGCCCACTCACTTTCCAAAAGTGCCAACTGACCTTGGGGTATCCCAAGATTTTTATACTGGTATGGATGCCACTACTGTTCCAGATCTGAACATTGGAGACAACCAGATGGATAACCTCTTTTCGGAGCGACATGACGGTGCAGGCAGCTTCAGTCTTTCTCGCAATACTAGTTCACCCAATCGCCAACGCTACATCTACCCATTCCAATGCTGCTGGGCAATCATCTTCAGGGGAAGTGCGTCATCCTCAGACCTTTGGTCGCTCCACCAGTCTCCCTCCAGTGATTGAAGCTGGTGGGGGTGTGAGGGAGTCCCCTCAGTCCTCAGAGAAAGTTTCTTTTCTAAGTTACTGGGTCTCCTCCGTAGCTGCTTCCACTCGCGCCCCGCATCCAGGCGCTGCACCCCGACACCTTTCTTGCTTTTAACGTTCTTGGATCTATGGTGCAGACCGCATTGCTGGAGTCACTCGCCAGCTTCATTCGCAACCTTGCTACTAAGAAGATTCTGACAACCCCTAGCAAGTTCGTGGAAAGTGCCGAGGCAAACCAGAGCGGCTTTGAGAGGAACGGTTTGGACCTATCGTGGATGAGGGGTAGGCTTCAGGCAGTCGATGGTTTCCTCGAGCATGCAGACAATGTGGCGATGATAGGGCCAGTTTTGAACCCATCATCTACTCTTGTTAACTTGTAGTACCCGCTGCTGCTTGCCTTAGCAACTTTGTAGGGGCCTTCCCATCATGGTGAGAACTTGGGAATAGGTTGCCCCCGCATAATTGCGTCCACTGTCTTCCATACCAAGTCCCCTTTATTGAACTTCTTGTGCTGAACAGATTGATTGTAGGCATGAGCTACGGATTGATGATACTTTTCCATTGCCCTCGAGGCCTGATCTCTTCTTTCTTCAGCTGCCTCTATGTCATTCTTTCTGCTGTCTGGAACAAAGTGTGCTGACATAGCCATTCTTGCTGAGGGTACTGCCAACTCAACTGGTAACACAGCTTCGGAGCCGTACACTAGGGAAAATGGGGTTGCCTAAGTTGGCTTTCTCTTTGATGTTCTATACGCCCAGAGTGCTACGGAGAGTCGTTCAGACCAAATGCCCCCTGCTTCATCCATCATTTTACTCAATATTCGGATGATGGTTTTGTTGGTCGCCTCAGCTTGTCGACTTCCTTGGGGGTAGTATGGACTAGACTTGTGCTGCTTGATTTGGTAGGCGTTCAGAAGTCTTCCCACACGACGATTTACAAAGGGAGTTCCATTGTCGGACAACATTACTTTTGGTATGCCAAACCTACAGATTATGCTTTCTCTGATGAAGTTGGCTACTCCTGCCCCGTCTGCCTTCCTTATCGGTATAGCCTCCACCCACTTGGTACTAACTTCAGTCGCTACAATCTGTGGCCTTTCGATTGCTGCGCTGTCAAATGCCCAAGTATGGAACAGGTAAGGGGTCTTGACGTTGTGCAGCTCAACCGCCGGTGCATGTATCAAGTTCCTAAACTTCTGGCAGGATTAGCATCTCCTTACAAAGTTTTTAGCATCTTCTTCCATTGTCGGCCAATAGTAGCCGAGGTGAATGAGATGTCCATATAATCGTTGTCCTCCTTGATGTTCTGTCTTGTGGGCTTCCCTCGGCACCTCATTTGCCTTATCCTTTGGTCAAGGAAGAAGCGGAGGGCCCGCCTCTTAACTCTGATTGCATCGGCTTTGTTCTCAGGCAGTGTGCCATTTCCAAGGTAGTTGACATATGGCTGCCTCCATTCTTAACTGCTTAAGAATTGGGCTTCCTCTTCCTTCGGATGGGATTGGCATTTTGCACATTGCCTCTACAACTCAGTACTTTCCTTTTCCATCTCTGGCCAGTAATACCCTTGCCTCTGTATCCGTCGGTATAGACTGATATCTCGATCTCCACGAGACTTAGCATGGATCTACTTAAGTCTGTAAGTTGCTTCTTGTCTACCGACGCACCTTGCCAGCAAGTTGTTGGCACCTCGAAAATACAACTCTCCTATGAGGAGCAGAAATTATGCAAGTTCTGCTGGTCTGATTGTTCCCTGGCCTGTTTTCAACTGTTCTGTTGGATTATATCTGTTTTCCATCCCCCAGCATCTTGCTCTGTATGTTCTTCAGCTAACACTGCTGGTGTTGTTCTTTTCTCGATGACGATGGCTATGCTATCATCTGGTATATCCACCTTTGCCCCCAGTGTAGCCAAGGCATCGGGGAAACGGTTGTGTGTTCGAGGGGTATGCTGGATTTCGACATCATCAAATTGAGTGAGCTACCCTTGAACAACGGTGTGATACGGGCCCAACAGAGGCTCCTTTAAGGCGAAATCACCCATTGTTTGCCTGACAACTAACTCGGAGCCTCCCAAAATTTTCAACTTGCGGAGTCCCTTCTTTTGGGCAGTGATTAGACTCTGTATCAACGCCTCATATTCAGCCTCGTTGTTTGAACATTCAAAATCAAGCTTATATGATAGATGAAACTTCTCTCCTTCTTCACTGGTTAGTTTTATGCCAGCTCCCGAAGCTCCATCAAATTTTAAGTTCCAATAAGCCTCAACTGCAACTGCGGAGACATGGATCTCACCTCTAGTAGAGATACCTCTGCAGGTTCATGTTCACCAGATGGGAATTGGGCCGGTAAGTCTGCAAGTGCTTGGCTCTTAATAGCCTTGGGATTAACACAAGTGATGTCATATTCTGCTAGAGCCAAAAGCCATCTTGCCATTCTTCCAGTCAGAGCGGGTTTGCTTAGCAAATAGCGGACTGGATCACTCCGAGGTCACAACATGGATAGGGTGTGCCAAAAAATAGTGGCACAACTTCCGCGCTGTGAAGATTAAGACTAAACAATGCCTCTCAATTGGGGTATATCGCCACTCGACACCATTGACTTTGCGACTGATGTAATAGACTGGCTTCTCAATGCCATCTATGTCTTGGACAAGTAAATGCCCAATAGACCAAGGTGTAGACGTGAGGTACAGTAGTAGAGGTTTTTTGGGTTGTAGGGCAATCATTGTAAGTGCTTTCATCACCATATCAAATGCCTGCTGGTGTTCATGCCACCATTCAAACTTGCGATTCCCTTTCAGCAGTGTCCCAAAGGAAAAGGTTATCTTAGCATGGGCTGGAATGAACCTCTTGAGGTATGACACTTTGCCTAGGAATTTCTTCAAAGCCTTTTGAGAGTGTGGTGGTGGCATCTGGATGATTGATTTAATTTTATCCCCATCTACTTCAATCCCCCGCCGGAGTACAAAAAAGCCAAGGAACTTGCCGGCGGTAACTCCGAAGGCACACTTGAGAGAGTTCATCTTTAGGCAGAATTTGCGGCACCGCTGAAAAACTTTTTCCTAGTAGTAGAGGTGTTGGTTTGCCTCGGTAGACTTGACCACCAGATCATCCACATATACTTTCACTTCATGATGCAACATGTCATGGAACACTACAGTCATAGCCCGTTGGCAGGCTGCCCCGCGTTTTTCAAACCGAAAGGCATCACCGTATAGAAAAAATTTCCCAAGGGCGTTCTAAATGCCATTTTTTCTACATCTTCTGATGCCATTTTGATCTGATTATAACCACTGAACCCATCCATAAAGGAGAACATCTTATGGCCTGCAGTAGAATTGACAAGTGTGTCAACATGGGACAATGAAAACTCATCTTTCGGGCAGGCCTCATTCATTCAGGCCGGGAAAGTCTACGCAGACCTGATCTGGCCATTTTTCTTCTCCACAGGCACAATATTTGCTAGCCAAGTTGGGTACTATATAGGCTCAATAAACTTGGCCCTCGGCAACTTTTCTACCTCTTCCTTAATCTTTGCCTCAAGGTCAGGGTGATACTTCGAGCATGCTAATTGGCCTAGAGTTGGGAAAAGTATCCAGGTGATGGGTGACAAGAGACGGGTTAAGACCAGGCATCTCATCGTATGTCCAAGCAAAGACGTCACTGTACCGCTTCAGTAGTGTTATCAATTCTGCCTCAACTGTTGGAGCCATTGTGTCCCTGATGAACACGGGGCTTGCTCTGCCCTGGCAAGTCACTGAGGTTGACCTCAGCAAGCACCTCCTGCTGCGGTTTGGGTCTATCTTGCACGCATTCAGGGGCGGGCTCAAGTGTCTCCACCAACTCTTCTTGGGACTCGTCATCGTCACATTTATTTGCCTCGGGGCCTTCCTCCCAAGGTATGAAGCCTACCCTCCAAGACCCGTCTTAGGTAGTAAACTGTCTTACCGCCCTCCCGCACCTTAACAATCTTGGGCGAAGGACTTGTGGACTTGCTGCTTCTCTTCTGCCCACTACTTTCTGGAGCAGCCCCTGCATCCCGAATGCCTTCCCATTTTGGCAATTTTACTCCTGCAACTTTACCAGTCCTTGGAGTTTCACCCGTTGACAACTCAGTAAAGAAAACTGCATCCAAATAGTGTGCCCCCTCAACCCCAAATGGCTGTTCAAACGCATTTATATGGTTACTGTGCGCTTTCCCAACTTTGCCTTCACGCATTGGTGATATCTCGACGAGATAGCTCCATATCGGTGCATCCAAGCTTTGCCAAGTATCATGTGGCAATTTATGTCCGCTTCAATCACATGAAACTTGGTTGCGGAATAGATCTCACCATCTGCTAAGTCCATGACCACATGGCCCTTGGTATCTTTTTTCTCGCCGCCAAAACCCATCACAGTGATGGGTTGGCGAACCATCCTGGACTCTGGGATCCCAACCTTTGCAAAGGTGTCCGTAGTGATGATGTTTATGGACGCCCCGGCCATCAAGGAAAGCACGCTTGAACTCTACATCACTGATGCATGCTGTGACAAAAAGAGGACGATTATGGGGAAATGGGTATGCTCTGTCTGCCTCTAAAAAGGTAATGGCCCCATAAGCTTCCTGGATGCGCCGAGGCACATACTCCTTAGCCTCAGCAATTTCATCATGGTGCACTTCAAAGATATTAATGAGGGCTTTTGTTGTTTCCAACCCGGCGGCTTGGCTCAGTCCCAAATGGTTAAAGAAGGCGCGAAACTTAACAGAGTTTTGCAAGGCCTAGGCATTAGCATCCTTTGCGAATTTTGCCTCTGCAGGTACTGTCTCAGGGAGCTGGCCGGTTGCAATTTCTTCTAACTCATCATAGTAAGACGCCATATGCACTTGATCATGCACAGGCCCGAGATAGCCAATCTTTCCCTTCTCCTTGTGGTTAGGATAAGGATCCTTCCGCACATGACAGTTACCGACATCTATGAACTTCAGCTCATTTGCGTCAACTTTCTTCTTGAAGATACTTTTCAAAGTCCAACAATCCCTAGTAGGGTGTCTGGTGGTTCTGTGATAGACACAATAATCCGAGCTTTCTTTGTCCTCCTTAGTTGGAGGGACATTAACTGGAGGCAAGGTAAGTTCACCATCAGCTACCCATTCTTTAACTAGAGCCTTAACATTCTCAACGCTGCAAGGACATAGATTTCTGTCCTCATAACTCTTTCTCTTCCGAGAGGATGTTGCCTCCTCTTGCGAGCGGCTCCCTCCTGCAGAGGTTACCGTAACAACTCTGCTACTGCGAGGGTAACGGTGGCTGTCACGAGATTTGTGCAAGGAACCAGTGGTACTGAGGTTCTTAGCTGCCTCAATCAAGGCTGAAATGGTAGGCAGATTATGATTCACCAAGAAAATTTTGTAGTCGCGTATGGCACCCCTCCACACATATGCCGACTAAATGGGCCTCATCCATTAGTTCATGACAATCAATAGCCTTATCTTGGAACCGCTTAACATAGTCCAGTATATCTTCACCCCCCTTTTGGACATTTCGCCCAAGGGTGAGAGTTGTAGCTTTCTCTTGGACTTGGAAGAACTTCGTGTGGAACTTGTTCACCATCTCCTCCCCCAAGTTCACATACCAGCTGCAAGCCCTTTCAGTAAGTGGACTTGGAGAACTCCCGAAGGCGCAAAGAATGGTCACGGCCATGGACACCAAGAGTTTCAATGAACCTCATCGCCTGTTCTCTGGCATTGCTTTGTTTCCCATCAAACTTAATAAACTTGGGCACTGTATACCCAGTTGGGTATGGCATGGTCAATATCTCCTGAGAGTATGGGGCCTTCACATCTGAGTCGGGGAGAGATGGGAGTGGCTTCTTGCTATGCTCTTGCTCGAGCATAGCTTGTACATCAGCTAGAGTAAAAAAGTGAGTGGGCTGGAATGGTCCAGTCTGCTCCTGGGTAGCTGAACCAGCGGCAATACCGTTCACCTGAAGTACCGCCGGAGGCACCTGGATTGGAGCCCAAACCTCAGGGAACAAGTTAGGCACTGAGTTTGGGACTGCTACGGGCGGAGGTGTTTGCGCTGGAGCTGGTCGAGAAACCATGCCATAACAGCCTCAGTGAGAGTTTGCAAAGCTGCCAAGATCTCCCTCTGCATATCCTGGAGTGACTGAACTGCCTCAATCACAACACTGTGGTCACGATCCTCCGCATGTGCTACTCCACCATTTGAAGAGCCTTGTTGAACTTCATCCTCTGCCATTTTTTTCCAGTGAGGTATGTAAACCACTATGGGTATGAACCATCAACAAAGCAGCCTCCCCAGCGGAGTCGCCAGAAATGTAAAGGGGTTCAAGGTTAGAGAAGGTAATTAGAGAGGCAAAACTATGCTAATGGTCCAAAAATGGTGGAAGTGGCTTGAGAATGAGCAGCAGCAACTGTCTGGAAGTTGGAGAGTGTGCAGCTGGGTGAGGGTGAAGCAAGTAGCTCAAGAAGAAATGTATAGCAGTGCCAAAATGGGCAGCATCTACCCCAAATCCCCAAAATTCCTCTTGTTGAACCATGGGAAATGGGTCCTATTTATATAGGCTTTTCCTTGGCACCAAGAGGACACCAAGTGGCCAAATAGAGAGAGGACATGTGTCCTAGAGGATCACATGGAATATTCTGCCTTGAGCTATTAGGCTGAAGGTGCCACGTGTTCTTTTGCATGTACTGTGTACTATCTGTTTGCCTCCGCAACTACCTTTTTTAGCCTCAGCAAGTGTAGTTGCGACAGGAGTGTTTGGCGCTGCAACTCCCTCTTGAGCCTGAGGAAGTGCAGTTGCGACGGGAGCGTTTGCCGCTGCACTTGCCTTCTCAGCTCGAACCTCAGCAAGTGCACTTGCAGCGATAAACTTTGCTACTGCACTTGCCTCCTCAGTTCTACTTGGCCACTACATGCATTCTCAGAACTCCATTAGTCTGCTATCAACAATATTCGTGCTCACCGCAGCGAAGCCTTCACCCTTAGCCACCTAACCACAAACTCCCCAACTTCCCCAAGCGAATGCCACAGCCAAGCCTGCTATCAGCCTTGCTGTTCCTTAGTACCAAACCCAAAGGGCTTCCTTAGTCCTGCCTGTGCCACTAAGGCAGGTCTATGACCTGGGTAATGGAAAGGGAGTCCCTTATGCTAGGGCTACCCTGCTCCCATCTTTGCGGGATCGTCGCGGTAAACTGGTACCCTGGGCCTGCTATCAACTCCAACCAATAAGTCTTGGGGCCTGCTATCAGCCCTGGGCTAGTAATGCCTTGAGGACTGCTATCAGCGCCAGGCATTACCCTCTCCTTGCAGAGGGAAAGCTTTTCCCAGAGACTGCTATCACCTTGGCGGGATGTTCCCTCCGCAACTTGGTTGCGGCGGCAGTAGTTGCTGCGGCAGTCATTTCCCGTGGCAAGTTCAAATGGCATAACCAACAATATTGGAGATGGCGGCGCCGACAAAGTGCCTCTGCAACTTGGGCGCCTCTGCAACCTAGTTGCTTCGGTTCTCTTCTTCCCTCAACTCCAGGTGGCGACGGAACCGAGAATACTTGGAATGGCAGCGCTAAGACAAAGTGCCTCCGCAACTTGGTCGTCGCAACTGTCACCTCTACAACTTAGTTGCTTCGGCTTTCTCTTTCCCTCATCAACTTTGGATGGCGGCGGAGCCGAAGATATTAGGAATGGCAGTGCTGAGGCAAAGTACCTCGGCAACTTCCCCGCTGCATGTATTTCCTCTGCAACTTGATCGTGGCATGTGTTCCCGCTGCAACTTGACTTCGTCATTTTCCCTCGTGGAGTCTATTTGGACCCTTGGCGGGTCGGACCTACTCCGGCCCACTGTTGGCCCACTTCCCTTGGACTTTAGCCCATGCTCCATTTTCATTCCTAGTCGCCTCTTTGCGACGAACTCAGTACTTAGGCCCATACTTAATTTGGGGTTTAATTTCTGACCCTCTAAAAAAACAGAACGTAGTGGCTAGAAATAGTGCTGAAGCTGAATTTAGATCAATGGCTCATGGAATTTGTAAAGCTTTGTGGATCGAGAGATTATTGGAAGACTTAAAAATTCCAAGAACATCACCAATGGAAGTTTACTGTAACAAGAAGGCAGCAAATGCAATTGCTCATAATCTTGTTCTTCACAACAGAACTTAGCATGTGGAAGTCGACAAGCACTTTATCAACGAAAAGATTGAGAAGGAATTGATCTACATGTCTTATATACCCACTGCGGAGCAGATTGCAGATGTTCTTACAAAGGGACTACACAAGAAGCAGTTCGACCACCTAATCTACAAGTTGGCCATGGAAGACATATTCAAGCCAACTTGAGAGGGAGTGTTGGAAATGGGAAGAAAATAATTCTGCCAGGATATGGCTAAATTCTTTAGGATATCACAGCTGTAAATATCTAGATTTAGTCAATACTATAGAATAGGAAAGTTTATATTTAGAATTAGAATTAGTAACTAAATAATAGCAAATCAGTCCTCAGAATCAGTAGCTAATCAATCCCTTATTTTATGCCATGTATCTCCTATTAATAAAGGTGCTGTGTGTACATTGTTTAAATATGAGAATAAGAAATATTATTCTTTCTAGCTTTCATTCAAAATAATAAAATCCAGTTTTCCAACTAGTACCAAGCATGTAGATTTTAAATTTCTGAAACAATTTAATTAAGGCATTTCAAAATGGCCTATTTGACTGATCAATAAATTAATGGAAGGAAAATAACACGGTGCAGCTTTTAATAGAGTAAGTAGAACTTCAATTGGCGAACAATAATGCAAGACCCCAAATGTTCTAGCAAACACTCACATGGGTGTTGGTCCCACACCCATGTGCATGGTAGATTTTTTGGCAAATTTTTGCGTATCCCTAGGCATTTTGCTCATTGGTGAAATATGGCAAGAGATGAAAACCACAAAAGAAAGACATGAAAAGGAGCATAATGTAACTAGGGAATCCTGGAAAACAAATCCAAGAGACATCAATGCTAGAAGCACACTTAGAAATGATTTTTCTGATCTGCATCAAAAAAGAAAACAGAAAAAAAAATATATGTGTGAAAGTCAGTAATGCCCTTCACTACAAATTAAGTCCACAGTATCTCTGAACGCATTCTTTTAGACCCTCCTTTTTGAAATTAAACATATGTGTTTGTCAAAATTTCCATTAAGCTCAATTAGTTTCAATACGAAATCACTATACCATATTTTGTTCCAAGGTTAAGAAGGCGCATAATAACTTTAAACATACAAAATAAGGTGTGGCATCACATAAGCAACGAAATTTATTTCTGAAGTAGAATTGACAAGACAAAAATAAAATAAAACTACAATTATGAATACCAATATATATGAAGGGTCTTGCTAAAAAGTGCCCTGGGACACGAAAAGTAGACCAAAAAATAAATTTGAAAACACATGACACTTCTTATTAAATTCAATACAGTTTTTATTGAAATTAATGCACTTCTTTTAACTGTTTGACCTATTTTCAAGACACTTCCTTATTTCAATCCCAATATTCAGCACTTTTAACATTTGTCATATACAAATATCAAGTTATAAGGACACAACAATTGCACGAATTATAACTAAGATCATTTCAATAAAATAAATGAAATATATCTTTTAAGAATGGAACCAAAAAGATGACACAAGGAACTTACTTCTCTACATTTCATGAGCTTTAGCATTAATGGGAAAAACTACAAATGCAAGACTGATGTTAGAGGAGGGTAAGTTACCAAAATATTTGATATACATGTTTCATATTTCTTCTTTTCTACTTCTAAATCTGAAAATTCAGTCAAATAAAGAAACTAAATCCTATGCAAAGAATCATGCCAATCTCAAATCATACATAAGGGAGTAATGTAGGAAAATTAGTTAGAAGTTTTCTCTTGTTAAGATTTCGAAAGTCAGTGTAGCAGCAACAACGGGGTCTAAAAATTCACTGCAATCAAACATTGGAAGAGTGATTTTCAAATATGATTTATCATATGATATGCATAAATAGAGAATAATTGTTAGATGAAATTATAATTTCATTTTTTCCCCACAAATAAACTATTGTGAAAGGACTACAAACTAAACCATCTTTACCGGCTCAAACATGAATGAATGAAGGTCCTCCTACTAGGATCAACATCATGTAGAACCACCTCTCCAAAATAAAGAAAAAATAAACGAATTTTCTAAGTAAAACTGTAGAATAAAAGAACAATGCTTACATTAGCACATATGTAAGCATAATGATGAGGGGAAGAACTAGGAGAGAGGTAAATATTAAGCACCAAAAATACTTCAGCATTCCAAATAAATAGTAATTACAAGTTAATAACACCTGCAATAAATTTATGGTCATTTTTTTCCATGTTTTGTTTGGTTCTGTTTTGAATGAGAACCATCATGGCTCAAGCTTTGACAGCTTCTTAAGCTAGACAAGGTCTCTTCTTTTTTTATAACAAAACAACTAACTCATTGCAGCAAGCAAACATATAAATTCTTCTCAAAGAAAGTATTTTTTCCCCCCAACCTAAACGATGCATTGTTCTCAATGTAAAAAACAAAATCACAAAGGTTATGAGATTACCTTAAATACTGAACTATGTCTATATATATGTATATATATATATTTTTTTTTTGAGCGTCAACAAAAAATTTATTAAAAAAGAAAAGATGAACCCTGAACCTGCAAGGGATTATTGCCAAAAACACAAGGGAAAAAAATTACAAACAAAAAACTAACAACTCCTAAAAGTAACATTGCTTTTATTATTATGTTTATGGGTCTCGATAAATAGGGCCTTTTAATTCAATGGACTCCTCTCCTCTTCAAGTGGGAAATTCTCCAAAACTGGTTTAAGACGTTAGCCAGTCACTTTAAAAACATTACCATTCCTGGGATTTTCAATCTCAACGGCCCCATGAGAAAAAACAGTTTTAACTATGAAAGGGCCGGTCCATCTAGATCTCAATTTACCAGGAAACAAATGTAGTCTAGTTTTATACAAAAGAACCTTTTTGTGAAGGCTCAACAATTCATTTGAGTACAAACAATATTAAATTAAAAACATATCATATACAATGACATGGGGAGGACAAGTCAATCAACTGGGGGCCCTTTTTTCTTTCAAAACAGCACCCCTTTTCTACTCCCTTATCTACAAAAATATGAAATCTTGCCTTTAGGCAATAGCAATATTATCTTTTATTCAATGAAAAGCTACAAACACAAGACTGTTGTGAGTAAAAAGGTATATATATTATGTAGAGGGTTAGAAAATTAAGATAAAAATTACCATCTTGTTACGCTGAATTCAAGCAGCCCAAGCACCCTTGACAACACTACGGTCAGATCTAGTGTTCTTGCTATTATCTAAGTCACCCAATATATATTACATAAAAGGAACAAATAAGGAACAAAAGATGAGTAGTAATTAAAAGGAAAAATAAATAAATATTTGAAGAGCAGAATCAAAATATAAAAGGACTGGAGGTACAATGAAATCTTGTATAACCTTTGAGAGAAGTTTTGAGGATGCTATGAGATGATTTCAAAGCAAACCGAGTCTTATGGGCCTGGTTGAGCAATTTATATTGTTGATGGCTCAAATGTAGTTTTTCTAAAAATTTAAATTAAATACATTAAATCATAATTAAATATAAATTGAGAGAATGAATATAATATCCAAAATTCCTAGAATAACTACGTAATTTTAAGCATTCATCACACCTCCCAACCAGCTTTAATTTTAGAACCTAGCAATTAAGGCGACTAAAATAAAATCAAAAAGAAAAATAAAAGCAACTACTCTAAACTGCTTCCGCAAGAAATCACGATTGAATTTAGCACATGCAACAAGCCCTTAATCCAATAGATTACCCCTCATGGACGAGTTAAAGTCTCATGTTTCCAAAGATGTTACCCACAAATATCCAAAAATTTCTTTACTAAAATGACTTCTTTCATTCTCATGCCAAGGTTAAAGAACCAGCAATGAATTTCACAACCTCAAAGTTCAAAAGACTAGCAGCAAGTAAAGATATTGCATGACATTCAAAATTTGGAGTGTGTGAAAAAGGTTCAACCAACACAGACACAACCTTAGCCTTAAAGTGAAATATAACCCAAATCTCTTTCTGAAACATGCTTCGACTCAAATCTCACCAAGTATTGCACTCAACAAATAAATCACTCGGAATATGGTGCAAAAATTGCTCTCAATATATGCGAGTAGAACAATGTAAATCAAAGGCAAAATATCCCGCATACTAATTTTTTTGAAAAACGCTAATATGAAAGAATAAATAAATAGTCTCATGAATTGAATATCAAATACTGAGAAATAAAATTTCTAGAAATGTCACCCACAAACGTCAAAAATTTTCTTTACTCGAAAGATTTCTTTCGTTCTCGTGCTAAAGTTCAAGAACAAGTCATGAATTTCACAACCTTAGCAAGACAACCAATCAAAGTTCAAGACACTAGCAGCAAGTAAAGATATCTCATGACATTCAGAATTTGGCGTGTGTGAAAAAGTTTAGCCAACACATATACAACCTTAGCCTTAAAGTAAAATATAACCCAAATCTCTTTCTGAAACATGCTTCGACTCAAATCTCACCAGTTATTGCACTCAACAAATAAATCACAAAGAATATGGTGTAAAAATTACTCTCAATATATGCGAGTAGAATAATGTAAATCAAAGGCAAAATATCCCGCATACTAATTTTTTGGAAAAACGCTATAATGAAAGAATAAATAAATAGTCTCATGAATGGAATATCAAATACTGAGAATTAAAATTACCACACCATCACCCCAATCCATCATGTCCACTTGTAAACTATACCACACTCAAGATCAAATAGGACTTTTATTTGGTTGTAATGCTTGGGTTGAGGAATTACGAAAAAATAATAAAAAGCCAAAGGTGAATAAAAAAAAGGACGTCTGAGAGACAATTGGCATAAAAATAAACACAATTAGAGCATTATTCCAAATGCCTTGCTCTTTCTATTACTTTTCTTTTTGTTTTTTTTCAACTTCCTCCTGCTTTTTTTTTTTTCTTTTTGTTTTTTTTTTCCCTTAGTTGAACACAATTTATTTCTTCTTATTTTTTTCAGCTTTTCTCCTTTTTTTTCAATTTTTTTTTTCAAACAAATTTGCCATTGTCAAACTCAAATAATCCCAACATATCTACAAAAAAAGTAAAAAGAAAGTATGGGTTGTGGGGTTAAACAAAGAAAGGCATAAAGGCTCAAATTGGTTTCTAATGGTTCATGAAGTAATAATAAAAGAAAGAAAAATAAATTAAAGGCTCAAAGAAACAAAGATGGCCTAAAATCATCTCTCAAGAATTAGTATGGTCCTTCAACTTTCATGATCTCAAGGGAATAAAAGTGTCATAACAAATTGATTTATTCTCAGCATTCAACCAAAATGAAGAAATAATGAGACTAAACAACAAATTAATGTCCTTCCAAAGAAAATTAAGAGTAGATGTATAGTAACCCTCCAATAAATGATTGGCACAAAACTCACAGGGTTAAAAGTCTCCACTATCATTCTTCAAGATTTTCAAGTCATATCCACTGATCAACTAAAAATCATATTCATGTGGCTAAAGTGCAGTGCAATTATTTCCAAATACGAACACATGAAATACTTTAACAAAGTAGCTAGCATACCAAACTTCAACACAATTTCTCAAGTTAAAGCAATAAAATACTACAAGTATGCCGAATCACTCAATGCATAGAACAATACATTACCATGCACACCTTTTTTTCTTTTTTTAAACAAAACAACAAACTCATTGTAGCAAGCAAACATATAAATTCTTCCCAAAATAAGTATTTTCTCCCCCCAACCTAAACGATGCATCATCCTCGAGGGAGTAAAAAGTGTGATAACAAATTGATTTGTTCTCAGCATTCAACCAAAAATGAAAAAATAATGAGACTAATCAACAAATTAATGCGCTTCCAAAGAAAAATTAAGAGTAGATGTATAATGACCCTCCAATAAATGATTGGCACAAAACTCACAAGGTTAAAAGTCTCCACTATCATTCCTCAAGATTTTCAAGTCATACCCACTTACCAACTAAAAATCATATTCATGTGGTTGAAGTGCAGTGCAATGATTTCCAAATATGAACACACGTAATACTTTAACAAAGTAGCTAGCATATCAAACTTCAAAACAATTCTTGAGTTAAAGCAATTAAATACCACAAGTATGCCCAATCACTCAATGTATAGAACAAAAGAATACCATGAGCACTAAATTTTTATTTTTTTTTAACAAAATAACTAACTCATAGCTGCAAGCAAATATATAAATTCTTCTCAAAATAAGTATTTTCTCCCCCCAAACTAAACAATGCATTGTCCTGAATGTAAAAAATAAAATCAAAAAGTTAAGGAGATTACCTTAAATGATTAACCATGTCTATATGTGCCATTGCCTGCAAGGGGTTAGCGCCAAAAACAAAAAGGAAAAAAAATACAAACGAAAAACTAACAACTCCTAAAAGTAACATTATTTTGAATAACATGCACAAACCGGATCATTGGAAATTTTAATCAATAATTTTGAACAACTTTTTGAATGGAGTAAAGGAAGTTGGAATCGTCGATCGCTAATTATCTAAAAACTACGAAAAGGGTGTTTTTAGTTTCTACAAAGCGCCACAACAAATGAAACACAAAATTCCAACAAAATCTCTACAAAAGAAGAGATAAAATTGCATAAGATAATACATGTATTAGCAGTTCACTCTTTGCATGTTTTTTTCCACATGAAACTATTAACAAAGTTTTTTTTTCCCACTTTTCCTTCCATTTCTTTTTCCCTTCTCATACAAGATCCACCGGATGCTTATCTTGAAATATAGCCCAAATTATTGGAAAGGAATTTCCAAACCTCACACATATGTTAGAACACTATAGCAATCGCAATCAAATACTTCACAGGATCAATATAAATAAATTACATATTACATATATATATATATATAACACCACGTATATCAGTATAACCAATTGCCCTATTTTTGTTTCATCATAGAGTAGTTGAAAAAGGCGTCATTTCAATACATTATGTAAACAAAAACCTATGAACTACTCAATTCTCAATTCAACAGCACACCCAATTTTCAAACAACACACTTCAAATAATTTTGGTTGAAACTCATATTAAATTGTATGAATCGAATCATGCATCATACAATTCTAACACCATACTAGTTGGAACCTGTAAAAGCGGTGTCAATAGAATTATTTTGATCAGTTACTCATGAAATACAACATCCATTTCCAAGGAATTCTAGCAATGTAAGTGAATTTATTCTTCAGTGATAACTGAGATTAGAAATTACATGGTTGTCGACTCTGCTAGCTGGTGCCGGAGGCAAGACGAGATCTGCTTCCAGATCAGGTTGAAGATATGCAAGCACCCCCATCACCTTCTATCTCCATGCCCATGTTAGCTTCCCAAGAATCACGCTCTGCATCACAACATCAAAAAGGATAAATGAAAAAAATAAAAACTAAAAAAAACTAGGGCCCAATTTAGTCTCCATTTCCAAGCAATGGCAGCAACATAAGTGAAGGAATTCTTGAGTGATAACTCAGATTACCTGGTTGTTGACTCACAGCTCAGTTGAGGAATTCTTTAGTCTTCATCACTTGTGTTACTACTCGCTGCTCAGTTGCCATTGAATAAAAAAAGGTCTACATTAATCGCCCAAAAAACGCATGGATTTATTATATATAGCCCAACAGACATTAATTATGTAGCAACTACCACCAATAAACTACTAAGTGAATTTTTAGACCATGTTGTAGAAGCTACACTGAAATTTCGAAATCTTAGCAAGAGAAAACTTCTAACTAATTTCCCTACATTACTCACTCAAGTATGATTTGAGATTGGCATGATTCTTTGCTTAGGATTTAGTTTCTTTATTTGACTAAATTTTGAGATTTAGAAGTAGAAAAAAAGAAATATGAAACATGGATATCAAATTTTTTGGTAACTTATCCTCCTGTAACATCAATCTTGCATTTGTAGTTTTCTCCATTATTGCTAAAGCTCCTGAAATGTAGAGAAGCAAGTTCCTCATGTCATCTTTTTGTTCTGTTCTTAATAGATATATGTAATTTATTTTATTGGAATGGTCTTAGTTATAATTCGTGTAATTGTGGTGTCCTCAAGATATTTGTATATGACAAATGCTAAAAGTGTTGGATATTAGGATTGAAATAAAGAAGTGTCTTGAAAATAAGTCAAACAGTTAAAAGAAGTGCATTAATTTCAATAAAAACTGCATTAAATTTAATAAAAAGTGTCTTGTGTTTTCAAATTCATTTTTTTGTCTACTTTTGTGTCCTCGAGACACTTGTTAACAAGACCCTTCATATATTGGTATTCATAATTGTAGTTATATTTTATTTTCGTCCTGCCAATGCTACTTCAAAAATAAATTTTGTTCCTTATGTGATGCCACATCTTATTTTGTATGTTTAAAGTTATTAAGCACCTTCCCGACCTTGTTGGAACAAAATATGGTATAGTAATTTCGTACTAAATCTAATTGAGCTTAATGTAGATTTTGACAACTAAACACATGTTTAATTTCAAAAAGGAGGATCTAAAAGAATCCTTAGAGCAAGAGAAAATTGAGAAACTAATTGGCATGAGTAGTATTTTATTTTTGAGTTACGACTTATGTCTACAAATTGACTTTCCTACTTAACAAAAAAAATAAAAATAGAATCATCTTTACCGACTCAAACATGAATGAATGAAGGTCCTCATACTAGGATCAACATCATGTAGAACCACCTCTCCAAAATAAAGAAAAAATAGACGAATTTCATGAGTAAAACTATAGAATAGAAGAACAATGGCTACATCATCACATATGTAAGCATAATGATGAGGGGAAGAACTAGGAGAGAGGTAAATATCAAGCACCAAAAATACTTCAACATTCCAAATAAATAGTAACTACAGGTTAATAACACCTGCAATCAATTCATGGTTATTTTTTCCAAGTTTTGTTTGTTTCTTGTTTGATTGAAGGCTATTTTTTATAAAATTAAACTTCTAAATAACTGAAAATAAGATGAGACAAAAAAAACTCTGAACGTGAAATAAAAGCAAAATTAAATAAGATGAGACAAAAACAATACACATTTTTTAACAATGGAAAAGTGGGGACATGCATATAGGAGTCACCCAAAAAAAAATAAAAAAAATAAAAAAAAAATAAAAAATAAAAAATAAAAAAAAAAAAAAAAAGAGAAGCAACAACATTATTTAATAGGAACTGCATTTTTATAACTAAAATCTATAGCGGTAGTGATGGAAAATTATTTGTACATCCACAAGCAAAGATGTAGGCAAGTTGCACCCTGCCATGACACAATATACATTGAATGCTTTGATTTTCAAGCTTTTCCAATAGAAGCCTCAGAGTAATACCAAAACAAAACTTGTCTCAATTCTACTAAAATAATTTTTTTACCTCATAAGAGAAAATTTGGTCTATAAATAGAGTAGAAGTTTTCACTGTAAATGGGGGAACCAATGCACATATTAAAGCTGAAACACATATTAAAGCTAAAGCAGAACATGAATTTCAAAATTACTATACAGAGTGAAAATATTGTGACATGCATCAAGAATAGAGTCAAAGTGAAAATATTGACATCATGCAATGCTATAGCAAAATACACATCAAGAGAGAGAGGAGAGATAGTGACAGTGGTGATTAAGAGTTTGATGAGGGTGTGTGGTCATAAAGCAATCAATGGATAGAGAAATCAATACCAGTAAAAGAAGACCACTAGAGGTTTGAGATTGAGAAATCGAAGCCACTGAGCATTGAAAAATCTTGTTAAGCTGCAGATAAACCCTAGCTCTGAAATCTTCAACACACTTCATGAAGCTTGTTCACCTGATCATATTGAAATCACATAAACAAAAATAATCACAAGAATAATCAAGCAATTTTATACAGATTTCAATTAATCTCAAGCAATTTGAAGCAAAATTTAAGCAATTCTCCATCATCAGAAAGACGATTTCAGAAAAATAAATAACTAGATTTCAAGATGCATGATGGATTTCAGACGATCTCACACTTCTTCTTCTTCGTCTACTTCGTCTTAGGGTTTGAGTGTGGTTTAGGGGGTTTCTGCTGCTTCGTCTAAGTGTTTTTTTGTGCTTCGTCTTCATGTTCTCCATCAGAAAGACGATTTGAATGAGTCAATTTCAAAGGTTTTGGGTTTCTCAAATGGATAGAAGCTAGAGAGATCGAAAGGGTTTAGGTTTATGGAGAGAGAGAGCAGCGATGAAAGATAATAGAGAGAGAGAGAGAGAGAGAGGCGTCAATAAACAAAGGAGTGAAAAGAGAGACCGTTATAAAACCCTAAGGCCAAGTTTGGGAAGACTAAATAAGTGTACTTTTTGTCTTTTTAGACTAAAAAGTTGAGGTTGAAAATATGAATGTTTGGATTAACTTTTTGACTTTTTATGGAAAAATGTGTAATAAAAAATTGTAAAAATTGATTTGTAGGAACAAATTAGAATTGGGAGTTATGCAGCCGTAATTGTTGACTTTTGGTGAATAGTGATAACTTTTTAACTTTTTGAGTAACTTTTTGACTTTTTAGCTTTTTGGGGTGTTCCCAAACTTGGCCTAATTTTGAAGCAATGGAAGATTAGCGAGAGAGAGGGGTCTAGAAACAAAGGAGGGAAAAGAGAGTGAAAGTTGTGAAACCCTAATTTTTAACACGTTACCTTGGGGGTAAGTGGAAGCAAGCTTCAACCAACCAAGCTACCTTAAAATGTTGATATGGAGCTGAAATTAATAATATATATATATATATATATACTAGTGTATGCCCGTACCTAAAGGCACGGTATAAATATTGTTGAGATCAAAATACAGTTATAATTTATATGTATCATGCTAAAATTTGTAAAATCTGTAACTTTTTTTGATAAAAATACTAAAAAAATATAAAGAAATATTCATCTTATGGATTAAAATATAATTTATCTAATTTGTTGCGCAAAAAAAAATTTTGAGGTCAAAATATAAATAGATGGTCCGTTTGGTTTAGATTTTCAAATAATTTTATAATTAGAGTTTGGTTGTATATTTTGAAAATAATTTTTACAAATTTGAAATTCAAAACTTATTTGGTTTACAGCTTTCAAAAATAATTTTTAAAATTTTCAATATGTATTTTATTACTTTTAGTAAACTTTTTAAATATTTTTATCAACATTTTTTACTTTTTCAGATCCATTCAATCTGAATACACTTAAAAATTATAAAATTTAGAGTAATGTTATAAAATTTACACTAAATAATTTTTAAAATAATTTTTACAAATTTAAAATAAAATTTTATAATTGTGCATGATTTATGTATTTTAAGTATTTGAACTCAAATTATAGTAAATAATACATTTTAATTATTTTTTTATATTTTGTATAAAATAAATACTAACAAAAACAAAAACATAATTTGTTCCCAAGAGAGTGAGGCAACGGTGGCGGTGGCCGCAACGGACAACAAAACACACTTTGTGTCCAAGAGCCACAACAGCCCAAAAAAACAAAAAACAAAAAAAACTCTTCACCCCCACCCACCCATCCATCCTTTATCGCTCATCTCACTTTTTCAAATTTCAAATTTTAAAACACACATTCACTCTCTCTCTCCCCTCAAAACACACTTTGCTACCCCAAGAAGAAGAGGCCAAATCTATAAAGGCCAAAAAAATAATCCTGCCATATTAAGTGTTTGAGACGTGAGAGAAAGAGAGAGCGCGAAGAGTATTTGGGCGGGAATCAAGTGTTTGGTACATTTGAAAGGATTGATCTTAACCATTGATATACACTTAGAATTAATTTAGACCATTAAAAATCATTTTGGACATTTTTTAAAATCATCCTGCCATATTATATAGATTTACCTTTGCCATTGTCACTATGTCAGGCACAATGCCTTGGGTCTCAAATCCCCAAAAATGGCTCCCAGTGTGAGCAAACCTAGATTGAACCTTATTAGCAATACAAAGCCCTCCTGCTTTCTTAATGCTGCTGTATACGGCAGGGAAGTAACCTGGGGCCAATTCAATAATTCCACCCACTCCCTGCCATTTTAGAGAGTAGTTCAAATTAGACAGTAACTCGGAAAAGGTTGTAATAATAGGAAAATGATATTCTCACACAATTTTCGTACAGAATTTAAGACAAAAATAATGTGACAATGACACTCTTGCAATTATGAACCATAGTGATGGGCATTTGACTATCAATGCAGGGATATAAATGCGACACATCATTTTGCATAAATTTTTAGGGTGCAAATGACTGGGAAGAGGTTGTATTTAAAGTTTCACGTATGGTCCACTGAGATGAATAACTTTTAGGGTGCAAATGACTGGGAAAGTCAGCTCTTGGGTAATTTTTTTTTTTTGTCAAGGAAAGAATTTTTATTTATAAAAAAAAAAAAGAAAAAAAAAAAAAAGAAGCGATTTTTACTCTTTGTCCATTCAAATGATCAGGCTCTAAATTCATGTATAGAAAACAGTAACATGAATCCCTATGTATGTATATGATAGTAATCAAATTAATTGATTCAGAGAGAAAAAACCAATACATGACATTAACATTTACAAGCAGCAGATACATTTAATTACAAACAGATTAATTAATACACACATCTGCTTATGTAAGAAATTTCTGTTTTTATGCTTTGATTTCACATACTTAAAAAATAAAAATAAAAACAGAAATATTGAAGAAGAAGAAGAAAAGATACAAAATACACAAAGATGACATAGAGATCTTGTTGAGTAACATCTAAGATTTGTTTTGTTTTGTTGAAATGGATTGGAGAGAAGAATCAGGTGGCAGTGTAGACGTGGAGATGGAGGAGGACGATGAGGATGGAGTAGAGGACGAAGAAGAGAAGAGTGTGAATAGCGATGGACTTGCCGTTGGTGTTGAGGCTCCCAAATTCGACAAGGTGGTTCTTACCAGGTATCTGGAACAGCAACCCCGGTGTAAACACCACGAACAACACCACTGCTACTAGCACAGGCCCCCAGTCCGCCATTGAAATTTACAGACAGACACAGATTATCACCAACTGAACTAACAACGACTTGGATTGGAGCTGAAGAAGAAGACTACTAGTTACGTCTGTGGACGTGAGGAGACTTACGTCTGTTCTAATCCAAATTCAAATTGACCAAACCTAACCTAACCCAACCCAACCCAACATTTTTTTTAATTAAAAAAATTCAATAAATTATAATCATAATATTAAACTTTAAATAAATACAACCTATACTAATAATAATTAATTGATATAATGAAACTTTTACAAACTGCTAACTTAATTAAATGTGTAGGTTGCTAACTCATCAATATTTTTTGTTTACAAGATTTTTGTTAAAGAAACATAAATTTAAGGATGTTCTTAGTGGTACCAAAAAAATATTGAATAAAATGATGATGATCATGATGACAATAAAAATGAACAAGCTTCTATGTCCCTGGCAACAATTATAAGAAAATCCTCCATTTAACCTGTAAGTCTGTATTGGCCACGGAATTCTAATAAAAACAGGAAATCAAACCCCAAATTACATATGTATTAATGAAATGAAGAAGAAGAACAGAGAGAGAAGGGAAAAAAATAACAAATAAACAACTCTAAAAATGTATGTATTCATGAAATAAAGGAGAAGAACAGGGAGAGAACGGAAAAAATATCAAACCCACATCACACCAATCAACAAAATGTACGTAACCTTGAAGCGAATGTACAATAAAGAACTGCAGGAAGCCCGAAATTGGGGTAAAATACCTCTCTTCTTGAAGACGACAGTGGGGTTTAGCCAAATCAGTCAAAAACAAAAACAGAGAGAGAAGGGTGGAAAAGACTCAATCGATCTTACCTTGCGAGAGCACCGTCGGTAGCGAAGGGAGCCGAATTGAGCAGCGTAGCGAAGAGCCTGCAGAAGATTGTCTGTTCGGCACCGAAACAACGGGACCATCGAGCGGTGAACACGGACAGAGTGCAGAATCGGAAACCCTAGAGAGAGAGTGAGGGCTTGATGAGAGAGAGTAGGAGTTTGATCGTCTCAATCGGGAAGAGATTTTAGGGTTTTGGAAGGCGAATTTGTGGGGGTTTGGATCGGAGCGAGGGGATGGAGAAGGGAATGTTGGCGGAGAGTCGACGCCATGAGAGAGAGATTAGAGAGAGAAAACGGTGAAGGACTTATGAATGTAGGCATAAGGATGATTTTCAGAGAGAGAGAGAGTCTGAACACAACACCCATCTCATCTCTCTCTCAACTAGAACACAATGAGAGAGCACGTGGAGAGAGAGTTAAGAGACGTTAAGAGACGTTTGGGGAGAGAGAGCAGACGTGGGAGAAAGAGTAGAGAGTGTTTGGGGGAGGAAAAAAATTAATGTCAAACCGTAGATATTGATTAAAAATTATTTCAGTCATTCAAATAAAATGTAACTTATTTTCAAAAATTGTTTAAATAAATACATTTTAACATATTTTCAAAAGCTGTTATGTCTTATAATATAGGTATTAGTTTTATCTTTATATTTTGGTATATATATAAGTTGTTTTCAATTTTTTTTTAAATAATTTTTTATTTTCTCATCTCACTCATCACTTTTAGCCACCACTCACCACAACTATCAATGAATGGCGAGTTTTGACCAAACTCTGACAACTCTCTAGCAAATGGGTGATCGCCGTTGTGATTTTCAATTATCAATTGGTATTCTTCAGGTCATCTCATATTCTTCGACATCGTCCAACTACTAAATTCGACAAATAAGTTTGACTACCCATTGCTAACAGGCACCACATCTGTTCGCCCTTCATTTCTGTCCATTAAATTTGGCAACTAATCATCGCACTATTAATTTTTTTATTTAAACACCTCTCATTCTATTTCAATGCGATGTTCAAAATTTTTAATGTAAATTTAAAATTATTTTATTTAAGCCTTTCAACTTCATAATCAAGTTTGCGTAATCTAATTTATAATTAAGGCCTTACACTTTTTTTCTCTTTAACATTTTTTTAAATTTATATATAAAAAAATTACTTTTTCAGTTAAAATAATTTAAAAATAAAAGAAAGTTGAAAATATTGAAAGCAAAAATAAATAAGTAAGATAAAAAATAAATAAATAATAAAAACTGTATATTTTTAATCTTTGATGAAGTCCCTTTCATTCACTTTCTGCTCTTATTAATTTTTTTTTTCTTTTTATCTTTTTGTTCGTTATTGGGATATAAACTGAAGCAACGTAACTTTGAATAAATCACAAAAGTGAAATGATTTATTTATCGAATTTGTTGTCACTCGAATCGTTTGAATTTGTGCCAGCTGGACGATTGGTTTCACCTTCGTCTACCGCAGTTGTCATCCTGTCATCTAGATGACTAGTGTGAACAAATTCATGCAATTCAGACGGCACCAAATTAGATGAATGTAACATTCCTGGTCACGAAAGTGGGTCAGGGATTTGTGGGGCGGGAAAAACCGAACCCCATTAGAGGCGAGACGGTGGAATAAAAATGGTCTTCGTTAGGGATGAGGAATGGAAATGGAAAAAAATAATAATAATTAGAGATTGGGAACAGAGAGTGTAAAACTCACCCTTCTTGTCTCGTTGTCATTCCTATTTATAACTTCTCCAACTGGTCGGGGTAGGAGTTGGGCATTGGCCAGGTCGGACCGAACCAAAATTTTATCACTTTATAAGCAATTTGTGTTGAGCTGATGTAATCAATTTAAGTCAAATCTAAAATTAATAGTATAATATAATTTTGAATTCCAATTATTATTATATATATATATATATTTTTTAAATGTGAGCGAACTAATTTTTATGAATTAAAAAGTCATCCAATCTAACGTTCCAACATACATAAAAATATATAATAATATTTCACTTATTACAAATACTTTAATAATTAAAATATTATGTACTATAATATTATGCATTGAAGCATGAGGATGGAGCATAGCTCGCTTTCGGAGAGTTGAGATACAGGTTTGTAAAATTAATTTAAATTGAATAGATTACAATTGTCCTTTTTTTTTGGTTATGACAAATGCAAATTAAATAGGTTATGATTATTGAATCGATATAATTTTTATATGTTTACGAAATAAAAAAATGAAATGTCCAACATACTTAATAGTTCGAATTATCAAAACGATATCGATGATAGACATCACAAGACTAAACAGCGCTCTTCAGTTCAAATTATGGACTGAAAAGAATTTCCTCATATAAAATAACTACGTTAATGATCGGGTTTTTTGTTTCTCTCTCTAATTTAAGAGTGGCCCGGAGATAATTCCCTCATATAAAATAACTACATTAGTGATTGTGTTTTTTTTTTTTTTCTCTCTCTCTCTCTCTAATTTCAGAGGTTTCATAGGGCATAGGGAATCGAATTAAGAGGAAGATCTGTTCCAATTTAAAATTTGGATTAGCGAGCATTGTTTTGGCCCATGAGGCCTACCACATGTCCCGTTTCGATAATCTGAATCGTTCATTTTATTAAGCACTTTGTGTATTTCATCTACACAAAAAATTAAGTCCATTTGATAACTATAACTTATTTAATTTTTGCCTTTTCACCAACAAAATTGACGACAATTGCGTTCTTATCCGACATGACTACAACACTTATTTTGAAGTGTCGATACTTCATAGCACTTAGGTCTCTGCAACAACTTTCTAAAAGTTCTTATTGACCGGTATCCGGTTTCGATCGAATAAACTTTACCATTGCCAAAAACTTTACAATGCATAAGGTTCATTCTATCTTTTAATAATTATCGATTTTTATATTTTCTTCTTATTATGTGTTTTTTATTGACATTTTTCATTTTATTTACATACTTTTATTGCTTAAAAGTTCTGTGGTCCAAACATTACAGTGCATACATATGATATTAGGATAGTTAATTATTATTATTTATTTTATTTTATTTTTATCAAACTAAACTAAGCCTTATATTTCAAACCGATCCAACCCAATAATTTGTCTGTGTATTGTCCCTTACAGCCACTGATCCCAACCACATCGATTTTTGTTATATGTTCTTCTTATTATGTGTTTTTTATTGACATTTTTTATTTTTATTTACATACTTTTATTGTTTGAGAGTTCTCCCGTCCAAACATTGCAATGCATACATATGATATTATAATAGTTTAAATTTTTTTTTTTTTTTTATCAAACTAGACTAAGCCTTGTATTTCAAACTGTTCCAACCCAATAATTTGCCTTTGTATTGTCCCCCACAACCACTGATCCCAACTACCCAATTCTGCTAAATTTAATGTCATTTTTCATTAAGTTTAGTAATTAAAATGCTTTTTTTTTTTTTGTTAATTTTACTTAGGAAAAATAGATAAATGATTTAGATTGAAAACTAATCAAAATATTAAGGTTTAAATTGATCAAATTAAAAATTCAAGATTCATTTTGTTATAAGGATCATTTTTTTTTTCTTTTGGATAATTTCTCCTAACTAATATTGTTGGAATGAAATAAAATAGAATGATCAATTTATTTTATATATTATAAATATTCATTATTGACTAAAAAATAATTATTACGAAACAAGATTCAATACAAAATTAAGAGACATTTATTTTAATTAAAGAGACAACACTATATTTTAAAATTAAAAAATTGGAGAGATATGTGTAATGCCCTCAAAATAAATTCATAAATCATACATTCATGACATGCTTAGACATAAGAGAATAAAGCATAATTACATTTCATCAGAGTATTTATTACAAAATGTATTACATGTTGACAACAAAAGTAAATGCCCTATATGCTTACAACTTTCCAAGTCAACACTTGGATACAAAGAGAGAGTACTAACTCTACACAAAATAAGCCCATGGCTTGATATACATGTAATACAACAAAAATAAACAAAGAGTCTTCAACTCCCACAGCCATCCAAGCTAAGATCTCGGAGGCGGCACAATACCTGGACCCGAAAATGATGTCCCATATAGAGTGAGCCAACGTCCAGTAGAGATATGCTAAACATAATATGAGCAATAACTAAAACATTAGCATTTGATAAATGTTTAACTCATATAAATCAATTCATAAACCATTTCAATTACATGACAAAAGCATCCATGTTTCATTCCATTTTCCATTTCTTATCCAATTTCTCAATTCATAATCCTGGCTCAGAACCTGGCCATATACTTTAAATGAGAATACATCTCATATCAATAATTCATCCATTTCAACAATACAATGAGATAAAAACTCATATCAAAACACTTCCATAAGCCTCAATAGATACACATAATTGCTGTATCAAAATACATAAAAACACTTCCATACTTCACAAATGATACACAGATTTGCTGTATCAATACTTCAATAGATACACATATTTGCTATATCAATGGAGTCCATCCCCTATCTCCTCCCAAATAATATCCGGTTTAGGAGTCCATCTCCTATTTTCCCCTAAACCATGGAGTACATCCCCTATCTCATCCTACACAATACAATGTATATAAACATATATCATATACATAATCAATCAATGCTTAAGTTTGATGTATTATTCCAACCGTCATATCCGATGACATACTCAATTGATTAGTTTCAATTTGCCTAATCATCATGCATTGTCTACAACAATTAAGACTATCCTCCACCGATAGCCCAAAACAATTATTTCTAAACAGATAATAAACGTATTCAACAGACAAGTATCAACAATTTTCGAAGGTGAGCGAATTTCATTACATAATGAACCAATTTCATTATTTCGAACTCAATTTCATGATTCCATAACAATTGTCATTAATTATACCAATGACCCAAATATACCCAAACATGACATTTTCCCCTTTTTTCTCAATAGTGACCCAAAGGTCCAAATATTATCAACAACATCAATAACCTCCTTTTTAGACCCAAAACCCATTTGTTTGAATCAAAATAGCAAAAATCCCTTTTTCCAATATAACACATTACAAACCCTAACTTCCCAAATCAAACCATTTATACAAAAACTCAACATTTAGGTTAAAGCTCATAAAGATGAGTAGGAATCCCTACCTCAAGAGATGAAACCCAAAGGAGAAGATGAAGAAATCCCGAAATGCTCCAAATCCACAAATTCTCGGATTGATAGGAAGCCCACACCAAGCTCTACACTTTTTGTAAAGGCTTAAGGGTAGGAGATCACTCTAACTATAGATCAAACCCTAGAGAGAAGATAGATTCTAGAGAGAGGAGCTCTCAAAAATGGCTTTTTGAAAAGTAAGAGAGAGAAGGAAAGTGTAAAAGTGATCTAAGATCACCCAGCTGCCAACTGATATACGACTAGTCCGCTCGAGCGAAGAATAGGATGCTCGGGCGTCAAGCACAAAAAACTGAACCCGCTCGAGCGCAAAAATGCTTGCTCGAGCGCCAAGACACAACTGCAAAACACACCCGCTCGAGCGCGAAAGGAAAACCGCTCGAGCGTAGATTAACCCCTTCTAGTATTTTTACAGACCTTGAACACCAGCTCGAGCGCCAATAGGTCCGCTCAAGCGCGACCCGCTTGAGCAGAAGCTTGAGCGTAAGAAAATCCGCTCAAGCGTAAAAAACGCACCTGCAGAAGTTTTGCAGAGGCACAAAATGCTGAAAGTGTGTAAACTCCGCTCGAGCGCAAAGGAACTCGCTCGATCGGACCACCAAAAATCTGGGCAACAAGGAATGGGACTAAAGCTCAACCAACCTGTTCGAAACACGCCCAATACATCCTAAAACTCAAATATATGGAATTGAAGGATGACAACAAGACATATACAACAATTAACTCCATGGAACCTAAGTCCGGATACAACAATCAATGGAGGAAGAACCAGGATCACTATAACCTCCCCCCCTTAAGGAATTTCGTCCCCGAAATTAACTACAAGTTTTTCAAAAACAAGATTTTCTCAATTCTCCACAACATTACAACTTAATATACAACAACCTGACCCATTACCGATCATTCCATCTCTATTCAAGAGGCATTTCACAATATATACTCAATATGCATCATTAGCATGCTTTCCCTTGAAATTTACCAATCTCAACACATATTCCACAATTCTATATCATATTCAAAGTTCATGATATATTTCCATTTCTACCATACATTCAACATATGCAATGTTACATTAAACTTCCATTTTAAGGCAAGTTTCCAAATACTTCCATAAATCAAAACATATACAATGTTTTACAACTTAAGACATATTTAATGCTCTTAAAGTTCATCAGTATTACAAAATCCCAATATATGGTTAAACATTTACAAATAAGTCCGGATATTTCTCACGGACATCCACCTCACGTTCCCAAGTGGCTTCCTCCACTCCGTGATGTTTCCACAAAACTTTTACCAGGGGAATGGTCTTGCCTCGCAAGACTTGATCCCGCCTATCCAAGACCCGAACCGGTCTCTCTTCATACGAGGTATCCTCGTCAACCTCCAAATCGGTCCAATCCAGCATATGGGACGGATCTGGCTCATACTTCCGAAGCATACTAACATGAAACACGTCATGCACTTTGGACAACTGCGGCGACAAAGCTAAACGATAGGCAACCTCGCCAATTCTCTCAAGGATCTCAAAAGGACCAATAAACCGAGGGGACAACTTCCCACTCTTTCCAAACCTCATCAAACCTCGCCTAGGTGATATTTTCAGAAAAACATGATCACCTGTCTCAAATGCTAAAGGCCTCATCCTACGGTCGGCATAACTCTTTTGGCGACTCTGGGCTATAACAAGCCTCCCACGGATAAGCTCAACTTTCTCCGTCGTTTCCCTCACCAACTCCGGACCCAACAAAGGTGCATCACCCACCTCGACCCAACAAATTGGAGACCTACACGGTCGGCCATACAAGGCCTCAAACGTTGCCATACCGATACTCGATTGAAAACTGTTGTTGTAGGCAAACTCCACCAAGGGCAAGTGCCTCTCCCATGACCCACTAAAGTCAAGAACACAACCTCGAAGCATATCCTCAAGGATCTGAATAGTACGCTTGGACTGCCCGTCAGTCTGAGGATGATAAGCCGTGCTAAAGGTCAATCTAGTGCCCAAAGCACTTTACAAGCTCTGCCACAACCTAGCAGTAAAACGAGGGTCTCTATCTGAGACGATCGACATTGGGACCCCATACAACCTCACTATGTCCCGAATATACAAGTCGGCAAGATGATCTGCCAAATCTCTCACGCGCATAGGGATGAAGTGCGCCGACTTAGTCAACCGGTCTACAACCACCCAAATAGCATCACTACCCCGCTGAGTCCTCAGAAGACTCACAACAAAGTCCATAGTGACATACTCCCACTTCCACTCAGCAATAGCAAGGGTTGTAACAAACCCGCTGGCCTCTGATGCTCGGCCTTCATTTGCTGACAAGTAAAGCACTTTGATACGAAAACTGCCACATCTCTCTTCATACCCCGCCACCAAAACTGGTGACCCAAATCACGATACATCTTGGTGCCTCCCGAATGCACCGCAAGGCGTGAATGGTGAAACTCTCGGAGTACCTCCTCTCGACAAGACTCCAGCACAAACAAACGGTCTCGGTATCTCACACCCTGGTCGGGATACACAGACAAACCCTTCTCAGCCTTTCCACTAGAGATCTTCTCTCGGAGGGATTCTACCTCAAGGTCACCTCTCTGTGCCTCTAACACTTGACTCACAAGTGTAGGCTGCGCAACAACGGAAAACAAGACCGCAGCCTCGGCGGATTCGTCCAGAAGCAAATCAAACTCGCCAAGTGCACCCAACATCTCCCACTCCCGGATGGCTATACAAGCTACATCACTAATGGATTTCCTACTAAGCGCATCGGCCACAACATTGGGCTTTCCCGGATGATAGTGCAACTCAAAGTCATAATCCTCAATGAACTCCACCCACCTCATTTGCCTCAAATTCAAGTCCTTCTATGTAAACAGATACTTCAGACTCTTATGATCTGAGAATACCTCGAATCTCTCACCATAAAGGTAGTGCCTCCAAATCTTTAAGGCAAATATCACTGCTGCTAACTCTAGGTCATGCGTAGGGTAATTCCTCTCGTCTATTTTCAACTGACGTGAGCCATAGGCTACCACTTTCCCTCTTTGCATCAACACACAACGCAAACCCTCTCGTGAGGCATCACAATAGACCGCATAACCCAAACCTCTTTCCAGAATAATCAAAATCAGAGCGGTGGTCAATCTAATCTTCAACTCTTGGAATGACTTTTCACAAGTCTCACTCCATACAAATTTGACCACTTTCCGCGTTAATCTAGTCAACGGCGAAGCTAGCCTAGAGAAATCTTTCACAAACCAACGGTAATACCCAGTTAATCCCAGAAAACTGCGGATTTCAAAAACACTCTTAGGATGTGCCCAATCCTGCACTGCTTCTATCTTAGATGTATCAATAGACACCCCTCCCCCGGAAACCACGTGGCCTAAGAACTTAACCTCTCTTAGCCAAAACTCACACTTCCCAAACTTGGCATACAGCCTATGGGCTCTGAGCAACTCAAGCACCACTCTCAAGTGTTCCTTGTGCTCCTCCTCCGAAGGCGAATAATCAGAATGTCGTCCACGAAAACGACCACAAAACGATCTAAGAATTCTCGGAATATCCGATTCGTCAAGTCCATAAACACTGCCGGTGCATTAGTGAGCCCAAATGGCATTCCCAGAAACTCATAATGGCCATACCGCGTATGGAGTGCCGTCTTAGGAATATCCTCCTCTCTGACCCTCAACTGGTGGTAACCCGATCTCAAATCTATCTTAGAGAAACAACGGGAACCCTTCAACTGGTCAAACAAATCATCTATACGGGGCATAGGGTACTTATTCTTAACCGTAGCCCGATTCAACTTCCGGTAGTCAATACAAAGTCTCAAGGCACCATCTTTCTTTTTAGCAAAGAGGGCCAGTGCTCTCCACGGCGAAACACTAGGGCAAATAAACCCCTTATCTAGCAACTCCTGGAGTTGAATCTTCAACTCACTGAACTCGGCTGGGGCAAAACGATAAGGTGCCATAGAAATCGGCGTTGTGCCGGGTACTAAATCAATAGAGAACTCGATCTCTCGATGAGGTGGCAAACTAACAACATCTTCGGGAAAAAACGTCCGAGTACTCACAAACCACTCTCGGTAACTCAACCCCCGTCTCATCACACTCACTACTCATAAGGCTAGAGAGAAGAACACTAAGCTCACTCCGCCCTCGCGGATCATACACCGATGGCAACATACTACCAACCCGATTCCCCAAGAAATGGAAACAATCCCCGCTCGGGGTACATACTATGACCCTCTGGCGGTAACAATCGATAATAGCCCGATATGACGATAGCCAGTCCATACCCAAAATAATATCAAAACCCGACATAGCCATAACTACAAAAGGAAATGGAAGCCGGCGGTCGGCGACCTCTATATCACAGCCCCAACACCCTTGTTTCAAAATTAATTCATCCCCAACAAGTGATACTACACAAATAGGAGATGCTAACTGTGCCAACTCCAAACCCAAAACAGATGCAAATGTAGCAGATATAAAAGAATGAGATGCACCCGTATCAATCAACACATTGGCAACCGAGTTACAAAACAAAAAGGTACCTCTCACAATAGATAGAGCCGGTACTAGGTCCTGCGCGGTAACAGCATACACACGCCCTGTAGGCCTCTGATCTACATGCTCACCTCTCGGAGCAAAAAACTGCTGCACAGACTGGGACGATGAAGCCCCCTGATTGGCCCTCGAGGCCTGAACTGACTGAGCTGGCTGAAAACTCTGCCTCTGCCCAAATGTACCAGATATGCCACCCAACTGCGGGCAAAACCTCTTCAGGTGCCCCGCCTGACCACACTGATAACAAGACAGTGGCTGACCTCTGCCCTGACTCTGGCTCTAAGGTCGAGCCGAAGATGAAGCTGATCTCTGACCTCCTTCCCTCTGTGGGCAAGCTGGAGACTTGTGGCCCAACTGAACACACTTGTAACAGGTGACGTCTCCCTGACTGCGTCTCCCAAAGCCTGCACTCGGCACTGGAAAGGTCGACCTCACAAAAGCACCTTGGGACTGTTGAGGGTTAGCACCCGTCTGCCTCCTACCGTTCCCCTGACCATCCTGACTCCTCTTGGAGCCTCTCTGCCTCTCCTCCTCCTCCTGCATCATAATCTCCATATGGGCTGCGGCATCTACAAGGTGCCCATACTCCCGGGTCATAGAACCTCCAACCTCATCTTGAGGCCATGCCCCAACTTCTTCTCAAACTCCAGACAACAACGTTCCTCAAACGCCACTAGTTCAGGGGCAAACCTGGACAAACTAGTAAATGCGGCCTCAAACTCGGCCACTGAAGAATTCAGCTACTTAAGTTGGCAGAACTAATCTCTTAACTTCTCCCTGACAGCGGGAGACAGAAACTTCTCCTAGAAAGCATCCATGAAAGCCTCCTATGTACCACCAACACGGCCCCTCATGAACTTCCACCACTGACCCGCATCTCCCTTAAGCTGGAAAGATGCCAAGGTCACCTTCAATGCCCCGTCTTCGATGCCAAGCATCTCAAACGTCTTCGTTATCTGCTCCAACCACTCATCAGCCTTAAGTGGCTCTTTTGAATCCCCAACAAACTCATCCGGATTAGACCGGAAGAACTCCCTCTTTAGAAAGGAAGGTCCTACCTCAGCAACATGGGCTTGAACCTGATTCTCAGCTCTGAGAATGCCCAAGGACTTTCTCAAAGCTCCTGCCATCTCGCGGGCTAAGGCGCCCATGGCCTACTGTCCTACTGGCTCGGCCACATTGGCCTGACCAACTCCCTCTTACTGGTTCAAAATCTCCTCCGGTATTGGCATCTCCTGCCTCCTAGGCCTACCTTGCCTACCACCACGTCCTCGTCCTGACATCCTAATAAAGGTAACGAAGGACATTAACACATTCATAAATGTGCTGAAGCTACAACACTCGCGTCCTAATATATGGACAACAGTAATTCATTCCACGTAAGCACATAATCACATAAGCACCTACGAATTTCATTTCCAGATAATGACAGTCCCGAGGTGTTACTAGAGTTCCGGTCAGAAACAACATTGATCAAGTGCTTTTCTAACAAGACTCACAGAAACTCAAGGATCCAATCAACGTCCTAGAAATTAAATCCCATACCCAAGTAATCACATAAGCATATTATCACATAAGCACACAACATAACATCTAAGTCTCTAACAAGCGAGACAAACTCATTGTGATACTAATCACTTCCCACGTACCCAAAGCATTCAAACCCGGTACGCTTTGATACCAAGTTGTAATGCCCTCAAAATAAACCCATAAATCATACATTCATGACATGCTTAGACATAAGAGAATAAAGCATAATTACATTTCATCAGAGTATTCATGACAAAATGTATTACATGTTGACAACAAACGTAAATGCACTATACGCTTACAACTTTCCAAGTCAACACTTGAATACAAAGAGAGAGTACTAACTCTACACAAAATAAGCCCGTGACTTGATATACAGGTAATACAACAAAAATAAACAAAGAGTCTTCAACTCCCACAGCCATCCAAGCTAAGATCTCGGAGGCGGCATAATACCTGGACCTGAAAATGATGTCCCATTTAGGGTGAGCCAACGCCCAGTAGAGATATGCTAAACATAATATGAGCAATAACTAAAACATTAGCATTTGATAAATATTTAACTCATATAAATCAATTTATAAACCATTTCAATTACATGACAAAAGTGTCCATGTTTCATTCCATTTTCCATTCCTTATCCAATTTCTCAATTCATAATCGTGGCTCAAAACCTGACCATATACTTTAATGAGATTACATCTCATATCAACAATTCATCCATTTCAACAATTCAATAAGATAACAACTCATATCAAAACACTTCCATAAGCCTCAATAGATACACATAATTGTTGTATCAAAATACATAAAAACACTTCCATACTTCACAAATAATACATAGATTTGCTGTATCAATACTTCAATAGATACACATATTTGTTGTATCAATGGAGTCCATCCCCTATCTCCTCCCAAATAATATCCGGTTTAGGAGTCCATCCCCTATCTTCTCATAAACCGTAGAGTACATCCCCTATCTCCTCCCACACAATACAATGTATATAAACACATATCATATACATAATCAATCAATACTTAAGTTTGATGTATTATTCCAACCGTCATATCCGATGGCATACTCAATTGATTAGTTTCAATTTGCCTAATCATCATGCATTGTCTACAACAATCAAGACTATCCTTCACCGATAGCCCAAAACAATTATTTCTAAACAGATAATAAATGCATTCAACAGATAAGTATCAATAATTTTCGAAGGTGAGTGATTAATAATTCCAACTCCACCATTTTATTACATAATGAACCAATTTCATTATTTCGAACTCAATTTCATGATTCCATAACAATTGTCATTAATTATACTAATGACCCAAATATACCCAAACATGGCATTTTTTCCCTTTTTCTCAATAGTGACCCAAAGGTCTAAATATTATCAACAACATCAATAACCTCCTTTTTAGACCCAAAACCCATTTGTTTGAATCAAAAGAGCAAAAGCCCCTCTTTTCAATATAACACATTACAAACCCTAACTTCCCAAATCAAACCATTTATACAAAAACTCAACATTTAGGTTAAAGCTCATAAAGATGAGTAAGAATCCCTACCTCAAGAGATAAAACCCAAAGGAGAAGATAAAGAAATCCCGAAATGCTCCAAATCCACAAATTCTCGGATTGATAGGAAGCCCACACCAAGCTCTGCACTTTTTGTAAAGGCTTAAGGGTAGGAGATCACTCTAACTAGATCAAACCCTAGAGAGAAGATAGATTCTAGAGAGAGGAGCTCTCAAAAATGGCTTTTTGAAAAGTAAGAGAGAGAAGGAAAGTGTAAAAGTGATCTAAGATCACCCAGCTGCCAACTGATATACGACTAGTTCGCTCGAGCGGAGAATAGGACGCTCGGGCGTCAAGCACAAAAAACTGAACCCGCTCGAGCGCAAAAATGCCCGCTCGAGCGCCAAGACACAACTGCAAAACACACCCGCTCGAGCGCGAAAGGAAAGCCGCTCGAGCGTAGATTAACCCTTTCCAGTATTTTTACAGACCTTGAACACCCGCTCGAGCGCCAATAGGTCCGCTCGAGCGCGACCCACTCGAGCGTGAAAAACGCACCTGCAGAAGTTTTGCAGAGGCACAAAATGCTAAAAGTGTGTAAACTCCGCTCGAGCGCAATGGGACCCGCTCGAGCGGACCACCAAAAATCTGGGCAACAAGGAATGAGACTAAAGCTCAACCAACCTGTTCGAAACACGCCCAATACATCCTAAAACTCAAATATATGGAATTGAAGGACGACAACAAGACGTATACAACAATCAACTCCACGGAACCTAAGTCCGGATACAATAATCAATGGAGGAAGAACCAGGATCGCTATAATATGTTTCACTAATTTTCCTTTTTATTATTGTATGGTAAATCAATAAGGAATTTTATTTTTTATTTAACTCTATCGAATAAAATATTTTGATAAGTGGGCATTTGTAATTTTTTAAAGTACAGAGAACAATCTATATTTTAAGCAAATAGTAAGGGATGTATTTGTAATTTATCCATTATGGGAATGACCAATTAGTTTCACTGAATTTTTTTCTTTTTTTTTAATTAAAAATATGGAAAAAAATTCAAAAAAAAAAGGTTTAACCATTCTAATAAAGTAAATTATGAGTTTTTAATTGTGTCAATTTAAAATTTAATTTTTTAATTTAAATTATTTGTCTATTTATGTCAAATAAAATTGATGAAGGATTAACATTTAAGTCATTATATTCAATATATTTCAAACCAAATCCAAATTATCTCTATTTCCAAAACTATTTCAAATCAACTTTAGCTCTATTACCAAAGCTGCATTAACTGAACCAATATCTAAGTTGAAGTATGTAGTACATCATATTTTTAAATTAATCAATTTTTTTTTAAATTTTTTTTATGAAACTTTTTAAAGAAGTTATTTGTTACTAATTCATTTAAAAATTTAAAATACAATGAATTTGTATATCGAATTAATAAAAAAAATATTTATGAAGCTAGTGAAAAAAAATGTGTTAAATTTAAATTTGGATGGTTAATGTGGAATGAGTAACTAATTTTTAAAATTTTGGTTGGTTTAAAATTATTCAAAAATAATTTTTAAATTTTTAATTCATATATATATTTTTATATTTATAATGGAATTTTTTCATATATGGCCATTTGTTTTTCAGATACATATACTTAAAAAGTTTTAAAAAAACGATTGGAGAAATCTTTAAAAAATTTAATAAATACAAAAAATATATATTAATTTTTTTGTATATTTGTTAATATTTAGCGATTTTTTTTTAATAAAAAAAAAGATCATAAATTTTATACGTTTTAAGTGTATTTAAATTGAGTGAATCTAAAAAGAGCTCTACTACGTAGCTCAAATTTGAGCTTGGCCCGAATGGCTCGAATTTCATCTTACCGGTCGTTCGTGTAACGCCCTGTATTTTATTAGTCGGATAACATTACCAATATTCATTAATTTAGTCTATTTACAAATGACAATTCATCTTTTGATGAATAAATAAATATACATGTTCCCTCTCGCTACACAACAATATCATTTATATACAAATAAAAGAAATGCCCTGAGGCTTACATCCATATTACATACAATGAAAAAAAATACTGATCTCTGAACCATGATTATATCTTACAACCTCAAAATAGAATCATAAGATAGTACCATGTCCTAATATTTGAAATCTTCAATTACCTGTGAAGTTCATTAATGTGGGATGAGCACTAATGCCTAGTAGGAATCTCGTAGTTCTAAAACAATAACTAACACATAGATAGAAATGATCATGCATGCAGGATGATACTATATAGTAAGGTGACGTTTTGTATGCCCAAAATATCATAAGTAGAGTATCATTTTCTCAAAATTCATTTGAACATTCAAGAGAACTTTATAAACATTTATCACCGAACATTCAAAGACAACCGTCGTACACTCTATTCCCACTTATCTATCCGTTACATCATATCAACATTTATCATCACTAGTAATTCAACTTGAATCAAGAATATAAACCCCTTTCAATTCAATTTCTCAAATATTTACAATTGATTTCAAATCCCTCTTTCAAACATACATTTGTTTTCAATCTATTAAATAAATCCTCAACCTAATTAAAAACCCACTTAGACCAAAATTTCGAATCTAGGATTTTTAAGAAGATTATCATTTATAAGAATAGAGGATTCACCCCTCATAAGATCATTCTTCACAAATTCACACAAGATTCTTCATTTTTACTTAAACTTCTAACCCAGTTATACCACAATTACCATAAATCCATAGTCCTTAACTCAAACTGATATTACTATTACTCACAAAATAAAACTCATAATCTTCAGGTCACAAAACAACCCGGTGAGTTCATCATCATTAACCCCTTACCCAATTACCATTTCTTTCAAGTAATTTCTATATGCATTTCTCCTCTGTACAAAATCACACAACACATTGAAATTTCATAAGTTCATTACGAGTCATACACATTATCTCCGACTCAACACATTCCATCTTTTGCTAGCTTGATATGGCGAAATAGCGGGCACCCAACTCACAACACCTTCCATGTTTTGCCGACTTGATACGGTGGGATAGTGGGCACCCGAAAATATTTTATACAATCCCCACTTTACTGACTATTACACGACAAGATGCGAGCACCCAAAAACATTTAATACAATCCCTACATTTACCGACTATTATACGACAGGATGTGGGCACCCAGAAACATTTAATACAATCCGCACATTTACCGATTATTATACGGCAGGACGTGGGTACCAAAATTATCCATTTTTTCACTTTTGTCGACTATTATATGGTAGGACTAATGGACACCCAAAAATATTTTTCCACATTCGTCTAATGATAAGCGCAGACAGGGCAATTGGGCACCTTGACTCCCCGTGCGGATACCAATTACAACCCAACCCAACACTACTCAACACAACTCAACACAACACAACTCAATGCATTTCTTAAATCTCCACTTTATCATTTTATCACCAATCTCATATCATCAATACAATTCATAAATTCAAAATCCCCAAACTCAATCTCATCTCATAGCACAACTTAGAATATCAACAACAAGAGTTCAATCGCAATTTGTTGCATAGATTTTTCCAAACATTTTCAAAATTCAATTAAACATGGATATGTGCAATTTAACACCTCAACTTCGTGATGCCACTTTTAATTTAAGCAAAAACCATCAACCATCTTTATGAGCCAACTAGGGTTTTTGAAGAAATTGAAACTTTTCGCAAAAACACTTTTGATTCCAACTTTTCTATTCATTATTCACCCAAAATCATAACCCAACCCAAAAAGGAAAACCCCAGAAACCCAAACCGCTAATCTCACGGTTTATCACAAAATGCATAAAAGACAATATTTTGTATAAGGAAAAATACCACAAATCTATTCATAAATGAAAGTATTGAAAGAGAACTAGAAATCTCTACCTCAAAAAAAGAAAAGATGAGAAAACCTCTAAACAGACAGCTCAACGCTCGGCACAAGACCTACATATCACACATAGCATGTACTTGAAGACTTAGAACATAAATGATGCAACAAACGGCTTAAACCTAACTTCAACCTTATATGCCGAGCTCAAAATTGTTGGACAATCTTCACTGTATTTTAAATAAATTAAATTCTATTGTGTACTAAACAACAACCAGAATAAAAAGAAATAAAGGAAATGAGAGAATTTGTTTGATTACAAAAATCAAACTCGAATTAAAAATAAATAAATAAAAATAAATTTTATTTTGTTACAAAAACAAAATTAAAATCTGATTTAAATAAATAATAAAACACTAAAAATAAATTAAATAACTTACTTGATTTAATTTCTTCGAATTATAATCTGATCAAGTCCAGTGTTTGACACTATGTCCTTAAGACAGATTCGTCCTCTCCACGGTGCTTTCAAAAATTGGACGTCTATCTCCTAGGATGAAATGATCTACTACAAACAATAGCAGCACTACAAATTGTTTGCCTTACGAACACACTAAGTGTTTACACTCTTTCGTTCAGAAAATAAATGCAGCAAAATGCAGAGGTTAGCAGAGGATGGAGTACGAAAATTGGAGATTAATCCAAATGCGAGGCTAGTCTATTTATGTCATGACCCGAACCCGCCCCTATGGGTTAAGGACATAACCGGCCAGTAATCCTGTGACTACCTACGGCCTCAGACCAAAACAGACATAATTCACCAGAGTAAAGGGGCCAAACGGAAGTAAAAATTTAAAACTTTGTCCACAGAGCCGTGCTTATATGCACATCAAACAACCCATACTCAGATACGTTAATAACCCACATCAAAGTACTGTATCACAAAACTCATTACAGACAGGATCATCCAAGACGAGTCAACCTATAACAGACTATGTACAGACATAAACAAAGCCCTTGCCAACAAGACAAAACATAAGTACATGACAAAAGGGCAAGGATGGTCTCATACGTGAGACACGAAGCTGACTCTCCAAAACTCATGTTGTTCCTGGCAGACTTCATTGGGGCTAGGTTTGTGCCTCTCTTGGCTCACCTACAAACACATGAATGTGCGTGAGCGATAGCCCAGTGAATAATGTCAATTACAGAATATACATAACAACGTAGGACAACATGTTCCAAACGGCCTTAGGTCCAGTTCATAATTCTATTTAACAGATATATATATATATATATAACTATACGAAATTCCAACTCAAGTGACTGTAGTTCCAAACATTCTGGCCTCTGGCCCATCTAAATTTCCATTCATGTCATAACGGCCTTCGGCCCGTTCATTTGTGTCGAAACGGCCTTCGGCCCGTTCATCCTTGTCGAAACGGCCTTCGGCCCATTTATTCATGTCAAAACGGCCTTCGGCCCACTCATTCATGTCAAAACGACCTTTGGTCCATTCATTCATGTCAAAACGGCCTTTGGCCCACTCATTTCTATCAAAACGACCTTTGGTCCATTCATGTCTATCAAAACAACCTTTGGTCCATTCTTGTCTATCAAAACGACCTTTGGTCCATTCATGTCTATCAAAACGACCTTTGGTCCATTCTTGTCTATCAAAACGACCATTGGTCCATTTATGTGTATTCATATCAGACTCTCGTCCACAATCCCGAATAGCAACTCATAAAGCTTATAAGGGAATAAACAATTGGACATTCACAAACATTCGAATATCGATATTACTCACAGTGATCGGCTTGTGGATTTGCCCTGGAACTTGACCCTACACATTTCATGAACACAAAAGGGTCACTAACAGTTCAATCCGTTCTTTAATTCACATATATCTCTTTAGGCTTAATTCACATTTCATTAGCTCATTTATAATGCTTAACATATGCCTAAGAGTGCTTACAAGTGAAAGAGACCGAAAACAGAACACAGAATGCATTTCCAGAATTTCAGAAAACAGGGTCCCCGCTCGAGCGTCAACTTCCCCGCTCGAGCGGAACTCTAAGGCCTGCAAAAGTACTGGATAGGTGAAATTTACGCTCGAGCGTCCAATATAGCGCTCGAGCGGAAGGCCTCTCAACATAGCTCCCCACTCGAGCGTGAACTTTCCCACTCGAGCGGACACCAAGCCTGCAAGAACAAAATACTGGGAGCTCGAAATCCCCGCTCGAGCGTGAACTTCCCCACTCGAGCGGACATCAAAATTCTGGGTTTCCCAGATCGTGTTCTTGAGCTCCAATTCAACTTTCCAGCTACAATTCTTGCATGCAATGGCTCAAAACTCAAACATACACATATTAATATGATACCAATGCAATATTACAACATTAGGAAGCTCAATCTCTTATATCATTTACATGCATGCCTCAAATTAATCCCAATTCATCACCAACATATCAAATTCTAACATGCAAAGCCTATCCTTTCATACTCTCCCCTTGCATGTAAGAAATACACATTATTCACAACTTATTTGGTGAGGAAATGGTCACACACATGGATTTCCTTCAAACTTCAACATGGATTACACAAATTAAGCTCAAACATGGAAATCTATAACAATTCTTCACATGCATGCTTCTATTAGCCTGAAATTCAACATGTACAACTCAATTCCTTTTCATTCAAACTAATTCATGCTCTTGGCCATCTATTGGACTTGAATTCACAAGGTAGTGACTAACAATGCATGAATTACTCACCAAGGAGCTTAATCTTCACAATCTATGGCGATTCTTGAGCTTAACCTCCAAAATCTCCAAGCTTTAGGCTAAATGGCACAATCCTCCCCATTTCTCTCACTATGGCTGGCCCCTCTCTCACTCTCTCAAATGTTTAACTCAGATCTTGAGTTCAAGAGGGACAAAGGAGGGTGTAATGCCAATACACAACGAGCCCCACTAGTAAATATTTTAATATAAAAAGTTTGGGCACTTTATTCATCAATTTAATCAGTTTAAATTGATCAGAATCAATTTTCAATTAAGTTTCACCGTAGGCTCTAAAAATTATGCCAATCACAATGGCGTAATCAATTTCGGGTTCTGAGGCCGATAAGGCCCTCAATTTAATTTCCAAAGCAGATTATTCAAACAGATATTCCTACGGCGAACAGATAGAAATTCAAGATCATATATATTCACATAATGGCACACAAATCACATCAAAACATATAATCACACACGTATTAGGGACCAATTCACATAATACAGAACAGGGGTATCACAGTCTTCCCCTCTTTAGGAAGTTTGGTCCTTCAAACTTAAGTTACCTTCGTCGGGAAACAAATGTGGATAGCTTAGTCACATTTCCTCATCTTTTTCCCACGTGGCATCTGTACCATAGTGTTCCTTCCATTCAACTTTCACCATCGGAATGGTTTTGCTCCTCAACTGTTTCACTTGCCGGTCAACAATTCTTTCCGGCCATTCAGCATATTCCATATTGTCATCAATAGCAACCCGGTGATAGTCAATCACATGAAACGGGTCTCGGAGGTAACCCCTCAATATCGACACGTGAAACACATTATGGATTTGCTCGAATCCCGGCGGCAAAGCAACCCTATAAGCAACTGGACCAAGCCTCTCCAAAATCTGAAACGGCCCAATGTAACGGGGCGACAACTTCTCCTTTTTCCCAAATCTGACTTGGCCTTTCATCGGAGAAACACGGATGAACACATGGTCACCAACCTCATACTCAAGAGGTCTTCTTCGAACGTCTGCATAACTCTTTTGTCGGTCCTGAGCTGTTTTGAGCCTTTGACGAATAGTCTTGATTTTCTCAGAAGTATCCTGCACAATCTTTGGCCCAAGCAAGGCTCTATCCCCGACCTCTGTCCAACAAATAAGTGATCTACACCTCCTACCATACAAAGCCTCGTATGGTGCCATACCGATGCTGGAGTGGAAGCTGTTATTATAAGCAAATTCTGCAAGTGGCAAATAATCTTCCCAACTCCCCTGAAAATCCAAAGCACACATGCGAAGCATATCTTCCAAAGTTTGAATCGTTCGTTCTGATTGCCCGTCTGTCTGTGGGTAAAATGCAGTACTGAACCTTAGTTCTGTTCCCATAGCTTCCTGCAAACTCTTCCACAATCTAGACACAAATTTCGGATCTCTATCCGATACAATAGATACTAGAACACCGTGTAAAAGCACAATCTCATCAACGTAAATGGTAGCCAATCTATAAGCAGTAAATGTAGTTTTAACAGGCAGAAAATGTGCAGATTTAGTCAGTCTATCAACTACAACCCAAACAGAATCCATACCTCGAGCAGTTCGAGGTAGGCCAATAACGAAATCCATAGTCACGTGTTCCCACTTCCATTCAGGAATAGGGAGAGGTTGAAGTAGACCGCCTGGTTTCTGATGTTCAGCCTTGACTTGCTGACACTGAAGGTACTTGGACACATATTCTGCAATCTCTTTCTTCATTTTAGGCCACCAATAGGTCTGTTTCAAATCCCGGTACATTTTATTGTTGCCCGGATGCATAGCAAATACGGATCTGTGGGCTTCGTCTAAAACCCTCTTCTTAAGTTTCGGGATATCGGGGACACACATTCTGTTTCGGAATCTCAACACTTCATTCTCAAGGCTGAATTCTGCTTTTGGACTCGTCTCAAATTCATCAACTACCTTTCTGAGGAACTCATCCTCTTTCTGTTTCTGCTTGATTTCATCGGCAATCGCCGGCTCGGCTGTAATAGCGGCTATTAATCCGCCCTGTTCACACATTTCTACTTCAATTTCAGTCCTCTCCAAATCTTGTAAAATCTCCCTTTGTTCAGTAAACAACCAAGCCATACTCCCCGTTGATTTTCTGCTCAAGGCATCAACCACTGTATTAGCTTTCCCCGGGTGATACTGAATTTCTAGGTCGTAATCTTTTATCAATTCCAACCATCTTCTCTGACGCATATTCAACTCTTTATGCGTGAAGAAGTATTTTAGGCTCTTGTGATCTGTGTGGACTTCACACTTTGCCCCATACAAATAATGCTGCCAGATTTTCAAAGCAAAAACAACTGCGGCCAGTTCTAGGTCATGTGTTGGATAATTTTTCTCGTGCGACCTCAATTGCCGGGAGGCGTAGGCAATAACCTTTCCGTTCTGTATTAACACACAACCCAAACCCTTATAAGATGCATCACTAAAAATTACAAAATTTTCCGTGCCTGGCAGTAATGTCAAAATTGGTGTAGTAGTCAATCTCGTCTTTAATTCATGAAAGGCTGATTCCTTTTCTTCGTTCCACTCAAAAGGTTGCCCCTTGCGTGTCAGTTGGGTAAGAGGCACTACTAATTTCGAAAAGTCCTTCACAAACCTCCTGTAGTACCCAGCCAAGCCCATAAAGCTGCGAACTTCCGTCACATTAGTCGGTGTAGGCCAATTCACAATTGCCTCTATTTTCTGCGGGTCCACTGAAATTCCTTCCTTGTTGATCACATGCCCTAAGAAAACAACCTCATCCAACCAAAACTCACATTTCTTTAGTTTAGCAAACAATTTCCTTTCTCGAAGTATTTGTAAGATAGTCCTCAAGTGATGTTCATGTTCAAGTCTATCTTTAGAGTATATCAAAATATCATTAATGAAGACTACAACAAACTCATCAAGGTAGGTTTTAAAAATTCTATTCATTAAATCCATAAATGCTGCCGGAGCATTGGTCACTCCAAATGGCATAACAAGAAACTCAAAATGACCATACCTCGTTCTGAATGCGGTTTTCTCAACATCCTCTGCCTTAACTTTCAGCTGATGATACCCGGATCTCAGATCAATCTTAGAAAATACCCGTGATCCTTGTAATTGGTCAAATAAATCGTCAATACGGGGTAAGAGATATTTGTTCCTTATCGTTACCTTGTTCAATTCCCTGTAATCAATGCACATGCGAAGGTACCATCCTTCTTCTTTACAAATAACACTGGTGCACCCCAAGGCGAAGTGCTAGGTCGGATAAACCCTTTATCAAGAAGGTCTTGCAACTGTTCCTTTAATTCTTTCATTTCAGTAGTAGCCATTCTGTAGGGAGTTTTAGAAATAGGCTGGGTGCCTGGCACAGTCTCAATAGTAAACTCTATCTCCCTGTCTACCAATTCCCCCGATAATTCATTTGGGAACACATCTGGGAATTCTCTAACAATAGGAATATCATTCAATTCAACATTCACAGATTGCTCAGTCAACACATAGCACAGATAACCCTGGCACCCCTTCCTGATTAATTTACATGCTTTCATTGCAGATATTAAATAAGGTGGAGGCACTACCCAATTACCCACAAACATAATTTCTTTTTGTTCTGGTGGTTTAAATACAACCCTTTTTGTCACATAATCTATGGTGGCACAATACTTAGTCAACCAATCCATGCCCAAAATCACATCAAAATATCTAAAGTTCAAGGGCAATAAATCTACATATAAGGTAGCATCCTCAATATGCATGTCACAAAATCGATATATATAGTCACATAACACAGATTCCCCCGATGGAGCAGACACACATAACAAATAAGGCAATAACTCTAGGGGTCTTCTCAGTCTAGATGCAAATGTATATGTCACAAATGAGTGGGTTAATCCAGAATCAATTAATACAAAGGCATCCTGATTACATATTGAAATAGTACCTGAGACAACAGCACTAGCATTCCGTGTATCACCCGGAATAAGCGCAAAAACCCTTCCCTGTCTCATTGTATCCCCAGTAGTGGCGGATCTCAAAGTATTTCCCAGCTTGGGGATCGATGCCGTGGAACTGGCTGCTAGTTTTCCACCATTCTGATTACATTCTCAGGCTATGTGCCATTGCTTCCCACATTTGAAACAGGGATGTACGGTAACAGACTCCGTGGTGCCTTTTGCTACAGATGTTGCACATGGGAGCTGTGTCTCGGGAAGAACTTGAAGTAGTTGAGGAGCCCGTATTTTGCTTTTTCAGGAATTTCTTCTTCGAAAAGAAGCCTTGCCTTTTGTTACTCTTCCATTCTGCCACTGGCTTGGCTTGTCTAGCTATATTAGCCTCTGATATGATGGCCCTGTCAAGCACCCCAATATAGGTTTCCAACTTCAGTACATTCACCCTCTCTAGGATGTCAGTGCGGAGTCCACCTTCAAAGTGTCTTGCCTTTTTATAATCGGTGTCAATCACGTGTGGTGCAAACCTGGCCAATTCAGTGAACTTGGCCTCATACTCAGCCACTGTCATGCTATCTTGCTTGAGTTCCATGAACTCGGCTACTTTCCTATCCCGAACACATTGCGGGAAGTACTTGTCATAAAAGATCTCCAAAAATTTTGCCCAGTCAACATCTTTGTGGTTTTCTCGCATCAACATCCACCATCTCCTCGCTTTGTCTTCTAGCATAAAAGTGGCTAGAAGTACTTTCTGAGTCTCTGAACAGGGAAACACTTCAAATAATTTCTCAATGCCGAGGACCCACGCTTCGGCCTTCAATGGATCTAATCCCCCGTGGAACTGCGGTGGTTTCATTTTCTTGAATTCCTTGGTGAGAGCTATAATCCGGTCATCATTCTGATTATTTGGCACGGGTGGTGCCTGAGGTGGAGGTGGCAGGTGTGGTTGCTGCCACTGTTGTTGCCACTCCTGTTGCTGTCTCAAAGCTTCTGCCATTTCTTGGATCAATCTTTCCATTCTGTCTATCCTGGCAGTAGAGGACTCTTCTATCTCATCACCTCTGGTTCTCACCATCTGATTAAACTTGCATTATATTTTATACAAAAGGCACAAAAGTATGCATATACTAAGAAACACATGCCCTCAACTAATTCGTAATGCAAGTAGTTCACAACTCATAGCACACAATTACTCAAATCAAAACACTTAAGCATGTTCTTAATGCTTCCAAAGTTCATATCAAAAGGGTAAAGCACATTATCAATGCCTCCAAATTCACATCTAACACATGAATGCATTCTAGATCTCATCTAGACGCTTATTGCTCTTTTTGGACAAGTGTGTGAGTTATTAACTCGTGCTCTGATACCACTCTGTCATGACCCGAACCCGTCCCTATGGGTTAAGGACATAACCGGCCAGTAATCCTGTGACTACCTACAGCCTCAGACCAAAACAGACATAATTCACCAGAGTAAAGGGGCCAAACGGAAGTAAAAATTTAAAACTTTGTCCACAGAGCCGTGCTTATATGCACATCAAACAACCCATACTCAGATACGTTAATAACCCACATCAAAGTACTGTATCACAAAACTCATTACAGACAGGATCATCCAAGACGAGTCAACCTATAACAGACTATGTACAGACATAAACAAAGCCCTTGCCAACAAGACAAAACATAAGTACATGATAAAGGGGCAAGGATGGTCTCATGCGTGAGACACAAGGCTGACTCTCCAAAACTCATGTTGTTCCTGGCAGACTTCACTGGGGCTGGGTTTGCGCCTCTCTTGGCTCACCTACAAACACATGAATGAGCGTGAGCGATAGCCCAGTGAATAATGTCAATTACAGAATATACATAACAACGTAGGACAACATGTTCCAAACGACCTTGGGCCCAGTTCATAATTCTATTTAACATATATATATAAATATATATATATATATATAACTATATGAAATTCCAACTCAAGTGACTGTAGTTCCAAACATTCTGGCCTCTGGCCCATCTAAATTTCCATTCATGTCATAACGGCCTTCGGCCCGTTCATTTGTGTCAAAACGGCCTTCAGCCCGTTCATCCTTGTCGAAACGGCCTTCGGCCCATTTATTCATGTCAAAACGGCCTTTAGCCCACTCATTCATGTCAAAACGGCTTTTGGTCCATTCATTCATGTCAAAACGGCCTTTGGCCCACTCATTTCTATCAAAACGACCTTTGGTCCATTCTTGTCTATCAAAACGACCTTTGGTCCATTCATGTCTATCACAGTTTACCGAAAAGCGCATCATTTTTGACAAAATGTGAGCCTCGAAATATCGTAGGAACTTTATTTCAAAAATATTTTGAAAGAGAGGATTTTAAGATGCAAAATCTTTTGGTCCAACAATGGGGTGTGAGGTTTGGATTTGATGCTCTCCTTGCCAAAGAAACCGACCTTTTGCGTAGCATAGCCTGCACATCTTTTACCACCAAAGAAAACCATCAGTAACGCCCAAGTCTTAAGGGTGGTCAAAAATGGGATGTCTACAGTGGTGCATGGGGGGCTTTTGTGACTGCCTTCCAGGAGAAATTCTTATCTTCAGCTGCCAGGGAGAAGTTGAGGGAACAGTTTTGCCATCTTAAACAGCAGGGTTTGTCAGTGGTCGAATTTGAGGCTACTTTTACTAGTTTGTCCAGGTTTGCACCTGAACTCATGGCGTCCGAGGAACGCCGTTGCTTTGAGTTTGAGCGGAAGTTGAGACGTGGTCTCAAGTTGAGGGTTGGAGGGCCTTTTATTCGAGAGTATAGACGTTTGGTGGATGCTGCTGCTCATATGGAGATTATGATACATGAAGAGGATGATGAGTAAAGGCTCCAAAAGGAGCCAAGATAGCCAGGGTGATGGCAGGAGACAGAGAGGTTTTTACCCTCAGCAGTCTCAGGGTGGTTTGCCTAGATCGACCTTTCTAGTGCCGAGTGCAGGATCTGGGAGAGTTAATCAGGGAGGCTTGACTTGTTTTGCATGTAGCCAGCTAGGTCACAAGTCTTCGGTTTGCTCGCAGAAGGGAGGGGGTCAGCGAGCTGTTTCTTCTTCAGTTAGACCTTAGGGCCAGAGTCAGGGCAGGGGCTAGCCTTTGTCTTGTTATCAGTGTGGACAGCCTGGGCACCTGAAGAGGTTTTGCCCACAATTGAGTGCCACTTCAGGGGCGTCTGGTTCTAGGCAGACGCTGAGTTATCAGCCAGCTCAGTCTGTGCAGGCCTCGAGGGCCAATCCAGGAGCTTCGTCATCCCAGTCTGTGCAGCAGTTGTATGCTTCTAAAGGTGAGCAGGTGGATCAGGGGCCTACAGGGCGCGTGTATGCTGTTACCGTGCAGGACCTAGTACCGGCTTCATCAGTTGTGAGAGGTACCTTTTTGTTTTGTAACTCGGTTGCTAGTGTATTGATTAATACGGGGGTACGTCTCATTCTTTTGTATCTGCTGCATTTGCATCTGTGTTGGAGTTGGAGTTGGTACTGTTAGCATCTCCCATTTGTGTAGTGTCACCTGTTGGGGGTGAATTGATTTTGAAACACGGGTGTAGAGGTTGTGATATAGAGGTCGCCGATCGTAGGCTTCCGTTTTCTTTTGTTGTTATGCCCATGAAGGGCTTTGATGTTATTTTGGGTATGGACTAGTTATCATCATACCGGACAGTTATTGATTGCTATTGCCAGAGGGTCACGGTTTGTACCTTAAATGGGGAGTGTTTCCATTTCTTAGGGGACCGGGTTGGTAGTGTGTTGCCACCGGTGCATGATCCGCGAGGGTGGAGTGAGCTTAGTGGTCTACTTGCTGGCTTTATGAGTGGTGAGTGCGATGAGACCAGATTGTATTGCCAAGGGTGGTTTGTGAGTATTCGGATGTTTTTCCCGAGGATCTCGTCGATTTGCCACCCCACCGAGAGATTGAGTTCTCTATTGATTTAATGCCCGGCACGGCGCCGATTTCTATGGCACCTTATCATTTTGCCCCAACAGAGTTGGTTGAGTTGAAAGCCCAACTCCAGGAATTGCTAGATAAGGGCTTCATTCGCCCTAGTGTTTCGCCGTGGGGAGCACCAGCCCTCTTTGCTAAAAAGAAAGATGGTGCCTTGAGACTTTGTATCGACTACCGGAAGTTGAATCGAGCTACGGTTAAGAATAAGTACCCTATGCCCCGTATAGATGATTTGTTTGACCAGTTGAAGGGTTCCCGTTGTTTCTCTAAGATAGACTTGAGATCGGGTTACCACCAGTTGAGGGTCAGGAAGGAGGATATTCCGAAGACGGCATTCCGTATGCGGTATGGCCATTATGAGTTTCTGGTGATGCCATTTGGGCTCACCAACGCACCAGCAGTCTTTATGGACTTGATGAACCGGATCTTTCGGGAATTCTTAGATTGTTTTGTGGTCGTTTTCGTGGACGACATTCTTATCTATTCACCTTCTGAGGAGGAGCACGAGGAACACTTGAGAGTGGTACTTGAGTTGCTTAGAGCCCATAGGCTATATGCCAAGTTTGGGAAGTGTGAGTTCTGCCTAGGAGAAGTCAAGTTCTTAGGCCATGTGGTTTCTGGAGAAGGAGTGTCTGTTGATACGTCCAAGATTGAGGCAGTGCAAGATTGGGCACAGCCTAAGAGTGTGTTTGAGATTCGCATTTTTCTGGGATTAGCTGGGTATTATCGACGGTTTGTGAAGGATTTCTCCAGATTAGCTTCTCCGTTGACTAGATTGACTCGGAAGGAAGTCAAATTTGTATGGAGTGAGACTTGTGAAAAGTCGTTCCAAGAACTGAAAGTTAGATTGACCACAGCTCCGGTCTTGATTATTCCGGAGAGAGGGTTGGGTTATTCAGTCTATTGTGATGCCTCACGAGAGGGTTTGGGTTGTGTGTTGGTGCAAGAGGGGAAAGTGGTTGCCTGTGGCTCACGTTAGTTGAAAATACACGAGAAGAATTACCCTACACATGACCTAGAGTTAGTAGCAGTGATCTTTGCCTTAAAAATCTGGAGGCACTACCTTTATGGTGAGAGATTCGAGGTGTTCTCGGATCATAAGAGTCTGAAATATCTGTTTACACAGAAAGACTTGAACTTGAGGCAGAGGAGGTGGATGGAGTTTATTGAGGATTACGACTTTGAATTGCATTATCATCCAGGAAAGGCCAATGTTGTAGCCGATGCCCTTAGCAGAAAATCCATTAGTGATGTAGCTTGTGTAGCCATCCGGGAGTGGGAGATGTTGGGAGCACTTGACGAGTTTGATTTGCTTCTGGGCGAATTTGTTGAGGCTGCGGCCTTGTTTTCTGTTGTTGCGCAGCCTACACTAGTGACTCGAGTGTTAGAGGCACAGAGAGGTGACCTTGAGGTAGAATTCCTCCGAGAGAAGATCTCCAGTGGGAAGATTGAGAAGGGTTTGACGGTGTATCCCGACCTGAGTGTGAGATACCGAGACCGTTTGTTTGTGTCGGAGTCTTGCCGAGAGGAGGTACTCCGAGAGTTTCACCATTCTGCCTTGCGGTGCATCCGGGAGGCACTAAGATGTATCGGGATTTGGGCCACCAGTTCTGGTGGTGGGGTATGAAGAGAGATGTGGCAGTTTTTGTGTCTAAGTGCCTTACTTGTCAACAAGTGAAGGCCGAGCATCAGAGGCCAGCGGGTTTGTTACAACCCTTGCCTATTGCTGAGTGGAAGTGGGAGCATGTCACTATGGACTTCGTTGTAGGTCTTCTGAGGACTCAGCGGGGTAGTGATGCTATTTGGGTGGTTGTAGACCGGTTGACTAAGTCGGCACACTTCATTCCTATGCGCGTGAGAGATTCGGTAGATCATCTTGCCGACTTGGATATTCGGGACATAGTGAGATTGCACGGGGTCCCAGTGACGATCGTCTCAGATAGAGACCCTCGTTTTACTGCTAGGGTGTGGCAGAGTTTACAAAGTGCCTTGGGCACTAACTTGACCTTTAGTACGGCTTGTCATCCTCAGATTGACGGGCAGTCCGAGCGTACTGTTCAGATCCTTGAGGATATGCTTCGAGGTTGTGTCCTTGACTTCAGTGGGACGTGGGAGAGGCACTTGCCCTTAGTAGAGTTTGCCTACAACAACAGTTTCCAGTCTAGCATCGGTATGGCACCGTTTGAGGCCTTGTATGGTCGACCGTGTAGGTCTCCAGTTTGTTGGGCCGAGGTGGGTGATGCACCTTTGCTGGGTCCGGAGTTGGTGAAGGAAACGACGGAGAAGGTTGAGCTTATCCGTAGGAGGCTTGTTACAGCCCAGAGTCGTCAGAAATCTTATGCCGACCGTAGGAGGAGACCTTTGGTGTTTGAGGTAGGTGATCATGTCTTTCTAAAGATATCACCTAGGCGGGGATTGATGAGGTTTGGGAAGAGTAGGAAGTTGTCCCCTTGATTTATTGGTCCTTTTGAGATCCTTGAGAGGATTGGCGAGGTTGCTTATCGTTTAGCTTTGCCACCGCAGTTGTCCAGAGTTCATGACGTGTTTCATGTGAGTATGCTTCGGAAGTATGAGCCGGATCCATCACATGTATTGGATTGGACCGACTTAGAGGTAGATGAGGATGCCTCGTATGAGGAGAGACCGGTTCAAGTCTTGGATAGGCGGGATCAAGTCCTACATGGCAAGACCATTCCCTTGGTAAAGGTTTTGTGGAAACATCGCGGAGTGGAGGAAGCCACTTAGGAACGTGAGTTAGAAGTCCGCGAGAAATATCTGGACTTGTTTGTTGATGTGTAATCATGTATTGAGATTTTGTAATTTTAATGAACTTTAAGAGCATTAAAGATGTCTTAAGTTGTAAAACATTGTGAATGTTTTGGTTTATGGAAGTACGTTTGAAACTTGCCTTGAAATGGAAGTTGATTATAATATCGCATATGTTGGCTATATTGTAGAAATGGAGTTTTATCATGAAAATTGAATATGATATGGAAATAAGAATCATGTGTATTGAAAACTGTTGAAATGGAAAGGAAATGCATATTGAAATGTATATGTTGTGAAATGCCTCTTGATAAGAGATGGAATGACCGGTAGTGGGTCAAGTTGTTTAATGTTGAAATGTAACACTGTTTAAAATGGAGACAAACTTGTTTTTTTGAAAACTTGTGCTTAATTTCAAGGACGAAATTCTTTAAGGGGGGGAGGTTATAGCGATCCCGGGTTTTATCCCTTGTTGTACAGTGGTCTGGACCTGTTTCCGTGGACATTAGCAGTTGTTACTATCTTGTTTACATCCTTTCGTACTTTGTTTTTGAGTTATAGGATGTGTTGGGCAGGTTTGTTACAGGATGGTTGTGTTTGGGAATAAATGGTTGCTGCCCAGGTTTTTGGTCTTTCGCTCGAGCGAGGAGTTTGTCACTCGAGCGAGCTCTTTGCCTTGGTCCTTCGCTCGAGCCAGGTTTTGTTCGCTCGAGCGAAAGTTGAGTTTTGTGTCTGGTGGCTCGAGCGAGCAGTCTTGCGCTCGAGCGTGCAACTGCGTCTCTTTTGGACCTGAGAGCTGTGGTTTTTGGCTCGAGCGAGCTTTCCTTCGCTCGAGCGAGCGAGGTGTATGTTTTCGAGTTCCTCGCTCGAGCGAGCATTCTGTCGCTCGAGCGTGCTTCTGGGTTGCAGACCTGAAGCTTCGAGTTTTTGGCTCGAGCGAGACTTTATTCGCTCGAGCGAGGGTTTCTTGTGTCTGGTCGCTCGAGCGACCAAGTCTTCGGTCGAGCGAGCCTGTTTTATATCAGCAGACAGCAGCGATTTTAAACATCACTTTTTCATTCCCTTCTCTTTTCAAACCCTAGATCCAAGACCCTCTCTCTCTAAACTTGTCTTCTCTCTAAGGTTTGATCTCTCTAGAGTGTGAATCTACCCTAGGGCCTTTGTTAAAAAAATAGAGGTTGTTGAGAGCTTTGTTTTAATCTGAAAAAGTTGGGATTTGGAGCACGTTGGATTTTGGTCTTCATCTCGGTTTAAGCTCAAACTTCGAGGTAGGGATATCCTACTCCTCTTTATGAGCTTTGTCTTTGAATTTCAACATTTTGATATGTTGGGGGTTGTGTAATTTTGAGAAAGTTTGGGCGTCTTTATGTAATTTTCATAAAAGAGGGGTTTTAACTAAATTGAACCCATGTATATCTGTAGCATTGAAAATGGAAATTTCGTTATGAAATTGGTGGGAATGGGACCTTAGGGTCAGTGTTGAGAATTATGGGAAATTGCCCTAATTGGTTTAATAAATTAATTTGTATAATTAATTTGAGAAATGAGGAATTGAATTGGAAATGTTGAAATTGGGAATGTATGGAATTAAAGGGTGTAGTTGGATCATTTATCGTTCACCTAGTTGAAATGTTGATTTATTATCCATTTGGTGCATTTATTTCCTGTTTAGAAATAACTGCTTTGGGCTATCGGTGGAGGATAGTCTTGATTGTTGTAGACAATGCATGATGATTAGGCAAACGAAAACTAATCAATGGAATGTGTCACTGAGTATGACGGTTGAATGAATACATTAACTTTATGCATTGATTGATGTATATAATAATTGTTTATATGCATTGTATTGTGTTGGAGAAGATAGGGGATGTACTCCATGGTTTAGGGGAAGATAGGGGATGGACCTCTAAACCGGATGTTGTTGTGGGAGGAGATAGGGGATGGACTCCGTAGATACAGCAGCTCATATGCTTATCTATTGATGCGTTGATACAGCTCATATGCTTATCTTTGGAAGTGTTGATATAGCTAACATGCTTATCTGTTGACGTGCTGATATAGCTAATTTGCTTATCTATTGTGAAATGGGAAAATGTTTAATATGAGTTACTGTCTCATATAAGTTGCTTGGCCAGGTTCTGAGCCATGGTTATGAATTGAAATGAATAAGAAATGGAAAATGAAAAGTAACATGAACTTGTATGTCATGAAACTATAATGTGATAAAAGTGGAGGTACCAGTGTTGGCCATCTATCAACTGCTAATCTTTTAGTTATTGTTCATAGTTGGTTTAGTGTATTTATACTGGGCTGTGGCTCACCCTATATGGGAACATCATTTGCAGGTACAGGTAGCATGCCACCTCCAAGGACATAGCTTGGGAGGCTAGAGGCTGACAGACCCTTTTGGTGTTGCTTTCTTTTGATGTATTACATGTAAACTCAACCTTAGGGCTTAATGTGTATATGAATTAGTACTCATTTCTTGTAACCAAGTGTTGGCTTGGAAAGTTGTAAGCCCGTGGGGCCTTTACTTTTGTTGTCAACATGTAATACTTTTTGTAAGGAATTACTCTGATGAATTGAAGGATGTTGATCTTTCAGATATCACCGCATGTCAATATTGATGGGTTTAGTGTTATTATTTTGAGGGCGTGACAAGTAAATTCACAAAAAATTACAAGAATTTTTTTTTGTGAATTAATTAGTAAATTATGAGTAAATTACTCAATAAATTCTCAGAAAATTTTATATAAATTCAAAGTAATTTCTTAGTAAATTATTCAGCAAAATACTCCATAAATTCGTAGTAAATTCTCAATAAATTACTCGTTAAGCTTTCAATAAATTCTCTATAAATTACTTTGTAAATTATCTGTAAATTTTTAGTAAATTGTTTAATAAATTGTAAATAAATTACTCAGAAAATTTTCAATAAATTGTAAAAAAATTCTGTATAAATTCTTGGTAAATTACTCATAAAATTATCAAAAAAAAATTCGTGAATTACTTTGTTAATTCTCAGTAAATTATTTGAACATTAATTAGTGAATTTCCTGTAAATTCTCAGTAAATTACTTTATAAATTCTCAGTAAATTATTCAATAAATTCTAAGTAAATTCTCAATAAATTAATCCATAAAGTCTAAGTAAATTATCAATAAATTCTTAGTAACTTACTCAGTAAATTCTCAATAAATTACTTAGTAATTTCCAACTAAATTACCCAGCGAAGAACTTAACAATTTATCAAAAAATTTCTTAGTCAATTCGGAGTAAATTCTCAATAAATTACTCAGTAAATTATCGGTAGATTCTTAGTAAATTACTCAGTAAATTCTCATTAAATTAATCAGTAAAATTCTCAATAAATTACACGCAAAATTCTCAGAAAATTATTCAGTAAATTCTTAGTAAATTATTAGAAAATTCTGTGTAAATTCTTAGAAAATCAATAGAAATTTTTTTGTGAATTACTCTGTAAATTCTCAGAAAATTTTGTATAAATTCTAGGTAAATTACTCAGTAAATTTACATAAACTTTTTAAAAAATTACTCAGCAAATTACTCTGTAAATTCTCAATAAATTATCCGTTAAATTTTCAATAAATTCTCTATAAATTACTCAGTTAATTATCGGTGAATTACTTAATAAATTCAAAGTAAATTACTCTGAAAATTTTCAATAAATTCTAAGAAAATTCTCAATAAATTATGAGTAAATTACTCATTAAATTCACAGTAAATTCTTAATAAATTACTCAGTAAATTGCTTCATAAATGATTGGTAAGTTTCTAGAAAATTACTCAACAAATTCTCAGTAAATTCTCAATAAACTCTTAGTAATTTACTGAGTAAATTCTAAATAAATTGCTAAATAAATTCATAGTAAATTATTCGGTGAATTACTCACTAAATTTATTTGTAAATTACTAAGTAAATTGTCAGTAAATTACTAGGTAAATTCTCAATAAATTCTCTATAAATTACTCAATTAATTATCGATAAGTTCTTAAAAAATTCTGAGTCAATTACTTAGTAAATTACTCAGTAAATTATTAGAAAATTACTCTGTAAATTCTTAGTAAATTATTTAATAAATTCTAAATAAATTACTGAGTAAATTCTCAATAAATTACTCCTTAAATTCTCAGTAAATTACAAGTAAATTAATGAGTGAGTTATTCAGTAATTTATCAGTAAATTACTCGATAAATTCTCTGTAAATTACTCAGTAAATTATTGGTAAATTCTCTGTAAATTCCAAGAAAATAACGCAGTAAATTATCTGTAAATTCTTGGTAAATTATTTAATAAATTCTAAATAAATTACTGAGTAAATTTTCAATAAATTACATCTTAAATTCTCAGTAAATTACAAGTAAATTAATGAGTGAATTATTCAGTAATTTATCAGTAAATTACTCGATAAATTCTCTGTAAATTACTCAGTAAATTACTTTGTAAATTTTCACTAAATTACTCAAGAAGTTTCTCACTAAATTACACGTAAAATTATCTATAAATTATTCAGCAAATTCTTAGTAATTTATCAGAAAATTCTGAGTAAATTTACAAAAAATTACAAGAATTTTTTTTGTGAATTAATCAGTAAATTATGAGTAAATTACTCAATAAATTGTCAGAAAATTCTATAGAAATTCAAAGTAATTTCTTAGTAAATTATTCAGCAAATTACTTCATAAATTCGTAGTAAATTCTCAATAAATTACTCGTTATGCTTTCAATAAATTCTCTATAAATTACATTGTAAATTATCTGTAAATTACTTAATAAATTGTAAATAAATTACTCAGAAAATTTTCAATAAATTCTAAGAAAATTCTGTATAAATTCCCAGTAAATTACTCGGTAAATTCTCAATAAATTCTCTGTAAATTACTCAGTTAATTATCAATAAGTTCTCGAAAAATTCTGAGTCAATTACTTAGTAAATTACTCAGTAAATTATTAGAAAATTACTCTGTAAATTCCAAGAAAATAACGCAGTAAATTATCTGTAAATTCTTAGTAAATTATTTAATAAATTACAAAATAAATTAATGAGTAAATTCTCAATAAATTACTCCTTAAATTCTCAGTAAATTTCAAGTAAATTAATGAGTGAATTATTTAGTAATTTATCAGTAAATTACTCGATAAATTCTCTGTAAATTACTCAGTAAATTATTGGTAAATTCTCTGTAAATTACTCAGTAAATTACTTCGTAAATTCTCACTAAATTACTCAGGAAATTTCTCATTAAATTACACGTAAAATTCTCTATAAATTATTCAGCAAATTCTTAGTAATTTATCAGAAAATTCTGAGTAAATTCACAAAAAATTACAAGAATTTTTTTTTTGTGAATTAATCAGCAAATTATGAGTAAATTACTCAATAAATTGTCAGAAAAATCTATATAAATTCAAAGTAATTTCTTAGTAAATTATTTAGCAAATTACTTCATAAATTCGTAGTAAATTCTCAATAAATTACTCGTTAAGCTTTCAATAAATTCTCTATAAATTACATTGTAAATTATCTATAAATTACTTAATAAATTGTAAATAAATTACTCAGAAAATTTTCAATAAATTCTAAGAAAATTCTGTATAAATTCCCAGTAAATTACTCGATAAATTCTCTGTAAATTACTCAGTTAATTATCAATACGTTTTCAAAAAATTCTGAGTCAATTACTTAGTAAATTACTCAGTAAATTATTAGAAAATTACTCTGTAAATTCTAAGAAAATAACGCAGTAAATTATCTGTAAATTCTTAGTAAATTATTTAATAAATTCTAAATAAATTACTGAGTAAATTCTCAATAAATTACTCCTTAAATTCTCAGTAAATTACAAGTAAATTAATGAGTGAATTATTTAGTAATTTATCAGTAAATTACTCGATAAATTCTCTGTAAATTACTCAGTAAATTACTTCGTAAATTCTCACTAAATTACACAGGAAATTTCTCATTAAATTACACGTAAAATTCTCTATAAATTATTCAGCAAATTCTTAGTAATTTATCAGAAAATTCTGAGTAAATTCACAAAAAATTACAAGAATTTTTTTTGTGAATTAATCAGTAAATTATGAGTAAATTACTCAATAAATTGTCAGAAAATTCTATATAAATTCAAAATAATTTCTTAGTAAATTATTCAGTAAATTACTTCATAAATTCGTAGTAAATTCTCAATAAATTACTCGTTAAGCTTTCAATAAATTCTCTATAAATTACATTGTAAATTATCTGTAAATTACTTAATAAATTGTAAATAAATTCTAAGAAAATTCTGTATAAATTCCCAGTAAATTACTCGGTAAATTCTCAATAAATTCTCTGTAAATTACTCATGTAATTATCAATAAGTTCTCAAAAAATTCTGAGTCAATTACTTAGTAAATTACTCAATAAATTATTAGAAAATTACTCTGTAAATTCCAAGAAAATAACGCAGTAAATTATCTGTAAATTCTTAGTAAATTATTTAATAAATTCTAAATAAATTACTGAGTAAATTCTCAATAAATTACTCCTTAAATTCTCAGTAAATTACAAGTAAATTAATGAGTGAATTATTCAGTAATTTATCAGTAAATTACTCGATAAATTCTTTGTAAATTACTCAGTAAATTATTGGTAAATTCTCTATAAATTACTCAGTAAATTACTTCGTAAATTCTCACTAAATTACTCAGGAAATTTCTCATTAAATTACACGTAAAATTCTCTATAAATTATTCAGCAAATTCTTAGTAATTTATCAGAAAATTCTGAGTAAATTCACAAAAAATTACAAGAATTTTTTTTGTGAATTAATCAGTAAATTATGAGTAAATTACTCAATAAATTGTCAAAAAATTCTATATAAATTCAAAGTAATTTCTTAGTAAATTATTCAGCAAATTACTTCATAAATTCGTAATAAATTCTCAATAAATTACTCGTTAAGCTTTCAATAAATTCTCTAGAAATTACTGTCACGACCCCAAACCGCCCCTAGTAGTTTGGTGCCGTGATGGCCAGTAATCCGGGATTACCGAAGGCCAACCTTCAAAATTCACACACGAACAGAGTATAAATTTATATATGGGGCTCACAAGTGCGGAAGCAATAATTTAAAAATACAAGTGGTCCATAAGAGCAGTGCGTAAGTTACCTGGAATGGCATACAACTTTACACAATATAACAACTTGGATACAAATACAATAAAGTACAAAATACATATTATGTCTTGATCAAAAGGCTTCTCCAGCCGACATGTGTAAATTACAAGTATTATAAGCCGAGAAGCATAATTTTCAAGATTGCCGACGTGAATACAAGTTAGGCCGACGTAACAAAAACCCAAAACAAGCTCGCGAGTAACACCTAGGCGTCACCGCCTTCCTGCTCACCACCTACATATATATAGAGAGGGTGAGCTTGGATACTCAGTGAATGGTATAAGTAATAAAAGGGTTTGCATGATTGGTATTCAAGATCTTTATCAAACAATACATAACATAATTAGTGCAAGTCAAGGGATGAACCAAGTCCATCTTCCAAATCTGTCAAGTTTCAAAGGATGCTTACTAACATCATTATAATACAAGTGATGACATCTCGGCAAACAAACCCACGCGGTAAACCGTCAGTGGCAAACAAGGCAAGACAAGGGAGATATCTCAATTTAATGGTGCCGTTGCATTATAGTCCCCTGACACTAAGGACTTGTGCTACTAATGCTTAGAGTCCCCTAGCACGTACGGACTTCCAAACTTTGTGCTACAAATGCTTATAGTCCCTTAGCACGTACGGACTTTCCAAGAATGTCATCAAAACAAGATAGTATATATATATATATTTTCCAACTAGGAATAACCATTCATGCTTACAAATACTTTCCAAAACGAAGCAAAACAAGACTTTTATCAAAGCATTATAACATAGCTTTATTAAAAATACCACTCACTTAGTTCTTCAAACGTCAGGGTCAAGGCAAGTCCAAATCCTACAAACACATGGCAAAGTCTGTTGAATGCACTTTCAAACAAGTTTTACATGCATGCAGATGATCTCGGCATTCCTCAAGCCTAAGTCAAATCAAAACAAACACAGTTCTTTATCTCGGGAAAACATGCTGGGCAACTACCAGGTCTAGGCCGAGGTTCCACACCCCCTTGCCGAGGTGTGGCCTCGATGGCCACATTCAAAGGAATGAAGTCGGGAAAAATCTGGGTTTTCCTCTCTTGAAGAACACGATGAACATGAAGAACATGAACATGAGGAAGATGAATGCAAAGATCATAATTTGCTGTTACAAAATCTGAGATTTCATGCTATGAGTTCAAAAACATGGACCTGGGTACCCATATTCAAGGATCTTGTGAGAACAAACATAAAAACATGAATCTTAATGCAAACTTTCAGATCAAACAAGACTTTTTCTTCAAGAACACATGAACACTATTTTCTCTTTCTAAACCAACTTTAAATCGATGCATGACATGCAGAACAGGTTCGATCGTGCAATGCAGCTAGATGATCAATAAGAACGACAAGAGTAAATCAAGAGTCTAACCTTAATACGCGAATCTAACGGTTTGATCTCTAGGAATCAAGCTCGAAAGCCCACTCTCTCACTCTAAAACTTCTTCTTCATCTAGAGCTTCTCTCTCCTCACAAACAAAGACATACAGCAAAATGATACATCTCTAGGTCTGCTGGCTGACTTAACCCTCTACAGGGGCACGTGGCAGCGGCTGGTTGGTGCTACACAAAAAGGTGGCTGAGTGACAAGACAAAACTATGACAAAGTGTGTTCAACAAGCAAGATGGCATGGGCACTTCGGTAGGCAATGATCTCGGTTGAAAGCAAGGCATCGGCAAGTAAGGAAACAATGACCTCGGCTAGGAAGGACAACACTTGACTAAGCTGTGCCACACCTTGACCTAGATATGCCATACCTCGGTCTAGGTCATACCACTCTAGGACAAGATCACTTAGGTGCAAAGGTAACATCTCGGCCAGGATGATACACACCTCGGCCTTGGTGATGAACACCTCGGCCTAGATAATGACATCTCGGCCAATATGTCAAAGCGAAGGTGGAGGTCAAACAAAGTGGTTCCAAGATAATTCAGGACTGAAAATGACCTCGGCTAAACTCACACCAAGCAAGGTACAAAACATGCTGTAACACTTAAACGAACAAGGACAAGACTCGAAATGCAAGTTTACAAGACAGAATCACATGAATGCATATGAGTATGGTTAGGATAGCGTGAGGGTTATTACAATTACATTGTAAATTATCTGTAAATTATTTAATAAATTGTAAATAAATTACTCAGAAAATTTTCAATAAATTCTAAGAAAATTCTGTATAAATTCCCAGTAAATTACTCGGTCAATTCTCAATAAATTCTCTGTAAATTACACAGTTAATTATCAATAAGTTCTCAAAAAATTCTGAGTCAATTACTTAGTAAATTACTCAGTACATTATTAGAAAATTACTCTGTAAATTCCAAGAAAACAACGCAGTAAATTATCTGTAAATTCTTAGTAAATTATTTAATAAATTCTAAATAAACTACTGAGTAAATTCTCAATAAATTACTTCTTAAATTCTTAGTAAATTACAAGTAAATTAATGAGTGAATTATTCAGTAATTTATCAGTAAATTAATCGATAAATTCTCTGTAAATTACTCAGTAAATTATTGGTAAATTCTCTGTAAATTACTCAGTAAATTACTTCGTAAATTATCACTAACTTACTCAGGAAATTTCTCATTAAATTACACATAAAATTCTCTATAAATTATTCAGCAAATTCTTAGTAATTTATCAGAAAATTCTGAGTAAATTCACAAAAAATTACAAGAATTTTTTTTGTGAATTAATCAGTAAATTATGAGTAAATTACTCAATAAATTCTCAGAAAATTCTTGGTAAATTCAAAGTAATTTCTTAGTAAATTATTCAGCAAATTACTCCATAAATTCGTAGTAAATTCTCAATAAATTACTCGTTAAGTTTTCAATAAATTCTCTATAAATTACTTTGTAAATTATCTGTAAATTTTCAGTAAATTATTTAATAAATTGTAAATAAATTACTCAGAAAATTCTCAATAAATTCTGTAAAAATTCTTGGTAAATTACTCATAAAATTATCAAAAAAAAATTCGTGAATTACTTTGCCAATTCTCAGCAAATTATTCGAACATTAATTAGTGAATTTCCTGTAAATTCTCAGTAAATTACTTTATAAATTCTCTGTAAATTATTCAATAAATTCGGAGTAAATTACTTAGTAAATTCTCAATAAATTAATCCATAAAGTCTAAGTACATTATCAATAAATTCTTGTAACTTACTCAGTAAATTCTCAATAAATTACTTAGTAATTTCCAACTAAATTACCCAGTGAAGAACTTAACAATTTATCAGTAAAGTTCTTAGTCAATTCGCAGTAAATTCTCAATAAATTACTCAGTAAATTCTCAATAAATTACACGCAAAATTCTCAGAAAATTATTCAGTAAATTCTTAGTAAATTATTAGAAAATTCTATGTAAATTCCCAGAAAATCATTAGAAATTTTTTTGAGAATTACTCAGTAAATTATGAGTAAATTACTCTGTAAATTCTCAGAAAATTTTGTATAAATTCTTGGTAAATTACTCAGTAAATTCACAGAAATTTTTTAAAAAACTACTCAGCAAATTACTCTGTAAATTCTCAATAAATTATCCGTTAAATTTTCAATAAATTCTCTATAAATTACTCAGTTAATTATCGGGGAATTACTCAATAAATTCAAAGTAAATTACTCTGAAGATTTTCAATAAATTCTAAGAAAATTCTAAATAAATTATGAGTAAATTACTCATTAAATTCATAGTAAATTCTCAATAAATTACTTAGCAAATTACTCAGTAAATTGCTTCATAAATGATTGGTAAGTTTCTAGAAAATTACTCAACAAATTCTCAGTAAATTCTCAATAAACTCTTAGTAATTTACTGAGTAAATTCTAAATAAATTGCTAAGTAAATTGATAGTAAATTATTCGGTGAATTAGTCACTAAATTTATCTGTAAATTACTAAGTAAATTCTCAGTAAATTACTCGGCAAATTCTCAATAAATTCTCTGTAAATTACTCAATTAATTATCGATAAGTTCTCAAAAAATTCTGAGTCAATTACTTAGTAAATTACTCAGTAAATTATTAGAAAATTACATTGTAAATTCTTAGTAAATTATTTAATAAATTCTAAATAAAGTACTGAGTAAATTCTCAATAAATTACTCCTTAAATTCTCAGTAAATTACAAGTAGCAGTGTTCGGTTTTAGGACAGTTTAAATTAGTTTATGCATTTTGCTTATGGTAATAGAGTAGTTTTTATTTTTGGAGATTTTAGTAAATTCTCAATAAATTACTCCTTAAATTCTCAGTAAATTACAAGTAAATTAATGAGTGAATTATTTAGTAATTTATTAGTAAATTACTTGATAAATTCTCTGTAAATTACTCAGTAAATTATTGGTAAATTCTCTGTAAATTACTCAGTAAATTACTTCGTAAATTCTCACTAAATTACTCAGGAAATTTCTCATTAAATTACACGTAAAATTCTCTATAAATTATTCAGCAAATTCTTAGTAATTTATCAGAAAATTTTGAGTAAATTCACAAAAAATTACAAGAATTTTTTTTTGTGAATTAATCAGTAAATTATAAGTAAATTACTCAATAAATTGTCAGAAAATTCTATATAAATTCAAAGTAATTTCTTAGTAAATTATTCAGCAAATTGCTCCATAAATTCGTAGTAAATTCTCAATAAATTACTCGTTAAGCTTTCAATAAATTCTCTATAAATTACTTTGTAAATTATTTGTAAATTATTTAATAAATTGTAAAATAAATTGTAAATAAATTACTCAGAGAATTTTCAATAAATTTTAAGAAAATTCTGTATAAATTCTTGGTAAATTACTCATAAAATTATCAAAAAAAAAATTCGTGAATTACTTTGTTAATTCTCAGTAAATTATTCAAACATTAATTAGTGAATTTCTTATAAATTCTTAGTAAATTATTCAATAAATTTTAAGTAAATTACTTAGTAAATTCTCAATAAATTAATCCATAAAGTCTAAGTAAATTATCAATAAATTCTTAGTAACTTACTCAGTAAATTCACAATAAATTACTTAGTAATTTCCAACTAAATTACCTAGTGAAGAACTTAACAATTTATCAGTAAATTTCTTAGTCAATTCGCAGCAAATCCTTAATAAATTACTCAGTAAATTATCGGTAGATTCTTAGTAAATTACTCAGTAAATTCTCATTAAATTACTCAGTAAAATTCTCAATAAATTACATGCAAAATTCTCAGAAAATTATTCAGTAAATTCTTAGTAAATTATCAGAAAATTCTGTGTAAATTCCCAGAAAATCATTAGAAATATTTTTGTGAATTACTCAGTAAATTATGAGTAAATTACTTTGTAAATTCTCAGAAAATTTTGTATAAATTCTAGGTAAATTACTCAGTAAATTCACAGTAATTTTTTAAAAAATTACTCAGCAAATTACTCTGTAAATTCTCAATAAATTATCCGTTAAATTTTCAATAAATTCTCTATAAATTACTCAGTTAATTATCGGTGAATTACTCAATAAATTCAAAGTAAATTACTCTGAAAATTTTCAATAAATTCTAAGAAAATTCTCAATAAATTATGAGTAAATTATTCATTAAATTCACAGTAAATTCTCAATAAATTACTCAGCAAATTACTTAGTAAATTGCTTCATAAATGGTTGGTAAGTTTCTAGAAAATTACTCAACAAATTCTCAGTAAATTTTCAATAAACGCTTAGTAATTTACTGAGTAAATTCTAAATAAATTACTAAGTAAATTCATAGTAAATTATTTGGTGAATTACTCACTAAATTTATCTGTAAATTACTAAGTAAATTCCCAGTAAATTACTCGGTAAATTCTCAATAAATTCTCTGTAAATTACTCAGTTAATTATCGATAAGTTCTCAAAAAATTATGAGTCAATTACTTAGTAAATTACTTAGTAAATTATTAGAAAATTACTCTGTAAATTCTAAGAAAATTACGCAGTAAATTATCTGTAAATTCTTGGTAAATATTTAATAAATTCTAAATAAATTACTGAGTAAATTCTCAATAAACTACTCCTTAAATTTCAGCAAATTACAAGTAAATTAATGAGTGAATTATTTAGTAATTTATCAGTAAATTACTCGATAACTTCTCTGTAAATTACTCAGTAAATTATTGGTAAATTCTTTGTAAATTACTCAGTAAATTACTTCATAAATTCTCACTAAATTACTCAGGAAATTTCTCATTAAATTACACGTAAAATTCTCTATAAATTATTCAGCAAATTCTTAGTAATTTATCAAAAAATTCTGAGTAAATTCACAAAAAATTACAAGAATTTTTTTTGTGAATTACTCAGTAAATTATGAGAAAATTACTCAATAAATTCTCAGAAAATTCTTGGTAAATTCAAAGTAATTTCTTAGTAAATTATTCAGCAAATTACTCCATAAATTCGTAGTAAATTCTCAATAAATTACTCGTTAAGTTTTCAATAAATTCTCTATAAATTACTTTGTAAATTATCTGTAAATTTTTAGTAAATTATTTAATAAATTGTAAATAAATTACTTAGAAAATTCTCAATAAATTCTGTATAAATTCTTGGTAAATTGCTCATAAAATTATCAAAAAAAATTTGTGAATTACTTTGTCAATTCTCAGTAAATTATTTGAACATTAATTAGTGAATTTCCTGTAAATTCTCAGTAAATTACTTTATAAATTCTCTGTAAACTATTCAATAAATTCTAAGTAAATTACTTAGTAAATTCTCAATAAATTTATCCATAAAGTCTAAGTACATTATCAACAAATTCTTAGTAACTTACTCAGTAAATTCTTAATAAATTACTTAGTAATTTCCAACTAAATTACCCAGTGAAGAACTTAACAATTTATCAGTAAAGTTCTTAGTCAATTCGAAGTAAATTCTCAATAAATTACTCAGTAAATTCTAAATAAATTACACGCAAAATTCTCAGAAAATTACTCAGTAAATTCTTAGTAAATTATTAGAAAATTCTGTGTAAATTTCCAGAAAATCATAAGAAATTTTTTTGTGAATTACTCAGTAAATTATGAGTAAATTACTCTGTAAATTCTCAGAAAATTTTGTATAAATTCTTGGTAAATTACTCAGTAAATTCACAGAAATTTTTTTAAAAATTACTCAGCAAATTACTCTATAAATTCTCTATAAATTACTCAGTTAATTATCGGTGAATTACTCAATAAATTCAAAGTAAATTACTCTGAAGATTTTCAATAAATTCTAAGAAAATTCTAAATAAATTATGAGTAAATTACTCATTAAATTCACAGTAAATTCTCAATAAATTACTCAGCAAATTACTTAGTAAATTGCTTCATAAAGAAAATTTTGTATGAATTCTTGGTAAATTACTCAGTAAATTCACAGAATTTTTTTAAAAAATTACTCAGCAAATTACTCTGTAAATTCTCAATGAATTATCCGTTAAATTTTCAATAAATTCTCTATGAATTACGTAGTTAATTATCGGTGAATTACTCAATAAATTCAAAGTAAATTACTCTGAAAATTTTCAATAAATTCTAAGAAAATTCTCAATAAATTATGAGTAAATTACTCATTAAATTCACAGTAAATTCTCAATAAATTACTCAGTAAATTGCTTCATAAATGATTGGTAAGTTCCTAGAAAATTACTCAATAAATTCTTAGTAAATTATCAATAAACTATTAGTAATTTTCTGAGTAAATTCTAAATAAATTACTAAGTAAACTCATAGTAAATTATTCGGTGATTTCTCAATAAATTCTCTGTAAATTACTCAGTTAATTATCGATAAGTTCTCAAAAAATTATGAGTTAATTACTTAGTAAATTACTCAGTAAATTATTAGAAAATTTTACTGTAAATTTCAAGAAAATAACGCAGTAAATTATCTGTAACTTCTTGGTAAATTATTTAATAAATTCTAAATAAATTACTGAGTAAATTCTCAATAAATTGCTCCTTAAATTCTCAGTAAATTACAAGTAAATTAATGAGTGAATTATTCAATAATTTATCAGTAAATTACACGATAAATTCTCTGTAAATTACTCAGTAAATTACTTCGTAAATTCTCACTAAATTACTCAGGAAATTTCTCAGTAAATTACACGTAAAACTCTCTATAAATTATTCGGCAAATTCTTAGTAATTTATCAGAAAATTCTGAGTAAATTCACAAAAAATTACAAGAATTTTTTTTGTGAATTAATCATTAAATATGCGAAAATTGCTCAATAAATTCTCAGAAAAGTCTATATAAATTCAAAGTAATTTCTTCGTAAATTATTCAGCAAATTACTCCATAAATTCGTAGTAAATTCTCAATAAATTACTCGTTAAGTTTTCAATAAATTCTCAATAAATTAATTTGTAAATTATCTGTAAATTTTCAGTAAATTATTAAATAAATTGTAAATAAATTACTCAGAAAATTCTCAATAAATTCTATATAAATTCTTGGTAAATTACTCATAAAATTATCAAAAAAAAATTCGTGAATTACTTTGTTAATTCTCCGTAAATTATTCAAACATTAATTAGTGAATTTCCTGTAAATTCTCAGTAAATTATTTTATAAATTCTAAGTAAATTAGTTAGTAAATTCTCAGTAAATTAATCCATAAAGTCTAAGTAAATTATCAATAAATTCTTAGTAACTTACTCAGTAAATTCTCAATAAATTACTTAGTAATTTCCAACTAAATTGCCGAGTGAAGAACTTAACAATTTATCAGTAAAATTCTTCGTCAAGCCACAGTAAATTCTCAATAAATTACTCAGTAAATTCTCATTAAATTACTCAGTAAAATTCTAAATAAATTACACGCAAAATTCTCAGAAAATTATTCAGTAAATTCTTAGTAAATTATTAGAAAATTCTGTGTAAATTCTTAGAAAATCATTAGAAATTTTTTTGTGAATTACTCAGTAAATTATGAGTAAATTACTCTGTAAATTCTCCGAAAATTTTGTATAAATTCTTGATAAATTACTAAGTGAATTCACAGAAATTTTTTAAAAAATTACTCAGCAAATTACTCTGTAATTTCCCAATAAATTACTAAGTAAATTCCTAGTAAATTACTCGGTAAATTCTCAATAAATTCTCTGTAAATTACTCAGTTAATTATCGATAAGTTCTCAAAAAATTCTGAGTCAATTACTTAGTAAATTACTCAGTAAATTATTAGAAAATTACTCTGTAAATTCCAAGAAAATAACGTAGTAATTTATCTGTAAATTCTTGGTAAATCATTTAATAAATTCTAAATAAATTACTGAGTAAATTCTCAATAAATTACTCCTTCAATTCTTAGTAAATTACAAGTAAATTAATGAGTGAATTATTCAGTAATTTATCAGTAAAATACTCGATAAATTCTCTCTAAATTACTCAGTAAATTATTGGTAAATTCTCTGTAAATTACTCAGTAAATTACTTCGTAAATTCTCACTAAATTACACGTAAAATTCTCTATAAATTATTCAGCAAATTCTTAGTAATTTATTAGAAAATTCTGAGTAAATTCACAAAAAATTACAAGAATTTTTTTTGGGAATTAATCAGTAAATTATGCGAAAATTGCTCAATAAATTCTCAGAAAATTCTATATAAATTCAAAGTAATTTCTTAGTAAATTATTCAGCAAATTACTCCATAAATTCTTAGTAAATTTTCAATAAATTACTCGTTAAGTTTTCAATAAATTCTCTATAAATTAATTTGTAAATTATCTGTAAATTTTCAGTAAATTATTTAATAAATAGTAAATAAATTACTCAGAAAATTCTCAATAAATTCTATATAAATTCTTGGTAAATCACTCACAAAATTTTCAAAAAAAAATTCGTGAATTACTTTGTTAATTCTCAGTAAATTGTTCAAACATTAATTAGTGAATTTCCTGTAAATTCTAGTAAATTATTCAATAAATTCTAAGTAAATTACTTAGTAAAATCTCAGTAAATTAATCCATAAAGTCTAAGTAAATTATCAATAAATTCTTAGTAACTTACTCAGTAAATTCTCAATAAATTACTTAGTAATTTCCAACTAAATTACCCTGTGAAGAACTTAACAATTTATCAGTAAAGTTCTTAGTCAATTCGCAGTAAATTCTCAATAAATTACTCAGTAAAATTCTAAATAAATTACACGCAAAATTCTCAGAAAATTATTCAGTAAATTCTTAGTAAATTATTAGAAAATTCTGTGTAAATTCTTAGAAAATCATTAGAAATTTTTTTGTGAATTACTCAGTAAATTATGAGTAAATTACTCTGTAAATTCTCCGAAAATTTTGTATAAATTCTTGATAAATTACTAAGTGAATTCACAGAAATTTTTTAAAAAATTACTCAGCAAATTACTCTGTAATTTCCCAATAAATTACTAAGTAAATTCCTAGTAAATTACTCGGTAAATTCTCAATAAATTCTCTGTAAATTACTCAGTTAATTATCGATAAGTTCTCAAAAAATTCTGAGTCAATTACTTAGTAAATTACTCAGTAAATTATTAGAAAATTACTCTGTAAATTCCAAGAAAATAACGCAGTAATTTATCTGTAAATTCTTGGTAAATCATTTAATAAATTCTAAATAAATTACTGAGTAAATTCTCAATAAATTACTCCTTCAATTCTTAGTAAATTACAAGTAAATTAATGAGTGAATTATTCAGTAATTTATCAGTAAAATACTCGATAAATTCTCTCTAAATTACTCAGTAAATTATTGGTAAATTCTCTGTAAATTACTCAGTAAATTACTTCGTAAATTCTCACTAAATTACTCAGGATATTTCTCAGTAAATTACACGTAAAATTCTCTATAAATTATTCAGCAAATTCTTAGTAATTTATCAGAAAATTCTGAGTAAATTCACAAAAAATTACAAGAATTTTTTTTGTGAATTAATCAGTAAATTATGCAAAAATTACTCAATAAATTCTCAGAAAATTCTTGGTAAATTCAAAGTAATTTGTTAGTAAATTATTCAGCAAATTACTCCATAAATTCGTAGTAAATTCTCAATAAATTACTCGTTAAGTTTTCAATAAATTCTCTATAAATTACTTTGTAAATTATCTGTAAATTTTTAATAAATTATTTAATAAATAGTAAATAAATTACTCAGAAAATTCTCAATAAATTCTATATAAATTCTTGGTAAATCACTCACAAAATTTTCAAAAAAAAATTCGTGAATTACTTTGTTAATTCTCAGTAAATTATTCAAACATTAATTAGTGAATTTCTTGTAAATTCTAGTAAATTATTCAATAAATTCTAAGTAAATTACTTAGTAAAATCTCAATAAATTAATCCATAAAGTCTAAGTAAATTATCAATAAATTCTTAGTAACTTACTCAGTAAATTCTCAATAAATTACTTAGTAATTTCCAACTAAATTATCCTGTGAAGAACTTAACAATTTATCAGTAAAGTTCTTAGTCAATTCGCAGTAAATTCTCAATAAATTACTCAGTAAATTCTCATTAAATTACTCAGTTAAATTCTCAATAAATTACACGCAAAATTCTCAGAAAATTATTCAGTAAATTCTTAGTAAATTATTAGAAAATTCTGTGTAAATTCTTAGAAAATCATTAGAAATTTTTTTGTGAATTACTCAGTAAATTATGAGTAAATTACTCTGTAAATTCTAAGAAAATTTTGTATAAATTCTTAGTAAATTACTCTATAAATTCTCAAGAAATTACTAAGTAAATTCTCAGTAAATTACTCGGTAAATTCTCAATAAATTCTCTGTAAATTACTCAGTTAATTATTGATAAGTTCTCAAAAAATTTTGAGTTAATTACTCAGTAAATTACTCAGTAAATTATTAAAAAATTACTCTGTAAATTCCAAGAAAATAACGCAGTAAATTATCTGTAAATTTTTAGTAAATTATTTAATAAATCCTAAATAAATTACTAAGTAAATTCTCAATAAATTACTCCTTCAATTCTTAGTAAATTACAAGTAAATTAATGAGTGAATTATTCAGTAATTTATCAGTAAATTACTCGATAAATTCTCTGTAAATTACTCAGTAAATTATTGGTAAATTCTCAGTAAATTACTCAGTAAATTACTTAGTAAATTCTCACTAAATTTCTCAGGAAATTTCTCAGTAAATTACACGTAAAATTCTTTATAAATTATTCAACAAATTCTTAGTAATTTATCAGAAAATTCTGAGTAAATTCACAAAAAATTACAAGAATTTTTTTGTGAATTAATAAGTAAATTATGAGTAAATTACTCAATAAATTCTCAGAAAATTCTATATAAATTCTTGGTAAATTCAAAGTAATTTTTTAGTAAATTATTCAGCAAATTACTCCATAAATTCGTAGTAAATTCTCAATAAATTACTCGTTAAGTTTTCAATAAATTCTCTATAAATTACTTTGTAAATTATCTGTAAATTATTTAATAAATTGTAAATAAATTACTCAGAAAATTTTCAATAAATTCTAAGAAAATTCTCAATAAATTCGGTATAAATTCTTGGTAAATTACTCATAAAATTATCAAAAAAAATTTCGTGAATTACTTTGTTAATTCTCAGTAAATTATTTAATAAATTCTAAGTAAATTACTAAGTAAATTCCCAATAAATTAATCCATAAAGTCTAAGTAAATTATCAATAAATTCTTAGTAACTTACTCGGTAAATTCTCAATAAATTCAGTGAAGAACTTAACAATTTATCAGTAAATTTCTTAGTCAATTCGTAGTAAATTCTCAATAAATTACTAAGTAAATTCTCATTAAATTACTCAGTAAAATTCTCAATAAATTACACGCAAAATTCTCAGACAATTATTTAGTAAATTCTTAGTAAATTATTAGGAAATTCTGTGTAAATTCTTAGAAAATCTTGAGAAATTTTTTTGTGAATTACTCAGTAAATTATGAGTAAATTACTCTGTAAATTCTTAGAAAATTTTGTATAAATTCTTGGTAAATTACTCAGTAAATTCACAGAAATTTTTTTAAAAAATACTCAGCAAATTTCTCTGTAAATTCTCAATAAATTATTCGTTAAATTTTCAATAAATTCTCTTTAAATTACTCAGTTAATTATCGGTGAATTACTCAATAAATTTAAAATAAATTACCCTGAAAATTTTCAATAAATTCGAAGAAAATTCTCAATAAATTATGAGTAAATTATTCATTAAATTCACAGTAAATTCTCAGCAAATTACTTAGTAAATTGCTTCATAAATGATTGGTAAGTTCCTAGAAAATTACTCAACAAATTACTGAGTAAATTCTAAATAAATTACTAAGTAAATTCATAGTAAATTATTCGGTGAATTACTCACTAAATTTATCTGTAAATTACTAAGTAAATTCCTAGTAAATTACTCGAAAAATTCTCAATCAATTCTTTGTAAATTACTCCGTTAATTATCGATAAGTTCTCAAAAAATTCTGAGTCAATTACTTAGTAAATTACTCAGTAAATTATTAGAAAATTACTCTGTAAATTCCAAGAAAATAACGCAGCAAATTATCTGTAAATTCTTAGTAAATTATTTAATAAATTCTAAATAATTTGTTGAGTAAATTCTCAATAAATTACTCCTTAAATTCTCAGTAAATTACAAGTAAATTAATGAGTGAATTATTCAATAATTTATCAGTAAATTACTCGATAAATTCTCTGTAAATTACTCAGTAAATTACTTAGTAAATTCTCACTAAATTACTCAGAAAATTTCTCAGTAAATTACACGTAAAATTCTCTATAAATTATTCAGCAAATTCCTAGTAATTTATCAGAAAATTCTAAGTAAATTCACAAAAAATTACAAGAATTTTTTTTGTGAATTAATCATTAAGTTATGAGTAAATTACTCAATAAATTCTCAGAAAATTCTTGGTAAATTCAAAGTAATTTCTTAGTAAATTATTCAGCAAATTACTCCATAAATTCGTAGTAAATTCTCAATAAATTACTCATTAAGTTTTCAATAAATTCTCTATAAATTACTTTATAAATTATCTGTAAATTATTTAATAAATTGTAAATAAATTACTCAGAAAATTTTCAGTAAATTCTAAGAAAATTCTCAATAAATTATGTATAAATTCTTGGTAAATTACTCACAAAATTATCAAAAAAAATTTCGTGAATTACTTTGTTAATTCTCAGTAAATTATTCGAACATTAATTAGTGAATTTCCTGTAAATTCTCAGTAAATTACTTTATACATTCTCAGTAAATTATTCAATAAATTCTAAGTAAATTACTTGGTAAATTCTCAATAAATTAATCCATAAAGTCTAAATAAATTATCAATAAATTCTTAGTAACTTACTCAGTAAATTCTCAATAAATTACTTAGTAATTTCCAACTAAATTACCTAGTGAAGAACTTAACAATTTATCAGTAAATTTCTTAGTCAATTCGCAGTAAATTCTCAATAAATTACTCAGTAAATTATCGGTAGATTCTTAGTAAATTACTTAGTAAATTCTTATTAAATTACTCAGTAAAATTCTCAATAAATTACACGTAAAATTCTTAGAAAATTATTCAGTAAATTCTTAGTGAATTGTTAGAAAATTCTGTGTAAATTCTTAGAAAATCATTAGAAATTTTTTTGTGAATTACTCAGAAAATTATGAGTAAATTACTCTGTGAATTCTCAGAAAATTTTGTATAAATTCTTGGTAAATTACTCAGTAAATTCATAGAAATTTTTTAAAAAATTACTCAGCAAATTACTCTTTAAATTCTCAATAAATTATCCGTTAAATTTTCAATAAATTCTCAATAAATTACTCAATTAATTATCGGTGAATTACTCAATAAATTCAAAGTAAATTAGTTTGAAAATTTTCAATAAATTCTAAGAAAATTCTCAATAAATTACTCCGCAAATTACTCAGTAAATTCACAGTAAATTCTCAATAAATTACTCAGTAAATTGCTTTATAAATGATTGGTAAGTTTCCAGAAAATTACTCAACAAATTCTCAGTAAATTCTCAATAAACTCTTAGTAATTTACTGAGTAAATTCTAAATAAATTACTAAGTAAATTCATAGTACATTATTCGGTGAATTACTCACTAAATTTATCTGTAAATTACTTAGTAAATTACTCAGTAAATTATTAGAAAATTACTCTGTAAATTCCAAGAAGATAACGTAGTAAATTATCTGTAAATTCTTAGTAAATTATTTAATAAATTCTAAATAAATTACTGAGTAAATTCCCAATAAATTACTCCTTAAATTCTCAGTAAATTACAAGTAAATTAATGAGTGAATTATTTAGTAATTTATCAGTAAACTACTCGATAAATTCTCTGTAAATTACTCAGTAAATTACATAGTAAATTCTCGCTAAATTACTCAGGAAACTCAGAAAATTCTCAGTAAATTCTCGCTAAATTCTCACTAAATTACTCATGATCTTCATGTTCATGTTCATCTTGTTCTTCACGGGTGGAAACCCAGATCTCCAGACCTCACTTCCCGAAGTGTAGTCGCCGAGATCACTCTTACATAGACCTCACACTTAGGCCAAGCATCGTATCTCACCTTGGCCTACCTTGCATGATCACTTACACCTTTAGTTTGTCTTGTGCGCACCTCGGCATGCAGCCGCACGCCGAAGCCTAGGTAACCACACCTCGGCCAGGAGGTGTGGGACCTCGGCAAAGACCTGGTTGGTACCCAGCATGTCTTCCTGACATGTAAAACAGTGTTTTGACTTCTAGCATGTTTTCCCGAGATCATTTGCATGCATGTAAGACTTGTTTTGAGAAGTGCATTCAGTATGCTTTGCCATGTGGTTGTAGGACTTGGACTTGCCTTGACCCCGACGTCCCAAGAACTAAGTGAGTGGTATTTTTAATAAAGTTATGTTACAATGTTTTGATAAGCTTTGCTTTGCTTTGTTTTGAAAAGTATTTGTTAAGCATGAATGATTACCCCTATTTTGTGTATCAAGTATAAGTTTTTGCGTATCAAGTATAAGCTTCGTTTTGGATGACATTCTTGAAAGTCTATACGTGCTAGGGGACTATAAGCATTCGTAGCACATATGTGAAGTCCGTACGTGCTAGGGGACTATAAGCATTCGTAGCACACATGTGAAGTCCGTACGTGCTAGGGGACTATAAGCATTCGTAGCACAGATGTGAAGTCCGTACGTGCTAGGGGACTATAAGTGTAATACCTCTGTTCCGTAATATGTTAATTGGTCCTTAACATGATGTGATTATGTGTTTTGATATGATTTTGTGTTCCATTATGTGAAAATATGTGGTTTTGAAGTTCTATCTGTTCACCGTAGGAATATCTGTTGAATAATCTGCCTTGGGAATTAAATTGAGGGCCCTATCGGCCACAGAACCCAAATTTGACTACGCCTTTGTGATTAGCGTAATTTTTAGAGCCTATGGTGAAATTTAATTAGAAATTGATTCTGGTCAGATTAAATTGATTCATTTAATGGCATTGTGCTCAAATTGTTTAATATTCTTAAATTGGGACTTAGTGGGATTTGTTGGATAGGAACATTACACCCCAATTCCCTCCTTTCTTGTGTTTTGACTGACCTTGGACTCAAAACCAGAGGGAAGGCCGGTTATAGAGAGAGAAAGGGAGAGACTTGTGTAATTTGGACTCCAGACTTGGGAATTTGAAGATTAAGCTCAAGATTTGGCTAGAACTTGGGTGTTTAAGGCTCCTAGGTGAGTAATTATCCCTTGAATCATGGATTCCTGTTTGCTATTTGTAAATTCAGAGTTGAACAAGGTGAAAGAGCACGAGTTGGGTTAATTTTGTTGGATTGAAGCTTAATATGTGCATGCATGTAAGAAATTACCTTGAAATTGCATGTTTGAGCACAAATATGTATAATCCATGTGAAATGTTAAAGGAAACTCATGTTTTGACCACCTCTTCACCAAATGAGTTGAGAATGGTGAGCATCTCCCACATGCATGTACAAATTATGGGAGAGTAAGTCTTGAATGTTTGAATTTGAGCATGTTGGTGATGAGTTTGACATATTTTGGGGCATACATGTGAATTATTTGTGAATTGAGCTTCATTGGGTTGTGATTTAAGGTTTACATCATGTTAGTATAATTATATTTGAGAATTGAGCCATAACATGCATGATTTGTTGGTTGAAAATCGAATTGGAGCTTAAGAACTCAATCTAGAAAACCCAGATTTTTGATGTCCGCTCGAGCGGGTTAAGTGCCGCTCGAGCGGGAAAATCGTGCTCCCAGCACTTTTTGCAGAGTTAGATTTTCGCTCGAGCGGGATATCTCACGCTCGAGCGGGGAGTTTTGTAGACAGGCCTTCCGCTTGAGCTCTCTATTCCACGCTCGAGTGTATTTTTCATGCAACCAGTACTTTTGCAGGCCTTAAGGGTCCGCTCGAGCGGGTAAGTTGACGCTCGAGCGGAGACCCTGTTCTCTGAAATTTTGTATGCTCGTTCTGTGTTTCGTTTTCTGTTCTCTTTCACTTGTAAGCACTCTTAGGTATATGTTAAGCATTGTAAATGAGTTAATGAGATAAGAATAAAGCCTAAAGAGGAATATGCGAATCAAAGAACGGATTGAACTGTTAGTGACCCATTTTGTGTTCATGAAATGTGTAGGGTCAAGCTCCAGGGAAAATCCACAAGCCGATCACTGTGAGTAATATCGATATTTGAAAGCTTAGTAATGTCCAACTGTTTATTCCCCTATAAGCTTTATGAGTTGCTAATTGGGATTGTGGACAAAAGTCTGACATGAACGAATGAATAGACCGAAGGTCGTTTCGATATGAATAAATGGACCTATCAAAATGGACCTAAGGTCGTTTTGACATAAATGAGTGGGCCGAAGGCCGTTTTGACACGAATGTATTTGACGTAAACGAATGGACCGAAGGTCGTTTTGATAGAAATGAATGGACCGAAGATCGTTTTGATAGAAATGAGTGGACCGAAGGTCATTTGGACATGTATGAATGGACCTAAGGTCGTTTTGACATGAATGAGTGGGCCGAAGGCTGTTTTGACACGAATGCATGGGCCGAAGGCCGTTTTGACGTAAACGAATGGGCCGACGGCCATTTTGACAGAAATGAATGGGCCGAAGGCCGTTTTGATATAAATGAATGGGCCGAAGGCCGTTTTGACATGAATGGAAATCTGAATGGGCCAAAGGCCAGAATGTTTGGAACTACAGTCACTTGATTTGAATTTCGTATAGTTATATATCTGTTAAATAGAAAGATGAATTGGGCCCAAGGCCGTTTGGAACATGTTGTTCTACATTGTTATGTAACTTCTATATTGGATTTGATATTATTCACTGGCTTTCGCTCACGCTCATTCATGTGTTTGTAGGTGAGCCAAGAGGAGTCTAGATCCAGTCTCAGTGAAGTCTGTATGGAACAACTAAGGTTTTGAGAGAGTCAGCCCTTGTGTCTCACACACGAGACCCGTCTTCGCCCTTTTGTCATGTATTTACATTTTGTCAGGTTGGCGAAGTTTTGAATACGTCTGTATGTAGTTTTGCTTGGCTGACTTAGATTTGAATGATCCTGTCTGTACCGCACTTATGTTACTATACTTTCTGTTGTGAGTTATTAACATATGTATGTCTGGAATGTTATGATATGCATATAAGCACGGCTCTATGGACAAAGTTTTAAAATTGCTTCCGTTTGGCCCCTTTTACTCTGATGAGTTTTGTCTTATTTAGTTTGAGGCCGTAGGTAATCTCGTGATTACTGGCCGGTTATGGCCTTAACCCAGAGGGGCGGGTTTGGGTCATGACAGAGTGGTATCAGAGCACGAGTTAATAACTCACACACTTGTCCAAAAGAGCAATGAGCGTCTAGAAAAGATCTAGGATGGATTCATGTGATAAGTATGAATTCGAAAGCATCAAGAATATGCTTAAGTGTTTCGATGTGAACAGTTATGTGCTATAAATCTGTGAATTACCATTTGAATATGTATGCTCTCTGGTATATGCATACTTGTGAATCTTTTGTATAAAGTATAATGCAAGTTTAATCAGATGGTGAGTAAGAACTCCGTAAAGTTATGTTTAACTTTAAATAATTGTTGATGATATGAATGACAAGTACCCTGGAATGCTATGTTTTGTATGAATGATTGTCCAAATTTTCTTGGAACGTAATTGTGGTATCCTTAGCAGAGGCCCTCGCCCAGGGGACATAATACTGTGGCTTATGGTCATGAGGCCCTCGCCCGGGGGAAACAATACCGTGGCCTATGTATAAGATATGTTACCCGGTACCAGAGGTTCCATTATGGGACTTGATATGCTTGACCAACATGATATGCTATGCTAAAGGGAGTACCACACATGATTTGAATATGAGATATGAATTGTTACACTAATGTGTACAGCAAGTTTGTTTTGTTATAATGCACATACATGAATATATGAATCATGAAAAGTTGTTTATGTGCATTCAATTCTGCCTACGGGTGTCTATGTGAAATATGAACATGATTTGAGCATATAATTACTTAGTAAATGTTCAGCATGCGATATCTAATAAGTATGCAATTATCTGTTACGTATGTGATTAATTACGTACGATACGTGAAATGAGAATATAAAGACGTGCCTACGTGTGACTATGTGTTTATTTTTGTATTGGACATCCTCGTATTTGGCATGATTTAATAAGGGTTCGTGTAGAACGTGGTTAAAGTAAGGGCATACGAGTTGGCAGACTCTTTTACAGCCCGACTTGATAGACTGGAAAGAATGGTACAAGAAATGGCAAAGATCTTAAGACAACAATGTCAGTTGCTGTTATGGTAAGAACTTTTGCCACCACCAGTGTAAGAAACGCCGAGGAGTCGTTGTCGGATTTCTGGGGCTTGTTATAGGTGTGGTAAATGGACCGTATGGTAAAGAACTGTCCCCGAACTGAACAAAATGTGAATAAATATTCTGCCTCAACTAGATTCGTACCAGTGGTAGGAATTGTTACTCAGGATAGAGTAATTACACTCATCCCAGAAAGCACTCAGAATACTGTGATTGTTATCCCAGGTATCTATATTGTTTACAAACAAATGCTTATGTGTTGATTGATCTTGAATTAGTACATGTGTACATCTTTGCTTGGGATATTATTTGATTCGAATCGGTATATCCTTTCGTATCTGCTGCATGTGTATTTAGATTGGTTGGACTCACAAGATTGAGACCGTATTCATTGAATGTGTATGTTCCATTTGGGGAAATTTGTGAAATGCGTATTGGGGTATCGATTAGCTCTGCACATGCACATGTACATTTGAACCTATGCTTAGGGTGATTTGTTATATTACTGTTTCGATGACTAAACCACTGGAAGTATGATTCTGTGATCGTGGTGAACGATTCTGGTATGACTTTGAGAAATGATGAACTTAGGGCAGTTGAGAAACCATCACCCATGTACCTAAGTAGACGAAGTATGCCTTACGAAACTGAATGTGCCCTATTTGAGAAAATTTTTATCTGATTCGACTTGATAGAACCTTTGCCTGATACTGTCTTGATGGAACCCTCATTTGATATAATCTGATAGAACCTTTGTTTGATTTAACTTGGCAAGACCTGTGTCGGGATTAGTTTGATTAGACCCTCTATCTAATTTAATTTTGTAAAAAGGGATTGAGGATTGCCTGTAAATAAATAGCCAGAATATTCCTAGCAGAAAAACTGATAGACCCAAAACTTGAATCTGTTTGGAATACTTGACTTATTTGAAAGACCTTTTGTGGGCTGTCAACAGATTGATCTAACTATGAACACCGTTGAGAACCAACCCCCGACTATTGAGGGCATATGTGTTAAAATGAACCGAATTGTGCAAACCCCATGATTGGGTGTCGCAAGGAGTATTGTCTCATCTTTGTTTGTTTGACGCTATGGGAACCGATGACGATAGATTGATTTGATCATAAGCAGTACTGAACATTTGTCTTTGACTGATCAGAATATGTTTTGTAGGGGAGAGTGGTTGCTTCAGTGTTATTAGATTTTGGGAAATCAGGTTAAAGTGAATGGTATTATGTTTGTTTTGATGGCATTCTTGGAGCGTCCTTTCGTGCTAGGGGACGTTAAGCCTATGTAGCACCTTTGGTTAGGATATCTTTTGCCACCAACGGTTTTGCACGGGTGGGTTTGTCGAATCGATCTCGGGTCGGCCACTGACGGTTGTGAACGGGTGTGCTTTGGTTCCGAGACGATTATTCCTTTATTTTGTCCGGAATGTCATCCCTTGGTATTATGTAGATGATATTAACATCCAAAAAGCTTTGAAAAACCCTGATTGTCCGAAAATGTGCGAATTCAGTACGTCTTGTGAATAACTGCTCAATGCCATTATATTCTGTGATTGGGGCTCTGAGGATGTGTAAATTGGGTCTAACATGTGACTGATTGTTTTGATATTATCTTTGACATCATGGGGATTAATATATGAATTGCCTTCTGCTTTGGCGACTATGAAATAGTGTGGAAAGACTCGATGGAGCAGGAAATTGAATATTGAACTGAATTGTAGACCGTAACCTGTTGAATGAATTGAGAACACGTGTATTGTGTTAGAAATTGACTGCTTCGATGTTATTATATCTTATAATCAGTATTATGGGGATATACGGACTATGTGCGTTGTATGGGTAATTACTTCGATGCTACCTTTGTTGGTTAGGGAATCGGTGTCTGGATCCACTTTGGATTTCTGAAGACTTTTGATTGACCTTGGATAACTGTGATAAGTCACTAGACTAAATACCGAATCGGATTATGAATTATGGAACTATTGAAGAATGAATTGAACTTTTGTGACAAGGGAATAGACCGAACTTCTGTGACAAGTTAGCTAACATTTGAAATAAATATGTTAGTGACCTGCTTTGAAGAGGGTAATTGGTGAATGTGTGTCTAAGTATTTTTTGGGGCCAACAGGTCGAAGCCGAATATCAGATAGTGGCGGAACTACTTCAATCTCTCTATTTTGGAATGAAAATGGGAATATGTGACTACGAATTTTGTTGTGAGGCTACCTTGAGCACCCAAGGTATAAGTCCCGTTTGAGTTTTTGAATATGGGATTACTAAGTTGCCTGTCTCCTCCCTGTGAAATTTTCGTAAGATGCTTGTAGACTAGTCACTGTTATACCAATAAGATTGCTCGTTTGCATGAGGTCCCAGTATCTATTGTTTTAGACAGAAATTTTAAAATGTGTTTGAATTTTGACAAGCCTTCAAGAGGCAATGAGAACTGAATTGGGATTCAGCACTACTTTCCATCCATAAATTGATGTATAGTCAGAAGGAACTATTTAGCTCTGAGAGAAATGCTCCGAATGTGTACTTTAGATCTTCGAGAAGTCAGAAAAATCTGTCTATTGTTGGCAGACTTTGCTTACAACAAAAGCTTACGCTCTAGTTTCAATATGGCACCATACAAGCTTTGTATGGAAGAAAAGATAAGTCTTTGACTGGTTGAGAACTGAGTTTTGTTTGACTTTGGGGCTAAGTAAGTGGCTATCAAAAAGGATTGGAACCATTGAATGAAAAGTGTTCCGAATTGTGCTTGACTAAAGGCAAATTAAGTTTGGAGGACCAAACTTCCTAAAGGGGGGAAGACTGTAATACCTCTGTTCCGTAACATGTTAATTGGTCCTTAACATGATGTGATTATGTGTTTTGATATGATTTTGTGTTCCATTATGTGAAAATATGTGGTTTTGAAGTTCTATCTGTTCACCGTAGGAATATCTGTTGAATAATCTGCCTTGGGAATTAAATTGAGGGCCCTATCGGCCACAGAACCCAAAATTGACTACGCCTTTGTGATTAGCGTAATTTTTAGAGCCTATGGTGAAATTTAATTAGAAATTGATTCTGGTCAGATTAAATTGATTCATTTAATGGCATTGTGTTCAAATTGTTTAATATTCTTAAATTGGGACTTAGTGGGATTTGTTGGATAGGAACATTACACCCCAATTCCCTCTTTTTTTGTGTTTTGACTGACCTTGGACTCAAAACCAGAGGAAGGGCCGGTTATAGAGAGAGAAAGGGAGAGACTTGTGTAATTTGGACTCAAGACTTGGGAATTTGAAGATTAAGCTCAAGATTTGGCTAGAACTTGGGTGTTTAAGGCTCCTAGGTGAGTAATTATCCCTTGAATCATGGATTCCTGTTTGCTATTTGTAAATTCAGAGTTGAACAAGGTGAAAGAGCACGAGTTGGGTTAATTTTGTTGGATTGAAGCTTAATATGTGCATGCATGTAAGAAATTACCTTGAAATTGCATGTTTGAGCACAAATGTGTATAATCCATGTGAAATGTTAAAGGAAACTCATGTTTTGACCACCTCTTCACCAAATGAGTTGAGAATGGTGAGCATCTCCCACATGCATGTACAAATTAGGTGAGAGTAAGTCTTGAATGTTTGAATTTGAGCATGTTGGTGATGAGTTTGACATATTTTGGGGCATACATGTGAATTATTTGTGAATTGAGCTTCATTGGGTTGTGATTTAAGGTTTACATCATGTTAGTATAATTATATTTGAGAATTGAGCCATAACATGCATGATTTGTTGGTTGAAAATCGAATTGGAGCTCAAGAACTCAATCTGGAAAACCCAGATTTTTGATGTCCGCTCGAGCGGGTTAAGTGCCGCTCGAGCGGGAAAATCGTGCTCCCAGCACTTTTTGCAGAGTTGGATTTTCGCTCGAAGGATATCTCACGCTCGAGCGGGGAGTTTTGTAGACAGGCCTTTCGCTTGAGCTCTCTATTCCACGCTCGAGCGTATTTTTCATGCAACCAGTACTTTTGCAGGCCTTAAGGGTTCGCTCGAGCGGGTAAGTTGACGCTCGAGCGGGGACCCTGTTCTTTGAAATTTTTTATGCTCGTTCTGTGTTTCATTTTCTGTTCTCTTTCACTTGGAAGCACTCTTAGGCATATGTTAAGCATTGTAAATGAGTTAATGAGATAAGAATAAAGCCTAAAGAGGAATATGTGAATCAAAGAACGGATTGAACTGTTAGTGACCCCTTTTGTGTTCATGAAATGTGTAGGGTCAAGCTCCAGGGCAAATCCACAAGCCGATCACTGTGAGTAATATCGATATTTGAAAGCTTAGCAATGTCCAACTGTTTATTTCCTTATAAGCTTTATGAGTTGCTAATTGGGATTGTGGACAAAAGTCTGACATGAACGAATGAATGGATCGAAGGTCGTTTCGATATGAATAAATGGACCTATCAAAATGGACCTAAGATCGTTTTGACATAAATGAGTGGGCCGAAGGCCGTTTTGACACGAATGTATGGGCCGAAGGCCGTTTTGACGTAAACGAATGGACCGAAGGTCGTTTTGATAGAAATAAATGGACCTAAGGCCGTTTTGACATAAATGAGTGGGCCGAAGGCCATTTTGACGTAAACGAATGGATCGAAGGTCGTTTTGATAGAAATAAATGGACCCAAGGTCATTTTGACATAAATGAGTGGGCCGAAGGCTGTTTTGACACAAATGTATGGGCCGAAGGCCGTTTTGACGTAAACGAATGGACCGAAGGTCGTTTTGACATAAATGAGTGGGCCGAAGGCCGTTTTGACACGAATGTATGGGCCGAAGGCCGTTTTGACGTAAACGAATGGACCGAAGGTCGTTTTGGTAGAAATGAATGGACCAAAGATCGTTTTGATAGAAATGAGTGAACCGAAGGTCGTTTGGACATGTATGAATGGACCTAAGGTCGTTTTGACATGAATGAGTGAGCCGAAGGCCATTTTGACACGAATGTATGGGCCGAAGGCCGTTTTGACGTAAACGAATGGGCCGAAGGCTATTTTGACATAAATGAATGGGCCGAAGGCCGTTTTAACATGAATGAAAATCTGAATGAGCCAAAGGCCAGAATGTTTGGAACTACAGTCACTTGATTTGAATTTCGTATAGTTATATATCTGTTAAATAGAAAGATGAATTAGGCCCAAGGCCGTTTGGAACATGTTGTTCTACATTGTTATGTAACTTCTATATTGGATTTGATATTATTCACTGGCTTTCGCTCACGCTCATTCATGTGTTTGTAGGTGAGCCAAGAGGAGTCTAGATCCAGTCTCAGTGAAGTCTGTATGGAACAACTAAGGTTTTGAGAGAGTCAGCCCTTGTGTCTCACACACGAGACCCGTCTTCGCCCTTTTGTCATGTATTTACATTTTGTCAGGTTGGCGAAGTTTTGAATACATCTGTATGTAGTTTTGCTTGGCTGACTTAGATTTGAATGATCCTGTCTGTACCGCACTTATGTTACTATACTTTCTGTTGTGAGTTATTAACATATGTATGTCTGGAATGTTATGATATGCATATAAGCACGGCTCTATGGACAAAGTTTTAAAATTGCTTCCGTTTGGCCCCTTTTACTTTGATGAGTTTTGTCTTATTTGGTTTGAGGCCGTAGGTAATATCGTGATTACTGGCCGGTTATGACCTTAACCTAGAGGGGCGGGTTCGGGTCATGACAATAAGCATTCGTAGCACACATGTGAAGTCCGTACATGCTAGGGGACTATAAGCATTTGTAGCACACATGTGAAGTCCGTACGTGCCAGGGGACTATAAGCTTTTGTGGCACCTTTGTTGTTTTGTCCGGAATGTCATCACCCCATGTTCTAAGTTGACGTATGTTAAGTAAGTAAGTAAGTTTTGAAAGACAAAGGTTCGATTGATGTTTTATTTCAAACCAAGCTAAGCTATGTTGTGTATGGTTTTGACAAAGATATACTATGTATTGTTTTGGAAAGACCTCGGGAATCATTCATTTAACCCCTTTATTACTTGTACCATTCACTGAGTATCCAAGCTCACCCTCCCTATGTATGTATGTAGGTAACAAGCAAGAAGTCAGCTACGCCGAGATGTGTGTTTTGTATGCATGTTATGTCGGCAGTGCGTGTAACACCTTCAAAATAATACATAAAACCCATCACTTTAAACATGCATTGATATAAAAGAAACCAACCATTTCTATTCATCAGAGTAATTCTTACACTGTATTACATGTTAACAACAAAAGCAAATGCCCTATGGGCTTACAGCTTTCAAAGTCAACACTTGGTTACACAAAAGAAGAGTACTAACTCTATACAAAATAAGCCCTTGGCTTGATATACATGTAATACAGACAAATAAACAAAAGGAGTCTTCAACTCTCATCATCATCCAAGCTATGTCCTTGGAGGTGGCATACTACCTGTACCTGAAAATAATGTCCCATAAAGGGTGAGCTAACGCCCAGTAGAGATATGCTAAACACAGTATGAGCAAAGACTAAGACATTAGCAGTTGATAAATGTTTAATTTCCATAACCAATTCATAACCCATTTCCATTTCATGACCACTATATTCATGTTGCATTTCAGTTTCCATTTCTTATCAATTTCATAATTTACATCAACGGCTCAGAACGTGGCCAACCACTTATATGAGACAGTGACTCATATTAAACATTTCCCATTTTTACAGTAGATAAATATACTAGTTGTATCAACATCTCAACAGATAAGCATACTAGCTGTATCCACATTTCAACAGATATGCATATTAGCTATATCCATACTTCCAAAGATAAGCATATGAGCTGTATCAACACTTCCAAAGATAAGCATATGAGCTATATCAACACATTATCTGACAAGCATATGAGCTGTATCAGTGGAGTCCATCCCCTATCTCCTTCCAAACAACATCCGATTTAGAGGTCCATCCCCTATCTTCCCCTAAACCGTGGAGTATATTCTCTATCTCCTCCCACACACACAACGTATATACACAAAGGTCATATACACAATCAATCAATACATAACGTTAATGTATTCTATCAACCGTCATACTCTATGACATATCCAATTGATTAGTTTTAGTTTGCCTAATCATCATGCATTGTCTACAACAATCAAAACTACCCTCCACCGGTAGCCCAAGCAATTATTTCTAAACAGATAATAAAAGCTCCAACAGATAAAATATCAATGTTTCCAAAAGTGAGTGATTAATAAATCTAAATCCACTATTCAACCATATAACGAACCAATTTCATTATTTCTAACTCAATTCCATAAAGTCACAACTTTTCCAAAATTAGGGTTTTCTACCCGATTTCCAAATATTGACCCAATGGTCTAAATATCAACAACCAACAACGATATCATTATTTTGAACCCACAATACATATTTTAGACTCAAAATAACAAATCCTCTTTTAACATTTTGAAACCCTAACTCCCAAAATTAACCCAACTTCAACACTTTATCAAAACAACCAAAAATCTAGGTCAAAGACCATAAGAGTGAGTAGGAATCCCTACCTCAAATTCGGAGCTCAAGGAAAGAAGGCGAAGAAACTCAACGTGCTCCAAAATTCAATATACTCGGATCAAAACGTAGCCCTCGACGATCAACCCAACTCTTACAAAGGCCGAAGGGAAGGGAAACACTCTAACTAGATCAAACCCTAGAGAGAAGGGAGTTTCTAGAGAGAGGAACTCCCAAAAAGTCTTTTTAGAAAGTAAGAGAGAGAGAGAGAGAATGTAAAAAGTGATTTTAAAATGCCCAGCAGCCAACTGATATACGACATTCCCGCTTGAGCGGAGAACACAACGCTCGAGCGTCAAGAACAAAAAACTAGTTATGCTTGAGCGCAAGAATGCCCGCTTGAGCGCCAAGACACAAGCATAAAGTACATCCGCTCGAGCGCGAAAACCAGTCTGCTCGAGCGTAGATTTCCCCCTCTCAGAATTTACACCAAAAAGTACTACTCGCTCAAGCTCCAGAATACCCGCTCGAGCACCACCGCTCGAGCGTAAAGAAATCCGCTCGAGCGTGAAAAACATGCCTGCAGAAGTTCTGTAGAGCACCAAAATACAGGGAGCGTGCAATCTCCGCTCGAGCGCAAGAAGACCCGCTCGAGCGGACCTCCTAAAAACTGGGCAACAAAGAATTGAAACCAAAGCCTAACCAATCTGTAACAACTCTGCCCAATACATCTTAAAGCCCGAACAAATGGAATTAAAGGATGACAACAAGATAGATACAACTACCAACTCCATGGAACTAAGTCCGGAATACAACAAAACAGTAAAGGAGCAACCGGGATCGCTATAACCTCCCCCCCTTAAAGAATTTCGTCCCCGAAATTAGATACAAGTTTTTCAAAAACAAGATTTTCTCAATTCTCAACAATATTACAACATAATATTAAACAACCTGACCCATTACCGGTCAATCCCATCTCTTTTCAAGAGGCATATCACATTATTCATAACAACCTGCATTATCGACATGCTTTCTTTTGAAATTTACCAATTTTAACTCATTTTCCACAATTCCATAATACGTGCAACATTATCATCATGCTTGCATTTCCACAATATGCTTAACATACGCAATGTTAAAACAAATTTCCATTAATTCACAATATTTTACAACTTAAGACACATACAATGTTCTTAAAGTTCAACGATATTACAAAAATTACCAATACATGGTTACACATCAACAAACAAGACCGGATATTTCTCGCGGACTTCCAACTCATGTTCCCAAGTGGCTTCCTCCACTCCGTGATGTTTCCACAAAACCTTCACCAAAGGAATGGTCTTGCCACGCAGGACTTGATCCCGCCTATCCAAGACCCGAGCCGGTCTCTCCTCATACGAGGCATCCTCATCTACCTCCAAGTCGGTCCAATCTAACACATGGGACGGATCCGGCTCATACTTCTGAAGCATACTCACATGAAACACGTCATGCACTCCGGACAACTGCGGCGGGAAAGCTAAACGATAAGCAACCTCGCCAACCTTCTCAAGGATCTCAAAGGGACCAATAAACCGAGGGGATAACTTCCCACTCTTCCCGAACCTCATCAAACCTCGCCTAGGTGATATTTTCAAGAAGACATGATCACCTACTTCAAACGCCAAAGGCCTCCTCCTACGGTCGGCATAACTCTTTTGGTGACTCTGGGCTGTAACAAGCCTCTTACGGATAAGCTCAAATTTCTCCGTCGTCTCCCTAACCAACTCCGGACCCAACAAAGGTGCATCACCCACCTCGGCCCAACACACTGGAGACCTACACGGTCCGCCATACAAGGCCTCAAACGGTGCCATACCGATGCTAGATTGAAAACTATTGTTGTAGGCAAACTCCACCAAGGGCAAGTGCCTCTCCCACGTCCCACTAAAGTCAAGGACACAACCTCAAAGCATATCCTCAAGGATCTAAATAGTACGCTTGAACTGCCCGTCAGTCTGAGGATGATAAGCCGTACTGAAGGTCAACCTAGTGCCCAAGGCACTCTGCAAACTCTGCCACAACCTAGCAGTAAAACGAGGGTCTCTATCCGAGACGATCGTCACTGGGACCCCGTGCAACCTCACTATGTCCCGAATATACAAGTCGGCGAGATGATTTACCGAATCTCTCACGCGCATAGGAATGAAGTGCGCCGACTTAGTCAGCTGGTCTACAACCACCCAAATGGTATCACTACCCCGCTGAGTCCTCGGAAGACCTACAACGAAGTCCATAGTGACATGCTCCCACTTCCACTCGGCAATAGGCAAGGGTTGCAACAAACCCGCTGGCCTCTGATGCTCAGCCTTCATTTGCTGGCAAGTAAGGCACTTTGATACGAAAACAGCCACATCTCTCTTCATACCCCGCCACCAAAACTGGCGACCCAAATCCCGATACATCTTAGTGCCTCCCGGATGCACCGCAAGGCGTGAATGATGGAACTCTCGGAGTACTTCCTCTCGGCAAGACTCCGGCACAAACAAACGGTCTCGGTATCTCACACTCAGGTCGGGATACACCGTCAAACCCTTCTCAACCTTCCCATTTGAGATATTCTCTTAGAAGGATTCCACCTCAAGGTCACCTCTCTGTGCTTCTAACACTCGGGTCACAAGTGTAGGTTGCGCAACAACAGAAAACAAGGCCACAGCCTCAGCTGATTCACTCAGAAGCAAGTCAAACTCGCCAAGTGCATTCAACATCTCCCATTCCCGGATGGCTATACAAGCTACATCACTAATGGATTTCCTACTAAGGGCATCGGCCACAACATTGGCCTTTCCCGAGTGATAGTGCAACTCAAAATCATAGTCCTCAATGAACTCCATCCATCTCCTCTGCCTCAAATTCAAGTCTCTCTGTGTAAACAGGTACTTCAAACTCTTGTGGTTTGAGAACATCTCGAACCTCTCACCATAAAGGTAGTGCCTCCAAATCTTCAAGGCAAAGATCACTGCTGCTAACTCTAGGTCATGTGTAGGGTAATTCTTCTCGTGTATTTTCAACTGACGTGAGCCATAAGCTACCACTTTCCCCTTTTGCATCAACACACCACCTAAACCTCTCGTGAGGCATCATAATAGATTGCATAACCCAAGCTTCTCTCCGGAATAATCAAAACCCGAGCGGTGGTCAATCTAACCTTCAACTCTTGGAACGACTTTTCGCAAGTCTCACTCCACACAAACTTGACCCCTTTTCGCGTCAATTTAGTCAACGGCGAAGCTGGCCTGGAGAAATCTTTCACAAACCGACCGTAATACCCAACTAATCCCAGAAAATTGCGGATCTCAAACACACTCTTAGGCTGTGCCCAATCTTGCACTGCCTCTACCTTGGATGTATCAATAGACACCCATTCACCGGATACCACATGGCCTAAGAATTTGACCTCTCCTAGCCAGAACTCACACTTCCCAAACTTGGCATACAGCCTATGGGCTTTAAGTAACTCGAGCACCACTCTCAAGTGTTCCTCGTGCTCCTCCTCAGAAGGCGAATAGATAAGAATGTCGTCCACGAAAACGACTACAAATCGATTCAAGAATTCCCGGAAGATCCGGTTCATCAAGTCCATAAAAGACTGCCGGTGCATTGGTGAGCCCAAACGGCATCACCAGAAACTTATAGTGGCCATACCGCGTACGGAATGCTGTCTTAGGAATATCCTCCTCCCTGACCCTCAACTGGTGGTAACCCAATCTCAAGTCTATCTTAGAGAAACAACGGGAACCCTTCAATTGGTCAAACAGATCATCTATACGGGGCATAGGGTACTTATTCTTGACCGTAGCCCGATTCAACTTCCGGTAGTCTATACACAATCTCAAGGCACCATCTTTCTTTTTAGCAAAGAGGGCCGGTGCTCCCCACGACGAAACACTAGGGCTAATAAAACCCTTATCTAGCAATTCCTGGAGCTGAATCTTCAACTCACTCAACTCGGCTGGGGCAAAACGATACAGTGCCATAGAAATCGGCGCTGTGCCGGGCACTAAATCAATAGAGAACTCTATCTCTCGGTGAGGTGGCAAACTGACGAGATCCTCAGGAAAAACATCCGAATACTCACAAACCACCATCGGCAATACAATCTGGGTCTCATCACACTCACTACTCAAAAAGCTAGCAAGTATACCACTAAGCTCACTCCGCCCTCGCGGATCATACATCGGTGGCAACACACTACCAACCCAATCCCCCAAGAAATGGAAACACTCCCCGCTCAAGGTACAAACCGTGACCCTCTGGCGGTAGCAATCAATAACAGCCCGGTATGACGATAGCCAGTCCATACCCAAAATAACATCAAAACCCTTCATGGGCATGACCACAAATGGAAAAGGAAGCCTATGGTCGGCGACCTCTACATCACAACCTCTAACACCTTGTTTCAAGATCAACTCACCACCAACAGGCGACACTACACATATAGGAGATGCTAACTGTGCCAACTCCAATTCCAAAACAGATGTAAATGCAGCAGACACAAAAGAATGAGATGCACCCGTATCAATCAATACGTTAGCAACCGAGTTGCAAAACAAGAAGGTACCTCTCACAACTGATGGAGCCGGTACTAGGTCCTGCGCAGTAACAGCATACACGCGCCCTGTAAGCCCCTGATCCACCTGCTCACCTCTAGGAGCAGAAGACTGCTGCATTGACTGGGATGACGAAGCTCCCAGATTGGCCCTCGAGGCCTGCACAGACTGAGCTGGCTGATAACTCTGCGTCTGTCTAGAACCAGACGCGCCCAAAGTGGCACTCAACTGTGGGCAAAACCTCTTCAGGTGCCCAGGCTGACCACACTGATAGCAAGACAAAGGCTGGCCCCTGCCCTGACTCTGGCCCTGAGGTCTAGCTGAAGAAAAAGCAGCTCGCTGACCTCCTCCCTTCTGCGGGCAAACCAAGGACTTGTGACCCAGCTGGCCACACGCAAAACAAGTCAAGCCTCCCTGACTACCTTTTCCAGAGCCCGCACTCGGCACTGGAAAGGTCGATCTAGCCAAACCACCCTGAGACTGTTGAGGGTTAGAACCTCTCTGTCTCCTGCCGTCACCCTGACCATCTTGGCTCCTCTTAGAGCCTCTCTGCCCCTCATCTTCCTCCTGCATTATAATCTCCATATGAGTAGCAGCATCAACCAAACGTCTGTACTCTCGGATAAAGGACCCTCCAACCCTCAGCTTGAGTCTACGCCTCAACTTCCGCTCAAACTCAAAACAACGACATTCCTCGGACGCCACCAGTTCAGGTGCAAACCTGGACAGACTAGTAAAAGTAGCCTCAAACTCGGCCACTGACAAGCCCTGCTGTCTAAGCTGGTAAAACTGCTCTCTCAGCTTCTCCCTAGCAGCTGAAGATAAAAACTTCTCCTGGAAAGCATTCACAAACGCATCCCATGCACCACTAACACTGCCCTTCTCGTACTTCCACCATTGACCCGCATCTCCCTTCAGCTGGAAGGATGCCAAGGTCACCTTTAAAGCCCCGTCTTCGATGCCAAGCATCTCAAACGTCTTCTCCATCTGTTTCAACCACTCGTCAGCCTTAAGTGGCTCCATCGGATCCCCAACAAACTCGTCCGGATTGGATCGGAAGAATTCCCTCTTCAAGAAAGAAGGCCCTGCCTCAACAACCTGGGCCTGAACTGGAGCCTGAACTGGATTCTCAGCTCGAAAAATACCCACAGACTCCCTCAAAGCATCAGCTATCCCTCGGGCTAAAGCGCCCATAGCCTCCTGACCTGCTGGCTCGGCCACACTGGCCTGGCCAACCCCTTCCTGCTGTGCCGAAATATCATCCGGTAAAGGCATCTCCTGCCTACCACGTCTGCCTCGTCTACCACGTCTTCGTCCTGACATCCTAATAAAGGTAACGAAGAACGTTAGCACATTCATAAATGTGCCAAAACTAAACACTCGCGTCCTAATGCATGGACAACTGTAATTCACTCCACGTAAGCGCATGAACACATAAGCACTTACGAATTTCATTTTCGGATAATGATAGTCCCGAGGTGTTACTAGAGTTCCGGTTAGAAACAGCATTGATCAAGTGTTTTTTCAACAAGACCCCCAGAAACCCAAGGATCCAATCAACATCCTAGAAACTACATTCCATACCCACATAGTCACATAAGCATGTTATCAATTAAGCACATAGCATATGACACTGCATCTAAGTCTCTATCAAGCGAGACAAACCCATTGTGATCCTAATCACTTCCTACGTACCCAAAGTATTCGAACCCGGTACGCTCTGATACTAAGTTGTAACGCCCTCAAAATAATACATAAAACCCATCACTTTAAATGTAACAACCCTCACCTTACTCTTGTCATACTTGCATACATTCCTGCATGATCCTGCCTTGTTATTTTGTTTTGAAGGTTTTATCTTGCCTTGATTTGCTTAAAGTTGCTAGCATGATTTTGATCTTTGCTTGGTGTGTGTGTGGCCGAGGTCGTCTTGAGCTTAGTTCGCCTTTGAACCCTTGTACTTAGAACTGTTTTGAGACCTTGGTCGACCCCCACCTACACCTTGGGCATTTATTGCCGAGATGTTTTGCACCCAGTGAACCTTGTCTGCAGGCAGGTATGGCCTAGGCCGAGATGTGGCACGCCCCGGCCAAGGTGTGGCACAGCTTAGTCAAGTGTCGTCCTCCCTAGCCGATGTTTGTTATCCTGTTGCCGGATCCTTGATTTGAGCCGATGTCATTTCTTGCCGATGTGTTTTACCCGAGCTTGCTGCATACGCTTTGTCAGAGACTTGTCTTATCAATCAATCACCTTTTGAGCTGAACCAACCCGACAGCGCCACGTGTCCGAGCTGGTTGTTAAGACAGCCGGCAGACTTAGAAACAAATCATTTTTGGTCTCAATCTTTGTTTTTAGAGAGAGAAGCTCTAGAGAGGAGGAAGGGAAGTTCTTGAGCAAATTACTCGATAAATTCGTACTAAATTCTCAATAAATTACTCGTTAAGTTTTCAACAAATTCTCTATAAATTACTTTGTAAATTATCTGTAAATTTTTAGTAAATTATTTAATAAATTGTAAATAAATTGCTCAGAAAATTTTCAATAAATTCTCAATAAATTCTGTTTAAATTCTCGGTAAATTACTCATAAAATTATCAAAAAAAAAATCGTGAATTACTTTGTTAATTCTCAGTAAATTATTCGAACATTAATTAGTGAATTTCCTGTAAATTCTCAGTAAATTATTCAATAAATTCTAAGTAAATTACTTAGTAAATTCTCAATAAATTAATCCATAAAATCTAAGTAAATTATCAATAAATTCTTAGTCACTTACTCAGTAAATTCTCAATAAATTAGTTAGTAATTTCTAACTAAATTACCCAGTGAAAAACTTAACAGTTTATCAGTAAATTTCTTAGTAAATTATCGGTAGATTCTTAGTAAATTACTCAGTAAATTCTCATTAAATTACTCAATAACATTCTCAGTAAATTACACGCAAAATTCTCAGAAAATTATTCAGTAAATTCTTATTAAATTATTAGAAAATTCTGTGTAAATTCTTAGAAAATCATTAGAAATTTTTTTGTGAATTACTCAGTAAATTATGAGTAAATTCTCAGAAATTTTTTTATAAATTCTTGGTAAATTACTCAGTAAATTCACAGAAATTTTTTAAAACATTACTCAGCAAATTACTTTGTAAATTCTCAATAAATTATCCGTTAAATTTTCAATAAATTCTCTATAAATTACTCAGTTAATTATCGGTGAATTACTCAATAAATTATGAGTAAATTACTCATTAAATTCACAGTAAATTCTCAATAAATTACTCAGTAAATTGCTTCATAAATGATTGGTAAGTTCCTAGAAAATTACTCAACAAATTCTCAGTAAATTCTCAATAAACTTTTAGTAATTTACTGAGTAAATTCTAAATAAATTACAAAGTAAATTCATAGTAAATTATTCGGTGAATTACTCACTAAATTTATCTGTAAATTGCTAAGTAAATTGCCAGTAAATTACTTGGTAAATTCTCAATAAATTCTCTGTAAATTACTCAGTTAATTATCGATAAGTTCTCAAAAAATTCTGAGTAAATTACTCAGTAAATTACTCAGTAAATTATTAGAAAATTGCTCTGTAAATTCGAGGAAAATAACGCAGTAAATTATCTGTAAATTCTTAGTAAATTATTTAATAAATTCTAAATAAATTACTGAGTAAATTCTCAATAAATTACTCCTTAAATTCTTTGTAAATTACAAGTAAATTAATGAGTGAATTATTCAGTAATTTATCAGTAAATTACTCGATAAATTCCCTGTAAATTACTCAGTAAATTATTGGTAAATTTTCAGTAAATTCTCACTAAATTACTCAGGTAATTTCTCAGTAAATTACACGTAAAATTCTCTATAAATTATTTAGCAAATTCTTAGTAATTTATCAGAAAATTCTGAGTAAATTCACAAAAAATTATAAGAATTTTTTTTGTGAATTAATCAGTAAATTATGAGTAAATTACTCAATAACTTCTCAGAAAATTCTTGGTAAATTCAAAGTAATTTCTTAGTAAATTATTCAGCAAATTACTCCATAAATTCGTAGTAAATTCTAAATAAATTACTCGTTAAGTTTTCAATAAATTCTCTATAAATTACTTTGTAAATTATCTGTAAATTTTTAGTAAATTATTTAATAAATTGTAAATAAATTGCTCTGAAAATTTTCAATAAATTCTGTATAAATTCTTGGTAAATTACTCATAAAATTATCAAAAAAATTCGTGAATTACTTTGTTACTTCTCAGTAAATTATTCAAACATTAATTAGTGAATTTCCTGTAAATTCTCAGTAAATTACTTTATAAATTCTCAGTAAATTATTCAATAAATTCTAAGTAAATTACTTAGTAAATTCTCAATAAATTAATCCATAAAGTCTAAGTAAATTATCAATAAATTCTTAGTCACTTACTCAATAAATTCTCAATAAATTATTTAGTAATTTCCGACTAAATTACCCAGTGAAGAACTTAACAATTTATCAGTAAATTTCTTAGTAAATTTTCAATAAATTACTCAGTAAATTACTTAGTAAATTATTAGAAAATTACTCAGTAAATTCGAAGAAAATAACGCAGTAAATTATCTATAAATTCTTAGTAAATTATTTAATAAATTCTAAATAAATTACTTAGTAAATTCTTAATAAATTACTCTTTAAATTACAAGTAAATTAATGAGTGAATTATTCAGTAATTTATCAGTAAATTACTCGATAAATTCTCTGTAAATTACTCAGTAAATTATTGGTAAATTCTCTGTAAATTACTCAGTAAATTACTTAGTAAATTCTTACTAAATTACTCAAGAAATTTGTCAGTAAATTACACGTAAAATTCTCTATAGATTATTCAGCAAATTCATAGTAATTTATCAGAAAATTCTGAGTAAATTCAAAAAAAATTACAAGAATTTTTTTGGTGAATTAATCAGTAAATTATGAGTAAATTACTCAATAACTTCTCAGAAAAATTCTTGGTAAATTCAAAGCAATTTCTTAGTAAATTATTCAGCAAATTACTCCATAAATTCGTAGTAAAATCTCAATAAATTACTCGTTAAGTTTTCAATAAATTCTCTATAAATTACTTTGTAAATTATCTGTAAATTTTTAGTAAATTATTTAATAAATTGTAAATAAATTGCATCGAAAATTTTCAATAAATTCTAAGAAAATTCTCAATAAATTCTGTATAAATTCTTGGTAAATTACTCATAAAATTATCAAAAAAAAAAAATTGTGAATTACTTTGTTAATTCTCAGTAAATTATTCGAACATTAATTAGTGAATTTCCTGTAAATTTTCAGTAAATTACTTTATAAATTCTCAGTAAATTATTCAATAAATTCTAAGTAAATTACTTAGTAAATTCCCAATAAATTAATCCATAAAGTCTAAGTAAATTATCAATAAATTCTTAGTAACTTACTCAATAAATTCTCAATAAATTATTTAGTAATTTTCAACTAAATTATCCAGTGAAGAACTTAACAATTTATCAGTAAATTTCTTAGTAAATTCTCAATAAATTACTCAGTAAATTATCGGTAGATTCTTAGTAAATTACTCATTAAATTCTCATTAAATTACTCAGTAAAATTCTCAATAAATTACACGCAAAATTCTCAGAAAATTATTCAGCAAATTCTTAGTAAATTATTAGAAAATTCCGTGTAAATTCTTAGAAAATCATTAGAAATTTTTTTGTGAATTACTCAGTAAATTATGAGTAAATTCTCAAAAAATTTTGTATAAATTCTTGGTAAATTAATCAGTAAATTCACAGAAATTTTTTAAAACATTGCTCAGCAAATTACTCTGTAAATTCTCAATAAATTATCCGTTCAATTTTCAATAAATTCTCTATAAATTACTCAGTTAATTGTCGGTGAATTACTCAATAAATTCTAAGAAAATTCTCAATAAATTATGAGTAAATTACTCATTAAATTCACAGTAAATTCTAATTAAATTAGTCAGTAAATTGCTTCATAAATGATTGGTAAGTTCCTAGAAAATTACTCAACAAATTCTATAGCGATCCCGGTATTCCCTGTTGTTGTATAACTATAATCTGGACTCAGTTTCGTAGATTCGTTGTTGTCTTACCCTCATTTCTATCCCTTAATCTTTGTTTTAGAGTTTTGGGTTGTGTTGGGCAAGTTGGGAATTAGTTGGTTGTGTTTTAAAGCTTTGAAATTTTGCCCAGGTTTTGGTCTCTCCGCTCGAGCGGCAGTTTGGACGCTCGAGCGTGAATTTCCTTCTCTCAGCATTTTGGTCGTCTGCAGAAAATTCTGGGAGAGTGCACCCGGCGCTCGAGCGGATCTTTGGACGCTCGAGCGTGAACTTGTGTCTGTACGCTCGAGCGGGGTGTTGTACGCTCGAGCGGACCTGCTTTTATATCAGTTCGTGAAACCACCTTTTTGATCACTTTTTGATTTCCTTTCTCTCTCTTACTTTTTCAAAACCTCCATTGGAGAGCACCTCACTCTAAAACCGAACTTCTCTCTTAGGATTGATCTACCTAGAGTGTTTTCTTCACCTTGGGCCTTTGTAAGAAGTGTGTTGATCGTCGAGGGCTTTGTTGAGATCTGAGAAATTTGGGATTTGGAGCACTTCTGAGTTTTTACTCATCTTCTCCCTTGGAGCTCTGAATTTGAGGTAGGGATATCCTACTCCTCTCTATGGATTTTGTCTTTAAATTTTGGTAATTTGAGATGTTGGGGTTGGTTTGGTAATTTTGTGAAAGTTTGGGCCATTTGTGTTATTTTACAAAAGTTGGGGTTTTATTTGTAATAAACCTAGATGCATGTTTGGTATAGAGAAATGGAATAAATGTTGAATCATTGATGAAAATGGGACCTAAGGGTGGTAATGGTAATTATGGAAAATGACCTAATTACATTGTTTAATTAATTGAGATAATTAATTGTGGGAAATGAGGAAATGAAATGGAATTGCTGAGATTGGGAGTGCATGGGGTTAAAGGGTGTAGTTGAATTATTTATCACTCACCGAATTGAAATGTCGATTGAATATCCATTGTGCATTTATTTCCTGCTTAGAAATAATTGCTTTGGGCTACCGGTGGAGGGTAGTGTTGATTGTTGTAGACAATGCTTGATGATTAGGCAAACTAAAACAAATCAATTGGATGTGTCATAGAGCATGTCGGTTGATAGAATACATTAATTTTATGTATTGATTGATTGCATATGTGATTCTGTGTTTATATGCATTACTTGTGTATGGGAGGAGATAGGGGATGTACTCCACGGTTTAGGGGAAGATGGGGGATGTACCTCTAAACCGGTTAATGGTTTAGGGGAAGATGGGGGATGTACCTCTAAACCGGTTGTTGGAATGTTGATATAGCTCATATGCTTATCGGTTGAAGTGTTGATACAGCTCATATGCTTATCTATTGAAGTGTTGATACAGCTCATATGCTTATCTGTTGTAGTAGTGATATAGCTCATATGCTTATCTATTGAAAAGTTTGTTTGATTTGATATAGCACTAAAATGTATATCATCATTGTTTGCGAAGTATGGGAGTAGTTTATGTGTTATTGATACAACAAAATAATGTGTATCCACCTTGGATTTCGAAAGTGTTCTAGTGATGAACTATAATCTCATCAAATGTTCTGGCCAGAGTACTGAGCCTTGTTTTCAAACTCAAAGTTGAACAAAAACGAAAAGTGAATTGTAACATAGACTTGGCTGTCATGGAAACGTAGGGAGATGTAAATGGAAGTGTCAGTGTTGACCGTCTATCAGTTGCTAATCTTTTAGTCATTGTTCATGGTTGGTTTAGTGTATTTCTACTGGGCTGTGGCTCACCCTATATGGGAATATCATTTTCAGGTACAGGAAGCATGCCACCTCCAAGGACCTAGCTTGAAAGGCTAGAGGCGGACATAGTGTAGTTGTTTTACTTTTGATGTATTACATGTAACTTCAAGCCAAGGGCTTAATGTGTAAACGAGTTAGTACTCTTTTGTTGAAACCAAGTGTTAACTTGGAAAGCTGTAAGCCCGTAGGGCATTTTGTTTTTTTTTTTGATGTTAACATGTAATACTTATGTAATGAAACTCAATGAAATAAAGGAATGTGGTTAGTTTATATGTAAATGCTTGTCTTATCTGATAGGTTTAATGATGTTCTTTTGAGGGCGTTACAACTTGGTATCAGAGCGTACCGGGTTCGAATACTTTGGGTACGTAGGAAGTGATTAGTATCACAATGGGTTTCTCTCGCTTGTTAGAGACTTAGACGTAATGTTACGTACTTTTGTGATAACATGTTTATGTGACTATTTGGGTATGGAATGTAGTTTCTTGGATGTTGATTGGATCCTTGGGTTTCTGGGAGTCCAGTTGGAAAGGCACTTGATCAATGCTGTTTCTAATCGGAACTCTAGTAACGCCTCGGGACTGTCATTATCTGGAAATGAAATTCGTAAGTGCTTACATGTTTATGTGCTTATGTGGAGATGTGCTTATGTGGAGTGAATTACAGTTGTCCATGTGTTAGGATGTAAGTGTTTAGCTTCGGCACATGTATGAGTGTGCTAACGTGTCTCCGTTACTTTTACTAGGATGCCTAGGCGAGGAAGTTGCGATTTCCCTCCTTCCGCTCGGGAAGAGCTGCGGAAACAATTTGTGGAATTACGCCAAGGTACTACACCTTTGGTGCGATTCGAAAGATGGTTTGCTAATCTGTCGAGGTTTGCTCCAGAATTGGTGGAGACGGAGGACTTACGTTGTTTTGAGTTTGAGAGTAAGCTGCGTGACGACATCCGTGTAAGGATAGCGGGGTCTTGGCATAAAAGATATAGGGCGCTTGTTGAGGCGGCCGCCCATGTAGAGGCTGCAGTGCTAGCAATGGGGCAGAGTGGGGAGGAAGCCATCTCGGCGACTCCTGTGACTCAGGGTGTTGGTAGGCCTTTTAAGAGGCAGAGGGTTTTAAACTCGCAACAGGGAGGACGGGCTAGAACTGCCCTTCCAGTGTCAGATTTGGGTTCGGGGGAAAATAAGCAGAGAGGCATCATTTGTTTCAGATGTGGTCTGCTGGGCCACAGGGTTTCGGTTTGCCCACAGAAGAAAGGGGTGGGGTTAGCAGTTCAACCAGTAGTTGTACCACCAGGATCATCCAACCAGCCGGGTTTTGGACCGATTAAATGCTCAGTGGGGAGGCAGTTGTTGGGGTCTTCATCAGCCCAGATTCTGAACCAATCTCGTGCTCAGGCACCGCCTACCTGTTGGGTGTGTAATCAGCCGGGTCATATTCGGCGTTCTTGTACTCAGCCGGGAGCTTCTTTAGGGGTTTTGCAACCTAACCAGGCTCAGTTTCTTTCGACTGGGCAGGAACAGTATCGTTTTGGGGGACTAGCAGGCCAGATTACGAGGGCCTCAGTAGAGTCGAGTTCCCAAGCCCCAGCTAGGGAAGTTTGTAGTTGTTCCAGGTGTGGGCAGAGGGGGCATACCAGTGGTTCTTGTCCGTGACTTGTAAGCTCGTAGGTTGCCTTATGTTCGGGGATGACCAACTTCGGCGGTCCAACAAGGGACGGTAGTAGTAGTAATACTGATGGGATGGTTTTGTTTTGACTAATCCGTTTTGTAATCAGTGGATTATTGTTTTGTGATCATTGGGTTCCGTTGTGTAACCAATGTGTTTTGGGAAGGTTGAAACATCTAAACTGTTTGTTTATCTATATATATACATATATGCTTTGTTTGTTAATTTCCCTAGAGTGGGTGAATTGGAGCATGTCGTAGCTCTAAAATTTTATTAATGTATAAAGTTGCTATAAAAAAAAAAAAAAAAAATTTATGCTTGTGATTTGATTTGGGGAGGATGAGGGCTAGAGAGCCATGTTTTCAAAATTTGGAAGAACCACCGAGGGGTACGTGTCCTAGCCAAGGTAGTATTGGAGCGAGAACTGTTTTACCTGTCGAGTGTGTGGAATTACATGGGTACTACCCATTTAAAGTTTTGTGCGTGGTATAGCTTTTGATCTACTGTCGAGTGAACTTGAGAGGATGTGAAGTGTACGATTAATACTACATGTAACACGTATTTAATATGGTGTCCTACGGGGGCATGGCACATAATTTTGTCAAGGTTGGACTCGTACCTTCGTGGTAAGTAACGTTGTCAAGATTGCAGGTGTACTGATTGGCCGTTTCAGGTGAAGGGATGTCAGTCCCTATATAAGGTTGTGATTGTTGTATCGGGAGCGGTGTGTTATGAGTAGCTGGTACTATACCTCGGGCTGTAGTATAATGGATGTCTCCCTAAGTTTTCAAATTTCTTTATTTGGATTGAATGTGATAAGTTCGTACCTTAGCACTGGTCAAGTCAGAGGATATTATCAGAAGCGTTAATTGGGTATATAGCCCATGGTTAGAGTGTGACCCGTGGGTGGAGTCACAGTGGTATGGTGTTTGCGGATGAAGATGTGGGTTAATGACGAGGGAGGCGAGGACTTTTACCCCTCTGGAAAGTTAGAAGAGTGAATCTTTGGAAGCCCTATCGGCGACTTGTGACGGTGTCGGGGTTTGGTTCATGATGGTTGCCTAGCGGTAGTGTGGACTAGTGGTTTAGCACGGAGGCCGGGCCTCTTGATGGTACTCTCGAGATGAGTGACAAGTAATATATAGAGTAACGAGTGGACCCTATGAGTTATTGGAGGATTCGGTGTAGGAGTAAGAGGGCTTGCAAAATAAGGAGGTTTTGCCTAGTACGGTTGAATGTGTTAGATGGGATGGTTTCGAGAGTTGAGCGGTGTTGGCAAGACTATATGAGAATGTTCGAGGGAACGTGAGATTTGTATCTCGAGTTAGTGGGAATGGTACCTGTATGCTGGTTCGTGTGTTGGGCCTTGCTAGATAGTGAGTCCGTGGTGACCCCCCTTGGTTGTATAGGGGTAGTGCTCATATTGTGATTGGTTATCCATTGTTGGGTGTGGGTTATGAGTGGATGCTGCCAGCATTCTTTGAATTAAGAGTAATTCGTGTTCTAAAGTAATGAGTATAGCGTGGGTCAAAGTAGTCCTTCGTATTCGGGATGTTGTGATTGAGGTTGACCATGTCGGTCTTCGGTCAAGGAAGTGAGCAGGCTTGCTAGATAACCATGGCGGGGGATGGTGATTCCCTTAGACGCGATGTTGAGGCGGTTAAATTTTAGGAAATCCAGTGAGATTCCAAAATTTGAGGTTCGTGTAGAGAACTCTGTGGTTGGGGTTAGTGGTCTGAGTAGCACATCAGTGTGTGGATTACTGAGTGTAGAGTTTATTGAGTTGACTAGTCAGCTTGTCGGTATCGGGTGTTGGGGTGGCATTGGTCACCTTGAGTTTAGTCTCGTTCGTTGTAGACTCCGTATGTTGATTAAGGAAAACTGAAATTAATCGAACATGTTTGTCATTGAGTCTGACGGTTGGAATAATACATCTAATATATGTATTGATTGATCATTGTGAATGATTGGCTTTTTATACATTATGAATGTATGGTGTCTAGTTTGATGTTGATACAGCACTATAATGTGTATCATTTGTGTGTTTCTGAGCCGTGTTTATGATTATAAAGTGGTTAAGTAAAGGGAGGCGGGATAAAATTGCAAAACCATGAATTTCTTATACCTTATGTGTTGATAGTACGGTTGTTATTTCTATTAATTATCATTATAGAAATGTTGTGTTTCGTGTTGGTTGTGTCATCACTACGTGAGTGATGGTTGTTGGTAGTATTAATTTGGAAAGAAATGGAAAACAAAATTTTCCTAGTGTTTGGGGTCATCTAAATGCGTTGTTGAAAAGTTGATTTAATTCAAGGATTTTCTTTTTAAGAATTCCAGATTACTCTTTTGGGCAAATAAACTGTGGATAACTCTGCGTTTTGGGTAACAGCGTATTTGTGAAAAATGTTTACAAAGCTTTTGAGTTTTCGTATGGAAAATGCAAGATTTATCCTGGAACGTTAACGTTGAAAATTTAAACATCTTTGAGAAATGCCTCTTGAACAAGAAAATGTTTTCTTATTATCTACTTTAATATTTGCTTTAGTCGTGTTGTTGAGTAGTGACTAAACTTGGAGCACTAGTCGGTTTTTGGTGAATTGTTTCGGGGGAGGTTTGGTTTGTTGAGACTTGCGCACCTAAGGTGGTGTTATTTAGAATGTGTTCCCTTGGTTGGTCTTTTCCTTGGTAGAGTGAGTCGGAGGCTTGTTTTGAAAGTAATTTCTTTCCTTGGGGTTCGGTTGTTGAATGCTCTATGATCATTTGGCCTTGTGTTTTGATGTATCTTTAATTTCGAGGACGAAATTCTTTAAGGGGGGGAGGTTATAGCGATCCCGGTATTCCCTGTTGTTGTATAACTATAATCTGGACTCAGTTTCGTAGATTCGTTGTTGTCTTACCCTCATTTCTATCCCTTAATCTTTGTTTTAGAGTTTTGGGTTGTGTTGGGCAAGTTGGGAATTAGTTGGTTGTGTTTTAAAGCTTTGAAATTTTGCCCAGGTTTTGGTCTCTCCGCTCGAGCGGCAGTTTGGACGCTCGAGCGTGAATTTCCTTCTCTCAGCATTTTGGTCGTCTGCAGAAAATTCTGGGAGAGTGCACCCGGCGCTCGAGCGGATCTTTGGACGCTCGAGCGTGAACTTGTGTCTGTACGCTCGAGCGGGGTGTTGTACGCTCGAGCGGACCTGCTTTTATATCAGTTCGTGAAACCACCTTTTTGATCACTTTTTGATTTCCTTTCTCTCTCTTACTTTTTCAAAACCTCCATTGGAGAGCACCTCACTCTAAAACCGAACTTCTCTCTTAGGATTGATCTACCTAGAGTGTTTTCTTCACCTTGGGCCTTTGTAAGAAGTGTGTTGATCGTCGAGGGCTTTGTTGAGATCTGAGAAATTTGGGATTTGGAGCACTTCTGAGTTTTTACTCATCTTCTCCCTTGGAGCTCTGAATTTGAGGTAGGGATATCCTACTCCTCTCTATGGATTTTGTCTTTAAATTTTGGTAATTTGAGATGTTGGGGTTGGTTTGGTAATTTTGTGAAAGTTTGGGCCATTTGTGTTATTTTACAAAAGTTGGGGTTTTATTTGTAATAAACCTAGATGCATGTTTGGTATAGAGAAATGGAATAAATGTTGAATCATTGATGAAAATGGGACCTAAGGGTGGTAATGGTAATTATGGAAAATGACCTAATTACATTGTTTAATTAATTGAGATAATTAATTGTGGGAAATGAGGAAATGAAATGGAATTGCTGAGATTGGGAGTGCATGGGGTTAAAGGGTGTAGTTGAATTATTTATCACTCACCGAATTGAAATGTCGATTGAATATCCATTGTGCATTTATTTCCTGCTTAGAAATAATTGCTTTGGGCTACCGGTGGAGGGTAGTGTTGATTGTTGTAGACAATGCTTGATGATTAGGCAAACTAAAACAAATCAATTGGATGTGTCATAGAGCATGTCGGTTGATAGAATACATTAATTTTATGTATTGATTGATTGCATATGTGATTCTGTGTTTATATGCATTACTTGTGTATGGGAGGAGATAGGGGATGTACTCCACGGTTTAGGGGAAGATGGGGGATGTACCTCTAAACCGGTTAATGGTTTAGGGGAAGATGGGGGATGTACCTCTAAACCGGTTGTTGGAATGTTGATATAGCTCATATGCTTATCGGTTGAAGTGTTGATACAGCTCATATGCTTATCTATTGAAGTGTTGATACAGCTCATATGCTTATCTGTTGTAGTAGTGATATAGCTCATATGCTTATCTATTGAAAAGTTTGTTTGATTTGATATAGCACTAAAATGTATATCATCATTGTTTGCGAAGTATGGGAGTAGTTTATGTGTTATTGATACAACAAAATAATGTGTATCCACCTTGGATTTCGAAAGTGTTCTAGTGATGAACTATAATCTCATCAAATGTTCTGGCCAGAGTACTGAGCCTTGTTTTCAAACTCAAAGTTGAACAAAAACGAAAAGTGAATTGTAACATAGACTTGGCTGTCATGGAAACGTAGGGAGATGTAAATGGAAGTGTCAGTGTTGACCGTCTATCAGTTGCTAATCTTTTAGTCATTGTTCATGGTTGGTTTAGTGTATTTCTACTGGGCTGTGGCTCACCCTATATGGGAATATCATTTTCAGGTACAGGAAGCATGCCACCTCCAAGGACCTAGCTTGAAAGGCTAGAGGCGGACATAGTGTAGTTGTTTTACTTTTGATGTATTACATGTAACTTCAAGCCAAGGGCTTAATGTGTAAACGAGTTAGTACTCTTTTGTTGAAACCAAGTGTTAACTTGGAAAGCTGTAAGCCCGTAGGGCATTTTGTTTTTTTTTTTGATGTTAACATGTAATACTTATGTAATGAAACTCAATGAAATAAAGGAATGTGGTTAGTTTATATGTAAATGCTTGTCTTATCTGATAGGTTTAATGATGTTCTTTTGAGGGCGTTACAAATTCTCAGTAAATTCTCAATAAACTTTTAGTAATTTACTGAGTAAATTCTAAATAAATTACAAAGTAAATTCATAGTAAATTATTCGGTGAATTACTCACTAAATTTATCTGTAAATTGCTAAGTAAATTGCCAGTAAATTACTTGGTAAATTCTCAATAAATTCTCTGTAAATTACTCAGTTAATTATTGATAAGTTCTCAAAAAATTCTGAGTAAATTACTCAGTAAATTACTCAGTAAATTATTAGAAAATTGCTCTGTAAATTCGAGGAAAATAACGCAGTAAATTATCTGTAAATTCTTAGTAAATTATTTAATAAATTCTAAATAAATTACTGAGTAAATTCTCAATAAATTACTCCTTAAATTCTTTGTAAATTACAAGTAAAATAATGAGTGAATTATTCAGTAATTTATCAGTAAATTACTCGATAAATTCCCTGCAAATTACTCAGTAAATTATTGGTAAATTATCAGTAAATTCTCACTAAATTACTCAGGTAATTTCTCAGTAAATTACACGTAAAATTCTCTATAAATTATTTAGCAAATTCTTAGTAATTTATCAGAAAATTCTGAGTAAATTCACAAAAAATTATAAGAATTTTTTTTGTAAATTAATCAGTAAATTATGATTAAATTACTCAATAACTTCTCAGAAAATTCTTGGTAAATTCAAAGTAATTTGTTAGTAAATTATTCAGCAAATTACTCCATAAATTCGTAGTAAATTCTCAATAAATTACTCGTTAAGTTTTCAATAAATTCTCTATAAATTACTTTGTGAATTATCTGTAAATTTTTAGTAAATTATTTAATAAATTGTAAATAAATTGCTCAGAAAATTTTCAATAAATTCTAAAAAAATTCTCAACAAATTATGTATAAATTCTTGGTAAATTACTCATAAAATTATCAAAAAAAATTCATGAATTACTTTGTTAATTCTCAGTAAATTATTCGAGCATTAATTAGTGAATTTCCTGTAAATTCTCAGTAAAGTATTCAATAAATTCTAAGTAAATTATTTAGTAAATTCTCAATAGATTAATCCATAAAGTCTAAGTAAATTATTAATAAATTCTTAGTCACTTACTCAGTAAATTCTCAATAAATTATTTAGTAATTTCCAACTAAATTACCCAGTGAAGAACTTAACAATTTATCAGTAAATTTCTTAGTAAATTATCGGTAGACTCTTAGTAAATTACTCAGTAAATTCTCATTAAATTACTCAGTAAAATTCTCAATAAATTACACGCAAAATTCTCAGAAAATTATTCAGTAAATTCTTATTAAATTATTAGAAAATTCTGTGTAAATTCTTAGAAAATCATTAGAAATTTTTTTGCGAATTACTCAGTAAATTATGAGTAAATTCTCAGAAAATTTTGTATAAATTCTGAGTAAATTACTCAGTAAATTCACAAAATTTTTTTAAAACATTACTCAGCAAATTACTCTGTAAATTCTCAATAAATTATCCGTTAAATTTTAAATAAATTCTCTATAAATTACTTAGTTAATTATCGGCGAATTACTCAATAAATTCTAAGAAAATTCTCAATAAATTATGAGTAAATTGCTCATTAAATTCACAATAAATTCTCAATAAATTACTCATTAAATTGCTTCATAGATGATTGGTAGGTTCCTAGAAAATTACTTAACAAATTCTCAGTAAATTCTCAATAAACTCTTAGTAATTTACTGAGTAAATTCTAAATAAATTACTAAGTAAATTCATAGTAAATTATTCGGTGAATTACTCACTAAATTTATCTGTAAATTACTAAGTAAATGGACAGTAAATTACTCGGTAAATTCTCAATAAATTCTCCGTAAATTACTCAATTAATTATCAATAAGTTCTCAAAAAATTCTGAGTCAATTACATAGTAAATTACTCAGTAAATTATTAGAAAATTACTCTGTAAATTCAAAGAAAATAACGCAGTAAATTATCTGTAAATTCTTAGTAAATTATTTAATAAATTCTAAATAAATTACTGAGTAAATTCTCAATAAATTACTCCTTAAATTCTCAGTAAATTACAAGTAAATTAATGAGTGAATTATTCAATAATTTGTCAGTAAATTACTCGATAAATTCTCTGTAAATTACTCACTAAATTAATGAAAATTACTCGATAAATTCTCAGTAAATTACAAGTAAATTAATGAGTGAATTATTCAATAATTTGTCAGTAAATTACTCGATAAATTCTCTGTAAATTACTCACTAAATTAATGAAAATTACTCGATAAATTCTCTGTAAATTACTCACTAAATTACTGAGAAAATTTTGTATAAATTCTTGGTAAATTACTCAGTAAATTCACAGAAATTTTATAAAACATTGCTCAGCAAATTACTCTGTAAATTCTTAATAAATTATCCGTTCAATTTTCAATAAATTCTCTATAAATTACTCAGTTAATTGTCGGTGAATTACTCAATAAATTCTAAGAAAATTCTCAATAAATTATGAGTAAATTACTCATTAAATTCACAGTAAATTCTAATTAAATTAGTCAGTAAATTGCTTCATAAATGATTGGTAAGTTCCTAGAAAATTACTCAACAAATTCTCAGTAAATTCTCAATAAACTCATAGTAATTTACTGAGTAAATTCTAAATAAATTACTAAGTAAATTCATAGTAAATTATTCGGTGAATTACTCACTAAATTTATCTGTAAATTACTAAGTAAATTGCCAGTAAATTACTCGGTAAATTCTAAATAAATTCTCTGTAAATTACTCAGTTAATTATCGATAAGTTCTCAAAAAATTCTGAGTCAATTACTTACTAAATTACTCAGTAAATTATTAGAAAATTACTCTATAAATTCGAAGAAAATAACGCAGTAAATTATCTGTAAATTCTTAGTAAATTATTTAATAAATTCTAAATAAATTACTGAGTAAATTCTCAATAAATTACTCCTTAAATTCTCAGTAAATTACAAGTAAATTAATGAGTGAATTATTCAGTAATTTGTCAGTAAATTACTCGATAAATTCTCTGTGAATTACTCACTAAATTACTCAGGAAATTTCTCAGTCAATGACACGTAAAATTCTCTATAAATTATTCGGCAGATTCTTAGTAATTTATCAGAAAATTCTGAGTAAATTCACAAAAAATCACAAGAATTTTTTTTGTGAATTAATCAGTAAATTATGAGTAAATTACTCAATAACTTCTCAGAAAATTCTTGGTAAATTCAAAGTAATTTCTTAGTAAATTATTCAGCAAATTAGTCCATAAATTCGTAGTAAATTCTCAATAAATTACTCGTTAAGCTTTCAATAAATTCTCTATAAATTACTTTGTAAATTATCTGTAAATTTTCAGTAAATTATTTAATAAATTGTAAATAAATTGCTCAGAAAATTTTCAGTAAATTCTAAGAAAATTCTCAATAAATTCTGTATAAATTCTTGGTAAATTACTCTTAAAATTATCAAAAAAAAAAATTCGTGAATTACTTTGTTAATTCTCAGTAAATTATTCGAACGTTAATTAGTGAATTTCTTGTAAATTCTCTGTAAATTACTTTATAAATTCTCAGTAAATTATTCAATAAATTCTAAGTAAATTACTTAGTAAATTCTCAATAAATTAATCCATAAAGTCTAAGTAAATTATCAATAAATTCTTAGTAACTTACTCAGCAAATTCTCAATAAATTATTTAGTAATTTCCAACTAAATTACCCAGTGAAGAACTTAACAATTTTTCAGTAAATTTCTTAGTAAATTCTCAATAAATTACTCAGTAAATTATCGGTAGATTCTTGGTAAATTACTTAGTAAATTCTCAATAAATTACTCAGTAAAATTCTCAATAAATTACACGCAAAATTCTAAGAAAATTATTCAGTAAATTCTTAGTAAATTATTAGAAAATTCCGTGTAAATTCTTAGAAAATCATTAGAAATTTCTTTGTGAATTACTTTCTCAATAAATTTTTTGTGAATTACTCAGTAACTTATGAGTAAATTCTCAGAAAATTTTGTATAAATTCTTGGTAAATTAATCAGTAAATTCACAGAAATTTTTTAAAACATTGCTCAGCAAATTACTCTGTAAATTCTCAATAAATTATCTGTTCAATTTTCAATAAATTCTCTATAAAGTACTCAGTTAATTGTCGGTGAATTACTCAATAAATTCTAAGAAAATTCTCAATAAATTATGAGTAAATTACTCATTAAATTCACAGTAAATTCTAATTAAATTAGTCAGTAAATTGCTTCATAAATGATTGGTAAGTTCCTAGAAAATTACTCAACAAATTCTCAGTAAATTCTCAATAAACTCATAGTGATTTACTGAGTAAATTCTAAATAAATTACTAAGTAAATTCATAGTAAATTATTCGGTGAATTACTCACTAAATTTATCTGTAAATTACTAAGTAAATTGCCAGTAAATTACTCGGTAAATTCTAAATAAATTCTCTGTAAATTACTCAGTTAATTATCGATAAGTTCTCAAAAAATTCTGAGTCAATTACTTACTAAATTACTCAGTAAATTATTAGAAAATTACTCTATAAATTCGAAGAAAATAACGCAGTAAATTATCTGTAAATTCTTAGTAAATTATTTAATAAATTCTAAATAAATTACTGAGTAAATTCTCAATAAATTACTCCTTAAATTCTCAGTAAATTACAAGTAAATTACTCGATAAATTACTCAGTAAATTATTGGTAAATTCTCTATGAATTACTCACTAAATTACTCAGGAAATTTCTCAGTAAATTACACGTAAAATTCTCTATAAATTATTCGGCAAATTCTTAGTAATTTATCAGAAAATTCTGAGTAAATTCGCAAAAAATTACAAGAATTTTTTTTGTGAATTAATCAGTAAATTATGAGTAAATTACTCAATAACGTCTCAGAAAATTCTTGGTAAATTCAAAGTAATTTCTTAGTAAATTATTCAACAAATTACTCCATAAATTCGTAGTAAATTCTCAATAAATTACTCCTTCAGTTTTCAATAAATTCTCTATAAATTACTTTGTAAATTATTTGTAAATTTTTAGTAAATTATTTAATAAATTGTAAATAAATTGCTCAGAAAATTTTCAATAAATTCTAAGAAAATTCTCAATAAATTCTGTATAAATTCTTGGTAAATTACTCATAAAATTATCAAAAAAAAAAAATTCGTGAATTACTTTGTTAATTCTCAGTAAATTATTCGAACATTAATTAGTGAATTTTCTGTAAATTCTCAGTAAATTACTTTATAAATTCTCAGTAAATTATTCAACAAATTCTAAGTAAATTACTTTGTAAATTCTCAATAAATTAATCCATAAAGTCTAAGTAAATTATCAATAAATTCTTAGTAACTTACTCAGTAAATTCTCAATAAATTATTTAGTAATTTCCAACTAAATTACCCAGTGACGAACTTAACAATTTATCAGTAAATTTCTCAGTAAATTATCGGTAGATTCTTGGTAAATTACTCAGTAAATTCTCATTAAATTACTCAGTAAAATTCTCAGAAAATTATTCAGTAAATTCTTAGTAAATTATTAGAAAATTCCGTGTAAATTCTTAGAAAATCATTAGAAATTTTTTTGCGAATTACTCAGTAAATTATAAGTAAAATCTCAGAAAATTTTGTATAAATTCTTGGTAAATTACTCAGTAAATTCACAGAAATTTTTTAAAACATTGCTCAGCAAATTACTCTGTAAATTCTCAATAAATTATCCGTTCAATTTTCAATAAATTCTCTATAAATTACTCAGTTAATTGTCGGTGAATTACTCAATAAATTCTAAGAAAATTCTCAATAAATTATGAGTAAATTACTCATTAAATTCACAGTAAATTCTAATTAAATTAGTCAGTAAATTGCTTCATAAATGATTGGTAAGTTCCTAGAAAATTACTCAACAAATTCTCAGTAAATTCTCAATAAACTCATAGTAATTTACTGAGTAAATTCTAAATAAATTACAAAGTAAATTCATAGTAAATTATTCGGTGAATTACTCACTAAATTTATCTGTAAATTACTCGGTAAATTCTAAATAAATTCTCTGTAAATTACTCAGTTAATTATCGATAAGTTCTCAAAAAATTCTGAGTCAATTACTGTCACGCCCTCAAAATAACCCATTAAATATATATATCATTGACATGCATTATTTTAAAAAAACAATTTATTAATTCATTCATCAGAGTATTACTAAATAAAAGCATTACATGTAACATCGAATAAAATGCCCTACAGGCTTACATCTTTCCAAGCCAACACTTGGGTACAGAAATATGAGTTCTAACTCAATACAAGAAAAGCCCGAGGCTTGAATGTTTACATGTACTAATAAATAAAGACAATTAACTAAAGATAGTCTTCTTCAAATCCAGAAGCCAAACCCTCCCTAGCTAAGTCCTTGGAGGTAGCTTATCACCTGAACCTGAAAATGATGTTCCCATAAAGGGTGAGCCACAGCCCAGTAGAAATATACTAAACCACATATAAGCAATGAATAAAGCAATAGCATTTAACAGATGGTTAACCAAGATAATCAATTACTTCATTTTACAGTCTCATGACACTATTGTCTAAGACACGTTTTACTTTCCAACTTTATCAATATGGCTCAGAACCTGGCCAAACTTACAGCAGTGAATTATATATATCATATTCACATTCTTCCAATGTCAACAAACAAATGAGACTCAAGCTCAAATCAAAACACTTCATACTTCCAGATTGATACACATTTTAGTGCTGTATCAATAAAAACACTTCTATATAAATAAGCACACATAAAAGTGATGCTAATGGAGTCCATCCCCTATCTCCTCCCAAACAAAATCCGGTTTAGAGGTCCATCCCCTATCTTCCCCTAAACCGTGGAGTACATCCCCTATCTCCTCCCACACAAAACAATGTATGCAAATGCAATGCTCAATCAATACACGTATTTTCTGTATCAATGCAATAATCAAAATTATTGACTTAACCAATGTGATTAGTTTCAGTTATTCCTAATCCACATGCAATGTCTACAACAATCACGACTATCCTCCACCGATAGCCCAAAACAGTTATTTCTAGACTGGAAATAAATATATCAACAATTCAATGGGCGAGTGATTTACACTATCCAACTACACCATTTAAGCAATACATTACCCAATTTCATGAATTTAACCAATTTCCCCAATTCCCTTAAATTAATTATTCAAATTAATTAATTTAAACAACTAGGGTTTTCCCAAAATTATCAAAGTAACCCCAACTTATCAAAATACCAAAACTTAGAACAAAACTTATAAAATGGAGTAGGAAATCCCTACCTCGAAGAAATAGCCCCAAAAGAGAAGATGGAGATGAAGACCCAAAATCCAAAATGCTCCAAACTACCAACAACTCAGATTAAATGGAAGTCCTCGACCTACTCTATCTTTTTAATAAAGGATCTAAGGTAGAAACTCACTCTAAGTAGATCAATCCTAAGAGAAAAGGTGTGTAGAGGGAGAGAGAACTCGTACTTAGGGTTTTGGAATCTGAAAGTGGATGAAAAACTTATCTGAAACACGCTGCTGCCTATTTAAATCTGACAGGCTCGCTCGAGCGAAGACTTGGTCGCTCGAGCGACCAGACACAGAAAAACTACGCTCGAGCCAAGGAGGCCTTGCTCGAGCCAACAACCCAAAGGCTCGCTCGAACTAAAGAAATCTCGCTCGAGCGAAGAACTCAAACCCTCAGGTCCGAACCCAGACACACGCTCGAGCGAAGGAACTCCCGCTCGAGCGAAGAACGAACTAACTCGCTCGAGCGAAGAAAAGCTCGCTCGAGCCAAAAACCTCTGCTCTCAGGTCTTACTACAAAATGCAATCCTCGCTCGATCGAAGAAACCCTGGCTCGAGCGACGGACCAAAATAAAGAGTTCGCTCGAGCGAATAACTTCTCGCTCGAGCGAAGGGTCAAAATTCTGGGCAGCAACCCTTTGCTCCCAAGCCCAACCAACCTGCTACAAACCTGCCCATTGCATCCCCCAACTCAGAAATAGGAAAATAAAGGACGGTAACAATCATAATACAATGGCAGGAGCTACGGAACCTAAGTCCGGATACAATAAACAAATGGGAAAAGACCGGGGTCGCTATAATTACTTAGTAAATTCTCAATAAATTACTCAGTAAAATTCTCAATAAATTACACGCAAAATTCTAAGAAAATTATTCAGTAAATTCTTAGTAAATTATTAGAAAATTCCGTGTAAATTCTTAGAAAATCATTAGAAATTTCTTTGTGAATTACTTTCTCAATAAATTTTTTGTGAATTACTTAGTAACTTATGAGTAAATTCTCAGAAAATTTTGTATAAATTCTTGGTAAATTAATCAGTAAATTCACAGAAATTTTTTAAAACATTGCTCAGCAAATTACTCTGTAAATTCTCAATAAATTATCCGTTCAATTTTCAATAAATTCTCTATAAATTGCTCAGTTAATTGTCAGTGAATTACTCAATAAATTCTAAGAAAATTCTCAATAAATTATGAGTAAATTACTCATTAAATTCACAGTAAATTCTAATTAAATTAGTCAGTAAATTGCTTCATAAATGATTGGTAAGTTCCTAGAAAATTACTCAACAAATTCTCAGTAAATTCTCAATAAACTCATAGTAATTTACTGAGTAAATTCTAAATAAATTACAAAGTAAATTCATAGTAAATTATTCGGTGAATTACTCACTAAATTTATCTGTAAATTACTAAGTAAATTGCCAGTAAATTACTCGGTAAATTCTAAATAAATTCTCTGTAAATTACTCAGTTAATTATCGATAAGTTCTCAAAAAATTCTGAGTCAATTACTTAGTAAATTACTCAGTAAATTATTAGAAAATTACTCTATAAATTCGAAGAAAATAACGCAATAAATTATCTGTAAATTCTTTGTAAATTATTTAATAAATTCTAAATAAATTACTGAGTAAATTCTCAATAAATTACTCCTTAAATTCTCAGTAAATTACAAGTAAATTAATGAGTGAATTATTCAGTAATTTGTCAGTAAATTACTCGATAAATTATCTGTAAATTATTGGTAAATTCTCTGTGAATTACTCACTAAATTACTTAGGAAATTTCTCAGTAAATTACACGTAAAATTCTCTATAAATTATTCGGCAAATTCTTAGTAATTTATCAGAAAATTCTGAGTAAATTCACAAAAAATTACAAGAATTTTTTTTGTGAATTAATCAGTAAATTATGAGTAAATTACTCAATAACGTCTCAGAAAATTCTTGGTAAATTCAAAGTAATTTCTTAGTAAATTATTCAGCAAACTACTCCATAAATTCGTAGTAAATTCTCAATAAATTACTCCTTCAGTTTTCAATAAATTCCCTATAAATTACTTTGTAAATTATTTGTAAATTTTTAGTAAATTATTTAATAAATTGTAAATAAATTGCTCAGAAAATTTTCAATAAATTCTAAGAAAATTCTCAATAAATTCTGTATAAATTCTTGGTAAATTACTCATAAAATTATCAAAAAAAAAATTCGTGAATTACTTTGTTAATTCTCAGTAAATTATTCGAACATTAATTAGTGAATTTTTTGTAAATTCTCAGTAAATTACTTTATAAATTCTCAGTAAATTATTCAACAAATTCTAAGTAAATTACTTTGTAAATTCTCAATAAATTAATCCATAAAGTCTAAGTAAATTATCAATAAATTCTTAGTAACTTACTCAGTAAATTCTCAATAAATTATTTAGTAATTTCCAACTAAATTACCTAGTGAAGAACTTAACAATTTATCAGTAAATTTCTCAGTAAATTCTCAATAAATTACTCAGTAAATTATCGGTAGATTCTTGGTAAATTACTCAGTAAATTCTCATTAAATTACTCAGTAAAATTCTCAGAAAATTATTCAGTAAATTCTTAGTAAATTATTAGAAAATTCCGTGTAAATTCTTAGAAAATCATTAGAAATTTTTTTGCGAATTACTCAGTAAATTATAAGTAAAATCTCAGAAAATTTTGTATAAATTCTTGGTAAATTACTCAGTAAATTCACAGAAATTTTTTAAAACATTGCTCAGCAAATTACTCTGTAAATTCTCAATAAATTATCCGTTCAATTTTCAATAAATTCTCTATAAATTACTCAGTTAATTGTCGGTGAATTACTCAATAAATTCTAAGAAAATTCTCAATAAATTATGAGTAAATTACTCATTAAATTCACAGTAAATTCTAATTAAATTAGTCAGTAAATTGCTTCATAAATGATTGGTAAGTTCCTAGAAAATTACTCAACAAATTCTCAGTAAATTCTCAATAAACTCATAGTAATTTACTGAGTAAATTCTAAATAAATTACAAAGTAAATTCATAGTAAATTATTCGGTGAATTACTCACTAAATTTATCTGTAAATTACTAAGTAAATTGCCAGTAAATTACTCGGTAAATTCTAAATAAATTCTCTGTAAATTACTCAGTTAATTATCGATAAGTTCTCAAAAAATTCTGAGTCAATTACTTACTAAATTACTCAGTAAATTATTAGAAAATTACTCTGTAAATTCGAAGAAAATAACGCAATAAATTATCTGTAAATTCTTAGTAAATTATTTAATAAATTCAATATAAATTACTGAGTAAATTCTCAATAAATTACTCCTTAAATTCTCAGTAAATTACAAGTAAACTAATGAGTGAATTATTCAGTAATTTGTGAGTAAATTACTCGATAAATTCTCTGTAAATTACTCTGTAAATTGTTGGTAAATTCTCTGTGAATTACTCACTAAATTACTTAGGAAATTTCTCAATAAATTACACGTAAAATTCTCTATAAATTATTCGGCAGATTCTAAGCAATTTATCAGAAAATTCTGAGTAAATTCACAAAAAATTACAAGAATTTTTTTTGTGAATTAATCAGTAAATTATGAGTAAATTACTCAATAACGTCTCAGAAAATTCTTGGTAAATTCAAAGTAATTTCTTAGTAAATTATTCAGCAAATTACTCCATAAATTTGTAGTAAATTCTCATTAAATTCCCTGTAAATTACTTTGTAAATTATCTGTAAATTTTCAGTAAATTATTTAATAAATTGTAAATAAAATTTCTCAGAAAATTTTCAATAAATTCTAAAAAAATTCTCAATAAATTCTGTATAAATTGTTAGTAAATTACTCATAAAATTATCAAAAAAAAAAAATTCGTGAATTACTTTTTTAATTCTCAGTAAATTATTCGAACATTAATTAGTGAATTTCCTATAAATTCTCAGTAAATTACTTTATAAATTCTCAGTAAATTATTCAATAAATTCTAAGTAAATTACTTAGTAAATTCTCAATAAATTAATCCATAAAGTCTAAGTAAATTATCAATAAATTTTTAGTAACTTACTCAGCAAATTCTCAATAAATTATTTAGTAATTTCCAACTAAATTACCCAGTGAAGAACTTAACAATTTATCAGTAAATTTCTTAGTAAATTCTCAATAAATTACTCAGTAAATTATTGGTAGATTCTTGGTAAATTACTCAGTAAATTCTCATTAAATTACTCAGTAAAATTCTCAATAAATTACACGCAAAATTCTCAGAAAATTATTCAGTAAATTCTTAATAAATTATTAGGAAATTTCGTGTAAATTCTTAGAAAATCATTAGAAATTTTTTTGTGAATTACTCAGTAAATTATGAGTAAATTCTCAGAAATTTTTTTTTATTAATTCTTGGTAAATTACTCAGTAAATTCACAGAAATTTTTTAAAACATTACTCAGCAAATTACTCTGTAAATTCCCAATAAATTATCCGTTCAATTTTCAATAAATTCTCTATAAATTACTCAGTTAATTGTCGGTGAATTACTCAATAAATTCTAAGAAAATTCTTAACAAATTATGAGTAAATTACTCATTAAATTCACAGTAAATTCTCAACAAATTACTCAGTAAATTGCTTCATAAATGATTGGTAAGTTCCTAGAAAATTACTCAACAAATTCTCAGTAAATTCTCAATAAACTCTTAGTAATTTACTGAGTAAATTCTAAATAAATTACTAAGTAAATTCATAGTAAATTATTCGGTGAATTACTCACTAAATTTATCTGTAAATTACTAAGTAAATTTCCAGTAAATTACTCGGTAAATTCTCTGTAAATTACTCAGTTAATTATCGATAAGTTCTCAAAAAATTTTGAGTCACTTACTTAGTAAATTACTCAGTAAATTATTAAAAAATTACTCTGTAAATTCGAAGAAAATAACGCAGTAAATTATATGTAAATTCTTTGTAAATTATTTAATAAATTCTAAATAAATTACTGAGTAAATTCTCAATAAATTACTCCTTAAATTCTCAATAAATTACAAGTAAATTAATGAGTGAATTATTCAGTAATTTGTCAGTAAATTACCGGATAAATTCTCTGTAAATTACTCAGTAAATTATTGGTAAATTCCTTGTGAATTACTCACTAAATTACTCAGGAAATTTCTCAGTAAATTACACGTAAAATTCTCTATAAATTATTCGGCAAATTCTTAGTAATTTATCAGAAAATTCTGAGTAAATTCACAAAAAATTACAAGAATTTTTTTTTTGAATTAATCAATAAATTATGAGTAAATTACTCAATAACGTCTCAGAAAATTCTTGGTAAGTTCGAAGTAATTTCTTAGTAAATTATTCAGCAAATTACTCCATAAATTCGTAGTAAATTCTCAATAAATTACTCCTTAAGTTTTCAATAAATTCTCTATAAATTACTTTGTAAATTATCTATAAATTTCCAGTAAATTATTTAATAAATTGTAAATAAATTGCTCAGAAAATTTTCAATAAATTCTAAGATAATTCTCAATAAATTATGTATAAATTCTTGGTAAATTACTCTTAAAATTATCAAAAAAAAAAAAAATTCGTGAATTACTTTGTTAATTCTCAGTAAATTATTCGAACATTAATTAGTGAATTTCCTGTAAATTCTCAGTAAATTACTTTTTAAATTCTCAGTAAATTGTTCAATAAATTCTAAGTAAATTACTTAGTAAATTCTCAATAAATTAATCCATAAAGGCTAAGTAAATTATCATTAAATTCTTAGTAACATACTCAGTAAATTCTCAATAAATTATTTAGTAATTTCCAACTAAATTACCCAGTGAAGAACTTAACAATTTATCAGTAAATTTCTTAGTAAATTCTCAATAAATTACTCAGTAAATTATCGGTAGATTCTTGGTAAATTACTCAGTAAATTCTCAATAAATTACACGCAAAATTCTCAGAAAATTATTCAGTAAATTCTTAGTAAATTATTAGAAAATTCCATGTAAATTCTTAGAAAATCATTAGAAATTTTTTTGCGAATTACTCAGTAAATTATGAGTAAATTCTCAGAAACTTTTGTATAAATTCTTGATAAATTACTCAGTAAATTCACAGAAATTTTTTAAAACATTACTTGGCAAATTACTCTGTAAATTCTCAATTAATTATCCGTTCAATTTTCAATAAATTCTCTATAAATTACTCAGTTAACTGTCGGTGAATTACTCAATAAATTCTAAGAAAATTCTCAATAAATTATGAGTAAATTACTCATTAAATTCACAGTAAATTCTCAATAAATTACTCAGTAAATTGCCTGATAAATGATTGGTAAGTTTCAAGAAAATTACTCAATAAATTCTCAGTAAATTCTCAATAAACTCTTAGTAATTTACTGAGTAAATTCTAAATAAATTACTAAGTAAATTCATAGTAAATTATTCGGTGAATTACTCACTAAATTTATCGGTAAATTACTAAGTAAATTGCCAGTAAATTACTCGGTAAATTCTCTGTAAATTACTCAGTTAATTATCGATAAGTTCTCAAAAAATTTTGAGTCAATTACTTAGTAAATTACTCAGTAAATTATTAGAAAATTACTCTGTAAATTCGAAGTAAATAACGCAGTAAATTATCTGTAAATTCTTAGTAAATTATTTAATAAATTCAATATAAATTACTGAGTAAATTCTCAATAAATTACTCTTTAAATTCTCAGTAAATTACAAGTAAACTAATGAGTGAATTATTCAGTAATTTGTGAGTAAATTACTCGATAAATTCTCTGTAAATTACTCTGTAAATTGTTGGTAAATTCTCTGTGAATTACTCACTAAATTACTCAGGAAATTTCTCAATAAATTACACGTAAAATTCTCTATAAATTATAAGGCAAATTCTTAGTAATTTATCAGAAAATTCTCAGTAAATTCACAAAAAATTACAAGAATTTTTTTTTGTGAATTAATCAGTAAATTATGAGTAAATTACTCAATAACGTCTCAGAAAATTCTTGGTAAATTCAAAGTAATTTCTTAGTAAATTATTCAGCAAATTACTCCATAAATTCGTAGTAAATTCTCATTAAATTCCCTGTAAATTACTTTGTAAATTATCTGTAAGTTTTCAGTAAATTATTTAATAAATTGTAAATAAATTTTCTCAGAAAATTTTCAATAAATTCTGTATAAATTCTTAGTAAATTACTCATAAAATTATCACAAAAAAAAAATTCGTGAATTACTTTTTTAATTCTCAGTAAATTATTCGAACATTAATTAGTGAATTTCCTATAAATTCTCAGTAAATTACTTTATAAATTCTCAGTAAATTATTCAGTAAATTCTAAGTAAATTACTTAGTAAATTCTCAATAAATTAATCCATAAAGTCTAAGTAAACTATCAATAAATTCTTAGTAACTTACTTAGCAAATTCTCAATAAATTATTTAGTAATTTCCAACTAAATTACCCAGTGAAGAACTTAACAATTTATCAGTAAATTTCTTAGTAAATTCTCAATAAATTACTCAGTAAATTATTGGTAGATTCTTGGTAAATTACTCAGTAAATTCTCATTAAATTACTCAGTAAAATTCTCAATAAATTACACGCAAAATTCTCAGAAAATTATTCAGTAACTTCTTAGTAAATTATTAGGAAATTCCGTGTAAATTCTTAGAAAATCATTAGAAATTTTTTTGTGAATTACTCAGTAAATTATGAGTAAATTCTCAGAAATTTTTTTTTATAAATTCTTGGTAAATTACTCAGTAAGTTCACAGAAAGTTTTTAAAACATTACTCAGCAAATTACTCTGTAAATTCCCAATAAATTATCCGTTCAATTTTCAATAAATTCTCTATAAATTACTCAGTTAATTGTCGGTGAATTACTCAATAAATTCTAAGAAAATTCTCAATAAATTATGAGTAAATTGCTCATTAAATTCACAGTAAATTCTCAACAAATTACTCAGTAAATTGCTTCATAAATGATTGGTAAATTCCTAGAAAATTACTCAACAAATTCTCCGTAAATTCTCAATAAACTCGTAGTAATTTACTGAGTAAATTCTAAATAAATTACTAAGTAAATTCATAGTAAATTATTCGGTGAATTACTCACTAAATTTATCAGTAAATCACTAAGTAAATTTCCAGTAAATTACTCGGTAAATTCTCTGTAAATTACTCAGTTAATTATCGATAAGTTCTCAAAAAATTCTAAGTCACTTACTTAGTAAATTACTCAGTAAATTATTAAAAAATTACTCTTTAAATTCGAAGAAAATAACGCAGTAAATTATACGTAAATTCTTAGTAAATTATTTAATAAATTCTAAATAAATAACTGAGTAAATTCTCAATAAATTACTCCTTAAATTCTCAGTAAATTACAAGTAAATTAATGAGTGAATTATTCAGTAATTTGTCAGTAAATTACTGGATAAATTCTCTGTAAATTACTCAGTAAATTATTGGTAAATTCCCTGTGAATTACTCACTAAATTATTCAGGAAATTTCTCAGTAAATTACACGTAAAATTCTCTATAAATTATTCGGCAAATTCTTAGTAATTTATCAGAAAATTCTGAGTAAATTCACAAAAAATTACAAGAATTTTTTTTTTGAATTAATCAATAAATTATGAGTAAATTACTCAATAACGTCTCAGAAAATTCTTGGTAAGTTCGAAGTAATTTCTTAGTAAATTATTCAGCAAATTACTCCATAAATTCGTAGTAAATTCTCAATAAATTACTCCTTAAGTTTTCAATAAATTCTCTATAAATTACTTTGAAAATTATCTATAAATTTCCAGTAAATTATTTAATAAATTGTAAATAAATTGCTCAGAAAATTTTCAAAAAATTCTAAGAAAATTCTCAATAAATTCTATATAAATTCTTGGTAAATTACTCATAAAATTATCCAAAAAAAAAAATCGTGAATTACTTTGTCAATTCTCAGTAAATTATTCGAACATTAATTAGTGAATTTCCTGTAAATTCTCAGTAAATTACTTTTTGAATTCTCAGTAAATTATTCAATAAATTCTAAGTAAATTATTTAGTAAATTCTCAATAAATTAATCCATAAAGTCTAAGTAAATTATCATTAAATTCTTAGTAACATACTCAGTAAATTCTCAATAAATTATTTAGTAATTTCCAACTAAATTACCCAGTGAAGAACTTAACAATTTATCAGTAAATTTCTTAGTAAATTCTCAATAAATTACTCAGTAAATTATTGGTAGATTCTTGGTAAATTACTCAGTAAAATTCTCAATAAATTACACGCAAAATGCTCAGAAAATTATTCAGTAAATTTTTAGTAAATTATTAGAAAATTCCATGTAAATTCTTAGAAAATCATTAGAATTTTTTTTGCGAATTACTCAGTAAATTATGAGTAAATTCTCAGAAACTTTTGTATAAATTCTTGATAAATTACTCAGTAAATTCACAAAAAATTTTTAAAACATTACTCGGCAAATTACTCTGTAAATTCTCAATAAATTATCCGTTCAATTTTCAATAAATTCTCTATAAATTACTCAGTTAACTGTCGGTGAATTACTCAATAAATTCTAAGAAAATTCTCAATAAATTATGACTAAATTACTCATTAAATTCACAGTAAATTCTCAATAAATTACTCAGTAAATTGCTTCATAAATGATTGGTAAGTTCCTAGAAAATTACTCAACAAATTCTCAGTAAATTCTCAATAAACTCTTAGTAATTTACTGAGTAAATTCTAAATAAATTACTAAGTAAATTCATAGTAAATTATTCGGTGAATTACTCACTAAATTTATCTGTAAATTACTAAGTAAATTGCCAGTAAATTACTCGGTAAATTCTCAATAAATTACTCAGTTAATTATCGATAAGTTCTCAAAAAATTCTGAGTCAATTAATTAGTAAATTACTCAGTAAATTATTAGAAAATTACTCTGTAAATTTGAAGAAAATAACGCAGTAAATTATCTGTAAATTCTTAGTAAATTATTTAATAAATTCTAAATAAATTACTGAGTAAATTCTCAATAAATTACTCCTTAAATTCTCAGTAAATTACAAGTAAATTAATGAGTGAATTATTCAGTAATTTGTCTGTAAATTACTCGATAAATTCTCAGTAAATTACTCAGTAAATTATTGGTAAATTCTCTGTGAATTACTCACTAAATTACTCAGGAAATTTCTCAGTAAATTACACATAAAATTCTCTATAAATTATTCGGCAAATTCTTAGTAATTTATCAGAAAATTCTGAGTAAATTCAAAAAAAATTACAAGAATTTTTTTTGTGAATTAATCAGTAAATTATGAGTAAATTACTCAATAACGTCTCAGAAAATTCTTGGTAAATTCAAAGTAATTTCTTAGTAAATTATTCAGCAAATTACTCCATAAATTCGTAGTAAATTTTCAACAAATTCTCAATAAATTACTTTGTAAATTATCTGCAAATTTTCAGTAAATTATTTAATAAATTGTAAATAAATTGCTCAGAAAATTTTCAATAAATTTTAAGAAAATTCTCAATAAATTCTGTATAAATTCTTGTTAAATTACTCATAAAATTATTTAAAAAAAAAAAATTCGTGAATTACTTTGTTAATTCTCAATAAATTATTCGAACATTAATTAGTGAATTTCCTGTAAATTCTCAGTAAATTACTTTATAAATTCTCAGTAAATTATTCAATAAATTCTAAGTAAATTACTTAGTAAATTCTCAATAAATTAATCCATAAAGTCTAAGTAAACTATCAATAAATTCTTAGTAACTTACTCAGCAAATTCTCAATAAATTATTTAGTAATTTCCAACTAAATTACCCAGTGAAGAACTTAACAATTTATCAGTAAATTTCTTAGTAAATTCTCAATAAATTACTCAGTAAATTATTGGTAGATTCTTGGTAAATTACTCAGTAAATTCTCATTAAATTACTCAGTAAAATTCTCAATAAATTACACGCAAAATTCTCAGAAAATTATTCAGTAAATTCTTAGTAAATTATTAGGAAATTCCGTGTAAATTCTTAGAAAATCATTAGAAATTTTTTTGTGAATTACTCAGTAAATTATGAGTAAATTCTCAGAAAATTTTGTATAAATTCTTGGTAATTACTCAGTAAATTCACAGAAATTTTTTAAAACATTACTCAGCAAATTACTCTGTAAATTCTCAATAAATTATCCGTTCAATTTTCAATAAATTCTATATAAATTACTCAGTTAATTGTTGGTGAATTACTCAATAGATTCTAAGAAAATTCTCAACAAATTATGAGTAAATTGCTCATTAAATTCACAGTAAATTCTCAACAAATTACTCAGTAAATTGCTTCATAAATGATTGGTAAGTTCCTAGAAAATTACTCAACAAACTCTCAGTAAATTCTCAATAAACTCTTAGTAATTTACTGAGTAAATTCTAAATAAATTACTAAGTAAATTCATAGTAAATTATTCGGTGAATTACTCACTAAATTTATCTGTAAATTACTAAGTAAATTGCCAGTAAATTACTCGGTAAATTCTCTGTAAATTACTCAGTTAATTATCGATAAGTTCTCAAAAAATTCTGAGTCAATTATTTTGTAAATTACTCAGTAAATTATTAAAAAATTACTCTGTAAATTCGAAGAAAATAACGCAGTAAATTATTTGTAAATTCTTAGTAAATTATTTAATAAATTCTAAATAAATTACTGAGTAAATTCTCAATAAATTACTCCTTAAATTCTTAGCAAATTACAAGTAAATTAATGAGTGAATTATTCAGTAATTTGTCAGTAAACTACTGGATAAATTCTCTGTAAATTACTCAGTAAATTATTGGTAAATTCTCTGTGAATTACTCACTAAATTACTCAGGAAATTTCTCAGTAAATTACACGTAAAATTCTCTATAAATTATTCGGCAAATTCGTAGTAATTTATCAGAAAATTCTTAGTAAATTCACAAAAAATTACAAGAATTTTTTTTTGTGAATTAATCAGTAAATTATGAGTAAATTACTCAATAACGTCTCAGAAAATTCTTGGTAAATTCAAAGTAATTTCTTAGTAAATTATTCAGCAAATTACTCCATATATTCGTAGTAAATTCTCAATAAATTCTCTATAAATTACTTTGTAAATTATCTGTAAATTTTCAGTAAATTATTTAATAACTTGTAAATAAATTGCTCAGAAAATTTTCAATAAATTCTAAGAAAATTCTCAATAAATTCTGTATAAATTCTTGGTAAATTACTCATAAAATTATCAAAAAAAAAAATCATGAATTACTTTGTTAATTCTCAGTAAATTATTCGAACATTAATTAGTGAATTTCCTGTAAATTCTCAGTAAATTACTTTATAAATTCTCAGTAAATTATTCAATAAATTCTAAGTAAATTACTTAGTAAATTCTCAATAAATTAATCCGTAAAGTCTAAGTAAACTATCAATAAATTCTTAGTAACTTACTCAGCAAATTCTCAATAAATTATTTAGTAATTTCCAACTAAATTACCCAGTGAAGAACTTAACAATTTATCAGTAAATTTCTTAGTAAATTATCGGTAGATTCTTAGTAAATTACTCAGTAAATTCTCATTAAATTACTCAGTAAAATTCTCAATAAATTACGCACAAAATTCTCAGAAAATTATTCAGTAAATTCTTAGTAAATTATTAGAAAATTCCGTGTAAATTCTTAGAAAATCATTAGAAATTTTTTTGTGAATTACTCAGTAAATTATGAGTAAATTCTCAGAAAATTTTGTATAAATTCTTGGTAAATTACTCAGTAAATTCACAGAAATTTTTTAAAACATTACTCAGCAAATTACTCTGTAAATTCTCAATAAATTATCCGTTCAATTTTCAATAAATTCTCTATAAATTACTCAGTTAATTGTCGGTGAATTACTCAATAAATTCTAAGAAAATTCTCAATAAATTATGACTAAATTACTCATTAAATTCACAGTAAATTCTCAATAAATTACTCAGTAAATTGCTTCATAAATGATTTGTAACGCCCTCAAATTAATAACATTAAACCCATCAATTAAGAGATTCATTAACATATGAAATAACCATATTCTTCCATTTTTTCAGAGTCTTATTACATAAGTATTACATGTTAACAACAAAAGCAAAATGCCCTATGGGCTTACAGCTTTCCAAGTTAACACTTGGTTACACAAAAAGGAGTACTAACTCATACACATTAAGCCCTTGGCTTGAATTTACATGTAATACAGCAAAAGTAAACCGACAAAAGTATGTCCGCCTCTAGCCTCCCAAGCTATGTCCTTGGAGGTGGCATGCTTCCTGTACCTGAAAATGATATTCCCATATAGGGTGAGCCACAACCCAGTAGAAATACACTAAACCAACCATGAACAATGACTAAAATATTAGCAATTGATAGATGGCCAACACTGATTCAATCACATAAATCACATATTTATGTCATACGACTTATGAGTCCAAGTTTCCTTTCATTTTTCCCTTTTTCGACGGATAGGCATATAAGCACTACCCACATTCTCAACAGACATGTATAACAACAATATCCACAGATAAGCATATAAGCTATATCCACATTCTACAACAGATATGTATAACCACACTATCCACAGATAAGCATAAAAGCTATATCCACACATCACAAAGATAAGCATATAAGCTCTATCTTCACTTCTTTAGACAAGCATATGAGCTGTATCTACGGAGTTCATCCCCTATCTTCTCCCAACACTATCCGGTTTAGAGGTACATCCCCTATCTTTCCCTAAACCGCGGAGTACATCCCCCATCTCCTCCTCTACACATAACGTATACAAACACATTGGTTCTATATACAATCACTCAATACATGTAGTTAATGTATTCTATCAATCGTCAAATTCCATGACACATTCCATTGATTAGTTTTTGTTTGCCTAATCATCATGCATTGTCTACAACAATCACGACTATCCTCCACCGATAGCCCAAAGCAGTTATTTCTAAACAGAAAATAAATGCACAAATGGATATTCAATCAACATTTCATTTCCTCTTTTCTCACAATTAATTATCCCAATTAATTAAACAATGTAATTAGGTCAATTCCCATAATTAACATTTCAACCCTTAGGTCCCATTTTCATCAATGATTTAACATTTATTCCATTTCTCTATTCCAAACATGCATCTAGGTTTATTATGAATAAAACCCCAACTTTTGTAAAATTACACAAAAGTCCCAAACTTTCACAAAATTACCAAACCAACCCCAACATCTCAAAATACCAAAATTTAAAGACAAAACTCATAGAGAGGAGTAGGATATCCCTACCTTGAAGTTTGAGCCAAAAAGGAGATGAAGACTCGAAGACCAACGTGCTCCAAATCCAAACTTTTTCAGATTAGAACGAAGCTCTCAACACCCTCTATCTTTTTAACAAAGGCCCTAGGCTAGATTCACACTCTAGGGAGATCAATTCTTAGAGAGAATATAAGTGTAGAGAGAGAGAGTCTCGGATCTAGGGTTTGATCAAAAAAAGAAGATGAAAAAGTGATGTTCAAAACGCTACTGTCCGCTGATATAAAACACGCTCGCTCGAGCGAAGACTTGGTCGCTCGAGCGACCAGACACAGAAACTCTCGCTCGAGCCAAAAACTCAAAAGTGCGCTCGAGCGAAAGAATGCTTGCTCGAGCCAACAACTCAAACCCTCAGGTCTGCAACCAGACGCACGCTCGAGAGACAGACCTCTCGCTCGAGCGAAGAACAAACCAGACCGCTCGAGCCAAGAAAAGCTCGCTCGAGCCAAGAAACACAACTCTCAGGTCCAGAACCAGGAGCAAGCGCTCGCTCGAGCGAAGCCACTATGGCTCGACCCACCAGACACGAACTCAACTCTCGCTCGAGCTACCAACTCCTCGCTCGAGCGAAGGTCCAAAAATCTAGGCAGCAACACTAGGCTCCCAAACACAACCAACCTGTAACAAACCTGCCCAACACATCCTATAACTCAAATACGAAGAAAAGGATGCAAACAAGATAATAAACAACTACCAACATCCACGGACACATGTCCGGATCACTGTACAACAAGGGTAAACCCGGGATCGCTATATGATTGGTAAGTTCCTAGAAAATTACTCAACAAATTCTCCGTAAATTCTCAATAAACTCTTAGTAATTTACTGAGTAAATTCTAAATAAATTACTAAGTAAATTCATAGTAAATTATTCGGTGAATTACTCACTAAATTTATCTGTAAATTACTAAGTAAATTGCCAGTAAATTACTCGGTAAATTCTCAATAAATTCTCTGTAAATTACTCAGTTAATTATCGATAAGTTCTCAAAAAATTCTGAGTCAATTACATAGTAAATTACCTAGTAAATTATTAGAAAATTACTCTGTAAATTCGAAGAAAATAACGCAGTAAATTACCTGTAAATTCTTAGTAAATTATTTAATAAATTCTAAATAAATTACTGAGTAAATTCCCAATAAACTACTCCTTAAATTATAAGTAAATTAATGAGTGAATTATTCAGTAATATACCAGTAAATTACTCAATAAATTACTCACTAAATTATTGGTAAATTCTCTGTAAATTACTCACTAAATTACTCAGGAAATTTCTCAGTAAATTACACGTAAAATTCTCTATAAATGATTCGGCAAATTCTTAGTAATTTATCAAAAAATTCTGAGTAAACTCACAAAAAATTACAAGAATTTTTTTTTGTGAATTAATCAGTAAATTATGAGTAAATTACTCAATAACTTCTCAGAAAATTCTTGGTAAATTCAAAGTAATTTCATAGTAATTTATTCAGCAAATTTCTCCATAAATTCTTAGTAAATTCTCAATAAATTACTCGTTAAGTTTTCAATAAATTCTCTATAAATTACTTTGTAAATTATTTAATAAATTGTAAATAAATTACTCAGAAATGTTTCAATAAATTCTAAGAAAATTCTTAATAAATTCTGTATCAATTCTTGGTAAATTACTCATAAAATTAACAAACAAAAAAATTCGTGAATTACTTTGTTAATTCTCAGTAAATTATTCGAACATTAATTAGTGAATTTCCTGTAAATTCTCAGTAAATTATTCAATAAATTCTAAGTAAATTACTTAGTAAATTCTCAATAAATTAATCCATATAGTCTAAGTAAATTACCAATAAATTCTTAGTAACTTACTCAGTAAATTCTCAATAAATTATTTAGTAATTTCCAACTAAATTACCCAGTGAAGAACTTAACAATTTATCAGTAAATTTCTTAGTAAATTATCGGTAGATTCTTAGTAAACTACTCAGTAAATTCTCATTAAATTACTCAGTAAAGTTCTAAATAAATTACGCGCAAAATTCTCAGAAAATTATTCAGTAAATTCTTAGTAAATTATTAGAAAATTCCGTGTAAATTCTTAGAAAATCATTAGAAACTTTTTTGTGAATTACTCAGTAAATTATGAGTAAATTCTCAGAAAATTTTGTATAAATTCTTGGTAAATTACTCAGTAAATTCACAGAAATTTTTTAGAACATTACTCAGCAAATTACTCTGTAAATTCTAAATAAATTATCCGTTCAATTTTCAATAAATTCTCTATAAATTACTCAGTTAAGTGTCGGTGAATTACTCAATAAATTCTAAGAAAATTCTCAATAAATTATGACTAAATTACTCATCAAATTCACAGTAAATTCTCAATAAATTACTCAGTAAATTGCTTCATAAATGATTGGTAAGTTCCTAGAAAATTACTCAACAAATTCTCCATAAATTCTCAATAAACTCTTAGTAATTTACTGAGTAAATTCTAAATAAATTACTAAGTAAATTCATAGTAAATTATTCGGTGAATTACTCACTAAATTTATCTGTAAATTACTCGGTAAATTCTCAATAAATTCTCTGTAAATTACTCAGTTAATTATCGATAAGTTCTCAAAAAATTCTGAGTCAATTACATAGTAAATTACCTAGTAAATTATTAGAAAATTACTCTGTAAATTCGAAGAAAATAACGCAGTAAATTACCTGTAAATTCTTAGTAAATTATTTAATAAATTCTAAATAAATTACTGAGTAAATTCCCAATAAACTACTCCTTAAATTATAAGTAAATTAATGAGTGAATTATTCAGTAATATACCAGTAAATTACTCAATAAATTACTCACTAAATTATTGGTAAATTCTCTGTAAATTACTCACTAAATTACTCAGGAAATTTCTCAGTAAATTACACGTAAAATTCTCTATAAATGATTCGGCAAATTCTTAGTAATTTATCAAAAAATTCTGAGTAAACTCACAAAAAATTACAAGAATTTTTTTTTGTGAATTAATCAGTAAATTATGAGTAAATTACTCAATAACTTCTCAGAAAATTCTTGGTAAATTCAAAGTAATTTCATAGTAATTTATTCAGCAAATTTCTCCATAAATTCTTAGTAAATTCTCAATAAATTACTCGTTAAGTTTTCAATAAATTCTCTATAAATTACTTTGTAAATTATTTAATAAATTGTAAATAAATTACTCAGAAATGTTTCAATAAATTCTAAGAAAATTCTTAATAAATTCTGTATCAATTCTTGGTAAATTACTCATAAAATTAACAAACAAAAAAATTCGTGAATTACTTTGTTAATTCTCAGTAAATTATTCGAACATTAATTAGTGAATTTCCTGTAAATTCTCAGTAAATTATTCAATAAATTCTAAGTAAATTACTTAGTAAATTCTCAATAAATTAATCCATATAGTCTAAGTAAATTACCAATAAATTCTTAGTAACTTACTCAGTAAATTCTCAATAAATTATTTAGTAATTTCCAACTAAATTACCCAGTGAAGAACTTAACAATTTATCAGTAAATTTCTTAGTAAATTATCGGTAGATTCTTAGTAAACTACTCAGTAAATTCTCATTAAATTACTCAGTAAAGTTCTAAATAAATTACGCGCAAAATTCTCAGAAAATTATTCAGTAAATTCTTAGTAAATTATTAGAAAATTCCGTGTAAATTCTTAGAAAATCATTAGAAACTTTTTTGTGAATTACTCAGTAAATTATGAGTAAATTCTCAGAAAATTTTGTATAAATTCTTGGTAAATTACTCAGTAAATTCACAGAAATTTTTTAGAACATTACTCAGCAAATTACTCTGTAAATTCTAAATAAATTATCCGTTCAATTTTCAATAAATTCTCTATAAATTACTCAGTTAAGTGTCGGTGAATTACTCAATAAATTCTAAGAAAATTCTCAATAAATTATGACTAAATTACTCATCAAATTCACAGTAAATTCTCAATAAATTACTCAGTAAATTGCTTCATAAATGATTGGTAAGTTCCTAGAAAATTACTCAACAAATTCTCCGTAAATTCTCAATAAACTCTTAGTAATTTACTGAGTAAATTCTAAATAAATTACTAAGTAAATTCATAGTAAATTATTCGGTGAATTACTCACTAAATTTATCTGTAAATTACTAAGTAAATTGCCAGTAAATTACTCGGTAAATTCTCAATAAATTCTCTGTAAATTACTCAGTTAATTATCGATAAGTTCTCAAAAAATTCTGAGTCAATTACATAGTAAATTACCCAGTAAATTATTAGAAAATTACTCTGTAAATTCGAAGAAAATAACGCAGTAAATTACCTGTAAATTCTTAGTAAATTATTTAATAAATTCTAAATAAATTACTGAGTAAATTCCCAATAAACTACTCCTTAAATTATAAGTAAATTAATGAGTGAATTATTCAGTAATATACCAGTAAATTACTCAATAAATTACTCACTAAATTATTGGTAAATTCTCTGTAAATTACTCACTAAATTACTCAGGAAATTTCTCAGTAAATTACACGTAAAATTCTCTATAAATTATTCGGCAAATTCTTAGTAATTTATCAAAAAATTCTGAGTAAACTCACAAAAAATTACAAGAATTTTTTTGTGTGAATTAATCAGTAAATTATGAGTAAATTACTCAATAACTTCTCAGAAAATTCTTGGTAAATTCAAAGTAATTTCATAGTAATTTATTCAGCAAATTTCTCCATAAATTCTTAGTAAATTCTCAATAAATTACTCGTTAAGTTTTCAATAAATTCTCTATAAATTACTTTGTAAATTATTTAATAAATTGTAAATAAATTACTCAGAAATGTTTCAATAAATTCTAAGAAAATTCTTAATAAATTCTGTATCAATTCTTGGTAAATTACTCATAAAATTAACAAACAAAAAAATTCGTGAATTACTTTGTTAATTCTCAGTAAATTATTCGAACATTAATTAGTGAATTTCCTGTAAATTCTCAGTAAATTATTCAATAAATTCTAAGTAAATTACTTAGTAAATTCTCAATAAATTAATCCATATAGTCTAAGTAAATTACCAATAAATTCTTAGTAACTTACTCAGTAAATTCTCAATAAATTATTTAGTAATTTCCAACTAAATTACCCAGTGAAGAACTTAACAATTTATCAGTAAATTTCTTAGTAAATTATCGGTAGATTCTTAGTAAACTACTCAGTAAATTCTCATTAAATTACTCAGTAAAGTTCTAAATAAATTACGCGCAAAATTCTCAGAAAATTATTCAGTAAATTCTTAGTAAATTATTAGAAAATTCCGTGTAAATTCTTAGAAAATCATTAGAAACTTTTTTGTGAATTACTCAGTAAATTATGAGTAAATTCTCAGAAAATTTTGTATAAATTCTTGGTAAATTACTCAGTAAATTCACAGAAATTTTTTAGAACATTACTCAGCAAATTACTCTGTAAATTCTCAATAAATTATCCGTTCAATTTTCAATAAATTCTCTATAAATTACTCAGTTAAGTGTCGGTGAATTACTCAATAAATTCTAAGAAAATTCTCAATAAATTATGACTAAATTACTCATCAAATTCACAGTAAATTCTCAATAAATTACTCAGTAAATTGCTTCATAAATGATTGGTAAGTTCCTAGAAAATTACTCAACAAATTCTCCGTAAATTCTCAATAAACTCTTAGTAATTTACTGAGTAAATTCTAAATAAATTACTAAGTAAATTCATAGTAAATTATTCGGTGAATTACTCACTAAATTTATCTGTAAATTACTAAGTAAATTGCCAGTAAATTACTCGGTAAATTCTCAATAAATTCTCTGTAAATTACTCAGTTAATTATCGATAAGTTCTCAAAAAATTCTGAGTCAATTACATAGTAAATTACCCAGTAAATTATTAGAAAATTACTCTGTAAATTCGAAGAAAATAACGCAGTAAATTACCTGTAAATTCTTAGTAAATTATTTAATAAATTCTAAATAAATTACTGAGTAAATTCCCAATAAACTACTCCTTAAATTATAAGTAAATTAATGAGTGAATTATTCAGTAATATACCAGTAAATTACTCAATAAATTACTCACTAAATTATTGGTAAATTCTCTGTAAATTACTCACTAAATTACTCAGGAAATTTCTCAGTAAATTACACGTAAAATTCTCTATAAATTATTCGGCAAATTCTTAGTAATTTATCAAAAAATTCTGAGTAAACTCACAAAAAATTACAAGAATTTTTTTTTGTGAATTAATCAGTAAATTATGAGTAAATTACTCAATAACTTCTCAGAAAATTCTTGGTAAATTCAAAGTAATTTCATAGTAATTTATTCAGCAAATTTCTCCATAAATTCTTAGTAAATTCTCAATAAATTACTCGTTAAGTTTTCAATAAATTCTCTATAAATTACTTTGTAAATTATTTAATAAATTGTAAATAAATTACTCAGAAATGTTTCAATAAATTCTAAGAAAATTCTTAATAAATTCTGTATCAATTCTTGGTAAATTACTCATAAAATTAACAAACAAAAAAATTCGTGAATTACTTTGTTAATTCTCAGTAAATTATTCGAACATTAATTAGTGAATTTCCTGTAAATTCTCAGTAAATTATTCAATAAATTCTAAGTAAATTACTTAGTAAATTCTCAATAAATTAATCCATATAGTCTAAGTAAATTACCAATAAATTCTTAGTAACTTACTCAGTAAATTCTCAATAAATTATTTAGTAATTTCCAACTAAATTACCCAGTGAAGAACTTAACAATTTATCAGTAAATTTCTTAGTAAATTATCGGTAGATTCTTAGTAAACTACTCAGTAAATTCTCATTAAATTACTCAGTAAAGTTCTAAATAAATTACGCGCAAAATTCTCAGAAAATTATTCAGTAAATTCTTAGTAAATTATTAGAAAATTCCGTGTAAATTCTTAGAAAATCATTAGAAACTTTTTTGTGAATTACTCAGTAAATTATGAGTAAATTCTCAGAAAATTTTGTATAAATTCTTGGTAAATTACTCAGTAAATTCACAGAAATTTTTTAGAACATTACTCAGCAAATTACTCTGTAAATTCTCAATAAATTATCCGTTCAATTTTCAATAAATTCTCTATAAATTACTCAGTTAAGTGTCGGTGAATTACTCAATAAATTCTAAGAAAATTCTCAATAAATTATGACTAAATTACTCATCAAATTCACAGTAAATTCTCAATAAATTACTCAGTAAATTGCTTCATAAATGATTGGTAAGTTCCTAGAAAATTACTCAACAAATTCTCCGTAAATTCTCAATAAACTCTTAGTAATTTACTGAGTAAATTCTAAATAAATTACTAAGTAAATTCATAGTAAATTATTCGGTGAATTACTCACTAAATTTATCTGTAAATTACTAAGTAAATTGCCAGTAAATTACTCGGTAAATTCTCAATAAATTCTCTGTAAATTACTCAGTTAATTATCGATAAGTTCTCAAAAAATTCTGAGTCAATTACATAGTAAATTACCCAGTAAATTATTAGAAAATTACTCTGTAAATTCGAAGAAAATAACGCAGTAAATTACCTGTAAATTCTTAGTAAATTATTTAATAAATTCTAAATAAATTACTGAGTAAATTCCCAATAAACTACTCCTTAAATTATAAGTAAATTAATGAGTGAATTATTCAGTAATATACCAGTAAATTACTCAATAAATTACTCACTAAATTATTGGTAAATTCTCTGTAAATTACTCACTAAATTACTCAGGAAATTTCTCAGTAAATTACACGTAAAATTCTCTATAAATTATTCGGCAAATTCTTAGTAATTTATCAAAAAATTCTGAGTAAACTCACAAAAAATTACAAGAATTTTTTTTTGTGAATTAATCAGTAAATTATGAGTAAATTACTCAATAACTTCTCAGAAAATTCTTGGTAAATTCAAAGTAATTTCATAGTAATTTATTCAGCAAATTTCTCCATAAATTCTTAGTAAATTCTCAATAAATTACTCGTTAAGTTTTCAATAAATTCTCTATAAATTACTTTGTAAATTATTTAATAAATTGTAAATAAATTACTCAGAAATGTTTCAATAAATTCTAAGAAAATTCTTAATAAATTCTGTATCAATTCTTGGTAAATTACTCATAAAATTAACAAACAAAAAAATTCGTGAATTACTTTGTTAATTCTCAGTAAATTATTCGAACATTAATTAGTGAATTTCCTGTAAATTCTCAGTAAATTATTCAATAAATTCTAAGTAAATTACTTAGTAAATTCTCAATAAATTAATCCATATAGTCTAAGTAAATTACCAATAAATTCTTAGTAACTTACTCAGTAAATTCTCAATAAATTATTTAGTAATTTCCAACTAAATTACCCAGTGAAGAACTTAACAATTTATCAGTAAATTTCTTAGTAAATTATCGGTAGATTCTTAGTAAACTACTCAGTAAATTCTCATTAAATTACTCAGTAAAGTTCTAAATAAATTACGCGCAAAATTCTCAGAAAATTATTCAGTAATTCTTAGTAAATTATTAGAAAATTCCGTGTAAATTCTTAGAAAATCATTAGAAACTTTTTTGTGAATTACTCAGTAAATTATGAGTAAATTCTCAGAAAATTTTGTATAAATTCTTGGTAAATTACTCAGTAAATTCACAGAAATTTTTTAGAACATTACTCAGCAAATTACTCTGTAAATTCTCAATAAATTATCCGTTCAATTTTCAATAAATTCTCTATAAATTACTCAGTTAAGTGTCGGTGAATTACTCAATAAATTCTAAGAAAATTCTCAATAAATTATGACTAAATTACTCATCAAATTCACAGTAAATTCTCAATAAATTACTCAGTAAATTGCTTCATAAATGATTGGTAAGTTCCTAGAAAATTACTCAACAAATTCTCCGTAAATTCTCAATAAACTCTTAGTAATTTACTGAGTAAATTCTAAATAAATTACTAAGTAAATTCATAGTAAATTATTCGGTGAATTACTCACTAAATTTATCTGTAAATTACTAAGTAAATTGCCAGTAAATTACTCGGTAAATTCTCAATAAATTCTCTGTAAATTACTCAGTTAATTATCGATAAGTTCTCAAAAAATTCTGAGTCAATTACATAGTAAATTACCCAGTAAATTATTAGAAAATTACTCTGTAAATTCGAAGAAAATAACGCAGTAAATTACCTGTAAATTCTTAGTAAATTATTTAATAAATTCTAAATAAATTACTGAGTAAATTCCCAATAAACTACTCCTTAAATTATAAGTAAATTAATGAGTGAATTATTCAGTAATATACCAGTAAATTACTCAATAAATTACTCACTAAATTATTGGTAAATTCTCTATAAATTACTCACTAAATTACTCAGGAAATTTCTCAGTAAATTACACGTAAAATTCTCTATAAATTATTCGGCAAATTCTTAGTAATTTATCAGAAAATTCTGAGCAAACTCGCCAAAAATTCCAAGAATTTTTTTTTGTGAATTAATCAGTAAATTATGAGTAAATTACTCAGTAACTTCTCAGAAAATTCTTGGTAAATTCAAAGTAATTTCATAGTAATTTATTCAGCAAATTTCTCCATAAATTCTCAGTAAATTCTCAATAAATTACTCGTTAAATTTTCAATAAATTCTCTATAAATTACTTTGTAAATTATTTAATACATTGTAAATAAATTACTCAGAAATGTTTCAATAAATTCTAAGAAAATTCTTAATAAATTCTGTATCAATTCTTGGTAAATTACTCATAAAATTAACAAACAAAAAAATTCGTGAATTACTTTGTTAATTCTCAGTAAATTATTCGAACATTAATTAGTGAATTTCCTGTAAATTCTCAGTAAATTATTCAATAAATTCTAAGTAAATTACTTAGTAAATTCTCAATAAATTAATCCATATAGTCTAAGTAAATTACCAATAAATTCTTAGTAACTTACTCAGTAAATTCTCAATAAATTATTTAGTAATTTCAAACTAAATTACCCAGTGGAGAACTTAACAATTTATCAGTAAATTTCTTAGTAAATTATCGGTAGATTCTTAGTAAACTACTCAGTAAATTCTCATTAAATTACTCAGTAAAGTTCTAAATAAATTACGCGCAAAATTCTCAGAAAATTATTCAGTAAATTCTTAGTAAATTATTAGAAAATTCCGTGTAAATTCTTAGAAAATCATTAGAAACTTTTTTGTGAATTACTCAGTAAATTATGAGTAAATTCTCAGAAAATTTTGTATAAATTCTTGGTAAATTACTCAGTAAATTCACAGAAATTTTTTAGAACATTACTCAGCAAATTACTCTGTAAATTCTCAATAAATTATCCGTTCAATTTTCAATAAATTCTCTATAAATTACTCAGTTAAGTGTCGGTGAATTACTCAATAAATTCTAAGAAAATTCTCAATAAATTATGACTAAATTACTCATCAAATTCACAGTAAATTCTCAATAAATAACTCAGTAAATTGCTTCATAAATGATTGGTAAGTTCCTAGAAAATTACTCAACAAATTCTCCGTAAATTCTCAATAAACTCTTAGTAATTTACTGAGTAAATTCTAAATAAATTACTAAGTAAATTCATAGTAAATTATTCGGTGAATTACTCACTAAATTTATCTGTAAATTACTAAGTAAATTGCCAGTAAATTACTCGGTAAATTCTCAATAAATTCTCTGTAAATTACTCAGTTAATTATCGATAAGTTCTCAAAAAATTCTGAGTCAATTACATAGTAAATTACCAAGTAAATTATTAGAAAATTACTCTGTAAATTCGAAGAAAATAACGCAGTAAATTACCTGTAAATTCTTAGTAAATTATTTAATAAATTCTAAATAAATTACTGAGTAAATTCCCAATAAACTGCTCCTTAAATTATAAGTAAATTAATGAGTGAATTATTCAGTAATATACCAGTAAATTACTCAATAAATTACTCACTAAATTATTGGTAAATTCTCTATAAATTACTCACTAAATTACTCAGGAAATTTCTCAGTAAATTACACGTAAAATTCTCTATAAATTATTCGGCAAATTCTTAGTAATTTATCAGAAAATTCTGAGCAAACTCGCCAAAAATTCCAAGAATTTTTTTTTGTGAATTAATCAGTAAATTATGAGTAAATTACTCAGTAACTTCTCAGAAAATTCTTGGTAAATTCAAAGTAATTTCATAGTAATTTATTCAGCAAATTTCTCCATAAATTCTCAGTAAATTCTCAATAAATTACTCGTTAAGTTTTCAATAAATTCTCTATAAATTACTTTGTAAATTATTTAATACATTGTAAATAAATTACTCAGAAATGTTTCAATAAATTCTAAGAAAATTCTTAATAAATTCTGTATCAATTCTTGGTAAATTACTCATAAAATTAACAAACAAAAAAATTCGTGAATTACTTTGTTAATTCTCAGTAAATTATTCGAACATTAATTAGTGAATTTCCTGTAAATTCTCAGTAAATTATTCAATAAATTCTAAGTAAATTACTTAGTAAATTCTCAATAAATTAATCCATATAGTCTAAGTAAATTACCAATAAATTCTTAGTAACTTACTCAGTAAATTCTCAATAAATTATTTAGTAATTTCAAACTAAATTACCCAGTGAAGAACTTAACAATTTATCAGTAAATTTCTTAGTAAATTATCGGTAGATTCTTAGTAAACTACTCAGTAAATTCTCATTAAATTACTCAGTAAAGTTCTAAATAAATTACGCGCAAAATTCTCAGAAAATTATTCAGTAAATTCTTAGTAAATTATTAGAAAATTCCGTGTAAATTCTTAGAAAATCATTAGAAACTTTTTTGTGAATTACTCAGTAAATTATGAGTAAATTCTCAGAAAATTTTGTATAAATTCTTGGTAAATTACTCAGTAAATTCACAGAAATTTTTTAGAACATTACTCAGCAAATTACTCTGTAAATTCTCAATAAATTATCCGTTCAATTTTCAATAAATTCTCAATAAATTATGACTAAATTACTCATCAAATTCACAGTAAATTCTCAATAAATAACTCAGTAAATTGCTTCATAAATGATTGGTAAGTTCCTAGAAAATTACTCAACAAATTCTCCGTAAATTCTCAATAAACTCTTAGTAATTTACTGAGTAAATTCTAAATAAATTACTAAGTAAATTCATAGTAAATTATTCGGTGAATTACTCACTAAATTTATCTGTAAATTACTAAGTAAATTGCCAGTAAATTACTCGGTAAATTCTCAATAAATTCTCTGTAAATTACTCAGTTAATTATCGATAAGTTCTCAAAAAATTCTGAGTCAATTACATAGTAAATTACCCAGTAAATTATTAGAAAATTACTCTGTAAATTCGAAGAAAATAACGCAGTAAATTACCTGTAAATTCTTAGTAAATTATTTAATAAATTCTAAATAAATTACTGAGTAAATTCCCAATAAACTACTCCTTAAATTATAAGTAAATTAATGAGTGAATTATTCAGTAATATACCAGTAAATTACTCAATAAATTACTCACTAAATTATTGGTAAATTCTCTATAAATTACTCACTAAATTACTCAGGAAATTTCTCAGTAAATTACACGTAAAATTCTCTATAAATTATTCGGCAAATTCTTAGTAATTTATCAGAAAATTCTGAGCAAACTCGCCAAAAATTCCAAGAATTTTTTTTTGTGAATTAATCAGTAAATTATGAGTAAATTACTCAGTAACTTCTCAGAAAATTCTTGGTAAATTCAAAGTAATTTCATAGTAATTTATTCAGCAAATTTCTCCATAAATTCTCAGTAAATTCTCAATAAATTACTCGTTAAGTTTTCAATAAATTCTCTATAAATTACTTTGTAAATTATTTAATACATTGTAAATAAATTACTCAGAAATGTTTCAATAAATTCTAAGAAAATTCTTAATAAATTCTGTATCAATTCTTGGTAAATTACTCATAAAATTAACAAACAAAAAAATTCGTGAATTACTTTGTTAATTCTCAGTAAATTATTCGAACATTAATTAGTGAATTTCCTGTAAATTCTCAGTAAATTATTCAATAAATTCTAAGTAAATTACTTAGTAAATTCTCAATAAATTAATCCATATAGTCTAAGTAAATTACCAATAAATTCTTAGTAACTTACTCAGTAAATTCTCAATAAATTATTTAGTAATTTCAAACTAAATTACCCAGTGAAGAACTTAACAATTTATCAGTAAATTTCTTAGTAAATTATCGGTAGATTCTTAGTAAACTACTCAGTAAATTCTCATTAAATTACTCAGTAAAGTTCTAAATAAATTACGCGCAAAATTCTCAGAAAATTATTCAGTAAATTCTTAGTAAATTATTAGAAAATTCCGTGTAAATTCTTAGAAAATCATTAGAAACTTTTTTGTGAATTACTCAGTAAATTATGAGTAAATTCTCAGAAAATTTTGTATAAATTCTTGGTAAATTACTCAGTAAATTCACAGAAATTTTTTAGAACATTACTCAGCAAATTACTCTGTAAATTCTCAATAAATTATCCGTTCAATTTTCAATAAATTCTCTATAAATTACTCAGTTAAGTGTCGGTGAATTACTCAATAAATTCTAAGAAAATTCTCAATAAATTATGACTAAATTACTCATCAAATTCACAGTAAATTCTCAATAAATTACTCAGTAAATTGCTTCATAAATGATTGGTAAGTTCCTAGAAAATTACTCAACAAATTCTCCGTAAATTCTCAATAAACTCTTAGTAATTTACTGAGTAAATTCTAAATAAATTACTAAGTAAATTCATAGTAAATTATTCGGTGAATTACTCACTAAATTTATCTGTAAATTACTAAGTAAATTGCCAGTAAATTACTCGGTAAATTCTCAATAAATTCTCTGTAAATTACTCAGTTAATTATCGATAAGTTCTCAAAAAATTCTGAGTCAATTACATAGTAAATTACCCAGTAAATTATTAGAAAATTACTCTGTAAATTCGAAGAAAATAACGCAGTAAATTACCTGTAAATTCTTAGTAAATTATTTAATAAATTCTAAATAAATTACTGAGTAAATTCCCAATAAACTACTCCTTAAATTATAAGTAAATTAATGAGTGAATTATTCAGTAATATACCAGTAAATTACTCAATAAATTACTCACTAAATTATTGGTAAATTCTCTATAAATTACTCACTAAATTACTCAGGAAATTTCTCAGTAAATTACACGTAAAATTCTCTATAAATTATTCGGCAAATTCTTAGTAATTTATCAGAAAATTCTGAGCAAACTCGCCAAAAATTACAAGAATTTTTTTTTGTGAATTAATCAGTAAATTATGAGTAAATTACTCAGTAACTTCTCAGAAAATTCTTGGTAAATTCAAAGTAATTTCATAGTAATTTATTCAGCAAATTTCTCCATAAATTCTCAGTAAATTCTCAATAAATTACTCGTTAAGTTTTCAATAAATTCTCTATAAATTACTTTGTAAATTATTTAATACATTGTAAATAAATTACTCAGAAATGTTTCAATAAATTCTAAGAAAATTCTTAATAAATTCTGTATCAATTCTTGGTAAATTACTCATAAAATTAACAAACAAAAAAATTCGTGAATTACTTTGTTAATTCTCAGTAAATTATTCGAACATTAATTAGTGAATTTCCTGTAAATTCTCAGTAAATTATTCAATAAATTCTAAGTAAATTACTTAGTAAATTCTCAATAAATTAATCCATATAGTCTAAGTAAATTACCAATAAATTCTTAGTAACTTACTCAGTAAATTCTCAATAAATTATTTAGTAATTTCCAACTAAGTTACCCAGTGAAGAACTTAACAATTTTTCAGTAAATTTCTTAGTAAATTATCGGTAGATTCTTAGTAAATTACTCAGTAAATTCTCATTAAATTACTCAGTAAAGTTCTAAATAAATTACGCGCAAAATTCTCAGAAAATTTTTCAGTAAATTCTTAGTAAATTATTAGAAAATTCCGTGTAAATTCTTAGAAAATCATTAGAAACTTTTTTGTGAATTACTCAGTAAATTATGAGTAAATTCTCAGAAAATTTTGTATAAATTCTTGGTAAATTACTCAGTAAATTCACAGAAATTTTTTAGAACATTACTCAGCAAATTACTCTGTAAATTCTCAATAAATTATCCGTTCAATTTTCAATAAATTCTCTATAAATTACTCAGTTAAGTGTCGGTGAATTACTCAATAAATTCTAAGAAAATTCTCAATAAATTATGACTAAATTACTCATCAAATTCACAGTAAATTCTCAATAAATTACTCAGTAAATTGCTTCATAAATGATTGGTAAGTTCCTAGAAAATTACTCAACAAATTCTCCGTAAATTCTCACTAAACTCTTAGTAACTTACTGAGTAAATTCTAAATAAATTACTAAGTAAATTCATAGTAAATTATTCGGTGAATTACTCACTAAATTTATCTGTAAATTACTAAGTAAATTGCCAGTAAATTACTCGGTAAATTCTAAATAAATTCTCTGTAAATTACTCAGTTAATTATCGATAAGTTCTCAAAAAATTCTGAGTCAATTACATAGTAAATTACCCAGTAAATTATTAGAAAATTACTCTGTAAATTCGAAGAAAATAACGCAGTAAATTACCTGTAAATTCTTAGTAAATTATTTAATAAATTCTAAATAAATTACTGAGTAAATTCCCAATAAACTACTCCTTAAATTATAAGTAAATTAATGAGTGAATTATTCAGTAATATATCAGTAAATTACTCAATAAATTACTCACTAAATTATTGGTAAATTCTCTGTAAATTACTCACTAAATTACTCAGGAAATTTCTCAGTAAATTACACGTAAAATTCTCTATAAATTATTCGGCAAATTCTTAGTAATTTATCAGAAAATTCTGAGCAAACTCACCAAAAATTACAAGAATTTTTTTTTGTGAATTAATCAGTAAATTATGAGTAAATTACTCAATAACTTCTCAGAAAATTCATGGTAAATTCAAAGTAATTTCTTAGTAATTTATTCAGCAAATTTCTCCATAAATTCTTAGTAAATTCTCAATAAATTACTCGTTAAGTTTTCAATAAATTCTCTATAAATTACTTTGTAAATTATTTAATACATTGTAAATAAATTACTCAGAAATGTTTCAATAAATTCTAAGAAAATTCTTAATAAATTCTGTATCAATTCTTGGTAAATTACTCATAAAATTAACAAACAAAAAAATTCGTGAATTACTTTGTTAATTCTCAGTAAATTATTCGAACATTAATTAGTGAATTTCCTGTAAATTCTCAGTAAATTATTCAATAAATCCTAAGTAAATTACTTAGTAAATTCTCAATAAATTAATCCATATAGTCTAAGTAAATCACCAATAAATTCTTAGTAACTTACTCAGTAAATTCTCAATAAATTATTTAGTAATTTCAAACTAAATTTCCCAGTGAAGAACTTAACAATTTATCAGTAAATTTCTTAGTAAATTATCGGTAGATTCTTAGTAAATTACTCAGTAAATTCTCATTAAATTACTCAGTAAAGTTCTAAATAAATTACGCGCAAAATTCTCAGAAAATTATTCAGTAAATTCTTAGTAAATTATTAGAAAATTCCGTGTAAATTCTTAGAAAATCATTAGAAACTTTTTTGTGAATTACTCAGTAAATTATGAGTAAATTCTCAGAAAATTTTGTATAAATTCTTGGTAAATTACTCAGTAAATTCACAGAAATTTTTTAGAACATTACTCAGCAAATTACTCTGTAAATTCTCAATAAATTATCCGTTCAATTTTCAATAAATTCTCTATAAATTACTCAGTTAAGTGTCGGTGAATTACTCAATAAATTCTAAGAAAATTCTCAATAAATTATGACTAAATTACTCATCAAATTCACAGTAAATTCTCAATAAATTACTCAGTAAATTGCTTCATAAATGATTGGTAAGTTCCTAGAAAATTACTCAACAAATTCTCCGTAAATTCTCAATAAACTCTTAGTAATTTACTGAGTAAATTCTAAATAAATTACTAAGTAAATTCATAGTAAATTATTCGGTGAATTACTCACTAAATTTATCTGTAAATTACTAAGTAAATTGCCAGTAAATTACTCGGTAAATTCTAAATAAATTCTATGTAAATTACTCAGTTAATTATCGATAAGTTCTCAAAAAATTCTGAGTCAATTACATAGTAAATTACCCAGTAAATTATTAGAAAATTACTCTGTAAATTCGAAGAAAATAATGCAGTAAATTACCTGTAAATTCTTAGTAAATTATTTAATAAATTCTAAATAAATTACTGAGTAAATTCCCAATAAACTACTCCTTAAATTATAAGTAAATTAATGAGTGAATTATTCAGTAATATACCAGTAAATTACTCAATAAATTACTCACTAAATTATTGGTAAATTCTCTATAAATTACTCACTAAATTACTCAGGAAATTTCTCAGTAAATTACACGTAAAATTCTCTATAAATTATTCGGCAAATTCTTAGTAATTTATCAGAAAATTCTGAGCAAACTCACCAAAAATTCCAAGAATTTTTTTTTTGTGAATTAATCAGTAAATTATGAGTAAATTACTCAGTAACTTCTCAGAAAATTCATGGTAAATTCAAAGTAATTTCTTAGTAATTTATTCAGCAAATTTCTCCATAAATTCTCAGTAAATTCTCAATAAATTACTCGTTAAGTTTTCAATAAATTCTCTATAAATTACTTTGTAAATTATTTAATACATTGTAAATAAATTACTCAGAAATGTTTCAATAAATTATAAGAAAATTCTTAATAAATTCTGTATCAATTCTTGGTAAATTACTCATAAAATTAACAAACAAAAAAATTCGTGAATTACTTTGTTAATTCTCAGTAAATTATTCGAACATTAATTAGTGAATTTCCTGTAAATTCTCAGTAAATTATTCAATAAATTCTAAGTAAATTACTTAGTAAATTCTCAATAAATTAATCCATATAGTCTAAGTAAATTACCAATAAATTCTTAGTAACTTACTCAGTAAATTCTCTGTAACGCCCTCAAAAGAACATCATTAAACCTATCAGATAAGACAAGCATTTACATATAAACTAACCACATTCCTTTATTTCATTGAGTTTCATTACATAAGTATTACATGTTAACATCAAAAAAAAAACAAAATGCCCTACGGGCTTACAGCTTTCCAAGTTAACACTTGGTTTCAACAAAAGAGTACTAACTCGTTTACACATTAAGCCCTTGGCTTGAAGTTACATGTAATACATCAAAAGTAAAACAACTACACTATGTCCGCCTCTAGCCTTTCAAGCTAGGTCCTTGGAGGTGGCATGCTTCCTGTACCTGAAAATGATATTCCCATATAGGGTGAGCCACAGCCCAGTAGAAACACACTAAACCAACCATGAACAATGACTAAAAGATTAGCAACTGATAGACGGTCAACACTGACACTTCCATTTACATCTCCCTACGTTTCCATGACAGCCAAGTCTATGTTACAATTCACTTTTCGTTTTTGTTCAACTTTGAGTTTGAAAACAAGGCTCAGTACTCTGGCCAGAACATTTGATGAGATTATAGTTCATCACTAGAACACTTTCGAAATCCAAGGTGGATACACATTATTTTGTTGTATCAATAACACATAAACTACTCCCATACTTCGCAAACAATGATGATATACATTTTAGTGCTATATCAAATCAAACAAACTTTTCAATAGATAAGCATATGAGCTATATCACTACTACAACAGATAAGCATATGAGCTGTATCAACACTTCAATAGATAAGCATATGAGCTGTATCAACACTTCAACCGATAAGCATATGAGCTATATCAACATTCCAACAACCGGTTTAGAGGTACATCCCCCATCTTCCCCTAAACCATTAACCGGTTTAGAGGTACATCCCCCATCTTCCCCTAAACCGTGGAGTACATCCCCTATCTCCTCCCATACACAAGTAATGCATATAAACACAGAATCACATATGCAATCAATCAATACATAAAATTAATGTATTCTATCAACCGACATGCTCTATGACACATCCAATTGATTTGTTTTAGTTTGCCTAATCATCAAGCATTGTCTACAACAATCAACACTACCCTCCACCGGTAGCCCAAAGCAATTATTTCTAAGCAGGAAATAAATGCACAATGGATATTCAATCGACATTTCAATTCGGTGAGTGATAAATAATTCAACTACACCCTTTAACCCCATGCACTCCCAATCTCAGCAATTCCATTTCATTTCCTCATTTCCCACAATTAATTATCTCAATTAATTAAACAATGTAATTAGGTCATTTTCCATAATTACCATTACCACCCTTAGGTCCCATTTTCATCAATGATTCAACATTTATTCCATTTCTCTATACCAAACATGCATCTAGGTTTATTACAAATAAAACCCCAACTTTTGTAAAATAACACAAATGGCCCAAACTTTCACAAAATTACCAAACCAACCCCAACATCTCAAATTACCAAAATTTAAAGACAAAATCCATAGAGAGGAGTAGGATATCCCTACCTCAAATTCAGAGCTCCAAGGGAGAAGATGAGTAAAAACTCAGAAGTGCTCCAAATCCCAAATTTCTCAGATCTCAACAAAGCCCTCGACGATCAACACACTTCTTACAAAGGCCCAAGGTGAAGAAAACACTCTAGGTAGATCAATCCTAAGAGAGAAGTTCGGTTTTAGAGTGAGGTGCTCTCCAATGGAGGTTTTGAAAAAGTAAGAGAGAGAAAGGAAATCAAAAAGTGATCAAAAAGGTGGTTTCACGAACTGATATAAAAGCAGGTCCGCTCGAGCGTACAACACCCCGCTCGAGCGTACAGACACAAGTTCACGCTCGAGCGTCCAAAGATCCGCTCGAGCGCCGGGTGCACTCTCCCAGAATTTTCTGCAGACGACCAAAATGCTGAGAGAAGGAAATTCACGCTCGAGCGTCCAAACTGCCGCTCGAGCGGAGAGACCAAAACCTGGGCAAAATTTCAAAGCTTTAAAACACAACCAACTAATTCCCAACTTGCCCAACACAACCCAAAACTCTAAAACAAAGATTAAGGGATAGAAATGAGGGTAAGACAACAACGAATCTACGAAACTGAGTCCAGATTATAGTTATACAACAACAGGGAATACCGGGATCGCTATAACCTCCCCCCCTTAAAGAATTTCGTCCTCGAAATTAAAGATACATCAAAACACAAGGCCAAATGATCATAGAGCATTCAACAACCGAACCCCAAGGAAAGAAATTACTTTCAAAACAAGCCTCCGACTCACTCTACCAAGGAAAAGACCAACCAAGGGAACACATTCTAAATAACACCACCTTAGGTGCGCAAGTCTCAACAAACCAAACCTCCCCCGAAACAATTCACCAAAAACCGACTAGTGCTCCAAGTTTAGTCACTACTCAACAACACGACTAAAGCAAATATTAAAGTAGATAATAAGAAAACATTTTCTTGTTCAAGAGGCATTTCTCAAAGATGTTTAAATTTTCAACGTTAACGTTCCAGGATAAATCTTGCATTTTCCATACGAAAACTCAAAAGCTTTGTAAACATTTTTCACAAATACGCTGTTACCCAAAACGCAGAGTTATCCACAGTTTATTTGCCCAAAAGAGTAATCTGGAATTCTTAAAAAGAAAATCCTTGAATTAAATCAACTTTTCAACAACGCATTTAGATGACCCCAAACACTAGGAAAATTTTGTTTTCCATTTCTTTCCAAATTAATACTACCAACAACCATCACTCACGTAGTGATGACACAACCAACACGAAACACAACATTTCTATAATGATAATTAATAGAAATAACAACCGTACTATCAACACATAAGGTATAAGAAATTCATGGTTTTGCAATTTTATCCCGCCTCCCTTTACTTAACCACTTTATAATCATAAACACGGCTCAGAAACACACAAATGATACACATTATAGTGCTGTATCAACATCAAACTAGACACCATACATTCATAATGTATAAAAAGCCAATCATTCACAATGATCAATCAATACATATATTAGATGTATTATTCCAACCGTCAGACTCAATGACAAACATGTTCGATTAATTTCAGTTTTCCTTAATCAACATACGGAGTCTACAACGAACGAGACTAAACTCAAGGTGACCAATGCCACCCCAACACCCGATACCGACAAGCTGACTAGTCAACTCAATAAACTCTACACTCAGTAATCCACACACTGATGTGCTACTCAGACCACTAACCCCAACCACAGAGTTCTCTACACGAACCTCAAATTTTGGAATCTCACTGGATTTCCTAAAATTTAACCGCCTCAACATCGCGTCTAAGGGAATCACCATCCCCCGCCATGGTTATCTAGCAAGCCTGCTCACTTCCTTGACCGAAGACCGACATGGTCAACCTCAATCACAACATCCCGAATACGAAGGACTACTTTGACCCACGCTATACTCATTACTTTAGAACACGAATTACTCTTAATTCAAAGAATGCTGGCAGCATCCACTCATAACCCACACCCAACAATGGATAACCAATCACAATATGAGCACTACCCCTATACAACCAAGGGGGGTCACCACGGACTCACTATCTAGCAAGGCCCAACACACGAACCAGCATACAGGTACCATTCCCACTAACTCGAGATACAAATCTCACGTTCCCTCGAACATTCTCATACAGTCTTGCCAACACCGCTCAACTCTCGAAACCATCCCATCTAACACATTCAACCGTACTAGGCAAAACCTCCTTATTTTGCAAGCCCTCTTACTCCTACACCGAATCCTCCAATAACTCATAGGGTCCACTCGTTACTCTATATATTACTTGTCACTCATCTCGAGAGTACCATCAAGAGGCCCGGCCTCCGTGCTAAACCACTAGTCCACACTACCGCTAGGCAACCATCATGAACCAAACCCCGACACCGTCACAAGTCGCCGATAGGGCTTCCAAAGATTCACTCTTCTAACTTTCCAGAGGGGTAAAAGTCCTCGCCTCCCTCGTCATTAACCCACATCTTCATCCGCAAACACCATACCACTGTGACTCCACCCACGGGTCACACTCTAACCATGGGCTATATACCCAATTAACGCTTCTGATAATATCCTCTGACTTGACCAGTGCTAAGGTACGAACTTATCACATTCAATCCAAATAAAGAAATTTGAAAACTTAGGGAGACATCCATTATACTACAGCCCGAGGTATAGTACCAGCTACTCATAACACACCGCTCCCGATACAACAATCACAACCTTATATAGGGACTGACATCCCTTCACCTGAAACGGCCAATCAGTACACCTGCAATCTTGACAACGTTACTTACCACGAAGGTACGAGTCCAACCTTGACAAAATTATGTGCCATGCCCCCGTAGGACACCATATTAAATACGTGTTACATGTAGTATTAATCGTACACTTCACATCCTCTCAAGTTCACTCGACAGTAGATCAAAAGCTATACCACGCACAAAACTTTAAATGGGTAGTACCCATGTAATTCCACACACTCGACAGGTAAAACAGTTCTCGCTCCAATATTACCTTGGCTAGGACACGTACCCCTCGGTGGTTCTTCCAAATTTTGAAAACATGGCTCTCTAGCCCTCATCCTCCCCAAATCAAATCACAAGCATAAATTTTTTTTTTTTTTTTTATAGCAACTTTATACATTAATAAAATTTTAGAGCTACGACATGCTCCAATTCACCCACTCTAGGGAAATTAACAAACAAAGCATATATGTATATATATAGATAAACAAACAGTTTAGATGTTTCAACCTTCCCAAAACACATTGGTTACACAACGGAACCCAATGATCACAAAACAATAATCCACTGATTACAAAACGGATTAGTCAAAACAAAACCATCCCATCAGTATTACTACTACTACCGTCCCTTGTTGGACCGCCGAAGTTGGTCATCCCCGAACATAAGGCAACCTACGAGCTTACAAGTCACGGACAAGAACCACTGGTATGCCCCCTCTGCCCACACCTGGAACAACTACAAACTTCCCTAGCTGGGGCTTGGGAACTCGACTCTACTGAGGCCCTCGTAATCTGGCCTGCTAGTCCCCCAAAACGATACTGTTCCTGCCCAGTCGAAAGAAACTGAGCCTGGTTAGGTTGCAAAACCCCTAAAGAAGCTCCCGGCTGAGTACAAGAACGCCGAATATGACCCGGCTGATTACACACCCAACAGGTAGGCGGTGCCTGAGCACGAGATTGGTTCAGAATCTGGGCTGATGAAGACCCCAACAACTGCCTCCCCACTGAGCATTTAATCGGTCCAAAACCCGGCTGGTTGGATGATCCTGGTGGTACAACTACTGGTTGAACTGCTAACCCCACCCCTTTCTTCTGTGGGCAAACCGAAACCCTGTGGCCCAGCAGACCACATCTGAAACAAATGATGCCTCTCTGCTTATCTTCCCCCGAACCCAAATCTGACACTGGAAGGGCAGTTCTAGCCCGTCCTCCCTGTTGCGAGTTTAAAACCCTCTGCCTCTTAAAAGGCCTACCAACACCCTGAGTCACAGGAGTCGCCGAGATGGCTTCCTCCCCACTCTGCCCCATTGCTAGCACTGCAGCCTCTACATGGGCGGCCGCCTCAACAAGCGCCCTATATCTTTTATGCCAAGACCCCGCTATCCTTACACGGATGTCGTCACGCAGCTTACTCTCAAACTCAAAACAACGTAAGTCCTCCGTCTCCACCAATTCTGGAGCAAACCTCGACAGATTAGCAAACCATCTTTCGAATCGCACCAAAGGTGTAGTACCTTGGCGTAATTCCACAAATTGTTTCCGCAGCTCTTCCCGAGCGGAAGGAGGGAAATCGCAACTTCCTCGCCTAGGCATCCTAGTAAAAGTAACGGAGACACGTTAGCACACTCATACATGTGCCGAAGCTAAACACTTACATCCTAACACATGGACAACTGTAATTCACTCCACATAAGCACATCTCCACATAAGCACATAAACATGTAAGCACTTACGAATTTCATTTCCAGATAATGACAGTCCCGAGGCGTTACTAGAGTTCCGATTAGAAACAGCATTGATCAAGTGCCTTTCCAACTGGACTCCCAGAAACCCAAGGATCCAATCAACATCCAAGAAACTACATTCCATACCCAAATAGTCACATAAACATGTTATCACAAAAGTACGTAACATTACGTCTAAGTCTCTAACAAGCGAGAGAAACCCATTGTGATACTAATCACTTCCTACGTACCCAAAGTATTCGAACCCGGTACGCTCTGATACCAAGTTGTAACGCCCTCAAAAGAACATCATTAAACCTATCAGATAAGACAAGCATTTACATATAAACTAACCACATTCCTTTATTTCATTGAGTTTCATTACATAAGTATTACATGTTAACATCAAAAAAAAAACAAAATGCCCTACGGGCTTACAGCTTTCCAAGTTAACACTTGGTTTCAACAAAAGAGTACTAACTCGTTTACACATTAAGCCCTTGGCTTGAAGTTACATGTAATACATCAAAAGTAAAACAACTACACTATGTCCGCCTCTAGCCTTTCAAGCTAGGTCCTTGGAGGTGGCATGCTTCCTGTACCTGAAAATGATATTCCCATATAGGGTGAGCCACAGCCCAGTAGAAACACACTAAACCAACCATGAACAATGACTAAAAGATTAGCAACTGATAGACGGTCAACACTGACACTTCCATTTACATCTCCCTACGTTTCCATGACAGCCAAGTCTATGTTACAATTCACTTTTCGTTTTTGTTCAACTTTGAGTTTGAAAACAAGGCTCAGTACTCTGGCCAGAACATTTGATGAGATTATAGTTCATCACTAGAACACTTTCGAAATCCAAGGTGGATACACATTATTTTGTTGTATCAATAACACATAAACTACTCCCATACTTCGCAAACAATGATGATATACATTTTAGTGCTATATCAAATCAAACAAACTTTTCAATAGATAAGCATATGAGCTATATCACTACTACAACAGATAAGCATATGAGCTGTATCAACACTTCAATAGATAAGCATATGAGCTGTATCAACACTTCAACCGATAAGCATATGAGCTATATCAACATTCCAACAACCGGTTTAGAGGTACATCCCCCATCTTCCCCTAAACCATTAACCGGTTTAGAGGTACATCCCCCATCTTCCCCTAAACCGTGGAGTACATCCCCTATCTCCTCCCATACACAAGTAATGCATATAAACACAGAATCACATATGCAATCAATCAATACATAAAATTAATGTATTCTATCAACCGACATGCTCTATGACACATCCAATTGATTTGTTTTAGTTTGCCTAATCATCAAGCATTGTCTACAACAATCAACACTACCCTCCACCGGTAGCCCAAAGCAATTATTTCTAAGCAGGAAATAAATGCACAATGGATATTCAATCGACATTTCAATTCGGTGAGTGATAAATAATTCAACTACACCCTTTAACCCCATGCACTCCCAATCTCAGCAATTCCATTTCATTTCCTCATTTCCCACAATTAATTATCTCAATTAATTAAACAATGTAATTAGGTCATTTTCCATAATTACCATTACCACCCTTAGGTCCCATTTTCATCAATGATTCAACATTTATTCCATTTCTCTATACCAAACATGCATCTAGGTTTATTACAAATAAAACCCCAACTTTTGTAAAATAACACAAATGGCCCAAACTTTCACAAAATTACCAAACCAACCCCAACATCTCAAATTACCAAAATTTAAAGACAAAATCCATAGAGAGGAGTAGGATATCCCTACCTCAAATTCAGAGCTCCAAGGGAGAAGATGAGTAAAAACTCAGAAGTGCTCCAAATCCCAAATTTCTCAGATCTCAACAAAGCCCTCGACGATCAACACACTTCTTACAAAGGCCCAAGGTGAAGAAAACACTCTAGGTAGATCAATCCTAAGAGAGAAGTTCGGTTTTAGAGTGAGGTGCTCTCCAATGGAGGTTTTGAAAAAGTAAGAGAGAGAAAGGAAATCAAAAAGTGATCAAAAAGGTGGTTTCACGAACTGATATAAAAGCAGGTCCGCTCGAGCGCCGGGTGCACTCTCCCAGAATTTTCTGCAGACGACCAAAATGCTGAGAGAAGGAAATTCACGCTCGAGCGTCCAAACTGCCGCTCGAGCGGAGAGACCAAAACCTGGGCAAAATTTCAAAGCTTTAAAACACAACCAACTAATTCCCAACTTGCCCAACACAACCCAAAACTCTAAAACAAAGATTAAGGGATAGAAATGAGGGTAAGACAACAACGAATCTACGAAACTGAGTCCAGATTATAGTTATACAACAACAGGGAATACCGGGATCGCTATATTCTCAATAAATTATTTAGTAATTTCCAACTAAATTACCCAGTGAAGAACTTAACAATTTATCAGTAAATTTCTTAGTAAATTATCGGTAGATTCTTAGTAAACTACTCAGTAAATTCTCATTAAATTACTCAGTAAAGTTCTAAATAAATTATGCGCAAAATTCTCAGAAAATTATTCAGTAAATTCTTAGTAAATTATTAGAAAATTCCGTGTAAATTCTTAGAAAATCATTAGAAACTTTTTTGTGAATTACTCAGTAAATTATGAGTAAATTCTCAGAAAATTTTGTATAAATTCTTGGTAAATTACTCAGTAAATTCACAGAAATTTTTTAGAACATTACTCAGCAAATTACTCTATAAATTCTCAATAAATTATCCGTTCAATTTTCAATAAATTCTCTATAAATTACTCAGTTAAGTGTCGGTGAATTACTCAATAAATTCTAAGAAAATTCTCAATAAATTATGACTAAATTACTCATCAAATTCACAGTAAATTCTCAATAAATAACTCAGTAAATTGCTTCATAAATGATTGGTAAGTTCCTAGAAAATTACTCAACAAATTCTCCGTAAATTCTCAATAAACTCTTAGTAATTTACTGAGTAAATTCTAAATAAATTACTAAGTAAATTCATAGTAAATTATTCGGTGAATTACTCACTAAATTTATCTGTAAATTACTAAGTAAATTGCCAGTAAATTACTCGGTAAATTCTCAATAAATTCTCTGTAAATTACTCAGTTAATTATCGATAAGTTCTCAAAAAATTCTGAGTCAATTACATAGTAAATTACCCAGTAAATTATTAGAAAATTACTCTGTAAATTCGAAGAAAATAACGCAGTAAATTACCTGTAAATTCTTAGTAAATTATTTAATAAATTCTAAATAAATTACTGAGTAAATTCCCAATAAACTACTCCTTAAATTATAAGTAAATTAATGAGTGAATTATTCAGTAATATATCAGTAAATTACTCAATAAATTACTCACTAAATTATTGGTAAATTCTCTGTAAATTACTCACTAAATTACTCAGGAAATTTCTCAGTAAATTACACGTAAAATTCTCTATAAATTATTCGGCAAATTCTTAGTAATTTATCAGAAAATTCTGAGTAAATTCACAAAAAATTACAAGAATTTTTTTTTGTGAATTAATCAGTAAATTATGAGTAAATTACTCAATAACTTCTCAGAAAATTCTTGGTAAATTCAAAGTAATTTCTTAGTAAATTATTCAGCAAATTTCTCCATAAATTCTTAGTAAATTCTCAATAAATTACTCGTTAAGTTTTCAATAAATTCTCTATAAATTACTTTGTAAATTAACAGTAAATTTTCAGTAAATTATTTACTAAATTGTAAATAAATTACTCAGAAATGTTTCAATAAATTCTAAGAAAATTCTCAATAAATTCTGTATCAATTCTTGGTAAATTACTCATAAAATTATCAAAAAAAAATAATTCATGAATTACTTTTTTAATTCTCAGTAAATTATTCGAACATTAATTATTGAACTTCCTGTAAATTCTCAGTAAATTACTTTATAAATTCTCAGTAAATTATTCAATAAATTCAAAGTAAATTACTTAGTAAATTCTCAATAAATTAATCCATATAGTCTAAGTTAATTATCATTAAATTCTTAGTAACTTACTCAGTAAATTCTCAATAAATTATTTAGTAATTTCCAACTAAATTACCCAGTGAAGAACTTAACAATTTATCAGTAAATTTCTTAGTAAATTATCGGTAGATTCTTAGTAAATTACTCAGTAAATTCTCATTAAATTACTCAGTAAAATTCTAAATAAATTACGCGCAAAATTCTCAGAAAATTATTCAGTAAATTCTTAGTAAATTATTAGAAAATTCAGTGTAAATTCTTAGAAAATCATTAGAAATTTTTTTGTGAATTACTCAGTAAATTATTAGTAAATTCTCAGAAAATTTTGAATAAATTCTTGGTAAATTACTCTGTAAATTCTCAATAAATTATCCGTTCAATTTTCAATAAATTCTCTATAAATTACTCAGTTAATTGTCGGTGAATTACTCAATAAATTCAAAGAAAATTCTTAATAAAATATGACTAAATTACTCATTAAATTCACAGTAAATTCTCAATAAATTACTCAGTAAATTGCTTCATAAATGATTGGTAAGTTCCTATAAAATTACTCAACATATTCTCCGTAAATTCTCAACAAACTCTTAGTAATTTACTGAGTAAATTCTAAATAAATTGCTAAGTAAATTCATAGTAAATTATTCGGTGAATTGCTCACTAAATTTAACTATAAATTACTAAGTAAATTGCCAGTAAATTACTCGGTAAATTCTCAATAAATTCTCTGTAAATTACTCAGTTAATTATTGATAAGTTCTCAAAAAATTATGGGTCAATTACATAGTAAATTACAAAGTAAATTATTAGAAAATTACTCTGTAAATTCGAAGAAAATAACGCAGTAAATTATCTGTAAATTCTTAGTAAATTATTTAATAAATTCTAAATAAATTACTGAGTAAATTCCCAATAAACTACTCCTTAAATTATCAGTAAATTAATGAGTGAATTATTCAGTAATTTATTAGTAAATTACTCGATAAATTCTCTGTAAATTACTCACTAAATTATTGGTAAATTCTCTGTAAATCACTCAGTAAATTACTCAGGAAATTTCTCGGTAAATTACACGTAAAATTCTCTATAAATTATTCGGCAAATTCTTAGTAATTTATCAGAAAATTCTGAGTAAATTCACAAAAAATTACAACAATTTTTTTTGTGAATTAATCAGTAAATTATGAGTAAATTACTTAATAACTTCTCAGAAAATTCATGGTAAATTCAAAGTAATTTCTTAGTAAATTATTCAGCAAATTTCTCTATAAATTCTTAGTAAATTCTCAATAAATTACTCGTTAAGTTTTCAATAAATTCTCTATAAATTACTTTGTAAATTAATTGTAAATTGTCAGTAAATTATTTAATAAATTGTAAATAAATTGCTCAGAAATGTTTCAATAAATTCTAAGAAAATTCTCAATAAATTCTGTATCAATTCTTGGTAAATTACTCATAAAATTATCAAAAAAAAAAAAAATCGTGAATTACTTTGTTAATTTTCATTAAATTATTCGAACATTAATTAGTGAATTTCCTGTAAATTCTCAGTAAATTACTTTATAAATTCTCAGTAAATTATTCAATAAATTCTTAGTAAATTACTTAGTAAATTCTCAATAAATTAATCCACAAAGTCCAAGTAAATTATCAATAAATTCTTAGTAACTTACACAGTAAATTCTCAATAAATTATTTAGTAATTTCCAACTAAATTACCCAGTGAAGAACTTAACAATTTATCAGTAAATTTCTCAGTAAATTATCGGTATATTCTTAGTAAATTACTCAGTAAATTCTCATTAAATTACTCAGTAAAATTCTAAATAAATTACGCGCAAAATTCTCAGAAAATTATTCAGTAAATTCTTAGTAAATTATTAGAAAATTCCGTGTAAATTCTTAGAAAATCATTAGAAATTTTTCTGTGAATTACTCAGTAAATTATGAGTAAATTCTCAGAAAAATTTGTATAAATTCTTGGTAAATTACTCAGTAAATTCACAGAAATTTTTTAAAACATTACTCAGCAAATTACTCTGTAAATTCTCAATAAATTATCCGTTCAATTTTCAATAAATTCTCTATAAATTACTAAGTTAATTGTCGGTGAATTACTCAATAAATTCTAAGAAAATTCTCAATAAATTATGAGTAAATTACTCATTAAATTCACAGTAAATTCTCAATAAATTACTCAGTAAATTGCTTCATAAATGATTGGTAAGTTCCTAGAAAATTACTCAACAAATTCTCCGTAAATTCTCAATAAACTCTTAGTAATTTACTGAGTAAATTCTAAATAAATTACTAAGTAAATTCATAGTAAATTATTCGGTGAATTACTCACTAAATTTATCTGTAAATTACTAAGTGAATTGCCTGTAAATTACTCGGTAAATTTGCAATAAATTCTCTGTAAATTACTCAGTTAATTATCGATAAGTTCTCAAAAAATTCTAAGTCAATTACTTAGTAAATTACTCAGTAAATTATTACAAAATTACTCTGTAAATTCGAAGGAAATAGCGCTGTAAATTATCCATAAATTCTTAGTAAATTATTTAATAAATTCTAAATAAATTACTGAGTAAATTCCCAATAAACTACTCCTTAAATTATAAGTAAATTAATGAGTGAATTATTCAGTAATTTATCAGTAAATTACTCGATAAATTCTCTGTAAATTACTCACTAAATTATTGGTAAATTCTCTGTAAATTACTCACTAAATTACTCAGGAAATTTCTCAGTAAATTACACGTAAAATTCTCTATAAATTATTCGGCAAATTCTTAGTAATTTATCAGAAAATTCTGAGTAAATTCACAAAAAATTACAAGAATTTTTTTTATGAATTAATCAGTAAATTATGAGTAAATTACTCAATAACTTCTCAGAAAATTCTTGGTAAATTCAAAGTAATTTCTTTGTAAATTATTCGGCAAATTTCTCCATAAATTCTTAGTAAATTCTCAATAAATTACTCGTTAAGTTTTCAATAAATTCTCTATAAATTACTTTGTAAATTAACTGTAAATTTTCAATAAATTATTTAATAAATTGTAAATAAATTGCTCAGAAAAGTTTCAATAAATTCTAAGAAAATTCTCAATAAATTATGTATAAATTCTTGGTAAATTACTCATAAAATTATCAAAAAAAAAATTCGTGAATTACTTTGTTAATTCTCAGTAAATTATTCGAACATTAATTAGTGAATTTCCTGTAAATTCTCAGTAAATTACTTTATAAATTCTCAGTAAATTATTCAATAAATTCTAAGTAAATTACTTAGTAAATTCTCAATAAATTAGTCCATAAAGTCTAGGTAAATTATAAATAAATTCTTAGTAACTTACTCAGTAAATTCTCAATAAATTATTTAGTAATTTCCAACTAAATTGCCCAGTGAAGAACTTAACAATTTATCAGTAAATTTCTTAGTAAATTCTCAATAAATTATTCAGTAAATTATCGGTAGATTCTTAGTAAATTACTCAGTAAATTCTCATTAAATTAATCAGTAAAATTCTCAATAAATTACACACAAAATTCCCAGAAAATTATTCAGTAAATTCTTAGTAAATTATTAGAAAATTCCGAGTAAATTCTTAGAATATCATTAGAAATTTTTTTGTGAATTACTCAGTAAATTATGAGTAAATTCTCAGAAAAATTTGTATAAATTGTTGGTAAATTACTCAGTAAATTCACAGAAATTTTTTAAAACATTACTCAGCAAATTACTCTGTAAATTCTCAATAAATAATCCGTACAATTTTCAATAAATTCTCTATAAATTACTCAGTTATTTGTCGGTGAATTACTCAATAAATTCTAAGAAAATTCTCAATAAATTATGAGTAAATTACTCAGTAAATTGCTTCATAAATGATTGGTAAGTTCCTAGAAAATTACTCAACAAATTCTCCGTCAATTCTCAATAAACTCTTAGTAATTTACTGAGTAAATTTTAAATAAATTACTTAGTAAATTCAAAGTAAATTATTCGGTGAATTACTCACTAAATTTATCTGTAAATTACTAAGTAAATTGCCAGTAAATTACTCGGTAAATTCTCAATAAATTCTCCGTAAATTACTTTGTTAATTATCGATAAGTTCTCAAAAAACTCTAAGTCAATTACTTAGTAAATTACTCAGTAAATTATTAGAAAATTACTCTGTAAATTCGAAGAAAATAACGCAGTAAATTATCCGTAAATTCTTAGTAAATTATTTAATAAATTCTAAATAAATTACTGAGTAAATTCTCAATAAATTACTCCTTAAATTCTCAGTAAATTACAAGTAAATTAATGAGTGAATTATTCAGTAATTTGTCAGTAAATTACTCGATAAAATTCTCTGTAAATTACTCAGTAAATTATTGGTAAATTCTCTGTGAATTACTCACTAAATTACTCAGGAAATTTCTCAGTAAATTACACGTAAAATTCTCTATAAATTATTCGGCAAATTCTTAGTAATTTATCAGAAAATTCTGAGTAAATTCACAAAAAATTACAAGAATTTTTTTTTTGTGAATTAATCAGTAAATTATGAGTAAATTACTCAATAACTTCTCAGAAAATTCTTGGTAAATTCAAAGTAATTTCTTAGTAAATTATTCAGCAAATTTCTCCATAAATTCGTAGTAAATTCTCTATAAATTACTCGTTAAATTTTCAATAAATTCCCTATAAATTACTTTGTAAATTATCTGTAAATTTTCAGTAAATTATTTAATAAATTGTAAATAAATTGCTTAGAAAAGTTTCAATAAATTCTAAGAAAATTCTCAATAAATTCTGTATAAATTCTTGGTAAATTACTCATAAAATTATCAAAAAAAAAATTCGTGAATTACTTTGTTAATTCTCAGTAAATTATTCGAACATTAATTAGTGAATTTCCTGTAAATTCTCAGTAAATTACTTTATAAATTCTCAGTAAATTATTCAATAAATTCTAAGTAAATTACTTAGTAAATTCTCAATAAATTAATCCATAAAGTCTAAGTAAATTATCAATAAATTCTTAGTAACTTACTCAGTAAATTCTCAATAAATTATTTAGTAATTTCCAACTAAATTACCCAGTGAAGAACTTAACAATTTATCAGTAAATTTCTTAGTAAATTCTCAATAAATTACTCAGTAAATTCTCATTAAATTACTCAGTAAAATTCTCAATAAATTACACGCAAAATTCTCAGAAAATTATTCAGTAAATTATTAGAAAATTTCGTGTAAATTCTTAGAAAATCATTAGAAATTTTTTTGTGAATTACTTAGTAAATTATGAGTAAATTCTTGGTAAATTACTCAGCAAATTACTCTGTAAATTCTCAATAAATTATCCGTTCAATTTTCAATAAATTCTCTATAAATTACTCAGTTAATTGTCGGTGAATTACTCAATAAATTCTAAGAAAATTCTCAATAAATTATGACTAAATTACTCAGTGAAGAACTTAACAATTTATCAGTAAATTTCTTAGTAAATTCTCAATAAATTACTCAGTAAATTATCGGTAGATTCTTAGTAAATTACTCAGTAAATTCTAATTAAATTACTCAGTAAAATTCTCAATAAATTACACGCAAAATTCTCAGAAAATTATTCAGTAAATTCATAGTAAATTATTAGAAAATTCCGTGTAAATTCTTAGAAAATCATTAGAAATTTTTTTGTGAATTACTCAGTAAATTATGAGTAAATTCTTGGTAAATTACTCAGTAAATTCACAGAAATTTTTTAAAACATTGCTCAGCAAATTACTCTGTAAATTCTCAATAAATTATCCGTTCAATTTTCAATAAAATCTCTATAAATTACTCAGTTAATTGTCGGTGAATTACTCAATAAATTCTAAGAAAATTCTCAATAAATTATGACTAAATTACTCATTAAATTCACAGTAAATTCTCAATAAATTACTCAGTAAATTGCTTCATAAATGATTGGTAAGTTCCTAGAAAATTACTCAACAAATTCTCAGTAAATTCTCAATAAACTCTTAGCGTCTGTTTGGTAACGTTTAGGTGCCGTTTGGTAACACTTACGTTTTCATTTTTCTGTTTATATTTACAAAAATTTTAAAAACTCAAATAAATACTTGTTTGGTAGAATTTTTGATTTATAAATCAGTGGTCTCAGTTTATAAATTTGGCCAAAAAATGTAAACTCAAAAAAGGTGTTTCCGTTTTGAGTTTTCGATTTTTTTTTTTTTTACCACCCAACATTAGTCACCACCCGCCACCATTTTCCACTACCGTCTTCTGCCACCACCACCCACCTCCCACCACCACCACTCACCAGCCACCTGCCACCACCACCACCGCCACCACCCACCTGCTACCTACCACCCACTCGCTACCATCCGCCACTGTCACCCACCCACCCACCACCACCACCCGCCACCACCCACCACCACCCGTCATCCGCCACCCACCTGCCACCACCACCACTACCACCCACTCGCTACCACCCACCACCACCCGCCATCCGCCACCCACCTGCCACCACCACCACTACCACCCACCACCACCCGCCATCCGCCACCCACCTGCCACCACCACCACTACCACCCACTCGCTACCACCCACCACCCCGCCACCGTCACCCACCCACCTACCATCACCACCCACCACCTACCCGCCACTATCACCTACCCCCGCCATCCGCTACCCACCCGCCACCACCACCCACCACCTGTCACCACTACCACCTACCACCCATCACCACCACCACCACCTACTCGCTACCACCCGCCACCGTCACCCACCCACCCACCACCACCACCACCCCTACTTGCCACCACCGGCCATCCGCCACCCACCTGCCACCACCACCCCCAGCCATCCGCTACGCACCTGCAACCACCACCACCACCACCACCCGCCACCGCCGCCACCACCACCACCCGCTCGTTACCACCCACTACCCACCACCGTCACCCACCAAACCACCATCACCACCACCCACTCGTTACCACCCGCCACCGTCACCCACCCGCCCACCACCACCACCCACCACCCACCGTCACCACTTTCCACCACCGTCTTCCGCTGCCACTTGTCACCATTTGCCATTTCTCACTCTTTTTTATATTTTTAAAATTTTTGAAACATTTTGTCAATTACCAAACGCGTTTGTAGTTTATGTTTTTCTAAAAATAAACAAAAAATAAACAAAAACCAGTTTATAAAATTTTTGGAAATATAAACTGAAAACGTAAGCGTCTGTTTGGTAAAATTTCTGTGAATTTAATAAATTGTAAATAAATTGCTCAGAAAATTTTCAATAAATTCTAAGAAAATTCTCAATAAATTCTTGGTAAATTACTCAGAAAATTATCAAAAAAAAAAAATTCGTGAATTACTTTGTTAATTCTCAGTAAATTATTCGAACATTAATTAGTGAATTTCCTGTAAATTCTCAGTAAATTATTCAATAAATTCTAAGTAAATTACTTAGTAAATTCTCAATAAATTAATCCATAAAGTCTAAGTAAATTATCAATAAATTCTTAGTAACTTACTCAGTAAATTCTCAATAAATTATTTAGTAATTTCCAACTAAATTACCCAGTGAAGAACTTAACAATTTATCAGTAAATTTCTTAGTAAATTGTCAATAAATTACTCAGTAAATTATCGGTAGATTCTTAGTAAATTACTCAGTAAAATTCAAATTAAACTACACGCAAAATTCTCATAAAATTATACTGTAAATTCTTAGTAAATTATTAGAAAATTCCGTGTAAATTCTTAGAAAATCATTAGAAATTTTTTTGTGAATTACTCAGTAAATTATGAGTAAATTCTCAGAAAATTTTGTATAAATTCTTGGTAAATTATTCAGTAAATTCACAGAAATATTTTAAAACATTACTCAGCAAATAACTCTGTAAATTATCAATAAATTATCCGTTCAATTTTCAATAAATTCTCTATAAATTACTCAGTTAATTGTCGGTGAATTACTCAATAAATTCTAAGAAAATTCTCAATAAATTATGACTAAATTACTAATTAAATTCACAGTAAATTCTCAATAAATTACTCCGTAAATTACTTCATAAATGATTGGTAAGTTCCTAGAAAATTACTCAACAAATTCTCAGTAAATTCTCAATAAACTCTTAGTAATTTACTGAGTAAATTCTAAATAAATTACTAAGTAAATTCATAGTAAATTATTCGGTGAATTACTCACTAAATTTATCTGTAAATTACAAAGTAAATTGCCAGTAAATTACTCGGTAAATTCTCAATAAATTCTCTGTAAATTACTCAGTTAATTATCGATAAGTTCTCAAAAAATTCTGAGTCAATTACTTAGTAAATTACTCAGTAAATTATTAGAAAATTACTCTGTAAATTCTAAGAAAATAACGCAGTAAATTATCTGTAAATTCTTAGTAAATTATTTAATAAATTCTAAATAAATTACTGAGTAAATTCCCAATAAATTACTCCTTAAATTATAAGTAAATTAATGAGTGAATTATTCAGTAATTTATCAGTAAATTACTCGATAAATTCTCTGTAAATTACTCAGTAAATTATTGGTAAATTCTCTGTAAATTACTCACTAAATTACTCAGGAAATTTCTCAGTAAATTACACGTAAAATTCTCTATAAATTATTCGGCAAATTCTTAGTAATTTATCAAAAAATTCTGAGTAAATTCACAAAAAATTACAAGAATTTTTTTTGTGAATTAATTAGTAAATTATGAGTAAATTACTCAATAACTTCTCAGAAAATTCTTGGTAAATTGAAACTAATTTCTTAGTAAATTATTCAGCAAATTTCTCCATAAATTCGTAGTAAATTCTCAATAAATTATTTGTTAAGTTTTCAATAAATTCCCTATAAATTACTTTATAAATTATCTGTTAATTTTCAGTAAATTATTTAATAAATTGCTCAGAAAAGTTTCAATAAATTCTAAAAAAATTCTCAATAAATTATGTATAAATTATTGGTAAATTACTCATAAAATTATCCAAAAAAAAAATTTCATGAATTACTTTGTTAATTCTCAGTAAATTATTCGAACATTAGTTAGTGAATATCCTGTAAATTCTCAGTAAATTACTTTATAAATTCTCAGTAAATTATTCAATAAATTCTAAGTAAATTACTTAGTAAATTCTCAATAAATTAATCCATAAAGTCTAAGTAAATTATCAATAATTTCTTAGTAACTTACTCAGTAAATTCTCAATAAATTATTTAGTAATTTCCAACTAAATTACCCAGTGAAGAACTTAACAATTTATCAGTAAATTTCTTAGTAAATTCTCAATAAATTACTCAGTAAATTCTCATTAAATTACTCAGTAAAATTCTCAATAAATTACACGCAAAATTCTCAGAAAATTATTCAGTAAATTATTAGAAAATTTCGTGTAAATTCTTAGCTAATCATTAGAAATTTTTTTGTGAATTACTTAGTAAATTATGAGTAAATTCTTGGTAAATTACTCAGCAAATTACTCTGTAAATTCTCAATAAATTATCCGTTCAATTTTCAATAAATTCTCTATAAATTACTCAGTTAATTGTCGGTGAATTACTCAATAAATTCTAAGAAAATTCTCAATAAATTTTGACTAAATTACTCATTAAATTCACAGTAAATTCTCAATAAATTACTCAGTAAATTGCTTCATAAATGATTGGTAAGTTCCTAGAAAATTACTCAACAAATTCTCCGTAAATTCTCAATAAACTCTTAGTAATTTACTGAGTAAATTCTAAATAAATTACTACGTAAATTCATAGTAAATTATTCGGTGAATTACTCACTAAATTTATCTGTAAATTACTAAGTAAATTGCCAGAAAATTACTCGGTAAATTCTCAATAAATTCTCTGTAAATTACTCAGTTAATTATCGATAAGTTCTCAAAAAATTCTGAGTCAATTACTTAGAGAATTACTCAATAAATTATTAGGATATTACTCTGTAAATTCGAAGAAAATAACGCAGTAAATTATCCGTAATTTCTTAGTAAATTATTTAATAAATTCTAAATAAATTACTGAGTAAATTCCCAATAAATTACTCCTTAAATTATAAGTAAATTAATGAGTGAATTATTCAGTAATTTATCAGTAAATTACTCGATAAATTCTCTGTAAATTACTCAGTAAATTATTGGTAAATTCTCGATAAATTACACACTAAATTACTCAGGAAATTTCTCAGTAGATTATACGTAAAATTCTCTATAAATTATTCGTCAAATTCTTAGTAATTTATCAGAAAATTCTGAGTAAATTCACAAAAAATTACAAGAATTTTTTTTGTGAATTAATCAGTAAATTATGAGTAAATTACTCAATAACTTCTCAGAAAATTCTTGGTAAATTCAAAGTAATTTCTTAGTAAATTATTCAGCAAATTACTCCATAAATTCGTAGTAAATTCTCAATAAATTACTCGTTAAGTTTTCAATAAATTCTCTATAAATTGCATTGTAAATTATCTGTAAATTTTCAGTAAATTATTTAATAAATTATAAATAAATTGCTCAGAAAATTTTCAATAAATTCTGTATAAATTCTTGGTAAATTACTCAGAAAATAATCAAAAAAAATTCATGAATTACTTTGTTAATTCTCAGTAAATTATTCGAACATTAATTAGTGAATTTCCTGTGAATTCTCAGTAAATTACTTTATAAATTCTCAGTAAATTATTCAATAAATTCTAAGTAAATTACTTAGTAAATTCTCAATAAATTAATCCATAAAGTCTAAGTAAATTATCAATAAATTCTTAGTAACTTAGTAAATTCTCAATAAATTATTTAGTAATTTCCAACTAAATTACCCAGTGAAGAACTTAACAATTTATCAGTAAATTTCTTAGTAAATTCTCAATAAATTACTCAGTAAATTATCGGTAGATTCTTAGTAAATTACTCAGTAAATTCTCATTAAATTACTCAGTAAAATTCTCAATAAATTACACGCAAAATTCTCAGAAAATTATTCAGTAAATTCTTAGTAAATTATTAGAAAATTCCGTGCAAATTCTTAGAAAATCATTAGAAATTTTTTTGTGAATTACTCAGTAAATTATGAGTAAATTCTCAGAAAATTTTGTATAGATTCTTGGTAAATTACTCAGTAAATTCACAGAAATTTTTTAAAACATTACTCAGCAAATTACTCTGTAAATTCTCAATAAATTATCCGTTCAATTTTCAATAAATTCTCTATAAATTACTCAGTTAATTGTCGGTGAATTACTCAATAAATTCTAAGAAAATTCTCAATAAATTATGACTAAATTACTCATTAAATTCACAGTAAATTCTCAACAAATTACTCAGTAAATTGCTTCATAAATGATTGGTAAGTTCCTAGAAAATTACTCAACAAATTCTCCATAAATTCTCAATAAACTCTTAGTAATTTACTGAGTAAATTCTAAATAAATTACTAAGTAAATTCATAGTAAATTATTCGGTGAATTACTCAATAAATTTATCTGTAAATTACTAGGTAAATTACACGGTAATTCTCAATAAATTCTCTATAAATTACTCAGTTAATTATCAATAAGTTCTCAAAAAATTCTGTGTCAATTACTTAGTAAATTACTCAGTAAATTATTAGAAAATTACTCTGTAAATTCGAAGAAAATAACGCAGTAAATTATCTGTAAATTCTTAGTAAATTATTTAATAAATTCTAAATAAATTACTGAGTAAATTCCCAATAAATTACTCCTTAAATTATAAGTAAATTAATGAATGAATTATTCAGTAATTTATCAGTAAATTACTCGATAAATTCTCTGTAAATTACTCACTAAATTATTGGTAAATTCTCTGTAAATTACTCATAAAATTACTCAGGAAAGTTCTCAGTGAATTACACGTAAAATTCTCTATAAATTATTCGGCAAATTCTTAGTAATTTATCAGAAAATTCTGAGTAAATTTACAAAAAATTACAAGATTTTTTTTGTGAATTAATCAGTAAATTGTGAGTAAATTACTCAATAACTTCTCAGAAAATTCTTGGTAAATTCAAAGTAATTTCTTAGTAAATTATTCAGCAAATTACTCCATAAATTCGTAATAAATTCTAAATAAATTACTCGTTAAGTTTTTAATAAATTCTCTATAAATTACATTGTAAACTATCTGTAAATTTTCAGTAACTTATTTAATAAATTTTAAATAAACTGCTCAGAAAATTTTCAATAAATTCTAAGAAAATTCACCATAAATTCTGTATAAATTCTTGGTAAATTACTCAGAAAATTATCAAAAAAAAAATTCATGAATTACTTTGTTAATTCTCAGTAAATTATTCGAACATTAATTTGTGAATTTCCTGTAAATTCTTAGTAAATTACTTTATAAATTCTCAGTAAATTACTTAGTAAATTCTCAATAAATTAATCCATAAAGTCTAAGAAAATTATCAATAAATTCTTAGTAACTTACTCTGTAAATTCTCAATAAATTATTTAGTAATTTCCAACAAAAATACCCAGTGAAGAACTTAACAATATATCAGTAAATTTCTTAGTAAATTCTCAATAAATTACTCCGTAAATTATCGGTTGATTCTTAGTAAATTACTCAGTAAATTCTCATTAAATTACTCAGTAAAATTCTCAATAAATTACACGCAAAATTCTTAGAAAATTATTCAGTAAATTCTTAGAAAATCATTAAAAATTATTTGTGAATTACTCAGTAAATTATGAGTAAATTCTTGGTAAATTACTCACTAAATTCACAGAAATTTTTTAAAACATTACTCAGCAAATTACTCTGTAAATTCTCAATAAATTATCCGTTCAATTTTCAATCAATTTTCTATAAATAACTCAGTTAATTGTCGGTGAATTACTCAATAAATTCTAAGAAAATTCTCAATAAATTATGACTAAATTACTTATTAAATTCACAGTAAATTCTCAATAAATTACTCAGTAAATTGCTTCATAAATGATTGATAAGTTCCTAGTAAATTACTCAACAAATTCTCCGTAAATTCTCAATAAACTCTTAGTAATTTACTAAGTAAATTCTAAATAAATTACTAAGTAAATTCATAGTAAATTATTCGGTGAATTACTCACTAAATTTATCTGTAAAATACTAAGTAAATTGCCAGTAAATTACTCGGTAAATTCTCAATAAATTCAGAGAGAATTACTCAGTTAATTATCGATAAGTTCTCAAAAAATTCTGAGTCAATTACTTAGTAAATTACTCAGTAAATTCGAAAAAAATAACGCAGTAAACTATCTGTAAATTCTTAGTAAATTATTTAATAAATTCTAAATAAATTACTGAGTAAATTCCCAATAAATTACTCCTTAAATTATAAGTAAATTAATGAGTGAATTATTCAGTAATTTATCAGTAAATTACTCGATAAATTCTCTGTAAATTACTCAAGAAGTTTCTCAGTAAATTACACGTAAAATTCTCTATAAATTATTCAGCAAATTCTTAGTAATTTATCAGAAAATTCTGAGTAAATTCACAAAAAATTACAAGAATTTTTTTTGTGAATTAATCAGTAAATTATGAGTAAATTACTCAATAACTTCTCAGAAAATTCTTGGTAAATTCAAAGTAATTTCTTAGTAAATTATTCAGCAAATTACTCCATAAATTCGTTGTAAATTCTCAATAAATTACTCGTTAAGTTTTCAATAAATTCTCAATAAATTACATTGTAAATTATCTGTAAATTTTCTGTAAATTATTTAATAAATTGCTCAAAAAAATTTCAAAAAATTCTAAGAAAATTCTCAATAAATTATGTATCAATCTTGGTAAATTACTCATAAAATTATCAAAAAAAAAAAAATTCGTGAATTACTTTGTTAATTCTCAGTAAATTATTCGAACATTAATTAGTGAATTTCCTGAAAATTCTCAGTAAATTACTTTATAAATTCTCAATAAATTATTCAATAAATTCTAAGTAAATTACTTAGTAAATTCTCAATAAATTAATCCATAAAGTCTAAGTAAATTATCAATAAATTCTTAGTAACTTACTCAGTAAATTCTCAATAAATTATTTAGTAATTTCCAACAAAATTACCTAGTGAAGAACTTAACAATATATCAGTAAATTTCTTAGTAAATTCTCAATAAATTACTCCGTAAATTATCGGTAGATTCTTAGTAAATTACTCAGTAAATTCTCATTAAATTACTCTGTAAAATTCTCAATAAATTAAACGCAAAATTCTTAGAAAATTATTCAGTAAATTCTTAGAAAATCATTAGAAATTTATTTGTGAATTACTCAGTAAATTATGAGTAAATTCTTGATAAATTACTCACTAAATTCACAGAAATTTTTTAAAACATTACTCAGCAAATTACTCTGTAAATTCTCAATAAATTATCCGTTCAATTTTAAATCAATTCTCTATAAATTACTCAGTTAATTGTCGGTGAATTACTCAATAAATTCTAAGAAAATTCTCAATAAATTATGACTAAATTACTTATTAAATTCACAGTAAATTCTCAATAAATTACTCAGTAAATTGCTTCATAAATGATTGATAAGTTCCTAGTAAATTACTCAACAAATTCTCCGTAAATTCTCAATAAACTCTTAGTAATTTACTAAGTAAATTCTAAATAAATTACTAAGTAAATTCATAGTAAATTATTCGGTGAATTACTCACTAAATTTATCTGTAAAATACTAAGTAAATTGCCAGTAAATTACTCGGTAAATTCTCAATAAATTCTCTGTAAATTACTCAGTTAATTATCGATAAGTTCTCAAAAAATTCTGAGTCAATTACTTAGTAAATTACTCAGTAAATTCGAAAAAAATAACGCAGTAAACTATCTGTAAATTCTTAGTAAATTATTTAATAAATTCTAAATAAATTACTGAGTAAATTCCCAATAAATTACTCCTTAAATTATAAGTAAATTAATGAGTGAATTATTCAGTAATTTATCAGTAAATTACTCGATAAATTCTCTGTAAATTACTCAAGAAGTTTCTCAGTAAATTACACGTAAAATTCTCTATAAATTATTCAGCAAATTCTTAGTAATTTATCAGAAAATTCTGAGTAAATTCACAAAAAATTACAAGAATTTTTTTTGTGAATTAATCAGTAAATTATGAGTAAATTACTCAATAACTTCTCAGAAAATTCTTGGTAAATTCAAAGTAATTTCTTAGTAAATTATTCAGCAAATTACTCCATAAATTCGTTGTAAATTCTCAATAAATTACTCGTTAAGTTTTCAATAAATTCTCAATAAATTACATTGTAAATTATCTGTAAATTTTCCGTAAATTATTTAATAAATTGCTCAAAAAAATTTCAAAAAATTCTAAGAAAATTCTCAATAAATTATGTATAAATCTTGGTAAATTACTCATAAAATTATCAAAAAAAAAAAATTCGTGAATTACTTTGTTAATTCTCAGTAAATTATTCGAACATTAATTAGTGAATTTCCTGAAAATTCTCAGTAAATTACTTTATAAATTCTCAGTAAATTCTTCAATAAATTCTAAGTAAATTACTTAGTAAATTCTCAATAAATTAATCCATAAAGTCTAAGTAAATTATCAATAAATTCTTAGTAACTTACTCAGTAAATTCTCAATAAATTATTTAGTAATTTCCAACAAAATTACCTAGTGAAGAACTTAACAATATATCAGTAAATTTCTTAGTAAATTCTCAATAAATTACTCCGTAAATTATCGGTAGATTCTTAGTAAATTACTCAGTAAATTCTCATTAAATTACTCTGTAAAATTCTCAATAAATTAAACGCAAAATTCTTAGAAAATTATTCAGTAAATTCTTAGAAAATCATTAGAAATTTATTTGTGAATTACTCAGTAAATTATGAGTAAATTCTTGGTAAATTACTCACTAAATTCACAGAAATTTTTTAAAACATTACTCAGCAAATTACTCTGTAAATTCTCAATAAATTATCCGTTCAATTTTCAATCAATTCTCTATAAATTACTCAGTTAATTGTCGGTGAATTACTCAATAAATTCTAAGAAAATTCTCAATAAATTATGACTAAATTACTTATTAAATTCACAGTAAATTCTCAATAAATTAGTCAGTAAATTGCTTCATAAATGATTGATAAGTTCTAGTAAATTACTCAACAAATTCTCCGTAAATTCTCAATAAACTCTTAGTAATTTACTAAGTAAATTCTAAATAAATTACTAAGTAAATTCATAGTAAATTATTCGGTGAATTACTCACTAAATTTATCTGTAAAATACTAAGTAAATTGCCAGTAAATTACTCGGTAAATTCTCAATAAATTCTCTGTAAATTACTCAGTTAATTATCGATAAGTTCTCAAAAAATTCTGAGTCAATAACTTAGTAAATTACTCAGTAAATTCGAAAAAAATAACGCAGTAAATTATCTGTAAATTCTTAGTAAATTATTTAATAAATTCTAAATAAATTACTGAGTAAATTCCCAATAAATTACTCCTTAAATTATAAGTAAATTAATGAGTGAATTATTCAGTAATTTATCAGTAAATTACTCGATAGATTCTCTGTAAATTACTCAGGAAGTTTCTCAGTAAATTACACGTAAAATTCTCTATAAATTATTCAGCAAATTCTTAGTAATTTATCAGAAAATTCTGAGTAAATTCACAAAAAATTACAAGAATTTTTTTTGTGAATTAATCAGTAAATTATGAGTAAATTACTCAATAACTTCTCAAAAAATTCTTGGTAAATTCAAAGTAATTTCTTAGTAAATTATTCAGCAAATTACTCCATAAATTCGTTGTAAATTCTCAATAAATTACTCATTAAGTTTTCATTAAATTCTCAATAAATTACATTGTAAATTATTTGTTAATTTTCCGTAAATTGTAAATAAATTGCTCAAAAAATTTTCAATAAATTCTAAGAAAATTCTCAATAAATTATGTATCAATTCTTGGTAAATTACTCATAAAATTATCAAAAAAAAAAAATTCGTGAATTACTTTGTTAATTCTCAGTAAATTATTCGAACATTAATTAGTGAATTTCCTGTAAATTCTCAGTAAATTACTTTATAAATTCTCAGTAAATTATTCAATAAATTCTAAGTAAATTACTTAGTAAATTCTCAATAAATAAATCCATAAAGTCTAAGTAAATTATTAATAAATTCTTAGTAACTTACTCAGTAAATTCTTAATAAATTATTTAGTAATTTCCAACTAAATTACCCAGTGAAGAACTTAACAATTTATCAGTAAATTTCATAGTAAATTCCCAATAAATTACTCAGTAAATTATCGGTAGATTCTTAGTAAATTACTCAGTAAATTCTCATTAAATTACTCAGTAAAATTCTCAATAAATCACATGCAAAATTCTCATAAAATTATTCAGTAAATTCTTAGTAAATTGTTAGAAAATTCCGTATAAATTCTTAGAAAATCACTAGAATTTTTTTTGTGAATTACTCAGTAAATAATCAGTAAATTCTCAGAAAATTTTGTATAAATTATTGGTAAATTACTCAGTAAATTCACAGAATTTTTTTAAAACATTACTCAGCAAATTACTCTGTAAATTCTCAATAAATTATCCGTTCAATTTTCAATAAATTCTCTATAAATTACTCAGTTAATTGTCGGTGAATTACTCAATAAATTCTAAGAAAATTCTCAATAAATTATGACTAAATTACTCATTCAATTCACAGTACATTCTCAATAAATTACTCAGTAAATTGCTTCATAAATGATTGGTAATTTCCTAGAAAATTACTCAACAAATTCTCCGTAAATTCTCAATAAACTCTTGGTAATTTACTGAGTAAATTCTAAATAAATTACTAAGTAAATTCATAGTAAATTATTCGGTGAATTACTCACTAAATTTATCTGTAAATTACTAAGTAAATTGCCAGTAAATTACTCAGTAAATTCTCAATAAATTCTCTGTAAATTACTCAGTTAATTATCGATAAGTTCTCAAAAAATTCTGAGTCAATTACTTAGTAAATTACTCAGTAAATTATTAGAAAATTACTCTGTAAATTCGAAGAAAATAACGCAGTAAATTATCTTTAAATTCTTAGTAAAATATTTAATAAATTCTAAATAAATTACAGAGTAAATTCTCAATAAATTACTCCTTAAATTATAAGTAAATTAATGAGTTAATTATTCAGTAATTTATTTGTAAATTACTCGATAAATTCTCTGTAAATTACTCACTAAATTACTCAGGAAATTTCTCAGTAAATTACAAGTAAAATTCTATATAAATTATTCGGCAAATTCTTAGTAATTTATCAGAAAATTCTGAGTAAATTCACAAAAAATTACAAGAATTTTTTTTGTGAATTAATCAGTAAATTATGAGTAAACTACTCAATAACTTCTCAGAAAATTCTTGGTAAATTCAAAGTAATTTCTTTGTAAATTATTCAGCAAATTACTCCATAAATTCGTAGTAAATTCTCAATAAATTACTCGTTAAGTTTTCAACAAATTCCCTATAAATTACATTGTAAATTATCTGTAAATTTTCAGTAAATTATTTAATAAGTTGTAAATAAATTACTCAGAAAATTTTCAATAAATTCTAAGAAAATTCTCAATAAATTCTGTAAAAATTCTTGGTAAATTACTCATAAAATTATCAAAAAAAAAATCGTGAATTTCTTTGTTAATTCTCAGTAAATAATTCGAACATTAATTAGTGAATTTCCTGAAAATTCTCAGTAAATTACTTTATAAATTCTTAGTAAATTATTCAATAAATTCTAAGTAAATTACTTTGTAAATTCTCAATAAATTCTTAGTAACTTACTCAGTAAATGCTCAATAAATTATTTAGTAATTTCCAACTAAATTACCCAGTGAAGAACTTAACAATTTATCAGTAAATTTCTTAGTAAATTGTCAATAAATTACTCAGTAAATTATCGGTAGATTCTTAGTAAATTACTCAGTAAATTCTCATTAAATTACTCTGTAAAATTCTCAATAAACTACACATAAAATTCTCAGAAAATTATTCAGTAAATTCTTAGTAAATTATTAGAAAATTCCGTGTAAATTCTTAGAAAATCATTAGAAAGTTTTTTGTGAATTACTCAGTAAATTATGAGTAAAATCTCAGAAAATTTTGTACAAATTCTTGGTAAATTACTCAGTAAATTCACAGAAATTTTTTAAAACATTACTCAGCAAATTACTCTTTAAATTCTCTATAAATTACTCAGTTAATTGTCGGTGAATTACTCAATAAATTCTAAGAAAATTCTCAATAAATTATGACTAAATTAGTCATTAAATTCACAGTAAATTCTCAATAAATTACTCAGTAAATTGTTTCATAAATGATTGGTAAGTTCCAAGAAAATTACTCAACAAATTCTCCGTAAATTCTCAATAAACTCTTTGTAATTTACTGAGTAAATTCTAAATAAATTACTAAGTAAATTCATAGTAAATTATTCAATGAATTACTCACTAAATTTATCTGTAAATTACTAAGTAAATTGCCAGTAAATTACTCGGTAAATTCTCAATAAATTCTCTGTAAATTACTCAGTTAATTATCGATAAGTTCTCAAAAAATTCTGAGTCAATTACTTAGTAAATTACTCAGTAAATTATTAGAAAATTACTCTGTAAATTCGAAGAAAATAACGCAGTAAATTATCTGTAAATTCTTAGTAAAATATTTAATAAATTCTAAACAAATTACTGAGTAAATTCCCAATAAATTACTCCTTAAATTATAAGTAAATTAATGAGTGAATTATTCAGTAATTTATCAGTAAATTACTCGATAAATTCTCCATAAATTACTCACTAAATTACTCAGTAAATTACACGTAAAATTCTATATAAATTATTCGGCAAATTCTTAGTAATTTATCAAAAAATTCTGAGTAAATTCACAAAAAGTTACAAGAATGTTTTTTCTGAATTAATCAGTAAATTATGAGTAAATTACTCAATAACTTCTCAGAAAATTCTTGGTAAATTCAAAGTAATTTCTTAGTAAATTATTTAGCAAATTTCTCCATAAATTCGTAGTAAATTCTCAATAAATTACTCGTTAAGTTTTCAATAAATTCCCTATAAATTACATTGTAAATTATCTGTAAATTTTCAGTAAATTATTTAATAAATTGTAAAAAAATTGCTCAGAAAATTTTTAATAAATTCTAAGAAAATTCTCAATAAATTATGTATAAATTCTTGGTAAATTACTCATAAAATTATCAAAAAAAAAAATTGTGAATTACTTTGTTAATTCTCAGTAAATTATTCGAACATTAATTAGTTAATTTCCTGTAAATTCTCAGAAAATTACTTTATAAATTCTCAGTAAATTATTCAATAAATTCTAAGTAAATTACTTAGTAAATTCTCAATAAATTAATCCATAAAGTCTAAGTAAATTATCAATAAATTCTCAGTAACTTTCTCATTAAATTCTCAATAAATTATATAGTAATTTCCAGCTAAATTACCCAGTGAAGAACTTAACAATTTATCAGTAAATTTCTTAGTAAATTCACAATAAATTACTCAGTAAATTATCGGTAGATTCTTAGTAAATTACTCAGTAAATTCTCATTAAATTACTCAGTAAAATTCCTTATAAATCACACGCAAAATTCCCATGAAATTATTCAGTAAAATCATAGTAAATTATTAGAAAAGTCCGTGTAAATTCTTAGAAAATCAATAGAAATTTTTTTGTGAATTACTCAGTAAATTATGAGTAAATTCTCAGAAAATTTTGTATAAATTCTTGGAAATTACTCAGTAAATTTACAGAAATGTTTTAAAACAATACTCAGAAAATTGCTCTGTAAATTCTCAATAAATTATCCGATCAATTTTCAATAAATTCTCTATAAATTACTCAGTTAATTGTCGGTGAATTACTCAATAAATTCTAAGAAAATTCTCAATAAATTATGACTAAATTACTCATTAAATTCCCCGTCAATTCTCAATAAATTACTCAGTAAATTGCTTCATAAATGATTGGTAAGTTCCTAGAAAATTACTCAACAAATTCTCAGTAAATTCTCAACAAACTCTTAGTAATTTACTGAGTAAATTCTAAATAAATTACTAAGTAAATTCATAGTAAATTATTCGGTGAATTACTCACTAAATTTATCTGTAAATTACTAAGTAAATTGCCAGTAAATTACTCAGTAAATTACTTAGTTAATTATCGATAAGTTCTCAAAAAATTCTGAGTCAATTACTTAGTAAATTACTCAGTAAATTATTAGAAAATTACTCTATAAATTCGAAGAAAATAACGCAGTAAATTATCTGTAAATTCTTAGTGAATTATTTAATAAATTCTAAACAAATTACTGAGTAAATTCCCAATAAATTACTCCTTAAATTATAAGTAAATTAATGAGTGAATTATTCAGTAATTTATCAGTAAATTACTCGATAAATTCTCCGTAAATTACTCACTAAATTACTCAGTAAATTACACGTAAAATTCTATATAAATTATTTGGCAAATTCTTAGTAATTTATCAGAAAATTCTGAGTAAATTCACAAAAAATTACAAGAATTTTTTTGGTGAATTAATCAGTATATTATGAGTAAATTACTGAATAAATTCTCAGAAAATTCTTGGCAAATTCAAAGTAATTTCTTAGTAAATTATTCAGCAAATTTCTCCATAAATTCGTAGTAAATTCTCAATAAATTACTCGTTAAGTTTTCAATAAATTCCCTATAAACTACATTGTAAATTATCTGTAAATTTTCAGTAATTTATTTAATAAATTGTAAATAAATTGCTCAGAAAATTTTTGATAAATTCTAAGAAAATTCTCAATAAATTCTGTATAAATTATTGGTAAATTACTCATAAAATTATCAAAAAAAAATTCGTGAATTACTTTGTTAATACTCAGTAAATTATTCGAACATTAACTAGTGAATTTCCTGAAAATTCTCAGAAAATTACTTCATAAAAGCTCAGTAAATTATTCAATAAATTCTAAGTAAATTACTTAGTAAATTCTCAATAAATTAATCCATAAAGTCTAAGTAAATTATCAATAAATTCTTAGTAACTTACTCAGTAAATTCTCAATAAATTATTTAGTAATTTCCAACTAAATTACCCAGTGAAGAACTTAACAATTTATCAGTAAATTTCTTAGCAAATTCTCAATAAATTACTCAGTAAATTATCGGTATATTCTTAGTAAATTACTCAGTAAATTCTCATTAAATTACTCAGTAAAATTCTCAATAAATCACACGCAAAATTCTCATAAAATTATTCAGTAAATTCTTGGTAAATTATTAGAAAATTCTGTAACGCCCTCAAAATAACAACATTAAACCCATCAGATAAGACATGCATTTACATATAAACTAACGACATTCTTTTATTCATTAGAGTTCCATTTCATAAGTATTACATGTTAACGTCAAAACAAAATGCCCTACGGGCTTACAGCTTTCCAAGTTAACACTTGGTTACAACAAAAAGAGTACTAACTCATACACCTTAAGCCCTTGGCTTGTATTTACATGTAATACATCAAAAAGTAAAACGACGACATTATGTCCGCCTCTAGCCTCCCAGCTATGTCCTTGGAGGTGGCATGCTACCTGCACCTGAAAATGATATTCCCATATAGGGTGAGCCACAGCCCAGTAGAAATATGCTAAACCAACCATGAACAATGACTAAAATATTAGCAATTGATAGATGGCCAACACTGATACAATCACATAAATCACATATTTATGTCATACGACTTACAAGTCCAAGTTTCCTTTCATTTTCCCTTTTTCAACGGATAGGCATATAAGCACTACCCACATTCTCAACAGATATGTATAACAACAATATCCACAGATAAGCATATAAGCTATATCCACATTCTACAACAGATATGTATAACAACAATATCCACAGATAAGCATATAAGCTATATCCACACTTTACAAAGATAAGCATATGAGCTCTATCTCCACTTCTCTAGACAAGCATATGAGCTGTATCTACGGAGTTCATCCCCTATCTTCTCCCAACACTATCCGGTTTAGAGGTACATCCCCTATCTTCCCCTAAACCGCGGAGTACATCCCCCATCTCCTCCTCTACACATAACGTATACAAACACATTGGTTCTATATACAATCACTCAATACATGTAGTTAATGTATTCTATCAACCGTCAAGTTCCATGACACACTTCATTGGTTAGTTTCAGTTTGCCTAATCATCATGCATTGTCTACAACAATCACGACTATCCTCCACCGATAGCCCAAAGCAGTTATTTCTAAACAGAAAATAAATGCACAAATGGATATTCAATCAACATTTCATTTCCTCACTTCTCACAATTAATTATCCCAATTAATTAAACAATGTAATTAGGTTAATTCCCATAATTAACATCTCAACCCTTAGGTCCCATTTTCACCAATGATTCAACATCTATTCCATTTCTCTATGCCAAACATGCATCTAGGTTTATTATGAATAAAACCCCAACTTTTGTAAAATTACACAAAAGTCCCGAACTTTCACAAAATTACCAAACCAACCCCAACATCTCAAAATACTAAAATTTAAAGACAAAATCCATAGAGAGGAGTAGGATATCCCTACCTCAAATCCGGAGCCCCAAAGGAGAAGACGACAAAACCCAACGTGCTCCAAAACCCGAGATTTTCAGATTAAAATGTAGCTCTCGACGATCAACAACTTTTTTGTAAAGGCCAAAGGTGAGCAAATCACTCCTACTAGATCAAAACCTAGAGAGAAGGTAGAGTCTAGAGTGAGAGGCTCAACAATGGTGTTTTTGGAAAAGTAAGAGAGAGAAGAGAAAGTAAAAAGTGATTTGAAAAGTCACAAATTTCGGGACTTAAACCCAGTCTCCCGCTCGAGCGTAAAACACCCCGCTCGAGCGTCACTCACAGACTCCCGCTCGAGCGTCCAAACTTCCACTCGAGCGCCGGATGCACTCTCCCAGCATTTATACAGAACCAGGCCTCCGCTCGAGCTTCCAACTCTATGCTCGAGCGGCACTCGGACAACCCCGCTCGAGCGGCCAATCCCACGCTCGAGCGTACAACGCTGCACAGAAAAATACTGAATGGGTGTAATCTCCGCTCGAGCGCCAAAACCCCCGCTCGAGCGTACAGGCAAAAAAATCTGGGCAACTAGTTTTGGTTTCTAAACTCAACCAACCTGTAACAAACCCGACCAACACATTCTATAACTCAAATACGAAGAAAAAAAGATGTAAACAAAATAATAAACAACTACCAACATCCACGGACACATGTCCGGATCACGGTATAACAAGGGTAAACCCGGGATCGCTATAACCTCCCCCCCTTAAAGAATTTCGTCCCCGAAATTAAGCACAAGTTTTCAAAAACAGGTTTTCCTTGATTTTAAACAATGTTACACTTTAACATTCAACAATTCGACCCATTACCGGCCATCCCCTCCATTTAACAAGAGGCATTTCACAATATGTGAACAACATATGTACTTTCAACATGCATCAACATTATGCATTAACTTTCCAACTTCAACAATACAATCAACATATATAATGTTACATTCAACTTCCATATGAGGCAAGTTCCCAACATACTTCCAATAAACCAAAACATTTTCAATGTTTTACAACTTAAGACATATATAAAAGCTCTTAAGTTCAACAAAATGCGAAATTTAAATACAAGATCACATATCAACAAACAAGTCCGGATATTTCTCACGGACTCCCAACTCACGTTCCCAAGTGGCTTCCTCCACTCCGTGATGTTTCCACAAGACTTTCACCAATGGAATGGTCTTGCCACGCAGGACCTGATCCCGCCTATCCAAGACCCGAACCGGTCTCTCCTCATACGAGGCATCCTCATCAACCTCTAAATCAGTCCAATCCAACACATGTGATGGATCTGGCTCATACTTCCGAAGCATACTCACATGAAACACGTCATGTACTCCGGACAACTGCGGCGGTAAGGCTAACCGATAAGCAACCTCACCAATCCTCTCAAGGATCTCAAAAGGACCAATAAACCAAGGGGATAACTTCCCACTCTTCCCAAACCTCATCAGACCTCGTCTAGGTGATATCTTCAGAAAGACATGATCACCTACCTCAAACGCCAAAGGCCTCCTCCTATGGTCAGCATAAGATTTCTGCCGACTCTGGGCTGTAACAAGCCTCCTACGGATAATCTCAACTTTCTCCGTCGTCTCCCTAACCAACTCCGGACCCAACAAAGGTGCATCACCCACCTCGGCCCAACAAACTGGAGACCTACACGGTCGGCCATACAAGGCCTCAAACGGTGCCATACCGATGCTAGACTGAAAACTGTTGTTGTAGGCAAACTCTACCAAAGGCAAGTGCCTCTCCCATGTCCCACTGAAGTCAAGGACACAACCCCGAAGCATATCCTCGAGGATCTGAATAGTACGCTCGGACTGCCCGTCAGTCTGAGGATGATAAGCCGTACTAAAGGTCAACTTAGTGCCCAAGGCACTCTGCAAACTCTGCCACAACCTAGCAGTAAAACGAGGATCTCTATCTGAGATGATCGTCACTGGGACCCCGTGCAATCTCACTACGTCCCGAATATACAAGTCGGCAAGATGATCTACCGAATCTCTCACGCGCATAGGAATAAAGTGCGCCGACTTAGTCAACCGGTCTACAACCACCCAAATAGCATCACTACCCCGCTGCGTCCTCGGAAGACCTACAACGAAGTCCATAGTGACATGCTCCCACTTCCACTCGGCAATAGGCAAGGGTTGCAACAAACCCGCTGGCCTCTGATGCTCGGCCTTCACTTGCTGGCAAGTAAGGCACTTCAATACAAAAACAGCCACATCTCTCTTCATACCCCGCCACCAAAACTGGCGACCCAAATCCTGATACATCTTAGTACCTCCCAGATGCACCGCAAGGCGCGAATGGTGAAATTCTCGGAGTACTTCCTCTCGGCAAGACTCTGGTACAAACAAACGGTCCTGGTATCTCACACTCAAGTCGGGATACACCGTCAGACCCTTCTCAACTTTCCCACTGGAGACCTTCTCTCGGAGGGATTCTACCTCAAGGTCACCTCTCTGTGCCTTTAACACTCTAGTCACAAGTGTAGGCTGCGCAACAACAGAAAACAAGGCCGCAGCCTCAACAGATTCGCCTAGTAGCAAATCAAACTCGCCAAGTACTCCCAACATCTCCCATTCCCGGATGGCTATACAAGCTACATCACTAATGGTTTTCCTACTAAGGGCATCGGCCACAACATTGGCCTTTCCCGGATGATAGTGCAACTCAAAATCATAATCCTCGATGAACTCCATCCACCTCCTCTGCCTCAAATTCAAGTCTCTCTGTGTAAACAGATACTTCAAACTCTTGTGGTCCGAGAACACCTCGAACTTCTCACCATAAAGGTAGTGCCTCCAAATTTTCAAGGCAAAGATCACTGCTGCTAACTCTAGGTCGTGTATGGGGTAATTCTTCTCGTGTATTTTCAACTGACGTGAGCCATAAGCTACCACTTTCCCTTCTTGCATCAATACACAACCCAAACCCTCCCGTGAGGCATCACAGTAAACCGCATAACCTAACCCTCTCTCCGGAATAATCAACACCGGTGCGGTGGTCAATCTAACTTTCAACTCTTGGAACGACTTTTCACAAGTCTCACTCCACACAAACTTGACTCCTTTCCGAGTCAGTCTAGTCAACGGTGATGCTAACCTGGAGAAATCTTTCACAAACCGACGGTAATACCCAGCCAATCCCAGAAAACTGCGGATCTCAAATACACTCTTAGGCTGTGCCCAATCCTGCACTGCCTCAACCTTGGATGTATCAACAGACACCCCTTCCCCGGATACCACGTGGCCTAAGAATTTGACTTCCCTCAGCCAGAATTCACACTTCCCAAACTTGGCATACAGCCTATGGGCTCTAAGCAACTCAAGCACCACTCTCAAGGGTTCCTCGTGCTCCTCCTCTGATGGTGAATAGATAAGGATGTCGTCCACAAAGACGACCACAAATCGATCTAAGAACTCCCGGAAAATCCGGTTCATCAAGTCCATAAAGACTGCCGGTGCATTGGTAAGCCCGAATGGCATCACCAGAAACTCGTAATGACCATACCGCATACGGAATGCCGTTTTAGGAATGTCCTCCTCCTTAACCCTCAACTGGTGGTAACCCGATCTCAAATCTATCTTAGAGAAACAACGGGAACCCTTCAACTGGTCAAACAAATCATCTATACGGGGCATAGGGTACTTATTCTTAACCGTAGCCCGATTCAACTTCCGATAGTCAATACACAATCTCAAGGCACCATCTTTCTTTTTAACAAAGAGGGCCGGCGCTCCCCACGGCGAAACACTAGGGCGAACAAAGCCCTTATCGAGCAATTCCTAGAGCTGAACTTTCAACTCAACCAACTCTGCTGGAGCAAAACGATAAGGTGCCATAGAAATCGGCGCCGTGCCGGGCACTAAATCAATAGAGAACTCTATCTCGCGGTAAGGTGGCAAACTAACAAGATCTTCGGGAAAAACATCCGAATACTCACAAACCACCCTCGGCAATACATGCAGGGTCTCACCACTCTCACCACTCTCAAAGCTAGCAAGTAGACTACTAAGCTCACTTCGCCCTCGCGAATCATACCCGGGTGGCAAAACACTACCAACCCGGTCTCCCAAGAAATGGAACCACTCCCCGCTCAAGGTACATAACGTGACCCTCTGGCGGTAGCAATCGATAACAGCCCGGTATGACGATAGCCAGTCCATACCCAAAATAACATCAAAACCCTTCATAGGCATGACAACAAACGGAAAAGGAAGCCTATAGTCGGCGACCTCTATATCACATCCTCTAACACCCTGTTTCAGGATCAACTCACCACCCAAAGGCGATACCACACAAATAGGAGATGCTAACTGTGCTAACTCCAATTCCAAAACAGATGCAAATGTAGCAGATACAAAAGAATGAGATGCACCCGTGTCTATCAACACATTAGCAACCGAGTTGCAAAACAGAAAAGTACCTCTCACTACTGATGGAGCTGGTACTAAATCCTGCGCGGTAACAGCATACACGCGCCCCGTAGGCCCCTGGTCTACCTGCTCACCTCTCGGAGCAAAAGACTGCTGCACAGACTGGGATGACGAAGCTCCCGGATTGGCCCTCGAGGCCTGCACAGACTGAGCTGGCTGCAAACCCTGCGTCTGCCTAGAACCAGACGCTCCCGAAGTGGCACTCAACTGCGGGCAAAACCTCTTCAGGTGCCCAGGCTGTCCACACTGATAACAAGACAAGGGCTGCCCCTTGCCCGAACTCTGACTCTGCGGTCTAGCTGAAGAAGAAGCAGCTCTCTGACCTCCACTCTTCTGCGGGCAAACAGAAACCTTGTGACCCAGCTGGCCACACTTGTAACAGGTGAAATCCCCCTGACCACCTCTCCCGGAGCCTGCACTCGGGACTGGGAAGGTCGATCTAGCAACACCACCCTGCGACTGCTGAGGGTTAGAACCCCTCTGCCTCCTACCATTACCCTGACTATCCTGGCTCCTCTTGGAGCCTCTCTGCCCCTCATCCTCCTCCTGCATCATGAGCTCCATATGAGCTGCAGCGTCCACTAGGTGTCTATACTCTCGGATGTAAGACCCACCAACCCTCAACTTGAGGCCCCGCCTCAACTTCCGCTCAAACTCATAGCAACGGCGTTCCTCAGACGCCACCAGTTCAGGTGCGAACCTGGACAAACTAGTAAATGTAGCCTCAAACTCGGCCACTGACAAGCCCTGCTGATTAAGCCGGCTAAACTGATCCCTCAGCTTCTCCCTAGCTGCTGCAGACAAAAACCTCTCCTGAAAAGTATTCACAAACGCCTCCCAAGTACCACCAACACGAGCCTTCTCGTACTTCCACCATTGACCCGCATCTCCCTTCAGTTGGAAGGATGCCAAGGTCACTTTCAGTGCTCCGTCCTCGATGCCAAGCATCTCAAACGTCTTACTCATTTGCTCTAGCCACTCATCAGCCTTCAGTGGCTCCTTCGGATCCCCGACAAACTCATCCGGATTAGACCGGAAGAACTCCCTCTTCAAGAAAGAAGGCCCTGCCTCAGCGGCCTGATTCCCAGCTCTAAGAATACCCAAAGCTCCTGCTATCTCTCTGGCCAAGGCACTCATAGCCTGCTGACCCACTGGCTCGGCCACATTGGCCTGGCCAACTCCCTCCTGCACTGCCGGAATCTCACCCTGTAACGGCACTTCCTGCCTCGCAGGTCTACCACGCCTAGCACCTCTTCCTCGTCCTGACATCCTAATAAAGGTAACACAGAATGTTAGCACATTCACAAATGTGCCGAAACTAAACACTCACGTCCTAATGCATGGACAACTGTAATTCACTCCACGTAAGCACATAAACACATAAGCACTTACGAATTTCATTTCCGGATAATGATAGTCCCGAGGCGTTACTAGAGTTCTGGTTAGAAATAGCATTGATCAAGTGCTTTTCCAACAAGACTCCCAGAAACCCAAGGATCCAATCAACATCCTAGAAATTAAATCCCATACCCACATAGTCACATAAGCATGTTATCAATTAAGCACATAGCATATGATACTACATCTAAGTCTCTATCAAGCGAGACAAACCCATTGTGATCCTAATCACTTCCCACGTACCCAAAGTATTCGAACCCGGTACGCTCTGATACCAAGTTGTAACGCCCTCAAATTAATAACATATGAAATAACCATATTCTTCCATTTCTTCAGAGTCTTATTACATAAGTATTACATGTTAACAACAAAAGCAAAATGCCCTACGGGCTTATAGCTTTCCAAGTTAACACTTGGTTACACAAAAAGGAGTACTAACTCATACACATTAAGCCCTTGGCTTGAATTTACATGTAATACAGCAAAAGTAAACCGACAAAAGTATGTCCGCCTCTAGCCTCCCAAGCTATGTCCTTGGAGGTGGCATGCTTCCTGTACCTGAAAATGATATTCCCATATAGGGTGAGCCACAGCCCAGTAGAAATATACTAAACCAACCATGAACAATGACTAAAATATCAGCAATTGATAGATGGCCAACACTGATACAATCACATAAATCACATATTTATGTCATACGACTTATGAGTCCAAGTTTCCTTTCATTTTTCCCTTTTTCAACGGATAGGCATATAAGCACTACCCACATTCTCAACAGACATGTATAACAACAATATCCACAGACAAGCATATAAGCTATATCCACATTCTACAACAGATATGTATAACCACAATATCCACAGATAAGCATAAAAGCTATATCCACACATCACAAAGATAAGCATATAAGCTCTATCTTCACTTCTTTAGACAAGCATATGAGCTGTATCTACGGAGTTCATCCCCTATCTTCTCCCAACACTATCCGGTTTAGAGGTACATCCCCCATCTTCCCCTAAACCGCGGAGTACATCCCCCATCTCCTCCTCTACACATAACGTATACAAACACAATGGTTCTATATACAATCACTCAATACATATAGTTAATGTATTCTATCAACCGTCAAGTTCCATGACACAATTCATTGATTAGTTTCAGTTTGCCTAATCATCATGCATTGTCTACAACAATCACGACTATCCTCCACCGATAGCCCAAAGCAGTTATTTCTAAACAGAAAATAAATTCACAAATGGATATTCAATCAACATTTCATTTCCTCTTTTCTCACAATTAATTATCCCAATTAATTAAACAATGTAATTAGGTCAATTCCCATAATTAACATTTCAACCCTTAGGTCCCATTTTCATCAATGATTTAACATTTATTCCATTTCTCTATTTCAAACATGCATCTAGGTTTATTATGAATAAAACCCCAACTTTTGTAAACTTACACAAAAGCCCCAAACTTTCACAAAATTACCAAACCAACCCCAACATCTCAAAATACCAAAATTTAAAGACAAAATCCATAGAGAGGAGTAGGATATTCCTACCTCGAAGTTTGAGCCACAAAGGAGATGAAGACTCGAAGATCAACGTGTTCCAAATCTCAACTTTTTCAGATTAAAACAAAGCTCTCAATGCCCTCTATCTTTTTAACAAAGGCCCTAGGCTAGATTCACACTCTAGGGAGATCAATTCTTAGAGAGAATATAAGTGTAGAGAGAGAGAGTCTTGGATCTAGGGTTTGATCAAAAAAAGAAGATGAAAAAGTGATGTTCAAAACGCTACTGTCTGCTGATATAAAACACGCTCGCTCGAGCGAAGCCTTTGTCGCTCGAGCGACCAGACACAGAAAACTCTCGCTCGAGCCAAGAAGTCCTCGCTCGAGCCAAAAACTCAAAAGTGCGCTCGAGCGAAAGAATGCTCGCTCGAGCCAACAACTCAAACCCTCAGGTCTGCAACCAGAGGCAGGCTCGAGCGACAAACCTCTCGCTCGAGCGAAGAACAAACCAGACCGCTTGAGCCAAGAAAAGTTCGCTCGAGCCAAGAAACGCAACTCTCAGGTCCAGAACTAGACGCCATCGCTCGCTCGAGCGAAGCCACTCTGGCTCGACCCACCAGACACAACTCAACTCTCGCTCGAGCGACAAACTCTTGGCTCGAGCGAAGGGCCAAAAATCTGGGCAGCAACACTAGGCTCCCAAACACAACCAACCTGAAACAAACCTGCCCAACACATCCTATAACTCAATACGAAGTAAAAAGGATGCAAACAAGATAATAAACAACCACCAACATCCACGGACACATGTCCGGATCACTGTACAACAAGGGTAAACCCGGGATCGCTATAACCTCCCCCCCTTAAAGAATTTCGTCCCCGAAATTAAGCACAAGCTTTCAAAACAAGTTTTTCTCCATTTTAAACAATGTTACACTATAACATTCAACAATTCGACCCATAACCGGCCATCCCCTCTATTTAACAAGAGGCATCTCACAATATGTAGACAACATATGTACTTTCAACATGCATTAACATTACGCATTATCTTTCCAATTTCAACAATACATTCAACACATATAGTGTCACATTCAACTTCCATATGAGGCAAGTCCCAAACATACTTCCAATAAACCAAAACATTTTCAATGTTTCACAACTTAAGACATATATGAAAGCTCTTAAGTTCAACAATTGTTCAAAATTTAAACACAAAATTACATATCAACAAACAAGTCCGGATATTTCTCGCGGACTTCTAACTCACATTCCCAAGTGGCCTCCTCCACTCCGTGATGTTTCCACAAGACTTTCACCAAAGGAATGGTCTTGCCACGCAGGACCTGATCCCGCCTATCCAAGACCCGAACCGGTCTCTCCTCATACGAGGCATCCTCATCTACCTCTAAATCGGTCCAATCCAACACATGTGATGGATCTGGCTCATACTTCCGAAGCATACTCACATGAAACACGTCATGTACTCCGGACAACTGCGGCGGTAAGGCTAACCGATAAGCAACCTCACCAATCCTCTTAAGGATCTCAAAAGGACCAATAAACCGAGGGGATAACTTCCCACTCTTCCCAAACCTCATCAAGCCTCGCCTAGGTGATATCTTCAGAAAGACATGATCACCTACCTCAAACGCCAAAGGCCTCCTCCTACGGTCAGCATAAGATTTCTGCCGACTCTGGGCTATAACAAGCCTCCTACGGATAAGCTCAACTTTCTCCGTCGTCTCCCTAACCAACTCCAGACCCAACAAAGGTGCATCACCCACCTCGGCCCAACAAACTGGAGACCTACACGGTCGGCCATACAAGGCCTCAAACGGTGCCATACCGATGCTAGACTGAAAACTGTTGTTGTAGGCAAACTCTACCAAGGGCAAGTGCCTCTCCCACGTCCCACTGAAGTCCAAGACACAACCCCGAAGCATATCCTCGAGGATCTGGATAGTACGCTCGGACTGCCCGTCAGTCTGAGGATGATAAGCCGTACTAAAGGTCAACTTAGTACCCAAGGCACTCTGCAAACTCTGCCACAACCTAGCAATAAAACGAGGATCTCTATCTGAGACGATCGTCACTGGGACCCCGTGCAATCTCACTACGTCCCGAATATACAAATCGGCAAGATGATCCACCGAATCTCTCACGCGCATAGGAATAAAGTGCGCCGACTTAGTCAACCGGTCTACAACCACCCAAATAGCATCACTACCCCGCTGAGTCCTCGGAAGACCTACAACGAAGTCCATAGTGACATGCTCCCACTTCCACTCGGCAATAGGCAAGGGTTGCAACAAACCCGCTGGCCTCTGATGCTCGGCCTTCACTTGCTGGCAAGTAAGGCACTTCGATACGAAAACAGCCACATCTCTCTTCATACCCTGCCACCAAAACTGGCGACCCAAATCCTGATACATCTTAGTACCTCCCGGATGCACCGCAAGGCGCGAATGATGAAACTCTCGGAGTACTTCCTCTCGGCAAGACTCCGGTACAAACAAACGGTCTTGGTATCTCACACTCAGGTCGGGATACACCGTCAAACCCTTCTCAACTTTCCCACTGGAGATCTTCTCTCGGAGAGATTCTACTTCAAGGTCACCTCTCTGTGCCTCTAACACTCTAGTCACAAGTGTAGGCTGTGCAACAACAGAAAACAAGGCTGCAGCCCCAACAGATTCGCCCAGTAGCAAATCGAACTCGCCAAGTGCTCCCAACATCTCCCATTCCCGGATGGCTATACAAGCTACATCACTAATGGATTTCCTACTAAGGGCATCGGCCACAACATTGGCCTTTCCCGGATGATAATGTAACTCAAAATCATAATCTTCGATGAACTCCATCCATCTCCTCTGCCTCAAATTCAAGTCTCTCTGTGTAAACAGATACTTCAAACTCTTGTGGTCCGAGAACACCTCGAACCTCTCACCATAAAGGTAGTGCCTCCAAATTTTCAAGGCAAAGATCACAGCCGCTAACTCTAGGTCGTGTGTGGGGTAATTCTTCTCGTGTATTTTCAACTGACGTGAGCCATAAGCTACCACTTTCCCCTCTTGCATCAACACACAACCCAAACCCTCTCATGAGGCATCACAATAAACCGCATAACCCAACCCTCTCTCCGAAATAATCAACACCGGAGCGGTGGTCAATCTAACTTTCAGCTCTTCGAACGACTTTTCACAAGTCTCACTCCACACAAACTTGACTCCCTTCCGAGTCAGTCTAGTCAACGGTGACGCTAACCTAGAGAAATCTTTCACAAACCGACGGTAATACCCAGCTAATCCCAGAAAACTGCGGATCTCAAACACACTCTTAGGCTGTGCCCAATCTTGCACTGCCTCAACCTTGGATGTATCAACAGACACCCCTTCCCCGGATACCACGTGGCCTAAGAATTTGACTTCCCTCAGCCAGAACTCACACTTCCCAAACTTGGCATACAGCCTATGGGCTCTAAGCAACTCAAGCACCACTCTCAAGTGTTCCTCGTGCTCCTCCTCTGAAGGCGAATAGATAAGGATGTCGTCCACGAAAACGACCACAAATCGGTCTAAGAACTCCCGGAAAATCCGGTTCATCAAGTCCATAAAGACTGCCGGTGCATTGGTAAGCCCAAATGGCATCACCAGAAACTCATAATGGCCATACCGCGTACGGAATGCCGTTTTCGAAATATCCCCTTCCCTGACCCTCAACTGGTGGTAACCCGATCTCAAGTCTATCTTAGAGAAACAATGGGAACCCTTCAACTGGTCAAACAAATCATCTATACGGGCATAGGATATTTATTCTTAACCGTAGCCCGATTCAACTTCTGGTAGTCAATACACAATCTCAAGGCACCATCTTTCTTTTTAACAAAGAGGGCCGGTGCTCCCCACGGCGAAACACTAGGGCGAACAAAGCCCTTATCTAGCAATTCCTGGAGCTGAACTTTCAACTCAACCAACTCTGCTGGAGCAAAACGGTAAGGTGCCATAGAAATCGGCGCCGCGCCGGGCACTAAATCAATAGAGAACTCTATCTCTCAGTAAATTATTAGAAAATTACTCTGTAAATTCGAAGAAAATAACGCAGTAAATTATCTGTGAATTCTTAGTAAATTATTTAATAAATTCTAAATAAATTACTGAGTAAATTCCCAATAAATTACTCCTTAAATTATAAGTAAATTAATGATTGAATTATTCAGTAATTTATCAGTAAATTACTCGATAAATTCACTGTAAATTACTCAGTAAATTATTAGTAAATTCTCTGTAAATTACTCACTAAATTACTCAGGAAATTTCTCAGTAAATTACACATAAAATTCTCTATAAATTATTCGGCAAATTCTTAGTAATTTATCGGAATATTCTGAGTAAATTCAGAAAAAATTACAAGAATTTTTTTTGTGAATTAATCAGTAAATTATAAGTAAATTACTCAATAACTTCTTAGAAAATTCTTGGTAAATTCAAAGTAATTTCTTAGTAAATTATTCAGCAAATTTCTCCAAAAATTCGTAGTAAATTCTCAATAAATTACTCGTTAAGTTTTCAATAAATTCTCTCTTAATTACATTGTAAATTATCTGTAAATTTTCAGTAAATTATTTAATAAATTGTAAATAAATTGCTCAGAAAATTTTCAATAAATTCTAAGAAAGTTCTCAATAAATTATGTGTAAATTCTTGGTAAATTACTCATAAAATTATCAAAAAAAAAAATCGTGAATTATTTTGTTAATTCTTAGTAAATTATTCGAACATTAATTAGTGAATTTCCTGTAAATTCTCAGTAAATTACTTTATAAATTCTCAGTAAATTATTCAATAAATTACTTAGTAAATTCTCAATAAATTAATCCATAAAGTCTAAGTAAATTATCAATAAATTCTAAATAACTTACTCAGTAAATTCTCAATAAATTATTTAGTAATTTCCAACTAAATTACCCAGTGAAGAACTTAACAATTTATCAGTAAATTTCTTAGTAAATTGTCAATAAATTACTCAGTAAATTATTTGTAGATTCTTAGTAAATTACTCAGTAAATTCTCATTAAATTACTCAGTAAAATTCTCATTAAACTACACGTAAAATTCTCAAAAAATTATTCTGTAAATTCTTAATAAATTATTAGAAAATTCCGTGTAAATTCTTAGAAAATCATTAGAATTTTTTTTGTGAATTACTCAGTAAATTATGAGTAAATTCTCAAATTTTTTTTTTTTATAAATTCTTGGTAAATTACTCAGTAAATTCACAGAAATGTTTTAAAACATTACTCAGCAAATTACTCTGTAAATTCTCAATAAATTATCCGTTCAATTTTCAATAAATTCTCTATAAATTACTCAATAAATTCTAAGAAAATTCTCAATAAATTATGACTAAATTACTCATTAAATTCACAGTAAATTCTCAATAAATTACTCAGTAAATTGCTTCATAAATGATTGGTAAGTTCCTTGAAAATTACTCAACAAATTCTCAGTAAATTCTCAATAAACTCTTAGTAATTTACTGAGTAAATTCTAAATAAATTACAAAGTAAATTCATAGTAAATTATTCGGTGAATTACTCACTAAATTTATCTGTAAATTACAAAGTAAATTGCTAGTAAATTACTCGGTAAATTCTCAATAAATTCTCTGTAAATTACTCAGTTAATTATCGATAAGTTCTAAAAAAATTCTGAGTCAATTACTTAGTAACATACTCAGTAAATTATTCGAAAATTACTCTGTAAATTCGAAGAAAATAAGGCAGTAAATTATCTGTAAATTCTTAGTGAAATATTTAATAAATTCTAAATAAATTACTGAGTAAATTCCCAACAAATTACTCGATAAATTCTCTGTAAATTACTCACTAAATTACTCAGCAAATTTCTCAGTAAATTACACGTAAAATTCTCTATAAATTATTCGGCAAATTCTTAGTAATTTATCAGAAAATTCTGAGTAAATTCACAAAAAATTACAAGAATTTTTTTTGTGAATTAATCAGTAAATTATGAGTAAATTACTCAATAACTTCTCAGAAAATTCTTGGTAAATTCAAAGTAATTTCTTAATAAATTATTCAGCAAATTTCTCCATAAATTCGTAGTAAATTCACAATAAATTACTCGTTAATTTTTCGATAAATTTCCTATAAATTACTTTGTAAATTATCTGTAAATTTTCAGTAAATTATTTAATAAATTGTAAATAAATTGCTCAGAAAAGTTTCAATAAATTCTAAGAAAATTCTCAATAAATTCTGTATAAATTCTTGGTAAATTACTCATAAAATTATCAAAAAAAAAAAAAAATTCGTGAATTACTTTGTTAATTCTCAGTAAATTATTCGAACATTAATTAGTGAATTTCCTATAAATTCTCAGTAAATTATTCAATAAATTCTAAGTAAATTACTTAGTAAATTCTCAATAAATTAATCCATAAAGTCTAATTAAATTATCAATAAATTCTTAGTAACTTACTCAGTAAATTCTCAATAAATTATTTAGTAATTTCCAACTAAATTACCCAGTGAAGAACTTAACAATTTATCAGTAAATTTCTTAGTAAATTGTCAATAAATTACTCAGTAAATTATCGGTAGATTCTTAGTAAATTACTCAGTAAAATTCAAATTAAACTACACGCAAAATTCTCATAAAATTATACTGTAAATTCTTAGTAAATTATTAGAAAATTCCGTGTAAATTCTTAGAAAATCATTAGAAATTTTTCTGTGAATTACTCAGTAAATTATGAGTAAATTCTCAGAAAATTTTGTATAAATTCTTGGTAAATTATTCAGTAAATTCACAGAAATATTTTAAAACATTACTCAGCAAATAACTCTGTAAATTATCAATAAATTATCCGTTCAATTTTCAATAAATTCTCTATAAATTACTCAGTTAATTGTCGGTGAATTACTCAATAAATTCTAAGAAAATTCTCAATAAATTATGACTAAAGTACTAATTAAATTCACAGTAAATTCTCAATAAATTACTCCGTAAATTACTTCATAAATGATTGGTAAGTTCCTAGAAAATTACTCAACAAATTCTCAGTAAATTCTCAATAAACTCTTAGTAATTTACTGAGTAAATTCTAAATAAATTACTAAGTAAATTCATAGTAAATTATTCGGTGAATTACTCACTAAATTTATCTGTAAATTACAAAGTAAATTGCCAGTAAATTACTCGGTAAATTCTCAATAAATTCTCTGTAAATTACTCAGTTAATTATCGATAAGTTCTCAAAAAATTCTGAGTCAATTACTTAGTAAATTACTCAGTAAATTATTAGAAAATTACTCTGTAAATTCTAAGAAAATAACGCAGTAAATTATCTGTAAATTCTTAGTAAATTATTTAATAAATTCTAAATAAATTACTGAGTAAATTCCCAATAAATTACTCCTTAAATTATAAGTAAATTAATGAGTGAATTATTCAGTAATTTATCAGTAAATTACTCGATAAATTCTCTGTAAATTACTCAGTAAATTATTGGTAAATTCTCTGTAAATTACTCACTAAATTACTCAGGAAATTTCTCAGTAAATTACACGTAAAATTCTCTATAAATTATTCGGCAAATTCTTAGTAATTTATCAAAAAATTCTGAGTAAATTCACAAAAAATTACAAGAATTTTTTTTGTGAATTAATTAGTAAATTATGAGTAAATTACTCAATAACTTCTCAGAAAATTCTTGGTAAATTGAAACTAATTTCTTAGTAAATTATTCAGCAAATTTCTCCATAAATTCGTAGTAAATTCTCAATAAATTATTTGTTAAGTTTTCAATAAATTCCCTATAAATTACTTTATAAATTATATGTTAATTTTCAGTAAATTATTTAATAAATTGCTCAGAAAAGTTTCAATAAATTCTAAAAAAATTCTCAATAAATTATGTATAAATTATTGGTAAATTACTCATAAAATTATCAAAAAAAAAAATTTCATGAATTACTTTGTTAATTCTCAGTAAATTATTCGAACATTAGTTAATGAATATCCTGTAAATTCTCAGTAAATTACTTTATAAATTCTCAGTAAATAATTCAATAAATTCTAAGTAAATTACTTAGTAAATTCTCAATAAATTAATCCATAAAGTCTACGTAAATTATCAATAAATTCTTAGTAACTTACTCAGTAAATTCTCAATAAATTATTTAGTTATTTCCAACTAAATTACCCAGTGAAGAACTTAACAATTTATCAGTAAATTTCTCAGTAAATTCTCAATAACTTACTCAGTAAATTATCGGTAGATTCTTAGTAAATTACTCAATAAATTCTCATTAAATTACTCAGTAAAATTCTCAATAAATCACTTGCAAAATTCTCATAAAATTATTCAGTAAATTCTTAGTAAATTTTTAGAAAATTCCGTAAAAATTCTTAGAAAATCATTAGAAATTTTTTTGTGAACTACTCAGTAGATTATGAGTAAATTCTCAGAAAATTTTGTATAAATTCTTGGTAAATTACTCAGTAAATTCACAAAAATTTTTTAAGACATTACTCAGCAAATTACACTGTAAATTCTTAATAAATTATCCGATCAATTTTCAATAAATTCTCTACAAATTACTCAGTTAATTGTCGGTGAATTACTCAATAAATTCTAAGAAAATTCTCAATAAATTATGACTAAATTACTCATTAAATTCACAGTAAATTCTCAAAAAATTACTCAGTAAATTGCTTCATAAATGATTGGTAAGTTCCTAGAAAATTACTCAACAAATTCTCAGTAAATTCTCCATAAACTCTTAGTAACTTACTGAGTAAATTCTAAATAAATTACTAAGTAAATTCATAGTAAATTATTCGGTGAATTACTCACTAAATTTATCTGTAAAGTACTAAGTAAATTGCCAGTAAATTACTCGGTAAATTCTCAATAAATTCTCTGTAAATTACTCAGTTAATTATCGATAAGTTCTAAAAAAATTCTGAGTCAATTACTTAGTAAATTACTCAGAAAATTATTAGAAAATTGCTCTGTAAATTCGAAGAAAATAAGGCAGTAAATTATCTGTAAATTCTTAGTGAAATATTTAATAAATTCTAAATAAATTACTGAGTAAATTCCCAACAAATTACTCCTTAAATTATAAGTAAATTAATGAGTCAATTATTCAGTAATTTATCAGTAAATTACTGGATAAATTCTCTGTAAATCACTCACTAAATTACACGTAAAATTCTCTATAAATTATTCGGCAAATTCTTAGTAATTTATCAGAAAATTCTGAGTAAATTCAAAAAAAATTACAAGAATTTTTTTTGTGAATTAATCAGTAAATTATGAGTAAATTACTCAATAACCTCTCAGAAAATTCTTGGTAAATTCAAAGTAATTTCTTAGTAAATTATTCAGCAAATTACTCCATAAATTCATAGTAAATTCTCTATAAATTACATTGTAAATTATCTGTAAATTTTCAGTAAATTATTTAATAAATTGTAAATTAATTGCTCAGAAAATTTTCAATAAATACTAAGAAAATTCTCAATAAATTCTGTATAAATTCTTGGTAAATTACTCATAAAATTATCAACAAAAAAAAATTCGTGAATTACTTTGTTAATTCTCAGTAAATTATTCGAACATTAATTAGTGAATTTCCTGTAAATTCTCAGTAAATTACTTTATAAATTCTCCGTAAATTATTTAATAAATTCTAAGTAAATTACTTAGTAAATTCTCAATAAATTATTCCATAAAGTCTAAGTAAATTATCAATAAATTCTTAATAACTTACTCATTAAATTCTCAATAAATTATTTAGTAATTTCCAACTAAATTACCCAGTGAAGAACTTAACAATTTATCAGTAAATTTCTTAGTAAATTGTCAATAAATTACTCAGTAAATTATCGGTAGATTCTTAGTAAATTACTCAGTAAATTCTCATTAAACTACACGCAAAATTCTCAGAAAATTATTCTGTAAATTCTTAGTAAATTATTAGAAAATTCCGTGTAAATTCTTAGAAAATCATTAGAATTTTTTTTGTGAATTACTCAGTAAATTATGATTAAATTCTCAGAAAATTTTGTATAAATTCTTGGTAAATTACTCAGTAAATTCACAGAAATTTTTTAAAACATTACTCAGCAAATTACTCTGTAAATTCTCAATAAATTATCCGTTCAATTTTCAAAAAATTCTCTATAAATTACTCAGTTAATTGTCGGTGAATTACTCAATAAATTCTAAGAAAATTCTCAATAAATTATGAGTAAATTACTCATTAAATTCACAGTAAATTCTCAATAAATTACTCAGTAAATTGCTTCATAAATGATTGGTAAGTTCCTAGAAAATTACTCAACAAATTCTCAGTAAATTTTCAATAAACTCTTAGTAATTTACTGAGTAAATTCTAAACAAATTACAAAGTAAATTCATAGTAAATTATTCGGTGAATTACTCACTAAATTTATCTGTAAATTACTAAGTAAATTGCCAGTAAATTACTCGGTAAATTCTCAATAAATTCTCTGTAAATTACTCAGTTAATTATCGATAAGTTCTAAAAAAATTCTGAGTCAATTACTTAGTAAATTACTCTGTAAATTCCAAGAAAATAACGCAGTAAATTATCTGTAAATTCTTAGTAAATTATTCAATAAATTCAAAATAAATTACTGAGTAAATTCCCAATAAATTACTCCTTAAATTCTAAGTAAATTAATGAGTGAATTATTCAGTAATTTATCAGTAAATTACTTGATAAATTCTCTGTAAATTAAAAAGTAAATTATTGGTAAATTCTCTGTAAATTACTCACTAAATTACTCTGAAAATTTCTCAGTTAATTACACGTAAAATTCTCTATAAATTATTCACAAATTCTTAGTAATTTATCAGAAAATTCTGAGTAAATTCACAAAAAATTACAAGAATTGTTTTTGTGAATTAATCAGTAAATTATGAGTAAATTACTCAATAACTTCTCAGAAAATTCTTGGTAAATTCAAAGTAATTTCTTAGTAAATTATTCAGCAAATTTCTCCATAAATTCGTAGTAAATTTACAATAAATTACTCGTTAAGTTTTCAATAAATTCCCCATAAATTACTTTGTAAATTATCTATAAATTTTCAGAGAATTATTTAATAAATTGTAAATAAATTGCTCAGAAAAGTTTCAATAAATTCTAAGAAAATTCTCAATAAATTATGTATAAATTCTTGGTAAATTACTCATAAAATTATCAAAAAAAAAAAATTCGTGAATTACTTTGTTAATTCTCAGTAAATTATTCGAACATTAATTAGTGAATTTCCTGTAAATTCTCAGTAAATTATTCAATAAATTCTAAGTAAATTACTTAGTAAATTCTCAATAAATTAATCCATAAAGTCTAAGTAAATTATCAATAAATTCTTAGTAACTTACTCAGTAAATTCTCAATAAATTATTTAGTAATTTCCAACTAAATTACCCAGTGAAGAACTTAACAATTTATCAGTAAATTTCTTAGTAAATTCTCAATAAATTACTCAGTAAATTCTCATTAAATTACTCAGTAAATTATGAGTAAATTGTCAGAAAATTTTGTATAAATTCTTGGTAAATTACTCAGTAAATTCACAGAAATTTTTTAAAACATTACTCAGCAAATTACTCTGTAAATTCTCAATAAATTATCCGATCAATTTTCAATAAATTCATGAATTACTTTGTTAATTCTCAGTAAATTATTCGAACATTAATTAGTGAATTTCCTATAAATTCGTAGTAAATTACTTTATAAATTCTCAGTAAATTATTCAATAAATTCTAAGTAAATTACTTAGTAAATTCTATATAAATTAATCCATAAAGTTTAAGTAAATTATCAATAAATTCTTAGTAACTTACTTAGTAAATTCTCAATAAATTATTTAGTAATTTCCAACTAAATTACCCAGTGAAGAACTTAACAATTTATCAGTAAATTTCTTAGTAACTTCTCAATAAATTACTCAGTAAATTATCTGTAGATTCTTAGTAAATTACTCAGTAAATTCTCATTAAATTACTCAGTAAAATTCTCATTAAACTACATGCAAAATTCTCAGAAAATTATTCAGTAAATTCTTAGTAAATTATTAGAAAATTCCGTGTAAATTCTTAGAAAATCATTAGAAATTTTTTTGTGAACTACTCAGTAAATTATGAGTAAATTCTCAGAAAATTTTGTATAAATTCTTGGTAAATTACTCAGTAAATTCACAAAAATTTTTTAAGACATTACTCAGCAAATTACACTGTAAATTCTTAATAAATTATCCGATCAATTTTCAATAAATTCTCTACAAATTACTCAGTTAATTGTCGGTGAATTACTCAATAAATTCTAAGAAAATTCTCAATAAATTATGACTAAATTACTCATTAAATTCACAGTAAATTCTCAAAAAATTACTCAGTAAATTGCTTCATAAATGATTGGTAAGTTCCTAGAAAATTACTCAACAAATTCTCAGTAAATTCTCCATAAACTCTTAGTAACTTACTGAGTAAATTCTAAATAAATTACTAAGTAAATTCATAGTAAATTATTCGGTGAATTACTCACTAAATTTATCTGTAAAGTACTAAGTAAATTGCCAGTAAATTACTCGGTAAATTCTCAATAAATTCTCTGTAAATTACTCAGTTAATTATCGATAAGTTCTAAAAAAATTCTGAGTCAATTACTTAGTAAATTACTCAGAAAATTATTAGAAAATTGCTCTGTAAATTCGAAGAAAATAAGGCAGTAAATTATCTGTAAATTCTTAGTGAAATATTTAATAAATTCTAAATAAATTACTGAGTAAATTCCCAACAAATTACTCCTTAAATTATAAGTAAATTAATGAGTCAATTATTCAGTAATTTATCAGTAAATTACTGGATAAATTCTCTGTAAATCACTCACTAAATTACACGTAAAATTCTCTATAAATTATTCGGCAAATTCTTAGTAATTTATCAGAAAATTCTGAGTAAATTCAAAAAAAATTACAAGAATTTTTTTTGTGAATTAATCAGTAAATTATGAGTAAATTACTCAATAACCTCTCAGAAAATTCTTGGTAAATTCAAAGTAATTTCTTAGTAAATTATTCAGCAAATTACTCCATAAATTCATAGTAAATTCTCTATAAATTACATTGTAAATTATCTGTAAATTTTCAGTAAATTATTTAATAAATTGTAAATTAATTGCTCAGAAAATTTTCAATAAATACTAAGAAAATTCTCAATAAATTCTGTATAAATTCTTGGTAAATTACTCATAAAATTATCAACAAAAAAAAATTCGTGAATTACTTTGTTAATTCTCAGTAAATTATTCGAACATTAATTAGTGAATTTCCTGTAAATTCTCAGTAAATTACTTTATAAATTCTCCGTAAATTATTTAATAAATTCTAAGTAAATTACTTAGTAAATTCTCAATAAATTATTCCATAAAGTCTAAGTAAATTATCAATAAATTCTTAATAACTTACTCATTAAATTCTCAATAAATTATTTAGTAATTTCCAACTAAATTACCCAGTGAAGAACTTAACAATTTATCAGTAAATTTCTTAGTAAATTGTCAATAAATTACTCAGTAAATTATCGGTAGATTCTTAGTAAATTACTCAGTAAATTCTCATTAAACTACACGCAAAATTCTCAGAAAATTATTCTGTAAATTCTTAGTAAATTATTAGAAAATTCCGTGTAAATTCTTAGAAAATCATTAGAATTTTTTTTGTGAATTACTCAGTAAATTATGATTAAATTCTCAGAAAATTTTGTATAAATTCTTGGTAAATTACTCAGTAAATTCACAGAAATTTTTTAAAACATTACTCAGCAAATTACTCTGTAAATTCTCAATAAATTATCCGTTCAATTTTCAAAAAATTCTCTATAAATTACTCAGTTAATTGTCGGTGAATTACTCAATAAATTCTAAGAAAATTCTCAATAAATTATGAGTAAATTACTCATTAAATTCACAGTAAATTCTCAATAAATTACTCAGTAAATTGCTTCATAAATGATTGGTAAGTTCCTAGAAAATTACTCAACAAATTCTCAGTAAATTTTCAATAAACTCTTAGTAATTTACTGAGTAAATTCTAAACAAATTACAAAGTAAATTCATAGTAAATTATTCGGTGAATTACTCACTAAATTTATCTGTAAATTACTAAGTAAATTGCCAGTAAATTACTCGGTAAATTCTCAATAAATTCTCTGTAAATTACTCAGTTAATTATCGATAAGTTCTAAAAAAATTCTGAGTCAATTACTTAGTAAATTACTCTGTAAATTCCAAGAAAATAACGCAGTAAATTATCTGTAAATTCTTAGTAAATTATTCAATAAATTCAAAATAAATTACTGAGTAAATTCCCAATAAATTACTCCTTAAATTCTAAGTAAATTAATGAGTGAATTATTCAGTAATTTATCAGTAAATTACTTGATAAATTCTCTGTAAATTAAAAAGTAAATTATTGGTAAATTCTCTGTAAATTACTCACTAAATTACTCTGAAAATTTCTCAGTTAATTACACGTAAAATTCTCTATAAATTATTCACAAATTCTTAGTAATTTATCAGAAAATTCTGAGTAAATTCACAAAAAATTACAAGAATTGTTTTTGTGAATTAATCAGTAAATTATGAGTAAATTACTCAATAACTTCTCAGAAAATTCTTGGTAAATTCAAAGTAATTTCTTAGTAAATTATTCAGCAAATTTCTCCATAAATTCGTAGTAAATTTACAATAAATTACTCGTTAAGTTTTCAATAAATTCCCCATAAATTACTTTGTAAATTATCTATAAATTTTCAGAGAATTATTTAATAAATTGTAAATAAATTGCTCAGAAAAGTTTCAATAAATTCTAAGAAAATTCTCAATAAATTATGTATAAATTCTTGGTAAATTACTCATAAAATTATCAAAAAAAAAAAATTCGTGAATTACTTTGTTAATTCTCAGTAAATTATTCGAACATTAATTAGTGAATTTCCTGTAAATTCTCAGTAAATTATTCAATAAATTCTAAGTAAATTACTTAGTAAATTCTCAATAAATTAATCCATAAAGTCTAAGTAAATTATCAATAAATTCTTAGTAACTTACTCAGTAAATTCTCAATAAATTATTTAGTAATTTCCAACTAAATTACCCAGTGAAGAACTTAACAATTTATCAGTAAATTTCTTAGTAAATTCTCAATAAATTACTCAGTAAATTCTCATTAAATTACTCAGTAAATTATGAGTAAATTGTCAGAAAATTTTGTATAAATTCTTGGTAAATTACTCAGTAAATTCACAGAAATTTTTTAAAACATTACTCAGCAAATTACTCTGTAAATTCTCAATAAATTATCCGATCAATTTTCAATAAATTCATGAATTACTTTGTTAATTCTCAGTAAATTATTCGAACATTAATTAGTGAATTTCCTATAAATTCGTAGTAAATTACTTTATAAATTCTCAGTAAATTATTCAATAAATTCTAAGTAAATTACTTAGTAAATTCTATATAAATTAATCCATAAAGTTTAAGTAAATTATCAATAAATTCTTAGTAACTTACTCAGTAAATTCTCAATAAATTATTTAGTAATTTCCAACTAAATTACCCAGTGAAGAACTTAACAATTTATCAGTAAATTTCTTAGTAACTTCTCAATAAATTACTCAGTAAATTATCTGTAGATTCTTAGTAAATTACTCAGTAAATTCTCATTAAATTACTCAGTAAAATTCTCATTAAACTACATGCAAAATTCTCAGAAAATTATTCAGTAAATTCTTAGTAAATTATTAGAAAATTCCGTGTAAATTCTTAGAAAATCATTAGAAATTTTTTTGTGAATTACTCAGTAAATTATGAGTAAATTCTCATAAAATTTTGTATAAATTCTTTGTAAATTACTCAGTAAATTCACATAAATTTTTTAAAACATTACTTAGCAAAATTACTCTGTAAATTCTCAATAAATTACCCGTTCAATTTTCAATAAATTCTCTATAAATTACTCAGTTAATTGTCGGTGAATTACTCAATAAATTCTATTACTCATTAAATTCACAGTAAATTCTCAATAAATTACTCAGTAAATTGCTTCATAAATGATTGGTAAGTTCCTAGAAAATTACTCAACAAATTCTCAGTAAATTTTCAATAAACTCTTAGTAATTTACTGAGTAAATTCTAAATAAATTACTAAGTAAATTCATAGTAAATTATTCGGTGAATTACTCACTAAATTTATCTGTAAAGTACTAAGTAAATTGCCAGTAAATTACTCGGTAAATTCTCAATAAATTCTCTGTAAATTACTCAGTTAATTATCGATAAGTTCTAAAAAAATTCTGAGTCAATTACTTAGTAAATTACTCAGAAAATTATTAGAAAATTGCTCTGTAAATTCGAAGAAAATAAGGCAGTAAATTATCTGTAAATTCTTAGTGAAATATTTAATAAATTCTAAATAAATTACTGAGTAAATTCCCAACAAATTACTCCTTAAATTATAAGTAAATTAATGAGTCAATTATTCAGTAATTTATCAGTAAATTACTGGATAAATTCTCTGTAAATCACTCACTAAATTACACGTAAAATTCTCTATAAATTATTCGGCAAATTCTTAGTAATTTATCAGAAAATTCTGAGTAAATTCAAAAAAAATTACAAGAATTTTTTTTGTGAATTAATCAGTAAATTATGAGTAAATTACTCAATAACCTCTCAGAAAATTCTTGGTAAATTCAAAGTAATTTCTTAGTAAATTATTCAGCAAATTACTCCATAAATTCATAGTAAATTCTCTATAAATTACATTGTAAATTATCTGTAAATTTTCAGTAAATTATTTAATAAATTGTAAATTAATTGCTCAGAAAATTTTCAATAAATACTAAGAAAATTCTCAATAAATTCTGTATAAATTCTTGGTAAATTACTCATAAAATTATCAACAAAAAAAAATTCGTGAATTACTTTGTTAATTCTCAGTAAATTATTCGAACATTAATTAGTGAATTTCCTGTAAATTCTCAGTAAATTACTTTATAAATTCTCCGTAAATTATTTAATAAATTCTAAGTAAATTACTTAGTAAATTCTCAATAAATTATTCCATAAAGTCTAAGTAAATTATCAATAAATTCTTAATAACTTACTCATTAAATTCTCAATAAATTATTTAGTAATTTCCAACTAAATTACCCAGTGAAGAACTTAACAATTTATCAGTAAATTTCTTAGTAAATTGTCAATAAATTACTCAGTAAATTATCGGTAGATTCTTAGTAAATTACTCAGTAAATTCTCATTAAACTACACGCAAAATTCTCAGAAAATTATTCTGTAAATTCTTAGTAAATTATTAGAAAATTCCGTGTAAATTCTTAGAAAATCATTAGAATTTTTTTTGTGAATTACTCAGTAAATTATGATTAAATTCTCAGAAAATTTTGTATAAATTCTTGGTAAATTACTCAGTAAATTCACAGAAATTTTTTAAAACATTACTCAGCAAATTACTCTGTAAATTCTCAATAAATTATCCGTTCAATTTTCAAAAAATTCTCTATAAATTACTCAGTTAATTGTCGGTGAATTACTCAATAAATTCTAAGAAAATTCTCAATAAATTATGAGTAAATTACTCATTAAATTCACAGTAAATTCTCAATAAATTACTCAGTAAATTGCTTCATAAATGATTGGTAAGTTCCTAGAAAATTACTCAACAAATTCTCAGTAAATTTTCAATAAACTCTTAGTAATTTACTGAGTAAATTCTAAACAAATTACAAAGTAAATTCATAGTAAATTATTCGGTGAATTACTCACTAAATTTATCTGTAAATTACTAAGTAAATTGCCAGTAAATTACTCGGTAAATTCTCAATAAATTCTCTGTAAATTACTCAGTTAATTATCGATAAGTTCTAAAAAAATTCTGAGTCAATTACTTAGTAAATTACTCTGTAAATTCCAAGAAAATAACGCAGTAAATTATCTGTAAATTCTTAGTAAATTATTCAATAAATTCAAAATAAATTACTGAGTAAATTCCCAATAAATTACTCCTTAAATTCTAAGTAAATTAATGAGTGAATTATTCAGTAATTTATCAGTAAATTACTTGATAAATTCTCTGTAAATTAAAAAGTAAATTATTGGTAAATTCTCTGTAAATTACTCACTAAATTACTCTGAAAATTTCTCAGTTAATTACACGTAAAATTCTCTATAAATTATTCACAAATTCTTAGTAATTTATCAGAAAATTCTGAGTAAATTCACAAAAAATTACAAGAATTTTTTTTGTGAATTAATCAGTAAATTATGAGTAAATTACTCAATAACTTCTCAGAAAATTCTTGGTAAATTCAAAGTAATTTCTTAGTAAATTATTCAGCAAATTTCTCCATAAATTCGTAGTAAATTTACAATAAATTACTCGTTAAGTTTTCAATAAATTCCCCATAAATTACTTTGTAAATTATCTATAAATTTTCAGAGAATTATTTAATAAATTGTAAATAAATTGCTCAGAAAAGTTTCAATAAATTCTAAGAAAATTCTCAATAAATTATGTATAAATTCTTGGTAAATTACTCATAAAATTATCAAAAAAAAAAAATTCGTGAATTACTTTGTTAATTCTCAGTAAATTATTCGAACATTAATTAGTGAATTTCCTGTAAATTCTCAGTAAATTATTCAATAAATTCTAAGTAAATTACTTAGTAAATTCTCAATAAATTAATCCATAAAGTCTAAGTAAATTATCAATAAATTCTTAGTAACTTACTCAGTAAATTCTCAATAAATTATTTAGTAATTTCCAACTAAATTACCCAGTGAAGAACTTAACAATTTATCAGTAAATTTCTTAGTAAATTCTCAATAAATTACTCAGTAAATTCTCATTAAATTACTCAGTAAATTATGAGTAAATTGTCAGAAAATTTTGTATAAATTCTTGGTAAATTACTCAGTAAATTCACAGAAATTTTTTAAAACATTACTCAGCAAATTACTCTGTAAATTCTCAATAAATTATCCGATCAATTTTCAATAAATTCATGAATTACTTTGTTAATTCTCAGTAAATTATTCGAACATTAATTAGTGAATTTCCTATAAATTCGTAGTAAATTACTTTATAAATTCTCAGTAAATTATTCAATAAATTCTAAGTAAATTACTTAGTAAATTCTATATAAATTAATCCATAAAGTTTAAGTAAATTATCAATAAATTCTTAGTAACTTACTCAGTAAATTCTCAATAAATTATTTAGTAATTTCCAACTAAATTACCCAGTGAAGAACTTAACAATTTATCAGTAAATTTCTTAGTAACTTCTCAATAAATTACTCAGTAAATTATCTGTAGATTCTTAGTAAATTACTCAGTAAATTCTCATTAAATTACTCAGTAAAATTCTCATTAAACTACATGCAAAATTCTCAGAAAATTATTCAGTAAATTCTTAGTAAATTATTAGAAAATTCCGTGTAAATTCTTAGAAAATCATTAGAAATTTTTTTGTGAATTACTCAGTAAATTATGAGTAAATTCTCATAAAATTTTGTATAAATTCTTTGTAAATTACTCAGTAAATTCACATAAATTTTTTAAAACATTACTTAGCAAAATTACTCTGTAAATTCTCAATAAATTACCCGTTCAATTTTCAATAAATTCTCTATAAATTACTCAGTTAATTGTCGGTGAATTACTCAATAAATTCTAAGAAAATTCTCAATAAATTATGACTAAATTACTCATTAAATTCACAGTAAATTCTCAATAAATTACTCAGTAAATTGCTTCATAAATGATTGGTAAGTTCCTAGAAAATTACTCAACAAATTCTCAGTAAATTTTCAATAAACTCTTAGTAATTTACTGAGTAAATTCTAAATAAATTACTAAGTAAATTCATAGTAAATTATTCGGTGAATTACTCACTAAATTTATCTGTAAAGTACTAAGTAAATTGCCAGTAAATTACTCGGTAAATTCTCAATAAATTCTCTGTAAATTACTCAGTTAATTATCGATAAGTTCTAAAAAAATTCTGAGTCAATTACTTAGTAAATTACTCAGAAAATTATTAGAAAATTGCTCTGTAAATTCGAAGAAAATAAGGCAGTAAATTATCTGTAAATTCTTAGTGAAATATTTAATAAATTCTAAATAAATTACTGAGTAAATTCCCAACAAATTACTCCTTAAATTATAAGTAAATTAATGAGTCAATTATTCAGTAATTTATCAGTAAATTACTGGATAAATTCTCTGTAAATCACTCACTAAATTACACGTAAAATTCTCTATAAATTATTCGGAAAATTCTTAGTAATTTATCAGAAAATTCTGAGTAAATTCAAAAAAAATTACAAGAATTTTTTTTGTGAATTAATCAGCAAATTATGAGTAAATTACTCAATAACCTCTCAGAAAATTCTTGGTAAATTCAAAGTAATTTCTTAGTAAATTATTCAGCAAATTACTCCATAAATTCATAGTAAATTCTCTATAAATTACATTGTAAATTATCTGTAAATTTTCAGTAAATTATTTAATAAATTGTAAATTAATTGCTCAGAAAATTTTCAATAAATACTAAGAAAATTCTCAATAAATTCTGTATAAATTCTTGGTAAATTACTCATAAAATTATCAAAAAAAAAAAATTCGTGAATTACTTTGTTAATTCTCAGTAAATTATTCGAACATTAATTAGTGAATTTCCTGTAAATTCTCAGTAAATTACTTTATAAATTCTCCGTAAATTATTTAATAAATTCTAAGTAAATTACTTAGTAAATTCTCAATAAATTATTCCATAAAGTCTAATTAAATTATCAATAAATTCTTAATAACTTACTCATTAAATTCTCAATAAATTATTTAGTAATTTCCAACTAAATTACCCAGTGAAGAACTTAACAATTTATCAGTAAATTTCTTAGTAAATTGTCAATAAATTACTCAGTAAATTATCGGTAGATTCTTAGTAAATTACTCAGTAAATTCTCATTAAACTACACGCAAAATTCTCAGAAAATTATTCTGTAAATTCTTAGTAAATTATTAGAAAATTCCGTGTAAATTCTTAGAAAATCATTAGAATTTTTTTTGTGAATTACTCAGTAAATTATGATTAAATTCTCAGAAAATTTTGTATAAATTCTTGGTAAATTACTCAGTAAATTCACAGAAATTTTTTAAAACATTACTCAGCAAATTACTCTGTAAATTCTCAATAAATTATCCGTTCAATTTTCAAAAAATTCTCTATAAATTACTCAGTTAATTGTCGGTGAATTACTCAATAAATTCTAAGAAAATTCTCAATAAATTATGAGTAAATTACTCATTAAATTCACAGTAAATTCTCAATAAATTACTCAGTAAATTGCTTCATAAATGATTGGTAAGTTCCTAGAAAATTACTCAACAAATTCTCAGTAAATTTTCAATAAACTCTTAGTAATTTACTGAGTAAATTCTAAACAAATTACAAAGTAAATTCATAGTAAATTATTCGGTGAATTACTCACTAAATTTATCTGTAAATTACTAAGTAAATTGCCAGTAAATTACTCGGTAAATTCTCAATAAATTCTCTGTAAATTACTCAGTTAATTATCGATAAGTTCTAAAAAAATTCTGAGTCAATTACTTAGTAAATTACTCTGTAAATTCCAAGAAAATAACGCAGTAAATTATCTGTAAATTCTTAGTAAATTATTCAATAAATTCAAAATAAATTACTGAGTAAATTCCCAATAAATTACTCCTTAAATTCTAAGTAAATTAATGAGTGAATTATTCAGTAATTTATCAGTAAATTACTTGATAAATTCTCTGTAAATTAAAAAGTAAATTATTGGTAAATTCTCTGTAAATTACTCACTAAATTACTCTGAAAATTTCTCAGTTAATTACACGTAAAATTCTCTATAAATTATTCACAAATTCTTAGTAATTTATCAGAAAATTCTGAGTAAATTCACAAAAAATTACAAGAATTTTTTTTGTGAATTAATCAGTAAATTATGAGTAAATTACTCAATAACTTCTCAGAAAATTCTTGGTAAATTCAAAGTAATTTCTTAGTAAATTATTCAGCAAATTTCTCCATAAATTCGTAGTAAATTTACAATAAATTACTCGTTAAGTTTTCAATAAATTCCCCATAAATTACTTTGTAAATTATCTATAAATTTTCAGAGAATTATTTAATAAATTGTAAATAAATTGCTCAGAAAAGTTTCAATAAATTCTAAGAAAATTCTCAATAAATTATGTATAAATTCTTGGTAAATTACTCATAAAATTATCAAAAAAAAAAAATTCGTGAATTACTTTGTTAATTCTCAGTAAATTATTCGAACATTAATTAGTGAATTTCCTGTAAATTCTCAGTAAATTATTCAATAAATTCTAAGTAAATTACTTAGTAAATTCTCAATAAATTAATCCATAAAGTCTAAGTAAATTATCAATAAATTCTTAGTAACTTACTCAGTAAATTCTCAATAAATTATTTAGTAATTTCCAACTAAATTACCCAGTGAAGAACTTAACAATTTATCAGTAAATTTCTTAGTAAATTCTCAATAAATTACTCAGTAAATTCTCATTAAATTACTCAGTAAATTATGAGTAAATTGTCAGAAAATTTTGTATAAATTCTTGGTAAATTACTCAGTAAATTCACAGAAATTTTTTAAAACATTACTCAGCAAATTACTCTGTAAATTCTCAATAAATTATCCGATCAATTTTCAATAAATTCATGAATTACTTTGTTAATTCTCAGTAAATTATTCGAACATTAATTAGTGAATTTCCTATAAATTCGTAGTAAATTACTTTATAAATTCTCAGTAAATTATTCAATAAATTCTAAGTAAATTACTTAGTAAATTCTATATAAATTAATCCATAAAGTTTAAGTAAATTATCAATAAATTCTTAGTAACTTACTCAGTAAATTCTCAATAAATTATTTAGTAATTTCCAACTAAATTACCCAGTGAAGAACTTAACAATTTATCAGTAAATTTCTTAGTAACTTCTCAATAAATTACTCAGTAAATTATCTGTAGATTCTTAGTAAATTACTCAGTAAATTCTCATTAAATTACTCAGTAAAATTCTCATTAAACTACATGCAAAATTCTCAGAAAATTATTCAGTAAATTCTTAGTAAATTATTAGAAAATTCCGTGTAAATTCTTAGAAAATCATTAGAAATTTTTTTGTGAATTACTCAGTAAATTATGAGTAAATTCTCATAAAATTTTGTATAAATTCTTTGTAAATTACTCAGTAAATTCACATAAATTTTTTAAAACATTACTTAGCAAAATTACTCTGTAAATTCTCAATAAATTACCCGTTCAATTTTCAATAAATTCTCTATAAATTACTCAGTTAATTGTCGGTGAATTACTCAATAAATTCTAAGAAAATTCTCAATAAATTATGACTAAATTACTCATTAAATTCACAGTAAATTCTCAATAAATTACTCAGTAAATTGCTTCATAAATGATTGGTAAGTTCCTAGAAAATTACTCAACAAATTCTCAGTAAATTTTCAATAAACTCTTAGTAATTTACTGAGTAAATTCTAAATAAATTACTAAGTAAATTCATAGTAAATTATTCGGTGAATTACTCACTAAATTTATCTGTAAAGTACTAAGTAAATTGCCAGTAAATTACTCGGTAAATTCTCAATAAATTCTCTGTAAATTACTCAGTTAATTATCGATAAGTTCTAAAAAAATTCTGAGTCAATTACTTAGTAAATTACTCAGAAAATTATTAGAAAATTGCTCTGTAAATTCGAAGAAAATAAGGCAGTAAATTATCTGTAAATTCTTAGTGAAATATTTAATAAATTCTAAATAAATTACTGAGTAAATTCCCAACAAATTACTCCTTAAATTATAAGTAAATTAATGAGTCAATTATTCAGTAATTTATCAGTAAATTACTGGATAAATTCTCTGTAAATCACTCACTAAATTACACGTAAAATTCTCTATAAATTATTCGGAAAATTCTTAGTAATTTATCAGAAAATTCTGAGTAAATTCAAAAAAAATTACAAGAATTTTTTTTGTGAATTAATCAGCAAATTATGAGTAAATTACTCAATAACCTCTCAGAAAATTCTTGGTAAATTCAAAGTAATTTCTTAGTAAATTATTCAGCAAATTACTCCATAAATTCATAGTAAATTCTCTATAAATTACATTGTAAATTATCTGTAAATTTTCAGTAAATTATTTAATAAATTGTAAATTAATTGCTCAGAAAATTTTCAATAAATACTAAGAAAATTCTCAATAAATTCTGTATAAATTCTTGGTAAATTACTCATAAAATTATCAAAAAAAAAAAATTCGTGAATTACTTTGTTAATTCTCAGTAAATTATTCGAACATTAATTAGTGAATTTCCTGTAAATTCTCAGTAAATTACTTTATAAATTCTCCGTAAATTATTTAATAAATTCTAAGTAAATTACTTAGTAAATTCTCAATAAATTATTCCATAAAGTCTAATTAAATTATCAATAAATTCTTAATAACTTACTCATTAAATTCTCAATAAATTATTTAGTAATTTCCAACTAAATTACCCAGTGAAGAACTTAACAATTTATCAGTAAATTTCTTAGTAAATTGTCAATAAATTACTCAGTAAATTATCGGTAGATTCTTAGTAAATTACTCAGTAAATTCTCATTAAACTACACGCAAAATTCTCAGAAAATTATTCTGTAAATTCTTAGTAAATTATTAGAAAATTCCGTGTAAATTCTTAGAAAATCATTAGAATTTTTTTTGTGAATTACTCAGTAAATTATGATTAAATTCTCAGAAAATTTTGTATAAATTCTTGGTAAATTACTCAGTAAATTCACAGAAATTTTTTAAAACATTACTCAGCAAATTACTCTGTAAATTCTCAATAAATTATCCGTTCAATTTTCAAAAAATTCTCTATAAATTACTCAGTTAATTGTCGGTGAATTACTCAATAAATTCTAAGAAAATTCTCAATAAATTATGAGTAAATTACTCATTAAATTCACAGTAAATTCTCAATAAATTACTCAGTAAATTGCTTCATAAATGATTGGTAAGTTCCTAGAAAATTACTCAACAAATTCTCAGTAAATTTTCAATAAACTCTTAGTAATTTACTGAGTAAATTCTAAACAAATTACAAAGTAAATTCATAGTAAATTATTCGGTGAATTACTCACTAAATTTATCTGTAAATTACTAAGTAAATTGCCAGTAAATTACTCGGTAAATTCTCAATAAATTCTCTGTAAATTACTCAGTTAATTATCGATAAGTTCTAAAAAAATTCTGAGTCAATTACTTAGTAAATTACTCTGTAAATTCCAAGAAAATAACGCAGTAAATTATCTGTAAATTCTTAGTAAATTATTCAATAAATTCAAAATAAATTACTGAGTAAATTCCCAATAAATTACTCCTTAAATTCTAAGTAAATTAATGAGTGAATTATTCAGTAATTTATCAGTAAATTACTTGATAAATTCTCTGTAAATTAAAAAGTAAATTATTGGTAAATTCTCTGTAAATTACTCACTAAATTACTCTGAAAATTTCTCAGTTAATTACACGTAAAATTCTCTATAAATTATTCACAAATTCTTAGTAATTTATCAGAAAATTCTGAGTAAATTCACAAAAAATTACAAGAATTTTTTTTGTGAATTAATCAGTAAATTATGAGTAAATTACTCAATAACTTCTCAGAAAATTCTTGGTAAATTCAAAGTAATTTCTTAGTAAATTATTCAGCAAATTTCTCCATAAATTCGTAGTAAATTTACAATAAATTACTCGTTAAGTTTTCAATAAATTCCCCATAAATTACTTTGTAAATTATCTATAAATTTTCAGAGAATTATTTAATAAATTGTAAATAAATTGCTCAGAAAAGTTTCAATAAATTCTAAGAAAATTCTCAATAAATTATGTATAAATTCTTGGTAAATTACTCATAAAATTATCAAAAAAAAAAAATTCGTGAATTACTTTGTTAATTCTCAGTAAATTATTCGAACATTAATTAGTGAATTTCCTGTAAATTCTCAGTAAATTATTCAATAAATTCTAAGTAAATTACTTAGTAAATTCTCAATAAATTAATCCATAAAGTCTAAGTAAATTATCAATAAATTCTTAGTAACTTACTCAGTAAATTCTCAATAAATTATTTAGTAATTTCCAACTAAATTACCCAGTGAAGAACTTAACAATTTATCAGTAAATTTCTTAGTAAATTCTCAATAAATTACTCAGTAAATTCTCATTAAATTACTCAGTAAATTATGAGTAAATTGTCAGAAAATTTTGTATAAATTCTTGGTAAATTACTCAGTAAATTCACAGAAATTTTTTAAAACATTACTCAGCAAATTACTCTGTAAATTCTCAATAAATTATCCGATCAATTTTCAATAAATTCATGAATTACTTTGTTAATTCTCAGTAAATTATTCGAACATTAATTAGTGAATTTCCTATAAATTCGTAGTAAATTACTTTATAAATTCTCAGTAAATTATTCAATAAATTCTAAGTAAATTACTTAGTAAATTCTATATAAATTAATCCATAAAGTTTAAGTAAATTATCAATAAATTCTTAGTAACTTACTCAGTAAATTCTCAATAAATTATTTAGTAATTTCCAACTAAATTACCCAGTGAAGAACTTAACAATTTATCAGTAAATTTCTTAGTAACTTCTCAATAAATTACTCAGTAAATTATCTGTAGATTCTTAGTAAATTACTCAGTAAATTCTCATTAAATTACTCAGTAAAATTCTCATTAAACTACATGCAAAATTCTCAGAAAATTATTCAGTAAATTCTTAGTAAATTATTAGAAAATTCCGTGTAAATTCTTAGAAAATCATTAGAAATTTTTTTGTGAATTACTCAGTAAATTATGAGTAAATTCTCATAAAATTTTGTATAAATTCTTTGTAAATTACTCAGTAAATTCACATAAATTTTTTAAAACATTACTTAGCAAAATTACTCTGTAAATTCTCAATAAATTACCCGTTCAATTTTCAATAAATTCTCTATAAATTACTCAGTTAATTGTCGGTGAATTACTCAATAAATTCTAAGAAAATTCTCAATAAATTATGACTAAATTACTCATTAAATTCACAGTAAATTCTCAATAAATTACTCAGTAAATTGCTTCATAAATGATTGGTAAGTTCCTAGAAAATTACTCAACAAATTCTCAGTAAATTTTCAATAAACTCTTAGTAATTTACTGAGTAAATTCTAAATAAATTACTAAGTAAATTCATAGTAAATTATTCGGTGAATTACTCACTAAATTTATCTGTAAAGTACTAAGTAAATTGCCAGTAAATTACTCGGTAAATTCTCAATAAATTCTCTGTAAATTACTCAGTTAATTATCGATAAGTTCTAAAAAAATTCTGAGTCAATTACTTAGTAAATTACTCAGAAAATTATTAGAAAATTGCTGTGTAAATTCGAAGAAAATAAGGCAGTAAATTATCTGTAAATTCTTAGTGAAATATTTAATAAATTCTAAATAAATTACTGAGTAAATTCCCAACAAATTACTCCTTAAATTATAAGTAAATTAATGAGTCAATTATTCAGTAATTTATCAGTAAATTACTGGATAAATTCTCTGTAAATCACTCACTAAATTACACGTAAAATTCTCTATAAATTATTCGGAAAATTCTTAGTAATTTATCAGAAAATTCTGAGTAAATTCAAAAAAAATTACAAGAATTTTTTTTGTGAATTAATCAGTAAATTATGAGTAAATTACTCAATAACCTCTCAGAAAATTCTTGGTAAATTCAAAGTAATTTCTTAGTAAATTATTCAGCAAATTACTCCATAAATTCATAGTAAATTCTCTATAAATTACATTGTAAATTATCTGTAAATTTTCAGTAAATTATTTAATAAATTGTAAATTAATTGCTCAGAAAATTTTCAATAAATACTAAGAAAATTCTCAATAAATTCTGTATAAATTCTTGGTAAATTACTCATAAAATTATCAAAAAAAAAAAATTCGTGAATTACTTTGTTAATTCTCAGTAAATTATTCGAACATTAATTAGTGAATTTCCTGTAAATTCTCAGTAAATTACTTTATAAATTCTCCGTAAATTATTTAATAAATTCTAAGTAAATTACTTAGTAAATTCTCAATAAATTATTCCATAAAGTCTAAGTAAATTATCAATAAATTCTTAATAACTTACTCATTAAATTCTCAATAAATTATTTAGTAATTTCCAACTAAATTACCCAGTGAAGAACTTAACAATTTATCAGTAAATTTCTTAGTAAATTGTCAATAAATTACTCAGTAAATTATCGGTAGATTCTTAGTAAATTACTCAGTAAATTCTCATTAAACTACACGCAAAATTCTCAGAAAATTATTCTGTAAATTCTTAGTAAATTATTAGAAAATTCCGTGTAAATTCTTAGAAAATCATTAGAATTTTTTTTGTGAATTACTCAGTAAATTATGATTAAATTCTCAGAAAATTTTGTATAAATTCTTGGTAAATTACTCAGTAAATTCACAGAAATTTTTTAAAACATTACTCAGCAAATTACTCTGTAAATTCTCAATAAATTATCCGTTCAATTTTCAAAAAATTCTCTATAAATTACTCAGTTAATTGTCGGTGAATTACTCAATAAATTCTAAGAAAATTCTCAATAAATTATGAGTAAATTACTCATTAAATTCACAGTAAATTCTCAATAAATTACTCAGTAAATTGCTTCATAAATGATTGGTAAGTTCCTAGAAAATTACTCAACAAATTCTCAGTAAATTTTCAATAAACTCTTAGTAATTTACTGAGTAAATTCTAAACAAATTACAAAGTAAATTCATAGTAAATTATTCGGTGAATTACTCACTAAATTTATCTGTAAATTACTAAGTAAATTGCCAGTAAATTACTCGGTAAATTCTCAATAAATTCTCTGTAAATTACTCAGTTAATTATCGATAAGTTCTAAAAAAATTCTGAGTCAATTACTTAGTAAATTACTCTGTAAATTCCAAGAAAATAACGCAGTAAATTATCTGTAAATTCTTAGTAAATTATTCAATAAATTCAAAATAAATTACTGAGTAAATTCCCAATAAATTACTCCTTAAATTCTAAGTAAATTAATGAGTGAATTATTCAGTAATTTATCAGTAAATTACTTGATAAATTCTCTGTAAATTAAAAAGTAAATTATTGGTAAATTCTCTGTAAATTACTCACTAAATTACTCTGAAAATTTCTCAGTTAATTACACGTAAAATTCTCTATAAATTATTCACAAATTCTTAGTAATTTATCAGAAAATTCTGAGTAAATTCACAAAAAATTACAAGAATTTTTTTTGTGAATTAATCAGTAAATTATGAGTAAATTACTCAATAACTTCTCAGAAAATTCTTGGTAAATTCAAAGTAATTTCTTAGTAAATTATTCAGCAAATTTCTCCATAAATTCGTAGTAAATTTACAATAAATTACTCGTTAAGTTTTCAATAAATTCCCCATAAATTACTTTGTAAATTATCTATAAATTTTCAGAGAATTATTTAATAAATTGTAAATAAATTGCTCAGAAAAGTTTCAATAAATTCTAAGAAAATTCTCAATAAATTATGTATAAATTCTTGGTAAATTACTCATAAAATTATCAAAAAAAAAAAATTCGTGAATTACTTTGTTAATTCTCAGTAAATTATTCGAACATTAATTAGTGAATTTCCTGTAAATTCTCAGTAAATTATTCAATAAATTCTAAGTAAATTACTTAGTAAATTCTCAATAAATTAATCCATAAAGTCTAAGTAAATTATCAATAAATTCTTAGTAACTTACTCAGTAAATTCTCAATAAATTATTTAGTAATTTCCAACTAAATTACCCAGTGAAGAACTTAACAATTTATCAGTAAATTTCTTAGTAAATTCTCAATAAATTACTCAGTAAATTCTCATTAAATTACTCAGTAAATTATGAGTAAATTGTCAGAAAATTTTGTATAAATTCTTGGTAAATTACTCAGTAAATTCACAGAAATTTTTTAAAACATTACTCAGCAAATTACTCTGTAAATTCTCAATAAATTATCCGATCAATTTTCAATAAATTCATGAATTACTTTGTTAATTCTCAGTAAATTATTCGAACATTAATTAGTGAATTTCCTATAAATTCGTAGTAAATTACTTTATAAATTCTCAGTAAATTATTCAATAAATTCTAAGTAAATTACTTAGTAAATTCTATATAAATTAATCCATAAAGTTTAAGTAAATTATCAATAAATTCTTAGTAACTTACTCAGTAAATTCTCAATAAATTATTTAGTAATTTCCAACTAAATTACCCAGTGAAGAACTTAACAATTTATCAGTAAATTTCTTAGTAACTTCTCAATAAATTACTCAGTAAATTATCTGTAGATTCTTAGTAAATTACTCAGTAAATTCTCATTAAATTACTCAGTAAAATTCTCATTAAACTACATGCAAAATTCTCAGAAAATTATTCAGTAAATTCTTAGTAAATTATTAGAAAATTCCGTGTAAATTCTTAGAAAATCATTAGAAATTTTTTTGTGAATTACTCAGTAAATTATGAGTAAATTCTCATAAAATTTTGTATAAATTCTTTGTAAATTACTCAGTAAATTCACATAAATTTTTTAAAACATTACTTAGCAAAATTACTCTGTAAATTCTCAATAAATTACCCGTTCAATTTTCAATAAATTCTCTATAAATTACTCAGTTAATTGTCGGTGAATTACTCAATAAATTCTAAGAAAATTCTCAATAAATTATGACTAAATTACTCATTAAATTCACAGTAAATTCTCAATAAATTACTCAGTAAATTGCTTCATAAATGATTGGTAAGTTCCTAGAAAATTACTCAACAAATTCTCAGTAAATTTTCAATAAACTCTTAGTAATTTACTGAGTAAATTCTAAATAAATTACTAAGTAAATTCATAGTAAATTATTCGGTGAATTACTCACTAAATTTATCTGTAAAGTACTAAGTAAATTGCCAGTAAATTACTCGGTAAATTCTCAATAAATTCTCTGTAAATTACTCAGTTAATTATTGATAAGTTCTAAAAAAATTCTGAGTCAATTACTTAGTAAATTACTCAGAAAATTATTAGAAAATTGCTCTGTAAATTCGAAGAAAATAAGGCAGTAAATTATCTGTAAATTCTTAGTGAAATATTTAATAAATTCTAAATAAATTACTGAGTAAATTCCCAACAAATTACTCCTTAAATTATAAGTAAATTAATGAGTCAATTATTCAGTAATTTATCAGTAAATTACTGGATAAATTCTCTGTAAATCACTCACTAAATTACACGTAAAATTCTCTATAAATTATTCGGAAAATTCTTAGTAATTTATCAGAAAATTCTGAGTAAATTCAAAAAAAATTACAAGAATTTTTTTTGTGAATTAATCAGTAAATTATGAGTAAATTACTCAATAACCTCTCAGAAAATTCTTGGTAAATTCAAAGTAATTTCTTAGTAAATTATTCAGCAAATTACTCCATAAATTCATAGTAAATTCTCTATAAATTACATTGTAAATTATCTGTAAATTTTCAGTAAATTATTTAATAAATTGTAAATTAATTGCTCAGAAAATTTTCAATAAATACTAAGAAAATTCTCAATAAATTCTGTATAAATTCTTGGTAAATTACTCATAAAATTATCAAAAAAAAAAAATTCGTGAATTACTTTGTTAATTCTCAGTAAATTATTCGAACATTAATTAGTGAATTTCCTGTAAATTCTCAGTAAATTACTTTATAAATTCTCCGTAAATTATTTAATAAATTCTAAGTAAATTACTTAGTAAATTCTCAATAAATTATTCCATAAAGTCTAAGTAAATTATCAATAAATTCTTAATAACTTACTCATTAAATTCTCAATAAATTATTTAGTAATTTCCAACTAAATTACCCAGTGAAGAACTTAACAATTTATCAGTAAATTTCTTAGTAAATTGTCAATAAATTACTCAGTAAATTATCGGTAGATTCTTAGTAAATTACTCAGTAAATTCTCATTAAACTACACGCAAAATTCTCAGAAAATTATTCTGTAAATTCTTAGTAAATTATTAGAAAATTCCGTGTAAATTCTTAGAAAATCATTAGAATTTTTTTTGTGAATTACTCAGTAAATTATGATTAAATTCTCAGAAAATTTTGTATAAATTCTTGGTAAATTACTCAGTAAATTCACAGAAATTTTTTAAAACATTACTCAGCAAATTACTCTGTAAATTCTCAATAAATTATCCGTTCAATTTTCAAAAAATTCTCTATAAATTACTCAGTTAATTGTCGGTGAATTACTCAATAAATTCTAAGAAAATTCTCAATAAATTATGAGTAAATTACTCATTAAATTCACAGTAAATTCTCAATAAATTACTCAGTAAATTGCTTCATAAATGATTGGTAAGTTCCTAGAAAATTACTCAACAAATTCTCAGTAAATTTTCAATAAACTCTTAGTAATTTACTGAGTAAATTCTAAACAAATTACAAAGTAAATTCATAGTAAATTATTCGGTGAATTACTCACTAAATTTATCTGTAAATTACTAAGTAAATTGCCAGTAAATTACTCGGTAAATTCTCAATAAATTCTCTGTAAATTACTCAGTTAATTATCGATAAGTTCTAAAAAAATTCTGAGTCAATTACTTAGTAAATTACTCTGTAAATTCCAAGAAAATAACGCAGTAAATTATCTGTAAATTCTTAGTAAATTATTCAATAAATTCAAAATAAATTACTGAGTAAATTCCCAATAAATTACTCCTTAAATTCTAAGTAAATTAATGAGTGAATTATTCAGTAATTTATCAGTAAATTACTTGATAAATTCTCTGTAAATTAAAAAGTAAATTATTGGTAAATTCTCTGTAAATTACTCACTAAATTACTCTGAAAATTTCTCAGTTAATTACACGTAAAATTCTCTATAAATTATTCACAAATTCTTAGTAATTTATCAGAAAATTCTGAGTAAATTCACAAAAAATTACAAGAATTTTTTTTGTGAATTAATCAGTAAATTATGAGTAAATTACTCAATAACTTCTCAGAAAATTCTTGGTAAATTCAAAGTAATTTCTTAGTAAATTATTCAGCAAATTTCTCCATAAATTCGTAGTAAATTTACAATAAATTACTCGTTAAGTTTTCAATAAATTCCCCATAAATTACTTTGTAAATTATCTATAAATTTTCAGAGAATTATTTAATAAATTGTAAATAAATTGCTCAGAAAAGTTTCAATAAATTCTAAGAAAATTCTCAATAAATTATGTATAAATTCTTGGTAAATTACTCATAAAATTATCAAAAAAAAAAAATTCGTGAATTACTTTGTTAATTCTCAGTAAATTATTCGAACATTAATTAGTGAATTTCCTGTAAATTCTCAGTAAATTATTCAATAAATTCTAAGTAAATTACTTAGTAAATTCTCAATAAATTAATCCATAAAGTCTAAGTAAATTATCAATAAATTCTTAGTAACTTACTCAGTAAATTCTCAATAAATTATTTAGTAATTTCCAACTAAATTACCCAGTGAAGAACTTAACAATTTATCAGTAAATTTCTTAGTAAATTCTCAATAAATTACTCAGTAAATTCTCATTAAATTACTCAGTAAATTATGAGTAAATTGTCAGAAAATTTTGTATAAATTCTTGGTAAATTACTCAGTAAATTCACAGAAATTTTTTAAAACATTACTCAGCAAATTACTCTGTAAATTCTCAATAAATTATCCGATCAATTTTCAATAAATTCATGAATTACTTTGTTAATTCTCAGTAAATTATTCGAACATTAATTAGTGAATTTCCTATAAATTCGTAGTAAATTACTTTATAAATTCTCAGTAAATTATTCAATAAATTCTAAGTAAATTACTTAGTAAATTCTATATAAATTAATCCATAAAGTTTAAGTAAATTATCAATAAATTCTTAGTAACTTACTCAGTAAATTCTCAATAAATTATTTAGTAATTTCCAACTAAATTACCCAGTGAAGAACTTAACAATTTATCAGTAAATTTCTTAGTAACTTCTCAATAAATTACTCAGTAAATTATCTGTAGATTCTTAGTAAATTACTCAGTAAATTCTCATTAAATTACTCAGTAAAATTCTCATTAAACTACATGCAAAATTCTCAGAAAATTATTCAGTAAATTCTTAGTAAATTATTAGAAAATTCCGTGTAAATTCTTAGAAAATCATTAGAAATTTTTTTGTGAATTACTCAGTAAATTATGAGTAAATTCTCATAAAATTTTGTATAAATTCTTTGTAAATTACTCAGTAAATTCACATAAATTTTTTAAAACATTACTTAGCAAAATTACTCTGTAAATTCTCAATAAATTACCCGTTCAATTTTCAATAAATTCTCTATAAATTACTCAGTTAATTGTCGGTGAATTACTCAATAAATTCTAAGAAAATTCTCAATAAATTATGACTAAATTACTCATTAAATTCACAGTAAATTCTCAATAAATTACTCAGTAAATTGCTTCATAAATGATTGGTAAGTTCCTAGAAAATTACTCAACAAATTCTCAGTAAATTTTCAATAAACTCTTAGTAATTTACTGAGTAAATTCTAAATAAATTACTAAGTAAATTCATAGTAAATTATTCGGTGAATTACTCACTAAATTTATCTGTAAAGTACTAAGTAAATTGCCAGTAAATTACTCGGTAAATTCTCAATAAATTCTCTGTAAATTACTCAGTTAATTATTGATAAGTTCTAAAAAAATTCTGAGTCAATTACTTAGTAAATTACTCAGAAAATTATTAGAAAATTGCTCTGTAAATTCGAAGAAAATAAGGCAGTAAATTATCTGTAAATTCTTAGTGAAATATTTAATAAATTCTAAATAAATTACTGAGTAAATTCCCAACAAATTACTCCTTAAATTATAAGTAAATTAATGAGTCAATTATTCAGTAATTTATCAGTAAATTACTGGATAAATTCTCTGTAAATCACTCACTAAATTACACGTAAAATTCTCTATAAATTATTCGGAAAATTCTTAGTAATTTATCAGAAAATTCTGAGTAAATTCAAAAAAAATTACAAGAATTTTTTTTGTGAATTAATCAGTAAATTATGAGTAAATTACTCAATAACCTCTCAGAAAATTCTTGGTAAATTCAAAGTAATTTCTTAGTAAATTATTCAGCAAATTACTCCATAAATTCATAGTAAATTCTCTATAAATTACATTGTAAATTATCTGTAAATTTTCAGTAAATTATTTAATAAATTGTAAATTAATTGCTCAGAAAATTTTCAATAAATACTAAGAAAATTCTCAATAAATTCTGTATAAATTCTTGGTAAATTACTCATAAAATTATCAAAAAAAAAAAATTCGTGAATTACTTTGTTAATTCTCAGTAAATTATTCGAACATTAATTAGTGAATTTCCTGTAAATTCTCAGTAAATTACTTTATAAATTCTCCGTAAATTATTTAATAAATTCTAAGTAAATTACTTAGTAAATTCTCAATAAATTATTCCATAAAGTCTAAGTAAATTATCAATAAATTCTTAATAACTTACTCATTAAATTCTCAATAAATTATTTAGTAATTTCCAACTAAATTACCCAGTGAAGAACTTAACAATTTATCAGTAAATTTCTTAGTAAATTGTCAATAAATTACTCAGTAAATTATCGGTAGATTCTTAGTAAATTACTCAGTAAATTCTCATTAAACTACACGCAAAATTCTCAGAAAATTATTCTGTAAATTCTTAGTAAATTATTAGAAAATTCCGTGTAAATTCTTAGAAAATCATTAGAATTTTTTTTGTGAATTACTCAGTAAATTATGATTAAATTCTCAGAAAATTTTGTATAAATTCTTGGTAAATTACTCAGTAAATTCACAGAAATTTTTTAAAACATTACTCAGCAAATTACTCTGTAAATTCTCAATAAATTATCCGTTCAATTTTCAAAAAATTCTCTATAAATTACTCAGTTAATTGTCGGTGAATTACTCAATAAATTCTAAGAAAATTCTCAATAAATTATGAGTAAATTACTCATTAAATTCACAGTAAATTCTCAATAAATTACTCAGTAAATTGCTTCATAAATGATTGGTAAGTTCCTAGAAAATTACTCAACAAATTCTCAGTAAATTTTCAATAAACTCTTAGTAATTTACTGAGTAAATTCTAAACAAATTACAAAGTAAATTCATAGTAAATTATTCGGTGAATTACTCACTAAATTTATCTGTAAATTACTAAGTAAATTGCCAGTAAATTACTCGGTAAATTCTCAATAAATTCTCTGTAAATTACTCAGTTAATTATCGATAAGTTCTAAAAAAATTCTGAGTCAATTACTTAGTAAATTACTCTGTAAATTCCAAGAAAATAACGCAGTAAATTATCTGTAAATTCTTAGTAAATTATTCAATAAATTCAAAATAAATTACTGAGTAAATTCCCAATAAATTACTCCTTAAATTCTAAGTAAATTAATGAGTGAATTATTCAGTAATTTATCAGTAAATTACTTGATAAATTCTCTGTAAATTAAAAAGTAAATTATTGGTAAATTCTCTGTAAATTACTCACTAAATTACTCTGAAAATTTCTCAGTTAATTACACGTAAAATTCTCTATAAATTATTCACAAATTCTTAGTAATTTATCAGAAAATTCTGAGTAAATTCACAAAAAATTACAAGAATTTTTTTTGTGAATTAATCAGTAAATTATGAGTAAATTACTCAATAACTTCTCAGAAAATTCTTGGTAAATTCAAAGTAATTTCTTAGTAAATTATTCAGCAAATTTCTCCATAAATTCGTAGTAAATTTACAATAAATTACTCGTTAAGTTTTCAATAAATTCCACATAAATTACTTTGTAAATTATCTATAAATTTTCAGAGAATTATTTAATAAATTGTAAATAAATTGCTCAGAAAAGTTTCAATAAATTCTAAGAAAATTCTCAATAAATTATGTATAAATTCTTGGTAAATTACTCATAAAATTATCAAAAAAAAAAAATTCGTGAATTACTTTGTTAATTCTCAGTAAATTATTCGAACATTAATTAGTGAATTTCCTGTAAATTCTCAGTAAATTATTCAATAAATTCTAAGTAAATTACTTAGTAAATTCTCAATAAATTAATCCATAAAGTCTAAGTAAATTATCAATAAATTCTTAGTAACTTACTCAGTAAATTCTCAATAAATTATTTAGTAATTTCCAACTAAATTACCCAGTGAAGAACTTAACAATTTATCAGTAAATTTCTTAGTAAATTCTCAATAAATTACTCAGTAAATTCTCATTAAATTACTCAGTAAATTATGAGTAAATTGTCAGAAAATTTTGTATAAATTCTTGGTAAATTACTCAGTAAATTCACAGAAATTTTTTAAAACATTACACAGCAAATTACTCTGTAAATTCTCAATAAATTATCCGATCAATTTTCAATAAATTCATGAATTACTTTGTTAATTCTCAGTAAATTATTCGAACATTAATTAGTGAATTTCCTATAAATTCGTAGTAAATTACTTTATAAATTCTCAGTAAATTATTCAATAAATTCTAAGTAAATTACTTAGTAAATTCTATATAAATTAATCCATAAAGTTTAAGTAAATTATCAATAAATTCTTAGTAACTTACTCAGTAAATTCTCAATAAATTATTTAGTAATTTCCAACTAAATTACCCAGTGAAGAACTTAACAATTTATCAGTAAATTTCTTAGTAACTTCTCAATAAATTACTCAGTAAATTATCTGTAGATTCTTAGTAAATTACTCAGTAAATTCTCATTAAATTACTCAGTAAAATTCTCATTAAACTACATGAAAAATTCTCAGAAAATTATTCAGTAAATTCTTAGTAAATTATTAGAAAATTCCGTGTAAATTCTTAGAAAATCATTAGAAATTTTTTTGTGAATTACTTAGTAAATTATGAGTAAATTCTCATAAAATTTTGTATAAATTCTTGGTAAATTACTCAGTAAATTCACATAAATTTTTTAAAACATTACTTAGCAAAATTACTCTGTAAATTCTCAATAAATTACCCGTTCAATTTTCAATAAATTCTCTATAAATTACTCAGTTAATTGTCGGTGAATTACTCAATAAATTCTAAGAAAATTCTCAATAAATTATGACTAAATTACTCATTAAATTCACAGTAAATTCTCAATAAATTACTCAGTAAATTGCTTCATAAATGATTGGTAAGTTCCTAGAAAATTACTCAACAAATTCTCAGTAAATTTTCAATAAACTCTTAGTAATTTACTGAGTAAATTCTAAATAAATTACTAAGTAAATTCATAGTAAATTATTCGGTGAATTACTCACTAAATTTATCTGTAAATTACTAAGTAAATTGCCAGTAAATTACTCGGTAAATTCTCAATAAATTCTCTGTAAATTACTCAGTTAATTATCGATAAGTTTTAAAAAAATTCTGAGTCAATTACTTAGTAAATTACTCTGTAAATTCCAAGAAAATAACGCAGTAAATTATCTGTAAATTCTTAGTAAATTATTTAATAAATTCTAAATAAATTACTGAGTAAATTCCCAATAATTTACTCCTTAAATTATAAGTAAATTAATGAGTGAATTATTCAGTAATTTATCAGTAAATTACTCGATAAATTCTCTGTAAATTACTCAGTAAATTATTGGTAAATTCTCTGTAAATTACTCACTAAATTACTCTGAAAATTTCTCAGTTAATTACACGTAAAACTCTCTATAAATTATTCGCAAATCCTTAGTAATTTATCAGAAAATTCTGAGTAAATTCAAAAAAAATTACAAGAATTTTTTTTGTGAATTAATCAGTAAATTATGAGTAAATTACTCAATAACTTCTCAGAAAATTCTTGGTAAATTCAAAGTAATTTCTTAGTAAATTATTCAGCAAATTTCTCCATAAATTCGTAGTAAATTCTCAATAAATTACTCGTTAAGTTTTCAATAAATTCCCTATAAATTACATTGTAAATTATCTGTAAATTTTCAGTAAATTATTTAATAAATTGTAAATAAATTGCTCAGAAAATTTTCAATAAATTCTAAGAAAATTCTCAATAAATTCTGTATAAATTCTTGATAAATTACTCATAAAATTATCAAAAAAAAAAAATTCGTGAATTACTTTGTTAATTCTCAGTAAATTATTCAAACATTAATTAGTGAATTTCGTGTAAATTCTCAGAAAATTACTTTATAAATTCTCAGTAAATTATTCAATAAATTCTAAGTAAATTACTTAGTAAATTCTCAATAAATTAATCCATAAAGTCTAAGTAAATTATCAATAAATTCTTAGTAACTTACTCAGCAAATTCTCAACAAATTATTTAGTAATTTCCAACTAAATTACCCAGTGAAGAACTTAACAATTTATCAGTAAATTTCTTAGTAAATTCACAATAAATTACTCAGTAAATTATCGGTAGATTCTTAGCAAATTACTCAGCAAATTCTCATTAAATTACTCAGTAAAATTCTCAATAAATCACACGTAAAATTCGCATAAAATTATTCAGTAAATTCTTAGTAAATTATTAGAAAATTCCGTGTAAATTCTTAGAAAATCATTAGAATTTTTTTTGTGAATTACTCAGTAAATTATGAGTAAATTCTCATAAAATTTTGTATAAATTCTTGGTAAATTACTCCGTAAATTCACATAAATTTTTTAAAACATTACTCAGCAAATTACTCTGTAAATTCTCAATAAATTATCCGATCAATTTTCAATAAATTCTCTATAAATTACTCAGTTAATTGTCGGTGAATTACTCAATAATTTCTAAGAAAATTCTCAATAAATTATGAGTAAATTACTCATTAAATTCACAGTAAATTCTCAATAAATTACTCCGTAAATTGCTTGATAAATGATTGGTAAGTTCCTAGAAAATTACTCAACAAATTCTCAGTAAATTCTCAATAAACTCTTAGTAATTTACTGAGTAAATTCTAAATAAATTACTAAGTAAATTCATAGTAAATTATTCGGTGAATTACTCACCAAATTTATCTGTAAATTACTAAGTAAATTGCCAGTAAATTCCTCGGTAAATTCTCAATAAATTCTCTGTAAATTACTCAGTTAATTATCGATAAGTTCTCAAAAAATTCGGAGTCAATTACTTAGTAAATTACTCAGTAAATTATTAGAAAATTACTCTGTAAATTCCAAGAAAATAACGCAGGAAATTATCTGTAAATTCATAGTAAATTATTTAATAAATTCTAAATAAATTATTGAGTAAATTCCCAATAAATTACTCCTTAAATTATAAGTAAATTAATGAGTGAATTATTCAGTAATTTATCAGTAAATTATTGGTAAATTCACTGTAAATTACTCACTAAATTACTCAGGAAATTTCTCAGTAAATTACACGTAAAATTCTCCATAAATTATTCGGCAAATTCTTAGTAATTTATCAAAAAATTATGAGTAAATTACTCAATAACTTCTCAGAAAATTCTTGGTAAATTCAAAGGAATTTCTTAGTAAATTATTCAGCAAATTTCTCCATAAATTCGTAATAAATTCACAATAAATTACTCGTTAAGTTTTCAATAAATTCTCTATAAATTACATTGTAAATTATCTGTAAATTTTAAGTAAATTATTTAATAAATTGTAAATAAATTGCTCAGAAAAGTTTCAATAAATTCTAAGAAAATTCTCAATAAATTCTGTATAAATTCTTGGTAAATTACTCATAAAATTATCAAAAAAAAAATTCGTGAATTACTTTGTTAATTCTCAGTAAATTATTCGATCATTAATTAGTGAATTTCCTGTAAATTCTCAGTAAATTATTCAATAAATTCTAAGTAAATTACTTAGTAAATTCTCAAAAAATTACTCAGCAAATTGCTTCATAAATGATTGGTAAGTTCTTAGAAAATTACTAAACAAATTCTCAGTAAATTCTCAATAAACTCTTAGTAATTTACTGAGTAAATTCTAAATAAATTACTAAGTAAATTCATCGTAAATAATTCGGTGAATTACTCACTAAATTTATCTGTAAATTACTAAGTAAATTGCTCGATAAATTCTCTATAAATTACTAAGTTAATTATCAATAAGTCCTCAAAAAATTCTGAGTCAATTACTTAGTAAATTACTGTAAATTATTAAAAAATTACTCTATAAATTCACTGTAAATTATTTAATAAATTCTAAATAAATTACTGAGTAAATTCCCAATAAATTACTCCTTAAATTATAAGTAAATTAATGAGTGAATTATTCAGTAATTTATCAGTAAACTACTCGATAAATTCTCTGTAAATTACTCAGTAAATTATTGGTAAATTCTCTGTAAATTACTCACTAAATTACTCTGAAAATTTCTCAGTTAATTACACGTAAAATTCTCTATAAATTATTCGGCAAATTCTTAGTAATTTATCAGAAAATTCTGAGTAAATTCACAAAAAATTACAAGAATTTTTTTTGTGAATTAATCAGTAAATTATGAGTAAATTACTCAATAACTTCTCAGAAAATTCTTGGTAAATTCAAAGTAATTTCTTAGTAAATTATTCAGCAAATTTCTCCATAAATTCGTAGTAAATTCACAATAAATTACTCGTTAAGTTTTCAATAAATTCCCCATAAATTACTTTGTGAATTATCTATAAATTTTCAGTGAATTATTTAATAAATTGTAAATAAATTGCTCAGAAAAGTTTCAATAAATTCTAAGAAAATTCTCAATAAATTCTATATAAATTCTTGGTAAATTACTCATAAAATTATCAAAAAAAAAAAATTCGTGAATTACTTTGTTAATTCTCAGTAAATTATTCGAACATTAATTAGTGAATTTCCTGTAAATTCTCAGTAAATTATTCAATAAATTCTTAGTAAATTACTTAGTAAATTCCCAATAAATTAATCCATAAACTCTAAGTAAATTATCAATAAATTCTTAGTAACTTACTCAGTAAATTCTCAATAAATTATTTAGTAATTTCCAATTAAATTACCCAGTGAAGAACTTAACAATTTATCAGTAAATTTCTTAGTAAATTCACAATAAATTACTAAGTAAATTATTGGTAGATTCTTAGTAAATTACTCAGTAAATTCTAATTAAATTACTCAGTAAAATTCTCAATAAATCACACGCAAAATTCTCATAAAATTATTCAGTAAATTCTTAGTAAATTATTAGAAAATTCCGTGTAAATTCATAGAAAATCATTAGAAATTTTTTTGTGAATTACTCAGTAAATTATGAGTAAATTCTCAGAAAATTTTGTATAAATTCTTGGAAAATTACTCAGTAAATTCACATAAATTTTTTAAAACATTACTCAGCAAATTACTCTGTAAATTCTCAAAAAATTATCCGATCAATTTTCAATAAATTCTCTATAAATTACTCAATTAATTGTCGGTGAATTACTCAATAAATTCTAAGAAAATTCTCAATAAATTATGAGTAAATTACTCATTAAATTCACAGTAAATTCTCAATAAATTATTCCGTAAATTGCTTCACAAATGATTGGTAAGTTCCTAGAAAATTACTCAATAAATTCTCAGTAAATTCTCGATAAACTCTTAGTAATTTACTGAGTAAATTCTAAATAAATTACTAAGTAAATTCATAGTAAATTATTTGGTGAATTACTCACTAAATTTATCTGTAAATTACTAAGTAAATTGCCAGTAAATTACTCGGTAAATTCTCAATAAATTCTCTGTAAATTACTCAGTTAATTATCGATAAGTTCTCAAAAAATTCTGAGTCAATTACTTAGTAAATTACTCAATAAATTATTAGAAAATTACTCTGTAAATTCCAAGAAAATAACGCAGGAAATTATCTGTAAATTCTTAGTAAATTATTTAATAAATTCTAAATAAATTATTGAGTAAATTCCCAATAAATTACTCCTTAAATTATAAGTAAATTAATGAGTGAATTATTCAGTAATTTATCAGTAAATTACTCGATAAATTCTCTGTAAAGTACTCAGTAAATTATTGGTAAATTCCCTGTAAATTACTCAGGAAATTTCTTAGTAAATTACACGTAAAATTCTCTATAAATTATTCGGCAAATTCTTAGTAATTTATCAGAAAATTCTGAGTAAATTCACAAAAAATTACAAGAAATTTTTTTGTGAAATAATCTGAAAATTATGAGTAAATTACTCAATAACTTCTCAGAAAATTCTTGGAAATTCAAAGTAATTTCTTAGTAAATTATTCAGCAAATTTCTCCATAAATTCGTAATAAATTCACAATAAATTACTCGTTAAGTTTTCAATAAATTCTCTATAAATTACATTGTAAATTATCTTTAAATTTTCAGTAAAATATTTAATAAATTGTAAATAAATTGCTCAGAAAAGTTTCAATAAATTCTAAGAAAATTCTCAATAAATTCTGTATAAATTCTTGGTAAATTACTCATAAAATTATATAAAAAAAAATTCGTAAATTATTTTGTTAATTCTCAATAAATTATTCGAACATTAATTAGTGAATTTCTTGTAAATTCTCAGTAAATTATTCAGTAAATTCTAAGTAAATTACTTAGTAAATTCTCAATAAATTAATCCATAAAGTCTAAGTAAATTATCAATAAATTCTTAGTAACTTACTCAGTAAATTCTCAATAAATTATTTAGTAATTTCCAACTAAATTACCCAGTGAAGAACTTAACAATTTATCAGTAAATTTCTTATTAAATTCACAATAAATTACTCAGTAAATTATCGGTAGATTCTTAGTAAATTACTCAGTAAATTCTCATTAAATTACTCAGTAAAATTCTCATTAAACTACACGCAAAATTCTCAGAAAATTATTCAGTAAATTCTTAGTAAATTGTTAGAAAATTCCGTATAAATTCTTAGAAAATCATTAGAAATTTTATTTGTGAATTACTCAGTAAATTATGAGTAAATTGTCAGAAAATTTTGTATAAATTCTTGGTAAATGACTCAGTAAATTCACATAAATTTTTTAAAACATTACTCAGCAAATTACTCTATAAATTCTCAATAAATTATCCGATCAATTTTCAAAAAATTCTCTATAAATTACTCAGTTAATTGTCGGTGAATTACTCAATAAATTCTAAGAAAATTCTCAATAAATTATGAGTAAATTACTCATTAAATTCACAGTAAATTCTCAACAAATTACTCCGTAAATTGCTTCATAAATGATTGGTAAGTTCCTAGAAAATTACTCAACAAATTCTCAGTAAATTGCCAATAAACTCTTAGTAATTTACTGAGTAAATTCTAAATAAATTACTAAGTAAATTCATAGTAAATTATTCGGTGAATTACTCACTAAATTTATCTGTAAATTACTAAGTAAATTGCCAGTAAATTACTCGGTAAATTCTCAATAAATTCTCTGTAAATTACTCAGTTAATTATCGATAAGTTCTCAAAAAATTCTGAGTTAATTACTTATTAAATTACTCAGTAAATTATTAGAAAATTACTCTGTAAATTCTAAGAAAATAACGCAGTAAATTTTCTGTAAATTCTTAGTAAATTATTTAATAAATTCTAAATAAATTACTGAGTGAATTCTCAATAAATTCCTCCTTAAATTACAAGTAAATTAATGAGTGAATTATTCAGTAATTTATCAGTATATTACTTGATAAATTCTTTGTAAATTACTCAGTAAATTATTGGCAAATTCTCTGTAAATTACTCAGTAAATTACTCAGGAAATTTCTCAATAAATTACACATAAAATTTTCTATAAATTATTCGGCAAATTCTTAGTAATTTATCAAAAAATTCGGAGAAAATTCACAAAAAATTACAAATTTTTTTTTTTGTGAATTAATCAGTAAATTATGAGTAAACTACTCAATAACTTCTCAGAAAATTCTTGGTAAATTCAAAGTAATTTCTTAGTAAATTATTCACCAAATTACTCCATAAATTCGTAGTAAATTCTCAATAAATTACACGTTAAGTTTTCAATAAATTTTCTATAAATTACTTTGTAAATTATCCGTAAATTTTCAGTAAATTATTTAATAAATTGCTCAGAAAATTTTCAATAAATTCTAAGAAAATTCTCAATAAATTCTGTGTAAATTCTTGGTAAGTTACTCAAAAAAAAAAAATTTCGTGAATTACCTTGTTAATTCTCAGTAAATTATTCGAACATTAATTAGGGAATTTCCTATAAATTCTCAGTAAATTACTTTATAAATTCTCAATAAATTATTCAATAAATTCTAAGTAAATTACTTAGTAAATTCTCAATAAATTAATCCATAAAGTCTAAGTAAATTATCAATAAATTCTTAGTAACTTACTCAGCAAATTCTCAACAAATTATTTAGTAATTTCCAACTAAATTACCCAGTGAAGAACTTAACAATTTATCAGTAAATTTCTTAGTAAATTCTCAATAAATTACTCAGTAAATTATCGGTAGATTCTTAGTAAATTACTCAATAAATTCTCATTAAATTACTCAGTAAAATTCTCGATAAATTACACGCAAAATTCTCAGAAAATTATTCAGTAAATTCTTAGTAAATTATTAGAAAATTCCGTGTAAATTCTTAGAAAATCATTAGAAATTTTATTTGTGAATTACTCAGTAAATTATGAGTAAATTCTCAGAAAATTTTGTATAAATTCGTGGTAAATTACTCAGTAAATTCACAGAAATTTTTTAAAACATTACTCAGCAAATTACTCTGTAAATTTTCTATAAATTACTCAGTTAATTATCGGTGAATTACTCAATAAATTCTAAGAAAATTCTCAATAAATTATGAGTAAATTACTCATTAAATTCACAGTAAATTCTCAATAAATTACTCAGTAAATTGCTTCATAAATGATTGGTAAATTCCTAGAAAATTACTCAACAAATTCTCAGTAAATTCCCAATAAACTCTTAGTAATTTACTGAGTAAATTCTAAATAAATTACTAAGTAAATTCATAGTAAATTATTCGGTGAATTACTTACCAAATTTATCTGTAAATTACTAAGTAAATTGCCAGTAAATTACTTTGTAAATTACTCAGTTAATTATCGATAAGTTCTCAAAAAATTCTGAGTCAATTACTTAGTAAATTATTAGACAATTACTCTGTAAATTCCAAGAAAATAACGCAGTAAATTATCTGTAAATTCTTAGTAAATTATTTAATAAATTCTAAATAAATTACTGAGTAAATTCTCAATAAATTCCTCCTTAAATTACAAGTAAATTAATGAGTGAATTATTCAGTAATTTATCAGTATATTACTCGATAAATTCTCTGTAAATTACTCAGCAAATTATTGGCAAATTCTTTGTAAATTACTCACTAAATTACTCAGGAAATTTCTCAGTAAATTACACGTAAAATTCTCTATAAATTATTCGGCAAATTCTTAGTAATTTATCAGAAAATTCTGAGAAAATTCACAAAAAATTACAAATTTTTTTTTGTGAATTAATCAGTAAATTATGAGTAAACTACTCAATAACTTCTCAGAAAATTCTTGGTAAATTCAGAGTAATTTCTTAGTAAATTATTCACCAAATTACTCCATAAATTCGTAGTAAATTCTCAATAAATTACACGTTAAGTTTTCAATAAATTTTCTATAAATTACTTTGTAAATTATCCGTAAATTTTCAATAAATTATTTAATAAATTGCTCAGAAAATTTTCAATAAATTCTAAGAAAATTCTCAATAAATTCTGTGTAAATTCTTGGTAAGTTACTCAAAAAAAAAAAATTCGTGAATTACCTTGTTAATTCTCAGTAAATTATTCGAACATTAATTAGTGAATTTCCTTTAAATTCTCAGTAAATTACTTTATAAATTCTCAATAAATTATTCAATAAATTCTAAGTAAATTACTTAGTAAATTCTCAATAAATTAATCCATAAAGTCTAAGTAAATTATCAATAAATTCTTAGTAACTTACTTAGTAAATTCTCAATAAATTATTTTGTAATTTCCAACTAAATTACCCAGTGAGAACTTAACAATTTATCAGTAAATTTCTTAGTAAATTCTCAATAAATTACTCAGTAAATTATCGGTAGATTCTTAGTAAATTACTCAGTAAATTCTCATTAAATTACTCAGTAAAATTCTCGATAAATTACACACAAAATTCTCAGAAAATTATTCAGTAAATTCTAAGTAAATTATTAGAAAATTCCGTCTAAATTCTTAGAAAATCATTAGAAATTTTATTTGTGAATTACTCAGTAAATTATGAGTAAATTCTCAGAAAATTTTGTATAAATTCGTGGTAAATTACTCAGTAAATTCACAGAAATTTTTTAAAACATTACTCAGCAAATTACTCTGTAAATTCTCTATAAATTACTCAGTTAATTATCGGTGAATTACTCAATAAATTCTAAGAAAATTCTCAATAAATTATGAGTAAATTACTCATTAAATTCACAGTAAATTCTCAATAAATTACTCAGTAAATTGCTTCATAAATGATTGGTAAGTTCCTAGAAAATTACTCAACAAATTCTCAGTAAATTCCCAATAAACTTTTAGTAATTTACTGAGTAAATTCTAAATAAATTACTAAGTAAATTCATAGTAAATTATTCGGTGAATTACTTACCAAATTTATCTGTAAATTACTAAGTAAATTGCCAGTAAATTACTCTGTAAATTACTCAGTTAATTATCGATAAGTTCTCAAAAAATTCTGAGTCAATTACTTAGTAAATTATTAGAAAATTACTCTGTAAATTCCAAGAAAATAACGCAGTAAATTATCTGTAAATTCTTAGTAAATTATTTAATAAATTCTAAATAAATTACTGAGTAAATTCTCAATAAATTCCTCCTTAAATTACAAGAAAATTAATGAGTGAATTATTCAGTAATTTATCAGTATATTACTCGATAAATTCTCTGTGAATTACTCAGCAAATTATTGGCAAATTCTTTGTAAATTACTCACTAAATTACTCAGGAAATTTCTCAGTAAATTACACGTAAAATTCTCTATAAATTATTCGACAAATTCTTAGTAATTTATCAGAAAATTCTGAGAAAATTCACAAAAAATTACAAATTTTTTTTTGTGAATTAATCAGTAAATTATGAGTAAACTACTCAATAACTTCTCAGAAAATTCTTGGTAAATTCAGAGTAATTTCTTAGTAAATTATTCACCAAATTACTCCATAAATTCGTAGTAAATTCTCAATAAATTACACGTTAAGTTTTCAATAAATTTTCTATAAATTACTTTGTAAATTATCCGTAAATTTTCAGTAAATTATTTAATAAATTGCTCAGAAAATTTTCAATAAATTCTGTGTAAATTCTTGGTAAGTTACTCAAAAAAAAAAAATTCGTGAATTACCTTGTTAATTCTCAGTAAATTATTCGAACATTAATTAGTGAATTTCCTATAAATTCTCAGTAAATTACTTTATAAATTCTAAATAAATTATTCAATAAATTCTAAGTAAATTACTTAGTAAATTCTCAATAAATTAATCCATAAAGTCTAAGTAAATTATCAATAAATTCTTAGTAACTTACTTAGTAAATTCTCAATAAATTATTTAGTAATTTCCAACTAAATTACCCAGTGAAGAACTTAACAATTTATCAGTAAATTTCTTAGTAAATTCTCAATAAATTACTCAGTAAATTATCGGTAGATTCTTAGTAAATTACTCAGTAAAATTCTCGATAAATTACACGCAAAATTCTCAGAAAATTATTCAGTAAATTCTTAGTAAATTATTAGAAAATTCCGTGTAAATTCTTAGAAAATCATTAGAAATTTTATTTGTGAATTACTCAGTAAATTCACAGAAATTTTTTAAAACATTACTCAGCAAATTACTCTGTAAATTCTCTATAAATTACTCAGTTAATTATCGGTGAATTACTCAATAAATTCTAAGAAAATTCTCAATAAATTATGAGTAAATTACTCATTAAATTCATAGTAAATTCTCAATAAATTACTCAGTAAATTGCTTCATAAATGATTGGTAAGTTCCTAGAAAATTACTCAACAAATTCTCAGTAAATTCTAAATAAATTACTAAGTAAATTCATAGTAAATTATTCGGTGAATTACTCACTAAATTTATCTGTAAATTACTAAGTAAATTGCCAGTAAATTACTCGATAAATTCTCAATAAATTCTCTGTAAATTACTCAGTAAATTATTAGAAAATTACTCTGTAAATTCCAAGAAAATATCGCAGTAAATTATCTGTAAATTCTTAGTAAATTATTTAATAAATTCTAAATAAGTTACTGAGTAAATTCTCAATAAATTCCTCCTTAAATTACAAGTAAATTAATGAGTGAATTATTCAGTAATTTATCAGTATATTACTCGATAAATTCTCTGTAAATTACTCAGTAAATTATTGGCAAATTCTCTGTAAATTACTCACTAAATTACTTAGGAAATTTCTCAGTAAATTACACGTAAAATTCTCTATAAATTATTCGGCAAATTCTTAGTAATTTATCAGAAAATTCTGAGAAAATTCACAAAAAATTACAATTTTTTTTTTTTGTGAATTAATCAGTAAATTATGAGTAAACTACTCAATAACTTCTCAGAAAATTCTTGGTAAATTCAGAGTAATTTCTTAGTAAATTATTCACCAAATTACTCCATAAATTCGTAGTAAATTCTCAATAAATTACACGTTAAGTTCTCAATAAATTTTCTATAAATTACTTTGTAAATTATCTGTAAATTTTCAGTAAATTATTTAATAAATTGCTCAGAAAATTTTCAATAAATTCTAAGAAAATTCTCAATAAATTCTGTGTAAATTCTTGGTAAGTTACTCAAAAAAAAAATAGTGAATTACTTTGTTAATTCTCAGTAAATTATTCGAACATTAATTAGTGAATTTCCTATAAATTCTCAGTAAATTACTTTATAAATTCTCAATAAATTATTCAATAAATTCTAAGTAAATTACTTAGTAAATTCTCAATAAATTAATCCATAAAGTCTAAGTAAATTATCAATAAATTCTTAGAAACTTACTTAGTAAATTCTCAATAAATTATTTAGTAATTTCCAACTAAATTACCCAGTGAGAACTTAACAATTTATCAGTAAATTTCTTAGTAAATTCTCAATAAATTACTCAGTAAATTATCGGTAGATTCTTAGTAAATTACTCAGTAAATTCTCAATAAATTACTCAGTAAATTATCGGTAGATTCTTAGTAAATTACTCAGTAAAATTCTCGATAAATTACACGCAAAATTCTCAGAAAATTATTCAGTAAATTCTTAGTAAATTATTAGAAAATTCCGTGTAAATTCTTAGAAAATCATTAGAAATTTTATTTGTGAATTACTCAGTAAATTATGAGTAAATTCTCAGAAAATTTTGTATAAATTCTTGGTAAATTACTCAGTAAATTCACAGAAATTTTTTAAAACATTACTCAGCAAATTACTCTGTAAATTCTCTATAAATTACTCAGTTAATTATCGGTGAATTACTCAATAAATTCTAAGAAAATTCTCAATAAATTATGAGTAAATTACTCATTAAATTCACAGTAAATTCTCAATAAATTACTCAGTAAATTGCTTCATAAATGATTGGTAAGTTCCTAGAAAATTACTCAACAAATTCTCAGTAAATTCTAAATAAATTACTAAGTAAATTCATAGTAAATTATTCGGTGAATTACTCACTAAATTTATCTGTAAATTACTAAGTAAATTGCCAGTAAATTACTCGGTAAATTCTCAATAAATTCTCTGTAAATTACTCAGTAAATTATTAGAAAATTACTCTGTAAATTACAAGAAAATATCGCAGTAAATTATCTGTAAATTCTTAGTAAATTATTTAATAAATTCTAAATAAGTTACTGAGTAAATTCTCAATAAATTCCTCCTTAAATTACAAGTAAATTAATGAGTGAATTATTCAGTAATTTATCAGTATATTACTCGATAAATTCTCTGTAAATTACTTAGTAAATTATTGGCAAATTCTCTGTAAATTACTCACTAAATTACTTAGGAAATTTCTCAGTAAATTACACGTAAAATTCTCTATAAATTATTCGGCAAATTCTTAGTAATTTATCAGAAAATTCTGAGAAAATTCACAAAAAATTACAAATTTTTTTTTTTGTGAATTAATCAGTAAATTATGAGTAAACTACTCAATAACTTCTCAGAAAATTCTTGGTAAATTCAGAGTAATTTCTTAGTAAATTATTCACCAAATTACTCCATAAATTCGTAGTAAATTCTCAATAAATTACACGTTAAGTTTTCAATAAATTTTCTATAAATTACTTTGTAAATTATCTGTAAATTTTCAGTAAATTATTTAATAACTTGCTCAGAAAATTTTCAATAAATTCTAAGAAAATTCTCAATAAATTCTGTGTAAATTCTTGGTAAGTTACTCAAAAAAAAAAAATAGTGAATTACTTTGTTAATTCTCAGTAAATTATTCGAACATTAATTAGTGAATTTCCTATAAATTCTCAATAAATTATTCAATAAATTCTAAGTAAATTACTTAGTAAATTCTCAATAAATTAATCCATAAAGTCTAAGTAAATTATCAATAAATTCTTAGAAACTTACTTAGTAAATTCTCAATAAATTATTTAGTAATTTCCAACTAAATTACCCAGTGAGAACTTAACAATTTATCAGTAAATTTCTTAGTAAATTCTCAATAAATTACTCAGTAAATTATCGGTAGATTCTTAGTAAATTACTCAGTAAATTCTCATTAAATTACTCAGTAAAATTCTCGATAAATTACATGCAAAATTCTTAGAAAATTATTCAGTAAATTCTAAGTAAATTATTAGAAAATTTCGTGTAAATTTTTAGAAAATCATTAGAAATTTTATTTGTGAATTACTCAGTAAATTATGAGTAAATTCTCAGAAACATTTGTATAAATTCATGGTAAATTACTCAGTAAATTCACAGAAATTTTTTAAAACATTACTCAGCAAATTGCTCTGTAAATTCTCAATAAATTAACCGTTCAATTTTCAATAAATTCTCTATAAATTACTTAGTTAATTATTGGTGAATTATTCAATAAATTCTCAATAAATTATGACTAAATTACTCATTAAATTCACAGTAAATTCTCAATAAATTACTCAGTAAATTGCGTCTTAAATGATTGGTAAGTTCCTAGAAAATTACTCAAGAAATTCTCAGTAAATTCCCAATAAACTCTTAGTAGTTTACTGAGTAAATTCTAAATAAATTACTAAGTAAATTCATAGTAAATTATTCGGTGAATTACTCACTAAATTTATCTGTAAATTACTAAGTAAATTACCAGTAAATTACTCGGTAAATTCTCAATAAATTCTCTGTAAATTACTCAGTTAATTATCGATAAGTTCTCAAAAAATTCTGAGTCAATTACTTAGTAAATTACTCAGTAAATTATTAGAAAATTACTCTGTAAATTCCAAGAAAATAACGCAGTAAATTATCTGTAAATTCTTAGTAAATTATTTAATAAATTCTAAATAAATTACTGAGTAAATTCTCAATAAATTCCTCCTTAAATTACAAGTAAATTAATGAGTGAATTATTCAGTAATTTATCAGTATATTACTCGATAAATTCTCTGTAAATTACTCAGTAAATTATTGACAAATTCTCTGCAAATTACTCACTAAATTACTCAGGAAATTTCTCAGTAAATTACACGTAAAATTCTCGATAAATTATTCGGCAAATTCTTAGTAATTTATCAGAAAATTCTGAGAAAATTCACAAAAAATTACAATTTTTTTTTGTGAATTAATCAGTAAATTATGAGTAAACTACTCAATAACTTCTCAGAAAATTCTTGGTAAATTCAGAGTAATTTCTTAGTAAATTATTCACCAAATTACTCCATAAATTCGTAGTAAATTCTCAATAAATTACACGTTAAGTTTTCAATAAATTTTCTATAAATTACTTTGTAAATTATCTGTAAATTTTTAGTAAATTATTTAATAAATTGTAAATAAATTGCTTAGAAAATTTTCAATAAATTCTAAGAAAATTCTCAATAAATTATGTGTAAATTCTTGGTAAGTTACTCAAAAAAAAATTCGTGAATTACTTTGTTAATTCTCAGTAAATTATTCGAACATTAATTAGTGAATTTCCTGTAAATTCTCAGTAAATTACTTTATAAATTCTCAATAAATTATTCAATAAATTCTAAGTAAATTACTTAGTAAATTCTCAATAAATTAATCCATAAAGTCTAAGTAAATTATCAATAAATTCTTAGTAACTTACTTAGTAAATTCTCAATAAATTATTTAGTAATTTCAAACTAAATTACCCCGTGAAGAACTTAACAATTTATCAGTAAATTTCTTAGTAAATTCTCAATAAATTACTCAGTAAATTCTCATTAAATTACTCAGTAAAATTCTCAATAAATTACACGCAAAATTCTCAGAAAATTATTCAGTAAATTCTTAGTAAATTATTAGAAAATTCCGTGTAAATTCTTAGAAAATCATTAGAAATTTTATTTGTGAATTACTCAGTAAATTATGAGTAAATTCTCAGAAAATTTTGTATAAATTCATGGTAAATTACTCAGTAAATTCACAGAAATTTTTTAAAACATTACTCAGCAAATTACTCCGTTAATTCTCAATAAATTCTCTATAACTTACTCAGTTAATTATCGGTGAATTACTCAATAAATTTTAAGAAAATTCTCAATAAATTATGACTAAATTACTCATTAAATTCACCGTAAATTCTCAATAAATTACTCAGTAAATTGCTTCATAAATGATTGGTAAGTTCCTAGAAAATTACTCAAGAAATTCTCAGTAAATTCTCAATAAACTCTTAGTAATTTACTGAGTAAATTCTAAATAAATTACTAAGTAAATTCATAATAAATTATTCGGTGAATTACTCACTAAATTTATCTGTAAATTACTAAGTAAATTGCCAGTAAATTACTCGGTAAATTCTCAATAAATTCCCTGTAAATTACTCGGTTAATTATTGATAAGTTCTCAAAAAATTTTGAGTGAATTACTTAGTAAATTACTCAGTAAATTATTAGAAATTAATCTGTAAATTCCAAGAAAATAACGCAATAAATTACTGAGTAAATTCTCAATAAATTCCTCCTTAAATTACAAGTAAATTAATGAGTGAATTATTCAGTAATTTATCAGTATATTACTCGATAAATTCTCTGTAAATTACTCAGTAAATTATTGGCAAATTCTCTGTAAATTACTCAGTAAATTATTGGCAAATTCTCTGTAAATTACTCACTAAATTACTCAGGAAATTTCTCAGTAAATTACACGTAAAATTCTCTATAAATTATTCGACAAATTCTTAGTAATTTATCAGAAAATTCTGAGAAAATTCACAAAAAATTACAAGAATTTTTTTTGTGAATTAATCAGTAAATTACGAGTAAATTACTCAATAACTTCTCAGAAAATTCTTGGTAAATTCAGAGTAATTTCTTAGTAAATTATTCACCAAATTACTCCATAAATTCGTAGTAAATTCTCAATAAATTACACGTTAATTTTTCAATAAATTCTCTATAAATTACTTTGTAAATTATCTGTAAATTTTCAGTAAATTATTTAATAAATTGTAAATAAATTGCTCAGAAAATTCTCAATAAATTCTGTGTAAATTCTTAGTAAATTACTCATAAAATTATCAAAAAAAAAATCGTGAATTACTTTATTAATTCTCAATAAATTATTCAAACATTAATTAGTAAATTATTCGGTGAATTACTCACTCAATTTATCTGTAAATTACTAGGTAAATTCCTAGTAAATTACTCGGTAAATTCTCAATAAATTCTCTGTAAATTACTCAGTTAATTATCGATAAGTTCTCAAAAAATTCTGAGTCAATTACTTAGTAAATTACTCAGTAAATTATTAGAAAATTGCTTTGTAAATTCGAAGAAAATAACGCAGTAAATTATCTGTAAATTCTTAGTAAATTTTTTAATAAATTCTAAATAAATTACTGAGTAAATTCTCAATAAATTACTCCTTAAATCCTCAGCAAATTACAAGTAAATTAATGAGTGAATTATTCAGTAATTTATCAGTAAATTACTCGGTAAATTCTCTGTAAATTACTCAGTAAATTACGTGGTAAATTCTCACTAAATTACTCAGGAAATTTCTCAGTAAATTACACTTAAAATTCTCTATAAATTTTTCAGCAAATTCTTAGTAATCTATCAGAAAATTCTGAGTAAATTCACAAAAAATTAGAAGAATTTTTTTTTGTGTGAATTAATCGGTAAATTATGAGTAAATTACTCAATAAATTCTCAAAAAATTCTATATAAATTCTTGGTAAATTCAAAGTAATTTCTTAGTAAATTATTCAGCAAATTACTCCATAAATTCGTAGTAAATTCTCAATAAATTACTCGTTAAGTTTTCAATAAATTCTCTATAAATTACTTTGTAAATTATCTGTAAATTTTCAGTAAATTATTTAATAAATTGCTCAGAAAATTTTCAATAAATTCTAAGAAAATTCTCAATAAATTCTGTATAAATTCTTGGTAAATTACTCATAAAATTATCAAAAAAAAATCCGTGAATTACTTTGTTAATTCTCAGTAAATTATTCGAACATTAATTAGTGAATTTCCTGTAAATTCTCAGTAAATTACTTTATAAATTCTCAGTAAATTATTCAATAAATTCTATGTCACGACCCCAAACCGCCCCTAGTAGTTTGGTGCCGTGATGGCCAGTAATTCGAAATTACCGAAGGCCATCTTTCAAAATCCACACACAACAGAGGATAAATATATGGGGCTTACAAGTACGGAAGCGATACATACAAATTAGATTAGTCCATAAGAGCAGTGCATAAGTTAGATGGAATGGCATACAACTTTACATAGCTTTACAACTTAGATACAAATAAAATGGAGTACCAAAAATACATATTACAAAAGGGCTTCACAAGCCGACATAAACAAAATACATGAAATACAGCTAAAAGCAAAATCTTCAGGATTGCCGACATCCTCACTGCCGACATAACATGTATACAAAACACACATCTTGATCAAAAGGCTTCTCAAGCCGACACATGCAACATACAAGTATTACAATTCAAGAAGCATAATTTTCAAGACTGCCGACGTAATTACAGGTTAAGCCGACATAATCAAAATCCAAAATAAGCTCCAGAATCACATCTAGGCGTCACCGCCTTCCTGCTCATCACCTACATATATATAGAGAGGGTGAGCTTGGATACTCAGTGAATGGTATAAATAATAAAGGGGTTTGCATAAATAATAGCCAAAGTCCTTTCAAAACAATACAAGACAAAACTTTATATATAACAAGGAATGGACCTCGTCCATCTAATAGATCTTCAAAGCTTCAAGGGATACTTACTAGCATCACATATTACAAATAATAACATTCCGGCAAACGTATCCACACGGTAAACCGTCCGTGGCAAAACAAGACAAGCAAGAGAGGCATCTCAAACAAGGGTGCTACAAAAGTTTAGAGTCCTCTAGCACAAGGGACCTATGTTACAAAGGCCCGTAGCCTTTTAACACGAGAGTGCTGCGAAAGTTTAGAGTCCTCCAGCATAAGGGACTTTCAAGGCAAATGTGCTGCGAAAGTTTAAAGTCCTCCAGCACGAGGGACTTCAAAGACGAGACGTGCTGCGAAAGTTTAGAGTCCTCCAGCACGAGGGACTTTCAAACGAGATGTGCTGCGAAAGTTTAGAGTCCTCCAGCACGAGGGACTTTCAAGAAGGTCATCACAACAAGATCATACTTGATATACAAAACAGGGACGATTATTCATGCTTAATAAACACTTTCAAAACAAAGCAAAGCAAAGTCTTTATCAAAACGTATAGCATAGCTTTATTAAAAATACCACTCACCTAGTTCTTCAAACGTCGGGGTCAAGGCAAGTCCAAGTCCTACAACACATGGCAAAGTCTGTTGAATGCACTACTCAAAACAAGTCTAGCATACATGCAAATGACCTCGGCATTCTTCAAAAACTAAGTCAATCAAATCGAAACACAGTTTCTTATCTTTGGAAAAGCACACTGGGCAACTACCAGATCTAGGTCGAGGTCCCACACCTCCTTGCCGAGGTGTAGCCTCGATGGCCACATTCAAAAGCAAAGTCGGGAAAATCTGGGTTTCCCTCTTGATAAACATGAAGAACATGAGCATGAAGAACATGAAGAACATGAACATGAGGAAGATGAATGCAAAGATCAAAACTTGCTATTACAAAAGCTGAGATTTCATGCTATAATTTCAAAAACATGGACCTGGGTACCCACACTCAAGGATCTTATCAAAACAAACACAAAAACATGAGCCTTAATGCAAACTTTCGGATCAAACGAGGCTTTTCTTCAAGAACACATGAAAATAATTTTCTCTTTCTAAAACCAACTTTAAATCAATGTATGACGTGCAGAACAGGTTTGATCGTGCAATGCAGCTAGATGATCAATAAGAACAACAAGAGTAGGTTAAGATTCTAACCTCAAAACTCGAATCTAACGGTTCAAGCTCTAACGATCAAGCTTGGAAGTTCACTCTCTCTTGCTCAAACTTCTCCTTCTTCTTCTTAGAGTTTCTCTCTCTAAAAGGCAAGATTTGATACAAAATGATATGTTTCTCCCGACAGTCACTGACTTAACCCCTCAGCTGGGACACATGGCATCGGCTGATTGGCTCTACTCGAAAAGGTGACTGACTTGACAAGACAAGACCAAGGCAAAGTGTATTCAACAAGCTAAACAACAAGAGTACTCCGGCAAGTGATGATCTCGGCTAAGGGCAAGGCTCTGGCAAGCAGGGTAGCAATGACATCGGCTTGGAAGGACAACACTTGACTAAGCTGTGTCGCACCTTGGCCTAGATGTGCCACACCTCGGTCTAGGTCATACCGTTCCAGGAACAAAATCACTCAAGCAAGGATCAAGGATCTAGAACGCCTAGATATTAACATCTCGGCCCAGATGATGCACATCTCGGCCTAAGCGACGCGCACCTCGGCTTAGATGGTGACATCTCGGCCAATATGCCAAGGTGAAGATGGAGGTCAACCAACGGGGTTCCAAGATAGTTCTAAGTGACAAAGGTCTCGAAGGTGTCTAGGCTTAAAATGACCTCAGAAACGCACCAGACGAGAACAAAGCATGCAAGCAATCATTCAAGCAAAACAAGACAAGATTTGCAAATGCACATATTAAAACAAGATCATCCATAAATGTATGCAAGTATGACAAAGTCAAAATGAGGGTTGTTACATTCTAAGTAAATTACTTAGTAAATTCTCAATAAATTAATCCATATAAATTAATCCATAAAGTCTAAGTAAATTATCAATAAATTCTTAGTAACTTACTCAGTAAATTCTCAATAAATTATTTAGTAATTTCCAACTAAATTACCCCAGTGAAGAACTTAACAATTTATCAGTAAATTTCTTAGTAAATTCGCAATAAATTACTCAATAAATTATCGGTAGATTCTTAGTAAATTACTCAGTAAATTCTCATTAAATTACACGCAAAATTCTTAGAAAATTATTCAGTAAATTCTTAGTAAATTATCAGAAAATTCTGTGTAAATTCTTAGAAAACCATTAGAATTTTTTTTGTGAATTACTCAGTAAATTATGAGAAAATTCTCAGAAAATTTTGTATAAATTCTTGGTAAATTACTCAGTAAATTCACAGAAATTTTTTAAAACATTACTCAGTAAATTACTCTGTAATTTCTTAAGAAATTATCCGTTAAATTTTCAATAAATTCTCTACAAATTACTCAGTTAATTATCGGTGAATTACTCAATAAATTCTAAGAAAATTCTCAATAAATTATGAGTAAATTACTCATTAAATTCAGAGTAAATTCTCAATAAATTACTCAGCAAATTACTCAGTAAATTGCTACATAAATGATTGGTAAGTTCCAAGAAAATTACTCAACAAATTCTGAGTAAATTCTCAATAAACTCTTAGTAATTTACTGAGTAAATTCTAAATAAATTACTAAGTAAATTCATAGAAAATTATTCGGTGAATTACTTACTAAATTTATCTGTAAATTACTAAGTAAATTCCCAGTAAATTACTCGGTAAATTCTCAATAAATTCTCTGTAAATTACTCAGTTAATTATTGATAAGTTCTCAAAAAATTCTGAGTCAATTACTTAGTAAATTACTCAGTAAATTATTAGATACTTACTCTGTAAATTCGAAGAAAATAACGCAGTAAATTGTCTATAAATTCTTAGTAAATTATTTAATAAATTCTAAATAAATTACTGAGTAAATTCTCAATAAATTGCTAAGTAAATTCATAGTAAATTATTCGGTGAATTACTCACTAAATTTATCTGTAAATTACTAGGTAAATTCCCAGTAAATTACTCGGTAAATTCTCAATAAATTCTCTGTAAATTACTCAGTTAATTATCGATAAGTTCTCAAAAAATTATGAGTCAACTACTTAGTAAATTACTCAGTAAATTATTTGAAAATTACTTTGTAAATTCGAAGAAAATAACGCAGTAAATTATCTGTAAATTCTTAGTAAATTATTTAATAAATTCTAAATAAATTACTGAGTAAATTCTCAATAAATTACTTCTTAAATTCTCAGTAAATTACAAGTAAATTAATGGGTGAATTATTCAGTAATTTATTAGTAAATTACTCGGTAAATTCTCTGTAAATTACTCAGTAAATTACGTCGTAAATTTTCACTAAATTACTCAAGAAATTTCTCAGTAAATTACACGTAAAATTCTCTATAAATTATTCAGCAAATTCTTAGTAATTTATCAGAAAATTCTGAGTAAATTCACAAAAAATTACAAAAAAAATTTTTTGTGTGAATTAATCAGTATATTATGAGTAAATTACTCAATAAATTCTCAGAAAATTCTATATAAATTCTTGGTAAATTCAAAGTAATTTCTTAGTAAATTATTCAGCAAATTACTCCATAAATTCGTAGTAAATTCTCAATAAATTACTCGTTCAGTTTTCAATAAATTCTCTATAAATTACTTTGTAAATTATCGATAAATTTTCAATAAATTATTTAACAAATTGTAAATAAATTGCTCATAAAATTTTCAGTAAATTCTAAGAAAATTCTCAATAAATTCTTGGTAAATTACTCATAAAATTATCAAAAAACAAATTCGTGAATTACTTTGTTAATTCTCAGTAAATTATTCGAACATTAATTACTGAATTTCCTATAAATTCTCAGTAAATTACATTATAAATTCTCAGTAAAATATTCAATAAAATCTAAGTAAATTACTTAGTAAATTCTCAATAAATTAATCCATAAAGTCTAAGTAAATTATCAATAAATTCTTAGTAACTTACTCAGTAAATTCTCAATAAATTATTTAGTAATTTCCAACTGAATTACCCCAGTGAAGAACTTAACAATTTATCAGTAAATTTCTTAGTCAATTCGCAGTAAATTCTCAATAAATTACTCAGTAAATTATCGGTAGATTCTTAGTAAATTACTCAATAAATTCTCATTAAATTACTTAGTAAAATTCTCAATAAATTACATGCAAAATTCTCAGAAAATTATTCAGTAAATTCTTAGTAAATTACTAGAAAATTCGGGGTAAATTCTTAAAAAATCATTAGAAATTTTTTTGGGAATTACTCAGTAAATATGAGTAAATTCTCAGAAAATTTTGTATAAATTCTTGGTAAATTACTCAGTAAATTCACAGAAATTTTTAAAAACATTACTCAGCAAATTACTCTATAAATTCTCAATAAATTATCCGTTAAATTTTCAATAAATTCTCTATAAATTACTCAGTTAATTATCGGTGAATTACTCAATAAATTCTAAGAAAATTCTCAATAAATTATGACTAAATTACTCATTAAATTCACAGTAAATTCTCAATAAATTACTCAACAAATTCTCAATAAATTCTCAATAAACTCTTAGTAATTTACTGAGTAAATTCTAAATAAATTACTAAGTAAATTCATAGTAAATTATTTGGTGAATTACTCACGAAATTACTCGGTTAATTATGGATAAGTTCTCAAAAAATTCTGAGTCAATTACTTAGTAAATTACTCAGTAAATTATTAGAAAACTACTCTGTAAATTCGAAAAAAATAACGTAGTAAATTATCTGTAAATTCTTAGTAAATTATTTAATAAATTCTAAATAAATTACTGAGTAAATTCTCAATAAATTACTCCTTAAATTCTCAGTAAATTGCAAGTAAATTAATGAGCGAATTATTCAGAAATTTATCAGTAAATTACTCAGTAAATTACTTAGTAAATTCTCACTAAATTACTCAGGAAATTTCTCAGTAGATTACACGTAAAATTCTCTATAAATTATTCAGCAAATTCTTAGTAATTTATCAAAAAATTCTGAGTAAATTCACAAAAAATTACAAGAATTTTTTTTTGTGAATTAATCAGTAAATTATGAGTAAATTACTCAATAAATTCTCAGAAAATTCTATATAAATTCTTGGTAAATTCAAAGTAATTTCTTAGTAAATTATTCAGCAAATTACTCCATAAATTTGTAGTAAATTCTCAATAAATTACTCGTTAATTTTTCAATAAATTCTGTATAAATTAATTTGTAAATTATCTGTAAATTTTCAATAAATTATTTAATGAATTGTAAATAAATTGCTCAGAAAACTTTCAATAAATTCTAAGAAAATTCTCAATAAATTCTGTATAAATTCATGGTAAATTACTCATAAAATTATCAAAAACAAATTCGTGAATTACTCTGTTAATTCTCAGTAAATTATTCGAACATTAATTAGTGAATTTCCTGTAAATTCTCAGTAAATTACTTTATAAATTCTAAGTAAATTACTTAGTAAATTCTCAATAAATTAATCCATAAAGTCTGAGTAAATTATCAATAAATTCTTAGTAACTTACTCAGTAAATTCTCAATAAATTATTTAGTAATTTCCAACTAAATTACCCAGTGAAGAACTTAACAATTTATCAGTAAATTTCTTAGTCAATTCGCAGTAAATTCTCAATAAATTACTCAGTAAATTATCGGTAGATTCTTAGTAAATTACTCAGTAAAATTCTCAATAAATTACACGCAAAATTCTCAGAAAATTATTCAGTAAATTCTTAGTAAATTATTAGAAAATTTTGTGTAAATTCTTAGAAAATCATTAGAAATTTTTTTTGTGAATTACTCAGTAAATTATGAGTAAATTCCTAGAAAATTTTGTATAAATTCTTGGTAAATTACTCAGTTAATTCACAGAAATTTTTTAAAACATTACTCAGCAAATTACTCTGTAAATTCTCAATAATTTATCCGTTAAATTTTCAATAAATTCTCTACAAATTACTCAGTTAATTATCGGTGAATTACTCAATAAATTCTAAGAAAATTCTCAATAAATTATGAGTAAATTACTCATTAAATTCACAGTAAATTCTCAGCAAATTACTCAGCAAATTGCTTCATAAATGATTGGTAAGTTCTTAGAAAATTACTCAACAAATTCTCAGTAAATTCTCAATAAACTCTTAGTAATTTACTGAGTAAATTCTAAATAAATTACTAAGTAAATTCATAGTAAATTATTCGGTGAATTACTCACTAAATTACTCGGTAAATTACTAAGTAAATTCCCAGTAAATTACTCGGTTAATTATCGATAAGTTCTCAAAAAATTCTGAGTCAATTACTTAGTAAATTACTCAGTAAATTATTAGAAAATTACTCTGTAAAATCGAAAAAAATAACGCAGTAAATTATCTGTAAATTCTTAGTAAATTATTTAATAAATTCTAAATAAATTACTGAGTAAATTCTCAATAAACTACTCCTTATATTCTCAGTAAATTGCAAGTAAATTAATAGGTGAATTATTCAGTAATTTATCAGTAAATTACTCGATAAATTCTCTGTAAATTACTCAGTAAATTATTGGTAAATTCTCTGTAAATTACTCAGTAAATTACTTAGTAAATCCTCACTAAATTACTCAGGAAATTTCTCCGTAAATTATTCAGCAAATTCTTAGTAATTTATCAGAAAATTCTGAGTAAATTCAGAAAAAATTACAAGAATTTTTTTTTGTGAATTAATCAGTAAATTATGAGTAAATTACTCAATAAATTCTTAGAAAATTCTATATAAATTCTTGGTAAATGCAAAGTAATTTCTCAGTAAATTATTCAGCAAATTACTCCATAAATTCGTAGTAAATTCTCAATAAATTACTCGTTAAGTTTTCAATAAATTCTCTATAAATTACTTTGTAAATTATTTGTAAATTTTTAGTAAATTATTTAATAAATTGTAAATAAATTGCTCAGAAAATTTTCAATAAATTCTAAGAAAATTCTCAATAAATTATGTATAAATTCTTGGTAAATTACTCATAAAATTAGCAAAAAAAATTTGTGAATTACTTTGTTAATTCTTAGTAAATTATTCGAACATTAATTAGTGAATTTCCTGTAAATTCTCTGTAAATTACTTTATAAATTCTCAGTAAATTATTCAATAAATTCTAAGTAAATTACTTAATAAATTCTCAATAAATTAATCCATAAAGTCTAAGTAAATTATCAATAAATTCTTAGTAACTTACTCAGTAAATTCTCAGTAAATTATTTAGTAATTTCCAACTAAATTACCCAGTGAAGAACCTAACAGTTTATCAGTAAATTTCTTAGTAAATTCTCAATAAATTATTCAGTAAATTATCGGTAGACTCTTAGTAAATTTCTTAGTAAATTCTCATTAAATTACTCAGTAAAATTCTCAATAAATTACACGCAAAATTCTCAGAAAATTATTCAGTAAATTCTTAGTAAATTATTAGAAAATTCTGTGTAAATTCTGAGAAAATCAGTAGAAATTTTTTTTGTGAATTACTCAGTAAATTATGAGTAAATTCTCAAAAAATTTTGTATAAATTCTTGGTAAATTACTCAGTAAATTCGCAGAAATTTTTTAAAACATTACTTAGCAAATTACTCTGTAAATTCTCAATAAATTATCCGTTAAATTTTCAATAAATTCTCTATAAATTACTCAGTTTATTATCGGTGAATTACTCAATAAATTCTAAGAAAATTCTCTATAAATTATGAGTAAATTACTCATTAAGTTCACAGTAAATTCTCAATAAATTACTCAGCAAATTACTCAGTAAATTGCTTCATAAATGATTGGTAAGTTCCTAGAAAATTACACAACAAATTCTCATTAAATTCTCAATAAACTCTTAGTAATTGTAGCGCCCTCAAAATAATAACAATAAACCCATCAGATAAGACATGCATTTACATTTAAACTAACTGCATTCCTTTCATTCATTAGAATTCCAAGATGTAAGTATTACATGTTAACCTCATAACAAAATGCCCTACGGGCTTACAGCTTTCCAAGTTAACACTTGGTTACAACAAAGAGTTCTAACTCGTTTACACATTAAGCCCTTGGCTTGAAATTACATGTAATACATCAACAGTAAAACGACAAAACTATGTCCGCCACTAGCCTCCCAGCTATGTCCTTGGAGGTGGCATGCTTCCTGTACCTGAAAATGATATTCCCATATAGGGTGAGCCACAGCCCAGTAGAAATACACTAAACCAACCATGGACAATGACTAAAACATTAGCAATTGATAGTTGGTCACCACTGATTCAATCACATAAATTACATATTTATGTCAACGACTTACAAGTCCCAATTACTTTTCATTTTCCCTTTTTTCAACAGATAAGCATGCTAGCTCTATCATCATTTCCACAGATATGTATAAAAACTATATCTCACATTCAGATAAGCATAAAAGCTATATCCACATTCTCAACAGATATGTATATTAACAATATCCACAGATAAGCATACAAGCTGTATCCACACTCTACAACAGATATGTATATCAACAATATCCACAGATAAGCATACAAGCTGTATCCACACTTCACTTCACAAAGATAAGCATATGAGCTCTATCTTCACTTCTCTAGACAAGCATATGAGCTCTGTCTACGGAGTACATCCCCTATCTCCTCCAAATACCTATCCGGTTTAGAGGTCCATCCCCTATCTTCCCCTAAACCGCGGAGTACATCCCCTATCTCCTCCTCTACACATAACGTATATAAACACATTGGTTCTATATACAATCACACAATACAAACAATTAATGTATTCTAGCAACTGTTAAGTTCCATAACACATTCCATTGATTAGTTTCAGTTTGCCTAATCAACATACATTGTCTACAACAATCACGACTATCCTCCACCGATAGCCCAAAGCAGTTATTTCTAAAACAGAAAATAAATGCACAAATGGATATTCAATCAACATTTCATTTCCTCATTTCTCATCAATTAATTATCCCAATTAATTAAACAATGTAATTAGGCCATTTTCCATAATTACCATTTCAACCCTTAGGTTCCATTTCCATCAATGATTCAACAATCATTCCATTTTTTCTATGCCAAACATGCATCTAGGTTTATTATGAATGAAACCCCAACTTTTGTAAGAATTACACAAAAGCCCCAAACCTTTACAAGATTACCAAACCAAGCCCAACATCTCAAAATACCAAAATTTAAAGACAAAACCCATAGAGAGGAGTAGGTTATCCCTACCTCAAATTCGGAGCTCCAAGGGAGAAGACGACAAAACCCAACGTGCTCCAAAACCCGAGATTTTCAGATTAAAATGAAGCCCTCGACGATCAACAACTTTTTTGTAAAGGCCAAAGGTGAGTAAATCACTCCTACTAGATCAAAACCTAGAGAGAAGGTAGAGTCTAGAGTGAGAGGCTCAACAATGGTGATTTTGGAAAAGTAAGAGAGAGAAGAGAAAGTGAAAAAGTGATTTAAAGAGTCACAAATTCGGGACTTTAAACCCAGTCTTCCGCTCGAGCGTAAAACACCCCGCTCGAGCGGCCACTCACAGACTTCCGCTCGAGCGGCCAACCTCCCGCTCGAGCGCAGAATGCGCTCGCCCAGCACTTTTGCAGAACCAGGCCTCCGCTCGAGCTCCCAATCCCTACGCTCGAGCTCACAACACTGCACAACAAGATACTGGATGGATGTATTCCCCGCTCGAGCGCCAACACCTCCGCTCGAGCGTACAGGCCAAAAATCTGGGCAACTAGTTTTGGTTTCTAAACTCAACCAACCTGTAACAAACCCGCTCAACACATCCTATAACTCAAATACAAAGTAAGAAAGGATGTAAACAAGACAATAAACAACTACCAACATCCACGGACACATGTCCGGATCACTATACAACAAGGGTAAACTCGGGATCGCTATAACCTCCCCCCTTAAAGAATTTCGCCCCCGAAATTAAGCACAAGTTTTCAAAAACAAGTTTTTCTCCAATTTAGACAATGCTACACTTGAACATTCAACAATTCGACCCATTACCGGTCATCCCATCCCTTTAACAAGAGACATATCACAATATGTAAACAACATATGTACTTTCAACATGCATTAACATTATGCACTATCTTTCCAATTTCAACAATATACTTAACACATATAATGTCACTTTCAACTTCCATATGAGGCAAGTTCCAAAACATACTTCCAATAACCAAAACATTCTCAATGTTTTACAACTTAAGACATATATAAAAGCTCTTAAGTTCAACATAATGTAAAATTTAAATACAAGATCACACATCAACAAACAAGTCCGGATATTTCTCACGGACTTCCAACTCACGTTCCCAAGTGGCTTCCTCCACTCCGTGATGTTTCCACAAGACTTTCACCAAAGGAATGGTCTTGCCACGCAGGACCTGATCCCGCCTATCCAAGACCCGAACCGGTCTCTCCTCATACGAGGCATCCTCATCTACTTCTAAATCAGTCCAATCCAACACATGTGATGGATCTGGCTCATACTTCCGAAGCATACTCACATGAAACACGTCATGCACTCCGGACAACTGCGGCGGTAAGGCTAACCGATAAGCAACCTCACCTATCCTCTCAAGGATCTCAAAAGGACCTATAAACCGAGGGGATAACTTCCCACTCTTCCCAAACCTCATCAGACCTCGCCTAGGTGATATCTTCAGAAAGACATGATCACCTACCTCAAACGCCAAAGGTCTCCTCCTACGGTCGGCATAACTCCTTTGTCGACTCTGGGCTGTAACAAGCCTCCTACGGATAAGCTCAACTTTCTCCGTCGTCTCCCTAACCAACTCCGGACCCAACAAAGGTGCATCACCCACCTCGGCCCAACAAACTGGAGACCTACACGGTCGGCCATACAAGGCCTCAAACGGTGCCATACCGATGCTAGACTGAAAACTGTTGTTGTAGGCAAACTCTACCAATGGCAAGTGCCTCTCCCACGTCCCACTGAAGTCCAGGACACAACCCCGAAGCATATCCTCGAGGATCTGAATAGTACGCTCGGACTGCCCATCAGTCTGAGGATGATAAGCCGTACTAAAGGTCAACTTAGTGCCCAAGGCACTCTGCAAACTCTGCCACAACCTAGCAGTAAAACGAGGATCTCTATCTGAGATGATCGTCACTGGGACCCCGTGCAATCTCACTACATCCCGAATATACAAATCGGCAAGATGATCTACCGAATCTCTCACGCGCATAGGAATAAAGTGCGCCGACTTAGTCAACCGGTCTATAACCACCCAAATAGCATCACTACCCCGCTGAGTCCTCGGAAGACCTACAACGAAGTCCATAGTGACATGTTCCCACTTCCACTCGGCAATAGGCAAGGGTTGCAATAAACCCGCTGGCCTCTGATGCTCGGCCTTCACTTGCTGGCAAGTAAGGCATTTCGATACGAAAACAGCCACATCTCTCTTCATACCCCGCCACCAAAACTGGCGGCTCAAATTCTGATACATCTTAGTGCCTCCCGGATGCACCGCAAGGCGCGAATGATGAAACTCTCGGAGTACTTCCTCTCGGCAAGACTCCGGTACAAACAAACGGTCTCGGTATCTCACACTCAGGTCGGGATACACCGTCAAACCCTTCTCAACTTTCCCACTGGAGATCTTCTCTCGGAGGGATTCTACCTCAAGGTCACCTCTCTGTGCCTCTAACACTCTAGTCACAAGTGTAGGCTGCGCAACAACAGAAAACAAGGCCGCAGCCTCAACAGATTCGCCCAGTAGCAAATCAAACTCGCCAAGTGCTCCTAACATCACCCATTCCCGGATGGCTATACAAGCTACATCACTAATGGTTTTCCTACTAAGGGCATCGGCCACAACATTGGCCTTTCCCGGATGATAATGCAACTCAAAATCATAATCCTCGATGAACTCCATCCATCTCCTCTGCCTCAGATTCAAGTCTCTCTGTGTAAACAGATACTTCAAACTTTTGTGATCCGAGAATACCTCGAATCTCTCACCATAAAGGTAGTGCCTCCAGATTTTCAAGGCAAAAATCACTGCTGCTAACTCTAGGTCGTGTGTGGGGTAATTTTTCTCGTGTATTTTCAACTGACGTGAGCCATAAGCTACCACTTTTCCCTCTTGCATCAACACACAACCCAAACCCTCTCGTGAGGCATCACAATAAACCGCATAACCCAACCCTCTCTCCGGAATAATCAACACCGGAGCGGTGGTCAATCTAACTTTCAACTCTTGGAACGACTTTTCACAAGTCTCACTCCACACAAACTTGACTCCTTTCTGAGTCAGCCTAGTCAACGGTGACGCTAACCTGGAGAAATCTTTCACAAACCGACGGTAATACCCAGCCAATCCCAGAAAACTGCGGATCTCAAACACACTCTTAGGCTGTGCCCAATCTTGCACTGCCTCAACCTTGGATGTATCAACAGACACCCCTTCCCCGGATACCACATGGCCTAAGAACTTGACTTCCCTCAGCCAGAACTCACACTTCCCAAACTTGGCATGCAGCCTATGGGCTCTAAGTAACTCAAGCACCACTCTCAAGTGTGTCTCGTGCTCCTCCTCAGAAGACGAATAGATAAGAATATCGTCCACGAAGACAACCACAAATCGGTCTAAGAACTCCCGGAAGATCCGGTTCATCAAGTCCATAAAGACTGCCGGTGCATTGGTAAGTCCGAATGGCATCACCAAAAACTCGTAATGGCCATACCGCGTACGGAATGCCGTCTTAGGAATATCTTCCTCTCTGACCCTCAACTGATGGTAACCCGATCTCAAGTCTATCTTAGAGAAACAACGGGAACCCTTCAACTGGTCAAACAAATCATCTATACGGGGCATAGGATACTTATTCTTAACCGTAGCCCGATTCAACTTCCGGTAGTCTATACACAATCTCAAGGCACCATCTTTCTTTTTAACAAAGAGGGCCGGTGCTCCCCACGGTGAAACACTAGGGCGAACAAAGCCCTTATCGAGCAATTCCTGGAGCTGAACTTTCAACTCAACCAACTCTGCTGGAGCAAAACGGTAAGGTGCCATAGAAATCGGCGCCGTACCAGGCACTAAATCAATAGAGAACTCTATCTCTCGGTGAGGTGGCAAACTAACAAGATCTTCGGGAAAGACATCCGAATACTCACAAACCACCCTCGGTAATACAACCTGGGTCTCACCACTCTCACCACTCTCAAAACTGGCAAATAGACTACTAAGTTCACTTCGCCCTCGCGAATCATACCCCGGTGGCAAAACACTACCAACCCGGTCTCCCAAGAAATGGAACCACTCCCCGCTCAAGGTACACAATGTAACCCTCTGGCGGTAGCAATCAATAACAGCCCGGTATGACGATAACCAGTCCATACCCAAAATAACATCAAAACCCTTCATGGGCATGACAACAAACGGAAAAGGAAGCCTATAGTCGGCGACCTCTATATCACATCCTCTAACACCCTGTTTCAGAATCAACTCACCACCCAAAGGTGATACCACACAAATAGGAGATGCTAACTGTGCTAACTCCAATTCCAAAACAGATGCAAATGCAGCAGATACAAAAGAATGAGATGCACCCGTGTCTATCAACACATTAGCAACTGAGTTGCAAAACAGAAAAGTACCTCTCACTACTGATGGAGCCGGTACTAAGTCCTGCGTGGTAACAGCATACACGCGCCCCGTAGGCCCCTGGTCTACCTGCTCACCTCTCTGAGCAAAAGACTGCTGCACAGACTGGGATGACGAAGCTCCCGGATTGGCCCTCGAGGCCTGCACAGACTGAGCTGGCTGAAAACCCTGCGTCTGCCTAGAACCAGACGCTCCCGAAGTGGCACTCAACTGTGGGCAAAACCTCTTCATGTGCCCAGGTTGTCCACACTGATAACAAATCAAGAGCTGCCCCCTGCCCAAACTCTGACTCGGCGGTCTAGCTGAAGAAGAAGCAGCTTTCTGACCCCCACCCTTCTGCGGGCAAACAGAAACCTTGTGACCCAGCTGGCCACACTTGTAACAAGTGAATTCTCCCTGACTGCCTCTCCCCGAGCCTACACTAGGCACTGGAAAGGTCGATCTAGAGACTGCACCCTGAGACTGCTGAGGGTTATAACCCTTCTGTCTCCTGCCATCACTCTGACTATCCTGGCTCCTCTTGGAGCCTCTCTGACCCTCATCCTCCTCCTGCATCATAAGCTCCATATGAGCTGCAGCGTCCACTAGGTGTCTATACTCTCGAATATAAGACCCACCAATTCTCAACTTGAGGCCCCGCCTCAACTTCCGCTCAAACTCATAGCAACGGCGTTCCTCAGACGCCACCAGTTCAGGTGCAAACCTAGACAGACTGGTAAAAGTAGCCTCAAACTCGGCCACTGACAAGCCCTGCTGATTAAGCCGGCTAAACTGATCCCTCAGCTTCTCCCTAGCTGCTGCTGATAAAAACCTCTCCTGAAAAGCATTCACAAACGCCTCCCAAGTACCACCAACACGAGCTTTCTCGTACTTCCACCATTGACCCGCATCTCCCTTCAGTTGGAAGGATGCCAAGGTCACTTTCAGTGCTCCGTCCTCGATGCCAAGCATCTCAAACGTCTTCGTTGTCTGTTCGAGCCATTCATCTGCCTTAAGCGGCTCTTTAGGATCCCCGATGAACTCGTCCGGATTACACCGAAAGAACTCCCTCTTCAAGAAGGAAGGCCCTGCCTCAGCTGCCTGATTCCCAGCTCTAAGAATACCTAAAGCTCCTGCTATCTCTCTGGCCAAGGCACCCATAGCTTGCTGACCTACTGGCTCGGCCACATTGGCCTGCCCAACTCCCTCCTGCACTGCCGGAATCTCACCCGGTAATGGTACTTCCTGCCTCGCAGGTCTACCACGCCTAGCACCTCTTCCTCGTCCTGACATCCTAATAAAGGCAACACAGAACGTTAGCACATTCATAGGTGTGCCGAAACTAATCACTCACGTCCTAATGCATGGACAACTGTAATTCACTCCACATAAGCACATAAACACATAAGCACTTACGAACTTCATTTCCGGATAATGATAGTCCCGAGGCGTTACTAGAGTTCCGGTTAGAAACAGCGTTGATCAAGTGCTTTTCCAACAAGACTCCCAGAAACTCAAGGATCCAATCAACATCCTAGAAATTAAATCCCATACTCACATAGTCACATAAGCATGTTAGCATTTAAGCACATCGCATATGATACTACATCTAAGTCTCTATCAAGCGAGACAAACCCATTGTGATCCTAATCACTTCCCACGTACCCAAAGTATTCGAACCCGGTACGCTCTGATACCAAGTTGTAGCGCCCTCAAAATAATAACAATAAACCCATCAGATAAGACATGCATTTACATTTAAACTAACTGCATTCCTTTCATTCATTAGAATTCCAAGATGTAAGTATTACATGTTAACCTCATAACAAAATGCCCTACGGGCTTACAGCTTTCCAAGTTAACACTTGGTTACAACAAAGAGTTCTAACTCGTTTACACATTAAGCCCTTGGCTTGAAATTACATGTAATACATCAACAGTAAAACGACAAAACTATGTCCGCCACTAGCCTCCCAGCTATGTCCTTGGAGGTGGCATGCTTCCTGTACCTGAAAATGATATTCCCATATAGGGTGAGCCACAGCCCAGTAGAAATACACTAAACCAACCATGGACAATGACTAAAACATTAGCAATTGATAGTTGGTCACCACTGATTCAATCACATAAATTACATATTTATGTCAACGACTTACAAGTCCCAATTACTTTTCATTTTCCCTTTTTTCAACAGATAAGCATGCTAGCTCTATCATCATTTCCACAGATATGTATAAAAACTATATCTCACATTCAGATAAGCATAAAAGCTATATCCACATTCTCAACAGATATGTATATCAACAATATCCACAGATAAGCATACAAGCTGTATCCACACTCTACAACAGATATGTATATCAACAATATCCACAGATAAGCATACAAGCTGTATCCACACTTCACTTCACAAAGATAAGCATATGAGCTCTATCTTCACTTCTCTAGACAAGCATATGAGCTCTGTCTACGGAGTACATCCCCTATCTCCTCCAAATACCTATCCGGTTTAGAGGTCCATCCCCTATCTTCCCCTAAACCGCGGAGTACATCCCCTATCTCCTCCTCTACACATAACGTATATAAACACATTGGTTCTATATACAATCACACAATACAAACAATTAATGTATTCTAGCAACTGTTAAGTTCCATAACACATTCCATTGATTAGTTTCAGTTTGCCTAATCAACATACATTGTCTACAACAATCACGACTATCCTCCACCGATAGCCCAAAGCAGTTATTTCTAAAACAGAAAATAAATGCACAAATGGATATTCAATCAACATTTCATTTCCTCATTTCTCATCAATTAATTATCCCAATTAATTAAACAATGTAATTAGGCCATTTTCCATAATTACCATTTCAACCCTTAGGTTCCATTTCCATCAATGATTCAACAATCATTCCATTTTTTCTATGCCAAACATGCATCTAGGTTTATTATGAATGAAACCCCAACTTTTGTAAGAATTACACAAAAGCCCCAAACCTTTACAAGATTACCAAACCAAGCCCAACATCTCAAAATACCAAAATTTAAAGACAAAACCCATAGAGAGGAGTAGGTTATCCCTACCTCAAATTCGGAGCTCCAAGGGAGAAGACGACAAAACCCAACGTGCTCCAAAACCCGAGATTTTCAGATTAAAATGAAGCCCTCGACGATCAACAACTTTTTTGTAAAGGCCAAAGGTGAGTAAATCACTCCTACTAGATCAAAACCTAGAGAGAAGGTAGAGTCTAGAGTGAGAGGCTCAACAATGGTGATTTTGGAAAAGTAAGAGAGAGAAGAGAAAGTGAAAAAGTGATTTAAAGAGTCACAAATTCGGGACTTTAAACCCAGTCTTCCGCTCGAGCGTAAAACACCCCGCTCGAGCGGCCACTCACAGACTTCCGCTCGAGCGGCCAACCTCCCGCTCGAGCGCAGAATGCGCTCGCCCAGCACTTTTGCAGAACCAGGCCTCCGCTCGAGCTCCCAATCCCTACGCTCGAGCTCACAACACTGCACAACAAGATACTGGATGGATGTATTCCCCGCTCGAGCGCCAACATCTCCGCTCGAGCGTACAGGCCAAAAATCTGGGCAACTAGTTTTGGTTTCTAAACTCAACCAACCTGTAACAAACCCGCTCAACACATCCTATAACTCAAATACAAAGTAAGAAAGGATGTAAACAAGACAATAAACAACTACCAACATCCACGGACACATGTCCGGATCACTATACAACAAGGGTAAACTCGGGATCGCTATAGTAATTTACTGAGTAAATTCTAAATAAATTACTATGTAAATTCATAGTAAATTACTCACTAAATTTATCTGTAAATTACTAAGTAAATACCCAGTAAATTCTCAATAAATTCTCTGTAAATTACTCGGTTAATTATCGATAAGTTCTCAAAAAATTCTATGTCAATTACTTAGTAAATTACTCAGTAAATTATAAGAAAATTACTTAGAAAATTCGAAGAAAATAACGCAATAAATTATCTGTAAATTCTTAGTAAATTATTTAATAAATTCTAAATAAATTACTGAGAAAATTCTCAATAAATTACTCCTTAAATTACAAGTGAATTAATGAGTGAATTATTCAGTAATTTATCAGTATATTACTCGATAAATTCTCTGTAAATTACTCAGTAAATTACTGGTAAATTACTCTGTAAATTACTTAGTAAATTCTCACTAAATTACTCAGGATATTTCTCAGTAAATTACACGTAAAATTCTTTATAAGTTATTTAGCAAATTCATAGTAATTTATCAGAAAATTCTGAGTAAATTCACAAAAAATTACAAGAATATTTTTTTATGAATTAATCAGTAAATTATGAGTAAATTACTCAATAAATTCTCAGAAAATTCTATATAAATTCTTGGTAAATTCAAAGTAATTTCTTAGTAAATTATTCAGCAAATTACTCCATAAATTCGTAGTAAATTCTCAATAAACTACTCGTTAAGTTTTCAATAAATTCTCTGTAAATTACTTTGTAAATTATCTGTAAATTTTCAGTAAATTATTTAATAGATTGTAAATAAAATGCTCAGAAAATTTTCAATAAATTTTAAGAAAATTCTCAATAAATTCTGTATAAATTCTTGGTAAATGACTCATAAAATTATCAAAAAAAAATTCGTGAATTACTTTGTTAATTCTCAGTAAATTATTCGAACATTAATTAGTGAATTTCCTGTAAAATTTCAGTAAATTACTTTATAAATTCTCAGTAAATTATTCAATAAATTCTAAGTAAATTACTTAGTAAATTCTCAATAAATTAATCCATAAAGTCTAAGTAAATTATCAATAAATTCTTAGTAACTTACTCATTAAATTCTCAATAAATTATTTAGTAATTTGCAACTAAATTAACGAGTGAAGAACTTAACAATTTATCAGTAAATTTCTTAGTCCATTCGCAGTAAATTCTCAATAAATTACTCAGAAAATTATCGGTAGATTCTTAGTAAATTACTCAGTAAATTCTCGTTAAATTACTCAGTAAAATTCTCAATAAATTACACGCAAAATTTTCAGAAAATTATTCAGTAAATTCTTAGTAATTTATTAGAAAATTCTGTGTAAATTCTTAGAAATTCATTAGAAATTTTTTTGAGAATTACTCAGTAAATTCACAGAAATTTTTTAAAACATTACTCAGCAAATTACTCTGTAAATTCTCAATAAATTATCTGTTAAATTTTCAATAAATTCTCTATAAATTACTTAGTTAATTATCGGTGAATTACTCAATAAATTCTAAGAAAATTCTCAATAAATTATGAGTAAATTACTCATTAAATTCACAGTAAATTCTCAATAAATTACTCAGCAAATTACTCCGTATATAGCGATCCCGGGTTTACCCTTGTTGTACAGTGATCCGGACATGTGTCCGTGGATATTGGTAGTTGTTTATTATCTTATTTACATCCTTTTTACTTTGTATATTGAGTTATAGGATGTGTTGGGCAGGTTTATTACAGGTTGGTTGAGTTTGGGAGCCTAGTACTGTTGCCCAGATTTTTGGACCTTCGCTCGAGCGAGGAGTTGGTCGCTCGAGCGAGAGTTGAGTTCGTGTCTGGTGGGTCGAGCCAGAGTGGCTTCGCTCGAGCGAGCGCTTGCACCTGGTTCTGGGCCTGAGAGTTGCATTTCTTGGCTCGAGCGAGCTTTCTTCGCTCGAGCGGTCTGGTTGTTCTTCGCTCGAGCGAGAAGTCTGTCGCTCGAGCGTGCTTCTGGTTGCAGACCTGAGGGTTTGTGTTGTTGGCTCGAGCGAGCATTCTTTCGCTCGAGCGCACTTTTGAGTTTTTGGCTCGAGCAAGGACTTCTTGGCTCGAGCGAGAGTTTTCTGTGTCTGGTCGCTCGAGCGACAAAGGCTTCGCTCGAGCGAGCGTGTTTTATATCAGCGGGCAGTAGCGTTTTTGAACATCACTTTTTCACTTTCTTTTTCTTTCAAACCCTAGATCCGAGACTCTCTCTCTCTAAACTTACATTCTCTCTAAGAATTGATCTCCCTAGAGTGTAAATCTAGCCTACGGCCTTTGTTAAAAAGATAGAGGGCATTGAGAGCTTCGATTTAATCTGAAAAAGTTTGGATTTGGAGCACGTTGATCTTCGAGTCTTCATCTCCTTTTTGGCTCAAACTTCGAGGTAGGGATATCCTACTCCTCTCTATGGATTTTGTCTTTAAATTTTAGTATTTTGAGATGTTGGGGTTGGTTTGGTAATTTTGTGAAAGTTGGGGCTTTTGTGTTATTTTACAAAAGTTGGGGTTGTATTCATAATAAACCTAGATGCATGTTTGGCATAGAGAAATGGAATAAATGTTGAATCATTGATGGAAATGGGACCTAAGGGTTGAAATGTTAATTATGGAAAAAGACCTAATTACATTGTTTGATTAATTGGGATAATTAATTGTGAGAAATGAGGAAATGAAATGTTGATTGAATATCCATTTGTGCATTTATTTTCTGTTTAGAAATAACTGCTTTGGGCTATCGGTGGAGGATAGTCGTGATTGTTGTAGACAATGCATGATGATTAGGCAAACGGAAACTAATCAATGGAATGTGTCATGGAATTTGACGGTTGATAGAATACATTAACTGTATGTATTGTGTGATTGTATATAGAACCAATGTGTTTGTATACGTTATGTGTAGAGGAGGAGATGGGGGATGTACTCCGCGGTTTAGGGGAAGATGGGGGATGTACCTCTAAACCGGATAGTGTTGGGAGAAGATAGGGGATGAACTCCGTAGATACAGCTCATATGCTTGTCTAGAGAAGTGAAGATAGAGCTTATATGCTTATCTTTGTGAAGTGTGGATACAGCTTATACGCTTATCTGTGAATGTGGGATATTGTTGTTATACATATCTGTTGAGAATGTGGATACAGCTTATATGCTTATCTGTGAATGTGGGATATAGTTTTTATACATATCTATTGAAATAATGATAGAGCTAACATGCTTATCTGTTGAAAAAGGGAAAATGAAAGGTAACTTGGACTCATAAGTCGTATGGCATAAATATGTGATTTATGTGAATGTATCAGTGTTGGCCATCTATCAATTGCTAATCTTTTAGTCATTATTCATGGTTGGTTTAGTGTATTTCTACTGGGCTGTGGCTCACCCTATATGGGAATATTATTTTCAGGTGCAGGTAGCATGCCACCTCCAAGGACATAGCTTGGGAGGCTAGGAGCGGTTATACTTTTGTCATTTTCTTTTGATGTATTACATGTAATTTCAAGCCAAGGGCTTAATGTGTAATGAGTTAGTACTCTTTTGTTGTAACCAAGTGTTAACTTGGAAAGCTGTAAGCCCATAGGGCATTTGCTTTTGTTGTTAACATGTAATACTTTTGTAATGAAACTCTGATGTATAAAAGAATGTGGTTATTTCTTATGTCAACGAATATCTTATTTGATGGGTTTAATGTTATTATTTTTAGGGCGTTACACAGTAAATTGCTTCATAAATGATTGGTAAGTTCCTAGAAAATTACTCAACAAATTCTCAGTAAATTCTCAATAAACTCTTAGTAATTTACTAAGTAAATTCTAAATAAATTACTAAGTAAATTCATAGTAAATTATTCAGTGAATTACTCACTAAATTACTCGGTAAATTACTAAGTAAATTCCCAGTAAATTACTCGGTTAATTATCGATAAGTTTTAAAAAAATTCTGAGTCAATTACTTAGTAAATTACTCAGTAAATTATTAGAAAATTACTCTATAAATTCGAAAAAAATAACGCAGTAAATTATCTGTAAATTCATAGTAAATTATTTAATAAATTCTAAATAAATTGCTGAGTAAATTCTCAATAAATTACTTCTTAAATTCTCAGTAAATTGCAAGTAAATTAATGAATGAATTATTCTGTAATTTATCATTAAATTACTCGATAAATTATTTGTAAATTACTAAGTAAATTATTGGTAAATTACTATGGAAATTTCTCAGTAAATTACACGTAAAATTCTCTATAAATTATTCAGCAAATTTTTAGTAATTTATCAGAAAATTCTGAGTAAATTCACAAAAAATTACAAGAATTTTTTTTGTGAATTAATCAGTAAATTATGAGTAAATTACTCAATAAATTCTCAGAAAATTCTATATAAATTTTTGGTAAATTCAAAGTAATTTCTTAGTAAATTATTCAGCAAATTACTCCATAAATTCGTAGTAAATTCTCAATAAATTACTCGTTAAGTTTTCAATAAATTCTCTATAAATTACTTTGTAAATTATCTGTAAATTTTCAGTAAATTATTTAATAAATTGTAAATAAATTGCTCAGAAAATTTTCAATAAATTCTAAGAAAATTCTCAATAAATTCTGTATAAATTCTTAGTAAATTACTCATAAAATTATCCAAAAAAATTCCTGAATTACTTTGTTAATTCTCAGTAAATTATTCGAACATTAATTAGTGAATTTTCTGTAAATTTTCAGTAAATTACTTTATAAATTCTCAGTAAATTATTCAATAAATTCTAAGTTAATTACTTAGTAAATTCTCAATAAATTAATCCATAAAGTGTAAGTAAATTATCAATAAATTCTTAGTAACTTACTCAGTAAATACTCAATAAATTATTTAGTAATTACCAACTAAATTACCCAGTGAAGAACTTAACAATTTATCAGTAAATTTCTTATTCAATTCGCAGTAAATTCTCAATAAATTACTCAGTAAATTATCGATAGTTTCTTAGTAAATTACTCAGTAAATTCTCGTTAAATTACTCTGTAAAATTCTCAATGAATTACGCACAAAATTCTCGGAAAATTATTCAGTAAATTCTTAGTAAATTATTTGAAAATTCTGTGTAAATTCTTAGAAATTCATTAGAAATTTTTTTGAGAATTACTCAGTAAATTATGAGTAAATTCTCAGAAAGTTTTGTATAAATTCTTGGTAAATTACTTAGTAAATTTACAGAAATTTTTTAAAACATTACTCAGCAAATTACTCGTTAAATTCTCAATAAATTATCCGTTAAATTTTCAATAAATTCTCTATAAATTACTCAGTTAATTATCAGTGAATTACTCAATAAATTCTAAGAAAATTCTCAATAAATTATGAGTAAATTACTCATTAAATTCACAGTAAATTCTCAATAAATTACTCAGCAAATTATTCAGTAAATTACTTCATAAATGATTGGTAAGTTTCTAGAAAATTACTCAACAAATTCTCAGTAAATTCTCAATAAACTCTTAGTAATTTACTGAGTAAATTCTAAATAAATTACTAAGTAAATTCATAGTAAATTATTCGGTGAATTACTCACTAAACTACACGGTTAATTACTAAGTAAATTCCCAGTAAATTACTCGGTTAATTATCGATAAGTTCTAAAAAAATTCTGAGTGAATTACTTAGTAAATTACTCAGTAAATTATTAGAAAATTACTCTGTAAATTCGAAAAAAATAACGCAGTAAATTATCTGTAAATTCATAGTAAATTATTTAATAAATTCTAAATAAATTGCTGAGTAAATTCTCAATAAATTACTCCTTAAATTCTCAGTAAATTGCAAGTAAATTAATGAATGAATTATTCTGTAATTTATCATTAAATTACTCGATCAATTATTTGTAAATTACTCAGTAAATTATTGGTAAATTACTATGGAAATTTCTCAGTAAATTACACGTAAAATTCTCTATAAATTATTCAGCAAATTTTTAGTAATTTATCAGAAAATTCTGAGTAAATTCACAAAAAAATTACAAGAATTTTTTTTTGTGAATTAATCAGTAAATTATGAGTAAATTACTCAATAAATTCTCAGAAAATTCTATATAAATTTTTGGTAAATTCAAAGTAATTTCTTAGTAAATTATTTAGCAAATTACTCCATAAATTCGTAGTAAATTCTCAATAAATTACTCGTTAAGTTTTCAATAAATTCTCTATAAATTACTTTGTAAATTATCTATAAATTTTCAGTAAATTATTTAATAAATTGTAAATAAATTGCTCAGAAAATTTTCAATAAATTCTAAGAAAATTCTCAATAAATTCTGTATAAATTCTTAGTAAATTACTCATAAAATTATCCAAAAAAATTCCTGAATTACTTTGTTAATTCTCAGTAAATTATTCGAACATTAATTAGTGAATTTTCTGTAAATTTTCAGTAAATTACTTTATAAATTCTCAGTAAATTATTCAATAAATTCTAAGTTAATTACTTAGTAAATTCACAATAAATTAATCCATAAAGTCTAAGTAAATTATCAATAAATTCTTAGTAACTTACTCAGTAAATACTCAATAAATTATTTAGTAATTTCCAACTAAATTACCCAGTGAAGAACTTAACAATTTATCAGTAAATTTCTTAGTCAATTCGCAGTAAATTCTCAATAAATTACTCAGAAAATTCTTGTTAAATTACTCAGTAAAATTCTCAATGAATTACACGCAAAATTCTCAAAAAATTATTCAGTAAATTCTTAGTAAATTATTAGAAAATTCTGTGTAAATTCTTAGAAATTCATTAGAAATTTTTTTGAGAATTACTCAGTAAATTACGAGTAAATTCTCAGAAAAGTTTGTATAAACTCTTGGTAAATTACTCAGTAAATTTACAGAAATTTTTTAAAACATTACTCAGCAAATTACTCTGTAAATTCTCAATAAATTATCCGTTAAATTTTCAATAAATTCTCTATAAATTACTCAGTTAATTATCGGTGAATTACTCAATAAATTCTAAGAAAATTCTCAATAAATTATGAGTAAATTACTCATTAAATTCACAGTAAATTCTCAATAAATTAGTCAGCAAATTACTCTGTAAATTGCTTCATAAATGATTGGTAAGTTCCTAGAAAATTACTCAACAAATTCTCAGTAAATTCTCAATAAACTCTTAGTAATTTACTGAGTAAATTCTATATAAATTACTAAGTAAATTCATAGTAAATTTTTCGGCGAATTACTCACTAAATTTATCTGTAAATTACTAAGTAAATTCCCAGTAAATTACTCGGTAAATTCTGAATAAATTCTCCGTAAATTACTCGGTTAATTATCGATAAGTTCTCAAAAAATTCTGAGTCAATTACTTAGTAAATTATTAGAAAATTACTCTGTAAATTCTTAGTAAATTATTTAATAAATTCTAAATAAATTACTGAGTAAATTCTCAATAAATTACTCCTTAAATTCTCAGTAAATTACAAGCAAATTAATGAGTGAATTATTTAGTAATTTATCAGTAAATTACTCGATAAATTCTCTGTAAATTACTCAGTAAATTCTCTATAAATTACTCAGTAAATTACACTGTAAATTCTCACTAAATTACTCAGGAAATTTCTCAGTAAATTACACGTAAAATTCTCTACAAGTTATTCCACAAATTCTTAGTAATTTATTAGAAAATTCTGAGTAAATTCAGAAAAAAATTTCAAGAATTTTTTTTTTGTGAATTAATCAGTAAATTATGAGTAAATTACTCAATAAATCCACACAAAATTCTATATAAATTCTTGGTAAATTCAAAGTAATTTCTTAGTAAATTATTCAGCAAATTACTCCATAAATTCGTAGTAAATTCTCAATAAATTACTCGTTAAGTTTTCAATAAATTCTCTATAAATTACTTTGTAAATTATCTGTAAATTTTCAGTAAATTATTTAATAAATTGTAAATAAATTCTAAGAAAATTCTGAATAAATTCTGTATAAATTCTTGGTAAATTACTCATAAAATTATAAAAAAAAAATTCGCGAATTACTTTGTTAATTCCCAGTAAATTACTCAATAAATTTTAAGAAAATTCTCAATAAATTATGAGTAAATTACTCAGCAAATTACTCTGTAAATTGCTTCATAAATGATTGGTAAGTTCCTAGAAAATTACTCAGCAAATTCTCAGTAAATTCTCAATAAACTCTTAGTAATTTACTGAGTAAATTCCATATAAATTACTAAGTAAATTCATAATAAATTATTCGGTGAATTACTCACTAAATTTTTCTGTAAATTACTAAGTAAATTCCCAGTAAATTACTCGGTAAATTCTCAATAAATTCTCTGTAAATTACTCGGTTAATTATTGATAAGTTCTCAAAAAATTTTGAGTCAATTACTTAGTAAATTACTCAGTAAATTATTAGAAATTACTCTGTAAATTCCAAGAAAATAACGCTGTAAATTATCAGTAAATTCTAAGTAAATTATTTAATAAATTCTAAATAAATTACTGAGTAAATTCTCAATAAATACTCCTTAAATTCTCAGTAAATTACAAGTAAATTAATGAGTGAATTATTCAGTAATTTTTCAGTAAATTACTCGATAAATTCTCTGTAAATTACTCAGTAAATTTCTCAGTAAATTACACGTAAAATTCTCTACAAGTTATTCAGCAAATTCTTAGTAATTTATCAGAAAATTCTGAGTAAATTCACAAAAAAATTACAAGAATTTTTTTTTTTGTGAATTAATCAGTAAATTAGGAGTAAATTACTCAATAAATTCTCAGAAAATGCTATATAAATTCTTGGTAAATTCAAAGTAATTTCTTAGTAAATTGTTCAGCAAATTACTCCATAAATTCGTAGTAAATTCTCAATAAATTACTCGTTAAGTTTTCAATAAATTCTCTATAAATTACTTTGTAAATTATCTGTAAATTTTCAGTAAATTATTTAATAAATTGTAAATAAATTCTAAGAAAATTCCCAATAAATTCGGTATAAAGTCTTGGTAAATTACTCATAAAATTATAAAAAAAAATTTCGCGAATTACTTTGTTAATTCCCAGTAAATTATTCGAACATTAATTAGTGAATTTCCTGTAAATTTTTAGTAAATTACTTTATAAATTCTCAGTAAATTATTCAATAAATTCTAAGTTAATTACTTAGTAAACTCTCTATAAATTTGTTCATAAAGTCTAAGTAAATTATCAATAAATTCTTAGTAACTTACTCAGTAAATTCTCAGTAAATTATTTAGTAATTTCCAACTAAATTACCCAGTGAAGAACTTAACAATTTATCAGTAAATTTCTTAGTCAATTCGCAGTAAATTCTCATTAAATTACAAAGTAAAATTCTCAATAAATTACACGCAAAATTCTCAAAAAATTATTCAGTAAATTCTTAGTAAATTATTAGAAAATTCTGTGTAAATTCTTAGAAAATCATTAGAATTTTTTTTGTGAATTACTCAGTAAATTATGAGTAAATTCTCAGAAAATTTTGTATAAATTCTTGATGAATTACTCCGGAAATTCACAGAAATTTTTTAAAACATTACTCAGCAAATAACTCTGTAAATTCTCAATAAATTAACCGTTCAATTTTTAGTAAATTCCCTATAAATTACTCAGTTAATTATCGGTGAATTACTCAATAAATTCTAAGAAAATTCTCAATAAATTATGAGTAAATTACTCATTAAATTCACAGTAAATTCTCAATAAATTACTCATCAAATTACTTAGTAAATTGCTTCATAAATGATTGGTAAGTTTCTAGAAAATTACTCAACAAATTCTCAGTAAATTCTCAATAAACTCTTAGTAATTTATTGAGTAAATTCTATATAAATTACTAAGTAAATTCATAGTAAATTATTCGGTGAATTACTCACTAAATTTTTCTGTAAATTACTAAGTAAATTCCCAGTAAATTACTCGGTAAATTCTCAAAAAATTCTCTGTAAATTACTCGGTTAATTATCGATAAGTTCTCAAAAAAATTTGAGTCAATTACTTAGTAAATTACTCAGTAAATTATTAGAAATTACTCTGTAAATTCCAAGAAAATAACGCAGTAAATTATCAGTAAATTCTAAGAAAATTATTTAATAAATTCTAAATAAATTACTGCGCAAATTCTCAATAAGTTACTCCTTAAATCCTCAGTAAATTACAAGTAAATTAATGAGTGAATTATTCAGTAATTTATCAGTAAATTACTCGGTAAATTCTCTGTAAATTACTCAAGAAATTTCTCAGTAAATTACACGTAAAATTCTCTACAAGTTATTCAGCAAATTCTTAGTAATTTATTAGAAAATTCGGAGTAAATTCACAAAAAAATTACAAGAATTTTTTTTTTTTTGTGAATTAATAAGTAAATTATGAGTAAATTACTCAATAAATTCTCAGAAAATTCAATATAAATTCTTGGTAAATTCAAAGTAATTTCTTAGTAAATTATTCAGCAAATTACTCCATAAATTCGTAGTAAATTCTCAATAAATTACTCGTTAAGTTTTCAATAAATTCTCTATAAATTACTTTGTAAATTATCTGTAAATTTTCAGAAAATTATTTAATAAATTGTAAATAAATTCTAAAAAAATTCTCAATAAATTATGTATAAATTCTTGGTAAATTACTCATAGAATTATAAAAAAAAAAATTCGCGAATTACTTTGCTAATTCCCAGTAAATTATTCGAACATTAATTAGTGAATTTCCTGTAAATTTTCAGTAAATTACTTTATAAATTCTCAGTAAATTATTCAATAAATTCTTAGTTAATTACTTAGTAAATTCTCAATAAATTAATCCATAAAGTCTAAGTAAATTATCAATAAATTCGTAGTAACTTACTCAGTAAATTCTAATTAAATTATTTTGTAATTTCCAACTAAACTACCTAGTGAAGAACTTAACAATTTATTAGTAAATTTCTTAGTCAATTCGCAGTAAATTCTCAATAAATTACTCAGGAATTATCGGTAGATTCTTTGTAAATTACTCAGTAAATTCTCATTAAACTACTCAATAAAATTCTCAATAAATTACATGCAAAATTCTCAAAAAATTATTCAGTAAATTCTTAGTAAATTATTAGAAAATTCTGTGTAAATTCTTAGAAAATCATTAGAAATTTTTTTGTGAATTACTCAGTAACTTATGAGTAAATTCTCGAAAAATTTTGTATAAATTCTTGGTAAATTACTCAGGAAATTCACACAATTTTTTTAAAACATTACTCAGCATATAACTCTATAAATTCTCAATAAATTAACCGTTAAATTTTCAGTAAATTCCCTATAAATTACTCAGTTAATTATCGGTGAATCACTCAATAAATTCTAAGAAAATTCTCAATAAATTATGAGTAAATTACTCATTAAATTCACAGTAAATTCTCAATAAATTACTCAGCAAATTACTTCATAAATGATTGGTAAGTTTCTAGAAAATTACTCAACAAATTCTCAGAAAATTCTCAATAAACTCTTAGTAATTTACTGAGTAAATTCTATATAAATTACTAAGTAAATTCATGGTAAATTATTTGGTGAATTACTCACTAAATTTATCTTTAAATTACTAAGTAAATTCGCAGTAAATTACTCGGTAAATTCTCAAAACATTCTCTGTAAATTACTCGGTTAATTATCGATAAGTTCTCAAAAAATTCTGAGTCAATTACTTAGTAAATTACTCAGTAAATTCCAAGAAAATAAGCAGTAAATTATCTGTAAATTCTTAGTAAATTATTTAATAAATTCTAAATAAATTACTGAGTAAATTCTCAATAAATTACTCCTTAAATTCTAAGTAAATTACATGTAAATTAATGAGTGAATTATTTAGTAATTTATCAATAAATTACTCGATAAATTCTCTTTAAATTACTCAGTAAATTACTTAGTAAATTCTCACTAAATTACTCAGGAAATTTCTCAGAAAATTACACGTAAAATTCTCTACAAGTTATTCAGCAAATTCTTAGTAATTTATCAGAAAATTCTGAGTAAATTCACCAAAAAATTGCAAGAATTTTTTTTTTGGTGAATTAATCAGTAAATTATGAGTAAATTACTCAATAAATTCTCAGAAAATTCAATATAAATTGTTGGTAAATTCAAAGTAATTTCTTAGTAAATTATTCGGCAAATTACTCCATAAATTCGTAGTAAATTCTCAATAAATTACTCGTTAAGTTTTCAATAAATTCTCTATAAATTTTAAGTAAATTATTTAATAAATTGTAAATCAATTCTAAGAAAATTCTCAAAAAGTTCTGTATAAATTCTTGGTAAATTACTCATTAAATTATAAAAAAAAAATTCGCGAATTACTTTGCTAATTCCCAGTAAATTATTCGAACATTAATTAGTGAATTTCCTGTAAATTTTCAGTAAATTACTTTATAAATTCTCAGTAAATTATTCAATAAATTCTAAGTTAATTACTTAGTAAATTCTCAATAAATTAATCCACAAAGTCTAAGTAAATTATAAATAAATTCTTAGTAACTTACTCAGTAAATTCTCATTCAATTATTTAGTAATTTCCAACTAAATTACCCAGTGAAGAACTTAACAATTTATCAGTAAATTTCTTAGTCAATTCGTAGTAAATTCTCAATAAATTACTCATTAAATTATCGGTAGATTCTTAGTAAACTACTCAGTAAATTCTCATTAAATTACTCAGTAAAATTCTCAATAAATTACATGCAAAATTCTCAAAAAATTATTCAGCAAATTCTTAGTAAATTATTAGAAAATTCTGTGTAAATTCTTAGAAAATCATTAGAAATTTTTTTGTGAATTACTCAGTAAATTATGAGTAAATTCTCAGAAAATTTTGTATAAATTCTTGGTAAATTACTCAGGAAATTCACAGAAATTTTATAAAACATTACTCAGCAAATAACTCTGTAAATTCTCAATAAATTAACCGTTAAATTTTTAGTAAATTCCCTATAAATTACTCAGTTAATTATCGGTGAATTACTCAATAAATTCTAAGAAAATTCTCAATAAATTATGAGTAAATTTCTCATTAAATTCACAATAAATTCTCAATAAATTACTCAGCAAATTACTCAGTAAATTGCTTCATAAATGATTGGTAAGTTTCTAGAAAATTACTCAACAAATTCTCAGTAAATTCTCAATAAACTCTTAGTAATTTACTGAGTAAATTCTATATAAATTACTAAGTAAATTCATAGTAAATTATTCGGTGAATTACTCACTAAATTTATCTGTAAATTACTAAGTAAATTCCCAGTAAATTACTCGGTAAATTCTCAAAAAATTCTCTGTAATTTACTCGGTTAATTATTGATAAGTTCTCAAAAAATTTTGAGTCAATTACTTAGTAAATTACTCAGTAAATTATTAGAAATTACTCTGTAAATTCCAAGAAAATAACGAAGTAAATTATCAGTAAATTCTAAGAAAATTATTTAATAAATTCTAAATAAATTACTGCGCAAATTCTCAATAAGTTACTCCTTAAATTCTCAGTAAATTACAAGTAAACTAATGAGTGAATTATTCAGTAATTTATCAGTAAATTACTCGATAAATTATCTGTAAATTACTCAGTAAATTATTGGTAAATTCTTTGTAAATTACTCAGGAAATTTCTCAGTAAATTACACGTAAAATTCTCTACAAGTTATTCAGCAAATTCTTAGTAATTTATCAGAAAATTCTAAGTAAATTCCCAAAAAAATTACAAGATTTTTTTTTTTGTGAATTAATCAGTAAATTATGAGTAGATTACTCAATAAATTCTCAGAAAATTCTATATAAATTCTTGGTAAATTCAAAGTAATTTCTTAGTAAATTATTCAGCAAATTACTCCATAAATTCATAGTAAATTCTCAATAAATTACTCGTTAAATTTTCAATAAATTCTCTAAAAATTACTTTGTAAATTATCTGTAAATTTTTAGTAAATTATTTAATAAATTGTAAATAAATTGCTCGGCAAATTTTCAATAAATTCTAAGAAAATTCTGTATAAATTCAGGGTAAATTACTCATAAAATTGTAAAAAAAAAATTCACGAATTACTTTGTTAATTCCCAGTAAATTATTCGAACATTAATTAGTGAATTTCCTGTAAATTTTCAGTAAATTGCTTTATAAATTCTCATTAAATTACTCAATAAATTAATCCATAAAGTCTAACTAAATTATCAATAAATTCTTAGTAACTTACTCAGTAAATTCTCATTAAATTATTTAGTAATTTCCAACTAAATTACCCAGTGAAGAACTTAACAATTTATCAGTAAATTACTTAGTCAATTCGCAGTAAATTCTCAATAAATTACTCAGTAAATTATCGGTAGATTCTTAGTAAATTACTCAGTAAATTCTCATTAAATTACTTAGTAAAATTCTCAATAAATTACTTGCAAAATTCTTAGAAAATTATTTAGTAAATTCTTTGTAAATTATAGAAAATTCTGTGTAAATTCTTAGAAAATCATTAGAAATTTTTTTGGGAATTTCTCAGTAAATTTACAGAAATTTTTTAAAACATTACTCAGCAAATTACTTTGTAAATTCTCAATAAATTATCCGTTAAATTTTCAATTAATTCTCTGTAAATTACTCAGTTATTTATCGGTGAATTACTCAATAAATTCTAAGAAAATTATTAGTAAATTACTCATTAAATTCATAGTAAATTCTCAATAAATTACTCTGCAAATTACTCAGTAAATTGCTTCATAAATTATTGGTAAGTTCCTAGAAAATTACTCAACAAATTCTTAATAAATTCTCAATAAACTCTTAGTAATTTACTGAGTGAATTCAATATAAATTACTAAATAAATTCATAGTAAATTATTCGGCGAATTACTCACTAAATTTATCTGTAAATTACTAAGTAAATTCCCAGTAAATTACTCGGTAAATTCTGAATAAATTCTTTGTAAATTACTCGGTTAATTATCGTAAGTTCTCAAAAAATTCAGAGTCAATTACTTAGTAAATTACTCAGTAAATTATTAGAAAATTACTCTGTAAATTCCCAGAAAATAACGCAGTAAATTATCTGTAAATTCTTAGTAAATTATTTAATAAATTCTAAATAAATTACTGAGTAAATTCTCAATAATTACTCCTTGAATTCTCAGTAAATTACAAGTAAATTAATGAGTGAATTATTTAGTAATTTATCAGTAAATTACTTGATAAATTCTCTGTAAATTACTCAGTAAATTCTCAGTAAATTACTCAGTAAATTACTTTGTAAATTCTCACTAAATTACTCAGGAAATTTCTCAGTAAATTACACGTAAAATTCTCTACAAGTTATTCAACAAATTCTTAGTAATTTATCAGAAAATTCTGAGTAAATTTACAAAAAAATTACAAGAATTTTTTTTTTCTGAATTAATCAGTAAATTGTGAGTAAATTACTCAATAAATCCTCAAAAAATTCTATACAAATTCTTGGTAAATTCAAAGTAATTTCTTAGTAAATTATTCAGCAAATTACTCCATAAATTAGTAGTAAATTCTGAATAAATTACTCGTTAAGTTTTCAATAAATTCTCTATAAATTACTTTGTAAATTATCTGTAAATTTTCAGTAAATTAATTAATAAATTGTAAATAAATTCTAAGAGAATTCTCAAAAAATTCTATATAAATTCTTGGTAAATTACTCATAAAATTATAAAAAAAAAATCACGAATTACTTTGTTAATTCCTAGTAAATTACTCAATAAATTTTAAGAAAATTCTCAATAAATTATGAGTAAAATACTCAGCAAATTACTCTGTAAATTGCTTCATAAATGATTGGTAAGTTCCTAGAAAATTACTCAAAAAATTCTCAGTAAATTCTCAATAAACTCTTAGTAATTTACTGAGTAAATTCTAAATAAATTACTAAGTAAATTCATAATAAATTATTCGGTGAATTACTCACTAAATTTATCTGTAAATTACTAAGTAAATTCCCAGTAAATTACTCGGTAAATTCTCAATAAATTCCCTGTAAATTACTCGGTTAATTATTGATAAGTTCTCAAAAAATTTTGAGTGAATTACTTAGTAAATTACTCAGTAAATTATTAGAAATTACTCTGTAAATTCCAAGAAAATAACGCAGAAAATTATCAGTAAATTCTATGAAAATTATTTAATAAATTACGGAGTTAATTATCGGTGAATTACTCAATAAATTTTAAGAAAATTCTCAATAAATTATGAGTAAATTACTCTGTAAATTGCTTCATAAATGATTGGTAAGTTCCTAGAAAATTACTCAACAAATTCTTAATAAATTCTCAATAAACTCTTAGTAATTTACAGAGTAAATTCTAAATAAATTACTAAGTAAATTCAGAATAAATTATTCGGTGAATTACTCACTAAATTTATCTGTAAATTACTAAGTAAATTCCCAGTAAATTACTCGGTAAATTCTCAATAAATTCCGTGTAAATCACTCGGTTAATTATCGATAAGTTCTCAAAAAATTTTGAGTCAAATACTTAGTAAATTACTCAGTAAATTATTAGAAATTACGCTGTAAATTCCAAGAAAATAACGCAGTAAATTATCAGTAAATTCTAAGTAAATTATTTAATAAATTCTAAATAAATTACTGAGTAAATTCTCAATAAATTACTCCTTAAATTCTCAGTAAATTACAAGTAAATTAATGAGTGAATTATTCAGTAATTTATCAGTAAATTACTCGATAAATTCTTTGTAAATTACTCAGTAAATTATTGGTAAATTCACTGTAAATTACTTAGGAAATTTCTCAATAAATTACACGTAAAATTCTCTACAAGTTATTCAGCAAATTCTTAGTAATTTATCAGAAAATTCTGAGTAAATTCACAAAAAAATTACAAGAAATTTTTTTTTTTTGTGAATTAATCTGTAAATTATGAGTAAATTACTCAATAAATTCTCAGAAAATTCTATATAAATTCTTGGTAAATTCAAAGTAATTTCTTAGTAAATTATTCAGCAAATTATTCCATAAATTCGTAGTAAATTCTCAATAAATTACTCGTTAAGTTTTCAATAAATTCTCTATAAATTACTTTGTAAATTATCTGTAAATTTTCAGTAAATTATTTAATAAATTGTAAATAAATTCTAAGAAAATTCTCAATAAATTCTGTATAAATTCTTGGTAAATTACTCATAAAATTATAAAAAAAAATTCGCGAATTACTTTGTTAATTCCCAGTAAACTATTCGAACATTAATTAGTGAATTTCCTGTAAATTTTCAGTAAATTGCTTTATAAATTCTCATTAAATTACTCAATAAATTAATCCATAAAGTCTAAGTAAATTATCAATAAATTCTTAGTAACTTACTCAGTAAATTCTCATTAAATTATTTAGTAATTTCCAACTAAATTACCCAGTGAAGAACTTAACAATTTATCAGTAAATTTCTTAGTCAATTCACAGTAAATTCTCAATAAATTACTGAGTAAATTATCGGTAGATTCTTTGTAAATTACTCAGTAAATTCTCATTAAATTACTCAGTAAAATTCTCAATAAATTACACGCAAAATTCTCAAAAAATTATTCAGTAAATTCTTAGTAAATTATTAGAAAATTCTGTGTAAATTCTTAGAAAATCATTATAAATTTTTTTGTGAATTACTCAGTAAATTATGAGTAAATTCTCGGAAAATTTTGTATAAATTCTAGATAAATTACTCAGGAAATTCACAGAAATTTTTTAAAACATTACTCAGCAAATAACCCTGTAAATTCTCAATAAATTAACCGTTAAATTTTTAGTAAATTCCCTATAAATTACTCAGTTAATTATCGGTGAATTACTCAATAAATTCTAAGAAAATTCTCAATAAATTATGAGTAAATTTCTCATTAAATTCATAGTAAATTCTCAATAAATTACTCAGCAAATTACTCAGTAAATTGCTTCATAAATGATTGGTAAGTTTCTAGAAAATTACTCAACAAATTCTCAGTAAATTCTCAATAAACTCTTAGTAATTTATTGAGTAAATTCTATATAAATTACTAAGTAAATTCATAGTAAATTATTCGGTGAATTACTCACTAAATTTATCTGTAAATTACTAAGTAAATTCCCAGTAAATTACTCGGTAAATTCTCAAAAAATTCTCTGTAAATTACTCGGTTAATTATCGATAAGTTCTCAAAAAATTTTGAGTCAATTACTTAGTAAATTATTAGAAATTACTCTGTAAATTCCAAGAAAATAACGCAGCAAATTATCAGTAAATTCTAAGAAAATTATTTAATAAATTCTAAATAAATTACTGAGTAAATTCTCAAGAAGTTACTCCTTAAATTCTCAGTAAATTACAAGTAAATTAATGAGTGAATTATTCAGTAATTTATCAGTAAATTACTCGATAAATTCTCTGTAAATTACTCAGGAAATTTTTCAGTAAATTACACGTAAAATTCTCTACAAGTTATTCAGCAAATTCTTAGTAATTTATCAGAAAATTCTTAGTAAATTCCCAGAAAAATTACAAGAATTTTTTTTTTGTGAATTAATCAGTAAATTATGAGTAAATTGCTCAATAAATTCTTAGAAAATTCTATATAAATTGTTGGTAAATTCAAAGTAATTTCTTAGTACATTATTCAGCAAATTATTCCATAAATTCGTAGTAAATTCTCAATAAATTACTCGTTAAGTTTTCAATAAATTCTCTATAAATTACTTTGTAAATTATCTGTAAATTATTTAATAAATTGTAATTAAATTCTAAGAAAATTATCAATAAATTCTGTATAAATTCTTGGTAAATTACTCATAAAATTATAAAAAAAAAAATTCGCGACTTACTTTGTTAATTCTCAGTAAATTATTCGAACATTAATTAGTGAATTTCCTGTAAATTTTCAGTAAATTACTTTATAAATTCTCAGCAAATTATTCAATAAATTCTAAGTTAATTACTTAGTAAATTCTCAATAAATTAATCCATAAAGTCTAAGTAAATTATCAATTAATTCTTAGTAACTTACTCAGTAAATTCTAATTAAATTATTTAGTAATTTCCAACTAAATTACCTAGTGAAGAACTTAACAATTTATTAGTAAATTTCTTAGTCAATTCGCAGTAAATTCTCAATAAATTACTCAGTAAATTATCGGTAGATTCTTAGTAAATTACTCAGTAAATTCTCATTAAATTAATCAGTAAAATTCTCAATAAATTACACGCAAAATTCTCAAAAAATTATTCAATAAATTCTTAGTAAATTATTAGAAAATTCTGTGTAAATTCTTAGAAAATCATTAGAAATTTTTTTGGGAATTACTTAGAAAATGATGAGTAAATTCTCAGAAAAATTTGTATAAATTCTTGGTAAATTTCTCAGGAAATTCACACAAATTTTTTAAAACATCACTCAGCAAATAACTCTGTAAATTCTCAATAAATTAACCGTTAAATTTTCAGTAAATTCCCTATAAATTACTCAATTAATTATCGGTGAATTACTCAATAAATTCTAAGAAAATTCTCAATAAATTATGAGTAAATTACTTATTAAATTCACAGTAAATTCTCAATAAACTACTCAGCAAATTACTCAGTAAATTGCTTCATAAATGATTAGTAAGTTCCTAGAAAATTACTCAACAAATTCTCAGTAAATTCTCAATAAACTCTTAGTAATTTACTGAGCAAATCCCATATAAATAACTAAGTAAATTCTTAGTAAATTATTCGGTGAATTACTCACTAAATTTATCTGTAAATTACTAAGTAAATTCCCAGTAAATTACTCGGTAAATTCTCAAAAAATTCTCTGTAAATTACTCGGTTAATTATCGATAAGTTCTCAAAAAATTCTGAGTCAATTACTTAGTAAATTACACAGTAAATTATTAGAAAATTACTCTGTAAATTCCAAGAAAATAAACAGTAAATTATCTGTAAATTCTTAGTAAATTATTTAATAAATTCTAAATAAATTACTGAGTAAATTCTCAATAAATTACTCCTTAAATTCTAAGTAAATTACAAGTAAATTAATGAGTGAATTATTTAGTAATTTATCAATAAATTACTCGATAAATTCTTTGTAAATTACTCAGTAAATTATTGGTAAATTCTCTGTAAATTACTCAGTAAATTACTTAGTAAATTCTCAGTAAATTACTCAGGAAATTTCTCAGTAAATTACACGTAAAATTCCCTGCAAGCTATTCAGCAAATTCTTAGTAATTTATCAGAAAATTCTGAGTAAATTCACCAAAAAATTGCAAGAATTTTTTTTGTGTGAATTAATTAGTAAATTATGAGTAAATTACTCAATAAATTCTCAGAAAATTCTATATAAATTCTTGGTAAATTCAAAGTAATTTCTTAGTAAATTATTCAGCAAATTACTCCATAAATTCGTAGTAAATTCTCAATAAATTACTGGTTAAATTTTCAATAAATTCTCTATAAATTACTCTGTAAATTATCTGTAAATTTTCAGTAAATTATTTAATAAATTTTAAAAAATTGCTCGGAAAATTTTCAATAAATTCTGTATAAATTCTTGGTAAATTACTCATAAAATTGTAAAAAAAAAAAATCGCGAATTACTTTGTTAATTCCCAGTAAATTATTCGAACATTAATTAGTGAATTTCCTGTAAATTTTCAACAAATTACTTTATAAATTCTCCGTAAATTATTCAATAAATTCTAAGTTAATTACTTAGTAAATTCTCAATAAATTAATCCATAAAGTCTACGTAAATTATCAATAAATTCTTAGTAACTTACTCAGTAAATTCTCATTAAATTATTTAGTAATTTCCAACTAAATTACCCAGTGAAGAACTTAACAATTTATCAGTAAATTTCTTAGTCAATTCGCAGTAAATTCTCAATAAATTACTCAGTAAATTATCGGTAGATTCTTTGTAAATTACTCAGTAAATTCTCATTAAATTACTAAGTAAATATCTCAATAAATTACACGCAAAATTCTCAAAAAATTATTCAGTAAATTCTTTGTAAATTATTAGAAAATTCTGTGTAAATTCTTAGAAAATCATTAGAAATTTTTTTGCGAATTACTCAGTAAATTATGAGTAAATTCTCAGAAAATTTTGTATAAATTCTTGGTAAATTACTCAATAAGTTCGCAGAAATTTTTTAAATCATTGCTCAGAAAATTACTCTGTAAATTCTCAATAAATTATCCGTTAAATTTTCAATAAATTCTCTATAAATTACTCAGTTAATTATCCGTGAATTACTCAATAATTTTAAGAAAATTCTCAATAAATTATGAGTAAATTACTCAACAAATTACTCTGTAAATTGCTTCACAAATGTTTGGTAAGTTCCAAGAAAATTACTCTACAAATTCTCAGTAAATTCTCAATAAACTCCTAGTAATTTAGTGTGTAAATTCTAAAAAAATTACTAAGTAAATTCAAAATAAATTATTCGGTGAATTACTCACTAAATTTATCTGTAAATTACTAAGTAAATTTCCAGTAAATTCCCAATAAATTCTCCGTAAATTACTCGGTTAATTATCGATAAGTTCTCAAAAAATTTTGAGTCAATTACTTAGTAAATTACTTAGTAAATTATTAGAAATTACTCTGTAAATTCCAAGAAAACAACGCAGTAAATTATTATCAGTAAATTCTAAGTAAATTATTTAATAAATTCTAAATAAATTACTGAGTAAATTCTCAATAAATTACTCCTTAAATTCTAAGTAAATTACAAGTAAATTAATCAGTGAATTATTCAGTAATTTATCAGTATATTACTCGATAAATTCTCTGTAAATTACTCAGTAAATTATTGGTAAATTCTCTGTAAATTGCTCACGAAATTTCTCAGTAAATTACACGTAAGATTCTCTACAAGTTATTCAGCAAATTCTTAGTAATTTATCAGAAAATTCTGAGTAAATTCACAAAAAAATTACAAGAATTTTTTTTTGTGCATTAATCAGTAAATTATGAGTAAATTACTCAATAAATTCTCAGAAAATTCTATATAAATTCTTGGTAAATTCAAAGTAATTTCTTAGTAAATTATTCAGCAAATTACTCCATAAATTCGTAGTAAATTATCACTATATTACTCGTTAAGTTTTCAATAAATTCTCTATAAATTACTTTGTAAATTATCTGTAAATTTTCAGTAAATTATTTAATAAATTGCTCGGAAAATTTTCAATAAATTCTAAGATAATTCTCAATAAATTCTGTATAAATTCTTGGTAAATTACTCATAAAATTATAAAATAAAAATCGTGAATTACTTTGTTAATTCCCAGTAAATTATTCGAACATTAATTAGTGAATTTCCTGTAAATTTTCAGTAAATTAATTAATAAATTCTCAGTAAATTATTCAATAAATTCTAAGTTAATTACTCAGTAAATTCTTAATAAATTTATCCAAAAAGTCTAAGTAAATTATCAATAAATTTTTAGTTACTTACTCAGTAAATTCTCAATAAATTATTTAGTAATTTCCAACTAAATTATCCAGTGAAAAACTTAACAATTTATTAGTAAATTTCTTAGTCAATTCGCAGTAAATTCTCAATAAATTACTCAGTAAATTATCGGTAGATTCCTAGTAAATTACTCAGTAAATTCTCATTAAATTACTCAGTAAAATTCTCAATAAATTACACGCAAAATTCTGAAAAAATTATTCAGTAAATTCTTAGTAAATTATTAGAAAATTCTGTGTAAATTCTTAGAAAATCATTAGAAATTTTTTTGTGAATTACTCAGTAAATTATGAGTAAATTCTCAGAAAATTTTGTATAAATTCTTGGTAAATTACTCAGGAAATTCACACAAATTTTTTAAAACATTACTCAACAAATAACTCTGTAAATTCTCAATAAACTAACCGTTAAATTTTCAGTAAATTCCCTATAAATTACTCAGTTAATTATCGGTGAATTACTCAATAAATTCTAAGAAAATTCTCCATAAATTATGAGTAAATTACTTATTAAATTCACAGTAAATTCTCAATAAACTACTCAGCAAATTACTCAGTAAATTGCTTCATAAATGATTAGTAAGTTCCTAGAAAATTACTCAACAAATTCTCAGTAAATTCTCAATAAACTCTTAGTAATTTATTGAGTAAATTCCATATAAATTACTAAGTAAATTCATAGTAAATTATTCGGTGAGTTACTCACTAAATTTATCTGTAAATTACTAAGTAAATTCCCAGTAAATTACTCGGTAAATTCTCAATAAATTCTCTGTAAATTACTCGATTAATTATCGATAAGTTCTCAAAAAATTTTGAGTCAATTACTTAGTAAATTACTCTGTAAATTCCAAGAAAATTACGCAGTAAATTATCTGTAAATTCTTAGTAAATTATTAAATAAATTCTAAATAAATTACTGAGTAAATTCTCAATAATTACTCCTCAAATTCTCAGTAAATTACAAGTAAATTAATGAGTGAATTATTCAGTAATTTATCAACAAATTACTCGATAAATTCTTTGTAAATTACTCAGTAAATTATTGGTAAATTCTCTGCAAATTACTCAGTAAATTACTTAGTAAATTCTCACTAAATTACTCAGGAAATTTCTCAGTAAATTACACGTAAAATTCTCTACAAGTAGTTCAGCAAATTCTTAGTAATTTATTAGAAAATTCTGAGTAAATTCACAAAAGAATTCCAAGAATTTTTTTTTTTTTTTGTGAATGAATCAGTAAATTATGAGTAAATTACTCAATAAATTCTTGGTAAATTCAAAGTAATTTCTTAGTAAATTATTCAGCAAATTACTCCATAAATTCGTAGTAAATTCTCAATAAATTACTCGTTAAGTTTTCAATAAATTCTCTATAAATTACTTTGTAAATTATCTGTAAATTTTCAGTAAATTATTTAATAAATTGTAAATAAATTGCTCGAAAAATTTTCAATAAATTCTAAGAAAATTCTCAATAAATTCTGTATAAAATCTTTTGTAAATTACTCATAAAATTATAAAAAAAAAATTCGCGAATTACTTTGTTAATTCCTAGTAAATTATTCGAACATTAATTAGTGAATTTCTTGTAAATTTTCAGTAAATTAATTTATAAATTCTCAGTAAATTATTCAATAAATTCTAAGTTAATTACTTAGTAAATTCTCAATAAATTAATCCATAAAGTCAAAGTAAATTATCAATAAATTCTTAGTAACTTACTAAGTAAATTCTCATTAAATTATTTAGTAATTTCCAACTAAATTACCCAGTGAAGAACTTAACAATTTATCAGTAAATTTCTTAGTCAATTCGTAGTAAATTCTTAATAAATTACTCAGTAAATTCTCATTAAATTACTCAGTAAAATTCTCAATAAATTACACGCAAAATTCTCATAAAATTATTCAGTAAATTCTTTGTAAATTATTAGAAAATTCTGTGTAAATTCTTAGAAAATCATGAGAATTTTTTTTGGGAATTACTCAGTAAATTATGAGTAATTGCTCAGAAAATTTTGTATAAATTCTTGGTAAATTACTCAATAAATTCACAGAATTTTTTTAAAACATTGCTCAGAAAACTACTCTGTAAATTCTCAATAAATTATCCGTTAAACTTTCAATAAATTCTCTATAAATTACTCAGTTAATTATCGGTGAATTACTCAAGAAATTTTAAGAAAATTCTTAATAAATTATGAGTAAATTACTCAGCAAATTACTCTGTAAATTGCTTTATAAATGATTGGTAAGTTCCTAGAAAATTACTCAACAAATTCTCAGTAAATTCTAAATAAATTACTAAGTAAATTCATAATAAATTATTCGGTGAATTACTCACTAAATTTATCTGTAAATTACTAAGTAAATTCCCAGTAATTTACTCGGTAAATTCTCTGTAAATTACTCGGTTAATTATCGATAAGTTCTCAAAAAATTTTGAGTCAATTACTTAGTAAATTACTCAGTAAATTATTAGAAATTACTCTGTAAATTCCAAGAAAATAACGCAGTAAATTATCAGTAAATTCTAAGTAAACTATTTAATAAATTCCAAATAAATTACTGAGTAAATTCTCAATAAATTACTCCTTAAATTCTGAGAAAATTACAAGTAAATTAATGAGTGAATTATTCAGTAATTTATCTGTAAATTACTCGATAAATTTTCTTTAAATAACTCAGTAAATTATTGGTAAATTCTCTGTAAATTACTCAGGAAATTTCTCAGTTAAATTACACGTAAGATTCTCTAAAAGTTATTCAGGAAATTCTTAGTAATTTATCAGAAAATTCTGAGTAAATTCACAAAAAAATTACAAGAATTTTTTTTTGTGAATTAATCAGTAAATTATGAGTAAATTACTCAATAAATTCTCAGAAAATTCTATATAAATTCAAAGTAATTTCTTAGTAAATTATTCAGCAAATTACTCCATAAATTCGTAATAAATTCTCAATAAATTATTTAATAAATTGTAAATAATTTGTTCGGAAAATTTTCAATAAATTCTAAGATTATTCTCAATAAATTCTGTATAAATTCTTGGTAAATTACTCATAAAATTATAAAATAAAAATCGTGAATTACTTTGTTAATTCCCAGTAAATTATTCGAACATTAATTAGTGAATTTCCTGTAAATTTTCAGTAAATTAATTTATAAATTCTCAGTAAATTATTCAATAAATTCTAAGTTAATTACTCAGTAAATTCTTAATAAATTTATCCATAAAGTCTAAGTAAATTATCAATAAATTTTTAGTTACTTACTCAGTAAATTCTCAATAAATTATTTAGTAATTTCCAACTAAATTACCCAGTGAAAAACTTAACAATTTATTAGTAAATTTCTTAGTCAATTCGCAGTAAATTCTCAATAAATTACTCATTAAATTATCGGTAGATTCTTAGTAAATTACTCAGTAAATTCTCATTAAATTACTCAGTAAAATTCTCAATAAATTACACGCAAAATTCTGAAAAAATTATTCAGTAAATTCTTAGTAAATTATTAGAAAATTCTGTGTAAATTCTCAGAAAATCATTAGAAATTTTTTTGTGAATTACTCAGTTAATTATGAGTAAATTCTCAGAAAAATTTGTATAAATTCTTGGTAAATTACTCAGGAAATTCACACAAATTTTTTAAAACATTACTCAGCAAATAACTCTGTAAATTCTCAATAAACTAACCGTTAAATTTTCAGTAAATTCCCTATAAATTACTCAGTTAATTATCGGTGAATTACTCAATAAATTCTAAGAAAATTCTCCATAAATTATGAGTAAATTACTTATTAAATTCACAGTAAATTCTCAATAAACTACTCAACAAATTACTCAGTAAATTGCTTCATAAATGATTAGTAAGTTCCTAGAAAATTACTCAACAAATTCTCAGTAAATTCTCAATAAACTCTTAGTAATTTACTGAGTAAATTCCCAGTAAATTACTCGGTAAATTCTCAATAAATTCTCTGTAAATTACTCGGTTAATTATCGATAAGTTCTCAAAAAATTCTGAGTCAATTACTTAGTAAATTACTCAGTAAATTATTTGTCACGACCCCAAACCGCCCCTAGTAGTTTGGTGCCGTGATGGCCAGTAATCCGTAATTACCGAAGGCCAACTTTCAAAAATTTAACACAATCAGAGTATGATAAACGGGGCTCACAAACGCGGAAGCAATAATCTGAAATACAAGTAATCCATAAGAGCTGTGCATAGATTAAATGAAATGTCATTCATCTTACAATTTAAATACAACCAAACAAAATATGTGTTACATCTTGATCAAAAGGCTTCTCGAGCCGACATATACAAAAATACAGTAAACACAAGTCAGGAAGCATGATTTTCAAGAATTACCGACATAAAGATAAATGACATTGCCGACGTAATCATGAGTCCAAAACAAGCTTTCAAACAGTCTAGGCGTCGCCGACATCCTGCTCATCACCTACATATATATAGAGGGGGTGAGCTTGGATACTCAGTGAATGGTACTAGAAATAAAGGTTTTGCATGAATATAGCCGAAGTCTTCCAAAACGAAACACATCAAAACTTTATCGAACAAGGGATGAACCGTATTCATCTGTCAAATCTTGCAAGTCTCAGGGGATGCTTACTGACATCGGCAAAACGAGGGATGAATCTTATTCATCAGTCAAATATCACAACATCGGCGAAGCAAGGGATGAACGGTATTCATCAATCAAGTATTACACCATCGGCGAAGCAAGGGATGAACCGTTTTCATCAATCAAGTATTACAAGTCTCAAAAGATGCTTACTGACATCGGTAAAACACATCGAGCTCATCAAAACAAGGGCTGTACGATCCGTAATCGTTTAGTCAAAGGTACTGCGAAAGTTTATAGTCCTCCAGCACAAGGGACTCGTGTTACTTAGGCCCGTAGCCCGATTTAACATAGTAATCTTTTTCAAGAAAGGACCGTATCCTTTTACGCTTAGTACCGCGAAAGTTTAATATAGCGGTCCCGATATTTCCTGTTGTTGTTTAACTATAATCCGGACTCGGTTCCGTAGATTCGTTGTTATCTTATCCTCATTTCTATCCCTTACTCTTTTAATTAGAATTTTGGGTTGTGTTGGGCAGGTTGGGAATAAGTGGGTCGTGTTTTAAAACTTAGAAATTTTGCCCAGGTTTTGGTCTCTCCGCTCGAGCGGCGATTTGACGCTCGAGCGGGATTTTGTTGTTGCCTCTCCGCTCGAGCGGCAGTTTGGACGCTCGAGCGTGAATTTCCTTCTCTCAGCATTTTGGTCGTCTGCAGAAAATTCTGGGAGAGTGCACCCGGCGCTCGAGCGGATCTTTGGACGCTCGAGCGTGAATCTGTGTCTGTACGCTCGAGCGGGGTGTTGTACGCTCGAGCGGACCTGCTTTTATATCAGTTCGTGAAACCACCTTTTTGATCACTTTTTGATTTCCTTTCTCTCTCTTACTTTTTCAAAACCTCCATTGGAGAGCACCTCACTCTAAAACCGAACTTCTCTCTTAGGATTGATCTACCTAGAGTGTTTTCCTCACCTTGGGCCTTTGTAAGAAGTGTGTTGATCGTCGAGGGCTTTGTTGAGATCTGAGAAATTTGGGATTTGGAGCACTTCTGAGTTTTACTCATCTTCTCCCTTGGAGCTCTGAATTTGAGGTAGGGATATCCTACTCCTCTCTATGGATTTTGTCTTTAAATTTTGGTAATTTGAGATGTTGGGGTTGGTTTGGTAATTTTGTGAAAGTTTGGGCCATTTGTGTTATTTTACAAAAGTTGGGGTTTTATTTGTAATAAACCTAGATGCATGTTTGGTATAGAGAAATGGAATAAATGTTGAATCATTGATGAAAATGGGACCTAAGGGTGGTAATGGTAATTATGGAAAATGACCTAATTACATTGTTTAATTAATTGAGATAATTAATTGTGGGAAATGAGGAAATGAAATGGAATTGCTGAGATTGGGAGTGCATGGGGTTAAAGGGTGTAGTTGAATTATTTATCACTCACCGAATTGAAATGTCGATTGAATATCCATTGTGCATTTATTTCCTGCTTAGAAGTAATTGCTTTGGGCTACCGGCGGAGGGTAGTGTTGATTGTTGTAGACAATGCTTGATGATTAGGCAAACTAAAACTAATCAATTGGATGTGTCATAGAGCATGTCGGTTGATAAAATACATTAATTTTATGTATTGATTGATTGCATATGTGATTCTGTGTTTATATGCATTACTTGTGTATGGGAGGAGATAGGGGATGTACTCCACGGTTTAGGGGAAGATGGGGGATGTACCTCTAAACCGGTTAATGGTTTAGGGGAAGATGGGGGATGTACCTCTAAACCGGTTGTTGGAATGTTGATATAGCTCATATGCTTATCGGTTGAAGTGTTGATACAGCTCATATGCTTATCTGTTGTAGTAGTGATATAGCTCATATGCTTATCTATTGAAAAGTTTGTTTGATTTGATATAGCACTAAAATGTATATCATCATTGTTTGCGAAGTATGGGAGTAGTTTATGTGTTATTGATACAACAAAATAATGTGTATCCACCTTGGATTTCGAAAGTGTTCTAGTGATGAACTATGATCTCATCAAATGTTCTGGCCAGAGTACTAAGCCTTGTTTTCAAACTCAAAGTTGAACAAAAACGAAAAGTGAATTGTAACATAGACTTGGCTGTCATGGTAACGTAGGGAGACGTAAATGGAAGTGTCACTGTTGACCGTCTATCAGTTGCTAATCTTTTAGTCATTGTTCATGGTTGGTTTAGTGTATTTCTACTGGGCCGTGGCTCACCCTATATGGGAATATCATTTTCAGGTACAGGTAGCATGCCACCTCCAAGGACGTAGCTTGGGAGGCCAGAGGCGGACTTTTTGTTGTTTTACTTGATGTATTACATGTAAATTCAAGCCAAGGGCTTAACGTGTTTGAGTTAGTACTCTTTTGTTGTAACCAAGTGTTAACTTGGAAAGCTGTAAGCCCATAGGGCATTTGCTTTTGTTGTTAACATGTAATACTTTTTGTAATGAAACTCTGTTAAATGAAAGAATGTGGAGCTTTTGAATATCAATGCATGTCTTATTTAATGGGTTTAAAGCTATTATTTTGAGGGCGTTACAACTTGGTATCAGAGCGTACCGGGTTCGAATACTTTGGGTACGTAGGAAGTGATTAGTATCACAATGGGTTTCTCTCGCTTGTTAGAGACTTAGACGTAATGTTATGTACTTTTGTGATAACATGTTTATGTGACTATTTGGGTATGGAATGTAGTTTCTTGGATGTTGATTGGATCCTTGGGTTTCTGGGAGTCCTGTTGGAAAGGCACTTGATCAATGCTGTTTCTGATCGGAACTCTAGTAACGCCTCGGGACTATCATTATCTGGAAATGAAATTCGTAAGTGCTTACATGTTTATGTGCTTATGTGGAGTGAATTACAGTTATCCATGTGTTAGGATGTAAGTGTTTAGCCTCGGCACATGTATGAGTGTGCTAACGTGTCTCCGTTACTTTTACTAGGATGCCTAGGCGAGGAAGTTGCGATTTCCCTCCTTCCGCTCGGAAAGAGCTGCGGAAACAATTTGTGGAATTACGCCAAGGTACTACGCCTTTGGTGCGATTCGAAAGATGGTTTGCTAATCTGTCGAGGTTTGCTCCAGAATTGGTGGAGACGGAGGACTTACGTTGTTTTGAGTTTGAGAGTAAGCTGCGTGACGACATCCGTGTAAGGATAGCGGGGTCTTGGCATAAAAGATATAGGGCGCTTGTTGAGGCGGCCGCCCATGTAGAGGCTGCAGTGCTAGCAATGGGGCAGAGTGGAGAGGAAGCCATCTCGGCAACTCCTGTGACTCAGGGTGTTGGTAGGCCTTTTAAGAGGCAGAGGGTTTTAAACTCGCAACAGGGAGGACGGGCTAGAACTGCCCTTCCAGTGTCAGATTTGGGTTCGGGGGAAAGTAAGCAGAGGGGCATCATTTGTTTCAGATGCGGTCTGCTGGGCCACAGGGTTTCGGTTTGCCCACAGAAGAAAGGGGTGGGGTTAGCAGTTCAACCAGTAGTTGTACCACCAGGATCATCCAACCAGCCGGGTTTTGGACCGATTAAATGCTCAGTGGGGAGGCAGTTGTTGGGGTCTTCATCAGCCCAGATTCTGAACCAATCTCGTGCTCAGGCACCGCCTACCTGTTGGGTGTGTAATCAGCCGGGTCATATTCGGCGTTCTTGTACTCAGCCGGGAGCTTCTTTAGGGGTTTTGCAACCTAACCAGGCTCAGTTTCTTTCGACTGGGCAGGAACAGTATCGTTTTGGGGGACTAGCAGGCCAGATTGCGAGGGCCTCAGTAGAGTCGAGTTCCCAAGCCCCAGCTAGGGAAGTTTGTAGTTGTTCCAGGTGTGGGCAGAGGGGGCATACCAGTGGTTCTTGTCCGTGACTTGTAAGCTCGTAGGTTGCCTTATGTTCGGGGATGACCAACTTCGGCGGTCCAACAAGGGACGGTAGTAGTAGTAATACTGATGGGATGGTTTTGTTTTGACTAATCCGTTTTGTAATCAGTGGATTATTGTTTTGTGATCATTGGGTTCCGTTGTGTAACCAATGTGTTTTGGGAAAGTTGAAACATCTAAACTGTTTGTTTATCTATATATATATACATATATGCTTTGTTTGTTAATTTCCCTAGAGTGGGTGAATTGGAGCATGTCGTAGCTCTAAAATTTTATTAGTGTATAAAGTTCCTATATAAAAAAAATTTATGCTTGTGACTTGATTTGGGGAGGATGAGGGCTAGAGAGCCATGTTTTCAAAATTTGGAAGAACCACCAAGGGGTACGTGTCCTAGCCAAGGTAATATTGGAGCGAGAACTGTTTTACTTGCCGAGTGTGTGGAATTACATGAGTACTACCCATTTAAAGTTTGTGCGTGGTATAGCTTTTGATCTACTGTCGGGTGAACTTGAGAGGATGTGAAGTGTACGATTAATACTAGATGTAACACGTATTTAATATGGTGTCCTACGGGGGCATGGCACATAATTTTGTCAAGGTTGGACTCGTACCTTCGTGGTAAGTAACGTTGTCAAGATTGCAGGTGTACTGATTGGCCGTTTCAAGTGAAGAGATGTCAGTCCCTATATAAGGTTGTGATTGTTGTATCGGGAGCGATGTGTTGTGAGTAGCTGGTACTATACCTCGGGCTGTAGTATAATGGATGTCTCCCTAAGTTTTCAAATTTCTTTATTTGGATTGAATGTGATAAGTTCGTACCTTAGCACTGGTCAAGTCAGAGGATATTATCAGAAGCGTTAATTGGGTATATAGCCCATGGTTAGAGTGTGACCCGTGGGTGGAGTCACAGTGGTATGGTGTTTGCGGATGAAGATGTGGGTTAATGACGAGGGAGGCGAGGACTTTTACCTCTCTGGAAAGTTAGAAGAGTGAATCTTTGGAAGCCCTATCGGCGACTTGTGACGGTGTCGGGGTTTGGTTCATGATGGTTGCCTAGCGGTAGTGTGGACTAGTGGTTTAGCACGGAGGCCGGGCCTCTTGATGGTACTCTCGAGATGAGTGACAAGTAAGATATAGAGTAACGAGTGGACCCTATGAGTTATTGGAGGATTCGGTGTAGGAGTAAGAGGGCTTGCAAAATAAGGAGGTTTTGCCTAGTACGGTTGAATGTGTTAGATGGGATGGTTTCGAGAGTTGCGCGGTGTTGGCAGGACTATATGAGAATGTTCGAGGGAACGTGAGATTTGTATCTCGAGTTAGTGGGAATAGTACCTGTATGCTGGTTCGTGTGTTGGGCCTTGCTAGATAGTGAGTCCGTGGTGACCCCCCTTGGTTGTATAAGGGTAGTGTTCATATTGTGATTGGTTATCCATTGTTGGGTGTGGGTTATGAGTGGATGCTGCCAACATTCTTTGAAGGAAGAGCAATTCGTGTTCTAAATTAATGAGTATAGCGTGGGTCAAAGTAGTCCTTCGTATTCGGGATGTTGTGATTGAGGTTGACCATGTCGGTCTTCGGTCAAGGAAGTGAGCAGGCTTGCTAGATAACCATGGCGGGGGATGGTGATTCCCTTAGACGCGATGTTGAGGCGGTTAAATTTTAGGAAATCCAGTGAGATTCCAAAATTTGTGGTTCGTGTAGAGAACTCCGTGGTTGGGGTTAGTGGTCTGAGTAGCACATCAGTGTGTGGATTACTGAGTGTAAAGTTTATTGAGTTGACTAGTCAGCTTGTCGGTATCGGGTGTTGGGGTGGCATTGGTCACCTTGAGTTTAGTCTCGTTCGTTGTAGACTACGTATGTTGATTAAGGAAAACTGAAATTAATCGAACATGTTTTGTCGTTGAGTCTGACGGTTGGAATAATACATCTAATATATGTATTGATTGATCATTGTGAATGATTGGCTTTTTATACATTATGAATGTATGGTGTTTAGTTTGATGTTGATACAGCACTAAATGGGTATCATTTGTGTATTTCTGAGCCGTGTTTATGATTATAAAGTGGTTAAGTAAAGGGAGGCGGGCTAAAATTGCAAAACCATGAATTTCTTATACCTTATGTGTTGACAGTACTGTTGTTATTTCTATTAACTATCATTATAGAAATGTTATGTTCTGTGTCGGTTGTGGTATCACTGTATGAGTGATAGTTGTGGATAGTGCTGTTTTGGAAAGAAATGGAAAACAAAATTTTTCCAGTGTTTGGACCATATAAATGCGTTGTTGAGAAGTTGATTTAATTCAAGAATTTTAAAGAATTCCAGATTAATCTTTTGGCAAATAAACTGTGGATGACTCTGCTTTTTGGGTAACACCGTATTTGTGAAAAATGTTTGCAAAGCTTTTGAGTTTTCGTACGGAACATGCAAGATTTATTCCGGAACGTTAACGTTGAAAATTTAAACATCTTTGGGAAATGCCTCTTGAACAAGAAAATGTTTTCTTATTATCTACTCTAAAGATTTGCTTTGGTCGTGTTGTTGAGTAGTGACTTAGCTTGGAATGCTAGTCGGTTGTTGGTGAATAGTTTCGGGGGAGGTTTGGTTTGTTGAGGCTTGCGTACCTAAGGTGTGGTTGTTTAGAATGTGTTTCCTTGGTTAGTATCTTCCTTGCTAAGAGTAAGTCGGAGGTTTGTTGTGAAAGTAATTTCTTTCCTTGGGGCTCGATTGTTGAATGCTCTGTTATCAGTTGGCCTTGTGTTTTGGCGTACCCTTAATTTCGGGGACGAAATTCTTTAAGGGGGGGAGGTTATAGCGGTCCCGATATTTCCTGTTGTTGTTTAACTATAATCCGGACTCGGTTCCGTAGATTCGTTGTTATCTTATCCTCATTTCTATCCCTTACTCTTTTAATTAGAATTTTGGGTTGTGTTGGGCAGGTTGGGAATAAGTGGGTCGTGTTTTAAAACTTAGAAATTTTGCCCAGGTTTTGGTCTCTCCGCTCGAGCGGCGATTTGACGCTCGAGCGGGATTTTGTTGTTGCCTCTCCGCTCGAGCGGCAGTTTGGACGCTCGAGCGTGAATTTCCTTCTCTCAGCATTTTGGTCGTCTGCAGAAAATTCTGGGAGAGTGCACCCGGCGCTCGAGCGGATCTTTGGACGCTCGAGCGTGAATCTGTGTCTGTACGCTCGAGCGGGGTGTTGTACGCTCGAGCGGACCTGCTTTTATATCAGTTCGTGAAACCACCTTTTTGATCACTTTTTGATTTCCTTTCTCTCTCTTACTTTTTCAAAACCTCCATTGGAGAGCACCTCACTCTAAAACCGAACTTCTCTCTTAGGATTGATCTACCTAGAGTGTTTTCCTCACCTTGGGCCTTTGTAAGAAGTGTGTTGATCGTCGAGGGCTTTGTTGAGATCTGAGAAATTTGGGATTTGGAGCACTTCTGAGTTTTACTCATCTTCTCCCTTGGAGCTCTGAATTTGAGGTAGGGATATCCTACTCCTCTCTATGGATTTTGTCTTTAAATTTTGGTAATTTGAGATGTTGGGGTTGGTTTGGTAATTTTGTGAAAGTTTGGGCCATTTGTGTTATTTTACAAAAGTTGGGGTTTTATTTGTAATAAACCTAGATGCATGTTTGGTATAGAGAAATGGAATAAATGTTGAATCATTGATGAAAATGGGACCTAAGGGTGGTAATGGTAATTATGGAAAATGACCTAATTACATTGTTTAATTAATTGAGATAATTAATTGTGGGAAATGAGGAAATGAAATGGAATTGCTGAGATTGGGAGTGCATGGGGTTAAAGGGTGTAGTTGAATTATTTATCACTCACCGAATTGAAATGTCGATTGAATATCCATTGTGCATTTATTTCCTGCTTAGAAGTAATTGCTTTGGGCTACCGGCGGAGGGTAGTGTTGATTGTTGTAGACAATGCTTGATGATTAGGCAAACTAAAACTAATCAATTGGATGTGTCATAGAGCATGTCGGTTGATAAAATACATTAATTTTATGTATTGATTGATTGCATATGTGATTCTGTGTTTATATGCATTACTTGTGTATGGGAGGAGATAGGGGATGTACTCCACGGTTTAGGGGAAGATGGGGGATGTACCTCTAAACCGGTTAATGGTTTAGGGGAAGATGGGGGATGTACCTCTAAACCGGTTGTTGGAATGTTGATATAGCTCATATGCTTATCGGTTGAAGTGTTGATACAGCTCATATGCTTATCTGTTGTAGTAGTGATATAGCTCATATGCTTATCTATTGAAAAGTTTGTTTGATTTGATATAGCACTAAAATGTATATCATCATTGTTTGCGAAGTATGGGAGTAGTTTATGTGTTATTGATACAACAAAATAATGTGTATCCAAGTCAACAATAGAGCAAAACATGCTGGGAGTTTAAACACTGCTCCCGTCTCATGAAACACACTGGGTACCAGCCAGGTCTTTGCCGAGGTCCCACACGTCCTTGCCGAGGTGTGGTTCCGCTGGCCTTATTCAAAAGCAAAGTCGGGAAACCTGGGTCTCCCTTTGAAGCACATGTAGAATATGATGACTTGATCATGAGAAAGATGAATGCAAGATCAAAACTTGTTACAAAATCTGAGATTTCATGCCATGAGTTCGAAACATGGACCTGGGTACCCATACAAGAAGGTCATGCAAGAACAACATAAAAACATGGTTTTCGTTCCAAACTTTCGGATCAAAACGAGACTTTCTTCAAGAATATATGAAAAACCATTTTCTCTTTCCAAAGCCAACTTCAAAGCAATGCATGACATGCAAAACGAATCCGATCATGCAATGTAGCTAGATGATCAACAACAACAATCAAAGTAGATCAAGATTCTAACCTCAAAACTCGAATCCAACGGTTCAAACCACGAAGATCAAGCCTGGAAGACTTGCTCTCACTCAAGAACTTCTCTTCCTTCTCTCTAGAGCTTCTCTCTCTAAAAACGAAGATTTGGGACCAAAAATGATTTGTTTCAAGGTCTGCCGGCTGTCTTAACAATCTGCTCGGACACGTGGCGCTGCCAGGTTGGTTCAACTCAAAAGGTGATTGATAGATAAGACAAGTCTCTGACAAGGCGTATGCAGCAAGCTCGGGTAAGATACATCGGCAATAAATGACATCGGCTCAAATCAAGGATCCGGCAACAGGATAACAAAACATCGGCGAGGGAGGACGACACTTGACTAAGCTGTGCCACACCTTGGCCGGGGTGTGCCACATCTCGGCCTAGGCCATACCTGCCTGCGGACAAGGTTCACTAAATGCAAAACATCTCGGCAATAAATGCCCGAGGTGAAGATGGGGGTCGACCAAGGCCTCAAAAACAGTTCTAAGTACAAAGGTTCAAAGGCGAACTAAGCTCAAGGCGACCTCGGCCACACACACACCAAGCAAAGAACAAAAATCATGCAAGTAACTTTAAGCAAATCAAGGCAAGACAAAACCTTCAAAACAATATAACAAGGCAAGATCATGCATGAATGTATGCAAGTATGACAAGAGTAAGGTGAGGGTTGTTACATTATTAGAAAATTACTCTGTAAATTCCAAGAAAATAACGCAGTAAATTATCTGTAAATTCTTAGTAAATTATTAAATAAATTCTAAATAAATTACTGAGTAAATTCTCACTAAATTACTCCTCAAATTCTCAGTAAATTACAAGTAAATTAATGAGTGAATTATTCAGTAATTTATCAAAAAATTACTCGATAAATTCTTTGTAAATTACTCAGTAAATTATTGGTAAATTCTCTGCAAATTACTCAGTAAATTACGTAGTAAATTCTCACTAAATTACTCAGGAAATTTCTCAGTAAATTACACGTAAAATTCTCTACAAGTAGTTCAGCAAATTCTTAGTAATTTATTAGAAAATTCTGAGTAAATTCACAAAAAAATTACAAGAATTTTTTTTTTTTGTGTGAATGAATCAGTAAATTATGAGTAAATTACTCAATAAATTCTCAGAAAATGCTATATAAATTCTTGGTAAATTCAAAGTAATTTCTTAGTAAATTATTCAGCAAATTACTCCATAAATTCGTAGTAAATTCTCAATAAATTACTCGTTAAGTTTTCAATAAATTCTCTATAAATTACTTTGTAAATTATCTGTAAATTTTCAGTAAATTATTTAATAAATTGTAAATAAATTGCTCGGAAAATTTTCAATAAATTCTAAGAAAATTCTCAATAAATTCTGTATAAAATCTTTTGTAAGTTACTCATAAAATTATAAAAAAAAAAATTCGCGAATTACTTTGTTAATTCCCAGTAAATTATTCGAACATTAATTAGTGAATTTCTTGTAAATTTTCAGTAAATTAATTTATAAATTCTCAGTAAATTATTCAATAAATTCTAAGTTAATTACTTAGTAAATTCTCAATAAATTAATCCATAAAGTCTAAGTAAATTATCAATAAATTCTTAGTAACTTACTCAGTAAATTCTCATTAAATTATTTAGTAATTTCCAACTAAATTACCCAGTGAAGAACTTAACAATTTATCAGTAAATTTCTTAGTCAATTCGTAGTAAATTCTTAATAAATTACTCAGTAAATTCTCATTAAATTACTCAGTAAAATTCTCAATAAATTACACGCAAAATTCTCATAAAATTATTCAGTAAATTCTTTGTAAATTATTAGAAAATTCTGTGTAAATTCTTAGAAAATCATGAGAATTTTTTTTGGGAATTACTCAGTAAATTATGAGTAATTGCTCAGAAAATTTTGTATAAATTCTTGGTAAATTACTCAATAAATTCACAGAATTTTTTTAAAACATTGCTCAGAAAACTACTCTGTAAATTCTCAATAAATTATCCGTTAAATTTTCAATAAATTCTCTATAAATTAATCAGTTAATTATCGGTGAATTACTCAATAAATTTTAAGAAAATTCTCAATAAATTATGAGTAAATTACTCAGCAAATTACTCTATAAATTGCTTCATAAATGATTGGTAAGTTCCTAGACAATTACTCAACAAATTCTCAGTAAATTCTAAATAAATTACTAAGTAAATTCATAATAAATTATTCGGTGAATTACTCACTAAATTTATCTGTAAATTACTAAGTAAATTCCCAGTAATTTACTCGGTAAATTCTCAATAAATTCTCTGTAAATTACTCGGTTAATTATCGATAAGTTCTCAAAAAATTTTGAGTCAATTACTTAGTAAATTACTCAGTAAATTATTAGAAATTACTCTGTAAATTCCAAATAAATTACTGAGTAAATTCTCAATAAATTACTCCTTAAATTCTCAGTAAATTACAAGTAAATTAATGAGTGAATTATTCAATAATTTATCTGTAAATTACTCGATAAATTTTCTTTAAATAACTCAGTAAATTTTTGGTAAATTCTCTGTAAATTACTCAGGAAATTTCTCAGTTAAATTGCACGTAAGATTCTCTAAAAGTTATTCAACAAATTCTTAGTAATTTATCAGAAAATTCTGAGTAAATTCACAAAAAAATTACAAGAATTTTTTTTGTGTGAATTAATCAGTAAATTATGAGTAAATTACTCAATAAATTCTCAGAAAATTCTATATAAATTCAAAGTAATTTCTTAGTAAATTATTCAGCAAATTACTCCATAAATTCGTAATAAATTCTCAATAAATTACTCGTTAAGTTTTCAATAAATTCTCTATAAATTACTTTGTAAATTATCTGTAAATTTTCAGTAAATTATTTAATAAATTGTAAATAAATTGTTCGGAAAATTTTCAATAAATTCTAAGAAAATTCTCAATAAATTCTGTAAAAATTCTTGGTAAATTACTCATAAAATTATAAAAAAAAAATTCGCGAATTACTTTGTTAATTCCCAGTAAATTATTCGAACATTAATTAGTGAATTTCCTGTAAATTTTCAGTAAATTAATTTATAAATTCTCAATAAATTATTCAATAAATTCTAAGTTAATTACTTAGTAAATTCTCAATAAATTAATCCATAATGTCTAAGTAAATTATCAATAAATTCTTAGTTACTTACTCAGTAAATTCTCAATAAATTATTTAGTAATTTCCAACTAAATTACCCAGTGAAGAACTTAACAATTTATCAGTAAATTTCTGAGTCAATTCGCAGTAAATTCTCAATAAATTACTCAGTAAATTATCCGTAGATTCTTAATAAATTACTCAGTAAATTCTCATTAAATTACTCAGTAAAATTCTCAATAAATTACGCGCAAAATTCTCAAAAAATTATTCAGTAAATTCTTAGTAAATTATTAGAAAATTCTTTGTAAATTCTTAGAAAATCATTAGAAATTTTTTTGTGAATTACGCAGTAAATTATGAGTAAATTCTCAGAAAATTTGTATAAATTCTTGGTAAATTACTCAGTAAATTCACATAATTTTTTTAAAACATTACTCAGCAAATAACTCTGTAAATTCTCAATAAATTATCCGTTAAATTTTCAGTAAATTCCCTATAAATTACTCAGTTAATTATCGGTGAATTACTCAATAAATTCGAAGAGAATTCTCAATAAATTAGGAGCAAATTACTCATTAAATTCACAGTAAATTCTCAATAAATTGCTTCATAAATGATTGGTAAGTTCCTAGAAAATTACTCAACAAATTCTCAGTAAATTCTCAATAAACTCTTAGTAATTTACTGAGTAAATTCCATTTAAATTACTAAGTAAATTCATAGTAAATTATTCGGTGAATTACTCACTAAATTTATCTGTAAATTACTAAGTTAATTCCAAGTAAATTTCTCGGTGAATTCTCAATAAATTCTCTGTAAATTACTCGGTTAATTATCGATAAGTTCTCAAAAAATTCTGGGTCAATTACTTAGTAAATTACTCAGTAAATTATTAGAAAATTACTCTGTAAATTCCAAGAAAATAGACAGTAAATTATCTGTAAATTCTTAGTAAATTATTTAATAAATTCTAAATAAATTACTGAGTAAATTCTCGATAAATTACTCCTTAAATTCTAAGTAAATTACAAGTAAATTAATGAGTGAATTATTTAGTAATTTATCAATAAATTACTCGATAAATTCTCTGTAAATTACTCAGTAAATTATTGGTAAATTCCCTGTAAATTACTTAGTAAATTCTCAGTAAATTACTCAGGAAATTTCTCAGTAAATTACACGTAAAATTCTCTACAAGTTATTCAGTAAATTCCTAGTAATTTATCAGAAAATTCTGAGTAAATTCACAAAAAAATTACACGAATTTTTTTTTTTTGTGAATTAATCAGTAAATTATGAGTAAATTACTCAATAAATTCTCAGAAAATTCTATAAAAATTATTGGTAAATTCAATGTAATTTCTTAGTAAATTATTCAGCAAATTACTCCATAAATTCGTAGTAAATTCTCAATAAATTACTCGTTAAGTTTTCAATAAATTCTCTATAAATTACTTTGTAAATTATCTGTAAATTTTCAGTAAATTATTTAATAGATTGTAAATAAATTGCTCGGAAAATTTTCAATAAATTCTAAGATAATTCTCAATAAATTCTGTATAAATTCTTGGTAAATTACTCATAAAATTATAAAAAAAAAATTTCGCGAATTACTTTGTTAATTCTTAGTAAATTATTCGAACATTAATTAGTGAATTTCCTATAATTTTCAGTAATTTACTTTATAAATTCTCAGTAAATTATTCAATAAATTCTAAGTTAATTACTTAGTAAATTCTCAAAAAATTAATTCATAAAGTCTAAGTAAATTATCAATAAATTCTTAGTAACTTACTCAGTAAATTCTCAATAAATTATTTAGTAATTTCCAACTAAATTACCCAGTGAAGAACTTAACAATTTATCAGTAAATTTCTTAGTCAATTCGCAGTAAATTCTCAATAAATTACTCAATAAATTATCGGTAGATTCTTAGTAAATTACTCAGTAAAATTCTCAATAAATTACACGCAAAATTCTCAGAAAATTATTCAGTAAATTCTTTGTAAATTATTAGAAAATTCTATGTAAATTCTTAGAAAATCATTAGAAATTTTTTTGGGAATTACTCAGTAAATTATGAGTAAATTCTCAGAAAATTTTGTTTAATTTCTTGGTAAATTACTCAATAAATTCACAGAAATTTTTTAAAACATTGCTCAGAAAATTACTCAGTAAATTCTCATTAAATTATCCGTTAAATTTTCAATAAATTCTCTATAAATTACTCAGTTAATTATCGGTGAATTACTCAATAAATATTAAGAAAATTCTCAATAAATTATGAGTAAATTACTCAGCAAATTACTCTGTAAATTGCTTCATAAATGATTGGTAAGTTTCTAGAAAATTAGTCAACAAATTCTCAGTAAATTCTAAATAAATTACTAAGTAAATTCATAATAAATTATTCGGTGAATTACTCACTAAATTTATCTGTAAATTACTAAGTAAATTCCCAGTAATTTACTCGGTAAATTCTCAATAAATTTTCTGTAAATTACTCTGTTAATTATCGATAAGTTCTCAAAAAATTTTGAGTCAATTACATAGTAAAGTACTCAGTAAATTATTAGAAATTACTCTGTAAATTCCAAGAAAATAACGCAGTAAATTATCAGTAAATTCTAAGTAAATTATTTAATAAATTCCAAATAAATTACTGAGTAAATTCTCAATAAATTACTCCTTAAATTCTCAGTAAATTACAAGTAAATTAATGAGTGAATTATTCAGTAATGTATCTGTAAATTACTCGATAAATTTTTGTCACGACCCCAAACAGCCCCTAGTAGTTTGGTGCCGTGATGGCCAGTAATCCGTAATTACCGAAGGCCAACTTTTCAAAACTTAACACAATCAGAGTACGAATATAGGGGGCTCACAAATGCGGAAGCGATAAATCAATTACAAGTGGTCCATAAGAGCTGTGCGTAGATTAAAGCAGTGCCAAACATTTCCAATTAACTTCACAATTTAAATACAACAAGGTACAAAAATACATGTTACATCTTGATCAAAAGGCTTCTCGAGCCGACATATACAAAATACAGCTAATACAGGTCAAGAAGCATGATTTTCAAGAATTCGCCGACATGCAAAACAGGGCATTGCCGACGTAAATACAAGGTAAGGCCGACAAATACACGAATCCAAAACAAGTACCCCAACGAACTAGGCGTCGCCGCCGTCCTGCTCATCACCTACATATATATAGAGGGGTGAGTACAAAACTCAGTGAATGGTACTAAAAATAAAGGTTTTACATGAATAAAGCCGAGGTCCTTCAAAACGAAACACACCAAAACTTTAGCAAGGCAAGTGATGAACCGTATTCATCGTCAAATATCGTAACATCGGCGAGACGAGGGATGAACCGTATTCATCATCAAATATCGTAACATCGGCGAGACAAGGGATGAACCGTATTCATCATCAAATATCGTAACTGTCGCGAGACAAGGGATGAACCGTATTCATCATCAAATATCGAAACATCGGCGAGACAAGGGATGAACCGTATTCATCATCAAATATCGAAACATCGGCGAGACAAGGGATGAACCGTATTCATCATCAAATATCGAAACATCGGCGAGACAAGGGATGAACCGTATTCATCATCAAATATCGAAAGCTGTACGATCCGTAATCGTTTAGTCAAAAGTATTGCGAAAGTTTAGAGTCCTCCAATACAAGGGACTTGTGCACTTGGTACCGCGAAAGTTTAGAGTCCTCCAGTACAAGGGACTTGTGTTACTTAGGCCCGTAGCCCGATTTAACAAGGACCGTATCCTTTTATACTAGGTACTGCGAAAGTTTAGAGTCCTCCAGCACAAGGGACTTGTGTTACTTAGGCCCGTAGCCCGATTTAACAAGGACCGTATCCTTTTATACTAGGTACTGCGAAAGTTTAGAGTCCTCCAGCACAAGGGACTTGTGTTACTTAGGCCCGTAGCCCGATTTAACAAGGACCGTATCCTTTCCAAAGATGGCATCAAAACAAGGAGTATACTTGACTCATCAAACAAGAGCTATTTATTCATGCTATCAAATACTTTTGTCAAAACAAGCAAGCAAGATTTATCAAAATGAGTATAACATAGCTTTATCAATAATACCACTCACCTAGTTCTTCAGGTGTAGGCTCAAGCAAATATCAAGGACCTACAATCACATGGCAAGTCACATTCTCAAAGCAAGCTCTATATATCCATGCAAATGATCTCGGCATTCTTGCCAGATCCAAGTCAAAGACAAAGCAAAACAAGCTGGGAGTTAAATCACTGCTCCCGCTCATAAAACACACCGGGTACTGACCAGGACTAAGCCGAGGTACCGTTAAACAAAGCCAGGAAAAATCTGGGTTTCCTTTGGAGAATATGAAGAACATGATCATTGAAAGATGGATGCAAGCTCACAACTTGTTACAAAAATCTGAGTTTCATGCCAAGAGTTCAAAATAGGGACCTAAGTACCCATTCAAGAAGGTCATGCAAGAACAAACACAAAACATGATTTTCGTTCCAAACTCTTCGATCAAAATGAGACTTTGTTCAAGAACACATGAAAAACCATTTTCTCTTTCTAAAACCAACTTCAAAACGATGCATGGCATGCAAAACAAAACCGATCATGCAATGCAGCTAGATATTCAGCAAGAACAATCAAAGGAGATCAAGATTCTAACCTCAAAACTCGGATCTAACGGTTCAAGCCACAAGGATCAAGCTTGGAAGACAACTCTCACTCAAGAACTCTTCTTCCTCCTTTCTAGAGCTTCTCTCTCTAAAACAAAGATTTGAGACAAGAAATGATTTGTTTCAAGGTCTGTCGGCTGCCTTAACAAACAGCTCGGACACGTGGCATTACCGGGTTGGTTCAGCTCCAAAAAGGTGATTGATGGACAAGACAAGTCTCTGACAAAGCTTATGCAGCAAGCTCGGGTAAGACACATCGGCAACAAGATGACATCGGCTCAAAACAAGGATCCAACAACGGGATGGAAAAACATCGGCTAGGGAGGACGACACTTGACTAAGCTGTGCCACACCTTGGCCGGGGTGCGCCACATCTCGGCCTAGGCCATACCTGCCTGCGGACAAGGTTCAAGTGCGGAACATCTCGGCAAAGAATGCCCGAAGTGAAGATGGGGTTGAACAAGATCTCAAGATAGTTCTAAGTACAAAGGGTCAAAGGCGGACTAAGCTCAAGATGATCTCGGCTACACACACATACTAAGCAAGGAACAAAATCATGCAAGCAACTTAAGCAAATCAAGCCAAGATAAAACCTTTAAATTAACATAAACGGCAAGACCATGCAAGAATGTACGCAAATATGGCAAGAGCAAGGTGAGGGTTGTCACAATTTTCTTTAAATAACTCAGTAAATTATTGGTAAATTCTCTGTAAATTACTCAGGAAATTTCTCAGTAAATTACACGTAACATTCTCTAAAAGTTATTCAGCAAATTCTTAGTAATTTATCAGAAAATTCGGAGTAAATTCACAAAAGAATTACAAGAATTTTTTTTGTGTGAATTAATCAGTAAATTATGAGTAAATTACTCAATAAATTCTCAGAAAATTCTATATAAATTCTTGGTAAATTCAAAGTAATTTCTTAGTAAATTATTCAGCAAATTACTCCATAAATTCGTAGTAAATTCTCAATAAATTATTCGTTAAGTTTTCAATAAATTCTCTATAAATTACTTTGTAAATTTTCTGTAAATTTTCAGTAAATTATTTAATAAATTGTAAATAAATTGCTCGGAAAATTTTCAATAAAGTCTAAGAAAATTCTCAATAAATTCTGTAAAAATTCTTGGTAAATTACTCATAAAATTATAAAAACAAAATCGCGAATTACTTTGTTAATTCCCAGTAAATTATTCGAACATTAATTAGTGAATTTCCTGTAAATTTTCAGTAAATTAATTTATAAATTCTCAGTAAATTATTCAATAAATTCAAAGTTAATTACTTAGTAAATACTCAATAAATTAATCCATAAAGTCTAAGTAAATTATCAATAAATTCTTAGTTACTTACTCAGTAAATTCTCAATAAATTATTTAGTAATTTCCAACTAAATTACCCAGTGAAGAACTTAACAATTTCTTAGTCAATTCGCAGTAAATTCTCATTAAATTACTCTGCAAAATTCTCAATAAATTACGCGCAAAATTCTCAAAAAATTATTCAGTAAATTCTTAGTAAATTATTAGAAAATTCTTTGTAAATTCTTAGAAAATCATTAGAAATTTTTTGGTGAATTACTCAGTAAATTATGAGTAAATTCTCATAAAATTTTGTATAAATTCTTGGTAAATTACTCAGTAAATTCACAGAAATTTTTTAAAACATTACTCAGCAAATAACTCTGTAAATTCTCAATAAATTATCCGTTAAATTTTCAGTAAATTCCCTATAAATTACTCAGTTAATTATCGGTGAATTACTCAATAAATTCGAAGAGAATTCTCAATAAATTATGAGTAAATTACTCATTCAATTCACAGTAAATTCTCAATAAATTACTCTGCAAATTACTTAGTAAATTGCTTCATAAATGATTGGTAAGTTCCTAGAAAATTACTCAACAAATTCTCAGTAAATTCTCATTAAACTCTTAGTAATTTACTGAGTAAATTTCATATAAATTACTAAGTAAATTCATAGTAAATTATTCGGTGAATTACTCACTAAATTTATCTATAAATTACTAAGTAAATTCCCAGTAAATTACTCGGTGAATTCTCAATAAATTCTCTGTAAATTACTCGGTTAATTATCGATAAGTTCTCAAAAAATTCTGAGTCAATTACTTAGTAAATTACTGAGTAATTTATTAGAAAATTACTCTGTAAATTCCAAGAAAATAAGCAGTAAATTATCTGTAAATTCTTAGTAAATTATTTAATAAATTCTAAATAAATTACTGAGTAAATTCTCAATAAATTACTCCTTAAATTTTAAGTAAATTACAAGTAAATGAATGAGTGAATTATTTAGTAATTTATCAATAAATTACTCGACAAATTCTCTGTAAATTACTCAGTAAATTATTGGTAAATTCTCTGTAAATTACTTAGTAAATTCTCAATAAATTACCCAGGAAATTTCTCAGTAAATTACACGTAAAATTCTCTACAAGTTATTCAGCAAATTCCTAGTAATTTATCAGAAAATTCTGAGTAAATTCACAAAAAAATTACAAGAATTTTTTTTTGGTGAATTAATCAGTAAATTATGAGTAAATTACTCAATAAATTCTCAGAAAATTCTATAAAAATTATTGGTAAATTCAATGTAATTTCTTAGTAAATTATTCAGCAAATTACTCCATAAATTCGTAGTAAATTCTCAATAAATTACTCGTTAAGTTTTCAATAAATTCTCTATAAATTACTTTGTAAATTATCTGTAAATTTTCAGTAAATTATTTAATAGATTGTAAATAAATTGCTCGAAAAATTTTCAATAAATTCTAAGATAATTCTCAATAAATTCTGTATAAATTCTTGGTAAATTACTCATAAAATTATAAAAAAAAATTCGCGAATTACTTTGTTAATTCCCAGTAAGTTATTCGAACATTAATTAGTGAATTTCCTATAAATTTTCAGTAAATTACTTTATAAATTCTCAGTAAATTATTCAATAAATTCTAAGTTAATTACTTAGTAAATTCTCAATAAAATAATCCATAAAGTCTAAGTAAATTATCAATAAATTCTTAGTAACTTACTCAGTAAATTCTCAATAAATTATTTAGTAATTTCCAACTAAATTACCCAGTGAAGAACTTAACAATTTATCAGTAAATTTCTTAGTCAATTCGCAGTAAATTCTCAATAAATTACTCAATAAATTATCGGTAGATTCTTAGTAAATTACTCAGTAAAATTCTCAATAAATTACACGCAAAATTCTCAGAAAATTATTCAGTAAATTCTTTGTAAATTATTAGAAAATTCTGTGTAAATTCTTAGAAAATCATTAGAAATTTTTTTGGGAATTACTCAGTAAATTATGAGTAAATTCTCAGAAAATTTTGTTTAAATTCTTGGTAAATTACTCAATAAATTCACAGAAATTTTTTAAAACATTGCTCAGAAAATTACTCTGTAAATTCTCAATAAGTTATCCGTTAAATTTTCAATAAATTCTCTATAAATTACTCAGTTAATTATCGGTGAATTACTCAATAAATTTTAAGAAAATTCTCAATAAATTATGAGTAAATTACTCAGCAAATTACTCTGTAAATTGCTTCATAAATGATTGGTAAGTTCCTAGAAAATTACTCAACAAATTCTCAGTAAATTCTAAATAAATTACTAAGTAAATTCATAATAAATTATTCGGTGAATTACTCACTAAATTTATCTGTAAATTACTAAGTAAATTCCTAGTAATTTACTCGGTAAATTCTCAATAAATTCTCTGTAAATTACTCGGTTAATTATCGATAAGTTCTCAAAAAATTTTGAGTCAATTACATAGTAAATTACTCAGTAAATTATTAGAAATTACTCTGTAAATTCCAAGAAAATAACGCAGTAAATTATCAGTAAATTCTAAGTAAATTATTTAATAAATTCCAAATAAATTACTGAATAAATTCTCAATAAATTACTCCTTAAATTCTCAGTAAATTACAAGTAAATTAATTAGTGAATTATTAAGTAATTTATCTGTAAATTACTCGATAAATTTTCTTTAAATAACTCAGTAAATTATTGGTAAATTCTCTGTAAATTACTCAGGAAATTTCTCAGTAAATTACACGTAAGATTCTCTAAAAGTTATTCAGCACATTTTTAGTAATTTATCAGAAAATTCGGAGTAAATTCACAAAAAAATTACAAGAATTTTTTTTTGTGAATTAATCAGTAAATTATGAGTAAATTACTCAATAAATTCTCAGAAAATTCTATATAAATTATTGGTAAATTCAATGTAATTTCTTAGTAAATTATTCAGCAAATTACTCCATAAATTCGTAGTAAATTCTCAATAAATTACTCGTTAAGTTTTCAATAAATTCTCTATAAATTACTTTGTAAATTATCTGTAAATTTTCAGTAAATTATTTCATAAATTGTAAATAAATTGCTCATAAAATTTTCAATAAAGTCTAAGAAAATTCTCAATAAATTCTGTAAAAATTCTTGGTAAATTACTCATAAAATTATTAAAAAAAAATTTGCGAATTACTTTGTTAATTCCCAGTAAATTATTCGAACATTAATTAGTGAATTTCCTGTAAATTTTCAGTAAATTAATTTATAAATTCTCAGTAAATTATTCAATAAATTCAAAGTTAATTACTTAGTAAATTCTCAATAAATTAATCCATAAAGTCTAAGTAAATTATCAATAAATTCTTAGTAACTTACTCAGTAAATTCTCAATAAATTATTTAGTAATTTCCAACTAAATTACCCAGTGAAGAACTTAACAATTTATTAGTAAATTTCTTAGTCAATTCGCCGTAGATTCTCTATAAATTACTCAGTAAATTCTCATTAAATTACTCAGTAAAATTCTCAATAAATTACACGCAAAATTCTGAAAAAATTATTCAGTAAATTCTTAGTAAATTATTAGAAAATTATGTGTAAATTCTTAGAAAATCATTAGAAATTTTTTTGTGAATTACTCAGTAAATTATGAGTAAATTCTCATAAAATTTTGTATAAATTCTTTGTAAATTACTCAGTAAATTCACAGAAATTTTTTAAAACATTACTCAGCAAATAACTCTGTAAATTCTCAATAAATTATCCGTTAAATTTTCAGTAAATTCCCTATAAATTACTTAGTTAATTATCGGTGAATTACTCAATAAATTCTAAGAAAATTCTCAATAAATTATGAGTAAATTACTCATTAAATTCACAGTAAATTCTCAATAAATTAATCGGCAAATTACTCAGTAAATTGCTTCATAAATGATTGGAAAGTTCCTAGAAAATTACTCAACAAATCCTCAGTAAATTCTCAATAAACTCTTAGTAATTTAGTGAGTAAATTCTATATAAATTACTAAGTAAATTCATAGTAAATTATTCGGTGAATTACTCACTAAATTTATCTATAAATTACTAAGTAAATTCCCAGTAAATTACTCGGTAAATTCTCAATAAATTCTCTGTAAATTACTGGGTAAATTATCGATAAGTTCTCAAAAAATTCTGAGTCAATTACTTAGTAAATTACTCAGTAAATTCCAAGAAAATAAGCAGTAAATTATCTTTAATTTCTTAGTAAATTATTAAATAAATTCTAAATAAATTACTGAGTAAATTCTCAATAAATTACTCCTTAAATTCTAAGTAAATTACAAGTAAATTAATGAGTGAATTATTTAGTAATTTATCAAAAAATTACTCGATAAATTCTTTGTAAATTACTCAGTAAATTATTGGTAAATTCTCTGCAAATTACTCAGGAAATTTCTCAGTAAATTACACGTAAAATTCTCTACAAGTAGTTCGGCAAATTCTTAGTGATTTATTAGAAAATTCTGAGTAAATTCACAAAAAAAATTACAAGAATTTTTTTTTTGTGAATTATTCAGTAAATTATGAGTAAATTACTCAATAAATTCTCAGAAAATGCTATATAAATTCTTGGTAAATTCAAAGTAATTTCTTAGTAAATTATTCAGCAAATTACTCCATAAATTCGTAGTAAATTCTCAATAAATTACTCGTTAAGTTTTCAATAAATTTTATATAAATTACTTTGTAAATTATCTGTAAATTTTCAGAAATTATTTAATAAATTGTAAATAAATTGCTCGGAAAATTTTCAATAAATTCTAAGAAAATTCTCAATAAATTTTGTATAAATTCTTGGTATATTACTCATAAAATTATGGGAAAAAAAATTCGCGAATTACTTTGTTAATTCCCAGTAAATTATTCGAACATTAATTAGTGAATTTCCTGTAAATTTTCTGTAAATTACTTTATAAATTCTCAGTAAATTATTCAATAAATTCAAAGTTAATTACTTAGTAAATTCTCAATAAATTAATCCACAAAGTCTAAGTAAATTATCAATAAATTCTTAGTAACTTACTCAGTAAATTCTCATTAAATTATTTAGTAATTTCCAACTAAATTACCCAGTGAAGAATTTAATAATTTATCAGTAAATTTCTTAGTCAATTCGCAGTAAATTCTCAATATATTACTCAGTAAATTATCGGTAGATTCGTAGTAAATTACTCAGTAAATTCTCATTAAATTACTCAGTAAAATTCTCAATAAATTACACGCAAAATTCTCAGAAAATTATTCAGTAAATTCTTCGTAAATTATTAGAAAATTATGTGTAAATTCTTAGAAAATCATTAGAAATTTTTTTGGGAATTACTTAGTAAATTATGAGTAAATTCTCAGAAAATTTTGTATAAATTCTTGGTAAATTACTCAATAAATTCACAGAAATTTTTTAAAACATTGCTCAGAAAATTACTCTGTAAATTCTCAATAAATTATCCGTTAAATTTTCAATAAATTCTCTATAAATTACTCAGTTAATTATCGATGAATTACTCAATAAATTCTAAGAAAATTCTCAATAAATTATGAGTAAATTACTCAGCAAATTACTCTGTAAATTGCTTCATAAATGATTAGTAAGTTCCTAAAAATTACTCAACAAATTCTCAGTAAATTCTCAATAAACTCTTAGTAAAATACTGAGTAAATTCTAAATAAATTACTAAGTAAATTCATAATAAATTATTCGGTGAATTACTCACTAAATTTATCTGTAAATTACTAAGTAAATTCCTAGTAATTTACTCGGTAAATTCTCAATAAATTCTCTGTAAATTACTCAGTTAATTATCGATAAGTTCTCAAAACATTTTGAGTCAATTACTTAGTAAATTACTCAGTAAATTATTAGAAATTACTCTGTAAAATCCAAGAAAATACCGCAGTAAATTATCAGTAAATTCTAAGTAAATTATTTAATAAATTCTAGATAAATTACTGAGTAAATTCTCAATAAATTACTCTTTAAATTCTCAGTGAATTACAAGTAAATTAACGAGTGAATTATTCAGTAATTTATCAGTAAATTACTCGATAAATTATTTGTAAATTACTCAGTAAATTATTGGTAAATTCTCTGTAAATTACTCAGGAAATTTCTCCGTAAATTACACATAAAATTCTCTACAAGTTATTCAGCAAATTCTTTGTCACGCCCCCAAACCGCCCCTAGTAGTTTGGTGCCGTGATGGCCAGTAATCCGAGATTACCGAAGGCCGACTTACAAGGATCACACACAATCAGAGTATAAATATGGGGCTTACAAGTGCGGAAGTAACATATAAACATATACTGAGTCTAAGTAGTCCACGAGAGCCGTGCTTAAATCCAATGAAATGACATACATTTTTACAAAGTCTTACAACTTAGATACAATAAGGAAATGAGATACAAAAATACATCTTGACCAAAAGGCTTCTCAAGCCGACATATACAAGTACACATGAAATATAAGCTAAGAAGCATAATCTTCAAGATGGTACAAAATGCTAATCCAAAACACGTCGGCAATGCACCCAAAAACACATCGGCTACACGTCTAGGCCTCAATGCCGTCTTGCTCAACACCTACATATATATAGAGAGGGTGAGCTTGGATACTCAGTGAATGATATTAGAAATAAAGGTTTTGCATGATTGATATCCGAGATTCTTTTCAAACCATATATAGCATACTTTACAATCAAAGGGAAAATCAAGTTCATTGCCGGCCTTTCAAGTTCTTTGGATGTTATTACATCTATTTAATACAAGGGGGTGATGACATTTCAAGACAAGAGTGCAGTTGCATTATAGTCCCCTGCAGCTAAGGACTTTCAAGACAAGAGTGCAGTTGCATTATAGTCCCCTGCAGCTAAGGACTTTCAAGACATGTCATCAAAACAAGATAGAGCTTAATATACAAGTAGGGATAGTCATTCATGCTAGATCAAGTACTTTTCAAAACAAGGCAAGACGAGATTTATGAAAGCAAGTGTAACATAGCTTTATTAAAAATACCACTCACTTAGCTCTTCACACGTCGGGGGTCGAGACAAGCCCAAGTCCTACAAACACATGGCAAAGCCCATTGAATGCACCTTCAAACAAGTCTCTTAAGTACACAAATGTTTTCGGAAAACATGCTGGGCACCGACCAGGTCCAGGCCGAGGTTCCACACCTCCTTGCCGAGGTGTGTTCCCGAGGGCCACATGCAAGGAAAAGGGGTAGGGAAACTCTGGGTTTCCCTCTGCTGATGAACATGAAGAACATGAGTGAGAAAACATGAAAAATAGGAATGTTCAATCACAATCTGTTATCGCAAAATCTGGGATTTTCATGCTACGAGTTTGAAAACGTGGACCCGGGTACCCATAGTTGAAAATCATGCAAGAACAAACACAAAACATGAGTCTAGGCAAAGAGCTTTCGGATCAAAACATGACTCTCTTGAAGAACACATGAATGTCACTTTCTTTTTTTTTTCTAAAATCGAAATTCAAGACAATGCATGGCTTACAAATCATATCCGATCATGCAATGCAATAACATAAACATAAAGAACATCATGAGCAGATCAAGAATCTAACCTTAGAACACGAATCTAACGGTTTGATCCCAAGGAAATCAAGCTTGAAGACTTACTTTCTCACTCTAAAACTCCTTCTTCCTCCTAGAGCTTCTCTCTCTACAAGGCAAGTTTAAGACACCAAATGATAGTTTTCTTTACCCGGTGCTGGGGTTAACCCTCTGCTGAGACACGTGGTGGCGACTGGTTGGTTTCCTCTGAAAAGGTGGCTGACAGACCAGACAAAGCATGGTGGAAGGGTGTTCAACAAGTAAAACGGTATGGGCTCTCTGACGGGGCAATGACATCGGCTAAAAACAAGGCGTATCTAACAAGCTACACGGAATGGCACTCCGGCAAGGGGTACATCGGCTAATCAAAAGGACTTCGGCAACTAAGGTGACAATGACCTCGGCTAGGTAGGACAACACTTGACTAAGCTGTGCCACATCTTGGCCTAGATGCGCCACACCTCGGCCTAGGTCATACCGCTCCAGGACGAGATCACTGGGTGCAAGGTAACATCTCGGCTAATGTGTCAAGGCAAGGACGGAGGTCGACAAGGGGTTCCAAGATACTTCTAGACTGAGGATGACCTCGGCTTGGAATGATCTAGGCATAACGTAACCTAGTCTTGGAATAACATCGGCTAGTATAACTCAGGCAAGGCGTGACCTAAGTTTCACATCAAGGAAGGAACAAGACAAGCATACTACACTTAGACAAATTACAAGGTTTCAAAACAAGACATGGTTCACATTCGCTCAAGCGAAACAAGTCACAAACATACACATGCAAGCTTAACAAGTCATAATCATACCGATGCTCATGAACATGATGAGGACATAAAATGTGGGTTCCTACATTCTTAGTAATTTATCAGAAAATTCTGAGTAAATTCACAAAAAAATTACAAGAATTTTTTTTTGAATTAATCAGTAAATTATGAGTAAATTACTCAATAAATTCTCAGAAAATTCTATATAAATTCTTGGTAAATTCAAAGTAATTTCTTAGTAAATTATTCAGCAAATTACTCCATAAATTCGTAGTAAATTCTCAATAAATTACTCGTTAAGTTTTCAATAAATTCTCTATAAATTACTTTGTAAATTATCTGTAAATTTTCAATAAATTATTTAATAAATTGTAAATAAATTGCTCAGAAAATTTTCAATAAATTCTAAGAAAATTCTCAATAAATTCTGTATAAATTCTTGGTAAATTACTCATAAAATTATAAAAAAAAAATTCGCGAATTACTTTGTTAATTCCCAGTAAATTATTCGAACATTAATTAGTGAATTTCCTGTAAATTTTCAGTAAATTAATTTATAAATTCTCAATAAATTATTCAATAAAATCTAAGTTAATTACTTAGTAAATTCTCAATAAATTAATCCATAAATTCTAAGTAAATTATCATTAAATTCTTAGTTACTTACTCAGTAAATTCTCAATAAATTATTTACTAATTTCTAACTAAATTACCCAGTGAAGAACTTAACAATTTATAAGTAAATTTCTTAGTCAATTCGCAGTAAATTCTCAATAAATTACTCAGTAAATTATCAGTAGATTCTTAATAAATTACTCAGTAAATTCTCATTAAATTACTCAGTAAAATTCTCAATAAATTACATGCAAAATTCTCAAAAAATTATTCAGTAAATTCTTAGTAAATTATTAGAAAATTCTGTGTAAATTCTTAGAAAATCATTAGGAATTTCTCTTTGAATTACTCAGTAAATTATGAGTAAATTCTCAGAAAATTTTGTATAAATTCTTGGTAAATAACTCAGTAAATTCACAGAAATTTTTTAAAACATTGCTCAGCAAATAACTCTATAAATTCTCAATAAATTATCCGTTAAATTTTCAGTAAATTCTCTATAAATTACTCAGTTAATTATCGGTGAATTACTCAATAAATTCTAAGAAAATTCTCAATAAATTATGAGTAAATTACTCAGGAAATTACTCAGTAAATTGCTTCATAAATGATTGGTAAGTTCCTAGAAAATTACTCAACAAATTCTCAATAAAATTTACTGAGTAAATTCTTTATAAATTACTAAGTAAATTCATAGTAAATTATTCGGTGAATTACTCACTAAATTTATCTGTAAATTACTAAGTAAATTCCCAGTAAATTACTCGGTAAATTCTCAATAAATTCTCTGTAAATTACTCGGTTAATTATCGATAAGTTCTTAAAAAATTCTGAGTCAATTACTTAGTAAATTACTTAGTAAATTATTAGAAAATTACTCTATAAATTCCAAGAAAATAAGCAGTAAATTATCTATAAATTCTTAGTAAATTATTTAATAAATTCTAAATAAATTACTGAGTAAATTCTCAATAAATTACTCCTTAAATTCTCAGTAAATTACAAGTAAATTAATGAGTGAATTATTTAGTAATTTATCAATAAATTACTCGATAAATTCTCTGTAAATTACTCAGTAAATTATTGGTAAATTCTCTAGAAATTACTCAGTAAATTACTTAGTAAATTCTCACTAAATTACACGTAAAATTCTCTACATGTTATTCAGCAAATTCTTAGTAATTTATCAGAAAATTCTGAGTAAATTCACAAAAAAATTACAAGAATTTGCTGAGTAATTTAGTGAGAATTTACAGAGTAATTTACTGCTTTGAACCACATCGGGTTCTTCAAAGTATCGTAAAAGACCCCTGACAGCGTCCTCTCTCTCCAATGTATGTGGTTCGACGCATCCGTTCGTATGGAATATCGAACAGCCGCATTGGAAGTGGAATATCTTCCTGCGTTGGGCCTTCTTCTTAGCATTACGATGCCTCTTCTTGACTGGTTCTGGCGAACAGGGGCTCGTTGACTGTATAGAATTCTGCGTTTCGGATCGTCCACGCTTTGAGCCCGGCGTGTTTATGTTTTTCCAAAAACTCTTTGTAACTGGAATCGGCTCCGGGGTTGCATAATATAATACTTGGAATCCCGCCCGTTATTTTCTTTGGGCGGGCATATTTACAATTTGAAAAAAAATCTCGTTGTGATCCAATAAACTCGCGCCAATGTTTCAAAAATTGTGGGGCCACATCATCGATTATGTTGTAGAAAGCCTCGTTCTTGTGGTCCCTCAGGTCGATGTGGCCAGAATAATAATTATGTGGTCCCAAAGACCGGGCCCAACATGTTTTACCAATTCTAGATGGGCCTTCAATTATAATGCTTTTGGGCCTATGCGGTTTTTGGGCTTCGTCTCTTATATTGTCTGCAACCCATTGCTGTATTGCTGTTGAAACGACCCATACTGTGTCTGTAAATGGATGAACATACGGCAATGGTGGATTAAATGAAATCCGGTCATAATTTGATGACAACATGTCATAATTTAACCAGAAACATTTTGGGTCGCCATTTCGTACCACTGCTAGTGCTTCGTCCTTGGTGCCGGCTGTAAGTGCATCCCGATATATATTGTCTTTGTTATTCTGGTTAGCGCAGCGGCTCCTCTCACGGAATTCATCCCATTCCATGTAATCCCCGTGTTTGGAGATGTATTCCAGCATGTTCTGTTGGTTGTACGCCCCTTGTACATTCGGATGGAAATGGCGACTAGTTCGATCGTGAGTAACGTCGAAGAACCATTCATTCTGCGTCTGAAAACGGTATGGAAATTGGACAAGGGCATGGAGATGTGGTTGCCCGTCTTCGTGTAATTCATGTGCAACCCTCACATAATTTGGTGGTCTGGTTGTGAACAGCTCTCTAATTTTCTCTAACAATCTCTCTTTAGGTATAGAACATCGGGCATATGTGACGAAGATGTTCTTGTTTTGGACTCTAAAACGACGTCGCATTGAGGCCATAACTCACTCTCGATGACGTCACTTACTCTCTCGGATGACACAAGTCACTCTCTGGAAAATTATACTGGTGGAAGAGAGTTAGGGAGTGAGTTATATAGGTGCCACGGAGCGTCCCACTAATATTACCTGGGACGCTCCCCCCGCGCCACATGTCGTCCCCCGATTGGTGCTCCCTTCTGCAATTTGCGGCGTGTTGTCGTCTAAGGCTTCCGCTCCGCGCCCAGATCTGCGGCCAGGATTAAAAATCTAAAAAGGCAAGCGCCGCTCCCCGATCTGCGGCCAGGATTAAAAATCTAAAAAGGGAAGCGCAGGCGGGAAATTATATAAGCCAAAATAATTGGGGATTTGAATTATTTTGCAAATGGATAGCGGAGATCTAGGCCAATTTTGGAGGTTGATTTTAAAATACGAGCCGAATCTATTACTCCTGCATTGGTCATTGTTGGTCGTCGGCGAAAACAACGCCGAAAGTTTAATCCGGCTCATCAACGCCTTACAGCGGCAAGAAGATGCTCTATTCGCCGATCTGAAAGCGGTTTCCGAAACAGAAACCCCGGCGATGACTCCAATTATGCAGACGATGGAGCAACGTGCAGATAGGTGTTCTGCCGCTGATGTCTGCTGCATCACCGCGCCTTCAGAAAATCAGCCCGTGCGTTCTGGTTCTGGATGTTTAGATCATAAAAAAAAATTGTAAATTATTATTTTGTAATTGTTTTAAGTGCAATAAAATTTGGGCCTTCTCTTTAGTGTCCACTTCTTTCATAGTTTGGATGGGCCGCTTACTGATGGGCCTATCTCTAATGGGCTATTGTGCCATATGTCTGGGCCTATTTTAAAATAACTAATAAACATTAAATGGGCCTCGTTGTTGTAATGGGGCCGTTAGTCTGTTTACCAATTACAGTCCATTTATCCAGCTTAAACCTGCTCAGAAATCGAATTTATTAAGACACATAAATTCAATAAAACTGCACATTTTATTTAATCATAAAAATTTACATAAATATTTTCCCATCGCCAATCTTTTACATAATATGAAAGTTCGTCGAGTACAATGGTCAGTGCGAGACAATAATTTACAGGGCTAATAATCCCAAAGCTGGATAATTTGTTCGTCATCCTGCGTGCAATAAGCTGGGTAAATACAATCTCCGACAGGCTTCTGCGACCACTGGAAGTCAGCCATGTATACACTGTTACTGTAAACGTCCGGATTCCCAATGCCTTCCGGAGGTTGTAATTGAATAAGCATTGTATCTTGTAGACCCCCTGATTGCCCGATCTGGAGAGGTCTACTACTTTGAACCACATCGGGTTATTCAAAGTATCGTAAAAGACCCCTGACAGCATCCTCTCTCTCCAATGTATGTGGCTTGGCGCATCCGTTCGTATGGAATATCGAACAGCCGCATTGGAAGTGGAATATCTTCCTGCGTTGGGCCTTCTTCTTAGCATTACGATGCCTCTTCTTGATTGGATCTGGCGAACAGGGGCTTGTTGACTATATAGAATTCTGCATTTCGGATCGTCCACGCTTTGAGCCCGGCGTGTTCATGTTTTTCCAAAAACTCTTTGTAACTGGAATCGGCTCCGGGGTTGCATAATATAATACTTGGAATCCCGCTCGTTATTTTCTTTGGGCGGGCATATTTACAATTTGAAAAAAAATCCCGTTGCGCTTCAATAAACTCGCGCCAATGTTTCAAAAATTGTGGGGCCACATCATCGATTATGTTGTAGAAAGCGTCGTTCTTGTGGTCCCTCAGGTCGACAATAAATTCGCGCCCAGAGTAATTAATCAATAAATTCTAAGAAAATTCTCAATAAATTATGAGTAAATTACTCAGCAAATTACTCTGTAAATTGCTTCATAAATGATTGGTATGTTCCTAGAAAATTACTCAACAAATTCTCAGTAAATTCTCAATAAACTCTTAGTAATTTACTGAGTAAATTCTATATAAATTACTAAGTAAATTCATAGTAAATTATTCGGTGAATTACTCACTAAATTTATCTGTAAATTCCCAGTAAATTACTCGGTAAATTCTCAATAAATTCCCTGTAAATTACTCGGTTAATTATCAATAAGTTCTCAAAAAACTCTGAGTCAATTACTTAGTAAATTACTCAGTAAATTATTAGAAAATTACTCTGTAAATTCCAAGAAAATAAGCAGTAAATTATCTGTAAATTCTTAGTAAAACATTTAATAAATTCTAAATAAATTACTGAGTAAATTCTCAATAAATTACTCCTTAAATTCTCAGTAAATTACAAGTAAATTAATAAGTGAATTATTTAGTAATTTATCAATAAATTACTCGATAAATTCTCTGTAAATTACTCAGTAAATTATTGGTAAATTCTCTGTAAATTACTCAGTAAATTACTTAGTAAATTCTCACTAAATTACTCAGGAAATTTCTCAGTAAATTACACGTAAAATTCTCTACAAGTTATTCAGCAAATTCTTAGTAATTTATCAAAAAATTCTGAGTAAATTCACAAAAAACTTACAAGAATTTTTTTTTTGTGAATTAATCAGCAAATTATGAGTAAATTACTCAATAAATTCTCAGAAAATTCTATATAAATTCTTGGTAAATTCAAAGTAATTTCTTAGTAAATTATTCAGCAAATTACTCCATAAATTCGTAGTAAATTCTCAATAAATTACTCGTTAAGTTTTCAATAAATTCTCTATAAATTCCTTTATAAATTATCTGTAAATTTTCAGTAAATTATTTAATAAATTGTAAATAAATTGCTCGGAAAATTTTCAATAAATTCTAAGAAAATTCTCAATAAATTATGTATAAATTCTTGGTAAATTACTCATAAAATTATAAAAAAAAATTTGCGAATTACTTTGTTAATTTCCAGTAAATTATTCGAACATTAATTAGTGAATTTCCTATAAATTTTCAGTAAATAACTTTATAGATTCTCAGTAAATTATTCAACAAATTCTAAGTTAATTACTTAGTAAATTCTCAATAAATTAATCCATAAAGTCTAAGTAAATTATCATTAAATTCTTAGTTACTTACTCAGTAAATTCTCAATAAATTATTTAGTAATTTCCAACTAAATTACCCAGTGAAGAACTTAACAATTTATAAGTAAATTTCTTAGTCAATTCGCAGTAAATTCTCAATAAATTACTCAGTAAATTATCGGTAGATTCTTAATAAATTACTCAGTAAATTCTCATTAAATTACTCAGTAAAATTCTCAATAAATTACACGCAAAATTCTCAAAAAATTATTCAGTAAATTCTTAGTAAATTATTAGAAAATTCTGTGTAAATTCTTAGAAAATCATTAGGAATTTCTCTTTGAATTACTTAGTAAATTATGAGTAAATTCTCAGAAAATTTTGTATAAATTCTTGGTAAATTACTCAGTAAATTCACAGAAATTTTTTAAAACATTACTCAGCAAATTACTCTGTAAATTCTCAATAAATTATCCATTAAATTTTCAATAAATTCTCTATAAATTACTCAGTTAATTATCGGTGAATTACTCAATAAATTCTAAGAAAATTCTCAATAAATTATGAGTGAATTACTCATTAAATTCACAGTAAATTCTCAATAAAACGATTGGTAAGTTCCTAGAAAATTACTCAACAAATTCTCAGTAAATTGTCAATAAACTCTTAGTAACTTACTGAGTAAATTCTATATAAATTACTAAGTAAATTCATAGTAAATTATTCGATGAATTACTCACTAAATTTATTTGTAAATTACTAAGTAAATTCCCAGTAAATTACTCGGTAAATTCTCAATAAATTCTTTGTAAATAACTCGGTCAATTATCGATAAGTTCTCAAAAAATTCTGAGTCAATTACTTAGTAAATTACTCAGTAAATTATTAGAAAATTACTCTGTAAATTCCAAGAAAATAACGCAGTAAATTATCTGTAAATTCTTAGTAAATTGTTTAATAAATTATAAATAAATTACTGAGTAAATTCTCAATAAATTACTCCTTAAATTCTCAGTAAATTACAAGTAAATAATTGAGTGAATTATTCAGTAATTTATCAGTAAATTACTTGATAAACTCTCTGTAAATTACTCAGTAAATTACTTAGTAAATTCTCACTAAATTACTCAGGAAATTTCTCAGTAAATTACACGTAAAATTCTCTATAAATTATTCAACAAATTCTTAGTAATTTATCAGAAAATTCTGAGTAAATTCAAAAAAAATTACAAGAATTTTTTTTGTGAATTAATCAGTAAATTATGAGCAAATTACTCAATAAATTCTCAGAAAATTCTATATAAATTCTTGGTAAATTCAAAGTAATTTCTTAGCAAATTATTCAGCAAATTACTCGTTAATTTTTCAATAAATTCTCTATAAATTACTTTGTAAATTATCTGTAAATTTTTAGTAAATTATTTAATAAATTTTAAATAAATTGCTCAGAAAATTTTCAATAAATTATAAGAAAATTCTCAATAAATTCTGTATAAATTCTTGGTAAATTACTCATAAAATTATCAAAAAAAAATTCGTGAATTACTTTGTTAATTCTCAGTAAATTATTCGAACATTAATTAGTGAATTTCTTGTAAATTTTCAGTAAATTACTTTATAAATTCTCAGTAAATTATTCAATAAATTCTAAGTAAATTACTTAGTAAATTCTCAATAAATTAATACATAAAGTCTAAGTAAATTATCAATAAATTCTTAGTAACTTACTCAGTAAATTCTCATTAAATTATTTAGTAATTTCCAACTAAATTACAAAGTGAAGAACTTAACAATTTATCAGTAAATTTCTTAGTCAATTCGCAGTAAATTCTCAATAAATTACTCAGTAAATTATCGGTAGATTCGTAGTAAATTACTCAGTAAATTCTCATTAAATTACTCAGTAAAATTCTCAATAAATTACACGCAAAATTCTCAGAAAATTATTCAGTAAATTCTTAGTAAATTATTAGAAAATTTTGTGTAAATTCTTAGAAAATCATTAGAAATTTTTTTTGTGAGTTACTCAATAAATTATGAGTAAATTCTCAGAAAATTTTGTATAAATTCTTGGTAAATTACTCAATAAATTCGCAGTAATTTATTTAAACAATGCTCAGAAAGTTATTCTGTAAATTCTCAATAAATTATCCGTTAAATTTTCAATAAATTCTCTATAAATTACTCAGTTAATTATCGGTGAATTACTCAATAAATTCTAAGAAAATTCGCAATAAATTATGAGTAAATTACTCAGCAAATTGCTTCATAAATGATTGGTAAGTTCCTAGAAAATTACTCAACAAATTCTCAGTAAATTCTCAATAAACTCTTAGTAATTTACTGTGTAAATTCTAAATAAATTACTAAGTAAATTCATAGTAAATTATTCGGTGAATTACTCACTAAATTTATCTGTAAATTACTAAGTAAATTCCTAGTAAATTACTCGGTAAATTCTCAATAAATTCTCTGTAAATTACTCGGTTAATTATCGATAAGTTCTCAAAAAATTCTGAGTCAATTACTTTGTAAATTATTCCGTAAATTATTAGAAAATTACTCTGTAAATTCCAAGAAAATAACGCAATAAATTATCTGTAAATTCTTTGTCACGACCCGAACCCGCCCCTATGGGTTAAGGACATGACCGGCCAGTAATCCTGTGATTACCTACGGCCTCAGACCGAAATAAGATGACTTGTCAGAGTAAAGGGGCCAAACGGAAGCAAAAAATTTAAAACTTTGTCCATAGAGCCGTGCTTATATGCACATCAACAGACCATATTCAGATACGTTAATAACCCACATCAAAAGTACAGTTTCACAAAATTCATTACAGACAGGATCATCCAAAACGAGTCAACCTATGACGGACTATATACAGATATACATAAAGTCCTTTCCGACAAGACCAATAAAATACATGGCAAAGAGGCAAGGATAGGTCTCAAGAGTGAGACGCAAGGCTGACTTCCCCAAAACTTGGATTTTTCCTAGCAGACTTCACTGGGGCTGGGTTTGAACTTCCCTTGGCTCACCTACAAACACATGAATGAGCGTGAGCGATAGCCCAGTGAATAATATCAAATACAAAAGTCATATAAACAATATGTAGAACAATATACTCCAAACGGCCTTGGGCCCAATTCATATTCCTACTTAACATATGTACATTTATACAAAGTTCAGATCAAGTGACTGTAGTTCTAAACATATTGACCTTTGGCCCATTCTGATTTCCATTTACGTCAAAACGGCCTTCGGCCCATTCATTCATGTCAAAACGGCCCTTGGCCCATTCATCTGTGTCAAAACGGCCTTCGGCCCATTCATTTATATCAAAACGGCCTTTGGCCCATTCATTTATATCAAAACGGCCTTTGGCCCATTCATTTATATCAAAACGACATTTGGTCCAATTATTCATTTATGTCAGACCTTTGTCCATAATCCTAATTAGCAACTCATAAAGCTTATAAGGGAATACACAATTGGACATTGATAAGCTTTCAAGTATTGATATTACTCACAGTGATCGGCTTGTGGATTTGCCCTGGAACTTGACCCTACACATTTCATGAGCACAAAGGGTCACTAACAGTTCAATTCGTTCTTTAATTCACATATCTCTCTTTAGGCTTAATTCACATTTCATTTGCTCATTTACAATGCTTAACATATGCCTAAGAGTGCTTACAAGTGGAAGAGAACGGAAAACAGAACACAGAATGCATGAACGAAATTTCAGAAAACAGGGTCCTCGCTCGAGCGTTAACTTACCCGCTCGAGCGGACCCTTAAGGCCTGCAAAAGTACTGGTTGCATGAAAAATACGCTCGAGCGTTAAATAGGGTGCTCGAGCGGAAGTCCTGTTAAAACAGCTCCCACGCTCGAGCGTTAATTACCCCGCTCGAGCGGACATCAAGTCTGCAAAAAGGTACTGGGAGCCCGCATTTCCCGCTCAAGCGTCAGGTTCCCCGCTCGAGCGGACCTCAAAATTCTGGAAAACCCAGAACTGTGTTCCTGAGCTTCATTTCGACTTTCAACCAACAACTCATGCATGTTATGGCCCAAATTACACATTTACACATGCTAACATGCTACTAATACAAGATTACAACATCAGGAAGCTCAATTTCATGATTCATCTACATGCATGTCCCAAAATATCTCAAACCCATCACCAACATGCTCAAATTCAAACATTCAAGACTTATACCCCCATGTTTTGTACATGCATGCCCATTTTGACTTCACATTCATTTCAAATAATGCAATTAGTGCTCATTGCTATAAGATTCAACAAAGACATGCTTGCATGTGGGATTACACTACCAATCTTTCACAATTTCACAAATTACATGCTAGATTTTGTGATTCCATAGGAATTCTCTACATGCATGCACATATCAAGCCTCAATTTCAATAAAACCAGCTCAAATCATGCTATTGATCACCACAACTCTTGAACACACAAGATTACACATTAACCCATGGATTCAAGAATCAATGCTTACCTAGAGGCTCAATTCTTCCAATTTATGGTCAAGTCTAGAGTTGCCTTCAAGACTTCCAAGATTTAAGAGCAAAATTTTGATTTCCTCCCCTCTCTCTCCCTAGTTCGGGTCTCTCCTCCTCTAGAGAGTTTAATCAGCCCCAAAAATGAAATAAAAGGAGGGAGTTGAATGCATAAGGGTCCCATATAACCCCACTAAGCCTCATTAAGTTAATATCACATATTGGAGCACCAATTCGTTAATTAATCAATTTAATCTGACCCGAATCAGTCTTTCAATTAAATTTCACCGTAGGCTCTAAAAATTATGCCAATCACAATGGCGTAATCAATTTCGGGTTCTGTGGCCGATAAGGCCCTCAATTAAGTTTCCAAAGCTAATTATTCAAACAGATATTCCTACGGTGAACAGATAAAACTTCAAAATCACATAATGGCACACAAAATCATGGTAAACACATAATCATACTCAAATTAAGGACCAATTAGAATATTACGGGATAGGGGTATCACAGTCTTCCCCCCTTTAGGAAGTTTGGTCCTCCAAACTTAATTTACCTTCGTCGGGAAACAAATGTGGATGGCATAGACGCATTTCCTCCTCTTTTTCCCATGTAGCATCTGTCCCATAGTGTTCTTTCCATTCCACTTTCACCATTGGAATGGATTTGTTTCTCAATTCTTTCACTTGTCGGTCAACAATTCTTTCCGGCCATTCATCATATTCCATATTTTCATCAATAGCAACCCGGTGATAATCAATCACATGTAACGGGTCTCGGAGGTAACCCCTCAACATCGACACATGAAACACATTATGGATTTGCTCGAATCCTGGTGGCAAAGCAACTCTGTAGGCAACTGGACCAAGCCTTTCCAAAATCTGAAACGGCCCAATGTAACGGGGCGACAGCTTGCCCTTTTTCCCAAACCTGACTTGGCCTTTCATCGGAGAAACACGGATGAACACATGGTCGCCGACCTCATACTCAAGAGGTCTTCTCCGAACGTCTGCATAATTCTTCTGTCGGTCTTGAGCTGTTTTGAGTCTTTGCCGAACAGTTTTGATCTTTTCAGAGGTGTCTTGTACAATTTCAGGCCCAAGTAAAGCTCTGTCCCCGACCTCTGTCCAACAAATAGGTGATCTACACCTCCTACCATACAAAGCCTCGTATGGTGCCATACCGATGCTAGAGTGGAAGCTATTATTATAAGCAAATTCTGCGAGTGGCAAGTAATCTTCCCAACTCCCCTGAAAATCCAAAGCACACATGCGAAGCATATCTTCCAAAGTCTGTATCGTTCGTTCTGACTGCCCATCTGTCTGTGGATGGAATGCAATGCAGAACCTTAGTTCTGTTCCCATAGCTTCCTGCAAACTCTTCCACAATCTAGATACAAATTTCGGATCCCTATCCGACACAATGGACACCGGAACTCCGTGTAAACGAACAATTTCATCAACATAAATAGTAGCCAACCTGTAAGCAGTAAATGTAGTTTTGACAGGCAGAAAATGTGCAGATTTAGTCAGTCTATCAACTACAACCCAAACAGAATCCATACCTCGGGAGGTCCGAGGTAGGCCAACAACGAAATCCATAGTCACATGTTCCCACTTCCATTCAGGAATAGGGAGAGGTTGAAGTAGACCGCCTGGTTTCTGATGTTCAGCCTTAACTTGCTGACACGGTAGGCACTTGGACACATATTCTGCAATTTCTTTCTTCATTTTAGGCCACCAATAGGTTTGTTTCAAATCCCGATACATTTTATTGTTACCCGGATGCATAGCAAATACGGATCTGTGGGCTTCATCCAAAATCCTCTTCTTTAGTTCCGGAATGTCTGGGACACATATTCAGTTCCGAAATCTCAACATTTCGTTCTCAATACTGAATTCTGCTTTCGGGCTTGCTTTAAATTCGTTAATCACCTTTTTGAGGAACTCATCCTCTTTCTGTTTTTGCTTGATTTCATCAACAATTGCCGGCTCGGCTGTAATAGCGGCTATCAATCCGCCCAGTTCACACACTACCACTTCAATTTTAGACTTTTCAAAGTCTTGCAAAATCTCCCTTTGTTCAGTAAGCAAACAAGCCATACTCCCTGTTGATTTTCTGCTCAAGGCATCCGCCACTGTATTAGCTTTCCCGGGATGATACTGAATCTCTAGATCGTAGTCCTTTATCAGTTCTAGCCATCTTCTCTGACGCATATTCAACTCTTTCTGCGTGAAAAAGTATTTCAGGCTCTTATGATCCGTGTAAACTTCACATTTTGCTCCATACAGATAATGCCGCCAAATTTTCAAGGCAAAAACAACTGCGGCCAGTTCTAGGTCGTGCGTTGGATAGTTCTTCTCGTGTGGCCTCAACTGTCGGGAGGCGTAAGCAATAACCTTTCCGTTCTGCATTAACACACAACCCAAACCCTTATAAGATGCATCACTGAAAATCACAAAATTTTCCGTACCTGAAGGTAGTGTCAAAATTGGTGCAGTGGTCAATCTTGTCTTCAATTCTTGAAAGGCTGATTCTCTTTCACTATTCCACTCAAATGGTTGTCCTTTACGTGTCAATTGGGTAAGAGGTACTGCTAATTTCAAAAAGTCCTTCACAAACCTCCTGTAGTACCCAGCTAAGCCCATGAAACTGCGAACTTCTGTCACATTGGTCGGTGTAGGCCAATTCACAATTGCCTCTATCTTCTGCGGGTCCACTGAAATTCCTTCCTTATTGATCACGTGCCCTAAGAAAATAACCTCATCCAACCAAAACTCACATTTCTTTAATTTAGCAAATAGTTTTCTTTCCCGAAGTATTTGTAAAACAGTCTTCAAATGATGTTCATGTTCAAGTCTATCTTTAGAGTATATCAAAATATCATCGATGAAGACTACAACAAACTCATCAAGGTGGGTTTTAAAAATTCTATTCATTAAGTCCATAAATGCTGCCGGAGCATTAGTCACTCCAAACGGCATAACAAGAAACTCAAAATGACCATACCTCGTTCTGAATGCGGTTTTCTCGACATCCTCTGCCTTAACTTTCAACTGATGATACCCGGATCTCAAATCGATCTTAGAAAACACTTGGGATCCCTGCAACTGGTCAAATAAGTCGTCAATACGGGGTAAGGGATATTTGTTCTTTATCGTTACCTTGTTCAACTCCCGGTAATCAATGCACAGGCGCAAGGTACCATCCTTTTTCTTTACAAATAACACTGGTGCACCCCAAGGCGAAGTGCTAGGCCGGATAAATCCTTTATCAAGAAGGTCTTGCAACTGTTCCTTTAATTCTTTCATTTCAGCAGTAGCCATTCTGTAAGGAGCCTTAGAAATAGGTTGGGTGCCTGGCATAGTTTCAATGGTAAACTCGATCTCCCTGTCTACCAATTCCCCTGGTAATTCATTCGGAAACACATCCGGAAATTCTCTAACAATAGGAATATTATTCAATTCAACATTCTCAGATTGTTCAGACAACACATAGCACAAATAACCCTGGCACCCTTTCCTAATTAGTTTACATGCTTTCATTACGGATATCAAATACGGTGGAGGCACTACCCCATTACCCACAAACACAATCTCTTTCCGTTCCGGTAGGTTAAATACAACCCTTTTCGTCATGCAGTCTATGGTGGCACAATACTTGGTCAACCAATCCATGCCCAAAATTACATCGAAATGTCTAAAGTTTAAAGGTAACAAATCTACATATAGGGTAGCATCCTCAATATGCATGTCACAAAACCGATATATATAATCACATAACACAGATTCCCCCGATGGAGCAGACACACACAACAAATATGGCAATAGCTCTAGGGGTCTATTCAGTCTAGATGCAAACGTATATGTCACAAATGAGTGCGTTGATCCAGAATCAATTAATACAAAGGTATCTTGATTACATATTGAAATAGTACCTGAAACAACGGCATTGGCATTCCGTGTATCGCCCGGAACGAGTGCAAAGACTCTCCCCTGTCTCACTGTGTCCCCAGTAGTAGCAGATCTCAAAGTATTTCCCGGCTTTGGAGCTGATGCAGTTGAACTAGCTGCGAGTTTCCCACTGTTCTGATTACATTCTCGGGCTATGTGCCCTTGCTTTCCACATTTAAAACAGGCTCCTGATGCACGGTAACAGACTCCACGGTGCCTTTTGCCACAATTATTGCACATGGGAGCTGTGTCTCGGGAAGAACTCGAAGTATTTGAGGAGCCCGTATTTTGCTTTTTCAGAAATTTCTTCCTCGAAAAGAAGCCTTGTCTTTTGTTGCCTTTCCATTCTGTTACTGGCTTAGCTTGTCTGGCTATATTAGCCTCTGATATGATGGCTCTGTCAAGCACCCCAATGTAGGTTTCCAATTTCAGGACATTCACCCTCTCTAGGATGTCATTGCGGAGCCCACCTTCAAAATGTCTTGCCTTCTTATAATCAGTGTCAATCACGTGTGGGGCAAACCTGGCCAACTCAGTGAATTTGGCCTCATACTCCGCTACAGTCATGCTGTCTTGCTTGAGTTCCATGAACTCCGCCACTTTCCTATCCCGGACACACTGCGGGAAGTACTTGTCATAGAAGATTTCTAAAAATTTCACCCAATCAACATCTCTGTGGTTCTCTCTCATCAACATCCACCATCTTCTCGCTTCATCTTCTAGCATAAAAGTGGCTAGAAGCACTTTCTGAGTCTCCGAACAGGGGAACACTTCGAATAATTTCTCAATGCCGAGGACCCACGCTTCGGCTTTCAACGGATCTAATCCCCCATGAAACTGTGGTGGTTTCATTTTCTTGAATTCCTTAGTGAGAGCTATAATCCGGTCATCATTCTGATGATCTGGCACAGGTGGTGCCGGAGGTGGAGGTGGCGGGTGTGGTTGTTGCCACTGTTGTTGCCACTCCTGTTGCTGCCTCAAAGCTTCTGCCATTTCTTGGATCAGTCTTTCCATTCTGTCCAGTCTGGCAGTAGAAGATTCCTCTAACTCATCACCTCTGGTTCTCACCATCTGATTAAACTTGCATTATATTTTACACAAAAGATACACGAGTATGCATACACTAAGAAGCACACATTTCCAGATAATTTGGAATGCAAGTAGTTCACAACTTACACATATAATTATTCCTAACAAAACATTTAAGCATATAATCAATGCTTCCAAACTCATATTTATAAATGCATCCTAGATCTTATCTAGACGCTTATTGCTCTTTTGGACAAGTGTGTGAGTTACTAACTCGTGCTCTGATACCACTCTGTCACGACCCGAACCCGCCCCTATGGGTTAAGGACATGACCGGCCAGTAATCCTGTGATTACCTACGGCCTCAGACCGAAATAAGATGACTTGTCAGAGTAAAGAGGCCAAACGGAAGCAAAAAATTTAAAACTTTGTCCATAGAGCCGTGCTTATATGCACATCAACAGACCATATTCAGATACGTTAATAACCCACATCAAAAGTACAGTTTCACAAAATTCATTACAGACAGGATCATCCAAAACGAGTCAACCTATGACGGACTATATACAGATATACATAAAGTCCTTGCCGACAAGACCAATAAAATACATGGCAAAGAGGCAAGGATAGGTCTCAAGAGTGAGACGCAAGGCTGACTTCCCCAAAACTTGGATTTTTCCTAGCAGACTTCACTGGAGCTGGGTTTGAACTTCCCTTGGCTCACCTACAAACACATGAATGAGCGTGAGCGATAGCCCAGTGAATAATATCAAATACAAAAGTCATATAAACAATATGTAGAACAATATACTCCAAACGGCCTTGGGCCCAATTCATATTCCTACTTAACATATGTACATTTATACAAAGTTCAGATCAAGTGACTGTAGTTCTAAACATATTGACCTTTGGCCCATTCTGATTTCCATTTACATCAAAACGGCCTTCGGCCCATTCATTCATGTCAAAACGGCCCTTGGCCCATTCATCTGTGTCAAAACGGCCTTCGGCCCATTCATTTATATCAAAACGGCCTTTGGCCCATTCATTTATATCAAAACGGCCTTTGGCCCATTCATTTATATCAAAACGACATTTGGTCCAATTATTCATTTATGTCAGACCTTTGTCCATAATCCTAATTAGCAACTCATAAAGCTTATAAGGGAATACACAATTGGACATTGATAAGCTTTCAAGTATTGATATTACTCACAGTGATCGGCTTGTGGATTTGCCCTGGAACTTGACCCTACACATTTCATGAGCACAAAGGGTCACTAACAGTTCAATTCGTTCTTTAATTCACATATCTCTCTTTAGGCTTAATTCACATTTCATTTGCTCATTTACAATGCTTAACATATGCCTAAGAGTGCTTACAAGTGGAAGAGAACGGAAAACAGAACACAGAATGCATGAACGAAATTTCAGAAAACAGGGTCCTCGCTCGAGCGTTAACTTACCCGCTCGAGCGGACCCTTAAGGCCTGCAAAAGTACTGGTTGCATGAAAAATACGCTCGAGCGTTAAATAGGGTGCTCGAGCGGAAGTCCTGTTAAAACAGCTCCCACGCTCGAGCGTTAATTACCCCGCTCGAGCGGACATCAAGTCTGCAAAAAGGTACTGGGAGCCCGCATTTCCCGCTCAAGCGTCAGGTTCCCCGCTCGAGCGGACCTCAAAATTCTGGAAAACCCAGAACTGTGTTCCTGAGCTTCATTTCGACTTTCAACCAACAACTCATGCATGTTATGGCCCAAATTACACATTTACACATGCTAACATGCTACTAATACAAGATTACAACATCAGGAAGCTCAATTTCATGATTCATCTACATGCATGTCCCAAAATATCTCAAACCCATCACCAACATGCTCAAATTCAAACATTCAAGACTTATACCCCCATGTTTTGTACATGCATGCTCATTTTGACTTCACATTCATTTCAAATAATGCAATTAGTGCTCATTGCTATAAGATTCAACAAAGACATGCTTGCATGTGGGATTACACTACCAATCTTTCACAATTTCACAAATTACATGCTAGATTTTGTGATTCCATAGGAATTCTCTACATGCATGCACATATCAAGCCTCAATTTCAATAAAACCAGCTCAAATCATGCTATTGATCACCACAACTCTTGAACACACAAGATTACACATTAACCCATGGATTCAAGAATCAATGCTTACCTAGAGGCTCAATTCTTCCAATTTATGGTCAAGTCTAGAGTTGCCTTCAAGACTTCCAAGATTTAAGAGCAAAACTTTGATTTCCTCCCCTCTCTCTCTCTAGTTCGGGTCTCTCCTCCTCTAGAGAGTTTAATCAGCCCCAAAAATGAAATAAAAGGAGGGAGTTGAATGCATAAGGGTCCCATATAACCCCACTAAGCCTCATTAAGTTAATATCACATATTGGAGCACCAATTTGTTAATTAATCAATTTAATCTGGCCCGAATCAGTCTTTCAATTAAATTTCACCGTAGGCTCTAAAAATTATGCCAATCACAATGGCGTAATCAATTTCGGGTTCTGTGGCCGATAAGGCCCTCAATTAAGTTTCCAAAGCTAATTATTCAAACAGATATTCCTACGGTGAACAGATAAAACTTCAAAATCACATAATGGCACACAAAATCATGGTAAACACATAATCATACTCAAATTAAGGACCAATTAGAATATTACGGGATAGGGGTATCAGATTCTTAGTAAATTATTTAATAAATTCTCAATAAATTACTCCTTAAATTCTCAGTAAATTACAAGTAAATTAATGAGTGAATTATTTAGTAATTTATCAGTAAATTACTCGATAAATTCTCTGTAAATTACTCAGTAAATTACTTAGTAAATTCTCACTAAATTACTTAGTAAATTCTCACTAAATTACTCAGGAAATTTCTCAGTAAATTACACGTAAAATTCCCTACAAGTTATTTAGCAAATTCTTAGTAATTTATCAGAAAATTTTGAGTAAATTCACAAAAAAATTACAAGAATTTTTTTTTGTGAATTAATCAGTAAATTATGAGTAAATTACTCAATAAATTCTCAGAAAATTCTATATAAATTCTTGGTAAATTCAAAGTAATTTCTTAGTAAATTATTCAGCAAATTACTCCATAAATTCGTGGTAAATTCTCAATAAATTACTCGTTAAGTTTTCAATAAATTCTCTATAAATTACTTTGTAAATTATCTGTAAATTTTTAGTAAATTATTTAATAAATTGTAAATAAATTGCCCGAAAATTTTTTAATAAATTCTAATAAAATTCACAATAAATTCTGTATAAATTCTTGGTAATTTACTCATAAAATTGTAAAAAAAAAATTCACGAATTACTTTGTTAATTCCCAGTAAATTATTCGAGCATTCATTAGTGAATTTCCTGTAAATTATTCAATAAATTCTAAGTTAATTACTTAGTAAATTCTCAATAAATTAATCCATAAAGTCTTAGTAAATTATCAATAAATTCTTAGTTACTTACTCAGTAAATTCTCAATAAATTATTTAGTAATTTCCAACTAAATTACCCAGTGAAGAACTTAACAATTTATCAGTAAATTTCTTAGTCAATTCGCAGTAAATTCTCAACAAATTACTCAGTAAATTATCGGTAGATTCTTGGTAAATTACTGAGTAAATTCTCATTAAATTAGTCAGTAAAATTCCCAATAAATTACACGCAAAATTCTCAAAAAATTATTCAGTAAATTCTTAGTAAATTATTAGAAAATTCTATGTAAATTCTTAGAAAATCATTAGAAATTTTTTGTGAATTACTCAGTAAATTAAGAGTAAATTCTCAGAAAATTTTGTATAAATTCTTGGTAAATTACTCAGTAATTTCACAGAAATTTTTTAAAACATTACTCAGCAAATAACTCTGTAAATTCCCAATAAATTATCCGTTAAATTTTCAATAAATTCTCTATAAATTACTCAGTTAATTATCGGTGAATTACTCAATAAATTCTAAGAAAATTCTCAATAAATTATGAGTAAAATACTCATTAAATTCACAGTAAATTCTCAATAAATTACTCAGCAAATTACTCGGTAAATTGCTTCATAAATGATTGGTAAGTTCCTAGAAAATTACTCAACAAATTATCAATAAATTCTTAATAAACTCTTAGTAATTTACTGAGTAAATTCTATATAAATTACTAAGTAAATTCATAGTAAATTATTCGGTGAATTACTCACTAAATTTATCTGTAAGTTACTAAGTAAATTCCCAGTAAATTACTCGGTAAATTCTCAATAAATTCTCTGTAAATTACTCGGTTATTTATCGATAAGTTCTCAAAAAATTCTGAGTCAATTACTTAGTAAATTACTCAGTAAATTATTAGAAAATTACTCTGTAAATTCCAAGAAAATAACGCAGTAAATTATCTGTAAATTCTTGGTAAATTATTTAATAAATTCTAAATAAATTACTGAGTAAATTCTCAATAAATTACTCTTTAAATTCTCAGTAAATTACATGTAAAATAATGAGTGAATTATTTAGTAATTTATCAATAAATTACTCGATAAATTCTCTGTAAATTACTCAGTAAATTATTGGTAAATTCTCTGTAAATTACTCAGTAAATTCTCACCAAATTACTCAGGAAATTTCTCTGTAAATTACACATAAAATTCTCTACAAGTTATTCAGCAAATTCTTAGTAATTTATCATAAAATTCTGAGTAAATTCACAAAAAAATTACAAGAATTTTTTTTTTGTGAATTAATCAGTAAATTATGAGTAAATTACTCAATAAATTCTCAGAAAATTCTATATAAATTCTTGGTAAATTCAAAGTAATTTCTTAGTAAATTATTCAGCAAATTACTCCATAAATTCGTAGTAAATTCTCAATAAATTACTCGTTAAGTTTTCAATAAATTCTCTATAAATTACTTTGTAAATTATCTGTAAATTTTTAGTAAATTATTTAATAAATTGTAAATAAATTGCTCAGAAAATTTTCATTAAATTCTAAGAAAATTCTCAATAAATTCTGTATAAATTCTTGGTAAATTACTCATAAAATTATCAAAAAAAAAAATTCGTGAATTACTTTGTTAATTCTCTGTAAATTATTCGAACATTAATTAGTGAATTTCCTGTAAATTTTCAGGAAATTACTTTATAAATTCTCAGTAAATTATTTAATAAATTCTAAGTAAATTACTTAGTAAATTCTCAATAAATTAATCCATAAAGTCTAAGTAAATTATCAATAAATTCTTAGTAACTTACTCAGTAAAATCTCAATAAATTTAGTAATTTCCAACTAAATTACCCAGCGTAGAACTTAACAATTTATCAGTAAATTTCTTAGTCAATTCGCAGTAAATTCTCAATAAATTACTCAGTAAAATTCTCAATAAATTACACGCAAAATTCTTAGAAAATTATTTAGTAAATTCTTAGTAAATTATTAGAAAATTCTATGTAAATTCTTAGAAAATCATTAGAAAATTTTTTTGGGGAATTACTCAGTAAATTATGAGTAAATTCTCAGAAAATTTTGTATAAATTCTTGGTAAATTACTCAGTAAATTCACAGAACTTTTTTAAAACATTACTCAGCAAATTACTCTGTAAATTCTCAATAAATTATCCGTTAAATTTTCAATAAATTTTCTATAAATTACTCAGTTAATTATCGGTGAATTACTCAATAAATTCTAAGAAAATTCTCAATAAATTATGAGTAAAATACTCATTTAATTCACAGTAAATTCTCAATAAATTACTCAGCAAATTACTCGGTAAATTGCTTCATAAATGATTGGTAAGTTCCTAGAAAATTACTCAACAAATTCTCAATAAATTCTTAATAAACTCTTAGTAATTTACTGAGTAAATTCTATATAAATTACTAAGTAAATTCATAGTAAATTATTCGGTGAATTACTCACTAAATTTATCTGTAAGTTACTAAGTAAATTCCCAGTAAATTACTCGGTAAATTCTCAATAAATTCTCTGTAAATTACTCGGTTAATTGTCGATAAGTTCTCAAAAAATTCTGAGTCAATTACTTAGTAAATTGCTCAGTAAATTATTAGAAAATTACTCTGTAAATTCTTAGTAAATTATTTAATAAATTCTAAATAAATTACTGAGTAAATTCTCAATAAATTACTCGTTAAATTCTCAGTAAATTACAAGTAAAATAATGAGTGAATTATTTAGTAATTTATCAATAAATTACTCGATAAATTCTCTGTAAATTACTCCATAAATTATTGGTAAATTCTCTGTAAATTACTCAGTAAATTACTTAGTAAATTCTCACTAAATTACTCAGGAAATTTCTCTGTAAATTACACATAAAATTCTCTACAAGTTATTCAGCAAATTCTTAGTAATTTATCATAAAATTCTGAGTAAATTCACAAAAAAATTACAAGAATTTTTTTTTTTTTTTTGTGAATTAATCAGTAAATTATGAGTAAATTACTCAATAAATTCTCAGAAAATTCTATATAAATTCTTGGTAAATTCAAAGTAATTTCTTAGTAAATTATTCAGCAAATTACTCCATAAATTCTCAATAAATTACTCGTTAAGTTTTCAATAAATTCTCTATAAATTACTTTGTAAATTATCTGTAAATTTTTAGTAAATTATTTAATAAATTGTAAATAAATTGCTCAGAAAATTTTCATTAAATTCTAAGAAAATTCTCAATAAATTCTGTATAAATTCTTGGTAAATTACTCATAACATTATCAAAAAAAAAAATTCGTGAATTACTTTGTTAATTCTCTGTAAATTATTCGAACATTAATTAGTGAATTTCCTGTAAATTTTCAGGAAATTACTTTATAAATTCTCAGTAAATTATTTAATAAATTCTAAGTAAATTACTTAGTAAATTCTCAATAAATTAATCCATAAAGTCTAAGTAAATTATCAATAAATTCTTAGTAACTTACTCAGTAAAATCTCAATAAATTATTTAGTAATTTCCAACTAAATTACCCAGTGAAGAACTTAACAATTTATCAGTAAATTTCTTAGTCAATTCGCAGTAAATTCTCAATAAATTACACGCAAAATTCTTAGAAAATTATTTAGTAAATTCTTAGTAAATTATTAGAAAATTCTGTGTAAATTCTTAGAAAATCATTAGAAAATTTTTTTTGGGAATTACTCAGTAAATTATGAGTAAATTCTCAGAAAATTTTGTATAAATTCTTGGTAAATTACTCAGTAAATTCACAGAACTTTTTTAAAACATTACTCAGCAAATTACTCTGTAAATTCTCCGTTAAATTTTCAATAAATTTTCTATAAATTACTCAGTTAATTATCGGTGAATTACTCAATAAATTCTAAGAAAATTCTCAATAAATTATGAGTAAAATACTCATTAAATTCACAGTAAATTCTCAATAAATTACTCAGCAAATTACTCGGTAAATTGCTTCATAAATGATTGGTAAGTTCCTAGAAAATTACTCAACAAATTCTCAATAAATTCTTAATAAACTCTTAGTAATTTACTGAGTAAATTCTATATAAATTACTAAGTAAATTCATAGTAAATTATTCGGTGAATTACTCACTAAATTTATCTGTAAGTTACTAAGTAAATTCCCAGTAAATTACTCGGTAAATTCTCAATAAATTCTCTGTAAATTACTCGGTTAATTATCGATAAGTTCTCAAAAAATTCTGAGTCAATTACTTAGTAAATTGCTCAGTAAATTATTAGAAAATTACTCTGTAAATTTTTAGTAAATTATTTAATAAATTCTAAATAAATTACTGAGTAAATTCTCAATAAATTACTCGTTAAATTCTCAGTAAATTACAAGTAAAATAATGAGTGAATTATTTAGTAATTTATCAATAAATTACTCGATAAATTCTCTGTAAATTACTCCGTAAATTATTGGTAAATTCTCTGTAAATTACTCAGTAAATTACTTAGTAAATTCTCACTAAATTACTCAGGAAATTTCCCTGTAAATTACACATAAAATTCTCTACAAGTTATTCAGCAAATTCTTAGTAATTTATCATAAAATTCTGAGTAAATTCACAAAAAAATTACAAGAATTTTTTTTTTTTTTTGTGAATTAATCAGTAAATTATGAGTAAATTACTCAATAAATTCTCAGAAAATTCTATATAAATTCTTGGTAAATTCAAAGTAATTTCTTAGTAAATTATTCAGCAAATTACTCCATAAATTCTCAATAAATTATTCGTTAAGTTTTCAATAAATTCTCTATAAATTACTTTGTAAATTATCTGTAAATTTTTAGTAAATTATTTAATAAATTGTAAATAAATTGCTCAGAAAATTTTCATTAAATTCTAAGAAAATTCTCAATAAATTCTGTATAAATTCTTGGTAAATTACTCATAAAATTATCAAAAAAAAAAAAATTCGTGAATTACTTTGTTAATTCTCTGTAAATTATTCGAACATTAATTAGTGAATTTCCTGTAAATTTTCAGGAAATTACTTTATAAATTCTCAGTAAATTATTTAATAAATTCTAAGTAAATTACTTAGTAAATTCTCAATAAATTAATCCATAAAGTCTAAGTAAATTATCAATAAATTCTTAGTAACTTACTCAGTAAAATCTCAATAAATTATTTAGTAATTTCCAACTAAATTACCCAGTGAAGAACTTAACAATTTATCAGTAAATTTCTTAGTCAATTCGCAGTAAATTCTCAATAAATTACTCAGTAAATTCCCATTAAATTACTCAGTAAAATTCTCAATAAATTACACGCAAAATTCTTAGAAAATTATTTAGTAAATTCTTAGTAAATTATTAGAAAATTCTGTGTAAATTCTTAGAAAATCATTAGAAAATTTTTTTTGGGAATTACTCAGTAAATTATGAGTAAATTCTCAGAAAATTTTGTATAAATTCTTGGTAAATTACTCAGTAAATTCACAGAACTTTTTTAAAACATTACTCAGCAAATTACTCTGTAAATTCTCCGTTAAATTTTCAATAAATTTTCTATAAATTACTCAGTTAATTATCGGTGAATTACTCAATAAATTCTAAGAAAATTCTCAATAAATTATGAGTAAAATACTCATTAAATTCACAGTAAATTCTCAATAAATTACTCAGCAAATTACTCGGTAAATTGCTTCATAAATGATTGGTAAGTTCCTAGAAAATTACTCAACAAATTCTCAATAAATTCTTAATAAACTCTTAGTAATTTACTGAGTAAATTCTATATAAATTACTAAGTAAATTCATAGTAAATTATTCGGTGAATTACTCACTAAATTTATCTGTAAGTTACTAAGTAAATTCCCAGTAAATTACTCGGTAAATTCTCAATAAATTCTCTGTAAATTACTCGGTTAATTATCGATAAGTTCTCAAAAAATTCTGAGTCAATTACTTAGTAAATTGCTCAGTAAATTATTAGAAAATTACTCTGTAAATTCTTAGTAAATTATTTAATAAATTCTAAATAAATTACTGAGTAAATTCTCAATAAATTACTCGTTAAATTCTCAGTAAATTACAAGTAAAATAATGAGTGAATTATTTAGTAATTTATCAATAAATTACTCGATAAATTCTCTGTAAATTACTCCGTAAATTATTGGTAAATTCTCTGTAAATTACTCAGTAAATTACTTAGTAAATTCTCACTAAATTACTCAGGAAATTTCCCTGTAAATTACACATAAAATTCTCTACAAGTTATTCAGCAAATTCTTAGTAATTTATCATAAAATTCTGAGTAAATTCACAAAAAAATTACAAGAATTTTTTTTTTTTTTGTGTGAATTAATCAGTAAATTATGAGTAAATTACTCAATAAATTCTCAGAAAATTCTATATAAATTCTTGGTAAATTCAAAGTAATTTCTTAGTAAATTATTCAGCAAATTACTCCATAAATTCTCAATAAATTACTCGTTAAGTTTTCAATAAATTCTCTATAAATTACTTTGTAAATTATCTGTAAATTTTTAGTAAATTATTTAATAAATTGTAAATAAATTGCTCAGAAAATTTTCATTAAATTCTAAGAAAATTCTCAATAAATTCTGTATAAATTCTTGGTAAATTACTCATAAAATTATCAAAAAAAAAAAATTCGTGAATTACTTTGTTAATTCTCTGTAAATTATTCGAACATTAATTAGTGAATTTCCTGTAAATTTTCAGGAAATTACTTTATAAATTCTCAGTAAATTATTTAATAAATTCTAAGTAAATTACTTAGTAAATTCTCAATAAATTAATCCATAAAGTCTAAGTAAATTATCAATAAATTCTTAGTAACTTACTCAGTAAAATCTCAATAAATTATTTAGTAATTTCCAACTAAATTACCCAGTGAAGAACTTAACAATTTATCAGTAAATTTCTTAGTCAATTCGCAGTAAATTCTCAATAAATTACTCAGTAAATTCCCATTAAATTACTCAGTAAAATTCTCAATAAATTACACGCAAAATTCTTAGAAAATTATTTAGTAAATTCTTAGTAAATTATTAGAAAATTCTGTGTAAATTCTTAGAAAATCATTAGAAAATTTTTTTTGGGAATTACTCAGTAAATTATGAGTAAATTCTCAGAAAATTTTGTATAAATTCTTGGTAAATTACTCAGTAAATTCACAGAACTTTTTTAAAACATTACTCAGCAAATTACTCTGTAAATTCTCCGTTAAATTTTCAATAAATTTTCTATAAATTACTCAGTTAATTATCGGTGAATTACTCAATAAATTCTAAGAAAATTCTCAATAAATTATGAGTAAAATACTCATTAAATTCACAGTAAATTCTCAATAAATTACTCAGCAAATTACTCGGTAAATTGCTTCATAAATGATTGGTAAGTTCCTAGAAAATTACTCAACAAATTCTCAATAAATTCTTAATAAACTCTTAGTAATTTACTGAGTAAATTCTATATAAATTACTAAGTAAATTCATAGTAAATTATTCGGTGAATTACTCACTAAATTTATCTGTAAGTTACTAAGTAAATTCCCAGTAAATTACTCGGTAAATTCTCAATAAATTCTCTGTAAATTACTCGGTTAATTATCGATAAGTTCTCAAAAAATTCTGAGTCAATTACTTAGTAAATTGCTCAGTAAATTATTAGAAAATTACTCTGTAAATTCTTAGTAAATTATTTAATAAATTCTAAATAAATTACTGAGTAAATTCTCAATAAATTACTCGTTAAATTCTCAGTAAATTACAAGTAAAATAATGAGTGAATTATTTAGTAATTTATCAATAAATTACTCGATAAATTCTCTGTAAATTACTCCGTAAATTATTGGTAAATTCTCTGTAAATTACTCAGTAAATTACTTAGTAAATTCTCACTAAATTACTCAGGAAATTTCCCTGTAAATTACACATAAAATTCTCTACAAGTTATTCAGCAAATTCTTAGTAATTTATCATAAAATTCTGAGTAAATTCACAAAAAAATTACAAGAATTTTTTTTTTTTTTGTGTGAATTAATCAGTAAATTATGAGTAAATTACTCAATAAATTCTCAGAAAATTCTATATAAATTCTTGGTAAATTCAAAGTAATTTCTTAGTAAATTATTCAGCAAATTACTCCATAAATTCTCAATAAATTACTCGTTAAGTTTTCAATAAATTCTCTATAAATTACTTTGTAAATTATCTGTAAATTTTTAGTAAATTATTTAATAAATTGTAAATAAATTGCTCAGAAAATTTTCATTAAATTCTAAGAAAATTCTCAATAAATTCTGTATAAATTCTTGGTAAATTACTCATAAAATTATCAAAAAAAAAAAAATTCGTGAATTACTTTGTTAATTCTCTGTAAATTATTCGAACATTAATTAGTGAATTTCCTGTAAATTTTCAGGAAATTACTTTATAAATTCTCAGTAAATTATTTAATAAATTCTAAGTAAATTACTTAGTAAATTCTCAATAAATTAATCCATAAAGTCTAAGTAAATTATCAATAAATTCTTAGTAACTTACTCAGTAAAATCTCAATAAATTATTTAGTAATTTCCAACTAAATTACCCAGTGAAGAACTTAACAATTTATCAGTAAATTTCTTAGTCAATTCGCAGTAAATTCTCAATAAATTACTCAGTAAATTCCCATTAAATTACTCAGTAAAATTCTCAATAAATTACACGCAAAATTCTTAGAAAATTATTTAGTAAATTCTTAGTAAATTATTAGAAAATTCTGTGTAAATTCTTAGAAAATCATTAGAAAATTTTTTTTGGGAATTACTCAGTAAATTATGAGTAAATTCTCAGAAAATTTTGTATAAATTCTTGGTAAATTACTCAGTAAATTCACAGAACTTTTTTAAAACATTACTCAGCAAATTACTCTGTAAATTCTCCGTTAAATTTTCAATAAATTTTCTATAAATTACTCAGTTAATTATCGGTGAATTACTCAATAAATTCTAAGAAAATTCTCAATAAATTATGAGTAAAATACTCATTAAATTCACAGTAAATTCTCAATAAATTACTCAGCAAATTACTCGGTAAATTGCTTCATAAATGATTGGTAAGTTCCTAGAAAATTACTCAACAAATTCTCAATAAATTCTTAATAAACTCTTAGTAATTTACTGAGTAAATTCTATATAAATTACTAAGTAAATTCATAGTAAATTATTCGGTGAATTACTCACTAAATTTATCTGTAAGTTACTAAGTAAATTCCCAGTAAATTACTCGGTAAATTCTCAATAAATTCTCTGTAAATTACTCGGTTAATTATCGATAAGTTCTCAAAAAATTCTGAGTCAATTACTTAGTAAATTGCTCAGTAAATTATTAGAAAATTACTCTGTAAATTCTTAGTAAATTATTTAATAAATTCTAAATAAATTACTGAGTAAATTCTCAATAAATTACTCGTTAAATTCTCAGTAAATTACAAGTAAAATAATGAGTGAATTATTTAGTAATTTATCAATAAATTACTCGATAAATTCTCTGTAAATTACTCCGTAAATTATTGGTAAATTCTCTGTAAATTACTCAGTAAATTACTTAGTAAATTCTCACTAAATTACTCAGGAAATTTCCCTGTAAATTACACATAAAATTCTCTACAAGTTATTCAGCAAATTCTTAGTAATTTATCATAAAATTCTGAGTAAATTCACAAAAAAATTACAAGAATTTTTTTTTTTTTGTGTGAATTAATCAGTAAATTATGAGTAAATTACTCAATAAATTCTCAGAAAATTCTATATAAATTCTTGGTAAATTCAAAGTAATTTCTTAGTAAATTATTCAGCAAATTACTCCATAAATTCTCAATAAATTACTCGTTAAGTTTTCAATAAATTCTCTATAAATTACTTTGTAAATTATCTGTAAATTTTTAGTAAATTATTTAATAAATTGTAAATAAATTGCTCAGAAAATTTTCATTAAATTCTAAGAAAATTCTCAATAAATTCTGTATAAATTCTTGGTAAATTACTCATAAAATTATCAAAAAAAAAAAATTCGTGAATTACTTTGTTAATTCTCTGTAAATTATTCGAACATTAATTAGTGAATTTCCTGTAAATTTTCAGGAAATTACTTTATAAATTCTCAGTAAATTATTTAATAAATTCTAAGTAAATTACTTAGTAAATTCTCAATAAATTAATCCATAAAGTCTAAGTAAATTATCAATAAATTCTTAGTAACTTACTCAGTAAAATCTCAATAAATTATTTAGTAATTTCCAACTAAATTACCCAGTGAAGAACTTAACAATTTATCAGTAAATTTCTTAGTCAATTCGCAGTAAATTCTCAATAAATTACTCAGTAAATTCCCATTAAATTACTCAGTAAAATTCTCAATAAATTACACGCAAAATTCTTAGAAAATTATTTAGTAAATTCTTAGTAAATTATTAGAAAATTCTGTGTAAATTCTTAGAAAATCATTAGAAAATTTTTTTTGGGAATTACTCAGTAAATTATGAGTAAATTCTCAGAAAATTTTGTATAAATTCTTGGTAAATTACTCAGTAAATTCACAGAACTTTTTTAAAACATTACTCAGCAAATTACTCTGTAAATTCTCCGTTAAATTTTCAATAAATTTTCTATAAATTACTCAGTTAATTATCGGTGAATTACTCAATAAATTCTAAGAAAATTCTCAATAAATTATGAGTAAAATACTCATTAAATTCACAGTAAATTCTCAATAAATTACTCAGCAAATTACTCGGTAAATTGCTTCATAAATGATTGGTAAGTTCCTAGAAAATTACTCAACAAATTCTCAATAAATTCTTAATAAACTCTTAGTAATTTACTGAGTAAATTCTATATAAATTACTAAGTAAATTCATAGTAAATTATTCGGTGAATTACTCACTAAATTTATCTGTAAGTTACTAAGTAAATTCCCAGTAAATTACTCGGTAAATTCTCAATAAATTCTCTGTAAATTACTCGGTTAATTATCGATAAGTTCTCAAAAAATTCTGAGTCAATTACTTAGTAAATTGCTCAGTAAATTATTAGAAAATTACTCTGTAAATTCTTAGTAAATTATTTAATAAATTCTAAATAAATTACTGAGTAAATTCTCAATAAATTACTCGTTAAATTCTCAGTAAATTACAAGTAAAATAATGAGTGAATTATTTAGTAATTTATCAATAAATTACTCGATAAATTCTCTGTAAATTACTCCGTAAATTATTGGTAAATTCTCTGTAAATTACTCAGTAAATTACTTAGTAAATTCTCACTAAATTACTCAGGAAATTTCCCTGTAAATTACACATAAAATTCTCTACAAGTTATTCAGCAAATTCTTAGTAATTTATCATAAAATTCTGAGTAAATTCACAAAAAAATTACAAGAATTTTTTTTTTTTTGTGTGAATTAATCAGTAAATTATGAGTAAATTACTCAATAAATTCTCAGAAAATTCTATATAAATTCTTGGTAAATTCAAAGTAATTTCTTAGTAAATTATTCAGCAAATTACTCCATAAATTCTCAATAAATTACTCGTTAAGTTTTCAATAAATTCTCTATAAATTACTTTGTAAATTATCTGTAAATTTTTAGTAAATTATTTAATAAATTGTAAATAAATTGCTCAGAAAATTTTCATTAAATTCTAAGAAAATTCTCAATAAATTCTGTATAAATTCTTGGTAAATTACTCATAAAATTATCAAAAAAAAAAAATTCGTGAATTACTTTGTTAATTCTCTGTAAATTATTCGAACATTAATTAGTGAATTTCCTGTAAATTTTCAGGAAATTACTTTATAAATTCTCAGTAAATTATTTAATAAATTCTAAGTAAATTACTTAGTAAATTCTCAATAAATTAATCCATAAAGTCTAAGTAAATTATCAATAAATTCTTAGTAACTTACTCAGTAAAATCTCAATAAATTATTTAGTAATTTCCAACTAAATTACCCAGTGAAGAACTTAACAATTTATCAGTAAATTTCTTAGTCAATTCGCAGTAAATTCTCAATAAATTACTCAGTAAATTCCCATTAAATTACTCAGTAAAATTCTCAATAAATTACACGCAAAATTCTTAGAAAATTATTTAGTAAATTCTTAGTAAATTATTAGAAAATTCTGTGTAAATTCTTAGAAAATCATTAGAAAATTTTTTTTGGGAATTACTCAGTAAATTATGAGTAAATTCTCAGAAAATTTTGTATAAATTCTTGGTAAATTACTCAGTAAATTCACAGAACTTTTTTAAAACATTACTCAGCAAATTACTCTGTAAATTCTCCGTTAAATTTTCAATAAATTTTCTATAAATTACTCAGTTAATTATCGGTGAATTACTCAATAAATTCTAAGAAAATTCTCAATAAATTATGAGTAAAATACTCATTAAATTCACAGTAAATTCTCAATAAATTACTCAGCAAATTACTCGGTAAATTGCTTCATAAATGATTGGTAAGTTCCTAGAAAATTACTCAACAAATTCTCAATAAATTCTTAATAAACTCTTAGTAATTTACTGAGTAAATTCTATATAAATTACTAAGTAAATTCATAGTAAATTATTCGGTGAATTACTCACTAAATTTATCTGTAAGTTACTAAGTAAATTCCCAGTAAATTACTCGGTAAATTCTCAATAAATTCTCTGTAAATTACTCGGTTAATTATCGATAAGTTCTCAAAAAATTCTGAGTCAATTACTTAGTAAATTGCTCAGTAAATTATTAGAAAATTACTCTGTAAATTCTTAGTAAATTATTTAATAAATTCTAAATAAATTACTGAGTAAATTCTCAATAAATTACTCGTTAAATTCTCAGTAAATTACAAGTAAAATAATGAGTGAATTATTTAGTAATTTATCAATAAATTACTCGATAAATTCTCTGTAAATTACTCCGTAAATTATTGGTAAATTCTCTGTAAATTACTCAGTAAATTACTTAGTAAATTCTCACTAAATTACTCAGGAAATTTCCCTGTAAATTACACATAAAATTCTCTACAAGTTATTCAGCAAATTCTTAGTAATTTATCATAAAATTCTGAGTAAATTCACAAAAAAATTACAAGAATTTTTTTTTTTTTTTGTGAATTAATCAGTAAATTATGAGTAAATTACTCAATAAATTCTCAGAAAATTCTATATAAATTCTTGGTAAATTCAAAGTAATTTCTTAGTAAATTATTCAGCAAATTACTCCATAAATTCTCAATAAATTACTCGTTAAGTTTTCAATAAATTCTCTATAAATTACTTTGTAAATTATCTGTAAATTTTTAGTAAATTATTTAATAAATTGTAAATAAATTGCTCAGAAAATTTTCATTAAATTCTAAGAAAATTCTCAATAAATTCTGTATAAATTCTTGGTAAATTACTCAAAAAATTATCAAAAAAAAAAAATTCGTGAATTACTTTGTTAATTCTCTGTAAATTATTCGAACATTAATTAGTGAATTTCCTGTAAATTTTCAGGAAATTACTTTATAAATTCTCAGTAAATTATTTAATAAATTCTAAGTAAATTACTTAGTAAATTCTCAATAAATTAATCCATAAAGTCTAAGTAAATTATCAATAAATTCTTAGTAACTTACTCAGTAAAATCTCAATAAATTATTTAGTAATTTCCAACTAAATTACCCAGTGAAGAACTTAACAATTTATCAGTAAATTTCTTAGTCAATTCGCAGTAAATTCTCAATAAATTACTCAGTAAATTCCCATTAAATTACTCAGTAAAATTCTCAATAAATTACACGCAAAATTCTTAGAAAATTATTTAGAAAATTCTGTGTAAATTCTTAGAAAATCATTAGAAAATTTTTTTTGGGAATTACTCAGTAAATTATGAGTAAATTCTCAGAAAATTTTGTATAAATTCTTGGTAAATTACTCAGTAAATTCACAGAACTTTTTTAAAACATTACTCAGCAAATTACTCTGTAAATTCTCCGTTAAATTTTCAATAAATTTTCTATAAATTACTCAGTTAATTATCGGTGAATTACTCAATAAATTCTAAGAAAATTCTCAATAAATTATGAGTAAAATACTCATTAAATTCACAGTAAATTCTCAATAAATTACTCAGCAAATTACTCGGTAAATTGCTTCATAAATGATTGGTAAGTTCCTAGAAAATTACTCAACAAATTCTCAATAAATTCTTAATAAACTCTTAGTAATTTACTGAGTAAATTCTATATAAATTACTAAGTAAATTCATAGTAAATTATTCGGTGAATTACTCACTAAATTTATCTGTAAGTTACTAAGTAAATTCCCAGTAAATTACTCGGTAAATTCTCAATAAATTCTCTGTAAATTACTCGGTTAATTATCGATAAGTTCTCAAAAAATTCTGAGTCAATTACTTAGTAAATTGCTCAGTAAATTATTAGAAAATTACTCTGTAAATTCTTAGTAAATTATTTAATAAATTCTAAATAAATTACTGAGTAAATTCTCAATAAATTACTCGTTAAATTCTCAGTAAATTACAAGTAAAATAATGAGTGAATTATTTAGTAATTTATCAATAAATTACTCGATAAATTCTCTGTAAATTACTCCGTAAATTATTGGTAAATTCTCTGTAAATTACTCAGTAAATTACTTAGTAAATTCTCACTAAATTACTCAGGAAATTTCCCTGTAAATTACACATAAAATTCTCTACAAGTTATTCAGCAAATTCTTAGTAATTTATCATAAAATTCTGAGTAAATTCACAAAAAAATTACAAGAATTTTTTTTTTTTTTTGTGAATTAATCAGTAAATTATGAGTAAATTACTCAATAAATTCTCAGAAAATTCTATATAAATTCTTGGTAAATTCAAAGTAATTTCTTAGTAAATTATTCAGCAAATTACTCCATAAATTCTCAATAAATTACTCGTTAAGTTTTCAATAAATTCTCTATAAATTACTTTGTAAATTATCTGTAAATTTTTAGTAAATTATTTAATAAATTGTAAATAAATTGCTCAGAAAATTTTCATTAAATTCTAAGAAAATTCTCAATAAATTCTGTATAAATTCTTGGTAAATTACTCAAAAAATTATCAAAAAAAAAAAATTCGTGAATTACTTTGTTAATTCTCTGTAAATTATTCGAACATTAATTAGTGAATTTCCTGTAAATTTTCAGGAAATTACTTTATAAATTCTCAGTAAATTATTTAATAAATTCTAAGTAAATTACTTAGTAAATTCTCAATAAATTAATCCATAAAGTCTAAGTAAATTATCAATAAATTCTTAGTAACTTACTCAGTAAAATCTCAATAAATTATTTAGTAATTTCCAACTAAATTACCCAGTGAAGAACTTAACAATTTATCAGTAAATTTCTTAGTCAATTCGCAGTAAATTCTCAATAAATTACTCAGTAAATTCCCATTAAATTACTCAGTAAAATTCTCAATAAATTACACGCAAAATTCTTAGAAAATTATTTAGTAAATTCTTAGAAAATTCTGTGTAAATTCTTAGAAAATCATTAGAAAATTTTTTTTGGGAATTACTCAGTAAATTATGAGTAAATTCTCAGAAAATTTTGTATAAATTCTTGGTAAATTACTCAGTAAATTCACAGAACTTTTTTAAAACATTACTCAGCAAATTACTCTGTAAATTCTCCGTTAAATTTTCAATAAATTTTCTATAAATTACTCAGTTAATTATCGGTGAATTACTCAATAAATTCTAAGAAAATTCTCAATAAATTATGAGTAAAATACTCATTAAATTCACAGTAAATTCTCAATAAATTACTCAGCAAATTACTCGGTAAATTGCTTCATAAATGATTGGTAAGTTCCTAGAAAATTACTCAACAAATTCTCAATAAATTCTTAATAAACTCTTAGTAATTTACTGAGTAAATTCTATATAAATTACTAAGTAAATTCATAGTAAATTATTCGGTGAATTACTCACTAAATTTATCTGTAAGTTACTAAGTAAATTCCCAGTAAATTACTCGGTAAATTCTCAATAAATTCTCTGTAAATTACTCGGTTAATTATCGATAAGTTCTCAAAAAATTCTGAGTCAATTACTTAGTAAATTGCTCAGTAAATTATTAGAAAATTACTCTGTAAATTCTTAGTAAATTATTTAATAAATTCTAAATAAATTACTGAGTAAATTCTCAATAAATTACTCGTTAAATTCTCAGTAAATTACAAGTAAAATAATGAGTGAATTATTTAGTAATTTATCAATAAATTACTCGATAAATTCTCTGTAAATTACTCCGTAAATTATTGGTAAATTCTCTGTAAATTACTCAGTAAATTACTTAGTAAATTCTCACTAAATTACTCAGGAAATTTCCCTGTAAATTACACATAAAATTCTCTACAAGTTATTCAGCAAATTCTTAGTAATTTATCATAAAATTCTGAGTAAATTCACAAAAAAATTACAAGAATTTTTTTTTTTTTTGTGAATTAATCAGTAAATTATGAGTAAATTACTCAATAAATTCTCAGAAAATTCTATATAAATTCTTGGTAAATTCAAAGTAATTTCTTAGTAAATTATTCAGCAAATTACTCCATAAATTCTCAATAAATTACTCGTTAAGTTTTCAATAAATTCTCTATAAATTACTTTGTAAATTATCTGTAAATTTTTAGTAAATTATTTAATAAATTGTAAATAAATTGCTCAGAAAATTTTCATTAAATTCTAAGAAAATTCTCAATAAATTCTGTATAAATTCTTGGTAAATTACTCAAAAAATTATCAAAAAAAAAAAATTCGTGAATTACTTTGTTAATTCTCTGTAAATTATTCGAACATTAATTAGTGAATTTCCTGTAAATTTTCAGGAAATTACTTTATAAATTCTCAGTAAATTATTTAATAAATTCTAAGTAAATTACTTAGTAAATTCTCAATAAATTAATCCATAAAGTCTAAGTAAATTATCAATAAATTCTTAGTAACTTACTCAGTAAAATCTCAATAAATTATTTAGTAATTTCCAACTAAATTACCCAGTGAAGAACTTAACAATTTATCAGTAAATTTCTTAGTCAATTCGCAGTAAATTCTCAATAAATTACTCAGTAAATTCCCATTAAATTACTCAGTAAAATTCTCAATAAATTACACGCAAAATTCTTAGAAAATTATTTAGTAAATTCTTAGTAAATTATTAGAAAATTCTGTGTAAATTCTTAGAAAATCATTAGAAAATTTTTTTTGGGAATTACTCAGTAAATTATGAGTAAATTCTCAGAAAATTTTGTATAAATTCTTGGTAAATTACTCAGTAAATTCACAGAACTTTTTTAAAACATTACTCAGCAAATTACTCTGTAAATTCTCCGTTAAATTTTCAATAAATTTTCTATAAATTACTCAGTTAATTATCGGTGAATTACTCAATAAATTCTAAGAAAATTCTCAATAAATTATGAGTAAAATACTCATTAAATTCACAGTAAATTCTCAATAAATTACTCAGCAAATTACTCGGTAAATTGCTTCATAAATGATTGGTAAGTTCCTAGAAAATTACTCAACAAATTCTCAATAAATTCTTAATAAACTCTTAGTAATTTACTGAGTAAATTCTATATAAATTACTAAGTAAATTCATAGTAAATTATTCGGTGAATTACTCACTAAATTTATCTGTAAGTTACTAAGTAAATTCCCAGTAAATTACTCGGTAAATTCTCAATAAATTCTCTGTAAATTACTCGGTTAATTATCGATAAGTTCTCAAAAAATTCTGAGTCAATTACTTAGTAAATTGCTCAGTAAATTATTAGAAAATTACTCTGTAAATTCTTAGTAAATTATTTAATAAATTCTAAATAAATTACTGAGTAAATTCTCAATAAATTACTCGTTAAATTCTCAGTAAATTACAAGTAAAATAATGAGTGAATTATTTAGTAATTTATCAATAAATTACTCGATAAATTCTCTGTAAATTACTCCGTAAATTATTGGTAAATTCTCTGTAAATTACTCAGTAAATTACTTAGTAAATTCTCACTAAATTACTCAGGAAATTTCCCTGTAAATTACACATAAAATTCTCTACAAGTTATTCAGCAAATTCTTAGTAATTTATCATAAAATTCTGAGTAAATTCACAAAAAAATTACAAGAATTTTTTTTTTTTTTTTTGTGAATTAATCAGTAAATTATGAGTAAATTACTCAATAAATTCTCAGAAAATTCTATATAAATTCTTGGTAAATTCAAAGTAATTTCTTAGTAAATTATTCAGCAAATTACTCCATAAATTCTCAATAAATTACTCGTTAAGTTTTCAATAAATTCTCTATAAATTACTTTGTAAATTATCTGTAAATTTTTAGTAAATTATTTAATAAATTGTAAATAAATTGCTCAGAAAATTTTCATTAAATTCTAAGAAAATTCTCAATAAATTCTGTATAAATTCTTGGTAAATTACTCAAAAAATTATCAAAAAAAAAAAATTCGTGAATTACTTTGTTAATTCTCTGTAAATTATTCGAACATTAATTAGTGAATTTCCTGTAAATTTTCAGGAAATTACTTTATAAATTCTCAGTAAATTATTTAATAAATTCTAAGTAAATTACTTAGTAAATTCTCAATAAATTAATCCATAAAGTCTAAGTAAATTATCAATAAATTCTTAGTAACTTACTCAGTAAAATCTCAATAAATTATTTAGTAATTTCCAACTAAATTACCCAGTGAAGAACTTAACAATTTATCAGTAAATTTCTTAGTCAATTCGCAGTAAATTCTCAATAAATTACTCAGTAAATTCCCATTAAATTACTCAGTAAAATTCTCAATAAATTACACGCAAAATTCTTAGAAAATTATTTAGTAAATTCTTAGTAAATTATTAGAAAATTCTGTGTAAATTCTTAGAAAATCATTAGAAAATTTTTTTTGGGAATTACTCAGTAAATTATGAGTAAATTCTCAGAAAATTTTGTATAAATTCTTGGTAAATTACTCAGTAAATTCACAGAACTTTTTTAAAACATTACTCAGCAAATTACTCTGTAAATTCTCCGTTAAATTTTCAATAAATTTTCTATAAATTACTCAGTTAATTATCGGTGAATTACTCAATAAATTCTAAGAAAATTCTCAATAAATTATGAGTAAAATACTCATTAAATTCACAGTAAATTCTCAATAAATTACTCAGCAAATTACTCGGTAAATTGCTTCATAAATGATTGGTAAGTTCCTAGAAAATTACTCAACAAATTCTCAATAAATTCTTAATAAACTCTTAGTAATTTACTGAGTAAATTCTATATAAATTACTAAGTAAATTCATAGTAAATTATTCGGTGAATTACTCACTAAATTTATCTGTAAGTTACTAAGTAAATTCCCAGTAAATTACTCGGTAAATTCTCAATAAATTCTCTGTAAATTACTCGGTTAATTATCGATAAGTTCTCAAAAAATTCTGAGTCAATTACTTAGTAAATTGCTCAGTAAATTATTAGAAAATTACTCTGTAAATTCTTAGTAAATTATTTAATAAATTCTAAATAAATTACTGAGTAAATTCTCAATAAATTACTCGTTAAATTCTCAGTAAATTACAAGTAAAATAATGAGTGAATTATTTAGTAATTTATCAATAAATTACTCGATAAATTCTCTGTAAATTACTCCGTAAATTATTGGTAAATTCTCTGTAAATTACTCAGTAAATTACTTAGTAAATTCTCACTAAATTACTCAGGAAATTTCCCTGTAAATTACACATAAAATTCTCTACAAGTTATTCAGCAAATTCTTAGTAATTTATCATAAAATTCTGAGTAAATTCACAAAAAAATTACAAGAATTTTTTTTTTTTTTTTGTGAATTAATCAGTAAATTATGAGTAAATTACTCAATAAATTCTCAGAAAATTCTATATAAATTCTTGGTAAATTCAAAGTAATTTCTTAGTAAATTATTCAGCAAATTACTCCATAAATTCTCAATAAATTACTCGTTAAGTTTTCAATAAATTCTCTATAAATTACTTTGTAAATTATCTGTAAATTTTTAGTAAATTATTTAATAAATTGTAAATAAATTGCTCAGAAAATTTTCATTAAATTCTAAGAAAATTCTCAATAAATTCTGTATAAATTCTTGGTAAATTACTCATAAAATTATCAAAAAAAAAAAATCGTGAATTACTTTGTTAATTCTCTGTAAATTATTCGAACATTAATTAGTGAATTTCCTGTAAATTTTCAGGAAATTACTTTATAAATTCTCAGTAAATTATTTAATAAATTCTAAGTAAATTACTTAGTAAATTCTCAATAAATTAATCCATAAAGTCTAAGTAAATTATCAATAAATTCTTAGTAACTTACTCAGTAAAATCTCAATAAATTATTTAGTAATTTCCAACTAAATTACCCAGTGAAGAACTTAACAATTTATCAGTAAATTTCTTAGTCAATTCGCAGTAAATTCTCAATAAATTACTCAGTAAATTCCCATTAAATTACTCAGTAAAATTCTCAATAAATTACACGCAAAATTCTTAGAAAATTATTTAGTAAATTATTAGAAAATTCTGTGTAAATTCTTAGAAAATCATTAGAAAATTTTTTTTGGGAATTACTCAGTAAATTATGAGTAAATTCTCAGAAAATTTTGCACAAATTCTTGGTAAATTACTCAGTAAATTCACAGAACTTTTTTAAAACATTACTCAGCAAATTACTCTGTAAATTCTCCGTTAAATTTTCAATAAATTTTCTATAAATTACTCAGTTAATTATCGGTGAATTACTCAATAAATTCTAAGAAAATTCTCAATAAATTATGAGTAAAATACTCATTAAATTCACAGTAAATTCTCAATAAATTACTCAGCAAATTACTCGGTAAATTGCTTCATAAATGATTGGTAAGTTCCTAGAAAATTACTCAACAAATTCTCAATAAATTCTTAATAAACTCTTAGTAATTTACTGAGTAAATTCTATATAAATTACTAAGTAAATTCATAGTAAATTATTCGGTGAATTACTCACTAAATTTATCTGTAAGTTACTAAGTAAATTCCCAGTAAATTACTCGGTAAATTCTCAATAAATTCTCTGTAAATTACTCGGTTAATTATCGATAAGTTCTCAAAAAATTCTGAGTCAATTACTTAGTAAATTGCTCAGTAAATTATTAGAAAATTACTCTGTAAATTCTTAGTAAATTATTTAATAAATTCTAAATAAATTACTGAGTAAATTCTCAATAAATTACTCGTTAAATTCTCAGTAAATTACAAGTAAAATAATGAGTGAATTATTTAGTAATTTATCAATAAATTACTCGATAAATTCTCTGTAAATTACTCCGTAAATTATTGGTAAATTCTCTGTAAATTACTCAGTAAATTACTTAGTAAATTCTCACTAAATTACTCAGGAAATTTCCCTGTAAATTACACATAAAATTCTCTACAAGTTATTCAGCAAATTCTTAGTAATTTATCATAAAATTCTGAGTAAATTCACAAAAAAATTACAAGAATTTTTTTTTTTTTTTGTGAATTAATCAGTAAATTATGAGTAAATTACTCAATAAATTCTCAGAAAATTCTATATAAATTCTTGGTAAATTCAAAGTAATTTCTTAGTAAATTATTCAGCAAATTACTCCATAAATTCTCAATAAATTACTCGTTAAGTTTTCAATAAATTCTCTATAAATTACTTTGTAAATTATCTGTAAATTTTTAGTAAATTATTTAATAAATTGTAAATAAATTGCTCAGAAAATTTTCATTAAATTCTAAGAAAATTCTCAATAAATTCTGTATAAATTCTTGGTAAATTACTCATAAAATTATCAAAAAAAAAAAATTCGTGAATTACTTTGTTAATTCTCTGTAAATTATTCGAACATTAATTAGTGAATTTCCTGTAAATTTTCAGGAAATTACTTTATAAATTCTCAGTAAATTATTTAATAAATTCTAAGTAAATTACTTAGTAAATTCTCAATAAATTAATCCATAAAGTCTAAGTAAATTATCAATAAATTCTTAGTAACTTACTCAGTAAAATCTCAATAAATTATTTAGTAATTTCCAACTAAATTACCCAGTGAAGAACTTAACAATTTATCAGTAAATTTCTTAGTCAATTCGCAGTAAATTCTCAATAAATTACTCAGTAAATTCCCATTAAATTACTCAGTAAAATTCTCAATAAATTACACGCAAAATTCTTAGAAAATTATTTAGTAAATTCTTAGTAAATTATTAGAAAATTCTGTGTAAATTCTTAGAAAATCATTAGAAAATTTTTTTTGGGAATTACTCAGTAAATTATGAGTAAATTCTCAGAAAATTTTGCACAAATTCTTGGTAAATTACTCAGTAAATTCACAGAACTTTTTTAAAACATTACTCAGCAAATTACTCTGTAAATTCTCCGTTAAATTTTCAATAAATTTTCTATAAATTACTCAGTTAATTATCGGTGAATTACTCAATAAATTCTAAGAAAATTCTCAATAAATTATGAGTAAAATACTCATTAAATTCACAGTAAATTCTCAATAAATTACTCAGCAAATTACTCGGTAAATTGCTTCATAAATGATTGGTAAGTTCCTAGAAAATTACTCAACAAATTCTCAATAAATTCTTAATAAACTCTTAGTAATTTACTGAGTAAATTCTATATAAATTACTAAGTAAATTCATAGTAAATTATTCGGTGAATTACTCACTAAATTTATCTGTAAGTTACTAAGTAAATTCCCAGTAAATTACTCGGTAAATTCTCAATAAATTCTCTGTAAATTACTCGGTTAATTATCGATAAGTTCTCAAAAAATTCTGAGTCAATTACTTAGTAAATTGCTCAGTAAATTATTAGAAAATTACTCTGTAAATTCTTAGTAAATTATTTAATAAATTCTAAATAAATTACTGAGTAAATTCTCAATAAATTACTCGTTAAATTCTCAGTAAATTACAAGTAAAATAATGAGTGAATTATTTAGTAATTTATCAATAAATTACTCGATAAATTCTCTGTAAATTACTCCGTAAATTATTGGTAAATTCTCTGTAAATTACTCAGTAAATTACTTAGTAAATTCTCACTAAATTACTCAGGAAATTTCCCTGTAAATTACACATAAAATTCTCTACAAGTTATTCAGCAAATTCTTAGTAATTTATCATAAAATTCTGAGTAAATTCACAAAAAAATTACAAGAATTTTTTTTTTTTTTTTGTGAATTAATCAGTAAATTATGAGTAAATTACTCAATAAATTCTCAGAAAATTCTATATAAATTCTTGGTAAATTCAAAGTAATTTCTTAGTAAATTATTCAGCAAATTACTCCATAAATTCTCAATAAATTACTCGTTAAGTTTTCAATAAATTCTCTATAAATTACTTTGTAAATTATCTGTAAATTTTTAGTAAATTATTTAATAAATTGTAAATAAATTGCTCAGAAAATTTTCATTAAATTCTAAGAAAATTCTCAATAAATTCTGTATAAATTCTTGGTAAATTACTCATAAAATTATCAAAAAAAAAAAATTCGTGAATTACTTTGTTAATTCTCTGTAAATTATTCGAACATTAATTAGTGAATTTCCTGTAAATTTTCAGGAAATTACTTTATAAATTCTCAGTAAATTATTTAATAAATTCTAAGTAAATTACTTAGTAAATTCTCAATAAATTAATCCATAAAGTCTAAGTAAATTATCAATAAATTCTTAGTAACTTACTCAGTAAAATCTCAATAAATTATTTAGTAATTTCCAACTAAATTACCCAGTGAAGAACTTAACAATTTATCAGTAAATTTCTTAGTCAATTCGCAGTAAATTCTCAATAAATTACTCAGTAAATTCCCATTAAATTACTCAGTAAAATTCTCAATAAATTACACGCAAAATTCTTAGAAAATTATTTAGTAAATTCTTAGTAAATTATTAGAAAATTCTGTGTAAATTCTTAGAAAATCATTAGAAAATTTTTTTTGGGAATTACTCAGTAAATTATGAGTAAATTCTCAGAAAATTTTGCACAAATTCTTGGTAAATTACTCAGTAAATTCACAGAACTTTTTTAAAACATTACTCAGCAAATTACTCTGTAAATTCTCCGTTAAATTTTCAATAAATTTTCTATAAATTACTCAGTTAATTATCGGTGAATTACTCAATAAATTCTAAGAAAATTCTCAATAAATTATGAGTAAAATACTCATTAAATTCACAGTAAATTCTCAATAAATTACTCAGCAAATTACTCGGTAAATTGCTTCATAAATGATTGGTAAGTTCCTAGAAAATTACTCAACAAATTCTCAATAAATTCTTAATAAACTCTTAGTAATTTACTGAGTAAATTCTATATAAATTACTAAGTAAATTCATAGTAAATTATTCGGTGAATTACTCACTAAATTTATCTGTAAGTTACTAAGTAAATTCCCAGTAAATTACTCGGTAAATTCTCAATAAATTCTCTGTAAATTACTCGGTTAATTATCGATAAGTTCTCAAAAAATTCTGAGTCAATTACTTAGTAAATTGCTCAGTAAATTATTAGAAAATTACTCTGTAAATTCTTAGTAAATTATTTAATAAATTCTAAATAAATTACTGAGTAAATTCTCAATAAATTACTCGTTAAATTCTCAGTAAATTACAAGTAAAATAATGAGTGAATTATTTAGTAATTTATCAATAAATTACTCGATAAATTCTCTGTAAATTACTCCGTAAATTATTGGTAAATTCTCTGTAAATTACTCAGTAAATTACTTAGTAAATTCTCACTAAATTACTCAGGAAATTTCCCTGTAAATTACACATAAAATTCTCTACAAGTTATTCAGCAAATTCTTAGTAATTTATCATAAAATTCTGAGTAAATTCACAAAAAAATTACAAGAATTTTTTTTTTTTGTGAATTAATCAGTAAATTATGAGTAAATTACTCAATAAATTCCTAGAAAATTCTATATAAATTCTTGGTAAATTCAAAGTAATTTCTTAGTAAATTATTCAGCAAATTACTCCATAAATTCTCAATAAATTACTCGTTAAGTTTTCAATAAATTCTCTATAAATTACTTTGTAAATTATCTGTAAATTTTTAGTAAATTATTTAATAAATTGTAAATAAATTGCTCAGAAAATTTTCATTAAATTCTAAGAAAATTCTCAATAAATTCTGTATAAATTCTTGGTAAATTACTCATAAAATTATCAAAAAAAAAAAATCGTGAATTACTTTGTTAATTCTCTGTAAATTATTCGAACATTAATTAGTGAATTTCCTGTAAATTTTCAAGAAATTACTTTATAAATTCTCAGTAAATTATTTAATAAATTCTAAGTAAATTACTTAGTAAATTCTCAATAAATTAATCCATAAAGTCTAAGTAAATTATCAATAAATTCTTAGTAACTTACTCAGTAAAATCTCAATAAATTATTTAGTAATTTCCAACTAAATTACCCAGTGAAGAACTTAACAATTTATCAGTAAATTTCTTAGTCAATTCGCAGTAAATTCTCAATAAATTACTCAGTAAATTCCCATTAAATTACTCAGTAAAATTCTCAATAAATTACACGCAAAATTCTTAGAAAATTATTTAGTAAATTCTTAGTAAATTATTAGAAAATTCTGTGTAAATTCTTAGAAAATCATTAGAAAATTTTTTTTGGGAATTACTCAGTAAATTATGAGTAAATTCTCAGAAAATTTTGTATAAATTCTTGGTAAATTACTCAGTAAATTCACAGAACTTTTTTAAAACATTACTCAGCAAATTACTCTGTAAATTCTCCGTTAAATTTTCAATAAATTTTCTATAAATTACTCAGTTAATTATCGGTGAATTACTCAATAAATTCTAAGAAAATTCTCAATAAATTATGAGTAAAATACTCATTAAATTCACAGTAAATTCTCAATAAATTACTCAGCAAATTACTCGGTAAATTGCTTCATAAATGATTGGTAAGTTCCTAGAAAATTACTCAACAAATTCTCAATAAATTCTTAATAAACTCTTAGTAATTTACTGAGTAAATTCTATATAAATTACTAAGTAAATTCATAGTAAATTATTCGGTGAATTACTCACTAAATTTATCTGTAAGTTACTAAGCAAATTCCCAGTAAATTACTCGGTTAATTATCGATAAGTTCTCAAAAAATTCTGAGTCAATTACTTAGTAAATTGCTCAGTAAATTATTAGAAAATTACTCTGTAAATTCTTAGTAAATTATTTAATAAATTCTAAATAAATTACTGAGTAAATTCTCAATAAATTACTCGTTAAATTCTCAGTAAATTACAAGTAAAATAATGAGTGAATTATTTAGTAATTTATCAATAAATTACTCGATAAATTCTCTGTAAATTACTCCGTAAATTATTGGTAAATTCTCTGCAAATTACTCAGTAAATTACTGAGTAAATTCTCACTAAATTACTCAGGAAATTTCTCTGTAAATTACACATAAAATTCTCTACAAGTTATTCAGCAAATTCTTAGTAATTTATCATAAAATTCTGAGTAAATTCACAAAAAAATTACAAGAATTTTTTTTTTTTTGTGAATTAATCAGTAAATTATGAGTAAATTACTCAATAAATTCTCAGAAAATTCTATATAAATTCTTGGTAAATTCAAAGTAATTTCTTAGTAAATTATTCAGCAAATTACTCCATAAATTCGTAGTAAATTCTCAATAAATTACTCGTTAAGTTTTCAATAAATTCTCTATAAATTACTTTGTAAATTATCTGTAAATTTTTAGTAAATTATTTAATAAATTGTAAATAAATTGCTCAGAAAATTTTCATTAAATTCTAAGAAAATTCTCAATAAATTCTGTATAAATTCTTGGTAAATTACTCATAAAATTATCAAAAAAAAAAATTCGTGAATTACTTTGTTAATTCTCTGTAAATTATTCGAACATTAATTAGTGAATTTCCTGTAAATTTTCAGGAAATTACTTTATAAATTCTCAGTAAATTATTTAATAAATTCTAAGTAAATTACTTAGTAAATTCTCAATAAATTAATCCATAAAGTCTAAGTAAATTATCAATAAATTCTTAGTAACTTACTCAGTAAAATCTCAATAAATTATTTAGTAATTTCCAACTAAATTACCCAGTGAAGAACTTAACAATTTATCAGTAAATTTCTTAGTCAATTCGCAGTAAATTCTCAATAAATTACTCAGTAAATTCCCATTAAATTACTCAGTAAAATTCTCAATAAATTACACGCAAAATTCTTAGAAAATTATTTAGTAAATTCTTAGTAAATTATTAGAAAATTCTGTGTAAATTCTTAGAAAATCATTAGAAAATTTTTTTTGGGAATTACTCAGTAAATTATGAGTAAATTCTCAGAAAATTTTGCACAAATTCTTGGTAAATTACTCAGTAAATTCACAGAACTTTTTTAAAACATTACTCAGCAAATTACTCTGTAAATTCTCCGTTAAATTTTCAATAAATTTTCTATAAATTACTCAGTTAATTATCGGTGAATTACTCAATAAATTCTAAGAAAATTCTCAATAAATTATGAGTAAAATACTCATTAAATTCACAGTAAATTCTCAATAAATTACTCAGCAAATTACTCGGTAAATTGCTTCATAAATGATTGGTAAGTTCCTAGAAAATTACTCAACAAATTCTCAATAAATTCTTAATAAACTCTTAGTAATTTACTGAGTAAATTCTATATAAATTACTAAGTAAATTCATAGTAAATTATTCGGTGAATTACTCACTAAATTTATCTGTAAGTTACTAAGTAAATTCCCAGTAAATTACTCGGTAAATTCTCAATAAATTCTCTGTAAATTACTCGGTTAATTATCGATAAGTTCTCAAAAAATTCTGAGTCAATTACTTAGTAAATTGCTCAGTAAATTATTAGAAAATTACTCTGTAAATTCTTAGTAAATTATTTAATAAATTCTAAATAAATTACTGAGTAAATTCTCAATAAATTACTCGTTAAATTCTCAGTAAATTACAAGTAAAATAATGAGTGAATTATTTAGTAATTTATCAATAAATTACTCGATAAATTCTCTGTAAATTACTCCGTAAATTATTGGTAAATTCTCTGTAAATTACTCAGTAAATTACTTAGTAAATTCTCACTAAATTACTCAGGAAATTTCCCTGTAAATTACACATAAAATTCTCTACAAGTTATTCAGCAAATTCTTAGTAATTTATCATAAAATTCTGAGTAAATTCACAAAAAAATTACAAGAATTTTTTTTTTTTGTGAATTAATCAGTAAATTATGAGTAAATTACTCAATAAATTCCTAGAAAATTCTATATAAATTCTTGGTAAATTCAAAGTAATTTCTTAGTAAATTATTCAGCAAATTACTCCATAAATTCTCAATAAATTACTCGTTAAGTTTTCAATAAATTCTCTATAAATTACTTTGTAAATTATCTGTAAATTTTTAGTAAATTATTTAATAAATTGTAAATAAATTGCTCAGAAAATTTTCATTAAATTCTAAGAAAATTCTCAATAAATTCTGTATAAATTCTTGGTAAATTACTCATAAAATTATCAAAAAAAAAAAATCGTGAATTACTTTGTTAATTCTCTGTAAATTATTCGAACATTAATTAGTGAATTTCCTGTAAATTTTCAAGAAATTACTTTATAAATTCTCAGTAAATTATTTAATAAATTCTAAGTAAATTACTTAGTAAATTCTCAATAAATTAATCCATAAAGTCTAAGTAAATTATCAATAAATTCTTAGTAACTTACTCAGTAAAATCTCAATAAATTATTTAGTAATTTCCAACTAAATTACCCAGTGAAGAACTTAACAATTTATCAGTAAATTTCTTAGTCAATTCGCAGTAAATTCTCAATAAATTACTCAGTAAATTCCCATTAAATTACTCAGTAAAATTCTCAATAAATTACACGCAAAATTCTTAGAAAATTATTTAGTAAATTCTTAGTAAATTATTAGAAAATTCTGTGTAAATTCTTAGAAAATCATTAGAAAATTTTTTTTGGGAATTACTCAGTAAATTATGAGTAAATTCTCAGAAAATTTTGTATAAATTCTTGGTAAATTACTCAGTAAATTCACAGAACTTTTTTAAAACATTACTCAGCAAATTACTCTGTAAATTCTCCGTTAAATTTTCAATAAATTTTCTATAAATTACTCAGTTAATTATCGGTGAATTACTCAATAAATTCTAAGAAAATTCTCAATAAATTATGAGTAAAATACTCATTAAATTCACAGTAAATTCTCAATAAATTACTCAGCAAATTACTCGGTAAATTGCTTCATAAATGATTGGTAAGTTCCTAGAAAATTACTCAACAAATTCTCAATAAATTCTTAATAAACTCTTAGTAATTTACTGAGTAAATTCTATATAAATTACTAAGTAAATTCATAGTAAATTATTCGGTGAATTACTCACTAAATTTATCTGTAAGTTACTAAGCAAATTCCCAGTAAATTACTCGGTTAATTATCGATAAGTTCTCAAAAAATTCTGAGTCAATTACTTAGTAAATTGCTCAGTAAATTATTAGAAAATTACTCTGTAAATTCTTAGTAAATTATTTAATAAATTCTAAATAAATTACTGAGTAAATTCTCAATAAATTACTCGTTAAATTCTCAGTAAATTACAAGTAAAATAATGAGTGAATTATTTAGTAATTTATCAATAAATTACTCGATAAATTCTCTGTAAATTACTCCGTAAATTATTGGTAAATTCTCTGCAAATTACTCAGTAAATTACTGAGTAAATTCTCACTAAATTACTCAGGAAATTTCTCTGTAAATTACACATAAAATTCTCTACAAGTTATTCAGCAAATTCTTAGTAATTTATCATAAAATTCTGAGTAAATTCACAAAAAAATTACAAGAATTTTTTTTTTTTTGTGAATTAATCAGTAAATTATGAGTAAATTACTCAATAAATTCTCAGAAAATTCTATATAAATTCTTGGTAAATTCAAAGTAATTTCTTAGTAAATTATTCAGCAAATTACTCCATAAATTCGTAGTAAATTCTCAATAAATTACTCGTTAAGTTTTCAATAAATTCTCTATAAATTACTTTGTAAATTATCTGTAAATTTTTAGTAAATTATTTAATAAATTGTAAATAAATTGCTCAGAAAATTTTCATTAAATTCTAAGAAAATTCTCAATAAATTCTGTATAAATTCTTGGTAAATTACTCATAAAATTATCAAAAAAAAAAATTCGTGAATTACTTTGTTAATTCTCTGTAAATTATTCGAACATTAATTAGTGAATTTCCTGTAAATTTTCAGGAAATTACTTTATAAATTCTCAGTAAATTATTTAATAAATTCTAAGTAAATTACTTAGTAAATTCTCAATAAATTAATCCATAAAGTCTAAGTAAATTATCAATAAATTCTTAGTAACTTACTCAGTAAAATCTCAATAAATTATTTAGTAATTTCCAACTAAATTACCCAGTGAAGAACTTAACAATTTATCAGTAAATTTCTTAGTCAATTCGCAGTAAATTCTCAATAAATTACTCAGTAAATTCCCATTAAATTACTCAGTAAAATTCTCAATAAATTACACGCAAAATTCTTAGAAAATTATTTAGTAAATTCTTAGTAAATTATTAGAAAATTCTGTGTAAATTCTTAGAAAATCATTAGAAAATTTTTTTTGGGAATTACTCAGTAAATTATGAGTAAATTCTCAGAAAATTTTGCACAAATTCTTGGTAAATTACTCAGTAAATTCACAGAACTTTTTTAAAACATTACTCAGCAAATTACTCTGTAAATTCTCAATAAATTATCCGTTAAATTTTCAATAAATTTTCTATAAATTACTCAGTTAATTATCGGTGAATTACTCAATAAATTCTAAGAAAATTCTCAATAAATTATGAGTAAAATACTCATTAAATTCACAGTAAATTCTCAATAAATTACTCAGCAAATTACTCAGTAAATTGCTTCATAAATGATTGGTAAGTTCCTAGAAAATTACTCAACAAATTCTCAATAAATTCTTAATAAACACTTAGTAATTTACTGAGTAAATTCTATATAAATTACTAAGTAAATTCATAGTAAATTATTCGGTGAATTACTCACTAAATTTATCTGTAAGTTACTAAGTAAATTCCCAGTAAATTACTCGGTAAATTCTCAATAAATTCTCTGTAAATTACTCGGTTAATTATCGATAAGTTCTCAAAAAATTCTGAGTCAATTACTTAGTAAATTGCTCAGTAAATTATTAGAAAATTACTCTGTAAATTCTTAGTAAATTATTTAATAAATTCTAAATAAATTACTGAGTAAATTCTCAATAAATTACTCGTTAAATTCTCAATAAATTACAAGTAAAATAATGAGTGAATTATTTAGTAATTTATCAATAAATTACTCGATAAATTCTCTGTAAATTACTCCGTAAATTATTGGTAAATTCTCTGTAAATTACTCAGGAAATTTCCCTGTAAATTACACATAAAATTCTCTACAAGTTATTCAGCAAATTCTTAGTAATTTATCATAAAATTCTGAGTAAATTCACAAAAAAATTACAAGAAATTTTTTTTTTTGTGAATTAATCAGTAAATTATGAGTAAATTACTCAATAAATTCTCAGAAAATTCTATATAAATTCTTGGTAAATTCAAAGTAATTTCTTAGTAAATTATTCAGCAAATTACTCCATAAATTCGTAGTAAATTCTCAATAAATTACTCGTTAAGTTTTCAATAAATTCTCTATAAATTACTTTGTAAATTATCTGTAAATTTTTAGTAAATTATTTAATAAATTGTAAATAAATTGCTCAGAAAATTTTCATTAAATTCTAAGAAAATTCTCAATAAATTCTGTATAAATTCTTGGTAAATTACTCATAAAATTATCAAAAAAAAAAAATTCGTGAATTACTTTGTTAATTCTCTGTAAATTATTCGAACATTAATTAGTGAATTTCTTGTAAATTTTCAGGAAATTACTTTATAAATTCTCAGTAAATTATTTAATAAATTCTAAGTAAATTACTTAGTAAATTCTCAATAAATTAATCCATAAAGTCTAAGTAAATTATCAATAAATTCTTAGTAACTTACTCAGTAAAATCTCAATAAATTATTTAGTAATTTCCAACTAAATTACCCAGTGAAGAACTTAACAATTTATCAGTAAATTTCTTAGTCAATTCGCAGTAAATTCTCAATAAATTACTCAGTAAATTCCCATTAAATTACTCAGTAAAATTCTCAATAAATTACACGCAAAATTCTTATAAAATTATTTAGTAAATTCTTAGTAAATTATTAGAAAATTCTGTGTAAATTCTTAGAAAATCATTAGAAAATTTTTTTTGGGAATTACTCAGTAAATTATGAGTAAATTCTCAGAAAATTTTGCACAAATTCTTGGTAAATTATTCAGTAAATTCACAGAAAATTTTTAAAACATTGCTCAGCAAATTACTCTGTAAATTCTCAATAAATTATCCGTTAAATTTTCAATAAATTCTCTATAAATTACTCAGTTAATTATCGGTGAATTACTCAATAAATTCTAAGAAAATTCTCAATAAATTATGAGTAAATTACTCATTAAATTCACAGTAAATTCTCAATAAATTACTCAGTAAATTACTCGGTAAATTGCTTCATAATTGATTGATAAGTTGCTAGAAAATTACTCAACAAATTCTCAGTAAATTGTCAATAAACTCTAAGTAATTTACTGAGTAAATTCTATACATATTACTAAGTAAATTCATAGTAAATTATTCGGTGAATTACTCACTAAATTTATCTATAAATTACTAAGTAAATTCCCAGTAAATTACTCGGTGAATTCTCAATAAATTCTCTGTAAATTACTCGGTTAATTATCGATAAGTTCTCAAAAAATTCTGAGTCAATTACTTAGTAAATTACTCAGTAAATTATTAGAAAATTACTCTGTAAATTCCAAGAAAATAACGTAGCAAATTATCTGTGAATTCTTAGTAAATTATTAAATAAAATCTAAATAAATTACTGTGTAAATTCTCAATAAATTACTCCTTAAATTCTCAGTAAATTAATGAATGAATTGTTCAGTAATTTATCAGTAAATTACTTGATAAATTCTCTGTAAATTACTCAGTAAATTATTGGTAAATTCTCTGTAAATTACTCAGTAAATTACTTAGTAAATTCTCACTAAATTACTCAGGAAATTTCTCAGTAAATTACACGTAAAATTCTCTATAAATTATTTAACAAATTCTTAGTAATTTATCATAAAATTCTGAGTAAATTCATAGAAAATTACAAGAATTTTTTTTGTGAATTAATCAGTAAATTATGAGTAAATTACTCAATAAATTCTCAGAAAATTCTATATAAATTCTTGGTAAATTCAAAGTAATTTCTTAGTGAATTATTCAGCAAATTACTCCATAAATTCGTAGTAAATTCTCAATAAATTACTCGTTAAGTTTTCAATAAATTCTCTATTAATTACTTTGTAAATTATCTGTAAATTTTCAGTAAATTATTTAATAAATTGTAAATAAATTGCTCGGAAAATTTTCAATAAATTCTAAGAAAATTCTAAATAAATTCTGTATAAATTCTTGGTAAATTACTCATAAAATTATCAAAAACAATTTGTGAATTACTTTGTTAATTCTCAGTAAATTATTCGAATATTAATTAGTGAATTTCCTGTAAATTTTCAGTAAATTACTTTATAAATTCTCAGTAAATTATTCAATAAATTCTAAGTAAATTACTTAGTAAATTCTCAATAAATTAATCCATAAAGTCTAAGTAAAATATCAATAAATTCTTAGTAACTTACTTAGTAAATTCTCATGAAATTATTTTGTAATTTCCAACTAAATTACCTAGTGAAGAACTTAACAATTTATCAGTAAATTTCTTAGTCAATTCGCAGTAAATTCTGAATAAATTACTCAGTAAATTCTCATTAAATTACTCAGTAAAATTCTCAATAAATTACACGCAAAATTCTCAAAAAATTATTCAGTAAATTCTTTGTAAATTATTAGAAAATTCTGTGTAAATTCTTAGAAAATCATTAGAAATTTTTTTTGTGAATTACTCAATAAATTATGAGTAAATTCTCAAAAAATTTTGTATAAATTCTTGGTAAATTACTCAACAAATTCACAGAAATTTTTTAAAACATTGCTCAGAAAATTGCTATGTAAATTCTCAATAAATTATCCGTTAAATTTTCAATAAATTCTCTATAAATTACTCAGTTAATTATCGGTGAATTACTCAATAAATTATGAGTAAATTACTCAGCAAATTACTCTGTAAATTCCTTCATAAATGATTGGTAAGTTCCTAGAAAATTACTCGACAAATTCTCAGTAAATTCTCAATAAACTCTTAGTAATTTACTGAGTAAATTCTAAATAAATTACTAAGTAAATTCATAATAAATTATTCGGTGAATTACTCACTAAATTTATCTGTAAATTACTAAGTAAATTCCTAGTAAATTACTCGGTAAATTCTCAATAAATTCTCTGTAAATTACTCGGTTAATTATCGATAAGTTCTCAAAAAATTCTTAGTCAATTACTTAGTAAATTACTCAGTAAATTATTAGAAAATTACTCTGTAAATTCCAAGAAATTAACTCAGTAAATTATCTATAAATTCTTGGTAAATTATTTAATAAATTCTAAATAAATTACTGAGTAAATTCTCAATAAATTACTCTTTAAATTCTCAGTAAATTACATGTAAAATAATGAGTGAATTATTCAATAATTTATCAATAAATTACTCGCTAAATTCTCTTTAAATTACTCAGTAAATTATTTGTAAATTCTCTGTAAATTACTCAGTAAATTACTTAGTAAATTCACACTAAATTACTCAGAAAAGTTCTCAGTAAATTACACGTAAAATTCTCTACAAGTTATTCAGCAAATTCTTAGTAATTTATTAAAAAATTCTGAGTAAATTCACAAAAAAATTACAAGAATTTTTTTTTGTGAATTAATCAGTAAATTATGAGTAAATTACTCAATAAATTCTCAGAAAATTCTATATAAATTCTTAGTAAATTCAAAGTAATTTCTTAGTAAATTATTCAGCAAATTACTCCATTAATTCGTAGTAAATTCTCAATAAATTACTCGTTAAGTTTTCAATAAATTCTCTATAAATTAGTTTGTAAATTATCTGTAAATTTTCAGTAAATTATTTAATAAATTGTAAATAAATTGCTCAGAAAATTTTCAATAAATTCTAAGAAAATTCTCAATAAATTCTGTATAAATTCCTGGTAAATTAGTCATAAAATTATCAAAAAAAAATTTCGTGAATTACTTTGTTAATTCTCTGTAAATTATTCGAACATTAATTAGTGAATTTCCTGTAAATTTTCAGTAAATTACTTTATAAATTCTCAGTAAATTATTCAATAAATTCAAAGTAAATTACTTAGTAAATTCTCAATAAATTAATCCATAAAGTCTAAGTAAATTATCAATAAATTCTTAGTAACTTACTCAGTAAAATCTCAATAAATTATTTAGTAATTTCCAACTAAATTACCCAGTGAAGAACTTAACAATTTATCAGTAAATTTCTTAGTCAATTCGCAGTAAATTCTCAAAAAATTACTCAGTAAATTCTCATTAAATTACTCAGTAAAATTCTTAGAAAATTATTCAGTAAATTCTTAGTAAATTATTAGAAAATTCTGTGTAAATTCTTAGAAAATCATTAGAAAATTTTTTTTGGGAATTACTCAGTAAATTATGAGTAAATTCTCAGAAAATTTTGTATAAATTCTTGGTAAATTACTCAGTAAATTCACAGAAATTTTTTAAAACATTACTCAGCAAATTACTCTGTAAATTCTCAATAAATTATCCGTTAAATTTTCAATAAATTCTCTATAAATTACTCAGTTAATTATCGGTGAATTACTCAATAAATTCTAAGAAAATTCTCAATAAATTTTGAGTAAATTATTTATTAAATTCACGGTAAATTCTCAATAAATTACTCAGCAAATTACTCTGTAAATTGCTTCATAAATGATTGGTAAGTTCCTAGAAAATTACTCAACAAATTCTCAGTAAATTGTCAATAAACTCTTAGTAATTTACTGAGTAAATTCTATATAAATTACTAAGTAAATTCATAGTAAATTATTCGGTGAATTACTCACTAAATCTATTTTTAAATTACTAAGTAAATTCCTAGTAAATTACTCGGTAAATTCTCAATAAATTCTCTGTAAATTACTCGGTTAATTATCGATAAGTTCTCAAAAAATTCTGAGTCAATTACTTAGTAAATTACTCAGTAAATTATTAGAAAATTACTCTGTAAATTCCAAGAAAATAACGTAGTAAATTATCTGTGAATTCTTAGTAAATTATTTAATAAATTCCAAATAAATTACTGAGTAAATTCTCACTAAATTACCTAGTGAAGAACTTAACAATTTATCAGTAAATTTCTTAGTCAATTCGCAGTAAATTCTCAATAAATTACTCAGTAAATTCTCATTAAATTACTCAGTAAAATTCTCAATAAATTACACGCAAAATTCTTAGAAAATTATTCAGTAAATTCTTTGTAAATTATTAGAAAATTCTGTGTAAATTCTTAGAAAACCATTAGAAATTTTTTTTGTGAATTACTCAATAAATTATGAGTAAATTCTCAGAAAATTTTGTATAAGTTTTGGTAAATTACACAATAAATTCACAGAAATTTTTTAAAACATTGCTCAAAAAATTACTATGTAAATTCTCAATAAATTATTTGTTAAATTTTCAATAAATTCTCTATAAATTACTCAGTTAATTATCGGTGAATTACTAAATAAATTCTAAGAAAATTCTCAATAAATTATGAGTAAATTACTCAGCAAATTACTCTGTAAATTGCTTCATAAATGATTGGTATGTTCCTAGAAAATTACTCAACAAATTCTCAGTAAATTCTCAATAAACTCTTAGTAATTTACTGAGTAAATTCTAAATAAATTACTAAGTAAAATCATAATAAATTATTTGGTGAATTACTCACTAAATTTATCTGTAAATTACTAAGTAAATTCCTAGTAAATTACTCGGTAAATTCTCAATAAATTCTCTGTAAATTACTCGGTTAATTATCGATAAGTTCTCAAAAAATTCTTAGTCAATTACTTAGTAAATTACTCAGTAAATTATTAGAAAATTACTCTGTAAATTCTAGGAAATTAACGTAGTAAATTATCTGTAAATTCTTAGTAAATTATTTAATAAATTCTAAATAAATTACTGAGTAAATTCTCAATAAATTACTCCTTAAATTCTCAGTAAATTACAAGTAAATTAATGAGTGAATTATTCAGTAATTTATCCGTAAATTACTAAATAAATTCTCTGTAAATTACTCAGTAAATTATTGGTAAATTCTCTGTAAATTACTCAATAAATTACTTAGTAAATTCTCACTAAATTACTCAGGAAATTTCTCAGTAAATTACACGTAAAATTCTCTATAAATTATTCAGGAAATTCTTTGTTATTTATCAGAAAGTTCTGAGTAAATTCACAAAAAATTACGAGAATTTTTTTTTGTGAATTAATCAGTAAATTATGAGTAAATTACTCAATAAATTCTCAGAAAATTCTATATAAATTCTTGGTAAATTCAAAGTAATTTCTTAGTGAATTATTCAGCAAATTACTCCATAAATTCGTAGTAAATTCTCAATAAATTACTCGTTAAGTTTTCAATAAATTCTCTATAAATTACTTTGTAAATTATCTGTAAATATTCAGTAAATTATTTAATAAATTGTAAATAAATTGCTCAGAAAAATTTCAATAAATTGCTAAGAAAATTCTCAATAAATTCTGTATAAATTCTTGGTAAATTACTCATAAAATTATCAAAAAAAATTCATGAATTTCGTTGTTAATTCTCAGTAAATTATTCGAACATTAATTAGTGAATTTCCTGTAAATTTTTAGTAAATTACTTTGTAAATTCTCAGTAAATTATTCAATAAATTCTAAGTAAATTACTTAGTAAATTCTCAATAAATTAATCCATAAAGTCTAAGCAAATTATCAATAAATTCTTAGTAACTTACTCAGTAAAATCTCAATAAATTATTTAGTAATTTCCAGCTAAATTACCCAGTGAAGAACTTAACAATTTATCAGTAAATTTCTTAGTCAATTCGCGGTAAATTCTCAATAAATTACAAAGTAAATTATCGGTAGATTCTTAGTAAATTACTTAGTAAATTCTCATTAAATTACACGCAAAATTCTCAGAAAATTATTCAGTAAATTCTTAGTAAATTATTAGAAAATTCTGTGTAAATTCTTTGAAAATCAATAGAATTTTTTTTGAGAATTACTCAGTAAATTATGAGTAAATTCTCAGAAAATTTTGTATAAATTCTTGGTAAATTACTCAGCAAATTCACAGAAATTTTTTAAAACATTATTCAGCAAATTACTTTGTAAATTCTCAATAAATTATCCGTTAAATTTTCAATAAATTCTCTATAAATTACTCAGTTAATTACGGTGAATTACTCAATAAATTATGAGTAAATTACTCATTAAATTCACAGTAAATTTTCAATAAATTACTCAGCAAATTACTCTGTAAATTGCTTCATAAATGATTGGTAAGTTCCTAGAAAATTACTCAACAAATTCTCAGTAAATTGTCAATAAACTCTTAGTAATTTACTGAGTAAATTCTATATAAATTACTAAGTAAATTCATAGTAAATTATTCGGTGAATTACTCACTAAATTTATTTGTAAATTACTAAGTAAATTCCTAGTAAATTACTCGGTAAATTCTCAATAAATTCTCTGTAAATTACTCGGTTAATTATCGATAAGTTCTCAAAAACTTCTGAGTCAATTACTTAGTAAATTACTCAGGAAATTATTAGAAAATTACTCTGTAAATTCCAAGAAAATAACGTAGTAAATTATCTGTGAATTCTTAGTAAATTATTTAATAAATTCCAAATAAATTACTGAGTAAATTCTCAATAAATTACTCCTTAAATTCTCAGTAAATTACAAGTAAATTAATGAGTGAATTATTCAGTAATTTATCAGTAAATTACTCAATAAATTCTCTGTAAATTACTCAGTAAATTACCTAGTAAATTCTCACTAAATTACTCAGGAAATTTCTCAGTAAATTATACGTAAAATTCTCTATAAATTATTCAGCAAATTCTTTGTAATTTATCAGAAAATTCTGAGTAAATTCACAAAAAATTACAAGAATTTTTTTTTTTGTGAATTAATCAGTAAATTATGAGTAAATTACTCAATAAATTCTCGGAAAATTCTATATAAATTCTTGGTAAATTCAAAGTAATTTCTTAGTGAATTATTCAACAAATTACTACATAAATTCGTAGTAAATTCTCAACAAATTACTCGTTAAGTTTTCAATAAATTCTCTATAAATTACTTTGTAAATTATTTGTAAATTTTCAGTAAATTATTTAATAAATTGTAAATAAATTGCTCAGAAAAATTTCAATAAATTGCTAAGAAAATTCTCAATAAATTCTGTATATATTCTTGGTGAATTACTCATAAAATTATCAAAAAAAAAATTTGTGAATTACGTTGTTAATTCTCAGTAAATTATTCGAACATTAATTAGTGAATTTTCTGTAAATTTTCAGTAAATTACTTTGTAAATTCTCTATAAATTATTCAATAAATTCTAAGTAAATTACTTAGTAAATTCTAAATAAATTAATCCATAAAGTCTAAGTAAATTATCTATAAATTCTTAGTAACTTACTCAGTAAATTCTCAATAAATTATTTAGTAATTTCCAACTAAATTACCTAGTGAAGAACTTAACAATTTATTAGTAAATTTCTTAGTCAATTCACAGTAAATTCTCAATAAATTACTCAGCAAATTATCGGTAGATTCTTAGTAAATTACTCAGTAAATTCTCATTAAATTACTCAGTAAAATTCTTAATAAATTACACACAAAATTCTCAGAAAATTATTCAGTAAATTCTTAGTAAATTATTAGAAAATTCTATGTAAATTCTTAGAAAATCATTAGAAATTTTTTTGAGAATTACTCAGTAAATTATGAGTAAATTCTCAGAAAATTTTGTATAAATTCCTGGTAAATTACTCAATAAATTCACAGAAATTTTTTAAAACATTGCTCAGAAAATTACTGTAGCAGCCCTCACCTTACTCTTGTCATACTTGCATACATTCATGCATGATCTTGTCTTGATATGTTATTTTGCTAGTTTTGCCTTGCCTCGTTTTGACTAAGTATTGCTTGCATGATTTTTGTTCTTTGATCGGCGTGTAGCCGAGGTCATCTTGAGATTTGACCAACCCTGAGCCCTTGTACTTAGAACTGTTTTGAGACCTCGATCGATCCCCATCTTCACCTCGGGCTTATTGCCGAGATGTCTTGCACCTAGTGAATCTTGTCCGCAGGCAGGTATGGCCTAGGCCGAGATGTGGCACACCTCGGCCAAGGTGTGGCACAGCTTAGTCAAGCGTCGTCCTCCCTAGCCGATATCTTTGTTACCCTGTTGCCGAAGCTTTGACTTTAGCCGATGTCATTACTTGCCGATGTGTCCTACCCAGCTTGCTGCATACGCTTTGTCAGAGACTTGTCTTATCTATCAATCACCTTTTTGAGTTGAGCCAACCCGGTAGCGCCACGTGTCCGAGCTGACTGTTAAGACAGCCGGCAGACCTAGAAACAATCACTTTCCTTATCTCAAATCTTTGCCTTTAGAGAGAGAAGCTCTAGAGAGAAGGAAGAGAAGTTCTTGAGTGAGAGTAAGTCTTCCAAGCTTGATCTTCGTGGTTTGATCCGTTGGATCCGAGTTTGAGGTAAGAACCTTGATCTACTTTAATTGTTGATATTGATCATCTACCTGCATTGCATGATCGGATCTGTTTTGCATGTCATGCATCGATTTGAAGTTGGTTTCGGAAGAAAAAGGTAGTGTTCATGTGTTTTGAAGAAAAGTCTCGTTTTGATCCAAAAGTTGGAACCGAAACCATGTTTTTATGTTTGTTCTTGCATGACCTTCTTGAATGGGTACCCAGGTCCATGTTTTGAACTCTTGGCTTGAAAACTCAGATTTTTGTAACAAGTTGTGAACTTGCATCCACCTTCCAAATGATCTTGTCCTTCATATTCTTCAAAGGGAAACCCAGGTTTTCCCGGCTTTGTTTTGATGAAGCCCTCGGGACCACACCTCGGCAAGGATGTGTGGGACCTCGGCAAAGGCCTGGTTGGTACCCAGTGTGTTTTCATGAGACGGGAGCAATGTTTAAGCTCCCAGCATGTTTTGCTTTGTTATTGACTTGGATCTGGTATGAATGCCGAGATCATTCGCATGTGTATATAAAACTTGTATTGAGAATGTGATTGCCATGTGATTGTAGGACCTTGATCCTTACTTTGAGCCTACACCTGAAGAACTAGGTGAGTGGTGCTTTTAATAAAGCTATGTTACACTGTTTTGATAAGTCTTGCTTTGCTTGTTTTGATGAAAGTATTTGCTAAGCATGAATGAATAGCCCTGTTTTGATGTATCAATATAAGCTTTGTTTTGATGTCATCCTTGAAAAGTCCCTTGTACTGGAGGACTCTAAACTTTCGCAGTACCAAGTGCAAAAGTCCCTTGTACTGGAGGACTCTAAACTTTCGCAGTACCAAGTGCAAAAGTCCCTCGTGCTGGAGGACTCTAAACTTTCGCAGCAGTAAGTATAAAAGGATACGGTCCTTTCTTGGGAAGCACTAGAATGTTAAATCAGGCTACGGGCCTAAGTAACAAGTGCCATAATGTTAAATCGGGCTACGGGCCTAAGTAACACCAGACCATCGTGTTAAAAGGGGCTACGGGCTTAAGTAACACAAGTCCCTTGTGCTGGAGGACTATAAACTTTCGCAGTACCCTTGACTCAACGATTTCGGCTCATCCCTTGTTTTGCCGATGTAAGTAAGCATCCCTTGAGACTTGTGAGATTTGATTGATGAATACGGTTCATCCCTTGTTTGATAGAGTTTGATGTGTTTTGCTTTGAAAGAATCTCGGCTAATATCTGTATAGTTTTGGCGTGTTTTGTTTTGAAAGACTTCGGCTATATTCATGCAAAACCTTTATTTTTAGTACCATTCACTGAGTATCCAAGCTCACCCTCTCTATATATATGTAGGTGATGAGCAGGACGTCGGCGACGCCTAGAATGTGTTTTTGAAAGCTTGTTTTGGATCCATGATTATGTCGGCGTTATTTTGTATTCACGTCGGCACTTCTTGAAAATTATGCTTCTTGGCTTGTACTCTCTGTATTTTGTATATGTCGGCTCGAGAAGCCTTTTGATCAAGATGTAACACATATTTTGCTTTTGTTGTATTCAAGTTTGTATAGATGTATGCCATTACATTGGATCTATGCACTGCTCTTATGGACCACTTGTATTTTGATTTATTGCTTCCGCATTTGAGAGCCCCGTTTATTATACTCTGATCTTGTTAAACTTTTGATAGTTGGCCTTCGGTAATCCCGGATTACTGGCCATCACGGCACCAAACTACTAGGGGCGGTTTGGGGTCGTGACAATTACTATGTAAATTCTCAATAAATTATCCGTTAAATTTTCAATAAATTCTCTATAAATTACTTAGTTAATTATCGGTGAATTACTCAATAAATTCTAAGAAAATTCTCAATAAATTATGAGTAAATTACTAAGCAAATTACTCTGTAAATTGCTTCATAAATGATTGGTAAGTTCCTAGAAAATTACTCAACAAATTCTCAGTAAATTCTCAATAAACTCTTAGTAATTTACTAAGTAAATTTTAAATAAATTACTAAGTAAATTCATAGTAAATTATTCGGTGAATTACTCACTAAATTTATCTGTAAATTACTAAGTAATATCCCAGTAAATTACTCGATAAATTCTCAATAAATTCTCTGTAAATTACTCGGTTAATTATTGAAAAGTTCTCAAAAAATTCTTAGTCAATTACTTAGTAAATTACTCAGTAAATTATTAGAAAATTATTCTGTAAATTCCAAGAAAATAACGCAGTAAATTATCTGTAAATTCTTAGTAATTATTTAATAAATTCTAAATAAATTACTGAGTAAATTCTCAATACATTACCCCTTAAATTCTCAGTAAATTACAAGTAAATTAATGAGTGAATTATTCAGTAATTTATCAGTAAATTACTCGATAAATTCTCTGTAAATTACTCAGTAAATTATTGGTAAATTCTCTGTAAATTACTCAGTAAATTACTTAGTAAATTCTCACAAAATTACTCAGGAAATTTCACAGTAAATTACACATAAAATTCTCTATAAATTATTTAGTAAATTCTTAGTAATTTATCAGAAAATTCTGAGTAAATTCACAAAAAATTAGAAGTTTTTTTTTTGTGAATTAATCAGTAAATTATGAGTAAATTACTCAATAAATTCTCAGAAAATTCTATATAAATTCTTGGTAAATTCAAAGTAATTTCTTAGTAAATTATTCAGCAAATTACTCCATAAATTCGTAGTAAATTCTCAACAAATTACTCGTTAAGTTTTCAATAAATTCTCTATAAATTACTTTGTAAATTATCTATAAATTTTCAGTAAATTATTTAATAAATAGTAAATAAATTGCTCGGAAAATTTTCAATAAATTCTAAGAAAATTCTCAATAAATTATGTATAAATTCTTGGTAAATTACTCATAAAATTATCAAAAAAAAATTCAAGAATTACTTTGTTAATTCTCAGTAAATTATTCGAACATTAATTAGTGAATTTCCTGTAAATTTTCAGTAAATTGCATTATAAATTCTCAGTAAATTATTCAATAAATTCTAAGTAAATTACTTATTAAATTCTCAATAAATTAATCCATAAAGTCTAAGTAAATTATCAATAAATTCTTAGTAACTTACTCAGTAAATTCTAATTAAATTATTTAGTAATTTCCAACTAAATTACCCAGTGAAGAACTTAACAATTTATCAGTAAATTTCTTAGTCAATTCGCGGTAAATTCTCAATAAATTACAAAGTAAATTATCGGTAGATTCTTTGTAAATTACTCAGTAAAATTCTCAATAAATTACACGCAAAATTCTCAGAAAATTATTCAGTAAATTCTTAGTAAATTATTAGAAAATTCTATGTAAATCATTAGAAATTTTTTGGTAAATTACTCAATAGATTATGAGTAAATTCTCAGAAAATTTTGTATAAATTCTTGGTAAATTACTCAATAAATTCATAGAAATTTTTTAAAACATTGCTCAGAAAATTACTCTGTAAATTCTCAATAAATTATCCGTTAAATTTTCAATAAATTCTCTATAAATTACTCAGTTAATTATCGGCGAATTACTCAGTAAATTCTAAGAAAATTCTCAATAAATTATGAGTAAATTACTAAGCAAATTACTCTGTAAATTGCTTCATAAATGATTGGTAAGTTCCTAGAAAATTACTCAACAAATTCTCAGTAAATTCTCAATAAACTCTTAGTAATTTACTAAGTAAATTTTAAATAAATTACTAAGTAAATTCATAGTAAATTATTCGGTGAATTACTCACTAAATTTATCTGTAAATTACTAAGTAAATTCCCAATAAATTACTCGATAAATTCTCAATAAATTCTCTGCAAATTACTCGGTTAATTATCGATAAGTTCTCAAAAAATTCTTAGTCAATTACTTAGTAAATTACTCTGTAAATTCCAAGAAAATAACGCAGTAAATTATCTGTAAATTCTTAGTAATTATTTAATAAATTCTAAATAAATTACAAGTAAATTAATGAGTGAATTATTCAGTAATTTATCAGTAAATTACTCGATAAATTCTCTGTAAATTACTCAATAAATTATTGGTAAATTCTCTGTAAATTACTCCGTAAATTACTTTGTAAATTCCCACTAAATTACTCAGGAAATTTCTCAGTAAATTACACGTAAACTTCTCTATAAATTATTTAGCAAATTCTTAGTAATTTATCAGAAAATTCTGAGTAAATTCACAAAAAATTACAAGATTTTTTTTTTGAATTAATCAGTAAATTATGAGTAAATTACTCAATAAATTCTCAGAAAATTTTATCTAAATTCTTGGTAAATTCAAAGTAATTTCTTAGTGAATTATTCAGCAAATTACTTCATAAATTCGTAGTAAATTCTCAATAAATTACTCGTTAAATTTTCAATAAATTCTCTATAAATTACTTTGTAAATTATCTGTAAATTTTCAATAAATTATTTAATAAATTGTAAATAAATTGCTCGGAAAATTTTCAATAAATTCTAAGAAAATTCTCAATAAATTCTGTATAAATTCTTGGAAAATTACTCATAAAATTATCAAAAAAAAATTCGTGAATTACTTTGTTAATTCTCAGTAAATTATTCGAACATTAATTAGTGAATTTTCTGTAAATTTTCAGTAAATTGCATTATAAATTCACATTAAATTATTCAATAAATTCTTCGTAAATTACTTATTAAATTCTCAATAAATTAATCATTAAAGTCTAAGTAAATTATCAATAAATTCTTAGTAACTTACTCAGTAAATTCTAATTAAATTATTTAGTAATTTCCAACTAAATTACCCAGTGAAGAAGTTAACAATTTATCAGTAAATTTCTTAGTCAATTCGCGGTAAATTCTCAATAAATTACAAAGTAAATTATCGGCAGATTCTTAGTAAATTACTCAGTAAATTCTCATTAAATTACTCAGTAAGATTCTCAATAAATTACACGCAAAATTCTCAGAAAATTATTCAGTAAATTCTTAGTAAATTATTAGAAAATTCTATGTAAATCATTAGAATTTTTTTTATGAATTACTCAATAAATTATGAGTAAATTCTCAGAAAATTTTGTATAAATTCTTGGTAAATTACGCAATAAATTCACAGAAATTTTTTAAAACATTGCTCAGAAAATTACTCTGTAAATTCTCAATAAATTATCCGTTAAATTTTCAATAAATTCTCTATAAATTACTCAGTTAATTATCGGTGAATTACTCAATAAATTCTAAGAAAGTTCTCAATAAATTATGAGAAATTACTAAGCAAATTACTCTGTAAATTGCACCATAAATGATTGGTAAGTTCCTAGAAAATTACTCAACAAATTCTCAATAAACTCTTAGTAATTTACTAAGTAAATTTTAAATAAATTACTAAGTAAATTCATAGTAAATTATTCGGTGAATTACTCACTAAATTTATTTGTAAATTACTAAGTAAATTCCCAGTAAATTACTCGATAAATTCTCAATAAATTCTCTGTAAATTACTCGGTTAATTATCTATAAGTTCTCAAAAAATTCTTAGTCAATTACATAGTAAATTACTCAGTAAATTTTTAGAAAATTACTCAATAAATTCCAAGATAATAACGCAGTAAATTATCTGTAAATTCTTAGTTATTATTTAATAAATTCTAAATAAATTACTGAGTAAATTCTCAATAAATTACTCCTTAAATTCTCAGTAAATTACAAGTAAATTAATGAGTGAATTATTCAGTAATTTATCAGTAAATTACTCGATAAATTCTCTGTAAATTACTCAGTAAACTATTGGTAAATTCTCTGTAAATTGTTTAATAAATTGTAAATAAATTGCTCGGGAAATTTTCAATAAATTCTAAGAAAATTCTCAATAAATTATGTATAAATTCTTGGTAAATTACTCATAAAATTATCAAAAAAAAATTCGTGAATTACTTTGTTAATTCTCAGTAAATTATTCGAACATTAATTAGTGAATTTCCTGTAAATTTTCAGTAAATTGCATTATAAATTCTCAGTAAATTATTCAATAAATTCCAAGTAAATTACTTATTAAATTCTCAATAAATTAATCCATAAAGTCTAAGTAAATTATCAATAAATTCTTAGTAACTTACTCAGTAAATTCTAATTAAATTATTTAGTAATTTCCAACTAAATTACCCAGTGAAGAACTTAACAATTTATCAGTAAATTTCTTAGTCAATTCGCGGTAAATTCCCAATAAATTACAAAGTAAATTATCGGTAGATTCTTAGTAAATTACACGCAAAATTCTCAGAAAATTATTCAGTAAATTCATACTAAATTATTAGAAAATTCTGTGTAAATTCTTAGAAAATCATTAGAAATTTTTTTGTGAATTAGTCAATAAATTATGAGTAAATTCTCAGAAAATTTTGTACAAATTCTTGGTAAATTACTCAATAAATTCACAGAAATTTTTTAAAACATTGCTCAGAAAATTAATCTGTAAATTCTCAATAAATTATCCGTTAAATTTTCAACAAATACTCTATAATAATCAGTTAATTATCGGCGAATTACTCAATAAATTCTAAGAAATTTCTCAATAAATTATGAGTAAATTACTAAGCAAATTACTCTGTAAATTGCTTCATAAATGATTGGTAAGTTCCTAGAAAATTACTCAACAAATTCTCAGTAAATTCTCAATAAACTCTTAGTAATTTACTAAGTAAATTTTAAATAAATTACTAAGTAAATTCATAGTAAATTATTCGGTGAATTACTCACTAAATTTATCTGTAAATTAGTCGATAAATTCTCAATAAATTCTCTGTAAATTACTCGGTTAATTATCGATAAGTTCTCAAAAAATTCTTAGTCAATTACTTAGTAAATTACTCAGTAAATTATTAGAAAATTACTCTGTAAATTCCAAGAAAATAACGCAGTAAATTATCTGTAAATTCTTAGTAATTATTTAATAAATTCTAAATAAATTACTGAGTAAATTCTCAATAAATTACTCCTTAAATTCTCAGTAAATTACAAGTAAATTAATGAGTGAATTATTCAGTAATTTATCAGTAAATTACTCGATAAATTCTCTGTAAATTACTCAGTAAATTATTGGAAAATTCTCTGTAAATTGTTTAATAAATTGTAAATAAATTGCTCGGGAAATTTTCAATAAATTCTAAGAAAATTCTCAATAAATTATGTATAAATTCTTGGTAAATTACTCCTAAAATTATCAAAAAAAAATTCGTGAATTACATTGTTAATTCTAAGTAAATTATTCGAACATTAATTAGTGAATTTCCTGTAAATTTTCAGTAAATTGCATTATAAATTCTCAGTAAATTATTCAATAAATTCCAAGTAAATTACTTATTAAATTCTCAATAAATTAATCCGTAATGTCTAAGTAAATTATCAATAAATTCTTAGTAACTTACTCAGTAAATTCTAATTAAATTATTTAGTAATTTCCAACTAAACTACCCAGTGAAGAACTTAACAATTTATCAGTAAATTTCTTAGTCAATTCGCGGTAAATTCTCAATAAATTACAAAGTAAATTATCGGTAGATTCTTAGTAAATTACACGCAAAATTCTCAGAAAATTATTCAGTAAATTCTTAGTAAATTATTAGAAAATTCTGTGTAAATTCTTAGAAAATCATTAGAAATTTTTTTGTGAATTACTCAATAAATTATGAGTAAATTCACAGAAATTTTTTAAAACAATGCTCAGAAAATTACTCTGTAAATTCTCAATAAATTATCCGTTAAATTTTCAATAAATTCTCTATAAAGTACTCAGTTAATTATCGGCGAATTACTCAATAAATTCTAAGAAAAATCTCAATAAATTATGAGTAAATTACTAAGCAAATTACTCTGTAAATTGCTTCATAAATGATTGGTAAGTTCCTAGAAAATTACTCAACAAATTCTCAGTAAATTCTCAATGAACTCTTAGTAATTTACTAAGTAAATTTTAAATAAATTACTAAGTAAATTCATAGTAAATTATTCGGTGAATTACTCACTAAATTTATCTGTAAATTACTAAGTAAATTCCCAGTAAATTACTCGATAAATTCTCAATAAATTCTCCGTAAATTACTCGGTTAATTATCGATAAGTTCTCAAAAAATTCTTAGTCAATTAATTAGTAAATTACTCAGTAAATTATTAGAAAATTACACTGTAAATTCCAAGAAAATAACGCAGTAAATTATCTGTAAATTCTTAGTAATTATTTAATAAATTCTAAATAAATTACTCCTTAAATTCACAGTAAATTACAAGTAAATTAATGAGTGAATTATTCAGTAATTTATCAGTAAATTACTCGATAAATTCTCTGTAAATTGTTTAATAAATTGTAAATAAATTGCTCGGGAAATTTTCAATAAATTCTAAGAAAATTCTCAATAAATTATGTATAAATTCTTGGTAAATTACTCATAAAATTATCAAAAAAAAATTCGTGAATTACTTTGTTAATTTTCAGTAAATTATTCGAACATTAATTAGTGAATTTCCTGTAAATTTTCAGTAAATTGCATTATAAATTCTCAGTAAATTATTCAATAAATTCCAAGTAAATTACTTATTAAATTCTCAATAAATTAATCCATAAAGTCTATGTAAATTATCAATAAATTCTTAGTAACTTACTCAGTAAATTCTAATTAAATTATTTAGTAATTTCCAACTAAATTACCCAGTGAAGAACTTAACAATTTATCAGTAAATTTCTTAGTCAATTCGCGGTAAATTCTCAATAAATTACAAAGTAAATTATCGGTAGATTCTTAGTAAATTACTTAGTAAATTCTCATTAAATTACTCAGTTAATTATCGGTGAATTACACAATAAATTCTAAGAAAATTCTCAATAAATTATGAGTAATTACTAAGCAAATTACTCTGTAAATTGCTTCATAAATGATTGGTAAGTTCCCAGAAAATTACTCAACAAATTCTCAGTAAATTCTCAATAAACTCTTAGTAATTTACTAAGTAAAGTTTAAATAAATTACTAAGTAAATTCATAGTAAATTATTCGGTGAATTACTCACTAAATTTATCTGTAAATTACTAAGTAAATTCCCAGTAAATTACTCGATAAATTCTCAATAAATTCTCCGTAAATTACTCGGTTAATTATCGATAAGTTCTCAAAAAATTCTTAGTCAATTACTTAGCAAATTACTCAGTAAGTTATTAGAAAATTACTCTGTAAATTCCAAGAAAATAACGCAATAAATTATCTGTAAATTCTTAGTAATTATTTAATAAATTCTAAATAAATTACTGAGTAAATTCTCAATAAATTACTCCTTAAATTCTCAGTAAATTACAAGTAAATTAATGAGTGAATTATTCAGTAATTTATCAGTAAATTACTCGATAAATTCTCTGTAAATTACTCAGTAAACTATTGGTAAATTCTCTGTAAATTGTTTAATAAATTGTAAATAAATTGATCGGGAAATTTTCAATAAATTCTAAGAAAATTCTCAATAAATTATGTATAAATTCTTAGTAAATTACTCATAAAATTATCAAAAAAAAATTCGTGAATTACTTTGTTAATTTTCAGTAAATTATTCGAACATTAATTACTGAATTTCCTATAAGTTTTCAGTAAATTGCATTATAAATTCTCAGTAAATTATTCAATAAATTCCAAGTAAATTACTTATTAAATTCTCAATAAATTAATCCATAAAATCTAAGTAAATTATCAATAAATTCTTAGTAATTTACTCAGTAAATTCTAATTAAATTATTTAGTTATTTCCAACTAAATTACCCAGTGAAGAACTTAACAATTTATCAGTAAATTTCTTAGTCAATTCGCGGTAAATTCTCAATAAATTACAAAGTAAATTATCGGTAGATTCTTAGTAAATTACTCAGTAAATTCCTCAGTAAATTCTCATTAAATTACACGCAAAATTCTCAGAAAATTATTCAGTAAATTCTTAGTAAATTATTAGAAAATTCTGTGTAAATTCTTAGAAAATCATTAGAATTTTTTTTGTGAATTACTCAATAAATTATGAGTAAATTCTCAGAAAATTTTGTATAAATTCTTGGTAAATTACTCAATAAATTCACAGAAATTTTTTAAAACATTGCTCAGAAAATTACTCTGTAAATTCTCAGTAAATTATCCGTTAAATTTTCAATAAATTCTCTATAAATTACTCAGTTAATTATCGGTGAATTACTCAATAAATTCTAAGAAAATTCTCAATAAATTATGAGTAAATTACAAAGCAAATTACTCTGTAAATGGCTTCATAAATGATTGGCAAGTTTCTAGAAAATTACTCAACATATTCTCAGTAAATTCTCAATAAACTCTTAGTAATTTACTAAGTAAATTTTAAATAAATAACTAAGTAAATTCATAGTAAATTATTCGGTGAATTGCTCACTAAATTTATCTTTAAATTACTAAGTAAATTCCCAGTAAATTACTCGATAAATTCTCAATAAATTCTCTGTAAATTACTCGGTTAATTATCTATAAGTTCTCAAAAAATTCTTAGTCAATTACTTGGTAAATTACTCAGTAAATTATTAGAAAATTACTCTGTAAATTCCAAGAAAATAACGCAGTAAATTATCTGTAAATTCTTAGTAATTATTTAATAAATTCAAAATAAATTACTGAGTAAATTCTCAATAAATTACTCTTTAAATTCTGAGTAAATTACAAGTAAATTAATGAGTGAATTATTCAGTAATTTATCAGTAAATTACTCGATAAATTCTCTGTAAATTACTCAGTAAACTATTGGTAAATTCTCCGTAAATTGTTTAATAAATTGTAAATAAATTGCTCGGGAAATTTTCAATAAATTCTAAGAAAATTCTCAATAAATTATGTATAAATTCTTGGTAAATTACTCATAAAATTATCAAAAAAAAAATTCGTGAATTACTTTGTTGATTTTCAGTAAATTATTCGAACATTAATTAGTGAATTTCCTTTAAATTTTCAGTAAATTGCATTATAAATTCTAAGTAAATTATTCAATAAATTCCAAGTAAATTACTTATTAAATTCTCAATAAATTAATCCATAAAATCTAAGTAAATTATCAATAAATTCTTAGTAACTTACTCAGTAAATTCTAATTAAATTATTTAGTAATTTCCAACTAAATTACCCAGTGAAGAACTTAACAATTTATCAGTAAATTTCTTAGTCAATTCGCGGTAAATTCTCAATAAATTACAAAGTAAATTATCGGTAGATTCTTAGCAAATTACTCAGTAAGTTTCTAGAAAATTAGTCAACGAATTCTCAGTAAATTCTCAATAAACTTTTAGTAATTCACTGAGTAAATTCTAAATAAATTACTAAGTAAATTCATAGTAAATTATGTGAATTACTCACTAAATTTATCTGTAAATTACTAAGTAAATTCCCAGTAAATTACTCGGTAAATTCTCAATAAATTCTCTGTAAATTACTTGGTTAATTATCGATAAGTTCTCAAAAAATTCTGAGTCAATTACTTAGTAAATTACTCAGTAAATTATTTGAAAATTACTCTGTAAATTCCAAGAAAATAACGCAGTAAATTATCTGTAAATTCTTAGTAAACTATTTAATAAATTCTAAATAAGTTACTGAGTAAATTCTCAATAAATTACTCCGTAAATTCTCAGTAAATTACAAGTAAATTAATGAGTGAATTATTCAGTAATTTATCAGTAAATTACTCGATAAATTCTCTGTAAATTACTCAGTAAATTATTTAGTAAATTCTCACTAAATTACTCAGGAAATTTCTCAGTAAATTACACGTAAAATTCTCTATAAATTATTCTGCAAATTCTTAGTAATTTATCAGAAAATTCTTAGTAAATTCACAAAAAATTACAAGAATTTTTTTTGTGAATTAATCAGTAAATTTTGAGTAAATTACTCAATAAATTCTCAGAATATTCTATATAAATTCTGGGTAAATTCAAAGTAATTTCTTAGTGAATTATTCAGCAAATTACTCCATAAATTCGTAGTAAATTCTCAATAAATTACTCGTTAAGTTTTCAATAAATTCTCTATAAATTACTTTATAAATTATATGTAAATTTTTAGTAAATTATTTAATAAATTGTAAATAAATTGCTCGGAAAATTTTCAACAAATTCTAAGAAAATTCTCAATAAATTCTGTATAACTTCTTGGTAAATTACTCATAAAATTATCAAAAAAAAATTCGTGAATTACTTTGTTAATTCTCAGTAAATTATTCGAACATTAATTAGTGAATTTCTTGTAAATTTTCAGTAAATTGCATTATAAATTCTCAGTAAATTATTCAATAAATTCTAAGCAAATTACTTATTAAATTCTCAATAAATTAATCCATAAAGTCTAAGTAAATTATCAATAAATTCTTAGTAACTTACTCAGTAAATTCTAATTAAATTATTTAGTAATTTCCAACTAAATTACCCAGTGAAGAACTTGACAATATATTAGTAAATTTCTTAGTCAATTCGCGGTAAATTCTCAATAAATTATTCAGTAAGTTATCGGTAGATTCTAAGTAAATTACTCAATAAATTCTCAATAAATTACACGCAAAATTCTCAGAAAATTATTCAGTAAATTCTTAGTAAATTATTAGAAAATTCTGTGTAAATTCTTAGAAAATCATTAGAAATTTTTTTGGGAATTACTCAGTAAATTATGAGTAAATTCTTTGAAAAGTTTGTATAAATTCTTGGTAAATTAATCAGTAAATTCACAGAAATTTTTTAAAACATTACTCTGCAAATTTCTCTGTAAATTCTCAATAAATTATCCGTTAAATTTTCAATAAATTCTCTATAAATTACTCAGTTAATTATCGGTGAATTACTCAATAAATTCTAAGAAAATTCTCAATAACTTATTAGTAAATTTCTCATTAAATTCACAGTTAATTCTCAATAAATTACTCAGCAAATTGCTCTGTAAATTGCTTCATAAATGATTGGTAAGTTCCTAGAAAATTACTCAACAAATTCTCAATAAACTCTTACTAATTTACTGAGTAAATTCTATATAAATTACTAAGTAAATTCATAGTAAATTATTCGGTGAACTACTCACTAAATTTATTGGTAAATTACTAAGTAAATTTCCAGTAAATTACTCGGTAAATTCTCAATAAATTCTCTGTAAATTACTCGGCTAATTATCGATAAGTTCTCAAAAAATTTTGAGTCAATTACTTAGTAAATTACTCATTAAATTATTAGAAAATTACTCTGTAAATTCCAAGAAAATAACGCAGTAAATTATCTGTAAATTCTTAGTAAATTATTTAATAAATTCTAAATAAATTACTGAGTAAATTCTCAATAAATTACTCCGTAAATTCTCAGTAAATTACAAGTAAATTAATGAGTGAATTATTCAGTAATTTATTCATAAATTACTCGATAAATTCTCTGTAAATTACTTAGTAAATTATTGGTAAATTCTCTGTAAATTACTTAGTAAATTATTTAGTTAATTCTCACTAAATTACTCAGGAAATTTCTCAGTAAATTACACGTAAAATTCTCTGTACGTTATTCAGCAAAGTCTTAGTAATTTATCAGAAAATTCTTAGTAAATTCACAAAAAATTAGAAGAATTTTTTTTTGTGAATTAATCAATAAATTATGAGTAAATTACTCAATAAATTCTTAGAAAATTCTATATAAATTCTGGGTAAATTAAAAGTAATTTCTTAGTGAATTATTCAGCAAATTACTCCGTAAATTCGTAGTAAATTCTCAATAAATTACTCGTTAAGTTTTCAATAAATTCTCTATAAATTACTTTGTAAATTATCTGTAAATTTTCAGTAAATTATTTAATAAATTGTAACTAAATTGCTCAAAAGATTTTCAATAAATTCTAAGAAAATTCTCAATAAATTATGTATAAATTCTTGGTAAATTACTCATAAAATTCTCAAAAACAAATTCGTGAATTACTTTGTTAATTCTCAGTAAATTATTCGAACATTAATTAGTGAATTTCTTGTAAATTTTCAGTAAATTGCTTTATTAATTTTCAGTAAATTATTCAATAAATTCTAAGTAAACTACTTAGTAAATTCTCAATAAATTAATCCCTAAAGTCTAAGTAAATTATCAATAAATTCTTAGTAACTTACTCAGTAAATTCTCAATAAATTATTTAGTAATTTCCAACTAAATTACCCAGTGAAGAACTTAACAATTTATCAGTAAATTTCTTAGTCAATTCGCAATAAATTCTCAATAAATTACTCAGTAAATTGTCGGTAGATTCTTAGTAAATTACTCAGTAAATTCTCATTAAATAACTCAGTAAAATTCTCAATAAATTACACGCAAAATTCTCAGAAAATTATTCAGTAAATTCTTAGTAAATTATTAGAAAATTCCGTGTAAATTCATAGAAAATCATTAGAAATTTTTTTGTGAATTACTCAATAAATTATGAGTAAATTCTCAGAAAATTTTGTATAAATTCTTGGTAAATTACTCAATAAATTCAAAGAAATTTTTTAAAACGTTGCTCAGAAAATTACTCTGTAAATTCTCAATAAATTATTCGTTAAATTTTCAATAAATTCTCTATAAATTATTCAGTTAATTATCGGTGAATTACTCAATAAATTCTAAGAAAATTCTCAATAAATTATGAGTAAATTACTAAGCAAATTACTCTGTAAATTGCTTCATAAATGATTGGTAAGTTCCTCGAAAATTACTCAACAAATTCTCACTAAATTCTCAATAAACTCTTAGTAATTTGCTAAGTTAATTTTGAATAAATTACTAAGTAAATTCATAGTAAATTATTCGGTGAATTACTCACTAAATTTATCTGTAAATTACTAAGTAAATTCCCAGTAAATTACTCGATAAATTCTCAATAAATTCTCTGTAAATTACTCGGTTAATTAACGATAAGTTCTCAAAAAATTCTTAGTAAATTACTTAGTAAATTACTCAGTAAATTATTAGAAAATTACTCTATAAATTCCAAGAAAATAACGCAGTAAATTACCTGTAAATTCCTAGTAATTATTTAATAAATTCTAAATAAGTTACTGAGCAAATTCTCAGTAAATTACTCCTTAAATTCTCAATAAATTACAAGTAAATTAATGAGTGAATTATTCAGTAATTTATCAGTAAATTACTCGATAAATTCTCTGTAAATTACTCAGGAAATTTCTCAGTAAATTACACGTAAAATTCTCTATAAATTATTTAGCAAATTCTTAGTAATTTATCAGAAAATTCTTAGTAAATTCACAAAAAAATTACAAATTTTTTTTTTTGTGAATTAATCAGTAAATTATGAGTAAATTACTCAATAAATTCTTAGAAAATTCTGTATAAATTCTTGGTAAATTCAAAGTAATTTCTTAGTGAATTATTCAGCAAATTACTCCATAAATTCATAGTAAATTCTCAATAAATTACTCGTTAAGTTTTCAATAAATTCTCTATAAATTACTTTGTAAATTATCTGTAAATTTTCAATAAATTATTTAATAAATTGTAACTAAATTGCTCAAAAGATTTTCAATAAATTCTAAGAAAATTCTCAATAAATTCTGTATAAATTCTTGGTAAATTACTCATAAAATTATCAAAAACAAATTCGTGAATTACTTTGTTAATTCTCAGTAAATTATTCGAACATTAATTAGTGAATTTCTTGTAAATTTTCAGTAAATTGCTTTATTAATTTTCAGTAAATTATTCAATAAATTCTAAGTAAACTACTTAGTAAATTCTCAATAAAGTAATCCATAAAGTCTAAGTAAATTATCAATAAATTCTTAGTAACTTACTCAGTAAATTCTCAATAAATTATTTAGTAATTTCCAACTAAATTACCCAGTGAAGAACTTAACAATTTATCAGTACATTTCTTAGTCAATTCGCAGTAAATTCTCAATAAATTACTCAATAAATTATCGGTAGATTCTTAGTAAATTACTCAGTAAATTCTCATTAAATAACTCAGTAAAATTCTCAATAAATTACACGCAAAATTCTCAGAAAATTATTCAGTAAATTCTTAGTAAATTATTAAAAAATTCTGTGTAAATTTATAGAAAATCATTAGAAATTTTTTTGTGAATTACTCAATAAATTATGTGTAAATTCTCAACAAATTTTGTATAAATTCTTGGTAAATTACTAAATAAATTCACAAAATTTTTTTAAAACATTGCTCAGAAAATTACTCTGTAAATTCTCAATAAATTATCCGTTAAATTTTCAATAAATTCTCTATAAATTACTCAGTTAATTATCGGTGAATTACTCAATAAATTCTAAGAAAATTCTCAATAAATTATGAGTAAATTACTAAGCAAATTACTCTGTAAATTACTTCATAAATGATTGGTAAGTTCCTAGAAAATTACTCAACAAATTCTCACTAAATTCTCAATAAACTCTTAGTAATTTGCTAAGTTAATTTTGAATAAATTACTAAGTAAATTCATAGTAAATTATTCGGTGAATTACTCACTAAATTTATCTGTAAATTACTAAGTAAATTCCCAGTAAATTACTCGATAAATTCTCATTAAATTCTCTGTAAATTACTCGGTTAATTAACGATAATTTCTCAAAAAATTCTTAGTCAATTACTTAGTAAATTATTACAAAATTACTCTGTAAATTCCCAGAAAATAACGCAGTAAATTATCTGTAAATTCTTAGTAATTATTTAATAAATTCTAAATAAGTTACTGAGCAAATTCTAAATAAATTACTCCTTAAATTCTCAATAAATTACAAGTAAATTAATGAGTGAATTATTCAGTAATTTATCAGTAAATTACTCGATAAATTCTCTGTAAATTACTCAGTAAATTACTTAGTAAATTCTCACTAAATTACTCAGGAAATTTCTCAGTAAATTACACGTAAAATTCTCTATAAATTATTTAGCAAATTCTTAGTAATTTATCAGAAAATTCTTAGTAAATTCACAAAAAAATTACAAGATTTTTTTTTTGTGAATTAATCAGTAAATTATAAGTAGATTACTCAATAAATTCTTAGAAAATTCTATATAAATTCAAAGTAATTTCTTAGTGAATTATTCAGCAAATTACTCCATAAATTCGTAGTAAATTCTCAATAAATTACTCGTTAAGTTTTCAATAAATTCTCTATAAATTACTTTATAAATTATATGTAAATTTTTAGTAAATTATTTAATAAATTGTAAATAAATTGCTCGGAAAATTTTCAACAAATTCTAAGAAAATTCTCAATAAATTCTGTATAACTTCTTGGTAAATTACTCATAAAATTATCAAAAAAAAATTCGTGAATTACTTTGTTAATTCTCAGTAAATTATTCGAACATTAATTAGTGAATTTCTTGTAAATTTTCAGTAAATTGCATTATAAATTCTCAGTAAATTATTCAATAAATTCTAAGCAAATTACTTATTAAATTCTCAGTAAATTAATCCATAAAGTCTTAGTAAATTATCAATAAATTCTTAGTAACTTACTCAGTAAATTCTAATTAAATTATTTAGTAATTTCCAACTAAATTACCCAGTGAAGAACTTAACAATATATCAGTAAATTTCTTAGTCAATTCGCGGTAAATTCTCAATAAATTATTCAGTAAATTATCGGTAGTTTCTTAGTAAATTACTCAGTAAATTCTCAATAAATTACACGCAAAATTCTCAGAAAATTATTCAGCAAATTCTTAGTAAATTATTAGAAAATTCTGTGTACATTCTTAGAAAATCATTAGAAATTTTTTTGTGAATTACTCAATAAATTATGAGTAAATTCTCAGAAAATTTTGTATAAATTCTTGGTAAATTACTCAATAAATTCAAAGAAATTTTTTAAAACATTGCTCAGAAAATTACTCTGTAAATTCTCAATAAATTATCCGTTAAATTTTCAATAAATTCTCTATAAATTACTCAGTTAATTATCGGTGAATTACTCAATAAATTCTAAGAAAATTCTCAATAAATTATGGGAAATTACTTAGCAAATTACTCTGTAAATTGCACCATAAATGATTGGTAAGTTCCTAGAAAATTACGCAACAAATTCTCAATAAACTCAACTCTTAGTAATTTACTAAGTAAATTTTAAATAAATTACTAAGTAAATTCATAGTAAATTATTCGGTGAATTACTCACTAAATTTATTTGTAAATTACTAAGTAAATTCCCAGTAAATTACTCGATAAATTCTCAATAAATTCTCTGTAAATTACTCGGTTAATTATCTATAAGTTCTCAAAAAATTCTTAGTCAATTACTTAGTAAATTACTCAGTAAATTATTAGAAAATTACTCTGTAAATTCCCAGAAAATAACGCAGTAAATTATCTGTAAATTCTTAGTAATTATTTAATAAATTCTAAATAAATTACTGAGTAAATTCTCAATAAATTACTCCTTAAATTCTCAGTAAATTACAAGTAAATTAATGAGTGAATTATTCAGTAATTTATCAGTAAATTACTCGATAAATTCTCTGTAAATTACTCAGTAAATTATTGGAAAATTCTCTGTAAATTGTTTAATAAATTGTAAATAAATTGCTCGGGAAATTTTCAATAAATTCTAAGAAAATTCTCAATAAATTATGTATAAATTCTTGGTAAATTACTCCTAAAATTATCAAAAAAAAATTCATGAATTACTTTGTTAATTCTCAGTAAATTATTCGAACATTAATTAGTGAATTTCCTGTAAATTTTCAGTAAATTGCATTATAAATTCTCAGTAAATTATTCAATAAATTCCAAGTAAATTACTTATTAAATTCTCAATAAATTAATCCATAAAGTCTATGTAAATTATCAATAAATTCTTAGTAACTTACTCAGTAAATTCTAATTAAATTATTTAGTAATTTCCAACTAAACTACCCAGTGAAGAACTTAACAATTTATCAGTAAATTTCTTAGTCAATTCGCGGTAAATTCTCAATAAATTACAAAGTAAATTATCGGTAGATTCTTAGTAAATTACACGCAAAATTCTCAGAAAATTATTCAGTAAATTCTTAGTAAATTATTAGAAAATTCTGTGTAAATTCTTAGAAAATCATTAGAAATTTTTTTGTGAATTACTCAATAAATTATGAGTAAATTCACATAAATTTTTTAAAACAATGCTCAGAAAATTACTCTGTAAATTCTCAATAAATTATCCGTTAAATTTTCAATAAATTCTCTATAAATTACTCAGTTAATTATTGGCGAATTACTCAATAAATTCTAAGAAAATTCTCAATAAATTATGAGTAAATTACTAAGCAAATTACTCTGTAAATTGCTTCATAAGTGATTGGTAAGTTCCTAGAAAATTACTCAACAAATTCTCAGTAAATTCTCAATGAACTCTTAGTAATTTACTAAGTAAATTTTAAATAAATTTCTAAGTAAATTCATAGTAAATTATTCGGTGAATTACTCACTAAATTTATCTGTAAATTACTAAGTAAATTCCCAGTAAATTACTCGATAAATTCTCAATAAATTCTCCGTAAATTACTCGGTTAATTATCGATAAGTTCTCAAAAAATTCTTAGTCAATTACTTAGTAAATTACTCAATAAATTATTAGAAAATTACACTGTAAATTCCAAGAAAATAACGCAGTAAATTATCTGTAAATTCTTAGTAATTATTTAATAAATTCTAAATAAATTACTGAGTAAATTCTCAATAAATTACTCCTTAAATTCACAGTAAATTACAAGTAAATTAATGAGTGAATTATTCAGTAATTTATCAGTAAATTACTCGATAAATTCTCTGTAAATTGTTTAATAAATTGTAAATAAATTGCTCGGGAAATTTTCAATAAATTCTAAGAAAATTCTCAATAAATTATGTATAAATTCTTGGTAAATTACTCATAAAATTATCAAAAAAAAATTCGTGAATTACTTTGTTAATTTTCAGTAAATTATTCGAACATTAATTAGTGAATTTCCTGTAAATTTTCAGTAAATTGCATTATAAATTCTCAGTAAATTATTCAATAAATTCCAAGTAAATTACTTATTAAATTCTCAATAAATTAATCCATAAAGTCTATGTAAATTATCAATAAATTCTTAGTAACTTACTCAGTAAATTCTAATTAAATTATTTAGTAATTTCCAACTAAATTACCCAGTGAAGAACTTAACAATTTATCAGTAAATTTCTTTGTCAATTCGCGGTAAATTCTCAATAAATTACAAAGTAAATTATCTGTAGATTCTTAGTAAATTACTTAGTAAATTCTCATTAAATTACTCAGTTAATTATCGGTGAATTACACAATAAATTCTAAGAAAATTCTCAATAAATTATGAGTAATTACTAAGCAAATTACTCTGTAAATTGCTTCATAAATGATTGGTAAGTTCCCAGAAAATTACTCAACAAATTCTCAGTAAATTCTCAATAAACTCTTAGTAATTTACTGAGTAAAGTTTAAATAAATTACTAAGTAAATTCATAGTAAATTATTCGGTGAATTACTCACTAAATTTATCTGTAAATTACTAAGTAAATTCCCAGTAAATTACTCGATAAATTCTCAATAAATTCTCCGTAAATTACTCGGTTAATTATCGATAAGTTCTCAAAAAATTCTTAGTCAATTACTTAGCAAATTACTCAGTAAGTTATTAGAAAATTACTCTGTAAATTCCAAGAAAATAACGCAATAAATTATCTGTAAATTCTTAGTAATTATTTAATAAATTCTAAATAAATTACTGAGTAAATTCTCAATAAATTACTCCTTAAATTCTCAGTAAATTACAAGTAAATTAATGAGTGAATTATTCAGTAATTTATCAGTAAATTACTCGATAAATTCTCTGTAAATTACTCAGTAAACTATTGGTAAATTCTCTGTAAATTGTTTAATAAATTGTAAATAAATTGATCGGGAAATTTTCAATAAATTCAAAGAAAATTCTCAATAAATTATGTATAAATTCTTAGTAAATTACTCATAAAATTATCAAAAAAAAATTCGTGAATTACTTTGTTAATTTTCAGTAAATTATTCGAACATTAATTACTGAATTTCCTATAAATTTTCAGTAAATTGCATTATAAATTCTCAGTAAATTATTCAATAAATTCCAAGTAAATTACTTATTAAATTCTCAATAAATTAATCCATAAAGTCTAAGTAAATTATCAATAAATTCTTAGTAACTTACTCAGTAAATTCTAATTAAATTATTTAGTTATTTCCAACTAAATTACCCAGTGAAGAACTTAACAATTTATCAGTAAATTTCTTAGTCAATTCGCGGTAAATTCTCAATAAATTACAAAGTAAATTATCGGTAGATTCTTAGTAAATTACTCAGTAAATTCTCATTAAATTACACGCAAAATTCTCAGAAAATTATTCAGTAAATTCTTAGTAAATTATTAGAAAATTCTGTGTAAATTCTTAGAAAATCATTACAAATTCTTTTGTGAATTACTCAATAAATTATGAGTAAATTCTCAGAAAATTTTGTATAAATTCTTGGTAAATTACTCAATAAATTCACAGAAATTTTTTAAAACATTGCTCAAAAAATTACTCTGTAAATTCTCAGTAAATTATCCGTTAAATTTTCAATAAATTCTATATAAATTACTCAGTTAATTATTGGTGAATTACTCAATAAATTCTAAGAAAATTCTCAATAAATTATGAGTAAATTACAAAGCAAATTACTCTGTAAATGGCTTCATAAATGATTGGCAAGTTTCTAGAAAATTACTCAACATATTCTCAGTAAATTCTCAATAAACTCTTAGTAATTTACTAAGTAAATTTCAAATAAATAACTAAGTAAATTCATAGTAAATTATTCGGTGAATTGCTCACTAAATTTATCTTTAAATTACTAAGTAAATTCCCAGTAAATTACTCGATAAATTCTCAATAAATTCTCTGTAAATTACTCGGTTAATTATCTATAAGTTCTCAAAAAATTCTTAATCAATTACTTAGTAAATTACTCAGTAAATTATTAGAAAATTACTCTGTAAATTCCAAGAAAATAACGCAGTAAATTATCTGTAAATTCTTAGTAATTATTTAATAAATTCTAAATAAATTACTGAGTAAATTCTCAATAAATTACTCTTTAAATTCTGAGTAAATTACAAGTAAATTAATGAGTGAATTATTCAGTAATTTATCAGTAAATTACTCGATAAATTCTCTGTAAATTACTCAGTAAACTATTGGTAAATTCTCCGTAAATTGTTTAATAAATTGTAAATAAATTGCTCGGGAAATTTTCAATAAATTCTAAGAAAATTCTCAATAAATTATGTATAAATTCTTGGTAAATTACTCATAAAATTATCAAAAAAAAAATTCGTGAATTACTTTGTTGATTTTCAGTAAATTATTCGAACATTAATTAGTGAATTTCCTTTAAATTTTCAGTAAATTGCATTATAAATTCTAAGTAAATTATTCAATAAATTCCAAGTAAATTACTTATTAAATTCTCAATAAATTAATCCATAAAATCTAAGTAAATTATCAATAAATTCTTAGTAACTTACTCAGTAAATTCTAATTAAATTATTTAGTAATTTCCAACTAAATTACCCAGTGAAGAACTTAACAATTTATCAGTAAATTTCTTAGTCAATTCGCGGTAAATTCTCAATAAATTACAAAGTAAATTATCGGTAGATTCTTAGCAAATTACTCAGTAAGTTTCTAGAAAATTAGTCAACGAATTCTCAGTAAATTCTCAATAAACTTTTAGTAATTCACTGAGTAAATTCTAAATAAATTACTAAGTAAATTCATAGTAAATTATGTGAATTACTCACTAAATTTATCTGTAAATTACTAAGTAAATTCCCAGTAAATTACTCGGTAAATTCTCAATAAATTCTCTGTAAATTACTTGGTTAATTATCGATAAGTTCTCAAAAAATTCTGAGTCAATTACTTAGTAAATTACTCAGTAAATTATTTGAAAATTACTCTGTAAATTCCAAGAAAATAACGCAGTAAATTATCTGTAAATTCTTAGTAAACTATTTAATAAATTCTAAATAAGTTACTGAGTAAATTCTCAATAAATTACTCCGTAAATTCTCAGTAAATTACAAGTAAATTAATGAGTGAATTATTCAGTAATTTATCAGTAAATTACTCGATAAATTCTCTGTAAATTACTCAGTAAATTATTTAGTAAATTCTCACTAAATTACTCAGGAAATTTCTCAGTAAATTACACGTAAAATTCTCTATAAATTATTCTGCAAATTCTTAGTAATTTATCAGAAAATTCTTAGTAAATTCACAAAAAATTACAAGAATTTTTTTTGTGAATTAATCAGTAAATTTTGAGTAAATTACTCAATAAATTCTCAGAATATTCTATATAAATTCTGGGTAAATTCAAAGTAATTTCTTAGTGAATTATTCAGCAAATTACTCCATAAATTCGTAGTAAATTCTCAATAAATTACTCGTTAAGTTTTCAATAAATTCTCTATAAATTACTTTATAAATTATATGTAAATTTTTAGTAAATTATTTAATAAATTGTAAATAAATTGCTCGGAAAATTTTCAACAAATTCTAAGAAAATTCTCAATAAATTCTGTATAACTTCTTGGTAAATTACTCATAAAATTATCAAAAAAAAATTCGTGAATTACTTTGTTAATTCTCAGTAAATTATTCGAACATTAATTAGTGAATTTCTTGTAAATTTTCAGTAAATTGCATTATAAATTCTCAGTAAATTATTCAATAAATTCTAAGCAAATTACTTATTAAATTCTCAATAAATTAATCCATAAAGTCTAAGTAAATTATCAATAAATTCTTAGTAACTTACTCAGTAAATTCTAATTAAATTATTTAGTAATTTCCAACTAAATTACCCAGTGAAGAACTTAACAATATATTAGTAAATTTCTTAGTCAATTCGCGGTAAATTCTCAATAAATTATTCAATAAGTTATCGGTAGATTCTTAGTAAATTACTCAATAAATTCTCAATAAATTACACGCAAAATTCTCAGAAAATTATTCAGTAAATTCTTAGTAAATTATTAGAAAATTCTGTGTAAATTCTTAGAAAATCATTAGAAATTTTTTTGGGAATTACTCAGTAAATTATGAGTAAATTCTTTGAAAAGTTTGTATAAATTCTTGGTAAATTAATCAGTAAATTCACAGAAATTTTTTAAAACATTACTCTGCAAATTTCTCTGTAAATTCTCAATAAATTATCCGTTAAATTTTCAATAAATTCTCTATAAATTACTCAGTTAATTATCGGTGAATTACTCAATAAATTCTAAGAAAATTCTCAATAACTTATTAGTAAATTTCTCATTAAATTCACAGTAAATTCTCAATAAATTACTCAGCAAATTGCTCTGTAAATTGCTTCATAAATGATTGGTAAGTTCCTAGAAAATTACTCAACAAATTCTCAATAAACTCTTACTAATTTACTGAGTAAATTCTATATAAATTACTAAGTAAATTCATAGTAAATTATTCGGTGAACTACTCACTAAATTTATTGGTAAATTACTAAGTAAATTTCCAGTAAATTACTCGGTAAATTCTCAATAAATTCTCTGTAAATTACTCGGCTAATTATCGATAAGTTCTCAAAAAATTTTGAGTCAATTACTTAGTAAATTACTCATTAAATTATTAGAAAATTACTCTGTAAATTCCAAGAAAATAACGCAGTAAATTATCTGTAAATTCTTAGTAAATTATTTAATAAATTCTAAATAAATTACTGAGTAAATTCTCAATAAATTACTCCGTAAATTCTCAGTAAATTACAAGTAAATTAATGAGTGAATTATTCAGTAATTTATTAGTAAATTACTCGATAAATTCTCTGTAAATTACTTAGTAAATTATTGGTAAATTCTCTGTAAATTACTTAGTAAATTATTTAGTTAATTCTCACTAAATTACTCAGGAAATTTCTCAGTAAATTACACGTAAAATTCTCTGTACGTTATTCAGCAAAGTCTTAGTAATTTATCAGAAAATTCTTAGTAAATTCACAAAAAATTAGAAGAATTTTTTTTTGTGAATTAATCAGTAAATTATGAGTAAATTACTCAATAAATTCTTAGAAAATTCTATATAAATTCTGGGTAAATTAAAAGTAATTTCTTAGTGAATTATTCAGCAAATTACTCCGTAAATTCGTAGTAAATTCTCAATAAATTACTCGTTAAGTTTTCAATAAATTCTCTATAAATTACTTTGTAAATTATCTGTAAATTTTCAGTAAATTATTTAATAAATTGTAACTAAATTGCTCAAAAGATTTTCAATAAATTCTAAGAAAATTCTCAATAAATTATGTATAAATTCTTGGTAAATTACTCATAAAATTCTCAAAAACAAATTCGTGAATTACTTTGTTAATTCTCAGTAAATTATTCGAACATTAATTAGTGAATTTCTTGTAAATTTTCAGTAAATTGCTTTATTAATTTTCAGTAAATTATTCAATAAATTCTAAGTAAACTACTTAGTAAATTCTCAATAAATTAATCCCTAAAGTCTAAGTAAATTATCAATAAATTCTTAGTAACTTACTCAGTAAATTCTCAATAAATTATTTAGTAATTTCCAACTAAATTACCCAGTGAAAAACTTAACAATTTATCAGTAAATTTCTTAGTCAATTCGCAATAAATTCTCAATAAATTACTCAGTAAATTATCGGTAGATTCTTAGTAAATTACTCAGTAAATTCTCATTAAATAACTCAGTAAAATTCTCAATAAATTACACGCAAAATTCTCAGAAAATTATTCAGTAAATTCTTAGTAAATTATTAGAAAATTCTGTGTAAATTCATAGAAAATCATTAGAAATTTTTTTGTGAATTACTCAATAAATTATGAGTAAATTCTCAGAAAATTTTGTATAAATTCTTGGTAAATTACTCAATAAATTCAAAGAAATTTTTTAAAACGTTACTCATAAAATTACTCTGTAAATTCTCAATAAATTATTCGTTAAATTTTCAATAAATTTTCTATAAATTACTCAGTTAATTATCGGTGAATTACTCAATAAATTCTAAGAAAATTCTCAATAAATTATGAGTAAATTACTAAGCAAATTACTCTGTAAATTGCTTCATAAATGATTGGTAAGTTCCTAGAAAATTACTCAACAAATTCTCACTAAATTCTCAATAAACTCTTAGTAATTTGCTAAGTTAATTTTGAATAAATTACTAAGTAAATTCATAGTAAATTATTCGGTGAATTACTCACTAAATTTATCTGTAAATTACTAAGTAAATTCCCAGTAAATTACTCGATAAATTCTCAATAAATTCTCGGTAAATTACTCGGTTAATTAACGATAAGTTCTCAAAAAATTCTTAGTAAATTACTTAGTAAATTACTCAGTAAATTATTAGAAAATTACTCTATAAATTCCAAGAAAATAACGCAGTAAATTACCTGTAAATTCCTAGTAATTATTTAATAAATTCTAAATAAGTTACTGAGCAAATTCTCAGTAAATTACTCCTTAAATTCTCAGTAAATTACAAGTAAATTAATGAGTGAATTATTCAGTAATTTATCAGTAAATTACTCGATAAATTCTCTGTAAATTACTCAGGAAATTTCTCAGTAAATTACACGTAAAATTCTCTATAAATTATTTAGCAAATCTTAGTAATTTATCAGAAAATTCTTAGTAAATTCACAAAAAAATTACAAGATTTTTTTTTGTGAATTAATCAGTAAATTATGAGTAAATTACTCAATAAATTCTCAGAAAATTCTATATAAATTCTTGGTAAATTCAAAGTAATTTCTTAGTGAATTATTCAGCAAATTATTCCATAAATCCGTAGTAAATTCTCAATAAATTACTCGTGAAGTTTTCAATAAATTCTCTATATATTACTTTGTAAATTATCTGTAAATTTTCAGTAAATTATTTAATAAATTGTAAATAAATTGCTCAGAAAATTTTCAATAAATTCTAAAAAATTCTCAATAAATTCTGTATAAATTCTTGGTAAATTACTCATAAAATTATCAAAAAAAAATTCGTGAATTACATTGTTAATTCTCAGTAAATTATTCGAACATTAATTAGTGAATTTCTTGTAAATTTTCAGTAAATTGCATTATAAATTCTCAGTAAATTATTCAATAAATTCTAAGCAAATTACTTATTAAATTCTCAATAAATTAATCTATAAAGTCTAAGTAAATTATCAATAAACTCTTAGTAACTTACTCAGTAAATTCTAATTAAATTATTTAGTAATTTCCAACTAAATTACCCAGTGAAGAACTTAACAATATATAAGTAAATTTCTTAGTCAATTCGCGGTAAATTCTCAATAAATTATTCAGTAAGTTATCGGTAGATTCTTAGCAAATTACTCAGTAAATTCTCAATAAATTACACGCAAAATTCTCAGAAAATTATTCAGTAAATTCTTAGTAAATTATTAGAAAATTCTGTGTAAATTCTTAGAAAATCATTAGAAATTTTTTTGGGAATTACTCAATAAATTATGAGTAAATTCTCAGAAAATTTTGTATAAATTATTGGTAAATTACTCAATAAATTCACAGAAATTTTTTAAAACATTGTTCAGAAAATTACTCTGTAAATTCTCAATAAATTACCCGTTAAATTTTTAATAAATTCTCTATAAATTACTCAGTTAATTATCGGTGAATTACTCAATAAATTCTAAGGAAATTCTCAATAAATTATGAGTAAATTACTCAGCAAATTACTCAGTAAATTGCTTCATAAATGATTGGTAAGTTCCTAGAAAATTACTCAACAAATTCTCAATAAACTCTTAGTAATTTACTGAGTAAATTCTATATAAATTACTAAGTAAATTCATAGTAAATTATTCGGTGAATTACTCACTAAATTTATCTGTAAATTACTAAGTAAATTCCCAATAAATTACTCGATAAATTCTCAATAAATTCTCTGTAAATTACTCGGTTAATTAACGATAAGTTCTAAAAAAATTCTTGGTCAATTACTTAGTAAATTACTTAGTAAATTATTACAAAATTACTCTGTAAATTCCCAGAAAATAACGCAGTAAATTACCTGTAAATTCTTAGTAATTATTTAATAAATTCTAAATAAGTTACTGAGTAAATTCTCAATAAATTACTCCTTAAATTCTCAATAAATTACAAGTAAATTAATGAGTGAATTATTCAGTAATTTATCAGTAAATTACTCGATAAATTCTCTGTAAATTACTCAGTAAATTATTGGTAAATTCTTTGTAAATTAATCAGTAAATTATTTAGTAAATTCTCACTAAATTACTCAGGAAATTTCTCAGCAAATTACACGTAAAATTCTCTGTAAATTATTTAGCAAATTCTTAGTAATTTATCAGAAAATTCTTAGTAAATTCACAAAAAAATTACAAGATTTTTATTTTGTGAATTAATCAGTAAATTATGAGTAAATTACTCAATAAATTCTCAGAAAATTCTATATAAATTCTTGGTAAATTCAAAGTAATTTCTTAGTGAATTATTCAGCAAATTACTCCATAAATTCGTAGTAAATTCTAAAGAAATTACTCGTGAAGTTTTCAACAAATTCTCTATATATTACTTTGTAAATTATCTGTAAATTTTCAATAAATTTTTTAATAAATTGTAAATAAATTGCTCAGAAAATTTTCAATAAATTCTAAGAAAATTCTCAATAAATTCTGTATAAATTCTTGGTAAATTACTCATAAAATTATCAAAAAAAAATTCGTGAATTACTTTGTTAATTCTCAGTAAATTATTCGAACATTAATTAGTGAATTTCTTGTAAATTTTCAGTAAATTGCATTATAAATTCTCAGTAAATTATTCAATAAATTCTAAGCAAATTACTTATTAAATTCTCAATAAATTAATCTATAAAGTCTAAGTAAATTATCAATAAATTCTTAGTAACTTACTCAGTAAATTCTAATTAAATTATTTAGTAATTTCCAACTAAATTACCTAGTGAAGAACTTAACAATATATTAGTAAATTTCTTAGTCAATTCGCAGTAAATTCTCAATAAATTATTCAGTAAGTTATCAGTAGATTCTTAGTAAATTACTCAATAAATTCTCAAAAATTACACGCAAAATTCTCAGAAAATTATTCAGTAAATTCTTAGTAAATTATTAGAAAATTCTGTGTAAATTCTTAGAAAATCATTGGAAATTTTTTTGTGAATTACTCAATAAATTATGAGTAAATTCTCAGAAAAATTTTGTATAAATTCTTGGTAAATTACTCAATAAATTCACAGAAAGTTTTTAAAACATTGCTCAGAAAATTACTCTGTAAATTCTCAATAAATTATCCGTTAAATTTTCAATAAATTTTCTATAAATTACTTAGTTAATTATCGGTGAATTACTCAATAAATTCTAAGAAAATTCTCAATAAATTATGAGTAAATTACTCAACAAATTCCTCTGTAAATTGCTTCATAAATGATTGGTAAGTTCCTAGAAAATTACTCAACAAATTCTCAGTAAATTATTAGAAAATTACTCTGTAAATTCCAAGAAAATAACGCAGTAAATTATCTGTAAATTCTTAGTAAATTATTTAATAAATTCTAAATAAATTACTGAGAAAATTCTCAATAAATTACTCCTTAAATTCCCAGTAAATTACAAGTAAATTAATGAGTGAATTATTCAGTAATTTTTCAGTAAATTACTCGATAAATTCTCTGTAAATTACTCAGTAAATTATTGGCAAATTCTCTGTAAATTACTCAGTAAATTATTTAGTAAATTCTCACTAAATTACTCAGGAAATTTCTCAGTAAATTACACGTAAAATTCTCTATAAATTATTCGGCAAATTCTTAGTAATTTATCAGAAAATTCTTAGTAAATTCACAAAAAATTTCAAGAATTTTTTTTGTGAATTAATCAGTAAATTATGAGTAAATTACTCAATAAATTCTTAGAAAATTCTGTATAAATTCTTGGTAAATTCAAAGTAATTTCTTAGTGAATTATTCAGCAAATTACTCCATAAATTCGTAGTAAATTCTCAATAAATTACTCGTGAAGTTTTCAATCAATTCTCTATAAATTACTTTGTAAATTATCTGTAAATTTTCAATAAATTATTTAATAAATTGTAACTAAATTGCTCAAAAGATTTTCAATAAATTCTAAGAAAATTCTCAATAAATTCTGTATAAATTCTTGGTAAATTACTCATAAAATTATCAAAAACAAATTCGTGAATTACTTTGTTAATTCTCAGTAAATTATTCGAACATTAATTAGTGAATTTCTTGTAAATTTTCAGTAAATTGCTTTATTAATTTTCAGTAAATTATTCAATAAATTCTAAGTAAACTACTTAGTAAATTCTCAATAAAGTAATCCATAAAGTCTAAGTAAATTATCAATAAATTTTTAGTAACTTACTCAGTAAATTCTCAATAAATTATTTACTAATTTCCAACTAAATTACCCAGTGAAGAACTTAACAATTTATCAGTACATTTCTTAGTCAATTCACAGTAAATTCTCAATAAATTACTCAATAAATTATCGGTAGATTCTTAGTAAATTACTCAGTAAATTCTCATTAAATAACTCAGTAAAATTCTCAATAAATTACACGCAAAATTCTCAGAAAATTATTCAGTAAATTCTTAGTAAATTATTAGAAAATTCTGTGTAAATTTATAGAAAATCATTAGAAATTTTTTTGTGAATTACTCAATAAATTATGAGTAAATTCTCAAAAATTTTTGTATAAATTCTTGGTAAATTACTAAATAAATTCACAGAAATTTTTTAAAACATTGCTCAGAAAATTACTCTGTAAATTCTCAATAAATTATCCGTTAAATTTTCAATAAATTCTCTATAAATTACTCAGTTAATTATCGGTGAATTACTCAATAAATTCTAAGAAAATTCTCAATAAATTATGAGTAAATTACTAAGCAAATTACTCTGTAAATTACTTCATAAATGATTGGTAAGTTCCTAGAAAATTACTCAACAAATTCTCACTAAATTCTCAATAAACTCTTAGTAATTTGCTAAGTTAATTTTGAATAAATTACTAGGTAAATTCGTAGTAAATTATTCGGTGAATTACTCACTAAATTTATCTGTAAATTACTAAGTAAATTCCCAGTAAATTACTCGATAAATTCTCATTAAATTCTCTGTAAATTACTCGGTTAATTAACGATAAGTTCTCAAAAAATTCTTAGTCAATTACTTAGTAAATTACTTAGTAAATTATTAGAAAATTACTCTGTAAATTCCCAAAAAATAACGCAGTAAATTACCTGTAAATTCTTAGTAATTATTTAATAAATTCTAAATAAGTTACTGAGCAAATTCTCAATAAATTACTCCTTAAATTCTCAATAAATTACAAGTAAATTAATGAGTGAATTATTCAGTAATTTATCAGTAAATTACTCGATAAATTCTCTGTAAATTACTCAGTAAATTACTTAGTAAATTTTCACTAAATTACTCAGGAAATTTCTCAGTAAATTACACGTAAAATTCTCTATAAATTATTTAGCAAATTCTTAGTAATTTATCAGAAAATTCTTAGTAAATTCACAAAAAAATTACAAGATTTTTTTTTTGTGAATTAATCAGTAAATTATAAGTAGATTACTCAATAAATTCTTAGAAAATTCTATATAAATTCAAAGTAATTTCTTAGTGAATTATTCAGTAAATTACTCCATAAATTCGTAGTAAATTCTCAATAAATTACTTGTGAAGTTTTCAATAAATTCTCTATATATTACTTTGTAAATTATCAGTAAATTTTTAGTAAATTATTTAATAAATTGTAAATAAATTGCTCAGAAAATTTTCAATAAATTCTAAGAAAATTCTCAATAAATTCTGTATAAATTCTTGGTAAATTACTCATAAAATTATCAAAAAAAAATTCGTGAATTACTTTGTTAATTCTCAGTAAATTATTCGAACATTAATTAGTGAATTTCTTGTAAATTTTCAGTAAATTGCATTATAAATTCTCAGTAAATTATTCAATAAATTCTAAGCAAATTACTTATTAAATTCTCAATAAATTAATCCATAAAGTCTAAGTAAATTATCAATAAATTCTTAGTAACTTACTCAGTAAATTCTAATTAAATTATTTAGTAATTTCCAACTAAATTACCCAGTGAAGAACTTAACAATATATCAGTAAATTTCTTAGTCAATTCGCGGTAAATTCTCAATAAATTATTCAGTAAATTATCGGTAGTTTCTTAGTAAATTACTCAGTAAATTCTCAATAAATTACACGCAAAATTCTCAGAAAATTATTCAGCAAATTCTTAGTAAATTATTAGAAAATTCTGTGTACATTCTTAGAAAATCATTAGAAATTTTTTTGTGAATTACTCAATAAATTATGAGTAAATTCTCAGAAAAATTTGTATAAATTCTTGGTAAATTACTCAATAAATTCAAAGAAATTTTTTAAAACATTGCTCAGAAAATTACTCTGTAAATTCTCAATAAATTATCCGTTAAATTTTCAATAAATTCTCTATAAATTACTCAGTTAATTATCGGTGAATTACTCAATAAATTCTAAGAAAATTCTCAATAAATTATGAGTAAATTACTCAGCAAATTACTTAGTAAATTGCTTCATAAATGATTGGTAAGTTCCTAGAAAATTACTCAACAAATTCTCAATAAACTCTTAGTAATTTACTGAGTAAATTCTATATAAATTACTAAGTAAATTCATAGTAAACTATTCGGTGAGCTACTCACTAAATTTATTTGTAAATTACTAAGTAAATTCCCAGTAAATTACTCGGTAAATTATCAATAAATTCTCTGTAAATTACTCGGTTAATTATCGATAAGTTCTCAAAAAATTCTGAGTCAATTACTTAGTAAATTACTCAGTAAATTATTAGAAAATTACTCTATAAATTCTAAGAAAATAACGCAGTAAATTATCTGTAAATTCTTAGTAATTATTTAATAAATTCTAAATAAATTACTGAGTAAATTCTCAATAAATTACTCCTTAAATTATCAGTAAATTACAAGTAAATTAATGAGTGACTTATTCAGTAATTTATCAGTAAATTACTCGATAAATTCTCTCTAAATTACTCAGTAAATTATTGGTAAATTCTCTGTAAATTACTCAGTAAATTACTTAGTAAATTCTCACTAAATTACTCAGGAAATTTCTCAGTAAATTACACATAAAATTCTCTATAAATTATTTAGCAAATTCTTAGTAATTTATCAGAAAATTCTTAGTAAATTCACAAAAAATTACAAGATTTTTTTTTTGTGAATTAATCAGTAAATTATGAGTAAATTACACAATAAATTCTCAGAAAATTCAATATAAATTCTGGGTAAATTCAAAGTAATTTCTTAGTGAATTATTCAGAAAATTACTCCATAAATTCGTAGTAAATTCTCAATAAATTACTCGTTAAGTTTTCAGTAAATTCTCTATAAATTACTTTGTAAATTATCTGTAAATTTTCAGTAAATTATTTAATAAATTGTAAATAAATTGCTCGGAAAATTTTCCATAAATTCTGTATAAATTCTTGGTAAATTACTCCTAAAATTATCAAAAAACAATTCGTGAATTACTTTGTTAATTCTCAGTAAATTATTCGAACATTAATTAGTGAATTTCTTGTAAATTTTAAGTAAATTGCATTATAAATTCTCAGTAAATTATTCAATAAATTCTAAGTAAATTACTTATTAAATTCTCAATAAATTAATCCATAAAGCCTAAGTAAATTATCAATAAATTCTTAGTAATTTACTCAGTAAATTCTAATTAAATTATGTAGTAATTTCCAACTAAATTACCCAGTGAAGAACTTAACAATTTATCAGTAAATTTCTTAGTCAATTCGTGGTAAATTCTCAATAAATTATTCAGTAAATTATCGGTAGATTCTTAGTAAATTACTCAGTAAATTCTCAATGAATTACACGCAAAATTCTCAGAAAATTATTCAGTAAATTCTTAGTAAATATATTAGAAAATTCTGTGTAAATTCTTAAAAAATCATAGAAATTTTTTTGTGAATTACTCAATAAATTATGAGTAAATTCTCAGAAAATTTTGTATAAATTCTTGGTAAATTACTCAATAAATTCACAGAAATTTTTTAAAACATTGTTCAGAAAATTACTCTGTAAATTCTCTATAAATTACTCAGTTAATTATCGGTGAATTACTCAATAAATTCTAAGAAAATTCTCAATAAATTATGAGTAAATCACTCAGCAAATTACTTAGTAAATTGCTTCATAAATGATTGGTAAGTCCCTAGAAAATTACTCAACAAATTCTCAGTAAATTATTAGAAAATTACTCTGTAAATTCCCAGAAAATAACGCAGTAAATTATCTGTAAATTCTTAGTAAATTATTTAATAAATTCTAAATAAATTACTGAGTAAATTCTCAATAAATTACTCCTTAAATTCGCAGTAAATTACAACTAAATTAATGAGTGAATTATTCAGTAATTTATCAGTAAATTACTCGATTAATTCTTTGTAAATTACTCAGTAAATTATTTAGTAAATTCTCACTAAATTACTCAGGAAATTTCTCAGTAAATTACACGTAAAATTCTCTATAAATTATTCAGCAAATTCTTAGTAATTTATCAGAAAATTCTTTGTAAATTCACAAAAAATTTCAAGAATTTTTTTTGTGAATTAATCAGTAAATTATGAGTAAATTACTCAATAAATTCTTAGAAAATTCTATATAAATTCTGGGTAAATTCAAAGTAATTTCTTAGTGAATTATTCAGCAAATTACTCCATAAATTCGTAGTAAATTCTCAATAAATTACTCGTTAAGTTTTCAATAAATTCTCTACAAATTACTTTGCAAATTATCTGTAAATTTTTAGTAAATTATTTAATAAATTGTAACTAAATTGCTCAAAAAATTTTCAATAAATTCTAAGAAAATTCTCAATAAATTCTGTATAAATTCTTGGTAAATTACTCATAAAATTATCAAAAACAAATTCGTGAATTACTCTGTAAATTCTCTATAAATTCTCTGTAAATTCTCTATAAATTACTCAGTTAATTATCGGTGAATTACTCAATAAATTCTAAGAAAATTCTCAATAAATTATGAGTAAATTACTCATTAAGTTCACAGTAAATTCTCAATAAATTACTCAGTAAATTGCTTCATAAATGATTGGTAAGTTCCTAGAAAATTACACAACAAATTCTCAGTAAATTCTATAACAATTACTAAGTAAATTCATAGTAAATTATTCGGTGAATTACTCACTAAATTTATCAGTAAATTACTAAGTAAATTCCCAATAAATTACTCGGTAAATCCTCAATAAATTCTCTGTAAATTACTCGGTTAATTATCGATAAGTTCTCAAAAAATTCTGAGTCAATTACTTAGTAAATTTCTCAGTAAATTACAAGTAAATTAATATGGGAATTATTCAGTAATTTATAAGTAAATTACTCGATAAATTCTCTGTAAATTACTCTGTAAATTATTGGTAATTTCTCTGTAAATTACTCAGTAAATTACTTAGTAAATTCTAACTAAATTACTCAGGAAATTTCTCAGTAAATTACACGTAAAATTCTCTATAAGTTATTCAGCAAATTCTTAGTAATTTATCAGAAAATTCTAAGTAAATTCACAAAAAATTACAAGAATTATTTTTTGTGAATTAATCAGTAAATTATGAGTAAATTACTCAATAAATTCTCAGAAAATTCTATATAAATAATTGGTAAATTCAAAGTAATTTCTTAGTAAATTATTCAGCAAATTACTACATAAATTCGTAGTAAATTCTCAATAAATTACTCGTTAAGTTTTCAATAAATTCTCTATAAATTACTTTCTAAATTATCTGTAAATTTTCAATAAATTCTAAGAAAATTCTCAATAAATTCTGTATAAATTCTTGGTAAATTACTCATAAAATTATCAAAAAAAAATTCGTGAATTACTTTGTTAATCCTCAGTAAATTATTCGAACATTAATTAGTGAATTTCTTGTAAATTCTCTGTAAATTACTTTATAAATTCTTAGTAAATTATTCAATAAATTCTAAGTAAATTACTTAGTAAATTCTCAATAAATTAATCCATAATTTCTAATTAAATTATCAATAAATTCTTAGTAACTTATTCAGTAAATTCTCAATAAATTATTTAGTAATTTCCAACTAAATTACACAGTGAAGAACTTAACAATTTATCAGAAAATTTCTTAGTCAATTCGCAGTAAATTCTCAATAAATTACACAGTAAATTATCGATAGATCCTTAGTAAATTACTCAGTAAAATTCTCAGAAAATTATTCAGTAAATTATAAGAAAATTCTGTGTAAATTCTTAGAAAATCATTAGAAATTTTTTTGGGAATTACTCAGTAAATTATGAGTAAATTTTCAGAAAATTTTGTATAAATTCTTGGTAAATTACTCAGTAAATTCACAGAAATTTTTTAAAACATTACTCAGCAAATTACTCTGTAAATTCTCAATAAATTATCCGTTAAAATTTTCAATAAATTCTCTATAAGTTACTCAGTTAATTGTCGGCTAATTGCTCAATAAATTCTAAGAAAATTCTCAATAAATTATGAGTAAATTACTCATTAAGTTCACAGTAAATTCTCAATAAATTACTCAGTAAATTGCTTCGTAAATGATTGCTAAGTTCCTAGAAAATTACTCAACAAATTCTCAGTAAATTCTCAATAAACTCTTAGTAATTTACTGAGTAAATTCTAAATAAATTACTAAGTAAATTCATAGTAAATTATTCGGTGAATTACTCACTAAATTTATCTGTAAATTACTAAGTAAATTCCCAGTAAATTACTCGGTAAATTCTCAATAAATTCTCTATAAATTACTCGGTTAATTATCGATAAGTTCTCAAAAAATTCTGAGTCAATTACTTAGTAAATTACTCAATAAATTATTAGAAAATTACTCTGTAAATTCTGAGAAAATAAAGCAGTAAATTATCTGTAAATTCTTAGTAAATTATTTAATAAATTCTAAATAAATTACTGAGAAAATTGTAAATAAATTACTCCTTAAATTCTCAGTAAATTACAAGTAAATTAATGAGTGAATCATTCAGCAATTTATCACTAAATTACTAGAATAATTCTCTGTAAATTACTTAGTAAATTACGAGTAAATTACCCAATAAATTCTCAGAAAATTCTATATAAATTCTTGGTAAATTCAAAGTAATTTCTTAGTAAATTATTCAGCAAATTACTTCATAAATTCATAGTAAATTCTCAATAAATTACTCGTTAAGTTTTCAATAAATTCTCTATAAATTACTTTGTAAATTATTTGTAAATTTTCAGTAAATTATTTAATAAATTGCTCAGAAAATTTTCAATAAATTCTAAGAAAATTCTCAATAAATTATGTATAAATTCTTGGTGAGTTACTCATAAAATTATCAAAAAAAAAATTCGTGAATTACTTTGTTAATTCTCAGTAAATTATTCGAACATTATTTAGTGAATTTCCTGTAAATTCTCAGTAAATTACTTTATAAATTCTCAGTAAATTATTCAATAAATTCTAAGTAAATTACTTACTAAATTCTCAATAAATTAATCCATAAAGTCTAAGTAAATTATCAATAAATTCCTAGTAACTTACTCAGTAAATTCTCAATAAATTATTTAGTAATTTCCCACTAAATTACCCAGTAAAGAACTTAACAATTTATCAGTAAATTTCTTAGTCAATTTGCAGTAAATTCTCAATAAATTACCCAGTAAATTATCGGTAGATCCTTAGTAAATTACTCAGTAAATTCTCATTAAATTACACAGTAAAACTCTCAATAAATTACATGCAAAATTTTCAGAAAATTATTCAGTAAATTATTAGAAAATTTTGTCTAAATTCTTAGAAAATCATTAGAAATTTTTTTGTGAATTACTTCGTAAATTCTGAGTAAATTTTCAGAAAATTTTGTATAAATTCTTGGTAAATTACTCAGTAAATTGACAGAAATTTTTTAAAACATTACTCAGCAAATTACTGTGTAAATTCTCAATAAATTATCGGTTAAATTTTCAATAAATTCTAAGAAAATTCTCAATAAATTATGAGTAAATTACTCATTAAGTTCACAGTAAATTCTCAATAAATTACTCAGTAAATTGGTTCATAAATGATTGGTAAGTTCCTAGAAAATTAGTCAACAAATTCTCAGTAAATTCTCAATAAACTCTTAGTAATTTACTGAGTAAATTCTAAATAAATTACAAAGTAAATTCATAGTAAATTATTCGGTGAATTACTCACTAAATTTATCTGTAAATTACTCAGTAAATTCCCAGTAAATTACTCGGTAAATTCCCAATAAATTCTCTATAAATTACTCAGTTAATTATCGATAAGTTCTCAAAAAATTCTGAGTCAATTACTTAGTAAATTACTCAGTAAATTATTAGAAAATTACTCTGTAAATTCCACAAAAATAACGAAGTAAATTATCTGTAAATTCTTAGTAAATTATTTCATAAATTCTAAATAAATTACTGTGGAAATTCTCAATAAATTACTCCTTAAATTTTCAGTAAATTACAAGTAAATTAATGAATGAATCATTCAGTAATTTATCAGTAAATTTCTAGATAAATTCTCTGTAAATTACTCAGTAAATTACTTAGTAAATTCTTACAAAATTACTCAGGAAATTTCTCAGTAAATTACACGTAAAATTCACTATAAATTATTCAGCAAATTCTTAGTAAATTCACAAAAAATTAGAAGAATTTTTTTTTGTGAATTAATCAGAAAATTATGAGTAAATTACTCAATAAATTCTCAGAAAATTCTATATAAATTCTTGGTAAATTCAAAGTAATTTCTTAGTAAATTATTCAGCAAATTACTCCATAAATTCGTAGTAAATTCTCAATAAATTACTCGTTAAGTTTTCAATAAATTCTCTATAAATTACTTTCTAAATTATCTGTAAATTTTCAGTAAATTATTTAATAAATTGCCCAGAAATTTTTTAATAAATTCTAAGAAAATTCTCAATAAATTCTGTATAAATTCTTGGTGAATTACTCATAAAATTATCAAAAAAAAATCGTGAATTACTTTGTTAATTCTCACTAAATTATTCGAACATTAATTAGTGAATTTCTTGTAAATTCTCAGTAAATTACTTTATAAATTCTCAGTAAATTATTCAATAAATTCTGAATAAATTACTTACTAAATTCTCAAGAAATTAATCCATAAAGTCTAAGTAAATTATCAATAAATTATTTAGTAATTTCCAACTAAATTACCCAGTGAAGAACTGAACAATTTATCAGTAAATTTCTTAGTCAATTCGCAGTAAATTCTCAATAAATTACTCAGCAAATTCTCATTAAATTACTCAGTAAAATTCTCAATAAATTACACGCAAAATTCTCAAAAAATTATTCAGTAAATTATTAGAAATTTATGTGTAAATTCTTAGAAAATCGTTAGAAATTTTTTTGTGAATTACTCCGTAAATTATGACTAAATTCTTAGAATATTTTGTATCAATTCTTGGTAAATTACTCAGTAAATTCACTGAAATTTTTTAAAATATTACTCAGCAAATTACTCTGTAAATTCTCAATAAATTATCCGTTAAATTTTCAATAAATTCTCTATAAATTACTAAGTTAATTATCGGTGAATTACTCAATAAATTCTAAGAAAATTCTCAATAAATTATGAGTAAATTACTCATTAAGTTCACAGTAAATTCTCAATAAATTACTCAGTAAATTGCATCATAAATGATTGGTAAGTTCCTAGAAAATTACTCAACAAATTCTCAATAAACTCTTAGTAATTTACTGTGTAAATTCTAAATAAATTACTAAGTAAATTCATAGGAAATTATTCGGTGAATTACTCACTAAATTTATCTGTAAATTACTAAGTAAATTCTCAGTAAATTACTCGGTAAATTCTCAATAAATTCTCTGTAAATTACTCAGTTAATTATCGATAAGTTCTCAAAAAATTCTGAGTCAATTACATAGTAAATTACTCAGTAAATTATTAGAAAATTACTCTGTAAATTCCAAGAAAATAACACAGTAAATTATCTGTAAATTCTTAGTAAATTATTTAATAAATTCTAAATAAATTACTGAGTAAATTCTCAATAAATTACTCCTTAAATTCTCAGTAAATTTCAAGTAAATTAATGAGTGAATCATTCAGTAATTTATTAGTAAATTTCTAGATAAATTCTCGCTAAATTACTCAGGAAATTTCTCAGTAAATTACACGTGAAATTCTCTATAAATTATTCAGCAAATTCTTAGTAATTTATCAGAATATTCTGTATAAATTCACAAAAAATTACAAGAATTTTTTTTTGTGAATTAATCAGTAAATTATGAGTAAATTACTCAATAAATTCTCAGAAAAATGTGTATAAATTCTTGGAAAATTCAAAGTAATTTCTTAGTAAATTATTCAGCAAATTACTCCATCAATTCGTAGTAAATTATAAATAAATTTCTCGTTAAGTTTTCAATAAATTCTCTATAAATTACTTTGTAAATTATCTGTAAATTTTCAGTAAATTATTTAATAAATTGCACAGAAAATTTTCAATAAATTCTAAGGAAATTCTCAATAAATTCTGTATAAATTCTTGGTGAATTACTCATAAAATTATCAAAAAAAAATTCATGAATTACTTTGTTAATTCTCAGTAAATTATTCGAACATTAATTAGTGAATTTCCTGTAAATTCTCAGTAAATTACTTTATAAATTCTCAGTAAATTACTTTATAAATTCTCAGTAAATAATTCAATAAATTCTAAGTAAATTACTTACTAAATTCTCAATAAATTAATCCATAAAGTCTAAGTAAATTATCAATAAATTCTTAGTAACTTACTCAGTAAATTCTCAATAAATTATTTAGTAATTTCCAACTAAATTACCCAGTGAAGAACTTAACAATTTATTAGTAAATTTCTTAGTTAATTCGCAGTAAATTCTCAATAAATTACTCAGTAAATTATCGGTAGATTCTTAGTAAATTACTCAGAAAAATTCTCAATAAATTACACGCAAAATTCTCAGAAAATTATTCAGTAAATTATTTAAAAATTCTGTGTAAATTCTTTGAAAATCATTAGAAATTTTTTGTTGAATTACCCAGTAAATTATGAGTAAATTCTTAGAAAATTTTGTATAAATTCTTGGTAAATTACTCAGTAAATTCACTGAAATTTTTTAAAACATTACTCAGCAAATTACTCTGTAAATTCTCAATAAATTATTCGTTAAATTTTCAATAAATTCTCTATAAATTACTCAGTTAATTATCGGCGAATTACTCAATAAATTCTAAGAAAATTCTCAATAAATTATGAGTAAATTACTCATTAAGTTCACAGTAAATTCTCAATAAATTACTCAATAAATTGCTTCATAAATGATTGGTAAGTTCCTAGAAAATTACTCAACAAATTCTCAATAAACTCTTAGTAATTTACGGAGTAAATTCTAAATAAATTACTAAGTAAATTCATAGTAAATTATTCGGTGAATTACTCAATAAATTTATCTTTAAATTACTAAGTAAATTCCCAGTAAATTACTCGGTAAATTCTCAATAAATTCTCTGTAAATTACTCTGTTAATTATCGGTAAGTTCTCAAAAAATTCTGAGTTAATTACTTAGTAAATTACTCAGTAAATTATTAGAAAATTACTCTGTAAATTCCAAGAAAATAACGTAGTAAATTATCTATAAATTCTTAGTAAATTATTTAATAAATTCTAATTAAATTACTGAGTAAATTCTCAAAAAATTACTCCTTAAATTCTCAGTAAATTACAAGTAAATTAATGAGTGAATCATTCAGTAATTTATCAGTAAATTACTAGATAAATTCTCTGTAAATTACTCAATAAATTATTGGTAAATTCTCTGTAAATTACTCAGTAAATTACTTAGTAAATTCTCACTAAATTACTCAGGAAATTTCTCAGTAAATTATACGTAAAATTCTCTATAAATTATTCAGCAAATTCTTAGTAATTTATCAGAAAATTCTGAGTAAATTCACAAAAAATTACAAGAATTTTTTTGTGAATTAATCAGTAAATTATGAGTAAATTACTCAATAAATTCTCAGAAAATTCTATATAAATTCTTGGTAATTTCAAAGTAATTTCTTAGTAAATTATTCAGCAAATTACTCCATCAATTCGTAGTAAATTCTAAACAAATTACTCGTTAAGTTTTCAATAAATTCTCTATAAATTACTTTGTAAATTATCGGTAAATTTTCAGTAAATTATTTAATAAATTGCTCAGAAAAATTTTAATAAATTCTAAGAAAATTCTCATTAAATTCTGTATAAATTCATGGTGAATTACTCATAAAATTATCAAAAAAAATTCGTGAATTACTTTGTTAATTCTCAGTAAATTATTCGAACATTAATTAGTGAATTTCCTGTAAAATCTCAGTAAATTACTCTATAAATTCTCAGTAAATTATTCAATAAATTCTAAGTAAATTTCTTACTAAATTCTCAATAAATTAATCCATAAAGTCTAAGTGAATTATCAATAAATTCTTAGTAACTTACTCAGTAAATTTTCAATAAATTATTTAGTAATTTCCAACTAAATTACCCAGCGAAGAACTTAACAATTTATCAGTAAATTTCTTAGTTAATTCGCAGTAAATTATCAATAAATTACTCAGTAAATTATCGGTAGATGCCTAGTAAATTACTCAGTAAATTCTCATTAAATTACTCAGTAAAAATCTCAATAAATTACACCCAAAATTCTCAGAAAATTATTCAGTAAATTATTAGAAAATTCGGTGTAAATTCTTAGAAAATCATTAGAAATTTTTTGGTGAATTACTCAGTAAATTATAAGTAAATTCTTAGAAAATTTTGTATAAATTCTTGGTAAATTACTCATTAAATTCACAGAAATTTTTTAAAACATTACTCAGTAAATTACTCAGTAAATTCTCATTAAATTATTCGTTAAATTTTCAATAAATTCTCTATAAATTACTCAGTTAATTATCGTTGAATTACTCAATAAATTCTAAGAAAATTCTCAATAAATTATGAGTAAATTACTCATTAAGTTCACAGTAAATTCTCAATAAATTACTCAGTAAATTACTTCATAAATGATTGGTAAGTTCCTAGAAAATTACTCAACAAATTCTCAGTAAATTCTCAATAAACTCTTAGTAATTTACTGAGTAAATTCTAAATAAATTACTAAGTAAATTACTAGTAAATTATTCGGTGAATTACTCACTAAATTTATCTGTAAATTACTAAGTAAATTCCCAGTAAATTACTCGGTAAATTCTCAATAAATTCTCTGTAAATTACTCAGTTAATTATCGATAAGTTCTCAAAAAATTCTGAGTCAATTACTTAGTAAATCACTCAGTAAATTATTAGAAAATTACTCTGTAAATTCCAAGAAAATAACACAGTAAATTATCTATAAATTCTTAGTAAATTATTTAATAAATTCTAAATAAATTACTGAGTAAATTCTCAATAAATTAATCCTTAAATTCTCTGTAAATTACAAGTAAATTATTGAGTGAATCATTCAGTAATTTATCAGTAAATTACTAGATAAATTCTCTGTAAATTACTCAATAAATTATTGGTAAATTCTCTATAAATTACTCAGTAAATTCTGACTAAATTATTCAGGAAATTTCTCAGTAAATTACACGTAAAATTATCTATAAATTATTCAGCAAATTCTTAGTAATTTATCAAAAAATTCTGAGTAAATTCACAAAAAATTACAAGAATTTTTTTTTGTGAATTAATCAGTAAATTATGAGTAAATTACTCAATAAATTCTCAGAAAATTCTATATAAATTCTTGGTAAATTCAAAGTAATTTCTTAGTAAATTATTCAGCAAACTACTCCATAAATTCGTAGTAAATTTTCAATAAATTACTCGTTAAGTTTTCAATAAATTCCCTATAAATTACTTTGTAAATTATCTGTAAATTTTTAGTAAATTATTTAATAAATTGCTTAGAAAATTTTCAATAAATTCTCAGAAATTCTCAATAAATTCTGTATAAATTCTTGGTGAATTACTCATAAAATTATCAAAAAAGAAATTCGTGAATTACTTTGTTAATTCTGAGTAAATTATTTGAACATTAATTAGTGAATTTCCTGTAAATTCTCAGTAAATTACTTTATATATCCTCAGTAAATTATTCAATAAGATCTAAGTAAATTACTTACTAAATTCTCAATAAATTAATCCATAAAATCTAAGTAAATTATCAATAAATTCTTGGTAACTTACTCAGTAAATTCTCAATAAATTATTTAGTAATTTCCAACTAAATTACCCAGTGAAGAACTTTACAATTTATCATTAAATTTCTTAGTCAATTCACAGTAAATTCTCAATAAATTACCCAGTAAATTATCGGTAGATCCTTAGTAAATTACTCAGTAAATTCTCATTAAATTACTTAGTAAAATTCTCATTAAATTACACGCAAAATTCTCAGAAAATTATTCAGTAAATTATTAGAAAATTCTGTGTAAATTCTTAGAAAATCATTAGAATTTTTTTTGTGAATTACTCAGTAAATTATGAGTAAATTCTTAGAAAATTTTGTATAAATTCTTGGTAAATTACTCAGTAAATTAACAGAAATTTTTTAAAACATTACTCAGCAAATTACTCTGTAAATTCTAAATAAATTATCCGTTAAATTTTCAATAAATTCTCTTTAAATTTCTTAGTTAATTATCGGTGAATTACTCGATAAATTCTAAGAAAATTCTCAATAAATTATGAGTAAATTACTCATTAAGTTCACAGTAAATTATCAATAAATTACTCAGTAAATTGCTTCATAAATGATTGGTAAGTTCCTAGAAAATTAGTCAACAAATTATCAGTAAATTCTCAATAAACTCTTAGTAATTTACTGAGAAAATTCTAAATAAATTACTAAGTAAATTCATAGTAAATTATTCGGTGAATTACTCACTAAATTTATCTGTAAATTACTAAGTGAATTCCCAGTAAATTACTGGGTAAATTCTCAATAAATTCTCTGTAAATTACTCAGTTAATTATCGATAGGTTCTCAAAAAATTATGAGTCAATTACTTAGTAAATTATTAGAAAATTACTCTGTAAATTCCAAGAAAATAACGCAGTAAATTATCTTAAAATTCTTCGTAAATTATTTAATAAATTCTAAATAAACTACTGAGTAAATTCTAAATAAATTACTCCTTAAATTCTCTGTAAATTACAAGTAAATTAATGAGTGAATCATTCAGTAATTTATCAGTAAATTACTAGATAAGTTCTCTGTAAATTACTCAGTAAATTATTGGTAAATTCTCTGTAAATTACTCAGTAAATTACTTAGTAAATTCTCACTAAATTACTCAGGAAATTTCTCAGTAAATTACACGTAAAATTCTCTATAAATTATTCAACAAATTCTTAGAAATTTATCAGAAAATTCTGATTAAATTCACAAAAAATTACAAGAATTTTTTTTTTGTGAATTAATCAGTAAATTATGAGTGAATTACTCAATAAATTCTCAGAAAATTCAATATAAATTCTTGGTAAATTCAAAGTAATTTCTTAGTAAATTATTCAGCAAATTACTCCATAAATTCGTAGTAAATTCTCAATAAATTACTCGTTAAGTTTTCAATAAATTCTCTATAAATTACATTGTAAATTATCTGTAAATTTTCAGTAAATTATTTAATAAATTGCTCAGAAAATTTTCAATAAATTCTAAGAAAATTCTCAATAAATTCTGTATAAATTCTTGGTGAATTACTCATAAAATTATCAAAAAAAAATTCGTGGATTACTTTGTTAATTCTCTGCAAAATATTCGAAAATTAATTAGTGAATTTCCTGTAAATTCTCAGTAAATTACTTTATAAATTCTCAGTAAATTATTCAATAAATTCTTAGTAAATTACTTACTAAATTCTCAAGAAATTAATCCATAAAGTCTAAGTAAATTATCAATAAATTCTTAGTAACTTACTCAGTAAATTCTCAATAAATTATTTAGTAATTTCCAACTAAATTACCCGGTGAAAAACTTAATAATTTATCAGTAAATTTCGTAGTCAATTCGCAGTAAATTCTCAATAACTTACTTAGTAAATTATCGGTAGATTCTTAGTAAATTACTCAGTAAATTCTCATTAAATTACTCAGTAAAATTCTCAATAAATTACACGCAAAATTCTCAGAAAATTATTCAGTAAATTATTAGAAAATTCTGTGTAAATTCTTAGAAAATCATTAGAAATTTTTTTATGAATTACTCCGTAAATTATGACTAAATTCTTAGAAATTTTTTTATTAATTCTTTGTAAATTACTCAGTAAATTCACAGAAATTTTTTAAAACATTACTCAGCAAATTACTCTGTAAATTCTCAATAAATTATCCGTTAAATTTTCAATAAATTCTCTATAAATTTCTTAGTTAATTATCGGTGAATTACTCAATAAATTCTAAGAAAATTCTCAATAAATTATGAGTAAATTACTCATTAAGTTCACAGTAAATTCTAAATAAATTACTCAGTAAATTGCTTCATAAATGATTGGTAAGTTCTTAGAAAATTACCCAACAAATTCTCAGTAAATTATCAATAAACTCTTAGTAATTTACTGAGTAAATTCTAAATAAATTACTAAGTAAATTCATAGTAAATTATTCGGTGAATTACTCACTAAATTTATCTGTAAATTACTAAGTAAATTCCCAGTAAATTACTCGGTAAATTCTCAATAAATTCTCTGTAAATTACTCAGTTAATTATCGATAAGTTCCCAAAAAATTCTTAGTAAATCACTCAGTAAATTATTAGAAAATTACTCTGTAAATTCCAAGAAAATAACGCAGTAAATTATCTATAAATTCTTAGTAAATTATTTAATAAATTCTAAATAAATTACTGAGTAAATTTTCAATAAATTACTCCTTAAATTCTCAGTAAATTACAAGTAAATTAATGAGTGAATCATTCAGTAATTTATCAGTAAATTACTAGATAAATTCTTTATAAATTACTCAGTAAATTATTTGTAAATTCTGTGTCAATTACTCAGTAAATTACTTAGTAAATTCTCACTAAATTACTCAGGAAATTTCTCAGTAAATTACACGTAAAAATCTCTATAAATTATTCAGCAAATTCTTAGTAATTTATCAGAAAATTCTGAGTAAATTCACAAAAAATTACAAGAATTTTTTTTTGTGAACTAATCAGTAAATTATGAGTAAATTACACAATAAATTCTCAGAAAAATCTATATAAATTATTGGTAAATTCAAAGTAATTTCTTAGTAAATTATTCAGCAAATTACTCTATAAATTCGTAGTAAATTCTCAATAAATTACTCGTTAAGTTTTCAATAAATTCTCTATAAATTACTTTGTAAATTATCTGTAAATTTTCAGTAAATTATTTAATAAATTGCCCAGAAAATTTTTAATAAATTCTAAGAAAATTCTCAATAAATTCGGTATAAATTCTTGGTGAATTACTCATAAAATTATCAAAAACAAATCGTGAATTACTTTGTTAATACTCAGTAAATTATTCGAACATTAATTAGTGAATTTCCTGTAAATTCTCAGTAAATTACTTTATAAATTCTCTGTAAATTACTTTATAAATTCTCAGTAAATTATTCAATAAATTCTAAGCAAATTACTTACTAAATTCTCAATAAATTAATCCATAAAGTCTAAGAAAATTATCAATAAATTCTTAGTAACTTACTCAGTAAATTCTCAATAAATTATTTAGTAATTTCCAACTAAATTACCCAGTGAAGAACTTAACAATTTATCAGTAAATTTCTTAGTCAATTCGTAGTAAATTCTAAATAAATTACTCTGTAAATTATCGGTAGATTCTTAGAAAATTACTCAGTAAATTCTCATTAAATTACTCAGTAAAATTCTCAATAAATTACACGCAAAATTCTCAGAAAATTATTCAGAAAATTATTAGAAAATTCTATGTAAATTCTTAGAAAATCATTAGAAATTTTTTTGTGAATTACTCAGTAAATTATGAGTAAATTCTCAGAAAATTTTGTATAAATTCTTGGTAAATTAATCAGTAAATTCACAGAAATTTTTTAAAACATTACTCAGCAAATTACTCTGTAAATTCTCAATAAATTAATCGTTAAATTTTCAATAAATTATCTATAAATTACTCAGTTAATTATCGGAGAATTACTCAATAAATTCTATGAAAATTCTCAATAAATTATGAGTAAATTACTCATTAAGTTCACAGTAAATTCTAAATAAATTACTCAGTAAATTGCTTCATAAATGATTGGTAAGTTCCTAGAAAATTAGTCAACAAATTATCAGTAAATTCTCAATAAACTCTTAGTAATTTACTGAGTAAATTCTAAATAAATTACTAAGTAAATTCATAGTAAATTATTCGGTGAATTACTCACTAAATTTATCTGTAAATTACTAAGTAAATTCCCAGTAAATTATTGGGTAAATTCTCAATAAATTCTCTGTAAATTACTCAGTTAATTATCGATAAGTTCTCAAAAAATTCTTAGTCAATTACTTAGTAAATTACTCAGTAAATTATTAGAAAATTACTCTGTAAATTCTGAGAAAATAACGCAGTAAATTATCTGTAAATTCTTAGTAAATTATTTAATAAATTCTAAATAAATTACTGAGTAAATTCTTAATAAATTACTCCTTAAATTCTCAGTAAATTACAAGTAAATTAATGAGTGAATCATTCAGTAATTTATCAGTAAATTACTTAGTAAATTCTCACTAAATTACTCCGGAAATTTCTCAGTAAATTACACATAAAATTCTCTATAAATTATTCAGCAAATTCGTAGTAATTTATCAGAAAATTCTGATTAAATTCACAAAAAATTACAAGAATTTTTTTTTGTGAATTAATCAGTAAATTATGAGTAAATTACTCTATAAATTCTCAGAAAATTCAATACAAATTCTTGGTAAATTCAAAGTAATTTCTTAGTAAATTATTCAGCTAATTACTCCATAAATTCGTAATAAATTCTCAATAAATTACTCGTTAAGTTTTCAATAAATTCTCTATAAATTACTTTGTAAATTATCTGTAAATTTTCAGTAAATTATTTAATAAATTGCACAGAAAATTTTCAATAAATTCTAAGAAAATTCTCAATAAATTCTGTATAAATTCCTCATAAAATTATCAAAAAAAAATTCGTGAATTACTTTGTTAATTCTCTGTAAATTATTCGAACATTAAATAGTGAATTTCCTTTAAATTCTCAGTAAATTACTTTATAAATTCTCAGTAAATTATTCAATAAATTCTAAGTAAATTACTTACTAAATACTCAATAAATTAATCCATAAAATCTAAGTAAAGCATCAATAAATTCTTAGTAACTTACTCAGTAAATTCTCAATAAATTATTTAGTAATTTCCAACTAAATTACCCAGTGAAGAACTTAACAATTTATCAGTAAATTTCTTAGTCAATTCGCAATAAATTCTCAATAAATTACTCAGTAAATTATCGGTAGATTCTTAGTAAATTACTCATTAAATTCTCATTAAATTACTCAGTAAAATTCTCATTAAATTACACGGAAAATTCTCATAAAATTATTCAGTAAATTATTAGAAAATTCTGTGTAAATTCTTAGAAAATCATTAGAAATTTTTTTGTGAATTACTCAGTAAATTATGAGTAAATTTTTAGAAAATTTTGCATAAATTCTTGGTAAATTACTCAGTAAATTCACAGAAATTTTTTAAAACATTACTCAGCAAATTACTCTGTAAATTCTCAATAAATTATCTGTTTGATTTTCAATAAATTCTCTATAAATTACATAGTTAATTATCGGTGAATTACTCAATAAATTCTAAGAAAATTCTCAATAAATTAGGAGTAAGTTACTCATTAAGTTCACAGTAAATTCTCAATAAATTACTCAATAAATTGCTTCATAAATGATTGGTAAGTTCCTAGAAAATTACTCAACAAATTCTCAATAAACTCTTAGTAATTTGCTGAGTAAATTCTAAATAAATTACTAAGTAAATTCATAGTAAATTATTCGGTGAATTACTCACTAAATTTATCTGTAAATTACTAAGTAAATTCCCAGTAAATTACTCGGTAAATTCTCAATAAATTCTCAGTAAATTACTCAGTAAATTATTAGAAAATTACTCTGTAAATTCCAAGAAAATAACGCAGTAAATTATCTGTAAATTCTTAGTAAATTATTTAATAAATTCTAAATAAATTACTGAGTAAATTCTCAATAAATTACTCCATAAATTCTCAGTAAATTACAAGTAAATTAATGAGTGAATCATTCAGTAATTTATCAGTAAATTACTCGATAAATTCTCTGTAAATTACTCAGTAAATTATTGGTAAATTCTCTGTAAATTACTCAGTAAATTACTTAGTAAATTCTCACTAAATTACTCAGGAAATTTCTCAGTAAATTACACGTAAAATTCTCTATAAATTATTCAGCAAATTCTCAGTAATTTATCAAAAAATCTGAGTAAATTCACAAAAAATTACAAGAATTTTTTTTTGTGAATTAATCAGTAAATTATGAGTAAATTACTCAATAAATTCTCAGAAAATTCTATATAAATTCTTGGTAAATTCAAAGTAATTTCTTAGTAAATTATTCAGCAAATTACTCCATAAATTCGTAGTAAATTCTCAATAAATTACTCGTTAAGTTTTCAATAAATTCTCTATAAATTACATTGTAAATTATCTGTAAATTTTCAGTAAATTATTTAATAAATTGCTCAGAAAATTTTCAATAAATTCTAAGAAAATTCTCAATAAATTATGTATAAATTCTTGGTGAATTACTCGTAAAATTATCAAAAAAAAATTCGTGAATTACTTTGTTAATTCTCAGTGAACTATTCGAACATTAATTAGTGAATTTCCTGTAAATTCTAAGTAAATTACTTTATAAATTCTCAGTAAATTATTCAATAAATTCTAAGTAAATTACGTACTAAATTCTCAATAAATTAATCCATAAAGTCTAAGTAAATTATCAATAAATTCTTAGTAACTTACTTAGTAAATTCTCAATAAATTATTTAGTAATTTCCAACTAAATTACCCAGTGAAGAACTTAGCAATTTATCAGTAAATTTCTTAGTCAATTCGCTGTAAATTCTCAATAAATTACTCAGTAAATTATCGGTAGATTCTTAGTAAATTACTCAGTAAATTATCATTAAATTACTCAGTAAAATTCTCAATAAATTACACGCAAAATTCTCATAAAATTATTCAGTAAATTCTTAGTAAATTATTAGAAAATTCTGTGTGAATTCTTAAAAAATCATTAGAAATTTTTTTGTGAATTACTCAATAAATTATGAGTAAATTCTCAGAAAATTTTGTATAAATTCTTGGTAAATTACTCAGTAAATTCACAGAAATTTTTTAAAACATTACTCAGCAAATTACTCTGTAAATTCTCAATAAATTATCCGTTAAATTTTCAATAAATTCTCTATAAATTAATTTGTTAATTATCGGTGAATTACTCAATGAATTCTAAGAAAATTCTCAATAAATTATGAGTAAATTACTCATTAAGTTCACAGTAAATTGCTTCATAAATGATTGGTAAGTTCCTAGAAAATTACTCAACAAATTCTCAATAAACTCTTAGTAATTTACTGAGTAAATTCTAAATAAATTACTAAATAAATTCATAGTAAATTATTCGGTGAATTACTCACTAAATTTATCTGTAAATTACTAAGTAAATTCCCAGTAAATTACTGGGTAAATTCTCAGTAAATTACTCAGTTAATTATCGATAAGTTCTCAAAAAATTCTGAGTCAATTACTTAGTAAATTATTAGAAAATTACTCTGTAAATTCCAAGAAATTAACGCAGTAAATTATCTATAAATTCTTAGTAAATTACTTAATAAATTCTAAATAAATTACTGAGTAAATTCTCAATAAATTACTCCTTAAATTCTCAGTAAATTACAGGTAAATTAATGAGTGAATCACTCCGTAATTTATCAGTAAATTACTAGATAAATTCTCTGTAAATTACTCAGTAAATTATTGGTAAATTCTCTGTAAATTACTCAGTAAATTACTTAGTAAATTCTCACTAAATTACTCAGGAAATTTCTCAGTAAATTACACGTAAAATTCTCTATAAATTATTCAGCAAATTCTTAGTAATTTATCAGAAAATTCTGAGTAAATTCACAAAAAATTACAAGAATTTTTTTTTGTGAACTAATCAGTAAATTATGAGTAAATTACTCAATAAATTCTCAGAAAATTCTATATAAATTCTTGGTAAATTCAAAGTAATTTCTTAGTAAATTATTCAGCAAATTACTCCATAAATTCGTAGTAAATTCTCAATAAATTACTCGTTAAGTTTTCAATAAATTCTCTATAAATTACTTTGTAAATTATCTGTAAATTTTCAGTAAATTATTTAATAAATTGCCCAGAAATTTTTTAATAAATTCTAAGAAAATTCTCAATAAATTCTGTATAAATTCTTGGTGAATTACTTATAAAATTATCAAAAAAAAAATTCGTGAATTACTTTGTTAATTCTCAATAAATTATTCGAACATTAATTAGTGAATTTCCTGTAAATTCTCAGTAAATTACTTTATAAATTCTCAGTAAATTATTCAATAAATTCTAAATAAATTACTTACTAAATTCTCAAGAAGTTAATCCATAAAGTCTAAGTAAATTATCAATAAATTCTTGGTAACTTACTTAGTAAATTCTCAATAAATTTTTTAGTAATTTCCAACTAAATTACCCAGTGAAGAACTTAGCAATTTATCAGTAAATTTCTTAGTCAATTCGCAGTAAATTCTCAATAAATTACTCAGTAAATTATCAGTAGATTCTTTGTAAATTACTCAGTAAATTCTCATTAAATTACTCAGTAAAATTCTCAATAAATTACACGCAAAATTCTCAGAAAATTATTCAGTAAATTATTAGAAAATTCTGTGTAAATTCTTAGAAAATCATTAGAAATTTTTTTGTGAATTACTCAGTAAATTATGAGTAAATTCTTAGAATTTTTTTTTAATAAATTCTTGGTAAATTACTCAGTAAATTCACAGAAATGTTTTAAAACATTACTCAGCAAATTACTCTGTAAATTCTCAATAAATTATCCGTTAAATTTTCAATAAATTCTCTATAAATTACTCAGTTAATTATCGGTGAATTACTCAATAAATTCTAAGAAAATTCTCAATAAATTATGAGTAAATTACTCATTAAGTTCATAATAAATTCTCAATAAATTACTCAGTAAATTGCTTCATAAATGATTGGTAAGTTCCTAGAAAATTACTCAACAAATTCTCAGTAAATTCTCAATAAACTCTTAGTAATTTACTGAGTAAATTCTAAATAAATTACTAAATAAATTCATAGTAAATTATTCGGTGAATTACTCACTAAATTTATCTGTAAATTATTAAGTAAATTCCCAGTAAATTACTCAGTTAATTATCGATAAGTTCTCAAAAAATTATGAGTCAATTACTTAGTAAATTACTCAGTAAATTATTAGAAAATTACTCTGTAAATTCCAAGAAAATAACACAGTAAATTATCTGTAAATTCTTAGTAAATTATTTAATAAATTCTAAATAAATTACTGAGTAAATTCTCAATAAATTACTCCATAAATTCTTAGTAAATTACAAGTAAATTAATGAGTGAATCATTCAGTAATTTATCAGTAAATTACTAGATAAATTTTCTTTAAATTACTCAGTAAATTATTGGTAAATTCTCTGTAAATTACTCTGTAAATTACTTAGTAAATTCTCACTAAATTACTCAGGAAATTTCTCAGTAAATTACACGTAAAATTCTCTATAAATTATTCAGCAAATTCTTAGTAATTTATCAGAAAATTCTGAGTAAATTTACAAAAAATTACAAGAATTTTTTTGTGAATTAATCAGTAAATTATGAGTAAATTACTCAATAAATTCTCAGAAAATTCTATATAAATTCTTGGTAAATTCAAAGTAATTTCTTAGTAAATTATTCAGCAAATTACTCCATAAATTCGTAGTAAATTTTCAACAAATTACTCGTTAAGTTTTCAATAAATTCTCTATAAATTACTTTGTAAATTATCTGTAAATTTTCAGTAAATTATTTATTGAGAATTTACTACGAATTTATCAGAATATGGTATCAAAGCATAAGTTCCTTAGTATGCGTTATTCACATACTTTGAGTCCTAAAGAGCATAGGATTTCCCCTTAGAAGGATGATAGGATTGCATCATATTGCTTGCTATGTGGACAAGGTGTGCATCATCTCGGCATGCTTAATTGTTACTGCCTGCGTGTTTATTTGTTTATTTTGTTTTAAAGTCGCACTCCGCATACTCATAGCATCATGAGGAGAGGTAGACCTCCAGTTGGCCGAGATCAGCCCGAGGACAGATTAGACAGACTGAAGAGGTTGGTTGAAGGTTTGGCCCGCGAGTTAAGGCAGACCAGACAGCAGTACGCCAGTGCTACCTCGACTCAGGCCGAGCAGACAAACGGCCGAAATGCAGTTCTGCCTCCACCTCCATCTCCTCCAGTACCATAAGTGCCCCCACAGCCAGCCTTATATGGGGACGACACGATAGCTCTGATCAAGGAGTTCAAGAAAATGAAGCCACCAAGATTCCAAGGAGGTATAGAGTCGATGAAGGCCGAAGCGTGGGTTTTGGAAATGGAAAAGCTGTTCGAGATCTTTCCCAGCACCGACACCCAGAAGGTGACATTAGCAGCTTTTAACGACGCCCGTAGATGGTGGATGATGGTTCGAGAAGGCAATCCAGACTTGACCTGGACCCGATTTTTAGAGTTGTTTTACACCAAGCATTTTCCCTTAAGTGTTCGGAACCGCAAGGCTACCGAATTTCAGACTTTGACGCAAGGCAATAGAACAATAGCTGAATATGACCGTGCCTTTACCGAGTTGGCAAGGTACGCACCCCACATGGTCAATGATGAATATATGAAGGCTAGGAAGTTCGAAAATGGGCTCCGTGGACCGATACAAGATCGGGTTAACATGCTCAACATGCCGACTTACGCCGAAGTGTTGGACAAAGCCATTCTGGTCGAAGCTAACTTGAACAGATACCAGAGTTCGGGAGAGAGCCAGAGGAAGAGGCAGAGTTATGACAATCGCCGAGCACAGTTTGGTACCAAGAAGAAAGTGAATGTTGGCAGTTCTAGCAACCCAAGGCAGGAAAGTGGAACTAAGCCGACCTGTTCCAGTTGTGGGAAGCCACATTTCGGGGTCTGTCGTCGGGCGTCTGGGGCTTGTTACGAATGTGGTGAAATAGGTCATTTTGTGAGGGACTATCCAAAGAAAAGGGCTGATGAAGGTAAGAAAGATGAGAATACCTCGGGTTCCGTACAAAAGGGTAACGTTGGGAAAGGACAGATGAGGCAAGGCAAAGTTTTTGCACTGGTATCAGGAGACACTCAGAATGCTGAGACAGTGGTGTCAGGTATACTTCCAATTTGCTCTCAAAATGCATTTGTATTGATTGATTCGGGTTCTACGCATTCATTCATTTCTGCTAAGTTTGCCGAGAGGATTAATAGGAAACTAGAACCCCTTGATTATATGTTATCTGTATCTACTCCATCTGGGAGATCTATGAATGTTGCATCCATCTATCGAGCGTGTGTTGTTGTGATTGAGAATGTTGAATTGTTAGCTGATTTAATGTCATTGGACATAACTCAATTTGATGTTATATTGGGGATGGATTGGTTAGTGGCAAATCACCCATCTATAAATTGTGTTTCTAAGAGTGTCACGTTAAAGCCCCCAAACTTCGCCGAGGTCACGTTTCAGGGAAAAGGTGTAGTATCCCCACCTTACTTAATTTCATCCATGAAAGCCTATAGGTTGATCCAAAAAGGGTGTCAAGGTTATCTGTGTAGCATATTAAGTAATTTGAATGGAAGTGTTGAGTTAGCTGACGTCCCAGTGGTCAATGAATTTCCCGACGTCTTTCCAAATGATCTTCCTAGTCACTTAGTTGATAGAGAGGTAGAGTTTACTGTTGACATCATATCGGGAACCCAGCCCATCTCTAAAACACCCTATAGGATGGTCCCCGCCGAGCTTAAGGAATTGAAACTCCAACTGCAAGAGTTGCTAGATAAGGGTTTTATTAGGCTGAGCACTTCACCTTGGGGAGCACCCGCCTTGTTTGTTAAGAAGAAGGATGGAACACTTCGTTTTTGTATTGATTACCGGGAGCTGAATAAGGTAACCATCAAGAATAAGTACCCGTTGCCGAGGATAGACGATTTGTTTGATCAGTTACAAGGAGCACGAGTCTTTTCCAAAATTGACCGTAGGTCGGGTTATCATCAGCTTAAGGTTAAAGCCGAGGATGTTGAGAAGACCGCTTTTCGGACGAGGTATGGCCACTACGAGTTTTTAGTAATGCCATTTGGAGTGACCAATGCCCCTGCAGCTTTTATGGATTTGATGAACAGAGTCTTTAAACCATATCTAGACGAGTTTGTGGTTGTCTTCATCGATGATATATTGATCTACTCTAAGAGTAAGACTGAGCACGAGGATCATTTGAGACTTACCTTACAGACTTTGAGGGATCGGAAATTGTATGCTAAATTTAACAAGTGTGAGTTTTGGCTTACCACTATTTCATTTTTGGGTCATGTGATTAATGAAGAGGGTATTTCGGTCAATCCTAGTAAAATTGAAGCCGTTGTGAATTGGCCGAGGCCAGTTAATGTGTCCAAGGTTCGTAGCTTTCTGGGATTGGCTGGTTATTACAGAAAGTTCGTAAAGGATTTCTCAAGGATTGCAATTCCGTTGACACAATTGACTAAGAAGGGAGTGGCTTACGAATGGACTAAGGATAGAGAAGCAGCCTTCCAGGAGTTGAAGACGAGGTTAGTCGCAGCACCAATTCTGGTACTACCATCAGGCAATGAAGAGTTTCATGTTTACAGTGATGCTTCGCATAAGGGTCTGGGCTGTGTATTAATGCAAAAAGGTAGGGTTATAGCATATGCATCTCGTCAGTTGGAGTCACATGAAAAGAACTACCCCACCCATGATTTAGAATTAGCAGCCGTGGTATTTGCTTTGAAGATTTGGCGCCACTACTTGTATGGAGCTTCTTGTCAGGTTTTTACGGATCATAAGAGCTTAAAGTACTTGTTCACTCAGAAGGAATTGAATATGAGGCAGAGAAGATGGCTTGAGTTGTTGAAAGACTACGATATGCAGATTCAATATCATCCAGGTAAAGCTAACACCGTAGCCGACGTTTTGAGCAGAAAGGTGGTTGGAAATTTGGCATGTCTAACCACGATCTCAGTGGAGCCGACTATTGTTGAGGAAGTAAAGACAAGACAAATGGAGGATGAATTCTTCAAGAAGGTAGCCGATGAGATTGTCACAAAGCCGAGATCAGGGTACACCATAGAAAATCAAGTGCTCAAGTTTGAAGGAGGATTGTGTGTGGCTGACATCCCAAAGTTGAAAAGGAAAATTTTACAGGAAGCTCATGGTTCCAAGTTTTCTGTTCACCCAGGGAACACCAAAATGTATCAGGATGTGAAGCAGACGTTTTGGTGGCTGAATATGAAAGGAGAAATAGCCGAATTTGTGTCGCAGTGCTTGTATTGTCAACAAGTGAAAGCAGAACATCAAAGGCCAGCAGGACTTCTTCAACCTTTACCGATTCCTGAGTGGAAATGGGAGCACATCTCCATGGACTTTGTGGTTGGTTTGCCGAAGACACAAAGGGGTATGGATTCGATTTGGGTTATTGTGGATAGACTAACTAAGTCAGCACACTTCTTGCCTGTTAAGGCCACCTTCAACGCTGATAAACTTGCTTTGTTGTATGTGAATGAGATTGTTAGACTTCATGGAGTGCCGGTGTCAATTGTGTCAGACCGAGATCCGAAGTTGGTTTCTAGATTTTGGCAGAGCCTACAAAGAGCTTTCGGAGCCGAGTTAAGGTTTAGCACAGCTTTTCATCCCCAGACTGATGGGCAAACAGAGAGGACGATTCAGACACTTGAAGATATGCTTAGATTATGTGTATTGGACCTCCAAGGAAGTTGGGGAGTACATTTGCCTTTGGTGGAATTTACCTACAACAACAGTTATCAAGCTAGCATTGGCATGGCGCCGTATGAAGCACTGTATGGAAGAAAGTGCAGGTCGCCGATATGTTGGACCGAGGTAGGAGACAAAGCTCTGCTTGGCCCCGAGTTGATTCAAGTAACAACTGAGAAGATTAAGCTCATTCAGCAAAGAGTCAAAACCGCACAGAGTCGACAGAAAAGTTATGCCGACCAGAGAAGAAGAGAGTTGGAATTTGAAGTCGGGGACCACGTGTTCCTAAAGATTTCGCTGATGAAAGGAGTTACAAGATTTGGGAAGAAGGGTAAGTTAGCACCCCATTACATCGGGCCTTTTGAAATTCTTGAGAAGGTTAACCTCGCTGCCTACAGACTTGCCTTGCTGCCAGGATTGAGCCAAGTCCATAATATATTTCATGTTTCGATGTTGAGAAAGTATATTCGAGATCCGCTACATGTAATCGACTATTTCGGAATTGTAATTAATGAAGATTTAGGCTACGAAGAGAAGCCGATACGGATTGTCGATAGGCAGGTGAAACAGTTGAGAAGTAAGTCGATACCAATGGTAAAAGTTGAATGGAAGGAGCATTATGGTGAGGATGCTACATGGGAAATGGAAGAGGAAATGAACGTCCGACATCCAGAATTGTTTTTGGAACAAGGTAACTCAAGTTTGGGGACCAAACTTCTTTAAGGGGCGTAGGATGTAACAACCCTCATTTCAACTTAGTCACACTTGCATGCATTTATGTATGATTTTGTTTTGATATGTGCATTTGTAAATCTTGTCTTGTTTTGCCCGAATGTTGCTTGCATGCTTTGTTCTTGCTTGGTGTGTTACCGAGGTTATCTTGAGCCTAGACACCTTCAAAACCTTTTCCACTTAGAACTATCTTGGAACCCCATCGGTTGACCTCATCTCTACCCTGACATGTTGGCCGAGATGTCACCATCTAGGCCGAGGTGCGTGTCGCCTAGGCCGAGATGTGCATCATCTAGGCCAAGATATTAATATCTAGGCGTGCTAGATCCTTGATCCTTGCACTAGCGATTTTGTTCCTGGAATGGTATGACCTAGACCGAGGTATGGCACATCTAGGCCAAGGTGTGGCACAGCTTAGTCAAGTGTTGTCCTTCCAAGCCGATGTCCTTGCCACTTGCTTGCCGGAGTCTTGTTGTTAGCCGATGTCGTTACTTGCCAGAGTGCTTTTGCAGTTTAGCTTGTTGAATACACTTTGTCATGGTCTTGTCTAATCAGTCAGTCACCTTTTCGAGTAGAGCCAACCAGCCGGTGCCACGTGTCCCAACTGAGGGATTAAGTCAGTGACTGTCGGGAAAAACATATCATTTTGTATCAAATCTTGCCTTTTAGAGAGAGAGACTCTAGGAAGAAGAAGGAGAAGTTTGAGCAAGAGAGAGTGAACTTCCACGTTTGATCATTGGAGCTTGAACCGTTAGATTTGAGTTTTGAGGTTAGAATCTTAACCTACTCTTGTTGTTCTTATTGATCATCTAGCTGCATTGCACGATCAAACCTGTTCGGCACGTCATGCATTGATTTAAAGTTGGTTTTAGAAAGAGAAAATGGTTTTCACGTGTTCTTGAAGAAAAGCCTCATTTGATCCGAAAGTTTGCATTAAGGCTCATGTCTTTGTGTTTGTTTTGATAAGATCCTTGAGTATGGGTACCCAGGTCCATGTTTTTGAATTCATAGCATGAAATCTCAACTTTCGTAATAACAAGTTTTGATCTTTGCATTCATCTTCCCCATGTTCATGTTCTTCATGTTCTTCATGCTCATGTTCTTCATGCTCATGTTCTTCATGTTTATCAAGAGGGAAACCCAGATTTTCCCGACTTCGCTTTTGAATGTGGCCGTCGGGGCCACACCTCGGCAAGGAGGTATGGGACCTCGGCCTAGACCTGGTAGTTGCCTAGCATGTTTTCCAGAAATAAGAAACGGTGTTTTGATTTGATTTGACTTAGTTTTTGAAGAATGCCGAGGTCATTTGCATGCATGCTAGACTTGTTTTGAGTAGTGCATTCAATAGACCTTGCCATGTGTTTGTAGGACTGAGACTTGCCTTGACCCCGACGTTTGACGAACTAGGTGAGTGGTATTTTTAATAAAGCTATGTTATATGTTTTGATAAAGACTTTGCTTTGCTTTGTTTTGAAAGTATTTGTTAAGCATGAATAATTGTCCCTATTTTGTATATCAAGCATGATCTTGTTTTGATGATCTTCTCGGAAAGTCCCTTGTGCTGGAGGACTCTAAACTTTCGCAGCACATCTCGGTTGAAAGTCCCTTGTGTTGGAGGACTCTAAACTTTCGCAGCACATCTTGTCTTGAAAGTCCCTTGTGCTGGAGGACTCTAAACTTTCGCAGCACTCTCGTGTTAAAAGGCTACGGGCCTTTGTAACATAGGTCCCTTGTGCTAGAGGACTCTAAACTTTTGTAGCACCCTTGTTTGAGATGTCTCCCTTATTTTGTCTTGTTTTGCCACTGACAGTTTACCGCGTGGATATGTTTGCCGGAATGTTATCATTGGTAATATGTTGATGCTAGTAAGCATCCCTTGAAGCTTTGAAGATTTGTTAGATGGACGAGGTCCATCCCTTGTTATATAAAGTTTTGATATGTATCGTTTTGAAAAGACTTCGGTTATTATTCATGCAAACCCCTTTATTATCTATACCATTCACTGAATATCCAAGCTCACCCTCTCTATATATATGTAGGTGATGAGCAAGAAGGCGGTGACGCCTAGATGTGATTCGCGAGCTTGTTTTGGATTTTTGTCATGCCGGCTTGACTTGTAATTATGTCGGCAGTCTTGAAAATCATTCTTCTCGACTTGTAATATTTGTATTTCGTACACGTCGGCTTGAGAAGCCTTTTGATCAAGATGTGTGTTTTGTATGTATGTTATGTCGGCAACGAGGATGTCGGCAATCAGGCAGACTATGTTCCTTAACCTGTAGTTCGTGTATTTTGTTTGTGTCGGCTTGTGAAGCCCTTTGTTAAAATGTAAGATGTAATTTGTACTTTGCTTCATTTGTAATTAAGTTGTAACCCATATGCAGATGGTTGCTATTTCATTTGACTTATGCACAGCTCTTATGGACTAATCTGTTTTGTATGTATTGCTTCCGTACTTGTGAGCCCTGTATATTTATACTCTATTGTGTGTGAATTTTGAAAGTTGGCCTTTGGTAATCCTGGATTACTGGCCATCACGGCACCAAACTACTAGGGGCGGTTTGGGGTCGTGACAGAATGGTATCAGAGCACAAGTTCCTTAGTATACATTATTCACACACTTTGAGTCCTAAAGAGCATAGGATTTCCCCTTAGAAGGATGATAGGATTGCATCATATTGCTTGCTATGTGGACAAGGTATGCATCATCTCGACATGCTTAATTGTTACTGCCTGCGTGTTTATTTGTTTATTTTGTTTTAAAGTCGCACTCCGCATACTCATAGCATCATGAGGAGAGGTAGACCTCCAGTTGGCCGAGATCAGCCCGAGGACAAATTAGACAGACTGGAGAGGTTGGTTGAAGGTTTGGCTTGCGAGTTAAGGCAGACCAGACAGCAGTACGCCAGTGCTACCTCGACTCAGGCCGAGCAGACAAACGGCCGAAATGCAGTTCCGCCTCCACCTCCACCTCCTCCAGTACCACAAGTGCCCCCACAGCCAGCCTTATATGGGGACGGCACGATAGCTCTGATCAGGGAGTTCAAGAAAATGAAGCCACCAAGATTCCAAGGGGGTATAGAGCCGATGAAGGCCGAAGCGTGGGTTTTGGAAATGGAAAAGCTGTTCGAGATCTTTCCCAACACCGACACCCAAAAGGTGACATTAGCAGCTTTTACACTAGATGACGACGCCCGCAGATGGTGGATGATGGTTCGAGAAGGCAATCCAGACTTGACCTGGACCCGATTTTTGGAGTTGTTTTACACCAAGCATTTTCCCTTAAGTGTTCGAAACCGCAAGGCTACCGAATTTCAGACTTTGACGCAAGGTAATAGAACAGTAGCTGAACATGACCATGCCTTTACCGAGTTGGCAAGGTACGCACCTCACATGGTCAATGATGAATATCTAAAGGCTAGGAAGTTGGAAAGTGGGCTTCGTAGACCGATACAAGACCGGGTTAACATGCTCAACATGCCGACTTACGCCGGAGTGTTGGACAAAGCCATTCTAGCCGAAGCTAACTTGAACAGATACCAGAGTTCGGGAGAGAGCCAGAGGAAGAGGCAGAGTTATGACAATCGCCGAGCACAGTTTGGTGCCAAGAAGAAAGAGAATGTTGGCAGTTCCAGCAACCCAAGGCAGGAAAGTGGAACTAAATGATTGCTAAGATCCTAGAAAATTACTCAACAAATTCTCAGTAAATTCTCAATAAACTCTTAGTAATTTACTGAGTAAATTCTAAATAAATTACTAAGTAAATTCATAGTAAATTATTCGGTGAATTACTCACTAAATTTATCTGTAAATTACTAAGTAAATTCCCAGTAAATTACTCGGTAAATTCTCAATAAATTCTCTGTAAATTACTCAGTTAATTATCGATAAGTTCTCAAAAAATTCTGAGTCAATTACTTAGTAAATTACTCAGTAAATTATTAGAAAATTACTCTGTAAATTCCGAGAAAATAACGCAGTAAATTATCTGTAAATTCTTAGTAAATTATTTAATAAATTCTAAATAAATTACTGAGTAAATTCTCAATAAATTACTTCTTAAATTCTCAGTAAATTACAAGTAAATTAATGAGTGAATCATTCAGTAATTTATCAGTAAATTACTAGATAAATTCTCTGTAAATTATTAGTAAATTCTCTGTAAATTACACAGTAAATTACTTAGTAAATTCTCACTAAATTACACGTAAAATTCTCTATAAATTATTCAGCAAATTCTTAGTAATTTATCAGAAAATTCTAAGTAAATTCACAAAAAATTACAAGAATTTTTTTGTGTGAATTAATCAGTAAATTATGAGTAAATTACTCAATAAATTCTCAGAAAATTCTATATAAATTCTTGGTAAATTCAAAGTAATTTCTTAGTAAATTATCCAGCAAATTACTCCATAAATTTGTAGTAAATTCTCAATAAATTACTCGTTAAGTTTTCAATAAATTCTCTATAAATTACTTTGTAAATTATCTGTAAATTTTCAGTAAATTATTTAATAAATTGTAAATAAATTGCTCAGAAAATTTTCAATAAATTCTAAGAAAATTCTCAATAAATTCTGTATAAATTCTTGGTAAATTACTCATAAAATTATCAAAAAAAAAAAAATCGTGAATTACTTTGTTAATTCTCAGTAAATTATTCGAACATTAATTAGTGAATTTCCTGTAAATTCTCAGTAAATTACTTTATAAATTCTCAGTAAATTATTCAATAAATTCTAAGTAAATTACTTACTAAATTCTCAATAAATTAATCCATAAAGTCTAAGTAAATTATCAATAAATTCTTAGTAACTTACTCAGTAAATTCTCAATAAATTATTTAGTAATTTCCAACTAAATTACCCAGTGAAGAACTTAACAATTTATCAGTAAATTTCTTAGTCAATTCGCAGTAAATTCTCAATAAATTACTCAGTAAATTATCGGTAGATTCTTAGTAAATTACTCAGTAAATTATCATTAAATTACTCAGTAAAATTCTCAATAAATTACACGCAAAATTCTCATAAAATTATTCAGTAAATTCTTAGTAAATTATTAGAAAATTCTGTGTGAATTCTTAAAAAATCATTAGAAATTTTTTTGTGAATTACTCAATAAATTATGAGTAAATTCTCAGAAAATTTTGTATAAATTCTTGGTAAATTACTCAGTAAATTCACAGAAATTTTTTAAAACATTACTCAGCAAATTACACTGTAAATTCTCAATAAATTATTCGTTAAATTTTCAATAAATTCTCTATAAATTACTCAGTTAATTATCGGTGAATTACTCAATAAATTCTAAGAAAATTCTCAATAAATTTTGAGTAAATTACTCATTAAATTCACAGTAAATTCTCAATAAATTACTCAGCAAATTACTGAGTAAATTGCTTCATAAATGATTGCTAAGTTCCTAGAAAATTACTCAACAAATTCTCAGTAAATTCTCAATAAACTCTTAGTAATTTACTGAGTAAATTCTAAATAAATTACTAAGTAAATTCATAGTAAATTAATCGATGAATTACTCACTAAATTTATCTGTAAATTACTAAGTAAATTCCCAGTAAATTACTCGGTAAATTCTTAATAAATTCTCTGTAAATTATTCAGTTGATTATCGATAAGTTCTCAAAAAATTCTGAGTCAATTACTTAGTAAATTACTCAGTAAATTATTAGAAAATTACTCTGTAAATTCCAAGAAAATAACGTAGTAAATTATCTGTAAATTCTTAATAAATTATTTAATAAATTCTAAATAAATTACTGAGTAAATTCTCAATAAATTACTTCTTAAATTCTCAGTAAATTACAAGTAAATTAATGAGTGAATCATTCAGTAATTTATCAGTAAATTACTAGATAAATTCTCTGTAAATTACTCAGTAAATTATTGGTAAATTCTCTGTAAATTACTCAGTAAATTCACAGAAATTTTTTAAAGCATTACTCAGCAAATTACTCTGTAAATTCTCAATAAATTATTCGTTACATTTTCAATAAATTCTCTATAAATTACTCAGTTAATTATCGGCGAATTACTCAATAAATTGTAAGAAATACTCATAAAATTATCAAAAAAAATTTCGTGAATTACTTTGTTAATTCTCAGTAAATTATTTGAACATTAATTATTGAATTTCCTGTAAATTCTCAATAAATTATTCAATAAATTCTAAGTAAATTACTTAGTAAATTCTCAATAAATTAATCCATAAAGTCTAAGTAAATTATCAATAAATTGTTAGTAACTTACTGTCACGACCCCAAACCGCCCCTAGTAGGATGGTGCCGTGATGGCCAGTAATCCGAGATTTACCCAAGGCCGATTTCCAAAATCCACACACAACAGAGTATAAATATATGGGGCTCACAAGTACGGAAGCAATATATACAAATCAGATTAGTCCATAAGAGCTGTGCGTAAGTCAAATGAAATGGCAAACATCTACACATGGATTACAACTTAGTTACAAATGAAGCAAAGTACAAATTACATCTTGATCAAAAGGATTCTCAAGCCGACGTGTTCAAAATACAAATATTACAAGTCGAGAAGCATAATTTTCAAGACTGTCGACGTAAATACAAGTCAAGCCGACATAGCCAAAAATCCAAAACACGCTCGCGAATCACATCTAGGCATCATCGCCTTCTTGCTCATCACCTACATATATATAGAGAGGGTGAGCTTGGATACTCAGTGAATGATATAAATAATAAAGGGTTTGCATGAACAATAGCCGAGGTCTTTTTCAAAACGATACATATCAAAACTTCATATAATAAGGAATGGGCCTCGCCCATCTAACAAATCTTCAAAGCTTCAAGGGATGCTTACTAGCATCAACATATTACAAATGATGACATTCCGGTAAACAAACCCACGCGGTGAACCGTCAATGGCAAAACAAAACAAAGCAAGGGAGATATCTCAAACAAGGGTGCTGCGAAAGTTTGGAGTCCTCCAGCACAAGGGACCTATGTTACAAAGGCCCGTAGCCCCCTAACACGAGAGTACTGCGAAAGTTTAGAGTCCTCCAGCACAAGGGACTTTCAAAACAAGATGTGCAGTTGCATTATAGTCCCTTGGCACTAAGGACTTTCCGAGGAGGTCATCAAAGCAAGATAATGCATGATATACAAAATAGGGACAATCATTCATGCTTAACAAATACTTTTCAAAACAAAGCAAAACAAAGCTCATCAAAACATTAATAACATAACTTTATTAGAAATACCACTCACATAGTTCTTCAAACGTCGGGGTCAAGGCAAGTCCCAGTCCTACAAACACATGGCAAAGTCTATTGAATGTACTTCTCAAAACAAGTCTTGCATGCATGCGAATGACCTCGGCATTCATAAAAAACTAAGTCAACTCAAAACAAAATATAGTTTCCTATTGCTGGAAAACGAGCTGGGCAACTACCAGGTCTAGGCTGAGGTCCCACACCTTCTTGCCGAGGTGTGGCCTCGATGGCCACAGTCAAGGAAATGAAGTCGGGAAAATCTGGGTTTCCCTCTCTTGAAGAACATGACGAACATGAAGAACATGAACATGAGGAAAATGAATGCAAAGATTAAAACTTGCTATTACAAAATCTGAGATTTCATGCTAAGAATCCGAAATCATGGACCTGGGTACCCATATTCAAAGATCTTGAGAGAACAAACACAAAAACATGGTTCTAGATGCAAACTTTCGGATCAAACGAGGCTTTTCTCCAAGAACACATGAAAACCATTTTCTCTTTCTAAAACCAACTTCAAATCAATGCATGACGTGCAGAACAAGTTTGATCGTGCAATGCAGCTAGATGATCAATAAGAACAACAAGAGTAGGTTAAGATTCTAACCTCAAAACTCGAATCTAACGTTTCAAGCTCCAACGATCAAGCTTGGAAGTTCACTCTCTCTCACTCAAAACTTCTCCTTCCTAGAGACTCTCTCTCTAAAAGACAAGATTTGATACAAAAATGATATGTTTTCTCGACAGTCACTGACTTAACCCTCTGTTTGGACACGTGACATCGGCTGATTGGCTCTACTCAAAAAGGCGATCGACTGACTGACAAGACAAGACCCTGACAAAGTGTATTCAACAAGCTAGACGGCAAGAGCTCCGGCAAGTGATGATCTCGGCCAAGGGCAAAGCTTCGACAAGTAGGGTGACAACGACATCGGCTTGGAAGGACAACACTTGACTAAGCTGTGCCACACCTTGGCCTAGATGTGCCACACCTCGGTCTAGGTCATACCATTCCAGGAACAAAATCACTAGGGTGCAAGGATAAACATCTCAGCCTAGATGATACACATCTTGGCCTTGGTACTGAACACCTCGGCCCAGATAGAGACATCTCGGCAAATATGTCAGGGTGAAGATGGAGGTTAGCCGAAGTGGTTACAAGATAGTTCTAAGTGTAGAAAGGTTCCAAGGTGTCTAGGCTTAAGATGACCTTGGCAACACACCAGGCAAGAACAAAGTATGCAAGAAACACTCAAGTAAAACAAGACAAGATTTGCAAATGCACATAACAAAACAAGATCATACATAAATGTATGCAAGTATGACTAAGTTGAAGTGAGGGTTGTTACATCCTACCCCCCTTAAAGAAGTTTGGTCCTCAAACTTGAATTACCTTGTTCCAAAAACAATTCTGGATGTCGGACTTTCATTTCCTCTTCTATTTCCCATGTAGCATCCTCACCGTAATGCTCCTTCCATTCAACTTTCACCATTGGTATCGACTTACTTCTCAACTGTTTCACCTGCCTATCGACAACCCGTATCGGCTTCTCTTCGTAGCCTAAATCTTCACTAATTACAATTCCGGAATAGTCGATCACATGTAGTGGATCTCGAATATACTTCCTCAACATCGAAATATGAAACACATTATGGACTTGGCTCAATCCTGGTGGCAAAGCAAGTCTGTAGGCAGCGAGGTTAACCTTCTCAAGAACTTCAAAAGGCCCGATGTAACGGGGTGCTAACTTACCCTTCTTCCCGAATCTTGTAACTCCTTTCATCGTCCTCGACTTCAAATTCCAACTCTCTTCTTCTCTGGTCGGCATAACTCTTCTGTCGACTCTGTGCGGTTTTGATTCTTTGTTGAACGAGCTTAATCTTCTCGGTTGTTACTTGAATTAACTCGGGACCAAGCAGAGCTTTGTCTCCTACCTCGGTCCAACATATCGACGACCTGCACTTCCTTCCATACAAAGCTTCATATGGCGCCATGCCAATGCTAGCTTGATAACTGTTGTTGTAGGTAAATTCCACCAATGGCAAATGTACTCCCCAACTTTCTTGGAGGTCCAATACACATAGTCGAAGCATATCTTCAAGTGTCTGAATCGTTCTCTTTGTTTGCCCATCAGTCTGGGGATGAAAAGCTGTGCTAAACCTCAACTCGGCCCCGAAAGCTCTTTGTAGGCTCTGCCAAAATCTGGAAACCAACTTCGGATCTCGGTCTGACACAATTGACATCGGCACTCCATGAAGTCTAACAATCTCATTCACATACAACAAAGCAAGTTTATCGGCGTTGAAGGTGGTCTTAACAAGCAAGAAGTGTGCTGACTTAGTTAGTCTATCCACGATAACCCAAATCGAATCCATACCCTTTTGTGTCTTTGGCAAACCAACCACAAAGTCCATGGAGATGTGCTCCCATTTCCACTCAGGAATCGGTAAAGGTTAAAGAAGTCCTGCTGGCCTCTGATGTTCTGCTTTCACTTGTTGACAATACAGACACTGCGACACGAACTCGGCTATTTCTCCTTTCATATTCGGCCACCAAAACGTCTGCTTCACATCCTGATACATCTTGGTGTTCCCTGGGTGAACAGCAAACTTGGAACCATGAGCTTCTTGCAAAATTTTTCTTTTCAACTCTGGGATGTTGGCCACACACAATCTTCCTTCAAACTTGAGCACTTGATTTTCTATGGTGTACCCTGATCTCGGCTTTGTGATAATCTCATCGGCTACCTTCTTGAAGAATTCATCCTCCATCTGTCTTGTCTTTACTTCCTCAACAATAGTCGGCTCCACTAAGATCGTGGTTAGACATGCTAGATTTCCAACCATCTTTCTGCTCAAAGCGTCGGCTACGGTGTTAGCCTTACCTGGATGATATTGAATCTACATATCGTAATCTTTCAACAACTCAAGCCATCTTCTCTACCTCATATTCAATTCCTTTTGAGTGAACAAGTACTTTAAATTTTTATGATCTGTAAAAACCTGACAAGAAGCTCCATACAAGTAGTGGCGCCAAATCTTCAAAGCAAATACCACGGCTACTAATTCTAAATCATGGGTGGGATAGTTCTTTTCATGTGGCTTCAATTGACGAGAGGTATATGCTATGACCTTACCTTTCTGCATTAATACACAACCCAGACCCTTATGCGAAGCATCACTATAAACATGAAACTCTTCATTACCTGATGGTAGTACAAGAACTGGTGCTGCGACCAACCTCATCTTCAACTCCTGGAAGGCTGCTTCCCTATCCTTAGTCCATTCGTAAGCCGCTCCCTTCTTAGTCAGTTGTGTCAACGAGATTGCAATCCTTGAGAAATCCTTCACGAACTTTCTGTAATAACCTGCCAATCCCAGAAAACTACGAACCTCGGACACATTAGTCGGCCTCGGCCAATTCACAACGGCTTCAATTTTATTGGGATTGACCGAAATACCATCTTCATCAATTACATGACCCAAAAATGAAATAGTGGAAAGCCAAAACTCGCACTTGTTAAACTTAGCATACAATTCCCGATCCCTCAAAGTCTGTAAGGTAAGTCTCAAATGATCCTCGTGTTCAGCTTTACTCTTAGAGTAGATCAATATATCATCGATGGAGACAACCACAAACTCATCTAGATATGGCTTAAAGACTCTGTTCATCAAATCCATAAATGCTGCAGGGGCATTGGTCACTCCAAAAGGCATTACTAAGAACTCGTAGTGGCCATACCTCGTCCGAAAAGCGGTCTTCTCAACATCCTCGGCTTTGACTTTGAGCTGATGGTAGCCCGACCTAAGGTCAATTTTGGAAAAGACTCGTGCTCCTTGCAACTGATCAAACAAATCATCTATCCTCAGCAACGGGTACTTATTCTTAATGGTTACCTTATTCAGTTCCCGGTAATCAATACAAAGACGAAGTGTACCATCCTTCTTCTTAACAAACAAGATGGGTGCTCCCCAAGGTGAAGTGCTCGGCCTAATAAAACACTTATCTAGCAACTATTGCAGGTGAAGTTTCAATTCTTTAAGCTCAGCGGGGGCCATCCTATAGGGTGTTTTAGAGATAGGCTGGGTTCTCGGCATGATGTCAACAGTAAACTCTACCTCTCTATCAACTAAGTGACCCGGCAAATCATTTGGGAAGACGTCGGGGAACTCATTAACAACTGGGACATCGGCTAACTCAACACTTCCATTCAGATTACTTAGTACACTACACAAATAACCTTGACACCCTTTTTGGATCAACCTATAAACTTTCATGAACGAGATTAAGTAAGGTGGGGATACTACTCCTTTACCCTGAAACGTGACCTCGGCTAGGTTTGGGGGTTTTAACGTGACACTTTTAGAAACACAATTTATGGATGCGTGATTTGCCACTAACCAATCCATCCCCAATATAACATCAAAATGAGTTATGTCCAATGGCATTAAATCAGCTAACAATTCAACATTCCCAATCACAACAACACATGCTCGATAGATGGATGCAACATTCATAGATCTCCCAGATGGAGTAGATACAGATAACACATAATCATGGGGTTCTAGTCTCCTATTAATCTTCTCGGCAAACTTAGCAGAAATGAATGAATGCGTAGAACCCGAATCAATCAATACATATGCATTTTGAGAGCAAATTGGGAGTATACCTGACACCACTGTCTCAGCATTCTGAGTGTCTCCCGGTACCAGCGCAAAAACTCTGCCTTGACTCATCGGTCCTTTCCCAACGTTACCCTTCTGTACGGAACCCGAGGTATTCTCATCTTTCTTACCATCATCAGCTCTTGTTTTTGGACAGTCCCTCACAAAATGACCTATTTCTCCACATTCATAACAAGCTCCAAACGCCCGACGACAGACCCCGAAATGTGGCTTCCCACAACTTGAACATGTCGGCTTAGTACCACTTTCCTGCCTTGGGTTGCTTGAACTGCCAACATTCGCTTTCTTCTTGGTACCAAATTGTGCTCGGCGATTGTCATAACTCTGTCTCTTCCTCTGGCTCTCTCCCGAACTCTAGTATCTGTTCAAGTTAGCTTCGGCCAGAATGGCTTTGTCCAATACCCCGGCGTAAGTCGGCATGTTGTGCATGTTAACTCGGTCTTGTATCGGTCCACGAAGCCCACTCTCAAACTTCCTAGCCTTCATATATTCATCGTTGACCATGTGGGGTGCATACCTCGCCAACTCGGTAAAGGCACGGCCATATTCAGCTACTGTTCTATTGCCTTGCGTCAAAGTCTGAAATTCGATAGCCTTGCGATCTCGTACACTTAAGGGAAAATGCTTGGTGTAAAACAACTCCAAAAATTGGGTCCAGGTCAAGTCTGGATTGCTTTCTCGAACCATCATCCACCATCTGCGAGCGTCATCATCCAGTGTAAAGGCTGCTAATGTCACCTTCTGGGTGTCGGTGCTGGGAAAGATCTCGAACAGCTTCTCCATTTCCAAAACCCACGCTTCGGCCTTCATCGGCTCTATACCCCCTTGGAATCTCGGTGGCTTCATTTTCTTGAACTCCCTGATCAACGCTATTGTGCCGTCCCCATATAAGGCTGGCTGTGGGAGTACTTGTGGTACTGGAGGAGGTGGAGGTGGAGGCGGAGGCGGAACTACATTTCGACCGTTTGTCTGCTCAGCCTGAGTCGATGTAGCACTAGCATACTGCTGTCTTGTCTGCCTTAACTCGCGGGCTAAGCCTTCAACTAACCTTTCCAGTCTATCTAATCTGTCCTCGGACTGATCTCGGCCAACGGGAGGTTTACCTCTCCTCATGATGCTATGAGTATGCAAAGTATGACTTTAAAATAAATAAACAAATAAACACGTAGGCAAGTAACAATTAGGCATGCTGAGATGATGCACACCTTGTTCACATAGCAAGCAGTATGATGCAATCCTAACATCCTTCTACGGGAAAATCCTATGCTCTTTAGGACTCAAAGTGTGTGAATAACGTATACTAAGGACCTTGTGCTTTGATACCATTCTGCCATGACCCCAAACTGCCCCTAGTAGGATGGTGCCGTGATGGCCAGTAATCTGAGATTTACCCAAGGCTGATTTCCAAAATTCACACACAACAGAGTATAAATATATGGGGCTCACAAGTATGGAAGCAATATATACAAATCAGATTAGTCGATAAAAGCTGTGCGTAAGTCAAATGAAATGGCGAACATCTACACATGGATTACAACTTAGTTACAAATGAAGCAAAGTACAAATTACATCTTGATCAAAAGGCTTCTCAAGCCGACGTGTTCAAAATACAAATATTACAAGTCGAGAAGCATAATTTTCAAGACTGCCGACGTAAATACAAGTTAAGCCGACATAGCCAAAAATCCAAAACAAGCTCGCGAATCACATCTAGGCGTCATCGCCTTCTTGCTCATCACCTACATATATAGAGAGAGGGTGAGCTTGGATACTCAGTGAATGATATAAATAATAAAGGGTTTGCATGAAAGCCGAGGTCTTTTTCAAAACGATACATATCAAAACTTCATATAACAAGGAATGGACCTCGTCCATCTAACAAATCTTCAAAGCTTCAACGGGTGCTTACTAGCATCAACATATTACAAATGATGATATTCCGGCAAACAAACCCACGCGGTGAACCGTCAGTGGCAAAACAAAACAAAGCAAGGGAGATATCTCAAACAAGAGTGCTGCGAAAGTTTAGAGTCCTCCAGCACAAGGGACCTATGTTACAAAGGCCCGTAGCCCCCTAACACGAGAGTACTGCGAAAGTTTAGAGTCCTCCAGCACAAGGGACTTTCAAAACAAGATGTGTTACGAAGGCCCGTAGCCCCCTAACACGAGAGTACTGTGAAAGTTTAGAGTCTTCCAGCACAAGGGACTTTCAAAACAAGATGTGCAGTTGCATTATAGTCCCCTGGCACTAAGGACTTTCCAAGGAGGTCATCAAAACAAGATAATACATGATATACAAAATAGGGACAATCATTCATGCTTAACAAATACTTTTCAAAGCAAAGCAAAACAAAGCTCATCAAAACATTAATAACATAACTTTATTAGAAATACCACTCACACAGTTCTTCAAACGTCGGGGTCAAGGCAAGTCCCAGTCCTACAAACACATGGCAAAGTCTATTGAATGCACTTCTCAAAACAAGTCTTGCATGCATGCGAATGACCTCGGCATTCATCAAAAACTAAGTCAACTCAAAACAAAACACAGTTTCCTATCGTTGGAAAATGAGCTGGGCAACTACAAGGTCTAGGCCGAGGTCCCACACCTTCTTGCCGAGGTGTGGCCTCGATGGCCACAGTCAAGGAAATGAAGTCGGGAAAATCTGGGTTTCCCTCTCTTGAAGAACATGACGAACATGAAGAACATGAACATGAGGAAGATGAATGCAAAGATTAAAACTTGCTATTACAAAATCTGAGATTTCATGCTAAGAATCCGAAATCATGGACCTGGGTACCCATATTCAAAGATCTTGAGAGAACAAACACAAAAACATGGTTCTAGATGCAAACTTTCGGATCAAACGAGGCTTTTCTCCAAGAACAGATGAAAACCATTTTCTCTTTCTAAAACCAACTTCAAATCAATGCATGACGTGCAGAACAAGTTTGATCGTGCAATGCAGCTAGATGATCAATAAGAACAACAAGAGTAGGTTAAGATTCTAACCTCAAAACTCGAATCTAACGGTTCAAGCTCTAATGATCAAGCTTGGAAGTTCACTCTCTCTCACTCAAAACTTCTCCTTCCTAAAGCCTCTCTCTCTAAAAGACAAGATTTGATACAAAAATAATATGTTTTCTCGACAGTCACTGACTTAACCCTCTGCTGGGATACCTGGCATCGGCTGATTGGCTCTACTAAAAAAGGCGACTGACTGACAAGACAAGACCCTGACAAAGTGTATTCAACAAGCTAGACGACAAGAGCACTCCGGCAAGTGATGATCTCGGCCAAGGGCAAAGCTTCGGCAAGTAGGGTGAAAACGACATCGGCTTGGAAGGACAACACTTGACTAAGCTGTGCCACACCTTGGCCTAGATGTGCCACACCTCGGTCTAGGTCATACCATTCCAGGAACAAAATCACTAGGGCACAAGGATAAACATCTCGGCCTAGATGATACACATCTCGGCCTTCGTGTTGAACACCTCGGCCCAGATAGAGACATCTCGGCAAATATGTCAGGGTGAAGATGGAGGTTAACCAAAGTGGTTGCAAGATAGTTCTAAGTGTAGAAAGGTTCCAAGGTGTCTAGGCTTAAGATGACCTCGGCAACACACCAGGCAAGAACAAAGTATGCAAGAAACACTCAAGTAAAACAAGACAAGATTTGCAAATGCACATAACAAAACAAGATCATACATAAATGTATGCAAGTATGACTAAGTTGAAGTGAGGGTTGTTACACTTACTCAGTAAATTCTCAATAAATTACTTAGTAATTTCTAACTAAATTACCCAGTGAAGAACTTAACAATTTATCAGTAAATTTCTTAGTCAATTCGCAGTAAATTCTCAATAAATTGCTTAGTAAATTATCGGTAGATTCTTAGTAAATTACTCAGTAAAATGTGATTTATGTGGATGTATCAGTGTCGACCATCTATCAATTGCTAATCTTTTAGTCATTGTTCATGGTTGGTTTAGTGTATTTCTACTGGGCTGTGGCTCACCCTATATGGGAACATCATTTTCAGGTACAGGTAGCATGCCACCTCCAAGGACATAGCTTGGGAGGCTAGATGCGAGCTGATTTTTGCTGTTTAGTTTCTTTTGATGTATTACATGTATATTCAAGCCAAGAGCTTAATGTGTAGATGAGTTAGCATTCTTTTGTTGTAACCAAGTGTTAACTTGGAAAGCTGTAAGCCCGTAGGGCATTTTGCTTTTGTTGTTAACATGTAATACTATTGTAATGAAACTCTGATTAATAGAAGAATGTGGATATTTTGCATGTCAAGGAATGTCTCAATTGAGGGTTTAATGTTATTTTTTTTAGGGCGTTACAACTTGGTATCAGAGCGTACCGGGTTCGAATACTTTGGGTACGTGGGAAGTGATTAGGATCACAATGGGTTTGTCTTGCTTGATAGAGACTTAGATGTAGTGTCATATGCTATGTGCTTAATTGATAACATGCTTATGTGACTATGTGGGTATGGGATTTAGTTTCTAGGATGTTGATTGGATCCTTGGGTTGCTGGGAGTCTTGTTGGAAAAGCACTTGATCAATGCTGTTTCTAACCGGAACTCTAGTAACGCCTCGGGACTATCATTATCCGGAAACGAAATTCGTAAGTGCTTATGTGTTTATGTGCTTACGTGGAGTGAATTACAGTTGTCCATGCACTAGGACGTGAGTGTTTAGTTTCGGCACATTTGTGAATGTGCTAACGTTCTGTATTACCTTTATTAGGATGTCAGGACGAGGAAGAGGTGCTAGGCGTGGTAGGCCTGCGAGGCAGGAAGTACCATTACCGGAGGAGGTTCCGGCAGTGCAGGAGGGAGTTAGCCAGGCCAATGTGGCCGAGCCAGCGGGTCAACAAGCTATGGGTGCCTTGGCCAGAGAGATAGCAGGAGCTTTGGGTATTCTTAGAGCTGGGAATCAGGCAGCTGAGGCAGGGCCTTCTTTCTTGAAGAGGGAGTTTTTCCGGTCTAATCCGGATGAGTTTATCGGGGATCCGAAGGAGCCACTGAAGGCAGATGAGTGGCTAGAGCAAATGATTAAGACGTTCGAGATGCTTGGCATCGAGGACGGAGCACTGAAAGTGACCTTGGCATCCTTCCAGCTGAAGGGAGATGCGGGTCAATGGTGGAAGTACGAGAAGGCTCGTGTTGGGGGTACATGGGAGGCGTTTGTGAATGCTTTTCAGGAGAGGTTTTTGTCTGCAGCAGCTAGAGAGAAGCTGAGGGATCAGTTTAGCCGGCTTAAACAGTAGGGCTTGTCAGTGGCCGAGTTTGAGGCTACTTTTACCAGTCTGTCCAGGTTTGCACCTGAACTGGTGGCGTCTGAGGAACGCCGTTGCTATGAGTTTGAGAGGAAGTTGAGGCGGGGCCTCAAGTTGAGAGTTGGTGGGTCTTACATCCGAGAGTATAGACACCTGGTAGATGCTGCTGCTCATATGGAGATTATGATGCAGGAAGAGGAGGAAGAGCAGAAGGGCTCCAAGAGGAGCCAGGATGGTCAGGGTGATGGCAGGAGGCAGAGGGGTTATAATCCTCAGCAGCCTCAGGGTGCAGTTTCTAGATCGACCTTTCCAGTGCCAAGTGCAGGCTCGGGGAGAGGCAATCAGGAGGAGTTTGCTTGTTACAAGTGTGGCCAGCTGGGTCACAAGGTTTCAGTTTGCCCGCAGAAGGGTGGGGGTCAGAGAGCTGCTTCTTCTTCAGCTAGACCGCAGAGTCAGAGTTTGGGCAGGGGGCAGCCCTTGTCTTGTTATCAGTGTGGACAGCCTGGGCACCTGAAGAGGTTTTGCCCGCAGTTGAGTGCCACTTCGGGAGCGTCTGGTTCCAGGCAGACGCAGTGTTTTCAGCCAGCTCAGTCTGTGCAGGCCTCGAGGGCCAACCAGGGGGCTTCGTCATCCCAGTCAGTACAGCAGTCGTATGCTCCTAGAGGTGAGCAGGGGGGTCAGGGGCCCACAGGGCGCGTGTATGCTGTTACCGCGCAGGATTTGGTACCGGCTCCGTCGGTAGTGAGAGGTACTTTTCTGTTTTGCAACTCGGTTGCTAGTGTGTTGATTGACACAGGTGCATCTCATTCTTTTGTATCTGCTGCATTTGCATCTGTTTTGGAATTGGAGTTAGCACAGTTAGCATCTCCTATTTGTGTGTTATCGCCTTTGGGTGGTGAGTTGATCTTGAAACAAGGTGTTAGAGGTTGTGATATAGAGGTCGCCGACCATAGGCTTCCTTTTCCGTTTGTTGTCATGCCCATGAAGGGTTTTGATGTTATTTTGGGTATGGACTGGCTATCGTCATACCGGGTTGTTATCGATTGCTACCGCCAGAGGGTCACGTTATGTACCTTGAGCGGGGAGCGGTTCCATTTCTTGGGAGACCGGGTTGGTTGTGTTTTGCCACCGGGGTATGATTCGCGAGGGCGAAGTGAGCTTAGTGGTCTACTTGCTAGCTTTGAGAGTGGTGAGTGTGATGAAACCCAGGTTGTTTTGCCGAGGGTAGTCTGTGAGTACTCGGACGTCTTTCCCGAGGATCTCGTTAGTTTGCCACCACATAGGGAGATCGAGTTCTCCATTGATTTAGTGCCCGGCACGGCGCCGATTTCTATGGCACCTTATCGTTTTGCTCCAGCAGAGTTGGTTGAGTTGAAAGTTCAGCTCCAGGAATTGCTAGATAAGGGTTTTGTTCGCCCTAGTGTTTCGCCGTGGGGAGCACCGGCCCTCTTTGCTAAGAAGAAAGATGGTGCCTTGAGATTGTGTATTGACTATCGGAAGTTGAATCGGGCTACGGTTAAGAATAAGTACCCTATGCCCCGTATAGATGATTTGTTTGACCAGTTGAAGGGTTTCCGTTTTTTCTCTAAGATAAACTTGAGATCGGGTTACCACCAGTTGAGGGTCAGGGAGGAGGATATTCCTAAGACGGCATTCCGTACGCGGTATGGCCATTATGAGTTTCTGGTGATGCCATTTGGGCTTACCAATGCACCGGCAGTCTTTATGGACTTGATGAACCGGATCTTCCGGGAATTCTTGGATCGATTCGTAGTCGTTTTCGTGGACGACATTCTTATCTATTCACCTTCGGAGGAGGAGCACGAGGAACACTTGAGAGTGGTGCTTGAGTTGCTTAGAGCCCATAGGCTGTATGCCAAGTTTGGGAAATGTGAGTTCTGGCTAGGAGAAGTCAAATTCCTAGGCCACGTGGTATCCGGGGAAGGGGTGTCTGTTGATACATCTAAGGTAGAGGCAGTGCAAGATTGGGCACGGCCTAAGAATGTGTTTGAGATCTGCAGTTTTCTGGGATTAGCTGGGTATTACCGCCGGTTTGTGAAAGATTTCTCCAAGTTAGCGTCACCGTTGACTAGACTGACTCGGAAGGGAGTCAAGTTTGTGTGGAGTGAGACTTGTGAAAAGTCGTTCCAAGAGCTGAAAGTTAGATTGACCACCGCTCCGGTTCTAATTATTCCGGAGAGAGGGTTGGGTTATGCGGTTTATTGTGATGCCTCACGAGAGGGTTTGGGTTGTGTGTTGATGCAAGAGGGGAAAGTGGTAGCTTATGGCTCACGTCAGTTGAAAATACACGAGAAGAATTACCCTACACACGACCTAGAGTTAGCGGCTGTGATCTTTGCTTTGAAAATCTGGAGGCACTACCTTTATGGTGAGAAGTTCGAGGTGTTCTCGGACCACAAGAGTTTGAAGTATCTGTTTACACAAAGAGACTTGAATTTGAGACAGAGAAGATGGATGGAGTTCATTGAGGACTATGATTTTGAGTTACACTATCACCCCGGAAAGGCCAATGTTGTGGCCGATGCCCTTAGTAGGAAATCCATTAGCGATGTAGCTTGTATAGCCATCCGCGAATGGGAGATGTTGGGAGCACTTGGCGAGTTTGATTTGCTACTGGACGAATCTGTTGAGGCTGCGGCCTTGTTTTCAGTTGTTGCACAGCCTACACTTGTGACTAGAGTGTTAGAGGCACAGAGAGGTGACCTTGAGGTAGAGTCCTTTCGAGAGAAGATCTCCAGTGGGAAAGTTGAGAAGGGTTTGACGGTGTATCCCGATCTGAGTGTGAGATACCGAGACCGTTTGTTTGTACTGGAGTCTTGCCGAGGGGAAGTACTCCGAGAGTTTCACCATTCATGTCTTGCGGTGCATCCAGGAGGCACTAAGATGTATTGGGATTTGGGTCGCCAGTTTTGGTGGCGGGGTATGAAGAGAGATGTGGCTGTTTTCGTATCGAAGTGCCTTACTTGCCAGCAAGTGAAGGCCGAGCATCAGAGGCCAGCGGGTTTGTTGCAACCCTTGCCTATTGCCGAGTGGAAGTGGGAGCATGTCACTATAGACTTCGTTGTAGGTCTTCCGAGGACTCAGCGGGGTAGTGATGCTATTTGGGTGGTTGTAGACCGGTTGACTAAGTCGGCGCACTTTATTCCTATGCGCGTGAGAGACTCGGTAGATCATCTTGCCGACTTGTATATTCGGGACATAGTGAGATTGCACGGGGTCCCAGTGACGATCGTCTCGGATAGAGATCCTCGTTTTACTGCCAGGTTGTGGCAGAGTTTGCAGAGTGCCTTGGGCACTAAGTTGACCTTTAGTACGGCTTATCACCCTCAGACTGACGGGCAGTCTGAGCGTACTATTCAGATCCTCGAGGATATGCTTCGGGGTTGTGTCCTGGACTTCAGTGGGACGTGGGAGAGGCACTTACCCTTGGTAGAGTTTGCCTACAACAACAGTTTTCAGTCTAGCATCGGTATGGCACCGTTTGAGGCCTTGTATGGCCGACCGTGTAGGTCCCCGTTTGTTGGGCCGAGGTGGGTGATGTTGTTGGGTCCGGGGTTGGTTAGGGAGACGACGGAGAAAGTTGAACTTATCCGTAGAAGGCTTGTTACAGCCCAGAGTCGTCAGAAATCTTATGCCGACCGTAGGAGGAGGCCTTCGGCGTTTGAGGTAGGTGATCATGTCTTTCTGAAGATATCACCTAGACGAGGTTTGATGAGATTTGGAAAGAGTGGGAAGTTATCCCCTCGATTTATTGGTCCTTTTGAGATCCTTGAGAGGATTGGCGAGGTTGCTTATCGGTTAGCTTTACCGTCGCAGTTGTCCGGAGTTCATGACGTGTTTCATGTGAGTATGCTTCGGAAGTATGAGCCAGATCCATCACATGTATTGGATTGGACCGATTTAGAGGTAGATGAGGATGCCTCGTATGAGGAGAGACCGGTTCAGGTCTTGGATAGGCGGGATCAGATCCTGCGTGGCAAGACCATTCCTTTGGTGAAAGTCTTGTGGAAACATCACGGAGTGGAAGAAGCCACTTGGGAACGTGAGTTGGAAGTCCGTGAGAAATATCCGGACTTGTTTGTTGATATGTAATCTTGTATTTAGATTTTGAACTATTGTTGAACTTAAGAGCTTTTATATATGTCTTAAGTTGTGAAACATTGAAAATGTTTGGTTTATTGGAAGTATGTTTTGGAACTTGCCTCATATGGAAGTTGAATGTAACATTATGTATGTTGAATGTATTGTTGAAATTGGAAAGGAAATGCGTAATGATGATGCATGTTAAAAGTACATATGTTGTTTACATATTGTGAAATGCCCCTTGTTAAAGGGATGGAATGACCGGTAATGGGTCGGATTGTTGAATGTTAAAATGTAACATTGTTTAAAATGGAGGAAAACTTGTTTTTGAAAACTTATGCTTAATTTCGAGGACGAAATTCTTTAAGGGGGGGAGGTCATAGCGATCCCGGATTTACCCTTGTTGTACAGTGATCCGGACATGTGTCCGTGGAGGTTGGTAGTTGATTATTATCTTGTTTACATCCTTTTTACTTTGTAGTTGAGTTATGGGATGTGTTGGGCAGGTTTGTTACAGGTTGGTTGAGTTTAGAAACCAAAACTAGTTGCCCAGATTTTGACCTGTCCGCTCGAGCGGGGGTTTTGGCGCTCGAGCGGGAATTGCACCCATCCAGTATTTCCTGTGCAGTGTTGGATGCTCGAGCGTGGGATTGGCTGCTCGAGCGGGGTTCTGTGAGTGCTGCTCGAGCGGGGAGTTGGAAGCTCTAGCGGAGACCTGGTTCTGTAAAAGTTCTGGGAGTGTGCATCCGCCGCTCGAGCGGGATGGTTGACGCTCGAGCGGGAGTCTGTGAGTGACGCTCGAGCGGGGTGTTTGACGCTCGAGCGGGGGGACTGGGTTTAAGTTCCGAGTTTTGACTTTTCAAATCACTTTTTCACTTTCTCTTCTCTCTCCTACTTTTCCAAAAACACCATTGTTGAGCCTCTCACTCTAGAACTCTACCTTCTCTCTAGGTTTTGATCTAGTAGGAGTGATTTGCTCACCTTTGGCCTTTACAAAAAAGTTGTTGATCGTCGAGGGCTACATTTTAATCTGAAAATTTCGGGTTTTGGAGCACGTTGGGTTTTGTCATCTTCTCTCTTGGGACTCCGGATATGAGGTAGGGATATCCTACTCCTCTCTATGGATTTTGTCTTTAAATTTTGGCATTTTTAGATGTTAGGGTTGGTTTGGTAATTTTGTGAAAGTTTGGGGCTTTTGTGTTATTTTACAAAAGTTGGGGTTTTATTTATAATAAACCTAGATGCATGTTTGGCATAGAGAAATGGAATAAATGTTGAATCATTGATGAAAATGGGACCTAAGGGTCGTAATGTTAATTATGGAAATGACCTAATTACATCGTTTGATTAATTGGGATAATTAATTGTGAGAAATGAGGAAATGAAATGAAATTGTTGAGATTGGGAATGTATGGGGTTAAAGGGTGTAGTTGAATTAATTATCACTCACCGAAATGAAATGTTGATTGAATATCCATTGTGCATTTATTTTCTGTTTAGAGATAACTGCTTTGGGCTATCGGTGGAGGATAGTCGTGATTGTTGTAGACAATGCATGATGATTAGGCCAACAAAAACTAATCAATAGAATGTGTCATGGAATTTGACGGTTGATAGAATACATTAACTGTATGTATTGGGTGATTGTATATAGAACCAATGTGTTTGTATACGTTATGTGTAGAGGAGGAGATGGGGGATGCACTCCGCGGTTTAGGGGAAGATGGGGGATGTACCTCTAAACCGGATAGCGTTGGGAGGAGATAGGGGATGAACTCCGTAGATACAGCTCATATGCTTGTCTAGAGAAGTGAAGATAGAGCTCATATGCTTATCTTTGTGAAGTGTAGATACAGCTTATATGCTTGTCTGTGAATGTGGGATATAGTTGTTATATATCTGTTGAGAATGTGGATATAGCTTATATGCTTATCTGTGAATGTGGGATATAGTTTTTATACATACCTGTTGAAATGATGATAGAGCTAATATGCTTATCTGTTGAAAAAGGAAAAATGAAAAGTAACTTGGACTCATAAGTCGTATGACATAAAATGTGATTTATGTGGATGTATCAGTGTCGACCATCTATCAATTGCTAATCTTTTAGTCATTGTTCATGGTTGGTTTAGTGTATTTCTACTGGGCTGTGGCTCACCCTATATGGGAACATCATTTTCAGGTACAGGTAGCATGCCACCTCCAAGGATATAGCTTGGGAGGCTAGATGCGAGCTGATTTTTGCTGTTTAGTTTCTTTTGATGTATTACATGTATATTCAAGCCAATGGCTTAATGTGTAGATGAGTTAGCATCCTTTTGTTGTAACCAAGTGTTAACTTGGAAAGCTGTAAGCCCGTAGGGCATTTTGCTTTTGTTGTTAACATGTAATACTATTGTAATGAAACTCTGATTAATAGAAGAATGTGGATATTTTGCATGTCAAGGAATGTCTCAATTGAGGGTTTAATGTTATTTTTTTGAGGGCGTTATAGGACAACACTTGACTAAGCTGTGCCACACCTTGGCCTAGATGTGCCACACCTCGGTCTAGGTCATACCATTCCAGGAACAAAATCACTAGGGCACAAGGATAAACATCTCGGCCTAGATGATACACATCTCGGCCTTCGTGCTGAACACCTCGGCCCAGATAGAGACATCTCGACAAATATGTCAGGGTGAAAATGGAGGTTAACCGAAGTGGTTGCAAGATAGTTCTAAGTGTAGAAAGGTTCCAAGGTGTCTAGGCTTAAGATGACCTCGGCAACACACCAGGCAAGAACAATGTAGGAACCCACATTTTATGTCTTCGTCATGTTCATGAGCATCTGTATGATTATGGCTTGTTGAGCTTGCATGTGTATGTTTGTGACTTGTTTCGCTTAAGCGAGTGAGATCCATGCCTTGCTTTGAAGCCTTGTGATTTGTCTAAGTGTTGTATGCTTGTCTTGTTCCTTCCTTGATGTGAAACTTAGGTCATGCCTTGCCTGAGTTATGTTAGCCGATGTTATTCCAAGCCTAGGTTACGTTATTCCAAGCCGAGGTCATCCTCAGTCTAGAAGTATCTTGGAACCCCTTGTTGACCTCCGTCCTTGCCTTGACACATTAGCCGAGATGTTACCTTGCACCCAAGTGATCTCGTCCTGGGATGGTATGACCTAGACCGAGGTGTGGCGCATCTAGGCCAAGATGTGGCACAGCTTAGTCAAGTGTTGTCCTACCTAGCCGAGGTCATTGCCACCTTAGTTGCCGAAGTCCCTTTTGTTAGCCGATGTCACCCCTTGCCGGAGTGCCATTCCGTGTAGCTTGTTAGATACGCCTTGTTATTAGCCGATGTCATTGCCTCGTCAGAGAGCCCATACCGCTTTACTTGTTGAACACCCTTCCACAATGCTTCGTCTGGTTTGTCAGCCACCTTTTCAGGGAAAACCCAACCAGTCGCCGCCACGTGTCTCAGCAGAGAGTTAACCCCAGAACCGGGTAAAGAAAACTATCATTTGGAATCATAACCTTGCCTTGTAGAGAGAGAAACTCTAGGAGGAAGAAGGAGTTTTAGGGTGAGAAAGTAAATCTTCAAGCTTGATTCCTAGAGATCGAACCGTTTGATCCGTGTTCTAAGGTTAGATTCTTGATCTGCTCATGATGTTCCTTATGTTCATGTTATTGCATTGCATGATCGGATATGATTTGTAAGCCATGCATTGTTTTAAAGTTCGGTTTTAGAAAGAGAAATGACATTCATGTGTTCTTCAAGAAAAATAAAGAATCATGTTTTTGTGTTTATTTCCGCAAGAACTTCAAGTACGGGTACCCAGGTCCATGTTTTCAAACTCGTAGCATGAAAATTCCAGATTTGTGATAACAGATTGTGATCGAACATTCATATTTTTCATGTTTTCACACTCATGTTCTCCATGTTCATCAGCAGAGGGAAACCCAGAGTTTCCCGACCTCTTTTCCTTGCATGTGGCCCTCGGGAACACACCTCGGCGAGGAGGTGTGGAACCTCGGCCTAGACCTGGTTGGTGCCCAGCGTGTTTTCCGAAATCATTTGTGTGCATACGAAACTTGTTTGAAGGTGCATTCAATAGGCTTTGCCATGTGTTTGTAGGACTTGGGCTTGTCTCGACCCCGAGGTTTGAAGAACTATGTGAGTGGTATTTTTAATAAAGCTATGTTACACTTGCTTTCATAAAATCTCGTCTTGCCTTGTTTTGAAAAGTACTTGATCTAGCATGAATGACTATCCCTACTTGTATATTAAGCACTATCTTGTTTTGATGACATTTCTTGAAAGTCCTTAGTTGCAGGGGACTATAATGCAACTGCACTCTTGTCTTGAAAGTCCTTAGCTGCAGGGGACTATAATGCAACTGCACTCTTGTCTTGAAAGTCCTTAGTTGCAGGGGACTATAATGCAACTGCACTCTTGTCTTGAAAGTCCTTAGTTGCAGGGGACTATAATGCAACTGCACTCTTGTCTTGAAAGTCCTTAGCTGCAGGGGACTATAATGCAACTGCACTCTTGTCTTGGAATGTCATCACCCCCTTGTATTAAGTAGATGTAATAACATCCAAGGAACTTGAAAGGCCGGCAATGAACTTGATTTCCCCCTTGATTGTAAAGTATGCTATGTATTGTTTTGAAAGAAATCTTGGATATCAATCATGCAAAACCTTTATTTCTAATATCATTCACTGAGTATCCAAGCTCACCCTCTCTATATATATATGTAGGTGATGAGCAAGAAGGCAATGAGGCCTAGACGTGTAGCCGATGTGTTTTTGGGTGCATTGCCGACGTGTTTTGGATTAGCATTTTGTACCATCTTGAAGATTATGCTTCTTAGCTTATATTTCATGTGCACTTGTATATGTCGGCTTGAGAAGCCTTTTGGTCAAGATGTATTTTGTATCTCATTCCCGTATTATATCTAAGTTGTAAGACTTTGTAAAAATGTATGTCATTTCATTGGACTTAAGCACGGCTCTCATGGACTATTTAGATTCAGCATATATGTATATATGTTGCTTCCGCACTTGTAAGCCCCATATTTTATACTCTGATTGTGTGTAATTCTTGTAAGTCGGCCTTCGGTAATCTCGGATTACTAGCCATCACGGCACCAAACTACTAGGGGCGGTTTGGGGGTGTGACAGAATGGTATCAGAGCACGAGATCCTTATAGTATGTTGATCACCCACCTTGAGTCCTAAAGAGCATAGGATTTTCCTTAGAGTGATGTTAGGATTGCATCATATTACTTGCTACTTGACTACGTGTGCATCATTTCGACATAGACATTTGTTACTTGTATACGTATTATCTGTTCAGTTATTTTAAAGTCTCATCTTGCATTCTCCTAGCATCATGAGGAGAGGTAGACCTCCAGTTGGCCGAGATCGTTCAGAAGATAGATTGGAGAGATTGGAAAGGTTAGTCGAAGGCTTGGTTCGTGAGCAGAGACAACCTAGGCCACAGGATACTGGTACGACTTCCACGCAGGCCGAACAGACGAATGGCCGTTATACAGCTCCACCCCCTCCAGTGCCACAAGTGCCTCTATAGCAGGCTTTGTATGGGAACGACACGATAACCCTAATCAGAGAGTTCAAGAAAATGAAACCGCCGAGATTTCAAGGAGGTATAGAACCAATGAAAGCCGAGGCATGGGTTTTAGAGATGGAGAAGTTGTTTGAGATCTTCCCCAGTACAAACGCCCAGAAGGTATCTCTGGCAGCATTCACATCAGACGACGATGCTCGTAGGTGGTGGATGATGGTCCGAGAAAGCAATCCGGGTTTGACTTGGGCAAAATTTTTGGAGTTGTTCTACAACAAGCATTTTCCCCTTAGCATCCGAGACCGAAAGACCACGGAGTTTCAGAATCTGATGCAAGGGAACAAGACAGTCGCAGAATACGATCGTGCCTTTACTGAACTGGCGAGATATGCGCCTCATATGGTTGACGACGAATACCGAAAGGCGAGGAAGTTCGAAAGTGGGTTGCGAGGACCGATACAAGATCGGGTCAATATGCTCAATATGCCGACATATGCCGGAGTACTGGACAAGGCCATCCTGGCTGAAGCTAACTTGAACCGATACCAGAGTTCAGGTGAGGGTCAGAGGAAGAGACAGAATTTTGATAATCGCCGAGTTCCGTTCAATGCCAAGAAGAGAATGAGCACAGACAGTTCCAGCAACTCAAATCAGGAAGGTAACGCCAAGCCGGTGTGCGCGAGTTGTGGAAAGCTACATTTCGGGGTTTGTCGTTGGGCAACAGGAGCTTGCTATGAGTGCGGCGAGATAGGTCATCGTGTGAAGGACTGCCCGAAGGCAGGGACTGACGGCGGAAAGAGGAATGGAAGCACCTCGGGCCCTGCACAGAACAACAACGTCGGGAGAATACAGGCAAGGCAAGGCAGAGTTTTTGCATTGGTACCCGGAGACGCCCAGAATGCCGAGGCGGTAGTGTCAGGTACCCTTTCAATTTGTTCTCAAGATGCATACGTATTGATTGATTCGGGTTCTACGCATTCATTTGTGTCCACTATATTCGCCGAGAAGTTGAGTAGAGAATTAAAACCCCTTGATTACGTATTATCTGTATCTACTCCATCTGGGAGAAATATGATTGTTACATCCATTTATAAGGCGTGTATTGTTATGATTGAGAGTGTAGAGTTGTTAGTTGATTTGATGCCATTAAGCATGACCCACTTCGATGTCATATTGGGGATGGATTGGTTAGTAGCGAACCATGCATCCATTAATTGTGTTACTAAGAGCGTCGCACTGAAGACCCCAAGTCAAGCTGAGGTCATTTTCCAAGGTAAAGGAGTAGTACCCCCACCTTACTTAATCTCATCCATGAAGGCCTACAAGTTGATCCAAAAAGGATGTCAGGGTTATTTGTGCAGTATACTAAGTGATTTGAATGGAAGTGTTGAGTTAGTCGACATACCCGTTGTTGAGGAATTCCCCGATGTCTTTCCGAGTGAGTTGTCTGGCCACCTTGTCGATAGGGAAATAGAGTTTACTGTGGACATCCTGTCAGGAACACAACCCATCTCCAAAACACCCTACAGAATGGCCCCAGCCGAACTTAGAGAACTGAAATCGCAATTACAAGAATTGTTGGATAAAGGATTTGTTAGGCCGAGCACTTCACCGTGGGGAGCACCCGTTCTATTTGTTAAGAAAAAGGATGGCACACTTCGTCTTTGCATTGACTACAGAGAACTTAATAAGGTGACCATTAAGAACAAGTACCCATTGCCTAGAATCGATGATTTGCTTGATCAACTACGAGGAGCACGAGTCTTTTCCAAGATTGACCTTAGGTCAGGCTACCACCAGTTGAAGGTTAAAGCCGAGGACATCGAGAAAACTGCTTTTCGGACAAGATATGGCCACTACGAATTTTTGGTAATGCCCTTCGGAGTAACCAATGCCCCAGCAGCATTCATGGACTTGATGAACAGAGTCTTTAAGCCGTACCTAGATGAGTTTGTCATTATTTTTATCGACGGCATATTGATCTATTCCGGGAGTACGAGCGAGCACGAGAATCATCTGAGATTTGCCCTGCAGACCTTGAGAGATAAGAAGTTGTACGCCAAGTTGAGTAAATGCGAGTTTTGGCTTTCCAGCATTTCATTTCTAGGGCATGTGATTAATGAAGATGGTATATCAGTTGATCCCAGTAAGATTGAAGCCGTTGTGAATTGGCCGACGCCGACCAATGCGTCCGAGGTTCGTAGTTTTCTAGGTTTGGCAGGTTATTACAGAAAGTTTGTGAAGGATTTCTCGAGGATTGCAGTGCCATTGACACAACTAACTAAGAAGGGAGCAACTTATGAATGGACCAATGAAAGAGAATCAGCCTTCCAGGAGTTGAAGACGAGGTTAGTTACAGCACCAGTCCTGGTACTACCATCGGCTAATGAGGAATTTCAGATTTACAATGATGCTTCACATAAGGGTTTGGGTTGCATGTTAATGCAAGGAGGTAAAGTCATAGCGTACGCGTCCCGTCAGTTGAAGCCCAATGAAAAGAATTATCCTACCCATGATCTGGAGCTAGCTGTCGTGGTTTTTGCTTTGAAGATATGGCGTCATTACTTGTATGGAACATCTTGCCAAGTTTTCACCGATCACAAGAGTCTGAAGTACTTGTTCACTCAGAAAGAGTTAAATATGAGGCAGAGAAGATGGCTCGAACTACTGAAGGATTATGACATGCAGATTCAGTATCACCCAGGTAAGGCAAATTCCGTAGCCGACGCATTGAGCAGGAAGTTAGTTGGAAGTTTGGCGTGCCTGACAGCGGTTTCGGTGGAACCGACCATTATTGAGGAAGCGAAGACCAGGCAGAGGGAGGATAAATTCCTCAAGAAGGTAATTGATGAATTCGTCACCAAGCCGAGGCCGGGATACACCATGGAGAATCAAGTGCTTAAATTTGAAGGAAGATTGTGCGTGGCCGACGTACCAGAGTTGAAAAGGAAGATTTTGCAAGAGGCCCATAGTTCCAAGTTTGCCATTCATCCAGGGAGCACCAAGATGTATCAGGACGTAAAGCGGACCTTTTGGTGGCCAAACATGAAAAGAGAGATAGCCGAATTTGTATCCAGTGTCTGTGTTGTCAGCAGGTGAAGGCAGAACACCAGAGACCGGCAGGACTTCTTCAACCCTTGTCAATTCCTGAGTGGAAATGGGAGCACATCTCCATGGATTTCGTAGTGGGTTTGCCGAGGACGCAAAGAGGCATGGATTCCATTTGGGTTATAGTTGACAGGTTCACTAAGTCAGCTCACTTCTTGCCTGTCAAGACTACATTCAATGCCGACCGACTTGCCGAATTGTACATGAATGAGATCGTTAGGCTTCATGGTGTGCCGATGTCCATTGTGTCAGACCGAGATCCGAAGTTCGTTTCTAGATTTTGGCAGAGTCTATAAGGAGCCTTGGGGACTGAGTTGAGATTTAGCACAACCTTTCACCCCCAGACCGACGGGCAGACAGAAAGAACGATTCAGACACTCGAAGACATGCTCAGACTGTGCGTGTTGGATTTCCAGGGAAGTTGGGAATCGCATTTGCCATTAGTAGAGTTCGCGTACAACAACAGTTATCAAGCCAGCATAGGCATGGCGCCGTATGAAGCTTTGTATGGAAGGGAGTGTAGGTCGCCGATATGTTGGGCTGAAGTAGGAGACAAAGCTCTAATTGGCCCCGAGTTGATTCAGATGACAACTGAAAAGATCAAACTCATTCAGCAGAGGATTAAAACCGTACAGAGTCGACAGAAGTGTTATGCCGACCAAAGAAGGAGGGAGTTAGAATTTGAAATTGGGGATCATGTATTTTTGAAGGTCTCGCCGATGACAGGAGTTTCGAGATTTGGGAAGAAGGGTAAACTTGCACCCCGATATATTGGGCCGTTTGAAATTCTTGAGAAAGTTAACACCGTTGCTTACAGACTCGCTTTGCCGCCAGATTTGAGCCAAGTCCACAGCGTGTTTCATGTTTCAATGCTGAGGAAATATATCCGAGACCCACTGCATGTAATAGATTACTCCGGGGTTGTAGTTAATGAAGACCTGGGCTACGAAGAGAAGCCGATGAGAATTATCGACAGACAGGTGAGACAGTTGAGAAACAAATCGATATCAATGGTGAAAATCGAATGGGAGAAACATTATGGCGAGGAGGCCACATGGGAAAAGGAAGAGGAGATGGAAATCCGTTACCCGGAGTTATTCGTAGGACAAGGTAACTTAAGTTTGGGGACCAAACTTCTTTAAGGAGGGTAGACTGTAGGAACCCACATTTTATGTCTTCGTCATGTTCATGAGCATCTGTATGATTATGGCTTGTTGAGCTTGCATGTGTATGTTTGTGACTTGTTTCGCTTAAGCGAGTGAGATCCATGCCTTGCTTTGAAGCCTTGTGATTTGTCTAAGTGTTGTATGCTTGTCTTGTTCCTTCCTTGATGTGAAACTTAGGTCATGCCTTGCCTGAGTTATGTTAGCCGATGTTATTCCAAGCCTAGGTTACGTTATTCCAAGCCGAGGTCATCCTCAGTCTAGAAGTATCTTGGAACCCCTTGTTGACCTCCGTCCTTGCCTTGACACATTAGCCGAGATGTTACCTTGCACCCAAGTGATCTCGTCCTGGGATGGTATGACCTAGACCGAGGTGTGGCGCATCTAGGCCAAGATGTGGCACAGCTTAGTCAAGTGTTGTCCTACCTAGCCGAGGTCATTGCCACCTTAGTTGCCGAAGTCCCTTTTGTTAGCCGATGTCACCCCTTGCCGGAGTGCCATTCCGTGTAGCTTGTTAGATACGCCTTGTTATTAGCCGATGTCATTGCCTCGTCAGAGAGCCCATACCGCTTTACTTGTTGAACACCCTTCCACAATGCTTCGTCTGGTTTGTCAGCCACCTTTTCAGGGAAAACCCAACCAGTCGCCGCCACGTGTCTCAGCAGAGAGTTAACCCCAGAACCGGGTAAAGAAAACTATCATTTGGAATCATAACCTTGCCTTGTAGAGAGAGAAACTCTAGGAGGAAGAAGGAGTTTTAGGGTGAGAAAGTAAATCTTCAAGCTTGATTCCTAGAGATCGAACCGTTTGATCCGTGTTCTAAGGTTAGATTCTTGATCTGCTCATGATGTTCCTTATGTTCATGTTATTGCATTGCATGATCGGATATGATTTGTAAGCCATGCATTGTTTTAAAGTTCGGTTTTAGAAAGAGAAATGACATTCATGTGTTCTTCAAGAAAAAGTCTTGTTTTGATCCGAAAGCTTGCATAAAGAATCATGTTTTTGTGTTTATTTCCGCAAGAACTTCAAGTACGGGTACCCAGGTCCATGTTTTCAAACTCGTAGCATGAAAATTCCATATTTGTGATAACAGATTGTGATCGAACATTCATATTTTTCATGTTTTCACACTCATGTTCTCCATGTTCATCAGCAGAGGGAAACCCAGAGTTTCCCGACCTCTTTTCCTTGCATGTGGCCCTCGGGAACACACCTCGGCGAGGAGGTGTGGAACCTCGGCCTAGACCTGGTTGGTGCCCAGCGTGTTTTCCGAAATCATTTGTGTGCATACGAAACTTGTTTGAAGGTGCATTCAATAGGCTTTGCCATGTGTTTGTAGGACTTGGGCTTGTCTCGACCCCGAGGTTTGAAGAACTATGTGAGTGGTATTTTTAATAAAGCTATGTTACACTTGCTTTCATAAAATCTCGTCTTGCCTTGTTTTGAAAAGTACTTGATCTAGCATGAATGACTATCCCTACTTGTATATTAAGCACTATCTTGTTTTGATGACATTTCTTGAAAGTCCTTAGTTGCAGGGGACTATAATGCAACTGCACTCTTGTCTTGAAAGTCCTTAGTTGCAGGGGACTATAATGCAACTGCACTCTTGTCTTGAAAGTCCTTAGCTGCAGGGGACTATAATGCAACTGCACTCTTGTCTTGAAAGTCCTTAGTTGCAGGGGACTATAATGCAACTGCACTCTTGTCTTGAAAGTCCTTAGTTGCAGGGGACTATAATGCAACTGCACTCTTGTCTTGAAAGTCCTTAGCTGCAGGGGACTATAATGCAACTGCACTCTTGTCTTGGAATGTCATCACCCCCTTGTATTAAGTAGATGTAATAACATCCAAGGAACTTGAAAGGCCGGCAATGAACTTGATTTCCCCCTTGATTGTAAAGTATGCTATGTATTGTTTTGAAAGAAATCTTGGATATCAATCATGCAAAACCTTTATTTCTAATATCATTCACTGAGTATCCAAGCTCACCCTCTCTATATATATATGTAGGTGATGAGCAAGAAGGCAATGAGGCCTAGACGTGTAGCCGATGTGTTTTTGGGTGCATTGCCGACGTGTTTTGGATTAGCATTTTGTACCATCTTGAAGATTATGCTTCTTAGCTTATATTTCATGTGCACTTGTATATGTCGGCTTGAGAAGCCTTTTGGTCAAGATGTATTTTGTATCTCATTCCCTTATTATATCTAAGTTGTAAGACTTTGTAAAAATGTATGTCATTTCATTGGACTTAAGCACGGCTCTCATGGACTATTTAGATTCAGCATATATGTATATATGTTGCTTCCGCACTTGTAAGCCCCATATTTTATACTCTGATTGTGTGTAATTCTTGTAAGTCGGCCTTCGGTAATCTCGGATTACTGGCCATCACGGCACCAAACTACTAGGGGCGGTTTGGGGGCGTGACAAACAAAGTATGCAAGAAACACTCAACTAAAACAAGACAAGATTTGCAAATGCACATAACAAAACAAGATCATACATAAATGTATGCAAGTATGACTAAGTTGAAGTGAGGGTTGTTACACTTACTCAGTAAATTCTCAATAAATTACTTAGTAATTTCCAACTAAATTACCCAGTGAAGAACTTAATAATTTATCAGTAAATTTCTTAGTCAATTCGCAGTAAATTCTCAATAAATTGTTTAGTAAATTATCGGTAGATTCTTAGTAAATTACTCAGTAAATTCTCATTAAATTACTCAGTAAAATTCTCAATAAATTACATGCAAAATTCTCAGAAAATTATTCACTAAATTCTTAGGAAATTATTAGAAAATTCTGTGTAAATTCTTAGAAAATCATTAGAAATTTTTTTGTGAATTACTCAGTAAATTATGAGTAAATTCTCAGAAAACTTTGTATAAATTCTTGGTAAATTACTCAGTAAATTCACAGAAATTTTTTTAAAAATTACTCAGCAAATTACTCTGTAAATTCTCAATAAATTATCTGTTAAATTTTCAATAAACTCTTTATAAATTACTTAGTTAATTATCGGTGAATTACTCAATAAATTCAAAGTAAATTACTCTGAAAATTTTCAATAAATTCTAAGAAAATTCTCAATAAATTATGAGTAAATTACTCATTAAATTCACAGTAAATTCTCAATAAATTACTCAGTAAATTGCTTCATAAATGATTGGTAAGTTCCTAGAAAATTACTCAACAAATTCTCAGTAAATTCTCAATAAACTCTTAGTAATTTACTGAGTAAATTCTAAATAAATTACTAAGTAAATTCATAGTAAATTATTCGGTGAATTACTCACTAAATTTATCTGTAAATTATTAAGTAAATTCCCAGTAAATTACTCGGTAAATTCTCAATAAATTCTCTGTAAATTACTCAGTTAATTATCGATAAGTTCTCAAAAAATTCTGAGTAAATTACTTAGTAAATTACTCAGTAAATTATTAGAAAATTACTCTGTAAATTCCAAAAAAATAACGCAGTAAATTATCTGTAAATTCTTAGTAAACTATTTAATAAATTCTAAATAAATTACTGTGTAAATTCTCAGTAAATTACAAGTAAATTAATGAGTGAATTATTCAGTAATTTTTCAGTAAATTACTCGATAAATTCTCTGTAAATTACTCAGTAAATTCTCTGTAAATTACTTAGTAAATTACTTAGTAAATTCTCACTAAATTACTCAGGAAATTTCTCAGTAAATTACACGTAAAATTCTCTATAAATTATTTAGCAAATTCTTAGCAATTTATCAGAAAATTCTGAGTAAATTCAAAAAAAATTACAAGAATTTTTTTTTGTGAATTAATCAGTAAATTATGAGTAAATTACTCAATAAATTCTCAGAAAATTTTATATAAATTCTTGGTAAATTCAAAGTAATTTCTTAGTAAATTATTCAGCAAATTACTCCATAAATTCAAAATAAATTCTCAATAAATTACTCGTTAAGTTTTCAATAAATTCTCTATAAATTACTTTGTAAATTATCAGTAAATTATTTAATAAATTGTAAATAAATTACTCAGAAAATTTTCAATAAATTCAGTATAAATTCTTGGTAAATTACTCATAAAATTATCAAAAAAAATTCGTGAATTACTTTGTTAATTCTCAGTAAATTATTCGAACATTTATTAGTGAATTTCCTATAAATTCTCAGTAAATTATTTAATAAATTCTAAGTAAATTACTTAGTAAATTCTCAATAAATTAATCCATAAAGTCTAAGTAAATTATCAATAAATTGATAGTAACTTAGTTAGTAAATTCTCAAAAAATTACTTAGTTATTTCCAACTAAATTACCCAGTGAAGAACTTAACAATTTATCAGTAAATTTCTTAGTCAATTCGCAGTAAATTCTCAATAAATTACTTAGTAAATTATCGGTAGATTCTTAGTAAATAACTCAGTAAATTCTCATTAAATTACTCAGTAAAATTCTCAATAAATTACACGCAAAATTCTCAGAAAATTATTCAGTAAATTCTTAGTAAATTATTAGAAAATTCTGTGTAAATTCTTAAAAAATCATTAGAAATTTTTTTGTGGATTACTCAGTAAATTATGAGTAAATTCTCAGAAAATTTTGTATAAATTCTTGGTAAATTACTCAGTAAATTCACAGAAATTATTTTAAAAATTACTCAGCAAATTACTCTATAAATTCTCAATAAATTATCCGTTAAATTTTCAATAAATTCTCTATAAATTACTCAGTTAATTATCGGTGAATTACTCAATAAATTCAAAGTAAATTACTCTGAAAATTTTCAATAAATTCTAAGAAAATTCTCAATAAATTATGAGTAAATTACTCATTAAATTCACAGTAAATTCTTAATAAATTACTTAGTAAATTGCTTCATAAATGATTGGTAAGTTCCTGGAAAATTAGTCAACAAATTCTCAGTAAATTCTCAATAAACTCTTAGTAATTTACTGAGTAAATTCTAAATAAATTACTAAGTAAATTCATAGTAAATTATTCGGTGAATTACTCACTAAATTTATCTGTAAATTACTAAGTAAATTCCCAGTAAATTACTCGGTAAATTCTCAATAAATTCTCTGTAAATTACTCAGTTAATTATCGATAAGTTCTCAAAAAATTCTGAGTCAATTACTTAGTAAATTACTCAGTAAATTATTAGAAAATTACTCTGTAAATTCCAAGAAAATAACGCAGCAAATTATCTGTAAATTCTTAGTAAATTATTTAATAAATTCTAAATAAATTACTCCTTAAATTCTCAGTAAATTACAAGTAAATTAATGAGTGAATTATTCAGCAATTTTTCAGTAAATTACTCGATAAATTCTCTGTAAATTACTCAGTAAATTATTGGTAAATTCTCTGTAAATTGCTCAGTAAATTCTCACTAAATTACTCAGGAAATTTCTCAGTAAATTACACGTAAAATTCTCTATAAATTATTCAGCAAATTCTTAGTAATTTATTAGAAAATTCTGAGTAAATTCACAAAAAATTACAAGAATTTTTTTTTGTGAATTAATCAGTAAATTATAAGTAAATTACTCAATAAATTCTCAGAAAATTTTATATAAATTCTTGGTAAATTCAAAGTAATTTCTTAGTAAATTATTCAGCAAATTACTCCATAAATTCGTAGTAAATTCTCAATAAATTACTCGTTGAGTTTTCAATAAATTCTCTATAAATTACTTTGTAAATTATCAGTAAATTATTTAATAAATTGTAAATAAATTACTCAGAAAATTTTCAATAAATTTTGTATAAATTCTTGGTAAATTACTCATAAAATTATCAAAAAAAAAATTCGTGAATTAATTTGTTAATTCTCAGTAGATTACTCGAACATTAATTAGTGAATTTCCTGTAAATTCTCAGTAAATTATTCAATAAATTATAAGTAAATTACTTAGTAAATTCTCAATAAATTAATCCATAAAGTCTAAGTAAATTATCAATAAATTCTTCGTAACTTACTCAGTAAATTCTCAATAAATTACTTAGTAATTTCCAACTAAATTACCCAGTGAAGAACTTAACAATTTATCAGTAAATTTCTTAGTCAATTCGCAGTAAATTCTCAGTAAATTACTCAGTAAATTATCGGTAGATTCTTAGTAAATTACTTAGTAAATTCTCATTAAATTACTCAGTAAAATTCTCAGTAAATTACACGCAAAATTCTTAGAAAATTCTGTGTAAATTCTTAGAAAATCATTAGAAATTTTTTTTGTGAATTACTCAGTAAATTATGAGTAAATTCTCATAAAATTTTATATAAATTCTTGGTAAATTACTCAGTAAATTCACAGAAATTTTTTAAAAAATTACTCAGCAAATTACTCTGTAAATTCTCAATAAATTATCCGTTAAATTTTCAATAAATTCTCTATAAATTACTCAGTTAATTATCAGTGAATTACTCAATAAATTCCAAGTAAATTACTCTGAAAATTTTCAATAAATTCACTGTAAATTCTCAATAAATTATGAGTAAATTACTCATTAAATTCACAGTAAATTCTCAATAAGTTACTCTGTAAATTGCTTCATAAATGATTGGTAAGTTCCTAGAAAATTAGTCAACAAATTCTCAGTAAATTCTCAATAAACTCTTAGTAATTTACTGTCATGACCCCATTCCGCCCCTAGTAGAATGGTGCCATGATGGCCAGTAATCCGAGATTTACCGAAGGCCAACTTTCTAAATCCACACACAATCAGAGTGTTACATATGGGGCTAACATGTGCGGAAGCAATATATATAAATTTAATTAGTCCATAAGATCTGTGCATAAGTTAAATGGAATGGCATACATTCGTACATAGCTTTAATACAACAAAATGAAGTACAAAAATACATCTTGACCAAAAGGCTTCTCAGCTATCAAATACAAAATACAATAAAATACAACTAAGAAGCATAATTTTCAAGATGCGGCAAAAGTGCATAATCCAAAACAAGTAGCAAGTACATCTAGGCGTCACCGCCGTCCTGCTCGTCACCTACATATATATAGAGAGGGGTAAGCTTGGATACTCAGTGAATGGTATAAATAATAAAGGGGTTTGCATGAATGATATCCGAAATCTTTATCAAATCAAGGCACATCACATATTGTACAAAATCCAAGGGCAAATCAAGTTTATCTAACAATCTTTCAAGTCTCAATAATTTAAGTCTTTCAAGGCTTTCAAGTTCCAAGAGGTGACATTAACAAAGGTTGTGCTACAAATGCTTATAGTCCCCTAGCACGTACGGACTTTCAAGATTGTGCTACAAATGCTTATAGTCCCCTAGCACGTACGGACTTTTCAAGATTGTGCTACAAATGCTTATAGTCCCCTAGCACGTACGGACTTTCAAGATTGTGCTGCAAATGCTTATAGTCCCCTAGCACGTACGGACTTTCAAGATTGTGCTACAAAGGCTTATAGTCCCTTAGCACGTACGGACTTTCAAGATTGTGCTACAAATGCTTATAGTCCTCTAGCACGTACGGACTTTCAAGATTGTCATTCAAAACAAGTCTAATACTTGATATACAAAATAGGGATCATCATCTATGCTTCGCAAAATACTTTTCCAAAACAAGCAAGGCAAAACTTTATCAAAACTTAATAACATAACTTTATTAAAAATACCACTCACATAGCTCTTCAAACGTCGGGGTCAAGCCAAGTCCAAGTCCTACAAACACATGACAAAGTCTGTTGAATGCACTTTCAAACAAATTCACATGCATACAGATGATCTCAACATCTTTCAAAACCAAGCTAAGTCAAAACAAGACACTGTTTCTGATCTCGGGAAAACATGCTGGGCGACTACTAGGTCTAGGCTGAGGTCCCACACCTCCTTGCCGAGGTGTTGCCTCGATGGTCACATTCAAGGAAATGAGGTCGGGAAAATCTGGGTTTCCCTCTCTTGAAGAACATGTCGAACATGAAGAACATGAACATGAGGAAGATGAATGCAAGATCAAAATTTGCTATTACAAAATCTGAGATTTCATGCTATGAATTCAAATACATGGACCTGGGTACCCATATTCAAGGATCTTGTGAGAACAAACACAAAAACATGAATCTTAATGCAAACTTTCGAATCAAACAAGACTTTTTCTTCAAGAACACATGGACACTATTTTCTATTTCTAAAACCAACTTTAAATCAATGCATGACGTGCAGAACAGGTTCGATCGTGCAATGCAGTTAGATAAGCATAAAGAACGACAAGAGTAAATTAAGAATCTAATCTCAATACGCGAATCTAACGGTTTGATCTCTAGGAATCAAGCTCAAACGCCCACTCTCTCACTCTAAAACTTCTTCTTCGCCTTCTAGAGCTTCTCTCTCCTCACAAACAAAGACATATAGCAAAATGATACATTTCTAGGTCTGCTGGCTGACTTAACACTCAACTGGGACACGTGGCACTACCGGGTTGGTTCTCCTCAAAAAGGTGGCTGAGTGAAAAGACAAGACTATGACAAAGTGTGTTCAACAAGCAAGATGGCATGGGCACTCTGGCGGGTAATGATCTCGGCTAAGAACAAGACATCGGCAAGTAGGGGAACAATGATCTCGGCTAGGAAGGACAACACTTGACTAAGCTGTGCCACACCTTGGCCTAGATGTGCCATACCTTGGTCTAGGTCACACCACTCCAGGACAAGATCACTTAGGTGCAAAGGTAATATCTCGGCCTAGATAATACACATCTCGGCCTTGGTGATGAACACCTCGGCCTAGATAATGACATCTCGGCCAATATGTCAGGGCGAAGGTGGATTTCAAACAAAGTGGTTCCAAGGAAGTTCTAGGCTAAAGATGACCTCGGCTAAACTCACACCAAGCGGGGTACAAAACATGCGAGAAACACTTAAGCAAATCAAATCAAGTATTGCAAAAATGCAGCATATCAAGACAAGATCATGTAATATATGCACGCATGACTAGAGTAGAGTGAGGGTCGTTACATCCTACCCTCCTTAAAGAAGTTTGGTCCCCAAACTTAAATTACCTTGCTCTACAAATAACCCCGGATAACGGATTTCCATCTCTTCTTCCTTTCCCATGTAGCATCCTTGCCGTAATGCTCTTTCCATTCGATTTTCACCATTGGTATAGATTTGTTCCTCAACTGTTTCACTTGTCTGTCGATAATACGCATCGGCTTTTCTTCATAGCTTAAATCTTCATCAACCACAATCCCAAAATGATCAATCACGTGCAGTGGATCCCGAATATACTTCCTTAACATCGAGATATGAAACACATTATGAACTTGACTTAATCTCGGCGGCAAAGCAAGTCTGTAGGCAACTGGGTTAACTTTCTCAAGAATTTTGAACGGTCCAATGTAACAGGGTGTCAATTTACCCTTCTTCCCAAATCTTGAAACTCCTTTCATCGGCGAGGTTTTCAGGAATACATGATCCCCTACTTCAAACTCTAACTCCTTTCTTCTCTGGTCGGCGTAACTCTTTTGTCGACTCTGAGCGGTTCTGATTCTCTGTTGGATAAGCTTGATCTTTTCGGTTGTCCTTTGAACTAGATCGAAGCCAATCAAAGCTTCATCTCCTACTTCGGTCCAACATATCGGCGATCTGCACTTTCTTCCATATAAGGCTTCATACAGCGCCATGCCAATGCTAGTTTGATAACTGTTGTTGTAAGCGAATTCTATTAATGGCAAATGCACTTCCAAGCTTCCCTTGAAGTCTAATACACATAATCTAAGCATGTCTTCAAGTGTCTGAATTGTTCTCTTTGTTTGGCCATCGGTCTGGGGATGAAAAGCCGTGCTAAACCTCAATTCGGTCCCCAAAGCCCTTTGTAAACTCTGCCAAAATCTAGAAACAAACTTCGAATCTCGGTTTGACACAATGGACATCGGCACACCATGAAGTCTAACAATCTCATTCATATACGACACAGCAAGTCGATCAGCATTAAACGAAGTTTTAACAGGCAAGAAGTGTGCTGACTTAGTTAATCTGTCGATTATAACCCAGATCGAATCCATTCCTTTCTGTGTCTTCGGCAAACCAATCACAAAGTCCATGGAGATGTGTTCCCATTTCCACTCAGGAATCGGCAAAGGTTGAAGAAGTCCTGCTGGCCTCTGATGTTCTGCTTTCACTTGTTGACAATACAAACACTGGGACACGAACTCGGCTATCTCTCTTTTCATATTCGTCCACCAAAAAGTCTGTTTTACATCTTGATACATCTTGGTGTTCCCTGGGTGAACTGCAAATCTGGATCCATGAGAGTCTTGCAAAATCTTTCCTTTCAACTCTGGGACGTCGGCCACGCACAATCTTCTTTCAAACTTAAGCACTCCATTCTCAAGGGTGTAACCTGACCTCGGCCTGGTGATAATCTGGTCAGCTACCTTCTTCAGGAATTCATCCTCCATTTGCCTTGCCTTTACTTCCCCAATAGTAGTTGGCTCCACTGAAATCATGGCTAGGCATGCCAAACTTCCCACTGACTTCCTACTCAGTGTGTCGGCTACCGAGTTTGCTTTACCTGGGTGATACTGAATTTGCATGTCGTAGTCCTTCAATAATTCAAGCCATCTTCTCTGCCTCAAATTCAGTTCCTTTTGAGTGAACAAGTACTTCAAGCTCTTGTGATCTGTAAAAACTTGGCAAGAGGCTCCATACAAGTAGTGACGCCAAATCTTCAAAGCAAACACCATGACTACTAGCTTTAGATCATGGGTTGGATAGTTATTTTCATGAAGTTTCAACTGACGAGATGCATATGCTATGACTTTGCCCCCTTGCATTAATACACAACCCAAACCCTTATGTGAAGCATCACTGAAAATCTAAAATTTCTCATTATCTGATGGGAGTACAAGAACTGGTGCCGTAATTAACCTCGTCTTCAACTCTTGGAAGGCTGATTCTCTGTTATTGGTCCATTCATATGCTATTCCCTTCTTGGTTAGTTGTGTCAATGGTACTGCAATCCTTGAGAAGTCCTTCACAAACTTTCTGTAATAACCTGCCAAGCCTAGAAAACTACGAACCTCGGACACGTTGGTCGGCGTCGGCCAATTCACAATGGCTTCAATCTTACTGGGATCAACTGATATACCCTCTTCATTAATCACATGCCCTAAAAATGAAATATTGAAAAGCCAAAACTCGCACTTGCTCAACTTGGCATACAACTTCTTGTCTCTCAAAATTTGCAGGGCGAGTCTCGAATGATTCTCGTGCTCAATTGTACTCTTGGAATAGATCAATATGTCGTCAATAAAAACAACTACGAACTCATCTAGATACGACTTAAAGACTCTGTTCATCAAATCCATGAATGCTGCAGGTGCATTAGTCACTCCAAAAGGCATTACCAGGAATTCATAGTGACCGTATCTTGTCCGAAAAGTAGTCTTCTCAACATCTTCGGCTTTAACCTTCAGTTGATGGTAGCCCGACCTAAGGTCAATCTTGGAAAAGACTCGTGCTCCTTGAAGTTGATCGAGCAAATCATCAATCCTAGGCAACGGGTACTTGTTCTTAATGGTTACCTTATTAAGTTCTCTGTAATCAATGCAAAGGCGAAGTGTGCCATCCTTTTTCTTAACAAACAGCACGGGCGCTCCCCATGGTGAAGTGCTCGGCCTAATGAATCCCTTGTCCAACAATTCTTGTAATTGTAGTTTCAGTTCCTTAAGTTCAGCTGGGGCCATCCTATAGGGTGTTTTGGAGATAGGTTGCGTTCCCGACATGATGTCCACAGTAAACTCTATTTCTCTATCGATTAAGTGGCCAGGCAACTCTTTTGGAAAGACGTCGGGAATTCCTTAACAATTGGCATGTCGGCTAACTCGACACTTCCATTCAAATCGCTTAGTATACTGCACAAATAACCCTGACACCCTTTTTGGATCAACTTATAGGCTTTCATGGATGAGATTAAGTAAGGTGGCGGCACTACTCCCTTACCCTGGAAAATAACCTCGGCTTGGTTTGGGGGTTTCAGTGTGACATTCTTCGAAACACAATTAATGGATGCATGATTCGCTACTAACCAATCCATTCCCAATATGACATCGAAGTGAGCCATGGTTAACGGCATTAAATCACAACAACACATACCCTAAAAATGGATGCAACAATCATAGTTCTCCCAGATGGAGTAGACGCATATAACATATAATCAAGGGGTTCTTGTTCCCTATTTAACTTCTCGACAAACTTAGCAGATACAAACGAATGCGCAGAACCCAAATCAATTAATATATATGCATCTTGAGAGCAAATTGGGAGTATACCTGACACTACTGTCTCAGCATTCTGAGTGTCTCCTGGCACCAATGCAAAAACTCTACCCTGCCTCGTTTGTGCCCTTCCGATGTTATTTCTCTGTGCATAGCCCGACGTACTCCCATTCTTCTTACCATCATCAGTCCTTGCCTTCGGGCAGTCTTTCACACGATGACCCATTTCACCACATTCAAAACAGGCTCCCGATGCCCAACGGCAAACTCCGGAATGTGGCTTCCCACAGCTTGCACACGTCGGCCTAGTATTACCTTCTTGGTTCGAGTTGCTGGAGCTACCCATATTCGCCTTCTTCTTGGCGTTAAACGGAGCTTGGCGATTATCATAGTTCTGCCTCTTCTTCTAATTTTCTCCTGAGTTCTGATATCAATTCAAGTTAGCCTCTGCCAAGATGGCCTTGTCCAACACTCCGGCGTAAGTCGGCATATTGAGCATGTTAACTTGATCCTGAATTGGTCCACGCAGTCCACTTTCGAACTTCCTGGCCTTTCTGTATTCATCATCGACCATGTGAGGCGCGTATCTCGCCAACTCAGTAAAAGCACGGTCATACTCTGCCACTGTCTTGTTGCCTTGTGTCAAAGTCTGAAACTCTATGGTCTTACGGTCTCGAACACTAAGGGGGAAGTGCTTGTTGTAAAACAATTCCAAAAATCTGGCCCAAGTCAAACCTGGGTTGCTTTCTCGGGTCATCATCCACCATCTTTGTGCATCGTCGTCTAGTGTGAATGTTTCCAATGACACCTTCTGGGCGTTGGTACTGGGAAAGATCTCAAACAGCTTCTCCATTTCCAAGACCCACGCTTCGGCCTTCATCGGTTCAATACCCCCAGAGAACCTCGGCGGTTTCATCTTTTTGAACTCTCTGATCAAGGCTATGGTGTCATCCCCATATAAAGCTTGCTGTGGAGGCACTTGCGGCACTAGAGGAGGCGGAGGTGGAACTGCATGTCGGCCGTTTGTCTGCTCGGCCTGGGTAGAAGTGGTACTAGTGTCTTGTGGCCTAGGTTGTCTTAACTCACGGACCAAACCTTCGACCAATCTCTCTAATCTGTCCAATCTGTCTTCGGGATGATCTCGGCCAACCGGTGGTCTACCCCTTCTCATGATGCTAAGAGTATGCAAAACGTGATTTAAAACAAAACGATCAAATGGACATGTACGCAAGCAACAAACAGTCAAGCCGAGATAATGCACACCTTGTCAAATAGCAAGCATTATGATGCAATCCTAACATTTTTCTAAGGAAAATCCTATGCTCTTTAGGACTCAAGTGTGTGAATAACGTACTATAAGAAATTTGAGTTCTGATACCAATCTGTCACGACCCCATTCCGCCCCTAGTAGAATGGTGCCATGATGGCCAGTAATCCGAGATTTACCGAAGGCCAACTTTCTAAATCCACACACAATCAGAGTATTACATATGGGGCTAACATGTGCGAAAGCAATATATATAAATTTAATTAGTCCATAAGAGTTGTGCATAAGTTAAATGGAATGGCATACAGTACATAGCTTTAATACAACAAAATGAAGTACAAAAATACATCTTGACCAAAAGGCTTCTTAGCTATCAAATACAAAATACAATAAAATACAACTAAGAAGCATAATCTTCAAGATGCGGCAAAAGTGCATAATCCAAAACAAGTAGCAAGTACATCTAGGCGTCACCGCCGTCCTGCTCGTCACCTACATATATATAAAGAGGGGTGAGCTTGGATACTCAGTGAATGGTATAAATAATAAAGGGGTTTGCATGAATGATATCCAAAATCTTTATCAAATCAAGGCACATCACATATTGTACAAAATCCAAGGGCAAATCAAGTTTATCTAACAATCTTTCAAGTCTCAATAATTTAAGTCTTTCAAGGCTTTCAAGTTCCAAGAGGTGACATTAACAAAGGTTGTGCTACAAATGCTTATAGTCCTCTAGCACGTACGGACTTTCAAGATTGTGCTACAAATGCTTATAGTCCCCTAGCACATACGGACTTTTCAAGATTGTGCTACAAATGCTTATAGTCCCCTAGCACGTACGGACTTTCAAGATTGTGCTACAAAGGCTTATAGTCCCTTAGCACGTACGGACTTTCAAGATTGTGCTACAAATGATTATAGTCCCTTAGCACGTACGGACTTTCAAGATTGTCATTCAAAACAAGTCTAATACTTGATATACAAAATAGGGATCATCATTCATGCTTCGCAAAATACTTTTCCAAAACAAGCAAGGCAAAACTTTATCAAAACTTAATAACATAACTTTATTAAAAATACCACTCACATAGCTCTTCAGACGTCGGGGTCAAGGCAAGTCCAAGTCCTACAAACACATGGCAAAGTCTGTTGAATGCACTTTCAAACAAATTCACATGCATACAGATGATCTCGGCATCTTTCAAAACCAAGCTAAGTCAAAACAAGACACTGTTTCTCATCTCGGGAAGACATGCAGGGCGACTACCAGGTCTAGGCCGAGGTCCCACACCTCCTTGCCGAGGTGTTGCCTCGATTGCCACATTCAAGGAAATGAGGTCGGGAAAATCTGGGTTTCCCTCTCTTGAAGAACATGTCAAACATGAAGAACATGAACATGAGGAAAATGAATGCAAAATCAAAATTTGCTATTACAAAATCTGAGATTTCATGCTATGAATTCAAATACATGGACCTGGGTACCCATATTCAAGGATCTTGTGAGAACAAACACAAAAACATGAATCTTAATGCAAACTTTCGAATCAAACAAGACTTTTTCTTCAAGAACACATGGACACTATTTTCTATTTCTAAAACCAACTTTAAATCAATGCATGACGTGCAGAACAGGTTCGATCGTGCAATGCAGTTAGATAAACATAAAGAACGACAAGAGTAAATTAAGAATCTAACCTCAATACGCGAATCTAACGGTTTGATCTCTAGGAATTAAGCTCAAACGCCCACTCTCTTACTCTAAAACTTCTTCTTCTTCTTCTAGAGCTTCTCTCTCCTCACAAACAAAGACATATAGCAAAATGATACATTTCTAGGTCTGCTGGCTGACTTAACACTCAACTGGGACACGTGGCACTACCGGGTTGGTTTTCCTCAAAAAGGTGGCTGAGTGAAAAGACAAGACTATGACAAAGTGTGTTCAACAAGCAAGATGGCATGGGCACTCTGGCGGGTAATGATCTCGGCTAAGAACAAGACATCAGCAAGTAGGGGAACAATGATCTCGGCTAGGAAGGACAACACTTGACTAAGCTGTGCCACACCTTGGCCTAGATGTGCCACACCTTGGTCTAGGTCACACCACTCCAGGACAAGATCACTTAGGTGCAAAGGTAACATCTCGGCCTAGATAATACACATCTCGGCCTTGGTGATGACTACTTCGGCCTAGATAATGACATCTCGGCCAATATGTCAGGGCGAAGGTGGAGGTCAAACAAAGTGGTTCCAAGGAAGTTCTAGGCTAAAGATGACCTCGGCTAAACTCACACCAAGCGGGGTATAAAACATGCGAGAAACACTTAAGCAAATCAAATCAAAGTTTGCAAAAATGCAACATATCAAGACAAGATCATGTAATATATGCAAACATGACTAGAGTAGAGTGAGGGTCGTTACATTTACTGAGTAAATTCTAAATAAATTACTAAGTAAATTCATAGCAAATTATTCGGTGAATTACTCACTAAATTTATCTGTAAATTACTAAGTAAATTCCAAGTAAATTACTCGGTAAATTCTCAATAAATTCTCTGTAAATTACTCAGTTAATTTGTCACGACCCCATTCCGCCCCTAGTAGAATGGTGCCATGATGGCCAGTAATCCGAGATTACCAGAGGCCAATTTACAAGGATTCACACACGATCAGAGTATACATATGGGGCTAACATGTGCGGAAGCAATAAATTTAAATCTAATTAGTCCATAAGAGCTATGCATAGATCGAATGGAATGTCATATATCTTAACAAAGTCTTACAACTTGGATACAATAAAATGAAATACAAGATACATCTTGACCAAAAGGCTTCTCGAGCCATCATATACAAAACACAATGAATTACAAGCTAAGAAGCATAATCTTCAAGATGCTACAAAATACGAGTCCAAAAAAAGTTGCAAAGCACATCTAGGCGTCACCGCCGTCCTGCTCATCACCTACATATACATAGAGAGGGTGAGCTTGGATACTCAATTAATGGTACAAGCAATAAAGGGTTTGCATGATATCCGAGACCTTTAACAAAATAATACGTAATCATAGCTTGTAACCAACAAGGGAGGATTCAAGTTCATCTAACAAATCTTTTAAGCTTCATCAATCAAAGTCTTTCGAGGTTTTCAAGTTTCAAGGGGTGACGTTAACAAAGGTTGTGCTACAAATGCTTATAGTCCCCTAGCACGTACGGACTTTCAAAGGTTGTGCTACAAATGCTTATAGTCCCCTGGCATGTACGGACTTTCAAAGATTGTGCTACAAATGCTTATAGTCCCCTAGCACGTACGGACTTTCAAAAGTTGTTATCCAAAACAAGACTAGCACTTGATACACAAAATAGGGATAATCATTCATGCTTAACAAAGACTTTTCAAAACAAAGCAAAGCTTTATCAAAGCTTTATAACATCGCTTTATTAAAAATACCACTCACATATTTCTTCAAACGTCGGGGTCAAGCGAGAGTCCAAGTCCTACAAACACATGGCAAAGTCTATTGAATACATTTTCAAACAAGCTTTACATGAATGCAAATGATCTCGGCATTCCTTCAAAACTAAGTCGAGCCGAAACAAAACACTGTTTCTCATCTCGGAAAAATTTGCTGGGCACCAACCAGGTCTTGGCCGAGGTCCCACATCTCCTTGCCGAGGTGTGGTCCCGATGGCCACATTCAAGGAAATGAAGTCAGGAAAATCTGGGTTTCCCTTTCTTTGAAGAACATGAAGAACATGGATGCAAGGATCATAACTTGTCATTACAAAATCTGAAATTTTATGCTATTAATTCAAAAACATGGACCTGGGCACCCATACTCAAAGACTTTATGAAAATAAACACAAAACATGAATCTTGATGCAAACTTTCGGATCAAACAAGACTTTTTCTTCAAGAACACATGAATACCACTTTCTCTTTCTAAACCCAACTTTAAATCGATGCATGGTTTGCAAATCAGGTTCGATCATGCAATGCAGCTAGATGATCAATAAGAACAATAAGAGTAGATTAAGATTCTAACCTCCAGACACGAATCTAACGGCTCAAGGTGTGAAGATCAAGCTTGGAAAATCTATTCCTCCTCTAAGAACTTCTTCTTCTTCTTCTAGAGCTTCTCTCTCCTCACAAACAAAGACATATAGCAAATGATACATTTCTAGGTCTGCTGGCTGACTTAACACTCAGCTGGGACACGTGGCACTACCGGGTTGGTTCTCCTCAAAAAAGTGGCTGAGTGAAAAGACAAGACTATGACAAAGTGTGTTCAACAAGCAAGATGGCATAAGCACTCCGACAGGTAATATCTCGGCTAAGAACAAGGCATCGGCAAGTAAGGGGAACAATGATCTCGGCTAGGAAGGACAACACTTGACCTAGCGGTGCCACACATTGGCCTAGATGTGCCACACCTCGGCCTAGGTCATACCACTCCAGGACAAGATCACTTAGGCGCAAAGGTAACATCTCGGCCTAGATAATACACATCTCGGCCTTGGTGATGAACACCTCGGCCTAGATAATGACATCTTGGCCAATATGTCAGGGCGAAGGTGGAGGTCAACCAAAGTGGTTCTAAGATAATTCTAGACTGAAAAGGACCTCAGCTAAACTCTCACCAAGCACGGTACAAAACATGCAAGAAACACTTAATCAAAGCAAATCAAGGTTTGCAAAAATGCAACACATCAAGACAAGATCATGTAATATAGGCAAGCATGCCTAGAGTAGAGTGAGGGTTGTTACATAATTATCGATAAGTTCTCAAAAAATTCTGAGTCAATTACTTAGTAAATTACTCAGTAAATTATTAGAAATTTACTCTGTAAATTCCAAGAAAATAACGCAGTAAATTATCGGTAAATTCTTAATAAATTATTTAATAAATTCTAAATAAATTACCGAGTAAATTCTCAATAAATTACTCCTTAAATTCTCAGTAAATTACAAGTAAATTAATGAGCGAATTATTCAGTAATTTTACAGTAAATTACTCGATAAATTCTCTGTAAATTACTCAGTAAATTTCTCAGTAAATTCTCACTAAATTACTCAGGAAATTTCTCAGTAAATTACACGTAAAATTCTCTATAAATTATTCAGCAAATTCTTAGTAATTTATCAAAAAATTATGAGTAAATTACTCAATAAATTCTCAGAAAATTTTATATAAATTCTTGGTAAATTCAAAGTAATTTCTTAGTAAATTATTCAGCAAATTACTCCATAAATTCGTAGTAAATTCTCAATAAATTACTCGTTAAGTTTTCAATAAATTCTCTATAAATTACTTTGTAAATTATTAGTAAATTATTTAATAAAATGTAAATAAATTACTCAGAAAATTTTCAATAAATTCTGTATAAATTCTTGGTAAATTACTCATAAAATTATCAAAAAAAAATTCGTGAATTACTTTGTTAATTCTCAGTAAATTATTCGAACATTAATTAGTGAATTTCCTGTAAATTACTTAGTAAATTCTCAATAAATTAATCCATAAAGTCTAAGTAAATTATCAATAAATTCTTAGTAACTTACTCAGTAAATTCTCAATAAATTACTTAGTAATTTCCAACTAAATTACCCAGTGAAGAACTTAACAATTTATCAGTAAATTTCTTAGTCAATTCGTAGTAAATTCTCAATAAATTACTCAGTAAATTCTCATTAAATTACTCAGGAAAATTCTCAATAAATTACACGCAAAATTCTCAGAAAATTATTCAGTAAATTCTTAGTAATTTATTAGAAAATTCTGTGTAAATTCTTAGAAAATCATTAGAAATTTTTTTGTGAATTACTCAGTAAATTATGAGTAAATTCTCAGAAAATTTTGTATAAATTCTTGATAAATTTTTCAGTAAATTCACAGAATTTTTTTAAAAAATTACTCAGCAAATTACTCTGTAAATTCTAAATAAATTATCCGTTAAATTTTCAAGAAATTCTCTATAAATTACTCAGTTAATTATCGGTGAATTACTCAATAAATTCAAAGTAAATTACTCTGAAAATTTTCAATAAATTCTAAGAAAATTCTCAATAAATTATGAGTAAATTGCTCATTAAATTCACAGTAAATTCTCAATAAATTACTTAGTAAATTGCTTGATAAATGATTGGTAAGTTCCTAGAAAATTACTCAACAAATTCTCAGTAAATTCTCAATAAACTCTTAGTAATTTACTGAGTAAATTCTAAATAAATTACTAAGTAAATTCATAGTAAATTATTCGATGAATTACTCACTAAATTTATCTGTAAATTACTAAGTAAATTCCCAGTAAATTACTCGGTAAATTCTCAATAAATTCTCAGTAAATTACTCAGTAAATTATCGATAAGTTCTCAAAAAATTCTGAGTCAATTACTTAGTAAATTACTCAGTAAATTATTAGAAAATTTCTCTGTAAATTCCAAGAAAATAACGCAGTAAATTATCTGTAAATTCTTAGTAAATTATTTAATAAATTCTAAATAAATTACTGAGTAAATTCTCAATAAATTACTCCTTAAATTCTCAGTAAATTACAAGTAAATTAATGAGTGAATTATTCAGCAATTTTTCAGTAAATTACTCGATAAATTCTCTGTAAATTACTCAGTAAATTGTTGGTAAATTCTCTGTAAATTACTCAGTAAATTTCTCACTAAATTCTCAGGAAATTTATCAGCAAATTATATGTAAAATTCTCTATAAATTATTCAGCAAATTCTTAGTAATTTATCAGAAAATTCTGAGTAAATTCACAAAAAATTATAACAATTTTTTTTGTGAATTAATCAGTAAATTATGAGTAAATTACTCAATAAATTCTCAGAAAATTTTATATATATTCTTGGTAAATTCAAAGTAATTTCTTAGTAAATTATTCAGCAAATTACTCCATAAATTCATAGTAAATTCTCAATAAATTGCTCGTTGAGTTTTCAATAAATTCTCTATAAATTACTTTGTAAATTATCAGTAAATTATTTAATAAATTGTAAATAAATTACTCATAAAATTTTCAATAAATTCTGTATAAATTCTTGGTAAATTACTCAGTAAATTATTCGAACATTAATTTGTGAATTCGCAGTAAATTATTCAATAAATTCTAAGTAAATTACTTAGTAAATTCTCAATAAATTATTCCATAAAGTCTAAGTAAATTATCAATAAGTTCTTCGTAACTTACTCAGTAAATTCTCAATAAATTACTTAGTAATTTCCAACTAAATTACCCAGTGAAGAACTTAACAATTTATCAGTAAATTTCTTAGTCAATTCGCAGTAAATTCTCAATAAATTACTCAGTAAATTATCGGTAGATTCTTAGTAAATTACTCAGTAAATTCTCATTAAATTACTCAGTAAAATTCTCAATAAATTACACGCAAAATTCTCAGAAAATTATTCCGTAAATTCTTAGTAAATTATTAGAAAATCATTAGAAATTTTTTTGTGAATTACTCAGTAAATTATGAGTAAATTCTCAGAAAATTTTGTATAAATTCTTGGTAAATTACTCAGTAAATTCACAGAAATTTTTTTAAAAATTACTCAGCAAATTACTCTGTAAATTCTAAATAAATTATCCATTAAATTTTCAATAAATTCTCTATAAATTACTCAGTTAATTATCGGTGAATTACTCAATAAATTCAAAGTAAATTACTCTGAAAAGTTTCAATAAATTCTAAGAAAATTCTCAATAAATTATGAGTAAATTACTCATTAAATTCACAGTAAATTCTCAATAAATTACTCAGTAAATTGCTTCATAAATGATTGGTAAGTTCCTAGAAAATTACTCAACAAATTCTCAGTAAATTCTCAATGAACTCTTAGTAATTTACTGAGTAAATTCTAAATAAATTACTAAGTAAATTCATAGTAAATTATTCGGTGAATTACTCACTAAATTTATCTGTAAATTACTAAGTAAATTCCCAGTAAATTACTCGGTAAATTCTTAATAAATTCTCTGTAAATTACTCAGTTAATTATCGATAAGTTCTCAAAAAATTCTAAGTCAATTGCGTAGTAAATTACTCAGTAAATTATTAGACAATTACTCTGTAAATTCCAAGAAAATAACGCAGTAAATTATCTGTAAATTCTTAGTAAATTATTTAATAAATTCTAAATAAATTACTGAGTAAATTCTCAATAAATTACTCATTAAATTCTCAGTAAATTACAAGTAAATTAATGAGTGAATTATTCAGTAATTTTTCAGTAAATTACTTGATAAATTCTCTGTAAATTACTCAGTAAATTATTGGTAAATTCTCTGTAAATTACTCAGGAAATTTCTCAGTAAATTCTCACTAAATTACTCAGGAAATTTCTCAGTAAATTACACGTAAAATTCTCTATAAATTATTCAGCAAATTCTTAGTAATTTATCAGAAAATTCGGAGTAAATTCACAAAAAATTACAAGAATTTTTTTTTGTGAATTAATCAATAAATTATGAGTAAATTACTCAATAAATTCTCAGAAAATTTTATATAAATTCTTGGTAAATTCAAAGTAATTTCGTAGTAAATTATTCAGCAAATTACTCCATAAGTTCGTAGTAAATTCTCAATAAATTACTCGTTGAGTTTTCAATAAATTCTCTATAAATTACTTTGTAATTTATCAGCAAATTATTTAATAAATTGTAAATAAATTACTCAGAAAATTTTCAATAAATTTTGTATAAATTCTTGGTAAATTACTCATAAAATTATCAAAAAAAATTTCGTGAATTACTTAGTTAATTCTCAGTAAATTATTCGAACATTAGTTAGTGATTTTCCTGTAAATTATTCAATAAATTCTAAGTAAATTACTTAGTAAATTCTCAATAAATTAATCCATAAAGTGTAAGTAAATTATCAATAAATTCTTAGTAATTTACTCAGTAAATTCTCAATAAATTACTTAGTAATTTCCAACTAAATTACCCAGTGAAGAACTTAACAATTTATTAGTTAATTTCTTAGTCAATTCGCAGTAAATTCTCAATAAATTACTTAGCAAATTATCGGTAGATTCTTAGTAAATTACTCGGTAAATTCGCATTAAATTACTCAGTAAAATTCTCAATAAATTACACGCAAAATTCTCAGAAAATTATTTAGTAAATTCTTAGTAAATTATTAGAAAATCATTAGTAATTTTTTTGTGAATTACTCAGTAAATTATGAGTAAATTCTTAGAAAATTTTGTATAAATTCTTGGTAAATTACTCAGTAAATTCACAGAAATTTTTTTAAAAATTACTCAGCAAATTACTCTGTAAATTCTCAATAAATTATCCGTCAAATTTTCAATAAATTCTCTATAAATTACTCAGTTAATTATCGGTGAATTACTCAATAAATTCAAAGTAAATTACACTGAAAATTTTCAATAAATTCTAAGAAAATTCTCAATAAATTATGAGTAAATTACTCATTAAATTCACAGTAAATTCTCAATAAGTTACTCAGTAAATTGCTTCATAAATGATTGGTAAGTTCCTAGAAAATTAGGCAACAAATTCTCAGTAAATTCTTAATGAACTCTTATTAATTTACTGAGTAAATTTTAAATAAATTACTAAGTAAATTCATAGTAAATTATTCGGTGAATTACTCACTAAATTTATCTGTAAATTACTAAGTAAATTCCCAGTAAATTACTCGGTAAATTCTCAATAAATTCTCTGTAAATTACTCAGTTAATTATCGATAAGTTTTCAAAAAATTCGGAGTCAATTACTTAGTAAATTACTCAGTAAATTATTAGACAATTACTCTGTAAATTCCAAGAAAATAACGCAGTAAATTATCTGTAAATTCTTAGTAAATTATTTAATAAATTCTAAATAAATTACTGAGTAAATTCTCAATAAATTACTCATTAAATTCTCAGTAAATTACAAGTAAATTAATGAGTGAATTATTCAGTAATTTTTCAGTAAATTACTCGATAAATTCTCTGTAAATTACTCAGTAAATTATTGGTAAATTCTCTGTAAATTACTCAGGAAATTTCTCAGTAAATTCTCACTAAATTACTCAGGAAATTTCTCAGTAAATTACACGTAAAATTCTCTACAAATTATTCAGCAAATTCTTAGTAATTTATCAGAAAATTCTGAGTAAATTCACAAAAAATTACAAGAATTTTTTTGTGTGAATTAATCAGTAAATTATGAGTTAATTACTCAATAAATTCTCAGAAAATTTTATATAAATTCTTGATAAATTCAAAGTAATTTCTTAGTAAATTATTCAGCAAATTACTCCATAAATTCGTAGTAAATTCTTAATAAATTAATCGTTGAGTTTTCAAGAAATTCTCTACAAATTACTTTGTAAATTATCAGTAAATTATTTAAGAAATTGTAAATATATTACTTAGAAAATTTTCAATAAATTCTGTATAAATTCATGGTAAATTACTCATAAAATTATCAAAAAAAAATTCGTGAATTACTTTGTTAATTCTCAATAAATTATTCGAACATTAATTAGTGAATTTCCTGTAAATTATTTAATAAATTCTAAGTAAATTACTTAGTAAATTCTCAATAAATTAATCCATAAAGTCTAAGTAAATTATCAATAAATTCTTAGTAATTTACTCAGTAAATTCTTTTCAGTTTATATTTACAAAAATTTTATAAACTGATTTTTGTTTATTTTTTGTTTATTTTTAGAAAAACATAAACTACAAACGCGTTTGGTAATTGACAAAATGTTTAAAAAAATTTAAAAATATAAAAAAAAAGTGAGAAATGGCAAGTGGTGGCAAGTGGCGGTGAAAGACGGTGGTGGAAAGTGGTGACGGTAGGTGGTGAGTAGCAGGTGGTGGTGGGTGGTGGGTAGCGGGTGGTGGTGGGTGGTGGGTAGCGGGTGGTGGCGGGTGGTGGCGGGTTGGTGGTGGTGGTGGGTGAGTGGGTGACGGTGACGGGTGGTGGATGGTAGGGAGTGGGTGGTGGTGGTGGTGGTGGTGGTGGTGGTGGTGGTGGTGGTGGTGGCGGGTGGTGGGTGGTGGTGCAGGTGGGTGGCGGATGGCAGGTAGTTGTGGGTGGTGGCGAGTGGGTGGTGATGGCAGGTGGTGGTGGTGGGTGGGTGGGTGACGGTGGCGGGTGGTGGTGGTAGTGGTGGTAGCGGGTGGTGATGGCGGGTGGCGGTGGGTGGTGGCAGGTGGGTGGTGGTGACAGGTAGGTGGCGGGTGGTGATGGTGGGTGGGTGGGTGATGGTGGTCGGTGGTCGGTGGTAGCGAGTGAGTGGTGGTGGTGATGGTGGTAGTGGTGGGTGGTGGGTGGTGGCGAGTAGGTGGCAGGTGACGGTAGCGGGTGGTGGGTGGTAGCGAGTAGGTGGTGCTGGTGGGTGGTGGTGGGTGGTGGGTGGCGGGTGGGTGATGGGTGATGGTGGTGGTGGTGGGTGGTGGTGGCGGGTGGGTGGCAGGTGGCTGGTGGTGGTAGGTGGGTGGTGGTGGCAGGTGGTGGATGGTGGTTGTAGGTGGGTGGTGGGTGGTGAGTGGTGGTGGCAAGTATGTGGCGGGTGGTGGTGGCGGGCGGTTGATGGTAATGGCGGGTGGTGGGTGGTGGTGGCGGTGGTGGTGGTGAGGGATAGGTGGTGGTGGCGAGTGGGTGGTAGTTGTAGGTGGTGGGTGGTGGTGGCAGGTGGGTGGTGAGTGGTGGTGGCAGGTGGTGGTGAGGGGTGGGTGGTGGGTGGTGGTAGCGGAAGATGGTGGTGGAAAATTGTGGCTGGTGGTGGCTAGTGTTGGGTGGTAAAAAAAAAAAAAAAAAAAAACTGAAAACTCAAAACGGAAACACATTTTTTGTGTTTACATTTTTTGGCCAAATTTATAAACTGAGACCACTGATTTATAAATCAAAAATTTTACCAAACAAGTTTTTATTTGAACTTTTTAAATTTTTGTAAATATAAATAGAAAACTGAAAACGTAAATGTTACCAAACGGCAACTTAGTAATTTCCAACTAAATTACCCAGTGAAGAACTTAACAATTTATCAGTTATTTTCTTAGTCAATTCGCAGTAAATTCTCAATAAATTACTCAGTAAATTATCGGTAGATTCTTAGTAAATTTTCATTAAATTACTCAGTAAAATTCTCAATAAATTACACGCAAAATTCTCAAAAAATTTGTAACGACCCTCACTCTACTCTAGTCATGCTTGCATATATTACATGATCTTGTCTTGATATGTTGCATTTTTGCAAACCTTGATTTGATTTGCTTAAAAGTTTCTTGCATGTTTTGTACCCTGCTTAAAGCCGAGGTCATCTTTAGCCTAGAACTTCCTTGGAACCACTTTGTTTGACCTCCACCTTCGCCCTGACATATTGGCCGAGATGTCATTATCTAGGCCGAGGTGTTCATCACCAAGGCCGAGATGTGTACTATCTGGGCGGAGATGTCACCTTTGCACCTAAGTGATCTTGTCCTGGAGTGGTGTGACCTAGACCAAGGTGTGGCACATCTAGGCCAAGGTGTGGCACAGCTTAGTCAAGTATTGTCTTTCCTAGCCGAGATCATTGTTCCTCTACTTGCGGATGTCTTGTTCTTAGCCGAGATCATTACCCGCCAGAGTGCCCATGCCATCTTGCTTGTCGAACACACTTTGTCATAGTCTTGTCTTTTCACTCAGCCACCTTTTTTAGGAGAACCAACCCGGTAGTGCCACGTGTCCCATCTGAGTGTTAAGTCAGCCGACAGACCCAGAAAATATACATTTTTGTATTACATCTTTGCCTTGTAGAGAGAGAGGCTCTAGGAAGAAGAATAAGTCTTAGAGTGAGAGAGTAGACTTTCGAGCTTGATTTCTGGAGATCAAACCGTTAGATTCGTGTATTGAGGTTAGATTCTTGATTCACTTTTGTCGCTCTTATTGATCATCCAGCTGCATTGCACGATCGAACCTGTTCTGCATGATTATGCATAGGTTTAAAGTTGGTTTTAGAAAGAGAAGATAGTGTTCATGTGTTTTTGAAGAAAAAGTTTTGTTTGATCCGAAAGTTTGCCTTAAGATTCATGTTTTGTGTATGTTCTCGCAAGATCCTTGAATATGGGTACCCAGGTCCATGTATTTGAATTCATAGCATGAAATCTCAGATTTTGTAATAGCAAATTTTGATCTTGCATTCATCTTCCTCATGTTCATGTTCTTCAAGAGAGGGAAACCCATATTTTTCCGACCTCATTTCCTTGAACGTGGCCATCGAGGCAACACCTCGGCAAGGAGGTGTGGGACCTCGGCCTAGACCTGGTAGTCGCCCAGCATGTTTTCCCAAGATGAGAAACAGTGTCTTGTTTTGACTTAGCTTGGTTTTGAAAGATGCCAAGATCATCTGTATGCATGTGAATTTGTTTGAAAGTGCATTCAACAGACTTTGCCATGTGTTTGTAGGACTTGGACTTGCCTTGACCCCGACGTCTGAAGAGCTATGTGAGTGGTATTTTTAATAAAGTTATGTTATTAAATTTTGATAAAGTTTTGCCTTGCTTGTTTTGGAAAAGTATTTTGTGAAACATGAATGATGATCCTTATTTTGTATACCAAATATTAGCCTTGTTTTGAATGACAATCTTGAAAGTCCGTACGTGCTAGGGGACTATAAGCATTTGTAGCACAATCTTGAAAGTCCGTACATGCTAGGGGACTATAAGCATTTGTAGCACAATCTTGAAAGTCCGTACGTGCTAGGGGACTATAAGCATTTGTAGCACAATCTTGAAAGTCCGTACGTGCTAGGGGACTATAAGCATTTGTAGCACAATCTTTGAAAGTCCGTACGTGCTAGGGGACTGTAAGCATTTGTAGCACAACCTTTGTTAATGTCATCCCTTGAAACTCGAAAGACTTTAATTGTTGAGACTTGAAAGATTTGTTAGACCAACTTGATTCGCCCTTGGATTTTGTACAAGATGTGTTATGCTTTGATTTGATAAAGATTTCGAATATCATTCATGTAAACCTCGTTATTATTTGTACCATTCACTGAGTATCCAAGTTCACCCCTCTCTATATATATGTAGGTGACGAGCAGGACGGCGGTGACTCCTAGATGTACTTGCTACTTGTTTTGGATCTTGCACTATTGCAGCATCCTGAAGATTATGCTTCTTAGTTGTGTTTCGTTGTATTTTGTATTTGATGGCTGAGAAGCCTTTTGGTCAAGATGTATTTTTGTACTTCATTTGTTGTATTAAAGCTATGTAAATATGTATGTCATTCCATTTAAACTTATGCACTGCTCTTATGGACTACTTAGCTTGAAATTTATTGCTTCCGCATTTGTAAGCCCCATATGTATACTCTGATTGTGTGTGAATTTTGAAAGTTGGCCTTCGGTAATCACGAATTACTGGCCATCATGGCACCATTCTACTAGCGGCGGAATGGGGTCGTGACAAAATTATTCAGTAAATTCTTAGTAAATTATTAGAAAATCATTAGTAATTTTTTTGTGAATTACTCAGTAAATTATGAGTAAATTCTCAGAAAATTTTGTATAAATTCTTGGTGAATTACTCAGTAAATTCACAGTAATTTTTTTAAAAATTACTCAGCAAATTACGCTCTAAATTTTCAATAAATTATCCGTTAAATTTTTCATAAATTCTCAATAAATTACTCAGTTATTTATTGGTGAATTACTCAATAAATTCAAAGTAAATTACTATGAAAATTTTCAATTAATTCTAAGAAAATTCTCAATAAATTATGAGTAAATTACTCATTAAATTGACAGAAAATTCTAAATAAATTACTCAGTAAATTGCTTCATAAATGATTGGTAAGTTCCTAGAAAATTAGCCAACAAATTCTCAGTAAATTCTCAATAAACTCTTAGTAATTTACTGAGTAAATTCTAAATAAATTACTAAGTAAATTCATAGTAAATTATTCGGTGAATTACTCACTAAATTTATCTGTAAATTACTAAGTAAATTCCCAGTAAATTACTCGGTAAATTCTCAATAAATTCTCTGTGAATTACTCAGTTAATTATCGATAAGTTCTCAAAAAATTCTGAGTCAAGTACTTAGTAAATTACTCAGTAAATTATTAGAATATTACTCTGTAAATTCCAAGAAAATAACGCAGTAAATTATCTGTAAATTCTTAGTAAATTATTTAATAAATTCTAAATAAATTACTGAGTAAATTCTCAATAAATTACTCCTTAAATTCTTAGTAAATTACAAGTAAATTAATGAGTGAATTATTCAGTAATTTTTCAGTAAATTACTCGATAAATTCTCTGTAAATTACTCAGTAAATTATTGGTAAATTCTCTGTAAATTACTTAGGAAATTTCTCAGTAAATTCTCACTAAATTACTCAGGAAATTTCTCAGTAAATTACACGTAAAATTCTCTATAAATTATTCAGCAAATTCTTAGTAATTTATCAGAAAATTCTGAGTAAATTCACAAAAAATTACAAGAATTTTTTTTTTGTGAATTAATCAGTAAATTATGAGAAAATTACTCAATAAATTATCAGAAAATTTTATATAAATTCTTGGTAAATTCAAAGTAATTTCTTAGTAAATTATTCAGTAAATTACTCCATAAATTCGTAGAAAATTCTCAACAAATTACTCGTTAAGTTTTTAATAAATTATCTATAAATTACTTTGTAAATTATCAATAAATTATTTAATAAATTATAATAAATTACTCAGAAAATTTTCAATAAATTCTGTATAAATTCTTGGTAAATTACTCATAAAATTATCAAAAAAAAAATTCGTGAATTACTTTGTTAATTCTCAGTAAATTATTCGAACATTAATTAGTGAATTTCATGTAAATTATTCAATAAATTCTAAGTAAATTACTTAGTAAATTATCAATAAATTCTCAGTAACTTACTCAATAAATTCTCAATAAATTACTTAGTAATTTCCAACTAAATTACCCAATGAAGAACTCAACAATTTATCAGTAAATTTCGTAGTCAATTCGTAGTAAATTCTCAATAAATTACTCAGTAAATTATCGGTAGATTCTTAGTAAAATACTTAGTAAATTCTCATTAAATTACTCAGTAAAATTCTCAATAAATTACACGCAAAATTCTCAGAAAATTATTCAGTAAATTCTTAGTAAATTAATAGAAAATTCTGTATAAATTCTTAGAAAATCATTAGAAAATTTTTTGTGAATTACTCAATAAATTATGAGTAAATTCGCAGAAAATTTTGTATAAATTCTTGGTAAATTACTCAGTAAATTCATAGAATTTTTTTTTAAAAATTACTCAGCAAATTAAATTGTAAATTCCCAATAAATTATCCGTTAAATTTTCAATAAATTTTCTATAAATTACTCAGTTAATTATCGGTGAATTACTCAATAAATTCAAAGTAAATTACTCTGAAAATTTTCAATAAATTCTAAGAAAATTCTAAATAAATTATGAGTAAATTACCCATTAAATTCACAGTAAATTCTCAATAAATTACTCAGTAAATTGCTTCATAAATGATTGGTAAGTTCCTAGAAAATTTGTAACAACCCTCACCTTACTCTTGTCATACTTGCATACATTCATGCATGATCTTGTCTTGATATGTTATTTCGCTAGTTTTGCCTTGCCTCGTTTTGGCTAAGTATTGCTTGCATGATTTTGTTCTTTGCTCGGCGTGTAGCCGAGGTCATCTTGAGATTTGACCAACCCTGAGCCTTTGTACTTTGAAATGTTGTGGAACCGCTTAGTCGATACCATCTTCACCTCGGGCTTGTTGCCGAGATGTTTTGCACTTAGCGAACCTTGTCCGCAGGCAGGTATGGCCTAGGCCGAGATGTGGCACACCCCGGCCAAGGTGTGGCACAGCTTAGTCAAGCGTCGTCCTCCCTAGCCGATGTCTTTGTTAACCTGTTGCCGGATCCTTGATTTGAGCCGATGTCATTACTTGCCGATGTGTCTTACCCAGCTTGCTGCATACGCTTTGTCAGAGACTTGTCTTATCTATCAATCACCTTTTGAGTTGAACCAACCCGGTAGCACCACGTGTCCGAGCTGATTGTTAAGACAGCCGGCAGGCCTAGAAACAAATCATTTCTTTGTCTCAAATCTTTGCCTTTAGAGAGAGAAGCTCTAGAGAGAAGGAAGAGAAGTTCTTGAGTGAGAGTAAGTCTTCCAAGCTTGATCTTCGTGGTTTGATCCGTTGGATCCGAGTTTTGAGGTAAGAACCTTGACCTACTTTGATTATTGATATTGATCATCTAGCTGCATTGCATGATCGGATCTGTTTTGCATGTCATGCATCGATTTGAAGTTGGTTTCGGAAGAAAAAGATAGTGTTCATGTGTTTTGAAGAAAAGTCTCGTTTTGATCAGAAAGATTGGAACCGAAACCATGTTTTTATGTTTGTTCTTGCATGACCTTCTTGAATGGGTACCCAGGTAAATGTTTTGAACTCTTGGCTTGAAAACTCAGATTTTTGTAACAAGTTGTGAACTTGCATCCACCTTCCAAATTATCATGTTCTTCAAAGGGAAACCCAGGTTTTCCCGACTTTGCTTTTGACTAAGGTGTCACGACCCCAAACCGCCCCTAGTAGTTTGGTGCCGTGATGGCCAGTAATCCGTAATTACCGAAGGCCATCTTCCAAAAACTTAGCACAATCAGAGTATGATAACCGGGGCTCACAAACGCGGAAGCAATAATCTAAAATACAAGTGGTCCATAAGAGCTGTGCGTAAATCAAATGCAATGTCATTCATCTTACAACTTGGATACAACAAAACAAAATATGTGTTACATCTTGATCAAAAGGCTTCTCGAGCCGACATATATAAAATACAGCAAATACAAGCCAAGAAGCATGATTTTCAAGATTCGCCGACATAACAAAGTGACATCGCCGACGTGAATACAAAGCAAAGCCGACATAATTAAGAATCCAAACAAGCTTTCAAAAACAGACTAGGCGTCGCCGACGTCCTGCTCATCACCTACATATATATAGAGAGGGTGAGCTTGGATACTCAGTGAATGGTACTAAAAATAAAGGTTTTGCATGAATATAGCCGAAGTCTTTCAAAACAAGAGACGCCAAAACTACACAGATATTAGCTGAGATTCCTTCAAGCAAAACACATCAAACTCTATCAAAACAAGGGATGAACCATATTCATCAATCAAATCTCACAAGTCTCAAGGGATGCTTACTTGCATCGTCAAAACAAGGAATGAACCGTATTCATCAAGGACTGTACGATCCATAATCGTTGAGTCAAAGGTACTGCGAAAGTTTATAGTCCTCCAGCACAAGGGACTTGTGTTACTTAAGCCCGTAGCTCCTTTTAACACGATGATCTGGTGTTACTTAGGCCCATAGCCCGATTTAACATTATGGAACTTATGTTACTTAGGCCCGTAGCCCGATTTAACATTCTAGTGCTCCCAAGAAAGGACCGTATCCTTTTATACTTAGTGCTGGGAAAGTTTAGAGTCCTCCAGCACGAGGGACTTTTGCACTTGGTACTGCGAAAGTTTAGAGTCCTCCAGTACAAGGGACTTTTCACAAATGACATCAAAACAAAGTTTATACTGATACATCAAAACAAGGCTATTCATTCATGCTTAGCAAATACTTTCATCAAAACAAGCAAAGCAAGACTTTTCAAAATAGTGTAACATAGCTTTATTAAAAGCACCACTCACCTAGTTCTTCAGGTGTAGGCTCAAAGCAAGGATCAAGGTCCTACAATCACATGACAAATCACATTCTCAAAACAAGCCTCAAATACACATGCGAATGATCTCGGCATTCTTGCCAGATTCCAGGTCAAATCAAAGCAAAACATGCTGGGAGTTTAAACACTGCTCCCGCCTCATGAAAGCACGCTGGGTACCAACCAGGTCTTTGCCGAGGTCCCACACATCCTTGCCGAGGTGTGGTCCCGCTGGCCTTAACCAAAAGCAAAGTCGGGAAAACCTGGGTTTCCCTTTGAAGAACATGACGAACAGGATGAACATGATCATGAGGGATATGAATGCAAGTTCAAAACTCGTTACAACGATCTGAGGTTTCATGCCAAGAGTTCAAAACATGGACCTGGGTACCCATACAAGAAAGTCATGCAAGAACAAACACAAAAACGTGGCTTTCGTTCCAAACTTTCGAATCAAAACGAGACTTTTCTTTCAAGAACATATGAAGACCATTTCCTCTTCTCAAAACTAACTTCAAAGCAATGCATGACATGCAAAACGAACCCGATCATGCAATGCAGCTAGATGATCAACAACAACAATCAAAGTAGATCAAGATTCTAACCTCAAAACTCGAATCCAACGGATCCAACCACGAAGATCAAGCTTGGAAGACTTACTCTCACTCAAGAACTTCTCTCTTCCTTTTCTCTAGAGCTTCTCTCTCTAAAGGCAAAGATTTGAGACAAAATGATTTGTTTCTAGGTCTACCGGCTGTCTTAACAATCAGCTCGGACACGTGGCGCTACCGGGTTGGCTCAACTCAAAAAGGTGATTGATAGATAAGACAAGTCTCTGACAAAGCGTATGCAGCAAGCTGGGTAAGACACATCGGCAAGTAACGACATCGGCTCAAATCAAGGATCCGGCAACAGGATGACAAAGACATCGGCTAGGGAGGACGACACTTGACTAAGCTGTGCCACACCTTGGCCGGGGTGTGCCACATCTCGGCCTAGGCCATACCTGCCTGCGGACAAGGTTCACTAATGCACAAAACATCTCGGCAATAGGCCCGAGGTGAAGATGGGGATCAACCAAGGTCTCAAAACAGTTCTAAGTACAAAGGTTTAAAGGTGAACTAAGCTCAAGGTGACCTCGGCCACACACTCACCTAACAAGGAACAACCACGCAAGCAATACTTAGACAAAACAAGGCAAGATCATGCATGAATGTATGCAAGTATGACAAGAGTAAGGTGAGGGTCGTGACATAAGGCCAGCGGGACCACACCTCGGCAAGGATGTGTGGGACCTCGGCAAAAACCTGGTTGGTACCCAGTGTGTTTTCATGGGGCGGGAGCAGTGTTTAGATTCCCAGCATGTTTTGCTTTGTTATTGACTTGGATCTGGTTATGATGCCGAGATCATTTGCATATAAAGCTTATTTTGAGAATATGATTTGCCATGTGATTGTAGGACCTTGATCCTTGCTTTGAGCCTACACCTGAAGAACTAGGTGAGTGGTGCTTTTAATAAAGCTATGTTACACTGTTTTGATAAGTCTTGCTTTGCTTGTTTTGATGAAAGTATTTGCTAAGCATGAATGAATAGCCCTGTTTTGATGTATCAAGTATAAGCCTTATTTTGATGTCATCCTTGAAAAGTCCCTTGTACTGGAGGACTCTAAACTTTCGCAGTACCAAGTACAAAAGTCCCTTGTACTGGAGGACTCTAACTTTCGCAGTACCAAGTGCAAAAGTCCCTCGTGCTGGAGGACTCTAAACTTTCGCAGCACTAAGTATAAAAGGATACAGTCCTTTCTTGGGAGCACTAGAATGTTAAATCGGGCTACGGGCCTAAGTAACACAAGTGCCATAATGTTAAATCGGGCTACGGGCCTAAGTAACACCAGATCATCGTGTTAAAAGGAGCTACGGGCTTAAGTAACACAAGTCCCTTGTGCTGGAGGACTATAAACTTTCGCAGTACCTTTGACTCAACGATTACGGATCGTACAGTCCTTGTTTTGCCGATGTAAGTAAGCATCCCTTGAGACTTGTGAGATTTGATTGATGAATACGGTTCATCCCTTGTTTTGATAGAGTTTGATGTGTTTTGCTTTGAAGGAATCTCGGGTAATATCTGTATAGTTTTGGCGTGTTTGTTTCGAAAGACTTTGGCTATATTCATGCAAAACCTTTATTTTTAGTACCATTCACTGAGTATCCAAGCTCACCCTCTCTATATATATGTAGGTGATGAGCAGGACGTCGGCGACGCCTAGAATGTGTTTTTGAAAGCTTGTTTTGGATCCATGATTATGTCGGCGTTATTTTGTATTCACGTCGGCACTTCTTGAAAACTATGCTTCTTGGCTTGTACTCACTGTATTTTGTATATGTCGGCTCGAGAAGCCTTTTGATCAAGATGTAACACATATTTTGCTTTTGTTGTATTCAAGTTTGTCAAGATGTATGTCATTACGTTGGATCTATGCACTGCTCTTATGGACCACTTGTATTTTGATTTATTGCTTCCGCATTTGAGAGCCCCGTTTATTATACTCTGATTGTGTTAAGTTTTTGAAAGTTGGCCTTCGGTAATCCTGGATTACTGGCCATCACGGCACCAAACTACTAGGGGCGGTTTGGGGTCGTGACAAAATTAGTCAACAAATTCTCAGTAAATTCTCACTAAATTACTCCGGAAATTTCTCAGTAAATTACACGTAAAATTCTCCATAAATTATTCAGCAAATTCTTAGAAATTTATGAGAAAATTCGGAGTAAATTCACAAAAAATTACAAGAATTTTTTTTTGTGAATTAATCAGTAAATTATGAGTAAATTACTCAATAAATTCTCAGAAAATTTTATATAAATTCTTGGTAAACTCAAAGTAATTTCTTAGACAATTATTCAGCAAATTACTCCATAAATTCGTAGTAAATTCTCAATAAATTACTCGTTGAGTTTTCAATAAATTCTCTATAAATTACTTTGTAAATTATCAGTAAATTATTTAATAAATTGTAAATAAATTACTCATAAAATTTTCAATAAATTCTGTATAAATTCATGGTAAATTTACTCATAAAATTATCAAAAAAAAAATCGTGAATTACTTTGTTAATTCTTAGCAAATTATTCGAACATTAATTTGCAAATTCTCAGTAAATTATTCAATGAATTCTAAGTAAATTACTTAGTAAATTCTCAATAAATTAATCCATAAAGTCTAAGTAAATTATCAATAAATTCTTAGTAACTTACACAGTAAATTCTCAATAAATTACTTAGTAATTTCCAACTAAATTACCCAGTGAAGAACTTAACAATTTATCAGCAAATTTCTTAGTCAATTCGCAGTAAATTCTCAATAAATTACTCAGTAAATTATCGATAGATTCTTAGTAAATTACTCAGTAAATTCGCATTAAATTACTAAGTAAAATTCTCAATAAATTACACGCAAAATTCTCAGAAAATTATTCAATAAATTCTTAGTAAATTATTAGAAAATCATTAGAAATTTTTTTGTGAATTACTCAGTAAATTATGAGTAAATTCTCAGAAAATTTTATATAAATTCTTGGTAAATTACTCAGTAAATTCACAGAAATTTTATTAAAAATTACTCATCAAATTACTCTGTAAATTCTCAATAAATTATCAGTTAAATTTTCAATAAATTCTCTATAAATTGCCCAGTAAATTACTCAGTAAATTCTTAATAAATTCTCAGTAAATTACTCAGTTAATTATCGATAAGTTCTCAAAAAATTCTAAGTCAATTACTTAGTAAATTACTCAGTAAATTATTTGAAAATTACTCTTTAAATTCCAAGAAAATAACGCAGTAATTATCTTTAAATTCTTAGCAAATTATTTAATAAATTCTAAATAAATTACTGTGTAAATTCTCAATAAATTACTCCTTAAATTCTCAGTAGATTACAAGTAAATTAATGAGTGAATTATTCAGTAATTTTTCTGTAAATTACCCGATAAATTCTCCGTAAATTACTCAGGAAATTTCTCAGTAAATTCTCACTAAATTACTCAGGAAATTTCTCAGTAAATTATACGTAAAATTCTCTGTAAATTATTCAGCAAATTTTTAGTAATTTATTAGAAACTTCTGAGTAAATTCACAAAAAATTACAAGAATTTTTTTTTTTTGCGAATTAGTCAGTAAATTATGAGTAAATTACTCAATAAATTCTCAGAAAATTTTATATAAATTCTTGGAAATTCAAAGTAATTTCTTAGTAAATTATTCAACAAATTACTCCATAAATTCGTAGAAAATTCTCAATAAATTACTCGGTAAGTTTTCAATAAATTCTCTATAAATTACTTTGTAAATTCTCAGTAAATTACTTAGTAAATTCTCAATAAATTAATCCATAAAGTCTAAGTAAATTATCAATAAATTCTTAGTAACTTACTCAGTAAGTTCTTAATAAATTACCAGCAATTTCCAACTAAATTACCCAGTGAAGAACTTAAGAATTTATCAGTAAATTACTTAGTCAATTCGCTGTAAATTCTCAATAAATTACTCAGTAAATTATCGGTAGATTCTTAGTAAATTACTCAGTAAATTCTCATTAAATTACTCAGTAAAATTCTCAATAAATTACAAGCAAAATTCTCAGAAAATTATTCAGTAAATTCTTAGTAAATTATTAGAAAATTTTGTGTAAATTCTTAGAAAATCATTAGAAATTTTTTTGTGAATTACTCAGTAAATTACGAGTAAATTCTCAAAAAATTTTGTATAAATTCTTGGTGAATTACTCAGTAAATTCACAGCAATTTTTTTAAAAATTACTCAGCAAATTACGCTCTAAATTCTCAATAAATTATCCGTTAAATTTTCCATAAATTCTCAATAAATTACTCAGTTATTTATCGGTGAATTACTCAATAAATTCAAAGTAAATTACTATGAAAATTTTCAATAAATTCTAAGAAAATTCTCAATAAATTATGAGTAAATTACTCATTAAATTGAAAGAAAATTCTAAATAAATTACTCAGTAAATTGCTTCATAAATGATTGGTAAGTTCCTAGAAAATTAGCCAACAAATTCTCAGTAAATTCTCAATAAACTCTTAGTAATTTACTGAGTAAATTCTAAATAAATTACTAAGTAAATTCATAGTAAATTATTCGGTGAATTACTCACTAAATTTATCTGTAAATTACTAAGTAAATTCCCAGTAAATTACTCGGTAAATTCTCAATAAATTCTCTGTGAATTACTCAGTTAATTATCGATAAGTTCTCAAAAAATTCTGAGTCAAGTACTTAGTAAATTACTCAGTAAATTATTAGAAAATTACTCTGTAAATTCCAAGAAAATAACGCAGTAAATTATCTGTAAATTCTTAGTAAATTATTTAATAAATTCTAAATAAATTACTGAGTAAATTCTCAATAAATTACTCCTTAAATTCTCAGTAAATTACAAGTAAATTAATGAGTGAATTATTCAGTAATTTTTCAGTAAATTACTCGATAAATTCTCTGTAAATTACTAAGTAAATTATTGGTAAATTCTCTGTAAATTACTCAGGAAATTTCTCAGTAAATTCTCACTAAATTACTCAGGAAATTTCTCAGTAAATTATACTTAAAATTCTCTATAAATTATTTAGAAAATTTTTAGTAATTTATCAGAAACTTCTGAGTAAATTCACAAAAAATTACAAGAATTTTTTTTTTGTGAATTAATTAGTAAATTATGAGTAAATTACTCAATAAATTCTCAGAAAATTTTATATAAATTCTTGGTAAATTCAAAGTAATTTCTTAGTAAATTATTCAGCAAATTACTCCATAAATTCGTAGAAAATTCTCAATAAATTACTCGGTAAGTTTTCAATAATTTCTCTATAAATTACTTTGTAAATTATCAGTAAATTATTTAATAAATGGTAAATAAATTACTCAGAAAATTTTCAATAAATTCTGTATAAATTCATGGTAAATTACTCATAAAATTATCAAAAAAAATTTGTGAATTACTTTGTTAATTCTCAGTAAATTATTCGAACATTAATTTGTGAATTCCCAGTAAATTATACAATAAATTCTAAGTAAATTACTTAGTAAATTCTCAATAAATTAATCCATAAAGTCCAAGTAAATTATCAATAAATTCTTAGTAACTTACTCAGTGAATTCTTAATAAATTACTTAGCAATTTCCAACTAAATTACCCAGTGAAGAACTTAACAATTTATCAGTAAATTTCTTAGTCAATTCGTTGTAAATTGTCAATAAATTACTCAGTAAATTCTCATTAAATTACTCAGTAAAATTCTCAATAAATTACATGCAAAATTCTCAAAAAATTATTCAGTAAATTTTTAGTAAGTTATTAGAAAATCATTAGAAATTTTTTTGTGAATTGCTCAGTAAATTATGAGTAAATTCTCAAAAAAATTTGTATAAATTCTTGGTAAATTACTCAGTAAATTCACAGAAATTTTTTAAAAATTACTCAGCAAATTACTCTGTAAATTCTCAATAAATTATCCATTAAATTTTCAATAAATTCTCTATAAATTACTCAGTTAATTGTCGGTGAATTACTCAATAAATTCAAAATAAATTACTCTGAAAATTTTCAATAAATTCTAAGAAAATTCTAAATAAATTATGAGTAAATTACTCATTAAATTCACAGTAAATTCTCAATAAATTACTTAGTAAATTGCTTCATAAATGATTGGTAAATTCCTAGAAAATTAGCCAACAAATTCTCAGTAAATTCTCAATAAACTCTTAGTAATTTGCTGAGTAAATTCTAAATAAATTACTAAGTAAATTCATAGTAAATTATTCGGTGAATTACTCACTAAATTTATCTGTAAATTACTAAGTTAATTTCCAGTAAATTACTCGGTAAATTCTCAATAAATTCTCTGTAAATTACTAAGTTAATTATCAATAAGTTCTCAAAAAATTCTAAGTCAAGTACATAGTAAATTACTCAGTAAATTATTAGAAAATTACTTTGTAAATTCCAAGAAAATAACGCAGTAAATTATCTGTAAATTCTTAGTAAATTATTTAATAAATTCTAAATAAATAACTGAGTAAATTTTCAATAAATTACTCCTTAAATTCTCAGTAAATTACAAGTAAATTAGTGAGTGAATTATTCAGTAATTTTTAGGTAAATTACTCGATAAATTCTCTGTAAATTACTCAGTAAATTATTGGTAAATTCTCTGTAAATTACTCAGGAAAATTCTCAGTAAATTACACGCAAAATTCCCTATAAATTATTCAGCAAATTCTTAGTAATTTATCAGAAAATTCTGAGTAAATTCGCAAAAAAATTACAAGAATTTTTTTTGTGAATTAATCAGTAAATTATGAGTAAATTACTCAATAAATTCTAAGAAAATTTTACATAAATTCTTGTTAAATTCAAAGTAATTTCTTAGTAAATTATACAGCAAATTACTCCATAAATTCGTAGAAAATTCTCAATAAATTACTCGTTAAGTTTTCAATAAATTCTCTACAAATTACTTTGTAAATTATCAGTAAATTATTTAATAAATAGTAAATAAATTACTCAGAAAATTTTAAATAAATTCTTTGTAAATTCATGGTAAATTACACATAAAATTATCAAAAAAAAATTCGTGAATTACTTTGTTAATTCTCAGTAAATTATTCGAACATTAATTTATGAATTCTCAGTAAATTATTCAATAAATTCTAAGTAAATTAATTAGTAAATTCTCAATAAATTAATCCATAAAGTCTAAGTAAATTATCAATAAGTTCTTAGTAACTTACTCAGTAAATTCTCAACAAATTACTTAGTAATTTCCAACTAAATTACCCAGTGAAGAACTTAACAATTTATCAGTAAATTTCTTAGTCAATTAGCAGTAAATTCTCAATAAATCACTCAGTAAATTATCGGTAGATTCTTAGTAAATTACTCAGTAAATTCTCAATAAATTGCACGCAAAATTCTCAAAAAATTATTCAGTAAATTCTTAGTAAATTATTAGAAATTTTTTTGTGAATTACTCTGTAAATTATGAGTAAATTCTTAGAAAATTGTTTATAAATTCTTGGTAAATTACTCAGTAAATTCACAGAATTTTTTTTAAAAATTACTCAGCAAATTACTATATAAATTCTTAATAAATTCGGTGAATTACTCAATAAATTCAAAGTAAATTACTCTAAAAATTTTCAATAAATTCTAAGAAAATTCTAAATAAATTATGAGTAAATTACTCATTAAATTCACAGTAAATTCTCAATAAATTACTCAGTAAATTGCTTCATAAATGATTGGTAAGTTCCTAGAAAATTAGTCAACAAATTCTCAGTAAATTCTCAATAAACTCTGAGTAATTTACTGAGTAAATTCTAAATAAATTACTAAGTAAATTCATAGTAAATTATTCGGTGAATTACTCACTAAATTTATCTGTAAATTACTAAGTAAATTCCCAGTAAATTACTCGGTAAATTATCAATAAATTCTCTGTAAATTACTCAGTTAATTGTCGATAAGTTCTCACAAAATTCTGAGTCAATTACTTAGTAAATTACTCATTAAATTATTAGAAAATTACTCTGTAAATTCCAAGAAAATAACGCAGTAAATTATCTGTAAATTCTTAGTAAATTATTTAATAAATTCTAAATAAATTATTGAGTAAATTCTCAATAAATTACTCCTTAAATTCTCAGTAAATTACAAGTAAATTAATGAGTGAATTATTCAGTAATTTTTCAGTAAATTACTTGATAAATTCTCTGTAAATTACTCAGTAAATTATTGGTAAATTCTCTGTAAATTACTCAAGAAATTTCTCAGTAAATTACACTTAAAATTCTCTATAAATTAGTCAGCAAATTCTTAGTAATTTATTAGAAAATTCTGAGTAAATTCAGAAAAAATTACAAGAATTTTTTTTGTGAATTAATCAGTAAATTATGAGTAAATTACCCAATAAATCCTCAGAAAATTTTATATAAATTCTTGGTAAATTCAAAGTAATTTCTTAGTAAATTATTCAATTGTAAATAAATTACTCAGAAAATTGTCAATCAATTATGTATAAATTCATGGTAAACTACTCATAAAATTATCAAAAAAATATCGTGAATTACTTTGTTAACTCTCAGTAAATTATTCGAACATTAATTATTGAATTTCCTGTCAATTATTCAATAAATTCTAAGTAAATTACTTTGTAAATTCCCAATAAATTAATCCATAAAGTCTAAGTAAATTATCAATAAATTCTTAGTAACTTACTCAGTAAATTCTCAATAAATTACTCAGTAAATTATCGGTAGATTCTTAGTAAATTACTCAGTGAAATTCTTAATAAATTACACGCAAAAGTCTCAAAAATTATTCAGTAAATTCTTGGTAAATTACTAGAAAATTCTGTGTAAATTTTTCGAAAATCATTAGAAATTTTTTTCTGAATTACTTAGTAAATTATTAGTAAATTCTTGGAAAATTTTATAAAAATTCTTGGTAAATTACTCAGTAAATTCACAAAAAAAAAATTTAAAAATTACTCTGTAAATTCTCAATAAATTATCCATTAAATTTTCAATAAATTCTCTTTAAATTACTCAGTTAATTATCGGTGAATTACTCAATAAATTCAAAGTAAATTACTCTGAAAATTTTCAATAAATTCTAAGAAAATTCTCAATAAATTATGAGTAAATTACTCATTAAATTCACAGTAAATTCTTAATAAATTACTAAGTAAATTGCTTCATAAATGATTGGTAAGTTCCTAGAAAATTAGTCAACAAATTCTCAGTAAATTTTCAATAAACTCTTAGAAATTTACTGAGTAAATTCTAAATAAATTACTAAGTAAATTCATTGTAAATTATTCGGGGAATTACTCACTAAATTTATCTGTAAATTACTAAGTAAATTCCCAGAAAATTACTCGGTAAATTCTTAAAAAAATCTCTGTAAATTACTCAGTTAATTATCGAAAAGTTCTCAAAAAATTCTGAGTCAATTACTTAGTAAATTACTCAGTAAACTATTAGAAAATTACTCTGTATATTCCAAGAAAATAACGCAGTAAATTATCTGTAAATTCTTAGTAAATTATTTAATAAATTCTTAATAAATTACTGAGTAAATTCTCTATAAATTACAAGTGAATTATTCAGTAATTTTTCATTAAATTACTCGATAAATTCTCTGTAAATTACTCAGTAAATTATTGGTAAATTCTATGTAAATTACACAGGAAATTTCTTAGTAAATTCTCACAAAATTACTCAAGAAATTTCACCGTAAATTACACGTAAAATTCTCTATAAATTATTTAGCAAATTCTTAGTAATTTATTAGAAAATTCTGAGTAAATTCACAAAATATTACAAGAATTTTTTTTTGTGAATTAACCAGTAAATTATGAGTAAATTACTCAATAAATTCTCAGAAAATTTTATATAACTTCTTGGTAAATTCAAAGTAATTTCTTAGTAAATTATTCAGCAAATTACTTCATAAATTCGTAAAAAATTCTCAATAAATTACTCGTTAAGTTTTCAATAAATTCTCTATAAATTACTTTGTAAATTATCAGTAAATTATTTAATAAATTTTAAATAAATTACTCAGAAAATTTTCAATAAATTCTGTATAAATTCATGGTAAATTACTCATAAAATTATCAAAAAAAATTTGTGAATTACTTTGTAAATTCTCAGTAAATTATTCGAACATTAATTTGTGAATTGTCACTAAATTATTCAATAAATTCTACGTAAATTGCATAGTAAATTCTCAATAAATTAATCAATAAAGTCTAAGTAAATTATCAATAAATTCTTAGTAACTTACTCAGTAAATTCTCAATAAATTACTTAGTAATTTCCAACTAAATTACCCAGTAAAGAACTTAACAATTTATCAGTAAATTTCTTAGTCAATTCGCAGTAAATTCTCAATAAATTACTTAGTAAATTATCAGTAGATTCTTAGTAAATTACTAAGTAAATTCTCATTAAATTACTCAGTAAAATTCTCTATAAATTACACGCAAAATTCTCAAAAATTATTCAGTAAATTATTAGAAAATCATTAGAAATTTTTTTGTGAATTACTCAGTAAATTATGAGTAAATTCTCAGAAAATTTTGTATAAATTCTTGGTAAATTACTCAGTAAATTCACAGAAATTTTTTTTAAAATTACTCAGCAAATTACTCTGTAAATTCTCAATAAATTATCTGTTAACTTTTCAATAAATTCTCTATAAATTACTCAGTTAATTATCGGTGAATTACTCAATAGATTCCAAGTAAATTACTCTGAAAATTTTCAATAAATTCTAAGAAAATTCTCAATAAATTATGAGTAAATTACTCATTAAATTCACAATAAATTCTCAATAAATTACTCAGTAAATTGCTTCATAAATGCTTGGTAAGTTCCTGGAAAATTAGTCAACAAATTCTTAGTAAATTCTCAATAAACTCTTAGTAATTTACTGTGTAAATTCTAAATAAATTACTAAGTAAATTCATAGTAAATTATTCGGTGAATTACTCACTAAATTTATCTGTAAATTACAAAGTAAATTCCCAGTAAATTACTCGGTAAATTCCTAATAAATTCTCTGTAAATTACTCAGTTAATTATCGATAAGTTCTCAAAAAATTCTGTGTCAATTACTTAGTAAATTACTCAATAAATTATTAGAAAATTACTCTGTAAATTTCAAGAAAATAACGCTGTAAATTATTTGTAAATTCCTGGTAAATTATTTAATAAATTCTAAATAAATTACTGAGTAAATTCTCAATAAATTACTCCTTAAATTCTCAGTAAATTACAAGTAAATTAAAGGGTGAATTATTCAGTAAATTACTCGATAAATTCTCTGTAAATTACTCAGTAAATTACTGGTAAATTCTCTGTAAATTACTCAGGAAATTTCGCAGTAAATTCTCACTAAATTACTCTGGAAATTTCTCAGTAAATTACACGTAAAATTCTCTATAAATTATTCAGCAAATTCTTAGTAATTTATCAGAAAATTCTGAGTAAATTCACAAAAAATTACAAGAATTTTTTTTTTGTGAATTAATTAGTAAATTATGAGTAAATTACTTAATAAATTCTCAAAAAAATTTATATAAATTCTTTGTAAATTCAAAGCAATTTCTTAGTAAATTATTCAGCAAATTACTCCATAAATTTGTAGTAAATTCTCAATAAATTACTCGCTAAATTTTCAATAAATTCTCTATAAGTTACTTTGTAAATTATCAGTAAATTATTTAATAAATTGTAAATAAATTACTCAGAAAATTTTCAATAAATTCTGTATAAATTCTTGGAAAATTACTCATAACATTATCAAAAAAAATTTCCGTGAATTACTTAGTTAATTCTCAGTAAATTATTCGAACATTAATTTGTGAATTTTCAGTAAATTATTCAATAAATTCTAAGTAAATTACTTAGTAAATTCTGAATAAATTAATCCATAAAGTCTAAGTAAATTATCAATAAATTCTTAGTAACTTACTCAGTAAATTCTCAATAAATTACTTAGTAATTTCCAACTAAATTACCCAGTGAAGAACTTAACAATTTATCAGTAAATTTCTTAGTCAATTCGCAGTAAAATATAAAGAAATTACTCAGTAAATTATTGGTAGCTTCTTAGTAAATTACTCAGTAAATTCTCATTAAATTACTCAGTAAAATTCTCAATAAATTACACGCAAAATTCTCAGAAAATTATTCAGTAAATTCTTAGTAAATTATTAGAAAATCATTAGAAATTTTTTTGTGAATTACTCAGTAAATTATGAGTAAATTCTCAGAAAATTTTGTATAAATTCTTGGTAAATTACTCAGTAAATTCACAGAAATTTTTTTAAAAATTACTCAGCAAATCACTTTGTAAATTCTCAATAAATTATCCGTTAAATTTTCAATAAATTCTCTATAAACTACTTAGTTAATTATCGGTGAATTACTCAATAAATTCAAAGTAAATTACTCTAAAAATTTTCAATGAATTCTAAGAAAATTCTTAATAAATTATGAGTAAATTACTCATTAAATTCGCAGTAAATTCTCAATAAATAACTCAGTAAATTGCTTCATAAATGATTGGTAAGTTCCTAGAAAATTAGTCGACAAATTCTCAGTAAGTTCTCAATAAACTCTTAGTAATTTACTGAGTAAATTCAAAATAAATTACTAAGTAAATTCATAGTAAATTATTCGGTGAATTACTCACTAAATTTATCTATAAATTACAAAGTAAATTCCCAGTAAATTACTCGGTAAATTCTCAATAAATTCTCTGCAAATTACTCAGTTAATTATCGATAAGTTCTCAAAAAATTCTGTGTTAATTACTTAGTAAATTACTCAGTAAATTATTAGAAAATAACGCAGTAAATTATCTGTAAATTCTTAGTAAATTATTTAATAAATTCTAAATAAATTATTGAGTAAATTCTCGATAAATTACTCCTTAAATTCTCAGTAAATTACAAGCAAATTAATGAGTGAATTATTCAGTAATTTTTCAGTAAATTACTCGATAAATTCTCCGTAAATTACTCAGTAAATTATTTGTAAATTCTCACTAAATTACTTAGGAAATTTCTCAGTAAATTACACGTAAAATTCTTTATAAATTATTCAACAAATTCTTAGTAATTTATAAGTAAATTCTGAGTAAATTGACAAAAAATTACAAGAATTTTTTTTTGTGAATTAATCAATAAATTCTCAGAAAATTTTATATAAATTCTTGGTAAATTCAAAGTAATTTCTTAGTAAATTATTCAGCAAATTACTCCATAAATTCGTAGAAAATTCCCAATAAATTACTCGTTAAGTTTTCAATAAATTCTCTATAAATTACTTTGTAAATTATCGGTACATTATTTAATAAATTGTAAATAAATTACTCAGAAAATTTTCAATAAATTCTTTATAAATTCATGGTAAATTACTCATAAAATTATCAAAAAAAATTTCGTGAACTACTTTGTTAATTCTCAGTAAATTATTCGAACATTAATTTGTGAATTGTCACTAAATTATTCAATAAATTCTAAGTAAATTACTTAGTAAATTCTCAATAAATTAATCCATAAAGTCTAAGTTAATTATCAATAAATTCTTAGTAACTTACTCAGTAAATTCTCAATAAATTACTTAGTAATTTCCAACTAAATTACCCAGTGAAGAACTTAACAATTTATCAGTAAATTTCTTAGTCAATTCGCAGTATATTCTCAATAAATTACTCAGTAAATTATCGGTAGATTCTTAGTAAATTACTCAGTAAATTCTCATTAAATTACTAAGTAAAATTCTCAATAAATTACACGCAAAATTCTCAGAAAATTATTCAGTAAATTCTTAGTAAATTATATGAAAATCATTAGAAATTTTTTTGTGAATTACTCAGTAAATTATGAGTAAATTCTCAGAAAATTTTGTATAAATTCTTGGTAAATTACTCAGTAAATTCACAGAAATTTTTTTAAAAATTAATCAGCAAATTACTCTGTAAATTCTCAATAAATTATCCGTTAAATTTTCAATAAATTTCCTAAAAATTACTCAGTTAATTATTGGTGAATTACTCAATAAATTCAAAGTAAATTACTCTGAAAATTTTCAATGAATTCTAAGAAAATTCTCAATAAATTATGAGTAAATTACTCATTAAATTCACAGTAAATTCTCAATAAATTACTCAGTAAATTGCTTCATAAATGATTGGTAAGTTCCTAGAAAATTAGTCAACAAATTCTCAATAAATTCTCAATAAACTCTTAGTAATTTACTGAGTAAATTCTAAATAAATTACTAAGTAAATTCATAGTAAATTATTCGGTGAATTACTCACTAAATTTATTTGTAAATTACTAAGTAAATTCCCAGTAAATTACTCGATAAATTCTCTGTAAATTACTCAGTTAATTATCGATAAGTTCTCAAAAAATTCTGAGTCAATTACTTAGTAAATTACTCAGTAAATTATTAGAAAATTACTCTATAAATTCCAAGAAAATAACGCAGTAAATTATCTGTAAATTCTTAGTAAATTATTTAATAAATTCTAAATAAATTACTGAGTAAATTCTCAATAAATTACTCCTTAAATTCTCAGTAAATTACCAGTAAATTAATGAGTGAATTATTCAGTAATTTTTTAGTAAATTACTCGATAAATTCTCCGTAAATTACTCAGTAAATTATTGGTAAATTATCACTAAATTACTCAGGATATTTCTCAGTAAATTACATGTAAAATTCTCTATAAATTATTCAAATAATTCTTAGTAATTTATCAGAAAATTCTGAGTAAATTCACAAAAAAATCTTAGTAATTTATCAGAAAATTCTGAGTAAATTCACAAAAAATTACAAATTTTTTTTTTGTGAATAAATCAGTAAATTATGAGTAAATTACTCAATAAATTCTCAGAAAATTTTATATAAATTCTTGGCAAATTCAAAATAATTTCTAAGTAAATTATTCAGCAAATTACTCCATAAATTCGTAGAAAATTCTCAATAAATTACTCGTTATGTTTTCAATAAATTCTCTATAAATTACTTTGTAAATTATCCGTAAATTATTTAATTAATTGTAAATAAATTACCCAGAAAATTTTCAATAAATTCTTTATAAATTCATGGTAAATTACTCATAAAATTATCAAAAAAAATTTCGTGAATTACTTTGTTAATTCTCAGTAAATTATTCGAACATTAATTTGTGAATTCTCAGTAAATTATTCAATAAATTCTAAGTAAATTACTTAGTAAATTCTCAATAAATTAATCCATAAAGTCTAAGTAAATTATCAATAAATTCTTAGTAACTTACTCAGTAAATTCTCAATAAATTACTTAGTAATTTCCAACTAAATTACCCAGTGAAGAACTTAACAATTTATCAGTAAATTTCTTAGTCAATTCGCAGTAAATTCTCAATACATTACTCAGTAAATTATCGGTAGATTCTTAGTAAATTACTCAGTAAATTCGCATTAAATTACTCAGTAAAATTCTCAACAAATTACACGCAAAATTCTCAGAAAATTATTCAGTAAATTCTTAGTAAATTATTAGAAAATCATTAGAAATTTTTTTGTGAATTACTCAGTAAATTATGAGTAAATTCTCAGAAAATTTTGTATAAATTCTTGGTAAATTACTCAGTAAATTCACAGAAATTTTTTTAAAAATTAATCAGCAAATTACTCTGTAAATTCTCAATAAATTATCTGTTAAATTTTCAATAAATTCTCTATAAATTACTTAGTTAATTATTGGTGAATTACTCAATAAATTCAAAGTAAATTACTCTGAAAATTTTCAATGAATTCTAAGAAAATTCTCGATAAATTATGAGTAAATTACTCATTAAATTCACAGTAAATTCTCGATAAATTACTCAGTAAATTGCTTCATAAATGATTGGTAAGTTCCTAGAAAATTAGTCAACAAATTCTCAATAAACTCTTAGTAAATTACTAAGTAAATTCTAAATAAATTACTAAGTAAATTCATAGTAAATTATTCGGTGAATTACTCACTAAATTTACCTGTAAATTACTAAGTAAACTTCCAATCAATTACTCAGTTAATTATCGATAAGTTCTCAAAAAATTCCGAGTCAATTACTTAGTAAATTACTCTGTAAATTCCAAGAAAATAACTCAGTAAATTATCTGCAAATTCTTACTAAATTATTTAATAAATTCTAAATAAATTACTGAGTAAATTCTCAATAAATTACTCCTTAAATTCGCAGTAAATTACAAGTAAATTAATGAATGAATTATTCAGTAATTTTTCAGTAAATTACTCGATAAATTCTCCGTAAATTACTCAGTAAATTATTGGTAAATTCTCTGTAAATTACTTAGGAAATTTCTCAGTAAATTCTCACTAAATTTCTCAGGAAATTTCTCTGTAAATTACACGTAAAATTCTCTTTAAATTATTCAACAAATTCTTAGTAATTTATCAGAAAATTTTGAGTAAATTCACAAAAAATTACAAGAATTGTTTTTTTTGTGAATTAATTAGTAAATTATGAGTAAATTATCAATAAATTGATAGTAACTTACTCAGTAAATTCTCAATAAATTACTTAGTAATTTCCAACTAAATTACCCAGTGAAGAACTTAACAATCTATCAGTAAATTTCTTAGTCAATTCGCAGCAAATTCCCAATAAATTACTCAGTAAATTATCGGTAGATTCTTAGTAAATTACTCAGTAAATTCTTATTAAATTACTTAGTAAAATTCTCAAGAAATTACATGCAAAATTCTCAGAAAATTATTCAGTATATTATTAGAAAATTCTGTGTAAATTCTTAGAAAATCATTATAATTTTTTTTTTGAATTACTCAGTAAATTATGAGTAAATTCTCAAAAAATTTTGTATAAATTCTCGGTAAATTACTCAGTAAATTCACAGAAATTTTTTAAAAAATTAACCAGCAAATTATTCTGCAAATTCTCAATAAATTATCCATTAAATTTTCAATAAATTGTCTATAAATTACTCAGTTAATTATTGGTGAATTACTCAATAAATTCAAAGTAAATTACCCTGAAATTTTTCAATAAATTCTAAGAAAATTCTCAATAAATTATGAGTAAATTACTCATTAAATTCACAGTAAATTCTCAATAAATTACTCAGTAAATTGCTTCATAAATGATTGGTAAGTTCCTAGAAAATTAGTCAACAAATTCTCAGTAAATTCTCAATAAACTCTTAGTAATTTACTGAGTAAATTCTAAAAAAATTACTAAGTAAATTCATAGTAAATTATTCGGTGAATTACTCACTAAATTTATCTGCAAATTACTAAGTAAATTCCCAGTAAATTACTCGGTAAATTCTCAATAAATTCTTTGTAAATTACTCAGTTAATTATCGATAAGTTCTCAAAAAATTCTGAGTCAATTACTTAGTAAATTACTCAGTAAATTATTAGAAAATTACTCTGTAAATTCCAAGAAAATAACGCAGTAAATTATTTGCAAATTCTTAGTAAATTATTTAATAAATTCTAAATAAATTACTGAGTAAATTCTCAATAAATTAGTCCGTAAATTCTCAGTAAATTACAGGTAAATTAATGAGTGAATTACTCGATAAATTCTCCGTAAATTACTCAGTAAATTATTGGTAAATTCTCTGTAAATTACTCAGGAAATTTCTCAATAAATTCTCACTAAATTACTCAGGAAATTTCTCAGTAAATTACACGTTAAATTCTCTATAAATTATTCAGCAAATTCTTAGGAATTTATCAGAAAATTCTGAGTAAATTCACAAAAAATTGCAAGAAATTTTTTTTTTGTGAATTAATCAGTAAATTATGAGTAAATTATCAATAAATTCTTAGTAACTTACTCAGTAAATTCTCAATAAATTACTTAGTAATTTCCAACTAAATTACCCAGTGAAGAACTTAACAATTTATCAGTAAATGTCTTAGTCAATTCGGAGTAAATTCTCAATAAATTACTCAGTAAATTATTGGTAGATTCTTAGTAAATGACTCAGTAAATTCTCATTAAATTACTCAATAAAATTCTCAACAAATTACACGCAAAATTCTCAGAAAATTATTCAGTAAATTCTTAGTAAATTATTAGAAAATCATTAGAAATTTTTTTGTGAATTACTCTGTAAATTATGAATAAATTCTCAGAAAATTTTGTATAAATTCTTGGTAAATTACTCAGTAAGTTCACAGAAATTTTTTTAAAAATTACTCAGCAAATTACTCTGTAAATTCTCAATAAATTATCCGTTAAATTTTCAATAAATTCCCTACAAATTACTTAGTTAATTATCGGTAAATTCTCAATAAACTCTTAGTAATTTACTGAGTAAATTCTAAATAAATTACTAAGTAAATTCATAGTAAATTATTCGGTGAATTACTCACTAAATTTATCTGTAAATTACTAAGTAAATTTCCTGTCAATTACTCAGTTAATTATCGATAAGTTCTCAAAAAATTCTGAGTCAATTACTTAGTAAATTACTCAGTAAATTATTAGAAAAGTACTCTGTAAATTCCAAGAAAATAACTCAGTAAATTATCTGCAAATTCTTACTAAATTATTTAATAAATTCCAAATAAATTACTGAGTAAATTCTCAATAAATTACTCCTTAAATTCGTAGTAAATTACAAGTAAATTAATGAGTGAATTATTCAGTAATTTTTCAGTAAATTACTCGATAAATTCTCCGTAAATTACTCAGTAAATTATTGGTAAATTCTCTGTAAATTACTTAGGAAATTTCTCAGTAAATTCTCAGGAAATTTCTCAGTAAATTACACGTAAAATTCTCTTTAAATTATTTAGCAAATTCTTAGTAATTTATCAGAAAATTTTGAGTAAATTCACAAAAAATTACAAGAATTTTTTTTTTTTGTGAATTAATGAGTAAATTATGAGTAAATTATCAATAAATTGATAGTAACTTACTCAGTAAATTCTCAATAAAATACTTAGTAATTTCCAACTAAATTACCCACTGAAGAACTTAACAATTTATCAGTAAATTTCTTAGTCAATTCGCAGCAAATTCCCAATAAATTACTCAGTAAATTATCGGTAGATTCTTAATAAATTACTCAGTAAATTCTTATTAAATTACTCAGTAAAATTCTCAACAAATTACATGCAAAATTCTCAGAAAATTATTCAGTATATTATTAGAAAATTCTGTGTAAATTCTTAGAAAATCATTATAATTTTTTTTTTTGAATTACTCAGTAAATTACGAGTAAATTCTCAAAAAATTTTGTAGAAATTCTCGGTAAATTACTCAGTAAATTCACAGAAATTTTTTAAAAAATTACCCAGCAAATTATTCTGCAAATTCTCAATAAATTATCCATTAAATTTTCAATAAATTGTCTATAAATTACTCAGTTAATTATCGGTGAATTACTCAATAAATTCCAAGTAAATTACCCTGAAAATTTTCAATAAATTCAAAGAAAATTCTCAATAAATTATGAGTAAATTACTCATTAAATTCACAGTAAATTCTCAATAAATTACTCAGTAAATTGCTTCATAAATGATTGGTAAGTTCCTAGAAAATTAGTCAACAAATTCTCAGTAAATTCTCAATGAACTCTTAGTAATTTACTGAGTAAATTCTAAAAAAATTACTAAGTAAATTCATAGTAAATTATTCGGTGAATTACTCACTAAATTTATCTGTAAATTACTAAGTAAATTCCCAGTAAATTACTCCCTAAATTCTCAATAAATTCTTTGTAAATTACTCAGTTAATTATCGATAAGTTCTCAAAAAATTCTGAGTCAATTACTTAGTAAATTACTCAGTAAATTATTAGAAAATTACTCTGTAAATTCCAAGAAAATAACGCAGTAAATTATCTGCAAATTCTTAGTAAATTATTTAATAAATTCTAAATAAATTACTGAGTAATTTCTCAATAAATTAGTCCATAAATTCTCAGTAAATTACAGGTAAATTAATGAGTGAATTATTCAGTAATTTTTCAGTAAATTAGTCGATAAATTCTCCATAAATTACTCAGTAAATTATTGGTAAATTGTCACGACCCCAAACCGCCCCTAGTAGTTTGGTGCCGTGATGGCCAGTAATCCGTAATTACCGAAGGCCAACTTTCAGAAACTTAATACAATCAGAGTAATAATGAACGGGGCTCACATATGCGGAAGAAGTAAATCAAAATACAAGTCGTCCATAAGAGCAGTGCATAGATCAAATGAAATGTCATTCATCTTACAATTTGAATACAGCCAAGCAAAATACATGTTACATCTTGATCAAAAGGCTTCTCGAGCCGACATATACAAAATACACTAAAATACAAGCCAAGAAGCATGATTTTCAAGATTTGCCGACATGCAATGAAAGGCATCGCCGACGTAAATACAAAACAAAGCCGGCATAAGCACGAATCCAAAACAAGCATCCAAAACGATCTAGGCGTCGCCGCCGTCCTGCTCATCACCTACATATATATAGAGGGGTGAGTACAAATACTCAGTGAATGGTACTAAAAATAAAGGTTTGCATGAATAAAGCCGGAGTCTTTCAAAACAAACGAATCAAACTTTATCAAGACAAGGGATGAACCGTATTCATCAATCAAGTATCATAACATCGGCGAAGCAAGGGATGAACCGTATTCATCATCAAGTATCATAACATCGGCGAAGCAAGGGATGAACCGTATTCATCATCAAGTATCATAACATCGGCGAAGCAAGGGATGAACCGTATTCATCATCAAGTATCATAACATCGGCGAAGCAAGGGATGAATCGTATTCATCATCAAGTATCATAACATCGGGGAAGCAAGGGATGAACCGTATTCATCATTCAAATATCATAACATCGGCGAAGCAAGGGATGAACCGTATTCATCATCAAGTATCATAACATCGGCGAAGCAAGGGATGAACCGTATTCATCATCAAGTATCATAACATCGGCGAAGCAAGGGATGAACCGTATTCATCATTCAAATATCAAGGGCTGTACGATCCGTAATCGTTTAGTCAAAGGTACTGCAAAAGTTTATAGTCCTCTAGCACAAGGGACTTGTGTTACTTAGGCCCGTAGCCCGATTTAACAAGGACCGTATCCTTTTATACTTAGTACTGCGAAAGTTTAGAGTCCTTCAGTACAAGGGACTTGTGTTACTTAGGCCCGTAGCCCGATTTAACAAGGACCGTATCCTTTTATACTTAGTACTGCGAAAGTTTAGAGTCCTTCAGTACAAGGGACTTTCCAAGAGAGGACCGTATCCTTTCCAAAGATGGCATCAAAACAAGGAGTATACTTGACACATCAAAACAAGAGCTATTCATTCATGCTTAACAAAACACTTTTGTCAAAACAAAGCAAGCAAGATTTATTAAAACAAGTATAACATAGCTTTATCAATAATACCACTCACCTAGTTCTTCAGGTGTAGACTCAAAGCAAGTATCAAGGACCTACAATCACATGGCAAGTCACATTCTCAAAGCAAGCTCTATATACATGCAAATGATCTCGGCATTCTTGCCGGATCCAAGTCAAAGACAAAGCAAAACAAGCTGGAAGCTCAAACACTGCTCCCGTCTTATGAAAACACACTGGGTACCATCCAGATCTTTGCCGAGGTCCCACACATCCTTGCCGAGGTGTGGTCCCGCTGGCCTTAACCAAAAGCAAAGTCGGGAAAAACCTGGGTTTCCCTTTGAATAACATGAAGAACATGATGAACACGATCGTGAGAAAGATGAATGCAAGATCATAACTTGTTACAAAAATCTAAGATTTCATGCCATGAGTTCAAAACATGGACCTGGGTACCCATACAAGAAAGTCATGCAAGAACAAACACAAAAACATGATTTTTGTTTCTAACTTTCGGATCAAAATGAGACTTTCTTCAAGAACACATGAAAACCCATTTTCTCTTTCCAAAACCAACTTCAAAACGATGCATGACATGCAGAACAGATTCGATCATGCAATGCAGCTAGATAATCGATAACAACAATCAGAGTAGGTCAAGATTCTAACCTCAAAACTCGAACCCAACGGTTCAAACCACGAAGATCAAACTTGGAAGACTTCCTCTCACTCAAGAACTTCTCTAGAGCTTCTCTCTCTAAAACAAAGATTTGAGACCAGAAAATGATGTGTTCCAAGGTCTGCCGGCTGTCTTAACAACTAGCTCGGACACGTGGCGCTAACGGGTTGGTTCAGCTCAAAAAGGTGATTGATTGATGAGACAAGTCTCTGACAAAGCGTATGCAGCAAGCTCGGTAAAACACATCGGCAATAAATGACATCGGCTCAATCAATGATCCGGCAACAGGGTAATAAAGACATCGGCTAGGGAGGACGACACTTGACTAAGCTGTGCCACACCTTGGCCGGGGTGTACCACATCTCGGCCTAGGCCATACCTGCCCAAGGACCAGGTTCACTAAGTGCAAAACATCTCGGCAATAAAATGCCCGAGGTGAAGATGGGGTCGACCAAGGTCTCAAAATAGTTCTAAGTACAAGGGTTCAAAGGCGAACTAAGCTCAAGGGGACCTCGGCCACACACACACCAAGCAAAGATCAAAGTCAAGCAAGCAACTATAGCAAACCAAGGCAAGATAAAACCTTCAAAACAAAATAACAAGGCAGGATCATGCAGGAATGTATGCAAATATGACGAGAGTAAGGTGAGGGTTGTTACATCCTACCCCCCTTAAAGAAGTTTGGTCCCCAAACTTAGATTACCTTGCTCTATGAACAACTCTGGATAACGGATTCTCACATCCTCTTCCCTTTCCCACGTGGCTTCTGTGCCATAATGTTCCTTCCATTCGACCTTTACCATCGGTATCGATTTGTTTCTCAACTGCCTCACTTGCCTGTCAATAATCCTCATCGGCTTCTCCTCGTAGCCCAAATCCTCATTAACTGTGGTCTCAGAATGATCAATTACATGTAGTGGATCTCGGATGTACTTCCTCAACATCGAAACATGAAACACATTGTGGACTTGGCTCAAATCTGGCGGCAGAGCAAGTCTGTAGGCAACGGGGTTAATTCTTTCAAGAATTTCGAATGGCCCAATATAACGCGGTGCTAATTTACCTTTCTTTCCAAACCTGGATACTCCCTTCATCGGTGAAACTTTCAGGAATACATGATTCCCAACTTCGAATTCTAACTCATTTCTTCTTTGATCGGCGTAGCTCTTTTGTCGGCTCTGGGCAGTTTTAATCTTCTGTTGGATAAGTTTAATCTTTTCTGTTGTTACTTGAATCAATTCGGGACCAAGCAGAGCTCTGTCTCCAACTTCGGTCCAACATATCGGCGACCTACATTTTCTTCCGTACAAGGCTTCATATGGCGCCATGCCAATACTAGTTTGATAACTGTTGTTGTAAGCGAATTCCACTAAGGGCAAATGCGTTCCCCAACTTCCTTGGAAGTCCAATACACAAAGTCTAAGCATATCTTCAAGCGTCTGAATTGTCCTCTCAGTCTGCCCATCTGTCTGGGGATGAAAGGCTGTACTAAATCTCAGCTCGGCTCCAAAAGCCCTCTGTAGACTCTGCCAAAATCTAGAAACAAATTTAGGATCTCGGTCTGACACGATTGATATCGGCACTCCATGAAGTCTGACAATCTCGTTCACATATATCAAGGCAAGTTGGTTGGCGTTGAATGTAGTCTTAACAGGTAGAAAGTGTGCTGACTTGGTTAGTCTGTCAGTAACAACCCAAATCGAATCCATACCTTTCGGTGTCTTCGGCAGACCAGTCACAAAATCCATGGAGATATGTTCCCATTTCCATTCAGGAATCGGCAAAGGTTGAAGAAGTCCCGCTGGTCTTTGATGTTCTGCTTTCACTTGCTGACAATGTAAACATTGGGACACGAATTCGGCTATCTCTCTTTTCATACTTGGCCACCAGAAGGTCTGCTTCACATCTTGATACATTTTGGTGTTCCCTGGATGGACAGCAAACTTAGAACCGTGAGCTTCCTGTAAAATTTTCCTTTTTAACTCTGGGATGTCGGCCACACATAACCTTCCTTCAAACTTGAGTACTTGGCTTTCGATGGTATACCCTGGTCTCGGCTTTGTGCCAATTTCCTCGGCTATTCTCTTGAGGAAGTTATCCTCCATCTGTCTTGTCTTTACTTCATCAACAATAGTCGGCTCCACTGTTATCCTGGTCAAACACGCCAAACTTCCCTCTGACTTTCTGCTCAGAGCGTCGGCTACACTGTTAGCTTTTCCCGGGTGATATTGAATTCTCAGTAAATTACACGTTAAATTCTCTATAAATTATGCAGCAAATTCTTAGGAATTTATCAGAAAATTCTGAGTAAATTCACAAAAAATTGCAAGAATTTTTTTTTTTTTGTGAATTAATCAGTAAATTATGAGTAAATTATCAATAAATTCTTAGTAACTTACTCAGTAAATTGTCAATAAATTACTTAGTAATTTCCAACTAAATTACCCAGTGAAGAACTTAACAATTTATCAGTAAATGTCTTAGTCAATTCGTAGTAAATTCTCAATAAATTACTCAGTAAATTATTGGTAGATTCTTAGTAAATTACTCAGTAAATTCTCATTAAATTACTCAGTAAAATTCTCAACAAATTACACGCAAAATTCTCAGAAAATTATTCAGTAAATTCTTAGTAAATTATTAGAAAATCATTAGAAATTTTTTTGTGAATTACTCTGTAAATTATGAGTAAATTCTCAGAAAATTTTGTATAAATTCTTGGTAAATTACGCAGTAAATTCACAGAAATTTTTTTAAAAATTACTCAGCAAATTACTCTGTAAATTCTCAATAAATTATCAGTTAAATTTTAAATAAATTCCCTACAAATTACTGAGTTAATTATCGGTAAATTCTCAGTAAATTCTCTGTAAATTACTCAGTTAATTATCGATGAGTTCTCAAAAAATTCAGGGTCAATTACTTAGTAAATTACTCAGTAAATTATTAGAAAATTACTCTGTAAATTCCAAGAAAATAACGCAGTAAGTTATTTGTAAATTCTTAGTAAATTATTTAATAAATTCTCAATAAACTACTCCTTAAATTCTTAGTAAATTACAAGTAAATTAATGAGTGAATTATTCAGTAAATTACTCGATAAATTCTCCGTAAATTACTCAGTAAATTATTGGTAAATTCTCTGTAAATTACTCAGGAAATTTCTCAGTAAATTCTCACTAAATTACTCAGGAAATTTCTCAGTAAATTACACGTTAAATTCTCTATAAATTATGCAGCAAATTCTTAGGAATTTATCAGAAAATTCTGAGTAAATTCACAAAAAATTGCAAGAATTTTTTTTTTTTGTGAATTAATCAGTAAATTATCAATAAATTCTTAGTAACTTACTCAGTAAATTGTCAATAAATTACTTAGTAATTTCCAACTAAATTACCCAGTGAAGAACTTAACAATTTATCAGTAAATGTCTTAGTCAATTCGTAGTAAATTCTCAATAAATTACTCAGTAAATTATTGGTAGATTCTTAGTAAATTACTCAGTAAATTCTCATTAAATTACTCAGTAAAATTCTCAACAAATTACACGCAAAATTCTCAGAAAATTATTCAGTAAATTCTTAGTAAATTATTAGAAAATCATTAGAAATTTTTTTGTGAATTACTCTGTAAATTATGAGTAAATTCTCAGAAAATTTTGTATAAATTCTTGGTAAATTACGCAGTAAATTCACAGAAATTTTTTTAAAAATTACTCAGCAAATTACTCTGTAAATTCTCAATAAATTATCCGTTAAATTTTCAATAAATTCCCTACAAATTACTGAGTTAATTATCGGTAAATTCTCAATAAATTCTCTGTAAATTACTCAGTTAATTATCGATGAGTTCTCAAAAAATTCAGGGTCAATTACTTAGTAAATTACTCAGTAAATTATTAGAAAATTACTCAGTAAATTCCAAGAAAATAACGCAGTAAGTTATTTGTAAATTCTTAGTAAATTATTTAATAAATTCTCAATAAATTACTCCTTAAATTCTTAGTAAATTACAAGTAAATTAATGAGTGAATTATTCAGTAAATTACTCGATAAATTCTCCGTAAATTACTCAGTAAATTATTGGTAAATTCTCTGTAAATTACTCAGGAAATTTCTCAGTAAATTCTCACTAAATTACTCAGGAAATTTTTCAGTAAATTACACGTTAAATTATCTATAAATTATGCAGCAAATTCTTAGGAATTTATCAGAAAATTCTGAGTAAATTCACAAAAAATTGCAAGAATTTTTTTTTTTTTGTGAATTAATCAGTAAATTATGAGTAAATTATCAATAAATTCTTAATAACTTACTCAGTAAATTGTCAATAAATTACTTAGTAATTTCCAACTAAATTACCCAGTGAAGAACTTAACAATTTATCAGTAAATGTCTTAGTCAATTCGTATTAAATTCTCAATAAATTACTCAGTAAATTATTGGTAGATTCTTAGTAAATTACACAGTAAATTCTCATTAAATTACTCAGTAAAATTCTCAACAAATTACACGCAAAATTCTCAGAAAATTATTAAGTAAATTCTTAGTAAATTATTAGAAAATCATTAGAAATTTTTTTGTGAATTACTCTGTAAATTATGAGTAAATTCTCAGAAAATTTTGTATAAATTCTTGGTAAATTACGCAGTAAATTCATAGAAATTTTTTTAAAAATTACTCAGCAAATTACTCTGTAAATTCTCAATAAATTATCCGTTAAATTTTCAATAAATTCCCTACAAATTACTGAGTTAATTATCGGTAAATTCTCAATAAATTCTCTATAAATTACTCAGTTAATTATCGATGAGTTCTCAAAAAATTCAGAGTCAATTACTTAGTAAATTACTCAGTAAATTATTAGAAAATTACTCTGTAAATTCCAAGAAAATAACGCAGTAAGTTATTTGTAAATTCTTAGTAAATTATTTAATAAATTCTCAATAAATTACTCCTTAAATTCTTAGTAAATTACAAGTAAATTAATGAGTGAATTATTCAGTAAATTACTCGATAAATTCTCCGTAAATTACTCAGTAAATTATTGGTAAATTCTTTGTAAATTACTCAGGAAATTTCTTAGTAAATTCTCACTAAATTACTCAGGAAATTTCTCAGTAAATTACACGTTAAATTATCTATAAATTATGCAGCAAATTCTTAGGAATTTATCAGAAAATTCTGAGTAAATTCACAAAAAATTGCAAGAATTTTTTTTTTTTTGTGAATTAATCAGTAAATTATGAGTAAATTATCAATAAATTCTTAATAACTTACTCAGTAAATTGTCAATAAATTACTTAGTAATTTCCAACTAAATTACCCAGTGAAGAACTTAACAATTTATCAGTAAATGTCTTAGTCAATTCGTAGTAAATTCTCAATAAATTACTCAGTAAATTATTGGTAGATTCTTAGTAAATTACACAGTAAATTCTCATTAAATTACTCAGTAAAATTCTCAACAAATTACACGCAAAATTCTCAGAAAATTATTAAGTAAATTCTTAGTAAATTATTAGAAAATCATTAGAAATTTTTTTGTGAATTACTCTGTAAATTATGAGTAAATTCTCAGAAAATTTTGTATAAATTCTTGGTAAATTACGCAGTAAATTCATAGAAATTTTTTTAAAAATTACTCAGCAAATTACTCTATAAATTCTCAATAAATTATCCGTTAAATTTTCAATAAATTCCCTACAAATTACTGAGTTAATTATCGGTAAATTCTCAATAAATTCTCTATAAATTACTCAGTTAATTATCGATGAGTTCTCAAAAAATTCAGAGTCAATTACTTAGTAAATTACTCAGTAAATTATTAGAAAATTACTCTGTAAATTCCAAGAAAATAACGCAGTAAGTTATTTGTAAATTCTTAGTAAATTATTTAATAAATTCTCAATAAATTACTCCTTAAATTCTTAGTAAATTACAAGTAAATTAATGAGTGAATTATTCAGTAAATTACTCGATAAATTCTCCGTAAATTACTCAGTAAATTATTGGTAAATTCTTTGTAAATTACTCAGGAAATTTCTTAGTAAATTCTCACTAAATTACTCAGGAAATTTCTCAGTAAATTACACGTTAAATTCTCTATAAATTATGCAGCAAATTCTTAGGAATTTATCAGAAAATTCTGAGTAAATTCACAAAAAATTGCAAGAATTTTTTTTTTTTTGTGAATTAATCAGTAAATTATGAGTAAATTATCAATAAATTCTTAATAACTTACTCAGTAAATTGTCAATAAATTACTTAGTAATTTCCAACTAAATTACCCAGTGAAGAACTTAACAATTTATCAGTAAATGTCTTAGTCAATTCGTAGTAAATTCTCAATAAATTACTCAGTAAATTATTGGTAGATTCTTAGTAAATTACACAGTAAATTCTCATTAAATTACTCAGTAAAATTCTCAACAAATTACACGCAAAATTCTCAGAAAATTATTAAGTAAATTCTTAGTAAATTATTAGAAAATCATTAGAAATTTTTTTGTGAATTACTCTGTAAATTATGAGTAAATTCTCAGAAAATTTTGTATAAATTCTTGGTAAATTACGCAGTAAATTCATAGAAATTTTTTTAAAAATTACTCAGCAAATTACTCTATAAATTCTCAATAAATTATCCGTTAAATTTTCAATAAATTCCCTACAAATTACTGAGTTAATTATCGGTAAATTCTCAATAAATTCTCTATAAATTACTCAGTTAATTATCGATGAGTTCTCAAAAAATTCAGAGTCAATTACTTAGTAAATTACTCAGTAAATTATTAGAAAATTACTCTGTAAATTCCAAGAAAATAACGCAGTAAGTTATTTGTAAATTCTTAGTAAATTATTTAATAAATTCTCAATAAATTACTCCTTAAATTCTTAGTAAATTACAAGTAAATTAATGAGTGAATTATTCAGTAAATTACTCGATAAATTCTCCGTAAATTACTCAGTAAATTATTGGTAAATTCTCTGTAAATTACTCAGGAAATTTCTCAGTAAATTCTCACTAAATTACTCAGGAAATTTCTCAGTAAATTACACGTTAAATTCTCTATAAATTATGCAGCAAATTCTTAGGAATTTATCAGAAAATTCTGAGTAAATTCACAAAAAATTGCAAGAATTTTTTTTTTTTGTGAATTAATCAGTAAATTATCAATAAATTCTTAGTAACTTACTCAGTAAATTGTCAATAAATTACTTAGTAATTTCCAACTAAATTACCCAGTGAAGAACTTAACAATTTATCAGTAAATGTCTTAGTCAATTCGTAGTAAATTCTCAATAAATTACTCAGTAAATTATTGGTAGATTCTTAGTAAATTACTCAGTAAATTCTCATTAAATTACTCAGTAAAATTCTCAACAAATTACACGCAAAATTCTCAGAAAATTATTCAGTAAATTCTTAGTAAATTATTAGAAAATCATTAGAAATTTTTTTGTGAATTACTCTGTAAATTATGAGTAAATTCTCAGAAAATTTTGTATAAATTCTTGGTAAATTACGCAGTAAATTCACAGAAATTTTTTTAAAAATTACTCAGCAAATTACTCTGTAAATTCTCAATAAATTATCCGTTAAATTTTCAATAAATTCCCTACAAATTACTGAGTTAATTATCGGTAAATTCTCAATAAATTCTCTGTAAATTACTCAGTTAATTATCGATGAGTTCTCAAAAAATTCAGGGTCAATTACTTAGTAAATTACTCAGTAAATTATTAGAAAATTACTCAGTAAATTCCAAGAAAATAACGCAGTAAGTTATTTGTAAATTCTTAGTAAATTATTTAATAAATTCTCAATAAATTACTCCTTAAATTCTTAGTAAATTACAAGTAAATTAATGAGTGAATTATTCAGTAAATTACTCGATAAATTCTCCGTAAATTACTCAGTAAATTATTGGTAAATTCTCTGTAAATTACTCAGGAAATTTCTCAGTAAATTCTCACTAAATTACTCAGGAAATTTTTCAGTAAATTACACGTTAAATTATCTATAAATTATGCAGCAAATTCTTAGGAATTTATCAGAAAATTCTGAGTAAATTCACAAAAAATTGCAAGAATTTTTTTTTTTTTGTGAATTAATCAGTAAATTATGAGTAAATTATCAATAAATTCTTAATAACTTACTCAGTAAATTGTCAATAAATTACTTAGTAATTTCCAACTAAATTACCCAGTGAAGAACTTAACAATTTATCAGTAAATGTCTTAGTCAATTCGTATTAAATTCTCAATAAATTACTCAGTAAATTATTGGTAGATTCTTAGTAAATTACACAGTAAATTCTCATTAAATTACTCAGTAAAATTCTCAACAAATTACACGCAAAATTCTCAGAAAATTATTAAGTAAATTCTTAGTAAATTATTAGAAAATCATTAGAAATTTTTTTGTGAATTACTCTGTAAATTATGAGTAAATTCTCAGAAAATTTTGTATAAATTCTTGGTAAATTACGCAGTAAATTCATAGAAATTTTTTTAAAAATTACTCAGCAAATTACTCTGTAAATTCTCAATAAATTATCCGTTAAATTTTCAATAAATTCCCTACAAATTACTGAGTTAATTATCGGTAAATTCTCAATAAATTCTCTATAAATTACTCAGTTAATTATCGATGAGTTCTCAAAAAATTCAGAGTCAATTACTTAGTAAATTACTCAGTAAATTATTAGAAAATTACTCTGTAAATTCCAAGAAAATAACGCAGTAAGTTATTTGTAAATTCTTAGTAAATTATTTAATAAATTCTCAATAAATTACTCCTTAAATTCTTAGTAAATTACAAGTAAATTAATGAGTGAATTATTCAGTAAATTACTCGATAAATTCTCCGTAAATTACTCAGTAAATTATTGGTAAATTCTTTGTAAATTACTCAGGAAATTTCTTAGTAAATTCTCACTAAATTACTCAGGAAATTTCTCAGTAAATTACACGTTAAATTATCTATAAATTATGCAGCAAATTCTTAGGAATTTATCAGAAAATTCTGAGTAAATTCACAAAAAATTGCAAGAATTTTTTTTTTTTTGTGAATTAATCAGTAAATTATGAGTAAATTATCAATAAATTCTTAATAACTTACTCAGTAAATTGTCAATAAATTACTTAGTAATTTCCAACTAAATTACCCAGTGAAGAACTTAACAATTTATCAGTAAATGTCTTAGTCAATTCGTAGTAAATTCTCAATAAATTACTCAGTAAATTATTGGTAGATTCTTAGTAAATTACACAGTAAATTCTCATTAAATTACTCAGTAAAATTCTCAACAAATTACACGCAAAATTCTCAGAAAATTATTAAGTAAATTCTTAGTAAATTATTAGAAAATCATTAGAAATTTTTTTGTGAATTACTCTGTAAATTATGAGTAAATTCTCAGAAAATTTTGTATAAATTCTTGGTAAATTACGCAGTAAATTCATAGAAATTTTTTTAAAAATTACTCAGCAAATTACTCTATAAATTCTCAATAAATTATCCGTTAAATTTTCAATAAATTCCCTACAAATTACTGAGTTAATTATCGGTAAATTCTCAATAAATTCTCTATAAATTACTCAGTTAATTATCGATGAGTTCTCAAAAAATTCAGAGTCAATTACTTAGTAAATTACTCAGTAAATTATTAGAAAATTACTCTGTAAATTCCAAGAAAATAACGCAGTAAGTTATTTGTAAATTCTTAGTAAATTATTTAATAAATTCTCAATAAATTACTCCTTAAATTCTTAGTAAATTACAAGTAAATTAATGAGTGAATTATTCAGTAAATTACTCGATAAATTCTCCGTAAATTACTCAGTAAATTATTGGTAAATTCTTTGTAAATTACTCAGGAAATTTCTTAGTAAATTCTCACTAAATTACTCAGGAAATTTCTCAGTAAATTACACGTTAAATTCTCTATAAATTATGCAGCAAATTCTTAGGAATTTATCAGAAAATTCTGAGTAAATTCACAAAAAATTGCAAGAATTTTTTTTTTTGTGAATTAATCAGTAAATTATGAGTAAATTATCAATAAATTCTTAGTAACTTACTCAGTAAATTGTCAATAAATTACTTAGTAATTTCCAACTAAATTACCCAGTGAAGAACTTAACAATTTATCAGTAAATGTCTTAGTCAATTCGTAGTAAATTCTCAATAAATTATTGGTAGATTCTTAGTAAATTACTCAGTAAATTCTCATTAAATTACTCAGTAAAATTCTCAACAAATTACACGCAAAATTCTCAGAAAATTATTCAGTAAATTCTTAGTAAATTATTAGAAAATCATTAGAAATTTTTTTGTGAATTACTCTGTAAATTATGAGTAAATTCTCAGAAAATTTTGTATAAATTCTTGGTAAATTACGCAGTAAATTCAAAGAATTTTTTTTAAAAATTACTCAGCAAATTACTCTGTAAATTCTCAATAAATTATCCGTTAAATTTTCAATAAATTCCCTACAAATTACTGAGTTAATTATCGGTAAATTCTCAGTAAATTCTCTGTAAATTACTCAGTTAATTATCGATGAGTTCTCAAAAAATTCAGGGTCAATTACTTAGTAAATTACTCAGTAAATTATTAGAAAATTACTCTGTAAATTCCAAGAAAATAACGCAGTAAGTTATTTGTAAATTCTTAGTAAATTATTTAATAAATTCTCAATAAATTACTCCTTAAATTCTTAGTAAATTACAAGTAAATTAATGAGTGAATTATTCAGTAAATTACTAGATAAATTCTCCGTAAATTACTCAGTAAATTATTGGTAAATTCTCTGTAAATTACTCAGGAAATTTCTCAGTAAATTCTCACTAAGTTACTCAGGAAATTTCTCAGTAAATTACACGTTAAATTCTGTATAAATTATGCAGCAAATTCTTAGGAATTTATCAGAAAATTCTGAGTAAATTCACAAAAAATTGCAAGAATTTTTTTTTTTTTTGTGAATTAATCAGTAAATTATGAGTAAATTATCAATAAATTCTTAGTAACTTACTCAGTAAATTGTCAATAAATTACTTAGTAATTTCCAACTAAATTACCCAGTGAAGAACTTAACAATTTATCAGTAAATGTCTTAGTCAATTCGTAGTAAATTCTCAATAAATTATTGGTAGATTCTTAGTAAATTACTCAGTAAATTCTCATTAAATTACTCAGTAAAATTCTCAACAAATTACACGCAAAATTCTCAGAAAATTATTCAGTAAATTCTAAGTAAATTATTAGAAAATCATTAGAAATTTTTTTGTGAATTACTCTGTAAATTATGAGTAAATTCTCAGAAAATTTTGTATAAATTCTTGGTAAATTACGCAGTAAATTCAAAGAATTTTTTTTAAAAATTACTCAGCAAATTACTCTGTAAATTCTCAATAAATTATCCGTTAAATTTTCAATAAATTCCCTACAAATTACTGAGTTAATTATCGGTAAATTCTCAGTAAATTCTCTGTAAATTACTCAGTTAATTATCGATGAGTTCTCAAAAAATTCAGGGTCAATTACTTAGTAAATTACTCAGTAAATTATTAGAAAATTACTCTGTAAATTCCAAGAAAATAACGCAGTAAGTTATTTGTAAATTCTTAGTAAATTATTTAATAAATTCTCAATAAATTACTCCTTAAATTCTTAGTAAATTACAAGTAAATTAATGAGTGAATTATTCAGTAAATTACTAGATAAATTCTCCGTAAATTACTCAGTAAATTATTGGTAAATTCTCTGTAAATTACTCAGGAAATTTCTCAGTAAATTCTCACTAAGTTACTCAGGAAATTTCTCAGTAAATTACACGTTAAATTCTCTATAAATTATGCAGCAAATTCTTAGGAATTTATCAGAAAATTCTGAGTAAATTCACAAAAAATTGCAAGAATTTTTTTTTTTTGTGAATTAATCAGTAAATTATGAGTAAATTATCAAAAAATTCTTAATAACTTACTCAGTAAATTGTCAATAAATTACTTAGTAATTTCCACCTAAATTACCCAGTGAAGAACTTAACAATTTATCAGTAAATGTCTTAGTCAATTCGTAGTAAATTGTCAATAAATTACTCAGTAAATTATTGGTAGATTCTTAGTAAATTACTCAGTAAATTCTCATTAAATTACTCAGTAAAATTCTCAACAAATTACACGCAAAATTCTCAAAAAATTATTCAGTAAATTCTTAGTAAATTATTAGAAAATCATTAGAAATTTTTTTGTGAATTACTCTGTAAATTATGAGTAAATTCTCAGAAAATTTTGTATAAATTCTTGGTAAATTACGCAGTAAATTCATAGAAATTTTTTTAAAAATTACTCAGCAAATTACTCTGTAAATTCTCAATAAATTATCCGTTAAATTTTCAATAAATTCCCTACAAATTACTGAGTTAATTATCGGTAAATTCTCAGTAAATTCTCTGTAAATTACTCAGTTAATTATCGATGAGTTCTCAAAAAATTCAGGGCCAATTACTTAGTAAATTACTTAGTAAATTATTAGAAAATTACTCTGTAAATTCCAAGAAAATAACGCAGTAAGTTATTTGTAAATTCTTAGTAAATTATTTTATAAATTCTCAATAAATTACTCCTTAAATTCTTAGTAAATTACAAGTAAATTAATGAGTGAATTATTCAGTAAATTACTCGATAAATTCTCCGTAAATTACTCAGTAAATTATTGGTAATTTCTCTGTAAATTACTCAGGAAATTTCTCAGTAAATTCTCACTAAATTACTCAGGAAATTTCTCAGTAAATTACACGTTAAATTCTCTATAAATTATGCAGCAAATTCTTAGGAATTTATCAGAAAATTCTGAGTAAATTCACAAAAAATTGCAAGAATTTTTTTTTTTTGTGAATTAATCAGTAAATTATCAATAAATTCTTAGTAACTTACTCAGTAAATTGTCAATAAATTACTTAGTAATTTCCAACTAAATTACCCAGTGAAGAACTTAACAATTTATCAGTAAATGTCTTAGTCAATTCGTAGTAAATTCTCAATAAATTATTGGTAGATTCTTAGTAAATTACTCAGTAAATTCTCATTAAATTACTCAGTAAAATTCTCAACAAATTACACGCAAAATTCTCAGAAAATTATTCAGTAAATTCTTAGTAAATTATTAGAAAATCATTAGAAATATTTTTGTGAATTGCTCTGTAAATTATGAGTAAATTCTCAGAAAATTTTGTATAAATTCTTGGTAAATTACGCAGTAAATTCAAAGAATTTTTTTTAAAAATTACTCAGCAAATTACTCTGTAAATTCTCAATAAATTATCCGTTAAATTTTCAATAAATTCCCTACAAATTACTGAGTTAATTATCGGTAAATTCTCAGTAAATTCTCTGTAAATTACTCAGTTAATTATCGATGAGTTCTCAAAAAATTCAGGGTCAATTACTTAGTAAATTACTCAGTAAATTATTAGAAAATTACTCTGTAAATTCCAAGAAAATAACGCAGTAAGTTATTTGTAAATTCTTAGTAAATTATTTAATAAATTCTCAATAAATTACTCCTTAAATTCTTAGTAAATTACAAGTAAATTAATGAGTGAATTATTCAGTAAATTACTCGATAAATTCTCCGTAAATTACTCAGTAAATTATTGGTAAATTCTCTGTAAATTACTCAGGAAATTTCTCAGTAAATTCTCACTATGTTACTCAGGAAATTTCTCAGTAAATTACACGTTAAATTCTCTATAAATTATGCAGCAAATTCTTAGGAATTTATCAGAAAATTCTGAGTAAATTCACAAAAAATTGCAAGAATTTTTTTTTTTGTGAATTAATCAGTAAATTATCAATAAATTCTTAGTAACTTACTCAGTAAATTGTCAATAAATTACTTAGTAATTTCCAACTAAATTACCCAGTGAAGAACTTAACAATTTATCAGTAAATGTCTTAGTCAATTCGTAGTAAATTGTCAATAAATTACTCAATAAATTATTGGTAGATTCTTAGTAAATTACTCAGTAAATTCTCATTAAATTACTCAGTAAAATTCTCAACAAATTACACGCAAAATTCTAAGAAAATTATTCAGTAAATTCTTAGTAAATTATTAGAAAATCATTAGAAATTTTTTTGTGAATTGCTCTGTAAATTATGAGTAAATTCTCAGAAAATTTTGTATAAATTCTTGGTAAATTACGCAGTAAATTCAAAGAATTTTTTTTAAAAATTACTCAGCAAATTACTCTGTAAATTCTCAATAAATTATCCGTTAAATTTTCAATAAATTCCCTACAAATTACTGAGTTAATTATCGGTAAATTCTCAGTAAATTCTCTGTAAATTACTCAGTTAATTATCGATGAGTTCTCAAAAAATTCAGGGTCAATTACTTAGTAAATTACTCAGTAAATTATTAGAAAATTACTCTGTAAATTCCAAGAAAATAACGCAGTAAGTTATTTGTAAATTCTTAGTAAATTATTTAATAAATTCTCAATAAATTACTCCTTAAATTCTTAGTAAATTACAAGTAAATTAATGAGTGAATTATTCAGTAAATTACTCGATAAATTCTCCGTAAATTACTCAGTAAATTATTGGTAAATTCTCTGTAAATTACTCAGGAAATTTCTCAGTAAATTCTCACTATGTTACTCAGGAAATTTCTCAGTAAATTACACGTTAAATTCTCTATAAATTATGCAGCAAATTCTTAGGAATTTATCAGAAAATTCTGAGTAAATTCACAAAAAATTGCAAGAAATTTTTTTTTTTGTGAATTAATCAGTAAATTATCAATAAATTCTTAGTAACTTACTCAGTAAATTGTCAATAAATTACTTAGTAATTTCCAACTAAATTACCCAGTGAAGAACTTAACAATTTATCAGTAAATGTCTTAGTCAATTCGTAGTAAATTGTCAATAAATTACTCAATAAATTATTGGTAGATTCTTAGTAAATTACTCAGTAAATTCTCATTAAATTACTCAGTAAAATTCTCAACAAATTACACGCAAAATTCTCAGAAAATTATTCAGTAAATTCTTAGTAAATTATTAGAAAATCATTAGAAATTTTTTTGTGAATTGCTCTGTAAATTATGAGTAAATTCTCAGAAAATTTTGTATAAATTCTTGGTAAATTACGCAGTAAATTCAAAGAATTTTTTTTAAAAATTACTCAGCAAATTACTCTGTAAATTCTCAATAAATTATCCGTTAAATTTTCAATAAATTCCCTACAAATTACTGAGTTAATTATCGGTAAATTCTCAGTAAATTCTCTGTAAATTACTCAGTTAATTATCGATGAGTTCTCAAAAAATTCAGGGTCAATTACTTAGTAAATTACTCAGTAAATTATTAGAAAATTACTCTGTAAATTCCAAGAAAATAACGCAGTAAGTTATTTGTAAATTCTTAGTAAATTATTTAATAAATTCTCAATAAATTACTCCTTAAATTCTTAGTAAATTACAAGTAAATTAATGAGTGAATTATTCAGTAAATTACTCGATAAATTCTCCGTAAATTACTCAGTAAATTATTGGTAAATTCTCTGTAAATTACTCAGGAAATTTCTCAGTAAATTCTCACTATGTTACTCAGGAAATTTCTCAGTAAATTACACGTTAAATTCTCTATAAATTATGCAGCAAATTCTTAGGAATTTATCAGAAAATTCTGAGTAAATTCACAAAAAATTGCAAGAATTTTTTTTTTTTGTGAATTAATCAGTAAATTATCAATAAATTCTTAGTAACTTACTCAGTAAATTGTCAATAAATTACTTAGTAATTTCCAACTAAATTACCCAGTGAAGAACTTAACAATTTATCAGTAAATGTCTTAGTCAATTCGTAGTAAATTGTCAATAAATTACTCAATAAATTATTGGTAGATTCTTAGTAAATTACTCAGTAAATTCTCATTAAATTACTCAGTAAAATTCTCAACAAATTACACGCAAAATTCTCAGAATATTATTCAGTAAATTCTTAGTAAATTATTAGAAAATCATTAGAAATTTTTTTGTGAATTGCTCTGTAAATTATGAGTAAATTCTCAGAAAATTTTGTATAAATTCTTGGTAAATTACGCAGTAAATTCAAAGAATTTTTTTTAAAAATTACTCAGCAAATTACTCTGTAAATTCTCAATAAATTATCCGTTAAATTTTCAATAAATTCCCTACAAATTACTGAGTTAATTATCGGTAAATTCTCAGTAAATTCTCTGTAAATTACTCAGTTAATTATCGATGAGTTCTCAAAAAATTCAGGGTCAATTACTTAGTAAATTACTCAGTAAATTAATAGAAAATTACTCTGTAAATTCCAAGAAAATAACGCAGTAAGTTATTTGTAAATTCTTAGTAAATTATTTAATAAATTCTCAATAAATTACTCCTTAAATTCTTAGTAAATTACAAGTAAATTAATGAGTGAATTATTCAGTAAATTACTCGATAAATTCTCCGTAAATTACTCCGTAAATTATTGGTAAATTCTCTGTAAATTACTCAGGAAATTTCTCAGTAAATTCTCACTATGTTACTCAGGAAATTTCTCAGTAAATTACACGTTAAATTCTCTATAAATTATGCAGCAAATTCTTAGGAATTTATCAGAAAATTCTGAGTAAATTCACAAAAAATTGCAAGAATTTTTTTTTTTTGTGAATTAATCAGTAAATTATCAATAAATTCTTAGTAACTTACTCAGTAAATTGTCAATAAATTACTTAGTAATTTCCAACTAAATTACCCAGTGAAGAACTTAACAATTTATCAGTAAATGTCTTAGTCAATTCGTAGTAAATTGTCAATAAATTACTCAATAAATTATTGGTAGATTCTTAGTAAATTACTCAGTAAATTCTCATTAAATTACTCAGTAAAATTCTCAACAAATTACACGCAAAATTCTCAGAATATTATTCAGTAAATTCTTAGTAAATTATTAGAAAATCATTAGAAATTTTTTTGTGAATTGCTCTGTAAATTATGAGTAAATTCTCAGAAAATTTTGTATAAATTCTTGGTAAATTACGCAGTAAATTCAAAGAATTTTTTTTAAAAATTACTCAGCAAATTACTCTGTAAATTCTCAATAAATTATCCGTTAAATTTTCAATAAATTCCCTACAAATTACTGAGTTAATTATCGGTAAATTCTCAGTAAATTCTCTGTAAATTACTCAGTTAATTATCGATGAGTTCTCAAAAAATTCAGGGTCAATTACTTAGTAAATTACTCAGTAAATTAATAGAAAATTACTCTGTAAATTCCAAGAAAATAACGCAGTAAGTTATTTGTAAATTCTTAGTAAATTATTTAATAAATTCTCAATAAATTACTCCTTAAATTCTTAGTAAATTACAAGTAAATTAATGAGTGAATTATTCAGTAAATTACTCGATAAATTCTCCGTAAATTACTCCGTAAATTATTGGTAAATTCTCTGTAAATTACTCAGGAAATTTCTCAGTAAATTCTCACTATGTTACTCAGGAAATTTCTCAGTAAATTACACGTTAAATTCTCTATAAATTATGCAGCAAATTCTTAGGAATTTATCAGAAAATTCTGAGTAAATTCACAAAAAATTGTAAGAATTTTTTTTTTTTGTGAATTAATCAGTAAATTATCAATAAATTCTTAGTAACTTACTCAGTAAATTGTCAATAAATTACTTAGTAATTTCCAACTAAATTACCCAGTGAAGAACTTAACAATTTATCAGTAAATGTCTTAGTCAATTCGTAGTAAATTGTCAATAAATTACTCAATAAATTATTGGTAGATTCTTAGTAAATTACTCAGTAAATTCTCATTAAATTACTCAGTAAAATTCTCAACAAATTACACGCAAAATTCTCAGAATATTATTCAGTAAATTCTTAGTAAATTATTAGAAAATCATTAGAAATTTTTTTGTGAATTGCTCTGTAAATTATGAGTAAATTCTCAGAAAATTTTGTATAAATTCTTGGTAAATTACGCAGTAAATTCAAAGAATTTTTTTTAAAAATTACTCAGCAAATTACTCTGTAAATTCTCAATAAATTATCCGTTAAATTTTCAATAAATTCCCTACAAATTACTGAGTTAATTATCGGTAAATTCTCAGTAAATTCTCTGTAAATTACTCAGTTAATTATCGATGAGTTCTCAAAAAATTCAGGGTCAATTACTTAGTAAATTACTCAGTAAATTATTAGAAAATTACTCTGTAAATTCCAAGAAAATAACGCAGTAAGTTATTTGTAAATTCTTAGTAAATTATTTAATAAATTCTCAATAAATTACTCCTTAAATTCTTAGTAAATTACAAGTAAATTAATGAGTGAATTATTCAGTAAATTACTCGATAAATTCTCCGTAAATTACTCCGTAAATTATTGGTAAATTCTCTGTAAATTACTCAGGAAATTTCTCAGTAAATTCTCACTATGTTACTCAGGAAATTTCTCAGTAAATTACACGTTAAATTCTCTATAAATTATGCAGCAAATTCTTAGGAATTTATCAGAAAATTCTGAGTAAATTCACAAAAAATTGCAAGAAATTTTTTTTTTTGTGAATTAATCAGTAAATTATCAATAAATTCTTAGTAACTTACTCAGTAAATTGTCAATAAATTACTTAGTAATTTCCAACTAAATTACCCAGTGAAGAACTTAACAATTTATCAGTAAATGTCTTAGTCAATTCGTAGTAAATTGTCAATAAATTACTCAATAAATTATTGGTAGATTCTTAGTAAATTACTCAGTAAATTCTCATTAAATTACTAAGTAAAATTCTCAACAAATTACACGCAAAATTCTCAGAAAATTATTCAGTAAATTCTTAGTAAATTATTAGAAAATCATTAGAAATTTTTTTGTGAATTGCTCTGTAAATTATGAGTAAATTCTCAGAAAATTTTGTATAAATTCTTGGTAAATTACGCAGTAAATTCAAAGAATTTTTTTTAAAAATTACTCAGCAAATTACTCTGTAAATTCTCAATAAATTATCCGTTAAATTTTCAATAAATTCCCTACAAATTACTGAGTTAATTATCGGTAAATTCTCAGTAAATTCTCTGTAAATTACTCAGTTAATTATCGATGAGTTCTCAAAAAATTCAGGGTCAATTACTTAGTAAATTACTCAGTAAATTATTAGAAAATTACTCTGTAAATTCCAAGAAAATAACGCAATAAGTTATTTGTAAATTCTTAGTAAATTATTTAATAAATTCTCAATAAATTACTCCTTAAATTCTTAGTAAATTACAAGTAAATTAACGAGTGAATTATTCAGTAAATTACTCGATAAATTCTCCGTAAATTACTCCGTAAATTATTGGTAAATTCTCTGTAAATTACTCAGGAAATTTCTCAGTAAATTCTCACTATGTTACTCAGGAAATTTCTCAGTAAATTACACGTTAAATTCTCTATAAATTATGCAGCAAATTCTTAGGAATTTATCAGAAAATTCTGAGTAAATTCACAAAAAATTGCAAGAATTTTTTTTTTGTGTGAATTAATCAGTAAATTATCAATAAATTCTTAGTAACTTACTCAGTAAATTGTCAATAAATTACTTAGTAATTTCCAACTAAATTACCCAGTGAAGAACTTAACAATTTATCAGTAAATGTCTTAGTCAATTCGTAGTAAATTGTCAATAAATTACTCAATAAATTATTGGTAGATTCTTAGTAAATTACTCAGTAAATTCTCATTAAATTACTCAGTAAAATTCTCAACAAATTACACGCAAAATTCTCAGAAAATTATTCAGTAAATTCTTAGTAAATTATTAGAAAATCATTAGAAATTTTTTTGTGAATTGCTCTGTAAATTATGAGTAAATTCTCAGAAAATTTTGTATAAATTCTTGGTAAATTACGCAGTAAATTCAAAGAATTTTTTTTAAAAATTACTCAGCAAATTACTCTGTAAATTCTCAATAAATTATCCGTTAAATTTTCAATAAATTCCCTACAAATTACTGAGTTAATTATCGGTAAATTCTCAGTAAATTCTCTGTAAATTACTCAGTTAATTATCGATGAGTTCTCAAAAAATTCAGGGTCAATTACTTAGTAAATTACTCAGTAAATTATTAGAAAATTACTCTGTAAATTCCAAGAAAATAACGCAGTAAGTTATTTGTAAATTCTTAGTAAATTATTTAATAAATTCTCAATAAATTACTCCTTAAATTCTTAGTAAATTACAAGTAAATTAATGAGTGAATTATTCAGTAAATTATTCGATAAATTCTCCGTAAATTACTCCGTAAATTATTGGTAAATTCTCTGTAAATTACTCAGGAAATTTCTCAGTAAATTCTCACTATGTTACTCAGGAAATTTCTCAGTAAATTACACGTTAAATTCTCTATAAATTATGCAGCAAATTCTTAGGAATTTATCAGAAAATTCTGAGTAAATTCACAAAAAATTGCAAGAATTTTTTTTTTTTGTGAATTAATCAGTAAATTATCAATAAATTCTTAGTAACTTACTCAGTAAATTGTCAATAAATTACTTAGTAATTTCCAACTAAATTACCCAGTGAAGAACTTAACAATTTATCAGTAAATGTCTTAGTCAATTCGTAGTAAATTGTCAATAAATTACTCAATAAATTATTGGTAGATTCTTAGTAAATTACTCAGTAAATTCTCATTAAATTACTAAGTAAAATTCTCAACAAATTACACGCAAAATTCTCAGAAAATTATTCAGTAAATTCTTAGTAAATTATTAGAAAATCATTAGAAATTTTTTTGTGAATTGCTCTGAAATTATGAGTAAATTCTCAGAAAATTTTGTATAAATTCTTGGTAAATTACGCAGTAAATTCAAAGAATTTTTTTTAAAAATTACTCAGCAAATTACTCTGTAAATTCTCAATAAATTATCCGTTAAATTTTCAATAAATTCCCTACAAATTACTGAGTTAATTATCGGTAAATTCTCAGTAAATTCTCTGTAAATTACTCAGTTAATTATCGATGAGTTCTCAAAAAATTCAGGGTCAATTACTTAGTAAATTACTCAGTAAATTATTAGAAAATTACTCTGTAAATTCCAAGAAAATAACGCAATAAGTTATTTGTAAATTCTTAGTAAATTATTTAATAAATTCTCAATAAATTACTCCTTAAATTCTTAGTAAATTACAAATAAATTAATGAGCGAATTATTCAGTAATTTTTCAGTAAATTACTCGATAAATTCTCCGTAAATTACTCAGTAAATTATTGGTAAATTACTCAGGAAATTTCTCAGTAAATTTCTCAGTAAATTCTCACTAATTTACTCAGGAAATTTCTCAGTAAATTACACGTTAAATTCTCTACAAATTATTTAGCAAATTCTTAGGAATTTATCAGAAAATTCTGAGTAAATTCACAAAAAATTGCAAGAAATTTTTTTTTTTTGTGAATTAATCAGTAAATTATGAGTAAATTATCAATAAATTCTTAGTAACTTACTCAGCAAATTGTCAATAAATTACTTAGTAATTTCCAACTAAATTACCCAGTGAAGAACTTAACAATTTATCAATAAATGTCTTAGTAAATTACCCAGTAAATTCTAAATAAAATTACTCATTAAATTATTGGTAGATTCTTAGTAAATTACTCAGTAAATTCTCATTAAATTACTCAGTAAAATTCTCAACAAATTACACGCAAAATTCTCAGAAAATTATTCAGTAAATTATTAGAAAATCATTAGAATTTTTTTTGTGAATTACTCTGTAAATTCTGAATAAATTATCCGTTAAATTTTCAATAAATTCCCTACAAATTACTGAGTTAATTATCAGTAAATTCTCAATAAATTCTCTGTAAATTACTCAGTTAATTATCGATGAGTTCGCAAAAAATTCAGAGTCAATTACTTAGTAAATTACTCAGTAAATTATTATAAAATTACTCGGTAAATTCCAAGAAAATAACGCAGTAAGTTATTTGTAAATTCTTAGTAAATTATTTAATAAATTCTCAATAAATTACTCCTTAAATTCTTAGTAAATTACAAGTAAATTATTGAGTGAATTATTCAGTAATTTTTCAGTAAATTACTCGATAAATTCTCCGTAAATTACTCAGTAAATTATTGGTAAATTCTCTGTAAATTACTCAGGAAATTTCTCAGTAAATTCCCACTAAATTACTCAGGAAATTTCTCAGTAAATTACACGTAAAATTCTCTATAAATTATTCAGCAAATTCTTTGGAATTTATCCGAAAATTCTGAGTAAATTCACCAAAAATTACAAGAATTTTTTTTTTGTGAATTAACCAGTAAATTATGAGTAAATTATCAATAAATTCTTAGTAACTTACTCAGTAAATTCTCAATAAATTACTTAGTAATTTCCAACTAAATTACCCAGTGAAGAACAACAATTTATCAGTAAATGTCTTAGTCAATTCGTAGTAAATTCTCAATAAATTACTCAGTAAATTAATTATTGATTCTTAGTAAATTACGCAGTAAATTCTCATTAAATTACTCAGTAAAATTCTCAACAAATTACACGCAAAATTCTCAGAAAATTATTCAGTAAATTCTTAGTAAATTATTAGTAAATCATTAGAAATTTTTTTGTGAATTACTCTGTAAATTATGAGTAAATTCTCAGAAAATTTTGTATAAGTTCTTGGTAAATTAGTCAGTAAATTCACAGAATTTTTTTAAAAAATTACTCAGCAAATTACTCTGTAAATTCTCAATAAATTACCCGTTAAATTTTCAATAAATTCCCTACAAATTACTGAGTTAATTATCGGTAAATTCTCAATAAATTCTCTGTAAATTACTCAGTTAATTATCGATGAGTTCTCAAAAAATTCAGAGTCAATTACTTAGTAAATTACTCAGTAAATTATTAGAAAATTACTCTGTAAATTCCAAGAAAATAACGCAGTAAGTTGTTTGCAAATTCTTAGTAAATTATTTAATAAATTCTCAATAAATTACTTCTTAAATTCTTAGTAAATTACAAGTAAATTAATGAGTGAATTGTTCAGTAATTTTTCAGTAAATTACTCGATAAGTTCTCCGTAAATTACTCAGTAAATTATTGGCCTGTAAATTTCTCAGTAAATTCTCACTAAATTACTCAGGAAATTTCTCAGTAAATTACACGATAAATTCTCTATAAATTATTTAGCAAATTCTTAAGAATTTATCAGAAAATTCTGAGTAAATTCACAAAAAATTGCAAGATTTTTTTTTTTGTGAATTAATCAGTAAATTATGAGTAAATTTTCAATAAATTCTTAGTAACTTACTCAGTAAATTTTCAATAAATTGCTTAGTAATTTCCACCTAAATTACCCAGTGAAGAACTTAACAATTTATCAGTAAATGTCTTAGTCAATTCGTAGTAAATTCTCAATAAATTATTGGTAGATTCTTAGTAAATTACTCAGTAAATTCTCATTAAATTACTCAGTAAAATTCTCAACAAATTACACGCAAAATTCTCAAAAAATTATTCAGTAAATTCTTAGTAAATTATTAGAAAATCATTACAAATTTTTTTGTCAATTACTCTGTAAATTATGAGTAAATTCTCAGAAAATTTTGTATAAGTTCTTGGTAAATTACTCAGTAAATTCACAGAAATTTTTTTAAAAATTACTCAGCAAATTACTCTGTAAATTCTCAATAAATTATCCGTTAAATTTTCAATAAATTCCCTACAAATTACTGAGTTAATTATCGGTAAATTCTCAATAAATTCTCTGTAAATTACTCAGTTAATTATCGATGAGTTCTCAAAAAATTCAGAGTCAATTACTTAGTAAATTACTCAGTAAATTATTAGAAAATTACTCTGTAAATTCCAAGAAAATAACGCAGTAAGTTGTTTGCAAATTCTTAGTAAATTATTTAATAAATTCTCAATAAATTACTCCTTAAATTCTTAGTAAATTACAAGTAAATTAATGAGTGAATTTTTCAGTAATTTTTCAGTAAATTACTCGATAAGTTCTCCGTAAATTACTCAGTAAATTATTGGCCTGTAAATTTCTCAGTAAATTCTCACTAAATTACTCAGGAAATTTCTCAGTAAATTACACGTTAAATTCTCTATAAATTATTCAACAAATTCTTAGGAATTTATCAGAAAATTCTGAGTAAATTCACAAAAAATTGCAAGAATTTTTTTTGTGTGAATTAATCAGTAAATTATGAGTAAATTATCAATAAATTATCAATAAATTACTCCTTAAATTCTCAATAAATTACTCCTTAAATTCTTAGTAAATTACAAGTAAATTAATGAGTGAATTATTCAGTAATTTTTCAGTAAATTACTTGATAAATTCTCCGTAAATTACTCAGTAAATTATTGGTAAATTACTCAGGAAATTTCTCAGGAAATTTCACAGTAAATTCTCACTAAATTACTCAGGAAATTTCTTAGTAAATTACATGTTAAATTCTCTAGAAATTATTCAGCAAATTCTTAGGAATTTATCAGAAAATTCTGAGTAAATTCACAAAAAATTGCAAGAATTTTTTTGTGTGTGAATTAATCAGTAAATTATGAGTAAATTATCAATAAATTCTTAGTAACTTACTCAGTAAATTGTCAATAAATTACTTAGTAATTTCCAACTAAATTACCCAGTGAAGAACTTAACAATTTATCAGTAAATGTCTTAGTCAATTCGTAGTAAATTCTCAATAAATTACTCAGTAAATTATTGGTAGATTCTTAGTAAATTACTCAGTAAATTCTCATTAAATTACTCAGTAAAATTCTCAACAAATTACACGCAAAATTCTCAGAAAATTATTCAGTAAATTCTTAGTAAATTATTAGAAAATCATTAGAAATTTTTTTGTGAATTACTCTGTAAATTATGAGTAAATTCTCAGAAAATTTTGTATAAGTTCTTGGTAAATTACCCAGTAAATTCACAGAAATGTTTTTAAAAATTACTCAGCAAATTACTCTGTAAATTCTCAATAAATTATCCGTTAAATTTTCAATAAATTCCCTACAAATTACTGAGTTAATTATCGGTAAATTCTAAATAAATTCTCTGTAAATTACTCAGTTAATTATCGATGAGTTCTCAAAAAATTCAGAGTCAATTACTTAGTAAATTACTCAGTAAATTATTAGAAAATTACTCTGTAAATTCCAAGAAAATAACGCAGTAAGTTATTTTCAAATTCTTAGTAAATTATTTAATAAATTCTCAATAAATTACTCCTTAAATTCTTAGTAAATTACAAGTAAATTAATGAGTGAATTATTTAGTAATTTTTCAGTAAATTACTCGATAAATTCTCCGTAAATTAATCAGTAAATTATGAGTAAATTATCAATAAATTCTTAGTAACTTACTCAGTAAATTGTCAATAAATTACTTAGTAATTTCCAACTAAATTACCCAGTGAAGAACTTAACAATTTATCAGTAAATGTCTTAGTCAATTCGTAGTAAATTCTCAATAAATTACTCAGTAAATTATTGGTAGATTCTTAGTAAATTACTCAGTAAATTCTCATTAAATTACTCAGTAAAATTCCCAACAAATTACACGCAAAATTCTCAGAAAATTATTCAGTAAATTCTTAGTAAATTATTAGAAAATCATTAGAAATTTTTTTGTGAATTACTCTGTAAATTATGAGTAAATTCTCAGAAAATTTTGTATAAGTTCTTGGTAAATTACTCAGTAAATTCACAGAAATGTTTTTAAAAATTACTCAGCAAATTACTCTGTAAATTCTCAATAAATTATCCGTTAAATTTTCAATAAATTCCCTACAAATTACTGAGTTAATTATCGGTAAATTCTAAATAAATTCTCTGTAAATTACTCAGTTAATTATCGATGAGTTCTCAAAAAATTCAGAGTCAATTACTTAGTAAATTACTCAGTAAATTATTAGAAAATTACTCTGTAAATTCCAAGAAAATAACGCAGTAAGTTATTTTCAAATTCTTAGTAAATTATTTAATAAATTCTCAATAAATTACTCCTTAAATTCTTAGTAAATTACAAGTAAATTAATGAGTGAATTATTTAGTAATTTTTCAGTAAATTACTCGATAAATTCTCCGTAAATTAATCAGTAAATTATGAGTAAATTATCAATAAATTCTTAGTAACTTACTCAGTAAATTGTCAATAAATTACTTAGTAATTTCCAACTAAATTACCCAGTGAAGAACTTAACAATTTATCAGTAAATGTCTTAGTCAATTCGTAGTAAATTCTCAATAAATTACTCAGTAAATTATTGGTAGATTCTTAGTAAATTACTCAGTAAATTCTCATTAAATTACTCAGTAAAATTCTCAACAAATTACACGCAAAATTCTCAGAAAATTATTCAGTAAATTCTTAGTAAATTATTAGAAAATCATTAGAAATTTTTTTGTGAATTACTCTGTAAATTATGAGTAAATTCTCAGAAAATTTTGTATAAGTTCTTGGTAAACTACTCAGTAAATTCACAGAAATTTTTTTAAAAATTACTCAGCAAATTACTCTGTAAATTCTCAATAAATTATCCGTTAAATTTTCAATAAATTCCCTACAAATTACTGAGTTAATTATCGGTAAATTCTCAATAAATTCTCTGTAAATTACTCAGTTAATTATCGATGAGTTCTCAAAAAATTCAGAGTCAATTACTTAGTAAATTACTCAGTAAATTATTAGAAAATTACTCTGTAAATTCCAAGAAAATAACGCAGTAAGTTATTTGCAAATTCTTAGTAAATTATTTAATAAATTCTCAATAAATTACTCCTTAAATTCTTAGTAAATTACAAGTAAATTAATGAGTGAATTATTCAGTAATTTTTCAGTAGATTAATCGATAAATTCTCCGTAAATTACTCAGTAAATTATGGGTAAATTACTCAGGAAATTTCTCAGTAAATTCTCACTAAATTACTCAGGAAATTTCTCAGTAAATTACACGTTAAATTCTCTATAAATTATTCAGCAAATTCTTAGGAATTTATCAGAAAATTCTGAGTAAATTCACAAAAAATTGCAAGAATTTTTTTTTTGTGAATTAATCAGTAAATTATGAGTAAATTTTCAATAAATTCTTAGTAACTTACTCAGTAAATTGTCAATAAATTACTTAGTATTTTCCAACTAAATTACCCTGTGAAGAACTTAACAATTTATCAGTAAATGTCTTAGTCAATTCGTAGTAAATTCTCAATAAATTACTCAGTAAATTATTGGTAGATTCTTAGTAAATTACTCAGTAAATTCTCAATAAATTACTCAGTAAAATTCTCAACAAATTACACGCAAAATTCTCAGAAAATTATTCAGTAAATTCTTAGTAAATTATTAGAAAATCATTAGAAATTTTTTTGTGAATTACTCTGTAAATTATGAGTAAATTCTCAGAAAATTTTGTATAAGTTCTTGGTAAATTACTCAGTAAATTCACAGAAATTTTTTAAAAAATTACTCAGCAAATTACTCTGTAAATTCTCAATAAATTATCCGTTAAATTTTCATTAAATTCCCTACAAATTACTGAGTTAATTATCGGTAAATTCTCAATAAATTCTCTGTAAATTACTCAGTTAATTATCGATGAGTTCTCAAAAAATTCAGAGTCAATTACTTAGTAAATTACTCAGTAAATTATTAGAAAATTACTCTGTAAATTCCAAGAAAATAACGCAGTAAGTTATTTGCAAATTCTTAGTAAATTATTTAATAAATTCTCAATAAATTACTCCTTAAATTCTTAGTAAATTACAAGTAAATTAATGAGTGAATTATTTAGTAATTTTTCAGTAAATTACTCGATAAATTCTCCGTAAATTAATCAGTAAATTATGAGTAAATTATCAATAAATTCTTAGTAACTTACTCAGTAAATTGTCAATAAATTACTTAGTAATTTCCAACTAAATTACCCAGTGAAGAACTTAACAATTTATCAGTAAATGTCTTAGTCAATTCGTAGTAAATTCTCAATAAATTACTCAGTAAATTATTGGTAGATTCTTAGTAAATTACTCAGTAAATTCTCATTAAATTACTTAGTAAAATTCTCAACAAATTACACGCAAAATTCTCAGAAAATTATTCAGTAAATTCTTAGTAAATTATTAGAAAATCATTAGAAATTTTTTTGTGAATTACTCTGTAAATTATGAGTAAATTCTCAGAAAATTTTGTATAAGTTCTTGGTAAACTACTCAGTAAATTCACAGAAATTTTTTAAAAAATTACTCAGCAAATTACTCTGTAAATTCTCAATAAATTATCCGTTAAATTTTCAATAAATTCCCTACAAATTACTGAGTTAATTATCGGTAAATTCTCAATAAATTCTCTGTAAATTACTCAGTTAATTATCGATGAGTTCTCAAAAAATTCAGAGTCAATTACTTAGTAAATTACTCAGTAAATTATTAGAAAATTACTCTGTAAATTCCAAGAAAATAACGCAGTAAGTTATTTGCAAATTCTTAGTAAATTATTTAATAAATTCTCAATAAATTACTCCTTAAATTCTTAGTAAATTACAAGTAAATTAATGAGTGAATTATTCAGTAATTTTTCAGTAGATTAATCGATAAATTCTCCGTAAATTACTCAGTAAATTATGGGTAAATTACTCAGGAAATTTCTCAGTAAATTCTCACTAAATTACTCAGGAAATTTCTCAGTAAATTACACGTTAAATTCTCTATAAATTATTCAGCAAATTCTTAGGAATTTATCAGAAAATTCTGAGTAAATTCACAAAAAATTGCAAGAATTTTTTTTTTGTGAATTAATCAGTAAATTATGAGTAAATTTTCAATAAATTCTTAGTAACTTACTCAGTAAATTGTCAATAAATTACTTAGTATTTTCCAACTAAATTACCCTGTGAAGAACTTAACAATTTATCAGTAAATGTCTTAGTCAATTCGTAGTAAATTCTCAATAAATTACTCAGTAAATTATTGGTAGATTCTTAGTAAATTACTCAGTAAATTCTCAATAAATTACTCAGTAAAATTCTCAGAAAATTATTCAGTAAATTCTTAGTAAATTATTAGAAAATCATTAGAAATTTTTTTGTGAATTACTCTGTAAATTATGAGTAAATTCTCAGAAAATTTTGTATAAGTTCTTGGTAAACTACTCAGTAAATTCACAGAAATTTTTTAAAAAATTACTCAGCAAATTACTCTGTAAATTCTCAATAAATTATCCGTTAAATTTTCAATAAATTCCCTACAAATTACTGAGTTAATTATCGGTAAATTCTCAATAAATTCTCTGTAAATTACTCAGTTAATTATCGATGAGTTCTCAAAAAATTCAGAGTCAATTACTTAGTAAATTACTCAGTAAATTATTAGAAAATTACTCTGTAAATTCCAAGAAAATAACGCAGTAAGTTATTTGTAAATTCAGAGTAAATTATTTAATAAATTCTCAATAAATTACTCCTTAAATTCTTAGTAAATTACAAGTAAATTAATGAGTGAATTATTCAGTAATTTTTCAGTAAATTACTCGATAAATTCTCCGTAAATTACTCAGTAAATTATGGGTAAATTACTCAGGAAATTTCTCAGTAAATTCTCACTAAATTACTCAGGAAATTTCTCAGTAAATTATACGTTAAATTCTCTATAAATTATTCAGCAAATTCTTAGGAATTTATCAGAAAATTCTGAGTAAATTCACAAAAAATTGCAAGAATTTTTTTGTGTGAATTAATCAGTAAATTATGAGTAAATTTTCAATAAATTCTTAGTAACTTACTCAGTAAATTGTCAATAAATTACTTAGTATTTTCCAACTAAATTACCCTGTGAAGAACTTAACAATTTATCAGTAAATGTCTTAGTCAATTCGTAGTAAATTCTCAATAAATTACTTAGTAAATTATTGGTAGATTCTTAGTAAATTACTGTCACACCCTCAAAATAACAACATTTAAACCCATCAATATAAACATACATTTATATACAAAAGATCCACATTCCCTCAATTAATCAGAGTACTTCATTACAAAAGTATTACACATTAACAACAAAAGTAAATGCCCTACGGGCTTACAGCTTTCCAAGTTATCACTTGGTTACAAAAGAGAGTATTAACTCGGTTACACATTAAGCCCTTGGCTTGAATTTACATGTAATACATCAAAAGGAAAGTAAGGCAACAAAAGTATGTCTTGTCCCTAGCCTCCCAAGCTATGTTCGTAGAGGCGGCATGCTACCTGTACCTGAAAATGATGTTCCCATATAGGGTGAGCCACAGCCCAGCAGAGATATACTAAACCAACTATGAACAATGATTAAAAGATTAGTAACTGATAGGTGGTCGATACTTACGCTTCCATTTACATCTTATTTCAATTCCATGACAACCAAAACTATGTGACAATTCACCTTTCATTTCTTATTCAACTTTGAGTTTGAAAACGGGGTTCAGTACTCTGGCCAAAACATTTTGATGAGATTATAGTTCATCACTAGAACATTTTCTTAATTCACGGTGGATACACATTTTGGTGTTGTATCAATAACACATAAACTACTTCCATACTTCACAAACGATGATGATATACATTCTAATGCTATATCAAATCAAACAGACTTTTCAATAGATAAGCATATGAGCTATATCACTACTACAACAGATAAGCATGTGAGCTATATCAACATTCCAATAGATAAGCATATCACACATCAACAGACAAGCATATTAGCTGTATCCACACTTCACTAGACAAGCATATGAGCTGTATCTACACTTCACTAGACAAGCATATGAGCTGTATCTACGGAGTTCATCCCTCATCTCCTCCCAATCCTATCCGGTTTAGAGGTACATCCCCCATCTTCCCCTAAACCGCGGAGTACATCCCCCATCTCCTCCTCTACACAATGCATATATACACAAAGGTTCTACACACAATATAACGCATGTAAACACAGAATCACATACGTAATCAATCAATACATAAAGTTAATGTATTCTACCAACCGTCAACACATGATGCATATAAACACATTGGTCATATACACAATCACTCAATACATAAAGTTAATGTATTCTATCAACCGTCATACTCTATGACACATCCGACTGATTAGTTTTAGTTTGCCTAATCATCATGCATTGTTTACAACAATCAACACTACCCTCCACCGGTAGCCCAAAGCAATTATTTCTAAGCAGGAAATAAATGCACAAATGGATAATATATCAACATTTTCAATTCAATTCCTCGTTTTCTTCAATTAATTATATGCATTAATTAATTTAAACCAATTAGGGCAAATTACCATAATTCACAAAACAACCCTAAGGTTCCATTTCTATCAATGTACCAACATTAATCTCATTTCTCTATGCCTAACATGCATATAGGTTTATATATTTAAAACCCCGACTTTTGTAAAATTACACAAAGGCCCAAACTTTCTCAAAATTACCCAACAACCCCCAACATATCAAAATGCTAAAATTCAAAGACAAAGCTCATAAGATGGAGTAGGTTATCCCTACCTCGAATGATGGGGCTCAACGAAGAAGATGAAAAAAAGGAAATGCTCCAAATCCCAAAATTTTCAGATTAAAATATAGCCCTCGACGATCAACACAACTTTTGTAAAGGCCCAAGGTGAGAAAACAACTCCTACTAGATCAATTCTAAGAGAGAAGTTAGGGTTTTAGAGTGAGGTGCTCTCCAATGGAGGTTTTGAAAAAGTAAGAGAGAGAAAGGAAATCAAAAAGTGATCAAAAAAGTGATTTCACGGACTGATATAAAAACAGGTCCGCTCGAGCGTACAACACCCCGCTCGAGCGTCAGACACAGGTTCACGCTCGAGCGTCCCAAGATCCGCTCGAGCGCCGGATGCACTCTCCCAGAATTTTCTGCAGATGTCCAAAATGCTGAGAGAAGGAAATTCACGCTCGAGCGTCCAAACATCCGCTCGAGCGGAAAGGCAGCAACAAAATCCCGCTCGAGCGTCAAATATCCGCTCGAGCGGAGAGACCAAAACCTGGGCAAAATTTCTAAGTTTTAAAACACGACCAACTTATTCCCAACTTGCCCAACACAACCCAAAACTCTAATTAAAAGAGTAGGGGATAGAAATGAGGATAAGACAACAACAAATCTACGGAACCGAGTCCGAATTACAGTTAAACAACAACAGGAAATACCGGGATCGCTATAATTACTCAGTAAATTCTCAATAAATTACTCAGTAAAATTCTCAACAAATTACACGCAAAATTCTCAGAAAATTATTCAGTAAATTCTTAGTAAATTATTAGAAAATCATTAGAAATTTTTTTGTGAATTACTCTGTAAATTATGAATAAATTCTCAGAAAATTTTGTATAAGTTCTTGGTAAATTACTCAGTAAATTCACAGAAATTTTTTTAAAAATTACTCAGCAAATTACTCTGTAAATTCTCAATAAATTATCCGTTAAATTTTCAATAAATTCCCTTCAAATTACTGAGTTAATTATCGGTAAATTCTCAATAAATTCTCTGTAAATTACTCAGTTAATTATCGATGAGTTCTCAAAAAATTCAGAGTCAATTACTTAGCAAATTACTCAGTAAATTATTAGAAAATTACTCTGTAAATTGCAAGAAAATAACGCAGTAAGTTATTTGTAAATTCTTAGTAAATTATTTAATAAATTCTCAATAAATTACTCCTTAAATTCTTAGTAAATTACAAGTAAATTAATGAGTGAATTATTCAGTAATTTTTCAGTAAATTACTCGATAAATTCTCCGTAAATTATTGGTAAATTTCTCAGGAAATTTCTCAGTAAATTCTCACTAAATTACTCAGGAAATTTCTCAGTAAATTACACGTTAAATTCTCTATAAATTATTCAGCAAATTCTTAGGAATTTATCAGAAAATTCTGAGTAAATTCACAAAAAATTGCAAGAATTTTTTTGTGTGTGAATTAATCAGTAAATTATGAGTAAATTATCAATAAATTCTTAGTAACTTACTCAGTAAATTGTCAATAAATTACTTAGTAATTTCTAACTAAATTACCCAGTGAAGAACTTAAAAATTTATCAGTAAATGTCTTAGTCAATTCGTAGTAAATTCTCAATAAATTACTCAGTAAATTATCGATAGATTCTAAGTAAATTACTCAGTAAATTCTCATTAAATTACTCAAAAAAATTCTCAACAAATTACACGCAAAATTCTCAGAAAATTATTCAGTAAATTCTTAGTAAATTATTAGAAAATCATTTGAAATTTTTTTGTGAATTACTCTGTAAATTATGAGTAAATTCTCAGAAAATTTTGTATAAATTCTTGGTAAATTACTCAGTAAATTCACAGAAATGTTTTTTTAAAAATTACTCAGCAAATTACTCTGTATATTCTCAATAAATTATCCGTTAAATTTTCAATAAATTCGCTACAAATTACTTAGTTAATTATCGGTAAATTCTCAATAAATTCTCTGTAAATTACTCAGTTAATTATCGATGAGTTCTCAAAAAATTCAGAGTCAATTACTTAGCAAATTACTCAGTAAATTATTAGAAAATTACTCTGTAAATTGCAAGAAAATAACGCAGTAAGTTATTTGTAAATTCTTAGTAAATTATTTAATAAATTCTCAATAAATTACTCCTTAAATTCTTAGTAAATTACAAGTAAATTAATGAGTGAATTATTCAGTAATTTTTCAGTAAATTACTCGATAAATTCTCCGTAAATTACTCAGTAAATTATTGGTAAATTTCTCAGGAAATTTCTAAGTAAATTCTCACTAAATTACTTAGGAAATTTCTCAGTAAATTACACGTTAAATTCTCTATAAATTATTCAGCAAATTCTTAGGAATTTATCAGAAAATTCTGAGTAAATTCACAAAAAATTGCAAGAATTTTTTTTTTGTGAATTAATCAGTAAATTATGAGTAAATTATCAATAAATTCTTAGTAACTTACTCATTAAATTGTCAATAAATTACTTAGTAATTTCCAACTAAATTACCCTGTGAAGAACTTAACAATTTATTTGTAAATTTCTAAGTCAATTCGTGGTGAATTCTCAATAAATTACTCAGTAAATTATCGATATATTCTAAGTAAATTACTCAGTAAATTCTCATTAAATTACTCAGTAAAATTCTCAACAAATTACACGCAAAATTCTCAGAAAATTTTTCTGTAAATTCTTAGTAAATTATTAGAAAATCATTAGAAATTTTTTTGTGAATTACTCTGTAAATTATGAGTAAATTCTCAGAAAATTTTGTATAAATTCTTGGTAAATTACTCAGTAAATTCACAGAAATGTTTTTTTAAAAATTACTCAGCAAATTACTCTGTATATTCTCAATAAATTATCCGTTAAATTTTCAATAAATTCCCTAAAAATTACTTAGTAAATTATCGGTGAATTACTCAATAAATTTAAAGTAAATTACTCTGAAAGTTTTCAATAAATTCTAAGATAATTCTCAATAAATTATGAGTAAATTACTCATTAAATTCACAGTAAATTCTTAATGAATTACTCAGTAAATTGCTTTATAAATGATTGGTAAGTTCCTAGAAAATTACCCAACAAATTCTCAGTAAATTCTCAATAAACTCTTAGTAATTTATTGAGTAAATTCTAAATAAATTACTAAGTAAATTCATAGGAAATTATTCGGTGAATTACTCAATAAATTTATCTGTAAATTACTAAGTAAATTCCCAGTAAATTACTCGGTAAATTCTCAATAAATTCTTTGTAAATTACTCAGTTAATTATCGATAAGTTCTCAAAAAATTCTAAGTCAATTACTCAGTAAATTACTCAATAAATTATTAGAAAATTACTCTGTAAATTCCAAGAAAATAACGCAGTAAATTATCTGCAAATTCTTAGTAAATTATTTAATAAATTCTAAATAAATTACGGAGTAAATTCTCAATAAATTACTCCTTAAATTCTCTGTAAATTACAGGTAAATTAATGAGTGAATTATTCAGTAATTTTTCAGTAAATTATTGGTAAATTCTCTGTAAATTACTCAGGAAATTTCTCAGTAAATTCTCACTAAATTACTCAGGAAATTTCTCAATAAATTACACGTAAAATTCTTTATAAATTATTCAGCAAATTCTTAGTAATTTATCTGAAAATTCTGAGTAAATTCACAAAAAATTACAAGAATTTTTTTGTGTGTGAATTAATCAGTAAATTATGTGTAAATTATCAATAAATTCTTAGTAACTTACTCAGTAAATTCTCAATAAATTACTTAGTAATTTTCAACTAAATTACCCAGAGAAGAACTTAACAATTTATCAGTAAATTTCTAAGTCAATTCGCAGTGAATTCTCAATAAATTACTCAGTAAATTCTCATTAAATTACTCAGTAAAATTCTCAATAAATTACACGCAAAATTCTCAGAAAATTATTCAGTAAATTCTTAGTAAATTATTGGAAAATTCTGTGTAAATTCTTAGAAAATCATTAGAAATTTTTTTGTGAATTACTCAGTAAATTATGAGTAAATTCTCAGAAAATTTTGTATAAATTCTTGTTAAATTACTCAGTAAATTCATAGAATTTTTTTAAAAAATTACTCAGCAAATTACTCTGTAAATTCTCAATAAATTATCCGTTAAATTTTCAATAAATTCTCTATAAATTACTCAGTTAATTATCGGTGAATTACTCAATAAATTCAAAGTAAATTACTCTGAAAATTTTCAATAAATTCTAAGAAAATTCTCAATACATTACGAGTAAATTACTCATTAAATTCACAGTAAATTCTCAATAAATTACTCAGTAAATTGCTTCATAAATGATTGGTAAGTTCCTAGAAAATTAGTCAACAAATTCTCAGTAAATTCACAACAAACTCTTAGTAATTTACTGAGTAAATTCTAAATAAATTACTAAGCAAATTCATAGTAAATTATTCGGTGAATTACTCACTAAATTTATCTGTAAATTACTAAGTAAATTTCCAGTAAATTACTCGGTAAATTCTCAATAAATTCTCTGTAAATTACTCAGTTAATTATCAATGAGTTCTCAAAAAATTCAGAGTCAATTACTTAGTAAATTACTCAGTAAATTATTAGAAAATTACTTTGTAAATTCCAAGAAAATAATGCAGTAAATTATTTGTAAATTCTTAGTAAATTATTTAATAAATTCTAAATAAATTACTGAGTAAATTCTCAATTAATTACTCCTTAAATTCTTAGTAAATTACAAGTAAATTAATGAGTGAATTATTCAGTAATTTTTCAGTAAATTACTCGATAAATTCTCCGTAAATTACTCAGTAAATTATTGGTAAATTCTCTGTAAATTACTCAGGAAATTTCTCAGTAAATTCTCACTAAATTACTCAGGAAATTTCTCAGTAAATTACACGTAAAATTTTCTATAAATTATTCAGCAAATTCTTAGTAATTTATTAGAAAATTCTGAGTAAATTCACAAAAAACTACAAGAATTTTTTTGTGTGTGAATTAATCAATAAATTATCAATAAATTCTTAGTAACTTACTCAGTAAATTGTCAATAAATTACTTAGTAATTTCCGACTAAATTACCCAGTGAAGAACTTAACAATTTATCAGTAAATTTCTTAGTCAATTCGCAGTAAATTCTCAATAAATTACTCAGTAAATTCTCATTAAATTACTCAGTAAAATTCTCAATAAATTACACGCAAAATTCTCAGAAAATTTTATATAAATTCTTGGTAAATTACTCTGTAAATTCACGGAAATTTTTTAAAAAATTACTCAGCAAATTACTCTGTAAATTCTCTATAAATTACTCAGTTAATTATCGGTGAATTACTCAATAAATTCAAAGTAAATTACTCTTAAAATTTTCAATAAATTCTAAGAAAATTATCAATAAATTATGAGTAAATTACTCATTAAATTCACAATAAATTCTCAGTAAATTACTTAGTAAATTGCTTCATAAATGATTGGTAAGTTCCTAGAAAATTACTTAACAAATTCTCAGTAAATTCTCAATGAACTCTTAGTAATTTACTGAGTAAATTTTAAATAAATTACTAAGTAAATTCATAGTAAATTATTCGGTGAATTACTCACTAAATTTATCTATAAATTACTAAGTAAATGCCCAGTAAATTACTCGGTAAATTCTCAATAAATTCTCTGTAAATTACTTAGTTAATTACCGATAAGTTCTCAAAAAATTCAGAGTCAATTACTTAGTAAATTACTCAATAAATTACTAGAAAATTTCTCTGTAAATTCCAAGAAAATAACGCAGTAAATTATCTGTAAATTCTTAGTAATTATTTAATAAATTCTAAATAAATTACTTAGTAAATTCTCAATAAATTAATCCTTAAATTCTCACTAAATTACAAGTAAATTAATGAGTAAATTATTCAGTAATTTGTCAGTAAATTACTCGATAAATTCTCTGTAAATTACTCAGTATATTATTGGTAAATTCTTTGTTAATTACTCAGTAAATTACTTAGTAAATTCTCACTAAATTACTCAGGAAATTTCTCAGTAAATTACACGTAAAATTCTCTATAAATTATTCAGCAAATTCCTAGTAATTCATCAGAAAATTCTGAGTAAATTCACAAAAAATTACAAGAAATTTTTTTGTTAATTAATTAGTAAATTATGAGTAAATTACTCAATAAATTCTCAGAAAATTCTATATAAATCCTTGGTAAATTCAAAGTAATTTCTTAGTAAATTATTCAGCAAATTACTCTATAAAGTCGTAGTAAATTCTCAATAAATTCGGTTTAAATTCTTGGTAAATTACACATAAAATTATCAAAAACAAATTCGTGAATTACTTTGTTAATTCTCAGTAAATTATTCGAACATTAATTAGTGAATTTCCTTTAAATTCTTAGTAAATTACTTTATAAATTCTCAGTAAATTATTCAATAAATTCTAAGTAAATTACTTAGTAAATTCTCAATAAATTAATCTATAAAATCTAAGTAAATTATCAATAAATTCTTAGCAACTTACTCAGTAAATTCTCAATAAATTACTTAGTAATTTCCAATTAAATTACCCAGTGAAGAACTTAACAATTTATTAGTAAATTTCTTAGTCAATTCGCGGTAAATTCCCAATAAATTACTCAGTAAATTATTGATAGATTCTTAGTAAATTACTCAATAAATTCTCATTAAATTACTCAGTAAAATTCTTAATAAATTACACGCAAAATTCTCAAAAAATTATTCAGTAAATTCTTAGTAAATTATTAGAAAATTCTGTGTAAATTCTTAGAAAATCATTAGAAATCTTTTTGTGAATTACCCAGTAAATTATGAGTAAATTACTCTGTAAATTTTCAGAAAATTTTGTATAAATTCTTGGTAAATTACTCAGTAAATTCACATAAATTTTTTAAAAAATTACATATAAATTCTACGTAAATTATTCAAAAAATTCTCAGTAAATTCTCAATAAATTAATCCATAAAGTCTAAGTAAATTATCAATAAATTCTTAGTAACTTACTTAGTAAATTCTCAATTCCAACTAAATTACCCAGTGAAGAACTTAACAATTTATCAGTAAATTTCTTAGTCAATTCGCAGTAAATTCTTAATAAATTACTCAGTAAATTATCGGTAGATTCTTAGTAAATTACTCTGTAAATTCTCATTAAATTACTCAGTAAAATTCTCAATAAATTACACGCAAAATTCTCAGAAAATTATTCAGTAAATTCTTAGTAAATTATCAGAAAATTTTGTGTAAATTCTTAGAAAATCATTAGAAATTTTTTTGGGAATTACTTAGTAAATTATGAGTAAATTCTCAGAAATTTTTTTATAAATTCTTGGTAAATTACTCAGTAAATTCACAGAAATTTTTTCAAACATTACTCAGCAAATTACTCTGTAAATTCTCAATAAATTATCTATAAATTACTCAGTTAATTATCGGTGAATTACTCAACAAATTCTAAGAAAATTCTCAATAAATTATGAGTAAATTACTCATTAAGTTTACAGTAAATTCTCAATAAATTACTCAGTAAATTACTTCATAAATGATTGGTAAGTTCCTAGAAAATTACTCAACAAATTCTCAGTAAATTCTCAATAAACTCTTAGTAATTTACTAAGTAAATTCTAAATAAATTACTAAGTAAATTCATAGTAAATTATTCGGTGAATTAACCACTAAATTTATCTGTAAATTACTAAGTAAATTCCCAGTAAATTACTTGGTAAATTCTCAATAAATTCTCTGTAAATTACTCAGTTAATTATCGATAAGTTCTCAAAAAATTCTAAGTCAATTACTTAGTAAATTACTCAGTAAATTATTAGAAAATTTCTCTGTAAATTCCAAGAAAATAACACAGTAAATTATCTGTAAATTCTTAGTAAATTATTTAATAAATTCTAAATAAATTACTGAGTAAATTCTCAATAAATTACTCCTTAAATTCTCAGTAAATTAGAAGTAAATTAATGAGTGAATTATTCAGTAATTTATCAGTAAATTACTCGATAAATTCTCTGTAAATTACTCAGTAAATTATTGGTAAATTCTCTGTAAATTACTCAGTAGATTACTTAGTAAATTCTAAATAAATTACTCAGAAAATTTCTCAGTAAATTACACGTAAAATTCTCTATAAATTATTCAGCAAATTCCTAGTAATTCATTAGAAAATTCTGAGTAAATTCACAAAAAATTACAAGAATTTTTTTTTGTGAATTAATCAGTAAATTATGAGTAAATTACTCAATAAATTATCAGAAAATTCTATATAAATTCTTGGTAAATTCAAAGTAATTTCTTAGTAAGTTATTCAGCAAATTACTCCATAAATTCGTAGTAAATTCTCAATAAATTACTCGTTAAGTTTTCAATAAATTCTCTATAAATTACTTTGTAAATTATCCGTAAATTTTCAGTAAATTATTTAATAAATTGTAAATAAATTGCTCAGAAAATTTTCAATAAATTCTAAGAAAATTCTCAATAAATTCTGTATAAATTCTTGGTAAATTACTCATAAAATTATCAAAAAAAATTCATGAATTACTTTGTTAATTCTCAGTAAATTATTCGAACATTAATTAGTGAATTTCCTGTAAATTTTCAATAAATTACTTTATAAATTCTCAGTAAATTATTCAATAAATTCTTAGTAAATTACTTACTAAATTCTCAATAAATTAATCCATAAAGTCTAAGTAAATTATCAATAAATTCTTAGTAACTTACTCAGTAAATTCTCAATAAATTATTTAGTAATTTCCCACTAAATTATCCAGCGAAGAACTTAACAATTTATCAATAAATTTCTTAGTCAATTCGCAGTAAATTCTCAATAAATTACTCAGTAAATTCACATTAAATTACTCAGAAAAATTCTCGATAAATTACACGCAAAATTCTCAGAAAATTATTCAGTAAATTCTTAGTAAATTATTAGAAAATTCTGTGTAAATTCTTAGAAAATCATTAGAATTTTTTTTGGGAATTACTCAGTAAATTATGAGTAAATTCTCAGAAAATTTTGTATAAATTCTTGGTAAATTACTCTGTAAATTCTCAAATAAATTATTCGTTAAATTTTCAATAAATTCTCTATAAATTACTCAGTTAATTATCGGTGAATTACTCAATAAATTCTAAGAAAATTCTCAATAAATTATGAGTAAATTACTCATTAAATTCACAGTAAATTCTCAATAATTTACTCAGCAAATTACTCAGTAAATTGCTTCATAAATGATTGCTAAGTTCCTAGAAAATTACTCAACAAATTCTCAGTAAATTCTCAATAAACTCTTAGTAATTTACTGAGTAAATTCTATATAAATTACAAAGTAAATTCATAGTAAATTATTCGGTGAATTACTCACTAAATTTATCTGTAAATTACTAAGTAAATTACCCGGTAAATTCTCAATAAATTCTCTGTAAATTACTCGGTTAATTATCGATAAGTTCTCAAAAAATTTTGAGTCAATTACTTAGTAAATTACTCAATAAATTATTAGAAAATTACTCTGTAAATTCCAAGAAAGTAATGCAGTAAATTATCTGTAAATTCTTAGTAAATTATTTAATAAATTCTAAATAAATTACTGAGTAAATTCTCAATAAATTACTCTTTAAATTCTTAGTAAATTACAAGTAAATTAATGAGTGAATTATTCAGTAATTTATCAGTAAATTACTCGATAAATTCTCTGTAAATTACTCAGTCAATTACGTAGTAAATTCTCACTAAATTACTCAAGAAATTTCTCAGTAAATTACACGTAAAATTCTCTATAAGTTATTCAGCAGATTCTTAGTAATTTATCAGAAAATTCTGAGTAAATTCACAAAAAATTACAAGAATTTTTTTTGTGTGAAATAATCAGTAAATTACTCAATAAATTCTCACAAAATTCTATATAAATTCTTGGTAAATTCAAAGTAATTTCTTAGTAAATTATTCAGCAAATTACTCCATAAATTCGTAGTAAATTCTCAATAAATTATTTAGTAATTTCCAACTAAATTACCCAGTGAAGAATTTAACAATTTATCAGTAAATTTCTTAGTCAATTCGCAGTAAATTCTCAATAAATTACTCAGTAAATTATCAGTAGATTCTTAGTAAATTACTTTGTAAATTCTCATTAAATTACTCAGTAAAATTCTCAATAAATTACATGCAAAATTCTCAAAAAATTATTCAGCAAATTCTTAGTAAATTATTAGAAAATTCTGTGTAAATTCTTAGAAAATCATTAGAAATTTTTTTGGAAATTACTCAGTAAATTATGAGTAAATTCTCAGAAAATTTGTATAAATTCTTGGTAAATTACTCAGTAAATTCACAGAAATGTTTTCAAACATTACTCAGCAAATTACTCTGTAAATTCTCAATAAATGATCCGTTAAATTTTCAATAAATTCTCTATAAATTACTCAGTTAATTATCGGTGAATTACTCAATAAATTCTAAGAAAATTCTCAATAAATTATGAGTAAATTACTCATTAAATTCACAGTAAATTCTCAATAAATTACTCAGCAAATTACTCAGTAAATTGCTTCATAAATGATTGCTAAGTTCCTAGAAAATTACTCAACAAATTCTCAGTAAATTCTCAATAAACTCTTAGTAATTTACCGAGTAAATTTGTAACAACCCTCATTTTGACTTAGTCATACTTGCATACATTTATGGATGATCTTGTTTTAATATGTGCATTTGCAAATCTTGTCTTGTTTTGCTTGAATGATTGCCTGCATGCTTTGTTCTTGTCTGGTGTGTTGCCGAGGTCATCTTAAGCCTAGACACCTTCGAGACCTTTGTCACTTAGAACTATCTTGGAACCCCGTTGGTTGACCTCCATCTTCACCCTGGCCTATTGGCCGAGATGTCACCATCTAGGCCGAGGTGCGCGTCGCCTAGGCCGAGATGTTCATCATCTGAGCCGAGATGTTAATATCTAGGCGTTTTAGATCCTTGATCCTTGCATGAGTGATTTTGTTCCTGGAATGGTACGACCTAGACTGAGGTGTGGCACATCTAGGCCAAGGTGTGGCACAGTTTAGTCAAGTGTTGTCCTTCCAAGCTGATGTCCTTGCCCCTTGATTGCCGGAGTCTTGTTGTTAGCCGATGTCGTTACTTGCCGGTGTGTTCTTGCTGCCTAGCTTGTTGAGTACACTTTGTCTTGGTCTTGTCTTGTCATGTCAATCACCTTTTTGGATAGAGCCTATCAGCCGATGCCACGTGTCCCGGCAGAGGGATTAAGTCAGTGATTGTCTTGAGGAGCATATCTTTTTGGTATCAATCTTGTCTTTTAAAGAGAGAAGCTCCAGGAAGAAGAAGGAGAAGTTTGAGCTAGAGAGAGAGAACTTCCAAGCTTGATCGTTGGAGCTTGAGCCGTTAGATTCGAGTTTTGAGGTTAGAATCTTAACCTATTCTTATTGTTCTTATTGATCATCTAGTTGCATTGCACGATCAAACCTGTTCTACACGCCATTCATCGACTTAAAGTTGGTTTTAGAAAGAGAAAACGGTTTTCATGAGTTTTTGAAGAAAAGCCTCGTTTGATCCGAAAGTTTGCATTAAGGCTCATGTTTTTGTGTTTGTTTTGATAAGATCCTTGAGTATGGGTACCCAGGTCCATGTTTTTGAATTCGTAGCATGAAATCCCCGCTTTTGTAATAACAAGTTTTGATCTTTGCATTCATCTCCCTCATGTTCATGTCCTTCATGTTCTTCATGCTCATGTTCTTCATGTTTATCAAGAGGGAAACCCAGATTTTTCCGACTTCGCTTTTGAATGTGGCCGTCGAGGCCACACCTCGGCAAGGAGGTGTGGGACCTCGGCTTAGACCTGGTAGTTGCCCAGCTTGTTTTTCTAAAGATAAGAAACTGTGTTTTGATTTGATTTGACCTAGTTTTTGAAGAATGCCGAGGTCATTTGCATGTATGCTAGACTTGTTTTGAGTAGTGCATTCAATAGACTTTGCCATGTGCTTGTAGGACTTGGACTTGCCTTGACCCCGACGTTAGACGAACTATGTGAGTGGTATTTTTGATAAAGCTATGTTATCAATGTTTTAATGAGTTTTGCTTTGCTTTGTTTTTGAAAGGTAATTGTTAAGCATGAATGATTGTCCTTAGTTTTGTATCTCGTATTATACTCACTTGAATGACCTTCTCGGAAAGTCCCTTGTGCTGGAGGACTCTAAACTTTCGCAACACATCTTGTTTGGAAAGTCCCTTGTGCTGGAGGTCTCTAAACTTTCGCAACACATCTCGTTCGAAAGTCCCTTGTGCTGGAGGACTCTAAACTTTCGCAGCACATCTTGTCTTGAAAGTCCCTTGTGTTAGGGGACTCTAAACTTTCGCAGCACTCTCGTGTTGAAAGACGACGGGCCTTTGTAACATAGGTCCCTTGTGCTAGAGGACTCTAAACTTTTGTAGCACCCTTGTTTGAGATGCCTCTCTTACCTTGTCTTCTTTTGCCATTGACGGCTTACCGTGTGGATATGTTTGTCGGAATGTTATCGTTTGCAATATGTTGATGCTAGTAAGCATCCCTTAAAGCTTTGTAGATTTGTTAGATGGGTGAGGACCATCCTGTCACGACCCCAAACCGCCCTTAGTAGTTTGGTGCCGTGATGGCCAGTAATCCGTGATTACCGAAGGCCAACTGCCAAAATTCACACACAATCAGAGTATAGATATAGGGGGCTCACAAGTGCGGAAACAATAATCCAAAATATAAGTGGTCCATAAGAGCAGTGCAAAAGTCAAATGAAATGGCATACATCTTTATATAGCTTTACAACTTGGATACAAATAGAAATGAAGTACAAGAATACATCTTACATTTGGAAAAAGGCTTCTCGAGCCGACATGTTCAAAATACATAAGTTTCAAAAATTGCCGACATAAACTAGTATACAAAACACGCATCTTGATCAAAAGGCTTCTCAAGCCGACGTATGCAACATACAAGCATTACAAATCGAGAAGCATAATTTTCAAGACTGCCGACGTAATTACAAGCTAGGCCGATATAATCAAAATCCAAAATAAGCTCCAGATTCACATCTAGGCATTGCCGCCTTCTTGCTCATCACCTACATATATATATAGAGAGGGTGAGCTTGGATACTCAGTGAATGGTATAAATAATAAAGGGGTTTGCATGAATAATAGCCGAAGTCCTTTCAAAACATTACAAGACAAAACTCTATATATATAACAAGGAATGGACCTCGCCCATCTAACAGATCTTCAAAGTTTCAAGGGATACTTACTAGCATCACATATTACAAATAATAACATTTTGGCAAACATATCCACGCAGTAACCGTCCGTGGCAAAACAAGACAAAGCAAGATATGCATCTCAAACAAAGGTGCTACGAAAGTTTAGAGTCCTCTAGCACAAGGGACTTTGAAGACAAGATGTGCTGCGAAAGTTTAGAGTCCTCCAGCACGAGGGACCTATGTTACAAAGGCCCGTAGCCCTTTAACACTAGAGTACAAATCAAGGGTGCTGCGAAAGTTTAGAGTCCTCCAGCAAAAGGGACTTTCAAAACAAGATATGCTGCGAAAGTTTAGAGTCCTCCAGCACAAGGGACTTTTAAACGAGATGTGCTGCGAAGGTTTAGAGTCCTCCAGCACAAGGGACTTTCCGAGAAGGTCATTCAAACAAATATGATACAAGATACGAAACTAAGGACAATCATTCATGCTTAACAAATATCTTTCAAGACAAGCAAAGCAAAGTTCTTCAAAACATTGATAACATAACTTTATCAGAAATGCCACTCACCTTGTTCTTCAAACGTCGGGGTCAGGGCAAGTCCAAGTCCTGACAACACATAGCAAAGTCCATTGAATGCACTACTCAAAATAAATCTAGCACACATGCAAATGACCTCGGCATTCTACAAAAACTAGGTCAATCAAGTTGCAACACAGTTTCTTATCCTTGGAAAAACACGCTAGGCAACTACCAGGTCTAGGCCGAGGTCCCACACCTCCTTGCCGAGGTGTAGCCTTGAGGGCCACATTCAAAAGTGAAGTCGGGAAAAGTCTGGGTTTCCCTCTTGATAAACATGAAGAACATAAGCATGAAAACTTGAAGAACATGAACATGAGGAAGATGAATGCAAAGATCAAAACTTGTTATACAAAAGTTGAGATTTCATGCTATAACTACAAAAACGTGGACCTGGGTACCCACACTCAATGATCTTATCAAAACAAACACAAATGCATGAGCTTCGATGCAAACTTTCGGATCAAACGAGGCTTTTCTTCAAAAACACATGAAAACCGTTTTCTCTTTCTAAAACCAACTTTAAATCGATGAATGGTGTGCAAAACAGGTTTGATCGTGCAATGCAGCTAGATGATGAAGAAGAACAACAAGAATAGGTTAAGATTCTAACCTCAAAACTCGAATCTAACGGCTCAAGCTCTAACGATCAAGCTTGGAAGTCACCTTCTCTAGCTCAAACTTCTCCTCCTTCTAACTAGAGCTTCTCTCTCTAAAGAGGCAAGATTGATACAAAAATGAAATGCCTCACACGACAAACACTGACTTAATCCCTCTGTCGGGACACGTGGCATCGGCTGATTCGCTCAACTCAAAAAGGTGATTGACTTGACAAGACAAGACCAAGACAAAGAGTACTCAGCAAGCTAGGCGGCACTAGCACACCGGCAAGTAACGACATCGGCTAACAACAAGACTCCGGCAATAAGGGGCAAGGACAATGGCTTGGAAGGACAACACTTGACTAAACTGTGCCACACCCTGGCCTAGGTGTGCCACACCTCGGTCTAGGTCGTACCATTCCAGGAACAAAATCACTCATGCAAGGATCAAGGATCTAGAACGCCTAGATATTAACATCTCGGCCCAGATGATGCACATCTCGGCCTAGGCAACGCGCACCTCGGCCTAGATGGTGACATCTCGGCCAATATGCCAGGGCGAAGATGAGGGTCAACCAACGGGGTTCTAAGATAGTTCTAAGTGACAAAGGTTTCAAAGGTGCCTAGGCTTAAGACGACCTCGGCAACACACCAGGCAAGAACAAAGTATGCAAGCAATCATTCAAGCAAAACAAGACAAGATTTGCAAATGTAAATGTTAACATGAGATCGCCCATAAATGTATGCAAGTATGACTAAGTCAAAATGAGGGTTGTTACACATCCCTTGTTATTTAAAGTTTTTGACTTGTATTGTTTTGTAAGGACTTCGGCTGTTATTCATGCAAACCCCTTTATTCTTTATACCATTCACTGAGTATCCAAGCTCACCCTCTCTATATATATGTAGGTGATGAGCAAGAAGGCGGTGACGCCTAGATGTGATTCTGGAGCTTATTTTGGATTTTGATTATGTCGGCTTAACTTGTAATTATGTCGGCAGTCTTGAAAATTATGCTTCTCGATTTGTAATACTTGTATGTTGCATACGTCGGCTTGAGAAACCTTTTGATCAAGATGTGTGTCTTGTATACATGTTATGTCGGCAGTGAGGATGTCGGCAATCTTGAAGATCTTGCTTCTAGCTGTATTTCATGTATTTTGTTCATGTCGGCTTGTGAAGCCCTTTTGTTAATATGTAAGATGTAATTTGTACTTTGCTTCATTTGGAATTGAGTTGTAACCCATCTGCAGATGATTGCTATTTCATTTAACTTATGCACAGCTCTTATGGACTAATCTGATTGTATGTATCGCTTCCGTACTTGTGAGCCCCATATATTTATACTCTGTTGTGTGTGAATTTTGAAAGTTGGCCTTCGGTAATCTTGGATTACTAGCCATCACGGCACCAAACTACTAGGGACGGTTTGGGGTCGTGGCAGAATGGTATCAGAGCACAAGTTCCTTGGTATACGTTATTCATACACTTTGAGTCCTAAAGAGCATAGGATTTCCTCCTTAGAAAGATGTTAGGATTGCATCATATTACTTGCTATGAGGTCAAGGTATGCATCATCTCGGCATGCTTAATTGTTACCTGCCTACGTGATTATTCGTTCGTCTTGTTTAAAAGTCACATTTTGCATACTCATAGCATCATGAGGAGAGGTGGAGAGGTAGACCTCCAGTTGGCCGAGATCAGTCCGAGGATAGATTGGACAGACTGGAAAGGTTAGTTGAAGGTTTGGCCCGCGAGTTAAGGCAGACAAGACAGCTGTACGCTAGTGCTACATCGACTCAGGCCGAGCAGACAAACGGCCGAAATACAGTTCCACCTCCACCTCCTCCAGTACTACAAGTGCCCCCACAGCCAGCTTTATATGGGGATGGCACGATAGCTCTGATCAGAGAGTTCAAGAAAATGAAGCCACCAAGATTCCAGGGGGGTATAGAACCGATGAAGGCCGAAGCTTGGGTTTTGGAAATGGAAAAGCTGTTCGAGATCTTTCCCAGCACTGACACCCAGAAGGTGACATTAGCAGCTTTTACACTAGATGACGACGCCCGCAGATGGTGGATGATGGTTCGAGAAAGTAATCCAGACTTGACCTGGACCCGATTTTTGGAATTATTTTACACCAAGCATTTTCCCTTAAGTGTTCGGAATCGCAAGGCTACCGAGTTTTAGACTTTGACACAAGGCAGTAGAATAGTAGCTGAATATGACCGTGCCTTTACCGAGTTGGCAAGGTACGCACCCCACATGGTCAATGATGAATATATGAAGGCTAGAAAGTTTGAAAGTGGACTCCGTGGACCGATACAAGATCGGGTTAGCATGCTCAACATGCCGACTTATGCCGGAGTGTTGGACAAAGCTATTCTGGCCGAAGCCAACTTGAACAGATACCAGGGTTCGGGAGAGAGCCGGAAGAAAAGGCAGGGTTATGACAATCGCCGAGCACAGTTTGGTACCAGGAAGAAAGCGAACGTCGGCAGTTCAAGCAACCCAAGACAAGAGAGTGGTACTAAGCCGATATGTTCCAGTTGTGGGAAGCCACATTTCGGGGTCTGTCGTTGAGCGTCTGGTGCTTGTTACGAATGTGGTGAAGTAGGCCATTTTGTGAGGGACTGTCCAAAAACGAAGGCTGGGGAAAGTAAGAAAGATGAGAATACTTCGGGCTCCGTGCAGAAAGGTAGCGCTGGGAAAGGACCGATAAGACAAGGCAGAGTTTTTGCACTAGTACCAGGGGACACTCAAAACGCTGAGACAGTTGTGTCAGGTATGCTTTCAATTTGCTCTCAAAGTGCATATGTATTGATTGATTCGGGTTCTACTCATTCATTCATTTCTGCTAAGTTTGCCGAGAAGATTAATAGGAAACTAGAACCCCTTGATTATGTATTATCTGTATCTACTCCATCTGGGAGATCTATGAATGTTGCATCCATCTATCGAGCATGTGTTGTTGTGATTGGGAATATTGAACTGTTAGCTGACTTAATGCCATTGGACATAACTCATTTTGATGTTATTTTGGGGATGGATTGGTTAGTGGCAAATCACGCGTCCATAAATTGTGTTTCAAAGAGTGTCACGTTAAAACCCCCAAACCTAGCCGAGGTCACGTTTCAAGGAAAAGGGGTAGTATCCCCACCTTACTTAATTTCATCCATGAAAGCCTATAGATTGATCCAAAAAGGGTGTCAAGGTTATCTGTGTAGCATACTAAATAATTTGAATGGAAGTGTTGAGTTAGCCGACGTCCCAGTGGTTAATGAATTCCCCGACGTCTTCCCAAATGATTTGCCTGGCCACTTGTAGACGTCCCCGAACGCTCCCGGGAGGGTGAGCTCCCGTTCTGTTCATATTGGGGTCACTACAGCTCAGGACTCTAAAATGTCACGGTTCTAAGTCTGAACCAAAGAGTCCAAATCCGGCAAATCGTTTTGAGAAAACAGATTTTGAAAGAAGTGCCAAACATGGACTGCTTTGCCAGATACAGAGTCGCCACCTAAATATTTTATTTTGGGAAATTTAGGAAACCCTGACTCGGTGCCAAAAGGCCACGTGTCCGTCATCACCAAAGTTGCCTCGGCTCGGGAACTTGGGTACGATTGGGGAAGGTCACTTCGTGAGCACCCCCGCTCGCCCGGTCATAGACCGGCCTCTACTAACCATGATGTCAATTTTTGAAAACATTGTGAGTTCTTATTCCGGTTATTAGCCTAGGTTACTATGTGATGCGCACAGCATACAAGTATAGACTGGATCGCCTGAATTGGAACAAAACATTTTATGTTTGTTTTTGAAAGAGGTTTTGCTACCCGCAGGTAGGCTTGAAACATTTGATGATTTATTCCAATTCAGATAACCCAACCTTCACCCACAGGCATTCAGGCAGTTATATCATATAAGCACATAGCCTCATGGTAAGCATGCTATTCATGGCAGTCACTCACACGCATGCAAGGATGCTAAAGCATAAAACTTACCGGGTACTCCAAGCCAAAATAGAAACTTCATTAGAAATCATGCATGATCCTAATTATACAGAAATGCCTAATGCAACACATGCAAAGATGCAACTATAGCAGGCTCGACTATTCTATGATGGCATATGAAATGTTAAAACTATCATATATTCAACTTTGAAATTGAAAGTACGATGCAGTTAGTATGATCCGCCGAGCCCGGTGCATGCAATACAGATGAATGAATGCAAACATGCTGTCATATTGTATGCTAATTTGAATATGCCCTAATCTAACCATCATAAGCGGATAAATAAAAGGGAGAAAGACGTGGGGTTGGAAGACATACATCACACTCACGCACGCTTATTACAGTTATGCCCTCGCGTAGAGGGTCCGAATAAATAATACAGTCCAAATATTACAGTCCCGAATGAAAGAATATTACAGTCCAAATAATATACAAATTCCTAATTAATTAATGAATTAACTAAGAAAGCAAATAAAACTGGCGTGCAAGCCAGGGACTGCCTTGCTTCTGATGGATGATACATGTCCGGGTTGTCTTGCGCGGAAATCCACCGGAATGCCCCAATTAGCCTCTGTTTACACCTGTTCTTGAAATGCGTGCCAAGCCCCAAAAAAGTTGCTGATTCTTCATTTTGCTGCAACAGAGAGCAGGAAAGGGGCATAGCAATGTATTTGCACAGATATATGCATGTCTCGATCCTCGTGCCACCAATCACGCATACCGAGGCATGATGGCCGAGGAGTCGAAATGCACAACTCAATATAGAATGAATGCACATGAAACTACAGCTAAAACCTAACTCCATCATGGATAATCCGGAGTGTCGGTGACTGGGGAATTGAGACACATTCCGTCACTCGGAGTACGAAATGTACCTCGTTTCCCGTGCCCGGGCTAACTCCTATTCCGGACACGATGCAATATGCATGATATGCATGAAATGCAACTAAGATAGAATCCTATCATACACAATGCTATGGAAATGAGATGCCTCAAAATGCGTGCACACGGGCACGCAAACTGAGAAAATGGCAGAATGTGATCTAAGATACAATCTAGTATGCACTATGCTATGAAAATGAGATGCCTCGAAGTGCGTGCACACGGGCACGCAAACCGAGGTAATGGCATATGTAATGCAAGTGACTAAAATGACATGGAAAAGGTAACATGGACTTATACTAACATGAGAGAGCCTCAGCCACACTCACATAAGAAGCCGGTTGATAAAAATGAGGTGCCTCGAAATGCGTGCACACGGGCACGCAAACCGAGGCGATGGCAAAATGCGATGTAATGACATGGAAACATGATATGGGCTTATACCAACATGAGTGAGCCTCAGCCACACTCACATAGGATGCCGGCGGATGAAAAATAAAGTGCCTCGAAATGCGTGCACACGGGCACGCAAACCGAGGCGATGGCAAAATGAGATGTAAATGACATGAAAATGTGATATGGACTTATACCAACATGAGTGAGCCTCAGCCACACTCACATAGGATGCCGGCGGATGAAAAATGAAGTGCCTCGAAATGCGTGCACACGGGCACGCAAACCGAGGCGATGGCAAAATGCGATGTAAATGACATGAAATGGATAGCAATCATTCTAATCGAATTTCAGCACTAAAATATGGGGGAAAACAGTCCCGAAATGAGGCTAAATGACATGAAATGCATGGAATTGTCTCGAAATGCGAATTTAGGCACCCGAAATGGCTTATAGCTATGCCAAATATGCACAATATGGACATGCAATGCAAAGACAGAAGCTAGGCAGTCCCAAAAAGGGCACTTTCACAGTTATAAGCATGGCCAAACAGCAAGCATAGGTATGGCAAAAATGGCATGCAAGAATAGGGGCCAAAAGGGGGGTAATGAAGCAAGTGATATAAGAAAAACCCAAACTGAAAAATTTCCTTCTACAACATTGAAGAGGGACCAAAAATATGAATATTTACAGTATATGGCAAGCTTCGAATCAATATACAAACATGCTAAAAATGTGATGCAAAATGAGGCTCAAAAGTGGCTATAACATGAGGTATGCAAAATATTCACCAAACAGCCAAAGACCCTTAATAAAACATGTAGAATGGGCCAAAATAGGACTATTTCCAGAACTGTAAAATGGCCAAAAACAAAAGCATGATAGGCTAACTAAACATGCAAGAATGGGGAATAAAAGAGAGATATAACATGAAGTGACCTATGGAGGTCCCAAACCATGAAAGGACCTAAATGAAACATGAAGAATGGACCAAAATAAGCACTTTTTCAGAACTGTAAAATGGCCAAAAACAAAAGCATGGTAGGCTGCCATTGCATGCAAGAATGGGGAAGAAAAGAGGAGTATAAAGGTAAGTACAACATGGAAGTCACAAATGGTGTTGAGCCCTTCTTCAATGTTGAATAGGGGCTCAAAATAAGCCTAATATCAGTTTACAACATGCTCAAAAACAGATTGCTCATGGGCCAAAAATAGCATGCAAGATTATGACATATAAGAGGATCAATGAAGCAAGTGTATCATGGAGGGCTCAAACAGGGTTGAGCCCTTAATGAAAAGTGAAGATGAGCTCAAAAGAGGGCCCCTTTCAGTTAGGGCCGGAGATTGAAACAAAAAGCAAGTGGGGCTTACAAATGGATCAAGAAAAAGGATCAAAGTGAAGAAATGTTACTTACCCTTGAAGACTAAGACTTTTGTTGCTTCTTGGATCAATTTGCAGCTTCTTTAGCCTTTGAGAAGCTTTCCTTGTTGCTGGAAATGAGGTGGTGGTGGTAGAGCTTGGTGGTGTAGAAGAAATGGTGCTTAGGGACTTAAAGATTTTCAAGGAAATGAGAGGTATAGAGATGGAGTTGTGTATGGAAGCTTGAAGGTGAAGTTTTCTAACCCCAACAAATGATCTAGCTTGCTTGCTATATAGGCCAACAAGGGGGTGTAAAGGTGGGGGAAAAGGAGACAAACTTTCCCCCACAAAATATCCCCCGGATAAAGATCTTTTCTGGGAAATAAAGCCCCACAGCTGTAAAGTGCACAGTGCAAAGAGCTCGGCCGGCCTGTTACTTTTGCTCCAGGTGGCTGGCCGGCCACACCCCCTAGCCGGCCGGCTAGGGGTCAAAAGGGTCAATCAGATTTTCTGGCCGGCCACCAACTGATGGTGTCCTCCTATGTGTGTACAACACAACCCTGTGGTTAAAATTCCAAGAAAGTGGGTCCAAGGGGTTCAACATTAGCTCGGAAAGAGGGGTTCAAAAGGGTCAGGTGGAATTACTGGCCGGCCACCAACTTTTAGGGTCCTCTCATGTATGTACATCACAAATATGTGGTTCAAAGTTTGAGAAAATGGGCCCAAGGGGTTTAACATTAGCCCGGAAGGAGGGGGTCAAAAGGGTCAAGTAGCATTAATGGCCGGCCACCAACTTTTTAGGGTCCTCCCATGTGTGTACATCACAAATATGTGGTTCAAAGTTCGAGAAAATGGGCCCAAGGTGTTCAACATTAGCCCGGAAGTGCAAAAAACGGGCGCCGGAGGGCGTCGGAGGATGTATAACTGGTTGCTGCAACAATTGCTGGCCTCCCACCCTTCAGTGACCTCCCCGGTGATAAAACAGAGGTACCTGCCAAAAATGAACGAAAACCGTTGCAAAACGAATGCTCGGGGACCAAAACACGCAGTTCGAGGTCCCGAAAATGGGCTGTTAAGCACCGAAAGTGGCATTCGACCACGAAGTGGGTTTCTCAGACCCCAGTGCCCCTCAAAAGGGAGAAAATAGGAAGTATGCCAAAAACCGGAGCAATAGGAGATGGTTAAGCGGTCCCGAACCGAGGCATACGGCCTGACGGCTCCGAAAACCGGAAACCGGACTCCGAAATGGGAAAAATGGCCTACGGCCACCAAATGTAGCCTACGGACATTGAGAGATGGTCTACGGGACCTCTCCCTTCCCTCAGGAAAAGAAACAAAGAAAACCGAGTCTGGTTCGCAAACCGAGACAAGGTACAAAAGAGGGTTCGGAAGTTCGGAGGCAGGGCTCACGGCCGCAACTCCGAAACTTCTGAACAAGCACATTATGCAACATCACCAAGCGCTCAATCGGTGACGTCTGAGTCTTAAGGTCGGTCAAAAATGGGGTGTCTACAGTTGCCCCTCTTTGACAGAACTCGGAAGTCACAAGTGACGGGAGTGAATGTCAAAGCCCAGAGACGACCCATTTTTGACAAGGCCGAAGACTTAGACAAACGTACAAGGTAAACGGAGATGTGCCCGCAGGCATGCCCGCAGGCAGGGGGCAAAATGCAAATGATAATGCAAGAAGATTTTGAAGATTGGACTTATACGCTGCGCGAAGCCGGTTTTGAAAGTTGGACTTATACGCTACGCGAAGCCGGTTATCACTCATGATCATGCGAATGCAGCAAGCTGTAATGAAGCAAGTATTCGCAAATAGATGCAACAGTTTTAAGCGAGAATGCAAAGCAACAACTACATTTCATGCAGTTAAGAATGCGGAGGATTATTCAATCCCCGCCACGTCTCACACGGAGAAGATATGATACCTGCGCGATTCGTCTGGTCGCACCAGCCTCAATTGAATCGTACATACAATATCGTGCCTGCAAAAGAGAGAAATTGCAACAAGTACAATATGCTATATATCCATTGTGATTCTGGAAGTTTGACACACGTAGTGCCAGCAAGTGAATGCATCGCAATGCAAGAGTGGAACATGCGTGACGACGCATGCCCAAGTGTAGAGATATGCCAATATCAAGAAATGTGCACGTTAATGCAGGTATGCTCATGAGAATGCAAGATAATGTGACACGAGCATGAATCAGGGTGTCCGTTTGTCATGAAATAACGAGTACGGAAACGCGTGTTTCGGCGAAGGTAACTCGATCACGGCCTCCGATCCGCTTCCCGGAAAGGCTACAACTCATTCAAAAAGGATATACTTCGATTTCGATGAATGATGATGAGACATATGTCAGAACTTGAAGCTGAAGTCCCGGCGGAGCTATTTCGCGACCGGAAGTGTACTTTTCTTGAACTTTTTCAGGTTCCGGGAACTCCGATCTTCCTCAAAATTTGCAGAGAGCTAGGTGGGCATGTGGGGGACATGGCCGGCCGGTTATAGGGAAAGGGGGAGGTGGCCAACCGGTTTTCCATAAAGTAGATAGCTGGCCGGCCAGTTATCCAAAAAGCAGATAGCTGGCCGGCTAGAAAAGGGGGCCGGCCGGCCATATGCCCAGATCCGAGGGCAGTTTGGTCTTTTTCACCTCCTTTTGATGCTCCTTCAATCCAAGACTTGGGGCCTATATATTGCAGCCGAGACCTCCCCTTTTCTTGCCTCCTTCAACACTTTCTTCTTCAGATCTGAGTTCTACATGCGTTTTCCAACGCCCCGCGCAAATTATTTTCGCAAAAATATTTAGTTTCAAGCACTTTGAAGCGATTAAATTTCGGTTTCGGAGCTTCTTTTCGCATTTTCGCCACTTGAGGTAAGTTTGTCTCAATATTTGGAATATTTTCTCGGGAGTTGACTTTTGTTGACTTTTCATTTCCCGAGAGTTGACTTTTGTTGACTTTTTCCAATTTCGGCTCATTTTGCTCATTTTTGCTCCTTTTGCAGATCTTCTGAAAAATGGTGGGTAATTCTCCCCACGGCGGAGGTTTTCCAGGTGCCGGAGATGATTTCGATCCCATGACTCTCCCCCCGAGGACCCGACCTTTTATTCCCGGGAGGTACCGTCCGCCAGCACACGTCCTCCCTCGTGCTGTCTTTCGTCACTTCACTAGCTTTGACGAGCGAGCACTCGGGGATCTGCTTCTCCGAGAGCCGGAGCATCACCTCTCTCATGAGGCCCGAGAGGTATTTACTTCATTTTCTGTATTCTTTGTAGATTTCACACCTTTGCCATGCTTGAACACGCAGTTTAGCTTATGACATAGTACTTTGCTTGCATCCTGAACATGTAGTTTCAATACTCGAATTTCTGAACACTCGGCTCATTAATTAATTGCGAACGCACAGTACACATTAGTTAAGAGGCGAACACACGGCTCAAACACTGATTTGTCGAACACACAGCCCGAATTCGAAAGTGAACACACAGCCCACACTTTACATTTTCTGAACACGCAGCCCAGATTAGATAGTGAACACGCAGCCCACACTAGTTGAAATTTGAACACGCAGCCCAAACTTTAAATTTTCTGAACACGCAGCCCAGATTAGAATAGTGAACACACAGCCCACAATTTAACTGAAACTTGAACACGCAGCCCGAACTTCAAATTTTCTAAACACGCAGCCCAGATTAAATAGTGAACACGCAGCCCACACTGATAGAAAGTTGAACACGCAGCCCAAACTTCAAATTTTTCTGAACACGCAGCCCAGACAGATAGTGAACACGCAGCCCACAATTTAACTGAAAGTTGAACACGCAGCCCAAACTTCAAATTTTCTGAACACGCAGCCCAGATTAAATAGTGAACACGCAGCCCACACTGATAGAAAGTTGAACACGCAGCCCAAACTTCAAATTTTCTGAACACGCAGCCCAGATAGATAGTGAACACGCAGCCCACAATTTAACTGAAAGTTGAACACACAGCCCAAACTTCAAATTTTCTGAACACGCAGCCCAGATAGATAGTGAACACGCAGCCCACAATTTAACTGAAAGTTGAACACGCAGCCCAGATAGATAGTGAACACGCAGCCCACAATTTAACTGAAAGTTGAACACGCAGCCCAAACTTCAAATTTTCTGAACACGCAGCCCAGATTAAATAGTGAACACGCAGCCCACACTGATAGAAAGTTGAACACGCAGCCCAAACTTCAAATTTTCTGAACACGCAGCCCAGATAGATAGTGAACACGCAGCCCACAATTTAACTGAAAGTTGAACACGCAGCCCAAACTTCAAATTTTCTGAACACGCAGCCCAGATAGATAGTGAACACGCAGCCCACAATTTAACTGAAAGTTGAACACGCAACCCAAACTTCAAATTTTCTGAACACGCAGCCCAGATTAAATAGTGAACACGCAGCCCACACTGATAGAAAGTTGAACACACAGCCCAAACTTCAAATTTTTCTGAACACGCAGCCCAGACAGATAGTGAACACGCAGCCCACACTGATAGAAAGTTGAACACGCAGCCCAAACTTCAAATTTTTCTGAACACGCAGCCCAGACAGATAGTGAACACGCAGCCCAAACTTCAAATTTTTCTGAACACGCAGCCCAGACAGATAGTGAACACCCAGCCCACACTGATAGAAAGTTGAACACGCAGCCCAAACTTCAAATTTTTCTGAACACGCAGCCCAGACAGATAGTGAACACGCAGCCCACACTGATAGAAAGTTGAACACGCAGCCCAAACTTCAAATTTTCTGAACACGCAGCCCAGATAGATAGTGAACATGCAGCCCAGATTAGAATTTGCATGTAGCTTATTTCACTTCATCGGCACACAGCCCATTTCATTCCATTGGCACACAGCCCAGTTTATCTCATTGGCACACAGCCCATTTCATCTCATTGGCACACAGCCCATTTCATCTCATTGGCACACAGCCCAGATTATTTCATTATTGACATATGTATTCATTCTGAATGCAGGTTGGTTCCCGCAGTGTGCGGGGGTATGGTTCTACCATCGCGCGGGACTGGTACGCTGAGCTCCCGGAGGGTGTCCGAGACTTAGTAGACTTGGCAGGATTCGGGCCCTTCTGCGTCGGGTTGTCACGTTGTCCTGCTAGGAGGACATTGATGGCAGCCTTGGTAGAGAGATGATGGGACACCACCAACTCCTTTCATTTCTCTGCTACCGGGGACATGACCATGACGCCCCTAGACTTCGCTGTGCTGACCGGTTTAGACATCGGAGGTTGGTCCATCCCCTATGATGAGGATATGGGCGAGTGGGAGGCCGCTTGGATGTATCTATTGGGGGCTCGCCCGCCTGTTGACAGGGTTTCTGGGAGAGTCCGATACACTTGGTTCTCTTCCCACTTCCGGCGGGCGGAGATGGTGCCTGAGACTCCCGAGGAGACGGAGCAGTATGCCTGTGGTTTCCTTATGTTCCTCTTCGGGACTACCCTGTTCGCCGACAGAGGGAACACAGTTGGGCTATACCTGCTGAGCGCTCTGGTTGACCTATCACAGGTCCATCGATATGACTGGGGTGGCGCCGGCCTGGCTACCCTTTACTTTTATATGAGCGCGACCTCCCGCGGGCGGGGCGATTTACTTGGCGGCTACTGGAGAGCCTGGGAGGTACTTCTCTGTCCCCTTGATTTACATTTCTGCTTCTCATTACTTGTACATTGCACACACAGCGCACTTTTACAGTCTGTATTTTGCTCTCAGCATTTCGTACTTACATTCTGCACTGCTTTTCTCAGCTATGGGTCTATGTATACTTCCCATCATTAGCCCCAGAGCTGGAGGTGGCAGGGATTCCCATGACCCCATATTCATTGGTGTTCGAGGGCCCGCACCGGCCGAGACCTCGAGAGACCCTCCTTTACTTGCGACAGTACTTTGACACTGTGCGACATTCAGAGGTATCTCAGAACTTTCAGTTCTTTTCATTTTCATCTTTGATTTGCTCTGTATATTCTCGATTTCTGATTGGTTTATGCATTTATCATCCGCAGATCACATGGCAGCCTTGGGCGCCCCTGGGTGATGGTCTCCGACTTCAGTATACCGGAGGGTCGGACATCTCCCAGTATAGGGTCCTGCTCGAAGGGCCGGTTGGCAGGGTATGGTTCCTGGGGGAGCGCTTTCTGCGCCAGGTATGGGGGTATCTTTCTCAGGATCTTCCCGCAGTACCCCCAGCCAGTATGCGGACTGCTGACAGGCTCTCTTACTCGGAGGTAGTCGGCGCCATGCTGGGTAGTGATGCTTTACTACATATTGAGGAGGGGGACTACGCCATTTACCGTCACATATATTTGATGCCTCCATTGACGGGAGCTCGTATCCCGATGATGAGGCCTGCCGGTATGTCATCCTCGGGCCAGGCTCGGGCTCGAGCTGCAGGCGCCCCTTCTACTAGCAGGGCTGGTACATCTAGAGGTGGGAGTAGACCGGTTCCTCCAGTTCCGTCGGCTTATCCTCATCCTGGATGGCCAGATATGCCCACTGAGTTGATGGCGTGGCAGTATGGGGCTATCTCTCCGACCCCGATCCCGCTAGAGCCTCCGATGCCCAGTGATCGATACGCCATTGATCCTGACTCACCGCTGGTATGCTCCACTGTTTTTCATTCATCATTCATATGTTTAGACATTCTTTTGTTCACTGATGATTATGAGCTCATATTTGCAGCCACCACGAGGGTACATGGAGGAGGTGGTTGGACTGGTGGCCACACTCGAGGGCATGGTCTTGCGGAGGGAGGCACAGTTGTCTGTCGCGGGCATTCAGGTACCCTTTAGTTTTCTGGCATTTTATCATACTTCTGATGACATGCTGATTTATACTGCATCGATAGACTACTTGTGTAGAGCACATCTGACACACACCCCACTTGTACACTGTATTTACATGCACCCACTTCACGTAGCCTTTGCTTGTATCTGCATCTGATGTACATATTCGGACTGATGTATTCTTTGTTTTCAGATGCCTTCATGGTCCGGTCAGCCGCAGGCCAGGCCACCCGGGCCTCCTTGGGGAGCTGGGCCATCTGGGCCTTTTCAGGGAGTTGGGTCACCCGGGCCTTTTCAGGGGGCGGGGCCATCTCGGCCTTCCCGAGGAGCTGGGCCATCTAGGCCTTTTCGAGGAGCTCGAGGAGGACCTGTCCGCAGACGCAGGGCTCACGTTGTGGAGGTGGAGCCTGATGAGGAGGAGGAGGATGCTGAGGAGGAGGAGGAGGCTACCGATCGTCAGTCAGAGACATCTGCTGAGGAGGGGGGCTCCGGTTTTGGCTCGGGGAATAGAGGCGAGGCTGAGGGGGATCCTGAGGATGACAGCTCCGACTCAGATGATGATGATGGCGCAGAGGTTGTTCCGCAAAAGAGGATGAGGAGTGCTTCCCATTCCCGTTCCCAAGGACATTGATGCCGCTATTTCCTGCTTTATTTTTCTTTTTGCTAGTAGTTTGTAGCACTTTGCACATTGTTAGGCAGTTTTATTTTTTTTGTAAAACTTGTACCTTTGTTTGTTGTAAAGCATGATGAAATGAAATAGCTTTTGAAAAGGTGTTTGTATTTTAAACTTTTAGCATCGTATCGCATCATTTTATTTTGCACAAAGATGAAATTGAATGGAAATGTGCATTGTGTAATCACCAAGTCAGGTAGTGAACCGACGCAACAAACTAAGCAACTCAACCTACTAAGATATAACAGAACCTTAGGAAGTTTACAACTCGATAAGCAAAATGCAACAATATTGACAACGCAAATAAACAAGACTTTAAACGAAGATTGCTTAAACAGAGCGCAATGACTCAAAAACACGAAATACGTCCGCTCGACAAACAACTCGATAAGCAAAACGACAACTCGATAATCAAAACAACAACTCGATAAACAAAACGACAACAGAGTGTACTTCGGACGATCTGGGCACCGGAACGCATCCGAAATGAAGGCCTTTGACTCTCCTGTTGCATGGGAATGCTTGAAACTTTCCTCAAAGGGTAAAACAGGGCCAGGGGGATACACTGCAGCATTGCCGGCCACCTTTGGGAGCCGGCCGGCCATTTTTGTGGAGAGAGACAGCTGGCCGGCCAGTTTTGTAAAAAGTAAATGGCTGGCCAGCCAGAAAAGGTGGCCGGCCGGCCACTCAGTCTTGCAGCCTCCAGATTTTTGACACGTGTCCCCGTGAATAGTGTTTTTCCTTCTATAAAAGCCTCAACTTCGGGAACATTCATTTCATCTTAGTTTTAGACAAAGATGGAGGCGTTTCTCGCAGAAAATGTCACATCTTGGATCTCTTCTCTAGATGGCTCGGAAAAGCTGAATTTCCGGGGTTTCGGCTTGAATGCACTATTCACGCTGAGCCGTACTCCGCTACAGCTTCCTTTTCTCCATGCCGCGGCAAGGTTCTGGAATCCAGTGACGCATGTTTTTAGCTTTGGTGGCCAAGAGATGTGCCTCACTTTCGAAGATTTTCAGGTTTTGATGGAGTCTGAATGCTCTGAAGTGATCTTGCCCCAGCTCCGTTTTGGCCACGCTCAGGCTTTAGGGCGGATGTGTGAGCTCACGGCGCATGACGCTCGATCCCTGATCTGCAGTGGGGAACTGGACATCCTCGGCTTGATCCACCGTTTTTTCGACGCCGGTGACCGCAGCAACCATTATTGGCAGGGTTTCCGGCAACACGCCCTCTGCTTATGTTTGTTGTCTCACTTTCTGCTTTCCTCGGGCTTCGGCGGGGCTAGCATTCGCCTGATTGAAGTCGCCCAAGGTTTGAGAGAAGGAAAGAGCTGTATTGCCATGACCTTGGCCGAGACACTGATGGGCTTAGATTCTGTCTATCGCCGGGAGGCGACCAGGTTTGCTGGGAGTCCACTGCTGCTGCAGGTAATGTTTCCCACCCAACCTTACATATATATTTGCTCACATCACTCGACCCTCAGGCTCGTTTTTTTTTTCTCACAAAACCCTTGTCTTACTTTTCTCTCATCGTACATCTCTCTGTTCTTTATTCTCTCATTTTTCATCCCTCCCCTAGGTATGGTTAATGGACAAGTTGCAGGTCGTGGACTCTTGCCCGGCTTATTCAGCTCGAGGCTACTTCTTTCGGCAGCACCTAGTCAATGCTCTTGACGAAAGGTGGTGGTTCGATTGGATGTGCAATTTGTCCGCAGACGGCATTGCTTGGCGTTGTCCTTGGCTCAACCTCCCGGCAATGAGCTATAGTATGTCCCGGCTGATTGGGATCCAATTGATTGGTCTAACCCATTGCGTATTCTATTTTCCGTTCCGGTTCCTGCGTCAGTTTCGTCATGATCAGACCTGTCCACCGGAGGGGATTGAGTATCCAGCCGCTTTCCCGGTCCGGGGTGCACAACTTGCCCGATATGCCACGGCATGGAGGACTAGAGAGCTCCTGGCCCCTGCTTCAAATTTCAGTTGCACTTTGTCAGATGAGTGCTTGGATTGGCTCAATGAGGAGGCACAGGTTGGGCCTAGCTTGGCATCAGATGCTCCGTCCAGCTCTGGGAGGGGACGCAGAGATACTTGATTCAACTATGCCCCAAATTTATTGCTTTATTAGCATTTTCGAGTTTTCTTTATGAATGTACCAAAAAAGCAACCTCGATTGTAATGCAAGAGCAGGAGATCTCTATTTTGAAATCAATGAAATTGAAAGTTGTGGTACTGAAAATTTTCCGCTTTTGGTCTAAAAATGGTCTTAGTCGTAAAAAGATTGATTTGAACAAAGTCAACTTTTATTAAAACTTTTCAAAACTATTTTCAATGTGGATCAGAACTGGACACGCCGAAGATCTGTCACTGAGATGCACAACCCCAGATCCCCGCAACTGGAAAGTTGCCCCTAGTCTGAAGAACAATGCGGCACTTCAAAGCAACGGAAAGTTGCCCCTTGTCTGAGTAACTTTGCACCATCGCGGCAACGGAAAGTTGCCCCTAGTTTGAACAGCACTGTACCGGAGATCACGATAAATGCTAATGGATAAAGATGATTGAGATGATCAAAATGGACAGAGTTGATCGGGGAAAAGTTTATGGCTGAACCTCAAGGTGAAGTTGCCTACGTATCCCAAAGATGGGAATCAAGCCTTACGTAGTTCAGGCCCAGGTTCGCTCGAGTATTTTCACTCTCCTTTTGCGCTCTAACTTTTGCCAAGGCCGCCCTTTGCGGGTTTTCAACCTTGCGAGCTCAGTTTTTATATTTTCTAATTTTTTTGTGCTCTGACTTTTGCCTAGGTCGCCCTTTCGGGTTTTCGGCCTAGCGAGCCTCTCAAGGATAGTATTTCTTCAACTTGTCCATATTGATCGGTTGTGAGAACTCCAAGCCATCTAGATCCATCAGAACCACAGCTCCACCTGACCAGATAGCTTTGATGATGTAAGGACCAGTCCAATTAGGTTTGAACTTGCCCCTTGGGTCGTGGATAGGAGCTCGGTTGTCTTTGAGCACCAAATCTCCCTCTTTCAGATTCCTGGACTTAACCTTCTTGTTGAAAGCCCGGGCAATTCTGCGTTGATAGCCTTGGATGTGGTACAGTGCTTTCAGTCTTCTTTCATCAATGAGCATGAGTTCTTCGAATATGCTTTGCTGCCAATCTGCTTCGGCTATCTGGCATTCAGCCAATACTCGTAACGATGGAACCTCAATCTCAATGGGTAGAACAGCCTCCATTCCATAGACCAATGAATATGGAGTTGCTCCAGTAGAAGTTCTGATTGAAGTCCTATAGCCCCACAGAGCAAATGGCAGCTTGTCTGGCCAATCCCGATAGGTTCCCACCATCTTCTGTAGTATATGCTTGATATTCTTGTTGGCGGCCTCAACCGCTCCGTTGGTCTGCGGCCGGTATGTAGATGACTTGTGGAAAGCCACATTGTATTTCTCCAACAAGTCTATCACTTCTTTCTTGAAGTGGGAACCATTATCTGAAATTATCTCGTTTGGCACCCCGTAGCGACAGATGATGTTGTTCCTGATGAACTTTGTGACATACGACGCCTTCAACACCGCGTATGATTGGGCCTCGACCCACTTTGTGAAATAATTTATCGCTACTAGGATAAACTCATGCCCGTTTGACCCCTTCGGGGTAACAGCTCCGATCACATCAATTCCCCAGACTGAAAAAGGCCATGGCGAAGTCATGTTGTACAGTTTTGACGGCGGGATGTTCATGCGGTTTGCATGAATTTGACACTTGTGGCATCGCCGAACAAAGCTAATACAATCCTCCTCCATGGTTGACCAGTAGTAGCCCTGTCTGAGGATCTTTCTGGCCAGCATTACTCCATTCATGTGTGCACCGCACTCCCCCCCATGGATGGCTTCCATCAGGCGTTTTGACTCTTCAGCTTCTACATAGAGCTTATGCATTCCCAGATGACCCCTTTTGTACAGCTTTCCCCCGCAGATAATGAACTGAGCAGCCATTCTTCTGACGGCCCTCTTATCCTTGGCATTTGCCCCTAGTGGATATGTCTCCTTTTCCAAGAAGTTCCAGATGTCGTAATACCAGGGGTTGCCGTCTTGAACCTCATCTATGGCGGAAATCGACTCGTATGCTGGCACGAACTTCTGATCAATAATGACTGGACGCATCCGGACTCCGGACGGGATGTCTATCATAGAAGATAGAGTTGCTAGTGAATCTGCAAACCTGTTGTTCTCTCTTACGAGGTGGGTGAAATTTAGCTTCTCAAACCGAGGAATTAGCAGATCCAAGGTTTGGTGGTAGATTATCATCCTTTCCTCCTTGACTTTCCAATCTCCTTTTGCTTGAGACACAACAAGGTTCGAGTCCCCAATGACGTCCAACCGTCTTGCCCCTAGTTCTAGGGCTGCTTCCAGGCCAGCAATATATGCCTCATACTCTGCTTCATTGTTGGAAACTTTGAACCGGAGCTTGAATGCTAAAGGGATACGAGAATCATCAGGCGCTATCAGCAACACCCCTATCCCATACCCATACTGGTTTGACGCTCCGTCAAAGTACATCGTCCAAGTTTCATCTTCGACGTGCAGAATGGCTTCATCTGGGAATAGATACTCAACCGCTTCATCCCCCTCAACCGGGTGGTCGGCAAGGAACTCCGCTACCGCTCTCCCTTTTACTGACTTGCGCGTGACATACTTCAAATCAAATTCGGAAAGCAACAGCAGCCAACGAGCTAGCCTACCCGTAAGTGCTGGTTTCTCGAAGAGATATTTGATGGGATCCAAACGCGAAACCAACATTACAGAGTGAGCTAACAGGTAGTGCCGCAGCTTCCTGGTTGCCCATACCAAGGCCAAACAAGCCTTCTCCAGCGGTGTATAGCGGGTCTCGTAATCCAGCATCTTTTTGCTCAGATAGTAGATGGCCCTTTCCACTTTGTCTTCTGATTCCTGCGCGAGCATGCAGCCCATGGTAGTCTCAGTTACCGAAAGATACAATATCAACGGCCTCCCCGGCTCTGGTGGCGACAACACGGGTGGGTTCTGTAGATACTCTTTGATCTGCTCAAAAGCTGCTTGACATCGGCCGTCCCATTGGAATTTCTTTCCTTTCTTCAGGAGACCAAAAAGTGGTTCACAAGTCAAGGTTAATTTAGAAATAAACCGTCTTATGAATGGCACTTTACCCAGAAAGCCTCGCACCTCCTTTTCAGTCCTTGGTGGTGGCATTTCCAAGATGGCCTTGATTTTGGAAGGGTCGACCTCGATGCCCCTTTGTGTAATCAGAAACCCTAGCATCTTCCCTGCTGTAACACCAAACGTGCATTTCTGGGGATTCAGTCGCAGCCGAAACTCTTTGATCCTTTGAAAGAATTTTTGTAAGGCGGTGTAGTGGCCGTCTCTATCTTTGGACTTGACGATCATGTCGTCCACATACACCTCGACCTCTTTATGGATCATATCATGCAATATTGTAGTTGCTGCCCGTTGATACGTAGCTCCAGCATTTTTCAACCCGAATGGCATCACTCTATAACAATATGTACCTCACGGGGTAGTGAACGCAGTCTTCTCCCGGTCTTCGGGTGCCATCACTATCTGATTATAGCCTGAGAAACCATCCATAAACGAAAGCAAGGCGTGTCCTGCAGTGAAATCTACCAATTCATCAATGTGTGGCAATGGAAAGTCGTCCTTCGGACTGGCCCTGTTCAAATCTCTGAAGTCTACACAGACCCGAATTCTGCCATCCTTCTTTGGCACCGGAACAATATTGGCCAACCAAGTTGGGTATTCAGATACCAGCAGGAACCCTGCGTCAATTTGCTTGGTGACCTCTTCCTTAATTTTGAGAGCCCAGTCCGGGCGAATCCTTCTGAGTTTCTGTTTGACAGGGCGGGCCTCGGGATCAAGAGGGATCCGGTGCTGTACAATCTCAGGATCGATTCCAGGCATGTCTTCGTAGGACCACGCGAAAACATCTTTGAAATCTTTTAATAAAGCGACTAAGCGCTCGCGCTCCTCTGAAGACAACGTGGACCCGATCTGGACCAGCCGCGGGTCCTTCTCAGTACCAACATTCACAGTAGTGATTTCATCCATTAAAGGTTTAACAAATCTTTCCTGCTCTTGATCAATTAATCGTTGCAAAACTGGGGGAATTTCTCCCTCGTTGTTTTCATCAAAATTTTGAAAATCCTGATTTAAGCAATAAATCAAAGGCACAGAAAAATACTCGGAAACCACATCCACATCATTCTCATTAAATATTTCCAAGCCGTCAGATTCCTCTGTTACAACAGACTCAAAAGAAAATGAAAATGACGACCTAGACAGGACTGTGGCATCCGGGTTATCACCCCCAGGAATACCGGACTCAGACTCAGTCGAGCTGGAATTTGATTCTGACGCACAAGATTCGGTAGAATCAGATTCCGGCTCACTACCTGACCCGGAGCTGCTAGATAAAAAGCCTTCTTCATATTGCCAGATGAGAGAAGGTGCGATAGATGCATCCAAGATTGGAGCTGGAAAACCCGCAGCTATTTCATCTCCAATCACAGAAACCGAAGAGTTATCCCCCAAGCACTCTTGGCCGATCGGAGGATCTGATAGTAGACTCGCCAGTGCTACCCCCATTTCAAGCTCTGTGCTCTCAGGATCCACTGCTTCACATTGCTCAACCTCAGTTGGTGGGTCTGTCTGCGCTTCGGCAACGTCATCCCCAGATAATTGTATGTCGAAGAAGATTTCAAAACCAGGCACGCGCTTCCCCTCCGCGTTTAGCCATGGCTCCGGGAAGCCGCAGAATGGAAAATCTTCCCCCTCCCGGACGAAACGTCCGTTTAGGGTACCCCAGATGGGCCTGTGCATTAACTCAAATGGCTTCCCGGCCTTCTTTGCTCTGGCCCTTCTGGCCATTTCTTTCCCTTTCCTTACCCAATCCTCCTTGGTGGGCAGATAGCCCAGTCCAAAGGCGTGAGGGTTGTGTGGCACTTCGGCCAACACTGAGACGCCCTTCCGGCCGCTTCTCCCTAATCCCATCCCGGGAGTATGTTTTAGCTTGTTCATGAGGTAGATAGATTGAGCACTAACGTACATACCCTCATTCACAGCCATGACATTCTGAACCACTTGAGCCTCGGCCAAGGTGAACCCCGATAAAAACACATCCTCCGTGCCGTGCTCGATCTCCAAGACAGGTGTGGACACTTCCGGCGGGGGATGGATTGATGAATTCCCAAAAACGATCGCTACCCCTTTCCCGTGAGGGTACTTTAGCATCTGATGTAGAGTGGAAGAGACTGCTTTGACCTGGTGCAACCACGGTCGCCCCAAAAGTAGGTTAAAGGTTGCGGGAACGTCCAAAATATGAAATTCGATGTTGTGTTGTCCTGGACTAACCTTGGTTTGAATTTTAACAGTCCCCATCACTTCTCTGCTGGTATTGTCGTATGCTCTGATCACTTGGGTAGTTGGGACGAAGTCCACGGGTTTCAACCCGATTGCATATGCCGTTCTGGTCGGGCAGACATTAATCGCAGACCCGGTATCAACAAGTACCACCGGTATCCACTTATCTCTACATTCCACAGAAATATAGAGAGGTTTGTTATGACTTGTGCCCTCAGGCGGTAGTTCCTTGTCCGAAAAGGTTAATGCCGGGGAACCTCCTCCCGGAAAAACCAGCCCAACCAGCTGTTCAGGTGTGGTGTCTATGGAGAGTTTGGACTTGTCCATAGCAGATAGGACAGCTTCTCTGTGTACTCGTGATGCCATTAGCAGTCCCCAGATGGAGATGTCTGCTTGTATCTTCTTTAACTGTTTCAGCACAGCTTCCTCCTCAATCTGCTTCTCCTTCTGTTTCTCCGCTTCTCTATCCTTCCCGGATGCCTCGGGTTGGTCCAGATGTGGGGGTTTGAAGTACCGCCCACTTCTCGTCATATGGTCAACCTCATCGAGGTACCAAGTGTCATCCGGTTGATTATTTCCCCAGTCTTCATCCGTGTGGGCAAGACATAAGTCATCGTCTTCCCACCACATTCCATCGGCAGCCAACAGACACCTGTCTGGCTCCGGTTTAGTTGTACTCACAGTATTCTCTGTCCACATGCTCACAGCATTCTCCATCTTCGTGCACACAGCACTTTCAGTCCCCTCAGGGCCTTTAGCTTTCCTAATTATCTCAGCCTCCTCAAACTTCTCTCGTTCTAGCTGCGTCAGTACAGCTGTTTGTTCAATAATTCCCGTATCAATAATGCCCATGTCTCGAGCGGAATTCTTAGCACCGGCGCTCTCCGGCGATACCACTTGACTTTCGGCCATTCCGGCCACAACTGATACTTCTGCCCCCGCTGGGCTCTGTTCTGGTTGGGCTTCCCCCACTGCATCTGGTTGATCCTCGAGCCATCCAGTGGCCTCCTCTGATCCCTCATAATCGTACCAATTGATTGACGCATCCCCCAGTTCCTGGTCATCGAGAAATTGCAAGTTGGCAAAATCCTCCTCTACGGCCGTCAGATCATCTGCCCATAGCCCAGATCCATCCCCCCGGATCATGCATAGCTCTCCTGTCTCTGGCAATTCTATACCTAGCCCAATTCGGCTCGTTGATAGGATATACTCGCTTGGATCATAGGCTCCCCCAGCAAAATTCTGTCCAGTCCCAGATTCAACAATCTCATTCTCTCCCAAAATCTGCCCTGTCCTGTCTTCGACGGTCACCACCATCGGTTCTGGTTGGGTTTTGGAGATGTCCACCATGCACAAGAAATCAGTGCAATCGGGGAGGAGCACCTTTGGCTTGGGTAGGTGGGTGGGTGTAATATAGATGCTAGGATCGTAAGATGCGACCCCAGTCTGGATAAAATTAATTCTTTTGGGAGGGGGAGGTTGGTTATGTGGTGGGAGAGGGTTGGTTGTGACATTGGGTTTATCAGGAGGCGCGATCACCTATTTGTCAATAAGATCTTGGATCTCATGACGCAATCTGTAACAACGGTCGGTGTCGTGACCGTGTTGTTGGTGATATGCGCAGTACTTTGACGGGTCATATGAGGGGGGGAGTGGATTCGGTAATGGCTTTGGCTCCAGGGGTTTTAAATGATTTTTTCTGATCAATATTCCCAGAACTTTGGTCAGAGGCATATATAGTGGGGTAAAGGTTCTTTGGCCTCGCGGTTGGAATCTGTTGGCTTGTGTGTTACTTCTGGACGAGCCGGAGAAGGGTGTGGCAGTCATGAGCCTTGGAGGGGGAGGGGGAGTGGTGGTGACCATACTAACTTCCGAGGCTCTTGTATTTGCAGCGCCACTTGGGCCTGCATTGTTGTTACGATTGAACGTCCTCCTCGGTTGTTCTCTGTCGTGGTCAAACAGACCTTGTTTCATTGCGTCTTCGATTTGCACCCCCATCTCATGTAAATCTGCGAAAGTAGGGAAGGGGACTACAATCATTCTTTGCATCAGCTTCAGGTGGAGATTGCGCACAATCATCCGGATTTGATCTTTGTCAGTGGACCTTAAGGTCATCATTGACGCCTTCGCCCTCCATCGGATCACAAAGTCCGAGAAAGTTTCCTTGGGCTCTTGCCTTGTCGTTTCAAGATCTCGAGTTGTGATCTCGATCTGAGTGTTGTATGAATATTGCGCGACAAAGGCCTCAGCCATCTCATCCCAATTCTTCTTCACTTCATCTTGTAACTTTGCATACCAATGGGAGGCCACACCCGACAGGGTTCGGCCGAATAATGAAAGCTTCTGTGGTCGTGTTAGGCCCATTGGCCGCAAGATGTCTGCAAACAGTCGGATATGGACCATGGGGTCGCCGGACCCATCAAAGCGGTCGATTTGTGGCATTTTGAACCTATCGGGGAGTGTTACGGCCTCCTCGGTATATCCATCTTCGATATCCGGCATAGCCTTGACCCCTTGGGATTTCTTGAAGAGCTTCTCCAGTTTGCTCAATTTCAGAGCTGTATGATCAACCTCGACCTCGAATGGAGAGTCCGGGTGATTGGATGTATGGACCTTGGACAATTGTAGCGGAAGCGGGGGCAGAGCTGTCCCCGTTGGAAGATTCGTGTCCTCTTGCGGGTTCTGGATAGTTGGCACAGTATTTTGGGTGTTTGGAGGAGCATTCTGAACAGCAGGTGTCTGCTCAGGTAATGGAGCCCTCGCCGGAGGAGGAATTTGTTGTGAAGCAGATGCTGTATTCTGTTGTTGCAGTCTGGTAATCAGCTCAGCCTGCTGGGTCATAATTTCAGTTTGCTGCTTAGCGAGTTCATCTCGGCGAACGGCATCCTGCTGCATGGCCCGCATGGTTTCCTGCATTTGGCGCATCATCTCCTCAACTCCTGTTGGTGCCGTCATACTGTTTCGATTTGTCTGAACTACTGGCAGATCTGTCTCAATGGGGATCTCAATCCAACTGTCCACTGATGGGGGAAACCACTGTTCTGGTGATCTCTGTTCAGATACATTGCGCTTTTTCTGTTTCCTTCTGGTAATAGGGGGTAGAGAATGGAACACTGGCTGTCCGTCGATTAGATCCTCAGATCGATGGAGTTGACGACCTCGTGTCCAAAGTGCTTGGGGAATGCCTGTTGGGTTGGAAGCAATTGTGCTAGAACTGACCTAGCAAAAGATAAATAAAGCGAAAAGGAAATAAATAAACAGATAAACGGGCAGCATAACAGCTTAAAATAAAATGCATGACACACAGTCGGGCATAATCAACACACAGTCAATAAGCTGAATAACACACTGTCCTCAAACACTAATTATTATCCCTGTATCACTGTCCCCTAAAACAGGATCTGATATCCGCAGATAACTAATCCTCAAACACTGGCTGATGCCCGCAGGCCTGATACCCATAATGCTGAATTGATGCCCGCAGGCCTGATGCTGACAATACTGAACTGATGCCCGCAGGCCTGATACTCAAACTCATATACTGATCTGATGCCCGCAGGCCTGATACTGTCAATACTGAACTGAAGCCCGCAGGCTTGATGCCCAAACTCATATACTGATACATGCATTCCTGTAGAGACGCACTCTAAAGCACATAACAGATAAGTGAGAGCCAAAACACCCCTATATTGGGGTAGGGTTTCCCTGTCCTATTTTGTCAGGAGCTAGGGTTTCACTACGCACGCAGCGGTTTCAAACAACCTATGAACGGGTAAGCAGCCTGTCCTAATTTGGAATGGTCACTATGGATCCGAATATGCACTAGGTCGAATGGTCAAAGAGGGTGCCCCGGTAAAACCGGGGTTTTTGTTCCCATACTGGCAGAGCCCACAACCGGTCAGCCTTATGGTCATGTCTTGACAAGACAAGCCTCCGGCAAACCGTTCAGGAATAGCAGATGGCAAACACGGTGTCCTAGGCGCACCAATGCAAATGCAATGCAAAGAAACACACAAGTGTAGTAAAAAACAGATATCATGAGTTCGAGTCAAGCTCTCTAAATCCCCAGCAGAGTCGCCAGAAACTGTAGACGTCCCTGAACGCTCCCGGGAGGGTGAGCTCCCGTTCTGTTCATATTGGGGTCACTACAGCTCAGGACTCTAAAATGTCACGGTTCTAAGTCTGAACCAAAGAGTCCAAATCCGGCAAATCGTTTTGAGAAAACAGATTTTGAAAGAAGTGCCAAACATGGACTGCTTTGCCAGATACAGAGTCGCCACCTAAATATTTTATTTTGGGAAATTTAGGAAACCCTGACTCGGTGCCAAAAGGCCACGTGTCCGTCATCACCAAAGTTGCCTCGGCTCGGGAACTTGGGTACGATTGGGGAAGGTCACTTCGTGAGCACCCCCGCTCGCCCGGTCATAGACCGGCCTCTACTAACCATGATGTCAATTTTTGAAAACATTGTGAGTTCTTATTCCGGTTATTAGCCTAGGTTACTATGTGATGCGCACAGCATACAAGTATAGACTGGATCGCCTGAATTGGAACAAAACATTTTATGTTTGTTTTTGAAAGAGGTTTTGCTACCCGCAGGTAGGCTTGAAACATTTGATGATTTATTCCAATTCAGATAACCCAACCTTCACCCACAGTTATTCAGGCAGTTATATCATATAAGCACATAGCCTCATGGTAAGCATGCTATTCATGGCAGTCACTCACACGCTGTAGACACCCCATTTTTGACCGACCTTAAGACTCAGATGTCACCGATTGAGCTCTTGGTGATGTTGCATAATGTGCTCGTTCAGAATTTTCAGAGTCGCGGCCGTAAGCCCTGCCTCCGGACTTCCGAACCCTTTTCTGTGCCTTGTCTCGGTTTGCGAACCAGACTCGGTTTTCTTTGTTTCTTTTCCTGAGGGAAGAGAGAGGTCCCGTAGACCATCTCTCAATGTCCGTAGGCTACATTTGGTGGCCGTAGGCCATTTTGCCCATTTCGGAGTCCGGTTCCCGGTTTTCGGAGCCGTCAGGCCGTGTGCCTCGGTTCGGGACCTCTTAACCATCTCCTATTGCTCGGATTTTTGGCATACATCTTATTTCATCCATTTTGAGGGACACTGGGGGCTGAGAAACCCACTTCGAGGTCGAATACCATTTTCGGTGCTTAACAGCCCATTTCCGGGACCCCGAACTGCGTGTTTTGGCTCCGGAACATTCGTTTTGCAACGGTTTTCGCTCATTTTTGGCAGGTACCTCTGTTTTATCACAGGGAAGGTCACTGAAGGGTGGGAGGCCAGCAATTGTTGCAGCAACCAGTTATTTCTCTTCCGGAGCCTCCCGGCGCCCGTTTTTCGCACTTCCGGGCTAATGTTGAATACCTTAGAGCTAGTGTTGCCAACTTTCAACCACATATCTGTGATCTACACATCTGGGAGGCCACTAAAAGTTGGTGGCCGGCCATTAAGGTCACCTGACCCTTTTGACCCCTTTCTTCCGGGCTAATGTTGAACCCCTTGGACCTTTTTTCTCGAACTTTGAACCACATATCTGTGATGTACACACCTGAGAGGCCCCTGAAAGTTCATGGCCGGCCAGTAAGTCAACTTGACCCTTTTGACCCCCTCTTTCCGAGCCATTGTTGAACCCCTTGGGCCCACTTTCTTAGAATTTCAATTACATGGTTGTGTTGTACACACATAGGGCTACCTCCCCAATACCTGGCCGGCCAGAAAATATTGTTGACCCTTTTGACCCCTAGCCGGCCGGCTAGGGGGTGTGGCCGGCCGGCCACCTCCAGCCAAAGTGAGAGGCCGGCCGTGTTCTTCTCACTGTACCCTTTCCAGCTGTGGGGCAATATCCCCCAGATATTTTCTGTATCCGGGGGATATTTTGGGAGAGAGTTATGCTCTCCATTTCCCCCCCCCTTTTACACCCCTTTCTTGACCATATAACCAGCTGAGGGTCTTCTTCTTGAGGGTTAGAAAATTTCCTCTCCAAGCAAAAACCCTAAACTCCTTTGTCATCCTTCTCAATTCTCCAAAAAACCCTAACTCCTTAACCTTCATTCCTTCTACACCACCAAGCTCTACCACCACCATCTCATTTTCAGCAGCAAGGGAGGATTCTTGAAGGCTAAAGAAGCTGCAAATCAACCCAAGAAGCAACAAAAGCTTGGATCTTCAAGGGTAAGTTACACTTTGATCCTTTTGACCCTTTTCCTTGATCTATTTCTAAGCCTCATTTCTTTTTGGTTTCAAGCTTCGGCCCTAACTGAAAAGGGCCATATTTTGAGTTCATCTTCACTTCTCATTGAGGGCTCAACCCTGTTTGAGCCCTCCATAATACACTTGCTTCATTGACCATCTTGTATGTCATAGTTTTGCATGCTATTTTTGACCCATGAGCAATTTATTTTCGAGCATATTGTAAACTGATATGAGGCATATTTTGAGCCCCTCTTCAACATTGGAGAAGGGCTCAACATTGTTTGGTGTTTCCATATGTCACTTGTAGTTATATACCCTATTTGGCCCCATTTTTGCATAAATTAGTAGCCCTCTTTGCTTCTGTTTTTGGACCTTGGTCCGAACTGAAAGTGGTCTTATTTTGGCCTATACTTCATGTTTCATTCACACTTTTTTTCTGTTTGGTGATTATTTTATATACTTCATGTTTTAGCACCTTTTGAGCCTTATTTTGCATCATATTTTTAGCATGTTTGTATACTGATTTTGAGGCTGCCATATACTGTAAATGTTCATATTTTTGGTCCATCTTCAGTGTTGTAGAAGGAAATTTTTCAGTTTGGGTTTAGCTTATACCACTTGCTTCATTACCCCTATCTTGGCCCCTATTCTTGTATGCTATTTTTGCCATGCTTATACTTGCTGTTTGGCCATGTCTATAACTGGAAAAGTGCTTATTTTGGGGCCGTCTAGCTTCTGTCTTTGCATTGCATATCCATGTTGTGCATGTTTAGCATGGCTATAGGCCATTTCGGATGCCTAATGTTGCATTTCGGGACATTTCCTTGCATTTCATGTCATTTCGCTACATTTCGGGACTGTTTTTCCCCATATTTTGTTGCTGAAATTCCATTAGCATGCTTGCATATCATTTTTGCCATGTTTCGTCATATTTTAGCATCGCCTCGGTTTGCGTGCCCGTGTGCACGCATTTCGAGGCACTTCTTTTTTATCCGACGGCATCCGATGTGAGTGTGGCTGAGGCTCACTCATGTTGGTATAAGCCCATTTATCATTGCCATGTCATATTTTAGCATCGCCTCGGTTTGCGTGCCCGTGTGCACACATTTCGAGGCACTTCATTTTTATCCGACGGCATCCGATGTGAGTGCGGCTGAGGCTCACTCATGTTGGTATAAGCCCATTTGTCATTGCCATGTCATTCTGTCATCGCCTCGGTTTGCGTGCCCGTGTGCATGCATTTCGAGGCATCTCATTTTCAGCATTCCATCATCGCCTCGGTTTGCGTGCCCGCGTGCACGCATTTCGAGGCATCTCATTTTCATCGCATTTATCATCATCTCGGTTTGCGTGCCCGCATGCACGCATTTCGAGACACATATCATCGCCTCAGTTTGCGTGCCCCGTGTGCACGCATTTCGAGGCACCTCATTTTCAGCATTCTGTCATTTTCTCGGTTCGCGTGCCCGTGTGCACGCATTTCGAGGCATGTCATTCCATAGCATTGTGTATGTTAGGATTGTATATTAGTTGCATTTCATGCATATCATGCATATTGCATTGTGTCCGGAATAGGAGTTAGCCCGGGCACGGGAAACGAGGTACATTTCGTACTCCGAGTGACGGAACGTATCTCAATTCCCCAGTCACCGACACTCCGGATTATCCATGATGGAGTTAGGTTTCAGATGTAGTTTCATGTGCATTCATCCTACATTGAGTTGTGCATTTCGACTCCTCGGCCATCATGCCTCGGTATGCGTGATTGGTGGCACGAGGGTCGAGACATGCATATATCTGTGCAAATACATTGCTATGCCCCTTTCCTGCTCTCTGTTGCAGCAAAATCAGGAATTAGCAACTTTTTGGGGCTTGGCACGCATTTCAAGAACAGATGTAAACAGAGGCTAATTGGGGCATTCCGGTGGATTTCCGCGCAAGACAACCCGGACATGCATCGTCCATCAGAAGCAAGACGGCCCCTGGCTTGCACGCCAGTTTTATCTGCTTTCTTAGTTAATTCATTAATTAATTAGGATTTTGTAATATTTCGGACTGTAATATTCTTTTATTCGGGACTGTAATATTTGGACTGTATATTTATTCGGACCCTCTGCGTGAGGGCACAATTGTAATAAGTGTGGGTGAGTGTGTTGTATGTCTTCCAACCCCACGTATTTCTCCCTTTTATTTATCCGCTTTTGATGGTTAGATTAGGACATATTTCAATTAGCATACAGTATGACAGCATGTTTGCATTCATTCATCTGTACTACATGCACCGGGCTCGGCGCACCATACTAACTGCATCGTACTTTCAATTCCAAATTGAATACATGTTAGTTGTAGCATTTCATATATCATCTTAGAATAGCCGAGCCTACATAGTTGCATTTTGCATGTGTTGCATTAGGCATTTCTGTATACTTAGGATCATGCATGATTTCTAATATAGTTTCTATTTTGGCTTGGAGTACTCGGTAAGCTTTATGCTTTAGCATCCTTGCATGCGTGTAAGTGCTGCCATGAATAGCATGCTTACCATGAGGCTATATGCTTATGTGATATAACTGCCTGAGTGCCTGTGGGTGAAGGTTGGGTTACTTAGATTGGAATAATTCATCAAATGTTTGTTTTAAGCCCACTAGATAGTGGCAAAACCATCTTTTCTAAGCCCACCTGAGGGTGGCAAAATCTGCATTTTAAGCCTACTTGCGAGTAGCAAACCATCTTTCAAATAAACAAATATGAAATGTTTCATTCCAATTCAGGCGACCCGGTCTATACTTGTATGCTGTGCGCATCACATAGTAACCTAGGCTAATAACCGGTATAAGAACTCACAATGTTTTCAAAAATTGATATCATGGTTAGTAGAGGCCGGTCTATGACCGGGCGAGCGGGGGTGCTCACGAAGTGACCTTCCCCAATCGTACCCAAGTTCCCGAGCCGAGGCAACTTTGGTGATGACGGACACGTGGCCTTTTGGCACCGAGTCAGGGTTTCCTAAATTTCCCAAAATAAAATATTTAGGTGGCGACTCTGTATCTGGCAAAGCAGTCCATGTTTGGCACTACTTTTTCAAAATCTGTTTTCCTAAAACGATTTGCCGGATTTGGACTCTTTGGTTCAGATTAAGAACCGTGACTGCGAAAGTCGAGTCCGAGCTGTAGCGAGGTCCCCCCGCGGGCTTGTTACAGTTTCTGGCGACTCTGCTGGGGATTTAGAGAGCTTGACTCGAACTCATGATATCTGTTTTTGACTACACTTGTGTGTTTCTTTGCATTGCATTTGCATTGGTGCGCCTAGGACACCGTGTTTGCCATCTGCTATTCCTGAACGGTTTGCCGGAGGCTTGTCTTGTCAAGGCATGACCATAAGGCTGACCGGTTGTGGGCTCTGCCAGTATGGGAACACAAACCCCGGTTTTACCGGGGCACCCTCTTTGACCATTCGACCTAGTACATATTCGGATCCATAGTGACCATTCCAAATTAGGACAGGTTGCTTACCCGTTTATAGGTTGTTTGAAACCGCTGCGTGCGTAGTGAAACCCTAGCTCCTGACAAAATAGGACAGGGAAACCCTACCCCAACATAGGGGTGTTTTGGCTCTCACTTATCTGTTATGTGCTTTAGAGTGCGTCTCTACAAGAATGCATGTATCAGTTGCAAGTCTGGGCATCAGGCCTGCGGGCATTACTATCAGTATTTGGGAGTCAGCTTTACCTGTGGGTATCAGACTCAGATTTGGTGCAGAATTTTGGGACATAATTCAGTAGAGGGCACACTCATTCAACTATGCTCGTATCTGTTCAGATGGAATCAGGCTTAGATGCTGTCTGTTTTCTCTTTTGCAAGGTAGTCTGGGAACCATAGCTTCAGAAGGCTCCGATATTCCCCGAGGTTCATCGGACTTGTGCTGATAGACTTTGTCAGGTCAGAGATTCAGTTCAAAGGCAAATCAGTGTTCCTCCGCCAGAGACAGGGTAAAAAGGGCTGGTTGGGCACAAATCACCGGTTTAGCAGTTACCAGATCAGTGGCCCTTATCCACCCCACCAGTGAACTGTCAGGCTGAGGTCTCAGTTTCTACTGCCGGGATAAATACCAATCAGTCAAATGGAACAGCAGAACACGTCAGGGATGGAGGCCATGCTGCGCCAGATGCAAGAAAGTATGAAACTCATGCAGCAGGATGCTGCCCGTCAGGAGGAATTTGCCAAACAGCAGGCTGCGATCATGGCTCAGCAGGCCGAGCTCATCATCAAGCTGCAACAGCAAAGCGATGCATCCACCTCACAACAAGTTCCTCCCCCAACAGGAGCTCCAACACCTGGGGAGACGCCAAATGTCCAGGAAGGTACGGGCATTCCGGCAGGGCCGGCTCCACCCCCAATTTTACCTCAACTATCCAAAACACCTACCAATCTACCAGACTCTCCCTCCGAGTTCGAGGTTGACCCCACAGCGTTGAAGTTGAGCAAGCTCGAAAAGCTGTTCAAGAAATCCCAGGGGGTAAAGTCCATCCCGGGCATTGAGGACGAGTACACCGACGCGGCTGTAACTCTGCCGGACAGGTTCAAGATGCCTCACATTGACCGTTTTGATGGGTCAGGAGATCCCATGGTCCACCTGAGCTTGTTTTCAGATGTTTTGCGCCCGATGGGCTTGACAAGATTACAGAAGCTCTCCCTTTTTGGCAGGACCCTGTCGGGTATTGCAGTCACCTGGTATGCCAAATTGGAAGATTCGGTGAAACGAAGCTGGGAGGAGATGGCCGAGGCCTTCGTCGCACAATATTCATACAATACCCAAATCGAGATTACGACCCGCGATCTTGAGACAATGAGGCAGGAGCCGAAGGAGAGCTTCTCAAAATTCGTGTCTCGGTGGAGAGCGAAGGCCTCAATGATGACTCTAAGGCCTACTGATAAGGATCAAATCCGGATGATTGTGCGCAATCTCCAGCCTAAGCTAATGCAGAGAATGATTGTAATCCCCTTTCCCACTTTCTCAGACTTGCACGATATGGGGGTACAAATCGAAGATGCAATGAGGCAAGGTTTGTTTGACCAAGATAAGGAGCAACCCAGGAGGGCGTTTACCCGCAGTTCGAATGCGACCACCAGTGGTGATGCAGCTACAAGATCTTCTGATGTGGGCATGGTGGCTACCACTGAATCAAAAACAGCTACCCCATTCACCGGTGCGTCCGGAAGTAGCTCACAAGGAACCAAATATCCACCCCAAGCCAAGAAGGTTTTCACCCCACTTTATATGCCTTTGTCAAAGGCTCTAGAGGCTTTGATCAAGAAAGGGCATCTGAAGCCCTTGGAGCCGCAGCCATTACCAAAGAACCTCCCTCTCTCGCACAACCCAGCCGACTACTGTGCCTTCCATCAGCGAGCTGGCCATGATACTGACATGTGCTTTCGTCTTCGCCACGAAATACAAGATCTGATTGACAACGGGGTCATCCCTGCACCAGGTCCTACAAAGTCTATTGGCACTTGATCAGTGAACTTATGGTGGGATAATGAGATGTGATCGAGGGATGAACCAGCTGCGGGTGGCACTCGATTTACTCCAGATGTGGGAGGGACATGCGCTATTCTGAGCATTTGCGAATGCCAGTTTCTGACTTGAGTATTGGGTCCGTCTTTTTGTTTTGTTTTGAGTCCGTCTTTTTGTTTTGAGTCAGTCTCTTTTGTTTTGGGCCTGTCTTGTTGTATCGAGTCAGTCCTGTTGTACAGGAGTCGGGTGATTCCGGGGGGTGTTACCTCGGGCGTCACCATTTTGTTTTGTGTTTGTCTTTTCGTTTTGTTTTGAGTCTGTTTCTGCCAGGGAGCCAGTTGTACCAACAGATTTGAATGAAACAGCAGTAATTTTTACACTTCTATGTTCGCTTCTGCCGTGTGCTAGTTGTGACGGAATCTGAATGAAATGGCAGTACATTCCACCTGCTCTCTTCTGCACCCCAAAATCATTGCATTCGACCTAAGTTTTCTAAAACTTTTTGAACACTGCGGTGAAAACGAAAAGGAAGGAATTCCTTGGGATTTGCAAAACTTTGATCATTTGAGAGAAAGAGAGGCGTGCTAAGCCTTTAATGAATAAAATCATGCTTGTTAGTGTGAGTACTGAGAAGGACCCTGGCTTGATCCAGACTGGTTTCACACTATCTTCAGCACGAGTGATTTGTCGCTTTCTTAAAAACTTTCAAAAACAAAATGTTTTGCGCGGTCCTGCGAAGACCTGTGTGGAATCACTCTTGAGATTGTGCAGCCTAGGATCGCTCTCAGCCTCGAGACTCAACCCCTTTGCTTCCAAACCTTGAACTTGAATTCAGAAGGTTCGACGGTCAGCTACAATGTGAGGCCTGTGTGGCCAGATTCAAAGTAGCCCTCAAACAAGAGGCAAGGAAGTCAGGTCAAGAAGATCAGGTCTCATCAGAAGAGGCTTACGAAGCAAAACAGCAGCCATTCTCCTAGATTCAAATGACTTCAGGATCTCAAAACCATTTGGCATGGACTCGTTACACTTTTACCCTTTGAGAGGCTCGCTGGGCCGAAAACCCGGAAGGGCGACCCAGGCAAAAGTTAGAGCAAGAGAAAAATACAAAAAAGAGAACAAAAAAAAAAGAAATATGCAAAGAAAAGAACAAAAAAGAAGAACAAAAAAAAAAAAGGAAAAGAAATGAAAAGAATTGAAAAGAAAGAAGAACAAAGCTCGCAAGGTCGAAAACCCGCAACGGGCGCCTTGGCAAAAGTTAGAGCCTAAAAAGGAGAGGTTAATACCCGAGTGTACCTTAACCCCGAACTACGTGAGGCTTGATTCCCATCTTTGGGATACGTAGGCAACTTCATTCTGAAGTCCAGCCGTAAAACACTTCAAACTCAATCATGTCCATGTAATGGTTCTGATAATCGTTGCCTTCTCTATATCCGAGAGTTCGGTTGCAATCATCGCTCTGAGGACTGACTACAATACACTACGGTGCCATTCAGACAAGGGGCAACTTTCCATTGCCATTCAATGCACCGCGGTGTCATTCAGACAAGGGGCAACTTTCCGTTGCCATTCAATGCACCGCGGTGTCATTCAAACAAGGGGCAACTTTCCGTTGCCATTCAATACACTACGGTGCTATCCAGACAAGGGGCAACTTTCCGTTGCCATTCAGAACGCCGCAGTGTCATTTCAGACAAGGTTGCCATAGAGTGTCTTTCAGACAAGGGGCAATTTTCCATTGCTATGGATCTGAGGTTGTGCATCTCGAGAGTAGGTTCCGTGCTCGTTGAGCAGTGGTCGTTTGCAAAAATAGTTTTTGAGAATTTTTACTGAGGTTGACTAACCTTTTCGAAAAGTATTCCATTTTCAAAACTGGACCATTTCTTGGACCCAAAAGAGGAAAATTTTCAGTGCTCAGAGCCTAACTTGCATGATTTTAAAATCAGAAAATTGAACAAGCATGCTAATCTAACTCTCATTTTGGTCAAAATTTTTTAGGAGAAAACTAAAACAAAAAATGGTCAAAATGATGAACTAGGGGCACAGTTGAGTCAGGCTTCCTGTCTTTCCCATTGTCAACATACTTGCTAAGAAGGGCACTCTACCTGCCAGAAAAGGGCACAACTAAGGGCAGAAAGCTCTCACATCCTCCAAGCAACGAGGTATCAAGCAAAGTGCGAAGCACGAACTAGAATGGGGCAAGATATTTCACTCCGTCATCTGGACAGATCTTATCACGTCCAAACTCCCCAACAAAGCATCATCAACTGATGTTAGCTGCAGATTTGCTACACACCCAGCTGTAGCGCAACCTTTCCGTGGGAAGAATTCACTAACTGTGAGCGAAAGAAAGAGAATCTAGCAGAATGCTAGGGGCACGAGCCCACAATTTGCTGTTTATCCATCAACCACCCAGGGGAGGGATGAAAAACGAGAGATTGAAGAATAGAGAGATGTGCGATGAGAGAAAAAGTGAGAAAAGGGCTTTTTCAGAAAAAACAGAGCCTGAGGGCCGAGTGATGTGAGAATCATAAATGAGAAAGGGTGGGAAACACTACCCGGTGAAACAGGCTCCCTGTGTACGTCTATGTGTCGTGTCTTTTGTTTTGTTTTGTTTTGTTTTTTTTTTTTTTTTTTTTGTTTTTGTCTCGATTCCTGCTTTGAGTCGTCCCGAGCGTATCTCGTTGTGTTTAGGCTGTTTACCTTTTTGTCTTTCGTTGTTGAGTCTCTTTCATTGTGTTCAGTCGTAGGCTCAATACCCGGTTAAGAAAGCTCATCTCTTAATTTCAAAAATAAAATTGTTTTGCGCTCCGAGTGCCGTGCCGTTTTCCACATCTGTGCAAAACAGGATTCGTTTTTTCATAAAACCGCAGGGTTCAACCCAGGTCATGCGAGAACAGTAGAACTAGGACCTATCTGAAGCTATATATGGTTCCGGACTGCAAAGCAAAAGCAAAAGAGGAAATGTCGGGTATCTGAGTTTGTTTCAACTTCAGTAAGTTCCGAGACTACATTCTGTGTGTACCTCTTCAAGTCTTGCCAAAGCTCCGAAGTATGAGTGTGCCTCTACCTCAAGCTCAAGATCAAGTCTGCTTCAAGCCAGAATGGTAATCAAGGTGCTCCCTCAGAAAACCAGCCCTGCCAGATGCATCTTGGCTGTGTTTGCAATGAGTTCCTAGGAGACCAACTGCGACGGTGGAAACTAGAGTTCGGACGGTTATTGCCTAGAACGCAAAGGTTTGGAATTTCCGAGACTAAAGTCTGGTTTAAATACCCAGGGGTCTATCCTCGGCTTGAAATCTGTATGGCAGCCCCATAGATTGAGATAGCATGTGAATGCGCCTCGATTCTGGATACTGAATCAACCTAGTCTGTCACCCCGTTGGAGATTAGGGAAAGTTGTGAACATAACCAGGAAGGAAAGGTAGTAACTGCGGTTTGGAAGTACAATCAAGAAAGTGCAAGGAGAACCCACTCTTTTCAGCTCAAAAGGTTTCTGCGGAATTTTCAACTCGTGTCTTCGATGTGTAGTTCATCATCAGTCGGTATGCACGAGGTGTATCCTTTTTGGAATGAATGGTGACCCCTTCGAGAGGTAAATCGGAGTTTGCGTTTGGAATTTGGTCTACTTAAGGCTTGTATTCCCTTGTTCGGCATTTTGTTTCAAATATGCGTTGTTACGCACACTCCACTAGCATTGTTATGCTCATTGCTTGCATTGTTATGCACATCTATCTAGCATTGTTATGCTCATTCGTTGCATTGTTATGCACATTTATCTAGCATTGTTATGCTCATTGCTTGCATTGTTATGCACATCTATCTAGCATTGTTATGCTTGCATTGTTATGAACACTTCACCTGCATCGTTACGCACCTTTTCACTTACAATTGTCGTCTTTTCTCCTCTCGCATGCGATGCGTTAGGGCATCCTTGGTTTCGAACATTCAGATGAGTTCCGGTGTTCAAACTTATCTTTTCTCTCTTGCATGTGATATGCTGAGCAGTTTTCTCTTGCGTGTGATACGCTGAGAAATTTATCTTTTCTCTCTTGCATGTGATATGCTGAGAGGTTTTCTCTTGCGTGTGATACGCTGAGAAATTTATCTTTTCTCTCTTGCATGTGATATGCTGAGAGGTTTTCTCTTGCGTGTGATACGCTGAGAAATTTATCTTTTCTCTCTTGCATGTGATATGCTGAGAGGTTTTCTCTTGCGTGTGATACGCTGAGAAATTTATCTTTTCTCTCTTGCATGTGATATGCTGAGCAGTTTTCTCTTGCGTGTGATACGCTGAGAAATTTATCTTTTCTCTCTTGCATGTGATATGCTGAGCAGTTTTCTCTTGCGTGTGATACGCTGAGAAATTTATCTTTTCTCTCTTGCATGTGATATGCTGAGAGGTTTTCTCTTGCGTGTGATACGCTGAGAAACTTATCTTTTCTCTCTTGCATGTGATGTGCTGAGCAGTTTTCTCTTGCGTGTGATACGCTGAGAAATCTCCCTTTTCTCTCTTGCATGTGATGTGCTGAGCAGTTTTCTCTTGCGTGTGATACGCTGAGGAATTTGCCTTTCTTCTCTTACGTGTGATACGCTGAGAAGTTTACCTTCCCTCTTTTGCGTATAATACGCTGAAAGGTTTACCTTCTTCCTCTCCTATGTGTGATACGCAGAGAGATGTTGTGTGTTAGACTCTGGGTATTCTCGGTAGTCGATTTTAGCCTTCTCCGCGTGAGACGCAGTGAGAATTGCATAATTTTCTTACATCCTTCTGCATGAAATGTAGTTAGATTTGTATTCGCTTGCTTAAAACTGCTGCATGGTATGCTTCATTACAGCTCTCTTTGCATAATCATAAGTTATGATCAGCTGCTTGCATATCATTTTCATTTTGCCCCTGCCTGCGGGCATGCCTGCGGGCACATCTCTGTTTATCCTGTATGTTTGTCTAAGTCTTCGGCCTTGTCAAAAATGGGTCGTCTCTGGGCTTTGACATTCACTCCCGTCACTTGTGACTTCCGAGTTCTGTCAAAGAGGGGCAACTGTAGACACCCCATTTTTGACCGACCTTAAGACTCAGATGTCACCGATTGAGCGCTTGGTGATGTTGCATAATGTGCTCGTTCAGAAGTTTCAGAGTCGCGGCCGTAAGCCCTGCCTCCGGACTTCCGAACCCTTTTCTGTGCCTTGTCTCGGTTTGCGAACCAGACTCGGTTTTCTTTGTTTCTTTTCCTGAGGGAAGAGAGAGGTCCCGTAGACCATCTCTCAATGTCCGTAGGCTACATTTGGTGGCCGTAGGCCATTTTGCCCATTTCGGAGTCCGGTTCCCGGTTTTCGGAGCCGTCAGGCCGTGTGCCTCGGTTCGGGACCGCTTAACCATCTCCTATTGCTCGGATTTTTGGCATACATCTTATTTCATCCATTTTGAGGGACACTGGGGGCTGAGAAACCCACTTCGAGGTCGAATACCATTTTCGGTGCTTAACAGCCCATTTCCGGGACCCCAAACTGCGTGTTTTGGCTCCGGAACATTCGTTTTGCAACGGTTTTCGCTCATTTTTGGCAGGTACCTCTGTTTTATCACAGGGAAGGTCACTGAAGGGTGGGAGGCCAGCAATTGTTGCAGCAACCAGTTATTTCTCTTCCGGAGCCTCCCGGCGCCCGTTTTTCGCACTTCCGGGCTAATGTTGAATACCTTAGAGCTAGTGTTGCCAACTTTCAACCACATATCTGTGATCTACACATCTGGGAGGCCACTAAAAGTTGGTGGCCGGCCATTAAGGTCACCTGACCCTCTGGACCCCTTTCTTCCGGGCTAATGTTGAACCCCTTGGACCTTTTTTCTCGAACTTTGAACCACATATCTGTGATGTACACACCTGAGAGGCCCCTGAAAGTTCATGGCCGGCCAGTAAGTCAACTTGACCCTTTTGACCCCCTCTTTCCGAGCCATTGTTGAACCCCTTGGGCCCACTTTCTTGGAATTTCAATTACATGGTTGTGTTGTACACACATAGGGCTACCTCCCCAATACCTGGCCGGCCAGAAAATATTGTTGACCCTTTTGACCCCTAGCCGGCCGGCTAGGGGGTGTGGCCGGCCGGCCACCTCCAGCCAAAGTGAGAGGCCGGCCGTGTTCTTCTCACTGTACCCTTTCCAGCTGTGGGGCAATATCCCCCAGATATTTTCTGTATCCGGGGGATATTTTGGGAGAGAGTTATGCTCTCCATTTCCCCCCCCCCCTTTTACACCCCTTTCTTGACCATATAACCAGCTGAGGGTCTTCTTCTTGAGGGTTAGAAAATTTCCTCTCCAAGCAAAAACCCTAAACTCCATTGTCATCCTTCTCAATTCTCCAAAAAACCCTAACTCCTTAACCTTCATTCCTTCTACACCACCAAGCTCTACCACCACCATCTCATTTTCAGCAGCAAGGGAGGATTCTTGAAGGCTAAAGAAGCTGCAAATCAACCCAAGAAGCAACAAAAGCTTGGATCTTCAAGGGTAAGTTACACTTTGATCCTTTTGACCCTTTTCCTTGATCTATTTCTAAGCCTCATTTCTTTTTGGTTTCAAGCTTCGGCCCTAACTGAAAAGGGCCATATTTTGAGTTCATATTCACTTCTCATTGAGGGCTCAACCCTGTTTGAGCCCTCCATAATACACTTGCTTCATTGACCATCTTGTATGTCATAGTTTTGCATGCTATTTTTGACCCATGAGAAATTTATTTTCGAGCATGTTGTAAACTGATATGAGGCATATTTTGAGCCCCTCTTCAACATTGGAGAAGGGCTCAACATTGTTTGGTGTTTCCATATGTCACTTGTAGTTATATCCCCTATTTGGCCCCATTTTTGCATAAATTAGTAGCCCTCTTTGCTTCTGTTTTTGGACCTTGGTCCGAACTGAAAGTGGTCTTATTTTGGCCTATACTTCATGTTTCATTCACACTTTTTTTCTTTTTGGTGATTATTTTATATACTTCATGTTTTAGCACCTTTTGAGCCTTATTTTGCATCATATTTTTAGCATGTTTATATACTGATTTTGAGGCTTCCATATACTGTAAATGTTCATATTTTTGGTCCATCTTCAGTGTTGTAGAAGGAAATTTTTCAGTTTGGGTTTAGCTTATACCACTTGCTTCATTACCCCTATCTTGGCCCCTATTCTTGTATGCTATTTTTGCCATGCTTATACTTGCTGTTTGGCCATGTTTATAACTGTAAAAGTGCTTATTTTGGGGCCGTCTAGCTTCTGTCTTTGCATTGCATATCCATGTTGTGCATGTTTAGCATGGCTATAGGCCATTTCGGATGCCTAATGTTGCATTTCGGGACATTTCCTTGCATTTCATGTCATTTCGCTACATTTCGGGACTGTTTTTCCCCATATTTTGTTGCTGAAATTCCATTAGCATGCTTGCATATCATTTTTGCCATGTTTCGTCATATTTTAGCATCGCCTCGGTTTGCGTGCCCGTGTGCACGCATTTCGAGGCACTTCTTTTTTATCCGACGGCATCCGATGTGAGTGTGGCTGAGGCTCACTCATGTTGGTATAAGCCCATTTATCATTGCCATGTCATATTTTAGCATCGCCTCGGTTTGCGTGCCCGTGTGCACACATTTCGAGGCACTTCATTTTTATCCGACGGCATCCGATGTGAGTGCGGCTGAGGCTCACTCATGTTGGTATAAGCCCATTTGTCATTGCCATGTCATTCTGTCATCGCCTCGGTTTGCGTGCCCGTGTGCACGCATTTCGAGGCATCTCATTTTCAGCATTCCATCATCGCCTCGGTTTGCGTGCCCGCGTGCACGCATTTCGAGGCATCTCATTTTCATCGCATTTATCATCATCTCGGTTTGCGTGCCCGCATGCACGCATTTCGAGACACATATCATCATCTCGGTTTGCGTGCCCCGTGTGCACGCATTTCGAGGCACCTCATTTTCAGCATTCTGTCATTTTCTCGGTTCGCGTGCCCGTGTGCACGCATTTCGAGGCATGTCATTCCATAGCATTGTGTATGTTAGGATTGTATATTAGTTGCATTTCATGCATATCATGCATATTGCATTGTGTTCGGAATAGGAGTTAGCCGGGCACGGGAAACGAGGTACATTTCGTACTCCGAGTGACGGAACGTATCTCAATTCCCCAGTCACCGACACTCCGGATTATCCATGATGGAGTTAGGTTTCAGATGTAGTTTCATGTGCATTCATCCTACATTGAGTTGTGCATTTCGACTCCTCGGCCATCATGCCTCGGTATGCGTGATTGGTGGCACGAGGGTCGAGACATGCATATATCTGTGCAAATACATTGCTATGCCCCTTTCCTGCTCTCTGTTGCAGCAAAATCAGGAATTAGCAACTTTTTGGGGCTTGGCACGCATTTCAAGAACAGATGTAAACAGAGGCTAATTGGGGCATTCCGGTGGATTTCCGCGCAAGACAACCCGGACATGCATCGTCCATTAGAAGCAAGACGGCCCCTGGCTTGCACGCCAGTTTTATCTGCTTTCTTAGTTAATTCATTAATTAATTAGGATTTTGTAATATTTCGGACTGTAATATTCTTTTATTCGGGACTGTAATATTTGGACTGTATATTTATTCGGACCCTTTGCGTGAGGGCACAATTGTAATAAGTGTGGGTGAGTGTGTTGTATGTCTTCCAACCCCACGTCTTTCTCCCTTTTATTTATCCGCTTTTGATGGTTAGATTAGGACATATTTCAATTAGCATACAGTATGACAGCATGTTTGCATTCATTCATCTGTACTACATGCACCGGGCTCGGCGCACCATACTAACTGCATCGTACTTTCAATTCCAAATTGAATACATGTTAGTTGTAGCATTTCATATATCATCTTAGAATAGCCGAGCCTACATAGTTGCATTTTGCATGTGTTGCATTAGGCATTTCTGTATACTTAGGATCATGCATGATTTCTAATATAGTTTCTATTTTGGCTTGGAGTACTCGGTAAGCTTTATGCTTTAGCATCCTTGCATGCGTGTAAGTGCTGCCATGAATAGCATGCTTACCATGAGGCTATATGCTTATGTGATATAACTGCCTGAGTGCCTGTGGGTGAAGGTTGGGTTACTTAGATTGGAATAATTCATCAAATGTTTGTTTTAAGCCCACTAGATAGTGGCAAAACCATCTTTTCTAAGCCCACCTGAGGGTGGCAAAATCTGCATTTTAAGCCTACTTGCGAGTAGCAAACCATCTTTCAAATAAACAAATATGAAATGTTTCATTCCAATTCAGGCGACCCGGTCTATACTTGTATGTTGTGCGCATCACATAGTAACCTAGGCTAATAACCGGTATAAGAACTCACAATGTTTTCAAAAATTGATATCATGGTTAGTAGAGGCCGGTCTATGACCGGGCGAGCGGGGGTGCTCACGAAGTGACCTTCCCCAATCGTACCCAAGTTCCCGAGCCGAGGCAACTTTGGTGATGACGGACACGTGGCCTTTTGGCACCGAGTCAGGGTTTCCTAAATTTCCCAAAATAAAATATTTAGGTGGCGACTCTGTATCTGGCAAAGCAGTCCATGTTTGGCACTACTTTTTCAAAATCTGTTTTCCTAAAACGATTTGCCGGATTTAGACTCTTTGGTTCAGATTAAGAACCGTGACTGCGAAAGTCGAGTCCGAGCTGTAGCGAGGTCCCCCCGCGGGCTTGTTACACACGCATGCAAGGATGCTAAAGCATAAAACTTACCGGGTACTCCAAGCCAAAATAGAAACTTCATTAGAAATCATGCATGATCCTAATTATACAGAAATGCCTAATGCAACACATGCAAAGATGCAACTATAGCAGGCTCGGCTATTCTATGATGGCATATGAAATGTTACAACTATCATATATTCAACTTTGAAATTGAAAGTACGATGCAGTTAGTATGATCCGCCGAGCCCGGTGCATGCAATACAGATGAATGAATGCAAACATGCTGTCATACTGTATGCTAATTTGAATATGCCCTAATCTAACCATCATAAGCGGATAAATAAAAGGGAGAAAGACGTGGGGTTGGAAGACATACATCACACTCACGCACGCTTATTACAGTTATGCCCTCGCGCAGAGGGTCCGAATAAATAATACAGTCCAAATATTACAGTCCCGAATGAAAGAATATTACAGTCCAAATAATATAAAAATTCCTAATTAATTAATGAATTAACTAAGAAAGCAAATAAAACTGGCGTGCAAGCCAGGGACTGCCTTGCTTCTGATGGATGATACATGTCCGGGTTGTCTTGCGCGGAAATCCACCGGAATGCCCCAATTAGCCTCTGTTTACACCTGTTCTTGAAATGCGTGCCAAGCCCCAAAAAAGTTGTTGATTCTTCATTTTGCTGCAACAGAGAGCAGGAAAGGGGCATAGCAATGTATTTGCACAGATATATGCATGTCTCGATCCTCGTGCCACCAATCACGCATACCGAGGCATGATGGCCGAGGAGTCGAAATGCACAACTCAATATAGAATGAATGCACATGAAACTACAGCTAAAACCTAACTCCATCATGGATAATCCGGAGTGTCGGTGACTGGGGAATTGAGACACATTCCGTCACTCGGAGTACGAAATGTACCTCGTTTCCCGTGCCCGGGCTAACTCCTATTCCGGACACGATGCAATATGCATGATATGCATGAAATGCAACTAAGATAGAATCCTATCATACACAATGCTATGGAAATGAGATGCCTCGAAATGCGTGCACACGGGCACGCAAACCGAAAAAATGGCAGAATGTGATCTAAGATACAATCTAGTATGCACTATGCTATGAAAATGAGATGCCTCGAAGTGCGTGCACACGGGCACGCAAACCGAGGTAATGGCATATGTAATGCAAGTGACTAAAATGGCATGGAAAAGGTAACATGGGCTTATACTAACATGAGAGAGCCTCAGCCACACTCACATAAGAAGCCGGTCGATAAAAATGAGATGCCTCGAAATGCGTGCACACGGGCACGCAAACCGAGGCGATGGCAAAATGCGATGTAATGACATGGAAACATGATATGGGCTTATACCAACATGAGTGAGCCTCAGCCACACTCACATAGGATGCCGGCGGATGAAAAATGAAGTGCCTCGAAATGCGTGCACACGGGCACGCAAACCGAGGCGATGGCAAAATGCGATGTAAATGACATGAAAATGTGATATGGACTTATACCAACATGAGTGAGCCTCAGCCACACTCACATAGGATGCCGGCGGATGAAAAATGAAGTGCCTCGAAATGCGTGCACACAGGCACGCAAACCGAGGCGATGGCAAAATGCGATGTAAATGACATGAAAATGTGATATGGACTTATACCAACATGAGTGAGCCTCAGCCACACTCACATAGGATGCCGGTGGATGAAAAATGAAGTGCCTCGAAATGCGTGCACACGGGCACGCAAACCGAGGCGATGGCAAAATGCGATGTAAATGACATGAAAACATGATATGGGCTTATACCAACATGAGTGAGCCTCAGCCACACTCACATAGGATGCCGGCGGATGAAAAATGAAGTGCCTTGAAATGCGTGCACACAGGCACGCAAACCGAGGCGATGGCAAAATGCGATGTAAATGACATGAAAATGTGATATGGACTTATACCAACATGAGTGAGCCTCAGCCACACTCACATAGGATGCCGGCGGATGAAAAATGAAGTGCCTCGAAATGCGTGCACACGGGCACGCAAACCGAGGCGATGGCAAAATGCGATGTAAATGACATGAAATGGATAGCAATCATTCTAATGGAATTTGAGCACTAAAATATGGGGGAAAACAGTCCCGAAATGAGGCAAAATGACATGAAATGCATGGAATTGTCCCGAAATGCGAATTTAGGCACCCGAAATGGCTTATAGCTATGCCAAATATGCACAATATGGACATGCAATGCAAAGACAGAAGCTAGGCAGTCCCAAAAAGGGCACTTTCACAGTTATAAACATGGCCAAACAGCAAGCATAGGTATGGCAAAAATGGCATTCAAGAATAGGGGCCAAAAGGGGGGTAATGAAGCAAGTGATATAAGAAAAACCCAAAATGAAAACTTTCCTTATACAACATTGAAGAGGGACCAAAAATATGAATATTTACAGTATATGGCAAGCTTCGAATCAATATACAAACATGCTAAAAATGTGATGCAAAATGAGGCTCAAAAGTGGCTATAACATGAGGTATGCAAAATATTCACCAAACAGCCAAAGACCCTTAATAAAACATGTAGAATGGGACAAAATAGGACTATTTCCAGAACTGTAAAATGGCCAAAAACAAAAGCATGATAGGCTAACTAAACATGCAAGAATGGGGAATAAAAGAGAGATATAACATGAAGTGACCTATGGAGGTCCCAAACCATGAAAGGACCTAAATGAAACATGAAGAATGGACCAAAATAAGCACTTTTTCAGAACTGTAAAATGGCCAAAAACAAAAGCATGGTAGGCTGCCATTGCATGCAAGAATGGGGAAGAAAAGAGGAGTATAAAGGTAAGTACAACATGGAAGTCCCAAATGGTGTTGAGCCCTTCTTCAATGTTGAATAGGGGCTCAAAATAAGCCTAATATCAGTTTACAACATGCTCAAAAACAGATTGCTCATGGGCCAAAAATAGCATGCAAGATTATGACATATAAGAGGATCAATGAAGCAAGTGTATCATGGAGGGCTCAAACAGGGTTGAGCCCTTAATGAAAAGTGAAGATGAGCTCAAAAGAGGGCCCCTTTCAGTTAGGGCCGGAGCTTGAAACAAAAAGCAAGTGGGGCTTACAAATGGATCAAGAAAAAGGGTCAAAGTGAAGAAATGTTACTTACCCTTGAAGACTAAGACTTTTGTTGCTTCTTGGATCAATTTGCAGCTTCTTTGGCCTTTGAGAAGCTTTCCTTGTTGCTGGAAATGAGGTGGTGGTGGTAGAGCTTGGTGGTGTAGAAGAAATGGTGCTTAGGGACTTAAAGATTTTCAAGGAAATGAGAGGTATAGAGATGGAGTTGTGTATGGAAGCTTGAAGGTGAAGTTTTCTAACCCCAACAAATGATCTAGCTTGCTTGCTATATAGGCCAACAAGGGGGTGTAAAGGTGGGGGAAAAGGAGACAAACTTTCCCCCACAAAATATCCCCCGGATAAAGATCTTTTCTGGGGGATAAAGCCCCACAGCTGTAAAGTGCACAGTGCAAAGAGCTCGGCCGGCCTGTTACTTTTGCTCCAGGTGGCCGGCCGGCCACACCCCCTAGCCGGCCGGCTAGGGGTCAAAAGGGTCAATCAAATTTTCTGGCCGGCCACCAACTGATGGTGTCCTCCTATGTGTGTACAACACAACCCTGTGGTTAAAATTCCAAGAAAGTGGGTCCAAGGGGTTCAACATTAGCTCGGAAAGAGGGGTTCAAAAGGGTCAGGTGGAATTACTGGCCGGCCACCAACTTTTAGGGTCCTCTCATGTGTGTACATCACAAATATGTGGTTCAAAGTTTGAGAAAATGGGCCCAAGGGGTTTAACATTAGCCCGGAAGGAGGGGGTCAAAAGGGTCAAGTAGCATTAATGGCCGGCCACCAACTTTTTAGGGTCCTCCCATGTGTGTACATCACAAATATGTGGTTCAAAGTTCGAGAAAATGGGCCCAAGGTGTTCAACATTAGCCCGGAAGTGCGAAAAACGGGCGCCGGAGGGCGTCGGAGGATGTATAACTGGTTGCTGCAACAATTGCTGGCCTCCCACCCTTCAGTGACCTCCCCGGTGATAAAACAGAGGTACCTGCCAAAAATGAACGAAAACCGTTGCAAAACGAATGCTCGGGGACCAAAACACGCAGTTCGAGGTCCCGAAAATGGGCTGTTAAGCACCGAAAGTGGCATTCGACCACGAAGTGGGTTTCTCAGACCCCAGTGTCCCTCAAAAGGGAGAAAATAGGAAGTATGCCAAAAACCGGAGCAATAGGAGATGGTTAAGCGGTCCCGAACCGAGGCATACGGCCTGACGGCTCCGAAAATCGGAAACCGGACTCCGAAATGGGAAAAATGGCCTACGGCCACCAAATGTAGCCTACAGACATTGAGAGATGGTCTACGGGACCTCTCCCTTCCCTCAGGAAAAGAAACAAAGAAAACCGAGTCTGGTTCGCAAACCGAGACAAGGTACAAAAGAGGGTTCGGAAGTTCGGAGGCAGGGCTCACGGCCGCAACTCCGAAACTTCTGAACAAGCACATTATGCAACATCACCAAGCGCTCAATCGGTGACGTCTGAGTCTTAAGGTCGGTCAAAAATGGGGTGTCTACAGTTGCCCCTCTTTGACAGAACTCGGAAGTCACAAGTGACGGGAGTGAATGTCAAAGCCCAGAGACGACCCATTTTTGACAAGGCTGAAGACTTAGACAAACGTACAAGGTAAACGGAGATGTGCCCGCAGGCATGCCCGCAGGCAGGGGGCAAAATGAAAATGATAATGCAAGAAGATTTTGAAGATTGGACTTATACGCTGCGCGAAGCCGATTTTGAAAGTTGGACTTATACGCTACGCGAAGCCGGTTATCACTCATGATCATGCGAATGCAGCAAGCTGTAATGAAGCAAGTATTCGCAAATAGATGCAACAGTTTTAAGCGAGAATGCAAAGCAACAACTACATTTCATGCAGTTAAGAATGCGGAGGATTATTCAATCCCCGCCACGTCTCACACAAAGAAGATACGATACCTGCGCGATTCGTCTGGTCGCACCAGCCTCAATTGAACCGTACATACAATATCGTGCCTGCAAAAGAGAGAAATTGCAACAAGTACAATATGCTATATATCCATTGTGATTCTGGAAGTTTGACACACGCAGTGCCAGCAAGTGAATGCATCGCAATGCAAGAGTGGAACATGCGTGACGACGCATGCCCAAGTGTAGAGATATGCCAATATCAAGAAATGTGCACGTTAATGCAGGTATGCTCATGAGAATGCAAGATAATGTGACACGAGCATGAATCAGGGTGTCCGTTTGTCATGAAATAACGAGTACGGAAACGCGTGTTTCGGCAAAGGTAACTCGATCACGGCCTCCGATCCGCTTCCCGGAAAGGCTACAACTCATTCAAAAAGGATATACTTCGATTTCGATGAATGATGATGAGACATATGTCAGAACTTGAAGCTGAAGTCCCGGCGGAGCTATTTCGCGACCGGAAGTGTACTTTTCTTGAACTTTTTCAGGTTCCGGGAACTCCGATCTTCCTCAAAATTTGCAGAGAGCTAGGTGGGCATGTGGGGGACATGGCCGGCCGGTTATAGGGAAAGGGGGAGGTGGCCAACCGGTTTTCCATAAAGTAGATAGCTGGCCGGCCAGTTATCCAAAAAGCAGATAGCTGGCCGGCTAGAAAAGGGGGCCGGCCGGCCATATGCCCAGATCCGAGGGCAGTTTGGTCTTTTTCACCTCCTTTTGATGCTCCTTCAATCCAAGACTTGGGGCCTATATATTGCAGCCGAGACCTCCCCTTTTCTTGCCTCCTTCAACACTTTCTTCTTCAGATCTGAGTTCTACACGCGTTTTCCAACGCCCCGCGCAAATTATTTTCACAAAAATATTCAGTTTCAAGCACTTTGAAGCGATTAAATTTCGGTTTCGGAGCTTCTTTTCGCATTTTCGCCACTTGAGGTAAGTTTGTCTCAATATTTGGAAGATTTTCTCGGGAGTTGACTTTTGTTGACTTTTCATTTCCCGAGAGTTGACTTTTGTTGACTTTTTCCAATTTCGGCTCATTTTGCTCATTTTTGCTCCTTTTGCAGATCTTCTGAAAAATGGCGGGTAATTCTCCCCACGGCGGAGGTTTTCCAGGTGCCGGAGATGATTTCGATCCCATGACTCTCCCCCCGAGGACCCGACCTTTTATTCCCGGGAGGTACCGTCCGCCAGCACACGTCCTCCCTCGTGCTGTCTTCCGTCACTTCACTAGCTTTGACGAGCGAGCACCCGGGGATCTGCTTCTCCGAGAGCCGGAGCATCACCTCTCTCATGAGACCCGAGAGGTATTTACTTCATTTTCTGTATTCTTTGTAGATTTCACACCTTTGCCATGCTTGAACACGCAGTTTAGCTTATGACATAGTACTTTGCTTGCATCCTGAATATGTAGTTTCAATACTCGAATTTCTGAACACTCGGCTCATTAATTAATTGCGAACGCACAGTACACATTAGTTAAGAGGCGAACACACGGCTCAAACACTGATTTGTCGAACACACAGCCCGAATTCGAAAGTGAACACACAGCCCACACTTTACATTTTCTGAACACGCAGCCCAGATTAGATAGTGAACACGCAGCCCACACTAGTTGAAATTTGAACACGCAGCCCAAACTTTAAATTTTCTGAACACGCAGCTCAGATTAGAATAGTGAACACACAGCCCACAATTTAACTGAAACTTGAACACGCAGCCCGAACTTCAAATTTTCTGAACACGTAGCCCAGATTAAATAGTGAACACGCAGCCCACACTGATAGAAAGTTGAACACGCAGCCCAAACTTCAAATTTTTCTGAACACGCAGCCCAAACAGATAGTGAACACGCAGCCCACAATTTAACTGAAAGTTGAACACGCAGCCCAGATTAAATAGTGAACACGCAGCCCACACTGATAGAAAGTTGAACACGTAGCCTAAACTTCAAATTTTCTGAACACGCAGCCCAGATAGATAGTGAACACGCAGCCCACAATTTAACTGAAAGTTGAACACGCAGCCCAAACTTCAAATTTTCTGAACACGCAGCCCAGATAGATAGTGAACACGCAGCCCACAATTTAACTGAAAGTTGAACACGTAGCCCAAACTTCAAATTTTCTGAACACGCAGCCCAAATTAAATAGTGAACACGCAGCCCACACTGATAGAAAGTTGAACACGCAGCCCAAACTTCAAATTTTCTGAACACGCAGCCCAGATAGATAGTGAACACGCAGCCCACAATTTAACTGAAAGTTGAACACGCAGCCCAAACTTCAAATTTTCTGAACACGCAGCCCAGATAGATAGTGAACACGCAACCCACAATTTAACTGAAAGTTGAACACGCAGCCCAAACTTCAAATTTTCTGAACACGCAGCCCAGATTAAATAGTGAACACGCAGCCCACACTGATAGAAAGTTGAACACGCAGCCCAAACTTCAAATTTTTCTGAACACGCAGCCCAGACAGATAGTGAACACGTAGCCCACACTGATAGAAAGTTGAACACGCAGCCCAAACTTCAAATTTTTCTGAACACGCAGCCCAGACAGATAGTGAACACGCAACCCACACTGATAGAAAGTTGAACACGCAGCCCACACTGATAGAAAGTTGAACACGCAGCCCAAACTTCAAATTTTCTGAACACGCAGCCCAGATAGATAGTGAACACGCAGCCCAGATTAGAATTTGCATGTAGCTTATTTCACTTCATCGGCACACAGCCCATTTCATTCCATTGGCGCACAGCCCAGTTTATCTCATTGGCACACAGCCCATTTCATCTCATTGGCACACAGCCCATTTCATCTCATTGGCACACAGCCCAGATTATTTCATTATTGACATATGTATTCATTCTGAATGCAGGTTGGTTCCCGCAGTGTGCGGGGGTATGGTTCTACCATCGCGCGGGACTGGTACGCTGAGCTCCCGGAGGGTGTCCGAGACTTAGTAGACTTGGCAGGATTCGGGCCCTTCTGCGTCGGGTTGTCACGTTGTCCTGCCAGGAGGACATTGATGGCAGCCTTGGTAGAGAGATGGTGGGACACCACCAACTCCTTTCATTTCTCTGCTACCGGGGACATGACCATGACGCCCCTAGACTTCGTTGTGCTGACCGGTTTAGACATCGGAGGTTGGTCTATCCCCTATGATGAGGATATGGGCGAGTGGGAGGCCGCTTGGATGTATCTATTGGGGGCTCGCCCGCCTGTTGACAGGGTTTCTGGGAGAGTTCGATACACTTGGTTCTCTTCCCACTTCCGGCGGGCGGAGATGGTGCCTGAGACTCCCGAGGAGACGGAGCAGTATGCCCGTGGTTTCCTTATGTTCCTCTTCGGGACTACCCTGTTCGCCGACAGAGGGAACACAGTTGGGCTATACCTGCTGAGCGCTCTGGTTGACCTATCACAGGTCCATCGATATGACTGGGGTGGCGCCGGCCTGGCTACCCTTTACTTTTATATGAGCGCGACCTCCCGCGGGCGGGGCGATTTACTTGGCGGCTACTGGAGAGCCTGGGAGGTACTTCTCTGTCCCCTTGATTTACATTTCTGCTTCTCATTACTTGTACATTGCACACACAGCGCACTTTTACAGTCTGTATTTTGCTCTCAGCATTTCGTACTTACATTCTGCACTGCTTTTCTCAGCTATGGGTCTATGTATACTTCCCATCATTAGCCCCAGAGTTGGAGGTGGCAGGGATTCCCATGACCCCATATTCATTGGTGTTCGAGGGCCCGCACCGGCCGAGACCTCGAGAGACCCTCCTTTACTTGCGACAGTACTTTGACACTGTGCGACATTCAGAGGTATCTCAGAACTTTCAGTTCTTTTCATTTTCATCTTTGATTTGCTCTGTATATTCTCGATTTCTGATTGGTTTATGCATTTATCATCCGCAGATCACATGGCAGCCTTGGGCGCCCCTGGGTGATGGTCTCCGACTTCAGTATACCGGAGGGTCGGACATCTCCCAGTATAGGGTCCTGCTCGAAGGGCCGGTTGGCAGGGTATGGTTCCTGGGGGAGCGCTTTCTGCGCCAGGTATGGGGGTATCTTTCTCAGGATCTTCCCGCAGTACCCCCAGCCAGTATGCGGACTGCTGACAGGCTCTCTTACTCGGAGGTAGTCGGCGCCATGCTGGGTAGTGATGCTTTACTACATATTGAGGAGGGGGACTACGCCATTTACCGTCACATATATTTGATGCCTCCATTGACGGGAGCTCGTATCCCGATGATGAGGCCTGCCGGTATGTCATCCTCGGGCCAGGCTCGGGCTCGAGCTGCAGGCGCCCCTTCTACTAGCAGGGCTGGTACATCTAGAGGTGGGAGTAGACCGGTTTCTTCGGTTCCGTCGGCTTATCCTCATCTTGGATGGCCAGATATGCCCACTGAGTTGATGGCGTGGCAGTATGGGGCTATCTCTCCAACCCCGATCCCGCTAGAGCCTCCGATGCCCAGTGATCGATACGCCATTGATCCTGACTCACCGCTGGTATGCTCCACTGATTTTCATTCATCATTCAGATGTTTAGACATTCTTTTGTTCACTGATGATTATGAGCTCATATTTGCAGCCACCACGAGGGTACATGGAGGAGGTGGTTGGACTGGTGGCCACACTCGAGGGCATGGTCTTGCGGAGGGAGGCACAGTTGTCTGTCGCGGGCATTCAGATACCCTTCAGTTTTCTGGCATTTTATCATACTTCTGATGACATGCTGATTTATACTGCATTGATAGACTACTTGTGTAGAGCACATCTGACACACACCCCACTTGTACACTGTATTTACATGCACCCACTTCACGTAGCCTTTGCTTGTATCTGCATCTGATGTACATATTCGGACTGATGTATTTGAATTGAACTCTTTGTTTTCAGATGCCTTCATGGTCCGGTCAGCCGCAGGCCAGGCCACCCGGGCCTCCTTGGGGAGCTGGGCCATCTGGGCCTTTTCAGGGAGTTGGGTCACCCGGGCCTTTTCAGGGGGCGGGGCCATCTCGGCCTTCCCGAGGAGCTGGTGTAGACACCCCATTTTTGACCGAACTTAAGACTCAGACGTCACCGATGGAGCGCTCGGTGATGTTGCATAATGTGCTCGTTCAGAAGTTTCAGAGTTGCGGCCGTGAGCCCTACCTCCGGACTTCCGAACCCTTTTCTGTGCCTTGTCTCGGTTTGTGAACCAGACTCGGTTTTCTCTGTTTCTTTTCCTGAGGGGAGGGAGAGGTCCCGTAGACCATCTCTCAATGTCCGTAGGCTACATTTGGTGGCCGTAGGCCATTTTTCCCATTTCGGAGTCCGGTTTCCGATTTTCGGAGCCGTCAGGCCGTGTGCCTCGGTTCGGGACCGCTTAACCATCTCCTTTTGCTTCGGTTTTTGGCATACATCTTATTTCATCCCTTTTGAGGGACACTGGGGTCTGAGAAACCCACTTCGTGGCCGAATGCCATTTTCGGTGCTTAACAGCCCATTTTCGGGACCCCGAACTGCGTGTTTTGGCCCCGGAACATTCGTTTTGCAACGGTTTTCGTTTATGTTTGGAAGGTACCTCTGTTTTATCACGAGGAAGGTCACTGAAGGGTGGGAGGCCAGCAATTGTTGCAGCAGCCAGTTATACATCCTCCGACGCCCTCCGGCGCCCGTTTTTTCGCACTTCCGGGCTAATGTTGAACACCTTGGAGTTAATGTTGCCAACTTTCAACCACATATCTGTGATCTACACACCTGGGAGGCCCCTAAAAGTTGGTGGCCGGCCATTAAGGTTACCTGACCCTTTTGACCCCTTTCTTCCGGGCTAATGTTGAACCCCTTGGACCTCTTTTCTCGAACTTTGAACCACATATCTGTGATGTACACACCTGAGAGGCCCCTAAAAGTTGGTGGCCGGCCATTAATGCTACTTGACCCTTTTGACCCCCTCTTTCCGAGCTAATGTTGAACCCCTTGGACCCTTTTTCTTGGAATTTTAACCACATGGTTGTGTTGTACACACATAGGGGTACCCCACCAGTTGGTGGCCGGCCAGAAAATATGATTGAACCTTTTGACCCCTAGCCGGCCGGCTAGGGGGTGTGGCCGGCCGGCCACCTGAAGCAAAAGTGATAGGCCGGCCGTGTTCCTTGCACTGTTCCCTTTACAGCTGTGGGGCAATATCCCCCAGAAAAGATATTTACCCGGGGGATATTTTGTGGGGGAGTTTTTCTCTCCTTTTCCCCCACCTTTACACCCCCTTTTGAACCCTTATAACCAGCTGGTGGCTTCACTTACAAGGGTTAGAAAAACTCTCCTTCAAGCTTCCATAGCCAACTCCATCTTCATCCTTCTCAATTCTTCAAAAAACCCTAAGTCCCTAACCATCATTCCTTCTACACCACCAAGCTCTACCACCACCATCTCATTTCCAGCAACAAGGAAGGTTTCTCAAAGGCTTAAGAAGCTGAAAATTCATTCAAGAAGCAACAAAAGTTTGAGTCTTCAAGGGTAAGTAATACTTTTACCCTTTTGACCCTTTTTCTTGATTTATTTGTAAGCCCCACTTCCTTTTTGTTTCAAGCTCCGGCCCTAACTGAAAAGGGCCCTCTTTTGAGCTCATCTTCACTTTTCATTAAGGGCTCAACCCTGTTTGAGCCCTCCATAATACACTTGCTTCATTGATCATCTTGTATGTGATGATTTTGCATGCTATTTTTGGCCCGTGAGTAATCTGTTTTCGAGCATGTTGTAAACTGATATTAGGCTTATTTTGAGCCCCTATTCAACATTGAAGAAGGGCTCAACATTGTTTGGTGCTTCCATGTGTCACTTGTAGTTATATCCCTTATTTGGCCCCATTTTTGCATAAATTGGTAGCCCTCTTTTCTTCTGTTTTTGGACCTTGGTCCGAACTGAAAGTGGCCTTATTTTGGCCTATACTTCATGTTTCATTAACATTTTTTTTCTGTTTGGTGATTATTTTGTATACTTCATGTTATAGCACCTTTTGAGCCTTATTTCACATCACATTTCTATCATATTTGTATACTGATTTTGAGGTTGCCATGTACTGTAAATATTCATATTTTTGGTCCCTCTTCAGTGTTGTAGAAGGAAATTTTTCAGTTTGGGTTTTTCTTATACCACTTGCTTCATTACCCCTCTTTTGGCCCCTATTCTTGCATGCTATTTTTGCCATACCTATGCTTGCTGTTTGGCCATGTTTATAACTGTGAAAGTTCCTTTCTTGGGACTGTCTAGCTTCTGTCTTTGCATTGCATGTCCATGTTGTGCATATTTAGCATAGCTATAGGCCATTTCGGGTGCCTAATGTTGCATTTCGGGACAATTTCTTGCATTTGGCATCATTTCGCCTCATTTCGGGACTGTTTTCCCCCATATTTTACTGCTGAAATTCCATTAGAGTGATTGCCATTCATCTCCATATCATTTCATCACATTTTGCCATTGCCTCGGTTTGCGTGCCCGTGTGCACGCATTTCGAGGCACTTCATTTTTATCCGCCGGCATCCTATGTGAGTGTGGCTGAGGCTCACTCATGTTGGTATAAGCCCATTTGTCATTTCCATGTCATTTCATTGCATTTTATCATTGCCTCGGTTTGCGTGCCAGTGTGCACGCACTTCGAGGCACTCTATTTTTATCTGCCGGCATCCTATGTGAGTGTGGCTGAGGCTCACTCATGTTGGTATAAGCCCATTTGTCATTTCCATGTCATTTCATTGCATTTTATCATTGCCTCGGTTTGCGTGCCAGTGTGCACGCATTTCGAGGCACTTCATTTTTATCCGCCGGCATCCCATGTGAGTGTGGCTGTGGCTCACTCATGTTGGTATAAGCCCATTTGTCATCTCCATGTCATTTCATCACATTTTATCATTGTCTCGGTTTGCGTGCCAGTGTGCACGCACTTTAAGGCACTCCATTTTTATCTGCCGGCATCCTATGTGAGTGTGGCTGAGGCTCACTCATGTTGGTATAAGCCCATTTGTCATCTCCATGTCATTTCATCACATTTTGCCATTGCCTCAGTTTGCGTGCCCGTGTGCACGCATTTCGAGGCACTTCATTTTTATCCGCCGGCATCCCATGTGAGTGTGGTTGAGGCTCACTCATGTTGGTATAAGCCCATTTGTCATCTCCATCTCATTTCATCACATTCTGCCATCGCCTCAGTTTGCGTGCCCGTGTGCACGCACTTCGAGGCATCTCATTTCATTGCATTCTGTCATCGCCTCGGTTTGCGTGCCCGTGTGCACGCGCTTCGAGGTATCTCATTTTCATTGCATTCTGTGTATGTTAGGATTATATCTTAGTTGCATTTCATGCATATCATGCATATTGCATTATGTCCGGAATAGGAGTTAGCCCGGGCGCGGGAAATGAGGTACATTTCGTACTCCGAGTGACGGAATGTGTCTCAATTCCCCAGTCACCGACACTCCGGATTATCCATGATGGAGTTAGGTTTTAGCTGTAGTTTCATGTGCATTCATCCTATATTGAGTTGTGCATTTCGACTCCTCGGCCATCATGCCTCGGTATGCGTGATTGGTGGCACGAGGATCGAGACATGCATATATCTGTGCAGATACATTGCTATGCCCCTTTCCTGCTCTCTGTTGCAGCAAAACAAAGAATCAACAACCTTTTGGGGCTTGGCACGCATTTCAAGAACAGGTGTAAACAGAGGCTAATTGGGGCATTCCGGTGGATTTCCGCGCAAGACAACCCGGACATGCATCATCCATCAGAAGCAAGGTGGTCCCTGGCTTGCACGCCAGTTTTATTTGCTTTCATAGTTAATTTATTAATTAGAATTTTGTAATATTTTGGACTGTAATATTCTTTTATTCGGGACTGTAATATTTGGACTGTATATTTATTCGGACCCTCTCAGCGAGAGCACAACTGTAATAAGTGTGGGTGAGTGTGATGTATGTCTTCCAACCCCATGTCTTTCTCCCTTTTATTTATCCGCTTACGATGATTAGATTAGGGCATGTTTAAATTAGCATACAGTATGACAGCATGTTGGCATTCATTCATCTGTATTGCATGCACCGGGCTCGGCGCACCATACTAACTGCATCGTACTTTCAATTCCAAATTGAATACATGGTAGTTGTAGCATCTCATATACCATCTTAGAATAGCCGAGCCTGCTATAATTGCATTTTGCATGTGTTGCATTAGGCATTCCTGTATACTTAGGATCATGCATGATTTCTAATGTAGTTTCTATTTTGGCTTGGAGTACCCGGTAAGTTTTATGCTTTAGCATCCTTGCATGCGTGCGAGTGTTGCCATGAATAGCATGCTTGCCATGAGGCTAAGTGCTTATCTGATATAACTGTCTGAATGCCTGTGGGTGAAGGTCGGGTTATCTGAATTGGAATAAATCATCAAATGTTTCAAGCCTACCTGCGGGTAGCAAACCATTTTCAAAAAACAAACATGAAATGTTTCGTTCCAAATCAGGCGACTCGGTCTATATTTGTATGCTGTACGCATCACATAATAACCTAGGCTAATAAACCGGAATAAGAACTCGCAATGTTTTCAAAAATTGATATCATGGTTAGTAGAGGCCGGTCTATGACCGGGCGAGCGGGGGTGCTCACGAAGTGACCTTCCCCAATCGTACCTAAGTTCCCGAGCCGAGGCAACTTTGGTGATGACGGACACGTGGCCTTTTGGCACCGAGTCAGGGTTTCCTAAATTTCCCAAATAAAATATTTAGGTGGCGACTCTGTATCTGGCAAAGCAGTCCATGTTTGGCACTTCTTTCAAAAAATCAGTTTTTCTCAAAACGATTTGCCAGATTTGGACTCTTTGGTTCAGACTTAGAACCGTGACTACGAAAAGTCGAGTCCGAGCTGTAGCGAGGTCCCCCGCGGGCTTGTTACAGTTTCTGGCGACTCCACTGGGGATTTAGAGAGCTTGACTCGAACTCATGATATCTGTTTTTTGACTACACTTGTGTGTTTCTTTGCATTGCATTTGCATTGGTGCGCCTAGGACACTGTGTTTGCCATCTGCTATTCCTGAACGGTTTGCCGGAGGCTTGTCTTGTCAAGGCATGACCATAAGGCTGACCGGTTGTGGGCTCTGCCAGTATGGGAACACAAACCCTGGTTTTACCGGGGCACCCTCTTTGACCATTCGACCTAGTGCATATTCGGATCCATAGTGACCATTCCAAATTAGGACAGGCTGCTTACCCGTTCATAGGTTGTTTGAAACCGCCGCGTGCGTAGTGAAACCCTAGCTCCTGACACAATAGGACAGGGAAACCCTACCCCAACATAGGGGTGTTTTGGCTCTCACTTATCTATTATGTGCTTTAGAGTGCGTCTCTATAGGAATGCATATATCAGTATATGAGTTTGGGCATCAGGCCTGCGGGCATCAGTTCAGAATTGTCAGCATCAGGCCTGCGGGCATCAGATCAGTATATGAGTTTGAGTATCAAGCCTGCGGGCTACGGTTCAGTGTTGACAGCATCAGGCCTGCGGGCATCAGTTCAGTACATCAGTTTGGGTATCAGGCCTGCGGGCATCAGCCAGTATTTGAGGATTAGTTATCTGCGGATATCAGATTCTGTTTTAGGAGACAGTGATACAGGGATAATAATCAGTGTTTGAGGACAGTGTGTTTTCAGCTTATCAACTGTGTGTTGTTATGCCCGACTGTGTGTCTTGCATTTTATTTTAAGCTGTTATGCTGCCCGTTTATCTGTTTATTTATTTCCTTTTCGCTTTATTTATCTTTTGCTAGGTCAGTTTTAGCACGATTGCTTCCAACCCAGCAGGCATTCCCCAAGCACTTTGGACCCGAGGTCGTCGACTCCATCGATCTGAGGATCTAATCGACGGACAGCCAGTGTATCATTCTCTACCCCCTGTTACCAGAAGGAAGCCGAAAAGACGCAGTGTGTCAGAACAGAGGTTGTCAGAGCAGTGGGTTACTTCATCAGAGGACTATAGGACTGAGGTCTCAATTACTGCTGCAGAAATAGACATACCAGTTAGACAGATGGAGCAACAGAATACATCGGGGATGGAGGCTCTAATGCGCCAGATGCAGGAGAGCATGAAACAGATGCACGATGATGCCGCCCGTCAAACGGAGTTCTCCAAACAGCAGGCCGTGATCATGGCCCAACAGGCTGAGCTGATTACCAGATTGCAACAGCAGAATACAGCATCTGCTTCACAACAAATCCCTCCTCCGGCAGGGGCTCCGTTACCTGAGCAGGCACCTACTGTTCAGAACACCCCACCGAATGCCCAGAATACCCTACCAAATGTCCAAAACTTACAAGAGGACACGAGTCTTCCAACGGGGCCAGCTCCGCCCCCGCTTCCACCACAACTGTCCAAGGTCCATACATCCAATCACCCGGACTCTCCATCTGAGGTCGAGGTTGATCATACAGCTCTGAAATTGAGCAAACTGGAGAAGCTCTTCAAAAAATCCCAAGGGGTCAAGGCTATGCCGGATATCGAAGATGGATATACCGAGGAGGCCGTAACACTCCCCGATAGGTTCAAAATGCCACAAATCGACCGTTTTGACGGGACCGGCGACCCCATGGTCCATATCCGACTGTTTGCAGATGTCTTGCGGCCAATGGGCCTAACACGACCACAGAAGCTCTCACTATTCGGCCGAACCCTGTCGGGTGTGGCCTCCCATTGGTACGCAAGATTACCAGATGAAGTGAAAAAGAATTAGGATGAGATGGCTGAGGCCTTTGTCACACAATATTCATACAACACTCAGATCGAGATCACAACCCGTGATCTTGAAACGACGAGGCAAGAGCCCAAGGAATCTTTCTCGGACTTTGTGATCCGATGGAGGGCAAAGGCGTCGACAATGACTCTAAGGCCCACTGACAAAGACCAAATTCGGATGATTGTGCGCAATCTCCACCCGAAGTTAATGCAAAGAATGATTGTATTCCCCTTCCCTACTTTCGCAGATTTACATGATATGGGGGTGCAAATTGAAGACGCAATGAAACAAGGTCTGTTTGACCACGACAGAGAACAACCGAGGAGGACCTTCAACCGTAACAACAATGCGGGCCCGAGTGGCGCTGCAAATACGAGAGCCTCGGAAGTTAGTACGGTCACCACCACTCCCCCTCCCCCTCCAAGGCCCATGACTGCCACACCATTCTCCAGCGCGTCCGGAAGCAATACACAAAACAACCGATTCCAACCACGAGGCCAAAGAACCTTTACCCCACTATACATGCCTTTGACCAAGGTTCTGGGAATATTGATCAGAAAAAATCATTTAAAACCCCTGGAACCAAAGCCATTACCGAATCCACTCCCCCCCTCTTACGACCCGTCAAAATACTGTGCGTATCACCAACAACACGGTCATGACACCGACCGTTGTTACAGATTGCGTCATGAGATCCAAGATCTTATTGACAAACAGGTGATCGCGCCTCCTGATAAACCCAATGTCACAACCAACCCTCTCCCACCACATAACCAAGCTCCTCCTCCCAAAAGAATTAACTTTATCCAGACTGGGGTCGCATCTTACGATCCCAGCATCTATATTACGCCCACCCACCTACCCAAGCCGGAGGTGCTCCTCCCCGATTGCACTGATTTCTTGTGCATGGTGGACATCTCCGAAACCCAACCAGAACCGGTGGTGGTGACCGTCGAAGACGGAGCAGGGCAGATTTTGGGAGGAAATGAGATTGTTGAATCTGAAACTGGACAGAACTTTGTCGGGGGAGCCTATGATCCAAGCAAGTACATCCTATCAACGAGCCGAATTGGGCTAAGTGTAGAATTGCCAGAGACAGGAGAACTATGCATGATCCGGGGGGATGAATCTGGGTTATGGGCAGATGAGCTGACAGCCGTAGAGGAGGACTTTGCTAACTTGCAATTTCTCGAGGACCTGGAACTGGGGGATGCGTCGATTAACTGGTATGATTATGAGGGATCAGAGGAGGCCACGGGATGGCTTGAAGATCAACCGGATGCAGTGGGGGAAGCCCAGCCAGAACAGAGCCCGGCAGGGGCAGAAATATCAGTTGTGGCCGGAACGGCCGAAAATCAAGTTGTATCGCCGGAGAGCGCCGGTGTTGAGAATTCCGCTCGGGACATGGGCATTATGGATATGGGAACTGTTGAGCAAACAACTGTACTGATGCAGTTGGAACAAGAAAAGTTTGAGGCTACTGAGAGAGCCAGGAAGGCAAAGGGCCCTGAGGGGACTGAAAGTGCTATGTGCACGAAAACAGACAATGCTGCGAGCATATGGACAGAGAGCACTGAGAGTGCGAGTGGACCGGGGCCAGACAGGTGTCTGTTGGCTGCCAATGGAATGTGGTGGGAAGATGACGATTTGTGTCTTGCCCACACCGATGAAGACTGGGGGAATAACCAGCCGGATGATACTTGGTACCTCGATGAGGTTGACCATATGACAAGAAGTGGGCGGTACTTCAAGCCCCCACACCTGGACCAACCCGAGGCATCCGGGAAGGATAGAGAAGCAGAAAGATAGAAGGAGAAGCAGATTGAAGATGAAGCTGTGCTGAAACAGTTGAAGAAAATACAAGCAGACATCTCCATCTGGGGGCTGCTAATGGCATCACGAGTGCACAGAGAAGCTGTCCTATCTGCTATGGACAAGTCCAAACTCTCCATAGACACCACGCCTGAACAGCTGGTTGGGCTGGTTTTTCCGGGAGGAGGTTCCCCGGTATTAACCTTTTCGGACAAAGAGCTACCGCCTGAGGGCACAGGTCATAACAAACCTCTCTATATCTCTGTGGAATGTAGAGATAAGTGGATACCGGTGGTACTTGTTGATACCGGGTCTGCGATTAATGTCTGCCCGACCAGAACGGCATATGCAATCGGGTTGAAACCCGTGGACTTCGTCCCAACCACCCAAGTGATTAGAGCATATGATAATACCAGCAGAGAAGTGATGGGGACTGTTAAAATTCAAACCAAGGTTGGTCCAGGACAACACAGTGTCGAATTTCATATCTTGGACGTTCCCGCAACCTTTAACCTACTTTTGGGGCGACCGTGGTTGCACCAGGTCAAAGCAGTCTCTTCCACTCTACATCAAATGCTAAAATACCCCCACGGGAAAGGGGTAGCAATAGTTTTCAGGAATTCATCAATCCATCCGCCGCCGGAAGTGTCCACACCTGTCTTGGAGATCGAGCACGGCACGGAGGATGTGTTTTTGTCGGGGTTCACTTTGGCCGAGGCTCAAGTGGTTCAGAATGTCATGGCTTTGAATGAGGGCATGTATGTTAGTGCCCAATCTATATACCTCATGAACAAGCTAAAACATACCCCCGGGATGGGATTAGGGAGAAGCGGCCGGAAGGGCGTCTCAGTATTGGCCGAAGTGCCACACAACCCTCACGCCTTTGGACTGGGTTATCTGCCCACCAAGGAGGATTGGGTAAGGAAAGGAAAAGAAATGGCCGGAAGGGCCAGGGCAAAGAAGGCCGGGAAGCCATTTGATTTAATGCACAGGCCCATCTGGGGTACCCTAAACGGACGTTTCATCCGGGAGGGGGAAGATTTTCCATTCTGCGGCTTCCCGGAGCCATGGCTAAACGCGGAGGGGACGCGCGTGCCTGGTTTTGAAATCTTCTTCGACATACAATTATCTGGGGATGACGTTGCCGAAGCGCAGACAGACCCACCAACTGAGGTTGAGCAATGTGAAGCAGTGGATCCTGAGAGTACAGAGCTAGAAATGGGGGTAGCACTGGCGAGTCTACTATCAGATCCTCCGATCGGCCAAGAGTGCATGGGGGATAACTCTTCGGTTTCTGTGATTGGAGATGAAATAGCTGCGGGCTTTCCAGCGCCGATCTTGGATGCATCTATCGCACCTTCTCTCATCTGGCAATATGAAGAAGGCTTTTTATCTAGCAGTTCCGGGTCAGGTAGTGAGCCGGAATCTGATTCTACCGAATCTTGTGCGTCAGAATCAGATTCCAACTCGACTGAGTCTGAGTCCGGTATTCCCGGGGGTGATAACCCGGATACCACAGTCCTGTCTAGGTCGTCTTTTTCATTTTCTTTTGAGTCTGTTGTAACAGAGGAATCTGACGGCTTGGAAGTATTTAATGAGAATGATGTGGATGTGGTTTCCGAGTATTTTTCTGTGCCTTTGATTTATTGCTTAAATCAGGATTTTCAAAATTTTGATGAAAACAGCGAGGAAGAAATTCCTCCAGTTTTGCAACGATTAATTGATCAAGAGCAGGAAAGATTTGTTAAACCTTTAATGGATGAAATCACTACTGTGAATGTTGGTACTGAGAAGGACCCGCGGCTGGTCCAGATCGGGTCCACGTTGTCTTTGGAGGAGCGCGAGCGCTTAGTCGCTTTATTAAAAGATTTCAAAGATGTTTTCGCGTGGTCCTACGAAGACATGCCTGGAATCGATCCTGAGATTGTACAGCACCGGATCCCTCTTGACCCCGAGGCCCGCCCTATCAAGCAGAAACTCAGAAGGATTCGCCCGGACTGGGCCCTTCCGGGCCCTCAAGATTAAGGAAGAGGTCACCAAGCAAATTGACACAGGGTTCCTGCTGGTATCTGAATATCCAACTTGGTTGGCCAACATAGTTCCGGTGCCAAAAAAGGATGGCAGAATTCGGGTCTGTGTAGACTTCAGAGATTTGAACACGGCCAGTCCGAAGGACGACTTCCCCTTGCCGCACATTGATGAATTGGTGGATTTCACGGCCGGACATGCCTTGCTTTCGTTTATGGATGGTTTCTCAGGCTATAATCAGATAGTGATGGCACCCGAAGACCGGGAGAAGACTGCGTTCACTACCCCGTGGGGGACATATTGTTATCGAGTGATGCCATTCGGGTTGAAAAATGCTGGAGCTACGTATCAACGGGCAGCAACTACAATATTGCATGATATGATCCATAAGGAGGTCGAGGTGTACGTGGACGACATGATTGTCAAGTCCAAAGATAGAGAGGGCCACTACACCGCCTTACAAAAATTCTTTCAAAGGATCAAGGAGTTTCGGCTGCGACTGAATCCCCAAAAATGCACGTTTGGTGTTACAGCAGGGAAGATGCTAGGGTTTCTGATCACACAAAGGGGCATCGAGGTCGACCCTTCCAAAATCAAGGCCATCTTAGAAATGCCACCACCAAGGACTGAAAAGGAGGTGCGAGGCTTTCTAGGTAAAGTGCAATTCATAAGACGGTTTATTTCTAAATTAACCTTGACTTGTGAACCACTTTTTGGTCTCCTGAAGAAAGGAAAGAAATTCCAATGGGACGGCCGATGTCAAGCAGCTTTTGAGCAAATCAAAGAGTACCTACAGAACCCACCCGTGTTGTCACCGCCAGAGCCGGGGAGACCGTTGATACTGTACCTTTCGGTAACTGAGACTACCATGGGCTGCATGCTCGCGCAGGAGTCAGAAGACAAAGTGGAAAGGGCCATATACTATCTGAGCAAAAAGATGCTGGATTACGAGACCCGCTATACACCGCTGGAGAAGGCTTGTTTGGCCTTGGTATGGGCAACCAGGAAGCTGCGGCACTACCTGTTAGCCCACTCAGTAATGTTGGTTTCGCGTTTGGATCCCATCAAATATCTCTTCGAGAAACCAGCACTTACGGGTAGGCTAGCTCGTTGGCTGCTATTGCTCTCCGAATTTGATTTGAAGTATGTAACGCGCAAGTCAGTAAAAGGCAGAGCGGTAGCGGAGTTCCTTGCCGACCACCCGGTTGAGGGGGATGAAGCGGTTGAGTATCTATTCCCAGATGAAGCCATTCTGCACGTCGAAGATGAAACTTGGACGATGTACTTTGACGGAGCGTCAAACCAGTATGGGTATGGGATAGGGGTGTTGCTGATAGCGCCTGATGATTCCCGTATCCCTTTAGCATTCAAGCTCCGGTTCAAAGTTTCCAACAATGAAGCAGAGTATGAGGCATGTATTGCTGGCCTGGAAGCAGCCCTAGAACTAGGGGCAAGACGGTTGGACGTCATTGGGGACTCGAACCTTGTTGTGTCTCAAGCCAAAGGAGATTGGAAAGTCAAGGAGGAAAGGATGATAATCTACCACCAAACCTTGGATTTGCTAATTCCTCGGTTTGAGAAGCTAAATTTCACCCACCTCGTAAGAGAGAACAACAGGTTTGCAGATTCACTAGCAACTCTATCTTCTATGATAGACATCCCGTCCGGAGTCCGGATGCGTCCAGTCATTATTGATCAGAAGTTCGCGCCAGCATACGAGTCGATTTCCGCCATAGATGAGGTTCAAGACAGCAACCCCTGGTATTATGACATCTGGAACTTCTTGGAAAAGGAGACATATCCACTAGGGGCAAATGCCAAGGATAAGAGGGCTGTCAGAAGAATGGCTGCTCAGTTCATTATCTGCGGGGGAAAGCTGTACAAAAGGGGTCATCTGGGAATGCATAAGCTCTATGTAGAAGCTGAAGAGTCGAAACGCCTGATGGAAGCCATCCATGGGGGGGAGTGCGGTGCACACATGAATGGAGTAATGCTGGCCAGAAAGATCCTCAGACAGGGCTACTACTGGTCAACCATGGAGGAGGATTGTATTAGCTTTGTTCGGCGATGCCACAAGTGTCAAATTCATGCAGACCGCATGAACATCCTGCCGTCAAAACTGTACAACATGACTTCGCCGTGGCCTTTTTCAGTCTGGGGAATTGATGTGATCGGAGCTGTTACCCCGAAGGGGTCAAACGGGCATGAGTTTATCCTGGTAGCGATAGATTATTTCACAAAGTGGGTCGAGGCCCAATCATACGCGGTGTTGAAGGCGTCGCATGTCGCAAAGTTCATCAGGAACAATATCATCTGTCGCTACGGGGTGCCAAACGAGATAATTTCAGATAATGGTTCCCACTTCAAGAAAGAAGTGATAGACTTGTTGGAGAAATACAATGTGGCTTTTCATAAGTCATCTACATACAGGCCGCAGACCAACGGAGCAGTTGAGGCCGCCAACAAGAATATCAAGCATATACTACAGAAGATGGTGGAAACCTATCGGGATTGGCCAGACAAGCTGCCATTTGCTCTGTGGGGCTACAGGACTTCAATCAGAACTTCCACAGGAGCAACTCCATATTCATTGGTCTATGGAATGGAGGCTGTTCTACCTATTGAGATTGAGGTTCCGTCGTTACGAGTATTGGCTGAATGCCAGATAGCCGAAGCAGATTGGCAGCAAAGCAGATTCGAAGAACTCATGCTCTTTGATGAAAGAAGACTGAAAGCACTGTACCACATCCAAGGCTATCAACGCAGAATCGCCCGGGCTTTCAACAAGAAAGTTAAGTCCAGGAATCTGAAAGAAGGAGATTTGGTGCTCAAAGACAACCGAGCTCCCATCCACGACCCAAGGGGCAAGTTCAAACCTAATTGGACCGGTCCTTACATCATCAAAGCTATCTGGTCAGGTGGGGCTGTGGTTCTGATGGATCTAGATGGCTTGGAGTTCTCACAACCGATCAATATGGACAAGTTGAAGAAATACTATCCTTGAGAGGCTCGCTAGGCCGAAAACCCGAAAGGACGACCTAGGCAAAATTCAGAGCACAAAAAAATTAGAAAATATAAAAACTGAGCTCGCAAGGTTGAAAACCCGCAAAGGGCGACCTTGGCAAAAGTTAGAGCGCAAAAGGAGAGTGAAAATACTCGAGTGAACCTCAGCCTGAACTACGTAAGGCTTGATTCCCATCTTTGGGATACGTAGGCAACTTCACCTTGAAGTTCAGCCATAAACTTTTCCCCGATCAACTCTGTCCATTTCGATCATCTCAGTCATCTTTATCCATCAGCATTTATCGTGATCTCCGGTACAGTGCTGTTCAAACTAGGGGCAACTTTCCGTTGCCGCGACGGTGCAAAGTTACTCAGACAAGGGGCAACTTTCCGTTGCTTTGCAGTGCCGCATTGTTCTTCAGACTAGGGGCAACTTTCCAGTTGCGGGGATCTGGGGTTGTGCATCTCAGTGACAGATTTTCGGCATGTCCAATTCTGATCCACATTGAAAATAGTTTTGAAAAGTTTTAATAAAAGTTGACTTTGTTCAAATCAATCTTTTTACGACTTAGACCATTTTTGGACCAAAAGCGAAAAATTTTCAGTACCACAACTTTCAATTTCATTGATTTCAAAATAGAGTTCTCCTGCTCTTGTATTACAATCGAGGTTGCTTTTTTTAGTACATTCTTAAAGAAAACTTGGAAATGCTAAATAAGCAATAAATTTGGGGCATAGTTGAATCAAGTATCTCTGCGTCCCCTCCCAGAGCTGGACGGAGCACCTGATGCCAAGCTAGGCCCAACCTGTGCCTCCTCATTGAGCCAATCCAAGCACTCATCGGATAAAGTGCAACTGAAAGTTGAAGCAGGGGCCAGGAGCTCTCTCGTCCTCCATGCTGTGGCATATCGGGCAAGCTGTGCACCCCGGATCGGGAAAGTGGCTGGGTACTCAATCCCCTCTGGTGGGCAGGTCTGATCATGACCAAACTGACGCAGGAACCGGAACGGAAAATAGAATACGCAGTGGGTTAGGCCAATCAATTGGATCCCAATCAGCCGAGACATACTATAACTCATTGCCGGGAGGTTGAGCCAAGGACAACGCCAAGCAATGCCTTCTGCGGACAAATTGCACATCCAATCGAACCACCACCTTTCGTCAAGAGCATTGACGAGGCGCTGCCGAAAGAAGTAGCCTCGAGCTGAATAGGCCGGGCAAGAGTCCACAACCTGCAACTTATCCATTAACCATACCTAGGGGAGGGATGGAAAATGAGAGAATAAAGAACAGAGAGATGTACGATGAGAGAAAAGTAAGACAAGGGTTTTGTGAGAAAAATCGAGCCTGAGGGTCGAGTGATGTGAGCAAATATATATGTGAGGTCGGGTGGGAAACATTACCTGCAGCAGCAGTGGACTCCCAGCAAACCTAGTCGCCTCCCGGCGATAGACAGAATCTAAGCCCATCAATGTCTCGGCCAAGGTCATGGCAATACAGCTCTTTCCTTCTCTCAAACCTTGGGCGACTTCAATCAGGCGAATGCTAGCCCCGCCGAAGCCTGAGGAAAGCAGAAAGTGAGACAACAAACATAAGCAGAGGGCGTGTTGCCGAAAACCCTGCCAATAATGGTTGCTGCGGTCACCGGCGTCGAAAAAACGATGGATCAAGCCGAGAATGTCCAGTTCCCCACTGCAGATCAGAGATCGAGCGTCATGCGCCGTGAGCCCACACATCCGCCCTAAAGCATGGGCGTGACCAAAACGGAGCTGGGGCAAGATCACTTCAGAGCATTCAGACTCCATCAAAACCTGAAAATCTTCGAAAGTGGGGCACATCTCTTGGCCGCCGAAGCTAAAAACATGCGTCACTGGATTCCAGAACCTTGCCGCGGCATGAAGAAAAGGAAGCTGTAACGGAGTACGGCTCAGCGTGAATAGTGCATTCAAGCCGAAACCCCGGAAATTCAGCTTTTCCGAGCCATCTAGAGAAGAGATCCAAGATGTGACATTTTCCGCGAGAAACGCCTCCATCTTTGTCTAAAACTAAGATGAAATGAATGTTCCCGAAGTTGAGGCTTTTATAGAAGGAAAAATACTATTCACGGGGACACGTGTCAAAAATCTGGAGGCTGCAGAACTGAATGGTCGGCCAGCTACCTTTTCTGGCTGGCCAGCCATTTACTTTTTGCAGAAATGGCTGGCCAGCTGTCTCTCTCCACAAAAATGGTTGGCCGGCTCCCAGAGATGGCCAGCAATGCTGCAGTGTATCTTCTTGGCCCTGTTTTACCCTTTGAAGAAAGTTTCAAGCATTTCCATGCAACGGGAGAGTCAAAGGCCTCCGTTTCGGATGCGTTCCGGTGCCCAGGTCGTCAGAAGTACACTTTGTTGTTGAGTTTTGATTATCGAGTTGTTGCATTTTGCTTATCGAGTTGTTCGTTGAGCGGACGTGTTTTGTGTTTTTGAGTCATTGCTCTCTGTTTAAGCAATTTTTGTTAAAGTCTTTTTATTTTATTTTTGTTGCATTTTGCTTATCGAGTTGTAAACTTGCTAAAGATTCTGTTATATCTTAGTAAGTCGAGTTGTTTAGTTTGTTGCGTCGGTTCACTACCTGACTTGGTGATTACACAATGCGCATTACCATTCAATTTCATTCTTGTGCAAAGTAAATGATGCGATACGATGCTAAAAGTTCAAAATACAAACACCTTTCCAAAAGCTATTTCATTTCATCATGCTTTACAACAAACAAAGGTACAAGTTTTACAAAAAAATAAAACTGCCTAACAATGTGCAAAGTGCTACAAACTACTAGTAAAAGAAAAATAAAGCAGGAAATAGCAGCATCAAAGTCCTCGGGAGCGGGAACGAGAAGCACGCCTCGTCCTCTTTTGCGGGACAACCTCCACACCATCATCTGAGTCGGAGCTGTCATCCTCGGGATCCCCCTCAGCCTCGCCTCTGTTCCCCGAGCCAAAACCGGAGCCTCCCTCCTCAGCAGATGTCTCTGACTGACGGTCGGTAGCCTCCTCCTCCTCCTCATCAGGCTCCACCTCCACAACGTGAGCCCTGCGTCTGCGGACAGGCCCTCCTCGAGCTCCTCGAAAAGGCCTAGATGGCCCGGCTCCTCGGGAAGGCCGAGATGACCCCGCCCCCTGAAAAGGCTCAGATGGCCCAGCTCCCCAATGAGGCCCAGGTGGCCTGGCCTGCGGCTGACCGGACCATGAAGGCATCTAAAAACAAAGAGTTCAATTCAAATACATCAGTCCAAATATATACATCAGATGCAGATACAAGCAAAGGCTACATGAAGTGGGTGCACGTAAATACAGTGTACAAGTGGGGTGTGTGTCAGATGTGCTCTACACAAATAGTCTATCGATGCAGTAGAAATCAGCATGTCATCTGAAGTATGATAAATGCCAGAAAACTGAAGGGTACCTGAATGCCCGCGACAGACAACTGTGCCTCCCTGCGCAGGACCATGCCCTCGAGTGTGGCTACCAGTCCAACCACCTCCTCCATGTACCCTCGCGATGGCTGCAAAAATGAGCTCATAATCATCAGTGAACAAAAGAATGTCTAAACATCTGAATGATGAATGAAAAAGTGGAGCATACCGGCGGTGAGTCCGGATCAATGGCGTATCGATCACTGGGCATCGGAGGCTCTAGCGGGATCGGGGTCGGAGAGATAGCCCCATACTGCCATGCCATCAACTCAGTGGGCATATCTGGCCATCCGAGATGAGGATGAACCGACGGAGCCGGAGGAACCGGTCTGCTCCCGCCTCTAGATGTACCAGCCCTGCTGGAAGAAGGGGCGTCTGCAGCCCGAGCCTGAGCCTGGCCCGAGGATGACATACCGGCAGGCCTCATCATCGGGATACGAGCTTCCGTCAATGGAGGCATCAAATATATGTGACGGTAGGTGGCGTAGTCCCCCTCCTCAATATATAGCAAAGCATCACTGCCCAGCATGGCGCCGACTACCTCCGAGTAAGAGAGCCTGTCAGTAGTCCGCATACTGGCTGGAGGTACTGCGGGAACATCCTGAGAAAGATACCCCCATACCTGGCGCAGAAAGCGCTCCCCCAGGAACCAGGCCCTGCCAACCGGCCCTTCGAGCAGGACCCTATATTGGGAGATGCCCGACGCTCCGGTGTACTGAAGTCGGAGACCGTCACCCAAACACACCCAGGGCTGCCATGTGATCTGCGGATGACAAATGCATAAACCAATCAGAAATCGAGAATATACAGAGCAAATCAAAGATGAAATTGAAAAGAACTAAAAGTTCTGGAGTACCTCTGAGTGTCGCACAGTGTCGAAGTACTGTCGCAGGCGAACGAGGGTCTCTCGAGGTCTCGGCCGGTGCGGGCCCTCGAACATCAATGAATATGGGGTCATGGGAATCCCTACCACCTCCAGCTCTGGGGTTAATGATGGGAAGTATACATAGACCCATAGCTGAGAAAAGCAATGCAGAATGTAAGTACGAAATGCTGAGAGCAAAATACAGACTGTAAAAGTGCGCTGTGTGTGCAATGTACAAGTGATGAAAAGCAGAAATGTAAATCAATGGGACAGAAAAGTACCTCCCAAGCTCTCCAGTAGCCGCCAAGTAAATCGCCCCGCCCGCGGGAGGTCGCGCTCATGTAAAAATAAAGGGTAGCCAGGCCGGCGCCACCCCAGTCATATCGATGGACCTGTGATAGGTCGACTAGAGCGCTCAGCAAATATAGCCCAACGGTGTTCCCTCTGTCGGCGAACAGGGTAGTCCCGAAGAGGAACATAAGGAAACCACGGGCGTACTGCTCCGTCTCCTCGGGACTCTCAGGCACCATCTCTGCCCGCCGGAAATGGAAAGAGAACCAAGTGTATCGGACTCTCCCTGAAACCCTATCAACAGGCGGGCGAGCCCCCAGCAGATACATCCAGGCGGCCTCCCACTCGCCCATATCCTCGTCGTAGGGAATGGACCAACCTCCGACGTCTAAGCCGGTCAATACAGCAAAGTCAAAAGGGGTCATAGTCATGTCCCCAGTAGCAGAGAAATGAAAGGAATTGGTGGTGTCCCACCATCTCTCTACCAGGGCTGCCATCAGTGTCCTCCTGGCAGGACAACGTGACAACCCAACGCAGAAGGGTCCAAATCCTGCCAAGTCCACTAAGTCTCGGACGGCCTCCGGGAGCTCGGCATACCAATCCCGCGCGAGGGTGGAACCATACCCCCGCACACTACGAGAGCAAACCTGCATCCAGAATGAATATATGTGCCAATGAGATGAAATGGGCTGTGTACCAATGAGATGAAATGGGCTGTGTGCCAATGAGATGAAATGGGCAGTGTGCCAATGAGATGAAGTGGGCTGTATGCCGATGAAGTGAAATAAGCTACATGCAAATCTACCTGGGCTGCGTGTTCAGAAAATTTGAAATTTGGGCTGCGTGTTCAACTTTCAGTTAACTTGTGGGCTGCGTGTTCACTATCTACCTGGGCTGCGTGTTCAGAAAATTTGAAATTTGGGTTGTGTGTTCAACTTTCAATTAAATTGTGGGCTGCGTGTTCACTATCTACCTGGGCTGCGTGTTCAGAAAATTTGAAATTTGGGCTGCGTGTTCAACTTTCAGTTAAATTGTGGGCCGCGTGTTCACTATCTACCTGGGCTGCGTGTTCAGAAAATTTGAAATTTGGGCTGCGTGTTCAACTTTCAGTTAAATTGTGGGCTGCGTGTTCACTATCTACCTGGGCTGCGTGTTCAGAAAATTTGAAATTTGGGCTGCGTGTTCAACTTTCAGTTAAATTGTGGGCTGCGTGTTCACTATCTACCTAGGCTGCGTGTTCAGAAAATTTGAAATTTGGGCTGCGTGTTCAACTTTCAGTTAACTTGTGGGCTGCGTGTTCACTATCTACCTGGGCTGCGTGTTCAGAAAATTTGAAATTTGGGCTGCGTGTTCAACTTTCAGTTAAATTGTGGGCTGCGTGTTCACTATCTACCTGGGCTGCGTGTTCAGAAAATTTGAAATTTGGGCTGCGTGTTCAACTTTCAGTTAAATTGTGGGCTGCGTGTTCACTATCTACCTGGGCTGCGTGTTCAGAAAATTTGAAATTTGGGCTGCGTGTTCAACTTTCAGTTAAATTGTGGGCTGCGTGTTCAGAAAATTTGAAATTTGGGCTGCGTGTTCAACTTTCAGTTAAATTGTGGGCTGCGTGTTCACTATCTACCTGGGCTGCGTGTTCAGAAAATTTGAAATTTGGGCTGCGTGTTCAACTTTCAGTTAAATTGTGGGCTGCGTGTTCAGAAAATTTGAAATTTGGGCTGCGTGTTCAACTTTCAGTTAAATTGTGGGCTGCGTGTTCACTATCTACCTGGGCTGCGTGTTCAGAAAATTCGAAGTTTGGGCTGCGTGTTCAAATTTCAACTATTGTGGGCTACGTGTTCACTATCTAAATCTGGGCTGTGTGTTCAGAAAATGTAAAGTGTGGGCTGTGTGTTCACTTTCGAATTCGGGCTGTGTGTTCGACAAATCAGTGTTTGAACCGTGTGTTCTAATGTGGGCTGTGTGTTCGCAATTAATTAATGAGCCGAGTGTTCAGAAATTCGAATGTTGAAATTACATGTTCAAGATGCAAGCAAAGTACTATGTCATAAGCTAAACTGCATGTTCAAGCATGGCAAGGGTGCGTAATGTAAAATACAGAAGATGAGGTAAATACCTCTCGGGCCTCGTGAGAGAGATGCTGCTCCGGCTCTCTAAGAAGCAGATCCCCGGGTGCTCGCTCGTCAAAGCTGGTAAATTGACGGAAGACGGCACGAGGGAGGACGTGTGCTGCCGGACGGTACCTCCCGGGAATGAAAGGTCGGGTCCTCGGAGGTAGAGTCATGGGATCGAAATCATCTCCGGCACCTGGAAAACCTCCACCGTGGGGAGAATTGCCCGCCATTTTCAAGAATCTGCAAAAGGGGAGCAAAAATGAGCAAAATGAGCAAAAATTGGAAAAAGTCAACAAAAGTCAACTCTCGGGAAATGAAAAGTCAACAAAAGTCAACTCCCGAGAAAATATTCCAAATATTAAGATAAACTTACCTCAAGTGGTGAAAATGCAAAAAGAAGCTCCGAAGCTGGAATTTAATCGCTCCAAAGTGCTTAAAACTGAGTGTTTTTGCGAAAATAATTTGCGCGGGGCGTTGGAAAATGCCCGTGAAACTCAGATCTGGAGAGGAAAGTGTTGAAAGAGGCAAGAAAAGGAGGGGGGCTCGGCTGCCTTTTATAAGCCTCGAGTCTTGGTTCAAGAGGCATGCCAAAAGGAGGGAAAAAGACCAAAATAGCCCCGGAAAAAGGCCATGGTCGGCCGGCCCCTATTTCTAGCTGGCCAGCGATCTGCTTTTTGCAGAAATGGCCGGCCAGCCATTAGCTTTTTTGGAAACCGGTTGGCCACCCCCCCTTGGGAAGATAAATGGCCGGCCATGTTCCCCACATGCCCACCTAGCTCTCTGCAAATTTTGAGGAAGATCGGAGTTCCCGGGACCTGAAAAAGTTCAAGAAAAGTACACTTCCGGTCGCGAAATTGCTCCGTCGGGACTTCGGTTTCAAGTTCTGACATATGTCTCATCATCATTCATCGAAATCAAAGTGTATCCTTTTTGAATGAGTTGTAACCTTTCAAGGAAGCGGATCGGAGGCCGTGATCGAGTTGCCTTCGCCGAAACGCGCATTTCCGTACTCGTTGATTCGTGACAAACGGGCGCCCTGATTCTTGCTCGTGTTACATTATCTTGCATTTTCACGAACATACCTGCATTAACATGCACATTTCTTGATATTGGCATACCTCTATGTTTGAGCATACGTTGTCACGCATGTTCCATTCTTGCATTGCGATGCATTCACTCACCGGCACTGCGCGTGTCGAACTTTCGAAATCACATTAAATATATGTTGTCAGCATATTGTATTTGTTGAATTTCTCTCTTTTACAGGCACGATATTGTATGTACGATTCAATTGAGGTTGGTGCGACCAGACGCATCGCGCAGGTATCGTATGTTCTCCGTGTGAGACGTAGCGGGGATTGAATAATCCTCCGCATTCTTAACTGCATGAAATGTAGTTGTTGCTTTGCATTCTTGCTTAAAACTGTTGCATCTATTTGCGAATACTTGCTTCATTACAGCTTGCTGCATTTGCATGATCATTGGGTTACCTTCGGCTTCTTGCATATCATTTGCATTTTTGCCCCCTGCCTGCGGGCATGCCTGCGGGCGCATTTCTGTCTATCCTATCTGTTTGTCTAAGTCTTCGGCCTTGTCAAAAATGGGTCGTCTCTGGGCTTTGACATTCACTCCTGTCACTTGTGACTTCCGAGTTCTGTCAAAGAGGGGCAACTGTAGACACCCCATTTTTGACCGAACTTAAGACTCAGACGTCACCGATGGAGTGCTCGGTGATGTTGCATAATGTGCTCGTTCAGAAGTTTCAGAGTTGCGGCCGTGAGCCCTACCTCCGGACTTCCGAACCCTTTTCTGTGCCTTGTCTCGGTTTGCGAACCAGACTCGGTTTTCTCTGTTTCTTTTCCTGAGGGGAGGGAGAGGTCCCGTAGACCATCTCTCAATGTCCGTAGGCTACATTTGGTGGCCGTAGGCCATTTTTCCCATTTCGGAGTCCGGTTTCCGGTTTTCGGAGCCGTCAGGCCGTGTGCCTCGGTTCGGGACCGCTTAACCATCTCCTTTTGCTCCGGTTTTTGGCATACATCTTATTTCATCCCTTTTGAGGGACACTGGGGTCTGAGAAACCCACTTCGTGGCCGAATGCCACTTTCGGTGCTTAACAGCCCATTTTTGGGACCCCGAACTGCGTGTTTTGGCCCCGGAACATTCGTTTTGCAACGGTTTTCGTTTATTTTTGGCAGGTATCTCTGTTTTATCATGAGGAAGGTCACTGAAGGGTGGGAGGCCAGCAATTGTTGCAGCAGCCAGTTATACATCCTCCGACGCCCTCCGGCGCCCGTTTTTTCGCACTTCCGGGCTAATGTTGAACACCTTGGAGTTAATGTTGCCAACTTTCAACCACATATCTGTGATCTACACACCTGGGAGGCCCCTAAAAGTTGGTGGCCGGCCATTAAGGTTACCTGACCCTTTTGACCCCTTTCTTCCGGGCTAATGTTGAACCCCTTGGACCTCTTTTCTCGAACTTTGAACCACATATCTGTGATGTACACACCTGAGAGGCCCCTAAAAGTTGGTGGCCGGCCATTAATGCTACTTGACCCTTTTGACCCCCTCTTTCCGAGCTAATGTTGAACCCCTTGGACCCTTTTTCTTGGAATTTTAACCACATGGTTGTGTTGTACACACATAGGGGTACCCCACCAGTTGGTGGCCGGCCAGAAAATATGATTGAACCTTTTGACCCCTAGCCGGCCGGCTAGGGGGTGTGGCCGGCCGGCCACCTGAAGCAAAAGTGATAGGCCGGCCGTGTTCCTTGCACTGTTCCCTTTACAGCTGTGGGGCAATATCCCCCAGAAAAGATATTTACCCGGGGGATATTTTGTGGGGGAGTTTTGCTCTCCTTTTCCCCCACCTTTACACCCCCTTTTGAACCCTTATAACCAGCTGGTGGCTTCACTTACAAGGGTTAGAAAAACTCTCCTTCAAGCTTCCATAGCCAACTCCATCTTCATCCTTCTCAATTCTTCAAAAAACCCTAAGTCCCTAACCATCATTCCTTCTACACCACCAAGCTCTACCACCACCATCTCATTTCCAGCAACAAGGAAGGTTTCTCAAAGGCTTAAGAAGCTGAAAATTCATTCAAGAAGCAACAAAAGTTTGAGTCTTCAAGGGTAAGTAATACTTTTACCCTTTTGACCCTTTTTCTTGATTTATTTGTAAGCCCCACTTCCTTTTTGTTTCAAGCTCCGGCCCTAACTGAAAAGGGCCCTCTTTTGAGCTCATATTCACTTTTCATTAAGGGCTCAACCCTGTTTGAGCCCTCCATAATACACTTGCTTCATTGATCATCTTGTATGTGATGATTTTGCATGCTATTTTTGGCCCGTGAGTAATCTGTTTTCGAGCATGTTGTAAACTGATATTAGGATTATTTTGAGCCCCTCTTCAACATTGAAGAAGGGCTCAACATTGTTTGGTGCTTCCATGTGTCACTTGTAGTTATATCCCTTATTTGGCCCCATTTTTGCATAAATTGGTAGCCCTCTTTTCTTCTGTTTTTGGACCTTGGTCCGAACTGAAAGTGGCCTTATTTTGGCCTATACTTCATGTTTCATTAACATTTTTTTTCTTTTTGGTGATTATTTTGTATACTTCATGTTATAGCACCTTTTGAGCCTTATTTCACATCACATTTCTATCATATTTGTATACTGATTTTGAGGTTGCCATGTACTGTAAATATTCATATTTTTGGTCCCTCTTCAGTGTTGTAGAAGGAAATTTTTCAGTTTGGGTTTTGCTTATACCACTTGCTTCATTACCCCTCTTTTGGCCCCTATTCTTGCATGCTATTTTTGCCATACCTATGCTTGCTGTTTGGCCATGTTTATAACTGTGAAAGTGCCTTTCTTGGGACTGTCTAGCTTCTGTCTTTGCATTTCATGTCCATGTTGTGCATATTTAGCATAGCTATAGGCCATTTCGGGTGCCTAATGTTGCATTTCGGGACAATTTCTTGCATTTGGCATCATTTCGCCTCATTTCGGGACTGTTTTCCCCCATATTTTACTGCTGAAATTCCATTAGAGTGATTTCCATTCATCTCCATATCATTTCATCACATTTTGCCATTGCCTCGGTTTGCGTGCCCGTGTGCACGCATTTCGAGGCACTTCATTTTTATCCGCCGGCATCCTATGTGAGTGTGGCTGAGGCTCACTCATGTTGGTATAAGCCCATTTGTCATTTCCATGTCATTTCATTGCATTTTATCATTGCCTCGGTTTGCGTGCCAGTGTGCACGCACTTCGAGGCACTCCATTTTTATCTGCCGGCATCCTATGTGAGTGTGGCTGAGGCTCACTCATGTTGGTATAAGCCCATTTGTCATTTCCATGTCATTTCATTGCATTTTATCATTGCCTCGGTTTGCGTGCCAGTGTGCACGCATTTCGAGGCACTTCATTTTTATCCGCCGGCATCCCATGTGAGTGTGGCTGAGGCTCACTCATGTTGGTATAAGCCCATTTGTCATCTCCATGTCATTTCATCACATTTTATCATTGCCTCGGTTTGCGTGCCAGTGTGCACGCACTTCGAGGCACTCCATTTTTATCTGCCGGCATCCTATATGAGTGTGGCTGAGGCTCACTCATGTTGGTATAAGCCCATTTGTCATCTCCATGTCATTTCATCACATTTTGCCATTGCCTCGGTTTGCGTGCCCGTGTGCACGCATTTCGAGGCACTTCATTTTTATCCGCCAGCATCCCATGTGAGTGTGGTTGAGGCTCACTCATGTTGGTATAAGCCCATTTGTCATCTCCATCTCATTTCATCACATTCTGCCATCGCCTCGGTTTGCGTGCCCGTGTGCACGCACTTCGAGGCATCTCATTTCATTGCATTCTGTCATCGCCTCGGTTTGCGTGCCCGTGTGCACGCGCTTCGAGGTATCTCATTTTCATTGCATTCTGTGTATGTTAGGATTATATCTTAGTTGCATTTCATGCATATCATGCATATTGCATTATGTCCGGAATAGGAGTTAGCCCGGGCGCGGGAAATGAGGTACATTTCGTACTCCGAGTGACGGAATGTGTCTCAATTCCCCAGTCACCGACACTCCGGATTATCCATGATGGAGTTAGGTTTTAGCTGTAGTTTCATGTGCATTCATCCTATATTGAGTTGTGCATTTCGACTCCTCGGCCATCATGCCTCGGTATGCGTGATTGGTGGCACGAGGATCGAGACATGCATATATCTGTGCAGATACATTGCTATGCCCCTTTCCTGCTCTCTGTTGCAGCAAAACAAAGAATCAACAACCTTTTGGGGCTTGGCACGCATTTCAAGAACAGGTGTAAACAGAGGCTAATTGGGGCATTCCGGTGGATTTCCGCGCAAGACAACCCGGACATGCATCATCCATCAGAAGCAAGGCGGTCCCTGGCTTGCACGCCAGTTTTATTTGCTTTCATAGTTAATTTATTAATTAGAATTTTGTAATATTTTGGATTGTAATATTCTTTTATTCGGGACTGTAATATTTGGACTGTATATTTATTCGGACCCTCTCTGCGAGAGCACAACTGTAATAAGTGTGGGTGAGTGTGATGTATGTCTTCCAACCCCACGTCTTTCTCCCTTTTATTTATCCGCTTACGATGATTAGATTAGGGCATGTTTAAATTAGCATACAGTATGACAGCATGTTTGCATTCATTCATCTGTATTGCATGCACCGGGCTCGGCGCACCATACTAACTGCATCGTACTTTCAATTCCAAATTGAATACATGGTAGTTGTAGCATCTCATATACCATCTTAGAATAGCCGAGCCTGCTATAATTGCATTTTGCATGTGTTGCATTAGGCATTCCTGTATACTTAGGATCATGCATGATTTCTAATGTAGTTTCTATTTTGGCTTGGAGTACCCGGTAAGTTTTATGCTTTAGCATCCTTGCATGCGTGCGAGTGTTGCCATGAATAGCATGCTTGCCATGAGGCTAAGTGCTTATCTGATATAACTGTCTGAATGCCTGTGGGTGAAGGTCGGGTTATCTGAATTGGAATAAATCATCAAATGTTTCAAGCCTACCTGCGGGTAGCAAACCATTTTCAAAAAACAAACATGAAATGTTTCGTTCCAAATCAGGCGACTCGGTCTATATTTGTATGCTGTACGCATCACATAATAACCTAGGCTAATAAACCGGAATAAGAACTCGCAATGTTTTCAAAAATTGATATCATGGTTAGTAGAGGCCGGTCTATGACCGGGCGAGCGGGGGTGCTCACGAAGTGACCTTCCCCAATCGTACCCAAGTTCCCGAGCCGAGGCAACTTTGGTGATGACGGACACGTGGCCTTTTGGCACCGAGTCAGGGTTTCCTAAATTTCCCAAATAAAATATTTAGGTGGCGACTCTGTATCTGGCAAAGCAGTCCATGTTTGGCACTTCTTTCAAAAAATCAGTTTTTCTCAAAACGATTTGCCAGATTTGGACTCTTTGGTTCAGACTTAGAACCGTGACTACGAAAAGTCGAGTCCGAGCTGTAGCGAGGTCCCCCGCGGGCTTGTTACAGCTGGGCCATCTAGGCCTTTTCGAGGAGCTCGAGGAGGGCCTGTCCGCAGACGCAGGGCTCACGTTGTGAAGGTGGAGCCTGATGAGGAGGAGAAGGATGCTGAGGAGGAGGAGGAGGCTACCGATCGTCAGTCAGAGACATCTGCTGAGGAGGGGGGCTCCGGTTTTGGCTCGGGGAATAGAGGCGAGGCTGAGGGGGATCCTGAGGATGACAGCTCCGACTCAGATGATGATGATGGCGCAGAGGTTGTTCCGCAAAAGAGGATGAGGAGTGCTTCCCATTCCCGTTCCCGAGGACATTGATGCCGCTATTTCCTACTTTATTTTTCTTTTTGCTAGTAGTTTGTAGCACTTTGCACATTGTTAGGCAGTTTTATTTTTTTTGTAAAACTTGTACCTTTGTTTGTTGTAAAGCATGATGAAATGAAATAGCTTTTGAAAAAGTGTTTGTATTTTAAACTTTTAGCATCGTATCACATCATTTTATTTTGCACAAAGATGAAATTGAATGGAAATGTGCATTGTGTAATCACCAAGTCAGGTAGTGAACCGACGCAACAAACTAAGCAACTCAACCTACTAAGATATAACAAAACCTTAGGAAGTTTACAACTCGATAAGCAAAATGCAACAATATTGACAACGCAAATAAACAAGACTTTAAACGAAGATTGCTTAAACAGAGCGCAATGACTCAAAAACACGAAATACGTCCGCTCGACAAACAACTCGATAAGCAAAACGACAACTCGATAATCAAAACAACAACTCGATAAACAAAACGACAACAGAGGGTACTTCGGACGATCTGGGCACCGGAACGCATCCGAAATTAAGGCCTTTGACTCTCCCGTTGCATGGGAATGCTTGAAACTTTCCTCAAAGGGTAAAACAGGGCCAGGGGGATACACTGCAGCATTGCCGGCCACCTTTGGGAGCCGGCCGGCCATTTTTGTGGAGAGAGACAGCTGGCCGGCCAGTTTTGTAAAAAGTAAATGGCTGGCCAACCAGAAAAGGTGGCCGGCCGGCCACTCAGTCTTGCAGCCTCCAGATTTTTGACACGTGTCCCCGTGAATAGTGTTTTTCCTTCTATAAAAGCCTCAACTTCGGGAACATTCATTTCATCTTAGTTTTAGACAAAGATGGAGGCGTTTCTCGCAGAAAATGTCACATCTTGGATCTCTTCTCTAGATGGCTCGGAAAAGCTGAATTTCCGGGGTTTCGGCTTGAATGCACTATTCACGCTGAGCCGTACTCCGCTACAGCTTCCTTTTCTCCATGCCGCGGCAAGGTTCTGGAATCCAGTGACGCATGTTTTTAGCTTTGGCGGCCAAGAGATGTGCCCCACTTTCGAAGATTTTCAGGTTTTGATGGAGTCTGAATGCTCTGAAGTGATCTTGCCCCAGCTCCGTTTTGGCCACGCTCAGGCTTTAGGGCGGATGTGTGGGCTCACGGCGCATGACGCTCGATCCCTGATCTGCAGTGGGGAACTGGACATCCTCGGCTTGATCCACCGTTTTTTCGACACCGGTGACCGCAGCAACCATTATTGGCAGGGTTTCCGGCAACACGCCCTCTACTTATGTTTGTTGTCTCACTTTCTGCTTTCCTCGGGCTTCGGCGGGGCTAGCATTCGCCTGATTGAAGTCGCCCAAGGTTTGAGAGAAGGAAAGAGCTGTATTGCCATGACCTTGGCCGAGACACTGATGGGCTTAGATTCTGTCTATCGCCGGGAGGCGACCAGGTTTGCTGGGAGTCCACTGCTGCTGCAGGTAATGTTTCCCACCCAACCTTACATATATATTTGCTCACATCACTCGACCCTCAGGCTCGTTTTTTTTTTCTCACAAAACCCTTGTCTTACTTTTCTCTCATCGTACATCTCTCTGTTCTTTATTCTCTCATTTTTCATCCCTCCCCTAGGTATGGTTAATGGACAAGTTGCAGGTCGTGGACTCTTGCCCGGCTTATTCAGCTCGAGGCTACTTCTTTCGGCAGCGCCTAGTCAATGCTATTGACGAAAGGTGGTGGTTCGATTGGATGTGCAATTTGTCCGCAGACGGCATTGCTTGGCGTTGTCCTTGGCTCAACCTCCCGGCAATGAGCTATAGTATGTCCCGGCTGATTGGGATCCAATTGATTGGTCTAACCCATTGCGTATTCTATTTTCCGTTCCGGTTCCTGCGTCAGTTTCGTCATGATCAGACCTGTCCACCGGAGGGGATTGAGTATCCAGCCGCTTTCCCGGTCCGGGGTGCACAACTTGCCCGATATGCCACGGCATGGAGGACTAGAGAGCTCCTGGCCCCTGCTTCAACTTTCAGTTGCACTTTGTCAGATGAGTGCTTGGATTGGCTCAATGAGGAGGCACAGGTTGGGCCTAGCTTGGCATCAGATGCTCCGTCCAGCTCTGGGAGGGGACGCAGAGATACTTGATTCAACTATGCCCCAAATTTATTGCTTTATTAGCATTTTCAAGTTTTCTTTATGAATGTACCAAAAAAGCAACCTCGATTGTAATGCAAGAGCAGGAGATCTCTATTTTGAAATCAATGAAATTGAAAGCTGTGGTACTGAAAATTTTCCGCTTTTGGTCCAAAAATGGTCTTAGTCGTAAAAAGATTGATTTGAACAAAGTCAACTTTTATTAAAACTTTTCAAAACTATTTTCAATGTGGATCAGAACTGGACACGCCGAAGATCTGTCACTGAGATGCACAACCCCAGATCCCCGCAACTGGAAAGTTGCCCCTAGTTTGAAGAACAATGCGGCACTTCAAAGCAACGGAAAGTTGCCCCTTGTCTGAGTAACTTTGCACCATCGCGGCAACGGAAAGTTGCCCCTAGTTTGAACAGCACTGTACCGGAGATCACGATAAATGCTAATGGATAAAGATGACTGAGATGATCAAAATGGACAGAGTTGATCGGGGAAAAGTTTATGGCTGAACCTCAAGGTGAAGTTGCCTACGTATCCCAAAGATGGGAATCAAGCCTTACGTAGTTCAGGCCCAGGTTCGCTCGAGTATTTTCACTCTCCTTTTGCGCTCTAACTTTTGCCAAGGCCGCCCTTTGCGGGTTTTCAACCTTGCGAGCTCAGTTTTTATATTTTCTAATTTTTTTGTGCTCTGACTTTTGTCTAGGTCGCCCTTTCGGGTTTTCGGCCTAGCGAGCCTCTCAAGGATAGTATTTCTTCAACTTGTCCATATTGATCGGTTGTGAGAACTCCAAGCCATCTAGATCCATCAGAACCACAGCTCCACCTGACCAGATAGCTTTGATGATGTAAGGACCAGTCCAATTAGGTTTGAACTTGCCCCTTGGGTCGTGGATAGGAGCTCGGTTGTCTTTGAGCACCAAATCTCCCTCTTTCAGATTCCTGGACTTAACCTTCTTGTTGAAAGCCCGGGCAATTCTGCGTTGATAGCCTTGGATGTGGTACAGTGCTTTCAGTCTTCTTTCATCAATGAGCATGAGTTCTTCGAATCTGCTTTGCTGCCAATCTGCTTCGGCTATCTGGCATTCAGCCAATACTCGTAACGATGGAACCTCAATCTCAATGGGTAGAACAGCCTCCATTCCATAGACCAATGAATATGGAGTTGCTCCAGTAGAAGTTCTGATTGAAGTCCTATAGCCCCACAGAGCAAATGGCAGCTTGTCTGGCCAATCCCGATAGGTTCCCACCATCTTCTGTAGTATATGCTTGATATTCTTGTTGGCGGCCTCAACCGCTCCGTTGGTCTGCGGCCGGTATGTAGATGACTTGTGGAAAGCCACATTGTATTTCTCCAACAAGTGTATCACTTCTTTCTTGAAGTGGGAACCATTATCTAAAATTATCTCGTTTGGCACCCCGTAGCGACAGATGATGTTGTTCCTGATGAACTTTGTGACATGCGACGCCTTCAACACCGCGTATGATTGGGCCTCGACCCACTTTGTGAAATAATTTATCGCTACTAGGATAAACTCATGCCCGTTTGACCCCTTCGGGGTAACAGCTCCGATCACATCAATTCCCCAGACTGAAAAAGGCCATGGCGAAGTCATGTTGTACAGTTTTGACGGCGGGATGTTCATGCGGTTTGCATGAATTTGACACTTGTGGCATCGCCGAACAAAGCTAATACAATCCTCCTCCATGGTTGACCAGTAGTAGCCCTGTCTGAGGATCTTTCTGGCCAGCATTACTCCATTCATGTGTGCACCGCACTCCCCTCCATGGATGGCTTCCATCAGGCGTTTTGACTCTTTAGCTTCTACACAGAGCTTATGCATTCCCAGATGACCCCTTTTGTACAGCTTTCCCCCGCAGATAATGAACTGAGCAGCCATTCTTCTGACGGCCCTCTTATCCTTGGCATTTGCCCCTAGTGGATATGTCTCCTTTTCCAAGAAGTTCCAGATGTCGTAATACCAGGGGTTGCCGTCTTGAACCTCATCTATGGCGGAAATCGACTCGTATGCTAGCACGAACTTCTGATCAATAATGACTGGACGCATCCGGACTCCGGACGGGATGTCTATCATAGAAGATAGAGTTGCTAGTGAATCTGCAAACCTGTTGTTCTCTCTTACGAGGTGGGTGAAATTTAGCTTCTCAAACCGAGGAATTAGCAGATCCAAGGTTTGGTGGTAGATTATCATCCTTTCCTCCTTGACTTTCCAATCTCCTTTTGCTTGAGACACAACAAGGTTCGAGTCCCCAATGACGTCCAACCGTCTTGCCCCTAGTTCTAGGGCTGCTTCCAGGCCAGCAATACATGCCTCATACTCTGCTTCATTGTTGGAAACTTTGAACCGGAGCTTGAATGCTAAAGGGATACGGGAATCATCAGGCGCTATCAACAACACCCCTATCCCATACCCATACTGGTTTGACGCTCCGTCAAAGTACATCGTCCAAGTTTCATCTTCGACGTGCAGAATGGCTTCATCTAGGAATAGATACTCAACCGCTTCATCCCCCTCAACCGGGTGGTCGGCAAGGAACTCCGCTACCGCTCTCCCTTTTACTGACTTGCGCGTGACATACTTCAAATCAAATTCGGAAAGCAACAGCAGCCAACGAGCTAGCCTACCCGTAAGTGCTGGTTTCTCGAAGAGATATTTGATGGGATCCAAACGCGAAACCAACATTACAGAGTGAGCTAACAGGTAGTGCCGCAGCTTCTTGGTTGCCCATACCAAGGCCAAACAAGCCTTCTCCAGCGGTGTATAGCGGGTCTCGTAATCCAGCATCTTTTTGCTCAGATAGTAGATGGCCCTTTCCACTTTGTCTTTTGATTCCTGCGCGAGCATGCAGCCCATGGTAGTCTCAGTTACCGAAAGATACAATATCAACGGCCTCCCCGGCTCTGGTGGCGACAACACGGGTGGGTTCTGTAGATACTCTTTGATCTGCTCAAAAGCTGCTTGACATCGGCCGTCCCATTGGAATTTCTTTCCTTTCTTCAGGAGACCAAAAAGTGGTTCACAAGTCAAGGTTAATTTAGAAATAAACCGTCTTATGAATTGCACTTTACCCAGAAAGCCTCGCACCTCCTTTTCAGTCCTTAGTGGTGGCATTTCCAAGATGGCCTTAATTTTGGAAGGGTCGACCTCGATGCCCCTTTGTGTAATCAGAAACCCTAGCATCTTCCCTGCTGTAACACCAAACGTGCATTTCTGGGGATTCAGTCGCAGCCGAAACTCTTTGATCCTTTGAAAGAATTTTTGTAAGGCGGTGTAGTGGCCGTCTCTATCTTTGGACTTGACGATCATGTCGTCCACATACACCTCGACCTCTTTATGGATCATATCATGCAATATTGTAGTTGCTGCCCGTTGATACGTAGCTCCAGCATTTTTCAACCCGAATGGCATCACTCTATAACAATATGTACCTCACGGGGTAGTGAACGCAGTCTTCTCCCGGTCTTCGGGTGCCATCACTATCTGATTATAGCCTGAGAAACCATCCATAAACGAAAGCAAGGCGTGTCCTGCAGTGAAATCTACCAATTCATCAATGTGTGGCAATGGAAAGTCGTCCTTCGGACTGGCCCTGTTCAAATCTCTGAAGTCTACACAGACCCGAATTCTGCCATCCTTCTTTGGCACCGGAACAATATTGGCCAACCAAGTTGGGTATTCAGATACCAGCAGGAACCCTGCGTCAATTTGCTTGGTGACCTCTTCCTTAATTTTGAGAGCCCAGTCCGGGTGAATCCTTCTGAGTTTCTGTTTGACAGGGCGGGCCTCGGGATCAAGAGGGATCCAGTGCTGTACAATCTCAGGATCGATTCCAGGCATGTCTTCGTAGGACCACGCGAAAACATCTTTGAAATCTTTTAATAAAGCGACTAAGCGCTCGCGCTCCTCTGAAGACAACGTGGACCCGATCTGGACCAGCCGCGGGTCCTTCTCAGTACCAACATTCACAGTAGTGATTTCATCCATTAAAGGTTTAACAAATCTTTCCTGCTCTTGATCAATTAATCGTTGCAAAACTGGGGGAATTTCTCCCTCGTTGTTTTCATCAAAATTTTGAAAATCCTGATTTAAGCAATAAATCAAAGGCACAGAAAAATACTCGGAAACCACATCCACATCATTCTCATTAAATATTTCCAAGCCGTCAGATTCCTCTGTTACAACAGACTCAAAAGAAAATGAAAATGACGACCTAGACAGGACTGTGGCATCCGGGTTATCACCCCCAGGAATACCGGACTCAGACTCAGTCGAGCTGGAATCTGATTCCGACGCACAAGATTCGGTAGAATCAGATTCCGGCTCACTACCTGACCCGGAGCTGCTAGATAAAAAGCCTTCTTCATATTGCCAGATGAGAGAAGGTGCGATAGATGCATCCAAGATTGGCGCTGGAAAACCCGCAGTTATTTCATCTCTAATCACAGAAACCGAAGAGTTATCCCCCAAGCACTCTTGGCCGATCGGAGGATCTGATAGTAGACTCGCCAGTGCTACCCCCATTTCAAGCTCTGTGCTCTCAGGATCCACTGCTTCACATTGCTCAACCTCAGTTGGTGGGTCTGTCTGCGCTTCGGCAACGTCATCCCCAGATAATTGTATGTCGAAGAAGATTTCAAAACCAGGCACGCGCTTCCCCTCCGCGTTTAGCCATGGCTCCGGGAAGCCGCAGAATGGAAAATCTTCCCCCTCCCGGACGAAACGTCCGTTTAGGGTACCCCAGATGGGCCTGTGCATTAACTCAAATGGCTTCCCGGCCTTCTTTGCTCTGGCCCTTCCGGCCATTTCTTTCCCTTTCCTTACCCAATCCTCCTTGGTGGGCAGATAGCCCAGTCCAAAGGCGTGAGGGTTGTGTGGCACTTCGGCCAACACTGAGACGCCCTTCCGGCCGCTTCTCCCTAATCCCATCCCGGGAGTATGTTTTAGCTTGTTCATGAGGTAGATAGATTGAGCACTAACGTACATACCCCATTCACAGCCATGACATTCTGAACCACTTGAGCCTCGGCCAAGGTGAACCCCGATAAAAACACATCCTCCGTGCCGTGCTCGATCTCCAAGACAGGTGTGGACACTTCCGGCGGGGGATGGATTGATGAATTCCCAAAAACGATCGCTACCCCTTTCCCGTGAGGGTACTTTAGCATCTGATGTAGAGTGGAAGAGACTGCTTTGACCTGGTGCAACCACGGTCGCCCCAAAAGTAGGTTAAAGGTTGCGGGAACGTCCAAAATATGAAATTCGATGTTGTGTTGTCCTGGACCAACCTTGGTTTGAATTTTAACAGTCCCCATCACTTCTCTGCTGGTATTGTCGTATGCTCTGATCACTTGGGTAGTTGGGACGAAGTCCACGGGTTTCAACCCGATTGCATATGCCGTTCTGGTCGGGCAGACATTAATCGCAGACCCGGTATCAACAAGTACCACCGGTATCCACTTATCTCTACATTCCACAGAAATATAGAGAGGTTTGTTATGACTTGTGCCCTCAGGCGGTAGTTCCTTGTCCGAAAAGGTTAATGCCGGGGAACCTCCTCCCGGAAAAACCAGCCCAACCAACTGTTCAGGCGTGGTGTCTATGGAGAGTTTGGACTTGTCCATAGCAGATAGGACAGCTTCTCTGTGTACTCGTGATGCCATTAGCAGTCCCCAGATGGAGATGTCTGCTTGTATCTTCTTTAACTGTTTCAGCACAGCTTCCTCCTCAATCTGCTTCTCCTTCTGTTTCTCCGCTTCTCTGTCCTTCCCAGATGCCTCGGGTTGGTCCAGATGTGGGGGTTTGAAGTACCGCCCACTTCTCGTCATATGGTCAACCTCATCGAGGTACCAAGTGTCATCCGGTTGATTATTTCCCCAGTCTTCATCCGTGTGGGCAAGACATAAGTCATCGTCTTCCCACCACATTCCATCGGCAGCCAACAGACACCTGTCTGGCTCCGGTTTAGTTGTACTCACAGTATTCTCTGTCCACATGCTCACAGCATTCTCCATCTTCGTGCACACAGCACTTTCAGTCCCCTCAGGGCCTTTAGCTTTCCTAATTCTCTCAGCCTCCTCAAACTTCTCTCGTTCTAGCTGCGTCAGTACAGCTGTTTGTTCAATAATTCCCGTATCAATAATGCCCATGTCTCGAGCGGAATTCTTAGCACCGGCGCTCTCCGGCGATACCACTTGACTTTCGGCCATTCCGGCCACAACTGATACTTCTGCCCCCGCTGGGCTCTGTTCTGGTTGGGCTTCCCCCACTGCATCTGGTTGATCCTCGAGCCATCCAGTGGCCTCCTCTGATCCCTCATAATCGTACCAATTGATTGACGCATCCCCCAGTTCCTGGTCATCGAGAAATTGCAAGTTGGCAAAATCCTCCTCTACGGCCGTCAGATCATCTGTCCATAGCCCAGATCCATCCCCCCGGATCATGCATAGCTCTCCTGTCTCTGGCAATTCTATACCTAGCCCAATTCGGCTCATTGATAGGATATACTCGCTTGGATCATAGGCTCCCCCAGCAAAATTCTGTCCAGTCCCAGATTCAACAATCTCATTCTCTCCCAAAATCTGCCCTGTCCTGTCCCACCATCGGTTCTGGTTGGGTTTTGGAGATGTCCACCATGCACAAGAAATCAGTGCAATCGGGGAGGAGCACCTCTGGCTTGGGTAGGTGGGTGGGTGTAATATAGATGCTAGGATCGTAAGATGCGACCCCAGTCTGGATAAAATTAATTCTTTTGGGAGGGGGAGGTTGGTTATGTGGTGGGAGAGGGTTGGTTGTGACATTGGGTTTATCAGGAGGCGCGATCACCTATTTGTCAATAAGATCTTGGATCTCATGACGCAATCTGTAACAACGGTCGATGTCGTGACCGTGTTGTTGGTGATATGCGCAGTACTTTGACGGGTCATATGAGGGGGGGAGTGGATTCGGTAATGGCTTTGGCTCCAGGGGTTTTAAATGATTTTTTCTGATCAATATTCCCAGAACTTTGGTCAGAGGCATATATAGTGGGGTAAAGGTTCTTTGGCCTCGCGATTGGAATCTGTTGGCTTGTGTGTTGCTTCCGGACGCGCCGGAGAAGGGTGTGGCAGTCATGAGCCTTGGAGGGGGAGGGGGAGTGGTGGTGACCATACTAACTTCCGAGGCTCTTGTATTTGCAGCGCCACTTGGGCCCGCATTGTTGTTACGATTGAACGTCCTCCTCGGTTGTTCTCTGTCGTGGTCAAACAGACCTTGTTTCATTGCGTCTTCGATTTGCACCCCCATCTCATGTAAATCTGCGAAAGTAGGGAAGGGGACTACAATCATTCTCTGCATCAGCTTCGGGTGGAGATTGCGCACAATCATCCAGATTTGATCTTTGTCAGTGGGCCTTAAGGTCATCATTGACGCCTTCGCCCTCCATCGGATCACAAAGTCCGAGAAAGTTTCCTTGGGCTCTTGCCTTGTCGTTTCAAGATCTCGAGTTGTGATCTCGATCTGAGTGTTGTATGAATATTGCGCGACAAAGGCCTCAGCCATCTCATCCCAATTCTTCTTCACTTCATCTTGTAACTTTGCGTACCAATGGGAGGCCACACCCGACAGGGTTCGGCCGAATAATGAAAGCTTCTGTGGTCGTGTTAGGCCCATTGGCCGCAAGATGTCTGCAAACAGTCAGATATGGACCATGGGGTCGCCGGACCCATCAAAGCGGTCGATTTGTGGCATTTTGAACCTATCGGGGAGTGTTACGGCCTCCTCGGTATATCCATCTTCGATATCCGGCATAGCCTTGACCCCTTGGGATTTCTTGAAGAGCTTCTCCAGTTTGCTCAATTTCAGAGCTGTATGATCAACCTCGACCTCGAATGGAGAGTCCGGGTGATTGGATGTATGGACCTTGGACAATTGTGGCGGAAGCGGGGGCGGAGCTGGCCCCGTTGGAAGATTCGTGTCCTCTTGCGGGTTCTGGATAGTTGGCACAGTATTTTGGGTGTTTGGAGGAGCATTCTGAACAGCAGGTGTCTGCTCAGGTAATGGAGCCCTCGCCGGAGGAGGAATTTGTTGTGAAGCAGATGCTATATTCTGTTGTTGCAGTCTGGTAATCAGCTCAGCCTGCTGGGTCATAATTTCAGCTTGCTGCTTAGCGAGTTCATCTCGGCGAACGGCATCCTGCTGCATGGCCCGCATGGTTTCCTGCATTTGGCGCATCATCTCCTCAACTCCTGTTGGTGCCGTCATACTGTTTCGATTTGTCTGAACTACTGGCAGATCTGTCTCAATGGGGATCTCAATCCAACTGTCCACTGATGGGGGAAACCACTGTTCTGGTGATCTCTGTTCAGATACACTGCGCTTTTTCTGTTTCCTTCTGGTAACAGGGGGTAGAGAATGGAACACTGGCTGTCCGTCGATTAGATCCTCAGATCGATGGAGTCGACGACCTCGTGTCCAAAGTGCTTGGGGAATGCCTGTTGGGTTGGAAGCAATTGTGCTAGAACTGACCTAGCAAAAGATAAATAAAGCGAAAAGGAAATAAATAAACAGATAAACGGGCAGTATAACAGCTTAAAATAAAATGCATGACACACAGTCGGGCATAATCAACACACAGTCAATAAGCTGAATAACACACTGTCCTCAAACACTGATTATTATCCCTGTATCACTGTCCCCTAAAACAGGATCTGATATCCGCAGATAACTAATCCTCAAACACTGGCTGATGCCCGCAGGCCTGATACCCATAATGCTGAATTGATGCCCGCAGGCCTGATGCTGACAATACTGAACTGATGCCCGCAGGCCTGATACTCAAACTCATATACTGATTTGATGCCCGCAGGCCTGATACTGTCAATACTGAACTGAAGCCCGCAGGCTTGATGCCCAAACTCATATACTAATACATGCATTCCTGTAGAGACGCACTCTAAAGCACATAATAGATAAGTGAGAGCCAAAACACCCCTATATTGGGGTAGGGTTTCCCTGTCCTATTTTGTCAGGAGCTAGGGTTTCACTACGCACGCAGCGGTTTCAAACAACCTATGAACGGGTAAGCAGCTTGTCCTAATTTGGAATGGTCACTATGGATCCGAATATGCACTAGGTCGAATGGTCAAAGAGGGTGCCCCGGTAAAACCGGGGTTTTTGTTCCCATACTGGCAGAGCCCACAACTGGTCAGCCTTATGGTCATGCCTTGACAAGACAAGCCTCCGGCAAACCGTTCAGGAATAGCAGATGGCAAACACGGTGTCCTAGGCGCACCAATGCAAATGCAATGCAAAGAAACACACAAGTGTAGTAAAAAACAGATATCATGAGTTCGAGTCAAGCTCTCTAAATCCCCAGCAGAGTCGCCAGAAACTGTAGACGTCCCCGAACGCTCCCGGGAGGGTGAGCTCCCGTTCTGTTCATATTGGGGTCACTACAGCTCAGGACTCTAAAATGTCACGGTTCTAAGTCTGAACCAAAGAGTCCAAATCCGGCAAATCGTTTTGAGAAAACAGATTTTGAAAGAAGTGCCAAACATGGACTGCTTTGCCAGATACAGAGTCGCCACCTAAATATTTTATTTTGGGAAATTTAGGAAACCCTGACTCGGTGCCAAAAGGCCACGTGTCCGTCATCACCAAAGTTGCCTCGGCTCGGGAACTTGGGTACGATTGGGGAAGGTCACTTCGTGAGCACCCCCGCTCGCCCGGTCATAGACCGGCCTCTACTAACCATGATGTCAATTTTTGAAAACATTGTGAGTTCTTATTCCGGTTATTAGCCTAGGTTACTATGTGATGCGCACAGCATACAAGTATAGACTGGATCGCCTGAATTGGAACAAAACATTTTATGTTTGTTTTTGAAAGAGGTTTTGCTACCCGCAGGTAGGCTTGAAACATTTGATGATTTATTCCAATTCAGATAACCCAACCTTCACCCACAGGCATTCAGGCAGTTATATCATATAAGCACATAGCCTCATGGTAAGCATGCTATTCATGGCAGTCACTCACACGCATGCAAGGATGCTAAAGCATAAAACTTACCGGGTACTCCAAGCCAAAATAGAAACTTCATTAGAAATCATGCATGATCCTAATTATACAGAAATGCCTAATGCAACACATGCAAAGATGCAACTATAGCAGGCTCGGCTATTCTATGATGGCATATGAAATGTTACAACTATCATATATTCAACTTTGAAATTGAAAGTACGATGCAATTAGTATGATGCGCCGAGCCCGGTGCATGCAATACAGATGAATGAATGCAAACATGCTGTCATACTATATGCTAATTTGAATATGCCCTAATCTAACCATCATAAGCGGATAAATAAAAGGGAGAAAGACGTGGGGTTGGAAGACATACATCACACTCACGCACGCTTATTACAGTTATGCCCTCGCGCAGAGGGTCCGAATAAATAATACAGTCCAAATATTACAGTCCCGAATGAAAGAATATTACAGTCCAAATAATATAAAAATTCCTAATTAATTAATGAATTAACTAAGAAAGCAAATAAAACTGGCGTGCAAGCCAGGGACTGCCTTGCTTCTGATGGATGATACATGTCCGGGTTTTCTTGCGCGGAAATCCACCGGAATGCCCCAATTAGCCTCTGTTTACACCTGTTCTTGAAATGCGTGCCAAGCCCCAAAAAAGTTACTGATTCTTCATTTTGCTGCAACAGAGAGCAGGAAAGGGGCATAGCAATGTATTTGCACAGATATATGCATGTCTCGATCCTCGTGCCACCAATCACGCATACCGAGGCATGATGGCCGAGGAGTCGAAATGCACAACTCAATATAGAATGAATGCACATGAAACTACAGCTAAAACCTAACTCCATCATGGATAATCCGGAGTGTCGGTGACTGGGGAATTGAGACACATTCCGTCACTCGGAGTACGAAATGTACCTCGTTTCCCGTGCCCGGGCTAACTCCTATTCCGGACACGATGCAATATGCATGATATGCATGAAATGCAACTAAGATAGAATCCTATCATACACAATGCTATGGAAATGAGATGCCTCGAAATACGTGCACACGGGCACGCAAACCGAGAAAATGGCAAAATGTGATCCAAGATACAATCTAGTATGCACTATGCTATGAAAATGAGATGCCTCGAAGTGCGTACACACGGGCACGCAAACCGAGGTAATGGCATATGTAATGCAAGTGACTAAAATGGCATGGAAAAGGTAACATGGACTTATACTAACATGAGAGAGTCTCAGCCACACTCACATAAGAAGCCGGTTGATAAAAATGAGGTGCCTCGAAATGCGTGCACACGGGCACGCAAATCGAGACGATGGCAAAATGCGATGTAATGACATGGAAACATGATATGGGCTTATACCAACATGAGTGAGCCTCAGCCACACTCACATAGGATGCCGGCGGATGAAAAATGAAATGCCTCGAAATGCGTGCACACGGGCACGCAAACCGAGGCAATGGCAAAATGCGAAACATGATATGGGCTTATACCAACATGAGTGAGCCTCAGCCACACTCACATAGGATGCCGGCGGATGAAAAATGAAGTGCCTCGAAATGCGTGCACACGGGCACGCAAACCGAGGCGATGGCAAAATGCGATGTAAATGACATGAAAATGTGATATGGACTTATACCAACATGAGTGAGCCTCAGCCACACTCACATAGGATGCCGGCGGATGAAAAATGAAGTGCCTCGAAATGCGTGCACACGGGCACGCAAACCGAGGCGATGGCAAAATGCGATGTAAATGACATGAAATGGATAGCAATCATTCTAATGGAATTTCAGCACTAAAATATGGGGGAAAACAGTCCCGAAATGAGGCAAAATGACAAGAAATGCATGGAATTGTCCCGAAATGCGAATTTAGGCACCCGAAATGGCTTATAGCTATGCCAAATATGCACAATATGGACATGCAATGCAAAGACAGAAGCTAGGCAGTCCCAAAAAGGGCACTTTCACAGTTATAAGCATGGCCAAACAGCAAGCATAGGTATGGCAAAAATGGCATGCAAGAATAGGGGCCAAAAGGGGGGTAATGAAGCAAGTGATATAAGAAAAACCCAAACTGAAAAATTTCCTTCTACAACATTGAAGAGGGACCAAAAATATGAATATTTACAGTATATGGCAAGCTTCGAATCAATATACAAACATGCTAAAAATGTGATGCAAAATGAGGCTCAAAAGTGGCTATAACATGAGGTATGCAAAATATTCACCAAACAGCCAAAGACCCTTAATAAAACATGTAGAATGGGCCAAAATAGGACTATTTCCAGAACTGTAAAATGGCCAAAAACAAAAGCATGATAGGCTAACTAAACATGCAAGAATGGGGAATAAAAGAGAGATATAACATGAAGTGACCTATGGAGGTCCCAAACCATGAAAGGACCTAAATGAAACATGAAGAATGGACCAAAATAAGCACTTTTTTAGAACTGTAAAATGGCCAAAAACAAAAGCATTGTAGGCTTCCATTGCATGCAAGAATGGGGAAGAAAAGAGGAGTATAAAGGTAAGTACAACATGGAAGTCCCAAATGGTGTTGAGCCCTTCTTCAATGTTGAATAGGGGCTCAAAATAAGCCTAATATCAGTTTACAACATGCTCAAAAACAGATTGCTCATGGGCCAAAAATAGCATGCAAGATTATGACATATAAGAGGATCAATGAAGTAAGTGTATCATGGAGGGCTCAAACAGGGTTGAGCCCTTAATGAAAAGTGAAGATGAGCTCAAAAGAGGGCCCCTTTCAGTTAGGGCCGGAGCTTGAAACAAAAAGCAAGTGGGGCTTACAAATGGATCAAGAAAAAGGGTCAAAGTGAAGAAATGTTACTTACCCTTGAAGACTAAGACTTTTGTTGCTTCTTGGATCAATTTGCAGCTTCTTTGGCCTTTGAGAAGCTTTCCTTGTTGCTGGAAATGAGGTGGTGGTGGTAGAGCTTGGTGGTGTAGAAGAAATGGTGCTTAGGGACTTAAAGATTTTCAAGGAAATGAGAGGTATAGAGATGGAGTTGTGTATGGAAGCTTGAAGGTGAAGTTTTCTAACCCCAACAAATGATCTAGCTTGCTTGCTATATAGGCCAACAAGGGGGTGTAAAGGTGGGGGAAAAGGAGACAAACTTTCCCCCACAAAATATCCCCCGGATAAAGATCTTTTCTGGGGGATAAAGCCCCACAGCTGTAAAGTGCACAGTGCAAAGAGCTCGGCCGGCCTGTTACTTTTGCTCCAGGTGGCTGGCCGGCCACACCCCCTAGCCGGCCGGCTAGGGGTCAAAAGGGTCAATCAGATTTTCTGGCCGGCCACCAACTGATGGTGTCCTCCTATGTGTGTACAACACAACCCTGTGGTTAAAATTCCAAGAAAGTGGGTCCAAGGGGTTCAACATTAGCTCGGAAAGAGGGGTTCAAAAGGGTCAGGTGGAATTACTGGCCGGCCACCAACTTTTAGGGTCCTCTCATGTGTGTACATCACAAATATGTGGTTCAAAGTTTGAGAAAATGGGCCCAAGGGGTTTAACATTAGCCCGGAAGGAGGGGGTCAAAAGGGTCAAGTAGCATTAATGGCCGGCCACCAACTTTTTAGGGTCCTCCCATGTGTGTACATCACAAATATGTGGTTCAAAGTTCGAGAAAATGGGCCCAAGGTGTTCAACATTAGCCCGGAAGTGCGAAAAACGGGCGCCGGAGGGCGTCGGAGGATGTATAACTGGTTGCTGCAACAATTGCTGGCCTCCCACCCTTCAGTGACCTCCCCGGTGATAAAACAGAGGTACCTGCCAAAAATGAACGAAAACCGTTGCAAAACGAATGCTCGGGGACCAAAACACGCAGTTCGAGGTCCCCGAAAATGGGCTGTTAAGCACCGAAAGTGGCATTCGACCACGAAGTGGGTTTCTCAGACCCCAGTGTCCCTCAAAAGGGAGAAAATAGGAAGTATGCCAAAAACCGGAGCAATAGGAGATGGTTAAGCGGTCCCGAACCGAGGCATACGGCCTGACGGCTCCGAAAACCGGAAACCGGACTCCGAAATGGGAAAAATGGCCTACGGCCACCAAATGTAGCCTACGGACATTGAGAGATGGTCTACGGGACCTCTCCCTTCCCTCAGGAAAATAAACAAAGAAAACCAAGTCTGGTTCGCAAACCGAGACAAGGTACAAAAGAGGGTTTGGAAGTTCGGAGGCAGGGCTCACGGCCGCAACTCCGAAACTTCTGAACAAGCACATTATGCAACATCACCAAGCGCTCAATCGGTGACGTCTGAGTCTTAAGGTCGGTCAAAAATGGGGTGTCTACACCACTTAGTCGATAGAGAGGTAGAGTTTACTGTTGACATCATGCCGGGAACCCAGCCCATCTCTAAAACACCCTATAGGATGGCCCCCGCCGTGCTTAAGGAATTGAAACTTCAACTACAAGAGTTGCTAGATAAGGGTTTTATTAGGCCGAGCACTTCACCCTGGGGAGCACCCGTCTTGTTTGTTAAGAAGAAGGATGGTACGCTTCGTCTTTGGATTGATTACCGGGAACTGAATAAGGTAACCATTAAGAATAAGTACCCGTTGCCGAGGATAAATGATTTGTTCGATCAATTGCAAGGAGCACGAGTCTTTTCCAAAATTGACCTTAGATCGGGCTACCATCAGCTTAAAGTCAAAGCCGAGGATGTTGAGAAGACCGCTTTTCGGACGAGGTATGGCCACTACGAGTTTTTAGTAATGCCTTTTGGAGTGACCAACGCCCCTGCAGCCTTTATGGATTTGATGAACAGAGTCTTTAAGCCATATCTAGATGAGTTTGTGGTTGTCTTCATCGATGGCATATTGATCTACTCTAAGAGTAAAGCCGAACACGAGGAGCATTTGAGACTTACCTTACAGACTTTGAGAGATCGGAAATTGTATGCTAAATTTAACAAGTGTGAGTTTTGGCTTTCCACTGTTTCATTTTTGGGCCATGTGATTGATGAAGAGGGTATTTCGGTCGATCCTAGTAAAATTGAAACCATTGTGAATTGGTCGAGGCCGACTAATGTGTCCGAGGTTCGTAGTTTTCTGGGATTGGCTGGTTATTACAGAAAATTCGTAAAGGATTTCTCAAGGATTGCAATTCCGTTGACACAATTGACTAAGAAGGGAGTGGCTTATGAATGGACTAAGGATAGAGAAGCGGCTTTCCAGGAGTTGAAGACGAGATTAGTCGCAGCACCAATTCTTGTACTACCATCAGGTAATGAAGAGTTTCATGTCTACAGTGATGCTTCGCATAAGGGTCTGGGTTGTGTATTAATGCAAAAACGTAGGGTTATAGCATATGCCTCTCGTCAATTGAAGCCACATGAAAAGAATTATCCCACCCATGATTTGGAATTAGCAGCCGTGGTGTTTGCTCTAAAGATTTGGCGCCATTACTTGTATGGAGCTTCTTGTCAGGTTTTTACGGATCATAAGAGCTTGAAGTACTTGTTCACTCAGAAGGAATTGAATTTGAGGCAGAGAAGATGGCTTGAGTTGTTGAAGGATTACGATATGCAGATTCAATATCACCCAAGAAAAGCTAACGCCGTAGCCGATGCTTTGAGCAGAAAGGTGGTTGGAAATTTGGCATGCCTAACCGCGATCTCAATGGAGCCGACTATTGTTGAGGAAGTAAAGACGAGACAAATGGAAGATGAATTCTTCAAGAAAGTAGCCGATGAGATTATCACAAAGCTGAGATCAGGGTACACCATAGAGAATCAAGTGCTCAAGTTTGAGGGAAGATTGTGTGTGGCCGACATCCCAGATTTGAAAAGAAAAATTTTGCAGGAAGCTCATGGTTCCAAGTTTGCTGTTCACCCCGGGAACACCTAGATGTATCAGGATGTGAAGCAGACGTTTTGGTGGCCGAACATGAAAGGAGAGATAGCCGAGTTCGTGTCGTAGTGTCTGTACTGTCAACAAGTGAAAGCAGAACATCAAAGGCCAGCAGGAGTTCTTCAACCTTTACCGATTCCTGAGTGGAAATAGGAGCACATCTCCATGGACTTTGTGGTTGGTTTGCCGAAGACACAAAAGGGTATGGATTCGATTTGGGTTATTGTGGATAGACTAACTAAGTCAGCACACTTCTTGCCTGTTAAGACCACCTTCAACGCCGATAAACTTGCTTCGTTGTATGTGAATGAGATTGTTAGGCTTCATGGAGTGCCGATGTCAATTGTGTCAGACCGAGATCCGAAGTTGGTTTCCAGATTTTGGCAGAGCCTACAAAGAGCTTTCGGAGCCGAGTTGAGGTTTAGCACAGCTTTTCATCCCCAAACTGATGGGCAAACAGAGAGGACGATTCAGACACTTGAAGATATGCTTAGACTATGTGTATTGGACCTCCAAGGAAGTTGGGGAGTACATTTTCCTTTGGTGGAATTTACCTACAACAACAGCTATCAAGCTAGCATTGGCATGGCGCCGTATGAGGCACTGTATGGAAGAAAGTGCAGGTCGCCGATATGTTGGACCGAGGTAGGAGACAAAGCTCTGCTTGGTCCCGAGTTAATTCAAGTAACGACCGAGAAGATTAAGCTCGTTCAACAAAGAATCAAAACCGCACAAAGTCGACAAACGAGTTATGCCGACCAGAGAAGAAGAGAGCTGGAATTTGAAGTCGGGGACCACGTGTTCTTGAAGATTTCGCCGATGAAAGGAGTTACAAGATTTGGGAAGAAGAGTAAGTTAGCACCCCGTTACATCGGGCCTTTTGAAATTCTTGAGAAGGTTAACCTCGCTGCCTACAGACTTGCCTTGCCGCCAGGATTGAGCCAAGTCCATAATGTATTTCATGTTTCGATGCTGAGGAAGTAGATTCGAGATCCGCTACATGTGATCGACTATTTCAGAATTGTAATTAATGAAGATTTAGGCTACGAAGAGAAGCCGATACGGATTGTCGATAGGCAAGTGAAGCAGTTGAGAAGCAAGTCGATACCAATGGTGAAAGTTGAATGGAAGGAGCATTACGGAGAGGATGCTACATGGGAAATGGAAGAGGAAATGAAAGTCCGACATCCAGAATTGTTTTTTGAACAAGGTAACTCAAGTTTGGGGACCAAACTTCTTTAAGGGAGGTAGGATGTAACAACCCTCATTTTGACTTAGTCATACTTGCATACATTTATGGATGATCTTGTTTTAATATGTGCATTTGCAAATCTTGTCTTGTTTTGCTTGAATGATTGCCTACATGCTTTGTTCTTGTTTGGTGTGTTGCCGAGGTCATCTTAAGCCTAGACACCTTCGAGACCTTTGTCACTTAGAACTATCTTGGAACCCCGTTGGTTGACCTCCATCTTCACCCTGGCCTATTGGCCGAGATGTCACCATCTAGGCCGAGGTGCGCGTCGCCTAGGCCGAGATGTTCATCATCTGGGCCGAGATGTTAATATCTAGGCGTTTCAGATCCTTGATCCTTGCATGAGTGATTTTGTTCCTGGAATGGTACGACCTAGACCGAGGTGTGGCACAGTTTAGTCAAGTGTTGTCCTTTCAAGCCGATGTCCTTGCCCCTTGATTGCCGGAGTCTTGTTGTTAGCAGATGTCGTTACTTGCCGGTGTGTTCTTGCCGCCTAGCTTGTTGAGTACACTTTGTCTTGGTCTTGTCTTGTCATGTCAGTCACCTTTTTGGATAGAGCCTATCAGCCGATGCCACGTGTCCCGGCAGAGGGATTAAGTCAGTGATTGTCGTGAGGAGCATATCTTTTTGGTATCAATCTTGTCTTTTAGAGAGAGAAGCTCTAGGAAGAAGAAGGAGAAGTTTGAGCTAGAGAGAGAGAACTTCCAAGCTTGATCGTTGGAGCTTGAGCCGTTAGATTCGAGTTTTGAGGTTAGAATCTTAACCTATTATTGTTGTTCTTATTGATCATCTAGCTGCATTGCACGATCAAACCTGTTCTACAGGCCATTCATCGACTTAAAGTTGGTTTTAGAAAGAGAAAACGGTTTTCATGTGTTTTTGAAGAAAAGCCTCGTTTGATCCGAAAGTTTGCATTAAGGCTCATGTTTTTGTGTTTGTTTTGATAAGATCCTTGAGTATGGGTACCCAGGTCCATGTTTTTGAATTCGTAGCATGAAATTCCCGCTTTTGTAATAGCAAGTTTTGATCTTTGCATTCATCTCCCTCATGTTCATGTCCTTCATGTTCTTCATGCTCATGTTCTTCATGTTTATCAAGAGGGAAACCCAGATTTTCCCGACTTCGCTTTTGAATGTGGCCGTTGAGGCCACACCTCGGCAAGGAGGTGTGGGACCTCGGCTTAGACCTGGTAGTTGCCCAGCTTGTTTTTCGAAAGATAAGAAACTGTGTTTTGATTTGATTTGACCTAGTTTTTTAAGAATGCCGAGGTCATTTGCATGTATGCTAGACTTGTTTTGAGTAGTGCATTCAATAGACTTTGCCATGTGTTTGTAGGACTTGGACTTGCCTTGACCCCGACGTTGGACGAACTATGTGAGTGGTATTTTTGATAAAGCTATCTTATCAATGTTTTGATGAGTTTTGCTTTGCTTTGTTTTTGAAAGGTAATTGTTAAGCATGAATGATTGTCCTTAGTTTTGTATCTCGTATTATACTCGCTTGAATGACCTTCTCGGAAAGTCCCTTGTGCTGGAGGACTCTAAACTTTCGCAGCACATCTTGTTTGGAAAGTCCCTTGTGCTGGAGGACTCTAAACTTTCGCATCACATCTCGTTCGAAAGTCCCTTGTGCTGGAGGACTCTAAACTTTCGCAGCATATCTCGTTTTGGAAGTCCCTTGTGCTGGAGGACTCTAAACTTTCGCAGCACATCTTGTCTTGAAAGTCCCTTGTGCTGGAGGACTCTAAACTTTCGCAGCACATCTCGTTTTGGAAGTCCCTTGTGCTGGAGGACTCTAAACTTTCGCAGCACATCTTGTCTTGAAAGTCCCTTGTGCTAGAGGACTCTAAACTTTCGCAGCACTCTCGTGTTGAAAGGCGACGGGCCTTTGTAACATAGGTCCCTTGTGCTAGAGGACTCTAAACTTTTGTAGCACCCTTGTTTGAGATGCCTCTCTTACCTTGTCTTGTTTTGCCACTGACGGCTTACCGTGTGGATATGTTTGCCGGAATGTTATCGTTTGTAATATGTTGATGCTAGTAAGCATCCCTTGAAGCTTTGAAGATTTGTTAGATGGGCGAGGACCATCCCTTGTTATTTAAAGTTTTTGACTTGTATTGTTTTGTAAGGACTTCGACTGTTATTCATGCAAACCCCTTTATTCTTTATACCATTCACTGAGTATCCAAGCTCACCCTCTCTATATATATGTAGGTGATGAGCAAGAAGGCGGTGACGCCTAGATGTGATTCTGGAGCTTATTTTGGATTTTGATTATGTCGGCTTAACCTGTAATTACGTCGGCAGTCTTGAAAATTATGCTTCTCGATTTGTAATACTTGTATGTTGCATACGTCGGCTTGAGAAGCTTTTTGATCAAGATGTGTGTCTTGTATACATGTTATGTCGGCAGTGAGGATGTCGGCAACTGTAACAACCCTCATACTGTTTACCGATTAATGACTGATTGATTACCGATAACCATCGATTACCGTTAAACTGAATTGATTATGACTGATAATTGGACTGATAATTGGACTGATTAAAGTACTGAACTGACTGACTGAAAACTGGAACTGAATTGACTGAGTGTGTATGTTAATTTGTATTCTATCTGTTTGATTAATTATTTGATCTGTTCGTGTTTTATGTTTAAACTGCTAATTGAAGGCCTTATCGGCGGCCGAACCGGGAATTGGTTAATGTTTTATGATCCTCATAATTAATATGATTTTATGGTGTATTTACCTGAAAACTGATTAGGTATGCTTAAATTAGATTAAATAAGCTAATTAAAGAGTTAGGCTTAATTACCGAATTGCCACCCTTAGTGGCCCACTCAATATAACATATTTGAGCCTTATGTACACACTTGAAGAACATTTTCATCAGCCATTTCTCCTTGTGCTTGCCGACCTTAGAGAGAGAGAAACTAGAGGAGTGGAGTTCATCTCAATTTTTTCTTGTAAATTGCTTGGTAATTGAAGGACTTGGAACATAGGTTGCAAATTTAGCTTCCTCACCTTGTAATTAAAGCTCTAGGTAAGGATTTCATCTTCTCAAGCTTGAACTAATTCTTGCATGGTCCATGTTAAATTGTAGAGCCAAGTCTTGTTCTAGTTCATACATGTGGATATAGAGCTCATTCCATGCTTGCATGTTTGAATTAATGAGTTTTTGAGTTGAATTCATGGTGAAATGGTGCATGCCTGTTCATAATTTTGTAATGGTCCATGTTTTCAACTTGTTTTTGGGTCAATTGGCTCCTTAGAGCATCAAATTGGAACTTCAAAATGATTTGAATTCGTGCATGTTGCATGTTCATATTATTCTTGAAAAATGGTTTGAAATTGAGTTTGAATTAAACACCCTTGGGCTTTGATTTCTCAAATTGAGCTTTGAATCATGTTATCCTATGTGTTTATAAATGTTTTCCAGAAAATGGGCCCAAGAGGATCGGTTTTAATGCTTTTGAACTGGGTTTTTGGCTTGGAGGTGCAATCTGGAATTTCCAGATTTTGCATTTCCGCTCGAGCGGGGGAATTGCCGCTCGAGCGTGGAATCCGAGCACCCAGTATCTCTGCACTGTTTTACAGTCCGCTCGAGCGTAGTATTGGGCGCTCGAGCGGAGTCATGTCTCAAGCTCGAGCGGGCGTCGAGCGGAGATTTCACCTATCCAGTACTTTTACAGTACGCTCGAGCGATAAAGTTTACGCTTGAGCGTGTACCTTTGTTGCATGTCCGCTCGAGCGGGTAAACCTGCGCTCGAGCGGGACTCTGTTTTTCTGAAAATCCTGAAACAGTCTTCTGATCACATCTTTGCATCCTCATCCCATCCTAGGCATTCTTAGGCCTAGTTTAAGGCATCTCATTGAGGGCTTAGACGTAGAACACACCGAGGCAATTAGGGATTAAGTTATTATCTTTCCCAGCTGTGTAGCTTAGTGTGTGTTCAATCTGTTAACTGTGTAGGGTTGGCGACTGGGGAGACGCGCTCTAGCATACTGTAGCCCAAACTCTGTGAGTAACAATTGTGTAAAGATATGTTCAAATGATTATTTTCTGAATACTGAACTGAACTGTTTACTGAGCTAATATTGTTTACTGAATGAGTTTACTGAATGAATGTATGTCCTATCTTCTGAACTGTATTGTGGCATCCTTAGCACCTACTGTTACTGTTACTGTTACAGAGATCTCTGTCGGCTCCCTTGTTGGAACCACTACTGTCTACTGACTGATGGCCATCATTACTGCTCGGTCTTTAAGACCTACTGTTTACTGCTATGCTAATGGATGTACCACATATGACTGAATAACTGTTCTGACTGAAAGACTGAAGTATTGTTTAATGAACTGATTTCATTACTGTAAGGACATTTCATTCATAACCCCTTTACGCATTATGTTATTCACTGGGCTTTAGCTCACTGTTTATATATATATGTAGGTGCTCAGCCGCCAGATCGGAGCTAGGAGCGTGGGTTAGACTCCAGTTTTGTCAAGCCAGCCTATGTGCCTCACTGCGAGGTTCCGAGCCTATCGTGTTAAGGCTTAGGGGTGTTTTACAATTTCCCCTTCTGTACCGTCTACTGTTCCGTATAGACTGAATGTTTACTGTACTGTTATCAAGGGATTAGGTCCTTGTACTGTGCGACTGTAAATTTTGTATAGACTGTACTGTTTGTATATGTGAATGCATGAAAAATATTTTTGACATACAGACTGACACAGCTCAATGGACATTATTCATTTACTGTATTGGCTTCCGCCAGGCCCTGTACTCTGTTTTACTGTACTACTGTTCTGCAGACCTGTGGTAATCTCGGATTACTGGCCGGTTACGGTGCTAAACCCATAGGGCCGGGTTTGGGTCGTGACAGAGTGGTATCAGAGCGATACTTAACCACGAGTTATACCGCACACACGCGTCCAAATGAGCTATAGGGTGTCCTAGAAACGTAATTAGGGCATCTCATGAGCATGATAAGTGTGTGATATGACTGACTGAATATATGCTAACGTGTTAAACTGTTAAACAAATGACTACTTATGTTTAAAACTGTTATAACTGCTTATAGTGAAATGGATAATGCAAATGAACCTGAATCCTCATCTACTGAGGCAAGAATGGAAAGAATGGAAAGAATGATGGAACTGATAACTGCTAGACTTGAACAACAACAGAACCAACAGCCCTCACCTCCTCCTCCGGTACAGCCAGAACCTAATGCGAATGTGAATGATGGGGATATTATTGCTCTCACCCATAAATTCAGCAAGATGAAACCGCCATCCTTTCAGGGAGGACTGGAACCGCTAAAGGCTGAAGCTTGGGTGCTTGAAACAGAAAAACTATTTGAAGTGTTTCCGTGCTCAGAAGCGAATAAAGTATTGTTAGCTACCTTCACCCTACAAGAAGAAGCTAGAAGGTGGTGGATGTTGATCCGCGATGCAAATACTGTTATTACTTGGGCTCAGTTCAAGGAGTCCTTCTTTGAAAAGTATTTCCCTCAGTGTGTCAGGGATAGAAAAGTGACTGAATTTGAACAGCTGAAGCAGGGCACAATGTCTGTTGCGGAATATGAGACGAAATTCACCGAGCTTGTTGGATATGCACCGCATATGGTGGATACTGAATATAAGAAGGCCAGGAAATTTGAAGGCGGCCTTAATGTTGCAATCCTCGACAGAATAAATGTTTTGAAGCTACCGAATTATGTAAATGTTCTTGACCGAGCCTTGATGGCTGAATCAAACATTGAAGCACTGAAAACTGAAACACCAACGTCGGAATGGCGTAGTAAGAGGCAGGGTTTCAAATTCAAGAAAGGTAAGCATAACCCGGCCAACAAGAAACAGAATACGGGGTCGACAACCAGCCCCAGTCAAGGGAGTGGGTTCATACCACCCTGTTCTGAGTGTGGCAAGAAGCACAAAGGGGTCTGCTACAGAATATCTGGAGCCTGTTACAGGTGTGGCAAGGTGGGCCACATGGTTAAAGACTGCCCCTCTGCTCCACAAGCCAGTAGTAAAGCTGCACCAAGCGCAGCAGCATCAACTGTAGCACCGAAGCCTAACCCCAGAGCTACCGGGAAAGAGCCCATGAGGCAGGGCCGAGTGTTCGCCCTAGTACCGGGAGACGTGCAAAATACAGAAACCGTTGTGTCATGTATCCTCTCTATTTGTGCACAAAATGCATATGTATTAATTGATTCGGGGTCTACGCATTCTTATGTATCGCATGCTTTCTCACGAAAATTGAATAGACCCTTAGAACCCATGAACTATCTGCTAGCCGTATCATCCCCCGTAGGAGGATCCATGACATGTGCTTATATGTACCCCGCATGTGAAATCACTGTTGGGAATATGCATCTGTTTATTGATTTACTACCATTGAACATTGATCATTTTGATGTAATATTGGGGATGGATTGGTTACAAAAATATCATGCCACTATTGATTGTGTGACCAAGCAAGTTGTTTTCCGTCCACCTGGTTTGCCTGAATTCGTGTTTAATGGGAGTGGAGTAGTACCTCCTCCGTATTTGATTTCGTCAGTGAAAGCCGTTAAATTAGTTAGAAAGGGGTGTAAGGGATATCTGTGTTCTGTACTGACTGTATCTACTGATGAAAATGCTAATGTGAACTGTATCCCTATAGTCAGAGAATTCCCAGATGTCTTTCCAGACAATTTGCCAGGAGATTTGATTGACAGGGAGATTGAGTTTACTGTTGGCGTGGTTCCCGGAACACAGCCGGTTTCTAAAGCTCCGTACCGAATGGCTCCAACTGAATTGAAAGAACTGAAAGTGCAACTGCAAGAACTGTTAGACAAAAAGTTCATCAGACCCAGTACCTCACCATGGGGTGCGCCTGTTTTGTTTGTAAAGAAGAAAGATGGCTCATTGAGATTGTGTATAGATTACCGTGAACTAAACAAGGTAACTGTGAAAAATAAATACCCATTACCGCGCATTGATGACTTATTTGACCAGTTACAGGGTGCTCAAGCGTTCTCTAAGATCGATCTCAGATCGGGATATCATCAACTGAAGGTTAAACCGGAAGACATTGATAAAACTGCTTTTAGAACAAGGTATGGCCATTATGAATTTTTAGTTATGCCATTCGGAGTCACGAATGCCCCTGCTGCATTTATGGACCTTATGAACAGAATTTTTAAACCATACCTTGACAATTTTATTGTTGTATTTATTGATGACATATTGATTTACTCTAAGAGTATAGAAGAACATGAACATCACCTGAGACTTGCCCTACAGACCTTAAGAGAACAGAAACTGTATGCTAAACTGTCTAAATGCGAATTTTGGCTTGACCATGTTATGTTTTTGGGGCATGTTGTTAGCAAAGATGGGATTTCTGTTGATCCGCAGAAAATTGAAGCTGTAGTGAACTGGCCTAGACCAACAAATGTGACCGAAGTCCGAAGCTTTTTGGGATTGGCTGGATATTACAGAAGATTTGTCAAAGATTTCTCCAAAATTGCCCTACCATTGACTCAGTTAACTCAGAAGGGGACATCATTTGACTGGACTGATCAAAGAGAATCTGCTTTTCAGGAGTTGAAAACTCGATTAGTGACTGCACCTGTTCTGACTTTACCTTCAGGTACGGATGGTTATACTGTATTTAGTGATGCTTCTCATAAAGGTTTGGGATGTGTTTTAATGCAGAATGGGAGAGTAATTGCCTATGCTTCCCGTCAACTGAAACCGCATGAAAAGAACTACCCGACCCATGATCTGGAACTTGCTGCAGTAGTATTTGCACTGAAAATCTGGCGTCACTATCTGTACGGGGTGACATGTGAAGTATATACCGACCACAAGAGTTTAAAATATTTCTTCACATAGAAAGAACTGAACATGAGACAGCGGAGATGGCTAGAACTGATTAAAGACTACGACCTACAGATTTTGTACCATCCGGGAAAAGCCAATACCGTTGCCAATGCATTGAGCCGGAAATCGATTGGAAACTTAGCATGTTTGCTTACAGGACAGAAAGAGTTGCTTTGTGACCTTGAAAAATCTGAAATTGAAATTGTTTTGAGAGAACAAGGTGGAACCTTAGCTGCTATTTCTGCTCAACCGGCACTGATTGAAGAAATTAAAGAGAAACAGCAATTGGATGACTTCTTGAAGAAGATCATCGAAGAGAGGGAATCTAAACCGAGACCGGGATTCAAATTTGAGAATAATATACTGAAATTTCAAGAAAGACTGTGTGTACCGAATGATACTGAACTGAAAAGAAGGGTTCTGCAAGAGGGCCACAACTCAAGATTTTCTATCCATCCGGGGAATACAAATATGTACCAAGATCTGAAACAGCATTTCTGGTGGCCGGGAATGAAGAAAGAAATTGCCGACTTTGTGTCCAAATGTCTTCATTGCCAACAGGTCAAAGCTGAACATCAACGACCTACCGGATTATTGCAACCCCTACCCATACCAGAGTGGAAATGGGAGCATATCACGATGGATTTTATCGTTGGGTTACCTTGCTCCAGGAAAGGTATGGATTCAATTTGGGTTATTGTTGATAGACTAACCAAATCTGCTCACTTCTTACCTGTCAAGACAATCTATAATGCGGACAAATTGGCTGTTATCTATATTGATGAAATTGTGAGACTGCATGGAGTGCCTGTGTCTATTGTTTCTGACAGGGATTCGAAGTTTACATCGAGGTTTTGGCAAAGTCTACAGACCGCATTGGGTACTGAATTGAGGCTGAGTAGTGCCTATCATCCTCAGACAGATGGACAGTCAGAAAGGACCATCCAAACTCTAGAGGATTTACTGAGAATGTGTGTCCTTGATTTTCAGGGAGATTGGGAAAGTCATCTGCCATTAGTTGAATTCGCTTACAACAACAGCTACCATTCGAGTATTGGTATGGCGCCTTTCGAGGCATTGTATGGCAGAAAATGTAGATCTCCGATTTGCTGGGCAGAAGTTGGAGATAGGCCTTTACTTGGGCCCGAGATTATTTATGAAACCACTGAGAAAGTGAAACTGATACAGCAAAGACTGAAAACTGCACAAAGTAGACAGAAAAGCTATGCAGATGACAGAAGGCGGGACAGAGAATATGAAGTGGGTGATCACGTTTTTGTGAAAGTGACACCAATGAAGGGCCAGACTCGTTTTGGAGTCAAAGGCAAGTTAGCGCCGAGATACGTCGGACCGTATGAGATTATCGAGAAAATCAATCCGGTGGCGTATCAAGTTGCGCTCCCTCCTGAAATGGAGCATATGCATAATGTTTTCCACATTTCGATGTTAAGAGATTATCTCCGGGATCCCTTCCATGTAATAGAGCCTACTCGTGTAGTGTTGAGTGATGACTACACTTACGAGGAACGGCCTATACAGATTGTAAACAGACGGATCAAGAAGTTGAGAAACAAAGAGATCCCATTGGTGAAAGTCGACTGGCAGAACCATGGTGGCATGTATGCCACATGGGAAAGGGAAGACGACATGGCTAAAAGATATCCTGAACTATTTCCACTGAACCCTGTTTTCTTCCAGAATGAAGGTAACTCGAGTTTAGAGGATTAAACTCTTTATAAGGAGGGGAGACTGTAACAACCCTCATACTGTTTACCGATTAATGACTGATTGATTACCGATAACCATCGATTACCGTTAAACTAAATTGATTATGACTGATAATTGGACTGATTAAAGTACTGAACTGACTGACTGAAAACTGGAACTGAATTGACTGAGTGTGTATGTTAATTTGTATTCTATCTGTTTGATTAATTATTTGATCTGTTCGTGTTTTATGTTTAAACTGCTAATTGAAGGCCTTATCGGCGGCCGAACCGGGAATTGGTTAATGTTTTATGATCCTCATAATTAATATGATTTTATGGTGTATTTACCTGAAAACTGATTAGGTATGCTTAAATTAGATTAAATAAGCTAATTAAAGAGTTAGGCTTAATTACCGAATTGCCACCCTTAGTGGCCCACTCAATATAACATATTTGAGCCTTATGTACACACTTGAAGAACATTTTCATCAGCCATTTCTCCTTGTGCTTGCCGACCTTAGAGAGAGAGAAACTAGAGGAGTGGAGTTCATCTCAATTTTTTCTTGTAAATTGCTTGGTAATTGAAGGACTTGGAACATAGGTTGCAAATTTAGCTTCCTCACCTTGTAATTAAAGCTCTAGGTAAGGATTTCATCTTCTCAAGCTTGAACTAATTCTTGCATGGTCCATGTTAAATTGTAGAGCCAAGTCTTGTTCTAGTTCATACATGTGGATATAGAGCTCATTCCATGCTTGCATGTTTGAATTAATGAGTTTTTGAGTTGAATTCATGGTGAAATGGTGCATGCCTGTTCATAATTTTGTAATGGTCCATGTTTTCAACTTGTTTTTGGGTCAATTGGCTCCTTAGAGCATCAAATTGGAACTTCAAAATGATTTGAATTCGTGCATGTTGCATGTTCATATTATTCTTGAAAAATGGTTTGAAATTGAGTTTGAATTAAACACCCTTGGGCTTTGATTTCTCAAATTGAGCTTTGAATCATGTTATCCTATGTGTTTATAAATGTTTTCCAGAAAATGGGCCCAAGAGGATCGGTTTTAATGCTTTTGAACTGGGTTTTTGGCTTGGAGGTGCAATCTGGAATTTCCAGATTTTGCATTTCCGCTCGAGCGGGGGAATTGCCGCTCGAGCGTGGAATCCGAGCACCCAGTATCTCTGCACTGTTTTACAGTCCGCTCGAGCGTAGTATTGGGCGCTCGAGCGGAGTCATGTCTCAAGCTCGAGCGGGCGTCGAGCGGAGATTTCACCTATCCAGTACTTTTACAGTACGCTCGAGCGATAAAGTTTACGCTTGAGCGTGTACCTTTGTTGCATGTCCGCTCGAGCGGGTAAACCTGCGCTCGAGCGGGACTCTGTTTTTCTGAAAATCCTGAAACAGTCTTCTGATCACATCTTTGCATCCTCATCCCATCCTAGGCATTCTTAGGCCTAGTTTAAGGCATCTCATTGAGGGCTTAGACGTAGAACACACCGAGGCAATTAGGGATTAAGTTATTATCTTTCCCAGCTGTGTAGCTTAGTGTGTGTTCAATCTGTTAACTGTGTAGGGTTGGCGACTGGGGAGACGCGCTCTAGCATACTGTAGCCCAAACTCTGTGAGTAACAATTGTGTAAAGATATGTTCAAATGATTATTTTCTGAATACTGAACTGAACTGTTTACTGAGCTAATATTGTTTACTGAATGAGTTTACTGAATGAATGTATGTCCTATCTTCTGAACTGTATTGTGGCATCCTTAGCACCTACTGTTACTGTTACTGTTACAGAGATCTCTGTCGGCTCCCTTGTTGGAACCACTACTGTCTACTGACTGATGGCCATCATTACTGCTCGGTCTTTAAGACCTACTGTTTACTGCTATGCTAATGGATGTACCACATATGATTGAATAACTGTTCTGACTGAAAGACTGAAGTATTGTTTAATGAACTGATTTCATTACTGTAAGGACATTTCATTCATAACCCCTTTACGCATTATGTTATTCACTGGGCTTTAGCTCACTGTTTATATATATATGTAGGTGCTCAGCCGCCAGATCGGAGCTAGGAGCGTGGGTTAGACTCCAGTTTTGTCAAGCCAGCCTATGTGCCTCACTGCGAGGTTCCGAGCCTATCGTGTTAAGGCTTAGGGGTGTTTTACAATTTCCCCTTCTGTACCGTCTACTGTTCCGTATAGACTGAATGTTTACTGTACTGTTATCAAGGGATTAGGTCCTTGTACTGTGCGACTGTAAATTTTGTATAGACTGTACTGTTTGTATATGTGAATGCATGAAAAATATTTTTGACATACAGACTGACACAGCTCAATGGACATTATTCATTTACTGTATTGGCTTCCGCCAGGCCCTGTACTCTGTTTTACTGTACTACTGTTCTGCAGACCTGTGGTAATCTCGGATTACTGGCCGGTTACGGTGCTAAACCCATAGGGCCGGGTTTGGGTCGTGACAGAGTGGTATCAGAGCGATACTTAACCACGAGTTATACCGCACACACGCGTCCAAATGAGCTATAGGGTGTCCTAGAAACGTAATTAGGGCATCTCATGAGCATGATAAGTGTGTGATATGACTGACTGAATATATGCTAACGTGTTAAACTGTTAAACAAATGACTACTTATGTTTAAAACTGTTATAACTGCTTATAGTGAAATGGATAATGCAAATGAACCTGAATCCTCATCTACTGAGGCAAGAATGGAAAGAATGGAAAGAATGATGGAACTGATAACTGCTAGACTTGAACAACAACAGAACCAACAGCCCTCACCTCCTCCTCCGGTACAGCCAGAACCTAATGCGAATGTGAATGATGGGGATATTATTGCTCTCACCCATAAATTCAGCAAGATGAAACCGCCATCCTTTCAGGGAGGACTGGAACCGCTAAAGGCTGAAGCTTGGGTGCTTGAAACAGAAAAACTATTTGAAGTGTTTCCGTGCTCAGAAGCGAATAAAGTATTGTTAGCTACCTTCACCCTACAAGAAGAAGCTAGAAGGTGGTGGATGTTGATCCGCGATGCAAATACTGTTATTACTTGGGCTCAGTTCAAGGAGTCCTTCTTTGAAAAGTATTTCCCTCAGTGTGTCAGGGATAGAAAAGTGACTGAATTTGAACAGCTGAAGCAGGGCACAATGTCTGTTGCGGAATATGAGACGAAATTCACCGAGCTTGCTGGATATGCACCGCATATGGTGGATACTGAATATAAGAAGGCCAGGAAATTTGAAGGCGGCCTTAATGTTGCAATCCTCGACAGAATAAATGTTTTGAAGCTACCGAATTATGTAAATGTTCTTGACCGAGCCTTGATGGCTGAATCAAACATTGAAGCACTGAAAACTGAAACACCAACGTCGGAATGGCGTAGTAAGAGGCAGGGTTTCAAATTCAAGAAAGGTAAGCATAACCCGGCCAACAAGAAACAGAATACGGGGTCGACAACCAGCCCCAGTCAAGGGAGTGGGTTCATACCACCCTGTTCTGAGTGTGGCAAGAAGCACAAAGGGGTCTGCTACAGAATATCTGGAGCCTGTTACAGGTGTGGCAAGGTGGGCCACATGGTTAAAGACTGCCCCTCTGCTCCACAAGCCAGTAGTAAAGCTGCACCAAGCGCAGCAGCATCAACTGTAGCACCGAAGCCTAACCCCAGAGCTACCGGGAAAGAGCCCATGAGGCAGGGCCGAGTGTTCGCCCTAGTACCGGGAGACGTGCAAAATACAGAAACCGTTGTGTCATGTATCCTCTCTATTTGTGCACAAAATGCATATGTATTAATTGATTCGGGGTCTACGCATTCTTATGTATCGCATGCTTTCTCACGAAAATTGAATAGACCCTTAGAACCCATGAACTATCTGCTAGCCGTATCATCCCCCGTAGGAGGATCCATGACATGTGCTTATATGTACCCCGCATGTGAAATCACTGTTGGGAATATGCATCTGTTTATTGATTTACTACCATTGAACATTGATCATTTTGATGTAATATTGGGGATGGATTGGTTACAAAAATATCATGCCACTATTGATTGTGTGACCAAGCAAGTTGTTTTCCGTCCACCTGGTTTGCCTGAATTCGTGTTTAATGGGAGTGGAGTAGTACCTCCTCCGTATTTGATTTCGTCAGTGAAAGCCGTTAAATTAGTTAGAAAGGGGTGTAAGGGATATCTGTGTTCTGTACTGACTGTATCTACTGATGAAAATGCTAATGTGAACTGTATCCCTATAGTCAGAGAATTCCCAGATGTCTTTCCAGACAATTTGCCAGGAGATTTGATTGACAGGGAGATTGAGTTTACTGTTGGCGTGGTTCCCGGAACACAGCCGGTTTCTAAAGCTCCGTACCGAATGGCTCCAACTGAATTGAAAGAACTGAAAGTGCAACTGCAAGAACTGTTAGACAAAAAGTTCATCAGACCCAGTACCTCACCATGGGGTGCGCCTGTTTTGTTTGTAAAGAAGAAAGATGGCTCATTGAGATTGTGTATAGATTACCGTGAACTAAACAAGGTAACTGTGAAAAATAAATACCCATTACCGCGCATTGATGACTTATTTGACCAGTTACAGGGTGCTCAAGCGTTCTCTAAGATCGATCTCAGATCGGGATATCATCAACTGAAGGTTAAACCGGAAGACATTGATAAAACTGCTTTTAGAACAAGGTATGGCCATTATGAATTTTTAGTTATGCCATTCGGAGTCACGAATGCCCCTGCTGCATTTATGGACCTTATGAACAGAATTTTTAAACCATACCTTGACAATTTTATTGTTGTATTTATTGATGACATATTGATTTACTCTAAGAGTATAGAAGAACATGAACATCACCTGAGACTTGCCCTACAGACCTTAAGAGAACAGAAACTGTATGCTAAACTGTCTAAATGCGAATTTTGGCTTGACCATGTTATGTTTTTGGGGCATGTTGTTAGCAAAGATGGGATTTCTGTTGATCCGCAGAAAATTGAAGCTGTAGTGAACTGGCCTAGACCAACAAATGTGACCGAAGTCCGAAGCTTTTTGGGATTGGCTGGATATTACAGAAGATTTGTCAAAGATTTCTCCAAAATTGCCCTACCATTGACTCAGTTAACTCAGAAGGGGACATCATTTGACTGGACTGATCAAAGAGAATCTGCTTTTCAGGAGTTGAAAACTCGATTAGTGACTGCACCTGTTCTGACTTTACCTTCAGGTACGGATGGTTATACTGTATTTAGTGATGCTTCTCATAAAGGTTTGGGATGTGTTTTAATGCAGAATGGGAGAGTAATTGCCTATGCTTCCCGTCAACTGAAACCGCATGAAAAGAACTACCCGACCCATGATCTGGAACTTGCTGCAGTAGTATTTGCACTGAAAATCTGGCGTCACTATCTGTACGGGGTGACATGTGAAGTATATACCGACCACAAGAGTTTAAAATATTTCTTCACATAGAAAGAACTGAACATGAGACAGCGGAGATGGCTAGAACTGATTAAAGACTACGACCTACAGATTTTGTACCATCCGGGAAAAGCCAATACCGTTGCCAATGCATTGAGCCGGAAATCGATTGGAAACTTAGCATGTTTGCTTACAGGACAGAAAGAGTTGCTTTGTGACCTTGAAAAATCTGAAATTGAAATTGTTTTGAGAGAACAAGGTGGAACCTTATCTGCTATTTCTGCTCAACCGGCACTGATTGAAGAAATTAAAGAGAAACAGCAATTGGATGACTTCTTGAAGAAGATCATCGAAGAGAGGGAATCTAAACCGAGACCGGGATTCAAATTTGAGAATAATATACTGAAATTTCAAGAAAGACTGTGTGTACCGAATGATACTGAACTGAAAAGAAGGGTTCTGCAAGAGGGCCACAACTCAAGATTTTCTATCCATCCGGGGAATACAAATATGTACCAAGATCTGAAACAGCATTTCTGGTGGCCGGGAATGAAGAAAGAAATTGCCGACTTTGTGTCCAAATGTCTTCATTGCCAACAGGTCAAAGCTGAACATCAACGACCTACCGGATTATTGCAACCCCTACCCATACCAGAGTGGAAATGGGAGCATATCACGATGGATTTTATCGTTGGGTTACCTTGCTCCAGGAAAGGTATGGATTCAATTTGGGTTATTGTTGATAGACTAACCAAATCTGCTCACTTCTTACCTGTCAAGACAATCTATAATGCGGACAAATTGGCTGTTATCTATATTGATGAAATTGTGAGACTGCATGGAGTGCCTGTGTCTATTGTTTCTGACAGGGATTCGAAGTTTACATCGAGGTTTTGGCAAAGTCTACAGACCGCATTGGGTACTGAATTGAGGCTGAGTAGTGCCTATCATCCTCAGACAGATGGACAGTCAGAAAGGACCATCCAAACTCTAGAGGATTTACTGAGAATGTGTGTCCTTGATTTTCAGGGAGATTGGGAAAGTCATCTGCCATTAGTTGAATTCGCTTACAACAACAGCTACCATTCGAGTATTGGTATGGCGCCTTTCGAGGCATTGTATGGCAGAAAATGTAGATCTCCGATTTGCTGGGCAGAAGTTGGAGATAGGCCTTTACTTGGGCCCGAGATTATTTATGAAACCACTGAGAAAGTGAAACTGATACAGCAAAGACTGAAAACTGCACAAAGTAGACAGAAAAGCTATGCAGATGACAGAAGGCGGGACAGAGAATATGAAGTGGGTGATCACGTTTTTGTGAAAGTGACACCAATGAAGGGCCAGACTCGTTTTGGAGTCAAAGGCAAGTTAGCGCCGAGATACGTCGGACCGTATGAGATTATCGAGAAAATCAATCCGGTGGCGTATCAAGTTGCGCTCCCTCCTGAAATGGAGCATATGCATAATGTTTTCCACATTTCGATGTTAAGAGATTATCTCCGGGATCCCTTCCATGTAATAGAGCCTACTCGTGTAGTGTTGAGTGATGACTACACTTACGAGGAACGGCCTATACAGATTGTAAACAGACGGATCAAGAAGTTGAGAAACAAAGAGATCCCATTGGTGAAAGTCGACTGGCAGAACCATGGTGGCATGTATGCCACATGGGAAAGGGAAGACGACATGGCTAAAAGATATCCTGAACTATTTCCACTGAACCCTGTTTTCTTCCAGAATGAAGGTAACTCGAGTTTAGAGGATTAAACTCTTTATAAGGAGGGGAGACTGTAACAACCCTCATACTGTTTACCGATTAATGACTGATTGATTACCGATAACCATCGATTACCGTTAAACTAAATTGATTATGACTGATAATTGGACTGATTAAAGTACTGAACTGACTGACTGAAAACTGGAACTGAATTGACTGAGTGTGTATGTTAATTTGTATTCTATCTGTTTGATTAATTATTTGATCTGTTCGTGTTTTATGTTTAAACTGCTAATTGAAGGCCTTATCGGCGGCCGAACCGGGAATTGGTTAATGTTTTATGATCCTCATAATTAATATGATTTTATGGTGTATTTACCTGAAAACTGATTAGGTATGCTTAAATTAGATTAAATAAGCTAATTAAAGAGTTAGGCTTAATTACCGAATTGCCACCCTTAGTGGCCCACTCAATATAACATATTTGAGCCTTATGTACACACTTGAAGAACATTTTCATCAGCCATTTCTCCTTGTGCTTGCCGACCTTAGAGAGAGAGAAACTAGAGGAGTGGAGTTCATCTCAATTTTTTCTTGTAAATTGCTTGGTAATTGAAGGACTTGGAACATAGGTTGCAAATTTAGCTTCCTCACCTTGTAATTAAAGCTCTAGGTAAGGATTTCATCTTCTCAAGCTTGAACTAATTCTTGCATGGTCCATGTTAAATTGTAGAGCCAAGTCTTGTTCTAGTTCATACATGTGGATATAGAGCTCATTCCATGCTTGCATGTTTGAATTAATGAGTTTTTGAGTTGAATTCATGGTGAAATGGTGCATGCCTGTTCATAATTTTGTAATGGTCCATGTTTTCAACTTGTTTTTGGGTCAATTGGCTCCTTAGAGCATCAAATTGGAACTTCAAAATGATTTGAATTCGTGCATGTTGCATGTTCATATTATTCTTGAAAAATGGTTTGAAATTGAGTTTGAATTAAACACCCTTGGGCTTTGATTTCTCAAATTGAGCTTTGAATCATGTTATCCTATGTGTTTATAAATGTTTTCCAGAAAATGGGCCCAAGAGGATCGGTTTTAATGCTTTTGAACTGGGTTTTTGGCTTGGAGGTGCAATCTGGAATTTCCAGATTTTGCATTTCCGCTCGAGCGGGGGAATTGCCGCTCGAGCGTGGAATCCGAGCACCCAGTATCTCTGCACTGTTTTACAGTCCGCTCGAGCGTAGTATTGGGCGCTCGAGCGGAGTCATGTCTCAAGCTCGAGCGGGCGTCGAGCGGAGATTTCACCTATCCAGTACTTTTACAGTACGCTCGAGCGATAAAGTTTACGCTTGAGCGTGTACCTTTGTTGCATGTCCGCTCGAGCGGGTAAACCTGCGCTCGAGCGGGACTCTGTTTTTCTGAAAATCCTGAAACAGTCTTCTGATCACATCTTTGCATCCTCATCCCATCCTAGGCATTCTTAGGCCTAGTTTAAGGCATCTCATTGAGGGCTTAGACGTAGAACACACCGAGGCAATTAGGGATTAAGTTATTATCTTTCCCAGCTGTGTAGCTTAGTGTGTGTTCAATCTGTTAACTGTGTAGGGTTGGCGACTGGGGAGACGCGCTCTAGCATACTGTAGCCCAAACTCTGTGAGTAACAATTGTGTAAAGATATGTTCAAATGATTATTTTCTGAATACTGAACTGAACTGTTTACTGAGCTAATATTGTTTACTGAATGAGTTTACTGAATGAATGTATGTCCTATCTTCTGAACTGTATTGTGGCATCCTTAGCACCTACTGTTACTGTTACTGTTACAGAGATCTCTGTCGGCTCCCTTGTTGGAACCACTACTGTCTACTGACTGATGGCCATCATTACTGCTCGGTCTTTAAGACCTACTGTTTACTGCTATGCTAATGGATGTACCACATATGATTGAATAACTGTTCTGACTGAAAGACTGAAGTATTGTTTAATGAACTGATTTCATTACTGTAAGGACATTTCATTCATAACCCCTTTACGCATTATGTTATTCACTGGGCTTTAGCTCACTGTTTATATATATATGTAGGTGCTCAGCCGCCAGATCGGAGCTAGGAGCGTGGGTTAGACTCCAGTTTTGTCAAGCCAGCCTATGTGCCTCACTGCGAGGTTCCGAGCCTATCGTGTTAAGGCTTAGGGGTGTTTTACAATTTCCCCTTCTGTACCGTCTACTGTTCCGTATAGACTGAATGTTTACTGTACTGTTATCAAGGGATTAGGTCCTTGTACTGTGCGACTGTAAATTTTGTATAGACTGTACTGTTTGTATATGTGAATGCATGAAAAATATTTTTGACATACAGACTGACACAGCTCAATGGACATTATTCATTTACTGTATTGGCTTCCGCCAGGCCCTGTACTCTGTTTTACTGTACTACTGTTCTGCAGACCTGTGGTAATCTCGGATTACTGGCCGGTTACGGTGCTAAACCCATAGGGCCGGGTTTGGGTCGTGACAGAGTGGTATCAGAGCGATACTTAACCACGAGTTATACCGCACACACGCGTCCAAATGAGCTATAGGGTGTCCTAGAAACGTAATTAGGGCATCTCATGAGCATGATAAGTGTGTGATATGACTGACTGAATATATGCTAACGTGTTAAACTGTTAAACAAATGACTACTTATGTTTAAAACTGTTATAACTGCTTATAGTGAAATGGATAATGCAAATGAACCTGAATCCTCATCTACTGAGGCAAGAATGGAAAGAATGGAAAGAATGATGGAACTGATAACTGCTAGACTTGAACAACAACAGAACCAACAGCCCTCACCTCCTCCTCCGGTACAGCCAGAACCTAATGCGAATGTGAATGATGGGGATATTATTGCTCTCACCCATAAATTCAGCAAGATGAAACCGCCATCCTTTCAGGGAGGACTGGAACCGCTAAAGGCTGAAGCTTGGGTGCTTGAAACAGAAAAACTATTTGAAGTGTTTCCGTGCTCAGAAGCGAATAAAGTATTGTTAGCTACCTTCACCCTACAAGAAGAAGCTAGAAGGTGGTGGATGTTGATCCGCGATGCAAATACTGTTATTACTTGGGCTCAGTTCAAGGAGTCCTTCTTTGAAAAGTATTTCCCTCAGTGTGTCAGGGATAGAAAAGTGACTGAATTTGAACAGCTGAAGCAGGGCACAATGTCTGTTGCGGAATATGAGACGAAATTCACCGAGCTTGCTGGATATGCACCGCATATGGTGGATACTGAATATAAGAAGGCCAGGAAATTTGAAGGCGGCCTTAATGTTGCAATCCTCGACAGAATAAATGTTTTGAAGCTACCGAATTATGTAAATGTTCTTGACCGAGCCTTGATGGCTGAATCAAACATTGAAGCACTGAAAACTGAAACACCAACGTCGGAATGGCGTAGTAAGAGGCAGGGTTTCAAATTCAAGAAAGGTAAGCATAACCCGGCCAACAAGAAACAGAATACGGGGTCGACAACCAGCCCCAGTCAAGGGAGTGGGTTCATACCACCCTGTTCTGAGTGTGGCAAGAAGCACAAAGGGGTCTGCTACAGAATATCTGGAGCCTGTTACAGGTGTGGCAAGGTGGGCCACATGGTTAAAGACTGCCCCTCTGCTCCACAAGCCAGTAGTAAAGCTGCACCAAGCGCAGCAGCATCAACTGTAGCACCGAAGCCTAACCCCAGAGCTACCGGGAAAGAGCCCATGAGGCAGGGCCGAGTGTTCGCCCTAGTACCGGGAGACGTGCAAAATACAGAAACCGTTGTGTCATGTATCCTCTCTATTTGTGCACAAAATGCATATGTATTAATTGATTCGGGGTCTACGCATTCTTATGTATCGCATGCTTTCTCACGAAAATTGAATAGACCCTTAGAACCCATGAACTATCTGCTAGCCGTATCATCCCCCGTAGGAGGATCCATGACATGTGCTTATATGTACCCCGCATGTGAAATCACTGTTGGGAATATGCATCTGTTTATTGATTTACTACCATTGAACATTGATCATTTTGATGTAATATTGGGGATGGATTGGTTACAAAAATATCATGCCACTATTGATTGTGTGACCAAGCAAGTTGTTTTCCGTCCACCTGGTTTGCCTGAATTCGTGTTTAATGGGAGTGGAGTAGTACCTCCTCCGTATTTGATTTCGTCAGTGAAAGCCGTTAAATTAGTTAGAAAGGGGTGTAAGGGATATCTGTGTTCTGTACTGACTGTATCTACTGATGAAAATGCTAATGTGAACTGTATCCCTATAGTCAGAGAATTCCCAGATGTCTTTCCAGACAATTTGCCAGGAGATTTGATTGACAGGGAGATTGAGTTTACTGTTGGCGTGGTTCCCGGAACACAGCCGGTTTCTAAAGCTCCGTACCGAATGGCTCCAACTGAATTGAAAGAACTGAAAGTGCAACTGCAAGAACTGTTAGACAAAAAGTTCATCAGACCCAGTACCTCACCATGGGGTGCGCCTGTTTTGTTTGTAAAGAAGAAAGATGGCTCATTGAGATTGTGTATAGATTACCGTGAACTAAACAAGGTAACTGTGAAAAATAAATACCCATTACCGCGCATTGATGACTTATTTGACCAGTTACAGGGTGCTCAAGCGTTCTCTAAGATCGATCTCAGATCGGGATATCATCAACTGAAGGTTAAACCGGAAGACATTGATAAAACTGCTTTTAGAACAAGGTATGGCCATTATGAATTTTTAGTTATGCCATTCGGAGTCACGAATGCCCCTGCTGCATTTATGGACCTTATGAACAGAATTTTTAAACCATACCTTGACAATTTTATTGTTGTATTTATTGATGACATATTGATTTACTCTAAGAGTATAGAAGAACATGAACATCACCTGAGACTTGCCCTACAGACCTTAAGAGAACAGAAACTGTATGCTAAACTGTCTAAATGCGAATTTTGGCTTGACCATGTTATGTTTTTGGGGCATGTTGTTAGCAAAGATGGGATTTCTGTTGATCCGCAGAAAATTGAAGCTGTAGTGAACTGGCCTAGACCAACAAATGTGACCGAAGTCCGAAGCTTTTTGGGATTGGCTGGATATTACAGAAGATTTGTCAAAGATTTCTCCAAAATTGCCCTACCATTGACTCAGTTAACTCAGAAGGGGACATCATTTGACTGGACTGATCAAAGAGAATCTGCTTTTCAGGAGTTGAAAACTCGATTAGTGACTGCACCTGTTCTGACTTTACCTTCAGGTACGGATGGTTATACTGTATTTAGTGATGCTTCTCATAAAGGTTTGGGATGTGTTTTAATGCAGAATGGGAGAGTAATTGCCTATGCTTCCCGTCAACTGAAACCGCATGAAAAGAACTACCCGACCCATGATCTGGAACTTGCTGCAGTAGTATTTGCACTGAAAATCTGGCGTCACTATCTGTACGGGGTGACATGTGAAGTATATACCGACCACAAGAGTTTAAAATATTTCTTCACATAGAAAGAACTGAACATGAGACAGCGGAGATGGCTAGAACTGATTAAAGACTACGACCTACAGATTTTGTACCATCCGGGAAAAGCCAATACCGTTGCCAATGCATTGAGCCGGAAATCGATTGGAAACTTAGCATGTTTGCTTACAGGACAGAAAGAGTTGCTTTGTGACCTTGAAAAATCTGAAATTGAAATTGTTTTGAGAGAACAAGGTGGAACCTTATCTGCTATTTCTGCTCAACCGGCACTGATTGAAGAAATTAAAGAGAAACAGCAATTGGATGACTTCTTGAAGAAGATCATCGAAGAGAGGGAATCTAAACCGAGACCGGGATTCAAATTTGAGAATAATATACTGAAATTTCAAGAAAGACTGTGTGTACCGAATGATACTGAACTGAAAAGAAGGGTTCTGCAAGAGGGCCACAACTCAAGATTTTCTATCCATCCGGGGAATACAAATATGTACCAAGATCTGAAACAGCATTTCTGGTGGCCGGGAATGAAGAAAGAAATTGCCGACTTTGTGTCCAAATGTCTTCATTGCCAACAGGTCAAAGCTGAACATCAACGACCTACCGGATTATTGCAACCCCTACCCATACCAGAGTGGAAATGGGAGCATATCACGATGGATTTTATCGTTGGGTTACCTTGCTCCAGGAAAGGTATGGATTCAATTTGGGTTATTGTTGATAGACTAACCAAATCTGCTCACTTCTTACCTGTCAAGACAATCTATAATGCGGACAAATTGGCTGTTATCTATATTGATGAAATTGTGAGACTGCATGGAGTGCCTGTGTCTATTGTTTCTGACAGGGATTCGAAGTTTACATCGAGGTTTTGGCAAAGTCTACAGACCGCATTGGGTACTGAATTGAGGCTGAGTAGTGCCTATCATCCTCAGACAGATGGACAGTCAGAAAGGACCATCCAAACTCTAGAGGATTTACTGAGAATGTGTGTCCTTGATTTTCAGGGAGATTGGGAAAGTCATCTGCCATTAGTTGAATTCGCTTACAACAACAGCTACCATTCGAGTATTGGTATGGCGCCTTTCGAGGCATTGTATGGCAGAAAATGTAGATCTCCGATTTGCTGGGCAGAAGTTGGAGATAGGCCTTTACTTGGGCCCGAGATTATTTATGAAACCACTGAGAAAGTGAAACTGATACAGCAAAGACTGAAAACTGCACAAAGTAGACAGAAAAGCTATGCAGATGACAGAAGGCGGGACAGAGAATATGAAGTGGGTGATCACGTTTTTGTGAAAGTGACACCAATGAAGGGCCAGACTCGTTTTGGAGTCAAAGGCAAGTTAGCGCCGAGATACGTCGGACCGTATGAGATTATCGAGAAAATCAATCCGGTGGCGTATCAAGTTGCGCTCCCTCCTGAAATGGAGCATATGCATAATGTTTTCCACATTTCGATGTTAAGAGATTATCTCCGGGATCCCTTCCATGTAATAGAGCCTACTCGTGTAGTGTTGAGTGATGACTACACTTACGAGGAACGGCCTATACAGATTGTAAACAGACGGATCAAGAAGTTGAGAAACAAAGAGATCCCATTGGTGAAAGTCGACTGGCAGAACCATGGTGGCATGTATGCCACATGGGAAAGGGAAGACGACATGGCTAAAAGATATCCTGAACTATTTCCACTGAACCCTGTTTTCTTCCAGAATGAAGGTAACTCGAGTTTAGAGGATTAAACTCTTTATAAGGAGGGGAGACTGTAACAACCCTCATACTGTTTACCGATTAATGACTGATTGATTACCGATAACCATCGATTACCGTTAAACTAAATTGATTATGACTGATAATTGGACTGATTAAAGTACTGAACTGACTGACTGAAAACTGGAACTGAATTGACTGAGTGTGTATGTTAATTTGTATTCTATCTGTTTGATTAATTATTTGATCTGTTCGTGTTTTATGTTTAAACTGCTAATTGAAGGCCTTATCGGCGGCCGAACCGGGAATTGGTTAATGTTTTATGATCCTCATAATTAATATGATTTTATGGTGTATTTACCTGAAAACTGATTAGGTATGCTTAAATTAGATTAAATAAGCTAATTAAAGAGTTAGGCTTAATTACCGAATTGCCACCCTTAGTGGCCCACTCAATATAACATATTTGAGCCTTATGTACACACTTGAAGAACATTTTCATCAGCCATTTCTCCTTGTGCTTGCCGACCTTAGAGAGAGAGAAACTAGAGGAGTGGAGTTCATCTCAATTTTTTCTTGTAAATTGCTTGGTAATTGAAGGACTTGGAACATAGGTTGCAAATTTAGCTTCCTCACCTTGTAATTAAAGCTCTAGGTAAGGATTTCATCTTCTCAAGCTTGAACTAATTCTTGCATGGTCCATGTTAAATTGTAGAGCCAAGTCTTGTTCTAGTTCATACATGTGGATATAGAGCTCATTCCATGCTTGCATGTTTGAATTAATGAGTTTTTGAGTTGAATTCATGGTGAAATGGTGCATGCCTGTTCATAATTTTGTAATGGTCCATGTTTTCAACTTGTTTTTGGGTCAATTGGCTCCTTAGAGCATCAAATTGGAACTTCAAAATGATTTGAATTCGTGCATGTTGCATGTTCATATTATTCTTGAAAAATGGTTTGAAATTGAGTTTGAATTAAACACCCTTGGGCTTTGATTTCTCAAATTGAGCTTTGAATCATGTTATCCTATGTGTTTATAAATGTTTTCCAGAAAATGGGCCCAAGAGGATCGGTTTTAATGCTTTTGAACTGGGTTTTTGGCTTGGAGGTGCAATCTGGAATTTCCAGATTTTGCATTTCCGCTCGAGCGGGGGAATTGCCGCTCGAGCGTGGAATCCGAGCACCCAGTATCTCTGCACTGTTTTACAGTCCGCTCGAGCGTAGTATTGGGCGCTCGAGCGGAGTCATGTCTCAAGCTCGAGCGGGCGTCGAGCGGAGATTTCACCTATCCAGTACTTTTACAGTACGCTCGAGCGATAAAGTTTACGCTTGAGCGTGTACCTTTGTTGCATGTCCGCTCGAGCGGGTAAACCTGCGCTCGAGCGGGACTCTGTTTTTCTGAAAATCCTGAAACAGTCTTCTGATCACATCTTTGCATCCTCATCCCATCCTAGGCATTCTTAGGCCTAGTTTAAGGCATCTCATTGAGGGCTTAGACGTAGAACACACCGAGGCAATTAGGGATTAAGTTATTATCTTTCCCAGCTGTGTAGCTTAGTGTGTGTTCAATCTGTTAACTGTGTAGGGTTGGCGACTGGGGAGACGCGCTCTAGCATACTGTAGCCCAAACTCTGTGAGTAACAATTGTGTAAAGATATGTTCAAATGATTATTTTCTGAATACTGAACTGAACTGTTTACTGAGCTAATATTGTTTACTGAATGAGTTTACTGAATGAATGTATGTCCTATCTTCTGAACTGTATTGTGGCATCCTTAGCACCTACTGTTACTGTTACTGTTACAGAGATCTCTGTCGGCTCCCTTGTTGGAACCACTACTGTCTACTGACTGATGGCCATCATTACTGCTCGGTCTTTAAGACCTACTGTTTACTGCTATGCTAATGGATGTACCACATATGACTGAATAACTGTTCTGACTGAAAGACTGAAGTATTGTTTAATGAACTGATTTCATTACTGTAAGGACATTTCATTCATAACCCCTTTACGCATTATGTTATTCACTGGGCTTTAGCTCACTGTTTATATATATATGTAGGTGCTCAGCCGCCAGATCGGAGCTAGGAGCGTGGGTTAGACTCCAGTTTTGTCAAGCCAGCCTATGTGCCTCACTGCGAGGTTCCGAGCCTATCGTGTTAAGGCTTAGGGGTGTTTTACAATTTCCCCTTCTGTACCGTCTACTGTTCCGTATAGACTGAATGTTTACTGTACTGTTATCAAGGGATTAGGTCCTTGTACTGTGCGACTGTAAATTTTGTATAGACTGTACTGTTTGTATATGTGAATGCATGAAAAATATTTTTGACATACAGACTGACACAGCTCAATGGACATTATTCATTTACTGTATTGGCTTCCGCCAGGCCCTGTACTCTGTTTTACTGTACTACTGTTCTGCAGACCTGTGGTAATCTCGGATTACTGGCCGGTTACGGTGCTAAACCCATAGGGCCGGGTTTGGGTCGTGACAGAGTGGTATCAGAGCGATACTTAACCACGAGTTATACCGCACACACGCGTCCAAATGAGCTATAGGGTGTCCTAGAAACGTAATTAGGGCATCTCATGAGCATGATAAGTGTGTGATATGACTGACTGAATATATGCTAACGTGTTAAACTGTTAAACAAATGACTACTTATGTTTAAAACTGTTATAACTGCTTATAGTGAAATAGATAATGCAAATGAACCTGAATCCTCATCTACTGAGGCAAGAATGGAAAGAATGGAAAGAATGATGGAACTGATAACTGCTAGACTTGAACAACAACAGAACCAACAGCCCTCACCTCCTCCTCCGGTACAGCCAGAACCTAATGCGAATGTGAATGATGGGGATATTATTGCTCTCACCCATAAATTCAGCAAGATGAAACCGCCATCCTTTCAGGGAGGACTGGAACCGCTAAAGGCTGAAGCTTGGGTGCTTGAAACAGAAAAACTATTTGAAGTGTTTCCGTGCTCAGAAGCGAATAAAGTATTGTTAGCTACCTTCACCCTACAAGAAGAAGCTAGAAGGTGGTGGATGTTGATCCGCGATGCAAATACTGTTATTACTTGGGCTCAGTTCAAGGAGTCCTTCTTTGAAAAGTATTTCCCTCAGTGTGTCAGGGATAGAAAAGTGACTGAATTTGAACAGCTGAAGCAGGGCACAATGTCTGTTGCGGAATATGAGACGAAATTCACCGAGCTTGCTGGATATGCACCGCATATGGTGGATACTGAATATAAGAAGGCCAGGAAATTTGAAGGCGGCCTTAATGTTGCAATCCTCGACAGAATAAATGTTTTGAAGCTACCGAATTATGTAAATGTTCTTGACCGAGCCTTGATGGCTGAATCAAACATTGAAGCACTGAAAACTGAAACACCAACGTCGGAATGGCGTAGTAAGAGGCAGGGTTTCAAATTCAAGAAAGGTAAGCATAACCCGGCCAACAAGAAACAGAATACGGGGTCGACAACCAGCCCCAGTCAAGGGAGTGGGTTCATACCACCCTGTTCTGAGTGTGGCAAGAAGCACAAAGGGGTCTGCTACAGAATATCTGGAGCCTGTTACAGGTGTGGCAAGGTGGGCCACATGGTTAAAGACTGCCCCTCTGCTCCACAAGCCAGTAGTAAAGCTGCACCAAGCGCAGCAGCATCAACTGTAGCACCGAAGCCTAACCCCAGAGCTACCGGGAAAGAGCCCATGAGGCAGGGCCGAGTGTTCGCCCTAGTACCGGGAGACGTGCAAAATACAGAAACCGTTGTGTCATGTATCCTCTCTATTTGTGCACAAAATGCATATGTATTAATTGATTCGGGGTCTACGCATTCTTATGTATCGCATGCTTTCTCACGAAAATTGAATAGACCCTTAGAACCCATGAACTATCTGCTAGCCGTATCATCCCCCGTAGGAGGATCCATGACATGTGCTTATATGTACCCCGCATGTGAAATCACTGTTGGGAATATGCATCTGTTTATTGATTTACTACCATTGAACATTGATCATTTTGATGTAATATTGGGGATGGATTGGTTACAAAAATATCATGCCACTATTGATTGTGTGACCAAGCAAGTTGTTTTCCGTCCACCTGGTTTGCCTGAATTCGTGTTTAATGGGAGTGGAGTAGTACCTCCTCCGTATTTGATTTCGTCAGTGAAAGCCGTTAAATTAGTTAGAAAGGGGTGTAAGGGATATCTGTGTTCTGTACTGACTGTATCTACTGATGAAAATGCTAATGTGAACTGTATCCCTATAGTCAGAGAATTCCCAGATGTCTTTCCAGACAATTTGCCAGGAGATTTGATTGACAGGGAGATTGAGTTTACTGTTGGCGTGGTTCCCGGAACACAGCCGGTTTCTAAAGCTCCGTACCGAATGGCTCCAACTGAATTGAAAGAACTGAAAGTGCAACTGCAAGAACTGTTAGACAAAAAGTTCATCAGACCCAGTACCTCACCATGGGGTGCGCCTGTTTTGTTTGTAAAGAAGAAAGATGGCTCATTGAGATTGTGTATAGATTACCGTGAACTAAACAAGGTAACTGTGAAAAATAAATACCCATTACCGCGCATTGATGACTTATTTGACCAGTTACAGGGTGCTCAAGCGTTCTCTAAGATCGATCTCAGATCGGGATATCATCAACTGAAGGTTAAACCGGAAGACATTGATAAAACTGCTTTTAGAACAAGGTATGGCCATTATGAATTTTTAGTTATGCCATTCGGAGTCACGAATGCCCCTGCTGCATTTATGGACCTTATGAACAGAATTTTTAAACCATACCTTGACAATTTTATTGTTGTATTTATTGATGACATATTGATTTACTCTAAGAGTATAGAAGAACATGAACATCACCTGAGACTTGCCCTACAGACCTTAAGAGAACAGAAACTGTATGCTAAACTGTCTAAATGCGAATTTTGGCTTGACCATGTTATGTTTTTGGGGCATGTTGTTAGCAAAGATGGGATTTCTGTTGATCCGCAGAAAATTGAAGCTGTAGTGAACTGGCCTAGACCAACAAATGTGACCGAAGTCCGAAGCTTTTTGGGATTGGCTGGATATTACAGAAGATTTGTCAAAGATTTCTCCAAAATTGCCCTACCATTGACTCAGTTAACTCAGAAGGGGACATCATTTGACTGGACTGATCAAAGAGAATCTGCTTTTCAGGAGTTGAAAACTCGATTAGTGACTGCACCTGTTCTGACTTTACCTTCAGGTACGGATGGTTATACTGTATTTAGTGATGCTTCTCATAAAGGTTTGGGATGTGTTTTAATGCAGAATGGGAGAGTAATTGCCTATGCTTCCCGTCAACTGAAACCGCATGAAAAGAACTACCCGACCCATGATCTGGAACTTGCTGCAGTAGTATTTGCACTGAAAATCTGGCGTCACTATCTGTACGGGGTGACATGTGAAGTATATACCGACCACAAGAGTTTAAAATATTTCTTCACATAGAAAGAACTGAACATGAGACAGCGGAGATGGCTAGAACTGATTAAAGACTACGACCTACAGATTTTGTACCATCCGGGAAAAGCCAATACCGTTGCCAATGCATTGAGCCGGAAATCGATTGGAAACTTAGCATGTTTGCTTACAGGACAGAAAGAGTTGCTTTGTGACCTTGAAAAATCTGAAATTGAAATTGTTTTGAGAGAACAAGGTGGAACCTTAGCTGCTATTTCTGCTCAACCGGCACTGATTGAAGAAATTAAAGAGAAACAGCAATTGGATGACTTCTTGAAGAAGATCATCGAAGAGAGGGAATCTAAACCGAGACCGGGATTCAAATTTGAGAATAATATACTGAAATTTCAAGAAAGACTGTGTGTACCGAATGATACTGAACTGAAAAGAAGGGTTCTGCAAGAGGGCCACAACTCAAGATTTTCTATCCATCCGGGGAATACAAATATGTACCAAGATCTGAAACAGCATTTCTGGTGGCCGGGAATGAAGAAAGAAATTGCCGACTTTGTGTCCAAATGTCTTCATTGCCAACAGGTCAAAGCTGAACATCAACGACCTACCGGATTATTGCAACCCCTACCCATACCAGAGTGGAAATGGGAGCATATCACGATGGATTTTATCGTTGGGTTACCTTGCTCCAGGAAAGGTATGGATTCAATTTGGGTTATTGTTGATAGACTAACCAAATCTGCTCACTTCTTACCTGTCAAGACAATCTATAATGCGGACAAATTGGCTGTTATCTATATTGATGAAATTGTGAGACTGCATGGAGTGCCTGTGTCTATTGTTTCTGACAGGGATTCGAAGTTTACATCGAGGTTTTGGCAAAGTCTACAGACCGCATTGGGTACTGAATTGAGGCTGAGTAGTGCCTATCATCCTCAGACAGATGGACAGTCAGAAAGGACCATCCAAACTCTAGAGGATTTACTGAGAATGTGTGTCCTTGATTTTCAGGGAGATTGGGAAAGTCATCTGCCATTAGTTGAATTCGCTTACAACAACAGCTACCATTCGAGTATTGGTATGGCGCCTTTCGAGGCATTGTATGGCAGAAAATGTAGATCTCCGATTTGCTGGGCAGAAGTTGGAGATAGGCCTTTACTTGGGCCCGAGATTATTTATGAAACCACTGAGAAAGTGAAACTGATACAGCAAAGACTGAAAACTGCACAAAGTAGACAGAAAAGCTATGCAGATGACAGAAGGCGGGACAGAGAATATGAAGTGGGTGATCACGTTTTTGTGAAAGTGACACCAATGAAGGGCCAGACTCGTTTTGGAGTCAAAGGCAAGTTAGCGCCGAGATACGTCGGACCGTATGAGATTATCGAGAAAATCAATCCGGTGGCGTATCAAGTTGCGCTCCCTCCTGAAATGGAGCATATGCATAATGTTTTCCACATTTCGATGTTAAGAGATTATCTCCGGGATCCCTTCCATGTAATAGAGCCTACTCGTGTAGTGTTGAGTGATGACTACACTTACGAGGAACGGCCTATACAGATTGTAAACAGACGGATCAAGAAGTTGAGAAACAAAGAGATCCCATTGGTGAAAGTCGACTGGCAGAACCATGGTGGCATGTATGCCACATGGGAAAGGGAAGACGACATGGCTAAAAGATATCCTGAACTATTTCCACTGAACCCTGTTTTCTTCCAGAATGAAGGTAACTCGAGTTTAGAGGATTAAACTCTTTATAAGGAGGGGAGACTGTAACAACCCTCATACTGTTTACCGATTAATGACTGATTGATTACCGATAACCATCGATTACCGTTAAACTAAATTGATTATGACTGATAATTGGACTGATTAAAGTACTGAACTGACTGACTGAAAACTGGAACTGAATTGACTGAGTGTGTATGTTAATTTGTATTCTATCTGTTTGATTAATTATTTGATCTGTTCGTGTTTTATGTTTAAACTGCTAATTGAAGGCCTTATCGGCGGCCGAACCGGGAATTGGTTAATGTTTTATGATCCTCATAATTAATATGATTTTATGGTGTATTTACCTGAAAACTGATTAGGTATGCTTAAATTAGATTAAATAAGCTAATTAAAGAGTTAGGCTTAATTACCGAATTGCCACCCTTAGTGGCCCACTCAATATAACATATTTGAGCCTTATGTACACACTTGAAGAACATTTTCATCAGCCATTTCTCCTTGTGCTTGCCGACCTTAGAGAGAGAGAAACTAGAGGAGTGGAGTTCATCTCAATTTTTTCTTGTAAATTGCTTGGTAATTGAAGGACTTGGAACATAGGTTGCAAATTTAGCTTCCTCACCTTGTAATTAAAGCTCTAGGTAAGGATTTCATCTTCTCAAGCTTGAACTAATTCTTGCATGGTCCATGTTAAATTGTAGAGCCAAGTCTTGTTCTAGTTCATACATGTGGATATAGAGCTCATTCCATGCTTGCATGTTTGAATTAATGAGTTTTTGAGTTGAATTCATGGTGAAATGGTGCATGCCTGTTCATAATTTTGTAATGGTCCATGTTTTCAACTTGTTTTTGGGTCAATTGGCTCCTTAGAGCATCAAATTGGAACTTCAAAATGATTTGAATTCGTGCATGTTGCATGTTCATATTATTCTTGAAAAATGGTTTGAAATTGAGTTTGAATTAAACACCCTTGGGCTTTGATTTCTCAAATTGAGCTTTGAATCATGTTATCCTATGTGTTTATAAATGTTTTCCAGAAAATGGGCCCAAGAGGATCGGTTTTAATGCTTTTGAACTGGGTTTTTGGCTTGGAGGTGCAATCTGGAATTTCCAGATTTTGCATTTCCGCTCGAGCGGGGGAATTGCCGCTCGAGCGTGGAATCCGAGCACCCAGTATCTCTGCACTGTTTTACAGTCCGCTCGAGCGTAGTATTGGGCGCTCGAGCGGAGTCATGTCTCAAGCTCGAGCGGGCGTCGAGCGGAGATTTCACCTATCCAGTACTTTTACAGTACGCTCGAGCGATAAAGTTTACGCTTGAGCGTGTACCTTTGTTGCATGTCCGCTCGAGCGGGTAAACCTGCGCTCGAGCGGGACTCTGTTTTTCTGAAAATCCTGAAACAGTCTTCTGATCACATCTTTGCATCCTCATCCCATCCTAGGCATTCTTAGGCCTAGTTTAAGGCATCTCATTGAGGGCTTAGACGTAGAACACACCGAGGCAATTAGGGATTAAGTTATTATCTTTCCCAGCTGTGTAGCTTAGTGTGTGTTCAATCTGTTAACTGTGTAGGGTTGGCGACTGGGGAGACGCGCTCTAGCATACTGTAGCCCAAACTCTGTGAGTAACAATTGTGTAAAGATATGTTCAAATGATTATTTTCTGAATACTGAACTGAACTGTTTACTGAGCTAATATTGTTTACTGAATGAGTTTACTGAATGAATGTATGTCCTATCTTCTGAACTGTATTGTGGCATCCTTAGCACCTACTGTTACTGTTACTGTTACAGAGATCTCTGTCGGCTCCCTTGTTGGAACCACTACTGTCTACTGACTGATGGCCATCATTACTGCTCGGTCTTTAAGACCTACTGTTTACTGCTATGCTAATGGATGTACCACATATGACTGAATAACTGTTCTGACTGAAAGACTGAAGTATTGTTTAATGAACTGATTTCATTACTGTAAGGACATTTCATTCATAACCCCTTTACGCATTATGTTATTCACTGGGCTTTAGCTCACTGTTTATGTATATATGTAGGTGCTCAGCCGCCAGATCGGAGCTAGGAGCGTGGGTTAGACTCCAGTTTTGTCAAGCCAGCCTATGTGCCTCACTGCGAGGTTCCGAGCCTATCGTGTTAAGGCTTAGGGGTGTTTTACAATTTCCCCTTCTGTACCGTCTACTGTTCCGTATAGACTGAATGTTTACTGTACTGTTATCAAGGGATTAGGTCCTTGTACTGTGCGACTGTAAATTTTGTATAGACTGTACTGTTTGTATATGTGAATGCATGAAAAATATTTTTGACATACAGACTGACACAGCTCAATGGACATTATTCATTTACTGTATTGGCTTCCGCCAGGCCCTGTACTCTGTTTTACTGTACTACTGTTCTGCAGACCTGTGGTAATCTCGGATTACTGGCCGGTTACGGTGCTAAACCCATAGGGCCGGGTTTGGGTCGTGACAGAGTGGTATCAGAGCGATACTTAACCACGAGTTATACCGCACACACGCGTCCAAATGAGCTATAGGGTGTCCTAGAAACGTAATTAGGGCATCTCATGAGCATGATAAGTGTGTGATATGACTGACTGAATATATGCTAACGTGTTAAACTGTTAAACAAATGACTACTTATGTTTAAAACTGTTATAACTGCTTATAGTGAAATGGATAATGCAAATGAACCTGAATCCTCATCTACTGAGGCAAGAATGGAAAGAATGGAAAGAATGATGGAACTGATAACTGCTAGACTTGAACAACAACAGAACCAACAGCCCTCACCTCCTCCTCCGGTACAGCCAGAACCTAATGCGAATGTGAATGATGGGGATATTATTGCTCTCACCCATAAATTCAGCAAGATGAAACCGCCATCCTTTCAGGGAGGACTGGAACCGCTAAAGGCTGAAGCTTGGGTGCTTGAAACAGAAAAACTATTTGAAGTGTTTCCGTGCTCAGAAGCGAATAAAGTATTGTTAGCTACCTTCACCCTACAAGAAGAAGCTAGAAGGTGGTGGATGTTGATCCGCGATGCAAATACTGTTATTACTTGGGCTCAGTTCAAGGAGTCCTTCTTTGAAAAGTATTTCCCTCAGTGTGTCAGGGATAGAAAAGTGACTGAATTTGAACAGCTGAAGCAGGGCACAATGTCTGTTGCGGAATATGAGACGAAATTCACCGAGCTTGCTGGATATGCACCGCATATGGTGGATACTGAATATAAGAAGGCCAGGAAATTTGAAGGCGGCCTTAATGTTGCAATCCTCGACAGAATAAATGTTTTGAAGCTACCGAATTATGTAAATGTTCTTGACCGAGCCTTGATGGCTGAATCAAACATTGAAGCACTGAAAACTGAAACACCAACGTCGGAATGGCGTAGTAAGAGGCAGGGTTTCAAATTCAAGAAAGGTAAGCATAACCCGGCCAACAAGAAACAGAATACGGGGTCGACAACCAGCCCCAGTCAAGGGAGTGGGTTCATACCACCCTGTTCTGAGTGTGGCAAGAAGCACAAAGGGGTCTGCTACAGAATATCTGGAGCCTGTTACAGGTGTGGCAAGGTGGGCCACATGGTTAAAGACTGCCCCTCTGCTCCACAAGCCAGTAGTAAAGCTGCACCAAGCGCAGCAGCATCAACTGTAGCACCGAAGCCTAACCCCAGAGCTACCGGGAAAGAGCCCATGAGGCAGGGCCGAGTGTTCGCCCTAGTACCGGGAGACGTGCAAAATACAGAAACCGTTGTGTCATGTATCCTCTCTATTTGTGCACAAAATGCATATGTATTAATTGATTCGGGGTCTACGCATTCTTATGTATCGCATGCTTTCTCACGAAAATTGAATAGACCCTTAGAACCCATGAACTATCTGCTAGCCGTATCATCCCCCGTAGGAGGATCCATGACATGTGCTTATATGTACCCCGCATGTGAAATCACTGTTGGGAATATGCATCTGTTTATTGATTTACTACCATTGAACATTGATCATTTTGATGTAATATTGGGGATGGATTGGTTACAAAAATATCATGCCACTATTGATTGTGTGACCAAGCAAGTTGTTTTCCGTCCACCTGGTTTGCCTGAATTCGTGTTTAATGGGAGTGGAGTAGTACCTCCTCCGTATTTGATTTCGTCAGTGAAAGCCGTTAAATTAGTTAGAAAGGGGTGTAAGGGATATCTGTGTTCTGTACTGACTGTATCTACTGATGATAATGCTAATGTGAACTGTATCCCTATAGTCAGAGAATTCCCAGATGTCTTTCCAGACAATTTGCCAGGAGATTTGATTGACAGGGAGATTGAGTTTACTGTTGGCGTGGTTCCCGGAACACAGCCGGTTTCTAAAGCTCCGTACCGAATGGCTCCAACTGAATTGAAAGAACTGAAAGTGCAACTGCAAGAACTGTTAGACAAAAAGTTCATCAGACCCAGTACCTCACCATGGGGTGCGCCTGTTTTGTTTGTAAAGAAGAAAGATGGCTCATTGAGATTGTGTATAGATTACCGTGAACTAAACAAGGTAACTGTGAAAAATAAATACCCATTACCGCGCATTGATGACTTATTTGACCAGTTACAGGGTGCTCAAGCGTTCTCTAAGATCGATCTCAGATCGGGATATCATCAACTGAAGGTTAAACCGGAAGACATTGATAAAACTGCTTTTAGAACAAGGTATGGCCATTATGAATTTTTAGTTATGCCATTCGGAGTCACGAATGCCCCTGCTGCATTTATGGACCTTATGAACAGAATTTTTAAACCATACCTTGACAATTTTATTGTTGTATTTATTGATGACATATTGATTTACTCTAAGAGTATAGAAGAACATGAACATCACCTGAGACTTGCCCTACAGACCTTAAGAGAACAGAAACTGTATGCTAAACTGTCTAAATGCGAATTTTGGCTTGACCATGTTATGTTTTTGGGGCATGTTGTTAGCAAAGATGGGATTTCTGTTGATCCGCAGAAAATTGAAGCTGTAGTGAACTGGCCTAGACCAACAAATGTGACCGAAGTCCGAAGCTTTTTGGGATTGGCTGGATATTACAGAAGATTTGTCAAAGATTTCTCCAAAATTGCCCTACCATTGACTCAGTTAACTCAGAAGGGGACATCATTTGACTGGACTGATCAAAGAGAATCTGCTTTTCAGGAGTTGAAAACTCGATTAGTGACTGCACCTGTTCTGACTTTACCTTCAGGTACGGATGGTTATACTGTATTTAGTGATGCTTCTCATAAAGGTTTGGGATGTGTTTTAATGCAGAATGGGAGAGTAATTTCCTATGCTTCCCGTCAACTGAAACCGCATGAAAAGAACTACCCGACCCATGATCTGGAACTTGCTGCAGTAGTATTTGCACTGAAAATCTGGCGTCACTATCTGTACGGGGTGACATGTGAAGTATATACCGACCACAAGAGTTTAAAATATTTCTTCACATAGAAAGAACTGAACATGAGACAGCGGAGATGGCTAGAACTGATTAAAGACTACGACCTACAGATTTTGTACCATCCGGGAAAAGCCAATACCGTTGCCAATGCATTGAGCCGGAAATCGATTGGAAACTTAGCATGTTTGCTTACAGGACAGAAAGAGTTGCTTTGTGACCTTGAAAAATCTGAAATTGAAATTGTTTTGAGAGAACAAGGTGGAACCTTAGCTGCTATTTCTGCTCAACCGGCACTGATTGAAGAAATTAAAGAGAAACAGCAATTGGATGACTTCTTGAAGAAGATCATCGAAGAGAGGGAATCTAAACCGAGACCGGGATTCAAATTTGAGAATAATATACTGAAATTTCAAGAAAGACTGTGTGTACCGAATGATACTGAACTGAAAAGAAGGGTTCTGCAAGAGGGCCACAACTCAAGATTTTCTATCCATCCGGGGAATACAAATATGTACCAAGATCTGAAACAGCATTTCTGGTGGCCGGGAATGAAGAAAGAAATTGCCGACTTTGTGTCCAAATGTCTTCATTGCCAACAGGTCAAAGCTGAACATCAACGACCTACCGGATTATTGCAACCCCTACCCATACCAGAGTGGAAATGGGAGCATATCACGATGGATTTTATCGTTGGGTTACCTTGCTCCAGGAAAGGTATGGATTCAATTTGGGTTATTGTTGATAGACTAACCAAATCTGCTCACTTCTTACCTGTCAAGACAATCTATAATGCGGACAAATTGGCTGTTATCTATATTGATGAAATTGTGAGACTGCATGGAGTGCCTGTGTCTATTGTTTCTGACAGGGATTCGAAGTTTACATCGAGGTTTTGGCAAAGTCTACAGACCGCATTGGGTACTGAATTGAGGCTGAGTAGTGCCTATCATCCTCAGACAGATGGACAGTCAGAAAGGACCATCCAAACTCTAGAGGATTTACTGAGAATGTGTGTCCTTGATTTTCAGGGAGATTGGGAAAGTCATCTGCCATTAGTTGAATTCGCTTACAACAACAGCTACCATTCGAGTATTGGTATGGCGCCTTTCGAGGCATTGTATGGCAGAAAATGTAGATCTCCGATTTGCTGGGCAGAAGTTGGAGATAGGCCTTTACTTGGGCCCGAGATTATTTATGAAACCACTGAGAAAGTGAAACTGATACAGCAAAGACTGAAAACTGCACAAAGTAGACAGAAAAGCTATGCAGATGACAGAAGGCGGGACAGAGAATATGAAGTGGGTGATCACGTTTTTGTGAAAGTGACACCAATGAAGGGCCAGACTCGTTTTGGAGTCAAAGGCAAGTTAGCGCCGAGATACGTCGGACCGTATGAGATTATCGAGAAAATCAATCCGGTGGCGTATCAAGTTGCGCTCCCTCCTGAAATGGAGCATATGCATAATGTTTTCCACATTTCGATGTTAAGAGATTATCTCCGGGATCCCTTCCATGTAATAGAGCCTACTCGTGTAGTGTTGAGTGATGACTACACTTACGAGGAACGGCCTATACAGATTGTAAACAGACGGATCAAGAAGTTGAGAAACAAAGAGATCCCATTGGTGAAAGTCGACTGGCAGAACCATGGTGGCATGTATGCCACATGGGAAAGGGAAGACGACATGGCTAAAAGATATCCTGAACTATTTCCACTGAACCCTGTTTTCTTCCAGAATGAAGGTAACTCGAGTTTAGAGGATTAAACTCTTTATAAGGAGGGGAGACTGTAACAACCCTCATACTGTTTACCGATTAATGACTGATTGATTACCGATAACCATCGATTACCGTTAAACTAAATTGATTATGACTGATAATTGGACTGATTAAAGTACTGAACTGACTGACTGAAAACTGGAACTGAATTGACTGAGTGTGTATGTTAATTTGTATTCTATCTGTTTGATTAATTATTTGATCTGTTCGTGTTTTATGTTTAAACTGCTAATTGAAGGCCTTATCGGCGGCCGAACCGGGAATTGGTTAATGTTTTATGATCCTCATAATTAATATGATTTTATGGTGTATTTACCTGAAAACTGATTAGGTATGCTTAAATTAGATTAAATAAGCTAATTAAAGAGTTAGGCTTAATTACCGAATTGCCACCCTTAGTGGCCCACTCAATATAACATATTTGAGCCTTATGTACACACTTGAAGAACATTTTCATCAGCCATTTCTCCTTGTGCTTGCCGACCTTAGAGAGAGAGAAACTAGAGGAGTGGAGTTCATCTCAATTTTTTCTTGTAAATTGCTTGGTAATTGAAGGACTTGGAACATAGGTTGCAAATTTAGCTTCCTCACCTTGTAATTAAAGCTCTAGGTAAGGATTTCATCTTCTCAAGCTTGAACTAATTCTTGCATGGTCCATGTTAAATTGTAGAGCCAAGTCTTGTTCTAGTTCATACATGTGGATATAGAGCTCATTCCATGCTTGCATGTTTGAATTAATGAGTTTTTGAGTTGAATTCATGGTGAAATGGTGCATGCCTGTTCATAATTTTGTAATGGTCCATGTTTTCAACTTGTTTTTGGGTCAATTGGCTCCTTAGAGCATCAAATTGGAACTTCAAAATGATTTGAATTCGTGCATGTTGCATGTTCATATTATTCTTGAAAAATGGTTTGAAATTGAGTTTGAATTAAACACCCTTGGGCTTTGATTTCTCAAATTGAGCTTTGAATCATGTTATCCTATGTGTTTATAAATGTTTTCCAGAAAATGGGCCCAAGAGGATCGGTTTTAATGCTTTTGAACTGGGTTTTTGGCTTGGAGGTGCAATCTGGAATTTCCAGATTTTGCATTTCCGCTCGAGCGGGGGAATTGCCGCTCGAGCGTGGAATCCGAGCACCCAGTATCTCTGCACTGTTTTACAGTCCGCTCGAGCGTAGTATTGGGCGCTCGAGCGGAGATTTCACCTATCCAGTACTTTTACAGTACGCTCGAGCGATAAAGTTTACGCTTGAGCGTGTACCTTTGTTGCATGTCCGCTCGAGCGGGTAAACCTGCGCTCGAGCGGGACTCTGTTTTTCTGAAAATCCTGAAACAGTCTTCTGATCACATCTTTGCATCCTCATCCCATCCTAGGCATTCTTAGGCCTAGTTTAAGGCATCTCATTGAGGGCTTAGACGTAGAACACACCGAGGCAATTAGGGATTAAGTTATTATCTTTCCCAGCTGTGTAGCTTAGTGTGTGTTCAATCTGTTAACTGTGTAGGGTTGGCGACTGGGGAGACGCGCTCTAGCATACTGTAGCCCAAACTCTGTGAGTAACAATTGTGTAAAGATATGTTCAAATGATTATTTTCTGAATACTGAACTGAACTGTTTACTGAGCTAATATTGTTTACTGAATGAGTTTACTGAATGAATGTATGTCCTATCTTCTGAACTGTATTGTGGCATCCTTAGCACCTACTGTTACTGTTACTGTTACAGAGATCTCTGTCGGCTCCCTTGTTGGAACCACTACTGTCTACTGACTGATGGCCATCATTACTGCTCGGTCTTTAAGACCTACTGTTTACTGCTATGCTAATGGATGTACCACATATGACTGAATAACTGTTCTGACTGAAAGACTTAAGTATTGTTTAATGAACTGATTTCATTACTGTAAGGACATTTCATTCATAACCCCTTTACGCATTATGTTATTCACTGGGCTTTAGCTCACTGTTTATATATATATGTAGGTGCTCAGCCGCCAGATCGGAGCTAGGAGCGTGGGTTAGACTCCAGTTTTGTCAAGCCAGCCTATGTGCCTCACTGCGAGGTTCCGAGCCTATCGTGTTAAGGCTTAGGGGTGTTTTACAATTTCCCCTTCTGTACCGTCTACTGTTCCGTATAGACTGAATGTTTACTGTACTGTTATCAAGGGATTAGGTCCTTGTACTGTGCGACTGTAAATTTTGTATAGACTGTACTGTTTGTATATGTGAATGCATGAAAAATATTTTTGACATACAGACTGACACAGCTCAATGGACATTATTCATTTACTGTATTGGCTTCCGCCAGGCCCTGTACTCTGTTTTACTGTACTACTGTTCTGCAGACCTGTGGTAATCTCGGATTACTGGCCGGTTACGGTGCTAAACCCATAGGGCCGGGTTTGGGTCGTGACAGAGTGGTATCAGAGCGATACTTAACCACGAGTTATACCGCACACACGCGTCCAAATGAGCTATAGGGTGTCCTAGAAACGTAATTAGGGCATCTCATGAGCATGATAAGTGTGTGATATGACTGACTGAATATATGCTAACGTGTTAAACTGTTAAACAAATGACTACTTATGTTTAAAACTGTTATAACTGCTTATAGTGAAATGGATAATGCAAATGAACCTGAATCCTCATCTACTGAGGCAAGAATGGAAAGAATGGAAAGAATGATGGAACTGATAACTGCTAGACTTGAACAACAACAGAACCAACAGCCCTCACCTCCTCCTCCGGTACAGCCAGAACCTAATGCGAATGTGAATGATGGGGATATTATTGCTCTCACCCATAAATTCAGCAAGATGAAACCGCCATCCTTTCAGGGAGGACTGGAACCGCTAAAGGCTGAAGCTTGGGTGCTTGAAACAGAAAAACTATTTGAAGTGTTTCCGTGCTCAGAAGCGAATAAAGTATTGTTAGCTACCTTCACCCTACAAGAAGAAGCTAGAAGGTGGTGGATGTTGATCCGCGATGCAAATACTGTTATTACTTGGGCTCAGTTCAAGGAGTCCTTCTTTGAAAAGTATTTCCCTCAGTGTGTCAGGGATAGAAAAGTGACTGAATTTGAACAGCTGAAGCAGGGCACAATGTCTGTTGCGGAATATGAGACGAAATTCACCGAGCTTGCTGGATATGCACCGCATATGGTGGATACTGAATATAAGAAGGCCAGGAAATTTGAAGGCGGCCTTAATGTTGCAATCCTCGACAGAATAAATGTTTTGAAGCTACCGAATTATGTAAATGTTCTTGACCGAGCCTTGATGGCTGAATCAAACATTGAAGCACTGAAAACTGAAACACCAACGTCGGAATGGCGTAGTAAGAGGCAGGGTTTCAAATTCAAGAAAGGTAAGCATAACCCGGCCAACAAGAAACAGAATACGGGGTCGACAACCAGCCCCAGTCAAGGGAGTGGGTTCATACCACCCTGTTCTGAGTGTGGCAAGAAGCACAAAGGGGTCTGCTACAGAATATCTGGAGCCTGTTACAGGTGTGGCAAGGTGGGCCACATGGTTAAAGACTGCCCCTCTGCTCCACAAGCCAGTAGTAAAGCTGCACCAAGCGCAGCAGCATCAACTGTAGCACCGAAGCCTAACCCCAGAGCTACCGGGAAAGAGCCCATGAGGCAGGGCCGAGTGTTCGCCCTAGTACCGGGAGACGTGCAAAATACAGAAACCGTTGTGTCATGTATCCTCTCTATTTGTGCACAAAATGCATATGTATTAATTGATTCGGGGTCTACGCATTCTTATGTATCGCATGCTTTCTCACGAAAATTGAATAGACCCTTAGAACCCATGAACTATCTGCTAGCCGTATCATCCCCCGTAGGAGGATCCATGACATGTGCTTATATGTACCCCGCATGTGAAATCACTGTTGGGAATATGCATCTGTTTATTGATTTACTACCATTGAACATTGATCATTTTGATGTAATATTGGGGATGGATTGGTTACAAAAATATCATGCCACTATTGATTGTGTGACCAAGCAAGTTGTTTTCCGTCCACCTGGTTTGCCTGAATTCGTGTTTAATGGGAGTGGAGTAGTACCTCCTCCGTATTTGATTTCGTCAGTGAAAGCCGTTAAATTAGTTAGAAAGGGGTGTAAGGGATATCTGTGTTCTGTACTGACTGTATCTACTGATGATAATGCTAATGTGAACTGTATCCCTATAGTCAGAGAATTCCCAGATGTCTTTCCAGACAATTTGCCAGGAGATTTGATTGACAGGGAGATTGAGTTTACTGTTGGCGTGGTTCCCGGAACACAGCCGGTTTCTAAAGCTCCGTACCGAATGGCTCCAACTGAATTGAAAGAACTGAAAGTGCAACTGCAAGAACTGTTAGACAAAAAGTTCATCAGACCCAGTACCTCACCATGGGGTGCGCCTGTTTTGTTTGTAAAGAAGAAAGATGGCTCATTGAGATTGTGTATAGATTACCGTGAACTAAACAAGGTAACTGTGAAAAATAAATACCCATTACCGCGCATTGATGACTTATTTGACCAGTTACAGGGTGCTCAAGCGTTCTCTAAGATCGATCTCAGATCGGGATATCATCAACTGAAGGTTAAACCGGAAGACATTGATAAAACTGCTTTTAGAACAAGGTATGGCCATTATGAATTTTTAGTTATGCCATTCGGAGTCACGAATGCCCCTGCTGCATTTATGGACCTTATGAACAGAATTTTTAAACCATACCTTGACAATTTTATTGTTGTATTTATTGATGACATATTGATTTACTCTAAGAGTATAGAAGAACATGAACATCACCTGAGACTTGCCCTACAGACCTTAAGAGAACAGAAACTGTATGCTAAACTGTCTAAATGCGAATTTTGGCTTGACCATGTTATGTTTTTGGGGCATGTTGTTAGCAAAGATGGGATTTCTGTTGATCCGCAGAAAATTGAAGCTGTAGTGAACTGGCCTAGACCAACAAATGTGACCGAAGTCCGAAGCTTTTTGGGATTGGCTGGATATTACAGAAGATTTGTCAAAGATTTCTCCAAAATTGCCCTACCATTGACTCAGTTAACTCAGAAGGGGACATCATTTGACTGGACTGATCAAAGAGAATCTGCTTTTCAGGAGTTGAAAACTCGATTAGTGACTGCACCTGTTCTGACTTTACCTTCAGGTACGGATGGTTATACTGTATTTAGTGATGCTTCTCATAAAGGTTTGGGATGTGTTTTAATGCAGAATGGGAGAGTAATTGCCTATGCTTCCCGTCAACTGAAACCGCATGAAAAGAACTACCCGACCCATGATCTGGAACTTGCTGCAGTAGTATTTGCACTGAAAATCTGGCGTCACTATCTGTACGGGGTGACATGTGAAGTATATACCGACCACAAGAGTTTAAAATATTTCTTCACATAGAAAGAACTGAACATGAGACAGCGGAGATGGCTAGAACTGATTAAAGACTACGACCTACAGATTTTGTACCATCCGGGAAAAGCCAATACCGTTGCCAATGCATTGAGCCGGAAATCGATTGGAAACTTAGCATGTTTGCTTACAGGACAGAAAGAGTTGCTTTGTGACCTTGAAAAATCTGAAATTGAAATTGTTTTGAGAGAACAAGGTGGAACCTTAGCTGCTATTTCTGCTCAACCGGCACTGATTGAAGAAATTAAAGAGAAACAGCAATTGGATGACTTCTTGAAGAAGATCATCGAAGAGAGGGAATCTAAACCGAGACCGGGATTCAAATTTGAGAATAATATACTGAAATTTCAAGAAAGACTGTGTGTACCGAATGATACTGAACTGAAAAGAAGGGTTCTGCAAGAGGGCCACAACTCAAGATTTTCTATCCATCCGGGGAATACAAATATGTACCAAGATCTGAAACAGCATTTCTGGTGGCCGGGAATGAAGAAAGAAATTGCCGACTTTGTGTCCAAATGTCTTCATTGCCAACAGGTCAAAGCTGAACATCAACGACCTACCGGATTATTGCAACCCCTACCCATACCAGAGTGGAAATGGGAGCATATCACGATGGATTTTATCGTTGGGTTACCTTGCTCCAGGAAAGGTATGGATTCAATTTGGGTTATTGTTGATAGACTAAGCAAATCTGCTCACTTCTTACCTGTCAAGACAATCTATAATGCGGACAAATTGGCTGTTATCTATATTGATGAAATTGTGAGACTGCATGGAGTGCCTGTGTCTATTGTTTCTGACAGGGATTCGAAGTTTACATCGAGGTTTTGGCAAAGTCTACAGACCGCATTGGGTACTGAATTGAGGCTGAGTAGTGCCTATCATCCTCAGACAGATGGACAGTCAGAAAGGACCATCCAAACTCTAGAGGATTTACTGAGAATGTGTGTCCTTGATTTTCAGGGAGATTGGGAAAGTCATCTGCCATTAGTTGAATTCGCTTACAACAACAGCTACCATTCGAGTATTGGTATGGCGCCTTTCGAGGCATTGTATGGCAGAAAATGTAGATCTCCGATTTGCTGGGCAGAAGTTGGAGATAGGCCTTTACTTGGGCCCGAGATTATTTATGAAACCACTGAGAAAGTGAAACTGATACAGCAAAGACTGAAAACTGCACAAAGTAGACAGAAAAGCTATGCAGATGACAGAAGGCGGGACAGAGAATATGAAGTGGGTGATCACGTTTTTGTGAAAGTGACACCAATGAAGGGCCAGACTCGTTTTGGAGTCAAAGGCAAGTTAGCGCCGAGATACGTCGGACCGTATGAGATTATCGAGAAAATCAATCCGGTGGCGTATCAAGTTGCGCTCCCTCCTGAAATGGAGCATATGCATAATGTTTTCCACATTTCGATGTTAAGAGATTATCTCCGGGATCCCTTCCATGTAATAGAGCCTACTCGTGTAGTGTTGAGTGATGACTACACTTACGAGGAACGGCCTATACAGATTGTAAACAGACGGATCAAGAAGTTGAGAAACAAAGAGATCCCATTGGTGAAAGTCGACTGGTAGAACCATGGTGGCATGTATGCCACATGGGAAAGGGAAGACGACATGGCTAAAAGATATCCTGAACTATTTCCACTGAACCCTGTTTTCTTCCAGAATGAAGGTAACTCGAGTTTAGAGGATTAAACTCTTTATAAGGAGGGGAGACTGTAACAACCCTCATACTGTTTACCGATTAATGACTGATTGATTACCGATAACCATCGATTACCGTTAAACTAAATTGATTATGACTGATAATTGGACTGATTAAAGTACTGAACTGACTGACTGAAAACTGGAACTGAATTGACTGAGTGTGTATGTTAATTTGTATTCTATCTGTTTGATTAATTATTTGATCTGTTCGTGTTTTATGTTTAAACTGCTAATTGAAGGCCTTATCGGCGGCCGAACCGGGAATTGGTTAATGTTTTATGATCCTCATAATTAATATGATTTTATGGTGTATTTACCTGAAAACTGATTAGGTATGCTTAAATTAGATTAAATAAGCTAATTAAAGAGTTAGGCTTAATTACCGAATTGCCACCCTTAGTGGCCCACTCAATATAACATATTTGAGCCTTATGTACACACTTGAAGAACATTTTCATCAGCCATTTCTCCTTGTGCTTGCCGACCTTAGAGAGAGAGAAACTAGAGGAGTGGAGTTCATCTCAATTTTTTCTTGTAAATTGCTTGGTAATTGAAGGACTTGGAACATAGGTTGCAAATTTAGCTTCCTCACCTTGTAATTAAAGCTCTAGGTAAGGATTTCATCTTCTCAAGCTTGAACTAATTCTTGCATGGTCCATGTTAAATTGTAGAGCCAAGTCTTGTTCTAGTTCATACATGTGGATATAGAGCTCATTCCATGCTTGCATGTTTGAATTAATGAGTTTTTGAGTTGAATTCATGGTGAAATGGTGCATGCCTGTTCATAATTTTGTAATGGTCCATGTTTTCAACTTGTTTTTGGGTCAATTGGCTCCTTAGAGCATCAAATTGGAACTTCAAAATGATTTGAATTCGTGCATGTTGCATGTTCATATTATTCTTGAAAAATGGTTTGAAATTGAGTTTGAATTAAACACCCTTGGGCTTTGATTTCTCAAATTGAGCTTTGAATCATGTTATCCTATGTGTTTATAAATGTTTTCCAGAAAATGGGCCCAAGAGGATCGGTTTTAATGCTTTTGAACTGGGTTTTTGGCTTGGAGGTGCAATCTGGAATTTCCAGATTTTGCATTTCCGCTTGAGCGGGGGAATTGCCGCTCGAGCGTGGAATCCGAGCACCCAGTATCTCTGCACTGTTTTACAGTCCGCTCGAGCGTAGTATTGGGCGCTCGAGCGGAGTCATGTCTCAAGCTCGAGCGGGCGTCGAGCGGAGATTTCACCTATCCAGTACTTTTACAGTACGCTCGAGCGATAAAGTTTACGCTTGAGCGTGTACCTTTGTTGCATGTCCGCTCGAGCGGGTAAACCTGCGCTCGAGCGGGACTCTGTTTTTCTGAAAATCCTGAAACAGTCTTCTGATCACATCTTTGCATCCTCATCCCATCCTAGGCATTCTTAGGCCTAGTTTAAGGCATCTCATTGAGGGCTTAGACGTAGAACACACCGAGGCAATTAGGGATTAAGTTATTATCTTTCCCAGCTGTGTAGCTTAGTGTGTGTTCAATCTGTTAACTGTGTAGGGTTGGCGACTGGGGAGACGCGCTCTAGCATACTGTAGCCCAAACTCTGTGAGTAACAATTGTGTAAAGATATGTTCAAATGATTATTTTCTGAATACTGAACTGAACTGTTTACTGAGCTAATATTGTTTACTGAATGAGTTTACTGAATGAATGTATGTCCTATCTTCTGAACTGTATTGTGGCATCCTTAGCACCTACTGTTACTGTTACTGTTACAGAGATCTCTGTCGGTTCCCTTGTTGGAACCACTACTGTCTACTGACTGATGGCCATCATTACTGCTCGGTCTTTAAGACCTACTGTTTACTGCTATGCTAATGGATGTACCACATATGACTGAATAACTGTTCTGACTGAAAGACTGAAGTATTGTTTAATGAACTGATTTCATTACTGTAAGGACATTTCATTCATAACCCCTTTACGCATTATGTTATTCACTGGGCTTTAGCTCACTGTTTATATATATATGTAGGTGCTCAGCCGCCAGATCGGAGCTAGGAGCGTGGGTTAGACTCCAGTTTTGTCAAGCCAGCCTATGTGCCTCACTGCGAGGTTCCGAGCCTATCGTGTTAAGGCTTAGGGGTGTTTTACAATTTCCCCTTCTGTACCGTCTACTGTTCCGTATAGACTGAATGTTTACTGTACTGTTATCAAGGGATTAGGTCCCTGTACTGTGTGACTGTAAATTTTGTATAGACTGTACTGTTTGTATATGTGAATGCATGAAAAATCTTTTTGGCATACAGACTGACACAGCTCAATGGACATTATTCATTTACTGTATTGGCTTCCGCCAGGCCCTGTACTCTGTTTTACTGTACTACTGTTCTGCAGGCCTGTGGTAATCTCGGATTACTGGCCGGTTACGGTGCTAAACCCATAGGGCCGGGTTTGGGTCGTGACAGCAATCTTAAAGATCTTGCTTCTAGCTGTATTTCATGTATTTTGTTCATGTCGGCTTGTGAAGCCCTTTCGTTAATATGTAAGATGTAATTTGTACTTTGCTTCATTTGGAATTGAGTTGTAACCCATCTGCAGATGATTGCTATTTCATTTAACTTATGCACAGCTCTTATGGACTAATCTGATTGTATGTATCGCTTCCGTACTTGTGAGCCCCATATATTTATACTCTGTTGGGTGTGAATTTTGAAAGTTGGCCTTCGGTAATCTCGAATTACTGGCCATCACGGCACCAAACTACTAGGGGCGGTTTGGGGTCGTGACAAAATTCTATATAAATTACTAAGTAAATTCACAGTAAATTATTCGGTGAATTACTCACTAAATTTATCTGTAAATTACTAAGTAAATTCCCAGTAAATTACTCGGTAAATTCTCATTAAATTCTCTGTAAATTACTCGGTTAATTATCGATAAGTTCTAAAAAAATTCTGAGTCAATTACTTAGTAAATTACTCAGTAAATTATTGGAAAATTACTCTGTAAATTCCAAGAAAATAACGCAGTAAATTATCTGTAAATTCTTAGTAAATTATTTAATAAATTCTAAATAAATTACTGAGTAAATTCTCAATAAATTACTCCTTAAATTCTCAGTAAATTACAAGTAAATTAATGAGTGAATTATTCAATAATTTATCAGTAAATTACTCGATAAATTCTCTGTAAATTACTCAGTAAATTATTTAGTAAATTCTCACTAAATTACTCAGGAAATTTCTCAGTAAATTACACGTAAAATTCTCAATAAATTATTCACAAATTCTTAGTAATTTATCAAAAGGTTCTGAGTAAATTCACAAAAAATTACAAGAATTTTTTTTTGTGAATTAATCAGTAAATTATGAGTAAATTACTCAATAAATTCTCAGAAAATTTCATATAAATTCTTGGTAAATTCAAAGTAATTTCTTAGTAAATTATTCAGCAAATTACTCCATAAATTCGTAGTAAATTCTCAATAAATTACTTGTTAAGTTTTCAATAAATTCTCTATAAATTACTTTGTAAATCATCTGTAAATTTTTAGTAAATCATTTAATAAATTGTAAATAAATTGCTCAGAAAATTTTCAATAAATTCTAAGAAAATTCTCAATAAATTCTGTATAAATTCTTGGTAAATTACTTATAAAATTATCAAAAAAAATTCGTCAATTACTTTGTTAATTCTCAGTAAATTATTCAAACATTAATTAGTGAATTTCCTGTAAATTTTCAGTAAATTACTTTATAAATTCTCAGTAAATTATTCAATAAATTCTCAGTAAATTACTTACTAAATTCTCAATAAATCAATCCATAAAATCTAAGTAAATTATCAATAAATTCTTAGTAACTTACTCAGTAAATTCTCAATAAATTATTTAGTAATTTCCAACTAAATTACCCAATGAAGAACTTAACAATTTATCAGTAAATTTCTTAGTCAATTCGCGGTAAATTCTCAATAAATTACTCAGTAAATTATCGGTAGATTCTTAGTAAATTACTCTGTAAATTCTCATTAAATTACACGCAAAATTCTCAGAAAATTATTCAGTAAATTCTTAGTAAATTATTAGAAAATTTTGTGTAAATTCTTAGAAAATCATTAGAATTTTTTTTGGGAATTACTCAGTAAATTATGAGTAAATTCTCAGAAAATTTTGTATAAATTCTTGGTAAATTACTCAGTAAATTCACAGAAATTTTTTAAAACATTACTCAGCAAATTACTCTTTAAATTTTCAATAAATTATCCGTTAAATTTTCAATAAATTCTCTATAAATTACTCAGTTAATTATCGGTGAATTACTCAATAAATTGTAAGAAAATTCTCAATAAATTATGAGTAAATTACTCATTAAGTTTACAGTAAATTCTCAATAAATTACTCAGTAAATTGCTTCATAAATGATTGGTAAGTTCCTTGAAAATTACTCAACAAATTCTCAGTAAATTCTCAATAAACTCTTAGTAATTTACTGAGTAAATTCTAAATAAATTACTAAGTAAATTCATAGTAAATTATTTGGTGAATTAATCACTAAATTTATCTGTAAATTACTAAGTAAATTCCCAGTAAATTACTCGGTAAATTCTCAATAAATTCTCTGTAAATTACTCAGTTAATTATCGATAAGTTCTCAAAAACTTCTGAGCCAATTACTTAGTAAATTACTCAGTAAATTATTAGAAACTTTCTCTGTAAATTCCAAGAAAGTAACGCAGTAAATTATCTATAAATTCTTAGTAAATTATTTAATAAATTCTAAATAAATTACTGAGTAAATTCTCAATAAATTACTCATTAAATTCTCAGTAAATTAGAAGTAAATTAATGAGTGAATTATTCAGTAATTTATCAGTAAATTACTCGATAAATTCTCTGTAAATTACTCAATACATTATTGGTAAATTCTCTGTAAATTACTCAGTAGATTACTTAGTAAATTCTCACTAAATTACTCAGGAAATTTCTCAGTAAATTACACGTAAAATTCTCTACAAATTATTCAGCAAATTCTTAGTAATTTATGAGAAAATTCTGAGTAAATTCACAAAAAATTACAAGAATTTTTTTTTTTTTGTGAATTAATCAGTAAATTATAAGTAAATTACTCAAAAAAATCTCAGAAAATTCTATATAAATTCTTGGTAAATTCAAAGTAATTTCTTAGTAAATTACTCCATAAATTCGTAGTAAATTCTCAATAAATTACTCATTAAGTTTTCAATAAATTCTCTATAAATTACTTTGTAAATTATCCATAAATTTTCAGTAAATTATTTAATAAATTGTAAATAAATTGCTCAGAAAATTTTCAATAAATTCTAAGAAAATTCTCAATAAATTCCTGGTAAATTACTCATAAAATTATCAAAAAAAAAAATTTCATGAATTACTTTGTTAATTCTCAGTAAATTATTCGAACATTAATTAGTGAATTTCATGTAAATTCTTAGTAAATTACTTTACAAATTCTCAGTAAATTACTTTATAAATTCTCAGTAAATTATTCAATAAATTCTCAATAAATTACTTAGTAAATTCTCAATAAATTAATCCATAAAGTCTAAGTAAATCATCAATAAATTCTTAGTAACTTACTTAGTAAATTCTCAATAAATTATTTAGTAATTTCCAACTAAATTATCCAGCGAAGAACTTAACAATTTATCAGTAAATTTCTTAGTCAATTCGCAGTAAATTCTAATAAATTACTCAGTAAATTCACATTAAATTACTCAGAAAAATTCTCAATAAATTACATGCAAAATTCTCAGAAAATTATTCAGTAAATTCTTAGTAAATTATTAGAAAATTCTGTGTAAATTCTTAAAAAATCATTAGAAATTTTTTTGGAAATTACTCAGTAAATTATGAGTAAATTCTCAAAAAATTTTGCATAAATTCTTGGTAAATTACTCTGTAAATTCTCAATAAATTATCCGTTAAATTTTCAATAAATTCTCTATAAATTACTCAGTTAATTATCGGTGAATTACTCAATAAATTCTAAGAAAATTCTCAATAAATTATGAGTAAATTACTCATTAAATTCACAGTAAATTCTCAATAAATTACTTAGCAAATTACTCAGTAAATTCTCAATAAATTATCCGTTAAATTTTCAATAAATTCTCTATAAATTACTCCGTTAATTATCGGTGAATTACTCAATAAATTCTAAGAAAATTCTCAATAAATTATGAGTAAATTACTCATTAAATTCACAGTAAATTCTCAATAAATTACTCAGCAAATTACTCAGTAAATTGCTTCATAAATGATTGCTTCTTGGTAAATTACTCTGTAAATTCTCAATAAATTATCAGTTAAATTTTCAATAAATTCTCTATAAATTACTCAGTTAATTATCGGTAAATTACACAATAAATTCTAAGAAAATTCTCAATAAATTATGAGTAAATTACTCATTAAATTCACAGTAAATTCTCAATAAATTACTCAGTAAATTGCTTCATAAATGATTGCTAAGCTCCTAGAAAATTACTCAACAAATTCTCAGTAAATTCTCAACAAACTCTTAGTAATTTACTGAGTAAATTCTAAATAAATTACTAAGTAAATTCATAGTAAATTATTCGGTGAATTACTCACTAAATTTATCTGTAAATTACTCGGTAAATTATCAATAAATTCCTTTTAAATTACTCAGTTAATTATCGATAAGTTCTCAAAAAATTCTGAGTCAATTACTTAGTAAATTACTCAGTAAATTATTAGAAAATTACTCTGTAAATTCCAAGAAACTAACGCAGTAAATTATCTATAAATTCTTAGTAAATTATTTAATAAATTCTAAATAAATTACTGAGTAAATTCTCAATAAATTACTCCTTAAATTCTCAGTAAATTACAAGTAAATTAATGAGTAAATCATTTAGTAATTTATCAGTAAATTACTCGATAAATTCTTTGTAAATTACTAAGTAAATTATTGGTAAATTCTCTGCAAATTACTCAGTAAATTACTTAGTAAATTCTCACTAAATTACTCAGGAAATTTCTCAGTAAATTACACGTAAAATTCTTTATAAATTATTCAGCAAATTCTTAGTAATTTATCAGCAAATTCTGAGTAAATTCACAAAAAATTACAAGAATTTTTTTGTGAATTAATCAGTAAATTATGAGTAAATTACTCAAAAAATTCCATATAAATTCTTGGTAAATTCAAAGTAATTTCTTAGTAAATTATTCAGCAAATTACTCCATAAATTCGTAGTAAATTCTCAATAAATTACTCGTTAAGTTTTCAATAAATTCTCTATAAATTGCTTTGTAAATCATCTGTAAATTTTTAGTAAATTATGTAATAAATTGTTAATAAATTGCTCAGAAAATTTTCAATAAATTCTGTATAAATTCTTGGTAAATTACTCATAAAATTATCAAAAAAAAATTCGTGAATTACTTTGTTAATTCTCAGTAAATTATTCGAACATTAATTAGTGAATTTCCTGTAAATTACTTTATAAATTCTCAGTAAATTATTCAATAAATTCTCAGTAAATTACTTACTAAATTCTCAATAAATTAATCCATAAAGTCTAAGTAAATTACCAATAAATTCTTAGTAACTTACTCAGTAAATTCTCAATAAATTATTTAGTAATTTCCAACAAAATTATCCAGTGAACAACTTAATAATTTATCAGTAAATTTCTTAGTCTATTCGCAGTAAATTCTCAACAAATTACTCAGTAAATTATCAGTAGATTCTTAGTAAATTACTCTGTAAATTCTCATTAAATTACTCAGTAAAATTCTCAATAAATTACACGCAAAATTCTCATAATATTATTCAGTAAATTCTTAGTAAATTATTAGAAAATTCTGTGTAAATTCTTAGAAAATCATTAGAAATTTTTTTGGGAATTACTCAGTAAATTATGAGTAAATTCTTAGAAAGTTTTGTATAAATTCTTGGTAAATTACTCAGTAAATTCACAGAAATTTTTTAAAACATTACTCAGCAAATTACTCTGTAAATTCTCAATAAATTATCCGTTAAATTCTCAATAAATTACTCAGTTAATTATCGGTGAATTACTCAATAAATTGTAAGAAAATTCTCAATAAATTATGAGTAAATTACTCATTAAGTTCACAGTAAATTTTCAATAAATTACTCAGTAAATTGCTTCATAAATGATTGGTAAGTTCCTAGAAAATTACTCAACAAATTCTCAGTAAATTCTCAATAAACTTCTAGTAATTTACTGGGTGAATTCTAAATAAATTACTAAGTAAATTCATAGTAAATTATTTGGTGAATTACTCACTAAATTTATCTGTAAATTACTAAGTAAATTCCCAGTAAATTACTCGGTAAATTCCCAATGAATTCTCTGTAAATTACTCAGTTAATTATCGATAAGTTCTCAAAAAATTCCGAGTCAATTACTTAGTAAATTACTCAGTAAATTATTAGAAAATTACTCTGTAAATTCCAAGAAACTAACGCAGTAAATTATCTGTAAATTCTTAGTAAATTATTTAATAAATTCTAAATAAATTACTGAGTAAATTCTCAATAAATTACTCCTTAAATTCTCAGTAAATTACAAGTAAATTAATGAGTAAATCATTTAGTAATTTATCAGTAAATTACTCGATAAATTCTTTGTAAATTACTAAGTGAATTATTGGTAAATTCTCTGCAAATTACTCAGTAAATTACTTAGTAAATTCTCACTAAATTACTCAGGAAATTTCTCAGTAAATTACACGTAAAATTCTTTATAAATTATTCAGCAAATTCTTAGTAATTTATCAGAAAATTCTGAGTAAATTCACAAAAAATTACAAGAATTTTTTTTGTGAATTAATCAGTAAATTATGAGTAAATTACTCAAAAAATTCCATATAAATTCTTGGTAAATTCAAAGTAATTTCTTAGTAAATTATTCAGCAAATTACTCCATAAATTCGTAGTAAATTCTCAATAAATTACTCGTTAAGTTTTCAATAAATTCTCTATAAATTGCTTTGTAAATCATCTGTAAATTTTTTGTGAATTATTTAATAAATTGTAAATAAATTGCTCAGAAAATTTTCAATAAATTCTGTATAAATTCCTGGTAAATTACTCATAAAATTATCGAAAAAAAATTCGTGAATTACTTTGTTAATTCTCAGTAAATTATTCGAACATTAATTAGTGAATTTCCTGTAAATTTTCAGTAAATTACTTTATAAATTCTCAGTAAATTATTCAACAAATTCTCAGTAAATTACTTACTAAATTCTCAATAAATTAATCCATAAAGTCTAAGTAAATTACCAATAAATTCTTAGTAACTTACTCAGTAAATTCTCAATAAATTATTTAGTAATTTCCAACAAAATTATCCAGTGAACAACTTAACAATTTATCAGTAAATTTCTTAGTCTATTCGCAGTAAATTCTCAACAAATTACTCAGTAAATTATCAGTAGATTCTTAGTAAATTACTCTGTAAATTCTCATTAAATTACTCAGTAAAATTCTCAATAAATTACACGCAAAATTCTCATAATATTATTCAGTAAATTCTTAGTAAATTATTAGAAAATTCTGTGTAAATTCTTAGAAAATCATTAGAAATTTTTTTGGGAATTACTCAGTAAATTATGAGTAAATTCTCAGAAAGTTTTGTATAAATTCTTGGTAAATTACTCAGTAAATTCACAGAAATTTTTTAAAACATTACTCAGCAAATTACTCTGTAAATTCTCAATAAATTATCCGTTAAATTCTCAATAAATTACTCAGTTAATTATCGGTGAATTACTCAATAAATTGTAAGAAAATTCTCAATAAATTATGAGTAAATTACTCATTAAGTTCACAGTAAATTTTCAATAAATTACTCAGTAAATTGCTTCATAAATGATTGGTAAGTTCCTAGAAAATTACTCAACAAATTCTCAGTAAATTCTCAATAAACTTCTAGTAATTTACTGGGTGAATTCTAAATAAATTACTAAGTAAATTCATAGTAAATTATTTGGTGAATTACTCACTAAATTTATCTGTAAATTACTAAGTAAATTCCCAGTAAATTACTCGGTAAATTCCCAATGAATTCTCTGTAAATTACTCAGTTAATTATCGATAAGTTCTCAAAAAATTCCGAGTCAATTACTTAGTAAATTACTCAGTAAATTATTAGAAAATTACTCTGTAAATTCCAAGAAACTAACGCAGTAAATTATCTGTAAATTCTTAGTAAATTATTTAATAAATTCTAAATAAATTACTGAGTAAATTCTCAATAAATTACTCCTTAAATTCTCAGTAAATTACAAGTAAATTAATGAGTAAATCATTTAGTAATTTATCAGTAAATTACTCGATAAATTCTTTGTAAATTACTAAGTGAATTATTGGTAAATTCTCTGCAAATTACTCAGTAAATTACTTAGTAAATTCTCACTAAATTACTCAGGAAATTTCTCAGTAAATTACACGTAAAATTCTTTATAAATTATTCAGCAAATTCTTAGTAATTTATCAGAAAATTCTGAGTAAATTCACAAAAAATTACAAGAATTTTTTTTGTGAATTAATCAGTAAATTATGAGTAAATTACTCAAAAAATTCCATATAAATTCTTGGTAAATTCAAAGTAATTTCTTAGTAAATTATTCAGCAAATTACTCCATAAATTCGTAGTAAATTCTCAATAAATTACTCGTTAAGTTTTCAATAAATTCTCTATAAATTGCTTTGTAAATCATCTGTAAATTTTTTGTGAATTATTTAATAAATTGTAAATAAATTGCTCAGAAAATTTTCAATAAATTCTGTATAAATTCCTGGTAAATTACTCATAAAATTATCGAAAAAAAATTCGTGAATTACTTTGTTAATTCTCAGTAAATTATTCGAACATTAATTAGTGAATTTCCTGTAAATTTTCAGTAAATTACTTTATAAATTCTCAGTAAATTATTCAACAAATTCTCAGTAAATTACTTACTAAATTCTCAATAAATTAATCCATAAAGTCTAAGTAAATTACCAATAAATTCTTAGTAACTTACTCAGTAAATTCTCAATAAATTATTTAGTAATTTCCAACAAAATTATCCAGTGAACAACTTAACAATTTATCAGTAAATTTCTTAGTCTATTCGCAGTAAATTCTCAACAAATTACTCAGTAAATTATCAGTAGATTCTTAGTAAATTACTCTGTAAATTCTCATTAAATTACTCAGTAAAATTCTCAATAAATTACACGCAAAATTCTCATAATATTATTCAGTAAATTCTTAGTAAATTATTAGAAAATTCTGTGTAAATTCTTAGAAAATCATTAGAAATTTTTTTGGGAATTACTCAGTAAATTATGAGTAAATTCTCAGAAAGTTTTGTATAAATTCTTGGTAAATTACTCAGTAAATTCACAGAAATTTTTTAAAACATTACTCAGCAAATTACTCTGTAAATTCTCAATAAATTATCCGTTAAATTCTCAATAAATTACTCAGTTAATTATCGGTGAATTACTCAATAAATTGTAAGAAAATTCTCAATAAATTATGAGTAAATTACTCATTAAGTTCACAGTAAATTTTCAATAAATTACTCAGTAAATTGCTTCATAAATGATTGGTAAGTTCCTAGAAAATTACTCAACAAATTCTCAGTAAATTCTCAATAAACTTCTAGTAATTTACTGAGTGAATTCTAAATAAATTACTAAGTAAATTCATAGTAAATTATTTGGTGAATTACTCACTAAATTTATCTGTAAATTACTAAGTAAATTCCCAGTAAATTACTCGGTAAATTCCCAATGAATTCTCTGTAAATTACTCAGTTAATTATCGATAAGTTCTCAAAAAATTCCGAGTCAATTACTTAGTAAATTACTCAGTAAATTATTAGAAAATTACTCTGTAAATTCCAAGAAACTAACGCAGTAAATTATCTGTAAATTCTTAGTAAATTATTTAATAAATTCTAAATAAATTACTGAGTAAATTCTCAATAAATCACTCCTTAAATTCTCAGTAAATTACAAGTAAATTAATGAGTAAATCATTTAGTAATTTATCAGTAAATTACTCGATAAATTCTTTGTAAATTACTAAGTGAATTATTGGTAAATTCTCTGCAAATTACTCAGTAAATTACTTAGTAAATTCTCACTAAATTACTCAGGAAATTTCTCAGTAAATTACACGTAAAATTCTTTATAAATTATTCAGCAAATTCTTAGTAATTTATCAGAAAATTCTGAGTAAATTCACAAAAAATTACAAGAATTTTTTTTGTGAATTAATCAGTAAATTATGAGTAAATTACTCAAAAAATTCCATATAAATTCTTGGTAAATTCAAAGTAATTTCTTAGTAAATTATTCAGCAAATTACTCCATAAATTCGTAGTAAATTCTCAATAAATTACTCGTTAAGTTTTCAATAAATTCTCTATAAATTGCTTTGTAAATCATCTGTAAATTTTTTGTGAATTATTTAATAAATTGTAAATAAATTGCTCAGAAAATTTTCAATAAATTCTGTATAAATTCCTGGTAAATTACTCATAAAATTATCGAAAAAAAATTCGTGAATTACTTTGTTAATTCTCAGTAAATTATTCGAACATTAATTAGTGAATTTCCTGTAAATTTTCAGTAAATTACTTTATAAATTCTCAGTAAATTATTCAACAAATTCTCAGTAAATTACTTACTAAATTCTCAATAAATTAATCCATAAAGTCTAAGTAAATTACCAATAAATTCTTAGTAACTTACTCAGTAAATTCTCAATAAATTATTTAGTAATTTCCAACAAAATTATCCAGTGAACAACTTAACAATTTATCAGTAAATTTCTTAGTCTATTCGCAGTAAATTCTCAACAAATTACTCAGTAAATTATCAGTAGATTCTTAGTAAATTACTCTGTAAATTCTCATTAAATTACTCAGTAAAATTCTCAATAAATTACACGCAAAATTCTCATAATATTATTCAGTAAATTCTTAGTAAATTATTAGAAAATTCTGTGTAAATTCTTAGAAAATCATTAGAAATTTTTTTGGGAATTACTCAGTAAATTATGAGTAAATTCTCAGAAAGTTTTGTATAAATTCTTGGTAAATTACTCAGTAAATTCACAGAAATTTTTTAAAACATTACTCAGCAAATTACTCTGTAAATTCTCAATAAATTATCCGTTAAATTCTCAATAAATTACTCAGTTAATTATCGGTGAATTACTCAATAAATTGTAAGAAAATTCTCAATAAATTATGAGTAAATTACTCATTAAGTTCACAGTAAATTTTCAATAAATTACTCAGTAAATTGCTTCATAAATGATTGGTAAGTTCCTAGAAAATTACTCAACAAATTCTCAGTAAATTCTCAATAAACTTCTAGTAATTTACTGAGTGAATTCTAAATAAATTACTAAGTAAATTCATAGTAAATTATTTGGTGAATTACTCACTAAATTTATCTGTAAATTACTAAGTAAATTCCCAGTAAATTACTCGGTAAATTCCCAATGAATTCTCTGTAAATTACTCAGTTAATTATCGATAAGTTCTCAAAAAATTCCGAGTCAATTACTTAGTAAATTACTCAGTAAATTATTAGAAAATTACTCTGTAAATTCCAAGAAACTAACGCAGTAAATTATCTGTAAATTCTTAGTAAATTATTTAATAAATTCTAAATAAATTACTGAGTAAATTCTCAATAAATCACTCCTTAAATTCTCAGTAAATTACAAGTAAATTAATGAGTAAATCATTTAGTAATTTATCAGTAAATTACTCGATAAATTCTTTGTAAATTACTAAGTGAATTATTGGTAAATTCTCTGCAAATTACTCAGTAAATTACTTAGTAAATTCTCACTAAATTACTCAGGAAATTTCTCAGTAAATTACACGTAAAATTCTTTATAAATTATTCAGCAAATTCTTAGTAATTTATCAGAAAATTCTGAGTAAATTCACAAAAAATTACAAGAATTTTTTTTGTGAATTAATCAGTAAATTATGAGTAAATTACTCAAAAAATTCCATATAAATTCTTGGTAAATTTAAAGTAATTTCTTAGTAAATTATTCAGCAAATTACTCCATAAATTCGTAGTAAATTCTCAATAAATTACTCGTTAAGTTTTCAATAAATTCTCTATAAATTGCTTTGTAAATCATCTGTAAATTTTTTGTGAATTATTTAATAAATTGTAAATAAATTGCTCAGAAAATTTTCAATAAATTATGTATAAATTCCTGGTAAATTACTCATAAAATTATCGAAAAAAAATTCGTGAATTACTTTGTTAATTCTCAGTAAATTATTCGAACATTAATTAGTGAATTTCCTGTAAATTTTCAGTAAATTACTTTATAAATTCTCAGTAAATTATTCAACAAATTCTCAGTAAATTACTTACTAAATTCTCAATAAATTAATCCATAAAGTCTAAGTAAATTACCAATAAATTCTTAGTAACTTACTCAGTAAATTCTCAATAAATTATTTAGTAATTTCCAACAAAATTATCCAGTGAACAACTTAACAATTTATCAGTAAATTTCTTAGTCTATTCGCAGTAAATTCTCAACAAATTACTCAGTAAATTATCAGTAGATTCTTAGTAAATTACTCTGTAAATTCTCATTAAATTACTCAGTAAAATTCTCAATAAATTACACGCAAAATTCTCATAATATTATTCAGTAAATTCTTAGTAAATTATTAGAAAATTCTGTGTAAATTCTTAGAAAATCATTAGAAATTTTTTTGGGAATTACTCAGTAAATTATGAGTAAATTCTCAGAAAGTTTTGTATAAATTCTTGGTAAATTACTCAGTAAATTCACAGAAATTTTTTAAAACATTACTCAGCAAATTACTCTGTAAATTCTCAATAAATTATCCGTTAAATTCTCAATAAATTACTCAGTTAATTATCGGTGAATTACTCAATAAATTGTAAGAAAATTCTCAATAAATTATGAGTAAATTACTCATTAAGTTCACAGTAAATTTTCAATAAATTACTCAGTAAATTGCTTCATAAATGATTGGTAAGTTCCTAGAAAATTACTCAACAAATTCTCAGTAAATTCTCAATAAACTTCTAGTAATTTACTGAGTGAATTCTAAATAAATTACTAAGTAAATTCATAGTAAATTATTTGGTGAATTACTCACTAAATTTATCTGTAAATTACTAAGTAAATTCCCAGTAAATTACTCGGTAAATTCCCAATGAATTCTCTGTAAATTACTCAGTTAATTATCGATAAGTTCTCAAAAAATTCCGAGTCAATTACTTAGTAAATTACTCAGTAAATTATTAGAAAATTACTCTGTAAATTCCAAGAAACTAACGCAGTAAATTATCTGTAAATTCTTAGTAAATTATTTAATAAATTCTAAATAAATTACTGAGTAAATTCTCAATAAATTACTCCTTAAATTCTCAGTAAATTACAAGTAAATTAATGAGTAAATCATTTAGTAATTTATCAGTAAATTACTCGATAAATTCTTTGTAAATTACTAAGTGAATTATTGGTAAATTCTCTGCAAATTACTCAGTAAATTACTTAGTAAATTCTCACTAAATTACTCAGGAAATTTCTCAGTAAATTACACGTAAAATTCTTTATAAATTATTCAGCAAATTCTTAGTAATTTATCAGAAAATTCTGAGTAAATTCACAAAAAATTACAAGAATTTTTTTTGTGAATTAATCAGTAAATTATGAGTAAATTACTCAAAAAATTCCATATAAATTCTTGGTAAATTCAAAGTAATTTCTTAGTAAATTATTCAGCAAATTACTCCATAAATTCGTAGTAAATTCTCAATAAATTACTCGTTAAGTTTTCAATAAATTCTCTATAAATTGCTTTGTAAATCATCTGTAAATTTTTTGTGAATTATTTAATAAATTGTAAATAAATTGCTCAGAAAATTTTCAATAAATTATGTATAAATTCCTGGTAAATTACTCATAAAATTATCGAAAAAAAATTCGTGAATTACTTTGTTAATTCTCAGTAAATTATTCGAACATTAATTAGTGAATTTCCTGTAAATTTTCAGTAAATTACTTTATAAATTCTCAGTAAATTATTCAACAAATTCTCAGTAAATTACTTACTAAATTCTCAATAAATTAATCCATAAAGTCTAAGTAAATTACCAATAAATTCTTAGTAACTTACTCAGTAAATTCTCAATAAATTATTTAGTAATTTCCAACAAAATTATCCAGTGAACAACTTAACAATTTATCAGTAAATTTCTTAGTCTATTCGCAGTAAATTCTCAACAAATTACTCAGTAAATTATCAGTAGATTCTTAGTAAATTACTCTGTAAATTCTCATTAAATTACTCAGTAAAATTCTCAATAAATTACACGCAAAATTCTCATAATATTATTCAGTAAATTCTTAGTAAATTATTAGAAAATTCTGTGTAAATTCTTAGAAAATCATTAGAAATTTTTTTGGGAATTACTCAGTAAATTATGAGTAAATTCTCAGAAAGTTTTGTATAAATTCTTGGTAAATTACTCAGTAAATTCACAGAAATTTTTTAAAACATTACTCAGCAAATTACTCTGTAAATTCTCAATAAATTATCCGTTAAATTCTCAATAAATTACTCAGTTAATTATCGGTGAATTACTCAATAAATTGTAAGAAAATTCTCAATAAATTATGAGTAAATTACTCATTAAGTTCACAGTAAATTTTCAATAAATTACTCAGTAAATTGCTTCATAAATGATTGGTAAGTTCCCAGAAAATTACTCAACAAATTCTCAGTAAATTCTCAATAAACTTCTAGTAATTTACTGAGTGAATTCTAAATAAATTACTAAGTAAATTATTTGGTGAATTACTCACTAAATTTATCTGTAAATTACTAAGTAAATTCCCAGTAAATTACTCGGTAAATTACTCAGTTAATTATCGATAAGTTCTCAAAAAATTCCGAGTCAATTACTTAGTAAATTACTTAGTAAATTATTAGAAAATTACTCTGTAAATTCCAAGAAACTAACGCAGTAAATTATCTGTAAATTCTTAGTAAATTATTTAATAAATTCTAAATAAATTACTGAGTAAATTCTCAATAAATTACTCCTTAAATTCTCAGTAAATTACAAGTAAATTAATGAGTAAATCATTTAGTAATTTATCAGTAAATTACTCGATAAATTCTTTGTAAATTACTAAGTGAATTATTGGTAAATTCTCTGCAAATTACTCAGTAAATTACTTAGTAAATTCTCACTAAATTACTCAGGAAATTTCTCAGTAAATTACACGTAAAATTCTTTATAAATTATTCAGCAAATTCTTAGTAATTTATCAGAAAATTCTGAGTAAATTCACAAAAAATTACAAGAATTTTTTTTTGTGAATTAATCAGTAAATTATGAGTAAATTACTCAAAAAATTCCATATAAATTCTTGGTAAATTCAAAGTAATTTCTTAGTAAATTATTCAGCAAATTACTCCATAAATTCGTAGTAAATTCTCAATAAATTACTCGTTAAGTTTTCAATAAATTCTCTATAAATTGCTTTGTAAATCATCTGTAAATTTTTTGTGAATTATTTAATAAATTGTAAATAAATTGCTCAGAAAAGTTTCAATAAATTCTGTATAAATTCCTGGTAAATTACTCATAAAATTATCGAAAAACAATTCGTGAATTACTTTGTTAATTCTCAGTAAATTATTCGAACATTAATTAGTGAATTTCCTGTAAATTTTCAGTAAATTACTTTATAAATTCTCAGTAAATTATTCAATAAATTCTCAGTAAATTACTTACTAAATTCTCAATAAATTAATCCATAAAGTCTAAGTAAATTACCAATAAATTCTTAGTAACTTACTCAGTAAATTCTCAATAAATTATTTAGTAATTTCCAACAAAATTATCCAGTGAACAACTTAACAATTTATCAGTAAATTTCTTAGTCTATTCGCAGTAAATTCTCAACAAATTACTCAGTAAATTATCAGTAGATTCTTAGTAAATTACTCTGTAAATTCTCATTAAATTACTCAGTAAAATTCTCAATAAATTACACGCAAAATTCTCATAATATTATTCAGTAAATTCTTAGTAAATTATTAGAAAATTCTGTGTAAATTCTTAGAAAATCATTAGAAATTTTTTTGGGAATTACTCAGTAAATTATGAGTAAATTCTCAGAAAGTTTTGTATAAATTCTTGGTAAATTGCTCAGTAAATTCACAGAAATTTTTTAAAACATTACTCAGCAAATTACTCTGTAAATTCTCAATAAATTATCCGTTAAATTCTCAATAAATTACTCAGTTAATTATCGGTGAATTACTCAATAAATTGTAAGAAAATTCTCAATAAATTATGAGTAAATTACTCATTAAGTTCACAGTAAATTTTCAATAAATTACTCAGTAAATTGCTTCATAAATGATTGGTAAGTTCCTAGAAAATTACTCAACAAATTCTCAGTAAATTCTCAATAAACTTCTAGTAATTTACTGAGTGAATTCTAAATAAATTACTAAGTAAATTCATAGTAAATTATTTGGTGAATTACTCACTAAATTTATCTGTAAATTACTAAGTAAATTCCCGGTAAATTCCCAATGAATTCTCTGTAAATTACTCAGTTAATTATCGATAAGTTCTCAAAAAATTCCGAGTCAATTACTTAGTAAATTACTCAGTAAATTATTAGAAAATTACTCTGTAAATTCCAAGAAACTAACGCAGTAAATTATCTGTAAATTCTTAGTAAATTATTTAATAAATTCTAAATAAATTACTGAGTAAATTCTCAATAAATCACTCCTTAAATTCTCAGTAAATTACAAGTAAATTAATGAGTAAATCATTTAGTAATTTATCAGTAAATTACTCGATAAATTCTTTGTAAATTACTAAGTGAATTATTGGTAAATTCTCTGCAAATTACTCAGTAAATTACTTAGTAAATTCTCACTAAATTACTCAGGAAATTTCTCAGTAAATTACACGTAAAATTCTTTATAAATTATTCAGCAAATTCTTAGTAATTTATCAGAAAATTCTGAGTAAATTCACAAAAAATTACAAGAATTTTTTTTGTGAATTAATCAGTAAATTATGAGTAAATTACTCAAAAAATTCCATATAAATTCTTGGTAAATTCAAAGTAATTTCTTAGTAAATTATTCAGCAAATTACTCCATAAATTCGTAGTAAATTCTCAATAAATTACTCGTTAAGTTTTCAATAAATTCTCTATAAATTGCTTTGTAAATCATCTGTAAATTTTTTGTGAATTATTTAATAAATTGTAAATAAATTGCTCAGAAAAGTTTCAATAAATTCTGTATAAATTCCTGGTAAATTACTCATAAAATTATCGAAAAACAATTCGTGAATTACTTTGTTAATTCTCAGTAAATTATTCGAACATTAATTAGTGAATTTCCTGTAAATTTTCAGTAAATTACTTTATAAATTCTCAGTAAATTATTCAATAAATTCTCAGTAAATTACTTACTAAATTCTCAATAAATTAATCCATAAAGTCTAAGTAAATTACCAATAAATTCTTAGTAACTTACTCAGTAAATTCTCAATAAATTATTTAGTAATTTCCAACAAAATTATCCAGTGAACAACTTAACAATTTATCAGTAAATTTCTTAGTCTATTCGCAGTAAATTCTCAACAAATTACTCAGTAAATTATCAGTAGATTCTTAGTAAATTACTCTGTAAATTCTCATTAAATTACTCAGTAAAATTCTCAATAAATTACACGCAAAATTCTCATAATATTATTCAGTAAATTCTTAGTAAATTATTAGAAAATTCTGTGTAAATTCTTAGAAAATCATTAGAAATTTTTTTGGGAATTACTCAGTAAATTATGAGTAAATTCTCAGAAAGTTTTGTATAAATTCTTGGTAAATTACTCAGTAAATTCACAGAAATTTTTTAAAACATTACTCAGCAAATTACTCTGTAAATTCTCAATAAATTATCCGTTAAATTCTCAATAAATTACTCAGTTAATTATCGGTGAATTACTCAATAAATTGTAAGAAAATTCTCAATAAATTATGAGTAAATTACTCATTAAGTTCACAGTAAATTTTCAATAAATTACTCAGTAAATTGCTTCATAAATGATTGGTAAGTTCCTAGAAAATTACTCAACAAATTCTCAGTAAATTCTCAATAAACTTCTAGTAATTTACTGAGTGAATTCTAAATAAATTACTAAGTAAATTCATAGTAAATTATTTGGTGAATTACTCACTAAATTTATCTGTAAATTACTAAGTAAATTCCCAGTAAATTACTCGGTAAATTACTCAGTTAATTATCGATAAGTTCTCAAAAAATTCCGAGTCAATTACTTAGTAAATTACTTAGTAAATTATTAGAAAATTACTCTGTAAATTCCAAGAAACTAACGCAGTAAATTATCTGTAAATTCTTAGTAAATTATTTAATAAATTCTAAATAAATTACTGAGTAAATTCTCAATAAATTACTCCTTAAATTCTCAGTAAATTACAAGTAAATTAATGAGTAAATCATTTAGTAATTTATCAGTAAATTACTCGATAAATTCTTTGTAAATTACTAAGTGAATTATTGGTAAATTCTCTGCAAATTACTCAGTAAATTACTTAGTAAATTCTCACTAAATTACTCAGGAAATTTCTCAGTAAATTACACGTAAAATTCTTTATAAATTATTCAGCAAATTCTTAGTAATTTATCAGAAAATTCTGAGTAAATTCACAAAAAATTACAAGAATTTTTTTTGTGAATTAATCAGTAAATTATGAGTAAATTACTCAAAAAATTCCATATAAATTCTTGGTAAATTCAAAGTAATTTCTTAGTAAATTTTTCAGCAAATTACTCCATAAATTCGTACTAAATTCTCAATAAATTACTCGTTAAGTTTTCAATAAATTCTCTATAAATTGCTTTGTAAATCATCTGTAAATTTTTTGTGAATTATTTAATAAATTGTAAATAAATTGCTCAGAAAATTTTCAATAAATTCTGTATAAATTCCTGGTAAATTACTCATAAAATTATCGAAAAAAAATTCGTGAATTACTTTGTTAATTCTCAGTAAATTATTCGAACATTAATTAGTGAATTTCCTGTAAATTTTCAGTAAATTACTTTATAAATTCTCAGTAAATTATTCAATAAATTCTCAGTAAATTACTTACTAAATTCTCAATAAATTAATCCATAAAGTCTAAGTAAATTACCAATAAATTCTTAGTAACTTACTCAGTAAATTCTCAATAAATTATTTAGTAATTTCCAACAAAATTATCCAGTGAACAACTTAACAATTTATTAGTAAATTTCTTAGTCTATTCGCAGTAAATTCTCAACAAATTACTCAGTAAATTATCAGTAGATTCTTAGTAAATTACTCTGTAAATTCTCATTAAATTACTCAGTAAAATTCTCAATAAATTACACGCAAAATTCTCATAATATTATTCAGTAAATTCTTAGTAAATTATTAGAAAATTCTGTGTAAATTCTTAGAAAATCATTAGAAATTTTTTTGGGAATTACTCAGTAAATTATGAGTAAATTCTCAGAAAGTTTTGTATAAATTCTTGGTAAATTGCTCAGTAAATTCACAGAAATTTTTTAAAACATTACTCAGCAAATTACTCTGTAAATTCTAAATAAATTATCCGTTAAATTCTCAATAAATTACTCAGTTAATTATCGGTGAATTACTCAATAAATTGTAAGAAAATTCTCAATAAATTATGAGTAAATTACTCATTAAGTTCACAGTAAATTTTCAATAAATTACTCAGTAAATTGCTTCATAAATGATTGGTAAGTTCCTAGAAAATTACTCAACAAATTCTCAGTAAATTCTCAATAAACTTCTAGTAATTTACTGAGTGAATTCTAAATAAATTACTAAGTAAATTCATAGTAAATTATTTGGTGAATTACTCACTAAATTTATCTGTAAATTACTAAGTAAATTCCCAGTAAATTACTCGGTAAATTCCCAATGAATTCTCTGTAAATTACTCAGTTAATTATCGATAAGTTCTCAAAAAATTCCGAGTCAATTACTTAGTAAATTACTCAGTAAATTATTAGAAAATTACTCTGTAAATTCCAAGAAACTAACGCAGTAAATTATCTGTAAATTCTTAGTAAATTATTTAATAAATTCTAAATAAATTACTGAGTAAATTCTCAATAAATCACTCCTTAAATTCTCAGTAAATTACAAGTAAATTAATGAGTAAATCATTTAGTAATTTATCAGTAAATTACTCGATAAATTCTTTGTAAATTACTAAGTGAATTATTGGTAAATTCTCTGCAAATTACTCAGTAAATTACTTAGTAAATTCTCACTAAATTACTCAGGAAATTTCTCAGTAAATTACACGTAAAATTCTTTATAAATTATTCAGCAAATTCTTAGTAATTTATCAGAAAATTCTGAGTAAATTCACAAAAAATTACAAGAATTTTTTTTGTGAATTAATCAGTAAATTATGAGTAAATTACTCAAAAAATTCCATATAAATTCTTGGTAAATTCAAAGTAATTTCTTAGTAAATTATTCAGCAAATTACTCCATAAATTCGTAGTAAATTCTCAATAAATTACTCGTTAAGTTTTCAATAAATTCTCTATAAATTGCTTTGTAAATCATCTGTAAATTTTTTGTGAATTATTTAATAAATTGTAAATAAATTGCTCAGAAAATTTTCAATAAATTCTGTATAAATTCCTGGTAAATTACTCATAAAATTATCGAAAAAAAATTCGTGAATTACTTTGTTAATTCTCAGTAAATTATTCGAACATTAATTAGTGAATTTCCTGTAAATTTTCAGTAAATTACTTTATAAATTCTCAGTAAATTATTCAATAAATTCTCAGTAAATTACTTACTAAATTCTCAATAAATTAATCCATAAAGTCTAAGTAAATTACCAATAAATTCTTAGTAACTTACTCAGTAAATTCTCAATAAATTATTTAGTAATTTCCAACAAAATTATCCAGTGAACAACTTAACAATTTATCAGTAAATTTCTTAGTCTATTCGCAGTAAATTCTCAACAAATTACTCAGTAAATTATCAGTAGATTCTTAGTAAATTACTCTGTAAATTCTCATTAAATTACTCAGTAAAATTCTCAATAAATTACACGCAAAATTCTCATAATATTATTCAGTAAATTCTTAGTAAATTATTAGAAAATTCTGTGTAAATTCTTAGAAAATCATTAGAAATTTTTTTGGGAATTACTCAGTAAATTATGAGTAAATTCTCAGAAAGTTTTGTATAAATTCTTGGTAAATTACTCAGTAAATTCACAGAAATTTTTTAAAACATTACTCAGCAAATTACTCTGTAAATTCTCAATAAATTATCCGTTAAATTCTCAATAAATTACTCAGTTAATTATCGGTGAATTACTCAATAAATTGTAAGAAAATTCTCAATAAATTATGAGTAAATTACTCATTAAGTTCACAGTAAATTTTCAATAAATTACTCAGTAAATTGCTTCATAAATGATTGGTAAGTTCCTAGAAAATTACTCAACAAATTCTCAGTAAATTCTCAATAAACTTCTAGTAATTTACTGAGTGAATTCTAAATAAATTACTAAGTAAATTCATAGTAAATTATTTGGTGAATTACTCACTAAATTTATCTGTAAATTACTAAGTAAATTCCCAGTAAATTACTCGGTAAATTCCCAATGAATTCTCTGTAAATTACTCAGTTAATTATCGATAAGTTCTCAAAAAATTCCGAGTCAATTACTTAGTAAATTACTCAGTAAATTATTAGAAAATTACTCTGTAAATTCCAAGAAACTAACGCAGTAAATTATCTGTAAATTCTTAGTAAATTATTTAATAAATTCTAAATAAATTACTGAGTAAATTCTCAATAAATCACTCCTTAAATTCTCAGTAAATTACAAGTAAATTAATGAGTAAATCATTTAGTAATTTATCAGTAAATTACTCGATAAATTCTTTGTAAATTACTAAGTGAATTATTGGTAAATTCTCTGCAAATTACTCAGTAAATTACTTAGTAAATTCTCACTAAATTACTCAGGAAATTTCTCAGTAAATTACACGTAAAATTCTTTATAAATTATTCAGCAAATTCTTAGTAATTTATCAGAAAATTCTGAGTAAATTCACAAAAAATTACAAGAATTTTTTTTGTGAATTAATCAGTAAATTATGAGTAAATTACTCAAAAAATTCCATATAAATTCTTGGTAAATTCAAAGTAATTTCTTAGTAAATTATTCAGCAAATTACTCCATAAATTCGTAGTAAATTCTCAATAAATTACTCGTTAAGTTTTCAATAAATTCTCTATAAATTGCTTTGTAAATCATCTGTAAATTTTTTGTGAATTATTTAATAAATTGTAAATAAATTGCTCAGAAAATTTTCAATAAATTATGTATAAATTCCTGGTAAATTACTCATAAAATTATCGAAAAAAAATTCGTGAATTACTTTGTTAATTCTCAGTAAATTATTCGAACATTAATTAGTGAATTTCCTGTAAATTTTCAGTAAATTACTTTATAAATTCTCAGTAAATTATTCAACAAATTCTCAGTAAATTACTTACTAAATTCTCAATAAATTAATCCATAAAGTCTAAGTAAATTACCAATAAATTCTTAGTAACTTACTCAGTAAATTCTCAATAAATTATTTAGTAATTTCCAACAAAATTATCCAGTGAACAACTTAACAATTTATCAGTAAATTTCTTAGTCTATTCGCAGTAAATTCTCAACAAATTACTCAGTAAATTATCAGTAAATTCTTAGTAAATTACTCTGTAAATTCTCATTAAATTACTCAGTAAAATTCTCAATAAATTACACGCAAAATTCTCATAATATTATTCAGTAAATTCTTAGTAAATTATTAGAAAATTCTGTGTAAATTCTTAGAAAATCATTAGAAATTTTTTTGGGAATTACTCAGTAAATTATGAGTAAATTCTCAGAAAGTTTTGTATAAATTCTTGGTAAATTACTCAGTAAATTCACAGAAATTTTTTAAAACATTACTCAGCAAATTACTCTGTAAATTCTCAATAAATTATCCGTTAAATTCTCAATAAATTACTCAGTTAATTATCGGTGAATTACTCAATAAATTGTAAGAAAATTCTCAATAAATTATGAGTAAATTACTCATTAAGTTCACAGTAAATTTTCAATAAATTACTCAGTAAATTGCTTCATAAATGATTGGTAAGTTCCTAGAAAATTACTCAACAAATTCTCAGTAAATTCTCAATAAACTTCTAGTAATTTACTGAGTGAATTCTAAATAAATTACTAAGTAAATTCATAGTAAATTATTTGGTGAATTACTCACTAAATTTATCTGTAAATTACTAAGTAAATTCCCAGTAAATTACTCGGTAAATTCCCAATGAATTCTCTGTAAATTACTCAGTTAATTATCGATAAGTTCTCAAAAAATTCCGAGTCAATTACTTAGTAAATTACTCAGTAAATTATTAGAAAATTACTCTGTAAATTCCAAGAAACTAACGCAGTAAATTATCTGTAAATTCTTAGTAAATTATTTAATAAATTCTAAATAAATTACTGAGTAAATTCTCAATAAATCACTCCTTAAATTCTCAGTAAATTACAAGTAAATTAATGAGTAAATCATTTAGTAATTTATCAGTAAATTACTCGATAAATTCTTTGTAAATTACTAAGTGAATTATTGGTAAATTCTCTGCAAATTACTCAGTAAATTACTTAGTAAATTCTCACTAAATTACTCAGGAAATTTCTCAGTAAATTACACGTAAAATTCTTTATAAATTATTCAGCAAATTCTTAGTAATTTATCAGAAAATTCTGAGTAAATTCACAAAAAATTACAAGAATTTTTTTTGTGAATTAATCAGTAAATTATGAGTAAATTACTCAAAAAATTCCATATAAATTCTTGGTAAATTCAAAGTAATTTCTTAGTAAATTATTCAGCAAATTACTCCATAAATTCGTAGTAAATTCTCAATAAATTACTCGTTAAGTTTTCAATAAATTCTCTATAAATTGCTTTGTAAATCATCTGTAAATTTTTTGTGAATTATTTAATAAATTGTAAATAAATTGCTCAGAAAATTTTCAATAAATTATGTATAAATTCCTGGTAAATTACTCATAAAATTATCGAAAAAAAATTCGTGAATTACTTTGTTAATTCTCAGTAAATTATTCGAACATTAATTAGTGAATTTCCTGTAAATTTTCAGTAAATTACTTTATAAATTCTCAGTAAATTATTCAACAAATTCTCAGTAAATTACTTACTAAATTCTCAATAAATTAATCCATAAAGTCTAAGTAAATTACCAATAAATTCTTAGTAACTTACTCAGTAAATTCTCAATAAATTATTTAGTAATTTCCAACAAAATTATCCAGTGAACAACTTAACAATTTATCAGTAAATTTCTTAGTCTATTCGCAGTAAATTCTCAACAAATTACTCAGTAAATTATCAGTAGATTCTTAGTAAATTACTCTGTAAATTCTCATTAAATTACTCAGTAAAATTCTCAATAAATTACACGCAAAATTCTCATAATATTATTCAGTAAATTCTTAGTAAATTATTAGAAAATTCTGTGTAAATTCTTAGAAAATCATTAGAAATTTTTTTGGGAATTACTCAGTAAATTATGAGTAAATTCTCAGAAAGTTTTGTATAAATTCTTGGTAAATTACTCAGTAAATTCACAGAAATTTTTTAAAACATTACTCAGCAAATTACTCTGTAAATTCTCAATAAATTATCCGTTAAATTCTCAATAAATTACTCAGTTAATTATCGGTGAATTACTCAATAAATTGTAAGAAAATTCTCAATAAATTATGAGTAAATTACTCATTAAGTTCACAGTAAATTTTCAATAAATTACTCAGTAAATTGCTTCATAAATGATTGGTAAGTTCCTAGAAAATTACTCAACAAATTCTCAGTAAATTCTCAATAAACTTCTAGTAATTTACTGAGTGAATTCTAAATAAATTACTAAGTAAATTCATAGTAAATTATTTGGTGAATTACTCACTAAATTTATCTGTAAATTACTAAGTAAATTCCCAGTAAATTACTCGGTAAATTACTCAGTTAATTATCGATAAGTTCTCAAAAAATTCCGAGTCAATTACTTAGTAAATTACTCAGTAAATTATTAGAAAATTACTCTGTAAATTCCAAGAAACTAACGCAGTAAATTATCTGTAAATTCTTAGTAAATTATTTAATAAATTCTAAATAAATTACTGAGTAAATTCTCAATAAATTACTCCTTAAATTCTCAGTAAATTACAAGTAAATTAATGAGTAAATCATTTAGTAATTTATCAGTAAATTACTCGATAAATTCTTTGTAAATTACTAAGTGAATTATTGGTAAATTCTCTGCAAATTACTCAGTAAATTACTTAGTAAATTCTCACTAAATTACTCAGGAAATTTCTCAGTAAATTACACGTAAAATTCTTTATAAATTATTCAGCAAATTCTTAGTAATTTATCAGAAAATTCTGAGTAAATTCACAAAAAATTACAAGAATTTTTTTTGTGAATTAATCAGTAAATTATGAGTAAATTACTCAAAAAATTCCATATAAATTCTTGGTAAATTCAAAGTAATTTCTTAGTAAATTATTCAGCAAATTACTCCATAAATTCGTAGTAAATTCTCAATAAATTACTCGTTAAGTTTTCAATAAATTCTCTATAAATTGCTTTGTAAATCATCTGTAAATTTTTTGTGAATTATTTAATAAATTGTAAATAAAGTGCTCAGAAAATTTTCAATAAATTCTGTATAAATTCCTGGTAAATTACTCATAAAATTATCGAAAAAAAATTCGTGAATTACTTTGTTAATTCTCAGTAAATTATTCGAACATTAATTAGTGAATTTCCTGTAAATTTTCAGTAAATTACTTTATAAATTCTCAGTAAATTATTCAATAAATTCTCAGTAAATTACTTACTAAATTCTCAATAAATTAATCCATAAAGTCTAAGTAAATTACCAATAAATTCTTAGTAACTTACTCAGTAAATTCTCAATAAATTATTTAGTAATTTCCAACAAAATTATCCAGTGAACAACTTAACAATTTATCAGTAAATTTCTTAGTCTATTCGCAGTAAATTCTCAACAAATTACTCAGTAAATTATCAGTAGATTCTTAGTAAATTACTCTGTAAATTCTCATTAAATTACTCAGTAAAATTCTCAGTAAATTACACGCAAAATTCTCATAATATTATTCAGTAAATTCTTAGTAAATTATTAGAAAATTCTGTGTAAATTCTTAGAAAATCATTAGAAATTTTTTTGGGAATTACTCAGTAAATTATGAGTAAATTCTCAGAAAGTTTTGTATAAATTCTTAGTAAATTACTCAGTAAATTCACAGAAATTTTTTAAAACATTACTCAGCAAATTACTCTGTAAATTCTCAATAAATTATCCGTTAAATTCTCAATAAATTACTCAGTTAATTATCGGTGAATTACTCAATAAATTGTAAGAAAATTCTCAATAAATTATGAGTAAATTACTCATTAAGTTCACAGTAAATTTTCAATAAATTACTCAGTAAATTGCTTCATAAATGATTGGTAAGTTCCTAGAAAATTACTCAACAAATTCTCAGTAAATTCTCAATAAACTTCTAGTAATTTACTGAGTGAATTCTAAATAAATTACTAAGTAAATTCATAGTAAATTATTTGGTGAATTACTCACTAAATTTATCTGTAAATTACTAAGTAAATTCCCGGTAAATTCCCAATGAATTCTCTGTAAATTACTCAGTTAATTATCGATAAGTTCTCAAAAAATTCCGAGTCAATTACTTAGTAAATTACTCAGTAAATTATTAGAAAATTACTCTGTAAATTCCAAGAAACTAACGCAGTAAATTATCTGTAAATTCTTAGTAAATTATTTAATAAATTCTAAATAAATTACTGAGTAAATTCTCAATAAATCACTCCTTAAATTCTCAGTAAATTACAAGTAAATTAATGAGTAAATCATTTAGTAATTTATCAGTAAATTACTCGATAAATTCTTTGTAAATTACTAAGTGAATTATTGGTAAATTCTCTGCAAATTACTCAGTAAATTACTTAGTAAATTCTCACTAAATTACTCAGGAAATTTCTCAGTAAATTACACGTAAAATTCTTTATAAATTATTCAGCAAATTCTTAGTAATTTATCAGAAAATTCTGAGTAAATTCACAAAAAATTACAAGAATTTTTTTTGTGAATTAATCAGTAAATTATGAGTAAATTACTCAAAAAATTCCATATAAATTCTTGGTAAATTCAAAGTAATTTCTTAGTAAATTATTCAGCAAATTACTCCATAAATTCGTAGTAAATTCTCAATAAATTACTCGTTAAGTTTTCAATAAATTCTCTATAAATTGCTTTGTAAATCATCTGTAAATTTTTTGTGAATTATTTAATAAATTGCAAATAAATTGCTCAGAAAAGTTTCAATAAATTCTGTATAAATTCCTGGTAAATTACTCATAAAATTATCGAAAAACAATTCGTGAATTACTTTGTTAATTCTCAGTAAATTATTCGAACATTAATTAGTGAATTTCCTGTAAATTTTCAGTAAATTACTTTATAAATTCTCAGTAAATTATTCAATAAATTCTCAGTAAATTACTTACTAAATTCTCAATAAATTAATCCATAAAGTCTAAGTAAATTACCAATAAATTCTTAGTAACTTACTCAGTAAATTCTCAATAAATTATTTAGTAATTTCCAACAAAATTATCCAGTGAACAACTTAACAATTTATCAGTAAATTTCTTAGTCTATTCGCAGTAAATTCTCAACAAATTACTCAGTAAATTATCAGTAGATTCTTAGTAAATTACTCTGTAAATTCTCATTAAATTACTCAGTAAAATTCTCAATAAATTACACGCAAAATTCTCATAATATTATTCAGTAAATTCTTAGTAAATTATTAGAAAATTCTGTGTAAATTCTTAGAAAATCATTAGAAATTTTTTTGGGAATTACTCAGTAAATTATGAGTAAATTCTCAGAAAGTTTTGTATAAATTCTTGGTAAATTACTCAGTAAATTCACAGAAATTTTTTAAAACATTACTCAGCAAATTACTCTGTAAATTCTCAATAAATTATCCGTTAAATTCTCAATAAATTACTCAGTTAATTATCGGTGAATTACTCAATAAATTGTAAGAAAATTCTCAATAAATTATGAGTAAATTACTCATTAAGTTCACAGTAAATTTTCAATAAATTACTCAGTAAATTGCTTCATAAATGATTGGTAAGTTCCTAGAAAATTACTCAACAAATTCTCAGTAAATTCTCAATAAACTTCTAGTAATTTACTGAGTGAATTCTAAATAAATTACTAAGTAAATTCATAGTAAATTATTTGGTGAATTACTCACTAAATTTATCTGTAAATTACTAAGTAAATTCCCGGTAAATTCCCAATGAATTCTCTGTAAATTACTCAGTTAATTATCGATAAGTTCTCAAAAAATTCCGAGTCAATTACTTAGTAAATTACTCAGTAAATTATTAGAAAATTACTCTGTAAATTCCAAGAAACTAACGCAGTAAATTATCTGTAAATTCTTAGTAAATTATTTAATAAATTCTAAATAAATTACTGAGTAAATTCTCAATAAATCACTCCTTAAATTCTCAGTAAATTACAAGTAAATTAATGAGTAAATCATTTAGTAATTTATCAGTAAATTACTCGATAAATTCTTTGTAAATTACTAAGTGAATTATTGGTAAATTCTCTGCAAATTACTCAGTAAATTACTTAGTAAATTCTCACTAAATTACTCAGGAAATTTCTCAGTAAATTACACGTAAAATTCTTTATAAATTATTCAGCAAATTCTTAGTAATTTATCAGAAAATTCTGAGTAAATTCACAAAAAATTACAAGAATTTTTTTTGTGAATTAATCAGTAAATTATGAGTAAATTACTCAAAAAATTCCATATAAATTCTTGGTAAATTCAAAGTAATTTCTTAGTAAATTATTCAGCAAATTACTCCATAAATTCGTAGTAAATTCTCAATAAATTACTCGTTAAGTTTTCAATAAATTCTCTATAAATTGCTTTGTAAATCATCTGTAAATTTTTTGTGAATTATTTAATAAATTGTAAATAAATTGCTCAGAAAATTTTCAATAAATTCTGTATAAATTCCTGGTAAATTACTCATAAAATTATCGAAAAAAAATTCGTGAATTACTTTGTTAATTCTCAGTAAATTATTCGAACATTAATTAGTGAATTTCCTGTAAATTTTCAGTAAATTACTTTATAAATTCTCAGTAAATTATTCAATAAATTCTCAGTAAATTACTTACTAAATTCTCAATAAATTAATCCATAAAGTCTAAGTAAATTACCAATAAATTCTTAGTAACTTACTCAGTAAATTCTCAATAAATTATTTAGTAATTTCCAACAAAATTATCCAGTGAACAACTTAACAATTTATCAGTAAATTTCTTAGTCTATTCGCAGTAAATTCTCAACAAATTACTCAGTAAATTATCAGTAGATTCTTAGTAAATTACTCTGTAAATTCTCATTAAATTACTCAGTAAAATTCTCAATAAATTACACGCAAAATTCTCATAATATTATTCAGTAAATTCTTAGTAAATTATTAGAAAATTCTGTGTAAATTCTTAGAAAATCATTAGAAATTTTTTTGGGAATTACTCAGTAAATTATGAGTAAATTCTCAGAAAGTTTTGTATAAATTCTTGGTAAATTACTCAGTAAATTCACAGAAATTTTTTAAAACATTACTCAGCAAATTACTCTGTAAATTCTCAATAAATTATCCGTTAAATTCTCAATAAATTACTCAGTTAATTATCGGTGAATTACTCAATAAATTGTAAGAAAATTCTCAATAAATTATGAGTAAATTACTCATTAAGTTCACAGTAAATTTTCAATAAATTACTCAGTAAATTGCTTCATAAATGATTGGTAAGTTCCTAGAAAATTACTCAACAAATTCTCAGTAAATTCTCAATAAACTTCTAGTAATTTACTGAGTGAATTCTAAATAAATTACTAAGTAAATTCATAGTAAATTATTTGGTGAATTACTCACTAAATTTATCTGTAAATTACTAAGTAAATTCCCGGTAAATTCCTAATGAATTCTCTGTAAATTACTCAGTTAATTATCGATAAGTTCTCAAAAAATTCCGAGTCAATTACTTAGTAAATTACTCAGTAAATTATTAGAAAATTACTCTGTAAATTCCAAGAAACTAACGCAGTAAATTATCTGTAAATTCTTAGTAAATTATTTAATAAATTCTAAATAAATTACTGAGTAAATTCTCAATAAATCACTCCTTAAATTCTCAGTAAATTACAAGTAAATTAATGAGTAAATCATTTAGTAATTTATCAGTAAATTACTCGATAAATTCTTTGTAAATTACTAAGTGAATTATTGGTAAATTCTCTGCAAATTACTCAATAAATTACTTAGTAAATTCTCACTAAATTACTCAGGAAATTTCTCAGTAAATTACACGTAAAATTCTTTATAAATTATTCAGCAAATTCTTAGTAATTTATCAGAAAATTCTGAGTAAATTCACAAAAAATTACAAGAATTTTTTTTGTGAATTAATCAGTAAATTATGAGTAAATTACTCAAAAAATTCCATATAAATTCTTGGTAAATTCAAAGTAATTTCTTAGTAAATTATTCAGCAAATTACTCCATAAATTCGTAGTAAATTCTCAATAAATTACTCGTTAAGTTTTCAATAAATTCTCTATAAATTGCTTTGTAAATCATCTGTAAATTTTTTGTGAATTATTTAATAAATTGTAAATAAATTGCTCAGAAAAGTTTCAATAAATTCTGTATAAATTCCTGGTAAATTACTCATAAAATTATCGAAAAACAATTCGTGAATTACTTTGTTAATTCTCAGTAAATTATTCGAACATTAATTAGTGAATTTCCTGTAAATTTTCAGTAAATTACTTTATAAATTCTCAGTAAATTATTCAATAAATTCTCAGTAAATTACTTACTAAATTCTCAATAAATTAATCCATAAAGTCTAAGTAAATTACCAATAAATTCTTAGTAACTTACTCAGTAAATTCTCAATAAATTATTTAGTAATTTCCAACAAAATTATCCAGTGAACAACTTAACAATTTATCAGTAAATTTCTTAGTCTATTCGCAGTAAATTCTCAACAAATTACTCAGTAAATTATCAGTAGATTCTTAGTAAATTACTCTGTAAATTCTCATTAAATTACTCAGTAAAATTCTCAATAAATTACACGCAAAATTCTCATAATATTATTCAGTAAATTCTTAGTAAATTATTAGAAAATTCTGTGTAAATTCTTAGAAAATCATTAGAAATTTTTTTGGGAATTACTCAGTAAATTATGAGTAAATTCTCAGAAAGTTTTGTATAAATTCTTGGCAAATTACTCAGTAAATTCACAGAAATTTTTTAAAACATTACTCAGCAAATTACTCTGTAAATTCTCAATAAATTATCCGTTAAATTCTCAATAAATTACTCAGTTAATTATCGGTGAATTACTCAATAAATTGTAAGAAAATTCTCAATAAATTATGAGTAAATTACTCATTAAGTTCACAGTAAATTTTCAATAAATTACTCAGTAAATTGCTTCATAAATGATTGGTAAGTTCCTAGAAAATTACTCAACAAATTCTCAGTAAATTCTCAATAAACTTCTAGTAATTTACTGAGTGAATTCTAAATAAATTACTAAGTAAATTCATAGTAAATTATTTGGTGAATTACTCACTAAATTTATCTGTAAATTAGTAAGTAAATTCCCGGTAAATTCCCAATGAATTCTCTGTAAATTACTCAGTTAATTATCGATAAGTTCTCAAAAAATTCCGAGTCAATTACTTAGTAAATTACTCAGTAAATTATTAGAAAATTACTCTGTAAATTCCAAGAAACTAACGCAGTAAATTATCTGTAAATTCTTAGTAAATTATTTAATAAATTCTAAATAAATTACTGAGTAAATTCTCAATAAATCACTCCTTAAATTCTCAGTAAATTACAAGTAAATTAATGAGTAAATCATTTAGTAATTTATCAGTAAATTACTCGATAAATTCTTTGTAAATTACTAAGTGAATTATTGGTAAATTCTCTGCAAATTACTCAGTAAATTACTTAGTAAATTCTCACTAAATTACTCAGGAAATTTCTCAGTAAATTACACGTAAAATTCTTTATAAATTATTCAGCAAATTCTTAGTAATTTATCAGAAAATTCTGAGTAAATTCACAAAAAATTACAAGAATTTTTTTTGTGAATTAATCAGTAAATTATGAGTAAATTACTCAAAAAATTCCATATAAATTCTTGGTAAATTCAAAGTAATTTCTTAGTAAATTATTCAGCAAATTACTCCATAAATTCGTAGTAAATTCTCAATAAATTACTCGTTAAGTTTTCAATAAATTCTCTATAAATTGCTTTGTAAATCATCTGTAAATTTTTTGTGAATTATTTAATAAATTGTAAATAAATTGCTCAGAAAATTTTCAATAAATTCTGTATAAATTCCTGGTAAATTACTCATAAAATTATCGAAAAAAAATTCGTGAATTACTTTGTTAATTCTCAGTAAATTATTCGAACATTAATTAGTGAATTTCCTGTAAATTCTCAGTAAATTACTTTATAAATTCTCAGTAAATTATTCAATAAATTCTCAGTAAATTACTTACTAAATTCTCAATAAATTAATCCATAAAGTCTAAGTAAATTACCAATAAATTCTTAGTAACTTACTCAGTAAATTCTCAATAAATTATTTAGTAATTTCCAACAAAATTATCCAGTGAACAACTTAACAATTTATCAGTAAATTTCTTAGTCTATTCGCAGTAAATTCTCAACAAATTACTCAGTAAATTATCAGTAGATTCTTAGTAAATTACTCTGTAAATTCTCATTAAATTACTCAGTAAAATTCTCAATAAATTACACGCAAAATTCTCATAATATTATTCAGTAAATTCTTAGTAAATTATTAGAAAATTCTGTGTAAATTCTTAGAAAATCATTAGAAATTTTTTTGGGAATTACTCAGTAAATTATGAGTAAATTCTCAGAAAGTTTTGTATAAATTCTTGGTAAATTACTCAGTAAATTCACAGAAATTTTTTAAAACATTACTCAGCAAATTACTCTGTAAATTCTCAATAAATTATCCGTTAAATTCTCAATAAATTACTCAGTTAATTATCGGTGAATTACTCAATAAATTGTAAGAAAATTCTCAATAAATTATGAGTAAATTACTCATTAAGTTCACAGTAAATTTTCAATAAATTACTCAGTAAATTGCTTCATAAATGATTGGTAAGTTCCTAGAAAATTACTCAACAAATTCTCAGTAAATTCTCAATAAACTTCTAGTAATTTACTGAGTGAATTCTAAATAAATTACTAAGTAAATTCATAGTAAATTATTTGGTGAATTACTCACTAAATTTATCTGTAAATTAGTAAGTAAATTCCCGGTAAATTCCCAATGAATTCTCTGTAAATTACTCAGTTAATTATCGATAAGTTCTCAAAAAATTCCGAGTCAATTACTTAGTAAATTACTCAGTAAATTATTAGAAAATTACTCTGTAAATTCCAAGAAACTAACGCAGTAAATTATCTGTAAATTCTTAGTAAATTATTTAATAAATTCTAAATAAATTACTGAGTAAATTCTCAATAAATCACTCCTTAAATTCTCAGTAAATTACAAGGAAATTAATGAGTAAATCATTTAGTAATTTATCAGTAAATTACTCGATAAATTCTTTGTAAATTACTAAGTGAATTATTGGTAAATTCTCTGCAAATTACTCAGTAAATTACTTAGTAAATTCTCACTAAATTACTCAGGAAATTTCTCAGTAAATTACACGTAAAATTCTTTATAAATTATTCAGCAAATTCTTAGTAATTTATCAGAAAATTCTGAGTAAATTCACAAAAAATTACAAGAATTTTTTTTGTGAATTAATCAGTAAATTATGAGTAAATTACTCAAAAAATTCCATATAAATTCTTGGTAAATTCAAAGTAATTTCTTAGTAAATTATTCAGCAAATTACTCCATAAATTCGTAGTAAATTCTCAATAAATTACTCGTTAAGTTTTCAATAAATTCTCTATAAATTGCTTTGTAAATCATCTGTAAATTTTTTGTGAATTATTTAATAAATTGTAAATAAATTGCTCAGAAAAGTTTCAATAAATTCTGTATAAATTCCTGGTAAATTACTCATAAAATTATCGAAAAACAATTCGTGAATTACTTTGTTAATTCTCAGTAAATTATTCGAACATTAATTAGTGAATTTCCTGTAAATTCTCAGTAAATTACTTTATAAATTCTCAGTAAATTATTCAATAAATTCTCAGTAAATTACTTACTAAATTCTCAATAAATTAATCCATAAAGTCTAAGTAAATTACCAATAAATTCTTAGTAACTTACTCAGTAAATTCTCAATAAATTATTTAGTAATTTCCAACAAAATTATCCAGTGAACAACTTAACAATTTATCAGTAAATTTCTTAGTCTATTCGCAGTAAATTCTCAACAAATTACTCAGTAAATTATCAGTAGATTCTTAGTAAATTACTCTGTAAATTCTCATTAAATTACTCAGTAAAATTCTCAATAAATTACACGCAAAATTCTCATAATATTATTCAGTAAATTCTTAGTAAATTATTAGAAAATTCTGTGTAAATTCTTAGAAAATCATTAGAAATTTTTTTGGGAATTACTCAGTAAATTATGAGTAAATTCTCAGAAAGTTTTGTATAAATTCTTGGTAAATTACTCAGTAAATTCACAGAAATTTTTTAAAACATTACTCAGCAAATTACTCTGTAAATTCTCAATAAATTATCCGTTAAATTCTCAATAAATTACTCAGTTAATTATCGGTGAATTACTCAATAAATTGTAAGAAAATTCTCAATAAATTATGAGTAAATTACTCATTAAGTTCACAGTAAATTTTCAATAAATTACTCAGTAAATTGCTTCATAAATGATTGGTAAGTTCCTAGAAAATTACTCAACAAATTCTCAGTAAATTCTCAATAAACTTCTAGTAATTTACTGAGTGAATTCTAAATAAATTACTAAGTAAATTCATAGTAAATTATTTGGTGAATTACTCACTAAATTTATCTGTAAATTACTAAGTAAATTCCCAGTAAATTACTCGGTAAATTCCCAATGAATTCTCTGTAAATTACTCAGTTAATTATCGATAAGTTCTCAAAAAATTCCGAGTCAATTACTTAGTAAATTACTCAGTAAATTATTAGAAAATTACTCTGTAAATTCTAAGAAACTAACGCAGTAAATTATCTGTAAATTCTTAGTAAATTATTTAATAAATTCTAAATAAATTACTGAGTAAATTCTCAATAAATCACTCCTTAAATTCTCAGTAAATTACAAGTAAATTAATGAGTAAATCATTTAGTAATTTATCAGTAAATTACTCGATAAATTCTTTGTAAATTACTAAGTGAATTATTGGTAAATTCTCTGCAAATTACTCAGTAAATTACTTAGTAAATTCTCACTAAATTACTCAGGAAATTTCTCAGTAAATTACACGTAAAATTCTTTATAAATTATTCAGCAAATTCTTAGTAATTTATCAGAAAATTCTGAGTAAATTCACAAAAAATTACAAGAATTTTTTTTGTGAATTAATCAGTAAATTATGAGTAAATTACTCAAAAAATTCCATATAAATTCTTGGTAAATTCAAAGTAATTTCTTAGTAAATTATTCAGCAAATTACTCCATAAATTCGTAGTAAATTCTCAATAAATTACTCGTTAAGTTTTCAATAAATTCTCTATAAATTGCTTTGTAAATCATCTGTAAATTTTTTGTGAATTATTTAATAAATTGTAAATAAATTGCTCAGAAAATTTTCAATAAATTCTGTATAAATTCTTGGTAAATTACTCATAAAATTATCGGAAAAAAATTCGTGAATTACTTTGTTAATTCTCAGTAAATTATTCGAACATTAATTAGTGAATTTCCTGTAAATTCTCAGTAAATTACTTTATAAATTCTCAGTAAATTATTCAATAAATTCTCAGTAAATTACTTACTAAATTCTCAATAAATTAATCCATAAAGTCTAAGTAAATTACCAATAAATTCTTAGTAACTTACTCAGTAAATTCTCAATAAATTATTTAGTAATTTCCAACAAAATTATCCAGTGAACAACTTAACAATTTATCAGTAAATTTCTTAGTCTATTCGCAGTAAATTCTCAACAAATTACTCAGTAAATTATCAGTAGATTCTTAGTAAATTACTCTGTAAATTCTCATTAAATTACTCAGTTGTAACGCCCTCAAAATAATAACAATAAACCCATCAGATAAGACATGCATTGATATATAAACTAACCACATTCCTTTATTCATTAGAGTTCCGTCACATTAGTATTACATGTTATCATCAAAACAAAATGCCCTACGGGCTTACAGCTTTCCAAGTCAACACTTGGTTACAACAAGAGTTCTAACTCGTTTACACATTAAGCCCTTGGCTTGAAGTTACACATATAATACATCAAAAGTGAAACGACAAAACTATGCCCGCCACAAGCCTCCCAGCTATGTCCTTGGAGGTGGCATGCTTCCTGCACCTGAAAATGATATTCCCATATAGGGTGAGCCACAGCCCAGTAGAAATACACTAAACCAACCATGGACAATGACTAAAACATTAGCAATTGATAGTTGGTTACCACTGATTCAATCACATAAATTACATATTTATGTCAACGACTTACAAGTCCCAATTACTTTTCATTTTCCCTTTTTCAACAGATAAGCATGCTAGCTCTATCATCATTTCCACAGATATGTATAAAAACTATATCTCACATTCAGATAAGCATAAAAGCTATATCCACATTCTCAACAGGTATGTATATCAACAATATCCACAGATAAGCATACAAGCTGTATCCACACTTTACAACAGATATGTATATCAACAATATCCACAGATAAGCATACAAGCTGTATCCACACTTCATACTTCACAAAGATAAGCATATGAGCTCTATCTTCACTTCTCTAGACAAGCATATGAGCTCTGTCTACGGAGTACATCCCCTATCTCCTCCAAATACCTATCCGGTTTAGAGGTCCATCCCCTATCTTCCCCTAAACCGCGGAGTACATCCCCTATCTCCTCCTCTACACATAACGTATATAAACACATTGGTTCTATATACAATCACACAATACAAACAATTAATGTATTCTAGCAACTGTTAAGTTCCATAACACATTCCATTGATTAGTTTCAGTTTGCCTAATCAACATACATTGTCTACAACAATCACGACTATCCTCCACCGATAGCCCAAAGCAGTTATTTCTAAAACAGAAAATAAATGCACAAATGGATATTCAATCAACATTTCATTTCCTCATTTCTCACCAATTAATTATCCCAATTAATTAACCAATGTAATTAGACCATTTTCCATAATTACCATTTCAACCCTTAGGTCCCATTTTCGTCAATGATTCAACAATCATTCCATTTTTCTATGCCAAACATGTAACTAGGTTTATTATGAATAAAACCCCAACCTTTGTAAAATTACACAAAAGCCCCAAACCTTTACAAGATTACCAAACCAAGCCCAACATCTCAAAATACCAAAATTTAAAGACAAAACCCATAGAGAGGAGTAGGTTATCCCTACCTCAAATTCGGAGTCCCAAAGGAGAAGACGACAAAACCCAACGTGCTCCAAAACCCGAGATTTTCAGATTAAAATGAAGCCCTCGACGATCAACAACTTTTTTGTAAAGGCCAAAGGTGAGTAAATCACTCCTACTAGATCAAAACCTAGAGAGAAGGTAGAGTCTAGAGTGAGAGGCTCAACAATGGTGATTTTGGAAAAGTAAGAGAGAGAAGAGAAAGCAAAAAGTGATTTGGAAAGTCACAACTTCGGGTCTTTAACCCAGGTCTCCGCTCGAGCGTAAAACACCCCGCTCGAGCGGCCACTCACAGACTTACGCTCGAGCGGCCAACCTCCCGCTCGAGCGCAGAATGCACTCGCCCAGCACTTTCGCAGAACCAGGCCTCCGCTCGAGCTCTCAATCCCTACGCTCGAGCTCACAACACTGCACAACAAGATACTGGATGGACGTAATCTACGCTCGAGCGCCAACACCTCCGCTCGAGCGTACAGGCCAAAAATCTGGGCAACTAGTTTTGGTTTCTAAACTCAACCAACCTGTAACAAACCCGCTCAACACATCCTATAACTCAAATACAAAGTAAGAAAGGATGTAAACAAGATAATAAACAACTACCAACATCCACGGACACATGTCCGGATCGCTATACAACAAGGGTAAACCCGGGATCGCTATAACCTCCCCCCCTTAAAGAATTTCGTCCCCGAAATTAAGCACAAGTTTTCAAAAACAAGTTTTCCTCTATTTTAAACAATGTTACATTTTAACATTCAACAATTCGACCCATTACCGGTCATCCCATCCCTTAAACAAGAGACATATCACAATATGTAAACAACATATGTACTTTCAACATGCATCAACATTATGCACTATCCTTCCAATTTCAACAATATATTCAACAGATATAATGTTACATTCAACTTCCATATGAGGCAAGTTCCAAAACATACTACCAATAGTCAAAACATTCTCAATGTTTCACAACTTAAGACATATATAAAAGCTCTTAAGTTCAACAAAATGTAAAATTTAAATACAAGATCACACATCAACAAACAAGTCCGGATATTTCTCACGGACTTCCAACTCACGTTCCCAAGTGGCTTCCTCCACTCCGTGATGTTTCCACAAGACTTTCACCAAAGGAATGGTCTTGCCACGCAGGACCTGATCCCGCCTATCCAAGACCCGAACCGGTCTCTCCTCATACGAGGCATCCTCATCTACCTCTAAATCAGTCCAATCCAACACATGTGATGGATCTGGCTCATACTTCCGAAGCATACTCACATGAAACACGTCATGCACTCCGGTCAACTGCGGCGGTAAGGCTAACCGATAAGCAACCTCACCTATCCTTTCAAGGATCTCAAAAGGACCAATAAACCGAGGGGATAACTTCCCACTCTTCCCAAACCTCATCAGGCCTCGTCTAGGTGATATCTTCAGAAAGACATGATCACCCACCTCAAACGCCAAAGGCCTCCTCCTACGGTCGGCATAACTCTTTTGTCGACTCTGGGCTGTAACAAGCCTCCTACGGATAAGCTCAACTTTCTCTGTCGTCTCCCTAACCAACTCCGGACCCAACAAAGGTGCATCACCCACCTCGGCCCAACAAACTGGAGACCTACACGGTCGGCCATACAAGGCCTCAAACGGTGCCATACCGATGCTAGACTGAAAACTGTTGTTGTAGGCAAACTCTACCAATGGCAAGTGCCTCACCCACGTCCCACTGAAGTCCAGGACACAACCCCGAAGCATATCCTCGAGGATCTGAATAGTACGCTCGGACTGCCCGTCAGTCTGAGGATGATAAGCCGTACTAAAGGTCAACTTAGTGCCCAAGGCACTCTGCAAACTCTGCCACAACCTAGCAGTAAAACGAGGATCTCTATCTGAGACAATCGTCACTGGGACCCCGTGCAATCTCACTACGTCCCGAATATACAAATCGGCAAGATGATCTACCGAATCTCTCACGCGCATAGGAATAAAGTGCGCCGACTTAGTCAACCGGTCTACAACCACCCAAATAGCATCACTACCCCGCTGAGTCCTCGGAAGACCTACAACGAAGTCCATAGTGACATGCTCCCACTTCCACTCGGCAATAGGCAAGGGTTGCAACAAACCCGCTGGCCTCTGATGCTCGGCCTTCACTTGCTGGCAAGTAAGGCACTTCGATACGAAAACAGCCACATCTCTCTTCATACCCCGCCACCAAAACTGGCGACCCAAATCCCGATACATCTTAGTGCCTCCCGGATGCACCGCAAGGCGCGAATGATGAAACTCTCGGAGTACTTCCTCTCGGCAAGACTCCGGTACAAACAAACGGTCTCGGTATCTCACACTCAGGTCGGGATACACCGTCAAACCCTTCTCAACTTTCCCACTGGAGATCTTTTCTCGGATGGATCCCACCTCAAGGTCATCTCTCTGTGCCTCTAACACTCTAATCACAAGCGTAGGCTGCACAACGACAGAAAACAAGGCCGCAGCCTCGACAGATTCGCCCAGTAGCAAATCAAACTCGCCAAGTGCTCCCAACATCTCCCATTCCCGGATGGCTATACAAGCTACATCACTAATGGTCTTCCTACTAAGGGCATCGGCCACAACATTGGCCTTTCCCGGATGATAATGCAACTCAAAATCATAATCCTCGATGAACTCCATCCACCTCCTCTGCCTCAGATTCAAGTCTCTCTGTGTAAACAGATACTTCAAACTCTTATGATCCGAGAATACCTCGAACCTCTCACCATAAAGGTAGTGCCTCCAGATTTTCAAGGCAAAGATCACAGCTGCTAACTCTAGGTCGTGTGTGGGGTAATTTTTCTCGTGTATTTTCAACTGACGTGATCCATAAGCTACCACTTTTCCCTCTTGCATCAACACACAACCCAAACCCTCTCGTGAGGCATCACAATAAACCGCATAACCTAACTCTCTCTCCGGAATAATCAACACCGGAGCGGTGGTCAATCTAACTTTCAGCTCTTGGAACGACTTTTCACAAGTCTCACTCCACACAAACTTGACTCCCTTCCGAGTCAGTCTAGTCAACGGTGACGCTAACCTGGAGAAATCTTTCACAAACCGACGATAATACCCAGCTAATCCCAGAAAACTGCGGATCTCAAACACACTCTTAGGCTGTGCCCAACCTTGCACTGCCTCAACCTTGGATGTATCAACAGACACCCCTTCCCCGGATACCACATGGCCTAAGAATTTGACTTCCCTCAGCCAGAACTCACACTTCCCAAACTTGGCATACAGCCTATGGGCTCTAAGTAATTCAAGCACCACTCTCAAGTGTTCCTCGTGCTCTTCCTCAGAAGACGAATAGATAAGGATGTCGTCCACGAAGACAACCACAAATCGGTCTAAGAACTCCCGGAAAATCCGGTTCATCAAGTCCATAAAGACTGCCGGTGCATTGGTAAGCCCGAATGGCATCACCAAAAACTCGTAATGGCCATACTGCGTACGGAATGCCGTCTTAGGAATGTCTTCCTCCCTGACCCTCAACTGATGGTAACCCGATCTCAAGTCTATCTTAGAGAAACAACGGGAACCCTTCAACTGGTCAAACAAATCATCTATACGGGGCATAGGATACTTATTCTTAACCGTAGCCCGATTCAACTTCCTGTAGTCTATACACAATCTCAAGGCACCATCTTTCTTTTTAACAAAGAGGGCCGGTGCTCCCCACGGTGAAACACTAGGGCGAACAAAGCCCTTATCGAGCAACTCCTGGAGCTGAACTTTCAACTCAACCAACTCTGCTGGAGCAAAACGGTAAGGTGCCATAGAAATCGGCGCCGTACCAGGCACTAAATCAATAGAGAACTCTATCTCTCGGTGAGGTGGCAAACTAACAAGATCTTCGGGAAAGACATCCGAATACTCACAAACCACCCTCGGTAACACAACCTGGGTCTCACCACTCTCACCACTCTTAGAGCTAGCAAGTAGACTACTAAGCTCACTTCGCCCTCGCGAATCATACCCCGGTGGCAAAACACTACCAACCCGGTCTCCCAAGAAATGGAACCACTCCCCGCTCAAGGTACATAACGTGACCCTCTGGCGGTAGCAATCAATAACAGCCCGGTATGACGATAACCAGTCCATACCCAAAATAACATCAAAACCCTTCATGGGCATGACAACAAACGGAAAAGGAAGCCTATAGTCGGCGACCTCTATATCACATCCTCTAACACCCTGTTTCAGAATCAACTCACCACCCAAAGGCGATACCACACAAATAGGAGATGCTAACTGTGCTAACTCCAATTCCAAAACAGATGCAAGTTGTAACGCCCTCAAAATAATAACAATAAACCCATCAGATAAGACATGCATTGATATATAAACTAACCACATTCCTTTATTCATTAGAGTTCCGTCACATTAGTATTACATGTTATCATCAAAACAAAATGCCCTACGGGCTTACAGCTTTCCAAGTCAACACTTGGTTACAACAAGAGTTCTAACTCGTTTACACATTAAGCCCTTGGCTTGAAGTTACACATATAATACATCAAAAGTGAAACGACAAAACTATGCCCGCCACAAGCCTCCCAGCTATGTCCTTGGAGGTGGCATGCTTCCTGCACCTGAAAATGATATTCCCATATAGGGTGAGCCACAGCCCAGTAGAAATACACTAAACCAACCATGGACAATGACTAAAACATTAGCAATTGATAGTTGGTTACCACTGATTCAATCACATAAATTACATATTTATGTCAACGACTTACAAGTCCCAATTACTTTTCATTTTCCCTTTTTCAACAGATAAGCATGCTAGCTCTATCATCATTTCCACAGATATGTATAAAAACTATATCTCACATTCAGATAAGCATAAAAGCTATATCCACATTCTCAACAGGTATGTATATCAACAATATCCACAGATAAGCATACAAGCTGTATCCACACTTTACAACAGATATGTATATCAACAATATCCACAGATAAGCATACAAGCTGTATCCACACTTCATACTTCACAAAGATAAGCATATGAGCTCTATCTTCACTTCTCTAGACAAGCATATGAGCTCTGTCTACGGAGTACATCCCCTATCTCCTCCAAATACCTATCCGGTTTAGAGGTCCATCCCCTATCTTCCCCTAAACCGCGGAGTACATCCCCTATCTCCTCCTCTACACATAACGTATATAAACACATTGGTTCTATATACAATCACACAATACAAACAATTAATGTATTCTAGCAACTGTTAAGTTCCATAACACATTCCATTGATTAGTTTCAGTTTGCCTAATCAACATACATTGTCTACAACAATCACGACTATCCTCCACCGATAGCCCAAAGCAGTTATTTCTAAAACAGAAAATAAATGCACAAATGGATATTCAATCAACATTTCATTTCCTCATTTCTCACCAATTAATTATCCCAATTAATTAACCAATGTAATTAGACCATTTTCCATAATTACCATTTCAACCCTTAGGTCCCATTTTCGTCAATGATTCAACAATCATTCCATTTTTCTATGCCAAACATGTAACTAGGTTTATTATGAATAAAACCCCAACCTTTGTAAAATTACACAAAAGCCCCAAACCTTTACAAGATTACCAAACCAAGCCCAACATCTCAAAATACCAAAATTTAAAGACAAAACCCATAGAGAGGAGTAGGTTATCCCTACCTCAAATTCGGAGTCCCAAAGGAGAAGACGACAAAACCCAACGTGCTCCAAAACCCGAGATTTTCAGATTAAAATGAAGCCCTCGACGATCAACAACTTTTTTGTAAAGGCCAAAGGTGAGTAAATCACTCCTACTAGATCAAAACCTAGAGAGAAGGTAGAGTCTAGAGTGAGAGGCTCAACAATGGTGATTTTGGAAAAGTAAGAGAGAGAAGAGAAAGCAAAAAGTGATTTGGAAAGTCACAACTTCGGGTCTTTAACCCAGGTCTCCGCTCGAGCGTAAAACACCCCGCTCGAGCGGCCACTCACAGACTTACGCTCGAGCGGCCAACCTCCCGCTCGAGCGCAGAATGCACTCGCCCAGCACTTTCGCAGAACCAGGCCTCCGCTCGAGCTCTCAATCCCTACGCTCGAGCTCACAACACTGCACAACAAGATACTGGATGGACGTAATCTACGCTCGAGCGCCAACACCTCCGCTCGAGCGTACAGGCCAAAAATCTGGGCAACTAGTTTTGGTTTCTAAACTCAACCAACCTGTAACAAACCCGCTCAACACATCCTATAACTCAAATACAAAGTAAGAAAGGATGTAAACAAGATAATAAACAACTACCAACATCCACGGACACATGTCCGGATCGCTATACAACAAGGGTAAACCCGGGATCGCTATATCAGTAAAATTCTCAATAAATTACACGCAAAATTCTCATAATATTATTCAGTAAATTCTTAGTAAATTATTAGAAAATTCTGTGTAAATTCTTAGAAAATCATTAGAAATTTTTTTGGGAATTACTCAGTAAATTATGAGTAAATTCTCAGAAAGTTTTGTATAAATTCATGGTAAATTACTCAGTAAATTCACAGAAATTTTTTAAAACATTACTCAGCAAATTACTCTGTAAATTCTCAATAAATTATCCGTTAAATTCTCAATAAATTACTCAGTTAATTATCGGTGAATTACTCAATAAATTGTAAGAAAATTCTCAATAAATTATGAGTAAATTACTCATTAAGTTCACAGTAAATTTTCAATAAATTACTCAGTAAATTGCTTCATAAATGATTGGTAAGTTCCTAGAAAATTACTCAACAAATTCTCAGTAAATTCTCAATAAACTTCTAGTAATTTACTGAGTGAATTCTAAATAAATTACTAAGTAAATTCATAGTAAATTATTTGGTGAATTACTCACTAAATTTATCTGTAAATTACTAAGTAAATTCCCAGTAAATTACTCGGTAAATTCCCAATGAATTCTCTGTAAATTACTCAGTTAATTATCGATAAGTTCTCAAAAAATTCCGAGTCAATTACTTAGTAAATTACTCAGTAAATTATTAGAAAATTACTCTGTAAATTCCAAGAAACTAACGCAGTAAATTATCTGTAAATTCTTAGTAAATTATTTAATAAATTCTAAATAAATTACTGAGTAAATTCTCAATAAATTACTCCTTAAATTCTCAGTAAATTACAAGTAAATTAATGAGTAAATCATTTAGTAATTTATCAGTAAATTACTCGATAAATTCTTTGTAAATTACTAAGTGAATTATTGGTAAATTCTCTGCAAATTACTCAGTAAATTACTTAGTAAATTCTCACTAAATTACTCAGGAAATTTCTCAGTAAATTACACGTAAAATTCTTTATAAATTATTCAGCAAATTCTTAGTAATTTATCAGAAAATTCTGAGTAAATTCACAAAAAATTACAAGAATTTTTTTTGTGAATTAATTAGTAAATTATGAGTAAATTACTCAAAAAATTCCATATAAATTCTTGGTAAATTCAAAGTAATTTCTTAGTAAATTATTCAGCAAATTACTCCATAAATTCGTAGTAAATTCTCAATAAATTACTCGTTAAGTTTTCAATAAATTCTCTATAAATTGCTTTGTAAATCATCTGTAAATTTTTTGTGAATTATTTAATAAATTGCTCAGAAAATTTTCAATAAATTCTGTATAAATTCTTGGTAAATTACTCATAAAATTATCAAAAAAAAATTCGTGAATTACTTTGTTAATTCTCAGTAAATTATTCGAACATTAATTAGTGAATTTCCTGTAAATTTTCAGTAAATTACTTTATAAATTCTCAGTAAATTATTCAATAAATTCTCAGTAAATTACTTACTAAATTCTCAATAAATTAATCCATAAAGTCTAAGTAAATTACCAATAAATTCTTAGTAACTTACTCAGTAAATTCTCAATAAATTATTTAGTAATTTCCAACAAAATTATCCAGTGAACAACTTAACAATTTATCAGTAAATTTCTTAGTCTATTCGCAGTAAATTCTCAACAAATTACTCAGTAAATTATCAGTAGATTCTTAGTAAATTACTCTGTAAATTCTCATTAAATTACTCAGTAAAATTCTCAATAAATTACACGCAAAATTCTCATAATATTATTCAGTAAATTCTTAGTAAATTATTAGAAAATTCTGTGTAAATTCTTAGAAAATCATTAGAAATTTTTTTGGGAATTACTCAGTAAATTATGAGTAAATTCTCAGAAAGTTTTGTATAAATTCATGGTAAATTACTCAGTAAATTCACAGAAATTTTTTAAAACATTACTCAGCAAATTACTCTGTAAATTCTCAATAAATTATCCGTTAAATTCTCAATAAATTACTCAGTTAATTATCGGTGAATTACTCAATAAATTGTAAGAAAATTCTCAATAAATTATGAGTAAATTACTCATTAAGTTCACAGTAAATTTTCAATAAATTACTCAGTAAATTGCTTCATAAATGATTGGTAAGTTCCTAGAAAATTACTCAACAAATTCTCAGTAAATTCTCAATAAACTTCTAGTAATTTACTGAGTGAATTCTAAATAAATTACTAAGTAAATTCATAGTAAATTATTTGGTGAATTACTCACTAAATTTATCTGTAAATTACTAAGTAAATTCCCAGTAAATTACTCGGTAAATTCCCAATGAATTCTCTGTAAATTACTCAGTTAATTATCGATAAGTTCTCAAAAAATTCCGAGTCAATTACTTAGTAAATTACTCAGTAAATTATTAGAAAATTACTCTGTAAATTCCAAGAAACTAACGCAGTAAATTATCTGTAAATTCTTAGTAAATTATTTAATAAATTCTAAATAAATTACTGAGTAAATTCTCAATAAATTACTCCTTAAATTCTCAGTAAATTACAAGTAAATTAATGAGTAAATCATTTAGTAATTTATCAGTAAATTACTCGATAAATTCTTTGTAAATTACTAAGTGAATTATTGGTAAATTCTCTGCAAATTACTCAGTAAATTACTTAGTAAATTCTCACTAAATTACTCAGGAAATTTCTCAGTAAATTACACGTAAAATTCTTTATAAATTATTCAGCAAATTCTTAGTAATTTATCAGAAAATTCTGAGTAAATTCACAAAAAATTACAAGAATTTTTTTTGTGAATTAATTAGTAAATTATGAGTAAATTACTCAAAAAATTCCATATAAATTCTTGGTAAATTCAAAGTAATTTCTTAGTAAATTATTCAGCAAATTACTCCATAAATTCGTAGTAAATTCTCAATAAATTACTCGTTAAGTTTTCAATAAATTCTCTATAAATTGCTTTGTAAATCATCTGTAAATTTTTTGTGAATTATTTAATAAATTGTAAATAAATTGCTCAGAAAATTTTCAATAAATTCTGTATAAATTCCTGGTAAATTACTCATAAAATTATCGAAAAAAAATTCGTGAATTACTTTGTTAATTCTTAGTAAATTATTCGAACATTAATTAGTGAATTTCCTGTAAATTTTCAGTAAATTACTTTATAAATTCTCAGTAAATTATTCAATAAATTCTCAGTAAATTACTTACTAAATTCTCAATAAATTAATTCATAAAGTCTAAGTAAATTACCAATAAATTCTTAGTAACTTACTCAGTAAATTCTCAATAAATTATTTAGTAATTTCCAACAAAATTATCCAGTGAACAACTTAACAATTTATCAGTAAATTTCTTAGTCTATTCGCAGTAAATTCTCAACAAATTACTCAGTAAATTATCAGTAGATTCTTAGTAAATTACTCTGTAAATTCTCATTAAATTACTCAGTAAAATTCTCAATAAATTACACGCAAAATTCTCATAATATTATTCAGTAAATTCTTAGTAAATTATTAGAAAATTCTGTGTAAATTCTTAGAAAATCATTAGAAATTTTTTTGGGAATTACTCAGTAAATTATGAGTAAATTCTCAGAAAGTTTTGTATAAATTCTTGGTAAATTACTCAGTAAATTCACAGAAATTTTTTAAAACATTACTCAGCAAATTACTCTGTAAATTCTCAATAAATTATCCGTTAAATTCTCAATAAATTACTCAGTTAATTATCGGTGAATTACTCAATAAATTGTAAGAAAATTCTCAATAAATTATGAGTAAATTACTCATTAAGTTCACAGTAAATTTTCAATAAATTACTCAGTAAATTGCTTCATAAATGATTGGTAAGTTCCTAGAAAATTACTCAACAAATTCTCAGTAAATTCTCAATAAACTTCTAGTAATTTACTGAGTGAATTCTAAATAAATTACTAAGTAAATTCATAGTAAATTATTTGGTGAATTACTCACTAAATTTATCTGTAAATTACTAAGTAAATTCCCAGTAAATTACTCGGTAAATTCCCAATGAATTCTCTGTAAATTACTCAGTTAATTATCGATAAGTTCTCAAAAAATTCCGAGTCAATTACTTAGTAAATTACTCAGTAAATTATTAGAAAATTACTCTGTAAATTCCAAGAAACTAACGCAGTAAATTATCTGTAAATTCTTAGTAAATTATTTAATAAATTCTAAATAAATTACTGAGTAAATTCTCAATAAATTACTCCTTAAATTCTCAGTAAATTACAAGTAAATTAATGAGTAAATCATTTAGTAATTTATCAGTAAATTACTCGATAAATTCTTTGTAAATTACTAAGTGAATTATTGGTAAATTCTCTGCAAATTACTCAGTAAATTACTTAGTAAATTCTCACTAAATTACTCAGGAAATTTCTCAGTAAATTACACGTAAAATTCTTTATAAATTATTCAGCAAATTCTTAGTAATTTATCAGAAAATTCTGAGTAAATTCACAAAAAATTACAAGAATTTTTTTTGTGAATTAATTAGTAAATTATGAGTAAATTACTCAAAAAATTCCATATAAATTCTTGGTAAATTCAAAGTAATTTCTTAGTAAATTATTCAGCAAATTACTCCATAAATTCGTAGTAAATTCTCAATAAATTACTCGTTAAGTTTTCAATAAATTCTCTATAAATTGCTTTGTAAATCATCTGTAAATTTTTTGTGAATTATTTAATAAATTGCTCAGAAAATTTTCAATAAATTCTGTATAAATTCTTGGTAAATTACTCATAAAATTATCAAAAAAAAATTCGTGAATTACTTTGTTAATTCTCAGTAAATTATTCGAACATTAATTAGTGAATTTCCTGTAAATTTTCAGTAAATTACTTTATAAATTCTCAGTAAATTATTCAATAAATTCTCAGTAAATTACTTACTAAATTCTCAATAAATTAATCCATAAAGTCTAAGTAAATTACCAATAAATTCTTAGTAACTTACTCAGTAAATTCTCAATAAATTATTTAGTAATTTCCAACAAAATTATCCAGTGAACAACTTAACAATTTATCAGTAAATTTCTTAGTCTATTCGCAGTAAATTCTCAACAAATTACTCAGTAAATTATCAGTAGATTCTTAGTAAATTACTCTGTAAATTCTCATTAAATTACTCAGTAAAATTCTCAATAAATTACACGCAAAATTCTCATAATATTATTCAGTAAATTCTTAGTAAATTATTAGAAAATTCTGTGTAAATTCTTAGAAAATCATTAGAAATTTTTTTGGGAATTACTCAGTAAATTATGAGTAAATTCTCAGAAAGTTTTGTATAAATTCTTGGTAAATTACTCAGTAAATTCACAGAAATTTTTTAAAACATTACTCAGCAAATTACTCTGTAAATTCTCAATAAATTATCCGTTAAATTCTCAATAAATTACTCAGTTAATTATCGGTGAATTACTCAATAAATTGTAAGAAAATTCTCAATAAATTATGAGTAAATTACTCATTAAGTTCACAGTAAATTTTCAATAAATTACTCAGTAAATTGCTTCATAAATGATTGGTAAGTTCCTAGAAAATTACTCAACAAATTCTCAGTAAATTCTCAATAAACTTCTAGTAATTTACTGAGTGAATTCTAAATAAATTACTAAGTAAATTCATAGTAAATTATTTGGTGAATTACTCACTAAATTTATCTGTAAATTACTAAGTAAATTCCCGGTAAATTCCCAATGAATTCTCTGTAAATTACTCAGTTAATTATCGATAAGTTCTCAAAAAATTCCGAGTCAATTACTTAGTAAATTACTCAGTAAATTATTAGAAAATTACTCTGTAAATTCCAAGAAACTAACGCAGTAAATTATCTGTAAATTCTTAGTAAATTATTTAATAAATTCTAAATAAATTACTGAGTAAATTCTCAATAAATTACTCCTTAAATTCTCAGTAAATTACAAGTAAATTAATGAGTAAATCATTTAGTAATTTATCAGTAAATTACTCGATAAATTCTTTGTAAATTACTAAGTGAATTATTGGTAAATTCTCTGCAAATTACTCAGTAAATTACTTAGTAAATTCTCACTAAATTACTCAGGAAATTTCTCAGTAAATTACACGTAAAATTCTTTATAAATTATTCAGCAAATTCTTAGTAATTTATCAGAAAATTCTGAGTAAATTCACAAAAAATTACAAGAATTTTTTTTGTGAATTAATTAGTAAATTATGAGTAAATTACTCAAAAAATTCCATATAAATTCTTGGTAAATTCAAAGTAATTTCTTAGTAAATTATTCAGCAAATTACTCCATAAATTCGTAGTAAATTCTCAATAAATTACTCGTTAAGTTTTCAATAAATTCTCTATAAATTGCTTTGTAAATCATCTGTAAATTTTTTGTGAATTATTTAATAAATTGCTCAGAAAATTTTCAGTAAATTCTGTATAAATTCTTGGTAAATTACTCATAAAATTATCAAAAAAAAATTCGTGAATTACTTTGTTAATTCTCAGTAAATTATTCGAACATTAATTAGTGAATTTCCTGTAAATTTTCAGTAAATTACTTTATAAATTCTCAGTAAATTATTCAATAAATTCTCAGTAAATTACTTACTAAATTCTCAATAAATTAATCCATAAAGTCTAAGTAAATTACCAATAAATTCTTAGTAACTTACTCAGTAAATTCTCAATAAATTATTTAGTAATTTCCAACAAAATTATCCAGTGAACAACTTAACAATTTATCAGTAAATTTCTTAGTCTAGTCGCAGTAAATTCTCAACAAATTACTCAGTAAATTATCAGTAGATTCTTAGTAAATTACTCTGTAAATTCTCATTAAATTACTCAGTAAAATTCTCAATAAATTACACGCAAAATTCTCATAATATTATTCAGTAAATTCTTAGTAAATTATTAGAAAATTCTGTGTAAATTCTTAGAAAATCATTAGAAATTTTTTTGGGAATTACTCAGTAAATTATGAGTAAATTCTCAGAAAGTTTTGTATAAATTCTTGGTAAATTACTCAGTAAATTCACAGAAATTTTTTAAAACATTACTCAGCAAATTACTCTGTAAATTCTCAATAAATTATCCGTTAAATTCTCAATAAATTACTCAGTTAATTATCGGTGAATTACTCAATAAATTGTAAGAAAATTCTCAATAAATTATGAGTAAATTACTCATTAAGTTCATAGTAAATTTTCAATAAATTACTCAGTAAATTGCTTCATAAATGATTGGTAAGTTCCTAGAAAATTACTCAACAAATTCTCAGTAAATTCTCAATAAACTTCGAGTAATTTACTGAGTGAATTCTAAATAAATTACTAAGTAAATTCATAGTAAATTATTTGGTGAATTACTCACTAAATTTATCTGTAAATTACTAAGTAAATTCCCGGTAAATTCCCAATGAATTCTCTGTAAATTACTCAGTTAATTATCGATAAGTTCTCAAAAAATTCCGAGTCAATTACTTAGTAAATTACTCAGTAAATTATTAGAAAATTACTCTGTAAATTCCAAGAAACTAACGCAGTAAATTATCTGTAAATTCTTAGTAAATTATTTAATAAATTCTAAATAAATTACTGAGTAAATTCTCAATAAATCACTCCTTAAATTCTCAGTAAATTACAAGTAAATTAATGAGTAAATCATTTAGTAATTTATCAGTAAATTACTCGATAAATTCTTTGTAAATTACTAAGTGAATTATTGGTAAATTCTCTGCAAATTACTCAGTAAATTACTTAGTAAATTCTCACTAAATTACTCAGGAAATTTCTCAGTAAATTACACGTAAAATTCTTTATAAATTATTCAGCAAATTCTTAGTAATTTATCAGAAAATTCTGAGTAAATTCACAAAAAATTACAAGAATTTTTTTTGTGAATTAATCAGTAAATTATGAGTAAATTACTCAAAAAATTCCATATAAATTCTTGGTAAATTCAAAGTAATTTCTTAGTAAATTATTCAGCAAATTACTCCATAAATTCGTAGTAAATTCTCAATAAATTACTCGTTAAGTTTTCAATAAATTCTCTATAAATTGCTTTGTAAATCATCTGTAAATTTTTTGTGAATTATTTAATAAATTGCTCAGAAAATTTTCAATAAATTCTGTATAAATTCTTGGTAAATTACTCATAAAATTATCAAAAAAAAATTCGTGAATTACTTTGTTAATTCTCAGTAAATTATTCGAACATTAATTAGTGAATTTCCTGTAAATTTTCAGTAAATTACTTTATAAATTCTCAGTAAATTATTCAATAAATTCTCAGTAAATTACTTACTAAATTCTCAATAAATTAATCCATAAAGTCTAAGTAAATTACCAATAAATTCTTATTAACTTACTCAGTAAATTCTCAATAAATTATTTAGTATTTTCCAACAAAATTATCCAGTGAACAACTTAACAATTTATCAGTAAATTTCTTAGTCTATTCGCAGTAAATTCTCAACAAATTACTCAGTAAATTATCAGTAGATTCTTAGTAAATTACTCTGTAAATTCTCATTAAATTACTCAGTAAAATTCTCAATAAATTACACGCAAAATTCTCATAATATTATTCAGTAAATTCTTAGTAAATTATTAGAAAATTCTTTGTAAATTCTTAGAAAATCATTAGAAATTTTTTTGGGAATTACTCTGTAAATTATGAGTAAATTCTCAGAAAGTCTTGTATAAATTCTTGGTAAATTACTCAGTAAATTCACAGAAATTTTTTAAAACATTACTCAGCAAATTACTCTGTAAATTCTCAATAAATTATCCGTTAAATTCTCAATAAATTACTCAGTTAATTATCGGTGAATTACTCAATAAATTGTAAGAAAATTCTCAATAAATTATGAGTAAATTACTCATTAAGTTCATAGTAAATTTTCAATAAATTACTCAGTAAATTGCTTCATAAATGATTGGTAAGTTCCTAGAAAATTACTCAACAAATTCTCAGTAAATTCTCAATAAACTTCGAGTAATTTACTGAGTGAATTCTAAATAAATTACTAAGTAAATTCATAGTAAATTATTTGGTGAATTACTCACTAAATTTATCTGTAAATTACTAAGTAAATTCCCAGTAAATTACTCGGTAAATTCCCAATGAATTCTCTGTAAATTACTCAGTTAATTATCGATAAGTTCTCAAAAAATTCTGAGTCAATTACTTAGTAAATTACTCAGTAAATTATTAGAAAATTACTCTGTAAATTCCAAGAAACTAACGCAGTAAATTATCTGTAAATTCTTAGTAAATTATTTAATAAATTCTAAATAAATTACTGAGTAAATTCTCAATAAATTACTCCTTAAATTCTCAGTAAATTACAAGTAAATTAATGAGTAAATCATTTAGTAATTTATCAGTAAATTACTCGATAAATTCTTTGTAAATTACTAAGTAAATTATTGGTAAATTCTCTGCAAATTACTCAGTAAATTACTTAGTAAATTCTCACTAAATTACTCAGGAAATTTCTCAGTAAATTACACGTAAAATTCTTTATAAATTATTCAGCAAATTCTTAGTAATTTATCAGAAAATTCTGAGTAAATTCACAAAAAATTACAAGAATTTTTTTTGTGAATTAATCAGTAAATTATGAGTAAATTACTCAAAAAATTCCATATAAATTCTTGGTAAATTCAAAGTAATTTCTTAGTAAATTATTCAGCAAATTACTCCATAAATTCGTAGTAAATTCTCAATAAATTACTCGTTAAGTTTTCAATAAATTCTCTATAAATTGCTTTGTAAATCATCTGTAAATTTTTTGTGAATTATTTAATAAATTGCTCAGAAAATTTTCAATAAATTCTGTATAAATTCTTGGTAAATTACTCATAAAATTATCAAAAAAAAATTCGTGAATTACTTTGTTAATTCTCAGTAAATTATTCGAACATTAATTAGTGAATTTCCTGTAAATTTTCAGTAAATTACTTTATAAATTCTCAGTAAATTATTCAATAAATTCTCAGTAAATTACTTACTAAATTCTCAATAAATTAATCCATAAAGTCTAAGTAAATTACCAATAAATTCTTATTAACTTACTCAGTAAATTCTCAATAAATTATTTAGTATTTTCCAACAAAATTATCCAGTGAACAACTTAACAATTTATCAGTAAATTTCTTAGTCTATTCGCAGTAAATTCTCAACAAATTACTCAGTAAATTATCAGTAGATTCTTAGTAAATTACTCTGTAAATTCTCATTAAATTACTCAGTAAAATTCTCAATAAATTACACGCAAAATTCTCATAATATTATTCAGTAAATTCTTAGTAAATTATTAGAAAATTCTTTGTAAATTCTTAGAAAATCATTAGAAATTTTTTTGGGAATTACTCTGTAAATTATGAGTAAATTCTCAGAAAGTCTTGTATAAATTCTTGGTAAATTACTCTGTAAATTCACAGAAATTTTTTAAAACATTACTCAGCAAATTACTCTGTAAATTCTCAATAAATTATCCGTTAAATTCTCAATAAATTACTCAGTTAATTATCGGTGAATTACTCAATAAATTGTAAGAAAATTCTCAATAAATTATGAGTAAATTACTCATTAAGTTCATAGTAAATTTTCAATAAATTACTCAGTAAATTGCTTCATAAATGATTGGTAAGTTCCTAGAAAATTACTCAACAAATTCTCAGTAAATTCTCAATAAACTTCGAGTAATTTACTGAGTGAATTCTAAATAAATTACTAAGTAAATTCATAGTAAATTATTTGGTGAATTACTCACTAAATTTATCTGTAAATTACTAAGTAAATTCCCAGTAAATTACTCGGTAAATTCCCAATGAATTCTCTGTAAATTACTCAGTTAATTATCGATAAGTTCTCAAAAAATTCTGAGTCAATTACTTAGTAAATTACTCAGTAAATTATTAGAAAATTACTCTGTAAATTCCAAGAAACTAACGCAGTAAATTATCTGTAAATTCTTAGTAAATTATTTAATAAATTCTAAATAAATTACTGAGTAAATTCTCAATAAATTACTCCTTAAATTCTCAGTAAATTACAAGTAAATTAATGAGTAAATCATTTAGTAATTTATCAGTAAATTACTCGATAAATTCTTTGTAAATTACTAAGTAAATTATTGGTAAATTCTCTGCAAATTACTCAGTAAATTACTTAGTAAATTCTCACTAAATTACTCAGGAAATTTCTCAGTAAATTACACGTAAAATTCTTTATAAATTATTCAGCAAATTCTTAGTAATTTATCAGAAAATTCTGAGTAAATTCACAAAAAATTACAAGAATTTTTTTTGTGAATTAATCAGTAAATTATGAGTAAATTACTCAAAAAATTCCATATAAATTCTTGGTAAATTCAAAGTAATTTCTTAGTAAATTATTCAGCAAATTACTCCATAAATTCGTAGTAAATTCTCAATAAATTACTCGTTAAGTTTTCAATAAATTCTCTATAAATTGCTTTGTAAATCATCTGTAAATTTTTTGTGAATTATTTAATAAATTGCTCAGAAAATTTTCAATAAATTCTGTATAAATTCTTGGTAAATTACTCATAAAATTATCAAAAAAAAATTCGTGAATTACTTTGTTAATTCTCAGTAAATTATTCGAACATTAATTAGTGAATTTCCTGAAAATTTTCAGTAAATTACTTTATAAATTCTCAGTAAATTATTCAATAAATTCTCAGTAAATTACTTACTAAATTCTCAATAAATTAATCCATAAAGTCTAAGTAAATTACCAATAAATTCTTAGTAACTTACTCAGTAAATTCTCAATAAATTATTTAGTAATTTCCAACAAAATTATCCAGTGAACAACTTAACAATTTATCAGTAAATTTCTTAGTCTATTCGCAGTAAATTCTCAACAAATTACTCAGTAAATTATCAGTAGATTCTTAGTAAATTACTCTGTAAATTCTCATTAAATTACTCAGTAAAATTCTCAATAAATTACACGCAAAATTCTCATAATATTATTCAGTAAATTCTTAGTAAATTATTAGAAAATTCTTTGTAAATTCTTAGAAAATCATTAGAAATTTTTTTGGGAATTACTCTGTAAATTATGAGTAAATTCTCAGAAAGTCTTGTATAAATTCTTGGTAAATTACTCTGTAAATTCACAGAAATTTTTTAAAACATTACTCAGCAAATTACTCTGTAAATTCTCAATAAATTATCCGTTAAATTCTCAATAAATTACTCAGTTAATTATCGGTGAATTACTCAATAAATTGTAAGAAAATTCTCAATAAATTATGAGTAAATTACTCATTAAGTTCATAGTAAATTTTCAATAAATTACTCAGTAAATTGCTTCATAAATGATTGGTAAGTTCCTAGAAAATTACTCAACAAATTCTCAGTAAATTCTCAATAAACTTCGAGTAATTTACTGAGTGAATTCTAAATAAATTACTAAGTAAATTCATAGTAAATTATTTGGTGAATTACTCACTAAATTTATCTGTAAATTACTAAGTAAATTCCCAGTAAATTACTCGGTAAATTCCCAATGAATTCTCTGTAAATTACTCAGTTAATTATCGATAAGTTCTCAAAAAATTCTGAGTCAATTACTTAGTAAATTACTCAGTAAATTATTAGAAAATTACTCTGTAAATTCCAAGAAACTAACGCAGTAAATTATCTGTAAATTCTTAGTAAATTATTTAATAAATTCTAAATAAATTACTGAGTAAATTCTCAATAAATTACTCCTTAAATTCTCAGTAAATTACAAGTAAATTAATGAGTAAATCATTTAGTAATTTATCAGTAAATTACTCGATAAATTCTTTGTAAATTACTAAGTAAATTATTGGTAAATTCTCTGCAAATTACTCAGTAAATTACTTAGTAAATTCTCACTAAATTACTCAGGAAATTTCTCAGTAAATTACACGTAAAATTCTTTATAAATTATTCAGCAAATTCTTAGTAATTTATCAGAAAATTCTGAGTAAATTCACAAAAAATTACAAGAATTTTTTTTGTGAATTAATCAGTAAATTATGAGTAAATTACTCAAAAAATTCCATATAAATTCTTGGTAAATTCAAAGTAATTTCTTAGTAAATTATTCAGCAAATTACTCCATAAATTCGTAGTAAATTCTCAATAAATTACTCGTTAAGTTTTCAATAAATTCTCTATAAATTGCTTTGTAAATCATCTGTAAATTTTTTGTGAATTATTTAATAAATTGCTCAGAAAATTTTCAATAAATTCTGTATAAATTCTTGGTAAATTACTCATAAAATTATCAAAAAAAAATTCGTGAATTACTTTGTTAATTCTCAGTAAATTATTCGAACATTAATTAGTGAATTTCCTGAAAATTTTCAGTAAATTACTTTATAAATTCTCAGTAAATTATTCAATAAATTCTCAGTAAATTACTTACTAAATTCTCAATAAATTAATCCATAAAGTCTAAGTAAATTACCAATAAATTCTTAGTAACTTACTCAGTAAATTCTCAATAAATTATTTAGTAATTTCCAACAAAATTATCCAGTGAACAACTTAACAATTTATCAGTAAATTTCTTAGTCTATTCGCAGTAAATTCTCAACAAATTACTCAGTAAATTATCAGTAGATTCTTAGTAAATTACTCTGTAAATTCTCATTAAATTACTCAGTAAAATTCTCAATAAATTACACGCAAAATTCTCATAATATTATTCAGTAAATTCTTAGTAAATTATTAGAAAATTCTTTGTAAATTCTTAGAAAATCATTAGAAATTTTTTTGGGAATTACTCTGTAAATTATGAGTAAATTCTCAGAAAGTCTTGTATAAATTCTTGGTAAATTACTCTGTAAATTCACAGAAATTTTTTAAAACATTACTCAGCAAATTACTCTGTAAATTCTCAATAAATTATCCGTTAAATTCTCAATAAATTACTCAGTTAATTATCGGTGAATTACTCAATAAATTGTAAGAAAATTCTCAATAAATTATGAGTAAATTACTCATTAAGTTCATAGTAAATTTTCAATAAATTACTCAGTAAATTGCTTCATAAATGATTGGTAAGTTCCTAGAAAATTACTCAACAAATTCTCAGTAAATTCTCAATAAACTTCGAGTAATTAACTGAGTGAATTCTAAATAAATTACTAAGTAAATTCATAGTAAATTATTTGGTGAATTACTCACTAAATTTATCTGTAAATTACTAAGTAAATTCCCAGTAAATTACTCGGTAAATTCCCAATGAATTCTCTGTAAATTACTCAGTTAATTATCGATAAGTTCTCAAAAAATTCTGAGTCAATTACTTAGTAAATTACTCAGTAAATTATTAGAAAATTACTCTGTAAATTCCAAGAAACTAACGCAGTAAATTATCTGTAAATTCTTAGTAAATTATTTAATAAATTCTAAATAAATTACTGAGTAAATTCTCAATAAATTACTCCTTAAATTCTCAGTATGTAACGCCCTCAAAATAACATCATTAAACCTATCAGATAAGACAAGCATTTACATATAAACTAACCACATTCCTTTATTTCATTGAGTTTCATTACATAAGTATTACATGTTAACATCAAAAAAAAAAAACAAAATGCCCTACGGGCTTACAGCTTTCCAAGTTAACACTTGGTTTCAACAAAAGAGTACTAACTCGTTTACACATTAAGCCCTTGGCTTGAAGTTACATGTAATACATCAAAAGTAAAACAACTACACTATGTCCGCCTCTAGCCTTTCAAGCTAGGTCCTTGGAGGTGGCATGCTTCCTGTACCTGAAAATGATATTCCCATATAGGGTGAGCCACAGCCCAGTAGAAATACACTAAACCAACCATGAACAATGACTAAAAGATTAGCAACTGATAGACGGTCAACACTGACACTTCCATTTACATCTCCCTACGTTTCCATGACAGCCAAGTCTATGTTACAATTCACTTTTCGTTTTTGTTCAACTTTGAGTTTGAAAACAAGGCTCAGTACTCTGGCCAGAACATTTGATGAGATTATAGTTCATCACTAGAACACTTTCGAAATCCAAGGTGGATACACATTATTTTGTTGTATCAATAACACATAAACTACTCCCATACTTCGCAAACAATGATGATATACATTTTAGTGCTATATCAAATCAAACAAACTTTTCAATAGATAAGCATATGAGCTATATCACTACTACAACAGATAAGCATATGAGCTGTATCAACACTTCAATAGATAAGCATATGAGCTGTATCAACACTTCAACCGATAAGCATATGAGCTATATCAACATTCCAACAACCGGTTTAGAGGTACATCCCCCATCTTCCCCTAAACCATTAACCGGTTTAGAGGTACATCCCCCATCTTCCCCTAAACCGTGGAGTACATCCCCTATCTCCTCCCATACACAAGTAATGCATATAAACACAGAATCACATATGCAATCAATCAATACATAAAATTAATGTATTCTATCAACCGACATGCTCTATGACACATCCAATTGATTTGTTTTAGTTTGCCTAATCATCAAGCATTGTCTACAACAATCAACACTACCCTCCACCGGTAGCCCAAAGCAATTATTTCTAAGCAGGAAATAAATGCACAATGGATATTCAATCGACATTTCAATTCGGTGAGTGATAAATAATTCAACTACACCCTTTAACCCCATGCACTCCCAATCTCAGCAATTCCATTTCATTTCCTCATTTCCCACAATTAATTATCTCAATTAATTAAACAATGTAATTAGGTCATTTTCCATAATTACCATTACCACCCTTAGGTCCCATTTTCATCAATGATTCAACATTTATTCCATTTCTCTATACCAAACATGCATCTAGGTTTATTACAAATAAAACCCCAACTTTTGTAAAATAACACAAATGGCCCAAACTTTCACAAAATTACCAAACCAACCCCAACATCTCAAATTACCAAAATTTAAAGACAAAATCCATAGAGAGGAGTAGGATATCCCTACCTCAAATTCAGAGCTCCAAGGGAGAAGATGAGTAAAAACTCAGAAGTGCTCCAAATCCCAAATTTCTCAGATCTCAACAAAGCCCTCGACGATCAACACACTTCTTACAAAGGCCCAAGGTGAAGAAAACACTCTAGGTAGATCAATCCTAAGAGAGAAGTTCGGTTTTAGAGTGAGGTGCTCTCCAATGGAGGTTTTGAAAAAGTAAGAGAGAGAAAGGAAATCAAAAAGTGATCAAAAAGGTGGTTTCACGAACTGATATAAAAGCAGGTCCGCTCGAGCGTACAACACCCCGCTCGAGCGTACAGACACAAGTTCACGCTCGAGCGTCCAAAGATCCGCTCGAGCGCCGGGTGCACTCTCCCAGAATTTTCTGCAGACGACCAAAATGCTGAGAGAAGGAAATTCACGCTCGAGCGTCCAAACTGCCGCTCGAGCGGAGAGACCAAAACCTGGGCAAAATTTCAAAGCTTTAAAACACAACCAACTAATTCCCAACTTGCCCAACACAACCCAAAACTCTAAAACAAAGATTAAGGGATAGAAATGAGGGTAAGACAACAACGAATCTACGAAACTGAGTCCAGATTATAGTTATACAACAACAGGGAATACCGGGATCGCTATACAGTAAATTACAAGTAAATTAATGAGTAAATCATTTAGTAATTTATCAGTAAATTACTCGATAAATTCTTTGTAAATTACTAAGTAAATTATTGGTAAATTCTCTGCAAATTACTCAGTAAATTACTTAGTAAATTCTCACTAAATTACTCAGGAAATTTCTCAGTAAATTACACGTAAAATTCTTTATAAATTATTCAGCAAATTCTTAGTAATTTATCAGAAAATTCTGAGTAAATTCACAAAAAATTACAAGAATTTTTTTTGTGAATTAATCAGTAAATTATGAGTAAATTACTCAAAAAATTCCATATAAATTCTTGGTAAATTCAAAGTAATTTCTTAGTAAATTATTCAGCAAATTACTCCATAAATTCGTAGTAAATTCTCAATAAATTACTCGTTAAGTTTTCAATAAATTCTCTATAAATTGCTTTGTAAATCATCTGTAAATTTTTTGTGAATTATTTAATAAATTGCTCAGAAAATTTTCAATAAATTCTGTATAAATTCTTGGTAAATTACTCATAAAATTATCAAAAAAAAATTCGTGAATTACTTTGTTAATTCTCAGTAAATTATTCGAACATTAATTAGTGAATTTCCTGTAAATTTTCAGTAAATTACTTTATAAATTCTCAGTAAATTATTCAATAAATTCTCAGTAAATTACTTACTAAATTCTCAATAAATTAATCCATAAAGTCTAAGTAAATTACCAATAAATTCTTAGTAACTTACTCAGTAAATTCTCAATAAATTATTTAGTAATTTCCAACAAAATTATCCAGTGAACAACTTAACAATTTATCAGTAAATTTCTTAGTCTATTCGCAGTAAATTCTCAACAAATTACTCAGTAAATTATCAGTAGATTCTTAGTAAATTACTCTGTAAATTCTCATTAAATTACTCAGTAAAATTCTCAATAAATTACACGCAAAATTCTCATAATATTATTCAGTAAATTCTTAGTAAATTATTAGAAAATTCTGTGTAAATTCTTAGAAAATCATTAGAAATTTTTTTGGGAATTACTCAGTAAATTATGAGTAAATTCTCAGAAAGTTTTGTATAAATTCTTGGTAAATTACTCAGTAAATTCACAGAAATTTTTTAAAACATTACTCAGCAAATTACTCTGTAAATTCTCAATAAATTATCCGTTAAATTCTCAATAAATTACTCAGTTAATTATCGGTGAATTACTCAATAAATTGTAAGAAAATTCTCAATAAATTATGAGTAAATTACTCATTAAGTTCACAGTAAATTTTCAATAAATTACTCAGTAAATTGCTTCATAAATGATTGGTAAGTTCCTAGAAAATTACTCAACAAATTCTCAGTAAATTCTCAATAAACTTCTAGTAATTTACTGAGTGAATTCTAAATAAATTACTAAGTAAATTCATAGTAAATTATTTGGTGAATTACTCACTAAATTTATCTGTAAATTACTAAGTAAATTCCCGGTAAATTCCCAATGAATTCTCTGTAAATTACCCAGTTAATTATCGATAAGTTCTCAAAAAATTCCGAGTCAATTACTTAGTAAATTACTCAGTAAATTATTAGAAAATTACTCTGTAAATTCCAAGAAACTAACGCAGTAAATTATCTGTAAATTCTTAGTAAATTATTTAATAAATTCTAAATAAATTACTGAGTAAATTCTCAATAAATCACTCCTTAAATTCTCAGTAAATTACAAGTAAATTAATGAGTAAATCATTTAGTAATTTATCAGTAAATTACTCGATAAATTCTTTGTAAATTACTAAGTGAATTATTGGTAAATTCTCTGCAAATTACTCAGTAAATTACTTAGTAAATTCTCACTAAATTACTCAGGAAATTTCTCAGTAAATTACACGTAAAATTCTTTATAAATTATTCAGCAAATTCTTAGTAATTTATCAGAAAATTCTGAGTAAATTCACAAAAAATTACAAGAATTTTTTTTGTGAATTAATCAGTAAATTATGAGTAAATTACTCAAAAAATTCCATATAAATTCTTGGTAAATTCAAAGTAATTTCTTAGTAAATTATTCAGCAAATTACTCCATAAATTCGTAGTAAATTCTCAATAAATTACTCGTTAAGTTTTCAATAAATTCTCTATAAATTGCTTTGTAAATCATCTGTAAATTTTTTGTGAATTATTTAATAAATTGCTCAGAAAATTTTCAATAAATTCTGTATAAATTCTTGGTAAATTACTCATAAAATTATCAAAAAAAAATTCGTGAATTACTTTGTTAATTCTCAGTAAATTATTCGAACATTAATTAGTGAATTTCCTGTAAATTTTCAGTAAATTACTTTATAAATTCTCAGTAAATTATTCAATAAATTCTCAGTAAATTACTTACTAAATTCTCAATAAATTAATCCATAAAGTCTAAGTAAATTACCAATAAATTCTTAGTAACTTACTCAGTAAATTCTCAATAAATTATTTAGTAATTTCCAACAAAATTATCCAGTGAACAACTTAACAATTTATCAGTAAATTTCTTAGTCTATTCGCAGTAAATTCTCAACAAATTACTCAGTAAATTATCAGTAGATTCTTAGTAAATTACTCTGTAAATTCTCATTAAATTACTCAGTAAAATTCTCAATAAATTACACGCAAAATTCTCATAATATTATTCAGTAAATTCTTAGTAAATTATTAGAAAATTCTTTGTAAATTCTTAGAAAATCATTAGAAATTTTTTTGGGAATTACTCTGTAAATTATGAGTAAATTCTCAGAAAGTCTTGTATAAATTCTTGGTAAATTACTCAGTAAATTCACAGAAATTTTTTAAAACATTACTCAGCAAATTACTCTGTAAATTCTCAATAAATTATCCGTTAAATTCTCAATAAATTACTCAGTTAATTATCGGTGAATTACTCAATAAATTGTAAGAAAATTCTCAATAAATTATGAGTAAATTACTCATTAAGTTCACAGTAAATTTTCAATAAATTACTCAGTAAATTGCTTCATAAATGATTGGTAAGTTCCTAGAAAATTACTCAACAAATTCTTAGTAAATTCTCAATAAACTTCTAGTAATTTACTGAGTGAATTCTAAATAAATTACTAAGTAAATTCATAGTAAATTATTTGGTGAATTACTCACTAAATTTATCTGTAAATTACTAAGTAAATTCCCAGTAAATTACTCGGTAAATTCCCAATGAATTCTCTGTAAATTACTCAGTTAATTATCGATAAGTTCTCAAAAAATTCCGAGTCAATTACTTAGTAAATTACTCAGTAAATTATTAGAAAATTACTCTGTAAATTCCAAGAAACTAACGCAGTAAATTATCTGTAAATTCTTAGTAAATTATTTAATAAATTCTAAATAAATTACTGAGTAAATTCTCAATAAATCACTCCTTAAATTCTCAGTAAATTACAAGTAAATTAATGAGTAAATCATTTAGTAATTTATCAGTAAATTACTCGATAAATTCTTTGTAAATTACTAAGTGAATTATTGGTAAATTCTCTGCAAATTACTCAGTAAATTACTTAGTAAATTCTCACTAAATTACTCAGGAAATTTCTCAGTAAATTACACGTAAAATTCTTTATAAATTATTCAGCAAATTCTTAGTAATTTATCAGAAAATTCTGAGTAAATTCACAAAAAATTACAAGAATTTTTTTTGTGAATTAATCAGTAAATTATGAGTAAATTACTCAAAAAATTCCATATAAATTCTTGGTAAATTCAAAGTAATTTCTTAGTAAATTATTCAGCAAATTACTCCATAAATTCGTAGTAAATTCTCAATAAATTACTCGTTAAGTTTTCAATAAATTCTCTATAAATTGCTTTGTAAATCATCTGTAAATTTTTTGTGAATTATTTAATAAATTGCTCAGAAAATTTTCAATAAATTCTGTATAAATTCTTGGTAAATTACTCATAAAATTATCAAAAAAAAATTCGTCAATTACTTTGTTAATTCTCAGTAAATTATTCGAACATTAATTAGTGAATTTCCTGTAAATTTTCAGTAAATTACTTTATAAATTCTCAGTAAATTATTCAATAAATTCTCAGTAAATTACTTACTAAATTCTCAATAAATTAATCTATAAAGTCTAAGTAAATTACCAATAAATTCTTAGTAACTTACTCAGTAAATTCTCAATAAATTATTTAGTAATTTCCAACAAAATTATCCAGTGAACAACTTAACAATTTATCAGTAAATTTCTTAGTCTATTCGCAGTAAATTCTCAACAAATTACTCAGTAAATTATCAGTAGATTCTTAGTAAATTACTCTGTAAATTCTCATTAAATTACTCAGTAAAATTCTCAATAAATTACACGCAAAATTCTCATAATATTATTCAGTAAATTCTTAGTAAATTATTAGAAAATTCTTTGTAAATTCTTAGAAAATCATTAGAAATTTTTTTGGGAATTACTCTGTAAATTATGAGTAAATTCTCAGAAAGTCTTGTATAAATTCTTGGTAAATTACTCAGTAAATTCACAGAAATTTTTTAAAACATTACTCAGCAAATTACTCTGTAAATTCTCAATAAATTATCCGTTAAATTCTCAATAAATTACTCAGTTAATTATCGGTGAATTACTCAATAAATTGTAAGAAAATTCTCAATAAATTATGAGTAAATTACTCATTAAGTTCATAGTAAATTTTCAATAAATTACTCAGTAAATTGCTTCATAAATGATTGGTAAGTTCCTAGAAAATTACTCAACAAATTCTCAGTAAATTCTCAATAAACTTCGAGTAATTTACTGAGTGAATTCTAAATAAATTACTAAGTAAATTCATAGTAAATTATTTGGTGAATTACTCACTAAATTTATCTGTAAATTACTAAGTAAATTCCCAGTAAATTACTCGGTAAATTCCCAATGAATTCTCTGTAAATTACTCAGTTAATTATCGATAAGTTCTCAAAAAATTCTGAGTCAATTACTTAGTAAATTACTCAGTAAATTATTAGAAAATTACTCTGTAAATTCCAAGAAACTAACGCAGTAAATTATCTGTAAATTCTTAGTAAATTATTTAATAAATTCTAAATAAATTACTGAGTAAATTCTCAATAAATTACTCCTTAAATTCTCAGTAAATTACAAGTAAATTAATGAGTAAATCATTTAGTAATTTATCAGTAAATTACTCGATAAATTCTTTGTAAATTACTAAGTAAATTATTGGTAAATTCTCTGCAAATTACTCAGTAAATTACTTAGTAAATTCTCACTAAATTACTCAGGAAATTTCTCAGTAAATTACACGTAAAATTCTTTATAAATTATTCAGCAAATTCTTAGTAATTTATCAGAAAATTCTGAGTAAATTCACAAAAAATTACAAGAATTTTTTTTGTGAATTAATCAGTAAATTATGAGTAAATTACTCAAAAAATTCCATATAAATTCTTGGTAAATTCAAAGTAATTTCTTAGTAAATTATTCAGCAAATTACTCCATAAATTCGTAGTAAATTCTCAATAAATTACTCGTTAAGTTTTCAATAAATTCTCTATAAATTGCTTTGTAAATCATCTGTAAATTTTTTGTGAATTATTTAATAAATTGCTCAGAAAATTTTCAATAAATTCTGTATAAATTCTTGGTAAATTACTCATAAAATTATCAAAAAAAAATTCGTGAATTACTTTGTTAATTCTCAGTAAATTATTCGAACATTAATTAGTGAATTTCCTGTAAATTTTCAGTAAATTACTTTATAAATTCTCAGTAAATTATTCAATAAATTCTCAGTAAATTACTTACTAAATTCTCAATAAATTAATCCATAAAGTCTAAGTAAATTACCAATAAATTCTTAGTAACTTACTCAGTAAATTCTCAATAAATTATTTAGTAATTTCCAACAAAATTATCCAGTGAACAACTTAACAATTTATCAGTAAATTTCTTAGTCTATTCGCAGTAAATTCTCAACAAATTACTCAGTAAATTATCAGTAGATTCTTAGTAAATTACTCTGTAAATTCTCATTAAATTACTCAGTAAAATTCTCAATAAATTACACGCAAAATTCTCATAATATTATTCAGTAAATTCTTAGTAAATTATTAGAAAATTCTTTGTAAATTCTTAGAAAATCATTAGAAGTTTTTTTGGGAATTACTCTGTAAATTATGAGTAAATTCTCAGAAAGTCTTGTATAAATTCTTGGTAAATTACTCAGTAAATTCACAGAAATTTTTTAAAACATTACTCAGCAAATTACTCTGTAAATTCTCAATAAATTATCCGTTAAATTCTCAATAAATTACTCAGTTAATTATCGGTGAATTACTCAATAAATTGTAAGAAAATTCTCAATAAATTATGAGTAAATTACTCATTAAGTTCACAGTAAATTTTCAATAAATTACTCAGTAAATTGCTTCATAAATGATTGGTAAGTTCCTAGAAAATTACTCAACAAATTCTTAGTAAATTCTCAATAAACTTCTAGTAATTTACTGAGTGAATTCTAAATAAATTACTAAGTAAATTCATAGTAAATTATTTGGTGAATTACTCACTAAATTTATCTGTAAATTACTAAGTAAATTCCCAGTAAATTACTCGGTAAATTCCCAATGAATTCTCTGTAAATTACTCAGTTAATTATCGATAAGTTCTCAAAAAATTCCGAGTCAATTACTTAGTAAATTACTCAGTAAATTATTAGAAAATTACTCTGTAAATTCCAAGAAACTAACGCAGTAAATTATCTGTAAATTCTTAGTAAATTATTTAATAAATTCTAAATAAATTACTGAGTAAATTCTCAATAAATCACTCCTTAAATTCTCAGTAAATTACAAGTAAATTAATGAGTAAATCATTTAGTAATTTATCAGTAAATTACTCGATAAATTCTTTGTAAATTACTAAGTGAATTATTGGTAAATTCTCTGCAAATTACTCAGTAAATTACTTAGTAAATTCTCACTAAATTACTCAGGAAATTTCTCAGTAAATTACACGTAAAATTCTTTATAAATTATTCAGCAAATTCTTAGTAATTTATCAGAAAATTCTGAGTAAATTCACAAAAAATTACAAGAATTTTTTTTGTGAATTAATCAGTAAATTATGAGTAAATTACTCAAAAAATTCCATATAAATTCTTGGTAAATTCAAAGTAATTTCTTAGTAAATTATTCAGCAAATTACTCCATAAATTCGTAGTAAATTCTCAATAAATTACTCGTTAAGTTTTCAATAAATTCTCTATAAATTGCTTTGTAAATCATCTGTAAATTTTTTGTGAATTATTTAATAAATTGCTCAGAAAATTTTCAATAAATTCTGTATAAATTCTTGGTAAATTACTCATAAAATTATCAAAAAAAAATTCGTGAATTACTTTGTTAATTCTCAGTAAATTATTCGAACATTAATTAGTGAATTTCCTGTAAATTTTCAGTAAATTACTTTATAAATTCTCAGTAAATTATTCAATAAATTCTCAGTAAATTACTTACTAAATTCTCAATAAATTAATCCATAAAGTCTAAGTAAATTACCAATAAATTCTTAGTAACTTACTCAGTAAATTCTCAATAAATTATTTAGTAATTTCCAACAAAATTATCCAGTGAACAACTTAACAATTTATCAGTAAATTTCTTAGTCTATTCGCAGTAAATTCTCAACAAATTACTCAGTAAATTATCAGTAGATTCTTAGTAAATTACTCTGTAAATTCTCATTAAATTACTCAGTAAAATTCTCAATAAATTACACGCAAAATTCTCATAATATTATTCAGTAAATTCTTAGTAAATTATTAGAAAATTCTTTGTAAATTCTTAGAAAATCATTAGAAATTTTTTTGGGAATTACTCAGTAAATTATGAGTAAATTCTCAGAAAGTTTTGTATAAATTCTTGGTAAATTACTCAGTAAATTCACAGAAATTTTTTAAAACATTACTCAGCAAATTACTCTGTAAATTCTCAATAAATTATCCGTTAAATTCTCAATAAATTACTCAGTTAATTATCGGTGAATTACTCAATAAATTGTAAGAAAATTCTCAATAAATTATGAGTAAATTACTCATTAAGTTCACAGTAAATTTTCAATAAATTACTCAGTAAATTGCTTCATAAATGATTGGTAAGTTCCTAGAAAATTACTCAACAAATTCTCAGTAAATTCTCAATAAACTTCTAGTAATTTACTGAGTGAATTCTAAATAAATTACTAAGTAAATTCATAGTAAATTATTTGGTGAATTACTCACTAAATTTATCTGTAAATTACTAAGTAAATTCCCGGTAAATTCCCAATGAATTCTCTGTAAATTACTCAGTTAATTATCGATAAGTTCTCAAAAAATTCCGAGTCAATTACTTAGTAAATTACTCAGTAAATTATTAGAAAATTACTCTGTAAATTCCAAGAAACTAACGCAGTAAATTATCTGTAAATTCTTAGTAAATTATTTAATAAATTCTAAATAAATTACTGAGTAAATTCTCAATAAATCACTCCTTAAATTCTCAGTAAATTACAAGTAAATTAATGAGTAAATCATTTAGTAATTTATCAGTAAATTACTCGATAAATTCTTTGTAAATTACTAAGTGAATTATTGGTAAATTCTCTGCAAATTACTCAGTAAATTACTTAGTAAATTCTCACTAAATTACTCAGGAAATTTCTCAGTAAATTACACGTAAAATTCTTTATAAATTATTCAGCAAATTCTTAGTAATTTATCAGAAAATTCTGAGTAAATTCACAAAAAATTACAAGAATTTTTTTTGTGAATTAATCAGTAAATTATGAGTAAATTACTCAAAAAATTCCATATAAATTCTTGGTAAATTCAAAGTAATTTCTTAGTAAATTATTCAGCAAATTACTCCATAAATTCGTAGTAAATTCTCAATAAACTACTCGTTAAGTTTTCAATAAATTCTCTATAAATTGCTTTGTAAATCATCTGTAAATTTTTTGTGAATTATTTAATAAATTGCTCAGAAAATTTTCAATAAATTCTGTATAAATTCTTGGTAAATTACTCATAAAATTATCAAAAAAAAATTCGTGAATTACTTTGTTAATTCTCAGTAAATTATTCGAACATTAATTAGTGAATTTCCTGTAAATTTTCAGTAAATTACTTTATAAATTCTCAGTAAATTATTCAATAAATTCTCAGTAAATTACTTACTAAATTCTCAATAAATTAATCCATAAAGTCTAAGTAAATTACCAATAAATTCTTAGTAACTTACTCAGTAAATTCTCAATAAATTATTTAGTAATTTCCAACAAAATTATCCAGTGAACAACTTAACAATTTATCAGTAAATTTCTTAGTCTATTCGCAGTAAATTCTCAACAAATTACTCAGTAAATTATCAGTAGATTCTTAGTAAATTACTCTGTAAATTCTCATTAAATTACTCAGTAAAATTCTCAATAAATTACACGCAAAATTCTCATAATATTATTCAGTAAATTCTTAGTAAATTATTAGAAAATTCTTTGTAAATTCTTAGAAAATCATTAGAAATTTTTTTGGGAATTACTCTGTAAATTATGAGTAAATTCTCAGAAAGTCTTGTATAAATTCTTGGTAAATTACTCAGTAAATTCACAGAAATTTTTTAAAACATTACTCAGCAAATTACTCTGTAAATTCTCAATAAATTATCCGTTAAATTCTCAATAAATTACTCAGTTAATTATCGGTGAATTACTCAATAAATTGTAAGAAAATTCTCAATAAATTATGAGTAAATTACTCATTAAGTTCATAGTAAATTTTCAATAAATTACTCAGTAAATTGCTTCATAAATGATTGGTAAGTTCCTAGAAAATTACTCAACAAATTCTCAGTAAATTCTCAATAAACTTCGAGTAATTTACTGAGTGAATTCTAAATAAATTACTAAGTAAATTCATAGTAAATTATTTGGTGAATTACTCACTAAATTTATCTGTAAATTACTAAGTAAATTCCCAGTAAATTACTCGGTAAATTCCCAATGAATTCTCTGTAAATTACTCAGTTAATTATCGATAAGTTCTCAAAAAATTCTGAGTCAATTACTTAGTAAATTACTCAGTAAATTATTAGAAAATTACTCTGTAAATTCCAAGAAACTAACGCAGTAAATTATCTGTAAATTCTTAGTAAATTATTTAATAAATTCTAAATAAATTACTGAGTAAATTCTCAATAAATTACTCCTTAAATTCTCAGTAAATTACAAGTAAATTAATGAGTAAATCATTTAGTAATTTATCAGTAAATTACTCGATAAATTCTTTGTAAATTACTAAGTAAATTATTGGTAAATTCTCTGCAAATTACTCAGTAAATTACTTAGTAAATTCTCACTAAATTACTCAGGAAATTTCTCAGTAAATTACACGTAAAATTCTTTATAAATTATTCAGCAAATTCTTAGTAATTTATCAGAAAATTCTGAGTAAATTCACAAAAAATTACAAGAATTTTTTTTGTGAATTAATCAGTAAATTATGAGTAAATTACTCAAAAAATTATATATAAATTCTTGGTAAATTCAAAGTAATTTCTTAGTAAATTATTCAGCAAATTACTCCATAAATTCGTAGTAAATTCTCAATAAATTACTCGTTAAGTTTTCAATAAATTCTCTATAAATTGCTTTGTAAATCATCTGTAAATTTTTTGTGAATTATTTAATAAATTGTAAATAAATTGCTCAGAAAATTTTCAATAAATTCTGTATAAATTCCTGGTAAATTACTCATAAAATTATCGAAAAAAAATTCGTGAATTACTTTGTTAATTCTCAGTAAATTATTCGAACATTAATTAGTGAATTTCCTGTAAATTTTCAGTAAATTACTTTATAAATTCTCAGTAAATTATTCAATAAATTCTCAGTAAATTACTTACTAAATTCTCAATAAATTAATCCATAAAGTCTAAGTAAATTACCAATAAATTCTTAGTAACTTACTCAGTAAATTCTCAATAAATTATTTAGTAATTTCCAACAAAATTATCCAGTGAACAACTTAACAATTTATCAGTAAATTTCTTAGTCTATTCGCAGTAAATTCTCAACAAATTACTCAGTAAATTATCAGTAGATTCTTAGTAAATTACTCTGTAAATTCTCATTAAATTACTCAGTAAAATTCTCAATAAATTACACGCAAAATTCTCATAATATTATTCAGTAAATTCTTAGTAAATTATTAGAAAATTCTTTGTAAATTCTTAGAAAATCATTAGAAATTTTTTTGGGAATTACTCTGTAAATTATGAGTAAATTCTCAGAAAGTCTTGTATAAATTCTTGGTAAATTACTCAGTAAATTCACAGAAATTTTTTAAAACATTACTCAGCAAATTACTCTGTAAATTCTCAATAAATTATCCGTTAAATTCTCAATAAATTACTCAGTTAATTATCGGTGAATTACTCAATAAATTGTAAGAAAATTCTCAATAAATTATGAGTAAATTACTCATTAAGTTCATAGTAAATTTTCAATAAATTACTCAGTAAATTGCTTCATAAATGATTGGTAAGTTCCTAGAAAATTACTCAACAAATTCTCAGTAAATTCTCAATAAACTTCGAGTAATTTACTGAGTGAATTCTAAATAAATTACTAAGTAAATTCATAGTAAATTATTTGGTGAATTACTCACTAAATTTATCTGTAAATTACTAAGTAAATTCCCAGTAAATTACTCGGTAAATTCCCAATGAATTCTCTGTAAATTACTCAGTTAATTATCGATAAGTTCTCAAAAAATTCTGAGTCAATTACTTAGTAAATTACTCAGTAAATTATTAGAAAATTACTCTGTAAATTCCAAGAAACTAACGCAGTAAATTATCTGTAAATTCTTAGTAAATTATTTAATAAATTCTAAATAAATTACTGAGTAAATTCTCAATAAATTACTCCTTAAATTCTCAGTAAATTACAAGTAAATTAATGAGTAAATCATTTAGTAATTTATCAGTAAATTACTCGATAAATTCTTTGTAAATTACTAAGTAAATTATTGGTAAATTCTCTGCAAATTACTCAGTAAATTACTTAGTAAATTCTCACTAAATTACTCAGGAAATTTCTCAGTAAATTACACGTAAAATTCTTTATAAATTATTCAGCAAATTCTTAGTAATTTATCAGAAAATTCTGAGTAAATTCACAAAAAATTACAAGAATTTTTTTTGTGAATTAATCAGTAAATTATGAGTAAATTACTCAAAAAATTCCATATAAATTCTTGGTAAATTCAAAGTAATTTCTTAGTAAATTATTCAGCAAATTACTCCATAAATTCGTAGTAAATTCTCAATAAATTACTCGTTAAGTTTTCAATAAATTCTCTATAAATTGTTTTGTAAATCATCTGTAAATTTTTTGTGAATTTTTTAATAAATTGTAAATAAATTGCTCAGAAAATTTTCAATAAATTCTGTATAAATTCTTGGTAAATTACTCATAAAATTATCAAAAAAAAATTCGTGAATTACTTTGTTAATTCTCAGTAAATTATTCGAACATTAATTAGTGAATTTCCTATAAATTTTCAGTAAATTACTTTATAAATTGTAACGCCCTCAAAATAATAACATTAAACCCAACAAATAAGACATGCATTGATATTCAAAAGTTCCACATTCTTTCATTTATCAGAGTTTCATTACAAAAAGTATTACATGTTAACAACAAAAGCAAATGCCCTACAGGCTTACAGCTTTCCAAGTTAACACTTGGTTACAACAAAAGAGTACTAACTCATACACATTAAGCCCTTGGCTTGTATTTACATGTTATTCAAAAAGTAAAACGACAACATTATGTCCGCCTCTAGCCTCCCAAGCTATGTCCTTGGAGGTGGCATGCTTCCTGCACCTGAAAATGATAATCCCATAAAGGGTGAGCCACAGCCCAGTAGAAATACACTAAACCAACCATGAACAATGACTAAAATATTAGCAATTGATAGATGGCCAACACTGATACATTCACATAAATCACATATTTATGTCATACGACTTATGAGTCCAAGTTTCCTTTCATTTTCCCTTTTCAACGGATAGGCATATAAGCATTACCCACATTCTCAACAGATATGCATAACAACAATATCCACAGATAAGCATATAAGCTATATCCACATTTCACAAAGATAAGCATGTGAGCTTTATCTTCACTTCTCTAGACAAGCATATGAGCTGTATCTACGGAGTTCATCCCCTATCTTCTCCCAACACTATCCGGTTTAGAGGTACATCCCCTATCTTCCCCTAAACCGCGGAGTACATCCCCCATCTCCTCCTCTACACATAACGTATACAAACACATTGGTTCTATATACAATCACTCAATACATATAGTTAATGTATTCTATCAACCGTCAAATTCCATGACACACTTCATTGATTAGTTTCAGTTTGCCTAATCATCATGCATTGTCTACAACAATTACGACTATCCTCCACCGATAGCCCAAAGCAGTTATTTCTAAACAGAAAGTAAATGCACAATGGATATGCAATCAACATTTCATTTCCTCATTCTTCTCAATTAATTATCCCAATTAATTAAACAATGTAATTAGGTCAATTCCCATAATTAACATTTCAACCCTTAGGTTCCATTTTCATCAATGATTCAACATTTATTCCATTTCTCTATGCCAAACATGCATCTAGGTTTATTATGAATAAAACCCCAACTTTTGTAAAATAACACAAAAGCCCCAAACTTTCACAAAATTACCAAACCAACCCCAACATCTCAAAATACTAAAATTTAAAGACAAAATCCATAGAGAGGAGTAGGATATCCCTACCTCGAAGTTTGAGCCAAAAAGGAGATGAAGACTCGAAGATCAACGTGTTCCAAATCCCAACCTTTTCAGATTAAAACAAAGCTCTCAACGCCCTCTATCTTTTTAACAAAGGCCCTAGGCTAGATTCACACTCTAGGGAGATCAATTCTTAGAGAGAATATAAGTGTAGAGAGAGAGAGTCTCGGATCTAGGGTTTGATCAAAAAAAGAAAGTGAAAAAGTGATGTTCAAAACGCTACTGTCCGCTGATATAAAACACGCTCGCTCGAGCGAAGCCTTAGTCGCTCGAGCGACCAGACACAGAAAACTCTCGCTCGAGCCAAGAAGTCCTCGCTCGAGCCAAAAACTCAAAAGTGCGCTCGAGCGAAAGAATGCTCGCTCGAGCCAACAACTCAAACCCTCAGGTCTGCAACCACAAGCACGCTCGAGCGACAGACCTCTCGCTCGAGCGAAGAACAGACCAGACCGCTCGAGCCAAGAAAATCTCGCTCGAGCCAAGAAACGCAACTCTTAGGTCCAGAACCAGACGCCATCGCTCGCTCGAGCGAAGCCACTCTGGCTCGACCCACCAGACACAAACTCAACTCTTGCTCGAGCGACAAACTCCTCGCTCGAGCGAAGGGCCAAAAATCTGGGCAGCAACACTAGGCTCCCAAACACAACTAACCTGAAACAAACCTGCCCAACACATCCTATAACTCAAATATGAAGTAAAAAGGATGCAAACAAGATAATAAACAACTACCAACATCCACGGACACATGCCCGGATCACTGTACAACAAGGGTAAACCCGGGATCGCTATAACCTCCCCTCCTTAAAGAATTTCGTCCCCGAAATTAAGCACAAGTTTTCAAAACAAGTTTTTTTCTCCATTTTAAACAATGTTACACTATAACATTTAACAATCCGACCCATTACCGGTCATCCCATCCTTTTAACAAGAGGCATTTCACAATATGTAAACAACATATGTACTTTCAACATGCATCAATTACCTTTCCAATTCAACAATACATTCAACACATATAGTGTCACATTCACTTCCATATGAGGCAAGTTCCAAACATACTTCTAATAAACCAAAACATTTTCAATGTTTCATAACTTAAGACATATATAAAAGCTCTTAAGTTCACAATAGTTCAAAATTTAAACACAAAATTACATATCAACAAACAAGTCCGGATATTTCTCTCGGACTTCCAACTCACGTTCCCAAGTGGCCTCCTCCACTCCGTGATGTTTCCACAAGACTTTCACCAAAGGAATGGTCTTGCCACGCAGGACCTGATCCCGCCTATCCAAGACCCGAACCGGTCTCTCCTCATACGAGGCATCCTTATCTACCTCTAAATCGGTCCAATCCAACACATGTGATGGATCTAGCTCATACTTCCGAAGCATACTCACATGAAACACGTCATGCACTCCGGACAACTGCGGCGGTAAGGCTAACCGATAAGCAACCTCACCAATCCTCTCAAGGATCTCAAAAGGACCAATAAACCGAGGGGATAACTTCCCACTCTTCCCAAACCTCATCAAGCCTCGCCTAGGTGATATCTTCAGAAAGACATGATCACCTACCTTAAACGCCAAAGGCCTCCTCCTACGGTCAGCATAAGATTTTTGCCGACTCTGGGCTGTAACAAGCCTCCTACGGATAAGCTCAACTTTCTCCGTCGTCTCCCTAACCAACTCCGGACCCAACAAAGGTGCATCACCCACCTCGGCCCAACAAACTGGAGACCTACACGGTCGGCCATACAAGGCCTCAAACGGTGCCATACCGATGCTAGACTGAAAACTGTTGTTGTAGGCAAACTCTACCAAGGGCAAGTGCCTCTCCCACGTCCCACTGAAGTCCAGGACACAATCTCGAAGCATATCCTCGAGGATCTGGATAGTACGCTCGGACTGCCCGTCAGTCTGAGGATGATAAGCCGTACTAAAGGTCAACTTAGTGCCCAAGGCACTCTGCAAACTCTGCCACAACCTAGCAGTAAAACGAGGATCTCTATCTGAGACGATCGTCACTGGGACCCCGTGCAATCTCACTACATCCCGAACATACAAGTCGGCAAGATGATCTACCGAATCTCTCACGCGCATAGGAATAAAGTGCGCCGACTTAGTCAACCGGTCTACAACCACCCAAATAGCATCACTACCCCGCTGCGTCCTCGGAAGACCTACAACGAAGTCCATAGTGACATGCTCCCACTTCCACTCGGCAATAGGCAAGGGTTGCAACAAACCCGCTGGCCTCTGATGCTCGGCCTTCACTTGCCGGCAAGTAAGGCACTTCGATACGAAAACCGCCATATCTCTCTTCATACCCCGCCACCAAAACTGGCGACCCAAATCCTGATACATCTTAGTACCTCCCGGATGCACCGCAAGGCGCGAATGGTGAAACTCTCGGAGTACTTCCTCTCGGCAAGACTCCGGTACAAACAAACGGTCTCGGTATCTCACACTCAGGTCGGGATACACCGTCAAGCCCTTCTCAACTTTCCCACTGGAGATCTTCTCTCGGAGGGATTCTACCTCTAGGTCACCTCTCTGTGCCTCTAACACTCTAGTCACAAGTGTAGGTTGCGCAACAACAGAAAACAAGGCCGCAGCCTCCACAGATTCGCCCAGAAGCAAATCAAACTCACCAAGTGCTCCCAACATCTCCCATTCCCGGATGGCTATACAAGCTACATCACTAATGGATTTCCTACTAAGGGCATCGGCCACAACATTGGCCTTTCCCGGATGATAGTGTAACTCAAAATCATAATCCTCGATGAACTCCATCCATCTCCTCTGCCTCAGATTCAAGTCTCTTTGTGTAAACAGATACTTCAAACTCTTGTGGTCCGAGAACACCTCGAACTTCTCACCATAAAGGTAGTGCCTCCAAATTTTCAAGGCAAAGATCACAGCCGCTAACTCTAGGTCGTGTGTGGGGTAATTCTTCTCGTGTATTTTCAACTGACGTGAGCCATAAGCTACCACTTTCCCTTCTTGCATCAACACACAACCCAAACCCTCTCGTGAGGCATCACAATAAACCGCATAACCCAACCCTCTCTCCGGAATAATCAACACCGGAGCGGTGGTCAATCTAACTTTCAGCTCTTGGAATGACTTTTCACAAGTCTCACTCCACACAAACTTGACTCCCTTCCGAGTCAGTCTAGTCAACGGTGACGCTAACCTGGAGAAATCTTTCACAAACCGACGGTAATACCCAGCTAATCCCAGAAAACTGCGGATCTCAAACACACTCTTAGGCTGTGCCCAATCTTGCACTGCCTCAACCTTGGATGTATCAACAGACACCCCTTCCCCGGATACCACGTGGCCTAAGAATTTGACTTCCTTCAGCCAGAACTCACACTTCCCAAACTTGGCATACAGCCTATGGGCTCTAAGCAACTCAAGCACCACTCTCAAGTGTTCCTCGTGCTCCTCCTCTGAAGGTGAATAGATAAGGATGTCGTCCACGAAGACGACCACAAATCGGTCTAAGAACTCTCGGAAAATCCGGTTCATCAAGTCCATAAAGACTGCTGGTGCATTGGTAAGCCCGAATGGCATCACCAAAAACTCGTAATGGCCATACCGCGTACGGAATGCCGTCTTAGGAACATCCTCTTCCCTGACCCTCAACTGGTGGTAACCCGATCTCAAGTCTATCTTAGAGAAACAACGGGAACCCTTCAACTGGTCAAACAGGTCATCTATACGGGGCATAGGATACTTATTCTTAACCGTAGCCCAATTCAACTTCCGGTAGTCAATACACAATCTCAAGGCACCATCTTTCTTTTTAACAAAGAGGGCCGGCGCTCCCCACGGCGAAACACTAGGGCGAACAAAGCCCTTATCGAGCAATTCCTGGAGCTGAACTTTCAACTCAACCAACTCTGCTGGAGCAAAACGGTAAGGTGCCATAGAAATCGGCGCCGTGCCAGGCACTAAATCAATAGAGAACTCTATCTCACGGTAAGGTGGCAAACTAACAAGATCTTCGGGAAAGACATCCGAATACTCACAAACCACCCTCGGCAACACATCCTGGGTCTCATCACACTCACTACTCTCAAAGCTAGCAAGTAGACCACTAAGCTCACTTCGCCCTCGCGAATCATACCCCGGTGGCAAAATACTACCAACCCGGTCTCCCAAGAAATGGAACCACTCCCCGCTCAAGGTACATAACGTGACCCTCTGGCGGTAGCAATCGATAACAGCCCGGTATGACGATAGCCAGTCCATACCCAAAATAACATCAAAACCCTTCATAGGCATGACAACAAACGGAAAAGGAAGCCTATAGTCGGCGACCTCTATATCACATCCTCTAACACCCTGTTTCAGGATCAACTCACCACCCAAAGGCGATACCACACAAATAGGAGATGCTAACTGTGCTAACTCCAATTCCAAAACAGATGCAAATGCAGCAGATACAAAAGAATGAGATGCACCCGTGTCTATCAACACACTAGCAACCGAGTTGCAAAACAGAAAAGTACCTCTCACTACTGATGGAGCTGGTACTAAATCCTGCGCGGTAACAGCATACACGCGCCCCGTAGGCCCCTGGTCTACTTGCTCACCTCTCGGAGCAAAAGACTGCTGCACAGACTGGGATGACGAAGCTCCCGGATTGGCCCTCGAGGCCTGCACAGACTGAGCTGGCTGAAAACCCTGCGTCTGCCTAGAACCAGACGCTCCCGAAGTGGCACTCAACTGCGGGAAAAACCTCTTCAGGTGCCCAGGCTGTCCACACTGATAACAAGACAAGGGCTGCCCCCTGCCCAAACTCTGACTCTGCGGTCTAGCTGAAGAAGAAGCAGCTCTCTGACCCCCACCCTTCTGCGGGCAAACAGAAACCTTGTGACCCAGCTGGCCACACTTGTAACAGGTGAATTCCCCCTGACCACCTCTCCCGGAGCCTGCACTCGGCACTGGGAAGGTCGATCTAGCAACACCACCCTGCGACTGCTGAGGGTTAGAACCCCTCTGCCTCCTGCCATCACCCTGACCATCTTGGTCCCTCTTGGAGCCTCTCTGCCCCTCATCCTCCTCCTGCATCATGAGCTCCATATGAGCTGCAGCGTCCACTAGGTGTCTATACTCTCGGATGTAAGACCCACCAACCCTCAACTTGAGGCCCCGCCTCAACTTCCGCTCAAACTCATAGCAACGGCGTTCCTCAGACGCCACCAGTTCAGGTGCGAACCTGGACAGACTAGTAAAGGTAGCCTCAAACTCGGCCACTGACAAGCCCTGCTGATTAAGCTAGCTAAACTAATCCCTCAGCTTCTCCCTAGCTGCTGCAGACAAAAACCTCTCCTGAAAAGCATTCACAAACGCCTCCCAAGTGCCACCAATACGAGCCTTCTCGTACTTCTACCATTGACCCGCATCTCCCTTCAGTTGGAAGGATGCCAAGGTCACTTTCAGTGCTCTGTCCTCAATGCCAAGCATCTCGAACGTCTTACTCATTTGCTCTAGCCACTCATCAGCCTTCAGTGGCTCCTTCGGATCCCCGATAAACTCATCCGGATTAGACCGGAAGAACTCCCTCTTCAAGAAAGAAGGCCCCGCCTCAGCGGCCTGACTCCCAGCTCTAAGAATACCCAAAGCTCCTGCTATCTCTCTAGCCAAGGCACCCATAGCCTGCTGACCCACCGGCTCGGCCACATTGGCCTGGCCAACTCCCTCCTGCACTGCCGGAATCTCACCCTGTAATGGTACTTCCTGCCTCGCAGGTCTACCACGCCTAGCACCTCTTCCTCGTCCTGACATCCTAATAAAGGTAACACAGAACATTAGTACATTCATAAATGTGCCGAAACTAAACACTCACGTCCTAATGCATGGACAACTGTAATTCACTCCATGTAAGCACATAAACACATAAGCACTTACGAATTTCATTTCCGGATAATGATAGTCCCGAGGCGTTACTAGAGTTCCGGTGAGAAATAGCATTGATCAAGTGCTTTTCCAACAAGACTCCCAGAAACCCAAGGATCCAATCAACATCCTAGAAATTAAATCCCATACCCACATAGTCACATAAGCATGTTATCAATTTAGCACGTAGCATATAACACTACATCTAAGTCTCTACCAAGCGAGACAAACCCATTGTGATACTAATCACTTCCCACGTACCCAAAGTATTCGAACCCGGTACGCTCTGATACCAAGTTGTAACGCCCTCAAAATAATAACATTAAACCCAACAAATAAGACATGCATTGATATTCAAAAGTTCCACATTCTTTCATTTATCAGAGTTTCATTACAAAAAGTATTACATGTTAACAACAAAAGCAAATGCCCTACAGGCTTACAGCTTTCCAAGTTAACACTTGGTTACAACAAAAGAGTACTAACTCATACACATTAAGCCCTTGGCTTGTATTTACATGTAATACATCAAAAAGTAAAACGACAACATTATGTCCGCCTCTAGCCTCCCAAGCTATGTCCTTGGAGGTGGCATGCTTCCTGCACCTGAAAATGATAATCCCATAAAGGGTGAGCCACAGCCCAGTAGAAATACACTAAACCAACCATGAACAATGACTAAAATATTAGCAATTGATAGATGGCCAACACTGATACATTCACATAAATCACATATTTATGTCATACGACTTATGAGTCCAAGTTTCCTTTCATTTTCCCTTTTCAACGGATAGGCATATAAGCACTACCCACATTCTCAACAGATATGCATAACAACAATATCCACAGATAAGCATATAAGCTATATCCACATTTCACAAAGATAAGCATGTGAGCTTTATCTTCACTTCTCTAGACAAGCATATGAGCTGTATCTACGGAGTTCATCCCCTATCTTCTCCCAACACTATCCGGTTTAGAGGTACATCCCCTATCTTCCCCTAAATCGCGGAGTACATCCCCCATCTCCTCCTCTACACATAACGTATACAAACACATTGGTTCTATATACAATCACTCAATACATATAGTTAATGTATTCTATCAACCGTCAAATTCCATGACACACTTCATTGATTAGTTTCAGTTTGCCTAATCATCATGCATTGTCTACAACAATTACGACTATCCTCCACCGATAGCCCAAAGCAGTTATTTCTAAACAGAAAGTAAATGCACAATGGATATGCAATCAACATTTCATTTCCTCATTCTTCTCAATTAATTATCCCAATTAATTAAACAATGTAATTAGGTCAATTCCCATAATTAACATTTCAACCCTTAGGTTCCATTTTCATCAATGATTCAACATTTATTCCATTTCTCTATGCCAAACATGCATCTAGGTTTATTATGAATAAAACCCCAACTTTTGTAAAATAACACAAAAGCCCCAAACTTTCACAAAATTACCAAACCAACCCCAACATCTCAAAATACTAAAATTTAAAGACAAAATCCATAGAGAGGAGTAGGATATCCCTACCTCAAAGTTTGAGCCAAAAAGGAGATGAAGACTCGAAGATCAACGTGTTCCAAATCCCAACCTTTTCAGATTAAAACAAAGCTCTCAACGCCCTCTATCTTTTTAACAAAGGCCCTAGGCTAGATTCACACTCTAGGGAGATCAATTCTTAGAGAGAATATAAGTGTAGAGAGAGAGAGTCTCGGATCTAGGGTTTGATCAAAAAAAGAAAGTGAAAAAGTGATGTTCAAAACGCTACTGTCCGCTGATATAAAACACGCTCGCTCGAGCGAAGCCTTAGTCGCTCGAGCGACCAGACACAGAAAACTCTCGCTCGAGCCAAGAAGTCCTCGCTCGAGCCAAAAACTCAAAAGTGCGCTCGAGCGAAAGAATGCTCGCTCGAGCCAACAACTCAAACCCTCAGGTCTGCAACCACAAGCACGCTCGAGCGACAGACCTCTCGCTCGAGCGAAGAACAGACCAGACCGCTCGAGCCAAGAAAATCTCGCTCGAGCCAAGAAACGCAACTCTCAGGTCCAGAACCAGACGCCATCGCTCGCTCGAGCGAAGCCACTCTGGCTCGACCCACCAGACACAAACTCAACTCTTGCTCGAGCGACAAACTCCTCGCTCGAGCGAAGGGCCAAAAATCTGGGCAGCAACACTAGGCTCCCAAACACAACTAACCTGAAACAAACCTGCCCAACACATCCTATAACTCAAATACGAAGTAAAAAGGATGCAAACAAGATAATAAACAACTACCAACATCCACGGACACATGTCCGGATCACTGTACAACAAGGGTAAACCCGGGATCGCTATATAAATTCTCAGTAAATTATTCAATAAATTCTCAGTAAATTACTTACTAAATTCTCAATAAATTAATCCATAAAGTCTAAGTAAATTACCAATAAATTCTTAGTAACTTACTCAGTAAATTCTCAATAAATTATTTAGTAATTTCCAACAAAATTATCCAGTGAACAACTTAACAATTTATCAGTAAATTTCTTAGTCTATTCGCAGTAAATTCTCAACAAATTACTTAGTAAATTATCAGTAGATTCTTAGTAAATTACTCTGTAAATTCTCATTAAATTACTCAGTAAAATTCTCAATAAATTACACGCAAAATTCTCATAATATTATTCAGTAAATTCTTAGTAAATTATTAGAAAATTCTTTGTAAATTCTTAGAAAATCATTAGAAATTTTTTTGGGAATTACTCAGTAAATTATGAGTAAATTCTCAGAAAGTTTTGTATAAATTCTTGGTAAATTACTCAGTAAATTCACAGAAATTTTTTAAAACATTACTTAGCAAATTACTCTGTAAATTCTCAATAAATTATCCGTTAAATTTTCAATAAATTCTCTATAAATTACTCAGTTAATTATCGGTGAATTACTCAATAAATTGTAAGAAAATTCTCAATAAATTATGAGTAAATTACTCATTAAGTTCACAGTAAATTTTCAATAAATTACTCAGTAAATTGCTTCATAAATGATTGGTAAGTTCCTAGAAAATTACTCAACAAATTCTCAATAAACTTCTAGTAATTTACTGAGTGAATTCTAAATAAATTACTAAGTAAATTCATAGTAAATTATTTGGTGAATTACTCACTAAATTTATCTGTAAATTACTAAGTAAATTCCCAGTAAATTACTCGGTAAATTCCCAATGAATTCTCTGTAAATTACTCAGTTAATTATCGATAAGTTCTCAAAAAATTCTGAGTCAATTACTTAGTAAATTACTCAGTAAATTATTAGAAAATTACTCTGTAAATTCCAAGAAACTAACGTAGTAAATTATCTGTAAATTCTTAGTAAATTATTTAATAAATTCTAAATAAATTACTGAGTAAATTCTCAATAAATTACTCCTTAAATTCTCAGTAAATTACAAGTAAATTAATGAGTAAATCATTTAGTAATTTATCAGTAAATTACTCGATAAATTCTTTGTAAATTACTAAGTAAATTATTGGTAAATTCTCTGCAAATTACTCAGTAAATTACTTAGTAAATTCTCACTAAATTTCTCAGTAAATTACACGTAAAATTCTTTATAAATTATTCAGCAAATTCTTAGTAATTTATCAAAAAATTCTGAGTAAATTCACAAAAAATTACAAGAATTTTTTTTGTGAATTAATCAGTAAATTATGAGTAAATTACTCAAAAAATTCCATATAAATTCTTAGTAATTTACTGAGTAAATTCTAAATAAATTACTAAGTAAATTCATAGTAAATTATTCGGTGAATTACTCACTAAATTTATCTGTAAATTACTAAGTAAATTCCCAAGAAAATTACTCGGTAAATTTTCAATAAATTCTCTGTAACTTACTCAGTTAATTATCGATAAGTTCTCAAAAAATTCTGGGTCAATTACTTAGTAAATTACTCAGTAAATTATTAGAAAATTACTCTGTAAATTCTTAGTAAATTATTTAGTAAATTCTAAATAAATTACTGAGTAAATTCTCAATAAATTACTCCTTAAATTCTCAGTAAATTACAAGTAAATTAATGAGTGAATCATTCAGTAATTTATCAGTAAATTACTAGATAAATTCTCTGTAAATTACTCAGTAAATTATTGGTAAATTCTCTGTAAATTACTCAGTAAATTACTTAGTAAATTCTCACTAAATTACTCAGGAAATTTCTCAGTAAATTACACGTCAAATTCTCTATAAATTATTCAGCAAATTCTTAGTAATTTATCAGAAAATTCTGAATAAATTCACAAAAAATTACAAGAATTTTTTTTGTGAATTAATCTGTAAATTATGAGTAAATTACTCAATAAATTCTCAGAAAATTCTATATAAATCCTTGGTAAATTCAAATTAATTTCTTAATAAATTATTCAGCAAATTACTCCATAAATTCGTAGTAAATTATCAATAAATTACTCGTTAAGTTTTCAATGAATTCTCTATAAATTACTTTGTAAATTATCTGTAAATTTTTGGTAAATGATTTAATAAATTGTAAATAAATTGCTCAGAAAATTTTCAAAAAATTCTAAGAAAATTCTCAAGAAATTTTGTATAAATTCTTGGTGAATTACTCATAAAATTATCAAAAAAAAATCCGTGAATTACTTTGTTAATTCTCACTGAATTATTCGAACATTAATTAGTGAATTTCCTGTAAATTCTCAGTAAATTACTTTATAAATTCTTAGTAAATAACTTTATAAATTCTCAGTAAATTATTCAATAAATTCTAAGTAAATTACTTACAAAATTCTCAATAAATTAATCCATAAAGTCTAAGTAAATTATCAACAAATTCTTAGTAACTTACTCAGTAAATTCTCAATAAATTATTAAGTAATTTCCAACTAAATTACCCAGTGAAGAACTTAACAATTTATCAGTAAATTTCTTAGTCAATTCACCGTAAATTCTCAATAAATTGCTCAGTAAATATCGGTAGATTCTTAGTAAATTACTCAGTAAATTCTCATTAAATTACTCAGTAACATTCTCAATAAATTACACGCAAAATTCTCAGAAAATTATTTAGTAAATTATTAGAAAATTCTGTGTAAATTCTTAGAAAATCATTAGAAATTTTTTTGTGAATTACTTAGTAAATTATGAGTAAATTCTCAGAAAATTTTGTATAAATTCTTGGTAAATTACTCAGTAAACTCACAGAAATTTTTTAAAACATTACTCAGCAAATTACTTTGTAAATTCTCAATAAATTATCCGTTAAATTTTCAATAAATTCTCTATAAATTACTCAATTAATTATCGGTGAATTACTCAATAAATTCTAAGAAAATTCTCAATAAATTATGAGTAAATTACCCATTAAGTTGATAGTAAATTCTCAATAAATTACTCAGTAAATTGCTTCATAATTGATTGGCAAGTTCCTAGAAAATTACTCAACAAATTCTCACTAAATTCTCAATAAACTCTTAGTGATTTACTGAGTAAATTCTAAATAAATTACTAAGTAAATTCATAGTAAATTATTCGGTGAATTACTCACTAAATTTATCTGTAACTTACTAAGTAAATTCCCAAGAAAATTACTCGGTAAATTCTCAATAAATTCTCTGTAAATTACTCAGTTAATTATCGATAAGTTCTCAAAAAATTCTGGGTCAATTACTTAGTAAATTATTAGAAAATTACTCTGTAAATTATTAGTAAATTATTTAATAAATTCTAAATAAATTACTGAGTAAATTCTCAATAAATTACTCCTTAAATTCTCACTAAATTACAAGTAAATTAATGAGTGAATCATTCAGTAATTTATTAGTAAATTACTAGATAAATTCTCTGTAAATTACTCAGTAAATTATTGGTAAATTCTCTGTAAATTACTCAGTAAATTACTTAGTAAATTCTCACTAAATTACTCAGGAAATTTCTCAGTAAATTACACGTCAAATTCTCTATAAATTATTCAGCAAATTCTTAGTAATTTATCAGAAAATTCTGAGTAAATTCACAAAAAATTACAAGAATTTTTTTTTTGTGAATTAATCTGTAAATTATGAGTAAATTACTCAATAAATTCTCAGAAAATTCTATATAAATCCTTGGTAAATTCAAATTAATTTCTTAATAAATTATTCAGCAAATTACTCCATAAATTCGTTGTAAATTCTCAATAAATTACTCGTTAAGTTTTCAATGAATTCTCTATAAATTACTTTGTAAATTATCTGTAAATTTTCGGTAAATTATTTAATAAATTGCTCAGAAAATTTTCAATAAATTCTAAGAAAATTCTCAAGAAATTCTGTATAAATTCTTGGTGAATTACTCATAAAATTATCAAAAAAAAATCCGTGAATTACTTTGTTAATTCTCACTAAATTATTCGAACATTAATTAGTGAATTTCCTGTAAATTCTCAGTAAATTACTTTATAAATTCTCAGTAAATAACTTTATAAGTTCTCAGTAAATTATTCAATAAATTCTAAGTAAATTACTTACAAAATTCTCAATAAATTAATCCATAAAGTCTAAGTAAATTATCAATAAATTCTTAGTAACTTACTCAGTAAATTCTCAATAAATTATTTAGTAATTTCCAACTAAATTACCCAGTGAAGAACTTAACAATTTATTAGTAAATTTCTTAGTCAATTCACCGTAAATTCTCAATAAATTGCTCAGTAAATTATCGGTAGATTCTTAGTAAATTACTCAGTAAATTCTCATTAAATTACTCAGTAAAATTCTCAATAAATTACACGCAAAATTCTCAGAAAATTATTCAGTAAATTATTAGAAAATTCTGTGTAAATTCTTAGAAAATCATTAGAAATTTTTTTGTGAATTACTCAGTAAATTATGAGTAAATTCTCAGAAAATTTTGTATAAATTCTTGGTAAATTACTCAGTAAACTCACAGAAATTTTTTAAAACATTACTCAGCAAATTACTCTGTAAATTCTCAATAATTTATCCGTTAAATTTTCAATAAATTCTATATAAATGTCACGCCCCACTTTTTAAAACTCGAAACCATTACCAAATTCATTAACTTAATTCAATTTCAGAGATAACATGCGGAAATAAACTCATACATTCAATCCGTAGAAATGAATATAAATACCCTCATTCGTATGCAAAGTAAATGTTACATGAACATACTCAATAAATTGCCTTTGGGCTTACAACCTTTAAGTAAACAAATGAAGGGGTGTAACCCTTTTACACATATGGTGTTCCGCCAACAACAAAGAGGCCCCGTGGCCAACAAATAAGAAGATCCAAATCCTGGAGCACAACCTGCTAAACACCTGAAAAAGATTCAACAACGTGGGATGAACATAAAGTCCAGTAGGGATCTCAACATGATCCTCAACAATAACAACTTACAGATAGCAATGATCATGCACACTCATTCTCGTACTAGAATAGTAATATGATAGTTTATACAAAATATATATATATAAACTTTTCTTGAAAACAACCGTTTCATTCAACGCTATAAGCGATTCATCTTTCCTTATTCCTTTCATTAATCCCCATTCCCATTCTTTCATAACATTAACAATTACTTAGGAAAATAATCTCACTAAGCCCGATATTCTCTTCCACTTCCTATACATACACAGATGTACCTTTTCAAATCATGTTTATCGTTAAAACATTCATCCTCCTTCACACTTCCCAAAAGACCAAAAAAGACATTTTGGTTCATTTCCACTACTATCATACCTATACATGCATAACCTTGTAAAAATATAAATTTACAACCCACCCACATGTATACAATCAATCAATGGTGTAACTCGGTTCTCCGAACTGGAACCAATCAAAGCTATGATATTTTCAGTTACAACTAAACAACAACAATTCCACCTTGCTCAACTAGCTATGCGCTTAGTAAGCCAAAGATATACTGAAATAACTACAACCAACTTCGCTCTACTAGCTCTGTGCGTAGTAAGCCAAAATACCAGTTTACCAGGCGCTAGCTGGAAGGGTATGGTGCCTTCTATTATTAGCGCATACAGTTCTCCAGGCGCTAGCTGGAAGGTAACGGTACCTTTGATTATAAGCGCGGCATATAACGCCAACAACAACCATGCAACAAGGCATATCCAACATGTATAATGCATATACATAACTAACAAGAATCTAACAACAAGTTGAAGTAGATAAACACATAGGTGTAATGTATACACAACAATTCGACACGCCCATGTCATCCTCCACCGATGACCAAGGACAGAACCTCTAGATGCATGTATATTGTACATCTATTAACAAATTCAAATATCATGAGATCATCAACTTATCACTAATACTAACATAGTAGTATAAGATACAACAATCCAACATTCATACTCATTTCAAAGTATCTTTCCCATTTCACAAAACCGACTCTCTTTATTTTTCAAAACCGGTTTTATTCCTTTTGTTTTTCACAAAATCAAATCTAAGGACAATAAAGCCAAAGCTCATTTTAATCTACTACATTTATCTCCAAGCCATTCCAATTTAATTATACAAATTAAATCATAATCACTAAAATAGGATTTCCCTCCCCTTCTCCCAATATGGATAAAAAGGTTTAATCATCTACAACAAACAACAATGGCTTCATTCAAAACCCAAAATACCCAAGTATTTACCCAATGATCAAAACCCCTCTATTGAGTTATTAAACCAAATAAATATTAGGGTTTCCTCTCCTTACAACAACAACATGCTAATTAACACCCAATTAGCCCCAAAACACATCTAATGATAATAGATCTAAATCCAACAACTAACCCAAAGTTCAACCTCATGAATTTATACCAAAATCCAACATAAAATGGTTTTCATGCAATACAAAAATTACCACATGTCTATCTATAGACGTAGTATTGAAAAAGAACAAGGAGAATCCCTACCTCAAAGGAGAACTCAAAAGGAGATGATGACCCGAAATCAAAGTGCTCCAAATCCACAATTTTTCCGATTAAGACGAAGCCCTTGACACCCTCTACCTTTTTAACAAAGGACCTAGGATGGATTCATACTAGAAGGAGATGAAATTTAGAGAGATAATAAGTTTAGAGAGAGAGACTCTCGGCTGCTAGGGTTTCAAGAATGAAAGAGGGAGAAAAATGATCTTTTTCCCCGCTGCTGCCTACTGAAATACGATAGACTCGCTCGAGCGAAGACAAGCTCGCTCGAGCCAAGAATTCCAGTGTTCAGGTCCTAGTTCCAGACGCAACGCTCGCTCGAGCGAATCCACCCTGGCTCGACCCACCAGACACAAAACTCCACGCTCCCTCGAGCGACAAACAGCTCGCTCGAGCGAAGGACTAAAAACCTGGGCAGCAACCACCTGCTCCCAATCACACCCAACCTGGAACGAACAAGTCCAAAACATTCTATAATTCAAATTTAAAGAATTGAAGGAGAGAAACAAGTTCAAAACAACAACCGGAATCCACGGAACTAAGTCCAGATACTACAACCAAAGGAGAAAGAACCGGGATCGCTATAACCTTCCCCCCTTAAAGAATTTCGTCCCCGAAATTAAGGATGCGCCAAAAAAAACACAAGGCCAACTGATTACACAACACCAACACCCTCCAATACGAGGAGTAAAACCGCTCTCACTACAAACCGTCAAGCCACTCTTACCAAGGAAGTGACTCACTAAGGGAATACGTTCCAAACGACAACACTTAGGTGTGAAAACCTTAACAAACCAAACCTTGTGAGTAAATAATAAGAAAACATTTTCTTGCTCAAGAGACATTTCTCAAAGATAGTCAAATTCTCAATGTTAACATTCCAAAATAAATCCTTCATTTTCCATGCGAAACTCAACAGTTTTGTAAATATTTTTCACAAATACGGTGTTATCCAAACACAAAAATCATCCATAGTTTATTTACCAAAAAGATTCATTTGGAATTTCTCAAAACCCTTGAATTAAATCGATTTCTCAACAACACCCTTAGGTGGCCCAAACACCAGGAAAAATTTTGTTTTCCAAATCTTTTCAACATACTACTAGCAACAACCATCACTCATACAGTGATACCAAAACCAACACAAAGCATAACATTTCTATAATGATAGTTAATAGAAACCATAACAGTACTGACAACACATAAGGCATAAGAAATTCATGGTTTTGCAATTTCGTTCCGCCTCCTTTTACTTAACCAATTTAAAATCATAAATATGGTTCAAAATCCGACCAACAATTTAAATGAGACAATAACTCATATAAAACATTTCTCACTTTACAATAGATAAGCATATTAGCTATATCATCACATCAACTGATAAGTATAAAAACTATATCATTCTTTCAAGGATAAGCATATGAGCTATATCACTACTACAATGGAAGAGCATAAGAGCTGCATCCCTGAATCCATTCCCCATCTTCCTTTAACCATTAACCGGTTTAGAGGTACATCCCCCATCTTCCCATAAACCGTGGAGTACATCCCCTATCTCCTCCCATACACAAGCATTGCATATAAACACAAAGGTTCAATACACAATCAATCAATACATAAATTAATGTATTCTAACAATCATCAGATTCAACGGCATAACATGCTCGATTAGTTCCAATCTCCCTAATCAGCACACAAAGTCTACAACAACGAGACTAACCTCAAGGTGACAAAAGTCAAACCAAAACCCAATACCAACAAGCTGACTAAACAACTCAATAACCCCACATTCAGTAATCCACCCACTGATGTACCACTTAAATCACTAACTCCCAACACGGAGTTCTCTTACACAAACCTCAAATTTTAGAATCTCACCGGATCTCCTAAAATTGAATCACTCAATCACGAAGGACAATTTTGGCCAACGCCATTCTCGTTATTCTAGAACACAAATTGTCTTTCCTCTAAAGGATGCTGCCAGCATTCACTCACAAACCAAAATCAACAATTCATCACCAAACATAACACAACACTACTAATATACAACCGATGGGGTCACTACGGACTCGCTAACTAGCAAGGCCCAAAACACAAACCCACAAACAGGTACCAAGCAAGCAACAACACTAGGATCATTGACCCCATTAACAACTTCTCACTACATAAAATAGAGAGTTCGAAATTCCATACATACTCCCCAATACATGAGGATTAAACAAACAATACTATGCATATAAATGCGATACATAATCATGATGCCTCAGCATCCAACAGTACACCGGTCCACAACAAAATCAATATCCATGATACACCACTGGCCAACATACAAAAAGTCCCTCTCCAGGGTAACACTGTAGGGCTAACTAATAAGTCGCCCCTCGCGAGGCTCCCGAAGCCTGGCCTGCCCGTTTCTGGTACCGATACCGCCCCCGACCGGACGGGTACGACTGAGTCTGACTAGGTTTTGAAACACTTGCAGAGTTCACACGCAAAGGGCAAAAACGTCTACCATGGCCCTGCTGGCCACAAAAGAAACAACCACCAGACCCCCTACTCTGAGACTGGGATGAAACCTGCACCTCCCCGGAAACCCCAACAGAAGGATCCAAAACCCCTGGCGAAGAAAAGAAACCAGCTCCCGACTGAGCATGTTTCCGCCTCCACCCCTTACTGAGCCTAGAGCGCTTAGGAACCACATGACTGACCGAGATGGTCTCCTCCTTAACCCCATCATCACTAGCAATCAAGGCCTCCACATGGGCCGCTGCCTCAACTAAAGTATAGTAATCCTTCCACAAGGATCCAGCTACCTTTTCCCGAATAACAAAACACAACCGCTTTTCGAACTCAAAACAACGACGCTCCTCTGTTGTCACCAACTCTGGAGTAAACCTCGACAAACTATCAAACCGCATCTCAAACTGTGCCACAGGAGTGTCATCCTGACGCAACTCCAAAAACTGATCCCTCAACCTTTCCTGAGCAGAAGGAGGGAAATACTTGGCCCAAAAGGCCTCGGTAAAAGCAACCCACGTGCTACCCACATTATTCTTAGCATTCTTCCACCAATAACTCGCATCACTCTTCAACTGAAAGGTCGCCAAAGAAACCCTTAACTCCTCATCTTCGACTCTGAGCATATCAAGAGTCTTGGTAATCTGTTCCAACCAACTCTCTGCCTCCAGCGGTTTAGCCTCCCCCACAAACTCAGGTGGACCGGAGCGAAAGAACTCCTTAGTAAGCTTGAGAGCATGCCCGCTGCCGCCCTCAGTACGAGCTAGGGCGTCTTGCACTGCTCTCACAATCTCACGTGCGACATCCTCACCGACTGCCGATGCTGCAACGGCAGGTACTAAAGGAACTGCTGTGCCTCTCCCGGCGTTCCTACTACTCAACCGTCCTCTACTCCCTCGTGTAGACATCCTATAAAGCACAAAGTAAATTACACTTAGCGCAAAACACTATAGCCTTCTCCGAGGCACACTCCACTACTGTTAAGTCACAAGACACACTTAGTCTCAAAATTTACATCTCTACTGCATATTATCATTTAAACATGTAAACACATAATCGAATCAAGTCCACAAAGATAGCCACTCATCCCGGAACTCTCAAGGAATTCCTATCAGAAACCACGTTGATCAGGCGTGTTTCCAAAAGGACCTCAAAGCAAGTTCACCGGCTATGAATACTATCCAGGAGACTGAATCCCATGCTCACATAAATGCAACACATAAGTCCTAATTCTCATGGTATCTATATGCAACATCCTCACTACACGTAGTAAACCCACTGTGGTAAAAACCACTTCCCACGAGCTCAAGGTATTCAAACCCGGCAGCTCGGATACCAAGTTGTCACGCCCCACTTTTTAATACTCGAAACCATTACCAAATTCATTAACTTAATTCAATTTCAGAGATAACATGCGGAAATAAACTCATACATTCAATCCGTAGAAATGAATATAAATACTCTCATTCGTATGCAAAGTAAATGTTACATGAACATACTCAATAAATTGCCCTTGGGCTTACAACCTTTAAGTAAACAAATGAAGGGGTGTAACCCTTTTACACATATGGTGTTCCGCCAACAACAAAGAGGCCCCGTGGCCAACAAATAAGAAGATCCAAATCCTGTAGCACAACCTGCTAAACACCTGAAAAAGATTCAACAACATGGGATGAACATAAAGTCCAGTAGGGATCTCAACATGATCCTCAACAATAACAACTTACAGATAGCAATGATCATGCACACTCATTCTCGTACTAGAATAGTAATATGACAGTTTATACAAAATATATATATATAAACTTTTCTTGAAAACAACCGTTTCATTCAACGCTATAAGCGATTCATCTTTCCTTATTCCTTTCATTAATCCCCATTCCCATTCTTTCATAACATTAACAATTACTTAGGAAAATAATCTCACTAAGCCCGATACTCTCTTCCACTTCCTATACATACACAGATGTACCTTTTCAAATCATGTTTATCGTTAAAACATTCATCCTCCTTCACACTTCCCAAAAGACCAAAAAAGACATTTTGGTTCATTTCCACTACTATCATACCTATACATGCATAACCTTGTAAAAATATAAATTTACAACCCACCCACATGTATACAATCAATCAATGGTGTAACTCGGTTCTCCGAACTGGAACCAATCAAAGCTATGATATTTTCAGTTACAACTAAACAACAACAATTCCACCTTGCTCAACTAGCTATGCGCTTAGTAAGCCAAAGATATACTGAAATAACTACAACCAACTTCGCTCTACTAGCTCTGTGCGTAGTAAGCCAAAATACCAGTTTACCAGGCGCTAGCTGGAAGGGTATGGTGCCTTCTATTATTAGCGCATACAGTTCTCCAGGCGCTAGCTGGAAGGTAACGGTACCTTTGATTATAAGCGCGGCATATAACGCCAACAACAACCATGCAACAAGGCATATCCAACATGTATAATGCATATACATAACCAACAAGAATCTAACAACAAGTTGAAGTAGATAAACACATAGGTGTAATGTATACACAACAATTCGACACAACCATGTCATCCTCCACCGATGACCAAGGACAGAACCTCTAGATGCATGTATATTGTACATCTATTAACAAATTCAAATATCATGAGATCATCAACTTATCACTAATACTAACATAGTAGTATAGGATACAACAATCCAACATTTATATTCATTTCTACGGATTGAATGTATGAGTTTATTTCCGCATGTTATCTCTGAAATTGAATTCAGTTAATGAATTTGGTAATGGTTTCGAGTATTAAAAAGTGGGGCGTGACAATAAATTACTCAGTTAATTATCGGTGAATTACTCAATAAATTCTAAGAAAATTCTCAATAAATTATGAGTAAATTACTCATTAAGTTCACAGTAAATTCTCAATAAATTACTCAGTAAATTGCTTCATAAATGATTGGAAAGTTCCTAGAAAATTACTCAACAAATTCTCAGTAAATTCTCAATAAACTCTTAGTAATTTACTGAGTAAATTCTAAATAAATTACTAAGTAAATTCATAGTAAATTATTCGGTGAATTACTCACTAAATTTATCTGTAAATTACTAAGTAAATTCCCAAGAAAATTACTCGGTAAATTCTCAATAAATTCTCTGTAAATTACTCAGTTAATTATCGATAAGTTCTCAAAAAATTCTGGGTCAATTACTTAGTAAATTATTAGAAAATTACTCTGTAAATTATTAGTAAATTATTTAATAAATTCTAAATAAATTACTGAGTAAATTCTCAATAAATTACTCCTTAAATTCTCACTAAATTACTCAGGAAATTTCTCAGTAAATTACACGTAAAATTCTCTATAAATTATTCAGCAAATTCTTAGTAATTTATCAGAAAATTCTGAGTAAATTCACAAAAAATTACAAGAATTTTTTTTTGTGAATTAATCTATAAATTATGAGTAAATTACTCAATAAATTCTCAGAAAATTCTATATAAATCCTTGGTAAATTCAAATTAATTTCTTAATAAATTATTCAGCAAATTACTCCATAAATTCGTAGTAAATTCTCAATAAATTACTCGTTAAGTTTTCAATGAATTCTCTATAAATTACTTTGTAAATTATCTGTAAATTTTCGGTAAATTATTTAATAAATTGCTCAGAAAATTTTCAATAAATTCTAAGAAAATTCTCAAGAAATTCTGTATAAATTCTTGGTGAATTACTCATAAAATTATCAAAAAAAAATCCGTGAATTACTTTGTTAATTCTCACTAAATTATTCGAACATTAATTAGTGAATTTCCTGTAAATTCTCAGTAAATTACTTTATAAATTCTCAGTAAATTACTTTATAAATTCTCAGTAAATAACTTTATAAATTCTCAGTAAATTATTCAATAAATTCTAAGTAAATTACTTACAAAATTCTCAATAAATTAATCCATAAAGTCTAAGTAAATTATCAACAAATTCTTAGTAACTTACTCAGTAAATTCTCAATAAATTATTAAGTAATTTCCAACTAAATTACCCAGTGAAGAACTTAACAATTTATCAGTAAATTTCTTAGTCAATTCACCGTAAATTCTCAATAAGTTGCTCAGTAAATTATCGGTAGATTCTTAGTAAATTACTCAGTAAAATTCTCATTAAATTACACGCAAGATTCTCCGAAAATTATTCAGTAAATTATTAGAAAATTCTGTGTAAATTCTTAGAAAATCATTAGAAATTTTTTTGTGAATTGCTCAGTAAATTATGAGTAAATTCTCAGAAAATTTTGTATAAATTCTTGGTAAATTACTTAGTAAACTCACAGAAATTTTTTAAAACACTACTCAGCAAATTACTCTGTAAATTCTCAATAAATTATCCGTTAAATTTTCAATAAATTCTCTATAAATTACTCAGTTAATTATCGGTGAATTACTCAATAAATTCTAAGAAAATTCTCAACAAATTATGAGTAAATTACTCATTAAGTTCACAGTAAATTCTCAATAAATTACTCAGTAAATTGCTTCATAAATGATTGGCAAGTTCGTAGAAAATTACTCAACAAATTCTCAGTAAATTTTCAATAAACTTTTAGTAATTTACTGAGTAAATTCTAAATAAATTACTAAGTAAATTCATAGTAAATTATTCGGTGAATTACTCACTAAATTTATCTGTAAATTACTAAGTAAATTCCCAAGAAAATTACTCGGTAAATTCTCAGTAAATTCTCTGTAAATTACTCAGTTAATTATCGATAAGTTCTCAAAAAATTCTGGGTCAATTACTTAGTAAATTACTCAGTAAATTATTAGAAAATTACTCTGTAAATTCTTAGTAAATTATTTAATAAATTCTAAATAAATTACTGAGTAAATTCTCAATAAATTACTCCTTAAATTCTCACTAAATTACTCAGGAAATTTCTCAGTAAATTACACGTAAAATTCTCTATAAATTATTCAGCAAATTCTTAGTAATTTATCAGAAAATTCTGAGTAAATTCACAAAAAATTACAAGAATTTTTTTTTGTGAATTAATCTGTAAATTATGAGTAAATTACTCAATAAATTCTCAGAAAATTCTATATAAATCCTTGGTAAATTCAAATTAATTTCTTAATAAATTATTCAGCAAATTACTCCATAAATTCGTAGTAAATTCTCAATAAATTACTCGTTATGTTTTCAATGAATTCTCTATAAATTACATTGTAAATTATCTGTAAATTTTCGGTAAATTATTTAATAAATTGCTCAGAAAATTTTCAATAAATTCTAAGAAAATTCTCAAGAAATTCTGTATAAATTCTTGGTGAATTACATATAAAATTATCAAAAAAAAATCCGTGAATTACTTTGTTAATTCTCACTAAATTATTCGAACATTAATTAGTGAATTTCCTGTAAATTCTCAGTAAATTACTTTATAAATTCTCAGTAAATAACTTTATAAATTCTAAGTAAATTATTCAATAAATTCTAAGTAAATTACTTACAAAATTCTCAATAAATTAATCCATAAAGTATAAGTAAATTATCAATAAATTCTTAGTAACTTACTCAGTAAATTCTCAATAAATTATTTAGTAATTTCCAACAAAATTACCCAGTGAAAAACTTAACAATTTATCAGTAAATTTCTTAATCAATTCACCGTAAATTCTCAATAAATTGTTCAGTAAATTATCGGTAGATTCTTAGTAAATTACTCAGTAAAATTCTCAATAAATTACACACAAGATTCTCAAAAAATTATTCAGTAAATTATTAGAAAATTTTGTATAAATTCTTAGAAAATCATTAGAAATTTTTTTGTGAATTACTCAGTAAATTATGAGTAAATTCTCAGAAAATTTTGTATAAATTCTTGGTAAATTACTCAGTAAACTCACAGAAATTTTTTAAAACACTACTCAGCAAATTACTCTGTAAATTCTCAATAAATTATCCGTTAAATTTTCAATAAATTCTCTATAAATTAATCAGTTAATTATCGGTGAATTACTCAATAAATTCTAAGAAAATTCTCAACAAATTATGAGTAAATTACTCATTAAGTTCACAGTAAATTCTCAATAAATTACTTAGTAAATTGCTTCATAAATGATTGGCAAGTTCCTAGAAAATTACTCAACAAATTCTCAGTAAATTCTCAATAAACTCTTAGTAATTTACTGAGTAAATTCTAAATAAATTACTAAGTAAATTCATAGTAAATTATTCGGTGAATTACTCACTAAATTTATCTGTAAATTACTAAGTAAATTCCCAAGAAAATTACTCGGTAAATTCTCAGTAAATTCTCTGTAAATTACTCAGTTAATTATCGATAAGTTCTCAAAAAATTCTGGGTCAATTACTTAGTAAATTACTCAGTAAATTATTAGAAAATTACTCTGTAAATTCTTAGTAAATTATTTAATAAATTCTAAATAAATTATTGAGTAAATTCTCAATAAATTACTCCTTAAATTCTCACTAAATTACTCAGGAAATTTCTCAGTAAATTACACGTAAAATTCTCTATAAATTATTCAGCAAATTCTTAGTAATTTATCAGAAAATTCTGAGTAAATTCACAAAAAATTACAAGAATTTTTTTTTGTGAATTAATCTGTAAATTATGAGTAAATTACTCAATAAATTCTCAGAAAATTCTATATAAATCCTTGGTAAATTCAAATTAATTTCTTAATAAATTATTCAGCAAATTACTCCATAAATTCGTAGTAAATTCTCAATAAATTACTCGTTATGTTTTCAATGAATTCTCTATAAATTACTTTGTAAATTATCTGTAAATTTTTGGTAAATTATTTAATAAATTGCTCAGAAAATTTTCAATAAATTCTAAGAAAATTCTCAAGAAATTCTGTATAAATTCTTGGTGAATTACTCATAAAATTATCAAAAAAAAAAATCCGTGAATTACTTTGTTAATTCTCACTAAATTATTCGAACATTAATTAGTGACTTTCCTATAAATTCTCAGTAAATTACTTTATAAATTCTCAGTAAATAACTTTATAAATTCTCAGTAAATTATTCAATAAATTCTAAGTAAATTACTTACAAAATTCTCAATAAATTAATCTATAAAGTCTAAGTAAATTATCAATAAATTCTTAGTAACTTACTCAGTAAATTCTCAATAAATTATTTAGTAATTTCCAACTAAATTATCCAGTGAAGAACTTAACAATTTATCAGTAAATTTCTTAGTCAATTCGCCGTAAATTCTCAATAAATTGCTCAGTAAATTATCGGTAGATTCTTAGTAAATTACTCTGTAAATTCTCATTAAATTACTCAGTAAAATTCTCAATAAATTACACGCAAGGTTCTCAGAAAATTATTCAGTAAATTATTAGAAAATTCTGTGTAAATTCTTAGAAAATCATTAGAAATTTTTTTGTGAATTACTCAGTAAATTATGAGTAAATTCTCAGAAAATTTTGTATAAATTCTTGGTAAATTACTCAGTAAATTCACAGAAATTTTTTAAAACATTACTCAGCAAATTACTCTGTAAATTCTCAATAAATTATCCGTTAAATTTTCAATAAATTCTCTATAAATTACTTAGTTAATTATCGGTGAATTACTCAATAAATTCTAAGAAAATTCTCAATAAATTATGAGTAAATTACTCATTAAGTTCACAGTAAATTCTAAATAAATTACTCAGTAAATTGCTTCATAAATGATTGGTAAGTTCCTAGAAAATTACTCAACAAATTCTCAATAAACTCTTTGTAATTTACTGAGTAAATTCTAAATAAATTACTAAGTAAATTCATAGTAAATTATTCGGTGAATTACTCACTAAATTTATCTGTAAATTACTAAGTAAATTCCCAGTAAATTACTGGGTAAATTCTCAATAAATTCTCTGTAAATTACTCAGTTAATTATCGATAAGTTCTCAAAAAATTCTGAGTCAATTACTTAGTAAATTACTTAATAAATTATTAGAAAATTACTCTGTAAATTCCAAGAAAATAACACAGTAAATTATCTGTAAATTCTTAGTAAATTATTTAATAAATTCTAAATAAATTACTGAGTAAATTCTCAATAAATTACAATTAAATTAATGAGTGAATCATTCAGTAATTTATCAGTAAATTACTAGATAAATTCTCTGTAAATTACTCAGTAAATTATTGGTAAATTCTCTATAAATTACTCAGTAAATTACTTAGTAAATTCTCACTAAATTACTCAGGAAATTTCTCAGCAAATTACACGTAAAATTCTCTATAAATTATTCAGCAAATTCTTAGTAATTTATCAGAGAATTCTGAGTAAATTCATAAAAAATTACAAGAATTTTTTGTTGTGAATTAATCAGTAAATTATGAGTAAATTACTCAATAAATTCTTAGAAAATTCTATATAAATTCTTGATAAATTCAAAGTAATTTCTTAGTAAATTATTTAGCAAATTACTCCATAAATTCGTAGTAAATTCTCAATAAATTGCTCGTTAAGTTTTCAATAAATTCTCTATAAATTACGTTGTAAATTATCTGTAAATTTTCTGTAAATTATTTAATAAATTGCTCAGAAAATTTTCAATAAATTCTAAGAAAATTCTCAAAAAATTCTATATAAATTCTTGGTGAATTACTCATAAAATTATCAAAAAAAAATTCGTGGATTACTTTGTTAATTCTCAGTAAATTATTCGAACATTAATTAGTGAATTTCCTGTAAATTCTCAGTAAATTACTTTATAAATTCTCAGTAAATTATTCAATAAATTCTAAGTAAATTACTTACTAAATTCTCAATAAATTAATCCATAAAGTCTAAGTAAATTATCAATAAATTCTTAGTAACTTACTCAGTAAATTCTCAATAAATTATTTAGTAATTTCCGACTAAATTACCCAATGAAAAACTTAACAATTTATCAGTAAATTTCTTAGTTAATTCGCAGTAAATTCTCAATAAATTACTCAGTAAATTATTGGTAGATTCTTAGTAAATTACTCAGTAAATTCTCATTAAATTACTCAGTAAAATTCTCAATAAATTACACGCAAAATTCTCAGAAAATTATTCAGTAAATAATTAGAAAATTCTGTGTAAATTCTTAGAAAATCATTAGAAAATTTTTTGTGAATTACTCAGTAAATTATGAGTAAATTCTTAGAAAATTTTGTATAAATTCTTGGTAAATTACTCAGTAAATTCTCAGAAATTTTTTAAAACATTACTCAGCAAATTACTCTGTAAATTCTCAATAAATTATCCGTTAAATTTTTGATAAATTCTCTATAAATTACTTAGTTAATTACTGGTGAATTACTCAATAAATTCTAAGAAAATTCTCAATAAATTATGAGTAAATTACTCATTAAGTTCATAGTAAATTCTAAATAAATTACTCAGTAAATTGCTTCATAAATGATTGGTAAGTTCCTAGAAAATTACTCAACAAATTCTCAATAAACTCTTAGTAATTTACTGAGTAAATTCTAAATAAATTACTAAGTAAATTCATAGTAAATTATTCGGTGAATTACTCACTAAATTTATCTGTAAATTACTAGGTAAATTCCCAAGAAAATTACTCGGTAAATTCTCAATAAATTCTCTGTAAATTACTCAGTTAATTATCGATAAGTTCTCAAAAACTTATGGGTCAATTACTTGGTAAATTACTTAGTAAATTATTAGAAAATTACTCTGTAAATTCCAAGAAAATAACGTAGTAAATTATCTGTAGATTCTTAGTAAATTATTTAATAAATTCTAAATAAATTACTGAGTAAATTCTCAATAAATTACTCCTTAAATTCTTAGTAAATTCTCAATAAATTACTCAGTTGGCAAGGTACGCACCCCACATGGTCAATGATGAACATATGAAGGCTAGGAAGTTCGAAAGTGGGCTCCGTGGACCGATACAAGACCGGGTTAACATGCTCAACATGCCGACTTACGCCGGAGTGTTGGACAAAGCCATTCTGGCCGAAGCTAACTTGAACAGATACCAGAGTTCGGGAGAGAGCCAGAGGAAGAGGCAGAGTTATGACAATTGCCGAGCATAGTTTGGTACCAAGAAGAAAGTGAATGTTGGCAGTTCCAGCAACCCAAGGCAGGAAAGTGGAACTAAGCCAACCTGTTCCAGTTGTGGGAAGCCACATTTCGGGGTCTGTCGTCGGGCGTCTGGGGCTTGTTACGAATGTGCTGAAATAGGTCATTTTGTGAGGGACTATCCAAAGACAAGGGCTGATGAAGGTAAGAAAGATGAGAATACCTCGGGTTCCGTACAAAAGGGTAACGTTGGGAAAGGACAGATGAGGCAAGGCAAAGTTTTTGCACTGGTATCAGGAGACACTCAGAATGCTGAGACAGTGGTGTCAGGTATACTTCCAATTTGCTCTCAAAATGCATTTGTATTGATTGATTCGGGTTCTACGCATTCATTCATTTCTGCTAAGTTTGCCGAGAAGATTAATAGGAAACAAGAACCCTTTGATTATATGTTATCTGTATCTACTCCATCTGGGAGATCTATGAATGTTGCATCCATCTATCGAGCATGTGTTGTTGTGATTGAGAATGTTGAATTGTTAGCTGATTTAATGCCATTGGACATAACTCATTTTGATGTTATATTGGGGATGGATTGGTTAGTGGCAAATCACCCATCTATAAATTGTGTTTCTAAGAGTGTCACGTTAAAGCCCCCAAACTTCGCCGAGGTCACGTTTCAGGGAAAAGGTGTAGTATCCCCACCTTACTTAATTTCATCCATGAAAGCCTATAGGTTGATCCAAAAAGGGTGTCAAGGTTATCTGTGTAGCATATTAAGTAATTTGAATGGAAGTGTTGAGTTAGCCGACGTCCCAGTGGTCAATAAATTCCCCGACGTCTTTCCAAATGATCTGCCTAGTCACTTAGTTGATAGAGAGGTAGAGTTTACTGTTGACATCATATCGGGAACCCAGCCCATCTCTAAAACACCCTATAGGATGGCCCCCGCCGAGCTTAAGGAATTGAAACTCCAACTGCAAGAGTTGCTAGATAAGGGTTTTATTAGGCCGAGCATTTCACCTTGGGGAGCACCCGCCTTGTTTGTTAAGAAGAAGGATGGAACACTTCGTCTTTGTATTGATTACCGGGAGCTGAATAAGGTAACCATCAAGAATAAGTACCCGTTGCTGAGGATAGACGATTTGTTTGATCAGTTACAAGGAGCACGAGTCTTTTCCAAAATTGACTGTAGGTCGGGTTATCATCAGCTTAAGGTTAAAGCCGAGGATGTTGAGAAGACCGCTTTTCGGACGAGGTATGGCCACTACGAGTTTTTAGTAATGCCATTTGGAGTGACCAATGCCCCTGCAGCTTTTATGGATTTGATGAACAAAGTCTTTAAACCATATCTAGACAAGTTTGTGGTTGTCTTCATCGATGATATATTAATCTACTCTAAGAGTAAGACTGAGCACGAGGATCATTTGAGACGTACCTTACAGACTTTGAGGGATCAGAAATTGTATGCTAAATTTAACAAGTGTGAGTTTTGGCTTACCACTATTTCATTTTTGGGTCATGTGATTGATGAAGAGGGTATTTCGGTCGATCCTAGTAAAATTGAAGCCGTTGTGAATTGGCCGAGGCCAGTTAATGTGTCCAAGGTTCGTAGCTTTCTGGGATTGGCTGGTTATTACAAAAAGTTCGTAAAGGATTTCTCAAGGATTGCAATTCCGTTGACACAACTGACTAAGAAGGGAGTGGCTTACGAATGGACTAAGGACAGAGAAGCAGCCTTCCAGGAGTTGAAGACGAGGTTAGTCGCAGCACCAATTCTGGTACTACCATCAGGCAATGAAGAGTTTCATGTTTACAATGATGCTTCGCATAAGGGTCTGGGCTGTGTATTAATGCAAAAAGGTAGGGTTATAGCATATGCATCTCGTCAGTTGAAGCCACATGAAAAGAACTACCCCACCCATGATTTAGAATTAGCAGCCGTGGTATTTGCTTTGAAGATTTGGCGCCACTACTTGTATGGAGCTTCTTGTCAGGTTTTTACGGATCATAAGAGCTTAAAGTATTTGTTCACTCAGAAGGAATTGAATATGAGGCAGAGAAGATGGCTTGAGTTGTTGAAAGACTACGATATGCAGATTCAATATCATCCAGGTAAAGCTAACACCGTAGCCGACGCTTTGAGCAGAAAGGTGGTTGGAAATTTGGCATGTCTAACCACGATCTCAGTGGAGCTGACTATTGTTGAGGAAGTAAAGACAAGACAAATGGAGGATGAATTCTTTAAGAAGGTAGCCGATGAGATTGTCACAAAGCCGAGATCAGGGTACACCATAGAAAATCAAGTGCTCAAGTTTGAAGGAAGATTGTGTGTGGCCGACATCCTAGAGTTGAAAAGGAAAATTTTACAGGAAGCTCATGGTTCCAAGTTTGCTGTTCACCCAGGGAACACCAAAATGTATCAGGATGTAAAGCAGACGTTTTGGTGGCCGAATATGAAAGGAGAAATAGCCGAATTCGTGTCGCAGTGCTGTATTGTCAACAAGTGAAAGCAGAACATCAAAGGCCAGCAGGACTTCTTCAACCTTTACCGATTCCTGAGTGGAAATGGGAGCACATCTCCATGGACTTTGTGGTTGGTTTGCCGAAGACACAAAGGGGTATGGATTCGATTTGGGTTATTGTGGATAGACTAACTAAGTCAGCACACTTCTTGCCTGTTAAGGCCACCTTCAACGCTGATAAACTTGCTTTGTTGTATGTAAATGAGATTGTTAGACTTCATGGAGTGCCGGTGTCAATTGTGTCAGACCAAGATCCGAAGTTGGTTTCCAGATTTTGGCAGAGCCTACAAAGAGCTTTCGGAGCCGAGTTAAGGTTTAGCACAGCTTTTTATCCCCAGACTGATGGGCAAACAGAGAGGACGATTCAGACACTTGAAGATATGCTTAGACTATGTGTATTGGACTTCCAAGGAAGTTGGGGAGTACATTTGCCTTTGGTGGAATTTACCTACAACAACAGTTATCAAGCTAGCATTGGCATGGCACCGTATGAAGCACTGTATGGAAGAAAGTGCAGGTCGCCGATATGTTGGACCGAGGTAGGAGACAAAGCTCTGCTTGGCCCCGAGTTGATTCAAGTAACAACTGAGAAGATTAAGCTTATTCAGCAAAGAGTCAAAACCGCACAGAGTCGACAGAAGAGTTATGCCGACCAGAGAAGAAGAGAGTTGGAATTTGAAGTCGGGGACCACGTGTTCCTAAAGATTTCGCCGATGAAAGGAGTTACAAGATTTGGGAAGAAGGGTAAGTTAGCACCCCGTTACATCGGGCCCTTTGAAATTCTTGAGAAGGTTAACCTCGCTGCCTACAGACTTGCCTTGCCGCCAGGATTGAGCCAAGTCCATAATATATTTCATGTTTCGATGTTGAGAAAGTATATTCGAGATCCACTACATGTGATAGACTATTTTGGAATTGTAATTAATGAAGATTTAGGCTACGAAGAGAAGCCGATACGGATTGTCGATAGGCAGGTGAAACAGTTGAGAAGTAAGTTGATACCAATGGTAAAAGTTGAATGGAAGGAGCATTATGGTGAGGATGCTACATGGAAAATGGAAGAGGAAATGAACGTCCGACATCCAGAATTGTTTTTGGAACAAGGTAACTCAAGTTTGGGGACCAAACTTCTTTAAGGGGCGTAGGATGTAACAACCCTCATTTCAACTTAGTCACACTTGCATGCATTTATGTATGATCTTGTTTTGATATGTGCATTTGTAAATCTTGTCTATTTTGCCCGAATGTTGCTTGCATGCTTTGTTCTTGCCTGGTGTGTTACCGAGGTTATCTTGAGCCTAGACACCTTCGAAACCTTTTCCACTTAGAACTATCTTGGAACCCCATCAGTTGACCTCATCTCTACCCTGGCATGTTGGCCGAGATGTCACCATCTAGGCTGAGGTGCGCGTCGCCTAGGCCGAGATGTGCATCATCTAGGCCGAGATGTTAATATCTAGGCGTGCTAGATCCTTGCACTAGCGATTTTGTTCCTGGAATGGTATGACCTAGACCGAGGTATGGCACATCTAGGCCAAGGTGTGGCACAGCTTAGTCAAGTGTTGTCCTTCCAAGCCAATGTCCTTGCCACTTGCTTGCCGGAGTCTTGTTGTTAGCCGATGTCGTTACTTGCCGGAGTGCTCTTGCTGTTTAGCTTGTTGAATACACTTTGTCATGGTCTTGTCTAATCAGTCAGTCACCATTTCGAGTAGAGCCAACCAGCCGGTGCCACAGGTCCCAACTGAGGGAATAAGTCAGTGACTGTCGGGAAAAACATATCATTTTGTATCAAATCTTGCCTTTTAGAGAGAGAGACTCTAGGAAGAAGAATGAGAAGTTTGAGCAAGAGAGAGTGAACTTCCAAGCTTGATCGTTGGAGCTTGAACCGTTAGATTCGAGTTTTGAGGTTAGAATCTTAACCTACTCTTGTTGTTCTCATTGATCATCTAGCTGCATTGCACGATCAAACCTGTTCGGCACGTCATGTATTGATTTAAAGTTGGTTTTAGAAAGAGAAAATGGTTTTCATGTGTTCTTGAAGAAAAGCCTCATTTGATCCGAAAGTTTGCAATAAGGCTCATGTCTTTGTGTTTGTTTTGATAAGATCCTTGAGTATGGGTATCCAGGTCCATGTTTTTGAATTCATAGCATGAAATCTCGACTTTCGTAATAGCAAGTTTTGATCTTTGCATTCATCTTCCCCATGTTCATGTTCTTTATGTTCTTCATGTTTATCAAGAGGGAAACCCAGATTTTCCCGACTTCGCTTTTGAATGTGGCCGTCGGGGCCACACCTCGACAAGGAGGTGTGGGACCTCGGCCTAGACCTGGTAGTTATCCAGCATGTTTTCCAGAAATAAGAAACGGTGTTTTGATTTGATTTGACTTAGTTTTTGAAGAATGCCGAGGTCATTTGCATGCATGCTAGACTTGTTTTGAGTAGTGCATTCAATAGACCTTGCCATGTGTTTGTAGGACTGAGACTTGCCTTGACCCCGACGTTTGACGAACTAGGTGAGTGGTATTTTTAATAAAGCTATGTTATATGTTTTGATAAAGACTTTGCTTTGCTTTGTTTTGAAAGTATTTGTTAAGCATGAATAATTGTCCCTATTTTGTATATCAAGCATGATCTTGTTTTGATGATCTTCTCAGAAAGTCCCTTGTGCTGGAGGACTCTAAACTTTCGCAGCACATCTCGGTTGAAAGTCCCTTGTGCTGGAGGACTCTAAACTTTCGCAGCACATCTCGTTTTGAAAGTCCCTTGTGCTGGAGGACTCTAAACTTTCGCAGCACATCTTGTCTTGAAAGTCTCTTGTGTTGGAGGACTCTAAACTTTCGCAGCACTCTCGTGTTAAAAGGCTACGGGCCTTTGTAACATAGGCCCCTTGTGCTAGAGGACTCTAAACCTTTGTAGCACCCTTGTTTGAGATGTCTCCCTTATTTTGTCTTGTTTTGCCACTGACAGTTTACCGCGTGGATATGTTTGCCGGAATGTTATCATTGGTAATATGTTGATGCTAGTAAGCATCCCTTGAAGCTTTGAAGATTTGTTAGATGGACGAGGTCCATCCCTTGTTATATAAAGTTTTGATATGTATCGTTTTGAAAAGACTTCGGCTATTATTCATGCAAACCCCTTTATTATCTATACCATTCACTGAATATCCAAGCTCACCCTCTCTATATATATGTAGGTGATGAGCAAGAAGGCGGTGATGCCTAGATGTGATTCGCGAGCTTGTTTTGGATTTTTGTCATGCCGACTTGACTTGTAATTATGTCGGCAGTCTTGAAAATCATGCTTCTCGACTTGTAATATTTGTATTTCGTACACGTCGGCTTGAGAAGCCTTTTGATCAAGATGTGTGTTTTGTATGTATGTTATGTCGGCAACGAGGATGTCGGCAATCTGGCAGACTATGTTCCTTAACCTGTAGTTCGTGTATTTTGTTTGTGTCGGCTTGTGAAGCCCTTTGTTAAAATGTAAGATGTAATTTGTACTTTGCTTCATTTGTAATTAAGTTGTAACCCATATGCAGATGGTTGCTATTTCATTTGACTTATGCACAGCTCTTATGGACTAATCTGTTTTGTATGTATCGCTTCCATACTTGTGAGCCCCGTATATTTATACTCTGTTGTGTGTGAATTTTGAAAGTTGGCCTTCGGTAATCCCGGATTACTGGCCATCACGGCACCAAACTACTAGGGGCGGTTTGGGGTCGTGACAGAATGGTATCAGAGCACAAGTTCCTTAGTATACGTTATTCACACACTTTGAGTCCTAAAGAGCAAAGGATTTCCCCTTAGAAGGATGATAGGATTGCATCATATTGCTTGCTATGTGGACAAGGTGTGCATCATCTCAACATGCTTAATTGTTACTGCCTGCATGTTTATTTGTTTATTTTGTTTTAAAGTTGCACTCCGCATACTCATAGCATCATGAGGAGAGGTAGACCTCCAGTTGGCCGAGATCAGCCTGAGGACAGATTAGACAGACTGGAGAGGTTGGTTGAAGGTTTGGCTTGCGAGTTAAGGCAGACCAGACAGCAGTACGCCAGTGCTACCTCGACTCAAGCCGAGCAGACAAACGGCCGAAATGCAGTTTCGCCTCCACCTCCACCTCCTCCAGTACCACAAGTGCCCCCACAGCCAGCCTTATATGGGGACGACACGATAGCTCTGATCAGGGAGTTCAAGAAAATGAAGCCACCAAGATTCCAAGGGGGTATAGAGCCGATGAAGGCCGAAGTGTGGGTTTTGGAAATGGAAAAGCTGTTCGAGATCTTTCCCAGCACTGACACCCAAAAGGTGACATTAGCAGCTTTTACACTAGATGACGACGCCCGCAGATGGTGGATGATGGTTCGAGAAGGCAATCCAGACTTGACCTGGACCTTATTTTTGGAGTTGTTTTACACCAAGCATTTTCCCTTAAGTGTTCGGAACTGCAAGGCTACCGAATTTCAAACTTTGACGCAAGGCAATAGAACAGTAGCTGAATATGACTGTGCCTTTACCGAGTTGGCAAGGTACGCACCCCACATGGTCAATGATGAATATATGAAGGCTAGGAAGTTCGAAAGTGGGCTCCGTAGACCGATGCAAGACCGGGTTAACATGCTCAACATGCTGACTTACGCCGGAGTGTTGGACAAAGCCATTCTGGCCGAAGCTAACTTGAACAGATACCAGAGTTCGGGAGAGAGCCAGAGGAAGAGGCAGAGTTATGACAATCGCCGAGCACAGTTTGGTGCCAAGAAGAAAGTGAATGTTGGCAGTTCCAGCAACCCAAGGCAAGAAAGTGGAACTAAATGATTGCTAAGATCCTAGAAAATTACTCAACAAATTCTCAGTAAATTCTCAATAAACTCTTAGTAATTTACTGAGTAAATTCTAAATAAATTACTAAGTAAATTCCCAGTAAATTACTCAGTAAATTCTCAATAAATTCTCTGTAAATTACTCAGTCAATTATCGATAAGTTCTCAAAAAATTCTGAGTCAATTACTTAGTAAATTACTCAGTAAATTATTAGAAAATTACTCTGTAAATTCCAAGAAAATAACGCAATAAATTATCTGTAAATTCTTAGTAAATTATTTAATAAATTCTAAATAAATTACTCCTTAAATTCTTAGTAAATTACAAGTAAATTAATGAGTGAATCATCCAGTAATTTATCAATAAATTACTAGATAAATTCTCTGTAAATTACTCAGTAAATTATTGGTAAATTCTCAGTAAATTACTTAGTAAATTCTCACTAAATCACACGTAAAATTCTCTATAAATTATTCAGCAAATTCTTAGTAATTTATCAGAAAATTCTAAGTAAATTCACAAAAAATTACAAGAATTTTTTTGTGTGAATTAATCAGTAAATTATGAGTAAATTACTCAATAAATTCTCAGAAAATTCTATATAAATTCTTGGTAAATTCAAAGTAATTTCTTAGTAAATTATCCAGCAAATTACTCCATAAATTTGTAGTAAATTCTCAATAAATTACTCGTTATGTTTTTAATAAATTCTCTATAAATTACTTTGTAAATTATCTGTAAATTTTCAGTAAATTATTTAATAAATTGTAAATAAATTGCTCAGAAAATTTTCAATAAATTCTAAGAAAATTCTCAATAAATTCTGTATAAATTCTTGGTAAATTACTCATAAAATTATCAAAAAAAAAATCGTAAATTACTTTGTTAATTCTCAGTAAATTACTTTATAAATTCTCAATAAATTATTCAATAAATTCTAAGTAAATTACTTAATAAATTCTCAATAAATTAATCCATAAAGTCTAAGTAAATTATCAATAAATTCTTAGTAACTTACTCAGTAAATTCTCAATAAATCATTTAGTAATTTCCAACTAAATTACCCAGTGAAGAACTTAACAATTTATTAGTAAATTTCTTAGTCAATTCGTAGTAAATTCTCAATAAATTACTCAGTAAATTATCGGTAGATTCTTAGTAAATTACTCAGTAAATTATCATTAAATTACTCAGTAAAATTCTCAATAAATTACATGCAAAATTCTCAGAAAATTATTCAGTAAATTCTTAGTAAATTATTAGAAAATTTTGTGTGAATTCTTAAAAAATCATTAGAAATTTTTTTGTGAATTACTCAATAAATTATGAGTAAATTCTCAGAAAATTTTGTATAAATTCTTGGTAAATTACTCAGTAAATTCACAGAAATTTTTTAAAACATTACTCAGCAAATTACTCTGTAAATTCTCAATAAATTATTCGTTAAATTTTCAATAAATTCTCTATAATTACTCAGTTAATTATCGGTGAATTACTCAATAAATTCTAAGAAAATTTTCAATAAATTTTGAGTAAATTACTCATTAAATTCACAGTAAATTCTCAATAAATTACTCAGCAAATTACTGAGTAAATTGCTTCGTAAATGATTGCTAAGTTCCTAGAAAATTACTCAACAAATTCTCAGTAAATTTTCAATAAACTCTTAGTAATTTATTGAGTAAATTCTAAATAAATTACTAAGTAAATTCATAGTAAATTATTCGGTGAATTACTCACTAAATTTATCTGTAAATTACTAAGTAAATTCCCAGTAAATTACTCGGTAAATTCTCAATAAATTCTCTGTAAATTACTCAGTTAATTATCGATAAGTTCTCAAAAAATTCGGAGTCAATTACTTAGTAAATTACTCAGTAAATTATTAGAAAATTACTCTGTAAATTCCAAGAAAATAACGTAGTAAATTATCTGTAAATTCTTAGTAAATTATTTAATAAATTCTAAATAAATTACTGAGTAAATTCTCAATAAATTACTCCTTAAATTCTCAATAAATTACAAGTAAATTAATGAGTGAATCATTCAGTAATTTATTAGTAAATTACTAGATAAATTCTCTGTAAATTACTCAGTAAATTATTGGTAAATTCTCTGCAAATTACTTAGTAAATTACTTGCTAAATTACTCAGTAAATTCACAGAAATTTTTTAAAACATTACTCAGGAAATTACTCTGTAAATTCTCAATAAATTATTCGTTAAATTTTCAATAAATTCTCTATAAATTACTCAGTTAATTATCGGCGAATTACTCAATAAATTGTAAGAAAATTCTCAATAAATTATGAGTAAATTACTCATTAAATTCACAGTAAATTCTCAATAAATTACTCAGCAAATTACTCAGTAAATTGCTTCATAAATGATTGCTAAGTTCCTAGAAAATTACTCAACAAATTCTCAGTAAATTCTCAATAAACTCTTAGTAATTTACTGAGTAAATTCTAAATAAATTACTAAGTAAATTATTCGGTGAATTACTCACTAAATTTTTCTGTAAATTACTAAGTAAATTCCTAGTAAATTACTCAGTAAATTCTCAATAAATTCTCTGTAAATTACTCAGTTAATTATCGATAAGTTCTCAAAAAATTCTGAGTCAATTACATAGTAAATTATTAGAAAATTACTCTGTAAATTCTGAGAAAATAACGCAGTAAATTATCTGTAAATTCTTAGTAAATTATTTAATAAATTCTAAATAAATTACTGAGTAAATTCTCAATAAATTACTCCTTAAATTCTCAGTAAATTACAAGCAAATTAATGAGTGAATCATTCAGTAATTTATCAGTAAATTACTAGATAAATTTTCTATAAATTACTCAGTAAATTATTGATAAATTCTCTGTAAATTATTCAGTAAATTACTTAGTAAATTCTCACTAAATTACACGTAAAATTCTCTATAAATTATTCAGCAAATTCTTAGTAATTTATCAGAAAATTCTGAGTAAATTCACAAAAAATTACAAGAATTTTTTTTTTGTGAATTAATCAGTAAATTATGAGTAAATTACTCAATAAATTCTCAGAAAATTCTATATAAATTCTTGGTAAATTCAAAGTAATTTCTTAGTAAATTATTCAGCAAATTACTCCATAAATTCGTAGTAAATTCTCAATAAATTACTCGTTAAGTTTTCAATAAATTCTCTATAAATTACTTTATAAATTATCTGTAAATTTTCAGTAAATTATTTAATAAATTGTAAATAAATTGCTCAGAAAATTCTCAATAAATTACTCATAAAATTATCAAAAAAAAATTCGTGAATTACTTTGTTAATTCTCAGTAAATTATTCGAACATTAATTAGTGAATTTCCTGTAAATTCTCAGTAAATTACTTTATAAATTCTCGGTAAATTACTTTATAAATTCTCAGTAAATTATTCAAAAAATTCTAAGTAAATTACTTAGTAAATTTTCAATAAATTAATCCATAAAGTTCAAGTAAATTATCAATAAATTCTTAGTAACTTATTCAGTAAATTATCAATAAATTCTTAGTAACTTATTCAGTAAATTCTCAATAAATTACTTAGTAATTTCCAACTAAATTACCCAGAGAAGAACTCAACAATTTATCAGTAAATTTCTTAGTCAATTCGCAGTAAATTCTCAATAAATTACTCAGTAAATTACTCGGTAGATTCTTAGTAAATTACTCAGTAAATTCTCATTAAATTACTCAGTAAAATTCTCAATAAATTACACGCAAAATTCTCAGAAAATTATTCAGTAAATTCTTAGTAAATTATTAGAAAATTCTGTGTAAATTCTTAGAAAATCCTTAGAAATTTTTTGTTGAATTACTCAGTAAATTATGAGTAAATTCTCAGAAAATTTTGTATAAATTCTTGGTAAATTACTTGGCAAATTCATTGAAATTTTTTAAAACATTACTCAGCAAATTACTCTGTAAATTCTCAATAAATTATCCGTTAAATTTTCAATAAATTCTCTATAAATTACTCAGTTAATTATCGGTGAATTACACAATAAATTCTAAGAAAATTCTCAATAAATTATGAGTCAATTACTCATTAAGTTCACAGTAAATTCTTAATAAATTACTCAATAAATTGCTTCATAAATGATTGGTAAGTTACTAGAAAATTACTCAACAAATTCTCAGTAAATTCTCAATAAACTCTTAATAATTTACTGAGTAAATTCTAAATAAATTACTAAGTAAATTCATAGTAAATTATTCGGTGAATTACTCACTAAATTTATCTGTAAATTACTAAGTAAATTCCCAGTAAATTACTCGGTAAATTCTCAATAAATTCTCTGTAAATTACTCAGTTAATTATCGATAAGTTCTCAAAAAATTCTAAGTCAATTACTTAGTAAATTACTCAGCAAATTATTAGAAAATTACTCTGTAAATTCCAAGAAAATAACGCAGTAAATTATCTGTAAATTCTTAGTAAATTATTTAATAAATTCTAAATAAATTACTGAGTAAATTCTCAATAAATTACTCCTTAAATTCTCAGTAAATTACAAGTAAATTACTCAGTAAATTATTGGTAAATTCTCTGTAAATTACTCAGTAAATTACTTAGTAAATTCTCACAAAATTACTTAGGAAATTTCTCAGTAAATTACACGTAAAATTCTCTATAAACTATTCAGCAAATTCTTAGTAATTTATCAGAAAATTCTGAGTAAATTCACAAAAAATTACAAGAATTTTTTTTTGTGAATTAATCAGTAAATTATGAGTAAATTACTGTAACGCCCTCAAAATAATAACATTAAACCCAACAAATAAGACATGCATTGATATGTAAAAGTTCCACATTCTTTCATTTATCAGAATTCCATTACATAAGTATTACATGTTAACAACAAAAACAAATGCCCTAAGGGCTTACAGCTTTCCAAATTAACACTTGGTTACAACAAAAGAGTACTAACTCATACACATTAAGCCCTTGGTCTGAATTTTACATGTAATACATCAAAAGTAAAACGACAAAAGTATGTCCGCCTCTAGCCTCCCAAGCTATGTCCTTGGAGGTGGCATGCTACCTGTACCTGAAAATGATATTCCCATATAGGGTGAGCCACAGCCCAGTAGAAATATACTAAACCAACCATGAATAATGACTAAAATATTAGCAATTGATAGATGGCCAACACTGATACATTCACATAAATCACATATTTATGTCATACGACTTATGAGTCCAAGTTACCTTTCATTTTCCCTTTTTCAACGGATAGGCATATAAGCACTACCCACATTCTCAACAGATATGTATAACAACAATATCCACATTCTCAGATAAGCAAATAAGCTATATCCACATTCTACAACAGATATGTATAACCACAATATCCACAGATAAGCATATAAGCTATATCCACACTTCACAAAGATAAGCATATAAGCTCTATCTTCACTTCTCTAGACAAGCATATGAGCTGTATCTACGGCGTTCATCTCCTATCTTCTCCCAACACTATCCGGTTTAGAGGTACATCCCCTATCTTCCCCTAAACCGCGGAGTACATCCCTCATCTCCTCCTCTACACATAACGTATACAAACACATTGGTTCTATATACATTCACTCAATACATGTAGTTAATGTATTCTATCAATCGTCAAATTTCATGACACATTCCATTGATTAGTTTTCGTTTGCCTAATCATCATGCATTGTCTACAACAATCACGACTATCCTCCACCGATAGCCCAAAGCAGTTATTTCTATACAGAAAATAAATGCACAATGGATATACAATCAACATTTCATTTCCTCATTCCTCACAATTAATTATCCCAATTAATTAAACAATGTAATTAGGTCAATTCCCATAATTAACATTTCAACCCTTAGGTCTCATTTTCATCAATGATTTAACATTTATTTCATTTCTCTATGCCAAACATGCATCTAGGTTTATTATGAATAAAACCCCAACTTTTGTAAAATAACACAAAAGCCCCAAACTTTCACAAAATTACCCAACCAACCCCAACAGCTCAAAATACTAAAATTTAAAGACAAAATCCATAGAGAGGAGTAGGATATCCCTACATCGAAGTTTAAGCCAAAAAGGAGATGAAGACTCGAAGATCAACGTGCTCCAAATCCAAACTTTTTCAGATTAAATCAAAGCTCTCAACGCCCTCTATCTTATTAACAAAGGCCTTAGGCTAGATTCACACTCTAGGGAGATCAAATCTTAGAGAGAGTGTAAGTTTAGAGAGAGAGAGTCTCGGATCTAGGGTTTGATCAAAAAGAAAGTGAAAAAGTGATGTTCAAAATCGCTACTGTCCGCTGATATAAAACACGCTCGCTCGAGCGAAGCCTTTGTCGCTCGAGCGACCAGACACAGAAAACTCTCGCTCGAGCCAAGAAGTTCTCGCTCGAGCCAAAAACTCAAAAGTGCGCTCGAGCGAAGGAATTCTCGCTCGAGCCAACAACTCAAACCCTCAGGTCTGCAACCAGGAGCACGCTCGAGCGACAGACCTCTCGCTCGAGCGAAGAACAAACCAGACCGCTCGAGCCAAGAAAAGCTCGCTCGAGCCAAGAAATACAACTCTCAGGTCCAGAACCAGACGCCATCGCTCGCTCGAGCGAAGCCACTCTGGCTCGACCCACCAGACACGAACTCAACTCTCGCTCGAGCGACCAACTACTCGCTCGAGCGAAGGTCCAAAAATCTGGGCAGCAACGCTAGGCTCCCAAACACAACCAACCTGAAACAAACCTGCCCAACACATCCTATAACTCAATATACCAGTAAAGAGGATGCAAACAAGATAATAAACAACTACCAACATTCACGGACACAAGTCCGGATCACTATACAACAAGGGTAAACCCGGGATTGCTATAACCTCCCCCCCTTAAAGAATTTCGTCCTCGAAATTAAGCACAAGTTTTCAAAAAAAAAACAAGTTTTCCTCCATTTTAAACAATGTTACACTTTAACATTCAACAATTCGACCCATTACCGGTCACCCCCTCCCTTTAACAAGAGGCATTTCACAATATGTAAACAACATATGTACTTTCAACATGCATCAACATTACGCATTATCTTTCCAATTTCAACAGCATATTCAACATATATAATGTTACATCCAACTTCCATATGAGGCAAGTTCCAAAACATACTTCCAATAAACCAAAACATTTTCAATGTTTCACAACTTAAGACATATATAAACGCTCTTAAGTTCAACAATAGTACAAAATGTAAATACAAGATTACATATCAACAAACAGGTCCGGATATTTCTCACGGACTTCCAACTCACGTTCCCAAGTGGCTTCCTCCACTCCGTGATGTTTCCACAAGACTTTCACCAAAGGAATGGTCTTGCCACGCAGGACCTGATCTCGCCTATCCAAGACCCGAACCGGTCTCTCCTCATACGAGGCATCCTCATCTACCTCTAAATCGGTCCAATCCAACACATGTGATGGATCTGGCTCATACTTTCGAAGCATACTCACATGAAACACGTCATGCACTCCGGACAACTGCGGCGGTAAGGCTAACCGATAAGCAACCTCACCAATCCTCTCAAGGATCTCAAAAGGGCCAATAAACCGAGGGGATAACTTCCCACTCTTCCCAAACCTCATCAAACCTCGCCTAGGTGATATCTTCAGAAAGACATGATCACCTACCTCAAACGCCAAAGGCCTCCTCCTACGGTCGGCATAACTCTTTTGTCGACTCTGGGCTGTAACAAGCCTCCTACGGATAAGCTCAACTTTCTCCGTCGTCTCCCTAACCAACTCCGGACCCAACAAAGGTGCATCACCCACCTCGGCCCAACAAACTGGAGACCTACACGGTCGGCCATACAAGGCCTCAAACGGTGCCATACCGATACTAGACTGGAAACTGTTGTTGTAGGCAAACTCTACCAAGGGCAAGTGCCTCTCCCACGTCCCGCTAAAGTCAAGGACACAACCCCGAAGCATATCCTCAAGGATCTGAATAGTACGCTCGGACTGCCCGTCAGTTTGAGGATGATAAGCCGTACTAAAGGTCAACTTAGTGCCCAAGGCACTCTGCAAACTCTGCCACAACCTAGCAGTAAAACGAGGATCTCTATCTGAGACGATCGTCACTGGGACCCCGTGCAATCTCACTATGTCCCGAATATACAAATCGGCAAGATGATCCACCGAATCTCTCACGCGCATAGGAATAAAGTGCGCCGACTTAGTCAACCGGTCTACAACCACCCAAATAGCATCACTACCCCGCTGAGTCCTCGGAAGACCTACAACGAAGTCCATGGTGACATGCTCCCACTTCCACTCGGCAATAGGCAAGGGTTGCAACAAACCCGCTGGCCTCTGATGCTCGGCCTTCACTTGCTGGCAAGTAAGGCACTTCGATACGAAAACTGCCACATCTCTCTTCATACCCCGCCACCAAAACTGGCGACCCAAATCCTGATACATCTTAGTACCTCCCGGATGCACTGCAAGGCGCGAATGGTGAAACTCTCGGAGTAGTTCCTCACGGCAAGACTCCGGTACAAACAAACGGTCTCGGTATCTCACACTCAGGTCGGGATACACCGTCAAACCCTTCTCAACTTTCCCACTGGAGATCTTCTCTCGGAGGGACTCTACCTCAAGGTCACCTCTCTGTGCCTCTAACACTCTAGTCACAAGTGTAGGCTGCGCAACAACAGAAAACAAGGCCGCAGCCCCAACAGATTCGCCCAGTAGCAAATCAAACTCACCAAGTGCTCCCAACATCTCCCATTCCCGGATGGCTATACTAGCTACATCACTAATGGATTTCCTACTAAGGGCATCGGCCACAACATTGGCCTTTCCCGGATGATAGTGCAACTCAAAATCATAATCCTCGATGAACTCCATCCATCTCCTCTGCCTCAAATTCAAGTCTCTCTGTGTAAACAGATACTTCAAACTCTTGTGGTCCGAGAACACCTCGAATTTTTCACCATAAAGGTAGTGCCTCCAGATTTTCAAGGCAAAGATCACTGCTGCTAACTCTAGGTCGTGTGTGGGGTAATTCTTCTCTTGTATTTTCAACTGACGTGAGCCATAAGCTACCACTTTCCCTTCTTGCATCAACACACAACCTAAACCCTCTCGTGAGGCATCACAATAAACCGCATAACCCAACCCTCTCTCCGGAATAATCAACACCGGAGCGGTGGTCAATCTAACTTTCAGCTCTTGGAACGACTTTTCACAAGTCTCACTCCACACAAACTTGACTCCCTTCCGAGTCAGTCTAGTCAACGGTGACGCTAGCCTGGAGAAATCTTTCACAAACCGACGGTAATACCCAGCTAATCCCAGAAAACTGCGGATCTCAAACACACTCTTAGGCTGTGCCCAATCCTGCACTGCCTCAACCTTGGATGTATCAACAGACACCCCTTCCCTGGATACTACGTGGCCTAAGAATTTGACTTCCCTCAGCCAGAACTCACACTTCCCAAACTTGGCATACAGCCTATGGGCTCTAAGCAACTCAAGCACCACTCTCAAGTGTTCCTCGTGCTCCTCCTCTGAAGGCGAATAGATAAGGATGTCGTCCACGAAGACGACCACAAATCGGTCTAAGAACTCCCGAAAAATCCGGTTCATCAAGTCCATAAAGACTGTCGGTGCATTGGTAAGCCCAAATGGCATCACCAGAAACTCATAATGGCCATACCGCGTACGGAATGCCGTTTTCGGAATATCCTCTTCCCTGACCCTCAACTAGTGGTAACCCGATCTCAAGTCTATCTTAGAGAAACAACGGGAACCCTTCAACTGGTCAAACAAATCATCTATACGGGGCATAGGGTACTTATTCTTAACCATAGCCCGATTCAACTTCCGGTAGTCTATACACAATCTCAAGGCACCATCTTTCTTTTTAACAAAGAGGGCCGGTGCTCCCCACGGCGAAACACTAGGGCGAACAAAGCCCTTATCTAGCAATTCCTGGAGCTGAACTTTCAACTCAACCAACTCTGCTGGAGCAAAATGGTAAGGTGCCATAGAAATCGGCGCCGTACCAGGCACTAAATCAATAGAGAACTCTATCTCTCTGTGAGGTGGCAAACTAACAAGATCTTCGGGAAAGACATCTGAATACTCACAAACCACCCTCGGCAATACAATCTGGGTCTCACCACACTCACCACTCTCAAAGCTGGCAAGTAGACCACTAAGCTCACTTCGCCCTCGCGAATCAAACCCCGGTGGCAAAATACAACCAACCCGGTCTCCCAAGAAATGGAACCACTCCCCGCTCAAGGTACATAACGTGACCCTCTGGCGGTAGCAATCGATAACAGCCCGGTATGACGATAGCCGGTCCATACCCAAAATAACATCAAAACCCTTCATGGGCATGACAACAAACGGAAAAGGAAGCCTATAGTCGGCGACCTCTATATCACATCCTCTAACACCCTGTTTCAGGATCAACTCACCACCCAAAGGCGATACCACACAAATAGGAGATGCTAACTGTGCTAACTCCAATTCCAAAACAGATGCAAATGCAGCAGATACAAAAGAATGAGATGCACCCGTGTTTATCAACACATTAGCAACCGAGTTGCAAAACAGAAAAGTACCTCTCACTACTGATGGAGCCGGTACTAAATCCTGCGCGGTAACAGCATACACGCGCCCCGTAGGCCCCTGGTCTACCTGCTCACCTCTCGGAGCAAAAGACTGCTGCACAGACTGGGATGACGAAGCTCCCAGATTGGCCCTCGAGGCCTGCACAGACTGAGCTGGCTGAAAACCCTGCGTCTGCCTGGAACCAGACGCTCCCGAAGTGGCACTCAATTGCGGGCAAAACCTCTTCAGGTGCCCAGGCTGTCCACACTGATAACAAGACAAGGGCTGCCCCCTGCCCAAACTCTGACTCTGTGGTCTAGCTGAAGAAGAAGCAGCTCTCTGACCCCCACCCTTCTGCGGGCAAACAGAAACCTTGTGACCCAACTGGCTACACTTGTAACAGGTGAAATCCCCCTGACCACCTCTCCCGGAGCCTGCACTCGGCACTGGGAAGGTCGATCTAGCAACACCACCCTGCGACTGCTGAGGGTTAGAACCCCTCTGCCTCCTGCCATCGCCCTGACCATCTTGGCTCCTCTTGGAGCCTCTCTGCCCCTCATCCTCCTCCTGCATCATGAGCTCCATATGAGCTGCAGCGTCCACTAGGTGTCTGTACTCCCGGATGTAAGACCCACCAACCCTCAACTTGAGGCCCCGCCTCAACTTCCGCTCAAACTCATAGCAACGGCGTTCCTCAAACGCCACCAGTTCAGGTGTAAACCTAGACAGACTAGTAAAGGTAGCCTCAAACTCGGCCACTGACAAGCCCTGCTGATTAAGCCGGCTAAACTGATCCCTTAGCTTCTCCCTAGCTGCTGCAGACAAAAACCTCTCCTGAAAAGCATTTATAAACGCCTCCCAAGTACCACCAACACGAGCCTTCTCGTACTTCCACCATTGACCCGCATCTCCCTTCAGTTGGAAGGATGCCAAGGTCACTTTCAGTGCTCCGTCCTCGATGCCAAGCATCTCGAACGTCTTACTCATTTGCTCTAGCCACTCATCAGCCTTCAGTGGCTCCTTCGGATCCCCAATAAACTCATCCGGATTAGACCGGAAAAACTCCCTCTTCAAGAAAGAAGGCCCTGCCTCAGCTGCCTGATTCCCAGCTCTAAGAATACCCAAAGCTCCTGCTATCTCTCTGGCCAAGGCACCCATGGCCTGCTGACCCACTGGCTCGGCCACATTGGCCTGACCAACTCCCTCCTGCACTGCCGGAATCTCACCCGGTAACGGTACTTCCTGCCTCGCAGGTCTACCACGCCTAGCACCTCTTCCTCGTCCTGACATCCTAATAAAGGTAACACAGAACATTAGCACATTCACAAATGTGCCGAAACTAAACACTCACGTCCTAATGCATGGACAACTGTAATTCACTCCACGTAAGCACATAAACACATAAGCACTTACGAATTTCATTTCCGGATAATGATAGTCCCGAGGCGTTACTAGAGTTCCGGTTAGAAATAGCATTGATCAAGTGCTTTTCCAACAAGACTCCCAGAAACCCAAGGATCCGATCAACATCCTAGAAATTAAATCCCATACCCACATAGTCACATAAGCATGTTATCAATTAAGCACATAGCATATGATACTACATCTAGGTCTCTATCAAGCGAGACAAACCCATTGTGATACTAATCACTTCCCACGTACCCAAAGTATTCGAACCCGGTACGCTCTGATACCAAGTTGTAACGCCCTCAAAATAATAACATTAAACCCAACAAATAAGACATGCATTGATATGTAAAAGTTCCACATTCTTTCATTTATCATAATTCCATTACATAAGTATTACATGTAAACAACAAAAGCAAATGCCCTAAGGGCTTACAGCTTTCCAAGTTAACACTTGGTTACAACAAAAGAGTACTAACTCATACACATTAAGCCCTTGGCCTGAATTTTACATGTAATACATCAAAAGTAAAACGACAAAAGTATGTCCGCCTCTAGCCTCCCAAGCTATGTCCTTGGAGGTGGCATGCTACCTGTACCTGAAAATGATATTCCCGTATAGGGTGAGCCACAGCGCAGTAGAAATATACTAAACCAACCATGAATAATGACTAAAATATTAGCAATTGATAGATGGCCAACACTGATACATTCACATAAATCACATATTTATGTCATACGACTTATGAGTCCAAGTTACCTTTCATTTTCCCTTTTTCAACGGATAGGCATATAAGCACTACCCACATTCTCAACAGATATGTATAACAACAATATCCACATTCTCAGATAAGCAAATAAGCTATATCCACATTCTACAACAGATATGTATAACCACAATATCCACAGATAAGCATATCAGCTATATCCACACTTCACAAAGATAAGCATATAAGCTCTATCTTCACTTCTCTAGACAAGCATATGAGTTGTATCTACGGAGTTCATCCCCTATCTTCTCCTAACACTATCCGGTTTAGAGGTACATCCCCTATCTTCCCCTAAACCGCGGAGTACATCCCCCATCTCCTCCTCTACACATAACGTATACAAACACATTGGTTCTATATACATTCACTCAATACATGTAGTTAATGTATTCTATCAATCGTCAAATTTCATGACACATTCCATTGATTAGTTTTCGTTTGCCTAATCATCATGCATTGTCTACAACAATCACGACTATCCTCCACCGATAGCCCAAAGCAGTTATTTCTATACAGAAAATAAATGCACAATGGATATACAATCAACATTTCATTTCCTCATTCCTCACAATTAATTATCCCAATTAATTAAACAATGTAATTAGGTCAATTCCCATAATTAACATTTCAACCCTTAGGTCCCATTTTCATCAATGATTTAACATTTATTCCATTTCTCTATGCCAAACATGCATCTAGGTTTATTATGAATAAAACCCCAACTTTTGTAAAATAACACAAAAGCCCCAAACTTTCACAAAATTACCCAACCAACCCCAACAGCTCAAAATACTAAAATTTAAAGACAAAATCCATAGAGAGGAGTAGGATATCCCTACCTCGAAGTTTAAGCCAAAAAGGAGATGAAGACTCGAAGATCAACGTGCTCCAAATCCAAACTTTTTCAAATTAAATCAAAGCTCTCAACGCCCTCTATCTTATTAACAAAGGCCCTAGGCTAGATTCACACTCTAGGGAGATCAAATCTTAGAGAGAGTGTAAGTTTAGAGAGAGAGTCTCGGATCTAGGGTTTGATCAAAAAGAAAGTGAAAAAGTGATGTTCAAAATCGCTACTGTCCGCTGATATAAAACACGCTCGCTCGAGCGAAGCCTTTGTCGCTCGAGCGACCAAACACAGAAAACTCTCGCTCGAGCCAAAAACTCAAAAGTGCGCTCGAGCGAAGGAATTCTCGCTCGAGCCAACAACTCAAACCCTCAGGTCTACAACCAGGAGCACGCTCGAGCGACAGACCTCTCGCTCGAGCGAAGAACAAACCAGACCGCTCGAGCCAAGAAAAGCTCGCTCGAGCCAAGAAATACAACTCTCAGGTCCAGAACCAGACGCCATCGCTCGCTCGAGCGAAGCCACTCTGGCTCGACCCACCAGACACGAACTCAACTCTCGCTCGAGCGACCAACTACTCGCTCGAGCGAAGGTCCAAAAATCTGGGCAGCAACACTAGGCTCCCAAACACAACCAACCTGAAACAAACCTGCCCAACACATCCTATAACTCAATATACCAGTAAAGAGGATGCAAACAAGATAATAAACAACTACCAACATTCATGGACACAAGTCCGGATCACTGTACAACAAGGGTAAACCCGGGATTGCTATAACCTCCCCCCCTTAAAGAATTTCGTCCTCGAAATTAAGCACAAGTTTTCAAAAAAAAAACAAGTTTTCCTCCATTTTAAACAATGTTACACTTTAACATTCAACAATTCGACCCATTACCGGTCACCCCCTCCCTTTAACAAGAGGCATTTCACAATATGTAAACAACATATGTACTTTCAACATGCATCAACATTACGCATTATCTTTCCAATTTCTTGTGTGAATTAATCAGTAAATTATGAGTAAATTACTCAATAGATTCTCAGAAAATTTTATATAAATTCTTGGTAAATTCAAAGTAATTTCTTAGTAAATTATTCAGCAAATTACACCATAAATTCGTAGTAAATTCTCAATAAATTACTCGTTAAGTTTTCAATAAATTCTTTATAAATTACTTTGTAAATTTTCAGTAAATCATTTAATAAATTGTAAATAAATTACTCAGAAAATTTTCAATAAATTTTAAGAAAATTCTCAATAAATTTTGTTTAAATTCTTGGTAAATTACTCATAAAATTATCAAAAAACATTTCGTGAATTACTTTGTTAATTCTCAGTAAATTATTTGAACATTAATTAGGGAATTTCCTGTAAGTTCTCAATAAATTAATCTATAAATTCTAAGTAAATTGCTTACTAAATTCTCAATAAATTAATCCATAAAGTCTAAGTAAATTATCAATAAATTTTTAGTAACTTACTCAGTGAATTCTCAATAAACTACTTAGTAATTTCCAACTAAATTACCCAGTGAAGAACTTAACAATTTATCATTAAATTTCATAGTCAATTCGCAATAAATTCTCAATAAATTACTCAGTAAATTATCGGTAGATTCTAAGTAAATTACACAGTAAATTCTCATTAAATTACTCAGTAAAATTCTCAATAAATTACACACAAAATTCTCAGAAAATTATTCGGTAAATTCTTATAAAATTCTGTGTAAATTCTTAGAAAATCATTAGAAATTTTTTTGAGAATTACTCAGTAAATTAAGAGTAAATTCTCAGAAAATTTTGTATAAATTCTTGGTAAATTACTCAGTAAATTCACAAATTTTTTTTTAAAAAAATTACTCAGCAAATTACTCTGTAAATTCTCAATAAATTATCCGTTAAATTTTCAATAAATTCTCTATAAATTACTCAGTTAATTATCGGTGAATTACTCAATAAATTCAAAGTAAATTACTCTGAAAATTTTCAATAAATTCCAAGAAAATTCTCAATAAATTATGAGTAAATTACTCATTAAATTCACAGTAAATTCTCAATAAATTACTCAGCAAATTACTCAGAAAATTGCTTCATAAATGATTGGTAAGTTCCTAGAAAATTACTCAAGAAATTCTCAATAAATTGTTAGTAATTTATTGAGTAAATTCTAAATAAATTACTAAGTAAATTCATAGTAAATTATTCGGTGAATTACTCACTAAATTTATCTGTAAATTACTAAGTAAATTCCCAGTAAATTACTCGGTAAATTCTCAATAAATTCTCTGTAAGTTACTCTGTTAATTATCGATAAGTTCTCAAAAAATTCTGAGTCAATTACTTAGTAAATTACTCCGTAAATTATTAGAAAATTACTTTGTAAATTCCTAGAAAATAACGCAATAAATTATCTGTAAATTCTTAGTAAATTATTTAATAAATTCTAAATAAATTACTGAGTAAATTCTCAATAAATTACACCTTAAATTCTCAGTAAATTGCAAGTAAATTAATGAGTGAATTATTTATTAATTTATCAGTAAATTACGCATTAAATTCTCTGTAAATTTCTCAGTAAATTCTCAGTAAATTACTTAGTAAATTCTCACTAAATTACTCAGGAAATTTCTTAGAAAATTACACGTAAAATTCTCTATAAATTATTCAACAAATTCTTAGTAATTTATCAGAAAATTCTGAGTAAATGCACAAAAAATTACAGGAATTTTTTTTTTGTGAATTAATTAGTAAAGTATGAGTAAATTACTCAATAAATTCTCAAAATATTTTATATAAATTCTTGGTAAATTCAAAGTAATTTCTTAGTAAATTATTCAGCAAATTTCTCCATAAATTCGTAGTAAATTCTGAATAAATTACTCGTTAAGTTTTCAATAAATTCTCCATAAATTACTTTGTAAATTATCTGTAAATTTTCAATAAATTATTTAATAAATTGTAAATAAATTCCTCAGAAAATTTTCAATAAATTCTAAGAACATTCTTAATAAATTCTGTATAAATTCTTGGTAAATTACTCATAAAATTATCAAAAAAAAATTCATGAATTACTTTGTAAATTCTCAGTAAATTATTCGAACATTAATTAGTGAATTTTCTGTAAATTCTCAGTAAATTATTCAATAAATTCTAAGTAAATTACTTACTAAATTCTCAATAAATTAATCCATAAAGTCTAAGTAAATTATCAATAAATTCGTAGTAACTTACTCAGCAAATTCTCAATAAATTATTTAGTAATTTCCAACTAAATTACCCAGTGAAGAATTTAACAATTTATCAAGAAAATTCTTAGTCAATTCGCAGTAAATTCTTAGTAAATTACTCAGTAAATTCTCATTAAATTACTCAGTAAAATTCTCAATAAATTACACGCAAAATTCTCAGAAAATTATTCAGTAAATTATTAGAAAATTCTGTGTAAATTCTTAGAAAATCATTAGAAATTTTTTTGTGAATTACTCAACAAATAATGAGTAAATTACTTTGTAAATTCTCAGAAAATTTTGTATAAATTCTTGCTAAATTACTCCGTAAATTCACAAAATTTTTTTAAAAAATTACTCAGCAAATTACTCTGTAAATTCCCAATAAATTATCCGTTAAAATTTCAATAAATTCTCTATAAATTACTCAGTTAATTATCGGTGAATTACTCAATAAATGCAAAGTAACTTACTCTGAAAATTTTTAATAAATTCTAAGAAAATTCTCAATAAATTACTCAGTAAATTGCTTCATAAATGATTGGTAAGTTCCTAGAAAATTACTCAACAAATTCTCAGTAAATTCTCAATAAACTCTTAGTAATTTACTGAGTAAATTCTAGATAAATTACTAAGTAAATTCATAGTAAATTATTCGGTGAATTACTCACTAAATTTATCTGTAAATTACTAAGTAAATTCCAGTAAATTACTCGGTAAATTCTCAAAAAATTCTCAGTTAATTATCGATAAGTTCTTAAAAAATTCTGAGTCAATTACTTAGTAAATTACTCAGTAAATTATTAGAAAATTACTCTGTAAATTCCAAGAAAATAACGCAGTAAATTATTTGTAAATTCTTAGTAAATTATTTAATAAATTCTAAATAAATTACTGAGTAAATTCTCAATAAATTACTCCTTAAATTCTCAGTAAATTACAAGTAAATTAATGAGTGAATTATTCAGTAATTTATCGGTAAATTACTTGATAAATTCTCTGTAAATTACTCAGTAAATTACTCAGGAAATTTCTCAGTAAATTACACGTAAAATTCTCTATAAATTATTCTGCAAATTCTTAGTAATTTATCAGAAAATTCAGGGTAAATTCATAAAAAATTACAAGAATTTTTTTTTTGGGAATTAATCAGTAAATTATGAGTAAATTAGTCAATAAATTCTTAGAAAATTTTATATAAATTCTTGGCAAATTCAAAGTAATTTCTTAGTGAATTATTCAGCAAATTACTCCATAAATTCGTAGTAAATTCTGAATAAATTACTCATTAAGTTTTCAATAAATTCTTTATAAATTACTTTGTAAATTATCAGTAAATTATTTAATAAATTGTAAATAAATTACTCAGAAAATTTTCAATAAATTCTGTATAAATTCCTGGAAAATTACTTATAAAATTTTCAAAATTTTTTTTTTGAATTACTTTGTTAATTCTCAGTAAATTATTCAAACATTAACTACTAAATTTCCTATAAATTCACAGTAAATTATTCAATAAATTCTAAGTAAATTACTTAGTAAAATTCTTAATAAATTAATCCATAAAGTCTAAGTAAATTATCAATAAATTCTTAGTAACTTACTCAGTAAATTCTCAATAAATTACTTAGTAATTTCCAACTAAATTACCTAGTGAAGAACTTAACAATTTATCAATAAATTTCTTAGTCAATTCGCAGTCAATTCTGAATAAATTACTCAGTAAATTATCGGTAGATTCTTAGTAAATTACTCAGTACAATTCTCAATAAATTACACGCAAAATTCTCAGAAAATTATTCAATAAATTCTTATTAAATTATTAGAAAATTCTGTGTAAGTTCTTAGAAAATCATTAGAAATTTTTTTGTGAATTACTCAATAAATTATGAGTAAATTCTCAGAAAATTTTGTATAAATTCTTGGTAAATTACTCAGTAAATTCGCAGAATTTTTTTAAAAAATTACTCCGCAAATTACTCTGTAAATTCTCAATAAATTATCCGTTAAATTTTCAATAAATTCTCTATAAATTACTCAGTTAATTATCGGTGAATTACTCAATAAATTCAAAGTAAATTACTCTGAAAATTTTAAGTAAATTCTAAGAAAATTCTCAATAAATTATGAGTAAATTACTCAATAAGTTCACAGTAAATTCTCAATAAATTACTCAATAAATTGCTTCATAAATGATTGGTAAGTTCTTAGAAAATTACTCAACAAATTCTCAGTAAATTCTCAATAAACTCTTAGTAATTTACTGAGTAAATTCTAAATAAATTACTAAGTAAATTCATAGTAAATTATTCGGTGAATTACTCACTAAATTTAGCTGTAAATTACTAAGTAAATTCCAGTAAATTACTCGATAAATTCTCAATAAATTCTCTGTAAATTACTCAGTTAATTATCGATAAGTTCTCAAAAAATTTTGAGTCAATTACTTAGTAAATTAATCAGTAAATTATTAGAAAATTATTCTATAAATTTCAAGAAAATAACGTAGTAAATTATCTGTAAATTCTTAGTAAATTATTTAATAAATTCTAAATAAATTACTGAGTAAATGCTCAATAAATTACTTAGTAAATTCTCACTAAATTACTCAGGAAATTTCTCAGTAAATTACACGTAAAATTCTCTATAAATTATTCAGCAAATTCTTAGTAATTTATCAGAAAATTCTACGTAAATTCACAAAAAATTACAAGATTTTTTTTGGGAATTAATCAGTAAATTAAGAGTAAATTACTCAATAAATTATTCAGCAAATTAGTCAGTAAATTGCTTCATAAATGATTGGTAAGTTCCTAGAAAATTACTCAACAAATTCTCAATAAATTCTCAATAAACTCTTAGTAATTTACTAAGTAAATTCATAGTAAATTATTCGGTAAATTACTCACTAAATTTATCTGTAAATTACTAAGTAAATTCCCAGTAAATTACTCGGTAAATTCTCAATAAATTCTCTGTAAATTACTCAGTTAATTATCGATAAGTTCTTAAAAAATTCTAAGTCAATTACTTAGTAAATTACTCAGTAAATTCCAAGAAAATAACGCAGTAAATTATCTGTAAATTCTTAGTAAATTATTTAATAAATTCTAAATAAATTACTGAGTAAATTCTCAATAAATTACTCCTTAAATTCTCAGTAAATTACAAGCAAATTAATGAGTGAATTATTCAGTAATTTATCGGTAAATTACTCGATAAATTCTCTGCAAATTACTCAGTAAATTCTCTGTAAATTACTCAGGAAATTACGTAGTAAATTCTCACTAAATTACTCAGGAAATTTCTCAGTAAATTACACGTAAAATTCTCTATAAATTATTCAGCAAATTCTTACTAATTTATCAAAAAATTCTGAGTAAATTCAGAAAAAAATACAAGAATTTTTTTGTGTGAATTAATTAGTAAATTATGAGTAAATTACTCAATAAATTCTTAGAAAATTTTATATAAATTCTTGGTAAATTCAAAGTAATTTCTTAGTAAATTATTCAGCAAATTACTCCATAAATTCGTAGTAAATTCTGAATAAATTACTCGTTAAGTTTTCAATAAATTCTCTATAAATTACTTTGTAAATTATCAGTAAATTATTTAATAAATTGTAAATAATTTACTCCGAAAATTTTGAATAAATTCTGTATAAATTCTTGGTAAATTACTCATAAAATTATCAAAAAAAATTTCGTGAATTACTTTGTTAATTCTTAGTAAATTATTCGAACATTAATTAGTGAATTTCCTGTAAATTCACAGTAAATTATTCAATAAATTCTAAGTAAATTACCTAGTAAATTCCCAATAAATTAATCCATAAAGTCTAAGTAAATTATCAAGAAATTCTTAGTAACTTACTCAGTAAATTCTCAATAAATTACTTAGTAATTTCCAACTAAATTACCCAGAGAAGAACTTAACAATTTATCAGTAAATTTCTTAGTCAATTCGCAGTATATTCTCAATAAATTACTCAGTAAATTATCCGTAGATTCTTAGTAAATTACTCAATAAATTCTCATTAAATTACTCAGTAAAATTCTCAATGAATTACACGCAAAATTTTTAGAAAATTATATAGTAAATTCTTAGTAAATTATAAGAAAATTCTGTGTAAATTCTTAGAAAATCATTAGATTTTTTTTTGTGAATTACTCAGTAAATTATGAGTAAATTCTCAGAAAATTTTGTATAAATTCTTGGTAAATTACTCAGTAAATTCACAGAAATTTTTTTAAAAATTACGCAGCAAATTAATCTGTAAATTCACAATAAATTATCCGTTAAATTTTCAATAAATTCTCCATAAATTACTCAGTTAATTATCAGTGAATTACTCAATAAATTCAAAGTAAATTACTCTGAAAATTTTAAGTAAATTCTAAGAAAATTCTCAATAAATTATGAGTAAATTACTCATTAAATTCACAGTAAATTCTCAATAAATTACTCAGTAAATTGCTTCATAAATGATTGGTAAGTTCCTAGAAAATTACTCAACAAATTCTCTGTAAATTCTCAATATACTCTTAGTAATTTACCGAGTAAATTCATAGTAAATTATTCGGTGAATTACTCACTAAATTTATCTGTAAATTACTAAGTAAATTCCCAGTAAATTACACGGTAAATTCTTAATAAATTCTCTGTAAATTGCTCAGTTAATTATCGACAAGTTCTCAAAAAATTCTGAGTCAATTACTTAGTAAATTACTCAGTAAATTATTAGAAAATTACTCTGTAAATTCTAAGAAACTAACGCAGTAAATTATCTGTAAATTGTTAGTAAATTATTTAATAAATTCTAAATAAATTACTGAGTAAATTCTCAATAAATTACTTCTGAAATTCTTAATAAATTACAAGTAAATTAATGAGTGAATTATTCAGCAATTTATCGGTAAATTACTCGATAAATTCTCTGTAAATTACTCAGTAAATTCTCTGTAAATTACTTAGTAAATGACTTAGTAAATTCTCAGGAAATTTCTCAGTAAATTACACGTAAAATTCTCTATAAATTATTCAGCAAATTCTTAGTAATTTATCAGAAAATTCTGAGTAAATTCACAAAAAATTACAAGAATTTTTTTGTGTGAATTAATCAGTAAATTATGAGTAAATTACTCAATAAATTCTCAGAAAATTTTATATAAATTCTTGGTAAATTCAAAGTAATTTCTTAGTAAATTATTCAGCAAATTACTCCATAAATTCGTAGTAAATTCTGAATAAATTACTCGTTAAGTTTTCAAAAAATTCTCTATAAATTACTTTGTAAATTATCAGTAAATTATTTAATAAATTGTAAATAAATTGCTCAGAAAATTTTCAATAAATTCTGTATAAATTCTGGGTAAATTACTCATAAAATTATCAAAAAAAAATTCGTGAATTACTTTGTTAATTCTCAGTAAATTATTCGAACATTAATTAGTGAATTTCCTGTAAATTCTCAGTAAATTATTCAATAAATTCTAAGTAAATTACCTAGTAAATTCTCAATAAATTAATCCATAAAGTCTAAGTAAATTATCAATAAATTCTTAGTAACTTACTCAGTAAATTCTCAATAAATTATTTAGTAATTTCCAACTAAATTACCCAGAGAAGAACTTAATAATTTATCAATAAATTTCTTAGTCAATTCGCAGTAAATTCTCAATAAATTACTCAGTAAATTATCCGTAGATTCTTAGTAAATTACTCAGTAAATTCTCATTAAATTACTCAGTAAATTACTCAGTAAAATTCTCAATAAATTACACGCAAAATTCTTAGAAAATTATTCAGTAAATTCTTAGTAAATTATTAGAAAATTCTGTGTAAATTCTTAGAAAATTATTAGAATTTTTTTTGTGAATTACTGTAGACGTCCCCGAACGCCCCGGGAGGAACGAGTCCCCCCGTTCCATTCGATATTGGGGTCACTACAGCTCAAGACTCTCAAATTGTCACGGTTCTTAATCTGAACTAAAGAGTCCAAATCCGACAAATCATTTTGAGAAAACAGATTTTGAAAGAAGTGCCAAACATGGACTGCTTTGCCAGATACAGAGTCGCTATTTTATTTTGGGAAATTTAGGAAACCCTGACTCGTTTGCCTAAGGCCACGTGTCCGTCACCACCAAAGTTGCCTCGGCTCGGGAACTTGGGTACGATTGGGGAAGGTCACTTCGTGAGCACCCCCGCTCGCCCGATCAAAGATCGGCCTCTACTAACCATGATATCTATTTTTGAAAACATTATGCGTTCTTATTCCGGTTATTAGCCTAGATTTACTATGTGATGCGCACAGCATATAAGTATAGACTGGATCGCCTGAATTGGAACAAAACATTTCATGTTTGTTTGTTTGAAAATGGTTTGATGGTGCTACTCGCAAGTAGGCTAAGACGTGGATTTGCCACCCTCGGGTGGGCTTAGAAAACATGATTTTGCCACTATCTAGTGGGCTTAAAACATACATTTTAACGAATTGCTCCAACTCAAATAACCCAACCTTCACCTACAGGCATTCAGGCAGTTATATCACATAAGCATATAGCCTCATGGTAAGCATGCTATCATGGCAGTCACTCACACACATGCAAGGATGCTAAAGCATAAAACTTACCGAGTACTCCAAGCCAAAACAGAAGCTAATTAGAAATCCATGCATGATCCTAATTATACAGAAATGCCTAATGCAACACATGCAAAAATGCAACTATAGCAAGCTCGGCTATTCTAGACATGGCATATGAAATGCTACAGCTAACATGTATTCAACTTGGAATGGAAAATACAATGCAGTTAGTATGATGCGTCGAGCCCGGTGCATGCAAAACAGATGAATGAATGCAAACATGCTATCATACTGTATGCTAATTGAAACATGCCTTAATCTAACCATCATAAGCGGGTAAATAAAAGAGAGAAAGACATGGGGTTGGAAGACATACATCACACACACGCACACTTATTACAACATTGCCCTCGCGCAGAGGGTCCGAATAAAATAATATACATCCCAAATAATTACAGTCCAAATAATTACAAAAATCCTAATTAATTACCAAATTAACTAAGAAAACAATAAACTGGCATGCAAGCCAGGGACTGCCTTGACTCTTTTCCAGATGATGGATGATGCATGTCCGAGTCGTTTTTGCACGGAAATCCACTGTGATGCCCCAATTAGCCTCTGTTTTGTAATATTTTTTGGAAAGCGCGCCAAGCCCCGGAAGACTGCTGATTCTTGATTTACTGTAACAGAGAGCAAGAAAGGGGCATGGCAATATATTTTCACACATGTATGCGTGACTACCCTTCAGGGAGTGTAGTCCTCGATCCTCGTGCCACCAATCACGCATATCGATGCATGATGGCCGAGGAGTCGATTTGCATGACTCAATATGGAATGAATGCACACATAAACACAACGAAACCTAAACTCCATCATGGATAATCCAGAGTGTCGGTGACTGGGAATTGAGACACGTTCTGTCACTCGAAGTACGAAACGTCCCTCGTTTTCCGTGCTCGGGCTAACTCCTATCCCAAGCGCAATGCAATATGCATGACATGCATGAATGCAACTAATATACAACCTAGCATGCACAATGCTATGAAATGGCATGCACGAGGTAACACGGCATACACAATGCGCCAACATACAACCTAACATACACAATGCTATGAAATGAAATGGCATACACAATGCACAAGGGACTTACACCAACATGAGTGGACCTCAGCCACACTCACATAGGAGGCCATAAGATGAAAATGAGACTCTCAAGATGCGTGCACGCGTGCATGCAAACCGAGGACCGAACCTAAGGTACAAATGCCACTCCAACAAGACATGGCAAGGCATGGAATATGGCATACTAGCATGCAAATTTCAGCGCTAAAATATGACCCAAAACAGCCCCGAATCATGGAAACATGGTACCCGATACACGGAATGAACCCGAAACACAAAACTAGGCATATGCATTGGCCTATAGCTATACAAAAAATGCATTATTTGAACATGAAGTGTGAAGACAGATTCAAGGAAGTCCCAAAAAAAGCATATTTACAGTTTTAAGCAAGGCCAAACAGTGAACATAAATAGGGCTAAACCAATATGCAAAAATGGCCCTAAATGTGAGATAAAGAAGCAAGTCATGGCTGATGGCCTCAAAAAAGAGAGGGCCCATCAAAAATGTTGAAGAGGGACCCAAAACATGGCATTTTACAGTTTATGATCAAACCCAAAACAGTGCACATGCAAGCCTAAAATACTATGCAAAATAAGGCCTAAAAAGAGGCTTAAACACAAAGTGTAAAAGGGAGTCCTCAAACAGAAAAAGTCCCTTGATGAAACATGAATAGGGGGTAAAAATAATGCCATTTACAGTTCGGACCAAAGCCTAAAAAAATAAGAACAAGGGGCTAACAAATCATGCAAAAATAAGGCCAAAATAGGGATATAAAGGCAAGTGGCAAATGGAAGCCTCAAACAGTGATGAGCCCTTCAACAATGTTGAATAAGGGCTCAAAATAAGCCACTTTACAGTTTATGACAGAGCTCAAAACAGTTTACACGTAGGCCAAAAATACTACACAAGAAATAGGCACACAAGAGGGGTAATGAAGCAAGTGGTAGCTAGGGACCTTAAACATGGAAGGACTCTAAAACAAACATGAAAAATACATCAAAACAAGACTATTTTCAGTTAGGGTCATAGCCCAAATATGCAAGCATGTATGGCTTAGAAAGGATACAAAAATAAGCTTAAAAGAGAGGAAATGGTGCTCACCCTTGAAGACCAAACTTTAGCAGCCTTTTGGCTTGAGAAAAGGTGCCTCCAAAGCTCTGAGAAGGCCCTCCAAGCTGCTGGAATGGAGTGGTGGTGTGGTGTTAGGTGGTGGTGTAGAAATGAGTGTAGGACTTGAGAGGTTTGAAGCTTGGAAGTGTAGAGGGAGAGAGATACAATATGGGAGCTCAAAGGTGAATTTTCTAACCCTTAAACCAGAGCTGGGAGGCTGGTTTTATAGGCAAAAGAGGGGGAGAAAAGGGGGAAAAAATGGGGGGGGGAAAACAATTCAAGTTTCCCCCCAAAAAGTTGGCCCCCCGGATACAAAATCTGGGGGGAAAAGAGATGCATATTTGAACTGTATCTGCAGCAAGGAGCAAGGCCGGCTGGTTATTGAGGTTGCAGGTGGCCGGCCGGCTCTTCCCATGGCCGGCCGGCCAAGGGTCAAAAGGTTCAATGAGGATTAGTGGCCGGCCATGCCAAAAAAGGAGCCTCTCATGTGTGCACAACACAACTATGTGGTCAAAAACTGGAGAGAATGAACCAGGAGAGAGAAAAGGCCACTTTTAGGAGGGGTTCAAAAGGTTCAAAAGCAATTACTGGCCGGCCAAATATTGGTGGCCTCCCAGATGTGTATATCACAAATATGGGGTTTAGGGTGCAAGAAAATGGCCCAAGGGTGGTCAACATTGGCTTTTAAGTGAGAAAAAACGGGCGACGGAGGGCGATGGAGGAATAAAACTGGTTGTCTGAAAAATTGTTGGCCTTCCACCCTTCTACGGCCTTCTTACCAATGAAACAAAGGTCCCTGCCAAAAATGAACCCAAACCGATGCAAAATGAAGGTTCGGGGGCCGAAACGCGCAGCTCGAGGCCCCAAAAACTGGCTGTTAGGCACCGGAAGTGGTGTTCGACCACGAAGTTGGTTTTTTGGGCCACAGTGTCCCTCAAAAGGGAGAAAATAAGATGTATGCCAAAAACTGGAGCAAACGGAGGTGGTTAAGCGGTCCCGAACCGAGGCACACGGCCAACGGCTCCGAAAAATCGGAAACCGGACTCCAAACGGGCAAAATGGCCTAGGACCACGAAACGTAGCCTACGGCCACTGAGAGATGGTCTACGAGACCTCTCCCTCCCATTGGGAAGAGAAAACAGAGAAAACAGAGCCTGGTTCGCAAACCAAGGCAAAGCGTGAAAGAGTCCGAAAGTCCGGAGGCAAGGCTCGCAGCCGAGACTCTGAAACTTCTGAACGAGCACGATATACAACATCACCGAGCGCTCAATCGGTGACGTCTGAGTCTTAAGGTCGGTCAAAAATGGGGTGTCTACAATTACTCAGTAAATTATGAGTAAATTCTCAGAAAATTTTGTATAAATTCTTAGTAAATTACTCAGTAAATTCACAGAAATTTTTTTAAAAATTACTCAGCAAATTACTCTGTAAATTCTCAATAAATTATCCGTTAAATTTCAATAAATTCTCTATAAATTACACAGTTAATTATCGGTGAATTACTCAATAAATTCAAAGTAAATTACTCTGAAAATTTTCAATTAATTCTAAGAAAATTTCCAACAAATTATAAGTAAATTAGTCATTAAATTCACAGTAAATTCTCAATAAATTACTCAGTAAATTGCTTCATAAATGATTGCTAAGTTCCTAGAAAATTACTCAACAAATTCTCAGTAAATTCTCAATAAACTCTTAATAATTTACTGAGTAAATTCATAGTAAATTATTCGGTGAATTACTCACTAAATTTATCTGTAAATTACTAAGTAAATTCCCAATAAATTACACGATAAATTCTCAATAAATTCTTTGTAAATTGCTCAGTTAATTATCGATAAGTTCTCAAAAAATTCGGAGTCAATTACTTAGTAAATTACTCAGTAAATTATTAGAAAATTACTCTGTAAATTCCAAGAAAATAACGCAGTAAATTATCTGTAAATTCTTAGTAAATTATTTAATAAATTCTAAATAAATTACTGTGTAAATTCTCAATAAATTACTCCTTAAATTCTCAGTAAATTACAAGCAAATTAATGAGTGAATTATTCAGTAATTTATCGGTAAATTACTCGATAAATTCTCTGTAAATTACTCAGTAAATTCTCTGTAAATTACTCAGGAAATTACTTAGTAAATTCTCACTAAATTACTCAGGAAATTTCTCAGTAAATTACACGTAAAATTCTCTATAAATTATTCAGCAAATTCTTACTAATTTATCAGAAAATTCTGAGTAAATTCACAAAAAATTACAAGAATTTTTTTGTGTGAATTAATTAGTAAATTATGAGTAAATTACTCAATAAATTCTCAGAAAATTTTATATAAATTCTTGGTAAATTCAAAGTAATTTCTTAGTAAATTATTCAGCAAATTACTCCATAAATTCGTAATAAATTCTGAATAAATTACTCGTTAATTTTTCAATAAATTCTCTATAAATTACTTTGCAAATTATCAGTAAATTATTTAATAAATTGTAAATAAATTACTCAAAAAATTTTCAATAAATTTTGTATAAATTCTTGGTAAATTACTCATAAAATTATCAAAAACAATTCGTGAATTACTTTGTTAATTCTCAGTAAATTATTCGAACATTAATTAGTGAATTTCCTGTAAATTCTCAGTAAATTATTCAAAAAATTCTAAGTAAATTACTTAGTAAATTCTCAATAAATTAATCCATAAAATTGAAGTAAATTATCAATAAATTCTTAGTAACTTACTCAGTAAATTCTCAATAAATTACTTAGTAAATTCCAACTAAATTACCCAGAGAAGAACTTAACAATTTATCAGTAAATTTCTTAGTCAATTCGTAGTAAATTCTCAATAAATTACTCAGTAAATTATCGGTAGATTCTTAGTAAATTACTCAATAAATTCTCATTAAATTACTCAGTAAAATTCTCAATAAATTACACGCAAAATTCTTAGAAAATTATTCAGTAAATTCTTAGTAAATTATTAGAAAATTCTGTGTACATTCTTAGAAAATCATTAGAATTTTTTTTTGTGAATTACTCAGTAAATTATGAGTAAATTCTCAGAAAATTTTATATAAATTCTTAGTAAATTACTCAGTAAATTCACAAAATTTTTTAAAAAAATTACTCAGCAAATTACTCTTTAAATTCTCAATAAATTATCCGTTAAATTTTCAATAAATTCTCTATAAATTACTCAGTTAATTATCGGTGAATTACTCAATAAACTCAAAGTAAATTACTCTGAAAATTTTCAATAAATTCTTAGAAAATTCTCAATAAATTATGAGTAAATTACTCATTAAATTCACAGTAAATTGTCAATAAATTACTCAGTAAATTGCTTCATAAGTGATTAGTAAGTTCCTAGAAAATTACTCAACAAATTCTCAGTAAATTCTCAATAAACTCTTAGTAATTTACTGAGTAAATTCTTAATAAATAACTAAGTAAATTCAAAGTAAATTATTCGGTGAACTACTCACTAAATTTATCTGTAAATTACTAAGTAAATTCCCAGTAAATTACTCGGTAAATTCTCAATAAATTCTCTATAAATTACTCAGTTAATTATTGATAAGTTCTCAAAAAATTCTGAGTCAATTACTTAGTAAATTACTCAGTAAATTATTAGAAAATTAGTCTGTAAATTCCAAGAAAATAACGTAGTAAATTATCTGTATATTGTTAGTAAATTATTTAATAAATTCTAAATAAATTACTGAGTAAATTCTCAATAAATTATTCCTTAAATTCTCAGTAAATTACAAGTAAGTTAATGAGTGAATTATTCGGTAATTTATCGGCAAATTACTCGATAAATTCTCTGTAAATTACTCAGTAAATTACTCAGTAAATGACTTAGTGAATTCTCACTAAATTACTCAAGAAATTTCTCAGTAAATTACACGTAAAATTCTCTATAAATTATTCAGCAAATTCTTAGTAATTTATCAGAAAATTCTAAGTAAATTCACAAAAAATTACAAGAATTTTTTTTTTGTGAATTAATCAGTAAATTATGAGTAAATTACTCAATAAATTCTCAAAAAATTTTATATAAATTCTTGGTAAATTCAAAGTAATTTCTTATTAAATTATTCAGCAAATTACTCCATAAATTCGTAGTAAATTCTGAATAAATTACTCGTTAAGTTTTCAATAAATTCTCTATAAATTACTTTGTAACTTATCCGTAAATTATTTAATAAATTGTAAATAAATTAGTCAGAAAATTTTCAATAAATTATGTATAAATTCTTGGTAAATTACTCATAAAATTATCAAAAAAAATTTCTTGAATTACTTTGTTAATTCTCAGTAAATTATTTGAACATTAATTATTGAATTTCCTATAAATTCACAGTAAATTATTCAATAAATTCTAAGTAAATTACTTAGTAAATTCTTAATAAATTAATCCATAAAGTCTAAGTAAATTATCAATAAATTCTTAGTAACTTACTCAGTAAATTCTCAATAAATTATGTCATGACCCCAAACCGCCCCTAGTAGTTTAGTGCCGTGATGGCTAGTAATCCGAGATTACCGAAGGCCAACTTTCAAGATTCACACATACCAGAGTATAATATATGGGGCTTACAAGTGCGGAAGCAATATATATACAAATTAGAATAGTCCATGAGAGTTGTGCGTAATTCAAATGAAATGGCAAGCATCTTTACATAGCTTCACAACTTGAATACAAATAAAATAAAGTACAAAAATACATATTTCATCTTGATCAAAAGGCTTCTCAAGCCGACGTGTGCAAAATACAAGTATTACAAATCGAGAAGCATAATTTTCAAGACTACCGAGATGAATACGAGTCAAGCCGACATAACAAAAATCCAAAAACAAGCTCCTGAATCACATCTAGGCGTCACCGCCTTCTTGCTCATCACCTACATATATATAGAGAGGGTGAGCTTGGATACTCAGTGAATGATATAAGTAATAAAGGGTTTGCATGAATAATAGCCGAAGTCCTTTCAAAACAATACAAGTCAAAACTTTATATAACAAGGGATGGACCTCGTCCATCTAACAAATCATCAAAGCTTCAAGTGATGCTTACTAGCATCAACATATTACAAAAGACAACATTCCGGCAAACAAATCCACGCGGTAAACCGTCAGTGGCAAAGCAAGACAAGGCAAGGGAGATATCTCAAGTAAGGGTGCTACAAAAGTTTAGAGTCCTCTACCACAAGGGACCTATGTTACAAAGGCTCGTAGCCCTTTAACACGAGAGTACTGCGAAAGTTTATAGTCCTCCAGCACAAGGGACTTTCAAAACAAGATGTGCTGCGAAAGTTTAGAATCCTCCAGCACAAGGGACTTTCAAAACAAGATGTGCTACGAAAGTTTAGAGTCCTAGAGCACAAGGGACTTTCCGAGGAGGTCATCAAAGCAAGTATAATACAAGATACAAAACTAAGGACAATCATTCATGCTTAACAAATACTTTTCAAAACAAAGCAAAGCAAAAAAGTTTAGAATCCTCCAGCACAAGGGACTTTCAAAACAAGATGTGCTACGAAAGTTTAGAGTCCTAGAGCACAAGAGACTTTCCGAGGAGGTCATCAAAGCAAGTATAATACAAGATACAAAACTAAGGACAATCATTCATGCTTAACAAATACTTTTCAAAACAAAGCAAAGCAAAGCTCATCAAAACATTGATAACATAGCTTTATTAAAAATACCACTCACATAGTTCTGCAAACATCGGGGTCAAGGCAAGTCCAAGTCCTACAAACACATGGCAAAGTCTATTGAATGCACTTCTCAAAACAAGTCTTGCATGCATGCAAGTGACCTCGGCACTCTTCAAAGACTAAGTCAAATCGAAACAAAACACAGTTTCTTATCTCAGGAAAACATGCTGGGCAACCACCAGGTCTTGGCCGAGGTCCCACACCTTCTCGCCGAGGTGTGATCTCGACGGCCACATTCAAAAGCGAAGTCGGGAAAAATCTGGGTTTCCCTCTTGATAAACATGAAGAACATGAGCATGAAGAACATGAACATGAGGAAGATGAATGCAAAGATCAAAACTTGCTATTATGAAAGTTGAGATTTCATGCTATGAATTCAGAAACATGGACCTGGGTACCCATACTCAAGGATCTCATCAAAACGAACACAAAAACATGAGCCTTAATGCAAACTTTCGGATCAAACAAGGCTTTTCTTCAAGAACACATGAAAACCATTTTCTCTTTCTAAAACCAACTTTAAATCAATATATGACGTGCAGAACAGGTTTGATCGTGCAATGCAGCTATATGATCAATAAGAACAACAAGAGTAGGTTAAGATTCTAACCTCAAAACTCGAATCAACGATTCAAGCTCCAACGATCAAGCTTGGAAGTTCACTCTTTCACTCAAAACTTCTCCTCCTCCTTCTTCCTAGAGTTTCTCTCTCTAAAGCAAGATTTGATACGAAATGATATGTTTTTCTCGATAGCCACTGACTTAACCCTCTGCTGGGACACGTGGCATCGGCTGATTGGCTCTACTCAAAAAGGTGACTGGCTTGACAAGACAAGACCATGACAAAGTGTGTTCAACAAGCTAGACGGCAAGGACACTCCGACGAGTAGCGACATCGGCTAACAACAAGACCTCGGCAAGCAAGGGGCAAGGACATCGGCTTGGAAAGACAACACTTGACTAAGCTGTGCCACACCTTGGTCTAGATATGCCACACCTCGGTCTAGCTCATACCATTCCAGGAACAAAATCACTGGGGTGCGAGGATAAACATCTTGGCCCAGATGATACACATCTCGGCCTTGGTGCTGAACACCTCGGCCTAGATAGAGACATCTCGGCAAATATGCCAGGGTGAAGATGGAGGTCAACCGAAGTGGTTACAAGATAGTTCTAAGTGTAGAAAGGTTCAAAGGTGTCTAGGCTTAAGATGACCTCGGCGACACACCAAGCAAGTACAAAGCATGCAAGCAACATTCGAGCAAAACAAGACAAGATTGCAAATGCACATAACAAAGCAAGATCATACATAAGTGTATGCAAGTATGACTAAGTAGAAGGGAGGGTTGTTACAAATTACTTAGTAATTTCCAACTAAATTACCCAGTGAAGAACTTAACAATTTATCAGTAAATTTCATAGTCAATTCACAGTAAATTCTCAATAAATTACTCAGTAAATTATCGGTAGATTCTTAGTAAATTACTCAGTAAATTCTCATTAAATTACTCAGTAAAATTCTCAATAAATTACACGCAAAATTCTCAGAAAATTATTCAATAAACTCTTAGTAAATTATTAGAAAATTCTGTGTAAATTCTTAGAAAATCATTAGAAATTTTTTTTTGAATTACTCAGTAAATTATGAGTAAATTCTCGAAAAATTTTGTATAAATTCTTGGTAAATTACTCAGTAAATTCACAGAAATTTTTTTAAAAATTACTCAGCAAATTACTCTGTAAATTCTCAATAAATTATCCATTAAATTTTCAATAAATTCTCTATAAATTACTCAGTTAATTATCGGTGAATTACTCAATAAATTCAAAGTAAATTACTCTGAAAATTTTAAATAAATTCTAAGAAAATTCTCAATAAATTATGAGTAAATTACTCAATAAGTTCATAGTAAATTCTCAATAAATTACTCAGTAAATTGCTTCATAAATGATTGCTAAGTTCCTAGAAAATTACTCAACAAATTCTCAGTAAATTCTCAATAAACTCTTAGTAATTTATTAAGTAAATTCATAGTAAATTATTCGGTGAATTACTCACTAAATTTGTCTGTAAATTACTAAGTAAATTCCAGTAAATTACTCGGTAAATTCTCAATAAATTCTCTGTAAATTACTCAGTTAATTATCGATAAGTTCTCAAAAAATTCGGAGTCAATTACTTAGTAAATTACTCAGTAAATTATTAGAAAATTACTCTGTAAATTCCAAGAAAATAACGTAGTAAATTATCTGTAAATTCTTAGTAATTATTTAATAAATTCTAAATAAATTACTGAGTAAATTCTCAATAAATTACTCCTTAAATTCTCAGTAAATTACAAGTAAATTAATGAGTGAATTATTGAGTAATTTATCGGTAAATTACTCGATAAATTCTCTGTAAATTACTCTGTGAATTCTCTGTAAATTACTCAGTAAATTACTTAGTAAATTCTCACTAAATTACTCAGGAAATTTCTCAGTAAATTACACGTAAAATTCTCTATAAATTATTCAGCAAATTCTTAGTAATTTATCAGAAAATTCTGAGTAAATTCACAAAAAATTACATGAATTTTTTTTTTGTGAATTAATCAGTAAATTATGAGTAAATTACTCAATAAATTCTCAGAAAATTTTATATAAATTCGTGGTAAATTCAAAATAATTTCTTAGTAAATTATTCAGCAAATTACTCCATAAATTCGTAGTAAATTCTGAATAAATTACTCGTTAAGTTTTCAATAAATTTTCTATAAATTACTTTGTAAGTTATTCGTAAATTATTTAATAAATTGTAAATAAATTACTCAGAAAATTTTCAATAAATTCTGTATAAATTCTTGGTAAATTACTCATAAAATTATCAAAAAAAAATTCGTGAATTACTTTGTTAATTCTCAGTAAATTATTCGAACATTAATTAGTGAATTTCCTGTAAATTCTCAGTAAATTATTCAATAAATTCTAAGTAAATTACTTAGTAAATTCTCAATAAATTAATCCATAAAGTTGAAGTAAATTATCTATAAATTCTTAGTAACTTACTCAGTAAATTCTCAATAAATTACTTAGTAATTTCCAACTAAATTACCCAGTGAAGAACTTAACAATTTATCAGTAAATTTCTTAGTCAATTCGTAGTAAATTCTCAATAAATTACTCAATAAATTATCGGTAGATTCTAAGTAAATTACTCAGTAAATTCTCATTAAATTACTCAGTAAAATTCTCAATAAATTACAGGCAAAATTCTCAAAAAATTATTCAGTAAATTCTTAGTAAATTATTAGAAAATTCTGTGTAAATTCTTAGAAAATCATTAGAAATTTTTTTGTGAATTACTCAGTAAATTATGAGTAAATTCTCGAAAAATTTTGTATAAATTCTTAGTAAATTACTCAGTAAATTCATAGAAATTTTTTTAAAAATTACTCAGCAAATTATTCTGTAAATTCTCAATAAATTATCCGTTAAATTTTCAATAAATTCTCTATAAATTACTCAGTTAATTATTGATAAGTTCTCAAAGAATTCTGAGTCAATTACTTAGTAAATTACTCAATAAATTATTAGAAAATTACTCTGTAAATTCCAAGAAAATAACGCAGTAAATTATCTGTAAATTCTTAGTAAATTATTTAATAAATTCTAAATAAATTACTGAGTAAATTCTCAATAAATTGCTCCTTAAATTCTCAGTAAATTACAAGTAAGTTATTGAGTGAATTATTCAGTAATTTATCGGTAAATTACTCGATAAATTCTTTATAAATTACTCAGTAAATTATTGGTAAATTCTCTGTAAATTACTCAGTAAATGACTTAGTAAATTCTCACTAAATTACTCAGGAAATTTCTCAGTAAATTACATGTAAAATTCTCTATAAATTATTCAGCAAATTCTTAGTAATTTATCAGAAAATTCTGAGTAAATTCACAAAAAATTACAAGAATTTTTTTTTGTTAATTAATCAGTAAATTATGAGTAAATTACACAATAAATTCTCATAAAATTTTATATAAATTCTTGGTAAATTCAAAGTAATTTCTTATTAAATTATTCAGCAAATTACTCCATAAATTCGTAGTAAATTCTGAATAAATTACTCGTTAAGTTTTCAATAAATTCTCTATAAATTACTTTGTAAATTATCAGTAAATTATTTAATAAATTGTAAATAAATTACTCAGAAAATTTTCAATAAATTCTGTATAAATTCTTGGTAAATTACTCATAAAATTATCAAAAAAAATTTCTTGAATTACTTTGTTAATTCTTAGTAAATTATTCAAACATTAACTACTAAATTTCCTATAAATTCACAGTAAATTATTCAATAAATTCTAAGTAAATTACTTAGTAAAATTCTTAATAAATTAATCCATAAAGTCTAAGTAAATTATCAATAAATTCTTAGTAACTTACTCAGTAAATTCTCAATAAATTACTTAGTAATTTCCAACTAAATTACCTAGTGAAGAACTTAACAATTTATCAATAAATTTCTTAGTCAATTCGCAGTCAATTCTGAATAAATTACTCAGTAAATTATCGGTAGATTCTTAGTAAATTAATCAGTAAATTCTGATTAAATTACTCAGTAAAATTCTCAATAAATTACACGCAAAATTCTCAGAAAATTATTCAGTAAATTCTTAGAAAATTATTAGAAAATTCTGTGTAAATTCTTAGAAAATCATTAGAAATTTTTTTGTGAATTACTCAGTAAATAATAAGTAAATTCTCAGAAAATTTTGTTTAAATTCTTGGTAAATTACTCAGTAAATTCACAGAAATTTTTTTAAAAATTACTCAGCAAATTACTCTGTAAATTCTCAATAAATTATCCGTTAAATTTTCAATAAATTCTCTATAAATTACTCAGTTAATTATCGGTGAATTACTCAATAAATTCAAAGTAAATTACTCTAAAAATTTTAAATAAATTCTAAGAAAATTCTCAATAAATTATGAGTAAATTACTCAATAAGTTCATAGTAAATTCTCAATAAATTACTCAGTAAATTGCTTCATAAATGATTGCTAAGTTCCTAGAAAATTACTCAACAAATTCTCAGTAAATTCTCAATAAACTCTTAGTAATTTATTAAGTAAATTTATAGTAAATTATTCGGTGAATTACTCAATAAATTTATCTGTAAATTACTAAGTAAATTCCAGTAAATTACTCGGTAAATTCTCAATAAATTCTCTGTAAATTACTCAGTTAATTATCGATAAGTTCTCAAAAAATTCGGAGTCAATTACTTAGTAAATTACTCAGTAAATTATTAGAAAATTACTCTGTAAATTCCAAGAAAATAACGTAGTAAATTATCTGTAAATTCTTAGTAATTATTTAATAAATTCTAAATAAATTACTGAGTAAATTCTCAATAAATTACTCCTTAAATTCTCAGTAAATTACAAGTAAATTAATGAGTGAATTGTTCAGTAATTTATCGGTAAATTGCTCGATAAATTCTCTGTAAATTATTGGTAAATTCTCACTAAATTACTCAGGAAATTCCTTAGTAAATTACACGTAAAATTCTCTATAAATTATTCAGCAAATTCTTAGTAATTTAACAGAAAATTCTGAGTAAATTCACAAAAAATTACAAGATTTTTTTTTTGTGAATTAATTAGTAAATTATGAGTAAATTACACAATAAATTCTCAGAAAATTTTATATAAATTCTTGGTAAATTCAAAGTAATTTCTTAGTAAATTATTCAGCAAATTACTCCATAAATTCGTAGTAAATTCTGAATAAATTACTCGTTACGTTTTCAATAAATTCTCTATAAATTACTTTGTAAATTATTAGTAAATTATTTAATAAATTGTAAATAAATTGCTCAGAAAAGTTTCAATAAATTCTGTATAAATTCATGGTAAATTACTCATAAAATTATCAAAAAAATTTCGTGAATTACTTTGTTAATTCTTAGTGAATTATTCGAACATTAATTAGTGAATTTTCTGTAAATTCTCAGTAAATTATTCAATAAATTCTAAGTAAATTACTTAGTAAATTCTCAATAAATTAATCCATAAAGTCTAAGTAAATTATCAATAAATTGTTAGTAACTTACTGTCACGACCCCAAACCGCCCCTAGTAGGATGGTGCCGTGATGGCCAGTAATCCGAGATTTACCCAAGGCCGATTTCCAAAATCCACACACAACAGAGTATAAATATATGGGGCTCACAAGTACGGAAACAATATATACAAATCAGATTAGTCCATAAGAGCTGTGCGTAAGTCAAATGAAAGTGCAAACATCTACACATGGATTACAACTTAGTTACAAATGAAGCAAAGTACAAATTACATCTTGATCAAAAGGATTCTCAAGCCGACGTGTTTAAAATACAAATATTACAAGTCGAGAAGCATAATTTTCAAGACTGTCGGCGTAAATACAAGTCAAGCCGACATAGCCAAAAATCCAAAACAAGCTCGCGAATCACATCTAGGTGTCATCGCCTTCTTGCTCATCACCTACATATATATAGAGAGGGTGAGCTTGGATACTCAGTGAATGCTATAAATAATAAAGAGTTTGCATGAACAATAGCCGAGGTCTTTTTCAAAACGATACATATCAAAACTTCATATAACAAGGAATGGACCTAGCCCATCTAATAAATCTTCGAAGCTTCAAGGGATGCTTACTAGCATCAACATATTACAAATGATGACATTCCGGCAAACAAACCCACGCGGTGAACCGTCAGTGGCAAAACAAAACAAAGCAAGGGAGATATCTCAAACAAGGGTGCTGCGAAAGTTTAGAGTCCTCCAGTACAAGGGACCTATGTTACAAAGGCCCGTAGCCCCCTAACACGAGAGTACTGCAAAAGTTTAGAGTCCTCCAGCACAAGGGACTTTCAAAACAAGATGTGTTATGAAGGCCCGTAGCCCCCTAACACGAGAGTACTGCGAAAGTTTAGAGTCCTCCAACACAAGGGACTTTCAAAACAAGATGTACAGTTGCATTATAGTCCCTTGGCACTAAGGACTTTCCGAGGAGGTCATCAAAGCAAGATAATACATGATATACAAAATAGGGACAATCATTCATGTTTAACAAATACTTTTCAAAACAAAGCAAAACAAAGCTCATCAAAACATTAATAACATAACTTTATTAGAAATACCACTCACATAGTTCTTCAAACGTCGGGGTCAAGGCAAGTCCCAGTCCTACAAACACATGGCAAAGTCTATTGAATGTACTTCTCAAAACAAGTCTTGCATGCATGCGAATGACCTCGGCATTCATCAAAAACTAAGTCAACTCAAAACAAAACACAGTTTCCTATCGCTGGAAAACGAGCTGGGCAACTACCAGGTCTAGGCTGAGGTCCCACGCCTTCTTGCCAAGGTGTGGACTCGATGGCCACAGTCAAGGAAATGAAGTCGGAAAAATCTAGGTTTCCCTCTCTTGAAGAACATGACGAACATGAAGAACATGAACATGAGGAAGATGAATGCAAAGATTAAAACTTGCTATTACAAAATCTGAGATTTCATGCTAAGAATCCGAAATCATGGACCTGGGTACCCATATTCAAAGATCTTGAGAGAACAAACACAAAAACATGGTTCTAGATGCAAACTTTCGGATCAAACGAGGCTTTTCTCCAAGAACACATGAAAACCATTTTCTCTTTCTAAAACCAACTTCAAATCAATGCATGACGTGCAGAACAAGTTTGATCGTGCAATGCAGCTAGATGATCAATAAGAACAACAAGAGTAGGTTAAGATTCTAACCTCAAAAGTCGAATCTAACGTTTCAAGCTCCAACGATCAAGCTTGGAAGTTCACTCTCTCTCACTCAAAACTTCTCCTTCCTAGAGCCTCTCTCTCTAAAAGACAAGATTTGATACAAAAATGATATGTTTTCTCGACAGTCACTGACTTAACCCTCTGTTGGGACACGTGACATCGGCTGATTGGCTCTACTCAAAAAGGCGACTGACTGACTGACAAGACAAGACCCTGACAAAGTGTATTCAACAAGCTAGACGACAAGAGCACTCCGGCAAGTGATGATCTCGGCCAAGGGCAAAGCTTCGGCAAGTAGGGTGACAACGACATCGGCTTGGAAGGACAACACTTGACTAAGCTGTGCCACACCTCGGCCTAGATGTGCCACACCTCGGTCTAGGTCATACCATTCCAGGAACAAAATCACTAGGGTGCAAGGATAAACATCTCGGCCTAGATGATACACATCTTGGCCTTGGTGCTGAACACCTCGGCCCAGATAGAGACATCTCGGCAAATATGTCAGGGTGAAGATGGAGGTTAACCGAAGTGGTTACAAGATAGTTCTAAGTGTAGAAAGGTTCCAAGGTGTCTAGGCTTAAGATGACCTCGGCAACACACCAGGCAAGAACAAAGTATGCAAGAAACACTCAAGTAAAACAAGACAAGATTTGCAAATGCACAAAACAAAACAAGATCATACATAAATGTATGCAAGTATGACTAAGTTGAAGTGAGGGTTGTTACATCCTACCCCCCTTAAAGAAGTTTGGTCCCCAAACTTGAATTACCTTGTTCCAAAAACAATTCTGGATGTCGGACTTTCATTTCCTCTTCCATTTCCCATGTAGCATCCTCACCGTAATGCTCCTTCCATTCAACTTTCACCATTGGTATCGACTTACTTCTCAACTGTTTCACCGGGGTATCGACAACCCGTATCGGCTTCTCTTCGTAGCCTAAATCTTCACTAATTACAATTCCGGAATAGTTGATCACATGTAGTGGATCTCGAATATACTTCCTCAACATCGAAATATGAAACACATTATGGACTTAGCTCAATCCTGGCGGCAAAGCAAGTCTGTAGGCAGCGAGGTTAACCTTCCCAAGAACTTCAAAAGGCCCGATGTAATGGGGTGCTAACTTACCCTTCTTCCTGAATCTTGTAACTCCTTTCATCGGCGAAATCTTTAGGAACACATGGTCCTCGACTTCAAATTCCAACTCTCTTCTTCTCTGGTCGGCATAACTCTTCTGTCGACTCTGTGCGGTTTTGATTCTTTGCCGAACGAGCTTAATCTTCTCGGTTGTTACTTGAATTAACTCGGGACCAAGCAGAGCTTTGTCTCCTACCTCGGTCCAACATATCGGCGACCTGCACTTCCTTCCATACAATGCTTCATACGGCGCCATGCCAATGCTAGCTTGATAACTGTTGTTGTAGGTAAATTCCACCAATGGCAAATGTACTCCCCAACTTCCTTGGAGGTCCAATACATATAGTCTAAGCATATCTTCAAGTGTCTGAATCGTTCTCTCTGTTTTCCCATCAGTCTGGGGATGAAAAGCTGTGCTAAACCTCAACTCGACCCCGAAAGCTCTTTGTAGGCTCTGCCAAAATCTGGAAACCAACTTCGGATCTCGGTCCGACACAATTGACATCGGCACTCCATGAAGTCTAACAATCTCATTCACATACAACAAAGCAAGTTTATCGGCGTTGAAGGTGGTCTTAACAAGCAAGAAGTGTGCTGACTTAGTTAGTTTATCCACGATAACCCAAATCGAATCCATACCCTTTTGTGTCTTTGGTAAACCAACCACAAAGTCCATGGAGATGTGCTCCTATTTCCACTCAGGAATCGGTAAAGGTTAAAGAAGTCATGCTGGCCTCTGATGTTCTGCTTTTACTTGTTGACAATACAGACACTGCGACACGAACTCGGCTATTTCTCCTTTCATATTCGGCCACCAAAACGTCTGCTTCACATCCTGATACATCTTGGTGTTCCCTGGGTGAACAAGCTTCTTGCAAAATTTTTCTTTTCAACTCTGGGATGTCGGCCACACACAATCTTCCTTCAAACTTGAGCACTTGATTTTTTATGGTGTACCCTGATCTCGGCTTTGTGATAATCTCATCGGCTACCTTCTTGAAGAATTCATCCTCCATCTGTCTTGTCTTTACTTCCTCAACAATAGTCGACTCCACTAAGATCGTGGTTAGACATGCCAGATTTCCAACCATCTTTCTGCTCAAAGCGTCGGCTACGGTGCTAGCCTTACCTGGATGATATTGAATCTGCATATCGTAATCTTTCAACAACTCAAGCCATCTTCTCTGCCTCATATTCAATTCCTTCTGAGTGAACAAGTACTTTAAACTTTTATGATCTGTAAAAACCTGACAAGAAGCTCCATACAAGTAGTGGCGCCAAATCTTCAAAGCAAATACCACGGCTGCTAATTCTAAATCATGGGTGAGATAGTTCTTTTCATGTGGCTTCAATTGACGAGAGGCATATGCTATGACCTTACCTTTCTGCATTAATACACAACCCAGACCCTTATGCAAAGCATCACTATAAACATGAAACTCTTCATTACCTGATGGCAGTACAAGAACTGGTGCTGCGACCAACCTCATCTTCAACTCCTGGAAGGCTGCTTCCCTATCCTTAGTCCATTCGTAAGCCGCTCCCTTCTTAGTCAGTTGTGTCAACGGGATTGCAATCCTTGAGAAATCCTTCACGAACTTTCTGTAATAACCTACCAATCCCAGAAAACTACGAACCTCGGACACATTAGTCGGCCTCGACCAATTCACAACTGCTTCAATTTTACTGGGATCGACCGAAATACCATCTTTATCAATTACATGACCCAAAAATGAAATAGTGGAAAGCCAAAACTCACACTTGTTAAACTTAGCATACAATTCCCGATCCCTCAAAGTCCGTAAGGTAAGTCTCAAATGATCCTCGTGTTCAGCTTTACTCTTAGAGTAGATCAATATATCATCGATGAAGACAACCACAAACTCATCTAGATATGGCTTAAAGACTCTGTTCATCAAATCCATAAATGCTGTAGGGGCATTGGTCACTCCAAAAGGCATTACTAAGAACTCGTAGTGGCCATACCTCGTCCGAAAAGCGATCTTCTCAACATCCTCGGCTTTGACTTTGAGCTGATGGTAGCCCGACCTAAGGTCAATTTTGGAAAAGACTCGTGCTCATTGCAACTGATCAAACAAATCATCCTCGGCTTTTACCTTATTCAGTTCCCGGTAATCAATACAAAGACGAAGTGTACCATCCTTCTTCTTAACAAACAAGACGGGTGCTCCCCAAGGTGAAGTGCTCGGCCTAATAAAACACTTATCTAGCAACTATTGCAGGTGAAGTTTCAATTCTTTAAGCTCGGCGGGGGCCATCCTATAGGGTGTTTTAGAGATAGGCTGGGTTCCTGGCATGATGTCAACAGTAAACTCTACCTCTCTATCAACTAAGTGACCCGGCAAATCATTTGGGAAGACGTCGGGGAACTCATTAACAACTGGGACGTCGGCTAACTCAACACTTCCATTCAGATTACTTAGTACACTACACAAATAACCTTGACACCCTTTTTGGATCAACCTATAGACTTTTATGGACGAGATTAAGTAAGGTGGGGATACTACTCCTTTACCCTGAAATGTGACCTCGGCTAGGTTTGGGGGTTTTAACGTGACACTTTTAGAAACACAATTTATGGATGCGTGATTTGCCACTAACCAATCCATCCCCAATATAACATCAAAATGAGTTATGTCCAATGGCATTAAATCAGCTAACAATTCAACATTCCCAATCACAACAACACATGCTCGATAGATGGATGCAACATTCATAGATCTCCCAGATGGAGTAGATACAGATAACACATAATCAAGGGGTTCTAGTCTCCTATTAATCTTCTCTGCAAACTTAGTAGAAATGAATGAATGCGTAGAACCCGAATCAATCAATACATATGCATTTTGAGAGCAAATTGGAAGTATACCTGACACCACTGTCTCAGCATTCTGAGTGTCTCCTGGTACCAGTGCAAAAACTCTGCCTTGACTCATTGGTCCTTTCCCAACGTTACCCTTCTGTACGGAACCCGAGGTATTCTCATCTTTCTTACCATCATCAGCTCTTGTTTTTGGACAGTCCCTCACAAAATGACCTATTTCTCCACATTCATAACAAGCTCCAAACGCCCGACGACAGACCCCGAAATGTGGCTTCCCACAACTTGAACATGTCGGCTTAGTACCACTTTCCTGCCTTGGGTTGCTTGAACTGCCAACATTCGCTTTCTTCTTGGTACCAAATTGTGCTCGGTGATTGTCATAACTCTGTCTCTTCCTCTGGCTCTCTCCCGAACTCTGGTATCTGTTCAAGTTAGCTTCGGCCAGAATGGCTTTGTCCAATACCCCGGCCTAAGTCGGCATGTTGTGCATGTTAACTCGGTCTTGTATCGGTCCATGAAGCCCACTCTCAAACTTCCTAGCCTTCATATATTCATCGTTGACCATGTGGGGTGCATACCTCGCCAACTCGGTAAAGGCACGGCCATATTCAGCTACTGCTCTATTGCCTTGCGTCGAAGTCTGAAATTCGGCAGCCTTGCGATCTCGTACACTTAAGGGAAAATGCATGGTGTAAAACAACTCCAAAAATCGGGTCCAGGTCAAGTCTGGATTGCTTTCTCGAACCATCATCCACCATCTGCAAGCGTCATCATCCAGTGTAAAGGCTGCTAATGCCACCTTCTGGGTGTCGGTGCTGGGAAAGATCTCAAACAACTTCTCCATTTCCAAAACCCACGCTTCGGCCTTCATCGGCTTTATACCCCCGTGGAATCTCGGTGGCTTCATTTTCTTGAACTCCCTGATCAACGCTATTGTGTCGTCCCCATATAAGGCTGGCTGTGGGAGTACTTGTGGTACTGGAGGAGGTGGAGGCGGAGGCGGAACTGCATTTCGGCCGTTTGTCTGCTCAGCCTGAGTCGATGTAGCACTAGCGTACTGCTATCTTGTCTGCCTTAACTCGCGGGCTAAGCCTTCAACTAACCTTTCCAGTCTATCTAATCTGTCCTCGGACAGATCTCGGTCAACGGGAGGTTTACCTCTCCTCATGATGCTATGAGTATGCAAAGTATGACTTTAAAATAAACAAATAAACACGTAGGCAAGTAACAATTAGGCATGCCGAGACGATGCACACCTTGTTCAGATAGCAAGCAGTATGATGCAATCCTAACATCCTTCTAAGGGAAAATCCTATGCTCTTTAGGACTCAAAGTGTGTGAATAACGTATACTAAGGAACTTGTGCTTTGATACCATTCTGTCACGACCCCAAACCGCCCCTAGTAGGATGGTGCCGTGATGGCCAGTAATCCGAGATTTACCCAAGGCTGATTTCCAAAATCCACACACAACAGAGTATAAATATATGGGGCTCACAAGTACGGAAGCAATATATACAAATCAGATTAGTCCATAAGAGCTGTGCGTAAGTCAAATGAGATGGCGAACATCTACACATGGATTACAACTTAGTTACAAATGAAGCAAAGTACAAATTACATCTTGATCAAAAGGCTTCTCAAGCCGACGTGTTCAAAATACAAATATTACAAGTCGAGAAGCATAATTTTCAAGACTGTCGACGTAAATACAAGTCAAGCCGACATAGCCAAAAATCCAAAACAAGCTCGCGAATCACATCTAGGCGTCATCGCCTTCTTGCTCATCACTTACATATATATAGAGAGGGTGAGCTTGGATACTCAGTGAATGATATAAATAATAAAGGGTTTGCATGAAAGCCGAGGTCTTTTTCAAAACGATACATATCAAAACTTCATATAACAAGGAATGGACCTCGTCCATCTAACAAATCTTCAAAGCTTCAAGGGATGCTTATTAGCATCAACATATTACAAATGATGATATTCCGGCAAACAAACCCACGCGGTGAACCGTCAGTGGCAAAACAAAACAAAGCAAGGGAGATATCTCAAACAAGGGTGCTGCGAAAGTTTAGAGTCCTCCAGCACAAGGGACTTTCAAAACAAGATGTGTTACAAAGGCCCGTAGCCCCCTAACACGAGAGTACTGCGAAAGTTTAGAGTCCTCCAGCACAAGGGACTTTCAAAACAAGATGTGTTACGAAGGCCCGTAGCCCCCTATCACGAGAGTACTATGAAAGTTTAGAGTCCTCCAGCACAAGGGACTTTCAAAACAAGATGTGCAGTTGCATTATAGTCCCCTGGCACTAAGGACTTTCCGAGGAGGTCATCAAAGCAAGATAATACATGATATACAAAATAGGAACAATCATTCATGCTTAACAAATACTTTTCAAAACAAAGCAAAACAAAGCTCATCAAAATATTAATAACATAACTTTATTAGAAATACCACTCACATAGTTCTTCAAACGTCGGGGTCAAGGCAAGTCCCAGTCCTACAAACACATGGCAAAGTCTATTGAATGCACTTCTCAAAACAAGTCTTGCATGCATGCGAATGACCTCGGCATTCATCAAAAACTAAGTCAACTCAAAACAAAACACAGTTTCCTATCGTTGGAAAACGAGCTGGGCAACTACCAGGTCTAGGCCGAGGTCCCACACCTTCTTGCCGAGGTGTGGCCTCGATGGCCACAGTCAAGGAAATGAAGTCGGGAAAATCTGGGTTTCCCTCTCTTGAAGAACATGACGAACATGAAGAACATGAACATGAGGAAGATGAATGCAAAGATTAAAACTTGCTATTACAAAATCTGAGATTTCATGCTAAGAATCCGAATTCGTGGACCTGGGTACCCATATTCAAAGATCTTGAGAGAACAAGCACAAAAACATGGTTCTAGATGCAAATTTTCGGATCAAACAAGGCTTTTCTTCAAGAACACATGAAAACCATTTTCTCTTTCTAAAACCAACTTCAAATCAATGCATGACGTGCAGAACAAGTTTGATCGTGCAATGCAGCTAGATGATCAATAAGAACAACAAGAGTAGGTTAAGATTCTAACCTCAAAACTCAAATCTAACGGTTCAAGCTCCAACGATCAAGCTTGGAAGTTCACTCTCTCTCACTCAAAACTTCTCCTTCCTAGAGCCTCTCTCTCTAAAAGACAAGATTTGATACAAAAATGATATGTTTTCTCGACAGTCATTGACTTAACCCTCTGCTGGGATACGTGGCATCGGCTGATTGGCTCTACTCAAAAAGGCGACTGACTGACAAGACAAGACCCTGACAAAGTGTATTCAACAAGCTAGACGACAAGAGCACTCCGGCAAGTGATGATCTCGGCCAAGGGCAAAGCTTCGGCAAGTAGGGTGACAACAACATCGGCTTGGAAGGATAACACTTGACTAAGCTGTGCCACACCTTGGCCTAGATGTGCCACACTTCGGTCTAGGTTATACCATTCCAGGAACAAAATCACTAGGGTTTAAGGATAAACATCTCGGCCTAGATGATACACATCTCGGCCTTGGTGCTGAACACCTCGGCCCAGATAGAGACATCTCGGCAAATATGTCAGGGTGAAGATGGAGGTTAACCGAAGTGGTTGCAAGATAGCTCTAAGTGTAGAAAGGTTCCAAGGTGTCTAGGCTTAAGATGACCTCGGCAACACACCAGGCAAGAACAAAGTATGCAAGAAACACTCAAGTAAAACAAGACAAGATTTGCAAATGCACATAACAAAACAAGATCATACATAAATGTATGCAAGTATGACAAAGTTGAAGTGAGGGTTGTTACACTTACTCAGTAAATTCTCAATAAATTACTTAGTAATTTCCAACTAAATTACCCAGTGAAAAATTTAACAATTTATCAGTAAATTTCTTAGTCAATTCGCAGTAAATTCTCAATAAATTGCTTAGTAAATTATCGGTAGATTCTTAGTAAATTACTCAGTAAATTCTCATTAAATTACTCAGTAAAATTCTCAATAAATTACACGCAAAATTCTTAGAAAATTATTCAGTAAATTCTTAGGAAATTAATAGAAAATTCTGCGTAAATTCTTAGAAAATCATTAGAATTTTTTTTGTGAATTACTCAGTAAATTATGAGTAAATTCTCAGAAAATTTTGTATAAATTCTTGGTAAATTACTCAGTAAATTCACAGAAATTTTTTTAAAAATTACTCAGCAAATTACTCTGTAAATTCTCAATAAATTATCTGTTAAATTTTCAATAAATTCTCTATAAATTACATAGTTAATTATCGGTGAATTACTCAATAAATTCAAAGTAAATTACTTTGAAAATTTTCAATAAATTCTAAGAAAATTCTCAATAAATTATGAGTAAATTACTCATTAAATTCACAGTAAATTCTCAATAAACTACTCAGTAAATTGCTTCATAAATGATTGGTAAGTTCCTAGAAAATTACTCAACAAATTCTCAGTAAATTCTCAATAAACTCTTAGTAATTTACTGAGTAAATTCTAAATAAATTACTAAGTAAATTCATAGTAAATTATTCGGGGAATTACTCACTAAATTTATCTGTAAATTACTAAGTAAATTCCCAGTAAATTACTCGGTAAATTCTCAATAAATTCTCTGTAAATTACTCAGTTAATTATCGATAAGTTCTCAAAAAATTCTGAGTCAATTAATTAGTAAATTACTCAGTAAATTATTAGAAAATTACTCTGTAAATTCCAAGAAAATAACGCAGTAAATTATCTGTAAATTCTTAGTAAATTATTTAATAAATTCTAAATAAATTACTGTGTAAATTCTCAGTAAATTACTCCTTAAATTCTCAGTAAATTACAAGTAAATTAATGAGTGAATTATTCAGTAATTTTTCGGTAAATTACTCGATAAATTCTCTGTAAATTACTCATTAAATTACTTAGTAAATTCTCACTAAATTACTCAGGAAATTTCTCAGTAAATTACACGTAAAATTCTCTATAAATTATTCAGCAAATTCTTAGTAATTTATCAGAAAATTCTGACTAAATTCACAAAAAATTACAAGAATTTTTTTTTGTGAATTAATCAGTAAATTATGAGTAAATTACTCAATAAATTCTCAGAAAATTTTATATAAATTCTTAGTAAATTCAAAGTAATTTCTTAGTAAATTATTCAGCAAATTACTCCATAAATTCGAAATAAATTCTCAATAATTTACTCGTTAAGTTTTCAATAAATTCTCTATAAATGACTTTGTAAATTATCAGTAAATTATTTAATAAATAGTAAATAAATTACTCAGAAAATTTTCAATAAATTCTGTATAAATTCTTGGTAAATTACTCATAAAATTATCAAAAAAAATTTCGTGAATTACTTTGTTAATTCTCAGTAAATTATTCGAACATTAATTAGTGAATTTCCTGTAAATTCTCAGTAAATTATTTAATAAATTCTAAGTAAATTACTTAGTAAATTCTCAATAAATTACTTAGTTATTTCCAACTAAATTACCCAGTGAAGAACTTAACAATTTATCAGTAAATTTCTTAGTCAATTCGCAGTAAATTCTCAATAAATTACTTAGTAAATTATCGGTAGATTCTTAGTAAATAACTTAGTAAAATTCTCAATAAATTACACGCAAAATTCTCAGAAAATTATTCAGTAAATTCTTAGTAAATTATTAAAAAATTCTGTGTAAATTCTTAGAAAATCATTAGAAATTTTTTTGTGAATTACTCAGTAAATTATGAGTAAATTCTCAGAAAATTTTGTATAAATTCTTGGTAAATTACTCAGTAAATTCACAGATTTTTTTTTAAAAATTACTCAGCAAATTACTCTATAAATTCTCAATAAATTATCCGTTAAATTTTCAATAAATTCTCTATAAATTACTCAGTTAATTATCGGTGAATTACTCAATAAATTCAAAGTAAATTACTCTGAAAATTTTCAATAAATTCTAAGAAAATTCTCAATAAATTATCAGTAAATTACTCATTAAATTCACCGTAAATTCTTAATAAATTACTCAGTAAATTGCTTCATAAATGATTGGTAAGTTCCTAGAAAATTAGTCAACAAATTCTCAGTAAATTCTCAATAAACTCTTAGTAATTTACCGAGTAAATTCTAAATAAATTACTAAGTAAATTCATAGTAAATTATTCGGTGAATTACTCACTAAATTTATCTGTAAATTACTAAGTAAATTCCTAGTAAATTACTCGGTAAATTCTCAATAAATTCTCTGTAAATTACTCAGTTAATTATCGATAAGTTCTCAAAAAATTCTGAGTCAATTACTTACTAAATTACTCAGTAAATTATTAGAAAATTACTCTATAAATTCCAAGAAAATAACGCAGTAAATTATCTGTAAATTCTTAGTAAATTATTTAATAAATTCTAAATAAATTACTGTGTAAATTCTCGAGAAATTACTCCTTAAATTCTCAGTAAATTACAAGTAAATTAATGAGTGAATTATTCAGTAATTTTTCAGTCAATTACTCGATAAATTCTATGTAAATTACTCAGTAAATTATTGGTAAATTCTCTGTAAATTACTCAGTAAATTCTCACTAAATTACTCAGGAAATTTCTCAGTAAATTACACGTAAAATTCTCTATAAATTATTCATCAAATTTTTAGTAGTTTATTAGAAAATTCTGAGTAAATTCACCAAAAATTACAAGAATTTTTTTTTGTGAATTAATCAGTAAATTATAAGTAAATTACTCAATAAATTCTCAGAAAATTTTATATAAATTCTTGGTAAATTCAAAGTAATTTTTTAGTAAATTATTCAGCAAATTACTACATAAATTCGTAGTAAATTCTCAATAAATTACTCGTTGAGTTTTCAATAAATTCTCTATAAATTACTTTGTAAATTATCAGTAAATTATTTAATAAATTGTAAATAAATTACTCAAAAAATTTTCAATAAATTTTGTATAAATTCTTGGTAAATTACTCATAAAATTATCAAAAAAAAAAAATTCGTGAATTAATTTGTTAATTCTCAGTAGATTACTCGAACATTAATTAGTGAATTTCCTGTAAATTCTCAGTAAATTATTTAATAAATTCTAAGTAAATTACTTAGTAAATTCTCAATAAATTAATCCATAAAGTCTAAGTAAATTATCATTAAATTCTTAGTAACTTACTCAGTAAATTCTCAATAAATTACTTAGTAATTTCCAACTAAATTACCCAGTGAAGAACTTAACAATTTATCAGTAAATTTCTTAGTCAATTCGCAGTAAATTCTCAATAAATTACTCAGTAAATTATCGGTAGATTTTTAGTAAATTATTCAGTAAATTCTCATTAAATTACTCAGTAAAATTCTCAATAAATTACACGCAAAATTCTTAGAAAATTATTCAGTAAATTCTTAGTAAATTATTAGAAAATTCTGTGTAAATTCTTCGAAAATCATTTGAAATTTTTTTGTGAATTACTCAGTAAATTATGAGTAAATTCTCAGAAAATTTTATATAAATTCTTGGTAAATTACTCAGTAAATTCACAGAATTTTTTTTTAAAATTACTCAGCAAATTACTCTGTAAATTCTCAATAAATTATCCGTTAAATTTTCAATAAATTCTCTATAAATTACTCAGTTAATTATCGGTGAATTACTCAATAAATTCAAAGTAAATTACTCTGAAAATTTTCAATAAATTCACAGTAAATTCTCAATAAATTATGAGTAAATTACTCATTAAATTCACAGTAAATTCTCAATAAATTACTCTGTAAATTGCTTCATAAATGATTGGTAAGTTCCTAAAAAATTACTCAACAAATTCTCAATAAACTCTTAGTAATTTACTGTCACGACCCCATTCCGCCCCTAGTAGAATGGTGCCATGATGGCCAATAATCCGAGATTTACCGAAGGCCAACTTTCTAAATCCACACACAATCAGAGTATTACATATGGGGCTAACATGTGCGGAAGCAATATATATAAATTTAATTAGTCCATAAGAGCTGTGCATAAGTTAAATGGAATGGCATACATTCGTACATAGCTTTAATACAACAAAATGAAGTACAAAAATACATCTTGACCAAAAAGCTTCTCAGCTATAAAATACAAAATACAAATAAAATACAACTAAAAAGCATAATCTTCAAGATGCGGCAAAAGTGCATAATCCAAAACAAGTAGCAAGTACATCTAGGCGTCACCGCCGTCCTGCTCGTCACCTACATATATATAGAGAGGGGTAAGCTTGGATACTCAGTGAATGGTATAAATAATAAAGGGGTTTGCATGAATGATATCCGAAATCTTTATCAAATCAAGGCACATCACATATTGTACAAAATCCAAGGGCAAATCAAGTTTGTCTAACAATCTTTCAAGTCTCAATAATTTAAGTCTTTCAAGGCTTTCAAGTTCCAAGAGGTGACATTAACAAAGGTTGTGCTACAAATGCTTATAGTCCCCTAGCACGTACGGACTTTCAAGATTGTGCTACAAATGCTTATAGTCCCCTAGCACGTACGGACTTTTCAAGATTGTGCTACAAATGCTTATAGTCCCCTAGCACGGACGGACTTTCAAGATTGTGCTGCAAATGCTTATAGTCCCCTAGCACGTAAGGACTTTCAAGATTGTGCTACAAAGGCTTATAGTCCCTTAGCACGTACAGACTTTCAAGATAGTGCTACAAATGCTTATAGTCCCCTAGCACGTACGGACTTTCAAGATTGTCATTCAAAACAAGTCTAATACTTGATATACAAAATAGGGATCATCATCTATGCTTCGCAAAACACTTTTCCAAAAAGAGCAAGGCAAAACTTTATCAAAACTTAATAACATAACTTTATTAAACATACCACTCACATAGCTCTTCAAACGTCGGGGTCAAGGCAAGTCCAAGTCCTACAAACACATGGCAAAGTCTGTTGAATGCACTTTCAAACAAATTCACATGCATACAGATGATCTCGGCATCTTTCAAAACCACGCTAAGTCAAAACAAGACACTGTTTCTCATCTCGGGAAAACATGCTGGGCGACTACCAGGTCTAGGCCGTGGTCCCACACCTCCTTGCCGAGGTGTTACCTCGATGGCCACATTCAAGGAAATGAGGTCGGGAAAATCTGGGTTTCCCTCTCTTAAAGAACATGTCGAACATGAAGAACATGAACATGAGGAAGATGAATGCAAGATCAAAATTTGCTATTACAAAATTTGAGATTTCATGCTATGAATTCAAATACATGGACCTGGGTACCCATATTCAAGGATCTTGTGAGAACAAACACAAAAACATGAATCTTAATGCAAACTTTCGAATCAAACAAGACTTTTTCTTCAAGAACACATGGACACTATTTTCTATTTCTAAAACCAACTTTAAATCAATGCATGACGTGCAGAACAGGTTCGATCGTGCAATGCAGTTAGATAAACATAAAGAACGACAAGAGTAAATTAAGAATCTAACCTCAATACGCGAATCTGACGGTTTGATCTCTAGGAATCAAGCTCAAACGCCCACTCTCTCACTCTAAAACTTCTTCTTCGCCTTCTAGAGCTTCTCTCTCCTCACAAACAAAGACATATAGCAAAATGATACATTTCTAGGTCTGCTGGCTGACTTAACACTCAGCTGGGACACGTGGCACTACCGGGTTGGTTCTCCTCAAAAAGGTGGCTGAGTGAAAAGACAAGACTATGACAAAGTGTGTTCAACAAGCAAGATGGCATGGGCACTCTGGCGGGTAATGATCTCGGCTAAGAACAAGACACCGGCAAGTAGGGGAACAATGATCTCGGCTAGGAAGGACAACACTTGACTAAGCTGTGCCACACCTTGGCCTAGATGTGCCACACCTTAGTCTAGGTCACACCACTCCAGGACAAGATCACTAGGTGCAAAGGTAACATCTCGGCCTAGATAATACACATCTCGGCCTTGGTGATGAACACCTCGGCCTAGATAATGACATCTCGGCCAATATGTCAGGGCGAAGGTGGAGGTCAAACAAAGTGGTTCCAAGGAAGTTCTAGGCTAAAGATGACCTCGGCTAAACTCACACCAAGCGGGGTACAAAACATGTGAGAAACACTTAAGCAAATCAAATCAAGGTTTGCAAAAATGCAACATATCAAGACAAGATCATGTAATATATGCAAGCATGACTAGAGTAGAGTGAGGGTCGTTACATCCTACCCCCTTAAAGAAGTTTGGTCCCCAAACTTAAATTACCTTGCTCTACAAATAACCCCGGATAACGGATTTCCATCTCTTCTTCCATTTCCCATGTAGCATCCTTGCCGTAATGCTCTTTCCATTCGATTTTCACCATTGGTATAGATTTGTTCCTCAACTGTTTCACTTGTCTGTCGATAATACGCATCGGCTTTTCTTCATAGCTTAAATCTTCATCAACCACAATCCCAAAATGATCAATCACGTGCAGTGGATCCCGAATATACTTCCTCAACATCGAGATATGAAACATATTATGAACTTGACTTAATCTCGGCAGCAAAGCAAGTCTGTAGGCAACTGGGTTAACTTTCTCAAGAATTTTGAACGGTCCAATGTAACGGGGTGTCAATTTACCCTTCTTCCCAAATCTTGAAACTCCTTTCATCGGCAAGGTTTTCAGGAATACATGATCCCCTACTTCAAACTCTAACTCCTTTCTTCTCTGGTCGGCGTAACTCTTTTGTCGACTCTGAGCGGTTCTGATTCTCTGTTGGATAAGCTTGATCTTTTCGGTTGTCCTTTGAACTAGATCGAGGCCGATCAAAGCTTTATCTCCTACTTCGGTCCAACATATCGGCGATCTGCACTTTCTTCCATATAAGGCTTCATACGGCGCCATGCCAATGCTAGTTTGATAACTGTTGTTGTAAGCGAATTCTATTAATGGCAAATGCACTTCCAAGCTTCCCTTGAAGTCTAATACACATAATCTAAGCATGTCTTCAAGTGTCTGAATTGTTCTCTCTGTTTGGCCATCGGTATGGGGATGAAAAGCCGTGCTAAACCTCAATTCGGTCCCCAAAGCCCTTTGTAAACTCTGCCAAAATCTAGAAACAAACTTCGAATCTCGGTCTGACACAATGGACATCGGCACACCATGAAGTCTAACAATCTCATTTATATACAACACAACAAGTCGATCAGCGTTAAACGAAGTTTTAACAGGCAAGAAGTGTGCTGACTTAGTTAATCTGTCGATTATAACCCAGATCGAATCCATTCCGTTCTGTGTCTTCGGCAAACTAATCACAAAGTCCATGGAGATGTGTTCCCATTTCCACTCAGGAATCGGCAAACGTTGAAGAAGTCCTGCTGGCCTCTGATGTTCTGCTTTCACTTGTTGACAATACAAACACTGGGACACGAACTCGGCTATCTCTCTTTTCATATTCGTCCACCAAAAAGTCTATTTTACATCTTGATACATCTTGGTGTTCCCTGGGTGAACTGCAAATCTGGATCCATGAGAGTCTTGCAAAATCTTTCCTTTTAACTCTGGGACGTCGGCCACACACAATCTTCCTTCAAACTTAAGCACTCCATTCTCAAGGGTGTAACCTGACCTCGGCCTGGTGATAATCTGGCCGGCTACCTTCTTTAGGAATTCATCCTCCATTTGCCTTGCCTTTACTTCCCCAATAGTAGTTGGCTCCACTGAAATCATGGCTAGGCATGCCAAACTTCCCACTGACTTCCTACTTAATGCGTCGGCTACCGAGTTTGCTTTACCTGGGTGATACTGAATTTGCATGTCGTAGTCCTTCAATAATTCAAGCCATCTTCTCTACCTCAAATTCAGTTCCTTTTGAGTGAACAAGTACTTCAAGCTCTTGTGATCTATAAAAACTTGGCAAGAGGCTCCATACAAGTAGTGACGCCAAATCTTCAAAGCAAACACCACGGCTGCTAGCTCTAGATCATGGGTTGGATAGTTCTTTTCATGAAGTTTCAACTGACGAGATGCATATGCTATGACTTTGCCCCCTTGCATTAATACACAACCCAAACCCTTATGTGAAGCATCACTGAAAATCTGAAATTCCTCATTATCTGATGGGAGTACAAGAACTGGTGCCGTAATTAACCTCGTCTTCAACTCTTGGAAGGCTGATTCTCTGTCATCGGTCCATTCATATGCTATTCCCTTCTTGGTTAGTTGTGTCAATGGTACTGCAATCCTTGAGAAGTCCTTCACAAACTTTCTGTAATAACCTGCCAAGCCTAGAAAACTACGAACCTCAGACACGTTGGTCGGCGTCGGCCAATTCACAACGGCTTCAATCTTACTGGGATCAACTGATATACCCTCTTCATTAATCACATGCCCTAAAAATGAAATGTTGAAAAGCCAAAACTCGCACTTGCTCAACTTGGCGTACAACTTCTTGTCTCTCAAAATTTGCAGGGCGAGTCTCGGATGATTCTCGTGCTCAATTGTACTCTTGGAATAGATCAATATGTCGTCAATAAAAACAACTACGAACTCATCTAGATACGACTTAAAGACTCTGTTCATCAAATCCATGAATGCTGCAAGTGCATTAGTCACTCCAAAAGGCATTACCAGGAATTCATAGTGACCGTATCTTGTCCGAAAAGTAGTCTTCTCAATATCTTCGGCTTTAACCTTCAGCTGATGGTAGCCGGACCTAAGGTCAATCTTGGAAAAGACTCGTGCTCCTTGAAGTTGATCGAGCAAATCATCAATCCTAGGCAACGGGTACTTGTTCTTAATGGTTACCTTATTAAGTTCTCTGTAATCAATGCAAAGGCGAAGTGTGCCATCCTTTTTCTTAACAAATAGCACGGGCGCTCCCCATGGTGAAGTGCTCGGCCTAATGAATCCATTGTCCAACAATTCTTGTAATTGCAGTTTCAATTCCTTAAGTTCAGCTGGGGCCATCCTATAGGGTGTTTTGGAGATAGGTTGCGTTCCCGACATAATGTCCACAGTAAACTCTATTTCTCTATCGATTAAGTGGCCAGGCAACTCTTTTGGAAAGACGTCGGGGAATTCCTTAACAATTGGCATGTCGGCTAACTCAACACTTCCATTCAAATCGCTTAGTATACTGCACAAATAACCCTGACACCCTTTTTGGATCAACTTATAGGCTTTCATGGATGAGATTAAGTAAGGTGGCGGCACTACTCCCTTACCCTGGAAAATAACCTCGGCTTGGTTTGGGGGTTTCAGTGTGACATTCTTCGAAACACAATTAATAGATGCATGATTCGCTACTAACCAATCCATTCCCAATATGACATCGAAGTGAGCCATGGTTAACGGCATTAAATCGACTAACAATTCTACACCCTCAATCACAACAACACATACCCTAAAAATGGATGCAACAATCATAGTTCTCCCAGATGGAGTAGACGCATATAACATATAGTCAAGGAGTTCTTGTTCCCTATTTAACTTCTCGACAAACTTAGCAGATACAAACGAATGCGCAGAACCCAAATCAATTAATATGTATGCATCTTGAGAGCAAATTGGGAGTATACTTGACACTATGTCTTAGCATTCTGAGTGTCTCCTGGCACCAATGCAAAAACTCTGCCCTGCCTCGTTTGTGCCCTTCCGATGTTATTTCTCTGTGTATAGCCCGACGTACTCCCATTCTTCTTACCATCATCAGTCCTTGCCTTCGGGCAGTCTTTCACACGATGACCCATTTCACCACATTCAAAACAGGCTCCCGATGCCCAACGGCAAACTCCAGAATGCGGCTTCCCACAGCTTGCACACGTCGGCCTAGTATTACCTTCTTGGTTCGAGTTGCTGGAGCTGCCCACATTCGCCTTCTTCTTGGCGTTAAACGGAGCTCGGTGATTATCATAGTTCTGCCTCTTCTTCTGATTTTCTCCTGAGTTCTGATATCGGTTCAAGTTAGCCTCTGCCAAGATGGCCTTGTCCAACACTCCGGCGTAAGTCGGCATATTGAGCATGTTAACTCGATCCTGAATTGGTCCACGCAGTCCACTTTCGAACTTCCTGGCCTTTCTGTATTCATCATCGACCATGTGAGGCGCGTATCTCGCCAACTCGGTAAAAGCACGGTCATACTCTGCCACTATCTTGTTGCCTTGTGTCAAAGTCTGAAACTCTGTGGTCTTACGGTCTCGAACACTAAGGGGGAAGTGCTTGTTGTAAAACAATTCCAAAAATCTGGCCAAAGTCAGACCTGGGTTGCTTTCTTGGGTCATCGTCCACCATCTTTGTGCATCGTCGTCTAGTGTGAATGTTGCCAATGACACCTTCTGGGCGTCGGTACTGGGAAAGATCTCAAACAGCTTCTCCATTTCCAAGACCCACGCTTCGGCCTTCATCGGTTCAATACCCCCAGAGAACCTCGGCGGTTTCATCTTTTTGAACTCTCTGATCAAGGCTATGGTGCCATCTCCATATAAAGCTTGCTGTGGAGGCACTTGCGGCACTAGAGGAGGTGGAGGTGGAACTGCATGTCGGCCGTTTGTCTGCTCGGCCTGGGTAGAAGTGGTACTAGTGTCTTGTGGCCTAGGTTGTTTTAACTCACGGACCAAACCTTCGACCAATCTCTCTAATTTATCCAATCTGTCTTCGGGATGATCTCGGCCAACCGGTGGTCTACCCCTTCTCATGATGCTAAGAGTATGCAAAACGTGATTTAAAACAAAACGATCAAATGGACATTTACGCAAGCAACAAACAGTCAAGCCGAGATAATGCACGCCTTGTCAAATAGCAAGCATTATGATGCAATCCTAACATTTTTCTAAGGAAAATCCTATGCTCTTTAGGACTCAAGTGTGTGAATAACGTACTATAAGAAATTTGAGCTCTGATACCAATCTGTCACGACCCCATTCCGCCCCTAGTAGAATGGTGCCATGATGGCCAGTAATCCGAGATTTACCGAAGGCCAACTTTCTAAATCCACACACAATCAGAGTATTACATATGGGGCTAACATGTGCGGAAGCAACATATATAAATTTAATTAGTCCATAAGAGCTGTGCATAAGTTAAATGGAATGGCATACATTCGTACATAGCTTTAATACAACAAAATGAAGTACAAAAATACATCTTGACCAAAAGGCTTCTCAGCTATCAAATACAAAATACAATAAAATACAACTAAGAAGCATAATCTTCAAGATGCGGCAAAAGTGCATAATCCAAAACAAGTAGCAAGTACATCTAGGCGTCACCACCGTCTTGCTCGTCACCTACATATATATAGAGAGGGGTGAGCTTGGATACTCAGTGAATGGTATAAATAATAAAGGGGTTTGCATGAATGATATCCAAAATCTTTATCAAATCAAGGCACATCACATATTGTACAAAATCCAAGGGCAAATCAAGTTTATCTAACAATCTTTCAAGTCTCAATAATTTAAGTCTTTCAAGGCTTTCAAGTTCCAAGAGGTGACATTAACAAAGGTTGTGCTACAAATGCTTATAGTCCCCTAGCACGTACGAACTTTTCAAGATTGTGCTACAAATGCTTATAGTCCCCTAGCACGCACGGACTTTCAAGATTGTGCTACAAAGGCTTATAGTCCCTTAGCACGTACGGACTTTCAAGATTGTGCTACAAATGCTTATAGTCCCTTAGCACGTACGGACTTTCAAGATTGTCATTCAAAACAAGTCTAATACTTGATATACAAAATAGGGATCATCATTCATGCTTCGCAAAATACTTTTCCAAAACAAGCAAGGTAAAACTTTATCAAAACTTAATAACATAACTTTATTAAAAATACCACTCACATAGCTCTTCAGACGTCGGGGTTAAGGCAAGTCCAAGTCCTACAAACACATGGCAAAGTCTGTTGAATGCACTTTCAAACAAATTCACATGCATACAGATGATCTCGGCATCTTTCAAAACCAAGCTAAGTCAAAACAAGACACTGTTTCTCATCTCAGGAAGACATGCTGGGTGACTACCAGGTCTAGGCCGAGGTCCCACACCTCCTTGCCGAGGTGTTGCCTCGATGGCCACATTCAAGGAAATGAGGTCGGGAAAATCTGGGTTTCCCTCTCTTGAAGAACATTTCGAACATGAAGAACATGGACATGAGGAAGATGAATGCAAGATCAAAATTTGCTATTACAAAATCTGAGATTTCATGCTATGAATTCAAATACATGGACCTGGGTACCCATATTCAAGGATCTTGTGAGAACAAACACAAAAACATGAATCTTAATGCAAACTTTCGAATCAAACAAGACTTTTTCTTCAAGAACACATGGTGTGCAGAACAGGTTCGATCGTGCAATGCAGTGAGATAAACATAAAGAACGACAAGAGTAAATTAAGAATCTAACCTCAATACGCGAATCTAACGGTTTGATCTCTAGGAATTAAGCTCAAACGTCCACTCTCTCACTCTAAAACTTCTTCTTCTTCTTCTAGAGCTTCTCTCTCCTCACAAACAAAGACATATAGCAAAATGACACATTTCTAGGTCTGCTGGCTGACTTAACACACAGCTGGGACACGTGGCACTACCAGGTTGGTTCTCCTCAAAAAGGTGGTTGAGTGAAAAGACAAGACTATGACAAAGTGTGTTCAACAAGCAAGATGGCATGGGCACTCTGGCGGGTAATGATCTCGGCTAAGAACAAGACATCGGCAAGTAGGGGAACAATGATCTCGGCTAGGAAGGACAACACTTGACTAAGCTGTGCCACACCTTGGTCTAGGTCACACCACTCCAGGACAAGATCACTTAGGTGCAAAGGTAACATCTCGGCCTAGATAATACACATCTCAGCCTTGGTGATGAATACTTCGGCCTAGATAATGACATCTCGGCCAATATGTCAGAGCGAAGGTGGAGGTCAAACAAAGTGGTTCCAAGGAAGTTCTAGGCTAAAGATGACCTCGGCTAAACTCACACCAAGCGGGGTACAAAACATGCGAGAAACACTTAAGCAAATCAAATCAAGGTTTGCAAAAATGTAACATATCAAGACAAGATCATGTAATATATGCAAGCATGACTAGAGTAGAGTGAGGGTCGTTACATTTACTGAGTAAATTCTAAATTAATTACTAAGTAAATTCATAGTAAATTATTCGGTGAATTACTCACTAAATTTATCTGTAAATTACTAAGTAAATTCCAAGTAAATTACTCAGTAAATTCTCAATAAATTCTCTGTAAATTACTCAGTTAATTTGTCACGACCCCATTCCGCCCCTAGTAGAATGGTGCCATGATGGCCAGTAATCCGAGATTACCAGAGGCCAACTTACAAGGATTCACACACGATCAAAGTATACATATGGGGCTAACATGTGAGGAAGCAATAAATTTAAATCTAATTAGTCCATAAGAGCTGTGCATAGATCGAATGGAATGTCATATATCTTAACAAAGTCTTACAACTTGGATACAATAAAATGAAATACAAGATACATCTTGACCAAAAGGCTTCTCGAGCCATCATATACAAAACACAATGAATTACAAGCTAAGAAGCATAATCTTCAAGATGCTACAAAATGCGAGTCCAAAACAAGTTGCAAAGCACATCTAGGCGTCACCGCCGTCCTGCTCATCACCTACATATACATAGAGAGGGTGAGCTTGGATACTCAGTGAATGGTAGAAGCAATAAAGGGTTTGCATGCATGATATCCGAGACCTTTAACAAAATAATACGTAATCATAGCTTGTAACCAACAAGGGAGAATTCAAGTTCATCTAACAAATCTTTCAAGCTTCATCAATCAAAGTCTTTCGAGGTTTTCAAGTTTCAAGGGGTGACGTTAACAAAGGTTGTGCTACAAATGCTTATAGTCCCCTAGCACGTACGGACTTTCAAAGGTTGTGCTACAAATGCTTATAGTCCCCTGGCACGTACGGACTTTCAAAGATTGTGCTACAAATGCTTATAGTCCCCTAGCACGTACGGACTTTCAAAGGTTGTGCTACAAATTTTTATAGTCCCCTAGCACGTACAGACTTTCAAAGGTTATTATCCAAAACAAGACTAGCACTTGATACACAAAATAGGGATAATCATTCATGCTTAACAAAGATTTTTGAAAACAAAGAAAAGCTTTATCAAAGCTTTATAACATCGCTTTATTAAAAATACCACTCACATAGTTCTTCAAACGTCGGGGTCAAGCGAGAGTCCAAGTCCTACAAACACATGGCAAAGTCTATTGAATGCATTTTCAAATAAGCTTTACATGAATGCAAATGATCTCGGCATTCCTTCAAAACTAAGTTGAGCCGAAACAAAACACTGTTTCTCATCTTGAAAAAACTTGCTGGGCACCAACCAGGTCTTGGCTGAGGTCCCACATCTCCTTGCTGAGGTGTGGTCCCGATGGCCACATTCAAGGAAATGAAGTCAGGAAAATCTGGGTTTCCCTTTCTTTGAAGAACATGGATGCAAGGATCATAACTTGTCATTACAAAATCTGAGATTTTATGCTATTAATTCAAAAACATAGACCTGGGCACCCATACTCGAAGACTTTATGAAAATAAACACAAAACATGAATCTTGATGCAAACTTTCGGATCAAACAAGACTTTTTCTTCAAGAACACATGAATACCACTTTCTCTTTCTAAACCCAACTTTAAATCGATGCATGGTTTGCAAATCAGGTTCGATCATGCAATGCAGCTAGATGATCAATAAGAACAACAAGAGTAGATTAAGATTCTAACCTCCAGACACGAATCTAACGGCTCAAGGTGTGAAGATCAAGCTTGGAAAATCTATTCCTTCTCTAAGAATTTCTTATTCTTCTTCTAGAGCTTCTCTCTCCTCACAAACAAAGACATATAGCAAATGATACATTTCTAGGTCCACTGGCTGACTTAACACTCAGCTGGGACACGTGGCACTACCGGGTTGGTTCTCCTCAAAAAGGTGGCTGAGTGAAAAGACAAGACTATGACAAAGTGTGTTCAACAAGCAAGATGGCATAAGCACTCAGGCAGGTAATATCTCGGCTAAGAACAAGGCATCGGCAAGTAAGGGGAACAATAATCTCGGCTAGGAAGGACAACACTTGACCTAGCGATGCCACACATTGGCCTAGATGTGCCACACCTCGGCCTAGGTCATACCACTCCAAGACAAGATCACTTAGGCGCAAAGGTAACATCTCGGCCTAGATAATACACATCTCGGCCTTGGTGATGAGCACCTCGGCCTAGATAATGACATCTCGGCCAATATGTCAGGGCGAAGGTGGAGGTCAACCAAAGTGGTTCTAAGATAATTTTAGACTGAAAAGGACCTCAGCTAAACTCTCACCAAGCACGGTACAAAACATGCAAGAAACACTTAATCAAAGCAAATCAAGGTTTGCAAAAATGCAACACATCAAGACAAGATCATGTAATATAGGCAAGCATGCCTAGAGTAGAGTAAGGGTTGTTACACAATTATCGATAAGTTCTCAAAAAATTCTGAGTCAATTACTTAGTAAATTACTCAGTAAATTATTAGAAAATTACTCTGTAAATTCCAAGAAAATAACGCAGTAAATTATCTGTAAATTCTTAATAAATTATTTAATAAATTCTAAATAATACCGAGTAAATTCTCAATAAATTACTCCTTAAATTCTCAGTAAATTACAAGTAAATTAATGAGCGAATTATTCAGTAATTTTTCAGTAAATTACTCGATAAATTCTCTATAAATTACTTAGTAAATTTCTCAGTAAATTCTCATTAAATTACTCAGGAAATTTCTCAGTAAATTACACGTAAAATTCTCTATAAATTATTCAGCAAATTCTTAGTAATTTATCAAAAAATTATGAGTAAATTACTCAATAAATTCTCAGAAAATTTTATATAAATTCCTGGTAAATTCAAAGTAATTTCTTAGTAAATTATTCAGCAAATTACTCCATAAATTCGTAGAAAATTCTCAATAAATTACTCGTTAAGTTTTCAATAAAATCTCAATAAATTACTTTGTAAATTATTAGTAAATTATTTAATAAATTGTAAATAAATTACTCAGAAAATTTTCAATAAATTCTGTATAAATTCTTGGTAAATTACTCATAAAATTATCAAAAACAATTTTGTGAATTACTTTGTTAATTCTCAGTAAATTATTCGAACATTAATTAGTGAATTTCCTGTAAATTACTTAGTAAATTCTCAATAAATTAATCCATAAAGTCTAAGTAAATTATCAATAAATTCTTAATAACTTACTCAGTAAATTCTCAATAAATTACTTAGTAATTTCCAACTAAATTACCCAGTGAAGAACTTAACAATTTATCAGTAAATTTCTTAATCAATTTGCAGTAAATTCTCAATAAATTACTCAGTAAATTATCAGTAGATTTTTAGTAAATTACTCAGTAAATTCTCATTAAATTACTCAGTAAAATTCTCAATAAATTACACGCAAAATTCTCAGAAAATTATTCAGTAAATTCTTAGTAATTTATTAGAAAATTCTGTGTAAATTCTTAGAAAATCATTAGAAATTTTTTTGTGAATTATTCAGTAAATTATGAGTAAATTCTCAGAAAATTTTGTATAAATTCTTGGTAAATTTCTCAGTAAATTCACTGAAATTTTTTTAAAAATTACTCAGCAAATTACTCTGTAAATTCTAAATAAATTATCCGTTAAATTTTCAAGAAATTCTCTATAAATTACTCAGTTAATTATCGGTGAATTACTCAATAAATTCAAAGTAAATTACTCTGAAAATTTTCAATAAATTTTAAGAAAATTCTCAATAAATTATGAGTAAATTACTCATTAAATTCACAGTAAATTCTCAATAAATTACTCAGTAAATTGCTTCATAAATGATTGGTAAGTTCCTAGAAAATTACTCAACAAATTCTCAGTAAATTTTCAGTAAACTCTTAGTAATTTACTGAGTAAATTCTAAATAAATTACTAAGTAAATTCATAGTAAATTATTCGATGAATTACTCACTAAATTTATCTGTAAATTACTAAGTAAATTCCCAATAAATTACTCGGTAAATTCTCAATAAATTCTCTGTAAATTACTCAGTTAATTATCGATAAGTTCTCAAAAAATTCTGAGTCAATTACTTAGTAAATTACTCAGTAAATTATTAGAAAATAACTCTGTAAATTCCAAGAAAATAACGCAGTAAATTATCTGTAAATTCTTAGTAAATTATTTAATAAATTCTAAATAAATTACTGAGTAAATTCTCAATAAATTACTCCTTAAATTCTCAATAAATTACAAGTAAATTAATGAGTGAATTATTCAGTAATTTTTCAGAAAATTACTCGATAAATTCTCTGCAAATTACTCAGTAAATTGTTGGTAAATTCTCTGTAAATTACTCAGTAAATTTCTCACTAAATTCTCAGGAAATTTATCAGCAAATTACACGTAAAATTCTCTATAAATTATTCAGCAAATTCTTAGTAATTTATCAGAAAATTCTGAGTAAATTCACAAAGAATTACAACAAATTTTTTTTTTGTAAATTAATCAGTAAATTATGAGTAAATTACTCAATAAATTCTCAGAAAATTTTATATATATTCTTGGTAAATTCAAAGTAATTTCTTAGTAAATTATTCAGCAAATTACTCCATAAATTCATAGTAAATTCTCAATAAATTCCTTGTTGAGTTTTCAATAAATTCTTCATAAATTACTTTGTAAATTATCAGTAAATTATTTAATAAATTGTAAATAAATTACTCAGAAAATTTTCAATAAATTATGTATAAATTTTTGGTAAATTACTCATAAAATTATCAAAAAAAATTTCGTGAATTACTTTGTTAATTCTCAGTAAATTATTCGAACATTAATTTGTGAATTCGCAGTAAATTATTCAATAAATTCTAAGTAAATTACTTAGTAAATTCTGAATAAATTAATCCATAAAGTCTAAGTAAATTATCAATAAATTCTTAGTAACTTACTCAGTAAATTCTCAATAAATTACTTAGTAATTTCCAACTAAATTACCCAGTGAAGAGCTTAACAATTTATCAGTAAATTTCTTAGTCAATTCGCAGTAAATTCTCAATAAATTACTCAGTAAATTATCGGTAGATTCTTAGTAAATTACTCAGTAAATTCTCATTAAATTACTCAGTACAATTCTCAATAAATTACACGCAAAATTCTCAAAAAATTATTCAGTAAATTATTAGAAAATCATTAGAAATTTTTTTGTGAATTACTCAGTAAATTATGAGTAAATTCTCAGAAAATTTTGTATAAATTCTTGGTAAATTACTCAGTAAATTCACAGAATTTTTTTTAAAAATTACTCAGCAAATTACTCTGTAAATTCTAAATAAATTACCCGTTAAATTTTCAATAAATTCTCTATAAATTACTCAGTTAATTATCAGTGAATTACTCAATAAATTCAAAGTAAATTACACTGAAAATTTTCAATAAATTCTAAGAAAATTCTCAATAAATTACGAGTAAATTACTCATTAAATTCACAGTAAATTCTCAATAAATTACTCTGTAAATTGCTTCATAAATGATTGGTAAGTTCCTAGAAAATTAGTCAACAAATTCTCAGTAAATTCTCAATAAACTCTTAATAATTTACTGAGTAAATTCTAAATAAATTACTAAGTAAATTCATAGTAAATTATTCGGTGAATTACTCACTAAATTTATCTGTAAATTACTAAGTATATTCCCAGTAAATTACTCGGTAAATTCTCAATAAATTCTCTGTAAATTACTCAGTTAATTATCGATAAGTTCTCAAAAAATTCTGAGTCAATTACGTAGTAAATTACTCAGTAAATTATTAGAAAATTACTCTGTAAATTCCAAGAAAATAATGCAGTAAATTATCTGTAAATTCTTAGTAAATTATTTAATAAATTCTAAATAAATTACTGAGTAAATTCACAATAAATTACTCATTAAATTCTCAGAAAATTACAAGTAAATTAATGAGTGAATTATTCAGTAATTTTTTAGTAAATTACTCGATAAATTCTCTGTAAATTACTCAGTAAATTATTGGTAAATTCTCTGTAAATTACTCAGGAAATTTCTCAGTAAATTCTCACTAAATTACTTAGGAAATTTCTCAGTAAATTACTCAGAAAATTTCTCAGTAAATTACACGTAAAATTCTCTATAAATTATTCAACAAATTCTTAGTAATTTATCAGAAAATTCTGAGTAAATTCACAAAAAATTACAAGAATTTTTTTTTGTGAATTAATCAATAAATTATGAGTAAATTACTCAATAAATTCTCAGAAAATTTTATTTAAATTCTTGATAAATTCAAAGTAATTTCTTAGTAAATTATTCAGCAAATTACTCCATAAATTCGTAGTAAATTCTCAATAAATTACTCGTTGAGTTTTCAATAAATTCTCTATAAATTACTTTGTAAATTATCAGCAAATTATTTAATAAATTGTAAATAAATTACTCAGAAAATTTTTAATAAATTTTGAATAAATTCTTGGTAAATTACTCATAAAATTATCAAAAAAAAATTCGTGAATTAGTTTGTTAATTCTGAGTAAATTATTCGAACATAATTTTTTGAATTTCCTGTAAATTATTCAATAAATTCTAAGTAAATTACTTAGTAAATTCTCAATAAATTAATCCATAAAGTCTAAGTAAATTATCAATAAATTCTTAGTAATTTACTCAGTAAATTCTCAATAAATTACTTAATAATTTCCAACTAAATTACCCAGTGAAGAACTTCAAAATTTATCAGTTAATTTCTAAGTCAATTCGCAATAAATTCTCAATAAATTACTTAGTAAATTATCGGTAGATTCTTAGTAAATTACTCAGTAAATTCGCATTAAATTACTCAGTAAAATTCTCAATAAATTACACGCAAAATTCTCAGAAAATTATTCAGTAAATTCTTAGTAAATTATTAGAAAATCATTAGTAATTTTTTTGTGAATTACTCAGTAAATTATGAGTAAATTCTCAGAAAATTTTGTATAAATTCTTGGTAAATTACTCAGTAAATTCACAGAATTTTTTAAAAAAATTACTCAGCAAATTACTCTGTAAATTCTCAATAAATTATCCGTTAAATTTTCAATAAATTCTCTATAAATTACTCAGTTAATTATCAGTGAATTACTCAATAAATTCAAAGTAAATTACACTGAAAATTTTCAATAAATTCTAAGAAAATTCTCAATAAATTACGAGTAAATTACTCATTAAATTCACAGTAAATTCTCAATAAATTACTCTGTAAATTGCTTCATAAATGATTGGTAAGTTCCTAGAAAATTAGTCAACAAATTCTCAGTAAATTCTTAATAAACTCTTAGTAATTTACTGAGTAAATTCTAAATAAATTACTAAGTAAATTCATAGTAAATTATTCGGTGAATTACTCACTAAATTTATCTGTAAATTACAAAGTAAATTCTCAGTATATTACTCGGTAAATTCTCAATAAATTCTCTGTAAATTACTCAGTTAATTATCGATAAGTTCTCAAAAATTCTGAGTCAATTACTTAGTAAATTACTCAGTAAATTATTAGACAATTACTCTGTAAATTCCAAGAAAATAACGCAGTAAATTATCTGTAAATTCTTAGTAAATTATTTAATAAATTTTAAATAAATTACTGAGTAAATTCTCAATAAATTACTCATTAAATTTTCAGTAAATTACAAGTAAATTAATGAGTGAATTATTCAGTAATTTTTCAATAAATTACTCGATAAAGTCTCTGTAAATTACTCAGTAAATTATTGGTAAATTCTCTGTAAATTACTCAGGAAATTTCTCAGTTAATTCTCACTAAATTACTCAGGAAATTTCTCAGTAAATTACACATAAAATTCTCTATAAATTATTCAGCATGTTCTTAGTAATTTATCAGAAAATTCTGAGTAAATTCACAAAAAATTACAAGAATTTTTTTTTGTGAATTAATCAGTAAATTATGAGTAAATTACTCAATAAATTCTCAGAAAATTTTATATAAATTCTTGGTAAATTCAAAGTAATTTCTTAGTAAATTATTCAGCAAATTACTCCATAAATTCGTAGTAAATTCTTAATAAATTACTCGTTGAGTTTTCAATAAATTCTCTACAAATTACTTTGTAAATTATCAGTAAATTATTTAATAAATTGTAAATATATTACTCAGAAAATTTTCAATAAATTCTGTATAAATTTATGGTAAATTACTCATAAAATTATCAAAAAAAAAAATTCGTGAATTACTTTGTTAATTCTCAGTAAATTATTCGAACATTAATTAGTGAATTTCTTGTAAATTATTCAATAAATTCTAAGTAAATTACTTAGTAAATTCTCAATAAATTAATCCATAAAGTCTAAGTAAATTATCAATAAATTCTTAGTAATTTACTCAGTAAATTCTCAATAAATTACTTAGTAATTTCCAACTAAATTACCTAGTGAAGAACTTAACAATTTATCAGCAAATTTCTTAGTCAATTCGCAGTAAATTCTCAATAAATTACTCAGTAAATTATCGGTAGATTCTTAGTAAATTACTCAGTAAATTCGCATTAAATTACTCAGTAAAATTCTCAATAAATTACACGCAAAATCCTCAAAAAATTTGTAACGACCCTCACTCTACTCTAGTCATGCTTGCATATATTACATGATCTTGTCTTGATATGTTGCATTTTTGCAAACCTTGATTTGATTTGCTTAAGAGTTTCTTGCATGTTTTGTACCCTGCTTGGTGTGAGTTTAGCCGAGGTCATCTTTAGCCTAGAACTTCCTTGGAACTACTTTGTTTGACCTCCACCTTCGCCCTGACATATTGGCCGAGATGTCATTATCTAGGCCGAGGTGTTCATCACCAAGGCCGAGATGTGTACTATCTGGGCCGAGATGTCACCTTTGCACCTAAGTGATTTTGTCCTGGAGTGGTGTGACCTAGACCAAGGTGTGGCACATCTAGGCCAAGGTGTGGCACAACTTAGTCAAGTATTGTCCTTCCTAGCCGAGATCATTGTTCCCCTACTTGCCGATGTCTTGTTCTTAGCCGAGATCATTACCCGCCAGAGTGCCCATGCCATCTTGCTTGTCGAACACACTTTGTCATAGTCTTGTCTTTTCACTCAGCCACCTTTTTGAGGAGAACCAACCCGGTAGTGCCATGTGTCCCATCTGAGTGTTAAGTCAGCCGACAGACCCAGAAAATATACATTTTTGTATTACATCTTTGCCTTGTAGAGAGAGAGGCTCTAGGAAGAAGAATAAGTCTTAGAGTGAGAGAGTAGACTTTCGAGCTTGATTTCTGGAGATCAAACCGTTAGATTCGTGTATTGAGGTTAGATTCTTGATTCACTCTTGTCGCTCTTATTGATCATCCAGCTGCATTGCACGATCGAACTTGTTCTGCATGATTATGCATAGGTTTAAAGTTGGTTTTAGAAAGAGAAGATAGTGTTCATGTGTTTTTGAAGAAAAAGTCTTGTTTGATCCGAAAGTTTGCCTTAAGATTCATGTTTTGTGTATGTTCTCGCAAGATCCTTGAATATGGGTACCCAGGTCCATGTATTTGAATTCATAGCATGAAATCTCAGATTTTGTAATAGCAAATTTTGATCTTGCATTCATCTTCCTCATGTTCATGTTCTTCAAGAGAGGGAAACCCAGATTTTTCCGACCTCATTTCCTTGAATGTAGCCATCGAGGCAACACCTCGGCAATGAGGTGTGGGACCTCGGCCTAGACCTGGTAGTCGCCCAGCATGTTTTCCCGAGATGAGAAACAGTGTCTTGTTTTGACTTAGCTTGGTTTTGAAAGATGCCGAGATCATCTGTATGCATGTGAATTTGTTTGAAAGTGCATTCAACAGACTTTGTGTAACAAGCCCGCGGGGGACCTCGCTACAGCTCGGACTCAATTCGTGTCACGGTTCTAAGTCTGAACCAAAGAGTCCAAATCCGGCAAATCGTTTTGAGAAAAACAGATTTTTTTGAAAGAAGTGCCAAACATGGACTGCTTTGCCAGATACAGAGTCGCCACCTAAATATTTTTTAATGGGAAATTTAGGAAACCCTGACTCGGTGCCAAAGGCCACGTGTCCGTCATCACCAAAGTTGCCTCGGCTCGGGAACTTGGGTACGATTGGGGAAGGTCACTTCGTGAGCACCCCCGCTCGCCCGATCAAAGATCGGCCTCTACTAACCATGATATCTATTTTTGAAAACATTGTGTGTTCTTATTCCGGTTATTAACCTAGGTTACTATGTGATGCGCACAGCATACAAGTATAGACTGGGTCGCCTGAATTGGAACAAAACATTTCATGTTTGTTTTTGAAAGATGGTTTGCTACTCGCAAGTAGGCTTAAAATGCAGATTTTGCCACCCTCGGGTGGGCTTAGAAAAGATGGTTTTGCCACTATCTAGTGGGCTTAAAACAAATATTTGATGAATTGTCCCAATCCAAACAACCCAACCTTCACCCACAGGCATTCAGGCAGTTATATCATATAAGCAATTAGCCTCATGGTAAGCATGCTATTCATAGCAGTCACTCACACGCATGCAAGGATGCTAAAGCATAAAACTCACCAAGTACTCCAAGCCAAAACAGAAACTCATTAGAAATCATGCATGAATCCTAAGTATACAGAAATGCCTAATGCAACACATGCAAAAATGCAACTATAGCAGGCTTGGCTACTCTAAACATGGCATATGGAATGCTACAGCTCACACGTATTCAACTTTGAAATTGAAATACAATGCAGTTAGTATGATGCGTCGAGCCCGGTGCATGCAAAACAGATGAATGATGCAAACATGCTGTCATACTGTATGCTAATTAAAATATGCCCTAATCTAACCATCATAAGTGGGTAAATAAAAGGGAAGAAAGACGTGGGGTTGGAAGACATACATCACACTCACGCACACTTATTACAGTTGTGCCCTCGCGCAGAGGGTCCGAATAAATAATACAGTCCCGAATAAAAGAATATTACAGTCCAAATATTACAGTCCGAATAATATACAAATTCCTAATTAATTAACAAATTAACTAAGAAAACTGTAAAACTGGCATGCAAGCCAGGGACTGCCTTGCTTCTGATGAATGATGTATGTCTGGGCTGCCTTGCGCGGAAATCCACTGGGATGCCCCAATTAGCCTCTGTTTAGCAGTTATTCTTGGAAAGCGTGCCGAGCTCCGAAAAGTTGTTGATTCTTCATTTTGCTGCAACAGAGAGCAGGAAAGGGGCATAGCAATGTATTTTCACAGATATATGCATGCCTCGATCCTCGTGCCACCAATCACGCATACCGAGGCATGATGGCCGAGGAGTCGAAATGCACAATTCAATAGAGGATGAATGCACATGAAAACACAGCTAAAACCTAACTCCATCATGGATAATTCGGAGTGTCGGTGACTGGGAATTGAGACACGTTCCGTCACTCGGAGTACGAAACGCACCTCGTTTCCCGTGCCCGGGCTAACTCCTATCCCGAATACGATGCAATATGCATGACATGCATGAATGCAACTAAGATACAATTCTAACATACACAATGTTATGGAATGACATGCCTCGGAATGCGTGCACACGGGCACGCAAACCGAGGAAATGCATGAATGCGATCTAAGATACAACCTAGTATGCACTATGCTGTGAAAATGAGATGCCTCGAGATGCGTGCACACGGGCACGCAAACTGAGGCAATGGCATGAATGCGATCTAAGATACAACCTAGTATGCACTATGCTGTGAAAATGAGATGCCTCGAAATGCGTGCACACGGGCACGCAAACCGAGGAAATGACATACACAATGCAAATGATATGAAATGTGATATGGGCTTACACTAACATGAGAGAGCCTCAGCCACACTCACATAAGAGGCCGATAGATGAAAATGAAGTGCCTCGAAATGCGTGCACACGGGCACGCAAACCGAGGCACTGGCATACGCAATGCAATGGCATGGAAATGGCATATAGAATGCAACATGGACTTATACTAACATGAGAGAGCCTCAGCCGCACTCACATAAGAGGCCGATGGATGAAAATGAAGTGCCTCGAAATGCGTGCGCACGGGCACGCAAACCGAGGCACTGGTATATGCAATGCAAATGCATGGAAAATGATATGCAAACATGTTAATGGATTTTCAGCAATGAAATGTGGGGGAAAACAGCCCCGAAATGAGGCGAAAACACACCCGATGCATGGAATCTCTCCCGAAATATGAATTTTGGCACCCGAAATGGCCTATAGCTATACCAAACATGCGCAATATGGACATGCAATGAAAATACAGAAGCAAGGCAATCCCAAGATAAGCATTTTTCCAGTTTAAAACATGGCCAAACAGCAAGCAAAGATAGGGCAACAATGGCATGCAAAAATGGCCCTAAACATGAGATTATGAAGCAACTCATAGCTGCTAACTCCAAATAGGTTAGGGCCCTTCAACAACATTGAAGAGGGGCCAAAAATAAGCCACTTTACAGAACTGTAAAAACCCTAAAAACAAACATGGATATGGCTAAGCTCTTATGCAAGAAAAAGGGCCAAAAGGTGGCCAAAGAGGCAAGTGGTATATGCAAAGCCCAAACTGAAAAATTCCCTTCTACAACATTGAATAGGGACCAAAAATATGACTATTTACAGAACTGTAAAAACCCCAAAACAGTATACAAACATGCTAGAAATGCAATGCAAAATGAGGCTCAAAAGTGGCTATAACACAAAGTATACAAAATATTCATCAAACAGCCAAAGACCCTTAATGAAATATGAAGAATGGGCCAAAATAAGACTATTTTTAGTACTGTAAAAAGGCCAAAAACCGAAGCATGATAGGCTGCCAAAACATGCAAAAATGGGGATTAAAAGAGAGATATAACATGAAGTGTATAAAATATGCCTCAAACCATGAAAGGCCCTTAATGAAACATGAAGAATGGGCCAAAATAAGAACTTTTCTAGCTCTGTAAAATGACCAAAAATGGAACCAAGATAGGCTGCCAAGTCATACAAGAATAGGGGACCAAAGATTGATATAAAGACAAGTGGTACATGGAGGTTCCAAACAAAGATGAGCCCTTCTTCAATGTTGAAGAGGGGCTCAAAATAAGCCTACTTACAGTTCAGGAGAAACTCCAAAATAGATCACACGTAGGTTAGAAAAAGCATGCAAAATATTGACATACAAAGAGGGTATTGAAGCAAGTGCAAGATGGAGGGCTCAAACAGGGTTGAGCCCTTAATGAGACATGAAAATGAGCTCAAAAAAATGACCTTTTCAGTTTTGGTCGGAGCTCAAAACAGTAAGCATGATGGCTAGAGGAATGGTGCAAAAATGAACTAGAAAAGAGGGAAAATGGACTCACCCTTGAAGATCAATACTTTTGTTGCTTCTTGGACCAAATTTGTTGCCTCTTAGCTGCTGGAATTCCTCCCCTTGCTGCTGGAATGGAGTGGTGGTGGTAGAGCTTGGTGGTGATGAAGAAAATGAGGTGTAGCTTAGGAATTTTCAAGGAAAATGAGAGAGATGGAGTGAGATGAGTGTATCAAGGCTTGAAGCAATTTTTTCTAACCCCTAAATGTGATATCACCTGCTGGTTATAAGGACAAAAAAGAGGGAGTAAAGGAGGGGCAAAGGTGGGGGAAAATTAGGCAAGTTTTCCCCCACAAAATATCCCCCGGATTGGGATATTTTCTGGGGGAAACAGCTATACAGCTGTAAAGTGGATGTTGAGAGGAACATGGCCGGCCCCTTTTTGGAGCTCCAGGTGGCCGGCCGGCCACCCCACCTAGCCGGCCGGCTAGGGGTCAAAACGGTCAAGTTGAAATAGTGGCCGGCCACCACTTTTTAAGGTCCTCCCATGTGTGTACATCACAGATATGTGGTTCAAAGTTCAAGAAAGTGGGCCCAGGTTGTTCAACATTAGCCCGGAAAGAGGGGTTCAAAAGGGTCAGGCAACATTACTGGCCGGCCACCAACTTTTAGGATCCTCCCAAGTGTGTACATCACAGATATGTGGTTCAAAGTTCAAGAAAGTGGCCCCAAGGTGTTCAACATTAGCCCGGAAGTGTGAAAAACGGGCGTCGGAGGATATATAACTGGTTGCTGCAACAATTACTGGCCTCCCACCCTTCAGTGACCTTCCCGGTGATAAAACAGAGGTACCTGCCAAAAATGAACGAAAACCGTTGCAAAACGAATGTTCGGGGGCCAAAACGCGCAGTTCGGGGTCCCGAAAATGGGCTGTTAAGCATCGAAAGTGGCATTCGGCCACGAAGTGGGTTTCTCAGACCCCAGTATCCCTCAAAAGGGAGTAAATAGGAGGTATGCCAAAAACCGGGGCAAACGAAGATGGTTAGGCGGTCCCGAACCGAGTCACACGGCCAACGATTCCGAAAAATCGGAAACCGGACTCCGAAATGGGCAAAATGGCCTACGGCCACGAAATGTAGCCTACGGACATTGAGAGATGGTCTACGGGACCTCTCCCTTCCCTCAGGAAAAGAAACCAAGAAAACTGAGTCTGGTTCGCAAATCGAGGCAAGGCACAGAAGAGGGTTCAGAAGTCCGGAGGCAGGGCTCGCAGCCGCGACTCTGAGACTTCTGAACAAGCACAACATGCAATATCACCAAGTGCTCAACTGGCGACGTCTGAGTCTTAAGGTCGGTCAAAAATGGGGTGTCTACAGTTGCCCCTCTTTGACAGAACTCGGAAGTCATAAGTGACGGGAGTGAATGTCAAAGCCCAGAGACGACCCATTTTTGACAAGGCCGAAGACTTAGACAAATGTACAAAGTAAACAGAGACGTGCCCGCAGGCATGCCCGCAGGCAGGAGGGGCAAGATGCAAAACAATGCAAGAAGATTTTGAAGATTGGACTTATACGCTACGCGAAGCCGGTTTTGAAAGTTGGACTTATACGCTACGCGAAGCCGAACATCACTCATGATCATGCGAATGCAGCAAGCTGTAATGAAGCAAGTATTCGCAAATAGATGCAACAGTTTTAAGCAAGAATGCAAAGTAACAACTACATTTCATGCAATTAAGAATGCGGAGGATTATTCAATCCCCGCCACGTCTCACACGGAGAAGATACGATACCTGCGCGATTCTTCTGGTCGCACCAGCCTCAAATGAACCGTACATACAATATCGTGCCTGCAAAAGAGAGAAATTTCAACAAGTACAATATGCTACCAACATATATTTAATGTGATTTTGAAAGTTTGACACACGCAGTGCCGGTGAGTGAATGCATCGCAATGCAAGAGTGGAACATGCGTGACAACGCATGCTCAAACACAGAGGTATGGCAATATTAAGAAATGTGCATAACAATGCAAGTATGCTCATGAAAATGCGAATTATGTGCATGATAGTGCAAAGCGAGCATAAGTCAACGTGCCCGTTTGTTACGAAACAACGAGCAATGGAAACGCGTGTTTCGGCGAAGGCAACTCGATCACGGCCTCCGATCCGCTTCCCGGAATGGCTACAACACATTCAAAAAGGATACACTTCGATTTCGATGAATGATGATGAGACATATGTCAGAACTTGAAGCTGAAGTCCCGGCGGATCATTTCGCGACAGAAAGTGCACTTTTCTTGAACTTTTTCAGGTCCCGGGAACTCCAATCTTCCTCAAAATTTGCAGAGAGCTAGGTGGGTATGTGGGGAACACGCAGCCCAAACTTCAAATTTTCTGAACACGCAGCCCAGATTAGAATAGTGAACACGCAGCCCACACTGATTGAAAGTTGAACACGCAGCCCAAACTTCAAATTTTCTGAACACACAGCCCAGATTAAAATAGTGAACACGCAGCCCACACTGATTGAAAGTTGAACACGCAGCCCAAACTTCAAATTTTCTGAACACGCAGCCCAGATTAGAATAGTGAACACGCAGCCCACACTGATTGAAAGTTGAACACGCAGCCCAAACTTCAAATTTTCTAAACACGCAGCCCAGATTAGAATAGTGAACACGCAGCCCAAACTTCAAATTTTCTGAACACGCAGCCCAGATTAGAATAGTGAACACGCAGCCCACACTGATTGAAAGTTGAACACGCAGCCCAAACTTCAAATTTTCTGAACACGCAGCCCAGATTAGAATAGTGAACACGCAGCCCACACTGATTGAAAGTTGAACACGCAGCCCAAACTTCAAATTTTCTGAACACACAGCCCAGATTAAAATAGTGAACACGCAGCCCACACTGATTGAAAGTTGAACACGCAGCCCAAACTTCAAATTTTCTGAACACGCAGCCCACGCATTCCATTGGCACACAGCCCATTCATTTCATTGACACACAACCCATTCATTTTATTGGCACACAGCTCATTCATTTTTATACTGAGACATGTATTCATTCTGAACGCAGGTTGGTTCTCGCGGTGTACGGGGATATGGCTCCACCGCTGCGAGGAACTGGTACGTTGAGCTTCCGGAGGCCGTCCGGGATTTAGTGGACTTGGCAGGATTCGGGACCTTCTGCGCTGGATTATCACGTTGTCCTGCTAGGAGGGCATTGATGGCAGCCTTGGTAGAGAGATGGTGGGACACCACCAACTCCTTTCATTTCTCTGCCACTGGAGACATGACCATGACGCCTCTGGACTTTGCTGTGCTGACCGGCCTGGACACAGGAGGTTGGTCCATCCCTTATGATGAGGACATGGGCGAGTGGGAGGCCACTTGGATGTATCTATTGGGGGCTCGTCCGCCTGTTGACAGGGTTTCTGGGAGAGTTCGATACACTTGGTTCTCTTCCCACTTTCGGCGGGCGGAGATGGTGCCCGAGACTCCTGAGGAGACGGAGCAGTACGCCCGTGGTTTCCTTATGTTCCTCTTCGGGACTACCCTGTTCGCCGATAGAGGGAACACAGTCGGGTTATATCTGCTGAGTGCTCTGGTTGACCTATCACAGGTCAGTAGATATGACTGGGGTGGCGCCGGCCTGGCTACCCTTTATTGCTATATGAGCGCGACATCCCACGGGCAGGGAGATTTACTTGGCAGCTACTGGAGAGCCTGGGAGGTATTTTCTGTCCCCTTGATTTACATTTCTGCTCCTCATTACTTGTCCATTGCACATACGGCGCGCTTTGCAGCCTGTATTTTGCCCTCAGCGTTTTGTATTTATATTCTGCACTGCTTTTCTCAGTTATGGGTATACGTATACTTCCTGACATTAGGCCCAGAGTTGGAGGTGGCAGGGCCTCCCATGATCCTATATTCATTGGTATTCGAGGGCCCGCACCGGCCGAGACGCCGAGAGTCTCTCCTTTACTTGCGACAGTATTTTGACACTGTGCGACAGTCGGAGGTACTTCAGAACTTTCAGTTCCTTTCATTTTCATCTTTGATTTGCTCTGTATATTCCCGATTTCTAATTGGTTTATGCATTTATCATCCACAGATCACATGGCAGCCCTGGGCGCCCCTGGGTGATGGTCTCCGATTTCAGTATACCGGAGGATCGGGCACCTCCCAGTATAGGGTCTTGCTCGAAGGGCCGGTTGGCAGGGCATGGTTTCTGGGGGAACGCTTTCTGCGCCAGGTATGGGGGTATCTTTCTCAGGATCCTCCCGCAGTACCCCCAGTCAGTATGCGGACTACTGACAGGCTCTCTTTCTCGGAGGTAGTCGGCGCCATGCTGGGTAGTGATGCTTTACTATATCTTGAGGAGGGGGACTACGCCACTTACCGTCACACATATTTGATGCCTCCATTGACGGGAGCTCGCACCCCGATGATGAGGTCTGCCGGTATGTCATCCTCGGGCCAGGCCCGGGCTCGGGCTGCAGACGCCCCTTCTACCAGCGGGGCTGGTACATCTAGAGGTGGGGGTAGACCGGTTCCTCCGATTCCGTCGACTTATCCTCATCCTGGATGGCCAGATATGCCAACTGAGTTGATGGCGTGGCAGTATGGGGCTATCTCTCCGACTCCGATCCCGCTAGAGCCTCCGATGCCCAGTGATCGATACGCCATTGATCCTGACTCACTGCTGGTATGCCCCACTGTTTTTCATTCATCATTCAGACGTTTAGACATTCTTTCATTCACTGATGATTATGAGCTCATATTTGCAGCCACCGCGAGGGTACATGGAGGAGGTGGTTGGACTGGTGGCCACACTCGAGGGCATGGTCCTGCGGAGGGAGGTACAATTGTCTATCGCGGGCATTCAGGTACCCTTCAGTTTTCTGGCATTTATCATACTTCTGATGACATGCTGATTTCTACTGCATCGATAGACTACTTGTGTAGAGCACATCTGACACACACCCCACTTGTACACTGTATTTACATGCACCCACTTCACGTAGTCTTTGCTTGTATCTGCATCTGATGTATATATTTGGACTGATGTATTTGAATTGAACTCTTTATTTTCAGATGCCTTCATGGTCCGGTCAGCCGCAGGCCAGGCCACCTGGGCCTCCTTGGGGAGCTGGGCCATCTGGGCCATTTCACGGAGTTGGGTCATCCGGGCCTTTTCAGGGGGCTGGGCCATCCCGGCCTTTCCGAGGAGCTGGGCCATCTAGGCCTTTTCGAGGAGCTCGAGGAGGGCCTGTCCGCAGACGCAGGGCTCACGTTACAGAGGCGGAGCCTGATGAAGAGGAGGAGGAGGAGGATGATGAGGAGGAGGAGGAGGCTACCGACCGTCAGCCAGAGACATCTGCTGAGGAGGGAGGCTCCGGCCTTGGTTTCGGGAGTGGAGACGAGGCTAAGGGGGATCCAGAGGATGACAGCTCCGACTCGGATGACGATAGCGATGGTGATGGTGGCGGAGAGTCCGTTCCGCAGAAGAGGACGAAGAGGGCCTCTTATTACTGCTCTTGAGAGCATAGATGTAGCCTGTTTCCTGTTTTATTTATCTTTTTGCTAGTAGTTTGTAGCACTTTGCACATTGTTAGGTAGTTTTATTTTTTGTAAAACTTGTACCTTTGTTCGTTGTAAAACATGATGGAATGAAACAGCTTTTGAAAAGGTGTTTGTTTTTTAAACTTTTAGCATCGTATCGCATCATTTTATTTCGCATAAAAATGAAATTGAATGGGAATGTGCATTGTGTAATCACCAAGTCAGGTAGTGAACCGACGCAACAAACTAAGCAACTCAACTTACTAAGATATAACAGAACCTTAGGAAGTTTACAACTCAATAAGCAAAAATACAACAGTGTTGACAACGTAAATAAACAAGACTTAAACAAAGATTGTTTAAACAGAGAGCAATGACTCGAAAACACGAAACACGTCCGCTCGACAAACAACTCGATAAGCAAAACAACAACTCGATAATCAAAACAACAACTCAATAAACAAAACTCAGCAACAACAGAGTGTACTTCGGACGATCTGGGCACCGGAACGCATCCGAAACAGAGGGAAATGAAGGCCTTTGACTCTCCCATTGCATGGAAATGCTTGAAACTTTCCCTCGAAGGGTAAAACAGGGCCAAGGAGATACACTGCAGCATTGCCGGCCACCTTTGGGAGCCGGCCGGCCAGTTTTGTAAAAAGCAAATGGCCGGCCAGCCAGAAAAGGTGGCCGGCCGGCCACTTATTCCTGCAGCCACCTAGTTTTTGATACGTGTCCCCGTGAATAGTGTTTTTCCCTCTATAAAAGCCTCAACTTCGGGAACATTCATTTCATCTTAGTTTTATACAAAGATGGAGGCGTTTCTTGCGGAAAATCTCACATCTTGGATCTCTTCTCTAGATGGCTCGGAAAAGCTAAACTTCCGGGGTTTCGGTTTGAATGCACTATTCACGCTGAGCCGTACTCCGCTGCATCTCCCTTTTCTCCATGCCGCGGCAAGGTTCTGGAACCCAGTGACGCACGTTTTTAGCTTCGGCGGCCAAGAGGTATGTCCCACTTTCGAAGATTTTCAGGTTTTGATGGAGTCTGAATGCTCTGAAGTGATCTTGCCCCAGCTCCGTTTTGGCCATGCCCAGGCTTTAGGGCGGATGTGTGGGCTCACGGCGCATGATGCTCGATCTCTGATCTGCAGTGGGGAACTGGACATCCTCGGCTTGATCCATCGTTTTTCCGACGCCGGTGACCGCAGCAACCATTATTGGCAGGGTTTCCGGCAACACGCCCTCTGCTTGTGTTTGTTGTCTCACTTTCTGCTTTCCTCGGGCTTCGGCGGAGCTAGCATCCGTCTGATTGAAGTTGCCCAAGGCTTGAGAGAAGGAAAGAGCTGTATCGCCATGACCTTGGCTGAGACACTGATGGGCTTGGATTCTGTCTATCGCCGGGAGGCGACTAGGTTTGCGGGGAGTCCACTGCTGCTGCAGGTAATGTTTCCCACCCAACCTTACATATATATTTGCTCACATCACTCAACCCTCAGGCTCGGTTTTTCTCACAAAACCCTTGTCTTACTTTTCTCTCATCGTACATCTCTCTGTTCTTTATTCTCTCATTTTCCATCCCTCCCCCAGGTATGGTTAATGGACAAGTTGCAGGTTGTGGACTCTTGCCCGGCCTATTCAGCTCGAGGCTACTTCTTTCGGCAGCGCCTAGTCAATGCTCTTGACGAAAGGTGGTGGTTTGATTGGATGTGCAATCTGTCAGCGGACCGCATTGCTTGGCGTTGTCCTTGGCTCAACCTCCCGATAATGAGCTATAGTATGTCCCGGCTGATTGGGATCCAGCTGATTGGTCTAACCCACTGCGTATTCTATTTTCCGTTCCGGTTCCTGCGTCAGTTCGGTCATGATCAGACCTGCCCACCGGAGGGGATTGAGTACCCAGCCGCTTTCCCGGTCCGGGGTGCACAGCTTGCCCGATATGCCACAGCATGGAGGACTAGAGAGCTCCTGGCCCCTGTTTCCACTTTCAGTTGCACTTTGTCCGATGAGTGCTTGGATTGGCTCAACGAGGAGGCACAGGTTGGGCCTAGCTTGGCATCAGATGCTTCGTCCAGCTCTGGGAGGGGACGCAGAGATACTTGACTCAACTATGCCCCAAATTTATTGCTTATTTAGCATTTTCAAGTTTTCTTTATGAATGTAATAAAAAAGCAACCTCGATTGTATGCAAGAGCAGGAGAACTCTGTTTTGAAATCAATGAAATTGAAGGTTGTGGTACTGAAAATTTTCCGCTTTGGTCCAAAAATGGTCTTAGTCGTAAAAAGATTAATTTGAACAAAGTCAACTTTTATTAAAACTTTTCAAAACTATTTTCGATGTGGATCAGAACTGGACACGCCGAAGATCTGTCACTGAGATGCACAACCCCAGATCCCTGCAACTGGAAAGTTGCCCCTAGTCTGAAGAACAATGCGGCACTTCATGGCAACGGAAAGTTGCCCCTAGTCTGAGTAACTTTGCACCGTCGCGGCAACGGAAAGTTGCCCCTAGTCTGAATAGCACTGTACCGGAGATCGCGATAAATGCTGATGGATAAAGATGACTGAGATGATCAAAATGGACAGAGTTGATCGGGGAAAAGTTTATGGCTGAACTTCAAGGTGAAGTTGCCTACGTATCTGTAACAAGCCCGCGGGGGACCTCGCTACAGCTCGGACTCGATTTGTAGTCACGGTTCTAAATCTGAACCAAAGAGTCCAAATCCGGCAAATCGTTTTGAGAAAATAGATTTTTGAAAGAAGTGCCAAACATGGACTGCTTTGCCAGATACAGAGTCGCCACCTAAATATTTTATTTTAGGAAATTTAGGAAACCCTGACTCGGTGCCAAAGGCCACGTGTCCGTCATCACCAAAGTTGCCTCGGCTCGGGAACTTGGGTACGATTGGGGAAGGTCACTTCGTGAGCACCCCCACTCGCAAGTAGGCTAAAAATGCAGATTTTGCCACCCTCGGGTGGGCTTAGAAAAGATGGTTTTGCCACTATCTAGTGGGCTTAAAACAAATAGTTGATGATTTATTCCAATTCAAGTAACCCAACCTTCATCCACAGGCATTCAGGCAGTTATATCATATAAGCACATAGCCTCATGGTAAGCATGCTATTCATGGCAGTCACTCACACGCATGCAAGGATGCTAAAGCATAAAGCTTACCGAGTACTCCAAGCCAAAACAGAAACTCATTAGAAATCATGCATGAATCCTAAGTATACAGAAATGCCTAATGCAACACATGCAAAATGCAACTATAGCAGGCTCGGCTATTCTAAACATGGCATATGAGGTGCTACAACTATCATGTATTCAATTTGGAATTGAAATACAAATGCAATTAGTATGATGTGCCGAGCCCGGTGCATGCAAAACAGATGAATGAATGCAAACATGCTATCATACTGTATGCTAATTGAAAAAATGCCCTAATCTAACCATCATAAGCGGATAAATAAAAGGGAGAAAGACGTGGGGTTGGAAGACATACAACACACACACACACACTTATTACAGTTGTGCCCTCGCGCAGAGGGTCCAAATAAATATACAGTCCCAAATCAAAGAATATTACAGTCCAAATATTACAGTCCAAATAATATACAAATTCCTAATTAATTAATGAATTAACTAAGAAAGCAAATAAAACTGGCGTGCAAGCCCGGGATTGCCTTGCTTCTGATGGATGATGTACATTTGGGCTGTCTTGCGCGGAAATCCACTGGGATGCCCCAATTAGCCTCTGTTTAGCAGTTATTCTTGAAACGCGTGCCAAGTCCCGAAAAATTGCTGATTCTTCATTTTGCTGCAACAGAGAGCAGGAAAGGGGCATAGCAATGTATTTTCACAGATATATGCATGCCTCGATCCTCGTGCCACCAATCACGCATACCGAGGCATGATGGCCGAGGAGTCGAATTGCACAACTCAATATAGAATGAATGCACATGAAAACACAACAAGACCTAACTCCATCATGGATGATCCGGAGTGTCGGTGACTGGGGAATTGAGACACATTCCGTCACTCGGAGTACGAAATGCACCTCGTTTCCCGTGCCCGGGCTAACTCCTATTCCGAACACGATGCAATATGCATGACATGCATGAAATGCAACTAAAATACAATCCTATCATACACAATGTTATGAAAATGACATGCCTCAAAATGCGTGCACACGGGCACGCAAACCGAGGAAATACATGAATGTGATCTAAGATACAACCTAGTATGCACTATGCTGTGAAAATGAGATGCCTCGAGATGCGTGCACACGGGCACGCAAACCGAGGAAATACATGAATGTGATCTAAGATACAACTTAGTATGCACTATGCTGTGAAAATGAGATGCCTCGAAATGCGTGCACACGGGCACGCAAACCGAGGCGATGGCATACGCAATGCAATATGGCTAAAATGGCATATAAAATGCAGCATGGACTTATACTAACATGAGAGAGCCTCAGCCACACTCACATAAGAGGCCGATGGATGAAAATGAAGTGCCTCGAAATGCGTGCACACGGGCACGCAAACCGAGGCAATGACATATGCAATGCAATATGGCAAAAATGGCATATAGAATGCAACATGGACTTATACTAACATGAGAGAGCCTCAGCCACACTCACATAAGAGGCCGGTGGATGAAAATGAAGTGTCTCGAAATGCGTGCACACGGGCACGCAAACCGAGGCGATGACATACGCAATGCAATGGCATGGAAATGGCATATAGAATGCGACATGGACTTATACTAACATGAGAGAGCCTCAGCCGCACTCACATAAGAGGCCAATAGATGAAAATGAAGTGCCTCGAAATGCGTGCACACGGGCATGCAAACCGAGGCGATGACATACGCAATGCAATGGCATGGAAATGGCATATAGAATGCAACATGGACTTATACTAACATGAGAGAGCCTCAGCCGCACTCACATAAGAGGCCGATGGATGAAAATGAAGTGCCTCGAAATGCGTGCACACGGGCACGCAAACCGAGGCGATGACATACGCAATGCAATGGCATGGAAATGGCATATAGAATGCAACATGGACTTATACTAACATGAGAGAGCCTCAGCCGCACTCACATAAGAGGCCGATGGATGAAATGAAGTGCCTCGAAATGCGTGCACACGGGCACGCAAACTGAGGCAATGACATATGCAATGCAATATGGCAAAAATGATATGCAGACATGTTAATGGATTTTCAGCAATGAAATGTGGGGGAAAACAGCCCCGAAATGAGGCGAAAACACACCCGATGCATGGAATCTCTCCTGAAATGCAAAATTAGGCACCCGAAATGGCCTATAGCTATACCAAGCATGCATAATTGGTACATGGAATGAAAAGACAGAAGCAAGGCAGCCCCAAAATAAGCATTTTACCAGTACAAATCATGGCCAAACAGCAAGCAAAGATAGGGCAACAATGGCATGCAAAAATGGCCCTAAACATGAGATTATGAAGCAACTCACAGCTGCTAACTCCAAATATGTTAGGGCCCTTCAACAACATTGAAGAGGGGCCAAAAATAAGCCACTTTACAGAACTATAAAAAACCTAAAAACAAACATAGATATGGCTAAGCTCTTATGCAAGAAAAAGGGCCAAAAGGTGGCCAAAGAGGCAAGTGGTATATGCAAAGCCCAAACTGAAAAATTCCCTTCTACAAAATTGAAGAGGGACCAAAAATATGCACATTTACAGAACTGTAAAAACCCCAAAACAGTATACAAACATGCTAAAAATGCAATGCAAAATGAGGCTCAAAAGTGGCTTATAACACAAAGTATACAAAATATTCATCAAACAGCCAAAGGCCCTTAATGAAACATGAATAATGGGCCAAAATAAGACTATTTTTAGTACTGTAAAAAGGCCAAAAATCGAAGCACAATAGGCTGCAAAGCATGCAAAAATGGGGACCAAAGAGGGAATATAAAGGCAAGTGTAACATGGAGGTCCCAAACAGTGTTGAGCCCTTCTTCAATGTTGAAGAGGGGCTCAAAAAAATGACCTTTTCAGTTTTTGTCGGAGCTCAAATATACAAGAAAGAGAGGCTAAGAAATGTTGCAAAAATGAGCTAGAAAAGCGGGAAAGTGAACTTACCCTTGAAGACTTGACTTTGGTTGCCTCTTGGCTTGAGTTTGTGGCTCCTTAGGCCTTGGAGAACACCTTCAATCTTCTGGAATGGAGGATGGAAGGGTGGGGGGTGGTGGTGTAGAAGGAATGGTGGTGTAGGACTTGGAAGTTTTTCAAGGAAATGAGAGAGATGAAGAGGGATTCTTGTGTTCAAGCTTGAAGAGCAAATTTTCTAACCCCTAAATGTGATATTGCCTGCTGGTTATAAGGACCAAAAAAAGAGAGCAAAGGGAGGCAAAAGGTGGGGGAAATGTAGGCAAGCTTTCCCCCACAAAATATCCCCCAGATTGGGATATTTTCTGGGGGAAACAGCTATACAGCTGTAAAGTGTGATTTGAGAGGATCGTGGCCGGCCCCTTTTTGGAGCTCCAGGTGGCCGGTCGGCCACCTCCCCTAGCTGGCCGGCTAGGGGTCAAAAGGGTCAAGTTGAAATAGTGGCCGGCCACCACTTTTTAGGGTCCTCCCATGTGTGTACAACACAACCCTATGGTTCAAAATTCAAGAAAAAGGGCCCAGGTTGTTCAACATTAGCCTAGAAGGAGGGGTTCAAAAGGGTCAGGTGGAATTAATGACCGGCCACCAACTTTTAGGATCCTCCCAAGTGTGTACATCACAAATATGTGGTTGAAAGTTCAAGAATGTGGCTCCAAGGTGTTCAACATTAGCCCGGAAGTGAGAAAAACGGGCGTCGGAGGGCGAAAATGGAATACAACTGGTTGCTGAGATAATTGCTAGCCTCCCACCCTCCAGTGACCTTCCCGGTGATAAAACAGAGGTACCTTCCAAAAATGAACGAAAACCGTTGCAAAACGAATGTTCGGGAGCCAAAACGCGCAGTTCGGGGTCCCGAAAATGGGCTGTTAAGCACCGAAAGTGGCATTCGGCCACGAAGTGGGTTTCTCAGACCCCAGTGTTCCTCAAAAGGGGGTAAATAGGAAGTATGCCAAAAACCGGGGCAAACGGGGATGGTTAGGCGGTCCCGAACCGGGGCACACGGCCAACGGTCCCGAAAAACCGGAAACTGGACTCCGAAATGGGCAAAATGGCCTACGGCCACCAAATGTAGCCCACGGCCACTGAGAGATGGTCTACGGGACCTCTCCCTCCCCTCAGGAAAAGAAACAAAGAAAACCGAGCCTGGTTCGCAAACCGAGGCAAAGCACAAAAGAGGGTTCGGAAGTCCAGAGGCAGGGCTCACGGCTGCAACTCTGAAACTTCTGAACGAGCACATTATGCAACATCACCAAGCGCTCAATCAGTGACGTCTGAGTCTTAAGGTCGGTCAAAAATGGGGTGTCTACAGTATCCCAAAGATGGGAATCAAGCCTTACGTAGTTCAGGCCAAGGTTCACTCGAGTATTTTCACTCTCCTTTTGCGCTCTAACTTTTGCCAAGGCCGCCCTTTGCGGGTTTTCAACCTTGCGAGCTCAGTTTTTATATTTTCTAATTTTTTGTGCTCTGAGTTTTGCCTAGATCGCCCTTTCGGGTTTTCAGCCTAGCGAGCCTCTCAAGGGTAATATTTCTTCAACTTGTCCATATTGATCGGTTGTGAGAACTCCAAGCCATCTAGATCCATCAGAACCACAGCTCCACCTGACCAGATAGCTTTGATGATGTAAGGACCAGTCCAATTGGGTTTGAACTTGCCCCTTGGGTCGTGGATGGGAGCTCGGTTGTCTTTGAGCACCAAATCTCCTTCTTTCAGATTCCTGGACTTAACCTTCTTGTTGAAAGCCCGGGCAATTCTGTGTTGATAGCCTTGGATGTGGTACAGTGCTTTCAGTCTTCTTTCATCAAAGAGCATGAGTTCTTCGAATCTGCTCTGCTGCCAATCTGCTTCGGCTATTTGGCACTCAGCCAATACCCGTAACGACGGAACCTCAATCTCGATGGGTAGAACAGCCTCCATTCCATAGACCAATGAATACGGAGTCACTCCAGTAGAAGTTCTGATTGAAGTCCTGTAGCCCCACAGAGCAAATGGCAGCTTGTCTGGCCAATCCCGGTAGGTTCCCACCATCTTCTGCAGTATATGCTTGATATTCTTGTTGGCGGCCTCGACCGCTCCGTTGGTCTGCGGCCGGTATGTAGATGACTTATGGAAAGCCACATTGTATTTTTCCAACAAGTCTATCACTTCCTTCTTGAAGTGGGAACCATTATCTGAAATTATCTCGTTTGGCACCCCGTAGCGACAGATGATGTTGTTTCTGATGAACTTTGCGACGTGCGACGCCTTCAACACCGCGTATGATTGGGCCTCGACCCACTTTGTGAAATAATCTATCGCTACGAGGATAAACTCATGCCCATTTGACCCCTTCAGGGTAACAGCTCCGATCACATCAATTCCCCAAACTGAAAAAGGCCATGGCGAAGTCATGTTGTACAGCTTTGACGGCGGGATGTTCATGCGGTTTGCATGAATTTGACACTTGTGGCAGCGCCGAACAAAACTAATACAATCCTCCTCCATGGTTGACCAGTAGTAGCCCTGTCTGAGGATCTTTCTGGCCAGCATTACTCCATTCATATGTGCACCGCACTCCCCTCCATGGATGGCCTCCATCAGGCGCTTCGACTCTTCAGCCTCTACACAGAGCTTATGCATTCCCAGATGGCCTCTTTTGTACAGCTTACCCCCACAGATGATAAACTGAGCAGCCATTCTTCTGATGGCCCTCTTATCTTTGGCATTTGCCCCTAGTGGATACGTCTCCTTTTCCAAGAAGTTCCAGATGTCGTAGTACCAGGGGTTGCCGTCTTGAGCCTCATCTATGGCGGAAATCGACTCGTATGCTGGCGCAAACTTTTGATCAATAATGACTGGACGCATCCGGACTCCGGACGGGATGTCTATCATGGAAGATAGAGTTGCTAGTGAATCTGCAAACCTGTTGTTCTCTCTTACGAGGTGGGTGAAATTTAGCTTCTCAAACCGAGGAATTAACAAATCCAAGGTTCGGTGGTAAATTATCATCCTTTCCTCCTTGACTTTCCAATCTCCTTTTGCTTGAGACACAACAAGGTTTGAGTCCCCAATGATGTCCAACCGTCTTGCCCCTAGTTCTAGGGCTGCTTCTAGGCTAGCAATACATGCCTCATACTCGGCTTCATTGTTCGAGACTTTGAACCGGAGCTTGAATGCTAAAGGGATACGGGAATCGTCAGGCGCTATCAGCAGCACCCCTATCCCATACCCATACTGGTTCGACGCTCCGTCAAAGTACATCGTCCAAGTTTCATCTTCGACGTGCAGAATGGCTTCATCTGGGAATAGGTACTCAATCGCTTCATCCCCCTCAACCGGGTGGTCGGCAAGGAACTCTGCTACCGCTCTTCCTTTTACTGACTTGCGCGTTACATACTTCAAATCAAATTCGGAGAGCAACAGCAGCCAACGAGCTAGCCTACCCGTAAGTGCTGGTTTCTCGAAAAGATATTTGATGGGATCCAATCGTGAAACCAACATTACAGAGTGGGCTAACAGGTAGTGCCGCAGCTTCGTGGTAGCCCATACCAAGGCCAAACAAGCCTTCTCCAGCGGTGTATAGCGGGTCTCGTAATCCAGCATCTTTTTGCTCAGATAGTAGATGGCCCTTTCCACTTTGTCTTCTGATTCCTGCGCGAGCATGCAGCCCATGGTAGTCTCAGTTACCGAAAGGTACAATATCAACGGTCTCCCCGGCTCTGGTGGTGACAACACGGGCGGGTTCTGTAGATATTCTTTGATCTGCTCAAAAGCTGCTTGACATCGGCCGTCCCATTGGAATTTCTTTCCTTTCTTCAGGAGACCAAAAAGTGGTTCACAAGTCAAGGTTAATTTAGAGATAAACCGTCTTATGAATTGCACTTTACCTAGAAAGCCTCGCACCTCCTTTTCAGTCCTTGGTGGTGGCATTTCTAGGATGGCCTTGATTTTGGAAGGGTCGACCTCGATGCCCCTTTGTGTAATCAGAAACCCTAGCATCTTCCCTGCTGTAACACCAAACGTGCACTTCTGGGGATTCAATCGCAGCCGAAACTCTCTGATCCTTTGAAAGAATTTTTGTAAGGCGGTGTAGTGGCCTTCTCTTTCTTTGGACTTGACAATCATGTCATCCACATATACCTCGACCTCTTTATGGATCATATCATGCAATATTGTAGTTGCTGCCCGTTGATAAGTAGCTCCAGCGTTTTTCAACCCGAATGGCATCACTCTATAACAATATGTACCCCACGGGGTAGTGAATGCAGTCTTCTCACGGTCTTCGGGTGCCATTACTATCTGATTATAGCCTGAGAAACCATCCATAAATGAAAGCAAGGCGTGTCCTGCCGTGAAATCCACCAATTCATCAATGTGTGGCAAGGGAAAGTCGTCCTTCGGACTGGCCCTGTTCAAATCTCTGAAGTCTACACAGACCCGAATTTTGCCATCCTTCTTTGGCACCGGAACAATGTTGGCCAACCAAGTTGGGTATTCAGACACCAGCAGGAACCCTGCGTCAATTTGCTTGGTGACTTCTTCCTTAATCTTGAGGGCCTAGTCCGGGCGGATCCTTCTGAGTTTCTGTTTGACAGGGCGGGCCTCGGGATCAAGAGGGATCCGGTGCTGTACAATCTCAGGATCGATTCCAGGCATGTCTTCGTAGGACCACGCGAAAACATCTTTGAAATCTTTTAATAAAGCAACTAAGCGCTCGCGTTCCTCCGAAGACAACGTGGACCCGATCTGGACCAGCCGCAGGTCGTTCTCAGTACCAACATTCACAGTAGTGATTTCATCCATTAAAGGTTTAACAAATCTTTCCTGCTCTTGATCAATTAACCGTTGCAAAACCGGAGGAATTTCTTCCTCGTTGTTTTCATCAAAATTTTGAAAATCCTGATTTAAGCAATAAATCAAAGGCACAGAGAAATACTCAGAAACCACATCCACATCATTCTCATTAAATATTTCCAAGCCGTCAGATTCCTCTGTTACAACAGACTCAAAAGAAAATGAAAATGACGACCTAGACAGGACTGTGGCATCCGGGTTATCACCCCCAGGAATACCGGACTCAGACTCAGTCGAGCTGGAACCTGATTCCGACGTACAAGATTCGGTGGAATCAGATTCCGGCTCACTACCTGACCCGGAGCTGCTAGATAAAAAGCCTTCTTCATATTGCCAGATGAGAGAAGGTGCGATAGATGCCTCCAAGATCGGCGCTGGAAAGCCCGCAGCTATTTCATCCCCAATCATAGAAATCGAAGAGTTATCCCCCAAGCACTCTTGGTCGATCGGAGGATCTGAAAGTAGACAAGCCAGTGCTACCCCCATTTCAAGCTCGGTGCTCCCAGAATCTACTGCTTCGCACTGCTCAACCTCAGTTGGTGGGTCTGTCTGCGCTTCGGCAACGTCATCCCCAGGTAATTGTAAATCGAAGAAGATTTCGAAACCAGGCACGTGCTTCTTCTCCGCATTCAGCCATGGTTCTGGGAAGCCGCAGAATGGAAAGTCTTCTCCCTCCCGGACGAAGCGTCCGTTTAGGGTGCCCCAGATGGGCCTATGCATTAACTCAAATGGCTTCCCAGCCTTCTTTGCTCTGGCCCTTCCGGCCATCTCTTTCCCTTTCCTCACCCAGTCCTCTTTGGTGGGCAGATAACCCAATCCAAAGGTGTGAGGGTTGTGTGGCACTTCGGCCGATACCGCGACGCCCTTCCGGCCGCTTCTTCCTAATCCCATTCCGGGGATATGTTGTAGCTTGTTCATGAGGTAGACAGATTAAGCACTGACGTACATACCCTCATTCACAGCCATGACATTCTGCACCACTCGAGCCTCGGCCAAAGTGAACCCCGATAAAAACACATCCTCCGTGCCGTGCTCGATCTCCAAGACAGGTGTGGACACTTCCGGCGGTGGATGGATTGATGAATTCCCAAAAACGATCGCTACCCCTTTCCCGTGAGGGTACTTTAGCATCTGATGTAGAGTGGAAGAGACTGCCTTGACCTGGTGCAACCACGGTCGCCCCAAAAGTAGGTTAAAGGTTGCGGGAACGTCCAAGATATGAAATTCAATGCTGTGTTGTCCTGGACCAACCTTGGTTTGAATTTTAACAGTCCCCATCACTTCTCTGCTGGTATTGTCGTATGCTCTGATCACTTGGGTAGTTGGGACGAAGTCTACGGGTTTCAACCCGATTGCATATGCCGTTCTGGTCGGGCAGACATTAATCGCAGACCCGGTATCAACAAGTACCACCGGTATCCACTTATCTCTACATTCCACAGAAATATAGAGAGGTTTGTTATGATTTGTGCCCTCAGGCGGTAGTTCCTTGTCCAAAAAGGTTAATGCCGGGGAACCTCCTCCCGGAAAAACCAGCCCAACCAGCTGTTCAGGCGTGGTGTCTATGGAGAGTTTGGACTTGTCCATAGCAGACAGGACGGCTTCCCTATGTACTCGTGATGCCATTAGCAGTCCCCAGATGGAGATGTCTGCTTGTATCTTTTTTAACTGTTTCAGCACAGCTTCCTCTTCAATCTGCTTCTCCTTCTGTTTCTCCGCTTCTCTATCCTTCCCGGATGCCTCGGGTTGGTCCAGGTGTGGGGGTTTGAAATACCGCCCACTTCTCGTCATATGGTCAACCTCATCGAGGTACCAAGTGTCATCCAGTTGATTATTTCCCCAGTCTTCATCCGTGTGGGCAAGACATAAGTCATCGTCTTCCCACCACATTCCGTCGGCAGCCAACAGACACCTGTCTGGCTCCGGTTTAGTTGCACTCGCAGTACTCCCTGTCCACACGCTCGCAGCATTCTCTATCTTCGTGCACACAACACTTTCAGTCCCCTCAGGGCCTTTAGCTTTCCTAATTCTCTCGGCATCCTCAAACTTTTCTCGTTCCAGCTGCATCAGTACAGCTGGTTGTTCAACAATTCCCGTATCCATAATGCCCAAGTCTCGAGCAGAATTCTTAGCACCGGCGCTCTCCAGCGATACAACTTGACTTCCGGCCATTCCGGCCACAGCTGATACTCCTGCCCCTGCCGGGCTCTGTTCTAGTTGGGCTTCCCCCACTCCATCTGGTTGATCCTCGAGCCACCCAGTGGCCTCTGCCGTTTCTTCATAGTCGAACCAGTTGATTGATGCATCCCCTGGTTCCTGGTCATCGAAAAATTGCAAGTCGGCAAAGTCCTCCTCTATAGCTGTCAAATCATCTGCCCCTTGCCTGAATCCATCTCCCTGGATTACACACAGTTCTCTTGTCTCTGGCAGTTCTATACCCAGCCCATTCTGGCTTGTTGATGAGATGTACTCGCTCGGATTGTAGGCTGCCCCAGCAAAACTCTGTTCATCCCCAGATGCAACAATCTGATTCTCTCCTGAATTCTGTCCTGTCCCATCTTCGGTGGTCACCACCGTTGGCTCTGGTTGGGTTATGGAGATGCCCACCATGCACAAAGAGTTAGTGCAGTCGGGGAGGAACACCTCCGGCTTGGGTAGGTGGGATGGGGTGATATAGATACTAGGATCGTAAGATGCGACCCCAGTTTGGATAAAGTTGATTCTATTGGGAGGAGGAGCTTGGTTATGTGTTGGAAGAGGATTGGTCGTGACATTGGGTCTGTCGGGAGGCGCGATCACCTGCTTGTCAATAAGATCCTGGATCTCATGACGCAATCTGTAACAACGGTCGGTGTCGTGACCGTGTTGTTGGTGATACGCACAGTATTTTGCTGGGTCATAAGAGGGGGGGAGTGGACTCGGTAGTGGCTTGGGCTCCAGGGGTTTCAAATGCTTTTCCTAATCAATATTCCCAGAACTTTGGTCAGGGGCATGTATAAGGATGTAAAGGTTCTTTGGCCTCGCGGTTGGAATCTGTTGGTTTGTGTGTTGCTTCCGGACGCGTCGGAGAAGGGTGTGGCAGCCATGGGCCTTGGAGGGAGAGGGGGAGTGGTGGTGACCATACTGACTTCCGAGGCTCTTGTATTTGCAGCGCCACTCGGGCCCGCATTGTTGTTACGGTTGAAAGTCCTCCTCGGTTGTTCCCTGTCGTGGTCAAACAGACCTTGTTTCATTGCATCTTCAATTTGCACCCCCATCTCGTGTAAATCTGAGAAAGTAGGAAAGGGGATTACAATCATTCTCTGCATCAACTTTGGGTGGAGATTGCGCACAATCATCCGGATTTGGTCCTTATCCGTGGGCCTTAGAGTCATCATTGACACCTTTGCCCTCCATCGGATTACAAAGTCCGAGAAAGTTTCCTTGGGCTCTTGCCTTGTCGTTTCGAGATCACGAGTTGTAATCTCGATCTGAGTGTTGTACGAATATTGCGCGACAAAGGCCTCAGCCATTTTATCCCAATTCTTCTTCACTTCGTCCTCTAACTTTGCGTACCAGTGGGCGGCCACGCCCGACAGGGTTCGGCCGAATAGTGAAAGCTTCTGTGGTCGCGTTAGGCCCATTGGCCGCAAGATGTCTGAGAACAGTCGGAGATGGACCATGGGGTCCCCGGACCCGTCAAAGCGGTCAATTTGAGGCATTTTGAACCTATCGGGCAATGTTACGGCCACGTCGGTATATCCATCCTCGATATCCAGGATAGCCTTGACCCCTTGGGATTTTTTGAAGAGCTTCTCCAGTTTGCTCAATTTTAGAGCTGTATGATCAACCTCGAACTCGGAGGGAGAGTCCGGGTGATTGGGTGTATGGACCTTGGACAGTTGTGGTGGAAGCGGGGGCGGAGCTGGCCCCGTTGGAAGATTCGTGTCCTCTTGTAAGTTTTGGAGATTTGGCACGGCGTTCTGGGTGTTTGGCGGAGCGTTCTGAACAGTAGGCGTTTGCTCAGGTAATGGAGCCCCTGCCGGAGGAGGAATTTGGTGTGAAGCAGATGCCGCATTCTGCTGTTGCAGTCTGGTGATTAGTTCGGCCTGTTGGGCCATGATCGCGACCTGCTGTTTAGAGAACTCCGTTTGTCGGGCGGCATCATCATGCATCTATCTCATGCTCTCCTGCATCTGGCGCATTAGGGCCTCCATCCCTGATGTATTTTGTTGATCCATCTGACTAACTGGTATGTCTATTTCTACAGCAGTAATTGAGACCTCAGTCCTATAGTCCTCTGATGAAATAACCCACTGCTCTGACGACCTCTGTTCTGACACACTGCGCTTTTTCGGCTTTCTTTTGGTAACGGGGGGTAGAGAATGGAACACTGGCTGTCCGTCGATTAGATCCTCAGATCGATTGAGTCGACGACCTCGTGTCCAAAGTGCTTGGGGAATGCCTGCTGGGTTGGAAGCAATTGTGCTAGAACTGACCTAGCAAAAGATAAATAAAGCGAAAAGGAAATAAATAAACAGATACACGGACAGCATAACAGCTTAAAATAAAATGCATGACACACAGCCGGGCATAACAACACACAGTCAATAAGCTGAATACACACTGTCCTCAAACACTGATTATTATCCCTGTATCACTGTCCCCTAAAACAGAATCTGATACCCGCAGATAACTAATTCTCGAATACTGGCTGATGCCCGCAGGCCTGATACCCATAATACTGAACTGATGCCCGCAGGCCTGATGCCCAAACTTATATACTGAACTGATGCCCGCAGGCCTGATGCTGACAATACTGAACTGATGCCTGCAGGCCTGATGCTGACAATACTGAACTGATGCCCGCAGGCCTGATGCCCAAACTCATATACTGATACATGCATTCCTGTAGAGACGCACTCTAAAGCACATAACAGATAAGTGAGAGCCAAAACACCCCTATGTTGGGGTAGGGTTTCCCTGTCCTATTTTGTCAGGAGTTAGGGTTTCACTACGCACACAGCGGTTTCAAACAACCTATAAACGGGTAAGCAACCTGTCCTAGTTTGGAATGGTCTCTATGGATCCGAATATGCACTAGGTCGAATGGTCAAAGAGGGTGCCCCGGTAAAACCGGGGTTTGTGTTCCCATACTGGCAGAGCCCACAACCGGTCAGCCTTATGGTCATGCCTTGACAAGACAAGCCTCCGGCAAACCGTTCAGGAATAGCAGATGGCAAACACGGTGTCCTAGGCGCACCAATGCAAATGCAATGCAAAGAAACACACAAGTATAGTCAAAAACAGATATCATGAGTTCGAGTCAAATTCTCTAAATCCCCAGCGGAGTCGCCAGAAACTGTAACAAGCCCGCGGGGGACCTCGCTACAGCTCGGACTCGATTCGTGTCACGGTTCTAAGTCTGAACCAAAGAGTCCAAATCCGGCAAATCATTTTGAGAAAAACAGATTTTTTTGAAAGAAGTGCCAAACATGGACTGCTTTGCCAGATACAGAGTCGCCACCTAAATGTTTTTTAATGGGAAATTTAGGAAACCCTGACTCGGTGCCAAAGGCCACGTGTCCGTCATCACCAAAGTTGCCTCGGCTCGGGAACTTGGGTACGATTGGGGAAGGTCACTTCGTGAGCACCCCCGCTCGCCCGATCAAAGATCGGCCTCTACTAACCATGATATCTATTTTTGAAAACATTGTGTGTTCTTATTCCGGTTATTAACCTAGGTTACTATGTGATGCGCACAGCATACAAGTATAGACTAGGTCGCCTGAATTGGAACAAAACATTTCATGTTTGTTTTTGAAAGATGGTTTGCTACTCGCAAGTAGGCTTAAAATGCAGATTTTGCTACCCTCGGGTGGGCTTAGAAAAGATGGTTTTGCCACTATCTAGTGGGCTTAAAACAAATATTTGATGAATTGTCCCAATCCAAACAACCCAACCTTCACCCACAGGCATTCAGGCAGTTATATCATATAAGCAATTAGCCTCATGGTAAGCATGCTATTCATAGCAATCACTCACACGCATGCAAGGATGCTAAAGCATAAAACTCACCAAGTACTCCAAGCCAAAACAGAAACTCATTAGAAATCATGCATGAATCCTAAGTATACAGAAATGCCTAATGCAACACATGCAAAAATGCAACTATAGCAGGCTTGGCTACTCTAAACATGGCATATGGAATGCTACAGCTCACACGTATTCAACTTTGAAATTGAAATACAATGCAGTTAGTATGATGCGCCGAGCCCGGTGCATGCAAAACAGATGAATGATGCAAACATGCTGTCATACTGTATGCTAATTAAAATATGCCCTAATCTAACCATCATAAGTGGGTAAATAAAAGGGAAGAAAGACGTGGGGTTGGAAGACATACATCACACTCACGCACACTTATTACAGTTGTGCCCTCGCGCAGAGGGTCCGAATAAATAATACAGTCCCGAATAAAAGAATATTACAGTCCAAATATTACAGTCCGAATAATATACAAATTCCTAATTAATTAACAAATTAACTAAGAAAACTGTAAAACTGGCATGCAAGCCAGGGACTGCCTTGCTTCTGATGAATGATGTATGTCTGGGCTGCCTTGCGCGGAAATCCACTGGGATGCCCCAATTAGCCTCTGTTTAGCAGTTATTCTTGGAAAGCGTGCCGAGCTCCGAAAAGTTGTTGATTCTTCATTTTGCTGCAACAGAGAGCAGGAAAGGGGCATAGCAATGTATTTTCACAGATATATGCATGCCTCGATCCTCGTGCCACCAATCACGCATACCGAGGCATGATGGCCGAGGAGTCGAAATGCACAATTCAATAGAGGATGAATGCACATGAAAACACAGCTAAAACCTAACTCCATCATGGATAATTCGGAGTGTCGGTGACTGGGAATTGAGACACGTTCCGTCACTCGGAGTACGAAACGCACCTCGTTTCCCGTGCCCGGGCTAACTCCTATCCCGAATACGATGCAATATGCATGACATGCATGAATGCAACTAAGATACAATTCTAACATACACAATGTTATGGAATGACATGCCTCGGAATGCGTGCACACGGGCACGCAAACCGAGGAAATGCATGAATGCGATCTAAGATACAACCTAGTATGCACTATGCTGTGAAAATGAGATGCCTCGAGATGTGTGCACACGGGCACGCAAACTGAGGCAATGGCATGAATGCGATCTAAGATACAACCTAGTATGCACTATGCTGTGAAAATGAGATGCCTCGAAATGCGTGCACACGGGCACGCAAACCGAGGAAATGACATACACAATGCAAATGATATGAAATGTGATATGGGCTTACACTAACATGAGAGAGCCTCAGCCACACTCACATAAGAGGCCGATAGATGAAAATGAAGTGCCTCGAAATGCGTGCACACGGGCACGCAAACCGAGGCACTGGCATACGCAATGCAATGGCATGGAAATGGCATATAGAATGCAACATGGACTTATACTAACATGAGAGAGCCTCAGCCGCACTCACATAAGAGGCCGATGGATGAAAATGAAGTGCCTCGAAATGCGTGCGCACGGGCACGCAAACCGAGGCACTGGTATATGCAATGAAAATGCATGGAAAATGATATGCAAACATGTTAATGGATTTTCAGCAATGAAATGTGGGGGAAAACAGCCCCGAAATGAGGCGAAAACACACCCGATGCATGGAATCTCTCCCGAAATATGAATTTTGGCACCCGAAATGGCCTATAGCTATACCAAACATGCGCAATATGGACATGCAATGAAAATACAGAAGCAAGGCAATCCCAAGATAAGAATTTTTCCAGTTTAAAACATGGCCAAACAGCAAGCAAAGATAGGGCAACAATGGCATGCAAAAATGGCCCTAAACATGAGATTATGAAGCAACTCATAGCTGCTAACTCCAAATAGGTTAGGGCCCTTCAACAACATTTAAGAGGGGCCAAAAATAAGCCACTTTAAAGAACTGTAAAAACCCTAAAAACAAACATGGATATGGCTAAGCTCTTATGCAAGAAAAAGGGCCAAAAGGTGGCCAAAGAGGCAAGTGGTATATGCAAAGCCCAAACTGAAAAATTCCCTTCTACAACATTGAAGAGGGAACAAAAATATGACTATTTACAGAACTGTAAAAACCCCAAAACAGTATACAAACATGCTAGAAATGCAATGCAAAATGAGGCTCAAAAGTGGCTATAACACAAAGTATACAAAATATTCATCAAACAGCCAAAGACCCTTAATGAAATATGAAGAATGGGCCAAAATAAGACTATTTTTAGTACTGTAAAAAGGCCAAAAACCGAAGCATGATAGGCTGCCAAAACATGCAAAAATGGGGATTAAAAGAGAGATATAACATGAAGTGTATAAAATATGCCTCAAACCATGAAAGGCCCTTAATGAAACATGAAGAATGGGCCAAAATAAGAACTTTTCTAGCTCTGTAAAATGACCAAAAATGGAACCAAGATAGGCTGCCAAGTCATACAAGAATAGGGGACCAAAGATGGATATAAAGACAAGTGGTACATGGAGGTCCCAAACAAATATGAGCCCTTCTTAAATGTTGAAGAGGGGCTCAAAATAAGCCTACTTACAGTTCATGAGAAACTCCAAAATAGATCACACGTAGGTTAGAAAAAGCATGCAAAATATTGACATACAAAGAGGGTATTGAAGCAAGTGCAAGATGGAGGGCTCAAACAGGGTTGAGCCCTTAATGAGACATGAAAATGAGCTCAAAAAAATGACCTTTTCAGTTTTGGTCGGAGCTCAAAACAGTAAGCATGATGGCTAGAGGAATGGTGCAAAAATGAACTAGAAAAGAGGGAAAATGGACTCACCCTTGAAGATCAATACTTTTGTTGCTTCTTGGACCAAATTTGTTGCCTCTTAGCTGCTGGAATTCCTCCCCTTGCTGCTGGAATGGAGTGGTGGTGGTAGAGCTTGGTGGTGATGAAGAAAATGAGGTGTAGCTTAGGAATTTTCAAGGAAAATGAGAGAGATGGAGTGAGATGAGTGTATCAAGGCTTGAAGCAATTTTTTCTAACCCCTAAATATGATATCACCTGCTGGTTATAAGGACAAAAAAGAGGGAGTAAAGGAGGGGCAAAGGTGGGGGAAAATTAGGCAAGTTTTCCCCCACAAAATATCCCCCGGATTGGGATATTTTCTGGGGGAAACAGCTATGCAGCTGTAAAGTGGATGTTGAGAGGAACATGGCCGGCCCCTTTTTGGAGCTCCAGGTGGCCGGCCGGCCACCCCACCTAGCCGGCCGGCTAGGGGTCAAAACGGTCAAGTTGAAATAGTGGCCGGCCACCACTTTTTAAGGTCCTCCCATGTGTGTACATCACAGATATGTGGTTCAAAGTTCAAGAAAGTGGGCCCAGGTTGTTCAACATTAGCCCGGAAAGAGGGGTTCAAAAGGGTCAGGCAACATTACTGGCCGGCCACCAACTTTTAGGATCCTCCCAAGTGTGTACATCACAGATATGTGGTTCAAAGTTCAAGAAAGTGGCCCCAAGGTGTTCAACATTAGCCCGGAAGTGTGAAAAACGGGCGTCGGAGGATATATAACTGGTTGCTGCAACAATTACTGGCCTCCCACCCTTCAGTGACCTTCCCAGTGATAAAACAGAGGTACCTGCCAAAAATGAACGAAAACCGTTGCAAAACGAATGTTCGGGGGCCAAAACGCGCAGTTCGGGGTCCCGAAAATGGGCTGTTAAGCATCGAAAGTGGCATTCGGCCACGAAGTGGGTTTCTCAGACCCCAGTGTCCCTCAAAAGGGAGTAAATAGGAGGTATGCCAAAAATCGGGGCAAACGGAGATGGTTAGGCGGTCCCGAACCTAGGCACACGGCCAACGATTCCGAAAAATCGGAAACCGGACTCCGAAATGGGCAAAATGGCCTACGGCCACGAAATGTAGCCTACGGACATTGAGAGATGGTCTACGGGACCTCTCCCTTCCCTCAGGAAAAGAAACCGAGAAAACCGAGTCTGGTTCGCAAACCGAGGCACGGCACAGAAGAGGGTTCGGAAGTCCGGAGGCAGGGCTCGCAGCCGCGACTCTGAGACTTCTGAACAAGCACAACATGCAATATCACCAAGTGCTCAACTGGCGACGTCTGAGTCTTAAGGTCGGTCAAAAATGGGGTGTCTACACTTTGCCATGTGTTTGTAGGACTTGGACTTGCCTTGACCCCGGCGTCTGAAGAGCTATGTGAGTGGTATTTTTAATAAAGTTATGTTATTAAATTTTGATAAAGTTTTGCCTTGCTTGTTTTGGAAAAGTATTTTGTGAAGCATGAATGAGGATCCCTATTTTGTATACCAAGTATTAGCCTTGTTTTGAATGACAATCTTGAAAGTCCGTACGTGCTAGGAGACTATAAGCATTTGTAGCACAATCTTGAAAGTTCGTACATGCTAGGGGACTATAAGCATTTGTAGCACAATCTTGAAAGTCCGTATATGCTAGGGGACTATAAGCATTTGTAGCACAATCTGTAACAACCCGACCCTCATATGTGCTTGTGATATATGTTAGTCCTTTATTCTGTGCTGTTAAATGCCTAAGATGAAACTGTACAAGAAAATAAGTTCAAGTAACTATGTTGTAATGCCTTGTGGAATGAATTGTATCTGTTAGGAAAGAAATGTATCTGTTACAACTAGAACGATAAAGTAGAAATTGAGGGCCTTAGCGGCTTAATAAGTCAAAATTGATCATATATTTGGAACCAGCATAATTTTTAGGTAATTATAAGCACTCCTGTGAAATTTCAATTTTCGGATGTTTAAACGATTGATTTTCGTCTTATTCTCTCTTAATGGAAATATATATGTGTGTTCTTGGTCATTTGACAAACCAAGGAATTCATAACTCTAAACTTAAGAATTGAAGGGTAGAGAGAGAAGGTCCTCAAGAAGGTTGAGATTTGGGCTTAAGGTATGTAAATGTTTGTCTAATTTTCATCCACAACCCTTCTTGTCATAATTTATGTGAAGATGTTTCTATAATCATGTACCTAAGAGTTGGGATTGTGGTGTTGTGAGTATGAGAAGTAAATTAGCAAAATGACCTTACTTGCATGTTTTGACTCAATTTGAAGTACCTATGAGAGGCCTTACTCTATTTCTTCAATTGACTTGTTTGAATTCAAGTAAGTGGCATGATTTTATGTTTATGTATTGAGATGTGAGAACAAGTAGGAACCTTATGAATTGGAGTGAATTTAAGTTGTGGATTCATGATTTGATTTTTACTCAAATGAAACATGTAATTTGATCCTTGTTCACATGTATTCATATGCTTTGAGCTTATATATTAGTAATTTAAAGCTAGATATTTGAGGCCCTAAACATGTCTACAAGAGGAGGAAATTGTGCAGAATGTTCGGACTTTTTGGTGCAGAATCGCCGCACGTGCGAGGCCTAAGGCCGCACGTGCGGGAACCTCAGCCGCACGTGCGGGAGTCACTGCCGCACGTGCGGGAAAATGGCAAATTTTGGAATTCAACACTGCAAAAAAAGCACGTGCGGGGCCTCAATGTCGCACGTGCGGGAGGTGTGCCGCACGTGCGGGAGATCCTAGCCGCACGTGCGGCTCAAGTCAGAAAAGTTGGGATGCTCCGTTTTGCGTGTTGGGTCCTCTAATGTTGTCAAAACCTGCAATTTATATTGTTTGAATGTTCGTTAATTCAATCAAAGTAAGTGCACTGAATGTTGATTTAACAAGGATAAAGGGACTAATGTGATTTTTCATGTGTATAGGAAACGCCTCAAGAGGAAGTGCACCGACACAACACAGTGAGTAATAGTACTTCAATGTACCTCTACTCAGTATTTATTATTAATGACGTTGTGACCCTTGTTGAAAGTATTATCATATTATGTATTGACGTTATATCTTGACATCACGAACTTCACTATCAAACTTGTGTTGGCATGAAATGATATACTTGCTATAAGTGATTCAATACGAAATTGTGGAAACATTGAAGAAGGTTGTGAAGTTGTACACATCTTATGTGAAAGCTTGTGACTAATGGAATGTATCAAGGCAATTGTGAATTTATGAACCAATGTGGCTTAGAGCCATTTATGAACCAATGTGGCTTAGAGCCATTTGTGAATCAATGTGGCTTAGAGCCATTTGTGAGTCAATGTGGCTACGAGCCCTAATGTGAAACTACGTGACCAAGGGTCATTTGTGAATTGTGAATCAAAGTGGCCAAGGGCCATTTGTGAACGATGAAATTATGAGGCCAAGGGCCGATGTGTGAAATATGAACTTATACTATTGTAAGCTTATGAATCAAAAGAACCAAAGGTCTATGTGATGAATTGTAAATTATGAACCCAAGGACTCTTTTCTGAATGTGTGAAGTTCTTAGGCCAGGGGCCACATTATGACGAATATAAACCGATTACGTTGTCCCAACGAGCTGTACAGAGACAGACTGATTACATGATTTCAGCATTAATTATGTTTACAAGCATACCAGTACTATTGTTCACTGAGCTTGGCTCACCCTGTGTTATGCCTGTTTCTGTAGGTAATCAACCAGGAGGTCGATCTTAACTCGGCATCGTCATACTTTTGTCAGCCTAGGCACAGCCAAGCTTGGGGTCGGGACCCTACTTTTGTGGAGTTGTTAGATGATGGCTTACACTTTTGCTATTGGCTTAAGTTAGTATGTACTTAATAATTTTGTTATATACCCCACCTCGGGGTTGGATTTGTATATGCCTGTAAATAACTAACTCTCAAATGTATTTTGGCTTTTGATGTACTTGTCCTATGAAATGCTTATGATCCTGGCATGACTTAGTAGCTCAATGGATGTCATATTTTCTGGTTTATATCACTTATTTTTACAGCTTCCGGTCAGGCCCCTCTATGGAACCAGGTTAAGTGTCCTTTTCTGCTTAGGTCATGCCCAAACTTTTAGGGGCAAGTCTAGGGCGTGACACAATCTTTGAAAGTCCGTACGTGCTAGGGGACTGTAAGCATTTGTAGCACAACCTTTGTTAATGTCATCCCTTGGAACTCGAAAGACTTTAATTGTTGAGACTTGAAAGATTTGTTAGACCAACTTGATTCGCCCTTAGATTTTGTACAAGATGTGTTATGCTTTGATTTGATAAAGATTTCGAATATCATTCATGTAAACCCCATTATTATTTGTACCATTCACTGAGTATCCAAGCTCACCCCTCTCTATATATATGTAGGTGACGAGCAGGATGGCGGTGACGCCTAGATGTACTTGCTACTTGTTTTGGATCTTGCACTATTGCAGCATCTTGAAGATTATGCTTCTTAGTTGTGTTTCGTTGTATTTTGTATTTGATGGTTGAGAAGCCTTTTGGTCAAGATGTATTTTTGTACTTCATTTGTTGTATTAAAGCTATATAAAGATGTATGCCATTCCATTTAAACTTATGCACTGCTCTTATGGACTACTTAGCTTGAAATTTATTGCTTCCGCATTTGTAAGTCCCATATGTATACTCTGATTATGTGTGAATTTTGAAAGTTGGCCTTCGGTAATCACGAATTACTGGTCATCATGGCACCATTCTACTAGGGGCGGAATGGGGTCGTGACAAAATTATTCAGTAAATTCTTAGTAAATTATAAGAAAATCATTAGAAATTTTTTTGTAATTACTCAGTAAATTATGAGTAAATTCTCAAAAAATTTTGTATAAATTCTTGGTAAATTACTCAGTAAATTCACAGAAATTTTTTTAAAAATTACTCAGCAAATTACTCTGTAAATTCTCAATAAATTATCCATTAAATTTTCAATAAATTCTCTATAAATTACTTAGTTAATTATCGGTGAATTACACAATAAATTCAAAGTAAATTACTCTGAAAATTTTCAATGAATTCTAAGAAAATTCTCGATAAATTATGAGTAAATTACTCATTAAATTCACAGTAAATTCTCAATAAATTACTCAGTAAATTGCTTCATAAATGATTGGTAAGTTCCTAGAAAATTAGTCAACAAGTTCTCAGTAAATTCTCAATAAACTCTTAGTAATTTACTGAGTAAATTCTAAATAAATTACTAAGTAAATTCATAGTAAATTATTCGATGAATTACTCACTAAATTTATCTGTAAATTACTAAGTAAATTCCCAGTAAATTACTCGGTAAATTCTCAATACATTCTCTGTAAATTACTCAGTTAATTATCGATAAGTTCTCAAAAAATTCTGAGTCAATTACTTAGTAAATTACTCAGTAAATTATTAGACAATTACTCTGTAAATTCCAAGAAAATAACGCAGTAAATTATCTGTAAATTCTTAGTAAATTATTTAATAAATTCTAAATAAATTATTGAGTAAATTCTCAATAAATTACTCCTTAAATTCTCAGTAAATTACAAGTAAATTAATGAGTGAATTATTCAGTAATTTTTCAGTAAATTACTCGACAAATTCTCTGTAAATTACTCAGTAAATTATTGGTAAATTCTCTGTAAATTACTCAGGAAATTTCTCAGTAAATTCTCACTAAATTACTCAGGAAATTTCTCAGTAAATTACACGTAAAATTCTCTATAAATTATTCAGCAAATTCTTAGTAATTTATCAGAAAATTCTGAGTAAATTCACAAAAAATTACAAGAATTTTTTTTTTGTGAATTAATAGTAAATTATGAGAATATTACTCAATAAATTCTCAGAAAATTTTATATAAATTCTTGGTAAATTCAAAGTAATTTCTTAGTAAATTATTCAGCAAATTACTCCATAAATTCGTAAAAAATTCTCAATAAATTACTCGTTAAGCTTTCAATAAATTCTCTATAAATTACTTTGTAAATTATCAGTAAATTATTTAATAAATTATAATAAATTACTCAAAAAAATTTCAATAAATTATGTATAAATTCTTGGTAAATTACTTATAAAATTATCAAAAAAAAATTTCGTGAATTACTTTGTTAATTCTCAGTAAATTATTCGAACATTAATTAGTGAATTTCATGTAAATTATTCAATAAATTCTAAGTAAATTACTTAGTAAATTATCAATAAATTCTCAGTAACTTACTCAGTAAATTCTCAATAAATTACTTAGTAATTTCCAACTAAATTACCCAATGAAGAACTCAACAATTTATCAGTAAATTTCTTAGTCAATTCGCAATAAATTCTCAATAAATTGCTCAGTAAATTATCGGTAGATTCTTAGTAAATTACTTCGTAAATTCTCAACAAATTACACGCAAAATTCTCAGAAAATTATTCAGTAAATTCTTAGTAAATTAATAGAAAATTCTGTGTAAATTCTTAGAAAATCATTAGAATTTTTTTTGTGAATTACTCAGTAAATTATGAGTAAATTCTCAGAAAATTTTGTATAAATTCTTGGTGAATTACTCAGGAAATTCACAGCATTTTTTTAAAAATTACTCAGCAAATTAATCTGTAAATTCCCAATAAATTATCCGTTAAATTTTCTATAAATTCTCTATAAATTACTCAGTTAATTATCGGCGAATTACTCAATAAATTCAAAGTAAATTACTCTGAAAATTTTCAATAAATTCTAAGAAAATTCTAAATAAATTATGAGTAAATTACCCATTAAATTCACAATAAATTCTCAATAAATTACTCAGTAAATTGCTTCATAAATGATTGGTAAGTTCCTAGAAAATTTGTCAACAAATTCTCAGTAAATTCTCACTAAATTACTCAGGAAATTTCTCAGTAAATTACACGTAAAATTCTCTATAAAATATTTAGCAAATTCTTAGTAATTTATCAGAAAATTCAGAGTAAATTCACAAAAAATTACAAGAATTTTTTTGTGAATTAATCAGTAAATTATGAGTAAATTACTCAATAAATTCTCAAAAAAATTTATATAAATTCTTGGTAAACTCAAAGTAATTTCTTAGTAAATTATTCAGCAAATTACTCCATAAGTTCATAGTAAATTCTCAATAAATTACTCGTTGAGTTTTCAATAAATTCTCTATAAATAACTTTGTAAATTATCAGTAAATTATTTAATAAATTGTAAATAAATTACTCATAAAATTTTCAATAAATTCTGTACAAATTCATTGTAAATTTACTCATAAAATTATCAAAAAAAAAATCGTGAATTACTTCGTTAATTCTTAGCAAATTATTCGAACATTAATTTGCAAATTCTCAGTAAATTATTCAATAAATTCTAAGTAAATTACTTAGTAAATTCTCAATAAATTAATCCATAAAGTCTAAGTAAATTATCAATAAATTCTTAGTAACTTACTCAGTAAATTCTCAATAAATTACTTAGTAATTTCCAACTAAATTACCCAGTGAAGAACTTAACAATTTATCAGTAAATTTCTTAGTTAATTCGCAATAAATTCTCAATAAATTACTCAGTAAATTCCCATTAAATTACTAGGTAAAATTCTCAATAAATTACACGCAAAATTCCAAGAAAATTATTCAGTAAATTCTTAGTAAATTATTAGAAAATCATTAGAAATTTTTTTGGAAATTACTCAGTAAATTATGAGTAAATTCACAGAAATTTTATTAAAAATTACTTAGCAAATTAATCTGTAAATTCTCAATAAATTATAAGTTAAATTTTCAATAAATTCTCTATAAATTGCACATTAAATTACTCAGTAAATTCTCAATAAATTCTCTGTAAATTACTCAGTTAATTATCGATAAGTTATCAAAAAATTCTGAGTCAATTACTTAGTAAATTACTCAGTAAATTATTTGAAAATTACTCTTTAAATTCCAAGAAAATAACGCAGTAAATTATCTGTAAATTCTTAGTAAATTATTTAATAAATTCTAAATAAATTACTGAGTAAATTCTCAATAAATTACTCCTTAAATTCTCAGTAAATTACAAGTAAATTAATGAGTGAATTATTCAGTAATTTTTTTGTAAATTACCCGATAAATTCTATGTAAATTACTCAGGAAATTTCTCAATAAATTCTCACTAAATTACTCAAGAAATTTCTCAGTAAATTACACGTAAAATTTTCTATAAATTATTCACCAAATTCTAAGTAATTTATCAGAAAATTCTGAGTAAATTCACAAAAAATTACAAGAATTTTTTTTTTGTGAATTAATCAGTAAATTATGAGTAAATTACTCAATAAATTCTCAGAAAATATTATATAAATTCTTGGTAAATTCAAAGTAATTTCTTAGTAAATTATTCAGCAAATTACTCCATAAATTTGTAGTAAATTCTCAATAAATTACTCGTTAAGTTTTCCATAAATTCTCTATAAATTTCTTTGTAAATTATCAGTAAATTATTTAATAAATTGTAAATAAATTACTCAGAAAATTTTCAATAAATTCTTTGTAAATTACTCATAAAATTATCAAAAAAAAAAATTGTGAATTATTTTGTTTATTCTCAGTAAATTATTCGAACATTAATTAGTGAATTGTCAGTAAATTATTCAATAAATTCTAAATAAATTACTTAGTAAATTCTCAATAAATTAATTCATAAAGTCTAAGTAAATTATCAATAAATTCTTAGTAACTTACTCAGTAAATTCTCAATAAATTACTTAGTAATTTCCAACTAAATTACCCAGTGAAGAACTTTACAATTTATCAGTAAATTTCTTAATCAATTCGCAGTAAATTCTCAATAAATTACTCAGTAAATTCTCATTAAATTACTGAGTAAAATTCTCAATAAATTACACGCAAAATTCTCAGAAAATTATTCAGTAAATTCTTAGAAAATCATTAGAAATTTTTTTGTGAATTACTCAGTAAATTATGAGTAAATTCTCAGAAAATTTTGTATAAATTCTTGGTGAATTACTCAGGAAATTCACAGCAATTTTTTTAAAAATTACACAGCAAATTACGCTCTAAATTCTCAATAAATTATCCGTTAAATTTTCAATAAATTCTCAATAAATTACTCAGTTATTTATCGGTGAATTACTCAGTAAATTCTAAGTAAATTACTCTAAAAATTTTCAATAAATTCTAAGAAAATTCTAAATAAATTATGAGTAAATTACTCATTAAATTGACAGTAAATTCCTAATAAATTACACAGTAAATTGCTTCATAAATGAATGGTAAGTTCCTAGAAAATTAGTCAACAAATTCTCAGTAAATTCTCAATAATCTCTTAGTAATTTACTGAGTAAATTCTAAATAAATTACTAAGTAAATTCATAGTAAATTATTCTGTGAATTACTCACTAAATTTATCTGTAAATTACTAAGTAAATTCCCAGTAAATTGCTCGGTAAATTCTCAATAAATTCTCTGTAAATTACTCAGTTAAATATCGATAAGTTCTCAAAAAATTCTGAGTCAAGTACTTTGTAAATTACTCAGTAAATTATTAGAAAATTACTCTGTAAATTCCAAGAAAATAACGCAGTAAATTATCTGTAAATTCTTAGTAATTATTTAATAAATTCTAAACAAATTATTGAGTAAATTCTCAATAAATTACTCCTTAAATTCTCAGTAAATTACAAGTAAATTAATGAGTGAATTATTCAGTAATTTTTCAGAAAATTAGTCGATAAATTCTCCATAAATTACTCAGTAAATTATTGGTAAATTCTCTGTAAATTACTCAGGAAATTTCTCAGTAAATTCATACTAAATTACTCAGGAAATTTCTCAGTAAATTACACGTAAAATTCTCTATAAATTATTCAGTAAATTTTTTGTAATTTATCAGAAACTTCTGAGAAAATTCACAAAAAATTACAAGAATTTTTTTTTGTGAATTAATCAGTAAATTATGAGTAAATTACTCAATAAATTCTCAGAAAATTTTATATAAATTCTTGGTAAATTCAAAGTAATTTCTTAGTAAATTATTCAGCAAATTACTCCATAAATTCGTAGTAAATTCTTAATAAATTACTCGTTGAGTTTTCAATAAATTCTCTACAAATTACTTTGTAAATTATCAGTAAATTATTTAATAAATTGTAAATGAATTACTCAGAAAATTTTCAATAAATTCTGTATAAATTCATGGTAAATTACTCATAAAATTATCAGAAAAAATTTTGTGAATTACTTTGTTAATTCTCAGTAAATTATTCGAACATTAATTTGTGAATTCTCAGTAAATTATTCAATAAATTCTAAGTAAATTACTTAGTAAATTCTCAATAAATTAATCCATAAAGTCTAAGTAAATTATCAAGAAATTCTTAGTAACTTACTTAGTAAATTCTTAATAAATTACTTAGCAATTTCCAACTAAATTACCCAATGAAGAACTTAACAATTTATCAGCAAATTTCTTAGTCAATTCGCTGTAAATTCTCAATAAATTACTCAATAAATTATCGGTAGATTCTTAGTAAATTACTCAGTAAATTCCCATTAAATTACTAAGTAAAATTCTCAATAAATTACACGCAAAATTCTCAAAAAATTATTCAGTAAATTCTTAGTAAATTATTAGAAAATTCTGTGTAAATTCTTAGAAAATCATTAGAAATTTTTTTGTGAATTACTCAGTAAATTATGAGTAAATTCTCAAAACAATTTGTATAAATTCTTGGTGAATTACTCAGTAAATTCACAGTAATTTTTTTAAAAATTACTCAGCAAATTACGCTCTAAATTCTCAATAAATTATCCGTTAAATTTTCAATAAATTCTCAATAAATTACTCAGTTATTTATCGGTGAATTACTCAATAAATTCAAAGTAAATTACTCTAAAAATTTCCAATAAATTCTAAGAAAATTCTCAATAAATTATGAGTAAATTACTCATTAAATTGACAGTAAATTCCAAATAAATTACTCAGTAAATTGCTTCATAAATGATTGGTAAGTTCATAGAAAATTAGCCAACAAATTCTCAGTAAATTCTCAATAAACTCTTAGTAATTTACTGAGTAAATTCTAAATAAATTACTAAGTAAATTCATAGTAAATTATTCGGTGAATTACTCACTAAATTTATCTGTAAATTACTAAGTAAATTCCCAGTAAATTACTCGGTAAATTCTCAATAAATTCTCTGTAAATTACTCTGTTAATTATCGATAAGTTCTCAAAAAATTCTGAGTCAAGTACTTAGTAAATTACTCAGTAAATTATTAGAAAATTTCTCTGTAAATTCCAAGAAAATAACGCAGTAAATTATCTATAAATTCTTAGTAAATTATTTAATAAATTCTAAATAAATTACTGAGTAAATTCTCAATAAATTACTCATTAAATTCTCAGTAAATTACAAGTAAATTAATGAGTGAATTATTCAGTAATTTTTCAGTAAATTACTCGATAAATTTTCTATAAATTACTCAGTAAATTATTGGTAAATTCTCTATAAATTACTCAGGAAATTTCTCCGTAAATTCTCACTAAATTATTCAGGAAATTTCTCAGTAAATTACACGTAAAATTCTCTATAAATTATTCAGCAAATTCTTAGTAATTTATCAGAAAATTCTAAGTAAATTCACAAAAAATTACAAGAGTTTTTTTTTTTGTGAATTAATCAGTAAATTATGAGTAAATTACTCAATAAATTCTCAGAAAATTTTATATAAATTCTTGATAAATTCAAAGTAATTTCTTAGTAAATTATTCAGCAAATTACTCCATGAATTCGTAGAAAATTCTCAATAAATTACTCGGTAAGTTTTCAATAATTTCTCTATAAATTACTTTGTAAATTATCAGTAAATTATTTAATAAATGGTAAATAAATTACTCAGAAAATTTTCAATAAATTCTATATAAATTCATGGTAAATTACTCATAAAATTATCAAAAAAAAATTGTGAATTACTTTGTTAATTCTCAGTAAATTATTCGAACATTAATTTGTGAATTCTCAGTAAATTATTCAATAAATTCTGAGTAAATTACTTACTAAATTCTCAATAAATTAATCCATAAAGTCGAAGTAAATTATCAATAAATTCTTAGTAACTTACTCAGTGAATTCTTAATAAATTATTTAGCAATTTCCAACTAAATTACCCAGTGAAGAACTTAACAATTTATCAGTAAATTTCTTAGTCAATTCGCTGTAAATTCTCAATAAATTACTCAGCAAATTCTCATTAAATTACTCAGTAAAATTCTCAATAAATTACTTGCAAAATTCTCAAAAAATTATTCTGTAAATTTTTAGTAAATTATTGGAAAATCATTAGAAATTTTTTTGTGAATTGCTCAGTAAATTATGAGTAAATTCTCAAAAAAATTTGTATAAATTCTTGGTAAATTACTCAGTTAATTCACAGAAATTTTTTAAAAATTACTCAGCAAATTACTCTGTAAATTCTCAATAAATTATCCGTTAAATTTTCAATAAATTCTCTATAAATTACTCAGTTAATTATCGGTGAATTACTCAATAAATTCAAAGTAAATTACTCTGAAAATTTTTAATAAATTCTAGAAAAATTCTCAATAAATTATGAGTAAATTACTCATTAAATTCACAGTAAATTCTCAATAAATTACTCAGAAAATTGCTTCATAAATGATTGGTAAGTTCCTAGAAAATTAGCCAACAAATTCTCAGTAAATTCTCAATAAACTCTTAGTAATTTACTGAGTAAATTATAAATATATTACTAAGTAAATTCATTGTAAATTATTCGGTGAATTACTCACTAAATTTATCTGTAAATTACTAAGTAAATTCCCAGTATATTACTCGGTAAATTCTCAATAAATTCTCTGTAAATTACTCAGTTAATTATCGATAAGTTCCCAAAAATTCTGAGTCAATAACTTAGTAAATTACTCAGTAAATTATTAGACAATTACTCTGTAAATTCCAAGAAAATAACGCAGTAAATTATCTGTAAATTCTTAGTAAATTATTTAATAAATTCTAAATAAATTACTGAGAAAATTCTCAATAAATTACTCATTAAACTCTCTGTAAATTACAAGTAAATTAATGAGTGAATTATTCAGTAATTTTTCAGTAAATTACTCGATAAATTCTCTATAAATTACTCAGTAAATTATTGGTAAATTCTCTGCAAATTACTCAAGAAATTTCTCAGTAAATTCTCACTAAATTACTCAGGAAATTTCTCAGTAAATTACACGTAAAATTCTCTATAAATTATTCAGCAAATTCTTAGTAATTTATCAGAAAATTCTAAGTAAATTCGCAAAAAAATTACAAGACTTTTTTTTGTGAATTAATCAATAAATTATGAGTAAATTACTCAATAAATTCTCAGAAAATTTTATATAAATTCTTGATAAATTCAAAGTAATTTCTTAGTAAATTATACAGCAAATTACTCCATAAATTCGTAGAAAATTCTCAATAAATTACTCGTTAAGTTTTCAATAAATTCTCTACAAATTACATTGTAAATCATCAGTAAATTATTTAATAAATTGTAAATAAATTACTCAGAAAATTTTCAATAAATTCTATATAAATTCATGGTAAATTACACATAAAATTATCAAAAAAAAAAATTCGTGAATTACTTTGTTAATTCTCCGTAAATTATTCGAACATTAATTTGTGAATTCTCAGTAAATTATTCAATAAATTCTATGTAAATTAATTAGTAAATTCTCAATAAATTAATCCATAAAGTCTAAGTAAATTATCAATAAGTTCTTAGTAACTTACTCAGTAAATTCTCAATAAATTACTTAGTAATTTCCAACTAAATTACCCAGTGAAGAACTTAACAATTTATCAGTAAATTTCTTAGTCAATTAGCAGTAAATTCTCAATAAGTCACTCAGTAAATTATCGGTAGATTCTTAGTAAATTACTCAGTAAATTCTCATTAAATTACACGCAAAATTCTCAGAAAATTATTCAGTAAATTCTTAGTAAATTATTAGAAATTTTTTTGTGAATTACTCAGTAAATTATGAGTAAATTCTCAAAAAATTTTGTATAAATTCTTGGTAAATTACTCAGTAAATTCACAGAATTTTTTTAAAAAATTACTCATCAAATTACTCTATAAATTCTCAATAAATTATCCGTTAAATTTTCAATAAATTCTCTATAAATTACTTAGTTAATTATCGGTGAATTACTCAATAAATTCAAAGTAAATTACTCTTAAAATTTTCAATGAATTCTAAGAAAATTCTTGATAAATTATGAGTAAATTACTCATTAAATTTACAGTAAATTCTCAATAAATTACTCAGTAAATTGCTTCATAAATGATTGGTAAGTTCCTAGAAAATTAGTCAACAAATTCTCAGTAAATTCTCAATAAACTCTTAGTAATTTACTAAGTAAATTCTAAATAAATTACTAAGTAACTTCATAGTAAATTATTCGGTGAATTACTCACTAAATTTATCTGTAAATTACTAAGTAAATTCTCAGTAAATTACTCGGTAAATTATCAATAAATTCTCTGTAAATTTCTCAGTTAATTATCGATAAGTTCTCACAAAATTCTGAGTCAATTACTTAGTAAATTACTCAGTAAATTATTAGAAAATTACTTTGTAAATTTCAAGAAAATAACGCAGTAAATTTTCTGTAAATTCTTGGTAAATTATTTAATCAATTCTAAATAAATTACTGAGCAAATTCTCAATAAATTACTCCTTAAATTCTCAGTAAATTACAAGTAAATTAATGAGTGAATTATTCAGTAAATTACTCGATAAATTCTCTATAAATTACTCAGTAAATTATTGGTAAATTCTCTGTAAATTACGCAGAAAATTTCTCAGTAAATTCTCACAAAATTACTCAGGAAATTTCTCAGGAAATTACACGTAAAATTCTCTATAAATTAGTCAGCAAATTCTTAGTAATTTATCAGAAAATTTTGAGTAAATTCACAAAAAATTACAAGAATTTTTTTTGTGAATTAATCAGTAAATTATGAGTAAATTACCAATAAATCCTCAAAAATTTTTATATAAATTCTTGGTAAATTCAAAGTAATTTCTTAGTAAATTATTCAGAAAATTACTCCATAAATTCGTAGTAAATTCTCAATAAATTACACGTTAATTTTTCAATAAATTCTCTATAAATTACTTTGTAAATTATCAGTAAATTATTTAATAAATTCTAAATAAATTACTCAGAAAATTTTCAATCAATTCTGTATAAAGTCATGGTAAATTACTCATAAAATTATCAAAAAAAATATCCTGAATTACTTTGTTAACTTTCAGTAAATTATTCGAACATTAATTAGTGAATTTCCTGTCAATTATTTAATAAATTCTAAGTAAATTACTTAGTAAATTCTCAATAAATTAATCCATAAAGTCTAAGTAAATTATCAATAAATTCTTAGTAACTTACTCAGTAAATTTTCAATAAATTATTCAGTAAATTATCGGTAGATTCTTAGTAAATTACTCAATAAAATTCTTAATAAATTACATGCAAAATTTTCAGAAATTATTCAGTAAATTATTAGAAATTTTTTTTGTGAATTACTCAGTAAATTATGAGTAAATTCTCAGAAAATTTTGTATAAATTCTTGGTAAATTACTCAGTAAATTCACAGAAATTTTTTTAAAAATTACTCAGCAAATTACTCTGTAAATTCTCAATAAATTATCCGTTAAATTTTCAATAAATTCTCTATAAATTACTCAGTTAATTATCGGTGAATTACTCAATAAATTCAAAGTAAATTACTCTGAAAATTTTCAATAAATTCTAAGAAAATTCTCAATAAATTATGAGTAAATTACTCATTAAATTCACAGTAAATTCTCAATAAATTACTCAGTATATTGCTTCATAAATGATTGGTAAGTTCTTGGAAAATTAGTCAACAAATTCTCAGTAAATTCTCAATAAACTCTTAGTAATTTACTGAGTAAATTCTAAATAAATTACTAAGTAAATTCATAGTAAATTATTCGGTGAATTACTCACTAAATTTATCTGTAAATTACTAAGTAAATTCCCAGTAAATTACTCGGTAAATTCTCAATAAATTCTCTGTAAATTACTCAGTTAATTATCGATAAGTTCTCCAAAAATTCTATGTCAATTACTTAGTAAATTACTCAGTAAATTATTAGAAAATTACTCTGTAAATTCCAAGAAAATAATGCAATAAATTATCTGTAAATTCTTAGTAAATTATTTAATAAATTCTAAATAAATTACTGAGTAAATTCTCAATAAATTACTCCTTAAATTCTCAGTAAATTACAAGTAAATTAATGAGTGAATTATTCAGTAATTTTTCAGTAAATTAGTCGATAAATTCTCCGTAAATTACTCTGTAAATTATTGGTAAATTCTCACTAAATTACTCAGGAAATTTCTCAGTAAATTACACGTAAAATTCTCTATAAATTATTCAACAAATTCTTAGTAATTTATCAGAAAATTCTGAGTAAATTCAAAAAAAATTACAAGATTTTTTTTTTTGTGAATTAATCAATAAATTATGAGTAAATTACTCAATAAATTCTCAGAAAATTTTATATAAATTCTTGGTAAATTTAAAGTAATTTCTTAGTAAATTATTCAGCAAATTACTCCATAAATTCGTAGAAATTTCTCAATAAATTACTCGTTAAGTTTTCCATAAATTCTCTATAAATTACTTTGTAAATTATCAGTAAATTATTTAATAAACTGTATATAAATTACTCAGAAAATTTTCAATAAATTCTTTATAAATTCATGGTAAATTACTCATAAAATTATCAAAAAAAATTCATGAATTACTTTGTTAATTCTCAGTAAATTATTCGAACATTCATTTGTGAATTGTCAGTAAATTATTCAATAAATTCTAAGTAAATTACTTAGTAAATTCACAATAAATTAATCCATAAAGTCTAAGTAAATTATCAATAAATTCTTAGTAACTTACTCAGTAAATTCTCAATAAATTACTTAGTAATTTCCAACTAAATTACCCAGTGAAGAACTTAACAATTTATCAGTAAATTTCTTAGTCAATTCGCAGTAAATTCTCAATAAATTACTCAGTAAATTATCGGTAGATTCTTAGTAAATTACTCAGTAAATTCTCATTAAATTACTCAATAAAATTCTCAATAAATCACACGCAAAATTCTCAGAAAATTATTCAGTAAATTCTTAGTAAATTATAAGAAAATCATTAGAAATTTTTTTGTGAATTACTCAGTAAATTATGAGTAAATTCTCAGAAAATTTTGTATAAATTCTTGGTAAATTACTCAGTAAATTCACAGAAATTTTTTTAAAAATTACTCAGCAAATTACACTCTAAATTCTTAATAAATTATCCGTTAAATTTTCAATAAATTCTCTATAAATTACTTAGTTAATTATCGGTGAATTACTTAATAAATTCAAAGTAAATTACTCTAAAAATTTTCAATGAATTCTAAGAAAATTCTCGATAAATTATGAGTAAATTACTCATTAAATTCACAGTAAATTCTCAATAAATTACTCAGTAAATTGCTTCATAAATGATTGGTAAGTTTCTAGAAAGTTAGTCAACAAATTCTCAGTAAATTCTCAATAAACTCTTAGTAATTTACTGAGTAAATTCTAAATAAATTACTAAGTAAATTCATAGTAAATTATTCGGTGAATTACTCACTAAATTTATCTGTAAATTACTAAGTAAATTCCCAGTCAATTACTCAGTTAATTATCGATAAGTTCTCGAAAAATTCTGAGTCAATTACTTAGTAAATTACTCAGTAAATTATTAGAAAATTACTCTGTAAATTCCAAGAAAATAACGCAGTAAATTATCTGCAAATTCTTAGTAAATTATTTAATAAATTCTAAATAAATTACTGAGTATATTCTCAATAAATTACTCCTTAAATTCTCAGTAAATTACAAGTAAATTAATGAGTGAATTATTCAGTAATTTTTCAATAAATTACTCGATAAATTCTCCGTAAATTACTCAGTAAATTATTGGTAAATTCTCAATAAATTACTTATGAAATTTCTCAGTAAATTCTCACTAAATTACTCAGGAAATTTCTCAGTAAATTACACATAAAATTCTCTTTAAATTATTCAGCAAATTCTATGTAATTTATCAGAAAATTTTGAGTAAATTCACAAAAAATTACAAGATTTTTTTTTTTGAATTAATCTGTAAATTATGAGTGAATTATCAATAAATTCTTAGTAACTTACTCTGTAAATTCTCAATAAATTACTTAGTAATTTCCAACTAAATTACCCAGTGAAGAACTTAACAATTTATCAGTAATTTCTTAGTCAATTCGCAGCAAATTCTCAATAAATTACTCAGTAAATTATCGGTAGATTCTTAGTAAATTACTCAGTAAATTCTCATTAAATTACTCAGCAAAATTCTCAAGAAAATTACATGCAAAATTCTCAGAAAATTATTCAGTATATTATTAGAAAATTCTGTGTAAATTCTTAGAAAATCATTATAAATTTTTTTGTGAATTACTCTGTAAATTATGAGTAAATTCTCAGAAAATTTTGTATAAATTCTTGGTAAATTACTCAGTAAATTCACAGAAATTTTTTTAAAAATTACTCAGCAAATTACTCTGTAAATTCTCAATAAATTATCCGTTAAATTTTCAATAAATTCTCTATAAATTACTCAGTTAATTATCGGTGAATTACTCAATAAATTCAAAGTAAATTACTCTGAAAATTTTCAATAAATTCTAAGAAAATTCTCAATAAATTATGAGTAAATTACTCATTAAATTCACAGTAAATTCTCAATAAATTACTCAGTATATTGCTTCATAAATGATTGGTAAGTTCTTGGAAAATTAGTCAACAAATTCTCAGTAAATTCTCAATAAACTCTTAGTAATTTACTGAGTAAATTCTAAATAAATTACTAAGTAAATTCATAGTAAATTATTCGGTGAATTACTCACTAAATTTATCTGTAAATTACTAAGTAAATTCCCAGTAAATTACTCGGTAAATTCTCAATAAATTCTCTGTAAATTACTCAGTTAATTATCGATAAGTTCTCCAAAAATTCTATGTCAATTACTTAGTAAATTACTCAGTAAATTATTAGAAAATTACTCTGTAAATTCCAAGAAAATAATGCAATAAATTATCTGTAAATTCTTAGTAAATTATTTAATAAATTCTAAATAAATTACTGAGTAAATTCTCAATAAATTACTCCTTAAATTCTCAGTAAATTACAAGTAAATTAATGAGTGAATTATTCAGTAATTTTTCAGTAAATTAGTCGATAAATTCTCCGTAAATTACTCTGTAAATTATTGGTAAATTCTCACTAAATTACTCAGGAAATTTCTCAGTAAATTACACGTAAAATTCTCTATAAATTATTCAACAAATTCTTAGTAATTTATCAGAAAATTCTGAGTAAATTCAAAAAAAATTACAAGATTTTTTTTTTTGTGAATTAATCAATAAATTATGAGTAAATTACTCAATAAATTCTCAGAAAATTTTATATAAATTCTTGGTAAATTTAAAGTAATTTCTTAGTAAATTATTCAGCAAATTACTCCATAAATTCGTAGAAATTTCTCAATAAATTACTCGTTAAGTTTTCCATAAATTCTCTATAAATTACTTTGTAAATTATCAGTAAATTATTTAATAAACTGTATATAAATTACTCAGAAAATTTTCAATAAATTCTTTATAAATTCATGGTAAATTACTCATAAAATTATCAAAAAAAATTCATGAATTACTTTGTTAATTCTCAGTAAATTATTCGAACATTCATTTGTGAATTGTCAGTAAATTATTCAATAAATTCTAAGTAAATTACTTAGTAAATTCACAATAAATTAATCCATAAAGTCTAAGTAAATTATCAATAAATTCTTAGTAACTTACTCAGTAAATTCTCAATAAATTACTTAGTAATTTCCAACTAAATTACCCAGTGAAGAACTTAACAATTTATCAGTAAATTTCTTAGTCAATTCGCAGTAAATTCTCAATAAATTACTCAGTAAATTATCGGTAGATTCTTAGTAAATTACTCAGTAAATTCTCATTAAATTACTCAATAAAATTCTCAATAAATCACACGCAAAATTCTCAGAAAATTATTCAGTAAATTCTTAGTAAATTATAAGAAAATCATTAGAAATTTTTTTGTGAATTACTCAGTAAATTATGAGTAAATTCTCAGAAAATTTTGTATAAATTCTTGGTAAATTACTCAGTAAATTCACAGAAATTTTTTTAAAAATTACTCAGCAAATTACACTCTAAATTCTTAATAAATTATCCGTTAAATTTTCAATAAATTCTCTATAAATTACTTAGTTAATTATCGGTGAATTACTTAATAAATTCAAAGTAAATTACTCTAAAAATTTTCAATGAATTCTAAGAAAATTCTCGATAAATTATGAGTAAATTACTCATTAAATTCACAGTAAATTCTCAATAAATTACTCAGTAAATTGCTTCATAAATGATTGGTAAGTTTCTAGAAAGTTAGTCAACAAATTCTCAGTAAATTCTCAATAAACTCTTAGTAATTTACTGAGTAAATTCTAAATAAATTACTAAGTAAATTCATAGTAAATTATTCGGTGAATTACTCACTAAATTTATCTGTAAATTACTAAGTAAATTCCCAGTCAATTACTCAGTTAATTATCGATAAGTTCTCGAAAAATTCTGAGTCAATTACTTAGTAAATTACTCAGTAAATTATTAGAAAATTACTCTGTAAATTCCAAGAAAATAACGCAGTAAATTATCTGCAAATTCTTAGTAAATTATTTAATAAATTCTAAATAAATTACTGAGTATATTCTCAATAAATTACTCCTTAAATTCTCAGTAAATTACAAGTAAATTAATGAGTGAATTATTCAGTAATTTTTCAATAAATTACTCGATAAATTCTCCGTAAATTACTCAGTAAATTATTGGTAAATTCTCAATAAATTACTTATGAAATTTCTCAGTAAATTCTCACTAAATTACTCAGGAAATTTCTCAGTAAATTACACATAAAATTCTCTTTAAATTATTCAGCAAATTCTATGTAATTTATCAGAAAATTTTGAGTAAATTCACAAAAAATTACAAGATTTTTTTTTTTGAATTAATCTGTAAATTATGAGTGAATTATCAATAAATTCTTAGTAACTTACTCTGTAAATTCTCAATAAATTACTTAGTAATTTCCAACTAAATTACCCAGTGAAGAACTTAACAATTTATCAGTAATTTCTTAGTCAATTCGCAGCAAATTCTCAATAAATTACTCAGTAAATTATCGGTAGATTCTTAGTAAATTACTCAGTAAATTCTCATTAAATTACTCAGCAAAATTCTCAAGAAAATTACATGCAAAATTCTCAGAAAATTATTCAGTATATTATTAGAAAATTCTGTGTAAATTCTTAGAAAATCATTATAAATTTTTTTGTGAATTACTCTGTAAATTATGAGTAAATTCTCAGAAAATTTTGTATAAATTCTTGGTAAATTACTCAGTAAATTCACAGAAATTCTTTTAAAAATTACTCAGCAAATTACTCTGCAAATTCTCAATAAATTATCCGTTAAATTTTCAATAAATTGTCTATAAATTACTCAGTTAATTATCGGTGAATTACTCAATAAATTCAAAGTAAATTACCCTGAAAATTTTTAATAAATTCTAAGAAAATTCTCAATAAATTATGAGTAAATTACTCATTAAATTCACAGCAAATTCTCAATAAATTACTCAGTAAATTGCTTCATATATGATTGGTAAGTTCCTAGAAAATTAGTCAACAAATTCTCAGTAAATTCTCAATAAACTCTTAGTAATTTACTGAGTAAATTCTAAATAAATTACTAAGTAAATTCATAGTAAATTATTCGGTGAATTACTCACCAAATTTATCTGTAAATTACTAAGTAAATTCCCAGTAAATTACTCGGTAAATTCTCAATAAATTCTTTTTAAATTACTCAGTTAATTACCGATAAGTTCTCAAAAAATTCTGAGTCAATTACTTAGTAAATTACTCAGTAAATTATTAGAAAATTACTCTGTAAATTCCAAGAAAATAACGCAATAAATTATCTGCAAATTCTTAGTAAATTATTTAATAAATTCCAAATAAATTACTGAGTAAATTCTCAATAAATTACTCCTTAAATTCTCCGTAAATTACAGGTAAATTAATGAGTGAATTATTCAGTAATTTTTCAGTAAATTACTCGATAAAATCTTCGTAAATTACTCAGTAAATTATTGGTAAATTCTCTGTAATTTACTCAGGAAATTTCTCAGTAAATTTTCACTAAATTACTCAGGAAATTTCTCAGTAAATTACACGTTAAATTCTCTATAAATTATTCAGCAAATTCTTAGTAATTTATCAGAAAATTCTGAGTAAATTCACAAAAAATTATAAGAATTTTTTTTTTGTGAATTAATCAGTAAAATATGAGTATATTATCAAAAAATTCTTAGTAACTTACTCAGTAAATTCTCAAGAAATTACTTAGCAATTTCCAACTAAATTACCCAGAGAAGAACTTAACAATTTATCAGTAAATTTCTTAGGCAATTCGTAGTAAATTTTCAATAAATTACTCAGTAAATTATTGGTAGATTCTTAGTAAATTACTCAGTAAATTCTCATTAAATTACTCAGTAAAATTCTCAACAAATTACACGCAAAATTCTCAGAAAATTATTCAGTAAATTCTTAGTAAATTATTAGAAAATCATTAGAAATTTTTTTGTGAATTACTCTGTAAATTATGAGTAAATTCTTAGAAAATTTTGTATAAATTCTTGGTAAATTACTCAGTAAATTCACAGAAATTTTTTTAAAAATTACTCAGCAAATTACTCTGTAAATTCTCAATAAATTATCCGTTAAATTTTCAATAAATTCCCTACAAATTACCTAGTTAATTATCGATGAATTACTCAATAAATTTAAAGTAAATTACTCTGTAAATTTTTAATAAATTCTAAAAAAATTCTCAATAAATTATGAGTAAATTACTCATTAAATTCACAGTAAATTCTCAATAATTTACTCAGTAAATTGCTTCATAAATGATTGGCAAGTTCCTAGAAAATTAGTCAAGAAATTCTCAGTAAATTCTCAATAAATTCTTAGTAATTTACTGAGTAAATTCTAAATAAATTACTAAGTAAATTCATAGTAAATTATTCGGTGAATTACTTACTAAATTTATCTGTAAATTACTAAGTAATTTCCCAGTAAATTACTCGGTAAATTCACAATAAATTCTTTGTAAATTACTAAGTTAATTATCGATAAGCTCTCAAAAAATTTTGAGTCAATTACTTAGTAAATTACTCAGTAAATTATTAGAAAATTACTTTGTAAATTCCAAAAAAATAATGCAGTAAATTATCTGCAAATTCTTAGTAAATTATTTAATAAATTCTAAATAAATTACTGAGTAAATTATCAATAAATTACTCCTTAAATTCTCAGTAAATTACAGGTAAATTAATGGGTGAATTATTCAGTAAATTACTCGATAAATTCTCCGTAAATTACTCAGTAAATTATTGGTAAGTTCTCTGTAATTACTTAGGAAATTTCTCAGTAAATTACACGTAAAATTCTCTATGAATTATTCAGCAAATTCTTAGTAATTTATCAGAAAATTCTGAGTAAATTCACAAAAAATTACAAGAATTTTTTTTTTGTGAATTAATCAGTAAATTATGAGTAAATTATCAATAAATACTTAGTAACTTACTCAGTAAATTCTCAATAAATTACTTAGTAAATTCCAACAAAATTACCCAGTGAAGAACTTAACAATTTATCTGTAAATTTTTTAGTCAATTCGCAGTAAATTCTCAATAAATTACTCAGTAAATTATCGGTAGATTCTTAGTAAATTACTCTGTAAATTATGAGTAAATTCTCAAAAAATTTTGCATAAATTCTTGGTAAATTACTCAGTAAATTCACTGAATTTTTTTTAAAAATTACTCAGCAAATTACTCTGTAAATTCTCAATAAATTATCCGTTAAATTTTCAATAAATTCCCTACAAATTACTTAGTTAATTATCGGTGAATTACTCAATAAATTGAAAGTAAATTACTCTGAAAATTTTCAATAAATTCTAAGAAAATTCTCAATAAATTATGAGTAAATTACTCATTAAATTCACAGTAAATTCTCAATAAATTACTCAGTAAATTGCTTCATAAATGATTGGCAAGTTCCTAGAAAATTAGTCAACAAATTCTCAGTAAATTCTCAATAAACTCTTAGTAATTTACTGAGTAAATTCTAAATAAATTACTAAGTAAATTCATAGTAAATTATTCGGTGAATTACTCGCTAAATTTATCTGTAAATTACTAAGTAAATTTCCAGTAAATTACTCGGTAAATTCTCAATAAATTCTTTGTAAATTACTAAGTTAATTATCGATAAGTTCCCAAAAAATTTTGAGTCAATTACTTAGTAAATTACTCAGTAAATTATTAGAAAATTACTCTGTAAATTCCAAGAAAATAACGCAGTAAATTATCTGCAAATTCTTAGTAAATTATTTAATAAATTCTAAATAAATTACTGAGTAAATTCTCAATAAATTACCCCTTAAATTCTCATTAAATTACAGGTAAATTAATGGGTGAATTATTCAGTAAATTACTCGATAAATTCTCCGTAAAGTACTCAGTAAATTATTGGTAAGTTCTCTGTAAATTACTCAGGAAATTTCTCAGTAAATTACACGTAAAATTCTCTATGAATTATTCAACAAATTCTTAGTAATTTATCAGAAAATTCTGAGTAAATTCACAAAAAATTACAAGAATTTTTTTTTTGTGAATTAATTAGTAAATTATGAGCAAATTATCAACAAATACTCAGTAACTTACTCAGTAAATTCTCCATAAATTACTTAGTAAATTCCAACAAAATTACCCAGTGAAGAACTTAACAATTTATCTGTAAATTTTTTAGTCAATTCGTAGTAAATTCTCAACAAATTACTCAGTAAATTATCGGTAGATTCTTAGTAAATTACTCTGTAAATTATGAGTAAATTCTCAGAAAATTTTGTATAAATTCTTGGTAAATTACTCAGTAAATTCACAGATTTTTTTTTAAAAAAATTACTCAGCAAATTACTCTGTAAATTCTCAATAAATTATCCGTTAAATTTTCAATAAATTCCTTACAATTACTTAGTTAATTATCGGTGAATTACTCAATAAATTGAAAGTAAATTACTCAGAAAATTTTCAATAAATTCTAAGAAAATTCTCAATAAATTATGAGTAAATTACTCATTAAATTCACAGTAAATTCTCAATAAATTACTCAGTAAATTGCTTCATAAATGATTGGTAAGTTCCTAGAAAATTAGACGACAAATTCTCAGTAAATTCTCAATAAACTCTTAGTAATTTACTGAGTAAATTCTAAATAAATTACTAAGTAAATTCATAGTAAATTATTCGGTGAATTACTCGCTAAATTTATCTGTAAATTACAAAGTAAATTCCCAGTAAATTACTTGGTAAATTCTCAAAAAATTCTTTGTAAATTACTCAGTTAATTATCGATAAGTTCTCAAAAAATTCTTAGTCAATTACTTAGTAAATTACTCAGTAAATTATTAGAAAATTACTCTGTAAATTCCAAGAAAATAACGCAGTAAATTATCTGCAAATTCTTAGTAAATTATTTAATGAATTCGAAATAAATTACTGAGTAAATTCTCAATAAATTACTCCTTAAATTCTCAGTAAATTACAGGTAAATTAATGAGTGAATTATTCAGTAATTTTTCAGTAAATTATTGGTAAATTCTCTGTAAATTACTCGGGAAATTTCTTAGTAAATTCTCACTAAATTACTAAGGAAATTTCTCAATAAATTACACGTAAAATTCTCTATAAATTATTCAGCAAATTCTTCGTAATTTATTAGAAAATTCTGAGTAAATTCACAAAAAATTACAAGAATTTTTTTTTTGTTGAATTAATCAGTAAATTATGTGTAAATTATCAATAAATTCTTAGTAACTTACTCAGTAAATTCTCAATAAATTACTTAGTAATTTCCAACTAAATTACCCAGAGAAGAACTTAACAATTTATCAATAAATTTCTAAGTTAATTCGCAGTGAATTCTCAATAAATTACTCAGTAAATTATCGATAGATTCTAAGTAAATTACTCAATAAATTCTCATTAAATTACTCAGTAAAATTCTCAATAAATTACACGCAAAATTCTCAGAAAATTATTCAGTAAATTCTTAGTAAATTATTGGAAAATTCTGTGTAAATTCTTAGAAAATCATTTGAAATTTTTTTGTGAATTACTCAGTAAATTATGAGTAAATTCTCAGAAAATTTTGTATAAATTCTTGGTAAATTACTCAGTAAATTCACATAATTTTTTTAAAAAATTACTCAGCAAAGTACTCTGTAAATTATCAATAAATTATCCGTTAAATTTTCAATAAATTCTCTATAAATTACTCAGTTAATTATCGGTGAATTACTCAATAAATTTAAAGTAAATTACTTTGAAAATTTTCAATAAATTCTAAGAAAATTCTCAATATATTATGAGTAAATTACTCATTAAATTCACAGTAAATTCTCAAGAAATTACTCAGTAAATTGCTTCATAAATGATTGGTAAGTTCCTAGAAAATTAGTCAACAAATTCTCAGTAAATTCAGAACAAACTCTTAGTAATTTACTGAGTAAATTCTAAATAAATTACTAAGTAAATTCATAGTAAATTATTCGGTGAATTACTCACTATATTTATCTGTAAATTACTATGTAAATTCCCAGTAAATTACTCGGTAAATTCTCAATAAATTACTCAGTTAATTATCGATGAGTTCTCAAAAAATTCTGAGTCAATTACTTAGTAAATTACACAGTAAATTATTAGAAAATTACTTTGTAAATACAAAGAAAATAACGCAGTAAATTATCTGTAAATTCTTAGTAAATTATTTAATAAATTCTAAATAAATTACTGAGTAAATTCTCAATAAATTACTCCTTAAATTCTTAGTAAATTACAAGTAAATTAATGAGTGAATTATTCAGTAATTTTTCAGTAAATTACTCGATAACTTCTCCGTAAATTACTCAGTAAATTCTCTGTAAATTACTTAGGAAATTTCTCAGTAAATTCTCAATAAATTACTCAGGAAATTTCTCAGTAAATTACACGTAAAATTCTCTATAAATTATTTTGCAAATTCTTAGTAATTTATTAGAAAATTCTGATTAAATTCACAAAAAATTACAAGAATTTTTTTGTGTGTGAATTAATCAGTAAATTATGAGTAAATTATCAATAAATTCTTAGTAACTTACTCAGTAAATTCTCAATAAATTACTTAGTAATTTCCCACCAAATTACCCAGTGAAAAACTTAACAATTTATCAGTAAATTTCTAAGTCAATTCACAATGAATTCTCAATAAATTACTCAGTAAATTATCGATAGATTCTAAGTAAATTACTCAGTAAAATTCTCAACAAATTACACGCAAAATTCTCAAACAAATTTTCAGTAAATTCTTAGTAAATTATTAGAAAATCATTAGAAATTTTTTTGTGAATTACTCTATAAATTATGAGTAAATTTTCAGAAAATTTTGTATAAATTCTTGGTAAATTACTCAGTAAATTCACAGAAATTTTTTTATAAATTACTCAGCAAATTACTCTGTAAATTCTCAATAAATTATCCGTTAAATTTTCAATAAATTCCCTACAAATTACTTAGTTAATTATCGGTGAATTACTCAATAAATTTAAAGTAAATTACTATGTAAATTTTCAATAAATTCTAATAAAATTCTCAATAAATTATGAGTAAATTACTCATTAAATTCATAGTAAATTCTCAATAAATTACTCAGTAAATTGCTTCATAAATGATTGGTAAGTTCCTAGAAAATTAGTCAACAAATTCTCAGTAAATTCTCAATAAACTCTTAGTAATTTACTGAGTAAATTCTAAATAAATTACTAAGTAAATTCATAGTAAATTATTCGGTGAATTACTCACTAAATTTATCTATAAATTACTAAGTAAATTCCCAGGAAATTACTCGGTAAATTCTCAATAAATTCTTTGTAAATTACTCAGTTAATTATCGATAAGTTCTCAGAAAATTCTGAGTCAATTACTTAGTAAATTACTCAGTAAATTATTAGAAAATTACTCTGTAAATTCCAAGAAAATAACGCAGTAAATTATCTGCAAATTCTTTGTCATGACCCGAACCCGCCCCTATGGGTTAAGGACATAACCGGCCAGTAATCCTGAGATTACCTACGGCCTCAGACCAAAACAGACACAATTTGTCAGAGTGAAGGGGCCAAACGGAAGCAACAAATAAAAACTTTGTCCATAGAGCCGTGCTTATATGCACATCAACAAACCATATTCAGTTACGTTAATAACCCATAGTTCAAAAGTACAGTTGTCACATTACATACAGGATCATCCAAAACAAGTCAACCTATGACAACTATTTACATAGATACATAAAGTCCCTGCCGGCAAGACAAAATGTAATTACATAGCAAAGGCGAGGATAGGTCTCAAGAGTGAGACGCAAGGCTGACTTCCTCAAAACTCGGATTTTTCCTAGCAGACTTCATTGGGGCTGGGTTTGGACTTCCCTTGGCTCACCTACAAATACATGAATGAGCGTGAGCGATAGCCCAGTGAATAATATCAAACATGACAGTTGCATAACAACATGTAGAACAACATGCTCCAAACGGCCTTGGGCCCAATTCATACTTCTATTTAACGAATATATATAACTATACAAAATTCAAATCAAGTAGTTCTAAACATTCTGGCCTTTGGCCCATTCGGGTTTCCATTCATGGAAAAACGGCCTTCGGCCCATTCACTTATGTCGAAACGGCCTTCGGCCCACTCTTTCATGTCAAAACGGCCTTCGGCCCACTCTTTCATGTCAAAACGGCCTTCGGCCCACTCTTTCATGTCAAAACGGCCTTCGGCCCACTCTTTCATGTCAAAACGGCCTTTGGCCCACTCTTTCATGTCAAAACGGCCTTTGGCCCATTCCTTTATTCCTGTCAGACTTTTGTCCACAATCCCAATTAACAACTCATAAAGTTTATAAGGGAATAACAATTGGACATTGACAAGCTTTCAAATATTGATATTACTCACAGTGATCGGTTTGTGGATGCGCCCTGGAGCTTGACCCTACACATTTCATGAATACAAAAGGGTCACTAACAGTTCAATCCGTTCTTTAATTCACATATTCCTCTTTAGGCTTTATTTCTATCTCATTAACTCGTTTACAATGTTTAACATATGCCTAAGAGTGCTTACGAGTGAAAGAGAACGGAAAACGAAACATAGAACGCATGAACAAAATTCCAGGGAACAGGGTCCCCGCTCGAGCGTAAACTTCTACGCTCGAGCGGACCCTTAAGGCCTGCAAAAGTACTGGTTGCACGAAAGATGCGCTCGAGCGTGAAATAGAGCGCTCGAGCTGAAGGCCTGTCTACAAAACTCCACGCTCGAGCGTGAGGTGTCCCGCTCGAGCGGACATCCAACTCTGCAAAAATGCTGGGAGCACGATTTTCCCGCTCGAGCGGACCTCAAAAATCTGGGTTTCCCAGATCGTGTTCTTGAGCTCCAATTCGGTTTTCCATCTACATTTCTTGCATGCAATGGCTCAAATTACACACTTACACATGCTAACATGCTACTAATACAAGATTACAACATTAGGAAGCTCAATTTCATGATTTAACTACATGCATGTCCCAAGATATCTCAAACCCATCATCAACATGCTCAAATTCAGACATTCAAGACTTATACTCCCATGATTTGTACATGCATGTGGGAGATGCTCATCATTCTCATCTTAGATGGTACAAATGGTGATTACAACATGAGCTTTAACCAAAACTCTACATGAATCATGTGTTTCAAGCTCAAACATGCAAATTCAAAGTGATTTCTTACATGCATGAGTTCCAAGACTTCAAACTCAACAAAAATCAACTTATTACATGCTCTTGATCACAAACAACCCTTGAACTTACAAGATCACAGTTTCAAACTTATGAATTCAAGACCAAAAGCTTACCTAGAGGCTCAATCTTCCAAACTATAGCAATTTCTTGAGTTTGATCTTCCAATTCTTCACAATTTTGAGCCAAACACCCAACTCTCTTCTTTTCCCTCTCTCTAGCCAACTCCCCTCTCTCTTTCTTGCGTTTAATTCAGCCAAGGAGAATAATAAAGAGGGTATTTGGGTGTATAGAGCCTCACTAAGTCATAATATAATAATATAGAGTAATTGGGTACTCATTTTACCAACTTAATCAACTTAATCTGGTCCAAATCAATTTTTCAATTAAATTTCACCGTAGGCTCTAAAAATTATGCCAATCACTATGGCGTAATTAATTTCAGGTTCTGTGGCCGATAAGGCCTTCAATTAAATTTCCAAAGCTAATTATTCGAACAGATATTCCTACGGTGAACAGATAAAACTTCAAGGTCACATATTTTCACATAATGGCACACAAAATCATTCTAAACACATAACCATAAACAAATTAAGGACCGATTTATCATAATACAGAACAGGGGTATCACAGTCTTCCCCCCTTTAGGAAGTTTGGTCCTCCAAACTTAATTCACCTTTGTCGGGAAACAAGTGTGGATAACGTAGACGCATCTCCTCTTCTTTTTCCCATGTAGCATCTGTCCCATAGTGTTCCTTCCATTCCACTTTCACCATTGGAATGGATTTGTTTCTCAATTCTTTCACTTGTCGGTCAACAACTCTTTCCGGCCATTCAGCATATTCCATATTTTCATCAATAGCAACCCGGTGATAATCAATCACATGCAACGGGTCTCGGAGGTAACCCCTCAACATCGACACATGAAACACATTGTGGATTTGCTCAAATCCCGGTGGCAAAGCAACCCTGTAGGCAACTGGACCAAGCCTTTCCAAAATCTGGAACGGCCCAGTGTAGCGGGGCGACAACTTGCCCTTTTTCCCAAACCTGACTTGGCCTTTCATTGGAGAAACACGGATGAACACATGGTCGCCGGCCTCGTACTCAAGAGGTCTTCTCCGAACGTCTGCATAATTTTTCTGTCGGTCTTGAGCTGTTTTGAGCCTTTGCCGAATAGTTTTGATTTTTTCAGAGGTGTCTTGTACAATTTCGGGCCCAAGCAAAGCTCTGTCCCCGACCTCTGTCCAACAAATAGGTGATCTACACCTCCTACCATACAAAGCCTCGTATGGTGCCATACCGATGCTGGAGTGGAAGCTGTTATTATAAGCAAACTCTGCAAGCGGCAAATAGTCTTCCCAACTTCCCTGAAAATCCAAAGCACACATGCGAAGCATATCTTCCAAAGTCTGTATCGTTCGTTCTGACTGCCCATCTGTCTGTGGGTGGAATGCAGTGCTGAACCTTAGTTCTGTTCCCATAGCTTCCTGTAAACTTTTCCACAATCTAGATACAAATTTCGGGTCCCTATCTGACACAATGGACACTGGGACTCCGTGCAATCGGACAATTTCGCCAACATAAATAGTAGCCAATCTGTAAGCAGTAAATGTAGTTTTAACAGGCAGAAAATGTGCAGATTTAGTCAGTCTATCAACTACAACCCAAACAGAATCCATACCTCGGGAAGTCCGAGGTAGGCCAACAACGAAATCCATAGTCACATGTTCCCACTTCCATTCAGGAATAGGGAGAGGTTGAAGTAGACCGCCTGGTTTCTGATGTTCAGCCTTAACTTGCTGACACTGAAGACACTTAGACACATATTCTGCAATCTCTTTCTTCATTTTAGGCCACCAATAGGTTTGTTTCAAATCCCGATACATTTTATTGTTACCCGGATGCATAGCAAATACGGATCTGTGGGCTTCATCTAAAACCCTCTTCTTTAGCTCCGGGGTATCAGGAACACATATTCGGTTTCGAAATTTCAACATTCCATTTTCGACACTGTACTCTGCTTTTGGGCTTACTTCAAATTCCTCAATTACCTTTCTGAGGAGCTCATCTTCTTTCTGTTTCTGCTTGATCTCATCAACAATTGCCGGTTCAGCTGTAATAGCGGCTATCAATCCGCCCTGTTCACATACCACCACTTCAATTTCAGACTTTTCAAAGTCTCGCAAAATCTCCTCTTGTTCAGTAAGCAAACAAGCCATACTCCCTGTTGATTTTCTGCTCAAGGCATCAGCCACTGTATTAGCTTTCCCGGGATGGTACTGAATTTCTAGGTCGTAGTCTTTTATCAGCTCTAGCCATCTTCTCTGACGCATATTCAACTCTTTCTGCGTGAAGAAGTATTTCAGGCTCTTATGATCCGTGTAAACTTCACACTTTGCCCCATATAAGTAATGCCGCCAGATTTTCAAAGCGAAAACAACTGCAGCCAATTCTAGGTCATGTGTTGGATAATTCTTCTCATTTGGCCTCAACTGTCGGGAGGCGTAAGCAATAACCTTTCCGTTCTGCATTAACACACAACCCAAACCCTTATAAGATGCGTCACTGAAAATCACAAAATTTTCCGTACCTGAAGGTAGTGTTAAAATTGGTGCGGTGGTCAATCTTGTCTTTAATTCATGAAAGGCTGATTCTCTTTCACTATTCCACTCAAATGGTTGTCCCTTACGCGTCAATTGGGTAAGAGGCACAGCTAATTTCGAAAAGTCCTTTACAAATCTCCTGTAGTACCCAGCCAAGCCCATGAAACTGCGAACTTCTGTCACGTTAGTTGGTGTAGGCCAATTCACAATTGCTTCTATTTTCTGCGGGTCCACTGAAATTCCTTCCTTGTTGATTACGTGCCCTAAGAAAACAACCTCATCCAACCAAAACTCACATTTCTTTAGTTTAGCAAATAATTTCCTTTCCCGAAGTATTTGTAAGACGGTCCTCAAATGATGTTCATGTTCAAGTCTATCTTTAGAGTATATCAAAATATCATCGATGAAGACTACAACAAACTCATCAAGGTAGGTTTTAAAAATTCTATTCATTAGGTCCATAAATGCTGCCGGAGCATTAGTCACTCCAAATGGCATAACAAGAAATTCAAAATGACCATACCTCGTTCTGAATGCGGTTTTCTCAATATCCTCTGCTTTAACCTTCAGCTGATGATACCCAGATCTCAAATCAATCTTAGAAAACACCTGTGATCCCTGCAACTGATCAAATAAGTCATCAATACGGGGTAAGGGATATTTGTTCTTTATCGTTACCTTGTTCAATTCCCGGTAATCAATGCACAGGCGTAAGGTACCATCCTTTTTCTTTACAAATAACACTGGTGCGCCCCAAGGCGAAGTGCTAGGCCGGATAAACCCTTTATCAAGAAGGTCTTGCAGCTGTTCTTTTAATTCTTTCATTTCGGCGGTAGCCATCCTGTAGGGAGTTTTAGAAATAGGCTGGGTGCCTGGCACAGTTTCAATAGTAAACTCTATCTCCCTGTCTACCAATTCCCCTGGTAATTCATTTGGAAACACATCTGGGAATTCTCTAACAATGGGAATATCATTCAATTCAAGATTCACGGATCGTTCAGTCAATACATAACACAAATAACCCTGGCATCCCTTCCTGATCAGTTTACATGCTTTCATTGCAGATATCAAATATGGTGGAGGCACTACCCCATTTCCCACAAACACAATTTCTTTCTGTTCTGGTGGTTTAAACACAACCCTCTTTGTCACACAATCTATAGTGGCACAATATTTGGTCAACCAATCCATGCCCAAAATTACATCGAAGTGTCTAAAGTTTAAGGGTAACAAATCTACATATAGGGTAGCATCCTCAATATGCATGTCACGCCCCCAAACCGCCCCTAGTAGTTTGGTGCCGTGATGGCCAGTAACCCAAGGTTACCGAAGGCCGTCTTACAAAAATCACACACAATCAGAGTATAAAACATGGGGCTTACAAGTGCGGAAGCAGTATATATACATATACAAAATCTAAATAGTCCATGAGAGCCGTGCATAAGTCCAATGGAATGTCATACATCAAACATCTTTACAAGTCTTACAATTTAGATACAACAAGAATGAGATACAAAACACATCCTGACCAAAAGGCTTCTCAAGCCGACATATGCCAAAACAAACAAAGAAAACATAAGCCGAGAAGCATAATCTTCAAGACGATGCAAAACGCAAATCCAAAACATGTCGGCTATGCGCCCAAAACACATCGGCAATCACGTCTAGGCCTCAATGCCTTCTTGTTCATCACCTACATATATATATAGAGAGGGTGAGCTTGGATACTCAGTGAATGATATTAGAAATAAAGGTTTGCATGATTGATATCCAAGATTTCTTTCAAAACAATACATAGCATACTTTACAACCAAGAGGGAAAATCAAGTTCATTGCCGGCCTTTCAAGTTCTTTGGATGTTATTACATCTACTTAATACAAGAGGGTGATGACATTCCCAAGACAAGAGTGCAGTTGCATTATAGTCCCCTGCAACTAAGGACTTTCAAGACAAGCTGTGCTGCGAAAGTTTATAGTCCTCTAGCACTAAGGACTGTCAAGACAAGCTGTGCTGCGAAAGTTTATAGTCCTCTAGCACTAAGGACTGTCAAGACAAGCTGTGCTGCGAAAGTTTATAGTCCTCTAGCACTAAGGACTTTCAAGACATGTCATCAAAGCAAGATAGTGTTTAATATACAAGTAGGGATAGTCATTCATGCTAAATCAAATACTTTTCAAGACAAGGCAAAACAAGATTTATCAAAACAAGTGTAACATAGCTTTATTAGAAATACCACTCACATCGTTTCTTCACACGTCGGGGTCGAGACAAGCCCAAGTCCTACAACACATGGCAAAGCCTATTGAATGCGCTTTCAAACAAGTCTCTCATGTACACAAATGTTTTCGGAAAACATGCTGGGCACCACCCAGGTCTAGGCCGAGGTTCCACACCTCTTTGCCGAGGTGTGTTCCCGAGGGCCACATGCAAGGAAAAGAGGTCGGGAAACTCTGGGTTTCCCTCTGTTGATGAACATGAAGAACATGAGTGTGAAAACATGAAAAATACGAATGTTTGATCATAATCTGCCATCACAAATCTGGGATTTTCGTGCTAAGAGTTTGAAAACATGGACTTGGGTACCCGTAGTTGAAAATCATGCAAGAACAAACACAAAACTTGAGTCTAGGCGAAAAGCTTTCGGATCAAAACAAGACTTTCTTGAAGAACATATGAATGTCATTTTCTCTTTCTAGAATCGAGCTTCAAAACGATGCATGGCTTACAAATCATTTTTAATCATGCAATGCAATAACATAAACATAAAGAACATCATGAGCAGATCAAGAATCTAACCTTAGAACACGGATCTAACGGTTCGATCTCTAGGAATCAAGCTTGAAGATCTACTTCTCTCTCAAGAACTCTTCTCCCTCTTCTAGAGCTTCTCTCTCTCTACAAGGCAAGTTTATGATACCAAATGATAGTTTTCTATACTCGGTTCTGGGGTTAACCCTCTGCAGAGACACGTGGCGGCGACTGGTTGGGTTCATCCTGAAAAGGTGGCTGACAGGCCAGACAAAGCATGGTGGAAAGGTGTTCAACAAGCAAAGCGGTATGGGCTTTCTGACAGACTATGACATCGGCTAACAAAGACTTCGGTGACTAAGGTGACAATGACCTCGGCTAGGAAGGACAACACTTGACTAAGCTGTGCCACATCTTGGCCTAGATGCGCCACACCTCGGCCTAGGTCATACCACTTCCCGGACGAGATCACTTGGGTGCAAGGTAACATCTCGGCTAATGTGGTCAAGGCAAGGACTGAGGTCGACAAGGGGTTTCAAGATACTAATGCTAGACTAAGGATGACCTCGGCATTGGAATAACGTCGGCTAGCATAACTCAGGCAAGGCGTAACCTAAGTTTCACATCAAGGAAGGAATAAGACAAGCATACTACACTTAGACAATCACAAGGCTCCAAATAAAGACATGGATCGCATTAGCTCAAGCGAAACAAATCACAACATACACATGCAAGCTAAACAAGTCATAATCATACCGATGCTCATGAACATGATGAGGACATAAAGTGTGGGTTCCTACAGTCTACCCTCCTTAAAGAAGTTTGGTCCCCAAACTTAAGTTACCTTGTCCTACGAATAACTCCGGGTAACGGATTCTTATCTCCTCTTCCTTTTCCCATGTGGCCTCCTCGCCATAATGTTTCTCCCATTCGATTTTCACCATTGATATTGACTTGTTTCTCAACTGCCTCACTTGTCTGTCGATAATTCTCATCGGTTTCTCTTCGTAGCCCAAGTCTTCATTAACTACAACCCCGGAGTAATCTATTACATGCAGTGGGTCTCGGATATATTTTCTCAGCATCGAAACATGGAACACGCTGTGGACTTGGCTCAAGTCTGGCGGTAAAGCGAGCCTGTAAGCAACGGTGTTGATCCTCTCAAGAATTTCAAATGGCCCAATATATCGGGGTGCAAGTTTACCTTTCTTCCCAAATCTCGAAACTCCTGTCATCGGCGAAACTCTCAAAAACACATGATCCCCAATTTCAAATTCTAACTGCCTCCTTCTTTGGTTGGCATAACTCTTCTGTCGACTCTGTGCGGTTTTAATCCTCTGCTGAATGAGTTTGATCTTTTCAGTTGTCATATGAACCAACTCGGGGCCAATTAGGGCCTTGTCTCCTACTTCAGTCCAACATATCGGCGATCTACACTCCCTTCCATACAAAGCTTCATACGGCGCCATGCCTATGCTGGCTTGATAACTGTTGTTGTACGCGAACTCTACTAATGGCAAATGCGATTCCCAACTTCCCTGGAAGTCCAACACGCACAGTCTGAGCATGTCTTCGAGTGTCTGAATCGTTCTTTCTGTCTGTCCGTCGGTCTGGGGGTGAAAGGCTGTGCTAAATCTCAACTCTGTTCCCAAGGCTCCTTGTAGACTCTGCCAAAATCTAGAAATGAACTTCGGGTCTCGGTCTGACACAATGGACATCGGCACACCATGAAGCCTAACGATCTCATTCATGTACAATTCGGCAAGTCGGTTGGCATTGAATGTAGTCTTGACCGGCAAAAAGTGAGCTGACTTAGTAAACCTGTCAACTATAACCCAAATGGAATCCATACCTCTATGCGTCCTCGGCAAACCCACTACGAAATCCATGGAGATGTGCTCCCATTTCCACTCAGGAATTGACAAGGGTTGAAGAAGTCCTGCTGGCCTCTGGTGTTCTGCCTTCACTTGCTGACAACACAGACACTGAGATACAAACTCGGCTATCTCTCTTTTCATGTTTGGCCACCAAAAGGTCCGCTTTACGTCCCGATACATCTTGGTGCTCCCTGGATGAATGGCAAATTTGGAACTATGGGCCTCTTGCAAAATCTTCCTTTTTAACTCTGGTACGTCGGCTACACACAATCTTCCTTCGAACCTAAGCACCTGATTTTCCACTGTGTAACCTGGCCTTGGCTTGGAGACGAATTCATCAATTACTCTTTTTAGGAACTTATCTTCCATCTTCCTGTTCTTCACTTCCTCAACGATGGTCGGTTCCGCTGAGACCGTTGCCAGACACGCCAAACTTCCGACTAGTTTTCTGCTTAATGCGTCGGCTACGGAGTTTGCCTTACCTGGGTGATACTGAATCTGCACGTCGTAGTCCTTCAACAGCTCGAGCCATCTTCTCTGCCTCATATTTAACTCTTTCTGGGTGAACAAGTATTTCAGACTCTTGTGGTCGGTGAAAACTTGGCAAGATGTTCCGTACAGGTAATGACGCCATATCTTCAAGGCAAAAACCACGGCAGCTAGCTCCAAATCATGGGTAGGATAATTCTTTTCATTGGGCTTCAACTGACGAGACGCGTACGCTATGACTTTACCTTTTTGCATTAAAACGCAACCCAAACCTTTGTGTGAAGCATCGCTGTAAATCTGAAATTCTTCATTAGCTGATGGTAGTACCAGAACTGGTGCTGTAACTAACCTCGTCTTCAGCTCCTGGAAAGCTGATTCTCTTTCGTCGGTCCATTCATAAGCTGCTCCCTTCTTCGTTAGTTGTGTCAATGGCACTGCAATCCTCGAGAAATCCTTCACAAACTTTCTGTAATAACCTGCCAAACCCAGAAAACTATGAACCTCGGACACGTTGGTCGGCGTCGGCCAATTCACAATGGCTTCAATCTTACTGGGGTCAACTGATATACCATCTTCATCGATCACATGCCCTAGAAATGAAATGCTGGAAAGCCAAAACTCGCATTTACTTAACTTGGCGTACAACTTCTTATCTCTCAAGGTCTGTAGGGCAAGTCGCAGGTGATTCTCGTGCTCGCTCGCACTCCCAGAATAGATCAATATGTCGTCGATAAAAATAATGACAAACTCATCTAGGTACGGCTTAAAGACTCTGTTCATCAAGTCCATGAATGCTGCTGGGGCATTGGTTACTCCGAAGGGCATTACCAAAAATTCGTAGTGGCCATATCTTGTCCGAAAAGCAGTTTTCTCAATGTCCTCGGCTTTAACCTTCAACTGGTGGTAGCCCGACCTAAGGTCAATCTTGGAAAAGACTCGTGCTCCTCGTAGTTGGTCAAGCAAATCGTCGATTCTAGGCAATGGGTACTTGTTCTTGATGGTCACCTTATTAAGTTCTCTGTAGTCAATGCAAAGACGAAGGGTGCCGTCCTTTTTCTTAACAAATAGAACGGGTGCTCCCCACGGTGAAGTGCTCGGCCTAACAAATCCTTTGTCCAACAATTCTTGTAATTGCGATTTTAGCTCTCTAAGTTCGGCTGGGGCCATTCTGTAGGGTGTTTTGGAGATGGGTTGTGTTCCTGACAAGGTGTCCACAGTAAACTCTATTTCCCTATCGACAAGGTGGCCAGGCAACTCATCCGGAAAGACGTCGGGGAAATCCTCAACAACGGGTATGTCGGCCAACTCAACATTTCCATTCAAATCACATAGTATACTGCATAAATAACCCTTACATCCTTTTTGGATCAACTTGTAGGCCTTCATGGATGAGATTAAGTAAGGTGGGGATACTACACCTTTACCTTGGAAAATGACCTCAGCTTGACTTGGGGTCTTCAATGTGACGCTCTTAGTAACACAATTAATGGATGCATGATTTGCCACTAACCAATCCATTCCCAATATAACATCGAAATGAGTCATGCTCAAAGGCATCAAATCGACTAACAACTCTACACCCTCAATCACGACAACACACGCCCTATAAATGGATGCAACAATCATATCTCTCCCAGATGGAGTAGACACAGACAATACGTAATCAAGGGGTGCTAATTCTCTATTCAACTTCTCGGCGAATATAGTGGACACAAATGAATGCGTAGAACCCGAATCAATCAATACGTATGCATCTTGAGAACAAATTGAGATGGTACCTGACACCACTGTTTCAGCATTCTGGGCGTCTCCTGGCACCAATGCGAAAACTCTGCCTTGCCTCGCCTGTATTCCCCCGATGTTATTCTTCTGTGCAGAGCCCGAGGTGCTTCCAGTCCTCTTCCCATCATCGGTCCTTGCTTTCGGGCAGTCCTTCACGCGATGGCCTATCTCGCCGCACTCATAACAAGCTCCTGTTGCCCAACGACAAACCCCGAAATGTAGCTTTCCACAACTCGCGCACATCGGCTTAACGTTACCCTCTTGATTGGAGTTGCTGGAATTGTCCGTACTCATCTTCTTCTTGGCATTGAACGGAACTCGGCGATTATCATAACTCTGTCTCTTCCTCTGACCCTCACCTGAACTCTGGTATCGGTTCAAGTTAGCTTCAGCCAGGATGGCCTTGTCCAGTACTCCGGCGTACGTCGGCATATTGAGCATATTGACCCGATCTTGTATCGGTCCACGCAACCCACTTTCGAACTTCCTCGCCTTTCGGTACTCGTCGTCAACCATATGAGGCGCATATCTCGCTAGTTCAGTAAAGGCACAATCGTATTCTGCGACCGTCTTGTTCCCTTGGATCAGATTCGGAAACTCCGTGGTCTTTCGATCTCGGACGCTGAGGGGGAAATGCTTGTTGTAGAACAACTCCAAAAATTTTGCCCAAGTCAAACCCGGATTGCTTTCTCGTACCATCATCCACCACCTACGAGCATCGTCGTCTAATGTGAATGCTGCCAGAGATACCTTCTGGGCGTCTGTACTGGGGAAGACTTCAAACAACTTCTCCATCTCTAAAACCCATGCCTCGGCTTTCATTGGTTCTATGCCTCCCTGAAATCTCGGCGGTTTCATCCTCTTGAACTCTCTGATTAGAGTTATCGTGTCGTTCCCATACAAAGCTTGCTGCGGAGGCACTTGTGGTACTGGAGGGGGTGGAGCTGCATATCGGCCGTTCGTCTGTTCGGCATATGTAGAAGTGGTACCAGTATCCTGCGGCCTAGGTTGTCTCTGCTCACGAACCAAGCCTTCGACTAACCTTTCCAACCTCTCTAACCTGTCTTCCGAACGATCTCGGCCAACTGGGGGTCTACCTCTCCTCATGATGCTAGGGGGGAATGCAAGATGAGACTTTAAAACAACTAAACAGATAACACATATGCAAGTAACGAGCGTCTAGGCCAAAACGATGCACACATAGTCAAGTAGCAAGCAATACGATGCAATCTTAACATTCTTCTAAGGGAAATCCTAGGCTCTCTAGGACTCAAGGTGTGTGATTAACGTACTACAAGGATCTTGTGCTCTGATACCAATCTGTCACGCCCCCAAACCGCCCCTAGTAGTTTGGTGCCGTGATGGCCAGTAACCCAAGGTTACCGAAGGCCGTCTTACAAAAATCACACACAATCAGAGTATAAAACATGGGGCTTACAAGTGCGGAAGCAGTATATATACATATACAAAATCTAAATAGTCCATGAGAGCCGTGCATAAGTCCAATGGAATGTCATACATCAAACATCTTTACAAGTCTTACAATTTAGATACAACAAGAATGAGATACAAAACACATCCTGACCAAAAGGCTTCTCAAGCCGACATATGCCAAAACAAACAAAGAAAACATAAGCCGAGAAGCATAATCTTCAAGACGATGCAAAACGCAAATCCAAAACATGTCGGCTATGCGCCCAAAACACATCGGCAATCACGTCTAGGCCTCAATGCCTTCTTGTTCATCACCTACATATATATATAGAGAGGGTGAGCTTGGATACTCAGTGAATGATATTAGAAATAAAGGTTTGCATGATTGATATCCAAGATTTCTTTCAAAACAATACATAGCATACTTTACAACCAAGAGGGAAAATCAAGTTCATTGCCGGCCTTTCAAGTTCTTTGGATGTTATTACATCTACTTAATACAAGAGGGTGATGACATTCCCAAGACAAGAGTGCAGTTGCATTATAGTCCCCTGCAACTAAGGACTTTCAAGACAAGCTGTGCTGCGAAAGTTTATAGTCCTCTAGCACTAAGGACTGTCAAGACAAGCTGTGCTGCGAAAGTTTATAGTCCTCTAGCACTAAGGACTGTCAAGACAAGCTGTGCTGCGAAAGTTTATAGTCCTCTAGCACTAAGGACTTTCAAGACATGTCATCAAAGCAAGATAGTGTTTAATATACAAGTAGGGATAGTCATTCATGCTAAATCAAATACTTTTCAAGACAAGGCAAAACAAGATTTATCAAAACAAGTGTAACATAGCTTTATTAGAAATACCACTCACATCGTTTCTTCACACGTCGGGGTCGAGACAAGCCCAAGTCCTACAACACATGGCAAAGCCTATTGAATGCGCTTTCAAACAAGTCTCTCATGTACACAAATGTTTTCGGAAAACATGCTGGGCACCACCCAGGTCTAGGCCGAGGTTCCACACCTCTTTGCCGAGGTGTGTTCCCGAGGGCCACATGCAAGGAAAAGAGGTCGGGAAACTCTGGGTTTCCCTCTGTTGATGAACATGAAGAACATGAGTGTGAAAACATGAAAAATACGAATGTTTGATCATAATCTGCCATCACAAATCTGGGATTTTCGTGCTAAGAGTTTGAAAACATGGACTTGGGTACCCGTAGTTGAAAATCATGCAAGAACAAACACAAAACTTGAGTCTAGGCGAAAAGCTTTCGGATCAAAACAAGACTTTCTTGAAGAACATATGAATGTCATTTTCTCTTTCTAGAATCGAGCTTGAAAACGATGCATGGCTTACAAATCATTTTTAATCATGCAATGCAATAACATAAACATAAAGAACATCATGAGCAGATCAAGAATCTAACCTTAGAACACGGATCTAACGGTTCGATCTCTAGGAATCAAGCTTGAAGATCTACTTCTCTCTCAAGAACTCTTCTCCCTCTTCTAGAGCTTCTCTCTCTCTACAAGGCAAGTTTATGATACCAAATGATAGTTTTCTATACTCGGTTCTGGGGTTAACCCTCTGCAGAGACACGTGGCGGCGACTGGTTGGGTTCATCCTGAAAAGGTGGCTGACAGGCCAGACAAAGCATGGTGGAAAGGTGTTCAACAAGCAAAGCGGTATGGGCTTTCTGACAGACTATGACATCGGCTAACAAAGACTTCGGTGACTAAGGTGACAATGACCTCGGCTAGGAAGGACAACACTTGACTAAGCTGTGCCACATCTTGGCCTAGATGCGCCACACCTCGGCCTAGGTCATACCACTTCCCGGACGAGATCACTTGGGTGCAAGGTAACATCTCGGCTAATGTGGTCAAGGCAAGGACTGAGGTCGACAAGGGGTTTCAAGATACTAATGCTAGACTAAGGATGACCTCGGCATTGGAATAACGTCGGCTAGCATAACTCAGGCAAGGCGTAACCTAAGTTTCACATCAAGGAAGGAATAAGACAAGCATACTACACTTAGACAATCACAAGGCTCCAAATCAAGACATGGATCGCATTAGCTCAAGCGAAACAAATCACAACATACACATGCAAGCTAAACAAGTCATAATCATACCGATGCTCATGAACATGATGAGGACATAAAGTGTGGGTTCCTACAATGCATGTCACAAAACCGATATATATAGTCACATAACACAGATTCCCCCGATGGAGCAGACACACATAACAAATATGGCAACAATTCTAGGGGTCTTTTCAGTCTAGATGCAAATGCATATGTCACAAATGAGTGCATCGATCCAGAATCAATTAATACAAAGGCATCCTAATTGCATATTGAAATAGTACCTGAGACAACGGCATTGGCATTCCGTGTATCACCCGGAATGAGTGCAAAGACTCTCCCTTGTCTCACTGTATCCCCAGTAGTAGCAGATCTCAAAGTGTTTCCCGGCTTCGGGATCGATGCAGTGGAGCTAGCAGCTATCTTCCCACTATTCTGATTACAATCTCGGGCTATATGCCCTTGTTTCCCACACTTAAAACAGGCTCCTGATGTATGGTAACAGACTCCACGGTGCTTTTTGCCACAAGTGTTGCACATGGGAGCTGGGTCTCGGGAAGAACTGGAAGTAGTTGAGGAGCCTGTGTTTTGCTTTTTCAAAAATTTCTTCTTCAAAAAGAAGCCTTGCCTTTTGTTGCTTTTCCATTCGGTTGTTGGCTTAGCTTGTCTAGCTACGTTAGCCTCTGATATGATGGCCCGGTCAAGCACCCCGATGTAGGTCTCCAACTTCAGGACATTCACTCGCTCTAGGATGTCACTTCGGAGCCCACCTTCAAAGTGCCTTGCCTTCTTATAATCAGTGTCAATTACGTGTGGTGCAAACCTGGCCAACTCAGTAAATTTGGCCTCATACTCAGCTACAGTCATGCTGTCTTGCTTGAGTTCCATGAACTCTGCCACTTTCCTGTCCCAGACACACTGCGGGAAGTACTTGTCATAGAAGATTTCCAAAAATTTCACCCAGTCAACACCCCTGTGGTTTTCTCGCATCAACATCCACCATCTTCTCGCTTCGTCTTCTAGCATAAAAGTGGCTAGAAGCACTTTCTGTGTATCCGAGCACGGAAATACTTCAAACAGTTTTTCGATCCCAAGAACCCAAGCTTCCGCTTTCAAAGGATCCAGTCCACCATGAAACTGTGGTGGTTTCATTTTCTTGAACTCCTTGGTGAGAGCGATTATCCAATCATCATTTTGATTATCTGGCACGGGTGGTGCCGGAGGTGGAGGTGGCGGGTGTGGTTGCTGCCACTGTTGTTGCCACTCCTGTTGCTGTCTCAAAGCTTCTGCCATTTCCTGAATCAGTCCTTCCATTCTGTCCAGTCTGGCAGTAGAGGATTCCTCTAACTCATCACCTCTGGTTCTCACCATCTGATTAAACTTGCATTATATTTCATACAAAAGGTACACAGGTATGCATACACTAAAAGCACATATTTCCAGATAATTCGCAATACAGGTAGTTCACAACTTACACATATAATTATTCATAACAAAACATTTAAGCATATAATCGATGCTTCCAAACTCGTACTTATCACATGAATGCATCCTAGATCTCATCTAGACGCTTATTGCTCTTTTTGGACAAGTGTGTGAGTTATTAACTCGTGCTCTGATACCACTCTGTCATGACCCGAACCCGCCCCTATGGGTTAAGGACATAACCGGCCAGTAATCCTGAGATTACCTACGGCCTCAGACCAAAACAGACACAATTTGTCAGAGTGAAGGGGCCAAACGGAAGCAACAAATAAAAACTTTGTCCATAGAGCCGTGCTTATATGCACATCAACAAACCATATTCAGTTACGTTAATAACCCACAGTTCAAAAGTACAGTTGTCACATTACAGACAGGATCATCCAAAATAAGTCAACCTATGACAACTATTTACATAGATACATAAAGTCCCTGCCGGCAAGACAAAATGTAATTACATAGCAAAGGCGAGGATAGGTCTCAAGAGTGAGACGCAAGGCTGAATTCCTCAAAACTCGGATTTTTCCTAGCAGACTTCACTGGGGCTGGGTTTGGACTTCCCTTGGTTCACCTACAAATACATGAATGAGCGTGAGCGATAGCCCAGTGAATAATATCAAACATGACAGTTGCATAACAACATGTAGAACAACATGCTCCAAACGGCCTTGGGCCCAATTCATACTTCTATTTAACGAATATATATAACTATACAAAATTCAAATCAAGTAGTTCTAAACATTCTGGCCTTTGGCCCATTCGGGTTTCCATTCATGGAAAAACGGCCTTCGGCCCATTCACTTATGTCGAAACGGCCTTCGGCCCAATCATTCATGTCAAAACGGCCTTCGGCCCACTCTTTCATGTCAAAACGGCCTTTGGCCCACTCTTTCATGTCAAAACGGCCTTCGGCCCACTCTTTCATGTCAAAACGGCCTTCGGCCCACTCTTTCATGTCAAAACGGCCTTTGGCCCATTCCTTTATTCCTGTCAGACTTTTGTCCACAATCACAATTAACAACTCATAAAGTTTATAAGGGAATAACAATTGGACATTGACAAGCTTTCAAATATTAATATTACTCACAGTGATCGGTTTGTGGATGCGCCCTGGAGCTTGACCCTACACATTTCATGAATACAAAAGGGTCACTAACAGTTCAATCCGTTCTTTAATTCACATATTCCTCTTTAGGCTTTATTTCTATCTCATTAACTCGTTTACAATGTTTAACATATGCCTAAGAGTGCTTACGAGTGAAAGAGAACGGAAAACGAAACATAGAACGCATGAACAAAATTCCAGGGAACAGGGTCCCCGCTCGAGCGTAAACTTCTACGCTCGAGCGGACCCTTAAGGCCTGCAAAAGTACTGGTTGCACGAAAGATGCGCTCGAGCGTGAAATAGAGCGCTCGAGCTGAAGGCCTGTCTACAAAACTCCACGCTCGAGCGTGAGGTGTCCCGCTCGAGCGGACATCCAACTCTGCAAAAATGCTGGGAGCACGATTTTCCCGCTCGAGCGGACCTCAAAAATCTGGGTTTCCCAGATCGTGTTCTTGAGCTCCAATTCGGTTTTCCATCTACATTTCTTGCATGCAATGGCTCAAATTACACACTTACACATGCTAACATGCTACTAATACAAGATTACAACATTAGGAAGCTCAATTTCATGATTTAACTACATGCATGTCCCAAGATATCTCAAACCCATCATCAACATGCTCAAATTCAGACATTCAAGACTTATACTCCCATGATTTGTACATGCATGTGGGAGATGCTCATCATTCTCATCTTAGATGGTACAAATGGTGATTACAACATGAGCTTTAACCAAAACTCTACATGAATCATGTGTTTCAAGCTCAAACATGCAAATTCAAAGTGATTTCTTACATGCATGAGTTCCAAGACTTCAAACTCAACAAAAATCAACTTATTACATGCTCTTGATCACAAACAACCCTTGAACTTACAAGATCACAGTTTCAAACTTATGAATTCAAGACCAAAAGCTTACCTAGAGGCTCAATCTTCCAAACTATAGCAATTTCTTGAGTTTGATCTTCCAATTCTTCACAATTTTGAGCCAAACACCCAACTCTCTTCTTTTCCCTCTCTCTAGCCGACTCCCCTCTCTCTTTCTTGCGTTTAATTCAGCCAAGGAGAATAATAAAGAGGGTATTTGGGTGTATAGAGCCTCACTAAGTCATAATATAATAATATAGAGTAATTGGGTACTCATTTTACCAACTTAATCAACTTAATCTGGTCCAAATCAATTTTTCAATTAAATTTCACCGTAGGCTCTAAAAATTATGCCAATCACTATGGCGTAATTAATTTCAGGTTCTGTGGCCGATAAGGCCCTCAATTAAATTTCCAAAGTTAATTATTCAAACAGATATTCCTACGGTGAACAGATAAAACTTCAAGGTCACATATTTTCACATAATGGCACACAAAATCATTCTAAACACATAACCATAAACAAATTAAGGACCGATTTATCATAATACAGAACAGGAGTATCACATTCTTAGTAAATTATTTAATAAATTCTAAATAAATTACTGAGTAATTTCTCAATAAATTACTCCTTAAATTCTCAGTAAATTACAGGTAAATTAATGGGTGAATTATTCAAAAAATTACTCGATAAATTCTTCGTAAATTACTCAGTAAATTATTGGTAAGTTCTCTGTAAATTACTTAGGAAATTTCTCAGTAAATTACACGTAAAATTCTCTATGAATTATTCAACAAATTCTTAGTAATTTATCAGAAAAATCTGAGTAAATTCACAAAAAATTACATGAATTTTTTTTTTGTGAATTAATCAGTAAATTATGAGTAAATTATCAATAAATACTTAGTAACTTACTCAGTAAATTCTCAATAAATTACTTAGTAAATTCCAACAAAATTACCCAGTGAAGAACTTAACAATTTATCAGTAAATTTTTTAGTCAATTCGCAGTAAATTCTCAATAAATTACTCAGTAAATTATCGGTAGATTCTTAATAAATTACTCAGTAAATTCTCATTAAATTACTCAGTAAAATTCTCAACAAATTACACGCAAAATTCTCAGAAAATTATTCAATAAATTCTTAGTAAATTATTAGAAAATCATTAGAAATTTTTTTTGAATTACTCAGTAAATTATGAGTAAATTCTCAGGAAATTTTATATAAATTCTTGGTAAATTACTCAGTAAATTCACAGATTTTTTTTAAAAAATTACTCAGCAAATTACTCTCTAAATTCTCAATAAATTATCCATTAAATTTTCAATAAATTCTCTATAAATTACTCAGTTAATTATCGGTGAATTACTCAATAAATTCAAAGTAAATTACTCTGAAAATTTTCAATAAATTCTAAGAAAATTCTCAATATATTATGAGTAAATTACTCATTAAATTCACAGTAAATTCTCAATAAATTACTCAGTAAATTGCTTCATAAATGATTGGTAAGTTCCTAGAAAATTACTCAACAAATTCTCAGTAAATTCACAACAAACTCTTAGTAATTTACTGAGTAAATTCTAAATAAATTACTAAGCAAATTCATAGTAAATTATTCGGTGAATTACACACTAAATTTATCTGTAAATTACTAAGTAAATTTCCAATAAATTACTCGGTAAATTCTCAATAAATTCTCTGTAAATTACTCAGTTAATTATTGATGAGTTCTCAAAAAATTCTAAGTCAATTACTTAGTAAATTACTCAGTAAATTATTAGAAAATTACTCTGTAAATTCCATGAAAATAACGCAGTAAATTATCTGTAAATTCTTAGTAAATTATTTAATAAATTCTAAATAAATTACTGAGTAAATTCTCAATAAATTACTACTGAAATTCTTAGTAAATTACAAGTAAATTAATGAGTGAATTATTCAGTAATTTTTCAGTAAATTACTCGATAAATTATCCGTAAATTACTCAGTAAATTATTGGTAAATTCTCTGTAAATTACTTAGGAAATTTCTCAGTAAATTCTCACTAAATTACTCAGGAAATTTCTCAGTAAATTACACGTAAAATTCTCTATAAATTATTCAGCAAATTCTTAGTAATTTATCAGAAAATTCTGAGTAAATTCACAAAAAATTACAAGAATTTTTTTGTGTGTGAATTAATTAGTAAATTATGAGTAAATTATCAATAAATTCTTAGTAACTTACTCAGTAAATTCTCAATAAATTACTTAGTAATTTCCAACTAAATTATCCAGTGAAGAACTTAACAATTTATCAGTAAATTTCTTAGTCAATTCGCAGTAAATGCACAATAAATTACTCAGTAAATTATCGGTAGATTCTTAGTAAATTACTCAGTAAATTCTCATTAAATTACTCAGTAAAATTCTCAATAAATTACATGCAAAATTCTCAGAAAATTTTGTATAAATTCATGGTAAATTACTCTGTAAATTCTCTATAAATTACTCAGTTAATTATCGGTGAATTACTCAATAAATTCAAAGTAAATTACTCTGAAAATTTTCAATAAATTCTAAGAAAATTCTCAATAAATTATGAGTAAATTACTCATTAAATTCACAGTAAATTCTCAGCAAATTACTCAGTAAATTGCTTCATAAATGATTGGTAAGTTCCTAGAAAATTACTCAACAAATTCTCAGTAAATTCTCATTGAACTCTTAGTAATTTACTGAGTAAATTCTAAATAAATTACTAAGTAAATTCATAGTAAATTCCCAGTAAATTACTCGGTAAATTCTCAATAAATTCTCTGTAAATTACTCAGTTAATTACCGATAAGTTCTCAAAAAATTCTGAGTCAATTACTTAGTAAATTACTCAGTAAATTATTAGAAAATTTCTCTGTAAATTCCAAGAAAATAACGCAGTAAATTATCTGTAAATTCTTAGTAAATTATTTAATAAATTCTAAATAAATTACTGAGTAAATTCTCAATAAATTACTCCTTAAATTCTCAGTAAATTACAAGTAAATTAATGAGTGAATTATTCAGTAATTTGTCAGTAAATTACTCGATAAATTCTCTGTAAATTACTCAGTATATTATTGGTAAATTCTTTGTTAATTACTCAGTAAATTACTTAGTAAATTCTCACTAAATTACTCAGGAAATTTCTCAGTAAATTACACGTAAAATTCTCTATAAATTATTCAGCAAATTCTTAGTAATTCATCAGAAAATTCTGAGTAAATTCACAAAAAATTGCAAGAATTTTTTTTGTTAATTAATTAGTAAATTATGAGTAAATTACTCAATAAATTCTCAGAAAATTCTATATAAATTCTTGGTAAATTCAAAATAATTTCTTATTAAATTGTTCAGCAAATTACTCCATAAATTAGTAGTAAATTCTCAATAAATTCGGTATAAATTCTTGGTAAATTACACATAAAATTATCAAAAACAAATTCGTGAATTACTTTGTTAATTCTCAGTAAATTATTCGAACATTAATTAGTGAATTTCCTGTAAATTCTTAGTAAATTACTTTATAAATTCTCAGTAAATTATTCAATAAATTCTAAGTAAATTACTTAGTAAATTCTCAATAAATTAATCCATAAAATCTAAGTAAATTATCAATAAATTCTTAGCAACTTACTCAGTAAATTCTCAATAAATTACTTAGTAATTTCCAACTAAATTACCCAGTGAAGAACTTAACAATTTATCAGTAAATTTCTTAGTCAATTCGCAGTAAATTCTCAATAAATTACTCAGTAAATTATCGGTAGATTCTTAGTAAATTACTCAATAAATTCTCATTAAATTATTCAGTAAAATTCTCAATAAATTACACGCAAAATTCTCAGAAAATTATTCAGTAAATTCTTAGTAAATTATTAGAAAATTCTGTGTAAATTCTTAGAAAATCATTGGAAATCTTTTTGTGAATTACCCAGTAAATTATGAGTAAATTACTCTGTAAATTTTCAGAAAATTTTGTATAAATTCTTGGTAAATTACTTAGTAAATTCACATAAATTTTTTAAAAAATTACTTATAAATTCTCAGTAAATTATTCAAAAAATTCTCAGTAAATTCTCAATAAATTAATCCATAAAGTCTAAGTAAATTATCAATAAATTCTTAGTAACTTACTCAGTAAATTCTCAATTCCAACTAAATTACCCAGTGAAGAACTTAACAATTTATCAGTAAATTTCTTAGTCAATTCGCAGTAAATTCTCAATAAATTACTCAGTAAATTATCGGTAGATTCTTAGTAAATTACTCTGTAAATTCTCATTAAATTACTCAGTAAAATTCTCAATAAATTACACGCAAAATTCTCAGAAAATTATTCAGTAAATTCTTAGTAAATTATTAGAAAATTCTGTGTAAATTCGTAGAAAATCATTAGAAATTTTTTTGGGAATTACTCAGTAAATTATGAGTAAATTCTCAGAAAATTTTGTATAAATTCTTGGTAAATTACTCAGTAAATTCACAGAAATTTTTTCAAACATTACTCAGCAAATTACTCTGTAAATTCTCAATAAATTATCCGTTAAATTCTCAATAAATTCTCTATAAATTACTCAGTTAATTATCGGTGAATTACTCAATAAATTCTAAGAAAATTCTCAATAAATTATGAGTAAATTACTCATTAAGTTTACAGTAAATTCTCAATAAATTACTTAGTAAATTACTTCATAAATGATTGGTAAGTTCCTAGAAAATTACTCAACAAATTCTCAGTAAATTCTCAATAAACTCTTAGTAATTTACTGAGTAAATTTTAAATAAATTACTAAGTAAATTCATAGTAAATTATTCGGTGAATTAATCACTAAATTTATCTGTAAATTACTAAGTTAATTCCCAGTAAATTACTTGGTAAATTCTCAATAAATTCTCTGTAAATTACTCAGTTAATTATCGATAAGTTCTCAAAAAATTCTGAGCCAATTACTTAGCAAATTACTCAGTAAATTATTAGAAAATTTCTCTGTAAATTCCAAAAAAATAACGCAGTAAATTATCTGTAAATTCTTAGTAAATTGTTTAATTAATTCTAAATAAATTACTGAGTAAATTCTCAATAAATTACTCCTTAAATTCTCAATAAATTAGAAGCAAATTAATGAGTGAATTATTCAGTAATTTATCACTAAATTACTCGATAAATTCTCTGTAAATTACTCAGTAAATTATTCGTAAATTCTCTGAAAATTACTCAGTAGATTACTTAGTAAATTCTCACTAAATTACTCAGGAAATTTCTCAGTAAATTACGCGTAAAATTCTCTATAAATTATTCAGCAAATTCTTAGTAATTTATGAGAAAATTCTGAGTAAATTCACAAAAAATTACAAGAATTTTTTTTTTGTGAATTAATCAGTAAATTATGAGTAAATTACTCAATAAATTCTCAGAAAATTCTATATAAATTCTTGGTAAATTCAAAGTAATTTCTTAGTAAATTATTCAGCAAATTACTCCATAAATTCGTAGTAAATTCTCAATAAATTACTTGTTAAGTTTTCAATAAATTCTCTATAAATTTCTTTGTAAATTATCCGTAAATTTTCAGTAAATTATTTAATAAATTGTAAATAAATTGCTCAGAAAATTTTCAATAAATTCTAAGAAAATTCTCAATAAATTCTGTATAAATTCTTGGTAAATTACTCATAAAATTATCAAAAAAAAATTCATGAATTACTTTGTTAATTCTTAGTAAATTATTCGAACATTAATTAGTGAATTTCCTGTAAATTTTCAGTAAATTACATTATAAATTCTCAGTAAATTATTCAATAAATTCTCAGAAAATTACTTAGTAAATTCTCAATAAATTAATCCATAAAGTCTAAGTAAATTATCAATAAATTCTTAGTAACTTACTCAATAAATTCTCAATAAATTATTTAGTAATTTCCAACTAAATTATCCAGCGAAGAACTTAACAATTTATCAGTAAATTTCTTAGTCAATTCACAGTAAATTCTCAATAAATTACTCAGTAAATTCACATTAAATTACTTAGTAAAATTCTCAATAAATTACACGCAAAATTCTCAGAAAATTATTTAGTAAATTCTTAGTAAATTATTAGAAAATTCTGTGTAAATTCTTAGAAAATCATTAGAATTTTTTTTGGGAATTACTCAGTAAATTATGAGTAAATTCTCAGAAAATTTTGTATAAATTCTTGGTAAATTACTCTGTAAATTCTCAATAAATTATTCGTTAAATTTTCAATAAATTCTCTATAAATTGCTCAGTTAATTATTGGTGAATTACTCAATAAATTCTAAGAAAATTCTCAATAAATTATGAGTAAATTACTCATTAAATTCACGGTAAATTGCTTCATAAATGATTGCTAAGTTCCTAGAAAATTACTCAACAAATTCTCAGTAAATTCTCAATAAACTCTTAGTAATTTACTGAGTAAATTCTATATAAATTACAAAGCAAATTCATAGTAAATTATTCGGTGAATTACTCACTAAATTTTTTTGTAAATTACTAATTAAATTACTCGGTAAATTCTCAATAAATTCTCTGTAAATTACTCGGTTAATTATCGATAAGTCCTCAAAAAATTTTGAGTCAATTACTTAGTAAATTACTCAATAAATTATTAGAAAATTACTCTGTAAATTCCAAGAAAGTAACGCAGTAAATTATCTGTAAATTCTTAGTAAATTATTTAATAAATTCTAAATAAATTACTGAGTAAATTCTTAATAAATTACTCCTTAAATTCTCAGTAAATTACAAGTAAATTAATGAGTGAATTATTCAGTAATTTATCAGTAAATTACTCGATAAATTCTCTGTAAATTACTCAGTAAATTACGTAGTAAATTCTCACTAAATTATTCAGGAAATTTCTCAGTAAATTACACGTAAATTTCTCTATAAGTTATTCAGCAAATTCTTAGTAATTTATCAGAAAATTCTGAGTAAATTCACAAAAAATTACAAGAATTTTTTTTTGTGAAATAATCAGTAAATTACTCAATAAATTCTCAGAAAATTCTATATAAATTCTTGGTAAATTTAAAGTAATTTCTTAGTAAATTATTCAGCAAATTACTCCATAAATTCTTAGTAAATTCTCAATAAATTACTCGTTAAGTTTTCAATAAATTCTCTATAAATTACTTTGTAAATTATCCGTAAATTTTCAGTAAATTATTTAATAAATTGCTCAGAAAATTTTCAATAAATTCTAAGAAAATTCTCAATAAATTCTGTATAAATTCTTGGTAAATTACTCATAAAATTATCAAAAAAAAATCGTGAATTACTTTGTTAATTCTCAGTAAATTATTCGAACATTAATTAGTGAATTTCCTGTAAATTTTTAGTAAATTACTTTATAAATTCTCAGTAAATTATTCAATAAATTCTAAGTAAATTACTTAGTAAATTCTCAATAAATTAATCCATAAAGTTTAAGTAAATTATCAATAAATTCTTAGTAACTTACTCAGTAAATTCTCAATAAATTATTTAGTAATTTCCAACTAAATTACCCAGTGAAGAATTTAACAATTTATCAGTAAATTTCTTAGTCAATTCGCAGTAAATTCTCAATAAATTACTCAGTAAATTATCAGTAGATTCTTAGTAAATTACTCTGTAAATTCTCATTAAATTACTTAGTAAAATTCTCAATAAATTACACGCAAAATTCTCAGAAAATTATTCAGTAAATTCTTAGTAAATTATTAGAAAATTCTTTGTAAATTCTTAGAAAATCATTAGAAATTTTTTTGGGAATTACTCAGTAAATTATGAGTAAATTCTCAGAAAATTTTGTATAAATTCTTGGTAAATTACTCAGTAAATTCACAGAAATTTTTTAAAACATTACTCAGCAAATTACTCTGTAAATTCTCAATAAATTATCCGTTAAATTTTCAATAAATTCTCTATAAATTACTCAGTTAATTATCGGTGAATTACTCAATAAATTATGAGTAAATTACTCATTAAATTCACAGTAAATTCTCAGCAAATTACTCAGTAAATTGCTTCATAAATGATTGCTAAGTTCCTAGAAAATTACTCAACAAATTCTCAGTAAATTCTCAATAAACTCTTAGTAATTTACTGAGTAAATTTGTAACAATCCTCATTTTGACTTAGTCATACTTGCATACATTTATGGATGATCTTGTTTTAATATGTGCATTTGCAAATCTTGTCTTGTTTTGCTTGAATGATTGCCTGCATGCTTTGTTCTTGTCTGGTGTGTTGCCGAGGTCATCTTAAGCCTAGACACCTTCGAGACCTTTGTCACTTAGAACTATCTTGGAACCCCGTTGGTTGACCTCCATCTTCACCCTGGCATATTGGCCGAGATGTCACTATCTAGGCCGAGGTGCGCGTCGCCTAGGCCGAGATGTTCATCATCTGGGCTGAGATGTTAATATCTAGGCGTTCTAGATCCTTGATCCTTGCATGAGTGATTTTGTTCCTGGAATGGTACGACCTAGACCGAGGTGTGGCACATCTAGGCCAAGGTGTGGCACAGTTTAGTCAAATGTTATCCTTCCAAGCCGATGTCCTTGCCCCTTGATTGTAGGAGTCTTGTTGTTAGCCGATGTCGTTACTTGCCGGTGTGTTCTTGCTGCCTAGCTTGTTGAGTACACTTTGTCTTGGTCTTGTCTTGTCATGTCAGTCATCTTTTTGGATAGAGCCTATCAGCCGATGCCACGTGTCTCGGCAGAGGGATTAAGTCAGTGATTGTTGTGAGGAGCATATCTTTTTGGTATCAATCTTGTCTTTTAAAGAGAGAAGCTCTAGGAAGAAGAAGGAGAAGTTTGAGCTAGAGAGAGAGAACTTCCAAGCTTGATCGTTGGAGCGTGAGCCGTTAGATTCGAGTTTTGAGGTTAGAATCTTAACCTATTCTTGTTGTTCTTATTGATCATCTAGCTGCATTACACGATCAAACCTGTTCTACACGCCATTCATCGACTTAAAGTTGGTTTTAGAAAGAGAAAACGGTTTTCATGTGTTTTTGAAGAAAAGCCTCGTTTGATCCGAAAGTTTGCATTAAGGCTCATGTTTTTGTGTTTGTTTTGATAAGATCCTTGAGTATGGGTACCCAGGTCCATGTCTTTGAATTCGTAGCATGAAATCCCCGCTTTTGTAATAGCAAGTTTTGATCTTTGCATTCATCTCCCTCATGTTCATGTCCTTCATGTTCTTCATGCTCATGTTCTTCATGTTTATCAAGAGGGAAACCCAGATTTTCCCGACTTCGCTTTTGAATGTGGCCGTCGAGGCCACACCTCGGCAAGGAGGTGTGGGACCTCGGCTTAGACCTGGTAGTTGCCCAGCTTGTTTTTCCAAAGATAAGAAACTGTGTTTTGATTTGATTTGACCTAGTTTTTGAAGAATGCCGAGGTCATTTGCATGTATGCTAGACTTGTTTTGAGTAGTGCATTCAGTAGACTTTGCCATGTGTTTGTAGGACTTGGACTTGCCTTGACCCCGACGTTGGACGAACTATGTGAGTGGTATTTTTGATAAAGCTATGTTATCAATGTTTTGATGAGTTTTGCTTTGCTTTGTTTTTGAAAGGTAATTGTTAAGCATGAATGATTGTCCTTAGTTTTGTATCTCGTATTATACTCGCTTGAATGACCTTCTCGGAAAGTCCCTTGTGCTGGAGGACTCTAAACTTTCGCAGCACATCTTGTTTGGAAAGTCCCTTGTGCTGGAGGAGTCTAAACTTTCGCAGCACATCTCGTTCGAAAGTCCCTTGTGCTGGAGGACTCTAAACTTTCGCAGCACATCTCATTTTGGAAGTCCCTTGTGCTGGAGAACTCTAAACTTTCGCAGCACATCTCGTTTTGGAAGTCCCTTGTGTTGGAGGACTCTAAACTTTCGCAGCACATCTTGTCTTGAAAGTCCCTTGTGCTAGAGGACTCTAAACTTTCGCAGCACTCTCGTGTTGAAAGGCGACAGGCCTTTGTAACATAGGTCCCTTGTGCTAGAGGACTCTAAACTTTTGTAGCACCCTTGTTTGAGATGCCTCTCTTACCTTGTCTTGTTTTGCCACTGACGGCTTACCGTGTGGATATGTTTGCCGGTGTTATCGTTTGTAATATGTTGATGCTAGTAAGCATCCCTTGAAGCTTTGAAGATTTGTTAGATGGGCGAGGACCATCCCTTGTTATTTAAAGTTTTTGACTTGTATTGTTTTGTGAGGACTTCGGCTGTTATTCATGCAAACCCCTTTATTATTTATACCATTCACTGAGTATCCAAGCTCACCCTCTCTATATATATGTAGGTGATGAGCAAGAAGGCGGTGACGCCTAGATGTGATTCTGGAGCTTATTTTGGATTTTGATTATGTCGGCTTAACCTGTAATTACGTCGGCAGTCTTGAAAATTATGCTTCTCGATTTGTAATACTTGTATGTTGCATACGTCGGCTTGAGAAGCCTTTTGATCAAGATGTGTGTCTTGTATACATGTCATGTCGGCAGTGAGGATGTCGGCAATCTTGAAGATCTTGCTTCTAGCTATATTTCATGTATTTTGTTCATGTCGGCTTGTGAAGCCCTTTTGTTAATATGTAAGATGTAATTTGTACTTTGCTTCATTTGGAATTGAGTTGTAACCCATCTGCAGATGATTGCTATTTCATTTAACTTATGCACAGCTCTTATGGACTAATCTGATTGTATGTATCGCTTCCGTACTTGTGAGCCCCATATATTTATACTCTGTTGTGTGTGAATTTTGAAAGTTGGCCTTCGGTAATCTCGGATTACTGGCCATCACGGCACCAAACTACTAGGGGCGGTTTGGGGTCGTGACAGAATGGTATCAGAGCACAAGTTCCTTGGTATACGTTATTCACACACTTTGAGTCCTAAAGAGCATAGGATTTCCCCCTTAGAAAGATGTTAGGATTGCATCATATTGCTTGCTATGAGGTCAAGGTGTGCATCATCTCGGCATGCTTAATTGTTACCTGCCTACGTGATTATTCGTTCGTCTTGTTTAAAAGTCACATTTTGCATACTCATAGCATCATGAGGAGAGGTAGACCTCCAGTTGGCCGAGATCAGTCCGAGGATAGATTGGACAGACTAGAAAGGTTAGTTGAAGGTTTGGCCCGCGAGTTAAGGCAGACAAGACAGCAGTACGCTAGTGTTACATCGACTCAGGCCGAGCAGACAAACGGCCGAAATGCAGTTCCACCTCCACCTCCTCCAGTACTACAAGTGCCCCCACAGCTAACTTTATATGGGGATGGCACGATAGCTCTGATCAGAGAGTTCAAGAAAATGAAGCCACCAAGATTCCAGGGGGGTATAGAACCGATGAAGGCCGAAGCTTGGGTTTTGGAAATGGAAAAGCTGTTCGAGATCTTTCCCAGCACTGACACCTAGAAGGTGACATTAGCAGCTTTTACACTAGATGACGACGCCCGCAGATGGTGGATGATGGTTCGAGAAAGTAATCCAGACTTGACCTGGACCCGATTTTTGGAATTATTTTACACCAAGCATTTTCCCTTAAGTGTTTGGAATCGCAAGGCTACCGAGTTTCAGACTTTGACGCAAGGCAGTAGAACAGTACCTGAATATGACCGTGCCTTTACCGAGTTGGCAAGGTATGCACTCCACATGGTCAATGATGAATATATGAAAGCTAGGAAGTTCGAAAGTGGAAGTGTTGGACAAAGCTATTCTGGCTGAAGCCAACTTGAACAGATACCAGGGTTCGGGAGAGAGCCAGAGGAAGAGGCAGAGTTATGACAATCGCCGAGCACAGTTTGGTACCAAGAAGAAAGCGAATGTCGGCAGTTCAAGCAACCCAAGACAAGAGAGTGGTACTAAGCTGATATGTTCCAGTTGTGGGAAGCCACATTTCGGGGTCTGTCGTTGAGCGTCTGGGGCTTGTTATGAATGTGGTGAAGTAGGCCATTTTGTGAGGAACTATCCAAAAACGAAGGCTGGGGAAAGTAAGAAAGATGAGAATACTTCGGGCTCCGTACAGAAAGGTAACGCTGGGAAAGGACCGATGAAACAAGGCAGAGTTTTTGCACTGGTACCAGGGGACACTCAAAACGCTGAGACAGTGGTGTCAGGTATGCTTTCAATTTGCTCTCAAAGTGCATGTGTATTGATTGATTTGGGTTCTACGCATTCATTCATTTCTGCTAAGTTTGCCGAGAAGATTAATAGGAAACTAGAACCCCTTGATTATGTATTATCTGTATCTACTCCATCTGGGAGATCTATGAATGTTGCATCCATCTATCGAGCATGTGTTGTTGTGATTGGGAATGTTGAACTGTTAGCTGACTTAATGCCATTGGACATAACTCATTTTGATGTTATTTTGGAGATGGATTGGTTAGTGGCAAATCACGCATCCATAAATTGTGTTTCAAAGAGTGTCACGTTAAAACCCCCAAACCTAGCCGAGGTCACGTTTCAAGGAAAAGGGGTAGTATCCCCACCTTACTTAATTTCATCCATGAAAGCCTATAGATTGATCCAAAAAGGGTGTCAAGGTTATCTGTGTAGCATACTAAATAATTTGAATGGAAGTGTTGAGTTAGCCGATGTCCCAGTGGTTAATGAATTCCCCGACGTCTTCCCAAATGATTTGCCTGGCCACTTAGTCGATAGAGAGGTAGAGTTTACTGTTGACATCATGCCGGGAACCCAGCCCATCTCTAAAACACCCTATAGGATGGCCCCCGCCGAGCTTAAGGAATTGAAACTTCAACTACAAGAGTTGCTAGATAAGGGTTTTATTAGGCCGAGCACTTCACCCTGGGGAGCACCCGTCTTGTTTGTTAAGAAGAAGGATGGTACGCTTCGTCTTTGTATTGATTACCGGGAACTGAATAAGGTAACCATTAAGAATAAGTACCCGTTGCTGAGGATAGACGATTTGTTCGATCAATTGCAAGGAGCACGAGTCTTTTCCAAAATTGACCTTAGATCGGGCTACCATCAGCTTAAAGTCAAAGCCGAGGATGTTAAGAAGACCGCTTTTCGGACGAGGTATGGCCACTACGAGTTTTTAGTAATGCCTTTTGGAGTGACCAATGCCCCTGCAGCCTTTATGGATTTGATGAACAGAGTCTTTAAGCCATATCTAGATGAGTTTGTGGTTGTCTTCATCGATGACATATTGATCTACTCTAAGAGTAAAGCCGAACACGAGGAGCATTTGAGACTTACCTTACAGACTTTGAGAGATCGGAAATTGTATACTAAATTTAACAAGTGTGAGTTTTGGCTTTCCACTGTTTCATTTTTGGGCCATGTGATTGATGAAGAGGGTATTTCGGTCAATCCTAGTAAAATTGAAACCATTGTGAATTGGTCGAGGCCGACTAATGTGTCCGAGTTTCGTAGTTTTCTGGGATTGGCTGGTTATTACAGAAAATTCGTAAAGGATTTCTCAAGGATTGCAATTCCGTTGACACAACTGACTAAGAAGGGAGTGGCTTATGAATGGACTAAGGATAGAGAAGCGGCTTTCCAGGAGTTGAAGACGAGATTAGTCGCAACACCAATTCTTGTACTACCATCAGGTAATGAAGAGTTTCATGTCTACAGTGATGCTTCGCATAAGGGTCTGGGTTGTGTATTAATGCAAAAAGGTAGGGTTATAGCATATGCCTCTCGTCAATTGAAGCTACATGAAAAGAATTATCCCACCCATGATTTGGAATTAGCAGCCGTGGTGTTTGCTTTGAAGATTTGGCGCCATTACTTGTATGGAGCTTCTTGTCAGATTTTTACAGATCATAAGAGCTTGAAGTACTTGTTCACTCAGAAGGAATTGAATTTGAGGCAGAGAAGATGGCTTGAGTTGTTGAAGGATTACGATATGCAAATTCAATATCACCCAGGAAAAGCTAACGCCGTAGCTGATGCTTTGAGCAGAAAGGTGGTTGGAAATTTGGCATGCCTAACCGCGATCTCAGTGGAGCCGACTATTGTTGAGGAAGTAAAGACGAGACAAATGGAAGATGAATTCTTCAAGAAAGTAGCCGATGAGATTATCACAAAGCCGAGATCAGGGTACATCATAGAGAATCAAGTGCTCAAGTTTGAGGGAAGATTGTGTGTGGCCGACATCCCAGATTTGAAAAGAAAAATTTTGCAGGAAGCTCATGGTTTCAAGTTTGCTGTTCACCCCGGAACACCAAGATGTATCAGGATGTGAAGCAGACATTTTGGTGGCCGAACATGAAAGGAGAGATAGCCGAGTTCGTGTCGCAGTGTCTGTACTGTCAACAAGTGAAAGCAGAACATCAAAGGCCAGCAGGACTTCTTCAACTTTTACCGATTCCTGAGTGGAAATGGGAGCACATCTCCATGGACTTTGTGGTTGGTTTGCCGAAGACACAAAAGGGTATGGATTCGATTTGGGTTATTGTGGATAGACTAACTAAGTCAGCACACTTCTTGCCTGTTAAGATCACCTTCAATGCCGATAAACTTGCTTCGTTGTATGTGAATGAGATTGTTAGGCTTCATGGAGTGCCGATGTCAATTGTGTCAGACCGAGATCCGAAGTTGGTTTCCAGATTTTGGCAGAGCCTACAAAGAGCTTTCGAAGCCGAGTTGAGGTTTAGCACATCTTTTCATCCCCAAACTGATGGGCAAACAGAGAGGACGATTCAGACACTTGAAGATATGCTTAGACTATGTGTATTGGACCTCCAAGGAAGTTGGGGAGTACATTTGCCTTTGGTGGAATTTACCTACAACAATAGCTATCAAGCTAGCATTGGCATGGCGCCATATGAGGCACTGTATGGAAGAAAGTGCAGGTCGCCGATATGTTGGACCGAGGTAGGAGACAAAGCTCTGCTTGGTCCTGAGTTAATTCAAGTAACGACCGAGAAGATTAAGCTCGTTCAACAAAGAATCAAAACCGCAAAGAGTCGACAAACGAGTTATGCCGACCAGAGAAGAAGAGAGCTGGAATTTGAAGTCGGGGACCACGTGTTCCTGAAGATTTTGCCGATGAAAGGAGTTACAAGATTTGGGAAGAAGGGTAAGTTAGCACCCCGTTACATCGGGCCTTTTGAAATTCTTGAGAAGGTTAACCTCGCTGCCTACAGACTTGCCTTGCCGCCAGGATTGAGCCAAGTCTATAATGTATTTCATGTTTCGATGCTGAGGAAGTATATTCGAGATCCGCTACATGTGATCGACTATTTCGGAATTGTAATTAATGAAGATTTAGGCTACGAAGAGAAGCCGATACGGATTGTCGATAGGCAAGTGAAGCAGTTGAGAAGCAAGTCGATACCAATGGTGAAAGTTGAATGGAAGGAGCATTACGGAGAGGATGCTACATGGGAAATGGAAGAGGAAATGAAAGTCCGATATCCAGAATTGTTTTTGGAACAAGGTAACTCAAGTTTGGGGACCAAACTTCTTTAAGGGGGGTAGGATGTAACAACCCTCATTTTGACTTAGTCATACTTGCATACATTTATGGATGATCTTGTTTTAATATGTGCATTTGCAAATCTTGTCTTGTTTTTCTTGAATGATTGCCTGCATGCTTTGTTCTTGTCTGGTGTGTTGCCGAGGTCATCTTAAGCCTAGACACCTTCGAGACCTTTGTCACTTAGAACTATCTTGGAACCCCATTGGTTGACTTCCATCTTCACCCTGGCCTATTGGCCGAGATGTCACCATCTAGGCCAAGGTGTGCGTCGCCTAGGCCGAGATGTTCATCATCTGGGCCGAGATGTTAATATCTAGGCGTTCTAGATCCTTGATCCTTGCATGAGTGATTTTGTTCCTGGAATGGTACGACCTAGACCGAGGTGTGGCACATCTAGGCCGAGGTGTGGCACAGTTTAGTCAAGTGTTGTCCTTTCAAGCCGATGTCCTTGCCCCTTGATTGCCGGAGTCTTATTGTTAGCTGATGTCGTTACTTGTTGGTGTGTTCTTGCCGCCTAGCTTGTTGAGTACACTTTGTCTTGGTCTTGTCTTGTCATGTCAGTCACCTTTTTGGATAGAGCCTATCAGCCGATGCCACGTGTCCCGGCAGAGGGATTAAGTCAGTGATTGTCGTGAGGAGCATATCTTTTTGGTATCAATCTTGTCTTTTAGAGAGAGAAGCTCTAGGAAGAAGAAGGAGAAGTTTGAGCTAGAGAGAGAGAACTTCCAAGCTTGATCGTTGGAGCTTGAGCCGTTAGATTCGAGTTTTGAGGTTAGAATCTTAACCTATTCTTGTTGTTCTTATTGATCATCTAGCTGCATTACACGATCAAACCTGTTCTACACGCCATTCATCGACTTAAAGTTGGTTTTAGAAAGAGAAAACGGTTTTCATGTGTTTTTGAAGAAAAGCCTCGTTTGATCCGAAAGTTTGCATTAAGGCTCATGTTTTTGTGTTTGTTTTGATAAGATCCCTGAGTATGGGTACCCAGGTCCATGTTTTTGAATTTGTAGCATGAAATCCCCGCTTTTGTAATAGCAAGTTTTGATCTTTGCATTCATCTCCCTCATGTTTATGTCCTTCATGTTCTTCATGCTCATGTTCTTCATGTTTATCAAGAGGGAAACCCAGATTTTCCCGACTTCGCGTTTGAATGTGGCCGTCGAGGCCACACCTCGGCAAGAAGGTGTGGGACCTCGGCTTAGACCTAGTAGTTGCCCAGCTTGTTTTTCCAAAGATAAGAAACTATGTTTTGATTTGATTTGACCTAGTTTTTGAAGAATGCCGAGGTCATTTGCATGTATGCTAGACTTGTTTTGAGTAGTGCATTCAGTAGACTTTGCCATGTGTTTGTAGGACTTGGACTTGCCTTGACCCCAACGTTGAACGAACTATGTGAGTGGTATTTTTGATAAAGCTATGTTATCAATGTTTTGATGAGTTTTGCTTTGCTTTGTTTTTGAAAGGTAAATGTTAAGCATGAATGATTGTCCTTAGATTTGTATCTCGTATTATACTCGCTTGAATGACCTTCTCGGAAAGTCCCTTGTGCTGGAGGACTCTAAACTTTCGCAGCACATCTTGTTGGAAAGTCCCTTGTGCTGGAGGACTCTAAACTTTCGCAGCACATCTCGTTCGAAAGTCCCTTGTGCTGCAGGACTCTAAACTTTCGCAGCACATCTTGTTTGGAAAGTCCCTTGTGCTGGAGGACTCTAAACTTTCGCAGCACATCTCGTTTTGGAAGTCCCTCGTGCTGGAGGACTCTAAACTTTCGCAGCACATCTTGTCTTGAAAGTCTCTTGTGCTGGAGGACTCTAAACTTTCGCAGCACTCTCGTGTTGAAAGGCGACGGGCCTTTGTAACATAGGTCCCTTGTGCTAGAGGACTCTAAACTTTTGTAGCACCCTTGTTTGAGATGTCTCTCTTACCTTGTCTTGTTTTGCCACTGACGGCTTACCGCGTGGATATGTTTGCCGGAATGTTATCGTTTGTAATATGTTGATGCTAGTAAGCATCTCTTGAAGCTTTGAAGATTTGTTAGATGGGCGAGGACCATCCCTTGTTATTTAAAGTTTTTGACTTGTATTGTTTTGTGAGGACTTCGGCTGTTATTCATGCAAACCCCTTTATTATTTATACCATTCACTGAGTATCCAGGCTCACCCTCTCTATATATATGTAGGTGATGAGCAAGAAGGCGGTGATGCCTAGATGTGATTCTGGAGCTTATTTTGGATTTTGATTATGTCAGCTTAACCTGTAATTACGTCGGCAGTCTTGAAAATTATGTTTCTCGATTTGTAATACTTGTATGTTGCATACGTCGGCTTGAGAAGCTTTTTGATCAAGATGTGTGTCTTGTATACATGTTATGTCGGCAGTGAGGATATCGGCAATCCTGAAGATCTTGCTTCTAGCTGTATTTCATGTATTTTGTTCATGTCGGCTTGTGAAGCCCTTTTGTTAATATGTAAGATGTAATTTGTACTTTGCTTCATTTGGAATTGAGTTGTAACTCATCTGCAGATGATTGCTATTTCATTTAACTTATGCACAGCTCTTATGGACTAATCTGATTGTATGTATCGCTTCCGTACTTGTGAGCCCCATATATTTATACTCTGTTGTGTGTGAATTTTGAAAGTTGGCCTTCGGTAATCTCGGATTACTGGCCATCACGACACCAAACTACAAGGGATGGTTTGGGGTCGTGACAAAATTCTATATAAATTACTAAGTAAATTCACAGTAAATTATTCGGTGAATTACTCACTAAATTTATCTGTAAATTACTAAGTAAATTCCCGGTAAATTACTCGGTAAATTCTCAATAAATTCTCTGTAAATTACTCGGTTAATTATCGATAAGTTCTCAAAAAATTCTGAGTCAATTACTTAGTAAATTACTCAGTAAATTATTAGAAAATTACTCTGTAAATTCCAAGAAAATAACAGTAAATTATCTGTAAATTCTTAGTAAATTATTTAATAAATTCTAAATAAATTACTGAGTAAATTCTCAATAAATTACTCCTTAAATTCTCAGTAAATTACAAGTAAATTAATGAGTGAATTATTCAATAACTTATCAGTAAATTACTCGATAAATTCTCTGTAAATTACTCAGTAAATTACTTAGTAAATTCTCACTAAATTACTCAGGAAATTTCTCAGTAAATTACATGTAAAATTCTCAATAAATTATTCACAAATTCTTAGTAATTTATCAAAAAGTTCGGAGTAAATTCACAAAAAATTACAAGAATTTTTTTTTGTGAATTAATCAGTAAATTATGAGTAAATTACTCAATAAATTCTCAGAAAATTCCATATAAATTCTTGGTAAATTCAAAGTAATTTCTTAGTAAATTATTCAGCAAATTACTCCTAAATTCGTAGTAAATTCTCAATAAATTACTCGTTAAGTTTTCAATAAATTCTCTATAAATTACTTTGTAAATCATCTGTAAATTTTTAGTAAATTATTTAATAAATTGTAAATAAATTGCTCAGAAAATTCTCAATAAATTCTAAGAAAATTCTCAATAAATTCTATATAAATTCTTGGTAAATTACTTATAAAATTATCAAAAAAAAAAATTCGTGAATTACTTTGTTAATTCTCAGTAAATTATTCGAACATTAATTAGTGAATTTCCTGTAAATTTTCAGTAAATTACTTTATAAATTCTCAGTAAATTATTCAATAAATTCTCAGTAAATTACTTACTAAATTCTCAATAAACTAATCCATAAAGTCTAAGTAAATTATCAATAAATTATTAGTAACTTACTCAGTAAATTCTCAATAAATTATTTAGTAATTTCCAACTAAATTACCCAGTGAAGAACTTAACAATTTATCAGTAAATTTCTTAGTCAATTCGTAGTAAATTCTCAATAAATTACTCAGTAAATTATCGGTAGATTCTTAGTAAAATACTCTATAAATTCTCATTAAATTACACGCAAAATTCTCAGAAAATTATTCAGTAAATTCTTAGTAAATTATTAGAAAATTCTGTGTAAATTCTTAGAAAATCATTAGAAATTTTTTTGGGAATTACTCAGTAAATTATGAGTAAATTCTCAGAAAATTTTGTATAAATTCTTGGTAAATTACTCAGTAAATTCACAGAAATTTTTTAAAACATTACTCAGCAAATTACTCTGTAAATTCTCAATAAATTATCCGTTAAATTTTCAATAAATTCTCTATAAATTACTCAGTTAATTATCGGTGAAATACTCAATAAATTCTAAGAAAATTCTCAATAAATTATGAGTAAATTACTCATTAAGTTTACAGTAAATTCTCAATAAATTACTCAGTAAATTGCTTCATAAATGATTGGTAAGTTCCTAGAAAATTACTCAACAAATTCTCAGTAAATTCTCAATAAACTCTTAGTAATTTACTGAGTAAATTCTAAATAAATTACTAAGTAAATTCATAGTAAATTATTCGGTGAATTAATCACTAAATTTATCTGTAAATTACTAAGTAAATTTCCAGTCAATTACTCAGTTAATTATCGATAAGTTCTCAAAAAATTCTGAGCCAATTACTTAGCAAATTACTCAGTAAATTATTAGAAAATTTCTCTGTAAATTCCAAGAAAATAACGCAGTAAATTATCTGTAAATTCTTAGTAAATTATTTAATAAATTCTAAATAAATTACTAAGTAAATTCTCAATAAATTACTCCTTAAATTCTCAGTAAATTAGAAGTAAATTAATGAATGAATTATTCAGTAATTTATCAGTAAATTACTTGATAAATTCTCTGTAAATTATTCAGTAGATTACTTAGTAAATTCTCACTAAATTACTCAGAAAATTTCTCAGTAAATTACACGTAAAATTCACTATAAATTATTCAGCAAATTCTTAGTAATTTATGAGAAAATTCTAAGTAAATTCACAAAAAATTACAAGAATTTTTTTGTGTGAATTAATCAGTAAATTATGAGTAAATTACTCAATAAATTCTCAGAAAATTCTATATAAATTCTTGGTAAATTCAAAGTAATTTCTTAGTAAATTACTCCATAAATTCGTAGTAAATTCTCAATAAATTATTCGTTAAGTTTTCAATAAATTCTCTATAAATTACTTTGTAAATTATCCGTAAATTTTCAGTAAATTATTTAATAAATTGTGTAACGCCCTCAAAATAACATCATTAAACCTATCAGATAAGACAAGCATTTACATATAAACTAACCACATTCCTTTATTTCATTGAGTTTCATTACATAAGTATTACATGTTAACATCAAAAAAAAAACAAAATGCCCTACGGGCTTACAGCTTTCCAAGTTAACACTTGGTTTCAACAAAAGAGTACTAACTCGTTTACACATTAAGCCCTTGGCTTGAAGTTACATGTAATACATCAAAAGTAAAACAACTACACTATGTCCGCCTCTAGCCTTTCAAGCTAGGTCCTTGGAGGTGGCATGCTTCCTGTACCTGAAAATGATATTCCCATATAGGGTGAGCCACAGCCCAGTAGAAATACACTAAACCAACCATGAACAATGACTAAAAGATTAGCAACTGATAGACGGTCAACACTGACACTTCCATTTACATCTCCCTACGTTTCCATGACAGCCAAGTCTATGTTACAATTCACTTTTCGTTTTTGTTCAACTTTGAGTTTGAAAACAAGGCTCAGTACTCTGGCCAGAACATTTGATGAGATTATAGTTCATCACTAGAACACTTTCGAAATCCAAGGTGGATACACATTATTTTGTTGTATCAATAACACATAAACTACTCCCATACTTCGCAAACAATGATGATATACATTTTAGTGCTATATCAAATCAAACAAACTTTTCAATAGATAAGCATATGAGCTATATCACTACTACAACAGATAAGCATATGAGCTGTATCAACACTTCAATAGATAAGCATATGAGCTGTATCAACACTTCAACCGATAAGCATATGAGCTATATCAACATTCCAACAACCGGTTTAGAGGTACATCCCCCATCTTCCCCTAAACCATTAACCGGTTTAGAGGTACATCCCCCATCTTCCCCTAAACCGTGGAGTACATCCCCTATCTCCTCCCATACACAAGTAATGCATATAAACACAGAATCACATATGCAATCAATCAATACATAAAATTAATGTATTCTATCAACCGACATGCTCTATGACACATCCAATTGATTTGTTTTAGTTTGCCTAATCATCAAGCATTGTCTACAACAATCAACACTACCCTCCACCGGTAGCCCAAAGCAATTATTTCTAAGCAGGAAATAAATGCACAATGGATATTCAATCGACATTTCAATTCGGTGAGTGATAAATAATTCAACTACACCCTTTAACCCCATGCACTCCCAATCTCAGCAATTCCATTTCATTTCCTCATTTCCCACAATTAATTATCTCAATTAATTAAACAATGTAATTAGGTCATTTTCCATAATTACCATTACCACCCTTAGGTCCCATTTTCATCAATGATTCAACATTTATTCCATTTCTCTATACCAAACATGCATCTAGGTTTATTACAAATAAAACCCCAACTTTTGTAAAATAACACAAATGGCCCAAACTTTCACAAAATTACCAAACCAACCCCAACATCTCAAATTACCAAAATTTAAAGACAAAATCCATAGAGAGGAGTAGGATATCCCTACCTCAAATTCAGAGCTCCAAGGGAGAAGATGAGTAAAAACTCAGAAGTGCTCCAAATCCCAAATTTCTCAGATCTCAACAAAGCCCTCGACGATCAACACACTTCTTACAAAGGCCCAAGGTGAAGAAAACACTCTAGGTAGATCAATCCTAAGAGAGAAGTTCGGTTTTAGAGTGAGGTGCTCTCCAATGGAGGTTTTGAAAAAGTAAGAGAGAGAAAGGAAATCAAAAAGTGATCAAAAAGGTGGTTTCACGAACTGATATAAAAGCAGGTCCGCTCGAGCGTACAACACCCCGCTCGAGCGTACAGACACAAGTTCACGCTCGAGCGTCCAAAGATCCGCTCGAGCGCCGGGTGCACTCTCCCAGAATTTTCTGCAGACGACCAAAATGCTGAGAGAAGGAAATTCACGCTCGAGCGTCCAAACTGCCGCTCGAGCGGAGAGACCAAAACCTGGGCAAAATTTCAAAGCTTTAAAACACAACCAACTAATTCCCAACTTGCCCAACACAACCCAAAACTCTAAAACAAAGATTAAGGGATAGAAATGAGGGTAAGACAACAACGAATCTACGAAACTGAGTCCAGATTATAGTTATACAACAACAGGGAATACCGGGATCGCTATAACCTCCCCCCCTTAAAGAATTTCGTCCTCGAAATTAAAGATACATCAAAACACAAGGCCAAATGATCATAGAGCATTCAACAACCGAACCCCAAGGAAAGAAATTACTTTCAAAACAAGCCTCCGACTCACTCTACCAAGGAAAAGACCAACCAAGGGAACACATTCTAAATAACACCACCTTAGGTGCGCAAGTCTCAACAAACCAAACCTCCCCCGAAACAATTCACCAAAAACCGACTAGTGCTCCAAGTTTAGTCACTACTCAACAACACGACTAAAGCAAATATTAAAGTAGATAATAAGAAAACATTTTCTTGTTCAAGAGGCATTTCTCAAAGATGTTTAAATTTTCAACGTTAACGTTCCAGGATAAATCTTGCATTTTCCATACGAAAACTCAAAAGCTTTGTAAACATTTTTCACAAATACGCTGTTACCCAAAACGCAGAGTTATCCACAGTTTATTTGCCCAAAAGAGTAATCTGGAATTCTTAAAAAGAAAATCCTTGAATTAAATCAACTTTTCAACAACGCATTTAGATGACCCCAAACACTAGGAAAATTTTGTTTTCCATTTCTTTCCAAATTAATACTACCAACAACCATCACTCACGTAGTGATGACACAACCAACACGAAACACAACATTTCTATAATGATAATTAATAGAAATAACAACCGTACTATCAACACATAAGGTATAAGAAATTCATGGTTTTGCAATTTTATCCCGCCTCCCTTTACTTAACCACTTTATAATCATAAACACGGCTCAGAAACACACAAATGATACACATTATAGTGCTGTATCAACATCAAACTAGACACCATACATTCATAATGTATAAAAAGCCAATCATTCACAATGATCAATCAATACATATATTAGATGTATTATTCCAACCGTCAGACTCAATGACAAACATGTTCGATTAATTTCAGTTTTCCTTAATCAACATACGGAGTCTACAACGAACGAGACTAAACTCAAGGTGACCAATGCCACCCCAACACCCGATACCGACAAGCTGACTAGTCAACTCAATAAACTCTACACTCAGTAATCCACACACTGATGTGCTACTCAGACCACTAACCCCAACCACAGAGTTCTCTACACGAACCTCAAATTTTGGAATCTCACTGGATTTCCTAAAATTTAACCGCCTCAACATCGCGTCTAAGGGAATCACCATCCCCCGCCATGGTTATCTAGCAAGCCTGCTCACTTCCTTGACCGAAGACCGACATGGTCAACCTCAATCACAACATCCCGAATACGAAGGACTACTTTGACCCACGCTATACTCATTACTTTAGAACACGAATTACTCTTAATTCAAAGAATGCTGGCAGCATCCACTCATAACCCACACCCAACAATGGATAACCAATCACAATATGAGCACTACCCCTATACAACCAAGGGGGGTCACCACGGACTCACTATCTAGCAAGGCCCAACACACGAACCAGCATACAGGTACCATTCCCACTAACTCGAGATACAAATCTCACGTTCCCTCGAACATTCTCATATAGTCTTGCCAACACCGCTCAACTCTCGAAACCATCCCATCTAACACATTCAACCGTACTAGGCAAAACCTCCTTATTTTGCAAGCCCTCTTACTCCTACACCGAATCCTCCAATAACTCATAGGGTCCACTCGTTACTCTATATATTACTTGTCACTCATCTCGAGAGTACCATCAAGAGGCCCGGCCTCCGTGCTAAACCACTAGTCCACACTACCGCTAGGCAACCATCATGAACCAAACCCCGACACCGTCACAAGTCGCCGATAGGGCTTCCAAAGATTCACTCTTCTAACTTTCCAGAGGGGTAAAAGTCCTCGCCTCCCTCGTCATTAACCCACATCTTCATCCGCAAACACCATACCACTGTGACTCCACCCACGGGTCACACTCTAACCATGGGCTATATACCCAATTAACGCTTCTGATAATATCCTCTGACTTGACCAGTGCTAAGGTACGAACTTATCACATTCAATCCAAATAAAGAAATTTGAAAACTTAGGGAGACATCCATTATACTACAGCCCGAGGTATAGTACCAGCTACTCATAACACACCGCTCCCGATACAACAATCACAACCTTATATAGGGACTGACATCCCTTCACCTGAAACGGCCAATCAGTACACCTGCAATCTTGACAACGTTACTTACCACGAAGGTACGAGTCCAACCTTGACAAAATTATGTGCCATGCCCCCGTAGGACACCATATTAAATACGTGTTACATGTAGTATTAATCGTACACTTCACATCCTCTCAAGTTCACTCGACAGTAGATCAAAAGCTATACCACGCACAAAACTTTAAATGGGTAGTACCCATGTAATTCCACACACTCGACAGGTAAAACAGTTCTCACTCCAATATTACCTTGGCTAGGACACGTACCCCTCGGTGGTTCTTCCAAATTTTGAAAACATGGCTCTCTAGCCCTCATCCTCCCCAAATCAAATCACAAGCATAAATTTTTTTTTTTTTTTTTTTATAGCAACTTTATACATTAATAAAATTTTAGAGCTACGACATGCTCCAATTCACCCACTCTAGGGAAATTAACAAACAAAGCATATATGTATATATATAGATAAACAAACAGTTTAGATGTTTCAACCTTCCCAAAACACATTGGTTACACAACGGAACCCAATGATCACAAAACAATAATCCACTGATTACAAAACGGATTAGTCAAAACAAAACCATCCCATCAGTATTACTACTACTACCGTCCCTTGTTGGACCGCCGAAGTTGGTCATCCCCGAACATAAGGCAACCTACGAGCTTACAAGTCACAGACAAGAACCACTGGTATGCCCCCTCTGCCCACACCTGGAACAACTACAAACTTCCCTAGCTGGGGCTTGGGAACTCGACTCTACTGAGGCCCTCGTAATCTGGCCTGCTAGTCCCCCAAAACGATACTGTTCCTGCCCAGTCGAAAGAAACTGAGCCTGGTTAGGTTGCAAAACCCCTAAAGAAGCTCCCGGCTGAGTACAAGAACGCCGAATATGACCCGGCTGATTACACACCCAACAGGTAGGCGGTGCCTGAGCACGAGATTGGTTCAGAATCTGGGCTGATGAAGACCCCAACAACTGCCTCCCCACTGAGCATTTAATCGGTCCAAAACCCGGCTGGTTGGATGATCCTGGTGGTACAACTACTGGTTGAACTGCTAACCCCACCCCTTTCTTCTGTGGGCAAACCGAAACCCTGTGGCCCAGCAGACCACATCTGAAACAAATGATGCCTCTCTGCTTATTTTCCCCCGAACCCAAATCTGACACTGGAAGGGCAGTTCTAGCCCGTCCTCCCTGTTGCGAGTTTAAAACCCTCTGCCTCTTAAAAGGCCTACCAACACCCTGAGTCACAGGAGTCGCCGAGATGGCTTCCTCCCCACTCTGCCCCATTGCTAGCACTGCAGCCTCTACATGGGCGGCCGCCTCAACAAGCGCCCTATATCTTTTATGCCAAGACCCCGCTATCCTTACACGGATGTCGTCACGCAGCTTACTCTCAAACTCAAAACAACGTAAGTCCTCCGTCTCCACCAATTCTGGAGCAAACCTCGACAGATTAGCAAACCATCTTTCGAATCGCACCAAAGGTGTAGTACCTTGGCGTAATTCCACAAATTGTTTCCGCAGCTCTTCCCGAGCGGAAGGAGGGAAATCGCAACTTCCTCGCCTAGGCATCCTAGTAAAAGTAACGGAGACACGTTAGCACACTCATACATGTGCCGAAGCTAAACACTTACATCCTAACACATGGACAACTGTAATTCACTCCACATAAGCACATCTCCACATAAGCACATAAACATGTAAGCACTTACGAATTTCATTTCCAGATAATGACAGTCCCGAGGCGTTACTAGAGTTCCGATTAGAAACAGCATTGATCAAGTGCCTTTCCAACTGGACTCCCAGAAACCCAAGGATCCAATCAACATCCAAGAAACTACATTCCATACCCAAATAGTCACATAAACATGTTATCACAAAAGTACGTAACATTACGTCTAAGTCTCTAACAAGCGAGAGAAACCCATTGTGATACTAATCACTTCCTACGTACCCAAAGTATTCGAACCCGGTACGCTCTGATACCAAGTTGTAACGCCCTCAAAATAACATCATTAAACCTATCAGATAAGACAAGCATTTACATATAAACTAACCACATTCCTTTATTTCATTGAGTTTCATTACATAAGTATTACATGTTAACATCAAAAAAAAAACAAAATGCCCTACGGGCTTACAGCTTTCCAAGTTAACACTTGGTTTCAACAAAAGAGTACTAACTCGTTTACACATTAAGCCCTTGGCTTGAAGTTACATGTAATACATCAAAAGTAAAACAACTACACTATGTCCGCCTCTAGCCTTTCAAGCTAGGTCCTTGGAGGTGGCATGCTTCCTGTACCTGAAAATGATATTCCCATATAGGGTGAGCCACAGCCCAGTAGAAATACACTAAACCAACCATGAACAATGACTAAAAGATTAGCAACTGATAGACGGTCAACACTGACACTTCCATTTACATCTCCCTACGTTTCCATGACAGCCAAGTCTATGTTACAATTCACTTTTCGTTTTTGTTCAACTTTGAGTTTGAAAACAAGGCTCAGTACTCTGGCCAGAACATTTGATGAGATTATAGTTCATCACTAGAACACTTTCGAAATCCAAGGTGGATACACATTATTTTGTTGTATCAATAACACATAAACTACTCCCATACTTCGCAAACAATGATGATATACATTTTAGTGCTATATCAAATCAAACAAACTTTTCAATAGATAAGCATATGAGCTATATCACTACTACAACAGATAAGCATATGAGCTGTATCAACACTTCAATAGATAAGCATATGAGCTGTATCAACACTTCAACCGATAAGCATATGAGCTATATCAACATTCCAACAACCGGTTTAGAGGTACATCCCCCATCTTCCCCTAAACCATTAACCGGTTTAGAGGTACATCCCCCATCTTCCCCTAAACCGTGGAGTACATCCCCTATCTCCTCTCATACACAAGTAATGCATATAAACACAGAATCACATATGCAATCAATCAATACATAAAATTAATGTATTCTATCAACCGACATGCTCTATGACACATCCAATTGATTTGTTTTAGTTTGCCTAATCATCAAGCATTGTCTACAACAATCAACACTACCCTCCACCGGTAGCCCAAAGCAATTATTTCTAAGCAGGAAATAAATGCACAATGGATATTCAATCGACATTTCAATTCGGTGAGTGATAAATAATTCAACTACACCCTTTAACCCCATGCACTCCCAATCTCAGCAATTCCATTTCATTTCCTCATTTCCCACAATTAATTATCTCAATTAATTAAACAATGTAATTAGGTCATTTTCCATAATTACCATTACCACCCTTAGGTCCCATTTTCATCAATGATTCAACATTTATTCCATTTCTCTATACCAAACATGCATCTAGGTTTATTACAAATAAAACCCCAACTTTTGTAAAATAACACAAATGGCCCAAACTTTCACAAAATTACCAAACCAACCCCAACATCTCAAATTACCAAAATTTAAAGACAAAATCCATAGAGAGGAGTAGGATATCCCTACCTCAAATTCAGAGCTCCAAGGGAGAAGATGAGTAAAAACTCAGAAGTGCTCCAAATCCCAAATTTCTCAGATCTCAACAAAGCCCTCGACGATCAACACACTTCTTACAAAGGCCCAAGGTGAAGAAAACACTCTAGGTAGATCAATCCTAAGAGAGAAGTTCGGTTTTAGAGTGAGGTGCTCTCCAATGGAGGTTTTGAAAAAGTAAGAGAGAGAAAGGAAATCAAAAAGTGATCAAAAAGGTGGTTTCACGAACTGATATAAAAGCAGGTCCGCTCGAGCGTACAACACCCCGCTCGAGCGTACAGACACAAGTTCACGCTCGAGCGTCCAAAGATCCGCTCGAGCGCCGGGTGCACTCTCCCAGAATTTTCTGCAGACGACCAAAATGCTGAGAGAAGGAAATTCACGCTCGAGCGTCCAAACTGCCGCTCGAGCGGAGAGACCAAAACCTGGGCAAAATTTCAAAGCTTTAAAACACAACCAACTAATTCCCAACTTGCCCAACACAACCCAAAACTCTAAAACAAAGATTAAGGGATAGAAATGAGGGTAAGACAACAACGAATCTACGAAACTGAGTCCAGATTATAGTTATACAACAACAGGGAATACCGGGATCGCTATAAATTGTAAATAAATTGCTCAGAAAATTCTCAATAAATTCTTGGTAAATTACTCATAAAATTATCAAAAAAAAATTCATGAATTACTTTGTTAATTCTCAGTAAATTATTCAATAAATTCTCAATAAATTACTTAGTAAATTCTGAATAAATTAATACATAAAGTCTAAGTAAATCATCAATAAATTTTTAGTAACTTACTCAGTAAATTCTCAATAAATTATTTAGTAATTTCTAACTAAATTATCCAGCGAAGAACTTAACAATTTATCAGTAAATTTCTTATTCAATTCGCAGTAAATTCTCAATAAATTACTCAGAAAAATTCTCAACAAATTACACGCAAAATTCTCAGAAAATTATTCAGTAAATTCTTAGTAAATTATTAGAAAATTCTGTGTAAATTCTTAGAAAATCATTAGAAATTTTTTTGGGAATTACTCAGTAAATTATGAGTAAATTCTCAGAAAATTTTGTATCAATTCTTGGTAAATTACTCTGTAAATTCTCAATAAATTATCCATTAAATTTTCAATAAATTCTCTATAAATTACTCAGTTAATTATCGGTGAATTACTCAATAAATTCTAAGAAAATTCTCAATAAATTATGAGTAAATTACTCATTAAATTCACAGTAAATTCTCAATAAACTACTCAGCAAATTACTCAGTAAATTGCTTCATAAATGATTGCTAAGTTCCTAGAAAATTACTCAACAAATTCTCAGTAAATTCTCAACAAACTCTCAGTAATTTACTGAGTAAATTCTATATAAATTACTAAGTAAATTCATAGTAAATTATTCGGTGAATTACTCATTAAATTTATCTGTAAATTACTAAGTAAATTACTTGGTAAATTATCAATAAATTCTCTGTAAATTACTCAGTTAATTATCGATAAGTTCTCAAAAAATTCTGAGTCAATTACTTAGTAAATTACTCAGTAAATTATTAGAAAATTACTCTGTAAATTCCAAGAAAATAACGTAGTAAATTATCTGTAAATTCTTAGTAAATTATTTAATAAATTCTAAATAAATTACTGAGTAAATTCTCAATAAATTACTCCTTAAATTCTCAGTAAATTACAAGTAAATTAATGAGTGAATTATTCAGTAAATTACTCAATAAATTCTCTGTAAATTACTCAGTAAATTATTGGTAAATTCTCTATAAATTACTCAACAAATTACGTAGTTAATTCTCACTAAATTACTCATGAAATTTCTCAGTAAATTACATGTAAAATTCTCTATAAGTTATTCAGCAAATTCTTAGTAATTTATCAGAAAATTCTGAGTAAATTCACAAAAAATTACAAGAATTTTTTTTTGTGAATTAATTAGTAAATTACTCAATAAATTGTCACAAAATTCTATATAAATTCTTGGTAAATTCAAAGTAATTTCTTAGTAAATTATTCAGCAAATTACTCCATAAATTCGTAGTAAATTCTCAATAAATTACTCGTTAAGTTTTCAATAAATTCTCTATAAATTACTTTGTAAATCATCTGTAAATTTTCAGTAAATTATTTAATAAATTGTAAATAAATTGCTCAGAAAATTTTAATTAAATTCTAAGAAAATTCTCAATAAATTCTGTATAAATTCTTGGTAAATTACTCATAAAATTATCACAAAAAAATTCATGAATTACTTTGTTAATTCTCAGTAAATTATTCGAACATTAATTAGTGAATTTTTTGTAAATTTTCAGTAAATTATTTTATAAATTCTCAGTAAATTACTTAGTAAATTCTCAATAAATTAATCCATAAAGTCTAAGTAAATTACCAATAAGTTCTTAATAACTTACTCAGTAAATTCTCAATAAATTATTTAGTAATTTCCAACTAAATTACCCAGTGAAGAACTTAACAATTTATCAGTAAATTTCTTAGTCAATTCGCTGTAAATTCTCAACAAATTACTCAGTAAATTATCGGTAGATTCTTAGTAAATTACTCTGTAAATTCTCATTAAATTACTCAGTAAAATTCTCAATAAATTACACGCAAAATTCTCAGAAAATTATTCAGTAAATTCTTAGTAAATTATTAGAAAATTCTGTGTAAATTCGTAGAAAATCATTAGAAATTTTTTTGGGAATTACTCAGTAAATTATGAGTAAATTCTCAGAAAATTTTGTATAAATTCTTGGTAAATTACTCAGTAAATTCACAGAAATTTTTTCAAACATTACTCAGCAAATTACTCTGTAAATTCTCAATAAATTATCCGTTAAATTTTCAATAAATTCTCTATAAATTACTCAGTTAATTATCGGTGAATTACTCAATAAATTCTAAGAAAATTCTCAATAAATTATGAGTAAATTACTCATTAAGTTCACAGTAAATTTTCAATAAATTACTCAGTAAATTGCTTCATAAATGATTGGTAAGTTCCTAGAAAATTACTCAACAAATTCTCAGTAAATTCTCAATAAACTTCTAATTATTACTAAGTGAATTCTAAATAAATTACTAAGTAAATTCATAGTAAATTATTCGGTGAATTACTCACTAAATTTATCTGTAAATTACTAAGTAAATTCCAAGTAAATTACTCGGTAAATTCCCAATGAATTCTCTGTAAATTACTCAGTTAATTATCAATAAGTTCTCAAAAAATTCTGAGTCAATTACTTAGTAAATTACTCAGTAAATTATTAGAAAATTACTCTGTAAATTCCAAGAAACTAACGCAGTAAATTATCTGTAAATTCTTAGTAAATTATTTAATAAATTCTAAATAAATTACTAAGTAAATTCTCAATAAATTACTCCTTAAATTCTCAGTAAATTACAAGTAAATTAATGAGTAAATCATTCATTAATTTATCAGTAAATTACTCGATAAATTCTTTGTAAATTACTAAGTAAATTATTGGTAAATTCTCTGCAAATTACTCAGTAAATTACTTAGTAAATTATCACTAAATTACTCAGGAAATTTCTCAGTAAATTACACGTAAAATTCTCTATAATTTATTCAGCAAATTCTTAGTAATTTATCAGAAAATTCTGAGTAAATTCACAAAAAATTACAAGAATTTTTTTGGTGAATTAATCAATAAATTATGAGTAAATTACTCAATAAATTCTCAGAAAATTCTATACAAATTCTTGGCAAATTCAATGTAATTTCTTAGTAAATTATTCAGCAAATTTCTCTATAAATTCGTAGTAAATTCTCAATAAATTACTCGTTAAGTTTTCAATAAGTTCTCTATAAATTACTTTGTAAATTATCTATAAATTTTCAGTAAATTATTTAACAAATTGTAAATAAATTGCTTAGAAAATTTTCAATAAATTCTAAGAAAATTCTCAATAAATTCTATATAAATTCTTGGTAAATTACTCATAAAATTATCAAAAAAAAATTCGTGAATTAGTTTGTTAATTCTCAGTAAATTATTCGAACATTAAATAGTGAATTTCCTCTAAATTCACAGTAAATTACTTTATAAATTCTCAGTAAATTACTTTATAAATTCTCAGTAAATTATTCAATAAATTCTAAGTAAATTACTTACTAAATTCTCAATAAATTAATCCATAAAGTCTAAATAAATTATCAATAAATTCTTAATAACTTACTCAGTAAATTCTCAATAAATTATTTAGTTATTTCCAACTAAATTACCCAATGAAGAACTTAACAATTTAGTAGTAAATTTCTTAGTCAATTCGCAGTAAATTCTCAATAAATTACTCAGTAAATTATCGGTAGATTCTTAGTAAATTACGCTGTAAATTCTCATTAAATTACTCAGTAAAATTCTCAATATATTACACACAAAATTCTCAGAAAATTATTCAGTAAATTCTTAGTAACTTATTAGAAAATTCTGTGTAAATTCTTAGAAAATCATTAGCAATTTTTTTGTGAATTACTCAATAAATTATGAGTAAATTCTCAGAATTTTTTTTTTATAAATTCTTGGTAAATTAGTCAGTAAATTCGGAGAAATTTCTTAAAACATTACTCAGCAAATTACTCTGTAAATTTTAAATAAATTATCCGTTAAATTTTCAATAAATTCTCTATAAATTACTCAGTTAATTATCGGTAAATTACTCAATAAATTCTAAGAAAATTCTCAATAAATTATGAGTAAATAACTCATTAAATTCACAGTAAATTCTCAATAAAGTACTCAGCAAATTACTCAGTAAATTGCATCAAAAATGATTGCTAAGTTTCTAGAAAATTACTCAACAAATTCTCAGTAAATTCTCAATAAACTCTCAGTAATTTACTGAGTAAATTCTATATAAATTACTAAGTGAATTCATAGTAAATTATTCGATGAATTACTCACTAAATTTATCTGTAAATTACTAAGTAAATTCCCGATAAATTACTCGATAAATTCTCAATAAATTCTCTGCAAATTACTCGGTTAATTATCGATAAGTTCTCAAAAATTCTGAGTCAATTACTTAGTAAATTACTCAGTAAATTATTAGAAAATTACTCTGTAAATTCCAAGAAAATAACGCAGTAAATTATCTGTAAATTATTAGTAAATTATTTAATAAATTCTAAATAAATTACTGACTAAATTCTCAGTAAATTACAAGTAAATTAATGAGTGAATTATTCAGTAATTTATCAGTAAATTACTCGATAAATTCTCTGTAAATTACTCAGTAAATTATTGGTAAATTCTCTGTAAATTACTCAGTAAATTACTTTGTAAATTCTCACTAAATTACTCAGGAAATTTCTCAGTAAATTACACGTAAAATTCTCTATAAATTATTCAGCAAATTCTTAGTAATTTATCAAAAAGTTCTGAGTAAATTCACAAAAAATTACAAGAAATTTTTTTTTTTTTTGTGAATTAATCAGTAAATTATGAGTAAATTACTCAAAAAATTCTATATAAATTCTTGGTAAATTCAAAGTAATTTCTTAGTAAATTATTCAGCAAATTACTCCATAAATTTGTAGTAAATTCTCAATAAATTACTCGTTAAGTTTTCAATAAATTCTCTATAAATTACTTTGCAAATTATCTGTAAATTTTCAGTAAATTATTTAATAAATTGTAAATAAATTGCTCAGAAAATTTTCAATAAATTCTAAGAAAATTCTCAATAAATTCTGTATAAATTCTTGGTAAATTACTCATAAAATTATCACAAAAAAATTCGTGAATTACTTTGTTAATTCTCAGTAAATTATTCGAACATTAATTAGTGAATTTCCTATAAATTCTTAGTAAATTGCTTTATAAATTCTCAGTAAATTACTTAGTAAGTTCTCAATAAATTAATCCATAAAGTTTAAATAAATTATCAATACATTCTTAGTAACTTACTCAGTAAATTCTCAATAAATTATTTAGTAATTTCCGACTAAATTACCCGATGAAGAACTTAACAATTTATCAGTAAATTTCTTAGTCAATTTGCAGTAAATTCTCAATAAATTACTCAGTAAATTATCGGTAGATTCTTGGTACATTACTCAGTAAATTCTCATTAAATTATACGCAAAATTCTCAGAAAATTATTCAGTAAATTCTTAGTAAATTATTAGAAAATTCTGTGTAAATTCTTAGAAAATCATTAGAAATTTTTTTGGGAAATACTCAGTAAATTATGAGTAAATTCTCAGAAAATTTTTTAAAACATTACTCAGCAAATTACTCTGTAAATTCGCAATAAATTATCCATTAAATTTTCAATAAATTCTGTATAAATTACTCAGTTAATTATCGGTGAATTACTCAATAAATTCTAAGAAAATTCTCAATAAATTATGAGTAAATTACTCATTAAGTTCACCGTAAATTCTCAATAAATTACTCAGTAAATTGCTTCATAAATGATTGGTAAGTTCCTAGAAAATTACTCAACAAATTCTCAGTAAATTCTAAAGAAATTACTATGTAAATTCATAATAAATTATTCGGTGAATTAATCACTAAATTTATCTGTAAATAACTCAGTTAATTATCTATAAGTTCTCAAAAAATTCTGAGTCAATTACTTAGTAAATTACTCAGTAAATTCTTAGAAAATTTCTCCGTAAATTCCAAGAAAATAACGCAGCAAATTATCTGTAAATTCTTAGTAAATTATTTAATAAATTCTAAATAAATTACTGAGTAAATTCTTAATAAATTACTCCTTAAATTCTCAGTAAATTACAAGTAAATTAATGAGTGAATTATTCAGTAATTTATCAGTAAATTACTCGATAAATTCTCTATAAATTACTCAGTAAATTATTAGTAAATTCTCACTAAATTAATCAAGATATTTCTCAGTAAATTACACATAAAATTCTCTATAAATTATTCAGCAAATTCTTAGTAATTTATGAGAAAATTCTGAGTAAATTCACAAAAAATTACAAGAATTTTTTTTGTGAATTAATCAATAAATTATGAGTAAATTACTCAATAAATTCTCAGAAAATTCTATATAAATTCATGGTAAATTCAAAGTAATTTATTAGTAAATTTTTTAGCAAATTACTCCATAAATTCGTAGTATATTCTCAATAAAGTACTCGTTAAGTTTTCAATAAATTTTCTATAAATTACTTTGTAAATTATCCGTAAATTTTCTATAAATTATTTAATAAATTGTAAGTAAATTGCTCAAAAAATTTTCAATAAATTCTAAGAAAATTCTCAATAAATTCTGTATAAGTTCTTGGTAAATTACTCATAAAATTATCAAAAAAAAATTCATGAATTACTTTGTCAATTCTCAGTAAATTATTCGAACATTAATTTGTAAATTTCCTGCAAATTCTCAATAAATTACTTTACAAATTCTCAGTAAATTACTTAGTAAATTCTCAATAAATTAATCCATAAAGTCTAAGTAAATTATCAATAAATTCTTAGTAAATTCTCAATAAATTATTTAGTAATTTCCAACTAAATTATCCATCGAAGAACTTAACAATTTATCAGTAAATTTCTTAGTCAATTCGCAGTAAATTCTCAATAAATTACTCAGTAAATTCTTATTAAATTACTCAGAAAAATTCTCAATAAATTACGCGCAAAATTCTAAGAAATCTATTCAGTAAATTCTTAGTAAATTATTAGAAAATTCTGTGTAAATTCTTAGAAAATCATTTGAAATTTTTTTTGGGAATTACTCAGTAAATTATGAGTAAATTCTTAGAAAATTTTGTATAAATTCTTGGCAAATTACTCGGTAAATTCTAAATAAATTATCCGTTAAATTTTCAATAAATTCTCCATAAATTGCTCTGTTAATTATCGGTGAATTACTTAATAAATTCTAAGAAAATTTTCAATAAATTATGAGTAAATTACTCAATAAATTCACAGTAAATTCTCAATAAATTACTCAATAAATTGCTTCATAAATGATTGGTAAGTTCCTAGAAAATTACTCAACAAATTCTCAGTAAATTCTCAGTAAACTCTTAGTAATTTACTGAGTAAATTCTATATAAATTACTAAGTTAATTCATTGAAAATTATTCGGTGAATTACTCACTAAATTTATCTGTAAATTACTAATAAATTCCCAGTAAATTACTCGGTAAATTCTCAATAAATTCTCTGCAAATTACTCGGTTAATTATCGATGAGTTCTCAAAAACTTCTTATTCTATTACTTAGTAAATTACTCTGTAAATTTCAAGAAAATAACACAGTAAATTATCTGTAAATTCTTAGTAAATTATTTAATAAATTCTAAATAAATTACTGAGTAAATTCTCAATAAATTACTCCTTAAATTCTCAGTAAATTACAAGTAAATTAATGAGTGAATTATTCAGGAATTTATCAGTAAATTAGTCGATAAATTCTCTGTAAATTACTCAGTAAATTATTTGTAAATTCTCTGTAAATTCTCAGTAAATTACACGTAAAATTCTCTATAAGTTATTTTGCAAATTCTTAGTAATTTATCAGAAAATTCTGAGTAAATTCACAAAAAATTACAAGAATTTTTTTTTGTCAATTAATTAGTAAATTATCATTAAATTACTCAATAAATTCTCAGAAAATTCTATATAATTTCTTGGTAAATTCAAAGTAATTTCTAAGTAAATTATTCAGCAAATTACACCATAAATTCGTAGTAAATTCTCAATAAATTACTTTGTAAATTATCTATAAATTTTCAGTAAATTATTTAATAAATTGTAAATAAATTGCTCAGAAAATTTTCAATAAATTCTAAGAAAATTCTCAATAAATTCTGTATAAATTCTTGGTAAATTACTCATAAAATTATCAAAAAAAAAATAGCGAATTACTTTGTAAATTCTCTGTAAATTATTCGAACATTAATTAGTGAATTTCCTGTAAATTTTTCGTAAATTACTTTATAAATTCTCAGTATATTATTCAATAAATTCTAAGTAAATTGCTTAGTAAATTCTCAATAAATTAATCCATAAAGCCTAAGTAAATTATCAATAAATTCTTAGTAACTTACTCAATAAATTCTCAATAAATTATTTAGTAATTTCCAACTAAATTACCCAGTGAAGAACTTAACAATTTATTAGTAAATTTCTTAATCAATTCACAGTAAATTCTCAATAAATTACTCAGTAAATTATCGGTAGATTCTTAGTAAATTACTCTGTAAATTCTCGTTAAATTACTCAGTAAAATTCTCGATAAATTACACGCAAAATTCTCAGAAAATTATTCAGTAAATTCTTAGTAAATTACTAGAAAATTTTATATAAATTCTTAGAAAATCATTAGAAATTTTTTTGGGAATTACTCAGTAAATTATGAGTAAATTCTTAGAAAATTTTGTATAAATTCTTGGTAAATTACTCAGTAAATTCACAGAAATTTTTTAAAACATTACTCAGCAAATTACTCAGTAAATTCTCAATAAATTATCCGTTAAATTTTCAATAAATTCTCTATAAATTACTCAGTTAATTATCGGTGAATTACTCAATAAATTCTATGAAAATTCTCAATAAATTATGAGTAAATTACTCATAAAATTCACAGTAAATTTTCAATAAATTACTCAGTAAATTGCTTCATAAATGCTTGGTAAGTTCCTAGAAAATTACTCAACAAATTCTCAGTAAATTATCAATAAACTCTTAGTAATTTACTGAGTAAATTTTATATAAATTACTAAGTAAATTCATAGTAAATTATTCGGTGAATTACTCACTAAAATTATCTGTAAATTACTAAGTAAATTCCCAGTAAATTACTCGGTAAATTCTCAATAAATTCTCTGTAAATTACTCGGTTAATTATCGATAGGTTCTCAAAAAAATCTGTGTCAATTACTTAGTAAATTATTAGAAAATTACTCTGTAAATTCCAAGAAAATAACGCAGTAAATTATCTGTAAATTCTTAGTAAATTATTTAATAAATTCTAAATAAATTACTGACTAAATTCTCAATAAATTACTCCTTAAATTCTCAGTGAATTACAAGTAAATTAATGAGTGAATTATTCAGTAATTTATCAGTAAATTACTCGATAAATTCTCTGTAAATTACTCAGTAAATTATTGGTAAATTCTCTATAAATTATTCAGCAAATTCTTAGTAATTTATCAGAAAATTCTGAGTAAATTCACAAAAAATTACAAGAATTTTTTTGTGTGAATTAATCGGTAAATTACTCAATAAATTCTCAGAAAATTCTATATAAATTCTTGGTAAATTCAAAGTAATTTCTTAGTAAATTATTCAGCAAATTACTCCATAAATTCGTAGTAAATTCTCAATAAATTACTCGTTAAGTTTTCTATAAATTCTCCATAAATTTCTTTGTAAATTATCTGTAAATTTTCAGTAAATTATTTAATAAATTTTAAATAAATTGCTCACAAAATTTTCAATAAATTCTAAGAAAATTCTCAATAAATTCTGTTTAAATTCTTGGTAAATTACTCATCAAATTATCAAAAAAAAATTCATGAATTCCTTTGTTAATTCTCTGTAAATTATTCGAACATTAATTAGTGAATTTCCTGTAAATTTTCAGTAAATTACTTTATAAATTCTCAGTAAATTATTCAATAAATTCTAAGTAAATTACTTAGTAAATTATCAATAAATTCTTAATAACTTACTCAGTAAATTCTCAATAAATTATTCCCACTAAATTACTCGGTAAATTCTCTGTAAATTACTCAGTTAATTATCGATAAGTTCTCAAAAAATTCTGAGTCAATTACTTAGTAAATTACTCAGTAAATTATTAGAAAATTACTCTGTAAATTCCAAGAAAATAACGCAATAAATTATCTGTAAATTCTTAGTAAATTATTTAATAAATTCTAAATAAATTACTGAGTAAATTCTCAATAAATTACTCCTTAAATTCTCAGTAAATTAGAAGTAAATTAATGAGTGAATCATTCAGTAATTTATCAGTAAATCACTAGATAAATTCTCTTTAAATTACTCAGTAAATTACTTAGTAAATTCTCACTAAATTACACGTCAAATTCTCTATAAATTAATCAGCAAATTCTTAGTAATTTGGAAGAAAATTCTGAGTAAATTCACAAAAAATTACAAGAATTTTTTTTTGTGAATTAATCAGTAAATTATGAGTAAATTACTCAAAAAATTCTCAGAAAATTCTATATAAACTCTTGGTAAATTCAAAGTAATTTCTTAGTAAATTATGCAGCAAATTACTCCATAAATTTGTAGTAAATTCTCAATAAATTACTCGTTAAGTTTTCAATAAATTCTCTATAAATTACTTTGTAAATTATTTGTAAATTTTCAGTAAATTATTTAATAAATTGTAAAGAAATTGCTCAGAAAATTTTCAATAAATTCTAAGAAAATTCTCAATAAATTCTTGGTAAATTACTCATAAAATTATCAAAAAACAATTCGGGAATTACTTTGTTAATTCTCAGTAAATGATTCGTTAAGTTTTCAATAAATTACACAGTAAATTGCTTCATAAATGATTGGTAAGTTCCTAGAAAATTACTCAACAAATTCTCAGTAAATTCTCAATAAACTCTTAGTAATTTACTGAGTAAATTCTAAATAAATTACTAAGTAAATTCACAGTAAATTATTCGGTGAATTACTCACTAAATTTATCTGTAAATTATTAAGTAAATTCCCAGTAAATTACTCGGTAAATTCTCAATAAATTCTCTGTAAATTACTCAGTTAATTATCGATAAGTTCTCAAAAAATTCTTAGTCAATTACTCAGTAAATTATTAGAAAATTACTTTGTAAATTCCAAGAAAATAACGCAGTAAATTATCTGTAAATTCTTAGTACATTATTGAATAAATTCTAAATAAATTATTGAGTAAATTCTCAATAAATTACTCCTTAAATTCTCAGTAAATTACAAGTAAATTAATGAGTGAATCACTCAGTAATTTATTAGTAAATTACTGGATAAATTCTCTGTAAATTACTCAGTAAATTATTGGTAAATTCTCTGTAAATTACTCAGTAAATTACTTAGTAAATTCTCACTAAATTACTCAGGAAATTTCTCAGAAAATTACACGTAAAATTCTCTATAAATTATTCAGCAAATTCTTAGTAATTTATCAGAAAATTCTGAGTAAATTCACCAAAAATTACAAGAATTTTTTTTTGTGAATTAACTAGTAAATTATGAGTAAATTATTCAATAAATTCTCAGAGAATTCTATATAAATTCTTGGTAAATTCAAAGTAATTTCTTAGTAAATTATTCAGCAAATTACTCCATAAATTCGTAGTAAATTCTCAATAAATTACTCGTTAAGTTTTCAATAAATTCTCAATAAATTACTTTGTAAATTATCTGTAATTTTTCAGTAAATTATTTAATAAATTGTAAATAAATTGCTCAGAAAATTTTCAATAAATTCTCAAGAAATTCTGTATAAATTCGTGGTGAATTACTCATAGAATTATCAAAAAAAAAAAATTCGTGAATTACTTTGTTAATTCTCAGTAAATTATTCGAGCATTAATTAGTGAATTTCCTGTGAATTCTCAGTAAATTACTTTATAAATTCTCAGTAAATTATTCAATAAATTATAAGTAAATTACTTACTAAATTCTCAATAAATTAATCCATAAAGTCTAAGTAAATTATCAATAAATTCTTAGTAACTTACTCAGTAAATTCTCAATAAATTATTTAGTAATTTCCAACTAAATTACCCAGTGAAGAACTTAACAATTTATCAGTAAATTTTTTAGTCAATTCGCAGTAAATTCTCAATAAATTACTCAGTAAATTATCGGTAGATTCTTAGTAAATTACTTTGTAAATTCTCATTAAATTACTCAGTAAAATTCTCAATAAATTACACGAAAAATTCTCAGAAAATTATTCAGTAAATTCGTAGTAAATTATGTGTAAATTCTTAGAAAATCTTTAGAAATTTTTTTGTGAATTACTCAGTAAATTAGGAGTAAATTCTCAGAAAATTTTGTATAAATTCTTGGTAAATTACTCAGTAAATTCACAGAAATTTTTTAAAATATTACTCAGCAAATTACTCTGTAAACTTTCAATAAATTATCCGTTAAATTTTCAATAAATTCTCTACAAATTACTCAGTTAATTATCGGTGAATTACTCAATAAATTCTTAGAAAATTCTCAATAAATTATGAGTAAATTACTCATTAAGTTCACTGTAAATTCTCAATAAATTACTCAGTAAATTGCTTCATAAATGATTGGTAAGTTCCTAGAAAATTACTCAACAAATTCTCAGTAAATTCTCAATAAACTCTTAGTAATTTACTGAGTAAATTCTAAATCAATTACTAAGTAAATTCATAGTAAATTATTCGGTGAATTACTGACTAAATTTATCTGTAAATTATTAAGTAAATTCCCAGTAAATTACTCGGTAAATTCTCTATAAATTACTCAGTTAATTATCGATAAGTTCTCAAAAAATTCTGAGTCAATTACTTAGTAAATTACTCAGTAAATTATTAGAAAATTACTTTGTAAATTCCATGAAAATAACACAGTAAATTATCTATAAATTCTTAGTAAATTATTGAATAAATTCTAAATAAATTACTGAGTAAATTCTCAATAAATTACTCCTTAAATTCTCAGTAAATTACAAGTAAATTAATGAGTGAATCATTCAGTAATTTATCAGTAAATTACTAGATAAATTCTCTGTAAATTACACAGTAAATTACTAGATAAATTCTTTGTAAATTACTCAGTAAATTACTTAGCAAATTCTCACTAAATTACACGTAAAATTCTCTATAAATTATTCAGCAAATTCTTAGTAATTTAGCAGCAAATTCTGAGTAAATTCACAAAAAATTACAAGAATTTTTTTTTCTGAATTAATCAGTAAATTATGAGTAAATTACTCAATAAATTCTTAGAAAATTCTATATAAATTCAAAGTAATTTCTTAGTAAATTATTCAGCAAATCACTCCATAAATTCGTAGTAAATTCTCAATAAATTACTCGTTAAGTTTTCAATAAATTCTCTATAAATTACTTTGTAAATTATCTTTAAATTTTCAGTAAATTATTTAATAAATTGTAAATAAATTGCTCAGAAAATTTTCAATAAATTCTAAGAAAATTCTCAAGAAATTCTGTATAAATTCTTGGTGAATTACTCATAAAATTATCAAAAAAAAATTCGTGAATTACTTTGTTAATTCTCAGTAAATTATTCGAACATTAATTAGTGAATTTCCTGTAAATTCTCAGTAAATTACTTTATAAATTCTCAGTAAATTATTCAATAAATTCTAATTAAATTACTTACTAAATTTTCAATAAATTAATCCATAAAGTCTAAGTAAATTATAAATAAATTCTTAGTAACTTACTCAGTAAATTCTCAATAAATTATTTAGTAATTTCCAACTAAATTACCCAGTGAAGAACTTAACAATTTATCAGTAAATTTCTTAGTCAATTCGCCATAAATTCTCAATAAATTACTCAGTAAATTATCGGTAGATTCTTAGTAAATTACTCTGTAAATTCTCATTAAATTACTCAGTAAAATTCTCAGAAAAATATTCAGTAAATTCTGTGTAAATTCTTAGAAAATCATTAGAAATTTTTTTGTGAATTACTCAGTAAATTATGAGTAAATTCTCAGAAAATTTTGTATAAATTCTTGGTAAATTACTCAGTAAATTCACAGAAATTTTTTAAAACATTACTCAGCAAATTACTCTGTAAATTCTCAATAAATTATCCTTTAATTTTTCAATAAATTCTCTATAAATTACTCAGTTAATTATCGGTGAATTACTCAATAAATTCTTAGAAAATTCTCAATAAATTATGAGTAAATTACTCATTAAGTTCACAGTAAATTCTCAATAAATTACTCAGTAAATTGCTTCATAAATGATTGGTAAGTTCCTAGAAAATTACTCAACAAATTCTCAGTAAATTCTCAATAAACTCTTAGTAATTTACTGAGTAAATTCATAGTAAATTACTCGGTGAATTACTCACTAAATTTATCTGTAAATTACTAAGTAAATTCCCAGTAAATTACTCGGTAAATTCTCAATAAATTCTCTGTAAATTACTCAGTTAATTATCGATAAGTTCTCAAAAAATTCTGAGTCAATTACTTAGTAAATTACTCAGTAAATTATTAGAAAATTACTTTGTAAATTCCAAGAAAATAACGCAGTAAAGTATTTGTAAATTCTTAGTAAATTATTTAATAAATTCTAAATAAATTACTGAGTAAATTCTCAATAAATTACTCTGTCACGACCCCAAACCGCCCCTAGTAGTTTGGTGCCGTGATGGCCAGTAATCCGTAATTACCGAAGGCCAACTTCCAAAAACTTAACACGATCAGAGTATGGATATAGGGGCTCACAAATGCGGAAGCAATAAATCAAATACAAGCGGTCCATAAGAGCTGTGCATAGATTAAATGAAATGTCATACATCTTACAACTTGAGTACAACAAAGCAAAACATGTGTTACATCTTGATCAAAAGGCTTCTCGAGCCGACATATACAAAATACAATAAGAATACAAGTCAAGAAGCATGGTTTTCAAGATTTGCCGACGTGCAATGAAGGGCATCGCCGACGTAAATACAAAAGCAAAGCCGACATAAGCACGAATCCAAAACAAGCATCCAAAACGATCTAGGCGTCTCCGCCGTCCTGCTCATCACCTACATATATATAGAGGGGTGAGTACAAACACTCAGTGAATGGTACTAATAATAAAGGTTTGCATGAATATAGCCGAGGTCCTTCAAAAACGAAACACATCAAACTTTAGCAAGACGAGGGATGAACCGTATTCATCATTCAAATATTACAACATCGGCGAAGCAGGGGATGAACCGTATTCATCAATCAAATATTACAAGTATCCAAAGATGTTTACTGACATTGGCAAAACAAGGGATGAATCGTATTCATCAATCAAATATTACAAGTATCCAAAGATGTTTACTGACATTGGCAAAACAAGGGATGAACCGTATTCATCATTCAAATATTACAACATCGGCGAAGCAAGGGATGAACCGTATTCATCAATCAAATATTAAGGACTGTACGATCCGTAATCGTTTAGTCAAAGGTACTGCGAAAGTTTATAGTCCTTCAGCACAAGGAACTTGTGTTACTTAGGCCCGTAGCCCGATTTAACATAGAAATCTTTTCAAGGAAGGACCGTATCCTTTTACACTTAGTACTGCGAAAGTTTAGAGTCCTTCAGTACAAGGGACTCGTGTTACTTAGGCCCGTAGCCCGATTTAACATAGAAATCTTTTCAAGGAAGGACCGTATCCTTTTACACTTAGTACTGCGAAAGTTTAGAGTCCTTCAGTACAAGGGACTTGTGTTACTTAGGCCCGTAGCCCGATTTAACAAGGACCGTATCCTTTTATACTTAGTACTGTGAAAGTTTAGAGTCCTTTAGTACAAGGGACTTTCCAAGATAGGACCGTATCCTTTTCAAAGATGTCATCAAAACAAGGAGTATACTTGACACATCAAACAAGAGCTATTCATTCATGCTTAACAAAACACTTTTGTCAAAACGAAGCAAGCAAGATTTATCAAAACAAGTATAACATAGCTTTATCAATAATACCACTCACCTAGTTCTTCAGGTGTAGACTCAAGGCAAGGATCAAGGTCCTACAAATCACACGACAAATCACATTCTCAAAACAAGCTCATATACACATGCGAATGATCTCGGCATTCTCGCCAGACCCAAGTCAATAACAAGGCAAAACATGCTGGGAGTTTACACACTGCCCCTGACACATGAAAACACACTGGGTACCAACCAGGTCTTTGCCGAGGTCCCACACATCCTTGCCGAGGTGCGGTCCTGCTGGCCTTGACCAAAAGCAAGGTCGGGGAAAACCTGGGTTTTCCCTTAGAAGAATATAAAGATCATGAAGAACATGGTCAAGAGAAAGATGAATGCGAGTTCAAAACTTGTTACAAAATCTGAGGTTCCATGCCAAGAGTTCAAAACATGGACCTGGGTACCCATACAAGAGGGTCATGCAAGAACAAACATAAAAACATGATTTCCGTTCCAAACTTTCGGTCAAAACGAGACTTTCTTCAAGAACATATGGAAAACCATTTCCTTCCTTCAAAAACCAACTTCAAAACAATGCATGACATGCAACACAAATTTGATCATGCAATGCAGCTAGATGATCAGCAAGAATAACCAGAGGAGATCAAGATTCTAACCTCAAAACTCGGATCCAATGGTTCAAACCTCGAAGATCAAGCTTGGGAGACTTACTCTCACTCAAGAACTCCTCTAGAGCTTCTCTCTCTAAAAACAAAGATTTGAGACAAGAATGATTTGTTTTCTAGATCTGCCGGCTGTCTTAACAAACAGCTCGGACACGTGGCGCTATCGGGTTGGTTCAGCTCAAAAAGGTGATTGATGGACAAGACAGGTTTCTGACAAAGCGTATGCAGCAAGCTCGGTAAAACACATCGACAAGAATTGACATCGGCTCAAATCAAGGATCCGGCAACAGGATAACAAAACATCGGCTAGGGAGGACGACACTTGACTAAGCTGTGCCACACCTTGGCCGGGGCGTGCCACATCTCGGCCTAGGCCATACCTGCCTGCGGACAAGGTTCACTAAGTGCAAAACATCTCGGCAATAAATGCCCGAGGTGAAGATGGGGGTCAACCAAGGTCTTAAAATAGTTCTAAGTACAAGGGTTCAAAGGTGAACTAAGCTCAAGGGGACCTCGGCCACACACACACACTAAGCAAAGAACAAAATCAAGCAAGCAACTATAGCAACCAAGGCAAGACAAAACCTTCAAATTAACCATAACAAAGCAAGATCATGCAAGAATGTATGCAAGTATGACAAGAGTAAGGTGAGGGTTGTCACATCCTACCCCCCTTAAAGAAGTTTGGTCCCCAAACTTAGATTACCTTGCTCAGAAAACAACTCTGGATAACGGATTCTCACATCCTCTTCCTTTTCCCACGTGGCTTCTGTGCCATAATGTTCCTTCCATTCGACCTTTACCATTGGTATCGATTTGTTTCTCAACTGTCTCACTTGTCTGTCAATAATCCTCATTGGCTTCTCCTCGTAGCCCAAATCCTCATTAACCGTGATCTCAGAATGATTAATTACATGTAGTGGATCTCGGATGTACTTCCTCAACATCGAAACATGAAACACATTGTGGACTTGGCTCAAATCTGGCGGCAAAGCAAGTCTGTAGGCAACGGAATTAACTCTCTCAAGGATTTCAAATGGTCCAATATACCGAGGTGCTAACTTACCCTTCCTTCCAAATCTGGAAACTCCTTTCATTGGTGAAACTTTCAGGAATACATGATTCCCAACTTCGAACTCTATCTCATTCCTTCTGTGGTCGGCGTAGCTCTTTTGTCGGCTCTGGGCAGTTTTAATCCTCTGTTGGATAAGTTTAATCTTTTCTGTTGCCACTTGGATCAATTCGGGACCAAGCAGAGTTCTGTCTCCAACTTCGGTCCAACATATCGGCGACCTACATTTTCTTCCATACAAGGCTTCATACGGCGCCATGCCAATGCTAGCTTGATAACTGTTATTGTAAGCGAATTCCACTAAGGGCAAATGTGTTCCCCAACTTCCTTGGAAGTCCAATACACAAAGTCTAAGCATATCTTCAAGCGTCTGAATTGTCCTCTCAGTCTGCCCATCTGTCTGGGGATGAAAAGCTGTACTAAATCTCAGCTCGGCTCCAAAAGCCCTCTGTAAACTCTGCCAAAATCTAGAAACAAATTTAGGATCCCGGTCTGACACAATTGACATCGGCACTCCATGAAGTCTGACAATCTCATTCACATATAACAAGGCAAGTTGATCGGCGTTGAATGTAGTCTTAACAGGTAGAAAGTGTGCTGACTTAGTTAATCTATCAATAACAACCCAAATCGAATCCATACCTTTCGGTGTCTTCGGCAACCCAGTCACAAAATCCATGGAGATATGCTCCCATTTCCACTCAGGAATTGGCAAAGGTTGAAGAAGTCCTGCTGGTCTCTGGTGTTCTGCTTTCACTTGCTGACAATGTAAACACTGGGACACAAATTCGGCTATCTCTCTTTTCATATTTGGCCACCAGAAGGTCTGCTTCACATCTTGATACATTTTGGTGTTCCCTGGATGGACAGCAAACTTAGAACCGTGAGCTTCCTGCAAAATTTTCCTCTTCAACTCTGGGATGTCGGCCACACATAACCTTCCCTCAAACTTGAGTACTTGATCTTCGATAGTATACCCTGATCTCGGCTTCGTGTCAATTTCCTCAGCTATTTTCTTGAAGAAGTTATCCTCCATCTGTCTTGTCTTTACCTCATCGACAATAGTCGGTTCCACTGCCATCATGGTCAAGCACGCCAAATTTCCATTTGACTTTCTGCTCAAAGCGTCGGCTACACTGTTAGCTTTTCCCGGGTGATATCGAATTTCCATATCATAGTCTTTCAACAACTCCAGCCACCTTCTCTGTCTTAAATTCAATTCCTTCTGCGTGAATAGGTACTTTAAGCTCTTATGATCTGTAAAAACTTGACAAGAAGCTCCATACAAATAATGACGCCAAATCTTTAAAGCAAATACCACGGCCGCCAATTCTAAGTCATGGGTAGGATAGTTTTTCTCATGAGGTTTCAACTGGCGAGATGCATAAGCTATAACCTTACCCTTTTGCATTAACACACAACCCAAACCCTTATGCAATGCATCACTATAGACATGAAATTCTTCATTACCTGATGGTAGTACAAGTACTGGTGCTGTAACTAACCTCGTCTTCAGTTCCTGGAAAGCTGACTCCCGATCTTTAGTCCATTCGTACAGTATTCCCTTCTTAGTCAATTGCGTCAATGGGATTGCAATCTTTGAGAAGTCTTTCACAAACTTCCTGTAATAACCTGCCAAACCTAGAAAACTACGAATCTCGGACACATTAGTCGGCCTCGGCCAATTTACTACGGCTTCAACTTTGCTAGGATCTACTGAGATACCCTCTTCATTAATCACATGACCCAAAAATGAGATGGTAGAAAGCCAAAACTCACACTTGTTAAACTTAGCATACAACTTCCGTTCTCTCAAAATCTGTAAGGCAAGCCTCAAATGGTTTTCATGTTCAACTTCACTCTTGGAATAGATCAATATATCATCAATGAAGACAACTACAAACTCATCTAAATATGGCTTGAAGACTCTGTTCATTAAATCCATAAATGCTGCGGGGGCATTGGTCACTCCAAAAGGCATCACTAAAAACTCGTAGTGGCCATATCTTGTCCGAAAAGCAGTCTTCTCAACATCTTCGGCTTTAACTTTAAGCTGATGGTAACCAGACCTAAGGTCGATCTTAGAAAAGACTCGTGCTCCCTGTAATTGGTCAAGCAGATCATCAATCCTAGGTAATGGGTACTTGTTCTTAATGGTGACTTTATTAAGTTCTCTATAGTCAATACAAAGACGGAGTGTGCCATCCTTCTTCTTAACAAATAGAACAGGTGCTCCCCATGGTGAAGTGCTCGGCCTAATAAATCCCTTATCTAACAACTCTTGCAATTGCAGTTTCAATTCTCTAAGTTCAGCTGGGGCCATCCTATAAGGTGTTTTGGAGATCGGCTGTGTTCCCGATATGATGTCAACAGTAAACTCTATTTCTCTATCCGTTAGGTGGCCAGGCAATTCGTCTGGAAAGACGTCGGGGAAATCGTTAACAACTGGGATGTCGGCTAAACTAACATTTCCATTCTGATCACTCAATATACTACACAAGTAGCCTCGGCACCCCTTCTGAATTAACTTACAGGCCTTAATGGACGAAATCAAGTAAGGTGGGGGCACTACCCCTTTACCCTGGAAAATAACCTCGGCTAGGTTTGGGGGTCTCAAAGTGACACTTTTTGAAACACAATTAATAGATGCATCGTTTGCGACTAACCAGTCCATTCCCAGTATAATATCAAAATGAGCTATGTCTAGAGGCATTAGATCTACTAACAATTCAACATTCTTAATCACAACAACACAAGCCCTGTAAATGGATGCAATAATCATAGATCTCCCAGATGGAGTAGATACAGACAACACATAATCAAGAGGCTCTAGTTCTCTATTAATTTTCTCGGCAAGCTTAGTAGATATAAACGAATGAGTAGAACCCGAATCGATCAACACATAAGCATCTTGGGAGCAAATTAGGAGCATACCTGACACTACTGCCTCAGCATTCTGAGTGTCCCCTGGTACTAACGCAAACACTCTGCCCTGTCTCATCTGTCCTTTCCCAGTATTTCCCTTCTGAACGGAGCCCGAGGTATTCTCACCCTTCTTGTTGTTATCAGCCTTTGACCTGGGGCAATCTCTCACATAATGGCCCATCTCGCCACATTCATAGCAGGCTCCAGACGTTCGACGACAGATTCCAAAATGTTGCTTCCCACAGTCCGAACACGTCGGCTTAGCATTACCTTCCGGCCTTAGGTTACTAGTACTGCCCATGTTCGCTCTCTTCTTGGTGCCCAGCTGTCCTCGGCGGTTGTCATAGTTCTGCCTTTTTGGCTGGTTCTCTCCCGGGCTCTGGTATCGATTCAAATTAGCTTCGGCCTGAATGGCTTTGTCCAATACTTCGGCATAAGTCGGCATATCGAGCAAACTAACCCAGTCTTGAATCGGTCCACGAAGCCCACACTCGAACTTCCTGGCCTTCATATATTCATCGTTGGTCATATGAGGTACAAACCTCACCAATTCGGTAAAAGCGCGGTCATAATCCGCTACTGTTCGGTTGCCTTGGGTCAAAGTGTGAAATTCGGTAGCCTTGCGGTTTCGAACACTTAGGGGAAAATGTTTCTTGTAGAACAGCTCTAAGAATCGGGTCCAGGTCAAATCTGGGTTGCTCCCCCTAACCATCATCCACCACCTGCGGGCGTCATCATCTAATGTGAATGCTGCCAACGTCACCTTCTGAGCGTCGGTGCTGGGGAAGATCTCGAACAACTTTTCCATTTCCAAAACCCATGCCTCAGCCTTCATCGGCTCTATACCCCCAGAGAATCTCGGTGGTCTCATTTTCTTGAACTCCCTGATCAAAGCTATCGTGCCATCCCCATATAAGGCTGGTTGCGGGGGAACCTGCGGCACTGGCGGAGGTGGAGGTGGAGCTACATTTCGGCCGTTGGTCTGCTCGGCCTGAGTCGACGTAGCACTAGCGAACTGCTGTCTGGTTTGCCTCAACTCGCGGGCCAAACCTTCAACTAATCTTTCCAATCTGTCCATTCTATCTTCGGGCTGATCCCGGCCAATTGGAGGTCTCCCTCTCCTCATGATGCTATGAGCGTGCAAAGTATGACTTTAAAACAATTAAGCAAATAACCCCGTAGGCAAGCAACAAATAAGCATATCAAGACAATGCACACCTCACTCAAACAACAAATACCATGATGCAACCCTAACATCCTTCTAAGGGAAATCCTATGCTCTTTTAGGACTCAAAGTGTGTGATCAACGTATACCGAGGAACTTGTGCTCTGATACCATTCTGTCACGACCCCAAACCGCCCCTAGTAGTTTGGTGCCGTGATGGCCAGTAATCCGTAATTACCGAAGGCCAACTTCCAAAAACTTAACACGATCAGAGTATGGATATAGGGGCTCACAAATGCGGAAGCAATAAATCAAATACAAGCGGTCCATAAGAGCTGTGCATAGATTAAATGAAATGTCATACATCTTACAACTTGAGTACAACAAAGCAAAACATGTGTTACATCTTGATCAAAAGGCTTCTCGAGCCGACATATACAAAATACAATAAGAATACAAGTCAAGAAGCATGGTTTTCAAGATTTGCCGACGTGCAATGAAGGGCATCGCCGACGTAAATACAAAAGCAAAGCCGACATAAGCACGAATCCAAAACAAGCATCCAAAACGATCTAGGCGTCTCCGCCGTCCTGCTCATCACCTACATATATATAGAGGGGTGAGTACAAACACTTAGTGAATGGTACTAATAATAAAGGTTTGCATGAATATAGCCGAGGTCCTTCAAAAACGAAACACATCAAACTTTAGCAAGACGAGGGATGAACCGTATTCATCATTCAAATATTACAACATCGGCGAAGCAGGGGATGAACCGTATTCATCAATCAAATATTACAAGTATCCAAAGATGTTTACTGACATTGGCAAAACAAGGGATGAATCGTATTCATCAATCAAATATTACAAGTATCCAAAGATGTTTACTGACATTGGCAAAACAAGGGATGAACCGTATTCATCAATCAAATATTAAGGACTGTACGATCCGTAATCGTTTAGTCAAAGGTACTGCGAAAGTTTATAGTCCTTCAGCACAAGGAACTTGTGTTACTTAGGCCCGTAGCCCGATTTAACATAGAAATCTTTTCAAGGAAGGACCGTATCCTTTTACACTTAGGTCATGTTTGTTTGGGTAGACATGAGCTTGGGATTGGACTAATAGTCCAATAAAATTATTAATCTGATGTTTGGTTAAACACTTGAAGTAGGAATTAATTATTTTAAACTTGACTATTAGTTAAGGTAGGATACATAATCCAACAAATTTATAGTCCTAGGACTATTAGTCATGGGAATGCTAATCCAGTCCGCCCAAACAAACATGGCCTTAGTACTGCGAAAGTTTAGAGTCCTTCAGTACAAGGGACTCGTGTTACTTAGGCCCGTAGCCCGATTTAACATAGAAATCTTTTCAAGGAAGGACCGTATCCTTTTACACTTAGTACTGCGAAAGTTTAGAGTCCTTCAGTACAAGGGACTTGTGTTACTTAGGCCCGTAGCCCGATTTAACAAGGACCGTATCCTTTTATACTTAGTACTGCGAAAGTTTAGAGTCCTTCAGTACAAGGGACTTTCCAAGAGAGGACCGTATCCTTTTCAAAGATGTCATCAAAACAAGGAGTATACTTGACACATCAAACAAGAGCTATTCATTCATGCTTAACAAAACACTTTTGTCAAAACGAAGCAAGCAAGATTTATCAAAACAAGTATAACATAGCTTTATCAATAATACCACTCACTTAGTTCTTCAAGTGTAGACTCAAGGCAAGGATCAAGGTCCTACAAATCACACGACAAATCACATTCTCAAAACAAGCTCATATACACATGCGAATGATCTCGGCATTCTCGCCAGACCCAAGTCAATAACAAGGCAAAACATGCTGGGAGTTTACACACTGCCCCTGACACATGAAAACACACTGGGTACCAACCAGGTCTTTGCCGAGGTCCCACACATCCTTGCCGAGGTGCGGTCCCGCTGGCCTTGACCAAAAGCAAGGTCGGGGAAAACCTGGGTTTCCCCTTAGAAGAATATAAAGATCATGAAGAACATGGTCAAGAGAAAGATGAATGCGAGTTCAAAACTTGTTACATAATCTGAGGTTCCATGCCAAGTGTTCAAAACATGGACCTGGGTACCCATACAAGAGGGTCATGCAAGAACAAACATAAAAACATGATTTCCGTTCCAAACTTTCGGTCAAAACGAGACTTTCTTCAAGAACATATGGAAAACCATTTCCTTCCTTCAAAAACCAACTTCAAAACAATGCATGACATGCAACACAAATTCGATCATGCAATGCAGCTAGATGATCAGCAAGAATAACCAAAGGAGATCAAGATTCTAACCTCAAAACTCGGATCCAATGGTTCAAACCTCGAAGATCAAGCTTGGGAGACTTACTCTCACTCAAGAACTCCTCTAGAGCTTCTCTCTCTAAAAACAAAGATTTGAGACAAGAATGATTTGTTTTCTAGATCTGCCGGCTGTCTTAACAAACAGCTCGGACACGTGGCGCTATCGGGTTGGTTCAGCTCAAAAAGGTGATTGATGGACAAGACAGGTTTCTGACAAAGCGTATGCAGCAAGCTCGGTAAAACACATCGGCAAGAATTGACATCGGCTCAAATCAAGGATCCGGCAACAGGATAACAAAACATCGGCTAGGGAGGACGACACTTGACTAAGCTGTGCCACACCTTGGCCGGGGCGTGCCACATCTCGGCCTAGGCCATACCTGCCTGCGGACAAGGTTCACTAAGTGCAAAACATCTCGGCAATAAATGCCCGAGGTGAAGATGGGGGTCGACCAAGGTCTTAAAATAGTTCTAAGTACAAGGGTTCAAAGGCGAACTAAGCTCAAGGGGACCTCGGCCACACACACACACTAAGCAAAGAACAAAATCAAGCAAGTAACTATAGCAACCAAGGCAAGACAAAACCTTCAAATTAACCATAACAAAGCAAGATCATGCAAGAATGTATGCAAGTATGACAAGAGTAAGGTGAGGGTTGTCACATACTCCTTAAATTCTCAGTAAATTACAAGTAAATTAATGAGTGAATCATTCAGTAATTTATCAGCAAATTACTAGATAAATTCTTTGTAAATTACTCAGTAAATTACTTAGCAAATTCTCACTAAATTACACGTAAAATTCTCTATAAATTATTCAGCAAATTGTTAGTAATTTAGCAGAAAATTCTGAGTAAATTCACAAAAAATTACAAGAATTTTTTTTTCTGAATTAATCAGTAAATTATGAGTAAATTACTCAATAAATTCTCAGAAAATTCTATATAAATTCAAAGTAATTTCTTAGTAAATTATTCAGTAAATCACTCCATAAATTCGTAGTAAATTCTCAATAAATTACTCGTTAAGTTTTCAATAAATTCTCTATAAATTACTTTGTAAATTATCTTTAAATTTTCAGTAAATTATTTAATAAATTGTAAATAAATTGCTTAGAAAATTTTCAATAAATTCTAAGAAAATTCTCAAGAAATTTTGTATAAATTCTTGGTGAATTACTCATAAAATTATCAAAAAAAAAAAAAAACTCGTGAATTACTTTGTTAATTCTCAGTAAATTATTCGAGCATTAATTAGTGAATTTCCTGTAAATTCTCAGTAAATTACTTTATAAATTCTCAGTAAATTATTCAATAAATTCTAAGTAAATTACTTACTAAATTCTCAATAAATTCTTAGTAACTTACTCAGTAAATTCTCAATAAATTCTTAGTAACTTACTCAGTAAATTCTAAATAAATTATTTAGTAATTTCTAACTAAATTACCCAGTGAAGAACTTAACAATTTATCAGTAAATTTCTTAGTCAATTCGCAGTAAATTCTCAATAAATTACTCAGTAAATTATCGGTAGATTCTTAGTAAATTACTCTGTAAATTCTCATTAAATTACTCAGTAAAATTCTCAATAAATTACACGCAAAATTCTCAGAAAATTATTCAGTAAATTCGTAGTAAATTCTGTGTAAATTCTTAGAGAATCATTAGAATTTTTTTTGTGAATTACTCAGTAAATTATGAGTAAATTCTTAGAAAATTTTGTATAAATTCTTGGTAAATTACTCAGTAAATTCACAGAAATTTTTTAAAACATTACTCAGCAAATTACTCTGTAAATTCTCAATAAATTATCCGTTAAATTTTCAATAAATTCTCTATAAATTACTGAGTTAATTATCGGTGAATTACTCAATAAATTCTAAGAAAATTCTCAATAAATTATGAGTAAATTACTCATTAAGTTCACAGTAAATTCTCAATAAATTACTCAGTAAATTGCTTCATAAATGATTGGTAAGTTCCTAGAAAATTACTCAACAAATTCTCAGTAAATTCTCAATAAACTCTTAGTAATTTACTGAGTAAATTCTAAATAAATTACTAAGTAAATTCATAGTAAATTATTCAGTGAATTACTCAATAAATTTATCTGTAAATTATTAAGTAAATTCCCAGTAAATTACTCGGTAAATTCTCAATAAATTCTCTGTAAATTACTCAGTTAATTATCGATAAGTTCTCAAAAAATTCTGAGTCAATTACTTAGTAAATTACTCAGTAAATTATTAGAAAATTACTTTGTAAATTCCAAGAAAATAACGCAGTAAATTATCTGTAAATTCTTAGTAAATTATTGAATAAATTCTAAATAAATTATTAAGTAAATTCTCAATAAATTACTCCTTAAATTCTCAGAAAATTACAAGTAAATTAATGAGTGAATCACTCAGTAATTTATCAGTAAATTACTGGATAAATTCTCTGTAAATTACTCAGTAAATTATTGGTAAATTACTCAGTAAATTACTTAGTAAATTCTCACTAAATTACTCAGGAAATTTCTCAGAAAATTACACGTAAAATTCTCTATAAATTATTCAGCAAATTCTTAGTAATTTATCAGAAAATTTTGAGTAAATTCACAAAAAATTACAAGAATTTTTTTTTGTGAATTAACCAGTAAATTATGAGTAAATTACTCAATAAATTCTCAGAAAATTCTATATAAATTCTTGGTAAATTCAAAGTAATTTCTTAGTAAATTATTCAGCAAATTACTCCATAAATTCAATGTAAATTCTCAATAAATTACTCGTTAAGTTTTCAATAAATTCTCTATAAATTACTTTGTAAATTATCTGTAAATTTTCTGTAAATTATTTAATAAATTGCTCAGAAAATTTTCAATAAATTCTAAGAAAATTCTCAAGAAATTCTGTATAAATTCTTGGTGAATTACTCATAAAATTATCAAAAAAAAAAATTCGTGAATTACTTTGTTAATTCTCAGTAAATTATTCGAACATTAATTAGTGAATTTCCTGTAAATTCTCAGTAAATTACTTTATAAATTCTCAGTAAATTATTCAATAAATTCTAAATAAATTACTTACTAAATTCTCAATAAATTAATCCATAAAGTCTAAGTAAATTATCAATAAATTCTTAGTAACTTACTCAGTAAATTCTCAATAAATTATTTAGTAATTTCCAACTAAATTACCCAGTGAAGAACTTAACAATTTATCAATAAATTTGTTAGTCAATTCGCAGTAAATTCTTAATAAATTACTCAGTAAATTATCGGTAGATTCTTAGTAAATTACGCTGTAAATTCTCATTAAATTAGTCAGTAAAATTCTCAATAAATTACACGCAAAATTCTCAGAAAATTATTCAGTAAATTCATAGTAAATTTTGTGTAAATTCTTAGAAAATCATTAGAAATTTTTTTGTGAATTACTCAGTAAATTATGAGTAAATTCTTAGAAAATTTTGTATAAATTCTTGGTAAATTACTCAGTAAATTCACAGAAATTTTTTAAAACATTACTCAGCAAATTACTCTGTAAATTCTCAATAAATTATCCGTTAAATTTTCAATAAATTCTCTATAAATTACTGAGTTAATTATCGGTGAATTACTCAATAAATTCTTAGAAAATTCTCAATAAATTATGAGTAAATTACTCGTTAAGTTCATAGTAAATTCTCAATAAATTACTCAGTAAATTGCTTCATAAATGATTGGTAAGTTCCTAGAAAATTTGTAGCAACCCTCACCTTACTCTTGTCATACTTGCATACATTCATGCATGATCTTGTCTTGTTATGTTGTTTTGAAAGCTTCGCCTTGCCTTGTTTTGTTAAAGTGTTGCTTGCATGATTTTGTTCCTTGCTTGGTGTGTGGCCGAGGTCATCTTGAGCTTAGTTCACCTCTGAACCTTTGTACTTAGAATTGTTTTGGAACCACTTGGTCGACCCCATCTTCACTCCGGGCTTGTTGCCGAGATGTTTTGCACTTAGTGATCCTTGTCCTTGGGCAGGTATGGCCTAGACCGAGGTGTGGCATACCCCGGCCAAGGTGTGGCACAGCTTAGTCAAGTGTCGTCCTCCCTAGCCGATGTCTTTTGTTATCCTGTTGCCGAAGCTTTGACTTTAGCCGATGTTATTACTTGCCGATGTGTCTTGCCCTAGCTTGCTGCATACGCTTTGTCATAGACTTGTCTTATCAATCAATCACCTTTTGAGTTGAACCAACCCGATAGCGCCACGTATCCGAGCTGATTGTTAAGACAGCCGGCAGACCTAGAAACAAATCATTTTGTCTCAAATCTTTGCCTTTAGAGAGAGAAGCTCTTGAGAAAGGAGGAGAAGTTCTTGAGTGAGGATAGATCTTCCAAGCTTGATCTTCGAGGTTTGAACCGTTGGATTCGAGTTTTGAGGTTAGAATCTTAACCTACTCTTGTTGTTCTCATTGATCATCTAGCTGCATTGCATGATCGGATCTGTTTTGCATGTCATGCATCGATTTGAAGTTGGTTTTGGAAGAGAAAAATAGTATTCATGTGTTCTTGAAGAACAATCTTGTTTTGATCCGAAAGTTTGGAACAAGAACCATGTTTTCGTGTTTGTTCTTGCATGATCTTCTTGTATGGGTGCCCAGGTCCCTGTTTTGAACTCATGGCATGAAATCTCCGATTTTGTAACAAGTTACGATCTTGCATTCATCCTTCTCATGATCATGTTCATCATGCTTTTCATGTTCTTCAAAAAGAAACCATGTTTTTCCCGACTTTGCTTTTGAATGAGGCCATCAGGACCACACCTCGGCAAGGAGGTGTGGAACCTTGGCAAAGACCTGGTTGGTACCCAATGTGTGTTTTCATGAGACGGGAGCAATGTTTAAACTCCCAGCATGTTTTGCTTTGCTTTTGACTTGGACCTGGTGAGAATGCCGAGATCATTTGCATGCATATAAAGCTTGTTTTGAGAATGTAATTGCCATGTGATTGTAGGTCCTTGATCCTTGCTTTGAGCCTACGCCCGAGGAGAACTAAGTGAGTGGTGCTTTTAATAAAGCTATGTTATACTGTTTTGATAAATCTTGCTTTGCTTTGTTTTGACGAAAGTATTTGCTAAGCATGAATGAATAGCTCTGTTGATGTATCAAGTATAAGCTTTGTTTTGATGACATTCTTGAAAAGGTCCCTTGTACTAGAGGACTCTAAACTTTCGCAGTACCAAGTATAAAAGTCCCTTGTGCTGGAGGACTCTAAACTTTCGCAGCACTAAGTATAAAAGGATACGGTCCTTTCTTGAGAAGACTATCGTGTTAAAGCGGGCTACGGGCCTAAGTAACACAAGACCATCGTGTTAAAAAGAGCTACGGGCTTAAGTAACACAAGTCCCTTGTGCTGCAGGACTATAAACTTTCGCAGTACTTTCGACTAATCGATTACGGATCGTGCAGTCCTTGTTTTGCCACTGACGGGTTACCGCGTGGACTTGTTTTGATAAAGCTTGATTTGTGTTTTGCCGACGTCAGTAAGCATCCCTTGAGACTTGTAAGACTTTGATAGATGAATACGGTTCATCCCTTGTTTGATAAAGTTTTGACGTGTTTTGGTTCTGTAAAGATCTCGGCTAATATTGTATGGTTTTGGCATGTTTTGTTTTGGAAAGACTTCGGCTATATTCATGCAAAACCTTTATTACCAGTACCATTCACTGAGTTTCCAAACTCACCCTCTCTATATATATGTAGGTGACGAGCAGGACGTCGCCGACGCCTAGAATGTGTTTTGAAAGACTGTTTGGGATCCTTGATTTTTGGTCGGCTTTGTTTTGTGTTTTACGTCGGCGAATCTTGAAAATCATGCTTCTTGGCTTGTATTCACTGTATTTTGTATATGTCTGCTCGAGAAGCCTTTTAATCAAGATGTAATACGTATTTTACTTTGTTGTATTCAAATTGTAAAGCTTGTAAAGATGTATGCCATATCATCGGATTTATGCACTGCTCTTATGGACTACTTGCATTGTAATTTATTGCTTCCGTATTTGTGAGCCCCGTTTATTATACTCTGATTATGTTAAAATTTTGAAAGATGGCCTTCGGTAATCTCGGATTACTGGCCATCACGGCACCAAACTACTAGGGGCGGTTTGGGGTCGTGACAGAATGGTATCAGAGCACAAGTTCCTCAGTATACGTTATGCACACACCTTGAGTCCTAAAAGAGCATAGGATTTCCCTTAGAAAGATGTTAGGATTGCATCATGGTGCTTGCTATTTAATGAGGTGTGCATTGTCTTGACATACCTGTTTGTTACTTGCCTACGTGGTTATTTGCTTATTTGTTTTAAAGTCACACTTTACATGCCCATAGCATTATGAGGAGAGGTAGACCTCCAATTGGCCGGGATCAGCCCGAAGACAGAATGGACAGACTGGAAAGATTAGTTGAAGGTTTGGCCCGCGAGTTGAGGCAAACCAGACAACAGTACGCTAGTGCTACGTCGACTCAGGCCGAGCAGACCAACGGTCGAAATGTAGTTCCGCCTCCACCTCCTCCAGTGCCGCAAGTTCCCCCGCAGCCAGCCTTATATGGGGACGGCACAATAGCTTTGATCAGGGAGTTCAAGAAGATGAAACCACCAAGATTCTCTGGGGGTATAGAGCCGATGAAGGTTGAGGCGTGGGTTTTGGAAATGGAAAAGTTGTTCGAGATCTTTCCTAGCACCGACGCTCAGAAGGTGACGTTGGCAGCATTTACCTTAGATGATGACGCTCGCAGATGGTGGATGATGGTTCGAGAGAGCAATCCAAATCTGGCCTGGACCCGATTCTTAGAGTTGTTCTATAACAAACACTTTCCCCTAAGTGTTCGAAACCGCAAGGCTACCGAATTTCATACTTTGACGCAAGGCAACCGAACAGTGGCGGAATACGACCGCGCTTTTACTGAATTGGTGAGGTTTGCACCTCACATGGCCAACGATGAATACATGAAGGCCAGAAAGTTCGAGAGTGGGCTTTGCGGACCGATTCAAGACTGGGTTAACTTGCACAATATGCCGACTTACGCCGAAGTATTGGACAAAGCCATTCAGGCCGAAGCTAACCTGAATCGATACCAGAGCTCGGGAGAGAACCAGTGGAAGAGACAGAACTACGACAATCGCCGAGCACAGCTGGACACCAAGAAGAGAACGAACATGGGCAGTGCTGGTAACCTAAGGCAGGAAGGTAGTGCTAAGCCGACGTGTTCGGATTGTGGGAAGCAACGTTTCGGAGTCTGTCGTCGGACGTCTGGAGCTTGTTATGAATGCGGCGAAGTGGGTCATTATGTGAAAGATTGCCCTAAGACCAAAGCTGATAACAACAAAAAAGGTGAGAGTACCTCGGGTTCCGCCCAGAAGGGTAATGCTGGAAAAGGACAGATGAGACAGGGCAGAGTATTTGCGCTAGTACCAGGGGACACACAGAATGCTGAGACAGTGGTGTCAGGTATACTCCTAATTTGCTCCCAAGATGCTTATGTGTTAATTGATTCGGGTTCTACGCATTCGTTTGTATCTGCTAAATTTGCTGAGAAAATTGATAGAGAACTAGAGCCCCTTGATTATGTGTTATCTGTGTCTACTCCATCTGGGAGATCTATGATTGTTGCATCCATCTATAGAGCATGTGTTGTTGTGATCGAGAATGCTGAATTGCTAGTAGATTTAATGCCTTTGGACATAACTCATTTTGATGTTATACTGGGAATGGATTGGTTAGTCGCAAATCATGCATCTATTAATTGTGTTTCGAAAAGTGTCACACTGAGACCCCCAAACCTAGCCGAGGTTATTTTCCAGGGTAAAGGGATAGTGCCCCCACCTTACTTGATTTCGTCCATTAAAGCCTATAAGTTAATTCAGAAAGGGTGTCGAGGTTACCTGTGTAGTATACTGAGCGATCAGAATGGAAGTGTTAATTTAGCCGACATCCCAGTTGTTAGTGAATTCCCCGACGTCTTCCCAAACGAATTGCCTGGCCACTTGGCCGATAGAGAGATAGAATTTACTGTTGATATCATGCCGCGAACCCAGCCGATCTCCAAAACACCCTACAGAATGGCCCCAGCTGAACTTAGGGAATTGAAACTGCAATTACAAGAATTGTTGAATAAGGGATTTATTAGGCCGAGCACTTCACCATGGGGAGCACCTGTTTTATTTGTTAAGAAAAAGGATGGCACGCTCCGTCTTTGTATCGATTATAGAGAACTTAATAAGGTCACCATTAAGAACAAGTACCCACTACCTAGGATTGATGATTTGCTTGACCAATTACAAGGAGCACGAGTCTTTTCTAAGATTGACCTTAGGTCTGGCTACCACCAGCTTAAAGTTAAAGCCAAAGATGTGGAGAAGACTGCTTTTCGGACAAGATATCGCCACTACGAGTTTTTAGTTATGCCTTTTGGAGTGACCAATGCCCCTGCTGCATTTATGGATTTAATGAATAGAGTCTTCAAGCCATATTTAGATGAGTTTGTAGTTGTCTTCATTGATGATATATTGATCTACTCCAAGAGTAAAGCTGAACATGAAAATCACTTGAGACTTGCCTTACGGATTTTGAGAGACCGGAAATTGTATGCTAAGTTTAACAAGTGTGAGTTTTGGCTTCCTACTATCTCATTTTTGGGTCATGTGATTAATGAAGAGGGTATCTCGGTTGATCCTAGCAAAATTGAAGCCGTAGTAAATTGGCCGAGGCCGACTAACGTATCCGAGATTCGTAGTTTTCTAGGTTTGGCAGGTTATTACAGAAAGTTTGTGAAGGATTTCTCAAGGATTGCAATTCCATTGACGTAATTGACTAAGAAAGGAACACTGTATGAATGGACTAAAGATCGGGAGTCAGCTTTCCAGGAACTGAAGACGAGGTTAGTTACAGCACCAGTACTCGTACTTCCATCAGGTAACGAAGAATTTCATATCTATAGCGACACTTCACATAAGGGCTTGGGTTGTGTGTTAATGCAAGGGGGTAAGGTTATAGCTTATGCATCTCGTTAGTTGAAACCCCATGAGAAGAACTATCCTACCCATGACTTAGAATTAGCGGCCGTAGTTTTTGCTTTAAAGATTTGGTGTCACTATTTGTATGGAGCTTCTTGTCAGGTTTTTACAGATCATAAAAGTTTAAAGTACCTGTTCACTCAGAAGGAATTGAATTTGAGACAGAGAAGGTGGCTTGAGTTGTTGAAAGCCTATGATATGCAAATTCAATATCACCCGGGTAAAGCTAACAGTGTAGCCGACGCTTTGAGCAGAAAGTCAGATGGAAATTTGGCGTGTTTGACCATGATAACAGTGGAACCGACTATTGTTGATGAAGTAAAGACAAGACAGATGGAGGATAAATTCTTCAAGAAAGTAGCCGAGGAGATTGTCACAAAGCCAAGATCAAGGTATACCATCGAAAATCAAGTGCTTAAGTTTGAAGGAAGGTTATGCGTGGCCGACATCCCAGAGTTGAAAAGGAGGATTTTGCAGGAAGCTCACGGTTCCAAGTTTGCTGTTCATCCAGGGAACACTAAGATGTATCAGGATGTGAAACAGACGTTTTGGTGGCCAAATATGAAAAGAGAGATAGCCGAATTCGTGTCCCAATGTTTGCATTGTCAACAAGTGAAAGCAGAACATCAAAGGCCAGCAGGAATTCTTCAACCTTTGCCGATTCCTGAGTGGAAATGGGAACACATCTCCATGGATTTTGTGATTGGTTTGCCGAAGACACCAAAAGGTATGGATTCGATTTGGGTTGTTGTTGATAGATTAACTAAGTCAGCACACTTTCTACCTGTTAAGACTACCTACAACGCCGGACAACTTGCCTTGTTATATGTGAACGAGATTATTAGACTTCATGGAGTGCCGATGTCAATTGTGTCAGACCGAGATCCTAAATTTGTTTCTAGATTTTGGCAGAGTCTACAGAGGGCTTTCGGAGCCGAGCTGAGGTTTAGTACAGCTTTCCATCCCCAGACGGATGGGCAGACAGAGAGGACAATTCAAACACTTGAAGATATGCTTAGGCTTTGTGTATTGGACTTCCTAGGAAGTTGAGGAGCGCACTTGCCCTTAGTAGAATTCGCTTACAACAACAGTTACCAAGCTAGCATTGGCATGGCACCGTATGAAGCCTTGTACGGAAGAAAGTGTAGGTTGCCGATATGTTGGACCGAAGTTGGAGACAGAGCTCTGCTTGGTCCCGAATTGATTCAAGTAACAACAGAGAAGATTAAACTTATCCAACAGAGGATTAAAACTGCCCAGAGTCGACAAAAGAGCTACGCCGACCAGAGAAGGAATGAGTTAGCATTCGAAGTTGGGGATCATGTATTCCTGAAAGTTTCACCAATGAAAGGAGTTTCCAGATTTCGAAAGAAAGGTAAATTAGCACCTCAGTATATTGGACCGTTTGAGATTCTTGAGAGAATTAACCCCGTTGCCTACAGACTTGCTTTGCCACCAGATTTAAGCCAAGTCCACAATGTGTTCCATGTTTCGATGTTGAGAAAGTACATCCGAGACCCACTACATATAATTGATCATTCAGGGATTACGGTTAATGAGGATTTGGGCTACGAGGAGAAGCCAATGGGGATTATTGACAGACAAGTGAGGCAGTTGAGAAACAAATTGATACCAATGGTGAAGGTCGAATGGAAGGAGCATTATGGCATAGAAGCCACGTGGGAGAAGGAAGAAGATGTGAGAATCCGTTACCCAGAGTTGTTTACAAAGCAAGGTAATTTAAGTTTGGGGACCAAACTTCTTTAAGGGGGGTAGACTGTAGCAACCCTCACCTTACTCTTGTCATACTTGCATACATTCATGCATGATCTTGTCTTGTTATGTTGTTTTGAAAGCTTCGCCTTGCCTTGTTTTGTTAAAGTGTTGCTTGCATGATTTTGTTCCTTGCTTGGTGTGTGGCCGAGGTCATCTTGAGCTTAGTTCACCTCTGAACCTTTGTACTTAGAATTGTTTTGGAACCACTTGGTCGACCCCATCTTCACTCCGGGCTTGTTGCCGAGATGTTTTGCACTTAGTGATCCTTGTCCTTGGGCAGGTATGGCCTAGACCGAGGTGTGGCACACCCCGGCCAAGGTGTGGCACAGCTTAGTCAAGTGTCGTCCTCCCTAGCCTGTAACAACCCTCACCTTACTCTTGTCATACTTGCATACATTCGTGCACGATCTTGCCTTGTTATGCTGTTTTGAAGGTTTTGCCTTGCCTTGATTTGTTTATGTATTGCTTGCGTGATTTTGTTCCTTGTTCGGCATGGGTGTGTGTGTGGCCGAGGTCACCTTGAGCTTAGTTCGCCTTTGAACCCTTGAACTTAGAACTGTTTGAGACCTTGGTCGACCCCCACCTTCACCTCGGGCTTATTGCCGAGATGTTTTGCACTTAGTGAACCTCGTCCGCAGGCAGGTATGGCCTAGGCCGAGATGTGGCACACCCCAGCCAAGGTGTGGCACAGCTTAGTCAAGTGTCGTCCTCCCTAGCCGATGTCTTTGTTATCCTGTTGCCGGATCCTTGATTTTAGCCGATGTCATTTCTTGCCGATGTGTCTTACCCAACTTGTTGCATACGCTTTGTCAGAGACTTGTCTTATCTATCAATCACCTTTTTGAGTTGAGCCAACCCGGTAGCGCCACGTGTCCGAGCTGATTGTTAAGACAGCCGGCAGACCTAGAAACAAATCATTTTTGTCTCAAATCTTTGCCTTTAGAGAGAGAAGCTCTAGAGAAAAGGAAGAGAAGTTCTTGAGTGAGAGTGAGCCTTCCAAGCTTGATCTTCATAGTTGGATCCGTTGGATTCGAGTTTTAAGGTTAGAATCTTGATCTACTTTGGTTGTTGATATTGATCATCTAGCTGCACTGCATGATCGGACTTGTTTTGCATGTCATGCATCGATTTGAAGTTGGTTTTGGAAAGAGAAAATGGTTTTCATGTGTTCTTGCAGAAAACGTCGTTTTGATCTGAAAGTTTGGAATTAGAATCATGTTTTTGTGTTTGCTCTTGCATGACTTTCTTGTGTGGGTACCCAGGTCCATGTTTTGAACTCTTGGCATGAAACCTCAGATTTTTGTAACGAGTTTTGGACTTGCATTCATCTTTCTCTCGACCATGTTCATCATGTTCTTCATGTGCTTCAAAGGGGAAGCCAGATTTCCCCGACTTTGCTTTTGGTTAAGGCCAGCGGGACCACACCTCGGCAAGGATGTGTGGGACCTCGGCCAAGATCTGGTTGGTACCCAGTGTGTTTTCATGAGACGGGAGCAGTATTTAAACTCCCAGCATGTTTTGCTTTGTTAGTGACTCAGACCTGGTAAGAATGCCGAGGTCATTCGCATGCACGTAAGCTTGTTTTGAGAATGTGATTACCATGTGTTTGTAGGACCTTGATCCTTGCTTTGAGCCTACACCTGAAGAACTAGGTGAGTGGTATTTCTAATAAAGCTATGTTACACTTGTTTTGATAAATCTTGCTTTGTTTTGTTTTGACGAAAGTATTTGCCAAGCATGAATGAATAGCCTTGTTTTGATGTCATCCTTGAAAAGTCCCTTGTACTGGAGGACTCTAAACTTTCGCAGTACCAAGTGCAAAAGTCCCTTGTACTGGAGGACTCTAAACTTTCGCAGTACCAAGTGCAAAAGTCCCTTGTACTGGAGGACTCTAAACTTTCGCAGCACTGAGTATAAAAGGATACGGTCCTTTCTTGGAAAGACGATATTGTTAAACCGGGCTACGGGCCTAAGTAACACAAGTTCCAAAATGCTAAATCGGGCTACGGGCCTAAGTGACACAAGTCCCTTGTGCTGGAGGACTATAAACTTTCGCAGTACCTTTGGCTAAACGATTACGGATCGTACCGTCCTTATTTCGGAAAGCTTGATGTGTTTTGCCGATGTCAGTAAGCATCCCTCGAGACTTGTATGACTTGACAGATAAATACAGTTCATCCTTTGTTCGATAAAGTTTTGATGTGTTTTGTTTTGAAAGACTCCGGCTATATTCATGCAAACCTTTATTATTAGTACCATTCACTGAGTATCCAAGCTCACCCTCTCTATATATATGTAGGTGATGAGCAGGACGTCGGCGACGCCTAGACTGTTTTTGAAAGCTTGTTTGGATTCTTGATTATGTCGGTTTTGTTTTTGTATTCACGTCGGCGACGCCATTTATTTCATGTCGGCGAATCTTGAAAATCATGCTTCTTGGCTTGTATTTGCTGTATTTTGTATATGTCGGCTCGAGAAGCCTTTTGATCAAGATATAACACGTATTTTGTTTTTTTGTATTCAAGTTGTAAGATGAATGACATTGCATTTGATCTATGCACAGCTCTTATGGACCACTTGTTTTTTTTTTTATTATTGCTTCCGCGTTTGTGAGCCCCGTTAATCATACTCTGATTGTGTTAAGTTTTTGAAAGTTGGCCTTCGGTAATTACGGATTACTGGCCATCACGGCACCAAACTACTAGGGGCAGTTTGGGGTTGTGACAGAATGGTATCAGAGCACAAGTTCCTCAGTTACGATATTCACACACTTGAGTCCTAAAGAGCATAGGATTTCCCTTAGAAAAATGTTAGGATTGCATCATAGTGCTTGCTATTTGAACAAGGTGTGCATTGTCTTGACGTGCCTATGTGTTACTTGCCCACGTGGTTATTTGCTTGATTGTCTTAAAGTCATACTTTGCATGCTCATAGCATTATGAGGAGAGGTAGACCTCCGATTGGTCGGGATCAGCCCGAAGATAGAATGGACAGACTGGAAAGATTAGTTGAAGGTTTGGCCCGCGAGTTGAGGCAAACCAGGCAGCAGTTCGCCAGTGCCACGACGACTCAGGCCGAGCAGACGAACGGTCGAAATGTAGTTCCGCCTCCACCTCCTCCAGTGCCGCAAGTTCCTCCGCAGCCAGCCTTGTATGGGGATGGCACGATAGCTTTGATCAGGGAATTCAAGAAAATGAAACCACCAAGATTCTCTGGGGGTATAGAGCCGATGAAAGCTGAGGCATGGGTTTTGGAAATGGAAAAGTTGTTCGAGAATTTCCCTAGCACCGACGCTCAGAAAGTGGCGTTGGCGGCATTCACATTGGATGATGACGCTCGCAGGTGGTGGATGATGGTTAGAGAGAGCAATCCAGATCTGACCTGGACTCGATTCTTAGAGTTGTTCTACAAGAAACATTTTCCCGTAAGTGTCCGAAACTGCAAGGCTACCGAATTTCACACTTTGACCCAAGGCAACCGGACAGTGGCGGAATACGACCGCGCTTTTACTGAATTGGCGAGGTTTGTACCTCACATGGCCAACGATGAATACATGAAGGCCAGGAAGTTCGAGTGTGGGCTTCGTGGACCGATTCAAGACCGAGTCAATTTGCTCGATATGCCGACTTATGCCGAAGTATTGGACAAGGCCATTCAGGCCGAAGCTAACCTAAATCGAATCCAGAGCTCAGGGGAGAAACACCGGAAGAGACAGAACTATGACAATCGCCGAGCACAGCTGGGCACCAAGAAGAAGACGAACATGGGCAGTACTAGTAACCTAAGGCAGGAAGGTAATGCTAAGCCGACGTGTTCAGATTGTGGGAGGCAACATTTCGGGATCTGTCGCCGGGCATCCGGTGCTTGTTATGAATGTGGCAAGATGGGCCATTATGTTAGAGATTGCCCCAAGACAAAGGCTGACAACAACAAGAAAGGTGAGAATACCTCGGGTTCCGTTCAGAAGGGTAATGCTGGAAAAGGGCAGATGAGACAGGGCAGAGTATTTGCGCTAGTACCAGGAGACGCTCAGAATGCTGAAGCAGTGGTGTCAGGTATACTCCTAATTTGCTCCCAAAATGCCTGTGTGTTGATTGATTCGGGTTCTACTCATTCGTTTATATCTACTAAGTTTGCCGAGAAAATTAATAGAGAACTAGAGCCCCTTGATTTCGTATTATCTGTGTCTACTCCATCTGGGAGACCTATGATTGTTGTATCCATTTATAGAGCATGTGTTGTTGTGATTGAGAATGTTGAATTGTTAGTAGACTTAATGCCTCTGGACATAGCTCATTTTGATGTTATACTGGGAATGGATTGGTTGATCGCAAATCATGCATCTATTAACTGTGTTTCGAAAAGTGTCACATTGAGACCCCCAAACCTAGCCGAGGTTATTTTCCAGGGTAAAGGGATAGTGCCCCCACCTTACTTGATTTCGTCCATTAAGGCCTGTAAGTTAATTCAGAAGGGGTGTCGAGGCTACTTGTGTAGTATACTGAGCGATCAGAGTGGAAATGATAATTTAGCCGACATCCCAGTTGTTAATGAATTTTCCGATGTCTTCCCAAACGAATTGCCTGGTCACTTAACCGATAGAGAAATAGAGTTTACTGTTGACATCATGCCGGGAACACAGCCGATCTCCAAAACACCTTATAGGATGGCCCCAGCTGAACTTAGAGAATTGAAACTGCAATTACAAGAATTGTTAGATAAGGGATTTATTAGGCCGAGCACTTCACCATGGGGAGCACCTGTTTTATTTGTTAAGAAAAAGTATGGCACACTCCGTCTTTGCATTGATTATAGAGAACTTAATAAAGTCACTATCAAGAACAAGTACCCATTACCTAGGATTGATGATCTGCTTGACCAATTACAAGGAGCACGAGTCTTTTCTAAGATCGACCTTAGGTCTGGTTACCATCAGCTTAAAGTTAAAGCCGAAGATGTTGAGAAGACTGCTTTTTGGACAAGATATGGTCACTACGAGTTTTTAGTAATGCCTTTTGGAGTGACCAATGCCCCTGCTGCATTTATGGATTTAATGAACAGAGTCTTCAAGCCATATTTAGATGAGTTTGTAGTTGTTTTTATTGATGATATATTGATCTATTCCAAGGGTGAAGCTGAACATGAAAACCACTTGAGACTCGCCTTATAGATTCTGAGGGACCGGAAATTGTACGCTAAGTTTAACAAGTGTGAGTTTTGGCTTTCTACTATCTCATTCTTGGGTCATGTGATTAATGAAGAGGGTATTTCGGTGGATCCTAGCAAAATTGAAGCCGTAGTTAATTGGCCGAGGCCGACTAATGTATCCGAGATTCGTAGTTTTCTGGGTCTGGCAGGTTATTACAGGAAGTTTGTGAAAGATTTCTCAAAGATTGCAATTCCATTGACGCAATTGACTAAGAAGGGGACACTGTATGAATGGACCAAAGATCGAGAGTCAGCCTTCCAGGAACTGAAGACGAGGTTAGTTACAGCACCAGTACTCGTACTTCCATCAGGTAATGAAGAGTTTCATATCTACAGTGATGCATCGCATAAGGGTTTAGGTTGTGTGTTAATGCAAGGGGGTAAGGTTATAGCTTATGCATCTCGTCAGTTGAAACCCCATGAGAAGAACTATCCTACCCATGATTTAGAATTAGCGGCCGTGGTTTTTGCTTTGAAGATTTGGCGTCACTATTTGTATGGAGCTTCTTGTCAGATTTTTACAGATCATAAGAGTTTAAAGTACCTATTCACACAGAAGGAATTGAATTTGAGGCAGAGAAGGTGGCTTGAGTTGTTGAAGGACTATGATATGCAAATTCAATATCACCCGGGTAAAGCTAACAGTGTAGCCGACGCTTTGAGCAGAAAGTCAGATGGAAATTTGGCGTGTTTGACCATGATGACAGTGGAGCCGACTATTGTTGATGAGGTAAAGACAAGACAGATGGAAGATAACTTCTTCAAGAAAATAGCCGAGGAAATTGGCACAAAGCCGAGATCAGGGTATACTATCGAAAAACAAGTACTCAAGTTTGAAGGAAGGATATGTGTGGCCGACATCCCAGAGTTGAAAAGGAAAATTTTGCAGGAAGCCCACGGTTCTAAGTTTGCTGTTCATCCAGGGAACACCAAAATGTATCAAGATGTGAAGCAGACCTTCTGGTGGCCAAACATGAAAAGAGAGATAGCCGAATTCGTGTCCCAGTGTTTACATTGTCAACAAGTGAAAGCAGAACATCAAAGACCGACAGGACTTCTTCAACCTTTGCCGATTCCTGAGTGGAAATGGGAACACATCTCCATGGATTTTGTGACTGGGTTACCGAAGACACCGAAAGGTATGGATTCAATTTGGGTTGTTGTTGATAGATTAACTAAGTCAGCACACTTTTTACCTGTTAGGACTACCTTCAACGCCAATCAACTTGCCTTGTTATATGTGAACGAGATTGTCAGACTTCATGGAGTGCCGATGTCAATTATGTCAGACCGAGATCCTAAATTTGTTTCTAGATTTTGGCAGAGTCTACAGAGGGCTTTCGGAGCCGAGCTAAGATTTAGTACAGCTTTTCATCCCCAGACGGATGGGCAGACAGAGAGGACAATTCAGACACTTGAAGATATGCTTAGACTTTGTGTATTGGACTTCCTAGGGAGTTAGGGAATTCATTTGCCCTTAGTGGAATTCGCTTACAATAACAGTTATCAAACTAGCATTGGCATGGCACCGTATGAGGCTTTGTACGGAAGAAAGTGTAGGTCACCGATATGTTGGACCGAAGTTGGAGACAGAGCTCTGCTTGGTCCCGAATTGATTCAAGTAACAACAGAGAAGATTAAACTTATCCAACAGAGGATTAAAACTGCCCAGAGCCGACAAAAGAGCTACGCCGACCAGATAAGGAATGATTTAGAATTCGAAGTTGGGGATCATGTATTCCTGAAAGTTTCGCCAATGAAAGGAGTTTCCAGATTTGGAAAGAAAGGTAAATTAGCACCTCGGTATATTGGACCGTTTGAAATTCTTGAGAGAATTAACCTCGTTGCCTACAGACTTGCTTTGCCGCCAGACTTGAGCCAAGTCCACAATGTGTTTCATGTTTCGATGTTGAGGAAGTACATCCGAGATCCACTGCATGTAATTGATCATTCCGAGATCACGGTTAATGAGGATTTGGGCTATGAGGAAAAACCAATGAGGATTATTGGCAGACAAGTGAGGCAGTTGAGAAACAAATCGATACCGATGGTAAAGGTCGAATGGAAGGAGCATTATGGCACAGAAGCCACGTGGGAAAAGGAAGAGGATGTGAGAATCTGTTATCCGGAGTTGTTCATAGAGCAAGGTAATCTAAGTTTGGGGACCAAACTTCTTTAAGGGGGGTAGGATGTAACAACCCTCACCTTACTCTTGTCATACTTGCATACATTCGTGCACGATCTTGCCTTGTTATGCTGTTTTGAAGGTTTTGCCTTGCCTTGATTTGTTTATGTATTGCTTGCGTGATTTTGTTCCTTGTTCGGCATGGGTGTGTGTGTGGCCGAGGTCACCTTGAGCTTAGTTCGCCTTTGAACCCTTGAACTTAGAACTGTTTGAGACCTTGGTCGACCCCCACCTTCACCTCGGGCTTATTGCCGAGATGTTTTGCACTTAGTGAACCTCGTCCGCAGGCAGGTATGGCCTAGGCCGAGATGTGGCACACCCCAGCCAAGGTGTGGCACAGCTTAGTCAAGTGTCGTCCTCCCTAGCCGATGTCTTTGTTATCCTGTTGCCGGATCCTTGATTTTAGCCGATGTCATTTCTTGCCGATGTGTCTTACCCAGCTTGTTGCATACGCTTTGTCAGAGACTTGTCTTATCTATCAATCACCTTTTTGAGTTGAGCCAACCCGGTAGCGCCACGTGTCCGAGCTGATTGTTAAGACAGCCGGCAGACCTAGAAACAAATCATTTTTGTCTCAAATCTTTGCCTTTAGAGAGAGAAGCTCTAGAGAAAAGGAAGAGAAGTTCTTGAGTGAGAGTGAGCCTTCCAAGCTTGATCTTCGTAGTTGGATCCGTTGGATTCGAGTTTTAAGGTTAGAATCTTGATCTACTTTGGTTGTTGATATTGATCATCTAGCTGCACTGCATGATCGGACTTGTTTTGCATGTCATGCATCGATTTGAAGTTGGTTTTGGAAAGAGAAAATGGTTTTCATGTGTTCTTGCAGAAAACGTCGTTTTGATCTGAAAGTTTGGAATTAGAATCATGTTTTTGTGTTTGCTCTTGCATGACTTTCTTGTGTGGGTACCCAGGTCCATGTTTTGAACTCTTGGCATGAAACCTCAGATTTTTGTAACGAGTTTTGGACTTGCATTCATCTTTCTCTCGACCATGTTCATCATGTTCTTCATGTGCTTCAAAGGGGAAGCCAGATTTCCCCGACTTTGCTTTTGGTTAAGGCCAGCGGGACCACACCTCGGCAAGGATGTGTGGGACCTCGGCCAAGATCTGGTTGGTACCCAGTGTGTTTTCATGAGACAGGAGCAGTATTTAAACTCCCAGCATGTTTGGCTTTGTTAGTGACTCAGACCTGGTAAGAATGCCGAGGTCATTCGCATGCACGTAAGCTTGTTTTGAGAATGTGATTACCATGTGTTTGTAGGACCTTGATCCTTGCTTTGAGCCTACACCTGAAGAACTAGGTGAGTGGTATTTCTAATAAAGCTATGTTACACTTGTTTTGATAAATCTTGCTTTGTTTTGTTTTGACGAAAGTATTTGCCAAGCATGAATGAATAGCCTTGTTTTGATGTCATCCTTGAAAAGTCCCTTGTACTGGAGGACTCTAAACTTTCGCAGTACCAAGTGCAAAAGTCCCTTGTACTGGAGGACTCTAAACTTTCGCAGCACTGAGTATAAAAGGATACGGTCCTTTCTTGGAAAGACGATATTGTTAAACCGGGCTACGGGCCTAAGTAACACAAGTTCCAAAATGCTAAATCGGGCTACGGGCCTAAGTGACACAAGTCCCTTGTGCTGGAGGACTATAAACTTTCGCAGTACCTTTGGCTAAACGATTACGGATCGTACCGTCCTTGTTTCGGAAAGCTTGATGTGTTTTGCCGATGTCAGTTAGCATCCCTCGAGACTTGTATGACTTGACAGATGAATACAGTTCATCCTTTGTTCGATAAAGTTTTGATGTGTTTTGTTTTGAAAGACTCCGGCTATATTCATGCAAACCTTTATTATTAGTACCATTCACTGAGTATCCAAGCTCACCCTCTCTATATATATGTAGGTGATGAGCAGGACGTCGGCGACGCCTAGACTGTTTTTGAAAGCTTGTTTGGATTCTTGATTATGTCGGCTTTGTTTTTGTATTCACGTCGGCGACGCCATTTATTTCATGTCGGCGAATCTTGAAAATCATGCTTCTTGGCTTGTATTTGCTGTATTTTGTATATGTCGGCTCGAGAAGCCTTTTGATCAAGATGTAACACGTATTTTGTTTTTTTGTATTCAAGTTGTAAGATGAATGACATTGCATTTGATCTATGCACAGCTCTTATGGACCACTTGTTTTTTTTTTATTATTGCTTCCGCGTTTGTGAGCCCCGTTTATCATACTCTGATTGTGTTAAGTTTTTGAAAGTTGGCCTTCGGTAATTACGGATTACTGGCCATCACGGCACCAAACTACTAGGGGCAGTTTGGGGTTGTGACATAGCCGATGTCTTTTGTTATCCTGTTGCCGAAGCTTTGACTTTAGCCGATGTTATTACTTGCCGATGTGTCTTGCCCTAGCTTGCTGCATACGCTTTGTCATAGACTTGTCTTATCAATCAATCACCTTTTGAGTTGAACCAACCCGATAGCGCCACGTGTCCGAGTTGATTGTTAAGACATCCGGCAGACCTAGAAACAAATCATTTTGTCTCAAATCTTTGCCTTTAGAGAGAGAAGCTCTTGAGAAATGAGGAGAAGTTCTTGAGTGAGGATAGATCTTCCAAGCTTGATCTTCGAGGTTTGAACCGTTGGATTCGAGTTTTGAGGTTAGAATCTTAACCTACTCTTGTTGTTCTCATTGATCATCTAGCTGCATTGCATGATCGGATCTGTTTTGCATGTCATGAATCGATTTGAAGTTGGTTTTGGAAGAGAAAAATAGTATTCATGTGTTCTTGAAGAACAATCTCGTTTTGATCCGAAAGTTTGGAACAAGAACCATGTTTTCGTGTTTGTTCTTGCATGATCTTCTTGTATGGGTGCCCAGGTCCCTGTTTTGAACTCATGGCATGAAATCTCCGATTTTGTAACAAGTTACGATCTTGCATTCATCCTTCTCATGATCATGTTCATCATGCTTTTCATGTTCTTCAAAAGGAAACCATGTTTTTCCCGACTTTGCTTTTGAATGAGGCCATCAGGACCACACCTCGGCAAGGAGGTGTGGAACCTCGGCAAAGACCTGGTTGGTACCCAATGTGTGTTTTCATGAGAAGGGAGCAATGTTTAAACTCCCAGCATGTTTTGCTTTGCTTTTGACTTGGACCTGGTGAGAATGCCGAGATCATTTGCATGCATATAAAGCTTGTTTTGAGAATGTAATTGCCATGTGATTGTAGGTCCTTGATCCTTGCTTTGAGCCTACGCCCGAGGAGAACTAAGTGAGTGGTGCTTTTAATAAAGCTATGTTATACTGTTTTGATAAATCTTGCTTTGCTTTGTTTTGACGAAAGTATTTGCTAAGCATGAATGAATAGCTCTGTTGATGTATCAAGTATAAGCTTTGTTTTGATGACATTCTTGAAAAGGTCCCTTGTACTAGAGGACTCTAAACTTTCGCAGTACCAAGTATAAAAGTCCCTTGTGCTGGAGGACTCTAAACTTTCGCAGCACTAAGTATAAAAGGATACGGTCCTTTCTTGAGAAGACTATCGTGTTAAAGCGGGCTACGGGACTAAGTAACACAAGACCATCGTGTTAAAAAGAGCTACGGGCTTAAGTAACACAAGTCCCTTGTGCTGCAGGACTATAAACTTTCGCAGTACTTTCGACTAATCGATTACGGATCGTGCAGTCCTTGTTTTGCCACTGACGGGTTACCGCGTGGACTTGTTTTGATAAAGCTTGATTTGTGTTTTGCCGACGTCAGTAAGCATCCCTTGAGACTTGTAAGACTTTGATAGATGAATACGGTTCATCCCTTGTTTGATAAAGTTTTGACGTGTTTTGGTTCTGTAAGGATCTCGGCTAATATTGTATGGTTTTGGCATGTTTTGTTTTGGAAAGACTTCGGCTATATTCATGCAAAACCTTTATTACCAGTACCATTCACTGAGTTTCCAAACTCACCCTCTCTATATATATGTAGGTGACGAGCAGGACGTCGCCGACGCCTAGAATGTGTTTTGAAAGACTGTTTGGGATCCTTGATTTTTGGTCGGCTTTGTTTTGTGTTTTACGTCGGCGAATCTTGAAAATCATGCTTCTTGGCTTGTATTCACTGTATTTTGTATATGTCTGCTCGAGAAGCCTTTTAATCAAGATGTAATACGTATTTTACTTTGTTGTATTCAAATTGTAAAGCTTGTAAAGATGTATGCCATATCATCGGATTTATGCACTGCTCTTATGGACTACTTGCATTGTAATTTATTGCTTCCGCATTTGTGAGCCCCGTTTATTATACTCTGATTATGTTAAAATTTTGAAAGATGGCCTTCGGTAATCTCGGATTACTGGCCATCACGGCACCAAACTACTAGGGGCGGTTTGGGGTCGTGACAAAATTACTCAACAAATTCTCAGTAAATTCTCAATAAACTCTTAGTAATTTACTCAGTAAATTCAAAATAAATTACTTAGTAAATTCATAGTAAATTATTCGGTGAATTACTCACTAAATTTATCTGTAAATTACTCTGTAAATTCTCAATAAATTATCTGTAAATTACTCAGTTAATTATCGATAAGTTCTCAAAAAATTCTGAGTCAATTACTTAGTAAATTACTCAGTAAATTATTAGAGAATTACTTTGTAAATTCCAAGAAAATAACATAGTAAATTATTTAATAAATTCTAAATAAATTACTGAATAAATTCTCAATAAATTACTTCTTAAATTCTCAGTAAATTACAAGTAAATTAATGAGTGAATCATTCAGTAATTTATCAGTAAATTACTAGACAAATTCTCTGTAAATTACACAGTAAATTATTAGTAAATTCTCTGTAAATTACTCAGTAAATTACTTAGCAAATTCTCACTAAATTACACGTAAAATTCTTTCTAAATTATTCAGCAAATTCTTAGTAATTTAGCAGAAAATTCTGAGTAAATTCACAAAAAATTACAAGAATTTTTTTTCCTGAATTAATCAGTAAATTATGAGTAAATTACTCAATAAATTCTCAGAAAATTCTATATAAATTCTTGGTAAATTCAAAGTAATTTCTTAGTAAATTATTCAGCAAATCACTTCATAAATTCGTAGTAAATTCTCAATAAATTACTCGTTAAGTTTTCAATAAATTCTCTATAAATTATCTGTAATTTTTCAGTAAATTATTTAATAAATTGTAAATAAATTGCTCAGAAAATTTTCAATAAATTCTAAGAAAATTCTCAAGAAATTCTGTATAAATTCTTGGTGAATTACTCATAAAATTATCCAAAAAAAAAATTCGTGAATTACTTTGTTAATTCTCAGTAAATTATTCGAGCATTAATTAGTAAATTTCCTGTGAATTCTCAGTAAATTACTTTATAAATTCTCAGTAAATTATTCAATAAATTCTAAGTAAATTACTTACTAAATTCTCAATAAATTAATCCATAAAGTCTAAGTAAATTATCAATAAATTCTTAGTAACTTACTCAGTAAATTCTCAATAAGTTATTTAGTAATTTCCAACTAAATTACCCAGTGAAGAACTTAACAATTTATCAGTAAATTTCTTAGTCAATTCGGCGTAAATTCTCAATAAATTACTCAGTAAATTATCGCTAGATTCTTAGTAAATTACTCTGTAAATTCTGATTAAATTACTCAGTAAAATTCTCAATAAATTACACGCAAATTCTCAGAAAATTATTCAGTAAATTCGTTGTAAATTCTGTGTAAATTCTTAGAAAATCATTAGAAATTTTTTTGTGAATTACTCAGAAAATTATGAGTAAATTGTCAGAAAATTTTGTATAAATTCTTGGTAAATTACTCAGTAAATTCACAGAAATTTTTTAAAACATTACTCAGCAAATTACTCTGTAAATTCTCAATAAATTATCCGTTAAATTTTCAATAAATTCTCTATAAATTACTCAGTTAATTATCGGTGAATTTCTCAATAAATTCAAAGAAAATTCTCAATAAATTATGAGTAAATTACTCATTAAGTTCACAGTAAATTCTCAATAAATTACTCAGTAAATTGCTTCATAAATGATTGGTAAGTTCCTAGAAAATTACTCAACAAATTCTCAGTAAATTCTCAATAAACTCTTAGTAATTTACGGAGTAAATTCTAAATAAATTACTAAGTCAATTCATAGTAAATTATTCGGTGAATTACTCACTAAATTTATCTGTAAATTATTAAGTAAATTCCCAGTAAATTACTCGGTAAATTCTCAATAAATTCTCTGTAAATTACTCAGTTAATTATCGATAAGTTCTCAAAAAATTCTGAGTCAATTACTTAGTAAATTACTCAGTAAATTATTAGAAAATTACTTTGTAAATTCCAAGAAAATAACGCAGTAAATTATCTGTAAATTTTAGTAAATTATTTAATAAATTCTAAATAAATTACTCAGTAAATTCTCAATAAATTACTCCTTAAATTCTCAGTAAATTACAAGTAAATTAATGAGTGAATCACTCAGTAATTTATCAGTAAATTACTAGATAAATTCTCTGTAAATTACTCAGTAAATTATTGGTAAATTCTCTGTAAATTACTCAGTAAATTACTTAGTAAATTGTCACTAAATTACTCAGGAAATTTCTTAGAAAATTACACGTAAAATTCTCTATAAATTATTTAGCAAATTCATAGTAATTTATCAGAAAATTCTGAGTAAATTCACAAAAAATTACAAGAATTTTTTTTTAGTGAATTAACCAGTAAATTATGAGTAAATTACTCAATAAATTCTCTGAAAATTCTATATAAATTCTTGGTAAATTCAAAGTAATTTCTTAGTAAATTATTCAGCAAATTACTCCATAAATTCATAGTAAATTCTCAATAAATTACTCGTGAAGTTTTCAATAAATTTTCAGTAAATTATTTAATAAGTTGTAAATAAATTGCTCAGAAAATTTTCAATAAATTCTATGAAAATTCTCAAGAAATTCTGTATACATTCTTGGTGAATTACTCATAAAATTATCAAAAAAAAAATTCGTGAATTACTTTGTTAATTCTCAGTAAATTATTCGAGCATTAATTAGTGAATTTCCTGTGAATTCTCAGTAAATTACTTTATAAATTCTCAATAAATTATTCAATAAATTATAAGTAAATTACTTACTAAATTCTCAATAAATTAATCCATAAAGTCTAAGTAAATTATCAATAAATTCTTAGTAACTTACTCAGTAAATTCTCAATAAATTATTTAGTAATTTCCAACTAAATTACCCAGTGAAGAACTTAACAATTTATCAGTAAATTTGTTAGTCAATTCGCCGTAAATTCTCAATAAATTACTCAGTAAGTTATCGCTAGATTCTTAGTAAATTACTCTGTAAATTCTAATTAAATTACTCAGTAAAATTCTCAATAAATTACACGCAAATTCTCAGAAAATTATTCAGTAAATTCGTCGTAAATTCTGTGTAAATTCTTAAAAAATCATTAGAAATTTTTTTGTGAATTACTCAGAAAATTATGAGTAAATTGTCAGAAAATTTTGTATAAATTCTTGGTAAATTACTCAGTAAATTCACAGAAATTTTTTAAAACATTACTCAGCAAATTACTCTGTAAATTCTCAATAAATTATCCGTTAAATTTTCCATAAATTCTCTATAAATTACTGAGTTAATTATCGGTGAATTACTCAATAAATTCTAAGAAAATTCTCAATAAATTATGAGTAAATTACTCGTTAAGTTCATAGTATATTCTCAATAAATTACTCAGCAAATTGCTTCATAAATGATAGGTAAGTTCCTAGAAAATTACTCAACAAATTCTCAGTAAATTCTCAATAAACTCTTAGTAATTTACGGAGTAAATTCTAAATAAATTACTAAGTAAATTCATAGTAAATTATTCGGTGAATTACTCACTAAATTTATCTGTAAATTATTAAGTAAATTCCCAGTAAATTACTCGGTAAATTCTCAATAAATTCTCTGTAAATTACTCAGTTAATTATCGATAAGTTCTCAAAAAATTATGAGTCAATTACTTAGTAAATTACTCAGTAAATTATTAGAAAATTACTTTGTAAATTCCAAGAAAATAACGCAGTAAATTATCGGTAAATTCTTAGTAAATTCTCAATAAATTACTCCTTAAATGCTCAGTAAATTACAAGTAAATTAATGAGTGAATCATTCAGTAATTTATCAGTAAATTACTAGATTAATTCTCTGTAAATTACTCAATAAATTATTGGTAAATTCTCTGTAAATTACTCAGTAAATTCTCACTAAATTACTCAGGAAATTTCTCAGTAAATTACACGTAAAATTCTCTATAAATTATTCAGCAAATTCTTAGTAATTTATCAGAAAATTCTGTGTAAATTCACATAAAATTACAAGAATTTTTTTTTTTGTGAATTAACCAGTAAATTATGAGTAAATTACTCAATAAATTCTCAGAAAATTCTATATAAATTCTTGGTAAATTCAAAGTAATTTCTTAGTAAATTATTCAGCAAATTACTCCATAAATTCGTAGTAAATTCTCAATAAATTACTCGTTAAGTTTTAAATAAATTCTCTATAAATTACTTTGTAAATTATCTGTAAATTTTCAGTAAATTATTTAATAAATTGTAAATAAATTGCTCAGAAAATTTTCAATAAATTCTCTGAAAATTCTCAATAAATTCTGTATAAATTCTTGGTGAATTACTCATAAAATTATCAAAAAAAAATTTGTGAATTACTTTGTTAATTCTTAGTAAATTATTCGAACATTAATTAGTGAATTTCCTGTAAATTCTCAATAAATTACTTTATAAATTCTCAGTAAATTATTCAATAAATTCTAAGTAAATTACTTACTAAATTCTCAATAAATTAATCCATAAAGTCTAAGTAAATTATCAATAAATTCTTAGTAACTTACTCAGTAAATTCTCAATAAATTATTTAGTAATTTCCAACTTAATTACCCAGTGAAGAACTTAACAATTTATCAGTAAATTTCTTAGTCAATTCGCAGTAAATTCTCAATAAATTACTTTGTAAATTCTCATTAAATTGCTCAGCAAAATTCTCGATAAATTACACGCAAAATTCTCAGAAAATTTTGTATAAATTCTTGGTAAATTACTCAGTAAATTCACAAAAAAATTTTAAAACAATACTCAGCAAATTACTCTGTAAATTCTCAATAAATTATCCATTAAATTTTCAATAAATTCTCTACAAATTACTCAGTTAATTATCGGTGAATTACTCAATAAATTCTAAGAAAATTCTCAATAAATTATGAGTAAATTACTCATTAAGTTCACAGTAAATTCTCAATAAATTACTCTGTAAATTTCTTCATAAATGATTGGTAAGTTCCTAGAAAATTACTCAACAAATTCTCAGTGAATTCTCAATAAACTCTTAGTAATTTACGGAGTAAATTCTAAATAAATTACTAAATAAATTCATAGTAAATTATTCGGTGAATTACTCCCTAAATTTATCTGTAAATTATTAAGTAAATTTCCAGTAAATTACTCGATAAATTCTCAATAAATTCTCTGTAAATTGCTCAGTTAATTATCGATAAGTTCTCAAAAAATTCGGAGTCAATTACTTAGTAAATTACTCAGTAAATTATTAGAAAATTACTTTGTAAATTCCAAGAAAATAACGCAGTAAATTATCTGTAAATTCTTAGTAAATTATTTAATCAATTCTAAATAAATTACTGAGTAAATTCTCAATAAATTGCACCTTAAATTCTCAGTAAATTACAGGTAAATTAATGAGTGAATCATTCAGTAATTTATCAGTAAATTACAAGATAAATTCTCTGTAAATTACTCAGTAAATTATTGGTAAATTCTCTGTAAATTACTCAGTAAATTACTTAGTAAATTGTCACTAAATTACTCAGGAAATTTCTCAGTAAATTACACGTAAAATTCTCTATAAATTATTCACAAATTCTTAGTAATTTATCAGAAAATTCTGAGTAAATTCACAAAAAATTACAAGAATTTTTTTTTTTTTGTGAATTCACCAGTAAATTATGAGTAAATTACTCAATAAATTCTCAGAAAATTCTATATAAATTCTTGGTAAATTCAAAGTAATTTCTTAGTAAATTATTCAGCAAATTACACCATAAATTCGTAGTAAATTCTCTATAAATTACTTTGTAAATTATCTGTAAATTTTCAATAAATTATTTAATAAATTGTAAATAAATTGCTCATAAAATTTTCAATAAATTCTATGAAAATTCTCAATAAATTCTGTATAAATTCTTGGTGAATTACTCATAAAATTATCAAAAAAAAATTCGTGAATTGCTTTGTTAATTCTCAGTAAACTATTCGAACATTAATTAGTGAATTTCCTTTAAATTCTCAGTAAATTACTTTATAAATTCTCAGTAAATTATTCAATAAATTCTAAGTAAATTACTTACTAAATTCTCAATAAATTAATCCATAAAGTCTAAGTAAATTATCAATAAATTCTTAGTAACTTACTCAGTAAATTCTCAATAAATTATTTACTAATTTCCAACTTAATTACCCAGTGAAGAACTTAACAATTTATCAGTAAATTTCTTAGTCAATTCGCAGTAAATTCTCAATAAATTACTCTGTGAATTCTCATTAAATTACTCAGTAAAATTCTCAATAAATTACAAGCAAAATTCTCAGAAAATTATTCAGTAAATTCGTAGTAAATTCTGTGTAAATTCTAAGAAAATCATTAGAAATTTTTTTGTGAATTACGCAGTAAATTATGAGTAAATTCTCAGAAAATTTTGTATAAATTCTTGGTAAATTACACAGTAAATTCACAGAAATTTTTTAAAACATTACTCAGCAAATTACTCTGTAAATTCTCAATAAATTATCCGTTAAATTTTCAATAAATTCTCTACAAATTACTCAGTTAATTATCGGTGAATTACTCAATAAATTATGAGTAAATTACTCATTAAGTTCACAGTAAATTCTCAATAAATTACTCAGTAAATTGCTTCATAAATGATTGGTAAGTTCCTAAAAAATTACTCAACAAATTCTCAGTGAATTCTCAATAAACTCTTAGTAATTTACGGAGTAAATTCTAAATAAATTACTAAGTAAATTCATAGTAAATTATTCGGTGAATTACTCACTAAATTTATTTGTAAATTATTAAGTAAATTCCCAGTAAATTACTCGGTAAATTCTCAATAAATTCTCTGTAAATTACTCAGTTAATTATCGATAAGTTCTCAAAAAATTCTGAGTCAATTACTTAGTAAATTACTCAGTAAATTATTAGAAAATTACTTTGTAAATTCCAAGAAAATAACGCAGTAAATTATCTGTAAATTCTTAGTAAATTATTTAATCAATTCTAAATAAATTATTGAGTAAATTCTCAATAAATTGCTCCTTAAATTCTCAGTAAATTACAAGTAAATTAATGATTGAATCATTCAGTAATTTATCAGTAAATTACTAGATAAATTCTCTGTAAATTACTCAGTAAATTATTGGTAAATTCTCTGTAAATTACTCAGTAAATTACTTAGTAAATTCTCACTAAATTACTCAGGAAATTTCTCAGTAAATTACACGTAAAATTCTCTATAAATTATTCAGCAAATTCTTAGTAATTTATCAGAAAATTCTGAGTAAATTCACAAAAAATTACAAGAATTTTTTTTAGTGAATTAACCAGTAAATTATGAGTAAATTACTCAATAAATTCTCAGAAAATTCTATATAAATTCTTGGTAAATTCAAAGTAATTTCTTGGTAAATTATTCAGCAAATTACTCCATAAATTCGTAGTAAATTCTCAATAAATTACTCGTTAAGTTTTAAATAAATTCTCTATAAATTACTTTGTAAATTATCTGTAAATTTTTAATAAATTATTTAATAAATTGCTCAGAAAATTTTCAATAAATTCTATGAAAATTCTCAATAAATTTTGTATAAATTCTTGGTGAATTACTCATAAAATTATCCAAAAAAAATTCGTGAATTGCTTTGTTAATTCTCAGTAAATTATTCGAACATTAATTAGTGAATTTCCGGTAAATTCTCAATAAATTACTTTATAAATTCTCAGTAAATTATTCAATAAATTCTAAGTAAATTACTTACTAAATTCTCAATAAATTAATCCATAAAGTCTAAGTAAATTATCAATAAATTCTTAGTAACTTACGCAGTAAATTCTCAATAAATTATTTACTAATTTCCAACTTAATTACCCAGTGAAGAACTTAACAATTTATCAGTAAATTTCTTAGTCAATTCGCAGTAAATTCCCAATAAATTACTCTCTAAATTCTCATTAAATTACTCAGTAAAATTCTCAATAAATTAGACGCAAAATTCTCAGAAATTTATTCATTAAATTCATAGTAAATTCTGTGTAAATTCTTAGAAAATCATTAGAAATTTTTTTGTGAATTACTCAATAAATTATGAGTAAATTCTCAAAAAATTTTGTATAAATTCTTGGTAAATTACTCGGTAAATTCACAGAAATTTTTTAAAACATTACTCAGCAAATTATTCTGTAAATTCTCAATAAATTATCCGTTAAATTTTCAATAAATTCTCTACAAATTACTTAGTTAATTATCGGTGAATTACTCAATAAATTCTAAGAAAATTCTCAATAAATTATGAGTAAATTACTCATTAAGTTCACAGTAAATTCTCAATAAATTACTCAGTAAATTGCTTCATAAATGATTGGTAAGTTCCTAGAAAATTACTCAACAAATTCTCAGTAAATTCTCAATAAACTCCTAGTAATTTACGGAGTAAATTCTAAATAAATTACTAAGTAAATTCATAGTAAATTATTCGGTGAATTACTCACTAAATTTATCTGTAAATTATTAAGTAAATTCCCAGTAAATTCTCAATAAATTCTCTGTAAATTACTCAGTTAATTATCGATAAGTTCTCAAAAAATTTTGAGTCAATTACTTAGTAAATTACTCAGTAAATTATTACAAAATTACTTTGTAAATTCCAAGAAAATAACGCAGTAAATTATCTATAAATTCTTAGTAAATTATTTAATCAATTCTAAATAAATTACTGAGTAAATTCTCAACAAATTGCTCATTAAATTCTCAGTAAATTACAAGTAAATTAATGAGTGAATCATTCAGTAATTTATCAGTAAATTACTAGATAAACTCTCTGTAAATTACTCATTAAATTACTTAGTAAATTCTCACTGAATTACTCAGGAAATTTCTCAGTAAATTACACGTAAAATTCTTTATAAATTATTCAGCAAATTCTTAGTAATTTATCAGAAAATTCTGAGTAAATTCACGAAAAATTACAAGAATTTTTTTTTGTGAATTAACCAGTAAATTATGAGTAAATTACTCAATAAATTCTCAGAAAATTCTATATAAATTCTTTGTAAATTCAAAGTAATTTCTTGGTAAATTATTCAGCAAATTACTCCATAAATTCATAGTAAATTCTCAATAAATTACTCGTTAAGTTTTAAATAAATTCTCTATAAATTACTTTGTAAATTATCTGTAAATTTTCAGTAAATTATTTAATAAATTGCTCAGAAAATTTTCAATAAATTCTATGAAAATTCTCAATAAATTTTGTATAAATTCTTGGTGAATTACTCATAAAATTATCAAAAAAAAATTCGTGAATTGCTTTGTTAATTCTCAGTAAATTATTCGAACATTAATTAGTGAATTTCCTGTAAATTCTCAGTAAATTACTTTATAAATTCTCAGTAAATTATTCAATAAATTCTAAGTAAATTACTTACTAAATTCTCAATAAATTAATCCATAAAATCTAAGTAAATTATCAATAAATTCTTAGTAACTTACTCAGTAAATTCTCAATAAATTATTTACTAATTTCCAACTTAATTACCCAGTGAAGAACTTAACAATTTATCAGTAAATTTCTTAGTCAATTCGTAGTAAATTCTCAATAAATTACTCTGTGAATTCTCATTAAATTACTCAGTAAAATTCTCAATAAATTACACGCAAAATTCTCAGAAAATTATTCAGTAAATTCGTAGTAAATTCTGTGTAAATTCTTAGAAAATCATTAGAAATTTTTTTGTGAATTACTCAGTAAATTATGAGTAAATTCTCAAAAAAATTTGTATAAATTCTTGGTAAATTACTCAGTAAATTCACAGAAATTTTTTAAAACATTACTCATCCGTTAAATTTTTAATAAATTCTCTGCAAATTACTCAGTTAATTATCGTTGAATTACTCAATAAATTCTAAGAAAATTCTCAATAAATTATGAGTAAATTACTCATTAAGTTCGCAGTAAATTCTCAATAAATTACTCAGTAAATTGCTTCATAAATGATTGGTAAGTTCCTAGAAAATTACTCAACAAATTCTCAGTGAATTCTCAACAAACTCTTAGTGATTTACGGAGTAAATTCCAAATAAATTACTAAGTAAATTCATAGTAAATTATTCGGTGAATTACTCACTAAATTTATCTGTAAATTATTAAGTAAATTCCCAGTAAATTACTCGGTAAATTCTCAATAAATTCTCTGTAAATTACTCAGTTAATTATCGATAAGTTCTCAAAAAATTCTGAGTCAATTACTTAGTAAATTACTCAGTAAATTATTAGAAAATTACTTTGTAAATTCCAAGAAAATAACGCAGTAAATTATCTGTAAATTCTTAGTAAATTATTTAATCAATTCTAAATAAATTACTGAGTAAATTCTCAACAAATTGCTCCTTAAATTCTCAGTAAATTACAAGAAAATTAATGAGTGAATCATTCAGTAGTTTATCAGTAAATTACTAGATAAACTCTCTGTAAATTACTTAGTAAATTTCTTTGTAAATTCTCACTAAATTACTCAGGAAATTTCTCAGTAAATTACACGTAAAATTCTCTATAAATTATTCAGCAAATTCTTAGTAATTTATCAGAAAATTCTGAGTAAATTCACAAAAAATTACAATAATTTTTTTTTGTGAATTAGCCAGTAAATTATGAGTAAATTAATCAATAAATTCTCAGAAAATTCTATATAAATTCTTCGTAAATTCAAAGTAATTTCTTAGTAAATTATTCAGCAAATTACTCCATAAATTCGTAGTAAATTCTCAATAAATTACTCGTTAAGTTTTAAATAAATTCTCTATAAATTACTTTGTAAATTATCTGTAAATTTTCAGTAAATTATTTAATAAATTGTAAATAAATTGCTCATAAAATTTTCAATAAATTCTATGAAAATTCTCAATAAATTCTGTATAAATTCTTGGTGAATTACTCATAAAATTATCAAAAAAAAAATTCGTGAATTGCATTGTTAATTCTCAGTAAATTATTCGAACATTAATTAGTGAATTTCCTGTAAATTCTCAGTAAATTACTTTATAAATTCTCAGTAAATTATTCAATAAATTCTAAGTAAATTACTTACTAAATTCTCAATAAATTAATCCATAAACTTTAAGTAAATTATCAATAAATTCTTAGTAACTTACTCAGTAAATTCTCAATAAATTATTTACTAATTTCCAACTTAATTACCCAGTGAAGAACTTAACAATTTATCAGAAAATTTCTTAGTCAATTCGCGGTAAATTCTCAATAAATTACTCTGTGAATTCTCATTAAATTACTCAGTAAAATTCTCAATAAATTACACGCAAAATTCTCAGAAAATTATTCAGTAAATTCGTAGTAAATTCTGTGTAAATTCTTAGAAAGTCATTAGAAATTTTTTTGTGAATTACTCAGCAAATTACTCTGTAAATTCTCAATGAATTATCCGTTAAATTTTTAATAAATTCTCTACAAATTACTCAGTTAATTATCGGCGAATTACTCAATAAATTTTAAGAAAATTCTCAATAAATTATGAGTAAATTACTCATTAAGTTCACTGTAAATTCTCAACAAATTACTCTGTAAATTGCTTCATAAATGATTTGTAAGTTCCTAGAAAATTACTCAACAAATTCTCAGTGAATTCTCAATAAACTCTTAGTAATTTACGGAGTAAATTCTAAATAAATTACTAAGTAAATTCACAGTAAATTATCCGGTGAATTACTCACTAAATTTATCTGTAAATTATTAAGTAAATTCCCAGTAAATTACTCGGTAAATTCTCAATAAATTCTCTGTAAATTACTCAGTTAATTATCGATAAGTTCTCAAAAAATTCTGAGTCAATTACTTAGTAAATTACTCAGTAAATTATTAGAAAATTACTTTGTAAATTCCATGAAAATAACGCAGTAAATTATCTGTAAATTCTTAGTAAATTATTTAATCAATTCTAAATAAATTACTGAGTAAATTCTCAACAAATTGCTCCTTAAATTCTCAGTAAATTACAAGTAAATTTGTAAGAACCCACATTTTTATCTTAATCATGTTCATGAGCATTTGTATGATTATGACTTGTTAAGCTTGCATGTGTATGTTGTGACTTGTTTTGCTTTAGCAAGTGAGATCCGTGCCTCGATTTGGAGCCTTGTGATTTGTCTAAGTGTAGTGTACTTGTCTCATTCCTTCCTTGATGTAAAAAAAAAAAAAAAAAAAAAAAAAAAAAAACTTAGGTCGTTCCTTGTCTCTAGCCGATGTTATTCCAAGCCGAGGTCACCCTTAGTCTAGTAGCAGCATCTTGGAACCCCTTGTTGATCTCCGTCCTTGCCTCGACCACGTTAGCCGAGATGTCACCTTGCACCCCAGTGATCTCGTCCTGGAGCGGTATGACCTAGGCCGAGGTGTGGCGCATCTAGGCCAAGATGTGGCACAGCTTAGTCAAGTGTTGTCCTTCCTAACCGAGGTCATTGTCACCTTAGTTGCCGAAGTCCTTTGTTAGCTGATGTCACCCCTTGCCGGAGTGTCTTTCTGTGTAGCTTGTTAGATACGCCTTGTTGTTAGCCGATGTCCTTGCCCTGGCAGAGAGCCCATACCGCCTTGCTTGTTGAACACCCTTCCACCATGCTTTGTCTGGTCTGTCAGTCGCCTTTTCAGGTAGAACCCAATCAGTCGCCGCCACGTGCCTCAGCAGAGGGTTAACCCCAGAATCGGGTATAGAAAACTATCATTTTAGTATCATAAACTTGCCTTGTAGAGAGAGAAGCTCTAGGAGGAAGAAAGAGTTTTAGAGTGAGGAAGTAGATCTTCAAGCTTGATTCCTAGAGATCCAACCGTTAAATCCGCGTTCTAAGGTTAGATTCTTGATCTGCTCATGACGTTCTTTATGTTTATGTTATTGCATTGCATGATTGAAAATGATTTGTAAGCCATGCATCGTTTTGAAGCTCGATTTTAGAAAGAGAAAATGGCATTCATGTGTTCTTCAAGAAAGTCTTGTTTGATCCGAAAGCTTGCATAAAGAATCATGATTTTGTGTTTATTTCCGCAAGGATTTCAAGTACGGGTACCCAGGTCCATGTTTTCAAACTCATAGCACGAAAATCCCAGATTTGTGATGGCAGATTATGATCAAGCATTCGTATTTTTCATGTTTTCACACTCATGTTCTTCATGTTCATCAACAGAGGGAAACCCAGAGTTTTCCGACCTCTTTTCCTTGCATGTGGCCCTCGGGAACACACCTCGGCAAGGAGGTGTGGAACCTCGGCCTAGACCTGATTGGTGCCCAGCATGTTTTCCGAAAACATTTGTGTACATGAGAGACTTGTTTGAAAGCGCATTCAATAGGCTTTGCCATGTGTTGTAGGACTTGGGCTTGTCTCGACCCCGACGTGTGAAGAAACGACGTGAGTGGTATTTTTAATAAAGCTATGTTACACTCGTTTTGATAAATCTTGTTTTGCCTTGTCTTGAAAAGTATTTGATTTAGCATGAAGACTATCCCTATTTTGTATATCAAATGCTATCTTGTTTTGATGACTTGTCTTGACAGTCCTTAGTGCTAGAGGACTCTAAACTTTCGCAGCACAGCTTGTCTTGGCAGTCCTTAGTGCTAGAGGACTCTAAACTTTCGCAGCACAGCTTGTCTTGACAGTCCTTAGTGCTAGAGGACTCTAAACTTTCGCAGCACAGCTTGTCTTGACAGTCCTTAGTGCTAGAGGACTCTAAACTTTCGCAGCACAGCTTGTCTTGACAGTCCTTAGTGCTAGAGGACTCTAAACTTTCGCAGCACAGCTTGTCTTGACAGTCCTTAGTGCTAGAGGACTCTAAACTTTCGCAGCACAGCTTGTCTTGACAGTCCTTAGTGCTAGAGGACTCTAAACTTTCGCAGCACAGCTTGTCTTGACAGTCCTTAGTGCTAGAGGACTCTAAACTTTCGCAGCACAGCTTGACTTGAAAGTCCTTAGTTGCAGGGGACTATAATGCAACTGCACTCTTGTCTTGGGAACGTCATCACCCTCTTGTATTAAGTAGATGTAATAACATCCAAAGAACTTGAAAGGCCGGCAATGAACTTGATTTCCCTCTTGATTGTAAAGTATGCTATGTATTGTTCTGTAAGAAATCTTGGATATCAATCATGCAAAACCTTTATTTCTAATATCATTCACTGAGTATCCAAGCTCACCCTCTCTATATATATGTAGGTGATGAACAAGAAGGCATTGAGGCCTAGACGTGATTGCCGATGTGTTTTGGGTGCTTTGCCGACATGTTTTGGATTTGCGTTTTGCATCGTCTTGAAGATTATGCTTCTCGGCTTATGTTTTCTTTGTTTGTTTTGGCATATGTCGGCTTGAGAAGCCTTTTGGTCAGGATGTGTTTTGTATCTCATTCTTGTTGTATCTAAATTGTAAGACTTGTAAAGGTGTTTGATGTATGACATTCCCTTGGACTTATGCACGGCTCTCATGGACTATTCAGATTTTGTATAAGTATATATATATATTGCTTCCGCACTCGTAAGCCCCATATTTTATACTCTGATTGTGTGTGATTTTTTTGTAAGACGGCCTTCGGTAACCTCGGGTTACTGGCCATCACGGCACCAAACTACTAGGGGCGGTTTGGGGGCGTGACAGATTGGTATCAGAGCAAAAGATCCTTGTAGTACGTTAATCGCACACCTTGAGTCCTAGAGAGCCTAGGATTTCCCTTAGAAGAATGTTAAGATTGCATCATATTGCTTGCTACTTGACTATGTGCGCATCGTTTTAGCCTAGACGCTCGTTACTTGCATATGTGTTATCTGTTTAGTTGTTTTAAAGTCTCATCTTGCATCCCCCCCCCTAGCATCATGAGGAGAGGTAGACCCCCGGTTGGCCGAGATCGATCGGAAGACAGGCTGGAGAGATTGGAAAGGTTAGTCGAAGGCTTGGTTCGTGAGCAGAGACAACCTAGGCCGCAGGATACTGGTACCACTTCTACGCATGCCGAACAGACGAATGGCCGATATGCAGCTCCACCTCCTCCAGTGCCACAAGTGCCTCCGCAGCAAGCTTTGTATGGGAACGACACGATAACTCTAATCAGAGAGTTCAAGAAGATGAAACCGCCGAGATTTCAGGGAGGCATAGAACCAATGAAAGCCGAGGCATGGGTTTTAGAGATGGAGAAGTTGTTTGAAGTTTTTCCCAGTACAGACGCCCAGAAGGTATCTCTGGCAGCATTCACATTAGACGACGATGCTCGTAGGTGGTGGATGATGGTCCGAGAAAGCAATCCGGGTTTGACTTGGGCAAACTTTTTGGAGTTGTTCTACAACAAGCATTTTCCCCTCAGCGTCCGAGACCGAAAGACCACGGAGTTTCAGAATCTGATCCAAGGGAACAAGACGGTCGCAGAATACGATCGTGCCTTTACTGAATTAGCGAGATATGCGCCTCATATGGTTGACGACGAGTACCGAAAGGCGAGGAAGTTCGAAAGTGGGTTGCGGGGACCGATACAAGATCGGGTCAATATGCTCAATATGCCGACGTACGCCGGAGTACTGGACAAGGCCATCCTGGCTGAAGCTAACTTGAACCGATACCAGAGTTCAAGTGAGGGTCAGAGGAAGAGACAGAGTTATGATAATCGCCGAGTTCCGTTCAATGCCAAGAAGAAGACGAGTACGGACAATTCCAGCAACTCCAATCAAGAGGGTAACGTTAAGCCGATGTGCGCGAGTTGTGGAAAGCTACATTTCGGGGTTTGTCGTTGGGCAACAGGAGCTTGTTATGAGTGCGGCGAGATAGGCCATCGCGTGAAGGACTGCCCGAAAGCAAGGACCGATGATGGGAGGAGGAATGGAAGCACCTCAGGCTCTGCACAGAAGAATAACGTCGGGGGAATACAGGCGAGGCAAGGCAGAGTTTTTGCATTAGTACCAGGAGACGCTCAGAATGCCGAGGCGGTAGTGTCAGGTACCCTCTCAATTTGTTCTCGAGATGCATACGTATTGATTGATTCGGGTTCTACGCATTCATTTGTGTCCACTATATTCGCCGAGGAGTTGGATAGAGAATTAGAACCCCTTGATTATGTATTATCTGTGTCTACTCCATCTGGGAGAAATATGATTGTTACATCCATTTATAGGGCGTGTATTGCTATGATTGAGAGTGTAGAATTGTTAGTTGATTTGATGCCATTAAACATGACTCACTTCGATGTTATATTGGGAATGGATTGGTTAGTGGCGAATCATGCATCCATTAATTGTGTTACTAAGAACGTCACATTGAAGACCCCAAGTCAAGCCGAGGTCATTTTCCAGGGTAAAGGAGTAGTACCCCCACCTTACTTAATCTCATCCATGAAGGCCTACAAGTTGATCCAAAAAGGATGTAAGGGTTATTTATGCAGTATACTAAGTGATCTGAATGGAAATGTTGAGTTAGCCGACATACCCGTTGTTGAGGAATTCCCCGACGTCTTTCCGAATGAGTTGCCTGGCCACCTTGTCGATAGAGAAATAGAGTTTACTGTGGACGTCTTGCCAGGAACACAACCTATCTCCAAAACACCCTACAGAATGGCTCCAGCCGAACTTAGAGAACTGAAATCGCAATTACAGGAATTGTTGGATAAGGGATTCGTCAGGCCGAGCACTTCACCGTGGGGAGCACCCGTTCTATTTGTTAAGAAAAAGGACGGCACCCTTCGTCTTTGCATCGACTACAGAGAACTTAATAAGGTGACCATTAAGAACAAATACCCATTGCCAAGAATCGATGATTTGCTTGATCAACTACGAGGAGCACGAGTCTTTTCCAAGATTGACCTTAGGTCAGGCTACCACCAGTTGAAGGTTAAAGCCGAGGACATTGAGAAAACCGCTTTTCGGACAAGATATGGCCACTACGAATTTTTGGTAATGCCCTTCGGAGTAACCAATGCCCCAGCAGCATTCATGGACTTGATGAACAGAGTCTTTAAGCCGTACCTAGATGAGTTCGTCATTATTTTTATCGACGACATATTGATCTATTCCGAGAGTGCGAGCGAGCACGAGAACCATCTGAGACTTGCCCTGCAGACCTTGAGAAATAAGAAGTTGTACGCCAAGTTAAGTAAATGCGAGTTTTGGCTTTCCAGCATTTCATTTCTAGGACATGTGATTAATGAAGACGGTATATCAGTTGACCCCAGTAAGATTGAAGCCGTTGTGAATTGGCCGACGCCGACCAACGTGTCCGAGGTTCGTAGTTTCCTGGGTTTGGCAGGTTATTACAGAAAGTTTGTGAAGGATTTCTCGAGGATTGCAGTGCCATTGACACAATTAACGAAGAAGGGAGCAGCTTATGAATGGACCGACGAAAGAGAATCAGCTTTCCAGGAGCTGAAGACGAGGTTAGTTACAGCACCAGTTCTGGTACTACCATCAGCTAATGAAGAATTTCAGATTTACAGCGATGCTTCACACAAAGGTTTGGGTTGCGTTTTAATGCAAAAAGGTAAAGTTATAGCGTACGCGTCTCGTCAGTTGAAGCCCAATGAAAAGAATTATCCTACCCATGACCTGGAGTTAGCTGCCGTGGTTTTTGCTCTGAAGATCTGGTGTCATTACCTGTACGGAACATCTTGCCAAGTTTTCACCGACCACAAGAGTCTGAAATACTTGTTCACCCAGAAAGAGTTAAATATGAGGCAGAGAAGATGGCTCGAGCTGTTGAAGGACTACGACATGCAGATTCAGTATCACCCAGGTAAGGCAAACTCCGTAGCCGACGCATTAAGCAGGAAACTAGTCGGAAGTTTGGCGTGTCTGGCAACGGTCTCAGCGGAACCGACAATCGTTGAGGAAGTGAAGAACAGACAGATGGAAGATAAGTTCCTAAAAAGGGTAATTGATGAATTCATCTCCAAGCCGAGGCCAAGTTACACAGTGGAAAATCAGGTGCTTAGGTTCGAAGGAAGATTGTGTGTAGCTGACGTACCAGAGTTAAAAAGGAAGATTTTGCAAGAGGCTCATAGTTCCAAGTTTGCCATTCATCCGGGGAGCACCAAGATGTATCGGGACGTAAAGCGGACCTTTTGGTGGCCAAACATGAAAAGAGAGATAGCCGAGTTTGTATCTCAGTGTCTGTGTTGTCAGCAAGTGAAGGCAGAACACCAGAGACCAGCAGGACTTCTTCAACCCTTGTCAATTCCTGAGTGGAAATGGGAGCACATCTCCATGGATTTCGTAGTGGGCTTGCCGAGGACGCAAAGAGGTATGGATTCCATTTGGGTTATAGTCGACAGGTTTACTAAGTCAGCTCACTTTTTGCCAGTCAAGACTACATTCAATGCCAACCGACTTGCCGAATTGTACATGAATGAGATCGTTAGGCTTCATGGTGTGCCGATGTCCATTGTGTCAGACCGAGACCCGAAGTTCGTTTCTAGATTTTGGCAGAGTCTACAAGGAGCCTTGGGAACAGAGTTGAGATTTAGCACAGCCTTTCACCCCCAGACCGACGGACAGACAGAAAGAATGATTCAGACACTCGAAGACATGCTTAGACTGTGCGTGTTGGATTTCCAGGGTAGTTGGGAGTCACATTTGCCATTAGTAGAGTTCGCGTACAACAACAGTTACCAAGCCAGCATAGGCATGGCACCGTATGAAGCTCTGTATGGAAGAGAGTGCAGATCGCCGATATGTTGGACTGAAGTAGGAGACAAAGCTCTAATTGGCCCCGAGTTGGTTCAGATGACAACTGAAAAGATCAAACTCATTCAGCAGAGGATTAAAACCGCACAGAGTCGACAGAAGAGTTATGCCGACCAAAGAAGGAGGGAGTTAGAATTTGAAATTGGGGATCATGTGTTTTTGAAAGTTTCGCCAATGACAGGAGTTTCGAGATTTGGGAAGAAGGGTAAACTTGCACCCCGATATATTGGGCCATTTGAAATTCTTGAGAGGGTCAACACCGTTGCTTACAGACTTGCTTTGCCACCAGATTTGAGTCGAGTCCACAGTGTGTTTCATGTTTCGATGTTGAGGAAATATATCCGAGACCCACTACATGTAATAGATTATTCCGGAGTTGTGGTTAATGAAGACTTGGGCTACGAAGAGAAGCCGATGAGAATTATCGACAGACAAGTGAGACAGTTGAGAAACAAGTCGATATCAATGGTGAAAATCGAATGGGAGAAGCATTATGGCGGGGAGGCCACATGGGAAAAGGAAGAGGAGATGAAAATCTGCTACCCGGAGTTATTCGTAGGTCAAGGTAACTTAAGTTTGGGGACCAAACTTCCTTAAGGAGGGTAGACTGTAAGAACCCACATTTTTATCTTAATCACGTTCATGAGCATTTGTATGATTATGACTTGTTAAGCTTGCATGTGTATGTTGTGACTTGTTTTGCTTTAGCAAGTGAGATCCGTGCCTCGATTTGGAGCCTTGTGATTTGTCTAAGTGTAGTGTACTTGTCTCATTCCTTCCTTGATGTAAAAAAAAAAAAAAAAAAAAAAAAAAAAAAAAAAAAAACTTAGGTCGTTCCTTGTCTCTAGCCGATGTTATTCCAAGCCGAGGTCACCCTTAGTCTAGTAGCAGCATCTTGGAACCCCTTGTTGATCTCCGTCCTTGCCTCGACCACGTTAGCCGAGATGTCACCTTGCACCCCAGTGATCTCGTCCTGGAGCGGTATGACCTAGGCCGAGGTGTGGCGCATCTAGGCCAAGATGTGGCACAGCTTAGTCAAGTGTTGTCCTTCCTAACCGAGGTCATTGTCACCTTAGTTGCCGAAGTCCTTTGTTAGCTGATGTCACCCCTTGCCGGAGTGTCTTTCTGTGTAGCTTGTTAGATACGCCTTGTTGTTAGCCGATGTCCTTGCCCTGGCAGAGAGCCCATACCGCCTTGCTTGTTGAACACCCTTCCACCATGCTTTGTCTGGTCTGTCAGTCGCCTTTTCAGGTAGAACCCAATCAGTCGCCGCCACGTGCCTCAGCAGAGGGTTAACCCCAGAACCGGGTATAGAAAACTATCATTTTAGTATCATAAACTTGCCTTGTAGAGAGAGAAGCTCTAGGAGGAAGAAAGAGTTTTAGAGTGAGGAAGTAGATCTTCAAGCTTGATTCCTAGAGATCCAACCGTTAAATCCGAGTTCTAAGGTTAGATTCTTGATCTGCTCATGACGTTCTTTATGTTTATGTTATTGCATTGCATGATTGAAAATGATTTGTAAGCCATGCATCGTTTTGAAGCTCGATTTTAGAAAGAGAAAATGGCATTCATGTGTTCTTCAAGAAAGTCTTGTTTGATCCGAAAGCTTGCATAAAGAATCATGATTTTGTGTTTATTTCCGCAAGGATTTCAAGTACGGGTACCCAGGTCCATGTTTTCAAACTCATAGCACGAAAATCCCAGATTTGTGATGGCAGATTATGATCAAGCATTCGTATTTTTCATGTTTTCACACTCATGTTCTTCATGTTCATCAACAGAGGGAAACCCAGAGTTTTCCGACCTCTTTTCCTTGCATGTGGCCCTCGGGAACACACCTCGGCAAGGAGGTGTGGAACCTCGGCCTAGACCTGATTGGTGCCCAGCATGTTTTCCGAAAACATTTGTGTACATGAGAGACTTGTTTGAAAGCGCATTCAATAGGCTTTGCCATGTGTTGTAGGACTTGGGCTTGTCTCGACCCCGACGTGTGAAGAAACGACGTGAGTGGTATTTTTAATAAAGCTATGTTACACTCGTTTTGATAAATCTTGTTTTGCCTTGTCTTGAAAAGTATTTGATTTAGCATGAAGACTATCCCTATTTTGTATATCAAATGCTATCTTGTTTTGATGACTTGTCTTGACAGTCCTTAGTGCTAGAGGACTCTAAACTTTCGCAGCACAGCTTGTCTTGGCAGTCCTTAGTGCTAGAGGACTCTAAACTTTCGCAGCACAGCTTGTCTTGACAGTCCTTAGTGCTAGAGGACTCTAAACTTTCGCAGCACAGCTTGTCTTGACAGTCCTTAGTGCTAGAGGACTCTAAACTTTCGCAGCACAGCTTGTCTTGACAGTCCTTAGTGCTAGAGGACTCTAAACTTTCGCAGCACAGCTTGTCTTGACAGTCCTTAGTGCTAGAGGACTCTAAACTTTCGCAGCACAGCTTGTCTTGACAGTCCTTAGTGCTAGAGGACTCTAAACTTTCGCAGCACAGCTTGTCTTGACAGTCCTTAGTGCTAGAGGACTCTAAACTTTCGCAGCACAGCTTGACTTGAAAGTCCTTAGTTGCAGGGGACTATAATGCAACTGCACTCTTGTCTTGGGAACGTCATCACCCTCTTGTATTAAGTAGATGTAATAACATCCAAAGAACTTGAAAGGCCGGCAATGAACTTGATTTCCCTCTTGATTGTAAAGTATGCTATGTATTGTTCTGTAAGAAATCTTGGATATCAATCATGCAAAACCTTTATTTCTAATATCATTCACTGAGTATCCAAGCTCACCCTCTCTATATATATGTAGGTGATGAACAAGAAGGCATTGAGGCCTAGACGTGATTGCCGATGTGTTTTGGGTGCTTTGCCGACATGTTTTGGATTTGCGTTTTGCATCGTCTTGAAGATTATGCTTCTCGGCTTATGTTTTCTTTGTTTGTTTTGGCATATGTCGGCTTGAGAAGCCTTTTGGTCAGGATGTGTTTTGTATCTCATTCTTGTTGTATCTAAATTGTAAGACTTGTAAAGGTGTTTGATGTATGACATTCCCTTGGACTTATGCACGGCTCTCATGGACTATTCAGATTTTGTATAAGTATATATATATATTGCTTCCGCACTCGTAAGCCCCATATTTTATACTCTGATTGTGTGTGATTTTTTTGTAAGACGGCCTTCGGTAACCTCGGGTTACTGGCCATCACGGCACCAAACTACTAGGGGCGGTTTGGGGGCGTGACAAAATTAATGAGTGAATCATTCAGTAGTTTATCAGTAAATTACTAGATAAACTCTCTGTAAATTACTCTGTAAATTGCTTAGTAAATTCTCACTAAATTACTCAGGAAATTTCTCAGTAAATTACACGTAAAATTCTCTATAAATTATTCAGCAAATTCATAGTAATTTATCAGAAAATTCTGAGTAAATTCACAAAAAATTACAAGAATTTTTTTTTGTGAATTAACCTGTAAATTATGAGTAAATTACTCAATAAATTCTCAGAAAATTCTATATAAATTCTTCGTAAATTCAAAGTAATTTCTTAGTAAATTATTCAGCAAATTACTCCATAAATTCGTAGTAAAATCTCAATAAATTACTCGTTAAGTTTTAAATAAATTCTCTATAAATTACTTTGTAATTATCTGTAAATTTTCAGTAAATTATTTAATAAATTGTAAATAAATTGCTCATAAAATTTTCAATAAATTCTATGAAAATTCTCAATAAATTCTGTATAAATTCTTGGAGAATTACTCATAAAATTATCAAAAAAAATTCGTGAATTGCTTTGTTAATTTTCAGTAAATTATTCGAACATTAATTAGTGAATTTCCTGTAAATTCTCAGTAAATTACTTTATAAATTGTCAGTAAATTATTCAATAAATTCTAAGTAAATTACTTACTAAATTCTCAATAAATTAATCCATAAAGTCTAAGTAAATTATCAATAAATTCTTAGTAACTTACTCAGTAAATTCTCAATAAATTATTTACTAATTTCCAACTTAATTACCCAGTGAAGAACTTAACAATTTATCAGTAAATTTCTTAGTCAATTCACAGTAAATTCTCAATAAATTACTCTGTGAATTCTCATTAAATTACTCAGTAAAATTCTCAATAAATTACACGCAAAATTCTCAGAAAATTATTCAGTAAATTCGTAGTAAATTCTGTGTAAATTCTTAGAAAATCATTAGAAATTTTTTTGTGAATTACTCAGTAAATTATGAGTAAATTCTCAGAAAATTTTGTATAAATTCTTGGTAAATTACTCAGTAAATTCACAGAAATTTTTTAAAACATTACTCAGCAAATTACTCTGTAAATTATTCGTGAAATTTTTTAAAAAATTACTCAGCAAATTACTCTGTAAATTATTCGTTAAATTTTCAATAAATTCTCTGTAAACTACTCCGTTAATTATCGGTGTATTACTCAATAAATTCAAAGTAAATTACTCTGAAAATTTTCAACAAATTCTAAGAAAATTCTCAATAAATTATGAGTAAATTACTCGTTAAATTCACAGTAAATTCTCAATAAATTACTCAGCAAATTACCATTAAAGTTATAGTAAATTCGTGGTAAATAACTCGGTAAATTCTCGGTAAATTGCTTCGTAAATGATTGGTAAGTTCCTAGAAAATTACTCAACAAATTCTCAGTAAATTCTCAAGAAACTCTTAGTAATTTACTGAGGAAATTCTAAATAAATTACTAATTAAATTCATAGTAAATTATTCTGTGAATTACTCACTAAATTTATCTGTAAATTACTAGGTAAATTACTCGGTAAATTCTCTGTAAATTACTCAGTTAATTATCGATAAGTTATCAAAAACTTCTTGGTATATTACTTAGTAAAGTACTCAGTAAATTATTAGAAAACCACTCTATAAATTCCAAGAAAATAACACAGTAAATTATCTGTAAATTCCTAGTAAATTATTTAATAAATTCTAAGCAAATTACTGAGTAAATTCTCAATAAATTACTCCTTAAATTCTCAGTAAATTACAAGAGAATTAATGAGTGAATTATTCGGTAATTTCTCAGTGAATTACTCGATAAGTTCTCTATAAATTACTCAGTAAATTATTGGTAAATTCTCTGTTAATTACTCAGTAAATGACCAGTAAATTACTTAGTAATTTCTCACTAAATTACTCAGGAAATTTCTCAATAAATTATACGTAAAATTCTCTATAAATTATTCAGCAAATTCTTAGTAATTTATCAGAAAATTCCGAGTAAATTCTCAAAAAATTACAAGAATTTTTTTTGTGAATTAATCAGTAAATTATGAGTAAACTACTCAATAAATTCTATATAAATTCTTGTGAAATTCAAAGTAATTTCTTAGTAAATTATTCAGCAAATTACTCCATAAATTCGTAGTAAATTCTCAATAAATTACTCGTTAAGTTTTCAATAAATTATCTATAAATTACTTTGTAAGTTATCTGTAAATTTTCAGTAAATTATTTAATAAATTGTAAATAAATTACTCAGAAAATTTTCAATAATTTCTAAGAAAATTGTGTATAAAATCTTGGTAAATTACTCAGTAAATTCATAGTAAATTACTCATAAAATTATCACAAAAAAAAATTTCGTGAATTACTTTGTTAATTCTCAGAATATTATTCGAACATTAATTAGTGGATTTCCTGTAAATTCTCAGTAAATTACTTTATAAATTCTCAGTAAATTATTCAATAAATTCTAAGTAAATTACTTAGTAAATTCTCAATAAATTAATCCATAAAGTCTAAGTAAATTATCAATAAATTCTTAGTAACTTACTCAGTAAATTCTCAATAAATTACTTAGTAATTTCCAACTAAATTACCCAGTGAAGAACTTAACAATTTATCAGTAAATTTCTTAGTCAATTCGCAGTAAATTCTCAATAAATTACTCAGTAAATTATCGATAGATTCTTAGTAAATTACTCAATAAATTATCATTAAATTACTCAGTAAAATTCTCAATAAATTACATGCAAAATTCTCAGAAAATTATTCAGCAAATTATTAGAAAATTCTGTGTAAATTCTTAGAAAATCATTAGAAATTTTTTTGTGAATTACTCAGTAAATTATGAGTAAATTACTCAGTAAATTCACAGAAATTTTTTAAAAAATTACTCAGCAAATTACTCTGTAAATTATTCGTTAAATTTTCAATAAATTCTCTGTAAACTACTCCGTTAATTATCGGTGTATTACTTAATAAATTCAAAGTAAATTACTCTGAAAATTTTCAACAAATTCTAAGAAAATTCTCAATAAATTATGAGTAAATTACTCGTTAAATTCACAGTAAATTCTCAATAAATTACTCAGCAAATTACCATTAAAGTTATAGTAAACTCGTGGTAAATAACTCGGTAAATTCTCGGTAAATTGCTTCGTAAATGATTGGTAAGTTCCTAGAAAATTACTCAACAAATTCTCAGTAAATTCTCAAGAAACTCTTAGTAATTTACTGAGGAAATTCTAAATAAATTACTAATTAAATTCATAGTAAATTATTCTGTGAATTACTCACTAAATTTATCTGTAAATTACTAGGTAAATTACTCGGTAAATTCTCTGTAAATTACTCAGTTAATTATCGATAAGTTCTCAAAAACTTCTTGGTATATTACTTAGTAAAGTACTCAGTAAATTATTAGAAAACCACTCTATAAATTCCAAGAAAATAACACAGCAAATTATCTGTAAATTCCTAGTAAATTATTTAATAAATTCTAAGCAAATTACTGAGTAAATTCTCAATAAATTACTCCTTAAATTCTCAGTAAATTACAAGAGAATTAATGAGTGAATTATTCGGTAATTTATCAGTGAATTACTCGATAAGTTCTCTATAAATTACTTAGTAAATTATTGGTAAATTCTCTGTTAATTACTCAGTAAATGACCAGTAAATTACTTAGTAATTTCTCACTAAATTACTCAGGAAATTTCTCAATAAATTATACGTAAAATTCTCTATAAATTATTCAGCAAATTCTTAGTAATTTATCAGAAAATTCCGAGTAAATTCTCAAAAAATTACAAGAATTTTTTTTGTGAATTAATCAGTAAATTATGAGTAAACTACTCAATAAATTCTATATAAATTCTTGTGAAATTCAAAGTAATTTCTTAGTAAATTATTCAGCAAATTACTCCATAAATTCGTAGTAAATTCTCAATAAATTACTCGTTAAGTTTTCAATAAATTATCTATAAATTACTTTGTAAGTTATCTGTAAATTTTCAGTAAATTATTTAATAAATTGTAAATAAATTACTCAGAAAATTTTCAATAATTTCTAAGAAAATTGTGTATAAAATCTTGGTAAATTACTCAGTAAATTCATAGTAAATTACTCATAAAATTATCACAAAAAAAAATTTCGTGAATTACTTTGTTAATTCTCAGAATATTATTCCAACATTAATTAGTGGATTTCCTGTAAATTCTCAGTAAATTACTTTATAAATTTTCAGTAAATTATTCAATAAATTCTAAGTAAATTACTTAGTAAATTCTCAATAAATTAATCCATAAAGTCTAAGTAAATTATCAATAAATTCTTAGTAACTTACTCAGTAAATTCTCAATAAATTACTTAGTAATTTCCAACTAAATTACCCAGTGAAGAACTTAACAATTTATCAGTAAATTTCTTAGTCAATTCGCAGTAAATTCTCAATAAATTACTCAGTAAATTATCGGTAGATTCTTAGTAAATTACTCAATAAATTATCATTAAATTACTCAGTAAAATTCTCAATAAATTACATGCAAAATTCTCAGAAAATTATTCAGCAAATTATTAGAAAATTCTGTGTAAATTCTTAGAAAATCATTAGAAATTTTTTTGTGAATTACTCTGTCACGACCCGAACCCGCCCCCGTGGGTTAAGGACGTAACCGGCCAGTAATCATGAGATTACCTACGGCCTCAAACTGTTCTAAACGTATTTTAACAGAGTTAATGGGGGCCAAACGGAAGCAAAATTAAAAACTTTGTCCATAGAGCCGTGCTTATATGCACATCAAACAAACCATACTCAGATACGTTAATAACTCACATCAAAAGTACAGCTTCACAAAATTCATTACAGACAGGATCGTCCAAAACGAGTCAACCTATAACAGACTATGTACAGACATGCACTGGGTCCTTGCCAACAAGACAAAACATAGGTACATAGTAAAAGGGCAAGGATGGTCTCATGCGCGAGGCACAAGGCTGACTCTCCCAAAACTCCTGTTGTTCCTAGCAGACTTCACTGGGGCTGGGTTTGGACTTCCCTTGGCTCACCTACAAATACATGAATGAGCGTGAGCGATAGCCCAGTGAATAATATCAAATATAACAGTTACATAACAATATGTAGATCAACATGCTCCAAACGGCCTTGGGCCCAATTCATACTTCTGTTTAACAGCAAAATATATATAACTATACGAAATGCAAGTCAAGTAACTGTAGTTCCAAACATTCTGGCCTTTGGCCCATCCGGGTTTCCATTCATGGCAGAACGGCCTTCGGCCCATTCATTCATGTCAAACGGCCTTTGGCCCATTCATTCATGTCAAACGGCCTTTGGCCCATTCATTCATGTCAAACGGCCTTTGGCCCATTCATTCATGTCAAACGGCCTTTGGCCCATTCATTCATGTCAAACGGCCTTTGGCCCATTCGTTCATGTCAAACGGCCTTTGGCCCATTCATTCATGTCAAACGGCCTTTGGCCCATTCGTTCATGTCAAATGGCCTTTGGCCCATTCGTTCATGTCAAACGGCCTTTGGCCCATTCATTCATGTCAAACGGCCTTTGGCCCATTCGTTCATGTCAAACGGCCTTTGGCCCATTCGTTCATGTCAAACGGCCTTTGGCCCATTCATTCATGTCAAACGGCCTTTGGCCCATTCATTCATGTCAAACGGCCTTTGGCCCATTCGTTTATTTATTCTTGTCAGACTTTTGTCCACAATCCCAATTAACAACTCATAATATTTATAGGGGAATAGCAATTGGACATTGACCAGTTTTCAAATATTGATATTACTCACAGTGATCGGCTTGTGGATGCGCCCTGGAGCTTGACCCTACACATTTCATGAATACAAAAGGGTCACTAACAGTTCAATCCGTTCTTTAATTCACATATTCCTCTTTAGGCTTTGTTCTTATCTCATTAACTCCTTTACAATGCTTAACACATGCCTAAGAGTGCTCACAAGTGAAAGAGAACGGAAAACGAATCACAGAATGCATGAACAAAATTCCAGGAAACAGGGTCCCCGCTCGAGCGTAAGATTCTCCGCTCGAGCGGACCCTTAAGGCCTGCAAGGTACTGGTTGCACAAAAGATGCGCTCGAGCTGAAGGTCCGTCTACAAAAATCCACGCTCGAGCGTGAAATGTCCCGCTCGAGCGGGCATCCAACTCTGCAAAAAAATGCTGGGAGCACGATTTTCCCGCTCGAGCGGCCATTACCCCGCTCGAGCGGACCTCAAAAATCTGGGTTTCCCAGATCGTGTTCTTGAGCTCCAAATCAGTTTTCCATCTACATTTCTTGCATGCAATGGTTCAAATTACACGTTTACACATGCTAACATGCTACTAATGCAGATTACAACATTAGGAAGCTCAATTACATGAATTATCTACATGCATGTCCCAAATTGTCTCAAACCCATCATCAACATGCTCAAATTCAACATTCAAGACTTATACTCCCATGATTTGTACATGCATGTGGGAGATGCTCATCATTCTCAACTTAGATGGTACAAATGGTGACTACAATATGAGCTTTACCCAAAACTCCACATGAATCATGTGTTTCAAGCTCAAACATGCAAATTCAAAGTAATTTCTTACATGCATGAGTTCTAAGATTTCAATCTCAACAAAAATCAACTCATTACATGTTCTTGATCACAAACAACCCTTGAACTTACAAATTACAAGTAAGAGTTCATGAAATCACTTACCTAAGAGCTTCAACACTCAAGCTCTAGCCAAATCTTGAGCTAGATCTTCAAATTCCCAAGTCTTGAGCCCAAATTACACAAATCTCTCCCTTTTTCTCTCCATGGCCGGCCTCTCTCTCACTCTCAATTGTCTAACTCAGGTTTTGAGTTTTAAGAGAGCTAAAGGAGAGTGCAATACAAATATACAACAGGCCCCACTAACAAATATTTTAATATAAAATAATGGGGTACTTAATTTCTCAATTTAATCAGTTTAAATTGACCAGAATCAAATTTCAATTAAATTTCACCGTAGGCCCTAAAAATTATGCCAACCACAATGGCGTATTCAATTTCGGGTTCCGTGGCCGATAAGGCCCTCAATTAAATTTCCAAAACAGACTACTCAAACAGATATTCCTACGATGAACAGATCAAATTTCAAACCACATATTTTCACATAGTGGAACACAGAATCATATCACAATACATAATCACATCATGTTAAGGACCAATTAACATACTACGGAACAGGGGTGTCACAGTCTTCCCCCCTTTAGGAAGTTTGGTCCTCCAAACTTAACTTACCTTCGTCGGGAAACAAATGTAAATAGCGTAGACGCATTTCCTCCTCTTTTTCCCATGTAGCATCTGTCCCATAGTGTTCCTTCCATTCCACTTTCACCATTGGAATGGATTTGTTTCTCAATTCTTTCACTTGTCGGTCAACAATTCTTTCCGGCCATTCAGCATATTCCATATTTTCATCAATAGCAATCCGGTGATAATCAATCACATGCAACGGGTCTCGGAGGTAACCCCTCAACATTGACACATGAAACACATTGTGGATTTGCTCAAATCCCGGTGGCAAAGCAACTCTATAAGCAACTGGACCAAGTTTCTCCAAAATTTGAAACGGCCCAATATAACGGGGCGTCAACTTGCCCTTTTTCCCAAACCTGACTTGGCCTTTCATTGGAGAAACACGGATGAACACATGGTCGCCGACCTCATACTCAAGAGGTCTTCTCCGGACATCTGCATAACTCTTCTGTCGGTCTTGAGCTGTTTTGAGCCTTTGCCGAATAGTTTTGATCTTTTCAGAGGTGTCTTGTACAATTTCAGGCCCGAGCAAAGCTCTGTCCCCGACCTCTGTCCAACAAATAGGTGATCTACACCTCCTACCATACAAAGCCTCGTATGGTGCCATACCGATGCTGGAGTGGAAGCTATTATTATAGGCAAATTCTGCAAGTGGCAGGTAATCTTCCCAACTCCCCTGAAAATCCAAAGCACACATGCGAAGCATATCTTCCAAAGTCTGTATTGTTCGTTCTGACTGCCCATCTGTCTGTGGGTGGAATGCAGTGCTGAACCTTAGTTCTGTTCCCATAGCTTCCTGCAAACTCTTCCACAATCTAGATACAAACTTCGGATCTCTATCCGACACAATGGATACTGGAACTCCATGTAAGCGGACAATTTCATCAACATAAATAGTAGCCAACCTGTAAGCAGTAAATGTAGTTTTGACAGGCAGAAAATGTGCAGATTTAGTCAGTCTATCAACTACAACCCAAACAAAATCCATACCGCGGGAAGTCCGAGGTAGGCCAACAACGAAATCCATGGTCACATGTTCCCACTTCCACTCAGGAATGGGGAGAGGTTGAAGTAGACCGCCTGGTTTCTGATGTTCAGCCTTAACTTGCTGACACTGAAGGCACTTGGACACATGTTCTGCAATCTCTTTCTTCATTTTAGGCCACCAATAGGTTTGTTTCAAATCCCGATACATTTTATTGTTACCCGGATGCATAGCAAATACGGATCTGTGGGCTTCATCTAAGACCCTCTTCTTTAGCTCCGGAATAACTGGAACACATATTCGGTTTCGAAATTTCAACATTCCATTCTCGATACTGAACTCTGCTTTTGGGCTGACTTCAAATTCATCAATTACCTTTCTGAGGAACTCATCCTCTTTCTGTTTTTGCTTGATTTCATCAACAATTGCCGGCTCGGCTGTAATAGCGGCTATCAATCCGCCCTGTTCGCACACTACCATTTCAATTTCAGACTTTTCAAAGTCTTGCAAAATCTCCCTTTGTTCAGTAAGCAAGCAAGCCATACTCCCTGTTGATTTCCTGCTCAAGGCATCAGCCACTGTATTAGCTTTTCCGGGGTGATACTGAATTTCTAGGTCGTAATCTTTTATCAATTCCAGCCATCTTCTCTGACGCATATTCAACTCTTTCTGCGTGAAGAAGTATTTTAGGCTTTTATGATCTGTGTAGACTTCACACTTTGCCCCATACAAATAATGCCGCCAGATTTTCAAAGCAAAAACAACTGCGGCCAATTCTAGGTCATGTGTTGGATAATTCTTCTCATGTGGCCTCAACTGTCGGGAGGCGTAAGCAATAACCTTTCCGTTCTGCATTAACACACAACCCAAACCCTTATAAGATGCGTCACTGAAAATCACAAAATTTTCCGTACCTGAAGGTAGTGTCAAAATTGGTGCAGTGGTCAATCTTGTCTTCAATTCATGAAAGGCTGATTCTCTTTCACTATTCCACTCAAATGGTTGTCCTTTACGTGTCAATTGGGTAAGAGGCACAGCTAATTTCGAAAAGTCCTTTACAAACCTTCTGTAGTACCCAGCTAAGCCCATGAAACTGCGAACTTCTGTCACATTAGTTGGTGTAGGCCAATTCACAATTGCTTCTATTTTCTGCGGGTCCACTGAAATTCCTTCCTTGTTGACCACGTGCCCTAAGAAAATAACCTCATCCAACCAAAACTCACATTTCTTTAACTTAGCAAATAGTTTTCTTTCCCGAAGTATTTGTAAAACAGTCCTCAAATGATGTTCGTGTTCAAGTCTATCTTTAGAGTATATTAAAATATCATCGATGAAGACAACAACAAACTCATCAAGGTAGGTTTTAAAAATTCTATTCATTAAGTCCATAAATGCTGCCGGAGCATTAGTCACTCCAAATGGCATAACAAGAAACTCAAAATGACCATACCTCGTTCTGAATGCGGTTTTCTCAACATCTTCTGCCTTAACCTTCAGCTGATGATACGCGGATCTCAAATCAATCTTAGAAAACACCTGTGATCCCTGCAACTGGTCAAATAAGTCATCAATACGGGGTAAGGGATATTTATTCTTTATCGTTACCTTGTTCAATTCCCGGTAATCAATACATAGGCGTAAGGTACCATCCTTTTTCTTTACAAATAACACTGGTGCGCCCCAAGGCGAAGTACTGGGCCGGATAAACCCTTTATCAAGAAGGTCTTGCAACTGTTCTTTTAATTCTTTCATTTCGGCTGTAGCCATTCTGTAGGGAGTTTTAGAAATAGGTTGGGTGCCTGGCACAGTTTCAATAGCAAACTCTATCTCCCTGTCTACCAATTCCCCTGGTAATTCATTTGGAAACACATCTGGGAATTCTCTAACGATGGGAATATCATTCAATTCAACATTCACGGATTGTTCAGTCAATACATAACACAAATAACCCTGGCATCCCTTCCTGATCAATTTACATGCTTTCATTGCAGATATCAAATATGGTGGAGGTACTACCCCATTTCCCACAAACACAATTTCTTTCTGTTCTGGTGGTTCAAATACAACCCTCTTTGTCACACAATCTATAGTGGCACAGTATTTGGTCAACCAATCCATGCCCAAAATTACATCAAAGTGTCTAAAGTTTAAGGGCAACAAATCTACATACAGGGTAGCATCCTCAATATGCATGTCACAAAACCGATATATATAGTCACATAACACAGATTCCCCCGATGGAGCAGACACACATAACAAATATGGCAACAATTCTAGGGGTCTTTTCAGTCTAGATGCAAATGCATATGTCACAAATGAATGCGTTGATCCAGAATCAATTAACACAAAAGCATCCTGATTACATATCGAGATAGTACCTGAGACAACGGCATTGGCATTCCGTGTATCACCCGGAACGAGTGCAAAGACTCTCCCTTGTCTCACTGTATCCCCAGTAGTAGCAGATCTCAAAGTGTTTCCCGGCTTCGGGATCGATGCAGTGGAGCTAGCAGCTATCTTCCCACTATTCTGATTACAATCTCGGGCTATATGCCCTTGTTTCCCACACTTAAAACAGGCTCCCGATGCACGGTAACAAACTCCACGGTGCCTTTTGCTACAAGTGTTGCACAGGGGAGTCGTGTCTCGGGAAGAACTTGAGGTGGTTGAGGAGCCCGTGTTTTGCTTTTTCAGAAATTTCTTCTTCAAAAGAAGCCTTGTCTTTTGTTGCCTCTCCATTCGGTTGTTGGCTTAGCTTGTCTAGCTATATTAGCCTCTGATATGATGGCCCGGTCAAGCACCCCAATGTAGGTCTCCAATTTCAGGACATTCACCCGCTCTAGGATGTCACTTCGGAGCCCACCTTCAAAATGCCTTGCCTTCTTATAATCAGTGTCAATTACGTGTGGTGCAAACCTGGCCAACTCAGTAAATTTGGCCTCATACTCAGCTACAGTCATACTGTCTTGTTTGAGTTCCATGAACTCTGCCACTTTCCTGTCCCGGACACACTGCGGGAAGTACTTGTCATAGAAGATTTCCAAAAATTTCGCCCAATCAATATCTCTGTGGTTTTCCCTCATCAACATCCACCATCTTCTCGCTTCATCTTCTAGCATAAAGGTGGCTAGAAGCACTTTCTGTGTATCCGAGCACGGAAACACCTCAAACAGTTTTTCAATCCCAAGTACCCAAGCTTCGGCTTTTAAGGGATCTAGTCCACCATGGAACTGTGGTGGTTTCATTTTCTTGAATTCCTTGGTGAGAGCGATTATCCGATCATCATTTTGATTATCTGGCACAGGTGGTGCCGGAGGTGGAGGTGGCGGATGTGGTTGCTGCCACTGTTGTTGCCACTCCTGTTGCTGTCTCAAAGCTTCTGCCATTTCCTGAATCAGTCTTTCCATTCTGTCCAGTCTGGCAGCAGAGGATTCCTCTAACTCATCACCTCTGGTTCTCACCATAGTGATTAAACTTGCATTATATTCCATACCAAAGGTACACAAGTACACATACACTAAGGAGCACATATTTCCAGATAATTCGTAATGCAAGTAGTTCACAACTTACACATATAATTATTCATAACAAAACATTTAAGTATATAATCAATGCTTCCAAACTCGTATTTATCACATGAATGCATCCTAGATCTCATCTAGACGCTTATTGCTCTTTTTGGACAAGTGTGTGAGTTATTAACTCGTGCTCTGATACCACTCTGTCACGACCCGAACCCGCCCCCGTGGGTTAAGGACGTAACCGGCCAGTAATCATGAGATTACCTACGGCCTCAAACTGTTCTAAACGTATTTTAACAGAGTTAATGGGGGCCAAACGGAAGCAAAATTAAAAACTTTGTCCATAGAGCCGTGCTTATATGCACATCAAACAAACCATACTCAGATACGTTAATAACTCACATCAAAAGTACAGCTTCACAAAATTCATTACAGACAGGATCGTCCAAAACGAGTCAACCTATAACAGACTATGTACAGACATGCACTGGGTCCTTGCCAACAAGACAAAACATAGGTACATAGTAAAAGGGCAAGGATGGTCTCATGCGCGAGGCACAAGGCTGACTCTCCCAAAACTCCTGTTGTTCCTAGCAGACTTCACTGGGGCTGGGTTTGGACTTCCCTTGGCTCACCTACAAATACATGAATGAGCGTGAGCGATAGCCCAGTGAATAATATCAAATATAACAGTTACATAACAATATGTAGATCAACATGCTCCAAACGGCCTTGGGCCCAATTCATACTTCTGTTTAACAGCAAAATATATATAACTATACGAAATGCAAGTCAAGTAACTGTAGTTCCAAACATTCTGGCCTTTGGCCCATCCGGGTTTCCATTCATGGCAGAACGGCCTTCGGCCCATTCATTCATGTCAAACGGCCTTTGGCCCATTCATTCATGTCAAACGGCCTTTGGCCCATTCATTCATGTCAAACGGCCTTTGGCCCATTCATTCATGTCAAACGGCCTTTGGCCCATTCATTGTTCATGTCAAACGGCCTTTGGCCCATTCATTCATGTCAAACGGCCTTTGGCCCATTCGTTCATGTCAAATGGCCTTTGGCCCATTCGTTCATGTCAAACGGCCTTTGGCCCATTCATTCATGTCAAACGGCCTTTGGCCCATTCGTTCATGTCAAACGGCCTTTGGCCCATTCGTTCATGTCAAACGGCCTTTGGCCCATTCATTCATGTCAAACGGCCTTTGGCCCATTCATTCATGTCAAACGGCCTTTGGCCCATTCGTTTATTTATTCTTGTCAGACTTTTGTCCACAATCCCAATTAACAACTCATAATATTTATAGGGGAATAGCAATTGGACATTGACCAGTTTTCAAATATTGATATTACTCACAGTGATCGGCTTGTGGATGCGCCCTGGAGCTTGACCCTACACATTTCATGAATACAAAAGGGTCACTAACAGTTCAATCCGTTCTTTAATTCACATATTCCTCTTTAGGCTTTGTTCTTATCTCATTAACTCCTTTACAATGCTTAACACATGCCTAAGAGTGCTCACAAGTGAAAGAGAACGGAAAACGAATCACAGAATGCATGAACAAAATTCCAGGAAACAGGGTCCCCGCTCGAGCGTAAGATTCTCCGCTCGAGCGGACCCTTAAGGCCTGCAAGGTACTGGTTGCACAAAAGATGCGCTCGAGCTGAAGGTCCGTCTACAAAAATCCACGCTCGAGCGTGAAATGTCCCGCTCGAGCGGGCATCCAACTCTGCAAAAAAATGCTGGGAGCACGATTTTCCCGCTCGAGCGGCCATTACCCCGCTCGAGCGGACCTCAAAAATCTGGGTTTCCTAGATCGTGTTCTTGAGCTCCAAATCAGTTTTCCATCTACATTTCTTGCATGCAATGGTTCAAATTACACGTTTACACATGCTAACATGCTACTAATGCAGATTACAACATTAGGAAGCTCAATTACATGAATTATCTACATGCATGTCCCAAATTGTCTCAAACCCATCATCAACATGCTCAAATTCAACATTCAAGACTTATACTCCCATGATTTGTACATGCATGTGGGAGATGCTCATCATTCTCAACTTAGATGGTACAAATGGTGACTACAATATGAGCTTTACCCAAAACTCCACATGAATCATGTGTTTCAAGCTCAAACATGCAAATTCAAAGTAATTTCTTACATGCATGAGTTCTAAGATTTCAATCTCAACAAAAATCAACTCATTACATGTTCTTGATCACAAACAACCCTTGAACTTACAAATTACAAGTAAGAGTTCATGAAATCACTTACCTAAGAGCTTCAACACTCAAGCTCTAGCCAAATCTTGAGCTAGATCTTCAAATTCCCAAGTCTTGAGCCCAAATTACACAAATCTCTCCCTTTTTCTCTCCATGGCCGGCCTCTCTCTCACTCTCAATTGTCTAACTCAGGTTTTGAGTTTTAAGAGAGCTAAAGGAGAGTGCAATACAAATATACAACAGGCCCCACTAACAAATATTTTAATATAAAATAATGGGGTACTTAATTTCTCAATTTAATCAGTTTAAATTGACCAGAATCAAATTTCAATTAAATTTCACCGTAGGCCCTAAAAATTATGCCAACCACAATGGCGTAATCAATTTCGGGTTCCGTGGCCGATAAGGCCCTCAATTAAATTTCCAAAACAGACTACTCAAACAGATATTCCTACGATGAACAGATCAAATTTCAAACCACATATTTTCACATAGTGGAACACAGAATCATATCACAATACATAATCACATCATGTTAAGGACCAATTAACATACTACGGAACAGGGGTGTCACATACTCAGTAAATTATGAGTAAATTACTCAGTAAATTCACAGAAATTTTTTAAAAAATTACTCAGCAAATTACTCTGTAAATTATTCGTTAAATTTTCAATAAATTCTCTGTAAACTACTCCGTTAATTATCGGTGTATTACTCAATAAATTCAAAGTAAATTACTCTGAAAATTTTCAACAAATTCTAAGAAAATTCTCAATAAATTATGAGTAAATTACTCGTTAAATTCACAGTAAATTCTCAATAAATTACTCAGCAAATTACCATTAAAGTTATAGTAAATTCGTGGTAAATAACTCGGTAAATTCTCGGTAAATTGCTTCGTAAATGATTGGTAAGTTCCTAGAAAATTACTCAACAAATTCTCAGTAAATTCTCAAGAAACTCTTAGTAATTTACTGAGGAAATTCTAAATAAATTACTAATTAAATTCATAGTAAATTATTCTGTGAATTACTCACTAAATTTATCTGTAAATTACTAGGTAAATTACTCGGTAAATTCTCTGTAAATTACTCAGTTAATTATCGATAAGTTCTCAAAAACTTCTTGGTATATTACTTAGTAAAGTACTCAGTAAATTATTAGAAAACCACTCTATAAATTCCAAGAAAATAACACAGCAAATTATCTGTAAATTCCTAGTAAATTATTTAATAAATTCTAAGCAAATTACTGAGTAAATTCTCAATAAATTACTCCTTAAATTCTCAGTAAATTACAAGAGAATTAATGAGTGAATTATTCAGTAATTTATCAGTGAATTACTCGATAAGTTCTCTATAAATTACTCAGTAAATTATTGGTAAATTCTCTGTTAATTACTCAGTAAATGACCCGTAAATTACTTAGTAATTTCTCACTAAATTACTCAGGAAATTTCTCAATAAATTATACGTAAAATTCTCTATAAATTATTCAGCAAATTCTTAGTAATTTATCAGAAAATTCCGAGTAAATTCTCAAAAAATTACAAGAATTTTTTTTGTGAATTAATCAGTAAATTATGAGTAAACTACTCAATAAATTCTATATAAATTCTTGTGAAATTCAAAGTAATTTCTTAGTAAATTATTCAGCAAATTACTCCATAAATTCGTAGTAAATTCTCAATAAATTACTCGTTAAGTTTTCAATAAATTATCTATAAATTACTTTGTAAGTTATCTGTAAATTTTCAGTAAATTATTTAATAAATTGTAAATAAATTACTCAGAAAATTTTCAATAATTTCTAAGAAAATTGTGTATAAAATCTTGGTAAATTACTCAGTAAATTCATAGTAAATTACTCATAAAATTATCACAAAAAAAAAATTCGTGAATTACTTTGTTAATTCTCAGAATATTATTCCAACATTAATTAGTGGATTTCCTGTAAATTCTCAGTAAATTACTTTATAAATTCTCAGTAAATTATTCAATAAATTCTAAGTAAATTACTTAGTAAATTCTCAATAAATTAATCCATAAAGTCTAAGTAAATTATCAATAAATTCTTAGTAACTTACTCAGTAAATTCTCAATAAATTACTTAGTAATTTCCAACTAAATTACCCAGTGAAGAACTTAACAATTTATCAGTAAATTTCTTAGTCAATTCGCAGTAAATTCTCAATAAATTACTCAGTAAATTATCGGTAGATTCTTAGTAAATTACTCAATAAATTATCATTAAATTACTCAGTAAAATTCTCAATAAATTACATGCAAAATTCTCAGAAAATTATTCAGCAAATTATTAGAAAATTCTATGTAAATTCTTAGAAAATCATTAGAAATTTTTTTGTGAATTACTCAGTAAATTATGAGTAAATTACTCAGTAAATTCACAGAAATTTTTTAAAAAATTACTCAGCAAATTACTCTGTAAATTATTCGTTAAATTTTCAATAAATTCTCTGTAAACTACTCCGTTAATTATCGGCGTATTACTCAATAAATTCAAAGTAAATTACTCTGAAAATTTTCAACAAATTCTAAGAAAATTCTCAATAAATTATGAGTAAATTACTCGTTAAATTCACAGTAAATTCTCAATAAATTACTCAGCAAATTACCATTAAAGTTATAGTAAACTCGTGGTAAATAACTCGGTAAATTCTCGGTAAATTGCTTCGTAAATGATTGGTAAGTTCCTAGAAAATTACTCAACAAATTCTCAGTAAATTCTCAAGAAACTCTTAGTAATTTACTGAGGAAATTCTAAATAAATTACTAATTAAATTCATAGTAAATTATTCTGTGAATTACTCACTAAATTTATCTGTAAATTACTAGGTAAATTACTCGGTAAATTCTCTGTAAATTACTCAGTTAATTATCGATAAGTTCTCAAAAACTTCTTGGTATATTACTTAGTAAAGTACTCAGTAAATTTTTAGAAAACAACTCTATAAATTCCAAGAAAATAACACAGCAAATTATCTGTAAATTCCTAGTAAATTATTTAATAAATTCTAAGCAAATTACTGAGTAAATTCTCAATAAATTACTCCTTGAATTCTCAGTAAATTACAAGAGAATTAATGAGTGAATTATTCAGTAATTTATCAGTAAATTACTCGATAAGTTCTCTATAAATTACTCAGTAAATTATTGGTAAATTCTCTGTTAATTACTCAGTAAATGACCAGTAAATTACTTAGTAATTTCTCACTAAATTACTCAGGAAATTTCTCAATAAATTATACGTAAAATTCTCTATAAATTATTCATCAAATTCTTAGTAATTTATCAGAAAATTCCGAGTAAATTCTCAAAAAATTACAAGAATTTTTTTTGTGAATTAATCAGTAAATTATGAGTAAACTACTCAATAAATTCTAAATAAATTCTTGTTAAATTCAAAGTAATTTCTTAGTAAATTATTCAGCAAATTACTCCATAAATTCGTAGTAAATTCTCAATAAATTACTCGTTAAGTTTTCAATAAATTATCTATAAATTACTTTGTAAGTTATCTGTAAATTTTCAGTAAATTATTTAATAAATTGTAAATAAATTACTCAGAAAATTTTCAATAATTTCTAAGAAAATTGTGTATAAAATCTTGGTAAATTACTCAGTAAATTCATAGTAAATTACTCATGAAATTATCACAAAAAAAAAATTCGTGAATTACTTTGTTAATTCTCAGAAAATTATTCGAACATTAATTAATGGATTTCCTGTAAATTCTCAGTAAATTACTTTATAAATTCTTAGTAAATTATTCAATAAATTCTATGTAAATTACTTAGTAAATTCTCAATAACTTAATCCATAAAGTCTAAGTAAATTATCAATAAATTCTTAGTAACTTACTCAGTAAATTCTCAATAAATTACTTAGTAATTTCCAACTAAATTACCCAGTGAAGAACTTAACAATTTATCAGTAAATTTCTTAGTCAATTCGCAGTAACTTCTCAATAAATTACTCAGTAAATTATCGGTAGATTCTTAGTAAATTACTCAGTAAATTCTCATTAAATTACTCGGTAAAATTCTCAATAAATTACATGCAAAATTCTCAGAAAATTATTCAGCAAATTATTAGAAAATTCTGTGTAAATTCTTAGAAAATCATTAGAAATTTTTTTGTGAATTACTCAGTAAATTATGAGTAAATTACTCAGTAAATTCACAGAAATTTTTTAAAAAATTACTCAGCAAATTACTCTGTAAATTATTCGTTAAATTTTCAATAAATTCTCTGTAAACTACTCAGTTAATTATCGGTGAATTACTCAATAAATTCAAAGTAAATTACTCTGAAAATTTTCAACAAATTCTAAGAAAATTCTCAATAAATTATGAGTAAATTACTCGTTAAATTCACAGTAAATTCTCAATAAATTACTCAGCAAATTACCATTAAAGTTATAGTAAATTCGTGGTAAATAACTCGGTAAATTCTCGGTAAATTGCTTCGTAAATGATTGGTAAGTTCCTAGAAAATTACTCAACAAATTCTCAGTAAATTCTCAAGAAACTCTTAGTAATTTACTGAGGAAATTCTAAATAAATTACTAATTAAATTCATAGTAAACTATTCTGTGAATTACACACTAAATTTATCTGTAAATTACTAGGTAAATTACTCAGTTAATTATCGATAAGTTCTCAAAAACTTCTTGGTATATTACTCAGCAAAGTACTCAGTAAATTATTAGAAAACTACTCTATAAATTCCAAGAAAATTACACAGCAAATTATCTGTAAATTCCTAGTAAATTATTTAATAAATTCTAAGCAAATTACTGAGTAAATTCTCTATAAATTGCTCCTTAAATTCTCAGTAAATTACAAGAGAATTAATGAGTGAATTATTTAGTAATTTATCAGTAAATTACTCGATAAGTTCTCTATAAATTACTCAGTAAATTATTGGTAAATTCTCTGTTAATTACTCAGTAAATGACCAGTAAATTACTTAGTAATTTCTCACTAAATTACTCAGGAAATTTCTCAATAAATTATACGTAAAATTCTCTATAAATTATTCAGCAAATTCTTAGTAATTTATCAGAAAATTCGGACTAAATTCTCAAAAAATTACAAGAATTTTTTTTGTGAATTAATCAGTAAATTATGAGTAAACTACTCAATAAATTCTATATAAATTCTTGTTAAATTCAAAGTAATTTCTTAGTAAATTATTCAGCAAATTACTCCATAAATTCGTAGTAAATTCTCAATAAATTACTCGTTAAGTTTTCAATAAATTATCTATAAATTACTTTGTAAGTTATCTGTAAATTTTCAGTAAATTATTTAATAAATTGTAAATAAATTACTCAGAAAATTTTCAATAATTTCTAAGAAAATTGTGTATAAAATCTTGGTAAATTACTCAGTAAATTCATAGTAAATTACTCATAAAATTATCACAAAAAAAAAAAATTCGTGAATTACTTTGTTAACTCTCAGAAAATTATTCGAACATTAATTAGTGGATTTCCTGTAAATTCTCAGTAAATTACTTTATAAATTCTCAGTAAATTGTTCAATAAATTCTAAGTAAATTACTTAGTAAATTCTCAATAAATTAATCCATAAATCTAAGTAAATTATCAATAAATTCTTAATAACTTACTCAGTAAATTCTCAATAAATTACTTAGTAATTTCCAACTAAATTACCCAGTGAAGAACTTAACAATTTATCAGTAAATTTCTTAGTCAATTCGCAGTAACTTCTCAATAAATTACTCAGTAAATTATCGGTAGATTCTTAGTAAATTACTCAGTAAATTCTCATTAAATTACTCAGTAAAATTCTCAATAAATTACATGCAAAATTCTCAAAAAATTATTCAGCAAATTATTAGAAAATTCTGTGTAAATTCTTAGAAAATCATTAGAAATTTTTTTGTGAATTACTCAGTAAATTATGAGTAAATTACTCAGTAAATTCACAGAAATTTTTTAAAACATTACTCAGCAAATTACTCTGTAAATTATTCGTTAAATTTTCAATAAATTCTCTGTAAACTACTCAGTTAATTATCGGTGAATTACTCAATAAATTCAAAGTAAATTACTCTGAAAATTTTCAATAAATTCCAAGAAAATTCTCAATAAATTATGAGTAAATTACTCGTTAAATTCACAGTAAATTCTCAATAAATTACTCAGCAAATTACCATTAAAGTTATAGTAAATTCGTGGTAAATAACTCGGTAAATTCTCGGTAAATTGCTTCGTAAATGATTGGTAAGTTCCTGGAAAATTACTCAACAAATTCTCAGTAAATTCTCAAGAAACTCTTAGTAATTTACTGAGGAAATTCTAAATAAATTACTAATTAAATTCATAGTAAATTATTCTGTGAATTACTCACTAAATTTATCTGTAAATTACTAGGTAAATTACTCGGTAAATTCTCTGTAAATTACTCAGTTAATTATCGATAAGTTCTCAAAAACTTCTTGGTATATTACTAAGTAAAGTACTCAGTAAATTTTTAGAAAACAACTCTATAAATTCCAAGAAAATAACACAGCAAATTATCTATAAATTCCTAGTAAATTATTTAATAAATTCTAAGCAAATTACTGAGTAAATTCTCAATAAATTACTCCTTAAATTCTCAGTAAATTACAAGAGAATTAATGAGTGAATTATTCAGTAATTTATCAGTAAATTACTCGATAAGTTCTCTATAAATTACTCAGTAAATTATTGGTAAATTCTCTGTTAATTACTCAGTAAATGACCAGTAAATTACTTAGTAATTTCTCACTAAGTTACTGAGGAAATTTCTCAATAAATTATACGTAAAATTCTCTATAAATTATTCAGCAAATTCTTAGTAATTTATCAGAAAATTCTGAGCAAATTCTCAAAAAATTACAAGAATTTTTTTTGTGAATTAATCAGTAAATTATGAGTAAACTACTCAATAAATTCTATAGAAATTCTTGTTAAATTCAAAGTAATTTCTTAGTAAATTATTCAGCAAATTACTCCAAAAATTCGTAGTCAATTCTCAATAAATTACTCGTTAAGTTTTCAATAAATTATCTATAAATTACTTTGTAAGTTATCTGTAAATTTTCAGTAAATTATTTAATAAATTCTAAATAAATTACTCAGAAAATTTTCAATAATTTCTAAGAAAATTGTGTATAAAATCTTGGTAAATTACTCATAAAATTATCAAAAAAAAAATTCGTGAATTACTTTGTTAATTCTCAGAAAATTATTCGAACATTAATTAGTGGATTTCTTTTAAATTCTCAGTAAATTACTTTATAAATTCTCAGTAAATTATTCAATAAATTCTAAGTAAATTACTTAGTAAATTCTCAATAAATTAATCCATAAAGTCTAAGTAAATTATCAATAAATTCTTAATAACTTACTCAGTAAATTCTCAATAAATTACTTAGTAATTTCCAACTAAATTACCCAGTGAAGAACTTAACAATTTATCAGTAAATTTCTTAGTCAATTCGCAGTAACTTCCCAATAAATTACTCAGTAAATTATCGGTAGATTCTTAGTAAATTACTCAGTAAATTCTCATTAAATTACTCAGTAAAATTCTCAATAAATTACATGCAAAATCCTCAGAAAATTATTAAGTAAATTATTAGAAAATTTTGTGTAAATTCTTAGAAAATCATTAGAAATTTTTTTGTGAATTACTCATTAAATTCACAGTAAATTCTCAATAAATTACTCAGCAAATTACCATTAAAGTTATAGTAAATTCGTGGTAAATAACTCGGTAAATTCTCGGTAAATTGCTTCGTAAATGATTGGTAAGTTCCTAGAAAATTACTCAACAAATTCTCAGTAAATTCTCAAGAAACTCTTAGTAATTTACTGAGGAAATTCTAAATAAATTACTAATTAAATTCATAGTAAATTATTCTGTGAATTACACACTAAATTTATCTGTAAATTACTAGGTAAATTACTCAGTTAATTATCGATACGTTCTCAAAAACTTCTTGGTATATTACTCAGCAAAGTACTCAGTAAATTATTAGAAAACTACTCTATAAATTCCAAGAAAATTACACAGCAAATTATCTGTAAATTCCTAGTAAATTATTTAATAAATTCTAAGCAAATTACTGAGTAAATTCTCAATAAATTGCTCCTTAAATTCTCAGTAAATTACAAGAGAATTAATGCGTGAATTATTCAGTAATTTATCAGTAAATTACTCGATAAGTTCTCTATAAATTACTCAGTAAATTATTGGTAAATTCTCTGTTAATTACTCAGTAAATGACCAGTAAATTACTTAGTAATTTCTCACTAAATTACTCAGGAAATTTCTCAATAAATTATACGTAAAATTCTCTATAAATTATTCAGCAAATTCTTAGTAATTTATCAGAAAATTCTGAGTAAATTCTCAAAAAATTACAAGAATTTTTTTTGTGAATTAATCAGTAAATTATGAGTAAACTACTCAATAAATTCTATATAAATTCTTGTTAAATTCAAAGTAATTTCTTAGTAAATTATTCAGCAAATTACTCCATAAATTCGTAGTAAATTCTCAATAAATTACTCGTTAAGTTTTCAATAAATTATCTATAAATTACTTTGTAAGTTATCTGTAAATTTTCAGTAAATTATTTAATAAATTCTAAATAAATTACTCAGAAAATTTTCAATAATTTCTAAGAAAATTGTGTATAAAATCTTGGTAAATTACTCAGTAAATTCATAGTAAATTACTCATAAAATTATCACAAAAAAAAATTCGTGAATTACTTTGTTAATTCTCAGAAAATTATTCGAACATTAATTAGTGGATTTCCTGTAAATTCTCAGTAAATTACTTTATAAATTCTCAGTAAATTATTCAATAAATTCTAAGTAAATTACTTAGTAAATTCTCAATAAATTAATCCATAAAGTCTAAGTAAATTATCAATAAATTCTTAATAACTTACTCAGTAAATTCTCAATAAATTACTTAGTAATTTCCAACTAAATTACCCAGTGAAGAACTTAACAATTTATCAATAAATTTCTTAGTCAATTCGCAGTAAATTCTCAATAAATTACTCAGTAAATTATCGGTAGATTCTTAGTAAATTACTCAGTAAATTCTCATTAAATTACTCAGTAAAATTCTCAATAAATTACATGCAAAATTCTCAGAAAATTATTCAGTAAATTATTAGAAAATTCTGTGTAAATTCTTAGAAAATCATTAGAAATTTTTTGTGAATTACTTAGTAAATTATGAGTAAATTACTCAGTAAATTCACAGAAATTTTTTAAAAAATTACTCAGCAAATTACTCTGTTAATTATTCGTTAAATTTTTAATAAATTCTCTATAAATTACTCAGTTAATTATCTGTGAATTACTCAATAAATTCAAAGTAAATTACTCTGAAAATTTTCAATAAATTCTAAGAAAATTCTCAATAAATTATGAGTAAATTAGTCATTAAATTCACAGTAAATTCCCAATAAATTACTCAGCAAACTACCATTAAAGTTATAGTAAATTCGTGGTAAATAACTCGATAAATTCTCGGTAAATTGCTTCGTAAATGATTGGTAAGTTCCTCGTGAATTACTTTGTTAATTCTCGGAAAAATATTCGAACATTAATTAGTGAATTTCTTGTAAATTCTCAGTAAATTATTCAATAAATTCTAGGTAAATTACTTAGTAAATTCTCAATAAATTAATCCATAAAGTTTAAGTAAATTACCAATAAATTCTTAGTAACTTACTCAGTAAATTCTCAATAAATTACTTAGTAATTCCAACTGAATTACCAGGTGAAGAACTTAACAATTTATCAGTAAATTTCTTAGTCAATTCGCAGTAAATTCTCAATAAATTACTTAGTAAATTATCGGTAGATTCTTAGTAAATTACTCAGTAAATTCTCATTAAATTACTCAGTAAAATTCTCAATAAATTACATGCAAAATTCTCAGAAAATTATTCAGTAAATTATTAGAAAATTCTGCGTAAATTCTTTGAAAACCATTAGAAATTTTTTTGTGAATTACTCAGTAAATTATGAGTAAATTACTCAGTAAATTCACAGATAGTTTTTAAAAAATTACTCAGCAAATTACTCTGTAAATTATTCGTTAAATTTTCAATAAATTCTCTTTAAATTACTCAGTTAATTATCGGTGAATTACTCAATAAATTCAAAGTAAATTACTCTGAAAATTTTCAATAAATTCTAAGAAAATTCTCAATAAATTATGAGTAAATTACTCATTAAATTCACAGTAAATTTTCAATAAATTACTCAGCAAATTACCATTAAAGTTGTTGTAAATTCGTGGTAAATAACTCGGTAAATTCTCCGTAAATTGCTTCGTAAATGATTGGTAAGTTCCTAGAAAATTACTCAACAAATTCTCAGTAAATTCTCGATAAACTCTTAGTAATTTACTGAGTAAATTCTAAATAAATTACTAAGTAAATTCATAGTAAATTATTCGGTGAATTACTCACTAAATCTATCTGTAAATTACAACATAAATTCCCAGTAAATTACTCGGTAAATTCTCAATAAATTCTCTGTAAATTACTCAGTCAATTATCGATAAGTTCTCAAAAAATTCTTGGTATATTACTTAGTAAATTACTCAGTAAATTATTAGAAAATCACTCTTTAAATTCCAAGAAAATAACACAGTAAATTATCTGTAAATTCTTAGTAAATTATTTAATAAATTCTAAGCAAATTATTGAGTAAATTCTCAATAAATTACTCCTTAAATTCTCAGTAAATTACAAGTAAATTAATGAGTGAATTATTCAGTAATTTATCAGTAAATTACTCGATAAATTCTAAGTAAATTCTCGCTAAATTACTCAAGAAATTTCTCAGTAAATTACACGTAAAATTCTCTATAAATTATTCGGCAAATTCATAGTAATTTATCAAAAAATTCTGAGTAAATTCTCAAAAAATTACAAGAATTTTTTTTTTGTGAATTAATCAGTAAATTATGAGCAAATTACTCAATAAATTCTCAGAAAATTCTATATAAATTCTTGCTAAATTCAAAGTAATTTCTTAGTAAATTATTCAGCAAATTGCTCCAGAAATTCGTAGTAAATTCTCAATAAATTACTCGTTAAGTTTTCAATAAATTCTCTATAAATTACTTTGGAAATTATCTGTAAATTTTCAGTAAATTATTTAATAAATTCTAAATAAATTACTCAGAAAATTTTCAATAAATTCTAAGAAAATTCTGTATAAATTACTCAATAAATTCATAGTAAATTACTCATAAAATAATCAAAAAAAATTTCTTGAATTACTTTGTTAATTCTCAGTAAATTACTCAGTAAATTATTCGAACATTAATTAGTGAATTACCTGTAAATTCTTAGTATATTACTTTATAAATTATCGGTAAATTATTCAATAAATTCTAAGTAAATTACTTAGTAAATTCTCAATAAATTAATCCATAAAGTCTAAGTAAATTATCAATAAATTCTTAGTAACTTACTCAGTAAATTCTCAATAAATTACTTAGTAATTTCCAACTAAATTGCCTTGTTAAGAACTTAACAATTTATCAGTAAATTTCTTAGTCAATTTGCAGTAAATTCTCAATAAATTACTCGGTAAATTATCGGTAGATTCTTAGTAAATTACTCAGTAAATTCTCATTAAATTGCTCAGTAAAATTCTCAATAAATTACACGCAAAATTCTCAAAAAATTATTCAGAAAATTATTAGAAAATTCTATGTAAATTCTTAGAAAATCATTAGAAATTTTTTTGTGAATTACTCAGTAAATTACTCTGTAAATTCTCAATAAATTATTCGTTAAATTTTCAATAAATTCTCTATAAATTACTCAGTTAATTATGGGTGAATTACTCAATAAATTATGAGTAAATTACTCATTAAATTCACAGTAAATTCTCAATAAATTTCTCAGCAAATTACTCAGTAAATTATCATTAAAATTATAATAAATTCGTGGTAAATAACTCGGGAAATTCTCAGTAAATTGCGTCGTAAATGATTGGTAAGTTCCTAGATAATTACACAACAAATTCTCAGTAAATTCTCAAGAAACTCTTAGTAATTTGCTGAGTAAATTCTAAATAAATTATTAAGTAAATTCATAGTAAATTATTTGATGAATTACTCACTAAATTTATCTGTAAATTACTAGGTAAATTACTCGGTAAATTCTCAATAAATTCTCTATAAATTACTCAGTCAATTATCGATAAGTTCTCAAAAAATTCTTGGTATATTACTTAGTAAAGTACTCAGTAAATTATTAGAAAACTACTCTATAAATTCCAAGAAAATAACACAGTAAATTATTTGTAAATTCCTAGTAAATTATTTAATAAATTCTAAGCAAATTACTGAGTAAATTCTCAATAAATTACTCCTTAAATTCTAAGTAAATTACAAGTAAATTAATGAGTGAATTATTCAGTAATTTATCAGTAAATTACTCAATAAATTCTCTATAAATTGCTCAGTAAATTATTGGTAAATTCTCTGTTAATTACTCAGTAAATTACTTAGTAATTTCTCACTAAATTACTCAGGAAATTTCTCAGTAAATTATACTTAAAATTCTCTATAAATTATTCAACAAATTCTTAGTAATTTATCAGAAAATTCTGAGTAAATTCTCAAAAAATTACAAGAATTTTTTTTGTGAATTAATCAGTAAATTATGAGTAAATTACTCAATAAATTCTTGTTAAATTCAAAGTAATTTCTTTGTAAATTATTCAGCAAATTACTCCATAAATTCGTAGTAAATTCTCAATAAATTACTCGTTAAGTTTTCAATAAATTCTCTATAAATTACTTTGTAAATTATCTGTAATTTTTTAGTAAATTATTTAATAAATTCTAAATAAATTAGTCAGAAAATTTTCAATAATTTCTATGAAATTTGTATATAAAATCTTGATAAATTACTCAGTAAATTCATAGCAAATTACTCATAAAATTGTCAAAAAAAAAATCGTGAATTACTTTGTTAATTCTCAGAAAATTATTTGAACATTAATTAGTGAATTTCCTGTAAATTCTCAGTAAATTACTTTATAAATTCTCAGTAAATTATTCAATAAATTCTAAGTAAATTACTTAGTAAATTCTCAATAAATTAATCCATAAAGTCTAAGTAAATTATCAATAAATTCTTAGTAACTTACTCAATAAATTACTTAGTAATTTCCAAGTAAATTACCAAGTGAAGAACTTAACAATTTATCAGTAAATTTCTTAGTCAATTCGCAGTAAATTCTCAATAAATTACTCAGTAAATTATCGGTAGATTCTTAGTAAATTACTCAGTAAATTCTCATTAAATTACTCAGTAAAATTCTTAATAAATTACACGCAAAATTCTCAGAAAATTATTCAGTCAATTCTTAGTAAATTATTAGAAAATTATGTGTAAATTCTTAGAAAATCATTAGAAATTTTTTTTGTGAATTACTCAGTAAATTATGATTAAATTACTCAGTAAATTCACAGAAATTTTTTAAAAAATTACTCAGCATATTACTCTGTAAATTATTCGTTAAATTTTCAATAAATTCTCTATAAATTACTCAGTTAATTATTGGTGAATTACTCAACAAATTCAAAGTAAATTACTCTAAAAATTTTCAATAAATTCTAAGAAAATTCTCAATAAATTATGAGTAAATTACTCATTAAATTCACAGTAAATTCTCAATAAATTACTCAGCAAATTACCATTAAAGTTATAGTAAATTCGTGGTAAATAACTCGGTAAATTCTCAGTAAATTGCTTCATAAATGATTGGTAAGTTCCTAGATAATTACACAACAAATTCTCAGTAAATTCTCAAGAAACTCTTAGTAATTTGCTGAATAAATTCAAAATAAATTACTAAGTAAATTCATAGTAAATTATTCGGTGAATTACTCACTAAATTTATCTGTAAATTACTAGGTAAATTACTCGGTAAATTCTCAATAAATTCTTTGTAAATTACTCAGTTAATTATCGATAAGTTCTCAAAAAATTCTTGGTATATTACTTAGTAAAGTACTCAGTAAATTATTAGAAAACTACTCTATAAATTCCAAGAAAATAACACAGTAAATTATCTGTAAATTCCTAGTAAATTATTTAATAAATTCTAAGCAAATTACTCAGTAAATTCTCAATAAATTACTCCTTAAATTCTCAGTAAATTACTTGATAAATTCTCTATAAATTACTCAGTAAATTATTGGTAAATTCTCTGTTAATTACTCAGTAAATTACCAGTAAATTGCTTGGTAATTTCTCACTAAATTACTCAAGAAATTTCTCAGTAAATTATACGCAAAATTCTCTATAAATTATTCAACAAATTCTTAGTAATTTATCAGAAAATTCTGAGTAAATTTTGAAAAAATTACAAGAATTTTTTTTTTGTGAATTAATCAGTAAAATATGAGTAAATTACTCAATAAATTCTATATAAATTCTTGTTAAATTCAAAGTAATTTCTTAGTAAATTATTCAGCAAATTACTCCATAAATTCGTATTAAATTCTCAATAAATTACTCGTTAAGTTTTCAATAAATTCTCTATAAATTACTTTGTAAATTATCTGTAAATTTTTAGTAAATTATTTAATAAATTCTAAATAAATTACTCAGAAAATTTTCAATGATTTCTAAGAAAATTGTGTATAAAATCTTGGTAAATTACTCAGTAAATTCATAGTAAATTACTTATAAAATTGTCGAAAAAAAAATTCGTGAATTACTTTCTTAATTCTCAGAAAATTATTCGAACATTAATTAGTGAATTTCCTATAAATTCTCCGTAAATTACTTTATAAATTCTCAGTAAATTATTCAATAAATTGTAAGTAAATTACTTAGTAAATTCTCAATAAATTAATCCATAAAGTCTAAGTAAATTATCAATAAATTCTTAGTAACTTACTCAGTAAATTCTCAATAAATTACTTAGGGTGTGTGTCACGACCCCAAACCGCCCCTAGTAGTTTGGTGCCGCGATGGCCAGTAATCCAGGATTACCGAAGGCCAACTTACAATTTCACACACGATCAGAGTACAATTATATGGGGCTAACAAGTACGGAAGCGATTTATTCAAACAGATTAGTCCATAAGAGCTGTGCATAAGTCAAATGAGATAGCAACCATTTACATATGGGTTATAACTTAATTACAAACAAAGCAAAGTACAAGTTACATTTTACATATTAGCAAAGGGCTCCACAAGCCGACATAAACAAATTCTACGAATTACAGGTTTAAGAACACAGTCTGCCAGATTACCGACATCTTCTTTGTCGACATAACAATCATACAAAACACACATCTTGATCAAAAGGCTTCTCAAGCCGACGTATGCAACATACAAGTAGTACAAATCGAGAAGCATAATTTTCAAGACTGCCGACGTAAATACAGGTTAAGCCGACATAATCAAAACCCAAAATAAGCTCCAGAATCACATCTAGGCGTCACCGCCTTCTTGTTCATCACCTACATATATATAGAGAGGGTGAGCTTGGATACTCAGTGAATGGTATAAATAATAAAGGGGTTTGCATGAATAATAGCCGAAGTCCTTTCAAAACAATACAAGACAAAACTTAATATATAACAAGGAATGGACCTCGTCCATCTAACAGATCTTCAAAGCTTCAAGGGATACTCACTAGCATCACATATTACAAACAATAACATTCCAACAAACGTATCCACGCGGTAAACCGTCAGTGGCAAAACAAAACAAAGCAAGGGAGACTTCTCAAGCAAGGGTGCTACAAAAGTTTAGAGTCCTCTAGCACAAGGGACCTATGTTACAAAGGCCCGTAGCCTTTTAACACGAGAGTGCTGCGAAAGTTTAGAGTCCTCCAGCACAAGGGACTTTCAAGACAAGATGTGCTGCGAAAGTTTAGAGTCCTCCAGCACAAGGGACTTTCAAGACAAGATGTGCTGCGAAAGTTTAGAGTCCTCCAGCACAAGGGACTTTCAAGACAAGATGTGCTGCGAAAGTTTAGAGTCCTCCAGCACAAGGGACTTTCAAAACGAGATGTGCTGCGAAAGTTTAGAGTCCTCCAGCACAAGGGACTTTCCGAGAAGGTCATTCAAGCAAGTATAATACGAGATACAAAACTAAGGAAAATCAATCATGCTTAACAAATACCTTTCAAAAACAAAGCAAAGCAAAACTCATCAAAACATTGATAACGTAGCTTTATCAAAAATACCACTCACCTAGTTCATTAAACGTCGGGGTCAAGGCAAGTCCAAGTCCTACAAACGCATGGCAAAGTCTATTGAATGCACTACTCAAAACAAGTCTAGCTTACATGCAAATGACCTCGGCATTCTTCAAAAACTAAGTCAATCAAATCGAAACACAGTTTCTTATCTTTGGAAAAACACGCTGGGCAACTACCAGGTCTAGGCCGAGGTTCCACACCTCCTTGCTGAGGTGTAGCCTCGATGGCCGCATTCAAAAGTGAAGTCGGGAAAATCTGGGTTCCCCTCTTGATATACATGAAGAACATGAAAGTCATGAACATGAGGAAGATGAATGCAAAGATCAAAACTTGCTAGTTTGAAAGCTGAAATTTCATGCCATGAATTCAAAAACATGGACCTGGGTACCCACACTCAAGGATCTTATCAAAACAAACACAAAAGCATTAGCCTTAATGCAAACTTTCGGATCAAACGAGGCTTTTCTTCAAAACACATGAAAACTGTTTTCTCTTTCTAAAACCAACTTTAAATCGATGAACGGCGTGTAGAATAGGTTCAATCGTGCAATGCAGCTAGATGATCAATAAGAACAACAAGAATAGGTTAAGATTCTACCCTCAAATCTCGAATCTAACGGCTCAAGCTCCAACGATCAAGCTTGGAAGTTCTCTCCCTCTAGCTCGAACTAAGTTCTCTCCCTCTAGCTCGAACTTCCATTCTTCTTCCTAGAGTTTCTCTCCCTAAAAGGCAAGACTGATACCAAAAGATATGCTCCTCACGACAATCACTGACTTAATCCCTCTGCCAGGACACGTGGCATCGGCTGATTGGCTCTATCCAAAAAGGTGACTGACATGACAAGACATGACCAAGACAAAGTGTACTCAACAAGCTAGGTGGCAAGAACACACCGGCAAGTAACGACATCGGCTAACAACAAGACTCCGGCAATCAAGGGGCAAGGACATCGACTTGGAAGGACAACACTTGACTAAACTGTGCCATACCTTGTCCTAGATGTGCCACACCTCGGTCTAGTTCATACCATTCCAGGAACAAAATCACTCATGCAAGGATCAAGGATCTAGGATCTAGAACGCCTAGATATAACATCTCGGCCCAGATGATGCATATCTCGGCCTAGGCGACGCGCACCTCGGCCTAGATGGTGACATCTCGGCCAATATGCCAGGGTGAAGATGGAGGTCAACCAACGGGGTTCCAAGATAGTTCTAAGTGATAAAGGTCTCGAAGGTGTCTAGGCTTAAGATGACCTCGGCAACACAACAGTCAAGAACAAAGCATGCAAGCAATCATTCAAGCAAAACAAGACAAGATTTGCGAATGCACATATTAAAACAAGATCATCCATAAACGTATGCAAGTATGACTAAGTCAAAATGAGGGTTGTTACAGTGTGTTTGGTAACATTTACGTTTTCAGATTATATTTATAAAAATTTTATAAATTGATTTTTGTTTATTTTTTGTTTATTTTTAGAAAAACATAAACTACAAACGCGTTTGGTAACTGACAAAATGTTTAAAAAAATTTAAAAATATAAAAAAGGGTGAGAAATGACAAGTGGTGGCAAGTGGTGGCGGAAGACGGTGGTGGAAAGTGCTGATGGTGGGTGGTGGGTGGTGGTGGTGGTGGTGGGTGGGTGGGTGACGGTGGCAGGTGGTGGGTGGTAGCGAGTGGGTGGTGGTGGTGGTGGTTGCGGGTTGTGGGCAGTGGTGGCGGGTGGTGGTGGTGGTGGGTGGGTGGGTGACGGTGGCGGGTGGTGGGTGGTAGCGAGTGGGTGGCGATGGTGGCTGGTGGGTGGCGGATGGCGGGTGGTGACGGGTGGGTGGTGGGTTGGTGGGTGACGGTGGCGGGTGGTGGGTGGTAGCGAGTGGGTGGCGGTGGTGGTTGGTGGATGGCGAATGGCGGGTGGTGAAGGGGGGGTGGTGGGTGGTGATAGTGGGTAGGTGGGTGACGGTGGCGGGTGGCGGGTGGTGGTAGTGTTGGTGGCGGGTGGTGGGTGGTAGCGGCAGATGGGTGGCGAATGGCTGGTGGTGGCGGGTGGTGGGAGGTAGGTGGTGGGTGAGTGGGTGACGGTGGCGGGTGGTAGGTGGTAGCGAGTGGGTGGGTGGTGGTAGTGTTGGTGGTGGGTGGTGGCGGCAGATGGGTGGCGGATGCCGGTGGTGGTGGGTGGTGGCAAGTAGGTGACGGGTGGTGATGGTGGTGGTGGTGGTAGGCGAGTGGGTAACGGTGGCGGGTGGTAGGTGGTAGCGAGTGGGTGGTGGGTGGTGGTGGCAGGTGGGTGGTGGGTGGTGGTGGTGGGTGGTGGGTGGTGGTGGTGGGTGGCTGGTGGTGGCAGGTGGTGGATGGTGGTGGCAGGTGGGTGGTGAGGGGTGGTGGCAAGTAGGTGGCGGGTGGTAGTGGCGAGTGGTGGGTTGTGACGGGTGGATGGCAGGTAGGTGGTGGGTGGCGGCGGTGGTGGTAGTGGCGAGGGGTGGGTGGTGGGTGGCAGTGGTGGTGGTGGTGGCGAGGGGTGGGTGGTGGTGGCGAGTGGGTGGTGGGTGGTGGGTGGTGGTGGTGGCAGGTGAGTGGTGGGTGGTGGCGGAAGACAGTGGTGGAAAATGGTGGTGGGTGGTAGCTAGTGTTGGGTGGAAAAAAAAAAAAAAAACTCAAAACTCAAAATGAAAACACATTTTTTGTGTTTTCATTTTTTGGCTAAATTTATAAATTAAGACCACTGATTTATAAATCAAATATTTTACCAAACAAGTTTTTATTTGAGTTTTTAAAATTTTTGTAAATATAAACAGAAAACTGAAAACGTAAGTGTTACCAAACGGCACCTTAGTAATTTCCAACTAAATTACCCAGTGAAGAACTTAACAATTTATCAGTAAATTTATTAGTTAATTCGCAGTAAATTCTTAATAAATTACTCAGTAAATTATCGGTAGATTCTTAGTAAATTACTCAGTAAATTCTCATTAAATTACACAGTAAAATTCTCAATAAATTACACGCAAAATTCTCAGAAAATTATTCAGTAAATTCTTAGTAAATTATTAGAAAATTCTGTGTAAATTCTTAGAAAATCATTAGAAATTTTTTTGTGAATTACTCAGTAAATTATGAGTAAATTACTCTATAAATTCTCAAAAAATTTTGTATAAATTCTTGGTAAATTACTCAGTAAATTCACTGAATTTTTTTTAAAGATTACTCAGCAAATTACTCTGTAAATTCTCAATAAATTATTCGTTAAATTTTCAATAAATTCTCTATAAATTACTCAGTTAATTATCGGTGAATTACTCAATAAATTCAAAGTAAATTACTCTGAAAATTTTCAATAAATTCTAAGAAAATTCTCAATAAATTATGAGTAAATTACTCATTAAATTCTAAGAAAATTCTCAATAAATTACTCAGCAAATTACCATTAAAGTTATAGTAAATTCTTGGAAAATAACTCGGTAAATTCTCAGTAAATTGCTTCGTAAATGATTGGTAAGTTCCTAGAAAATTACTCAACAAATTCTCAGTAAATTCTCGATAAACTCTTAGTAATTTACTGAGTAAATTCTAAATAAATTACTAAGTAAATTCATAGTAAATTATTCGGTGAATTACTCACTAAATCTATCTGTAAATTACAACGTAAATTCCCAGTAAATTACTCGGTAAATTCTCAATAAATTCTCTGTAAATTACTCAGTCAATTATCGATAAGTTCTCAAAAAATTCTTGGTATATTACTTAGTAAATTACTCAGTAAATTATTAGAAAATTACTCTGTAAATTCCAAGAAAATAACACAGTAAATTATTTGTAAATTCTAATTAAATTATTTAATAAATTCTAAGCAAATTACTGAGCAAATTCTCAATAAATTACTCCTTAAATTCTCAGAAAATTACAAGTAAATCAATGAGTGAATTATTCAGTAATTTATCAGTAAATTACTTGACAAATTCTCTGTAAATTATTGGTAAATTCTCTGTTAATTACTCAGGAAATTACCAGTAAATTACTCGGTAAATTACCAGAAAATTACTTAGTAAATTCTCACTAAATTACTCTCGAAATTTCTCAGTAAATTACACGTAAAATTCTCTATAAATTATTCAGCAAATTCTTAGTAATTTATTAGAAAATTCTGAGTAAATTCTCAAAAAATTACAAGAATTTTTTTTGTGAATTAATCCGTAAATTATGAGTAAATTATTCAATAAATTCTCAGGAAATTCTATATAAATTCTTGGTAAATTCAAAGTAATTTCTTAGTAAATTATTCAGCAAATTACTCCATAAATTCGTTGTAAATTCTCAATAAATTACTTTGTAAATTATCTGTAAATTTTCAATAAATTATTTAATAAATTCTAAATAAATTACTCAGAAAATTTTCAATAATTTCTAAGAAAATTGTGTATAAATTCTTGATAAATTACTCAGTAAATTACTCATAAAATTATAAAAAAAAATTCAGAAATTACTTTGTTAATTCTCAGTAAATTATTCGAACATTAATTGGTGAATTTCCTGTAAATTCTCAGTAAATTATTCAATAAATTCTAAGTAAATTCTCAATAAATTAATCAATAAAGTCTAAGTAAATTATCAATAAATTCTGAGTGACATACTTAGTAAATTCTCAATAAGTTACTTAGTGATTTCCAACTAAATTACCCAGTGAAGAACTTAACAATTTATCAGTAAATTTCTTAATCAATTCGCAGTAAATTCTCAATAAATTACTCAGCAAATTATCGGTAGATTCTTAGTAAATTACTCAATAAATTCTCAGTAAAATCTCATTAAATTATTCAGTTAAATTCTCAATAAATTACACGTAAAATTCTCAGAAAATTATTCAGTAAATTCTAGGTAAATTATTAGAAAATACTGTGTAAATTTTTAGAAAATCATTAGAAATTTTTTTGTGAATTACACAGTAAATTATGAGTAAATTACTCTGTAAATTCTCAGAAAATTTTGTATAAATTCTTGAAAAATTACTCAGTAAATTCACTGAATTTTTTTAAAAAAATTACTCAGCAAATTACTCTGTAAATTCACAATAAATTATTCGTTAAATTTTCAATAAATTCTCTATAAATTACTCAGTCAATTATCGGTGAATTACTCAATAAATTCAAAGTAAATTACTCTGAAAATTTTCAATAAATTCTAAGAAAATTCTCAATAAATTATGAGTAAATTACTCATTAAATTCACAGTAAATTCTCAATAAATTACTCAGCAAATTACCATTAAAGTTATAGTAAATTCTTGGAAAATAACTCGGTAAATTCTTAGTAAATTGCTTCGTAAATGATTGGTAAGTTCCTAGAAAATTACTCAACAAATTCTCAGTAAATTCTCGATAAACTCTTAGTAATTTACTGAGTAAATTCTAAATAAATTACTAAGTAAATTCATAGTAAATTATTCGGTGAATTACTCACTAAATCTATCTGTAAATTACAACGTAAATTCCCAGTAAATTACTCGGTAAATTCTCAATAAATTCTCTGTAAATTACTCAGTCAATTATCGATAAGTTCTCAAAAAATTCTTGGTATATTACTTAGTAAATTACTCAGTAAATTATTAGAAAATTACTCTGTAAATTCCAAGAAAATAACACAGTAAATTATCTGTAAATTCTTAGTAAATTATTTAATAAATTCTAAGCAAATTACTGAGCAAATTCTCAAAAAATTACTCCTTAAATTCTCAGAAAATTACAAGTAAATCAATGAGTGAATTATTCAGTAATTTATCAGTAAATTACTTGATAAATTCTCGGTAAATTATTGGTAAATTCTCTGTTAATTACTCAGGAAATTACCAGTAAATTACTCGGTAAATTACCAGTAAATTACATAGTAAATTCTCACTAAATTACTCTCGAAATTTCTCAGTAAATTACACGTAAAATTCTCTATAAATTATTCAGCAAATTCTTAGTAATTTATCAGAAAATTCTGAGTAAATTCTCAAAAAATTACAAGAATTTTTTTTGTGAATTAATCTGTAAATTATGAGTAAATTATTCAATAAATTCTCAGGAAATTCTATATAAATTCTTGGTAAATTCAAAGTAATTTCTTAGTAAATTATTCAGCAAATTACTCCATAAATTCGTTGTAAATTCTCAATAAATTACTTTGTAAATTATCTGTAAATTTTCAATAAATTATTTAATAAATTCTAAATAAATTACTCAGAAAATTTTCAATAATTTCTAAGAAAATGTTGTATAAATTCTTGATAAATTACTCAGTAAATTACTCATAAAATTATAAAAAAAAAAATCGGAAATTACTTTGTTAATTCTTAGTAAATTATTCGAACATTAATTGGTGAATTTCCTGTAAATTCTCAGTAAATTATTCAATAAATTCTAAGTAAATTACTTAGTAAATTCTCAATATTAATCAATAAAGTCTAAGTAAATTATCAATAAATTCTTAGTGACTTACTTAGTAAATTCTCAATAAGTTACTTAGTGATTTCCAACTAAATTACCCAGTGAAGAACTTAACAATTTATCAGTAAATTTCTTAATCAATTCGCAGTAAATTCTCAATAAATTACTCAGCAAATTATCGGTAGATTCTTAGTAAATTACTCAATAAATTCTCAGTAAAATCTCATTAAATTATTCAGTTAAATTCTCAATAAATTACACGTAAAATTCTCAGAAAATTATTCAGTAAATTCTAGGTAAACTATTAGAAAATACTGTGTAAATTTTTAGAAAATCATTAGAAATTTTTTTGTGAATTACACAGTAAATTATGAGTAAATTACTCTGTAAATTCTCAGAAAATTTTGTATAAATTCTTGAAAAATTACTCAGTAAATTCACTGAATTTTTTTAAAAAAATTACTCAGCAAATTACTCTGTAAATTCACAATAAATTATTCGTTAAATTTTCAATAAATTCTCTATAAATTACTCAGTCAATTATCGGTGAATTACTCAATAAATTCAAAGTAAATTACTCTGAAAATTTTCAATAAATTCTAAGAAAATTCTCAATAAATTATGAGTAAATTACTCATTAAATTCACAGTAAATTCTCAATAAATTACTCAGTAAATTACCATTAAAGTTATAGTAAATTCTTGGAAAATAACTCGGTAAATTCTTAGTAAATTGCTTCGTAAATGATTGGTAAGTTCCTAGAAAATTACTCAACAAATTCTCAGTAAATTCTCGATAAACTCTTAGTAATTTACTGAGTAAATTCTAAATAAATTACTAAGTAAATTCATAGTAAATTATTCGGTGAATTACTCACTAAATCTATCTGTAAATTACAACGTAAATTCCCAGTAAATTACTCGGTAAATTCTCAATAAATTCTCTGTAAATTACTCAGTCAATTATCGATAAGTTCTCAAAAAATTCTTGGTATATTACTTAGTAAATTACTCAGTAAATTATTAGAAAATTACTCTGTAAATTCCAAGAAAATAACACAGTAAATTATCTGTAAATTCTTAGTAAATTATTTAATAAATTCTAAGCAAATTACTGAGCAAATTCTCAATAAATTACTCCTTAAATTCTCAAAAAATTACAAGTAAATCAATGAGTGAATTATTCAGTAATTTATCAGTAAATTACTTGATAAATTCTCGGTAAATTATTGGTAAATTCTCTGTTAATTACTCAGGAAATTACCAGTAAATTACTCGGTAAATTACTTAGTAAATTCTCACTAAATTACTCTCGAAATTTCTCAGTAAATTACACGTAAAATTCTCTATAAATTATTCAGCAAATTCTTAGTAATTTATCAGAAAATTCTGAGTAAATTCTCAAAAAATTACAAGAATTTTTTTTGTGAATTAATCTGTAAATTATGAGTAAATTATTCAATAAATTCTCAGGAAATTCTATATAAATTCTTGGTAAATTCAAAGTAATTTCTTAGTCAATTATTCAGCAAATTACTCCATAAATTCGTTGTAAATTCTCAATAAATTACTTTGTAAATTATCTGTAAATTTTCAATAAATTATTTAATAAATTCTAAATAAATTACTCAGAAAATTTTCAATAATTTCTAAGAAAATTGTGTATAAATTCTTGATAAATTACTCAGTAAATTACTCATAAAATTATAAAAAAAAAATTCGGAAATTACTTTGTTAATTCTTAGTAAATTATTCGAACATTAATTGGTGAATTTCCTGTAAATTCTCAGTAAATTATTCAATAAATCCTAAGTAAATTACTTAGTAAATTCTCAATATTAATCAATAAAGTCTAAGTAAATTATCAATAAATTCTTAGTGACTTACTTAGTAAATTCTCAATAAGTTACTTAGTGATTTCCAACTAAATTACCCAGTGAAGAACTTAACAATTTATCAGTAAATTTCTTAATCAATTCGCAGTAAATTCTCAATAAATTACTCAGCAAATTATCGGTAGATTCTTAGTAAATTACTCAATAAATTCTCAGTAAAATCTCATTAAATTATTCAGTTAAATTCTCAATAAATTACACGTAAAATTCTCAGAAAATTATTCAGTAAATTCTTAGTAAATTATTAGAAAATACTGTGTAAATTTTTAGAAAATCATTAGAAATTTTTTTGTGAATTACACAGTAAATTATGAGTAAATTACTCTGTAAATTCTCAGAAAATTTTGTATAAATTCTTGAAAAATTACTCAGTAAATTCACAGAATTTTTTTAAAAAAATTACTCAGCAAATTACTCTGTAAATTCACAATAAATTATTCGTTAAATTTTCCATAAATTCTCTATAAATTACTCAGTCAATTATCGGTGAATTACTCAATAAATTCAAAGTAAATTACTCTGAAAATTTTCAATAAATTCTAAGAAAATTCTCAATAAATTATGAGTAAATTACTCATTAAATTCACAGTAAATTCTCAATAAATTACTCAGCAAATTACCATTAAAGTTATAGTAAATTCTTGGAAAATAACTCGGTAAATTCTTAGTAAATTGCTTCGTAAATGATTGGTAAGTTCCTAGAAAATTACTCAACAAATTCTCAGTAAATTCTCGATAAACTCTTAGTAATTTACTGAGTAAATTCTAAATAAATTACTAAGTAAATTCATAGTAAATTATTCGGTGAATTACTCACTAAATCTATCTGTAAATTACAACGTAAATTCCCAGTAAATTACTCGGTAAATTCTCAATAAATTCTCTGTAAATTACTCAGTCAATTATCGATAAGTTCTCAAAAAATTCTTGGTATATTACTTAGTAAATTACTCAGTAAATTATTAGAAAATTACTCTGTAAATTCCAAGAAAATAACACAGTAAATTATCTGTAAATTCTTAGTAAATTATTTAATAAATTCTAAGCAAATTACTGAGCAAATTCTCAAAAAATTACTCCTTCAATTCTCAAAAAATTACAAGTAAATCAATGAGTGAATTATTCAGTAATTTATCAGTAAATTACTTGATAAATTCTCGGTAAATTATTGGTAAATTCTCTGTTAATTACTCAGGAAATTACCAGTAAATTACTCGGTAAATTACCAGTAAATTACTTAGTAAATTCTCACTAAATTACTGTCGAAATTTCTCAGTAAATTACACGTAAAATTCTCTATAAATTATTCAGCAAATTCTTAGTAATTTATCAGAAAATTCTGAGTAAATTCTCAAAAAATTACCAGAATTTTTTTTGTGAATTAATCCGTAAATTATGAGTAAATTATTCAATAAATTCTCAGGAAATTCTATATAAATTCTTAGTAAATTCAAAGTAATTTCTTAGTAAATTATTCAGCAAATTACTCCATAAATTCGTTGTAAATTCTCAATAAATTACTTTGTAAATTATCTGTAAATTTTCTGAGTAATTTATTTATAAATTCTAAATAAATTACTCAGAAAATTTTCAATAATTTCTAAGAAAATTGTGTATAAATTCTTGGTAAATTACTCAGTAAATTATAAAAAAAAATTCAGAAATTACTTTGTTAATTCTCAGTAAATTATTCGAATATTAATTGGTGAATTTCCTGTAAATTCTCAGTAAATTACTTTATAAATTCTCAGTAAATTATTCAATAAATTCTAAGTAAATTACTTAGTAAATTCTCAATAAATTAATCAATAAAGTCTAAGTAAATTATCAATAAATTCTTAGTGACTTACTTAGTAAATTCTCAATAAGTTACTTAATGATTTCCAACTAAATTACCCAGTGAAGAACTTAACAATTTATCAGTAAATTTCTTAATCAATTCGCAGTAAATTCTCAATAAATTACTCAGCAAATTATCGGTAGATTCTTAGTAAATTACTCAATAAATTCTCAGTAAAATCTCATTAAATTATTCAGTTAAATTCTCATTAAATTACATGTAAAATTCTCAGAAAATTATTCAGTAAATTCTAGGTAAATTATTAGAAAATACTGTGTAAATTTTTAGAAAATCATTAGAAATTTTTTTGTGAATTACACAGTAAATTATGAGTAAATTACTCTGTAAATTCTCAGAAAATTTTGTATAAATTCTTGAAAAATTACTCAGTAAATTCACAGAATTTTTTTAAAAAAATTACTGAGCAAATTACTCTATAAATTCTCAATAAATTATTCGTTAAATTTTCAATAAATTCTCTATAAATTACTCATTCAATTATCGATGAATTACTAAATAAATTCAAAGTAAATTACTCTGAAAATTTTCAATAAATTCTAAGAAAATTCTCAATAAATTACTCAGCAAATTACCATTAAAGTTATAGTAAATTCTTGGAAAATAACTCGGTAAATTCTCAGTAAATTGCTTCGTAAATGATTGGTAAGTTCCTAGAAAATTACTCAACAAATTCTCAGTAAATTCTCGATAAACTCTTAGTAATTTACTGAGTAAATTCTAAATAAATTACTAAGTAAATTCATAGTAAATTATTCGGTGAATTACTCACTAAATCTATCTGTAAATTACAACGTAAATTCCCAGTAAATTACTCGGTAAATTCTCAATAAATTCTCTGTAAATTACTCAGTCAATTATCGATAAGTTCTCAAAAAATTCTTGGTATATTACTTAGTAAATTACTCAGTAAATTATTAGAAAATTACTCTGTAAATTCCAAGAAAATAACACAGTAAATTATCTGTAAATTCTTAGTAAATTATTTAATAAATTCTAAGCAAATTACTGAGCAAATTCTCAATAAATTACTCCTTAAATTCTCAGAAAATTACAAGTAAATCAATGAGTGAATTATTCAGTAATTTATCAGTAAATTACTTGATAAATTCTCTGTAAATTATTGGTAAATTCTCTGTTAATTACTCAGGAAATTACCAGAAAATTACTCAGTAAATTACTAGTAAATTACTTAGTAAATTCTCACTAAATTACTCTCGAAATTTCTCAGTAAATTATATGTAAAATTCTCTATAAATTATTCAGCAAATTCTTAGTAATTTATCAGAAAATTCTGAGTAAATTCTCAAAAAATTACAAGAATTTTTTTGTGAATTGATCCGTAAATTATGAGTAAATTATTCAATAAATTCTCAGGAAATTCTATATAAATTCTTGGTAAATTCAAAGTAATTTCTTAGTCAATTATTCAGCAAATTACTCCATAAATTCGTTGTAAATTCTCAATAAATTACTTTGTAAATTATCTTTAAATTTTCAATAAATTATTTAATAAATTCTATATAAATTACTCAGAAAATTTTCAATAATTTCTAAGAAAATTGTGTATAAATTCTTGGTAAATTACTCAGTAAATTACTCCTAAAATTATAAAAAAAAAAATCGGAAATTACTTTGTTAATTCTCAGTAAATTATTCGAACATTAATTGGTGAATTTCCTGTAAATCCTCAGTAAATTACTTTATAAATTCTCAGTAAATTATTCAATAAATTCTAAGTAAATTACTTAGTAAATTCTCAATAAATTAATCAATAAAGTCTAAGTAAATTATCAATAAATTCTTAGTGACTTACTTAGTAAATTCTCAATAAGTTACTTAGTGATTTCCAACTAAATTACCCAGTGAAGAACTTAACAATTTATCAGTAAATTTCTTAATCAATTCGCAGTAAATTCTCAATAAATTACTCAGCAAATTATCGGTAGATTCTTAGTAAATTACTCAATAAATTCTCAGTAAAATCTCATTAAATTATTCAGTTAAATTCTCAATAAATTACACGTAAAATTCTCAGAAAATTATTCAGTAAATTCTAGGTAAACTATTAGAAAATACTGTGTAAATTTTTAGAAAATCATTAGAAATTTTTTTGTGAATTACACAGTAAATTATGAGTAAATTACTCTGTAAATTCTCAGAAAATTTTGTATAAATTCTTGAAAAATTACTCAGTAAATTCACTGAATTTTTTTAAAAAAATTACTCAGCAAATTACTCTGTAAATTCACAATAAATTATTCGTTAAATTTTCAATAAATTCTCTATAAATTACTCAGTCAATTATCGGTGAATTACTCAATAAATTCAAAGTAAATTACTCTGAAAATTTTCAATAAATTCTAAGAAAATTCTCAATAAATTATGAGTAAATTACTCATTAAATTCACAGTAAATTCTCAATAAATTACTCAACAAATTACCATTAAAGTTATAGTAAATTCTTGGAAAATAACTCGGTAAATTCTCAGTAAATTGCTTCGTAAATGATTGGTAAGTTCCTAGAAAATTACTCAACAAATTCTCAGTAAATTCTCGATAAACTCTTAGTAATTTACTAAGTAAATTCTAAATAAATTACTAAGTAAATTCATAGTAAATTATTCGGTGAATTACTCACTAAATCTATCTGTAAATTACAACGTAAATTCCCAGTAAATTACTCGGTAAATTCTCAATAAATTCTCTGTAAATTACTCAGTCAATTATCGATAAGTTCTCAAAAAATTCTTGGTATATTACTTAGTAAATTACTCAGTAAATTATTAGAAAATTACTCTGTAAATTCCAAGAAAATAACACAGTAAATTATCTGTAAATTCTTAGTAAATTATTTAATAAATTCTAAGCAAATTACTGAGCAAATTCTCAATAAATTACTCCTTAAATTCTCAAAAAATTACAAGTAAATCAATGAGTGAATTATTCAGTAATTTATCAGTAAATTACTTGATAAATTCTCTGTAAATTATTGGTAAATTCTCTGTTAATTACTCAGGAAATTACCAGAAAATTACTCGGTAAATTACCAGTAAATTACTTAGTAAATTCTCACTCAATTACTCTCGAAATTTCTCAGTAAATTACACGTAAAATTCTCTATAAATTATTCAGCAAATTCTTAGTAATTTATCAGAAAATTCTGAGTAAATTCTCAAAAAATTACAAGAATTTTTTTTTGTGAATTAATCCGTAAATTATGAGTAAATTATTCAATAAATTCTCAGGAAATTCTATATAAATTCTAGGTAAATTCAAAGTAATTTCTTAGTAAATTATTCAGCAAATTACTCCATAAATTCGTTGTAAATTCTCAATAAATTACTTTGTAAATTATCTGTAAATTTTCAGTAAATTATTTAATAAATTCTATATAAATTACTCAGAAAATTTTCAATAATTTCTAAGAAAATTGTGTATAAATTCTTGGTAAATTACTCAGTAAATTCATAGTAAATTACTCATAAAATTATCAAAAAAAATTTCGGGAATTATTTTGTTAATTCTCAGTAAATTATTCGAACATTAATTAGTGAATTTCCTGTAAATTCCCAGTAAATTACTTTAAAAATTCTCAGTAAATTATTCAATAAATTCTATGTAAATTACTTAGTAAATTCTCAATAAATTAATCCATAAAGTCTAAGTAAATTGTCAATAAATTCTTAGTAACTTACTCAGTAAATTCTCAATAAATTACTTAGTAATTTCCCACTAAATTATCCAGTGAAGAACTTAACAATTTATCAGTAAATTTCTTAATCAATTCGCAGTAAATTCTCAATAAATTACTCAGTAAATTATCGGTAGATTCTTATTAAATTACTCAATAAGTTCTCTGTAAAATCTCATTAAATTATTCAGAAAAATTCTCAATAAATTACACCCAAAATTCTCAGAAAATTATTCAGTAAATTCTTAGTAAATTATTAGAAAATTCTGTGTAAATTTTTAGAAAATCATTAGAAATTTTTTTTGTGAATTACACAGTAAATTATGAGTAAATTACTCTGTAAATTCTCAGAAAATTTTGTATAAATTCTTGGTAAATTACTCAGTAAATTCACAGAATTTCTTTTTAAAAAATTACTCAGCAAATTACTCGGTAAATTCTCAATAAATTGTTCGTTAAATTTTTAATAAATTCTCTATAAATTACTCAGTTAATTATCGGTGAATTACTCAATAAATTCAAAGTAAATTACTCTGAAAATTTTAAATAAATTCTAAGAAAATTCTCAATAAATTATGAGTAAATTACTCATTAAATTCACAGTAAATTCTCAATAAATTACTCATCAAATTACCATTAAAGTTATAGTAAATTTGTGGTAAATAACTCGGTAAATTCTTAGTAAATTGCTTCGTAAATGATTGGTAAGTTCCTAGAAAATTACTCAACAAATTCTCAGTAAATTCTCGATAAACTCTTAGTAATTTACTGAGTAAATTCTAAATAAATTACTAAGTAAATTCATAGTAAATTATTCGGTGAATTACTCACTAAATCTATCTGTAAATTACAAGGTAAATTCCCAGTAAATTACTCGGTAAATTCTCAATAAATTCTATGTAAATTACTCAGTCAATTATCGATAAGTTCTCAAAAAATTCTTGGTATATTACTTAGTAAATTACTCAGTAAATTATTAGAAAATTACTCTGTAAATTCCTAGAAAATAACACAGTAAATTATCTGTAAATTCTTAGTAAATTATTTAATAAATACTAAGCAAATTACTGAGCAAATTCTCAATAAATTACTCTTTAAATTCTCATAAAATAACAAGTAAATCAATGAGTGAATTATTCAGTAATTTATCAGTAAATTACTTGATAAATTCTCTGTAAATTACTCAGTAAATTACTCAGTAAATTCTCACTAAATTACTCAGGAAATTTCTCAGTAAATTACATGTAAAATTCTCTATAAATTATTCAGCAAATTCATAGTAATTTATCAGAAATTTCTGAGTAAATTCTCAAAAAATTACAAGAATTTTTTTTTGTGAATTAATCCGTAAATTATGAGTAAATTACTCAATAAATTCTCAGAAAAATTCTATATAAATTCTTGGTAATTCAAAGTAATTTCTTAGTGAATTATTCAGCAAATTACTCCATAAATTCGTAGTAAATTCTCAATAAATTACTCGTTAAGTTTTTAATAAATTCTCTATAGCGATCCCGGGTTTACCCTTGTTGTATAGTGATCCGGACATGTATCCGTGGATGATAGTAGTTGATTATTACCTGGTATACATCCTTTCTTACTTTGTATTTGAGTTGTAGGATGCGTTGGGCAGATTTGTTACAGGTTGGTTGAGATTAGAAACCAAAACTAGTTGCCCAGATTTTGACCTATCCGCTCGAGCGGGGGTTTTGGCGCTCGAGCGGGAGTTTCACCCATCCAGTTTTTCCTGTGCTGTGTTCGACGCTCGAGCGTGGGATTGGCCGCTCGAGCGGGTTTGTGTGAGTGCCGCTCGAGCGGGGAGTTGGAAGCTCGAGCGGGAGACCTGTCTGTAAAAGTTCTGGGAGTGTGTATCCGCCGCTCGAGCGGGATTGTTGACGCTCGAGCGGGAGTCTGTGAGTGACGCTCGAGCGGGGAGTTTGACGCTCGAGCAGGGCGACTTTTATATAAATCCGGAATCTGACTTTTTGATCACTTTTTGATCTCCTTTCTGTCTCTTACTTTTTCAAAACCTCCATTGGAGAGCACCTCACTCTAAAACCTAACTTCTCTCTTAGGATTGATCTAGCTAGAGTGTTTTTCTCACCTTGGCCCTTTGTAAGAAGTGTGTTGATCGTCGAGGGCTTCGTTGTGATCCAAGAAATTTGGGATTTGGAGCACTTTGATTTCAGGTCATCTTCTCCATTTGAGTTCTCCATTTGAGGTAGGGATTCTCCTTGTTCTTTTTCAATACTTCGTCTATAGATAGACATGTGGTAATTTTGTATTGCATAAAAATCATATCCATGTTGGATTTGTTTGAAATCATGAGAAGGAACCTAGGGTTGGGTGTTGGAAAATGGTTATGTTGTCGTTGATGATTGTTTTGGGCTAGTTGGAATGTAAATTAGCATGTTGTAGTTGATAGAGGAAAAAAGCCCTAAAGCATATATTGATTGATAAATTAAAATGGAGGGTAGTGAATCTATATTGTAAATCTCTAGTGTTGATGTGGGTTGTGTGAAGGTGTTAATGCCTAAGGGATTAACTTTGGCTTTGGAATGATTTGAAATGAATGTAGTGGACTAATATGAGTTATGACTCTATTATCAATGGAAGTGGTTTTGTAAAACAAAGGAATGAATTTGGTTTTGTAACAACAAAAGGGACGGAGTTGATTTTGTAAAAACAAAAAGGATGTGGAACTTGTTTTTTGTGAAATGGGAAAAATATTTTGAAATACGTATGAAAGTTGGATTGTTGTTTCATGAGTGTTGAACACACATGTGTGGGATTGTATCTTGAATTACCCTGTAAATGTTGTTGTCGGGTTTGTGGTCTCATATTAATTGAGTCTTTAATAGATGTACTAAATATTTGCATCTAGAGGTTTTGTCCTTGGTCATCGGTGGAGGATGACGTGGTTATGTTGAATTGTCGTGTATGCATTACACCATTGTTGATTGAACATTTTATGTGATGATATGTTGAGATGCATTATATATGTATACTTGTTAGGGAGGAGAGAGGGGTTGTACTCCAGTGTGTGTGAGAAGATAGGGGATGGACTCCACACACCTATGTATTCATATACCTTAACACATTGTTGGTATCCGGATAGTTTATATGTATGTTTTACATATGTTGGTTATGCCTTGTTGCATTGTGATTGATGGTGTTATATCCTGCGCTGATAATCAGAGGTACCGTTACCTTCCAGCTAGCGCCTGGAGAACTGAATGCGCTGAGAATCTAAGGTACCACACCCTTCCAGCTAGCGCTTGGTAAATTGGTATGTTGTTGAGAGAACTGAATGCGCTGAGAATCTAAGGTACCACACTCTTCCAGCTAGCGCCTGGTAAACTGGTATGTTGTTGTGAGAAGTGTATCTTTGGCTTACTATGCACATAGCTAGTAGAGCAAAGTTTTGTTGTTGATGTTTTCGTGTTTTGGGAAATATCATGGATTGTGTTGATTATGGTTTTGGAGGGCCGAGTTGCCTCATTGGTTTATCTTACGCATGTCGGTATGTTGTTATTTCTATTTATAACAGTGCATATATAGAGTTGATTGTATCGGGAAGAAGCCAAAATGTCATCTTTGTCTTTTGGAAAGTGTGAAGGAAACGGATTTTCTTTAAAAGAAATTATGAATTTTTAGAAGGGTTATCAGTGTATGTTTGGAGAACGAGAGAGAGTAATGGGCTTAGTGAATTTATTTCCTAAGGTACTGTTAATGTTATGAAAGATTGAGAACAGGGATTAATGAAAAGAAAGGGAAAGGTGAATCGCCTATGGCGTTGATTGAAATGGTTGTTTTCAAGAAAAGTTCTTACCTATGTATATTTTGTATAAACTGTCACATTACTATTCTAGTATGAGATTGAGCATTCATGATCATATCTATCTGTATGTTGTTATTGTTGAGGGCCATGTTGAGATCCCTACTGGACTGTATGTTCATCCCACGTTGTTGAATCTCTTTCAGGTATTAAGCAGGTTGAGCTGCAAGAATTGGATCTACTTATTTACTGGCCACGGGGCCTCAGTTATGTTGGCGGAATGCCATTGTTGTAAAGGGTTACACCCTTCTTTTTGTATCTTAAGTGATGTAAGCCCAAGGGCAATTTATTAAGTATGTTCATGTAATATTTACTTTGCATACGAATGAGAGTATTGTTAATCACTTCTACGGATTGAATGTATGAGTTTATTTCCGCATGTTATCTCTGAAATTGAATTAAGTTAATGAATTTGGTAATGACTCCGAGTAATAAAAAGTGGGGCGTGACATTCTCTATAAATTACTTTGTAAATTATTTCATAAGTTCTAAATAAATTACTCAGAAAATTTTCAATAATTTCTAAGAAAATTTTGTATAAATTCTTGGTAAATTACTCAGGAAATTCATAGTAAATTACTCATAAAATTATCAAAAAATATTTCGTGAATTACTTTGTCAATTCTTAGTAAATTACGCAGTAAATTATTCGAACATTAATTAGTGAATTTCCTGTAAATTCTCAGTAAATTACTTTATAAATTCTCAGTAAATTATTCAATAAATTCTAAGTAAATTACTTAGTAAATTCTCAATAAATTAATCCATAAAGTCTAAGTAAATTATCAATAAATTCTTAATAACTTACTCAGTAAATTCTCAATAAATTACTTAGTAATTTCCAACTAAATTACCCAGTGAAGAACTTAACAATTTATCAGAAAATTTCTTAGTCAATTTGCAGTAAATTCTTAATAAATTACTCAGCAAATTATCGGTAGATTCTTAGTAAATTACTTAATAAATTCTCAGTAAATTCTGATTAAATTACTCAATAAAATTTCAGAAAATTATTTAGTAAATTCCTAGTAAATTATTAGAAAATTCTGTGTAAATTCTTAGAAAATCATTAGAAATTTTTTTGTGAATTAATCAGTAAATTATGAGTAAATTACTCTGTAAATTCTCAGAAAATTTTGTATAAATTCTTGGTAAATTACTCAGTAAATTCACACAAATTTTTAAAAAAAATTACTCAGCAAATTACTCGGTAAATTCCCACTAAATCAGTCGTTAAATTTTCAATAAATTCTATATAAATTACTCAGTTAATTATCGGTGAATTACTCAATAAATTCACAGTAAATTACTCTGAAAATTTTCAATAAATTATAAGAAAATTCTCAATAAATTATGAGTAAATTACTCATTAAATTCACAGTAAATTCTCAATAAATTACTCAGCAAATTACTCAGTAAATGATCATTAAAGTTATAGTAAATTCGTGGTAAATAATTCGGTAAATTCTCAGTAAATTGCTTTGTAAATGATTGGTAAGTTCCTAGAAAATTACTCAACAAATTCTCAGTAAATTCTCTATAAACTCATAGAAATTTACTGAGTAAATTCATAGTAAATTATTTGGTGAATTATTCACTAAATTTATCTATAAATTACTTGGTAAATTCCCAGTAAATTACTCGATAAATTCTCAATAAATTCTCTGTAAATGACTCAGTTAATTATCGACAAGTTCTCAAAAAATTCTTGGTCAATTACTTAGTAAATTACTCAGTAAATTATTAGAAAATTACTCTGTAAATTCCAAGAAAATAACACAGTAAATTATCTGTAAATTCTTTGTAAATTATTTAATAAATTCTAAGCAAATTACTGAGTAAATTCTCAATAAATTACACGTTAAATTCTCAGTAAATTACAAGTAAATTAATGAGTGAATTATTCATTAATTTATCATTAAATTACTCGATAAATTATCTGTAAATTACTCAGTAAATTATTGGTAAATTCTCTGTTAATTACTCAGTAAATTACCAGTAAATTACACGTAAAATTCTCTATAAATTATTCAGCAAATTCTTAATAATTTATTAGAAAATTCTGAGTAAATTCTCAAAAAATTACAAGAATTTTTTTTGTGAATTAATCAGTAAATTATGAGTAAATTACTCAATAAATTCTCAGAAAATTCTATATAAATTCTTGGTAAATTCAAAGTAATTTCTTAGTAAATTATTCAGCAAATTACTCCATAAATTCGTAGTAAATTATCAATAAATTACTCGTTAAGTTTTCAATAAATTCTCTATAAATTACTTTGTAAATTATCTGTAAATTTTCAGTAAATTATTTAATAAATTCTAAATAAATTACTCAGAAAATTTTCAATAATTTCTAAGAAAATTATGTATAAATTCTTGGTAAATTACTCAGTAAATTCATAGTAAATTACTCATAAAATTATTTAAAAAAATTTCGTGAATTACTTTGTTAATTCTCAGTAAATTACTCAGTAAATTATTCGAACATTAATTAGTGAATTTCTTGTAAATTCTCAGTAACTTACTTTATAAATTCTCAGTAAATTATTCAATAAATTCTAACTAAATTACTTAGTAAATTCTCAATAAATTAATCCATAAAGTCTAAGTAAATTATCAATAAATTCTTAGTAACTTAGTAAATTCTCAATAAATTACTTAGTAATTTCCAACTAAATTACCCAGTGAAGAACTTAACAATTTATCAATAAATTTCTTAATCAATTCGCAGTAAATTCTCAATAAATTACTCAGCAAATTATCGGTAGATTCTTAGTAAATTACTCAATAAATTCTCAATAACATCTCATTAAATTACTCAGTAAAATTCTCAATAAATTACACGCAAAATTCTCATAAAATTATTCAGTAAATTCTTAGTAAATTATTAGAAAATTTTGTGTAAATTCTTAGAAAATCTTTAGAAATGTTTTTGTGAATTACTCAGTAAATTATGAGTAAATTACTCTGTAAATTCTCAGAAAATTTTGTATAAATTCTTGGTAAATTACTCAGTAAATTCATAGAATTTTTTTTAAAAAAATTACTCAGCAAATTACTCTATAAATTCTCAATAAATTAATCGTTAAATTTTCAATAAATTCTCCATAAATTACTTAGTTAATTATCATTGAATTACTGAATAAATTCAAAGTAAATTACTTTGAAAATTTTCGATAAATTCTAAGGAAATTCTCAATAAATTATGAGTAAATTACTCATTAAATTCACAGTAAATTCTCAATAAATTACTTAGCAAATTACCATTAAAGTTATAATAAATTCGTGGTAAATTACTCTGTAAATTCTCAGTAAATTGCTTCGTAAATGATTGGCAAGTTCAAGAAAATTACTCGACAAATTCTCAGTAAATTCCCGATAAACTCTTAGTAATTTACTGAGTAAATTCTAAATAAATTACTAAGTAAATTCATAGTAAATTCTTTGGTGAATTACTCACTAAATTTATCTGTAAATTACTAGGTAAATTCCCAGTAAATTACTTGGTAAATTCTCAATAAATTCTCTGTAAATTACTCAGTCAATTATCGATAAGTTCTCAAAAAATTCTTGGTAAATTACTCAGTAAATTACTCAGTAAATTATTAGAAAATTACTCTGTAAATTCCAAGAAAAAACACAGTAAATTATCTGTAAATTCTTAGTAAATTATTTAATAAATTCTAAGCAAATTATTGAGTAAATTCTCAATAAATTACTCCTTAAATTCTCAGTAAATTACAAGTAAATTAATGAGTGAATTATTCAGTAATTTATCAGTAAATTACTCGATAAATTCTCAGTAAATTATTGGTAAATTCTCTGTTAATTACTCAGTAAATTACCAGTAAATTACTTAGTAAATTCTCACTAAATTACTCAGGAAATTTCTCAATAAATTACACGTAAAATTCTCTATAAATTATTCAGAAAATTCTCAGTAATTTATCCGAAAATTCTGAGTAAATTCTCAAAAAATTACAAGAATTTTTTTTGTGAATTAATCAATAAATTATGAGTAAATTACTCAATAAATTCTCAGAAAATTCTGTATAAATTCTTGGTAATTCAAAGTAATTTCTTAGTAAATTATTCAGCAAATTACTCCATAAATTCGTAGTAAATTCTTAATAAGTTACTCGTTAAGTTTTCAATAAATTCTCTATATATTACTTTGTAAATTATCTGTAAATTTTCAGTAAATTATTTAATAAATTCTAAATAAATTACTCAGAAAATTTTCAATAACTTCTAAGAAAATTATGTATAAATTCTTGGTAAATTACTCAGTAAATTCATAGTAAATTACTCATAAAATTATCAAAAAAATTTCATGAATTACTTTGTTAATTCTCAGTAAATTACTCAGTAAATTATTCGAACATTAATTAGTGAATTTCCTGTAAATTCTTAGTAAATTACTTTATAAATTCTCAGTAATTTATTCAATAAATTCTAAGTAAATTCTCAATAAATTAATCCATAAAGTCTAAGTAAATTATCAATAAATTCTTAGTAACTTACTTAGTAAATTCTCAAAAATTACTTAGTAATTTCCAACTAAATTACCCAATGAAGAGCTTAACAATTTATCAGTAAATTTCTTAGTCAATTCGCAGTAAATTCTCAATAAATTACTCTGTAAATTATCGATAGATTCTTAGTAAATTACTCAATAAATTCTCAGTACATTCTCATTAAATTACACAGTAAAATTCTCAATAAATTTTACGCAAAATTCTCAGAAAATTATTCAGTAAATTCTTAGTAAATTATTAGAAAATTCTGTGTAAATTCTTAAAAAATCATTAGAATTTTTTTTTTGTGAATTACTCAGTAAATTATGAGTAAATTACTCTGTAAATTCTCAAAAAAATTTCTATAAATTCTTGGTAAATTACTCAGTAAATTCACAGAAATATTTAAAAAAATTACTGTGCAAATTACTCTGTAAATTCTCAATAAATTATTCGTTAAATTTTCAATAAATTCTCTATAAATTACTCAGTTAATTTGTCACGACCCCCTTTCGCCCCTAGTAGAATAGTGCCATGATGGCCAGTAATCCGAGGTTACGAAAGGCCAACTTACAAGGATTCACACACAATCAGAGTATACATATGGGGCTAACATGTGCGGAAGCAATAAATTTAAATCTAATTAGTCCCTAAGAGCTGTGCATAGATCAAATGATATGACATACATCTTATCAAGGTCTTACAACTTGGATACAATAAAATGAAGCACAAAAATACATCTTGACCAAAAGGCTTCTCAAGCCATCATATACAAAACACAATGAAATCGAAGCTAAGAAGCATGATCTTCAAGATGCTACAAAATACGAATCCAAAACAAGTTGCAAAGCACATCTAGGCGTCGCCGCCGTCCTGCTCATCACCTACATATATATAGAGAGGGTGAGCTTGGATACTCAGTGAATGGTACAAGTAATAAAGGGTTTTGCATGAATGATATCCGAGATCTTTAACAAAACAATACATAATCATAGCTTGTAACAAAACATGGGATGAATCAAATTCATTTAACAAATCTTTCAAGGCTTTTAAGTTTCAAGGGATGACATTAACAAAGGTGCTACAAAAGCTTAGAGTCCTCTAGCACGTACGGACTTTCAAAGGTTGTGCTACAAATGCTTATAGTCCCCTAGCACGTACGGACTTTCAAAGGTTGTGCTACAAATGCTTATAGTCCCCTAGCACGTATGGACTTTCAAAGGTTGTTATCAAAACCAAGCTAATACTCGATACACCAAAATAGGGATAGTCATTCATGCTTAACAAATACTTTTCAAAACAAGCAAGGCAAAGCTTATCAAACATTATAACATAGCTTTATTAAAAATACCACTCACATAGTTCTTCAAACGTCGGAGTCAAGCGAGAGTCCAAGTCCTACAAACACATGGCAAGGTCTATTGAATGCACTACCAAACAAGCTTTACATGAATGCAAATGATCTCGACATTCCTTCAAAACTAAGTCGAACCAAAACAAAACACTGTTTCTCATCTCGGGGAAAACTTGCTGGGCTCTAACCAGGTCTTGGCCGAGGTCCCACACTTCTTGCCGAGGTGTGGTCCCGATGGCCACATTCAAGGAAATGAAGTTGGGAAAATTTGGGTTTCCCTCTGCTGAAGAACATGAAGAACACAAACATGAAGAACATGAAAAACATGAATGCTCAATCACAACTTGTTATTACAAAATCTGAGATTTCATGCTATGAATTCAAAAGCATGGACCTGGGTACCCATACTCGAAGATTTTATGAAAACAAACACAAAAACATGAATCTTAATGCAAACTTTCGGATCAAACAAGGCTTTTTCTTCAAGAACACATGAATGCCACTTTCTCTTTCTAAACCCAACTTTAAATAGATGCATGACTTGTAAATCAGGTTCGATCATGCAATGCAGCTAGATGATCAATAAGAACAACAAGAGTAGATTAAGATTCTAACCTCAAAACTCGAATCTAACGGTTCAAGCACCCAAAGATCAAGCTTGGAAATCTACTCCCCCTTCTAAAGCTTGTCTCTCCTCAAGAACAAGATATGATACAAAATAATACATTTCTCTCTCTGCCGGCTGATTTAACACTCAGCTCGGACACGTGGCAACGGTTGGTTGGCTTTACTCACAAAGGTGACTGAGTGAAAAGACAAGACTATGACAAAGTGTATACAACAAGTAAGGTGACAAGGGCACTCCGGCAGGTAATGACCTCGGATTAGGACAAAGCTTCGGCCAGTAAGGTTTCAATGATCTCAACTAGGAAGGACAACACTTGACTTAGCTGTGCCACACCTCGGCCTAGATGTGCCACACCTCGGTCTAGGTCATACCTGTCCAGGAACAAGATCACTAGGTGCAAGGATAGCATCTCGGCCTATATGCCGGGGTGAAGGTGGAGGCCAACCAAGAGTGGTTTCAAGGTGATCCCAGGTGCAAGAGGTTCAAAGGTGCAACCTAGGCTTAAGATGACCTCGGCTAAACACACACCAAACAAGGAACAAAGCATGCAAGTAACACTTATGCAAGACAAATCAAGGTTTGCAAATGCAGCATATCAAGACAAGATCATGTAATATATGCAAGCATGACTAGAGTAGAGTGAGGGTTGTTACATAATTATCGGTGAATTACTCAATAAAATCAAAGTAAATTACACTAAAAATTTTCAATAAATTCTAAGAAAATTCTCAATAAATTATGAGTAAATTACTTATTAAATTCACAGTAAATTCTCAATAAATTACTTAGCAAATTACTCAGTAAATTATCATTAAAGTTATAGTAAATTCGTGATAAATAACTTGGAAAATTCTCAGTAAATTGCTTCAATTATGAGTAAATTACGTAATAAATTCTCAGTAAATTCTTGGTAAATTCAAAGTAATTTCTTAGTAAATTTTTCGGCAAATTACTCCATAAATTCGTAGTGAATTCTCAAGAAATTACTCGTTAAGTTTTCTATAAATTCTCTATAAATTACTTTGTAAATTATCTATAAATTTTCAGTAAATTATTTAATAAATTCTAAATAAATTGCTCAGAAAATTTTCAATAATTTCTAAGAAAATTATGTATAAATTCTTGGTAAATTACTCAGTAAATTCATAGTAAATTACTCATAAAATTATCAAAAAGAATTTTGTGAATTACTTTGTTAATTCTCAGTAAATTACCCAGTAAATTATTCGAACATTAATTAGTGAATTTCCTGTAAATTCTCAGTAAATTACTTTATAAATTACTTAGTAAATTCTCAATAAATTAATCCATAAAGTCTAAGCAAATTATCAATAAATTCTTAGTAACTTACTCAGTAAATTCTCAATAAATTACTTAATAATTTCCAACTAAATTACCCAGTGAAGAACTTAACAATTTATCAGTAAATTTCTTAGTCAATTCGCAGTAAATTCTCAATAAATTACTCAGTAAATTATCGGTATATTCTTAGTAAATTACTTAATAAATTCTCAGTAAATTCTCATTAAATTACTCAGTAAAATTCTCAAAAAATTATTTAGTATATTCTTAGTAAATTATTAAAAAATTCTGCGTAAATTCTTAGAAAATCATTAGAATTTTTTTGTGAATTACTCAGTAAATTATGAGTAAATTACTCTGTAAATTCTCAAAAAATTTTGTATAAATTCTTGGTAAATTACTCAGTAAATTCTTAATAAATTATTCGTTAAATTTTCAATAAATTCTCTATAAATTACTCAGTTAATTATCGGTGAATTGCTCAATAAATTCAAAGTAAATTACTCTGAAAAGTTTCAATAAATTCTAAGAAAATTCTCAATAAATTATGAATAAATTACTCATTAAATTCACAGTAAATTCTCAATAAATTACTCAGTAAATTATCATTAAAGTTATAGTAAATTCGTGGTAAATAACTCGGTAAATTCTCAGTAAATTGCTTCGTAAATGATTGGTAAGTTCCTAGAAAATTGCTCAACAAATTCTCGGTAAATTCTCAATAAACTCTTAGTAATTTACTGAGTAAATTCTAAATAAATTACTAAGTAAATTCATAGTAAATTATTCGGTGAATTACTCACTAAATTTATCTGTAAATTACCAGGTAAATTCCCAGTAAATTACTCGATAAATTCTTAATAAATTCTCTGCAAATTACTTAGTTAATTATCGATAAGTTCTCAAAAAATTCTTGGTCAATTACTTAGTAAATTACTCAGTAAATTATTAGAAAATTACTCTGTAAATTCCAAGAATATAGCGATCCCGGGTTTCACCCCTTGTTGTACAGTGATCCGGACTTGGTTCCGTAGATGTTAGTAGTTGTCTTTGCCTTGTTTCCGTCCTTCAATACTTGTTATATGAGTTATAGGATGTGATAGACAGGTTTGTTACAGGTTGGTCGTGTATGGGAGCAAATGGTTGCTGCCCAGATTTTTGGTCCTTCGCTCGAGCGAGAAGTTTGTCGCTCGAGCGAGATTTGTGTTTTAGTTCCTTCGCTTGAGCCAGGGTTCCTTCGCTCGAGCGAGAGTTGAGTTTTGGTGTCTTGTGGCTCGAGCGAGAAGTCTTGCGCTCAAGCGTGCGTCTGCGTCTCTTTTTGACCTGAGAGCTGTGTTTCTTGGCTCGAGTGAGCTTTCCTTCGCTCGAGCGAGCAAGGTGTATGTTTTGGGTTCCTTCGCTCGAGCGAGCATTCATGCGCTCGAGCGTGCTTCTGGGTTGCAGACCTGAAGCTTTAAATTGTTGGCTCGAGCGAGGCTTTCTACACTCGAGCGAGAGTTCTTTGTGTCTGGTCGCTCGAGCAACCAATCCTTCGCTCGAGCGAGCCTGTGTTATATCAGCAGACAGCAGCGGGGAAATACTGCACTTTTGCATCTCTTTCATTTTCAAAACCCTAGATCCGAGCTCCCTCTCTCTGCAAACTTCTCTCTAAGGTTTCATCTACTCCAAGTGAGTTTCTAGCCTAGTCCCTTTGTAAGAAAGGTAGAGGGTCGCGAGGGCTTCGTTTTAATCTGAAAATTTTCGAGTTTGGAGCACGTTGGGTTTTGGCCTTCATCTCCTTTTGAGCTCTAACTTCGAGGTAGGGATACCCTACTCCTTCTTATGAGCTTTGTCTTTTAATTTTTGCATTTTGATATGTTGGGAGTTGTTGTGTAATTTTGGAAAAAGTTTGGGTCTTTGTGTAATTTACAAAAGATGGGGGTTTTGTGTATAATAACCCATAATCATGTATGACATAGAGAAATGAGGTTAATGTTGGATTATTGAGGAAAATGGAACCTTTGGGTTGATTTGTGAGTTATGGGAAAATGCCCTAATTAGTTTGATAAATTAATTTGTATAATTAATTTTGAGAAAGGAGAAATTAAATTGAGAATATTCAAATGGAAAGGTATGGGATTAAAGGGTGTAGTTGGATTAATTTATCGCTCACCTGAACGAAATGTTGATATTTTATCCATTTGATGCATTTATTTTCTGTTTAGAAATAACTATTTTGGGCTATCGGTGGAGGATAGTCTTGATTGTTGTAGACAATGCATGATGATTAGGCGAACTAAAACTAATCAATAGAGTATGCCACAGAATATGGTGGTTGGTATAATACATCGAAATTGTGTATTGAATGAGTGAACATTTATATGATAATTGCTTATATACATTGTGTTATGTGGGAGGAGATAGGGGATGTACTCCACGGTTTTGGGGAAGGTAGGGGATGGACCTCTAAACCGGATGTTGTTGATATTGATACAACACTAAAATGTGTATCATTTGTGAAATGCGGAAGTGTTTTTACATGTTTTGATACAGCACTAAAATGTGTATCCATTATGGAGTATGGAAGTGTTTTGTTTGAGGTTGATACAGTACCAAAATGTATATCTATTATAAAGTATGAAAAGATTATTGTGAGTTGATATCTCACTTAAATTGTTAAGTAAAGGAAGACGAAATGTAACATGGACATGATTGTCATGGAATTGAAATATGATAAGAATGGATGTATAAGTGTTGACCATCTATCAACTGCTAATCTTTTAGTCATTGTTTATAGCTGGTTTAGTATATTTCTACTGGGCTGTGGCTCACCCTATATGGGACATCATTTTCAGGTACAGCGGGTATGCCACCTCCAAGGACATAGCTTGGGAGGCTAGAGGCAGATAGACTTTTTGGTTTTTTTGCTTTATTTCGATGTATTACATGTAAATTCAAGCCAAGGGCTTAATATGTATTTGAGTTAGTACTCACTTCTTGTATCCAAGTGTTGGCTTGGAAAGTTGTAAGCCCATAGGGTATTTACTTTTGATGTCAACATGTAATACTTTTGTAAGGAACTACTCTGATGAATAGAAAGGTGTTATTTCTCTTATATAAATGCATGTTATAAATGATGGGATTTATGTATTATTTTGAGGGCGTGACAACTTGGTATCAGAGTGTACCGGGTTTGACTACTTTGGGTATGTGGGAAGTGATTAGTATCACAATGGATTTGTCTCGTTTGTTAGAGACTTATGTATGATAGTATGTGTTTATTTGATAACATGCTTATGTGACTACGTGGGTATGGAATTTAGTTTCTAGGATGTTGATTGGATCCTTGGGTTTCTGTGAGTCTTGTTGGAAAAGCACTTGATCAATGCTGTTTCTAACCGGAACTCTAGTAATGCCTCGGGACTATCATTATCCTGAAACGAAATTCGTAAGTGCTTATGTGTTTATGTGCTTACGTGGAGTGAATTACAGTTGTCCATGCATTAGGACGCGAGTGTTATAGCTTCGGCACATTTATGAATGTGCTAACGTTCTTCGTTACCTTTATTAGGATGTTAGGACGAGGACGAGGTGGTAGGCGTGGTAGGCCTAGGAGGCAGGAAGTGCCTGTACTGGATGAGATTCCGGCGATGCAGGAAGGGGTTGGCCAGGCCAATGTGGCCGAGCCAGCAGGTCAGCAGGCTATGGGCGCCTTAGCCCGAGGGATAGCCGATGCTTTGAGGGAGTCTATGGGCATTCTCAGGGCTGAGAATCCAGTTCAGGCTCCAGTGCAGGCCCAGGTTGTTGAGGCAGGGCCTTCCTTCTTGAAGAGGGAGTTCTTCCGGTCAAATCCGGACGAGTTTGTCAGGGATCCGAAGGAGCCACTTAAGGCAGACGAGTGGTTGGAACAGTTGAGTAAGACGTTCGAGATGCTTGGCATCGAGGACGGAGCATTGAAGGTGACCTTGGCATCTTTTCAGCTTAAGAGGGATGCGGGTCAGTGGTGGAAGTACACGAAGGGACGTATTTGTGGCACTTGGGAGGCTTTTGTGAATGCTTTCCAAGAGAAGTTTTTATCTCCAGCTGTCAGGGAGAAGCTGAGAGACCAATTCTGCCAGCTTTTGCAGCTAAGTTCTTCAGTGGCCGAGTTTGAGGCTGCATTTACTAGCTTGTCCAGGTTTGCACCTAAACTTGTGGCGTCCGAGGAACGTTGTTGTATAGAGTTCGAGAAGAAGTTGAGGCGCGGCCTCAAGTTGAGAGTTGGTGGGACTATGATTCGAGACTATGGGCGTCTGGTTGATGCTGCAACCCATATGAAGATCATGATGTAGGAGGAGGAGAGGCAGAAAGGCTCCAAGAGGAGTCAGGATGGTCAGGGTGATAGTAGGAGACAAAGGGGTTCACACCCTCAGCAGTCTCAGGGAGGTTATACTAGATCTACCTTTCCAGTGCCGAGTGTAGGCTCTGGGAGAGGCAGTCAGGGAGACGTGACTTGTTTTAAATGTGGCCAGCTGGGTCACAAGTCTCCAGCTTGCCCATAGAGGGGAGGAGGTCAGAGAGCTGCTTCATCTTCAGCTAGACTGCAGAGCCAGAGTCAGGGCAGGGGCCAGCCACTGTCTTGCTATCAGTGTGGTCAGGCGGGGCACCTGAAGAGGTTTTGCCCACAGTTGAGTGGCACATCTGGTGCATCTGGGCAGAGGCAGAGTTTTCAGCCAGCTCAGGCCTTGAGGGCCAATCAGGGGGGCTTCATCGTCCCAGTCCGTGCAACAGTCGTTTGCTCCTAGTGGTGAGCAGGTTGATCAGGGGCCCACAGGGCGCGTGTATGCTGTTACCGCACAGGATCTAGTACCGGCTCCGTCTGTTGTGAGGGGTACCTTCTTGTTTTGCAATTCGGTTATTAGTATATTGATTGATACAGGTGCGTCTCATTCCTTTGTATCTGTTGCATTTGCATCTATTTTGGGTTTGAAGTTGGCACAGTTAGCATCTCCTATTTGTGTTGTATCACTTGTTGGGGGTGAATTGATTTTGAAACAAAGGTGTAGAGGTTGTGATATAGAGATAGCAGACTGTCGACTTCCGTTTCTTTTTGTAGTTATACCCATGACGGGCTTCGATGTTATTTTGGGTATGGACTGGCTGTCGTCATACCGGGCTGTTATCGATTGTTACCGCCAGAGGGTCACAATATGTACCTTGAGCGGGGATTGTTTCCATTTCTTGGGGGACCGGGTTGGTAGTGTTTTGCCACCTGTGTATGATCCACAAGGGCGGAGTGAGCTTAGTGGTCTTCTTGCTAGCCTTTTGAGCAGTGAGTGTGATGAGACCCAAACTGTATTGCCGAGAGTAGTTTGTGAGTACTCGGACGTCTTTCCCGAGGATCTTGTCAGTTTTCCACCCCACCGAGAGATTGAGTTCTCCATTGATCTAGTGCCCAGCACGACGCCGATTTCTATCGCACCCTATCGTTTTGCCCCAGCCGAGTTGAGTGAGTTGAAGATTCAGCTCCAGGAATTGCTAGATAAGGGCTTTATTCGCCCTAGCGTTTCACCGTGGAGAGCACCGACCCTCTTTGCTAAAAAGAAAGATGGTGCCTTGAGACTTTGTATCGACTACCGGAAGTTGAATCGGGCTACGGTCAAGAATAAGTACCCTATGCCCCGAATAGATGATTTGTTTGACCAGTTGAAAGGTTCCCGTTGTTTCTCTAAGATAGACTTGAGATTGGGTTACCATCAGTTAAGAGTCAGGGAGGAAGATATTCCGAAGAAGGCATTTCGTATGCGGTATGGCCACTATGAGTTTCTGGTGATGCCATTTGGGCTCACCAATGCACCGGCAGTCTTTATGGATTTGATGAATCGGATCTTCTGGGAATTCTTAGATCGTTTTGTGGTCGTTTTCGTGGACGATATTCTTATCTACTCACCTTCAGAGGAGGAGCACGAGAAACACTTGAGAGTGGTGCTTGAATTGCTCAGAGCCCATAGGTTGTATGCCAAGTTTGGGAAGTGTGAGTTCTAGCTAGGAGAGGTCAAATTCTTAGGCCATGTGGTATCCGGGGAAGGGGTGTCTGTGGATACGTCCAAGATTGAGGCAGTGCAAGATTGGGCACAGCCTAAGAACGTTTTTGAGATCCGCAGTTTTCTAGGATTAGCTGGGTACTACCGTCGGTTTGTGAAGGATTTCTCTAGGCTAGCTTTGTCATTGACTAGATTGACTCGGAAGGGAGTCAAGTTTGTATGGAGTGAGACTTGTGAAAAGTCATTTCAAGAGCTGAAAGTTAGATTGACCACCACTCTGGTTTTGATTATTCCGGAGAGAGGGTTGGGTTATGCTGTTTATTGTGATGCCTCACGAGAGGGTTTGGGTTGTGTGTTGATGCAAGAGGGGAAAGTGGTGGCCTATGGCTCACGTCAGTTGAAGATACATGAGAAAAATTACCCTACACATGACCTAGAGCTAGTAGCTGTGATCTTTGCCTTGAAAATCTGGAGGCACTACCTTTATGGTGAGAGATTCGAGGTGTTCTCGGATCATAAGAGTCTAAAGTATCTGTTTACACAGGAGGACTTGAATTTGAGGCAGATGAGGTGGATGGAGTTTATTGAGGATTACGACTTCGAGTTACATTATCACCCAGGGAAAGCCAATGTTGTGGCCGATGCCCTTAGCAGGAAATCCATCAGTGATGTCGCTAGTATAGCCATCCGGGAGTGGGAGATGTTGGGTGCACTTGGGGAGTTTGATTTGCTTCTGGGCGAATCCGTTGAGGCTGCGGCCTTGTTTTCTGTTATTGCGCAGCCTACACTTGTCACTCGAGTGTTAGAGGCACAGAGAGGTGACCTTGAGGTAGAATCCCTCTGAGAGAAGATCTCTAGTGGGAAGGTTAAGAAGGGTTTGACGGCGTATCCTGACCTGAGTGTGAGGTACCGAGATCGTTTGTTTGTGCCGGAGTCTTGCCGAGAGGAAGTACTCCTAGAGTTTCACCATTCACGCCTTGCGGTGCATCCCGGAGGCACCAAGATGTATCGTGATTTGGGTCGCCAGTTTTGGTGGCGGGGTATGAAGAGAGATGTGGCAGTTTTCGTGTCGAAGTGCCTTACTTGTCAACAAGTGAAGGCCGAGCATCAGAGGCCAGCAGGTTTGTTGCAACCCTTGCCTATTGCCGAGTGGAAGTGGGAGCATGTCACTATGGACTTCGTTGTAGGTCTTCCGAGGACTCAGCGGGGTAGTGATGTTATTTGGGTGGTTGTAGACCGGTTGACTAAGTCGGCGCACTTTATCCCTATGCGCGTGAGAGATTCGGTAGATCATCTTGCTGATTTGTATATTCGGGACATAGTGAGGTTACACGGAGTCCCAGTGACGACCGTCTCAGATAAAGATCCTCGTTTTACTGCTAGGTTGTGGCAGAGTTTGCAGAGTGCCTTGGGCACTAAGTTGACCTTTAGCACGGCTTATCATCCTCAGACTGATGAGCAGTCCGAGCGTACTATTCAGATCCTTGAGGATATGCTTCGAGGTTATGTTCTTGACTTTAGTGGGTCGTGGGAGAGGCACTTGCCCTTGATGGAGTTTGCCTACAACAACAGTTTTCAGTCGAGTATCGGTATGGCACCGTTTGAGGCCTTGTATGGCCGACCGTGTAGATCCCCAGTTTGTTGGGCCGAGGTGGGTGATGCACCTTTGTTGGGCCCGGAGTTGGTGAGGGAAACGACGAAGAAAGTTGAACTTATCCGTAGGAGGCTTGTTACAGCCCAGAGTCGTTAGAAATGTTATACCGACCGTAGGAGGAGGCCTTTGGTATTTGAGGTGGGTGATCACGTCTTTCTAAAGATATCACCTAGGCGGGGATTGATGAGATTTGGTAAGAGAGGGAAGTTATCCCCTCGGTTTATTGGCCCTTTTGAGATCCTTGAGAGGATTGGCGAGGTTGCCTATCGTTTAGCTTTGCCGCCGCAGTTGTCCGGGGTTCATGACGTGTTTCATGTGAGTATGCTTCGGAAGTATGAGCCAGATCCATCGCATGTGTTGGATTGGACCGACTTAGAGGTTGACGAGGATGCCTCATATGAAGAGAGGCCGGTTCGGGTCTTGGATAGGCGGGATCAAGTCTTGCGAGGCAAGACCATTCCCTTGGTTAAGGTTTTGTGGAAGCATCACGGAGTGGAGGAAGCCACTTAGGAACGTGAGTTGGAAGTCCGCGAGAAATATCTGGACATGTTTGTTGATGTGTAATCATATATTGAGATTTTGTAATATTATCGAACTTTGAGAGCATTGTATATGTCTTAAGTTGTAAAATATTGAAAATGTTTTGGTTTAATGGAAGAATTTTGAAACTTGCCTCGAAATGGAAGTTTATTGGAACATTGCATATGTTGAATATATTGTAGAAATGGAAATGTATCATGAACATTGAATATGATATGGAATTGTGAATCATATATATATTGAAACATGTTGAATTGGGAAGAAAATGCATAATGATAATGCAGGTTGAAATATATGTTGTTTTACACATCGTGAAATGCCTCTTGATAAGAGATGGAATGACCGGTAATGGGTCAAGTTGTTGATTATTGAAATGTCAAATTGTTGGAAATTGAGAAAAACCTGTTTTTGAAAACCTGTGCTTAATTTCGGGGACGAAATTCTTTAAAGGGAGGAGGTTATAGCGATCCCGGGTTTCACCCCTTGTTGTACAATGATCCGGACTTGGTTCCGTAGATGTTAGTAGTTGTCTTTGCCTTGTTTCCATCCTTCAATACTTGTTATATGAGTTATAGGATGTGATAGACAGGTTTGTTACAGGTTGGTCGTGTATGGGAGCAAATGGTTGCTGCCCAGATTTTTGGTCCTTCGCTCGAGCGAGAAGTTTGTCGCTCGAGCGAGATCTGTGTTTTAGTTCCTTCGCTCGAGACAGGGTTCCTTCGCTCGAGCGAGAGTTGAGTTTTGGTGTCTTGTGGCTCGAGCGAGAAGTCTTGCGCTCGAGCGTGCGCCTGCGTCTCTTTTTGACCTGAGAGCTGTGCTTCTTGGCTCGAGCGAGCTTTCCTTCGCTTGAGCGAGCGAGGTGTATGTTTTGGGTTCCTTCGCTCGAGCGAGCATTCTTGCGCTCGAGCGTGCTTCTGGGTTGCAGACCTGAAGCTTTAAATTGTTGGCTCGAGCGAGGCTTTCTACGCTCAAGCGAGAGTTCTTTGTGTCTGGTCGCTCGAGCAACCAATCCTTCGCTCGAGCGAGCCTGTGTTATATCAACAGACAGCAGCGGGGAAATACTACACTTTTGCATCTCTTTCATTTTCAAAACCCTAGATCCGAGCTCTCTCTCTCTCTCTCTACAAACCTTCTCTCTAAGGTTTCATCTACTCCAAGTGAGTTTCTAGCCTAGTCCCTTTGTAAGAAAGGTAGAGGGTCGCGAGGACTTCGTTTTAATCTGAAAATTTTCGAGTTTGGAGCACGTTGGGTTTTGGCCTTCATCTCCTTTTGAGCTCTAACTTCGAGGTAGGGATACCCTACTCCTTCTTATGAACTTTGTCTTTTAATTTTTGCATTTTGATATGTTGGGAGTTGTTGTGTAATTTTGGGAAAAGTTTGGGTCTTTGTGTAATTTACAAAAGATGGGGGTTTTGTGTATAATAACCCATAATCATGTATGACATAGAGAAATGAGGTTAATGTTGGATTATTGAGGAAAATGGAACCTTTGGGTTGATTTGTGAGTTATGGGAAAATGCCCTAATTAGTTTGATAAATTAATTTGTATAATTAATTTGAGAAAGGAGAAATTGAATTGAGAATATTCAAATTGGAAAGGTATGGGATTAAATGGTGTAGTTGGATTAATTTATCGCTCACCTGAACGAAATGTTGATATTTTATCCATTTGATGCATTTATTTTCTGTTTAAAAATAACTGTTTTGGGCTATCGGTGGAGGATAGTCTTGATTGTTGTAGACAATGCATGATGATTAGGCAAACTAAAACTAATCAATAGAGTATGCCACAGAATATGGTGGTTGGTATAATACATCGAAATTGTGTATTGAATGAGTGAACATTTATATGATAATTGCTTATATACATTGTGTTATGTGGGAGGAGATAGGGGATGTACTCCACTGTTTAGGGGAAGGTAGGGGATGGACCTCTAAACCGGATGTTGTTGATATTGATACAGCACTAAAATGTGTATCATTTGTGGAATGCGGAAGTGTTTTTACATGTTTTGATACAACACTAAAATGTGTATCCATTATGGAGTATGGAAGTGTTTTGTTTGAGGTTGATACAGTACCAAAATGTGTATCTATTATGAAGTATGAAAAGATTATTGTGAGTTGATATCTCACTTAAATTGTTAAGTAAAGGAAGACGAAATGTAACATGGACATGATTGTCATGGAACTGAAATATGATAAGAATGGATGTATAAGTATTGACCATCTATCGACTGCTAATCTTTTAGTCATTGTTTATAGCTAGTTTAGTATATTTCTACTAGGCTGTGGCTCACCCTATATGGGACATCATTTTCAGGTACAGCGGGTATGCCACCTCCAAGGACATAGCTTGGGAGGCTAGAGGCAGACAGACTTTTTGGTTTTTTTGCTTTATTTTGATATATTACATGTAAATTCAAGCCAAGGGCTTAATATGTATTTGAGTTAGTACTCATTTCTTGTATCCAAGTGTTGGCTTGGAAAGTTGTAAGCCCATAGGGCATTTACTTTTGATGTCAACATGTAATACTTTTGTAAGGAACTACTCTGATGAATAGAAATGTGTTACTTATCTTATATAAATGCATGTTATAAATGATGGGATTTATGTATTATTTTGAGGGCGTGACAAAGAAATAACACAGTAAATTATCTGTAAATTCTTAGTAAATTATTTAATAAATTCTAAGCAAATTACTGAGTAAATTCTCAATAAATTACTCCTTAAATTCTCAGTAAATTATAAGTAAATTAATGAGTGAATTATTCATTAATTTATTAGTAAATTACTCGATAAATTCTCTATAAATTACTCAGTAAATTATTGGTAAATTCTCTGTTAATTACTCAGTAAATTACTCAGTAAATTACCAGTAAATTACTTAGTAAATTCTCACAAAATTACTCAGGAAATTTCTCAGTAAATTATACGTAAAATTCTCTATAAATTATTCAGCAAATTCTTAGTAATTTATCAGAAAATTCTGAGTAAATTCTCAAAAAATTACAAGAATTTTTTTGGTGAATTAATCAGTAAATTATGAGTAAATTACTCAATAAATTCTCAGAAAATTCTATATAAATTCTTGGTAAATTCAAAGTAATTTCTTAGTAAATTATTCAGCAAATTACTCCATAAATTCGTAGTAAATTCTCAATAAATTACCCGTTAAGTTTTCAATAAATTCTCTATAAATTACTTTGTAAATTATCCGTAAATTTTCAGTAAATTATTTAATAAATTCTAAATAAATTACTCAGAAAATTCTCAATAATTTCTAAGAAAATTTTGTATAAATTCTTGATAAATTACTCAGTAAATTCATAGTAAATTACTCATAAAATTATAAAAAAAATTTTGGGGAATTACTTTGTTAATTCTCAGTAAATTACTCAGTAAATTATTTGAACATTAATTAGTGAATTTCCGGTAAATTCTTAGTAAATTACTTTATAAATTCTCAGTAAATTGTTCAATAAATTCTAAGTAAATTACTTAGTAAATTCTCAATAAATTAATCCATAAAGTCTAAGTAAATTATCAATAAATTCTTAGTAGCTTACTCAGTAAATTCTCAATAAATAACTTAGTAATTTCCAACTAAATTAAACAGTGAAGAACTTAAGAATTTATCAGTAAATTTCTTAGTCAATTCGCAGTAAATTCTTAATAAATTACTCAATAAATTATCAGTAGATTATTAGTAAATTACTCAATAAATTCTCAGTAAATTACTCAGTAAAATTCTCAATAAATGACACGCAAAATTCTCAGCAAATTATTCAGTAAATTCTTAGTAAATTATTAAAAAAATTTGTGTAAATTCTTAGAAAATCATTAGAAATTTTTTTGTGAATTACTCAGTAAATTACTCTGTAAATTCTCAGAAAATTTAGCATAAATTCTTGGTAGATTACACAGTAAATTCAAAAAAAAATTTTAAAAAATTACACAGCAAATTACTCTGTAAATTCTCAATAAATTATTCGTTAAATTTTTAATAAATTCTCTATAAATTGCTCAGTTAATTATCGGTGAATTACTCAATAAATTCAAAGTAAATTACGCTGAAAATTTTCAATAAATTCTAAATAAATTCTCAATAAATTATGAATAAACAACTCATTAAATTCACAGTAAATTCTCAATAAATTACTCAGCAAATTACTCAGTAAATTATCATTAAAGTTATAGTAAATTCGTGGTAAATAACTCGGTAAATTCTCAGTAAATTGCTTCGTAAATGATTGGTAAGTTCCTAAAAAATTGCTCAACAAATTCTCAGTAAATTCTCAATAAACTCTTAGTAATTTACTGAGTAAATTCTAAATAAATTACTAAGCAAATTCAAAGTAAATTATTCGGGGAATTACTCACTAAATTTATCTATAAATTACTAAGTAAATTCCAAGTAAGTTACTCAGTAAATTCTCAATAAATTCTCTGTAAATTACTCAGTTAATTATCGATAAGTTCTCAAAAAATTCTTGGTCAATTACTTAGTAAATTACTCAGTAAATTATTAGAAAATTACCCTGTAAATTCCAAGAAAATAACACAGTAAATTATCAGTAAATTCTCAATAAATTAATCCATAAAGTGTAAATTATCAATAAATTCTTAGTAACTTACTCAGTAAATTCTGAATAAATTACGTAGTAATTTCCAACTAAATTACCCAGTGAAGAACTTAACAATTTATCAGTAAATTTCTTAATCAATTCGCAGTAAATTCTCAATAAATTACTCAGTAAATTATCGGTAGAGTCTTAGTAAATTGCTGAATAAATTCTCAGTAACATCTCATTAAATTACTCAGTAAAATTCTCAATAAATTACATGCAAAATTCTCAAAAAATTATTCAGTAAATTCTTAGTAAATTATTAGAAAATTCTGTGTAAATTCTTAGAAAATCATTAGAAATTTTTTTGTGAATTACTCAGTAAATTATGAGTAAATTACTCTATAAATTCTCAGAAAATTTTGTATAAATTCTTGGTAAATTACTCAGTAAATTAACAGAATTTTTTAAAAATTACTCAGCAAATTACTCTGTAAATTCTCAATAAATTATTCGTTAAATTTTCAATAAATTCTCTATAAATTACTCAGTTAATTATCATTGAATTACTGAATAAATTCAAAGTAAATTACTCTGAAAATTTTCAATAAATTCTAAGGAAATTCTCAATAAATTATGAGTAAATTACTCATTAAATTCACAGTAAATTCTCAATAAATTACTCAGTAAATTACCATTAAAGTTATAGTAAATTCGTGGTAAATAACTCGGTAAATTCTCAATAAATTGTTTCGTAAATGATTGGTAAGTTCAAGAAAATTACTCAACAAATTCTCAGTAAATTCTCAATAAACTCTTAGTAATTTATTGAGTTTACTCAATAAATTACTAAGTAAATTCATAGTAAATTATTCGGTGAATTACTCACTAAATTTATCTGTAAATTACTAGGTAAATTCTCAGTAAATTACTCGGTAAATTCTCAACAAATTCTGCGTAAATTTCTCAGTCAATTATCGATAAGTTCTCAAAAAACTCTTGATATATTACTTAGTAAATTACTCAGTAAATTATTAGAAAATTACTCTGTAAATTCCAAGAAAATAACACAGTAAATTATCTGTAAATTCTTAGTAAATTATTTAATAAATTCTAAGTAAATTATTGAGTAAATTCTCAATAAATTACTCCTTAAATTCTTAGCAAATTACAGGTAAATTAATGAGTGAATTATTCAGTAATTTATCAGTAAATTACTCAGTAAATTATTGATAAATTCTCTGTAAATTACTCAGTAAATTACCAGTAAATTACTTAGTAAATTCTCACTAAATTACTCAGGAAATTTCTCAGTAAATTACACTTAAAATTCTCTATAAATTATTCAGCAAATTCTTAGTAATTCATCAGAAAAATCTGAGTAAATTCTCAAAAAATTACAGGAATTTTTTGTGTGAATTAATCTGTAAATTATGAGTAAATTACTCAATAAATTCTCAGAATATTCTATATAAATTCTTGGTAAATTTAAAGTAATTTCTTAGTAAATTATTCAGCAAATTACTCCATAAATTCGTAGTAAATTCTCAATAAATTACTCGTTAAGTTTTCAATAAATTCTCTATAAATTACTTTGTAAATTATCTGTAAATTTTCAGTAAATTATTTAATAAATTCTAAATAAATTACTCAGATAATTTTCAATAATTTCTAAGAAAATTCTGTATAAATTCTTGGTAAATTACTCAGTAAATTCATAGTAAATTACTCATAAAATTATCAAAAAAAATTTGGTGAATTACTTTGTTAATTCTCAGTAAATTACTCAGTAAATTATTCGAACATTACTTAGTGAATTTCCTGTAAATTCTCAGTAAATTACTTTATAAATTCTCAGTAAATTATTCAATAAATTCTAAGTAAATTACGTACTAAATTCTCAATAAATTAATCCATAAAGTCTAAGTAAATTATCAATAAATTCTTAGTAACTTACTCAGTAAATTCTCAATAAATTACTTAGTAATTTCCAACTAAATTACCCAGTGAAGAACTTAAGAATTTATCAGTAAATTTCTTAGTCAATTCGCAGTAAATTCTCAATAAATTACTCAGTACATTATCGGTAGATTCTTAGTAAATTACTCAATAAATTCTCAGTAAATTACTCAGTAAAATTCTAAATAAATTACACGCAAAATTCTCAAAAAATTATTCAGTAAATTCTTAGTAAATTATTAGAAAATTCTATGTAAATTCTTAGAAAATCATTAGAAATTTTTTTGTGAATTACTCAATAAATTACTCTGTAAATTCTTAGAAAATTTTGTATAAATTCTTGGTAAATTACTCTATAAATTCACAGAAATTTTTTTAAAAATTACGCAGCAAATTACTCTATAAATTCTCAATAAATTATTCGTGAAATTTTCAATAAATTCTCTATAAATTACTCAGTTAATTATCGGTGAATTACTCAATAAATTCAAAGGAAATTACTCTGAAAATTTTCAATAAATTGTAAGAAAATTCTCAATATATTATGAGTAAATCACTTATTAAATTCACAGTAAATTCTCAATAAATTACTCAGCAAATTACTCAGTAATTATCATTAAAGTTATAGTAAATTCGTGGTAAATAACTCGGTAAATTCTCAGTAAATTGCTTCGTAAATGATTGGTAAGTTCCTAGAAAATTGCTCAACAAATTCTCAGTAAATTCTCAATAAATTCTTAGTAATTTACTGAGTAAATTCTAAATAAATTACTAAGCAAATTCAAAGTAAATTATTCGGTGAATTACTCACTAAATTTATCTGTAAATTACTAGGTAAATTCCCAGTAAGTTACTCGGTAAATTCTCAATAAATTCTCTGTAAATTACTCAGTTAATTATCGATAAGTTCTCAAAAAATTCTTGGTCAATTACTTAGTAAATTACTCAGTAAATTATTAGAAAATTACCCTATAAATTCCAAGAAAATAACACAGTAAATTATCAGTAAATTCTCAATAAATTAATCCATAAAGTCTAAGTAAATTATCAATAAATTCTTAGTAACTTACTCAGTAAATTCTCAATAAATTACTTAGTAATTTCCAACTAAATTACCCAGTGAAGAACTTAACAATTTATCAGTAAATTTCTTAATCAATTCGCAATAAATTCTCAATAAATTACTCAGCAAATTATCGGTAGATGAGGTGCCGTTTGGTAACACTTACGTTTTCAATTTTCTGTTTATATTTACAAAAATTTTAAAAACTCAAATAAAAACTTGTTTGGTAAAATTTTTGATTTATAAATCAGTGGTCTCAGTTTATAAATTTGGCCAAAAAATGAAAACACAAAAAATGTGTTTCCATTTTGAGTTTTCAGTTTTTTTTTTTTTTTACGACCCAACACTAGCCACCACCCGCCACCATTTTCTACCACCGCCTTCCGCCACCACCACCGACCACCCATCCCCCACCACCACCTGCCACCACCCACCTCTCGCCGCCGCCACCACCCACCACCCACCTACCATCCACCCGCCACCACCCACCACCCACAACTACCATCCACCGCCTGCCACCACCACCCGCCACCTACTTGCCACTGCCACTCACTACCCACCTACCACCACTATCCACCACCTGCCACCCATCACCACTAGTCACCTGCCACCCACCCGCCGTCACCACCACCACCACCACCACCCACCACCCACCGGCCACCCACTTGCCACCGCCACCCACTACCCTCCACCACTACTACCACCACCACTCACTCGCTACCACCTACCACCCGCCACCATCACCCACCAACCCACCACCACCACCACTCGCCATCTACCCGTCACCACCCACCACCACCCGCCATCCGCCACCCACCTGTCACCACCACCTACCACCTGCCACCACCACCACCACCACCCACTCGCTACCACCCACCACCCGCCACCGTCATCCACCCACCCACCATCACCACCCACCCGCCACTACCCACCACCACCCGCCATTTGCCACCCACCTACCACCACCCGCCACCACCACCACCACCACCACCACCACCCGCCACCGTCACCCACCCACCCACCACCACCACCCGCCATCTACCCGCCACCACCACCCACCACCACCACCACCACCCACCCGCCCGCTACCACCCATAACCACCCACCATCCGCCACCCACCTGCCACCACCACTACCACTCATTCGCTACCACCCGCCACCCGCCACCGTCACCCACCCACCCATCACCACCACCCACCACTACCAGCTACCCACCACCCACCGTCACTACTTTCCACCACCGTCTTCCGCCGTCACTTGCCACCACTTGCCATTTCTCACTCTTTTTTATATTTTTAAAATTTTTTAAACATTTTGTCAATCACCAAGCGCGTTTGTAGTTTATGTTTTTTTAAAAATAAATAAAAAATAAACAAAAATCAGTTTATAAAATTTTTGTAAATATAAACTAAAAACGTAAACGTTACCAAACACACATAAATTCCCAGTAACATCTCTTTAAATTACTCAGTAAAATTCTCAATAAATTACACACAAAATTCTCAGAAAATCATTCAGTAAATTCTTAGTAAATTCTTAGAAAATTATGTGTAAATTCTTAGAAAATCATTAGAAATTTTTTTGTGAATTACTCAGTAAATTATGAGTAAATTACTCTGTAAATTCTCAGAAAATTTTGTATAAATTCTTGGTAAATTACTCAGTAAATTCACAGAATTTTTTTAAAAATTACTCAGCAAATTACTCTGTAAATTCTCAATAAATTATTCGTTAAATTTTCAATAAATTCTCTATAAATTACTCAGTTAATTATCATTGAATTACTGAATAAATTCAAAGTAAATTACTCTGAATATTTTCAATAAATTTTAAGGAAATTCTCAATAAATTATGAGTAAATTACTCATTAAATTCACAGTAAATTCTCAATTAATTACTCAGCAAATTACCATTAAAGTTCTAGTAAATTCGTGGTAAATAACTTAGTAAATTGCTTCGTAAATGATTGGTGAGTTCAAGAAAATTACTCAACAAATTCTTAGTAAATTCTCAATAAACTCTTAGTAATTTACTGAGTAAATTCTAAATAAATTACTAAGTAAATTCATAGTAAATTATTCGGTGAATTACTCACTAAATTTATCTATAAATTACTAGGTAAATTCTCAGTAAATTACTCGGTAAATTCTCAATAAATTCTCTGTAAATTACTCAGTCAATTATCGAAAAGTTCTCAAAAAATTCTTGGTATATTACTTAGTAAATTACACAGTAAATTAATAGAAAATTACTCTGTAAATTCCAAGAAAATAACACAGTAAATTATCTGTAAATTCTTAGTAAATTATTTAATAAATTCTAAGCAAATTACTGAGTAAATTCTCAATAAATTACTCCTTAAATTCTCAGTAAATTACAAGTAAATTAATGAGTGAATTATTCAGTAATTTATCAGTAAATTATTGATAAATTCTCTGTTAATTACTCAGTAAATTACCAGTAAATTACTTAGTAAATTCTCACTAAATTACTCAGGAAATTTCTCAGTAAATTACACTTAAAATTCTCTATAAATTATTCAGCAAATTCTTAGTAATTTATCAAAAAATTCTGAGTAAATTCTCAAAAAATTACAAGAATTTTTTGTGTGAATTAATCAGTAAATTATGAGTAAATTGCTCAATAAATTCTCAGAAAATTCTATATAAATTCTTGGTAAATTCAAAGTAATATCTTAGTAAATTATTCAGCAAATTACTCCATAAATTCGTAGTAAATTCTCAATAAATTACTCGTTAAGTTTTCAATAAATTCTCTATAAATTACTTTTAAATTATCTGTAAATTTTCAGTAAATTATTTAATAAATTCTAAATAAATTACTCAAAAAATTTTCAATAATTTCTAAGAAAATTTTGTATAAATTCTTGGTAAATTACTCAGTAAATTCATAGTAAATTACTCATAAAATTATCAAAAAACATTTGGTGAATTATTTTGTTAATTCTCAGTAAATTATTCAAACATTACGTAGTGAATTTCCTGTAAATTCTCAGTAAATTACTTTATAAATTCTCAGTAAATTATTCAATAAATTCTAAGTAAATTACTTAGTAAATTCTCAATAAATTAATCCATAAAGTCTAAGTAAATTATCAATAAATTACTTAGTAATTTCCAACTAAATTACCCAGTGAAGAACTTAAGAATTTATCAGTAAATTTTTTAGTCAATTCGCAGTAAATTCTCAATAAATTACTCAGTAAATTATCGGTAGATTCTTAGTAAATTACTCAATAAATTCTTACTAAATTACTCAGTAAAATTCTGAATAAATTACACGCAAAATTCTCAAAAGATTATTCAGTAAATTCTTAGTAAATTATTAGAAAATTCTGTGTAAATTCTTAGAAAATCATTAGAAATTTTTTTGTGAATTACTCAATAAATTACTCTGTAAATTCTTAGAAAATTTTGTATAAATTCTTGGTAAATTACTCTGTAAATTCACAGAAATTTTTTAAAAAATTACTTAGCAAATTGCTCTGTAAATTCTCAATAAATTATTCGTGAAATTTTCAATAAATTCTCTATAAATTACTCAGTTAATTATTGGTGAATTACTCAATAAATTCAAAGAAAATTACTCTGAAAATTTTCAATAAATTCAAAGAAAATTCTCAATATATTATGAGTAAATCACTCATTAAATTCACAGTAAATTCTCAATAAATTACTCAGCAAATTACTCAGTAAATTATCATTACAGTTATAGTAAATTCGTGGTAAATAACTCGGTAAATTCTCAGTAAATTGCTTCGTAAATGATTGGTAAGTTCCTAGAAAATTACTCAACAAATTCTCAGTAAATTATCAATAAACTCTTAGTAATTTACTGAGTAAATTCTTAAGAAATTACCAAGTAAATTCATAGTAAGTTATTCGGTGAATTACTCACTAAATTTATCTGTAAATTACTTGGTCAAATCCCAGTAAATTACTTGGCAAATTCTGTAAATTACTCAGTTAATTATCGACTAGTTCTCAAAAAATTCTTGGTCAATTACTTAGTAAATTACTCAGTAAAATATTAGAAAATTACTCTGTAAATTCCAAGAAAATGACACAGTAAATTTTCAGTAAATTCTCAATAAATTACTCCTTAAATTCTCAGTAAACTACGGGTAAATTATAGAGTGAATTATTCAGTAATTTATCAATAAATTGCATGGTAAATTCTCACTAAATTACTCAAGAAATTTCTCAGTAAATTACACGTAAAATTCTCTATAAATTATTCAGCAAATTCTTAGTAATTTATCAGAAAATTCTGAGTAAATTCTCAAAAAATTACAAGAATTTTTTTTTGTGAATTAGTCAGTAAATTATGAGTAAATTACCCAATAAATTCTCAGAAAATTCTATATAAATTCTTGAAAAATTCAAAGTAATTTCTTAGTAAATTATTCAGCAAATTACTCCATAAATTCATTGTAAATTCTCAGTAAATTACTCGTTAAGTTTTCAATAAATTCTCTATAAATTACTTTGTAAATTATCTGTAAATTTTCAACAAAATATTTAATAAATTCTAAATAAATTACACAGAAAATTTTCAATAATTTCTAAGAAAATTCTGTATAAATTCTTGGTAAATTACTCAATAAATTATCAGTAAATTCTCAATAAATTAATCCATAAAGTCTAAGTAAATTATCAATAAATTCTTAGTAACTTTCTCATTAAATTCTCAATAAATTACTTAGTAATTTCTAACTAAAGTGCCCAGTGAAGAACTTAACAATTTATCAGAAAATTTCTTAGTTAATTCGCAGTAAATTCTCAATAAATTACTCAATAAAATTCTCAATAAATTACATGCAAAATTCCCGAAAAATTATTCAGTAAATTCTTAGTAAATTATTAGAAAATTCTGTGTAAATTCTTAGAAAATCATTAGAATTTTTTTTTGTGAATTACTCAGTAAATTATGAGTAAATTACTCTGTAAATTCTCAGAAAATTTAGTATAAATTCTTGGTAGATTACTCAGTAAATTCACAGAAATTTTTTAAAAAATTACACAGCAAATTACTCTGTAAATTCTCAATAAATTATTCGTTAAAATTTTAATGAATTCTCTATAAATTGCTCAGTTAATTATCGGTGAATTACTCAATAAATTCAAAGTAAATTACGCTGAAAATTTTCAATAAATTGTAAGAAAATTCTCAATAAATTAAGAGTAAATTACTCAGCAAATTACTCAATAAATTATCATTAAAGTTATAGTAAATTCGTGGTGAATAACCTGGTAAATTCTCAGTAAATTGCTTCGTAAATCATTGGTAAGTTCCTAGAAAATTGCTCAATAAATTCTCAGTAAATTCTCAATGAATTCTTAGTAATTTACTGAGTAAATTCTAAATAAATTACTAAGTAAATTCATAGTAAATTATTCGGTGAATTACTCACTAAATTTATCTGTAAATTACTAGGTCAATTCCCAGTAAATTACTCGATAAATTCTCAATAAATTCTCTGTAAATTACTCAGTTAATTATCGACAGGTTCTTAAAAAATTCTTCGTCAATTACTTAGTAAATTACTCTGTAAATTCCGAGAAAATAACACAGTAAATTAGCTGCAAATTGTTAGTAAATTATTTAATAAATTCTAAGCAAATTACTCAGTAAATTCTCAACAAATTACTCCTTAAATTCTTAGTAAATTACAAGTAAATTAATGAGTGAATTAGTCAGTAATTTATCAGTAAATTACTTGGTAAATTCTCACTAAATTACTCAGGAAATTTCTCAATAAATTACACGTAGAATTCTCTATAAACTATTCAGCAAATTCTTAGTAATTTATCAGAAAATTCTGAGTAAATCCTCAAAAAATTACAAGAATTTTTTTTGTGAATTAATAAGTAAATTATGAGTAAATTACTCAATAAATTCTCAGAAAATTCTATATAAATTCTTGGTAAATTCAAAGTAACTTCTTAGTAAATTATTCAGCAAATTACTCCATAAATTCGTTGCAAATTCTAAGTAAATTACTTGTTAAGTTTTCAATAAATTCTCTATAAATTACTTTGTAAATTATCTTTAAATTTTTAGTAAAATATTTAATAAATTCTAAATAAATTACTCAGAAAATTGTCAATAATTTCTAAGAAAATTCTGTATAAATTCTTGGTAAATTACTTAGTAAATTCATAGTAAATTACTCATAAAATTAACAAAAAAAAATTCATGAATTATTTTGTTAATTCTCAGTAAATTATTCGAACATTAATTAGTGAATTTCCTGTAAATTCTCAGTAAATTACTTTATAAATTCTCAGTAAATTATTCAATAAATTATCAATAAATTCTTAGTAACTTACTTAGTAAATTCTCAATAAATTACTTAGTAATTTCCAACTAAATTACCCGGTGAAGAACTTAACAATTTAACAGTAAATTTCTTAGTCAATTAGAAGTAAATTCTCAATAAATTACTCAGTAAGTTATCGGTAGATTCTTAGTAAATTACTCAGTAAATTCTCATAAATTACTCAGTAAAATTCTGAATAAATTACACGCAAAATTCTCAGAAAATTATTCAGTAAATTCTTAGTAAATTATTAGAAAATTCTGTTTAAATTCTTAGAAAATCATTAGAAATTTTTTTGTGAATTACTCAGTAAATTACTCTATAAATTCTCAGAAAATTTTGTACAAATTCTTGGTAAATTACTCAGTAAATTCACATAAGTTTATTAAAAAATTACTCAGCAATTTACTCTGTCATTATCTAGGCCGAGGTGTTCATCACCAAGGCCAAGATGTGTATTATCTAGGCCAAGATGTTACCTTTGCACCCATGTGATCTTGTCCTGGAGTGGTATTGTAATACCCCTGTTCCGTAATATGCTAATTGGTCCTTAAATTGAGTGTGATTATGTGTTTACCATGATTTTATGTTATTATATTGACTTAGTGGGGCTTGTTGTATATGAGCACTACTCAATTAAACTCCCTCTCTAATTCTCACTTGGCTGATATACACTCTAAGGAGAGGAGAGGGCCGGCCATTAGAGAGAGAGAAGAGAGAGAAATCTGTGTTTGATCTTGAGGGCTTGGAATCTTGAAGTCCAACTCAAATTGGACCATAGATTGAAGAATTGGACTTCTAGGTAAGCCATTGACTCTTGAAATTATGAATTGAACTTGTAATCTGGTGAGTTCAAGAGTTGTTTGTGATCAAGAGCTTGTAATAAGTTGATTTTTGCTGAGTTTGAAGTCTTAGAACTCATGCATGTAAGAAATTACTTTGAATTTGCATGTTTGAGCTTGAAACACATGATTCATGTAGAGTTTTGGTTAAAGCTCATGTTGTAATCACCATTTGTACCATCTAAGTTGAGAATGATGAGCATCTCCCACATGCTTGTACAAATCATGGGAGTATAAGTCTTGAATGTTTGAATTTGAGTATGTTGTTGATGGGTTTGAGATATTTTGGGACATGCATGTAGATAAATCATGAAATTGAGCTTTCTGATGTTGTAATCTTGTATTAGTAGCATGTTAGCAGGTGTAAATGTGTAATTTGAGCCATTGCATGCAAGTATTGTAGCTGGAAAACCGATTTGGAGCTCAAGAACACAATATGGGAAACCCAGGATTTCGATGTCCGCTCGAGCGGGGTAATGGCCGCTCGAGCGGGAAAATCGTGCTCCCAGCACTTTTGCAGAGTTGGATGTCCGCTCGAGCGGGATACCTCACGCTCGAGCGTGGCGTTTTGTAGACGGGCCTTCAGCTCGAGCGCTCTATTCCACGCTCGAGCGCATCTTTCATGCAACCAGTACTTTTGCAGGCCTTAAGGGTCCGCTCGAGCGGGTAAGTACACGCTCGAGCGGGGACCCTAATTTCTGGAATTTTGCTCATGCGTTCTGTGTTTCGTTTTCCGTTCTCTTTCACTTGTAATCACTCTTAGGCGTGTGTTAAACATTATAAATGAGTTAATGAGATAAGAATAAAGCCTAAAGAGGAATATGTGAATTAAGGAACGGATTGAATTGTTAATGACCATTTTGTGTGCATGGAATGTGTAGGGTCAAGCTCCAGGGCGAATCCACAAGCCGATCACTGTGAGTAATATAAATATTCGAAAGCTTGTCAATGTCCAATTGTTTATTCCCTTAAACTTTATGAGTTGTTAATTGGGATTGTGGACAAAAGTCTAACAGGAATGAATGGATGGACCAAAGGTCGTTTTGATATAAATGAATGGACCAAAGGTCGTCCTGATGTGAATGAATGGACTGAAGGTCGTTTTGATATAAATGAATGGACCAAAGGTCGTCCTGATGTGAATGAATGGACCGAAGGTCATTTTGATATAAATGAATGGACCAAAGGTCGTCCTGATGTAAATGAATGGACCAAAGGTCGTTTTGACACATGTGAGTGGGCCGAAGGCCGTTTTGACATGAATGAGTAGGCCAAAGGCCGTTTTGACATGAATGAGTAGGCCGAAGGTCGTTTTGACATGAACGAATAAGCCGAAGGTCGTTTTGATATGAACGAGTAGGCCGAAGGTCGTTTTGACATAAATGAATGGGCCGAAGGCCATTTTGACAGAAATGAATGGGCCGAAGGCTGTTTCGACATAAGTGAATGGGCCGAAGGCCGTTTTGCCATGAATAGGAGTATGAATTGGGCCCAAGGCCGTTTGGAACATGTTGTTCTACATTGTTATGTAATTTCTGCATTTGATATTATTCACTGGGCTATCGCTCACGCTCATTCATGTGTTTGTAGGTGAGCCAAGGGAAGTCCAAACCCAGCCCCAGTGAAGTCCGCTAGGAAAAATCTGAGTTTTGAGGAAGTCAGCCTTGCGTCTCACTCTTGAGACCTACCCTTGCCTTTTTGCTATGTAATTATGTTTTGTCTTGCCGGCAAGGACTTTATGTATATCTGTAAATAATCTGTCATAGGTTGACTCGTTTTGGTTGATCCTGTCTGTAATGGATTTTGTGAAACTGTACTTTTGATGTGGGTTATTAACGTATCTGAGTATGGTTTGTTTGATGTGCATATAAGCACGGCTCAATGGACAAAGTTTTTATTTATTGCTTCCGTTTGGCCCCTTTACTCTGACAGGTTATGTCTGTTTTGGTCTGAGGCCGTAGGTAATCTTAGGATTACTAGCCGGTTATGTCCTTAACCCATAGGGGCGGGTTCGGGTCATGACAGGTATGACCTAGACCGAGGTGTGGCACATCTAGGCCAAGGTGTGGCACAGCTTAGTCAAGTGTTGTCCTTCCTAGCCGAGGTCATTGTCACCTTAATTGCCGAAGTCTTGTTGTTAGCCGATGTCATCACTTGCCGGAGTGCCTTACCAAGTATCTTGTTAGATACACTTTGTCATAGTCTTGTCTTGTCAATCTATCACTTTTTGAGGAGAACCAACTAGCCATTGCCACGTGTCCGAGCTGAGTGTTAAGTCAGCCGGCTGAGAGAGAAACCTATCATTTGTTGTATCTTTGTTTTGAAGAGGAGAGAGAAGCTCTAGGAGAGGAAGAAGGGTTCTTGAGGGAGAGTGGATTTCCAAGCTTGATTCCTAGAGATCGAACCGTTAGATCCGTGTTCTAAGGTTAGATTCTTAATCTGCTCATGTTGTTCCTTATGTTCATGTTATTACATTGCATGATTGAATATGATTTGTAAGCCATGCATTGCTTTGAAGTTCGGTTTTAGAAAGAGAAAATAGTGTTCATGTGTTCTTCAAGAAAGTCATGTTTTGATCCGAAAGTTCATGCCAAGATCCATGTTTTCGTGTTTGTTTCCATATGATCTTCAAGTATGGGTACCCAGGTCCATGTTTTCAAACTCATAGCATGAAATCTCAGATTTTGTAATAAAAAAGTTATGATTTTGGCATTCATGTTCTTCATGATCTTCATGTTCATGTTCTTCCTGTTCTTCACGGGTGGAAACCCAGATCTCCAGACCTCACTTCCGTAAGTGTAGTCGCTGAGATCACTCTTGCCTAGATCACACACTTAGGCCAAGCATCGTATCTCACCTTGGCCTACCTTGCATGATCACTTACGCCTTTAGTTTGTCTTGTGCGCACCTCGGCATGCAGCCGCATGCCGAAGCCTAGGTAGCCACACCTCGGCCAGGAGGTGTGGGACCTCGGCAAAGACCTGGTTGGTACCCAGCATGTCTTCCTGACATGTAAAACAGTGTTTTGACTTCCAGCATGTTTTCCGAGATCATTTGCATGCATGGAAGACTTGTTTTGAGAAGTGCATTCAGTAGACTTTGCCATGTGTTTGTAGGACTTGGACCTTTGCCTTGATCCCGACGTCCCAAGAACTATGTGAGTGGTATTTTTAATAAAGCTATGTTATATGTTTTGACAAAGACTTTGCTTTGCTTTGTTTTGAAAGTATTTGTTAAGCATGAATGATATCCCTATTTTATGTATCAAGTATAAGCTTTGTTTTGGAAGACATGCTTGGAACCGTCCTTTCGTGCTAGGGGACGTTAAGCCTAAGTAACACCGTCCTTTCGTGTTAGGGGACATTAAGCCTAAGTAACACCGTCCTTTCGTGTTAGGGGACGTTAAGCCTATGTAACATAGTCCTTCCGTGCTAGGGGACTTTAAGCCTAAGTAACGCCGTCCTTTCGTGTTAGGGGACGTTAAGCCTATGTAACATAGTCCTTCCGTGCTAGGGGGCTTTAAGCCTAGGTAGCACCGTCCTTTCGTGCTAGGGGACGTTAAGCCTAAGTAGCACCCTTGTTAAGATATCAGCCGCCGACGTACTATGAACGGGTGTGCTCGATGCCGAGGTTATGCTTTTGTTTTGCCGGGATGTCATCACCCCTTGTTTTAGGATTTGACGTATGTTAAGTAAGTAAGCAAGTTTTGCAAGACCAAGATTTGAATGATGCTTTGTTTCAAGCCAAGCTAAGCTATGTTATGTATGGTTTTGACAAGGATATAATATGTATTGTTTTGAAAAGACCACGGGTATCATTCATTCAACCCCTTTATTACTGGTACCATTCACTGAGTACCCAAGCTCACCCTCCCTATGTATGTATGTAGGTATCAAGCAAGAAGTCAGCTACGCCGAGATGTGTGTTTTGCAAGATGTTTTGGATGCATGTTATGTCGGCAATGTTTATGTCGGCAATCCTGAATATTATGTTTCTTGACTTGTATTTTATGTACTTCGTTCATGTCGGCTTGAGAAGCCTTTTACCAAGATGTAATATGTATTTTTGTGCTTCATTTCTATTTGTATTCAAGTGGTAAAGCTATGTAATATTGTATGCCATTCCATTTGACTTATGCACTGCTCTTATGGACCACTTGTATTTTAAATTATTGCTTCCGCACTTGTGAGCCCCATATATTTATACTCTGATTGTGTGTGAATTTTGAAAGTTGGCCTTCGGTAATCTCGGATTACTGGCTATCATGGCACCAAACTACTAGGGGCGGTTTGGGGTCGTGACAACTTAACAATTTATCAGTAAATTTCTTAGTTAATTCGCAGTAAATTCTCAATAAATTACTCAGTAAATTCTCATTAAATTACTTAGTAAAATTCTCAATAAATTACACGTAAAATTCTCAGAAAATTATTCAGTAAATTCTTAGTAAATTATTAGAAAATTCTGTGTAAATTCTTAGAAAATCATTAGAAATTTTTTTGTGAATTACTCAGTAAATTATGAGTAAATTACTCTGTAAATTCTCAAAAAATTTTGTATAAATTCTTGGTAAATTACTCAGTAAATTCACAGAAATTTTTAAAAAAATTACGCAGTAAATTACTCTATAAATTCTTAATAAATTAGTCGTTAAATTTTTAACAAATTCTCTATAAATTGCTCAGTTAATTATCGGTGAATTACTCAATAAATTCAAAGTAAATTACGCTGAAAATTTTAAATAAATTCTAAGAAAATTCTGAATAAATTATGAGTAAATTACTCAGTAAATTATCATTAAAGTTATAGTAAATTCGTGGGAAATAACTCGGTAAATTCTCAGTAAATTGCTTCGTAAATGATTGGTAAGTTCCTAGAAAATTGCTCAACAAATTCTCAGTAAATTCTCAATAAACGCTTAGTAATTTATTGAGCAAATTCTAAATAAATTACTAAGTAAATTCATAGTAAATTATTCGGTGAATTACTCACGAAATTTAACTGTAAATTACTAGGTCAATTCCCAGTAAATTACTCGGTAAATTCTCAATAAATTCTCTGTAAATTACTCAGTTAATTATCGACAGGTTCTTAAAAAATTCTTCGTCAATTACTTAGTAAATTATTAGAAAATTACTCTGTAAATTCTAAGAAAATAACACAGTAAATTATCTACAAATTCTTAGTAAATTATTTAATAAATTCTAAGCAAATTACTGAGTAAATTCTTAACAAATTCCTCCTTAAATTTTCAGTAAATTACAAGTAAATTAATGAGTGAATTATTCAGTAATTTATCAGTAAATTACAAGTTAAATTCTCACTAAATTACTCAGGAAATTTCTCAGTAAATTACACGTAAAATTCTCTATAAATTATTCAGCAAATTCTTAGTAATTTATCAGAAAATTCTGAGTAAATTCTCAAAAAATTGAAAGAATTTTTTTTGTGAATTAATCAGTAAATTATGAGTAAATTACTCAATAAATTCTCAGAAAATTCTATATAAATTCTTGGTAAATTCAAAGTAATTTCTTAGTAAATTATTCAGCAAATTACACCACAAATTCGTAGTAAATTCTCAGTAAATGACTCGTTAAGTTTTCAATAAATTCTTTATAAATTACTTTGTAAATTATCTATAAATTTTCAGTAAAATATTTAATAAATTCTAAATAAATTACTCAGAAAATTTTCAATAATTTCTAAGAAAGCTTTGTATAAATTCTTGGTAAATTACTCAGTAAATTCATAGTAAATTACTCAAAAAATTAACAAAAAAAATTTCTTGAATTACTTTATTAATTCTCATTAAATTACTCGGTAAATTATTCGAACATTAATTAGTGAATTTCTTATAAATTCTCAGTAAATTACTTTATAAATTCTCAGTAAATTATTCAATAAATTCTAAGTAAATTACTTAGTAAATTCTCAATAAATTAATCCACAAAGTCTAAGTAAATTATCAATAAATTCTTAGTAACTTACTCAGTAAATTCTCAATAAATTACTTAGTAATTTCCATCTAAATTACCCAGTGAAGAACTTAACAATTTATCAGTAAATTTCTTAGTCAATTCGCAGTAAATTCTAAATAAATTACTCAGTAAATTATTGGTAGATTCTTAGTAAATTACTCAATAAATTCTCTGTAAATTCTCATTAAATTACTCAGTAAAATTCTCAATAAATTAGACGCAAAATTCTCAGAAAATTATTCAGTAAATTCTTAGTAAATTATTAGAAAATTCTGTGTAAATTCTTAGAAAATCATTAGAAATTTTTTTGTGAATTATTCAGTAAATTAAGAGTAAATTACTCTGTAAATTCTCAGAAATTTTTGTATAAATTATTGGTAAATTACTCAGTAAATTCACATAAATTTTTAAAAAAATTACTCAGCAAATTACTCTGTAAATTCTCAATAAATTATTCGTTAAATTTTCAATAAATTCTCTATAAATTGCTCAGTTAATTATCAGTGAATTGCTCAATAAATTCAAAGTAAATTACTCTGAAATTTTTTAATAAATTCTAAGAAAATTCTCAATAAATTATGAGTAAATTACTCAGTAAATTATCATTAAAGTTATAGTAAATTCGTGGTAAATAACTCGGCAAATTCTTAGTAAATTGCTTCGTAAATGATTGGTAAGTTCCTAGAAAATTGCTCAACAAATTCTCAGTAAATTCTCAATAAACTCTTAGTAATTTACTGAGTAAATTCTAAATAAATTACTAAGTAAATTCATAGTAAATTATTTGGTGAATTACTCACTAAATTTATCGTTAAATTAGTAGGTCAATTCCTAGTAAATTACTCAGTAAATTCTCAATAAATTCTCTGTAAATTACTCAGTTAATTATCGACAAGTTCTCAATAAATTCTTCGTCAATTACTTAGAAAATTACTCAGTAAATTATCAGAAAATTACTCTGTAAATTCCAAGAAAATAACACAGTAAATTATCTGTAAATTCTTAGAAAATTATTTAATAAATTCTAAGCAAATTACTAAGTAAATTCTCAATAAATTACTCCTTAAATTCTCAGTAAATTACAAGTAAATTAATGAGTGAATTATTCAGTAATTTATCAGTAAATTACTTAGTAAATTATTGGTAAATTCTCTGTTAATTACTCAGTAAATTACCAGCAATTACTTAGTAAATTCTCAGTAAATTACTCAGGAAATTTCTCAGTAAATTACACATAAAATTCTCTATAAATTATTCATCAAATTCTTAGTAATTTATCAGAAAATTCTAAGTAAATTCTCAAAAAAATACAAGATTTTTTTTTTCTGAATTAATCAGTAAATTATGAGTAAATTACTCAATAAATTCTCAGAAAATTCTATATAAATTCTTGGTAAATTCAAAGTAATTTCTTAGTAAATTATTCAGCAAATTACTCCATAAATTCGTATTAAATTCTCAATAAATTACTCGTTAAGTTTTCAATAAATTCTCTATAAATTACTTTGTAAATTATCTATAAATTTTCAGTAAAATATTTAATAAATTCTAAATAAATTACTCAGAAAATTTTGAATAATTTCTACGAAAATTCTGTATAAATTCTTGGTAAATTCCTCAGTAAATGCATAGTAAACTACTCATAAAATTATCAAAAAAAAATTTGTGAATTACTTTGTTAATTCTCAGTAAATTACTCAATATATTATTCAAACAGTAATTAGTGAATTTCCTGTAAATTCTCAGTAAATTACTTTATAAATTCTCAGTAAATTATTCAATAAATTCTAAGTAAATTACTTAGTAAATTCTCAATAAATTAATCCACAAAGTCTAAGTAAATTATCAATAAATTCTTAGTAACTTACTCAGTAAATTCTCAATAAATTACTTAATAATTTCCAACTAAATTACCCAGTGAAGAACTTAACAATTTATCAGTAAATTTCTTAGTCAATTCGCAGTAAATTCTCAATAAATTACTCTGTAAATTATTGGTAAATTCTTAGTAAATTACTTAATAAATTCTCAGTAAATTCTCATTAAATTACTCAGTAAAATTCTCAATAAATTGCACGCAAAATTCTCAGAAAATTATTCAGTAAATTCTTAGTAAATTATTAGAAAATTCTGTGTAAATTCTTAGAAAATCATTAGAAATTTTTTTTGTGAATTACTCAGTAAATTATGAGTAAATTACTCTGTAAATTCTCAGAAAATTTAGTATAAATTCTTGGTAAATTAATCAGTAAATTCACAGAATTTTTTTTGAAAATTACACAGCAAATTACTCTGTAAATTCTCAATAAATTATTCGTTAAATTTTTAATAAATTCTCTATAAATTGCTCAGTTAATTATCGGTGAATTACTCAATAAATTCAAAGTAAATTACGCTGAAAATTTTCAATAAATTCTAAGAAAATACTCAATAAATTATGAGTAAATTACTCAGCAAATTACTTAGTAAATTATTATTAAAGTTATAGTAAATTCGTGGTAAATAACTCGGTAAATTCTCAGTAAATTGCTTCGTAAATGGTTGGTAAGTTCCTAGAAAATTGCTCAACAAATTCTCAGTAAATTCTCAATAAACTCTTAGTAATTTACTGAGTAAATTCTAAATAAATTACTAAGTAAATTCATAGTAAATTATTCGGTGAATTACTCACTAAATTTATCTGTAAATTACTTGGTCAATTCCTAGTAAATTACTCGGTAAATTCTCAATAAATTCTCTGTAAATTACTCAGTTAATTATCGACAAGTTCTCAAAAAATTCTTGGTCAATTACTTAGTAAATTACTCAGTAAATTATTAAAAAATTACTCTGTAAATTCCAAGAAAATAACACAGTAAATTATCTGTAAATTCTTAGTAAATTATTTAATAAATTCTAAGCAAATTACTGTGTAATTCTCAATAAATTACTCCTTAAATTCTCAATAAATTACAAGTAAATTAATGAGTGAATTATTCAGTAATTTATCAGTAAATTACTCAGTAAATTATTGGTAAATTTTCTGTTAATTACTCAGTAAATTACCAGTAAATTACTTAGTAAATTCCCACTAAATTACTCAGGAAAGTTCTCAGTAAATTACACGTAAAATTCTTTATAAATTATTCAGCAAATTCTGAGTAATTTGTCAAAAAATTCTGAGTAAATTCTCAAAAAATTACAAGAATGTTTTTTGTGAATTAATCAGTAAATTATGAGTAAATTACTCAATAAATTCTCAGAAAATTCTATATAAATTCTTGGTAAATTCAAAGTAATTTCTTAGTAAATTATTTAGCAAATTACTCTATAAATTCGTAGTAAATTCTCAGTAAATTACTCGTTAAGTTTTCAATAAATTCTCTATAAATTACTTTGTAAATTATCTGTAAATTTTTAGTAAAATATTTAATAAATTCTAAATAAATTACTCAGAAAATTTTCAATAATTTCTAAGAAAATTCTATATAAATTCTTGGTAAATTACTCAGTAAGTTCATAGTAAATTACTCATAAGATTAACAAAAAAAATTTCGTGAATTACTTTGTTAATTCTCAGTAAATTATTTGAACCTTAATTAGTGAATTTTCTGTAAATTCTCAGTAAATTATTTTATAAATTCTCAGTAAATTATTCAATAAATTCTAAGTAAATTACTTAGTAAATTCTCAATAAATTAATCCATAAAGTCTAAGTAAATTATCAATAAATTGTTAGTAACTTACTGTAATAACCCACATTCATGTCTTAGTCATGTTCATGTGCATTTTCATGATTTTGTCATGTTAAGCTTGTATTTGTAGACTTAGACTTGTTTTTCCTAGGTAAAGGTTCTTGTGTTGTCTTGATGCTATCATGTTTTGCCTAAGTGTTGTATGCATGCTTTGTTCCTTCCTTGCTGTTTCAAGCCTAGGTCACACCTTTGAACCTCTTACACCTTGGACCATTTTGGAACCACTTTGGTTGACCTCCACCATCACCTAGGCATATTGGCCGAGATGTTATCACCTAGGCATCCGAGATCCTTAATCCTTGCACCTAGTGATCTTGTTCTGGGACTGGAATGACCTAGACTGAGGTGTGGCACATCTAGGCCGAGGTGTGGCACAGCTTGGCCAAGTGTTATCCTTCCTAGCTGAGATCATTGAGACCTTACTTGCCGAAGCCTATGTCCTTAGCCGAGATCATTACCTGCCGGAGTGCCCATGTCACCTAGCTTGTTGGATACACTTTGTCTTACACATGTCTTGTCACTTAGTCACCTTTTTGAGGAGAACCAATCCGATAGTGCCACGTGTCCCGACAGAGTGTTAAATCAGCCGACAGAGAGAGAGAAACCTATCATTTCTATATCTTTGTTCTAGGTGGAGAGAGAATCTCTAGGAAGAGGAAGAGGAGTTCTTGAGAGAGGAGTAGATTTCCAAGCTTGATCCCTAGAGATCGAACCGTTAGATCCGTGTTTTAAGGTTAGATTCGTGATCTACTCTTGTTATTCTTTATGTTGATCTAATCGCATTGCATGATCTAGTATGTTTCATGAACCATGCATTGCTTTGAAGTTCGGTTTTAGAAAGAGAAAGTGATATTCATGTGTTATTGAAGAAAACCATGTTTTGATCCGAAAGTTTGTATCAAGATGCATGTTTTCGTGTTTGTTTTCATATGATCTTCAAGTATGGGTACCAAGGTCCATGTTTTCGAACTCATAGCATGAAACCTCAGATTTTGTAATAACAAGTCATGATTTTAACAATCATGTTCTTCATGTCCTTCAAGGAGGAAACCCAGATTTCCAGACCTCATTTCCCTAGGTGTGATCACCGAGACCACTCTTGCCTAGATCCCACACATAGGCCAAGCATCGTATCTCACCTTGGCCTACCTTGCATGATCACTTGCACCTTAGCCTATCTTGCATTCACACCTAGGCTAACCACTGCATCTCCTAGGCCGAGATGTTCATCATCTAGGCCGACCATGGTACACCCTTGCCGGCATCTTGTAACACCTCGGCAAAGAGCTGCACACTGAAGCCTAGGTAACCACACCTCGGCCAAGACCTCCTGAGTTCACCCAGCTAGGTCATTTTAGCCTAGATCATCTCTGTGCATCCATTCCAGGACCTGGTTGGCACCCAGCATGTTTTCCCTAGAAGAATCCAGCATGTTTTCCCTAGAAGAATCCATCATGTTTTCCCTAGATCATTTGCATTCATGTAAAGCTTGTTTTAAGAATGCATTTCATATCCATCTTTGAGCATCTCTTCTTGTCTTCTTGAAGTGCAATTAGTAGACCTTGCCATGTGTCTGTAGGACTTGGACCTTTGCTTTGATCCCGACGTCCCAAGAACTATGTGAGTGGTATTTCTAATAAAGCTATGTTATAACGTTTTGTTAAAGCTTCGCTTTGCTTGTTTTGAAAAGTATTGTTAAGCATGAATGATGATCCCTATTTTGTATATCAAGTATTATCTTGTTTTGATGACATTCTTGGAAAGTCCTTAGTGCCAAGGGACTATAATGCAACTGCACCATTATTTGAGAGATCTCTGCCATCGACGGTCTGGGAACGGGTGGATTTGTCTATTCGATTCCAGGTTGATTATTCCCTTGTTTTGTCTTGTTTTGCCACCGACGGTCTATGAACGGGTGGGTTTGTTTTGTCAGGAATGTCATCACCCCATGTATTATGTAGATGTTATTAAACATCCCAAGAAGATTTGAGAGACCAAGATTTGATTGATGAACTTGATTCATCCCATGTTTTGAACAAGCTATGATATATGTATTGTTTTGACAAGGACTTCGGGAATCATTCATTTAACCCCTTTATTATTTATACCATTCACTGAGTATCCGAGCTCACCCTCTCTATGTATATATGTAGGTGTTTAGCATGAAGGCGGTGACGCTGAGATGTGTGTTTTGCAAGATGTTTTGGATGCATGTTATGTCGGCAATATTTATGTCGGCAATCTTGAAGATTATGCCTCTCGACTTTGTATTTCATGTATTTTGCTTATGTCGGCTTGAGCAGCCTTTCAATCAAGACGTAATATGTATTTTATTCTGCTTATATCCAAGTTGTAAAGCTGTGTAAAGATGTATGCCATTTCATTTGACTTATGCACAGCTCTTATGGACAAGTTAGATTTACAGATATTGCTTCCGCACATGTAAGCCCCATATATTATACTCTGATTGTGTGTGAATTTTGAAAGTTGGCCTTCGGTAATCTCGGATTACTGGCCATCACGGCACCATTCTACTAGGGGCGGAATGGGGTCGTGACACTTAGTAAATTCTCAATAAATTACTTAGTAATTTCCAACTAAATTACCCAGAGAAAAACTTAACAATTTATCAGTAAATTTTTTAGACAATTCGGAGTAAATTCTCAATAAATTCTCAGTAAATTCTCATTAAATTACTCAGTAAAATTCTCAATAAATTACACGCAAAATTCTCAAAAAATTATTCAGTAAATTCTTAGTAAATTATTAGAAAATTCTGTGTAAATTCTTAGAAAATCATTAGAAATTTTTTTGTGAATTACTTAGTAAATTATGAGTAAATTACTCTGTAAATTCTCAGAAAATTTTGTATAAATTCTTGGTAAATTACTCATTAAATTCACAAAATTTTTTTAAAAAATTACTCAACAAATTACTCTGTAAATTCTCAATAAATTATTTGTTAAATTTTCAATGAATTATCTATAAATTGCTCAGTTAATTATCGGTGAATTACTCAATAAATTCAAAGTAAATTACTCTGAAAATTTTCAATAAATTCTAAGAACATTCTCAATAAATTATGAGTAAATTACTCATTAAATTCACAGTAAATTCTCAATAAATTATTCAGCAAATTACTCAGTAAATTATAATTAAAGTTATAGTAAATTCGTGGTAAATAACTCGGTAAATTCTCAGTAAATTGCTTCGTAAATGATTGGTAAGTTCCTAGAAAATTGCTCAACAAATTCTCAATAAATTCTCAATAAACACTTAGTAATTTACTGAGTAAATTCTAAATAAATTACTAAGTAAATTCATAGTAAATTATTTAGTGAATTACTCACTAAATTTATCTGTAAATTACAACGTCAATTCCCAGTAAATTACTCGATAAATTCTCAATAAATTCTCTGTAAATTACTCAGTCAATTATTGACAAGTTCTCAAAAAATTCTTGGTCAATCACTTAGTAAATTACTCAGTAAATTATTAGAAAATTATCCTGCAAATTCGAAGAAAATAACACAGTGAATTATCTGTAAATTCTTAGTAAATTATTTAATAAATTCTAAGCAAATTACTGAGTAAATTCTCAATAAATTACTCCTTAAATTTTCAGTAAATTAGAAGTAAATTAATGAGAGAATTATCCAGTAATTTATCAGTAAATTACTTAGTAAATTATTGGTAAATTCTCTGTTAATTACTCAGTAAATTACCAGCAATTACTTAGTAAATTCTCACTAAATTACTCAGGAAATTTCTCAGTAAATAACACATAAAATTCTCTATAAATTATTCAGCAAATTCTTAGTAATTTATCAAAAAATTGTGAGTAAATTCTCAAAAAATTACAAGAATTTTTTTTTGTGAATTAATCAGTAAATTATGAGTAAATTACTCAATAAATTCTTAGAAAATTCTATATAAATTTTTGGTAAATTCAAAGTAATTTCTTAGTAAATTATTCAGCAAATTACTCCATAAATTCGTAGTAAATTCTCAGTAAATTACTCGTTAAGTTTTCAATAAATTCTCTATAAATTACTTTGTAAATTATTTATAAATTTTCAGTAAAATATTTAATAAATTCTAAATAAATTACTCAGAAAATTTTCAATAATTTCTAAGAAAATTCTGTATAAATTCTTGGTAAATTACTTAGTAAATTCATAGTAAATTACTCATAAAATTATCAAAAAAAATTTCGTGAATTACTTTGTTAATTCTCAGTAAATTATTCGAACATTAATTAGTGAATTTCCTATAAATTCTCAATAAATTACTTTATAAATTCTCAGTAAATTATTCAATAAATTCTAAGTAAATTACTTAGTAAATTCTCAATAAATTAATCCATAAAGTCTAAGTAAATTATCAATAAATTCTTAGTAACTTACTCAGTAAATTCTCAATAAATTACTTAGTAATTTCCAACTAAATTGCCCAGTGAAGAACTTAACAATTTATCAGTAAATTTCTTAGTCAATTCGGAGTAAATTCTCAATAAATTACTTAGTAAATTATCGGTAGATTCTAAGTGTAACAACCCTCATCTTACTCTTGTCATACTTACATACATTTCTGCATGATTGTGCCTTGTTATGTTGTTTTGAAGGATTTACTTGCCTTGTTTTGTTTGTATTGTTTGCGTGGTCTTGTCCCTTGTTCCGTGTGTGTGTAGCCGAGGTCATCTTGAGCTTAGTCCACCTTTGAACCTTGGTACTTAGAGCTGTTCTGAGACCCTGGTCAACCCCCATCTTCACCTCGGGCATTTTATTGCCGAGATGTTTTGCACCCTGTGAACCTTGTCCGCAGGCAGGTATGGCCTAGGCCGAGATGTGGCGCACCCCGGCCAAGGTGTGGCACAGCTTAGTCAAGTGTCTCCTCCTTAGCCGATGTTTTCTATCCTGTTGCTGGATCCTTGATTTGAGCCGATGTCATCTCTTTGCCGATGTGTCTTACCCGAGCTTGCTGCATACGATTTGTCAGAGACTTGTCTTGTCTATCAATCACCTTTTTGGAGCTGAACCAACCCGATTATGCCACGTGTCCGAGTTGTTTGTTAAGACAGCCGGCAGATCTAGAAAACATATCATTTTGTCTCAAATCTTTGTTTTAGAGAGAGAAGCTCTAGAGAAGAGTTCTTGAGTGAGAGTGGCCTTCCAAGCTTGATCTTTGTGGTTTGAACCGTTGGATCCGAGTTTTGAGGTTAGAATCTTGATCTCCCTTGGTTATTCTTGCTGTTTATCTAGCTGCATTGCACGATCGGATCTGTTTTGCATGTCATGCATCGTTTTGAAGTTGGTTTTGGAAAGAGAAAATGGTTTTCCATGTGTTCTTAAAAAAAAAAGCCTCGTTTTGATCCGTGAGAGTGGAATGAAAACCATGTTTTTGTGTTTGTTCTTACATAACCTTCTTGCGTGAGTACCCAGATCTATGTTTTGAACTCTTGGCTTGAAACCTCAGATTTTGTGACGAGTTTTGAACTTGCATCCACATTCCTCATGATCATATTTTCACATTCTTCAAAAGGAAACCTAGGTTCCTCCTGACCTTGTTTAGCGGGACCTCGGCTTAGCCCGGATGGTACCCAGTGTGTTTTCGAGGAACGGGAGCAGTGATTAAGCTCCCAGCTTGTTTTGTTTTGTCTTTGACTTGGATCTGGCAAAGTGCCGAGATCATTTGCATGTATATATAGAGCTTGCTTTGAGATGTGACTTGCCATGTGATTGTAGGTCCTTGATATTTGCTTTGGGTCTACACCTGAAGAACTAGGTGAGTGGTGCTTCTAATAAAGCTATGTTATACTTGTTTTGATAAATCTTGCTTACTTGTTTTGACAAAGGTGTTTTGTTAAGCATGAATGAATAGCCCTTGTTTGATATGTCAAGTGTACTCTTTGTTTTGATGCCATCTTTGAAAAGGATACGGTCCTTGTTAAATCGGGCTACGGGCCTAAGTAACACAAGTCCCTTGTATTGGAGGACTCTAAACTTTCGCAATACTTTTGACTAAACGATTACGGATCGTACAGCCTTTGATACTTGAATGATGAATACGGTTCATCCCTTGCTTTGCCGATGTTATGATACTTGAATGATGAATACGGTTCATCCCTTGCTTTGCCGATGTTATGATACTTGAATGGTGAATACGGTTCATCCCTTGCTTTGCCGATGTTATGATACTTGAATGATGAATACGGTTCATCCCTTGCTTTGCCGATGTTATGACACTTGAATGATGAATACGGTTCATCCCTTGCTTTGCCGATGTTATGACACTTGAATGATGAATACGGTTCATCCCTTGCTTTGCCGATGTTATGATACTTGAATGATGAATACGGTTCATCCCTTGCTTTGCCGATGCTATGATACTTGAATGATGAATACGGTTCATCCTCTGTCTTGTTAAAGCTTCGATGTGTTTCGTTTGAAGGACCTCGGCAGTATTCATGCAAAACCTTTATTTTTAGTACCATTCACTGAGTTTTGTACTCACCCCTCTATATATATGTAGGTGATGAGCAGGACGGCGGCGACGCCTAGATCGTTTTGGATGCTGTCTTGGATTTGTGCTTACGTCGGTTTTACTTTTGTATTTACGTCGGCGATGCTCTGCTTTGCACGTCGGCAAATCTTGAAAATCATGCTTCTTGAATTGTGTTAGCTGTATTTTGTACATGTCGGCTCGAGAAGCCTTTTGATCAAGATGTAATATGTAATTTTACTCGTTGTATTCAAGTTGTGAAGTTAATTGGAATGTTTGGCATTGCTTTGACCTACGCACAGCTCTTATGGACCACTTGTATTTGTTTATCGCTTCCGAAATTGTGAGCCCCGTTTATTATTACTCTGGTTGTGTTTAGTTTTGAAAGCTGGCCTTCGGTAATTACGGATTACTGGCCATCATGGCACCAAACTACTAGGGGCGGTTTGGGGTCGTGACAGAGTGGTATCAGAGCATAAGTTCCTCGATATACGTATTTCACACACTTTGAGTCCTAAAGAGCATAGGATTTCCCTTAGAAAGATGTTAGGATTGCATCATGTTATTTGCTAATTGAACAAGGTGTGCATTGTCTTAACATGTCTACTTGCTACTTGCCTACGTGGTTACTCGCTTAATTGTTTTAAAGTCATACTTTGCATACTCATAGCATTATGAGGAGAGGTAGACCTCCAATTGGCCGGGATCAGCCCGAAGATAGAATGGATAGACTGGAGAGATTAGTTGAGGGTTTGGCCCGTGAGTTGAGGCAAACCAGGCAGCAGTTCGCTAGTGCTACGTCGACTCAGGCCGAGCAGACCAACGGCCGAAACGTAGTTCCACCTCCACCTCCGCCAGTGCCGCAAGTTCCCCAGCAACCAGCCCTATATGGGGATGGCACGATAGCTTTGATCAGAGAGTTCAAGAAAATGAGACCACCGAGATTTTCTGGGGGTATAGAGCCGATGAAGGCTGAGGCATGGGTTTTAGAAATGGAGAAGTTGTTCGAGATCTTCCCTAGCACCGACGCTCAGAAAGTGACGTTGGCAGCATTCACATTGGATGATGACGCTCGCAGATGGTGGATGATGATTAGAGGGAACAATCCAGATTTGACTTGGACCCGATTCTTAGAGTTGTTCTACAAGAAACATTTTCCCCTAAGTGTTCGGAACCGCAAAGCTACCGAATTTCATACTCTGACGCAAGGCAACAGAACGGTGGCAGAATATGACCGCACTTTTACGGAGTTGGTAAGGTTTGTACCTCACATGGTCAACAACGAATATATGAAGGCCAGGAAGTTCGAGTGTGGGCTTCGTGGACCGATACAAGACCGGGTTAGTTTGCTCGATATGCCGACTTATGCCGAGGTATTGGATAAAGCCATTCACGCCGAAGCTAATTTGAATCGATACCAGAGCTCGGGAGAGAACCAGCGAAAAAGGCAGAACTATGACAATCGCCGAGGACAACTGAGCACCAAGAGGAAGAGCATGGGCAGTACTAGTAACCTAAGACAGGAAGGGAATACTAAGCCGACGTGTTCGGATTATGGAAAGCAACATTTCGGGATTTGTCGCCGGACGTCTGGAGCTTGTTATGAGTGTGGCGAGATGGGCCATTATGTGAGGGATTGCCCCAAGGCAAAGGCTGATAACGACAAGAAAGGTGGGAATGCCTCGAGTTCCGTCCAGAAGGGAAATGCTGGGAAAGGACAGTTGAGACAAGGCAGAGTGTTTGCATTGGTACCAGGGGACACCCAGAATGCTGAGGCAGTAGTGTCAGGTATGCTTCTGATTTGCTCCCAAGATGCTTATGTGTTGATTGATTCGGGTTCTACTCATTCGTTTATATCTACTAAGTTTGCCGAGAAAATTAATAGGGAACTAGAGCCCCTTGATTTCGTATTATCTGTGTCTACTCCATCTGGGAAATCTATGATTGTTGCATCCATTTACAGAGCATGTATTATTGTGATTGAAAATGTTGAACTGTTAGTAGATCTGATGCCTCTAGACATAGCTCATTTTGATATTATACTGGGAATGGACTGGTTAGTCGCGAACAATGCATCTATTAATTGTGTTTCGAAAAGTGTCACCTTGAGACCCCCAAACCTAGCCGAGGTTATTTTCCAGGGAAAAGGGATAGTGCCCCCACCTTACTTGATTTCGTCCATTAAGGCCTATAAGTTGATTCAAAAAGGGTGCCGAGGTTACTTGTGTAGTATACTGAGTGATCAGAATGGAAATGTTAGTTTAGCCGACATTCCAGTTGTTAGTGAGTTTTCCGATGTTTTCCCGGACGAATTGCCTGGCCACCTAACCGATAGGGAAATAGAGTTTACTGTTGACATCGTGTCAGGAACACAGCCGATCTCCAAATCACCTTATAGGATGGCCCCAGCTGAACTTAGAGAATTGAAACTGCAATTGCAAGAGTTGTTAGATAAGGGATTTATTAGGCCGAGCACTTCACCATGGGGAGCACCTGTTTTATTTGTTAAGAAAAAGGATGGCACACTCCGCCTTTGTATTGACTATAGAGAACTTAATAAGGTCACTATCAAGAACAAGTACCCATTACCTAGGATTGATGACCTGCTTGACCAACTACAAGGAGCACGAGTCTTTTCAAAAATTGACCTTAGATCTGGTTACCATCAACTTAAGGTAAAAGCCGAAGATGTTGAGAAGACTGCCTTTCGAACAAGATATGGCCACTACGAGTTTTTAGTAATGCCTTTTGGAGTGACTAATGCCCCTGCTGCATTTATGGATTTGATGAACAGAGTCTTCAAGCCGTATTTAGATGAGTTTGTAGTTGTCTTCATTGACGATATCTTGATCTATTCCAAGAGTAAGACTGAACACGAAAATCACTTGAGACTTGCCTTACAGATTTTGAGAGAACGGAAATTGTATGCTAAGTTTAACAAGTGTGAGTTTTGGCTTCCTACTATCTCATTCTTAGGTCATGTGATTAGTGAAGAGGGTATCTCAGTTGATCCTAGCAAAATCGAAGCCGTGGTAAATTGGCCGAGACCGACTAATGTATCCGAGGTTCGTAGTTTTCTGGGTCTGGCAGGTTATTACAGAAAGTTTGTGAAAGATTTCTCAAGAATTGCAATTCCATTGACGCAATTGACTAAGAAGGGAACACTGTATGAATGGACTGAAGATCGGGAATCAGCCTTTCAGGAACTGAAGACGAGGTTAGTTACAGCGCCAGTGCTCGTACTTCCAACAGGTAACGAAGAGTTTCATGTCTATAGTGATGCATCGCATAAGGGTTTGGGTTGTGTATTAATGCAGAAGGGTAAGGTTATAGCTTATACATCTCGTCAGTTGAAACCTCATGAGAAAAACTATCCTACCCATGACTTAGAATTAGCAGCCGTAGTATTTGCTTTGAAGATTTGGCGTCACTATTTGTATGGAGCAACTTGTCAGGTTTTTACAGATCATAAGAGCTTAAAGTACCTATTCACCCAGAAGGAATTGAATTTGAGGCAGAGACGGTGGCTTGAGTTGTTGAAGGACTACGATATGAAAATTCAATACCACCCGGGTAAAGCTAACAGTGTAGCCGACGCTTTGAGTAGGAAGTCAGATGGAAATTTGGCGTGTTTGACCGTGATGACAGTGGAGCCGACGATTATTAATGAGGTAAAGACAAAACAGATGGAGGATGAACACTTCAAGAGAATAGCCGAGGAGATTGTCATAAGGCCGAGGTCAGGGTATACCTTCGAAAATCAAGTGCTTAAGTTTGAAGGAAGGCTATGCGTGGCCGACATCCCAGAGCTGAAGAAAAAGATTTTGCAGGAAACTCATGGTTCTAAATTTGCAATTCATCCAGGGAACACTAAGATGTATCAAGATGTGAAGCAGACCTTCTGGTGGCCAAATATGAAGAGAGAAATAGCCGAATTCGTGTCCCATTGTTTACATTGTCAACAAGTGAAAGCAGAACATCAAAGACCAGCAGGACTTCTTCAACCTTTGCCGATTCCTGAGTGGAAATGGGAGCACATCTCCATGGATTTCGTGATTGGGTTGCCGAAAACACCTAAGGGTATGGATTCAATTTGGGTTGTTGTGGATAGATTAACTAAGTCGGCACACTTTCTACCCGTTAAGACTACCTTCAACGCCAATCAACTTGCCTTGCTATATATGAGTGAGATTGTCAGATTTCATGGAGTGCCGATGACAATTGTTTCAGACCGGGATCCTAAATTTGTTTCCAGATTTTGGCAGAGTCTTCAGAGAGCTTTCGGAGCCGAACTGAGATTTAGTACAGCCTTTCATCCCCAAACGGATGGGCAGACAGAGAGGACAATTCAGACACTTGAAGATATGCTGAGACTTTGTGTATTGGACTTCCAAGGAAGTTGGGGAACGCATTTACCCTTAGTGGAATTCGCTTACAATAACAGTTATCAAGCTAGCATTGGCATGGCGCCATATGAGGCCTTGTATGGAAGGAAATGTAAGTCGCCGATATGTTGGACCGAAGTCGGAGACAGAGCTCTGCTTGGTCCCGAATTGATTCAAGTGACAACAGAGAAGATTAAACTCATCCAACAGAGGATTAAAACTGCCCAGAGCCGACAAAAGAGCTACGCCGACCAGAGAAGGAATGAGTTAGAATTCGAAGTTGGGAACCACGTATTCCTGAAGGTCTCACCAATGAAAGGAGTTTCCAGATTTGGGAAGAAAGGTAAATTAGCACCTCGGTATATTGGACCATTTGAAATTCTTGAGAGAATTAACCCCGTTGCCTACAGACTTGCTTTGCCGCCAGATTTGAGCCAAGTCCACAATGTGTTTCATGTTTCGATGTTGAGAAAGTACATCCGAGATCCACTGCATGTAATTGATCATTCCGAAATCGCAGTTAATGAGGATTTGGGCTACGAAGAAAGGCCAATGAGAATTATTGACCGGCAAGTGAGGCAGTTGAGAAACAGATCGATACCAATGGTAAAGGTCGAATGGAAGGAGCATTATGGCACAGAGGCCACGTGGGAAAAGGAAGAGGATATGAGAGTCCGTTATCCGGAGTTGTTCTGGGAACAAGGTAATTCAAGTTTGGGGACCAAACTCCTTTAAGGGGGGTAGGATGTAACAACCCTCATCTTACTCTTGTCATACTTACATACATTTCTGCATGATTGTGCCTTGTTATGTTGTTTTGAAGGATTTACTTGCCTTGTTTTGTTTGTATTGTTTGCGTGGTCTTGTCCCTTGTTCGGTGTGTGTGTAGCCGAGGTCATCTTGAGCTTAGTCCACCTTTGAACCTTGGTACTTAGAGCTGTTCTGAGACCCTGGTCAACCCCCATCTTCACCTCGGGCATTTTATTGCCGAGATGTTTTGCACCCTGTGAACCTTGTCCGCAGGCAGGTATGGCCTAGGCCGAGATGTGGCGCACCCCGGCCAAGGTGTGGCACAGCTTAGTCAAGTGTCGTCCTCCTTAGCCGATGTTTTCTATCCTGTTGCTGGATCCTTGATTTGAGCCGATGTCATCTCTTTGCCGATGTGTCTTACCCGAGCTTGCTGCATACGATTTGTCAGAGACTTGTCTTGTCTATCAATCACCTTTTTGGAGCTGAACCAACCCGATTATGCCACGTGTCCGAGTTGTTTGTTAAGACAGCCGGCAGATCTAGAAAACATATCATTTTGTCTCAAATCTTTGTTTTAGAGAGAGAAGCTCTAGAGAAGAGTTCTTGAGTGAGAGTGGCCTTCCAAGCTTGATCTTTGTGGTTTGAACCGTTGGATCCGAGTTTTGAGGTTAGAATCTTGATCTCCCTTGGTTATTCTTGCTGTTTATCTAGCTGCATTGCACGATCGGATCTGTTTTGCATGTCATGCATCGTTTTGAAGTTGGTTTTGGAAAGAGAAAATGGTTTTCCATGTGTTCTTAAAAAAAAAAAGCCTCGTTTTGATCCGTGAGAGTGGAATGAAAACCATGTTTTTGTGTTTGTTCTTGCATAACCTTCTTGCGTGAGTACCCAGATCTATGTTTTGAACTCTTGGCTTGAAACCTCAGATTTTGTGACGAGTTTTGAACTTGCATCCACATTCCTCATGATCATATTTTCACATTCTTCAAAAGGAAACCTAGGTTCCTCCTGACCTTGTTTAGCGGGACCTCGGCTTAGCCCGGATGGTACCCAGTGTGTTTTCGAGGAACGGGAGCAGTGATTAAGCTCCCAGCTTGTTTTGTTTTGTCTTTGACTTGGATCTGGCAAAGTGCCGAGATCATTTGCATGTATATATAGAGCTTGCTTTGAGATGTGACTTGCCATGTGATTGTAGGTCCTTGATATTTGCTTTGGGTCTACACCTGAAGAACTAGGTGAGTGGTGCTTCTAATAAAGCTATGTTATACTTGTTTTGATAAATCTTGCTTACTTGTTTTGACAAAGGTGTTTTGTTAAGCATGAATGAATAGCCCTTGTTTGATATGTCAAGTGTACTCTTTGTTTTGATGCCATCTTTGAAAAGGATACGGTCCTTGTTAAATCGGGCTACGGGCCTAAGTAACACAAGTCCCTTGTATTGGAGGACTCTAAACTTTCGCAATACTTTTGACTAAACGATTACGGATCGTACAGCCTTTGATACTTGAATGATGAATACGGTTCATCCCTTGCTTTGCCGATGTTATGATACTTGAATGATGAATACGGTTCATCCCTTGCTTTGCCGATGTTATGATACTTGAATGGTGAATACGGTTCATCCCTTGCTTTGCCGATGTTATGATACTTGAATGATGAATACGGTTCATCCCTTGCTTTGCCGATGTTATGACACTTGAATGATGAATACGGTTCATCCCTTGCTTTGCCGATGTTATGACACTTGAATGATGAATACGGTTCATCCCTTGCTTTGCCGATGTTATGATACTTGAATGATGAATACGGTTCATCCCTTGCTTTGCCGATGCTATGATACTTGAATGATGAATACGGTTCATCCTCTGTCTTGTTAAAGCTTCGATGTGTTTCGTTTGAAGGACCTCGGCAGTATTCATGCAAAACCTTTATTTTTAGTACCATTCACTGAGTTTTGTACTCACCCCTCTATATATATGTAGGTGATGAGCAAGACGGCGGCGACGCCTAGATCGTTTTGGATGCTGTCTTGGATTTGTGCTTATGTCGGTTTTACTTTTGTATTTACGTCGGCGATGCTCTGCTTTGCACGTCGGCAAATCTTGAAAATCATGCTTCTTGAATTGTGTTAGCTGTATTTTGTACATGTCGGCTCGAGAAGCCTTTTGATCAAGATGTAATATGTAATTTTACTCGTTGTATTCAAGTTGTGAAGTTAATTGGAATGTTTGGCATTGCTTTGACCTACGCACAGCTCTTATGGACCACTTGTATTTGTTTATCGCTTCCGAAATTGTGAGCCCCGTTTATTATTACTCTGGTTGTGTTTAGTTTTGAAAGCTGGCCTTCGGTAATTACGGATTACTGGCCATCATGGCACCAAACTACTAGGGGCGGTTTGGGGTCGTGACACTAAGTAAATTACTCAATAAATTCTCAGTAAATTCTCATTAAATTACTCTGCAAAATTCTCAATAAATTACACGCAAAATTCTCAAAAAATTATTTAGTAAATTCTTAGTAAATTATTAGAAAATTCTGTGTAAATTCTTAGAAAGTCATTAGAAATTTTTTTGTGAATTACTCAGTAAATTATGAGTCAATTACTCTATAAATTCTCATAAAATTTTGTATAAATTCTTGGTAAATTACTCATTAAATTCACAGATTTTTTTTAAAAAAATTACTCAGTAAATTACTCAGTAAATTCTCAATAAATTATTCGTTAAATTTTCAATAAATTCTCTATAAATTGCTCAGTTAATTATCGGTGAATTACTCAATAAATTCAAAGCAAATTACTCTGAAAATTTTCAATAAATTCTAAAAAAATTCTCAATAAATTATGAGTAAATTACTCATTAAATTCTCAATAAATTACTCAGCAAATTACTCAGTAAATTATCATTAAAGTTATAGTAAATTCGTGGTAAATAACTCGGTAAATTCTCTGGAAATTGCTTCGTAAATGATTGGTAAGTTCCTAGAAAATTGCTCAACAAATTCTCAGTAAATTCTCAAAAAACTCTTAGTAATTTACTGAGTAAATTCTAAATAAATTACTAAGTAAATTCATAGTAAATTATTCGGTGAATTACTCACTAAATTTATCTGTAAATTACTAGGTCAATTCCCTGGAAATTACTCCGTAAATTCTTAATAAATTCTCTGTAAATTACTCAGTTAATTATCGACAAGTTCTCAAAAAATTCTTGGTCAATTACTTAGTAAATTACTCAGTAAATTATTAGAAAATTATTCTGTAAATTCCAAGAAAATAGCACAGTAAATTATCTGTAAATTCTCAATAAATTACTCCTCAAATTCTCAATAAATTACAAGTTAATTAATGAGTGAATTATTCAGTAATTTATCAGTAAATTACTCGGTAAATTATTGGTAAATTCTCTATTAATTACTCAGTAAATTACCAGCAATTACTTAGTAAATTCTCACTAAATTACTCAGGAAATTTCTCAGTAAATTACACGTAAAATTCTGTATAAATTATTCAGCAAATTCTTAGTAATTTATCAAAAAATTCTGAGTAAATTGTCAAAAAATTACAAGAATTTTTTTTGTGTGAATTAATCAGAAAATTATGAGTAAATTACTCAATAAATTCTCATAAAATTCTATATAAATTCTTGGTAAATTCAAAGTAATTTCTTAGTAAATTATTCAGCAAATTGCTCCATAAATTCATAGTAAATTCTCAGTAAATTACTCATTAAGTTTTCAATAAATTCTCTATAAATTACTTTGTAAATTATCTGTAAATTTTAAGGAAAATATTTAATAAATTCTAAATAAATTACTCAGAAAATTTTCAATAATTTCTAAGAAAATTCTGTATAAATTCTTGGTAAATTACTTAGTAAATTCATAGTAAATTACTCATAAAATTATCAAAAAAAAATTTCGTGAATTACTTTGTTAATTCTCAGTAAATTATTCGAACATTAATAAGTGAATTTCCTGTAAATTCTCTGTAAATTACTTTATAATTCTCAGTAAATTATTCAATAAATTCTAAGTAAATTACTTAGTAAATTCTCAATAAATTAATCCATAAAGTCTAAGTAAATTATCAATAAATTCTTAGTAACTTACTCAGTAAATTCTCAATAAATTACTTAGTAATTTCCAACTAAATTGCCCAGTGAAGAACGTAACAATTTATCAGTAAATTTCTTAGTCAATTCGCAGTAAATTTTCAATAAATTACTCAGTAAATTATCGGTAGATTCTTATTAAATTACTCAATAAATTCTCAATAAATTCTCATTAAATTACTCTGCAAAATTCTCAATAAATTACACGCAAAATTCTTAGAAAATTATTCAGTAAATTCTTAGTAAATTATTAGAAAATTCTGCGTAAATTCTTAGAAAATCATTAGAATTTTTTTTGTGGATTACTCAGTAAATTATGAGTAAATTACTCGGCAAATTGTCAGAAAATTTTGTATAAATTCTTGGTAAATTACTCAGTAAATTCACAGAAATTTTTTTAAAAATTACTCAGCAAATTACTCTGTAAATTCTCAGTAAATTATTCGTTAAATTTTCAATAAATTCTCTATAAATTGCTCAGTTAATTATCGGCGAATTACTCAATAAATTCAAAGTAAATTACTCTGAAAATTTTCAATAAATTCTAAGAAAATTCTCAATAAATTATGAGTAAATGACTGTAGACACCCCATTTTTGACCGTCCTCAAGGCTTGGACGTCATTGTTTGAACACGCGATCATTATCCATACTTGTGTTTGCTTTAAGTTTCGAAAAGTCTTGGCTGCGCGCCTTGCCTTAGAACCTCTTAACTTCTTTGTTTTGTGCTTGGTTGCACCAAGAGCTTGTGGATATGTTCTTGAGGGAAGGGGGGGAGCCTGTCGACTAAGTCTCCTGCCCACCGGCCGCCTTGATTTTCAATCAGCCAAATGTGATGGCCAATCGACCAATTTGACTGCCGGTCGGCCAATTTGACTGTCGATCGACCACTTTGATGGCCGGCCGGCCAAATGTGGTTTTCAACAGATATTTCTGTAGATAGCTGGCAGCTGTCATTCCAGGCCATACCTCAGCCCATGCCTGGACGTGGGAGTTCTGAGGAGCTGCAGATTGATATATTTCTATATCAATCAAGCTCTCTCACATAGAAAAAGCAAGAGGAACAAGAGGGAAAAAGAGATATACAACTTGGAGCAAAAAAATCTCTCTCTCTCTCTCTCTACATTTTCTGTCTCTCTCTTTAAGGTTTAGGGCTTGTTTGTGCTCAAAAGTGCATTTTCTTTGCACTTTTGCATACAAACACCTAGTTCTCTACTCCCCTTATTGAGTTGAGATCCTTGGAGGTGATTTTTGGGGTGATTTGAAGCCTTTTCTTGGTCCAAAAGTTGCTGGTTTGCTGCTGTGCTTCAAGGGTGAGCTTTTACCTCTTTTAAGCCTTGTTTTTCATAGCTTGTTTTGCCATACTTGCGACTGTTTTTGAGCTTAACATATAACATAGAAAAGTCTTGTTTTTGAGTGCTCTAAATAGTTTGTTAAGGGTGTTTTAAGCTTTGGGGTTGTTTGACCCCTCTTAAGTCTTGTTTGGCCTTTGTTTTGTGCCATTTCGGTTGAGCTCCGGGACCATTGTGTCTGGGCCTCCTCACCACTGAAATCTTGAGGGATTTTAGAGGTGAGGATGGTGCCTTGAGGTCCTAGGAAGGAGAGGGCCACCCCCTCTCCTTGTTGTCCTTGAAAAGGGCCATTTTTAGCCTCTTGAGGGAGCATGTAGTTTGAGTGTGTATTGACCATGCCTTGACTAATTTTCATGCTTATTATGTCATAATACAGCATTGTTGTATGTTGGTTTTGGTACACCATGCTTGCTTAGCATACATGCCTTGGAATGCCTTGTTTTAGCCTTAACATGTCCTATGCTTTGAGCCCTTATTCAAGCGTGTTTAGGCCTAGCTTTGTGAAGCTTTTATGTTTGTCTTGCCATGCTTAAGGTATGTCCTTGGCTGTTTTGGTCGACCAAGACATGCATTGCATAGTCCCTTTGCATCTTGGATTGTTAGCCTCAAGTGTGTGAGTGTGTAGTGTGCGTTGCTTGCATCATTTTCAGTGGTTTGGAACCACTTACCATACTATTTCAGTTCTCATAACATGCTTGCATGCATGCCTTTGATGCCTTAAAAGCTTGTGTTGTATGCTCCATGTTTAGCCTCTTTTGCATGCTTCCATGTTTAAGCCACTTAGATGCCATCTAGGTGTTCCCTTTGCATGGTCTAGGCCTACCTTGAACCTATTTTAAGCCCTCTTGGCCTTGTGAGGCTTGGTTGGCTTAGCCATGGTTTAAGTCTCCTTGACTAGCCTCAAGTACTTGGACCAATTGTACGCTATGTTTGTCTTGGTTAAGTTGGTTGGCACCATCATTAGCATGGTTTTCAGAGCTTACATTGCATGCCCTTAGTCCATGTTTAGTCTCTTCCAAGCGTGCTTGAGAGTTGCCTTTTGATGTTTAAATGTTGGCCCATTAACATGTGCATGTGTGTGTGTGTGTTGGTCCTCATGTTTGAGCACTTCGGCCACTGATTTTGGCATGCTTGCGAGCCATCCTAAATTAGTTTAAGTCCATCCCCTTTGCTTGATTGTGTGCTCACCCTGTATGTTTGCTTGCATACTTGCATATTCGCATTGCATTGCCATGTTGTATGCTAGTTCACATACATAGGTTGCATTGCATTTGCATGCATGCTTCACCTCTTGATCAAGCCATGATAGAGGTTGAAAGCCCCTTGATTTGTTTATGTGCATTGCATTTGAAATCAAAATGCATACTTGGTCCTTTGGGCCATCATGCATGGAAATGCGTGATTGGTGGCCCGAGAATCGAGGCCCATCCTCCTTTGAGTCATAAACGTGATAAGGAGTGTGGTTGGTGCATACATTTGCTTGAAATACATTGCCATGCCTTGTCTGCCCTCTGTTGCTGTCAAGCAGGTTTCAGCAGGAAGAATTGGCCGGCCGGCAGTGTTGGGTGCCGACCGGCAAAACAGGTTTGGCCAAGAGCATAATATGTGGCCGGTGACCACTTCAAAATGGCCGGTGATGATCCCACTCAGCCGGTGGTGTTCTACAACACTCAGAGAAGCAACCTTGGGAGTTGTGCAATTTTTAGAGAAGCAAAACAGTCAAAGCAGAGGCAAACTTGTGCATGGCGTTGGATTTCCGAGCAAACCCGAGCATGTGCGCATTGGATCCTCTTCCCGAGGCCTTTACTGATTTCTTAGCTTAGTTATTTATTTGCTTAATTAATTAGGTGGCTTGTAATAATTAATTAGCTTGTAGGTTAATTAATTTGTATTATTCTTTTGGTCCCTTCGAGTGAGGGTGAATTTGTAATAAGTGTGGGTGCGTGTGTGCTTGTCTTCCAACCCCCACTTCTTTCTCCCTTTTACTTACCTGCTTTGATGGTTAGTACTAGGACATGTTTACTTTAGCATACCTTATGCTATGCATGCGTGCATCATTCATTAGTCTTACATACACCAGGCTTGGCGCATCATACTAACTGCATAACTATTTCAAATCTAACTTGAATACGTGCTACTTGTGCATTTTAACATGTCATTTATAGACTGGCCGAGCCTACTCTAGTGACATTCCGTATGCGTTGCATTAGCCACTTAACATGAGTTAGGATCATGCGTTGATTACTAACTAGCTTTTGTTTTGGCTCGGAGTACATTGTAAGCATTTTTAGGCTTTAGCATACCGCATGCGTGTGAGTGTTGCCATAATAGCATGATTACCATGAGACTAGCTGCTTATGTGATATAACTGCTTGAATGCCTGTGGAGGAAGGCTGGATTGCTTGAGTTGGGATAACTCATTGAAATCCGTATTTTAGCCTACTTGTGAGTAGCAAATTCCAAAGCATTTTCCAAATAAACGGATATGCAATGTTTTGTTTCAATTTAGGCGATTTGGTCTATACTTGTTTGCTGCGCGCATAACATAGTAATTCTAGGCTAATAAATGGAATAAGAACACATAACGTTTTCAAACCTAGATATCATGGTTAGTAGAGGCCGATCTTCGGATCGGGCGAGAGGGGGTGCTCATAGCTGACCTTCCCTAATCGTACCCAAGCTCCCGAGCCGAGGCAACTTTGGTGATGACGGACACGTGGCCTTTGGCACCGAGTTAGGGTTTCCTAAATTCCCCAAAATAAAATATTTAGGTGGTGACTCTGTATCTGGCAAAGCAGTCCATGTTTGGCACTTCTTTCTAAAAATCTGTTTTCTTAAAACGATTTTCCGGATTTGGACTCTTTGGTTTAGATTTAGAACCGTGACAATTTGAGAGTCCGAACTGTAGTGAGCCCAAAATAAACAGAATGGGGGACTCGTCCTCCCGGGGCGCTCGGGGATGTCTACAGTTTCTGGTGACTCTGCTGGGGAGTTACAGAGCTTGACTCGAACTCGTGATATCCTGTTTTGATTTCATTTATGTGTCTCTTTGCATTGCATGTGCATTGGTGCGCCTAGGACACCGTGTTTGCCATCTGCCATTCCTGAACGGTTTGCTGGAGGCTTGACTTTGTCAAAGCATGCCATAAGGCTGACCAGTTGGTGGGCTCTGACAGTATAGGAACACAAATCCCAGTTTTACCGGGGCACCCTTTTCGACCATTAGACCTAGTGCATATCGAAATCCATAGTGACTATTCCAAACTAGGACAGGTTGCTTACCCGATGTTAGGTTGTTTGAAAACTGCTGCATGCATAGTAAAACCCTAGCTCCTGACAAAAATAGGACAGGGAAACCCTACCCCAACTTAGGGGTGTTTTGGCTCTCTTTACTTGCTATGTGCTTTTAGAATGCATCTCTACAGGGAACGTACATATCAGTTTGCAAATTTGAGTATCAGACCTGAGGGCATCAGTATCAGTTTATGCGAATCAGTTATATCTGTGGGTATTCGATTCAGTATTTTGGGGGCAGTGATTTCGGGCAAAAGTGATCAGTAGTAGAGTACAGTTATTTAGCTATACTAGCGTCTGTTCTGATTGGTCCGAAATGCTGCGTGTTTTCTCTTTCAGTTCAAAGAGTTGATACAGAATAACTAGTGTTCCCTCTTGCTGAGGCAAGACAGATATCTGATCCGTCAGTCACCGTTCAGTACAACGGACTTATCATGACGCAGAATTCAGAGGAGATTGTGGTTATGACGGTCGCATCAGATCAAGGAACCACTCTGCAAAGCGAGACCAATGTCGATGTACCGCATCCACCCAGGTCGCCTGTTGTGCACCCGGTCTGGACCCCCCAGTTGTATCAGGCTCGTGAGCCCACCACATTCGAATTGATGGGAATGATAGGTGACCTCCAGAGATCTGTGGCCGATCTGGCCTATGGAATGTCGGCTTCGCCACTAGCTGCACCGTATGCCGGGAATTTCATATCACAGGAGCCTCCGCTACTGGGGCGGATTGTGATCGAGCTCAGCCAACTAGAGGTTGCCTCCAGCTACAGCAACGACGTGTCAACAACAACCGGGCTTCGCTCTGATGTAGTAACCCAAACCCTCGATCAGGCTGAGGCCAGAGACAAGAACAAAATAAAGGCAGATGCCGATCCCATTGAACAACTGCTGTGGGCAGTCGAGGCTTTGAAAGCCGAGGGGATGAGTAAACAACAAGTATTTGCAGTTGTAGCTAAGGCTGTGGATGATGTTTTCCCCACTCCAACCGAAGGCAGTACAAGCCAGTTAGAAAATCGGGATAGGCCCCGTCATGCCAGAACAGTTCCTTCCACTCCCAACCCTGCACCTGGGAAAGATCAGAAAGCCAAGGCGGCGCCTGCCGACCCTTTCGCTAGTGCGTCTAGCAAGAATACTCAACCTTCAAAGTACCTGCCCCGAGGGCGCAGGGTCTTTCACGCTCTCTATATGCCATTGTCAAAGGCACTTCAGATCCTTGTCGAAAGGGGGCATCTTAAACCCTTGGAGCCTCGACCTCTCCCAAAGAATCTCCCTACTACACATGATGCTGCCTTGTACTGTGCGTACCACCAGCAAACCGGTCATGCTACCGACAATTGCTTTCGCCTCCGTCATGAGGTGCAAGACTTGATCGACAACGAAGTTATCCTCTCGCCCACCTCAGCCAAGTCCGTTACTACCCAATTATTGGATTTTGAGGATACTAATACTGCAAATTTGTGATCAGGGGTTGGACCACCTGCAGGCGGCGCTCGGCATATTTTGGATGTGGCGTCTGGCACGCATTTTTGGAAGCATTTGCGAATGCTAGTTTTGTAAATCCTGGCTTGCATGTCGAGTTAGTCTTTTGTTTTGTTTTGAGTCTGTCTCATTGTCTTGAGTCAATCCTTTTGCTCATGGGTCTGTCTTGTTGTAGCGAGTCAGTCCCCTTTGTATAGAATGTCGGGTGATTCTGGAACTGTTCCCTCGAACACCGTTTTGTTTTGTAATTATCCTTCTGCTTTTCTTTTGAGTTTGTTTCTATCGTGGAGCCAGTTGCAACCAGGGAATTTGAATGAAACAGCTGCGGCTATCATGTTTCCATGCTTACTACTATTCAGAATTAGTTGTGCCAGGGGACTCGAATGGAACAGCAGTACATTCCACCTGTCCTCTTGTGCCCTGAAAATCGTTGCATTGACCTAAGTTTTTCAAAACTTTTTTGAACATTGCGGTGAAAACAAAGAGGAAGGAATTCCTTGGGTTTTGCAAACTTTGATCAAATTGAGAGAAAGAGAGGCATGCTAAGCCTTTAATGAATCGAAATCATGCTTGTCAGCGTGAGTACTGAGAAGGACCCTGGCTTGATCTAGACTGGTTCCACACTATCTTCAGTGCGAGCGATTTGTCGCTTCTTTAAAAACTTTCAAAAAAGAAAATGTTTTGCGCAGTCCTGTGAAGACCTGTGTGGAATCACTCTTGAGATTGTGCAGCTTAGGATCGCTCTCAGCCTCAAGACTCGAGCCCTTGTTTTAAAGCCTTGAACCACAATTCAGAGTGTCCAACGATTGACCATCAAGAGAGGCCTGTGTGGCCAGATTGGAAGCAGCCCTTGAACAAGAGGCACCAAAGCCAGATCAAGAAGATCAAATTTCATCAGAAGAAGTCTATAAAGCTAGAACAGAAGCACCCCTCCAAACTAGGGGCAAAAATGTCCGATTTGCTCGAAGAGCCGAAGATGGGTCCTTCAGTAAGTCAATGCAACAGCCACTCTCCTGGATACGGATGGCTTCAAAACCCTAAAACCATTTGGCATGGACTTGTTACACTTTTACCCTTTGAGCGGCTCACTGGGCCGAAAACCCAGAAGGGCGACCTAGGCAAAAGTTAGAGCAAGAGAAAATACAAAAAAAAATGCAAAAGAAATGAAAAGAGAAAAATAAGATATGAAAAGAAAAAAAGAGAGAAAAAAAAAATAAAGGGAAGAAAGGAAAAGGAAAGAAAAGCTCGCAAGGTTGAAAACCCGCATCGGGCGCCTTGGCAAAAGTTAGAGCCTAAAAGGTGAAGGTTAAAATACCCGAGTGTACCTTAGCCGGAACTACGTAAGGCTTGATTCCCATGTTTGGGATACGTAGGCAACTTCATCCTGAAGTCCAGCCCCCAACGCTTTCATAGCGCCTCAGTCTATGTAATGGTTTTGATTATTCTTGCCCTCCCCAAATTCGATAGTTCAGTTGTGACAATCGGATATGTAGGCAACTGCATCCCGAAGTCCAGTCCCCAACACCTTCAAAGTGACTGTGTCTATATATTGGTTTTGACCATCTTCGTCTTCTCTGTATCCGAGAGAGTTCGGTCGCGATCATCACTAGTGAGGACTATTTACAATATGCTGCGGCATCATCCAAACAAGGGGCAACTTTCCATTGCCATGAGTCGCCGTTCAAACCAGGGGCAACTTTCCGTTACCGTGTAGCATCCTTCAAACAAGGGGCAATTTTCCATTGCCTCCGATCCGAGGTTGTGCATCTCGAGAGTAAGTTCCATGCTTGTTTAGCACTGGCCGTTTGCGAAAATAGTTTTTAAAATCTTTTACCGAGGTTGACTATTTTCTCGAAAACTATTTCATTTTCCCAAAACTTAGACTGTTTTGGACCCAAAAAAGGAAAATTTTCAGTGCTAATAGCCTGACTTGCATGGTTTTCAAATCAAAAATCGAACAAGTGTGTGTTAATCTAACTCTCATATTGGTCAAAATTGTTTTAGTAGAAAACCAAAACAAAAATGGTCATAATGATGAACTAGGGGCACAGTTGAGTCGGGCTTCCTGTTTTTCCCCCATCGCCAACATACTTGCCAAGCAGGGCACAACTCGAGCTGTTACTAAAGGGCTGAAAGCTCTCTCAACCTCCGAGCAATGAGGTATCGAACCAAGTGCGAAGCACGAATCTGAAGGGATCAAGGTACTCCGTTCCCTTACTTCGGGCATCAACCAAACGCCACCAGAAGAAACAGCCGTGAGCTAACTATGTCGGGCGTGAACCCACAACTTCCTATTCATCCATTAAAAAATCCTGGGGAGGGATAAAAATGAGAGAATAAAGAATAGAGAGGTGTGAGTTGAGAGAAAGAGTGAGCAAAAAGGGTTTTGAGAGAAAAACCGAGCTTGAGTGCCAGAGGGATGTGAGAATCACAAATAAGAAAGGGTGGGAAACAAAACCTAGAGAAACTGGCTCCTCGTGATCTGAGGTCCCCCGTCTCCGTTAACGTGCCTGTATGTCGTGTCTTTTTGTCTTGTTTACTTCAACCTTTGTTTTGAGTCTTTTCCGAGTGCGTCTCGTTGTGCTTAGGTTGTTTACTTCTTTTGTCTCCGCTGTTGAGTCATTCTCGCTATGTCCAGTTGTAGGCTCACTACCCCAGTTTTTTCAAATTCAAAAATTAATCGTTTTATGCTCAGAATGCTGTGCCATTCTCCACATTTGTGCAAAAACATGATTTGGTTCTTTCATACAACTGTAGGGTCCGCCCCTGATAAGTGTGAATAGGAAAACCTGGGCCTCTTTGAAGCTTCTGGGTTTCAGATCGCATCTGAGTGTGCTTCAACTTCAGTAGATTCAACCTTCATGGTCCGTCTTGTCAGATTTGGGCTGTTTGTTCAGGATCCGCTGTGTGCAAAATGAGCCAAGCGCTGTGTTATGAGCTGTATGCAGATTAATCCCTAGTAGAGTATAAGCCGAGTGTTCAGGATGTGCAGTGGTTGGTATGGGTTGTTTTGCCGTTGGCTGGTTCGTTATCTGATTATTACAATGCAAGTGTTCAATTTTCAGACAACAGATCAATTTCATTTACATTAAGGTGCAACATGATGCAATGCGATACGATACATGAAATGTACAAATACAACACTTTTTCAGACAAAAGGTTTGTTTCATTTCATCATCTTTTTCAAGTACATGGTTTTGGAAATAAAAATCTGCCTGCGGCAGTACAAGGTACTCTAGCTACCAGCAAAAGGTATAAAAGAGCAAGAAAAAGAAAAACAGAAAAAATCTGGATCAATGACAAAGGATCTCAGGCCTGGGAGTCTGTCCTAGTCCTCTTCCTGGACGAAGGTCTAGGAGCATCATCAGCACTATCATCCGAGTCTGAGTCCAAGCCGTCTCCGGTCTCCTTCTCCGACGACTCTACCTCCGCCTCCGCCTCCGCCTCCGACTCCTCGTCATCGTCATCAGGGACTGGAGCCCGCGAGCTACTCCCGACGTGAGTGCGCCCCGCCTTGGTGCGGGGGAATACTCCGCCCTCTCCATCTCCTCCGACAGGAACAGAAGGCCTGGCTGGGACATCTCCCACAGTGGGAATCTGGAAAGGAGGCTGAAAAGTATAAGAGGCAAACGTATCAGTATGCTGTGAACAGTTTATCAGTGCAGAATGCAGTGTATGAGTACAGTGTGAGAATGCTGTGAGCAGTGTACCAGTGCAGAATACAGTGTATGAGTATAGTGTGAGAATGTCGTGAGCAGTTTATCAGTGCAGAATACAGTGTATGAGTACAGTGGATGAATGCCGTGAGCAGTTTATCAGTACAGAATGCAGTGTATGAGTACAGTGGATGAATGCCGTGAGCAACTTCAAGTGTTGTGTTGTGCACCAGATTATGTGAAGCAGCTTATGAGTATGGTTTGAGACCGTGATCAGAAGAATATACCGGAATGTTGTAGAGGGCCAGGAGGTCGAAAGTCCGCTGCAACATCCCCATCATGGAGGTATTCAGCTCCAAGGACTACTGGGTGTACTCGGAAGAAGCCTGCAAAAGTATCAAATGCATCAGTATTCTGCGGAATATCAAATAAACTGAAATGAAATGCCAATACAAGATGCATAAAATGTAGTAATACATACCGGAGGCAAGTCATGGAAACCGACCAACTCATGGTCAGCCGAAGGAGGAGCAAAGGGGATCTGGTAGGTCGCCCCACCTTACCTTCGGCATGTCATCATCGTGGGTAGCGTTGGCCAGCTAACCCCCCGATCCCTCCGAGCTCCGCTCTTGCCACGGACACGAGCTGTCCTTGACGTCCCTGCCCCTGCTCCTACTCCGGCTATTGGTGCTGCAGGTCCCCCTCTCTCAGTTCAACGGCCACCGCTCAGAGGCCGCATAATGTAGGTCTGGACGTACTCTGAGTAGTCGCCCTCACCCCTAAAGCCCTCCGCGTCCCAGCCGATCGTGTAATCGGCCATCTCCTCGGCGGTGAACTTCTCGGTGTCCCTCATGTGGGCAGGAGGCGGACCCGGAACTATCTGCTCTGGCAAGCCCAGGGTCTGGCATAGGAAACGCTCACCCAAGTACCCAGCCCGACAGACCGGGCCCTCCAGCGAAATCCAGAAATGTGTAGTCTCCTCTGCGCCGGCAAACCGATCCCGAGTCACGGCTGGCAATGAAGCCCAAGACTGCCAGGTGATCTGAAAATGAAATACAGATTGTTATCTACTATTATTGACAATACAGTGTAAAGAGAAGCTTAAATGAACCGCAAGTAAAACATACCTCTGCGGGGGTAATAGTGTCGAAGTAGCGGCGGAAAAAGATGAATGTCTTCCGGGGCCTCCACACGCACCTCACGTCAAAGCGACATGAAAATGGGATGACGAGAGGGGTCTCTACGTCTGGCACTGGGGCGAGTCTCGGGAAGTAGGCGTAGACCCACAACTGTAGAGCCAATACCAGAAGGGTTATCAAATAAAGCAGAACACAGAATAAAGTAGAAATTGCAGGACCATGTATTGTGCAGTGTATTGAGCAGAGTGTACAGTGTGTGCAGTGTACAGTCAGTGTAAAGCCGGGTATATGTGTGTGCCATGTGTGCAGTATACGATCAGCATGAAACAGAGAGTACAGTGTGTGCAGTGTACAGAGTATAGAAAATGTAAAGCAAAAAAAGAAAATGTACCTCCCAAGCGCGCCAATAGCCTCCGAGCAACTGCCCATTGCCACGGGAAGCTGAGCTCATGTACCCATAAAGAGTGGCCAGAGCGGCGCCGCCCCAGTCGTAGTGCAGGATCTGCCTGACATCCACCAGTGCACTAAGCAGGCAGAGCGGCACAGTGTTCGCTCGGTCGGCGAAAATGGTAGTCCCAAACAGGAACATGAGAAAGCCGCGTGCGTATCTCTCCACAGCCTCCTGAGTCATCGGAGCCTCCTCGGTCAAAGCTGGCTGGACCCTAAACTGGACCTCGAACCAGGAATATCGAACGAAGTCGGGACGCGCAAGAGGCAGCACCTCGCCGAGCAGATGGATCTGAGCAGCCGTCCACTCATCCATATCAGTATCAAAGGGGATCGGATCACCCCCTACCCCGATGCCTGTGAGCATTGAGAAATCGTAGGGAGTCATCGTCATGTCTCCCATGGCAGAAAGGTGGGACGAGTCGGTGGTGTCCCACCACCTCTCCACTAAAGCAGCAAGGAGAGGCCTGCTCGTCGTCAGTCTGGAAATCCCTCTGCAAAATACGCCGAAGCCGGCCTGGTCCATGATGTGGCGAACCCCGTCGGGTAGCTCTACATACCAATCCCGAGCGGTAATATTCCCATACCCCCGGACGGTATGGGAATCTCCCTGTTTTCAAGCAGACAATGGCTAAGAAACGCTAAAGTACAGTTTTGAAAAGCATTCAGATTTGGTAGTGAACTACAACATGTGATGTGTTAGTGTGTTTGCATGGTTCGGTGTAGATACAGCATGTGTGCGCATTTTCCAGATTCAAACAGATATCGGGTGCCGGTGTGCTCGTAGTGAACTACAGTGACTGATGTGTCAGTGTATTTGAGTGGTTCAGGGCAAGTGTAGTGTGTGTGCACGCGTTCAGATTCAAACAGATAACAGTTGCAAGTGTGTTCACGGTCGATTACAGTGTACAGTGCCTCAGTGCATTTGGGCTAAGCAGTTAAAGAGCATAATCAGTTATGACAGCTAAGTGTTCTACATTGCGGAAAGTAAAGCAGAGGAAAGAATGTAGGGGGGAAAATCTTCTCGATGGAACGGGCGTAAAACGCGAGAAAAGGCATTTCCGAAGCTCAACCGGTCTCCGTTTCAACCTCGGACCGTGTCTTCTACGCGTGGCACTCAAATTTGTGCAAGGTGTATCCTTTTGGTATCCTTTTTATCTCTTACAAGGTTTGAAAGTTGCCCCACATGGGTTATGTTGCAACGCTCTGTCGTGAACGCGCGCTGATTTTGCGTCATTTCTGTCACGTCATTGCACACACATCTCGCATTGTCATGCGCATTTCATAATCATGCACACTCATGCATTCAAAATAACAAAATTCATGTATTTGCCCGGTCTGGTGAGACCTTAAACCCGCTCAGTTGCATTGTCATGCATTTCAAACGGCGCGCGTGGTTGCGCATTCGGGTTCACATGCATTGTCATGCATATCGAAAGACATGCGTTGTTACGCACTTACACAAACATGCATTGTCATACATCTCAAAAGCCGCATGTTGTCGCGCATTTCAAAATCATGCATTATCATGCATTTTCAAAAGAAAAACAAAAAAAGAGAGCAACATGCATTGCTACGGTCTGGCGAGACCTTAAATACACTCGGTCTGGGAGACCTTAAATCCTCTGAAGGTGTAAGCCCTTCGGTGTTTGTCGTGCCCGAACGACTTTTGGTAAGTTGCATTATACATGTATCTCAAGCGACTCGCATCGTCGCATATTCAAGTTCACGTGCATTCCAAAAGCCGCACGTTGTCGCGCATTTCAAAATCATGCATCATCATGCATTTGCATTTCAAAAACAAAACAAAACAAGACAAAAAATGCATATGTCATGCATCATTGTAAATAGTGCATATGTCATGCATCATTGTAAATAGTGCATATGTCATGCATTCATTGAAAATAGTGCATATGTCATGCATACCACTGTAAATAATGCATATGTCATGCATCTTACTATAAATATTGCATTTACGCCCATCCATTGCATATTTGTAAATAGTGCATTGTAGCTTGCATGCATCGACTGCATCACCCCCATCTATGGCTTGCGCCTTTCCATGTTGAGCTTGGTCTGGTATGTGCCCACACTTTTCACATCGAAGCACAGTTCTGCATGTGTACGCGCCTATTCCACGCTGGTATGTTGGTTTGAGGGTTGCGGCACCGTTTCTGTGTTAGATGTGGTTTGTTTGTGTACATGCCTTTCCTAGGCAAGATTTGGTTTCGCCCGCGTGCCTTATCCATAATAAATATTCCATTCCATTGCATATTTGTATATGTTGCATTATAGCTTGCATTGCATTCACTGCATCACTTCCATCTAGGGCTTGCGCCTTTCCATGTTGAGCTTGGTCTGGTATGTGCCTATACTTTTCATGTCTATACACTCATAGTTCTGTATGACCGTTCTATGTTAGACGTGGTTTGTGTGTGTCCATGCCTTTCCTAGGCAAGATTTGGTTTGGCCGCTTGCCATATCCATTGTATATATATTACATTATAGTGTAATTTTCGCATCCAGCATTAGGATCATTGGTCTTTCTTCAGCGGGTCATTTCCCCACCTATGTCATTCCACCAAATTACTTGTTCTTGTGTCCGTCTACATCACTCATAGTTCTGCATGTGTACGCGCCTATTCCACGTTGGTATGTTGGTTTGAGGGTTGCGGCACCTTTTCTATGGTAGACGGACTTTGCAACTCCATCAATCTATTTGACATTTTTGTGGTTTTGAACCGCTCATGATTTGATCATGATTCAATTGTATTGCATTTTCATTTGCATTATTATACATAGTTTTGTATATATCGCATATCATTTTGCATTCATTTTGCATGTTGTGCATATTGCTAACAATATTTGTACCTGTTAAGTTTTCTTTCAGGCACGATATTGTATGTACGGTCCATTTGAAGCTGGTGCAACCAGATGAACCGCGCAGGTATTGTATTCTCCGAGTGAGACGTATCGAGAATTCCATAATTCTCTTACATCCTTTCTGCATTGTAGTGTAGTTTGGTGTATGCTAGCTTAAAACTATCACATGTTATGCTTCGTTACAGTTTTCTTTGCATGGTCATAAGTTATGTTCGGCTCCTTGCATTGTCAGTTGCATTTTGCCCCTGCCTTCGGGTGCATATCTTTGCTTGTCTTGCATGTTTGTCTAAGTCTTCGGCCTTGTCAAAAATGGGTCGTCTCTGGGCCTTGACATTCACTCTCGTCATTGTTATGACTTTCGAGTTCTGTCAAAGAGGGGCAACTGTAGACACCCCATTTGTGACCGTCCTCAAGGCTTGGACGTCATTGTTTGAACACGCGATGATTATCCATACTTGTGTTTGTTTTGAGTTTTGAAAAGTCTTGGCTGCGCGCCTTGCCTTAGAACCTCTTAACTTCTCTGTTTTGTGCTTGGTTGCACCAAGAGCTTGTGGATGTGTTCCTGAGGGAAGGGGGGAGCCTGTCGACCAAGTCTCCTGCCCACCGGCCGCCTTGATTTTCAATCGGCCAAATGTGATGGCCGGCCGGCCGGCCAATTTGACTGCCAGTCGACCACTTTGATAGCCGGCCGGCCAAATGTGGTTTTCAACAGATATTTCTGTAGACAGCTGGCAGCTGTCATTCTAGGCCATACCCCAGCCCATGCTTGGACGTGGGTGTTTTGAGGAGCTGCAGATTGATACATGTCTATATCAATCAAGCTCTCTCACATAGGATAGAGGAGAGGAAGAAAGAGATACAACTTGGAGCAAAAAAATCTCTCTCTCTCTCTACATTTTCTGCCTCTCTCTAAGGTTTAGGGCTTGTTTGTGCTCAAAAGTGCATTTTCTTTGCACTTTTGCATACAAACACCTAGTTCTCTACTCCCCTTATTGAGCTGAGATCCTTGAAGGTGATTTTTGGGGTGATTTGAAGCCTTTTCTTGGTCCAAAAGTTGCTGGTTTACTGCTGTGCTTCAAGGGTGAGCTTTTACCTCTTTTAAGCCTTGTTTTTCATAGCTTGTTTTTCCATACTTGCAACTGTTTTTGAGCTTAACATATAACATAGAAAAGTCTTGTTTTTTAGTGCTCTAAATAGTTTGTTAAGGGTGTTTTAAGCTTTGGGGTTGTTGACCCCTCTTAAGGCTTGTTTGGCCCTTGTTTTGTGCCATTTCAGTTGAGCTACGAGACCATTGTGTTTGGGCCTCCTCACCACTGAAATCTTGAGGGATTTCAGTGATGAGGATGGTGCCTTGAGGTCCTAGGAAGGAGAGGGCCACCCCCTCTCCTTGTTGTCCTTGAAAAGGGCCATTTTTAGCCTCTTGAGGGAGCATATAGTTTGAGTGTGTATTGACCATGCCTTGACTGATTTTCATGCTTATTATGTCATAATATAGCATTGTTGTATGTTGGTTTTGGTACACCATGCTTGCTTAGCATACATGCCTTGTAATGCCTTGTTTTAGCCTTAACATGTCCTATGCTTTGAGCCCTCATTCAAGCGTGTTTAGGCCTAGCTTTGTGAAGCTTTTATGTTTGTCTTGCCATGCTTAAGGTCTGTCCTTGGCTGTTTTGGTCGACCAAGACATGCATTGCATAGTCCCTTTGCATCTTGGATTGTTAGCCTCAAGTGTGTAGTGTGCGTTGCTTGCATCATTTTCAGTGGTTCGGAACCACTTACCATGCTATTTTAGTTCTCATAACATGCTTGCATGCATGCCTTTGATGCCTCTTTGATGCCTTAAAATCTTGTGTTGTATGCTCCATGTTTAGCCTCTTTTGCATGCTTCCATGTTTAAGCCACTTAGATGCCATCTAGGTGTTCCCTTTGCATGGTCTAGGCCTACCTTGAACCTGTTTTAAGCTCTCTTGGCCTTGTGAGGCTTGGTTGGCTTAGCCATGGTTTAAGTCTCCTTGACTAGCCTCAAGTACTTGGACCAATTGTACGCTATGTTTGTCTTGGTTAAGTTGGTTTGGCACCATCATTAGCATGGTTTTCAGAGCTTACATTGCATGCCCTTAGTCCATGTTTAGTCTCTTCCAAGCGTGCTTGAGAGTTGCCTTTTGATGTTTAAATGTTGGCCCATTAACATGTGCATGTGTGTGTGTGTGTTGGTCCTCATGTTTGAGCACTTCGGCCACTGATTTTGGCATGCTTGCGAGCCATCCTAAATTAGTTTAAGTCCATCCCCTTTGCTTGATTGTGTGCTCACCCTGTATGTTTGCTTGCATACTTGCATATTCGCATTGCATTGCCATGTTGTATGCTAGTTCACATACATAGGTTGCATTGCATTTGCATGCATGCTTTACCTCTTGATCAAGCCATGATAGAGGTTGAAAGCTCCTTGATTTGTTTATGTGCATTGCATTTGAAATCAAAATGCATACTTGGTCCCTTGGGCCATCATGCATGGAAATGCGTGATTGGTGGCCTGAGAATCAAGGCCCATCCTCCTTTGAGTCATAAACGTGATAAGGAGTGTGGTTGGTGCATACATTTGCTTGAAATACATTGCCATGCCTTGTCTGCCCTCTGCTGCTGTCAAACAGGTTTCAGCAGGAAGAATTGGCCGGCCGGCAGTGTTGGGTGCCGACCGGCAAAACAGGTTTGGCCAAGAGCATAATATGTGGCCGGTGACCACTTCAAAATGGCCGGTGATGATCCCACTCAGTCGGTGGTGTTCTACAACACTCAGAGAAGCAACCTTGGGAGTTGTGCAATTTTCAGAGAAGCAGAACAGTCAAAGCAGAGGCAAACTTGTGCATGGCGTTGGATTTCCGAGCAAACCCAAGCACGCGTGCATTGGATCCTCTTCCCGAGGCCTTTACTGCTTTCTTAGCTTAGTTAATTTGCTTAATTAATTAGGTGGTCTGTAATAATTAATTAGCTTGTAGGTTAATTAATTTGTATTACTCTTTTGGTCCCTCCGAGCGAGGGTGAATTTGTAATAAGTGTGGGTGCGTGTGTGCATGTCTTCCAACCCCTACTTCTTTCTCCCTTTTACTTGCCTGCTTTTGATGGTTAGTATTAGGACATGTTTACTTTAGCATACCTTATGCTATGCATGCGTACATCATTCATCAGTATTGCATGCACCAGGCTCGGCGCATCATACTAACTGCATAAGTATTTCAAATCTAACTTGAATGCGTGCCACTTGTGCATTTTAACATGTCATTTATAGACTAGCCGAGCCTACTCTAGTGACATTCCGTATGCGTTGCATTAGGCATTTAAACATGGACTTGGATCATGCATGATTGCTAACATGTTCTTGTTTTGGCACGGAGTACTAGGTGAGCTCTTTATGCTTTAGCATACCGCATGCGTGTGAGTGTTGCCATAACAGCATGATTACCATGAGGCTAGCTGCTTACGTGATATAACTGCTTGAATGCCTGTGAATGGAGGTTGAATTACCTAAATTGGAATAATGCATTAAAACTATGAGTTTTAAGCCCACTAGATAGTGGCAAAACCATCTTTTCTAAAGCCTACTTGAGGGTGGCAAAATCTGCATTTCAGCCTACTTGCGAGTAGCAAACCATTTTCAAAACAAGCATGAAATGTTTTGTTCCAATTTAGGCGATTTGGTCTATACTTGTTTGCCGTGCGCATAACATAGTAATTCTAGGCTAACAAATGGAATAAGAACACATAACATTTTCAAAAACGGATATCACAGTTAGTAGAGGCCGATCTTCGGATTGGACGAGAGGGGGTGCTCATAGATGACCTTCCCCAATCGTACCCAAGCTCCCGAGCCGAGGCAACTTTGGTAATGACGGACACGTGGCCTTTGGCACCGAGTCAGGGTTTCCTAAATTCCCTATAAAAAATATTTAGGTGGCGACTCTGTATCTGGCAAAGCAGTCCATGTTTGGCACTTCTTTTCAAAAATCTGTTTCTCAAAACGATTTGCTAGATTTGGACTCTTTGGTTCAGATTAAGAACCGTGACAATTTGAGAGTCCGAACTGTAGTGAGCCCACATACGAACAGAACGGAACTCGTCCTCCCGGGGCGTTCGGGGACGTCTACAATTACTCATTAAATTCTCAATAAATTACTCAGCAAATTATCAGTAAAGTTATAGTAAATTCGTGGTAAATAACTCGGTAAAATTCTCAGGAAATTGCTTCGTAAATGATTGGTAAGTTCCTAGAAAATTGCTCAACAAATTCTCAGTAAATTCTCAATAAACTTTTAGTAATTTACTAAGTAAATTCTAAATAAATTACTAAGTAAATTCATAGTAAATTATTCGGTGAATTACTCACTAAATTTATCTGTAAATTACTAGGTCAATTCCCAGTAAATTACTCAGTAAATTCTCTATAAATTCTATGTAAATTACTCAGTTAATTATCGACAAGTTCTCAAAAAATTCTTGGTCAATTACTTAGCAAATTACTCAGTAAATTATTAGAAAATTACTCTGTAAATTCCAAGAAAATAACATAGTAAATTATCTGTAAATTCTTAGTAAATTATTTAATAAATTCTAAGCAAATTACTGAGTAAATTCTCAATAAATTACTCCTTAAATTCTCAGTAAATTACAAGTAAATTTGTCACGACCCCAAACCGCCCCTAGTAGTTTGGTGCCGTGATGGCCAGTAATCCGAGATTACCGAAGGCCAACTTTCAAAATTCACACACAACAGAGCATAAATATATGGGGCTCACAAGTATGGAAGCAATGCATACAATCAGGTTAGTCCATAAGAGCTGTGCATAAGTTAAATGAAATAGCAATCATCTGCATATGGGTTACAACTCAATTACAAACGAAGCAAAGTACAAATTACATCTTATATATTAATCAAAAGGGCTTCACAAGCCGACATGAACAAAATACATGAAATACAGCAAGGAGCAAAATCTTCAGGGTTGCCGACATCCTCACTGCCGACATAACATGTATACAAGACGCACATCTTGATCAAAAGGCTTCTCAAGCCGACGTATGCAACATACAAGTATTACAAATCGAGAAGCATAATTTTCAAGACTGCCGACGTAATTACAGGTTAAGCCGACATAATCAAAATCCAAAATAAGCTCCAGAATCACATCTAGGCGTCACCGCCTTCTTGCTCATCACCTACATATATATGGTGAGCTTAGATACTCAGTGAATAGTATAAATAATAAAGGGGTTTGCATGAATAATAGCCGAAGTCCTCACAAAACAATACAAGTCAAAAACTTTAAATAACAAGGGATGGTCCTCACCCATCTAACAAATCTTCAAAGCTTCAAGGGATGCTTACTAGCATCAACATATTACAAACGATAACATTCCGACAAACATATCCACATGGTAAGCCGTCAGTGGCAAAACAAGACAAGGTAAGAGAGGCATCTCAAACAAGGGTGCTACAAAAGTTTAGAGTCCTCTAGCACAAAGGACCTATGTTACAAAGGCCCGTAGCCTTTCAACACGAGAGTGCTGCGAAAGTTTAGAGTCCTCCAACACAAGGGACTTTCAAGACAAGATGTGCTGCGAAAGTCTAGAGTCCTCCAGCACAAGGGACTTCCAAAACGAGATGTGCTGCGAAAGTTTAGAGTCCTCCAGCACAAGGGACTTTTCAAACAAGATGTGCTGCGAAAGTTTAGAGTCCTCTAGCACAGGGGACTTTTCAAACAAGATGTGCTGCGAAAGTTTAGAGTCCTCCAGCACAAGGGACTTTCAAAACGAGATGTGCTACAAAAGTTTAGAGTCCTCCATCACAAGGGACTTTCCGAGAAGGTCATTCAAGCGAGTATAATACGAGATACGAAACTAAGGACAATCATTCATGCTTAACATATACCTTTCAAAAACAAAGCAAAGCAAAATTCATCAAAACATTGATAACATAGCTTTATCAAAAATACCACTCACATAGTTCGTCCAACGTCGGGGTCAAGGCAAGTCCAAGTCCTACAAACACATGGCAAAGTCTATTGAATGCACTACTCAAAACAAGTTTAGCATACATGCAAATGACCTCGGCATTCTTCAAAAACTAAGTCAAATCAAATCAAGACACAGTTTCTTATCTTTGGAAAAACAAGCTGGGCAACTACCAGGTCTAAGTCGAGGTCCCACACCTCCTTGCCGAGGTGTGGCCTCGACGACCACATTCAAAAGCGAAGTCGAGAAGATCTGGGTTTCCCTCTTGATAAACATGAAGAACATGAACATGAGGAAGATGAATGCAAAGATCAAAACTTGCTATTACAAAAGTTGAGATTTCATGCTATAATTTCAAAAACACAGACCTGGGTACCCATACTCAGGATCTTATCAAAACAAACACAAAAACAGGAGTCTTAATGCAAACTTTCGGATCAAATAAGGCTTTTCTTCAAAAACACATGAAAACCATTTTCTCTTTCTAAAACCAACTTTAAATCGATGAATGGCGTGCAGAACAGGTTTGATCGTGCAATGCAGCTAGATGATCAATAAGAACAACAAGAGTAGGTTAAGATTCTAACCTCAAAACTCGAATCTAACGGTTCAAGCTCCAACGATCAAGCTTGGAAGCTCACTCTCTTACTCAAAACTTCTCCTCCTTCTTCCTAGAGTTTCTCTCTCTAAAAGTAAGATTTGATACAAAAATGATATGCTCCTCACGACAATCACTGACTTAATCCCTCTGCCGGGACACGTGGCATCGGCTGAATGGCTCTATCCAAAAAGGTGACTGACATGACAAGACAAGACCAAGACAAAGTGTACTCAACAAGCTAGGCAGCAAGAACACACCGACAAGTAACGACATCGGCTAACAACAAGACTCCGGCAATCAAGGGGCAAGGACATCGGCTTGGAAGGACAACACTTGACTAAACTGTGCCACACCTTGGCCTAGATATGCCACACCTCGGTCTAGGTCGTACCATTCCAGGAACAAAATCACTCATGCAAGGATCAAGGATCTAGAACGCCTAGATATTAACATCTCAGCCCAGATGATGAACATCTCGGCCTAGGCGACGCGCACCTCGGCCTAGATGGTGACATCTCAGCCAATATGCCAGGGTGAAGATGGAGGTCAACCAACGGGGTTCCAAGATAGTTCAAGTGACAAAGGTCTCGAAGGTGTCTAGGCTTAAGATGACCTCGGCAACACACTAGACAAGAACAAAGCATGCAGGCAATCATTCAAGCAAAACAAGACAAGAATTGCAAATGCACATATTAAAACAAGATCATCCATAAATGTATGTAAGTATGACTAAGTCAAAATGAGGGTTGTTACAAAATTAATGAGTGAATTATTCAGTAATTTATCAGTAAATTACTCAGTAAATTATTGGTAAATTATCTGTTAATTACTCAGTAAATTACCAACAAATTACTTAGTAAATTCTCACTAAATTACTCAGGAAATTTCTTAGTAAATTACACGTAAAATTCTCTATAAATTATTCAGCAAATTCTTAGTAATTTATCAGAAAATTCTGATTAAATTCTCAAAAAATTAAAAGAATTTTTTTTTGTGAATTAATTTGTAAATTATGAGTAAATTACACAATAAATTCTCAGAAAATTCTATATAAATTCTTGGTAAATTCAAAGTAATTTCTTAGTAAATTATTTAGCAAATTACTCCATAAATTCTTAGTAAATTCTCAGTAAATTACTCGTTAAGTTTTCAATAAATTCTCTATAAATTACTTTGTAAATTATCTGTAAATTTTCAGTAAAATATTTAATAAATTCTAAATAAATTACTTAGAAAATTTTCAATAATTTCTAAGAAAATTCTGTATAAATTCTTGGTAAATTATTCGGTAAATTCATAGTAAATTACTCATAAAATTATAAAAAAAAAATTCGTCAATTACTTTGTTAATTCCCAATAAATTATTCGAACATTAATTAGTGAATTTCTTGAAAATTCCCAGTAAATTACTTTATAAATTCTGAGTATATTATTCAATAAATTCTCAATAAATTAATCCATAAAGTCTAAGTAAATTATTAATAAATTCTTAGTAACTTACTCAGTAAATTCTCAATAAATTACTTAGTAATTTCCAACTAAATTACCCAGTGAAGAACTTAACAATTTATTAGTTAATTTCTTAGTCAATTCGCAGTAAATTCTCAATAAATTACTCAGTAAATTATCGGTAGATTCTTAGTAAATTACTCAATAAATTCTTATTAAATTGCTCAGTAAAATTCTCAATAAATTACTCACAAAATTCTAAGAAAATTATTCAGTAAATTCTTAGTAAATTATTAGAAAATTCTGTGTAAATTCTTAGAAAATCATTAGAATTTTTTTTTTGTGAATTACTCAGTAAATTATGAGTAAATTACTCTATAAATTTTCAGAAAATTTTGTATAAATTCTTGGTAAATTACTCAGTAAATTCACAGAATTTTTTTTAAAAATTACTCAGCAAATTACTCTGTAAATTCTTAAGAAATTATTCGTTAAATTTTCAATAAATTCTCTATAAATTGCTCAATTCATTATCGGTGAATTACTCAATAAATTCAAAGCAAATTACTCTGAAAATTTTCAATAAATTTTAAGAAAATTCTCAATAAATTATCAGTAAATTACTCATTAAATTCTCAATAAATTACTCAACAAATTACTCGGTAAATTATCATTAAAGTTATAGTAAATTCGTGGTAAATAACTCGGTAAATTCTCAGTAAATTGCTTCGTAAATGATTGGTAAGTTCCTAGAAAATTGCTCAACAAATTCTCAGTAAATTCTCAATAAACTATTAGTAATTTACTGAGTAAATTCTAAATAAATTACTAAGCAAATTCATAGTAAATTATTCGGTGAATGTCACGACCCAAAACCGCCCCTAGTCGGACGGTGCCGTGATGGCCAGTAATCCGACATTACCCAAGGCCGATTTCCAAAATCCACACACAACAGAGTATAAATATATGGGGCTCACTAGTACGGAAGCAATATATACAATCAGATTAGTCCATAAGAGCTGTGCGTAAGTCAAATGAAATGGCAAACATCTACACATGGATTACAACTTAGTTACAAATGAAGCAAAGTACAAATTACATCTTGATCAAAAGGCTTCTCAAGCCGACGTGTGCAAAATACAAATTTTACAAGTCGAGAAGCATAATTTTCAAGACTGCCGACGTGAATACAAGTCAAGCCGACATAACCAAAAATCCAAAACAAGCTCGCAAATCATATCTAGGCGTCATCGCCTTCTTGCTCATCACCTACAATACATAGAGAGGGTGAGCTTGGATACTCAGTGAATGGTATAAATAATAAAGGGGTTTGCATGAACAATAGCCGAGGTCTTTTTCAAAACGATACATATCAAAACTTCATATAACAAGGAATGGACCTCGTCCATCTAACAAATCTTGAAAGCTTCAAGGGATGCTTACTAGCATCAATATATTACAAATGATGACATTCCGCCAAACAAACCCATGTGGTAAACCGTCAGTGGCAAAACAAAACAAAGCAAGGGAGATATCTCAAACAAGGGTGCTACAAAAGTTTAGAGTCCTCTAGCACAAAGGACCTATGCTACAAAGGCTCGTAGCCTCCTAACACGAGAGTACTGCGAAAGTTTAGAGTCCTCCAGCACAGGGGACTTGCAAAACAAGATGTGCAGTTGCATTATAGTCCCCTGGCACTAAGGACTTTCAAAGCAAGATGTGCAGTTGCATTATAGTCCCTTGGCACTAAGGACTTCTCGAAGAGGTCATCAAAACAAGATAATACATGATACACAAAATAGGGACAATCATTCATGCTTAACAAATACTTTTCAAAACAAAGCAAAACAAAGCTCATCAAAACATTGATAACATAGCTTTATTAGAAATACCACTCATATAATTCTTCAAACGTCGGGGTCAAGGCAAGTCCCAGTCCTACAAACACATGGCAAAGTCTATTGAATGCACTTCTCAAAACAAGTCTTGCATGGATGCAAATGACCTCGGCACTCTTCAAAACTAAGTCAAATCAAATCAAAACACAGTTTCTTATTGCTGGAAAATGAGCTGGGCAACTACCAGGTCTAGGCCGAGGTCCCACACCTCCTTGTCGAGGTGTGGCCTCGATGGCCACAGTCAAGGAAATGAAGTCGGGAAAATTTGAGTTTCCCTCTCTTGAAGAACATGACGAACATGACGAACATGAACATGAGGAAGATAAATGCAAAGATTAAAACTTGCTATTACAAAATCTGAGATTTCATGCTAAGAATCCGAAATCATGGACCTGGGTACCCATATTCAAAGATCTTGAGAGAAGAAACACAAAATCATGGTTCTAGATGCAAACTTTCGGATCAAACGAGGCTTTTCTTCAAGAACACATGAAAACCATTTTCTCTTTCTAAAACCAACTTTAAATCAATACATGACGTGCAGAACAAGTTTGATCGCGTAATGCAGCTAGATGATCAATAAGAACAATAAGAGTAGATTAAGATTCTAACCTCAAAACTTGGATCTAACGGTTCAAACTCCAACGATCGAGCTTGGAAGTCCACCTTCTCACTCAAAACTTCTCATTCTCTTTCCTAGAGCCTCTCTCTCTAAACGACAAGATTTGATACAAAATGATATGTTTTCTCAACAGTCACTGACTTAACCCTCTGTTGGGACACGTGGCATCAGCTAATTGGCTCTACTAAAACAGGTGACTGACTTGACAAGACAAGACCATGACAAAATGTGTTCAACAAGCTAGACGGCAAGAGTACTCCGGCAAGTGATGATCTCGGCTAAGGGCAAAGCTTCGGCAAGTAGGGTGGCAATGACATCGGCTTGGAAGGACAACACTTGACTAAGCTGTGCCACACCTTGGCCTAGATGTGCCACACCTCGGTCTAGGTCATACCATTCCAGGAACAAAATCACCTTGGCCTAGATGATACACATCTCGGCCTTGGTGTTGAACACCTCGGCCTAGATAGAGACATCTCGGTAAATATGCCAGGGTGAAGATGGAGGTCAACCAAAGTGGTTACAAGATAGTTCTAAGTGTAGAAAGGTTCCAAGGTGTCTAGGCTTAAGATGACCTCCACAACACACCAGGCAAGAACAAAGTATGCAAGAAACACTCAAGTAAAACAAGACAAGATTTGCAAATGCACATAACAAAATAAGATCATACATAAATGTATGCAAGTATGACTAAGTTGAAGTGAGGGTCGTCACATCCTACCCTCCTTAAAGAAGTTTGGTCCCCAAACTTGAATTACCTTGTTCCAAAAAAAATTCTGGATGTCGGACTTTCATTTCCTCCTCCATTTCCCATGTAGCATCCTCACCGTAATGCTCCTTCCATTCAACTTTCACCATTGGTATCGACTTACTTCTCAACTGTTTCACCTGCCTATCGACAACCCGTATCAGCTTCTCCTCGTAGCCTATATCTTCATTAATTACAATTCTGAAATAGTCGATCACATGTAGTGGATCTCTAATATACTTCCTCAACATCGAAACATTATGGACTTGGCTCAATCCTGGCGGCAAAGCAAGTCTGTAGGCAGCGAGGTTAACCTTCTCAAGAACTTCAAAAGGCCCGATGTAACGGTGTGCTAACTTACCCTTCTTCCCGAATCTTGTAACTTCTTTCATCGGCGAAATCATTAGGAACACATGGTCCCCGACTTCAAATTCCAACTCTCTTCTTCTCTGGTCGGCATAACTCTTCTGTCGACTCTGTGCGGTTTTGATTCTTTGCTGAACGAGCTTAATCTTCTTGGTCGTTACTTGAATTAACTCGGGACCAAGCAGAGCTTTGTCTCCTACCTCGGTCCAACATATCGGCGACCTGCACTTCCTTCCATACAACGCTTCATACGGCGCCATGCCAATACTAGCTTGATAACTGCCGTTGTAGGTAAATTCCACCAATGGCAAATGTACTCCCCAACTTCCTTGGAGGTCCAATACACATAGTCTAAGCATATCTTCAAGTGTCTGAATCGTCCTCTCTGTTAGCCCATCAGTCTGGGGATGAAAAGCTGTGCTAAACCTCAACTCGGCTCCGAAAGCTCTTTGTAGGCTCTGCCAAAATCTGGAAACCAACTTCGGATCTCGGTCCGACACAATTGACATCGGTACTCCATGGAGTCTAACAATCTCATTCACATACATCAAAACAAGTTTATCGGCGTTGAAGGTAGTCTTAACAGGCAGGGAGTGTGCTAATTTAGTTAGTCTATCCACAATAACCCAAATCGAATTGATACCCTTTTGTGTCTTCGGCAAACCAACCACAAAGTCCATGGAGATGTGCTCCCATTTCCACTCAGGAATCGGTAAAGGTTGAAGAAGTCCTGCTGGCCTTTGATATTTTGCTTTCACTTGCTGACAATACAGACACTGCGACACGAACTCGGCTATTTCTCCTTTCATATTCGGCCACCAAAACGTCTGCTTCACATCCTGATACATCTTGGTGTTCCCTGGGTGAACAGCAAACTTGGAACCATGAGCTTCCTGCAAAATTTTTCTTTTCAACTCTGGGATGTCGGCCACACACAATCTTCCTTCAAACTTGAGCACTTGATTTTCTATGGTGTACTCTGATCTCAGCTTTGTGATAATCTCATCGGCTACCTTCTTGAAGAATTCATCCTCCATCTGTCTTGTCTTTACTTCCTCAACAATAGTCGGCTCCACTAAGATCGTGGTTAGACATGCCAGATTTCCAACCATCTTTCTGCTCAAAGCGTCGGCTACGGTGTTAGCTTTACCTGGATGATATTGAATCTGTATATCGTAATCTTTCAACAACTCAAGCCATCTTCTCTGCCTCATATTCAATTCCTTCTGAGTGAACAAGTACTTTAAACTTTTATGATCAGTAAAAACCTGACAAGAAGCTCCATACAAGTAGTGGCGCCAAATCTTCAAAGCAAATACCATGGCTGCTAGTTTTAAATCATGGGTGGGATAGTTCTTTTCATGTGGCTTCAATTGACAAGAGGCATATGCTATGACCTTACCTTTTTGCATTAATACACAACCCAGACCTTTATGCGAAGCATCACTATAAACATGAAACTCTTCATTACCTGATGGTAGTACAAGAACTAGTGCTGTGACTAACCTCGTCTTCAACTCCTGGAAGGCTGTTTCTCTATCCTTAGTCCATTCGTAGGCCGCTCCCTTCTTAATCAGCTGTGTCAACGGAATTGCAATTCTTGAGAAATCCTTCACGAACTTTCTGTAATAACCTGCCAATCCCAGAAAACTACGAAGCTCGGACACATTGGTCGGCCTCAGCCAATTCACAATGGCTTCAATTTTACTAGGATCGACCGAAATACCATCTTCATTAATCACATGACCCAAAAATGAAATAGTGGAAAACCAAAACTCACACTTGTTAAACTTAGCATACAACTTTCGATCCCTCAAAGTCTGTAAGGTAAGTCTCAAATGATCCTCGTGCTCAGCTTTACTCTTAGAGTAGATCAATATATCATCGATGAAGACAACCACAAACTCATCTAGATATGGCTTAAAGACTCTGTTCATCAAATCCATAAATGCTGCAGGGGCATTGGTCACTCCAAAAGACATTACTAAGAACTCGTAGTGGCCATACCTCGTCCGAAAAGCAATCTTCTCAACATCCTCAGCTTTGACTTTGAGCTGATGGTAGCCCGACCTAAGGTCAATTTTGGAAAAGACTCGTGCTCCTTGCAACTGATCAAACAAATCATCTATCCTCGGCAACGGGTACTTATTCTTAATGGTTACCTTATTCAGTTCCCGGTAATCAATACAAAGACGAAGTGTACCGTCCTTCTTCTTAACAAACAAGACGGGTGCTCCCCAAGGTGAAGTGCTCGGCCTAATAAAACCCTTATCTAGCAACTCTTGCAGTTGAAGTTTCAATTCCTTAAGCTCGACGGGGGCCATCCTATAGGGTGCTTTAGAGATGGGCTGTGTTCCCGATATGACGTCAACAGTAAATTCTACCTCTCTATCGACCAAGTGACCAGGCAAATCATTTGGAAAGACGTCGGGGAATTCATTAACAACTGGGACGTCGGCTAACTCAACATTTCCATTCAAATTACTTAATATACTACACAGATAACCTTGACACCCTTTTTGGATCAACCTATAGGCTTTCATGAACGTGATTAAGTAAGGCAGGGATACTACTCCTTTACCCTGAAACGTGACCTCGGCTAGGTTTGGGGGTTTTAACGTGACACTTTTAGAAACACAATTTATGGATGCGCGATTTGCCACTAACCAATCCATCCCCAATATAACATCAAAATGAGTTATGTCCAATGGCATTAAATCAGCTAACAATTCAACATTCCCAATCACAACAACACATGCTCGATAGATGGATGCAACATTCATAGATCTCCCAGATGGAGTAGATACAGATAACGCATAATCAAGGGGTTCTAGTTTTGTAAGAACCCACATTTTTCATCTTAATCATGTTCATGAGCATTTGTATGATTATGGTTTGTTAAGCTTGCATGTGCGTGTTCGTGACTAGTCCTACCTAAATGAGCGAGATCCATGCCTTGATTTGATACCTTTGTGATTTGTCTAAGTGTTATGTGCTTGCCTAAGTTATGTTTAGCCGACGTTATGCCTAGATCAATCCAAGCCGAGGTCATTCTCAGTCTAGAAGTATCCTGGAACCCCTTGTCGACCTCCGTTCTTGCCTTGACACATTAGCCGAGATGTTACCTTGCACCCCAGTGAACTCGTCCTGGAGTGGTATGACCTAGACCGAGGTGTGGCGCATCTAGGCCAAGATGTGGCACAGCTTAGTCAAGTGTTGTCCTTCCTAGCCGAGGTCATTGTCGCCTTTGTTAGCCGATGTCACCCCTTGCCGGAGTACCATTCCGTGTAGCTTGTTAGATACGCCTTGTTATTAGCCGATGTCATTGCCTCGTCAGAGAGCCCATACCGCTTTACTTGTTGAACACCCTTCCACCATGCCTTGTCTGGTCTGTCAGCCACCTTTTCAGGGTGAACCCAACCAGTCGCCGCCACGTGTCCCAACAGAGGGATTAAGCCCAGAACCGAGTGAGAACACTTATCATTTTAGTGTCATAACCTTGCCTTTTAGAGAGAGAAGCTCTAGGAGGAAAAGAGAAGTTCTAGAGTGAGAAGTAAGTCTTCAAGCTTGATTCCTTAAGATCGAACCGTTAGATCCGTGTTCTAAGGTTAGATTCTTGATCCGCTCTTGTTGTTCTATGTGTTTATGTTATTGCATTGCATGATCGGATATGAGTTGTAAGCCATGCATCGTCTTGAAATTCAGTTTTAGAAAGAGAAAATGACATTCATGTGTTCTTCAAGAAAAGTCATGTTTTGATCCGAAAGCTTTATGCCTAGATTCACGTTTTGTGTTTGTTCTTGCATGATTTCCAACTATGGGTACCCAGGTCCATGTTTTCAAACCCGTAACCTGAAAATCCCAGATTTGTGATAACAGATTATGATCGAACATTCATACTTTCCATGTTTTCATACTCATGTTCTTCATATTCAACAGCAGAGGGAAACCCAGAGTTTCCCGACCTCTTTTCCTTGCATGTGACCCTCGGGAACGTACCTCGGCTTAGACCTGGTTGGTGCCCAGTATGTTTCCCAAAATCAATTGCATGCATGTTAGACTTGTTTTGAGGAATATGTTCAAGTACGCTTTGCCATGTGATTGTAGGACTTGGACCTTGCTTGACCCCGACGTTTGAAGAATTAAGTGAGTGGTATTTTTAATAAAGCTATGTTACACTTGTTTTGATAAATCTTGTTTTGCCTTGTCTTGAAAAGTATTTGATTTAGCATGAATGATTATCCCTATTTGTATATCAAATACTATCTTGTTTTGATGACATTTCTTGAAAGTCCTTAGCTGCAGGGGACTATAATGCAACTGCACTCTTGTCTTGACAGTCCTTAGTGCTAGAGGACTCTAAACTTTTGCAGCACAGCTTGTCTTGACAGTCCTTAGTGCTAGAGGACTCTAAACTTTCGCAGAACAGCTTGTCTTGAAAGTCCTTAGTTGCAGGGGACTATAATGCAACTGCACTCTTGTCTTGATATGTCATCACCCCTTGAATTAAGTAGATGTTATTAACATCCAAGGAACTTGAAAGCCGGCAAATGAACTTGACTTTTCCCTTGATTGTAAAGTATACTATGTATTGTTTGTAAGAAATCTTGGATATCAATCATGCAAAACCTTTATTTCTAATATCATTCACTGAGTATCCAAGCTCACCCTCTCTATATATATATGTAGGTGATGAACAAGAAGGCATTGAGGCCTAGGCGTGATGCCGATGTGTTTTGGGCGCATTGCCGACATGTTTCGGATTTGCGTTTTGCATCGTCTTGAAGATTATGCTTCTCGGCTTATGTTTTCTCTTGTTTGTTTTGGCATATGTCGGCTTGAGAAGCCTTTTGGTCAGGACGTATTTTGTATCTCATTTTGTTGTATCTAAATTGTAAGACTTGTAAAGATGTTTGATGTATGACATTCCATTGGACTTATGCACGGCTCTCATGGACAACTCGGTTTTATATGTATATTTTGCTTCCGCTCTTGTAAGCCCCATATTTCATACTCTGATTGTGTGTGATTTTTGTAAGACGGCCTTCGGTAACCTCGGGTTACTGGCCATCACGGCACCAAACTACTAGGGGCGGTTTGGGGGCGTGACAAGTTTCCTATTAATCTTCTCGGCAAACTTAGCAGAAATGAATGAATGCGTAGAACCCGAATCAATCAATGCATATGCATTTTGAGAGAAAATTGGGAGTATACCTGACACCGCTGTCTCAACATTCTGAGTGTCTCCTGGTACCAGTGCAAAAACACTGCCTTGCCTCATCGGTCCTTTCCCAACGTTATCTTTCTGTACGGAACCCGAGGTATTCTCATCTTTCTTACCATCATCAGCTCTTGTTTTTGGACAGTCCCTCACAAAATGACCTATTTCTCCACATTCATAACAAGCTCCAGACGCCCGATGACAGACCCTAAAATGTGGCTTCCCACAACTTGAACATGTCGGCTTAGTACCACTTTCCTGCCTTGGGTTGCTTGAACTACCAACATTCGCTTTCTTCTTAGTACCAAATTGTGCTCGGTGGTTGTCATAATTCTGTCTTTTCCTTTGGCTCTCTCCTGAACTCTGATATCTGTTCAAGTTAGCTTCGGCCAGAATGGCTTTGTCCAGTACTCTGGTGTAAGTCGGCATGTTGAGCATGTTAACTCGGTCTTGTATCGGTCCACGCAGTCCACTTTCAAACTTCCTAGCCTTCATATATTCATCGTTGATCATGTGGGGTGCATACCTTGCCAATTCGGTAAAGGCACGGTCATATTCAGCTACTGTTCTATTACCTTGTGTCAAAGTCTGAAATTCGGTAGCCTTGCGATCTCGAACACTTAAGGGAAAATGCTTGGTGTAAAACAACTCCAAAAATCGGGTCCAGGTCAAATCAGGATTGCTTTCTCGAACCATCATCCACCATCTGCGAGCGTCATCATCTAGTGTAAAGGCTGCTAATGTCACCTTCTGAGTGTCGGTGCTGGGAAAGATCTCGAACAGCTTCTCCATTTCCAAAACCCACGCTTCGGCCTTCATCGGCTCTATACCCCCTTGGAATCTCGGTGGCTTCATTTTCTTGAACTCCCTGATCAACGCTATTGTGCCGTCCCCATATAAGGCTGGCTGTGGGAGTACTTGTGGTACTGGAGAAGGTGGAGGCGGAGGCGGAACTGTATTTCGGCCGTTTGTCTGCTCGGCCTGAGTCGATGTAGCACTAGCGTACTACTGTCTTGTCTGCCTTAACTCACGGGCTAAACCTTCAACTAACCTTTCCAATCTGTCTAATCTATCCTCGGACTGATCTCGACCAATGGGAGGTCTACCTCTCCTCATTATGCTATGAGTATGCAAAGTATGACTTTAAAATAAATAAACAAATAAACACGTAGGCAAGTAACAATTAGGCATGCCGAGACGATGCACACCTTGCTCACATAGCAAGCAGTATGATGCAATCCAAACATCCTTCTAAGGGAAAATCCTATGCTCTTTAGGACTCAAAGTGTGTGAATAACGTATACTAAGGAACTTGTGCTCTGATACCATTCTGTCACGACCCCAAACCGCCCCTAGTAGGATGGTGCCGTGACGGCCAGTAATCCGAGATTACCCAAGGTTGATTTCCAAAATCCACACACAACAGAGTATAAATATATGGGGCTCACAAGTACGGAAGCAATATATACAAATCAGATTAGTCCATAAGAGCTGTGCGTAAGTCAAATGAAATGGCAAACATCTACACATGGATTACAACTTAGTTACAAATGAAGCAAAGTACAAATTACATCTTGATCAAAAGGCTTCTCAAGCCGACGTGTGCAAAATACAAATTTTACAAGTCGAGAAGCATAATTTTCAAGACTGCCGACGTGAATACAAGTCAAGCCGACATAACCAAAAATCCAAAACAAGCTCGCAAATCACATCTAGGCGTCATCGCCTTCTTGCTCATCACCTACATATATATAGAGAGGGTGAGCTTGGATACTCAGTGAATGGTATAAATAATAAAGGGGTTTGCATGAACAATAGCCGAGGTCTTTTTCAAAACGATACATATCAAAACTTCATATAACAAGGAATGGACCTCGTCCATCTAACAAATCTTGAAAGCTTCAAGAGATGCTTACTAGCATCAACATATTACAAATGATAACATTCCGGCAAACAAACCCACGCGGTAAACCGTCAGTGGCAAAACAAAACAAAGCAAGGGAGATATCTCAAACAAGGGTGCTACAAAAGTTTAGAGTCCTCTAGCACAAAGGACCTATGTTACAAAGGCCCGTAGCCTCCTAACACGAGAGTACTACGAAAGTTTAGAGTCCTCCAGCACAAGGGACTTTCAAAACATGATGTGCAGTTGCATTATAGTCTCCTGGCACTAAGGACTTCCCGAGGAGGTCATCAAAACAAGATAATACATGATACACAAAATAGGGACAATCATTCATACTTAACAAATACTTTTCAAAACAAAGCAAAACAAAGCTCATCAAAACATTGATAACATAACTTTATTAGAAATACCACTCACATAGTTCTTCAAACGTTGGGGTCAAGGCAAGTCCCAGTCCTACAAACACATGGCAAAGTCTATTGAATGCACTTTTCAAAACAAGTCTTGCATGGATGCAAATGACCTCGGCACTCTTCAAAACTAAGTCAAATCAAATCAAAACACAGTTTCTTATTGCTAGAAAACGAGCTGGGCAACTACCAGGTCTAGGCCGAGGTCCCACACCTCCATGCCGAGGTGTGGCCTCGATGGCCACAGTCAAGGAAATGAAGTTGGGAAAATCTGGGTTTCCCTCTCTTGAAGAACATGACGAACATGAAGAACATGAACATGAGGAAGATAAATGCAAAGATTAAAACTTGCTATTACAAAATCTGAGATTTCATGCTAAGAATCCAAAATCATTGACCTGGGTACTCATATTCAAAGATCTTGAGAGAATAAACACAAAATCATGGTTCTAGATGCAAACTTTCGGATCAAACGAGACTTTTCTTCAAGAACACATGAAAACCATTTTCTCTTTCTAAAACCAACTTTAAATCAATACATGACGTGCAGAACAAGTTTGATTGTGCAATGCAGCTAGATGATCAATAAGAACAACAAGAGTAGATTAAGATTCTACCCTCAAAACTTGGATCTAACGGTTCAAACTCCAACGATCGAGCTTGGAAGTCTACCCTCTCACTCAAAACTTCTCCTTCTCCTTCCTAGAGCCTCTCTCTCTAAAAGACAAGATTTGATACAAAATGATATGTTTTCTCGACAGTCACTGACTTAACCCTCTGCTGGGACACGTGGCATCGGCTGATTGGCTCTACTAAAAAAGGTGACTGACTTGACAAGACAAGACCACGACAAAGTGTGTTCAACAAGCTAAACGACAAGAGTACTCCGGCAAGTGATGATCTCGGCTAAGGGCAAAGCTTCGGCAAGTAGGGTGGCAATGACATCGGCTTGGAAAGACAACACTTGACTAAGCTGTGCCACACCTTGGCCTAGATGTGCCATACCTCGGTCTAGGTCATACCATTCAAGGAACAAAATCACTAGGGTGCAAGGATAAACATCTCGGCCTAGATGATACACATCTTGGCTTTGGTGCTGAACACCTCGGCCTAGATAGAGACATCTCGGCAAATATGCCAGGGTGAAGATGGAGGTCAACCGAAGTGGTTACAAGATAGTTCTAAGTGTAGAAAGGTTCCAAGGTGTCTAAGCTTAAGATGACCTCGGCAACACACCAGGCAAGAACAAAGTATGCAAGAAACACTCAAGTAAAACAAGACAAGATTTGCAAATGCACATAACAAAACAAGATCATACATAAATGTATGTAAGTATGACTAAGTTGAAGTGAGGGTCGTCACAGTGAATTACTCACTAAATTTATCTATAAATTACTAGGTCAATTTCCAGTAAATTACTCGGTAAATTCTCAATAAATTCTCTATAAATTACCAGCAAATTACTTAGTAAATTCTCACTAAATTACTCAGGAAATTTCTCAGTAAATTACACGTAAAATTCTCTATAAATTATTAGAAAATTCTGAGTAAATTCTCAAAAAATTAGAAGAATTTTTTTTGTGAATTAATCAGTAAATTATGAGTAAATTATTCAATAAATTCTCAGAAAATTCTATATAAATTCTTGGTAAATTCAAAGTAATTTCTTAGTAAATTATTCAGCAAATTACTTCATAAATTCGTAGTAAATTCTCAGTAAATTACTCGTTAAGTTTTCAATAAATTCTTTATAAATTATTTTGTAAATTATCTGTAAATTTTCAGTAAAATATTTAATAAATTCTAAATAAATTACTCAGAAAATTTTCAATAATTTCTAAGAAAATTCTGTATAAATTCTTGGTAAATTACTCGGTAAATTCATAGTAAATTACTCATAAAATTATCAAAAAATAATTCGTGAATTACTTTGTTAATTCTCAGTAAATTACTCAGTAAATTATTCGAACAATAATTAGTGAATTTCTTGTAAATTTTCAGTAAATTACTTTATAAATTCTCAATAAATCATTCAATAAATTCTAAGTAAATTACTTAGTAAATTCTCAATAAATTAATTCATAAAGTCGAAGTAAATTATCAATAAATTCTTAGTAACTTACTCAGTAAATTCTCAATAAATTACTTAATAATTTCCAACTAAATTACCCAGTGAAGAACTTAACAATTTATTAGTAAATTTCTTAGTCAATTCGCAATAAATTCTCAATAAATTACTCAGTAAATTATTGGTCGATTCTTAGTAAATCACTCAATAAATTCTCAGTAAATTCTCATTAAATTACTCAGTAAAATTCTTAATAAATTACACGCAAAATTCTCAAAAAATTATTCAGTAAATTCTTAGTAAATTATTAGAAAATTTTGTGTAAATTCTTAGAAAATCATTAGAATTTTTTTTTGTGAATTACTCAGTAAATTATGAGTAAATTACTCTATAAATTTTCAGAAAATTTTGTATAAATTCTTGGTAAATTACTCAGTAAATTCACAAAATTTTTTAAAAAAATTACTCAGCAAATTACTCTGTAAATTCTCAATAAATTATTCGTTAAATTTTCAATAAATTCTCTATAAATTGCTCAGTTAATTATCGGTGAATTACTCAATGAATTCAAAGCAAATTACTCTGAAAATTTTCAATAAATTCTAAAAAAATTCTCAATAAATTATGAGTAAATTACTCATTAAATTCTCAATAAATTACTCAGCAAATTACTCAATAAATTATCATTAAAGTTATAGTAAATTCGTGGTAAATAACTCGGTAAATTCTCCGGAAATTGCTTCGTAAATGATTGGTAAGTTCCTAGAAAATTGCTCAACAAATTCTCAATAAATTCTCAAAAAACCCTTAGTAATTTACTGAGTAAATTCTAAATAAATTACTAAGTAAATTCATAGTAAATTATTCGGTGAATTACTCACTAAATTTATCTGTAAATTACTAAGTCAATTCCCAGGAAATTACTCCGTAAATTCTCAATAAATTCTCTGTAAATTACTCAATTAATTATCGACAAGTTCTCAAAAAATTCTTGGTCAATTACTTTGTAAATTACTCAGTAAATTATTAGAAAATTACTCTGTAAATTCCAAGAAAATAGCACAGTAAATTCTTAGTAAATTATTTAATAAATTCTACGCAAATTACTGAGTAAATTCTCAATAAATTACTCCTCAAATTCTCAATAAATTACAAGTTAATTAATGAGTGAATTATTCAGTAATTTATCAGTAAATTACTCGGTAAATTATTGGTAAATTCTTTGTTAATTACTCAGTAAATTACCAGCAAATTACTTCGTAAATTCTCACTAAATTACTCAGGAAATTTCTCAGTAAATTACACGTAAAATTCTCTATAAATTATTAGAAAATTCTGAGTAAATTCTCAAAAAATTAGAAGAATTTTTTTTGTGAATTAATCAGTAAATTATGAGTAAATTACTCAATAAATTCTCAGAAAATTCTATATAAATTCTTGGTAAATTCAAAGTAATTTCTTAGTAAATTATTCAGCAAATTACTCCATAAATTCGTAGTAAATTCTCAGTAAATTACTCGTTAAGTTTTCAATAAATTCTCTATAAATTACTTTGTAAATTATCTGTAAATTTTCAGTAAAATATTTAATAAATTCTAAATAAATTACCCAGAAAAGTTTCAATAATTTCTAAGAAAATTCTGTGTAAATTCTTGGTAAATTACTCAGTAAATTCATAGTAAATTACTCATAAAATTATCAAAAAAAATTTCTTGAATTACTTTGTTAATTCTCAGTAAATTATTCGAACTTTAATTAGTGAATTTCTTGTAAATTCTCAGTAAATTACTTTATAAATTCTCAGTAATTATTCAATAAATTCTAAGTAAATTACTTAGTAAATTCTCAATAAATTAATCCATAAAGTCTAAGTAAATTATCAATAAATTCTTAGCAACTTACTCTGTAAATTCTCAATAAATTACTTAGTAATTTCCAACTAAATTACCCAGTGAAGAACTTAACAATTTATTAGTAAATTTCTTAGTCAATTTGCAGTAAATTATCGGTAGATTCTTAGTAAATTATTCAATAAATTCTTAGTAAATTCTCACTAAATTACTCAGTAAAATTCTCAATAAATTACACTCAAAATTCTCATAAAATTATTCAGTAAATTCTTAGTAAATTATTAGAAAATTCTGTGTAAATTCTTAGAAAATCATTAGAAATTTTTTTGTGAATTACTCAGTAAATTATGAGTAAATTACTCTATAAATTTTCAGAAAATTTTGTATAAATTCTTGGTAAATTACTCAGTAAATTCAAATTTTTTTTAAAAAAAATGACTCAACAAATTACTCTGTAAATTCTCAATAAATTATTCGTTAAATTTTCAATAAATTCTCTATAAATTACTCAGTTAATTATCGGTGAATTACTCAATAAATTCAAAGTAAATTACTTTGAAAATTTTCAATAAATTCTAAAAAAATTCTCAATAAATTATGAGTAAATTACTCATTAAATTCTCAATAAATTACTCAGCAAATTACTCATTAAATTATCATTAAAGTTATAGTAAATTCGTGGTAAATAACTCGGTAAATTCTCAGGAAATTGCTTCGTAAATGATTGGTATGTTCCTAGAAAATTGCTCAACAAATTCTCAGTAAATTTTCAATAAACTCTTAGTAATTTACTGAGTAAATTCTAAATAAATTACTAAGTAAATTCATAGTAAATTATTCGGTGAATTATTCAATAAATTAATCCATAAAGTCTAATTAAATTATCAATAAATTCTTAGTAACTTACTCAGTAAATTCTCAATAAATTACTTAGTAATTTCCAACTAAATTACCCACTGAAGAACTTAACAATTTATTTGTAAATTTCATAGTCAATTTGCAGTAAATTCTCAATAAATTACTCAGTAAATTATCGGTCGATTCTTAGTAAATTACTCAATAAATTCTCAATAAATTCTCATTAAATTACTCAGAAAAATTCTCAATAAATTACACGCAAAATTCTCAGAAAATTATTCAGTAAATTTTGAGTAATTTATTAGAAAATTCTGTGTAAATTCTTAGAAAATCATTAGAAATTTTTTTGTGAAATACTCAGTAAATTATGAGTAAATTACTCTATAAATTCTCAGAAAATTTTGTATAAATTCTTGGTAAATTACTCAGTAAATTCACAGAAATTTTTTAAAAAATTACTCAGCAAATTACTCTGTAAATTCTCAATAAATTATTCGTTAAATTTTCGACTTGAGAATTGAATACTTAGGTGATTTTGAAAACATTAAATGAGTTGCTTAAGTTAAACGAATATCGTTAAGCTACAATTACTCAGTAAATTCTCCTTTTTGGAGGCTAAGCAAGATTAGTTTGTGTTAAACTTGGCCGCTTAAGCTAATGCAACTGTTGGTTGCCTAAGGTAATTAGTTCCTAGAATAAGAGGGAGAGGACTGGAGAAAGGGCGGAGAGAGTTGAAGAGAAACTTTCTTCTTGTGAGCTAGAAGAGAGAGTCAGAGAAAAGAAAGGGAAATAGGATGAAAATTAAAGTGAGTTCCAATTCATCATTTTGGACTTGAGATATATACACTTAGGTGATTTTGAAAACATTAAGTCATTTGCTTAAGTAAAATTAATATCGTTAAACTACAATTACTCAGTAAATTCTCTTTCTTCGTGGATAAGCATGATTAATTTGAGTTAAACATGGCCACTTAAGCTAAAAAAACTAATAGCTGGATAAGCTAATTAGTTCCTAGATCAAAAGAGAGAAGGATGGAGAAGGACAGAGAGAGTTAGAGAGAAACATTCTTCTTCATAACTAGGAGAGAAAATTAGAGAGAAGAAAGGAAATAGAATGAAAATTAACCAATTGATCCTTTTGGACTTGAGAATCGAACACTTGGGCGATTTAGAAAGCCTTAAATGATGCGCTCAAGTCCAGCTAATATCGTTGAGCTACAATTACTCTGTAAAATCTCTTTCTTGGAGGCTAAGCGAGATCAGTTTGAGTTAAATTTAGCCACTTAAGCTAGTGAAACTAGTAGTTCTAGAACAAAAGAGAGAAGTTGGAGACGGACAGAGAGAGTTAGAGAGAAACTTTCTCCATGAAATCTAGAAGAGAAAGTTAGAGAAAAGAAACGGAAATAGGATGCAAATTAAAGCGAATTCAAATTCACTCTTTTGGACTTGATAATTGAACACTTGGGTGATTTAGAAAACATTAAATGAGTTGCTCAAGTTAAACTGTTATCGTTAAGCTACAATTACTCTGTAGATTCTCTTTCTTGGAGGCCAAGCAAGATTAGTTCGAGTTAAACTCGGCCACTTAAGCTAATGAAGCTGTTAGTTGCCTAACCTAATTAGTTCCTAGAACAAAAGAGAGAAGGGTGGGGAACTGTGATACCCCTGTCCCGTAGTATGCTAATTGGTCCTTAATTTGAGTATGATTATGTGTTTAGCATGATTTTATGTGCCATTATATGGATATATGTGATTTTAAAGTTTTATCTGTTCACCGTAGGAATATCTGTTTGAATGATCTGCTTTGGAAATTGAATTGAGAGCCTTATCGGCCACAGAACCCGAAATTGATTACGCCATTGTGATTAGCGTAATTTTTAGAGCCTACGGTGAAGTTTAATTGAAAAATTGATTCGGACCAGATTAAGTTGATTAAATTAACGAATTAGTGCCCAATCACTCTACATTATTATATTATGACTTAATGGGGCACTATACACTCAATACCCTCTTTGTTATTCTTCTTGGCTGAATTAAACTCAAGAGATAGAGAAGGGAGTCGGTTAGGGAGAAGGAAAAGAGGAGAGTTGGATGTTTGGCTCAAATTGTGAAGAATTGAAGAATTAAACTCAAGAAATTACTATAGTTGGAAGATTGAGCCTCTAGGTAAGCATTTGGTCTTGAATTCATAAGTTTGAAATTTTGATCTTATAAGTTCAAGGGTTGTTTGTGATCAAGATCATGTAATGAGTTGATGTTTGTTGAGTTTGAAGTCTTAGAACTCATGCATATAAGAAATTACATTGAATTTGCATGTTTGAGCTTGAAACACATGATTCATGTAGAGTTTTGGTTAAAGCTCATGTTATAATCACCATTTGTACCATTTGAACTCAAATTGGGAGCCAAAACATACATGCATGTTTGATTTTTGGAGGAATGGAGCTTATATGGAGTTTGTAATATAGGAGTTTTGTTCATACTTAAGAAATGAGAGTTGTTTGAGAATTAGATGATGATTTTGAACAAAGTGATGTAATATCCTTACACTCTCATACAATACAATATGTTTATATGTTTTTGGGACCAAAATCATGAGTTGAAGCCTTTGAACATCGAAATTGAAGCCCAAGAACAATTCTGGGTTTTCCAAAATTTTGGTGTTCACTCGAGCGGGGAAACCGCCGCTCGAGCGTAAATTTCATGCTTCCAGCACTTTTTACAGAGTTGGATGTCCACTTGAGCAGGATATTTCACGCTCGAGCATGGAGCTTTTGTAGACAGGCCTTCCGCTCGAGCGCCCTAACTCACACTCGAGCGTAATTTTGAGGTAATTAGTACTTTTGCAGGCCTCTTGGGTCCGCTCGAGCGAGGAAGTCCACGCTCGAGCGGGGACCCTGTTTTCTGAAATTTTGTTCATGCATTCTGTGTTTCGTTTTCTGTTCTCTTTCACTTGTAATCACTCTTAGGCATATGTTAAGCATTGTAAATGGGTTAGTGAGATAAGAATAAAGCCAAAAGAGGAATATGTGAATTAAGGAACGGATTGAATTGTTAGTGACCCTTTTGTGTTTGTGAAATGTGTAGGGTCAAGCTGCAGGGCAAATCCATGAGCCGATCACTGTGAGTAATATTGGTATTTGAAAGCTTATCAATGTCCAATTGTTTATTCCCTTATAAGCTTTATGAGTTGCTAAGTGAGATTGTGGACAAAGGTCTGACATGAATGGATAAATGGACTAAAGGTCGTTTTGATAGAAATAAATGGACCGAAGGTCGTTTTGATAGAAATGAATGGACCGAAGGTCGTTTTGATAGAACTAAATGGACCGAAGGTCGTTTTGATAGAAATGAATGGACCGATGGTCGTTTTGACATATGTGAATGGACCGAAGGTCGTTTTGACATGAATGAGTGGGCCGAAGGTCGTTTTGATATAAATGAATGGGCCGAAGGCCGTTTTGACCTAAATGAATGGGCCGAAGGCCATTTTGACATAAGTGAATGGGTCGAAGGCCGTTTTGTCATGAATGGAAATCTGAATGGGCCAAAGGCCAGAATGTTTGGAACTACAGTCACTTGATTTGGATTTTGTATAATTATATATCTGTTAAATAGAAATATGAATTGGGCCCAAGGCCGTTTGGAACATGTTGTCCTACATTGTTATGTAATTTCTGTATTTGATTTGGTATTATTCACTAGGCTATCGCTCACGCTCATTCATGTGTTTGTAGGTGAGCCAAGAGGAGTCCAAACCCAGCCCCAGTGAAGTCTGCCAGGAACAACATGAGTTTTGAAGAGTCAGCCTTGTGTCTCATGTACGAGACCCATCCTTGCCATTTTGTTATGTATTTATATTTTTGCCTTGTTGGCAAGGACTTTGTGTATATCTGTATATAGTATTGTTATGGGTTGACTCAGTTTGGACGATCCTGTCTATAAAGGATTTTATGGCACTGTCTTTTGTTTGTGGGTTATTAACGTATATGTGTATGGTTTGTTTTAAAGTGCATATAAGCACGGCTCTATGGACAAAGTTTTTAATTATTGCTTCCGTTTGGCCCCTTTACTCTGATGAGTTTCATCTTATTTGTTTTGAGGCCGTAGGTAATCTCAGGATTACTGGCCGGTTATGTCCTTAACCCATAGGGGCGGGTTCGGGTCGTGACAGGAACGACAGAGCGAGTTGGAGAGGAACTTTCTTCTTGAGAGCTGGAAAAGAAAGTTAGAGAAAAGAAAAGGAAATAGGTTTAAAATCAAAGCGAATTCAAATTCATGCTTTTGGACTTGAGAATTGAACACTTAGGTGATTTACAAAACATTAAATTAGTTCCTTTACTACATCGTCAAGCTACAATTACCCAGTGAATTCTATTCCTTGGAGGCTAAGCAAGATTAGTTTGAGTTAAACATGGTCAGTTAAGAGAATGAAGCTATAAGTTGCCAAACCTAATTAGTTCCTCGAACAAAACAGAGAAGGGTAGAGGAGGACGGAGAGAGTTAGAGAGAAACTTTCTTCTTGAGAGCTAGAAGAGAAAGTTAGAGAAAAGGAAAGGAAACAGGATTAAAATTAAATTAAATTCTAATTCATCATTTTGGACTTGAGAATTTAACACTTAGGTGATTTAGAAAACCTTAAATCAGGTGCTTAAGTCAAACTAATATCGTGAAGCTACAATTACTCGGTAAAATCTCTAATCTCTTTCTTGTAGGTTAAGCAAGATTAGTTTGTGTTAAGTTTGGCCATTTAAGCTAATAAAATGACAAGTTGCCCAAGCCAATTAGTTCCTAGAACAAAAGAGAGAAGTTGGAGACGGACGGAGAGAGTTGGAGACAAACTTTCTCCTTGAGATCTAGAAGAGAAAGTTAGAGAACAGAAAGGGAAATAGAATGAAATTTGAAGGGAGTTCAAACTCATCATTTTGGACTTGCGAATTGAACACTTAGGTGATTTAGAAAACATTAAATGAGTTGCTTAAGTGAAACTGTTATCGTCAGGCTACAATTATTTATCGACCCAAAAAAAAAAAAAAAAGCTACAATTACTCAGTTAATTTTCTTTCTGGGAGGATAAGTGTCACGACCCCATTCCGCCCCTAGTAGAATGGTGCCGTGATGGCCAGTAATCCGAGATTATCGAATGCCAACTTTCAAAATTCACACACAATCAGAGTATAAATATATGGGGCTCACAAGTGCGGAAGCAAAATATACAAATCTAATTAGTCCATAAGAGCAGTGCATAGATCAAATGAAATGACATACATCTTTACATAGCTTTATAACTTGAATACAAATAAAATGAAGTACAAAAATACATATTACGTCTTGATAAAAGGCTTCTCGAGCCGACATGTTCAAAATACATAAGCTTCAAAATTGCCAACATCCTCATTGCCGACATAACATGCTTACAAAACACACATCTCGGCGTAGCCGACTTCTTGCTTGTTACCTACATATATACATAGGGAGGGCGAGCTTGGATACTCAGTGAATGGTACAAGTAATAAAGGTTTTAAATGAATGATTCCCGAGATCTTGTCAAAACAATACATACATCATAGCTTGTTCAAAACATGTACTTGGCATAACTTGTATCAAACATGGGATGAAGCAAGTTCATCAATCAAAACTTTCAAGCTTCTTGGGTGTTAAAACATCAACATATACTTGGGGTGATGACATTTCGGACAAAACAAACAAAGGTGCCACAAAAGCTTAGAGTCCTCTGGCACGTAAGGACGTGTGCTACAAATGCTTATAGTCCCCTAGCACGTACGGACTTCACATGTGTGCTACAAATGCTTATAGTCCCCTAGCACGTACGGACTTCACATATGTGCTACAAATGCTTATAGTCCAATAGCACGTACGGACTTCACGTGTGTGCTACGAATTCTTATAGTCCCCTAGCACGTACGGACTGGTGCCACAAAAGCTTATAGTCCCCTGACACGTACGGACTTCCCGAGAACGTCACCCAAAACAAAATTTATACTTGATACGCAAAACTTATACTTGATACACAAAATAGGGGTAATCATTCATGCTTAACAAATACTTTTCAAAACAAAGCAAAGCTTATCAAAACATTGTAACGTAGCTTTATTAAAAATACCACTCACATAGCTCTTCAGACGTTGGGATCAAGGCAAAGGTCCAAGTCCTACAAACACATGACAAAGTCTACTGAATGCACTTCTGAAAACAATTCTTACATGCATGCAAATGATCTTGGGAAAACATGGTGGGAAAATATCTAGGGAAAACATGCTGGAAGTCAAAACACTGTTTTACATGTCAGGAAGACATGCTGGGTGCCAACCAGGTCTTTGCCGAGGTCCCACACCTCCTGGCCGAGGTGTGGCTACCTAGGCTTCGGCGTGCGGCTGCATGTCGAGGTGCGCACAAGACAACTAAAGGTGTAAGTGATCATGCAAGGTAGGCCAAGGTGAGATACGATGCTTGGCCTAAGTGTGAGATCTAGGTAAGAATGATCTCGGCGACTACACTTAGGGAAGTGAGGTCTGGAGATCTGGGTTTCCACCCGTGAAGAAGAGGAAGAACATGAACATGAAGATCATGAAGAATATGAATGCTAAAATCATAACTTCTTTATTACAAAAATCTGGGATTTCATGCTATGAGTTCGAAAACATGGACCTGGGTACCCATACTTGAAAATCATATCAAAACAAACACAAAAACATGGATCTTGGCATGAGCTTTCAGATCAAAACATGACTTTTCTTGAAGAACACATGAATACTATTTTCTCTTTCTAAAACCGAGATTCAAAGCAATGCATGGCTTACAAATCATATTCAATCATGCAATGCAATGACATGAACATAAAGAACAACATGAGCAGATCAAGAATCTAACCTTAGAACACGAATCTAACAGTTTGATCTCTAGGGATCAAGCTTGGAAATCTACTCTCCCTCAAGAACTCCTCTCCCTCTTCTAGAGCCTCTCTCTCTTCTACAAAACAAGGATATAACAAATGATAGGTTTCTCTCTCTGCCAACTAACTTAACACTCAGCTTGGACACGTGGCAACGGCTGGTTGGTTCTCCCCAAAAAGGTGATAGATTGACAAGACAAGACTATGACAAAGTGTATCTAACAAGCTACCCGGTAAGGCACTCCGGCAAGTAATGACATCGGCTAAGGACAAAGCTTCGGCAACTAAGGTGACAATGACCTCGGCTAGGAAAGACAACACTTGACTAAGCTGTGCCACACCCTGGCCCAGATGTGCCACACCTCGGTCTAGGTTATACCACTCCACGACAAGATCACTCAGGTGCAAGGGTAACATCTCCGCCTAGATAATACACATCTCGGCCTTGGTGATGAACACCTTGGCCTAGATAATGACATCTCGGCCAATATGTCAGGGCGAAGATAGAGGTCAAACCAAGTGGTTCCAAGATAATTCTAGACTAAAGATGACCTCTTCTTGGAATGATCTAGGCTTAACATAACTTAAGCTTGGCATGGCAGGGAAGGAACAAAGCATGCAAGCAACACTTAAGCAAACAAGACAAGATTCATGAATGCAAACTTAACAAGACAAAGTTATGTAAATGAACATGAACATGACCATGACATGAATATGGGTTGTTACAACAACTTAACATGGCAAAACATACAAATGCATGCAAACATGACTAGGACATTAACGTGGGTTGTTACAATAACCATGATTAGTTTTAGTTAAACTTGGCCACTTAAGCTAATGAAGCTATTAGTTGCCCAACCTAATTAATTCCTATAACAAAAGAGAGAATGGTGGAGGAGGACGGAGAGAGTTAGAGAGAAACTTTCTTTTTTGAGAGCTAGAAGAGAGAGTTAGAGAAAAGAAAAGGAAATAGTATTAAAATTAAAGTGAATTGAAATTCAGCATTTTGGACTTGAGAATTGAATACTTAGGTGATTTTGAAAACATTAAATGAGTTGCTTAAGTTAAACGAATATCGTTAAGCTACAATTACTCAGTAAATTCTCCTTTTTGGAGGCTAAGCAAGATTAGTTTGTGTTAAACTTGGCCGCTTAAGCTAATGCAACTGTTGGTTGCCTAAGGTAATTAGTTCCTAGAATAAGAGGGAGAGGACTGGAGAAAGGACGGAGAGAGTTAGAGAGAAACTTTCTTCTTGGGAGCTAGAAGAGAGAGTTAGAGAAAAGAAAGAGAAATAGGATGAAAATTAAAGTGAGTTCCAATTCATCATTTTGGACTAGAGACATATACAATTAGGTGATTTAGAAAAAACATTAAGTCATTTGCTTAAGTAAAACTAATATCGTTAAACTACAATTACTCAGTAAATTCTCTTTCTTCGTGGATAAGCATGATTAATTTGAGTTAAACATGGCCACTTAAGCTAAAGAAACTAATATCTGGATAAGCTAATTAGTTCCTAGATCAAAAGAGAGAAGGATGGAGAAGGACGGAGAGAGTTGGAGAGAAACATTCTTCTTCATAACTAGAAGAGAAAATTAGAGAGAAGAAAGGAAATAGAATGAAAATTGACCAATTGATCCTTTTGGACTTGAGAATCGAACACTTGGGCGATTTTGAAAGCCTTAAATGATGCGCTCAAGTCCAGCTAATATCGTTGAGCTACAATTACTCTGTAAAATCTCTTTCTTGGAGGCTAAGCGAGATCAATTTGAGTTAAACTTAGCCACTTAAGCTAGTGAAACCATTAGTCCTAGAACAAAATAGAGAAGTTGGAGACGGACAGAGAGAGTTAGAGAGAAACTTTCTACATGAAATCTAGAAGAGAAAGTTAAAGAAAAGAAACGAAATAGGATGCAAATTAAAGCGAATTCAAATTCACCCGTTTGGATGTGATAATTGAACACTTGGGCGATTTAGAAAACATCAAATGAGTTGCTTAAGTTAAACTGTTATCGTTAAGCTACAATTACTTCGTAGATTCTCTTTCTTGGAGGCCAAGCAAGATTAGTTCGAGTTAAACACGGCCACTTAAGCCAATGAAGCTGCTAGTTGCCTAACCTAGTTAGTTCCTAGAACAAAAGAGAGAAGGGTGGGGAACGACGGAGCGAGTTGGAGAGGAACTTTCTTCTTGAGAGCTGGAAGAGAAAGTTAGAGAAAAGAAAAGGAAATAGGTTTAAAATCAAAGCGAATTCAAATTCATGCTTTTGGACTTGAGAATTGAACACTTAGGTGATTTACAAAACATTAAATTAGTTCCTTTACTACATCATCAAGCTACAATTACCCAGTGAATTCTATTCCTTGGAGGCTAAGCAAGATTAGTTTGAGTTAAACATGGTCAGTTAAGAGAATGAAGCTATAAGTTGCCAAACCTAGTTAGTTCCTCGAAAAAAACAGAGAAGGGTGGAGGAGGACGGAGAGAGTTAGAGAGAAACTTTCTTCTTGAGAGCTAGAAGAGAAAGTTAGAGAAAAGAAAAGGAAACAGGATTAAAATTAAATTGAATTCTAATTCATCATTTTGGACTTGAGAATTTAACAGTTAGGTGATTTAGAAAATCTTAAATCAGGTGCTTAAGTCAAACTAATATCGTAAAGCTACAATTACTCGGTAAAATCTCTAATCTCTTTCTTGTAGGTTAAGCAAGATTAGTTTGTGTTAAGTTTGGCCACTTAAGCTAATAAAACGACAAGTTGCCCAAGCCAATTAGTTCCTAGAACAAAAGAGAGAAGTTGGAGATGGACGGAGAGAGTTGGAGACAAACTTTCTCCTTGAGATCTAGAAGAGAAAGTTAGAGAACGGAAAGGGAAATAGAATGAAATTTGAAGGGAGTTCAAACTCATCATTTTGGACTTGCGAATTGAACACTTAGGTGATTTAGAAAACATTAAATGAGTTGCTTAAGTTAAAATGTTATCGTCAAGCTACAATTACTTATCGACCCAAAAAAAAAAGAAGCTACAATTACTCAGTTAATTTTCTTTCTGGGAGGATAAGCATGATTAGTTTTAGTTAAACTTGGCCACTTAAGCTAATGACGCTATTAGTTGCCCAACCTAATTAGTTCCTATAACAAAAGAGAGAATGGTGGAGGAGGACGGAGAGAGTTAGAGAGAAACTTTATTTTTTCAGAGCTAGAAGAGAAAGTTAGAGAAAAGAAAAGGAAATAGTATTAAAATTAAAGCGAATTGAAATTCAATATTTTGGACTTGAGAATTGAATACTTGGTGATTTTGAAAACATTAAATGAGTTGCTTAAGTTAAACGAATATCGTTAAGCTACAATTACTCAGTAAATTCTCTTTTTTGGAGGCTAAGCAAGATTAGTTTGCGTTAAACTTAGCCGATTAAGGTAATGCAACTGTTGGTTGCCTAAGGTAATTAGTTTGTAGAAGAAGAGGGAGAGGACTGAAGAAAGGATGAAGAGGGTTGGAGATAAACTTTCTTCTTGGGAAGAGAGAGTTAGAGAAAAGAAAGAGAAATAGGATGAAAATTAAAGTGAGTTCCAATTCATCATTTTGGACTTGAGATATATAAACTTAGGTGATTTAGAAAACATTAAGTCATTTGCTTAAGTAAAACTAATATCGTCAAACTACAATTACTCAGTAAATTCTCTTTCTTCTTGGATAAGCATGATTAATTTGAGTTAAACATGGCCACTTAAGCCGAAGAAACTAATAGCTGGATAAGCTAATTAGTTCCTAGATCAAAAGAGAGAAGGATGGAGAACGACGGAGAGAGTTAGAGAGAAACATTCTTCTTCATAACTAGGAGAGAAAATTAGAGAGAAGAAAGGAAATAGAATGAAAATTAACCAATTGATCCTTTTGGACTTGAGAATCGAACACTTGGGCGATTTTGAAAGCCTTAAATGATGCGCTCAAGTCCAGCTAATATCGTTGAGCTACAATTACTCTATAAAATCTCTTTCTTGGAGGCTAAGTGAGATCAGTTTGAGTTAAACTTAGCCACTTAAGCTAGTGAAACTATTAGTCGTAGAACAAAAGTGAGAAGTTGGAGACGGACAGAGAGAGTTAGAGAGAAACTTTCTCCATGAAATCTAGAAGAGAAAGTTAGAGAAAAGAAACGGAAATAGGATGCAAATTAAAGCGAATTCAAATTCACCCTTTTGGACTTGATAATTGAACGCTTAGGTGATTTAGAAAACATCAAATGAGTTGCTTAAGTTAAACTATTATCGTTAAGCTACAATTACTCTGTAGATTCTCTTTCCTGGAGGCCAAGCAAGATTAGTTCGAGTTAAACTCGGCCACTTAAGCTAATGAAGCTGCCTAACCTAATTAGTTCCTAGAACAAAAGAGAGAAGGGTGGGGAACGACGGAGCGAGTTGGAGAGGAACTTTCTTCTTGAGAGCTGGAAGAGAAAGTTAGAGAAAAGAAAAGGAAATAGGTTTAAAATCAAAGTGAATTCAAATTCATGCTTTTGGACTTGACAATTGAACACTTAGGTGATTTACAGAACATTAAATTAGTTGCTTTACTACATCATCAAGCTACAATTACTCAGTGAATTCTATTCCTTGGAGGCTAAGCAAGATTAGTTTGAGTTAAACATGGTCAGTTAAGAGAATGAAGCTATAAGTTGCCAAACCTAATTAGTTCCTCGAATAAAACAGAGAAGGGTGGAGGAGGACGGAGAGAGTTAGAGAGAAACTTTTTTCTTGAGAGCTAGAAGAGAAAGTTAGAGAAAAGAAAAAGAAACAGGATTAAAATTAAATTGAATTCTAATTCATGATTTTGGGCTTGAGAATTTAACACTTAGGTGATTTAGAAAACCTTAAATCAGGTGCTTAAGTCAAACTAATATCGTGAAGCTACAATTACTCGGTAAAATCTCTAATCTCTTTCTTGTAGGTTAAGCAAGATTAGTTTGTGTTAAGTTTGGCCACTTAAGCTAATAAAACGTCAAGTTGCCCAAGCCAATTAGTTTCTAGAACAAAAGAGAGAAGTTGGAGATGGACGGAGAGAGTTGGAGACAAACTTTCTCCTTGAGATCTAGAAGAGAAAGTTAGAGAACGGAAAGGGAAATAGAATGAAATTTGAAGGGAGTTCAAACTCATCATTTTGGACTTGCGAATTGAACAGTTAGGTGATTTTGAAAACATTAAATGAGTTGCTTAAGTTAAACTGTTATCGTCAAGCTACAATTACTTATCGACCCCCCCAAAAACAAAGCTACAATTACTCAGTTAATTTTCTTTCTGGGAGGATAAGCATGATTAGTTTTAGTTAAACTTGGCCACTTAAGCTAATGAAGCTATTAGTTGCCCAACCTAATTAGTTCCTATTACAAAAGACAGAATGGTGGAGGAGGACGGAGAGAGTTAGAGAGAAACTTTCTTTTTTGAGAGCTAGAAGAGAAAGTTAGAGAAAAGAAAAGGAAATAGTATTAAAGTTAAAACGAATTGAAATTCAACATTTTGGACTTGAGAATTGAATACTTAGGTGATTTTGAAAACATTAATTGAGTTGCTTAAGTTAAACGAATATCGTTAAGCTACAATTACTCAGTAAATTCCCCTTTTTGCAGGCTAAGCAAGATTAGTTTGTGTTAAACTTGGCCGCTTAAGCTAATGCAACTGTTGGTTGCCTAAGGTAATTAGTTCCTAGAATAAGAGGGAAAGGACTGGAGAAAGGACGGAAAGAGTTGGAGAGAAACTTTCTTCTTGGGAGCTAGAAGAGAGAGTTAGAGAAAAGAAAGGGAAATAGGATGAAAATTAAAGTGAGTTCCAATTCATCATTTTGGACTTGAGATATATACACTTGGGTGATTTAGAATGTAACGCCCTCAAAATAATAACATTAAAACTCATCAATTTAGACATGCATTGGTATAAAAGATAAATATTCTTTCATTCATCAGAGTAGTTCTTTACAATGAGTGTTACATGTTAACAACAAAAGCAAATGCCCTACGGGCTTACAGCTTTCCAAGTTAACACTTGGTTACAAAAAAAAGAGTACTAACTCAACTACACATTAAGCCCTTGGCTTGAATTTACATGAAATACATCCAAAAGATCACAAAACGACAAAACCCTGATTGCCTCTTGCCTCCCAAGCCATGTTCTTGGAGGTGGCATGCTACCTGTACCTGAAAATGATGTCCCATAAAGGGTGAGCCACAGCCCAGTAGAAATAAACTAAACCAGCTATGAACAATGGCTAAAATATCAGCAGTTGATAGACGGACAACACCGATACACTCACTTATATCACATTCTGGTTTCCTGACATTTAAGCCCATATTACATTTCATTTCTCATTTCTTTTTCAACTTTGAGTTTGAAAACAAGGCTCAAAACTTAGCCAAATAACTTGATGAGAATAAGACCCATCTTTTAAAACACATTCAAAATTCATGATGGATACACATTTTGATGCTGTGTCAATAACACATAACCCACTTCCATACTATACGAACGATACACATTTTGGTGCTGTATCAACATAACATAGAAACACTTCTATACTTCACAATTGATAATGATATACATTTTAGTGCTATATCAAATCAATCTAAACACTTCCATAATCAACACTTGATACACATTGTAGTGCTGTATCAATGTCACACGAAATCCGGTTTAGAGCTCCATCCCCCATCTTCCATTAAACCGTGGAGTACATCCCCCATCTCCTCCCACACAATACAATGTATAGAAACAATTATCATATACAAATTCTATCAATCAATACACATTTTAGTGCTGTATTGTACTGACCACCATATTCAATGGCTTACTTAATTGATTAGTTTTAGTTTGCCTAATCATCATGCATTGCCTACAACAATCAAGACTATCCTCCACCGATAGCCCAAAGCAGTCATTTCTATATTGAAAATAAATGCACCAAATGGATATATAATCAACATTTCAACTAGGTGAGCGATGAACGAATCTAACTACACCCTTTAATCCCATACACATCCAATTCCAACATTCTCAATTTAATTCCTCTTTTCTTCAAATTAATTATACCAATTAATTTATCAATGTAATTTGAGCATTTCCCATAATTAACATCACAACCCTAAGGTTCCATTTTCACCAATAATCCAATATTGATCTCATTTCTTTATGCCAAACATGCATATAAGTTCATATAAACAAAACCCCAACTTTTATAAAATTACACAAAGGCCCAAACTTTCTCAAAATTACCCAACAACCCCCAACTCATCAAAATACTAAAATTCAAAGACAAAACTCATGAGAAGGAGTAGGATATCCCTACCTCGAAGTTAGAGCTCAAACGGAGAAGAGACCAAAACCAAAATGCTCCAAACTCCAAACTTTTCGGATCAAAACGACGCCCTTGACGATCAACACAACTCTTACAAAGGCCGAAGGGAAAGGAAGCACTCTATCTAGATCAAACCCTAGAGAGAAGGGAGTTTCTAGAGAGAGAAGCTCTCAAAATCGATTCTAGGAAAGTTAGAGAGAGAGAAGAAAAGTGAAAAGTGATTCAAAAATGCCCAACTACTATCTGATATACGACAGGTTCGCTCGAGCGAAAAACACAACGCTCGAGCGTCAAGAACAAAAAACATGGTCCACTCGAGCTCAAGAAGACCCGCTCGAGCGCCAAGACACAGAGATAAAGCACATCCGCTCGAGCGTGAAAACCAGTCCGCTCGAGCGTAGATTTCCCTCACCCAGAACTTTCACAGACAAAACACTACCCGCTCGAGCGCCAATAGGTCCGCTCGAGCGCAACCCGCTCGAGCGTAATAAAACCCGCTCGAGCGTGAAAAACACACCTGCAGAAGTTTTGCAAAGGCACGAAATACTGGGAGTGTGTAAACTCCGCTCGAGCTCAAGAAGACCTGCTCGAGCGGTCAACCAAAAGTAAACTCCGCTCGAGCGCAGAATGGCCCACTCGAGCGTAACACCAAAACTCTGGGCGACAACACTTGATACCAAGACTCAACCTACCAGCTCGAAACACGCCCAACACATCCTAAAATTTAAACATAGGGAATTAAAGGGCAACAACAAGATACACAACTACCAACTCCACGGAACCAAAGTTCCGGAGTACAACAAATACAAAAAAGAAAACCGGGATCGCTATATAGAAAACATTAAGTCATTTGCTTAAGTAAAACTAATATCGTTAAACTACAATTACTCAGTAAATTCTCTTTCTTCGTGGATAAGCATGATTAATTTGAGTTAAACATGGCCACTTAAGCTAAAGAAACAAATAGCTGGATAAGCTAATTAGTTCCTAGATCAAAAGAGAGAAGGATGGAGAAGGACGGAGAGAATTGGAGAGAAACATTCTTCTTCATAACTAGAAGAGAAAATTAGAGAGAAGAAACGAAATAGAATGAAAATTAACCAATTGATCCTTTTGGACTTGAGAATCGAACACTTGGGCGATTTAGAAAGCCTTAAATGATGCGCTCATGTCCAGCTAATATCGTTGAGCTACAATTACTCTGTAAAATCTCCTTCTTGGAGGCTAAACGAGATCAGTTTGAGTTAAACTTAGTCACTTAAGCTAGTGAAACTATTAGTCCTAGAACAAAAGAGAGAACTTGGAGATGGACAGAGAGAGTTAGAGAGAAACTTTCTCTATAAAATTTGGAAGAGAAAGTTAGAGAAAAGAAATGGAAATAGGATGCAAATTAAAGCGAATTCAAATTCACCCTTTCGGACTTGATAATTGAAGACTTGGGTGATTTGGAAAACATCAAATGAGTTGCTTAAGTTAAACTGTTATCGTTAAGCTACAATTACTCTACAGATTCTCTTTCTTGAAGGCCAAACAAGATTAGTTCGAGTTAAACTCGGCCACTTAAGCTAATGAAGCTGTTAGCTGCCTAACCTAATTAGTTCCTAGAACAAAAGAGAGAAGGGTGGGGAACGACAGAGCGAGTTGGAGAGGAACTTTCTTCTTGAGAGTTGGAAGAAAAAGTTAGAGAAAAGAAAAGGAAATAGGTTTAAAATCAAAGCGAATTCAAATTCATGCTTTTGGACTTGAGAATTGAACACTTAGGTGATTTACAAAACATTAAATTAGTTCCTTTACTACATCGTCAAGCTACAATTACCCAGTGAATTCTATTCCTTGGAGGCTAAGCAAGATTAGTTTGAGTTAAACATGGTCAGTTAAGAGAATGAAGCTATAAGTTGCCAAACCTAATTAGTTCTTCGAACAAAACAGAGAAGGGTGGAGGAGGACGGAGAGAGTTAGAGAGAAATTTTCTTCTTAAAAGCTAGAAGAGAAAGTTAGAGAAAAGAAAAAGAAACATGATTAAAATTAAATTGAATTCTAATTCATCATTTTGGACTTGAGAATTTAACACTTAGGTGATTTAGAAAACCTTAAATCAGGTGCTTAAGTCAAACTAATATCGTGAAGCTACAATTACTCGGTAAAATCTCTAATCTCTTTCTTGTAGGTTAAGCAAGATTAGTTTGTGTTAAGTTTGGCCACTTAAGCTAATAAAACGACAAGTTGCCCAAGCCAATTAGTTCCTAGAACAAAAGAGAGAAGTTGGAGACGGACGGAGAGAGTTGGAGACAAACTTTCTCCTTGAGATCTAGAAGAGAAAGTTAGAGAACGGAAAGGGAAATAGAATGAAATTTGAAGGGAGTTCAAACTCATCATTTTGGACTTGCGAATTGAACACTTAGGTGATTTAGAAAACATTAAATGAGTTGCTTAAGTTAAACTGTTATCGTCAAGCGACAATTACATATCGACCCCCCCAAAAAAAAGCTACAATTACTCAGTTAATTTTCTTTCTAGGTGGATAAGCATGATTAGTTTTAGTTAAACTTGGCCACTTAAGCTAATGAAGCTATTAGTTGCCCAACCTAATTAGTTCCTATAACAAAAGAGAGAATGGTGGAGGAGGACGGAGAGAGTTAGAGAGAAACTTTCTTTTTTGAGAGCTAGAAGAGAAAGTTAGAGAAAAGAAAAGGAAATAGTATTAAAGTTAAAGCGAATTGAACTTTAGCATTTTGGACTTGAGAATTGAATACTTAGGTGATTTTGAAAACATTAAATGAGTTGTTTAAGTTAAACGAATATCATTAAGCTACAATTACTCAGTAAATTCTCCTTTTTGGAGGCTAAGCAAGATTAGTTTGTGTTAAACTTGGCCGCTTAAGCTAATGCAACTGTTGGTTGCCTAAGGTAATTAGTTCCTAGAATAAGAGGGAGAGGACTGGAGAAAGGACGGAGTGAGTTGGTGAGAAACTTTCTTCTTGGGAACTAGAAGAGAGAGTTACAGAAAAGAAAGGGAAATAGGATAAAAATTAAAGTGAGTTCCAATTCATCATTTTGGACTTGAGATATATACACTTAGGTGATTTAGAAAATATTAAGTCATTTGCTTAAGTAAAACTAATATCGTTAAACTACAATTACTCACTAAATTCTCTTTCTTCGTGGATAAGCATGATTAATTTGAGTTAAACATGGCCACTTAAGCTGAAGAAACAAATAGCTAGATAAGCTAATTAGTTCCCAGATCAAAAGAGAGAAGGATGGAGAAGGACGGAGAGAGTTGAAGAGAAACATTCTTCTTCATAACTAGAAGAGAAAATTAGAGAGAAGAAAGGAAATAGAATGAAAATTATCCAATTGATCCTTTTGAACTTGAGAATCGAACACTTGGGCGATTTAGAAAGCCTTAAATGATGCGCTCAAGTCCAGCTAATATCGTTGAGCTACAATTACTCTGTAAAATCTCTTTCTTGGAGGCTAAGCGAGATCAGTTTGAGTTAAACTTAGCCACTTAAGCTAGTGAAACTATTAGTCCTAGAACAAAAGAGAGAAGTTGGAGACGGACAGAGAGAGTTAGAGAGAAACTTTCTCCCTGAAATTTAGAAGAGAAACTTAGAGAAAAGAAATGGAAATAGGATGCAAATTAAAGTGAATTCAAATTCATCCTTTCGGACTTGATAATTGAACACTTTGGTGATTTAGAAAACATCAAATGAGTTGCTTAAGTTAAACTGTTATCGTTAAGCTACAATTGCTCTGTAGATTCTCTTTCTTGGAGGCCAAACAAGATTAGTTCGAGTTAAACTCGGCCACTTAAGCTAATGAAGCTGTTAGCTGCCTAACCTAATTAGTTCCTAGAACAAAAGAGAGAAGGGTGGGGAACGGCGGAGCGAATTATAGAGGAACTTTCTTCTTGAGAGCTGGAAGAAAAAGTTAGAGAAAAGAAAAAGGAAATAGGTTTAAAATCAAAGTGAATTCAAATTCATGCATTCAGACTTGAGAATTGAACACTTAGGTGATTTACAAAACATTGAATTAGTTCCTTTAGTTATCCTACATCGTCAAGCTACAATTACTCAGTGAATTCGATTTCTTGGAGGCTAAGTCAGATTAGTTTGAGTTAAACATGGTCATTTATGAGAATGAAGCTATAAGTTGCCAAACCTAATTAGTTCCTCGAACAAAACAGAGAAGGGTGGAGAAGGACGGAGTGAATTAGAGAGAAACTTTCTTCTTGAGAGCTAGAAGAGAAAGTTAGAGAAAAGAAAAGGAAATAGGATTAAAATTAAATTGAATTCTAATTCATCATTTTGGACTTGAGAATTTAACACTTAGGTGATTTAGAAAACCTTAAATCAGGTGCCTAAGTCGAAGTAATATCGTGAAGCTACAACTACTCGGTAAAATCTATTTCTTGGAGGCTAAGCAAGATTAGTTTGAGTTAAACTTGGCCACTTAAGCTGATGAAACTATTAGTTGCCTAGAACGTTAGAGAGAAGTTACAAACAAAGGGAGAGAGTTAGAGAGAAACTTTCTGCTAGAGATATAGAAGATAATGTTAGGGAAAAGAAAGGGATTTGAAAACTAAAGTGAATTAAGCTTTATCCTTTTAGACTTGAGAGTTTAAGACTTGGGTGATCTACAATTACTCAGTGAATTCTCTTGCTTTGAGGCTAAGCAAGATTTGTTTTAGTTAAACTTGGCCACTTGAACTAATCAAGCTATTAGTTGCCTAACCTAATTCATTCCTAGAACAAAAATGAGAAGGCGGAGAACGACATAGAGAGTTAGAGAGAGTCAGCCACGGTTTGTTGTAATGTTTAATAGGTTATTCAACCAGCTTTGTATAATTTGTCCATATATCTTTCCCAAGTATCCATCTACTATTTTTTTGATGGTAGAAGGTACTTGGTGATAAAAATTGATATATGGGCAATTTTGGATTTATTTATGCTTTCTCTTATTGGGTGCCCGGCGGATGCGGGAGTGTTTTTATTATTTATTAGTTTCCCCCTTTTTTTTTGGGGGGGGGGGTATAAGATTTGTTGTATTTCCCGGGGTATGGCCGTTGTAAATGTGTAGATTTTGTCTTTAATTATGACTTACTCGCCTGAAAAAAAGAAACTTTTTCTTGAGAGTATGAAGAGAAAGTTAGAGAAAAAGGAAAGGAAATAGGATTTAAATTAAAACGAATCAAAATTCATCCTTTTGGACTTGAGAATTGAAGACTTAGATGATCTAGAAAACATTAAATGAGTAACTTAAGTTAAAATGAGTAACTTAAGTTAAACTAATATCGTTAAGCTAAATTACTCAGTAAAATCTCTTTCTTGTAGGTTAAGCAAGATTAGTTTGTGCTAAATTTGGCCACTTAAGCTAATAAAACGACTAGTTGCCCAAGCCAATTAGTTCGTAGAACAAAAGAGAGAAGTTGGAGATGGACAGAGAGAGTTAGAGAGAAACTTTCTCCTTGAGATCTAGAAGAGAAAGTTAGAGAACGGAAAAGGAATTAGAATGAAATTTGAAGGGAGTTCAAACTCATCATTTTGGACTTGCAAATTGAATACTTAGGTGATTTAGAAAACATTAAATGAGTTGCTTAAGTTAAACTATTATCGTTAAAAAGGGGAGGGGAAGAAAGTAGAGCCTCTCTCTCTAGAATCTAGAGAGAGAAAGCTCCCCCCGGTAGTGGTGTAGATCTGGTGCTGTTTTGGCCAGTTGGTTAGCTCCTATACTCAAATCTGAGTATTCGTGAGCATGATTGTTCAGGTCTGTTTTTCCCAGATGTGAAGTGGTGGTTTTTGCTCTACATCTTTGTATTTCATGGTGTTTTCAACGTGTCTAATTTGCCCCGTCTGGCTATTTATCATGGCTGGTCTGGGGGGTTTCTCGAGTGACTATGTGGGTGTTCATGCTGGTGTACCGTGCTTCTGGGTTGAGAGATCACCACGAGGGTGGTCGTTGTTTTCTTCGACCTTGGCTTTCAGTGAGTTGGTTCTTAGTTCAACAATGGTGGGTCTTTGGTTGGGCTCTACTTTGTTGTTAACCTCTTCCTAGTTCTAGAGAGAGGTGTTGTGAATGAGTGTGTAATCTCGGTTGATGAACTTCGGTTGTGGGTGGCGCCATGGCCATTTTCTGTGCTAGAATTTCCGTTCTTGTGTTCAAGTTGGAGGAAAAACAGGGCATAGAGGAAGGATGATAACGGGTTAAAGTGGCCCAGGTGTTTTTGCAACATCCATTGCAGTCTTTTCGGGTCTATGGCTGCCGGTGGGTTTCAGTGGGTGTTCTGTCATGTTTCTCGATTGGTTTGTACCGGAATTGCCTGGTAACGTTTTGCGACGAGGGAACTGGGTTGTTGCTTGCTCTTTGGCAGCATCCGGTGTGTTTTTCTTGGTTTCGTCGGTCGACGTTGCAGGTCTCTGGCGTGGTTTCGGGGTGGTTTTAAATTTTTAAGTGCTGTGGATGAAGCTCCTGAAATGGGTTTGGTTTTTGGTGCTGGTCGGAAATTTTGGAGATGGAGCGTGGCTGTACGCGTATTCCGTCGCGTGGCTAAGAACGCAGTGATCAGTGCATTGTTGGTCTGAGTGTATATCACTGATGGATCTCCCACGTTGGGTTGAGTGTATATCACTCATATCTGGTGTAAGCTTTCTGCTTTGACTGTTGTGCACACATAGGTTCGCTTATTGGAGGGAAAACCCAAATTTTTCTACAGGTTGGAGGTAAACTCAATTTGGGAAAAGGTCAGTGCCCATGTGATTGCTTTGTGTTTATTGGTTTCAATATAAATATTATTATATATATTTGGTGTGCCAAGTTCCTATGGCAGTGGTTTTGAGTTGGTATGTGTGGGCCCATGGTGGATATTTTTTAATTGATTTTGAGGAAGTGGGTGGGCCCACGATGGAATTTCTTTGTGGGTTTGTTTGGTGGGCCCGTGTTATTAGATTTAGTGGGTCTTTGGGTTTCAAATCAATGGGCTCTTTAGGGCTTCTACTGAAATTGGTTAGTAAAGGTTTTGATGCGGGCCCAGATTTATTTTTTGGGCGGGATTTTCTTGGGGGGCTTAGTTGGTGAAGATTTGATTATATTAATGGCCTTTTTGAATTTAATGGAGATATTATCAAATGAGCCCACTGTTGTTAGTGGGCTGGTGATTTATTTTTTGGGGTGTCTCAATGTGGGATTACTAACTTTGTTTAGTCCATGGATTCTACTGTCTACTATATTTGGTTTTTCGTTATTTGGTTAATGATCCGTACATATTCATGTGATTCGGCTTAGTGCAGTTCTCTGACCTCTTGTGGTGTGGAGTGAGGGGGACACTGCCATGGGGAATTGAGGTGTGGAATTTGCCATTGCTGGAACTGGGAGATATGTAGTGAGTTAATTGGATTTTGATTGGCTCTTTTGTGTATACAACATTTTGCATGGGCTATGCTTCTATGTTGTTGATCAATCCAAGTGGGTACGTGGTGTTTGTTTTGGAAATATGTGGGCCTTTAATTTTTTGATTAGCCACAATACAGCGGACCTTTTGTAGTTAGTTATTTCATGATGATTGATCGTGTGATCCTCATGTGACTCGATATGAGGGTGGTTTTGAGCCATCTCCACCAAGAGTGATTGGGGAGTCACTACTTTGGAGAATTGTGGTTCGAAAACTAGCCGAGTTAGAGAGTGGGAGATGAGCGGGAGGATAGTTACCGATTTTCTGGTCGCTTCTTGTCTTCATGTGACCCATCCTAATTGATTATATTGCCACACCTGACATGGAGTGAAGGGGACATTGCCATGGGGTTTGAGGCTTGTGATCTACCACGGTAGGGACTGGGGGATGTGATGATTGCTCTCATGTTTTGTTGGCTATGTATTGGTTTGTTGAAGCGGGGCTATTGTTTTTTTTTTCACTAAACTTCTCAAGACCGTTGATTATGGTGATTGACTATGCATGCTTCATGTGACTCAGCCAAGATCATTCATGGGATAGATATTTTCCTTCGTCATAGCTTTGGTTGAGTGGCTAGGATGTCACGGCTGTGAGAAGCGAGGTGCTTATTGGATTCTATGCTTTCATCCGAGGTAGAGACTGGGGGCAAGCGGGGGCAGTTATCATTTTCGATTGGTCTTGTTGGGTGTTTAGTTAGTTACATTTGTTTGTGTGTTTGTCTGTTATGTTCTTAAGTCTGTGGTGTGTTTTTGTTTACTTCCTATATATCCACCCCAAGTTTCCATCTATTATCTCTGATGGTAGGGGTTACTTGGGGACAAAAAGGATATATGGGCAAAGTGGGGTTCTATTTTTATTCTGTTGTTCTTTCACTTTTGTGAGTGTGGTTTTATGTTGTATGATGTCCAGTGGTAGTTTTGTGGAGTTTTTTGTTCGTCTATTATTTGTTGTAGGGCACACCTGGGGTATGCCCCTTGTAAACTTGTACATTTTACTGTCTTTATTTTATGACTTACTTACCCAAAAAAAAAAAAAAACTATTATCGTTAAGCTACAATTACTCAGTAAGTTTTCTTTCTTGGAGGCTAAACAAGATTAGTTTTAGTTAAACTTGGCCACTTAAGCTAATGAAGCTATTAGTTGCCTAACCTAATTAGTTCTTATAACAAAAGAGAGAAGGGTGGAGGAGGAAGCAGAGAGTTAGAGAGAAACTTTCTTTTTGACAGCTAGAAGAGAAAGTTAGAGAAAAGAAAAGGAAATAGTATTAAAATTAAAGCGAATTGAAATTCAGCATTTTGGACTTGAGAATCGAATACTTAGGTGATTTTGAAAACATTAAACGAGTAGTTTAAGTTAAACGAATATCGTTCAGCTCCAATTACTCAGTAAATTCTGTTTTTTGGAGGATAAGCAAGATTAGTTTCTGTTAAACTTGGTCGCTTAAGCTAATGCAACTGTTGGTTGCCTAAGGTAATTAGTTCCTAGAAGAAGAGGGAGAGGACTGGAGAAGGACAGAGAGTGTTGGAAGGAAAATTTCTTCTTGGGAGTTAGAAGAGGAAGTTAGAGAAAAGAAAAGGAAATAGGATGAAGATTAAAGTGAGTTCCAATTCATCATTTTGGACTTGAGATATATACACTTAGGTGATTTAGAAAACATTAAGTCATTTGCTTAAGTAAAACTAATACCGTTAAACTACAATTACTTAGTAAATTCTCTTTCTTCGTGGATGGATAAGCATGATTAATTTGAGTTAAACATGGCCACTTAAGCTAAAGAAACTAATAGTTGGATAAGCTAATTAGTTCCTAGAAAAAAAGAGGGAAGGATGGAGAAGGACGGAGAGAGTTAGAGAGAAACATTCTTCATCATAACTAGAAGAGAAAATTAGAGAGAAGAAAGGAAATAGAATGAAAATTAAAGGGAATTCCAATTGATCCTTTTGGACTTGAGAATCGAACACTTGAGCGATTTAGAAAGCCTTAAATGATGCGCTCAAGTCAAACTAATGTCGTTAAGCCACAATTACTCTGTAAAATCTCTTTCTTGGAGGCTAAGTGAGATCAGTTTGAGTTAAACTTAGCCACTTAAGCTAGTGAAACTTTTAGTCCTAGAACAAAATAGAGAAGTTGGAGACGGACAGAGAGAGTAAGAGAGAAACTTTCTCCATGAGACCTAGAAGAGAAAGTTAGAGAAGAGAAATGGAAATAGAATGCAAATTAAAGCGAATTCAAATTCACCCTTTTGGACTTGATAATTGAACACTTGGGCGACTTAGAAAACATTAAATGAGTTGCTTAAGTTAAACTGTTATCGTTAAGCTACAATTACTCTGTAGATTCTCTTTCTTGGATGCAAAGCAAGATTAGTTCGAGTTGTACTCGGCCACTTAAGCTAATGAAGCTATTAGCTGCCTGACCTAATTAGTTCCTAGACCAAAAGAGAGAAGGGTGGGGAACGGCGGAGCGAGTTATAGAGGAACTTTCTTCTTGAGAGCTGGAAGAGAAATTTAGAGAAAAGAAAAAGGAAATAGGTTTAAAATCAAAGCGAATTAAAATTCATGCTTTTGGACTTGACAATTGAACACTTAGGTGATTTACAAAACATTAAATTATTTCCTTTAGTTATCCTACATCGTCAAGCTACAATTACTTAGTGAATTCTATTTCTTGGAGGCTAAGCAAGATTAGTTTGAGTTAAACATGGTCACTTAAGAGAATGAAGCTATAAGTTGCCAAACCCAATTAGTTCCTCGAACAAAACAGAGAAGGGTGGAGAAGGACGGAGAGAGTTAGAGAGAAACTTTTTTCTTGAGAGCTAGAAGAGAAAGTTAGAGAAAAGAAAAGGAAATAGGATTAAAATTAAATTGAATTCTAATTCATGTCTGCTCTGTATGTTACACTGTTTTTTAATTTTATAAACTTAGGTAACAACTGTTTTTGTTTTCTGGCGACAGATCTTTCTACTATGTGCAATAGACAAATCTGCTGTGATGTGTGGATAGTCTGCCATGGTGAAAGTCTTCCCCTGGATGTTGAGGCCTTGCTTCTGTATTGGTCTGCTGCGATTAGAGTCTCGAAGGTATAAGGACCCGGCTGCATGTTGCGCCAGTCAAAGTGGAGAATTGTGACTGTGGAAATCCTTTGTCTTTATTTTCTACGTTGTAATAGTCTGTCCTTTTTGGGTTGCACAGTTTTAACTGATTGGGTTTTGGTTTTAATTCCTATCCCTACGGGTTGTGTAGGGAACACTATTATTGTTCTTTGGGTTTATTTGTTTTGTTCTTGCTTCTGTGGGTACAATATCAAGGTTTTAGCTAACTGGGTTGGTATTATAGTTGCCGGGGCTATATCTTGTCTAGGTTGTAGTCCCCTGGATCAAAGGGATCGGGTTGATGTTTTCTCTATTATCCTAAGCTGCTGCTCCATGTCTAATTCCCTGTTCAACTTCCCTATTGGAACATATGGATAGTGAACAGGTTTTTTTGGCTTTAGTTTTATCTGTCTTTTTGTGTTCATTATCCTTCTGTGCGTTTTTGTTTTGTTCTATTGTTTTGTTTGTTCGTCTTATATAGTTGTGGCATGTCCTGGGGTTTGCCCCTCGTAATCTTGTAAATTTTCTTGTTTTATTTATGTCTTATTCACCCAAAAAAAAATTATTTTTTTCTAATTCATCATTTTGGACTAGAGAATTTAACACCTAGGTGATTTAGAAAACCTTAAATTAGGTGCTTAAGTCAAACTAATATCGTGAAGCTACAATTACTCGGTAAAATCTCTTTCTTGGAGGCTAAGTAAGATTAGTTTGAGTTAAACTTGGCCACTTAAGCTGATGAAACTATTAGTTACCTAGAACGTTAGAGAGAAGTTATAGACAAACGGAGAGAGTTAGAGAGAAACTTTCTCCTAGAGATACAGAAGATAACGTTAGGGAAAAGAAAGGGATTTGAAAACTAAAGTGAATTAAACTTCATCCTTTTGGACTTGAGAGTTTAACACTTGGGTGATCTACAATTACTCAATGAATTCTCTTGCTTTGAGGCTAAGCAAGATTTTTTTTCGTTAAACTTGGCCACTTAAACTAATCAAGCTATTAGTTGCCTAACCTAATTAGTTCCTAGAACAAAAAGGAGAAGGCAGAGAACAACAGAGAGAGTTAGAGAGAGTCAGTCACGGTTTGTTGTAATGTTTAATTGGTTATTCAACCAGTTTGGTATAATTGTCCATATATCTTTCCCAAGTATCCATCTACTTTTTTTTTTGACGGTAGAAGATACTTGGGGATAAAAATTGATATATGGACGATTTTAGATTTATTTATGCTTTCTCTTATTGGGTGCCCAGTGCATGCGGGAGTGTTTTTATTATTTATTAGTTTCCCCCTTTTTTTTTTTGGGGGGGGGGGGGCGGGGGTATGAGATTTGTTTTATTTCCCGGGGTATGCCCATTGTAAATGTATAGATTTTGCCTTTAATTTATGACTTACCCACCCGAAAAAAAGAAACTTTCTTCTAGGGAGCTAGAACAGAAAGTTAGAGAAGAAGGAAAGGAAATAGGATTTAAATTAAAGCGAATAAAAATTCATCCTTTTGGACTTGAGAATTGAACACTTAGATGATATAGAAAACATTAAATGAGTAACTTAAGTTAAACTAATATCGTTAAGCGAAATTACTCAGTAAAATCTCTTTCTTGTAAGTTAAGCAAGATTAGTTTGTGTTAAATTTTGCCACTTAAGCTTTTTTTTTTTTTTTTTTGGGTGGATAAGTCATAAAATAAAAAATAAAAAACTTACACCACTACGAGGAGCATACCCCAGGGCCTAACCAAACTATACAAGAGATAGGACCACGAACAACAAAACAAAAGGCCAAAGCCAAACCAGATTAAAAAACTACCAACACATATCTAACTAGTCCGAAAGAAAATGCAAGAAGAAACAAACAAAACTAGAAACCCAATCAAAACAGCATAGTATCTGGAGACGGACGGTGAGAGTTAGAGAGAAATTTTCTCCTTGAGATCTAGAAGACAAAGTTAGAGAACGGAAAGGGAATTAGAATGAAATTTGAAGGGAGTTCAAATTCATCATTTTGGACTTGCGAATTGAACAGTTAGGTGATTTAGAAAACATTAAATGAGTTGCATAAGTTAAACTGTTATCGTTAAGCTACAATTACTCAGTAAATTTTCTTTCTTGGAGGCTAAGCAAGATTAGTTTTAGTTAAACTTGGCCACTTATGCTAACGAAGCTATTAGTTGCCTAACCTAATTAGTTCTTATAACAAAAGAGAGAAGGGTGGAGGAGGACGGAGAGAGTTAGAGAGAAACTTTCTTTTTTGAGAGCTAGAAGAGAAAGTTAGAGAAAAGAAAAGGAAATAGTATTAAAATTAAAGCGAATTGAAATTCAGAATTTTGGACTTGAGAATCGAATACTTAGGTGATTTTGAAAACCTTAAAGGAGTTGCTTAAGTTAAACAAATATCGTTCAGCTCCAATTACTAAGTAAATTCTCTTTTTTGGAGGATAAGCAAGATTAGTTTGTGTTAAACTTGGTCGCTTAAGCTAATGCAACTGTTGGTTTCCTAAGGTAATTAGTTCCTAGAAGAAGAGGGAGACGACTGGAGAGGGCAGAGAGTGTTGGAGGGAAACTTTGTTCTTGGGAGCCAGAAGAGGAAGTTAGAGAAAAGAAAGGGAAATAGGATGAACATTAAAGTGAGTTCCAATTCATCATTTTGGACTTGAGATATATACACTTAGGTGATTTAGAAAACATTAAGTCATTTGCTTAAGTAAAACTAATATCGTTAAACTACAATTACTCAGTAAATTCTCTTTCTTTGTGGATGGATAAGCATGATTAATTTGAGTTAAACATGGCCACTTAAGCTAAAGAAACTAATAGTTGGAGAAGCTAATTAGTTCCTAGAAAAAAAGAGAGAAGGATAGAGAAGGACGGAGAGAGTTAGAGAGAAACATTCTTCTTCATAACTAGAAGAGAAAATTAGAGAGAAGAAAGGAAATAGAACGAAAATTAAAGGGAATTCCAATTGATCCTTTTGGACTTGAGAATCGAACACTTGGACGATTTAGAAAGCCTTAAATGATGCGCTCAAGTCAAACTAATATCGTTATGCTACAATTACTCTGTAAAATCTCTTTCTTGGAGGCTAAGCGAGATCAGTTTGAGTTAAACTTAGCCACTTAAGCTAGTGAAACTTTTAGTCCTAGAACAAAAGAGAGAAGTTGGAGACGGACAGAGAGAGTAAGAGAGAAACTTTCTCCATGAGATCTGGAAGAGAAAGTTAGAGAAGAGAAATGGAAATAGAATGCAAATTAAAGCGAATTCAAATTCACCCTTTTGGACTTGATAATTGAACACTTGGGCGACTTAGAAAACATTAAATGAGTTGCTTAAGTTAAACTGTTATCGTTAAGCTACAATTACTCTGTAGATTCACTTTCTTGGATGCCAAGCAAGATTAGTTCGAGTTGTACTCGGCCACTTAAGCTAATGAAGCTATTAGCTACCTGACCTAATTAGTTCCTAGAACAAAAGAGAGAAGGGTGGGGAACGGCGGAGCGAGTTATAGAGGAACTTTTTTCTTGAGAGCTGGAAGAGAAATTTAGAGAAAAGAAAAAGGAAAAAGGTTTAAAATCAAAGCGAATTAAAATTCATGCTTTTGGACTTGACAATTGAACACTTAGGTGATTTACAAAACATTAAATTATTTCCTTTAGTTATCCTACATCGTCAAGTTACAATTGCTCAGTGAATTCTATTTCTTGGAGGCTAAGCAAGATTAGTTTGAGTTAAACATGGTTACTTAAGAGAATGAAGCTATAAGTTGCCAAACCCAATTAGTTCCTCGAACAAAACAGAGAAGGGTGGAGAAGGACGGAGAGAGTTAGAGAGAAACTTTTTTCTTGAGACCTAGAAGAGAAAGTTAGAGAAAAGAAAAGGAAATAGGATTAAAATTAAATTGAATTCTAATTCATGTCTGCTCTATATGTTACACTGTTTTTTAATTTTATAAACATAGGTAACAACTGTGTTTGTTTTTTGGTGACAGATCTTTCTACTATGTGCAATAGACAAATCTGTTGTGATGTGTGGATAGTTTGTCGTGGTGAATGTCTTCCCCTGGATGTTGAGGCCTTGCTTCTGTATTGGTCTGCTACGATTAGAGTCTCAATGGTATAAGGACCCGGCTGCATGTTGCGCCAGTCAAAGTGGAGAATTGTGACTGTGGAAATCCTTTGTCTTTATTTTCTACATTGTAATAGTCTGTCCTTTTTGGGTTACACAGTTTTAACTGATTGGGTTTTGGTTTTAATTCCTATCCCTACGGGTTGTGTAGGGAACACTATTATTGTTCTTTGGGTTTATTTGTTTTGTTCTTGCTTCTGTGGGTACAATATCCAGGTTTTAGCTAACTGGGTTGGTATTATAGTTGCTGGGGCTACATGTTGTCTAGGTTGTAGTCCCCTGGATCAAAGGGATCGGGTTGATTGTTTTCTCTAATATCCTAAGCTACTGCTCCATGTTTCATTCCTTGTTCAACTTCCCTATTGGAACATATGGATGGTGAACAGGTTTTTTGGGCTTTAGTTTTATCTGTCTTTTTGTGTTCGTTATCCTTCTGTGCGTTTGTGTTTTGTTCAGTTTTTTTGTTTGTTTGTCCTGTATAGTTGTGGTAGGTCCTGGGGTTTGCCCCTTGTAATCTTGTAAATTTTCTTGTTTTATTTAAGTCTTATTCACCCAAAAAAAAAAAATAATTCCAATTCATCATTTTGGAGTTGAGAATTTAACACCTAGGTGATTTAGAAAATCTTAAATTAGGTGCTTAAGTCAAACTAATATCGTGAAGCTACAATTACTCGGTAAAATCTCTTTTTTGGAGGCTAAGCAAGATTAGTTTGAGTTAAACTTGGCCACTTAAGCTGATGAAACTATTAGTTACCTAGAATGTTAGAGAGAAGTTACAGACAGACGGAGAGAGTTAGACAGAAACTTTCTTCTAGAGATATAGAAGATAACGTTAGGGAAAAGAAAGGGATTTGAAAACTAAAGTGAATTAAACTTCATCCTATTGGACTTGAGAGTTTAACACTTGGGTGATCTACAATTACTCAGTAAATTCTCTTGCTTTGAGGCTAAGCAAGATTTGTTTTCGTTAAGCTTGGCCACTTAAACTAATCATGCTATTAGTTGCCTAACCTAATTAGTTCCTAGAACAAAAAGGAGAAGGCGGAGAATGACAGAGAGAGTTAGAGAGAGTCAGCCACGGTTTGTTGTAATGTTTAATAGGTTATTCAACTAGTTTTGTATAATTGTCCATATATCTTTCCCCAGTATCCATCTACTTTTTTTTTTTTGACGGTAGAAGATACTTGGGGATAAAAATTGATATATGGACAATTTTGGATTTATTTATGCTTTCTCTTATTGGGTGCCTAGCGCATGCGGGAGTATTTTTATTATTTATTAGTTTCCCCCATTTTTTTTGGGGGGGGGGGGTTATGAGATTTGTTGTATTTCCCGGGGTATGCCTGTTGTAAATGTATAGATTTTGTCTTTAATTTATGACTTACCCACCCGAAAAAAAGAAACTTTCTTCTAGGGAGTTAGAAGAGAAAGTTAGAGAAAAAGGAAAGGAAATAGGATTTAAATTAAAGCAAATCCAAATTCATCCTTTTGGACTTGAGAATTGAATACTTAGATGATCTAGAAAACATTAATTGAGTAACTTAAGTTAAGCTAATATCGTTAAGCGAAATTACTCAGTAAAATCTCTTTCTTGTAGGTTAAGCAAGATTAGTTTGTGTTAAATTTTGCCACTTAAGCTTTTTTTTTTTTTTTTTGGGTGGATAAGTCATAAAATAAAAAACAAAAAACTTACACCACTACGAGGAGCATACCCCAGGCCCTAACCAAACTATACAAGAGATAGGACCACGAACAACAAAACAAAAGGCCAAAGCCAAACCAGATTAAAAAACTACCAACACATATCTAACTAGTCCGAAAGAAAATGCAAGAAGAAACAATCAAAACTAGAAACCCAATCAAAACAACATAGTATCTGGAGACGGACGGTGAGAGTTAGAGAGAAATTTTCTCCTTGAGATCTAGAAGACAAAGTTAGAGAACGGAAAGGGAATTAGAATGAAATTTGAAGGGAGTTCAAACTCATCATTTTGGACTTGCGAATTGAACAGTTAGGTGATTTAGAAAACATTAAATGAGTTGCATAAGTTAAACTGTTATCATTAAGCTACAATTACTCAGTAAATTTTCTTTCTTGGAGGCTAACCAAGATTAGTTTTAGTTAAACTTGGCCACTTATGCTAATGAAGCTATTAGTTGCCTAACCTAATTAGTTCTTATAACAAAAGAGAGGAACGTGGAGGAGGACGGTGAGAGTTAGAGAGAAACTTTCTTTTTTGAGAGCTAGAAGAGAAAGTTAGAGAAAAGAAAAGGAAATAGTATTAAAATTAAAGCGAATTGAAATTCAGCATTTTGGACTTAAGAATCGAATACTTAGGTGATTTTGAAAACATTAAACGAGTTGCTTAAGTTAAACGAATATCGTTCAGCTCTAATTACTCAGTAAATTCTCTTTTTTGGAGGATAAGCAAGATTAGTTTGTGTTAAACTTGGACGCTTAAGCTAATGCAACGGTTGGTTGCCTAATGTAATTAGTTCATAGAAGAAGAGGGAGAGGACTGGAGAAGGACAGAGAGTGTTGGAGAGAAACTTTGTTCTTGGGTGCTAGAAGAGAAAGTTAGAAAAAAGAAAGGGAAATAGGATGAAGATTAAAGTGAGTTCCAATTCATCATTTTGGACTTGAGATATATACACTTAGGTGATTTAGAAAACATTAAGTCATTTGCTTAAGTAAAACTAATATCGTTAAACTACAATTACTCAGTAAATTCTCTTTCTTCGTGGATGGATAAGCAAGATTAACTTGAGTTAAACATGGCCACCTAAGCTGAACAAACTAATAGTTGGATAAGCTAATTAGTTCCTAGAACAAAGGAGAGACGGACGGAGAGGGACGGAGAGAGTTAGAGAGAAACATTCTTCTTCATAACTAGAAGAGAAAATTAGAGAGAAGAAAGGAAATAGAACGAAAATTAAAGGGAATTTCAATTGATCCTTTTGGACTTGAGAATCGAACACTTGTGCAATTTAGAAAGCCTTAAATGATGCGCTCAAGTCAAACTAATATTGTTAAGCTACAATTACTCTGTAAAATCTCTTTCTTGGAGGCTAAGCGAGATCAGTTTGAGTTAAACTTAGCCACTTAAGCTAGTGAAACTATTAGTCCTAGAACAAAAGAGGGAAGTTGGAGACGAACATAGAGAGTTAGAGAGAAACTTTCTCCATGAGATCTAGAAGAGAAAGTTAGAGAAAAGAAATGGAAATAGGATGCAAATTAAAGCGAATTCAAATTCACCCTTTTGGGCTTGATAATTGAACACTTGGGTGATTTAGAAAACATTAAATGAGTTGCTTAAGTTAAACTGTTATCGTTAAACTACAATTACTCTGTAGATTCTCTTTCTTGGAGGCCAAGCAAGATTAGTTTGAGTTAAACTCGGCCACTTAAGCTAATGAAGCTATTAGCTGCCTGACCTAATTAGTTCCAAGAACAGAAGAGAGAAGGGTGGGGAACGGCGGAGCGAGTTAGAAAGGAACTTTCTTCTTGAGAGCTGGAAGAGAAAGTTAGAGAAAAGAAAAAGGAAATAGGTATAAAATCAAAGTGAATTAAAATTCATGCTTTTGGAATTGAGAATTGAACACTTAGGTGATTTACAAAACATTAAATTAGTTCCTTTAGTTATCCTACATCGTCAAGCTACAATTACTTAGTGAATTCTATTTCTTGGAGACTAAGCAAGACTAGTTCGAGTTAAACATGGTCACTTAAGAGTATGAAGCTATAAGTTGCCAAACCTAATTAGTTCCTCAAACAAAACAGAGAAGGGTGGAGTAGGACGGAGAGAGTTAGAGAGAAATTTTCTTCTTGAGAGCTAGAAGAGAAAGTTAGAGAAAAGAAAAGAAAATAGGATTAAAATTAAATTGAATTCTAATTCATCATTTTGGACTTGAGAATTTAACACATAGGTGATTTAGAAAACCTTAAATCAGGTGCTTAAGTCAAACTAATATCGTGAAGCTACAATTACTCGGTAAAATCTCTTTCTTGGAGGTTAAGCAAGATTAGTTTGAGTTAAACTTGGCCACTTAGGCTGATGAAACTATTAGTTACCTAGGACGTTAGAGAGAAGTTACAGACAAACGGAGAGAGTTAGAGTGAAACTTTCTGCTAGAGATATAGAAGATAATGTTATGAAAAAGAAAAGGGATTTGAAAACTAAAGTGAATTAAACTTCATCCTTTTGGACTTGAGAGTTTAACACTTGGGTGATCTACAATTACTCTGTGAATTCTCTTGCTTTGAGGCTAAGCAAGATTTGTTTTCGTTAAACTTGGCCACTCAAACTAATCAAGCTATAAGTTGCCTAACCTAATTTGTTCCTAGAACAAAAATGAGAAGGCGGAGAACGACAGAGAGAGTTAGAGAGAGTCATTCACTGTTTGCTGTAATGTTTAATAGGTTATTCAACCAGTTTTGTATAATTCTCCATATATCTTTCCCAAGTATCCATCTACTTTTTTTTTTACGGTAGAAGATACTTCGTGATAAAAATTGATATATGGACAATTTTGGATTTATTTATGCTCGCTCTTATTGGGTGCCCAGCGGATGCGAGAGTGTTTTTATTATTTATTAGTTTCCCCCATTTTTTTTTTGGGGGGGGGGTATGAGATTTGTTGTATTTCTCGGGGTATGCCCATTGTAAATGTGTAGATTTTGTCTTTAAGTTATGACTTACGCACCCGAAAAAAAGATACTTTCTTCTTGAGAGCTAGAAGAGAAAGTTAGAGAAAAAGGAAAGGAAATAGGATTTAAATTAAAGTGAATCAAAATTCAGCCTTTTGGACTTGAGAATTGAACACTTAGATGATCTAGAAAACATTAAATGAGTAACTTAAGTTAAACTAATATCGTTAAGTGAAATTACTCAGTAAAATCTCTTTCTTGTAGGTTAAGCAAGATTTGTTTGTGTTAAATTTTGCCACTTAAGCTTTTTTTTTTTTTTGGGTGGATAAGTCATAAAATAAAAAACAAAAAACTTACACACTACAAGGAGCATACCCTTGGCCCTAACCAAACTATACAAGTGACAGGACCACGAACAACAAAACAAATGGCCAAAGCCAAACCAGATTAAAAAACTACCAACACATAGCTAACTAGTCTGAAAGAAAATGCAAGAAGAAACAAACAAAACTAGAAACCCGATCAAAGCGGCATAGTATCTGGAGATGGACAGAGAGAGTTAGAGAGAAACTTTCTCCTTGATATCTAGAACAGAAAGTTAGAGAACGGAAAGGGAATGAGAATGAAATTTGAAGGGAGTTCAAACTCATCATTTTGGACTCGCGAATTGAACAGTTAGGTGATTTAGAAAACATTAAATGAGTTGCTCAAGTTAAACTGTTATCGTTAAGCTACAATTACTCAGTAAATTTTCTTTCTTGGAGGCTAAGCAAGATTAGTTTTAGTTAAACTTGGCCACTTATGCCAATGATGCTATTAGTTGCCTAACCTAATTAGTTCTTATAACAAAAGAGAGAAGGGTGGAGGAGGACAGAGAGAGTTAGAGAGAAACCTTCTTTTTTGAGAGCTAGAAGAGAAAGTTAGAGAAAAGAAAAGGAAATAGTATTAAAATTAAAGCGAATTGAAATTCAGCATTTTGGACTTGAGAATCGAATACTTAGGTGATTTTGAAAACATTAAACGAGTTGCTTAAGTTAAACGAATATCGTTCAGCTCTAATTACTCAGTAAATTCTCTTTTTTGGAGGATAAACAAGATTTGTTTGTGTTAAACTTGGCCGCTCAAGCTAATGCAACGGTTGGTTGCCTAATGTAATTAGTTCCTAGAAGAAGAGGGAAAGCACTGGAGAAGGACAGATAGTGTTGGAGAGAAACTTTATTCTTGGGAGCTAGAAGAGAAAGTTAGAGAAAAGAAAGGGAAATAGGATGAAGATTAAAGTGAGTTCCAATTCATCATTTTGGACTTGAGATATATACACTTAGGTGATTTAGAAAATGTTAAGTCATTTGCTTAAGTAAAACTAATATCGTTAAACTATAATTACTCAGTAAATTCTCTTTCTTCGTGGATGGATAAGGATGATTAATTTGAGTTAAACATGGCCACTTAAGCTAAAGAAACTAATAGTTGGATAAGCTAATTAGTTCGTAGATCAAAAGAGAGAAGGATGGAGAAGGACAGAGAGAGTTAGAGAGAAACATTCTTCTTCATAACTAGAAGAGAAAATTAGAGAGAAGAAAGGAAATAGAATGAAAATTAAAGGGAATTCCAATTGTTCCTTTTGGACTTGAGAATCGAACACGTGGGCGATTTAGAAATCCTTAAATGATGCGCACAAGTCAAACTAATATCGTTAAGCTACAATTACTCTGTAAAATCTCTTTCTTGGAGGCTAAGCGAGATCAGTTTGAGTTAAACTTAGCCACTTAAGCTAGTGAAACTATTAGTCCTAGAACAAAAAGAGACAAGTTGGAGACAAACATAGAGAGTTAGAGAGAAACTTTCTCCATGAGATCTAGAAGAGAAAGTTAGAGAAAAGAAACGGAAATAGGATGCAAATTAAAGCGAATTCAAATTCACCCTTTTGGACTTGATAATTGAACACTTGGGTGATTTATAAAACATTAAATGAGTTGCTTAAGTTAAACTGTTATTGTTAAGCTACAATTACTCTGTAGATTCTTTTTCTTGGAGGCCAAGCAAGATTAGTTCGAGTTAAACTCGGCCACTTAAGCTAATGAAGCTGTTAGCTGCCTGACCTAATTAGTTCCTAGAACAAAAGAGAGAAGGGTGGGGAACGACGGAGCGAGTTAGAGAGGAACTTTCTTCTTGAGAGCCGGAAGAGAAAGTTAGAGAAAAGGAAAAGGAAATAGGTTTAAAATCAAAACGAATTAAAATTCATGCTTTTGGACTTGAGAATTGAACACTTAGGTGATTTACAAAACATTAAATTAGTTCCTTTAGTTATCCTACATCGTCAAGCTACAATTACTTAGTGAATTCTATGTCTTGGAGGCTAAGCAAGATTAGTTTGAGTTAAACATGGTCACTTAAGAGAATGAAGCTGTAAGTTGCCAAACCTAATTAGTTCCTCGAACAGAACAGAGAACGGTGGAGAAGGATGGAGAGAGTTAGAGAGAAACTTTCTTCTTGAGAGCTAGAAGAGAAAGTGAAAGAAAAGAAAAGGAAATAGGATTAAAATTAAATTGAATTCTAATTCATCATTTTGGACATGAGAATTTAACACTTAGGTGCTTAGAAGACCTTAAATCTGGTGCTTATGTCAAATTAATATCGTGAAGCTACAATTACTTGGTAAAATCTCTTTCTTGGAGGCTAAGCAACATTAGTTTGAGTTAAACTTGGCCACTTAAGCTGATGATACTATTAGTTGCCTAGAACGTTAGAGAGAAGTTACAGACAAACAGAGGGAGTTAGAGAGAAACTTTCTCTTAGAGATATAGAAGATAACGTTAGGGAAAAGAAAGGGATTTGAAAAATAAAGTGAATTAAACTTCATCCTTTTCGACTTGAGAGTTTAACACTTGGGTGATCTACAATTACTCTGTGAATTCTCTTGCTTTGAGGCTAAGCAAGATTTGTTTTAGTTAAACTTGGCCACATGAACTAATCAAGCTATTAGTTGCCCAACCTAATTAGTTCCTAGAACAAAAATGAGAAGGCGGAGAATGACAGAGAGAGTTAGAGAGAGTCAGCCACGGTTTGCTGTAGTGTTTAATTGGTTATTGAACCAGCTTTGTATAATTTGTCCATATATCTTTCCCAAGTATTCATCTACTATTTTTTTGACGGTAGAAGGTACTTGGTGATAAAAATTGATATATGGGCAATTTTGGATTTATTTATGCTTTCTCTGATTGGGTGCCTGGCGGATGCGAGAGTGTTTTTATTAATTATTAGTTTCCCCCTTTTTTTTTGGGGGGGGGGGGGGCAGTATGAGATTTGTTGTATTTCCCGGGGTATGCCCATTGTAAATGTGTAGATTTTGTTTGTAATTTATGACTTACCCACCCGAAAAAAAAAAACTTTCTTCTTGTGAAGAGAAAGTTAGAGAAAAAGGAAAGGAAATAGGATTTAAATTAAAGCGAATCAAAATTCATACTTTGGGACTTGAGAATTAAACACTTAGACAATCTAGAAAAAATCAAAGGAGTAACTTAAGTTAAACTAATATCATTAAGCTAAATTACTCTGCAAAATCTTTTTCTTGTAGGTTAAGCAAGATTAGTTTGTGTTAAATTTGGCCACTTAAGCTAATAAAACGACTAGTTGCCCAAGCCAATTAGTTCCTAGAACAAAAGAGAGAAGTTGGAGACGGACGGAGAGAGTTAGAGAGAAACTTTCTCATTGAGATCTAGAAGAAAAAGTTAGAGAACGGAAAGGGAATTAGAATGAAATTTGAAGGGAGTTCAAACTCATCATTTTGGACTTGCAAATTGAACACTTTGGTGATTTAGAAAACATTAAATGAGCTGCTTAAGTTAAATTGTTATCGTTAAGCTACAATTACTCAGTAAATTTTCTTTCTTCGAGGATACGCAAGATTTGTTTTAGTTAAACTTGGCCACTTAAGCTAATGAAACTATTAGTTGCCTAACCTAATTAGTTGCTATAACAAAAGAGAGAAGGGTGGAGGAGGACGGAGAGAGTTAGAGAGAAACTTTTTTTTTTTTTGAGAGCTAGAAGAGAAAGTTAGAGAAAAGAAATGGAAATAGTATTAAAATTAAAGTGAATTGGAATTTAGCATTTTGGACTTGAGAATCGAATACTTAGGTGATTTTGAAAACATTAAATGAGTTGCTTAAGTCAAACGAATATCGTTAAGCTACAATTACTCAGTAAATTCTCTTTTTTGGAGGCTGTAGACACCCCATTTTTGACCGTCCTCAAGACTTGGACGTCACCGTTTGAACACTAGGTGATCATCCATGTTCGTGTTTGTAGACGCGCCTGCGTGGGGGGCTTCTCTACTACAGTTCGGACTCTCGATTTTGTTGTCGCGGTTCTTAATCTAAACCAAAGAGTCCAAATCTGGCAAATCGTTTTGAGAAACAGATTTTTGAAAAAGTAGTGCCAAACATGGACTGCTTTGCCAGATACAGAGTCGCCACCTAAATATTTTTTAATGGGGAAATTTAGGAAACCCTGACTTGGTGCCGAAGGCCACATGTCCGTCATCACTGGAGTTGTCTCGGCTCGGGAGCTTGGGTACGATCGGGGAAGGTCAGCTATGAGCACCCCCTTTCGCCCGGTCCGAAGACCGGCCTCTACTAACTATGATATCCGTTTTTGAAAACGTTATGTGTTCTTATTCCAATTATTAGCCTAGAATTACTATGTTATGCGCGCAACAAACAAGTATAGACTAGATTGCCTAATTTGGAAATAAGCATTGCATATCCGTTTGTTTTGAAAGGTGCTTTGGAATTTGCTACTCGCAAGTAGACTAAAACACGGATTTCAATGAGTTCTTCCAACTCAAACAATCCAACCTTCACCCACAGGCATTTAATCAGTTTATCAGATAAGCATTTAGCCACATGGCAAGCATACTGTCATGACAACACTCACACGCATGCGGGATGCTAAAGCAAAAATACTTACATCGTACTCCGTGCCAAAACAATAAACTAGTTAGCAAACATGCATGTCCTAGTTTATGTTAAATTGCCTAATGCAACACATACAGGATGCAATTAGATAGACTCGGCTAACCTAAGCATGGCATATGAAATGCGATCAATTTGATGCACGTATTCAATTTGGAACTGAAATACAAATGCAGTTAGCATGATGTACCGAGCCCAATGCATGCAATACAAATGCATGGATGCACGCATGCATAGCATAAGGTATGCTAAATTAAATATGCCCTAGTCTACCATCATAAGCGGGTAAATAAAAGGGAAGGAAGACGTGGGGTTGGAAGACATACACACACTCACACACACTTATTACACAATTGCCCTCACTCGGAGGATACAAATAAATATTACAGTCCCAAACAATAAGCAAATAAAATTATTACAGAGTTTCTAATTAATTAAAAAGAAAGAATGCAAAAGAAAGAAGAGGGTGGCCGCAGCCTCTGCCTCGGGATGCGCGAATGATGCGTGCTCGAAACCCGGCTCGCCTGAAAAACCCGTACCATATCTCTGCCACCTCTGTTTACACTGCCCTGTCTTTCTGAAAATCGCCAAAACCCTAGGACAGGTTCCTTAAATGTTGCAGAGTACCACCGGCTTAACAGAATTCCCACCGGCAGTCCAGGATTTCCATCGGCACTGCTTTGATTTATCGGCCATTCAAAGATTGCCGGCCGGCACTGAATTCTGTCGGTCGGCAGAAACTTCCTGCAGAAGACAGTTTTGACAGCAAACAGAGAACAGACAGTGCATGGCATGGGGTTTTCAGGCACATGTGAGCATGGTCATGCTTCCTATCATGCTTTGAACTCAAGGAAGTATGACCTTCGATCCTCGAGCCATCAATGGTGCATGATAACCCAAGGGATCAAATTTGCCACTTAATGTAAAGATGCATGCAACATACAAATGAGATCCAAAGCCTTATCATGTAGAAGTCAAAGGCCCCGGCGACCGAGAGTTAAGGCGTGTTTCATCACTTGTAGTATGAACACTCCTTAATACTCACACTTGGTTTGACACCCCAAACCAAGCAATGCAATGCATGTTATGCAAACATGGTTCAAATGCAACATGATGCCAATTGTTCAAGTCGTGGCAAATGTTATGGAACTATCATGACAAATATGCAATGCTAAGCATGCAAGGTGTAAATGTGATGCAAACATGGACCAATTTGTCATAAAGTTAGCATATGTCACACATTAATGAAACAATCATGCAACAAACATGAGACAAGCATGCAAGAGGGCCTTAAATGGTAAAGGGGCAGACCTTCACCCACCTCAAAACAGTGGCAAAAAGTGTCCAAAAAGTGGACCAATGCTCATGCCAACAAGCAAACCAAAGGTCCTAAGGTTAAGGTACAAAAAGAGGCATTTTACTCCCACCAACATGACCACTCATGGCATGATCAAGACAAGTAAAAACAGAATTTTCACATTCAAAAATGGACTCCAAAAACCTCCTTAATATGGCAACTAAAGTAGCTCCAAAAAGGCATATGCACCAAGGCTCATGTGTAGGCATAAAAGAGCGCACCATCAAGGCATGAAAGAGACCATACATGCACACATACAATCATAATTCTTGGGCTGAAATAAGGTCCTAAATGATGCCAATATCATGAAGATGGTTCAAGCTATACATGTTAGAGGTCGAAATGCTCAAGACTTACAAGCCAAAACACAAAGGGATGACATCAAACCATGCAAGCATGACTGAAATGAAGGGCCAACAGACTTTAAACATGATAAAATAAAGCCAAGATCTTCATGGAACCAAGCCAACACATGCAAGAATTAAGGCCCAAACACAAGACACGATTCTAGGCCAAATGGGGGAGTATGAAGCAAGTATACTAAGCATGCAAAGGGCCATAGATCCGGCCAAAAACAGAGATCCCATATGACCCAAAAACACCCAAAAAGTTCTGAAATAAGGCAAAAGAACAAGCAAGCATACATGTTACCCTTTTGGGCCAAAACTCAAGGAAACAAGACAATGAAGGGAGAGGGGTGTCCCTCCCCTATGCAAGACTTCAAACCATCTTCCTTACCACTAAAAATACACTGGTTTTCAGTGGTGAAGAGATCAAAACACTGAAGTAAACAAAGCCCTACCAAAGAGGCAACAAAATGGGCCAAATAAGGCCTAACAAGGTGAGTTTGCACTCAAACTACAAAGACAGCCTTAATGAAAGTTCTAAAGCATGAAAATATAAACCTTTTTCATGTTATGCACAAAAGCTAAATCAGCAAGCAAGATAGGTAAATAACTATTGCAAGTTTGGGGAATATAAAGCAAGATGCTCACCCTTGAAGAACCTTTGAAGAACAAATGGTCCAGCCCTCTTCTTTTGATCAAAATCAGTCCAAAAACTCAAGAATCAACCCCCCAAGTCCCTCAATCTCGGAGCTAGGTGTAATAGTGTGTGTAATGGTGCAAAAGTAAGGTAAAAACACACTTTTGGGCCAAAAATCACACACAAAGGAGGAGAGAGAGGGAGATATAGAGATAGGATGTATCTATATCTCCAAGCTCTGGTTTTTGGTTCCAAGTCTCTAACCTAGATCAAAGAGGAGAGCCTTCCTCTTATAGGACTCCCTCTTGCAAAGCTTATACAACAAGCTTGGTTAGAGGGAGATCCCTCCATACACGTGTATGGAGGGAGGCAGAGTTGGTGCCAGCTATCACAGCTGGCACAAAATATCTCCATAAAGTAGATGAACAGTGGTTGGCTGCCCAAAAATGTCATTTTGACAAAAAAAAGTGCCGACCGGCAATAAAATGTGCCGACCGGCAACAAATAGTGCCGATGGCAGAAAAAAACCAGCCGGTGGCCTCTAGCCACTGCCGGTGGCGTGTGGGGATGCCTCACAAGGCATTCCCTGCCCCTCCAAGGCAAAACATAAGTGTTTGGTGTGAAACCAGACACTAAACGGTCAAGTTCGGAGATCCTGAGGCAGGGCGCGCGAGCCGAGACTTCCGGGAACTCCAAACGAACACAAACATGGATAATCATCGAGTGTTCCAAGCGGTGACGTCCAAGTCTTGAGGACTGTCAAAAATGGGGTGTCTACAGTGTTCGTCTTGAGTTCTCGGCGGTTTCGGTCGCGCGCCTTGCCTCAAGATCTTTCGACTTGTTTGTTTTGTGCTTGGTTGTATATCAAACACTTGTGTTTTTGCTTCTGAGGGCAAGGAATGGCTTGTTGGCCTCCCCACACCTCACCGGCCTTGGATTCCAGCCACCGGTCCTGTTTTCTTGCTACCGGCCAAATATTTTGGTCGGTCGGCAGTGTTTTTGGTTGGCCGGCCATTTTTGTTGGTCAATCGGCCATATTTTCCAGCCGACCCTTTTCCATCTGCTTTTGGTAGATATTTTATGCCAGTTGTCACAGCTGGCATCCACTTTACACCCCCTCCATACACGTGTATGGAGGGATTTGCCTCTTGTTTAGCTTCTTTTGGAAGCTTGAGGATATAAAACTATATAAAGAGGGAGCCCCTTCTCCCTCCTCTAGGTTCTCAATTTTAGGGTTAGAAGTTTTATATCTATCTATCTCTATATCTCCTTCCCTTTTGATTTGTGTGTGTATCTTGTGCTCAAAAGGTGTTTTTGTTCTTAGTTTTGCACTAAGACACCTAGTGTTACACTATACCTTGGAACTGAGGTCCCTTGAGGTTGATTTTGGGGTTCTTGGTTTGATTTGAACTCAGAAATTTGTTGGGGTGGTGTTCTTGAAGAGGTTCTTCAAGGGTAAGAAACTTACCACTTTATTCTCCATTTTTGCATAAGCTTTTGACCTATCTCACTTATTGTTTTAGGCTTAGCTATAAACTAATAAAAGTTCTGATTTTGTGTGTTTTAGAACTTTGTTTAAGGTCATTTTGAGGTTTGGGGTTGTCTCCCCCCCTCCAAGGCCTTGTTAGGCCTTGTTTTAGGCCATCCATTTTGGACATTGTTTTGGTCTTTGCATGAACTCTCTACCACTAAAGTCCAGAGGATTTTTAGTGGTGGAGAGGTGGTTTTGAGGTCCCAAATGGGAGAGGGTCATCCTCTCTCCATGTTGTCTTTGATGCTTGCATAAATGGCTTGTGTTGTAGCATGTTTGCCTAGCTTGTTTTAGCTCCATTTCAGTATGTATTAGGTGTTATTTTGCCATGATATAGCACTGTATTAAGTTGGTTTAGACATGCCATGTATGCTCCATACACTTGTCTTGTAATCCCATGCTTTGGCCTAACATGCATCATGTTGTAACATGTCTTTCTAGCATGATTTTGGCTTAGCTTCAAGAAGTTTTTATCCATGTTTTGGTATGCTTGAGGTCTAATTTTGGTTGTCTTGGTTATCCATGACTTGCTTTGTATAGCTACCATGCAATCTAGCTTGTAGGCTTTGAGTTTTGAACCCCTAGCATGCATCACTTGGCTCATTTCAGTGATTTGGAGTCGCTTACCATGTCATTTCAATCCATATGGCATGCTTGTTTACTTATATTTGATGCTCCTTTAATGCCTTAAAGAGTTGTTTTTTTTATGCTCCATGTTTGGACTGCTGTGTATGCCATCATGTGTAGGCCATTTAGATGCCATCTAAGTGGGTTTTTGGTCTTGATTTAGACCTGCCTTAGGACTGTTTTAGGTCCCCATGGCCCTTTGGGGTTTGCTTCATATAGTCTTGGTTCGAGTCCCGTGGCTAGTTTCCAAATTTTGGGCTCGGTTGCATGCTTTGCTTGATTTGTTTAGTTGGTTTGGCACCATTTCTAACATGATTTCAGAGCTTACAATGTATGCCATTTGTCCATGTTCATCCTCTTTTAAGTGTTCTTAAAAGTCCCCTTTTATGCTTAAGTGGTTAAGCCTTCACATGTGCACGTTTGTATGTGTTTTTGCCCTCATTTTCATAGCACTTTGGCCACTAATTTGGGCTTATTTGAGAGTTTCCCATATTAGTTTAAGACCATTCCCGCATGTTGTTGCATGATTGTCTTGCATGTTGTTGCATACTCGGCCTATTAACGTGTTGTTGCATGTCTAAGTGGTGGTGCATTTGGCATGCATTCTTTTGGTTTTATGTTGCTTAACATGTTGTTACATGTTTGCCTCACATGTTGCTACATGATTGAATGAAGTCAGATGTTTGTTTGCATGCTTGAACGTCCATGTTGCATCTTGCATGTTAACATACTCATGTTGCATTAGATTTGTTGCACACTTGAGCTATTTACATGTTTGCTTGCTTGCTTAGGTTGCATTGCATAGTGTGTGCATTCCTTACCTCTTGATCAACCATGATAGAGGTTAGGGCCCTTTGTGTGTTTTGTGCATTCCATTCCATATTGAGTTGCACACTTGGCACCTTGGGCCATCATGCATTGAAATGCATGATTGGTGGCCCGAGGGTCGAGAACCATGCTCCTCTAAGTCTCAAACATGCTGAGGAGGGTGGTAGTGCATAAATTGCTTTGAAAATGCATTGCCATGTTCTGTCTATCCTCTGTTGCAGTAAACCAGTGTTTTGCAGGAGGAAATGGCCAGTCGGCAACTTTCAGTGCCGGCCGACTACCAAAATAGTGCCGGTGATCCCATTTTTGGTCGATGACCATAACTCCATGGCCAGTGTTGTTTTCTCTTGGTCAGTGACGTCCCACTGTGCTCAGGGAGTGATTCTGAAGCTTCCTTGGGACTTGTGAAGTTTTCAGAAGTACAAATCAGTGTAAACAGAGGCAGCATGAGCATGGCGAGGGATTTCTGAGCGAAGCTGAGCACTCATGCATCTGTCCCTCTTCCCGAGGCTGCTTTACTGCTTTCTTAGCTTAATTAATCTGTTTAATTTGTTAAGCGTTGTGTAATATTTAGTTAGCTTGTTAGTTAATTAATATGTATTATTCTTTCGGTCCCTCCCTCGAGAGGGCGCAATTGTGTAATAAGCGTGCATGTGTGTGATGCATGTCTTCCAACCTCCAATTCTTTCTCCCTTTTACTTAACCGCTTACAATGGTTAGTTCTAGGCCATATTTCAGTTAGCATAACTTATGCACGCATGTTTGCATCATTCATTTGTACCGCATGCACCGGGCTCGGCGCATCATACTAACTGCATAGTATTTCAATTCCAAGTTGAATACATGTGTTGAATTGTCACATCTCATATGCCATTTTAGATTAGCCGAGCCTATTCTAGTTGCATTTTGCCTGCGATGCATTAGCCATCTTAACATGGATTTGGATCATACATTTGATTACTAACATATTCCTTGTTTTGGCTCGGAGAACACTGTGAGTATTTATGCTTTAGCATCTTGCATGTATGTGAGTGTTAACACAACAACATGCTTACCATGAGGCTATTTGCTTATGTGATATAACTGCCTGAATGCTTGTGGATGAAGGTTGGGTTGGTTGAATTGGAATAATTCATTGAAATCCGTGTTTTAGCCTACTTGCGAGTAGCAAACTTCAAACCATTTCCAAACAAACGGATATGCGATGCTTTGTTCCAAATTAGGCGATCTAGTCTATACTTGTGTGTTGTGCGTATCACATAGTAAATTCTAGCTAATTAGCTGGAATAAGAACGCATATGTTTTCAAAACTCGATATCATGCTTAGTACAGGTCGATCTTCGGATCGGGCAAGCGGGGGTGCTCATAGCTGACCTTCCCCAATCGTACCCAAGTTCCCGAGCCGAGGCAACTTTGGTGATGACGGACACGTGGCCTTAGGCATGAGTCAGGGTTTCCAAAATTCTCCCAAAACAAAATATTTAGGTGGCGACTCTGTATCTGGCAAAGCAGTCCATGTTTGGCACTTCTTTCTTAAAAATCAGTTTTCCAAAACGATTTGTCAGATTTGGACTCTTTGGTAATTTATCAATCTCATTTCGCACATTGTGAGATTAGATTCAGAACCGTGACATATTGAGTCCGAATTGTGGAAAAGCATAAGCCCCCGAAGGTGCGTCAACAGAGGCTAAGCAAGATTAGTTTGTGTTAAACTTGGCCGCTTAAGGTAATGCAACTGTTGGTTGCCTAAGGTAATTAGTTCCTAGAAGAAGAGGGAGAGGACTGGAGAAGGACGAAGAGAGTTGGAGAGAAACTTTCTTCTTGGGAGCTAGAAGAGAAAGTTAGAGAAAAGAAAAGGAAATAGGATGAAGATTAAAGTGAGTTCCAATTCATCATTTTGGACTTGAGATATATACACTTAGGTGATTTAGAAAACATTAAGTCATTTGCTTAAGTAAAACTAATATCGTTAAACTACAATTACTCAGTAAATTCTCTTTCTTCGTGGATAACGTGATTAATTTGAGTTAAACATGGCCACTTAAGCTAAAGAAACAAATAGTTGGATAAGCTAATTAGTTCCTAGAACAAAAGAGGGAAGGATGGAGAAGGACAGGGAGAGTTAGAGAGAAACATTCTTCTTTATAACTAGAAGAGAAAATTAGAGAGAATAAAGGAAATAGAATGAAAATTAAAGGGAATTCCAATTGATCCTTTTGGACTTGAGAATCGAACACTTGGGCGATTTAGAAAGCCTTAAATGATGCGCTCAAGTCAAACTAATATCGTTAAGCTACAATTACTCTATAAAATCTCTTTCTTGGATGCTAAGCGAGATCAGTTTGAGTTAAACTTAGCCACTTAAGCTAGTGAAACTATTAGTCCTAGAACAAAATAGAGAAATTGGAGACGGACAGAGAGAGTTAGGGAGAAACTTTCTCCATGAGATCTAGAAGAGAAAGTTAGAGAAAATAAACGGAAATAGGATGCAAATTAAAGTGAATTCAAATTCACCCTTTTGGACTTGATAATTGAACACTTGGGTGATTTAGAAAACATTAAATGGGTTGCTTAAGTTAAACTGTTATCGTTAAGCTACAATTACTCTGTAAATTCTCTTTCTTGGAGGCCAAGCAAGATTAGTTCGAGTTAAACTCGGCCACTTAAGCTAATGAAGTATTAGCTACCTAACCTAATTAGTTCCAAGAAGAAAAGAGAGAAGGTGTGATACCCCTGTTCCGTATTATGCTAATTTATCCTCCTTATGCATATGGTTATGTGTTTGATATGATTTTGAGTGCCATTTATATGAATATATGTGGTTTTGAATTTCTATCTGTTCACCGTAGGAATATCTGTTTGATTATCTGCTTCGGAAATTACATTGAAGGCCTTATCAGCCACAGAAACCGAAATTGGCTGCGCCATTGTGATCAGCGTAATTTTTAGAGCCTACGGTAAAATTTGATTGAAAATTGATTCGAATCAGATTAATTGGATTAATTTAATGAATTAGTGCTCAATTATTTTATAATAAAATAATGTAATTGAGAGGGAGCCTTTAAAGGGCCATTTTACACACTCACTTAGCTCCTTTTGAGCTTATCATCCGAAACTATGCTCTAGAGAGAGAAGGGAGCCGAAATTAGTGAGAAAAGGAGCTCAAGGAAGAGTTTTGGCTAGGGAACTTGATAGCTTTGAAGCTATACTCAAGAATTTGTTGTTAATTGGAAAAATTGAGCCTCTAGGTAAGCATTTGATCTTGAATTCATAAGTTTGAATTTGTGATTTTGTAAGTTCAAGGTTAGTTTGTGATCAAGGGCATAATTTGAGATGAATTTATTGAATTGGGAGTTTATATGAGCATGCATGTGCATGATTGCTATAGTGTTGCATATTCATGCAAGAGCCATGTTGAACAAGAGGAATTGCGCATCAAATCTCACATGCATGCATGGTTTTTATAAGTTCCATGATCGTAAGCCTTATTTGTACCATTTAAACTCGAATTGGAAGCCAAAACTTACATGCATGTTTGATTATTGAAGATATGAAGCTCATATGGGGTTTGAAAGCATAAGCTATGATTATACAAGAATGTTCATTGATTTTGGAGAATTGAACCATGATTTTGAGTGATTAGCTTCGCATTGTTTGTGTACCCTTGAAATATAATGTGTTTATATGTTTTTGGGACTGAAATCATGAGTTGAGACCTTCGAACATCAAAATTGAACTCCAAGAACAGTCTTGGAATTTCCAGAAAGTTTGATGTTCGCTCGAGCGGGGGAACCGCCGCTCGAGTGTGAAATTCGTGCTCCCAGCATATTTTTGCAGACATGGTTCCAACTCGAGCGGGGAGCTATGTAGACAGACTTTCCGCTGGAGCGCTCGAGTTCACGCTCGAGCGTGAATTTGAAGCAACCAGTACTTTTGCAGACCTATTGGGCCCGCTCGAGCAGGGAAGTCCACGCTCGAGCGGGGACCCTATTTCTGAAAATTTTGTGTGATCGTTCTGTGTTTCGTTTTTCGTTCTCTTTCACTTGCAAGCACTCTTAGACATGCATTAAGCATTGTAATTGAGTTAAAGAGATAAGAATGGAGCCTAAAGAGGAATATGTGAATTAAAGAACGGATTGAATCGTTTGTGACCCATATGCGTTATATGGTGTGTAGGGTCAAGCTCTAGGGCAAATCCACAAGGCAATCACTGTGAGTAGTATCGATATTTTGAAGTTTGTCAATTGTCCAATTGCTTATTTCTTTACAAGTTTGCTAGTTTGAATTATGGACAATCGATTGACATGAATAATTGGGCCGAAGGCCGTTTTGACATGAATGGATGGGCCGAAGGCGGTTTTGACATGAATGGATGGGCCGAAGGCCATTTTGACAAGAATAAATGAATGGGCCGAAGGACGTTTTGACAAGAATGAATGAATGGGCCGGAGGCCATTTTGACAAGAATGAATGCATGGGCCAGAGGCCGTTTTGACATGAATAAGTGGGCCAGAGGCCGTTCTGACAAGAATGAATGGATGGGTCAGAGGCCGTTTTGACAAGAATGAACGGATGGACCAGAGGCCGTTTTGATGTAAATGAATGGGCCAAAGGCCAGTTTGACATAAATGAATGGGCCAGAGGCTAGCTTGACATAAATGAGTGGGCCAGAGGCCAGTATGACTTGGATGAATGGGCCAGAGGCCGTTTTGACATGGATGAACGGGCCAGAGGCCGTTTTGACATAAATGAAAGGGCCAGAGGCCAGTTTGACACGAATAAGAATTTGACACGAATGATAATTTGACATGAGTAATAGTTTAACCTGAAAGTGCGAATGGGCAAAAGGCCAATTTGACGTGAATGATACAAATGGATTGGGCCCGAGCCCGTATGATGTGTTTGGAACCGCAGTTACTTAACTTACATATATCTATGTATGTATGTATTAGTTAGAAATATGAATTGGGCCCAAGGCCGTTTGATGTATATTGTTCCAATGTACATTCCTTATTTATATTCACCCAAAAAAAGTATATTCCTTATTTGATATTATTCATTGGGCTTTTGCTCACGCTCATTCATGTGTTTATAGGTGAGCCAAGAGGAGTCCAAACCCAGCCCCAGTGAAGTCTGTATGGAACAACTAAGGTTTTGAAGAGTCAGCCCTCGCGTCTCAAGCACGAGACACGTCTTCGCCCTGTTGCCATTCTATGTTATTTTGTCATGTTGGCAGGGACTTTGGTGTACGTCTGTATATAGCTTTGTTTTGGCTGACTTAGATTTGAATGATCCTGTCTGTATAGAACTTTATGTTACTATACCTTCTGTTGTGAGTTATTAACATATGTATGTATGGAATGTTATGATGTGCATATAAGCACGGCTCTATGGACAAAGTTTTAAAATTGCTTCCATTTGGCCCCTTTACTCTGATGAGTTTTGTCTTCTTTGGTTTGAGGCCATAGGTAATCTCGTGATTACTGGCCGGTTGTGGCCTTAACCCATAGGGGCGGGTTCGGGTCGTGATAGAGTGGTATCAGAGCACGAGTTAATAACTCGCACACTTGTCCAAAAGAGCAATAAGTGTCTAGAAAAAATCTAGGATGCATTCATGTGATAAGTATGAATCTGAAAGCATCAAGAATACGCTTAACTGTTAAATGTGAACAACTATGTGTTATAAGTTTGTGAACTGCTTGCATCGCAAATTGTTTGAATATGTATGCTTTTTAGTATATGCATACCTGTGAATCTTTTGTACAAAGTATAATGCAAGTTTAATCAAATATTGAGAACAGGTGATAATATGAGATGTGAATTATTACACTAATGGGTACAACAAGTTTGTTTTGTTATAAGGCACATAGATGAGCATATGAGTCATGAGAAGTTGCTTATGTGCATTCAGTTCTGCAAATGGGTGTCTATGTGAAATATGAACATGATTTGAGTATATGACTACTTAGTAAATGTTCAGCATGTGATATCTGATAAGTATGCAATCATCTGTTACGTATGTGATTAATTGTATCTTGACGATACATGAAATGAGAATATAACAACGTGCAAATGTACCCATGTGTATCTGTGTTTATTTTTGTATTGGGCACCCCAGTAATCGGCAAGGTTTAATAAGAATTTGTGTAGAACACGGATAAAGTAAGGGCATACGAGTTGGCAGACTCTTCCATAGCCCGACTTGATAGACTAGAAAGAATAGTATAAGAAATGGCGGAGATTTTGAGACAATAACGTCAGTTGCCACTACGGTGAGAACCTTCGCCACCATCAGTGTAAGAGACGCCGAGGGGTTTGTTATCGGACTTCTGGGTTCGTTATAGGTGTGGTAAAGTGGACCATATGGTAAGGAACTGTCCCTGAACTGGACAAAATGTGGATAAATCTTCTGCCTCAGCTAGATTCGTACCAATGGTAGGAATTGCTAATCAGGATAGAGTAATTACACTCATCCTAGAAAGCACTAAAAATACTGCTATCGTTATCCCAGGTATCTATACTATTTATAAACGAATGCTTATGGGTTGTTTGATTCTGAATTAGTACATGTGTACATCTTTGCTTAGAATATTATTTGATTTGGATTGGCAGATTCTTTCGTAGCTGCTGCATGTTGTAGACACCCCATTTTTGACCGTCCTCAAGGCTTGGACGTCATCGTTTGAACACGCGATGATTATGCATGCTTGTGTTTGTTTTGAGTTTCGAAAAGTCTTGGTTGCGCGCCTTGCCTTAGAATCTCTTAACTTCTCTGTTTTGTGCTTGGTTGTGGACCAAGAGCTTGTGGATGTGTTCCTCAGGGAAGGGGATAGCCTGTCGACCAAGTCTCCTGCCCACCGGCCACCTTGATTTTCAATCGGCCAAATGTGATGGCCGGCCGGCCAGTTTGACTGCCGGTCGACCACTTTGATGGCCGGCCGGCCAAATGTGGTTTTCAACAGATATCTCTGTAGACAGCTGGCAGCTGTCATTCCAGGCCATACCCCAGCCCATGCCTGGACGTGGGAGTTCTGAGGAGCTGCAGATTGATATATATCTATATCAATCAAGCTCTCTAAAAAAAAGAAAAAATAACAAGGAGGGATGTACAACTTTGAGCAAAAAAATATCTCTCTCTTTACATTTTCTGCCTCTCTCTAAGGTTTAGGGCTTGTTTGTGCTCAAAAGTGCATTTTCTTTGCACTTTTGCATACAAACACCTAGTTCTCTACTCCCTTTATTGAGCTGAGGTCCTTGGAGATGATTTTTGGGGTGATTTGAAGCTTTTTTTGGTCCAAAAGTTGCTGATTTGCTGCTGTGCTTCAAGGGTGAGCTTTTACCTCTTTTAAGCCTTGTTTTGCCATGTTTGCAAATATTTTTGAGCTTAACATATAACATAGAAAAGTCTTGTTTTTATCTGCCCTAAATAGTTTCTTAAGGGTGTTTTAAGCTTTGGGGTTGTTTGACCCCTCTTAAGGCTTGTTTGGCCCTTGTTTTGTGCCATTTCGGTTGAGCTCCGGGACCATTGTGTTTGGGCCTCCTCACCACTGAAATCTTGGGGGATTTTAGTGATGAGGATGGTGTCTTGAGGTCCTAAGAAGGAGAGGGCCACCCCCTCTCCTTGTTGTCCTTGATAAGGGCCATTTTTGCCTCTTGAGGGAGCATCTTGTTTAAGTGTATGTTGGCCATGCTTTAACTGATTTTTGTGCTTATTATGTCATAATAAAGCTCTGTTTTCAGTTGGTTTGGACACACCTTGCATGCCTTGCATGCATGTCTTGTAATGCCACATTTTTGCCTTAACATGCTTTAGATGTAGACCCTTGTTCTAGCATGATTTAGGCTTAGCTTTGTGAAGCTTACATGCATATTTTGATGTGCTAAGGGACTTTTTTAGGTCATTTGAGTCATTCATGTCTTGCTTTGTATAGCTACCATGCAATCCCTCTTGAATGCCTTAAGCTTTGGCCTCTCTAGCATGCATTACTTGCATTATTTCAGTGGTTTGGAACCACTTACCATGTTATTTCAGTCCTTATAACATGCTTGTATGCTTGCCTTTGATGCCTCTTTGATGCCTTATGAGGTTGTGCCTTGTGCTCCATGTTTGGTCATTGTGCATGCCCTTGAATTCAAGTCATTTAGATGCCATCTAAGTGGTCTTTAGGCTTTGTTTTAATATGTTAAAACTCTGTTTTGATCATTTAATTCATGCCATGTTTGGTTTTGCTAAGGGTAGTTCAATACCTCCTTAGCTTGCCTTAAGTACTTGGACCATTATTGCATGCTTTTCTTGTTTTGATTACTTGGTTTGGCACCTCTCTTTCATGCAATTTCAGAGCTTATGATACATGCCATATGCTCATGTTTGTCTTCCTTTAAGTGTGCTTAAAGGTTGCTTATTTGATGTTCAAGTGTTAGCCCATTTGCTTGCATGTGTGTGTGTGTATTGGTTATCATTTCCATAGCATTGGCCACTGTTTTAGGCTTGTTTAAGGGTTGCCTAATTTAGTTTAAGTCCACCCTTTGGCATGTTGTTGCATGCTTAGCTTATGACATGTTGTTGCATGTTGAAATGATGCTGCATTTGGCAAGTATTCTCCTCCTTGTTTTGGTTGCTTAACATGCCATATGTTTTGCATGCTTATGTGTTGACATTGTGCCATGTATGCTCATTTAACATGCATGCTTGTTATATGCCTTGCATGCTTCCCATATGTTCATGTTGCATGCCTAGTTAACATACTTAGGTTGCATCGCATTTGCATGCATCTTTCACCTCTTGATCAAGCCATGATAGAGGTTGAAAGCCCCTTTGTTTGCTTATTTGCATTGCATTTCATTTAAAATCAAAGTGCATACTTGTTTTCTTGGGCCATCATGCATTGAAATGCGCGATTGATGGTCTGAGAATCGAGAACCGTGTCCCTTTGAGTCATAAACATGATAGGGGATATGTTGGTGCATACATTTGCTTGAAATACATTGCCATGCCTTGCCTACCCTCTGCTGCTGTCAAACAGGTTTCTGCAGGAAGTTTTGGCCGGCCGGCCATATATACTGCCGACCGACCAAATATACTTGGCCGAGAGCTCAATGGATGGTCGATGACCACTTCAAAATGGCCGGTGATGATCCCACTCAGCCGGTGGTGTTCCACAACACTCAGAGAAGCAACCTTGGGAGTTGTGCAATTTTCAGAGAAGTAGAATAGTCAAAGCAGAGGCAAACTTGTGCATGGCGTTGGATTTCCGAGCAAACCCGAGCACGCCCGCATTGGATCCTCTTCCCGAGGCCTTTACTGCTTTCTTAGCTTAGTTAATTTGCTTAATTAATTAAGTGGTCTGTAATAATTAATTAGCTTGTAGGTTAATTAATTTGTATTATTCTTTTGGTCTGTCCAAGCGAGGGTGAATTTGTAATAAGTGTGGGTGCATGTGTGCATGTCTTCCAACCCCCACTTCTTTCTCGCTTTTACTTACCTGCTTTGATGGTTAGTATCAGGACATGTTTACTTTAGCATACTTTATGCTATGCATGCGTGCATCATTCATTAGTCTTGCATGCACCAAGCTCGGCGCATCATACTAACTGCATAAGTATTTCAAATCTAACTTGAATACGTGCTACTTGTGCATTTTCACATATAGACTAGCCGAGCCTACTCTAGTGACATTCCGCATGTGTTGCATTACCCATCTTAAACTAGGATCATGCATATGATTGCTAACTAGTTTCTGTTTTGGCTTGGAGTACTCGGTAAGCATTTATGCTTTAGCATACCGCATGCGTGTGAGTGTTGCCATAACAGCATGATTACCATGAGGCTAGCTGCTTATGTGATAAAACTGCTTGAATGCATGTGGATGGAGGTTGAATTACCTAAATTGGAATAATGCATTAAAACTGTGAGTTTTAAGCCCACTAGATAATGGCAAAATCATCTTTTCTAAAAACCCACTCGAGGGTGGCAAAACCTGCATTTTAGCCTACTTGCGAGTAGCAACCCATCTTCAAAACAAACATGCAATGTTTTGTTCCAATTTAGGCGATTTGGTCTATACTTGTTTGCTGCGCGCATAACATAGTAATTCTAGGCTAATAAATGGAATAAGAACACATAACGTTTTCAAAAACGAATATCACGATTAGTAGAGGCCGATCTTCGGATCGGGCGAGAGGGGGTGCTCATAGCTGACCTTCCCTAATCGTACCCAAGCTCCCGAGCCGAGGCAACTTTGGTGATGATGGACACGTGGCCTTTGGCACCGAGTCAGGGTTTCCTAAATTCCCCTATAAAAAATATTTACGTGGCGACTCTGTATCTGGCAAAGCAGTCCATGTTTGGCACTTCTTTTCTAAAAATTTGTTTCTCAAAACGATTTGCCAAATTTGGACTCTTTGGTTTAGATTAAGAACTGTGACAATTTGAGAGTCCTGAACTGTAGTGAACCCAAAACGAACAGAACCGGGGGGGGGGAGGGGACTCGTCCTCCCGGGGCGTTTGGGGACGTCTACAGTTTCTGGCGACTCTGCGGGGGATTTAGAGAGCTTGACTCGAACTCGTGATATCCTGTTTTGATTTCATTTATGTGTTTCTTTGCATTGCATGTGCATTGGTGCGCCTAGGACACCGTGTTTGCCATCTGCCATTCCTAAACGGTTTGCCGGAGGCTTGACTTTGTCAAAGCATGCCATAAGGCTGGCCGGCTGTGGGCTCTAACAGTATGGGAACACAAACCCCGCTTTTACCAGGGCACCCTTTTCGACCATTCGACCTAGTGCATATCGAAATCCATAGTGACTATTCCAAACTAGGACAGGTTGCTTACCTGATGTTAGGTTGTTTTGAAAACTGTCGCGTGCATAGTGAAACCCTAGCTCCTGACAAAAATAGGACAGGGAAACCCTACCCCTCCATAGGGGTGTTGTGGCTCTCTTTACTTGCTATGTGCTTTTAGAGTGCATCTCTACAGGGAACGCACATATCAGTTTGCAAGTTTGAGTACCAGACCTGAGGGCACCAGTATCAGTTTATGAGAATCAGTTATATCTGTGGGTATCCGATTCAGTATTTTGGAGGCAGTGATTTCGGGCAAAAGTGATCAGTAGTAGAGTACAGTTATTCAGCTATACTAGCGTCTGTTCTGATTGGTCCGAAAGGCTGCGTGTTTTCTCTTTCGGTTCAGAGAGTTGATACAGAATAGCTAGCGTTCCCCCTTGCTGAGACAAGACAGATATCTGATCCGTTAGTCACCATTCAGTACAGCGGACTTATCATGACGCAGAATTTAGAGGAAATTGTGGTTATGACGGCCGCATCAGATCAAGGAATCACTCTGTAAGGCGAGACCAATGTCGATGTACCGCATCCACCCAGGTCTCCTGTCGCGCACCCGGTCTGGACCCCCCAGTTGTATCAGGCTCGTGAGCCCACCACATTCGAATTGATGGGAATGATAGGTGACCTCCAGAGATCCGTGGCCGATCTGGCCTACGGAATGTCGGCTTCGCCACCAGCTGCACCGTATGCTAGGAATTTCATACCACAGGAGCCCCCGCTACTGGGGCAGATTGTAATCGAGCTCAACCAACCAGAGGTTGCCTCCAGCTACAGCAACGACGTGTCAGCAACAACCGGGCTTTGCTCTGATGTAGTAACCTAAACCCCCGATCAGGCTGAGGCCAGAGACAAGAACAAAATGAAGGCAGATGCCGATCCCATTGAACAACTGTTGTGGGTAGCCGAGGCTTTGAAAGCCAGGGGGATGAATAAGCAACAAGTATTCGCAGTCATGACTAAAGCTGTGGATGATGCTTTCCCCACTCCAACCGAAGGCGGTTCAAGCCGGGTGAAAAATCGGGATGGGCTCCGTCATGCCAAGACAGCCCCTGTCACCCCTAACCCTGTACCATGAAAAGATCAGAAAGCCAAGGCAGTGCCTGCCGACCCTTTCACTAGTGTGTCTAGCAAGAACCCTCAGACTTCAAAGTACCTGCCTCGAGGGCGCAGAGCCTTTCATGCCCTCTACATGCATTTCAAATATTGGCTAAAAAGGGGCATCTTAAACCCCTCGAGCCTCAGCCCCTCCCGAAGAATCTCCCTTTCTCGCATGATGCTACCTTGTACTGCGCGTACCACCAACAGTCCGGTCACAGTACCGATGGTTGTTTCCGCCTTCGTCATGAAGTGCAAGATTTGATTGACAATGAGGTCGTCCTCCCGCCTACCTCAACAAAGTCTGTTACCACTGAGCTATTGGACTTCGAGGACACTGCAAATTTGTGATCAAGGGTTGGACCACCTGCGGGCGGCGCTCGGTGTATTTTGGATGTGTCGTCTGGCACGCATTTTGGAGCATCGGTGAATGCTAGTTTTGTAAATCCTGGCTTGCTTGTTGAGTCGGTCTTTTGTTTTGTTTTGAGTCTGTCTCATTGTCTTGAGTCAATCCTTTTGCTTATGGGTCTGTCTTGTTGTAGCGAGTCAGTCCCCTTTGTATAGAATGTTGGGTGATTACGGAGCTGTTGCCTCGAACACCGTTTTGTTTTGTAATTATCCTTTTGCTTTTCTTTTGAGTTTGTCTATCGTGGAGCCAGTTGCAACCAAGGAATCTGAATGAAACAGCTGCGGCTATCATGTTTCCATGCTTACTACTATTCTGAATTAGTTGTGCCAGGGGACTTGAATGGAACAGCAGTACATTCCACCTGTTCTCTTGTGCCCTGAAAATCATTGCATTGACCTAAGTTTTTCAAAACTTTTTGAACACTGTGGTGAAAACAAAGAGGAAGGAATTCCTCGGGTTTTGCAAACTTTGATCAAATTGAGAGAAAGAGAGGCGTGCTAAGCCCTTAATGATTGAAATCATGCTTGTCAGCGTGAGTATTGAGAAGGACCCTGGCTTGATCCAGACTGGTTCCACACTATCTTCAGCGCGAGCGATTCGTCGCTTCTTTAAGAACTTTCAAAAACAAAATGTTTTGTGCAGCCCTGCGAAGACTTGTGTGGAATCGCTCTTGAGATTGTGCAGCTTAGGATCGCTCTCAGCCTCAAGACTTGAGCCCTTGTTTTAAAGCCTTGAACCACAATTTGGAGCGTTCAACGATCAACCATCAAGAGAGGCCTGTGTGGCCAGATTGGAAGCAGCCCTCGAACAAGAGGCACCAAAGCCAGATCAAGAAGATCAGATCTCATCAGAAGAAGCTTGTAAAGCTAGAACAGAAGCACTCCTCCAAACTAGGGGCAAAAATGTCCGATTTGCTCGAAGAGCCGAAGATGGGTCCTTCAGTAAGTCAATGCAACAGTCACTCTCCTGGATACGGATGGCTTCAAAACCCTAAAACCATTTGGCATGGACTTGTTACACTTTTACCCTTTGAGCGGCTCGCTGGGACGAAAACCCGGAAGGGCGACCCAGGCAAAAGTTAGAGAAAAAGAAAATATATACAAAAAAAAGCAAAAAATATACAAAAGAGAGAAAAAAGAGAAAAAATATGCAAAGAGAGAAAAATACAAAAAAGAAAAAAGATAAAATATACAAAAGAGAGAAAAAAAAAAGAAAGGGAAGAAAGAAAAAGGAAAGAAAAGCTCGCAAGGTCGAAAACCCGCATCGGGCGCCTTGGCAAAAGTTAAAGCCTAAAAGGTGAAGGTTAAAATACCCGGGTGTACCTTAACCGGAACTACGTAAGGCTTGATTCCCATGTTTGGGATACGTAGGCAACTTCATCCTGAAGTCCAGCCCCCAACGTTTTCATAGCGACTAAGTCCATGCAATGGTTTTTAATCATCCTTGGTTCCCATGTTTGGAATACGTCGGCAACTTCATCCTAAAGTCTAGCCCCCAACACCTTCAAAGTGACTGTGTCCATATATTGGTTTTGACCATCTTCGTCTTCTCTGTATCCGAGAAAGTTTGGTCGTGATCATCACTAGTGAGGACTGTTTACAATATGCTGCGGCATCATCCAGACAAGGGGCAACTTTCCGTTGCCATGAGTCGCCGTTCAAACAAGGGGCAACTTTCCGTTGCCGTGCAGCGTCCTTCAAACAAGGGGCAATTTTCCATTGCCTCCGATCCGAGGTTGTGCATCTTGAGAGTAAGTTCCGCGCTAGTTAGGCGGCGGCCGTTTGCCAAAAAAAAATAGTTTTTGAGAATTTTTATTGAGGATGACTAGTTTTCTCGAAAATTGTTTTATTTGTCAAAACTGGACCATTTTCTGGGACCCAAAAAAAAAAGGAAAATTTTCAGTGCTCATAGCCTGACTTGCATCATTTTAAATCAGAAAATTGAACAAGTATGTTAATCTGACTCTCATCTTGGTCAAAATTGTTTTAGTAGAAAGCCAAAACAAAAAATAGTCATAATGATGAACTAGGGGCACGGTTGAGTCAGGCTTCCTGTTTTTCCCCCATTGCCAACATACTTGCCAAGAAGGGCACAACTCAAGCTGTCATTAAAGGGCTGAAAGCTCTCTCAACCTCCGAGCAACGAGGTATCGAACCAAGTGCGAAGCACGAATCTGAAGGGATCAAGGTACTCCGTTCCCTTACCTGGGGCATCGACCAAGCGCCACCGGAAGAAACAGCCGTGAGCTAACCCTGTCGGGCGTGAACCCACAACTTCCTATTCATCCATTAAACATCCTGGGGAGGGATAAAAATGAGAGAATAAAGAATAGAGAGGTGTAAGTTGAGAGAAAGAGTGAGCAAAAAGGGTGTTGAGAGAAAAAAACCGAGCTTGAGTGCCAGAGTGATGTGAGAATCACAAATGAGGAAAGGGTGGGAAACAATACCCAGAGAAACTAGCTCCTCATGATCTGAGGTCCCCCATCTTCGTTAACGCGTTTGTATGTCGCGTCTTCTGTTTTGTTTACCTCAACCTTTGTTTTGAGTCTTTTCCGAGTATGCCTCGTTGTGTTTAGGTTGTTTACCCTTTTGTCTCCGCTGTTGAGTCTTTCTCGCTGAGTTCAGTTGTAGGCTCAATACCCCGGTTTGAAGAAACCATCTTCAATTTCAAAAATTAATCGTTTTGTGCTTAGAATGCCGTGTCATTCTCCATATTTGTGCAAAAACATTATTTGGTTCTTTTATGCAACTGCAGGGTCCACCCCCGATAATTGTGAACAGGAAAACCTGGGCCTCTTTGAAGCTTCTGGGTTTCAGATCGCATCTGAGTGTGCTTCAACTTCAGTAGATTCAACCTTCATGGTCCGTCTTGTCAGATTTGGGCTGTTTGTTCAGGATCCGCTGTGTGCAAAATGAACCAAGCGCTGTGTTATGGGCTGTATGCAGATTAATCCCCAGTGGAGTATAAGCCGAGTGTTCAGAATGTGCAGTGCTTGGTATGGTTTGTTTTGCTGTTGGCTGGTTCGTTATCTGATTATTACAATGCAAGTGTTCAATTTTCAGACAACAGATCAATTTCATTTACATTGAGGTGCAACATGATGCAATGCGATGCAATGCATGAAATGTACAAATACAACACTTTTTCAGACAAAAAGTTTGTTTCATTTCATCATCTTTTTCAAGTACATGGTTTTGGAAATAAAAATCTGCCTGCGGCAGTACAAGGTACTCTAGCTACCAGCAAAAGGTACAAAAGAAAAAGAAAAAGAAAAACAGCAAAAATCTGGATCAATGACAAAGGATCTCAGGCCTGGGAGTCCGTCCTAGTCCTTTTCCTGGACGAAGGTCCAGGAGTATCATCAGCGCTGTCATCTGAGCCCGAGTCCGAGCCGTCTCTGATCTCATCTGACTCCGCCTCAGCCTCCGACTCCTCGTCATCGTCATCAGGGACTGGAGCCCGCAAGCTACTCCTTACGTGAGTGCGCCCCGCCTTGGTGCGGGGGAATACTCTGCCCTCTCCATCTCCTCCGGCAGGAACAGAAGGCCGGGCTGGAACACCTCCTACAGTGGGAATCTGGAAAGGAGGCTGAAAAGTATAAAAGGTAAACGCATCAGTATGCTGTGAACAGTTTATCAGTGCAGAATGCAGTATAGTGTGAGAATGCCGTGAGCAGTTTATCAGTGCAGAATGCAGTGTATGAGTACAGCGTGCGAATGCCGTGAGCAGTTTATCAGTGCAGAATGCAGTGTATGAGTACAGCGTATGAATGCCGTGAGCAGTTTATCAGTGCAGAATGCAGTGTATGAGTACAGCGTATGAATGCCGTGAGCAGTTTATCAAGTGTTGTGTTGTGCACCAGATTATGTGAAGCAGCTTATGAGTATGGTTTGAGACCATGATCAGAAGAACATACGGGAATGCTGTAGAGGGCCAGGAGGTCGAAAGTCCGCTGCAACATCCCCATCATGGAGGCATTCAGCTCCAAGGACTGTCGGGTATACTCGGAAGAAGCCTGCAAAAGTGTCAAATGCATCAGTATTCTGCGAAATATCAAATAAACTGAAATGAAATGCCAATACAAGATGTATAAAATGTAGTAATACATACCGGAGGCTAGTCACGGAAACCGACCAACTCATGGTTAGCCGGAGGAGGAGCAAAGGGGATCTGGTAGGTCGCCCCACCCTGCCCTCGGCATGTCATCATCGTGGGTAGCTCTGGCCAGCTAACCCCCGGACCCCTCCGAGCTCCGCTCTTGCTACGGACACGAGCTGTCCTCAACGTCCCTGCCCCTGCTCCCGCTCCAATTACCGGCGCCGCAGGTCCCCCTCTCTCAGCTCGGCGGCCACTACTCAGAGGCCGCATAATGTACATCTAAACATACTCTGACTAGTCGCCCTCGCCCCTAAAGCCCTCCGCGTCCCAGCCGATCGTGTAATCGGCCATCTCCTCGGCGGTGAACCTCTCGGTGTCCCTCATGTGGGTAGGAGGCGGACCCGGAACTATCTGCTCTGGCAAGCCCAGGGTCTGGCGTAGGAAACGCTCACCCAAGTACCAAGCCCGACAAACCGGGCCCTCCAGCAAAATCCGGAAACGTGCAATCTCCTTTGCACCGGCAAACCAATCCCGAGTCACGGCTGGCAGTGAAGCCCAAGACTGTCAGGTGATCTGAAAATGAAATACAGATTGTTATCTACTATTATTGACAATACAGTGTAAAGCGAAGCTTAAATGAACTGCAAGTAAAACATACCTCTGCGGGGGTAATAGTGTCAAAGTAGTGGCGAAAAAAAATGAATGTCTCCCGGGGCCTCCGTACGCACCTCACGTCAAAGTGACGCGAAAATGGGATGACGAGAGGGGTCTCTACGTCTGGCACTGGGGCGAGTCTCGGAAAGTAAGCGTAGACCCACAACTGCAGAGCCAATACCAGAAGGGTTATCAGATAAAGTAGAACACAAAATAAGGCAGAAATCGCAGGACTGTGTATTGTGCAGTGTATTGAGGAGAGTGTATAGTGTGTGCAGTGTACAGTCAGTGTAAAGCAGGGTATATGTGTGTGTCGTGTGTGCAGTATACGATCAGTATGAAGCAAACCACAGTGTGTGCAGTGTACAAAGTATAGAAAATGTAAAGCAGAAATGGAAGGCAGAAGAGAAAACGTACCTCCCAAGCTCGCCAGTAGCCCCCGAGCAGCTGTCCGTTGCAACAGGAGGCTGAGCTCATGTACCCGTACAGAGTGGCCAAGGCAGCGCCACCCCAGTCATAGTGCAAGATCCGGGTGACATCCACGAGAGCGCTGAGCAGGCAGAGGGACACAGTGTTCACCCGGTCGACGAAAATAGTCATCCCCAGCAGGAACATGAGAAAGCCGCGCGCATATCGCTCCACCGCCTCCTGAGTCATCGGAGCCTCCTCGACTAAGGCTGGCTGGACTCTAAACTGAACCTCGAACCATGAATATCGAACGAAGCCGGGACGTGCGAGAGGTGGCACCTCACCGAGCAGGTAGATCTGAGCAGCCTCCCACTCGTCCGTGTCGGTGTTGAAGGGGATCGGATCACCCCCCACTCTAATGCCGGTGAGCACCGAGAAATCATAGGGAGTCATCGTCATGTCTCCCACGACGGAAAAGTGGAATGGGTCGGTGGTGTCCCACCACCTCTCCACCAGAACGGCAAGGAGAGGCCTGCTCGCAGTAAGGCGTGAGAATCCCCTGCAGAATGCGCCAAATCTGGCCTGGTCAACAATGTGACGGACTGCGTCTGGTAACTCCGTGTACCAATCCCGGGCGGCAACATTCCCATACCCACGGACAGTATGGGAATCTCCCTGTTCAAAAGCAAAATAGTTACGAAGAATATAAAATGTACAGTTTTGAAGAGTATTCAGAATTGGTGACAATATAACGTGTGTGCACGTTTTCAGGTTCAAACAAACATCGGGTGCCGGTGTGCAAGCAGGGAACTACAGCATATGATGTGTCAGTGTGCTTGAGTGGTTCAGTACCGATATAGCGTGTGTGTACGTTTTCAGATTCAAACAAACATCGGGTGCCGGTGTGCTAGCAGGGATCTACAGCATGTGATGTGCCAGTGTGTTTGGGTGGTTCAGGGCAAATGCAACGTGTGTGCACGTGTTCAGATTCAAACAGACATCAAGTGCAAGTGTGTTCACAGTCAACTACAACATACAGTGTATCGATGTATTCGGGTTAAGCAATTAAAGAGCAGAATCAACTATGGTAGTTAAGTGTTCTACATTGCGGAAAATGAAACGGGGGAGAAAATACCTCGGAAGCACCGTATGAAAAGTGCGTCTCTGGCTCGCTCTGAAGGAGCTCTGATGGCACACCTCTCGCAAAATCCCGAAACTGGCGAAGTCCGTCAGGAGGAAGCACGTGAATCGCTGGCCGGTAGGTCGCCGGGTCGAACGGGCGGACGCTCAAGGAGAGGAGCTCGGCCTCTGGGTCCATCTCATGATTCGGGGGAGTCCTGCCCCGTGGAATATCATCCGCCATGTCAAAAGTGGTGCGAAAATGGCCGAAAGAGTGAAAATCGGGCAAGAATATGAAAAGTCAACCGAAAAGTCAACCCCGGGAGGGTAAAAAAATGGCCGGAAAGGTCGGGGTGCAGAAAAGGCACGGAAATCAAGAAAAACTTGGGAGAAACAAACCCCAAGAGGCGGAAATCAAAAAGGAGACACCGAAACGAAGTTTCGATTGGATGAAAGTTTCGAAACGCGATGAAGTTCGCGAATCAAGCGTCGAAAAGGGCACGAGAATCAAGGAAAACGGGGAATGGAAGAGGGGAAAATGCTCTAGAGAGAGAGAAAGCAACTATTTGCAGCCAAGGAAAATGAAAGAAATAGGGTTTGAAACCCTATTTTAAAAGACCCAAGGTGAAAAGTCAAAACTGCCCCGAATCAGGCATTTTTGGCCGGTCAGCTACATATTTGGCCGGCCGGCCAAATGTTTGGCCGGTTATGTTTTTTTGTGGCCGGTGGATGGCCGGTGAGCCTCCTACAACCTTGTTTGGGTCATATGTGTAGTTTGGGGCCTTCTTTGCCCGAGGAAGTGCAGGAAAAGTGCATTTCCGAAGCTCGACCAGCCCTTGTTTCGACCTCAGACTGTGTCTTCTGTGCGTGGCACTCAAATATGTGCAAGGTGTATCCTTTTTGTATCCTTTTGTCTCTTTTAAGATTCGAAAGTTGCCCCGCATGCATTGCTTTACAATGCTTTGGTATGAACGCGTGTTGAGTTATATATCATTATGCTTGCATTGTTATGCATATTAACGGTCTGGCGAGACCTTAAATATGCTCGGTCTAGGAGACCTTAAATCCTCTAAAGGTGTAAGTCCTTTGGTGTTTGTCGTGCCCGAACGACTTTTGATAAGTTGCATTATACATGTATTTCAAGCGACTCGCGTCGTCGCATATTCAAGTTCACATGCATTCCAAAAGCCGCACGTTGTCGCCCATTTCAAGATCATCTGCATTGTCATGCATCTCAAAAGCCGCACGTTGTCGCACATTTCAAAATCATGCATCATCATCCATTTGCATTTCAAAACAAAACAAAACAAAAAATGCATATGTCATGCATCATTGTAAATAGTGCATATGTCATGCATCATTGTTAAAATAGTGCATATGTCATGCATTCATTGTAAATAGTGCATATGTCATGCATACCACTGTAAGTAATGCATATGTCATGCATCTTACCGCAAATATTACATTTACGCCCATCCATTGCATATTGTAGATACTGCATTGTAGCTTGTATGCATTCACTGCATCACTTCCATCTAGGGTTTGCGTCTTTCCTTGTTGAGCTTGGTCTGGTATGTGCTCATACTTTTCACGTCTATACACTCATAGTCCTGTATGACCGTTCTATGTTAGACGTGACTTGTTCATGTCCATGCCTTTCCTAGGCAAGATACGGCTTGGCCGTAGGCCTTAATCCACTGTATCCATTCCATTGCATATTGTAGATGTTGCATTGTAGCTTGCATGCATTCATTGCATCACCTCCATCTAGGGTTTGCGCCTTTCCTTATTGAGCTTGGACTGGTATGTGCCCATACTTTTCACGTCTATACACTCATAGTTCTGTATGACCGTTCTATGATTAGACGTGGTTTGTTTGTGTCCATGCCTTTCCTAGGCAAGATTTGGTTTGGCCCGCGCGCCATATCCATCATACATATTACATTGTAGTGTAATTTTTTGCATCCTGCATTAGGATCATGTTCTTTCGTTAGCGGATCATTCTCCACTTGTGTCATTCCACCCAATTACTAGTTCTTGTGTCCGTCTGCATCACTCATAGTTCTGCATGTGTACGCGCCTATTCCATGTTGGTATGTTGGTTTGAGGGTTACGGCACCTTTTCTATGGTAGACAGACTTTGCATCTCCATCAATCTATTTGACATTTGTGTGGTTTTGAACCGCTCATGATTTGATCGTGATTCAATTGCATTGCATTTTCATTTGCATTATTATACATAGTTTTGTATATATCGCATATCATTTTGCATGTTGTGCATATTGCTAACGATATCTGTACCTGTTAAGTTTTTTTTCAGGCACGATATTGTATGTACGGTTCATTTGAAGCTGGTGCAACCAGATGAACCGCGCAGGTATTGTATTCTCCGAGTGAGACGTATCGAGAATTGCATAATTCTCTTACATCCTTTCTGCATTGTAGTGTAGTTTGGTGTATGCCAGCTTAAAACTGTCGCATGTTATGCTTCGTCACAGCTTTCTTTGCATGATCATAAGTTATGTTTGGCTCTTGGCATTGTCAGTTGCATTTTGCCCCTGCCTTCGGGCGCATATCTTTGCTTGTCTTGCATGTTTGTCTAAGTCTTTGGCCTTGTCAAAAATGGGTCGTCTCTGGGCTTTGACATTCACTCCCGCCATTGTTATGAATTTCGAGTTCTGTCAAAGAGGGGCAACTGTAGACACCTCATTTTTTACCGTCCTCAAGGCTTGGACGTCATCGTTTGAACACGCGATGATTATCCATGCTTGTGTTTGTTTTGAGTTTCGAAAAGTCTTGGCTGCGCGTCGTGCCTTAGAATCTCTTAACTTCTCTGTTTTGTGCTTGGTTGCAGACCAAGAGCTTGTGGATGTGTTCCTGAGGGAAGGGAATGGCCTGTCGACCAAGTCTCCTGCCCACCGGCCACCTTGATTTTCAATCGGCCAAATATGATGGCCGGCCGGCCAAATGTGGTTTTCAACAGATATCTCTGTAGACAGCTGGCAGCTGTCATTCCAGGCCATACCCCAGCCCATGCCTGGGCGTGGGAGTTCTGAGGAGCTGCAGATTGATATATATCTATATCAATCAACCTCTCTAAAAAAAAAAAAAAACAAGAAGGAGGGATATACAACTTTGAGCAAAAAAATCTCTCTCTCTCTACATTTTCTGCCTCTCTCTCTAAGGTTTAGGGCTTGTTTGTGCTCAAAAGTGCATTTTCTTTGCACTTTTGCATACAAACACCTAGTTCTCTACTCCCTTTATTGGGCTGAGGTCCTTGGAGGTGATTTTTGGGGTGATTTGAAGCTTTTTTTGGTCCAAAAGTTGCTGATTTGCTGCTGTGCTTCAAGGGCGAGCTTTTACCTTTTTTAAGCCTTGTTTTCATAGCTTGTTTTGCCATATTTGCAACTATTTTTGAGCTTAACATATAACATAGAAAAGTCTTGTTTTTATCTGCCCTAAATAGTTTCTTAAGGGTGTTTTAAGCTTTGGGGTTGTTTGACCCCTCTTAAGGCTTGTTTGGCCCTTGTTTTGTGCCATTTCGGTTGAGCTCCAGGACCATTGTGTTTGGGCCTCCTCACCACTGAAATCTTGAGGGATTTCAGTGATGAGGATGGTGCCTTGAGGTCCTAAGAAGGAGAGGGCCCCCCCTCTCCTTGTTGTCCTTGAAAAAGGCCATTTTTGCCTCTTGAGGGAGCATCTTGTTTAAGTGTATGTTGGCCATGCTTTAACTGATTTTTGTGCTTATTATGTCATAATATATTCTATTTTCAGTTGGTTTGGACACACCTTGCATGCCTTGCATACATGTCTTGTAATGCCACATTTTTGCCTTAACATGCTTTAGGTGTAGACCCTTGTTCTAGCATGATTTAGGCTTAGCTTTGTGAAGCTTACATGCATATTTTGATGTGCTAAGGGACTGTTTTAGGTCATTTGAGTCATTCATGTCTTGCTTTGTATAGCTACCATGCAATCCCTCTTGAATGCCTTAAGCTTTGGCCTCTCTAGCATGCATTACTTGCATTATTTCAGTGGTTTGGAACCACTTACCATGTTATTTCAGTCCTTATAACATGCTTGTATGCTTGCCTTTGATGCCTCTTTGATGCCTTATGAGGTTGTGCCTTGTGCTCCATGTTTGGTCATTGTGCATGCCCTTGAATTCAAGTCATTTAGATGCCATCTAAGTGGTCTTTAGGCTTTGTTTTAATATGTTAAAACTCTGTTTTGATCATTTAATTCATGCCATGTTTGGTTTTGCTAAGGGTAGTTCAATACCTCCTTAGCTTGCCATAAGTACTTAGACCATTATTGCATGCTTTGCTTGTTTTGATTACTTGGTTTGGCACCTCTCTTTCATGCAATTTCAGAGCTTATGATACATGCCATATGCCCATGTTTGTCTTCCATTAAGTGTGCTTAAAGGTTGCTTATTTGATGTTCAAGTGTTAGCCCATTTGCTTGCATGTGTGTGTGTGTATTGGTTATCATTTCCATAGCATTGGCCACTGTTTTAGGCTTGTTTAAGGGCTGCCTAATTTAGTTTAAGCCCACCCTTTGGCATGTTGTTGCATGTTGAAATGATGCTGCATTTAGCACGTATTCTCCTCCTTGTTTTGGTTGCTTAACATGCCATATGTTTTGCATGCTCATGTGTTGACATTGTGCCCTGTGTGCTCATTTAACATGCATGCTTCCCATATGTTCATGTTGCATGCCTAGTTAACATACTTAGGTTGCATCGCATTTGCATGCATCTTTCACCTCTTGATCAAGCCATGATAGAGGTTGAAAGCCCCTTTGTTTGCTTATTTGCATTGCATTTCATTTAAAATCAAAATGCATACTTGTTTTCTTGGGCCATCATGCATTGAAATGCGCGATTGATGGTCCGAGAATCGAGAACCGTGTCCCTTTGAGTTATAAACATGATAGGGGATATGTTGGTGCATACATTTGCTTGAAATACATTGCCATGCCTTGCCTGCCCTCTGCTGCTGTCAAACAGGTTTCTGCAGGAAGTTTTGGCCGACCGGCCATATATACTGCCGACCGACCAAATATACTTGGCCGAGAGCTCAATGGATGGTCGATGACCACTTCAAAATGGCCGGTGATGATCCCACTCAGCTGGTGGTGTTCCACAACACTCAAAGAAGCAACCTTGGTAGTTGTGCAATTTTCAGAGAAGCAGAACAGTCGAAGCAGAGGCAAACTTGTGCATGGCGTTGGATTTCCGAGCAAACCCGAGCACGCGCGCATTGGATCCTCTTCCCGAGGCCTTTACTGCTTTCTTAGCTTAGTTAATTTGCTTAATTAATTAGGTGGTCTGTAATAATTAATTAGCTTGTAGGTTAATTAATTTGTATTATTCTTTTGGTCTCTCCGAGCGAGGGTGAATTTGTAATAAGTGTGGGTGCGTGTGTGCATGTCTTCCAACCCCCACTTCTTTCTCCCTTTTACTTACCTGCTTTGATGGTTAGTATTAGGACATGTTTACTTTAGCATACTTTATGCTATGCATGTGTGCATCATTCATTAGTCTTGCATGCACCAGGCTCGGCGCATCATACTAACTGCACAAGTATTTCAAATCTAACTTGAATACGTGCTACTTGTGCATTTTCACATATAGACTAGCCGAGCCTACTCTAGTAACATTCCGCATGTGTTGCATTACCCATCTTAAACTAGGATCATGCATATGATTACTAACTAGTTTCTGTTTTGGCTTGGAGTACTCGGTAAGCATTTATGCTTTAGCATACTGCATGCGTGTGAGTGTTGCCATAACAGCATGATTACCATGAGGCTAGCTGCTTATGTGATATAACTGCTTGAATGCCTGTGGATGGAGGTTGAATTACCTAAATTGGAATAATGCATTAAAACTGTGAGTTTTAAGCCCACTAGATAATGGCAAAACCATCTTTTCTAAAAACCCACTCAAGGGTGGCAAAACCTGCATTTTAGCCTATTTGCGAGTAGCAAACCATCTTCAAAACAAACATGTAATATTTTGTTCCAATTTAGGCGATTTGGTCTATACTTGTTTGTTGCGCGCATAACATAGTAATTCTAGGCTAATAAATGGAATAAGAACACATAACGTTTTCAAAAACGGATATCACGGTTAGTAGAGGCCGATCTTCGGATCGGGCGAGAGGGGGTGCTCATAGCTGACCTTCCCCAATCGTACCCAAGCTCCCAAGCCGAGGCAACTTTGGTGATGACGGACACGGGGCCTTTGGCACCGAGTCAGGGTTTCCTAAATTCCCCCATAAAAAATATTTAGGTGGCGACTCTATATCTGGCAAAGCAGTCCATGTTTGGCACTTCTTTTCTAAAAATCTGTTTCTCAAAACGATTTGCCAGATTTGGACTCTTTGGTTCAGATTAAGAACCGTGACAATTTGAGAGTCCTGAACTGTAGTAAACCCAAAACGAACAGAATGGGAGGGGGGGGACTCGTCCTCCCAGGGCGTTCGGGGACGTCTACACATGTGTATCTAGATTGATTAGACCCACAAGATTGAGATCGTATTCATTGAATGTATATGTTCCATTTGGGAAAATTGTGAAATATGTGTTGGGATATCGAATAACTCTACACATGCACACGTACATCTAAACCTATGCTCGGGGTGATTTGTTATATTACTACCTTCATTGACTAAACCACTGGAATTGTGACTCTTTGATTGTGTGACTGAGTTGAGCACCCCAAGTAATGAACTCTATAACTGTGAGACCATACATTTTGATTGGTAGAGAATTGACTGAATTATGTGACAATACTGGGCCCGACTCATAAACCTATGTTTTTGCGACTAATTTGGAACCTCTGCGTGACAAATCCTGTATTATGTATAATCAAAGAACTTTGCTTAATGTGTTATTGTGTACCATGTGCTTGCATATAAGACCTATTTGAGAATTTCTATACTGATTATGATATATACCTCCTGATATGAATGCCTGCATATGCAACTACCCTGAACTTATGTGAACAGTGCCATATTGTACATGATTTGAAATACTTTGACATGAATAGTTGTGATAAATGAGTCCGATATGATTTTGAGAACTGATGGACTTAGAACAGTTGTAAAACTATCGACTAGGTACCTAAGCAACAAAGTGTGCCTTACAAAACCAAAAATACCCCATTGAGAAAACTTTTATCTGATTCAATCTGATAGAACTTTTGTTTGATTGGGCTTGTTAGAACCCTCATGTGATATAATTTGATGGAACCTTTACTCGATTTAGTTTGGCAAGACTTTTGACGGGATTAATTTGATGAGACCTTCTATCTGACTTGACCTTGTTGAAGGGAAGTACGGATTACGTATGAATAAATAGCCAGATTATTCTTGGCAGGAAAATTGATAGACCCAAAACTTGAATCCGTTAGAAGTACTTGACTTACTTGAAAGACCTTTGGTGGGCTATCAACAGATTGATCTGACCATGAACATCATTGAGAACCAACCTTCAACTATTGAGGACATATGTGTTAAAAAACGAACTGGGTTATGCAAATCCAGTGGTTGGGTGTCGTAAGACACAATGCTTGTGTGCTATCATGTTCTTGCCCATTTGACGTTATGGAAACCAATGACAGCAGATTGATTTGATTGTAAATGGTACTGAACATTTATCCTTGACTGATCAGAATACATTTTGTATGGGAGAGTAGTTGCTTCAGTGTTATCGGATTTTGGGAAATCAGGTTATGGTGAGTGGTATTATGTTTGTTTTGATGACATTCTTGGGGCGTCCTTTCGTGCTAGGGGATGTTAAGCCTATGTAGCACCTTTGTTGAGATATCTCTTTTGCCACCGACAGTTTTGTTCAGGTGGGTTTGTTTAATCGATCTCGAGTCGATCACCGACGGTCGGGAACGGGTGTGCTCTGATTCCGAGACGATTATTCCTTTGTTTTGTCCGGAATGTCATCCTTTGGTATTATGTGGATGTTATTAGCATCAAAGGAGCTTTGAAAAACCATGATTATTCAAAAATTTGTTAATTCAGTACGCTCTATGTAAATAACTGCTCAGCGCCATTATATTCTGTAATTGGGGCTCTGGGGATGTGTAAATTGTGCTTAATATGTGATTGACTCCTTTGGTATTGTCCTTGGCAACATGGGGATTTGTATATGGATTGCCTTATGCTTTTGACGATTAGCAGATAACATGGAAAGACTCGATAGAACAGGGGATTGAATGTGGACTGAACTATAAACCGTAAACTGTTGAATGAATTGAGGACACGTGTATTGTGTTAGAAATTGATTACTTCGATGCTACCTTTGTTGATTCGGGAATCAGTATCTAGATCCACTTCATATTCCGGGAGACTTTTGGTTAACCTTGGATAACTGTGATGAGTCACCGAACTAAATATTTTTCAGTGCCAACTGGTCGAAGTCGAATATCAGACAGTGGCAGAACTACTTCAGCCTTTCTTTATTTTGGAATGGAAATAAGAATGTATGGCTACGAATTTCATTGTAGGGCTACCTTGAGCACCCAAGGTATAAGTCCCGTTTGGGTTACGATACGTAGGATTACTAAGTAGCTCATTTCCTCCCTGTAAAATTTTCGTATGCTGCTTGTAGACTAGCCACCATTTACATCGATAAGAATGCTCGTTTACATGGGGCCCCAGTATCTATTGTTTAAGACAGGAATCCTAAAATGTGCCCAAATTCTTATAAGCCTTCAAGAGGCAATGGGGACTGAATTGTGATTTGACGTTGCTTGCCGTCCAAAAATCAATGTATAATTAGAAAGAACTTTTAGGAGAAATGCTCCAAATATATTCAGTAGATCTTTCAGGGAATTTGGAAAGTCTATTCGTTGTTGGCAGACTCTGCTTACAACAATAGCTTGCACTCTGGCATCGGTGTGGCACCGTGCAAAACCCCGTATGGCAGAAAAGGTAAGCCTCTGATTGATTAAGAACAGAATATTGTTTGATTTTAAGACCAAGCAAATAACTAGCTAAAGGATAACACTGGAACCGTTGAATAAGAAGTATTCCGAATTGCTTTCGACTGAAGGTAAAATAAGTTTGGAGGACCAAACTTCCCAAAAGGGAGAAGACTGTGATACCCCTATTCCGTATTATGCTAATTTATCCTCCTTATGCATATGATTATGTGTTTGATATGATTTTGAGTGCCATTTATATGAATATATGTGGTTTTGAATTTCTATCTGTTCACCGTAGGAATATCTGTTTGATTATCTGCTTCGGAAATTAAATTGAAGGCCTTATCGGCCACAGAAATCAAAATTGGCTGTGCCATTGTGATCAGCGTAATTTTTAGAGCCTACGGTGAAATTTGATTGAAAATTGATTCGGATCAAATTAATTGGATTAATTTAATGAATTAGTGCTCAATTATTTTATAATAAAATAATGCAATTGAGAGGGAGCCTTTAAAGGGCCATTTTACACCGTCACTTTGCTCCTTTTGAGCTTATCATCAGAAACTATGCTCTAAAGAGAGAAGGGAGCCGAAATTAGTGAGAAAAGGAGCTCAAGGAAGAGTTTTGGCTAGGGAACTTGATAGCTTTGAAGCTATACTCAAGAATTTGTTGTTGATTGGAAAAATTGAGCCTCTAGGTAAGCATTTGATCTTGAATTCATAAGTTTGAATTTGTGATTTTGTAAGTTCAAGGTTTGTTCGTGATCAAGGGCATAATTTGAATTGAATTTATTGAATTGGGAGTTTATATGAGCATGCATGTGCATGATTGCTATAGTGTTGCATATTCATGCAAGAGCCATGTTGAACAAGAGGAATTGGGCATCAAATCTCACATGCATGCATGGTTTTTATAAGTTCCATGATCATAAGCCTTATTTGTACCATTTGAACTCGAATTGGAAGCCAAAACTTACATGCATGTTTTATTATTGAAGATATGAAGCTCATATGGGGTTTGAAAGCATAAGCCATGATTATACAAGAATGTTCATTGATTTTGGAGAATTGAACCACGATTTTGAGTGATTAGCTTCATATTGTTTGTGTACCCTTGAAATATAATGTGTTTATATGTTTTTGGGACTGAAATCATGAGTTGAGACCTTTGAACATCAAAATTGAACTCCAAGAATAGTCCTGGAATTTCCAGAAAGTTTGATGTCCGCTCGAGCAGGGGAACCACCGCTTGAGTGTGAAATTCGTGCTCCCAGCATATTTCTGCAGACATGGTTCCCATTCGAGCAGGGGAAGTTGACGCTCGAGCGGGGAGCTATGTAGACAGACTTTCCGCTCGAGTGCCCGAGTTCATGCTCGAGCATGAATTTGATGCAACCAATGCTTTTGCAGACCTATTGGGCCTGCTCGAGCTGGGAAGTCCACGCTCGAGCGGGGACCCTATTTCTGAAAATTTTGTGTGATCGTTCTGTGTTTCGTTTTCCGTTCTCTTTCACTTGCAAGCACTCTTAGGCATGCATTAAGCATTGTAATTGAGTTAAAGAGATAAGAATGAAGCCTAAAGAGGAATATGTGAATTAAAGAACAGATTGAATCGTTTGTGACCCATATGTGTTGTATGATGTGTAGGGTCAAGCTCCACGGCAAATCCACAAGGCGATCACTGTGAGTAGTATAGATATTTTGAAGTTTGTCAATTGTCCAATTGTTTATTTCTTTACAAGTTTGCTAGTTTGAATTGTGGACAACCGATTGACATGAATAATTGGGCCGAAGGCCGTTTTGACATGAATGGATGGGCCGAAGGCCATTTTTTTTTTTTTGGGGTGAATAAGACATAAAATAAAAAATAGAAATTACACAGCTACAAGGGGCATGCCCCAGGACCTAACCAACACTATACAAGAAATGAACCAAGAACCAACCGAAAAAAGCAAAACATGGACGAACAGAAAAAAAAAAAAAAAAAAAAAAAAAAAAAAAAAAAACACTAAACTAACGAACTAAAGAGGAAACCAAACTATATCAAAGCAAAAGAGAATTATAACCCAAAAAACATGTTCATGAGCCGCATACTGTTCGGATGAAGGTCATGAACACATTCAACATTCAATAACATCCCACCACTATACCAGACATCACAGTCCACAAACCCAGCAGCAAAAGTGAAAACTGAAACCATGCACATCCTACATGGGTGGGCCAAAAGGAAAGAAATATAGCAAAACCATATTAACATATCCAAACACATAGTTTTAAAGTAAAACAAAAGAAAGACAATGTTTCCACACAAGGCGCTTCTGGCAGCCATCATCACGGACCAGCCAACTCTAAAACCTGAAATGGCAGGAACCTTTAAGCCATCAGAATAGCAACCACCAAAGACGTGACACCACTGCCTTCCCATGCAACCCAAGACATGCTCATACATTATGGTAAACCCTGTAGGAACAGTAACTAGTGAGTACCTCCAGCATGTAAGATACAATCTACTAGAATATAACACATAAGAAGCAGTGCCCTCAACATAGGATCTCACTCCACTCGACCCACAATTTAGAGACTCACACCACTCAACTTGTGCTTCCTTATCCTGCATATAAAAAGATACAATATTTATTAACATTAGCAATAAGTATAAAGGCCGAAATCACTCAACCCACATATGAAGTGAAAATTTTATTATTCCGCTATTCACTCAACCCTTAATTAACTAGGTGATTCCACAATGAACTCTGAACATAACCTGCACAATACCAAACCATTAACTAAACACTCCATATTGCTCACCAACACTCAACCCACATATAGAGAACTCACATCACTCAGCAGCCCTCTCATCAATGATAGTATGGGGCATCATAATTGTTGCTGGCAGATTCCATTGGTCAAGAAACCAAGTGTCCCCAGTGGATCTAGGCAAATTCTTCAGAGACAGCATTTTATTTCTCACCATCTGGATTACAGATTTAATAACCACCTCTTCAAGCTTAAATTCTTTGTTAAAAACACAGTTATTTCTCTCAATCCAGATGTGGTAAACAGAACACAAGAATGCATTGCTCAGAATATTGGCCCTCAAAGATTTACCCTTGGCCTCCTTCGTAGCATGTGTAACAATATCAGGCCAATCAAAATCAGGCCACTTTATGTTGCATTTAACTTCAATAGCACTCCAAACTCTGTTAGAAAAGATGCACTTGAAAAAGAGATGGGAATGACTTTCCCCAGGTTTTAGGCAGAAAGGGCATTGAGAATGAGGGGCTAGACCAAACATAAGTAACCTATCACCAATATAAAGTCTGTTGTGAAGAGCTACCCAGACTATGAAACTAACTTTAGGAATCCTATGAGGCCCCCAAAGGAGCCTATGCCAATCCACTTTCCCAAATCTATTTCTCCAATGATTCCAAGCTGAGTGAATGGAAAACTGACCATCAATAGTAAGTTTCCAGATAGCTTGGTCACACCTAGATGGGTTAGGTGTACAACAATCAGGAGTAAAGGAAATCAACTCCTGAATCTCCCAAGAATTGGAAATAGGCCACTTCCACGAATGACCATAAATGATTTCACTAACTTTGGTCTCACTGTTAAGGCATGAATCATACATAATTCTGTCCCCAAACTTGTTCCACATAGGACCAAGCGGATGCCAATTGTCATACCAAAGGAAAGTAGACTTCCCACACCCAATTTTGTGAGTGATCAGAGGCGACATCCAATCCCTAAGAGACAATAGCTTCCTCCAAACCCAGGATGGATCATTTGGGACTCTAACTTTCCGAAAACATCTACTGTTGAGTAAATAAGATTTAACTCATTGGCACCACATAGATTCCTCACCCCCAGAAAAAAGGAACCAAATATGCTTAGCTATAGCAGCTCTATTCCAAATGTCAAGAGACTTAAACCCAAGACCCCCCTCATTTTTAGGAGCACACACAGAATCCCATGCAATCTTGGCACTGTGAGTTTTGAGATCACTGCCAGACTAGAGAAAAGCTCTAAGAATACTTTCAATCTCCCTAATAACCTTCTTAGGAAGGATAAACAGGGAGGACCAATAAACTTGCATGGAAAAAAGAATGGATTGGATAAGCTGGCTTCTCCCAACATAAGACAAAGCTCTATTAGTCCAACTCTTCACTCTTTTGGTAATCCTATCAATGAGAGGGACACAATCGGTGGCCCTCAACTTGGTAGTAATAAGGGGAACACCAAGATATTTAACCGGAATAGTGCCCTCTTTGAATTTAGCAATACCTAGAATAGAAGCACGTAACCCCATCTCACAACCAGAAAAGTAGATGTTACTCTTACTGGGATTAGGGGTAAGGCGAGAAAGGTTGGACAATTCCTCAAGGCCATCCATAATAAGCTTAACAGTGGGCACATCACCTCTGCTAAAGATCATAAGATCATCAGCAAAACAGAGATTGATAATTTTAGTCTTCTCACATCTCCAATGGAACTTAAACAACGGATGCGTAGACTTCTCAGCCAAGATTTTGGCAAGAATCTCCATGGCTAAAACAAATAAATAAGGGGACATAGGATCACCTTGTCGTAAGCCTCTAGCCCCCTTGAAGTAACCATGGAGGCTCCCATTGATACAAATTGAAAAAGAAGGGCTAGTGATACAAGCCTGGATCCAAGAAACCATAATAGGGGGAAAGGCCATAGCCTTAAGGATGTTAATAATGAATTCCCATCTCACACTGTCATAGGCTTTCATGATATCCACTTTCATGGCACACTTCGGGGTAGGGGACTTCCTATGGTACCCTCTCATAAGCTCTTGAGATAGGAAAATATTGTCAGATATTCTCTAAACTTGAACAAAAGCTGACTGAACGGGATCAATAAGATCAGGGAGAACAGTTTTAATCCTGTTAGCAATGATCTTGGCAATGCATTTGTAAATAGTATTACAGCAAGAGATGGGTCTAAAGTCACCCACTTTAACAGGGTTAGGGACCTTAGGGATAAGAGCAATAATGGTACTATTGACTTCGGGGAGAAGCTTACCAGACTCGAAAAAAGGTTCTTATAGCTTGAATGACCTCTCTCCCCACAATATCCCAAGGGCTTTTGAAAAAGCCAGCTGAGAAGCCATTAGGGCCAGGGGCCTTATTGGCTTTAAGAGACCAAAACGTATCCTTAATCTCTTTGTCAGTCACAAGGCTAGCCAGCAAAACCAATTTGTCAACAGAAATCTTGGACTTAACCAGAGACTGGATTCTATCATAACCATTATAATGGTCATCAATAGGAGTGCCAAATAAACCAGAGAAAAAATCTGTAAATGCATTATGGATGTCCTCGGGTTTTGAAGATTTTTGGCCATCCATCATCTCCGGGCTCAAGATTTTACCCCTATTAATGTTACCCTTAATGGTTTTGAAAAAAAAAAACTGCTATTTCTATCTCCCTAACTCTGCCACTGAACTCTAGATTTCTGGTGAGCCAGACTCTCCTCAACAGCCAAAAGATCCACATGTTGTTTTAAAGATGGTTCTCTCAAGTTTTTGCAAAGAAGCATTACTAGGATCCTTGTCCAACTTCCATTAAGCGGAGAGGAGCTCAGACCTAGAAGCATGGACTCTGGTAGTAATGTCACTACAGTCTTTCTTGTTCAAAGCCTTTAGTGCAGGTTTCAGATTTTTTAAATTCTGACACACTCTAAACATACGGACACCCTGAATGTACTGGTTCCAAGTTGTAGAAACCACAGAACCAAAGTCCTCATGATCAGCCCAGAAATCAAAATATTTAAAGGGTTTCTTAAATGAAGTCACCTTATCATAGACATTTATCACTGCAGGAGAGTGATCAGATATGCCAGAAGGTAGGAAGGTGGCAAATGAGGCCAGGAAAGGATCCAGCCAAGCCTCATTAACCAAAACTCTATCGATCTTGGAAGCAATATAATCCCCACTAGTTCTTTTGTTAGCCCAAGTGAATGGGCAACCTCCATAAGAGAGACCAACTAGCTCAGCTTGCAAAATATAGGAGTTGAATTCCTCTTTATCCTTAGACCAACTAGCACAGCCCCTAAATTTCTCATAAGGGAATCTGATAGCATTAAAGTCCCCCAGGATAACAAGAGGGGTTTTGGACTGAGCTTGGGAAATAGTAACCATGTACTCAAAAAATTCTTTTCTAACATCATGTTTATTCTCAGCGTAAACAAAACAGACTCTGAACATATAATCCGAAGATAAACCATGCACTTCACAAAAAATATACTGGTCAGAGGCATGTAACATTTTAACATTGCAAAAAGTTGAGTCCCAGCAGACATAAATCCACCCAGTTTTAGAAGGTTGTGAGTTTGTCAAAAAGGGCCAATTGTTAACACCAGATAAAAAAAATCTGATGTTCATTCAAAGCTTTTATTTTAGTTTCCAAAATACCCAATATTTTAATATCTTCATGTAGCAAAAATTTTCTAACTTCTCTATGTCTATGAGGATTATTAAATCCTCTAACATTCCAAGATGCAATTTTTAGAGACATTAGAAACAGCAAAAATTCAGAAACCCACAAACCAGCTAAGACTGGGATTACCTGCGCTTCTTCCTTTGGCTTTTGTTGCCCTTACCAGAGGAGTTACCTTTTACATTAGAGCCAGTTTGGGCTTGTTTGTCAGTTTGAGTACTGCTTGGGGTCGATCCCACTAGTTTCTCCACTCTAGCCAGCAGATCTGTATCATGTGGAAGGGCAAAGCTTGTAATTTCAACTAATTCCTTCTGTAAAGCCTCCAGTCCATCCATCTTACTTTCCTTTAACTCTCCACCCCTTGTGCTCAACTCATCACTGTGAGTTTGGTCAGAAATCTTCTCCCCAGGCTCCACCTGAACTAGCACTTCTTGTTGACTTTGCCCCTCCTCAAGCTTATGCAAACCATCCTCCTGAGGCTCCTCTTGGTTTACTGACTCTGTAGGAGGATCTGGAACACCCACCTTCCTCTTACCCTTAGCCATGACAGTTTCCCAACCAGGATCCAGATTATTTTCAATTTCTTTTTGGAGGTTGATTAAAGCAGCAACTTGGGTTTTCACACATCTGGATGTATCATGCCCAAAAGCAATGCAGTGCTCACATTTGGGGGGTAAGCCTTGATATTCAACCTTGATGACAGCATCTACACCTTCACAGTTCACTTTGAACATCGCTGGTAAGTTGGATGTTGCTTCTATCTCGACACAAACCCTAGCGAAGGACACCTTACTACCCTGTTCTGTGAGTTGGTCCATAAATAAAGGAACACCTACAGCACTTGCGATATGGCTTAAACTATCACTGTCCCAATACTCGAAAGGGACATTGAAGAATTTAGCCCACACAGGAACCTTGGTAGCTTTATCCTTTGTCAGTCTCATCATACGGGTCCATTTCTTCAGGAATAGGTTAAAACCACCAATATACTAGGGCCCTCCCTCAAGAACTGAGTTACAGCATTCTGGGTTATCAAAGATAAAAAAAAAACTAAACCCTTCTGTAACAAGCCCGCCGGGGGGGGGGGGGCCTCGCTACAGCTCGGACTCGATTTTGTAGTCACGGTTCTAAGTCTGAACCAAAGAGTCCAAATCCGGCAAATCGTTTTGAGAAAACAGATTTTTTGAAAGAAGTGCCAAACATGGACTGCTTTGCCAGATACAGAGTCGCCACCTAAATATTTTATTTTGGGAAATTTAGGAAACCCTGACTCGTTGCCAAAGGCCACGTGTCCGTCATCACCAAAGTTGCCTCGGCTCGGGAACTTGGGTACAATTGGGGAAGGCCACTTCGTGAGCACCCCCGCTCGCCCGATCAAAGATCGGCCTCTACTAACCGTGATATCTATTTTTGAAAACATTGTATGTTCTTATTCCGGTTATTAGCCTAGGTTACTATGTGATGCGCACAGCATACAAGTATAGACTAAGTCGCCTGAATTGGAACAAAACATTTCATGTTTGTTTATTTGAAAGATGGTTTGCTACTCGCAAGTAGGCTTAAAATGCAGATTTTGCCACCCGCAGGTGGGCTTAGAAAAGATGATTTTGCCACTATTTAGTGGGCTTAAAACAAACAGTTGATGATTTATTCCAATCCAAGTAACCCAACCTTCACCCACAGGCATTCAGGCAGTTATATCACATAAGCATATAGCCTCATGGTAAGCATGCTATTCATGGCAATCACTCACACGCATGCAAGGATGCTAAAGCATAAAACTCACCGGGTACTCCAAGCCAAAACAGAATTTACATTAGAAATCATGCATGATCCTAAGTATACAGAAATGCCTAATGCAACACATGCAAAATGCAACTATAGCAGGCTCGGCTATTCTAAGATGGCATATGAAATGCTACAGCTAACATGTATTCAACTTGGAAATTCAAATACAAATGCAGTTAGTATGATGCGCCGAGCCCGGTGCATGCAAAACGGATGAATGATGCAAACATGCTGTCATACTGTATGCTAATTGAAATATGCCCTAATCTAGCCATCATAAGCGGATAAATAAAAGGGAGAAAGACGTGGGGTTGGAAGACATACAACACACACACACACACTTATTACAGTTGTGCCCTCGCGCAGAGGGTCCGAATAAATATACAGTCCCGAATAAAAGAATATTACAGTCCAAATATTACAGTCCGAATAATATACAAATTCCTAATTAATTAACAAATTAACTAAGAAAGCTGTAAAACTGGCGGGCAAGCCAGGGACCGCCTTACTTCTGATAAATGATGTATGCCTGGGCTGCCTTGCGCGGAAATCCACTGGGATGCCCCAATTAGCCTCTGTTTAGCAGTTATTCTTGGAAAGCGTGCCAGACTCCGAAAAGTTACTGATTCTTCATTTTGCTGCAACAGAGAGCAGGAAAGGGGCATAGCAATGTATTTTCACAGATATATGCATGCCTCGATCCTCGTGCCACCAATCACGCATATCGATGCATGATAGCAGAGGGGTCGAAATGTGCAACTCAATATGGAATGAATGCACACGAAAACACAACAAAACCTAACTCCATCATGGGTAATCCGGAGTGTTGGTGACTAGGGAATTGAGATACATTCCGTCACTCGGAGTACGAAATGCACCTCGTTTCCCGTGCCCGGGCTAACTCCTATTCCGAACACAATGCGATATGCATGACATGCATGAATGCAACTAAGATACAGCCTAGCATGCACAATGCTATGAAAATGAGATGTCTCGAAGTGCGTGCGCACGGGCACGCAAATCAAGAAAATACATGAATGCGATCTAAGATACAACCTAGTATGCACTATGTTATGAAAATGAGATGCCTCGAAGTGCGTGCGCACGGGCACGCAAATCAAGAAAATGCATGAATGCGATCTAAGATACAACCTAGTATGCACAATGCTATGAAAATGGGATGCCTCGAAGTGCGTGCACACGGGCACGCAAACCGAGAAAATGACATACGCAATGCAAATGGCATGGGATGGCACATAGAATGTAACGTGGACTTATACTAACATGAGAGAGCCTCAGCCGCACTCACATAAGAAGCCGATGGATGAAAATGAAGTGCCTCGAAATGCGTGCACACGGGCACGCAAACCGAGGCAATGGCATACGCAATGCAATGGCATGGAAATGGCATATAGAATGCAACATGGACTTATACTAACATGAGAGAGCCTCAGCCGCACTCACATAAGAGGCCGATGGATGAAAATGATGTGCCTCGAAATGCGTGCACACGGGCACGCAAACCGAGGCAATGGCATACGCAATGCAAATGACATGAGAACATGATATGGGCTTATACCAACATGAGAGAGCCTCAGCCACACTCACATAGGATGCCGGTGGATGAAAATGATGTGCCTCGAAATGCGTGCACACGGGCACGCAAACCGAGGCAATGGCATACGCAATGCAAATGACATGAGAACATGATATGGGCTTATACCAATATGAGAGAGCCTCAGCCACACTCACATAGGATGCCGATGGATGAAAACGAAGTGCCTCGAAATGCGTGCACACGGGCACGCAAACCGAGGCAATGGTAGAATGCGATGCAAATGACATGAAAACATGATATGGGCTTATACCAACATGAGTGAGCCTCAGACACACTCACATAGGATGCCGATGGATGAAAACGAAGTGCCTCGAAATGCGTGCACACGGGCACGCAAACCGAAGCAATGGCAGAATGCGATGCAATGACATGAAATGGAAAGCAATCATTCTAATGGAATTTTAGCACTAAAATATGGGGGGAAACAGTCCCGAAATGAGGCGAAATGACACCAAATGCATGAAATAGTCCCGAAATGCGAATTTAGGCACCCGAAATGGCCTATAGCTATGCCAAACATGCACAATATGGACATGTAATGCAAAGACAGAAGCTAGGCAGTCCCAAAAAAGGCACTTTCACAGTTATAAACATGGCCAAACAGCAAGCATAGGTAGGGCAAAAATGGCATGCAAGAATAGGGGCCAAGAGAGGGGTAATGAAGCAAGTGATATAAGAAAAATTCAAACTGAAAATTTTCCTTCTACAACATTGAAGAGGGACCAAAAATATGAATGTTTACAGTATATGGCAAGCCTCAAATCAATATACAAACATGCTAAAAAAAACGGCACAAGATTGAGGCTCAAAAGGTGCTATAACATGAGGTATACAAAACATTCATCAAACAAGAAAAGACCCTTAATAAAACATGTTCAGGGGGTCAAAATATAGCCATTTTTAGTTCGGATAAAAGTCCAAAAACAGCAACATCAGGGGCTGCCAAGGCATACAAAAATGGGACCAAAAAGAGGATATAAAGGGAAGTACAACATGGAAGTCTCAAACAGTGTTGATCCCTTCTTCAATGTTGAAGAGGGGCTCAAAATAAGCCTACTTACAGTTCATGAGAAACTCCAAAATAGATCACACATAGGCTAGAAAAAGCATGCAAAATATTGACATACAAAGAGGGTATTGAAGCAAGTGCACGATGGAGGGCTCAAACAGGGTTGAGCCCTTAATGAGAAATGAAAATGAGCTCAAAAAAATGACCTTTTCAGTTTTGGTCGGAGCTCAAATGTACAAGAAAGAGAGGCTAAGAAATGTTGCAAGAAATGAGCTAAAAAGAGAGAAATGGCAACTCACCCTTGAAGATCAATACTCTAGCAACTTCTTGGACCAAATTTGTTGCCTCTAAGCTGCTGGAATTCCTCTCCTTGCTGCTGAGATGGAGTGGTGGTGGTAGAGCTTGGTGGTGATGAAGAAAACAATGTGTAGGACTTGGAGTTTTCAAGCAAAATGAGAGGGATAGAGGGAGAATTATGTATCTAGCCTTGAAGAGCAAATTTTCTAACCCCTAAATGTGATGCCACCAGCTGGTTATATGGAACAAAAATAGGGTGTAAAGGTGGGGGGAAAAGGAGGCAAGCTTTCCCCCACAAAATATCCCCCGGATTGGGATATTTTCTGGGGGAAACAGCTGCACAGCTGTAAAGTACCAAGCATGAGGAACATGGCCGGCCCCTTACTTTTGCTGCAGGTGGCCGGCCGGCCACCCCCCCTAGCCGGCCGGCTAGGGGTCAAAAAGGTCAACTTCAATTAGTGGTCGGCCACCACAAAAAGGTGGCCTCTTAGGTCTCCTCTTCACAACCCTGTGGTTCGAATTTGGAAATTCTAAAACCGGAGGGAGAACAAGCCATTTTGAGGAGGGGTTCAAAAGGTTCAAATGGAATTAATGGCCGGCCATAAACTTTTAGGGTCCTTCCATGTGTGTACATCACAAATATGTGGTTTGTGGTTGAAGAAAGTGGCTCCCAGGTGTTCAACATTGGCTCGGAAGGAGGGGTTCAAAAAGGTCAAGAAGCATTAGTGGCCGGCCATGAACTTTTAGGGTCCTCCCATGTGTGTACATCACAAATATGTGGTTTGGGTTTGAAGAAAATGGCTCCAAGGTGTTCAACATTGGCCCGGAAGTGCGAAAAACGGGCGTCGGAGGGCGCCGGAGGAGTAAAAAACTGGTTGTTGAAACAATTGCTGGCCTTCCACCCTTCCATGACCTTCCTAGTGATGAAACAGAGGTACCTGCCAAAAACGAATGAAAACCGATGCAAAACGAATGTTCGGGGGCCAAAACACGCAGTTCGGGGCCTCGGAAACTGCCCGTTAAACACCGAAAGTGGCGTTCGGCCACGAAGTGGGTTTCTCAGACCCCAGTGTCCCTCAAAAGGGAGAAAATAAGATGTATGCCAAAAATCAGAGCAAATGGAGATGGTTAAGCGGTCCCGAACCGAGGCACACGGCCAACGGTCCCGAAAAACCAAAAACCGGACTCCGAAATGGGCAAAATGGCGTGCGGCCACAAAATGTAGCCCACGGCCACTGAGAGATGGTCTACGGGACCTCTCCCTCCCCTCGAGAAAAGAAACAGAGAAAACCGAGTCTGGTTCGCAAACCGAGACAAGGCACAGAAGAGGGTTCGGAAATCCGGAGGCGGGGCTCGCAGCCAAGACTCTGAAACTTCTGAACGAGCACATTATGCAATATCACCAAGTGCTCAACTGGTGACGCCTGAGTCTCAAGGTCGGTCAAAAATGGGGTGTCTACACCTTCCCTATTGGCTAACACTTCTTTCAACCCTTTAATTTTCCATAGACCAAAGGCACTGTTTCTCAAATAATTATAGGATACCCCTTTATCAAGAAAATATCCAACCAAGCAAGAGTCCCATTTTTCTAAAGGGTTAGGCCGTGGGGGTAAGTTCACACTAACATAGCCCTCACTATGAATAGGAGGAACATACCTCAAAGGGATACTAGATCGAGTAGATGAAGCAACCACATCTGCCCAGGTTCTTGTTTCTTTGCCTTGACCTCTACCTCCCCCTTGTCCTCTACCCCCCTTCCGCCTCTGAAATTAGAGATGCCCCCCCTTCAGGGATACATCTCCTCTCAACCTCTTTCATCGCTAAAATCAGGGATAGGAGGCTCTTCAGTTACTTGTACAACTTTGTCAGGAACAATGTTCACATCTGACTCCTTTTCTGTAGGCAGATCAACCTTGGATTCACCATGGCCCTTGGCTTCGTATCTGTTTTGAGCAACCAATATGCTATCTGGGAGATTTTGGAACATAGGAGTGTCTACATCCATCTAATCCGATCATCGAGAAGACGATTGAGACCCATCTAGGATGATAGGTGTCATGATCAACGGAGAAGGATCTTTCATCCTCACCAATCGATCTGCAACTCTATGGATGTCTGAATCCATCATACGAGCCTATCGATCTGTTTGGTTTAGGGTTTTCTCCACTCCCTCAGTGTCATCAATCTACCCTGGAATCAAAACATTCCCTTAGATTTTCTCCTCAGTTGCGTCCATTTGTGCCTCACTCAAAACTTCGAATTTGTTACTCACAAACCCTAGGTTATCACTCACGTTTTTCAACTTTGAATCCTCCCTTATCGGATCACTAACCCTTAAACTCGAAAGTCTCTCAGAAAAAGGCAAAGCATTAACTCCAAACATCGTATTCAGTGATAGATTGAAACCATAGAAACAACCTTTTCTAGAGAGATGCTAGAGCTTCTCACTCCAACCCATTTTTTTTTCAAAGGCCATTTTCACATGAATGGATGGGCCGAAGGCCGTTTTTACATGAATGAATGAATGAGCCGAATGTCGTTTTGACAAGAATGAATGAATGGGTCGGAGGCCATTTTGACAAGAATGAATGGATGGACCCGAGGCCGTTTTGACATGAATGAGTGGGCCAGAGGCCGTTCTGATAAGAATGAATGGATGGGCCAGAGGCCGTTTTGACAAGAATGAACGGATGGGCCAGAACCCGTTTTGACATAAATGAATGGGCCAGAGGCCAGTTTGACATAAATGATTGGGCCAGAGGCCAGTTTGACATAAATGAATGGTTTTCCATGTATCTATGCTGTGAAAGTACATAATGCACCCTTCTCACATCATCAACTGGGAAGAAATCCAACTCAATGAGGACGCTACCTTTGAAGAGGGACCTGTAGCAATTATAGACAGCCAAGAAAAGAACTTGTGAGGGAAGACAATTCACCTTCTTAAGATACTCTAGCGTCACCATGGTATTGAAGAGTTCACCTGGGAACGTGAAGACGCGATGCGGGCAAATTATCCACAACTATTTGAGACGTAAGTGTAGACACCCCATTTTTGACCGACCTTAAAACTCAGACATCACTGATTGAGCGCTTGGTGATGTTGCATAATGTGCTCGTTCAGAAGTCTCAGAGTCGCGGCCGTGAGCCCTGCCTCCGGATTTCCGAACCCTCTTCTGTGCCTTGTCTCGGTTTGCGAACCAGACTCGGTTTTCTCTGTTTCTTTTCCTAAGGGAAGGGAGAGGTCCCGTAGACCATCTCTCAATGTCCGTAGGCTACATTTGGTGGCCATAGGCCATTTTTCCCATTTCGGAGTCCGGTTTCCGATTTTCGGAGCCGTCAGGCCGTGTGCCTCGGTTCGGGACCGCTTAACCATCTCCTTTTGCTCCAGTTTTTGGCATACTTCCTATTTGCTCCCTTTTGAGGGACACTGGGGTCCCGGAAACCCACTTCGTGGCTGAACGCCACTTTCGGTGCTTAACAGCCCATTTTCGGGATCCCGAGCTGCGTGTTTTGGCCCCCGAACATTCGTTTTGCATCGGTTTTTGCTCATTTTTGGCAGGTACCTCTGTTTCATCACTAGGAAGGTCATGGAAGGGTGGAAGGCTAGTAATTGTTGCAGCAACCAGTTATCTCTCCTCCGGAGCCTCCCGGCGCCCGTTTTTCCAACTTCCGGGCTAATGTTGAACACCCTAGGGTTAGTGTTGCCAACTTTCAACCACATACCTGTGATCTACACACCTTGGAGAATCCAAAAAAGTCATGGCCGGCCACTAATTGTTCAGGCCATTTTTCTCACTTGGCCGGCCGGCTAGGGGGGTGGCCGGCCGGCTAGGGGGGGTAGCCGGCCGGCCACCTGCAGCAAAAGTAAAGGGCCGGCCTGCTTCCTCACTGTGTGCACTTTACAGCTGTGTAGCCCTTTCCCCCAGATAATATCTGTATCCGGGGGATATTTTGTGGGGAAAGCTTGCCTCCTTTATGCCCCACCTTTACACCCTCCTTTTGGTCCTTATAACCAGCTGCCAACATGCATTATAGAGGTTAGAAAAATTGTTCTTCAAGTCTCCATACACAACTCCATCTTCATCCTTCTCAATTATTTGAAAAACCCTAAGTCCCTAACCATCATTCCTTCTACACCACCAAGCTCTACCACCACCACCTCATTTCCAGCAACAAGGAAGGTTTCTCAAAGGCCAAAGAAGCTGCAAATTCATCCAAGAAGCAACAAAAGTTTGAGTCTTCAAGGGTAAGTAACACTTTTACCCTTTTGACCCTTTTTCCTGATCTATCTGTAAGTCTTCTATGCTTTTTGTTTCAAGCTCCGGCCCTAACTGAAAAGGGGCCTATTTTGAGCTCATCTTCACCTTTCATTAAGGGCTCAACCCTGTTTGAGCCCTCCATGACACACTTGCTTCATAGATCTCCTTATATGTCATAATTTTGCATGCTATTTTTGGTCCATGAGCAATTTATTTTCGAGCATGTTGTAAACTGATGTTAGGCTTATTTTGAGCCCCTCTTCAATATTTAAGAAGGGCTCAACATTGTTTGGTGCCTCCATGTGTCACTTGTAGTTATATCCCTTATTTGGCCCCATTTTTGCATAAATTGGCAGCCCCCTTTACTTCTGTTTTTGGACCTTGGTCCGAACTGAAAGTGGCCTTATTTTGGCCTATACTTCATGTTTCATTGACATTTTTGTTCTGTTTGGTGATTATTTTGTATACTTCATGTTATAGCCATTTTTGAGACTTATTTTGCATCACATTTCTATCATGTTTGTATACTGATTTTGAGGCTTCCATGTACTGTAAATGTTCATATTTTTGGTCCCTCTTCAGTGTTGTAGAAGGAAATTTTTCAGTTTGGGTTTTTCTTATGTCACTTGCTTCATTACCCCTCTTTTGGCCCCTATTCTTGCATGCTATTTTTTCCATACCTATGCTTGCTGTTTGGCCATGTTTATAACTGTGAAAGTGCCTCTTTTGGGACTGTCTAGCTTCTGTCTTTGCATTGCATGTCCATGTTGTGCATGTTTGGCATAGCTATAGGCCATTTCGGGTGCCTAAATTCGCATTTCGGGACAATCCCATGCATTTCATGTCATTTCGCTTCATTTCGGGACTGTTTTCCCCCATATTTTGTTGCTGAAATTCTGTTAGAATGATTTCCATCCATTCCATGTCATTTCATCACATTTTATCATCGCCTCGGTTTGCGTGCCCGTGTGCACGCATTTCGAGGCACCTCTTTTTTATCCGTCGGCATCCTATGTGAGTGTGGCTGAGGCTCACTCATGTTGGTATAAGCCCATTTGTCATTTCATCGCATTTATCATCGCCTTGGTTTGCGTGCCCGTGTGCACGCATTTCGAGGCACCTCTTTTTTATCCGCCGGCATCCTATGTGAGTGTGGCTGAGGCTCACTCATGTTGGTATAAGCCCATTTGTTGTTTTCATGTCATTTCATCACGTTTTATCATCGCCTCGGTTTGCGTGCCCGTGTGCACGCATTTCGAGGCACTTCATTTTTATCCACCGGCATCCTATGTGAGTGTGGCTGAGGCTCACTCATGTTGGTATAAGCCCATATCATGTTTCCATCTCATTTTCATTGCATTCTGTCATCGCCTCGGTTTGCGTGCCCGTGTGCACGCACTTCGAGGCATCTCATTTTCATTGCATTCTGTCATCGCCTCAGTTTGCGTGCCCGTGTGCACGCACTTCGAGGCATCTCATTTTCATTGCATTCTGTCATCGCCTCGGTTTGCGTGCCCGTGTGCACGCACTTCGAGGCATCTCATTTTCATTGCATTCTGTCATCGCCTCGGTTTGCGTGCCCGTGTGCACGCACTTCAAGGCATCTCATTTTCACAGCATTGTGTATGTTAGGATTGTATCTTAGTTGCATTTCATGCATATCATGCATATTGCATCGTGTCCGGAATAGGAGTTAGCCCGGGCACGGGAAACGAGGTACATTTCGTACTCCGAGTGACGAAATGTGTCTCAATTCCCCGGTCACCGACACTCCGGATTGTCCATGATGGAGTTAGGTTTTAGCTGTAATTTCATGTGCATTCATCCTATATTGAGTTGTGCATTTCGACTCCTCGGCCATCATGCCTCGGTATACGCGATTGGTGGCACGAGGATCGAGACATGCATATATCTGTGCAAATACATTGTTATGCCCCTTTCCTGCTCTCTGTTGCAACAAAATCAGGAATCAGCAACTTTTTGGGCTTGGCGCGCATTTCAAGTACAGGTGTAAATAGAGGCTAATTGGGGCATTCCGGTGGATTTCCGCGCAAGACAACCCGGACATGCATCATCCATCAGAAGCAAGGCAGTCCCTGGCTTGCATGCCAGTTTTATTTGCTTTCCTAGTTAATTCATTAATTAATTAGAATTTTGTAATATTTTGAACTGTAATATTCTTTTATTCGGGACTGTAATATTTGGACTGTATTATTTATTCGGACCCTCTGCGCGAGGGCAAAACTGTAATAAGTGTGCGTGAGTGTGATGTATGTCTTCCAACCCCACGTCTTTCTCCCTTTTATTTATCCGCTTATGATGGTTAGATTAGGGCATATTTCAATTACCATACAGTATGACAGCATGTTTGCATCATTCATCTGTTTTGCACGCACCGGGCTCGGCGCATCATACTAACTGCATTGTATTTTCAATTTCAAAGTTGAATACATGATAGTTGTAGCATTTCATATACCATCTTAGAATAGCCGGGCCTGCTATAGTTGCATCTTTGCATGTGTTGCATTAAGCATTTCTGTATGTTTAGGACCATGCATGATTTCTAACATAGTTTCCGTTTTGGCTTGGAGTACTCGGTGAGTTTTATGCTTTAGCATCCTTGCAGGCGTGTGAGTGACTGCCATGAATAGCATGCTTACCATGAGACTATTTGCTTATGTGATATAACTGCCTTGAATGCCTGTGGGTGAAGGTTGGGTTATCTGAATTGGGACAATTCATCAAATGTTTGTTTTAAGCCCACTAGATAGTGGCGAAATCATGTTTTCTAAGCCCACTCGAGGGTGGCAAATCCACGTCTTAGCCTACTTGCGAGTAGCACCATCAAACCATTTTCAAACAAACAAACATGAAATGTTTTGTTCCAATTCAGGCGACCCGGTCTATACTTGTATGCTGTGCGCATCACATAGTAACCTAGGCTAATAAACCGGAATAAGAACTCACAATGTTTTCAAAAATTGATATCATGGTTAGTAGAGGCCGGTCTATGACCGGGTGAGCGGGGGTGCTCACGAAGTGACCTTCCCCAATCGTACCCAAGTTCCCGAGCCGAGGCAACTTTGGTGATGACGGACACGTGGCCTTTTGGCACCGAGTCAGGGTTTCCTAAATTTCCCAAAATAAAATATTTAGGTGGCGACTCTGTATCTGGCAAAGCAGTCCATGTTTGGCACTTCTTTCAAAAATCAGTTTTCCTAAAACGATTTGCCGGATTTGGACTCTTTGGTTCAGATTTAGAACCATGACTGACGAAAGTCGAGTCCGAGCTGTAGCGAGGTCCCCCGCGGGCTTGTTACAGTTTCTAGCGACTCCGCTGGGGATTTAGAGAGCTTGACTCGAACTCATGATATATGTTTTTGACTACACTTGTGTGATTCTTTGCATTGCATTTGCATTGGTGCGCCTAGGACACCGTGTTTGCCATCTGCTATTCCTGAACGGTTTGCCGGAGGCTTGTCTTGTCAAGGCATGACCATAAGGCTGACCGGTTGTGGGCTCTACCAGTATGGGAACACAAACCCCGGTTTTACCGGGGCACCTTTTTTGACCATTCGACCTAGTGCATATTCGGATCCATAGTGACCATTCCAAACTAAGGACAGGTTGCTTACCCGATATAGGTTGTTTGAAACCGCTGCGTGCGTAGTGAAACCCTAGCTCCTGACAAAATAGGACAGGGAAACCCTACCCCTCTATAGGGGTGTTTTGGCTCTCACTTATCTGTTATGTGCTTTAGAGTGCGTCTCTACAGGAATGCATGTATCAGTGTATGAGTTTGGGCATCAGGCCTGCGGGCACTAGTTTGCGAATTTGGGCATCATGCCTGCGGGCATTACTATCAGTATTTGGGAGTCAGCTTTACCTGTGGGTATCAGACTCAGATTTTGAGGCCGAATTTTGGGCAGAATTCAGTAGACGGCACACTCATTCAACTATGCTCGTATCTGTTCAGGTGAAATCAGGCTGAGGTGCTGTCTGTTTTCTCTTTTGCTAGGGTAGTCTTGGAACTGTCGCTTCAGAAGGCTCCGATATCCCCCGAGGTTCATCGAACTTGTGCTGATAGACTTTGCCAGGTCAGAGATTCAGTTCAAGGGGAATCAGTGTTCCTTCGCTGAGGTAAGGCAAAGGAGGGCCAGATAGGGTTCATTTTGTTCATCTGATCCGACAGTCACCAGTCACATCATCAGCAGACCTGTGATGGCACAGGGTTCGGAAGAATTTGTGGCCGTGATAGCAGCGCTAAATCAGGGAACTGCTATGCAAGCTGAGACCAGTATTGAAACGCAGCGCCCATCTGGGGCGTCTGCCTCACATCTAGCTTTGGGACCCCAGCCGAACTTTGACCCAATTCCGCCAGTTGAAGACTTGCAGTGTCTGAATCCTCGAGAAGGGTTGGCTCAAGCTCAGGTGCTCAGACCCCTGGTGCAGCCTAATGAGAGAACTCAACCCTTTCATGTTGATGAGTTCAATCTGACTACAGTGAAAATTGCAAACCTTGAGAAGCAATTCAAAAAGGCACATGGCCTTAACTCCATTCCTGGCATTGAGGATGGGCACACCGAGGCCTCCATCCGACTCCCAGACAGATTCAAAATTCCATATATCGACCGTTTCGACGGGTCTGGAGATCCAATGGTACATATCCGACTTTTCTTAGATGTCCTGAAGCCGATGGGTCTGACTAAGCCACAGAAACTCTCTCTGTATGGAAGAACCCTGTCGGGTGTAGCAGCTACTTGGTATACCAAATTGGAGGATACAGTGAAGCAAAACTGGGAAGAACTGGCTGAGGCCTTTGTCGATCAGTATTCCTACAATACCCAAGTTGAAATGACCATCCAAGAGCTCGAAGCAACTCGCCAGAACCCAACAGAGCCTTTTGTAGAATTCATTGCAAGGTGGAGAGCAAAGGCAGCACAAATGACAGATCGTCGCCCTTCTGAGAAGGATCAAGTGCAGATGATGGTCCGAAACCTCGAGCATGACATGTTGCAAAAGTTGATAGTCGCTCCACTATTCACTTTCAAAAATTTGCATGAACTGGGGGTTCAAGTCGAGAATGCGTTCAACAGCGGGATCATTCCCAGGACAAGGGAACTGACAAGGAAGGTGATTTCAGGGAGTACCAACGCTGGTAGTAGCGCTATTCCCAAACCCACCGAAATCAATACAGTCGCCACAGCCGACCCTTTTGCCAAACCAAGCCTACAAACAGCTGGCCCAGCCCGAGCTCAGGGTAGAACTTTCACCCCCCTCTATATGAGCCTGACTAGCACACTAAAAGCCTTGATGGAAAAAGGGCATCTCAAACCCCTCGATCCTCAACCTCTTCCCAACCCACTCCCAGCCAGACATAACCCCTCCAAGTACTGTATGTACCATCAGCAGCGCGGTCATGGCACCGACCGTTGCTACCGCCTTCGTCATGAGGTCCAAAATCTCATCGACAACCGGACGATAGCTCCACCTTCAAACCCCAATGACCAAACATCTCCTGCCTACCTCAATCACATCCACATACTGCCATCCACCTTCGACCCCAGCATATACATCACCCCGGCCCATCTACCCAAGCCTGAGGTGTTTATCCCAGAAAGCATGGACTTATGCATGATGGGTGCACCTGAACCTCAACCATCTCAAACCCGTGAACCCACTACTTCTGAGTTGATGGGAATGATTAAAGATCTTCAAAGAACCGTGACGAATCTGGCCTCCGGGACATTGGCTCCATCATCGACCACACCACATACCGGGAACTTCATGTCAAAAGGCTCCCCGATGTTGGGACGGGCTGCATTTGAGGAAAGCCAATCCCTTGGTAAAGTGGAGGCGAGTGGAAAGAACAAGGTAGGGGCGGGTATGGATCCCCATGAACATCTTCTGTCCGTTGTTGAGGCTTTGAAAGCCGAAGGACTGAACAAACAGCAAGTCCTCGCAGTTGTTACAAAAACTGTGGATGACACTTTCGCCACTCAGAATAAAAGCAGTCTGAATCAAGGGGCAAGCCAGGAGAAGGGCCTTTGTATGAGGAATGTTCCTTTCAGCCCTAATCCTCGACTCGGAAGAGATCGGCAAACCAGGCCAGCACCTGCCAATCCCTTTGCTGGTGCGCCCAGTAAAAATCCACAAGCCCTGAAGTACCAACCCCGAGGTCGGAGGGTCTTCCATGCCCTCTATATGCCTTTGTCCAAAGCTCTCCAAATCCTTGTTGGACAAGGCCACCTCAAACCCCTTGAGCCTCGGCCTCTCCCGAACCCTCTTCCGGCTACACATGATACTACCCAGTACTGCGCGTACCATCAACAAACTGGCCATACTACCAACGCCTGCTTCCGTCTTCGCCATGAAGTACAGGATCTATTTGACAATGGGGTCATTCCCGCACCAGGTCCTGCAAAGTCTATCGGCACTTGATCAGTGAACTTGTAGGGGATAATGTGATGTGATTGGAGGGATGAACCACCTGCGGGCAGCGCTCAGTTTACTCCAGATATGGTGGATGGCATGCACTGTTTTGAGCATTTGCGAATGCCGGTTTCCGACTCGGGTATTGGGTCAGTCCTGTTGTTTCATTTTGAGTCTGTCTTTTTGTTTTGAGTCAGTCTTCTTCTTTTTTTTTTTTTTTTTTTGGATCTGTCTTGTTGTATCAAGTCAGTCCTGTTGTACAGGAGTCGGGTGATTCCGGGGGGGGGGGGGTGTTACCTCGGGCGTCACCATTTTGTTTTGTGTTTGTCTTTTCATTTTGTTTTGAGTCTGTTTCTGCCAGGGAGCCAGTTGTACCAACAGATTTGAATGAAACAGCAGTAATTTTTGCACTTCTGTGTTCACTTCTGCCGTGTGCTAGTTGTGACGAAATCTGAATGAAATGGCAGTACATTCCACCTGCTCTCTTGTGCCCCAGAATCATTGCATCGACCTAAGTTTTCCAAAACTTTTTGAACACTGCAGTGAAAACGAAGAGGAAGGGATTCCTCGGGTTTTGCACAACTTTGGTCAATTAAGAGAAAGAGAGGCATGCTAAGCCCTTAATGATATGAAATCATGCTTGTTAGCGTGAGTACTGAGAAGGACCCTAGCTTGATCCAGACTGGTTTCACACTATCTTCAGCGCGAGCGATTTGTCGCTTTCTTGAAAACTTTCAAAAACAAAATATTTTGCGCGGTCCTGCGAAGACCTGTGTGGAATCGCTCCTGAGATTGTGCAGCCGAGGATCGCTCTCAGCCTCGAGACTCAACCCCTTTGCTTCCAAACCTTGAAACTTGAATTCAGAAGGTTCAACGGTCAACTATGATGTGAGGCCTGTGTGACCGGATTTGAAGCAGCCCTCGAACAAGAGGCCAAGAAAGTCAGATCAAGAAGATCAGATCTCATTAGAGGAAGCTTACAAAGCAAAACAGCAGCCATTCTCCTAGATTCAGATGACTTCAGGATCTCAAAACCATTTGACATGGACAAAGCTACACTTTTACCCTTGAGAGGCTCGCTGGGCCGAAAACCCGAAAGGGCGACCCAGGCAAAAGTTAGAGCAAGAGAAAAATACAAAAAAGAAGCAATACAAAAAATGCAAAAGAAAACAAAAAGAGAACAAAATGAAGAAAAATGCAAAAAAAAAAAAAAAAGAAGAAAATCAAAAATCAAAAGAAATAAAAAGAAATGAAAAGAATTGAAAAGAAAAGAAGAACAAAGCTCGCAAGGTCGAAAACCCGCAACGGGCGCCTTGGCAAAAGTTAGAGCCTAAAAAGGAGAGGTTAATACCCGAGTGTACCTTAACCCCCGAACTACGTGAGGCTTGATTCCCATCTTTGGGATACGTAGGCAACTTCATTCTGAGGTCCAGCCGTAAAACACTTCAAATTCGATTGTGTCCATGTAATGGTTTTGATCATCTTTGCCTTCTCTGTATCCGAGAGTCGGGTTGTGTTCGTCACTCTGAGGACTGCCTACAGTGTGCCGCGGCGCCATTTAAACAAGGGGCAACTTTCTGTTGCCATTCAATGCGCTACGTTGCCATCCAAACAAGGGGCAACTTTCCGTTGCCATTCAATGCACCGCGGTGCCGTTCAAACAAGGGGCAACTTTCCGTTGTCATGCAGTTCCCCTCAAGCAAGGGGCAATCTTCCTTCGAATCCGAAGTTGTGCATCTCAAGAGTAGGTTCCGTGCTCGTTGGGCAGTGGTCGTTTGCAAAAATAGTTTTTGAGAATTTTTACTAGGGTTGACTAAATCTTCTCGAAAAGTATCCCATTTTCAAAACTGGACCACTTCTTGGACCCAAAAAAGGAAAACTCTCAGTGCTCACAGCCTAACTTGCATGATTTTAAATCAGAAAATCGAACAAGCGCGTTAATCTAACTCTCATTTTGGTCAAAATTTTTTAGGAGAAAACTAAAACAAGAATGGTCAAAATGATGAACTAGGGGCACAGTTGAGTCAGGCTTCCTGTCTTTCCCATTGTCAACATACTTGCCAAGAAGGGCACTCTACCTGCCAGAATAGGGCACAACTGAAGTTAACAACAAAAGGCTGAAAGCTCTCTCATCCTCCAAGCAACGAGGTATCAAGCCAAGTGCGAAGCACGAACTAGAATGGGACAAGATATTCCACTTCATCATCTGGACAGATCTTATCACGTCCAAGCTCCCCAGTAAAGCATCATCAACTGATGTTAGCTGCGGATTTGCCACACACCCAGTTGTAGCGCAACCCCTCTGCGGGAGAAACTCATTGCTATGAGCAGAAGAAAGAGAATCTAGCAGAACGCTAAGGGCGCGAGCCCACAATTTGTTGTTCGTCCATCAACCACCCAGGGGAGGGATGAAAAACGAGAGATTGAAGAATAGAGAGATGTACGATGAGAGAAAAAGTAAGAAAGGGGCTTTTTCAAAAAAAAAAAAAAAAAAAAAAAACAGAGCTTGAGGGCCGAGTGATGTGAGAACTACAAATAAGAAAGGGTGGGAAACACTACCCAGTGAAACAAGCTCCCTGTGCACGCCTGAGTGTCGTGTCTTTTTGTTTTATCTCGATTCTTGTTTTGAGTCGTTTCGAGTGTTACTCGATGTGTCTAGGTTGCGTGCCTTTTATTTCCTTGTTGAGATGTCTTGCTGTGTTCAGTCGTAGGTTCGATACCCGGTCAAAAGCTCATTTATCAATTCAAAAATAAAATCGTTTTGCGCTCCGAGTGCCGTGCCGTTCTCCACATCTGTGCAAAACAAGATTCGTTCTTTCATAAAACCGCAGGGTTCAACCCAGGTCATGCGAGAACAGCAAAACAAGGACCTATTTGAAGCTATATGGGTTCCGGACTACAAAGCAAAAAAAAAAGAGGAAATTTTGAGCATCTGAGTGTGTTTCACCTTCAGAAAATTCTGAGATCGCATTCCATATGTACCTCTTTAGGCCTTGCCAGTGCCCTGAAGAATGAGTGTGCCTCTACTCCAAGCTTAAGCATGCTTCAAGTCAGAACGGCAATTAAAGCAGCAGCAGTAGATGTTATCTCTCGCCAATATGAACAGGGTGTGCCCCCTTTTGAACTGAGTGTGTTGCAAAGTCCTCTAAGAGGTAAATCAGGGGCACCAGAGTACATATTTGATACTCCTCTACTACATAGAATATGAATTTTCATTGTTGCATGCGTGCCACACATCGTTATGATTCATGCATAGAATATGCTTGCTTTCGATTTTGCATAGAATATGCTCCTGTTTCTTGCATAGAAAATGCTCATATCTTTTGCATAGAAAATGCACTCTTCCATACTCGCATAGAAAATGCACCTCATTTGCATAGAACATGCATTTCAATCGCGCTGTTTAGCGTATCGCACTGTTTAGTGCATTTCAATCGCGCTGTTTAGCGTATCGCACTGTTTAGTGAATTTCAAATCAATCGCGCTGTTTAGCGTATCGCACTGTTTGGTGCATTTCAAATCAATCGCGCTGTTTAGCGTATCGCACTATTTAGTGCATTTCAAATCAATCGCGCTGTTTAGCGTATCGCACTATTTAGTGCATTTCAAATCAATCACACTGTTTAGCGTATCGCACTATTTAGTGCATTTCAAATCAATCGCGCTGTTTAGCATATCGCACTGTCTTGTGCATTTCAAAATCACTCGCGCTATTTTGCGTATCGCACTGTTTTGTGCAGTTTATCGTTCGCGCTATTTTGCGCATCGCACTGTTTTGTGCGGTTTACATTTCGCGCTATTTTACGCACCTCACTCGCACTGTCTTGTGCATTTCAAATCACTCGCGCTTTCTTGCGCATTGCACTGTTTTGTGCACCTTACTTGCATTTTGCACGCATTCCATCGCGCTATCTTGCGCATCTCACCTGTACTTGTTAGTGCATTGTATCGCGCTATCTTGCGCACCTTATCTGTATCGCACTGTTTTGTGCATTCACCTTGCTCGTACTGTTTTGTACACCTTTAGCATCGCACTATTTTGTGCATCTGTTTAGCACTGTTTTGTGCATTCACTCTGCATCGCACTGTCTTGTGCACTCCCCGGTCTAGGAGACCTTAAATCCTGCATCTTTATTCGCACTATCTTGTGCATTCCTGGTCTAGGAGACCTTAAATCCTCTAAAGGTGTAATTCCTTTGGTGTTTGTCGTGCCCGAACGACTTCCGGTGGTCCGGTATGGCCACCTACCTGTGTTTGCAGTGAGTTCCTAGGAGACCAACTGCGACGGTGGAAACTAGAGTTCGAATGGCTCATGCCTAGAACACAAAGGTTCGGGATTTCCGTGACTAAAGTCTGGTTTAAATACCCAGAGGCGTGTCCTCGGCTTGAAATCTGTATGGAAGCCCCATAGGTTGAGATAGCGTGTATGCACCTCAATTCTGGATACTGAACCAACCTAGTCTGTCACCCCGTTGGAGAATAGGGAAAGCTGCGACCATGGTCAGGGAGAAAAGTTGTACCTGCAGTTCAACCAAAACGAAGCGGAAGATCCCCAGCAGCATGAGGTAAGTCATTGCCAATTGCCCCTGTAAGGTACCTTTACCTCTTAGCTATTACATTACATTTTAGCCACTACGTTACAGTGCATTGCATGAATCCCCAACTTTCAAATCGGCTTCGCGTAGCGTATAAGTCCAACTTTCAAACCGGCTTCGCGTAGTGTATAAGTCCAATTATCAAACCCGGCTTCGCGTAGCGTATAAGTCCAATCTTCAAAATCTTGTTGCATATCATTTTGCATTTTGCCCCCTTTGCCTGCGGGCATGCCTGCGAGCACATCTCTGTTTATTTTGTACGTTTGTCTAAGTCTTCGGCCTTGTCAAAAATGGGTCGTCTCTGGGCTTTGACATTCACTCCCGTCACTTGTGACTTCCGAGTTCTGTCAAAGAGGGGCAACTGTAGACACCCCATTTTTGACCGACCTTAAGACTCAGACATCACCGATTGAGCGCTTGGTGATGTTGCATAATGTGCTCGTTCAGAAGTCTCAGAGTCGCGGCCGTGAGCCCTGCCTCCGGATTTCCGAACCCTCTTCTGTGCCTTGTCTCGGTTTGCGAACCAGACTCGGTTTTCTCTGTTTTTTTTCCTAAGGGAAGGGAGAGGTCCCGTAGACCATCTCTCAATGTCCGTAGGCTACATTTGGTGGCCGTAGGCCATTTTTCCCATTTCGGAGTCCGGTTTCCGGTTTTCGGAGCCGTCAGGCCGTGTGCCTCGGTTCGGGACCGCTTAACCATCTCCTTTTGCTCCGGTTTTTGGCATACTTCCTATTTGCTCCCTTTTGAGGGACACTGGGGTCCCGGAAACCCACTTCGTGGCTGAACGCCACTTTCGGTGCTTAACAGCCCATTTTCGGGATCCCGAACTGCGTGTTTTGGCCCCCGAACATTCGTTTTGCATCGGTTTTTGCTCATTTTTGGCAGGTACCTCTGTTTCATCACTAGGAAGGTCATGGAAGGGTGGAAGGCTAGTAATTGTTGCAGCAACCAGTTATCTCTCCTTCGGAGCCTCCCGGCGCCCGTTTTTCCAACTTCCGGGCTAATGTTGAACACCCTAGGGTTAGTGTTGCCAACTTTCAACCACATACCTGTGATCTACACACCTTGGAGAACCCAAAAAAGTCATGGCCGGCCACTAATTGTTCAGGCCATTTTTCTCACTTGGCCGGCCGGCTAGGGGGGGTGGCCGGCCGGCCACCTGCAGCAAAAGTAAAGGGCCGGCCTGCTTCCTCACTGTGTGCACTTTACAGCTGTGTAGCCCTTTCCCCCAGATAATATCTGTATCCGGGGGATATTTTGTGGGAAAAGATTGCCTCCTTTATGCCCCACCTTTACACCCTCCTTTTGGTCCTTATAACCAGCTGCCAACATGCATTATAGAGGTTAGAAAAATTGTTCTTCAAGTCTCCATACACAACTCCATCTTCATCCTTCTCAATTATTTGAAAAACCCTAAGTCCCTAACCATCATTCCTTCTACACCACCAAGCTCTACCACCACCACCTTATTTCCAGCAACAAGGAAGGTTTCTCAAAGGCCAAAGAAGCTGCAAATTCATCCAAGAAGCAACAAAAGTTTGAGTCTTCAAGGGTAAGTAACACTTTTACCCTTTTGACCCTTTTTCCTGATCTATCTGTAAGTCTTCTATGCTTTTTGTTTCAAGCTCCGGCCCTAACTGAAAAGGGCCCTATTTTGAGCTCATCTTCACCTTTCATTAAGGGCTCAACCCTGTTTGAGCCCTCCATGACACACTTGCTTCATAGATCTCCTTATATGTCATAATTTTGCATGCTATTTTTGGTCCATGAGAAATTTATTTTCGAGCATGTTGTAAACTGATGTTAGGCTTATTTTGAGCCCCTCTTCAACATTGAAGAAGGGCTCAACATTGTTTGGTGCCTCCATGTGTCACTTGTAGTTATATCCCTTATTTGGCCCCATTTTTGCATAAATTGGCAGCCCCCTTTACTTCTGTTTTTGGACCTTGGTCCGAACTGAAAGTGGCCTTATTTTGGCCTATACTTCATGTTTCATTCACATTTTGTTTTCTGTTTGGTGATTATTTTGTATACTTCATGTTATAGCCATTTTTGAGCCTTATTTTGCATCACATTTCTATCATGTTTGTATACTGATTTTGAGGCTTCCATGTACTGTAAATGTTCATATTTTTGGTCCCTCTTCAGTGTTGTAGAAGGAAATTTTTCAGTTTGGGTTTTTCTTATATCACTTGCTTCATTACCCCTCTTTTGGCCCCTATTCTTGCATGCTATTTTTGCCATACCTATGCTTGCTGTTTGGCCATGTTTATAACTGTGAAAGTGCCTCTTTTGGGACTGTCTAGCTTCTTTCTTTGCATTGCATGTCCATGTTGTGCATGTTTGGCATAGCTATAGGCCATTTCGGGTGCCTAAATTCGCATTTCGGGACAATCCCATGCATTTCATGTCATTTCGCTTCATTTCGGGACTGTTTTCCCCCATATTTTGTTGCTGAAATTCTGTTAGAATGATTTCCATCCATTCCATGTCATTTCATCACATTTTATCATCGCCTCGGTTTGCGTGCCCATGTGCACGCATTTCGAGGCACCTCTTTTTTATCCGCCGGCATCCTATGTGAGTGTGGCTGAGGCTCACTCATGTTGGTATAAGCCCATTTGTCATTTCATCGCATTTATCATCGCCTTGGTTTGCGTGCCCGTGTGCACGCATTTCGAGGCACCTCTTTTTTATCCGCCGGCATCCTATGTGAGTGTGGCTGAGGCTCACTCATGTTGGTATAAGCCCATTTGTTGTTTTCATGTCATTTCATCACGTTTTATCATCGCCTCGGTTTGCGTGCCCGTGTGCACGCATTTCGAGGCACTTCATTTTTATCCACTGGCATCCTATGTGAGTGTGGCTGAGCCTCACTCATGTTGGTATAAGCCCATATCATGTTTCCATCTCATTTTCATTGTATTCTGTCATCGCCTCGGTTTGCGTGCCCGTGTGCACGCACTTCGAGGCATCTCATTTTCATTGCATTCTGTCATCGCCTCGGTTTGCGTGCCCGTGTGCACGCACTTCGAGGCATCTCATTTTCATTGCATTCTGTCATCGCCTCGGTTTGCGTGCCCGTGTGCACGCACTTCGAGGCATCTCATTTTCATTACATTCTGTCATCGCCTCGGTTTGCGTGTCCGTGTGCACGCACTTCGAGGCATCTCATTTTCATTGCATTCTGTCATTGCCTCGGTTTGCGTGCCTGTGTGCACGCACTTCGAGGCATCTCATTTTCATTGCATTCTGTCATCGCCTCGGTTTGCGTGCCCGTGTGCACGCACTTCAAGGCATCTCATTTTCACAGCATTGTGTATGTTAGGATTGTATCTTAGTTGCATTTCATGCATATCATGCATATTGCATCGTGTCCGGAATAGGAGTTAGCCCGGGCACGGGAAACGAGGTACATTTCGTACTCCGAGTGACGAAATGTGTCTCAATTCCCCGGTCACCGACACTCCGGATTGTCCATGATGGAGTTAGGTTTTAGCTGTAATTTCATGTGCATTCATCCTATATTGAGTTGTGCATTTCGACTCCTCGGCCATCATTCCTCGGTATGCGCGATTGGTGGCACGAGGATCGAGACATGCATATATCTGTGCAAATACATTGTTATGCCCCTTTCCTGCTCTCTGTTGCAACAAAATCAGGAATCAACAACTTTTTGGGCTTGGCGCGCATTTCAAGTACAGGTGTAAATAGAGGCTAATTGGGGCATTCCGGTGGATTTCCGCGCAAGACAACCCGGACATGCATCATCCATCAGAAGCAAGGCAGTCCCTGGCTTGCATGCCAGTTTTATTTGCTTTCCTAGTTAATTCATTAATTAATTAGAATTTTGTAATATTTTGAACTGTAATATTCTTTTATTCGGGACTGTAATATTTGGACTGTATTATTTATTCGGACCCTCTGCGCGAGGGCAAAACTGTAATAAGTGTGCGTGAGTGTGATGTATGTCTTCCAACCCCACGTCTTTCTCCCTTTTATTTATCCGCTTATGATGGTTAGATTAGGGCATATTTCAATTACCATACAGTATGACAGCATGTTTGCATCATTCATCTGTTTTGCACGCACCGGGCTCGGCGCATCATACTAACTGCATTGTATTTTCAATTTCAAAGTTGAATACATGATAGTTGTAGCATTTCATATACCATCTTAGAATAGCCGGGCCTGCTATAGTTGCATCTTTGCATGTGTTGCATTAAGCATTTCTGTATGTTTAGGACCATGCATGATTTCTAACATAGTTTCCGTTTTGGCTTGGAGTACTCGGTGAGTTTTATGCTTTAGCATCCTTGCAGGCGTGTGAGTGACTGCCATGAATAGCATGCTTACCATGAGACTATTTGCTTATGTGATATAACTGCCTTGAATGCCTGTGGGTGAAGGTTGGGTTATCTGAATTGGGACAATTCATCAAATGTTTGTTTTAAGCCCACTAGATAGTGGCGAAATCATGTTTTCTAAGCCCACTCGAGGGTGGCAAATCCACGTCTTAGCCTACTTGCGAGTAGCACCATCAAACCATTTTCAAACAAACAAACATGAAATGTTTTGTTCCAATTCAGGCGACCCGGTCTATACTTGTATGATGTGCGCATCACATAGTAACCTAGGCTAATAAACCGGAATAAGAACTCACAATGTTTTCAAAAATTGATATCATGGTTAGTAGAGGCCGGTCTATGACCGGGCGAGCGGGGGTGCTCACGAAGTGACCTTCCCCAATCGTACCCAAGTTCCCGAGCCGAGGCAACTTTGGTGATGACGGACACGTGGCCTTTTGGCACCGAGTCAGGGTTTCCTAAATTTCCCAAAATAAAATATTTAGGTGGCGACTCTGTATCTGGCAAAGCAGTCCATGTTTGGCACTTCTTTCAAAAATCAGTTTTCCTAAAACGATTTGCCGGATTTGGACTCTTTGGTTCAGATTTAGAACCATGACTGACGAAAGTCGAGTCCGAGCTGTAGCGAGGTCCCCCGCGGGCTTGTTACAGTAAGGTATGATCTAATTTCGAGGACGAAATTTATTTAAGGGGGATAGGTTGTAGAGACCCTAATTTTTTTTGTCATTACACTTGAAACCCTGAGCCTTAGGCTAATAGCATTTTAGCCCTAGTTCCGTAAAAGTCTGCGTAAGGGCCCAAGTAAATAATAACTTCTCCGTGTGTTACCGTAATTAAATCATAGAACGCCACTTTATAATTGGAACTATCCTAAGACTTGGTTTTATTTATTTTGCCTCATAATTTCTAAAGTAATTCACGCATTTTATTTTATTTCTATTTTTTTTTTTTGTTCTTTCATTTATTATTTATTTGAATGGAATACTATTGTTTATTTGGATATATACATAGTTTAAATATATACATATATATATATATAATATGTTGGTGGAAAAGTGATTGGATAACAACAAAATAAAATAAAATAAAATAAAATAAATAAATAATAACTATCTAGATATTTAGTTCTCTTAGCCATTAAGCTACCTTATATTATATAAATTGAGGGCTTGTCCAAATCCACTCCCACGTTTTTCTAAATCCCAAGGAGAGGGTGAGAGAGGGAGAGTTGGCTCAAGGGAAGGGAGGTAGAGAAGTAAGAAGAAGAAGAAAAAAAAAAGGGAAAAAGAAAGAATTCTTGAAGGTAAGAACATACCTCTTCCTTATTTTCTCCAATCCTTTCATCATCTCATTCTATGGTCTAGTATGCCTCTTGTGTTACAAATTGATGGTAAATAGGATGTTTTTGGTGTGTGTGAAGGTGTAGGTATGAAATAGTATCATTGTCTTGCAAACTTGTGAAATTAGGCACTGCTGCAACTTCTCTAATTTAAAAGAAATATCAAATCTATCTAATTCTCAAATCTGAATTTATTGTAGGATATTTTATGTGTTTAGAGCTTGTGAAAATTTTATTAGCTCCTAATTGTGTGTTTTTAGGGCTTGGATAATTTGTTGAAAAATCTGGTCCTGAATCTCTGAAAAACAGTCCACTTTTAGCAATTTTATAAAATTCTAGAAAAATCATCTCGTGTTGGTTCTTTTGTCAAAATTTAGATATATGAGTCCTCTTTCCAACAGAATTTATTTCAGAGAAAACCATCGGGTAGATTGAGAGAAACGTTAGTTTCCCCAAAGGGTGATAAATCTGGACAGATTTTCGAATATAGTTTGTAGATGAATTTGTGGAGGGGCTGTGCAACTTCTGAAAATTGGAACTGAAACTAGACAGATTGAATATTGTTTCTGTGCAATTTCAGCCCCTAATTTGGCCTAGAAGTATTTTTACCAAAGCGTTCTTGTTAGCCCTGCAGAACCGAACAGTGCTGGAAATTGTGTTATATTATGTTATTTGTCTCTAAATGTGTCAAAGCCATTTTAATGTTATTTTCTTTCCTTACTATACTTATGCATGATGACCATGGACTATATTTCCTCTAGTATGTTTTTCTCATACTCGTTTAAATGACCGAATTACCGAATGTGACTAACTTACCTAGCAAAAGATCTAATAAACGGGAAATGATAAGGGGTTGGCAATGGGTGACGTTTATCTTAGTGTTTTCGAACAATTTTATACATATGCATGACATGAATTAGGATGGGATTAATACCAAATGAGTTAAGTCTTGCGTAAGCAGTTTAGGCGAGCCCCTAGTTTGACCCGGATGTATTCAGACTCTATGCAGTGGTTTCAGGGTATAAGCGAGCCCTAAGCACGAATTGGTATGGTATGTGCAGGGTGTAAGCGAGCCCGAGGCACGATTTGGGTGTAAGCAAGCCCACTTGTTGGCCGTCCCTTTTGAGGTCCATCAATGCCACTGACAGGTAAATAACCGGGAGGTGGGCATGGGTTGTAAGGTCTGCAAAGCAGCAAAAGGGGGAGTTTTTAGTAGTCCGGTGTTTAATCTTGTGGTTGGGTAGAAGGATCTCTTTGGGGGGGGGGATTCTAAATGCCTAGTCTAACTACTAATTTATAAAACCTTAATGGAAGTATGTTGTGTTATCTGATTTGTTTTGTGTACGATTGATTGATAGAAGATATGGGGGTGTGTGTGCTTTTACTGGGCATTCCAAGCTCATGGCGTGTCATGCCAGGTGAAGAAGCAGCTTACGACGGGGAAAGTGATCCCGAAGACAATCAAGATGAAGTTTTAGAGCCGTGGTTCACTTGAGAACTTGGATTAGTAATTTGTTTTTTTGTGTTCTCTCTTCTTTTACCTTTTGGTTTGACAATGTTTGTAAACCTCTAGTGGAACTCAAATCAGTTATCTATGTTATAACTCTGCTTGTATGTGTATATTAACATATTGTGGTTATCTCTTTTGCTTGAGTTGTACTTTATATATTTCTCTTGCGGTCTCAAAATTTTGGGGCGTGACAGTAAATTACTAAGTAAATTCTCATTAAATTCCCAGCAAATTACTTAGTAAATTCGTAGTAAATTACTTAGTAAATTTCCACCAAATTCCCAGAAAATTACTCAGTAAATTCACAGTAAATTACTCAGCAAATTCCCAATAAATTAATCAGTAAATTCTCAGTAAGTTACTCAGTAAACTCGCGCCAATGTTTCAAATATTGTGGGGCCACATCATCGATTATGTTGTAGAAAGCGTCGTTCTTGTGGTCCCTCAGGTCGATGTGGCCAGAATAATAATTATGTGGTCCCAAAGACCGGGTCCAACATGTTTTCCTAATTCTAGATGGGCCTTCAATTATAACGCTCTTGGGCCTATGCGGTCTTTGGGCTTCGTCTCTTATATTGTCTGCAACCCATTGCTGTATTGCTGTTGGAACGACCCATACTGTGTCTGTAAATGGATGAACATACGGCAATGGTGGATTAAATGAAATCCGGTCATAATTTGATGACAACTTGTCGTAATTTAACCAGAAACATTTTGGGTCGCCATTTCGTACCACTGCTAGTGCTTCGTCCTTGGTGCCGGCTGCAAGTGCATCTCGATATATATTGTCTTTGTTATTCTGGTTAGCGCAGCGGCTCCTCTCACGGAATTCACCCCATTCCATGTAATTCCCGTGTTTGGAGATGTATTCCAGCACATTCTGTTGGTTGCACGCCCCTTGAACATTTGGATGGAAATGGCGGCTGGTTCGATCGTGAGTAACGTCGAAGAACCGTTCATTCTGTGTCTGAAAACGGTATGGAAATTGAACAAGGGCATGGAGGTGTGGTTGCCCGTCCTCGTGTAATTCATGTGCAACCCTCACATAATTTGGTGGCCTGGTTGTGAATAGCTCTCTAATTTTCTCTAACAATCTCTCTTTAGGTATAGAACATCGGGCATATGTGAGGAAGATGTTCTTGTTTTGGACTCTAAAACGACGTCGCATTGATGCCATAACTCACTCTCGATGACGTCACTTACTCTCTCAGATGACGCAAGTCACTCTCTGAAAAACTTTACTACTGGAAGAGAGTTAGGGAGTGAGTTATATAGGTGCCCCGGAGCGTCCCACTAATATTACCTGGGACGCTCCCCCCGCGCCACGTGTCGTCCCCGGATTGGTGCTCCCTTCCGCATTTTGTGACGTGTTGTCGGCTAGTGTCTCCGCTCCGCGCCCAGATCTGCGGCCAGGATTAAAAATCTAAAAAGGCAAGCGCCGCTCTCCGATCTGCGGCCAGGATTAAAAATCGAAAAAGGCAAGCGCAGGCGGGAAATTATATAAGCCAAAATAATTGGGGGAGTTTGAATTATTTTGCAAATGGATCGCGGAGATCTAGGCCAATTTCGGCGGTTGATTTTAAAATACGAGCCGGATCTATTGCTCCTGCACTGGTCCTTGCTGGTCATCGGCGAAAACAACGCCGAAAGTTTAATCCGGCTCATCAACGCCTTACAGCGGCAAGAAGATGCTCTATTCGCCGGTATGAAAGCGGTTTCCGAACTAGAAACCCAAGCGACGTGGGACATATATTCCGTCGCTGATATCTGCTACATCACCGCGCCTTCAGAAAATCAGCCCGTGCGTTCTGGTTCTGGACGTTTAGATAATACAAAAAAATTGTAAATTATTATTTTGTAACTGTTTTATGCGTAATAAAATTTGGGCCTTGTATTTAGTGTCCACTTCTTTCATAGTTTGGATGGGCCTATGTTTAATGGGCCGCGTTGCTTACTGATGGGCCTATCTCTAATGGGCTGCTGTGCGATATGTCTGGGCCTATTTTAATTCTTCTTAATAAACATTAAATGGGCCTCATTGCTGTAATTGGGCCGTTGGTCTGTTTAACAATTACAGCCCATTTATCCAGCTTAAACCTTCTCAGAAATCGAATTTATTAAGACACATAAATTCAATAAACTTGCATTTTTATTTAATCATAAAAATTTACATAAATATTATCCCATCGCCAATCTTTTACATAATATGAAAGCTCGTCGAGTACAATGGTCAGTGCGAGACAATAATTTACAGGGCTAATAATCCCAAAGCTGGATAATTTGATCGTCATCCTGCGTGCAATAAGCTGGGTAAATACATTCTCCGACAAGCTTCTGCGACCACTGGAAGTCAGCCATGTATACATTGTTGCTGTAAACTTCCGGATTCCCAATGCTTTCCGGAGGTTGTAGTTGAATAGGCATTGTATCTTGTAGACCCCCTGGTTGCCCGGTCTGGGGAGGTCTATTGCTTTGAACCACATCGGGTTCTTCAAAGTATCGTAAAAGACCCCTGACAGCGTCCTCTCTCTCCAGTGTATGTGGTTCGATGCATCCGTTCGTATGGAATATCGAACAGCCGCATTGGAAGTGGAATATCTTCCTGCGTTGGGCCTTCTTCTTGGCATTACGATGCCTCTTCTTGACTGGTTCTGGCGAACAGGGGCTCGTTGACTGTATAGAATTCTGCGTTTCGGTACGTCCACGCTTTGAGCCCGGCGTGTTCATGTTTTTCCAAAAACTCTTTGTAACTGGAGTCGGCTCCGAGGTTGCATAATATAATACTTGGAATCCCGCCTGTTATTTTCTTTGGGCGGGCATATTTACAATTTGAAAAAAAATCCCGTTGCGCTCCAATAAACTCGCGCCAATGTTTCAAAAATTGTGGGGCCACATCATCGATTATGTTGTAGAAAGCGTCGTTCTTGTGGTCCCTCCGGTCGATGTAGCCAGAATAATAATTATGTGGTCCCAAAGACCGGGCCCAACATGTTTTCCCAATTCTAGATGGGCCTTCAATTATAATGCTTTTGGGCCTATGCGGTCTTTGGGCTTCGTCTCGTATATTTTCTGCAACCCATTGCTGTATTGCTGTTGGAATGACCCATACTGTGTCTGTAAATGGATGAACATACGGCAATGGCGGATTAAATGAAATCCGGTCATAATTTGATGACAACTTGTCATAATTTAACCAGAAACATTTTGGGTCGCCATTTCTCTTGCGGTCTCAAAATTTTGGGGCGTGACAGTAAATTACTCAGTAAATTCTCATTAAATTTCCAGCAAATTACTTAGTAAATTCGTAGTAAATTACTTAGTAAATTTCCACCAAATTCCCAGAAAATTACTCAATAAATTCACAGTAAATTACTCAGCAAATTCCCAGTAAATTAATCAGTAAATTCTCAGTGAATTCTCAGTAAGTTACTCAGAAAATTTCCAATAAAATACTCAGCAAATTCTCAGTAAATTACTCAGTAAATTCCCATTAAATTCTTAGTAAATTACTCAGTAAATTCTCAATAAATTACTCAAAAAATTCTCAAAAAATTCCCAGTAAATTCTCAGTAAATTCCCAGTAAATTACTTAGTGAATTCTCCGAAAATTACTCAGTAAATTCCCAGTAAATTCTCAATAAATTCCCTGTAGATTTCTCAATAAATTACTCAGTAAATTCTTAACAAATTACTCAGTAAAATCCCAATAAATTCTCAACAAATTCCTTGTAAATTACTTAGTAAATTCTAAGTAAATTAAAAGTAAATTACTCAGGAAATTCACAGTAAATTCCCAGTAAATTACTTAGCAAATTCATAGTAAATTCTGAGTAAATTCCTAGTAAATTTCTTGTAAATTCTTAGTAAATTACCAGTAACTTCCTAGTAAATTACTCAGTAAATTTCCTGTAAATTTCCAGTAAATTCCTCAATAAATTCTAGGTAAATTCCAAGTAAATTACTCAATAAATTTCTCAGTAAATTCCCCATAAAATCCCAGTAAATTCTCAGTAAATTCCAAGTAAATTACTCAATAAATTCCTAGTAAATTACTCATCAAATTCCAGTAAATTACTCAGTAAATTACACAGTAAATTACTCATTAAATTCCAAGTAAATTCCTTGTAAATTGTTAGTAAATTACTCTGTAAATTCCAAGTAAATTACTTAATAAATTCTTAGTAAATTACTCAGTAAATTACTCAATAAATTACTCAATAAATTCCCAGTAAATTTCTGGTAAATTACTCAGAAAATTCTCAGTAAATTCTCAGTAAATTACTCAGCAAAATTCCTACTAAATTACTCAGAAAATTGACACTAAGGCCAAGTTTGGCATGTCTAAAAAAAGTCAAAAAGTTACTCAAAAAGTTAAAAAGTTATCACTATTTATTAAAAAAAATATTAAAAACTTAATATTACACACATTTTAGGACAAGACAAATCTGACCTATGGCTACTTTTTTCAGATCTGTGGTTGCTTGTTTTAAGAAAAATTGCATAGTTGGGGTGCAATTTTAACACACTGTTGTTCGGTTCGTGGGGGCCCATCACGGGTCCCGTTTTGATAATTTGAACCGTTTAATATGTAGAACACGTCGATTACTATATGTTTTTGAAAAATCACATTGATCATATATCGTTAACTACATGATCAAATCAGTTTTGTATAAAAAAATAGATGGTATTATAGTTAATCGTTGAAAAAAAAACTAATCTGATCAGATCGTTGTCGATGTCCGATCAATGTGATTTTTTACAAACATATAGTACTCAACGAGTTCTACACATTGAACGATTCAAATTATCAAAACGGGACCCGTGATGGCCCCACAGGTGTTCAGTTCAGCTGAGCAGATTGTACAGTCGCACAACACACACCCATCATCTTCTCCTACACACTAATTTATACAATTTTTTAATACACATTTTTTCATAAAAAGTCAAAAAGTTAACCCAAACAATCATTTTTTCCCCCTAATTTTTTAGTCCAAAAAGTCAAAAAGTGCACTTATTTAGGACATTCCAAACAACCCCTAAATTACCTAGTAAATTCCCGTTAAATTACTTAATAAATTCCCAGCAAATTCTCTGTAACTTCTCAGAAAATTTTCAATAAATTTCTTGTAAATTACTCAGTAAATTGCCACTAAATTCTCAGTAAATTTCAAGTAAACTACTCAGTAAATTCCCTGTAAATTGCTTAGTAAATTACCTATAACTTCCCAGTAAATTACTCAGTAAATTTCCAGTAAATTCTCAGTAAATCCCAAAAAATTACTCTGTAAATTCCCAGTAAATTCTCAGTAAATTCAAATAAATTACTCAATAAATTTCCAGTAAATTCCCAGTAAATTCTCAATAAATTCTCAGAAAATTTCTAGTAAATTACTCAGTAAATTCCTAGTAAATTACTCAACAAATTCCCTGTAAATTCTCAGCAAATTACTCCAAAAATTATTAATAAATTCTCAGTAAATTACCCAGTAAATTCCATGTAAATTCCTAGTAATTTACTTAGTAAATTCCTAGTACATTCTCACTAAATTACTCAGTAAATTCCTTGTAAATTCTAATTCAATTACTTAGTAAATTCTCAGCAAATTGTGCAGTAAATTCCCATTATATTACACAAGAAATTTTCAGTAAATACCCTGAAATTACTAAGTAAATTCCCAGAAAATTCTTAGTAAAATCTCAGTAAATTGCTCAGTAAATTACACAGTAAATTACCAGTAAATTTCTCAGTAAATTCCCAGTAAATTTCCTGTAAATTGCTCAGTAAATTCGCAGTAACTTCCCAGTAAATTACTCAGTAAATTCCCAGTAAAACCTTAGTAAATTGACAATAAATTACCCTGTAAATTCTCAATAAATTACTCAATAAATTCCAAGTAAATTCTTAGTAAATTCCAAGTAAATTACTCAATAAATTTTAAGTAAATTACTTAGTAAATTCCCAGTAAATTACTCAGTAAAATTTCAAAAAATAACTCAGTAAATTCCCAGTAAATTACTTAGTAAATTCCGTGTAAATTCTCAGTAAATTACTCTGTAAATTGCCAGTAAATTCTCAGTAAATTTTCAGTAAATTTCTAGTAAATTCTCAGAAAATTCCATTTAAATTATTCAATAAATTCTTCGTAAATTACTCAATAAATTCCTAACAAATTTTCAGTAAATTACTCAGTAAATTCCAAGTAAATTACTCAATAAATTCTCAGTAAATTCCCTGTAAATTCTCAGTAAATTACTCAGTAGATTCCCAGTAAATTCACAGCAAATTACTCAGTAAATTCGCAGTAAATTTCCAATAAATTTCCAGTAAATTACTCAGTAAATTCTCAGTATATTCCCGGTAAGTTACTCAGTAAATTTCTAATAAATTCTTAGTAAATTCTCGGCAAATTCTCAGTAAATTACTCAGTAAATTCCCTATAAATTCCCAATAAATTACTCATCAAATTCCTAGTAAATTACTTAGTAAATTCCCAATAAATTCTTAGTATATTCCCAGAAAATTACTCAGTAAATTCCTTAGTAAATTCTCAGTAAATTCCCTGTAAATTCCTTAGTAAATTCTTTGTAAATTCCTTGTAAATTCACAGTAAATTCCAAGTAAATGACATAGTAAATTCCAAGTAAATTACTCAATAAATTCCCAATAAATTCTTAGTAAATTCCTAGCAATTTCTCAGAAAATTACTCAATAAATTCTCAGTAGATTTCTCAAAAAATTCCAAGTAAATTCGCAGTAAATTCCTAGAAAATTACTCAATAAATTCTCAGTAAATTACTCAGTAAATTCCTAGTAAATTACACAGTAAATTCCCCGTAAATTCCCTGTAAGTTACACAGTAAATTCCCAGTAAATTAACCGATAAATTCTCTGTAAATTCCAGTAAATTTCTCAGTAAATTCCCAATAAATTCCCTTTAACTTCCTAGTAAATTACTCAGTAAATTCCTCGTATATTCTCTGTAAATTCTTAGTAAATTCCCGGTAAATTCTTAATAAATTACTTAGAAAATTCCCAGTAAATTCCTAGTAAATTTCCAATAAATTACTCAGAAAATTCCTAGTAACTTACTCAATAAATTCTCAGAAAATTTTTAGTAAATTACTCAGTAAATTCCCAGTAAATTCGTAGTAAATTTTCAGTAAATTACTAAGTAAATTCCTAGAAAATTCTCAGTAAATTCCCAGTAAATTACTCAGTAAATTCCTAGTAAATTCTTAGTAAATTAATCAGTAAATTCCCAATAAATACTCAATAAATTCCCAAAAAATTACTCAGTAAATTACCCAGTAATTTCTAAGTAAATTCCCAGTAAATTTCTTAGTAAATTCCCTGTAAATTACTCAGTAAATTACTAGCAACTTCCAAATAAATTACTCAGTAAATTCCCCGTAAATGCCCTTGTAAATTCCCAGTAAATTACTCAGCAAATTTTCAATAAATTCCAAGTAAATTCTCATTAAATTCCAAGTAAATTACTTAATAAATTCTTAGTAAATTACTCAGTAAATTCCAAATAAACTACTCAGTAAATTAGTTAGCAAATTCCCAGAAAATTCCAGTAAAATACCCAGTAAATTCCCAGTAAATTCTCAGCAAATTCCCTGTAAATTATCAGCAAATTCCTAGTAAATTACTCAGTAAATTTCCAGTAAATTACTCAGTAAATAAGCAGTAAATTCTCAGTAAATTCCCAACAAATTACTCATTAAATTCCCAGTAAATTCTAAGTAAATTACTCAGTAAATTCCCAGTAAATTACTCATTAAATTCCCAGATAATTCTAAGTAAATTACTCAGTGAATTCCTAGTAAATTACTCCGTAAATTCTCAATAAATTACTCAGAAAATTCCCAGTAAATTTCAAGTAAATTCTCAGAAAATTCCAAGTAAATTTATAACAACCCTCATCTTGTCTTAGTCATATTCATGAGCATTTATATGATTTTGCCTTGTTAAGTTTGTACATGCGGACTTTGATTCATTTTGCCTAAGTAAAGGATCCTGTTTTGTTTTGATGATATCATGTTTTGCCTAAGTATTATATGCATGATTTGTGCCTTGCTTGGTGTGTTAAGCCTAGGTCATCTATCATTGCTGTCTCAAGCCTAGGTAACACCTTTGAACCTCTTACACCTAGGCCGTCGCACGCCAACACCTAGGACCATCTTGGAACCATTTTGGTTGACCTCCACCTTCACCCTGGCGTATTGGCCGAGATGTCATCATCTAGACCGAGGTGTGCATCACCTAGGCCGAGATACGTATCATCTAGGCCGAGATGTTATCATCTAAGCGTCCTAGATCTTTGATCCCTGCACCTAGCGATCTTGTTCCGAGACTGGTATGACCTAGACCGAGGTGTGGCACATCTAGGCCAAGGTGTGGCACAGCTAGGTCAAGTGTTATCCTTCCTAGCCGAGATCATTGAGACCTTACTTGCCGAAGCCCATGTCTTGATCCGAGGTCATTGTCTTGTCAGAGTGCCCATGCCACCTTACTTGTTATACACACTTTGTCATACTTTTGCCCTTTCATTCTGGCACCTTTTTAAGGAGATCCAATCTGGTGATGCCACAAGTCCCAGTAGAGGGTTAAGTCAGATTGTAGCTGGGAGCCCATATCATTTTGTCATATATTTGCCCTAGAAGAGAGAGAAGCTCTAAGAAAGAGAAGACGGAGTTCTTAAGAGAGAACTAGATTTCCAAGCTTGATCCTTAGAGTTTGAACCGTTTGATTTATGTTTTGAGGTTAGATTCTTGATCTACTCTTGTTGTTCTTTACGTTGATATGATCACATTGCATGATCTAGCATGACTCATGAGCCATGCATTGATTTAAAGTTTGGTTTTAGAAAGAGAAAATGATGTTCTTGTGTTCTTCAAGAAAAGCCATGTTTTGATCAGAAAGTTTGTATCAAGATCCATGTTTTTGTGTTTGTTTTCATGAAATCTCCAAGTATGGGTACCCAGGTCCATGTTTTTGAACTCATATCATGAAATCTCAGATTTTGAATAAAGAAATTATGATTTAAGCATTCATGTTCTTCATGTTCATGTTCTTCAAGGAGGAAACCCAGATTTCCAGACTTCATTTCCCTAAGTGTGGTCACTGAGACCACTCTTGCCTAGATCCCACACCTAGGCCAAACATCATATCTCACCTTGGCCTACCTTGCATGATCACTTGCACTTTAGTCTATTTTGCATGCACACCTAGGCCTAGGAGACCACACCTCGGCTAAGAGGTGTGGGACCTCGGCCAAGACTCCCTGAGTTCACCCAGCTAGGCCATTTTTGCCTAGATCATCTCTTTGCATCCATTCCAAGACCTGGTTGGTACCCAGCATGTTTTCTCTAGAAAAAAAAAAAAAAAAAAAAGAAGAGTATTTTGACTTCCAGCACATGTTTTACTTTGTCTTGACTTGGTTTTGGAAAAAAATGCCGAGATCATTTACACTCATGTAAAGCTTGTTTTGAGAGTGCATTGCAAAATCATCTTTGAGCATTCCTTCTTGTCTTCTTGAAACGCATTCAATAGACTTTGCTATATGATTATAGGTCTTGGATTCTCACCTTAATCCCCACATCCGAAGAGCTATTGTGAGTGGTATTTTTAATAAAGCTATGTTATAATGTTTTAATAAAGTTTTGCTTTGTTTCGTTTTGGAAAAGTATTTGATCAAGTATAAATGATTATTCCTTAGTTTTTGTATCCAGCATTATGTTTGTTTTGATGACATTCTTGAAAGGTCCTTTCGTGCTAGGGGACGTTAAGCCTATGTAGCACCTATGTTTGAGATATCTCTTTGCCATCGACAGTCATGTACGGATGGTACCACCGACTGTCTTGTACGGGTGGGTTTGTCTAATCGATTCCGGGTCGGTTATTCCTTTATTTTGTCAGGAATGTCATCCTTTGTATTATGTAGATGTTATTGAACATCCTAAGAAGCTTTGAAAAAATTTGACTGATGAACTTGATTCATCCCATGTTTTGTTACAAGCTATGATATGTATTGTTTTGATAAAAATCTCGGATATCATTTATTCAAACCTTTATTACTTATATCATTCACTGAGTATCCATGCTCACCATCTCCTTTATATATATGTAGGTGATGAGCAAGAAGGCGATGTCGCCTAAGTTTTGTTTGCAGCTTGTTTTGGATTCATGTTTTGTATCATCTTGAAGATTATGCTTCTTAGTTTGTAATTCATTTCTTTTGTATATTTCGACTTGAGAAGCCTTTTGATCGAGATGTAACATGTACTATATTTTATTTGTAATCAAGTTGTAAAACCATATTAAGATGTACATCATTTCATTTGATCTATGCACAGATCTTATGGACTACTTAGATTTAAATTTATTGCTTTCACACATGTAAGCCCCATATGAATACTCTGATTGTGTGTGACTTTGAAAGTTGGCCTTTGGTAATCTCAGATTACTGGCCATCATGGCACCATTCTACTAGGGGCGGAATAGGGTCGTGACAAAATTACTTTGTAAATTCCTAGAAAATTACTTAGTAAATTCCCAATAAATTACCTAGTAAATTTCTCAGTAAATTCTCGGTAAATTTCTCAGTAAATTCCCAGTAACTTTCTAGTAAATTACTCAGTAAATTCCCCGTAAATTCCCAGTAAATTACTCAATAAATTTCCAATAAATTCCATGTAAATTCCCAGTAAGTAACTCAGTAAATTCTGAATAAATTCTCAGTGAATTCTCAGTACATTCCAAGTAAATTACTCAATAAATTCACAGTAAATTACTCAGCAAATTCCCAGAAAATTACCAAGTAAATTCTCAGTAAATTTCTAGTAATTTCTCGAAAAATTCCCAATAAATTACTCAGTAAATTCTTGATAAATTCCAAGTAAATTCTCAGTAAATTCCATGTAAATAGATAAATAAATTCTCAGTAAATTACTCAGTTAATTCCTAGTAAATTACTCAATAAATTGCCAATAAATTCCAAGTAAATTACTTAGTAATTTCTCAGTAAATTCTAAATAAATTCCCAGACAATTACTCAGTAAATTCACAGTAAATTCATAGTAAATTCTCAGTAAATTCCTAGTAAATCACTCAATAAAATCCCAGTAAATTCTCAGTAAATTCCCAATAAATTTCTTGGAAAATTCTCAGTAAATTCCTAGTAAATTGCTCAGTAAATGACTAGTAACTTCCCAGTTAATTACTTAGCAAATTCCTAGTAAATTCTCAGTAAATTCTATTAAATTACCCAAAAAATTCTTAGTAAATTTTCAGCAAATTCGAAGTAAATTTTCAGTAAATTCCAAGTAAATTACTCAATAAATTTTCAGTAAATTTTCAGTAAATTCTCTCAGTAAATTACTTAGTAAATTCCCAGTAAATTACTCAGTAAATTTCTTAGTAAATTCCTAGTAAATTACTCGACAAATTACTAGAAAATTCTCAGTAAATTACCCAGTAAATTCCTTGTAAATTCTCACTAAATAACTCAGTAAATTTCTAGTAAATTACTTAGTAAATTCCCAGTAAATTGTCCTTAAATTACTCAGTAAATTCCCAGTAAATTACTCCATAAATTCTCAGTAAATTACTCAGTAAATTCCCAGTAAATATCCTGTAAATTACTCAGTAAATTCCTAGTAAATTCTCAGTAATATCCTAGTATATTACTCAATAAATTTCCAATAAATTCCCTATAAAATACTCAGTGTATTCGAAGTAACTTCCCACTAAATTTACTCAGTAAATTCCTAGTAAAATCCCAGTAAATTCTTAGTAAATTGACAGTAAACTCCCAGTAAATTACTCAATAAATTCCCATTAAATTCCCGGTAAATTACTTAGTAAATTGCTTAGTAAGTTCTCTGTAAATTCCAAGTAAATTCTTAGTAAATTACTCATTAAATACCCAGTAAATTCTCAGTAAATTACTCTGTAAATTTTTAGCAAATTCCCCGTAAATTCTCAGTAAATTTTTAGTAAATTCTCATAAAATTACTCAGTAAATTCCTAGTAAATTAGTGAGTAAATTCTTAGCAAATTCCCGATATATTACTTAGTAAATTCCAAATAAATTCTCAGTAAATTTCGAGTAAATACTCAGCAAAGTCCCAGTAAATTACTCAATAAATTCTCAGTAAATTCTTAGAAAATTACTCAGTAAATTCCTAGTAATTTACTCAATAAATTTCTAGTAAATTCTTAGTAAATTTCGAGTATATTCCCAGTAAATTATTCAGTAAATTCACAGAAAATACTTAGTAAATTCTAATTAAATTTCCAAAAATTCCCAGTAAATTACCCTGAAAATTCTCAATAAATTGCCAGTAAATTTCTAACAAAATTTCCTGTAAATTTCTCAGTAAATTTACTATAAATTCTGAGTAAATTCTCACTAAATTTCCAGTAAATTCCTCAATAAATTACTCAGTAAATTAAAAGTAAATTCTTAGTAAATTCTAATTAAATTACTTAGTAAATTTCCAGTAAATTACTCAATTAATTCTCAGTAAATTCCTAGTAAATTTCCAGTAAATTACTCATTAAATTCCTAGTAAATTACTCAGTAAATTCCTGGTAAATTACTTATTAAATTACCTAGTAAATACCCAATAAATTCCCAGTAAATTACATAGTAAATTCCTATGAAATTCTCAGTAAATTTCCATTAAATTACTAAATAAATTCACAGTAAATTACTCATTAAATTTTCAGTAAATTCTCTGAAAATTAACCAAAAAATTCCTCGTAAATTCCTCGTAAATTCTCAGTAAATTCTCAGTAAATTCTCAGTAAATTCCGAATAAATTCTCTGTAAATTACTCAGTAAATTATCTGTAAATTCCCAGAAAATTACTCTGTAAGTTCCCAGTAAATTACTTAGTAAATTCATAGAAATTCCTAGTAAACTACTCAGCAAAATTCCTAGTCAATTCTAAGTAAATTCCTAATAAATTACTCAGTAAATTCGCAGTAAATTCCCAATAAATTTCTCAAAAATTTCTCAGTAAATTCCCTATAAATTCCCCGTAAATTACTCATTAAATTCCCAGTAAATTACTCAGTAAATTCTCAGTAAATTACTTAGTAAATTTTCAGTAAATTACCCACTAAATTCTCATCAAATTCCCAATAAATTTCTCAGTAAATTACCAACAAATTCCTTGTAAATTACTTAGTAAATTCCCAGTAAATTCTCAATAAATTTCCAGCAAATTACTCAGAAAATTTCCAGAAAATTCTTAGTAAATTACTCAGTAAATTCTATGTAAATTACTCATTAAATTCCAAGAAAATTCTCAACAAATTCTCAATAAATTCCCAGTAAAGTAAATTCCTATTAAATTCTCAGTGAATACCCAATAAATTCCAAGTAAATTACTCAGAATATTCTCAATAAATTTCTAGTAAATTCTCAATAAATTACCTAGAAAATTCCCAGTAAATTGGTCAGTAATTTCCTAATAAATTCTCTTTAAATTTCAAGTAAATTACTCAGTAAATTCCCTGTAAATTTTCAGTAAATTACGCAGTAAATTCCAATTAAATTACTCAGTAAATTTCCAATAAATTCTCAGTAAATTACACAATAAATTCTCAGTAAATTCCTAGTAAATTATTCAGTAAATTCCCAGTAACTTACTCAGTAAATTCTCACTAAATTATCATTAAATTGCTCAATAAATTCAAAGTAAATTCTCAGTAAATTCCACATAAATTATCAGTAAATTACTAAGTAAATTCCCAGTAGATTCTCAGTAAATTACTTAGTAAATTTTGAGAAAATTATTTATAAATTACAAATTAAATTCTAAGTAAATTACTCAGTAAATTTCCGGTAAATTGCATGTAAATTTCTCGGTAAATTTCCAGTAACTTTCAAGTAAATTACTCAGTAAATTCCCCGTAAATTTCCAATAAATTCTATGTAAATTCCCAATAAGTAACTCAGTAAATTCCTAGTAAATTCTCAGTGAATTTTCAGTACATTCAAAGTAAATTAGTAAATAAATTCTCAGTAAATTACTCAATAAATTCACAGTAAATTACTCAACAAATTCCCAGTAAATTACCTAATAAATTCCCAGTAAATTACTTAGTAAATTTTCAGTAAATTCAAAGTAAATTACTTAGTAAATTTACAGTAATTTCTCAAGAAATTTCTAGTAAATTCTTAGTAAATTACTCAGTAAATTCCATGTAAATAGCTAAATAAATTCTCAGTAAATTACTGAGTTAATTCCCAGTAAATTACTCAATAAATTGCCAATAAATTCCCAGTAAATTACAAGTAAATTACTCAGTAAATTCCTTAGTAAATTCTAAATAAATTCCCAGTAAATTACTCAGTAAATTCCCAGTAAACCACTTAGTAAAATCCCAGTAAATTCTCAGAAAATTCCCAATAAATTTCTAGGAAAATTCCCAGTAAATTGCTCAGTAAATGACCAGTAACTTCCCAGTTAATTACTCAGCAAATTCTCAGTAAATTCTTAGTAAATTACGCAAAAATTCTCAATAAATTCCTAGCAAATTCGAAGTAAATTCTCAGTAAATTTCAAGTAAATTACTTAATAAATTCTCACTAAATTACTCAGTAAATTCCTCAGTAAATTCTGATTAAATTACCTAGTAAATTTCCTGTAAATTCTCACTAAATAACTCAGTAAATTTCCAGTAAATTACTCAGTAAATTCCCAGTAAATTGTTCTTAAATTACTCAGTAAATCCTCAAAAAATTACTAAGTAAATTTTCAGTAAATTACTCCATAAATTTTTAGTAAATTACTTAGTAAACTCGCAGTAAATCCCTTGTAAATTACTCAGTAAATACCCTGTAAATTACTGAGCAAATTCTCAGTAAAATCCCAGTATATTACTCAGTAAATTTTCAGTAAATTTCTCAGTAAATTCCTCAAAAATTACTCAGCAAATTACTTAGTAAATTCTCTGTAAATTCCAAGTAAATTCTTAGTAAATTACTCAGTAAATACCCAGTAAATTACTCAGTAAATTCCCAGTAAATTACTCTGTAAATTTCTAGTAAATTCCCCGTAAATTCTCAGTAAATTTTTAGTAAATTCTCAATAAATTACTCAGTAAATTCCCAGCAAATTCCTGATATATTACTCAGTAAATTCTCTGTAAATTACTTAGTAAATTCCAAATAAATTTCTAGTAAATTACTCAGTAAAGTCCTAGTAAATTACTCAGTAAATTCCCAATAATTTACTCAACAAATTTCTAGTAAATTCTCAGTAAATTATGAGTATATTCCTACTAAACTACTCAGTAAGTTCACAGAAAATACTCAGTAAATTCTAATTAAATTCCCAAAAATTCCCAGTAAATTACCGTGAAAATTCTCAGTAAATTGCCAGTAAATTTCTAAGAAAATTCCATGTAAATTCCCTGTAAATTCCTAGTGAATTACTCAATAAATTTACTGGAAATTCTCAGTAAATTCTCACTAAATTCCCAGTAAATTACTTAGTAAATTCTTAGTAAATTCTAATTAATTACTCAGTAAATTTACTGTAAATTACTCAGTAAATTCTCAGTAAATTACTCAATTAATTCCAGCAAAATCCTAGTAAATTACTCATTAAATTCCAAGAAAATTACTCATTAAATTCCCAGTAAATCACAGAGTAAATTGCTGATAAATTCTCAGTAAATCACTCAGTAAATTCCCAGTAAATTACTTATTAAATTACCTAGTAAATACCCAATAAATTTTCAATAAATTACTTAGTAAATTCCCATTAAATTACTCAATAAATTCACAGAAAATTACAAGCAAATTACTTAGTAAATTTTCAATAAATTTTCTGTAAATTAACAAGAAAATTCCCCGTAAATTACTTAGTAAATTCCCAGTAAATTCTTTGTAAATTACTTAATAAATTATCTATAAATTCCTAGTAAATTACTCAATAAATTCCCAGTAAATTACTAAGTAAATTCCTAGTAAATTCTCAGTAAATTCCCAGAAAATTACTCAGTAAATTCCCAGAAAATTACTCAGTAAATTCCCAGAAAATTCCCAGTAAATTACTCAGCAAAATTCCCAGTAAATTTCCAAAAAATTACTCAGTAAATTCACAGTAAATTACTCATTAAATTCCTTGTAAATTTCTCAGTAAGTTCTCAGAAAATTCCCTATAAATTCTCTGTAAATTACTCATTAAATTCCCAGTAAATTATTTAGTAAATTCCCAAAGAATTCTCAATAAATTCCAAGAAAATTCCCAGAAAATTCATGATAAATTACTTAGTAAATTTCTAGTAAATTACCCACTAAATTCTCATCAAATTCCCAGCAAATTTCTCAGTAAATTACCAGTAAATTCTTTGTAAATTACTTAGTAAATTCTCAGTAACTTCTTAGTAAATTAATCAGTAAATTCCAAGTAAATTACTCAGTAAATTCGTAGTAAATTCTCTATAAATTTTTACAAAATTTCCAGTAAATTACTCAGAAAATTCTCAATAAATTCTATATAAATTACTCATTAAATTCCTAGTAAATTCCAAGAAAATTCTCAACAACTACTCACTAAATTTCCAGTAAAGAAAATTCCTATTAAATTCTCAGTAAATTTCCAATAAATTACTCAGCATATTCTCAGTAAATTTCTAGTAAATTCTCAGTAAATTCCCAGTAAATTACTCAGTAAATTCCAATTAAATTACTTAGTAAATTCCTAGTAAATTCTCAGTAAATTACATAGTAAATTATCAGTAAATTACTAAGTAAATTCCCTGTAGATTCTCAGTAAATTACTTAGTAAATTTTGAGAAAATTCTCTATAAATTACAAATTAAATTCCAAGTAAATTACTCAGTAAATTCCCTGTAAATTCCCAGTAAATTACGCAATAGATTTCCCGTAAATTCTCAATAAATTACTTAGTAAGTTACTTAGTAAATTCCAATTAAATTGCTCAGTAAATTCCATGTAAATTACTCAGTAAATTCCCTATAAATTCTCAGTAAATTACTAGTAAATTACTCAGTAAATTTTCAGTAAATTCTCATTAAATTGCTCAGTAAATTCCCATTAAATTCTCATTAAATTCCCAGTATATTTTCAATAAATTCCAAATAAATTACTCAGTAAATTTCCAAAAAATTCTCAATAAATTAATCAGTATATTCGTAGTAAATTCTCAAAAAATTCTTAGTGAATTCCTAGAAAATTCCCAGAAAATTACTCAGTAAATTTCCTGTAAATTTTCAGTAAATTCTCAATAAATTTTCGATAAATTACTCAATAAATTCCCATCAAATTCCCTGTAAATTCCAAGTAAATTACTCAATAAATTCCCACTAAATTCTCAGTAAATTACTAAGTAAATTCTCACTAAATTCATAGTAAATTACTCAGTAATTCCCAGTAAATTATTAGTAAATTCCTAGTAAATTACTTAGCAAATTCCCAGAATGTTCTCGGTAAATTCCCAGTAAAGTCCCACTAAATATCCAGTAAATTTCCGATAAATTATTTAGTAAATTCCTAGTAACTTCGCAGTAAATTCTCAGTAAATTCCCATAAAATTCCCATCAAATTACATAGTAAATTCCTAAGTAAATTACGCAGTAAATTCCCAGTAAATTCTTAGAAAATTCCAAGTAAATTACTCAATAAATTCTTAGTAAATTACTCAGTAAATTGCCTGCAAATTACTTAGTAAATTCAAAGTAAATTACTTAGCAAATTACCTGTAAATTACTCAAAATATTCCCTATAAATTACTCAGTAAATTCCCACTAAATTCTCAGTAAATTCCAAGTAAATTATTCAGTAAATTTCCTGTAAATTCGCAGTAAATTACCAAATAAATTCTCAGTAAATTCCCAGTAACTTCCCAGTAAAATTCTCAGTCAATTACTTACTAAATTCCAAGTAAATTTTTAGTAAATTCCAAGTAAATTACTTAACAAATTCTTAGTAAATTACTCAATAAATTCCGAGTAAATTACTCAGGAAATTCTCAATAAATTCTCAGAAAATTCCCAGTAAATTACTCGGCAAATTCCCTGAAAAGTTTCAGTGAATTACCCAGAAAATTCCAAATAAATTACTCTGTAAATTCTTAGTAAATTCCCTGTAAATTCTTAGTAAATTACTTAGTAAATTCCTAGAAAATTCTCAGTAAGTTAATCAGTAAATTCCCAGTAAATTCTCAGTAAACTCCCAGTAAATTACTCAGAAAATTCCCAATAAAATACTCAGTAAACTCCCAGTAAATTACTCAGTAAATTCGCAGTAAATTCTCGGTAAATTACTCAGTAAATTCCCAGTAAATTCCTAGTAAATTATTAGTAAATTACTCAGTAAATTTCCCAAAAATTCTCAGTAAACTACTCAGTAAATTCCCAGTAAATTACTCAGTAACTTCTCAGCAAATTCCCTGTAAATTACATAGTAAATTATCAGTTAATTAAAAGTAAATTAGTCAGTAAATTCACAGTAAATTACTCAGTAAATTCGCCGTAAATTCTAAGTAACTTCCTAGTAAATTCCCAGTAAATTCTTTGTAAATTTCTCAGTAAATTCTTTGTAAATTTCTCAGTAAATTACAAGTAACTTCCTAGTAAATTACTCAGTAAATTCACAGTAAATTCTACATAAATTCTGGGTAAATTCCAAGTAAATTGGTCAATAAATTTCTCAGTAAATTCCCTGTAACTTCCTAGTAAATATTAATCAGTAAAGTCCCCGTAAAATCCCAGTAAAATCCCAGTAAATTCCCAATAAATTCCAAGTAAATTTTGTGTAAATTCCAAGTAAATTACTCAATAAATTCTTAGTACATTACTCAGCAAATTCCTAGTAAATTACTCATCAAATTCCCAGTAAATTCTCAGTAAATTACCTAGTAAATTCTCAGTAAATTCCTAGTAAATTACTCAGTAAATTCACAATAAATTTGTCACGACCCCAAACCGCCCCTAGTAGTTTGGTGTCGTGATGGCCAGTAATCCGTAATCACCGAAGGCCAACTTTCAAAAACTAAACACAATCAGAGTATAATAAACGGGGCTCACAAATGCGGAAGCAATAATCTAAGATACAGGTGGTCCATAAGAGCTGTGCATAGATCAAATGTAATGTCAATCATCTTACAACTTGAATACAACAAAGCAAAATAAGTGTTACATCTTGATCAAAAGGCTTCTCGAGCCGACATATACAAAATACAGCAAATTCAAGCCAAGAAGCATGATTTTCAAGATTCGCCGACATGAAGGTAATTAACATTGCCGACGTAAATACAAAACAAGCCGACATAATCATGAGTCCAAAACAAGCTTTCAAAACAGTTTAGGCGTCGCCAACGTCCTGCTTATCACCTACATATATATAGAGAGGGTGAGCTTGGATACACAGTGAATGGTACTAGAAATAAAGGTTTTGCATGAATATAGCCGAAGTCTTTCAAAACAAAACACATCAAAGTTTATCAAGACAAGGGATGAGCCGTATTCATCAATCAAGTATTACAACATCGGCGAAGCAAGGGATGGACCGTATTCATCAATCAAGTATTACAACATCGGCGAAGCAAGGGATGAACCGTATTCATCAATCAAGTATTACAAGTAACAAGGGCTGTACGATCCGTAATCGTTTAGACAAAGGTACTGCAAAAGTTTATAGTCCTCCAGCACAAGGGACTGGTGTTACTTAGGCCCGTAGCCCGATTTAACATAGTGATCTTTTCGAGAAAGGACCGTATCCTTTTTCACTTAGTACTGCGAAAGTTTAGAGTCCTCCAGCACAAGGGACTTGTGTTACTTAGGCCCGTAGCCCGATTTAACAAGGACCGTATCCTTTTATGCTTAGTGCTGCGAAAGTTTAGAGTCCTCCAGCACGAGGGACTTTTCAAGAAAGGACCGTATCCTTTTCAAAGATGGCATCAAAACAAGGATTACACTTGACACATCAAAACAAGAGCTATTCATTCATGCTTAACAAAACACTTTCGCCAAAACGAAGCAAGCAAGGTTTATCAAAACAAGTATAACATAGCTTTATCAATAATACCACTCACCTAGTTCTTCAGGTGTAGACTCAAAGCAAGGGTCAAGGTCCTACAATCACATGGCAAGTCACATTCTCAAAACAAGCTATACTTATATACAAATGATCTCGGCATTCTTAACAGATCCAAGTAAACATCAAAGCAAAACATGTTGGGAGTTTAAACACCGCTCCCGCCTCATGAGAACACACTGGGTACCAACCAGGTCTTTGCCGAGGTCCCACACTTCCTTGCCGAGGTGTGGTCCCGTTGGCCTCAACCAAAAGCAAAGTCGGGAAAGCCTGGGTTTCCCTTTGAAGCACATGAAGAATATGATGAACATGATCATGAGAAAGGTGAATGCAAGATCAAAACTTGTTACAACATCTGAGATTTCGTGCCATGAGTTCGAAACATGGACCTGGGTACCCATACAAGAAGGTTATGCAAGAACAAACACAAAAACACGATTTTCGTTCCAATCTTTTCGATCAAAACGAGACTTTCTTCACGAACACATGAAAACCATTTTCTCTTTTCAAAACCAACTTCAAATCGATGCATGACATGCAAAACAGATTCGATCATGCAATGCAGCTAGATGATCAACAACAACAATCAAAGTAGACCAAGATTCTAACCTCAAAACTCTAATCCAACGGATCAAACCACGAAGATCAAGCTTGGAAGACCACTCTCACTCAAGAACTCCTCTTCTTCCTCTCAAGAGCTTCTCTCTCTAAAGGCAAAGATTTGAGACAAGAAAATGATGTGTTTCAAGGTCTGCCGGCTGTCTTAACAATCAGCTCGGACACGTGGCGCTATCGGGTTGGTTCAGCTCAAAAAGGTGATTGATAGATAAGACAAGTCTCTGACAAAGCGTATGCAGCAAGCTCGGTAAAACACATCGGCAATAAATGACATCGGCTTAAATCAAGGATCCGGCAACAGGATAACAAAACATCGGCGAGAGAGGACGACACTTGACTAAGCTGTGCCACACCTTGGCCGGGGTGTGCCACATCTCGGCCTAGGCCATACCTGCCTGCGGACAAGGTTCACTGGGTGCAAAACATCTCGGCAATAAATGCCCGAGGTGAGGGTGGGGGTCGACCAAGGTCTCAAAACAGTTCTAAGTACAAGGGTTCAAAGGCGAACTAAGCTCAAGAGAACCTCGGCCACACACACACTAAGCAAAGAATAAAATCATGCTAGCAACTTTAAGCAAATCAAGGCAAGATAAAACCTTCAAAACAAAATAACAAGGCAGGATCATGCAGGAATGTATGCAAGTATGACAGGAGTAAGGTGAGGGTTGTTACATCCTACCCCCCTTAAAGAAGTTTGGTCCCCAAACTTAGATTACCTTGTTCTATGAACAACTCTAGATAACGGATTCTCACGTCCTCCTCCTTTTCCCACGTGGCTTCTGTGCCATAATGTTCCTTCCATTCGACCTTTACCATCGGTATCGATTTGTTTCTCAACTGCCTCACTTGCCTGTCAATAATCCTCATCGGCTTCTCCTCGTAGCCCAAATCCTCATTAATCGAAATCCCGAAATGATCAATTATATGCAGTGGATCTCGGAGGTACTTCCTCAACATCGAAACATGAAATACATTGTGGACTTGGCTCAAATCTGGCGGCAAAGCAAGTCTGTAGGCAACGGGGTTAATTCTCTCAAGAATTTCAAATGGCCCAATATAACGAGGTGCTAATTTACCTTTCTTCCCAAATCTGGATACTCCCTTCATCGGTGAAACTTTCAGGAATACATGATTCCCAACTTCGAACTCTACCTCATTCCTTCTCTGGTCGGCGTAGCTCTTTTGTCGGCTCTGGGCAGTTTTAATCCTCTGTTGGATAAGTTTAATCTTTTCTGTTGTCACTTGAATCAATTCGGGACCAAGTAGAGTTCTGTCTCCAACTTCGGTCCAACATATCGGCGACCTACATTTTCTTCCATACAAGGCTTCATACGGCGCCATGCCAATACTAGCTTGATAACTGTTATTGTAAGCGAATTCCACTAAGGGCAAATGTGTTCCCCAACTTCCTTGGAAGTCCAATACACAAAGTCTAAGCATATCTTCAAGCGTCTGAATTGTCCTCTCAGTCTGCCCATCTGTCTGGGGATGAAAAGCTGTACTAAATCTCAGCTCGGCTCCAAAAGCCCTCTGTAAACTCTGCCAAAATCTAGAAACAAATTTAGGATCCCGGTCTGACACAATTGACATCGGCACTCCATGAAGTCTGACAATCTCGTTCACATATAACAAGGCAAGTTGATCGGCGTTGAATGTAGTCTTAACAGGTAGAAAGTGTGCTGATTTAGTTAATCTATCAGTAACAACCCAAATCGAATCCATACCTTTCGGTGTCTTCGGCAAACCAGTCACAAAATCCATGGAGATGTGCTCCCATTTCCACTCAGGAATCGGCAAAGGTTGAAGAAGTCCTGCTGGTCTCTGATGTTCTGCTTTCACTTGCTGACAATGTAAACACTGGGACACGAATTCGGCTATCTCTCTTTTCATATTTGGCCACCAGAAGGTCTGCTTCACATCTTGATACATTTTGGTGTTCCCTGGATGGACAGCAAACTTAGAACCGTGAGCTTCCTGCAAAATTTTCCTCTTCAACTCTGGGATGTCGGCCACACATAACCTTCCTTCAAACTTGAGCACTTGATTTTCGATGGTATACCCTGGTCTCGGCCTTGTGTCAATCTCCTCGGCTATTTTCTTGAGGAAGTTATCCTCCATCTGTCTTGTCTTTACCTCATCAACAATAGTCGGCTCCACTGTCATCATGGTCAAGCACGCCAAATTTCCATCTGACTTTCTGCTCAAAGCGTCGGCTACACTGTTAGCTTTTCCCGGGTGATATTGAATTTGTATATCATAGTCTTTCAACAACTCAAGCCACCTTCTCTGTCTCAAATTCAATTCCTTCTGTGTAAATAGGTACTTCAAACTCTTATGATCTGTAAAAACTTGACAAGAAGCTCCATACAAATAGTGACGCCAAATCTTTAAAGCAAATACCACGGCCGCCAATTCTAAGTCATGGGTAGGATAGTTTTTCTCATGAGGTTTCAACTGACGAGATGCATAAGCTATAACCTTGCCCTTTTGCATTAACACACAACCCAAACCCTTATGCGATGCATCACTATAGACATGAAACTCTTCGTTACCTGATGGTAGCACAAGTACTGGTGCTGTAACTAACCTCGTCTTCAGTTCCTGGAAAGCTGACTCCCGATCTTTAGTCCATTCGTACAGTGTTCCCTTCTTAGTCAATTGCGTCAATGGAATTGCAATCTTTGAGAAATCTTTGACAAACTTTCTGTAATAACCTGCCAAACCCAGAAAATTACGAATCTCGGATACATTAGTCGGCCTCGGCCAATTTACTACGGCTTCAATTTTGCTAGGATCAACTGAGATACCCTCTTCATTAATCACATGACCCAAAAATGAGATGGTAGAAAGCCAAAACTCACACTTGTTAAACTTAGCATACAATTTCCGTTCTCTCAAAATCTGTAAGGCAAGTCTCAAATGATTTTCATGTTCAGTTTCGCTCTGGGAATAGATTAATATATCATCAATGAAGACAACTACAAACTCATCTAAATATGGCTTGAAGACTCTGTTCATTAAATCCATAAATGCTGCGGGGGCATTGGTCACTCCAAAAGGCATAACCAAAAACTCGTAGTGGCCATATCGTGTCCGAAAAGCAGTCTTCTCAACATCTTCGGCTTTAACTTTAAGCTGATGGTAACCAGACCTAAGGTCGATCTTAGAAAAGACCCGTGCTCCTTGTAATTGGTCAAGCAGATCATCGATCCTAGGCAATGGGTACTTGTTCTTGATGGTGACCTTATTAAGTTCTCTATAATCGATACAAAGACGGAGTGTGCCATCCTTTTTCTTAACAAATAAAACAGGCGCTCCCCATGGTGAAGTGCTCGGCCTAATAAATCCCTTATCTAACAACTCTTGCAATTGTAGTTTCAATTCTCTAAGTTCAGCTGGGGCCATCCTATAAGGTGTTTTGGAGATCGGCTGTGTTCCCGATATGATGTCAACAGTAAACTCTATTTCTCTATCGGTTAGGCGGCCAGGCAATTTGTCTGGAAAGACGTCGGGGAAATCATTAACAACTGGGATGTCGGCTAAACTAACATTTCCATTCTGATCACTCGATATACTACACAAGTAGCCTCGGCACCCCTTCTGAATTAACTTACAGGCCTTAATGGACGAAATCAAGTAAGGTGGGGGCACTACCCTTTTACCCTGGAAAATAACCTCGGCTAGGTTTGGGGGTCTCAAAGTGACACTTTTTGAAACACAATTAATGGATGCATCGTTTGCGACTAACCAGTCCATTCCCAGTATAATATCAAAATGAGCCATGTCTAGAGGCATTAGATCTACTAACAATTCAACATTCTTAATCACAACAACACAAGCCCTGTAAATGGACGCAACAATCATAGATCTCCCAGATGGAGCAGATACAGACAACACATAATCAAGGGGCTCTAGTTCTTTATTAATTTTCTCGGCAAATTTAGTAGATATAAACGAATGAGTAGAACCCGAATCAATCAACACATAAGCATCTTGGGAGCAAATTAGGAGTATACCTGACACTACTGCCTCAGCATTCTGAGTGTCTCCTGGTACTAACGCAAACACTCTGCCCTGTCTCATCTGTCCTTTCCCAGTATTTCCCTTCTGAACGGAACCCGAGGTATTCTCACCCTTTTTGTTGTTATCAGCCTTTGTCTTAGGGCAATCTCTCACATAATGGCCCATCTCCCCACATTCATAGCAGGCTCCAGACGTCCGACGACAGATCCCGTAATGTTGCTTTCCACAGTCCGAACACGTCGGCTTAGCACTCCCTTCCTGTCTTAGGTTACTAGTACTGCCCATGTTCGTTCTCTTCTTGGTGTCCAGCTGTCCTCGGCGATTGTCATAGTTCTGCCTTTTTCGGTGGTTCTCTCCCGAACTGTGGTATCGATTCAAATTAGCTTCGGCCTGAATGGCTTTGTCCAATACTTCGGCATAAGTCGGCATATCGAGCAAACTAACCCGGTCTTGAATCGGTCCACGAAGCCCACACTCGAACTTCCTGGCCTTCATATATTCATCGTTGGTCATGTGAGGTACAAACCTCACCAATTCAGTGAAAGCGCGGTCATATTCCACCACTGTTCTGTTGCCTTGCGTCAGAGTATGAAATTCGGTAGCCTTACGGTTTCGAACACTTAGGGGAAAATGTTTCTTGTAGAACAACTCTAAGAATCGGGTCCAGGTCAAATCTGGATTGCTCCCTCTAACCATCATCCACCACCTGCGGGCGTCATCATCTAATGTAAATGCTGCCAATGTCACCTTCTGAGCGTCGGTGCTAGGGAAGATCTCAAACAACTTCTCCATTTCTAAAACCCATGCCTCAGTCTTCATCGGCTCTATACCCCCAGAGAATCTCAGTGGTCTCATTTTCTTGAACTCCCTGATCAAAGCTATCGTGCCATCCCCATATAAGGCAGGCTGCGGGGGAACTTGCGGCACTGGCGGAGGCGGAGCTACATTTCGGCCGTTGGTCTGCTCGGCCTGAGTCGACGTAGCACTAGCGAACTGCTGTCTGGTTTGCCTCAACTCGCGGGCCAAACCTTCAACTAATCTTTCCAATCTGTCCATTCTATCTTCGGGCTGATCTCGGCCAATTGGAGGTCTCCCTCTCCTCACGATGCTATGAGCGTGCAAAGTATGACTTTAAAACAATTAAGCAAATAACCCCGTAGGCAAGCAACAAATAAGCATATCAAGACAATGCACACCTCACTCAAGCAACAAATACCATGATGCAACCCTAACATCTTTCTAAGGGAAATCCTATGCTCTGTAGGACTCAAAGTGTGTGATTAACGTATACCGAGGAACTTGTGCTCTGATACCATTCTGTCACGACCCCAAACCGCCCCTAGTAGTTTGGTGCCGTGATGGCCAGTAATCCGTAATCACCGAAGGCCAACTTTCAAAAACTAAACACAATCAGAGTATAATAAACGGGGCTCACAAATGCGGAAGCAATAATCTAAGATACAGGTGGTCCATAAGAGCTGTGCATAGATCAAATGTAATGTCAATCATCTTACAACTTGAATACAACAAAGCAAAATAAGTGTTACATCTTGATCAAAAGGCTTCTCGAGCTGACATATGCAAAATACAGCAAATTCAAGCCAAGAAGCATGATTTTCAAGATTCGCCGACATGAAGGTAATTAACATTGCCGACGTAAATACAAAACAAGCCGACATAATCATGAGTCCAAAACAAGCTTTGAAAACAGTTTAGGCGTCGCCAACGTCCTGCTCATCACCTACATATATATAGAGAGGGTGAGCTTGGATACTCAGTGAATGGTACTAGAAATAAAGGTTTTGCATGAATATAGCCGAAGTCTTTCAAAACAAAACACATCAAAGTTTATCAAGACAAGGGATGAACCGTGTTCATCAATCAAGTATTACAACATCGGCGAAGCAAGGGATGAACCGTATTCATCAATCAAGTATTACAACATCGGCGAAGCAAGGGATGAACCGTATTCATCAATCAAGTATTACAACATCGGCGAAGCAAGGGATGAACCGTATTCATCAATCAAGTATTACAACATCGGCGAAGCAAGGGATGAACCGTATTCATCAATCAAGTATTACAAGTAACAAGGGCTATATGATCCGTAATCGTTTAGACAAAGGTACTGCAAAAGTTTATAGTCCTCCAGCACAAGGGACTGGTGTTACTTAGGCCCGTAGCCCGATTTAACATAGTGATCTTTTCGAGAAAGGACCGTATCCTTTTTCACTTAGTACTGCGAAAGTTTAGAGTCCTCCAGCACAAGGGACTTGTGTTACTTAGGCCCGTAGCCCAATTTAACAAGGACCGTATCCTTTTATGCTTAGTGCTGCGAAAGTTTAGAGTCCTCCAGCACGAGGGACTTTTCAAGAAAGGACCGTATCCTTTTCAAAGATGGCATCAAAACAAGGATTACACTTGACACATCAAAACAAGAGTTATTCATTCATGCTTAACAAAACACTTTCGCCAAAACGAAGCAAGCAAGGTTTATCAAAACAAGTATAACATAGCTTTATCAATAATACCACTCACCTAGTTCTTCAGGTGTAGACTCAAAGCAAGGGTCAAGGTCCTACAATCACATGGCAAGTCACATTCTCAAAACAAGCTATACTTATATACGAATGATCTCGACATTCTTAACAGATCCAAGTAAACATCAAAGCAAAACATGCTGGGAGTTTAAACACCGCTCCCGCCTCATGAGAACACACTGGGTACCAACCAGGTCTTTGCCGAGGTCCCACACTTCCTTGCCGAGGTGTGGTCCCGTTGGCCTCAACCAAAAGCAAAGTCGGGAAAGCCTGGGTTTCCCTTTGAAGCACATGAAGAATATGATGAACATGATCATGAGAAAGGTGAATGCAAGATCAAAACTTGTTACAACATCTGAGATTTCGTGCCATGAGTTCGAAACATGGACCTGGGTACCCATACAAGAAGGTTATGCAAGAACAAACACAAAAACACGATTTTCGTTCCAATCTTTTCGATCAAAACGAGACTTTCTTCAAGAACACATGAAAACCATTTTCTCTTTTCAAAACCAACTTCAAATCGATGCATGACATGCAAAACAGATTCGATCATGCAATGCAGCTAGATGATCAACAACAACAATCAAAGTAGACCAAGATTCTAACCTCAAAACTCTAATCCAACGGATCAAACCACGAAGATCAAGCTTGGAAGACCACTCTCACTCAAGAACTCCTCTTCTTCCTCTCAAGAGCTTCTCTCTCTAAAGGCAAAGATTTGAGACAAGAAAATGATGTGTTTCAAGGTCTGCCGGCTGTCTTAACAATCAGCTCGGACACGTGGCGCTATCGGGTTGGTTCAGCTCAAAAAGGTGATTGATAGATAAGACAAGTCTCTGACAAAGCGTATGCAGCAAGCTCGGTAAAACACATCGGCAATAAATGACATCGGCTTAAATCAAGGATCCGGCAACAGGATAACAAAACATCGGCGAGGGAGGACGACACTTGACTAAGCTGTGCCACACCTTGGCCGGGGTGTGCCACATCTCGGCCTAGGCCATACCTGCCTGCGGACAAGGTTCACTGGGTGCAAAACATCTCGGCAATAAATGCCCGAGGTGAGGGTGGGGGTCGACCAAGGTCTCAAAACAGTTCTAAGTACAAGGGTTCAAAGGCGAACTAAGCTCAAGAGAACCTCGGCCACACACACACTAAGCAAAGAATAAAATCATGCTAGCAACTTTAAGCAAATCAAGGCAAGATAAAACCTTCAAAACAAAATAACAAGGCAGGATCATGCAGGAATGTATGCAAGTATGACAGGAGTAAGGTGAGGGTTGTTACAAAATTACATAGTAAATTACTTATTAAATTCCTTGTAAATTCTCAGTAAATTACTCAGTAAATTCCCGGTAAATTCCAAGTAAATTGCTCAATAAATTACTCAGTAAATTCTCAATAAATTGCCAGGAAATTCCCAGTGAATTCCAAGTAAATTACTCAGTAGATTAACGGTAAATTACTCTGTAAATTCCCAGTAAATTCTTGATAAATTACTTAGAAAATTCTAAGTAAATTCCCTGTAAATTACTCAGAAAAATTCCCTGTAAATTCTCATTAAATTCCCAGTAAATTACTCAGTAAATTCCTAAAAAATTCTCAGTAAATTCCCAATAAATTACACAGTAAATTCCCAGTAAATTCTCAGTAATTTCTTAAAAAATTTCCAGTCAATTACTAAGTAAATTCCCAGAGAATTCTGTGTAAATTACTCAGTAAATTCCTAGTAAATTACTTAGTAAATTTCCACAAAATTCCCAGTAAATTCCTAGTAATTTCTGAGCAAATTCCCTGTAAATTCCTTGTAAATTGCTCAGTAAATTACCTGTAACTTCCCAGTAAATTACTCAGTAAATTTCAAGTAAATTACTTAGTAAATTCTCAGTAAACTCTCAGTAAGAACTAGTAAATTACTTAGTAAATTCCAAGTAAATTCTCAAAAAATTCCAAATAAATTACTCAATAAATTCTTAGTAAATTTCTAGTAAATTACTCAGAAAATTCTGATAAATTCTCAGAAAATTCCTAGTAAATTACTCAGTAAATTCCTAGTAAATTACTCATAAAATTCCCTATAAATTCGCAGTAAATTACTCTGTAAATTCTTAGTAAATTCCCAGTAAATCACCCATTCAATTACTAATAAATTTTCAGTAAATTACCCAGCAAATTCCATGTAAATTCCTGGTAAATTTCCAGTACATTCTCACTAAATTACTTAGTAAATTCCTAGTAAATTCTCATTAAATTACTCAGTAAATTCCCATTATATTACTCAATAAATTCTCAGTAAATTACTCAGTAAATTCACAGTAAATTACTTGTAAATTACTCAGGAAATTCAAAGTAAATACCCTGAAAATTACTCAGTAAATTCCCAGTAAATTCTTAGTAAAATCCCAGTAAATTCCTAGTAAATTACTTGTAAATTTCTCAATAAATTCCCTGTAAATTGCTTAGTAAATTCGCAGTAACTTCCTAGTAAATAACTCAGTAAATTCCCAGTAAAACCACTGTAAAATCTCAGTAAATTGACAGTAAATTTCCCAGTAAATTCCTAGTAAATTTCAAGTAAATTCTTAGTAAATTCCAAGTAAATTACTCAATAAATTCTGAGGAAATTACTTCGTAAATTCCCAAAAAATTACTCAGTAAAATCTCAGTAAATAACTCAGTAAATTCCCAGTAAATTCTAGGTAAATTTTTAGTAAATTCACAGTAAATTACTCAGTAAATTCCAAGAAAATTACTCAGTAAATTCCAAGAAAATTACTCTGTAAATTCCTACCAAATTCCAAGCAAATTCTCAGTAAATTCTCAGCAAATTATGAGTAAATTACTCAGTAAATTCTAAGCAAATTCCCAGTATATTATTTAGTAAATTCCCGGTAAACTACTCGGTAAATTCCAAGTAAATTCCTAGAAAAATTACTCAGTAAATTTTCAATAGATTCTCAGTAAATTCTGAGTATATTCCTAGTAAATTACTAGTAAATTCTCAGTAAATTCCTAGAAATTCCCAGTAAATTTCTCAGAAAATGACCAGTAAATTACTCACTAAATTTCTAATAAAATCTCAGTAAATTCCAGTAAATTACTTAGCAAATTTCTAGTAAATCCTCAGTAAATTTTCAGTAAATTCTCAATAAATTCCAAGTAAATTACTCAATAAATTCCCAATAAATTCCCAGTAAATTACTTAGAAAATTCCAGTAAATTCTCCGTAAATTCCCAGTAAATTACTAATTAAATTCCCAGAAAATTACTCATTAAATTCCTAGTAAATCACAGAGTAAATTCCCGATAAATTCCCAATAAATTACTCAGTAAATTCCCAGTAAATTGCTCATTAATTTACATTGTAAATTCCCAATAAATTACTCCATAAATTCCCAGGAAATTCTTATTAAATTCCTAGTAAATTACTCAGTAAATTCCTAATAAATTATACGAAAATTACTTAGTAAATTTTCTATAAATTAGCCAGTAAATTCCCAGTAAATTCTCAATAAATTACATAGTAAATTCTCAGTAAATTTTCAGTAAATTACTCAATAAATTCCCAGTAAATTACTAAGTAAATGCTTAGTAAATTCTCAGTAAATTCTCAGTAAATTCCAAGTTAATTACTCAGTAAATTCCCACTAATTTCCCAGTAAATTACTCAGAAAATTCCCAATAAATTACTAAGTAAATTCCTAGGAAATTCTCAATAAATTCACAGTAAATTATTCGGTAAATTTTTCAATAAATTCTCAGTAAATTACTCAGTAAATTCCTTGTAAGTTCTCATTAAATTGCTCTGTAAATTCTCATTAAATTCTCAGTAAATTATCAATAAATTAATAAGTAAATTCCCAGTAGATTCTCCGTAAATTACACAGTAAATTCCCTGAAAATTCTCAGTAAATTACTCTGTAAATTCGCAGTAAATTCTCAAAAAATTCTTAGTAAATTCTCAATAAATTACTCAGTAAATTTTCGGTAAATTACTCTCTAAATTCCCATTAAATTTTCAGTAAATTACTCTATAAATTCTAAATAAATTCCCTGTAAATTCCAAGTAAGCTCCTTGTAAATTTCTCAGTGAATTCCCAGTAAATTTCCTGTAAATTATTCAGTAAATTCTCAGTAACTTCCCAGCAAATTACTCAGTAAATTCCCAGTAAATTTCTCAGTAAATTTCCAATAAATTCTCAGTAAATTACTCAGTAAATTTTCAATAAATTCTCAATAAATTACTCAGTAAATTTCCATTAAATTCCAAGTAAATTACTCAATAAATTCTCAGTAAAGTACTCAGTTAATTCCCAGTAAATTCCAGGGAAATTCTTAGTAAATTCCCAGTAAATTACTCAGTAAATTCCCAGAAAATTACTTAGTAAATTCGCAAGTAATTACTCAATAAATTCCCAGTAAATTCAATATAAATTCAAAGGGGTCCGCTCGAGCGGCGAAAGCTGCGCTCGAGCGGATAGCCTTGTTTCAAAAATTTTAAAAATATGTTTTATGATTTGTTTTCTGTTCTCTTTTATTTCTAAGCACTCTTAGGCATGCATTGAACATTATAAATGAGTTTAAAAGATAAGGAAGAAGCCTAAGAAGGATATATGAATTAAGAACGGATTGAATCGCTTGTGACCCAATATGTTTATGAAATGTGTAGGGTCAAGCGCAAGGGCAAATCCACCGACAAAACACTGTGAGTAATATCTTAATAAAGATATGTTCAAGTACGTTATTTTCCACAACGTTACTTCTATGTGAGCCTTATGGGTTTGTACTTTGAATTATGAATGAACGGTCTGAATGACAGTCTTTTATACAAGACCAATTGAATACGAATGTGATTATAATCATGGGTGTGACACACACACATGGATACGAATTTGGAAAAGAATAATTGGACCAAAGGCCGTTTGACGTGAATGATTGGGCCAAAAGCCGCTTGACATGAATGATTAGGCCAAAGGGCGTTGGATATGAATGCTTGGGCCAAAGGCTATTTGATATGAATGAATGAGCCAGAGGCCGTTTGACATGAATGATTGGGCCAAAAGCCGTTTGATATGAAGAAATGGGCCAAAGGCCGTTTGACACAAACAAATTGGGCCTGAGGCAGTTTGATGTATTAGATCGAATCATGAAAGGGCCTAAGGCCGTACGATATGATTTCTATAATTTCATTCGTGTACGCCTTTATTTTGATATTATTGACAAATGTCACGACCCATTCCACCCCTAGTAGAATTCTCCGTAAAATTCCAGTAAAATCTCAGTAAATTCCCAGTAAATTACTCAGTAAATTCCCTGTAAATTACTTAGCAAATTCTTTAGTAATTTGCCAGTAAATTCCATGTAAATTCGCAATAAATTACCTAGTAAATTCCTAGTGCTCAGTAAATTAATCAGTAAATTCTCAGTAAATTACGTAATAAATTCTCAGTAAATTTCTAGTAAAATTTCAGTAAATTCCCAGTAAATTACTCAGTAAATTTCCAGTAAATTACTCTATAAATTCCCATTAAATTACTTAGTAAATTCCTAATAAATTACTCATTAAATTCCAAATAAATTCCCCGTAAATTACTCAGTAAATTTCCAGTAAATTACTATGTATATTCCCAGTAAATTCCCAGTAAACTACTTAATAAATTCCAGTAAATTTTAAGAAAATTTGCAGTAAATTCCCAAAAAATTACTCGGTAAATTCCTTGTAAAATTTCCAGGAAATTATTAGGTAAATTCCCTGTAAATTCTCCTTAAATTTCCCTGTAAATTCTTCTTAAATTTCCAGTAAATTACCAAAAATTACTCAGTGAATTCCAAGTAAATTCTCCGTACATTCCCACTAAATTACTTAGTAAATTCCCTATAAATTACTCAGCAAATTCCTAGTAATTTCTCATAAAATTACTCAGTAAATTCCCAGAAATTACTCAGTGAATTCCAAGTAAATTCTCCGTAAATTCCCACTAAATTACTTAGTAAATTCCCTGTAAATTACATAGAAAATTCCCAATAAATTATTCGGTAAATTCCCAGTAAATTACTCTGTAAATTCTCTGTAAATTATTTAGTAAATTTTATGTAAATTACTCAGTAAATTCCCAGTAAATTCTCAATAAATTCTGAGTAAATTCCCTGTAAATTACTCATTATATTCCCAGTAAATTCCAAGAAAATTACTCTGTAAATTCTCAATAAATTAAGCAGTAAATTCCTGGTAAATTATTCCATAAAATCTCAATAAATTACTCAGTAAATTCCCATTAAATTCTATGCAAATTATAAGTAAATTCTAAGAAAATTACTCAGTAAATTCCCAATAAATTACTCAATAAATTCACAGTAAATTACGTAGTAAATTCCCGGTAAATTATTCCGTAAAATCCCAATAAATTACTCAGTAAATTCCCATTAAATTCTATGCAAATTATAAGTAAATTCTCGAAAAATTACTCAGTAAATTCACAGTAAATTACTTAGTAAACTCCCAGTTAATTCTTAGTACATTACTCAGTAAATTCTCAGTAAAGTACTAGGTAAATTCCTAGTAAATTCTCAATAAATTACTAAATAAATTTCGAGAAAATTATTCTAAAAATTCCCTGTGAATTCTCTGTAAATTACTTAGTAAATTCTAAGTACATGGTCTAAAAAATCCTAGTAAATTACTGAGTAAATTTCCTGTAAATTACTCAGTAAATTCAATTCCTTGTAAATTTCTCAGTAAATTTCCAGTAAATTACTCAGCAAATTTCCTGTAAATTCTTCATAAATTCCCAGAAAATTACTCAGTAAATTTCCAGCAAAATTTCAATAAGTTCCCAGTAAATTACTCAGTAAATTCCATGTAAATTCTTAGTAAATTACTTAGTAAATTCTTCAGTAAATTCACAGTAAATTTTCAATAAATTACTCAGTAAATTCCTAGTAAATTCTTAGTAAATTAATTAGTAAATTCCCAATAAATTACTCAGTAAATTCCAATAAATTACTCGGTAAATTTAAAGTAATATTCCCAAAAAAAACTTAACAAATTACTCAGTACATTCCCAGCAAATTACAAAGTAAATTCCCATTAAATACCCAGTAAATTCTCAGTAAATTACCAGTAAATTACTCTGAAAATTCCTAGTAAATTCTGAGTAAATTACTCAACAAATTCCTAGTAAATTACTCAATAAATTCCTAGTAAATTCCTAGTAAATTACTCAGAAAAACACTTTGTATATTCCTAGTAAATTGCTAGTAAATTACTCAGTAAATTGCTAGTAAATTACTTAGTAAATTCTCAATAAATTGTCAGTAAATTCCTAGTAAATTACTCAATAAATTCCTAGTAAATTCCAAGTAAATTGCTCAAAAAATTCTCTATAAATTCTCAGTAAATTCTTAGTTAATTCTCAGTAAATTACTCAGTAAATTCACAATAAATTCTCATTAAATTACATGGTAAATTCCCAGTAAAGTACTCAGTAAATTACCATTAAATTCTCAGTAAATAACTCAATAAATTACCATTAAATTGCTCAGTTTATTTCCATTAAATTCCCAGTAAATTACTTAGTAAATTCTCAATAAATTTTTGGAAAATTACAAAGTAAATTATTCTGTAAATTTCGAGTAAATTACTAAGTAAATTTCAAGTAAAATACTCAATAAATTCTAAGTAAATTACTCTGTAAATTATCGGTAAATTATTTAGCAAATTCCTTGTAAATTACTTAGTAAATTCTCAGTAATTTCCTAGTAAATTACTCATTAAATTCCAAGTAAATTCTCAGTAAATTTCAAGTAAATTTCCAGTAAATTACTTACAAAATTCATTGTAAATTTTCAATGAATTCCCAATAAATTCTTAGTAAAATACTAAGTAGAATCTCAGTAAATTCCTAGTAAATTACTCAGTCAATTTCCAGTAAAATCTCAGTAAGTTCCCAGAAATTACTCAGTAAATTCCATGTAAATTTTCAGTAAATTACTTAGTAAATTCCCAGTAAATTACTCAGTAAATTCCCTGTAAATTACTCAGCATATTCCCAATAAAATCTCTGTAAATTACTCAATAAATTCTCAGTAAATTCTAAGTGAATTACTTAGTAAATTCTCAGTAAATTCTCAATAAATTCTCTGTAAATTACTGAGAAAATTCCCAATAAATTACCTTGTATATTGCCAGTAAATTTCCAGTAAATTACCGAGTAAATTCCTAGAAAATTGACTGTAAATTACTTAATAAATTTCCAATAAATTCTTAAAAAATTTCCAGTAAATTACTTAATAAATTCACTATAAATTCTAAGAAAATTACTTAGTAAATTTCTCGTAAATTCCCTGTAAATTACTCATTAAATTCCAAAGTAAATTCTCAGTAAATTCCTTTTTAAATTCTCAGTAAATTACTCGGTAAATTCCCAGTAAATTCTCTATAAATTCCCAGTAAATTCTCAGTAAATTACTTAGCAGATTCCCAGTAAATTTCTCAGTTGTTTCTTAGTAAATTCCCAGTAAATTACTTACTAAATTCAAATAAATTTTCAGTAAATTACTCAGTAAATTCCCAGTAAATTCTCAGCAAATTCCTAGTAAATTGCCAGAAAATTATTCTGTAAATTTTCAGTAAATTACGTAGTAAATTATTCAATAAATTCCCAGTAAATGCAGAGTAAATTCTAACTAAATTCTCAATAAATTCCCAGTAAATTCCTAGTAAATTGCTCAGTCTAGTCTCGGTAAATTCTTAGTAAATTGCTAAGTAAATTCTCCGTAAATTCTTGTTAAATTCCCAATAAATTACTCCGTAATTGTAAGTATATTCTCAGTAAATTCCAAGTAAATTCTCAGTAAATTACTCAATAAATTTCGAGAAAATTATTCTATTAATTCTCAATAAATTCTCAGTAAATTCTGAGTAAATGCTCAGCAAATTCCCAGTAAATTACTCAGTAAATTCCCAGTAAATTCTCAAAAAATTTCCAAAAAATTCCTAGTAAATTCTCAACAAATTCCTAGTAAATTACTCAGTAAATTCCTAGAAAATTATTTTGCAAATTTTCAGTAAATTATTCAATAAATTCTCAATAAATTCGCAGTAAATTCTCACCAAATTCCCAGAAAATTCTCAGTAAATACCCAGAAAATTATTCTGTAAATTTTTAGTAATTCTTCAATAAATTCTGAGTAAATTACTATGTAAATTCTTAGTAAATTCTCAGTAAATTATTCAGTAAATTCGGAGTAAGTAAATTCCAAAAAAATTCCCAGAAAATTACACTGTAAATTCTATGTAAATTACTCAGCAAATTCCCAGTAAGTTTTCGATAAATTACTCAGTAAATTCCTAGTAAATTCTAAGAAAATTCCTGATAAATTGCTCAGTAAAGTCCCAGTAAATTCCCAGTAAGTTCTTAGTAAATTCTTACTAAATTCCGAGCAAATTACTCAGTAAATTACAAGTAAATTCTCAGTAAATTCCCAGTAAACTAGTTAGTAAATTCCAAGTAAATTCTCCGTAAATTCTGAGAAAATTATTCTATAAATTCCCTGTATATTCCAAGTAAATTCTCAGCAAATGCTCAACAAATTCCAAGTAAATTACTCAGTGAATTCCCAGCAAATTCCCAGTAAATTACTCAGTAAATTCCCGATAAATTACTCATTAAATTCCCTATAAATTCTCAGCAAATTCCCAGTAAATTCTCAGTAAATTACTCTGTAAATTTCCAATAAATTCTCACTAAATTACTTAGTAATTTCCCTGTAAATTGCTCAGTAAATTCCCAATAAATTCTCAATAAGTTTCCTAGTAAATTCCCAATAAATTACTTAGTAAATTCCAAGTAAATTACACAGTAAATTCCCAGTAAATTCTCAGAAAGTTCCCAACAAATTACTCAGTAAATTCTCTGTAAATTACTCAGTCAATTCTCAGTAAATTACTCCGTAAATTCTTAGTAAAATCACAAAAAGTTACTCAGTAAATTCTAATTAAATTACTTAGTAAATTCTCCGTAAATTACCTGTAAATTCCCATAAAATTACTCAAAAAATTCCCATTAAATTCTCAACGAATTACTCAATAAATTCCAAGTAAATTCAGTAAATTCTCACTAAATTACTCAGTAAATTCCCACAAAATTCTCAGTAAATTCCAAGTAAATTACTCAGTAAATTCCCAATAAATTCTCAGCAAATTACTGAGTATATTCGCAGTAAATTCCTAGTAAATTTTCAGTAAATTCTCATTAAATTCTCAAAAAATTACTATGTAAATTCCCAGTAAATTACCATTAAATTACTAAGTAAATTCCTAGTAAATTCTATGTAAATTCCAAGTAAAATACCCTATAAATTCTCAGTAAATTTCTTTGAAAATTCTTAGTTAATTACTCAGTAAATTCTCAGCAAACTACTTAGTATGTTCCCAGTAAATTTCCGGTAAATACTTAGTAAATTTTCTGTAAATTACTCAATAAATTCCAAGTAAATTCGAAGTAAATTGCTCAGTAAATTCCCAGTAAATTCTCAAAAAATTAATCATTAAATTCCCAATATATTCCAAGTAAATTCCTGAGTAAATTCCCAATAAATTCCACAGTAAATTCCCAGTAAATTTCACGTACAATCTTAGTGAATTCCCATTAAATTACTCAATAAATTCCCTGTAAATTCTCTGTAAATGCTCAGTAAACTGCTAGTAAATTCCAAGTTAATTACTTAGTAAATTCCCAATAAATTCTTAATAAATTACTCAGTAAATTTGTCATGACCCGAACTCGCCCCCAAGGGTTAAGGACACAACCGGCCAGTAATCATGGGATTACCTACTGCCTCAAACCAAACCGGACATAACTCGTCAGAGTAAAGGGGCCAAACATAAGCAAAATTTAAAACTGTGTCCATAGAGTTGTGCTTATATGGCACGTCATAACAAACCATACACATACATGTTAATAACCCACTTCAGAAAATATAGTAGCATAAGGTTCTATACAGACAGGATCATTTAAGTCTAAGTCAACCCATGAAAACTATATACAACAGATTCAAAGTCCTCGCCAACATGACAAAATGTAAATACATAACAAAAGGCAAAGACGAGTCTCGTGCGTGAGACGCAAGGGCTGACTCTTCAAAACCTTGGTTGTTCCACACAAACTTCACGGAGGCTGGGTCTGGACCTCTCTTGGCTCACCTACAAATACATGAATGAGCGTGAGCGAAAGCCTAGTGAATAATATCAATTGAAGAAGATGCATTGGAACAATATACATCGGACGGCCTTAGGCCTAATTCATATTTCTATCTAGTATATAAATAGATATAGATCAAGTGACTTCAGTTCTAAACACTTCGGACGGCCTCGGGCCCAATCCATTCATGTCAAACTGGCCTTTGGCCCATTTGTCTTTCATTCATGTCAGACTAGCCTTTGGCTCATTCATTCTTTCACTCAGATCATGCTAGCCTCTAGCCCATTCATTTTATCATTCAGATCATACATCGTACTGGCCTATGGCTCATTCATTCTATCATTCAGATCTTACTGGCCTCTGGTCCATTCATTCTATCGTTCAAATCATACGGGCCTCTGGCCCATTCATTCATTTATGTCAGACTGGCCTTCGGCCCATTCGTTCATTCATGTCAAACTAGCCTTTGGCCCATTCATACTTTCATGTCAAACTGGCCTTTGGCCCATTCATTCTTTCAAATCAAACTGGCCTTTGGCCCATTCATTTGGCATAGCAAACATTGAGCAAACATTGTCCACCAATCTAATTAAGAAACTTATAACCTTACATAGAAGTAAGCAATTGGACAACAACATATCTCATATACCTTTGTCAAGATATTACTCACAGTGATCAGTTGGTTGATTTTCCCTGGAGCTTGACCCTACACATCACATAACACATACGGGTCACAAATGATTCAATCCGTTCTCTAATTCACATATTTCTCTTTAGGCTTTATTCTTATCCCTTTAATTCATTCACAATGCTTAATGCATGCCTAAGAGTACTTAGAAGTAAAAGAGAATGGAAAACGAAACACAGAATGCACTTTCAAAATTTTTAGAAACAAGGTCCCCGCTCGAGCGTGGACTTCCCGCTTGAGCGGACCCATGAGGTCTGCATAAGCACTGGATGCATCACATTTACGCTCGAGCGTGAAGTCGGGCGCTCGAGCTGAAGGTTTGTCTACATAGCTCCTCGCTCGAGCGTGAACTTCCCCGCTCGAGCAGACACCTTGTCTGCAAAAATATACTGGGAGCACGAATTTCACACTCGAGCGGAGGTTCTCCCACTCGAGCGGACATCAAATTTTCTAGAAAATCCAGAACATGTTCTTGAGCTTCAATTTGATATTCAAAGGCTCTAAATGCATGCTTTTGGCTCAATCTTCACGTATACATATACTAACATGGTATAAATACCAAATTACATCATTTTGAAGCTCAATTCCACAAATTAATCATATGCATGTCCTAAACTACACAAACTCATTTCCAACATGACAAATTCATGCATTCAACACTTACACCCCTATGAATTGTACATGCATGTGACATCTTACTCTCATTCTCAACTTATAGGGTGCAAATGGTGATTACAAACATGAGCTTTAACCAAAATTCTACATGGATCATGTATTTCAAGCTCAACATGCGAATTCAAGGCAATTACATACATGCATGTATACATTGACCTTCAATTCAACATGATCAACTCAATTCATAGTCTAACTCACTAATTAATCTTCAATCCACAAAATTACAACTCAACTCATGGATCAAAGGGTTGATTACTCACCTAGAAGCTCAATCTCCCCAATGTATGCTTAATTCTTGAGTTCAACCTTCCAATTTCTCAAACTTGAGCCAAACACATAATTTTCCCTCTTGTTCCCTCTCTAGCCGACCCTCTCTCTCTCTCTCTCTCTCTCTCTCTCAGAGTTGATATCAGCCAAATGAACACAAAAAGAGAAGAATTGAGAGTGTAATGGCCCTTATATAACCACACTAAGTCACATTAATTTAATATTAGATATTTGAGCACTTAATTGATTAATTAAATCAATTTAATCTGATCCGAATCAATTTCCAATTAAATTTCACCGTAGGCTCTAAAAATTATGCCAATCACAATGGCGTAATCAATTTCGGTTTCTGTGGCCGATAAGGCCTTTAATTTAAATTCCAAAGCAGATAATCAAACAGATATTCCTACGGTGCACAAATAGAAATCCAAAACCACATATTTTCACATAATGACACACAAAATCATATCAAACACATAATCACATTCATAATAAGGACCAATTAGCATAATACAGACCAGGGTTATCACAAAATTCCCAGTAAATTCTCAGTAAATTAGTCAGTAAATTCTTAGCAAATTCCCAATAAATTACTCAGTAAATTCCAAATAAATTCTCAGTAAATTCCTAGTAAATTACTTAGTAAATTCCCAGTAAATTACTCGGTAAATTCCCTGTAAATTCTCCTTAAATTCCTAGTAAATTACTCCGCAAATTATCAGTAAATTATTCAGAAAATTCCCTGTAAATTCCTCAGTAAATTACTGAGTGAATTCCCAGAAAATTCTCAATAAATTCTCAGTAAATTATTTAGTAAATTCCCAGTAAAATCCTTAGTAAATTCCTAGTAAATTAGTTAATAATTTCCCAGTAAAGTATACAGTAAATTCCAAAAAATTCCTAGTAAATTACTTAGTAAATTCTAAATAAATTATTCCGTAAATTAATAGTAAATTACCAGGAAGTTCCCAATAAATTACTCAGTCAATTCTCAGTAAAATACTTCGTAAATTCTCAGTAAAATCCCAAAAAATTACTCAGTAAATTGCTAGTAAATTCTCATTAAATTAGTCAGAAAATTCCCAGTAAATTCCCAGAAAATTACTCAATAAATTCCCATTGAATTCTCAATGAATTACTTAGTAAATTCTCAGAAAATTACTTAGTAAATTCAGTAAATTCCCAGAATATTAATCAGTAAATTCCTAGCAAATTCTCAATAAATTCTCAGTAAATTACACAGTATATTCGCAGTAAATTCCCAGTAAATTAGTCAGTAAATTCCTAGTAAATTCTCAGTAAATTTCCAAAAAATTACCGTGTAAATTCCTAGTAAATTATCATTAAATTCCAAGTAAATTCTCTATAAATTCCAAGTAAAATACTTAGTAAATTTTCAATAAATTTATCAGAAAATTCCTAGTTAATTACTTTGTAAATTCCCAGTAAATTACTCAGTATATTCCTAGTAAATTCCCACTAAATTACTCAGTAAATTCCCAGTAAATTACTTAGTAAAATCACAGTAAATTCCCAGTAAATTACTTGGTAAATTCTCAGTAAATTACTCAATAAATTCCCGATAAATTCGAAATAAATTGCTCAGTAAATTCCCTGTAAATTCTCAGTAAATTTTCAGTAAATTCTCAGAAAATTAATCTGTAAATTCCCAGTAAATTCCTCGTAAATCACCCAGTAAATTACTAGTAAATTTTCAGTAAATTCCTGAAAAACTACTCATTAAATTTCCAATAAATTACTCAATAAATTCTCAGTAAATTACTCAGTAAATTCCTAGTAAATTACTTAGTAAATTTTTAGTAAATTCTCATTAAATTCTCAGTAAATTGCTCTGTAAATTCCCAGTAAATTCCTTGTAAATTACCTATTAAATTCCTAGTAAATTACTGAGTAAATTCCCAATAAAATAATCAGTAAATTCCCAGTAAATTGCTTAGTAAATTTACTGTAAAATTTCAGTGAATTCCCATTAAATTACTCAGTAAATTCCATGTAAATTACTTAGTAAATTCTTCAGTAAATTCTCAGTAAAATGCTAGTAAATTCCCAGCTACTTACTCGGTAAATTCCCAGTAAATTCTCAATAAATTACTAAGTAAATTCTAAATAAATTCCTAATAAATTCTTAGTAAATTTTCAACAAATTCCCAATAAATTGCTCAATAAATTTCCAGTAAATTACTATGTATATTACTCGTAAATTCCAAGTAAATTATCTTTAAACTGCCAATAAATTACTCAGGAAATTCTTAGTAAATTACTCAGTAAATTCCCAGAAAATTGTCAATAAATTTTCAATAAATTTCCAGGAAATTACTCAGAAAATTCACAGCAAATTCCCAGTAAATTACTTGGTAAATTCCCTGCAAATTCTCCTTAAATTCCAAGTAAATTATTCCGTAAATTTCCAGAAATTCTCAGAAAATTACTCAGTAAATTCTCAAAAAATTCTTAGTAAATTCCTAGTAAATTCTCAGTAAATTCCTAGCAAATTACTCTGTAAATTCTCAGTAAATTAGTTAATAAATTCCCAATAAAGTATGCAATAAATTCCTAAAAAATTCCAAGTAAATTACTTGGAAAATTCCTGGTAATTATTGAGTAAATTCTCATCAAATTACATAGTAAATTCCCAATAAATTATCTCGTAAATTACTTAGTAAATTTATAGAAAATTCACAGTAAATTACTCAGTAAATTCCCAGTGAATTCTCAGTAAAGTACTCAGTAATGTCCTAGTAAACTCTCAAAAAATTACTCAGTAAATTTCTAGAAAATTATCAGTAAATTCCCAGTCATTTCTCAGTAAATTCCCAGTAAATTCCAAGTAAATTCTCAGAAAATTCCCAGTAAATTACTCAGTAAATTCCCAGTAAATTCCCAATAAATTACACAGTAAATTCCTAGTAAATTACTCAGTAAATTCCCTGTAAATTTTTCAGTAAAATCCCTGTAATTTCCCTGTAAATTCTCAGTAAATTTTACGAAATTTCCAGTAAATCACTTAGTAAATTTTAAAAAAAATTAATCGATAAATTCTCAGTAAATTACTATGTAAATTTCCAGTAAATTACTTAGTAATTTCCCAGTAAATTCTCGCTAAATTACTATGTAAATTTCCAGTAAATTACTTAGTAATTTCCCAGTAAATTCTTGGTAAATTACTCAGTAAATTCCCCGTAAATTCCTAATGAATTACTAAGCAAATTCCTTGTAAATTACTCAATAAATTTCCAGTAAATTCTACGTAAATTCTCAAAAAAATTTCAGTAAATTACTCAACAATTTTCCAGTAAATTACTCAGTAAATTATCTGTAAATTACTCAGTAAATTCTCAGTAAATTAGTTAGTAAATTCCTAGTAAATTTTCAGTAAATTACTCCGTAAAATTTCCATTAAATTCTCTATAAATTCCAAGAAAATAACCTAGTTAATTCCAAGTAAATTACTCAGTAAATTCCCAATAAAATAGTAATTAAATTCTCAGTAAATTTTTCATTAAATTCCCAATAAATTACTCAGTAAATTCCAAGAAAATTACTCAGTAAATTCCCTGTAAATTCTCAGTAAATTCCCAGTAAATTACTCAGCAAATTTCCAGTAAATTTTTAGTGAATTACTCTGTAAATTCCCCGTAAATTACTCAGTATATTCACAGTAGATTCCCAATAAATTTCAATTAAATTACTCAGTAAACTCCAAGTAAATTACACCGTAAATTCCAAATAATTTCTCATTTAATTCCTAGGAAATTCTTAGTAAATTACTCAGTAAATTTCCTATAAATTACTCCGTAAATTCCAACCAAATTCTTGTTAAATTCCTAGTAAATTCTCACTAAATTACTTAGTAAATTTCTAGTAAATTCTCAGTAAATTACTCATTAAATTCCTAGTAAATTACTCAGTGAATTCAGACTAAATTCACAGTACCCAGTAAATTCCCAGTAAAATACTTAGCAAATTTCTAGTAAAATCTCCATAAATTCTCAGGACATTACTCAGTAAATTCCCTGTAAATTACATAGTAAATTCTTCAGTAAATTCTAAGTAAATTACTCAGTATATTCCCAGTAAATTATATAGTAAATTCTCAGTAAAGTCCTAGTAAATTACTCAGTAAATTCCCAGTAAATTCTAAGTACATTTCTCAATTAATTCTCAGTATATTACTGTGTAAATTTTCAATAAATTCTCAGTAAATTACTCTGTATCCAAGTAAATTTCCAGTAAATTACCCATTAAATTCCATGTAAATTACCAAGTTAATTTCTAGTAAATTACTCAGTAAATTCCCAAAAAATTCCTAGGAAATTCCCAGTTAATCACTCAGTAAAGTCTCGGTAAATTCTCAGAAAATTACTTAGTAAATTCACAGTAAATTCTCATGAAATTACTCAGTAAATTCTTAGTAAATTACTAAGTAAATTCCGAGTAAATTAACAGTAAATTCTCAGTAAATTACTTAATAAATTCTTAGCAAATTATTCATTAAATTCCAAGTAAATTACTAAGTAAATTCTATGTAGATTAGCAGTAAATTACTCAGTAAACTCATAGTAAATTCTCAGTAAATTACTCAGTAAATTCTCAGTAAATTACTCAGCAAATTCTTAGTAAATTTCAAGTAAATTCTCAGTAAAGTACTCTGTAAATTCCCAGCAAATTCTCAGTAAATTGCCAGAAAATTATTTAGTAAATTTCCAATTAATTCTCAGTAAATTACTGTGACAACCCTCACCTTACTCTTGTCATACTTGCATACATTCTTGCATGATCTTGCTTTGTTATGGTTAATTTGAAGGTTTTGTCTTGCCTTGGTTGCTATAGTTGCTTGCTTGATTTTGTTCTTTGCTTAGTGTGTGTGTGTGGCCGAGGTCCCCTTGAGCTTAGTTCGCCTTTGAACCCTTGTACTTAGAACTATTTTAAGACCTTGGTCGACCCCCATCTTCACCTCGGGCATTTATTGCCGAGATGTTTTGCACTTAGTGAACCTTGTCCGCAGGCAGGTATGGCCTAGGCCGAGATGTGGCACGCCCCGGCCAAGGTGTGGCACAGCTTAGTCAAGTGTCGTCCTCCCTAGCCGATGTTTTGTTATCCTGTTGCCGGATCCTTGATTTGAGCCGATGTCAATTCTTGCCGATGTGTTTTACCGAGCTTGCTGCATACGCTTTGTCAGAAACCTGTCTTGTCTATCAATCACCTTTTTGAGCTGAACCAACCCGATAGCGCCACGTGTCCGAGCTGTTTGTTAAGACAGCCGGCAGATCTAGAAAATAAATCATTCTTGTCTCAAATCTTTGTTTTTAGAGAGAGAAGCTCTAGAGGAGTTCTTGAGTGAGAGTAAGTCTCCCAAGCTTGATCTTCGAGGTTTGAACCGTTGGATCCGAGTTTTGAGGTTAGAATCTTGATCTCCTTTGGTTATTCTTGCTGATCATCTAGCTGCATTGCATGATCGAATTTGTGTTGCATGTCATGCATTGTTTTGAAGTTGGTTTTTGAAGGAAGGAAATGGTTTTCCATATGTTCTTGAAGAAAGTCTCGTTTTGACCGAAAGTTTGGAACGGAAATCATGTTTTTATGTTTGTTCTTGCATGACCCTCTTGTATGGGTACCCAGGTCCATGTTTTGAACTCTTGGCATGGAACCTCAGATTTTGTAACAAGTTTTGAACTCGCATTCATCTTTCTCTTGACCATGTTCTTCATGATCTTTATATTCTTCTAAGGGGAAACCCAGGTTTTCCCCGACTTTGCTTTTGGTCAAGGCCAGCGGGACCGCACCTCGGCAAGGATGTGTGGGACCTCGGCAAAGACCTGGTTGGTACCCAGTGTGTTTTCATGTGTCAGGGGCAGTGTGTAAACTCCCAGCATGTTTTGCCTTGTTATTGACTTGGGTCTGGCGAGAATGCCGAGATCATTCGCATGTGTATATGAGCTTGTTTTGAGAATGTGATTTGTCGTGTGATTTGTAGGACCTTGATCCTTGCCTTGAGTCTACACCTGAAGAACTAGGTGAGTGGTATTATTGATAAAGCTATGTTATACTTGTTTTGATAAATCTTGCTTGCTTCGTTTTGACAAAAGTGTTTTGTTAAGCATGAATGAATAGCTCTTGTTTGATGTGTCAAGTATACTCCTTGTTTTGATGACATCTTTGAAAAGGATACGGTCCTCTCTTGGAAAGTCCCTTGTACTGAAGGACTCTAAACTTTCGCAGTACTAAGTATAAAAGGATACGGTCCTTGTTAAATCGGGCTACGGGCCTAAGTAACACAAGTCCCTTGTACTGAAGGACTCTAAACTTTCGCAGTACTAAGTGTAAAAGGATACGGTCCTTCCGTGAAAAGATTTCTATGTTAAATCGGGCTACGGGCCTAAGTAACACAAGTCCCTTGTACTGAAGGACTCTAAACTTTCGCAGTACTAAGTGTAAAAGGATACGGTTCTTCCTTGAAAAGATTTCTATGTTAAATCGGGCTACGGGCCTAAGTAACACAAGTCCCTTGTGCTGAAGGACTATAAACGTTCGCAGTACCTTTGACTAAACGATTACGGATCGTACAGTCCTTAATATTTGATTGATGAATACGGTTCATCCCTTGCTTCGCCGATGTTGTAATATTTGAATGATGAATACGGTTCATCCCTTGTTTTGCCAATGTCAGTAAACATCTTTGGATACTTGTAATATTTGATTGATGAATACGGTTCATCCCTTGTTTTGCCAATGTCAGTAAACATCTTTGGATACTTGTAATATTTGATTGATGAATACGGTTCATCCCCTGCTTCGCCGATGTTGTAATATTTGAATGATGAATACGGTTCATCCCTCGTCTTGCTAAAGTTTGATGTGTTTCGTTTTTGAAGGACCTCGGCTATATTCATGCAAACCTTTATTATTAGTACCATTCACTGAGTGTTTGTACTCACCCCTCTATATATATGTAGGTGATGAGCAGGACGGCGGAGACGCCTAGATCGTTTTGGATGCTTGTTTTGGATTCGTGCTTATGTCGGCTTTGCTTTTGTATTTACGTCGGCGATGCCCTTCATTGCACGTCGGCAAATCTTGAAAACCATGCTTCTTGACTTGTATTCTTATTGTATTTTGTATATGTCGGCTCGAGAAGCCTTTTGATCAAGATGTAACACATGTTTTGCTTTGTTGTACTCAAGTTGTAAGATGTATGACATTTCATTTAATCTATGCACAGCTCTTATGGACCACTTGTATTTGATTTATTGCTTCCGCATTTGTGAGCCCCTATATCCATACTCTGATCGTGTTAAGTTTTTGGAAGTTGGCCTTCGGTAATTACGGATTACTGGCCATCACGGCACCAAACTACTAGGGGCGGTTTGGGGTCGTGACAATTACTCAGTAAATTCCGAGTAAATTCTTAGCAAATTCCCTGTAAATTACTCAGTAAATCCCATAAAAGTCCCAGTAAATTCTTAGTAAATACACAGTAAATTCCTAATAAATTACTTAATAAATTCCTTGTAAATTTCTCTGTAAATTCTTAGTAAATTACTTAGTAAATCCCCAGTAAGTTACTCAATAAATTCCCTGTAAATTCTCAATAAATTCCAGTAAATTACACAGTAAATTTTCAGTAAATTGTCAATATATTGCTCAGTACATTCTTAGCAAATTACTCAGTAAATTCCCAGAAAATTCTTAGTGAATTACTCAGTAAATTCCCTATAAATTTTCGATAAATTCTTAGTAAATTCCATTAAATAACTCAGTCAATTCTCAGTAAATTCCTAGTAAATTACTCAGTGAATTCCCAGTAAATTACTCAGTAAATTTCCCATAAATTATTAGTAAATTCCCATTAAATTACTCAGTAAATTCCTAGTAAATTCTCAGCAAATTACTCAGCAAATTTCTAGTAAATTGCCAGTAAATTCGTAGTATATTTTCAGTAAATTCTCAACAAATTCCTAGTAAGTTCCTCTGCAAATTCTCAATAAATTCCCAATAAATCACTCGATAAATTCTTAGTAAATCCATTGTAAATTACTCAGTAAATTCTCATTAAATTCCTAATAAATTACTTACAAAATTCGCACTAAATTCCCAATAAATTACTCAGTAAATTCCAAGCGAATTACTTAGCAAATTCCCAGTAAATTGTTAGTAAATTCCCAGTAAATTACTCAGAAAATTCTTAGTAAATTCTCATTAAATTCCCACTAAATTACTCAGTAAATTCCCAGTAAATTACTTTGTAAAGTCCCAGTAAATTACTCAGTAAATTCCCTGTGAATTCTCAGTAAATTACTTATTAAATTCTTTGTAAATTCTCAGTAAATTCCTAGTAAATTACTCAGTAAAGTCCTAGTAAATTTTGAGTAAATTACTCAGTAAATTCCCAGTAAATTACTCAATAAATTCGAAGTAAATTCTTAGTAAATTCAAAATAAATTACTTAGTAAATTCCCAGAAAATTCTTTGTAAATTATTCAGTAAATTTCTCGTAAATTAGTCAGTAAATTCCTAGTAAATTCTCAGTAAATTTTCAACAAATTACCTAGCAAACTCTCAGTCAATTACTCAGTAAATTCTCCGAAAATTCTCTGTAAATTTTTATTAAATTACTTAGTAAATTACTCAAAAAATTCCCAGTAAATTCTTTGTAACTTACTTAGTAAATTCCCAATAGATTTTCAGGAAAGTTCTCAATAAATTCCCAGTAAATTCTCATCAAATTATTCAGTAAAATCTCAGTAAATTCCTTGTAAATTACTTAGTAAATTCTCAATAAATTACATAGCAAATTCTCAATAAATTCCAAGTGAATTGTAAGTAAATTACTTAGTAAATTCTCAGTAAATTTCAAATAAATTCTCCAAAAATTCTGAGTAAATTATTCAGTAAATACTCAGTAAATTCTTAGGAAATTACCCAGTAAATTATAAGAAAATTTTCAGTAAATTACTCAGTAAATTCCTAGTATTTTCTCAGTAAATTCCTAGTAAATTACTTAGTAAAGTCCCAGTAAATTCCTAGTGAATTCTCAGTAAATTACTCATTATTGTCACGACCCCAAACTGCCCCTAGTAATTTGGTGCCGTGATGGCCAGTAATCCGTAATTACCGAAGGCCAACTTACAAAATTCACACACGATCAGAGTATTTATATAGGGGGCTCACAAATGCGGAAGCAATAATTCAAGATACAGGTGGTCCATAAGAGCAGTGCATAAGTCAAATGGAATGGCATACATCTTTACAAACTTGAATACAACAAAAGCAAAATATGTCTTACATCTTGATCAAAAGGCTTCTCGAGCCGACATATACAAAATACAGTGAGTACAAGCCAAGAAGCATAATTTTCAAGAAGTGCCGACGTGAATACAAAATAACGCCGACGTAATCATGGATCCAAAACAAGCTTTCAAAAACACATTCTAGGCGTCGCCGACGTCTTGCTCATCACCTACATATATATATAGAGGGTGAGCTTGGATACTCAGTGAATGGTACTAAAAATAAAGGTTTTGCATGAATATAGCCGAAGTCTTTCAAAACAAAACACGTCAAAACTATACAGATATTAGCTGAGATTCCTTCAAAGCAAAACACATCAAACTCTATCAAACAAGGGATGAACCATATTCATCAATCAAATCTTACAAGTCTCAAGGGATGCTTACTTACATCGGCAAAACAAGGGATGAACCGTATTCATCAATCAAATCTTACAAGTCTCAAGGGATGCTTACTTACATCGGCAAAACAAGGGATGAACCGTATTCATCAATCAAATCTCACAAGTCTCAAGGGATGCTTACTTACATCGGCAAAACAAGGGATGAAGCTTATCAAAACAAGCAAGTCCACGCAGTAAATCGCCAGTGGCAAACAAGGACTGTACGATCCGTAATCGTTGAGTCAAAGGTACTGCGAAAGTTTATAGTCCTCCAGCACAAGGGACTTGTGTTACTCAAGCCCGTAGCTCCTTTTAACACGATGATCTGGTGTTACTTAGGCCCGTAGCCCGATTTAACATTCTAGTGCTCCCAAGAAAGGACCGTATCCTTTTATACTTAGTGCTGCGAAAGTTTAGAGTCCTCCAGCACGAGGGACTTTTGCACTTGGTACTGCGAAAGTTTAAAGTCCTCCAGTACAAGGGACTTTTGTACTTGGTACTGCGAAAGTTTAGAGTCCTCCAGTACAAGGGACTTTTCAAGGATGACATCAAAACAAAGCTTATACTGATACATCAAAACAGGGCTATTCATTCATACTTAGCAAATACTTTCATCAAAACAAGCAAAGCAAGACTTATCAAACAGTGTAACATAGCTTTATTAAAAGCACCACTCACTTAGTTTTCCTCGGATGTAGGCTCAAAGCAAAGATCAAGGTCCTACAATCACATGGCAAATCACATTCTCAAAACAAGCTTCATATACATGCAAATGATCTCGGCATCCTAACCAGATCCAAATCAATAACAAAGCAAAACATGCTGGGGGTTTAAACATTGCTCCCGTTTCATGAAGACAGACTGGGTACCAACCAGGTCTTTGCCGAGGTCCTACACCTCCTGGCCGAGGTGTGGTCCCGCTGGCCTCATCAAAAGCAAAGTCGGGAAAACCAGGGTTCCCTTTGAAGAATATGAAGAACAAGATCATTTGGAAGATGGATGCAAGTTCACAACTAGTTACAAAAATCTGAGTTTTCAAGCCATGAGTTCAAAACATGGACCTGGGTACCCATATAAGAAGGTCATGCAAGAATAAACACAAAAACATGGTTTTCGTTCCAAACTTTCGGATCAAAACGAGACTTTCTTCAAGAATATATGAAAACCATTTTCTCTTTTCAAAATCAACTTCAAAGCAATGCATGACATGCAAAACAGATCCGATCATGCAATGCAGCTAGATGATCAATATCAACAATCAAAGTAGGTCAAGGTTCTTACCTCAAAACTCGGATCCAACGGATCAAACCACGAAAATCAAGTTTGGAAGACTTACTCTCACTCAAGAACTTCTCTTCCTTCTCTCTAGAGCTTCTCTCTCTAAAGGCAAAGATTTGAGATAAAATGAATTGTTTCTAAGTCTGCCGGCTATCTTAACAATCAGCTCGGACACGTGGCGTTAACGGGTTGGTTCAACTCAAAAGGTGATTGATTGATAAGACAAGTCTATGACAAAGCGTACGCAGCAAGCTGGGTAAGACACATCGGCAAGTAATGACATCGGCTCAAATCAAGGATCCGGCAGCAGGTTAACAAAGACATCGGCTAGGGAGGACGACACTTGACTAAGCTGTGCCACACCTTGGCCGGGGTGTGCCACATCTCGGCCTAGGCCATACCTGCCTGCAGACAAGGTTCACTAATGTGCAAAACATCTCGGCAATAATGCCCGAGGTGAAGATGGTATCGACCAAGCGGTTCCACAACATTCAAAGTACAAAGGCTCAGAGTGGATCAAATCTCAAGATGACCTCGGCTACACGCCGAGCAAAATAACAAAAACATGCAAGCAATACTTAGCCAAAACAAGGCAAGGCAAAACTAGCAAAATAACATATCAAGACAAGATCATGCATGAATGTATGCAAGTATGACAAGAGTAAGGTGAGGGTTGTTACATCCTACCCCCCTTAAAGAAGTTTGGTCCCCAAACTTGAATTTCCTCGTTCCAGGAACAATTCTGGATAACGGATTCTCACATCCTCTTCCTTTTCCCACGTGGCCTCTGTGCCATAATGTTCCTTCCATTCGACCTTTATCATCGGTATCGATTTGTTTCTCAACTGCCTCACTTGTCTGTCAATAATCCTCATTGGCTTTTCCTCGTAGCCCAAATCCTCATTAACCGAAATCTCAGAATGATCAATTATATGCAGTGGATCTCGGACATACTTCCTCAACATCGAAACATGAAACACATTGTGGACTTGGCTCAAATCTGGCGGCAAGGCAAGTCTGTAGGCAACGGGGTTAATTCTCTCAAGAATTTCAAACGGTCCAATATATCGTGGTGCCAATTTACCTTTCTTGCCAAATCTTGAAACTCCTTTCATTGGTGAAACCTTCAGGAATACGTGATTCCCAACTTCGAATTCTAACTCATTCCTTCTCTGGTCGGCGTAGCTCTTTTGCCGGCTCTGGGCGGCTTTAATCCTCTGTTGGATAAGTTTAATCTTCTCTGTTGTTACTTGAATCAATTTGGGACCAAGCAGAGCTCTGTCTCCGACTCCGGTCCAACATATCGGCGACCTACATTTTCTTCCATACAAGGCTTCGTATGGCGCCATGCCAATGCTAGCTTGATAACTGTTGTTGTAAGCGAATTCCACTAAGGGCAAATGTGTTCCCCAACTTCCTAGGAAGTCCAATACACAAAGTCTAAGCATATCTTCAAGTGTCTGAATAGTCCTCTCTGTCTGCCCATCCGTCTGGGGATGAAAAGCTGTACTAAATCTCAGCTCGGCTCCGAAAGCCCTCTGTAGACTCTGCCAAAATCTAGAAACAAATTTAGGATCTCGGTCTGACACAATTGACATCGGCACTCCATGAAGTCTGACAATCTCGTTCACGTATATCAAGGCAAGTTGATCGGCGTTGAAGGTAGTCTTAACAGGTAAAAAGTGTGCTGATTTAGTTAATCTATCAACAACAACCCAAATCGAATCCATACCTTTCGGTGTCTTCGGCAAACCAATCACAAAATCCATGGAGATGTGTTCCCATTTCCACTCAGGAATCGGCAAAGGTTGAAGAAGTCCTACCGGTCTTTGATGTTCTGCTTTCACTTGTTGACAATGCAAACACTAGGACACGAATTCAGCTATTTCTCTTTTCATATTTGGCCACCAGAACGTCTGCTTCACATCCTGATACATTTTGGTGTTCTCTGGATGAACAGCAAACTTGGAACCGTGAGCTTCTTGCAAAATTTTCCTTTTTAACTCTGGGATGTCGGCCACACATAACCTTCCTTCAAACTTAAGTACTTGATTCTCGATGGTATAACCTGATCTCGGTTTTGTAACAATCTCCTCGGCTACTTTCTTGAAGAATTTATCCTCCATCTGTCTTGTCTTTACCTCATCAACAATAGTCGGCTCTACTGCTATCATGGTCAAACACGCCAAATTTCCATCTGACTTTCTGCTCAGAGCGTCGGCTACACTATTAGCTTTACCAGGGTGATATTGAATTTGCATATCATAGTCTTTCAACAACTCAAGCCACCTTCTCTGTCTCAAATTCAATTCCTTCTGAGTGAACAAGTACTTTAAACTCTTATGATCTGTAAACACCTGACAAGAGGCTCCATACAAATAATGACGCCAAATTTTCAAAGCAAATACCACGGCCGCTAATTCTAAATTGTGGGTAGGATAGTTCTTCTCGTGGGGTTTCAACTGGCGAGATGCATAAGCTATAACCTTACCCCCTTGCATTAACACACAATCCAAACCCTTATGCGATGCATCACTATAGACATGAAACTCTTCATTACCTGATGGGAGTACGAGTACTGGTACTGTAACTAACCTCGACTTCAGTTCCTGGAAGGCTGACTCCCGATCTTTAGTCCATTCATACAGTGTTCCCTTCTTAGTCAGTTGCGTCAATGGAATTGCAATCTTTGAGAAATCTTTCACAAACTTTTTGTAATAACCTGCCAAACCCAGAAAACTACGAATCTCGGATACATTAGTCGGCCTCGGCCAATTTACTACGGCTTCAATTTTGCTAGGATCAACCGAGATACCCTCTTCACTAATCACATGACCCAAGAACGAGACAGTAGAAAGCCAAAATTCACACTTGTTAAACTTAGCATACAATTTCCGTTTTCTCAGAATCTGTAAGGCAAGTCTCAAATGATTTTCATGTTCAGTTTTACTCTTGGAATAGATTAGTATATCATCAATGAAGACAACTACAAACTCATCTAAATATGGCTTGAAGACTCTGTTCATTAAATCCATAAATGCAGCAGGGGCATTGGTCACTCCAAAAGGCATTACTAAAAACTCGTAGTGGCCATATCTTGTCCGAAAAGCAGTCTTCTCAACATCTTCGGCTTTAACTTTAAGCTGATGGTAACCAGACCTAAGGTCGATCTTGGAAAAGACTCGTGCTCCTTGTAATTGGTCAAGCAGATCATCAATTCTAGGTAATGGGTACTTGTTCTTGATAGTGACTTTATTAAGTTCTCTATAATCGATGCAAAGACGGAGTGTGCCATCCTTCTTCTTAACAAATAAAACGGGTGCTCCCCATGGTGAAGTGCTCGGCCTAATAAATCCCTTATCCAACAATTCTTGTAATTGCAGTTTCAATTCTCTAAGTTCAGCTGGGGCCATCCTATAAGGTGTTTTGGAGATCGGCTGCGTTCCCGACACGATGTCAACAGTAAACTCTATTTCTCTATCGGTTAAGTGGCCAGGCAATTCGTTTGGGAAGATGTCGGAAAATTCACTAACGACTGGGATGTCGGCTAAATTAACATTTCCATCCTGATCACTCAGTATACTACACAGGTAGCCTCGGCACCCCTTCTGAATTAATTTACAGGCCTTAATGGACGAAATCAAGTAAGGTGGGGGCACTATCCCTTTACCCTGGAAAATAACCTCGGCTAGGTTTGAGGGTCTCAATGTGACACTTTTCGAAACACAATTAATAGATGCATGATTTGTGACTAACCAATCCATTCCAGTATAACATCAAAATGAATCATATCCAGAGGCATTAAATCTACTAACAGTTCGACATTCTCAATCACAACAACACACGCTCTATAAATGGACACAACAATCATAGGTCTCCCAGATGGAGTAGACACAGATAATACGAAATCAAGGGGCTCTAGTTCTCTATTAATTTTCTCGGCAAACTTAGTAGATATAAATGAATGAGTAGAACCCGAATCAATCAACATATAGGCATCTTGGGAGCAAATTAGGAGTATACTTGACACCACTGTTTCAGCATTCTGAGTGTCTCCGGGTACTAACGCAAATATTCTGCCCTGCCTCATCTGTCCTTTCCTGGCATTTCCCTTCTGAACGAAGTTCGAGGTATTTTCACCTTTCTTGTTGTTATCAGCCTTTGTCTTGGGGCAATCTCTCACAAAATGGCCCATCTCGCCACATTCATAACAAGCTCCAGACGTCCGGCGACAAACCCCGAAATGTTGCCTCCCACAGTCCGAGCACGTCGGTTTAGCATTACCTTCCTGCCTTAGGTTACTAGCACTACCCATGTTCGTCTTCTTCTTGGTGCCCAGCTGTCCTCGGCGGTTGTCATAGTTCTGTCTCTTTCGGTGGTTCTCTCTCGAGCTCTGGTATCGATTTAGGTTAGCTTCGGCCTGAATGGCTTTATCCAATACTTCAGCATAAGTCGGCATATTGTGTAAATTTACTCGGTCTTGAATCGGTCCACGAAGCCCACACTCGAACTTCCTAGCCTTCATGTATTCATCGTTGGCCATGTGAGGCACAAACCTCACCAATTCAATAAAAGCGCGGTCGTATTCTGCCACTGTTCGGTTGCCTTGCGTCAAAGTATGAAATTCGGTAGCCTTCCGGTTTCGAACACTTAGGGGAAAATGTTTGTTGTAGAATAACTCTAAGAATCGAGTCCAGGTCAGATCTGGATTGCTCTCTCTCACCATCATCCACCACCTGCGAGCATCATCATCTAATGTGAATGCTGCCAACGTCACTTTCTGAGCGTCGGTGCTAGGGAAGACCTCGAACAATTTTTCCATTTCTAAAACCCATGCCTCAGCCTTCATCGGCTCTACACCCCCAGAGAATCTCGGTGGTTTCATCTTCTTGAACTCCCGAATCAAAGCTATCGTGCCATCCCCATATAAGGCTGGTTGCGGGGGAACTTGCGGCACTGGAGGAGGTGGAGGCGGGACTACATTTCGGCCGTTGGTCTGCTCGGCCTGGGTCGACGTAGCACTGGCGAACTGCTGTCTTGTTTGCCTCAATTCGCGGGCCAAACCTTCAACTAATCTTTCCAGTCTATCCATTCTGTCTTCAGGCTGATCCCGACCAATCGGAGGTCTACCTCTCCTCATGATGCTATGAGCATGCAAAGTATGACTTTAAAACAAATAAGCAAATAACCCCGTAGGCAAGCAACAATAAGTATATCAAGACAATGCACACCTCGTTCAAATAACAAATACCATGATGCAATCCTAACATCTTTCTAAGGGAAATCCTATGCTCTTAGGACTCAAAGTGTGTGAATAACGTGTACCGAGGAACTTGTGCTCTGATACCATTCTGTCACGACCCCAAACTGCCCCTAGTAGTTTGGTGCCGTGATGGCCAGTAATCCGTAATTACCGAAGGCCAACTTACAAAATTCACACATGATCAGAGTATTTATATAGGGGGCTCACAAATGCGGAAGCAATAATTCAAGATACAGGTGGTCCATAAGAGCAGTGCATAAGTCAAATGGAATGGCATACATCTTTACAAACTTGAATACAACAAAAGCAAAATATGTCTTACATCTTGATCAAAAGGCTTCTCGAGCCGACATATACAAAATACAGTGAGTACAAGCCAAGAAGCATAATTTTCAAGAAGTGCCGACGTGAATACAAAATAACGCCGACGTAATCATGGATCCAAAACAAGCTTTCAAAAACACATTCTAGGCGTCGCCGACGTCCTGCTCATCACCTACATATATATATAGAGGGTGAGCTTGGATACTCAGTGAATGGTACTAAAAATAAAGGTTTCGCATGAATATAGCCGAAGTCTTTCAAAACAAAACACGTCAAAACTATACAGCTATTAGCCGAGATTCCTTCAAAGCAAAACACATCAAACTCTATCAAACAAGGGATGAACCATATTCATCAATCAAATCTTACAAGTCTCAAGGGATGCTTACTTACATCGGCAAAACAAGGGATGAACCGTATTCATCAATCAAATCTTACAAGTCTCAAGGGATGCTTACTTACATCGGCAAAACAAGGGATGAACCGTATTCATCAATCAAATCTCACAAGTCTCAAGGGATGCTTACTTACATCGGCAAAACAAGGGATGAAGCTTATCAAAACAAGCAAGTCCACGCAGTAAATCGCCAGTGGCAAACAAGGACTGTACGATCCGTAATCGTTGAGTCAAAGGTACTGCGAAAGTTTATAGTCCTCCAGCACAAGGGACTTGTGTTACTTAAGCCCGTAGCTCCTTTTAACACGATGATCTGGTGTTACTTAGGCCCGTAGCCCGATTTAATATTATGGCACTTGTTACTTAGGCCCGTAGCCCGATTTAACAATCTAGTGCTCCCAAGAAAGGACCGTATCCTTTTATACTTAGTGCTGCGAAAGTTTAGAGTCCTCCAGCACGAGGGACTTTTGCACTTGGTACTGCGAAAGTTTAGAGTCCTCCAGTACAAGGGACTTTTGTACTTGGTACTGCGAAAGTTTAGAGTCCTCCAGTACAAGGGACTTTTCAAGGATGACATCAAAACAAAGCTTATACTGATACATCAAAACATGGCTATTCATTCATGCTTAGCAAATACTTTCATCAAAACAAGCAAAGCAAGACTTATCAAACGTGTAACATAGCTTTATTAAAAGCACCACTCACCTAGTTTTCCTCGGATGTAGGCTCAAAGCAAAGATCAAGGTCCTATAATCACATGGCAAATCACATTCTCAAAACAAGCTTCATATACATGCAAATGATCTCGGCATCCTAACCAGATCCAAATCAATAACAAAGCAAAACATGCTGGGGGTTTAAACATTGCTCCCGTTTCATGAAGACAGACTGGGTACCAACCAGGTCTTTGCCGAGGTCCTACACCTCCTGGCCGAGGTGTGGTCCCGTTGGCCTCATCAAAAGCAAAGTCGGGAAAACCAGGGTTCCCTTTGAAGAATATGAAGAACAAGATCATTTGGAAGATGGATGCAAGTTCACAACTAGTTACAAAAATCTGAGTTTTCAAGCCATGAGTTCAAAACATGGACCTGGGTACCCATATAAGAAGGTCATGCAAGAATAAACACAAAAACATGGTTTTCGTTCCAAACTTTCGGATCAAAACGAGACTTTCTTCAAGAACATATGAAAACCATTTTCTCTTTTCAAAACCAACTTCAAAACAATGCATGACATGCAAAACAGATCCGATCATGCAATGCAGCTAGATGATCAATATCAACAATCAAAGTAGGTCAAGGTTCTTACCTCAAAACTCGGATCCAACGGATCAAACCACGAAAATCAAGCTTGGAAGACTTACTCTCACTCAAGAACTTCTCTTCCTTCTCTCTAGAGCTTCTCTCTCTAAAGGCAAAGATTTGAGATAAAATGAATTGTTTCTAAGTCTGCCGGCTGTCTTAACAATCAGCTCGGACACGTGGCGTTAACGGGTTGGTTCAACTCAAAAGGTGATTGATTGATAAGACAAGTCTATGACAAAGCGTACGCAGCAAGCTGGGTAAGACACATCGGCAAGTAATGACATCGGCTCAAATCAAGGATCCGACAGCAGGTTAACAAAGACATCGGCTAGGGAGGACGACACTTGACTAAGCTGTGCCACACCTTGGCCGGGGTGTGCCACATCTCGGCCTAGGCCATACCTGCCTGCGGACAAGGTTCACTAATGTGCAAAACATCTCGGCAATAATGCCCGAGGTGAAGATGGTATCGACCAAGCGGTTCCACAACATTCAAAGTACAAAGGCTCAGAGTGGATCAAATCTCAAGATGACCTCGGCTACACGCCGAGCAAAAAAACAAAAACATGCAAGCAATACTTAGCCAAAACAAGGCAAGGCAAAACTAGCAAAATAACATATCAAGACAAGATCATGCATGAATGTATGCAAGTATGACAAGAGTAAGGTGAGGGTTGTTACAATTATATTCTCAGTAAATTCTCAGTAAATTTCCAGTAAATTTTGAGTGAATTACTTAGTAACTTCCTAGTAAATTACTCAGTAAATTCCGCATAAATTAGTCAGTAAATTTTCAGCAAATTACCCAGTAAATTCCAAGTCAATTCTCCGTAAATTCTCAGTCAATTACTCAGTAAATACTCATAAAATTTTCAGTAAATTTTTATTAAATTACTCAGTAAATTCCCAGTAAATTCTCTATAACTTACTCAGTAAATTCTCAATAAAGTTTTCAGTAAATTCCCAATAAATTCTCATCAAATTATTCAGTAAATTCTCAATAAATTACTCAGTAAATTCTCATAAAATTCCTTGTAAATTACTTAGTAAATTCTCAATAAATTATATAGCAAATTCCAAGTAAATTGTCAGTAAATTACTTAGTAAATTCTCAATAAATTCCAAATAAATTCTCCGAAAATGATAAGTAAATTACTCGGTAAATACTGAGTAAATTCTCAGGAAATTACCCAGTAAATTATCAGAAAATTCTCAGTAAATTACAACTAAATTCTTCGTAAATTCTCAGTAAATTACTCAGTAAATTCTCAGTAAATTACTTAGTAAATTCTCGGTAACTTACTCCGTAAAGTACTCTGTAAATCCCCAGTAAAGTACTTTGTAAATTCCCAAATAAATTACTCAATAAATTTCCAGTAAATTACTAAAAAATTTCTAGTAAATTCTCAATAAATTACTCAGTAAATTATTCAGTAAATTCCTAGTAAATTACTAAGTAAATTCCCTGTAAATTCTCAGTAAATTCTATGTAAATTACTCAGTAAAACCCCGGTAAATTCCCAGTAAATTACTCAGTAAAACCCCAGTAAATTCTCAGTAAATAACTCAGAAAATTCTCAGTAAATTCCCAGTAAATAACTCAGAAAATTCTCAGTAAATTCCCAGTAAATTTCGAGTAAATTCTCAGTAAATTACTCAGTAAATTCTCTGAAATTACTTAGTAAATTTTCAGTAAATTCACAGTAAATTACCAGTAAATTCTCATTAAATTACTCAATAAATTCCCAGTAAATTATTCAGTAAATTCTAAGTAAATTCCCACTAAATTTCTCAGTAAATTCCCAATAAATTCCCAGTACATTCTCTGTAAATTATCAGTAAATTTTCAGTAAATTACTTAGTAAATTCTCAATTAATTCTCAGTAAATTCCCACTAAATTCTCAGTAAATTCCTAGCAAATTACAAAGTAAATTCCCAGTAAATTACTTGGTAAATTCTCAGCATAATCTTAGTAAATTCCCAGTAAATTATTTAGTAAATTCTCAGTAAATTCCCATTAAATTACTCAGTAAATTCCCTAGAAATTCTAAGTAAATTACTCAGTAAATTGCTCTGTAAATTTCTAGTAAATTACTCAGCGAATTCCCAGTACATTACTCAGTAAATTCCTATTAAATTACTCAGTAAATTCCCAGTATATCCTCGATAAATTCCTGGTAAATTACTAAGCAAATTCGAAGACGAAATTGCTTACAGATCGCCTTTAATAACTGTTTTGTCCAAAGTATTCACAAACACGCACGTGGATATTTAGCATGTGCAACGCAGCGTCGTTGAAGTAAGGCTAACATGCTGTCAGTCCGAGTCACGTTTTAGGTCCACAATGACATTATCCGCACCAATGGGCCAATATGGCTCTTCAGCCCAAAGGTTATTGTCCACAAGGCCATCCGTAAGTTCAATTCGAACTAGGCCAGACTTATTCAATAGACGCGACCAAAATATGTAGACATGCGACCCAGTGGATCAGCCTAGCGGCCCATTAGACATAGGCCCATCAGTAAGCGAAGCAGGATCCAATAACTCCGAATCATCAAGACTCACTACGGATGAGGTGTCCAAATTAGTAGCAAAAGCTGTAAAGGCCGCAGTGGAAGGTTCCACATCAGCCCAGAAAACAAATGTACAACGGAGGCCGATGTAAAATAAGTTGTAATCAATTATTTTATTAATAACAATTTTTGAATCTACAATTATTTTATTAATAACAATATTTCAATCTGCAATTCAAATGCGCCCTTACAAACGATTTTTTGCAACATTCCCACACAAAATAACAAATAATTGTGTTTTTTACAATATTATTATACGCGCCAGTCAGCATGCCACCACTATCTCGGAATTCGGATACAACATTCTTTTCGATATTGATAAATGTTTTAACGCCTTGATAGCTAACGACTGCATATTCATTAGATTGCGGCGGCATTAAAACGAGGACACGCCACAATACAAAAAACCGGTCTGTTTCCGTGCCCTTGACCATACAACCAGTTCGTGGGTCACCATTGGACCACTGGAAAACATCTTCAAACTTAGGCGTATAGGCAGGAGTAGGAAAGCGGTCTAACACAACGACAAATTCACATTGTCCGTTGTCAAGTATCTCGGATGTATCGAAGGGTTTAGGGTTTAGGGCCGTAAATGTTTTCTGAGCCATACTTAGTATATGTACACACTTGTAGCTTCGTGTATTTTAACTGTTCTTCCAAAATTACACTGTTAACGTTGACCCACGTCACGGTCAACATGTTATGCCTATAAAATAAAATCGATGTGATTCATTTAATTGCCAGAGTTTCACCATCGATTATGGCTACTAGTTTTCGTTTTTCGCAACGGCGACCATATACTCTAAGAACAAAATTGAATTTTAGTCGCCGTTGGACAACATCCAGTAGATCTTGTGTTTCCGGATGAAGTTATTTTAAGCGAAATGGAGTTATTAAAAAAAAAGGATTCACGTCCAAATCGTTTTGTGATTCCATCTAGAGGATTGACGATTTTCGCCTGTTTGACGAGCCTCATTTTTTCCATTTTGACTTGCCTGATGTTGGTACTGAAAAAGATGAACGACTTGGGCAAAAATTGAAGCTACTAGGACTGTATATACAGGGTGTAGTTTTACGCCAAACTGGTGGTCTCTTTGACGTTGCCGCCGATACGCCTAGGCTGGATAGCGACATGCGTGATGCTTTATATAATATAATTATTCTCTCAACTCTATACACTTAACCTTTATATAAGAATATGAATTATACATTCCGAATTCATAAACGAATTGTGTGTTTGACAATTCGGAGAAGCCGCTGCGCTAACATCATTCTAAAATCATAATGTCAGGGGAGATCAACCCAGTCGGACTTACGGATGCTCTTCATGAGAATGAAGAAGGTGAATTGGAAACTGACATCATAGACGCGACATCGAACATACCGGTGTCGAACATATCCATAACCAATCCCAAATTAGGGGAGGCAATGTGGCAGAAGCTCACATTCAAGTCAATGATAATTGACAGATGCAAACTAAGTTACAGACCACAATGTCCATTTAATTCAACCAGTCATGTGGAAGTTGAAATATGGGACACACGACTACGAGCAGATGATCAATTACAGGCCCATTTTACATTCCCAGTTACATACCCGGTGGACATCACATATTTTGGAAACGCGTATGCTGCCTCAGACAAGAAAGGATGCCCATGGACAGCGTCCTAATCATCAGTAAGCGAAGCAGGATCCAATAACTCTGAATCATCAAGACTCACCACGGAATCATCATCAAGACTCACTACGGCTCTGGGAACCCACAATGACATTATCCGCACCAATGAACATTTCGAATTCATAAACGAATTGTGTGTTTGACAATTCGGAGACGCTGCTGCGCTAACACCATTCTAAAATCATAATGTCATAGGAGATCAACCCAGTCGGACTTACGGATGGTCTTCATGAGAATGAAGAAGGTGAATTGGAAAACATCCAGTAGATCTGGTGTTTCCGGACGAAGTTATTTTAAGCGAAAATGGAGTTATTCCAAAAAAAAATGATTCACAGTAAATTCTCAGTAAATTACCAGTAAATTCTCAGTAAATTACTCGGTAAATTCCCAATAAATTATTCAGTAAATTCCCACTAAATTTCTCATTAAATTCCCAGTAAATTATACAATAAATTCCCAGTACATTCTCTATAAATTATTAGTAAATTCCCAGTAAATTTTGAGTAAATTCCCAGTAAATTACTCAGTAAATTCCTAGTAAATTCTTAATTAATTCTCAGTAAATTCCTACGAAATTAGTCAGTAAATTCCCACTAAATTCTCAGTAAATTCCCAGCAAATTACAAAGTAAATTCCCAATAAATTATTTAGTAAATTCTCAGTAAATTCCCATTAAATTACACAGTAAATTCCTAGGAAATTCTAAGTAAATTACTCAGTAAATTGCTCTGTAAATTTCTAGGAAATTACTCAGCAAATTCCCAGTACATTACTTAGTAAATTCCTATTAAATTACTCAGTAAATTCCTATTATATACTCGATAAATTCCTGGTAAATTACTCAGTAAATTCCCAGTAAATTGCTTAGTAAATTCTCTGTAAATTACTCGGTAAATTCTCTGTAAATTACTCAGTAAATTCTCATTAAATTACTCAGTAAATTCCCAGTAAATTGCTCAGTGAATTCTCTGTAAATTACTCGGTAAACTCTCAGTAAATTACTCAGCAAATTCCTTAGTAAATTAGTCAGTAAATTCAATGTAAATTACTCAATAAATTCTTAGTAAATTCTCAGTAAATTGCTAAGTAAATTCCAACTAAATTTTGAGTAAATTACTTAGTAAATTCCCTATAAATTCTCAGTAATTCTCTAGAAATTCCTAGTAAATTACTCAGTTAATTTCCTATAAATTTTCAATAAATTCTCAGTAAATTACTCAGCAAATTCCAGTAAATTACTCAGTAAATTCCAAGTAGATTCTCCGCAAATTCTCAGTAACTTAATCTATAAATTCCAAGTAAATTCTCAGTACAGTACTCAATAAATTCCCAGTAAGTTCTCCGTAAATTTTTTGTAAATTCTAAGTAAATTACTCAGTAAATTCCAAGTAAATTACGTAGTAAATTCCCAGTAAATTATTCAGTAAATTGCCAGTAAATTCCCTGTAAGAATCTCAGTAAATTCCCAGTAAATTCCTAGTAAATTACTCAGAAAATTACAAGAAAATTATCAAGAAATTACGCAGTAAATTCCAAGTACATTACCAGTAAATTCCCTGTAAATTACTCTGTAAATTTCTAGTAAATTCCCAATAAATTATTCAGTAAATTCCTAGTAAATAACTTAGTAATTTCCAGTATATTCCCAGTAAAATATTCGGTAGATTCTCGATAAATTACTCCGTAAATTACTCAGTAAATTCCTAGTAAATTACCAAGTAAATTCCCAGCATATTCTTATTAAATTCCCAGTAAATTACTCAGTAAATTCTGAGAAAACTACTAAGTCAATTCCTAGTAAATTACTTAGTAAATTCCTAGTAACTTATTCTATAAATTAGAAGTAAATTCTCAGTAAATTACTTAGTAAATTCCCAATAAATTACTTAGTAAATTTTCGGTAAATTTTTAGCAAATTCCAAGTAAATTAATCAGTAAATTCCTTGTAAATTCTCAGGAAATCCCAGTAAATTCTCAGTAAATTACTCAGTAAATTCCCAGTAAATTACTCTGCAAGTTGCCTTAAAATTCTCAGTAAGTTCTCAATAAATTCTCGATAAATTACACAGTAAATTCCCAGTAAATCACACAGTAAATTCTCAGAAAATTACCCAATAAATTACTACGTAAATTCTCAGTAAATTACTCAGTAAAATCCCAATAAATTCCTAGTAAATTGTCAGTAAATTACGAGTAATTACTCAGTAAATTACGTAGTAAATTCAAAGTAAATTATTCATCAAATTCTGAGGAAATTCCCACTAAATTTCTCATTAAATTCCCAGTAAATTACATAGTAAATTCCAAGTAAATTACTCAGTAAATTCTCAGTACATTCTCTATAAATTCTTTTGTAAATTCCCAATAAATTACTCAGAAAAATTCCTGTAAATTCTCAATAAATTCTCAGTAAATTTTCACTAAATTACTCAGTAAATTCCCACTAAATTCTCAATAAATTCCCATTAAATTACTCAGTAAATTCCCTGTAAATTTTTAGTAAATTCCTAGTAAATTTTTAGTAAATTACTCTGCAAATTTCCAAAAAATTGTCAGTAAATTACTCAGTAAATTTCTACTAAAATATTGAGTAAATCCCCTGTAAATTACTCAGTAAATTCCCAGTATATCCTTACTAAATTCCTGGTAAATTACTCAGTAAATTGCTCAGTAAATTCTCTATAAATTACTTGGTTAATTCTCAGTAAATTACTCAGCAAATTCCTCAGTAAATTCAATGTAAATTACTCAAAAAATTTCTAGTAAATTCTCAGTAAATTTCCAGTAAATTCTCAATAAATTGCTCAGAAAATTCCAACTAAATTCTAAGTAATTCTTCGTAAATTCCTAGTAAATTACTTAGTAAATTCCCTGTAAATTTTCAGTAAATTCCAAGTAAATTACTTAGCAAATTCCCAGTAAATTACTTAGTAAATTTTCAGTAAATTCAAAGTAAATTCTCCGTAAAGTCTTAGGAACTTACTCTATAAATTTCCAGTAAATTCTTAATAAAGTACTCTATAAATTCCCAATAAGTTCTCCGTAAATTTCTAGTAAATTCCAAATAAATTCTCAGTAAATGTCCAGAAAATTTTTGGTAAAAATCTCAGTAAATTCCCAATAAATTATTCAGTAAATTCCCAGTAAATTCCTAGTAATTTACTCCGAAAATTCTCAGAAAATTACTTAGTAAATTCTTAGTGTATTACTAGTAAATTCCCTATAAATTACTTAGTAAATTTCTAGTAAATTCCCAGTAAATTATTCAGTAAATTCCTAGTAAATAACTCAGTAATTCCCTGTAAATTCCTAGTAAAATATTCAGTAGATTCTCGATAAATTACCCTGTAAATTATTCAGTAAATTCCTAGTAAATTACCGAGTAAATTCCCAGCATATTCTCATTAAATTCACAGTAAATTACTCAGTAAATTCTGAGTAAATTATCAGAAAATTACTCAGCCAATTCCCAGAAAATTACTCAGTAAAATTACCGGTAAATTACTTAGTAAATTACCAGTAAATTACCCAATAAATTACTTAGTAAATTCAAAGTAAATTCCTAGTAAATTACTCAGTAAATTCCCTGTAAATTCCCAGCAAATTACTTAGCAAAATACTCTGTATATTCCAAGTAAATTACCAGTAAATTACTCAGTAAATTCTCAATAAATTGTTAGTAAATTACTTTGTAAATTCTCAGTAAATTACTCAATAAATTCCCAGTAAATTCCAAGTAAATTACTCAATAAATTCCTAGCAAATTCTCAGTCAATCCTTAGTTAATTCCCATAAAATTACTCAGTAAATTCTCAATAAATTACTTGGTAAATTCCCAATAAATTACTCAGAAAATTCCCAGTAAATTCTCAGTAAATATCCAGTAAATTACTTAATAAATTTCCATTAAATTTTCAGTAAATTATCATTAAATTACTCAGTTTATTTTCATTAAATTCCCAGTAAATTTGTAGTAAATTACTGAGTAAATTCCCAGAAAATTCCCAGAAAATTACTCACTAAATTATTATGTATATTCCTAGTAAATTACTCTGTAAATTACCAAAAAATTACTCAGTAAATTCCCTGTAAATTACTTACTAAATTTCCTGTAATTCCTAGTAAATTACTCATTAAATTCCTGGTAAATTCTCAGTAAATTTCTTAGTAATTTCCCTAAAAAATTTGGGAAATTACTCATTAAATTCCCAGTAAATTACTTAGAAAATTCACTGTAAATTCTCAATGAATTCCCAGTAAAATACTAGGTAAATTCTTAGTAAATTCCCAGTAAATTACTCAGCAAATTCCCACTAAATTACTCAGTCAATTTCAAGTAAATTCTCAGTAAGTTCTCAGTAAATTACTTAGTAAATTCCAAGTAAATTTCTAATAAATTACTTAGTAAATTCTTCAGTGAATTCCCAGTAAATTATCAGTAAATTTCCTGTAAATTACATAGTATATTCCCAGTAAATTACTTAGTAAATTCTCAGTAAATTCCCTGTAAATTGCATAGTAAATTCTCAGTAAATTACTCAGTAAATTCCAAATAAATTCTCAATAAATTTCTGAGCAAATTCCCAGTAAATAACCCTGTATATTGCCAGTAAATTCTCGGTAAATTACTGAGTAAATTCCTAGTAAATTGACTGTAAATTACTCAGTAAATTCATATTAATTACTTAATAAATTCACAGTAAACTCTAAGAAAATTACTCAATAAATTTCCCATAAATTCTCTATAAATTACTCATTAAATTCCAAAGTAAATTCTCTGTAAATTCTCAGTAAATTGCTCGGTAAATTCCTACTAAATTCCTAGTAAATTCTCTTTAAATTCCTAGTAATTTACTCAGTAAATTCCCAGCAAATTCTCAGTAAATGACTTAGTAGATTCCCAGTAAATTTCTCAGTAAATTCCAAGAAAACTACTCAGTAAATTCCCAGAATATTATTCTGTAAATTTTCAATAAATTACTCAGTAAATTCCCAGAAAATTACTCAGTAAATTCAGAGTAAATTTTAACTAAATTCTCAGTAAATTACCAGTAAATTCCAAGAAAACTACACAGTAAATTCTTAGTAAATTACTCAGTAAATTCCCAGTAAAGTCTCGGTAAATTCTCAGTAAATTACTCAGTAAATTGCAAGTCAATTCTCAGTAAATTTGCAGTAAATTCTCAGTAAACGACTTAGTAAATTCCAAGTAAATTCTCAGTAAATTACTTAGTAAATTCTCCATAAATTCTGAGAAAATTATTCTGTTAATTCCTAGTAAATTCACAGTAAATTACTCAATAAATTCCTAAAAAATTATTTTGCAAATTTTATGTAAATTACTTAGTAAATTATTCAATAAATTCTCAGTAAATTACTCAATAAATTCCCAGTAAATTTTCAGCAAATTTCCAGAAAATTCCTAGTAAATACCCAGAAAATTATTGTCACGACCCCAATCCGCCCCTAGTAGAATGGTGCCGTGATGGCCAGTAATTCGAGATTACCAAAGACCAACTTACAAAGATTCATACACAATCAGAGTATACATATGGGCCCTACATGTGCGGAAGCAATATATATAAATCTAAGTAGTTCATAAGAGCAGTGCATAGATCAAATGAAATGACATACATCTTTACATAGCTTTACAACTTGGGTACAAATAAAATAAAGTACAAATATTACATCTTGATCAAGAGGCTTCTCAAGCCGACATAACAAGATACATGAACTACAACTCAAGAAGCTTAGTCTTCAAGATTTGCCGGCATAAATATTACCGACATAACAAGGATCAAACATCATCTAGCAAAACACATCTCGGCGTCACCGCCTTCTTGGTTGTTACCTACATATATATAAGGAGAGGGTGAGCTTGAATACTCAGTGAATGGTATAAGTAATAAAGGGATTAAATGAATGATTCCCGAGGTCCTTGTCAAAACAATACATAACATAACTTGTACAAAGCATACTTGGCAGAGATCGGCCATCCGTTCATAGACCGTCGATGGTCGAGATCTCACAAACTTGGTGCTACTTGGGCTTAAAGTCCCCTAGCATGGGAGGACTTGTGCTGCAAATGCTTATAGTCCCCCAGCACGTACGGACTAGTGCCACAAATGCTTAAAGTCCCCTGGCACGTACGGACTTCCATGGATTGTGCTACAAATGCTTATAGTCCCCTAGCACGTACGGACTAGTGCCACAAATGCTTAAAGTCTCCTGGCATGTATGCACTTCCAAGAATGTCATCCAAAACAAGGCTAATACTTGATACACAAAATAGGGATAATCATCATGCTTAACAAATACTTTTCAAACAAAGCAAAGCAAGGCTTGTCAAAACATGATAACATAGCTTTATTAAAAATACCACTCACATAGTTCTTGGGACGTCGGAATCTAAGCAAAGGTCCAAGTCCTACAAACACATGGCAAAGTCCACTGAATGTACTTCTCAAAACAAGTCTTACATACATGCAAATGACCTCGGCGGTCTTTCAAACTAAGTCAAGACAAGGCAAAACATGCTGAAGTGAAACACTGTTTTTTTTTTACATGTCGGGAAGACATGCTGGGTACCAACCGGGTTTTTGCCGAGGTCCCACACCTCCTTGCCCAGGTGTGGTCCCGGTGGCCACATTCATGGAAATGAAGTCGGGAAAATCTGGGTTTCCCTCTTGATGAACATGAAGAACATGAACATGAAGAACATAAAGAACATGGATGCTAAAATCATAACTTGTTCATACAAAATCTGGGATTTCATGCTATAAGTTCGAAAACATGGACCTGGGTACCCATACTCGAAGATCTTGGAAAAACAACCACAAAAACAAGGATCTTAATGCAAGCTTTCAGATCAAATCATGACTTTTCTTCAAGAACACATGAATATCATATTCTTTTTCTAAAACCGAATTTCAAAGCAATGCATGGCTTTCAAAGCATGCTCGATCATGCAATGCAGCTAGATGAACAATAAGAATAACAAGATCAGATCAAGAATCTAACCTCAAGACGCGGATCTAACGGCTCAAGGTGTGAAGATCAAGCTTGGAATCTACTTCTCTCTCTAAGAACTTCTTCTCCCCTCTTCCTAGAGCTTCTCTCTCTCTCAAAAGCAAAGATATGGAAATGATATGGTTTCTCTATCTGCCGGCTGATTTAACATTCAGCTTGGACACGTGGCACTACTGGGTTGGTTCTCCTCAAAAGGTAATTGAAAGACAAGACATGCGTAAGACAAAGTGTATTTAACAAGCTAGGCAGCAAGGGCACTCCGGCTTTCAAAGACATCGGCTAATGGCAAGGCATCGACAAATAAGGGAACAATGATCTCGGCTAAGAAGGACAACACTTGGCCAAGCTGTGCCACACCTCGGCCTAGATGTGCCACACCTCGGTCTAGGTCATACCAATCCAGGAACAAGATCACATAGGCGCAAAGGTAACATCTCGGCCTAGATAATACACATCTCGGCCTTGGTGATACACACCTCGGCCTAGATAATGACATCTCGACCAATATGCCAGGACGAAGGTGGAGGTTAACCAAAGTGGTTCCAAGATAGTTCTAGGCTTAAGGTGACCTCGACTAAGAATAACCTAGGCTTAACATGACTTAGACTTGGCATGACTTAGGCTTGAGACGGTAAGGAAGGAACAAAACATGCAACACACTTAAGCAAAACAAGGCAAGATTGGCAATGCAACTTAACATGGCAAAACATATAAATGCATGCAAGCATGACTAAGGCATGAATGTGGGTTGTTACAATTCTTCTGCAAATTTTCAGTAAATTACTCAATAAATTATTCAATAAATTTTCAGTGAATTACTCTGTAAATTCCAAGTAAATTCTTAGTAAATTACTCAGTAAATTCAGAATAAATTGTAACTAAATTTTAAGTAAATTCTCAGTAAATTCCAAGAAAATTACACTGTAAATTCTCTGTAAATTACTCAATAAATTATTCAATAAATTCTCGGTAAATTACTCAGTAAATTCTCATAAAATTTCCAGTAAATTGCTCAGTAAAGTCCTAGTAAATTCTCAATAAGTTCTTAGTAAATTCTTAGTAAATTCCCAGTAAATTACTTATTAAATTACTCAGTAAACTACTTAGTAAATTTTTAGTAAATTCCCCGTAAAATCTGAGAAAATTATTCTGTAAATTCCGAGTATATTCTTAGAAAATTCACAGTAAATTACTTAGTAAATTTCCTGTAAATTCCGAGCAAATTCTCAATAAATGCTCAGTAAATTCCCAGCAAATTTCCAATAAATTACTGACCAGTAAATTACGCAGTAAATTCCCTGCAATTCTCAGCAAATTACCAGTAAATTCCCAGTAAATTACACTGTAAATTTTCAATAAATATTCAGTAAATTACGCAATAATTTCCTAGTAAATTTTCTGTAAGTTCTCCAGTAAATTCCCAATAAATTACTCAGTAAATTCCAAGTAAATTATACATAAAGTTCCCAATAAATTACTCAGTAATTTCCCAGTAAATTACTTAGTAAATTCTCTGTAAATTACTCAGTCAGTTCTTAGAAAATTACTCCATAAATTCTTAGTAAAATCCTAAAAAATTACTCAGTAAATTGCCAGTAAATTCTCATTAAATTACTCAGTAAATTTCCTGTAAATTCCCAGAAAATTACTCAGTAAATTCCCATTAAATTCTTAGCAAATTACTCAGTAAATTCCAAGGAAATTCACAGTAAATTACGCAGTAAATTCTCAATAAAATCTTAGTAAATTACTCAGTATATTCGCAGTAAATTCACAATAAATTACCTAGTAAATTACTTATTAAATTCCCAGTAAATTAGTCAGTAAATTCTCAATAAATTATCATTAAATTCCCAGAAAATTACTGTGTAAATTCCTAGTAAATTACCATTAAATTACGTAGTAAATTCTCTGTAAATTCCACGTAAAATACTTAGTACATTCTCAATAAATTTCTCAGAAAAATCCCAATTAATTACTCAGTAAATTCCCAGTAAATTACTCAGAATATTCCCAGTAAATTCCCACTAAATTACTCAGTAAATTCCCAATAAATTTTTTGTAAATTACTTAGTAAAATCACGATAAATTCCCAGTAAATTACTCGATAAATTCACGGTAAAATCTAGTAAATTCTCAGTAAATTTCCTGTAAATTACTCAATAAATTCGAAGTAAATTGCTCAGTAAATTCCCAGTAAATTACACAGTAAACTCCCAATAAATTCTTAGAAAATTAATCAGTAAATTCCTTGTAAATTACCAAGTAAATTTTCAATAAATTACTTAGTAAATTCCCAGTAAATTACTAACTAAATTACAAACAATTTCACAGTAAATTTCCAAAAAATTACTCATTAAATTCCTAGAAAATTACTTAGTGAATTCGCAGTAAAATACTCAGCAAATTCCCAGTAAATTGCTTTACAAAATTCCCAGAAAATCACTTAGTTAATTTCCAGTAAATTTTCAGTAAATTACTCAGTAAACTCCCAGTAAATTACTCAATAAATTCCCAGTAAATTTTTATTAAATTCCCAGTAAATTCTCAGTAAATTACTCAGTAAATTTTCAGTAAATTCTCATTAAATTTCCAGTAAATTCTTAGTAAATTACTCTTTAAATTCCCAGTAAATTCTCTATAAATTACCCATTAAATTCCAATCAAATTGCTGAGTAAATTCCTAATAAATTCCATAGTAAATTCCCAGTAAATTCCTAATAATTTACTCAGTAAATTCTCAGTAAATTTCCTGTACAATCTCAGTGAATTCGCATTAAATTACTAAGTAAATTCCTTGTAAATTCCCAGTAAATTACGCAGTAAATTCCATGTAAATTACATAGTAAATTCTTCAGTAAATTCTCAGTAAAATTCTAGTAAATTCCCAATTAATTACTCAGTAAATTCCCAGTAAATTCTCAATAAATTACTCAGTAAATTCTCAATAAATTTCCAGTAAATTCTCAGCAAATTCCCAATAAATTACTCAGTAAATTCTCAGTAAATTCCTGGAAAATTACTATATATATTCCCAGTAAATTCCCATTAAATTACAAGTAAATTACATAGGAAATTCCCAGTAAATTACACAATAAATTCCAAGAAAATTGTCTGTAAATTTTCAGTAAATTTCCAGGAAATTACTCAGAAAATTTACAGGAAATTCCTAGTAACTTACTCCGAAAGTTGCCAGTAAATTCTTAGAAAATTACTCAATAAATTCCCAGCAAATTACTCAGTGAATTCCCAGAAAATTCACAGTAAATTCTCGGTAAATTATTTAGTAAATTCCCAGTAAAATCCTTAGTAAATTCTCAATAAATTCCCAGCAAATTACTTTGTAAATTCTCAGTAAATTTGTTAATAAATTCCCAGTAAAGTATATAGTAAATTTCCAGAAATTTCATATAAATTATTTTGTAAATTCCCAATAAATTCCCAGAAAATTACCAGTAAATTACTGAGTAAATTCTCAGTAAATTACACAGTAAATTCCCAATACATTATTCCGTAAATTCCCAGTAAATTACTCAATAAATTCCCAATAAATTCTCAGTAAAGTATTCAGTAATTTCCCTGTAAATTCTCAGAAAATTATTTAGTAAATTCTGAAAAAATTATTCTGTAAATTCCTAGGGAATTTTAAGTAAATTACTCAGTAAATTCCTAGTAAATTCCGAGTAAATGCTTAGAAAATTCATAGCAAATTACTCAATAAATTTCCAGTAAATTACTCTATAAATTTTTAATAAATTCTCAGTAAATTACTTAGTAATTTCCTAGTAAATTCCCCGTAAATTGCTCTGTAAATTCATAGTAAATTCTCAGTAAGTTGCCTAGTAAATTCCCAATAAAGTAAATTCCCAGTAAATTACTCAATCAATTCTTAGTAAATTACTCTGTAAAATTTTAGTAAAATCCCCAAAAATTAGTCAGTAAATTGGTAGTAAATTCTCATTAAATTACACAGTAAATTCCCTGTAAATTCCCAGAAAATTACTCATGAAATTCCTATTAAATTCTCACTAAATTACTCAATAAAGTCCCAGAAAATTCTCAGCAAATTCCCAGAAAATTACTCAGTAAATTCCAAGTATATTAAGGAAATTCTCAGTAAATTACTCAGTAAATTCCCACAAAATTCGCAGTAAATTACTCAGTAAATTCCCAATACATTCTCAGTAAATTACATAGTATATTCGCAGTAAATTCCTAGTAAATTACCCAGTAAATTCTTAACAAATTACTTATTAAATTCCCAGTATATTAGTCTATAAATTCTCAGTAAATTCCAAGAAAATTACTATGTAAATTCCCTATAAATTACCATTAAATTACATAGTAAATTCCTAGAAAATTATCTATAAATTCCAAGTAAAATACTCAATAAATTTTCAGTAAATTTCTCAAAACAATCCTAGTTAATTACTTTTTAAATTCCCAGTAATGTATATTCGCAGTAAATTTTCACTAAATTACTCAGTAAATTCCCGGTAAATTCTCAGTAAATTCCCTATAAATTACTCAATAAATTCCTAGTGAATTCGAAGTAAGTTGCTCAATAAATTCTCATACAATTAATCAGTAAATTCCCAGTAAATTCCTTGTAAATTATCCAGTAAATTACCAGTAAATTGCTCAGTAAATTAATATATAAATTACAAATAAATTCTCTATAAATTCTCAAAAAATTACTTATTAAATTCTCAGTAAATTACTCAATAAATTCGCAGCAAAATACTCAGTAAATTCCCAATAAATTACTCTACAAAATTCCCAGAAAATTACTCAGTTAATTTCTAGTAAATTCTCAGAAAATTACTCAGTAAACTCCTAGTAAATTACTAAATAAATGCTCATTAAATTCTTAGTAAATTACTCAGTAAATTCTCATTAAATTCCCAATAAAATCTTAGTAAATTACTCTGTAAATTTCGAGTAAATTCTCTGTAAATTACCTATTAAATTCTAAATAAATTACTGAGTAAATTCCCAAAAAATTCCATAGTAAATTCCCTGCAAATTCTCAGTAAAATACTCTGTAAATTGGTCAGTAAATTTCCAGTCAATTACTCAGTAAATTTCTTGTAAAATCTCAGTGAATTCCCATTAAATTACTCAGTAAATTCCCTGTAAATTCCCAGTAAATTCCCTGTAAATTACTTAGTAAATTCTTTAGTAAATTCTCTATAAATTCTTAGTAAAATGCTAGTAAATTCCCAGTTAATTCTCAATAAATTACTCAGTAAATTCTAAATAAATTCCTGATAAATTCTCGGTAAATTACTCAGTAAATTCTCAGCAAATTCTCAATAAATTCAGTAAATTCCCGATAAATTACTATGTATATTCCCAGTAAATTCCCAGTAAATTATCATTAAATTGCAAGTATATTACTGTAACAACCCACATTCATGTCCTAATCATGCTTGCATGCATTTATATGTTTTGCCATGTTAAGTTGCTGTAACAACCCATACTCATGTTATAGCCATGTTCATGTTTATTTACATAGCTTTGTCTTGTTAAGGTTGCATTCATGAATCTTGTCTTGTTTTGTGTTTATGTGTTGTGTCTAACTGTTGCTTGCATGCCTTGTCCTTTCCCTGCTATGTTAAGCCTAAGTTATGTTAAGCCTAGGTCATGCCAAGCCTAGGTCATGTTACGCCTAGATCATTCCAAGCCGAGGTCATCTTTAGTCTAGAATTTATTTTGGAACCCCTTTGTTTGACCTCCACCTTTGCCTCGACATATTGGTCGAGATGTCACTATCTAGGCCGAGGTGTTCATCACCAAGGCCGAGATGTGTATTATCTAGGCCGAGATGTTACCTTTGCACCCAAGTGATCTTGTCCTGGAGTGGTATGACCTAGACCGAGGTGTGGCACATCTAGGCCAAGGTGTGGCACAGCTTAGTCAAGGGTTGTCTTTCCTAGCCGAGGTCATTGTCACCTTAGTTCCTGAAGTCTTGTTGTTAGCCGATGTCATTACTTGTCGGAGTGCCTTACCGAGTAGCTTGTTAGATACACTTTGTCATAGTCTTGTCTTGTCAATCTATCACCTTTTTGAGGAGAACCAACCAGCCGTTGCCACGTGTCCGAGCTGAGTGTTAAGTCAGTCGATAGAGAGAGAAAACCCATCATTTGTTATATATTTGTTTTGAAGAGGAGAGAGAAGCTCTAAGAGAGGGAGAAGAGTTCTTGAGAGGAGGAAGATTTCCAAGCTTGATCCCTAGAGATCGAACCGTTAGATCCGTGTTCTAAGGTTAGATTCTTGATCTGCCCTTGTCGTTCTTTATGTTCATGTTATTGCATTGCATGATTGAATATGATTTGTAAGCCATGCATTGCTTTGAAGTTCGGTTTTAGAAAGAGAAAATAGCATTCATGTGTTCATCAAGAAAAGTCATGTTTTGATCCGAAAGCTCATGCCAAGATCCATGTTTTGTGTTTGTTTTGTGTTTGTTTTCACATGATTTTCAAGTATGGGTACCCAGGTCCATGTTTTCGAACTCATAGCATGAAACCTCAGATTTTGTAATAAAGAAGTTATGATTTTTAGCATTCACATTCTTCATGAACTTCATGTTCATGTTCTTCCTGTTCTTCACGGGTGGAAACCCAGATCTCCAGACCTCACTTCCCGAAGTGTAGTCGCCGAGATCACTCTTACCTAGACCTCACACTTAGGCCAAGCATCGTATCTCACCTTGGCCTACATTGCATGATCACTTTCACCTTTAGTTGTCTTGTGCGCACCTCGGCATGCAGCCGCACGCCGAAGCCTAGGTAGCCACACCTCGGCCAGAAGGTGTGGGACCTCGGTAAAGACCTGGTTGGTACCCAGCATGTCTTCCTGACATGTAAAATAGTGTTTTGACTACCAGCATGTTTTCCGAGATCAATTGCATGTATGTAAGACTTGTTTCGAGATGTATGTTCAGTAGATTTTGCCATTGTATTTGTAGGACTTGGACCTTTACCTTGACCCCGACATCCCAAGAACCAAGTGAGTGGTATTTTTAATAAAGCTATGTTATACGTTTTGATAAAGGCTTTGCTTTGCTTTGTTTTGAAAGTATTTGTTAAGCATGAATGATTTCCCCTATTTTGTGTAACAAGTATAAGTTCGTGTATCAAGTAATTAGCTTTGTTTTGGACGACATCCTTAGAAAGTCCTTCCATGCTAGGGGACTCTAAGCCCATGTAGCATTATGTTCGGGAGATCTCTGCTATCGACGGTCTATGAACGGATAGCCCCCACCGACGGTCTATGAACGGGTGGATTTGTCTAATCTGCTATCGATGGTCTATGAACGGATAGCCCCCACCGACGGTCTATGAACGGGTGGATTTGTTTTGTTTGGAATGTTATCACCCCATGTTTTGAATCGACGTATGTTAAGTATGTAAGTAAGTTTTGAAAGACCAAGGTTCGAATGATGTTTTATTTCAAGCCAAGCTAAGTTATGTTATGTATGGTTTTGACAAGGATATTATATGTACTATTTTGAAAGGATCTCGGGTATCATTCATTTAACCCCTTTATTACTTATACCATTCACTGAGTATCCAAGCTCACCCTCCTTATGTATATATATAGGTAACAAGCAAGAAGTCGGCTTCGCCGAGATGTGTGTTTTGTATGCATGTTATGTCGGCAGTGATTATTTCGGCAATTTTGAAATTATTTTTCTTGACTTGTATTTCATGTATTTTGAACATGTCGGCTTGAGAAGCCTTTTACCAAGATGTAATATGTATTTTGTACTTCATCTTATTTGTATTCAAGTTGTAAAGCTATGTAAAGATGTATGCCATTTCATTTGACTTATGCACTGCTCTTATGGACCACTTGTATTTTAAATTATTGCTTCCGCACTTGTGAGCCTCATATATTTATACTTTGATTGTGTGTGAATTTTGTAAGTTTGGCCTTCGGTAATCCCAGATTACTGGCCATCATGGCCCCATCCTACTAGGGGCGGTTTGGGGTCGTGACAATTACTTAGGAAATTCCCAGTAAATTACTCAGTAAATTTCCAGAAAATTGTCAGTAAATTTTCAGTAAATTTCGAGGAAATTACTCAGAAAATTCTCAGTAAATTACTTGGTAAATTCCCTGTAAATTCTCCTTAAATTCCCAGTAAATTACTCCGCAAATTGCAAGTAAATTATCAGTAAATTACTCAGTAAATTTCTACTCAGTGAATTCCCAGAAAATTCTCAGTAAATTATTTAGTAAAGTCCCAGTAAAATCCTTAGTAAATTCTCAGTAAATTACTCTGTAAATTCTCAGTAAATTAGTTAATAAATTCCAAATAAAGTATACTGTAAATTCCCAAAAAAATTCTTGTAAATTACTCAATAAATTCTCAGCAAATTCCCAATAAATTACTCAGTAAATTTTCAGTAAATTCTCGGTACATTACTATGTATATTCCTAGTAAATTTTCAGTAAATTATCATTAAATTGCTAGTAAATTCCCAGAAAATTGTCAATAAATTTTCAGTAAATTTCCAGGAAATTGCTTAGAAAATTCCAGAAAATTCCCAGTAAATTACTTCGTAAATTCCCTGTAAATTCTTCTTAAGGTCCCAGTAAATTACTTCACAAATTGAAAGTAAATTCTCAGAAAATTACTCAGTAAATTCCTCAGTAAATTCTCAGTAAATTCCCAGCAAATTACTCAGTAAATTTCCTATAAATTCTCAATAAATTCCTAGTAAATTACTTTGTAAATTCTCAGTAAATGAGTTAATAAATTCCCAGTAAAGTATACAGTAAATTCCCAGAAAATTCCCAATAAATTAACCAGTATATTCCCAATAAACTACTGAGTAAATTCTCAGTAAATTATACAGTAAATTCCCAATAAATTATTCCATAAATTCCCAGTAAATTCCTCAGTAAATTCCTAGTAAATTCCTAATAAATTCTCAGTAAAGTACTCAATAATTTCCTAGTAAATTTTTAGAAAATTACTCAGTAAATTCCCAAAAAATTATTCAGTAAATTCCTAGTGAATTCTCAGTAAATTACTCAGTAACTTCTCAGTAAATTTCGAGTAAATGATTAGAAAATTCCCAGTAAATTACTCAGTAAATTTCAAGAAAATTCCCAATAAATTACACAGTAAATTCCCAGTAAATTATTTAGTAAATTCCCTACAAATTTCTCGGTAAAATCCCAGCAAATTCTCAGTAAATTCCCAGTAATTTCCCTTAAATTCTCAGTAAATTCATATGAAATTTCCAGTAAATCAATCAGTAAATTTTAAGAAAATTAATCGCTAAATTCTCAGTAAATTACTCAGTAAATTCCCAATGAATTACTAAGGAAATTCCCAGTAAATTACTCAACAAATTCCCAGTAAATTCTACGTAAATTCTCGGAAAAATCCAATAAATTAATCAGCAATTTTCCAGTAAATTCTCAGTAAATTTCCAGAAAATTACACAGTAAATTACTCAATAACTTCCCAGTGAATTCTTTGTAAATTACACAAAAAATTCTCAGTAAATTAGTCAATATATTCCCAGTAAATTGCCTAGTAAATTCTCAGTAAATCACTCCGCAAAATTTCAAGTAAATTCTCTACAAATTTCAAGAAAATTACTTAGCAAATTCCCAACAAAATAGTCATTAAATTCCAAGTAAATTTCTCATTAAATTCCTAGTAAATTACTCAGTAAATTCCAAGAAAATTCTAAGCAAATTACTCAGTAAATTTCCAGTAAATTACTCAGTAAATTCCCAGTAAATTACTAAACAAGTTTCCAGTAAATTCTCAATAAATTACTCTGTAAATTCCCTGTAAATTATTCAGTATATTCACAGCAAATTTCCAGTAAATTTCAATTAAATTACTCAGTAAATTCCTAGTAAATTACTCAGTAAATTCCAAATAAATTTTCATTAAATTCCCAGGAAATTTTTAGTAAATTACTCAGTAAATTCCATTGTAAATTCCTAATAAATTCTCAGTAAATTACTTAGTAAATTTTCAGTAAATTCTCAGTAAATTACTCATTAAATTTCCAGTAAATCATTTAGTGAATTCAGAGTAAATTCACAGTAAACTACTCAGTAAATTTCCAATAAAATACTCAGTAAAATACTCAGTAAATTTCAAGTAAAATCTCAGTAAATTCCCAGTATATTACTCAGTAAAATCCCTGTAAATTTATTGTAAATTACTCAGTAAATTCCCAGTAAATTACTCAATAAATTCCAAGTAAATTCTCATTAAAGTCCTAGTAAATTACTCAGTAAATTCTAATTACATTTCTCAATAAATTCCTAATATATTACTTTGTAAATTCCCAGTAAATTCTCAATAAATTACTCGGTAAATTCCTTGTAAATTATTCCGTAAATTACCCATAAATTCAAAGTAAATTACCCAGTTAATTACTAGTAAATTACTCAGTAAATTCCTAGTAAATTCTCAGTAAATTCCCAGAAAATTAGTAAATAAATTCCCAGTAAATTCCCAGTTAAACACTCAGTAAAGTCCTAGTAAATTCTAAGAAAATTACTTAGTAAATTCACAGTAAATTCTCATGAAATTACTCAGTAAAGTTTCAGTAAATTATTTAGTAATTCCCAGTAAATTCACAGTAAATTACACTATAAATTCTCAAAAAATTACTTAATAAATTTCCGGAAAATTATTCAGTAAATTCCAAGTAAATTACTTAGTAAACCACTGAGTAAATTCCCAATAAATTCTACATAAATTTGCAGTAAATTACTTAGTAAATTCATAAAAAATTCTCAGTAAATTCTCAGTAAATTATTCTATAAATTCCCAGTGAATTCTCAATAAATTCCTAGTAAATTAATCAGTAAATTCTGAATAAATTAATCAGTAAATTGCCAGTAAATTACTCAATATATTCCAAGTAAATTCTCAGTGAAGTACTCTATAAATTCCCAGCAAATTCTCAGTAAATTGCCAAAAAATTATTTAGTAAATTCTCAATTAATTCTCAGTAAATTACTCAGTAAATTCCCAGCAAATTCTCAGTAAATTACTCAGTAAATCCCAGTAAATTCCCAATAAATACGCAGTAAATTCCCAATAAATTACTTAGTAAATTCTCAGTAAATTACTTAGTAAATTCCCTGTAAATTTCCAGTAAATTCTCAGTAAATTCCTAGTAAATTACTTAGTAAATTCCAAATAAGCTACTCAATAAATTCCCTGTAAATTCCCAGTAAATTCCTAGTAAATTCCAGTAAATTGCTCAGTAAATTTTCAATACATTACTTAGAAAATTGTCAGTATATAACTTAGTACATTCCTAGCAAATTATTCAGTAAATTCTCAGTAAATTCCAGTAAATTACTGAGTAAATTCCTAAAAAATTTTCAGTGAATTACTTAGTAAATTCATTGTAAATTCTCGGTAAATTCCCATAAATAACTCAGTAAATTCCAAGTAAATTACTTAGTAAATTTTCCAAAAATTATCAGTAAATTCCCATTAAATTACTCAACAAATTCCCAGTAAACTCTCAACAAATTACTTAGTAAATTCCTAATAAATTATCAGTAAATTGCCAGTAAATTCTGAGTAATTACTCAGTAAATTCCTAGTATATTCTCAGTAAATTAATAGTAAATTCCTTGTAAATTACTCAGTAAATTTCCAGTAAATTCTTCAGTAAATTCTCATTAAATTTCTAAAAAATTACTCAATAAATTACCAGTAAATTACACAGAAAATTCACCGTAAATTCCCAGTAAATTACTTAGTAAATTCCCTGCAAATTACTCAGTAAATTCCGAGCAAATTACTCAGTAAATTGTTAGTAAATTCCCCGTAAATTCTCAGTAAATTCCCAATAAATTACTCTGTAAATTCTCTGTAAATTCTCAGTAAATTACCAGTAAATTCTCAGTAAATTTGTCAATAAATTCTCAGTAAATTACTCAGTAAATTTTCAGCAAATGACCCAATAAATTCCAAGTCAATTCTCCATAAATTCTCAGTCAATTACTCAATAAATTCTTCAAAAATTCTATGTAAATTTTTATTAAATTACTTAGTAAATTCCCAGTAAATTCTCTGTAACTTACTCAGTAAATTCTCAATAAATTCTTAGTAAAGTTTTCAGTAAATTCCCAGTAAATTCTCATAAAATTATATAGTAAATTCTCAGTAAATTATTAGTAAATTCCTTGTAAATTACTTAGTAAATTCTCAATAAATTACATAGCCAATTCTCAGTGAATTCCAAGTAAATTCTCAGTAAATTCGAAATAAATTCTCCGAAAATTCTAAGTAAATTACTCGGTAAATACTTAGTAAATTCTCAGGAAATTTCCCAGTAAATTATCAAAAATTTCTCAGTAAATTACACACTAAATTCCTAGTATTTTCTCAGCAAATTCCCAGTAAATTACACTATAACGTTGTGATACCCCTGTTCTGTAATATGTTAATTGGTCCTTAATATGAATGTGATTATGTGTTTTGATATGATTTGGTGCACCATTATGTGAAAATATGTGGTTTTGAATTTTTATCTGTTCACCGTAGGAATACCTGTTCGATTTTTCGCTTCGAAAATTAAATTGGAGGCCTTATCGACTACAGAACCCGAAATTGATTACGCCATTGTGATTGGCATAATTTTTAGAGCCTACGGTGGAATTTAATTGAAAATTGATTCGGGTCAGATTAAATCGATTAAATTGATGAATTTAGTGCCCAATTATTTAATAATATTAAGTAATGGTTAGTGGGACTTTATGTGAGAGGCCATATACACTCAATTTGTACATTTGAGCTCAAAACTAGATTTTATGTCTTGGAATAGAGAGAGAGCCGACCTTGAGAGGGAAAGGAGGCATCTTGGTGTATTTTGGCTTGTAAATTATGAATTGGGAAGGCTAGGTGCAAGACTTGGCCATAATTGTGAAGACTGAGTCTCTAGGTAAGCATTGATTCTTGAATTCATGAGTTTAATGTGTAATCTTGTGTGTTCAAGGGTTATTTGTGATCAAGAGCATGATTTGAGATCATTTTGTTGAAATTGAGGCTTGATATGTGCATGCATGTAATGAACTCCCATGGAATCACAAATCTAGCATGTAATTTGTGAAATTATGAAAGATTGGTAGTGTAATCCCACATGCAAGCATGTCTTTGTTAAATTTTATGGGAATGAGCACTAATTACATTATTTGAAGTGAATATGAAGTCCAAAAGGGCATGCATGTACAAATCATGGGAGTATAAGTCTTGAATGTTTGAATTTGAGCATGTTGGTGATAAGGTTGTGATATTTTGGGACATGCATGCAAATAAATTATGAAATTGAGCTTCAATATGTTGTAAATTATGCTTGTACCATGTTAGTACATGTCTATGAGTAATTTGAGCCACAACATGCATAAATTGTTGGTTGATAGTCGAAGTGAAGCTCAAGAACACAATTCTGGGTTTTCCAGAATTTTGAGGTCCGCTCGAGCGGGAAATGCGTGCTCCCAGTACTTTTTGCAGACTTGATGTCCGCTCGAGCGGGGTAATTCACGCTCGAGCGGGGGAGCTATTTTGACAGGCCTTCCGCTCGAGCTCCCTATTTAACGCTCGAGCGTATTTCTGATGCAACCAGCACTTTTGCAGGCCTTAAGGGTCACGCTCGAGCGGGGACCCTGTTTCCTTAAATTTTAAAAATGCATTATGTGTTCTGTTTTTCCGTTCCCTTTCACTTCTAAGCACTCTTAGGCATACATTGAGCATTGTAATTGAGTTAAAGAAATAAGAATGAAGCCTAAAGAGGAATATGTGAATTAGAGAGCAGATTGAATTATTTGTGACCCATATGTGTTATGTGATGTGTAGGGTCAAGCTCCAGGGCAATTCAACCAACCGATCACTGTGAGTAATATCTGACATATGTTATTGTCCAATGGCTACTTCTATGTAAGTTTTGTAAAGTTCATTAATTTGAATGGTGGACACAGTTTGATATGAAAGGCCTATGAGCCAGTTTGGCATAAATGAATGGATCGAATGTCGTTTTGATATAAACATGGACCGAAGGTCGTTTTGACATAAATGAATGGACCGAAGGTCGTTTTGACATAAATGAATGGACCGAAGGTCGTTTTGGCATAAGTGAATGGATTGAAGGTCGTTTTGACATGAATAAATGGACCAAAGGTCGCTTCAACATGAATGAGTGGGCCGAAGGACGTTTTGACACAAATGAATGGGCCAAAGGCCGTTTTAACATGAATGAATGGGCCAGAGGCCGTTCTGTCATGAATGAAAGTCCGAATGGGCCAAAGGCCAATCTGTCATTTAGATGGGCCAAAGGCTAGTTTGTCACTTGAGTGGGCCAAAGGCCAGTTTGACACGAATGATAGTTTGATATAAGTAATAGTTTGACACGAATAACAGTTCGATTTGAATAATAGAATGAATGGGCCAAAGGCCGTTTTGACATGAATGAATGGGCCAGAGGCCGTTTGGACATGAATGAAAGTCTGAATAGGCCAAGGGCCAGTTGTTATGGAAAGGTAAATGGGCCAAAGGCCAGTAATGTTTGGAACCACAGTCACTTGACTTAAATTGTATATATATATATTAAATAGAAATATGAATTGGGCCCAAGGCCGTTCGGAATATGTTGTTCTACATATTGTTGTATCTTCTTATTTGATATTATTCACTGGGCTTTCGCTCACGGTCATTCATGTGTTTGTAGGTGAGCTAAGAGAGGTCCAGACCCAGCCTCAGTGAAGCCAGTATGGAACAACCAAGTTTTTGAGAGTCAGTCCCTACGTCTCACGCACGAGACTCGTCTTCGCCCTTTTGTTTGGTATTTATATCTTGTCATGTTGGCGAGGACTCTGTATCTGTTATGTACAGTTTTGACGGGGTGGCTTAGTCTAATGATCCTATCTGTACAGAACCTTTTGTTACTGTATTTTCTAATGTGAGTTGTTAACATATTTGTGTCGGGAATGTTGTGGCGTGCATATAAGCACAGCTCTATGGACAAAGTTTTAAATTGCTTCCGTTTGGCCCCCATTAACTCTGTTAAAATACGATTGGTTTGGTTTGAGGCCGTAGGTAATCTCATGATTACTGGCCGGTTACGTCCTTAACCCACGGGGGTGGGTTCGGGTCGTGACAAACGTCCTAGTAAATTACTCAGTAAATTCCCAGTGAAATCTCAGTAAATTACTCATTATATTCTTAGTAAATTCTCAGTAAATTTCCAATAAATTACTCAGTAAATTTTGAGTGAATTACTCAGTAAATTCCCTATAAATTACTTAGTAAATTCTCAGTAAATTACATAGTAAATTCTAAGTAAATTCTCAGTAAATTCAAAATAAATTACTCTGTAAATTTCTAAAAAATTCTCAGTAAATTACTCTGTAAATTCCGCATAAATTTTCAGTAAATTCCCAGTAAATTCTCAGTAAATTACTCAGTAAATTCCAAGTCAATTCTCCATAAATTCTCAATCAATTACTTAGTAAATTCTCTGAAAATTCTCAGTAAATTTTTATTAAATTACTTAGTAAATTCCCAATAAATTCTCAATGATGCTCTCAATAAATTCCCAGTAAATTCTCATCAAATTATTCAGTAATTTCTCAATAAATTACTCAGCAAATTCTTAGTAAATTCCAAGTAAATTGTCAGTAAATTCCCAATAAATACCAAATAAATTCTCTGAAAATTCGGAGTAAATTACTTGGTAAATAGTCAGTAAATTCTCAGGAAATTATCCAGTAAATTATTGGAAAATTCTCAGTAAATTACAAGTAAATTCTCCGTAAAGTCACAGTAAATTACTTAGTAAATTCTCAGTAACTTATTCCGTAAAGTACTCTGGAAATCCCCAGTAAAGTACTTTGTAAATGCCCAGAAAATTCCTAGAAAATTCCAAGTAATTACTCAGTAAATTCTCAATAAATTACTTAGTAAACTCCCAGTAAATTATTCAGTAAATTTTTAGTAAATTACTAAGTAAATTCCGTGTCAATTCTCAGTAAATTCCCAGTAAATTCTCAGTAAATTCCCAATAAATGACTCAGTAAAATCCCGATAAATTCCTAGTAAATTAGTCAGTAAATTTTGAGTAACTTCCCAGTAAATTACTTAGTAAATTCTCAGTAAATTCCCTGTAAATTCATAGTAAATTACCAGTAAATTCTCAGTAAATTACTCAGTAAATTCTGAGTAAATTTCCTCTAAATTTCTCATTAAATTCCTAGTAAATTACTTAGTAAATTCCCAATACATTCTTTATAAATTCTTCAGCAAATTCTCAGTAAATTACTTAGTAAATTTTCAGTAAATTCTCAATAAATTCTGAGTAAATTCCCACTAAATTACTCAGTAAATTCCCACTAAATTCTCACTAAATTCCCAGCAAATTACTCAGTAAATTCCCAGCATAATCTCAGTAAATTCCTAGTAAATTATTCAGTAAATTCCTAGTAAATTCTTAGTAAATTCTCAGTAAATTACTCAGTAAATTTCCTGTAAATTTTCAGTAAATTCTTACTAAATTACTCAGTAAAATCCCAGGAAATTCTAAGTAAATTACTAAATAAATTGCTTTGTAAATTTGTAGTAAATTACTAAGTAAATTCCAAGTACATTACTCAGTAAATCACCATTAAATTACTCAGTAAATTCCCAATTGTAGACACCTCATTTTTGACCGTCCTCGAGACTTGGACGTCATCGTTTGAATACTCGATGATCATCCATGCTCGTGTTCGTTTCGAGTTCTCAGGGGTCTCGGCTACGCGCCTTACCTTAGGATCTCTTAACTTCTCTGTTTTGTGCTAGGTTGTGGACCAAGCACTTGTGTTTTTGCTTCTTAGGGAAGAGGGTGACTTGTTTGCCATCCCCTGAACCCATCGGCCAAGGCTTGAAGCCATCGGCCTTGTTTTCTGGCTGAACCCTGTTCATCTGCTTCATGCAGATATTTTATGCCAGCTGTCACAGCTGGCATGCACAATTCACTCCCTCCATACACGTGTATAGAGGGATTTGCCCCTTGATTAGCTTGCTTAGGAAGCTTTGAATTTGGATTTCTATAAGAGGGGAGGCCCTCCTCCCTTCTCAAGGGTTCCAAAAATCTAAGATAGAAGATATATATCTATCTGTCTCTATATCTCCCTCTCTCTTGATTTGTGTGTGTATTTTGTGCCTTAAAGTGTGATTTTGTCTTACTTTTGCACTAGAGCACCTAGCAATACACCATCATCTTGTTACTGAGGCACTAGGGAGTTAGTTTCAGAGTTCTTGGAGTGGTTTAAGCTTGGAAAAGTTGCTGGAACTTTGTTCTTGAAGAGGTTCTACAAGGGTGAGCAAACTTGCTTTTAATACCCCATTCTTGCTTAAGCTTTTAACCCTTCTTGCTTATTGTTTTAAGCTTAGCTCTTAACTGATAAAAGTTCTATTTTTTAGTGCTTTAAATCTTTGGTTAAGGTCTCCTATTGGTTTGGGGTTGTTTACCCTTGTTAGGCCTTGTTTTAGGCCACCCCTTTTGGCCCTTGTTCTTAGCTTTGCATGACCTTTCTACCACTAAAATCCAGAGGATTTTCAGTGGTGGAAAGGTGGTTTTGAGGTCCTAAATAGGAGAGGGTCATCCCCTCTCCTTGTTGTCTTGTATGCTTGCATAAATGGCTTATGTTGGTAGCATGTTTGCTTAGCATGTTTTAGCTCTATTTCAGCAAGTATTTGGTGTTATTTTGCCATGTTTTACCTCTATCTAAGGTTGGTTTAATGGCTTCTTACATGCTCCATATACTTGTCTTGTAATCCCCTCTATTGCCTTAACATGCATCATGTTTTAAGCCATGTTTCTAGCATGATTTTGGCTCAACTCTATGAAGCTTTTAGCCTTTTTATAACATGCTTAAGCTCTGATTTGAGTTGTTTTGACCATATATGCCATGCTTTCTATAGCCATAAGGCATTCTAGCTTGTTAGCCTTAAGTGTCCAAGTCACTAGTATGCTTTACTTGGGCCATTTCAGTGATTTGGCATCATTTGTTATACTATTTCAGTCCATGTTTCATGCTCAAACACTTGCACTTATCACTCCTTTAATGCTTTAAAGAGTTGATGTTTTATGCCTCATGAAAGGGTCATTGTGTATGCCATCATGTTTAGGTCTTTCGGATGCCATCTAAGTGGGTTTTTGGGCTTACTTTGACATGCCATAACTCTGATTTTATTGGTTTAAGTCATGCCATGTTTGGTTTTGATAAGTGTAGTGTAACACCTCTTTTGTAGCCTTGCAGGCCTCATGCTTTTGGCCCTTTGTTCTAGCTTATTTTGGCTTTGGTCCTTGCATGTTTTAGGCTCATTTTGGCATGATCTAGGACTGTTTTGGATTGCACTTGCCATTTGCTTCATGTTTTGCATAGCCATGGTTTGAGCTCCTTGGCTAGCCTTAAGTTTTAGGCTTTCTTGTATGTCTTGTTTAGCTTGCTTGTGTGATTTGGCATCATTCCTAGCATCATTTCAGAGTTTGTAGTATTGTCATACTTGCATGTTTTGTCCCCTTTTAAGTGTTCTTGAAAGTTGCTCTCCTATGCTTAGGTGATAGGCCAATTGGCATGCATGTTTGTATGTACCTTTTGTCTTCATTTCCATAGCATTTTGGCCACTGATTTTGGGCATGGCTGAGGTCTATCCATCTTTAGTTTAAGTCCATTTTACCATGTTGTCGCATGCTTGTCTCATTTTGTATGTTGTTGCATACTTGTCCACCTTTACATGCCTTGCATGTTTGCATGTTCATGTTGCATCTTACCATGTTGTTCAAAGTTGTTACTTTACATCATGCTTATATATTTGTCGCGTACTCGGTCCATTACATGTTATTACATGCTTACATGTTCGTCGCATACTTGTTAGATTACATGTTTTTGCATGTTTGTTATTGGTATTGTTGTTGTTGCATGCCTATTACATTGTATGCATGCATGTTTGCATGCTTAGGTTGCATATCGCTTGCTTACATACTCATGTTGTGTTAGCTTGCTTGCATGCTGAAGTTGCACAGTATTGTGTGTGCATCCCTTGTCTCTTGATCAAGCATGATAGAGGTTGGGGCCCCTCGTGTGTTTTTGTGCATTTCATTTGATATTGAATTGCACACTTGGCTCCTTTGGCCATAATGCATTGAAATGCGTGATTGGTGGTCCGAGGGTTGAGGACTATACTCCTTTGAGCTCTTGACATGATACAGAGGGTGGTGGTGCAAACATTGTCTTGTAAATGCATTGCCATGCTCTATTTGTCCTCTGCTGCAGCAACAGGAGCAGTCTGCAGGAATAAATGTGTAACAACCCACATTTATGGCTTATTCATGTTCATGTGCATTCACATCATGTGGTCTTGTTAAGTTTGCATTCATGAATCTTGCCTTGTTATGTGCTCATGTGATTTGTCTAAGTGTTGTATGCATGCTTTGTTCCTTCCTTGGGTCTCAAGCCTAAGTTATGTTAAGCCTAGATCATTCCAAGCCGAGGTCATCTTCAGTCTAGAATTGTCTTGGAACCACTTTGTTTGACCTCCATCTTTGCCTTGACATATTGGCCGAGATGTCATTATCTAGGCCGAGGTGTTCATCACCAAGGCCGAGATGTGTATTATCTAGGCCGAGATGTTACTTTTGCACCTAAGTGATCTTGTCATGGAGTGGTATGACCTAGACCGAGGTGTGGCACATCTAGGCCAAGGTGTGGCACAGCTTAGTCAAGTGTTGTCCTTCCTAGCCGAGGTCATTGTCACCTTAGTTGCCGAAGCTTTGTCCTTAGCCGATGTCATCACTTGCCGGAGTGCCTTACCGGGTAGCTTGTTAGATACACTTTGTCTTGCACATGTCTTGTCAATCTATCACCTTTTTGAGGAGAGCCAACCAGCCATTGCCACGTGTCCGAGCTGAGTGTTAAGTCAGCCGCAGAGGGAGAAACCTATCATTTGTTATATCTTTGTTTTTGAAGAGGAGAGAGAAGCTCTAGGAGAGGAAGAGGAGTTCTTGAGGGAGAGTAGATTTCCAAGCTTGATCCCTAGAGATCGAACCGTTAGATCCGTGTTCTAAGGTTAGATTCTTGATCTACCCATGTTTTTCTTTATGTTCATGTTATTGCATTGCATGATTGAATATGACTTGTAAGCCATGCATTGCTTTGAAGTTCAGTTTTAGAAAGAGAAAATAGTATTCATGTGTTCTTCAAGAAAATTCATGTTTTGATCCGAAAGCTCATGCCAAGATCCATGTTTTTGTGTTTGTTTTCATATGATTTTCAAGTATGGGTACCCAGGTCCATGTTTTCGAACTCATAGCATGAAATCCCAGATTTTGTAATAAAGAAGTTATGATTTTGGCATTCATATTCTTCATGATCTTCATGATTCATGTTCTTCATGTTCTTCACGGGTGGAAACCCAGATCTCCAGACCTCACTTCCCTAAGTGTAGTCGCCGAGATCACTCTTACCTAGACCTCACACTTGGGCCAAGCATCGTATCTCACCTTGGCCTACTATAGTGACCCTCATTACTCACCTTAGCCTCGGGCATGAGCATTTGTATAATCTTGTTTTGCTAAGTTGTAGTAGTGAATTTTCTTGACTTGTCCTAACTAGAATGAGATTTTGTCTTGGTTTGTACTTATGTGAAATTTACTTGTTGAGCCTTGTTCTTTTCATTAGTGAGTCTAGTCGAGGTCATCTTAAAGCCTGAACCACCTTGAAACCACTTTGGTTGACCTCTACCTTCATCCTGGCATATTGGCCGAGATGTCATCTTCTAGGCTGAGGTGTATCATCAAGGCCGAGAGGTGTACCATCTGGGTCGAGATGTTATCCTTGAACCCAAGTGATCTTGTTCCGGATTGGTGCGACCTAGACCGAGGTGTGGCACATCTAGGCCGACGTGTGGCACAGCTAGGCCAAGTGTCATCCGTCCTAGCCGGGATCATTGATACCTCACCTACCGGAGCCGATGTTAGCACCCGATGTCAGTACCTTGTCAGAATGCCATACCACTTTACTTGTTAAACACCCTTTCGCCATACCCTGTCTGGCCTGTCAGCTACCTTTTCGGGGAGAACCAACCAGCCGTTGCCACGTGTCCGAGCTGAGTGTTAAATCAGCCGGCAGTGAGTAGAACCTATCATTTTGTATCATATCTTTGCCTTGTAGAGAGAGAGGCTCTAGGAAGAAGAAGAAGTCTTAGAGTGAGAGAGTAGACTTTCAAGCTTGATTTCTGGAGATCAAACCGTTGGATTCGTGTATTAAGGTTAGATTCTTGATCTACTCTTGTTGTTCTTATTGTTCATCTAGCTGCATTGCATGATCGAGCACAATTTGTAAGCCATGCGTCGATTTAAAGTTTGGTTTTAGAAAGAGAAAGTGTTATTCATGTGTTCTTGAATAAAAGTCTTGTTTGATCCGAAAGCTTGCATCAAGATTCATGTTTTTGTGTTTGTTTTCATAAAATCTTCGAGTATGGGTACCCAGGTCCATGTTTTTGAATTCATAGCACGAAATCTCAGACTTTGTAATGATAAGTTATGATCTTTGCATCCATGTTCTTCACGATCTTCAAGAAAGGGGAAACCCAGATTTTCCCGACTTCACTTCCTTGAGCGTGGCCACCGGGACCACACCTCGGCAAGAAGTTGTGGGACCTCGGCAATAGCCTGGTTGGTACCCAGCATGTTTTTCCCGAGAGGAGAAATAGTGTTTTGCATTGGTTCGACTTAGCTTTGAAGGAATGCCGAGATCATTTGCATCCATGTGAAGCTTGTTTGAAAGTGCATTCAATAGACCTTGCCATATGTTTGTAGGACTTGGGCTCTCGCTTGACCCCGACGTTGAAGAACTAGGTGAGTGGTATTTTTAATAAAGTTATGTTATAACGTTTTGATAAAGCTTTGCCTTGTTTTGAAAAGTATTTGCTAAGCATGAATGGCTATCCCTATTTGTGTATCAAGTACTAGCCTTGTTTTGAATGACAATCTTGAAAGTCCGTACGTGCTAGGGGACTATAAGCATTTGTAGCACAATCTTGAAAGTCCGTACATGCTAGGGGACTATAAGCATTTGTAGCACAATCTTGAAAGTCCGTACATGCTAGGGGACTATAAGCATTTGTAGCACAATCCTTGTTAATGTCACCCTTGAAACCTGAAAGACTTGGATTGATAAAGCTCGATAGATTTGTTAGATGAACTCGATTTATTCCACGGTTGTCATAAGCTATGATTATGCATTGTTTGTTAAGGATCTCGGATGTCATACATGCAAACCCTTTATTACTTGTACCATTCACTGAGTATCCAAGCTCACCCTCTCTCTATATATATGTAGGTGATGAGCAGGAAGGCGGTGACGCCTAGGTGTGACTCGCAAAGCTTGTTTTGGGTTTTTGTTATGTCGGCCTAACTTGTATTCATGTCGGCAGTCTTGAAAATTATGCTTCTCGGCTTATAATGCTTGCAATTTATACACGTCAGCTGGAGAAGCCTTTTGATCAAGAAGTAAAATGTATTTTTGTACTTCATTTCTAATTGTATTCAAGTTGTAAAGCTATGTAAAGATGTATGCCATTCCATTTGACTTATGCACTGCTCTTATAGACCACTTGTATTTTGGATTATTGCTTCCGTACTTCTGAGCCCTATATATATTTATACTCTGATTGTGTGTGAATTTTTGTAAGTTGGCCTTCGGTAATCTCGGATTACTGGCCATCACGGCACCATTCTACTAGGGGCGGAATGGGGGCGTGACAGATTGGTATCAGAGCACAAGTTTCTTATAGTACGTTATTCACATACTTCGAGTCCTAAAGAGCATAGGACCTTCCGTAGGATTGATGTTAGGATTGCATCATTATGCTTGCTACTTGACAATGTGTGCATCATTTCGGCGTGACTATTTGCTATTGCATGCATATTGTTTGATCATCTTGTTTTAAAGTCACATTTTGCACACTCTTAGCATCATGAGAAGAGGTAGACCACCCGTTGGCCGAGATCATCCCGAGGACAGATTGGATAGATTGGAGAGACTGGTCGAAGGTTTGGTCCGTGAATTAAGGCAACCTCGACCACAGGACGCTAGTACTACTTCTACCCAGGCCGAGCAGACAAATGGCCGGCATGCAGTTCCACCTCCGCCTCCTCCATTGCCACAAGTGCCACCACAACAAGCTTTATATGGGGACGGCACCATAGCCCTGATCAGAGAGTTTAAAAAGATGAAGCCGCCGAGGTTCTCTGGGGGTATTGAACCGATGAAGGCCGAAGCGTGGGTCTTGGAAATGGAGAAGCTGTTCGAGATTTTTCCCAACACCGACGCCCAGAAGGTGTCATTAGCAACATTCACCTTAGACGACGATGCACGAAGATGGTGGATAATGACCCGAGAAAACAACCCAGGTTTGACTTGGGCCAGATTTTTGGAGCTGTTCTACAACAAGCATTTTCCCCTTAGTGTCCGAGATCGCAAGACCACGGAATTTCAGACTCTGACACAAGGCAACAAGACAGTGGCAGAATATGACCGTGCTTTTACTGAGTTGGCGAGATATGCGCCTCACATGGTTGATGATGAATACAGAAAGGCTAGAAAGTTCGAAAGTGGATTGCGTGGACCAATTCAGGATCGAGTTAACATGCTCAATATGCCGACCTACGCTGGAGTGTTGGACAAGGCCATCCTGGTAGAGGCTAACTTGAACCGATATCAGAACTCAGGAGAAAATCAGAAGAAGAGGCAGAACTATGACCATCGCCGAGCTCCATTTAACGCCAAGAAGAAAATGAATGTGGGCAGCTCCAGCAACTCGAACCAGGAAGGTAACACTAGGTCGATGTGTGCGAGCTGTGGGAAGCCGCATTCCGGAGTTTGCCGTTAGGCATCGGGAGCTTGTTTTGAATGTGGTGAAATGGGTCATCGTGTGAAAGACTGCCCGAAGGCAAAGACTGATAATGGTAAGAAGAATGGGAATACCTCGGGCTATGCACAGGGGAATAATATCGGGAGGGCACAAACGAGACAGGGCAGAGTTTTTGCATTGGTGCCAGGAGACACTCAGAATGCTGAGACAGTAGTGTCAGGTATACTCCCAATTTGCTCTCAAGATGCATATATATTAATTGATTCGAGGTCTACGCATTCATTTGTATCTGCTAATTTTGCCGAGAAGTTAAATAGGGAACAAGAACCCCTTGACTATGTGTTATATGTGTCTACTCCATCTGGGAGAACTATGATTGTTGCATCCATTTTTAGGGCATGTGTTGTTGCGATTGAGGGTGTAGAATTGTTGGTCGACTTAATGCCGTTAACCATGGCTCACTTCGATGTCATATTGGGAATGGATTGGTTAGTAACGAATCATGCATCCATTAACTGTGATTCAAAGAGTGTCATATTGAAACCCCCAAACCAAGCCGAGGTTATTTTCCAAGGTAAAGGAGTAGTACCCCCACCTTACTTGATCTCATCCATGAAAGCCTATAAGTTGATCCAAAAAGGGTGTCAGGGTTATTTGTGCAGTATACTAAGTGATTCGAATGGGAGTGTTGAGTTAGCCAACATACCAGTTGTCAAGGAATTCCCCGACGTCTTTCCAAATGACTTGCCTGGCTGTTTTGTCGATAGAGAAATAGAATTTACGGTTGATGTTACGCCGGGAACCCAACCTATCTCCAAAACACCCTACAGAATGGCCCCAGCCGAACTTAAAGAACTGAAACTGCAATTACAGGAATTGTTGGGTAAGGGATTTATTAGGCCGAGTACTTCACCATGGGGAGCATCCGTTCTGTTTGTTAAGAAAAAGGATGGCACGCTTCGTCTTTGTATCGACTACCGAGAACTGAACAAGGTAACCATTAAAAACAAGTATCCGTTACCGAGGATCGATGATTTTCTTGACCAACTACAAGGGACACGAGTCTTTTCTAAGATTGACCTCAGGTCGGGCTACCATCAACTGAAAGTTAAGGCCGAGGATGTCGAGAAGATTACCTTCCAGACAAGGTATGGCCACTACGAATTTTTGGTAATGCCTTTCGGAGTGACCAATGCCCCTGCAACATTCATGGATTTAATGAATAGAGTCTTCAAGCCGTACCTAGACGAGTTTGTGGTTGTTTTCATCGACGACATATTGATCTATTCCAAAAATGAAGTTGAGCATGAGAAGCACTTGGGGCTAGCCTTACAAGTCCTAAGAGACAAGAAATTATATGCCAAGCTTAGCAAGTGTGAATTTTGGCTCTCCAGTATCTCGTTCTTAGGGCATGTGATTAACGAAAAAGGTATTTCAGTCGATCCAAGTAAGATTGAAGCCGTTGTGAATTGGCCAACACCGACTAATGTATCCGAGATTCGTAGTTTTTTGGGTTTGGCCGGCTATTACAGGAAATTTGTGAAGGATTTTTCAAGAATTGCAGTACCGCTGACACAACTAACTCAGAAAGGAGTGGCGTATGAATGGACCGAGGATAGGGAGTCCGCTTTCCAAGAGCTAAAGACGAGACTGGTTACAGCGCCAATACTTGCCTTACCGTCAGACAAGGAAGAATTTCAGATTTATAGTGATGCATCACATAAGGGATTGGGCTGTGTGTTAATGCAAAGAGGTAAGGTTATAGCATACGCATCTCGTCAGTTAAAACCTAATGAAAGGAATTATCCTACCCATGATTTGGAACTAGCAGTCGTGGTCTTTGCTTTAAAGATATGGCGTCATTACTTGTATGGAACTTCTTGCCAAGTTTTCACAAACCACAAAAGTCTGAAGTACTTGTTCACTCAAAAGAAATTGAATATGAGACAGAGAAGATGGCTTGAACTATTAAAGGACTACGACATGCAGATCCAGTACCATCCGGGTAAGGCAAACTCCGTAGCCGACGCATTGAGCAGGAACTTAGTTGGAAGTTTGGCGTGCCTGACAATGATTTTAGTAGAGCCGACCATAATTGAGGAAGTGAAGACCAGACAAATGGAGGATAAGTTCCTCAAGAAGGTAATTGATGAATTCGTCACCAAGCCAAGGCCAGGGTACACCATTGAAAATCGAGTGCTTAAGTTTGAAGGGAGATTATGCGTGGTTGACGTTCCAGAGTTGAAAAGGAAGATTTTGCAGGAAGCCCATAGCTCCAAATTTGCCATTCATCCGGGAAGCACCAAGATGTACCAAGATGTGAAGCAAACCTTCTGGTGGTCAAATATGAAAAGAGAAATAGCCGAGTTTGTGTCCCAGTGTTTATGTTGTCAGCAAGTGAAAGCAGAACACCAGAGGCTAGCAGGACTTCTTCAACCCTTGTCAATCCCTGAGTGGAAATGGGAAAATATCTCCATGGATTTTGTGATTGGTTTGCCGAGGACGCAAAAAGGTATGAACTCAATTTGGGTTATAGTCGACAGATTTACTAAGTCAGCACACTTTTTGCCCGTCAAGACTACATTCAATGCCGACCGACTTGCTGGATTGTATATGAATGAGATTGTGAAGCTTCATGGAGTGCCGATGTCCATAGTGTCAGACCGAGATTCGAAGTTTGTTTCTAAATTTTGGCAGAGTTTACAAAGGGCTTTGGGAACCGAGTTGAAGTTCAGCACAGCATTTCATCCCCAGACCGATGGACAAACAGAAAGAATGATTCAGACACTCGAAGATATGCTCAGACTATGTGTGTTAGATTTCAAGGGAAATTGGGAAGTACATCTACCGTTGGTAGAATTCGCTTACAACAACAGCCATCAAGCCAGCATAGGCATGGCACCGTACGAAGCTTTGTATGGAAGGAAGTGCAGGTCGCCGATATGTTGGACTGAAATGGGAGATAAAGCCTTGATTGGTCCCGAACTGATTCGAGTTACAACCGAGAAGATTAAGCTCATTCAATAAAGGATTAAAACCGCACAGAGCTGGCAGAAGAGTTATGCCGACCAGAGAATGAGGGAATTAGAATTTGAGACTGGGGATCATGTATTTTTGAAGATCTCGCCGACGACAGGGGTTTCCAGATTTGGGAAGAAGGGTAAATTAGCACCTCGATATATTGGGCCATTTGAAATTCTTGAGAAGGTCAACCCTGTTGCCTACAGGCTTGCCCTGCCGCTAGAATTAAGCCAAGTCCACAACGTGTTTCATGTTTCAATGTTGAGGAAATATACTCGAGATCCACTGCATGTGATTGACTATTCTAAGATTGTGGTTAATGAAGATTTAGGCTACGAGGAAAAGCCAATGAGAATTATTGACAGGCAAGAGCGGCAGTTGAGAAACAAATCGATACCAATGGTAAAGATCGAATGGGAGGGGCATTATGGCAAGGAGGCTACATGGGAAAAGGAAAAGGAAATAAAAATCCATTATCCGGAGTTATTTGTAGAGCCAGATAACTAAAGTTTGGAGACCAAACTTCTCTAAAGATGGTAGACTGTAGTGACCCTCATTACTCACCTTAGCCTCGGGCATGAGCATTTGTATAATCTTGTTTTGCTAAGTTGCAGTAGTGAATTTTCTTGACTTGTCCTAACTAGAATGAGATTTTGTCTTGGTTTGTACTTATGTGAAATTTACTTGTTGAGCCTTGTTCTTTTCATTAGTGAGTCTAGTCGAGGTCACCTTAAAGCCTGAACCACCTTGAAACCGCTTTGGTTGACCTCTACCTTCGTCCTGGCATATTGGCCGAGATGTCATCTTCTAGGCTGAGGTGTATCATCAAGGCCGAGAGGTGTACCATCTGGGTCGAGATGTTATCCTTGAACCCAAGTGATCTTGTTCCGGATTGGTGCGACCTAGACCGAGGTGTGGCACATCTAGGCCGAGGTGTGCCACAGCTAGGCCAAGTGTCGTCCGTCCTAGCCGGGATCATTGATACCTCACCTACCGGAGCCGATGTTTGCACCCGATGTCAGTACCTTGTCAGAATGCCATGCCACTTAACTTGTTAAACACCCTTTCGCCATACCCTGTCTGGCCTGTCAGCCACCTTTTCGGGGAGAACCAACCAGCCGTTGCCACGTGTCCGAGCTGAGTGTTAAATCAGCCGGCAGTGAGTAGAACCTATCATTTTGTATCATATCTTTGCCTTGTAGAGAGAGAGGCTCTAGGAAGAAGAAGAAGTCTTAGAGTGAGAGAGTAGACTTTCGAGCTTGATTTCTGGAGATCAAACCGTTGGATTCGTGTATTAAGGTTAGATTCTTGATCTACTCTTGTTGTTCTTATTGTTCATCTAGCTGCATTGCATGATCGAGCACAATTTGTAAGCCATGCATCGATTTAAAGTTTGGTTTTAGAAAGAGAAAGTGTTATTCATGTGTTCTTGAATAAAAGTCTTGTTTGATCCGAAAGCTTGCATCAAGATTCATGTTTTTGTGTTTGTTTTCATAAAATCTTCGAGTATGGGTACCCAGGTCCATGTTTTTGAATTCATAGCACGAAATCTTAGATTTTGTAATGATAAGTTATGATCTTTGCATCCATGTTCTTCACGATCTTCAAGAAAGGGGAAACCCAGATTTTCCCGACTTCACTTCCTTGAGCGTGGCCACCGGGACCACACCTCGGCAAGAAGTTGTGGGACCTCGGCAATAGCCTGGTTGGTACCCAGCATGTTTTTCCCGAGAGGAGAAATAGTGTTTTGCATTGGTTCGACTTAGCTTTGAAGGAATGCCGAGATCATTTGCATCCATGTGAAGCTTGTTTGAAAGTGCATTCAATAGACCTTGCCATGTGTTTGTAGGACTTGGGCTCTCGCTTGACCCCGACATTAAAGAACTAGGTGAGTGGTATTTTTAATAAAGTTATGTTATAACGTTTTGATAAAGCTTTGCCTTGTTTTCAAAAGTATTTGCTAAGCATGAATGGCTATCCCTATTTGTGTATCAAGTACTAGCCTTGTTTTGAATGACAATCTTGAAAGTCCGTACGTGCTAGGGGACTATAAGCATTTGTAGCACAATCTTGAAAGTCTGTACGTGCTAGGGGACTATAAGCATTTGTAGCACAATCTTGAAGTCCGTACGTGCTAGGGGACTATAAGCATTTGTAGCACAATCCTTGTTAATGTCACCCTTGAAACCTGAAAGACTTGGATTGATGAAGCTCGATAGGTTTGTTAGATGAACTTGATTTATTCCACGGTTGTCATAAGTTATGATTATGCATTGTTTGTTAAGGATCTCGGATGTCATACATGCAAACCCTTTATTACTTGTACCATTCACTGAGTATCCAAGCTCACCCTCTCTATATATATATGTAGGTGATGAGCAGGAAGGCGGTGACGCCTAGGTGTGACTCGCAAAGCTTGTTTTGGGTTTTTGTTATGTCGGCCTAACTTGTATTCATGTCGGCAGTCTTGAAAATTATGCTTCTCGGCTTATAATGCTTGTAATTTATACACGTCGGCTGGAGAAGCCTTTTGATCAAGAAGTAAAATGTATTTTTGTACTTCATTTCTAATTGTATTCAAGTTGTAAAGCTATGTAAAGATGTATGCCATTCCATTTGACTTATGCACTGCTCTTATGGACCACTTGTATTTTGGATTATTGCTTCCGTACTTGTGAGCCCTATATATATTTATACTCTGATTGTGTGTGAATTTTTGTAAGTTGGCCTTCGGTAATCTCGGATTACTGGCTATCACGGCACCATTCTACTAGGGGCGGAATGGGGGCGTGACACCTACCTTGCATGATCACTTACACCTTTAGTTCGTCTTGTGCGCACCTCGGCATGCAGCCGCACGCCGAAGCCTAGGTAGCCACACCTCGGCCAGGAGGTGTGGGACCTCAGCAAAGACTTGGTTGGTACCCAGCATGTCTTCCTGACATGTAAAATAGTGTTTTGACTTCCAGCATGTTTTCCCGAGATCATTTGCATGCATGTAAGACTTGTTTTGAGAAGTACGTTCAGTAGACTTTGCCATGTGTTTGTAGGACTTGGACCTTTGCCTTGATCCCGGCGTCCGAAGAGCTATGTGAGTGGTATTTTTAATAAAGCTATGTTATACGTTTTGATAAAATCCTTGTTTTGCTTTGTTTTGAAAGTATTTGTTAAGCATGAATGATTATCCCTATTTTTATGTATCAAGTAAGTTTGATGACATTCCTGGAAAGTCCCTTGTGCTGGAGGACTCTAAACTTTCGCAGTACTAAAGTCCCTTGTGCTAGAGGACTCTAAACTTTCGTAGTACTAAGTATGAGAGATCTCTGCCATCGACGGTCTATGAACGGATGGCCCCACCGACGGCCTTGTGCGGGTGGTTTGTCTAATCGATTCCGGGTTGATTATTCCCTTGTTTTGCCACTAACAGTTTACCGCGTGGGTTTTGTAAGTCCGGAATGTCATCCCTTGTATTATGTAGATGTTATTAACATCCAAAGTAAGTAAGTTTTGTAAGATCAAGGTTGATGAACTAGATTCATCTCATGTTTTGTACAAGCTATGATATGTATGTTTTGCAAGGATCTCGGATATCATTCATTTAAAACCTTTATTACTTGTACCATTCACTGAGTATCCAAGCTCACCCTCCCTATGTATATATGTAGGTAACAAGCAAGAAGTCGGCTACGCCGAGATGTGTATTTTGTATGTATAATATGTTGGCAGTGAGGATGTCGGCAATATGAAAGATTATGTTTCTCGACTTGTAGTTCATGTGTTTTGTACATGTCGGCTTGAGAGGCCTTTGATCAAGATGTAACATGTATTTTGCTTATGTTATATTCAAGATGTAAGACCATGTTAAAGATGTATGTCATTTCATTTGATCTATGCACTGCTCTTATGGACCACTTGTATTGTAAATTATTGCTTCCGCACATGTTAGCCCCTTATGTAATACTCTGATTGTGTGTGAATTTTGAAAGTTGGCCTTTGGTAATCTCAGATTACTGGCCATCACGGCACCATCCTACTAGGGGCGGTTTGGGGTCGTGACAAAATGGTCGACCGACCATGTTCAGTGCCGATCGGCTAACTATTCCTGGCCGAGAGCCTTATTAGTGGTCGATGACACCATTCCTTTGGCCGATGGCCTTATCTTTTGGTCGATGACCTCCCACAGTGTACATGAGGTAGTTCAACAGTGCCACAGAAGTTGGCACAATTTTCAGAGGTACAGAGCAGTGCAAACAGAGGCAACATGAAGCATGGCGATGGATTTCCGAGCGAAGACGTCCGAGCATGCATTCATCCCTCGTCTCGAGGCCATTTCAGTGTTTTAATAACTTAGAATAGTTATTTATTTAGATTTGGTTGTGTAAATAATTAATTAGCTTGTTAGTTAGTTAATTAGATAATTTGTATTATTCTTTCGGTCTCTCCCTCGAGAGAGCCTTTTTTTGGTAATAAGCATGCGTGTGTGTGATGCATGTTTTTCCAACCCCACGTCTTTCTCCCTTTTACTTAACCGCTTACGATGGTTAGTTCTAGGACACATTTCATTTAGCATCCTTATGCTATGCATGTTTGCACCATTCATCTTTATTGCATGCACCGGGCTCGGCGCATCATACTAACTGCATTGTATTTCAATTCCAAGTTGAACACATGTATCGAATTGTCGCATCTCATATGCCATTTTTAGATTAGCCGAGCCTATTCTAGTTGCACTTTGCATGCGATGTATTAGCCATTTTAACATGAACTAGGATCATGCATGATTTCTAACTAGTTTCTTGTTTTGGCTCGGAGTACACTATGAGTGTTTGTGCTTTAGCATCTTGCATGAGTGTGAATTTTGCCATGACAGCATGCTTGCCATGAGGCTAATTGCTTATGTGATACAACTGCCTGAATGCTTGTGGGTGAAGGTTGGATTACTTGAATTGGAACAATTCATTGAAATCCACATTTTAGCCTGCTCGAGAGTAGCAAACTTCAAACCATTTTCAAACAAATGAAAATGCAATGCTTTGTTCCAAATTAGGCGATCTAGTCTATACTTGTGTGTTGTGCGCATCACATAGTAATTGTAGCTAATTAACCGGAATAAGAACGCATGTGTTTTTAAAAATAAGATATCATGCTTAGTACAGGCTGATCTTTGATCGGACGAGGGGGGTGTTCATAGATGACCTTCCCCAATTGTACTCAAGTTCCCGAGCCGAGGCAACTTTGGTGATGATGGACACGTGGCCTTAGGCAACGAGTCAGGGTTTCCTAAATTCTCCCAAAATAAATATTTAGGTGGCGACTCTGTATCTGGCAAAGCAGTCCATGTTTGGCACTTCTTTCTTAGAAATCAGTTTTCCAAAACGATTTGCTAGATTTGGACTCTTTAGTGATTTATCGGTCTTGTATTGCACTTTGCGAGATTAGATTCAGAACTGCGACATTGAGTCCGAACTGTAGTAGCTCAGAGAACAAAACGAGATTCTCTCGGGAGTTCTCCGGAGCGCGTCTACGCCAGTATATCCTCGCTAAATTCCTAGTAAATTACTCAGTAAATTCGCAGTAAATTACTCAGTAAATTCTCAGTAAATTACTCAGCAAATTCCTTAGTAAATTAAATGTAAATTACTCAATAAATTCCTAGTAAATTCTCAGTAAATTCTTAGTAAATTGCTCAGTAAATTCCAACTAAATTCTAAGTAGATTACTCAGTAAATTTCCATGTAAATTCTCAACAATTCTCAAGAAATTCCCAGTAAATAACTCAGTAAATTCCCTGTAAATTATCAGCAAATTCTCTGTAAATTACTCAGTAAATTATTCAGCAAATTCTCAGTAAATTACTCAATAAATTTTCAATAAACTCTCTGTAACTTACTCTATAAATTCCCAGTCAATTCTCAGTAAAGTACTCAATAAATTTCCAGTAAGTTCTCCGTAAATTTCCTGTAAATTCCAAGTAAATTACTCAGTAAATTCCCAGTAAATTACTCGGTAAATTCTTAGTAAATTCCCAGAAAATTATTTAGTAAATTGCCAGTAAATTCCCTGTAAAAATCTCAGTAAATTCTCAGTAAATTTCTAGTAAATTACTCAGAAAATTCCTAGAAAATTCTCAATAAATTACTTAGTAAATTCCCAATACATTACCAGTCAATTCCCTGTAAATTACTCAGTAAATTTCTAGTAAATTCTCAGTAAATTATTCAGTAAATTTGTAGTAAATAACTCAGTAATTCCCTATAAATTTCCAGTAAAATATTCAGTAGATTTTCTATAAATTACACTGTAAATTACTCAGTAAATTTCCAGTAAATTACCCAGTAAATTTCCAACATATTCTCATTAAATTCTCAGTAAATTACTCAGTAAATTCCTAATAACTTATTTCGTAAATTCGAAGTAAATTCTCAATAAATTACCGGTAAATTACTCAGTAAATTCCGAATAAATTCTCAGTAAATTTTTAGTAAATTCCAAGTAAATTATTCAGTAAATTCCCAGTAAATTCTCTGTAAATTACTTAGTAAATTCCCAGTGAATTACTCTGCCAATTCCCTTTAAATTCTCCATAAGTTCTCAATAAATTCCGGATAAATTACTTAGTAAATTCCCAGTAAATCACGCAATAAATTCTCAGAAAATTACCCTGTAAATTCCTAGTAAATTACTCAGTAAATTCCTTGTAAATTAGTAAGTAAATTCTCAGTAAATTCCCACTAAATTTCTCATTAAATTCTCAGTAAATTCCCAGTAAATTCTCAGTACATTCTCTGTAAATTCCTTAGTAAATTCTGAGTAAATTCCCAGTAAATTACTCAGTAAATTCCCAGTAAATTCTCAATAAATTTTTAGTAAATTACTTTGTAAATTCCTAGGAAATTCTCAGTAAATTACTCGATAAATTACTTAGTAAATTTCTAGTAAATTACTCTGTACTCTGTAAATTCCTAGTAAATTACTCAGTAAATTCTCATTAAATTACCAGTAAATTCCAAGTATATCCTTGCTAAATTCCTTGTAAATTACTCAATAAATTCCCAATAAATTACTCAGTAAATTCTCAGCAAATTACTCAGCAAATTCCTTAGTAAATTCAATGTAAATTACTCAATAAATTCCTAATAAATTCTCAGTAGCTTTCCAGTAAATTCTCAGTAAATTGCTCAGAAAATTCCAACTAAATTCTAAGTAAATTACTCAGTAAATTCCTTGTAAATTCTCAGTAATTCTCAATAAATTTCTAGAAAATTCCCACTAAATTACTCAGTAAATTCCCTGTAAATTTTCAGTAAATTCTAAGTAAATTCTTTATAAATTACTTAGTAAATTCGAAGTAAATTACTGAGTAAATTCTCAGTAAATCCCAGTAAATTTCAAGTAAATTCTCCATAAATTCTTAGTAACTTACTCTATAAATTCCTAGTAAATTCTTAATAAAGTACTCAATAAATTCACTGTAAGTTCTTCGTAAATTTCTAGTAAATTCCAAGTAAATTACTCAGTACATTCCCATCAAATTCTTCAGTAAATTACATGTAAATTCCCTGTTAAAATCTCAGTAAATTCCCAATAAATTACTCAGCAAATTCCTAGTAAATTCCTAGTAATTTACTTAGAAAATTCTCAGTAAATTACTTAGTAAATTCCTAGTGCATTACCAGTAAATTCCCTGTAAATTACTTAGTAAATTTCTTGTAAATTCCTAGTAAATTATTCAGTAAATTCCAAGTAAATTCCCAGTAAATAACTCAGTAATTCCCTACAAATTCCCAATAAAATATTTAGTAGATTCCCGATAAATTACTCAAAAAATTCACAGTAAATTACCCAATAAATTCCCAGCATATTCTCATTAAAATCCCAGTAAATTAGTCAGTAAATTAAAAGTAATTACTTAGTAAATTCCGAGTAAATTCTCAAAAAAATACTCAATCAATTCCCAGAAAATTATTCAGTAAATTCCTTGTAACTTATTCTGCAAATTTGAAGTAAATTACTTAGTAAATTCTCAGTAAATTTCAAGTAAATTATTCAGTAAATTCCTAGTAAAGTCACAGTAAATTCTCAGTAAATTCCCAGTAAATTACTCTGTAAATTCCGTTTAAATTTTCAGTAAGTTCTCAATAAATTTTCGATAAATTACTTAGTAAATTCTCAGAAAATTACCTAGTAAATTACTACGTAAATCCCCAGTAAAGTACTCAGTAAAATCATAGTAAATTCCTAGTAAAATTACATAGTAAATTCCAAGTAGATTTCCAATAAATTACTCAGTAAATTCCTTATAAATTACTCAGCAAATTTCCTATAAATTACTAGTAAATTACTCAGTAAATTCTCAATAAATTACTCAGTAAATTCTGAGTAAATTCCTACTAAATTTCTCATTAAATTCCCAGTACATTCTCTGTAAATTCTTCAGTAAATTACCAGTAAATTTTGAGTAAATTCCCAGTAAATTACTCAGTAAAATCCTAGTAAATTCTCAATAAATTCTCAGTAAATTTCCATTAAATTACTCTGCAAATTCCCTGTAAATTTTCAGTAAATTCTTAATAAATTTTCAGTAAATTACTCTGTAAATTCCCAGGAAATTCTCAGTAAATTACTCAGTAAATTTCAAGTAAATTGTTCAGTAAATTCCCAGTAAATTACTCCATAAATTCCCATTAAATTACTTAGTAAATTCCAAGTAAATTGCTCAGTAAATTCTCTATAAATTACTCGGTAAATTCTCAGTAAATTACTCAGCAAATTCCTTAGTAAATTAGTCAGTATTCAATGTAAATTACTTAGTAAATTCCTTGTAAATTTCTAGTAAATTCTTAGTAAATTGCTCAGTAAATTTCAACTAAATTCTAAGTAAATTACTCAGTAAATTCCCTGTAAATTCTCAGTAATTCTCAATAAATTCCCAGTAAATTCTAAGAAAATTACTAAGTAAATTCTCTGTAAATTTTCAGTAAATTACTCTGTAAATTCCAAGTAAATTACTCAGCAAATTACTAGTAAATTACTCAGTAAATTTTTAGTAAATTCCAAGTAAATTCTCTGTAAATTACTCTATAAATTCATAGTAAATTCTCAGTAAAGTACTCAATAAATTCCCAGTAAGTTCTCCGTAAATTTCCAGTAAATTTCATGTAAATTACTCAGTAAATTCCCAATAAATTACTCAGTAAATTCACAGAAAATTACTTAGTAAATTGTCAATAAATTCCGAGTAAATTATTTAGTAAATTACCAGTAAATTACTGAGTAAATTCCCAGTAAATTCCTAGTAAATTACTCAGAAAATTCTCAGTAAATTATTTAGTAAATTCCTAGTACATTACCAGTAAATTCCCTATAAATTTCTTGTAAATTTCTTGTAAATTTTCAGTAAATTATTTAGTAAATTCCTAGTAAATTCTTGTGTAAATTACTCAGTAATTCCCTGTAAATTCCAAGTAAAATATTTAGTAGATTCTCGATAAATTACTCTGTAAATTACTCAGTAAATTCCCAGTAAATTACCTAGTAAATTCCTAGTAAATTACTCAGCAAACTACCAGTAAATTACTCAGTCAATTCCCAGTAAATTACTCAATAAATTCCTAGTAACTTATTTCATAAATTCGAAGTAAGTTCTTAGTAAATTACCGGTCAATTACCCAGTAAATTCCCAAATTCTCAGTAAGTTATTCAGTAAATTACTCAGTAAATTCCCAGTAAATTACTCTGTAAATTCCTTTTAAATTCTCAGTAAGTTCTCAATAAATTCCTGATAAATTACTCAGTAAATTCCCAGTAAATCACGCAGTAAATTCTCAAAAAATTTCCCAGTAAATTACCAATAAATGACTCCATAAATTCCCAGTAAATTGCTCAGTAAATTCCTAGTAAAATACACAGTAAATTCCATGTAAATTTCTCCGTAAATTCCATGTAAATTTCTCCTTAAATTACTCTGCAAATTCCCAGTAAATTACTCAGTAAATTGCCAGTAAATTCTTAGTAAATTACTCACTAAATTCCCATTAAATTACTAAATAAATTCCCAGTAAATTCTAAGTAAATTTCCAAGTAAATTACTCAGTAAATTATTTAGTAAATTTTCAAAAAATTCTAACTAAATTACTAATTAAATTCCCAGTAAATTCTCAGTAAATTCAAAGTAAATTACTCAGTAAATTGCCTTTAAATTACTTAGTAAATTCTCAATAAATTCTCAGTAAATTAACTGTAAATTACTTAATAAATTTTCAGTAAATTCCTAGTAAATTACTCAGAAAATTCCCAATAAATTTTCATTAAATTTCCAGTAAAATACTCAGTAAATTCCCAGTAAATCACTCAGTAAATTACTCGGTAAATTCCTAGAAAATTCTCAATAAATTCCCAGTAAATTCCAAGTAAATTTTCATTAAATTCTAAGTAAATTACTTAGTAAATTGCCAGTAAATTCTCAATAAATTCCTTGTAAATTGCTCAATAAATTCCCAGTAAATTACATAGTAAATTCTTTGTAAATTACTTAATAAATTCTTAGAAAATTACTCATTATATTCTCAACAAATCCTCAGTAACTTCCAAATAATTACTCTGTAAATTTCAAGTAAATTCTCAGTAAATTATTCAATAATTTCTCAGTAAAACTCTTAGTAAATTCTCTGTAAATTTATAGCGATCCCGGGTTTACCCTTGTTGTACAGTGATCCGGACATGTGTCTGTGGATGTTGGTAGTTGTGTATTATCTTGTTTGCATCCTTTTACTTCTTATTGAGTTATAGGATGTGTTGGGCAGGTTTGTTACAGGTTGGTTGAGTTTGGGAGCCTAGGGTTGCTGCCCAGATTTTTGGACCTTCGCTCGAGCGAGGAGTTTCTCGCTCGAGCGAGAGTTGAGCTTGTCTGGTGGGTCGAGCCAGAGTGGCTTCGCTCGAGCGAGCGATGGCGTCTGGTTCTGGACCTGAGAGTTGTGTTTCTTGGCTCGAGCGAGATTTTCTTGGCTCGAGCGGTCTGGTTTGCTCTTCGCTCGAGCGAGTGGTCTGTCGCTCGAGCGTGCTTGTGGTTGCAGACCTGAGGGTTCGAGTTGTTGGCTCGAGCGAGTATTCTTTGGCTCGAGCGCACTTCTGAGTTTCTGGCTCGAGCGAGAGTTTCTGTGTCTGGTCGCTCGAGCGACCAAGTCTTCGCTCGAGCGAGCGTGTTTTATATCAGCGGACAGTAGCGTTTTAAACATCACTTTTTCACCTTTTCTTTTTGATCAAACCCTAGATCCGAGACTCTCTCTCTCTACACTTACATTCTCTCTAAGAATTGATCTCCCTAGAGTATGAATCTAGCCTAGGGCCTTTGTTAAAAAGATAGAGGGCATTGAGAGCTTGGTTTTAATCTGAAAAAGTTTGGATTTGGAGCACGTTGGTCTTCGAGTCTTCATCTCCTTTTTGGCTCAAACTTCGAGGTAGGGATATCCTACTCCTCTCTATGGGTTTTGTCTTTAAATTTTGGCATTTTGAGATGTTGGTGTTGGTTTGGTAATTTTGTGAAAGTTTGGGGGCTTTTGTGTAATTTTACAAAAGTTGGGGTTTTATTCATAATAAACCTGAATGCATGTTTGGAATAGAGAATTGGAATAAATGTTGAATCATTAATGAAAATGGGACCTAAGGGTTGAAATGTTAATTATGGGATTTGACCTAATTACATTGTTTAATTAATTGGGATAATTAATTGTGAAGAATGAGGAAATGAAATGTTGATTGAATATCCATTGTGCATTTATTTTCTGTTTAGAAATAACTGCTTTGGGCTATCGGTGGAGGATAGTCGTGATTGTTGTAGACAATGCATGATGATTAGGCAAACGGAAACTAATCAATGGAATGTGTCATGGAACTTGATAGTTGATAGAATACATTAACTACATGTATTGAGTGATTGTATATAGAACCCATGTGTTTGTATACGTTATGTGTAGAGGAGGAGATGGGGGATGTACTCCGCGGTTTAGGGGAAGATAGGGGATGTACCTCTAAACCGGATAGTGTTGGGAGAAGATAGGGGATGAACTCCGTAGACACAGCTCATATGCTTGTCTAGAGAAGTGAAGATAGAGCTTATATGCTTGTCTTTGTGATGTGTGGATATAGCTTTTATGCTTATCTGTGGATATTGTTGTTATACATATCTGTTGTAGAATGTGGATATAGCTTATTTGCTTATCTGAGAATGTGGATATTGTTGTTATACATATCTGTAGAGAATGTGGGTAGTGCTTATATGCCTATCCGTTGAAAAAGGGAAAATGAAAGGAAACTTGGACTCATAAGTCGTATGACATAAATATGTGATTTATGTGATTGTATCAATGTTGGCCATCTATCAATTGCTAATATTTTAGTCATTGTTCATGGTTGGTTTAGTGTATTTCTACTGGGCTGTGGCTCACCCTATATGGGAATATCATTTTCAGGTGCAGGAAGCATGCCACCTCCAAGGACATAGCTTGGGAGGCTAGAGGCGGACATAATGTTGTCGTTTCTCTTTTTGATGTATTACATGTAAATACAAGCCAAGGGCTTAATGTGTATGAGTTAGTACTCTTTTGTTGTAACCAAGTGATAACTTGGAAAGTTGTAAGCCCGTAGGGCGTTTTGTTTTGATGTTAACATGTAATACTTATGTAATGGAACTTCAATGAATAAAAGAATGTCGTTAGTTTATATGTAAATGCATGTCTTATCTGATGGGTTTAATGTTGATATTTTGAGGGCGTTACAACTTGGTATCAGAGCGTACCGGGTTTGAATACTTTGGGTACGTGGGAAGTGATTAGGATCACAATGGGTTTGTCTCGCTTGATAGAGACTTAGATGTAGTATCATATGCTATGTGCTTAATTGATAACATGCTTATGTGACTATGTGGGTATGGGATTTAATTTCTGGGATGTTGATTGGATCCTTGGGTTTCTGGGAGTCTTGTTGGAAAAGCACTTGATCAATGCTGTTTCTAACCGGAACTCTAGTAACGCCTCGGGACTATCATTATCCGGAAATGAAATTCGTAAGTGCTTATGTGTTTATGTGCTTATGTGGAGTGAATTACAGTTGTCCATGCATTAGGACGTGAGTGTTTAGTTTCGGCACATTTGTGAATGTGCTAATGTTCTGTGTTACCTTTATTAGGATGTCAGGACGAGGAAGAGGTGCTAGGCGTGGTAGACCTGCGAGGCAGGAAGTACCGTTACCGGGTGAGATTCCGGCAGTGCAGGAGGGGGTTGGCCAGGCCAATGTGGCCTAGCCAGTGGGTCAGCAGGCCATGGGTGCCTTGGCCAGAGAGATAGCAGGAGCTTTGGGTATTCTTAGAGCTGGGAATCAGGCCGCTGAGGCAGGGCCTTCTTTCTTGAAGAGGGAGTTTTTCCGGTCTAATCCGGATGAGTTTATCGGGGATCCGAAGGAGCCACTGAAAGCTGATGAGTGGCTAGAACAAATGAGTAAGACGTTCGAGATGCTTGGCATCGAGGACGGAGCACTGAAAGTGACCTTGGCATCCTTCCAACTGAAGGGAGATGCGGGTCAATGGTGGAAGTATGAGAAAGCTCGTGTTGGTGGAACTTGGGAGGCGTTTATAAATGCTTTTCAGGAGAGGCTTTTGTCTGCAGCAGCTAGGGAGAAGCTGAGGGATCAGTTTAGCCGGCTTAATCAGCATGGCTTGTCAGTGGCCGAGTTTGAGGCTACTTTTACCAGTCTGTCCAGGTTTGCACCTGAACTAGTGGCGTCTGAGGAACGCCGTTGCTATGAGTTTGAGCGGAAATTGAGGCGGGGCCTCAAGCTGAGAGTTGGTGGGTCTTACATCCGAGAGTATAGACACCTGGTAGATGCTGCAGCTCATATGGAGCTCATGATGCAGGAGGAGGATGAGGGGCAGAGAGGCTCCAAGAGGAGTCAGGATAGTCAGGGTGATGGCAGGAGGCAGAGGGGTTCTAACCCTCAGCAGTCGCAGGGTGGTGTTGCTAGATCGACCTTTCCAGTGCCGAGTGCAGGCTCCGGGAGAGGTGGTCAGGGAGAATTCACCTGTTACAAGTGTGGCCAGTTGGGCCACAAGGTTTCTGTTTGCCCGCAGAAGGGTGGGGGTCAGAGAGCTGCTTCTTCTTCAGCTAGACCGCAGAGTCAGAGTTCGGGCAGGGGACAGCCCTTGTCTTGTTATCAGTGTGGACAGCCTGGGCACCTGAAGAGGTTTTGCCCGCAGTTGAGTGCCACTTCGGGAGCGTCTGGTTCTAGGCAGACGCAGGGTTTTCAGCCAGCTCAGTCTGTGCAGGCCTCGAGGACCAATCCGGGAGCTTCGTCATCCCAGTCTGTGCAGCAGTCTTTTGCTCCGAGAGGTGAGCAGGTAGACCAGGGGCCTACGGGGCGCGTGTATGCTGTTACCGCGCAGGATTTAGTACCGGCTCCATCAGTAGTGAGAGGTACTTTTTTGTTTTGCAACTCGGTTGCTAGTGTGTTGATAGACACGGGTGCATCTCATTCTTTTGTATCTGCTGCATTTGCATCAGTTTTGGAATTGGAGTTAGCACAGTTAGCATCTCCTATTTGTGTGGTATCGCCTTTGGGTGGTGAGTTGATTCTGAAACAGGGTGTTAGAGGATGTGATATAGAGGTCGCCGACCATAGGCTTCCTTTTCCGTTTGTTGTCATGCCCATGAAGGGTTTTGATGTTATTTTGGGTATGGACTGGCTATCGTCATACCGGGCTGTTATTGATTGCTACCGCCAGAGGGTCACGTTATGTACCTTGAGCGGGGAGTGGTTCCATTTCTTGGGAGACCGGGTTGGTAGTATATTGCCACCGGGGTATGATTCGCGAGGGCGAAGTGAGCTTAGTGGTCTACTTGCTAGCTTTGAGAGTAGTGAGTGTGTTGAGACCCAGATTGTGTTGCCGAGGGTGGTTTGTGAGTATTCGGATGTCTTTCCCGAAGATCTTGTTAGTTTGCCACCTTACCGAGAGATAGAGTTCTCTATTGATTTAGTGCCCGGCACGGCGCCGATTTCTATGGTACCTTACCGTTTTGCTCCAGCAGAGTTGGTTGAGTTGAAAGTTCAGCTCCAGGAATTGCTCGATAAGGGCTTTGTCCGCCCTAGTGTTTCGCCGTGGGGAGCGCCGGCCCTCTTTGTTAAAAAGAAAGATGGTGCCTTGAGATTGTGTATTGATTACCGGAAGTTGAATCGGGCTACGGTTAAGAATAAATATCCTATGCCCCGTATAGATGATTTGTTTGACCAGTTGAAGGGTTCCCGTTGTTTCTCTAAGATAGACTTGAGATCGGGTTACCACCAGTTGAGGGTCAGGGAGGAGGACATTCCTAAGACGACATTCCGTACGCGGTATGGCCATTACGAGTTTCTGGTAATGCCATTTGGGCTTACCAATGCACCGGCAGTCTTTATGGACTTGATGAACCGGATTTTCCGGGAGTTCTTAGACCGATTTGTGGTCGTCTTCGTGGACGACATCCTTATCTATTCGCCTTCAGAGGAGGAGCACGAGGAACACTTGAGAGTGGTGCTTGAGTTGCTTAGAGCCCATAGGCTGTATGCCAAGTTTGGGAAGTGTGAGTTTTGGCTGAGGGAAGTCAAATTCTTAGGCCACGTGGTATCCGGGGAAGGGGTGTCTGTTGATACATCCAAGGTAGAGGCAGTGCAGGGTTGGGCACAGCCTAAGAGTGTGTTTGAGATCCGCAATTTTTTGGGATTAGCTGGGTATTACCGTCGGTTTGTGAAAGATTTCTCCAGGTTAGCGTCACCGTTGACTAGACTGACTCGGAAGGGAGTCAAGTTTGTGTGGAGTGAGACTTGTGAAAAGTCGTTCCAAGAGTTGAAAGTTAGATTGACCACCGCTCCGGTGTTGATTATTCCGGAGAGAGGGTTGGGTTATGCGGTTTATTGTGATGCCTCACGGGAGGGTTTGGGTTGTGTGTTGATGCAAGAAGGGAAAGTGGTAGCTTATAGCTCACGTCAGTTGAAAATACACGAGAAGAATTACCCCACACACGACCTAGAGTTAGCAGCAGTGATCTTTACCTTGAAGATTTGGAGGCATTACCTTTATGGTGAGAGGTTCGAGGTGTTCTCGGACCACAAGAGTTTGAAGTATCTGTTTACACAAAAAGACTTGAATTTGAGGCAGAGGAGGTGGATGGAGTTCATTAAGGATTATGATTTTGAGTTGCACTATCATCCGGGAAAGGCCAATGTTGTGGCCGATGCCCTTAGTAGGAAGACCATTAGTGATGTAGCTAATATAGCCATCCGGGAATGGGAGATGTTGGGAGCACTTGGCGAGTTTGATTTGCTACTGAGCGAATCTGTTGAGGCTGCGGCCTTGTTTTCTGTTGTTGCGCAGCCTACACTTGTGACTAGGGTGTTAGAGGCACAGAGAGGTGACCTTGAGGTAGAATCCCTCCGAGAGAAGATCTCCAGTGGGAAAGTTGAGAAGGGTTTGGCGGTGTATTCTGACCAGAGTGTGAGATACCGTGATCGTTTGTTTGTACCGGAGTCTTGTCGTGAGGAAGTACTCCGAGAGTTTCATCATTCGTGCCTTGCGGTGCATCCGGGAGGTACTAAGATGTATCAGGATTTGGGTCGCCAGTTTTGGTGGCGGGGGATGAAGAGAGATGTGGCTGTTTTTGTATCGAAGTGCCTTACTTGCCAGCAAGTGAAAGCCGAGCATCAAAGGCCAGCGGGTTTGTTGCAACCCTTGCCTATTGCCGAGTAGAAGTGGGAGCATGTCACTATGGACTTCGTTGTAGGTCTTCCGAGGACTCAGCGGGGTAGTGATGCTATTTGGGTGGTTGTAGACCGGTTGACTAAGTCGGCGCACTTTATTCCTATGCGCGTGAGAGATTCGGTGGATCATCTTGCCGATTTGTATGTTCGGGACGTAGTGAGATTGCACGGGGTCCCAGTGACGATCATCTCAGATAGAGATCCTCGTTTTACTGCTAGGTTGTGGCAGAGTTTGCAGAGTGCCTTGGGCACTAAGTTGACCTTTAGTACGGCTTATCATCCTCAGACTGACGGGCAGTCCGAGCGTACTATTCAGATCCTCGAGGATATGCTTCAGGGTTGTGTCCTGGACTTCAGTGGGACATGGGAGAGGCACTTGCCCTTGGTAGAGTTTGCCTACAACAACAGTTTTCAGTCTAGCATCGGTATGGCACCGTTTGAGGCCTTGTATGGCCAACCGTGTAGGTATCCAGTTTGTTGGGCCGAGGTGGGTGATGCACCTTTGTTGGGTCCGGAGTTGGTTAGGGAGACGACGGAGAAAGTTGAGCTTATCCGTGGAAGGCTTGTTACAGCCCAGAGTCGGCAGAAATCTTATGCTAACCGTAGGAGGAGACCTTTGGCGTTTGAGGTAGGTGATCATGTCTTTCTGAAGATATCACCTAGGCGAGGTCTGATGAGGTTTGGGAAGAGTGGGAAGTTATCCCCTCGGTTTATTGGTCCTTTTGAAATCCTTGAGAGGATTGGTGAGGTTGCGTATCGGTTAGCCTTACCGCCGCAGTTGTCCGGAGTGCATGACGTGTTTCATGTGAGTATGCTTCGGAAGTATGAGCCAGATCCATCACATGTGTTGGATTGGACCGATTTAGAGGTAGATGAGGATGCCTCGTATGAGGAGAGACCGGTTCGGGTCTTGGATAGGCGGGATCAGGTCCTGCGTGGCAAGACCATTCCTTTGGTGAAAGTCTTGTGGAAACATCACGGAGTGGAAGAAGCCACTTGGGAACGTGAGTTGGAAGTCCGAGAGAAATATCTGGACTTGTTTGTTGATATGTGATCTTGTATTTAAATTTTGCATTTTGTTGAACTTAAGAGCTTTTATATATGTCTTGAGTTGTGAAACATTGAAAATGTTTGGTTTATTGGTAGTATATTTTGGAACTTGCCTCATATGGAAGTTGAATGTGACATTATATATGTTGATTATATTGTTGAAATTGGAAAGTTAGTGCATAATGTTGATGCATGTTGAAAGTACATATGTTATTTACATAATGTGAGATGCCTCTTGTTAAATGGAGGGGGTGACCGGTAATGGGTCGAATTGTTGAATGTTAAAGTGTAACATTGTTTAAAATGGAGAAAAACTTGTTTTTGAAAACTTGTACTTAATTTCGGGGACGAAATTCTTTAAGGGGGGGAGGTTATAGCGATCCCGGGTTTACCCATCCGGACATGTGTCCGTGGATGTTGGTAGTTGTGTATTATCTTGTTTGCATCCTTTTACTTCTTATTGAGTTATAGGATGTGTTGGGCAGGTTTGTTACAGGTTGGTTGAGTTTGGGAGCCTAGGGTTGCTGCTCAGATTTTTGGACCTCCGTTCTCTTTCACTTCTAAGTACTCTTAGGCATGCATTGAGCATTATGAATGAATTAAAAGAGTAAGAAAGAAGCCTAAGAGGGATGTATGAATTAAGAATGGATTGAATCGTTTGTGACCCATATGTGTTATGTAATGTGTAGGGTCGAGCTCCAGGGTGAATCCACCAGCAGATCACTGTGAGTAATATCTTAATAAAGATATCTAAAATATGCTATTTGTCCAATTGCTTATCTTCCTATAAGTCTGTTAATTTGAATTGTGGACAAATGTTTGCTATGCCGAAAGAATGAGTGAATGATTGGGCCAAAGGCCGGTTTGACACGAATGAATGATTGGGCCAAATGCCAGTTTGACATGAATGAACGAATGGGCCAAAGGCCAGTTTGACAAGAACGAAAGTATGAATGGGCCAAAAGCCAGTTTGGTATGAATGAAAGTATGAATGGGCCAAAGACCAGTTTGTTATGAATGAAAGTATAAATGGGCCAAAGGCCAGTTTGACATTAATGAAAGAATGGTTGGGCCAAAGGCCAGTCTGACATGAACGAAAGATGAATGGGCCAAAGGCAGTTTGACATGAATGGATTGGGCCCGAGGTTGTCTGATGTGTTTGGAACTGCAGTCACCTGCCCTACGTATATCTATATATATATATATATTAGATAGAATATGAATTGGGCCCAAGGCCGTTTGTCGTATATTGTTCTAGTGTATCTTCTTTATTCGATATTATTCACTGGGCTTTCACTCACGCTCATTCATGTGTTTGTAGGTGAGCTAAGGGAGGTCCAAACCCAGCCCCAGTGAAGTTTGTGCGGAACAACCAAGGTTTTGAAGAGTCAGCCCATATGTCTCACGCAGGAGACCTGTTTTCACCCTTTTGCTATTTCGTTATAGTTTGTCATGTTGGCGAGAACTTTGGATTACAGATGTATATAGTTTTGATTGGCTGACTTAGACTTGAATGATCCTGTATGTACAGAACCTTGTGTTATTACATATTTTGATGTGAGTTATTAACATGTATATGTATGGATTGTTATGATGTGCCATGTAAGCACAGTTCTATGGACAAAGTTTTAAATTTTACTTCCGTTTGGCCCCTTTACTCTAATGAGTTATGTCTGGTTTGGTTTGAGGCCGTAGGTAATCTCAGGATTACTGGCCGGTAATGTCCTTAACCCATGGGGGCGGGTTCGGGTCATGACAATTACACAATAAATTCCCAGTAAATTCCCACTAAGGCACCGTTTGGGAAGATGGTTTGGGAGCTTTTTTGGCTATTTTAGCCACAAAAAACAAAATAGGCTATTTTAGCTACAACAAACAAAACATCACATCCAACCCATAATCATTACACTCTTCTCTCACAAGAAAAGCCAAAAAAAGCTAAAAAGTCATTCCTAAACCAAACTTTTTAGCCCAGGCTAAAATAGTCAAGAAAGCCAAAAAGTCAAAAATCCAATCCACTTCCCAAACGAAGCCTAAATTACTCAGTAAATTCCCAGTAAAATCCCATTAAATTCTTAGTAATTTACTCAGTAAATTCCGAGTAAATTACTTAGTAAATTCCTAATAAATTTTCAGCATATTCTCAGTAAATTACTCATTAAATTCCCAGTAAATTCTTTGTAAATTACTTAGTAAATTCCTAGTAAGTTACTCAGTAAATTCCGTTTAACATACTCAGTAAATTCTCAATAAATTACTCAATAAATTCCTAGTAAATTACTTACTAAATTCCCAATAAATTTTATGTAAATTCTCAGCAAATTACTCTGTAAATTACTCAGTAAATTGCCAGTAAATTCTCAGCAAATTCCCAGTAAACTCCCAGAAAATTACTCAATAATTCCCGACAAAATCCCTGTAAATTACTCAGTAGATTTTATGTAAATTCTCAGTAAATTCCCAGTAAATTACTCAGTAAATTCCTTGTAAATTCTTTGCAAATTACTCAATAAATTCCCAGAAAATTACTCAGTAAATTCCCAGCAAATTCAAAGTAAATTACTCATTAAATTCCTAGTAAATTACTCTATAAACTCCAAGTAAATTCCTTGTAAATTTCTAGTAAAATACTCAGTAAATTCTCATTACACTACTCAGTAAATTCCCAATAAATTCTCAGTAAATTACATAGTAAATTCCCATTAAATTCTCAGCAAATTACTCCAGTAAATTCCCTATAAAATACTCAGTAAATTCTCAATAAATTACTAAGTAAATTCTCATTAAATTACTCCTTAAATTCCCAATAAATTTCTTGTAAAATACTCAGTAAATTCTCAATAAATTACTCAGTAAATTCCCAATAAATTACTCAATAAATGCCTAGTAAATTCCCAGTAAATTAATCAATAAATTCGCAGTAAATTTTCAGTAAATTACTCAGTAAATTCTAAGTAAATTAATCATTAAATTCCCAATAAACTCTCAATAAATTCCCAGTAAATTACTCAGTAAATTCCCAATGAATTCTCAGTAAATTCTTATTAAATTCCCACTAAATTACTCCGTAAATTCCAAGTAAATTACTCAGTAATTTCCTAGTAAATTCTCAGTAAATTTCAGCTAACTTACTCTATAAATTTCCAGCAAATTCTCAGTAAATTACTCAGGAAATTCTTAGTAAATTCCCAGTAAATTACTTAGTGAATTCCAAGCAAATTTTCAGTAAATTACAAGTAAATTTTCAGTACATTACTCAGTAAATTCCCAGTACATTACTTAGTAAATTCTCAAAAAATTACAAAGTAAACTCTCAGTAATTTACTTAATGAATTTTCAGTAAATTACTCAGTAAATTCTCAACAAATTCTTAGTAAATTTCAAGTAAATTCTCAGTAAATTATGTGTAAATTCGTAGTAAATTACTCAGTTTATTACAGTAAATTATCAGTAAATTCCTAGTAAATTCCTAGTAATTCACTCAGTAAATTCCCCAGAATTTCCCATTGAATTACTCAGTAAATTCCAAGTAAATGCTCAGTAAATTCCCAGTACATTCCCAGTAAATTACTTAGTAATTTCTCAGTAAATTATCAGAAAATTCCAAGTAAATTACTCCGTAAATTCCCAATAAATTCTAATTAAATTCTTTGTAAATTTCTAGTAGATTACTCAGTAAATTCCAATAAATTCTCAGTAAATTACTCAGTAAATTCTGAGTAAATTACTCAGTAAATTTCCAGTAAATTACTCAAAAAATACCCTGTAAATTCTCAGTAAATTACTCAGTAAACTCCAAGTAAATTCCCAGTACAATTCTCAGTAAATTCCCATTAAATTTTCATTAAATTACTCAGTAAATTCCCAGTAAATTTCTAGTAAGTTACTCATTAAATTCCCAATAAATTGTTAGTAAATTAATCAGCTAATTCTCAGTAAGTTCCAAGTAATTTACTTAGTAAATTCCCAGTAAATTCCCAGTGAATTACTCTGTAAATTCCAAGTAAATTACTCAGTAAATTGTAGTAAATTCTCAGTAAATTACCAGTACTTTCTTAGTAAATTACTTTTTAAATTCCCTACAAATTACTCAGTAAAGTCCCAATAAATTCTCAGTAAATTTCCAGTAAATTGTCAGTAAATTACTCGGTAAATTTCCAGTAAATTCCCGATAAGTTACTCAGTAAATTCCAAGTAAATTACTAATTAAATTCCCAATAAATTCCTAGTAAATTCATAATAAATTCTCATTAAATTACTTAGCAAATTCTCTGTAACTTCTCAGTAAAATCCTAGTAAATTCTCAAAAAATTCTCGATAAATTACTCATTAAATTATGAGTAAATTCATAGTAAATTACTCTGTAAATTCCTACTAAATTTTCAGTAAATTACTCAGAAAATTCCCTGTAAATTCTTAGTAAACTACTCAGTAAATTCTCAGTAAAATACTTAGTAGTAAATTACTCATTAAATTCTCAGTAAATTACTCATTAAATTCATAGTAAATTACTCAGTAAATTCTAAGTAAATTCTTAGTAAGTTCCCAGTAAATTACTTAGAAAATTCTCAGTAAATTACTCAGTATATTGCTTGTATATTCTTAATAAATTTATAGTGAATTACTTAGTAAATTATCCAGTAAATTCTCAGTAAATTCTCAAAAAATTTATAATAAATTACTCAGTAAATTACCAGTGAATTCTCAGTAAATTACTCAGGAAATTCCCAGTAAAGTCCAAATAAATTACTCAGTAAATTCCTAGTATATTCTAAGTAAATTCCCAGTATATTACTCAATAAATTCCCAGTAAATTACTCAGTAAATTGTCAGGAAATTACTCAGTAATTCCCATTAAATTCTAAGCAAATTACTCAGTAACATCCCAGTAAATTACTTAGTAAATTCTCACTAAATTCTGAGCAAATTCCAAGTAAATTAATCAGTAAATTTCAAGTAAATTCTCAGTAAATTATTTAGTAAATTCCTAATAAATTCTTAGTAAATTATTTTGTAAATTCTTAGTAAATTCTCAGCAAATTAACAGTAAATTATTCAGTAAATTTCCAGTGAATTCTTAGTAAATTACTCAGTAAATTCCTGCTAAATTCTCAGTAAATGCTTAGTAAATTCCCAGAAAATTACTCAATAAATTCATAGAAAATTACTCAGTAAATTCGTAGGAAATTCCCAGCAAATTTTCAGTAAGTTCCTAGTAAATTCCCAGTAAATTCTCAGCAAATCGCACAGTAAGTTTCCAGTAAATTCCCAATAAAATCCCATTAAATTACTCATTAAATTCTCTATAAATTACTCAGTAAATTCTCAGAATATTACTCAGCAAATTCACAGTAAATTACTCAGTAAGTTCCCGTAAAATTCCTAGTAAATTACTCAGTAAATTTCTAGTGAATTACCAGTAAATTACTGTGTAAATTCTCAGTAAATTTCCAGTAAATTACATAGTAAATTCCATATAAATTACTCAGTAAATTCCCAGTAAATTACTCCATAAATTCGCAGTAAATTACTCCGTAAATTCCAAATAAATTCTAAGTAAATTCCTAGTCAATTACTTTGTAAATTCCCAGTAAATTCTCATTAAATTCCCAGTATATTCCTAGTAAATTATCCAGTAAATTCCTAGAAAATTTCCAATAAATTCCCAGTGAATTCTCAATAAATTCACAATAAAATTACTAAGAAAATTCCCAGTAAACTTCCTGAAAATTACTCTGTAAATTCTCAGTAAATTACTCAATAAATTCCTAGTAAATTACTCAACAAATGCCCCGTAAATTACTCAATAAGTTCTGATTAAATTCTCACTAAATTATCAGTAAATTCCAAGTAAATTATTCAGTAAATTAATAGTAAATTCTCAGTAAATACCTAGTAAATGCTCAGTAAATTATTCTGTAATTTTCAAGTAAATTCTCATTAAATTCCCTCTAAATTACTCAGCAAATTCCCAATACACTACTCAGTAAATTCCCACTAAATTACTTAGTAAATTCCCACTAAATTTTCAATAAATTCCCAATAAATTTTCAGAAAATTCCTAGTATATTTTCAGTAAATTCTCAATAAATTACTAAATAAATTCCTAGTAAATTACTCCGCAAATTGGCAGAAAATTCTTAGTAAATTACCAGTAAATTACTCAATAAATTCTCAGTAAATTACTCAGTAATCTCTCAATAAATTCTCAGTAAATCACCAGTAAATTATTCAGTAAATTCCCAGTGAATTCTTAGCAAATTACTCAGTAAATTCCTAGTAAAGTACTCAGTAAATACATAGTAAATTACTCAGTAAATTCTGAGTAAATTCCCAGTAAATTATTCAGCGAATTCACAGTAAATTCTCAGTAAATTACTCAATAAATAGCTCTATAAATTTCAAGTGAATTCTCAAAAAATTACTTAGTAAATTCACAGTAAATTCCCAATAAATTCCCACTTAAGTACTCAGTAAATTGCAATTAAATTAATTAGTAAATTCCCAGTAAATTACTCATTAATTTTCCTGTAAATTACTTAGTAAATTCTTTGCAAATTACTTATTAAATCCTCAGTAAATTACTAAGTAAATTCTTAGTAAATTACTCATTAAATTCATAGAAAATTCCTAGTAAATTATTCAGTAAATTTCCATGAAATTCTCAGTAAATTACTCAATAAATTCCTAATAAATTACTAAGTCAATTCTAAGTAAATTAGATAGTAAATTCTAAGTAAATTCCCAATAAATTCTAAGTAAATTCCCAACAATTACTTAGTAAATTCCCAGTAAATTCCCAATAAATTACTATGTAAATTCTCAGTAAATTATTCAGTAAATTCCCTGTAAATTACTTAGTAAATTCTTAGTAAATTCTGAGGAAATTACATAGTAAATTCCCAATAAATTCTTAGTAAATTCTCAGCAAATTTCCAGTTAATTACTCAGTAAATTCACAGCAAATTCTTAGTAAATTCCCAGTTCATTCCCAAAAAATTACACTATAAATTCACAGTAAATTACTCAGTAAATTCCCAGTAAATTCCTAGTACATTATTCAGTAAATTCATGGAAAATTCTCTATAAATTACTGAGTAAATTCCTTGTAAATTCTCAGTAAATTACTCATCAAATTCCTTGGAAATTTTCTTTAAATACTCAGTAAATTTCCAGTAAATTACTCAGTAAATTCCTTGTAAATTCTCAATAAATTCCCATTAAATTCTAAGTAAATTTAGAGTAAAATTCTCAGTAAATTCCCCGTAAATTCTCAGTAATTACTAAGTAAATTCCCAGTAAATTGTCAAAAAAATCCCATTAAATTACTCAGTAAATTCCAAGTAAATTATTCAGTAAATTCACAGTATATTCTTGGTAAATTCCCAGTAAATTAGTTAGTAAATTCCTAGTAAATTCTCGAAAATTACTCAGTAGATTCCTAGTAAATTATTCAGTGAATTCCAAGTAAATTCCCTGTAAATTAACCAGTAGATTCCTTGTAAATTCCCAGTAAATTACTCAGTAAATTCATGGTAAATTCTCAGTAAATTGCTCAATAAATCTCCAGAAAATTCTCAGTAAATTCTAAATAAATTCCCAGAAATTATTCAGTAAATTCTTAGTGAATTAACAGTAAATTTCCAATAAATTACTCAGTAAATTCAAGCAAATTCTCAATAAATTACTTAGTAGATTCCCAATAAATTACTTAGAAAAATCCGAGTAAATTACTTAGTAAATTCCTAGTATATTCTTAGTAAATTCCTAGTAAATTACACAGTAAATGCCATGTAAATTTTCAGTAAATTCTCACCAAATTCTCAGTAAATTTCCCGTAAATTCGTAGTAAACTCTCAAAAAAACTCAGTAAATTCCTAGTAACTTACTTTGTAATTTCCCAGTAAATCCCCATTAAATTCTCAATATATTCCCAATAAAATATTCAGTAAATTTCCATAAAATTCTCTATAAATTACTCAGTAAATTCCAAGTAAATTCTCAATAAATTCCACAGTAAATTCCCAGCAAATTCTCAGTAAATTTTCAGCAAATTACTTAGTAAATTCACAGTAAATGCTTAGTAAATTATTCAACCTGCGTTTGGTTGTGTTTTGTAAATGTGATTTGAGAGTATGAGTTATATTTTGAGTTTGTGTGTTGTAGAATTATGATTTGAGTATAGAAAATTTGTTTAGTAAAGATTTTGAAAATAGTTTTGGAAAAGAGGTTTGATTTGAGTGGGGAATTGTTGATGTGACATTTGATATGTGATACAAAAATTTACAACTCATAACTAAACATACAATTCAAAATTATTTTAAAGCACATAAAAAATTTAAAAAATTTCAGAAAATATTTTTTTCGATTATATAAATCAATTGCAAAAAAAAAAAAAAAAAAAATTCCGATCAACCGGCCGGACGACCGGCCTGACGGCAAAGTCAAATTTTGTAAATGTGGAAAGAAACAACGCTTCTGTCATAACAGGTGTTCTATGCAGAGTTTTGTAATTAACATTTTAGACCACTAACCAAACACCATTGTGGAATTAAGGTGTAGAATCACCATTTCAGTTCACAACCAAACAGAGCCTCAGTAAATTCCTAGTAAATTCCTAGTAAATTCTCAGTAAATTCCCACTAAATTACTAAATAAATTTCCTGTAAATTACTCAGTAAATTCCCTGTAAATTACTCAGTAAATTCTTAGTATATTCTCAGCAAATTTCCAATAAATTACTAAGTAAATTCCCAGAAAATTACTCTGTAAATTACCAAAAAATCTCAATAAATTCCCAGTAACTTACTCAGCAAATTGCCAGTAAATCCTCAGTAAATTATAAAGTAAATTCCCAATAAATTGTTAGTAAATTACTCAATAAATTCTCGGTAAATTACTCTGTAAATTCTTAGTAAATTACCAATAAATTATCCAGTAAATTCCCAATGAATTCTCAGCAAATTACTCAGTAAATTCTCACTAAATTCCTAGTAAATTCTCAGAAATTGCTCAGTAAATTCCCAGTAAATTCCCAATAAATTACGCAGTAAATTCCCTGTAAATTCCCAGTAAATTTCTAGTAAATTACTTAGTAAATACACTGTAAATTACTCAGTAAATTCCTAGTAAATTACTCATTGAATTCTCAGTAAATTACTCAGTAAATTCTCAGTAAATAGCTCTATAAATATCCAGTAAATTCTCAGTAAATTACAAAGTAAATTCCTAGCAAATTCTCAATAAATTTCTCAGTAAATTACAAGTAAATTAATCAGTAAATTCCTAGTAAATTACTCATTAAATTTTTAGTAAATTACTTAGTAAATTCTCAATAAATTACACAGTGAATTCTCAGTAAATTCTCAGTAAACTAGTTAGTAAATTCCAAGTACATTCTCTGTAAATTACTCAGTAAATTCTGAGTAAATTCCCAGATAATTACTTAGTAAATTCCCAGTAAATTATTCAGTAAATTCCTAGTAAATTCTTCGAAAATTACACAATAAATTCCCAATAAATTCTCAGTAAATTACTTAGAAAATTCCAAGAAAATTCTCAGTAAATTCACAATAAATTCTGAGTAAATTCTCAGTAAATTCCCAGTAAACTAATCAGATAATTCACAAAAAATTTTCAGAAAATTACTCTGTAAATTCACAATAAATTACTTAGTAAATTCCTAGTAAATTATTCATTAAATTCCCATTAAATTACTCACTAAATTTCTAGTAAATTCTACGTAAATTGCTCAGTAAATTTACTGTGAATTCTTAGTAAATTACTTAGTAAATTTCTAGAAATTCTCTGTAAATTCTGAGTAAATTCCTAGTAAATTACCCCGTAAATTCCCAATAAATTCTCAGTAAATTCGTCAGTAAATTCTCAGTCAATTCCCACTAGGTTACTCAGTAAATTCTCAGTAAATTACGCAGTAAAATCTCAAAAAATTACTTAATAAATTCCCGGTAAATTTTAAGTAAATTCTCAGTAAATTCCCATTAATTTACTCAGTAAATTCCCAGTAAATTCCCAGTAAATTATATAGTAAATTCCTAGTATATTCTTAGTATATTTCCAGTAAATTAGTCAGAAAGTTCCCAATAAATTCTCAATAAATTATTTAGTAAATTATTCAAGAAATTCCCCATAAATAACTCATTAAATTACTTGTAAATTCTCAAAAAATTACTCAGAAAAATACCAGGAAATTTATTGTAAATTCTAAGTAAATTACTCAGTAAATTCCTGATAAATTCTCAGTAAATTTTTCAGTAAATTCCCAGTATATTCTTAGTAAATTACTTAGTAAATTCCCAGTGAATTCTCAGTAAATTCTCAGTGAATTCTCAGTAAATTCCCAACAAATTCCCAGTAAAGTCCCAATAAATTCTAAGTAAATTCGCAGTAAATTACTCAGTAAATTCCCAACAAATTCTCAGTAAATTCCCAATAAATTCTAAGATTGATCACTCTGGTAGGAATCATTAAAATTCCTTAAAATTGCCTAGGTTGGGCAACTATCACCCAATGGGTGATGATGAGGACTTCGAGATCCGATGGTAAGTGTTAAACAAAATTGACTGGGTCCATTCACGTATCCTCAAGTTTGCTGCATGCCTGGACAGTATTCGTGGGTTATGTTATGTCAGCAAGGCAAGCACCAAATTATGCTGCTAGTACTGTTTGATCATTCCCTTGCGGAAGGAGTGGTATATTGATAGTAATAACCAATGTACCTTTTTGTGACCAAACTTACCTTTTGCATGTAGAGAGCATTAGCACCTTCCAAACTAGGGCATGATATCCTTTTTTCCAGAATTGTATTATTGCCTGTTTAAATGATTTAGTGAATCGTAGATCTCATTTCTAAATTAGGACAGGGCAACCCTACCCCCCGATAGGCATGAATGCAAATAATGTGCTTATGTGATATTTTCAAATTGATTTGGTTTGATTCCAGAGATCAACAATAAAAAAGACAGGGATTTCTTTCCCAAAATCGGGGGAGTTTGATATGGCAGTGATTTGATTTTGTTGCAATTAGAGTTATTTGGGGCAATGATCCAATTACAAAGACTTGGGGGTTCAATTTAGGCAGTGATTCCTATTTTGATAATGATTTGAGTAATCAGTAGTAAATTAAGGGGGTTGTTTCCCAATTTAAAGAATTTGAGTTTGAATTTGGGTTCTTACCTTCGTGATCGAAAAAGAAGAATTTTTGCCTCTTTAAAATTTAAATCTCTAATAAAACATGTGATTAAAGAATGACTTCTAAGAAAAAAAAACTTTCCAACTTAAGTAGAGCCTTGGAGGTTATGGAAGGTGTTTAATTGAATAAGAATCTTTAAGTCATTGACTATAGGGGGAATTTAAACTTTTATGAAAAATGGTAGATAAGGAAGTGGTGACCAAATCTTCCCTTTTGAATAAAACTCCAAATCCCCCAAAAGATAATTGACTAAGGAGACAATTGTTTGATTAGATACTTGGAATAAAATCCGAAGCTCGTTGGGAGGAAAGAATTTTGAAAGAAAACCCGAGTAGAATTTTAGAAATTATGAAAAGTTTTTGATATGACAGAAATCTTTAGGTTTTTTGACTTTAGAGGGAATTTGATTTTATGGAAAAGTGTTAGATGAGGAGGTAATGATCGAGTCTCACTTTGAAATGAAATTTTGAATTTCCTTAGAAGACATTTGACTATGAGGTAACTGTTTGATTGATTTCTTCTAATAAGATCTTAAATTCCTTGGAAATTTTTTGAAAATAAAATTTGAGTAGAGTTCGGAAGTTATGGAAAGCTCTTTTCATCGAGTAAAAATCCTTGGGCCACTGACTTTGAGGGAACCTTAATTTTATGGAGAAGTGTTAGACAAGGAAGTGATGACCAAGTCTCTCGTTTTGAATAAAATTTTGATTCCTCTATGAGATATTTGGCTAAAGGATGATTGTTTGATTGATTCCTTGGAATAAAATCTGAACTCGTCAAAACATTTGAAAAAAAAAAGAGGAAAGGAAAACCTTGAAAATTTAAGTAAAATAAAGGCACTTTATTTTGAAAAAGGATTTTGAAAAAACGTTGAAGTTGAAATTTGATCACGCACTTTTGAAAATAAATTGGGGCACATTTCGGGAAACAATAAATAATGTTTAGATTGATCACTCTGGTAGGAATCATTAAAATTCCTCAAAATTGCCTTGGTTGGGCAACTATCACCCAATGGGTGATGATGATGACTTTGAGATCCGATGGTAAGTGTTAAACAAAATTGACTGGGTCCAGTCACGTATCCTCAAGTTTGCTGCATAATATCCCAAATTGTATTCATGGGTTATATTATGTCAGCAAGGCAAGCACCAGATTATGCCGCTAGTACTGTTTGATCATTCCCTTATGGAAGGAGTGGTATATTGATAGTAATAACTGATGTACCTTTTTGTGACCAAACTTACCTTTTGTATGTAGAGAGCATTAGCACCTTCCAAACAAGGGCAGGATACCATCCTTTCCAAGATTGTATTATTGCCTCTTTGAATGATTTAGTGAATCGTAGATCTCATTTCTAATTTAGGACAGGGCAACCTTACCCCTTGATAGGCATGAATGCAAATTATGTGCTTATGTGATATTTTGAAACTGATTTGGTTTGATTCCAGAGATCAACAATAAGAAAGACAGGGATTTCTTTCCCAAAATCTGGGGAGTCTGATATGGCAGTGATTTGATTATGTTGCAATCTGAGTTATTTGGGGCGATGATCCAATTACAAAGATTTAGGGGTTCAATTTAGGCAGTGATTTGTGCTTTGATAATGATTTGAGTAATCAGTAGTAAATTAGGGGGGTTGTTTCCCAATTTTAAAGAATTTGAGTTTGAATTTGGGTTCTTACCTTAGTGATAAAAAAAGAAGAATGTTTGCCTCTTTAAAATTTAAATCCCCAATAAAACAAGTGATTAAAGAATGACTTCTAAGAAAAAGAAACTTTCCAACTTAAGTAGAGCCTTGGTGGTTATGGAAGGTGTTTGATTGAATAAGAATCTTTAAGTCATTGACTTTAGGGGGAATTTCAACTTTTATGAAAAATGGGAGATAAGGAAGTGGTGGCGAAATCTTTCATTTTGAGTAAAACTCCAAATTCCCCAAAAGATAATTGACTAAGGAGACAATTGTTTGATTAGATACTTGGAATAAAATCCGAAGCTCGTTGGGAGGGAAGAATTTTGAAAGAAAACCAGAGTAGAATTTTAGAAATTATGAAAAGTTCTTGATCAAAAAGAAATCTTTAGGTTTTTTGACTTTAGAGGGAATTTGATTTTATGGAAAAGTGTTAGATGAGGAGGTAATGACCGAGTCTTTCACTTTGAAATGAAATTTGGAATTTCCTTAGAAGACATTTGACTATGATGTAACTGTTTGATTGATTTCTTCTAATAAGATCTTAAATTTCTTGGAAATTTTTTGAAAATAAAATTTGGGTAGAGTTCGGAAATTATGGAATGTTTTTTTCATCGAGTAAAAATCCTTGGGACACTGACTTTGAAGGAACCTTATTTTTATGGACAAATGTTAGACAAGGAAGTGATGACCAAGTCTATCGTTTTGAGTAAACTTTCGGTTGCTCTATGCTCCCCTTTCGGAGCATAAGCCGGATCTATAGACTGAGCCGAAGAGGCTCCCGAAGTGGCCCTCAAGGCCTGTGCCGACTATGCTGGTTGGTGACTCTGAGTCTGCCCTGATCTAGATGTACCAGGTGTGCCACCCAACTGTGGGCAGTACCTCTTCATGTGTCCTGCTTGTCCACATTGAAAACAAGTCAAAGACTGCCCCCTCCCTTGACTCTGGCTCGTTGGGTGAATATAAGACGGAGCAGTTCGCTATCCTCCCCCCTTCTGTGGGCAAGAAAAGGACTTGTGACCTAACTGGCCACACTTGAAATGAGAAAATCCTTCGTGGCCACCTCTCCTTGCCCTTGAATTCGGCATTGGAAAAGTGGACCTAGACTGTGCTTGTGATAACCCTGTTCCGTATTATGCTAATTGATCTTAATTATGATTGTGATTATGTGGTTAATATGATTTTGGTTGCCATTTATATGATATATGTGGTTTTGAATTTCTATCTGTTCACCATAGGAAAAATATGTTCAACTTATTGTTGTAAACTAAAAATTGAAGGCCTTATCAACCATAGAAATTGAAATTGACTACGCTATTGTGATTGGCGTAATTTTTAGAGCCTATGGTGAAATTTAATTGAAAATTTATTCGGATCAAAATAATTAGATTCAGAACGATTAATTAAGCTCAATTACTTAGCCTTAATCAATTTGATTAGGCCAATATATATATAAGTGGTCTATTTACATTTTGAGCATGGTTTTGAGCTCATTTCACTCATTTGGCTGAGATTACACTCTAGAGAGAGAGAGAGAGAGAGAGAGAGAGAGAGGGAGGGAGCTCAAGTTAGAGAATTGCTAAAGAAGCTTGAAGATCTTGGAGTTTAACTCAAGAATTAACTAGAATTTGGAAGATTGAAGCACCTAGGTGATTAATTGAACATTGATTCATAAGTTTGAGGTTGTAATTTTGTGAATTCAATCTAGATGATGATCAAGAACATAATTTGAGTTGGAATTGATGAATTTGGAGCTTGTATGTACATGCATGTGCATGATTGCCATGATTTTATACATTCAAACATGAATTATGTTGAACAAGAAGAATTGAGCACTAACTCTCACATGCATGCATAATTTTCGTGAGTTCCATGATTACAAGTGTCATTGGTACCATTTGGAATAGAGTTGGAGTCAAGAATGTACATGCATGCATGATTGATGAAGATATGGGGTTTTATGAAGTTGAATTTGTATGTTTTGAAACCCATGAAGAGAACTCAAAATGATTTTGGAAAAAGGGCCATGAATTTGAACAATTTGGTCATATATTCTTATATTCTCATATTATATAATGTGTTGCCATGTTTTCGAACCAAAATCATGAGTTTAGGGCCTTTGAATGTCAAGTTTGATTTTCAAGAACATTTCTGGAAATTCCAGAATTTGGCATGTCCGCTCGAGCGGGGGAAGGGCCGCTCGAGCATGAAATGTTAGTTCCCAGAACTTTTGCAGACATTGATGTCTGCTCGAGCGGAGAGAGTCACGCTCGAGTGCCAGCCACGTAGTTTGAATTCCAGTTCGAACGTCCAAAGTCACGCTCGAGCGTAAATATGAGGCAACCAGTACTTTTGCAGACCAGAGGGGTCCGCTCGAGTGGCAGAAACCGCGCTCGAACGGGAAGCCCGGTTTCAGAAATTTTGAAAAGTTTATTTAAGTTTTGTTTTCCGTTCTCTTTCATTTCTAAGCACTCTTAGGCATGCATTGAACATATAAATGAGTTAAAAGGATAAGAAAGAAGCCTAAGAGGGATATATGAATTAAGAACGGATTGAATCGTTTGTGACCAATATATGTGTTATGTATTATGTAGGGTCGAGCACAAGGACGAATCCACCAGCAGAACACTGTGAGTAATATCTTAATAAAGATATTTTGATGTATGCTATTTGTCCAATTATTTACTCCTATTTGAGTTACGTAAGCTTGTTAATCTGAAAGATGGACAATATTTGTTATGCCATATGATTGGGCCAAGGCCGTTGGATGTGAATGATTGGGCCAAAGGCCGTTTGACATGAATGATTGGGCCAAAGGCTGTTTGATATGAATGATTGGGCCAAAGGCTGTCGGACATGAATAATTGGCGCCAAAGGCCGTTGGACATGAATAATTGGGCCAAAGGCCGTTTGACATGAATGATTGGGCCAAAGGCCGTCGGACATGAATGATTGGGCCGAAGGCCGTTTGATATGAATGAATAGGCCAAAGACCGTTTGATCCGAATGAATTGGGCCTGAGGCCGTTTGATACATCTGGATTTGTAGTCGTTTGATACACTAGATAGAAACATGAACTGGGCTAAGGCCGTTCGATGCATCTATTTCGAATTTCGTTCATGTACCTTCTTTATTCGATATTATTCACTGGGCTTTCACTCACTCTCATTCATGTGTTTGTAGGTGAGCCAAGAGATGTCCAAACTCAGCCCTAGTGAAGTATATGAGAAACAGTCAAAGTTTTGAGGAGTTAGCCCATACGTCTCATGCACGAGACTTGTTTTCGCCCTTTTGCACTTTTGTTATATTTTTGCTATGTTGGCGAAAACTTTGGATCACCTTTGTATATAAGCTTTTGGTTTGGCTGACTATGACTTGAATGATCCTGTTGTGTAAAGCTTATATGTTAACTTCCTTTGATATGGGTTATTAATGAATATATGTGAAATGTTATGATGTGCCATGTAAGCACAGCTCTATGGACAAAAGTTTTAAGTTTGCTTCCGTTTAGCCCCTTAACTCTGTTGAGATATATCTAATTTGGATTCAGGCTGTAGGTAATCTCTTGATTACTGGCCAGTTATGACCTTAATCCATGGGGGCGGGTTCGAGTCATGACAGAGTGGTATTAGAGCACGAGTTAATAACTCAGACACTTGTCCAAATGAGCAATAAGCATCTAGAAAAGATCTAGGATGCATTCATGTGATAAGTAGGAATTTGTAAACATTAAGAATGTGCTTAAATGCTTCGAGATATATGATTATATGCCATATGTTTGCGATTTACTTGCATTGCAATTATTTGAATATGTATGCTCCTTGGTATATGCATACTTGTGAAACTTTTATATAAAGAATAATGCAAGTTTAATCAGATGGTGAGAATGAGAGGTGATGAGATAGAGGAGTCCTCTACTGCTAGAATGAATGGAATGGAAAGACTGATTTAGGAAATGGCAGAGACATTGAGGCAACAACAACAGTGGCAACAACCACACTCTCCTCCTCCTCCTCATCCTCCTCCTCCAATACCACCTGTTCAAGATCTTCAGAATGATGACCGAATGATAGCTCTTACCAAGGAATTTAAGAAAATAAAACCACCATAGTTTCACAGGGGATTGGATCCGTTAAAGGCAGAAGCATGGGTCCTTGGAATAGAAAAGTTATTCGAAGTGTTTCCTTGTTTAGAGACACAGAAAGTACTTCTAGCCACCTTTACGCTAGAAGATGAAGCAAGAAGATGATGGATGTTAATGCGTGAGAATCATAAAGACATTGGTTGGACGCAATTCTTGGAAATATTCTATGACAAATATTTTCCACAATGTGTTCGTGACTGTGGGGAAGTGGTTTTTGGAAATACTCTTTTGATCCTGGGGGAAGCTCGTGATCCACCGATAGGCACCTGAAAGGAAGTAAACACTCCGGTCGGGGGTGCCGGAATTAGCACTCCGACGGACAAGTCAGTCTCTCGTTCTAGATTACTTGTATTCTAAGTTAAACACCACAATTATCACATACCTCTTTCTGGCTGATGTCTCTTCTATTTATATCTTCTCTTCTTTGGTCCTCGGGATTAGTTCCAAATCCAACCTCCTATTCGGCATATTTTGTAATAAAGCGATCTTCACTCGGCCCCTTGCTTAATCGACTATCTAGTCGAATAAGGTTGGGTCCGAGTTTCCGTGGCAAGGGCCGAATGTTTCGAATCTCGATTCTTCAATGTTCGACTCTCCGGAATCTCTATGACTCCCAATATTCGGCCCCCACAATTGCCCCCAAGCACTCCACTAGTAGCAGTTGGCTGGAGTGTTTGGCTTTAAACTCGAAGAGTCAGAGCCGAAATTCGGCGGTTGACCATATTCCAACGTGAATGTTTGTCCACACGCTTCTCGATTATCATTTCAACTTCCCGCCTCTTCGTACACTCTCATTTTTTGTGATTTGAAATTTCGATGTCTTTTCAAATAGATACACGCTTTTAGACGCCCGTCGCTGGATTGCCTCCTGAACTACCTCTGCGACCTCCTACTCTTTTCTACCTCCTTCGCCACTTGTAAGTTCTCTCTTTCTTTGCTTTGGATTTCTTTCCTTGCTTTGTTTTTTGGCTTAGCATAATCATATTGGCTGGGGAGAATGGCGAAACATTTAAAAGATCTCCTCTCACCGGATCAAATTTTTGGCTTCCGACGCCATTTTTCCATCCCTGATGACGTCCGTCTGTCTTTTGTGGCAGACGTCACCCTTGATATGGAGAGGTTGATGAAACCACAATCGTCTTCCCTCTTCTTTCAATCGCAGAGGGCGGGGTCCGTTTCCCCCTTCACCTACTCCTTAGGGCCGTGCTTTGCCATTGGGAGTTAATCCCTTCGCAGCCCAATGTCAATTTCTTTAGGATTGTGATGGGGATTGTCGCACTAAACCACCGCCTTAGGCTTAACCTTGGCATACCCGCTATTCGGCATTACTATGCCTTGGCCAAGTCTTCTGGTCGACATGGGCGTTATTTCCTTAGAGCCAAAGACACCGACCATCAACTAGTGACTATGCTTTCCAGCTCTAGGAAGCGAGTCGATGATGTTATGGTCATTGTCCAAGGAAACTGGGAATTCGGCGAAGGCGAGGATTGCCTTGATCGTATTCCTAGACGGAGGGGCGAACCAGGTGGCCGAGTATCATCTTTTATTCATTTATTAAATTTATAAAGCTTCATTTTTGGGACCTTATGGTTTTGCTTTTGCAGGGAACGATTTGAAGAAAATCTTGACCTCAATTGACGATGCCGTCCTTCAGAAATCAAGACTGCACTCAAGTACTTCGGCCGACGGAGTCTTCAGAAGCAGGTGAGGGCGGCCCACGTTCTGCTCCGCTATGAGCCGACTTATACGACCTTTTCGGTGGCGGAAAATATCCCAATTTCGATCAGTGAGGAGTTTCTTGTCGCCCGCATCTTGATTGACTTCAAAAATTTGAGGCAAGTCGGTTACGAGGAATCAGATTCGGAGTGACCGGAAGTAGCTGAGGCCGCCGAATCAGACGAAGCCAAAATAGAGGTTGATGAGGCTTTGAAATTAGCATTTGAGAAAGCCGGCCTCAATTCGGCTGATAATCCGTCCACTTCGGGTCGAGAGGACCATCCACTTGACGATATTTTTTAGGGTCTGGAGGATCTTCCCGGCGCGTACCCAGACCCAGAAGATATGGCTGGGCTGAGCCTCACTAAGCTTGCCAAGAAAGCGAACGCAGAAGGGATAGCTGTGCGGTGAAGGGCAGAGGAGAATCGGGCTGCCAAATCTCAGTCTCAGTCTCAGTCCTCCCTGCCCATTATTGAGAAAGTGACGGCAAAATGAGGAAGCACCGAAACGGAACCCTTGGTCCAGGCCAGTGTAGAAGTTGAGCAAAGGGTGGAGAAGCGCCCTGCCGATGTCGAGGCCAGCTCAGAAGAAGATCGCGCCGACAAACGGCCTCGTTTGGAGGAATCGAATGTGATTGTACCTTTTGTTATTCAACCGAAGATGAAAAATACGCCGATCTTCTCCGATGCTTCGGTAATCAAAGATCCAGCGGTTGCACTTAGTTTGGCGACGTCCGTTTCACTGCCTGCTGATAAGGCGACTTTTCGGGCGGAGCCGGATCTGGTTGCAATCGCGTTGGTCGCGCAATCGGTTCTTTTGGTACATATCTTGACTCTGTCTTTTCTCCTTATACATTATTTTGGTTTTAACTTCCTGTTTTGCAGACCGTCAGAAGGATAGCCGACATGGGCCGTCGCTGTCATAATGCCGTGGAACAGATTGGCTGTTTACAAGCGGAGGTTGAGGGCCAAAGGAGTAGGGCGCAGATCGAGGGCGCTTGTGCCGAGGTCGAGTTGGAGAGAGCCCGTAATGTTGAAGATTTGAGATCGGTCGCTGAGGAGAGGGCGAATGCGAACGACGCCGCGCTTAAATTGGCCCAGGAGGCGAATTCTAAATTGAAGGCTGAGTTGGAAGAGATGAAGGCGGCGAAGGAAGCAGTTGACCTGAAGGCTTCTAGCGCATTTGATGCCGGGAAAAAATCTGCTTATGATGAATACATAGACGAAGTCCCCAAGTTTGAGAATCGGGGCTTTAAACACGACTGGCTCAAAGCCCTTGCTGCCACTAATGTGTCTTTGGCTGCACCAATTCCATATGAGCAAGTGGATGTTGAGCCGCTGGAGTCTGATTCCGATGGCTGATTTCAAAGGCGCTTGTTTTTTGTTTTAGGTTTGCGTGTATTTTTTAGCTTTTTACAGTTTTTTGCTTAGTAATTTTCATATGTAAAATGGTTACAATTTGTGCCTAATTTACTTAATGAAAATTCATTTTGTACCTCGCTGTTACTGATGAATGGAATTGCTTTGGGTCAAATGTTGTATAATTGCTGACTAAATGATTAGGACGCTTTAAAAGCCAAAAATTAGTGAATGAACTGGCTGCGGCACATATCGATCGGCATGAGGCTAGGGTACGCGGCTGGCTAGATTAATAAATCTGCCCTTGCCCTAGCCAGTGTATGAACTTCAAAGGCATTGATCAAAAAATGCCGTTTAGATAGTTAGGCCGTTTTAAAAGCCAAAAATTTGTGAATGAACTGGCTGCGGCACATATCGATTGGCATGAGGCCAGGGTAGGCGGCCGGCTAGATTAATAAATCTGCCTCTGCCCCAGCCAGTGCATGAACTTCAAAGCATTGATTAAAAATTGTCGTTTAGATAGTTAGGCTGTTTAAAAAGCCAAAAATTGGTGAATGAACTAGCTGCGGCACATATCGATCGGCATGAGGCTAGGGTACACGGCCGACTAGATAAATAAATCTGCCCTTGCCCCAGCCCGTGCATGAACTTCAAAGGCATTGATCAAAAATTGCCGTTTAGATAGTTAGGCCGTTTAAAAAGCCAAAAATTGGTGAATGAACTGGCTGCGGCACATATTGATCGGCATGAGGCCAAGGTACGTGGCCGGCTAGATTAATAAATCTGCCCTTGCCCCAGCCAGTGCATGAACTTCAAAGGCATTGATCAAAAATTGCCGTTTAGATAGTTAGGCCGTTTTAAAAGCCAAAAATTGAATGAACTGGCTGCGGCACATATCGATCGGCATGAGGCCAGGGTAGGCGGCCGGATAGATTAATAAATCTGCCCTGTCGTTTGGATAGTACCGTTAATGAAATTGCCTTAGGGGCGCTGCAAGTATTAGAAATAAATGGGGGGTGGCTATTTGCACCAGTAACTTCGCTTACTGTGTTTTCAAGGCAACTTATCGCGAATGGCAAATAGAGTTTTCTTCAACAACAGAGGTGAAGGTTGAACTTTGGCTGAGCTTGATACTGCGATGAATCGCGGCAGAGAAGCCACCCGTGCGGGAAGTGGGACGTCCAAAGAACGGGAAAAATGTCAGCCTCCAAGTCGTCGAAGCAGATCACCCTGAAAAGAGAAACAGCAACAGGGAAGCTCTTCGCTACCGCGACCTTTGAGTTTCACAGTTTTCGTGGCGAACAGACCGATGACAGAGGCGGACTCCATTATCAAGGACCCAGTGGTGGCGGTCGAATTTGCTCGACATATTTTTCCACTGGAGGAGTAGCAGTTGATGGTTGGTCGACAAGATTTCGACGTCATTCGAGAGGGAATCCATGGGGCGGTGAAGGGGCTGTACACCGCTTACGAAGTCGGCATGCCCTGCGCACCGCGTGGCGGGAGATGGAGAAGATGGACGAAAGGGTCCGCAATTCGGAGGTTCGGGCGGAGAAAGGCGAGCACGAACTTAATGAGCTTAGGATGGCTAAAGCCGCCGAGCTGCACGTGGCGGGTCGATCTAATCCAATCGTGGACGAAAGGGTGACCCAACGGCTATTGAGTCATGCCATTGCCGATCGAGACACGGCTAGCATGTTTGCCGTAGAAAATGCGAGATCCAAAGGTTATGAGCAAGGCTTTCATGCGGGCTGGAAGGTTGGGATCGGCAAAATGAAGGAGAAGCTTGCAGAGGAGGTCTGTCGATGCGAGAATCGGGGATTTAAGCACGGTTGGATCGTGGCACTTCAGGCCACAGAGGCTCTTCAAGCAAAGGGTGTTGATTCAGCGTTGCCGCTGTACCGACGCAATCATTTTCCCTTTTCTTCCTTTGAGGTCGAAAAGAGCGACGATGAGGGAGAGGCCGCATAAAAATATTCGTTGTAATGTTCAGGCACAGATTGTGTCGACAATTATGTAATTACTTGTCAGATGAATAAAATGCTATGTTGTTAATATTCCAGTTGCCTTATAATTACTTGTCAAATTGCGTAATTGTGTAATTCTTTGGCGTATATATGTTTGCATGTTTTGTGCTTTATTGGACAAAGATTGTTCGAATAAATGATTTTTACCGGCTCATCCTAATGGAGCACGTCACTAAATATTTATTCAGTATGCTCGTTACATTGCCCAAAAACGGTGTTGATAAGACTCCGAATTCGGCATTTTGTTTAGGTATTTATTCGGCTCCAGGCTTAGGCTTGGACGCCGTCATGCGCCGAAGGGGCTTCGAATCGGAAGACTTTGAGTGGCTGATCGTGATATCCACGAAGGGCGCTCCGAATCCGGAGACTTTGAGTGGCCGATCGTGATATCCACGAAGGGCGCTCCGAATCTGGAGACTTTGATTGGCTGATCGTGATATCCACGAAGGGTGCTCTGAATCCGGAGGCTTTTTCGGCCCAACAGCGTCATGCGCCGAAGGGGCTTCGAATCCAGAGACTTTGATTGGCCGATTGTGATATCCACGAAGGGCGCTCCGAATCCAGAGACTTTGATTGGCCGATGGTGATATCTACGAAGGGCGCTCCGAATCCGGAGGGTTTTTCGGCCCAACGGCGTCATGCGCTGAAGGGGCTCCAAATCCGGAGACTTTGATTGGCCGATCGTGATATCCACGAAGGGCGCTCCGAATCCGGAGGCTTTTCCGGCCCAACGGCGTCATACGCCGAAGGGGTTCCAAATCCGGAGACTTTGAGTGGCCAATCGTGATATCCACGAAGGGCGCTCCGAATCCGGAGGTTTTTCCGGAACACTTTTAGAACAATTTTCGACTAGTATCCTCGTATTACAAAAGTGGAATTTGTACATGGTGAATCGTTTAACACTAAAATCATTCCCCACAGGTCGAGTTTAATGATAAAACTTTCGCAAGTGGGTCAAGTTCCAAGGCCTTGGAAGACTCCTTCCTGTCATATCTTTCAGCCGATATGCCCCTGTTCCTACGATGGAATCTATTTGATAGGGGCCGTCCCAGTTTGGACCAAGTTTTCCATCAGTCGACTTCCTGTCGGTTGGAAGCACCTTCTTCAGGACCAATTCTCCTGGTGTGTAGCGGCGTAGCAGAACTCGTTGATTGTATGATTTCGCCAATTGTTGCTGGTACCGTGCCATGGACGTAAGGGGGCGGTCTCTTCGTTCCTCGATTAGAATCAAATCCAAAGCCAGCATCATTTCGTTTCGGCCTGTATCAAAAACTTGCGACTTGAGGTTCGGGAGGCTGATCTCTAGGGGTAAGATTGCCTGGTTGCCAAAGCATAGGGAAAACGGAGTTTCTCCAGTTGATCTCCTCGGCGTTGTTCGATGAGCCCACAATACACTCGGCAATTCTTCAACCCATTTGCCTTTAGCTTTCTCCAGCCTTTTCTTGATGCCGTCCAGGATGGATTTGTTCGAAGCTTCGGCCTGACCATTGCTTTGGGGATAAGCCGGCGTAGAAAAATACGGCCGGATACTATATTTGTCGCACAGTTCTTGGTAAACACCACAATCAAATTGAGTGCCATTATCTGAAATAAGGGCTCTTGAAATGCCGAATTCTTGTTATGATGTTCCTCCACACAAAGTGTTTAACATCAACGTCTCGAATGCGTGTTAATGCCTCCACTTCGACCCATTTTGTGAAGTAATCTGTTGCAACGATCAAGTATCGCTTATTCCCTGGGGCCCTCAGCAATGGTCCTACGATATCGAGCCCCCACTGGGCGAACGGCCAGGGATTGGTAATAGAGTTCAGCTCTTCTGCGGGCAAATGGGTTAGTGGGGAGAACTTCTGGCACTGTTCATACTTTTTCGCATAACACTCGGCGTCCGCTCTCATTGTCAGCCAATAATACCCCTGCGTTATAGCTTGATGGGCCAAAGAACGCCCGCCAGAATGGGCACCACAACTGCCCTCATGTATCTCAGTCAGAAGCTCCTCGCCTTTGTCTGGGTGTACGCATTCCAAATATGGACCAGAGAGGGATTTTTTATGGAGCCCTCCTTGCGGATCTAAGTAGTATCTCATGGCTTTGTTTCACAACTTGTGTGCTTCTTTCTTCTCCTCTGGGAGTTGGTCAGAAGACAGGAAAGCAGCAATGGGATCCATCCAGCTTGGGGCGGATTCTATAATGTTAATCTGGACTTCCTCCGAAGGGCCAATGCTTGGCTCTGGGATGAAACCTACTTCGATAGTCCGTTTAATCTCTGAGTTGATGGCGGAGGCTAGGCAAGCCAAGGCGTCTGCATGGGTGTTCTGATCACGTGTTTTCTAGTTCAACTCATGATGATCGAATTTTGGCAACAAGGAATTGGCCGTTTTCATGTAGGCCGCCATGCGGTCGTTCTTTGCCGCGTACTCCTCCTTTAGCTGGTTGATCACCAGTTTTGAATCGCAAAACACAAGCAAACGCTGAGCGCCAAGAACGTGTGCGTTCCGTAAACCGGCTAGGAGGGCTTTGTATTCGGCTTCGTTATTTGATGCTTCGAAGCCAAGCTTGACGGCCTGCTCAATTATTGTGCTGTCAGGAGACATTATGACAACTTCGGCTCCACTGCCCCACTGATTGGACGATCCATCGCAATACAACTGCCAAATATCCCCAACATAAATCCTCCAGTTCGGCTTCGGTCGAATTTCGTCAGGCTTGAAGTCGGTCAAGACACCAGTGAATTCGGCGACAAAGTCGGCAAGCACCTGCCCTTTGATTGAGGTTTTGGGTAGAAATTGAATATCATATTGGCCGAGTTCCAGAGCCCACTTTGAAACACGTCCGGAAGCTTCTGCACTGCGTAGTACAGACCAGAGGGGATAGTCTGTTAGCACTCCAATGCTATGACCCTGGAAGTAATGCATCAGTTTCCTCCTCGCCATGACTAGGGCTAGGATGAGCTTTTCCAGTGGAAGGTAGCGTGTTTCAGCATCAACCATTGCCTTGCTCACATAATACACCGGCCGTTGCTCTCCCAGCTCTTCCTTTATCAGCACGACGCTGATGGCCCGGTCAGAAACTACCAGATACATAATGAGCGGGTCACCAAGAGAGAGCGTTGCCAAGAGTGGTACTGAGCGAAGGTATGTCTTAAGGCCATTGAAAGCGGCTTCGCATTCGGAGGACCATTCAAAAGCCTTGCCCTGCCGTAGTGTATGAAAGAATTGTCGGCAGCGATCTGTGGAACGGTTGATGAACCTGTTGAGCGCGGCGGCTATCCCCATTAACTTTTGCACCTCTTTTACTGATCAGGGAGAGCTGAGCTCCAGGATTGCTGTGATCTGCCTTGGGTTAGCTTCGATTCCTCGGTGATTGACGATATATCCCAAGAATTTGCCAGAGCCGATTCCAAAGGCACATTTGGACGCGTTCAGCTTCATTCCATATTTGCATAGGATGTCGAATGTTTCTTCAAGATCGGCTATATGATTCTGCTTTACCTTTGACTTGACCACCATATCGTCAATGTACACTTCCATTGTGCGACCGAGTTGCTTTTTGAACATGGTGGTGACTAGTCTCTGGTAGGTTGCCCCAGCGTTCTTCAGCCCAAAAGGCATAACCTTATAGCAGTAGGTTCCTCTTGGGGTGAGGAATGCAATTTTTTCCTGGTCCTTAGGATACATGGCAATTTATGGTAGCCTCTGTAAGCATCAAGGAAACTCATGCGCTGATGGCGTGCTGTAGCATCTACCAGTTGGTCTATACTTGGGAGAGGAAAACAGTCTTTGGGACAGGCTTTGTTTAGGTCCGTGAAATCAACGCAGACTCGCCATGTACCGTTCTTCTTCTTCACAACTACAGTATTAGAGAGCCATGTAGGGTAGGTAACTTCCCTGATTGCCCCTGCATCAAGCAGCCGGTCAACCTCTTCAATCACGGCAGTAGTGTGCTTTGCGGCAGATCGCCGGCTTTTTTGAACGATCGGTTTGCATTTAGGGTCAACATTCAAACGATGCTCAGAAACAATTGGGTCGATGCCCGGCATTTCATATGGAGTCCATGCAAATACATCAAGATTATCGAGCAGGAAGGATACTAGCTACTGTCTGTCAGCTTGATTCAGGGAGGCGCCGACCATGAAGAATCTCTTTGGATTGCCGTCAATCTCAATTCGGTCTAAGTCTTCCGTGGCTTTCTCATTCGGGAGCCACCCGACATCGTCGAGGCTTTCATGATCCGGCACCTCGATGGAATTAACTTGCAAATCCTTTGGCGTCTTTCTGGAGAGGAGATAGCATACTCGTGCCGATTGTTGGGAACCACGGATCTGCTCGATGCCGTATTCTGTCGGGAAGCGCAGAAGCTGATGATAGGTGCTTGGGACAGCCGGCATAGTATGCAACCAAGTTCGCCCCATGATGAGATTGTACGGCGAAGGCAACCTGATGACCAAGAATTCCACATCCACTGTTCGGGAGCCTGCTTGGACGGGTAGTATGATTTTCCCCAATGGATATTCTGGATTTGCGTTGAAGCCGAATAATGGATGAGGGGCTGGAGACAAGTCTGATTCGTTTAAGCCAAGTTTGATGAAGGTCTTGTAATACATAACCTCAGAAGTACTTCCCTGGTCTATGAGAACGCGCTCCATAGTGAATCGGTTGACATGTAGTTCAATGACCAGTGGATCAATGTGGGGGACTGTTATGTCGATAAGATCAGAATCGTCGAAGGTGATACTCGGAGCTTCATGTGGCCGTTTCGCCGGCGTGAGTTGCTTCTGGGATGCAGGGTGTGTTTGAATTGTATGCACGGCTAAGGGCGTTGGTAAGCTGTATATCATATGGATGACTGCAAGCGGAGGTGATTCCCGCCGAAGTACAATTAGTCTGGTTGCGCACGTTTTGGCATGGTGCTGGGGCTGAACATCTCGGACCAACTCCTGAAGGTCTTTTATGGCATAGCTACTATCACGATCGTGATCTTCGCGATATTCACACCGCCTATCCCTTCTTGTCATGTCGGGAGGTGCCACTGCTTCTGATGGCCTGGTGTAGAACGAGGGGGCCCACTTTATATGCGAAATTTCTACTGAGGAACTGGAAACTTCAGATCGTCCATTCTTCATGGGATCCAGGGATAATAAGTCGGAGCTGCTATCCGTGTCTTGAAGCCGGGCTCGAGGTCGTCGATCACCTGCTTTCAGAGGTCGCTCGGGATTTTAGGGCACGACTTGTTTGAATTTTGCTACCTCCAAAGCCAAATCTTGACGGAGGCGCTCGTTCGCATCGATCAAGTTTTCCAACCTCTGCTCATTTTGCTTTGCCTGCTCTATGATCACTTGCATTGCCTTATGTTCTGGAGTCAAAGGTAAGGCGAAGTTCAAAACGCGTCTTGCTGGGATAAGCTTCGGTCCGTGCGTGTTTGTTGGAGTGAAAACGTCTACCTGTGTGTTTTCATCAGTGACTATTGGAGGGTCCTCTGTGACGTTCGCCATGGATATGCTTGAGTATTCCCACAGACGGCGCCAGTTATGGGGAAGCGGTTTTTGGAAATACTCTTCTGATCCTGGGGGACGCTCGTGATCCACCGATAGGCACCTGAAAGGAAGTAAACACTCCGGTCGGGGGTGCCAGAATTAGCACTCCGACGGACAAGTCAGTCTCTCGTTCTAGATTACTTGTATTCTAAGTTAAACACCACAATTATCACATACCTCTTTCTGGCTGATGTCTCTTCTATTTATATCTTTTCTTCTTTGGTCCTCGGGATTAGTTCCAAATCCAACCTCCTATTCGGCATATTTTGTAATAAACCAATCTTCACTCGGCCCTTTGCTTAATCGACTATCTAGCCGAATAAGGTTGGGTCCGAGTTTCCGTGGCAAGGGCTGAATGTTTCGAATCTCGATTCTTCAATGTTCGACTCTCCGGAATCTCTACGACTCCCAATATTCGGCCCCCACAGTGACAAAAAGGTGTCGGAGTTCATGGAACTTAAGAAGAACAGCATGGCAGCAGCTGAGTATGGGGCCAAATTTACTGAATTGGCCAGGTTTGCACCACATGGTTGACATTGATTACAAGAAAGCTAGACATTTTCAAGGAAGGCTTCGAGAAGATATTTTAGAAAGGGTTAATGTTCTCAAGTTGGAGACCTATATTGGGGTGCTGGACCGGGCCATAATATCAGAAGCTAACATAGCTAGACAGGCCAAATCAACAACTGACTGGAAGGGTAGTAAAAGGCAAGACTTCTTTTCGAAGAAGAAATTTTCAAAGAAGCAAAATACGGGCTCCTCAAGTACTTCTAATTCTTCCCAATATACATCCCCAATGTGCAATATTTGTAGCAAAAGACATCGCGGGGTTTGTTACCGTGTGTTAGGAGCTTGTTTTAAGTGTGGAAAAATGGGACATATGGCCAGAGATTGTAATCAGAATAGTGGAAAACTAGCTGCTAACTCCACCGCATCAATCCCGAAACCGGGAAATACTATGAGATCTACTACCATCGGAGATACCGTGAGGCAAGGGAGAGTTTTTGCACTTGTTCCGGGCGATACACGGAATGTTGAAGCCGTTGTCTCAGGTACTATCTCTATATGCAATAAGGATGCTTTTGTGTTAATTGACTCCGTGCCAACACACTCTTTCATAACTTGTGCATTTGCATCTAGACTGAGTAGACCTCTAGCATCATTGCCATATTTGCTATGTGTATTTGCTCCATCCGGGGAAACTGTGTTGTATGCATCTGTATATCGATTTTGTGACATGCGTATTAGGAATGCTATTCTGTATGTGGATTTGTTGCCCCTGAACTTTAGACATTTTGATATAATTCTAGGCATGGATTGGTTAACTAAACATTGTGCCACCATTGATTGTGTAACAAAATGGGTTGTGTTTAAACCCCCGGAATAGGAAGAAATTATGTTTGTGGGTAACGGGGGTAGTGCCTCTACCTTATTTGATATCTACAATGAAAGCATGTAAATTGATCAGGAAAGAGTGTCAGGGTTATTTGTGTTGTGTGCTATCTGAACCATCTGAGAATGCCGAACTGAACAGTATCCCTATTGTTAGAGAATTTCCAGAGGTGTTTCCAAATGAATTACTAGGGGAACTGGTAGACAGGGAGATATAGTTTACTATTGAAATTGTGCCAGGCACCCAGCTTATCTCTAAAACTCCTTACATAATGGCTATTGCGGAGATGAAAGAATTGAAAGAATAGTTGCAAGACCTGCCTGACAAAGGATTTATTTGACCTAGTACTTCACCATGGGGTGCACCAGTGTTATTTGTGAAAAAGAAGGATGGAACCTTGCGCTTGTGTATTGACTATCGAGAACTGAACAAGGTAACAATAAAGAATAAATCTCCCTTACCTTGTATTGATGACCTGTTTGACCAGTTGCAGGGATCACGAGTGTTCTCCAAAATTGATTTGAGGTCTGGGTATCACCAGTTGAAAGTAAAAGCAGAAGATGTTGAGAAAACTGCATTTCGAACAAGGTATGGCCATTATGAATTTCTTGTTATGCCATTTCGGGAGACTATGCTCCTGCAGCGTTTATGGACCTAATGAATCGAATTTTTAAGACCTACCTTGATGAATTTGTTGTAGTTTTTATTGATGATATTCTGATATATTCAAAGAATAGACTTGAACATGAACAATATCTGAGGATTGTTTTCCAAACACTTAGGGAAAGAAATTATTTTCCAAACTAAACAAATGTGAATTTTGGTTGGATGAAGTTATCTTCTTAGGGCATGTTATTAACAAGGAGGGAATTTTAGTGGACCCGCAGAAAGTATAGGCAATTGTGAATTGGCCTACATCGACAAATGTAACAGAGGTCCACAGTTTCATGGACTTAGCTGGGTACTACAGGAGATTTGTGAAGGACTTTTCAAAAATAGCTGTGCCTCTTACCCAACTAACATTCAAAGGGCAACCGTTTGAATGGAATGACGAAAGAGAATCTGCCTTTCATGAACTGAAAACGAGATTGACCACTGCACCAGTTTTGACACTACCATAAGGTACGAAAAACTTTGTGATTTTCAGTGATGCATCTTATAAAGGTTTGGGTTGTGTATTAATGCAGAATGGAAGGGTGATTGTCTACGCCTCTCGACAATTGAGGCCACACAAGAAGAACTACCCAACACATGATCTAGAATTGGCCGCAGTTGTATTTGCTTTGAAAATCTGGCGGCATTATTTGTATGGGAAAAAATGCAAAATCTACACAAATCACAAAATTCTGAAGTACTTCTTTACACAGAAAGAGTTAAATATGCGACATAGAAAATGGCTCGAATTGATAAAAGACTATGACCTTCAGATTCAGTATCACGCTAGGAAAGCCAATACAGTTGTTGATGCCTTGAGTAGAAAATCGATGGGGAGTGTAGACACCGCATTTTTGACCGACCTTAAGACTCAGACGTCATCGACTGAGCGCTCGGTGATGGTGCATGTTGTGCTCGTTCTGAAGTTTCGGAGTTTTCGCTGAGAGCCTTACCCTCCGAGCCTCGGAACTTTTTGTGCCTTGACTCGGTCTGCGGACCAGGTTTTGTTTTCTCTTCCCGAAGGGAGGAAGAGGTCTTGTAGACCATCTCTCAGTGGTCGTAGGCTAATTTTCGTGGTCGTAGGCCACTGTTCCCGTTTGGAGACTTGTTTTCGGTTTTCAGAGCCGTCGGCCACGCGCCTCGGCTTAGGACAGCTTAACATTCTCCGTTTGGTGTGGTTTTTGGAACACACCTTGTTTCCTCTGTCTAGAGGGACACTGTGGTCTGGGAGACCACTTTTGTGGCCGTATGCCACTTTTGGTGCTCAACAGCTAGTTTTCGGGGCACCCGGCCCTACGTTTTGCCCCGAACTCTCGTTTTGCATCCGTGTTGGTTCATTTTTGGCATGAACCTTGTTTTCCTTGTTTGGGAGGTGGTACAGGGGTGGGAGACCACCTTTTCTCCTTGGAGACCACTTTCTCCCCACCAGCCGATTTTCTTGTCGGGAAGCTGGTTTTCTTGGTCTTTGGGCCACATTTGCTGGTCTCCCACCACACCACTAGCTTGCTTTCAAAGTGGAGACCACCAAATGGAGCCATCGACCACTTTTTTGTGTGGGAGACCACCTACCCTGGTCGGTCGACCAGGGAAAGTGGTCGGCCGACCACCTTTTTTGGTCGGCTAGCTCCCTCCTGTTTTGTCTGTTTGAGTGGGTGCCAGCTGGAAGGCACAGACTGTATCCTCCATACACGTATGGAGGATCTTGAGCTTTGTTTTTTAGCTTCTTGAAGCAGCTTTGGCCATGTTTATCTATAAGAGAGGCCCTCCCCCCCTTGAACCAGGTTCTAAAAAAATTTCCTAAGGCTAAAGTATATACTTCCCTCTATATCTCTATATTTTGGACCAAAAGAGTGGGTTATTCATCACTTTTGCACCACACCTCATAGCTATACGCTTCCACCATTGATTTGAGGTTCTTGGAGGTTGTTTTCAGAGGTTAAAGAGCTGGTTTTTGGTCCCAAAGTTTGCTGGTTTTGCTGAGCTTCAAGGGTAATCACTTTTCCCTCTTTTAAGCATTTTTTTGATCCTTCTCATGGCCTCATTTGCATGCTTATTTGAGCTTTGTTGTCAACTGAAAAAAGGTTCATATTTAAGTGATTTTCATGTTTGTTTAAGGCTCTTTTGGTGTTGGGGGTCATCTACCCTCTTGCAAGCTCTATTTAGCCTTGTTTTGAGCCATGCCATGAGACCTTTGTATTGAGCTTTGCTTGGCCCTTTAGCCACTGAAATCCAGCGGATTTTCAGTGGTTGGCATGTGGTTTTGAGGGCCAAAATCAGAGAGGGGTGACCCTCTCTCTTTTGGCCTTGTTTGCTTGCATTTTTGGCTTTCCAAGGGAGCATATATTTCCACACTTCCTAGCCTTGGTTTAGGCCCTTTTTAGTGACTTTTAGGACCTACCTAGACTCTGTCTATGGTTGGTTTGGTCACCTTTTGTTTGCCTCTTGCATGTGTAGAACAATCCCTTGCATAGCCTATCAAAGTAACGCCTCATTCTTGCATGTATTGGTCATATTTCAGTGGGTTTTTGACCATCATATGGCATGCCATGATTCTTTTTTTGCCTGGTTTGGTAGCCTCTCATATGTTTCACATGCTTGTAGTGTAAATCATGTTCACTAGCTTATAATGTATGTTGTTTTGGCCCTCTATGCTAGCATATTTTGGCCATGCCCTAAACTGATTTCGTTCATTTTTTGGGCTGCCTTAGCTTTGTTTTGAGGTCCCTTGGTCGAATGATGCTTGCCATGTATGGTTGTAGTGTAATAGCCTTGCTTGGCCTTGAGTTTTGAATCCCCTTGCATGCTTAACTTGAGGTGTTTGCATGTTTTAGCATCATTGAGCATGATATTTCAGAGTTTATTTCTTGGCCATATTCTCATGTTTGTCACTCTTTCAATGTGTTTGAGAGTTGCATCATTATACCCCATTTATGAGCCTTTGCATTAAGCTTCATTCTTATACCTTTCAATCTTGGCTCATTTTGCCACTGTTTTGGGCCTACTTAAGGTTTGTTTGGAGTTGGTTGTGTCATTTGAGCATCGCCTTGCATGCCTCTAGTGTAATGTGCTTCACTAGCTTCGGTACTTGAGCCTTTCAACTTGCATTTTGTGAGTTGTTTGCATGATTCGGAGCCATTTTGTATGTCATTTTAGAGCTGGAACATGTGTCATTGTATGCCATATTTCATCCTTTCAATGCTTTTGTAGAGTTGCATTTTATGCCCTTGGGCTTAGGTCCTTGCATTGCTAGCATGAGTTTTGGAGTCTTGTTTTCATCATGTTTGGCCACTGATTTGGATGTGGCTGAGGCCCACTCATTTTGGTTTAAGTCCATTTTTGCATTGAGTATGCCATTGTATTCCATAGCATTGAGTATGCCACGTTGTCGCATGATTGATCATTGCATTGTGCATGCCTTGTTCATCTCATTGTGTATGTTAGTTCTTAGGTGCATTGTGTATGCTAAGTACCACGTGCATTGAGTATGCCATTGTTAGTTCATAGCATTGTGTATGCTAGTTGCATGTTTGCATGTCATCCTTTGCATGTTTGCATCACTTAGTTGCATAGCATTTAGGTTGCATACTTAAAGTCGCATTGTGCATGCCATTGTTTGTTGCATTGTGTTCGGAATAAGAGTTAGTCCGAACACGGGAAACGAGGGACGTTTCGTACTCAAAGTGACGAAATGTGCCTCGATTCCCAGTCGCCGACACTCTTGACTATCCATGATGGAGTTGTTGGCTTTAGGTGCTTGTATGTGCATTCATTTCACATTGAGTCGTGCAATTCGACTCCTCGGCCATCATGCATCGAGATGCGCGACCGATGGCCCGAGGGTGGAGGACTACACTCCCTAGAGCTCATGCAATGACGGGGAGAGTAGTCATGCACACATGTGTTGCAAATACCTTATCGTGCCTCTCTCTTTCCCTTTGTTACAGAAAAACAGAATCCAGGAGAAGAAACTGGTCGGCCGACCAGGTTTTTTGGCAGGCCGACCACCTTCTTTGGTTTCCACCACAAAAGGTGGTCGGTAGTTGGTCTCCCATGCCTATAAGCTGGTCGGCAGCCTTCCCACAGTTTCCCGGGGTGGAGTTTCATCTCTCTGGAGCTTTATGCCAATTTCTGAAATTAATTGCAAACAAAGGCAAGCCAGGGCATCGCGATGGATTTCCCGAGAAGGCGACTCGAGCATGCATGCATCCTTTATCATTCAAGGTAGAGCTGAGGCAGTCCACATTCATGTAGTTTGCATGCTAGTTAAATTGCTAACTTAGTTAGTTTGTTAATTAATTAGAGTTGTGTAATAATTAGCTGTGATTTATTATTCATTTTGGTTGTGTAATAACTAGCTTAATTAGATTAGCTTAGATTAGCTAGTTGGTGTTGTATTATTTATTCGGACCCTCTGTCAAGAGGGCAAATTTTGTAATAAGTGTGCGTGTGTGTGATGCATGTGTTCCAACCTCCACTTCTTTCTCCTTGTTTATTTACTAGCTTCCGATGGTTAGTTTTAGGGCATGTTTCAATTAGCATCCTTATGCTTGCATGTTTGCATCCATTCATCTATCTTGCATGCACCGGGCTCGGCGCATCATACTAACTGCATCGTATTTCATTTCCAAGTTGAATGCGTGTTATCTGTAGCATCTCATATGTCATCTTAGAATAGCCGAGCCTATCTTAGTTGCATTTTGCATGTGTTGCATTAGCCATCTTAAACATGAATTAGGATCGTGCATTGATTTCTAACATAGCTTTTGTTTTGGCTCGGAGTACTCGGTAAGTGTTTATGCTTTAGCATCCTTGCATGTGTGTGAGTGACTGCCATGATAGCATGCTTACCATGAGGCTATTTGCTTATGTGATATAACTACCTGATTGCCTGTGGGTGAAGGTTGGATTACTTGAATTGGAAGAATTCATTGATTGCGAGTTTTAAGCCCAGTTGAGAGTGGCAAATCACCATATTTTCTAAGCCCACTTGAGGGTGGTAAAATCCGCATTTTAGCCTACTTGCGAGTAGCAAACTGCTTTAAAAAACAAACATGAGTTGTTTTGTTCCAAATTAGGCGATCCAGTCTATACTTGTATGCTGTGCGCGTCACATAGTAATTCTAGGCTAATAAACCGGAATAAGAACGCATGTGTTTTCAAAAACAAGATATCATGTTTAGTAGTGGCCGATCTTTGATCGGGCAAGCGGGGGTGCTCATTGCATGACCTTCCCCTCTCGTACCCAAGTTCCCGAGCCGAGGCAACTTTGGTGATAACGGACACATGCTTTTAGGCCCGAGTCAAGGTTTCCTAAATTTTCCAAAATAAAAACATTTAGGTGGCGACTCTGTATCTGACAAAGCAGTCCATGTTTGGCACCTCTTTCTAAAAATCAATTTTTCAAAACGATTTGCCAGATTTGGACTCTTTGGTGATTTATCGATCTCGCATTGCACTTTGTGAGATTAGATTCAGAACCGTGACAATGAGTCTGAACTGTAGTTGGCCCAATGAACAAAATGGGATTTTCCTGGGACGTTCGGGCGCGTCTACAGTTTCTGGCGACTCTGCTGGGGAGTTAGAGAACTTGACTTGAACTCATGATAGCTTGTTTTGACTACACTCATGTGTTTCTTTGCATTGCATGTGCATTGGTGCGCTTAGGACACCGTGTTTGCCATCTGCTATACTTGAACGGTTTGTCGGAGGCTCGCTTTGAGAAGCGTGCCATAAGGCTGACCGGTTACGGGCTTTGCCACGATGGGAACACAAACCCCGATTTTTATCGGGGCACCCTTCTTGACCATTCGACGTAGTGCATATCGGAATCCGCAGTGACTATTCCAAACTAGGACAGGTTGCTTACCCGATTGTAGGTTGTTTGAAATCGCTGCGTGCGTAGTGAAACCCTAGCTCCTAACAAAATAGGACAGGGAAACCCTACCCCTCCATAGAGGTGTTTTGGCTCTCACTCGTTTGCTATGTGCTTTTAGAGTGTGTCTCTACAGGAATGCATGTATCCGTTTGCAAGTCTGGGTGTCAGGCCTGCGGGCATCGGTATCAGTATTTGGGAATCAGTTTTACCTGTGGGTATCAGATTCAGATTTGAGGCAGTGATTTGGGAACAATGATCAGTACTTGAGAACAATATATTCAACTTACAAATGCCAACTGTGTGTTGTCATGACTGACTGTATGTTGTGTTTATTTAAGCCGTTATACTGTCTGTTTTTCTGGTTGTTTATTTCCTTATTATGCTTTATTTATCTTTTTGCTAGGTAGTTTAGCACAATTGCTTTCGACCAAGCAGATATTCCCCAAGCACTCTGGACTAGAGGTCGCAGACTCCATCAATCTGAGGATCTGGTAGACGGACAACCAGTGTTCCACTCATTACCCCCGGTTACTAAACGGAGGGCAGTTAGGCAGAGGATATTAGTTTAGCAGTCAGTTCAAAGGGCTTTGTCTACCCCACCTGAGTACAGTAGGGATCAGAGTTTTGTTTCTCCCGCAAAGAAGGAACATATACCGGATATTCAGCTAGATCAGCAGAACATGGCAGGGATGGAGGAGATGATGCGTCAACTCCAAGAAAGTATGAAAATCATGTAGCAGGACGCCGTTTGCCAAGCGGAATTTACCAAACAACAGGCCGAGGTCATGGCCTAGCAGGCAGAGCTAATCACCAGACTCCAGCAGCAAGCCGGGGCATCCGCTTCGCACCAAGCTCCTCCCTCGCTAAGGGTTCCAATACCTGAGGAGACACCAAATATCCAGGAAGATACGAACATTCCAATGGGGCTGGCTTCGCCCCCAATCCTACCCCAGCTGTCCAAAACACCTACCAACCTACCGGATTCTCCCTTTGAATTCGAAGTGGACCCTACCGCATTAAAAGTGAGCAAGCTTGAAAAGCTGTTGAAGAAATCTCAGGGTGTCAAGTCCATTCCAGATATCGAAGATGGGTACACCGACGCGGCCGTAACGCTGCCGGACAGGTTTAAGATGCCACACATTGACCATTTTGATGGATCTGGGGATCCCATGGTGCACTTGCGGCTATTTTCCGACATACTAAGGCCGATGGGCCTCATCAGATTACAGAAGCTTTCTTTATTCGGCCGGACCCTGTCGAGTGTAGCGGCCATCTAGTACGCAAAATTGGAAGATTTTGTGAAAAGGAATTGGGAGGAGATGGCCGAGGCCTTCGTAACTCAATACTCCTATAACACGCAGATCGAGATCACAACTCGTGATCTTGAGACGACTAGATAGGAGCCGAAGGAGAGCTTTTCTGATTTCGTAACCCGCTGGAGGGCCAAGGCCTCAATGATGACCGTTAGGCCAACTGACAAAGATCAAATACGGATGGTTGTGCGCAACCTCCAACCCAACCTCATGCAGATGATGATCGTTCTCCCTCACCCCACTTTTGCAGATTGAAGATGCTTTGAAGTAGGGTCTGATTGACAATGACAGAGAACAGCCCAGGAGGACCTTCAACTGTAACACAAATGCAGGCACGAGTAGTGCTGCGACTGCCAGAGCCTCAGAAGTGAGCATGGTCACCACCACTCCCCCCCAAGAGCCCTTGCGGCTACACCATTCACCGATGCATCCGGTAGCAACTCCCAGACAACCAAGTACCAACCCCGAGGCCAAAGAACCTTCACCTCATTATATATGCCCCTGTCCAAAGCTCTGGGGGTTTTAATCAAGAAAGGGCACTTGAAGCCCCTAGAGCCGCGACCATTGCCAGAAACACTTCCCCCTTCCCATAACCTAGCCAAATATTGCGCCTTTCACCAGCAACATGGTCATGACACTGACCATTGCTTTAGATTGCGTCACGAGATTTAGGATCTCGTCGACAATAAGGTGATCGTGCCTTCGGAGAAGCCGAACGTCACAACCAACCCTCTCCCACCACACAACCAAGCCCCACCTCCCAAACGCATCAACTCAATCCAAACTGGGGTCGTGTTATATGACCCTACCATATATATCACCCTGTCTCACCTACCTAAGCTGGAGGTGCTCATTCCTGACAGCACTAACTTGTGCATGTTGTACATCTCCCGAACCCAACCTAAACCAATGGTTGTGACCATCGAAGATGGAACAGGGATGATTTCAGAGAAAAGTGGGGCTGATGATTCAGGATCTGAGGAAATTGGGAGCTGTGCTAAGGAGGTATATGATCCGAGTGGCTACATTGCGTCAGCAGGCCAGGCTAGACTGAACCTGAAATTGCCAATGGGGGTAGAAATTTGTGTAATACGGGGGAAGGGACTTGATTAGAGGATAGATGACTTAGCAGCTCTGGAAGGGGACATTGCTAACCTTCAGTTTTTCAACGAACAAGATTCGGAAGATGTGACAGTCAACTGGTTTGATTTTAAGGAGTTAGCAGAGGTTACAGGGTGGCTTGATGACCAACCAGATATTGTTGAAGAATCTCAGCTGGAAAAGGGCCCTCAGGGGTAAGGACATCAATTGTGGTTGGAAGGGCCAGGGATCAGAATGCATCGTCGGAGAGCACTGGTGCCAAGAATTTCACTCGGGATTTGGGCATTTTGAATACAGGAAATTTTGAACAGTAGGCTGCATTGACGCAGTTAGAACCGGAAGGAATCGAAGACTCTGAGAGAGCCAGAAAAGCCAAGGCCCCTGTGGGGACTGAACTTGCTGTGTGCACAAAGATAGAGCATGCTGCGAGCACATGGACGGAAGGTACTGCGAGTACAAGGATAGTTGCAACGGAGCCGGACAAGTGTCTGTCGACTGCCGATGGCATATGGTGGGAAGTCGATGATTTATGTCTTGCCCACACAAATGAGGATTAGGGGAGTAACCAACTGGACGATACCTAGTACATTGGCGAAGTTGATCATATGACTAGGAGCGGGCGGTATTTCAAGCCCCCATACCTAGACCAACCAGAGGCGTCCGGGAAGGACAAGGAGGTGGAGAAGCAGAAAGAGAAGCTACTTAAAGAAGAGGTTGTGCTAAAGCAGTTGAAAAAGATATAGGCAGACATCTCCATCTGGGGACTGCTTATGGCTTCACTATTCATAGACGAGCTGTCCTATCGGCAATGGACAAGGCCAAACTCTCAATAGACACCATGCTTGAACAGCTGGTGGGATTGGTCTTTTCGGGAGGAGGTTCCCCGACGTTGACCTTTTTTGACAAAGAACTACCGCCTGAGGGCGCAAATCATAAGAAACTGCTCTACATCTCTGTGGAATGTAGAAGCAAATGGATACCGGTGGTTCTTGTCGATATAGGATCCGCTATTAACGTGTGCCTGTCAAGGACGACATATGTAATCGGGTTGAAGCCCGCAGACTTTGTGCCAACAGCCCAGGTGATAAGGGCGTATGATAACACAAGCAGAGAGGTGATGGGGACTGTGAAAATTCAGACCCAGGTTGGTTCGGGACAACACGAGATTGACTTTTATGTCTTGGACATTCCCGCAACCTTCAACTTACTTTTGGGGTTGCTGTGGCTGCACCAGGTAAAGGCAGTCTCTTCCACCTTGCACCAGATGTTGAAATACCCCCACGGGAAGGGGGTGGCTATTGTTTTCGGGAATTTGTCAATCCATCCGCTGCCAGAAGTGTCTACACCAGTTTTGGAAATCGAGCACGGCACGGAGGATGTGTTCCTATTAGGGTTTACTCTTGCTGAGGCCCGGGTCGTACAGAACATCTTAGCTGTTGATGAGGGGTTATATGTCAGTGCACAATCAGTGTACCTCATGAACAAGCTCCAACACATCCCCGGGATGGGATTGGCGAAGAGTGGTCGGAAAGGCATTGCAGTATCGGCCAAAGTGCCGCACAACCCGCAACCCGCATACCTTTGGCTTGGGTTATCTGCCCACCAAAGAGGATTAGGTAAAGAAAGGCAAGGAGATGGCCAGGAGAGCCAGAGCAAAGCAGCAGGGAAGCCTTATGAGTTAATGCACTGACCCATCTAGGGTACCCTAAACGGACGCTTTGTCAGGGAGGGGAAGGATTTTCCATTCCGTGCGGAGAAGCGTTGCTTGCCAGGGTTTGAGATCTTCTTTGACCTGTAGTTATCCGAGGATGATGTTGCCGAGGAGCAGACAAACCCATCAACTGAGGTTGAGCAGAATGAGAAAGTGGATTCTGAGAGCACCGAAACTGAAATAGGGGTAGCTCTGGCTTGTCTACTTTCAGATCCTCCGATCGTACAAAAGTGCTTGGGGGATAACTTCTCAGTGTCCATGATTGGGAATGAAACGGCTACGAGTCCACCTTTAAGCATTTTGGATGCATCCATTGCACTCTGTCTCATCTGGCAGTACGAGGAGGGATTTTTGTCAAGCAGCATCGGGTCAGGTAGTGAGCCGGAATCTGATTCCACTGAGTCTGTGGAGTCGGAATCAGGTTTCAGCTCGTCTGAGTCTGAGTTCGGTATTCCTGGGGGTGACAATCCAGATGCCACAGTCCTGTCTAGGTCGTCTTTTCCTTTCTTTTTTGAGTCTGTTGTAACAGAGGAATCAGACGATTTGGAAATGATTAATGAGAATGGAATGGCTGTGGTTTCTGAGTACTTTTCTGTGCCTTTGATTTACTGTATTAATCAGGACTTTCAAAATTTTGATGAAAACAACGAGGAAGAAATTCCTCCGGTTTTACAATGTTTAATTGATCAAGAGCAGGAGAGATCTGCTAAACCCTTGGTTGATGAAATCACTACAGTTAATATTGGTACTGAGAAGGACCTGCGGCTGGTCCAGATCAGGTCCACGTTGTCTTCGGAGGAACGCGAGCGCTTAGTCGCTTTATTAAAAGATTTCAAAGATGTTTTCGCGTGGTCCTATGAAGACATGTCTGGAATCGATCCTGAGATTGTACAGCACCGGATCCCTCTTGACCCCGAGGCCTGACCCGTTAAACAGAAACTCAGAAGGATCTGCCCGGACTGGGCTCTCAAGATTAAAGAAGAGGTCACCAAGTAAATTGACGCAGGGTTCCTGCTGGTATCTGAGTACCCAACTTGGTTGGCCAACATCGTTCCAGTGCCGAAGGAGGATGGCAGGATCCGAGTATGCGTGGATTTTAGGGATTTGAACAGAGACAGTCCAAAGGACGACTTTCCTTTGCCGCATATCGACGAGTTAGAGGACTTTACAGCGGGGCATGGTTTGCTTTCGTTCATGGATGGCTTTTCGGGCTACAACCAGATTGTGATGGCACCCGAAGACCGGGAGAAGACTGCTTTCACCACCCCGTGGGGGACCTACTGTTACAGAGTGATGCCATTTGGGTTAAAGAATGCTGGAGCCACTTATCAACGGGCCGCAACCACGATATTGCACGACATGATCCACAAAGAGGTTGAGGTGTACGTAGACGACATGATCGTCAAGGGTTTGAGGTGTACGTAGACGATATTGCGGAGAAGCGTCGCTTGCCAGGGTTTGAGATCTTCTTTGACCTGCATTTATCCGGGGATGATGTTGCCGAGGAGCAGACTGACCCATTAGCTGAGGTTGAGCAGAATGAGAAAGTGGATTCTGAGAGCACCAAAACTGAAATGGGGGTAGTGCTAGCTTGTCTACTTTCAGATCCTCCGATCATACAAAAGTGCTTGGGGGATAACTTCTCAGTGTCCATGATTGGGAATGAAACGGCTGCGAGCCCACCTTTAAGCATTTTGGATGCATCCATCGCACCCTCTCTTATCTGGCAGTACGAGGAGGGATTTTTGTCAAGCAGCACTGGGTCAGGTAGTGAGCCGGAATCTGATTCCACCGAGTCTGTGGAGTCGGAATCAGGTTCAGCTCGTTTGAGTCTGAGTCCGGTATTCCTAGGGGTGACAATCCAGATGCCACAGTCCTGTCTAGGTCATCTTTTTCTTTCTTTTTTGAGTCTGTTGTAACAGAGGAATCGGACGATTTGGAAATGATTAATGAGAATGGAATGGCTGTGGCTTCTGAGTACTTTTCTGTGCCTTTGATTTACTGTATTAATCAGGACTTTCAAAATTTTGATGAAAACGACGAGGAAGAAATTCCTCCGGTTTTACAACGTTTAATTGATCAAGAGCAGGAGAGATCTGTTAAACCCTTGGTTGATGAAATCACTACAGTTAATATTAGTACTGAGAAGGACCCGCGGCTGGTCCAGATCAGGTCCACGTTGTCTTCAGAGGAAAGCGAGCGCTTAGTCGCTTTATTATAAGATTTCAAAGATGTTTTCGCGTGGTCCTACGAAGACATGCCTGGAATCGATCCTGAGATTGTACAGCACCGGATCCCTCTTGACCCCGAGGCTCGACCCGTTAAACAGAAACTCAGAAGGATCCGCCCGGACTGGGCTCTCAAGATTAAAGAAGAGGTCACCAAGCAAATTGACGCAGGGTTCCTGCTGGTATTTGAGTACCTAACTTGGTTGGCCAACATCGTTCCAGTGCCGAAGAAGGATGGCAGGATCCGGGTATGCGTGGATTTTAGGGATTTGAACAGAGCCAGTCCGAAGGACGACTTTCCTTTGCCGCATATCGACGAGTTAGTGGACTTTACAGCGGGGCATGGTTTGCTTTCGTTCATGGATGGCTTTTCGGGCTACAACCAGATTGTGATGGCACCCGAAGACCGGGAGAAGACTGCTTTCACCACCCCGTGGGGGACGTACTATTACCGAGTGATGCCATTTGGGTTGAAGAATGCTGGAGCCACATATCAACGGGCTGCAACCACGATATTGCACGGCATGATCCACAAAGAGGTTGAGGTGTACGTAGACGACATGATCGTCAAGTCCAAAGAAAGAGAGGGCTACTACCGCCTTGCAAAAGTTCTTCCAAAGGATCAGAGAATTCCGATTGCGGCTGAATCCTCAGAAGTGTGCGTTCGGTGTTACAGTAGGGAAAATGCTAGGGTTCTTGATTACACAGAGAGGTATCGAAGTCGACCCTTCCAAGATCAAGGCCATCTTAGAAATGCCACCACCGAGGATTGAAAAGGAGGTGAGAGGCTTTCTGGGTAAAGTGCAATTCATAAGACGGTTTATCTCAAAACTAAGATTGACTTGTGAACCACTTTTTGGTCTCCTGAAGAAAGGAAAGAAGTTCCAATGGGACGGCCGATGCCAAGCTGCTTTTGAACAGATCAAGGAATACTTACAGAACCCACCTGTGGTGTCATCGCTGGAGTCGGGGAAACCATTGATTTTGTACCTTTTAGTGACTGAAGCTACAATGGGCTGCATGCTTGCGCAAGAGTCTGAAGACAAGGTGGAGAGAGCTATCTACTACCTGAGCAAGAAGATGTTGGATTACGAGACCCGCTACACTTCACTTGAGAAGGCTTGTTTGGCCTTGGTATGGGCTACAAGAAAGCTGCGGCACTACCAGTTAGCTCACTCTGTAATGTTGGTTTCGAGATTAGATCCCATCAAATATCTCTTTGAGAAACCGGCACTTACGGGTAGGCTAGCTCGTTGGTTGCTTCTGCTTTCCGAATTCGATTTGAAATATGTGACGCGCAAGTCAGTAAGGGGGAGAGCAGTAGCAGAATTCTTAGCCGATCACTCGGTGGACGGGGATGAAGCAGTTGAGTACTTATTCCTAGATGAGGCCATTCTACATGTCGAGGAAGAATTTTGGACGATGTACTTTGACGGAGCGTCAAACCAATACGGGTATGGGATAGGAGTGTTGCTGATAGCACCCGATAATTCCCGTATCCCTCTAGCATTCAAACTCCGGTTCAAAGTCTCGAACAACGAAGCAGAGTATGAGGCATGCATTGCCGGTCTAGAAGTAGCACTAGAACTAGGGGCAAAACGGTTGGACGTCATTAGGGACTCGAACCTTGTTGTGTCTCAAACAAAAGGAGATTGGAAAGTCAAAGAAAAAAAGATGAGAATCTACCACCAGACCTTGGACTTGCTGATTCCTCAATTTGAGAAGCTGAACTTCGCTCATCTACTAAGAGAGAACAATAGGTTCGCAGATTCACTAGCAACTCTATCTTCTATGATAAACATCTCTTTCAGAGTCCGGATGCGTCCGATCATCATCGACCAGAAATTTGCGGTGCCCTATGAGCTAATTGCTGCCATAGACGAAGCATAAGATGAAAACCCTTGGTATTATGATGTCTGGAACTTCTTGGAGAAAGAGGCATACCCACCAGGGGCAAATGCCTAGGATAAAAGGTCAATTAGAAGAATGGCTGCTCAGTTCATCACCTGCGGAGGTAAATTGTACAAGAGAGGTCATCTGGGAATGCATAAGCTGTGTGTTGATGCTGAAGAGTCCAAGCGCCTAATGGAGGCCATCCATGGAAGAGAGTGAGGAGTGCACGTAAACGGGGTGATGCTAGCCTGAAAAATTCTTAGACACGGTTACTACTGGTCCATCGTGGAAGAGGATTGTATCGGCTTTATGCGGTGATGCCACAAGTGTCAAGTCCATGCAAACCGCATGAATATCCCGCCGTCGAAGCTGTACAATATGACTTCGCCATGGCCATTTTCAGTTTGGGGAATCGATGTGATCGGGGTTGTCACTCCAAAAGGGTCTAATGGAGTTCATTCCGGTCGCGATAGTTTATTTCACAAAGTGAGTTGAGGCCCAATCTTATGCGGTGTTGAAGGCTTCGTGTAATACCCCTGTTCTGTAGTATGCTAATTGGTCCTTAATACGAGTATGATGATGTGTTTAATATGATTTTATGTGCCATTTTGTGAATATATGTGATTTCGAAGTTCTATCTGTTCACCCCATATTTGTTTGAATAATCTGCTTTGGAAATTAAATTGGAGGCCTTATCAGCCACAAAGCCCGAAATCGATTACGCCATTGTGATTGATATAATTTTTAGAGCCTACGGTGGAATTTAATTGAAAATTTATTCGAGTCAGATTAAATTGATTTAATTAATGGTTTAGTGCCCAATTATTTGATATTTATATTTTTGGCTAGTGTGACTTATTTTAAATGGGCATTCTACACTCAATTCCCTTTTTATATTCATTTGGGCTGATTTTAACTCTAAGATAAGAGAGGGGAGGGTCGGCTATAGAAGGAAAAATGGGAGAGTTGTACAATTTTGGTTCAAGACTTGAATCTCTTGAAGATCTAGCTCTAGATTTGGCTAGAGCTTGAGTGTTGAAGCTCTTAGGTAAGTGAATTCATGGACTCTTGTTTGTAATTTGTAAGTTCAAAGTTGAAAAATGTTAAAGAACATGAAATTGGGTTAGTTTTGTTGAATTAAAGCTTGACATATTGTAGACGTCCCCGCGGGGGGCCTCGCTACAGCTCGGACTCGACTTTTGTCAGTCACGGTTCTAAATCTGAACCAAAGAGTCCAAATCCGGCAAATCGTTTTGAGAAAAACAGATTTTTGAAAGAAGTGCCAAACATGGACTGCTTTGCCAGATACAGAGTCGCCACCTAAATATTTTATTTTGGGAAATTTAGGAAACCCTGACTCGGTGCCAAAAGGCCACGTGTCCGTCATCACCAAAGTTGCCTCGGCTCGGGAACTTGGGTACGATTGGGGAAGGTCACTTCGTGAGCACCCCCGCTCGCCCGGTCATAGACCGGCCTCTACTAACCATGATATCTATTTTTGAAAACATTGTATGTTCTTATTCCGGTTATTAGCCTAGGTTGCTATGTTATGCGCACAGTATACAAGTATAGACTGGATCGCCTGAATTGGAACAAAACATTTCATGTTCGTTTTTTGAAAATGGTTTGCTACCCGCAGGTAGGCTTGAAACATTTGATGATTTACTCTAATTCAGATAACCCAGCCTCCACCCACAGGCAGTCAGGCAGTTATATCATATAAGCACATAGCCTCATGGTAAGCATGCTATTCATGGCAGTCACTCACACGCATGCAAGGATGCTAAAGCATAAAACTTACCGAGTACTCCAAGCCAAAATAGAAACTTCATTAGAAATCATGCATGATCCTAATTATACAGAAATGCCTAATGCAACATATGCAAAATGCAATTATAGCAGGCTCGGCTATTCTAAGATGACATATGAAATGTTACAACTATCATGTATTCAACTTTGAAATTGAAAGACAAATGCAGTTAGTATGATGCGCCGAGCCCGGTGCATGCAATACAGATGAATGAATGCAAACATGCTGTCATATTGTATGCTAATTGAAATATGCCCTAATCTAACCATCATAAGCGGATAAATAAAAGGGAGAAAGACATGGGATTGGAAGACATACATCACACTCACGCACACTTATTACAGTTGTGCCGTCGCGCAGAGGGTCCGAATAAATAATACAGTCCCGATATTACAGTCCCGAATGAAAGAATATTACAGTCCAAAATATTACAAAATCCTAATTAATTAACGAATTAACTAAGAAAACTGTAAAACTGGCATGCAAGCCAGGGACTGTCTTGCTTCTGATGGATGATGCATGTCCGGGTTGTCTTGCGCGGAAATCCACCGGAATGCCCCAATTAGCCTCTGTTTACACCTGTTCTTGAAATGCGTGCCAAGCCCCAAAAAAGTTGTTGATTCTTCGTTTTGCTGCAACAGAGAGCAGGAAAGGGGCATAGCAATGTATTTGCACAGATATATGCATGTCTCGATCCTCGTGCCACCAATCACGCATACCGAGGCATGATGGCCGAGGAGTCGAAATGCACAACTCAATATAGGATGAATGCACATGAAACTACAGCTAAAACCTAACTCCTTCATGGATAATCCGGAGTGTCGGTGACTGAGGAATTGAGACACATTCCGTCACTCGGAGTACGAAATGTACCTCGTTTCCCGTGCCCGGGCTAACTCCTATTCCGGACACGATGCAATATGCATGATATGCATGAAATGCAACTAAGATACAATCCTAACATACACAATGCTATGGAAATGATATGCCTCGAAATGCGTGCACACGGGCACGCAAACCGAGAAAATGATAGAATGCAATGCAAGTGACTAAAATGGCATGGGAAAGGTAACATGGACTTATACTAACATGAGAGAGCCTCAGCCACACTCACATAAGAAGCCGGTTGATGAAAATGAAGTGCCTCGAAATGCGTGCACACGGGCACGCAAACCGAGGCAATGGCATACGCAATGCAAATGACATGGAAATATGATATGGGCTTATACCAACATGAGTGAGCCTCAGCCACACTCAAATCGGATGCCGACGAATAAAAATGAGGTGCCTCGAAATGCGTGCACACGGGCACGCAAACCGAGGCGATGGCAAAATGCGATGTGATGACATGAAAACATGATATGGGCTTATACCAACATGAGTGAGCCTCAGCCACACTCACATCGGATGCCGGCGGATAAAAATGAAGTGCCTCGAAATGCGTGCACACGGGCACGCAAACCAAGGCAATGGCAAAATGCGATGCAATGACATGGAAACATGATATGGGCTTATACCAACATGAGTGAGCCTCAGCCACACTCACATCGGATGCCGGCGGATAAAAATGAAGTGCCTCGAAATGCGTGCACACGGGCACGCAAACTGAGGCAATGGCAGAATGCGATGCAATGACATGAAAACATGATATGGGCTTATACCAACATGAGTGAGCCTCAGCCACACTCACATCGGATGCCGGCGGATAAAAATAAAGTGCCTCAAAATGCGTGCACACGGGCACGCAAACCGAGGCAATGGCAGAATGCGATGCAATGACATGAAAACATGATATGGGCTTATACCAACATGAGTGAGCCTCACCCACACTCACATCGGATGCCGGCGGATAAAAATAAAGTGCCTCGAAATGCGTGCACACGGGCACGCAAATCGAGGCAATGGCAAAATGCGATGTAATGACATGGAAATGGATAGCAATCATTCTAATAGAATTTCAGCAGTAAAATATGGGGGAAAACAGTCCCGAAATGAAGCGAAATGACACCAAATGCATGAAATAGTCCCGAAATGCAACATTAGGCACCCGAAATGGCCTATAGCTATGCCAAACATGCATAATATGGACATGAAATGCAAAGACAGAAGCTAGGCAGTCCCAAAAAAGGCACTTTCACAGTTATAAACATGGCCAAACAGCAAGCATAGGTAGGGCAAAAATGGCATGCAAGAATAGGGGCCAAAAGAGGGGTAATGAAGCAAGTGATATAATAAAAATCCAAACTGAAACATTTCCTTCTAAAACACTGAAGAGGGACCAAAAATATGAATATTTACAGTATATGGCAAGCCTCGAATCAATATACAAACATGCTAAAAAAAGGGCACAAGATTGAGGCTCAAAATGTGCTATAACATGAAGTATACAAAATAATCACCAAACAGAAAAAAAGTGTTAATGAAACATGAAGTATAGGCCAAAACAAGGCCATTTTCAGTTCGGACCAAGGTCCAAAAACAGAAGCAAAGGGGGCTGCCGATTTATGCAAAAAATGGGACCAAAAGGGGAGTATCAAGGTAAGTACAACATGGAAGTCCCAAATGGTGTTGAGCCCTTCTTCAATGTTGAAGAGGGGCTCAAAATAAGCCTAATGTCAGTTTACAACATGCTCAAAAACAGATTAATCATGAGCCAAAATAGCATGCAAAATGATGACATATAAGAGGATCAATGAAGCAAGTGTATCATGGAGGGATCAAACAGGGTTGAGCCCTTAATGAAAAGTGAAGATGAGCTCAAAAGAGGGCCCCTTTCAGTTAGGGCCGGAGCTTGAAACAAAAAGCAAGTGGGGCTTACAAATGGATCAAGAAAAAGGGTCAAAGTGAAGAAATGTTACTCACCCTTGAAGACCAAGACTTTTGTTGCTTCTTGGATCAATTTGCAGCTCCTTTGGCCTTTGAGAAGCCTTCCTTGTTGCTGTAAATGAGGTGGTGGTGGTAGAGCTTGGTGGTGTAGAAGAAATGGTGCTTAAGGACTTAGAGATTTTCAAGGAAATGAGAGGTATAGAGATGGAGTTGTATATGGATGCTTGAAGGTGAAGTTTTCTAACCCCAACAAATGATCTAGCTTGCTTGTTATAAAGGCCAAAAAGGGGGTGTAAAGGTGGGGGGAAAGGAGAGCAACTTTCCCCCACAAAATATCCCCCGGATATTGATATTTTCTGGGGTATAAAGCTCCACAGCTGTAAAGCACACAGTGCAAGGAGCTCGGCCGGCCTATTACTTTTGCTGCAGGTGGCCGGCCGGCCACACCCCCTAGCCGGCCGGCTAGGGGTCAAAAGGGTCAATCAAATTTTCTGGCCGGCCACCAACTGATGGTGTCCTCCTATGTGTGTACAACACAACCCTGTGGTTAAAAGTCCAAGAAAGTGGGTCCAAGGGGTTCAACATTAGCTCGGAAAGAGGGGGTCAAAAGGGTCAGGTGGAATTACTGGCTGGCCACCACTTTTTAGGGTCCTCCCATGTGTGTACATCACAAATATGTGGTTCAAAGTTCGAGAAAATGGGCCCAAGGTGTTCAACATTAGCCCGGAAGTGTGAAAAACGGGCGCCGGAGGGCGTCGGAGGATGTATAACTGGTTGCTGCAACAATTGCTGGCCTCCCACCCTTCAGTGACCTCTCCGGTGATAAAACAGAGGTACCTGCCAAAAATGAACGAAAACCGTTGCAAAACGAATGTTCGGGGGCCAAAACGCGCAGTTCGGGGCCCCGGAAACTGCCCGTAAAACACCGAAAATGGTATTCGACCTCGAAGTGGGTTTCTTAGACCCCAGTGTCCCTCAAAAGGGAGCAAATAAGGAGTACGCCAAAAATTAGAGCAATAGGAGATGGTTAAGCGGTCCCGAACCGAGGCACACGGCCTGACGGCTCCGAAAACCGAAAACCGGACTCCGAAATGGGCAAAATGGCCTACGGCCACAAAATGTAGCCTACGGACATTGAGAGATGGTCTACGGGACCTCTCCCTCCCCTCAGGAAAAGAAACAAAGAAAACTGAGTCTGGTTCGCAAACCGAGACAAGGCATAGAAGAGGGTTCGGAAGTCCGGGGGCAGGGTTCACGGCCGTGACTCTGAAACTTCTGAACGAGCACATTATGCAACATCACCGAGCGCTCAATCGGTGACGTCTGAGTCTTAAGGTCGGTCAAAAATGGGGTGTCTACAGTTGCCCCTCTTTGACAGAACTCGGAAGTCACAAGTGACGGGAGTGAATGTCAAAGCCCAGAGACGACCCATTTTTGACAAGGCCGAAGACTTAGACAAACGTGCAAGATAAACAGAGATGTGCCCGCAGGCATGCCCGCAGGCAGGGGCAAAGTGCAAATGATATGCAAGAAGCCGAACATAACTCAATGATCATGCAAATGCAGCAAGCTGTAATGAGGCAAGTATTCGCAAATAGATGCAACAGTTTTAAGCAAGAATGCAAAGCAACAACTACATTTCATGCAATTAAGAATGCGGAGGATTATTCAATCCCCGCCACGTCTCACACGGAGAAGATACGATACCTGTGCGATTCGTCTGGTCGCACCAGCCTCAATTGAACCGTACATACAATATCGTGCCTGTAAAAGAGTGAAGTTGTAACAAGTACAATATGCTATATATCCAATGTGATTCTGAAAGTTCGACACACGTAGTGCCGGTAAGTGAATGCATCACAATGCAAAAGTGGAACATGCGTGACAACGTATGCTCAAACATAGAGGTATGCCAATATCAAGAAATGTGCACGTTAATGCAGGTATGCTCATGAGAATGCAAGATAATGTGACACGAGCATGAATCAGAGTGCCCGTTTGTCATGAAACAACGAGTACGGAAACACGTGTTTCGGCGAAGGTAACTCAATCACGGCCTCCGATCCGCTTCCCAAAGAGGCTACAACTCTTTCAAAAAGGATACACTTTGATTTTGATGAATGATGATGAGACATATGTCAGAACTTGAAGCTGAAGTCCCGGCGAAGCTATTTCGCGACCGGAAGTGTACTTTTCTTGAACTTTTTCAGGTCCCGGGAACTCCGATCTTCCTCAAAATTTGCAGAGAGCTAGGTGGGCATGTGAGGGACATGGCCGGCCGGTTATAGGGAGAGGGGGAGGTGGCCAACCGGTTTTCCATAAAGTAGATAGCTGGCCGGCCAGTTATCCAAAAAGCAGATAGCTGGCCGGCTAGAAAAGGGGGCCGGCCGGCCATATGCCCAGATCCGAGGGCAGTTTGGTCTTTTTCACCTCCTTTTTGATGCTCCTTCAATCCAAGACTTGGGGCCTATATATTGCAGCCGAGACCTTCCCTTTTCTTGCCTCCTTCAACACTTTCTTCTTCAGATCTGAGTTCCACACGCGTTTTCCAACACCCCGCGCAAATTATTTTCGCAAAAATATTCAGTTTCAAGCACTTTGAAGCGATTAAATTTCGGTTTCGGAGCTTCTTTTCGTATTTTCGCCACTTGAGGTAAGTTTATCTCAATATTTGGAATATTTTCTCAGGAGTTGACTTTTGTTGACTTTTTCATTTCCCGAGAGTTGACCTTTGTTGACTTTTTCCAATTTTGGCTCATTTTGCTCATTTTTGCTCCCTTTACAGATCTTCTGAAAAATGGCGGGTAATTCTCCCCACGGCGGAGGTTTTCCAGGTGCCGGAGATGATTTTGATCCCATGACCCTACCCCCGAGGACCCGACCTTTTATTCCCGGGAGGTACCGTCCGTCAGCACATGTCCTCCCTCGTGCTGTCTTCCGTCACTTTACTAGCTTTGACGAGCGAGCACCCGGGGATCTGCTTCTCCGAGAGCCGGAGCATCACCTCTCTCATGGGGCCCGAGAGGTATTTACCTCATTTTCGGTATTTTTCGTACATTTCGCACCTTTGCCATGCTTGAACACGCAGTTTAGCTTATGACATAGTACTTTGCTTGCATCCTGAACATGTAGTTTCAATACTCGAATTTCTGAACACTCGGCTCATTAATTAATTGTGAACGCACAGTACACATTAGTTAAGGGGCGAACACACGGCTCAAACACTGATTTGTCGAACACACAGCCCGAATTCGAAAGTGAACACACAGCCCACACTTTACATTTTCTGAACACACAGCCCAGATTAGATAGTGAACACGCAGCCCACAATTTAACTGAAAGTTGAACACGCAGCCCAAACTTCAAATTTTCTGAACACGCAGCCCAGATAGATAGTGAACACGCAGCCCACAATTTAACTGAAAGTTGAACACGCAGCCCAAACTTCAAATTTTCTGAACACGCAGCCCAGATAGATAGTGAACACGCAGCCCACAATTTAACTGAAAGTTGAACACGCAGCCCAAACTTCAAATTTTCTGAACACGCAGCCCAGATAAATAGTGAACACGCAGCGCACAATTTAACTAAAAGTTGAACACGCAGCCCAAACTTCAAATTTTCTGAACACGCAGCCCAGATAGATTTGCATGTAGCTTATTTCACTTCATCGGCATACAGCCCATTTCATTCCATTGGCACACAGCCCATTCATTTCATCGGCACACAGCCCATTTCATTTCATCGGCACACAGGCCATTTCATCTCACTGGCACACAGCCCATTTCATTTCATCGGCACACAGCCCATTTCATTTCATCGGCACACAGCCCATTTATCTCATTGTTGACACATGTATTCATTCTGAATGCAGGTTGGTTCCCACAGTGTGCGGGGGTATGGTTCCACCATCGCGCGGGACTGGTACGCTGAGCTCCCGGAGGGCGTTCGAGACTTAGTAGACTTAGCAGGGTTCGGGCCCTTCTGCGTCGGGTTGTCACGTTGTCCTGCCAGGAGGACACTGATGGCAGCCTTGGTAGAGAGATGGTGGGACACCACCAATTCCTTTCATTTCTCTGCCACTGGAGACATGACCATGACGCCCCTAGACTTCGCTGTGTTGACCGGCCTGGACATAGGAGGTTGGTCCATCCCCTATGATGAGGACATGGGCGAGTGGGAGGCCGCCTGGATGTATCTATTGGGGGCTCGCCCGCCTGTTGATAGGGTCTCTGGGAGAGTCCGATACACTTGGTTCTCTTCCCACTTCCGGCGGGCGGAGATGGTGCCTGAGACTCCCGAGGAGACGGAGCAGTACGCCCGTGGTTTCCTTATGTTCTTCTTCGGGACTACCCTGTTCGCCGACAGAGGGAACACAGTCGGGCTATACCTGCTGAGCGCTCTGGTTGACCTATCACAGGTCCATTGATATGACTAGGGTGGCGCCGGCCTGGCTACCCTTTACTTTTATATGAGCGCGACCTCCCGTGGGCGGGGCGATTTACTTGGCGGCTACTGGAGAGCCTGAGAGGTACTTTTCTGTCCCCTTGATTTACATTTCTGCTTCTCATTTACTTGTACATTGCACACACAGCGCACTTTTACAGTCTGTATTTTGCTCTCAGCATTTCGTACTCACATTCTGCATTGCTTTTCTCAGCTATGGGTCTATGTATACTTCCCATCATTAGCCCCAGAGCTGGAGGTGGCAGGGATTCCCATGACCCCATATTCATTGGTGTTCGAGGGCCTGCACCGGCCGAGACCTCGAGAGACCCTCCTTTACCTGCGACAGTACTTTGACACTGTGCGACATTCAGAGGTACCTCAGAACTTTCAGTTCCTTTTATTTTCATCTTTGATTTGCTCTGTATATTCTCGATTTCTGATTGGTTTATGCATTTATCATCCGCAGATCACATGGCAACCTTGGGCGCCCCTGGGTGATGGTCTCCGACTTCAGTATACCGGAGGGTCGGATATCTCCCAGTATAGGGTCCTGCTCGAAGGGCCGGTTGGCAGGGTATGGTTCTTGGGGGAGCGCTTTCTGCGCCAGGTATGGGGGTATCTTTCTCAGGATCTTCCCGCAGTACCCCCAGCCAGTATGCGGACTGCTGACAGGCTCTCTTACTCGGAGGTAGTCGGCGCCATGCTGGGTAGTGATGCTTTACTACATATTGAGGAGGGGGACTACGCCACTTACCGTCACATATATTTGATGCCTCCATTGACGGGAGCTCGTATCCCGATGATGAGGCCTGCCGGTATGTCATCCTCGGGCCAGGCTCAGGCTCGGGCTGCAGACGCCCCTTCTACTAGCAGGGCTGGTACATCTAGAGGTGGGAGTAGACCGGTTCCTCCGATTCCGTCGACCTATCCTCATCCTGGATGGCCAGATATGCCCACTGAGTTGATGGCGTGGCAGTATGGGGCTATCTCTCTGACCCCGATCCCACTAGAGCCTCCGATGCCCAGTGATCGATACGCCATTGATCCTGACTCACCGCTGGTATGCTCCACTGTTTTTCATTCATCATTCAGATGTTTAGACATTTTTGATCACTGATGATTATGAGCTCATATTTGTAGCCACCGCGAGGGTACATGGAGGAGGTGGTTGGACTGGTGGCCACACTCGAGGGCATGGTTCTGCGGAGGGAGGCACAGTTGTCTGTCGCGGGCATTCAGGTACCCTTCAGTTTTCTGGCATTTATCATACTTCTGATGACATGTTGATTTCTACTGCATCGATAGACTACTTGTGTAGAGCACATCTGACACACACCCCACTTGTACACTGTATTTACATGCACCCACTTCACGTAGCCTTTGCTTGTATCTGCATCTGATGTATATATTTGGACTGATGTATTTGAATTGAACTCTTTGTTTTCAGATGCCGTCATGGTCCGGTCAGCCGCAGGCCAGGCCACCTGGGCCTCCTTGGGGAGCTGGGCCATCTGGGCCTTTTCAGGGAGTTGGGTCACCCGGGCCTTTTCAGGGGGCGGGGCCATCTCGGCCTTCCTGAGGAGCCGGGCCATCTAGGCCTTTTCGAGGAGCTCGAGGAGGGCCTGTCCGCAGACGCAGGGCTCACGTTGTGGAGGTGGAGCCTGATGAGGAGGAGGAGGAGGATGCTGAGGAGGAGGAGGAGGCTACTGACCGTCAGTCAGAGACATCTGTTGAGGAGGGGGGCTCCGGCTTTGGTTCGGGGAACAGAGGTGAGGCTGAGGGGGATCCTGAGGATGACAGCTCCGACTCCGATGATGATGATGGTGCGGAGGTTGTCCCGCAGAAGAGGATGAGGAGTGCTTCTCATTCCCGTTCCCGAGGACATTGATGCCGCTATTTCCTGCTTTATTTTTCTTTTTGCTAGTAGTTTGTAGCACTTTGCACATTGTTAGGCAGTTTTATTCTTTGTAAAACTTGTACCTTTGTTTGTTGTAAAGCATGATGGAATGAAATAGCTTTTGAAAAGGTGTTTGTATTTTAAACTTTAGCATCGTATCGCATCATTTTATTTTGCACAAGAATGAAATTGAATGGTAATGCGCATTGTGTAATTACCAAGTCAGGTAGTGAACCGACGCAACAAACTAAGCAACTCAACTTACTATGATATAACAGAACCTTAGGAAGTTTACAACTCGATAAGCAAAGTGCAACAATGTTGACAACGCAAATAAACAAGACTTTAACAAAGATTGCTTGAACAGAGCGCAATGACTCAAAAACACGAAACACGTCGGCTCGACAAACAACTCGATAAGCAAAACAACAACTCGATAATCAAAACTACAACTCGATAAACAAAACAACAACAGAGTGTACTTCGGACGATCTGGGCACCGGAATGCATCCGAAATGAAGGCCTTTGACTCTCCCGTTGCATGGGAATGCTTGAAACTTTCCTCAAAGAGTAAAACAGGGCCAAGGAGATACACTGCAGCATTGCCGGCCATCCCTGGGAGCCGGCCGGCCGTTTTTGTGGAGAGAGACAGCTGGCCGGCCAGTTTTGTAAAAAGTAAATGGCTGGCCAGCCAGAAAAGGTGGCCGGCCGGCCACTTAGTCCTGCAACCACCAGATTTTTGACACGTGTCCCTGTGAATAGTGTTTTTCCTTCTATAAAAGCCTCAACTTCGGGAACATTCATTTCATCTTAGTTTTAGACAAAGATGGAGGCGTTTCTCGCAGAAAATGTCACATCTTGGATTTCTTCTTTAGATGGCTCGGAAAAGCTGAATTTCCGGGGTTTCGGCTTGAATGCACTATTCACGCTGAGCCGTACTCCGCTACATCTCCATTTTCTCCATGCCGCGGCAAGGTTCTGGAATCCAGTGACGCATGTTTTTAGCTTTGGCGGCCAAGAGATGTGCCCCACTTTCGAAGATTTTCAGGTTTTGATGAAGTTTGAATGCTCTGAAGTGATCTTGCCTCAGCTCCGTTTTGGCCACGTCCAGGCTTTAGGGCGGATGTGTGGGCTCACGGCGCATGATGCTCGATCTCTGATCTGTAGTGGGGAACTGGACATCCTCGGCTTGATCCATCATTTTTCTGACGCCGGTGACCGCGACAACCATTATTGGCGGGGTTTTCGGCAACACGCCCTCTGCTTATGTTTGTTGTCTCACTTTCTGCTTTCCTCGGGCTTCGGCGGGGCTAGCATTCGCCTGATTGAAGTCGCCCAAGGCTTGAGAGAAGGAAAGAGCTGTATTGCCATGACCTTGGCCGAGACACTGATGGGCTTAGATTCTGTCTATCGCCGGGAGGCGACTAGGTTTGCTGGGAGTCCACTGCTGCTGCAGGTAATGTTTCCCACCCAACCTCACATATATATTTGCTCACATCACTCGACCCCCAGGCTCGGTTTTTCTCACAAAACCCTTGTCTTACTTTTCTCTCATCGTACATCTCTCTGTTCTTTACTCTCTCATTTTCCATCCCTCTCCCAGGTATGGTTAATGGACAAGTTGCAGGTTGTGGACTCTTGCCCGGCCTACTCAGCTCGAGGCTACTTCTTTCGGTAGCGCCTAGTCAATGCTCTTGACGAAAGCTGGTGGTTCGATTGGATGTGCAATTTGTCCGCAGACCGCATTGCTTGGTGTTGTCCTTGGCTCAACCTCCCGGCAATGAGCTATAGTATGTCCCGGCTGATTGGGATCCAATTGATTGGTCTAACCCACTGCGTATTCTATTTTCCGTTCTGGTTCCTGCGTCAGTTTGGTCATGATCAGACCTGCCCACCTGAGGGGATTGAGTACCCAGCTGCTTTCCCGGTCCGGGGTGCACAACTTGCCCGATATGCCACAGCATGGAGGACTAGAGAGCTCCTGGCCCCTGCTTCTACTTTCAGTTGCACTTTGTCCGATGAGTGCTTGGATTGGCTCAATGAGGAGGCACAGGTTGGGCCTAGCTTGGCATCAAATGCTCCGTCCAGCTCTGGGAGGGGACGCAGAGATACTTGATTCAACTATGCCCCGAATTTATTGCTTATTAGTATTTTCAAGTTTTCTTTATGAATGTACCAAAAAAAGCAACCTCGATTGTAATGTAAGAGCAGGAGATCTCTATTTTGAAATCAATGAAATTGAAAGTTGTGGTACTGAAGATTTTCCGCTTTTGGTCCAAAAATGGTCTTAGTCGTAAAAAGATTGATTTGAACAAAGTCAACTTTTATTAAAACTTTTCAAAACTATTTTCGATGTGGATCAGAATTGGACACGCCGAAAATCTGTGACTGAGATGCACAACCTCAGATCCCCGCAATTGGAAAGTTGCCCCTAGTCTGAAGAACAATGCGACACTTCATAGCAACGGAAAGTTGCCCCTTGTCTGAGTAACTTTGCACCGTCGCGGCAACGGAAAGTTGCCCCTAGTCTGAACAGCACTGTACCGGAGATCGCGATAAATGCTGATGGATAAAGATGACTGAGATGATCAAAATGGACAGAGTTGATCGGGGAAAAGTTTATGGCTGAACTTCAAGGTGAAGTTGCCTACGTATCCCAAAGATGGGAATCAAGCCTTACGTAGTTCAGGCCAAGGTTCACTCGAGTATTTTCACTCTCCTTTTGCGCTCTAACTTTTGCCAAGGCCGCCCTTTGCGGGTTTTCAACCTTGCGAGCTCAGTTTTTATATTTTCTAATTTTTTTGTGCTCTGACTTTTGCCTAGGTCGCCCTTTCGGGTTTTCGGCCTAGCGAGCCTCTCAAGGATAGTATTTCTTCAACTTGTCCATATTGATCGGTTGTGAGAACTCCAAGCCATCTAGATCCATCAGAACCACAGCTCCACCTGACCAGATAGCTTTGATGATGTAAGGACCAGTCCAATTGGGTTTGAACTTGCCCCTTGGGTCGTGGAAGGGAACTCGGTTGTCTTTGAGCACCAAATCTCATTCTTTCAGATTCCTGGACTTAACCTTCTTGTTGAAAGCCCAGGCAATTCTGCGTTGATAGCCTTGGATGTGGTACAGTGCTTTCAGTCTTCTTTCATCAAAGAGCATGAGTTCTTCGAATCTGCTTTGCTGCCAATCTGCTTCGGCTATCTGGCATTCAGCCAATACTCGTAACGATGGAACCTCAATCTCAATGGGTAGAACAGCCTCCATTCCATAGACCAATGAATATGGAGTTGCTCCAGTAGAAGTTCTGATTGAAGTCCTGTAGCCCCACAGAGCAAATGGCAGCTTGTCTGGCCAATCCCGATAGGTTCCCACCATCTTCTGCAGTATATGCTTGATGTTCTTGTTGGCGGCCTCAACCGCTCCGTTGGTCTGCGGCCGGTATGTAGATGACTTATGGAAAGCCACATTGTATTTCTCCAACAAGTCTATCACTTCTTTCTTGAAGTGGGAACCATTATCTGAAATTATCTTGTTTGGCACCCCGTAGCGACAGATGATGTTGTTTCTGATGAACTTTGAGACATGCGATGCCTTCAACACCGCGTATGATTGGGCCTCGACCCACTTTGTGAAATAATCTATTGCTACCAGGATAAACTCATGCCCGTTTGACCCCTTCGGGGTAACAGCTCCGATCACATCAATTCCCCAGACTGAAAAAAGCCACGGCGAAGTCATGTTGTACAGCTTTGACGGCGGGATGTTCATGCGGTTTGCATGAATTTGACACTTGTGGCATCGCCGAACAAAACTAATACAATCCTCCTCCATGGTTGACCAGTAGTAGCCCTGTCTGAGGATCTTTCTGGCCAGCATTACTCCATTCATGTGTGCACCACACTCCCCCCCATGGATGGCTTCCATCAGGCGTTTCGACTCTTCAGCTTCTACACAGAGCTTATGCATTCCCAGATGACCCCTTTTGTACAGCTTTCCCCCGCAGATAATGAATTGAGCAGCCATTCTTCTGATGGCCCTCTTATCCTTGGCATTTGCCCCTGGTGGATATGTCTCCTTTTCCAAGAAGTTCTAGATGTCGTAATACCAGGGGTTGCCGTCTTGAACCTCATCTATGGTGGAAATCGACTCGTATGCTGGCGCGAACTTTTGATCAATAATGACTGGACGCATCCGGACTCCGGACGGGATGTCTATCATAGAAGATAGAGTTGCTAATGAATCTGCAAACCTGTTGTTCTCTCTTACGAGGTGAGTGAAATTTAGCTTCTCAAACCGAGGAATTAACAAATCCAAGGTTTGGTGGTAGATTATCATCCTTTCCTCTTTGACTTTCCAATCTCCTTTTGCTTGAGACACAACAAGGTTCGAGTCCCCAATGACGTCCAACCGTCTTGCCCCTAATTCCAGGGCTGCTTCCAGGCCAGCAATACATGCCTCATACTCTGCTTCATTGTTGGAAACTTTGAACCGGAGCTTGAATGCTAAAGGGATACAGGAATCATCAGACGCTATCAGCAACACCCCTATCCCATACCCATACTGGTTTGACGCTCCGTCAAAGTACATCGTCCAAGTTTCATCTTCGACGTGCAGAATGGCTTCATCTGGCAATAGATACTCAACCGCTTCATCCCCCTCAACCGGGTGGTCGGCAAGGAACTCTGCTACCGCTCTACCTTTTACTGACTTGCGCGTTACATACTTCAAATCAAATTCGGAGAGCAACAGCAACCAACGAGCTAGCCTACCCGTAAGTGCTGGTTTCTTGAAGACATATTTGACGGGATCCAAACGTGAAACCAACATTACAGAGTGGGCTAACAGGTAGTGCCGCAGCTTCCTGGTTGCCCATACCAAGGCTAAGCAAGCCTTCTCCAGCGGTGTATAGCGGGTCTCGTAATCCAGCATCTTTTTGCTCAGATAGTAGATGGCTCTTTCCACTTTGTCTTCTGACTCCTGCGCGAGCATGCAGCCCATGGTAGTCTCAGTTACCGAAAGGTACAGTATCAACGGTCTCCCCGGCTCTGGCGGTGACAACACGGGTGGGTTCTGTAGATACTCTTTGATCTGCTCAAAAGCTGCTTGACATCGGCCGTCCCACTGGAATTTCTTTCCTTTCTTCAGGAGACCAAAAAGTGGTTCACAAGTCAAGGTTAATTTAGAAATAAACTGTCTTATGAATTGCACTTTACCCAGAAAGCCTCGCACCTCCTTTTCAGTCCTTGGTGGTGGCATTTCTAAGATGGCCTTGATTTTGGAAGGGTCGACCTCGATGCCCCTTTGTGTAATCAGAAACCCTAGCATCTTCCCCGCTGTAACACCAAACGTGCATTTCTGGGGATTCAGTCGCAGCCGAAACTCCTTGATCCTTTGAAAGAATTTTTGTAAGGCGGTGTAGTGGCCCTCTCTATCTTTGGATTTGACAATCATGTCGTCCACATACACCTCGACCTCTTTATGGATCATATCATGCAATATTGTAGTTGCTGCCCGTTGATATGTAGCTCCAGCATTTTTCAACCCGAATGGCATCACTCTATAACAATATGTACCCCACGGGGTAGTGAACGCAGTCTTCTCCCGGTCTTCGGGTGCCATTGCTATCTGATTATAGCCTGAGAAACCATCCATAAACGAAAGCAAGGCGTGTCCTGCCGTGAAATCCACCAATTCGTCAATGTGTGGCAAGGGAAAGTCGTCCTTCGGACTGGCCCTGTTCAAATCTCTGAAGTCTACACAGACCCGAATTCTGCCATCCTTCTTTGGCACCGGAACAATGTTGGCCAACCAAGTTGGGTATTCAGATACCAGCAGGAACCCTGCGTCAATTTGCTTGGTGACCTCTTCCTTAATTTTGAGGGCCCAGTCCGGGCGAATCCTTCTGAGTTTTTGTTTGACAGGGCGGGCCTCGGGATCAAGAGGGATCCGGTGCTGTACAATCTCAGGATCGATTCCAGGCATGTCTTCGTAGGACCACGCGAAAACTTCTTTGAAATCTTTTAATAAAGCGACTAAGCGCTCGCGCTCCTCCGAAGACAACGTGGACCCGATCTGGACCAGCCGCGGGTCCTTCTCAGTACCAACATTCACAGTAGTGATTTCATCCATTAAAGGTTTAACAAATCTTTCCTGCTCTTGATCAATTAATCGTTGCAAAACTGGGGGAATTTCTCCCTCGCTGTTTTCATCAAAATTTTGAAAATCCTGATTTAAGCAATAAATCAAAGGCACAGAAAAATACTCGGAAACCACATCCACATCATTCTCATTAAATATTTCCAAGCCGTCAGATTCCTCTGTTACAACAGACTCAAAAGAAAATGAAAATGACGACCTAGACAGGACTGTGGCATCCGGGTTATCACCCCCAGGAATACCGGACTCAGACTCAGTCGAGCTGGAATCTGATTCCGACGCATAAGATTCGGTAGATTCAGATTCCGGCTCACTACCTGACCCGGAGCTGCTAGATAAAAAGCCTTCTTCATATTGCCAGATGAGAGAAGGTGCGATAGATGCATCCAAGATCGGCGCTGGAAAGCCCGCAGCTATTTCATCTCCAATCACAGAAACCGAATAGTTATCCCCCAAGAACTCTTGGCCGATCGGAGGATCTGATAGTAGACTCGCCAGTGCTACCCCCATTTCAAGCTCTGTGCTCTCAGGATCCACTGCTTCACATTGCTCAACCTCAGTTGGTGGGTCTGTCTGCGCTTCGGCAACGTCATCCCCAGATAATTGTATGTCGAAGAAGATTTCAAAACCAGGCACGCGCTTCCCCTCCGCGTTTAGCCATGGCTCCGGGAAGCCGCAGAATGGAAAATCTTCCCCCTCCCGGACGAAACGTCCGTTTAGGGTACCCCAGATGGGCCTGTGCATTAACTCAAATGGCTTCCCGGCCTTCTTTGCCCTGGCCCTTCCGGCCATTTCTTTTCCTTTCCTCACCCAATTTTCCTTGGTGGGTAGATAACCCAGTCCAAAGGCGTGGGGGTTGTGTGGCACTTCGGCCAACACTGAGACGCCCTTCCGGCCGCTTCTCCCTAATCCCATCCCGGGAGTATGTTTTAGCTTGTTCATGAGGTAAATAGATTGAGCACTAACGTACATACCCTCATTCACAGCCATGACATTCTGCACCACTTGGGCCTCGGCCAAAGTGAACCCCGACAAAAACACATCCTCCGTGCCGTGCTCGATCTCCAAAACAGGTGTGGACACTTCCGGCGGCGGATGGATTGATGAATTCCCAAAAACGATCGCTACCCCTTTCCCGTGAGGGTACTTTAACATCTGATGTAGAGTGGAAGAGACTGCATTGACCTGGTGCAACCACGGTCGCCCCAAAAGTAGGTTAAAGGTTGCGGGAACATCCAAGATATGAAACTCAATGTTGTGTTGTCCTGGACCAACCTTGGTTTGAATTTTAACAGTCCCCATCACTTCTCTGCTGGTATTGTCGTATGCTCTGATCACTTGGGTGGTTGGGACGAAGTCTACGGGTTTCAACCGGATTGCATATGCCGTTCTGGTTGGGCAGACATTAATCGCAGACCCGGTATCAACAAGTACCACCGGTATCCACTTATCTCTACATTCCACAGAAATATAGAGAGGTTTGTTATGACTTGTGCCCTCAGGCGGTAGTTCCTTATCCGAAAAGGTTAATGCCGGGGAACCTCCTCCCGGAAAAACCAGCCCAACCAGCTGTTCAGGCGTGGTGTCTATGGAGAGTTTGGACTTGTCCATAGCAGATAGGACAGCTTCCCTATGTACTCGTGATGCCATTAGCAGTCCCCAGATGGAGATGTCTGCTTGTATCTTCTTTAACTGTTTCAGCACAGCTTCCTCTTCAATCTGCTTCTCCTTCTGTTTCTCCGCTTCTCTATCTTTCCCGGATGCCTCGGGTTGGTCCAGGTGTGGGGGTTTGAAGTACCGCCCACTTCTTGTCATATGGTCAACCTCATCGAGGTACCAAGTGTCATCCGGTTGATTATTCCCCCAGTCTTCATCCGTGTGGGCAAGACATAAGTCATCCTCTTCCCACCACATTCCATCGGCAGCCAACAGACACCTGTCTGGCTCCGGTTTAGTTGCACTCACAGTACTCCCTGTCCACATGCTCGCAGCATTCTCCATCTTCGTGCACACAGCACTTTCAGTCCCCTCAGGGCCTTTAGCTTTCCTAATTCTCTCAGCTTCCTCAAACTTTTCTCGTTCCAGCTGCATTAGTACAGCTGTTTGTTCAACAATTCCCGTATCCATAATGCCCACGTCTCGAGCGGAATTCTTAGCACCGGCGCTCTCCGGCGATACAACTTGACTTTCGGCCATTCCGGCCACAACTGATACTTCCGCCCCTGCCGGGCTCTGTTCTGGTTGGACTTCCCCCACTGCATCTGGTTGATCCTCGAGCCATCCAGTGGCCTCCTCTGATCCCTCATAATCGTACCAATTGATTGACGCATCCTCCAGTTCCTGGTTATCGAGAAATTGCAGGTTGGCAAAGTCCTCCTCTACGGCTCTCAGATCATCTGCCCATAGCCCAGATCCATCCCCTCGGATCATGCATAGCTCTCCTGTCTCTGGCAATTCTATACCTAGCCCAATTCGGCTCGTTGATAGGATGTACTCGCTTGGATCACAGGCTCCCCCAGCAAAATTCTGTCCAGTCCCAGATTCAACAATCTCATTCTCTCCCAAAATCTGCCCTGCCCTATCTTCGACGGTCACCACCATCAGTTCTGGTTGGGTTTTGGAGATGCCCACCATGCACAAGAAATCAGTGCAATCGGGGAGGAGCACCTCCGGCTTGGGTAGGTGGGTGGGCGTAATATAGATGCTAGGATCGTAAGATGCGACCCCAGTCTGGATAAAATTAATTCTTTTGGGAGGGGGAGGTTGGTTATGTGGTGGAAGAGGGTTGGTTGTGACATTGGGTTTATCAGGAGGCGCGATCACCTGTTTGTCAATAAGATCTTGGATCTCATGACGCAATCTGTAACAACGGTCGGTGTCGTGACCGTGTTGTTGGTGATATGCGCAGTACTTTGCTGGGTCGTAAGAGGGGGGGAGTGGATTCGGTAATGGTTTTGGCTCCAGGGGTTTTAAATGATTTTTTCTGATCAATATTCCCAGAACTTTGGTCAGGGGCATATATAGTGGGGTAAAGGTTCTTTGGCCTCGCGGTTGGAATCTGTTGGTTTGTGTGTTGCTTCCGGACGCGCCGGAGAAGGGTGTGGCAGTCATGGGCCTTGGAGGGGGAGGAGGAGTGGTGGTGACCATACTAACTTCCGAGGCTCTCGTATTTGCAGCGCCACTCAGGCCCGCATTGTTGTTACGGTTGAAGGTCCTCCTCGGTTGTTCCCTGTCGTGGTCAAACAGACCTTGTTTCATTGCGTCTTCGATTTGCACCCCCATCTCATGTAAATCTGCGAAAGTAGGGAAGGGGACTACAATCATTCTCTGCATCAGCTTTGGGTGGAGATTGCGCACAATCATCCGGATTTGATCTTTGTCAGTGGGCCTTAAAGTCATCATTGACGCCTTTGCCCTCCATCGGATCACAAAGTCCGAGAAAGTTTCCTTGGGCTCTTGCCTTGTCGTTTCGAGATCACGGGTTGTGATCTCGATCTGAGTGTTGTACGAATATTGCGTGACAAAGGCCTCAGCCATTTCATCCCAATTCTTCTTCACTTCATCTTGTAACTTTGCGTACCAGTGGGAGGCCACACCTGACAAGGTTCGGCCGAATAATGAAAGCTTCTGTGGTCGTGTTAGGCCCATTGGCCGCAAGATGTCTGCAAACAGTCGGATATGGACCACGGGGTCGCCGGACCCGTCAAAGCGGTCGATTTGTGGCATTTTGAACCTATCGGGGAGTGTTACGGCCTCCTCGGTATATCCGTCTTCGATATCCGGCATAGCCTTGACCCCTTGGGATTTCTTGAAGAGCTTCTCCAGTTTGCTCAATTTCAGAGCTGTATGATCAACCTCGACCTCGAAGGGAGAGTCCGGGTGATTGGACATATGGACCTTGGACAATTGTGGCAGAAGCGGGGACGGAGCTGGCCCTGTTGGAAGATTCGTGTCCTCTTGCGGGTTCTGGATAGTTGGCACAGTATTCTGGGTGTTTGGAGGAGCGTTCTGAACAGCAGGTGTCTGCTCAGGTAATGGAGCCCTCGCCGGAGGAGGAATTTGTTGTGAAGCAGATGCTGTATTCTGTTGTTGCAGTCTGGTAATCAGCTCAGCCTGCTGGGTCATAATTTTGGCCTGTTGCTTAGCGAGTTCATCCCAGCGAACGGCATCCTGCTGCATGGCCCGCATGGTTTCCTGCATTTGGCGCATCATTTCCTCAACTCCTGTTGGTGTCGTCATACTGTTTCGATTTGTCTGAACTACTGGCAGATCTGTCTCAATGGGGATCTCAATCCGACTGTCCACTGATGGGGGAAACCACTATTCTGGTGCTCTCTGTTCAGATACACTGCGCTTTTTCTGCTTCTTTCTGGTAACAGGGGGTAGAGAATGGAACACTGGCTGTCCGTCGATTAGATCCTCAGATCGATGGAGTCGACGACCTCGTGTCCAAAGTGCTTGGGGAAGGCCTGTTGGGTTGGAAGCAATTGTGCTAGAACTGACCTAGCAAAAGATAAATAAAGCGAAAAGGAAATAAATAAACAGATAAACGGACAGCATAACAGCTTAAAATAAAATGCATGACACACAGCCGGGCATAACCAACACACAGTCAATAAGCTGAATAAACACTGCCCTCAAACACTGGTTATTATCCCTGTATCACTGTCCCCTAAAACAGAATCTGATACCCGCAGATAGCTGATTCTCAAATACTGGCTAATGCCCGCAGGCCTGATACCCATAATACCGAATTGATGCCCGCAGGCCTGATACTGTCAATACTGAACTGATGCCCGCAGGCTTGATACTCAAACTCATATACTGATCTGATGCCCGCAGGCCTGATACTGACAATACTGAACTGAAGCCCGCAGGTTTGATGCCCAAACTCATATACTGATACATGCATTCTTGTAGAGACGCACTCTAAAGCACATAACAGATAAGTGAGAGCCAAAACACCCCTATGTTGGGGTAGGGTTTCCCTGTCCTACTGTGTCAGGAGCTAGGGTTTCACTACGCACAGAGCGGTTTCAAACAACCTGTAAACGGGTAAGCAACCTGTCCTAATTTGGAATGGTCACTATGGATCCGAATATGCACTAGGTCGAAAGGTCAAAGAGGGTGCCCCGGTAAAACCGGGGTTTGTGTTCCCATACTGGCAGAGCCCACAATCGGTCAGCCTTATGGTCATGCCTTGACAAGACAAGCCTCTGGCAAACCGTTCAGGAATAGCAGATGGCAAACACGGTGTCCTAGGCGCACCAATGCAAATGCAATGCAAAGAATCACACAAGTGTAGTCAAAAACAGATATCACGAGTTCGAGTCAAGTTCTCTAAATCCCTAGCAGAGTCGCCAGAAACTGTAGACGTCCCCGCGGGGGGCCTCGCTACAGCTCGGACTCGACTTTTGTCAGTCACGGTTCTAAATCTGAACCAAAGAGTCCAAATCCGGCAAATCGTTTTGAGAAAAACAGATTTTTGAAAGAAGTGCCAAACATGGACTGCTTTGCCAGATACAGAGTCGCCACCTAAATATTTTATTTTGGGAAATTTAGGAAACCCTGACTCGGTGCCAAAAGGCCACGTGTCCGTCATCACCAAAGTTGCCTCGGCTCGGGAACTTGGGTACGATTGGGGAAGGTCACTTCGTGAGCACCCCCGCTCGCCCGGTCATAGACCGGCCTCTACTAACCATGATATCTATTTTTGAAAACATTGTATGTTCTTATTCCGGTTATTAGCCTAGGTTACTATGTTATGCGCACAGTATACAAGTATAGACTGGATCGCCTGAATTGGAACAAAACATTTCATGTTCGTTTTTTGAAAATGGTTTGCTACCCGCAGGTAGGCTTGAAACATTTGATGATTTACTCCAATTCAGATAACCCGGCCTCCACCCACAAGCAGTCAGGCAGTTATATCATATAAGCACATAGCCTCATGGTAAGCATGCTATTCATGGCAGTCACTCACACGCATGCAAGGATGCTAAAGCATAAAACTTACCGAGTACTCCAAGCCAAAATAGAAACTTCATTAGAAATCATGCATGATCCTAATTATACAGAAATGCCTAATGCAACATATGCAAAATGCAATTATAGCAGGCTCGGCTATTCTAAGATGGCATATGAAATGTTACAACTATCATGTATTCAACTTTGAAATTGAAAGACAAATGCAGTTAGTATGATGCGCCGAGCCCGGTGCATGCAATACAGATGAATGAATGCAAACATGCTGTCATATTGTATGCTAATTGAAATATGCCCTAATCTAACCATCATAAGCGGATAAATAAAAGGGAGAAAGACATGGGATTGGAAGACATACATCACACTCACGCACACTTATTACAGTTGTGCCGTCGCGCAGAGGGTTCGAATAAATAATACAGTCCCGATATTACAGTCCCGAATGAAAGAATATTACAGTCCAAAATATTACAAAATCCTAATTAATTAACGAATTAACTAAGAAAATTGTAAAACTGGCATGCAAGCCAGGGACTGCCTTGCTTCTGATGGATGATGCATGTCCGGGTTGTCTTGCGCGGAAATCCACCGGAATGCCCCAATTAGCCTCTGTTTACACCTGTTCTTGAAATGCGTGCCAAGCCCCAAAAAAGTTGTTGATTCTTCGTTTTGCTGCAACAGAGAGCAGGAAAGGGGCATAGCAATGTATTTGCACAGATATATGCATGTCTCGATCCTCGTGCCACCAATCACGCATACCGACGCATGATGGCCGAGGAGTCGAAATGCACAACTCAATATAGGATGAATGCACATGAAACTACAGCTAAAACCTAACTCCTTCATGGATAATCCGGAGTGTCGGTGACTGAGGAATTGAGACACATTCCGTCACTCGGAGTACGAAATGTACCTCGTTTCCCGTGCCCGGGCTAACTCCTATTCCGGACACGATGCAATATGCATGATATGCATGAAATGCAACTAAGATACAATCCTAACATACACAATGCTATGGAAATGATATGCCTCGAAATGCGTGCACACGGGCACGCAAACCGAGAAAATGATAGAATGCAATGCAAGTGACTAAAATGGCATGGGAAAGGTAACATGGACTTATACTAACATGAGAGAGCCTCAGCCACACTCACATAAGAAGCCGGTTGATGAAAATGAAGTGCCTCAAAATGCGTGCACACGGGCACGCAAACCGAGGCAGTGGCATACGCAATGCAAATGACATGAAAATATGATATGGGCTTATACCAACATGAGTGAGCCTCAGCCACACTCAAATCGGATGCCGACAGATAAAAATGAGGTGCCTCGAAATGCGTGCACACGGGCACGTAAACTAAGGCGATGGCAAAATGCGATGTGATGACATGAAAACATGATATGGGCTTATACCAACATGAGTGAGCCTCGGCCACACTCACATCGGATGCCGGCGGATAAAAATGAAGTGCCTCGAAATGCGTGCACACGGGCATGCAAACCGAGGCAATGGCAAAATGCGATGCAATGACATGGAAACATGATATGGGCTTATACCAACATGAGTGAGCCTCAGCCACACTCACATCGGATGCCGGCGGATAAAAATAAAGTGCCTCGAAATGCGTGCACACGGGCACGCAAACCGAGGCAATGGCAGAATGTGATGCAATGACATGAAAACATGATATGGGCTTATACCAACATGAGTGAGCCTCAGCCACACTCACATCGGATGCCGGCGGATAAAAATAAAGTGCCTCGAAATGCGTGCCCACGGGCACGCAAACCGAGGCAATGGCAAAATGCGATGTAATGACATGGAAATGGATAGCAATCATTCTAATGGAATTTCAGCAGTAAAATATGGGGGAAAACAGTCCCGAAATGAAGCGAAATGACACCAAATGCATGAAATAGTCCCGAAATGCAACATTAGGCACCCGAAATGGCCTATTGCTATGCCAAACATGCATAATATGGACATTCAATGCAAAGACAGAAGCTAGGCAGTCCCAAAAAAGGCACTTTCACAGTTATAAACATGGCCAAACAGCAAGCATAGGTAGGGCAAAAATGGCATGCAAGAATAGGGGCCAAAAGAGGGGTAATGAAGCAAGTGATATAAGAAAAATCCAAACTGAAAAATTTCCTTCTACAACACTGAAGAGGGACCAAAAATATGAATATTTACAGTATATGGCAAGCCTCGAATCAATATACAAACATGCTAAAAAAAGGGCACAAGATTGAGGCTCAAAAGGTGCTATAACATGAAGTATACAAAATAATCACCAAACAGAAAAAAAGTGTTAATGAAACATGAATTATAGGATAAAACAAGGCCACTTTCAGTTCGGACCAAGGTCCAAAAACAGAAGCAAAGGGGGCTGCCGATTTATGCAAAAAATGAGACCAAAAGGGGAGTATAAAGGTAAGTACAACATGGAAGTCCCAAATGGTGTTGAGCCCTTCTTCAATGTTGAAGAGGGGCTCAAAATAAGCCTAATGTCAGTTTACAACATGCTCAAAAACAGATTACTCATGAGCCAAAAATAGCATGCAAAATGATGACATATAAGAGGATCAATGAAGCAAGTGTATCATGGAGGGATCAAACAGGGTTGAGTCCTTAATGAAAAGTGAAGATGAGCTCAAAAGAGGGCCCATTTCAGTTAGGGCCGGAGCTTGAAACAAAAAGCAAGTGGGGCTTACAAATGGATCAAGAAAAAGGGTCAAAGTGAAGAAATGTTACTCACCCTTGAAGACCAAGACTTTTGTTGCTTCTTGGATCAATTTGCAGCTCCTTTGGCCTTTGAGAAGCCTTCCTTGTTGCTGTAAATGAGGTGGTGGTGGTAGAGCTTGGTGGTGTAGAAGAAATGGTGCTTAAGGACTTAGAGATTTTCAAGGAAATGAGAGGTATAGAGATGGAGTTGTGTATGGACGCTTGAAGGTGAAGTTTTCTAACCCCAACAAATGATCTAGCTTGCTTGTTATAAAGGCCAAAAAGGGGGTGTAAAGGTGGGGGAAAAGGAGAGCAACTTTCCCCCACAAAATATCCCCCGGATATTGATATTTTCTGGGGGATAAAGCTCCACAGCTGTAAAGCACACAGTGCAAGGAGCTCGGCCGGCCTATTACTTTTGCTGCAGGTGGCCGGCCGGCCACACCCCCTAGCCGGCCGGCTAGGGGTCAAAAGGGTCAATCAGATTTTCTGGCCGGCCACCAACTGATGGTGTCCTCCTATGTGTGTACAACACAACCCTGTGGTTAAAAGTCCAAGAAAGTGGGTCCAAGGGGTTCAACATTAGCTCGGAAAGAGGGGGTCAAAAGGGTCAGGTGGAATTACTGGCTGGCCACCACTTTTTAGGGTCCTCCCATGTGTGTACATCACAAATATGTGGTTCAAAGTTCGAGAAAATGGGCCCAAGGTGTTCAACATTAGCCCGGAAGTGTGAAAAACGGGCGCCGGAGGGCGTCGGAGGATGTATAACTGGTTGCTGCAACAATTGCTGGCCTCCCACCCTTCAGTGACCTCTCCGGTGATAAAACAGAGGTACCTGCCAAAAATGAACGAAAACCGTTGCAAAACGAATGTTCGGGGGCCAAAACGCGCAGTTCGGGGCCCCGGAAACTGCCCGTAAAACACCGAAAATGGTATTCGACCTCGAAGTGGGTTTCTTAGACCCCAGTGTCCCTCAAAAGGGAGCAAATAAGGAGTACGCCAAAAATTAGAGCAATAGGAGATGGTTAAGCGGTCCCGAACCGAGGCACACGGCCTGACGGCTCCGAAAACCGGAAACCGGACTCCGAAATGGGCAAAATGGCCTACGGCCACAAAATGTAGCCTACGGACATTGAGAGATGGTCTACGGGACCTCTCCCTCCCCTCAGGAAAAGAAACAAAGAAAACTGAGTCTGGTTCGCAAACCGAGACAAGGCACAGAAGAGGGTTCGGAAGTCCGGGGGCAGGGCTCACGGCCGTGACTCTGAAACTTCTGAACGAGCACATTATGCAACATCACCGAGCGCTCAATCGGTGACGTCTGAGTCTTAAGGTCGGTCAAAAATGGTGTGTCTACACATATGCATGCATGTAAGAAATTGTGTTGAAATAGCATGTATAAGCTTGAAATACACGATTCAAGTAGAGTTTTGGTTGAAACTCATGTTTTGATCACCATTTGTGTTGTCTAAGTTGAGAATGTGGCTAATTCATCACATGCATGTACAATTTATGAAGATATGAGCTTGAATGTATGAATTTGTTATGTTAGAATGAGTTTGATGGGAGATTGGGGCATGCATGTGAATTAATTGTGAATTGAGCTCCATTGGGTTGAGATTTGGGGTTTACATCATATTAGTATACTTATATTTGAGAATTGAGCCATAACATGCATGATTTGTTGGTTGAAAATCGAATTGGAGCTCAAGAACTCAATCTGGAAAACCCAGATTTTTGATGTCTGCTCGAGCGGGTTAAGTGCCACTCGAGCGGGAAAATCGTGCTCCCAGCACTTTTTGCAGACATGGTTCCCGCTCGAGTGGGGAAGTTGACACTCGAGCGGGGAGCTATGTAGACAGTCCATCCACTCGAGCGGCAGAGTTAACGCCCAAGCGTGATTTTGCTTGACCCAATATGTTTGCAATCCTTAAGTGTCCGCTCGAGCGGGGAAGTCCATGCTCGAGCGGGGACCTTATTTTCTGAAATTCTGAAATTGCATTCTGTGTTCTGTTTTCCATTCTCTTTCACTTGTAAGCACTCTTAGGCATGCATTGAGCATTGTAAATGAGTTAACGAGATAAGAATAAAGCCTAAAGAGGAATATGTGAATTAAAGAATGGATTGAACTGTTAGTGACCCTTTTGTGTTCATGAAATGTGCAGGGTCAAGCTCCAGGGCAAATCCACAAGCCGATCACTGTGAGTAATATCGATATTTGAAAGCTTAGCAATGTCCAACTGTTTATTCCCTTATAAGCTTTATGAGTTGCTAATCGGGATTGTGGACAAAAGTCTGACATGAACGAATGAATGGACCGAAGGTCGTTTCGATATGAATAAATGGACCTAAGGTCGTTTTGACATAAATGAGTGGGCCGAAGGCCGTTTTGACACGAATGTATGGGCCGAACGCCGTTTTGACGTAAATGAATGGACCGAAGGTCGTTTTGACATTAATGAATGGACCGAAGGTCGTTTTGATAGAAATGAATGGACCGAAGGTCGTTTTGACATGAATGAGTGGATCGAAACCGTTTTGACATAAATGAATGGACCTAAGGTTGTTTTGACACGAATGTATGGGCCGAAGGCCGTTTTGACGTAAATGAATGGGCCGAAGGCTGTTCTGACATAGATGAATGGGCCGAAGGCCGTTTTGACATGAATGGAAATCTGATTGGGCCAAAGGCCAGTATGTTTGGGACTACAGTCATTTGATCTGAATTTTGTATATACAAGCCGAAGGCCATTTTGACAGAAATGAATGGACCTAAGGCCGTTTTGATATAAATGAATGGGCCGAAGGCCGTTTTCACATGAATGGAAATCTGATTGGGCCAAAGGCTAGTATGTTTGGGAGTACAGTCATTTGATTTGAATTTTGTATACACAAGCCGAAGGCTATTTTGACAGAAATGAATGGGCCTAAGGCCGTTTTGATATAAATATATGGGCCGAAGGCCGTTTTGACATGAATGGAAATCTGAATGGGCCAAAGGCCAGAATGTTTAGAACTATAGTCACTTGATTTGAATTTCGTATAGTTATATATCTGTTAAATAGAAATATGAATTGGGCCCAAGGCCGTTTGGAACATGTTGTTCTACATTGTTATGTAACTTCTGTATTTGATTTGATATTATTCACTGGGCTTTCGCTCACGCTCATTCATGTGTTTGTAGGTGAGCCAAGAGAAGTCCAGACCCAGCCTCAGTGAAATCTGTATGGAACACCTAAGGTTTTGAGAGAGTCAGCCCTTGTGTCTCACACACGAGACCCGTCTTCGCCCTTTTGTTATGTATTTACATTTTGTCAGGTTGGCGAAGTTTTGAATACGTCTGTATATAGTTTTCATGGGTTGACTTAGTTTGGATGATCCTGTCTGTATAGAATCTTATGTCATTACACTTTCTGTTGTGAGTTATTAACATATGTACGTATGGAATGTTATGGTGTGCATATAAGCACGGCTCTATGGACAAAGTTTCAAATTTGCTTCCGTTTGGTCCCTTTTACTTTGATGAGTCTTCTCTTATTTGGTTTGAGGCCGTAGGTAATCTCGTGATTACTAGCCAGTTATGGCCTTAACCCATAGGGGCGGGTTCGGGTCGTGACAGAGTGGTATCAGAGCACGAGTTAATAACTCACACACTTGTCCAGAAGAGCAATAAGCGTCTAGATGAGATCTAGGATGCATTCATGTGATAAATATGAATTTGGAAGCATCAAGAATATGCTTAAATGTTTCGATATGAATGATTATGTGCTATAAATTCGTGAATCGCTTGCATTGTAAACCATGGGAATATGTATGCTTTCTGGTACATGCATACTTGTGAATCTTTTTATAAAGTATAATGCAAGTTTAATCAGATGGTGAGTAATAACTCTGTAAGGTTATGTTTTGCTTTAAACATTTTCTGATGATATGAATGAATGATTGCCCAAAATTCTCTTTGAATGTAATTGTGGTATCCTTAGCAGAGGCCCTCGCCCAGGGGATATAATACTGTGGCTTATGGTCATGAGGCCCTAGCCCGGGGGAAATAATACCGTGGTATAGGCCCTCGCTCGGGGGAAACAATACCGTGGCCTATGTATGTGATATGTTACCTGGTATTAGAGGTTCCATCATGGAACTTGATATGCTTGACCAACATGATATGTTACGCTCAAGGAAATACCACACATAATTTGAATATGAAATATGAATTGTTACACTAATGTGTACAACAAGTTTGTTTTGCTAAAATGCACATACATGAACACATGAATCATGAAAAGTTGCATATGTGCATTCGGTTCTGCAAATGGGTGTCTATGTGAAATATGAACATGATTTGAGTATATAATTACTTAATAAATGTCAGCATGCGATATCTGCTAGGTAAACAATCATCTGTTACGTATGTGGTTAATTGTGCCTTGACGATACATAAAATGAGGATATAACAATGTGCCTATGTGCGAATGTACGCATGTGTATTTGTGTTTATTTTGTATTGGGCATCCCAGTGTTTGGCCAGGCTTAATAAGAATTTGTGTAGAACGTGGATAAAGTGAGGGCATACGAGTTAGCAGACTCTTTCACAGCCCGACTTAATAGTCCGGAAAGAATAGTACAAGGGATGGCAGAGATCTTGAGACAACAATGTCAGTTGTCGCTACGGCAAGAACCTTTGCCACCGAAAGTGCAAGAAACACCGAGGAGTTGTTATCGGATTTTTGGGGTTTGTTATAAGTGTGGTAAAATGGACCATATGGTATGGAACTGTCCCTGAACTAAACAAATGTGAATAAATCTTTTGCCTCAGTTGGATTCGTAGCAACGGTAGGAATTGCTGATCAAGGTAGAGTAACTGCACTCATCCCAGGAAGTACTCAGAGTGCTGTAACCGTTATCCCAGGTATCTGTACTGTTATAAACAAATGCTTATGTGTTGATTGATTCTGAATTAGTACATGTGTACATCTTTGCTTGGGATATTAATTGATTTGGATTGGCATGTTCTTTCGTATTTGCTGCATGTGTATTTAGATTGGTTAAACCCACAAGATCGAGATCGTATCCCTTAAATGTATATGCTACATTTGGGAAATTTGTGAAATATGTATGGGGATATCAATTAACTCTGCACATGCACATGTACATCTGAACCTATGCTTAGGGTGAGTTGTTACACTACTGTCTTCAATGATTAAACCACTGGAATTATGACCCTATGATCGTATGACCGAGTTGAGCACCCTAAATGATGAACTCTATAATTGTGAGACCATGTAATTTTGATTAGTAGAAAGTTGACTAGATTATGTGACTATACTGGGCTCGACTCATAAACCTATGCTTTTGTGATTGATTTGGAACTTTTGCGTGACAATCCTATGCTATGTGTAACTGAGGAACCTTGTTTACCGTGTTACTGTGCACTATGTGCTTGTATATAAGACTTATTTGGGAACTGCTGATTTGATTATGATACATACCTTTTGATATGAACAACTGCATGCAAATGCATCTACACCTGGACTTATGTGAACAATGCCGTATTGTACATGACCTGAGCCATTTTGATATAAACAGTTGTGATGAATGACCCTGATGTGACTCTGAGAGTTAATGAACTTAGGATAATTGTGGAACTATTAACCATGTACCTAAGCAAACGAGGTATGCCTCATAGAACCAAGTGTACTCTAGGTGAGAAAACTTTTATTTGATTCGATCCGATAAAACCTTTGCCTGATATTGCCTTGATGGAACCCTCATTTGATATAATTTGATGGAACCTTTGTTTGATTTAATTTGGCAAGACCTGTGTCGGGATTGGTTGATGAGACCCTCTATTTGATTTAATTTTGTAAAAAGGGATTGAGGATTGCCGGTAAATAAATAGCCAGATTATTCTTGGCAGAAAAACTGATAGACCCAAAACTTGAATCTGTTTGGAGTACTTGACCTATTTGAAAGACCTTTTGTGGGCTATCAACAGATTGATCTGACCATGACCACCAGTGGGAACCAACCCTCAACTATTGAGGACATATGTGTTATGAATGAACCGAATTGTACAAACCCCGTGATTGGGTGCCGTAATGAGTATTGTCCCAACTCTGTTTGTTTGACGCTATGGGAACCGATGACGGCAGATTGATTTGATTATAAGCAGTACTGAACATTTGTCTTTGACTGATCAGAATATGTTTTGTAAGGGAGAGTGGTTGCTTCAGTGTTATCAGATTTTGGGAAATCAGGTTATGGTGAATGGTATTATTTTGTTTTGATGACATTCTTGGAGCGTCCTTTCATGCTAGGGGACGTTAAGCCTATGTAGCACCTTTGATTGAGATATCTTTTGCCACCGACGGTTTCGTACGGGTGGGTTTGACTAATCGATCTCGAGTCGGCCACCGACGGTCGTGAACGGGTGTGCTTCGATTTCGAGACGATTATTCCTTTGTTTTGTCCGGAATGTCATCCTTTGGTATTATGTTGACGTTTTAACATCCAAGAAGCTTTGGAAAACCCTGATTATCCGGAAGTGTGTGAATTCAGTACGCCTTGTGAATAACTGCTCAGTGCCATTCTATTCTGTGATTGGGGCTCTGAGGGTGTGTAAATCGGGTCTAACATGTGACTGACTATTTTGGTATTATCTTTGACATCATAGGGATTAATATATGAATTGCCTTCTGCTTTTGGCAACTATGAAATAGTGTGGAAAGACTCGATGGAACAGGGAATTGAATGTTGAACCGAATTGTAAACTGTTGAATGAATGAAGAACACGTGTATTCTATTAGAAGTCGACTGCCTCAGTGTTATTGTATTTTACAATTGGTACTATGGGGATATGAGTTACGTATGTCGTGTGGTTGATCGCTTTGTTGTTATTTTTGTTGACTCGGGAATCAGTGCCTGAATTCACTTTAAATTCCTGAAGACTTTTGATTAACCTTGAATAGCTATAATGAGCTACTGAAAATACCGAATCGGATTGTGTATTGTGGAATTATTAAAGAATGAATTAAACTTTTGTGACAAGGGAATGGACCGAACTTCAATGATAAAGTTGGCTGGCATTTGAAATGAATATGTTGGTGACTTACTTTGAAGAGGGCAATTATTGAAATTATGTCTAAATATTTTCGGTATTTATAAGTCGAAGTTAAACATCAGGTATAGACGAGGCTACTTCGACCTCCCTCTATTTCGGAATGGAATTAGGGATATGTGACTATGAATTTCATTATGGGGCTACCTTAAGTACTCAAGGTGTGAGTCCCATTTGGGTTATTGTATGAAGAATTACTAAATTCGCTCATTTCCTTCCTGTGACATTTTCGTATGATACTTGTAGACTAGCCACAGTTTACATCAATAAGGTTGCTTGTTGTATGGGGTCCCAGTATCTATTGTTTAGACAGAAATCCTGAAATGTGTTTGAATTCTGTCAAGCCTTCAAAAGGCGATGAGAACTAAATTGGGATTCAGCGCTACTTTCCATCTACAAATCGATGTATAATCAGAAAGAGCTATTTAGACTCTGGGAGAAATGCTCCAAATGTGTAATTTAGATCTTTGGGGAATTGGAAAAATCTATCCATCATTGGCAGACTTTGCTTACAACAACGGCTCACACTCTAGTTTCGGTATGGCACAATACAAGCCTTGTATGGAAGAAAAGGTAAGTCCCTGACTGATTGAGAAAAGAGTGTTGCTCGATTTTGAGACTAAGTAAATGGCTATCAAAAATGATTGGAACCGTTGAATAAAAGGTGTTTCGAATTGTGTTCGACTAAAGGTAAAATAAGTTCGAGGGACCAAACTTCCAAAAGGGGGGAAGACTGTAATACCCCTGTTCTGTAGTATGCTAATTGGTCCTTAATACGAGTATGATGATGTGTTTAATATGATTTTATGTGCCATTTTGTGAATATATGTGATCTCGAAGTTCTATCTGTTCACTGTAGGAATATTTGTTTGAATAATCTGCTTTGGAAATTAAATTGGAGGCCTTATCGGCCACAAAACCCGAAATCGATTACGCCATTGTGATTGACATAATTTTTAGAGCCTACGGTGGAATTTAATTGAAAATTTATTCGAGTCAGATTAAATTGATTTAATTAATGGTTTAGTGCCCAATTATTTGATATTTATATTTTTGGCTAGTGGGACTTATTTTAAATGGGCATTCTACACTCAATTCCCTTTTTATATTCATTTGGGCTGATTTTAACTCTAAGTTAAGAGAGGGGAGGGTCGGCTATAGAAGGAAAAAGGGGAGAGTTGTACAATTTTGGTTCAAGACTTGAATCTCTTGAAGATCTAGCTCTAGATTTGGCTAGAGCTTGAGTGTTGAAGCTCTTAGGTAAGTGAATTCATGGACTCTTGTTTGTAATTTGTAAGTTCAAAGTTGAAAAATGTTAAAGAACATGAAATTGGATTAGTTTTGTTGAATTAAAGCTTGACATATGCATGCATGTAAAAAATTGTGTTGAAATAGCATGTATAAGCTTGAAATACATGATTCAAGTAGAGTTTTGGTTGAAACTCATGTTTTGATCACCATTTGTGTTGTCTAAGTTGAGAATGTGGCTAATTCATCACATGCATGTACAATTTATGAAGATATGAGCTTGAATGTATGAATTTGTTATGTTAGAATGAGTTTGATGGGAGATTGGGGCATGCATGTGAATTAATTGTGAATTGAGCTCCATTGGGTTGAGATTTGGGGTTTACATCATATTAGTATACTTATATTTGAGAATTGAGCCATAACATGCATGATTTGTTGGTTGAAAGTCGAATTGGAGCTCAAGAACTCAATCTGGAAAACCCAGATTTTTGATGTCCGCTCGAGCGGGTTAAGTGCCGCTCGAGCGGGAAAATCATGCTCCCAGCACTTTTTGCAGACATGGTTCCCGCTCGAGCGGGGAAGTTGACGCTCGAGCGGGGAGCTATGTAGACAGGCCATCCGCTCGAGCGGCAGAGTTAACGCCCGAGCGTGATTTTGCTTGACCCAATATTTTTGCAGGCCTTAAGTGTCCGCTCGAGCGGGGAAGTCCACGCTCGAGCGGGGACCTTATTTTCTGAAATTCTGAAATTGCATTCTGTGTTCTGTTTTCCGTTCTCTTTCACTTGTAAGCACTCTTAGGCATGCATTGAGCATTGTAAAAGAGTTAACGAGATAAGAATAAAGCCTAAAGAGGAATATGTGAATTAAAGAACGGATTGAACTGTTAGTGACCCTTTTGTGTTCATGAAATGTGTAGGGTCAAGCTCCAGGGCAAATCCACAAGCCAATCACTGTGAGTAATATCGATATTTGAAAGCTTAGCAATGTCCAACTGTTTATTCCCTTATAAGCTTTATGAGTTGCTAATCGGGATTGTGGACAAAAGTCTGACATGAATGAATGAATGGACCGAAGGTCGTTTCGATATGAATAAATGGACCTAAGGTCGTTTTGACATAAATGAGTGGGCCGAAGGCCGTTTTGACACGAATGTATGGGCCGAAGGCCGTTTTGACGTAAACGAATGGACCGAAGGTCGTTTTGACATTAATGAATGGACCGAAGGTCGTTTTGATAGAAATGAATGGACCGAAGGTCATTTTGACATGAATGAGTGGGCCGAAGGCCGTTTTGACATAAATGAATGGACCTAAGGTTGTTTTGACACGAATGTATGGGCCGAAGGCCGTTTTGACGTAAATGAATGGGCTGAAGGCCGTTCTGACATAGATGAATGGGCCGAAGGCCATTTTGTCATGAATGGAAATCTGATTGGGCCAAAGGCCAGTATGTTTGGGACTACAATCATTTGATCTGAATTTTGTATATACAAGTCGAAGGCCATTTTGACAGAAATGAATGGGCCTAAGGCCGTTTTGATATAAATGAATGGGCCGAAGGCCGTTTTGACATGAATGGAAATCTGATTGAACCAAAGGCTAGTATGTTTGGGACTATAGTCATTTGATCTGAATTTTGTTTATACAATCCGAAGGCCATTTTGACAGAAATGAATGGGCCTAAGGCCGTTTTGATATAAATGAATGGGCCGAAGGCTGTTTTGGCATGAATGGAAATCTGAATGGGCCAAAGGCCAGAATGTTTAGAACTACAATCACTTGATTTGAATTTTGTATAGTTATATATCTGTTAAATAGAAATATGAATTGGGCCCAAGGCCGTTTGGAACATGTTGTTCTACATTGTTATGTAACTTCTGTATTTGATTTGATATTATTCACTGGACTTTCGCTCACGCTCATTCATGTGTTTGTAGGTGAGCCAAGAGAAGTCCAGACCCAGCCTCAGTGAAGTCTGTATGGAACAACTAAGATTTTGAGAGAGTCAGCCCTTGTGTCTCATGCATGAGACCCGTCTTCGCCCTTTTGTTATGTATTTACATTTTGTCAGGTTGGCGAAGTTTTGAATACGTCTGTATATAATTTTCATGGGTTGACTTAGTTTGGATGATCCTGTCTGTATAGAATCTTATGTCATTACACTTTCTGTTGTGAGTTATTAACATATGTACGTATGGAATGTTATGGTGTGCATATAAGCACGGCTCTATGGACAAAGTTTCAAATTTGCTTCTGTTTGGCCCCTTTTACTCTGATGAGTCTTCTCTTATCTGGTTTGAGGTCGTAGGTAATCTCGTGATTACTGGCCGGTTATGGCCTTAACCCATAGCGGCGGGTTCGGGTCGTGACACTTCGCATGTTGCAAAGTTCATCAGGAACAATATCATCTGTCGCTACGGGGTCCCAAACGAGATTATTTCAGATAACGGTTCCCACTTCAAGAAGGAAGTGATTAACTTGATGGAAAAATACAACGTGGCTTTTCACAAGTCATCCATATATCGGCCACAGACTAACGGAGCAGTTGAGGCCGCCAACAAGAATATCAAACACATACTGCAGAAGATGGTGGAAACCCACCGGGACTGGCCAGATAAGTTGCCATTTGCTCTGTGGGGCTACCGAACTTCAATTAGAACGTCTACTAGGGCGACTCCGTATTCATTAGTTTATGGGATGGAGGCCGTTCTACCTATCGAGATTGAAGTTCCGTCTTTGCGAGTGCTGGCTGAGTGTCAGATAGCTGAGGCAGATTGGCAATAGAGCAGGTTTGAAGAACTCATGCTCTTTGATGAGAGAAGACTAAAAGCCCTGTACCATGTTCAGGGTTACCAACGAAGAATTGCCAGGGCTTTCAACAAGAAGGTTAAGTCTAGAAATTTGAAGGAAGGAGATTTGGTGCTCAAAGACAATCGAGCTCCCATCCATGACTCTAGGGGTTCAGACCCAATTGGATTGGTCCCTACATCATTAAGTATATTTGGTCGGGTGGAGTTGTCGTTTTGATGGACCTAGATGGCCTAGAGTTCTCACAACCAATCAACATGGACAAGTTAAAGAAATATTACCCCAGAGAGGCTCGATAGGCCGAAAACCCGAAAGTACAACCTAGGCAAAAGTTAGAGCACAGAAAATTTGAAACTATAAAAACTGAGCTCGCAAGGTTGAAAACCCGTAAAGGACGGCCTTGGCAAAAGTTAGAGCACAAAAGGTGAGGGTTAATACACGAGTGAACCTGAGTCGAACTACGTAAGGCTTGATTCCCATCTTTGGGATACATAGGCAACTTCATCTTGAAGTCCAGCCATAAACTCTTCCCCGATCAACTTGGTCCATTTGATCGTCTCAGTCATCTTTGTCTGTTCCGCATTCAAGAGCTTCGGTTGTCATCTCCGGTGCAGTGCTATTCAGACTAGGGGCAACTTTCCAGTTGCTGGAATCTGGGATTGTGCATCTCAGTGACAGATCTCAGGCGTGTCCAGTTCTGATCCATTTCGAAAATGGTTTTGAAGAGTTTTAATAAAAGTTGATTTTGTTCAAATTAATCTTTTTACAGCTTAGACCATTTTTGGACCAAAGCGGAAAATTTTCAGTACCCACAACCTTCAATTTTATTGATTTCAATACAGAGTTCTCCTACTCTTGAATACAAATTGAAGTTGCTTTTTGGTTACATTCATAAAGAAAAACTTGAAAGTACTGATTAAAGCAATAAATTCGGGGCAGAGATAAGTCAGGTGTTCCTGCGCCCCATCCTAGAGCTGGTCGAAGCTTCTGATGCCAAGCTGGGCCCAACCTGCGCCTCTTCATTGAGCCAATCTATGCACTCATCAGACAAAGTGCAACTGAAAGTGGGAGCGGGGGCCAGAAGCTCTCTCGTCCTCCATGCCGTGGCATACTGAGCTACCTGTGCGCCTCGGACCGGAAATGCAGCTGGATACTTTATCCCTTCCGCTGGGCAAATCTGATCATGGCCGAACTAGCACTGGAACCGGAAAGGAAAGTAGAACACGCAGTGTGTCAGGCCAATCAACTGAATCCCAGGCTGCCGGGACATGTTGTAGCTCATTGCCAATAGATTGAGCCAAGGGCACCGCCAAGCAATGCGGTCTGCGGACAAATTACACATCCAGTCGAACCACCATCCCTCATCAAGAGCATCGACTAGACGTCATCGGAAGAAGTAGCCGCGAGCTGAGTATGCTGTACAAGAGTCCACAACCTGCAATTTGTCCATCAACCACACCTGGGGAGGGATGAAAAATGAGAGATTAAAGAATAGAGAGGTGTATGTTGAGAGAAAAGAGAGAAAGGGTTTTGAGAGAAAAACCGAGCTTGAGGGTCGAGTGACGTGAGCAATATATGTGTGAGATAGGGTGGGAAATATTGCCTACAGCAGTAGTGGACTCCACGCAAATCTGGTCGTCTCTCGGCAATGAAAAGCATCCAAGCCCATCAATGTCTCGGCCAATGTCATGGCAATACAGTTCTTGCCCTCCTTCAAGACTTGGGCAACTTCGATCAGAAGAATACTAGACCCGCTGAAGCCTGGGGCAGCAAAAAGTGAGATGGCATACACAAGCAAAGGGCATGACGCCGAAAACCTTGCCAGTGGTGATCACCGTGGTCACCACCATTAGAAAAATGATGAATCAGGCCGAGGATGTCCAATTCTCCGTCACAGATCAGAGATCGAGCGTCATGCATAGTCAGCCCACACATTCGTCCTAAGGCTTAGGCGTGGCCAAAGCGAAGCTGGGGCAAGATTTCCTCGTTGTGCTCGGACTCCATCAAAGCTTGGAAATCTTCGAAAGTAGGACACAGCTCTTGCCTGCCAAAGCTAAAGACATGTGTTTCCGGATTCCAAAACGTTGCCGCGGCATGGACGAATGGAAGATGCAGCGGAGTGCGACTCAGCATGAACAGTGCATTTACGCCGAAGCCCCAGAAGTTCAACTTTTTCGAACCGTCTAAAGTAGCAATCCAAGCTGTGAGATTTTGGATGAGAAATGCCTCCATTTTGATGCAAAACTGAGATGAAATGAAAGAACCACGAAGCTGGAACTTTTATGGAGGATAAGGCACTATTTGGAGGACACGTGTCAAAAATCTGGAGGTTGCCAAGCCAACTAGTCGGCCGACTAGTTTTTCTGGTCGGCCAGCCAGTTTTTCTGGTCAGCCGACCACACAACTGGTCTCCAAGGCAAGAAACTGGTCAGCCAGCCACTTTTGGTGGTCGGCCATGGAGGAAAGCTGGTGTTTGGTCTTTTCTCGGTCTCTAGAAGAGAGCTCCTAGCCTTTCCATGTGTTAGGAGTGTTGAAGGTCCGAGTTTACCTCTGTTTCGGATGCATTCCGTCGCCCGATTTGTCCAAAATGCATTTGCTTATCGAGTTCTTGTTAAGTTTGTTTATCGAGTTGTTAAGTTTGCTTATCGAGGTGTTGAGTTTTGTGCATCGAGTTGTTACTCTTTGTTTAATCAACATTGTCGGGATTTGTTTATCGAGTTGTAAACTTGCTAAGGTTTTGTTGTTTCTTAGTAAGTTAAGTTGTTTAGTTTGTTGCGTCGGTTCACTACCTGACTTGGCAATGTACAATGCTCGATTTTCATTCAATCTCATTTTTGTGCAAAATGATGCAATACGATGCTAAGAAAACAAAATACAACACTTTTTGAACAAAAAGCTATTTCATTCCATCATGATCCTTTTGTTACAACATTTTACAACAAGGGTACAAAGTTTTAAAGAAAATGAAACTACCTAACACTGTACAATGTGCTACAACTACTAGTAGAAAAGGAAAATAAAGTAAGAACATCTGCATCAGTGCTCTCGGGCTCAAGATCGGGAGGCTCTCTTCATCCTCTTCGCCTGGACAGCCTCTGCAATACCCGCGCCAGCACCATCATCTGAATCAGAGCTGCCGTCCTCAGGATCCTCTCGGGCATCACCTCTACTCTCAGAGTCGGAACCAGAGTCCTCCTCTCTGCCTGCGGATGTCTCCGACTGAGGATGCGCAGACTCCGCCTCCTCGCTAGACTCCTCATCATCTCTGATAGGCACTCTACGCCTTCCTCGGCTGCGAGTTGAATCCCCTCTCCGAACTCCTCAAGAAGGCCTGGATGACCCAGCCTGTAGCGGTGGCATCTAAAAAAGAGAGAGCAATTTGAATACATTAGCCAATATGTATATCAGATGTAGAGACAGGAAAGCTACATAGAATGGGTGCATGCGGATACAGTATATGAATATGGTGTGTGTCAGATGTGCTCTACACATGCAGTCAACCAACGCAGTGAAATGGTTAAATTCAGCATGTCATCAGAAGTATGATAAATGTAAGAAAATTGGAAAGTACCGAAACATCGGCCATGAACAACTGCGTCTCCCTCTGCAAAACCATGCTCTCGAGTGAGGCCACCACTCTGAGTAACCCATCACAATATTCTCTAGGACGCTGCAGATACAAGCTCAAGTCATCAGTGAATGAATGAATGTCTAAATAGCTGAATGTTACATCAAAATTGTAAAGCATACCGGTGGCGAGTCAGGGTCACTGACATATCGATGATTGGGCACTGGCGGCTCCAATGGAATTGGGTAAGATGTCCCGTACCGCCATCCTGTCAGCTCGGTTGGGAGGTCTGGCCACCCAGCATGCTGGTAAGTCGAGGGAATCAGTCTAGCCCCACCTCTCGATGTGCCGGCCCTGCAAGTCAAAGGGGTATCTGCAGCCTGGACTCGGCTCGACGATGATGCACCAACAGCCCTCCTCGTAGGAGTACGGATACAAGTCAATGGGGGCATCAAGTACGTATGGCGGTAGGTCGCGTACTCTCCCTCCTCCAAGAGTAGAACTACATCAGTGCCCATCATAGCCCCCTCGACCTCCCGGGGAGTGAGTCTCTCAGTGGACCATATATCCTCTGGAGGTGCTGTTGGGATACCCTGATCGGGGACGCCCATCGTCTGACGCATGAAGCGATCCCCCAGAAACCAGGCCCTGCCCATTGGCCCCTCAAATAAAATCCGGTATCGAGAAGAGGCCCACACCGCAAGGAATCGGAAACGGGTATCTCCTCCCAAAGGTATCCAGGGCTCCCAAGTGATTTGCGGATAACAAGTGCACAAATTGATTAGATGTCATAAATATGCAAGATGAACCAAAGCATTGTCGAAGAACTGAGAGTTCTAGATTACATCGGTCGCTCACACAGTATCAAAGAACTGCCGAAGGAAGGGCAGAGTCTCCCGAGTCCTCGGCCGGCACCGACCCTCGAATCTGCGAGAGTAGGGGATCTCGAGAGGTGCCTCCACCTCGAGCTCTGGGGCCAACGTCGGGAAGTATGCATAAACCCATAGCTGTGAAAAACAGAACAATGGCCATCAGAATACAGAATGTATAAAAAATACAGAGTGCTGAGTGCATAATTTGAACACAGAATATAAGGAAAATACAGAATGCTGAGTGTAGAATGTAGAGTATAGAATGAAAAATGTGTCGTGTGTGTAGTGTACAGATAATGAAAAGCAGGAGTGTAAATCAAGAGTACAGAAAGTACCTCCCAGGCTCTCCAATAGCCACCAACTATGTTCCCCCGCCCGCGGGAGGTCACACTCATATAACAGTAAAGGGTAGCGAGGCCGGCGCCGCCCCAATCATACTGGCTGACCTGGGATAGGTCTACTAAAGCACTGAGCAGATAAAGTCCAACTGTGTTCCCCCTGTCGGAGAACAAAGTGGTCTCGAGGAGGAACATCAAAAACCCCCGAGCATACTGCTCTATCTCCTCGACGGTCTCAGGCATAGTCCCTCTGTACTGCATGGGAAACCAGGTGTATCTAACTTTACCCGATGATCTGTCGATCGGTGGGCGGACTCCCAGTATATAAATCCAAGCCGCCTTCCACTCGCCCATATCAACGTCATAAGGGACCGGTCAGCCGGCCATGTCAAGGCCAGTCAGCATGGCAAAGTCAAATGGGGTCATCGTCATGTCCCAGTAGCTGAAAAGTGGAACGAGTTGGTGGTGTCCCACCATCTCTCCCCAAGTGCCCCCATTAGGGTCCTACTCCCCGGATAACGAGATAGCCCTGCTCAGAAAGGTCCACATCCTGCCTCATCCACGATATGGCGAATAGTATCTGGGAGCTCCGCATACCACTCCCTAGCAAGGATCGATCCATAGCCCTGTGTGGAATGGAAGATACCAGCATTTAAAACGAACAGATGTATTCAGTTTCGGAATGAAACATATGAGCCGCGTGCAAATGAAGTAACTGGACTGTGTGTTCAGTATGAGCTACGTATAAATCAAGTAAGTGGACTGTGTGTTCAGAATGAGCTGCGTGCAAATGAAAATGTATGAGCTGCGTGTGCAGAATTGAAATGTGTGAGCTGCGTGTTCAAAATGAAGTGAATGAGCTGTGTGTTTAGAAATGAAAATTTATGAGCTGCGTATTCAGAATTAAGAATGAGCTGTGTGCAAATGAAAATGTATGAGCCATGTGTTCAAAGTGAGCAGTGCGAAGAATGAGCTGTGTCCCCAAGAAATGAGCTGTGTGCCCGAAGAGTGAGCTGTGTGCCCGAGAAATGAGCTGCGTGCCCGAAAGTGAGCTGTGTGCCCGAAAGTGAGTTGTGTGCCCAAGAAATGAGCTGTGTGCCCGAGAAATGAGTTGTGTGCCTGAAGAGTGAGCTGTGTGCCAGAAGAATGAGTTGCGTGCCCGAAAAAGTGAGTTGTGTGCCTGAAAAATGAGCTGTGTGCTCGAAAAATGAGCTGTGTGCCCGAAAGGTATGTTGTGTGCCAGAAGAATGAGCTATGTGCCAGAAAGAATGAGCTGTGTGCCCAAAAATGTGCTGTGTGCTCGAGACAAATTGTGTTATAAGAATGAACCGTGTGTTCAGAACAAGCTGCGTGTCTAAATGGACAGAATACTGTGTTGTGAGTTGTATGCTAAAATGAGCAAAGTATGGTTGTATATGAGCTGTGTGCCAAATGGATCGAATAGTGCATGAATGTGTTCAGAACGAGCAGATAAAAAATACATAGCGAAAGCAAGAAATCATCAGGAAATACATAATACATTGCGGAGATGTAAAAGGGAAGTACGTACCTCTCGCGCTTGGTGAGATAAGTGAGACTCAGGCTCCCGTAGCAGTAGGTCCGCGGGTGCTCGTCCCTCAAAGTCGGTAAAATGATGGAAGGTGGCAGGAGGTAGGACGTGCTCCTGAGGGTCGTACCTCTCCAGATCGAAAGGACGAATCCTCGGTGGCAATGACATGATGTCTGGCTCGTCCCCGGCATGTGGAGGACCTCCACCGTGATCCACCATTTGAAGAAATTTGCAAAAATGAGCAAAAATGAGCGAAATGAGCCAAAATAGGAAAAAATCAACAAAAGTCAACTCTCAGGAAAGGAAAAAGTCAACAAAGTCAACTCCCGAGAAAATGTGCCAAACTTCGAGACAAACATACCTCAAGTGGTGAAAATGGAGAAAGAAGCTCCGAAATCAAATTTTAATCGGTTCAAAGTGAAGAGAACTGAAAGTTTTCGCGAAACAACTTCGCATGGGGCGTTGGAAAATGCGTATAAAGCACAGATCTGAGAGAGAAAATGGTCTAGGAAGGAAGGGGGGCTGATTTCGGCCTAAGGGGTGTGAGCAGAAGTGATTGGGATGTGTGTATTTAAAGAACCGAGCATAAAAGGACCAAACTGCCCCAAGTTTAGTAAACTGGTCGGCCGACCAGGTTTTCTGGTTGGTCGACCACCATGTAAGCAAAAACTGGTCGGTGGCCCTCCTGGGTGGTCTCCCAGGTCCCTTTGTTCTCCCTGTGAACTTTGGTGATGATTGGAGTCCCAGGCTCTCGAGAAAGTACAAAAAAAGTGCACTCTTCGGTGCGAAACGCCTCCGTGGGAACTTCAAATCAAGTCTTTGATGCGTGGCTCGTTGTTACTCGCCAAGACCAAGGTGTATCCTTTTTGAGTACGTCACGACCCCTCCGAGAGGTAAATCGGAGGTCGCGTTTGAGTTGCTCTCTTCAAGGCTTGCACTTCTTTACTCAGCGTTTTGTTTCAAACATGCTTTGAAGTTGCACTTGTCCTGCATTGTTATGCACACTATTTGCATCGTTGTACATGTTTCACTGGTATGACCATACTTAGCTTGCGTCGTTACGCACGTTTCGCTTGCATTGCTATGTACTTTTCCATCAGCGTCGTACGTATCCGCGTTCGATATAGTGTTGAACATGTGTTGCTAACTATATTGTTCCTGTTAAGTTTCTCTCTTTTACAGGCACGATATTGTATGTACAGTTCATTCAAGGCTGGTGTGACCAGACGATATTGTATGTACGGTTCATTTGAAGCTGGTGCGACCAGACGAACCGGATGGTATTGTATTCTTCGTGTGAGACGTAGCGAGAATTGTATAATTCTTTTACATTCTTACTGCATGAAATGTAGTTTGATTTGCATTCTTGCTTAAAATTATTGCATTTATTGTGTATATTTGCTTCATTACAGCTTTCTTTCCATGATCATAAGTTATACTCGGCTTTGTGCATACCTTTTGCATTTGGCCCCTACCTGCGGGCACTTCTCTTTGATTATCTTGCCTGTTTGTCTAAGTCTTCGGCCTTGTCAAAAATGGGTCGTCTCTAGGCTTTGACATTCACTCCCGTCACTTATGACTTTCGAGTTCTGTCAAAGAGGGGCAACTGTAGACACCCCATTTTTGACCGACCTTAAGACTCAGACGTCATCGATTGAGCGCTTGGTGATGGTGCATTTTGTGCTCGTTCTGAAGTTTCGGAGTTTTGGCTGAGAGCCTTACCCTCCGAGCCTCGGAACTTTTTGTGCCTTGACTCGGTCTGTAGACCAGGTCTTGTTTTCTCTTCCCGAAGGGAGGGAGAGGTCTTGTAGACTATCTCTCAGTGGTTATAGACTACTTTTCGTGGTCATAGGCCATTGTTCCCGTTTGGAGACTTGTTTTCGATTTTCGGAGCCGTCGGCCGCGCACCTCGGCTTAGGACCGCTTAACATTCTCCATTTGGCGCGGTTTTTGGAACACACCTTGTTTCCTCTGTCTAGAGGGACACTGTGGTCCGGGAGACCACTTTTGTGGCCGTACGCCACTTTTGGTGCTCAACAGCCAGTTTTCGGGGCACCCAGCCACGCGCTTTGCCCCCTGAACTCTCGTTTTGCATCTGTGTTGATTCATTTTTGGCATGAACCTTGTTTTCCTTGTTTGGGCGGTGGTACAAGGGTGGGAGACCACCTTTTCTCCTTGGAGACCACTTTCTCCCTACCAGTCGATTTTCTTGTCGGGAAGCTAGTTTTCTTGGTCTTTGGGCCACATTTGCTGGTCTCCCACCACACCACTAGCTTGCTTTCAAAGTGGAGACCAGCAAATGGAGCCACCGGCCACTTTTTTGTGTGGGAGACCACCTACCCTGGTCGGCCGACCAGGGAAAGTGGTCGGCCGACCACCTTTTCTGGTCGGCCAGCTCCCTCCTGTTTTGTCTGTTTGAGTGGGTGCCAGCTATGCCAGCTGGAAGGCACAAACTGTATTCTCCATACACATGTATGGAGGATCTTGAGCCTTGTTTTTTAGCTTCTTGAAGAAGCTTTGGCCTTGTTTGTCTATAAGAGAGGCCTCTCCCTCCTTGAACCAGGTTCTAAAAAAAATTCCTAAGGCTCAAGTATATACTTCCCTCTATATCTCTATATTTTGGACCAAAAGAGTGGGTTGTTCATCACTTTTGCACCACACCTCATAGCCATACGGTTCCACCATTGATTTGAGGTTCTTGGAGGTTGTTTTCAGAGGTTAAAGAGCTGGTTTTTGGTCCCAAAGTTTGTTGGTTTTGCTGAGCTTCAAGGGTAATCACTTTTCTCTCTTTTAAGCATTATTTTGATCCTTCTCTTGGCCTCATTTGCATGCTTATTTGAGTTTTGTTGTCAACTGAAAAAAGATTCATATTTAAGTGATTTTCATGTTTGTTTAAGGCTCTTTTGGTGTTGGGGGTCATCTACCCTCTTGCATGCTCTATTTAGCCTTATTTTGAGCCATGCCATGAGACCTTTGTATTGAGCTTTGCTTGGCCCTTTAGCCACTAAAATCCAGCGGATTTTTAGTGGTTGGCATGTGGTTTTGAGGGCCAAAATTAAAGAGGGGTGACCCTCTCTCTTTTGGCCTTGTTTGCTTGCATTTTTGGCTTTCCAAGGGAGCATATATTTCCACATTTCCTAGCCTTGGTTCAGGCCCTTTTTAATGACTTTTAGGACCTGCCTAGACTCTTTCTATGGCTGGTTTGGTCACCTTTTGTTTGCCTCTTGCATGTGTAGAACAATCCCTTGCATAGCCTATCAAAGTAACGCCTTATTCTTGCATGTATTAGTCATGTTTCAGTGGGTTTTTGGCCATCATTTAGCATGCCATGATTCTTTTTTTGGCTGTTTTGGTAGCCTCTCATATGCTTCACATGCTTGTAGTGTAAATCATGTTCACTAGCTTATAATGCATGTTGTTTTGGCCCTCTATGCTAGCATATTTTGGCCATGCTCCAAACTAATTTTGTTCATATTTTGGGCTGCCTTAGCTCTATTATGAGTTCCCTAGGTCAAATGATGCTTTCCATGTATGGTTGTAGTGTAATAGCCTTGCTTGGCCTTGAGTTTTGAATCCCCTTGCATGCTTAACTTGAGGTGTTTGCATGTTTTAGCATCATTGAGCATGATATTTCAGAGTTTATTTCTTGGCCATATTCTCATGTTTGTCACTCGTTCAATGTGTTTGAGAGTTGCATCATTATACCCCATTTATGAGCCTTTGCATCGAGCTTCATTCTTATACCTTTTAAGCCACCATCTTGGCTCATTTTGCCACTATTTTGGGCCTGCTTAAGGTCTATTTGGAGTTGGTTGTGTCATTTGAGCATCGCCTTGCATGCCTCTAGTGTAATGTGCTTCACTAGCTTCGGTACTTGAGCCTTTCAACATGCATTGTGTGAGTTGTTTGCATGATTCGGAGCCATTTTGTATGTCATTTCAGAGCTGGAACATGTGTCATTGTATGCCATATTTCATCCTTCCAATGCTTTTGTAGAGTTGCATTTTGTGCCCTTGGGCTTAGGTCCTTGCATTGTATATGCTAGCATGAGTTTTGGAGTCTTGTTTTCATCATGTTTGGCCACTGATTTGGGTGTGGCTGAGGCCCATTCATTTTGGTTTAAGTCCATTTTTGCATTGAGTATGCCATTGTATTCCATAACATTGAGTATGCCACATTGTCGCATGATTGATCATTGCATTGTGCATGCCTTGTTCATCTCATTGTGTATGTTAGTTCTTAGGTGCATTGTGTATGCTAAGTACCACGTGCATTGAGTATGCCATTGTTAGTTCATAGCATTGTGTATGCTAGTTGCATATTTGCATGTCATCCTTTGCATGTTTGCATCACTTAGTTGCATAGCATTTAGGTTGCATACTTAAAGTCGCATTGTGCATGCCATTGTTTGTTGCATTGTGTTCGGAATAGGAAACGAGGGACGTTTCGTACTCAAAGTGACGAAATGTGCCTCGATTCCCGGTCGTCGACACTCTTGACTATCCATGATGGAGTTGTTGGCTTTAGTTGCTTGTATGTGCATTCATTTTACATTGAGTCGTGCAATTCGACTCCTCAGCCATCATGCATCGAGATGCGTGACCGGTGGCCCGAGGGTGGAGGACTACACTTCCTAGAGCTTATGCAATGACGGGGAGAGTAGTCATGCACACATGTGTTACAAATACCTTATCGTGCCTCTCTCTTTCCCTTTATTGCAGAAAAACAAAATCCAGGAGAAGAAACTGGTCGGCCGACCAGGTTTTCTGGCAGGCCGACCTCCTTCTTTGGTTTCCACCACAAAAGGTGGTCGGTAGTTGGTCTCCCCTGCCTCTAAGCTAGTCGGCAGCCTTCCCACAGTTTCCCGGGGTGGAGTTTCATCTCTCTGGAGCTTTGTGCAAATTTCTGAAATCAATTACAAACAAAGGGAAGCCGGGGCATCGCGATGGATTTCTCAAGAAGGCGACTCGAGCATGCATGCATCCTTTATCATTCAAGGTAGAGCTGAGGCAGTCCACATTCATGTAGTTTGCGTGCTAGTTAAATTGCTTACTTAGTTAGTTTGTTAATTAATTAGAGTTGTGTAATAATTAGCTGTAATTTATTATTCATTTTGGTTGTGCAATAACTAGCTTAATTAGATTAGCTTAGATTAGCTAGTTGGTGTTGTATTATTTATTCGGACCCTCCGTCGAGAGGGCAAATTTTGTAATAAGTGTGCATGTGTGTGATGCATGTCTTCCAACCCCCATTTCTTTCTCCTTTTTTATTTACTAGCTTACGATGGTTAGTTTTAGGGCATGTTTCAACTAGCATCCTTATGCTCGCATGTTTGTATCCATTCATCTGTCTTGCATGCACCGGCTCGGCGCATCATACTAACTGCATTGTATTTCAATTCCAAGTTGAATGCGTGTTATCTGTAGCATCTCATATGCCATCTTAGAAGAGCTGAGCCTATCTTAGTTGCATTTTGCATGTGTTGCATTAGCCATCTTAAACATGAACTAGGATCATGCATTGATTTCTAACATAGCCTTTGTTTTGGCTCGGAGTACTCGGTAAGTGTTTATGCTTTAGCATCCTTACATGTATGTGAGTGATTTCCATGATAGCATGCTTACCACGAGGCTATTTGCTTATGTGATATAACTGCCTGATTGCCTGTGGGTGAAGGATGGATTACTTGAATTGAAACAATTCATTGATTGCGAGTTTTAAGCCCAGTTGAGAGTGGCAAATCACCATATCTTCTAAGCCCACTTGAGGGTGTCAAAATCCGCATTTTAGCCTACTTGCGAGTAGCAAATCGCTTTAAAAAACAAATATGAGCTGTTTTGTTCCAAATTAGGCGATCCAGTCTATACTTGTATGCTGTGCGCATCACATAGTAATTCTAGGCTAATAAACTGGAATAAGAACGCATGCGTTTTCAAAAACAAGATATCATGTTTAGTAGTGGCCGATCTTTGATCGGGCGAGCGGGGGTGCTCATTGCATGACCTTCCCCTCTCGTGCCCAAGTTCCCGAGCCGAGGCAACTTTGGTGATGACGGACACGTAGCCTTAGGTGTGAGGTAGGGTTTCCTAAATTTCCCAAAATAAAAACATTTAGGTGGCGACTCTGTATCTGGCAAAGCAGTCCATGTTTGGCACTTCTTTCTAAAAATCAGTTTTTCAAAACTATTTGCCGGATTTGGACTCTTTGGTGATTTATCGATCTTGCATTGCACTTTGTGAGATTAGATTCAGAACCGTGACATTGAGTCTGAACTGTAGTGAGCCCAATGAACAAAACAGGATTTTCCTGCGACGTTTGGGCACGTCTACAGGGAGTTTGGCTTGTTTACTCACTGAATAGAAAGAGATCTTGCAAGATTTTGAGAAGTCCGGGATTGAAGTGATATTGTGTGAACAGGGCGGATGGATAGCCGCCATTTCAGCCGAACCAACAATCATTGATGAAATTAAGTAGAACCAGAAGGAGGATGAATTCCTCAAAAAGATAGTTGTTAAATTTGAAATGAATCCGAGACTGGAGTACAGTGTGGTAAATGAGGTGCTGAAATTCCAAGACAGATTGTGTGTTCCAAACATTCCCGAGTTAAAGAAGAGAATTGTAGATGAAGCCTATAAGTCAGTATTTGCTATGCATCTGGGTAACAACAAAATGTATCGGGATTTGAAACAAAGCTATTGGTGGCCCAAAATGAAGAAAGAGATTGCAGAGTATGTGTCCAAGTACCTTCAATGTCAGCAAGTTAAAGTTGAACATCAGAAATCGGACGGCCTGCTTCAGCCTCTCCCTATTCCCGAATGGAAATGGGAGCATGTGACTATGGACTTTGTTGTTGGTCTACCTCGCACTCCCTGAGATTGGCTACTATATATGTTAATGAGATTGTTCGTTTACATGGAGTTCCGGTATCCATTGTCTCGGATAGAGATCCGAAATTTGTGTCTAGATTGTGGAAAAGCCTACAAAGAGCTATAGGAACAGAATTGAGGTTTAGTACTACATTCCATCCACAGACAGACAGACAATCAGAATGGACAATACAGACCTTGGAAGATATGCTTCGAATGTGTGCTTTAGATTTCCAAGGGAGTTGGGATCATTATTTGCCACTAGCAGAATTTGCATACAATAATATAGCTTCCACTCTAGCATTGGCATGACACCATACGAAGCTTTGTATGGTAGAAAGTGTAGATCACCAATTTGTTGGACAGAGGTCAGAGATAAGGCTTTGCTTGGGCTTGAAATTGTGCAAGACACTTCTGAGAAGATCGAAACTATTCAACAAAGGCTCAAAACAGCTCAGAGTCGACAAAAGAATTATGCAGATGCTTAAAGAAGACCCCTTGAATATGAGGTTAGTGATCATGTGTTTATTCGTGTGACGACAATGAAGGGCCAAGTAAGATTTAGAAAGAAAGGTAAATTGTCGCCTCGTTACATTAGGCCGTTCCAAATTCCAGAAAGGCTTGGTCCTGTTGCTTACCGAGTTGCTTTGCCATTAGGATTCGAACAAATGAGCAATATATTCCACATATCAATGTTAAGGGGTTATCTTCGAGATCCATTTCATGTGATTGATTATCACCTGATAGCTCTTGATGAAAATATGGAGTACGCAGAATGGCCAGAACGAATCATTGACCGGCAAGTGAAACAGTTGAGAAGCAAGTCCATCCCGATGGTGAAAGTGGAATGGAAAGAACACTATGGGACGGACGCTACATGGGAAAAAGAGAATGAAATGCGACTACGCTATCCACATTTGTTTCCCCGACGAAGGTAAAATAAGTTTGGAGGACCAAACTTCCTAAAGGAGGGAAGATTATGATAACCCTGTTACGTATTATGCTAATTGATCTTAATTATGATTGTGATTATGTGGTTAATATGATTTTGGGTGCCATTTATATGATATATGTGGTTATGAATTTCTATCTGTTCACCGTAGGAAAAATATGTTCAACTTACTGTTGTAAACTGAAAATTGAAGGCCTTATCGGCCACATAAACTGAAATTGACTATGCCATTGTGATTGGTATAATTTTTAGAGCATATGGTGAAATTTAATTGAAAATTTATTCGGATCAAAGTAATTAGATTCAGAACGATTAATTAAGCTCAATTACTTAGCCTTAATCAATTTGATTAGGCCAACATATATATAAGTGGTCTATTTACATTTTGAGCATGGTTTTGAGCTCATCTCACTCATTTGGCTGAGATTACACTCTAGAGAGAGAGAGAGAGAGAGAGAGGGAGCTCAAGTTAGAGAATTGCTGAAGAAGCTTGAAGATCTTGGAGTTTAACTCAAGAATTAACTAGAATTTGGAAGATTGAAGCTCCTAGGTGAGTAATTGAACATTGATTCATAAGTTTGAGGTTGTAATTTTGTGAATTCAAGCTAGATGATGATCAAGAACATAATTTGAGTTGGAATTGATGAATTTGGAGCTTGTATGTACATGCATGTGCATGATTGCCATGATTTTATACATTCAAACATGAATTATGTTGAACAAGAAGAATTGAGCACCAACTCTCAGATGCATGCATAATTTTTGTGAGTTTCATGATTATAAGTGTCATTTGTACCATTTGGAATAGAGTTGGAGTCAATAATGTACATGCATGCATGATTGATGAAGATATGGGGTTTGTATGAAGTTGAATTTGTATGTTTTGAAACCCATGAAGAGAACTCAAAATGATTTTGGAAAAAGGTCCACGAATTTGAACAATTTGGTCTCATATTCTTATATTCTCATATTATATAATGTGTTTCCATGTTTTTGAACCAAAATCATGAGTTTAGGGCCTTTGAATGTCAAGTTTGAACTTTAAGAACAGTTCTGGAAATTCCAGAATTTGGCATGTCCGCTCAAGTGGGGGAAGGGCCGCTCGAGCGTGAAATGTTAGTTCCCAGAACTTTTGCAAACATTGATATCCGCTCGAGCGGGGAGAGTCACGCTCGAGTGGGGAGAGTCACGCTCGAGCGCTAGCCACATAGTTTGAATTCCAGCTCGAGCGTCCAAAGTCACGCTCGAGCGTAAATATGAGGCAACCAGTACTTTTGCAGACCAGAGGGGTCCGCTCGAGCGGGAAGCCCTATTTCAGAAATTTTGAAAAGTTAATTTAAGTTTTGTTTTCCGTTCTCTTTCATTTCTAAGCACTCTTAGGTATGCATTGAACATTATAAATGAGTTAAAAAAGGATAAGAAAGAAGCCTAAGAGGGATATATGAATTAAGAACGGATTGGATCGTTTGTGACCCATATATGCGTTACGTATTATGTAGGGTCGAGCACAAGGACGAATCCACTAGCAGAACACTGTGAGTAATATCTTAATGAAGATATTTTGATGTATGCTATTTGTCCAATTATTTACTCCTCTTTGAGTTTCGTAAGCTTGTTAATCTGAAAGGTGGACAATATTTGTTATGCCATACGATTGGGTCAAAGGCCGTTGGATGTGAATGATTGGGCCAAAGGCTGTTTGACATGAATTGTCATGACCTGAACCCGCCCCTATGGGTTAAGGCCATAATCGGCCAGTAATCAAGGGATTACCTACGACCTCAAACCATATAAGACATAACTCATCAGAGTAAAGGGGCCAAACGGAAGCAAATTTAAAACTTTGTCCATAGAGCTATGCTTATATGCACATCATAACATTTCACATAAGTGTTCGTTAATAGCTCACATCAAAAGGGAAGTTAACGTATAAACTGCACATACAAGATCATTCGAGTCTAATTCAGTCAAACCCAAAGCTTATATACAAAAGTAGCTCAATGTTTTCGCCAACGTAACAAAACTATAACAAAAGAACAAAAGAGGCGAAGACAAGTCTCGTGCATGAGACGTTGGGCTGACTCTTCAAAACCTTGACTGTTTCTCACATATTTCACCGAGGCTGGGTTTGGACATCCCTTAGCTCACCTACACATACATGAATGAGCGTGAGCGAAAGCCCAGTGAATAATATCAAATAAAGAAAGTACACGAATGAGATTCACATATATCAAACGGCCTTGGGCCCATTTAGTATTCTACTTCGTGTATTATTCAGTACATTGGGCGATTCAAGCCCGAACTACTAAACGGCCTCTGGCCCACTTTGTCCTTTGTCGAACGGCCTTAAGCCCAATTCATTCATGTATATCAAACGGCCTTTGGCTCAATCATTCATATCCAACGGCCTCCGGCCCATTCATTGGCCCATTTATTCATATCTAACGGCCTCTGGCCCATTCATTGGCCCATTCATTCATATCAGACTATCATTCATGTCAAACGGCCTTTGGCCCATTATTCTTTCATTCATAGCAGACGGCCTTGGGCCCAACCACATGGCATAGAAAACATTTGTCCACAATTCAATTTAACAAGCTTATAAGACTTATAGGGAAATAAGTGATTGGACAAATAACATACTTCAAAATATCTTTATTAAGATATTACTCACAGTGTTCTGCCGGTGGATTCACCCTTGAGCTCGACCCTACACATTACATAACACACATGGGTCACAAACGATTCAATCTGTTCTTAATTCATACATCCCTCTTAGGCTTCTTTCTTATCCTTTTAATTCATTCATAATGCTCAATGCATGCCTAAGAGTACTTAGAAGTAAAAGAGAACGGGAAATGAAACACATAACACTTTTATAAAATTTCTTAAACAGGGGTCCCCGCTCCCCCCGCTCGAGCGGACCCTTATGGTCTGCAAAAGTACTGGTTGCCTCATTTTTACGCTCGAGCGTGACTTCGGACGCTCAAGTTGGAAGTCATTCCACATAGCTCCCCGCTCGAGCGTGAACTTACCCGCTCGAGTGGACATCATGTCTGCAAAAAGTTATGGGAGCTCGTATTTCACGCTCGAGCGGCTCTTTCCCCGCTCGAGCGGACATGCCAAATTCTGGAAAATCCAGAATTGTTCTTGAGGCTCAAACTTGCATTCAAATCAACATATCTTGCATATTATGGCTCAAACTTCACACATACATTTACTAATATGATACAACACCAAATTCATCATATTATGAAGCTCAATTTCATGAATTAATCACATGCATGCCCCAAACTACACCAAACTTATTCCTAACATAACAATTTCATGTATTCAAAACTTATACTCTTATGAATTGTACATGCATGTGAGATATAGCTCCCATTCTCAATTTAAATGATGAAGAAATGATCAAAAGCATGAATTTCAATCAAAGATTCAACATGGATCATGTATTTCAAGCTCAAACATACAAATTCATGGCAATTTCCTACATGCATGTGTATATTGACTTCCAATTTATCAAAACCAACTCATTTCCATCATAATCAATTCAATTCATGTTCTTGATCACCATTCAACTTTGAATTCACCAAGTTACAAACTAAAATCCATGAATGAACTCACCTAGAAGCTTTAATCTTCACAAATTCTAGTTAAATCTTGAGTGTATCTTCAAGATTCTCAAGCTTCTTGACCAAACCTTCAATTCTTCCACCCTCTCTCTCTAACCGACCCTCACTCCCTCTCTTTAGAGTGATTTCAACCAAAATGAATAAAAAGAGAGGAGTTGAGTGTATAGTGCCCCTTTTATATAAATTCCCTTAATCACATTTATCAATATTAAATAATTGAGCACTATATCATCAATTTAATCTAATTAATCTGATTCGAATCAATTTTCAATCAAATTTCACCGTAGGCTCTAAAAATTATGTGAATCATAATGGCGTAGTCAATTTCGGTTTTTGTGGCCGATAAGGCCTTCAATTTAAATTCTAAAGCAGATAATCAAACAAATTTTCCTACGGTGAACAAATAGAAATTCAAAACCACATATATTCACATAGATGGCACTCAAAATCACATCAAACACATAATCACATTCGTAATTAACATTAATTAGCATAATACGGAGCAGGTTATCACATGAATGATTGGGCCAAAGGCCGTTTGATATGAATGATTGGGTCAAAGGCCGTCGAACATGAATAATTGGGGCCAAAGGTCGTCGAACATGAATAATTGGGGCCAAAGGCTGTTTGACATGAATGATTGGGCCAAAGGCCGTCGGATATGAATGATTGGGCCGAAGACCGTTTGATATGAATGAATGGGCCAAGGGCCGTTTGATACGAATGAATTGGGCCCAAGGCCGTTTGATACGTCTGGATTTGTAGTCGTTTGATACACTAGATAAAAACATGAACTGGGCCTAAGGCTGTCCGATGCATCTATTTTAAATTTCGTTCATGTACCTTTTTTATTCGATATTATTCACTAGGCTTTCGCTCACTCTCATTCATGTGTCTGTATGGTTGCCAAGAGATGTCCAAACTCAGCCCTAGTGAAGTATGTGAGAAACAGTCAAAGTTTTGAAGAGTCAGCCCATACGTCTCGCACACGAGACTTGTTTTCGCCCTTTTGCGCTTTTGTTATATTTTTGCTATGTTGGCGAAAACTTTGGATCACCTTTGTATATAAGCTTTTGGTTTGGCTGACTATGACTTGAATGATCCTGTTGTGTAAAGCTTATATGTTAACTTACTTTGATATGGGTTATTAATGAATATATGTGAAATGTTATGATGTGCCATGTAAGCACAGCTCTATGGACAAAAGTTTTAAGTTTGCTTCCGTTTGGCCCCTTAACTCTGTTGAAATATATCTAATTTGGATTCAGGCCGTAGGTAATCTCTTGATTACTGGCCGGTTATGACCTTAATCCATGGGGGTGGGTTCGGGTCATGACAGTGCCCCATGACACTGCTGGGGTGTAAAACCCCTCTGCCTCTTCCTGTCTCGGGCCTCACCCTGCATCTTCTGGCCTCTCTGTTTGAAACCCCTCATCTTCCTCTCTCCAGCTCCTAACAGGGTTTCCATATGTGCCGTTGCCTCAACAAGACGACTGTAATCCCTCATCATAGACTTGCCCACACAGTAGGCAAGCTCATCTCGTAGTCGAGTCTCAAACTCGATACAACGACACTCCTCTGTCGGCACACGTCTAGGAGCTAATCTGGACAAACTAGCAAAAGTGGCCTCGAACTCTGCCACCAGTGTGCCAAGCTGCTGTTTGAGGTTCTTGAATTGTTTCCTCAACCTCTCTCTGACAGTAGCAGGTAGATATTTCTCCTGAAAGGCGTTGACAAAGGCCTCCCAGGTCACCCCAATACATCCTTGCGCGTATTTTCACCACTAACCCGCTTCTCCTTTCAGCTGGAAGGATGCCAAGGTCACTCTTAGAGCATCATCCTCAATGTCTAGGATCTCAAATGTCTTAACCGTTTGCTCTAGCCACTCATCAGCCTTCAGTGGCTCTTTAGGATCTCCCACAAAAATATCCTGATTGGTTCGGAAGAACTCCCTTTTTAGTAGGAGTGGTCCTGTCTCTGCAACTGGGCCAGCTGGGGCCTATGCTAGGTTCTCAGCCCTCAGTATGTTCAGTGACCTTGCTATCTCTCGTGCCAAAGTACCTATGGTTTGTTGCCTAGTTGGCTCAGCCACATTTGCCTGCCCTGTCCCCTCTTGCGTCGGAATCTCATCCGGTATTGGCATCTCGTGCCTCTTGGACTTACCACGCCTACCACTGTCCCTTCTGCGTCCTGACATCCTAATAAAGGTAACACTCGAAATTAGCACAATCACAATTGTGCTAAAGCTAACTCACTCACGTCCTAGGGCAATGGACAATAGTTAATTCATTCCACATAAGCACATAGTCACATAAGCACATATATATTTTCTTTCTAGATAATGATTGTCCCATGACATTGCTAAAGTTCCAATCAGAAATAGCAGTGATCAAGTGCTCTTCTGACTGGACTTCCAGGAACTCACCGACCCAATCAACATCTCAGAAATCAAACCCCATACCCATATAATCACATAAGCATGTTATCACATAGCACCTCATCATACAGATATCTCTATCAAGCAAGATAAACCCACTGTGGTACTAACCACTCCCTACGTACCCAAAGTATTCGAATCCGGTACGCTCTGATACCAAGTTGTAACGTCCCAAAAATTTGGGCAGGGTATATCTATTTATACAACAAACCCACCTGATAGACAAACACATATTTATAGCTAACTATTCTATAAATCCATTTCCATTTAATCCCAAATGCCAAATACGTGCTGTTCACATCTCAATGCCCCAGTTCCAATCCCTAGCATGCATTTTACAACAAGTATGAAATGGAAGCCAAACAGATAATAAGTGCCCTACAGACTTACAAATTTATCCAAGAACATTCTTGGTTACACAAAATGGAGTTTCAACTCAATGCAAATACAGCCCTAGGCTTACATTCAATAAATAACCATAAAACAAAAATGGAGCCTCAGCTTCGAGTCCTCACAAGTCAGTGCCTTGGCGGAGGCATAACACCTGTACCTGAATATAGGGTGAGCCACAGCCCAATAGAGATATACTACACAACATATAGACCATGACAAGACTAAAGAGGAGTATGCTCATGTGATGCTCATGATAAAACAGTTTATCTCTCTTTTTATAAAGCATGCAATGCTAAGATGCAACAACAAATATAAAACCATTTCCATTTTAAACCATATCTGTTATATGAATATAGGCTCTGTGAATCTCTTGGTGAGTGTCTGCAAGTAGGCCCCAATGCACTACCATTGTCACTTTTACTAGTAAACTGGAAGGCTCGATACCTAACCGCGCGGTTTTACACCCCTTACCCAGATTCACCAAGTATTTATATTTTCGCAAACAGATACATTTCCAAACATTTCTCAAAAACAGATATATTTCCAATGAAATGAATGTAATGCAATGTCTAATGCAACAAATGAGGAATGTGGTTCAATTTACCTAAGTCTCATGCATTTCTACAACAATCATGGCCATCCTCCACCGATAGCCTAAAACAGATATTTCTAAACAGATATTTAAACAATTAAATTCCAAAAATTCTGATAAATACAATCTATTCCACATCTCATCAAATATGAACAACTATACTAGTTTTCATATCACAATCATGTCCGGTAACCTCTCAAGGTCCATTTCTAATCGTGTCGGTTTTATTCCAATAGATACAATAAGCCAAATAACCGTTAATACCCAAGAAAACATCATTTTCTTTCCAAACTCATTCTCCAAGCATTATTCAACTACGACATCCTATTTTGATCAAAAGCCCCAAAAGTTAAACATGATTCCTTTGTTTTCTTTAAAAATGCTCTTTTGGTCGCAAACTGGTAAAAATTTTAAAACTGATCAAATCGAAGTCCCTTTTTGTTCAAATTTAAAACATAGCTTTTTCGTAACCTTACAAACATATTCCAAGTTTACGTTTTCGCAATTTGGGCAATAACTCTTTATTTTTCTCAAAATTTCTCTTTTAAGCAAATAAATCACAAATTTTTCAAAAATTATAATTAAATTATATACAACTCTAAGCTCCTTATAATCAAGTAAAAGTGTATAAAGAAGTGTAGGAAAAATTCCTACCACAAGCCAAGAAGCTTTCAATTTTTTTTGGCAATAGAAATTAAATCTGTTTGGAGCCAAACGACGCCTTTTTCGCCCTCTACGGTTTGATCCAAAGCACTAGGAGTAAAAAATGACTTATACTGGATCAAACCTGTGAAAAACAAACTTGGAACCCCTTTTTTCTTCTTTCCTCACGGCAAGAACTCCAAGAAGTCCCAAAAGTAAGTAAAAAAATCTATTTGGTCACTTTTATAGACATATATATATATATATATATTTTTTAACTAAACAAATATATAACCGTATATATATAGCAGGAAGGGGCATGATGGTCTATAGCGATCCCGGTTTTTCCTCCATTGGTTATTGTATTCTGGACTCAGTTCCGTAGATGTCGGTTGTTGTATATGTTTCATTCCCGTCCTTTAACTCTTTGAATTTGAGTTTAGGAATGTCTTGGGCGTGTTTTGAACAGGTTGGTTGAGTTTTGGTCTCTAATCTTGTTGCCCAGATTTTTGATGATCCGCTTGAGCGGGTCTTTTTGCGCTCGAGCGGAGTTTGCATCCTTTCAGCATTTTGTGTGCCTGTAAAAGTACTGCAGAGGTGTTTTTACGCTCGAGCGGCGTTCCTTATGCTCGAGCGGGTCTCGAGCGGGTATCTTGCACTCGAGCGGGTGCTCGAAGTCTGTAAAAGTACTGGAGGAGTGTATTCTGCGCTCCAGCGGGTCTGTTTGCGCTCAAGCGGGTGGTGCTTTGCTATTGTGCCTTGGAGCGCGAGCGGGTATATCTGCGCTCAAGCGGGTTTTGTTTTTGTGCCTTACGCTCGAGCGTCCTATTTTTCGCTTGAGCGGACTATGCGTATATCAGATTGCGACTATGATATTTTAAATCACTTTTTCGTCTCTCTCTCTCTCTCGAACTTTCCCAAACCCTATTTTGAGAGTTCCTCTCTCTAGAACTCTCTCTCTTTCTATATTTTAGCTAAGATCAAGTGATCTCTTCACCCCCCTTCCTTCATTAAAAAGCTTGGGCTCTTCAAGGCCTTTATTTTCATCCCAGTGGAAAGTGATTTCGGCATGTTTGGAGTTCTTCTCTTGCTAGGCTCGTCTTCTACACTTAAGGTAGGGATAACCTACTCCTTCCTATGGGTTTTGACATAGATATTATGTATTTTGTATAAATGGTGGATTATGGTAATTTTGAGAAAGTTAGGGTTTGATTTAAAGTTATAAAAAGGGGTTTTCAAATGTTAAAATCCATGTGTATGTGAAACTATGAAAAATGGAATTATTGTTGGTTATTGATGATACTTGGACCTTTGAGTTAATATTGAGAAAATGGGGGAAAATGCCTAAGTTGGGTTAAATTGGGTCTTTGGTTAATTATGGAAATGTGAAATTGGATCGGAAATAATGAAATTTAGAAATTATGAGATGGAATGGTGTAGTTGGATTAATTAATCACTCACCCATGGAAATGTTGATAATTTATTATCTGTTTAGAGATAACTACTTTGGACTATCGGTGGAGGATAGTCTTGATTGTTGTAGACACTACATGTCGATTAGGGAAAACTGAAACTAATCACATTGAATATGTCATTAAATATGACGGTTGGAATAATACATCGAATATGTGTATTGATTGATCATTGTATATGATAAGTGTTTAAATACATTGTATATGTATGTTGTGTGGGAGGAGATAGGGGATGTACTCCATGGTTTGGGAGGAGATAGGGGATGAACTCTCAAACAAGTTTGGGAGGAGATAGGGGATAGACTCCATTGATAACTAAGTTGGCCGAGGTGCCCAGGGTGAAAGTCCCGAAATCCTGATTACGTTTGCATAATGTAGATAATTGAAGTATTGAAGTGTTTTTATATGAGCTGTAGTCTCATTGAATTGTGGATATTGGAAGTGTTATTATATGAGTTGTTATCTCATTCAATTGTTTGGCCAGGTTCTGAGCCATGCTTATGAATTGAATTGGTTAAGTAAAGGAAAGTGGAATAAAACATGTACATATTTGTCATGGAACTGAATTGTATTGTAAGTTGGTTTACAAGTGTTAGCCATTTACCATATGCTAATGTTTTAGTTATTGCTCATATCTGGTTTAGTATATCTCTACTGGGTTTTGGCTCACCCTATATGGGACATCATTTCCAGGTTCAGGTGATATGCCACTTCCAAGGACGTAACTTGGGAGGCTTAGAGGCGGAAGAACTTTTGTTGTTATCTTTTTGTGTATTACATGTAAATTCAAGCCAAGGGCTTATTTTGTATAAAGAGTTAGAACTTTTCTTTTGTTGAACCCAAGTGTTGACTTGGAAAGTTGTAAGCCCGTAGGGCATTTACTTTTATTGTCAACATGTAATACTTTTGTACTTAATACTCTGATGAATGAAAATATGTTTTATTCTCTTAAGTCTATGGATGTCGTGAATGTACGATTTATGGGTTTATTTTGAGGGCGTTGCATGGTCTAACTATCCACCCTGTAAAAATTCGTGGGTAAGAAAATTTGGGATAGAATTTTGACTACCAGGAATATAGGCAATATCAAAATCAAAAATACTTAAAATAGATTGCCAATGAGCAAAAATTTGTTTACTAGCAAGATTTTGAACATATTTTTCTAAGACATATTTAGCAGATTTGCAATCAACACAAAGTAAAAATTTTTGATTTAAAATATCATCTTGAAATTTACTAATATATAAAACAGTAGATAAAATTTCTTCTTTAATAGTACTATAATTTTTCTGTGCTTTATTCCAGACACCAAAATGAAAACAGACAATTTGTTCAGATGGCTGAGGAGTGACCTGTTGAAGAAGGATGCCACCATAGCCAATATCGGAGGCATCAGTTTGAATAATTTTGAATGAATTTTCAGTAGGAATACCAAGACAAGGCAGAGTTTTGACATACTTCTTGACTTGTTGAACAATAGCAGTATGAGTAGGAGACCAAGGAGGAGGATTATCCTTTAACCGATCAAATAGGGGTTGACAGGTTTTCCTAAGGTCTTGGTAAAATTCAGCAATATAATTAAGTGATCCTAAAAATCGTTGTAATTGGGTCTTATCTAAAATTTCATCAGGAAATTTAGAAGCAAATTCAATAGAATGACTAATGGGTAGAATGGTATTCTGGTGGATATTATATCCTAGAAATCTGACTTTGGTTTGGAATAATTTAATCTTAGGAGCAAAAATGACTAAACCATGACTTTTAATAGTATAAAAGAAAGAGGTAAGATGTTTCCAATGTTCACTAAGAAACTTAGAAAAAATAAGAATATCATCTGTATAAACTATGGAAAAATGATTAAAAGGATTAAAAATATCATGGGCAAATTACACAAATAGTCCCTATAGTTTGGGGCTTGTGTCACTTTGGTCCCTGACTTTTCAATTATGACACATTTGACCCTGAATTTTGAATCTTGTTCCAAATAAGGACAATTGAATATATAATTAGATTTTTCAAGGGTGAAATTGTCAATTTGATAAAATATAAACTAATTTGACAGAAATAAATGTCAAACAAATATTTTTGAATATTTAAAAATTATTTCTACCTACTAGAAATAAAATTATGTAAAATTGATAAATCTTTTAGTCATTTATTTGTTTCTTTTACCAAATTAATTTTTATTATGTGTTTGGATAATGATCATGTAAAATTAATTTTAAAAAATTAATCATGTAATTTTTATTAATTTTACATAATTTTATCATTGGTGGATAAAAAGAATTTTAAAAATATTAAAAATATTTTTTTGACATTTATTTTTGTCAAATTAGTTTATACTTTATCAAGTTGATGATTTTACCCTTGAAAAATCTAATAATATTTTCAATTGTCCTTATTTGGAACAAGATTCAAAATTCAGGGTCAAATGTGTCACAATTGAAAAGTCAGGGATCAAAGTGACACAAGTCCAAACTATAAGGACTATTAGTGTAATTAACCCAAATATCATTCATTATATGTTGAAATTCACTAGGAGCATTTTTTAATCTAAAGGGCATAACGTTCCATTCATAATGACCAAATGGTGTAGTAAAGACAGTTTTATATCTATCTTTAGGGTGAATTTGGATTTGCCAAAATCCACTTTTTAAATCAAATTTACTAAAAATGACTGCTTGACTAAGTCTTTTAATCAAATCTTTTTTATTAGGGATTGGATAACGAATCCATTCTAAAACTTTATTTAATGGTTTATAATTAATGACTAAGCGAGGAATGCCGCGTTCTAATTCAGCATTTTTATTAACATAAAAAGCAGGACAAGACCATGGTGACTTGCTATGACTAATAATTTCATTTTTTAATAATTCATTGATTTATATTTTACACATTTCAACTAGTTCATGATTCATTTGAATAGGACGAGATTTAGTCGGAATATTTCTTTCATCAAAATGTTTAATATAAGGTAATGTGACTACATGTTTTTTCCTATGCCAGAAAGCAGTAGGTAAAGTTAAGCAAACAGTTGATTCTAATTTCAGTTTAAATTCTTCAATTTGAGAAATAAGAATGGGATTAGTTAACTGACTTTCAATACGTATATAATTAACTTCCTCTTTGAGAAAACGTAACTGCCTAGTTAAATGATTAATAGATTGGGAAATAGAACAATTTTTTAATTGATTTAATTCTTTAACATCAGGAGGAGATAAGAATTTAAAAGTTACTGATTGACCAAAAACATTAGTAGTAATGCCGTGAGCAGTAGTGGTAAATGGATAGAGTAAAAAGATAAATGGTGTACCCAAAATAACTTTATCAGTCATATGTCTGACTAAAACAAATGATGTTTTAAAACAGACATTGTTTTGACAAACATGAACTTTTGGCAATTTGTATTTGATATGCATTTTACTACCATTAGCAGATGTTAATTGTTCACCAGTTTTAGGATAATATTTAGTAGGGAGTAAACCTTCTTGAATACAATTAAGATCAGCGCCAGTATCAATTAAGGCGATAACTTCTAGTTCAAAATCATTGATGACTAATTTGATTTTGGAGTGCCATTTTTTAATATTAATTTTATTAATAAGATTCAATCGGTTATCTTCATGATTTGCACGATTATTAGATTGGTGTGACCTATTATCAAACAAAATATTATCAGGGTTAGTATGTTTAGATTCATGTTTAGACTCACTGGAGATGACATCATTTTCTTTGAAATTATCTAATCTTTTATTAATTTTTAATAGATTAATTTCATCTTCTAAAGATTTATCTTTTTGTTGTAAATCTTTAATAAGATGTTTAATTTGATTAATTTCTTGTTGTAAATCTTGTAAAGTAATTTCTTTTTGTTTATTTTTTAAGCAGTCTAAAGTTTTGGTTAAACTAATTATGGGTTTATCATGCTTGGGTTCAGTATCGTTGTTTAGTAGTAAAGATTTTAATTTCTCAGTATATTTTTGTTTCAATTCAAGGTCTTCTATTTACTAATTAAATCTATTGTTGTTTAGTAAGAACAGTGATTTGTTTGACTGGTTTATAACAAATATCATTACAACCTAATTCAATATCAGTATCACTAGGTGATTGGTATGGGGATGAATTACTCGAATTAGGTGAATCAAGAGAAGAATTATTAGGAGATTGATTTAATTGAAAGATCTCAAATAATTGACTTTTGGATTCATTATTGATTTGTAATTGATTAACCTTATCTTTTAGTTTTTTTTTTCTTTACATTTATTCGAATAGTGACCCTTTTCCCCACAATTATAACAAGTAATGTCAGAAGGTGATTTGGATTTTGACTTCTTCGAATATTTATGCTTAGTTTTATATGATTTACGTTGACTTTTACTAGAGGTTGGTTTTTCATAATATTTATCAGGGGAATAATTATTTTTGTATTTGTAACTTGATCGTTATGAAAGCGTTTATGTTTGTGGGATTTTCTCTTGGAAGGTGCAATAGGAGGTAATCCATATTGTCTGCAGAAATTTCCTAATTTGTATTTAGCTTTATGTTTATCTTTAGTAGCTTTTTGACTAAGTTTAAGGTCTATACACATTTTAAGACCTTCTTTTTGAATAGTGCTAATGATATCACCATTTGTTAAATGATCATATTCGATTATACCAGTAGGTTGACTAAGAACATCTCGAATTTTATGAGCAAAAAGGCTAGGTAAGCCATTAATAAATTTTTCTTTCCAAAATGACTTAGTACAATCTTCTCTAAGCATGACTCGTGAGGTAAAGACATCTTTATACCATCTAAAATCACTTGATGTGGGGCAGGTAAGATTACTAAGTTGATCATGTATGCGAGAACATATATTAGTAGGAGTTCCAATAAAATGTCTGACTATAGTATAGATTAATGTATCAATACCATCAGGTTTATAGTAACCAATAGTTTCATCAAATATAGGAAGATCATTTTCATCTTTTTGGCTGGCATGTAAGATTGATTCACGTTGTTCTTCAGTGAGATATTTTTCCCACCAAGATTTGAGCATACCGGTAAAACTAGAGGTGATTAAAGAAATAATTTCAGGTTGAGTATAATCAGGGTAATTACTAAGGTAACTACTAGTAACCATGGATAAATGATTTAATTTTTGAAGTATTTGGTCTTCACTAAGGCCATCTATATTCCATTCGTATAATTTTTTAGAAGAGACAGAAAACTGATTACTAAGATTAGTTTCTTCATATTGGAGATCAGGTGGAGTAGGTCGGGTATACCAATTTTTAGTAAGAGTGGTAGGATTAACTTTAGGGTAAGTAATACGATTAAGATTGGTAGATCGGAATTGTTGGGCGAAATGAGCAAGGTCATCATTGGAGGATTCAGATTGACTATCTTGAGGAGGTTGCTGATTTAATACAGATTGACTATCTTGAGGATGCTGATTTAATACAGTAAGACCTTTTCCATTAGAGGGAGAATGTTTACTAGTAGAAGGAGTAGCTAATTTATTAGATAATTGTTCAATAACCTTAATGGTGTAAGCATCTTGAGTGACTAAACTATCACGTTTGGATCGATTACTAGGTTAATAGAGGATTGGTTAGCAGAATAATCATCAAAATTAGTTTATATTTTGTCTAACTATTTACCAATTGTTTTTGAGCATTGATTGGTGTAATTATTTTGTTCAATGACTTTCTTTAACTCAGGTTCAGTACCAGCTAACTTAAAAGGGGAGGCATGAATAATAGATCCTTGGTGTTCTATGATTATGGCTTCTAAAGGAGGATGGCTAGAACTAACAGTAGTATTAGAAGAAGTTTTCCACTTAGTTTAAGTAAATGTGTTAATCTTTTTATAATAGTTTTCTAAATATTCAAAGAAAGGGACTTCTAGATTATGTTCAGTCATAAATTTGTACCATTTACAAGTAATTTTGGATTGTTGATTAGTATCATATTTATGGCGGTAATCATGGCGTTTAGTTTTATTACTTTTAGATTTAAATTCAATATGTAATTTATCAAGATCAGGAGTAAATGGTTACTAATGGTTAATAGTTGAGGATTAACTAGAGGTATAACCCCGAAATCAGTTTGAGTTGGTGAGTCTTGAGACTCAGTGTCTTCATCATGAAGATGTGTGTGAGTAGAATAAACAGGTTTACTAATTTGAGAGGTAGTAGAGTTATCTATGCCTTGCAGTTTACTATGGGAAGTTTGTCCTAGATGAATTTGACTATTCTTGCGAAATAAAGGAGTATTAAATATTTCATCTTCAGTTTCAGTATCAGCAGGTATACTAGAAGTACTATGCCGAGATGATTGACTAGGTCGATTAAATTTGATTCAAACAGATCCATCATTAAATTGTTGAATATCTTGGATATCTTGACAGGTAGATTGTTTTTGATTTGCAGTATAATTTTCATTGACTGTGATCCATTGATCAAGAAGAGTTATATTTTTCCATTCAATCATTTTAGAAATATTAATATTAGTATCATTACGGCTGCTTTGAATAAGTAAGGTTTTATCTTTTGGACTTTTATGAAGAGCTTGAACATTTAAATTAGTTTTAATACATTTATAATAAACACGACAAATTAAAGCAATATTATGTACTTTTTCTTTTATATTTGTAAAAGAACCATTTAACTGAATATTCTAAGTTAAACCATCTAATATGTGTGGATCCCTAAGACTAAGTGTAAAATTAGGAAAACAATTAAAATGGGCAGGTCCTTTATGAAGACCAGTTTTCATCATACCCATTAAACTATCATTATAATCAATAAATTGAGCATCTCTTAAACATAATAGAACTGAAGTATTTTTACCTTGTGGAGTTAAAGGTTTAACACCTACTTGAATTAATCCTAAATGAATAAAATTATGACCAGTTTTTAAATCTTTTAATAGTATTAGCATTTAATAATTGACATGTTTCTCTAGGTTTTTTTAAAGCATAAACTTGTTCTAAAGTTTTAACATGAAGATTGACTTTAAAAGTAGATTGCATAAAAGTAGTGTGATAAATTTCTTTAATCTGTAATTGTGGTATATTCCAGCATAAATCAATTTTATCATTTTGTATTTCTACTTGCTAGAGTTGTGGATCTAGAGCTGACTGAAGAGTTACTTCTGAATAATCGACTCATGGTTCTGACTATGTAAATGACTTATAGGAATCTTAATACATTATCTAAACTTATCGTGGTTTCACATACCATGTGTTCACACATACCCTCTCCGAGAGACGCCTAATTGTCCTACACCACCTAACACAAAGGACTTACTCTGGACAAGGGACGAATGTTGGGTGGCTACTAGCAAGGTGAAAAGACACAGATAGAGTTAATGACAGATTAAGATGACTGAAGGTAATTGCACAACAGAATAGAGATAGATTAAGCAGAGTTAACAATTCAATAAGCAACTGAAATCAACAGAAACTTGGCTCTAATACCAAAAGAAAGCGGAAGCACATTGAAGAAGAACATATATTGAAATACAAATTAATTTAACACATTTACTAAATCATAACAGAATATTTAAATATTTGACTTACAATTATAGAAGAACAGCTCGAAGAGAGAAAACTTAAAACTCAAAAAACTCCTTTTTTTGATCTATCTCCAAAAAACAAAAACATTACAATTTATAGAAAAGAAAATGACTATGTAGCTTGTGACTTGATGATGGATAATAGCAGCTGGCAGCACATGGGTAGAGAAGGCTGTCAATTACTTTCGGCTGATTGACTAAAAGTTGATGTTGCTTTTGACTTTGTCTTCAGATGAATAGTGAACAGTAAATTTGACTTTTACTATTCATTACTTTCGGTGGAGGCAAGCATGTGACTGAGGAATCAATATAAATATAAATTGGCAGCTTTTCTCAAAAGAGTATTGATTGAAGCTAATTTGTATCTATATGGAATCCAATGTAGAGCGGACTAGGCATATGGATCCTGAGCATCTTGGAATAGGGAGCCATATGGGTCTTGATTAGTGGAAGCCTTAGAGGAGTTTGAATCATCCGTAGAGGATTCTGTAGCAGGAGTTGACTGAGCTTGGGCCATCTTGGCTTGGGCCATAAGGAGACGAGCCATTTCCATTAATTGATCACTGGATGACTTGGGCTGAACCACAACATTTCTGTCTTTCTTTGACTTGGGCTTTGTAGACTTTGATGTAGATGACTTGGGCTTGGAAGAACTAGGAGTTAGGCTTCCAAGTCTGACTGGAGGAAGTTGGCTTCCTTGTGTGACTGAAGTAATGGGCTGAACTTGTTGAGCTTTGGCTATTGCAAGAGTTGAAACATGAGTGTTGACCGGGAATTCTTGTTCAATTTGTTCAATAATGCGGTAGGTCTTGAAATTATCCCACCATTTGACTGAGTGTTCTCGGATGACTATGTTATCATTGAGAGCATATTGCCATTTAAAGATCCATGGCACCTTGTACTTAATGATGAATATGAGCAGCAGAGGGAATTGACTTTGTTGATGACTCATTTTAAAAATAGATCCAAAATAATGGACTTTTTTCTTTTAATTGAGCAGGTAAAATGTGGTCATTAGCACCATGTAGTGACCACAAATGGAGGAACCAGTTTGGTAATTCTGACTTAAAATGATGATCAAATTGAAGGAACCAGGAGTGACTATTTGACTCATTTTGATACAGGAGGACTTTGAACCAGGCATCCATATAGTCGTAATAACTATACTGGATGTTATGACCAGGTAAATCACGGAGTTGATAAGGCAAACCCCATTCAGAAGACTGACTATATAAGGATATATAGGGAATGATAAAGTACTTCATTGGTGTAGGTACGATCAGTAATAGGTTTAATATTAATTGACTGGTGGTGATAAAGAATATCCTTATAAAAGGCAATTGACTTGTCTGGATGAAGAGGAATAAAATGCCATCCAGGAGGGAAATAAGATTTGACTAGATCAAGAACAGTAGACACATTGCAATGGTGAATAGGTTCTTTGAAGAACAAATTATATGACTGGGTTTTTACATAGTATGATCAGGGAGATTTGACTGGATTAGCAGGAAAATGAGTGACTGATATAGATTGAGATGGAGCAAAAGGATCAACAGCAAGGGCAGTTGAATAAGAACTTGGTTTTAACAATTGACTAAGGATTTGGTAACGGTTGACTGACTCAACAAGCAGTAAAGCAGGTTGACTGGCTGGTACAATGGCCTTGTTATTAGATCTTGTGGTTTGCGACATCTGAAACTGTAGATATGAACAATCAGCATCCACTGAGGATATCTAATTGATCAGTATGAGAATGTAAACAAGTAATATAATGTGCAAGTTGTTGACGTTGAGCTTTAATACGATGAAATTGAATATATTGAGCACGTTGAGTGGTTGGATGAGTTGACTTAAGGTAGGCAAGGCGAGAAGCAGTGTGTTTGACTAGGGATTTATAGTGTTTAATTTCGTGTTTATGGTAAGCAATAGCAGGAATTAAAATACATTTCAACATCTTTAATGACAAAAGTAAATATAATTTTTCTCACCATAAATATTCACAACTCTTTTATGGTAATCAAATAATAATAATAAAACCACAACAATATTACATAGTTACTAACGGATCACGATTCAATCAATTGGGTCCAAAATAAATGGAGTTTAATAATTTAAATAAATCCCCAACTGAGATTAAAGTACAAATTCAACTTGATTCAACTCATTACAATTAGTTTATGGTACCTCTTAACAAGAAGTTGTTTTATGTACATAGACTTCAATAAAAAATAAAAAACAAAATATAATTATCATATATGAAATGAGATTAACATATTTTGTGGAAGAGAGTTAAGTTTTTATCCAGTTTAGATTCAGATGGAAACGTATGGTTCAAATCAGTTTTAATAATACGAATCAATTCACAAGTTCATTTCTACTTTACTAGTCCATTAAACCTTTCTTTTTCTCTCCTATTCATTTGTGCTACCACCTTATATTTGGGTACGTATAGTCTATAGAAGGCATCACTTGATATTATCACATGATATTCTATATTAATCATAAATTTCCATTCTCCATCAGAATTTGTGATTAATTTTTTAATAACTTTATTGTTGACTCTTTTTCCGCCTCTAATGAGGTTATTTTTATTTTTTAAAATTTAACTTCTTAAACTCTACTTGACTAAACGAACCCCACCCCCCAAAAAAAGAGGCCAAAATAGAGAGTTTTTAGTTTTTTTTTTTGGGGGGGGGGGTTTGAATTTGTTTGTTTGTTTTTTTTTTTTTCATTTTTTGGGGTTGGATTCTTCTATACTAGAAAGAATGGAATAAAAAAATTTCAACATAATTTTTTTAAAAAGAAAAAGAAAAAAAAGAGAGGTTGAATTACACTAACCTCCCTGAGATTTGGAGAAAATATAACAAGACCTATAATTTTGGATTAATTACACCTAGTCCCATTTAGTGAGGCTAAAAAGATCAAAATTAATGTAAACGGTGTGTAGACACAAAAATAAGCAAAGTGGAATATGCATTTAAGTGTAAAAGAGATAACAATATAATTTTTTTTCATTCATATGACTAATAAGTTTATAATGAAAAAAAGGTTAAATATTATATAAATTAAAACTTTATGGGAACTCAATGTAATTATGCAAAATTTGGAAAACTTATTTCAATTTTTTCTTTTGGGGTGAAATACCAAAAGAAAATTCTACTTTTTTATTTTTCGTATTTTAATGTTTTCAATGAATTTTTAATATTTTAAGCATTTTTTTTTTTTTTTTTTTTTTTTGTAAATTTTTAGACACACCTAACAAACACACATTTAAAAAGTATAATATTTGTGAAAAAATCTTTAAAAAATACACTAAATACCAAAAAATACAAAAAAAAAATATGAAAATTTAGTACATTTTCGTATTTTTGTGTATTTATTAATTTTTTAAAATATTTTACTATTTAGATACATCGAAGTAAAGTGCATCTAAAAAAGTAAAAAAATTACATAAGATTTTAAAAATATTCACTAAAAACAGAAAAATACGAAAAACAAAAAACTTAGTTTTCAAAAAACTGAATTCAGAAAACTAAAACAAAAAACAATGAATAAATTCCAAATAGTGATCTTATGAACTATTTGGTCCTCATTTTTTTTCCTTATAAACCCAAAGGTCCGATTCTAGTGTGAAAGAGCCGAAACGTGGGTTTCCTCGTAATGTTTAAATTATTAAACGTAACACTTCAAAAAAAAAAAAAAAAAACTCCTTACTATAATTTTTCCAAACATAACACTCTAATCTAACACTCCAATGTAACACATTAAAAAATTCTTTAGCATATTTTTTTCAAATGTAATACTCCAATCAGTATAACACACGAAAACTTCTTAATATACTTTTTCCAAACATAACACTCCAATGTAACATATTAAAAAACTTCTTAGTATACTTTTTCCAAACGTAAAAACTCCTTTGTATATTTTTCTCAAATGTAACACTCCAATCAATGTAACACATTAAAAAAACTCTTTAGTATATTTTTCTCAAACGCAACCACGTAACGTTATAAAAAAAATCTTAGTGTATTTTTTTCAAACATAACATTTCAATCAATGTACTTGTGTACTTTTTCCAAACATAACATTCTAATGTAACACACTAAAAAACTTCTTAGTATACTTTTTCTCAAACATAGCAATGTAACAATTCAAAAAAACTCTTTAGTGTATTTTTTTCGCAAATGTAATACTCCAATGAATGTAACACAAAAAAATTTCTTAGTGTATTTTTTCAAACGTAACACTCTAATATAACACTCCAATGTAACACCGAAAAACCACACTAACAAAAATGTAGATTTCCACGTTCAACACCAATACTTCAGCCACCAATTCCTTCAAAAAAAAATCTTTTACACCTCACATTTCCATTCTCATTCCAAAAATGAATCGGAAAATTAGAAAAATAAATCATAAAAGGCATTTACTTAAACTCAAATGGTATCAAATCAAATGAATACAATTTTTCCAAAAAAAGAAAAAAGACTAATTGGTTCATAAGAAAACTCTTAGAACTAAATGAGTCAACATTCCCCTGTACAAGATTTGTGAGTAAATTTTCATTTATTTTTAAAATCTCAAAAGAAGTAGTTTAATTTATCAATATAAAAAAAGGAATTAATTAGATCCCAGACCATGATAAAAGCCAATCACTTCCACCTCACAAAATGCCTCTTCACTAACACAAAAATTCCTCCATTGATGATGTTCACTGTAATTTTCTAGTATTATACTAATGAACTCAACTATTCTCTTTCAAAACTCAACACTATATCACAAGTCTATTAGGGTTCAACACGGCCTTTTCGTAGGGTCCACTCCAGCTAACTTCTAAGATTTGAAGCCAATTATTCATGTTAAAATTAATCTAGGGGACATGGCTAATGCTGGGTAATTCTAGTGACGCTATTTGGAAATCTTTCGATCGAATTTTAAGCTTGTTTGTGGCATATGATTGAATTTCACTGGTGTTAGGTGGTGAGTCTGTCACGACCCAAACCCGCCCTTAAGGGTTTAGCATTGTAACCGGCCAGTAATCCGTGATTACCAACGGCCTGTTCAACAGTAATAATAATTAAACAATAAAAGAGGGGGCAGGTGGAAGCCTAAACAAATTAAGTCATGACGTCCAAAGAGCTGTGAAGATGTAAATGAACAAACAACCTCCATATATATATATACCGATGCACGCATAAGTTCGAGGCTATGTCCATCATATACATAAAAGCTCAAGTCCAAAACATCCAGGACATATTAGAGAGTAAAATCCCAAAGCCAAAAATAAAGAATAAACATTTACTTAGACATTAAACATCTCTCCAAAAAGGGATGGAAAAAGATCACCCAAAAAGCCTTGACATCAACGGATCGAAGTCTCGTAGTGAGACGCAACGAGTTGGCTTGACAAAACAAATTTGGGTCAAGCTGCTAGCTCCGTTCAGGTGCTTGATCACCTACACATATATATATAAATAGTGAGCTAAAACCCAGTGAATAACAAATGCGTAAAAGGGTTAAGAATGAATGTCCTTTCAATGTCTAAAATAGTCATTTGCATAAGTGAATCATTTAATTGATCAATATTTCATAATTCCATATCATATCTATCACATAGGAATCATAGTAGTCATACGTGGTACATCCAACAGCTAAACAGTATAGTAGGTCTTAAAAGACCGAACATTTAATTGATGGCCATCATATTAGTAAATAATAGTTCCAACATTGGAACTGACAGAGATCTTTGTAACAGTAGCAGTAGCAGTAACAGTTGCTATGGATGCCACGAGTACAGTTTACAAAATAGGACAATCATTCATTCAATACATCATTCCAGAAAACAGTACATTTAATCGATTAGAAACTAAGTACGACTAAACATAGCTTTACAACATCATTACTCACAATGGGCTCCGTGAAACACGTGCTAATATGCACTAAAGATGCAGCGTCCGACCTAAACAAACAAATTCAAGCATAATAACTCAATCACATCCATGACGGATTCAAACACTTCCATTTTTATTCGCTTCATTAATCATTTAGTCAATTTTTGTTCATTAATCACTTATTCGGTTCTAACTTTCATTCGTTCGCACGTGAGATGTAATGCACAAGAAATACACTTTAAAACCATGTAAATGGAGGCCCAGAAGATAGAAAAGAGGAGCGAAAAGCAAATCAGGACTGCCCAAATGGGAAGTGCTGCACGTGCCCCCCGCACCTGTCTTTATTTCAGTGTGCATCAACAAAAATGCCCTGGTTTCCACACGTGCGGGGCCTCAAGCCACACGTGCGGTGCTATGTCTGTTTGAGGCCGAAGTTTGCCCTGTTTTGGCAATGTAAAGTTTGTACAAAAACAACACCATTTTCATGCAATACACACCCAAAACCTCATGTAATCTTGTTTGAATTTGAGCTTTAAACCTCATTATAAACCATGGCTTTGAAAGAAACTCAATTGTCCATTTAAATAATTCAAAACTTTGAAAAGATATGAAATCTTGAACTTCAAAGTAAAAATTGAAATCTTGAGCTTCAAGACTCAATTCCCATGGAATTTCCCTTCAAGTTTAAACTTTCATGCAAGACAACAATGCATGCTCAAGAATTCTATGTTAACAATGCCATGCATGTACAATTTAAGAATTAATTCACTCCTTCTTTACATATGAAGCCATGCATGAAGGAAGCCTCTAAATATATGAACCAAACTTCTAGTTAAACTTATGTTTTCTTGGCCAAACTTGAAGTCCACAAGTTTTGACCATAAATCTACAAAAACACGAGGTTAAGGAGGGGAATTCTTACCTACTATGAGTGAATTGTGAAGAGTAGAGGGAATTTGCAATAGCTTCTTTAATTTCTTCTTCACTAACTAACCTTTTTCTTCTCTTCTTTCCTCTATGCTGAGTTCTAATTCTCACAGCCTCTCCCTCTCTCTCTACGTGTATAGCCCTTAGTTGTCTAAGTCCACTACACTATTTTCTTATCCCAGTAAATTGATGAGTCATCCCTCGAGTCTTTGACCGTATATACAACAAGCTCACATTAAATAAGCTAATAAATCATATAACTAAGTTAAATTCAATTCACTCAAATTAAGTTAGCTCACATTATATTGTGATCTTAAGTATCCTAGATTAATTTATACTAATGTAAATTAGGCTCCAATTCCTATCCGTCCTCTTAATTCTAATTTGTTAAATTAGCGAATCAAACAGGTTTAATTCATTCTTTTACACCTATGATCCCAGTAACACTACAATACCAATCAATGGAAGCATATATCATGTTGCAGATAATTCACACAACACATAATCATATAATTAGCACTAAACACATAATTATTTTAATTAATTAACTTAATTCAGAAAGCGGTTGTTACATCCTCTTCTTCTTAGGACGTTTGGTCGTCCAAACTCAGTTATCTTCCTCCTAGAAGAACATAGGGTCAAGTGGAAAAATGTCTGGATATCTTCTCTTCATGTCATCTTTTCTCTGCCAAGTTGTGTAAATACCACCATGATTTTGCCAGTCTACTTTCACTAACAGAATTTCTTTGCTTCTCAACTTCTTAATTTTCTAATTTACAATCTGAATGGGCCTTTCTTCATAAGTATAGTCATCACTCAACACCACGTGGATAGGCTCAATAACATGAAAAGGATCCCAAAGATAGTCCCGCAACATCGACACATGAAAGACAATATCCATATGTTCCATTTCGGGAGGGAGTACTACTTGATATGCCACCGGATTAATGTTTTCAATAACTTCATATGGCCCAACATACCTCGGTGCTAACTTGCCCTTGGTTCCAAAGCGTGTCTGCCCTTTCATTGGTGTTACTTTAATAAAAACATGGTCACCCACTTCATATTCTCTATCTTGTCTTCGGACATCCGCGTAACTTTTTTGTCGGCTTTGTGCAATTTTCAATCTTTGTTGAATTAATTTCATATTTTCTGTTGTTTCATGTACAATCTCAGGCCCAAGTAAGGGCCCATCATCAGCTTCTTCCCAACAAATAGGAGACTGACATTTTCTACTATATAGTGCCTCGAAAGGCGCCATACCAATGCTCGAATGAAAACTATTGTTTTAGGCGAATTCAACTAAAGGCAAATGAGTTTCCCAATTCCCTTGAAAATCAAGCACACACATATGTAACATGTCCTCCAGCGTTTGGATTGTTCTCTCTTACTGACCATCGGTCTGTAGATGGTATACACTACTCAATCTCAATTCAATACCCAATGCTATTTGTAGACTTTGCCAAAATCTTGATGTGAACTTCGTGTCCCTATCAAAAACAATGGACACAGGCACTCCATGCAATCTAATAATCTCATTAATGTAAATTGTAGCTAATCCGCATTATACATTATTTTGGCAGGTAAAAAGTGTGTAGATTTAGTCAAACGGTCAACAATAACCCAAATTGAGTCCATACCTCTATTGGAGTGAGGCAGTCCAACAATGAAATCAATGGTAATATGCTCCCATTTCCACTCCGGTATTGGCAGTGGCTGAAGCAATCCTGTGGGTCGTTGATGTTCAGCTTTGACTTGTTGGCATTGTAAGCATTTTGACACAAACTCAGCAATTTCCTTCTTCATTCCTGGCCACCAGAAATTAAGCTTCATGTCTTGGTACATTTTTGTATTCCTTGGATGAATAGAAAGTTTTGAACTGTGGGCTTCTTGCAAAACTCGCCTTTTCACGTCAACATCATTTGGTACGCACAATCTACCTTGAAATTTTAGCACACCATGTTGAAAAACAAAACCCGGCCTCGGTTTGAATTCCCATTCATCAATAATCTTCTTTAAAAAGTCATCTTGTTGTTGTTTCTCTTTAATTTCCTCGATAAGTGCAAGTTGAGCAGAAATAGCAACCAATGTCCCGCCTTGTTCTCGCAGAACAATTTCAACCTCAAATTTCTCAAGGTCGTGTAGCAATTCTCTTCGCCCGGTAAGTAAGCAAGCCAGATTCCCAATTGATTTCCGACTAAGTTCATCAGCAACAGTGTTAGCTTTCCCCAGATGGTACAAGATTTGTAAATCATAGTCTTTTATTAATTCTAGCCATCTCCGCTGTCTCATGTTCAACTCTTTTTGTGTAAAGAAATACTTTAAACTATTGTGATCTGTGTACTACATGTTGCCCCATACAAGTAGTGGCGCCAAATTTTCAATGCAAATACTACTGCGGCAAGCTCCAAATCATGAGTTGGATAATTCTTTTCATGTAGCCTGAGTTGTCGGGAAGCATATGCAATGACTTTACCATTCTGCATCAATACGCACCCCAAACCCTTATAAGAAGCATCATTAAAAATAGTAAATCCATCCGTACGTGAGGGTAAGGTGAGAATCGGTGTAGTCACAAGTCGAGTATTCAATTCTTGAAAGGATGATTCTCTCTGGTCAGTCCAGTCAAATGGTACTCCTTTTTGAGTCAACTGAGTCAAAGGCAAGGCAATTTTGGAGAAGTCTTTCACGAATCTTTGATAGTACCCGGCCAAACCCAAGAAACTTTAGACTTCGATAACATTAGTCGGTCTAGGCCAATTCACCACTGCTTCTATCTTCTGTGGGTCAACTGAAATGCCATCTTTACTAATTACATGCCCCAGAAACATAACACTATCAAGCCAGAAGTCACACTTTGTCAGTTTTGCATATAAATTCTTCTCTCTCAAGGTTTGCAAAGCAATTCTTAAGTGATGTTGATGTTCCTCTTTGCTTTTGGAATAAATCAAAATGTCATCTATAAAAACAACCACAAATTCATCAAGGAATGGTTTGAAAATTCTGTTCATAAGATCCATAAATGCAACAGGCGCATTAGTAACCCCAAAAGGCATAACAAGAAATTCATAATGTCCGTACCTCGTTCGGACAACAGTCTTTTCAATGTCTTTAGCTTTGACTTTCAGTTAGTGATATCTGGATCAAAGATCAATTTTGGAAAAAACTTGAGCACCTTGCAGTTGGTCAAATAAATCATCAATGCGAGGCAACGGGTACTTGTTTTTCACTGTCACCTTATTTAGTTCACGGTAATGAATGCAAAGTCTCAATGAACCATCCTTCTTCTTTACAAATAAAACTGGAGCGCCCCATGGTGATGTACTAGGTCTGATAAACTTTTTGTCCAATAACTCTTGCAACTGGATTTTCAACTCTTTCATTTCAGTAGATGCCATTCTATACGGAGCTTTGGAAATTGGTTATGTACCCGGTATCACCTCAATAGTGAACTCAATCTCCCTATCAATCAAATCCCCTAGCAAATCATTTGGAAAAACATCTGAAAATTCTCTGACTATAGAAATACTATCCACATTAGCTTTAGTATCAGCAGGCACAGTCAGTACACAACATAAATACCCTTTACACCCATTTTTAATCGATTTGGATGCTTTCATAGATGAAATCAAGTAAGGGGGAGGTATAACACCAACTCCATTAAAAATAAATTCAGGCAATCCCGATGGACGAAAAAATAACTTGCTTTGTTACACAGTCAATGGATGCATGATATTTTGTTAACCAATCCATTCCCAAAATTACATCAAAATGATCAAGATTCAGAGGTAGCAAATCAACATATAAAAGCACATCTCCAATAACAATCTCACATGCAGGATACACATAAGCACAAGTCATAGATCCCCCAGCAGGTGAAGATACAACTAATAAATAATTCATGGGTTCCAGTGGTCTATTTAATTTTCATGAAAAAGCATGCGAGACAAATGAGTGTGTAGACCCCGAATCAATCAAAATGTAAGCATTTTGAGCACAAATTAAAAGTATACTTGACACAACTGTCTCAGCATTCTGCACATCTCCTGGTACAAGTGCAAACACCCAGCCTTGTCTTAAAGGTTCTTTCCCGGTAGCTTTGGAATTGGGTTTTGGTGTAACAGTTGATGTTGCAGTACTTGCTATGGGTCTACTTGTGCCTTGAGATGTGAGAGGACAATCTTTGACCATGTGGCCCACCTTGCCACACCTATAACATGCCCTAGAAATTTTGTAACAAACCCCTTTATGCCTTCTGCCACATTCTGGACAAGGTGTTCCCTTGGCTGGAACTACTTGTTGACCCTGTATTTTGCTTTTTATTTAATGAGTTGTTTCGCCCCTTTTTGAAATTAAAAATTTGTCTTTTGCCTCGCCAATTAGTCACCGACGCCTTAGACTGTTTCAATGCTGCAACATTTGCCTCAGCTATGATAGCTCGGTCAAGGACATCCACATACTTGAGTAATTTTAAGACATTAATTCGATCAAGCATTTCCACATTAAGTCCACCCTCAAACTTTCTAGCCTTTTTGGAGTCGGTATCCACCATGTGTGGTGCGTATCGGGCAAGCTCGGTGAACTTAGATTCATATTCAGCTACTGACATGGTGCCCTGCTTCAGTTGTTCAAATTCAGTCACTTTGCGGTCTCGGACACACTGAGGGAAATATTTCTCATAAAAAGCTTCTTTAAACTGAGCCCAAGTCATAACATTGTTTGTATCATGAATAAGTATCCACCATCGTCTAGCCTCTTCTTATAAAGTAAAAGTAGCCAATAACACTTTATGTGCCTCTGAACATGGAAATACTTCAAACAGTTTTTCAGTTTCTAGGACCCATGCTTCGGCCTTTAGTGGCTCAAGACCTCCTTTGGAATGATGGTGGCTTCATTTTGTTAAACTTTTGTGTCAAAGCAATCACATCATCATTGGCATTTGGTTCTAGCTGCACTGGTAGCGGAGAAGGGGCTGGGGGTTATTGGTTTTGTTATTGTCTTAGTGCCTCAGTCAATAATTCAACCATTCTTTCCAATCTTGCAATTCTTGTTTTGGATGATTCAGGTTCATTTGTATTCCTTGCATTCTCCATTGCACTATATACAACATGGTAATAATAAACATAGGAAAAATAGCTTACTTATGCACGTTAGCACATATACACATATCTTGTCCACACACACTTACTTATGCTCATGCAATGCCCTAATTGCTTTTCTAGGACATCCTATAACTCATTTGGACACGTGTGTACGGTACAACTCGTGCTTTGATACCATTCTATCGCAACCCAAACCTGCCCCTAAGGGTTTAGCATCATAACCGGCCAGTAATCCGTGATTACCAACGGCCTGTTCAACAGTAATAATAATTAAACAATAAAAGAGGGGGTAGACGAAAGCCTGAACAAATTAAGTCATGACGTCCAAAGAGCTGTGAAGATGTAAATGAACAAACAACATCCATATATATATATATACCGATGCACGCATAAGTTCGAGTCTATGTCCATCATATACATAAAAGCTCAAGTCCAAAACATCCAGGACATATTAGGGAGTAAAATCCCAAAGCAAAAAATAAAGCATAAACATTTACTTAGACATTAAACATCTCTCCAAAAAGGGGTCGAAAAAGATCACCCAAAAAGCCTTGACATTAACGGATCGAAGTCTCGTAGTGAGATGCAACGGGTTGGCTTGACAAAACAAATTTGGGTCAAGCTGCTAGCTTTGCCCAGGTGTCTGACCACCTACATACATATATATAAACAATGAGCTAAAGCCTAGTGAATAACAAATGCGTAAAAGGATTAAGAATGAATGTCCTTTCAATGTCTAAAACAGTCATTTGCATCAGTAAATCATTTAATTGATCAATATTTCATAATTCTATATCATATCTACCACATAGGAATCATAGTAGTCATACGTGGTACATCCAACAGCTAAACAGTACAGTAGGTCTTAAAAGACCGAACAATCAATTGATGGCCATCATATCAGTAAACAGTAGTTCCAACATTGGAACTGATAGAGATCTTGTCACGACCCCAAACCGCCCCTAGTAGGATGGTGCCGTGATGGCCAGTAATCCGAGACTACCGAAAGCCACTTACAAAATTCACACATAATCAGAGTGTAAATATATAGGGCTCACAAGTACGGAAGCAATACATACAAATCAGAATAGTCCATGAGAGCTGTGCGTAAGTCAAATGAAATGGCAAACATCTTTACATGGGTTGCAACTTAGTTACAAATGAAGTAAAGTACAAATTACATCTTGACCAAAAGGCTTCTCAAGCCGACGTATGCAAAATACAAGTATTACAAGTCGAGAAGCATAATTTTCAAGACTGCCGACATGAATACAAGTTAAGCCGACATAAATACAAGTCAAGCCGACATAAATACAAGTCAAGCCGACATATGCAAAAAAATCCCAAACAAGCTCGCGAATCACATCTAGGCGTCACTGCCTTCTTGCTCATCACCTACATACATATATGGAGAGGGTGGGCTTGGATACTTAGTGAATGATATAAATAATAAAGGGTTTGCATGAATAATGGCCGAAATCCTTTCAAAACAATACATATTAAAACTTTATATAACAAGGGATGGACCTCGTCCAACTAGAAAATCTTTAAAGCTTCAAGGGATGCTTACTAGCATCAACATATTACAAAAGATGACATTCCGGACGAAAAAACCCACGTGGTAAACCGTCAGTGGCAAAACAAGACAAAGCAAGGGAGATATCTCAAACAATGTGTAGACACCCCATTTTTGACCGTCCTCAAGACTTGGACGTCACCGCTTGAACACTCGGTGATCATCCATGTTTGTGTTCGTCTTGAGTTCCCGAAGGTCTCGGCAACACGCCTTGCCTCAGGATCTTTCGACTCGATTGTTTTGTGTCTGGTTTTGCACCAAACACTTGTGCTTTGCCTTGGAGGGGCAGGGAATGGCTTGTGGGCCATCCCCACACTCCACCGGCCATGGCTTAAGGCCACCGGCTATGTTTTGTTGCCACCGGCCAAATGTTTGGCCGGCCGGCACTATAGATGGCCGGCCGGCTATCTTTTTTTGGTCAATTGCATTTTTGGCCGGCCGACTACTGTGCATCTGCTTTTGCAAATATTTTCATGCAGCTGGCATGCACTTGGCTCCCCTCCATACACGTGTATGGAGGGATTTCCCTCTTAGCTAGCTTGTCTTGTAAGCTTACAAGATTGAAGCTCTATAAAAAGGGGCCTCTTCTCCCTTGTTCTAGGGTTAGACAACTTAGAGAACATTGTTAGGGAGCTCTTGTTTTAGGTTAGGATTTGTATCTATCCTATATCTATATCTCTCTTCCTTTTGTGTTTTGTGTGTGTATTTAGCCTTAGTTTTACACACAAACACCCACCATCACACCTTTTCTTGGAGCTAAGGCCCTTGAGGGTTGTTTTTGGAGTTGTGGAGCTGGTTTGAGCTTGAAGAACCAGCTGGTTCACCATTGGTGAAGAGGGTCTACAAGGGTAAGAAACTTGTCCCTTTATTCCCCATCTTTGCATTGCATTTTTGCCTACCTTGCATCCATTTTTGAGCTTTGTGTATAACATATAAAATTTCTGATTTTTAGTGTTCTAAATAGTTTGTTAAGGGTGTTTTAAGCTTTGGGGTTGTTTGACCCCTCTTAAGGCTTGTTTGGCCCTTGTTTTGTGCCATTTCAGTTAAGCTCCGAGACCATTGTGTTTGGGCCTCCTCACCACTGAAATCTTGAGGTATTTCAGAGGTGAGGATGGTGCCTTGAGGTCCTAAGAAGGAGAGGGCCACCCCCTCTCCTTGTTGTCCTTGAAAAGGGTCATTTTTGCCTCTTGAGGGAGCATCTAGTCTAAGTGTGTCTTGGCCATGCCTTAGCTGATTTTCATGCTTATTATGTCATAATATGCCTCTGTTTTTAGTTGGTTTCGGTACACCATGCTTGCTTAGCATACATGCCTTGTAATGCCATGTTTAGGTCTTAACATGCTTTAGGTTTTGATCCTTGTTCTAGTATGATTTTGGCCAAGCTTTGTGAAGCTTTTGTGTTTGTTTTAGCATGCTTAAGCTCTATTTTTGGTTGTTTTGGTCGACCATCACATGCTTAGTATAGCCACCTTGCATTTTGGCTTGTTAGCCTTGGTTGTGTGAGTGTGTAGCATGTATTACTTGCAGTGTTTCAGTGGTTTGGAACCACTTACCATGTTATTTCAGTCTTTATAATATGCTTGCATGCTTGCATTTAATTCTCCTTTGATGCTTTAAGAGGTTGTGTTGTGTGCTCCATGTTTAAGCATTTCTGCATGCCTCCATGTGTAGATCGTTTAGATGCCATCTAGGTGGTTTTTAGGACTTGCCTTAACATGATTTAGGACTGTTTAGATCTATTTTGGTCATTTGCTTCATGTGTCATATGATCATGCTTTAGGTCCTTGGACCAATTACATGCTTTGCTTGCTTTGATTAGTTGTTTAGCACCTCTTTTCTATGCAATTTCAAAGCTTAAGGTGCATGCCATTTGCCCATGATTGCATCCTCTTAAGTGTGCTTGAGAGTTACATTTGATGTTTAAAGTTTTAAGTCATGTTTGCATGCATGCTTATATATGTAGATACTTGGCTCATGACACATTGTTGCACACTTTTGTGTTGTTGCAGTTGGCATGCTTTGTATCTAACATGTGGTCCATATTGCACCTTGCATGTGTGCATGTTGTTGTTACACTTTGCATGCTTGGTTAGTTGCATCTTTGCATTACTTGCTTGTATGCCCATATTGCACACTTAGGCTCACATGCTTAGGATTGCATTGCATTGGCATGCATGCTTCACCTCTTAATCAAGCCATGATAGAGGTTGAAAACCCCCCCCTTGGTTTGTTTATGTGCATTGCATTTCATTTGAAATCGAAATGCACACTAGATTCTTTGGGCCATCATGCATGAAAATGCGCGATTGGTGGTCCGAGAATCGAGGCCCATCCTCCTTTGAGTCATACATATGATAAGGAGTGTGGTTGGTGCATACATTGCTTGAAATGCATTGCCATGCCAAGTTCTGTCCTCTGCTGCTGTCAGTTGCAGGTTTCAACAGGAAGAATTGGCCGGGCGGCAGTTTTGGGTGCCGAACGGCAAAACATGTTTGGCCGAGAGCATAATATGTGGCCGGTGACCATTCTCCACGGCCGCTGACCAATTCCCTCAGCCGGTGGTGCTCCACAACACTCAGAGAAGCAACCCTGGGACTTGTGCAGTCTTCAGTGAAGCAGAACAGTCAAAGCAGAGGTAGTTTGTGCATGGCAGTAACATCCGAGCGGAATTGAGCACGCATCGCTTTGGATCCTCTTCCCGAGGCTGTTATTGCTTAAATTAGATTAGTTAGTTTGTTGATTAATTAATTGGTCTGTAATATTTAATTAGCTTGTAGGTTAATTAACTTGTATTATTCTTTCGGTCCCTCCGGGCGAGGGCAAATTTGTAATAAGTGTGGGTTCATGTGTGCATGTCTTCCAACCTCCACTTCTTTCTCCCTTTTACTTACCTGCTTTTGATGGTTAGTATTAGGACATGTTTACTTTAGCATACCTTATGCTATGCATGCGTGCATCATTCATTAGTCTTGCATGCACGAGTCTCGACGCATCATGCTAACTGCATAAGTATTTCAAATCTAACTTGAATACATGCTACTTGTGCATTTTCACATGTCATTCTTAGATTAGCCGAGCCTATTCTAGATTGCATTATGTATGCGTTGCATTAGCCACTTAACATGGACTTGGATCATGCATTGATTGCTAACATGTTCTTGTCTTGGCTCGGAGTACATTGTAAGTATTTTTATGCTTTAGCATACCGCATGCGTGTGAGTGTTGCCATAATAGCATGATTACCATGAGGCTAGCTGCTTATGTGATATAACTGCTTGAATGCCTGTGGATGAATGTTGGATTGTTTGAGTTGGGATAACTCGTTGAAATCCGTATTTTAGCCTACTTGTGAGTAGCAAATTCCAAAGTGTTTTCCAAACAAACGGATATGCAATGTTTTGTTCCAAATTAGGCGATCTAGTCTATACTTGTTTGCTGTGCGCATAACATAGTAATTCTAGGCTAATAACCGGAGTAAGAACACATAATGTTTTCAAAAATGGATATCACGGTTATCACGGTTAGTAGAGGCCGATCTTCGGATCGGGCGAGAGGGGGTTCTCATAGCTGACCTTTCCCAATCGTACCCAAGCTTCCAAGCCGAGGCAACTTTGGTGATGATGGACACGTGGCCTTTGGCACCGAGTCAGGGTTTCCTAAATTCCCCCATAAAAAAAATTTTTAGGTGGCGACTCTGTATCCGGCAAGGCAGTCCATGTTTGGCACTTCTTTTCAAAATCTGTTTCTCAAAACGATTTGCTAGATTTGGACTCTTTGGTTCAGATTAAGAATCATGACAATTCGAGAGTCCTGAACTGTAGTGAGCCCAAAAACGAACAGAACGGGGGACTCGTCCTCCCGGGGCATTCGGGGACGTCTACAGTTTCTGGCGACTCCGCTGGGGATTTTAGAGAGCTTGACTCAAACTCATGATATCTTGTTTTTATTTCATTTATGTGTCTCTTTGCATTGCATATGCATTGGTGCGCCTAGGACAGCGTGTTTGCCATCTGCTATTCCTGAACGGTTTGCCGGAGGCTTGACTTTGTCAAAGCATGCCATAAGGTTGACCGGTTGTGGGCTCTGACAGTATGGGAACACAAACCCCGGTTCTACCGGGGAACCCTTTTCGACCATTCGACCTAGTGCATATCGAAATCCATACCCGATGTTAGGTTGTTTGAAAACTACAGCGTGCATAGTGAAACCCTAGCTCCTAACAAAAATAGGACAGGGAAACCCTACCCCTTCATAGGGGTGGTTTGGCTCTCTTTACTTGCTATGTGTTTTTAGAGTATATCTATGCAGGGAACACACATATCAGCTTGCGAGTTTGAGTATCAGGCCTGAGGGCACCAGTATCAGTTTATGAGAATCAGTTATATCTGTGGGTATCCGATTTAGTATTTTGGGGGCAGTGATTTCGGACAACAATGGTCAGCAGTAGAGTACAGTTGTTCGGCTACATCTGTGTTTGATCCATTTGGGCTGAAACGCTGCTTGTTTTTCCTTTCAGTTCAGAGAGTTAATACAGAATAGCTAGTGTTCCCCCTTGCTGAGGCAAGACAGATATCTGATCCGTTCGTCACCGTTCAGTACAGCAAACTTATCATGATGTAGAATTCAGAGGAGGTTGTGGTTATGACAGCCGCATTAGATCAAGGAATCACTCTGCAAAGCGAGACCAATGTCGATGTACCGCATCCACCCAAGACGCCTGTCGCGCACCTGGTCTGGACCCCCCAGTTGTATCAGGCTCGTGAGCCCACCGCATTCAAATTGATGGGAATGATAGGTGACCTCCAGAGATCCGTGGCGGATCTTGCTTACGGAATGTCAGCTTCGCCACCAGCCGCACCGTATGCCGGGAATTTTGTACCACAGGAGCCCCCACTGTTGGGACGGATTGTGATCGAATTTAGCCAACCCGAGGTGGCCTCCAACTATAACAATGACGTATCAACATCAACCCAAACCCTCGATCAGGATGAGGCCAGAGGCAAGAACAAAATGAAAGCAGATGCCGATCCCATTGAACAACTGCTATGGGCAGTCGAGGCTTTGAAAGCCGAGGGGATGAGTAAACAACAGGTATTCGCAGTCGTAGCTAAGGCTGTGGATGATGTTTTCCCCACTCCAATCGAAGGCAGTACAAGCCAGTTAGAAAATCGGGATAGGCCCCGTCATGCCAGAATAGTTCCTTTCACTCCTAACCCTGCACCTGGGAAAGATCAGAAAGTCAAGGCGGCGCCTGCCGACCCTTTCGCTAGTGCATCTAGCAAGAATACCCAACCTTCAAAGTACCTGCCCTGAGGGCGCAGGGTCTTTCATGCTCTCTATATGCCGTTGTCAAAGGCACTTCAGATCCTTGCCGAAAGGGGGCATCTTAAACCCTTGGAGCCTCGGCCTCTCCCAAAGAATCTCCCTACTACACATGATGCTGCCTTGTACTGTGCGTACCACCAGCAAACCGGTCATGCTACCGACAATTGTTTTCGCCTCCATCATTAGGTGCAAGACTTGATCGACAACGAAGTTATCCTCCCGCCCACCTCAGCCAAGTCCGTTACTGCCCAGTTATTGGATTTTGAGGATACTGATACTGCAAGTATGTAATCAGGAAGTGAACCACCTGCGGGCGGCGCTCGGCGTATTTTGGATGTGGCATCTGGCACGCATTTTTGGAGCATCTGCGAATGCTAGTTTTGTAAATTCTGGCTTGGGTGTCGAGTCAGTCTTTTGTTTTGTTTTGAGTCCGTCTCATTGTCTTGAGTCAATCCTTTTACTTATGGATCTATCTTGTTGTAGCGAGTCAGTCCCCTTTGTATAGAATGTTAGGTGATTCCGGAGCTGTTGCCTCGAACACCGTTTTGTTTTGTAATTACCCTTTTGCTTTCTTTTGAGTCTGTCTCTGTCGTGGAGCCAATTGCAACCAGGGAATCCAAATGAAACAACTGCGGCTATCATGTTTCCATGCTTACTACTATTCTGAATTAGTTGTGCCAAGGGACTTGAATGGAACAGCAGTACATTCCACCTGTTCTCTTGTGCTCTGAAAATCATTGCATTGACCTAAGTTTTTCAAAACTTTTTGAACACTGCGGTGAAAACAAAGAGGAAAGAATTCCACGGGTTTTGCAAACTTTGATCAAATTAAGAGAAAGAGAGGCGTGCTAAGCCCTGAATGAATGAAATCATGCTTGTCAGCGTGAGTACTGAGAAGGACCCTGGCTTAATCCAGACTGGTTCCATACTATCTTCAGCGCGAGCGATTTGTCGCTTCTTTAAAAACTTTCGAAAACAAAATGTTTTGTGCGGTCCTACGAAGACCTGTGTGGAATCACTCTCGAGATTGTGCAGCTTAGGATCGCTCTCAGCCTCAAGACTCGAGCCCTTGTTTTAAAGCCTTGAACCACAATTCGGAGTGTTCAATGATCGACCATCAAGAGAGGCCTGTGTGGCCAGATTGGAAGCAGCCCTCGAACAAGAGGCACCAAAGTCAGATCAAGAAGATCAGATCTCATCAAGAGAAGCCTGTAAAGCTAGAACATAAGCACCCCTCCAAACTAGGGGCAAAAATGTCCGATTTGCTCGAGGAGCCGAAGATGGGTCCTTCAGTAAGTCAATGCAATAGCCACTCTCCTGGATACGAATGGCTTCAAAACCCTAAAACCATTTGGCATGGACTTGTTACACTTTTACCGTTTGAGCGGCTCACTGGGCCGAAAACCCGGAAGGACGACCCAGGCAAAAGTTAGAGCAAAAGAAAATATATACAAAAAAAAAGAAAAAATATACAAAAGAGAAAAAAAAGAGGAAAATATACAAAAGAAAGAAAAATACAAAAAAGAAAAAATAATAATATACAGAAGAGAGAAAAAAAAAAAAGGAAGGGAAGAAAGGAAAAGAAGAAAAGCTTGCAAGGTCGAAAACCTGCATCGGGCGCCTTGGCAAAAGTTAGAGCCTAAAAAGTGAAGGTTAAAATACCCGAGTGTACCTTAACCGGAACTACGTAAGGCTTGATTCCCATGTTTGGGATACGTAGGCAACTTCGTCCTGAAGTCCAGCCCCCAACGCTCTCATAGCGCCTCAGTCCATGTAATGGTTTTGATTATTCTTGCCCTCCCTGAATCCGATAGTTCGGTTGTGACAACCGGACACGTAGGCAACTTCATCCCGAAGTCCAGTCCCCAACACCTTCAAAGTGACTGTGTCCATATATTGGTTTTGACCATCTTCGTCTTCTCTGTATCCGAGAAAGTTCAGTCGTGATCATCACTAGTGAGGACTATTTACAATATGCTGCGGCATCATCCAGGCAAGGGACAACTTTCCGTTGCCATGAGTCACCGTTCAAACCAGGGGCAACTTTCCGTTGCCATGCAACGTCCTTCAAACAAGGGGCAATTTTCCATTGCCTCTGATCCGAGGTTGTGCATCTCGAGAGTAGGTTCCGTGCTCTTTGAGCATTGACTATTTGCAAAAATAGTTTTTGAAAATTTTTACTGAGGATGACTAGTTTTCTCGAAAATTGTTTTATTTTTCAAAACTGGACCATTTTCTGGGACCCAAAAAAGGAAAATTTTCAGTGCTCATAGCCTGACTTGCATGGTTTTCAAATAAAAAATCAAACAAGTGTGTTAATCTAACTCTCATATTGGTCAAAATTGTTTTAGTAGAAAACCAAAAAAAAAATGGTCATAATGATGAACTAGGGGCACAGTTGAGTTGGGCTTCCTGTCTTTCCCCCATCGCCAACATACTTGCCAAGAAGGGCACAACTCAAGCTGTCATTAAAGGGCCGAAAGCTCTCTCAACCTCCGAGCTGTAATGCCCTCAAAATAATAACATTAAACCCAACCATATAGAGACATGCATTGATACATAAAAGTCCACATTCATCTATTCATCAGAGTATTTCATCACAAAAGTATTACATGTTAACAACAAAAGCAAATGCCCTATGGGCTTATAGCTTTCCAAGTTAACACTTGGTTACAAAAGAGAGTACTAACTCAATTACACATTAAGCCCTTGGCTTGAATCTACATGTAATACATCAAAAGAAATAAGACAACAAAAGTGTGTCCACCTCTAGCCTCCCAAGCTATGTCCTTGGAGGTGGCATGCTACTTGTACCTGAAAATGATGTTCCCATATAGGGTGAGCCACAGCCCAGCAGAGATATACTAAACCAACTATGAACAATGACTAAAAGATTAGCAACTGATAGATGGTCAATACTTACACTTCCATTTACATCTTATTACAATTCCATGATAGTCAAGTCTATGTTACAATTCACTTTCCATTTCTTATTCAACTTTGAGTTTGAAAACAAGGCTTAGTATTCTGGCCAAAACATTTGATGAGATTATAGTTCATCACTAGAACACTTTCGAAATTCAAGGTGGATACACATTTTGGTGTTGCATCAAAAACACATAAACTACTTTCATACTTCGCAAACGATGATAATATACATTTTAATGTTATATCAAATTAAACAAACTTTTCAATAGATAAGCATATGAGCTATATCATTACTACAACAGATAAGCATATGAGCCATATCGATACTACAACAAACAGGCATATAAGCTATATCAACATTCCAATATATAAGCATATGAGCTATATCAACATTCCACTTGATAAGCATATGAGCTATATCAACATTCCACTAGATAAGCATATGAGCTATATCAACATTCCACTAGATAAGCATATGAGCTATATCAATGCTTCAACAGATAAGCATATGAGCTGTATCAATACTTCAATAGATAAGCATATGAGCTATATCAATACTTCAACAGATAAGCATATGAGCTGTATCAATACTTCAATAGATAAGCATATGAGCTGTATCAATACTTCAATGGGAGAGCATATGGGCTGCATCCCCGGGTCCATCCCCCATCTTCCCTTAACCATTAACCGGTTTAGAGGTACATCCCCCCATCTTCCCCTAAACCGTGGAGTACATCCCCCATCTCCTCCCATACACAAGCAATGCATATAAACACAAAATCATATACATAATCAATCAATACATAAAGTTAATGTATTCTATCAACCGTCTACACATAATGCATATAAACACATTGGTCATATACACAATCAATCAATACATAAAGTTAATGTATTCTATCAACCGTCATACTCTATGACACATCCGAATGATTAGTTTTAGTTTGCCTAATCATCATGCATTGTCTACAACAATCAACACTACCCTCCACCGGTAGCCCAAAGCAATTATCTCTAAACAGGAAATAAGTGCACAAATGGATGATATATCAACATTTCAATTAGGTGAGCAATAAATACTTTAACTACACCCTTTAGTACCATACATTCCCAATTTCAACATTTCCAATTCGATTCCTCATTTCCTTTAATCAATTATATACATTAATTAATTAAAACAATTAGGGCAAATTACCTTAATTAACAAGACAACTCTAAGGTTTCATTTTTTATCCACGATCCATCATCCAACTCATTTTCTTTTATACCAAACTTGCATATAGGTCTATTTCAAACAAAACCCCAACTTTTGTAAAATTACACAAAAGACCCAAACTTTCTCAAATCTACCCAACCACACCCAACATATCAAAAATGCTGAAATTTAAAGACAAAATCCATAAGGAAGAGTAGGATATCCCTACCTCAAAAGATGACACTCAACGGAGAAGGTGAAGAAGACGAAAGTGCTCCAACCCACGAATTTCTCGGATCAAAAGATAGCCCTCGACGATCAACAACTTTTTTGTAAAGGCCAAAGGTGAGGAAATCACTCATACTAGATCAATACCTAGAGAGAAGTCAAGGTTTTAGAGAGAGGAGCTCTCAAAATGGGTTTTAGAAAAACTAGGAGAGAGAAAGGAAAGTAAAAAGTGATTTAAAATCACCCAGCGGATAACTCATATACGCATGACCCGCTTGAGCGGAGAACACAATGCTCGAGCACCAAGAACAAAAATCTGGACACGCTCGAGCGCAATAAGGCCCGCTCGAGCGCCAAGACACAAGAATAAAGCACTTCCACTTGAGCGCGAAAACCAGTCCGCTCGAGCGTAGATTTCCCCCTCCCAGAACTTATATCCAGAAAGTACTACCCGCTCGAGCGCCAACAAACCCGCTCGAGCGTAAACAAACCCGCTCGAGCGTAAAAATCACATCTGCAGAAGTTTCTGCAGGGTCACAAAATACTGGAAGTGTGTAAACCCCGCTCGAGCGCAAAAAGACCCTCTCGAGCAGAACCAAAAACCACACTCCGCTCGAGCGCAGAATGATCTGCTCGAGCGTAACACCAAAATTCAGGGCAACAACACTAGAGACCAAAACTCAATCCACCTGTTCGAAACATGCCCAACACATCCTAAAACTCAAACACTAAGAGTAAAGGATAGAGACGAGAATAAGACGACAACACAACCACAGAACCGAGTCCGGATTACAGTTAAACAACCAAGGGGAAAAATCGGGATCGCTATACGAGCAACGAGGAATCGAACCAAGTGTGAAGCACGAATCTGAAGGGATCAAGGTACTCCATTCCTTTACCTGGGCATCAACCAAATGCCACCAGAAGAAACAGCCGTGAGCTAACCATGTCGGGTGTGGACCCACAACTTCCTATTCATCCATTGAACACCCCGGGGAGGGATAAAAATGAGAGAATAAAGAATAGAGAGGTGTAGGTTGAGAGAAAAAGTGAGCAAAAAGGGTTTTGAGAGAAAAACTGAGCCTGAGGGCCGAATGATGTGAGAACCACAAATAAGAAAGGGTGGGAAACAATACCCAGAGAAACTGGCTCCTCGTGATCTGAGGTCCCCCGTCTTCGTTAACGCGTCTGTATGTCGTGTCTTTTGTTTTGTTTACCTCAACCTTTGTTTTGAGTCTTTTCCGAGTGTGTCTCGTTGTGTTTAGGGTGTTTACCTTTTTCTCTCCGCTGTCGAGTTGTTCTCGCTATGTCCAGTTGTAGGCTCACTACCCCTGGTTTAAAAAAGAAAAAAGAAAAAACCCTTCTTCAATTTCAAAAATTAATCGTTTTGTGCTCAGAATGCTGTGCCATTCTCCACATTTGCGCAAAAACATGATTTGGTTCTTTCATACGACTGCAGGGCCCACCCCCGATAAGTGTGAACAGGAAAAACTGGGCCTCTTTGAAGCTTCTGGGTTTCAGATCGCATCTGAGTGTGCTTCAACTTCAGTAGACTCAACCTTCATGGTCCGTCTTATCAGATTCGGGTTGTTTATTCAGGATCCGCTGTGTGTAAGATGAACCAAGCGCTGTGTTATGAGCTGTATGCAGATTAATCCCCAGTAGAGTATGAGCCGAGTGTTCAGAATATGCAGTGGTTGGTATGGGTTGTTTTGCTGTTGACTGGTTCGTTATCTGATTATTACAATGCAAGTGTTCAATTTTCAGACAACAGATCAATTTTATTTACAATGAGGTGCAACACGATGCCATGCGATGCAATATATGAAATGTACAAATACAACCCTTTTTTTTTTGATAAAAGTTTGTTTCATTTCATCATCTTTTTCAAGTACATGGTTTTGGAAATAAAAATCTACCTGCGGCAGTACAAGGTACTCTAACTACCAGCAAAAGGTACAAAAGAAAAAGAAAAAGAAAAACAGCAAAAATCTAGATCAATGACAAAGGATCTCAGGCCTGGGAGTCCGTCCTAGTCTTCTTCCTGGACAAAGGTCCAGGAGCATCATCAGCGCTGTCATCTGAGTCTGAGCCCGAGCCGTCTCTGGTCTCCTCCTCAGACGACTCTACCTCCGCCTCAGCCTCAGCCTCAGCCTCGGACTCATCATCATCATCAGGGATGGGTGCCCGTGAGCTACTCCCAACATGGGTGTGCCCCACCTTGGTGCGGGGGTATACTCTGCCATCTCCTTCGGTAGGAACAGAAGGTCCAGCTGGAATACCTCCCACAGTGGGAATCTGGAAAGGAGGCTGAAAAGTATAAGAGGCAAACGTATCAGTATGCCATAAGCAGTTTATCAGTACAGAATGTAGTGTATGAATACAGTGTGCGAAAACCGTGAGCAGTGTATCAGTGCAGAATGCGGTTGTATGAATAGAGTGTGTGAATACTGTGAGCAGTGTATCAGTGCAGAATGCAGTGGCATGAATACAGTGTGTGAATTCCGTAAGCAGTGTGTCAATGCAGAATGCAGTGTATGAGTACAGTGTATGAATGCCGTGAGGGCAGTGTATCCAGTGTTGTGTTGTGCATCAGATTGTGTGAAACAGTTTATGTATGGTTTGAGACCGCGGTCAGAGGAACATACCAGAATGCTGTAAATCGCCAGAAGGTCAAGGCTCTGCTGGAGCATCCCCATCACAGAGGCAGTCAGCTCTAGGGACTGGCGAGTGTACTCAGAAGAGGCCTGCGAAAGTATTAGATGTATCAGTATTCTACGAAATATCAATAAACTGAAATAAAATGACAATGCAAGATGCAAGATGAAGTAGTACATACCGGAGGTAAGTCATACAACCCGACCAACTCATGATCAGCCGGAGGGGGAGCAATAGGAATCTGGTAAGTCGCCCCGCCCCATCCTCTGCATGTCATCATCGTGGGTAGCGCTGGCCAGCTAACCCCCCGACCCCTCCGAGCCCCACTCCTGCCACGGACACGAGCTGTCCTCAACATCCCTGCCCCTGCTCTCGCTCCAACTACCGGCACTGCAGGCCTCTCCCTCTCAGCTCGACGACCGCCGCTCAGAGGCCGCATAATGTATGTCCGAACGTACTCTGAGTAGTCACCCTCGCCCCTAAAGCCTTCCGCCTCCCAGCCGATCGTGTAATCGGCCATCTCCTCGGCAGTGCACCTCTCGGTGTCCCTCATGTGGGTAGGAGGCGGACCCGGAACTATCTGCTCCATCAAACCCAAGGTCTGGCATAGGAAACGCTCACCCAGGTACCAAGTCCGACAGACCGGGCCCTCCAGCAAAATCCTGAAATGTACAGTCTCCTCTACACCAGCAAATCGATCTCGAATCATCGCAAGTTATGGAGCCCAAGGCTGCCAAGTGATCTGTACATGACATGCAGTTTGTTATCTACTGTTATTGAAGATACAATGTAAAGCCAAGCCAAATAAAACTCTAAAAGTTGAACATACCTCTGCGGGGGTGATGGTGTCGAAGTAGCGGCAGAAAAAGATAAACGTCTCCTAGGGCCTCCGCACGCACCACACGTCAAAGCGGCGCGAGAACGGAACGATGAGAGGGGTCTCCACGTCAGGCACTGGGGAAAGTCTCAGAAAGTAGGCATAGACCCACAACTGCAGAGCAAATACCAGCAGGATCATCAGATAAAGCAGAATACAGAATAAAGCAGAAATTACAGAATCGTGTATTGTGCAATGTATTGTGCAGAGTGTACAGTGTGTGCAGTGTACAGTCAGTGTAAAGCAGGGTATATGTGCGCCGTGTGTGCAGTGTACAGATTACAGAAAATGAAAGGCAGAAATGTAAAACAGAGAAAGAGGTGTACTTCCCAAGCTCGCCAGTAACCCTCGAGTAACTGCCCGCTACAACGGGAGGCTGAGCTCATGTATCCGTATAGAGTGGCTAGACCAGCGCCACCCCAGTCGAAGCGCAGAATCCGTGTAACGTCCACCAGTGCGCTCAACAAACAGAGGGGTACGGTGTTCGCCCGATCGGCGAAGATAGTCGTCCCCAACAGAAACATGAGGAAGCCGCGTGCATATCGCTCCACCGCCTCCTGGGTCATCGGAGCCTCCTCAACTAAGGCTGGCTGAACTCTGAACTGGACTTCGAACCATGAATACCTGACGAAGCCGGGACGAGCGAGTGGCGGCTGAGTGCCAAGCAAGTAGATTTGAGCGGCCTCCCACTCGTCCATGTCTGTGTCGAAAGGGATCGGATCACCCCCTACCCCAATGCCGGTGAGCATCGAGAAATCATAGGGAGTAATCGTCATGTCTCCCGTGACAGAAAAGTGGAATGAGTCGGTGGTGTCCCACCACCTCTCTGCTAGAGCAAGAAAGAGGGGTCTGGTCGCAGTGAGCCGAGAAAGTCCTCTGCAGAAGGCGCCGAAGCCCGCTTTATCGACAATGTGACGAACTGCGTCAGGTAGCTCCATGTACCAATCCCTGGCAACAACATTCCCATACCCGCGGACAGTATGGGAATCTCCCTGTTCAAAAGCAAATAGTTGCGAAGCAATATTCAATGTACAATTTTGAAGAACAGTCAAAAATTGATGCAAATATAGCGTGTGTGCACGTTTTCAGATTCAAACAGATATCTGGTGTCAGTGTACTCGAAGTGAATTACGGCATATGACGTGTCAGTGTTTCCAAGTGGTCCAGTATAGATACAGCGTGAGTATGCATTTTCAGGTTGGAGCAAACATCGGGTGCCGGTGTGCTTATATTGAACTACAACACGCGATGTGCCAGTGTGTTTGGGTGGTTCAGTGACAATGCAACGTGTGTGCACGTGTTCAGATTCAAACAGACATCAAGTGCAAGTGTGCTCATAGTTAATTACAGTATACAGTGTATTGATGTATCCGGGTTAAGTAGTTAAAGAACAAAATCAACTATGGCAGTTAAGTGTTCTACATTGCAGAAAACGAAACGGGAAAGAATATACCTCAGAAGCGCCGTATGATAGGTGTGACTCTAGCTCGCGCAGAAGGAGCTCTGATGGCACGCCTCTCCCAAAACTCCGGAACTAGCAAAGTCCGTCGGGAGGCAAGACGTGGATCGCCGGCCGGTAGGTCGCCGGGTCTAACGGGCGGACGCTCAAGGGAAGGAGCTCGGCCTCTAGGTCCATCTCGTGATCCGGGGGAGTCCCGCCCCGTGGAATATCGTCTGCCATCTCAGAGAAAATGAGAAAATGACCGGGAAAGTGGAAATCGGATGAGAATACGAAAGGTCAACTAAAAAAGTCAACCCCGGGAGGGTGGAAAATGGCCGAAAAAGCCAGAATGTGGAAAAGGCACGGAAATCAAGAAAAACTTGGGGAAAACAAACCCCAAGAGGCAGAAATCGAAAAAATTATACTGAAACGAAGTTTCGATCGGATGAAAGTGTTCGAAACGCGATGAACTTCGTGAATCAAACAACTAAATGGGCCCTAAAACCGAGGAAAGCGACGAATGGGAGAGAGGAAAATACTCTAGAGAGAGGGAGGAAGGAATTTCGGCCAAGAGAAAGTGAAAAGAATAGGGCTAGAGGCCCTATTTTATAAAACCAAGGCGAAAAGTCAAAACTGCCCTGATTCAGCAACATTTGTTCGGTCGGCTAAATATTTGTCTGATCGGCCAAATATTTTGCCGGTGAGATGTTTTGATGGCCGCTGAATGGTCGGTGACCTCTCCTGATGGCCGGTGAGCCTCCTATAACCTTCTTTGGGTCATATGTATAGTTTGGGGTATTTATTTCTCAAGATAGTGCAAGGCAGTGCCTTTCTGAAGCTCAATCAGCCTTCATTTTGACCTCGGACCGTGTCTTCTGTGCATGGCACTCGAATATGTGCAAGGTGTATCCTTTTTGTATCCTTTTGTCTCTTTTAAGATTCAAAAGTTGCCCTACATATGTTGTTTTGCAAACACGTGTTGAGTTATACGTCATTATGCTTGCATTGTTATGCATTCGCCATGGTCTGGCGAGACCTTAAATACGCTTGGTCTGGCGAGACCTTAAATACGCAGGGTCTGGCGACACCTTAAATACGCTTGGTCTGGCGAGACCTTAAATATGCATGGTCTGGCGAGACCTTAAATACGCTCGGTCTAGGAGACCTTAAATCCTCGGAAGGTGCAAGACCTTGGGTGCATTGATATGCACAGATCATGTGCATTGTCATGCATTTCAAGCGGCTCGCGTCATCGCGGATTCAAATTCACAAATAGTGCATATGTCATGCATTGCATCGTAAGTAGTGCATATGTCATGCATTCATTATAGATAGTGCATATGTCATGCATCCCTTGTATACATTGCATATGTCATGCATTTCATTGTAATATATTGCATATGTCATGCATTCCACTATATCCATTCCATTGCATCACCTCCATCTAGGGTTTGCACCTTTCCTTGTTGAGCTTGGTCTGGTATGTGCCCATACTTTTCATGTCTATACACTCATAGTTCTGTATGACCGTTCTATGTTAGACGTGGTTTGTTTGTGTCCATGCCTTTCCTAGGCAAGATACGGTTTGGCCGTAGGCCTTAATCAACATGCATATATCATGCATTTCATTGTAATATATCGCATATGTCATGCATCCCACTATATCCATTCCATCCAATGCATATTGTAGATATTGCATTGTAGCTTGCATGTATCCACTGCATCACATCCATCTATGGTTTGCGCCTTTCCATGTTGAGCTTGGTCTGGTATGTGCCCATACTTTTCACGTCTATACACTAATAGTTCTGTATGACCGTTCTATGTTAGACGTTGGTTTGTTTGTGTCCATACCTTTCCTAGGCAAGATACGGTTTGGCCGTAGGCCTTAATCCATTGTGTATATTCCATTCCAGTGCATGCTGCATTGTAGCTTGCATGCATTCATTGCATCACTTCCATCTAGGGTTTGCGCCTTTCCTTGTTGAGCTTGGATTGGTATGTGCCCATACTTTTCACGTCTATACACTCATAGTTCTGTATGACCGTTCTATGTTAGACGTGGTTTGTTTGTGTCCATGCCTTTTCTAGGCAAGATTTGGTTTGGCCCGCGCACCGTATCCATCATACATATTACATTGTAGTGTAATTTTTGCATCCTGCATTAGGATCATGTTCTTTCGTTAGCGGATCATTCCCCATTTGTGTCATTCCACCCAATTACTTGTTCTTGTGTCCGTCTACATCACTCATAGTTTTGTGTGACCTTTTCTATGGTAGACGGACTTGTTACCTCCATCAACCTATTTGACATTTATGTGGTTTTGAACCGCTCAGGATTTGATCATGATTCGATTGCATTGCATTTTCATTTGCATTGTTTATACATAGTTTTGTATATATTGCATATCATTTTGTATGTTATGCATGTTGCTAACGATATCGTACCTGTTAAGTTACTTTCTTTGCAGGTACGATATCGTATGTACGGTTCATTTGAGGCTGGTGCAACCAGACGAACCAGACAGGTATTGTATCCTCCGAGTGAGACGTATCGAGAATTGCATAATTCTCTTACATCCTTTCTGCATTGTAGTGTAGTTTGGTGTATGCTAGCTTAAAACTGTCGCATGTTATGCTTCGTTACAGTTTTCTTTGCATGATCATAAGTTCTGTTCGGCTTTGTGCATTGTCTTGCATTTTGCCCTTGCCTTCGGGCGCATATCTTGTTTGTCTTGCATGTTTGTCTAAGTTTTCGGCCTTGTCAAAAAATGGGTCGTCTCTGGGCTTTGACATTCACTCCCGTCATTGTTATGACTTTCGAGTTCTGTCAAAGAGGGACAACTGTAGACACCCCATTTTTGACCGTCCTCAAGACTTGGATGTCACCCCTTGAACACTCGGTGATCATCCATGTTTGTGTTCGTCTTGAGTTCCCGGAGGTCTCGGCTACGCGCCTTGCCTCAGGATCTCTCGACTCGAATGTTTTGTGTCTGGTTTTGCACCAAACACTTGTGCTTTGCCTTGGAGGGAGCAGGGAATAGCTTGTGGGCCATCCTCACACTCCACTGGCCGTGGCTTGAGGCCACCAGCTGTGTTTTGTTGCCACCGGCCAAATGTTTGGCCGGCCGGCACTATAGATGGCCGGCCGGCTATCTTTTTTTGGTCAATTGCATTTTTGGCCGATCGACTACTATGCATCTGCTTTTGCAGATATTTTCATGCAGCTGGCATGCACTTGGCATTTCCCTCTTAGCTAGCTTGTCTTGTAAGCTTACAAGATTGAAGCTCTATAAAGAGGGGCCTTTTCTCCCTTGTTCGAGCGTTAGACAAGTTAGAGAACATTGTTAGGAAGCTCTGGTTTTAGGTTAGGATTTGTATCTATCCTATATCTATATCTCTCTTCCTTTTGTGTTTTGTGTGTGTATTTAGCCTTAGTTTTACACACAAACACCCACCATCACACCTTTTCTTGGATCTAAGGCCCTTGAGGGTTGTTTTTGGAGTTGTGGAGCTGGTTTGAGCTTGAAGAACCAGCTGGTTCACCATTGGTGAAGAGGGTCTACAAGGGTAAGAAACTTGTCCCTTTATTCCCCATTTTTGCATTGCATTTTTGCCTACCTTGCATCTGTTTTTGAGCTTTGTGTATAACATATAAAAGTTCTGATTTTTAGTTCTCTAAATAGTTTGTTAAGGGTGTTTTAAGCTTTGGGGTTGTTTGACCCCTCTTAAGGCTTGTTTGGCCCTTGTTTTGTGCCATTTTGGTTGAGCTCCGAGACCATTGTGTTTGGGCCTCCTCACGACTGAAATCTTGAGGTATTTCAGAGGTGAGGATGGTGCCTTGAGGTCCTAAGAAGGAGACGGCCACCCCCTCTCCTTGTCCTTGAAAAGGGCCATTTTTGCCTCTTGAGGGAGCATCTAGTCTAAGTGTGTGTTGGCCATGCCTTAGCTGATTTTCATGCTTATTATGTCATAATATGCCTCTGTTTTTAGTTGGTTTTGGTACACCATGCTTGCTTAGCATACATGCCTTGTAATGCCATGTTTAGGTCTTAACATGCTTTAGGTTTTGATCCTTGTTGTAGCATGATTTTGGCCAAGCTTTGTGAAGCTTTTGTGTTTGTTTTAGCATGCTTAAGCTCTGTTTTTGGTTGTTTTGGTCGACCATCACATGCTTAGTATAGCCACCTTGCATTTTGGCTTGTTAGCCTTGGTTGTGTGAGTGTGTAGCATACATTACTTGCAGTGTTTCAGTGGTTTGGAACTACTTACCATGTTATTTCAGTCCTTATAATATGCTTGCGTGCTTGCATTTAATGCTTCTTTGATGCTTTAAGAGGTTGTGTTGTATGCTCCATGTTTAAGCATTTGTACATGCCTCCATGTGTAGATCATTTAGATGCCATCTAGGTGGTTTTTAGGACTTGCCTTAACATGATTTAGGACTGTTTTGATCTATTTTGGTCATTTGCTTCATGTGTCATATGATCATGCTATAGGTCCTTGGACCAATTACATGCTTTGCTTGCTTTGATTAGTTGTTTAGCACCTCTTTTCTATGCAATTTTAAAGCTTAAGGTGCATGCCATTTGTCCATGATTGCATCCTCTTAAGTGTGCTTGAGAGTTACTTTTGATGTTTAAAGTTTTAAGTCATGTTTGCATGCATGCTTATATATGTAGATACTTGGCTCATGACACATTGCTACACACTTTTGTGTTGTTGCATTTGGCATGCTTTGTATATAACATGTTGTCCATATTGCACCTTGCATGTGTGTATGTTGTTGTTACACTTTGCATGCTTGGTTAGTTGCATCTTTGCATTACTTGCTTGCATGCCCATATTGCACACTTAGGCTCACATGCTTAGGATTGCATTGCATTGGCATGCATGCTTCACCTCTTGATCAAGCCATGATAGAGGTTAAAAACCTCCCCTTTGGTTTGTTTATGTGCATTGCATTTCATTTGAAATTGAACTGCGCACTTGATTCTTTGGGCCATCATGCATGGAAATGCGCAATTGGTGGTCCGAGAATCGAGGCCCATCCTCCTTTGAGTCATACATATGATAAGGAATGTGGTTGGTGCATACATTTCTTGAAATGCATTGCCATGCCAAGTTCTGTCCTCTGCTGCTGTCAGCTGCAGGTTTCAGCAGGAAGAATTGGCCGGCCGGCAGTTTTGGGTGCCGACCGACAAAACATGTTTGGCCGAGAGCATAATATGTGGCCGGTGACCATTCTCCACGGCCGGTGACCAATTACCTCAGCCAGTGGTGCTCCACAGCACTTAGAGAAGCAACCTTGGGACTTGTGCAGTCTTCAGAGAAGCAGAACAGTCAAAGCAGAGGCAGTTTGTGCATGGCAGTGACATCCGAGCGGAATCGAGCACGCATCGCATTGGATGTTCTTCCCAAGGCTGTTATTGCTTAAATTAGATTAGTTAGTTTGTTGATTAATTAATTGGTCTGTAATATTTAATTAGCTTGTAGGTTAATTAACTTGTATTATTCTTTCGGTCCCTCTGAGCAAGGGCAAATTTGTAATAAGTGTGGGTGCGTGTGTGCAAGTTTTCCAACCCCCACTTCTTTCTCCCTTTTACTTACTTGCTTTTGATGGTTAGTATTAGGGCATGTTTACTTTAGCATACCTTATGCTATGTATGCGTGCATCATTCATTAGTCTTGCATGCACGAGGCTCGGCGCATCATGCTAACTGCATAAGTATTTCAAATCTAACTTGAATACATGCTACTTGTGCATTTTCACATGTCATTCTTAGATTAGCCGAGCCTATTCTAGATTGCATTCTGTATGCGTTGCATTAGCCACTTAACATGGACTTGGATCATGCATTGATTGCTAACATGTTCTTGTCTTGGCTCAGAGTACATTGTAAGTATTTTTATGCTTTAGCATACCGCATGCGTATGAGTGTTGCCATAATAGCATGATTACCATGAGGCTAGCTGCTTATGTGATATAACTGCTTGAATGCCTGTGGATGAAGGTTGGATTGTTTGAGTTGGGATAACTCGTTGAAATCCGTATTTTAGCCTACTTGTGAGTAGCAAATTCCAAAGCATTTTCCAAACAAACGGATATGCAATGTTTTGTTCCAAATTAGGCGATCTAGTCTATACTTGTTTGCTGTGCGCGTAACATAATAAATCTAGGCTAATAACCGGAATAAGAACACATAACGTTTTCAAAAACGGATATCACGGTTAGTAGAGGCCGATCTTCGGATTGGGCGAGCGGGGGTGCTCATAGCTGACGTTCCCCAATTGTACCCAAGCTCCCGAGCCGAGGCAACTTTGGTAATGACGGACACGTGGCCTTTGGCACCGAGTCAGGGTTTCCTAAATTCCCCCATAAAAAAAATATTTAGGTGGCGACTCTGTATCTGGAAAAGCAGTCTATGTTTGGCACTTCTTTTCAAAAATCTGTTTCTCAAAACAATTTGCCGGATTTGGACTCTCTGGTTCAGATTAAGAACCGTGACAATTCGAGAGTCCTGAACTGTAGTGAGCCCAAAAACGAACAGAACGGGGGACTCGTCCTCCCGGGGCGTTCGGGGACGTCTACACAATGGTGCTACAAAGTTTAGAGTGCTCTAGCACAAAGGACATATGTTACAAAGGTCCGTAGCCCCCTAACACGAGAGTACTGCGAAAGTTTAGAGTCTTCCAGCACAAGGGACTTTCAAAACAAGATGTGCAGTTTCATTATAGTCCCCCAGCACTAAGGACTTTCAAAACAAGATGTGCAGTTGAATTATAGTCCCCCGACACTAAGGACTTTCAAAACAAGATGTGCAGTCGCATTATAGTCCCCTAGCACTAAGGACTTTCAAAGCAAGATGTCATCAAAACAAGATAATACTTGATATACAAAATAGGGACAATCATTCATGCTTAACAAATACTTTTCAAAACAAAGCAAAGCAAAGCTCATCAAAACATTGATAACATAGCTTTATTAAAAATACCACTCACTTAGTTCTTCAACGTCGCGGTCAAGGCAAAAGTCCGAGTTCTACAAACACATGACAAAGTCTATTGAACGTACTTTCAAACAAGATTCACATGCAAATGGATGATCTCGGCGTTCATCAAAACTAAGTTAAATCAAACAAAACACTGTTTTTTATCTCGGGAAAAATATGCTGGGCATCAACTAGGTCTTGGCCGAGGTCCCACACCTTCTCGCCGAGGTGTGGTTCCGACGGCCACATTCAAAAGGGAAGTTGGGAAAATCTAGGTTTCCTCTTGAGGAACATGAAGAACATGAAGATGGAGAAGATGAAGAACATGCATGCTAAAATCATAACTTGTTATTACAAAGTCTGAGATTTTGTGCTATGAGTTCGAAAATATGGACCTGGACACCCATATTCAAAGGTCTTGTGAGAACAAACACAAAAACATGGTTTTAGATGCAAACTTTCGGATCAAAACAAGACTTTTCTTTAAGAACACAAGAACACTATTTTCTCTTACTAAAACCGACTTTAAATCAATGCATGGCATGCAAAACAGATTCGATCGTGCAATGCAGCTAAATGATCAACAAGAACAACAAGAGTAGATTAAGATTCTAACTTCAAAACTTGGATCTAACAGTTCAAACTCCAACGATCGAACTTGGAAGTCTACCCTCTCACTCAAAACTTCTCCTTCTCCTTCTTAGAGCCTCTCTCTCTAAAAGACAAGATTTGATACAAAATGATATGTTTCTCTCGACAGCCACTGACTTAACCCTCTGCTGGGACACGTGGCATCGGCTGATTGGCTTTACTCAAAAAGGCGACTGACTGACAAGACAAGACCATGACAAAGTGTATTCAACAAGCTAGATGGCAAGAGCACTCCGGCAAGTGATGATCTCGGCTAAGGGCAAAGCCTCGGCAAGTAGGGTGACAACGACATCGGCTTGGAAGGACGACACTTGACTAAGCTGTGCCACACCTTGGCCTAGATGTGCCACACCTCGGTCTAGGTCATACCACTCCAGGAACAAAACCACTAGTGCAAGGATCAATGATCTGGAACGTCTAGATAATAACATCTCGGCCCAGATGACGCACATCTCGGCCTAGGTGACGCACACCTCGGCCTAGATGATGACATCTCGGCCAACATGCCAAGGTGAAGGTGTAGGTCAACCGAAGTGGTTCCAAGATAGTTCTAAGTGTGGAAAGGTTCCAAGGTGTCTAGGCTTAAGATGACCTCGGCAACACACCAGGCAAGAACAAAGCATGCAAGCAACACTCAAGCAAAACAAGACAGGATTTGCAAATGCACATAACAAGACTAGATCATACATAAATGCATGCAAGTATGACTAAGTTGAAGTGAGGGTTGTTACATCCTACCCCTCTTAAAGAAGTTTGGTCCCCAAACTTGAGTTACCTTGTTCCAAAAACAAGTCTGGATGTCGGACTTTCATTTCCTCTTCCATTTTCCATGTAGCATCCTCACCGTAATGCTCCTTCCATTCAACTTTCACCATTGGTATCGACTTACTTCTCAATTGTCTCACCTGCCTATCGATAATCCGTATTGGCTTCTCTTCGTAGCCTAAATCCTCATTAACTACAATTCCGAAATAGTCGATCACATGCAGTGGATCTCGAATATACTTCCTCAACATCGAAATATGAAACACATCATGGACTTGGCTCAATTCTGGCGGCAAAGCAAGTCTGTAGGCAGCGAGGTTAACCTTCTCAAGAACTTCAAAAGGCCCGATGTAATGGGGTGCTAACTTACCCTTCTTCCCAAATCTTGTAACTCCTTTCATCGGCGAAATCTTTAGGAATACATGATCCCCGACTTCAAATTCCAACTCTCTTCTTCTCTGGTCGGCATAACTCTTCTGTCGACTCTGTGCGGTTTTGATTCTTCGCTGAACAAGCTTAATCTTCTCGGTTGTTACTTGAATTAACTCGGGACCCAGCAGAGCCTTGTCTCCTACCTCGGTCCAACATATCGGCGACCTGCACTTTCTTCCATACAGTGCTTCATACGGCGCCATGCCAATGCTAGCTTGATAACTATTGTTGTAGGTAAATTCCACCAATGGAAAATGTACTCCCCAACTCCCTTGGAGGTCTAATACACATAGTCTAAGCATATCTTCAAGTGTTTGAATCGTATTCTCTGTTTTCCCATCAGTCTAGGGGTGAAAAGCTATGCTAAACCTCAACTCGGCTCCGAAAGCTCTTTGCAGGCTCTGCCAAAATCTGGAAACAAATTTCGGATCTCGGTCCGACACAATTGACATCGGCACTCCATGAAGTCTAATAATCTCATTCACATGCAACAAAGCAAGTTTATCGGCGTTGAAGGTGGTCTTAACAGGCAAGAAGCGTGCTGACTTAGTTAGTCTATCCACGATAACCCAAATCGAATCCATACCCTTTTGTGTCTTCGGCAAACCAACCACAAAGTCCATGGAGATGTGCTCCCATTTCCACTCGGGAATCGGTAAGGGTTGGAGAAGTCCTGCTGGCCTTTGATGTTTTGCTTTCACTTGTTGACAATACAGACACTGGGACACGAACTCGGCTATTTCTCCCTTCATATTCGGCCACCAAAACGTCTGCTTTACATCCTAATATATCTTGGTGTTCCCTGGGTGAACAACAAACTTGGAACCATGAGCTTCCTGTAGAATTTTTCTTTTCAACTCTGGGATGTTGGCCACACACAATCTTCCTTCAAACTTGAGCACTTGATTTTCTATGGTGTACCTTGATCTCGGCTTTGTGATAATCTCATCGGCTACCTTCTTGAAGAATTCATCCTCCATCTGTCTTGTCCTTACTTCCTCAACAGTAGTTAGCTCCACTGAGATCGTGGTCAGACATGCCAAATTTCCAACCATCTTTCTGTTCAAAGCGTCGGCTACGGTGTTAGCTTTACCTGGATGATATTGAATTTGCATATCGTAATCTTTCAACAACTCAAGCCATCTCCTCCGTCTCATATTCAATTATTTTTGGCTGAACAAGTACTTTAAACTCTTATGATCTGTAAAAACCTGACAAGAAGCCCCATACAAGTAGTGGTGCCAAATCTTTAAAGCAAATACTACGGCTGGTAGTTCCAAATCATGGGTGGGATAGTTCTTTTCATGTGGCTTCAATTGACGAGAGGCATATGCTACGACCTTACCCCCTTGCATTAATACACAACCCAGACCCTTATGTGAAGCATCACTATAAACATGAAACTCTTCATTACCTGATGGTAGTACAAGAACTGGTGCTGCAACTAACCTCGTCTTCAACTCCTGGAAGGTTGATTCCCTATCCTCAGTCCATTCGTAAGTCGTTCCCTTCTTAGTCAGCTGTGTCAACGGAATTGCAATCCTTGAGAAATCCTTCACGAACTTTCTGTAATAACCTGCCAATCCCAGAAAACTACGGACCTCAGACACATTAGTCGGCCTCGGCCAATTCACAATGGCTTTAATTTTATTAGGATCGATCGAAATACCATCTTCATCAATTACATGACCCAAAAATGAAATAGTGGAAAGCCAAAACTCACACTTGTTAAACTTAGCATACAATTTCCGATCCCTCAAAGTCCGTAAGGTAAGTCTCAAATGATCCTCGTGTTCAGCTTCGCTCTTAGAGTAGATCAATATATCATCGATGAAGACGACCACAAACTCATCTAGATATGGCTTAAAGACTCTGTTCATCAAATTCATAAATGCTGCAGCGTTGGTCACTCCGAAAGGCATTACTAAAAATTCGTAGTGGCCATACTTCGTCCGAAAAGCGGTTTTCTCAACATCCTCGGCTTTAACCTTAAGCTGATGATAACCCGACCTAAGGTTAATTTTGGAAAAGACTCGTGCTCTTTGCAACTGATCAAACAAATCATCTATTCTCGGTAACGGGTACTTATTCTTAATGGTTACCTTATTTAGTTCCCGGTAATCAATACAAAGACGAAGTGTACCATCCTTCTTCTTAACAAACAAGACGGGTGCTCCCCATGGTAAAGTGCTCGGCCTAACAAAACCCTTATCTAGCAACTCTTGTAGTTGGAGTTTTAATTCCTTAAGCTCGGCGGGGGCCATCCTATAGGGTGCTTTAGAGATAGGCTGGGTTCCCGACATGACGTCAACAGTAAACTCTACCTCTCTATCAACTAAGTGACCCGGCAATTCATTTGGAAAGACGTCGGGGAATTCATTAACAACGGGGACGTCGGCTAACTCAACACTTCCATTCAGATTACTTAGTACACTACACAAATAACCTTGACACCCCTTTTGGATCAACTTATAGGCTTTCATGGATGAGATTAAGTAAGGTAGGGATGCTACTCCTTTACCATGAAACGTGACCTCGGCTAGGTTTTGGGGGTTTTAACGTGACACTTTTAGAAACACAATTTATGGATGCGTGATTTGCCACTAACCAATCCATCCCCAGTATAACATCAAAATGAGTTATGTCCAATGGCATTAAATCAACTAATAATTCAACATTCCCAATCACAACAACACATGCTCGATAGATGGATGCAACATTCATAGATCTCCCAGATGGAGTAGATACAGATAACACATAATCAAGGGGTTCTAGTTTCCTATTAATCTTCTCGGTAAACTTAGCAGAAATGAATGAATGCGTAGAACCCGAATCAATCAATACATTTGCATTTTGAGAGCAAATTGGGAGTATACCTGACACCACTGTCTCAGCATTCTGAGTGTCTCCTGGTACCAGTGCAAAAACTCTGCCTTGCCTCATCTGTCCTTTCCCAACGTTATCTTTCTGTACGGAATCCGAGGTATTCTCATCTTTCTTACTATCGTCGGCTCTTGTTTTTGGACAGTCCCTCACAAAATGACCTATTTCCCCACATTCATAACAAGCTCCCAACGCCCGAAGACAGACCCCGAAATGTGGCTTCCCACAACTTGAACATGTCGGCTTAGTACCACTTTCCTGCCTTGGGTTGCTTGAACCACCAACATTCGCTTTCTTCTTGGTACCAAATTGTGCTCGGTGATTGTCATAATTCTGCCTCTTCCTTTGGCTCTCTCCTGAACTTTGATATCTATTCAAGTTAGCTTCGGCCAGAATGGCTTTGTCCAGTACTCCAGCGTAAGTCGGCATGTTGAGCATGTTAACTCGGTCTTGTATCGGTCCACGCAGTCCACTTTCAAACTTCCTAGCCTTCATATATTCATCGTTGGTCATATGGGGTGCATACCTCGCCAATTCGGTAAAGGCACGGTCATATTCAGCTACTGTTCTATTACCTTGTGTCAAAGTCTGAAATTCGGTAGCCTTGCGATCTCGAACACTTAGGGGAAAGTGCTTGGTGTAAAATAACTCCAAAAATCGGGTCCAAGTCAAGTCTAGATTGCCTTCTCGAACCATCATCCACCATCTGCGAGCGTCATCATCTAGTGTAAAGGCTGCTAGTGTCACCTTCTGGGTGTCGGTGCTCGGAAAGATCTCGAACAACTTCTCCATTTCCAAAACCCACGCTTCGGCCTTCATCGGCTCTATACCCCCTTGGAATCTCGGTGGCTTCATTTTTTTGAACTCCCTGATCAACGCTATTGTGCCATCCCTATATAAGGCTGGCTGTGGGAGTACTTGTGGTACTGGAAGAGGTGGAGGTGGAGGCGGAACTGCATTTCGGCCATTTGTCTGTTCGGCCTGAGTCGAAGTAGCACTAGCGTACTGCTGTCTTGTCTGCCTTAACTCATGGGCTAAACCTTTAACTAACCTTTCCAGTCTGTCTAATCTGTCCTCGGACTGATCTCGGCCAACTGGAGGTCTACCTCTCCTCATGATGCTATGAGTATGCAAAATGTGACTTTAAAACAAAATAAACAGATAAACACGTAGGCAAGTAACAATTAAGCATGCCGAGACGATGCACACCTTGTTCACATAGCAAGCAATATGATGAAATCCTAACATCCTTCTAAGAGGAAATCCTTTGCTCTTTAGGACTCAAAGTGTGTGAATAGCGTATACTAAGGAACTTGTGCTCTGATACCATTCTGTCACGACCCCAAACCACCCCTAGTAGGATGGTGCCGTGATGGCCAGTAATCCGAGACTACCGAAGGCCACTTACAAAATTCACACACAATCAGAGTGTAAATATATGGGGCTCACAAGTACGGAAGCAATACATACAAATCAGAATAGTCCATCAGAGCTATGCGTAAGTCAAATGAAATGGCAAACATCTTTACATGGGTTACAACTTAGTTACAAATGAAGTAAAGTACAAATTACATCTTGACCAAAAGGCTTCTCAAGCCGACGTATGCAAAATACAAGTATTACAAGTCGAGAAGCATAATTTTCAAGACTGCCGACATGAATACAAGTTAAGCCAACATAAATACAAGTCAAGCCGACATAAATACAAGTCAAGCTGACATATGCAAAAAAAATCCCAAACAAGCTCGCGAATCACATCTAGGCGTCACCGCCTTCTTGCTCATCACCTACATATATATATGGAGAGGGTGAGCTTGGATACTCAGTGAATGATAAATAATAAAGGGTTTGCATGAATAATGGCCGAAATCCTTTCAAAACGATACATATTAAAACTTTATATAACAAGGGATGGACCTCGTCAAACTAGCAAATCTTTAAAGCTTCAAGGGATGCTTACTAGCATCAACATATTACAAATGATGACATTCCAGACGAACAAACCCACGCGGTAAACCGTCAGTGGCAGAACAAGACAAAGCAAGGGAGATATCTCAAACAATGGTGCTACAAAAGTTTAGAGTCCTCTAGCATAAAGGACCTATGTTACAAAGGCTCGTAGCCCCCTAACACGAGAGTATTGCGAAAGTTTAGAGTCCTCCAGCACAAGGGACTTTCAAAACAAGATGTGCAGTTGCATTATAGTCCCCCGGCACTAAGGACTTTCAAAACAAGATGTGCAGTCGCATTATAGTCCCCTGGCACTAAGGACTTTCAAAGCAAGATGTCATCAAAACAAGATAATACTTGATATACAAAATATGGACAATCATTCATGCTTAACAAATACTTTTCAAAACAAAGCAAAGCAAAGCAAAGCTCATCAAAACATTGATAACATAACTTTATTAAAAATACCACTCACTTAGTTCTTCAACGTTGGGGTCAAGGCAAAAGTTCGAGTCCTACAAACACATGACAAAGTCTATTGAACGTACTTTTAAACAAGATTCACATGCAAACGGATGATCTCGGCATTCATCAAAACCAAGTTAAATCAAACAAAACACTGTTTTTCATCTCGGGAAAAATATGCTGGGCATCAACCAGGTCTTGGCTAAGGTCCCACACCTTCTCGCCGAGGTGTGGTTCCGACGGCCACATTCAAAAGCGAAGTCGGGAAAATCTGGGTTTCCCCTTGAGGAACGTGAAGAACATGAAGATGGAGAAGATGAAGAACATGCATGCTAAAATCAGAACTTGTTATTACAATGTCTGAGATTTCGTGCTATGAGTTCGAAAACATGGACCAGGGCACCCATATTCAAAGGTCTTGTGAGAACAAACACAAAAACATGGTTCTAGATGCAAACTTTCAGATCAAAACAAGGCTTTTCTTCAAGAACACAAGAACACTATTTTCTCTTACTAAAACCGACTTTAAATCAATGCATGGCATGCAAAACAGATTCGATCGTGCAATGCAGCTAAATGATCAACAAGAACAACAAGAGTAGATTAAGATTCTAACCTCAAAACTTGGATCTAACGGTTCAAACTCCAACGACTAAACTTGAAAGTCTACCCTCTCACTCAAAACTTCTCCTTCTCCTTCCTAGAGCCTCTCTCTCTAAAAGACAAGATTTGATACAAAATGATATATTTCTCTCGACAGCCACCGACTTAACCCTCTGCTGGGACACGTGGCATCAACTGATTGCCTTTACTCAAAAAGGCAACTGACTGACAAGACAAGACCATGACAAAGTGTATTCAACAAGCTAGATGGCAAGAGCACTCCGGCAAGTGATGATCTCGGCAAAGGGCAAAGCCTCGGCAAGCAGGGTGACAACGACATCGGCTTGGAAGGATGACACTTGACTAAGCTGTGCCACACCTTGGCCTAGATGTGCCACACCTCAATCTAGGTCATACCACTCCAGGAACAAAACCACTAGTGCAAGGATCAATGATCTGGAACGTCTAGATAATAACATCTCGGCCCAGATGACGCACATCTCAGCCTAGGCGACCCATATCTCGGCCAACATGCTAGGGTGAAGGTGGAGATCAACCGAAGTGGTTCCAAGATAGTTCTAAGTGTGGAAAGGTTCCAAGGTGTCTAGGCTTAAGATGACCTCGGCAACACACCAGGCAAGAACAAAGCATGCAAGCAACACTCAAGCAAAACAAGACAGGATTTGCAAATGCACATAACAAGACAAGATCATACATAAATGCATGTAAGTATGACTAAGTTGAAGTGAGGGTTGTCGCAGATCACTGTAACTGTAGCAACAGAGTAATAGTAACAGTAACAGTAGCAGTAACAATTGCTATGGATGCCACGAGTACAGTTTACAAAATAGGACAATCATTCATTCAATATATCATTTCAGAAAATAGTACATTTAATCGACTAGAAACTAAGTACAATTGAACATAGCTTTACAACATCATTACTCACAATGGGCTTCGTGAGACACGTGCTAATATGCACTAAAGATGCAGCGTCCGACCTAAACAAACAAATTCAAGCACAATAACTCAATCACATCCATGACGGATTCAAACACTTCCATTTCTATTTGCTTCATTGATCATTCAGTCAATTTTTGTTCATTAATTACTTATTCAGTTCTAACTTTCATTCGTTCGCACGTGAGATGTAATGCACAAGAAATACACTTTAAAACCATGTAAGTGGAGGCCCGGAAGATAGAAAAGAGGAGCGAAAAGTAAATCGGGACTGCCCAAATGGGCCGCAGGTGCGGGAGGTCTTGGCCGCAGGTGCGGGACCAGTGCTGCACGTGCCCCTCGCACCTGCCTTTATTTCAGTGTGCATCAACAAAAATGCCTTGTTTTCCACACGTGCGGGGCCCCAAGCTGCACGAGCGGTGCTAGGTTTGTTTGAGGCCGAAGTTTGCCCTGTTTTGGCAATGTAAAGTTTGCACAAAAACAACACCATTTTCATGCAATACACACCCAAAACCTCATGTAGTCTTGTTAGAATTTGAGCTTTAAACCTCAATCATAAACCATGGCTTTGAAAGAAGCTCAATTGTCCATTTGAATAATTCAAAACTTTGAATAGATATGAAATCTTGAACTTCAAAGTAAAAATTGAAATCTTGAGCTTCAAGACTCAATTCCCATGGGATTTCCCTTCAAGTTTAAGCTTTCATGCAAGACAACAATGCATGCTCAAGAATTCTATTTTAACAATGCCATGCATGTACAATTTAAGAATTAATTCACTCCTTCTTTACATATGAAGCCATGCATCCTCTAAATATATGAACCAAACTTCTAGTTAAACTTATGTTTTCTTGGCCAAACTTGAAGTCCACAAGTTTTGAGCATAACTCTACAAAAACAAGAGGTTAAAGAGGGGAATTCTTACCTACTATGAGTGAATTGTGAAGAGTAGAGGGAATTTGCAATAGCTTCTTTACTTTCTTCTTCACTAACTAACCTTTTTCTTCTCCTTTCCTCTATGCTGAGTTCTAATTCTCACAACCTCTCCCTCTCTCTCTCTCTCTCTATGTGTATAGCCCTTGGTTCTCTATGTCCACTACACTATTTTCTTATCCGAGTAAATTGATGAGTCATCCCTCAAGTCTTTGACTGTATATACAACAAGCTCACATTAAATAAGATAATAAATCATATAACTAAGTTAAATTTAGTTCACTCAAATTAAGTTAGCTCACATTATATTGTGATCTTAAGTACACTAGATTAATTTATACTAACATGAATTAGGCTCCAATTCCTATCCGTCTTCTTAATTCTAATTTATTAAAATTAGCGAATCAAACAGGTTCAATTCATTCTTTTACACCTCTGATCCCAGTAACACTACAATACCAATTAATGCAAGCATATATCATGTGGCACATAATTCACACAACACATAATCACGTAATTAGCACTAAGCACATAATTAATTTAATTAATTAACTTAATTCAGGAGGCGGTTGTTACAGAGTCCCTTCCTTTAAGTTGGGTTAAATCAGGCTAGCAACTAGTTACCTTGAGACTTGAATCTACCGATTCATTGATGACACCTCTGACTCAAAGTGTGTGAATAACGTATTATAAGGAACCAGTGCTCTGATACCAATCTCTCACGGCCCCATTCTGCCCCTAGTAGAATGGTGCCGTGATGGCCAGTAATCCGAGATTACCAAAGGCCAACTTACAAAAATTTACACACAATCAGAGTATGCATATGGGGCGTACATGTGCGGAAGCATAAATTTAAATCTAAGTAGTCCATAAGAGCTGTGCATAGATAAAATGAAATGACATACATCTTAATGTGGTTTTACAACTTGGATACAAATAAAATAAAGTATATGTTACATCTTGATCAAAAGGCTTCTCAAGCCGACATATACAAAAGAAATGAGTTATAAACTAAGAAGCATAATCTTCAAGATGATACAAAACATGAATCAAAACATCTTGCACATAACATCTTAGGCGTCACCGCCTTCTTGCTCGTCACCTACATATATATAAAGGGGAGGGTGAGCTTGGATACTCAGTGAATGATATAATTAATAAAGGTTTGAATGAATGATATCCGAGATCTTTATCAAAACAATACATATAATAACTTGTACAAAACATGGGATGAATCAAGTTCATCAATCAAAGTCTTTCAAAGCTTCTTGGATGTTAATAACATCTACATAATACCAAAGGATGACATTCTGAACAAAACAAGGGAATAACTGTCCCGGAATCGAAGCACACCCGTTCACGACCGTCGGTGGCTGACCTGGAATCGGTTAGAGAACCCACCCGATAAACTGTCAGTGGCGAAACAAGGGAATAATCGTCTTGGAATCAAAGCACACCCGTTCATGATCGTTGGTGGCCGACCCGAGATCGATTAGACAAACCCACTCGTACAAGACCGTTGGTGGCAAAAGAGATATCTCAACAAAGGTGCTACATAGGCTTAACGTTTACCACGAAAGGACGTTCCAAGAATGTCATAAAAACAAACATAATAATTGATACAAAAACTAGGGACAGTCATTCATGCTTGATCAAATACTATTCCAAAACAAAGCAAAGCAAAGCTTTTATCAAAACATTATAACATAGCTTTATTAAAAATACCACTCACATAGCTCTTCGGGTGTAGGGATTAAAGCAATCCAAGACCTACAAGTACATAATAAATCCCATTGAATGCACTTCAAGAAGAGATGCTCAAAGATGGATATGAAATGCATTCTCAAAATAAGCTTTACATGAGTGCAAATGATCCCGACATTTCTTTCCAAAACCAAGTCAAGACAAAGTAAAACATGTGCTGGGAGTTAAAACACTGTTTTTCTTCTAGGGAAAACATGCTGGGTACCAACCAGGTCTTGGAATGGATGCACAGAGATGATCTAGGCAAAAATGGCCTAGCTGGGTGAACTCAGGGAGTCTTGGCCGAGGTCCCACACCTCTTGGCCGATGTGTGGTCTCCTAGGCCTAGGTGTGCAGCTGTCTGCCAAGATATTACAAGGTGCCAGCAAGGGTGTACCATGGTCGGCCTAGGTGTGTGGTGGTTGGCCTAGGTGTGCATGCAAGATAGGCTAAGATGCAAGTGATCATGCAAGGTAGGCCAAGATGAGATACGATGCTTGGCCTAGGTGTGAGGTCTAGGCAAGAGTGGGTCTCAGTGACCACACTTAGGCAAATGAAGTGTCACGACCCCAAACCGCCCCTAGTAGTTTGGTGCCGTGATGGCCAGTAAGCATCCCTTGATACTTGAAATGTTCGACAGATGAATACGGTTCATCCCCTGTTCGATAAAGTTTTGGTGTGTTTTCTTTTTGAAAGACTCCGGCTATATTCATGCAAACCTTTATTATTAGTACCATTCACTGAGTATTTGTACTCACCCCTCTATATATATATGTAGGTGATGAGCAGGGCGGCGGCGACGCCTAGATTGTTTTGGAAGCTTGTTTTGGATTCGTGCTTATGTCGGCTTGTTTTTGTATTTACGTCGGCGATGCCTTTCATTGCATGTCGGCAAATCTTGAAAATCATGCTTCTTGACTTGTATTTATTGTATTTTGTATATGCCGGCTCGAGAAGCCTTTTGATCAAGATGTAACACATATTTTGCTTTGTTGTACTTAAGTTGTAAGATGTATGACATTTCATTTAATCTATGCACAGCTCTTATGGACCACTTGTATTTGATTTATTGCTTCCGCATTTGTGAGCCCCCTATATCCATACTCTGATTGTGTTAAGTTTTTGAAAGTTGGCCTTCGGTAATTACGGATTACTGGCCATCACGGCACCAAACTACTAGGGGCGGTTTGGGGTCATGACAGAATGGTATCAGAGCACAAGTTCCTCGGTATACGTTATTCACACACTTGAGTCCTAAAGAGCATAGGATTTCCCTTAGAAAGATGTTAGGGTTGTATCATGGTATTTGTTGTTTGAGTGACGTGTGCATTGTCTTGATATACTTATTTGCTACTTGCCTATGTGGTTATTTGCTTATTTGTTTTAAAGTCACACTTTGCATACTCATAGCATCATGAGGAGAGGTAGACCCCCAATTGGCCGAGATCAGCCCGAAGATAGAATGGACAGATTGGAAAGATTAGTTAAAGGTTTGGCCCGCAAGTTGAGGCAAACCAGGCAGCAGTTCGCTAGTGCTACGTCGACTCAGGCCGAGCAGACCAACGGCCGAAATGTAGCTCCGCCTCCGCTAGTGCCGCAAGTTCCCCCGCAGCCTGCCTTATATGGGGATGGCACGATAGCTTCGATTAGGGAGTTCAAGAAAATGAGGCCACCGAGGTTCTCTGGGGGTATAGAGCCGATGAAGGCTGAGGCATGGATTTTAGAAATGGAGAAGTTGTTCGAGATCTTCCCTAGCACCGACGCTCAGAAAGTGACGTTGGCAGCATTCACGTTAGATGATGACGCCCGCAGGTGGTGGATGATGGTTAGAGGGAACAATCCAGATTTGACCTGGACCCGATTCTTAGAGTTGTTCTACAAGAAACATTTTCCCCTAAGTGTTCGAAACCGCAAGGCTACTGAATTTCATACCCTGACGCAAGGAAGCAGAACAGTGGCGGAATATGACCGCGCTTTTACTGAATTGGTGAGGTTTGTACCTCACATGGCCAACGATGAATATATGAAGGCCAGGAAGTTCGAGTGTGGGCTTCATGGACCGATTCAAGACCGGGTTAGTTTGCTCGATATGCCGACTTATGCCGAAGTATTGGACAAAGCCATTCAGGCCGAAGCTAATTTGAATCGATACCAGAGCCCGGGAGAGAACCAGCGAAAAAGGCAGAACTATGACAATCGCCGAGGACAGCTGGGCACCAAGAAGAGAACGAATATGGGCAGTACTAGTAACCTAAGACAGGAAGGGAGTGCTAAGCCGACGTGTTCGGACTGTGGGAAACAACATTTCGGGATCTGTCGACGAACGTCTGGAGCCTGCTATGAATGTGGCGAGATGGGCCATTATGTGAGAGATTGCCCCAAGACAAAGGCTGATAACAACAAGGTGAGAATACCTCGGGTTTCGTTCAGAAGGGAAATGCTGGGAAGGGACAGATGAGACAGGGCAGAGTGTTTGCGTTAGTACCAGGAGACACTCAGAATGCTGAGGCAGTAGTGTCAGGTATACTCCTAATTTGCTCCCAAGATGCTTATGTGTTGATTGATTCGGGTTCTACTCATTCGTTTATATCTACTAAGTTTGCCGAGAAAATTAATAGAGAACTAGAGCCCCTTGATTATGTGTTGTCTGTATCTACTCCATCTGGGAGATCTATGATTGTTGCATCCATTTACAGGGCTTGTGTTGTTGTGATTAAGAATGTGGTATTGTTAGTAGATTTAATGCCTCTAGACATAGCCCATTTTGATGTTATACTGGGAATGGATTGGTTGGTCGCAAACGATGCATCCATTAATTGTGTTTCAAAAAGTGTCACTTTGAGACCCCCAAACCTAGCCGAGGTTATTTTCCAAGGTAAAAGGGTAGTGCCCCCACCTTACTTGATTTCGTCCATTAAGGCCTGTAAGTTAATTCAGAAGGGGTGCCGAGGCTACTTGTGTAGTATATTGAGTGATCAGAATGGAAATGTTAGTTTAGCCGACATCCCAGTTGTTAATGATTTCCCCGACGTCTTTCCAGACGAATTGCCTGGCCACTTGACCGATAGAGAAATAGAGTTTACTGTCGACATCATATCGGGAACACAGCCGATCTCCAAAACACCTTATAGGATGGCCCCAGCTAAACTTAGAGAATTGAAACTGCAATTGCAAGAGTTGTTAGATAAGGGATTTATTAGGCCGAGCACTTCACCATGGGGAGCACCTGTTTTATTTGTTAAGAAGAAGGATGGCACACTCCGTCTTTGTATTGACTATAGAGAACTTAATAGGGTCACCATCAAGAACAAGTACCCATTACCTAGGATTGATGATCTGCTTGACCAATTACAAGGAGCACGAGTCTTTTCTAAGATCGACCTTAGGTCTGGTTACCATCAGCTTAAAGTTAAGGCCGAAGATGTTGAGAAAACTGCCTTTCGAACAAGATATGGCCACTACGAGTTTTTAGTGATGCCTTTTGGGGTAACCAATGCCCCTGCTGCATTTATGGATTTGATGAACAGAGTCTTCAAACCGTATTTAGATGAGTTTGTAGTTGTCTTCATTGATGATATATTGATCTATTCCAAGAGCGAAAGTGAACATGAAAATCATTTGAGACTTGCCTTACAGATTTTGAGAGAACGGAAATTGTATGCTAAGTTTAACAAGTGTGAGTTTTGGCTTTCTACTATCTCATTTTTGGGTCATGTGATCAACGAAGAGGGTATCTCAGTTGATCCTAGCAAAATTAAAGCCGTAGTAAATTGGCCGAGACCGACTAATGTATCTGAGATTCGTAGTTTTCTGGGTTTGGCAGGTTATTACAGAAAGTTTGTGAAAGATTTCTCAAGGATTGCAATTCCATTGACGCAACTGACTAAGAAGGGAACACTGTATGAATGGACTAAAGATCGGGAGTCAGCTTTCCAGGAACTGAAGACGAGGTTAGTTACAGCACCAGTACTTGTGCTACCATCAGGTAACGAAGAGTTTCATGTCTATAGTGATGCATCGCATAAGGGTTTGGGTTGTGTATTAATGCAAAAGGGTAAGGTTATGGCTTATGCATCTCGTCAGTTGAAACCTCATGAGAAAAACTATCCTACCCATGACTTAGAATTGGCGGCCGTGGTATTTGCTTTAAAGATTTGGCGTCACTATTTGTATGGAGCTACTTGTCAGGTTTTTACAGATCATAATAGCTTAAAGTATCTATTCACTCAGAAGGAATTGAATTTGAGGCAGAGAAGGTGGCTTGAATTGTTGAAAGACTATGATATGCAAATTCAATATCACCCGGGAAAAGCCAACAGTGTAGCCGACGCTTTGAGCAGAAAGTCAGATGGAAATTTGGTGTGCTTGACCATGATGACAGTGGAGCCGACTATTGTTGATGAGGTAAAGACAAGACAGATGGAGGATAACTTCCTCAAGAAAATAGCCGAGGAAATTGGCACAAAGCCGAGACCAGGGTATACCATCGAAAACCAAGTACTCAAGTTTGAAGGAAGGTTATGTGTGGCCGACATCCCAGAGTTAAAAAGGAAAATTTTGCAGGAAGCTCACGGTTCTAAGTTTGCCGTCCATCCAGGGAACACCAAAATGTATCAAGATGTGAAGCAAACCTTCTGGTGGCCAAATATGAAGAGAGAGATAGCCGAATTCGTGTCCCAGTGTTTACATTGTCAACAAGTGAAAGCAGAACATCAAAGACCAGCAGGACTTCTTCAACCTTTGCCGATTCCTGAGTGGAAATGGGAACACATCTCCATGGATTTTGTGGTTGGTTTACCGAAGACACCGAAAGGTATGGATTCGATTTGGGTTGTTATTGACAGATTAACTAAGTCAGCACACTTTCTACCAGTTAAGACTACATTCAACGCCAATCAACTTGCCTTGTTGTATGTGAACGAGATTGTCAGACTTCATGGAGTACCGATATCAATCGTGTCAGACCGAGATCCTAAATTTGTTTCTAGATTTTGGCAGAGTTTACAGAGGGCTTTTAGAGCCGAGCTGAGATTTAGTACAGCTTTTCATCCCCAGACAGATGGGCAGACTGAGAGGACAATTCAGACGCTTGAAGATATGCTTAGACTTTGTGTATTGGACTTCCAAGGAAGTTGAGGAACACATTTGCCCTTAGTGGAATTCGCTTACAATAACAGTTATCAAGCTAGTATTGGCATGGCTCCATATGAAGCTTTGTACGGAAGAAAATGTAGGTCGCCGATATGTTGGACCGAAGTCGGAGACAGAACTCTGCTTGGTCCCGAATTGATTCAAGTGACAACATAAAAGATTAAACTTATCAAACAGAGGATTAAAACAGCCCAGAGCCGACAAAAGAGCTACGCCGACCAGAGAAGGAATGAGATAGAGTTCGAAGTTGGGAATCATGTATTCCTGAAAGTTTCACCGATGAAGGGAGTATCCAGATTTGGGAAGAAAGGTAAATTAGCACCGCGTTATATTGGGCCATTTGAAATTCTTGAAAGAATTAACCCCGTTGCCTACAGACTTGCTTTGCCGCCAGATTTGAGCCAAGTCCACAATGTGTTTCATGTTTCGATGTTGAGGAAGTACATCCGAGATCCACTGCAGATAATTGATCATTCCGAGATCACGGTTAATGAGGATTTGGGCTACGAGGAGAAGCCAATGAGGATTATTGACAGACAAGTGAGACAGTTGAGAAACAAATCGATACCAATGGTAAAGGTCGAATGGAATGAACATTATGGCACAGAAGCCACGTGGGAAAAGGAAGAGGATGTGAGAATCCGTTATCCGGAGTTGTTCAAGGAACAAGGTAGTCTAAGTTTGGGGACCAAACTTCTTTAAGGGGGGTAGGATATAACAACCCTCACTTTACTCTTGTCATACCTGCATACATTCTTGCATGATCATGCTTTGTTATGTTAATTTGAAGGTTTTGTCTTGCCTTGATTTGCTTAAGGTTGCTTGCATGTTTTGTTCTTTGCTTAGTGTGTGTGTGGCCGAGGTCGCCTTGAGCTTAGTTCGCCTTTGAACCTTTGCACTTAGAATTGTTTTGAGACCTTGGTCGACCCCCACCTACACCTCGGGCGTTTATTGCCAAGATGTTTCGCACTCAGTGAACCTTGTCCGCAGGCAGGTATGGCCTAGGCCGAGATGTGGCACACCCCGGCCAAGGTGTGGCACAGCTTAGTCAAGTGTCGTCCTCCCTAGTTGATGTTTTGCCATCCTGTTGCCGGATCCTTGATTTGAGCCGATGTCATTTCTTGCCGATGTGTCTTGCCGAGCTTGCTGCATACGCTTTGTCAGAGACTTGTCTTATCTATCAATCACCTTTTTGAGTTGAACCAACCCGGTAGCGCCACGTGTCCGAGCTGATTGTTAAGACAGCCGGTAGACCTTGAAACACATCATTTTCTTGCCTCAAATCTTTACCCTTAGAGAGAGAAGCTCTAGAGAGAAGGAAGAGAAGTTCTTGAGTGAGAGTAAGTCATCCAAGCTTGATCTTCGTGATTTGAACCGTTGGATTTGAATTTTGAGGTTAGAATCTTGATCTACTATGGTTGTTGTTGTTGATCATCTAGCTGCATTGCATGATCGAATCTGTTTTGCATTCCATGCACCGTTTTGAAGTTGGTTTTGAAAAGAGAAAATGATTTTTCATGTGTTCTTGAAGAAGGTCTCATTTTGATCCGAAAGCTTGGAACGAAAATCATGTTTTGTGTTTGTTCTTGCATGACCTTCTTGTATGGGTACCCAGGTCCATGTTTTAAACTCATGGCACGAAATCTCAGATTTTGTAATGAGTTTTGATCTTGCATTCATCTTTCTCACGATCATATTCGTCATATTCTTCATGATATTCAAAGGGAAACCCAGGTTTTCCCGACTTTGCTTTTGATTGAGGCTGACGGGACCACACCTCGGGAAGGATGTGTGGGACCTCGGCAAAGACCTGGTTGGTACCCAGTATGTTTCCGTGAGACGGGAGTAGTGTTTAAACTCCCAGCATGTTTTGCTTTGTTATTTACTTAGATCTGTTAAGAATGCCGAGATCATTCGTATATGGGTATAGCTCGTTTTGAGAATGTGATTTGCCATGTGATTGTAGGACCTTGATATTTGCTTTGAGTCTACACCTGAAGAACTAGGTGAGTGGTATTATTGATAAAGTTATGTTATACTTGTTTTGATAAATCTTGCTTGCTTTGTTTTGACAAAAGTGTTTTGTTAAGCATGAATGAATAGCTCTTGTTTTGATATGACAAGTATAATCCTTGTTTTGATGCCATCTTTGAAAAGGATACGGTCCTTGTTAAATCGGGCTACGGGCCTAAGTAACACAAGTCCCTTGTACTGAAGGACTCTAAACTTTCGCAGTACTAAGTGTAAAAGGATACGGTCCATTCTTGAAAAGATTACTATGTTAAATCGGGCTACGGGCCTAAGTAACACAAGTCCCTTGTACTGAAGGACTCTAAACTTTCGCAGTACTAAGTGTAAAAGGATACGGTCCATTCTTGAAAAGATTACTATGTTAAATCGGGCTACGGGCCTAAGTAACACAAGTCCCTTGTGCTGGAGGACTCTAAACTTTCGCAGTACTAAGTGTAAAAGGATACGGTCCATTCTTGAAAAGATTACTATGTTAAATCGGGCTACGGGCCTAAGTAACACAAGTCCCTTGTGCTGGAGGACTCTAAACTTTCGCAGTACCTTTGACTAAACGATTACGGATCGTACAGCCCTTGATATTTGAATGATGAATACGGTTCATCCCTTGCTTCGCCGATCTTGTAATATTTGAATGATGAATACGGTTCATCCCTTGCTTCGCCGTTCTTGTAATATTTGAATGATGAATACGGTTCATCCCTTGCTTCGCCGATCTTGCAATATTTGAATGATGAATACGGTTCATCCCTTGTTTTGCCGATGTCAGTAAGCATCCCTTGATACTTGAAATGTTCGACAGATGAATACGGTTCATCCCATGTTCGATAAAGTTTTGGTGTGTTTTCTTTTTGAAAGACTCCGGCTATATTCATGCAAACCTTTATTATTAGTACCATTCACTGAGTATTTGTACTCACCCCTCTATATATATATGTAGGTGATGAGCAGGGCGGCGGCGATGCCTAGATTGTTTTGGAAGCTTGTTTTGGATTCGTGCTTATGTCGGCTTGTTTTTGTATTTACGTCGGCGATGCCTTTCATTGCATGTCGGCAAATCTTGAAAATCATGCTTCTTGACTTGTATTTATTGTATTTTGTATATGCCGGCTCGAGAAGCCTTTTGATCAAGATGTAACACATATTTTGCTTTGTTGTACTCAAGTTGTAAGATGTATGACATTTCATTTAATCTATGCACAGCTCTTATGGACCACTTGTATTTGATTTATTGCTTCCGCATTTGTGAGCCCCCTATATCCATACTCTGATTGTGTTAAGTTTTTGAAAGTTGGCCTTCGGTAATTACGGATTACTGGCCATCACGGCACCAAACTACTAGGGGCGGTTTGGGGTCGTGACATGAAGTCTGGAAATCTGGGTTTCCTCCTTGAAAGACATGAAGAACATGAACATGAAGAACATGAAAAACATGAATGCTAAAATCATAACTTGTTATTACAAAATCTGAGATTTCGTGGCATGAGTTCAAAAACATGGACTTGGGTACCCATACTTGGAGATTTCATGAAAACAAACACAAAAGCATGGATCTTGATACAAACTTTCAGATCAAAACATGGTTTTTCTTCAAGAACACAAGAACATCATTTTCTCTTTCTAAAACAAACTTTAAATCAATGCATGGCTCATGAATCATGTAGATCATGTAACGTGATCATGTCAATGTAAAGAACAAGAAGAGTAGATCAAGAATCTAACGGTTCAAACTCTAAGGATCAAGCTTGGAATCTAGCTCTCTCACTCTAAGAACTTCTCTTCCTCTTCCTAGAGCTTCTCTCTCTTCAAAGGAAAAGATATGACAAATGATGTGGGTTTCTCACTGCTAGCTGGCTTAACCCTCTGCTGGGACACGTGGCATCACCGGATTGGATCTCCTCAAAAAGGTGCCAGAATGAAAAGACAAGAGTATGACAAAGTGTGTATAACAAGTAAGATCTCGTATTAGGACATAGGCTTCAGCAAGTAAGGTCTCAATGATCTCGGCTAGGAAGGATAACACTTGACCTAGCTATGCCACACCTCGGCCTAGATGTGCCACACCTCGGTCTAGGTCATACCAGTCCCGGAACAAGATCGCTAGGTGCAGAGATCAAAGATGTTGGATGCCTAGATGATAACATCTTGGCCTAGATGATACACCTCTTTGCCTAGGTGATGCACACCTCAGCCTAGATGATGACACCTCGGCCAATATGCTACGGTGAAGGTGGAGGTCAACCAAATTGGTTCCAACCTGGTCCTAGGTGTTGGCGTGAAATGGCCTAGGTGTGAGAGGTTCAAAAGTGTGACCTAGGCTTGACATGACCTAGGCTTGAGACAGCAAGGAAGGAACAAAGCATGCACACAACACTTAGGCAAAACATGATAGCATCAACACAAGACAAGAACCTTTACCTAGGCAAAACAAGTCAAAGTCTACATGTACAAACTTAACAAGGCAAAATCAAATAAATGCTCATGAACATGACTAAGACAAGAATGTGGGTTATTACAATACCCTTTCAAAATAATTTTTGTTGTTTACTTTAGGGTAAATTACAAATACACCTCTTGAGGTTTGCTTAAAATACGAATTGCCCCCTATGGTTTGGAAAATTACAAATACCTCTCTGTTAGAATTTTTTATTTAACAAAATTAATTGAAAAAGTGAAATTTGCATCTGTTAACCTATAGAAAAATAAAATTATCTAAATTATTAATTGAAATAAAATTTTAACATTATTAAAAACTGTTAATTAACTTGATGATTCATTAATAAAAGGACCTATTTGCTATGAAATTAGAAACCTTAGGGGCCATATAATGTAATTTGTAGAACTATAGGGAGTAATTTGCAATTTAAGTAAATTTTAGGGGGTATGTTTTGTAATTTACCCTTTACTTTATTTATTAACTAGTGTTAAGCCCGTGATCTACACGGTTAATGTATATATATTTTTGACATATTCATTTTATCTTAATAAAATACAATAAAAATCACTAAATAGTGCATAATAAACATCAAAGATTAAAAATTATGTGAAACATTGATAATGTAATGATAAATTGTAAATCACTTAAACAAATAAAATTATTTCAAAATTAAATGCTAATCAATCCAAATAATAATGCAATTAAATATACACTACTTTTTCATCCATTTAAACCAAAAGTAATAATAAAATTTGTTTGATGATGAAATATCATTACATTCATTTCATGCGTTCAAAGTTTTTTGCAATAGTTTCCGAAAATAACAGGCCACTGAACAACAGGGGAAAAAAATTAAAAATAAGTTAAATTATGAGTAAGAAATTAACAAAACAGATACAAATTATATTAGTAGTCCCTACATTTTATCTCTTATATCATTTTGCTCTCTACACTTTTAATTTAATCAATTTTGACTCTTAATTTTAAATTTTGTGACGCTTAATCAATTACTCCTACTATTTCCAAATTTATATAGACATAAAGTTACAAAAATTTCACGTCTCTTCCATTTTATAATTTTTTTCCAATCTGGAAAAATTTACTCCATTGATTGGTCTTCCCTTAAAAAAATACTTAAACTAAGAAAAAAAATATGCACGTACATACTTTGATTTTCAAATAGCCACATGATCGGTAAAAATTCTAAGTAAATTCTCTTATGTTGATAGTAAAAACTCTTTTTGATTCCTCTTACATTGTAGTAAAAATTCCTTAGGATTCCCTTACATCATTATTATAAGGATGTCAAACCCAAGATTATCATCACTTTTGTTTTATCTTTAGGAGGGAGCTCGGTCCTCTTGTTGTACTAGAGCTAGATTTAGCCGACTATAAAAATAATTTTTTTTGTATTTTGCATTTTTGTCATTTATACAAAAATATATATAAAAAACTTTATTAAAATAAAAAAAATATATATATACAAAGAAATTGACTAAAATAACCCAACAACAACTCATATTAAATAGAGAACATGAATATCCATGCGTCATTTAAAATATGTGAATCATTTTCATAATTTAATTTGCACAATTCACTTGTTTTTCAAGCTAAAATCTCTGAATAATTCTTTTTGTATTTCTATTTTTTTCCCCACATACTTAAAGAATTAAGTTGTGATTGTGTTTTAAAGAAGGAAAAAAAAAATCAAAACAAAACAAAACAAAACAAAACAAAAATTGAGGACCTAATATGCAACTCTCTTCCCATTGTTATATTTCCTAAACTTTTTAAATATAATTATAGAAGTCTTTGAAGTTTGGTATGTATATCCTAAAATTTTTAAATATAATTATAAGAGTCTTTGAAGTTTGGTATGTATAATAATCATATAGATTATGATTCGAATAAGGTAATTCTAGGAATAATAATCACAAAATTTAAGGAAGCAATACTAATAAATTTTGGTAATGATTTAGAGGATTCAAAAATTACCTTAATTTATGTAAATTATATTTTGAGCTAATCATAGAATGACATGTGTATTTTAAGTGTTACAAAATTCAGAAAAATTGAGAAAATTAGAGTGAGACTGTCAACTTCAAAGAGGCTACAACACTTTTACTTATATTATATAATAATAATATGATTATATCATCTACCAATACTCTATTAATTTAATTGTTTACATGAATGATTTTTTCAATAAATTTTACAAAATAAATGATTTACATATAGAGATAACATGAATTGCGTTGTGATAGAACTATCATATCACCTGTGCTATGCACGGGATAAAATGATATATAATTTATTAAAAATATGATAATTATACTTAAATTTTTTATATTTTGTCTCTTGTAAATAACATTTTATATATAAGTTTAAGTGTTTTGTTTCAAATATTCCTTTACTATAACATATGGTATACACAAATTAAAATTGTTGTATTAACAATTAATAATTAAAATTATGCTTTTTTATAAAAAAAAATGACATAGTTCTAATATTTCACTAGTTTAGAATAAAAATATATGAATTTTAAAAATTTGTTGTAACGACCCTAAAATCCGTATCCGAAATTACTTTTATGTCCTTGTGGGTTAATGCATTTTAATTTAATGATATCTGTTCAATTGAGGAAATTATCCGTTGAGTCACGGCTTTAAAATTGAATTACCGACCTTTACGGATCCAGAAATCAACATTGAGTATTTGGGTATGTTAATGGGAATTTTTAGAACTACTTGGGAAAATTAATTGAAAATCTAATTTGTCTGATTCGTTAATGTGCATTTGGATGATTAACTTTATACTGTAAATTGAAGGCCTTAGAAGCTTCAGAACCCGGAACAGAGGACATATTTCAGATCAGTATAATTTTTAGAGTCATCTAGAAAGTTTAATTGAAATTTAATTTTACACGATTCGTAAGGGCGTGTTTGGCCTTCCTATTGTGAAAAGCTTATGTGTTTGTTATGTGTGTGTGTGTGTGTGTGTGTGTGTGTGTGTGTGTGTGTACGTTAAGTGAGTTGGAACTTATCATTTTTGGAGCCAACAAAATATCTGGGGAAGAGAGAGAACCGGGAGAAGAGAGGGCAAAGGAGGGGGAGAGCTCACCACTCATGGAAGCTTGAAGAAGAGAAAGGAGATTGACCATGGAAATTTGGGGAAAAACATGGATTTGGGTTAAGGTATGTGACTTTGATTTCATCCTTGTGGATAACTCATCTACCACAAAGAATCAAGGATTAAATGGAAGATTTTATATGGAAATAAATTAGAGTTGCTTGATTGAAGAGTAAAGTTGTTATATTTGCTCATCTTGTGGTTAAGTATATACATAATTGAGGATATATGTGAATATGGAGGAAGTCTTGGGAAAGAAAGAAATGAAGAGATTGATTTCCCTACTTGAAGATTCATTGTATCTTTGATGTTTTAATTTTCATTAGTTTTACATGTTTTTGAATGATTTAAGTTCAAAACAAGCTTTGGAAAATGAAAGAATCAAGTGTTGGAGGAAGAAAAACCCATTTTCGGATTGTTTGTTTTTGCCCAGACCGCACGAGTGGCCACGGGCACTGCACGAGCAGAGCATGGGAAAAAAAGAGGTTTTGATTCTGCTTTTGGGCGCTCGAGCGGCCGGGTTCTTCCGCTCGAGCGGAATTGGGCCGCACGAGCGGCCAAAGTGGGCGCACGAGCGGCCGACTCTGTTTCAGCTTTTATCTTGTAACTTTGAATAAGCATATCTTTTGTATTCGGACTCCGTTTTGAGTGATTCTTGAGCCTAAAATCAAGCCCCGGAAGTCTAGTTTCCAATGGAAGTGGTCTCACTCCCAAATTATAAATACATAAATAGTTATACCCAAAGTAGTGACGACTGTTTACTTTCTGTCAACCAGCTTTGTACCATTTCTTCACCTAAACCATTTTCCACCAATTTCTCCTGTTTTCTGAGACATGGATTATAACTTAGTAAGGAATAATGAGCTTGGTACCACCATGGCTAATTGATTGAATGATCAAAGAGAATAAGTAAAGGATCGAGTATAATCTCGTATTATGCGTTGTGCACTGTACTTGTAGGTCGAGACGAGGACATCGTCCTATTACTACTGGGAGCTGATCACTGTGAGTAGTAGTACGGTAGTCGTACGTTCAATTATCGTTAATGATTTTTATCATTAATATGCTGTTCCTTGCAAGTAATTAAGTTAACAATGTGTTGATTGGAAAATCTAGAGGCATTATTAAGCGGTATTACTGTTGACAAAGAAGACTAACATTCTGTTATTTGCAAGATAGCTATAGTGATTCATGATGAACAAAGGGAACGTATAAGCACTATGGAACCATGGTATTCACGTATCTCTGAAATCATTCAATCTGTAAATGTGCTTATCTTTCATTAATAATTATCAGGAATGTCCTGTTAAACTTAAGTTAACTATGTTAACTCATGTGAATGATGTAGCGGCTACCATTAGTACTCTGTTAAGTACAAGTCAACTATGGTAACATATATGAACGATCAAACAAAGGTGTATGCTTCTATATGTTATTAATAGATCAAGTGAACTACGTCATTTCTTAATGAATAATTAGCTAAGACCACAGATTGTTTTATACGTTAATACCTGCTAAGCATTATGATAAACAACGGATTGATTTACGGATGACTCAACCTGAAGAAAGAATTAAATATCAATGACCTTGTCATGCGACTCATGTTATGATGTAAACTGTTCTGTCTTTGTTAAGTGTACTGTAATGACATGATATAACAAGAAATGCTCTATATTCTGATATGTTACGTTTTGACTTAATGAACAGTTGTCCATATATGTAAAGTACTCATGACATCTGTAGCACACAGCCCTTACCCGGGGGTAATAATACCGTGGTTCAAGGATGTTACAAGTTTACGTATGTTACAAGTTTACATATGTTACAAGTTCAAGTATGCACAAGTTTAGGTATGTTACAAGTTCATGTATGTTATAAGTTCTCAGTATCGGGGGATTCCTTTATGGAACTAACAAGAATGCTTTATATTGATTTGTTAGCGCTAGCGAAGTGCCAAGTATAATCAAGTATGAATTCTGATTTCTGTCTATGATTCAAGTATAATGCATATGTATGAATTTGTTTCCGTTTATGGTTTGACATGATATGTATGGTTTGGTTTGTAAGACCTATTAATTACTGGTATGGAACAAAGTGCTACTTGGAACTAAGTGCTACATTGTGAGCCACCTCTAGAGTCCATGTGAGACACCTCTCGAATCCACACATATATGAACTAGGCTTAAAGCCAATCTGGGCCTATGACCATTCTATATGATCTATTAGGCCAGAGGCCATTCTGTATTTTTGGTATGGAGCAATGTGCTGTACGGAACTAAGTGCTGCAGTGCAAGTTACCTCTAGAATCCGTACGAGCCACGTCTTGAGTCCATACATATGTGAAAGTTATGAGGCTGAAAGCTGTTCTGTGAAAGTTATGAGGCCTATGGCCATTTTGCATGATCTGTAAGATCTATTAGTATGAAACAAAGTGCTGTACGGAACTAAGTGCTGCAATGCGAGTCACCTCTAGAATCCTTGCGAGCTACCTCTTAAGTTCATACACACAAGTTCAAGGGCTCAATGCCAACAAGTTCAAGGGCTCAATACCAACACGTTCAAGGGCTTAATGCCAATACATTCAAGGGCCTCTTGCCTCTCTGTTCAAGAGCGTAAAGCCATTATGTTTCAAGATATTATGTTTTAAGTCATTATGTTTCAAGACTGGGCCTAAGGCCGTTATGAAATTATTGCAGAATCAATTAACCTTATGCCCTCTTTATTTATGTATGCATTGATATGTAATACACCTCAGGTTGAGCATTGAATCATTTTTTACTATTATTCACTAAGCTTCACTCACTTTGTGTTATGTATGTTCTGTAGGTAATTACTTTGGAAGTCCGTCTTAACCCTTGATGCTCACCCTTCAATTGTCAACCTCAGTATGCCCAGACTCCCAGACCAAGCCCATGCATTTATGTGAAGTTTTGTTAAGATTTTGGCTTGCACTTTAATTATTTACTTAAGGTTAAAATGTATGTATATACCCCTTCTTTACCACTGTTCGGATATACACTCATTTATATGTATGGGTATGTATATAGATAAATGGCTCTCACGTATGTGATCCTGGCATGTTAGTTTTAGCTCAATGGATGTTATTCTATGTTACTTTGTACTATTAAATGCTTCCGTTCAGGCCCCATATATTATGTATATCAGGTTATGTGTTCGTATCTGCATAGGTCTGTAGACACCCCATTTTTGAATGTCCTCAAGACTTGGACGTCATCGCTTGAACACCCGGTGATCATCCTTGTTTGTGTTTGTCTTGAGTTCCCGGAGGTCTCGGCTACGCGCCTTGCCTCAGGATCTCTCGACTCGACTGTTTTGTGTCTAGTTTTGTACCAAACACTTGTGTTTTGCCTTGGAGGGGCAGGTAATGGCTTGTGGGCCATCCCCACACATCGCCGGCCATGGCTTGAGGCCACCAGCTGTGTTTTGTTGCCACCGGCCAAATGTTTGGCTGCCCAGCACTATAGATGGTCGACCGACCATCTTTTCTGGTCAAATTGCATTTTTGGCCGGCCGACCACTGTGCATATGCTTTTACAGATATTTTATGCTAGCTGGCATACACTTGTTCCCCTCCATACACGTGTATGGAGGGATCTCCCTCTTGGCTAGCTTGTCTTGTAAGCTTGCAAGATTGAACCTTCTATAAGAGGAGGCCTCTTCTCCCTCTTTTAGGTTAGACAAAAATACAGAGGGAGCTCTGGATTAGGGTTAGGGTTTGTGTATCACCTATCTCTATATCTCTCTCTCTTTCTGCCTTTGTGTGTGTATAAGTGTATTTGTGTCTTACTTTTGGGCATAAACACCTAGTGTTACACCTTCTCTCGGTTACTGAGGGGCCAGAGGGTTGTTCTTGGTGTTCTTGGGTTGTTTTGAACTCAAAGAACTAGCTGGGGCATTGTTTCTGTAGGGGGTCTACAAGGGTAACAACTTTACCTTTAAATACCCCACTTTTGCATAGCTTTTTTTACCTATCTTGCAACTATTTTTAGGCTTTGCATATAATATATAAAAGTTCTATTTTTGAGTCCTTTAAATAGTTGGTTAAGGGTGTTTTGAGCCTTGAGGTTGTTTGACCCCTCTTAGGGCTTATTTGACCCCTTTTTTTGTGCCATTTTGGTGAGCTCCGGGACCATTGTGTTTGGGCCTCCTCACCATTGAAATCTTGAGGGATTTCAGTGGTGAGGATGGTGCCTTGAGGTCCTAAGAAGGAGAGGGCCACCCCCTCTCCTTGTTGTCCTTGAAAAGGGCCATTTTAGCCTCTTGAGGGAGCATCTAGTTTAGGTTCATGTTGATCATGCCTTAACTGATTTTTGTGCTTATATTGCCATGATATAACATTGTGTTAAGTTGGTTTAGGTACACCATGCTTGTTTAGCATACATGCCTTGTAATGTCATGTTTTGGCCTTAACATGCTTTAGGTTTTGATCCTTGTTCTAGCATGATTTTGGCCAAGCTTTGTGAAGCTTTTGTGTTTGTTTTAGCATGCTTAAGTTTTGTTCTTGGTTGTTTTGGTCGACCATAGCATGCTCAGTATAGCCACCTTGCATTTTGGCTTGTTAGCCTTAGGTGTGTGAGTGTGTAGCATCATTACTTGCATTATTTCAGTGGTTTGGAACCACATACCATGTTATTTCAGTCCTTATAACATGCTTGCATACCTGCATTTGATACTCCTTTGTTGCTTTAAAAGGTTGTAGCCTCATGCTCCATGAATGTGCTTCTTTGTATGCTTGCATGTTTAAGCCACTTAGATGCCATCTAGGTGTTCCCTTAGCATTGTCTAGGTCTGCCTTGAACCTGTTTTAAGTCCTCTTAGCCTTGAGAGCCTAGGTTGACTTAGCCATGGTTTAAGTCTCCTTGACCCGCCTCAAATACTTGGACCAATTGCATGTCTTGTTTAAATTGGTTTGGCACCATTATTAACATGATTTCCAGAGTTTACATTGCATGCTAATTGTCCATGTTTAGGCTCTTTTAAGTATGCTTAAAGATTGCTTGTTTGATGCTTAAGTGTTGGCCCATCAACATGTACATGTGTGTGTGTGTGTAGGCCCTCATTTCCATAGCATTGGCCACTGTTTTAGGCTTGTTTGAGGGCTGCCTAAATTAGTTTAAGTCCACCCCTTTGCATGTTGTCGCATGCTCACCTTGTGTGTTGTTGCATACTAGTGTGTTGTTGCATGATTGAATGAAGTCACATGCTTGCTTGCATGCTTGAACATCCATATTGTGTCTTGCATACTTGTAGGTTGCATTGCTTCATGCCTTACATGCTTCTTTACTTAGGTTGTGTGCCTAACCTACATTACACATTGCATTGCCATGTTGCATACTAGCCTCCATACCTAGGATGCATTGCATTGGCACGCATGCTTAACCTCTTGAATTGATTGTGATGGAGGTTGAGCCCCCTTTGCTTTATTATGTGCATTGCATTCCATATCAAAATGCATACTTGATTCCTTGGACCATCATGCATGGAAATGCATGATTGGTGGTCCAAGAATCGAGAATCATATCCCTTTGAGTCATGAATATGATAAGGAGTGTGTTTGGTGCATACATTGCTTGAAATGCATTGCCATGCTATGTTTTGCCCTCTGCTGCTGTCAATAACAGATTCTGGAGGAAGATTTGGCCGGCCGGCCATCTGCAGTGCCGACCGGCCATCCATAAGAGGCCGATGGATTAATTTGTGGCCGGTGACCATTCTCCATGGCCGGTGACCAATTCCCTCAGCCGTTGGTGTTCCACAGCATTCAGGGAAGTAATCCTGAGATTTGTGTAGTCTTCAGAGAAAGGATAACAGTCAAAGCAGAGGCAACTTGTGCATGGCAGTGGCTTTCTGAGCGGAGCCGAGCGCGCATTGCATTGGGCCCTCTTCCCGAGGCTATTTACTGCTTTTATTAGATTAGTTAATTTGTTAATTAATTAATTGGTCTGTAATATTTAATTAGCTTGTAGGTTAATTAATTTGTATTATTCTTTCGGTCCCTCCGAGCGAGGGCTAATTTGTAATAAGTGTGGGTGCGTGTGTGCTTGTCTTCCAACCCCCACTTCTTTCTCCCTTTTACTTACCTGCTTTTGATGGTTAGTATTAGGACATGTTTACTTTAGCATACCTTATGCTATACATGCGTGCATCATTCATTAGTCTTGCATGCATGTCACGACCCGAACCCGCCCCCATGGGTTAAGGATGTAACCGGCCAGTAATCCTAAGATTACCTACGGCCTCAAACCAAAACAGACTTAACACATCAGAGTAGAGGGGCCAAAAGGGAAGCAAAATTTAAAACTTTGTCCATAGAGCTGTGCTTACATGGCACATCAAAACAAACCATACATATGTACGTTAATAACTCACAACAGAAACATAGCGACATAGGTTCTGTACAGACAGGATCATCCAAAACTAAGTCAACCCATAAAAACTATAAGCAGACATATACAAAACTTCGCCAACCTGACAAAATGTAAATACATAACAAAAGGGCGAAGACGGGTCTCGTGCGTGAGACACAAGGGCTGACTCTCTCAAAACCTTAGTTGTTCCATACAGACTTCACTGAGACTGGGTCTGGACTTCTCTTGGCTCACCTACAAACACATGAATGAGCGTGAGCGGTAGCCCAGTGAATAATATCAAATCAAATACAGAAGTTACATAACAATGTAGAACAACATGTTCCAAACGGCCTTAGGCCCAATTCATATTTCCATTTAACAGATATATAACTATACGAGATTCAAATCAAGTGACTGTAGTTCCAAACATTCTGGCCTTTGGCCCATTCAGATTTCCATTCATGTCAAAACGGCCTTCGGCCCATTCATTTCTATCAAAACGACCTTTGGTCCATTCATTTACATCAAAACGGCCTTCAGCCCATACATTCATGTCAAAACGGCCTTCGGCCCACTCATTTCTATCAAATCGACCTTCGGTCCATTCATTTTTGTCAAAACGGCCTTCGGCCCACTCATTCATGTCAAAACGACCTTCGGTCCACTCATTTCTATCAGAACGACCTTTGGTCCGTTTATGTTTATCAGAACGACCTTTGGTCCATTTATGTTCATCAAAACGACCTTTGGTCCATTTATGTTTATCAGAACGACCTTTGGTCCATTTATGTTTATCAAAACGACCTTGGGTCCATTTATGTTTATTCATATCAGACTTACGTCCATAATCCCAATTTAGCAATTCATAAAGCGTATAAGGAAATAGACAATTAGACATTCACAAGCATTCAAATATCGATATTACTCACAGTGATCGGCTTGTGGATTCGCCCTGGAGCTTGACCCTACACATTCCATGAACACAAAAGGGTCATTAACCATTCAATCCGTTCCTTAATTCACATATTCCTCTTTAGGCTTTATTCTTATCTTATCAACTCATTTACAATGCTTAACATATGCCTAAGAGTGCTTATAAGTGAAAGAGAACGGGAAACGAAACACAGAACGCATGAACAAAATTTCAGAAAACAGGGTACCCGCTCGAGCGTGGACTTCCCCGCTCGAGCGGACCCTATAGGCCTGTAAAAGTGCTGGTTACATCAAAAATACGCTCGAGCGGAAGGCCTGTCAAAATAGCTCCCCCGCTCGAGCGGACATGAAGTCTGCAAAAAAGTACTGGGAGCACGCATTTCCCGCTCGAGCGTCAGGTTCCCCGCTCGAGCGGACCTCAAAATTCTGGAAAACCCAGAACTGTGTTCTTGAGCTCCAATTCGATTTTCCAGCTACATTACTTGCATGCAATGGCTCAAATCTCAAATATAATCATACCAACATGGTACCAATGCAAGATTATAACATTATGAAGCTCAACTTCTTGATTTATCTACATGCATGGCCCAAAATATGCCAAACTCAACACCAACATAACAAATCCATGCATTCAAGCTCATATCTTCTCAAATTGTACATGCATGTGATGAATTAGCCACATTCTCAACTTGGATAACCCAAATGGTGATCAAAACATGAGTTTCCTTTAACATTACATATGGATTACACACATTTGTGCTCAAACATGCAATTTCACAGTAATTTCTTACATGCATGCACATATTAAGCTTCAATTCAACAATTCCAACACAATTTCATTTCAATCTTACTCTTGATCACCAAATTAGCTTGAACACACAAAATTACGAACTATAATCCAAGAATTACTCACCTAGAGGTTTTGACCTTCTAAGCTCTAATCAATTCTTGAGCTAAATCCCCAAAATTCCAAGCTTTAAGCCAAATTGCACAATTTCTCTCCCCCTCTCTCACCAAGGCCGGCCCTCTCTCTCTCACAATTGAATCCCTCAGATTTTTGAGTTCATAAGAGTTAAAGGGGAGCGTAGTGCTAATATACAACAAGCCCCACTAACAAATATTTATATATAAAATAATGGGGTACTTAATTTATCAATTTAATCAGTTTAAATTGACCAGAATCAATTTTCAATTAAATTTCACCGTAGGCTCTAAAAATTATGCCAACCACAGTGGCGTAATCAATTTCGGGTTCTGTGGCCGATAAGGCCCTCAATTTAATTTCCAGAGCAGATTATTCAAACAGATATTCCTACGGTGAACAGGTAGAATTCCAAAGTCGCATATATTCACATAATGGCATACAAAAATCATATCAAAACATATAATAACATACGTATTAGGGACCAATTAGCATATTACGGAACATGGGCATCACAATGCACCAGGCTCGGCGCATCATGTTAACCGCATAAAGTATTTCAAATCTAATTTGAATACATGCTATCTGTGCATTTTCACATGTCATCCTTAGATTAGCTGAGCCTATTCTAGATTGCATTCTATATGCGTTGCATTAGCCACTTAACATGGACTCGGATCATGCATTGATTGCTAACATGTTCTTGTCTTGGCTCGGAGTACATTGTAAGTATTTTTATGCTTTAGCATCTCGCATGAGTGTGAATGTCAACATGACAACATGCTTACCATGTGGCTAGATGCTTATGTGATATAAACTACTTGAATGATTGTGGGTGAAGGTTGGATTGTTTGAGTTGGAACAACTCATTGAAATCTGTGCTTTAGCCTACTTGCGAGTAGCAAATTTCAAACTGTTTTTCAAAGAAACGGATATGCAATGCTTCGTTCCAAATTAGGCGATCTAGTCTATATTTTTGTGTTGTACGCATCACATAGTAATTCTAGCTAATTAACTGGAATGAGAACACATAACGTTTTCAAAATCGGATATCATGGTTAGTAGAGGCCGATCTTCGGATCGGGCAAGAGGGGGGTGCTCATAGCTGACCTTCCCCAATCGTACCCAAGTTCCCGAGCCGAGGCAACTTTGGTGATGACAGACACGTGGCCTTTGGCACCGAGTCAGGGTTTCCTAAATTTCCCAAAATAAAATATTTAGGTGGTGACTCTGTATCTGGGAAAGCAGTCCATGTTTGGCACTTCTTTTCTAAAAATCTATTTTTTCTCAAAAACGATTTGCCGGATTTGGACTCTTTGGTTCAGATTAATAACCGTGACAATTCGAGAGTCCGAACTGTAGTAAGCCCAATACGAACAGAACGGAACTCACCCTCCCAGGGCGTTCGGGGGACGTCTACAATTTCTGGCGACTCCACTGGGGAGTTTGGAGAGGTTCACTCGAACTCGTGATATCTTGTTTTGACTGCACTATGTGTTTCTTTGCATTGCATGTGCATTGGTGCACCTAGGACACCGTGTTTGCCATCTACTATACCTGAGCGGTTTGCTGGAGGCTTGCTTTGTCAAAGCATGCCATAAGGCTGACCGGTTACGGGCTCTGCCAGTATGGGAGCACAAACCCCGGTTTTACTGAGGCACCCTTTTTGACCATTCGACCTAGTGCATATTCGAAAATCTATAGTGACCATTCCAAACTAGGATAGGTTGCTTACCCGATATAGGTTGTTTGAAACCACTATGTGCGTAGTGAAACCCTAGCTCCTAACAAAATAGGACAGGGAAACCCTACCCCAACATAGGGTTGTTTTGGCTCTCATTTACTTGCTATGTGTTTTTAGAGTATATCTCTACAGGAATGTACATACCAATTTGCAAGTCTGGGGAATCAAGCCTAAGGGCATCAGTATCAGAATTTGAGAATCGATTATATCCACAGGTATTAGACCCAGTGTTTCGGGGCAGTGATCTTGGGGAACAGTAATCAGTAGTAGAGTATAGTTGTTCAGCTATTGCTCGTGTCTGTTCTGATTGGGCCGAAATGCTGCGTGTTTTCTCTTTCAGTTCAGAGATTTAGTACAGAATAGCCAGTGTTCTCCATTGCAGAGGCAAGACAGACATCTGATCCGTCAGTCACCGTTCAATTCAGCGGGCTTATGATGACACAGAGTTCAGAGGAAATTGTAGTTATGGCAGCCGCGTTAGACCAAGGGATCATCTTGCAGGATGAGACCAATGTTGATGTACCGCATCCGCCCAGGTCGCCTGCTGCGCGCCCGATCTGGGAACCCCAAATGTTTCAAGTTCGTGAACCCACCACATTTGAGTTAATGGGAATGATCGTCGACCTCCAGAGATCTGTGGCCGATCTGGCCTATGGAATGTCGGCTTTGCCACCAGCTGCACCATGTGCCGGGAATTTCATACCACAAGAGCCCCTGCTATTGGGACAAATTGTGATCGAGCTCAGCCAGCCTGAAGCTGTCCCAAGCTATGGCAATGGCATGTCAACAACAACCGGGTTCCGCTCTGATATAATGACCCAAACCCTCGATCAGGCTGAGGCTAGAGGTAAGAATAAAGTGGGAACAGATTCTGATCCCGTTGAACAACTGCTGTGGGCAGCTGAGGCTTTAAAAGCCGGGGGAATGAATAAGCAACAAGTATTTGCAGTCATGACTAAAGCTGTGGATGATGCTTTCCCCACTCCAACCGAAGGCAGTTCAAGCCAGACGAAAAATCGGGATGGGCCCCGTCGTGCCAAGACAGTTCCTGTCATTCCTAACCCTATACCAAGAAAAGATCAGAAAGCCAAGGCAGTGCCTGCCGACCTTTTCACTAGTGTGTCTAGTAAGAACCCTCAGACTTCAAAGTACATGCCTCAAGGGCGCAGAGTCTTTCATGCCCTCTACATGCCTTTGTCTAGGGCATTTCAAATTTTGGCTAAAAAGGGGCATCTTAAACCCCTCGAGCCTTGGCCCTTCCCGAAGAATCTCCCTTTTACACATGATGCTGCCTTTGTACTGCGCGTACCACCAACAGTCCGATCACAGTACCGATGGTTGTTTCCGCCTTTGTCATGAAGTGCAAGATTTGATCGACAATGAGGTCATCCTCCCGCCTACCTCAGCAAAGTCTATTACCACTGAGCTATTGGACTTTGAAGATACTGCAAGTATGTGATCAGGGGTTGGATCACTTGCGGGCGGCGCTCGGTACATTCTGGATGTAGCGTCTGGCATACACTTTTGAGCATCTGCGAATGCCAATTTTTGTGGTTTCTGACTTAGGTGTGGAGTCAATTCGGTGGTCTTGTTTTGAGTAAGTCTTTTTGCTTAAGGGTCTGTCTTGCCACGTCGAGTCAGTCCCATTGTATAGAATGACGGGTGATTTCGGGGTTGTTGCCTTGAACATCCTTTTGTTTTACCATTTTGCTTTCTTTTATGTCTGTCTCTGCTGTGTAGCCAGTTGCAACTAGGGAATCTGAATGAAACAGCTGTGGCTATCATGCTTCCGTGCTTACTGCTATTTTGAGCCAGTTGTGCCAAAAAGTTTGAATGAAATGGCAGTACTTTTCGCCTACTCTTTTGCACCCCAAAATCATTGCATTGACCTAAGTTTTTCAAAACTTTTTGAACACTGCGGTGAAAACAAAGAGGAAGGAATTCCTCGGGATTTGCAAAAATTTGATTATTCGAGAGAAAGAGAGGTATGCTAAGCCCTTAATGATTGAAATCATGTTTGTTAACTTGAGCACTAAGAAGGACCCTGGCTTGATCCAGACTGGTTCCACACTATCTTCAGCACGAGCGATTTGTCGCTTTCGTAAAAACTTTCAAAAACAAAATGTTTTGCACGGTCCTGTAAAGACCTGTGTGGAATCGCTTTTGAGATTGTGCAGCCTAGGATCGCTCTCAGCCTCAAGATTCAATCCGTTTGTTTCCAAATCTTGAACCCATTCAGAACATCCAGCAGTCAGCCGCCATATGAGGCCTGTGTGGCCAGGTTTGGAGCAGCCCTCAGACAAGAGGCACCAAAGTCAGATCAAGAAGATCAGACCTCATCAGAAGGAGCTCGCGGAGCTAAATCAGAAGTGCCCCTCGAACTAGGGACAAAAATGTCTGATGTACTCGAAGAGCCGAATGGGGGTCCTTCAGCAAATCGATACAACATCCATTCTCCTGGACACAGCTGGCTTCGAAACCCTAAAACCATTTGGCATGGACTTGTTACACTCTTACCCTTTGAGAGGCTCGCTGGGCCGAAAACCCGGAAGGGCGACCCAGGCAAAAGTTAGAGCAAGAGAAAAAGAAAAAACAAAAAAAAAAGAAGAGAGAAAATGATAAAAAAGAAAAAAAAAGAATGACAAAAAGAAAAGAATTGAAAAGTGAAAGAAGAATAAAGCTCGCAAGGTCGAAAACCCGCAACGGGCACCTTGGCAAAAGTTAGAGCCTAAAAAGTGAAGGTTAATACCCGAGTGTACCTCAACCGGAACTATGTAAGGCTTGATTCCCATGTTTGGGATACGTAGGCAACTTCATCCTGAAGTCCAGCCCCCAAAGCTTTCATAGCGACTAAATCCATGCAATGGTTTTTAATCATCCTTGATTCCCATGTTTGGAATATCTAGGCAGCTTCCTCCTGAAGTTCAGTACCACACACTTTCAAAGTGACTGTGTCCATATATTGGTTTTGATCATCTTCGTCTTCCCCGTGTCCGAGAGTTCGGTCGTGATCATCACTAATGAGGACTGTTTACAAAATGCTGCAGAGTTATCCAGACAAGGGGCAACTTTCCGTTGCCGTGAGTCGGCGTTCAAACCAGGGGCGGCTTTCCGTTGCTGTGAGTCACCGTTCAAACCAGGGGCAACTTTCTGTTGCCGTGCAGCTCTTTTCAAGCAAGGGGCAATTTTCCATTGCCTCCGATCCAAGGTTGCGCATTTTGAGAGCAAGTTCCGTGCTCGCTGAGCATTGAATGTTTGCAAAAATAGTTTTTGAAATTTTTTACTGAGGTTGACCATTTTCTCAAAAATTATTTCATTTTCCAAAACCGGGCCATTTTCTTGGACCCAAAAAGGAAAAATTTTCAGTGCTCATAGCCTGACTTGCATGATTTTCAAATCAGAAAATTGAACAAGTATGCTAATCTAACTCTCATTTCGATCAAAACTATTTTAGTAGAAAACCAAAAACAAAAAATGGTCAAAATAATGAATCAGGGGTACAGTTGAGTCAGGTGTTCTGTCTTTCCCCCATCGCCAACATACTCGCCAGAAGAAGGCACAACTGAAGTTGTCATTTAAGGGCTGAAAGCTCTCTCAACCTCCTAGCAACGAGGTATCAAACCAAGCGCGAAGCACGAATCTGAAGGGATCAAGGTACTCCGTTCCCTTATCTAAGGCATCAACCAAACGCCACCAGAAGAACTAGCCGCGAGCTAACCGCATCGGGCGTGAACCCACAACTTCCTATTCATCCATTAAACAACCCGGGGAGGGATAAAAATGAGAGAATAAAGAATAGAGAGGTGTAAGTTGAGAGAAAGAGTGAGCAAAAAGGGGTTTTGAGCGAAAAACCGAGCCTGAGGGCCGAGTGATGTAAGAATCGCAAATTAGAAAGGTTGGGAAACAATACCCAAAGAAACTGGCTCCTCGTGATCTGAGGTCCCTCGTCTTCATTAACGCGTTTGTATGTTGTGTCTTTTGTTTTGTTTACTTCAACCTTTGTTTTGAGTCTTTTCCGAGTGTGTCTCGCTGTGTTTAGATTGTTTACCTTTTTGTCTCCGCTGTTGAGTCATTCTCGCTATGTCCAGTTGTAGGCTTACTGCCCCGTTTAAAAAAAAAAAAAACCTTCTTCAAATTTCAAAAATGAATCATTTTGTGCTCAGAATGTTGTGCCATTCTCCACATTTGTGCAAAAACATGATTTGGTTCGTTCATACAACTGCGCGGTCCACCCCAATAAGTGTGAATAGAAAAAAAAACCTGGGGCTCTCTGAAGCTTCTGGGTTTCGGATTGCATCTGAGTGTGCTTCAACTTCAGCAGGTTCAACCTTCATGGTCCGTCTTATTAGATTTGGGCTGTTTGTTCAGGATCCGCTGTGTGCAAAATGAATCAAGCTCTGTGTTATAGGCTGTGTATAGATTAATCCCTAGTAGAGTATGGGCCGAGTGTTCGGACTGAGTAGTGGTTTGCATGGGTTATTTCACTGTTGGCTGGTTCGTTATCTGGTTATTAGAATACAAGTATTGGATTTTCAGACAAAAGAGCAATCTCATTTACATTGAGGTGTAATATGATGCAATGCGATACAATGTATGAAATGTACAAAAATAACACTTTTTCAGATAAAAAGTTTTGTTTCATTTCATCATCTTTTTCAAGTACAAAGTTTTGGAGAAGACAAAAACCTGCCTGCGGCAGTACAAGGTACTCAAGCTACCAGCAAAAAGTACAAAAAGAAAGAGAAAAAGAAAAACTGCAAAAAACTGGATCAATGTCAAAAGGCCTCGGGTCTAGGGGTCCGTCCTCGTCCTCTTCCTAGACGAAGGTCCAGGAGCATCATCATCAGCGTCGTCATCTGAAACCGAGTCAGTGCCGTCTCCGGTCTCCTCCTCAGATGACTCTGTCTCTGCCTCCGCCTCTACCTCAGCCTCGGACTCATCATCATCATCAGCAACGGGTGCCCGTGAGCTACTCCCAGCATGGGTGCGCCTCGCTTTGGTGCGGGGGTATACTCTGCCATCTCCTCCGGCAGGAGCAGAAGGTCCAGCTAGAGCACCTCCCACGGTAGGGATCTAGAAGGGAGGCTGAAAAACACAAAAGGCAAACGCATCAATATACTGTGAGCAGTTTATCAGTCCAGAATGCAGTGTATGAATACAATGTCCGAATACAATGTGTGAATACTGTGAGCAGTGTATCAGTATACTACAGAGTGCAGTGTATGAATACAGTGTGTCAGTGTAGAATGTAGTGTACAGGTACAATGTATAAATGCCGTAGATAGTGCTGTGAACAGTCTGTGGGCTACAGTATGTCAGATGCCGTGAGGGCAGTGTATCTAGTGTCGTGTTGTGCATCAGATATGAGAAACAGTTTATGTATGGTTTGAGACCGCGGTCAGAGAAACATACCGGAATGTTGTAAATCGCCAGAAGATCGAGGCTCTGCTGGAGCATCCCCATCACGGAGGCGGTCAGCTCTAGGGACTGGCGAGTGTACTCGGAAGAGGCCTGCAAAAGCGTTAGAAGCATCAGTATTCTGCGGAATATCAAATGAATTGAAATGAACTAACTGTGCATAATGCAAAATGCAGTAGTACATACCGGAGGCAAGCCATAAAACCCGACTAGCTCGTGGTCCGCCGGAGGGGGAACAATGGGAATCTGGTAAGTTGCCCCACCCCGCTCTCGGCATGTCATCGTCACGGGCAGTTGCTGGACAACTAGCCCCCCGTCCCCTCTGAGCCTCACTCCTGCCACGGACTCGAACTATCCTCGACGTCCCCGCCCCTGCTCCTGCTCCAGCTATTGGCGCTGCAGGTCCCCCTCTCTCAGCTCGACGGTCACCGCTTAGAGGCCGCATAATGTACGTCCGAACGTACTCTGAGTAGTCGCCCTCGCCCCTAAAGCCCTCTGCATCCCAGCCGATCATGTAATCGGGCATCTCCTCGGCAGTGCACCTCTCGACGTCCTTCATGTGGGTAGGAGGCGGACCCAGAACTATCTGCCCTGGCAAGCCCAGGGTCTGGCGTAGGAAACGCTCAGCCAGGTACCAAGCCCTACAGACCGGGCCCTCCAGCAAAATCCTGAAATGTGCAGTCTCCTCTGTACCAACAAATCGATCCCGAATCATCACAAGCAATGGAGCCCAAAGCTGCCAAGTGATCTGTAAATGACATGCAGTTTGTTATCTACTGATATTGAAAATACAGTGTAAAGCCAAGCCAAATAAAACTTTAAAAGTTGAACATACCTCTGCGGGGGTGATGGTGTCGAAGTAGCGGCGGAAGAAGATAAACGTCTCTCGGGGCCTCCGCATGCACCTCACGTCAAAACGGCGCAAGAACAGAACGACGAGAGGGGTCTCCTCGTCAGGCAGTAGCGCGAGCCTCGGAAAGTAGGCGTAGACCCACAACTGCAAAGCGAATACCAGTAGGATTATAGATAAAGCAGAATACAGAATAAAGCAGAAATTACAGAACCTTGTATTGTGCAGTGTATTGTGCAGAGTGTACAGTGCGTGCAGTATACAGTCAGTGTAAAGCAGAGTGTATGTGTGCCATGTGTGCAGTATACAGTCAGCGTGAAGCAAACCGCAGTGTGTGTAGTGTACAGAGTACAAAAAATGAAAGGAAGAAATGTAAAAACAGAGAAAGAGGTGTACCTCTCAAGCTCGCCAGTAACCCCAGAGTAACTGCCCACTACAACGGGAGGCTGAGCTCATGTACCCGTAGAGTGTGGCCAAGACTGCCCCACCCCAGTCATAGTGCAGGATCCTGGTCACGTCCACCAAAGCGCTCAGCAAGCAGAGGGGCACGGTGTTCACCCGAACGGCAAGAATGGTCCTCCCTAGCAGAAACATGAGGAAGCCACGTGTGTACTGCTCCTCCTCTACCCGAGTGGTCGGCGCTTGATCCCGAAAATGGCTCTCGAACAAGGAATATCGCACATATCCTGCCCGAGCGAGTGGCGGCTGAGTGCCAAGTAAATGTATCTGGACAGCGTACCACTCATCCATCTCTGTGTTGAAGGGGATCGGATCACCCCTACCCCGATGCCGGTGAGCATCGAGAAGTCATAGGGAGTCATCGTCGTGTCTCCCGTGACAAAGAAGTGGAATGAATCGGTGGTGTCCCACCACCTCTCCGCTAGAGCAGCAAGGAGAGGTCTGCTCGCAGTAAGCCGAGAAAGTCCTCTGCAGAAGGCGCCAAAGCCCGCCTGATCGACAATGTGACGGACTGCGTCCGGTAACTCCATGTACCAATCCCTGGCGGCAACATTCCCATACCCGCGGACAGTATGGGAATCTCCCTGTTCAAAAACAATATTTGCGAAGTAATATTCAATGTACAGTTTTGAAGAACATTCAGGATTGGTGACAATACAGCATGTGTGCACATTTTCAGATTCAAACAGATATCAAGTGTCAGTGTACTCGAAGTGAATTACGGCATATGACATGTCAGTGTTCCAAGTGGTTCAGTACAGATGCAGCGTGAGTACACGTTTTCAGATTCAAACAGACATCGGGTGCCAGTGTGCTTACAGTGAACTACAACATGCGATGTGCCAGTGTGTTTGGGTGGTTCAGTGACAATGCAACGTGTGTGCACATGTTTAGATTCAAACAGACATCAAGTGCAAGTGTGTTCACAGTCAACTACAACATACAGTGTATCGATGTATCCGGGTTAAGCAGTTAAAAGAACAAAATCAACTATGGCAGTTAAGTGTTCTACATTGCGAAAAATGAAACGGGGAAGAATATACCTCGGAAGTGCCGTATGATAGGTGTGACTCCGGCTCGCGCAGGAGGAGCTCTGGTGGCACACCTCTCGCAAAACTCCGGAACTGATGAAGTCCGTCGGGAGGAAGCACGTGAATCATCGGCTGGTAGGTCGCTGGGTCGAACGGGCAAACGCTCAAGGGCAGGAGCTCAGCCTCTGGGTCCACCTCGTGACCTGGGGAAGTCCCGCCCCGTGGAATATCATCCGCCATGTCACAAGTGGTGTGAAGATGGCCGGAAGAGAGAAAATTAGGCTAGAATACAAAGGGTCAACGGAAGGTCAACCCCGAGAGGGCGGAAAATGGCCGAAAATGCTAAAGTGTGGAAAGGGCACAAAAATCAAGAAAAACTCAAGGGAAACAAGCCCCGAGTGGTGGAAACCACAAAAGAGACACCGAAACGAAGTTTCAATCAGTTCAAAACGTTCGAAACGCGAAGGTATACGTGAATCGAACAACGAAACGGGGCCGAAAACACAAGAAAATGGGAGAACGAAGGAAGAAAAATACTCTAGAGAGAGAGAGGAAGAAATTTCGACCAAGGAAAAGTGGGAAATATAGGGCTAGAGGCCCTATATTTAAATATCCGAGGCCAAAAGACCAAACTGCCTCGATTCAGGCATGTTTGGCCGGTCGGCCACACTTTTGGCAGGTCGGCCAAATATTTGGCCGGTAGACTTTTCTGATGGCCGGTGACCTCCCCTAGTGGCCGGTGAGCCTCCAACAACCTTGTTTGGGTCAAATGTATAGTTTGGGGTATTTATTGCTCAAGATAGTGCAAGAAATGGCAGTTTCGAAGCTCAACCAGCCTCCGTTTTGACCTCGGACTGTGTCTTCTGTGCGTGGCACTCGAATATGTGCAAGGTGTATCCTTTTTGTATCCTTTTGTCTCTTTTAAGATTCGAAGGTTGCCCCACATGCGTTGTCTTGCGAACACGTGTTGTGTTATACGTCATTATGCTTGCATTGTTATGCATTCGCCATGGTCTGGCGAGACCTTAAATACACTCGGTCTAGGAGACCTTAAATCCTCTGAAGGTGCAAGTCCTTTGGTGTTTGTCGTGCCCGAACGACTTTTGGCAAGTTCACATGCATTATCATGCATTTCAAGCGATGCGCATCGCCGCGCATTCGAGTTCATAAGCATTTCGTGCGACATGCATGGTCGCACATTCAAGATCATATGCATTGTCATGTATATCAAAAGACGTGCATTGCCACGCATTTGCATCAGCATGCATCAACATGCATCATTTGCATTACAAAAACAAAACCAAAAAAACACGATCATGCATTATCATGCATTTTCAAAAGAAAAACAAAAAAGAGCAACATGCATTGCCATGCATTTTCCCTTTCATGCACTTTTCATGCATTCAAAAACACAAAAAAAAAAAAAAAAAAAAAAAAAACACAACAAGTAGTGCATATGTCATGCATTGCATCGTAAGTAGTGCATATGTCATGCATTTATTGTAGATAGTGCATATGTCATGCATCCCTTGTATACATTGCATATGTCATGCATTTCATTACCAATAGTGCATATGCATCACTGTAAATATCGCATTTACACCCATCCATTGCATATTGTAGATATTGCATTATAGCTTGTATGCATCCACAGCATCACCTCCATTTATGGCTTGCGCCTTTCCTTGTTGAGCTTGGTCTGGTATGCACCCATACTTTTCACGTTAAAGCACAGTTCTGCATGTGTACGCGCCTATTCCACGCTGGTATGTTGGTTTGAGGGTTGCGCCACCTTTTCTGTGTTAGACGCGGTTCGTATGTGTCCATGCCTTTCCTAGGCAAGATTTGGTTTGGCCCGCGTGCCTTATCCATTGAATATATTCCATTCTAGTGCATATTGCATTATAGCTTGCATGCATCCACTGCATCACCTCCATTTATGGCTTGGGCCTTTCCTTGTTAAGCTTGGTCTGGTATGTGCCCATACTTTTTACGTTAAAGCACAGTTCTGCATGTGTACGCGCCTATTCCACGCTGGTTTGTTGGTTTGAGGGTTGCGGCACCTTTTCTGTGTTAGACGCGGTTTGTATGTGTCCATGCCTTTCCTAGGCAAGATTTGGTTTGGCTGCATGCCATATCCGTTGTATATATTACATTATAGTGTAATCTTTGCATCCAGCATTAGGATCATTGGTCTTTCTTTAGCGGGTCATTTCCTCACTTATGTTATTCCACCCAATTACTTATTCTTGTGTCCGTTTACATCACTCATAGTTCTGCATGTGTACACGCTTTGAGGGCTGCGGCACCTTTTCTATGGTAGACGGACTTGTTACCTCCATCATCTCTATGACATTTGTGTGGTTTTGAACTGTTCATGATTTGATCATGTTTCAAATGCATTGCATATCATTTGCATTGTTTCGAATACATTGCATTATCTTTTGCATTATTATACATAGTTTTGTATATACTGCATATCATTTTGCATTCATCTTGCATTGTCATGCATGTTGCTAACAATATTGTACCTGTTAAGTTGCCTTCTTTTACAGGCACGATATTGTATGTACGGTTCATTTGAGGCGGGTGCAACCAGACGAACCGCGCAGGTATTGTATCCTCCGAGTGAGACGTATCGAGAATTGCATGATTCTCTTACATTCTTTCTGCATTGTAGTGTAGTTGGATTGTTGAATGCTAGCTTAAAACTATTGCGTGTTATGCTTCGTTACAGCTTTCTTTGCATGATCATAAGTTATGTTCGGCTCCTTGCATTATCAGTTGCATTTTGCCCCTGCCCTCGGGCGCATACCTTTATTATCTTGCATGCTTTGTCTAAGTCTTCGGCCTTGTCAAAAATGGGTCGTCTCTGGGCTTTGACGGTCACTCCCGTCATTGTTATGACTTTCGAGTTCTATCAAAGAGGGGCAACTGTAGACACCCCATTTTTGACCGTCCTCAAGACTTGGACGTCACCGCTTGAACACCGGGTGATCATCCTTGTTTGTGTTTATCTTGAGTTTCCGGAGGTCTCGGCTACGCGCCTTGCCTCAGGATCTCTCGACTCGACTGTTTTGTGTCTGGTTTTGCACCAAACACTTGTGTTTTTCCTTAGAGGGGCAGGTAATGGCTTGTGGGCCATCCCCACACATCACCGGCCATGGCTTGAGGCCACCGGCTGTGTTTTGTTGCCACCGGCCAAATGTTTGGCCGGTCGGCACTATAGATGGTCGACCGGCCATCTTTTTTGGTCAAATTGCATTTATGGCCGACCGACCACTTTGCATCTGCTTTTGCAGATATTTTACGCTAGCTGGCATACACTTTGTTCCCCTCCATACACGTGTATGGAGGGATCTCCCTCTTGGCTAGCTTGTCTTGTAAGCTTGCAAGATTGAACCTTCTATAAGAGGAGGCCTCTTCTCCCTCTTTTAGGTTAGACAAAAATACAGAGGGAGCTCTGGATTAGGGTTAGGGTTTGTGTATCACCTATCTCTATATCTCTCTCTCTTTTTGCCTTTGTGTGTGTATAAGTATATTTGTGTCTTACTTTTGGGCATAAACACCTAGTGTTACACCTTCTCTCGGTTGCTGAGGGGCCAGAGGGTTCTTCTTGGTGTTCTTGGGTTGTTTTGAACTCAAAGAACCAGCTGGGGCACTGTTTGTGAAGGGGGTCTACAAGGGTAACAACTTTACCTTTAAATACCCAATTTTTGCATAGCTTTTTTTACCTATCTTGCAACTATTTTTAGGCTTTGCATATAATATATAAAATTTCTGTTTTTGAGTCCTTTAAATAGTTGGTTAAGGGTGTTTTGAGCCTTGAGGTTGTTTAACCCCTCTTAGGCCTTATTTGACCCCTTTTTTGTGCCATTTTGGTGAGCTCCGGGACCATTGTGTTTGGGCCTCCTCACCACTGAAATCTTGAGGGATTTCAGTGCTGAGGATGGTGCCTTAAGGTCCTAAGAAGGGGAGGGCCACCCCCTCTCCTTGTTGTCCTTGAAAATGGCCATTTTAGCCTCTTGAGGGAGCGTCTAGTTTAGGTTCATGTTGATCATGCCTTAACTGATTTTTGTGCTTATATTGCCATGATATAACATTGTGTTAAGTTGGTTTAGGTACACCATGCTTGTTTAGCATACATGCATTGTAATGCCATGTTTTGGCCTTAACATGCTTTAGGTTTTGATCCTTGTTCTAGCATGATTTTGGCCAAGCTTTGTGAAGCTTTTGTGTTTGTTTTAGCATGCTTAAGTTCTGTTCTTGGTTGTTTTGGTCGACCATAGCATGCTTAGTATAGCCACCTTGCATTTTAGCTTGTTAGCCTTAGGTGTGTGAGTGTGTAGCATGCATTACTTGCATTATTTCAGTGGTTTGGAACCACTTACCATGTTGTTTCAGTCTTTATAACATGCTTACATACTTGCATTTGATACTCTTTTGTTGCTTTAAAAGGTTGTAGCCTCATGCTCCATGAATGTGCTTCTTTGTATGCTTGCATGTTTAAGCCACTTAGATGCCATCTAGGTGTTCCCTTAGCATTGTCTAGGTCTACCTTGAACCTGTTTTAAGTCCTCTTGGCCTTGAGAGGCTAGGTTGACTTAGCCATGGTTTAAGTCTCCTTGACTTGCCTCAAATACTTGGACCAATTGCATGCCATGTTTGCCTTGTTTAAATTGGTTTGACACCATTATTAACATGATTTACAGAGTTTACATTGCATGCTAATTGTCCATGTTTAGGCTCTTTTAAGTATGCTTAAAGATTGCTTGTTTGATGCTTAAGTGTTGGCCCATCAACATGTACATGTGTGTGTGTGTGTGTAGGCCCTCATTTCCATAGCATTGGCCACTGTTTTAGGCTTGTTTGAGGGCTGCCTAAATTAGTTTGAGTCCGCCCCTTTGCATGTTGTCGCATGCTCACCATGTGTGTTGTTGCATACTAGTGTGTTGTTGCATGATTGAATGAAGTCACATGCATGCTTGCATGCTTGAACATCTATATTGTGTCTTGCATACTTGTAGGTTGCATTGTTTCATGCCTTACATGCTTCTTTACTTAGGTTGTGTGCCTAACCTACATTACACATTGCATTGTCATGTTGCATACTAGCCTCCATACCTAGGATGCATTGCATTGGCACGCATGCTTAACCTCTTGAATTGATTGTGATGGAGGTTGAGCCCCCTTTGCTTGATTATATGCATTGCATTCCATATCAAAATGCATACTTGGTTCCTTAGGCCATCATGCATGGAAATGCGCGATTGGTGGTCCGAGAATTGAGAATCATATCCCTTTGAGTCATGAATGTGATAAGGGGTGTGTTTGGTGCATACATTGCTTGAAATGCATTGCCATGCTATGTTTTGCCCTCTGCTGCTGTCAACAACAGATTCTGCAGGAAGATTTGGCCGGCCGGCCATCTGCAGTGCCGACCGGCCATCCATAAGAGGCCGATGGATTAATTTGTGGCCGGTGACCATTCTCCATGGCCGGTGACCAATTCCCTCAGCCGTTGGTGTTCCACAGCATTCAGGGAAGTAACCCTGAGATTTGTGCAGTCTTCAGAGAAGGATAACAGTCAAAGCAGAGGCAACTTGTGCATGGCAGTGGCTTTCCGAGCGGAGCCGAGCGCGCATTGCATTGGGTCCTCTTCCTGAGGCTGTTTACTGCTTTTATTAGATTAGTTAATTTGTTAATTAATTAATTGGTCTGTAATATTTAATTAGCTTGTAGGTTAATTAATTTGTATTATTCTTTCGGTCCCTCCGAGCGAAGGCTAATTTGTAATAAGTGTGGGTGCGTGTGTGCATGTCTTCCAACCCCCACTTCTTTCTCCCTTTTACTTACTTGTTTTTGATAGTTAGTATTAGGACATGTTTACTTTAGCATACCTTATGCTATACATGCGTGCATCATTCATTCGTCTTGCATGCACCAGGCTCGGTGCATCATGTTAACTGCATAAAGTATTTCAAATCTAATTTGAATACATGCTATCTATGCATTTTCACATGTCATCCTTAGATTAGCCGAGCCTATTCTAGATTGCATTCTGTATGCGTTGCATTAGCCACTTAACATGGACTCAGATCATGCATTGATTGGTAACATGTTTTTGTCTTGGCTCGGAGTACATTGTAAGTATTTTTATGCTTTAGCATCTCGCATGAGTGTGAATGGCAACATGACAGCATGCTTACCATGCGGCTAGATGCTTATGTGATATAAACTGCTTGAATGCCTGTGGGTGAAGGTTGGATTGTTTGAGTTGGAATAACTCGTTGAAATCCGTGCTTTAGTCTACTTGCGAGTAGCAAATTTCAAATTGTTTTTCAAACAAACGGATATGCAATGCTTCGTTCCAAATTAGGCAATTTAGTCTATATTTTTGTGTTATACGCATCGCATAGTAATTCTAACTAATTAACTGAAATAAGAACACATAACGTTTCCAAAATCGGATATCATGGTTAGTAGAGGCCGATCTTCGGATCGGGCGAGAGGGGGTGCTCATAGCTGACCTTCCCCAATCGTACCCAAGTTTCCGAGCTGAGACCACTTTGGTGATGATGGACACGTGGCCCTTGCCACCGAGTCAGGGTTTCCTAAATTTCTCAAACGGGACTCACCCTCCTGGGGCGTTCGGGGGACGTCTACAAGGTCACGCCCGAACTTTTAGGGTTGAGTTTGGGGCGTGACATTTGTCATACTGATTTTTGAAAGGGAAATAATTAAATAAATTTTAAAAACTTAATGAGTAAGAAATAATCATCGTAAAAAATAAAATTTTTAAATGTTGTGCCATATAATAATAAAATTGGTTTAATTATTTATGGAAATATACTGTTGACATCAATAATAGTTGTGACTAGATGATTTATTGGTAAAATGACCATTTGTTATGAAATATAAAACTTCGAGGGACATGATATAATTTTTAAAATCACATGAAATAATTCATATTTTAAATAAATCTCGGATGTGTATTTATAATTTATTCATTTATTTAACTACCTAAAAAAAATAACTCAACATGTTTTATCCATAACTTCTTTTTTTTTTTTTTGTGTACATATAATTAACACATAAGTCATGTCATGGTATTAGAAAGGATTTGGCTTTTTCTTAAGTTGTTATTTAATTTGATAGAGCATTTGGATTTAGTAGGTCTATTTTAGAATCGATTCCAATGATTTGAACTGTTCACTTGTTGAAACTCTTTAATTAAAATATTCATATAAAAAATTAAGATAATTGAATATCAGTAGCTATATATTTAAAGCATATTTGTTTCAAAAAAAATAAATGGAAAATATAATTTTAAAAATAATTATCTATTTTTTATAATATAAATTTAATTTAAATATATAACAATTAATATCTAACCATCTTAAATTTTTTTGTTGCCAATTCCATAATTTTTGGTGACTAAAATTCTTTTAGTCAGAAAATTTAGTCGCCAAAAGTGTAATTTCCCGTAGTGTGAATGTAGCGATCCCTGTTTCGATCATTTTTTCATGTTTTGCCACTTCGACTGGGCCGGTCAGGGATCGAGCTGTTCGGTCAGCTCGCGGGGGTGCAGGGGGCAGCACCCCTTAGCGGGTCCGAGGGTAGCGCCCTGGCGGGATCGAGGGACAGCGCCCTCGAAGCAAAAATGTAAAATGCATTAGAAGTTGCTTGTTCGCTAGAGTGGCCGTTTATGCGCTCGAGCAGAGAATGTTTGGTTTCAGAAGTTTGACCTATCTGCAAAAGTACTAGGTTAGTGTATTTGACGCTCGAGCAGGGCATTCCACGCTCGAGCGGACCATGTTATATCAGTTCGTGAATCTGATATTTCAGATCACTTTTTCAGTCCTCTCTCTCTAAAACTCCCCGGAATTCTAGATTGAGAGCTTCTCTCTCTAGAAGTCATCTTCTCTCTTTGATTTCTCCAAATCCATTGGGATTTGGACCTAAGTTCTTCACCAAAGTTGGTTATCATCCCAAGGGCTTCGTTTTGTGCGGTGAAGATCGAGTTTGGACACCGTTGATTTTGGGGGTTTCATCTCATTTCTTCTTCAAAACTTGAGGTACGGATTTTCTTAGAGTTATATATATATATGCAAGATCTAGATGATTTTTGAAATCATCCTTCCAAAGCTTTGAAAATTGATTGTTAATTCAAGAAGTTGAGTGATTTTGAAAGTGGGTTTGTCTTTTGTTCTTTTAAAATGATCATATGGGTTTTGATCTTCGTTGATTGAAGAATAGACGATTTTGGAAAGTTTTCTTTCAAAAGATTTGAGTTGTGTAGTTTTGGTGAGAAAACCTAGAATTTGGGAATTTTTTTTAAAGAGATTGAAAATCCATGAATGATATTGTTATATTTATTTTGTGTGTCAAAATAAATGGATGTTTGGAAAATTTCTTATTTATATTTATATAAATGATGAATTTCAGGGAATATGAGAATTTTTGTTCATTTTGGAAATTATTGTTCAAAACGTTGAAATAGTCTTGAAATGACTAATTGTTGAGGGTATTTGAGAAGAGGGAATTGTGTTATTCCTTGGATGATGAATTGGAATAAAAGTATTTATATTCATCTTGTGTTATTGGCATATCAATTCATTTGATTACATTAAACTTTGAAAGTTGATTTGAAAACTTGTATTGAGAAAAGAATGTTGAGAAACAAGTTTCCATGAATGGGTTTTAGGGTAAATACGGTGGTAAGTTTTGACAGGTGGTGTAGATGAAATTTGACTTGGTGTCGAGCCTTCCAATTAATACTGGTAAAAATGACAGATTATAGGTGTCAAGCCTTCCAGTCAATACTGGTAAAAATGACAAATTGATAGTACTTGTATAGTCTACTTACAGACACCAACCTAGGGATTACTAAAGTTGTATTTACCGCTCTTGAAATGAATTGTTAGGTTTTGAAGAATTGAAATTGCATGACATCATTGAGCATGATGGTTTCCAAAGATGAAGATGTGACTTTCTTTCAAAAGGGCATAGCATGGCATGTGCATTTCATCTCTTGAGACTTGTATAAAATGTATATACTTTGTTAAGGATTTCTTACTGGGCTTTATACTCACCCTACTGGATTTTTGTGCAAGAAAAGATGTGGTGATGTCGCCTAACTAGAGGTGAAGAAATGTGTGTTGAGAGTACGAGACTCTCATTTTGCTGTGACTCTGTGTGTAAGCCAAGGGCTGTATGTGCGTGGGTTTGAATAACCATTTTGTGTGACCAGGCTTAAGCCTTGGAAACTTGTAAACCCCTTGGGGGTATTTATTTGTTTATTTACTTCTTGTTGGATTAATGTATTATTGCATAAAGAACTATTGTAAGTTTAGAGATTTATATTCGATTTTCCTTGAAAGAGCCATGGTTGTTGTATTATCATTTGGGCTAGAAATTTGGGGTGTTACAGTGAATGCTCATAAAAACTTATAAGCTATTAAGGTTGTGTCTAAATGTTAAATTTGATAATAAATTTAAAAATTTTAAAAATATATATAGAATATAAGGAAAAGTTAATAAAATAATTTGAAACACTTGAAAACACAAGATATTCATATATTAAGGTGTTGGTTATCTATTTGAGTAGAAAGAAAATGATGGAAAAGTAAAAGGTTAGCATTAAAATTTTATAAGAACATTATTGAAAATTTTAGCGTTATCATTTGAAAAGCTTGAAAGTTGTAAGAAAAATCTTATATTTTACTTAATGATCTTTTTCATTTTAAACAAGTGAATGGAATCATGAGCAAATCTCAAAGGAATGATAAATTTTTTCCACTTTCAAGTGTTCCCTCCTTATTTTGTGGGAAACCAAAATCTAAGTCTTGAAGCTTAAGAGGATTGTATGAAACTTTATTGCTAAAATAAAAAAAAACACAACAACAAAAAATATATAAGAATTTTTTTCTTTTATATACTTTTTTCCATAACTATATTGCTAATCAAAACAACATTTTTGAAGTTCGAAAATGTGCGAATAAAACACAATACCAAATTGGTCCAAAATAGTGAAATATAAAATTTTTGAGTGATATTTATATGCCTTTTCGATAAAATGTTGATTATTTTAATCAATTGTTGTGTTTTGAATTTCAAACTCTAACGTTGTATTTGAATTATAAATTTAGATAGAAATTTGAAAATAAAAAGAGAAACGACACACACAAAAAGAGAGCTTATATTTCACTCTATTTCCCTTTCTTTCCTTTTTTTTTTTTTTTTGTCTAAATTTATGTCTAAATTTATAATTTAAACATAGCCTAAGAATTTGATGCTCTATGCAAATAAAAAATGTTAGGACGAACGGGGTCAGGTACCACTCTAACCTTCCGTTCCTAGAAATTCTTCCTTCCATTGGACACTTTCAATGTGATAATGACTTTTCAACTATCTCAAAATGGAATAAAAAAAATCTGATTTTCAATATCAAAATCTATAGAATAACCTACCCCATTACTATCCCTAATTAAAAAAGTGTCATCAGAGATGAAATTTTGAATGGTTGTGTGAATGTTGTTCAAATTTTGAATGGTTGTGTCAATGAATGTTGTTAAATGGGCTACATGTTCCTCTCTTACACATCATGGGCAGGCCCATCAAATTTCAGTGATGCACTTGTAATATGCCCAATACCTAGAAATGGTGATTTTTTTTCCATCTTGCCTTGCTCTAATGAGTAAGTGGGGCAGAAACAAATTCTGTTTCCACTCACCCGATTATATTTATTAAACAAATTTATGTATATAATTTAATTTTTTTAATATAATAATATTAACAGAAATTATACATGTCTTTAATTTGGTCGCTCTAAAAGAGTATTAATGATGTGGAAAATAAAATAAAATAAAATAAAAAAAAACATCACATCACATGGGACCCACACACCAATTAAAGCTATTAAAACTCTTAATTTAGAGTTCCCAATCTTTTTTCTAATATTAAAGCATGAGACTTAACATTCATATTGTGACGACCGGGTCTTTACTTTCCTCTTCACGTCGTCTTCTTTTGCTCTCGTTGAGTTTGAAACGTTTAGAAATAATTCTTGAAATTAAAGTCCTTGTTTTTGTTTTCACTCGGTGTTGAATATCATTTGTTCCAGGAGGTGTGGGGTCAGGTCCGGAGTGCCCGGGAGTGAAGCGGAAATATTCTGGGGCGGAAATATTCTGGGTTGCTGGGCCAGGGCCGCACGTGCGGGGCCCTAGGCCACACGTGCGACGAGTGTTGAGCTTCAAAAGGTTGCACACTACCTAAAAGGCAAGTGCGGAGGGAGGTGCGGCTAAGGGACACCGCACGTGCGGGGATGAAGGCCGCACGTGCAGGAAGGGGCGCTCCGCACGTGTGGTAGATGGGCAGTCCGAAACTCTATTTTTTTTTTTTATGTCTTTTTTTCGAAATTGTCTCACATTTAGGGCCCTTCTATCTCACTCTAAACCCTATTTTCTTCTCCTCTCTAGAAAAGCCTCACAAGACACTAAAACACTTTGATTGTAACACCCTCAAAAATATACATAATACCCATCATTTAGACATGCAGTAATATAAGAAAATCAATGCCTTTCCATGCATCAGAGTAGTTCTTACAATAGTATTACATGTTAACAATAAAAGCAAGTGCCCTATGGGTTTACAGCTTTCCGAGTCAACACTTGGTTACACAAAAGAAGAGTACTGACTCTATACAAAATAAGCCCTTGGCTTGATATACATGTAACACAAACAAAATTAATCAAAAGAGTCTTCAACTCCCATAACTATCCAAGCTATGTCCTTGGAGGTGGCATGCTACCTGTACTTGAAAAATAATGTCCCATATAGGGTGAGCCAACGCCCAGTAGAAATATGCTAAACACAATATGTGCAGTAACTAAGACATTAGAAATTGATAAATGTTTAACTCTCACAAATCAATTCATAAAACCATTTCCATTACATGACCACTATGTCTATGTTTCATTTCATTTTCCATTTCTTATCCAATTCCCAAATTCATACCCATGGCTCAGAACCTGGCCACACACTCTAAACGAAATAATAATTCATATTAAACGTTTCCCAGTTTGCAATAGATAAGCAAACAAGCTGTATCAACACCTCCACAGATAAGCATATGAGCTATATCAACACTTCCATAGATAAGCATATGAGCTATATCAACACACTAGCTGACAAGCATATGAGCTGTATCAGTGGAGTCCATCCCCTATCTTCTCCCAAACAACATCCGGTTTAGAGGTGCATCCCCTATCTTCACCTAAACCGTGGAGTACATCCCCTATCTCCTCCCATACACACAACGTATATACACAAAGGTCATATACACAATCAATCAATACATAACGTTAATGTATTCTATCAACCGTCATACTCTATGACACATCCACTTGATTAGTTTTAGTTTGCCTAATCATCGTGCATTGTCTACAACAATCAAAACTACCCTCCACCGATAGCCCAAAGCAATTATTTCTAGACAGATAATAAAAGCTCCAACAGATAAAATATCAATGTTTTCAAGAGTGAGTGATTAATAAATCCAACTCTACCATTCTACAATATAATGAGCCAATTTCATTATTTCTAACTCAATTCCAAATAACAACAATTTTTCCAAATTAAATATACCAATTAATTTATACAACAGATTAGGGTTTTCTACCCCATTTCCCAATATAGACCCAAGAGTCCAAATATCAACAACCAACAACAATATCATTATTTTGAAACCCAAAATACACATTTTAGAATCAAAATAACAAACCCCCTTTTATACATTTTGAAACCCTAGATCTCAAAATCAAACCATTTAACAAAGTGTCCAAAAATCTAGCTCAAAACCCATAAGAGTGAGTAGGAATCCCTACCTCAAAAGATGAAACCCAACGAAGGAGATGACGAAAATCAAGATGCTCCAAATCATAAATTTCTCGGATCAAAAGATAGCCCTCGATGATCAACAACCTTTTTGTAAAGGCCAAAGGCGAGGAAGCAACTCCTACTAGATCAATACTTAGAAAGAAGTGGAGGATTTAGAGAGAGAAGCTCTCAAATGGCGTTTTTGAAAAGTAAGATAGAGAGTGAGGATGTAAAAAGTGACTTGAAAATGCCCAACAGCCTTCTGATATACGACAAGTCCACTCGAGTGGAAAACACAATGCTCGAGCGTCAAAAACAAAGTACTGAGTTCGTTCGAGCGCAAGAAGTCCTGCTCGAGCTCCAAGACACAAGAATAAAGTACATCCGCTCGAGCGTAAAAATCAGTCTGCTCGAGCGTAGATTTTCCCCTCCCAAAACTTATACCAAAAAGTACTACCCGCCCGAGCGCCAACAAGCCCGCTCGAGCGCAGGAAATCCGCTCGAGCGTAGAAATCACACCTGCAGAAGTTTTGCAGAGCATGAAAATACTGGGAGTGTGCAATCTCCGCTCGAGCGCTAGACGACCCGCTCGAGCGGAACGACCAAAAACCTGGCAACAAGAAATTAGACCAAGGCTCAACCCACCTGCTTGAAACATGCCCAACACATCCTAAAACTCAATCAAATGGAATTAAAGGACGACAAGGTAGACACAACTACCAACTCCACGGAACCGAGTCTGGAATACAACTGAACAGAAAAGGGAATACTGGAATCGCTATAACCTTCCCCCCTTAAAAAATTTCGTCCCCGAAATTAAATATAAGTTTTTCAAAAACAAGTTTTCTCCATTCCCAATAATATTACAACATAATGTTAAACAATCCGACCCGTTACTGGTCAATGCCATCTCTTTTCAAGAGGCATTTCACATTATACATAACAACCTGCATTATCAACATGCATTCCTTTGAAATTTACCCATTTCAACTCATTTTCCACAATTCATTAACACATGCAACATTAATATCATGCTTGCATTTTCACAATACACTCAACATGCACAACGTTAACACCACTTCCATTTACCAAAACATTTACAATGTTTTACAACTTAGGACATATATAATGTTCTTAAAGTTCAATATTATTACAAAATTTCATTACTTGATTACACATCAACAAACATGTCCAGATACTTTTCACGGACTTCCAACTGACGTTCCCAAGTGGCTTCCTCCACTCCGTGATGCTTCCACAAAACTTTTACCAAGGGAATGGTCTTGCCTCGCAAGACTTGATCCCGCCTATCCAAGACCTGAACCGGTCTCTCCTCATACGAGGCATCCTCATCTACCTCTAAGTCGGTCCAATCTAACACATGGGACGAATCCGGCTCATACTTCCAAAGCATACTCACATGAAACACATCATGCACCCTGGACAATTGCGGTGGCAAAGCCAAACGATAAGCAACTTCCCCAATCCTCTCAAGGATCTCAAAGGGACTGATGAACCGAGGGGATAACTTCTCACTCTTCCCAAACCTCATCAAACCTCGCCTAGGTGATATTTTCAAGAAAACATGATCACCTACCTCAAATGGCAAAGGCCTCCTCCTACGGTCGGCATAACTCTTTTGGCAACTCTGGGCTGTAACAAGCCTCCTACGGATAAGCTCAACTTTCTCCGTCGTCTCCCTAACCAACTCCGGACCCAACAAAGGTGCATCACCTACCTCGGCCCAACAAACTGGAGACCTACACGGTCGGCCATACAAGGCCTCAAACGGTGCCATACCAATGCTAGACTGGAAACTGTTGTTGTAGGCAAACTCCACCAAGGGCAAGTGCCTCTCCCACGTCCCACTAAAGTCAAGGACACAACCTCGAAGCATATCCTCAAGGATCTGAATAGTATGCTCGGACTGCCCGTCAGTCTGAGGATGATAAGCCGTACTAAAGGTCAACTTAGTGCCCAAGGCACTCTGCAAACTCTGCCACAACCTAGCAACAAAACGAGGCTCTCTATCTGAGACGATCGTCACTGGGACCCCGTGCAACCTCACTATATCCCGAATATACAAGTCGGCAAGAAGATCTACCGAATCTCTCACGCGTATAGGAATGAAGTGCCCTGACTTAGTCAACCGGTCTACAACCACCCAAATAGCATCACTACCCCGCTGAGTCCTCGGATGACCTACAACGAAGTCCATGGTGACATGCTCCCACTTCCACTCGGCAATAGGCAAGGGTTGCAGCAAACCCATTGGCCTCTGATGCTCGGCCTTCACTTGCTGGCAAGTAAGGCACTTAGACACGAAAACTGCGATATCTCTCTTCATTCCCCGCCACCAGAACTGGCGACCCAAATCCCGATACATGTTAGTGCCTCCCAGATGCACCGCAAGATGTGAATGGTGAAATTATCGGAGTACTTCCTCTCGGCAAGACTCCGGCACAAACAAACGGTCTCGGTATCTCACACTCAGGTCGGGATACACCGTCAAACCCTTCTCAACCTTCCCACTCGAGATCTTCTCTCGGAGAGATTCCACCTCAAGGTCGCCTCTCTGTACCTCTAACACTCAAGTCACAATTGTAGGCTGCGCAACAACAGAAAATAAGGCTGCAGCCTTAACAGATTCGCTCAGGAGCAAATCAAACTCGCCAAGTGCACCCAACATTTCCCATTCCCGGATGGCTATACAAGCTACATCACTAATGGATTTCCTACTAAGGGCATCGGCCACAACATTGGCCTTTCCTGGGTGATAGTGCCACTCAAAATCATAATCCTCGATGAATTCCATCCACCTCCTCTGCCTCAGATTCAAGTCTCTCTGTGTAAAAAAATACTTCAACCTCTTGTGGTCCGAGAACACCTCGAACCTCTCACCATAAAGGTAGTGCCTCCAAATTTTTAAGGAAAAAATCACGGCTGCTAACTCAAGATCATGCGTAGGGTAATTCTTCTCGTGTATTTTCAACTGACGTGAGCCATAAGCTACCACTTTCCCCTCTTGCATCAACACGCAACCTAAACCCTCTCGTGAGGCATCACAATAAACCGCATAACCCAACCCTCTCTCCAGAATAATCAAAACTGGAGCGGTGGTCAATCTAACTTTCAGCTCTTGGAACGAATTTTCGCAAGTCTCACTCCATACAAAATTGACCCCTTTCCACGTCAATCTAGTCAAAGGTGAAGCTAGCCTAGAGAAATCTCTCATAAACCGGCGGTAATACCCAGCTAACCCCAGAAAACTGCAGATCTCAAAGACACTCTTAGGCTGTGCCCAATCTTGCATTGCCTCAACTTTGGACGTATCAACAGACACTCCTTCTCCGGATATCACATGGCCTAAGAACTTGAACTCCTAGCCAGAACTCACATTTCCCAAATTTGGCATACAGTCTATGGGCTCTAAGCAGGTCAAGCACCACTCTCAAGTTTTCCTCGTGCTCCTCCTCAGAAGGCGAATAAATCAGAATGTCGTCCACGAAAACGACTACAAAACGATCTAAGAATTCTCGGAAGATCCGGTTCATCAAGTCCATGAAGACTACCGGTGCATTGGTAAGCCCAAATGGCATCACCAGAAACTCATAATGGCCATACCGCGTACGGAATGCCGTCTTCGGAATATCCTCCTCTCTGACCCTCAACTAGTGGTAACCCGATCTCAAGTATATCTTCAAAAAACAATGGGAACCCTTCAACTGGTCAAACAAATCATCTATACGGGGCATAGGGTACTTATTCCTGACCGTAGCCCGATTCAACTTCCGGTAATCGATGCACAATCTCAAGGCACCATCTTTCTTCTTAGCAAAGAGGGCTCGTGCTCCCCATGGCAAAACACTAGGGCGGATGAAGCCCTTATCTAACAATTCCTAGAGTTGAATCTTCAACTCACTCAACTTGGCTGGGGCAAAACGGTAAGGTGCCATAGAAATCGGCACCGTGCCGGGCACTAAATCAATAGAGAACTCTATCTCTCAGTGAGGTGGCAAACTAACGAGATCCTCAGGAAAGACATCCGAATACTCACAGACCACCCTCGGCAACACAATTTGGGTCTCGTCACACTCACTACTCAGAAGGCTAGCAAGAAGACCACTAAGCTCACTCCGCCCCCGCGGATTATACACCGGTGGTAACACACTACCAACCCGATCCCCCAGGAAATGGAAACACTCCCCGCTCAAGGTACATACTGTGACCCTCTGGCGGTAGCAATCAATAACAGCCTGGTATGATGATAGCCAGTCCATACCCAAAATAACATCAAAACCCTTCATGGGCATGACAACAAAAGGAAAAGGAAGCCTATGGTCGGCGACCTCTATATCACAACCTCTACATCTGTGTTTCAAAATCAATTCACCCCCAACAGGTGATACAACACAAATAGGAGATGCTAATAGTGCCAACTCCAACTCCAACACAGATGCGAATGCAGCAGATACAAAAGAATGAGATGCACCCGTATCAATCAACACCCTAGCAACTGAGTTGTAAAACAGAAAGGTATCTCTCACAACTGATGGGACAGGTACTAGGTCCTGCGCGGTAACAGCATACACGCGCCCTGTAGGTGCCTGATCCACCTGCTCAGCTCTAGGAGCAAAAGACTGCTGCACAGACTGGGATGACGAAGCTCCCGGATTGGTCCTCGAGGCCTGCACAGACTGAGCTGGCTAATAACCTTGTGTCTGCCTAGAACCAGACGCTCCCGAAGTGGCACTCAACTGTGGGCAAAACCTCTTCAGGTGCCCGGACAGACCACACTGATAGCAAGACAAAGGTTGGCCCCTGCCCTGACTTTGGCCATGAGGTCTAGCTGAAGAAAAAGCAGCTCGCTGACCCCCTCCCTTCTGCAGGCAAACTGAAGACTTGTGACCCAACTGGCCACAAGTAAAACAAGTCAAGCCACCCTGATTACCTCTCTCGGAGCCTGCACTCGGCACTGGAAAGGTCGATCTAGCCAAACCACCCTGAGATTGCTGAGGGTTAGAATCCCTCTGTCTCCTGCCATCACCCTGACCATCTTGGCTCCTCTTGGAGCCTCTCTGTCCTTTCTCCTCCTCCTGCATCATAATCTCCATATGAGTTGCAGCATCTACCAAACGTCTATACTCTCGAATAAAGGACCCTCCAACCCTCAACTTGAGTCCCCGTCTCAACTTCTGCTCAAACTCTAAGCAACGGCGTTCCTGAGACGCCACAAGTTCAGGTGCGGACCTGGACAAGCTAGTAAAAGTAGCCTCAAACTCGGCCACTAACAAACCCTGCTGTTTAAGCTGGCAAAACTGTTCCCTCAGCTTCTCCCTTGCAGCTGAAGATAAAAACTTCTCTTGAAAAGCATTCACAAACGCCTCCCATGCACCACCAACACTGCCCTTCTCGTACTTCCGCCATTGACCCGCATCTCCCTTCAGTTGGAAGGATGCCAAGGTCACCTTTAAGGCCCCGTCCTCGATGCCAAGCATCTCGAACGCCTTCTCCATCTGTTCCAACCACTCGTCAGCCTTAAGTGGCTCCTTCAGATCCCCAACAAACTCGTCCGGATTGGACCGAAAGAATTCCCTCTTCAAGAAGGAAGGCCCTGCCTCAGCTGCGTGGGCCAGTTCCTGATTCCGAGCTCTGAGAATACCCAAAGCTCCTGCTATTTCTTGGGCAAAGGCACTCATAGCCTACTGACCCGCTGGCTTGGCCACATGGGCCTGGCCAACTCCCTCCTGCTGTGCCGGAATATCATCTGGTAAGGGCATCTCCTGCCTACCACGCCAGCCACGCCTACCACGTCCTCGTCCTGACATCCTAATAAAGGTAACCAAGACTATTAGCACATTTACAAATGTGCCAAAGCTATAACACTCACGTCCTAATGCATGGACAATTGTAATTCACTCCACGTAAGCACATAATCACGTAAGCAACTACGAATTTCATTTCCGGATAATGACAGTCCCCAGGCGTTACTAGAGTTCCGGTTAGAAATAGCATTGATCAAGTGCCTTTCCATCAAGACTCCCAGAAACCCAAGGATCCAATCAATATCCTAGAAACTACATTCCATACCCACATAGTCACATAAGCATGTTATCAATTAAACACATAGCATGTGACACTACATCTAAGTTCCTATCAAGCGAGACAAACCCATTGTGACACTAATCACCTCCCACGTACCCAAAGTATTCGAACTCGGTACGCTCTGATACCAAGTTGTAACGCCCTCAAAAATATACATAATACCCATCATTCAGACATTCAGTAATATAAGAAAATCAACGCATTTTCATTCATCAGAGTAGTTCTTACAACAGTATTACATGTTAACAAAAAAAGCAAGTGCCTTACGGGCTTATAGCTTTCCAAGTCAACACTTGGTTACACAAAAGAAGAGTACTGACTCTATACAAAATAAGCCCTTGGCTTGATATACATGTAACACAAACAAAATTAATCAAAAGAGTCTTCAACTCCCATAACTATCCAAGCTATGTCCTTGGAGGTGGCATGCTACCTGTACCTGAAAAATAATGTCCCATATAGGGTGAGCCAACGCCCAGTAGAGATATGCTAAACACAATATGAGCAGTAACTAAGACATTAGCAATTGATAAATGTTTAACTCCCATAAATCAATTCATAAAACCATTTCCATTACATGACCACTATGTCTATGTTTCATTTCATTTTCCATTTCTTATCCAATTCCCAAATTCATACCCATGGCTCAGAACCTGGCCACACACTCTAAACGAAATAATAATTCATATTAAACGTTTCCCAGTTCGCAATAGATAAGCATACAAGCTATATCAACACATCCATAGATAAGCATATGAGCTATATCAACACTTCCATAGATAAGCATATGAGCTATATTAACACACTAACTGACAAGCATATGAGCTGTATCAGTACAGTCCATCCCTTATCTCCTGCCATACACACAACATATATACACAAAGGTCATATACACAATCAATCAACATAACGTTAATGTATTCTATCAACCGTCATACTCCAACTGATAAAATATCAATGTTTTCAAGAGTGAGTGATTAATAAATCCAACTCTACCATTCTACAATATAATGAGCCAATTTCATTATTTCTAACTCAATTCCAAATAACAACAATTTTTCCAAATTAATTATACCAATTAATTTATACAACAGATTAGGATTTTCTACCCCATTTCCCAATATTGACCCAAGAGTCCAAATATCAACAACCAACAACAATATCATTATTTTGAAACCCAAAATACACATTTTAGAATCAAAATAACAAACCCCCTATTATACATTTTGAAACGCTAGATCTCAAAATCAAACCATTTAACAAAGTGCCTAAAAATCTAGGTCAAAACCCATAAGAGTGAGTAGGAATCCCTACCTCAAAAGATGAAACCCAACGAAGGAGATAACGAAAATGAAGATGCTCCAAATCACAAATTTCTCGGATCAAAAGATAGCCCTCGATGATCAAGAACCTTTTTGTAAAGGCCAGAGGTGAGGAAACAACTCCTACTAGATCAATACTTAGAGAGAAGTGGAGGTTTTAGAGAGAGAAGCTCTCAAATGGCGTTTTTGAAAAGTAAGAGAGAGAGAGTGAGGATGTAAAAAGTGACTTGAAAATGCCCAACAGCCTTCTGATATACGACAGGTCCGCTCGAGCGGAAAACACAACTCTCGATCATAAAAAACAAAGTACTGAGTTTGCTCGAGCGCAAAAAGTCCCGCTCGAGCTCCAAGACACATGAATAAAGTACATCTGCTCGAGCGTGAAAACCAGTCCGCTCGAGCGTAGATTTTCCCCTCCCAGAAGTTACACCAAAAAGTACTACCCGCTCGATCGAGCGCCAACAAGCCCGCTCGAGCGCGACCCGCTCGAGTGCAGGAAATTTGCTCGAGCATAGAAATCACACCTGTAGAAGTTTTGCAGAGCACGAAAATACTAGGAGTGTGCAATCTCCACTCGAGCGCTAGATGACCCGCTCGAGCGAAACGACCAAAAACCTGGCAACAAGAAATTAGACCAAGGCTCAACCCACCTGCTCGAAACATGCCCAACACATCCTAAAACTCAATCAAATGGAGTTAAAGGACGACAACAAGGTAGACACAACTACCAACTCCACGGAACTGAGTCCGGAATGCAACTGAACAGAAAACGGAATACTGGAATCGCTATATTGATTCTTGCTATACTTGGGTCTAGATCATCATCATCTCTCACTATCTTGAAGATCTAGGGCTAGAGCTTCACTTGGTGTGGTGGAAACCCAAGCTCTATCTCAGCCTTGAAGTTAGGGTTTCATCTTCTCCTCTTCATCAAACATTGAGGTAGGGACATTCTTGAGTTATATATATATGTTGTGCAAGATTAAATGTTGGTTTTTATGTTCCTCTTGAGTTTATTTTTGAGAGTTTGTTTGTGACTCAAGAGAGTAGAAATTTTCCAAATGAAAAATTTAAAACCTGAAATGTCTCGGTTTTTTGGTGATTTTAAGGGGTTTGCACCTGTTAATTTGAGAAAGATGTTTTGTTGGGAGTTCACCAAGAAATTGGGGAAAATGTTTTGGTTTTGATATAAAACCCTAGAAATTTTGGGGATTTTTGAAAAATGTGAACACGTGTAAGGGCTTCTTGTTGTTTTGTATTAAGAGAGTGAGCTTTCATCATATGTTTAGCAAAAATGGCAACTTATTTGATATATGAGAAAATGAGATGTTATTATAACATAATTGTTAAACATTTGAAAGTGTATTGTTGTGAAATGGAAAATGGTTGTGCATCTTGGATAGTGGAAATTGTAAACATTGGAGTTAATGTTAGAAAAACATCACATGTAGTCGTGAAAAGGCTAACTTGTTATGAATTGGGAATGAGGAGAGATTGTTATTGCTATAGATCAATAGCATGGTTATTTTGTGAAATAATATTGAGGAGAAGAAATGAAAAACGTGGTAAATTGATATTGTTGTAGAGATGTTTGAAATGGAGAAATGTTATGAGATATTATGTATTGCATTATGTTTTCATTCGATTTATTGTCATTTTTGCACATCTTGAGATGAATTGTAAAACGTTTACTTTGAGAAAGATTATGTTGTAATGAGAACTATCGAAGTGTTTAAGGGGTAAAGACGTTGGTAAGTCCGGATAGGAGGTGTAGATGAAATTGTTAAGTTGGCCTAAGTGTCTAGGGTGAAAGACCGAAAACACGTGCGGAGGAGGTACCACTTCCCTTCCGGTTAACAACTGGTAAAGTGGGCTTATTGGTAGTGCTTGTTGAGCCTACTTGTAGACACCAACCTAGGGATTACCTATGTCGTATTTACTGCCCCTATTGATTAAGCTTGGAAGTTTTGAAATGTGTTGAAATTGCAAACTGTTATTGAAAAACGGAAATCTTCTAGAAGGGCATGAAAAATGAAATTTCTTTAAAGGAGCATGGCATGGCATTGACATTCGCATTTATATTGAGAGTTTGCATAACTGTATATACTTTGTGAGAATTCTCTACTGGGCTTTATGCTCACCCCTATGGGACTTTAGTGCAGGTAAAGACGTGGTGATCCCGCCGAGTTAAGGGCATGGGTTTATTTTGTGAAAGAGTATATTGCTCTCTTATTGTTTTTGTTGTACATTTTTGGAAGTCAAGGGCTAACGTGTATGGGTCCGAGAGACCATTTTTGTGTAGCCAGGCTATTGCCTCAGAAGATGTAAGTCCTTAAGGGCATTTTAATTAATTGACACAATGTGTTTCACATGCTATAGATTCATGCGTTTTCTTACCATTGAATGTGTAATTCGCATGTGAAACTTTTGCATAAACGTTGTTGATACATGATGTAAAGGTTGGAGTTATGCCATTCTTATTCGGTGAATGTTAGTTAATGTGGTTGGGTTGTGTTGATTATTTCGGGGCATTACACATTTTCACACATTTAATTCTCATCTCACATACTTCAACTCTCATTAATAATAAATCATTATTCATAATATATTATATTATCTCTAATTTTGTATTAGTATCTCCATTTTTACAACTATAAAATTAACTTACCCTCGTTCCGTCCTAATTTGCCCCTCCCTGATTTGATACAATCTAGGTAGGGGTGGGATACTACAAATGCGCCCAAAATCCACAATCCCTACCTATGCTAATTTTATTATCCCGTCCAATTGACAATTGGCACCCTCAATTTTTTATTTTCAGTTTTTTGTCTTTTATAGCAACCCTGGTTTTGACCTGTCTCTTGTGGTGTTCCGGACTTGGGTTTATATGGTTTGGATGGTGGTTCACGTCTTGTTTCCCTTGTCTTCCCCTTAATGTTGGTTATTGGGTTGTAGTTGTGTGTTTGGAACAGGTTGGTTGCTTGTTTTTCCAAAACTTTGTTGCCTAGAAATTTGCCTCTTCGCTCGAGCGAGGCTTCTTGCACTCGAGCAAGCTCTGTGAAAATGTGTCTTCGCTCAAGCGAGATTTCCTTTGCTCGAGCGTGCGTCTGCGTCTTTGTAAAACCTGAAGGTTGGTGTTCTTCGCTGGAGCGAGATTTCCTTCGCTCGAGCGTGCTTCTGCGTTGCAGAGCTAAAGCTTTGCATTGTTCACTCGAGCGAGCATTCCTTCGCTCCAACTAGGCGACCTTTTGTGTCTGGTCGCTCGAGCGAGAACTCCTTCACTCGAGCAAGCCTGTTCATATCAGATCGTGAATGTGACATTTGAGGTCATTTTCAGCAGCCCATTCTCTCTCTAAAACTCTCCATAAACGAAGATATTCATATTCTCTCTCTAAAACTCACATTCTCTCTAAGATTTCATCTAGATCCATTGTGTTCTTGACCCTAGTGTAGAAGGCTTCAAGAGCTTCATTTTGATCTAAATAAAAGTGGGTTCGTCATCTTTGGAGTTCCACCTTGTTGCTTGGGTTCTCTACACTTGAGGTAGGGATTTTCTACACTCTAATATGATTTTTAGCTTAGTTATTTGCTATTGTGTATAGATGATGAGATTTGGTTGTGGTTTGGACAAATCTAAGATTTGGGTGTAAAATGAAAAGAGGGGTTTTTGATTATATGAGATAAATGATGTTTGGGGTTGAATATAAACTCTTGGTGTACCAAAATAGTTGATTTTGGGTATTTGGGTTAACATTGGAAAAAAGGGGGATTTTTGCCCTAATTTGTTAAAATTATTATTTTGCATAAATAATTGGAATTAACATTGAATATGTTAAATTGGATGATTATTGATATAAATGGTGATATTGGATATCTATTTTTTCACCTATGGAAGTTTTGAATAAACTATTAAACCCGATATTGAATATATCTTGGAAATAATTGTATTGGGCCATCGGTGGAGGATAGCTATGATTATTGTAGAATTGTATGAGGATTAGGCGATTTAATGCTAATCTGTGGTTGGTGTCATTGAATATGACCATGTTATAAATACATTGTATATGTATATTTATTGGGAGGAGAAAAGGGATGTACTCCATAATATGACCATGTTATAAACACATTGTATATGTATGTTTACTGGGAGGAGAAAGGGGATGTACTCCATATATGATTATGTTTATTAATACATTGCATATGTATAATTTGTTTGGGGAGGAAAAAGGGGATAGACTCCATTTAAAGCAAGCTGGCCTAAGTGTCCAGGGTGAAAGACCCGAAATCTATCATAAATGGGTGCCGGTTCCTTCGGACGAAATATCCGTAAAATGGTAAGTTTGAAGTGTTTATGTGTGTGTTTTGTATAATTGGAGAACCATTGAGTTGTAGTCTCATTTTGGTTGTTGAAAGATAAAGAATTTAACTCATGAATTGAGCAGTGCATATGAATTGGAAATGAATTGAAGGAAAATGGAATAAGATTGATCTTAGTGGCAGATGAATATGCAGGCTTTGTGAATGCTTCCATATCGGTATGGTTTATATACGTGGTATTTATACCTTTGCTAAACTTTATAAATTGTGTTAGATTATTTTTGCTGGGCTGTTGGCTCACCCTATACGAGAATATCATTTTCAGGTGCAGGTGAGGTGTTACCTCCAAGGCAATAGCATGGATGGACTCTCGGCAAGCAAGAGTTTCCTATTTATGCTTTATGTGTGTATGTTTTTTATTTCTAAAGCCAAGGGCTTAACCAAGCAATGTCTTGGAAAGATGAAAGCCTACATGGCATTTAATTGTTTATTAAACAGTAGACTCTGATGTATAAAAGTATGTTATTTCTCATATTTATTCCGCATATGAGTTATCTTTATTGTATTATTTTGGGGGCGTTACATCTTTTGTATACAATATGATCATAAAAACTATTAAATATTTTCAGATGATCATATAACATTGTCTATATTTTTTTTTTATTGTCATATGACATTGTCTATATGATAATTAATCTCAGCAAATGAGAAAATCACAACACACAACCATCATTTGTCTTTTAATTATCTAAAAAAGTATAAATCTCCATATTTCAGTCATACAATATTTTACTACATGATTAAGTTAGAATATCACACAAATAATATTACATAATGTTTTGAAATTACTAAATAATTACCCTATGATCATGGTTTTTCTACCAAACTAAATGTTAGGATTGAAATTTCAGCACTTCTTTAAAAAATAAAAATAAAAAGTAGCATTATATGAATGAATGTAAATCATCATGATAGTTTACATGAATCTACATTACTTGTGACCTCTTTTCTCTTCTCTATCCTATTGGATCTTATTTGATTCTTATGATGACTTTTGTGACATGAATAATTTTATAAATAAATAAAATTTAAAGAGACAAAAAGAAACATGTGATATTTGTTTCGTTTACCCATCAAGTGATATGAAATTAAGCTTAAGAGGTTGTTTGGGAAACTGATAAAATAAAATAAAATAAAAAATCAAAAACTCATTAAAAAAGTTTTAAAATATCATATAAAAAAGTTAAAGATTCATTTCTTTCTTTTTGTACTTCTTTTTATAAAAATTCAAAAAATTATTCTCAAACACTTTATTTTTTTCACCTTATAATTTAACAAAATTACTAAAAAACCATTTCCTTAACAACCCCTAAGTATAAATGCATATATTAATTTTTTTCTACTCCGATAAGAGCATCTCAAACTTTTACTTAGATTTTCCATCAAATTTAAATTTGTTAAAAAACGCACACTTTTGTTGCTCCAACCATGGCATCAAACCCATATCAAATGAAAGGAAACTAAAAAATTTCATCAAATTGAAGGAGGCTTCATTGTTCATCAAATTTTTATAGATAGTCGTTACTTTTGCAGAGGCTTCACCGTACACCGGATGACCAGCCAATTGTCCTCCCGATCAAATGATTGCTTGATGAAAATTTACATAAGTCGGACGACCTCTTGGTCAACCAGTTGTTTGATAAAAATTAAAAAATTAGCATTGGAACACAAAGTATCATATGAAACTTTTCATTAATTTTTTATTCAAATTTAATATTAAAAAAAATTTGAGTAAGCGTTAGAGATACTCTACTAGCTGTCTAATTGTCTAGCACATGATCTGGGTGCCCATTATCCCCGCAATACAGCCAAATGGAAAAAAGAAAAGCAACGCAATGAGGACACAAAGAGGAACATACCTATGCATACATGGTTATTAGAGACTGGAGAGAGAAGAGAGGATGGGTTGGTTCATCTCCAAATTACAACAACATTATTTTTATTAGAATGCCTTTAACCCAGATTGATTTAGTTAGATAAATATATGAAAACAATTTTATCTCGTATTCTTGTGAGCTTATTTGATTGTCTCAAAATTGTATATTTGATTATTTAAAACAAAATTTTTAATTAATTAATGTGCATTTGATTTTGTTGTTGAGCCAAATAAAATAAAATAAGATTGAATATATATTTAGCTTTGGTTGTGAACCTTGGAAAAAAAAAAGATGGTTATGTTGGGTTGGGAAAAATCCAAACTCATTAGGAGATGGAGAGGTTAGTACCCATGGGGAATGGGGAATAGGGAAAAATTATTATAGGGGAATAGGGATGGAGAATTAATATCCATCCCATTAAGCCCCCACTACCATCCCTAGTGATAGAGAGGGAGACGAGAGGAGTAGAAAATAAGAAGATAGAGAGGGAGAGAGAGAGCGAGCGAGAGAGAGAGAGAGAGAGAGAGAGAGAGAGGCTGGTTTGTGTAACACCCGCAAAATAATAGAATAAATCCAACTGTTATGAGGAAGATATAACAAAAATACAATACTTTCATTCATCAGAGTTTGTTTATAAAAGCTTAACATATAGTTGTAGACGTTCCTGAACGTCCCAAGAAAAACCCAGTTTTGTTCATTTGGGCTTACTACAGTTCGGGCTCAAATGTCACGGTTCTTAATCTGATCTCGCAAAGTGTAATGCAAGACTGATAAATCACCAAAGAGTCCAAATCCGGCAAATCGTTTTGGAAAACTGATTTTTAAGAAAGAAGTGCCAAACATGGACTGCTTTACCAGATACAGAGTTGCCACCTAAATATTTTGTTTTGGGGGGAATTTAGGAAACCCTGACTCGTTGCCTAAGGCCACGTGTCCGTCATCATCAAAGTTGCCTCGGCTCGGGAACTTGGGTACGATTGAGGAAGGTTAGTTATGAGCACCCCCGCTCGCCCGATCCAAAGATCGGCCTGTACTAAGCATGATATTTTGTTTTGAAAACATATGTGTTCATATTCCGGTTAATTGGCAAATCTTTACTACGTGATGCGCACAGCAAAACAAGTATAGACTAGATCGCCTAACTTGGAACAAAGCATCGCACATCCGTTGGTTTGGAAATGGTTTTGAATTTTGCTACTCGCAAGTAGGCTAAAACACGAATTTCGATGAATCATTCCAATTCAAGCAATCCAACCTTCACCCACAGACATTCAGGCAGTTATATCACATAAGCAATTAGCCTCATGGCAAGCATGCTTTCATGTTAACATTCACATACATGTAAGATGGTAAAACATAAACACTCACAGTGTACTCCAAGCCAAAACAAAGAACTAGTTAGTAATCTATGCATGATCCTAATTCATTTTAAGATGGCTAATGCAACACGTGCAAAATGCAGCTAGAATAGGCTCGGCTAATTTAAGATGGCATGTGGGATGCAATTTAGTACATGTATTCAAGTTGGAATTGAAATACGATGCAATTAGTATGATGCGCCGACCCCGGTGCGTGCAATACGAATGAATGATGAAAACATGCATAGCATAAGGATGCTAATTGAAACATGACCTAAAACTAACCATTGTAAGCGGTAAGTAAAAGGGAGAAAGAAGTGGAGGTTGGGAGACATGCACACAAGCACGCACACATATTACAAAATTCGCCCTCTCGAGGGAGGGTCTGAAAGAATAATACAAACCAAATAATTAACTAACTAACTAACTAGCTAATTAATTATTACAAACCCTTCATTAATCAACAAATTAATTACAAAAGGAGGGTGCCGCGGCTCCACTTCGGAATGATTGAATGATGCATGCTCGATCGCCTCGCTTGGAAACCCGTTGCCATGCCACATGTTGCCTCAGTTTACACTGCTCTGCACCTCTGAAAACTTTGAAAGCCTCAAGGATACTTTTGAACCACTCCATAAGCATTGTGGGATGTCACCGGCCAAGAGATTGGACCACCGACCATTGGAGAATTGTTATCGACCACTGGTAAGGATCTCGACTAGATTTTGGTAGCCGGCCGACACTGAAGATGGCCGACCGGCCATCTATTCCTGCAGAATCCTGTTTTGCTGCAGCAGAGGACAAACAAAGCATGGCAAGGCATTTACAAGATAATGCATGCACAACCACCCTTCCTATCATGCTATCAACTCAAGGGAGTATGGCTCTCGACCCTCGGGCCACCAATCACGCATTTCAATGCATGATGGCCAAAGGTGCCAAGGGTGCAAATCGATGTGGAATGAATGTAACAAAACATATGAATGCTTAGAACTCTTTCATGCTTGATCAAGAGCGTCGACGACTAAGGATCGAGGCACGTTTCGTCACTTCAAGTACGGACGTCCCTCGCTCCTCACGTTTGGTTTAACACCCAAACCAAACACAATGCAATGCATGTATGCCAAATACAATGCAACATGGAAATGCAATGCCATGCAAACAATGCAACATGAGCATGCCAACTCAAAGTAATGCAATGCTACCTAAGCATGTAAGCTAAGCTAATATAACATGAACATGCCAAGTATGCAACAAGGTTATGTAATGCAAACTAGCTAAACATCATGTGATATACCAAACATGAAAACATGATATAATGCAATCATGCAACCAATATAATGCAACATACACAAGCATGTGACAAAAGAAGTGAACTAGCAACCATGTGACAAGATGCAATATGTCAAACATGCAACTATACCAACAACAAGCATGCAACAACATGGAATGCAATAAGCATGTAATCAACACACAAACCACACGATCTATGGACTTATACTGAAAATGGATAGGCCTTAGCCATACCAAAACAGTGGCCAAAGTGATGGGCTAAGGCACAGAAAGGGTAAAATGCACATGCGCACATATGGACCCATAAGCTATGCAACAACGCACAATCCTCAAGCATGAGGAAGGTGTGATGAACATGAGAATATGACAATGCAATAAGCTCTGAAATCATGTTAAGAGTGATGCCAAATCAACCATATAACACAAGCAAGGCATGCTAATGGACTTAAAGCTCAAAGCTAGCCATAGGACTTGAACCATGGCTATATCAACCAAGCCCCAAAGGGCCAAGGGGACTTAAAATAGTCCTAGGGCAAGCCAAAACAAGGCTAGAACATGCATGGGATGCGGCCAAAACATGCTAAAAAGATGGGCACACACAAAGGGTATGCAAGACTACAAAGGGAGCATTACACTACGCCTATCACAACCAAACATGGCATGAATTATGCGATGAAAAACAGAGTTATAATATGTCAAAATAAGCCCCAAAACCCAATGAGATGGCATCCAAAAGACCTAACCATGTAGACATACGCCATGACCCAATCTTAAGGCATAAAACAACTACTCTTCAAAGCATTGAATGGATGTCAAATGCAAGCATACAAGCATGGAACATGGACTGAAATATCATGACAAGTGATGCAAAATCACTGAAATGGCCCAAGTAAAGCATGCTAATGACTCACACACCCAAAGCTAACAAGCTAGAATGCATGGTGGCTATACAAAGCAAGGCATGTGTGACCCAAGCAACAAAAATCAGACCTCAAGCATGGTAAAACAAAGCTAAAAGCTTCTCAAAGTTAAGCCAAAACATGTAAGCATGGTGGTCTAAACACAAGGTGCATGTTAAGGCAAATGAGAGGATTGCAAAGCAAGTATATGAAGCATGTAAGATCCGACTAAACCAACTTAAAATAGGGGTGTATCATGTAAAATAACACTAAATACCTACTGAAATAGTGCTAAAACAAACTAAGCATACATGCTACCATACTAAGCCATTAACACAAGCATATGAGACACAAGGAGAGGGGGGTGTCCCTCCCCTACCCAAGACTCCAAAACCACATCTCCACCACTAAAAATCCTCTGGATTTCAGTGGTGGGATGGTCAAAATAAGATGATCCCAAAGCTCAAAAGTAAAGGCACAAAGCAAGGCCAAACAACGCCTAAGAGGGGGTAGACAACCCCCAACCGAAAAGTGACCTTAAGCAACTATAACAAGCATGAAAAATCAGAACTTTTTGTAGTTTAGAGTCAAGCTTAAAACAATATAGAAGTATGTGTAAAAGCCTAAGCAAAAATGGGGTATCTAAAGCAAGTTGACTCACCATTGAAGAACAACTTGAAGAACACAAGAACAACTCTCTCTGATCAAAACCAACTCAAGAACCCTAAAAACAACCTCCTAGTACCTTAGCAACCAAGGATGGTGTAACTCTAGGTGTTTATGTGCAATAGTAAGAACAAAACACCCTTTTGAACTCCAACTCACACACAAAATGTAGAGAGAGGGAGATATAGAGAGAGATATATATCACTCATATATCAGATTTTTTGAACCCCTGGAAAGGGAGAGGACGCTCTCCTTTTATAGAAATCCAATTTTGCAAAGCTTCTTGGAGAAGCTAAGAAAGGCTCAAATCCCTCCATACACGTATATGGAGGGGGTTACTTGTGGATGCCAGCTGCACCAGCTGGCACAAAATATCTGCATAAAGCAGATGAACAGGGTTCGGCTAGCAAAAATGGCCGATCGACCAACGCAATGGCCGGCCGACTAACTATAGTGCCGATCAGCCAACACTCTTGGCCGATGGCAAGAAAAAGGGGCCGATGGCTTCAAGCCTTGGCCGGTGGAATGTAGGGATGGCCAACAAGCCACCCTCTTCCCTCAGAAGCAAAACCACAAGTGTTTGGTCCACAACCAAGCACAAAATAGACCAGTTGAGAGATCTTGAGGCAAGGCGCGTAGCCGAGACATCCGAGAACTCAAAATGAACACGAGCATGGATGATCATCGAGCGTTCAAACGATGACGTCCAAGTCTTAAGGACGGTCAAAAATGGGTTGTCTACAGTTGCCCCTCTTTGACAGAGCTCAAAAGTCATAACAATGACGGGAGTGAATGTCAATGCCTAGAGACGACCCATTTTTGACAAGGCCGAAGACATAGACAAAGCATGCAAGATAGCAAGATATGTGCCCGAAGGCAGGGGAAAAATGCAACTGACATGCACGGTACCGAACATAACTTATGATCATGCAAAGAAAGCTAGAACGAAGCATAACATGCAACAGCTTAAGCAAGCATATACATATCTAACTACATTTCATGTAGAAAGGATGTAAGAGAATTATACAATTCTCACTACGTCTCACGCGGAGAATACAATACCTGTCCGATTCATCTGGTCGTGCCAGCTTCAAATGAACCGTACATACAATATCGTGCCTAAAAAAGAAAAGAAACTTGACAGGTACAACATCGTTAGAAACATACATAGCAATGCAAGTGAAAGGTGCGTGACAACGCAAATGAGGGGGTGCATGACAATGCGGGTGGAAGGGGTGCATAACAATGCAACCAAAGTGTGTGCATAACAATGCAAGGAGGTGGCATGTACGACAACGCAAGCCGATAGTGGTGCATAACAATGCAAGGAGGTGGCATGCGCGACAACGCAAGTCTATAGTGGTGCATAACAACGCAAGGAGGTGGCATGCGCGACAACGCTAGCCGATAGTGGTGCATAACAATGCAATTTGAAACATAAACACATGTAAGTAAAGCAATACATGACAACACATGCAATGTGTGAAGCAAGGAAAGCATGAACACATGTAAGTAAAGCATACACGGCAACGTATAGCAATTTGTATAATAAGAGAAACTTGAACACATGTAAGTAAAGCACACGCGACAACGTGTACAATGTGTAAAATAAGAGGAACTTGAACACATACAAGTAAAGCACACGCGACAACGTGTACAATGTGTATAATAAGAGGAACTTGAACACATATAAGTAAAACACACGCGACAATGTGTACAATGTGTATAATAAGAGGAACTTGAACACATATAAGTAAAGCACACGCGACAACGTGTGCAATGTGTATAATAAGAGGAAAGGTTAAAATGTATGACAATGCAAAATGAAAGATGCATGACAATGCGAGAAATTTTAATGCATAACAATACCAATGAAAGATGCATGACAATGCAAGATATTGAAATGCATGACAATGCATGATTTTTGAAATGCATGACAATGCATGATTATTGAAATGCATGGCAATGCAAGTTATTGAAATGCACGAAAATGCAAATGAGATAGGCATGACAATGCATGAACTGAAATGCATGACAATGCAAATGAGATGTGCATGACAATGCGAGATGTTGAAATACATGACAATGCATGATTATTGAGATGCATGACAATGCAAATTACTGAAATGCACGACAATGCAAATGAGACACGCATGACGATGCGAGATGTTGAAATGCATGACAATGCATGATTATTGAAATGCATGACAATGCAAACGAGACACTCATGACAATGCGAGGTGTTGAAATGCATGACAATGCATGATTATGATAAGGTGTATGATGATGCGAATGAAACACGTGAAACAACACGGATGGAGGGGATGTGCACGACCATGAAAGCATGGTGCGCGTGACAACGCATATAAGAGTGCTTAATAATGCAAGGGATGGTGTGCTTATTACGAACATGACAAAGTATTGCAATGCAACGTATTTAAAGTAGTTTTCAAAGCTCGCAAGATACAAAAGGATACGAGAAGGATACACCTTGCACGCACCGAGCATCGCACATAGACGGCATGGTCCGAGGTCAAAACGGAGGATGGTTAAGCTTCAAAAATGCATTTTCTTGCACTGTCTTGAGGAATGGAGGTCCCAAACATCATGTTTGACCCAAACATCATGTTTGACCCAAACAAGGGTGTAGGAGGTGCATCGACCACAAGGGGAGGCCACCGGCTGTCCATTGGCCATCAAATGAGACAATCGGCCAAATATTTAGCCGACCGGCCAACAATTTGGCCAACCGGCCAAAAATGGCTGTGTCGGGGCAGTTTTGACATTTAACCACAGGTCTTTAAATATAGGGCCTTAAACCCTATATTTTCACTTCCTCCTAACTCGAAAATCCTTCCTCTCTCTCTCCAGGTGATTTTCCAACCTTTGATCCTCATTTTTCCTTGGTTTTCGGGCCCTTTTCGTCGTTTGATTCGCGAAACCCTTCCCATTTCGTACACTTTGAACCGAACAAAACTCGGTTTCGGTGACTTTTCCTTGGTTTCCACCACTTGGGGCTTGTTATCCCCAAGTTTTCCTCCGTCTTCGTGCTTTTTCCCATGCTTCGACCTTTTCTCCCATTTTCCACCCTCTCGGGGTTGACTTTCAGTTGACTTTTGGCATTTTTGCTTGTTTTACACATTTTCGACCATTTTTGCACTCTTTCTGAGATGGCTGATGATATTCCATAGGGTGGGAGTCCTCCAGAGATGGACGTGGACCCTGAGGTCGGGCTCTTATCTCTTCACATCCGACCATTTGATCCGGCGACCTACAGGCCGGCGATACATGTGCTCCCTCCTGACAGCCTCCGCCACTTCTGGAACTATGCACGAGGCGTGCCACTAGAGCTTCTATTGAGCGAGCCAGAGTCACATCTGTCCTTCGGCGTTTCTGAGGTACACTCTTCTCTATTTCAATTTTTCGCAATGTAGAACACATAACTGCAATAGTCGATTCTGTTGTTGTTGTTTTTTTTTTTAACTACGTGACCTGGACACACCGATACATCACACGTTGTGATTCACTGTGAACACATCCACACCCGAAGTCTGTGTAGTCTTGAACACATGCACCCGTACTGCATTTTTATCTATTCTGAACACATTCAAACACATGTACACACACTGCATTTTCGACTGAGTGACCCAAACACATTAACACATCATATGCTGTAGTTCACTGTGAGCACTCCCACACCCGATATCTGTTTAAATCTGAACACGTGCACACACGCTACATTCTCAACCGAACAATTCAAACACACTGATGCATCATATGCTGTAGTTCACTGTGAGCACACCCACACCCGATAGCTGTGTGGACTCGGACACATGCACACACTACATTTTCATCAAGTCTAAGCGCATTCAACACTGTATTTCTAACACTGCATCACAATTGGTTGCTTTGAACACAAGGAGATTCCCATGCCTTCCGGGGGTATGCGAATACTGTCGCCCGAGGCTGCTACATGGAGCTACCCGATGCGGTGCGTCATATTGTCAACCGAGCCAGCTTTGGGACCTTCTGCATGGGACTCTCGCGCCTCACTGCGAGTAGGCCCCTTCTTGCCGCTCTAGTGGAGAGGCGGTGGGACACCACCGACTCCTTCTACCTTTCTGCCACCGGGGAGATGACGATGACTCCCTTTGACTTCTGCTTGCTCACAGGCATCGGAGTGGAGGGTGATCCGATCCCCTTTGACACAGGTATGGACGAGTGGGACGCTGCTCAGTTATACTTGCTCAGTACTCAGCCACCTCTTGTCCGGGCAGGATTTGTGACGTATTCATGGTTTGAGGATCTCTTCCGGATCCAGGTGCCTACTACTCGAGAGGCGGAGGAGCAGTATGCCCGTGGCATCATTATGTTCTTGCTGGGGACCACGCTCTACGCCGACCGGGCGAACATCGTCGCCCTCTACCTGCTGAGTGCGCTAGTGTACGTGACACGGATCCGCCACTACGGCTGCGGTGGCGAGGGCTTGGTCACTCTTTACGGATGTATGAGCTCATCCTCCGCCTCAGTGGGCAGTTGCTTGGAGGCTATTGGCGAGCCTGGGAGGTACATGTTCCCTTTTTTGTCTTTTCAATTCTGTTTTTCATTATCTGTACATCACATACACTGCTCGCATGTAATCTGCTTTACACTGTTTGTACACTGCACACACTGCAGAATACACTGCACGTACCGCACTTTGCGTTATCTATATACTGCTCTGTCTAATAAGCGTACTCATATCTACTCTATCACATTATACAGTTGTGGGTGTATGCCTACTTCCCTAGGCTCGCCCCAGTGCCAGATGAGGAGATCCCTCTCGGTGTTCTATTTTCTCACCGCTTCGATGTGAGATGCGAGTGGAGGCCACGGGAGTCCTTCATATTCTTCCGCCGCTACTTTGACACCATCACCGCAGCCGAGGTATGTCAAACATTTCAGTTTATTTCAACTTCGCTTTATTTTGTATTCTCAATATCAGTAGATAACAAACTGTGTATTATTTGTAGATCACCTGGCAGCCTTGGGCCCCACTGCCTGACGTAATTTGGGAGCGGTATGCTGGTGCCCAAGAGATTGCCCGGTTCAGAGTTCTGCTAGAGGGCCCAGTCTGCCGTGCTCGGTATTTGGGTGAGCGCTTCTTGCGGCAGACCCTCGGCTTACCGGAGCAGGTAGTCCCGAGGCCGCCTCCCACCCATAAGAGGCATACTGAGAGGTATAGCATTAAGGAGATGATGGATTATACGATCAGCTGGGACTCAGAGGGCTTTAGAGACGAGGGCGATTACGCCGAGTACATTCAGGCTTACATCATGCGGCCTTTGACTGGTGCTCGTCGAGCTGAGTGAGAGAGGCTAGTGGCGCCAGCAACAGGAGCAGGGGCACTGAGGGCACCTCCGACCCGAGGCAGAAGTGGATGCTGGAGACGACAGGGAGCTGGATGGCCAGAGCTGCCCACGATGATCACATGCTGAGGACAGGGTGGAGAGACTTATCAGATTCCCTTCACTCCTCCTCCGGCTGATTATGAGCTTGTCGGAGTCTACGGCTCGACCCCGGTATGTACTACCACACTTTGCATTCTGTACAGTCATTTCAATTCATTTGATATCCCCCAGAATACTAATGACTTCAACCCTTTTGCAGGCTTCCGTCAAGTACACTCGCCAGTCCCTGGAGTTGACAGCCTCAGCGGTAGGGATGTTGCAGCGGTGCATCGACTTGTTGACAATCTACAATATCCCGGTAAGTTCTTTCAACTGCAGTCTCAAACTCTGCACGATCAGCTTCATACATAATCTGATGCATCACACTTTCAACACAGCACTTGATACACAGCACTCACGGTACAGATACACTGTAACCCACATACTGTGCACAGCGTTTATCACGACATTCATACACTGTATTCACATATTGCATTCTATACTGATATACTGCTCACATCATTAATACATTGTAATCACACTGTATTCGGCATTCATACTCTGCTTTGCGTATCATAACTGATGTATTTGCCATTCGTCCTTTTCAGGCACCATTCCAGATTCCGGCCGCGGGAGGTGCTCCAGTTGGACCATCTGTTCCTGTTCGAGGATGAGGGGGAGTTAGGCGGAGGATGACTATCCATAGCCGGGGCAGACATAGGCGCACTCATGCTGAGAGCAGTTCCCGAGAGCCCACTCCAGATGACGATTAGTCAGATGAGGAGGCGGCACCATCCCATGGTGAGGCCGGAGACAGCTCAGATTCCGACTATGGAGATGGCGGTGGTGACCCTGGACCCTCGTCCAGGCAGATGACCAGGACCGACTCCCGCACTCGAGACGACTGATATTGATCCAGACATTCTGCTATTTTTTTCTTCTTTTTGCTCCGTTCAGACATTTTGTTGCTTTTCTCTTTCCTTTTTGCTTTATTTTACTTTTTACTGGTAGTTTGAGCACATTGTACTGCCTCAGGCAGGTTTACTTTCTCAAAACTATGTACTTTTTGCAAAAGTCATGATGGAAATGAAACAGCTATTTTGTTCAAAATGTGTTACATTTGTACATTTTATGCATCACATCGCATCGCATTACATAACATTGTAAATGAGATTCGAACTTTTGTTTAAAAATTGAGCACATGCATCTGTAGACGTCCCCAAACGTCCCGAGAAAATCCCGTTTTGTTCATTGGGCTTACTACAGTTCGGACTCAAATGTCACGGTTCTGAACCTAATTTCACAAAGTGTAATGGAAGATCGATAAATCACCAAAGAGTCCAAATCCGGCAAATCGTTTTGAAAAACTGACTTTTAGAAAGGAGTGCGAAACATGGACTGCTTTTGCCAGATACAGAGTCCCCACCTAAATATTTTATTTTGGGGGAATTTAGTAAACCCTGACTCGTGCCTAAGGCCACGTGTCTGTCATCACCAAAGTTGCCTCGGCTCGGGAACTTGGGTACGATTGGAGAAGGTCATGCAATGAGCACCCTGGCACGCCCGATCAAAGATCGGCCACTACTAAACATGATATCTTATTTTTGAAAACACATGCGTTCTTATTCCAATTTATTAGCCTAGAATTACTACGTGATGCGCCCAGCATACAAGTATAGACTGGATCGTCTAAGTTGGAACAAAACATTTCATGTTTGTTTTTGAAAATGGTTTGCTACTGGCAAGTAAGCTAAAATGCGGATTTTGCCACCCTCAAGTGGGCTTAGAAAACATGGTGATTTGCCACTCTCGAGTGGGCTTAAAACTCGCAATCGATGAATTGTTCCAATTTAAATAATCCAACCTTCACCCACAGGCATTCAGGCAGGTATATCACATAAGCAGTTAGCCTCATGGCAAGCATGCTATCATGGCAGTCACTCGCACACATGCAAGGATGCTAAAGCATAAACACTCACCGAGTACTCCGAGCCAAAGAAAGAAGCTAATTAGAAATCATGCATGAATCCTAACTATGCTGAGATGTCTAATGCAACACATACAGGATGCAACTAAGATATGCTTGGCTATTCTAAAATACCATATGATATGTTACAGATAACATGTATTCAACTTGGAATTAAAATACAATGCAGTTAGTATGATGTGCCAAGCCCGGTGCATGCAAGACAGATAAATGGATGCAATCATGCGAACATAAGGATGCTAATTGAAACATGCCCTAAAACTAACCATCATAAGCTGGTAAATAAAAGGGAGAAAGACGTGGGGTTAGAAGACATGCATCACACACACGCACACTTATTACAACAGTTGACCCTCTCGACAGAGGATCCGAATAAATAATACAACACCAACTAGCTAATCTAAGCTAATCTAAGTAAGCTAATTATTACACAACCCAAAATGAATAGTAAATTACAGCTAATTATTACACAACTCTAATTAATTAACAAACTAACTAAGTAAGCAATTAAAGTAGCATGCAAACTACATGAATGTGGACTGCCTCAGCTCTACCTTGAATGATAAAGGATGCATGCATGCTCGAGTCGCCTTGTCGGGAAATCCATCGCGATGCCCCAACTGACCTTTGTTTGCAATTGATCTCAGAAACTTCCACAAAGCTCTAGAAAGATGGAACTCCACCCCGGGAAACTGTTGGAAGGCTACCGACCAGCTTATAGGCATGGGAGACCAACTAGGAGGGCCACCGACCAGTTTTTGCTCACAGGATGGTCGGCCAGCCAGAAAACCTGGTCGGCCGACTAGTTCCTTCTCCTGGTTTTTGTTTTCTGCAACAAAGGGAAAGGGAAGAGCACGACAAAGTATTTTCAACATATGTGTGCACGACCACTCTCCCCATCATTGCATAAGCTCTAGGGAGTCTAGTCCTCGATCCTCAGGCCACCAATCACGCATCCCGATGCATGATGGCCGATGAGTCGAATTGCACGACTCAATGTGAAATGATGCACATACAAGCGCCTAAAGCCAATAACTCCGTCATGGGTAATCAAGAGTGTCGGCGACTGGGAATCGAGGCACGTTTCGTCACTTTGAGTACGAAACGTCCCTCGTTTCTCGTGTTCGGACTAACTCCTATTCCGAACACAATACAACAAACAATGGCATGAACAATGCGACTCCAAGCATGCAACCTAAATGCTAGGCAACTAAGTGATGCAAACATGCATAGGATGACATGATAGCATGCACAATGCCAATATGAAATGCAACATGGACAACCTAACAAGGCTAATGGCATGCACAATGCATAATGCTAATGCTCACACACTCAATGCCAGACAACATATGCAACAATATGGCAAGATGCGACTAGCATACACGATGCGAATATCAAATGGCATACTCAATGCGACGAACTACATGGCATGCGCAATGCTATGAACTATAATGACATACTCGATGCAAAATGGACTTAACCAAAATAAATGGGCCTCAGCCACACTCAAATCAGTGCCCAAAACTCAACAAAACCTAGGCACAAAGAGCATGAAATGCACATTCAACTCATGGCTCGAAAGTATGACAATGCTACATGCTCTAAAATGGAGTATGAAATGATGCCCAAATCAATCAAACAACACAAATGCAGCAAGCTAGAAAGCCTAGAGCATAGGGCTAGTCAAGAGTGTACACAGGGAGCATACAATACCAAGCTTAGACCACTAAACAAGCTCTGGACAGAGCTTAATCATGCCAAACAAAGAGTCAAGAACATGCTGAAATGGAGCTCATGAGCTTAGGCAAACATGCATACATGATGGCTCACTCTTAAGGCTCAAAGCATAAGCCTTCCAATGCATGGAAGGAGTGACAAATGTGAATGCTTGGCCATGGAATATGCACTGAAATTATGGTAGAAATGATGCTAAATCATGCCAAAAGACCAAGTAACGCATGCTAGTGGACCCGATGTATGAAGCTAGTAAGCTAAATTGAACCATGACCATACACAACAATGCATGCATGACCCAAAACACCTCAAACAGAGCTAAGGCAGCCCAAAATATGCTAGAATGGAGGGCCAAAACATCATGCATTTCAAGCTAGTAAACCATGATTTACACTACAAGCATATGAAGTATATAAGAGGCTACCAAACCGGCCAAAAGTAGAATCATGGCATGCCAAATGATGGCCAAAAACTCACTGAAACATGACCAATACATGCAAGAATGAGGTGCTACTTTGATAGGCTATGCAAGGGATTGTTCTATACATGCAAGAGGCAAACAAAAGGTGACCAAGCCAGCCATAGACAGAGTCTAGGCAGGTCCTAAAAGTCACTGAAAAGGGCCTGAACCAAGGCTAGGAAGTGTGAAAATATGGGCTCCTTTGAAAGGCCAAAAAATGCCAACAAACAAGGCCAAAAGAGAGAGGGTCACCCCTCTCTGATTTTGGCCCTCAAAACTACATGCCAACCACTAAAAATCTGCTAGAGTTCAATGGCTAAAAGGCCAAGCAAAGATCAAAAGAAAGGCCTCATGGTATGGCACAAAACAAAGCTAAATAGAGCATGCAAGAGAGTAGATGACACCCAACACCGAAAGAGTCTTAAACAAACATGAAAATCACTTAAATATGGACCTTTTTTCAGTTGAAAACAAAGCTCAAATAAGCATGAAATGAGGCTAAGAGAAGGATTAAAATAATGCTTAAAAGAGGGAAAAGTGATTACCCTTGAAGCTCAGCAAAAACCAGTATGTTCCTGGACCAAAAACCCAACTCTTGAGCTCTCTCAAGATCCGCTAGCAGCATAGTAACAAGGTGAGGGTGTTAGGCTATTAGGTTGTGTGAAATAGGTCAAGAATAACACCCCTTTTTGCTCAAAGTATAGAGATATAGAGAGATATATATTTTTTGCCTTAAACAAAATCTGAACCTGGTATAAGGAGAAGGAGGCCCTCTCTTATAGAGGAGGAAAGGTTCAAGCTTCCTCAAGAAGCTAGAGCAAAGGTTCAAGCCTCCTCAATTAGATAAACCAAGGCTACAAATCCTCCAGACACGTGTATGAAGGATGCAGTCTGTGCCTTCCAGCTGGCACAGCTGGCATCCACTCAGTCAGACAAAACAGGAGAAAGCTGGCCGACCAGTTAAGGTGGTCGGCTGAGAAGGGTAAGTGGTCTCCCAAAACAAAGGGGGGTCGGTGGCCTCATTTGGTGGTCTCCACTTTGAAAGCTAGCTAGTGGTGTGGTAGGAGACCAGTAATTGTGGCCCAAAGATCAGGGAGACCTGTTTCTTGACAAGAAAATCGACTGGCGGGGGAAAAGTGGTCTCCAAGGAGAAAAGGTGGTCTTCCACCCTTGTACCACTTCCCAAACAAGGAAAACAAGGTCCATGCCAAGAATGAACCAAGACGGATGCAAAACGAGAGTTCGGGAGGCAAAGCGTGCGGCCGGCTGCCTCAAAAACTGGCTGTTGAGCACCGAAAGTGGCGTGCAACCACAAAATTTGTCTCTCGGGCCACAGTGTCCCTTTAGATAGAGGAAACAAGGTGTGTTCCAAAAATCATGCCAAACGGAGAATGTTAAGCGGTCCCGAACCAAGGCGCGCGGCTGATGGCTCCGAAAACCGAAAACTAGCTTCCAAACAGGAACAGTGGCCTACGACCATGAAACGTAGCCTACGACCACTGAGAGATGGTCTAAAAGACCTCTCCCTCCCTTCGGGAAGAGAAAACGAGACCTCATCCGCAAACCGAGTCGAAGCACAAAAAGTTCCGAGGCTCGGAGGCGAGGCTCGGAGGCAAGGCTCTCAGCCAAACTCTGAAACTTCAGAACGAGCACAACATGCACAATCACTGAGCGCTCAATCGATGAAGTTTGAGTCTTAAGGTCGGTCAAAAATGGGGTGTCTACAGCATCGTAATAATCATGTAGTGAACCGACTAACGACAAAAACAACTCGATAATCAAAACAAAGAACTCGATAAGCTAACCAACTGTAAATATAACTCGATAAGCAAAGGAAAGACTTAAAGAATGTGAAATACAACTCGATAAGCAAATGTGCAACAACTCGATAAACAAATCGAAGTAATAGGCGCGACTTCGCAAAATCAACATCAGAAGGCATTGGAAGTGGTGTCAGTTACAAGTTCTCAGTATGTTCCATACATAATCAGCTCAGGGAATAAGAAGGAAGGCCATCGGCCAAAGGAAAAGCCTTTCGGCCATGAGAAATGGCTACCGGCCAGAATTTTTAGCCGATCGGCCAAAAAGGATGGTCGATCGGCACTAATTTTGGCCGAACAGCCAAAAATGGCAAGCACCTTCAGAATGTTGACGCCTATCTTCCACTCACCACCTTATCCTCTACAAAAGCCTCTGCTTCATTGGTTTCCTTTTTTCAACACTGTTTTTTATCAAAATAGAGGCATTTCTCGTCCAAAATCTCATAACTTGGATTGCCAACTTGGATGGCTCGGAAAAGCTGAATTTTCGAGGCTTTGGCATAAATGCACTATTCACTTTGGGTCGCACTCCGCTGCGTTTTCCATTCCTCCATGCGGCGGCATGGTTTTGGAATCTGGTGACACACGTCTATAGCTTTGGCGGACAAGAGATATGTCCCACTTTTGAGGATTTCCAAGCTTTAATGGAATCCGAGCGTGACGAGGAAATCTTGCCTCAATTCTGGTTTGGCCATGTTCAAACGCTAGGAAGGATGTGCGTCCTTACTTTGCTTGACGCTCGGTCATTGATTCATGATGGAGAGCTGGACATTCCGAGCTTGGTTTGTCAGCTTTCTGATGTTGGCGACCGCGGCGACCACCATTGGCAGGGTTATCGACGACATGCGCTCTGCTTATGCATGTTGTCTCATTTCCTACTAGCCCCGGGCTCCGGCGGGTTTAGCACTCGTTTGATTGAGGTTGCCGAGGGCTTGAAAGAGGGCAAAAACTGCATCGCCATGACACTAGCCGAAACATTGATGGGATTGGATGATTTTCATCACCGGGAGACGACTAGACTTGCGGGGAGTCCACTACTACTGCAGGTAATTTTTTCCACCCCATCTCACATATATTGCTCACATCACTCGGCCCTCAGGCTCGATTTTTTTCTCTCAAAAACCTTTTGCTCACTTTTTCTCTCAACGTACACCTCTCTATTCTGTATTCTCTCTTTTTTCATTCGTCCCCAGGTGTGGTTGATGGACAAGTTGAGAGTTATGGACTCGTGTCCGGCATATTCAGCTCGCAGCTACTTCTTCTGGTGACATCTAGTCGATGCTCCGGATGAAGGATGGTGGTACAGTTGGATGTGCAGTTTGTCCGTGGATCATATTGATTGGCGCTGCCCTTGGCTCAATTTACCGGCAATGAGCTATAACATGACCCGTCAGCCCAGGATCTAGTTGATTCGCCTGACACACTACGTGTTTCACTTTCCGTTCCGGTTCCAGCTCCGGCTCGGACATGATCAGACTTGCCCAGAGGAGGGGATTGAGTACCCTGTTACATTTTCAGTTTGAGATGCGCAGCTAGCTCGATATGCCACAGCATGGAGGACAAGAGAGCTTCTGGCACCTGCTCCCGTTTTTAGCTACACCCTTTCTGATGAGTGCTTAGATTGGCTTAATGAAGAGGCACAGATCGGGCCCAGCTTGGCATTAGAGGCTTCGACTAGCTCTGGGAGAGGGCACAGGAACACCTGACTATGTCCCGAATTTATTTGCTTTAATCAGAACTTTCAAGTTTTCTTTATGAATGTAATGAAAAACAACTTCAATTTTGTAATCAAGAGCTGGAGAACTCTGTATTGAAATCAATGAAATTGAAGGTTGTGGTACTGAAAATTTTTCGTTCGGTCCAAAAATGGTCTAAGTTGTAAAAAGATTAATTTGGGAAAAATCAACTTTTATAAAAACTTTTCAAAACCATTTTCGATAATGACCAGAACTGGACACGCTTGAGATCTGTTACTGAGATACACAACCCTAGATTCCGGCAACTGGAAAGTTGCCCCCAGTCTGAGTAGTACTGCACTGGAGATCATAACCGAGCTCTTTAATGCAGAATAGACAAAGATGACCAAGCATGATGACATAGACAAAGTTGATCGGGGAAGTGTTTATGGCTGAACTTCGAGATAAAGTTGCCTACGTATCCCAAAGATGGGAATCAAGCCTTATGTAGTTCTGCTCGGGTTCGTTCGTGTATTAACTCTCATCTTTTACGCTCTAACTTTTGCCAAGGCCGCCCTTTGCGGGTTTTCAACCTTGCGAGCTCAGTTTTTATCATTTCAGATTTTTTGTTCTCTAACTTTTGCCTAGGTTGCCCTTTCGGGTTTTCGGCCTAGCGAGCCTCCCAGGGAAAATATTTCTTCAACTTATCCATGTTGATCGGTTGGGAGAACTCTAAGCCATCTAGGTCCATCAGAATGACAGTTCCACCCGACCAGATAGACTTAATGATGTAAGGACCAGTCCAATTGGGTCTGAACTTGCCCCTAGGGCCGTGGATGGGAGCTCGGTTGTCCTTCAGCACCAAATCTCCTTCTTTCAAATTCTTAGACTTAACTTTCTTGTTGAAAGCCCTGGCAATTCGTCGTTGATAACCCTGAACATGGTACAGTGCTTTCAGCCTCCTCTCATCAAACAGCATGAGTTCTTCGAACCTGCTCTGCTACCAATCTGCCTCAGCTATCTGACATTCGGCCAGTACTCATAATGACGGAACCTCAATTTCGATAGGTAGAATGGCCTCCATCCCATAAACCAATGAAAACGAAGTCGCCCCAGTAGAAGTTCTAATTGAAGTCTGGTAGCCCCACAGAGCGAATGGCAGCTTATCTGGCCAGTCCCAGTAGGTTTCCACTATCTTCTGTAAAATACGCTTGATGTTCTTGTTGGCGGCCTCAACTGCTCCGTTGGTTTGCGGCCGATATGTAGATGACTTGTGAAAAGCCACGTTGTATTTCTCCAACAAGTCGATCACTTTCTTCTTGAAGTGGGACCCATTATCTGAAATAATCTCGTTTGGGACTCCGTAACGACAGATGATGTTATTCCTGATGAACTTTGCAACGTGCGAAGCCTTCAACACTGCATAAGATTGGGCCTTAACCCACTTTGTGAAATAGTCTATCGCAACCAGAATAAACTTATGCCCATTGGACCCCTTTGGAGTAACGGCCCCGATCACATCAATCCCCCAGACTGAAAATGGCCATGGCGAAGTCATGTTGTATAGCTTTGATGGCAGAATGTTCATGCGGTTCGCATGGATCTGACATTTGTGGCATTGCCGGACAAAGCCAATACAATCCTCCTCCATGGTGGACCAGTAGTAACCCTGTCTAAGGATTTTCCGGGCTAGCATCACCCTGTTCACTTGCGCTCCGCACTCTCCTCCATGGATGGCCTCCGTTAGGCGCTTGGCCTCTTGAGCCTCAACACACAGCTTACGCATCCCGAGATGACCTCTCTTGTACAGTTTTCCTCCACAGATGATGAACTGAGCAGCCATTCTTCGGATTGCCCTCTTATCTTTGGCATTTGCCCCTGGTGGATACGCTTCTTTCTCCAAGAAGTTACAGACATCGTAATACCATGGGTTCTCATCTTGAACCTCTTCTATGGCAGTAATCGACTCATAGGCCGGCCCAAACTTCTGGACAATGATGATCGGACGCATCCGGAATCCAAAAGGGATGTCTATCATGGAGGATAGAGTTGCTAGTGAATCTGCAAACCTATTGTTCTCTCTTAATAGATGAGCAAATTTCAACTTCTCAAACCGAGGAATCAACAAATCCAAGGTTTGGTGATAGATTCTCATCTTTTCTTCTTTGACTTTCCAATCTCCTTTTGCTTGAGATACAACTAGGTTCGAGTCCCCGATGATGTCCAACCGTTTTGCCCCTAGTTCTAGGGCGGCTTCTAGTCCAACTATACACTCTTCATACTCTGCCTCATTGTTCGAGAGCTTGAACCGGAGTTTGAATGCTAGAGGTATACGGGAATTGTCGGGCGATATTAGCAACACCCCTATCCCGTGCCCGTATTGGTTTGACGCTCCGTCAAAGTACATCGTCCCAAATTCTTCTTCAACATGTAGAATGGCCTCGTCGGGAATAGGTACTCAACTGCTTCATCCCCTTCAACTGGGTGATCGACTAGGAACTCTACTATCGCTCTCTCCCTCATTGACTTGCGCGTCACATACTTCAGATCGAATTTGGAAAGCAGAAGTAACCAACGAGCTAGCCTACGTGTAAGCGTCGGTTTCTCAAAGAGATATTTGATGGGATCTAATCTTGAAACCAACATTACAGAGTGAGCTAACAAGTAGTGCCGCAGCTTCCTGGTGGCCCATACCAGGGCTAAGCAAGCCTTTTCCAGTGGGGTGTAGTAGGTCTCGTAATCCAACATCTTCTTGCTTAGGTAGTAGATAGCTCTCTCCACCTTGTCCTCAGACTCCTGTGCAAGCATGCAGCCCATTGTAGTTTCAGTTACTGAAAGGTACGAAATGAAAGGTTTCTCCGACTCAGGTGGTGTCAACACGGGTGGGTTCTATAAGTATTGCTTGATCTGTTCAAAAGCAGTTTGGCATCGGCCATCCCATTGGAATTTCGTACCTTTCTTCAGGAGACCAAAGAGTGGTTCACAAGTCAAGGTTAATTTAGAAATAAACCGTCTTATGAATTGCACTTTACCCAGAAAGCCTCGCACTTCCTTTTCAGTCCTCGTTGGTGGCATTTCTAAGATGGCCTTGATTTTGGAAGGGTCGACTTCGATGCCTCTTTGTGTAATCAAGGACCCCAGCATTTTCCTTGTTATAACACCAAACGTACATTTATGAGGATTCAGCCGCAACCGAAATTCTCTGATCCTTTGGAAGAACTTTTGCAAAGCAGTGTAGTGGCCCTCTCTTTCCTTGGACTTGACAATGATGTCATCCACGTACACCTCAACCTCTTTGTGGATCATGTCATGCAATATCATGGTCGCAGCCCGTTGATATGTAGCTCTAGCATTCTTCAGCCCAAATGGCATCACCCTATAACAATAGGTCCCCCACGGGGTGGTAAAAGCAGTCTTCTCCCGGTGTTCGGGTGCCATTACAATCTGGTTGTAGCCTGAGAAGCCATCCATGAATGAAAGCAAAGCATGCCCAGCAGTAAAATCCACTAACTCATTGATATGCGGCAGAGGAAAGTCGTCCTTCGGACTGGCTTTGTTCAAATCTCTGAAATCTACACATACCCGGATTCTGCCATCCTTCTTCGGCACTAGAACAATGTTGGCCAACCAAGTTGGGTATTCAGATACTAGCAGGAACCCTGCGTCAATTTGCTTGGTGACCTCTTCTTTGATCTTGATGGCCCTGTCCGGGTGGATCCTTCTGAGTTTCTGCTTAACGGGTTGGGCCTCTAGGTCAAGAGGGATCCGGTGCTGTACAATCTCAGGATAGATTCCAGGCATGTCTTCGTAGGATCACGCGAAAACATCTTTGAAATCTTTTAATAAAGCGACTAAGCGCTTGCGCTCCTCCGAAGACAACGTGGACCCGATCTGGACTAGCCACGGATCTTTCTCAGTACAAACATTAATTTGGATGATTTCATCAACCAACGACTTTACAAACCTCTCCTGCTATTGTTCTAGAAAATATTTCAAAACCGGAGGAATTTCTTCCTCGTCGTTTTCATTGAAATTTTGAAAGTATGAATTAATACAATAAATCAAAGGCACAAAAAAATACTCAAAAGCCACAACCACTTTATTCTCATTAATCACTTCATCCAGTCTATCTGATTCTTTTGTTACAACAGACTCGAAAGAGAAAGAAAAAGACGACCTAGACAGGACTGTGGCATCTGGGTTATCACCCCCAAGAATACCGGACTCAGACTCAGACGAGCTGGAACTTGATTCTGACTCACAAGACTTGGTGGAATCAGATTCTGGCTCACTATGTGACCCGGTGTTGCTCGATAAGAAGCCTTACTCGTACTGCCAGATGAGGGAAGGTGCAATGGATGTATCCAAAATGTTTGCAGATGGGCTCGCAACTGCTCCATTTCCAATCATGGACACTGAGAGATTATCCCCCAAGTACTCATGCACGATCGGAGGATCTGATAGTAGACTAGCCAATGCTACCCCCACTTCAATCTCGGGGCTCTCGGAATCCATTTCCTTACACTGCTCAACTTCAGCTGATAGGTCTATCTGCTCCTCAGCAACATCATCCCCGGACAATTGTAAATCGAAGAAGATCTCGAAACCCAGCTGGCGTCTCTTCTCGGTATTCAACCATGGCTCTGGAAAGCCGCAAAATGGAAAGTCTTCCCCCTCCCGGACAAAGCATCCGTTCAGGGTGCCCTGGATAGGCCGATGCATCAAATCAAAATACCTCCCGATCTGCTTAGCTCTGGCCCTTCCGGCCATTTCTTTACATTTCCTCACCCAGTCCTCTTTGGTGGGTAGATAACCTAGACCAAAGGTATGCGGGTTATGCGGCACTTCGGCCGATACTGCAATGCCTTTCCGGCCACTTTTTCCTAGTCCCATCCCAGGGATATGATGAAGTTTATTGATGAGGTACACAGACTACTCACTGACATATAACCCCTCATCAACAGCTAAGATGTTCTAACCGACCAAGGCCTCGGCTAGGGTAAGTCCTAATACGAACACATCTTCCGTGCCGTGCTCGATTTCCAAAACCGGTGTAGACACTTCTGGTGGCGGATGGATTGACGAATTCCCAAAAACAATAGCCACCCCCTTCCCGTGGGGGTATTTTAACATCTGATGTAGGGTGGAAGAGACCTCCTTTACCTGGTGCAGCCACGGCCACCCCAAAAGTAGATTAAAAGTCGCAAGAACATCCAAGACATGAAAATCAATCTCATATTGTCTCGGACCAACCTTAGTATGAATCCTCATGGTCCCCATCACCTCTCTGCTTGTATTGTCGTATGCCCGTATCACCTAGGCAGTTGGCTGAAAGTCCGCGGGCTTCAGCCTGATTGCATATGTCGTCCTTGACGGGCACACGTTAATGGCGGATCCTGTGTCGATGAGAACTACCAATACCCACTTGTCTCTACACTCCACAGAGATGTAGAGCGGTTTGTTATGGTTTGGGCCCTCAGGCAGCAGTTCCTTGTCAGAAAAGGTCAATGTCGGGGAAGCTCCTCCCGGAAAGACCAATCTTACTAGCTGTTCAAGTGTCTTATCTATTGAGAGTTTGGCCTTGTCCATTGCCGAAAGGACAGCCTGTCGATGAACTCGTGATGCCATAAGCAGTCCCCAGATGGAGATGTCTGCCTATATCTTCTTTAGCTGTTTCAACACAGTCTCTTCTTCGAGTAGCTTTTCCTTTTGTCTCTCCAACTCCTTGTCCTTCCTGGATGCTTCCGATTGATCTAAGTGCAGGGGCTTAAAATACCGCACGCTCCTAGTCATGTGATCAACTTCGCCAATGTACCAGGTATCATCCGGCTGGTTATTCCCCCAGTCCTCATCTGTATAGGCAAGACATAGATCGTCATTTTCCCACCACATGCCATCGGCAACCGACAGGCACCGGTCCGGCTCTGTTACAATTATTCTTGTACCCATAGTACCTTCCGTTCCCATGCTCACAACACGTTCTGTCCCCTCAGGGGCTTTGGCTTTCCTGACTCTTTCAGAATCCTCGGTCCTTTCTCGCTCGAACTGTTTCAGTGCGGCTTGCTGTTCAATGTCCTCTATACTCGAAATGCTCTGGTCCCGAGCAAAATTATTATTATCGGTGCTCCCCGGCGGTGCATTCTGATTCCCGGCCCCCTCAGCCATTGTTGATGACTCTATCCCTGGCGGACTCTGCTCTAACTGAGGTTGTTCCACAACATCCGGTTGGTCATCAAGCCATCCAGTAAATTCCACTGATCCATCAAACCAATTAACTATCACGTCCCCGGAATCCTATTCTTCAAAGAATTACAAATTCACGAGGTCTATTTCTAGATCCGCTAGGTCATCTAGCCCTTGATCAAGTCCATGCTCCCGTGCTACACAAATCTCTGCCCCTACTAGCAATTCCACATTCGGCCTAGCTTGGCCTACTGATGTAATATAACCACTCGGGTTATGCTTGAAAATCGCAGACCCCTCAGGTTCTGACTCCTCATCCTCGTCTGTTCTCACAGTTGACCCAGTTCCATCTCCGATAGTTACCACCACCATTTCTGGTTGGGTTTAGGAGATGTCCAACACGCACAAGTCAGTGCTATCAGGAATGAACACCTCCGGCTTGGGTAGGTGAGAAGGGGTGATATATATACTAGGGTGGTATGGCACAACCCCAGTCTGGATCATATTGATGCATTTGGGAGTGGAGCTTGGTTATGTGGTGGGATAGGGTTGGTTGTGACATTCGGTTTCTCGGGAGGCACGATCACCCTCTTGTCAATGAGATCCTGAATCTCATGACGTAATCGAAAGCACTGGTCAGTATCATGACCATGCTGTTGATGAAACGCACAGTACTTCGCCGGGTTATGGGAGGGTGGAAGTTTTTCTGGCAATGGCCGCGGCTCTAGGGGCTTCAAGTGCCCTTTTCTGATTAACACCCCCAAAGCTTTAGACAGGGGCATATATAGAGGAGTGAAGGTCCTTTGGCCTTTGGGTGCGTATCTGGCTGTTTGTGAGCTACTACCGGACGCACCGGTGAATGGTGTAGCTGCAAGGGCTCTTGGGATATTAGTGGTGGTAACCATGCTCACATCTGAAGATCTAGCAGCTGCAGCACAGCTCGTACCTGCATTTGTACTGTGGTTGAATGTTCTCTTGGGCTGTTCTCTCTCATTATCAATGAGGCCCTGCTTCATAGCGTCTTTGATCTGCACCCTTATCTCATGTAAGTCTACGAAGGTGGGAAGGGGGAGAACGATCATTTTCTGCATAAGCTTGGGCTGGAGGTTGCGCACAACCATCCGAATCTGATCTTTGTCAACAGGCCTGATGGTCATCATCGAGGCCTTGGCCCTCCACCGGGTCACAAAATTGGAGAAGCTCTCCTTCGGCTCCTGCCTGGTTGTCTCAAGATCACGAGTCGTAATCTCGATCTGTGTATTATAGGAATCTTCCAATTTTGTGTACCAAATGGTCGGTACGCCTGACAAGGTCCGGCCAAACAAAGAAAGCTTCTGTAATTTGGAAAGGCCCATCGGCCTAAGGATATCTGAAAACAACTGCAGGTGTACCATAGGATCCCCAGATCCGTCAAAGCAGTCGATGTGCGGCATCTTAAACCGATCTGGCAGCATCACGACTAAGTCAGTATAACCATCCTCTATATCTGGAATGGACTTTACTCCCTGAGATTTCTTGAATAGCTTTTCAAGCTTGCTCACTTTTAATGTCGTGGGGTCCACCTCGAACTCAAAGGGGGAATCCGGCAGATTGATAGGTGTTTTGGATAGCTGGGGTAGAATCGGGGGCGGAGCCGGCCCGATCGAAACGTCCGTATCATCCTGGACGGGTGTTGTCTCCTCGAGTATGGGAACTCTTGGTGGGGGAGGAACTTGGTGTGAAGCAAATGCTCCGGTTTGCTGCTATAACCTGGCAATTAACTTTGCCTGTTGGGCCACGACCTCGGCCTGTTGTTTGGCAAATTCTGCTTGACGGGTAGCATCCTGCTGCATAGTTTTTGTGCTTTCCTGGAGCTGACGCATCGTCTCCTCCATTCCTGCCATGTTATGCTGATCTAGCTGAATAACTGGTATATCTATTCCTGCAATAGAAACTAAGACCTCAGCCTGACTATCCACTGATGGGGTAAACCACTGATTTGGCAACTTCTACACCGATAGACTGCGTCCTCTTGACCTTCGTCTGGTAACCGGGGGTAAAGAAATGAACACTGCTTGTCCGTCTATCAGATCCCTAGATCGATTAAGCCTGCGACCTATGACCCAAAGTGCTCGGGGGATATCTGTCTGGTTGGAATCAATGGTGCTAAACTACCTTGCAAGAAGATAAGTAAAGCATAATAAGGAAATAACGAACAGAAAAACGGACATCATAATGGCTTAAATAAAGACAACACACAGTTGGCAAACACAAGCTGAATGAACCGTTCTTAACCACTGATCGATCATTGTTTCCGAAATTGGCGGCTCAAAATCTGAATCTGATACCCGCAGATATAACTGATTCTCAAAGCACTGATGCTAATGCCCGCAGGTCTGGCAACCAAACTTGTAGACTAATACATGCATACCTGTAGAGGCCAACTCAAAAAGCACATAACAAGCAAGTAACGGCCAAAAACACCCCTATGTTGGGGTAGGGTTTCCCTGTCCTATTTTGTCAGGAGCTAGGGTTTCACTACGCACACAACGGTTTCAAACAACCTATAATCGGGTAAGCAACCTATCCTAGATTGGAATGGTCACTATGGATTCCGAATATGCACTAGGTCGAATGGTCAAAAAGGGTGCCCTGGTTAAAACCGGGGTGTGTGTTCCCGCCGTGGCAGAGCCCGCAACCGGTAAGCCTTATGGCACGCTTCTCAAAGCAAGCCTCCGGCAAACCGTTCAGGAATAGCATACGGCAAACACAGTGTCCTAGCTACACCAATGCACATGCAATGCAAACAAACACATAAGTGTAATCAAAACGAGATATCATGAGTTCGAGTCAAGTTCTCTAACTCCTCAGCAGAGTCGCCAAAAACTGTAGACGTCCCCGAACATCTCGAGAAAAACCCAGTTTTGTTCATTTGGGCTTACTGTAGTTCGGACTCAAATGTCACGGTTCTTAATCTGATCTCGCAAAGTGCAATGCAAGACTGATAAATCACCAAAGAGTCCAAATCTGGAAAATCATTTTGGAAAACTGATTTTTAAGAAAGAAGTGCCAAACATGGACTGCTTTGCCAGATGTAGGGTCGCCACCTAAATATTTTGTTTTAGGGGGAATTTAGAAAACCCTGACTCGTTACCTAAGGCCACGTGTCCGTCATCACCAAAGTTGTCTCGGCTCGGGAACTTGGGTACGATTAGGGAAGGTCAGCTATGAGCACCCCCGCTCGCCCGATCCGAAGATCAGCATGTACTAAGCATGATATTTTGTTTTGAAAACATATGTGTTCTTATTCTGGTTAATTGGCTAATCTTTACTACGTGATGCACACAACAAAACAAGTATAGACTAGATCGCCTAACTTGGAACAAAGCATCGCACATCCGTTGGTTTGGAAATGGTTTTGAATTTTACTACTCGCAAGTAGGCTAAAATACGGATTTCGATGAATCATTCCAATTCAAGCAATCTAACCTTCACCCACAGGCATTCAGGCAGTTATATCACATAAGCAATTAGCCTCATGGCAAGCATGCTTTCATGTTAACATTCACATACATGCAAGATGCTAAAACATAAACACTCACAGTGTACTCCAAGCCAAAACAAAGAACTAGTTAGTAATCAATGCATGATCCTAATTCATTTTAAGATGGCTAATGCAACACGTGCAAAATGCAGCTAGAATAGGCTCGGCCAATCTAAGATGACATGTGAGATGCAATTTAGTACATGTATTCAAGTTGGAACTGAAATACGATGCAATTAGTATGATGCGCCGAGCCCGGTGCATGCAATATGAATGAATGATGCAAACATGCATAGCATAAGGATGCTAATTGAAACATGACCTAAAACTAACCATTGTAAGCGGTAAGTAAAAGGGAGAAAGAAGTGGAGGTTGGGAGACATGCACACACGCACGCACACTTATTACAAAATTCGCCCTCTCGACGGAGGGTCCGAAAGAATAATACAAACCAAATAATTAGCTAACTAACTAGCTAATTTATTATTACAAACCCTTAATTAATTAACAAATTAATTACAAAAGGAGGGTGCCGCGGCTCCACTTCGGAATGATTGAATGATGCATGCTCGATCGCCTCGCTCGGAAACCCGTTGCCATGCCACATTTTGCCTCCGTTTACACTGCTCTGCACCTCTGAAAACTTTGAAAGCCTCAAGGATACTTCTGAACTACTCCATAAGCATTGTGGGATGTCATCGGCCAAGAGATTGGACCACCGACCATTGGAGAATTGTTATCGACCACTGGTAAGGATCTCGGCCCGATTTTGGTAGCCGGCCGACACTGAAGATGGCCGACCGGCCATCTATTCCTGCGGAATCCTGTTTTGCTACAGCAGGGGACAAACAGAGCATGGCAAGGAATTTACAAGATAATGTGTGCACAACCACCCTTCCTATCATGCTATCAACTCAAGGGAGTATGGCTCTCGACCCTCGGGCCACCAATCACACATTTCAATGCATGATGGCCAAAGGTGCGAAGGGTGCAAATCGATGTGGAATGAATGCAACAAAACATATGAATGCCTAGAACTCTATCATGCTTGATCAAGAGCGTCGGCGACTAAGGATTGAGGCACGTTTCGTCACTTCAAGTACGAACGTCCCTCGCTCCTCACATTTGGTTTAACACCCAAACCAAACACAATGCAATGCATGTATGCCAAACACAATGCAACATGGAAATGCAATGCCATGCAAACAATGCAACATGAGCATGCCAACTCAAAGTAATGCAATGCTACCTATGCATGTAAGCTAAGCTAATATAACATGAACATGCCAAGTATGCAACAAAGTTATGTAATGCAAACTAGCTAAACATCACGAGATATACCAAACATGAAAACATGATATAATGCAATCAAGCAAACAATATAATGCAACATACACAAGCATGTGACAAAAGAAGTGAACTAGCAAGCATCTGACAAGATGCAATATGTCAAACATGCAACTATACCAACAACAAGCATGCAACAACGTGGAATGCGATAAGCATGCAATCAACACACAAACCACACGATCTGTGGACTTATACTGGAAATGGATAGGCCTTAGCCATACCAAAACAGTGGCCAAAGTGATGGGTTAAGGCACCGAAAGGGAAAAATGCACATGCGCACATATGGACCCATAAGCTATGCAACAATGCACAATCATCAAGCATGAGGAAGGTGTGATGAACATGAGAATATGACAATGCAATAAGCTCTGAAATCATGTTAAAAGTGATGCCAAATCAACCATATAACACAAGCAAGGCATGCCAATGGACTTAAAGCTCAAAGCTAGCCATAGGACTTGAACCATGGCTATATCAACCAAGCCCCAAAGGGCCAAGGGGACTTAAAATAGTCCTAGGGCAAGCCAAAACAAGGCTAGAACATGCATGGGATGCGGCCAAAACATGCTAAAAAGATGGGCACACACAAAGGGTATGCAAGACTACAAAGGGAGCATTACACTATGCCTATTACAACCAAACATGGCATGAATTATGCGATGAAAAACAGAGTTATAATATGTCAAAATAAGCCCCACAACCCAATGAGATGGCATCCTAAAGACCTAATCATGTAGACATACGCAATGACCCAATCTTAAGGCATAAAACAACTACTCTTCAAAGCATTAAAAGGATGTCAAATGCAAGCATACAAGCATGGGACATGGACTGAAATATCATGAAAAGTGATGCCAAATCACTGAAATGGCCCAAGTAAAGCATGCTAATGACTCACACACCCAAAGTTAACAAGCTAGAATGCATGGTGGCTATACAAAACAAGGCATGTGTTACCCAAGCAACCAAAATTAGACCTCAAGCATGGTAAAACAAAGCTAAAAGCTTCTCATAGTTAATCCAAAACATGTAAGCATGGTGGTCTAAACACAAGGTGCATCTTAAGCCAAATGAGGGGATTGCAAAGCAAGTATATGAAGCATGTAAGATCCGACTAAACCAACTTAAAACAGAGGTGTATCATGCTAAAATAACACTAAATACCTACTGAAATAGTGCTATAACAAACTAAGCCTACATGCTACCATACTAAGCCATTAACACAAGCATATGAGACACAAGGAGAGGGGAGTGTCCCTCCCCTATTCAAGACTTCAAAACCACTTCTCCACAACTAAAAATTCTCTGGATTTCAGTGGTGGGAAGGTCAAAATAAGATAATCCCAAAGCTCAAAAGTAAAGGCACAAAGCAAGGCCTAAGAGGGGGTAGACAACCCGCAACAAAAAAATGACCTTAAGCTACTATAACAAGCATGAAAAGTCAGAACTTTTTGTAGTTTAGTGTCAAGCTTAAAACAATATAGAAGTTTGTGTAAAAGCTTAAGCAAAAATGGGGTATTTAAAGCAAGTTGACTCACCCTTGAAGAACAACTTCAAGAACACAAAACCAACAACTCTCTCTAATCAAAACCAGCTCAAGAACCTTAAAAACAACCTCCTAGTGCCTCAGCACCCAAGGATGGTGTAACTCTAGGTGTTTATGTGCAATAGTAAGAACAAAACACCCTTTTGAATTCAAACTTACACACAAAATATAGAGATAGGGAGATATAGAGAGAGATATACATATATATAACTCATATATCAGATTTTTTGAACCCCTGGAAAGGGAAAGGAGACTCTCATTTTACAGAAATCCAATTTTGGAAAGATTCTTGGAGAAGCTAAACAAGGCTCAAATCCCTCAATACACGTGTATAGAGGAGGTTAATTGTGGATGCCAGCGGCACCAGCTGGCACAAAATATCCGCATAAAGCAAATGAACAGGGTTCGACCAACAAAATGGCCGATCGACCAACACAGTGGCCAGCCGACTAACTATAGTGCCGATCGGCCAACACTCTTGGCCGATGGCAAGAAAAAGCGGCCGATGGCTTCAAGCCTTGGCGGGTGGGGTGTAGGGATGGCCAACAAGACACCCTCTTCCCTCAGAAGCAAAACCACAAGTGTTTGGTCCACAACCAAGCACAAAACAGACCAGTTGAGAGATCTTGAGGCAAGACGCATAGCCAAGACCTCCGAAAACTCAAAACGAACACGAGCATGGATGATCATCGAGCGTTCAAACGATGACGTCCAAGTCTTAAGGACTATCAAAAATGGGGTGTCTACAGTTGCCCTCTTTGATAGAGCTCGAAAGTCATAACAATGACGGAAGTGAATGTCAAATCCCAAAGACGACCCATTTTTGACAAGGCCGGAGACTTAGACAAAGCATGTAAGATAGCAAGATATGTGCCCGAAGGCAGGGGCAAAATGCAAATGACATGCACGGTACCGAACATAACTTATGATCATGCAAAGAACGCTGTAACGAAGCATAACATGCAACAGTTTAAGCAAGCATATACAAATCTAACTACATTTCATGCAGAAAGGATGTAAGAGAATTATACAATTCTCGCTACGTCTCACGCGGAGAATACAATACCTGTCCAGTTCGTCTGGTCGTGCCAGGTTCAAATGAACCGTACATACAATATCGTGCCTAAAAAGAAAAAGAAACTTGACAGGTACAACATCGTTAGAAACATGCATAGCAATGCAAGTGAAAAGTGCGTGACAACGCAAATGAGGGGGTGCATGACAATGCGGGTGGAAGGGGTGCATAACAATGCAACCTAAGTGTGTGCATAACAATGCGATTTGAAACAAACATAACAATGCAAGGTGGTGGCATGCATGACAACGGAAGCTGATAGTAGTGCATAACAATGCAAGGAGGTGGCATGCGCGACAACGTTAGCCGGTAGTGGTGCGTAACAATGCAAGGAGGTGGCATGCGTGACAACGCTAGCCGGTAGTGGTGCATAACAATGAAATTTGAAACATAAACAGATGTAAGTAAAGCAATACATGACAACACATGCAATGTGTGAAGCAAGGAAAGCGTGAACACATGTAAATAATGCATACGCGGCAACGCATAGCAATGTGTATAATAAGAGAAACTTGAACACATGTAAGTAAAGCACACGCGACAACGCGTACAATGTGTAAAATAAGAGGAACTTGAACACATACAAGTAAAGCACAAGCGACAGTGTGCACAATGCGTATAATAAGAGGAACTTGAACACATATAAGTAAAGCATACGCAACAACGTGTACAATGTGTATAATAAGAGGAACTTGAACACATATAAGTAAAGCACACGCGACAACGTGTACAATGTGTATAATAAGAGGAACTTGAACACATATAAGTAAAGCACACGCGACAACGTGTGCAATGTGTATAATAAGAGGAAAGGTTAAAATGTGTGACAATGCAAAATAAAAGATGCATGACAATGCGAGAAATTGAAATGCATAACAATACCAATGAAAGATGCATGACAAAGCAAGATATTGAAATGCATGACAATGCATGATTTTTGAAATGCATGACAATGCATGATTATTGAAATGCATGGAAATGCAAGTTATTGAAATGCCCAAAAATGCAAATGAGATACGCATGACAATGCATGAACTGAAATGCATGACAATGCAAATGAGACGTGGATGACAATGCGAGATGTTGAAATGCATGATTATTGAGATGTATGACAATGCAAATTACTGAAATGCACGACAATGCAAATGAGACACGCATGACAATGCGAGATGTTGTAATGCATGACAATGCATGATTATTGAAACGCATGACAATGCAAACGAGACACGCATGACGATGCGAGGTGTTGAAATGCATGACAACGCATGATTATGATAAGGTGTATGATGATGCGAATGAAACACATGAAACAACATGGATGGAGGGGATGTGCATGACGATGCAAGCATGGTGCGCATGACAACGCATATAAGAGTGCATAATAATGCATGGGATGTGTGCTTATTACGAACATGACAAAGTATTGCAATGCAACGTATTTAAAGCAGTTTTTGAATCTCGCAAGATACAAAAGGATACGAGAAGGATACACCTTGCGTGCACTGAGCATCGCGCACAGACGGCATGGTACGAGGTCAAAACGCAGGCCGGTTAAGCTTCAAAAATGCATTTTCTTGCACTGTCTTGAGGAATGGAGGTCCTAAACATCATGTTTGACCCAAACAAGGGTGTAGGAGGTGCATCGGCCACAAGGGGAGGCCACCGGCTGTCCATCGGCCATCAAATGAGACAATCGGCCAAATAATTAGCCGACCGGCCAACAATTTGGCCGACTGGCCAAAAATGGCTGTGTCGGGGCCTTTTCTACATTTAACCACGGGTCTTTAAATATAGGGCCTCAGACCCTATATTTTCACTTCCTCCTAACTCGAAAATCCTTCCTCTCTCTCTCCAGGTGATTTTCCAACCTTTAATCCTCGTTTTTCCTTAGTTGTCGGGTCCTTTTCGTTGTTTGATTCGTGAAACCCTTCCCATTTCGCACACTTTGAACCGAACAAAACTCGATTTCGGTGACTTTTCCTTGGTTTCCACCACTTGGGGCTTGTTATCCCCAAGTTTTCCTACGTCTTCATGCTTTTTCCCACACTCCGACCTTTTCTCCCATTTTCCACCCTCTCGGGGTTGACTTTTCAGTTGACTTTTGGCATTTTTGCTCGTTTTACACATTTTCGGCCATTTTTGCACTCTTTCTGAGATGGCTGACGATATTCCACAGGGTGGGAGTCCTCAAGAGATGGACGTGGACCCCGAGGTCAAGCTCCTACCTCTTCGCGTCTGACCATTTGATCCGGCGACCTACAAGCCGGCGATACATGTGATCCCTCCTGATAGCCTCCGCCACTTCCGGAGCTATGCACGAGCCGCGCCACTAGAGCTTCTACTGCGTGAGCTGGAGTCACATCTATCCTTCGGCGCTTCTGAGGTACACTCTTCTCTATTTCAATTTTTCGCAATGTAGAACACATAACTGCAATAGTCGATTCTGTTGTTTTTTTTTTTTTAAACTACGTGACCCGGACACACCGATACATCACACGTTGTAATTCACTGGGAACACATCCACACCCGAACTCTGTGTAGTCTTGAACACATGCACCCGCATTGCATTTTTATCCATTCTGAACACATTCAAACACATGTACACACACTGCATTTTTGACTGAGTGACCCAAACACATTGACACATCATATGCTGTAGTTCACTGTGAGCACTCCCACACCCGATATCTGTTTAAATCTGAACACATGCACAGACGCTACATTCTCAACCGAACAATTCAAACACACTGAGGCATCATATGCTGTGGTTCACTGTGAGCACACCCACACCCGATATCTGTGTGGACTCGAACACATGCACACACACTGCATTTTCATCAATTCTAAGCGCGTTCAACACTGTATTTCTAGCACTGCTTCGCAATTGTTTTCTTTGAACGCAGGGAGATTCCCATGCCTTCCGGGGGTATGGGAATACTGTCGCCTGAGGTTGGTACATGGAGCTACTCGATACGGTGCGTCATATTGTCGACCGAGCCGGCTTTGGGACCTTCTGCATGGGACTGTCGCGCCTCACTGCGAGTAGGCCCCTTCTTGCTGCTCTGGTGGAGAGGTGGTAGGACACCATCGACTCCTTCAAACATGCAAAGGATGACATGATAGCATGCACAATGCCAATATGAATTACAACATGGACAACCTAACAAGGCTAATGGAATGCACAATGCATAATGCTAATGCTCACATACTCAATGCAAGACAACATATGCAACAATATGGCAAGATGCGACTAGCATACACGATGCGAATATCAAATGGCATACTCAATGCGACGAACTACATGGCATGCGCAATGCTATGAACTACAATGACATACTCGATGCAAAATGGACTTAAACCAAAATGAGTGGGCCTTAGCCACACTCAAATCAGTGGCCAAAACTCAACAAAACCTAGGCACAAAGAGCATGAAATGCACATTCAACTCATGGCTCGAAAGTATGACAACGCTACATGCTCTGAAATGGAGTATTAAATGATGCCCAAATCAATCAAACAACACAAATGAGGCAAGCTAGAAAGCCTAGAGCATAGGGCTAGTCAAGAGCGATACACAAGGAGCATACAATACCAAGCTTAGACCACTAAACCAGCTCTGGACAGAGCTTAATCATGCCAAACTAAGAGTCAAGAACATGCTGAAATGGAGCTCATGAGCTTAGGCAAACATGCATGCATGATGGCTCACTCTTAAGGCTCAAAGCATAAGCCTTCCAATGCATGGAAGAAGTGACAAATGTGAATGCTTGGCCATGGAATATGCACTGAAATTATGGTAGAAATGATGCTAAATCATGCCAAAAGCCCAAGTAACGCATGCTAGTGGACCCGATGTATGAAGCTAGTAAGCTAGATTGAACCATGACCATACACAACAATGCATGCATGACCCAAAACACCTCAAACAGAGCTAAGGCAGCCCAAAATATGCTAGAATGGAGGGCCAAAACATCATGCATTTCAAGCTAGTAAACCATGATTTACACTACAAGCATATGAAGCATATGAGAGGCTACCAAACCGGCCAAAAATAGAATCACGGCATGCCAAACGAAGGCCAAAAACTCACTGAAACATGACAACTACATGCAAGAATGAGGTGCTACTTTGATAGGCTATGCAAGGGATTGTTCTATACATGCAAGAGGCAAACAAAAGGTGACCAAGCCAGCCATAGACAGAGTCTAGGCAGGTCCTAAAAGTCACTAAAAAGGGCCTGAACCAAGGCTAGGAAGTGTGGAAATATGGGCTCCTTTGAAAGGCCAAAAAATGCCAACAAACAAGGCCAAAAGAGAGAGGGTCACCCCTCTCTGATTTTGGCCCTCAAAACTACATGCCAACCACTGAAAATCCACTAGATTTCGGTGGCTAAAAGGGCAAGCAAAGATCAAAAGAAAGGCCTCATGGTATGGCACAAAACAAAGTTAAACAGAGCATGCAAGAGGGTAGATGATCCCCAACACCAAAAGAGTCTTAAACAAACATGAAAATCACTTAAATATGGACCTTTTTTCAGTTGACAACAAAGCTCAAATAAGCATGCAAATGTGGCTAAGAGAAGGATCAAAATAATGCTTAAAAGAGGGAAAAGTGATTACCCTTGAAGCTCAGCAAAAACCAGCAAGTTTCTGGACCAAAACCGAACTCTTGAGCTCTCTCAAGACCCTCCAACAGCTTTGTCACAAGGTGAGGGTGTTAGGCTATTAGGTTGTGTGCAATAGGTCAAGAATAACACCCTTTTTTGCTCAAAGTATAGAGATATAGAGAGAGATATAAATTTTTTGCCTTAAACAAAATCTGAACCTGGTATAAGGAGGGGGAGGCCCTCTCTTATAGAGGAGCAAAGGTTCAAGCTTCCTCAAGAAGCTAGAGCAAAGGTTCAAGCTTCCTCAAGAAGCTAAAGCAAGGGTTCAAGCTTCCTCAAGAAGCTAAAGCAAGGGTGAAAATATGGAGGATACAGTCTGTGCCTTCCAATTGGCACAACTGGCATCCACTCAGTCAGACAAAACAGGAGAAAGCTGGCTGACCAGTTAAGGTGGTCGGCCGACCACTTCCCCTGGTCGGCTGACCAGGGTAAGTGGTATCCCAAAACAAAGGGTGGTCGGTGGCCTCAATTGGTGGTCTCCACTTTGAAAGCAAGCTAGTGATGTGGTGGGAGACCAGTAATTGTGACCAAAAGATCAGGGAGACCAGTTTCCCGACAAGATAACCGGCTGGCGGGGGAAAAGTGGTCTCCAAGGAGAAAAGGTGGTCTCCCACCCTTGTACCACTTCCCAAACAAGGAAAACAAGGTCCATGCCAAGAATGAACCAAGACGGATGCAAAACGAGAGTTTGGGAGGCAAAACACGCGGCCGGGTGCCTCGAAAACTGGCTGTTTAGCACCGAAAGTGGCGTGCGACCACAAAAGTGGTCTCTCGGGCCACAGTGTCGCTCTAGACAGAGGAAACAAGGTGTGTTCCGAAAACCATGCCAAACGGAGAAGGTTAAGCGGTCCCGAACCGAGGCGCACGGCTGACGGCTCTAAAAACCGAAAACTAGCTTCCAAATGGGAATAGTGGCCTACGACCACGAAACGTAGCCTACGACCACTGAAAGATGGTCTAGAAGACCTCTCCCTCCCTCCGGGAAGAGAAAACGAGACCTCGTCCGCAGACCGAGTCGAAGCACAAAACGTTTCGAGACTCGGAGGCAAGGCTCTCAGCCAAACTCCGAAACTTCAGAACGAGCACAACATGCTCAATCACCGAACGCTCAATCGATGAAGTCTGAGTCTTAAGATCGGTCAAAAATGGGGTGTCTACAGCATCGTAATAATCAGGTAGTGAACCGACTAACGACAAAAACAACTCGATAATCAAAACAAAGAACTCGATAAGCTAACTAACTGTAAATACAACTCGATAAGCAAAGCAAAGACTTAAAGAATGTGAAATACAACTCGATAAGAAAATATGCAACAACTCGATAAAAAATTGAAGTAACAGGCGCGACTTTGCAAAATCAACATCAGGAGGCATTGGAAGTGGTGTCAGTTATAAGTTCTAAGCATGTTCCATACATAATCAGCTCAGGGAACAAGAAGGAAGGTCATCGGCCAAAGGAAAAGCCTACCGGCCATGAGAAATGGCCACCGGCTAGAATTTTTAGCTGATCGGCCAAAAGAGATGGTCGATCGGCAGTAATTTTGGCCGATCGGCCAAAAATGGCAAGCACCTCCAGAATGTTGACACCTATCTTCTAATCACCACCTTATCCTCTACAAAAGCCTCAACTTCGTAGTTTTCCTTATTTCAACACTGTTTTTCATCAAAATAAAGGCATTTCTCATCCAAAATCTCACAACTTGGATTGCCAACTTGGATGGCTTGGAAAAGCCAAATTTCCAAGGATTTGGCATAAATACACTATTCACTTTGAGTCGCAGCCCACTGCGTTTTCCATTCCTCCATGCGGCAGCATGGTTTTGGAATCCGGTGACACACGTCTTTAGCTTTGGCGGACAAGAGATATGTCCCACTTTTGAGGATTTCCAAGCTTTAATGGAATCCGAGCGTGATGAGGAAATCTTGCCTCAATTCCGGTTTGGCCATGTTCAAACGCTAGGAAGGATGTGCGGCCTTGCTTTGCATGACGCTCAGTCATTGATTCATGATGGAGAGCTGGACATTCCGAGCTTGGTTTGTCAGTTTTCTGATGTTGGCGACCACGGCGACCATCATTGGCAGGATTATCGACGACATGCGCTCTGATTATGCATGTTGTCTTATTTCCTACTAGCCTTGGGCTCCGGCGGGTTTAGCACTCGTTTGATTGAGGTTGCCGAGGGCTTGAAAGAGGGAAAAAATTGCATCGCCATGACACTAGCCGAAACATTGATGGGATTGGATGATTTTCATCACCGGGAGATGACTAGACTTGCTGGGAGTCCACTACTACTGCAGGTAATTTTTCCCACCCCATCTCACATATATTGCTCACATCGCTCGGGCCTCAGGCTCGATTTTTTTCTCTCAAAAACCTTTTGCTCACTTTTTCTCTCAACGTATACCTCTCTATTTTTTATTCTCTCATTTTTCATCCGTCTCCAGGTGTGGTTGATGGACAAGTTGAGAGTTGTGGACTCGTGTCCGGTATATTCAGCTCGCAGCTACTTCTTCCGGTGACATCTAGTCGATGCTCCGGATGAAGGATAGTGGTACAGTTGGATGTGCAGTTTGTCCGTGGATCATATTGATTGGCGCTGCCCTTGGCTCAATTTACCGGCAATGAGCTATAACATGACCCGTCAGCCCAGGATCTAGTTGATTCGCCTGACACACTACGTGTTTCACTTTCCGTTCCGGTTCCGGCTCCAGTTCGGACATGATCAGACTTTCCCAGAGGAGGGGATTGTGTACCCTGTTACATTTCCGGTTCGAGGCGCGCAGCTAGCTCGATATGCCACGGCATGGAGGACAAGAGAACTTCTGGCCCCCACTCCCACTTTCAGCTACACCCTTTCTGATGAGTGCTTAGATTGGCTTAATGAAGAGGCACAGATCGGGCCCAACTTGGCATCAGAGGCTTCGACCAGCTCTAGGAGAGGGCACAGGAACACCTGACTATGCCCCGAATTTATTTGCTTTAATCAGAACTTTCAAGTTTTTTTTATGAATGTAATGAAAAGTAACTTCAATTTTGTAGTGCTTAGATTGGCTTAATGAAGAGGCATAGATCGGGCCCAGCTTGGCATCAGAGGCTTCGACCAGCTCTGGGAGAGGGCGCAGGAACACCTGACTATGCCCCGAATTTATTTGCTTTAATCAGAACTTTCAAGTTTTCTTTATGAATGTAATGAAAAGCAACTTCAATTTTGTAATCAAGAGCTGGAGAACTCTGTATTGAAATCAATGAAATTGAAGGTTGTGGTACTGAAAATTTTCCGTTCAGTCCAAAAATGGTCTAAGTTGTAAAAAGATTAATTTGAGCAAAATCAACTTTTATAAAAACTTTTCAAAACCATTTTCGATATGGATCAGAATTGGACACGCTTGAGATTTGTCACTGAGATGCACAACCCTGGATTCCGGCAACTGGAAAGTTGCCCCTAGTCTGAGTAGTACTGCACTGGAGATCACAGCCAAGCTCTTGAATGCAGAATAGACAATGATGACCAAGCATGATCACGTGGTCAAAGTTGATCGAGGAAGTGTTTATGGCTAAACTTCGAGATGAAGTTGCCTACGTATCCCAAATATGAGAATCAAGCCTTACGTAGTTCTGCTCAGGTTTGCTCGTGTATTAACTCTCATCTTTTACGCTCTAACTTTTGCCAAGGCCGCCCTTTGCGGGTTTTCAACCTTGTGAGCTCAGTTTTATCATTTCAAATTTTTTGTTCTCTAACTTTTGCCTAGGTCGCCCTTTCAGTTTTTCGGTCTAGCGAGCCTCTCAGGGAAAATATTTCTTCAACTTGTCCATGATGATCGGTTGGGAGAACTCTAGGCCATCTAGGTCCATCAGAACGACAGTTCCACCCGACCAGATAGACTTGATTATGTAAGGACCAGGCCAATTGGGTCTGAACTTGCCCCTAGAGTAATGGATGGGAGCTCGGTTGTCCTTGAGCACCAAATCTCCTTCTTTCAAATTCTTAGACTTAACTTTCTTGTTGAAAGCCCTGGCAATTCGTCGTTGATAACCCTGAACATGGTACAGTGCTTTCAGCCTCCTCTCATCAAACAGCATGAGTTCTTCGAACCTGCTCTGCTGCCAATCTGCCTCAGCTATCTGACATTCAGCCAGTACTCATAATGACGGAACCTTAATTTCGATAGGTAGAATGGCCTCCATCCCATAAACCAATGAATACGGAGTCGCCCCAGTAGAAGTTCTAATTGAAGTCTAGTAGCCCCACAGAGCGATTGGCAGCTTATCTGGCCAGTCCCGGTAGGTTTTCACTATCTTCTGTAAAATACGTTTGATGTTCTTGTTGGCAACCTCAACTACTTCGTTGGTCTGCGGCCGATATGTAGATGACTTGTGAAAAGCCACGTTGTATTTCTCCAACAAGTCGATCACTTCCTTCTTGAAGTGGGAACCATTATCTGAAATAATCTCATTTGGGACTCCGTAACGACAGATCATGTTGTTCCTGATGAACTTTGCAACGTGCGAAGCCTTTAACACTGCATAAGATTGGGCCTCAACCCACTTTGTGAAATAGTCTATCGCAACCAGAATAAACTCATGCCCATTGGACCCCTTTGGAGTAACGGCCCCGATTACATCAATCCCCTAGACTGAAAATGGCCATAGCGAAGTCATGTTGTATAGCTTTGATGGCGGAATGTTCGTGCGGTTCGCATGGATCTGACATTTGTGGCATTGCCGAACAAAGCCAATACAATCCTCCTCCATGGTGGACCAGTAGTAACCCTATCTAAGGATTTTCCGGGCTAGCATCAGCTTGTTCACGTACGCTCTGCACTCTCCTCCATGGATGGCCTCCATTAGGCGCTTGGCTTCTTGAGCCTCAACACACAGCTTATGCATCCCGAGATGACCTCTCTTGTACAGTTTTCCTCCGCAGATGATGAACTGATTAGCCATTCTTCGAATTGCCCTCTTGTCTTTGGCATTTGCCTCTGGTGGATATGTTTCTTTCTCCAAGAAGTTCCAGACATCATAATACCAGGGGTTCTCATCTTGAACCTCTTCTATGGCAGCAATCGACTCGTAGGCCGGCGCAAACTTCTGGTCAATGATGATCGGACGCATCTGTACTCCAAATGGGATGTCTATCATGGAGGATAGAGTTGCTAGTTGTAGACGTCCCCGAACGCCCCGGGAGGAACGAGCTCCCGTTCTGTTCATTTTGGGGTCACTACAGCTCAGGACTCTCCAAATTTGTCATGGTTCTAAGTCTGAACCAAAGAGTCCAAATCCGGCAAATCGTTTTGAGAAAACTAATTTTTGAAAGAAGTGCCAAACATGGACTGCTTTGCCAGATACAGAGTCGCCACATAAATATTTTATTTTGGGAAATTTAGGAAACCCTGACTCGTTGCCAAAGGCCATGTGTCCGTCATCAGCAAAGTTGCCTCGGCTCGGGAACTTGGGTACGATTGGGGAAGGTCACTTCGTGAGCACCCCCGCTCGCCCGGTCATAGACCGGCCTCTACTAACCATGATATCAAATTTTGAAAACATTGTGTGTTCTTATTCCGGTTATTAGCCTAGATTACTATGTGATGCGCACAGCATACAAGTATAGACTGGGTCGCCTGAATTGGAACAAAACATTTCATGTTTGTTTTTGAAAGATGGTTTGCTACTCGCAAGTAGGCTTGAAATGCAGATTTTGCCACCCTCAGGTGGGCTTAGAAAAGATGGTTTGGCCACTATCTAGTGGGCTTAAAACAAATAGTTGATGATTTATTCCAATTCAAGTAACCCAACCTTCACGCACAGGCATTCAGGCAGTTATATCATATAAGCACATAGCCTCATGGTAAGCATGCTATTCATGGCAGTCACTCACACGCATGCAAGGATGCTAAAGCATAAAACTCACCGGGTACTCCAAGCCAAAACAAAAACTGTATTAGAAATCATGCATGACCCTAAGTATACAGAAATGCCTAATGCAACACATGCAAAAATGCAAACTATAGCAGGCTCGGCTATTCAAAACATGGTATATGAGATGCTACAACTATCATGTATTCAATTTGGAATTGAAAATACAATGCAGCTAGTATGATGCACCGAGCCCGGTGCATGCAAAACAGATGAATGGATGCAAACATGCTATCATACTGTATGCTAATTGAAAAAATGCCTTAATCTAACCATCATAAGCGGATAAATAAAAGAGAGAAAGACGTGGGGTTGGAAGACATACAACACACACACGCACACTTATTACAGTTATGCCCTCGCGCAGAGGGTCCGAATAAATAGTACAGTCCCGAATAAAAGAATATTACAGTCCAAATAATACAGTCCAAATAATATACAAATTCCTAATTAATTAATCAAATTAACTAAGAAAATAAATAAAACTGGCATGCAAGCCAGGGACTGCATTGCTTCTGATGAATGATGCATGTCTGAGCTGCCTGGCGTGGAAATCCACTCGGATGCCCCAATTAGCCTCTGTTTTGTGATTTTTCTTGGAAAGCGCGCCGAACTCCGGAAGCTTGCTGATTCTTCATTTGCTGCAACTGAGAGCAGGAAAGGGGCATAGCAATGTATTTTCACAGATATAGGCATGCCTCGATCCTCATGCCACCAATCACGCATACCGAGGCATGATGGCCGAGGAGTCGAAATGCACAATTCAATATAGGATGAATGCACATGAAAACACAGCTAAAACCTAACTCCATCATGTATAATCCGGAGTGTCGGTGACTGGGGAATTGAGACGCGTTCCGTCACTCGGAGTACGAAACGCACCCCGTTTCCCGTGCCTGGGCTAACTCCTATTCCGAACACAATGCAATATGCATGACATGCATGAAATGCGACTAAGATACAACCCTAACATACACAATGCTATGAAAATGAGATGCCTCGAAATACGTGCACACGGGGCACGCAAACCGAGAAAATGACAGAATGCGATCTAAGATACAACCTAGTATGCACTATGCTGTAAAAATGAGATGCCTCGAAATGCGTGCACACGGGCACGCAAACCGAGAAAATGACAGAATGCGATCTAAGATACAACCTAGTATGCACTATGCTGTAAAAATGAGATGCCTCGAAATGCGTGCACACGGGCACGCAAACTGAGAAAATGACATACGCAATGCAAATGACATGAAAATATGATATGGACTTATACCAACATGAGAGAGAGACTCAGCCACACTCACATAAGAGGCCGATAGATGAAAATGAAGTGCCTCGAAATGCGTGCACATGGGCACGCAAACCGAGGCAATGGTATATGCAATGCAATGGCATGGAAATGGCATATAGAATGCAACATGGACTTATACTAACATGAGAGAGCCTCAGCCACACTCACATAAGAGGCCGATAGATGAAAATGAAGTGCCTCGAAATGCGTGCACACGGGCACACAAACCTAGGCAATGGTATATGCAATGCAATGACATGGAAATGGCATATAGAATGCAATAAGAGGCCGATAGATGAAAATGAAGTGCCTCGAAATGCGTGCACACGGGCACGCAAACCGAGGCAATGGTATATGCAATGCAATGGCATGGAAATGGCATATAGAATGCAACATGGACTTATACTAACATGAGAGAGCCTCAGCCACACTCACATAAGAGGCCGATAGATGAAAATGAAGTGCCTCGAAATGCGTACACACGGGCACGCAAACCGAGGCAATGGTATATGCAATGCAATGGCATGGAAAATGATATGCAAGCATGCTAATGGATTTTCAGCAATGAAATGTGAGGAAAACAGCCCCGAAATGAGGCGAAAACACACCCGATGCATGGAATCTCTCCCGAAATGCAAATTAGGCGCATAGAATGAACTACAGCTATACAAAGCATGCATAATTGGTACATGAGGTGAAAAGACAGAAGCAAGGCAGCCTCAAACTAAGCATTTTTACAGTACAAATCATGGCCAAACAGCAAGCAAGGATAGGGCAACAATGGCATGCAAAAATGGCCCTAAACATGAGATTATGAAGCAACTCATAGCTGCTAACTCCAAATAGGTTAGGGCCCTTCAACAACATTGAAGAGGGGCCAAAAATAAGCCACTTTACAGAACTGTAAAAACCCTAAAAACAAACATGGATATGGCTAAGCTCTTATGCAAGAAAAGGGGCCAAAAGGTGGCCAAAGAGGCAAGTGGTATATGCAAAGCCCAAACCGAAAACAGTATACAAACATGCTAGAAATGCAATGCAAAATGAGGCTCAAAGGTGGCTATAACACAAAGTATACCAAATATTCATCAAACAGCCAAAGACCCTTAATTAAACATGAAGAATGGTCCAAAATAAGACTATTTTTAGTACTGTAAAAAGGCCAAAAACCGAAGCATGATAGGCTGCCAAAACATGCAAAAATGGGGACCAAAGAGGGAATATAAAGGCAAGTGTAGCATGGAGGTCCCAAACAGTGTTGAGCCCTTCTTCAATGTTGAAGAGGGGCTCAAAATAAGCCTGTTTTTAGTTCTGTAAAACGCCCAAAAATGAAAGCATAATGGGCTGCCAAAGCATGCAAGAAAAGGGGACCAAGGAGGGATATAACATGAAGTAGCATATGGAGGTCCCAAACCATGAAAGGCCCTTAATAAAACATGAAGAATGGACCAAAATAAGACTATTTTTAGTACTGTAAAAAGACTAAAAACCGAAGCACAATAGGCTGCCAAAGCATGCAAGAAAATAGCATTTAAGGAAGACATTGAAGCAAGTGCAAGATGGGGGGCTCAAACAGGGTTGAGCCCTTAAGAAAAAGTGAAAAAGAGCTCAAAAGAAGGCCACTTTCAGTTATGGCCGGAGCTCAAAGCAAAAAGCATATATGGCTAAGAAATGATACCAAAAATAAGCTCAAAAAGGGGAAATGGCAACTCACCCTTGTAGACCACTCTTTGGTTGCTTCTTGGACCAAGTTGCAGCACCTTTTGCCTCTTAGAAACCCTCCTTGATGCTGGAAATGGAATGGTGGTGATGGTGTTTGGTGTTGATGAAGAAATGAGGTGTAGAACTTGGATGTTTTTGAGAAAATGAGAGAGATAGAGGGAGATTTGGATGCAAGACTTGAAGACCAATTTTTCCAACCTCTATTACCAATGCCACCTGCTGGTTATATGGACAAAAAAGAGGGAGCAAAGGGAGGCAAAAGGTGGAGGAAAAGTAGGCAAGTTTTCCCCCACAAAATATCCCCCGGATTGGGATATTTTCTGGGGGAAACAGCTATACAGCTGTAAAGTGTGCTGTGTGAGGAACATGACCGGCCAAGTTTTGGGACTGCAGGTGGCCGGCCGGCCACCTACCCTAGCCGGCCGGCTAGGGGTCAAAAAGGCCAAGTTGGAATAGTGGCCGGCCACCACATATTTGTGGCCTCCCAGATCTCCTCTTCACAACACTGTGGTTCGAATTTGGAAACTCTAAAACAGGAGAGAGAACAAGCCATTTTTAAGAGGGGTTCAAAAGGGTCAACTGGAATTTCTGGCCGGCCATAAACTTTTAGGATCCTCCCAAGTGTGTACATCACAAATATGTGGTTCAAAGTTCAAGCTAGTGGCCCAAGGGTGTTCAACATTGGCTCGGAAGGAGGGGTTCAAAAGGGTCAAACGGAATTAGTGGCCGGCCACCAACTTTTAGGGTCCTCCCATGTGTGTACGTCACAAATATGTGGTTCAAAGTTCAAGAAAGAGGGCCCAAGTTGTTCAACATTAGCTCGGAAGTGAGAAAAACGGGCGTCGGAGGGCGCCAGAGGTGCAAAAACTGGTTGTTGAAACAATTGCTGGCCTCCCACCCTTCTACGGCCTTCCTGGTGATAAAACAGAGGTACCTGCCAAAAATGAACAAAAACCGATGCAAAACGAATGCTCGGGGACCAAAACGCGCAGTTCGAGGCCCCGAAAACTGCCTATTAAGCACCGAAAGTGGCATTCGGGCACGAAGTGGGTTTCTCAGACCCCAGTGTCCCTCAAAAGGGAGTAGAAAGGAATTATGCCAGAAATCATAACAAACGGAGATGGTTAGGTGGTCCCGAACCGAGGCACACGGCCAACGGTCCCGAAAAACCAAAAATCGGACTCCGAAAAGGGCAAAATGGCCTGTGGCCACAAAATGTAGCCCACGGCCACTGAGAGATGGTCTACGGGACCTCTCCCTCCCCTCAGGAAAAGAAACAGAGAAAACTGAGCTTGGTTCGCAAACCGAGGCAAAGCACAAAAGAGGGTTCGAAAGTCCGGAGGCAGGGCTCACGACCGTGACTCTGAAACTTCTGAACGAGCACATTATGTAATATCACCAAGCGCTCAATCGGTGACGTCTGAGTCTTAAGGTCGATCAAAAATGGTGTGTCTACAGTTGCCCCTCTTTGACAGAACTCGGACGTCACAAGTGACGGGAGTGAATGTCAAAGCCCAGAGACGACCCATTTTGGACAAGGCCGAAGACTTAGACAAACGTACAAGATAAACAGAGATGTGCCCGCAGGCATGCCCGCAGGCAAAGGGGGCAAAATGCAAAATGATATGCAAGGAGATTTGGAAGATTGGACTTATACACTACGCGAAGCCGGTTATCACTCATGATCATGCAAAGAGAGCTGTAATGAAGCAATTATGCGAAATAAATGCAACATTTTAAGCGAGTGCTAGGCAAGCAAGTAAACTCGAGCCAAACTACACCTCGTGCAGAAAGGATGTAAGAAAATTATGGAATTCTCACTGCAAATACAGTGTGCATGTGTGATAGACACACAGAGCGAACATGTGATTGATACACAAAAAGGTGAGCACAAAGTCTGATAGATGCACAAAGTGAGCAAAGCGAGTGTGTGATAGATACACTATTTGAGCAAAGTGTAATTGATATACAAAGGGTGAAGCGAGCAAGGTGTGATGGATACACTAAAGGTGAACACAAAGTGTGACAGATGCACTTAGTGAACAAAGTATGATTGATATACTAAAAGGGAACACAAAGTGTGATAGATGCACAATGTGAGCAAAGTATGATTGATATACTAAATGTGAACACGAAGTGTGATAGATGCACTTAGTGAACAGAGTATGATTGATATACTGAAAGTGAACACAAAGTGTGATAGATGCACAATGTGAGCAAAGTATGATTGATATACTAAATGTGAACACAAAGTGTGAGCAAAGTATGATTGATATACTGAAAGGGAACACAAAGTGTGATAGATGCACTTAGTGAACAAAGTATGATTGATATACTGAAAGTGAACACAAAGTGTGATAGATGCACAATGTGAACAGAGTATGATTGATATACTGAATGTGAACACAAAGTGTGATAGATGCACTTAGTGAACAAAGTATGATTGATATACTAAAAATGAACACAGAGTGTGATAGATGCACAATGTGAGCAGAGTATGATTGATATACTGAAAGTGAACACAAAGTGTGATAGATGCACAATGTGAACAGAGTATGATTGATATACTGAAAGTGAACACAAAGTGTGATAGATGCACAATGTGAACAGAGTATGATTGATATACTCAAACTGAACACAGAGTGTGATAGATGCACAATGTGAGCAGAGTATGATTGATATACTAAAAATGAACACAGAGTGTGATAGATGCACAATGTGAACAGAGTATGATTGATATACTGAGAATGAACACAAAGTGTGATAGATGCACTATGTGAACAGAGTATGATTGATATACTGAAAATGAACACAGAGTGTGATAGATGCACAATGTGAGCAGAGTATGATTGATATACTGAAAGTGAACACAAAGTGTGATAGATGCAGAATGTGAACAGAGTATGATTGATATACTGAAAGTGAACACAAAGTGTGATAGATGCACAATGTGAACAGAGTATGATTGATATACTAAAAATGAACACAGAGTGTGATAGATGCACAATGTGAGTAGAGTATGATTGATATACTAAATGTATGAAGTGTGATTGATACACTAAATGAATGATCTTAAACGGAACTTCTTTGAATGAACCGTACATACAATATTGTGTATGAATGAGAAAGAAACTTGATAAGATACAATGCAATACAATACATGATGCTTAAGAAAAGCAATAAATAGACGAAACATCGTTTTAGAAAGCACCTCATGAGGTGAGTGGCGGTGAACCGCTCTGCTCCGATGGGGATCTTCCCCTGTGCTCTTCGAACACTTACCTTCAACTCACAGTACAAAGGCTCTGAAATACTGACAAGGATTCTTCACGTAGAACACTTGGGATGCCACTCTTCATGATCATATTCACAACTTTCCCTATTCTCCAACGGGGTGACAGACTAGGTTGGTTCAGTATCCAGAATTGAGGTGCATACACGCTATCTCAACCTATGGGGCTTCCATACAGATTTCAAGCTGAGGACACGCCTCTGGGTATTTAAACTAGACTTTAGTCCCGGAAATCCCGAACCTTTACGTTCTAGGCATCAGTCATTCGAACTCTAGTTTCCACCGTCGCAGTTAGTCTCCTAGGAACTCATTGTGAACACAGCCAAGATGCCTCTGGTAGGGAATGGTACTCAGGGAGAGCACTTTTGACCGCCATTTTGGCTTGAAGCAGACTTGATCTTGAGCTGGAGGTAGAGGCACACTCATACTTCGGAGCTTTGGCAAGACTTGAAGAGGTACACACAGAATGTAGTCTCGAAACTTACTGAAGTTGAAACAAACTCAGATACCCGACATTTTCCTCTTTTGCTTCTGCTTTGCAGTCCGGAACCATATATAGCTTCAGATAGGTCCTAGTTTTGCTGTTCTGACATGACCTGGGTTGAACCCTGCGGTTTTTATGAAAGAACAAATCTTGTTTTGCACAGATGTGGAGAACGGCACGGCACTCTGGGCATAAAACGATTTATTTTTGAAATTGGGAGATGAGTTTTTGACCAAGCATTGAGCCTACGACTGAACACAGCAAAACGACTCAACAAGGAAATAAAAGGCACAGAACCTAGACACATCGAGTAACACTCGAAACGACTCGAAACAAGAATCAAGATAAAACAAAAAGACACGACACTCAGACGTGCACAGGGAGCCTGTTTCACCAGGTAGTGTTTCCCACCCTTTCTCATTTGTGATTCTCACATCACTCGGCCCTCAAGCTCTGTTTTTTCTGGAAAAAAAAAAAAAAAAACCCTCTTCTCACTTTTCCTCTCATCGCACATCTCTCTATTCTTCAATCTCTTATTTTTCATCCCTCCACTGGGTGGTTGATGGATGAACAGGAAGTTGCGGGCTCACACCCAACATAATCAGCTCGTGGCTATTTCCTTCGGTGACATCTGTCGATGCGCCGGGTAAGGGAATGGAGCATCTCGACCCATTCCAATTCGTGCTTCGCACTCGGCTTGATACCTCGCTGCTTGGAGGATGAGAGAGTTTTCAGCCCTTTGTTGTTAACTTCAGTTGTGCCCTATTCTGATAGGTAGAGTGCCCTTCTTGGCAAGTATGTTGACAAAGGGGAAAAGACAGAACACCTGACCCAACTGTGCCCCTAGTTCATCATTTTGACCATTCTTGTTTTAGTTTTCTCCTAAAAAAATTTTGACCAAAATGAGAGTTAGATTAACGCGCTTGTTCGATTTTCTGATTTAAAATTATGCAAGTTAGGCTGTGAGCACTGAAAATTTTCCTCTTTTGGGTCCAAGAAATGGTCCAGTTTTAAAAATGGAATACTTTCCGAGAAGATTAGTCAACCTTAGTAAAACTTCTCAAAAACTATTTTTGCAAATGACCACTGCTCAACGAGTACGGAACCTACTCCCGAGATGCACAACCTCAGATTTGAAGGAAAATTGCCCCTTGCTTGAGGCGAACTGCATGGCAACGGAAAGTTGCCCCTTGTTTGAACGGCACCGCGGCGCATTGAATGGCAACGGAAAGTTGCCCCTTGTTTGAACGGTGCCACGGCGCATTAAATGGCGACGGGAAGCTGCCCCTTGTCTAAATGGCCTTGCAGCGCATCAAATGGCAACGGAAAGTTGCCCCTTGTTTGGATGGCACCGCAGCGCTTTGTGGGCAGTACTCAGAGCGACGAACGCAACCAGACTCTCAGATACAGAGAAGACAAAGATGACCAAAACCATCGCATGGACACAATCGAATTTGAAGTGTTTTACGGCTGGACTTCAGAATGAAGTTGCCTATGTATCCCAAAGATGGGAATCAAGCCTCACGTAGTTCGGGGTTAAAGTACACTCGGGTATTAACCTCTCCTTTTTAGGCTCTAACTTTTGCCAAGGCGCCCGTTGCGGGTTTTCGACCTTGCGAGCTTTGTTCTTCTTTTCTTTTCAATTTTTTTTTTTCATTTCTTTTCTTTTTTTTTTTTTTTGATTTTTTTTGTTCTTTTCTTTGCATCTTTCTTTTTTGTTCTCTTTTTTTCTTTTTGCATTTTCTGCTTCTTTTTTTGCATTTTTCTCTTGCTCTAACTTTTGCCTGGGCCGCCCTTCCAGGTTTTCAGCCCAGCGAGCCTCTCAAAGGGTAAAAGTGTAGCTTGGTCCATGCCAAATGGTTATAGGGTTTCAAAGCCATCCGTATCCAGGAGAGTGGCTGTTGATTTGCAAGAGGACTCATCTTCAGCTCTTCGAGCATGTCTGATATCTTTGCCCCTAGTTTGAGGGGGGGCTTCTGATCTAGCTTTACAAGCTTCCTTTGATCTGATCTTCTTGATCTGACTTTGGTGCCTCTTGTTCGAGGGCTGCTTCAAAATGGCCACACAGGCCTCACGTTGTGGTTGACCGTTGAACGTTCTGAACTCAGGTTCAAGGTTTGAAAGTGAGGGGTCGAATCTCGAGGCTGAGAGCGATCCTAAGCTGCACAATCTCAAGAGCGATCTCACACAGGTCTTCGCAGGACCGCGCAAAACATTTTGTTTTTTGAAAATTTTTAAGAAAGCGACAAATCGCTCGCGCTGAAGATAGTGTGAAACCAGTCTGGATCAAGCCAGGGTCCTTCTCAGTACTCACGCTAACAAGCATGATTCCAATCATTAAGGGCTTAGCACGCCTCTCTTTTTGTCAAATGATCAAAGTTTTGCAAATCCCGAGGAATTCCTTCCCCTTCGTTTTCGCCGCAGTGTTCAAAAAGTTTTGAAAAACTTAGGTCAATGCAATGATTTTGGGGTGCAGAAAAGTAGGCGAAAAGTACTGCCGTTTCATTCAAACTTTTTGGCACAATTGGCACACGGCAGAAGCAAATGTGAGAGTGTGGAAATCACTGCTGTTTCATTCAAAATCTGTTGGTACAACTGGCTCCCTGGCAAACTCAAAACAAAACGAAAAGACAAACACAAAACAAAATGGTGATGCCCGAGGTAACACCCCCCGGAATCACCCGACTCCTATACAACAGGACTGACTCGATACAACAAGATAGACCCAAAACAAAAAGACTGACTCAAAACAAAAGGACAGACTCAAAACAAAACAACAAGACTGGCCCAATACCCAAGTCAGAATGCAAAATTAACTGCACTTGTACATTGCTCAAAACAGTGCATGCCATCCACCACAGCTGGAGTAATCTGAGCGCCATCCGCAGGTGGTTCATCCCTCGATCACATCACATTATCCCCTACAAGTTCATTGATCAAGTGCCGATAGACTTTGCAGGATCTGGTGCGGGGATGACCCTATTGTCAAACAGATCTTGTACATCATGGCGCAGACGAAAGCAACTGTCGGTGTCATGACCGGTTTGTTGATGGTAGGCGCAGTATTTAGTCTGATCATGCTTTGCAGGGATAGGATCAGGTAAAGGTCGTTGTTCCAATGGCTTCAGATGTCCTTTTCGGATTAAGGCCTCTAGAGCTTTTGACAAAGGCATATAAAGCGGGGTGAAAACCCTCTTGACTCGGGGTGGATATTTGGTTCCTTGTGAGCTACTTCCGGACGCACCGATGAATGAGGTAGCTGTTTTTGATACGGTGGTAGCCACCATGCCCACATCAGAAGATCTCGCAGCTGCGTCACCACTGGTGGTCGCATTCGAACTGCGAGAAAACGCCCTCCTGGGCTGCTCCTTCTCCTGGTCAAAAAGGCCCTGCTTCATAGCATCCTCGATCTGTACTCCTATCTCATGCAAATCTGAAAAGGTAGGGAAGGGGATCACAATCATTTTCTGCATTAGTTTGGGCTGGAGATTGCGCACAATCATCCGTATTTGGTCCTTATCCGTTGGCCTAATGGTCATCATTGAGGCTTTGGCTCTCCAGCGGGTCACGAATTCTGAGAAGCTCTCCTTCGGCTCCTGCCTCATCGTCTCAAGATCACGGGTCGTAATCTCGATTTGGGTATTGTATGAATATTGTGCGACGAAGGCCTCGGCCATCTCCTCCCAGCTTTGTTTCACTGAATCCTCCAATTTGGCATACCAGGTGACTGCAATACCCGACAGGGTCCTGCCAAAAAGGGAGAGCTTCTGTAATCTTGTCAAGCCCATCGGGCGCAAAACATCTGAAAACAAGCTCAGGTGGACCATGGGATCTCCTGACCCATCAAAACGGTCGATGTGAGGCATCTTGAACCTGTCCGGCAGAGTTACAACTGCGTCGGTGTACCCGTCCTCAATGCCCGGGATAGCCTTGACCCCCTGGGATTTCTTGAAGAGCTTCTCAAGCTTGCTCAATTTCAACGCTGTGGGGTCGACCTCGAACTCGAAGGGAGAGTCCGGTAGATTGGTAGGTGTTTTGGATAGTTGAGGTAAAATTGGGGGCGGAGCTGGTCCGCCTGGAATGTCCGTATCATCCTGGACGTTTGGCGTCTCCCCAGGTGCTGGAGCTCCTGCTGGGGGAGGAACTTGTTGTGAAACGGACGCACCGCTTTGCTGTTGTAGCTTGGTGATGAGCTCGGCCTGCTGGGCCATGATCGCAGCCTGCTGTTTGGCAAATTCCTCCTGACGGGCAGCATCCTGCTGCATGAGTTTCATACTTTCTTGCATTTGGCGCATCATTGCCTCCATCCCTGACGTGTTCTGCTGATCCATCTGACTGATTGGTATCTATCCCTGCATTAGAAACTGAGACCTCAGCCTGATTGTTCACTGGTGGGGTGGATAAGGGCCACTGATCTGGTAACTGCCGAACTGGTGATCTGTGCCTAACTGGCCCCTTTTACCCTGCCTCTGGCGGAGGAACACTGATTTGCCTTTGAACTGAATCTCTGACCTGACAAAGTCTATCAGCACAAGTCCGATGAACCTTGGGGGATATCGGAGCCTTCTGAAGCTATGGTTCCCAGACTACCTAGCGAAAGAGAAAACAGACAGCATCTCAGCCAGATTCCATCTGAACAGATACGAGCGTAGTTGAATGAGTGTGCCCTCTACTGAATTTTGTCCCAAAATTCTGCCCCAAAATCTGAGCCTGATACCCACAGGTAAAGCTGACTCCCGAATACTGATAGTAATGCCCGCAGGCCTGATGCCCAAATTTGCAAACTGGTGCCCGTAGGCCTGATGCCCAAACTCATACACTGATACATGCATTCCTGTAGAGACGCACTCTAAAGCACATAACAGATAAGTGAGAGCCAAAACACCCCTATGAAGGGGTAGGGTTTCCCTGTCCTATTCTGTCAGGAACTATGGTTTCACTACGCACGCAGCGGTTTCAAACAACCTATAAACGGGTAAGCAACCTGTCCTAGTTTGGAATGGTCACTATGGATCCGAATATGCACTAGGTCGAATGGTCAAAGAGGGTGCCCCAGTAAAACCGGGGTTTGTGTTCCCATACTGGCAGAGCCCACAACCGGTCAGCCTTATGGTCATGCCTTGACAAGACAAGCCTCCGGCAAATCGTTCAGGAATAGCAGATGGCAAACACGGTGTCCTAGGCGCACCAATGCAAATGCAATGCAAAGAAACACACAAGTGTAATCAAAAACAGATATCATGAGTTCGAGTCAAGTCCTCTAAATCCCCAGCGGAGTCGCCAGAAACTGTAGACGTCCCCGAATGCCCCGGGAGGAACGAGCTCCCGTTCTGTTCATTTTGGGGTCACTACAGCTCAGGACTCTCCAAATTTGTCACGGTTCTAAGTTTGAACCAAAGAGTCCAAATCCAGAAAATCGTTTTGAGAAAATTGATTTTTGAAAGAAGTGCCAAACATGGACTGCTTTGCCAGATACAGAGTCGCCACCTAAATATTTTATTTTGGGAAATTTAGGAAACCCTGACTCGTTGCCAAAGGCCACGTGTCCGTCATCACCAAAGTTGCCTCGGCTCGGGAACTTGGGTACAATTGGGGAAGGTCACTTCGTGAGCACCCCCGCTCGCCCGGTCATAGACCGACCTCTACTAACCATGATATCAAATTTTGAAAACATTGTGTGTTCTTATTCCGGTTATTAGCCTAGATTACTATGTGATGCGCACAGCATACAAGTATAGACTGGGTCGCCTGAATTGGAACAAAACATTTCATGTTTGTTTTTGAAAGATGGTTTGCTACTCGCAAGTAGGCTTGAAATGCAGATTTTGCCACCCTCAGGTGGGCTTAGAAAAGATGGTTTGGCCACTATCTAGTGGGCTGAAAACAAATAGTTGATGATTTATTCCAATTCAAGTAACCCAACCTTCACCCACTGGCATTCAGGCAGTTATATCATATAAGCACATAGCCTCATGGTAAGCATGCTATTCATGGCAGTCACTCACACGCATGCAAGGATGCTAAAGCATAAAACTCACCGGATACTCCAAGGCAAAACAAAAACTGTATTAGAAATCATGCATGACCCTAAGTATACAGAAATGCCTAATGCAACACATGCAAAAATGCAAACTATAGCAGGCTCGGCTATTCAAAACATGGTATATGAGATGCTACAACTATCATGTATTCAATTTGGAATTGAAAATACAATGCAGTTAGTATGATGCGCCGAGCCCGGTGCATGCAAAACAGATGAATGGATGCAAACATGCTATCATACTGTATGCTAATTGAAAAAATGCCCTAATCTAACCATCATAAGCGGATAAATAAAAGGGAGAAAGACGTGGGGTTGGAAGACATACAACACACACACGCACACTTATTACAGTTATGCCCTCGCGCAGAGGATCCGAATAAATAGTACAGTCCCGAATAAAAGAATATTACAGTCCAAATAATACAGTCCAAATAATATACAAATTCCTAATTAATTAATCAAATTAACTAAGAAAATAAATAAAACTGGCATGCAAGCCAGGGACTGCCTTGCTTCTGATGAATGATGCATGTCTGAGCTGCCTTGCGCGAAAATCCACTGGGATGCCCCAATTAGCCTCTGTTTTGTGATTTTTCTTGGAAAGCGCGCCAAACTCCGGAAGCTTGCTGATTCTTCATTTGCTGCAACAAAGAGTAGGAAAGGGGCATAGCAATGTATTTTCACAGATATATGCATGCCTCGATCCTCGTGCCACCAATCACGCATACCGAGGCATGATGGTCGAGGAGTCGAAATGCACAATTCATTATAGGATGAATGCACATGAAAACACAGCTAAAACCTAACTCCATCATGGATAATCCGGAGTGTCGGTGACTGGGGAATTGAGACGCGTTCCGTCACTCGGAGTACGAAACGCACCCCGTTTCCCGTGCCCGGGCTAACTCCTATTCCGAACACAATGCAATATGCATGACATGCATGAAATGCGACTAAGATACAATCCTAACATACACAATGCTATGAAAATGAGATGCCTCGAAATGCGTGCACACGGGCACGCAAACCGAGAAAATGACAGAATGCGATCTAAGATACAACCTAGTATGCACTATGCTGTAAAAATGAGATGCCTCGAAACGCGTGCACACGGGCACGCAAACCGAAAAAATGACAGAATGCGATCTAAGATACAACCTAGTATGCACTATGCTGTAAAAACGAGATGCCTCGAAATGCGTGCACACAGGCACGCAAACCGAGAAAATGACATACGCAATGCAAATGACATGAAAATATGATATGGACTTATACCAACATGAGAGAGAGACTCAGCCACACTCACATAAGAGGCCGATAGATGAAAATGAAGTGCCTCGAAATGCGTGCACACGGGCACGCAAACCGAGGCAATGGTATATGCAATGCAATGGCATGGAAATGGCATATAGAATGCAACATGGACTTATACTAATATGAGAGAGCCTCAGCCACACTCACATAAGAGGCCGATAGATGAAAATGAAGTTCCTCGAAATGCGTGCACACGGGCACGCAAACCGAGGCAATGGTATATGCAATGCAATGACATGGAAATGGCATATAGAATGCAACATGGACTTATACTAACATGAGAGAGCCTCAGCCACACTCACATAAGAGGCCGATAGATGAAAATGAAGTGCCTCGAAATGCGTGCACACGGGCACGCAAACCGAGGCAATGGTATACGCAATGCAATGGCATGGAAATGGCATATATAATGCAACATGGACTTATACTAACATGAGAGAGCCTCAGCCACACTCACATAAGAGGCCGATAGATGAAAATGAAGTGCCTCGAAATGCGTGCACACGGGCACGCAAACCGAGGCAATGGTATATGCAATGCAATGGCATGGAAAATGATATACAAGCATGCTAATGGATTTTCAGCAATGAAATGTGAGGAAAACAGCCCCGAAATGAGGCGAAAACACACCCGATGCATGGAATCTCTCCCGAAATGCAAATTAGGCGCATAGAATGAACTACAGCTATACAAAGCATGCATAATTGGTACATGAGGTGAAAAGACAGAAGCAAGGCAGCCTCAAACTAAGCATTTTTACAGTACAAATCATGGCCAAACAGCAAGCAAGGATAGGGCAACAATGGCATGCAAAAATGGCCCTAAACATGAGATTATGAAGCAACTCATAGCTGCTAACTCCAAATAGGTTAGGGCCCTTCAACAACATTGAAGAGGGGCCAAAAATAAGCCACTTTACAGAACTGTAAAAACCCTAAAAACAAACATGGATATGGCTAAGCTCTTATGCAAGAAAAGGGGCCAAAAGGTGGCCAAAGAGGCAAGTGGTATATGCAAAGCCCAAACCGAAAAATTCCCTTCTACAACATTGATGAGGGACCAAAAATAAGCATATTTACAGAACTGTAAAAAACCTAAAACAGTATACAAACATGCTAGAAATGCAATGCAAAATGAGGCTCAAAGGTGGCTATAACACAAAGTATACCAAATATTCATCAAACAGCCAAAGACCCTTAATGAAACATGAAGAATGGTCCAAAATAAGACTATTTTTAGTACTGTAAAAAGGCCAAAAACCGAAGCATGATAGGCTGCCAAAACATGCAAAAATGGGGACCAAAGAGGGAATATAAAGGCAAGTGTAGCATGGAGGTCCCAAACAGTGTTGAGCCCTTCTTCAATGTTGAAGAGGGGCTCAAAATAAGCCTTTTTTTAGTTCTGTAAAACGCCCAAAAATGAAAGCATAATGGGCTGCCAAAGCATGCAAGAAAAGGGGACCAAGGAGGGATATAACATGAAGTAGCATATGGAGGTCCCAAACCATGAAAGGCCCTTAATAAAACATGAAGAATGGACCAAAATAATACTATTTTTAGTACTGTAAAAAGACTGAAAACCGAAGCACAATAGGCTGCCAAAGCATGCAAGAAAATAGCATTTAAGGAAGACATTGAAGCAAGTGCAAGATGGGGGGCTCAAACAGGGTTGAGCCCTTAAGAAAAAGTGAAAAAGAGCTCAAAATAAGGCCACTTTCAGTTATGGCCGGAGCTCAAAGCAAAAAGCATATATGGCTAAGAAATGATACCAAAAATAAGCTCAAAAAGGAGAAATGGCAACTCACCCTTCTAGACCACTCTTTGGTTGCTTTTTGGACCAAGTTGCAGCACCTTTTGCCTCTTAGAAACCCTCCTTGATGCTGGAAATGGAATGGTGGTGATGGTGTTTGGTGTTGATGAAGAAATGAGGTGTAGAACTTGGATGTTTTTGAGAAAATGAGAGAGATAGAGGGAGATTTGGATGCAAGACTTGAAGACCAATTTTTCCAACCTCTATTACCAATGCCACCTGCTGGTTATATGGACAAAAAAGAGGGAGCAAAGGGAGGCAAAAGGTGGAGGAAAAGTAGGCAAGTTTTCCCCTACAAAATATCCCCCGGATTGGGATATTTTCTGGGGGAAACAGCTATACAGCTGTAAAGTGTGCTGTGTGAGGAACATGACCGGCCAAGTTTTGGGACTGCAGGTGGCCGGCCGGCCACCTACCCTAGCCGGCCGGCTAGGGGTCAAAAAGGCCAAGTTGGAATAGTGGCCGGCCACCACATATTGGTGGCCTCCCAGGTCTCCTCTTCACAACACTGTGGTTCGAATTTGGAAACTCTAAAACAGGAGAGAGAACAAGCCATTTTTAAGAGGGGTTCAAAAGGGTCAACTGAAATTTCTGGCCGGCCATAAACTTTTAGGATCCTCCCAAGTGTGTACATCACAAATATGTGGTTCAAAGTTCAAGCAAGTGGCCCAAGGGTGTTCAACATTGGCTCGGAAGGAGGGGTTCAAAAGGGTCAAACGGAATTAGTGGCCCGCCACCAACTTTTAGGGTCCTCCCATGTGTGTACATCACAAATATGTGGTTCAAAGTTCAAGAAAGAGGGCCCAGGTTGTTCAACATTAGCTCGGAAGTGAGGAAAACGGGCGTCGGAGGGCGCCGGAGGAGCAAAAACTGGTTGTTGAAACAATTGCTGGCCTCCCACCCTTCTACGGCCTTCCCAGTGATAAAACAGAGGTACCTGCCAAAAATGAACAAAAACCGATGCAAAACGAATGCTCAGGGGCCAAAACGCGCAGTTCGAGGCCCCGAAAACTGCCTATTAAGCACCGAAAGTGGCATTCGGGCACGAAGTGGGTTTCTCAGACCCCAGTGTCCCTCAAAAGGGAGTAGAAAGGAAGTATGCCAGAAATCAGAACAAACGGAGATGGTTAGGTGGTCCCGAACCGAGGCACACGGCCAACGGTCCCGAAAAACCAGAAACCGGACTCCGAAATGGGCAAAATTGCCTGCGGCCACAAAATGTAGCCCACGGCCACTGAGAGATGGTCTACGGGACCTCTCCCTCCCCTCAGGAAAAGAAACAGCGAAAACCGAGCCTGGTTCGCAAACCGAGGCAAAGCACAAAAGAGGGTTCGGAAGTCTGGAGGCAGGGCTCACGGCCGTGACTCTGAAACTTCTGAACGAGCACATTATGTAATATCACCAAGTGCTCAATCGGTGACGTCTGAGTCTTAAGGTCAGTAAAAAATGGGGTGTCTACACTAGTGAATCTGCGAACCTGTTGTTCTCTCTTAATAGATGAGCGAAGTTCAGCTTCTCAAATCGAGGAATCAACAAATCCAAGGTTTGGTGATAGATTCTCATCTTTTCTTCTTTGACTTTCCAATCTCCTTTTGCTTGAGATACAACTAGGTTCGAGTCCCCGATGACGTCCAACCATTTTGCCCCTAGTTCTAGGGCGGCTTCTAGTCCATCTATACACGCTTCATACTCTGCCTCATTGTTCGAGACTTTGAACCGGAGTTTGAATGCTAGAGGTATACAGGAATTGTCGGGCGCTATTAGCAACACCCCTATCCCATACCCGTATTGGTTTGATGCTCCGTCAAAGTACATCATCCAAAATTCTTCTTCAACATGCAGAATGGCCATGTCTGGGAATAGGTACTCAACTGCTTCATCCTCTTCAACTGGGTGATCGACTAGGAACTCTACTATCGCTCTCTCCTTCATTGACTTGCGCGTCACATACTTCAGATCGAATTTGGAAAGCAGAAGCAACCAATGAGCTAGCCTACCTGTAAGCGCCGGTTTCTCAAAGAGATATTTGATGGGATCTAATCTTGAAACCAACATTACAGAGTGAGCTAACGGGTAGTGCCGCAGCTTCTTGGTGGCCCATACCAGGGCTAAGCAAGCCTTTTCCAGTGGAGTGTAGCAGGTCTCGTAATCCAACATCTTCTTGCTCAGGTAGTAGATAGCTCTCTCCAGCTTGTGCTCAGACTTTTGTGCAAGCATGCAGCCCATTGTATTTTCAGTTACTGAAAGGTACAAAATTAAAGGTTTCTCCGGCTCAGGTGGTGTCAACACGGGTGGGTTCTATAAGTATTGCTTGATCTGTTCAAAAGCAGATTGGCATCGGCCATCCCATTGGAATTTCGTTCCTTTCTTCAGGAGACCAAAGAGTGGTTCACAAGTCAAGGTTAATTTAGAAATAAATTGTCTTATGAATTGCACTTTACCCAGAAAGCCTCGCACCTCGTTTCCAGTCCTCGGTGGTGGCATTTCTAAGATGGCCTTGATTTTGGAAGGGTCGACTTCGATGCCTCTCTGTGTAATCAAGAATCGCAGCATTTTCCTTGCTGTAACACCAAACGCACATTTCTGAGGATTCAGCCGCAACCGAAATTCTCTGATCCTTTGGAAGAACTTTTGCAAAGCAGTGTAGTGGCCCTCTCTTTCCTTGGACTTGACAATGATGTCATACACGTACACCTCAACCTCTTTGTGGATCATGTCATGCAATATCGTGGTCGCAGCCCATTGATATATAGCTCCAGCATTCTTCAGCCCAAATGGCATCACCCTATAACAATAGGTCCCCCACGGGGTGGTAAAAGCAGTCTTCTCTCGGTCTTCGGGTGCCATTACAATCTGGTTATAGCCTGAGAAGCCATCCATGAACGACAGCAAAGCATGCCCAGCAGTAAAATCTACTAACTCATCGATATGCGGCAGAGGAAAGTCGTCCTTCGGACTGGCTTTGTTCAAATTTCTGAAATCCACACATACCCAGAATCTGCCATCCTTCTTCGGCACTAGAACAATGTTGGCCAACCAAGTTGGGTATTCGGATACTAGCAGGAACCCTGCGTCAATTTGCTTGGTGACCTCTTCTTTGATCTTGATGGCCCAGTCATGGCAGATCCTTCTAAGTTTCTGCTTAACGGGTTGGGCCTCTAGGTCAAGAGGGATCCAGTGCTATACAATCTCAGGATCGATTCCAGGCATGTCTTCGTAGGACCACGCGAAAACATCTTTGAAATCTTTTAACAAAGCGACTAAGCGCTCGCGCTCCTCCAAAGACAACGTGGACCCGATCTGGACTAGCCATGGGTCTTTCTCTGTACCAACATTAATTTGGACGATTTCATCAACTTGCGGTTTTACAAACCTCTCCTGCTCTTGTTCTAGCAAATATTTCAAAACTGGAGGAATTTCTTCCTCGTCGTTTTCATCAAAATTTTGAAAGTCTGAATTAATGCAATAAATCAAAGGCATAGAAAAATACTCAAAAGCCACAGCCACTTCATTCTCATTAATCACTTCATCCAGTCTATCTGATTCTTCTGTTACAACAGACTCGAATGAGAAAGAAAAAGACAACCTAGACAAGACTGTGGCATCTGGTTTATCACCCCCAATAATACCAGACTCAAACTCAGACGAGCTAGAACTTGATTCTGACTCACAAGACTCGGTGGAATCAGATTCTAGCTCACTACCTGACTCGGTGTTGCTCGATTAGAAGCCTTCCTCGTACTGCCAGACGAGGGAAGGTGCAATGGATGCATCCAAAATGTTTGCAGATGGGCTCGCAGCTGCTCCATTTCCAATCATGGGCACAGAGAGATTATCCCTCAAGCACTCATGCGCGATCGGAGGATCTAATAGTAGACTAGCCAGTGCTACCCCCACTTCAATCTCGGTGCTCTCGGAATCAACTTCCTTACACTGCTCAACTTCAGCTAATGGGTCTGTCCGCTCCTCGGCAACATCATCCTCGGACAATTATAAATCGAAGAAGATCTCGAAACCCGGCAGGCGTCTCTTCTCGGTATTCAGCCACGGCTCTGGAAAGCCACAGAATGGAAAGTCTTCCCCCTCCCGGACAAAGCGTCCATTCAGGGTGCCCTGGATAGGCCGATGCATCAAATATAAAAGCCTCCCGATCTACTTGGCTCTGGCCCTTCCAGCCATTTCTTTGCCTTTCCTCACCCAGTCCTCTTTGGTGGGCAGATAACCAGACCAAAGGTATGCGGGTTATGCGGCACTTCGGCCGATACTGCAATGCCTTTCCGGCCACTTTTTCCTAGTCCCATCCTAGGGATATGCTGAAGTTTATTCATGAGGTACACAGACTGCTCACTGACATATAACCCCCCATCAACAGCTAAGATGTTCTGAATGACCCTGGCCTCGGCTAGGGTAAATCCTGATAGGAACACATCCTCCGTGCCGTACTAGATTTCCAAAACCAGTGTAGACACTTCTAGCAGTGGATGGATTGACGAATTCCCAAAAACTATAGCCACCCCTTTCCCGTGCGGGCATTTTAGCATCTGATGTAGGGTGGAAGAGACCGCCTTTACCTGGTGCAGCCACGGTCGCCCCAAAAGTAGATTAAAAGTTGCAGGAACGTCCAAGACATGAAAATCAATCTCATGTTGTCCCGGACCAACCTTAGTATGAATCCTCACGGTCCTCATCACCTCTCTGCTTGTATTGTCACATGCCCGTATCACCTGGGCAGTTGGCTCAAAGTCCGCGGGCTTCAGCCCGATTGCATATGCCGTCCTTGACGGGCACACGTTAATGGCGGATCCTGTGTCGACGAGAACTACCGGTACCCACTTGTCTCTACGCTCCATAGAGATGTAGAGCGGTTTGTTATGGTTTGCGCCCTCAGGCGGCAGTTCCTTGTCAGAAAAGTTCAATGTCGAGGAAGCTCCTCCCAGAAAGACCAATCCTACTAGCTATTCAGGTGTGGTATCTATTGAGAGTTTGGCCTTGTCCATTGCCGAAAGGACAGCCTGTCGATGAACTCGTGAAGCCATAAACAGTCCCCATATGGAGATGTCTGCCTGTATCTTCTTCAGCTGTTTTAGCACAACCTCTTCTTCGTGTAACTTTTCCTTTTGTCTCTCCAGCTCCTTGTCCTTCCCGGACGCTTCCGGTTGATCTAAGTGTGGGGGCTTAAAATACTGCCCGCTCCTAGTCATGTGATCAACTTCGCCAATGTACCAGGTATCATCCGGCTGGTTATTCCCCCAGTCCTCATCTGTGTGGGCAAGACATAGATCGTCATCTTCCCACCACATGCCATCGGCAACAGACAGGCACCTGTCCGGCTCTATTACAACTATTCTTGTACCCACAGTACCTTTATTTCCCGTGCTCACAACAGGTTCTGTCCCCTCAGTGGCTTTGGCTTTCCTGACTCTTTCAGAATCCTCGGTCCTTTCTCGCTCGAACTATTTCAGTGCGGCTTGCTGTTCAATGTCCTCTATACTCGAAATGCTCTGGTCCTGAGCAAAATTATTATCACCGGTGCTCCCCGGCGGTGCATTCTGATTCCTACCCCTCTCAGCCATTGTTGATGTCTCCGTCTCTGGCGAACTCTACTCTAACTGAGGTTGTTCCACAACATACGGTTGGTCGTCAAGCCATCCAGTAAACTCCACTAACCCATCAAACCAATTGACTGTTACGTCCTCGGAATCCTGTTCTTCAAAGAATTACAGATTCACGAGGTCTTCTTCCAGATCCGCTAGGTCATCTAGCCCTTGATCAAGTCCATCCTCCCGTGCTACACAAATCTCTGCCCCTACTGGCAATCCCACATTCGGCCTAGCTTGGCCTACTGATGTAATATAACCACTCAGGTTGTGCTTGAAAATCGCAGACCCCTCAGGTTCTGACTGCTCATCCTCGTCTGTTCTCACAGTTGACCTAGTTCCATCTCCGATAGTTACCACCACAATTTCTGGTTGGGTTTGGGAGATGTCCAACACGTACAAGTCAGTGCTTTCAGGAATGAACACCTCCGGCTTGGGTAGGTGAGAAGGGGTGATATGTATACTAGGGTGGTATGGCACAACCCTAGTATGGATCATATTGATGCGTTTGGGAGGTGGAGCTTGGTTATGTTGTGGGAGAGGGTTGGTTGTGACATTCTGTTTCTCCGGAGGCACGATCACCCTGTTGTCAACGAGATCCTGAATCTCATGACGTAATCGAAAGCACTGGTCAGTATCATGACCATGCTGTTGATGAAACGCACAGTACTTCGCCGGGTTATGGGAGGGGGGAAGTTTTTCTTGCAATGGCCGCGGCTCTAGGGGCATCAAGTGCCCTTTTCTGATTAAAACCCCCAAAGCTTTGGACAGGGGCATATATAGAGGAGTGAAGGTCCTTTGGCCTTTGGGTGCATATCTGGCTGTTTGCGAGCTACTTCCGGACGCACCGGTGAATGGCGTAGCTGCAAGGGCTCTTGGGATATTAGTGGTGGTAACCATGCTCACATCTAAAGATCTAGCAGCCGCAGCACTGCTCGTGCCTGCATTTGTACTGCGGTTGAACATTCTCTTGGGTTGTTCTCTCTCATTATCAATCAGGCCCTGCTTCATAGCATCTTCGATCTGCACCCCTATCTCATGTAAGTCTGCGAAGGTGGGATGGGGGAGAACGATCATCTTTTGCATAAGCTTGGGCTAGAGGTTGTGTACAACCATCTGAATCTGATCTTTGTCAACAGGCCTGATGGTCATCGTCGAGGCCTTGGCCCTCCACCGGGTCACAAAATTGGAGAAGCTCTCCTTCGGCTCTTGCCTGGTTATCTCGAGATCATGAGTCGTAATCTCGATCTGTGTATTATAGGAATGTTGAGCTATGAAGGCCTCAGCCATCTCCTCCCAATTCCTCTTGATAGAATCTTCCAATTTTGCGTACCAAATGGCCGTTACGCCTGACAAGGTCCGGCCAAACAAAGAAAGCTTCTGCAATTTGGAAAGGCCCATCGGCCTGAGGATATCTGAAAACAACCGCTAGTGCACCATAGGATCCCCAAATCCGTCAAAGCGGTCGATGTGTGGCACCTTAAACCGATTTGGCAGCGTCATGGCCGAGTCGGTATACCCATCCTCTATATCTGGAATGGACTTTACTCCCTGATATTTCTTGAACAGCTTTTCAAGCTTGATCACTTTTAATGTCGTGGGGCCCACCTCGTACTCAAAGGGGGAATCCGGCATATTGATAGGTGTTTTGGATAGCTGGGGTAGAATCGGGGGCGGAGCTGGCCCGATTGGAACATCCGTATCATCCTGGACGGGTGCTATCTCCTCGAGTATAGGAACTCTTGGTGGGGGAGGAACTTGGTGTGAAACAGATGCTCCGGTTTGCTGCTGTAACCTGGCAATTAACTCTGCCTGTTAGGCCACGACCTCGGCCTATTGTTTGGCAAATTCTGCTTGACGGGTAGCGTCCTGCTGCATAGTTTTCATGCTTTCCTGGAGCTGACGCATCGTCTCCTCCATTCCTGCCATGTTTTGCTGATCTAGCTGAATAACTGGTATATCTATCCCTGTAGTAGAAACTAAGACCTCATCCTGACTATCCACTGATGGGGTAAACCACTGATCTGGCAACTGCTGCACCGATAGACTGCGTCCTCTTGACGTTCATCTGGTAACTGGGGGAAAAGAAAGGAACACTGCTTGTCCGTCTATCAGATCCCTAGATCGATTAAGCCTGCGACCTCTGACCCAAAGTGCTCGGGGGATATCTGTCTGGTCGGAATCAATGGTGCTAAACTACCTTGCAAGAAGATAAATAAAGCATAATCAGGAAATAACGAACAGAAAAACGGACATCCTAACGGCTTAAATAAAGACAACACACAGTTGGCAAACATAAGCTGAACGAACCGTTCTCAACCACTGATCGATCACTGTTCCCAAAATCGCCGGCTCAAAATCTGAATCTGATATCCGCAGATATAACAGATTCTCAAAGCACTGATGCTAATGCCCGCAGGACTGGTAACCAAACTTGCAGACTGATACGTGCGTACCTGTAGAGGCCAACTCAAAAAGCACATAACAAGCAAGTAACGGCCAAAAACACCCCTATGTTGGGCTAGGGTTTCCCTGTCCTATTTTGTCAGGAGCTAGGGTTTCACTACGCACACAGCGGTTTAAAACAACCTATAATCGGGTAAGCGACCAATCCTAGATTGGAATGGTCACTATGGATTCCGAATATGCACTAGGTCGAATGGTCAAAAAGGGTGCCCTGGTTAAAACCGGGGTTTGTGTTCCCGCCACGGCAGAGCCCGTAACCGGTCAACCTGATGGCACGCCTCTCAAAGCAAGCCTCTGGCAAACCGTTCAGGAATAGCATTCGGCAAACACAGTGTCCTAGGCACACCAATGCACATGCAATGCAAACAAACACATAAGTGTAATCAAAACGAGATATCATAAGTTCAAGTCAAGTTCTCTAACTCCCCAGCAGAGTCGCCAGAAATTGTAGACGTCCCCGAACATCCCGAGAAAAACCCAGTTTTGTTCATTTGGGCTTACTACAGTTCGGACTCAAATGTCACGGTTCTTAATCTGATCTCGCAAAGTGCAATGCAAGACTAATAAATCCCCAAAGAGTCCAAATCCGGCAAATCGTTTTGGAAAACTGATTTTTAAGAAAGTAGTGCCAAACATGGACCGCTTTGCCAGATGCAGAGTCGCCACCTAAATATTTTGTTTTTGGGGGAATTTAGGAAACCCTGACTCGTTGCCTAAGGCCACGTGTCCGTCATAACCAAAGTTGCCTCGGCTCGGGAACTTGGGTACGATTAGGGAAGGTCAGCTATGAGCACCGCCGCTCGCCTGATCCGAAGATCGGCCTGTACTAAGCATGATATTTTGTTTTGAAAACATATGTGTTCTCATTCCGGTTAAATGGCTAATCTTCACTACGTGATGTGCACAGCAAAACAAGTATAGATTAGATCGCCTAACTTGGAACAAAGTATCGCACATCCGTTGGTTTGGAAATGGTTTTGAATTTTGCTACTCGCAAGTAGGCTAAAACACGGATTTGATGAATCATTCCAATTCAAGCAATCCAAACTTCATCCACAGGCATTCAGGCAGTTATATCACATAAGCAATTAGCCTCATGGAAAGCATGCTTTCATGTTAACATTCACATACATGCAAGATGCTAAAACATAAACACTGACAGCGTACGCCAAGCCAAAACAAAGAACTAGTTAGTAATCAATGCATGATCCTAATTCATTTTAAGATGGCTAATGCAACAAGTGCAAAATGCAGCTAGAATAGGCTCGGCTAATCTAAGATGACATGTGAGATGCAATTTAGTACATGTATTCAAGTTGGAATTGAAATACAATGCAATTAGTATGATACGCCGAGCTCAGTGCGTGCAATACGAATGAATGATGCAAACATGCATAGCATAAGGATGCTAATTGAAACATGACCTAGAACTAACCATTGTAAGCGGTAAGTAAAAGGGAGAAAGAAGTGGAGGTTGGGAGACATGCACACACGCACGCACACTTATTACAAAATTCGCCCTCTTGACGGAGGGTCCGAAAGAATAATACAAACCAAATAATTAACTAACTAACTAGCTAATTAATTATTACAAACCCTTAATTAATTAACAAATTAATTACAAAAGGAGGGTGCCGCGGCTCCACTTCGGAATGATTGAATGATGCATGCTCGATCGCCTCGCTCGGAAACCCGTTGCCATGCCACATGTTGCCTCTCTTTACACTGCTCTGCACCTCTAAAAATAGTGAAAGTCTCAATGCAATGCAACATGGAAATGCAATGCCATGCAAACAATGCAACATGAGCATGCCAACTCAAAGTAATGCAATGCTACCTAAGCATGTAAGCTAAGCTAATATAACATGAACATGCCAAGTATGCAACATGGTTATGAAATGCAAACTAGTTAAACATCATGCGATATACCAAACATGAAAACGTGATATAATGCAATCATGCAAACAATATAATGCAACATACACAAGCATGTGACAATAGAAGTGAACTAGCAAGCATGTGACAAGATGCAATATGTCAAACATGCAACTATACCAACAACAAGTATGCAACAACATGGAATGCGATAAGCATGCAATAAACGCACAAACCACACAATCTATGGACTTATACTGGAAATGGATAGTCCTTAGCCATACCAAAACAGTGGCCAAAGTGATGGGTTAAGGCACCGAAAGGGTAAAATGCACATGCACACATATGGACCCATAAGCTATGCAACAACGCACAATCATCAAGCATGAGGAAGGTGTGATGAATATGAGAAAATGACAATGCAATAAGCTCTGAAATAATGTTAAGAGTGATGCCAAATCAACAATATAACACAAGCAAGGCATGCTAATGGACTTAAAGCTCAAAGCTAGCCATAGGACTTGAACCATGGCTATATCAAGTAAGCCCCAAAGGGCCAAGGGGACTTAAAACAGTCCTAGGGCAAGCCAAAACAAGGCTAGAAGATGCATGGGATGCGGCCAAAACATAGTAAAAAGATGGGCACACACAAAGCGTATGCAAGACTACAAAGGGAGCATTACACTACGCCTATCACAGCCAAACATGGCATGAATTATGCGATGAAAAACAGAGTTATAATATGTCAAAATAAGCCCCAAAACCCAATGAGATGGCATCCTGAAGACCTAATCATGTAGACATACGCAATGACCCAATCTTAGGGCATAAAACAACTACTCTTCAAAGCATTGAAATGATGTCAAATGCAAGCATACAATCATGGAACATGGACTGAAATATCATGACAAGTGATGCCAAATCACTGAAATGGCCCAAGTAAAGCATGCTAATGACTCACACAACCAAAGCTAACAAGCTAGAATGCATGGTGGCTATACAAAGTATGGCATGTGTGACCCAAGCAACCAAAATCAGACCTCAAGCATGGTAAAACAAAGCTAAAAGCTTCTCAAAGTTAAGCCAAAACATGTAAGCAAGGTAGTCTAAACACAAGGTGCATGTTAAGGCAAATGAGGGGATTGCAAAGCAAGTATATGAAGCATGTAAGATCCGACTAAACCAACTTAAAACAGATGTGTATCATGCTAAAATAACACTAAATACCTACTGAAATAGTGCTAAAACAAACTAAGCATATATGCTACCATACTAAGCCATTAACACAATCATATGAGACACAAGGAGAGGGGAGTGTCCCTTCCCTATTCAAGACTTCAAAACCACTTCTCCACCACTAAAAATCCTCTGGATTTCAGTGGTGGGAAGGTCAAAATAAGATGATCCCAAAGCTCAAAAGTAAAGGCACAAAGGAGGCCAAACAAGGCCTAAGAGCGGGTAGACAACCCCCAACCAAAAAGTGACCTGAAGCAACTATAACAAGCATGCAAAATCAGAACTTTTTGTAGTTTAGAGTCAAGCTTAAAACAATATAGAAGTATGTGTAAAAGCTTAAGAAAAAATGGGGTATCTAAAGCAAGTTGACTCACCCGTGAAGAACAACTTCAAGAACACAAGACCAGCAACTCTCTTTGATCAAAAGTAGCTCAAGAACCTTAAAAACAACCTCCTAGTACCTCAGTAACCAAGGATGGTGTAACTCTAGGTGTTTATGTGCAATAGTAAGAACAAACACCCTTTTGAACTCAAACTCACACACAAAATGTAGAGAGAGGGAGATATAGAGAGAGAGATATATATATCACTCATATATCAGATTTTTTGAACCCCTGGAAAGGGAGAGGAGGCTTTCCTTTTATAGAAATCCAATTTTGCAAAGCTTCTTGGAGAAGCTAAGCAAAGCTCAAATCCCTCCATACACGTGTATAGAGGGGGTTAATTGTGGATGCCAGCTGTACCAGCTGGCACAAAATATCTACATAAAGCAGATGAACAGGGTTCGGCCAGCAAAAATGGCTGATGGACCAACACAATGGCCGGCCGACTAACTATAGTGTCGATCGGCCAACACTCTTGGCCGATGGCTAGAAAAAGGAGCCGATGGCTTCAAGCCTTGGCCGGTGGGGTGTAAGGATGGCCAACAAGCCACCCTCTTCCCTCAGAAGCAAAACCACAAGTGTTGGTCCACAACCAAGCACAAAACAGACCAGTTGAGAGATCTTGAGGCAAGGCGCGTAGCCGAGACCTCTGAGAACTCAAAACGAACACGAGCATGGATAATCATCGAGCGTTGAAACGATGACGTCCAAGTCTTAAGGACGGTCAAAAATGGGTTGTCCATAGTTGCCTCTCTTTGACAGAGCTCGAATGTCATAACAATGACGGGAGTGATGTCAAAGCCCAGAGAAGACCCATTTTTGAAAAGGCCGAAGACTTAGACAAAGCATGCAAGATAGTAAGATATGTGCCCGAAGGCAGGGGCAACATGCAAATGACATGCACGGTGCCGAACATAACTTATGATCATGCAAAGAAAGCTGTAACGAAGCATAACATGCAACAGCTTAAACAAGCATATACAAATCTAACTACATTTCATGCAGAAAGGATGTAAGAGAATTATACAATTCTCGCTACGACTCACGCAGAGAATACAATACCTGTTCGGTTCGTCTGGTCGTGCCAGCTTCAAATGAACCGTACATACAATATTGTGCCTGAAAATGAAAAGAAACTTGACAGGTACAACATCGTTAGAAACATGCATAGCAATGCAAGTGAAAAGTGCGTGACAATGTAAATGACGGGGTGCATGACAATGCGGGTGGAAGGGCTGCATAACAATGCAACCTAAGTGTGTGCATAACAATGCGATTTGAAACAAACATAACAATACAAGGAGGTGGCATGTGCGACAACGCAAGCCGATAGTGGTGCATAACAATGCAAGGAGGTGGCATGCGCGACAATGCTAGCCGGTAGTGGTGCATAACAATGCAAGGAGGTGGCAAGCGCGACAACGCTAGCCGGTAGTGGTGCATAACAATGCAAGGAGGTGGCATGCGCGACAACGCTAGCCGGTAGCGGTGCATAACAATGAAATTTGAAACATAAACACATGTAAGTAAAGCAATACATGACAACACATGCAATGTGTGAAGCAAGGAAAGCATGAACACATGTAAGTAAAGCAATGTGTATAATAAGAGAAACTTGAACACATGTAAGTAAAGCACACTCGACAACATATACAATGTGTAAAATAAGAGGAACATGAACACATACAAGTAAAGCACACGCGACAACGTGTACAATGTGTATAATAAGAGGAACTTGAACACATATAAGTAAAGCACATGCGACAATGTGTACAATGTGTATAATAAGAGGAAAGGTTAAAATGCATGACAATGCAAAATGAAAGATGCATGACAATGTGAGAAATTGAAATGCATAACAATACCAATGAAAGATGCATGACAATGCAAGATATTTAAATGCATGACAATGCATGATTTTTTAAATGCATGGCAATGCATGATTATTGAAATGCATGGCAATGCAAGTTATTGAAATGCACGAACATGCAAATGAGATACGCATAACAATGCATGAACTGAAATGCGTGACAATGCAAATGAGACGCACATGACAATGTGAGATGTTCAAATGCATGACAATGCATGATTATTGAGATGCATGACAATGCAAATTATTGAAATGCACGACAACGCAAATGAGACACGCATGATGATGCGAGATGTTGAAATGCATGACAATGCACGATTATTGAAATGCATGACAATGCAAATGAGACACGCATAACGATGCAAGGTGTTGAAATGCATGACAATGCATGATTATGATAAGGTGTATGATGATGCGAATGAAACACGTGAAACAACGCGGATGGAGGGGATGTGCACGACGATGCAAGCATGGTGCGCATGACAACGCATATAAGAGTGCATAATAATGCAAGGGATGGTGTGCTTATTACGAACATGACAAAGTATTGCAATGCAACGTATTTAAAGTAGTTTTTGAATCTTGCAAGATACAAAAGGATATGAGAAGGATACACCTTGTGTGCACCGAGCATCGCACATAGACAGCATGGTCCGAGGTCAAAACGGAGGCCGGTTAAGCTTCAAAAATGCATTTCCTTGCACCGTCTTGAGGAATGGAGGTCCCAAACATCATGTTTGACCCAAACAAGGGTGTAGGAGGTGCATTGGCCACAAGGGGAGGCCACCGGCTGTCCATCGGCCATCAAATGAGACAATCGGCCAAATATTTAGCCAACCGGCCAACAATTTAGCCAATCGGCCAAAAATGGCTGTGCCGGGGCAGTTTTGACATTTAACCACAGGTCTTTAAATATAGGGCCTCAAACCCTATATTTTCACTTCCTCCTAACTTGAAAATCCTTCCTCTCTCTCTCCAGGTGATTTTCCAACCTTCAATCCTCGTTTTTCCTTGGTTTCCGGGCCCTTTTCGTCATTTGATTCGTGAAACCCTTCCCGTTTCGCACACTTTGAACCGAACAAAACTCGGTTTCAGTGACTTTTCCTTGGTTTCCACCACTTGGGGCTTGTTTTTCCCAAGTTTTCCTACGTCTTCATGCTTTTTCCCACACTCCGACCTTTCTCTCATTTTCCACCCTCTCGGGGTTGACTTTTCAGTTGACTTTTGGCGTTTTTGCTCATTTTACACGTTTTCGGCCATTTTTGCACTCTTTCTGAGATGGCTGACGATATTCCACAGGGTGGGAGTCCTCCAGAGATGGACGTGGACCTCGAGGTCAAGCTCCTATCTCTTCGCGTTCGACCATTTGATCTGGCGACCTACATGCCAGCGATACATGTGCTCCCTCCTAACAGCCTCCGCCACTTCTGGAGCTATGCATGAGGCGCGCCACTAGAGCTTCTACTGTGCAAGCCAGAGTCACATCTGTCCTTCGGCGCTTCTGAGGTACACTCTTCTCTGTTTCAATTTTTCGTAATGTAGAACATATAACTGTAATAATCGATTCTGTTATTTTTTTTTTTTTTAACTACGTGACCCGGACACACCGATACATCACACGTTGTAATTTACTGTGAACACATCCACACCCAAAGTCTGTGTAGTCTTGAACACATGCACCCGCACTGCATTTTTATCCATTCTGAACACATTCAAACACATGTACACACACTGCATTTTCGACTGAGTGACCCAAACACATTGACACATCATATGTTGTAGTTCACTGTGAGCACTCCCACACCCAATATCTGTTTAAATCTGAACACATGCACACACGCTGCATTCTCAACCGAACAATTCAAACACACTGACGCATCATATGCTGTGGTTCACTATGAGCACACCCACACCCGATATCTGTGTGGACTCGGACACATGCACACACATTGCATTTTCATCAATTCTAAGCGCATTCAACACTGTATTTCTAATACTGCTTCGCAATTGTTTGCTTTGAACATAGGGAGATTCCCATGCCTTTCGAGGCTCTCGGAATACTGTCGCCTGAGGTAGGTACATGGAGCTACCCGATGCGGTGCATCATATTGTCGACCGAGCCAGCTTTGGGACCTTCTGCATGGGACTCTCGCGCCTCACTGCGAGTAGGCCCCTTCTTGCTGCTCTGGTGGAGAGGTGGTGGGACACCACCGACTCCTTCTACCTTTCTGCCACTGGGGAGATGACGATGACTCCCTTTGACTTCTCCATGCTCACAGACATCGGAGTGGGGGGGGATCCGATCCCCTTTCACACTGATATGGACGAGTGGGACGCCACTCAGCTATTCTTGCTCGGTACTCAGCCACCTCTTGCCCGGGCAGGGTTTGTGAGGTATTCATGGTTTGATGATCACTTCCGGATCCAAACGCCTACTACTTGGGAGGAGGAGGAGCAGTATGCCTGTGGCTTCATTTTGTTTTTGCTAGGGACCACGCTCTTCGCCGACTGGGCGAACACCGTCGCCCTCTACCTGCTGAGTGTGCTAGTGGACGTGACACGGATCCGCCACTACGGCTGGGGTGGCGAGGGCTTGGTCACTCTTTACGGATGTATGAGCTCATCCTCCGCCTCAGCGGGCAGTTGCTTGGAGGCTATTGGCGAGCCTGGGAGGTACATGTTCCCTTTTTTGTCTTTTCAATTCTGTTTTTCATGTTCTGTACATCACACACACTGCACGTACGCAATCTACTTTACACTGTTTGTACACTATACACACTGCAGAACACACTGCATGTACCGCACTTTGCGTTATCTATACACTGCTCTGTCTGATAAGCATACTCATATCTGCTCTATCACATTATACAGTTGTGGGTGTATGCCTACTTCCCTAGGCTCGCCCCAGTGCCAGATGAGGAGATCCCTCTCGGTGTTCCATTTTCTCACCTCTTCGATATGAGATGCGAGCGGAGGCCACGGGAGTCCTTCATATTCTTCCACCGCTACTTTGACACCATCACCACAGCCGAGGTATGTCAAACATTTTAGTTTATTTAAACTTCATTTTATTTTGTATTCTCAATATCAGTAGATAACAAACTGTGTATTATTTGTAGATCACCTGGCAGCCTTGGGCCCCGTTGCCTAACGTAGTTCGGGAGCGGTATGCCGATGCTCGAGAGACTACTCGATTCAGAGTTCTGCTAGAGGGCCCAGTCTGCTGCGATTGGTATTTGGGTAAGCGCTTCTTGCGACAGACCCTCGGCTTACCAGAGCAAGTAGTCCCGAGGCTGCCTCCCACCCATATGAGGCATACTGAGAGGTATACCTTTGAGGAGATGATGGATTATACGATCGGCTGGGACTCAGAGGGCTTTGGAGATGAGGATGATTACGCCAAGTACATTTAGGCTTACATCATGCGGCCTTTGACTGGTGCTCGTCGAGTTGAGTGAGAGAGGCCAGCGGCGCCAGCAGCAGGAGCAGGGAAATTGAGGGCACCTCCGACCCGAGGCAGGGGTGGGTCCCGGAGAGGACATGGAGCTGGATGGCCAGAGCTGCCCACGACGATCACATGCCGAGGACGGGGTGGAGAGACTTATCAGATTCCCTCCGCTCCTCCTCCAGCTGATTATGAGCTTGTCGGAGTCTACGGCTCAACCCCGGTATGTACTACCACACTTTGCATTCCGTACAGTCATTTCAATTCATTTGATATCCCGCAGAATACTAATGACTTCAACCCTTTTGCAGGCTTCTGTCGAGTACACTCGCCAGTCCCTGGAGTTGGCAGCCTCAGCGGTAGGGATGCTGCAGCGGTGCATCGACTTGTTGACCATCTACAATATCCCAAGAAGTTCTTTCAACTGCAGTCTCAAACTCTGCATGATCAGCTTCATACATAATCTGATGCATCACACTATCAACACGACACTTGATACACAACACTCACGGTACTGATACACTGTAACCCACATACTGTTCACAGCATTCATCACGGCATTCATACACTGTATTCACACATTGCATTCTGTACTGATATACTGCTCACAGCATTAATACACTGTAATCACACACTGTATTCGGCATTCATACTCTGCTTTGCGTATCATAACTGATGTATTTGCCATTTGTCCTTTTCAGGCCCCATTCCAAATTTCAGCCGTGGGAGGTGCTCTAGCTGGACCATCTGTTCTTGTTCGAGGATGAGGGGGAGTCAGGCGGAGGATGACTATCCATAGCCGGGGCAGACATAGGCGCACTCATGCTGAGAGCAGTTCCCGAGAGCCCACTCCAGATGACGATTAGTCAGATGAGGAGGCGGCGTCATCCCATGGTGAGGCCGGAGACAGCTTAGATTCCGACTATGGAGATGGCGGTGGTGACCCTAGACCCTCGTCCAAGAAGATGACCAAGACCGACTCCCACACTTGAGACAACTGATATTGATCCAGACATTCTGCTCTTTTTTCTTCTTTTTGCTCCGTTCAGACATTTTGTTGCTTTTCTCTTTCCTTTTTGCTTTATTTTACTTTTTACTGGTAGTTTGAGCACATTGTACTGCCTCAGGCAGGTTTACTTTCTCAAAAGTCATGATGGAAATGAAACAGCTATTTTGTTCAAAAAGCGTTACATTTGTACATTTTATGCATTGCATCGCATCGTATCGCATTGTATTGCATAACAATGTAAATGAGATTCGAACTTTTGTTTGAAAATTGAGCACTTGCGCCTGTCGTCCCCAAACGTCCCAGGAAAATCCCATTTTGTTCATTGGGCTTACTACAGTTCGGACTCAAATGTCACGGTTCTGAATCTAATCTCACAAAGTGCAATGCAAGATCGATAAATCACCAAAGAGTCCAAATTCGGAAAATCGTTTTGAAAAACTGATTTTTAGAAAGGAGTGTGAAACATGAACTGCTTTGCCAGATACAGAGTTACCACCTAAATATTTTATTTTGGGGGAATTTAGGAAACCCTGACTCATGCCTAAGGCCACGTGTCTATCATCACCAAAATTGCCTCGGCTCGGGAACTTGGGTACGATTGGGGAAGGTCATGTAATGAGCACCCCTGCTCGCCCGATCAAAGATCGGCCACTACTAAACATGATATCTTGTTTTTGAAAACACATGCGTTCTTATTCTAGTTTATTAGCCTAGAATTACTACGTGATGCGCACAGCATACATGTATAGACTGGATCGTCTAAGTTGGAACAAAACATTTCATGTTTGTTTTTTAAAGTGGTTTGCTACTCGCAAGTAGGCTAAAATGCAGATTTTGCCACCCTTAAGTGGGCTTAGAAAACACGGTGATTTGTCACTCTCGAGTGGGCTTAAAACTCGCAATCGACGAATTGTTCCAATTTAAATAATCCAACCTTCACCCACAGGCATTCAGGCAGGTATATCACATAAGCAGTTAGCCTCATGGCAAGCATGCTATCATGGTAGTCACTCACACACATGCAAGGATGCTAAAGCATAAACACTCACCGAGTACTTCGAGCCAAAGAAAGAAGCTAACTAGAAATCATGCATGAATCCTAACTATGCTGAGATGCCTAATGCAACACATGCAAGATGCAACTAAGATAAACTCAGCTATTCTAAAATGCCATATGAGATGTTACAGATAACATGTATGCAACTTGGAATTGAAATACAATGCAGTTAGTATGATGCGCCAAGCCCGGTGCATGCAAGACAGATGAATGGATGCAATCATGTGAACATAAGGATGCTAACTAAAACATGCCCTAAAACTAACCATCATAAGCTGGTAAATAAAAGGGAGAAAGACGTGGAGTTGGAAGACATGCATCACACACACGCACACTTATTACAACAGTTGGCCCTCTCGACGGAGGGTCCGAATAAATAATACAACACCAACTATCTAATCGAAGCTAATCTAATTAAGCTAGTTATTACACAACCCAAAATGAATAGTAAATTACAGCTAATTATTACACAACTCTAATTAATTAACAAACTAACTAAGTAAGCAATTAAATTAGCATGCAAACTACATAAATGTGGACTGCCTCAGCTCTGCCTTGAATGATAAAGGATGCATGCATGCTCGAGTTGCCTTGTTGGGAAATCCATCGCGATGCCCCAACTCACCTTTGTTTGCAATTGATCTCAGAAACTTGCACAAAGCTCCAGAGAGATGGAACTCCACCCCGGGAAACTGTTGGAAGGCTGCCAACTAGCTTATAGGCATGGGAGACCAACTAGGAGGGCCACCGACCAGTTTTTGCTCACAGGGTGGTCGGCCAGCCAGAAAACCTGGTCGGCCGACCAGTTCCTTCTCCTGGTTTTTGTTTTCTGCAACAACGAGAAAGGGAAGGGCACGACAAAGTATTTTCAACATATGTGTTCACGACCACTCTTCCCATCATTGCATAAGCTCTAGGGAGTGTAGTCCTCGATCCTCGGGCCACCAATCACGCATCCCAATGCATGATGGCTGAGGAGTCGAATTGCACGACTCAATGTGACATGAATACACATACAAGCACCTAAAGCCAACAACTCCGTCATGGGTAATCAAGAGTGTCGGCGATCGGGAATCGAGGCACGTTTCGTCACTTTGAGTACGAAACGTCTCTCGTTTCCTGTGTTTGGACTAACTCCTATTTCGAACACAATGTAACAAACAATGGCATGCACAATGCGACTCTAAGCATGCAACCTAAATGCTATGCAACTAAGTGATGCAAACATGCAAAGGATGACATGATAGCATGCACAATGCCAATATGAAATGCAACATGGACAACCTAACAAGGCTAATGGCATGCACAATGCACAATGCTAATGCTCACATACTCAATGCAAGACAACATATGCAACAATATGGCAAGATGCGACTAGTATGCACGATGCAAATATCAAATAGCATACTCAATGCGACGAACTACATGGCATGTGCAATGCTATGAACTACAATGGCATACTCGATACAAAATGGACTTAAACCAAAATGAGTGGGCCTCAACCACACTCAAATTAGTGGCCAAAACTCAACAAAACCTAGGCACAAAGAGCATGTAATGCACATTCAACTCATGGCTCGAAAGTAAAGCATAAAGGCACAACTCTTAAACGCGATTAGAGAGTGACATGCACGAGAGTATGACAACGCTACAGGCTTTGAAATGGAGTATTAAATGATGCCCAAATCAATCAAACAACACAAATGAGGCAAGCTAGAAAGCCTAGAGCATAGGGCTAGTCAAGAGCGATACACAAGGAGCATACAATACCAATCTTAGACCACTAAACCAGCTCTGGACAGAGCTTAATCATGCCAAACTAAGAGTCAAGAACATGCTGAAATGGAGCTCATGAGCTTAGGCAAACATGCATACATGATGGCTCACTCTTAAGGCTCAAAGCATAAGCCTTCCACTGCATGGAAGGAGTGACAAATGTGAATGCTTGGCCATGGAATATGCACTGAAATTATGGTAGAAATGATGCCAAATCATGCCAAAAGCCCAAGTAACGCATGCCAATGGACCCGATGTATGAAGCTAGTAAGCTAGATTGAACCATGACCATACACAACAATGCATGCATGACCCAAAACACCTCAACAGAGCTAAGGCAGCCCAAAATATGCTAGAATGGAGGGCCACAACATCATGCATTTCAAGCTAGTAAACCATGATTTACACTACAAGCATATGAAGCATATGAGAGGCTACAAAACCGGGCAAAAACAGAATCACGGCATGCCAAATGATGGCCAAAAACTCACTAAAACATGGCCAATACATGCAAGAATGAGGTGCTACTTTGATAGGCTATGTAAGGGATTGTTCTATACATGCAAGAGGCAAACAAAAGGTGACCAAACCAACCATAGACAGAGTCTAGGTAGGTCCTAAAAGTCACTAAAAATGGCCTAAACCAAGGCTAGGAAGTGTGGAAATATGGGCTCCTTTGAAAGGCCAAAAAATGCCAACAAACAAGGCCAAAAGAGAGAGGGTCACCCCTCTCTGATTTTGGCCCTCAAAACAACATGCCAACCACTGAAAATCCGCTAGATTTCAATGGCTAAAAGGTGAAGCAAAGATCAATAGAAAGGCCTCATGGTATGGCACAAAACAAAGTTAAATAGAGCATGCAAGAGGGTAGATAACCCCCAACACCAAAAGAGTCTTAAACAAACATGAAAATCACTTAAATATGGACCTTTTTTTAGTTGAAAGCAAAGCTCAAATAAGCATGCAAATGAGGCTAAGAGAAGGATCAAAATAATGCTTAAAAGAGGGAAAAATGATTACCCTTGAAGCTCAGCAAAAACCAGCAAGTTTCTGGACCAAAAACCCAACCCTTGAGCTCTCTCAAGACCCTCCAGCAACTTAGTAACAAGGTGAGAGTGTTAGGCTATTAGGTTGTGTGCAATAGGTCAAGAATAACACCCCTTTTTGCTCAAAGTATAGAGATATAGAGAGAGATATATATTTTTTGCCTTAAACAAAATCTAAACCTGGTATAAGGAGAGGAAGGCCCTCTCTTATAGAGGAGCAAAGGTTCAAGCTTCCTCAAGAAGCTAGAGCAAAGATTCAAGCTTCCTCAAGAAGCTAAAGCAAGGGTGCAAATCCTCCATACACGCGTATGGAGGATATAGTCTGTACCTTCCAGCTGGCATCCACTTAGTCAGACAAAATAGGAGAAAGCTGGCCAACTAGTTAAGGTGGTCGGCCGGCCACTTCCCTTGGTCGGCCGACCAGGGTAAGTGGTCTCCCAAAACAAAGGGTGGTCGGTGGCCCCATTTGGTGGTCTCCATTTTGAAAGCAAGCTAGTGGTGTGGTGGGAGACCAGTAATTGTGGCCCAAAGATCAGGGAGACCAGTTTCCCAACAAGAAAACTGGCTGGCGGGGGAAAAGTGGTCTCCAAGGAGAAAAGGTGGTCTCCCACCCTTGTACCACTTCCCAAACAAGGAAAACAAGGTCCATGCCAAGAATGAACCAAGACGGATACAAAATAAGAGTTCGGGAGGCAAAACATGCGGCCGGGTGCCTCGAAAACTGTCTGTTGAGCACAGAAAGTGGCGTGCGACCACAAAAGTGGTCTCCCGGGCCATAGTGTCCCTCTAGACAGAGGAAACAAGTTGTGTTCCAAAAACCGTGCCAAACGGAGAATGTTAAGCTATCCCGAACCGAGGCGCGCGGCCAACGGCTCCGAAAATCGGAAACTAGCCTCCGAACGGGAACAGTGGCCTACGACCATGAAACATAGCCTATGACCACTGAGAGATGGTCTACAAGACCTCTCCCTCCCTCCGGGAAGAGAAAGCGAGACCTTGTCTGCAGACCGAGTCGAAGCACAAAAAGTTCCGAGGCTCGGAGGCAAGACTCTCAGCCAAACTACGAAACTTCAGAACGAGCACAACATGTGTAATCACCGAGCGCTCAATCGATGAAATCTGAGTCTTAAGCTTAGCCAAAAATGGGGTGTCTACATCATTGTAATAATCAGGTAGTGAACCGACTAACAACAAAAACAACTCGATAATCAAAACAAAGAACTCGATAAGCTAACCAACTGTAAATACAACTCGATAAGCAAAACAAAGACTTAAAGAATGTGAAATACAACTCGATAAGCAAATGTGCAACCACTCGATAAACAAATTGAAGTAACAGGCGTGACTTCGCAAAATCAACATCATAAGGCATTGGAAGTGGTGTCAGTTCCAAGTTCTCAGCATGTTCCATACATAATTAGCTCAGGGAACAAGAAGGAAGGCCATCGGCCAAAGGAAAAGCCTACCGGCCATGAGAAATGGCCACCGGCCAAAATTTTTAGCCGATCGGCCAAAGGGATGGTCAATCGGCACTAATTTTGGCCGATCGGCCAAAAATGGCAAGCACCTCCAGAATGTTGACACCTATCTTCCACTCATCACCTTATCCTCTTCAAAAGCCTCAACTTCGTAGTTTTCCTTATTTCAACACAGTTTTTCATCAAAATTGAGGCATTTCTCGTCCAAAATCTCACAACTTGGATTGCCAACTTGGATGGCTCAGAAAAGCTGAATTTTCGGGGCTTTGGCATAAATGCACTATTCACTTTGGGTCGCACCCCGTTGCATTTTCCATTCCTCCATGAGGTGGCATGGTTTTGGAATCCAGTGACACATGTCTTTAGCTTTGGCGGACAAGAGATATGTCCCACTTTTGAGGATTTCCAAGCTTTAATGGAATCCGAGCGTGACGAGGACATCTTGCCTCAATTCCGGTTTGGCCATGTTCAAACGCTAGGAAGGATGTGCGGCCTTACTTTGCATGACGCTCGGTCATTGATTCATGGTGGAGAGCTGGACATTCCGAGCTTGGTTTGTCAATTTTCTGATGTTGGCGACCGTGGCGACCATCATTGGCAGGGTTATCGACGACATGCGCTCTGCTTATGCATGTTGTCACATTTCTTACAAGCCCCGGGCTCCGGTGGGTTTAGCACTCGTTTGATTGAGGTTGCCGAGGGCTTGAAAGAGGGCAAAAACTGCATCGCCATGACACTAGCCGAAACATTGATGGGATTAGATGATTTTCATCATCGGGAGATGACTAGACTTGCGGGGAGTCCACTACTACTGCAGGTAATTTTTCCCACCCTATCTCACATATATTGCTCACATCACTCGGGCCTCAAGCTCGATTTTTTTCTCTCAAAAACCTTTTGCTCACTTTTTCTCTCAACGTACACCTCTCTATTCTTTATTCTCTCATTTTTCATCCGTCCCCAGGTGTGGTTGATGGACAAGTTGAGAGTTGTGGACTCGTGTCGGGCATATTCAGCTCGCAACTCTTCTTCCGACGACGTCTAGTCGATGCTCCGGATGAAGGATGGTGGTACAGTTGGATGTGCAATTTGTCTGCGGATCATATTGCTTGGTGCTGCCCTTGGCTCAATTTACCGGCAATGAGCTATAGCATGACCCGTCAACTCGGGATCTAGTTGATTGGCCTAACACACTGCGTGTTTTACTTTCCATTTCGATTCCGGCGCCAGTTCGGACATGATCAGACTTGCCCAGAGGAGGGGGTTGAGTACCCTGTTACATTTCCGGTCCGAGGCGCGCAGCTAGCTCGATATGCCATAGCATGGAGGATGAGAGAGCTTCTGGCCCCCGCTCCCGCTTTCAGCTACACCCTTTCTGATGAGTGGCTTAATGAAGAGGCACAGATCGGGCCCAGCTTGGCATCAGAGGCTTCGACGAGCTCTGGAAGAGGGCGTAGGAACACCTGATTATGCCCTGAATTTATTTGCTTTAATCAGAACTTTCAAGTTTTCTTTATGAATGTAATGAAAAGCAACTTTAATTTTGTAATCAAGAGCTGGAGAACTCTGTATTGAAATCAATGAAATTGAAGGTTGGGGAACTGAAAATTTTCCGTTCGGTCCAAAAATGGTCTAAGTTGTAAAAAGATTAATTTGAGCAAAATCAACTTTTATAAAAACTTTTCAAAACCATTTTCGATATGGATCAGAACTGGACACGCCTGAGATCTGTCACTGCGATGCATAACCCCAAATTCCGGCAACTGGAAAGTTGCCCCTAGTCTGAGTAGTACTACATTGGAGATCACAACCAAGCTCTTGAATGCAGAATGGACAAAGATGACCAAGCATGATCACATGGACAAAGTTGATCGGGGAAGTGTTTATGGCTGAACTTCAAGATGAAGTTGCCTACGTATCCCAAAGATGGGAATCAAGCCTTACATAGTTCGGCTCGGGTTCGCTCGTGTATTAACTCTCATCTTTTACGCTCTAACATTTGCCAAGGCTGCCCTTTGTGGGTTTTCAACCTTGCGAGCTCAGTTTTTATCATTTGAAATTTTTTGTGCTCTAACTTTTGCCTAGGTCGCCCTTTCGGGTTTTCGGCCTAGCGAGCCTCTTAGGAAAAATATTTAAGGACCAGATAGACTTGATGATGTAAGGACCAATCCAATTGGGTCTGAACTTGCCCCTAGGGTCGTGGATGGGAGCTCGGTTGTCTTTGAGCACCAAATCTCCTTCTTTCAAATTCCTGGACTTAACTTTCTTGTTGAAAGCCTTGGCAATTCGTCGTTGATAACCCTGAACATAGTACAGTGCTTTCAGCTTCCTCTCATCAAATAGCATGAGTTCTTCGAACCTGCTCTGCTGCCAATCTGCCTCAGCTATCTGGCATTCAGCTAGTACTCATAGTGGCGGAACCTCAATTTCGACAGGTAGAACGACCTCCATCCCATAAACCAATGAATACGGAGTCGCCCCAGTAGAAGTTCTAATTGAAGTCCGGTAGCCCCACAGAGTGAATGACAACTTATCTAGCCAGTCCCAGTAGGTTTCCACTATCTTTTGTAAAATACGCTTGATGTTCTTGTTGGCGGCCTCAACTGCTCCATTGGTCTGCGGTCGATATGTAGATGACTTGTGAAAAGCCACGTTGTATTTCTCCAACAAGTCGATCACTTCCTTCTTGAAGTGGGAACCATTATCTGAAATAATCTCGTTCGGGACTCCGTAACGACAGATGATGTTGTTCCTGATGAACTTTACAACGTGCGAAGCCTTTAACACTGCATAAGATTGGGCCTCAACCCACTTTGTGAAATAGTCTATCGCAACCAGAATAAACTCATGCCCATTGGACCCCTTTGGAGTAACGGCCCCGATCACATCAATCCCCCAGACTGAAAATGGCCATGGCGAAGTCATGCTGTATAGCTTTGATGGCGGAATGTTCATGCGGTTCGCATAGATCTGACATTTGTGGCATTGCCGGACAAAGCCAATACAATCCTCCTCCATGGTGGACCAGTAGTAACCCTATCTAAGGATTTTTTGGGATAGCATCACCCTGTTCATGTGCGCTCCGCACTCTCCTCCATGGATGGCCTCCATTAGGCGCTTGGCCTCTTGAGCCTCAACACACAGCTTATGCATCCCGAGATAACCTCTCTTGTACAGTTTTCCTCTGTAGATGATGAACTGAGCAGCCATTCTTCGAATTGCCTTCTTGTCTTTGGCATTTGCCCCTAGTGGATACGCTTCTTTCTCCAAGAAGTTCTAGACATTGTAATACCAGGGGTTCTCATCTTGAACCTCTTCTATGGCAGCTATCGACTCGTAGGCCGACGCAAAATTTTGGTCAATGATGATCGGACGCATCCGGACTCCAAAAGGGATGTCTATCATGGAGGATAGAGTTGCTAGTGAATCTGCGAACTTGTTGTTCTCTCTTAATAAAATGAGCGAAGTTCAGCTTCTCAAACTGAGGAATCAACAAATCCAAGGTCTGGTGATAGATTCTCATCATTTCTTCTTTGACTTTCCAATCTCCTTTTGCTTGAGATATAACTAGGTTCGAGTCCCCGATGACGTCCAACCGTTTTGCCCCTAGTTCTAGGGCGGCTTCTAGTCCATCTATACACGCTTCATACTCTGCCTCACTGTTCGAGACTTTGAACCAGAGTTTGAATGCTAGAGGTATACGAGAATTGTCGGGTGCTATTAGCAACACTCTTATTCCATACCCGTATTGGTTTGACGCTCTGTCAAAGTACATCGTCCAAAATTCTTCTTCAACATGTAGAATGGCCTTGACTGGGAATAGGTACTCATCTGCTTCATCCCCTTCAACTGGGTGATCGGCTAGGAACTCTGCTACCACTCTCTCCTTCACTGACTTGCGCGTCACATACTTCAGATCGAATTCGGAAAGCAGAAGCAACCAACGAGCTAGCCTACCCGTAAGCGCCGATTTCTAAAAGAGATATTTGATGGGATCTAATCTTGAAACCAACATTACAGCGGGAGCTAACAGGTAGTGCCGCAGCTTCCTGGTGGCCCATACCAAGGCTAAGCAACCCTTTTCCAATGGAGTGTAGTGGGTCTCGTAATCCAACATCTTCTTGCTCAGGTAGTAGATAGCTCTCTCGACCTTGTCCTCAGACTCCTGTGCAAGCATGCAGCCCATTGTAGTTTCAGTTACTGAAAGGTAAAACATCAAAGGTTTCTCCGGCTCAAGTGGTGTCAACACAGGTGGGTTCTGTAAGTATTGCTTGATCTGTTCAAAAGCAACTTGGCATCGGCTGACCCATTGGAATTTCGTTCCTTTCTTCAGGAGACCAAAGAGTGGTTCACAAGTCGAGGTTAATTTAGAAATAAATCGTCTTATGAATTGCACTTTACCCAGAAAGCCTCGCACCTCCTTTTCAGTCCTCGGTGGTGGCATTTCTAAGATGGCCTTGATTTTTTAAGGGTCGACTTCGATGCCTCTCTGTGTAATCAAGAACCCTAGCATTTTCCCTGCTGTAACACCAAACGTACATTTCTGAGCATTCAGCCGCAACCGAAATTCTCTAATCCATTGGAAGAACTTTTGCAAAGTGGTGTAGTGGCCCTCTCTTTCCTTGGACTTGATAATCATGTCGTCCACGTACACCTCAACCTCTTTGTGGATCATGTCATGCAATATCGTGGTCGCAGCCCAATGATATATAACTCCAGCATTCTTCAGCCGAAATGGCATCACCCTATAACAATAGGTCCCCCACGGGGTGGTAAAAGCAGTCTTCTCCCGGTCTTCGGATGCCATGACAATCTGGTTGTAGCTTGAGAAGCCATCCATGAACGAAAGCAAAGCATGCCCAGCAGTAAACCCACTAACTCATCGATATGCGGCAGAGGAAAGTTGTCCTGCGGACTAGCTTTGTTCAAATCTCTGAAATCCACATATACTCAGATTCTGCCATCCTTCTTCGACACTGGAACAATGTTGGCCAACCAAGTTGGGTATTCGGATACCAGCAGGAACCCTGCGTCAATTTGCTTGGTGACCTCTTCTTTGATCTTGATGGCCTAGTCTGGGCGGATCCTTCTGAGTTTCTGCTTAACGGGTCGGGCCTCTAGGTCAAGAGGGATCCGGTGCTATACAATCTCAGGATCGATTCCAAGCATGTCTTCGTAGGACCACGCGAAAACATCTTTGAAATCTTTTAATAAAGCGACTAAGCGCTCGCACTCCTTGGAAGACAACGTGGACTCGATCTGGACTAGCCGCGGGTCCTTCTCAGTACCAATATTAATTTGGATGATTTCATCAACCAGCAGTTTTACAAACCTCTCCTGCTCTTATTCTAGCAAATAGTTCAAAACTGGAGGAATTTCTTCCTCGTCGTTTTTATCAAAATTTTGAAAGTCTGAATTAATGCAATAAATCAAAGGCACAGAAAAATACTCAAAAGCCATAACCACTTCATTCTCATTAATCACTTCGTCCAGTCCATCTGATTCTTCGGTTGTAAGAGACTCGAAAGAGAAAGAAAAAGACGACCTAGACAGGATTGTGGTGTAGACGCGCCCTTGGGCCCCATGCTACCGTTCGGACTCGATTTGTGTGTCGGTTCTTAATCTGATCTCACAATGTGCAATGTGAGATTGATAAATCACCAAAGAGTCCGAATCTGGCAAATCGTTTTGGAAAATAGATTTTTTAGAAAGAAGTGCCAAACATGGACTGCTTTGCCAGATACAGAGTCGCCACCTAAATATTTTTTATGTGGGGATTTAGGAAACCCTGACTCGTTGCCTAAGGCCACGTGTCCGTCATCACCAAAGTTGCCTCGGCTCGGGAACTTGGGTACGATTGGGGAAGGTTAGCTATGAGCACCCCCGCTCGCCCAATCTGAAGATCGGCCTCTACTAACCATGATATCTAGTTTTGAAAACGTTATGTGTTCTTATTCCAATTAATTAGCTAATCTTACTATGTGATGCGGACAACACAAAAGTATAGACTAGATCGCCTAATTTGGAACAAAGCATTGCATATCCGTTTGTTTGGAAAATGGTTTGAGATTTGCTACTCGCAAGTAGGCTAAAATACGGATTTCAACGAGTTGTTCCAACTCAAGCAATCCAACCTTCACCCACAGGCATTCAAGCAGTAATATCACATAAGCACATGGCCACATGGTAAGCATGCCGTCATGTTAACATTCACACTCATGCGAGATGCTAAAACACAAATACACTCACAACGTACTCCAAGCCAAAACAAGAAACTAGTTAGTAATCATGCATGATCCTAGTTCATGTTAAAGTGCCTAATGCATCGCATACAAAATGTCACTAGAATAGGCTCGGCTAATCTATGGATGGCATGTGAAATGCGACAGATAGCATATATTCAATTTAGATTTGAAATACTATGCAGTTAGCATGATGTGCTGAGCCCGGTGCATGCAATACTGATGAATGATGCACGCATGCATAGCATAAGGTATGCTAAATTGAATATGCCCTAATATTAACCATCAAAAGCTGGTAAATAAAAAGGAGAAAGACGTGGGGTTGGAAGACATACACACACGCACGCTTATTACACAATTACCCTCGCTCGGAGGGTCCGAAAGAATAATACAAATTAATTAACTTACAAGCTAATTAATTAATTGCAGACCAATTAAATAGTTAAGAAAATTAACTAAGCTAATAAAGCGATAAAACTGCTTCGGGAAGAGGGCCCAATGTACGTATGCTCAACTCCGCTCGAAAACCCATCGCCATGCACAAGTTGCCTCTATTTTCACTGTTTTCCTCCTCTGAAGACTGCACAAGTCCCAAGGTACACCCTCTGAACACTGGGAAATGCCACCGACCATGAGGAATGGTCAACGGCCAAAGGTAAGTGGTCATCGACCATATATGAAGCCATAGGCCAGAAATGGATAGCCAGCCGGCACTGGAGATGGCCGACCGGCCATACATTCCTACAGGAACCTATTTTGACAGCAGCAGAGGGCAAAACAAGGCGTGGTAATGCATTTCAAAGCAATGTTTGTACCACCACACCCCTCATCATGTTTATGACTCAAAGGGGTATGGTATTCGATTCTCGGACCACCAATCGCGCATTTCAATGCGTGATGGCCCAAGAAACCAAGTTGTGCATTTTGGCGTGGAATGAAATGCACATAAACAAACAATGGAGGCCCAACCTCTATCATAATCAATTCAAGAGGCAAGGCATGCATGATAAATGCAACCTAGGCATGTGACCTAAGTATGCAACATGAACATGTGGACAAACATGCAATAGGCACACAACCTAAGCAAACAAGCATGCAAGGCATGGAACAATTATGCTAATGACAAGCATACAAGATGCAATGTGGACATGTAAGTATGCAAGAAATGTGACAACATGTTAAGCAACTTAACCATGAGAATGCATGCCAAATGCAAAGTGTTTCAAGCATGCAACAACATGCGATAGGCCAAGCATGTAACAACACACAAGGCGAGCATGCAACAACATGCAAAGGATGGTCTTAAACTAGTTTGGGCAGCTCTCAAATAAACCCAAAACAGTGGCCAAATGCTAAGGAAATGAAGGCCAAAATACACACAAACATGCATGCACACACGGTTTAAAACTTAGGCACAAAGCAGGGACTTTTAAGCACACTTAACATGGACAAATAGCATACATGATAAGCTTTGAAAACATGTAGGAGATGATGCCAAATCAACCCACCGATGCAAGCAAGGCATGCAACCAAGCCCAAGGACTTAAACTATGGTCATGTGACACATGAAGCAAATGATTAAAGTGAATCAAAACAGTCCTAAATCATGCCAAAGCAAGCCCCAAAAACCAGTTAGATGGCATCTAAAGGATCTAATCCTAGAAGCATACACAACGGCACAAACATGGAGCATGAAACACCAACCTTTTAAAGCATTAAAAGAGCATCAAATGCAAGCATACAAGCATGCTATAAGGACTGAAATGACATGATAAGTGGTTCCAAACCACTGAAACAAAGCAAGTAAAGCATGCTAGAGAGGTCAACACTCAAGGCCTATAAGGGAGATTGCATGGTAGCTATACAAAGCAAGCCATGGATGGCACAAACAACCAAAAAGAGACCTCAAGCACATCAAAACATGCATAAAAGATTCACAAAGCTAAGCCAAAACAAGTAAGCATAGTGGTCTAAATGCTAGGCACATGTTAAGGCAATTCATGGCATTACAAGACAAGTACGCTAAGCATGCATGGTGTGTCTAAACCAATTAAAAAATAGTGCTATATCATGGCAAAATAAGCACAAATAACACTTAAGACATGGCCAACATGCACTTAAACGAGATGCTCACACATGAGGCTAAAATGGCCAATATTGAAGGCAACAAGGAGAGGGGATGGCCCTCTCCTTCTTAGGACCTTAAAGCAAGCTCACCAAAAATGCACAAAATGGGGACCAAACAAGGCCTAAAAGAGGTCAAACAACCCCAAACAACAAAGCGACCTTAAACAACTATTTAAAGCACTCAAAAATAAGACTTTTATATTTATACACAAAGTCTAAAAAAATATGCAATGTAGGTTAAAAGACTATGCAAAAATGGGGAATAAAGGGGCAAAGTTCTTACCCTTGAAGACTTTGTTCAAGAAGAGCACTCCAGCTGCTTCCTTAGGTCCAAACCAGCTCCAAAACTTCAAGACCAACCTATTGGCTCCTCAGCAAGCAAGGTAAGGTGTAGAACTAGGTGTTTGTGCACAAAAATAATAACAAACACACACAAAGGCAAAAGGAGAGGGAGATATAGAGATACATAGATACACTATGCAAACCCTAATCTCAAAGCTCTCTCTTGAACTTCTGGAACCCTTGAGGAGGGAGGAGAAGGCCTCCTCTTATAGAGATTCACTCTTGCAAAGCTTACAAAACAAGCTAAGAAAGAGTGAAATCCCTTCATACACGTGTATGAAGGGGGGGCAAAGTGGGTGCCAGCTAGCACAGCTGGCACAAAATATCTACCAAAAGCAGATGCACAGAGGTCGGCCAGCCAAAAATGCCAAATTGACCAAATAAATGGTCGACCGACCAAACATTTGGCCGATGGCAACAAAACAATGGCCGGTGGCCTCAAGCCATGGCTGGTGAGATGTGGGGATGGCCAACAAGCCATTCCCTGCTCCTTAAAAGCAAAACACAAGTGTTTGGTGCAAAACCAAACACAAAACAGGCAAGTCGAGAGGTCTTGAGGCAAGGCGCATGGCCGAGACCTCCGAGAACTCAAGACGAACACGAACATGGATGATCACCGAGTGTTCAAACGGTGACGTCCAAGTCTTGAGGACAGTAAAAAATGGGGTGTCTACATGTGGCATCTGGGTTATCACCCCCAAGAATAACAGACTCAGACTCAGACGAGCTGGAACCTGATTCCAACTCACAAGACTCGGTGGAATCAGATTTCGGCTCGCTACCTGACTCGGTGTTGCTCGATAAGAAGCCTTCCTCGCACTGCCAGACGAGGGAAGGTACAATGGATGCATTCAAAATGTTTGCAGATGGGCTCGCAGCTGCTCCATTTCCAATCATGGACACTGAGAGATTATCTCCCAAGCACTCATGCGCGATCGGAGGATCTGATAGTAGACTAGCCAGTGCTACCCCCACTTCAATCTCGGTGCTCTCGGAATCCACTTTTTTACACTGCTCAACTTCAGCTGATGGGTCTGTCTGCTCCTCGGCAACATCATCCCCGAACAATTGTAAATTGAAGAAGATCTCGAAACCCGGCAGGCGTCTCTTCTCGGTATTCAACCATGGCTCTGGAAAGCCGTAAAATGGAAAGTCTTCCCCCTCCCGGACAAACCGTCCGTTCAGGGTGCCCTAGATAGGCCGATGCATCAAATCAAAATGCCTCTCGATCTACTTGGTTCTGGCCCTTCCGGTAGGGGTGTCCGCGGTTCGGTTTATGACGGTTTGCGATTCGGTTTGGACCCACCCGCATCTATGCGGTTTGGGAAAAAATCAACCCACAACCACCCGCAATGCGGTTTGCGGTTTGTGCAGATAGGGTTCGCGGTTGTGCGGGCGGTTGCAGGCGGTTTGCGGATTGAACTTTTTTTCCAAAAAATTATTTTTAAACCTTTTTTTTCTCCCATTTTGTCAATCTTTATTTTGGACCTTTTTTCTCATATTTTCTAAAATGCTCCAACATTAATAATTAATGAACTAAAGCTTATAAAAAAAACTTATAAAATAAAAAAACACAACAAATTCAATTCATAACCTAAACAAATCATTCAAAATCTACATTATCATTAACTTGCATTCATCCTATCCTACATTCATCATTCATAATCCAAATAAGAAAATCCTATATTAAAAATTCAACATTCATCATTCCTAACCTCCAAAAAAAAAAAAAAGAAAAGTAATTCTTCATTAACTTACATTCATCCAAAATGCAAAAAAAAAAAAAAAAAAAAAAAAAAAAAAAAAAAAAAATCATTAAGTTACATTCATCCAAAACCAAAACGCAATTAAAAAAAAAAAAAATTGTTGTCAAACTTAAACTTCATTCAATACAAACCCATGAAATAAAATTAAAACACTTCTAAGATATCAAACTTCATCTTCATGAATCACATCCAATTCAACTTTCGCAAATTCCAATTCCAATTCTAATTCCATGCATTTGGTTGATGAACCCTACACAAACAAATTGAAATTCATTTTTTTTCACAAGCATCACGTCACCTATTGCCTCTCTTATACTATAACTTCTCACATGCAATTCTATGTTCTTATTTTGTTTTAGGTTCTGTTCTTTTGCCAAAAATGTTGTATAGAAAAGTATTTCTTAGGAAAAAGGAAAAAAAGAAAGAAAAAGATTATAAAAATGATTTTACTTTTCTTTCAACTGTTCAATTTATATATAAAAACAATTTAAACTATCTCACGATACTTAATCGTGTGCTTTTACATGACAAAATGTTTTCTTCTAGAAAATAATTATAACATAACATATATTTTCCTGTTCCTGCAACAATTGAACACAGTAAAAAAAATAAAACCATTTTTATTTTCATTTTCCTTTTCTGTCAATTGAAAACAAAATTATTATCGTATTTAAAATGACATTTCCACCATATAACAAATTGCTTTGATTTTAATCATATGATAGAGAAATAATTAAGAATAAAAGATGTATTCACTCAATTTATTGAATTTTTCTGAATTGATTAGCATTTCAAGGTAGTCTCAAAACCAAAATTGTTTCTTGATGATGAGAATCCAACCAAGAAGATGATCGGAGCTGTGACAAGTTCAAGAGGTATTGTAAAAAATTAGATCCCATCAGATCTGTTTTGGTCCACAAAAAATCAGATCCCACAACAACAAATTAGATCCCACAACAAAAAATCAGATCCCACAACAAAAATAAAAAATCAGAGATAAAGAAAATCAGATCTGTTCATCCACAAAAAATCAACGATTGGGAGAGAGAGAGACAGAGATTGAGAGAGAGAGAGTTCACCCATGAAGTAGATCGGCTATGCGATGATGATCGGTGCGATGAGATGAGAAAGAGAGTGATCGGCAGTGTGATGAAAAAAATCGGCTGTGCGATGATGAAAAAATCAGAGATGAAAAAAATCAGTTCTGTTGTTCATCCACAAAAAATCAACGATCAGGAGAGAGAGAGAGACAGAGTTCACCTGTGAATGAAGTAGATCGGTTGTGCTGTGTGAGGATGATCGGTGCGATGAGATGAGAGTGATCGGTGTGTGTAGAAACGAGAAGAGAGTGAGAAAGAGAGACAGTGAGATGAGACTGAGAGAGAGTGAGGGAGGAGAGGAGCCGATTAGATTTAGGGCTTCTTTTTTCTTTTGTTTTGTTTGTTATAGTATAGGTGAGTGAGAGAAGAGATGGACGGTCTAGATTTGAAAGAGGAAAAAAAAATTATTTAATGCGGGCGGGTTGGGCAGGTGCGGTTCAAACCAGCAACCCGCCCGCAACCCAAAATTTATATAAAATCCAAACCGCACCCTACCCTAATATGTTTGTGAAACTGCCCACATGCATGCGGTTCGGTTCGGGTAGGGCGGTTTGGGCGGGTCGGATGACCCTATGCCCAGCCCTACCTTTCGGTGATTTCTTTGCCTTTCCTCACCCAGTCCTCTTTGGTGGGCAGATAGCCCAGACCAAAGGTATGCAGGTTATGCGGCACTTCGGCCGATACTGCAATGCCTTTCCGGCCACTTTTTCCTAGTCCCATTCCAGGGATATGCTGAAGTTTATTCATGAGGTACACAGACTGCTCACTGACATATAACCCCTCATCAACAGCTAAGATGTTCTGAACGACCCAGGCCTCGGCTAGGGTAAATCTTGATAGGAACACATCCTCCGTGCCGTGCTCGATTTCCAAAACCGATGTAGACACTTCTGGCAGCGGATGGATTGACGAATTCCCAAAAACTGTAGCCACCCCCTTCCCGTGGGGGTATTTTAACATCTGATGCAGGATGGAAGAGACCGCCTTTACCTGGTGCAGCCACGGCCGCCCCAAAAGTAGATTAAAAGTCGCAGGAACGTCCAAGACATGAAAATCATTCTCATGTTGTCCCGGACCAACCTTAGTATGAATCCTCACGGTCCCCATCACCTCTCTGCTTGTATTGTCATCTGCCCGTATCACCTGGGCAGTTGGCTCAAAGTCCGCGGGCTTCAGCCCAATTGCATATGCCGTCCTTGACGGGCACACGTTGATGGCGAATCCTGTGTCGACGAGAACTACCGGTACCCACTTGTCACTACACTCCACAGAGATGTAGAGCGGTTTGTTATGGTTTACGCTCGCAGGCGGCAGTTCCTTGTCAGACAAGGTCAATGTCGGGGAAGCTCCCCCCGGAAAGACCAATCCTACTAGCTATTCAGGTGTGGTATCTATTAAGAGTTTGGCCTTGTCCATTGCCGAAAAGACAACCTGTCGATGAACTCGTGAAGCCATAAGCAGTCCCCAGATGGAGATGTCTGCCTATATCTTCTTTAGCTGTTTCAGCACAACCTCTTCTTCGAGTAACTTTTTCTTTTGTCTCTCTAGCTCCTTGTCCTTCCCGGACGCTTCTGGTTGATCTAAGTGCGGGGGCTTAAAATACCGCCCGCTCCTAGTCATGTGATCAACTTCGCCAATGTACCAGGTATCATCCGACTAGTTATTCTCCCAGTCCTCATCTGTGTGGGCAAGACATAGATCGTCATCTTCCTACCACATGCCATCAGCAACCGACAGGCACCTGTCCGGCTCCGTTACAACTATTCTTGTACCAACAGTATCTTTCATTCCTGTGCTCACAACACGTTCTGTCCCCTCAGGGGCTTTGGCTTTCCTGACCTTTTCAGAATCCTCAGTCCTTTCTCGCTCGAACTGTTTTAGTGCGGCTTGTTGTTCAATGTCCTCTATACTCGAAATGCTCTGGTCTCGAGCAAAATTATTATCACCGATGCTCCCTAGCGGTGCATTCTCATTCCTGGCCCCCTCAGCCATTGTTGATGTCTCCGTTCCTGGCGAACTCTGCTCTAACTGAGGTTGTTCCACAACATCTGGTTGGTCGTCAAGCCATCCAGTAAACTCTACTGACCCATCAAACCAATTGACTGTCACATCCCCGGAATCCTGTTCTTCAAAGAATTACAGATTCACGAGGTCTTTTTCCAGATTCGCTAGGTCATCTAGCCATTGATCAAGTCCATCCTCCCGTGCTACACAATTCTCTGCCCCTACTGGCAATTCCACATTCGGCCTAGCTTGGCCTACTGATGTAATATAACCACTCGGGTTGTGCTTGAAAATCGCAGGCCCCTCAGGTTCTGACTGCTCATTCTTGTCTGTTCTCACAGTTGACCCAGTTCCATCTCCGATAGTTACCACCACCATTTCTGGTTGGGTTTGGGAGATGTCCAACACGCACAAGTCAGTGCTGTCAGGAATGAACACCTCCGGCTTGGGTAGGTGAGAAGGGGTGATATATATACTAGGGTCGTATGGCACAACCCCAGTCTGGATCATATTGATGCGTTTGGGAGGTGGAGCTTGGTTATGTGGTGGGAGAGGGTTGGTTGTGACATTTGGTTTCTTCGGAGGCACGATCACCCTGTTGTCAACGAGATCTTGAATCTCATGACGTAATCGAAAGCATTGGTCAGTATCATGACCATGCTATTGATGAAACGCACAGTACTTCACCAGGTTATGGGAGGGGAGAAGTTTTTCTGGCAATGGTCGCTGCTCTAGGGGCTTCAAGTGCCCTTTTCTGATTAAAACCCCCAAAGCTTTGGACAGGGGCATATATAGAGGAGTGAAGGTCCTTTGGCCTTTGGGTGCGTATCTGGCTGTTTGCGAGCTACTACTGGACAGCTGCAAGGGCTCTTGGGGTATTAGTGGTGGTAACCATGCTCACAACTGAAGATCTAGCAGCTGCAGCACTGCTTGTGCCTGTATTTGTACTGCGGTTGAATGTTCTCTTGGGCTGTTCTCTCTCATTATCAATGAGGCCCTACTTCATATCGTCTTCGATCTGCACCCCTATCTCATTTAAGTCTGCGAAGGTGGGAAGGGGGAGAACAATCATCTTCTGCATAAGCTTGGGCTGGAGGTTGCGCACAACCATCCGAATCTGATCTTTTTCAACAGGCTTGATGGTCATCATCGAGGCCTTGGCCCTCCACCGGGTCACAAAATTGGAGAAGCTCTCCTCCGGCTCCTGCCTAGTTGTCTCGAGATCAGGGGTTATAATCTCGATCTGTGTATTATAGGAATATTGAGCTATGAAGGCCTCAGCCATCTCCTCCCAATTCCTCTTGACGGAATCTTCCAATTTTGCGTACCAAGTGGCCGCTATGCCTGAGAAGGTCCGGCCAAACAAAGAAAGCTTCTGCAATCTGGAAAGGCCCATCGGCCTGAGGATATCTAAAAACAACTGCAGGTGCACCATAGGATCCCCAAATCCATGAAAGCGGTCGATGTGCGGCATCTTAAACCGATCTGGCAGCGTCACGGCCGAGTCGGTATACCTATCCTCTATACCTGGAATGGACTTTACTCCCTGAGATTTCTTGAACAACTTTTCAAGCTTGCTCACTTTTAATGCCGTGGGGTCCACCTCGAACTCAAAGGGAGAATCCGACAGATTGATAGGTGTTTTGGATAGCTGGGGTAGAATCGGGGGCGGAGCCGGCCAGATCGGAACGTCTGTATCATCCTGGACGGGTGCTGTCTCCTCGAGTATGGGAACTCTTGGTGGGGGAGGAACTTGGTGTGAAGCAGACGCTCTGGTTTGCTACTGTAACCTAGCAATTAACTCTACCTGTTGGGCCATGACCTCGGCCTGTTGTTTGGCAAATTCTGCTTGACGGGTAGCGTCCTGCTGCATAGTTTTCATGCTTTCCTCGAGCTGACGCATCGTCTCCTCCATTCTTGCCATGTTGTGCTGATCTAGCTGAATAACTGGTATATCTATCCCCGCATTAAAAACTAAGACCTCAGCCTGACTATCCACTGATGGGGTAAACCACTGATCTGGTAACTGCTGCACCGGTACACTGTGTCCTCTTGACCTTCGTCTGGTAACCGGGGGTAAAGAAAGGAACACTGCTTGTCCGTCTATCAGATCCCTAGATCGATTAAGCCTGCGACCTCTGACCCAAAGTGCTCGGGGGATATTTGTCTGGTCGGAATCAATAGTGCTAAACTACCTTGCAAGAAGATAAATAAAGCATAATAAGGAAATAACGAACAGAAAAACGGACATCATAATGGCTTAAATAAAGACAACACACAATTGGCAAACACAAGCTGAATGAACCGTTCTCAACCACTGATTGATCACTGTTCCCAAAATCGCCGGCTCAAAATCTGAATCTGATACCCGCAGATATAACTGATTCTCAAAGCACTGATGCTAATGCCCGCAGGCCTGGTAACCAAACTTGCAGACTGATACGTGCGTACCTGTAGAGGCCAACTCAAAAAGCACATAACAAGCAAGTAACGGCCAAAAACACCCCTATGTTGGGGTTGGGTTTCCCTGTCCTATTTTGTCAGGAGCTAGGGTTTCACTACGCACACAGCGGTTTCAAACAACCTATAATCGGGTAAGCAACCTGTCCTAGATTGGAATGGTCACTATGGATTCCGAATATGCACTAGGTCGAATGGTCAAAAAGGGTGCCTTGGTTAAAACTGGGGTTTGTGTTCCGCCGTGGCAGAGCCCGCAACCGGTCAGCCTTATGGCATGTTTCTTAAAGCAAGCCTGCGGCAAATCGTTCAGGAATAGCATACGGCAAACACAGTATCCTAGGCACACCAATTCACATGCAATGCAAAGAAACACATAAGTGTAATCAAAACGAGATATCATGAGTTCGAGTAAAGTTCTCTAACTCCCCAGCAGAGTCACCAGAAACTGTAGACGTCCCCGAACGTCCAGGGAAAAACCCAGTTTTGTTCATTTGGGCTTACTACAGTTCGGACTCAAATGTCACGGTTCTTAATCTGATCTCGCAAAGTGCAATGCAAGACTGATAAATCACCAAAGAGTCCAAATTCGGCAAATCGTTTTGGAAAACTGATTTTTAAGAAAGAAGTGCCAAACATGGACTGCTTTGCCAGATGCAGAGTCGCCACCTAAATATTTTGTTTTGGGGGAAATTTAGGAAACCCTGACTCGTTGCCTAAGGCCACGTATCCGTCATCACCAAAGTTGCATCGGCTCAAGAACTTGGGTACGATTGGGGAAGGTCAGCAAAACAAGTGTTTTGAGAACTTATGTGTTCTTATTCTAGTTAATTGGCTAATCTTTACTACGTGATGCGCACAGCAAAACAAGTATAGACTAGATCACCTAACTTGGAACAAAGCATCACACATCCGTTGGTTTGGAAATGGTTTTGAATTTTGCTACTCGCAAGTAGGCTAAAACATGGATTTCGATGAATCATTCCAATTCAAGCAATCCAACCTTCACCCACAGGCATTCAGGCAGTTATATCACATAAGCAATTAGCCTCGTGGCAAGCATGCTTTCATGTTAACATTCACATACATGCGAGATGGTAAAACATAAACACTCACAGCGTACTCCAAGCCAAAACAAAGAACTAGTTAGTAATCAATGCATGATCCTAATTCATTTTAAGATAGCTAATGCAACATGTGCAAATTGCAGCTAGAATAGGCTCGACTAATCTAAGATGGCATGTGAGATGCAATTTAGTACGTGTATTCAAGTTGGAATTGAAATACGATGCAATTAGTATGATGCACCGAGCCCGGTGCGTGCAATACGAATGAATGATGCAAACATGTATAGCAGAAGGATGCTAATTGAAACATGACCTAAAACTAACCATTGTAAGCGGTAAGTAAAAGGGAGAAAGAAGTGGAGGTTGGGAGACATGCACACACGCACGCACACTTATTACAAAATTCGCCCTCTCGACGGAGGGTCCGAAAGAATAATACAAACCAAATAATTAACTAACTAACTAGCTAATTAATTATTACAAACCCTTAATTAATTAACAAATTAACTACAAAAAGAGGGTGCCGCGGCTCCACTTCGGAATGATTGAATGATGCATGCTCGATCGCCTCGCTCGGAAACCCGTTGCCATGCCACATGTTGCCTCTGTTTACACTGCTCTACACCTCTGAAAACTATGAAAGTCTCAAGGATACTTCTGAACCACTCCATAAGCATTGTGGGATGTCACCGACCAAGAGATAGGACCACCGACAATTGGAGAATGGTTATCGACCATTGGTAAGGATCTCGGCCAGATTTTGGTAGCCGGCCGGCACTGAAGATGGCCGACCGGCCATCTATTCCTGCAGAATCCTGTTTTGTTGGAGCAGAGGACAAACAAAGCATGGCAAGGCATTTGCAAGATAATGTGTGCACAAACTAGCTAAACATCATGCAATATACCAAACATGCAAACATGATATAATGCAATCATGCAAACAATATAATGCAACATACACAAGCATGTGACAAAAGAAGTGAACTAGCAAGCATGTGACAAGATGCAATATGTCAAACATGCAACTATACCAACAACAAGCATGCAACAACATGGAATGCGATAAGCATGCAATCAACACACAAACCACACGATCTATGGACTTATACTGAAAATGGATATGCCTTAGCCATACCAAAATAGTGACCAAAGTGATGGGTTAAGGTACCGAAAGGGCAAAATGCATATGCGCACGTATGGACCCATAAGCTATACAACAATGCACAATCATCAAGCATGAGGAAGGTGTGATGAACATGAGAACATGACAATGCAATAAGCTCTGAAATCATGTTAAGAGTGATGCCAAATCAACCATATAACACAAGCAAGGCATGCTAATGGACTTAAAGCTCAAAGCTAGCCATAGGACTTGAACCATGGCTATACCAACCAAGCCCCAAAGGGCCAAGGGGACTTAAAACAGTCCTAGGGCAAGCCAAAACAAGGCTAGAACATGCATGCGATGCGGCTAGAACATGCTAAAAAGATGGGCACACACAAAGGGTATGCAAGACTACAAAGGGAGCATTACACTACGCCTATCACAACCAAACATGGCATGAATTATACAATGAAAAATAGAGTTATAATATGTCAAAATAAGCCCCAAAACCCAATGAGATGGCATCCTAAAGACCTAATCATGCAGGCATACGCAATGACCCAATCTTGAGGCATAAAACAACTACTCTTCAAAGCATTGAAAGGATGTCAAATGCAAGCATACAAGCATGGAACATGGACTGAAATATCATGGCAAGTGATGCCAAATCACTAAAATGGCCCAAGTAAAGCATGCCAATGACTCACACACCCAAAGCTAACAAGCTAGAATGGATGGTGGCTATACAAAGCAAGGCATGTGTGACCCGAGCAACCAAAATTAGAGCTCAAGCGTGGTAAAACAAAGCTAAAAGCTTCTCAAAGTTAAGCCAAAACATGTAAGCATGGTGGTCTAAACACAAGGTGCATGTTAAGGCAAATGAGGGGATTACAAAGCAAGTATATGAAGCATGTAAGATCTGACTAAACCAACTTAAAACAGAGGTGTATCATGCTAAAATAATACTAAATACCTACTGAAATAGTGCTAAAACAAACTAAGCATACATGCTACCATACTAAGCCATTAACACAAGCATATGAGACACAAGGAGAGCGGGGTGTCCCTCCCCTATTCAAGACTTCAAAACCACTTCTCCCCTACTAAAAATCCTTTGGATTTTAGTGGTGGGAAGGTCAAAATAAGATGATCCCAAAGCTCAAAATTAAAGGCACAAAGCAAGGCCAAACAAGGCCTAAGAGCAGGTAGACAACGCCTAACCAAAAAGTGACCTTAAGCAACTATAACAAGCATGCAAAATTAGAACTTTTTGTAGTTTAGAGTCAAACTTAAAACAATATAGAAGTATGTGTAAAAGCCTCAGCAAAAATGGGGTATCTAAAGCAAGTTGACTCACCCTTGAAGAACAACTTCAAGAACACAAGACCAGCAACTCTCTCTGATCAAAAGTAGCTCAAGAACCTTAAAAACAACCTATTCGTACCTCCGCAACCAAGGATGGTGTAACTCTAGGTGTTTATGTGCAATAGTAAGAACAAAACACCCTTTTGAACTCAAACTCACACACAAAATGTAGAGAGAGGGAGATATAGAGAGAGATATATATATCACTCATATATCAGATTTTTTGAACCCCTGGAAAGGGAGAGGAGGCTCTTCTTTTACAGAAATCCAATTTTGCAAAGCTTCTTGGAGAAGCTAAGCAAGGCTCAAATCCCTCCATACACGTGTATGGAGGGGGTTAATTATGGATGCTAGCTGCACCAGCTGGCACAAAATATCTGCATAAAGTAGATGAATAGGGTTCGACCAGTAAAAATGGCCGATCGACCAACACAATGGTTGGCCGACTAACTATAGTGCCGATCGGCCAACACTCTTGGCCGATGACAAGAAAAAGGGGCCGATGGCTTCAAGCCTTGGCCGGTGGGGTGTAGAGATGGCCAACAAGCCACCCTCTTCCCTCAGAAGCAAAACCACAAGTGTTTGGTCCACAACCAAGCACAAAACAGACCAGTTGAGAGATCTTGAGGCAAGGCGCGTAGCCGAGACCTCCGAGAACTCAAAACAAACACGAGCATGGATGATCATCGAGTGTTTAAACGATGATGTCCAAGTCTTAAGGACGATCAAAAATGGGGTGTCTACAACAGTTAAATGCCATGTAGGCTTACATTCTCCCAAGTCATTGCTTGGTTACACAAAAGTGAGTCTCGCTCATTACATCTTAAGCCCTTGGTTTTACAGATAACAAAACATAATTAAGAAGCTTTTGCTTCCCAAATGTCCATCCATGCTATTGCCTTGGTGGAAGCATATCACCTGCACCTAAAAATGATGTTCCCATATAGGGTGAGCCACAGCTCAGTAGAAATAATCTAACACAATATATGAGGTTTAACAAAGGTATAAGTACCATGTGCATAAACAATGCCAGTACTAAAACATCCACCAATTCTACATATTCATATGTTACCAAGTTCAAACCTGAATCCATTTTCATTCAGCTCATTTCTAATTTATTTATACTACTCAATTCATGAGTTAAGTCTATTATCTTTTAATTTATTCCCAACTCAACTATACTACTCAATTCATGAGTTAAGTTTATTTTCTTTTAACAACCAAACTGAGACTACAACTCAATGGTTTTCCGACTATACAAGATACACATAAACAATTCAATCTGCCATTTTACAGATATTTTGTCTGTGGGAATCGGCACCCACGTATATCCAAGGTTTCAGGACTTTTACCCAGGATACTTTGGTCAACTTGCTTTCCATAGAGTTCATCCCCTTTCTCCTCTCAACAAACGTACATATACAATGTACTTATAAACGTAATCTCATGTCGAGTACATCCCCTTTCTCCTCTCAACAGGTAAACATATACAATGTAATTAACACATAGTCATATTCTATAGCGATCCCGATTTTGATTCAACCTTTGTTACATTCCGAACTCGGGTTTTGTGGTTTAATATTGTATCCATGTCTCGTTTTCCTCCTTTAACTCTTTGTATTTGAGTTTTGGAATATGTTGGGCGTGTTTGGAACAGGTTAGTTTTTAGTCGGTCTAGATTGTTGTTACCCAAATTTTAGCTTCTTCGCTCGAGCAAGGCTTTCTGCGCTAGAGCGAGCCTTGTGAAATTTGCTCCTTCGCTCGAGCGAGGTTTCTTGCGCTCGACCAAGAATTGAGAGTCCTCGAGTTTCTCTCCCAAACGCAAAATTTCTAGAAAGGTTGAGGTCTTTGCTCGAGCGAGGCTTCTTGTGCTCAAGCGAGTGTTCGCGTCGGTAAAACTTCTGAAGCTTTGCATTCTGCACTCCAACGAGGTCACTTGTTGTGTCTGGTCGCTCGAGCGACAACTCCTTTGCTCGAGTGACGGTCGCGTATATCAGTTTGTAGCAGAGCAAAATTATATCATTTTATGATCTTCTTTTTGCTAAAAACCCTAATCAAACTCTCTCTCTCTCTCTCTACAAATACTCCATGATCTAAGGGTCTCTCCACCCTACTCCCTTTGATAAAGAGTTAGAGCATCTTGTGGGCTTTCTCTTGATCCGAGCAAAATCGAGTTTGGACACGTTTGAGTTTCTTTTTCATCTCCTTTGAGCTTCTACACTTGAGGTAGGGATATTCTACACCTTGTTATGGGTTTTAACCTAGGTATTCGTCATTTTGTGTAAATTGTGGAATTTGAAAGGATTTGGGTAAAATTAGGGTTTGGATCCAAGATTTAAAAGAGGGATTTTATATTGGGTTCCATGAATATATATATATATATATATATGGGGTATTGAATATGAGGTTATAGGGGTTTAAATGATGATATCTAGACTTGGGATTGATTTTTGGAAAAGGGGGAAAATTGCCCTAATTTGTGTTAAATAATTGTTTTGTATAAATAATGGAATTGATATGGGAAATATGAAATTGGCAGGATGTGTGAATGAATGCTATAGTTGGATTTGATAAATCACTATCCTATGAAAAATTTGATAAATTATCTATTTGATAATTGTATATCTGTTTTACGCTATTGGTGGAGGATATTTGTGCTTGTTGTAGAAATTGTATGAGGACTAGGTGAATTGAAACTGGTCATTTGAATTATGTCATTAAAGATGACTGTTTGATTAAACCAATGAATATGTGATTTGGATAGTCATTGTATATGACAACGCTTTTAAATACATTGTATATGTATCATTGTTTGGGAGGAGATAGGGCATGTACTCCATTGTTTGGGAGGAGATAAGGGACGAACTCCATTTTAAATTAAGTTGGCCGGAGTGTCCAGGGTGAAAGTCCCGAAACCTTATATGTGTATATTTGGGTGCCAATTCCCTCGGACGAGAATCCGTAAAATGGCAAGAAGTTTGAAGTGTTTGAGTAATGTATGTTATTGAACGGTGAATGAATGAGTTATAGTCTCATTTGGGATTGTTTAGATGATAAGGAACTATACTTATGCATTGATTTGAAATGAATGAATGAAAATGGGTTAAGATGTGATTATCAATATTGAATAGTAATGGGAGAATGTAAGTTGGCCTTGAGTATTGGACTTTTATCTGACTTTCATATCTTAGTTAAATCTCATACTTTGTGTTAGTTTATCTTTGCTGGGCTTTGGCTCACCCTACTTGGGAAACCATTTTTCGGTACAGGTGATATGCCACCTCCAAGGACATAGTTTGGGAGGACCAGGGGCTAAAGGCTCTATTTTTGTTATATTTATGCTTAAATGTTTATTCAAGCCGAGGGCTTTATTTGTATAGAGTTAGGACTCTTTCTTTTGTTGTAACCAAGTGATATCTTGGAAAGATGTAATATAGTGATTCCGATTTTGCCCCGACCTTCTTTGTGTCCCAGACTTGGGTTCCGTGGTTGAATATCGTATCCTTGTCTTGTTATTCTCTTTTGACTCTTTGCATTTGAGATTTGGATTATGTTGGGCATGTTTGGAACAGGTTGGTGGTTAGTTGGTCTAGAATGTTGTTGCCCAGATTTTGGCTTCTTCGCTTGAGCGAGGCTTCTTGCACTTGAGCGAGGCTTGTGTATCTGCTTTGTCGGTCAAGCGAGGGTTCTTACACTCGAGCGAGGATTGAGAGTCTCAGGTCTTTTTCCAGACGCAGCTTTTTTGGGAAGGTGGAGTGCTTCGCTCGAGCGAAGCTTCTTGCGCTCGAGCGAGCCTTGTGAAATTGTTTCTTCACTCGAGCGAGACTTCTTGCGCTCAAGCATGCATCTATGTTGGTGGAAGACCTGAAACTTTGCATTCTACGCTCAAGTGACGCCTCTTGCACTCAAAGAAGGTCATTGTAGTGTCTGGTCGCTCGAGCGACGACTGCATATATCAGTTCGCAACAGCGTGATTTTATATCACTTTTTGGTCTCTTTTTCACCCAAAACCCTAATCTGACTGTCTCTCTCTCTAAAACACACACTCTCTCTACAAATACTCCATGATCTTGAGTCTCTCTACCCTACTCTGTTTGTTAAAAAGATAGAGTTTTGTGTGGGCTTCCTTTCGATCCGAAAAAGTTTGAGTTTTGGGCATCTTCAAGTTCCTCCCTCTTCCTTGTTGAGCTCTACATTTGAGGTAGGGATATTCTACTCTTTAATATGAGCTTTAACCTAAATATTTGTCATTTTGTATAAATGGTGGGATTTGGGAAGATTTGGGTGAAGTTAAGGTTAGGGTTTTGATATTTGAAAGAGGGGTTTTCCATATTTGGTACCATATGTGTATAAGAGGCCTTGAACATGATATTGCTTGGGTATAATTGGTGAAATCTGGTCTTGGGTGTAATATTTGTGAAAGGGGGAAGATTGCCCTAATTTGAATTAAATAATTATTTTGTTTGAATAATGAAATTGGTATGGGAAATATGAAATTGGGAGGATGTGTAAATAAAGGGTGTAGTTGGATTTGATAAATCATTCACCTAGGGAATTTGATAAATTATCTGTTGATAGGTGTCATGACCCGAACCCGCCCCTATGGGTTAAGGACATAACTGACTAGTAATCAAGGGATTACCTATGGCCTCAAACCAAACCAAACATAACTCATCAGAGTAAAGGGGCCAAACGGAAGCAAAATTTAAAACTTTATCCATAGAGTTGTCCTTACATAGCACATCATAACAATCCATACATATACATGTTAATAACTCATATCAAAATATGTAGTAACACAAGGCTCTGTACATGCAGGATCATTCAAGTCTAAGTCAGCCAATCAAAACTATATACAACTGTAATCCAAAGTTCTCGCCAACACGACAAAATATAACGAAATAGAAAAGTGGCGAAAATAGGTCTCATGCATGAGACATATGGGCTGACTCTTCAAAACCTTGGTTGTTCCATACAAACTTCACTGAGGCTGGGTTTGGACCTCCCTCGGCTCACCTATAGACACATGAATAACCATGAGCGAAAGCCCAATGAATAATATCGAATAAAGAAGATACACTAGAACAATATACGACAAACAGCCTTGGGCCCAATTCATATTCTATCTAATATATGTATCAAGTAACTGCGGTTCCAAACACATCAGACGGCCTCGGGCCCAAACCATTCATGTCAAACTGCCCTTGGCCCATTATCCTTTCATCCATGTCGGACTGGCCTTTGGCCCATTCATTCATTCGTGTCAGACTGGCCTCTGGCCCATTCATTTTTTTCATTTATGTCAGACTGGCCTTTGGCCCATTCATTCTTTCATTCATGTCAAACTGGCCTCTGGCCCATTCATGCTTTCATTCATGTCAAACTGGCCTTTGGCCCATTCATACTTTCATTCATGTCAAACTGGCCTCAGGTCCATTCATACTTTCATTTATGCCAAACTGGCCTCTGGCCCATTCATACTTTTATTCATGTCAAACTGGCCTCTGGCCCATTCATTCGAATTAATGAACTCATAAGTCTTACATAGAAGTAAGTAATTGGACAAATAACATACTTCATATATCTTTATTAAGTTATTACTCACAGTGATCGGCTAAATGATTTACCCTGGAGCTCGACCATACACATTCCATGAACACAATGGGTCACAAACAATTCAATCCGTCCTTAATTCACATATTCCTCTTAGGCTTCATTCTTATCCTTTTAAGAGGTCTGCAAAGTACTGGTTACATCATTTTTATGCTCGAGCGTGAAGTCGGGCGCTCGAGCTGAAAGCCTCACTACATGGCTCCCCGCTCGAGCGTGAACTTCCCTGCTCCAGCGGACATCATGTCTGTAGAAAGTTCTGGGAGCTCATATTTCCCGCTCAAGCGGTGACTTCCCGCTCGAGCGGATATGCCAAAATCTAGAAAATCCAGAATTGTTCTTGAGCTCAAATTCAACATTCAAAGGCTTTAAAGCCCAAATTAAGGCACCAAAAACATGCAGATACATCATATGGCATATGGATGTAAACAACATGAGGCCAATTATTCAAAATCATGGTCCAATCTTCAAAATTAATCAACATTTCTTTGTATAATCAAGGTTCATGCATTCAAACTTCATATAATCTCCGTATCTTCAATATTCAAACATGCATGCCAATTTTTTGCTTCAATTCCATTTCAAATGATGCAAATGGTGTCCATTCTCATGAAATTCAACAAAACCATACTTGCATGTATGCTCCAAACTCCCAATCTTGCATATTTGGCATGCTACATGTTAGATTATGCAAATTCATGGCAATTCATAGCAATTCTATGCATGCATGAACATATCCACTTCAATTTCAACTTAATCAACTAAACTCATGATCTAACTCACCATTTAATCTTCAATTCACAAAATCACAACTCAAACTCATGAGTTAAGGGTTGATTACTCACCTAGGAGCTTTAATCTTCCAAACTTATGCTTAATTCTTGAGTTGGTCTTCAAATTACTCAAGCTTTAGGATCAAAACTTCAATTTCCTTCACCCTCTCTCTCTCTTTAGCCGACCCTCTCTCACTTTAGGGTGTAAAATCTGATTTTTGAACTCAAACTCATGAATGTGAGTGTATAATGCCCTTATTAAAAACCTCCCTTGGTCACATTTATCAATATAAAATAATTGAGCACTAATTCATTAATTTAACCTATTTAATTTGATCCGAATCAGTTTTCAATTAAATTTCACCGTAGGCTCTAAAAATTACGTAAATCATAATGGCGCAGTCAATTTCAGTTTCTATGGCCGATAGGGCCTTCAATTTAAATTCCAAAGCAGATAATCAAACAGATATTCCTACGGTGAACAAATAGAAATTCAAAACCACATATTTTCACATAAATGGCACACAAAATTATATCAAACACATAATCACATTCATAATAAGGACCAATTAGCATAATATGGAACAGGGTTATCACAATAGGTTTATTTATCTGTTTAGATATATCTGTTTTGGGCTATCGATGGATGATAGTTGTGATTGTTGTAGAAACTGCATGAGGACTAGGTAAATTGAAACTAGTCATATGAATATTGTCATTGAATATGACGGTTTGATTAAACCATTGAATATGTGATTCGATTAGTCATTGTATATGACAACGTGTTTAAATACATTGTATATGTATCATTGTTTGGGAGGAGACAGGGGATGTGCTCCATTGTTTGAAAGGAGATAGGGGATGGACTCTATTGATAATTAAGTTGGCCAAAGTGTCCAGGGTGAAAGTCCCAAAATCTTATGTATTTGGGTGCCCGTTTCCTCAGATGTGATTCCGTAAAATGGCAAGAAAATGGAAGTGTTTGAACAATGTTTGTTATTGATGAATTGATGAACGAGTTGTAGTCTCGTTTTGAATTGTTTAGATAACAATGAACTATGTTAATGAATCGATTTGGATAAATGAAATGGAAGTGGACTGAAATATGGATGTCAATATTGATTGGTTATAGAAAGGATGTAAGTTGGTTTACATGTATTAAACATTTATCTGATGCTGATATCTTAGTTAATTCTCATATATTGTTTAGCATATCTCTACTGGGCTTTGGCTTACCCTACTTAGGAAACCATTTTCAGGTACAGGTGACATGCCACCTTCAAGGACATAGTTTGGGAGGCTTAGGGGCTAAAGGCTCCGTTTTGTTGTTACATTTTGTGTTTATATGTTTTCTTTTAAGCCAAGAGCTTTAATTGTAAAGAGCTTTTACTCTTCTTTTGTTGTAACCAAGTGATAACTTGGAAAGATGTAAGCCCTTAGGGCATTTATTTTGTTGTTCTCAATTAGAATTACATGCCATAGTTTCAAGATAAACATTTATGAAAATGTAAGGCATGTGATATCTCTTGTAATATTAACACTGATGAATGAAAATATGACATTTCTATTATGTCTATAGATCTCATGAATGATTGATTTATTTACTATTTTGAGGGCGTTACAACTTGGTATCAGAGCGTACCGGATTTGAATACTTTGGGTACGTGGGAAGTGGTTAGTACCACAATGGGTTTGTCTCGCTTGTTAGAGACTTAAGTATGATGTTATGTGCTTATATGATAACATGTTTACGTGACTATATGGGTATGGGATTTAGTTTCTAGGATGTTGATCGGGTCTATGGGTTTCTGGGAGTCCCGTTGGAAAGGCATTTGATCACTGTAGTTTCGAACTGGAACTCTAACAATGCCACGGGACAGTCAGTATCCAGAAACGAAATTTGTATGTGTTTATATGATTATGTGCTTACATGGAGTGAATGACAGTTGTCCATTGTATTAGGACGCGAGTGAGATAGTTTCGGCACACTTGTAATGTGCTAATCCCTTTGTTACCTTTATTAGGATATCAGGACGAGGTCATAGTGGTTGGTGTGGTAGGCCTAGGAGGCATGAGATGTCTACACCAGATGAGATTCCGGTGTAGGAGGAAGGAGTGGGTCAGGCCAACGTAGCCGAGCCAGTAGGTCATCAGGCCATGTGTGCCTTAGCCCATGAAATGGCCGGAGCATTGAGGGAATCTATGGACATTCTCAGGGCTGAGAATCAAGTCTAGGCCCAAGTAGCTGAGGCAGGGCCGTCTTTTCTGAAGAGGAAGTTCTTCCGATCGAATTCAGATGAGTTTTTGGGTGACCCTAAGGAGCCACTAAAGGCTGATGAGTGGTTGGAACAAATGATGAAGACGTTTAAGATGCTCAGCATCGCAGACGAAGGTTTGAGGGTGACCTTGGCGTCCTTCCAACTGAAGGGAGATGCAAGTCAGTGGTGGAAGTATGCGCGGGGGCGCATTAGAGGGACTTGGGAGGCCTTTGTTGAAGCTTTCCAGGACAAGTACTTACTTGCTATAGTGAGAGAGAAGTTGAGGGATCAGTTCTCCAAATTGGTGCAGTTGAATACACTAGTGGCTGAGTTTGAGGCCACCTTTACTAGCTTGTCTAGGTTTTCACTGGAGTTAGTGGCGACTGAGGAATGCCGTTGTCTTGAGTTTGAGAAGAAACTAAGGATCAGACTCATGTTCAGAGTTACCAGGTCCATGATTAGGGATTATAGGTGCCTTGTGGAGGCTACAGCCCATATTGAGACTATTATGCATGCAAAGGAGGAGAGGATGAGGGGCTCCAGGAGAAGTCAGGATGGTCAGGGGGATAGTAAGAAGTAGAGGGGTTCTAACCCTCAGCAGTCCCAGGGAGCGCATCCGAGATCTACCTTTCCAGTGCCGAGTTCGAGTTCTGGGGAGGCGGTCAGGGAGACGTTACTTGTTACAAATGTGGTCAGTTGGGCCACAAATCTCCAGCTTGCCCACAGAGGGGAGGAGGGCAGCGAGCAGCTCCATCTTCGGCTCGTTCTCAAAGCCAGAGTCAGGATAGAGGCCAGCCGCTCATTTGTTATTAGTGTGGGCAGGCAGGGCACTTAAATAGGTTTTGCCCACAGTTGGGTGGCATATCTGGAGTGTCTGGTTTGAGACAGACACAGAGTCACCAGCCAGCTCAGTTAGTACAGGCCTCGAGGGCCAATCAGGGAGCTTCTTCAGTTCAGTCAGTACATCAGTCTTATGCTCCGAGAGGTGAGCAAGTTGATCAGAGACCTACAGGGCGCGTGTATGCTATTACAGCGCCAGATCTTGTACCAGCTCCATCTGTTGTGAAAGGTACCTTTTTGTTTTCCAAGTCAATTGCTAATGTGTTAATTGATATGGGTGCATCTCATTCCTTTATATCTTCTGCATTTGCATCAATTTTGGGGTTAGAGTTGGCACAATTAGCATCTCGTTTATGTGTTGTATCACCTGTTGGGGGTGAGATGATTTTGAAACAGGGGTGTCGGGGTTGTGATATAGAGGTCTCCGATCATCGGCTTCCCTTTTCTTTTCTGTCGATTGATATGATTGGTTTTGATGTTATCTTGGGTCTGGACTGGTTATCGTCATACCGGGCTGTTATAGATTGCTACCGTCAGAGGGTTACTGTATGCACCTTGAGCGGTGATTGCTTTTATTTCTTGGGGGACCGGGTGGATAGAGTCTTATCATCAGTATATGATTCACGTGGGTGGAATGAACATAGTTGTCTTCTTGCTAGCTTTATGAGTAGTGAGTGTGATGAGGCCCGGGTTGAATTGCCAAGAGTGGTTTATGAGTACTCGGATGTCTTTCCCGAGGATCTTATTAGTTTACCACCCCACCAAGAGATCGAATTTCTATTGATTTAGTGCTTGGCACGACACCAATTTCCATGGCACCGCATCATTTTGCCCCAGCTGAGTTGAGTGAGTTGAAGGTTCAGCTCCAGAAATTACTAGATAAGGGTTTTATTCGCCCTCTTACTTCGCCTTGGGGAGCACTGGCCCTCTTTGCTAAAAAGAAAGATGGGGCCTTGAGACTTTGTATTGACTATCCAAAATTCAACTGGGTTACGGTTAACAAGTACCATATGCCTCATATAAATGATCTGTTTGATCAGTTGAAAGGATCCTGTTGTTTCTCTAAGATAGATTTGAGATCAGGCTATCATCAGTTGAGAGTCAGGGAGGAGGATATCTCGAAGATGGCATTTCGTACGCGGTATGGCCATTATGAGTTTCTGGTGATGCCTTTTAGGCTAACCAATGCCCCAGCTGTGTTTATGGACTTGATGAACCGAATCTTTCGAGAGTTCTTAGACCGTTTTGTAGTCGTCGTTGTGGATGACATTTTGATTTACTCACCCTCTGTGGAGAAGCATGAGGAACACTTGCCAGTGGTGCTTGAGTTTCTTAGAGCCCATAAGTTGTACGCCAAGTTCGGAAAATGCGAGTTCTGGCTAAGAGAAGTTAAGTTTTTAGGCCATGTGATTTCCAGGGAAGGGGTGACTATAGATTCATCCAAAATTGAGGTAGTGGAAGATTGGACACAGCCTAAGAATGCCTTTAAGATCTGTAGTTTTCTGGGATTGGCCAGGTATTACCGTCGGTTTGTGAAAGATTTCTCTAGACTAGCTTCGCCTTTGACTAGATTGACACGGAAATGGGTCGAATTTGTGTGGAGTGAGACTTGGGAAAAGTCATTCCAAGAACTTAAAGTTAGACTTACCACCGCTCCAGTCTTGATTATTTCGGAGAGGGGTTTGGGCTATTCAGTGTATTGTGATGCCTCACGAGAGGGTTTGGGTTGTGTATTGATGCAAGAGGGAAAAGTAGTAGCCTATGGCTCACGATAGTTGAAAACACACTAGAGGAATTACCCTACTCATGATTTAGAGTTAGCAGCTGTGATTTTTGCCTTGAATATTTGGAGGCACTATCTGTATGGCGAGAGGTTTGAGGTGTTTTCTAATCATAAGAGTCTGAAGTATCTGTTCACACAGAAGGACTTAAATTTAAGGCCGAGAAGGTGGATGGAGTTTATAGAAGATTATGATTTCGAGTTGCACTATCATCCGAGAAAGGCCAATGTTGTGGCCGATGCCCTAAGTAGGAAGTCCATCAGTAGTGTAGCTTGTATAGCTATCCGGGAATGGGAGATATTAGGTGCCCTTGGTGAATTTGACTTGCATCTGGGCAAGTCTGTTGAGTCTGCAGTCTTGTTCTCTGTAGTTACACAACCTACACTTATGAAGTGAGTGTTAGAAGCGCAGAAGGGTGACTTCGAAGTAGAATCCCTCTGAGAGAACATCTCGAGTGGAAAGGTAGAGAAGGGTTTGACTATGTATCCCGACCTGAGTGCGAGATACCGTGACCGCTTGTTTGTGCTGGAGTCTTGCCGAGAAGAAATACTCAAAGAGTTTCACCATTCACGCCTTGAGTGCATCCGGGAGACACAAAGATGTATCATGATCTGAGTCGCCAGTTTTGGTGGAGGGGTATAAACAAGGATGTGGCAGTGTTTGTTTCAAGGTGCCTTACTTGTTAGCAAGTGAAGGCCGAACACCAGAGGCCAGTAGGTTTGTTGCAACCCTTGCCTATAGCTGAGTGAAAGTGGGAGCATGTCACGATGGACTTTTTGTGGGTCTTCGGAGGACTTAACAGGGTAGTGACGCTATTTGGGTCATAGTTGACCGGTTGACCAAGTTAGCGCATTTTATTCCTATGCGCGTGAAAGATTCGGTAGATTACCTTGCTGACTTGTATATTCGGGACATAGTGAGGTTGCACGGGGTCCTAGTGACGATTATCTCAGATAGAGACCCGTGTTTCATTGCTCGGTTGTAGCAGAGTTTGCAGAGTGCCTTGGGCACTAAATTGACTTTTAGCACGGCTTACCATCCTTAGACTAATAGGCAATCTGAGTGTACCATTCAGATCCTTGAGGATATGCTTAGAGGTTGTGTCCTTGATTTTAAGGGGTCATGGGAGAGACACCTACCCTTAGTGGAGTTTGCCTACAATAACAGTTTCCAGTTGAGTATTGGCATGGCACCGTTTGAGGCCATGTATGGCCGACCGTGTAGATCTCCAGTGTGTTGGGTCGAGGTGGGTGCACTACAAAAAAAGTCACTTTTAGCTACTAAAATATTGGTCACCAATTGTTTGTTTTTTGGTAGCCAAAGCCATTATGCCACAAAAAATTTTGGTCGCTACATTTGTCGCCAAAAACCTGTCGGGGAAGGTTTTGCCGACTAGAAAACCTTTGGTCGGCAAAAGCTACTCTTTAGCGAACAAAATTTTGGTCGCCAATAGTCAATTATATTTCTTTAAAATCATACATTCACCGACCAATGTTGTAGTCGGCAATAGTCAAGGAATCGCCGACCGAAATCTTTAGTCGCCAAAAGCTACCAAATGGCGACCAACAATTTTAGTCACCAAAAGCTTCATCCGTGAAAAAAAATAATTCATTGTTAAGCTTTGCATCCGCTCTTATAAAGACTCGAACCACTAACCTCCCACACCATAAACCTTATGCACCACACACTTCCCACTACACTCTATAACACCACATGATTATATATGTAATATATATTATTTATATAGTACATAGACCCGTATCAATATAAAAGTATACGTATAAAAATAATTATTTTTATTGACATAATTTATGTAAAAATAAATTATTTAGCAGCAAAATAAAAATAAAAATTTAACTTTTAGCAACCAAAATAATTTTGGTCGCCGAAGAGACTTTCGTGCTAAAAAAAACTACTTTTCGCTACTAAACATATTTTTAGTCTCCAATTGTAGACTTTTTGCCTACTAAACATTTTTAGTCGCCAAAAAACTTACTTTTGGGTACTAAAATATGTTTTAGTTGGTAAAACCCACATAATTGGCAACCAAACTTATAATTAGTCGCCAATTGTAGACTTTTTGGCTACTAATTTTTTTTTAGTCGGAAAAAATTGTACTTTTGGCTACTAAAAATGTTTTAGTCGGTAAAACCCACATAATTGGCGACCAAAATTATAATTAGTCGCCATTTGTTGACTTTTTGGCTACTAAATTTTTTTTAGTCGGCAAAAACTATACTTTTGGTTACGAAAAATGTTTTAGTCGGTAAAACCCATATAATTGGCGACCAAACTTATTTTTAGTCGCCAATTGTAGACTTTTGGCTACTAAATTTTTTTAGTCACCAAAAGCTTCACAATTGGCTACTAATGCTTTTTTAGTCGCTGAAAGCTATACTTTCAGTGACCAAATTCTTTTTAGTCGGGAAATTTGGCCACCGAATGTGTTTTTTCTTGTAGTGGTGATGCACCTTTGTTAGGTTCAGAGTTGGTTCAGGAAACTACGAAGAAAATGGCACTTATCTGTAGGAGGTTGGTCACAACCCAGAGTTGCCAAAAGAGTTATGCCGACCGTAGGAGGAGGCCTTTGTCATTTGAGGTGGTTGATCATGTCTTTTTGAAAATATCACCTAGACGGGGTTTGATGAGATTTGGGAAGAGTGAGAAGTTATCCCCTCGGTTTATTGGTCCTTTTAAGATCCTTGAGCGGATTGGGGAGGTTGCATACCGTTTAGCGTTGCCTCCGCAACTTTCCGGAGTGCATGACATGTTTCATATTAGTATGCTTCGGAAATATGAGTTAGATTTATCACATGTGTTGGATTGGACCAACTTAGAGGTAGATGAGGATGCCTCGTATGGAAAGAGACTGGTGCGAGTCTTGGATAGACGGGACCAAGTCTTGCGAGGCCAGACAATTCCCTTGGTCAAAGTACTATGGAAACATCATGGGGTTGAGGAAGCAACGTGGGAGCGTGAATTGGAAGTCCGAGAGAAATATCCAGACTTATTTATTGATGTTTGAATGTATGTCGGAATTTTGGCTTTGTTTATGAGCTATAAAAACAATGTATATGTTTTGGATTATGAAAGCATTGTACAGGTTGGATGTGTTTCGAAAATGCAATTTTAATGTGAACATTGTGTATGTTTTAAATTAATGAGAACATTGTATATGTTTCTTAAGTTTTGAAAAAATTGTAAACTTGTCATAAACATTGAATATATTTTGGAAAGCATGAGATGTATGTGTTGAAATTAGCTAAATTTTGGAAGATGCATATTGGTAATATATGTTGAGCTATGTTTTGGTCAAATTGATCTCTTGAGAAGGGATGGAATGACCGGTGGGCGGATCATGATAACGAGAATTGAATTGTAATCATTTTGAAAATTGGAAAATCATGGTTTTGAAACTTGTAATAAAATTTCGGGGATGAAATTCTTTAAAGGGGGGAGGTTATAGCGATCCCAGTTTTGCCCCGACCTTCTTTGTTTCCCGGACTTGGGTTCCATGGTTAAATATCGTATCCTTGTCTTGTTATTCTCTTTTGACTCTTTGTATTTGAGTTTTGGATTATGTTGGGTATGTTTGGAACAGGTTGGCGGTTAGTTGGTCTAGAATGTTATTGCCTAGATTTTGGCTTCTTCGCTCGAGCGAGGCTTATGTATCGGCTTCGTCGCTCAAGCGAGGGTTTTTACGCTCGAGCAAGGCTTCTTGCGCTTGAGCGAGCCTTATGAAATTGTTTCTTCGCTCGAGTGAGACTTCTTGCGCTCAAGCGTGCGTCCACGTTGGTGGAAGACCTGAAACTTTGCATTCTACGCTCGAGCGACGCTTCATGCACTCAAGCAAGGTCATTGTAGTGTCTGGTCGCTCGAGCGACGACTGCGTATATTAGTTCGCAACAGCATGATTTTATATCACTTTTTGGTCTCTTTTTCACCCAAAACCCTAATCCGGCTGTCTCTCTCTCTCTCTCTAAAACACACACTCTCTCTACAAATACTCCATGATCTTGGGTCTCTCGACCCTACTCCCTTCGTTAAAAAGATAGAGTTTTGCATGGACTTCCATTTGATCCGAAAAAGTTTGAGTTTTGGGAATCTTCAAGTTGCTCCCTCTTCCTTGTTAAGCTCTACATTTGAGGTAGGGATATTCTACTCTTTAATATGAGCTTTAACCTAGTTATTTGTCATTTTGTATAAATGGTGGGATTTAAGAAGATTTGGGTGAAGTTAAGGTTAGGGTTTTGATATTTGAAAGAGGGGTTTTTCATATTTGGTACCATATGTGTATAAAAGGCCTTGAACATGATATTGCTTGGGTATAATTGCTGAAATTTGGTCTTGGGTGTAATATTTGTGAAAGGGGGGAAGATTGCTCTAATTTGAATTAAATAATTATTTTGTTTGAATAATGAAATTGGTATGGGAAATATGAAATTGGGAGGATGTGTAAATAAAGGGTGTAGTTGGATTTGATAAATCATTCACCTAGGGAATTTGACAAATTATCTGTTGATAGGTTTATTTATCTATTTAGATATATCTGTTTTGGGCTATCGGTGGAGGATAGCTGTGATTGTTGTAGAAACTGCATGAGGCCTAGGAAAATTGAAACTAGTCATATGAATATTGTCATTGAATATGACGGTTTGATTAAACCATAAGAATATGTGATTCGATTAGTCATTCTATATGACAACATGTTTAAATATATTGTATATGTATCATTGTTTGGGAGGAGATAGGGGATGTACTCCATTGTTTGGGAGGAGATAGGGGATGGACTCCATTGGCTAGGGTGTCCACGGTGAAAGTCTCAAAATCTTATGTATTTGGGTGCCGGTTCCCTCGAATGTGATTCCGCAAAATGGCAAGAAAATGGAAGTGTTTGAACAATGTTTGTTATTGAGGTATTGATGAACGAGTTGTAGTCTCATTTTGAATTGTTTACATAACAATGAACTATGTTAATGAATCGATTTGGACAAATGAAATGGAAGTGGACTGAAATATGGATGTCAATATTTATTGGTTACGGAAAGGACGTAAGTTGGTTTACATGTATTAAACATTTATCTGATGCTAATATCTTAGTTAATTCTCATATATTGTTTAGCATATCTCTACTGGGCTTTGGCTCACCTTACTTGGGAAACCATTTTCAGGTACAGGTGACATGTCACCTCCAAGGACATAGCTTAAGAGGCTTAGGGGCTGAAGGGTCCGTTTTGTTGTTACATTTTGTGTTTATATGTTTTCTTTTAAGCCAAGGGCTTTAATTTTAAAGAGCTTTGACTCTTCTTTTGTTGTAACCAAGTGATAACTTAGAAAGATATAATCCCTTAGGGCATTTATTTTGTTGTTCTCAATTAGAATTACATGCTATAGTTTCAAGATAAACATTTATGAAAATGTAAGGCATGTGATATCGCTTGTAATATTAACACTGATAAATGAAAATATAACATTTCTATAATGTCTATAGATCTCGTGAATGATTGATTTATATACTATTTTGAGGGCGTTACTGTAACGCCCGCGTCCTTTAATCCATTGGAGTGTGTATTCAATTCCCTTATTTTTCTTGTTGGGAGTTTTTGGAGTTGTTGAATGTTGGTTTTGGAGGAGTATGATCCGATTTAAACTCGTTGGGTTTGTTTGTTCGCGTTTGTTCTGGTCAAAAGTTCCTTGGAAACTTAGAAATTTTGCCATGGGGTCGACACTAGCCTTTCTAAGGGTCGACCCTTGCATGTTGTCATGTTTCTGTAGGTGTCGCTGGAAAATAGGGTAGACACCAGTCTAGGAGAGGATCGACCCTCTTATGTTGCAGAAATTCTGTGTTGTTTGCTGGAAAATAGGGTGGACCCCCTCCTGTCAAAGGGTCAACCCCCTTGCTTGTACCAGATTGCCTTTTCTTCATAAAAGGCCGACCCCCATGCCCAAAGGGTCGACCCCTACGTGTTTTTTTTCAGCTTTTTGGGCTGATTTGGGCCCTACTTTTGAGGGGTTTTAGGCCTATTATTTTATTGACCTTAGGGCTACTTCTCTACTACTATAAATAGGCTCCAAATACATTTCATTTCACTTTTTTTCTCCTCTTTCCTCTCTCTCATACCGTGAGTTCTACTCTCTCTCTCTAAACTCAAGTCTTTGGCACTAAGATCTCTAGATCTACTCATCTAGAGTGATTGTTTCACCATGGTCCTTTGAGAAAAAGTGTAGATCTCGTCAAAAGCTTCCTCTTGGTCTGATTGGTTCGTGTTATCGTCGCCATTGATGTTTGGGTCATCATCTCTTGGCTTCAAAAAGGTAGGGGTTTCTAGTTCTCTTTCAATACCCTCGTTTATGGATAGATTTGTGGTATTTTCTTTATCTAAACACAAAAGTTTATATTTTTATGCATATTGTGATGAATCATGAGATTGGGGGTTGGGGTTTGAAGAGAGTTGGGATCATTTGTTGGGTTATAATCTTGGGTCATGAGTTTGGATGTAAAAGTAATTGAAGGGTTCGAATAAAACATGTTTTGTGAAAAGGTTTAATTTCTCTTAAAAACCCTAAGTTGATTCATGATGATAATTAATGATTTTGCCCAAATTGAAAGTAGAATCATGAAATTAAGGTATTGAATTATATATACACAAGTTTAATTGAATTTTGGAAGTGTTTGAAAATTATGTTACAAATTAGCGAATGAACCCTTATTGTGGACATTGTAAATCATGCTATAATGTGAAATGAAGATTGGGAAAAATGATTTATCAATGATATGGAAGACATGAGCCTTGGGGTGAAATGATGAAATGAAAGTTTAAGAGTTCGCCTTGGATTATGTTGAATTGTGTTGAGTTATGTAGAATTGTGGTGATTATGTTGAAGTGAGTTGACTGTGTTGAATCATGGTGAGTTGTGTTGAATTGTGTTGTGTTGAGTTTGAATTGTGTTGTGTTGGGTTGTGTTGAGTTGAGTTGTGTTGGGTGATGTTGTGTTGGTGCCCGAATGGGGAGTTGAAAAATGGTTTTTCGGTGCCCATAACCGTCCGTATAATAACCGGTAAATGTGGGGGTGGTTTGAATTCAAGGTGTCCAATTGCCTTGTCTAGGCTTATCGCTAGAAAAATTTGGAAAAATGATTTTTGGGTGTCCACATAGTCCTGTCGTATTGTAGCCGGCAAAAGTGGAAAAACGGATGGTTTTTGAAAATGTTTTGGGTGCTCATGTCCTGCCGTATAATAGCCGGCAAATGTGGGGGATGGTTTTAAAAAGTTGAAAATGGTTTTCGGATAAAGATCTGGTTTTTGAGAAAATGATTTTGGGAGTTCACTTCCCACCGTATAATAGCCGGCAAAAGGTGGAATGTGCTATGAATTGGGTGCCCGCTATCCCGTTGTATCAAGTCGGCAAAAGGTAGAATGTGTTGTGAAGTATGTTTAGTTCAGTGATGATATATGTGACTTGTGATGAAATTGTGAAATTACCATTTGATGTGTAACTTGGTATGGAATGGGAATGCATATAGAAATTATTTGAAAAGAATGGATAATGAAATGGTAATTGGATAAGAGATTGGTGATAAAGAACTTATCGGGTTGTTTGTATCTATAAGGAAAGATTAAGAGTTTTGTTTTGTGATTAATTGAGAAATTGAATTAAAAAGGATTTATTATCTGTGTGATGTGTTGAGTTATAGTTGATAATGCAAGTGTGGATGTGATGTAGTTGTTAGATAAGTAGGAGTTGGGTGTAGGATAACAATTATTGACTATAAAAGAGATTTGGATTTTCACATTGAGGAATTACATCAAATATGAATAGATTGATGAGAATCGCATGTATGTGGGATGTTTGGAGTAGTAAGGGAACTTGAACTTGAGGTTTGGAGTTATAATAAATGTAACTAGTAAAAATGGACAATGGGAATAAAAAAATGAGAAATGTTAAGATGGAAATTTAATAAGGAATATTTTGGAATGGGTTAATAAATATAAAATAGTGTAGTTCCTTAAACATTTTTGTTTCCAAAAAGGATTTTTTTTTGATTTTCTGATAAAAAAGGATGGTTTTTTATGGTTAAGGGTTTTCCCTAAATTGTTCAAATAAATTTTGAGAAAAGATACTCTACGTATGATATTTTGAAATTACAAAACGTCACCTACTATATGGTATCACCCTGCATGGATGATCATTTCTATCTATGTGTTGGCTATTGATTTAGAGCTATGAGATTCCTACTGGGCATTAGTGCTCATCCCTGTTGTTTTTATCTTTTTACAGGAAGAAAGTATGGATTCTTTGATTGAAGAGTTAAGAAGTCCATGTGCCTTTTATATGTAATTTCATTGTACATGTGGTGGATCTTGTATTGTATTTTATTTAATTGTAACTCCATAGCGGGAGCTTGTCATGTATTACATTTATTGTTGTATTCATCATGAGAGAGATCATGTACTATTATGTCTCTATTTGTAACGCCCTCAAAATAAACTCATTATATATTTATCATTGTCATGCAATATTTAAAGAAAACAATTCATTATCTCATTCATCAGAGTATTACTAAATAAAAGCATTACATGTAACACCAAATTAAATGCCCTACGGGCTTACATCTTTCCAAGCCAACACTTGGACACAAAAATATGAGTTCTAACTCAAATACAAGTAAAGCCCTAGGCTTGAATGTTTACATGTACTGTCAAATAAAAACAACTAACTGAAGATAGTCTTCAAAATCCAAAAGTCAAATCCATCCAAGCTAAGTCCTTGGAGGTAGCTTATCACCTGAACCTGAAAATGATGTTCCCATATAGGGTAAGCCACAGCCCAGTAGAAATATACTAAACCAAATATAAGCATTGAATAAAGCAATAGCATTCAATAGATGGTTAACCAAGATAATCAGTTGTATCATTAAACAGTCTCATGACACTAATGTCTAAGACACATTTCACTTTCCATTATTATCAACATGGCTCAGAACCTGGCCAAACTTACAACAGTGAACTATATATCATATTCCCATTACCTTCAATATCAACAAAACAAATGAGACTCAGGCTCATATCAAAACACTTCATACTTCCCGTTTGATACACATTTTAGTGATGTATCAATAACATGTAAAAACACTTCAATATCAATAAGCACACATAATAGTGATGATAATGGAGTCCATCCCCTATCTCCTCCCAAACAAATCCGGTTTAGAGGTCCATCCCCTATCTTCCCCTAAACCGTGGAATACATCCCCTATCTCCTCCCAAACAACATGCATATACAATGTATTAAACACTTGTCATATACAATACACAATCAATACATGTATTTTCTGTATTAATTCAACAGTCTAAATCAATGACTTAACCAATGTGAGTAGTTTCAGTTTTCCCTAATCCAAATGTAATGTCTACAACAATCATGACTGTCCTCCACCGATAGCCCAAAACAGTTATTTCTAAACAGGAAATAGATGTATCAACTAACATAATTCCAACATTTTCATAGGTTAATGATTAAACTACCAACTACACCACTTAATCAATAAATTCATTAATTCCATGAATTCAACTAAATTTCCCAATTTTCCCTAAATTAATTATATAAATTAATTTATTACAACAACTAGGGTTTTTCCCAGAATTACCAAACAACCCCCAACATATCAAAATACCAAAACTTAGAACAAAACCTATAATATGGAGTAAGAAATCCCTACCTCGAAGCGAAGAACTCGAATGGAGAAGATGACGAAAAACCAAAGTGCTCCAAATCCAAGATTGTTCAGATTAAACGGAAGCCCTCGACCCACTCTATCTTTTTAACAAAGGACTTAGGGTAGAAATACGCTCTAAGTAGATCAAACCTAAGAGAGAAGGTGTGTAGGGAGAGGGAGAAGACGGTTCTAGGGTTTTAGAATCAAAAGGGAGATGAAAAATGATCCAGAAAGTCGGGTCTCGGATTTTTATAACAATCGCCCCGCTCGAGCATGGAAACCCCCGCTCGAGCGCCACTCACAGACTCCCGCTCGAGCGTCCAAACTCCCGCTCGAGCGGCGGATGCACACTCCCAGAAGTTTTTGCAGACAGGTCCCCGCTCGAGCGCCCAACTCCCCGCTCGAACGTCACTCACAACATCCCGCTCGAGCGGCCAATTACCCGCTCGAGCGTCCAACTCTACACAGGACATACTGGATCGGTGTATTCCCCGCTCGAGCGCCCAAACCCCCGCTCGAGCGGACAAGCCAAAATCTGGGCAACTAGACTTGATTCTTAAGCTCAACCAACCTGAGACTCAATATAAGGATTAAAGGATGTAAACAAGGCACATACAACAACCAACTCCACGGAACCTAAGTCCGGGTACAACAGTTAAAGAAAAAGGGAAACCGGGATCGCTATAACCTCCCCCCCTTAAAGAATTTCGTCCCCGAAATTAAGCACAAGTTTTTCCAAAACAGGTTTTTCTCCATTTTTAACAATGTTACATTTTAACATTCAAAAACTCGACCCATTACCGGTCATCCCATCCCTTTAACAAGAGGCATTACACAATATGTAAACAACATATGTATTTTTAACATGCATCAACATTACGCATTTCCTTTCCAATTTCAACAATATATTCAACATATATAATGTTACATTCAACTTCCATATGAGGCAAGTTCCAAAACATTCTTCCAATAAACCAAAACATTTTCAATGTTTCACAACTTAAGACATATATAAAAGCTCTTAAGTTCAACGATAGTTCAAAATCTAAATACAAGATTACACATCAACAAACAAGTCCGGATATTTCTCACGGACTTCCAATTCATGTTCCCAAGTGGCTTCCTCCACTCCGTGATGTTTCCACAAGACTTTCACCAAAGGAATGGTCTTGCCACGCAGGACCTGATCCCGCCTATCCAAGACCCGAACCGGTCTCTCCTCATACGAGGCATCCTCATCTACCTCTAAATCGGTCCAATCCAATACATGTGATGGATCTGGCTTATACTTCCGAAGCATACTCACATGAAACACATCATGAACTCCGGACAACTGCGGCAGTAAAGCCAACCGATAAGCAACTTCGCCAATCCTCTCAGAGATCTCAAAAGGACCAATAAACCGAGGGGATAACTTCCCACTCTTTCCAAACCTCATCAAGCCTCGCCTAGGTGATATCTTCAAAAAGACATGATCACCTACCTCAAACGCCAAAGGCCTCCTCCTACGGTCAGCATAACTCTTTTGGCGACTCTGGGCTGTAACAAGCCTCCTACGGATAAGCTCAACCTTCTCCGTCGTCTCCCTAACCAACTCCGGACCCAACAAAGGTGCATCACCCACCTCGGCCCAACAAACTGGAGACCTACAGGGTCGGCCATACAAGGCCTCAAACGGTGCCATACCGATACTAGACTGAAAGCTATTGTTGTAGGCAAACTCCACCAATGGTCAAGATCACCTCTCTGTGCCTCTAACACTCTAGTCACAAGTGTAGGCTGCGCGACAACGGAAAACAAGGCCGCAGCCTCAGCAGATTCGCCCAGTAGCAAATCAAACTCGCCAAGAGCTCCCAACATCTCCCATTCTCGGATGGCAATACAAGCTACATCACTAATGGATTTCCTACTAAGGGCATCGGCCACAACATTGGCCTTTCCCGGGTGATAATGCAACTCAAAGTCGTAGTCCTCAATGAACTCCATCCATCTCCTCTGCCTCAAATTCATGTCTCTCTGTGTAAACAGATACTTCAAACTCTTGTGGTCCGAGAACACCTCGAACTTCTCACCATAAAGGTAGTGCCTCCAAATTTTCAAGGCAAAGATCACTGCTGCTAACTCTAGGTTGTGTGTGGGGTAATTCTTCTCGTGAATTTTTTAACTGACGTGAGCCATAAGCTACCACTTTCCCTTCTTGCATCAACACACAACCCAAACCCTCTCGCGAAGCATCACAATAAACCGCATAACCCAACCCTCTCTCCGGAATAATCAAAACCGGAGCGGTGGTCAATCTACTCTTCAGCTCTTGGAATGACTTTTCACAAGTCTCACTCCACACAAACTTGACTCCCTGAATGCCCCTGCTATCTCTCGGGCAAAAGCGCCCATAGCCTGCTGGCCTACTGGCTCGGCCACATTGGCCTGGCCAACTCCCTCCTGTACTGCCGGAACCTCCTCTGGCACAGGCACCTCCTGCCTACCCGGCCTACCACGCCTACCGCGTCCTCGTCCTCGTCCTGACATCCTAATAAAGGAAACAAAGACACATTAATAACTGTGCCGAAGCTAAACACTTGCGTCCTAATGCATTGGACACAATAATTCATTCCACATAAGCACATAATCACATAAGCACCTACGAATTTCATTCCTGGATGATAATAGTCCCGAAGCGTTACTATAGTTCCGGTTGGAAGCAGCATTGATCAAGTGCCTTTCCAACAAGACTACTAGAAACTCAAGGGTCTAATTAACATCCTAGAAACTACGTTCTATACCCACATAATCACATAAACATGTTATCATATAAGCATATAACATTTCACTAAGTCTCTATCAAACGAGACGAACCCATTGTGATACTAATCACTTCCCACGTACCCAAAGTATTCAAACCCGGTACGCTCTGATACCAAGTTGTAACGCCCTCAAAATAAACCCATTATATATTTATCATTGTCATGCAATATTTAAAGAAAACAATTCATTATCTCATTCATCAGAGTATTACTAAATAAAAGCATTACATGTAACACCAAATTAAATGCCCTACGGGCTTACATCTTACCAAGCCAACACTTGGACACAAAAATATGAGTTCTAACTCAAATACAAGTAAAGCCCTAGGCTTGAATGTTTACATGTATTGTCAAATAAAAACAACTAACTGAAGATAGTCTTCAAAATCCAAAAGTCAAATCCTTCCAAGCTAAGTCCTTGGAGGTAGCTTATCACCTGAACCTGAAAATGATGTTCCCATATACGGTGAGCCACAGCCCAGTAGAAATATACTAAACCAAATATAAGCATTGAATAAAGCAATAGCATTCAATAAATGGTTAACCAAGATAATCAATTGTATCATTATACAGTCTCATGACACTAATGTCTAAGACACATTTCACTTTCCATTATTATCAACATGGCTCAGAACCTGGCCAAACTTACAACAGTGAACTATATATCATATTCCCATTACCTTCAATATCAACAAAACAAATGAGACTCAGGCTCATATCAAAACACTTCATACTTCCTGTTTGATACACATTTTAGTGCTGTATCAATAACATGTAAAAACACTTCAATATCAATAAGCACACATAATAGTGATGCTAATGGAGTCCATCCCCTATCTCCTCCCAAACAAATCCGGTTTAGAGGTCCATCCCCTATCTTCCCCTAAACCGTGGAATACATCCCCTATCTCCTCCCAAACAACATGCATATACAATGTATTAAACACTTGTCATATACAATACACAATCAATACATGTATTTTCTGTATTAATTCAACAGTCTAAATCAATGACTTAACCAATGTGAGTAGTTTCAGCTTTCCCTAATCCAAATGTAATGTCTACAACAATCATGACTATCCTCCACCGATAGCCCAAAACAGTTATTTCTAAACAGGAAATAGATGTATCAACTAACATAATTCCAACATTTTCATAGGTTAATGATTAAACTACCAACTACACCACTTAATCAATAAATTCATTAATTCCATGAATTCAACTACATTTCCCAATTTTCCCTAAATTAATTATATAAATTAATTTATTACAACAACTAGGGTTTTTCCCAGAATTACCAAACAACCCCCAACATATCAAAATACCAAAACTTAGAACAAAACCTATAATATGGAGTAGGAAATCCCTACCTCGAAGCGAAGAACTCGAATGGAGAAGATGACGAAAAACCAAAGTGCTCCAAATCCAAGATTGTTCAGATTAAACGAAAGCCCTCGACCCACTCTATCTTTTTAACAAAGGACTTAGGGTAGAAATACGCTCTAAGTAGATCAAACCTAAGAGAGAAGGTGTGTAGGGGGAGGGAGAAGATGGTTCTAGGGTTTTAGAATCAAAAGGGAGATGAAAAATGATCCAGAAAGTCGGGTCTCGGATTTTTATAACAGTCGCCCCGCTCGAGCGTGGAAACCCCCGCTCGAGCGCCACTCACAGACTCCCGCTCGAGCGGCGGATGCACACTCCCAGAAGTTTTTGCAGACAGGTCCCCGCTCGAGCGCCCAACTCCCCGCTCCAACGTCACTCACAACATCCCGCTCGAGCGGCCAATTACCCGCTCGAGCGTCCAAATCTACACAGGACATACTGGATGGGTGTAATCCCCGCTCGAGCGGACAAGCCAAAATCTGGGCAAGCGTCCAACTCTACACAGGACATACTGGATGGGTGTATTCCCCGCTCGAGCGCCCAAACCCCCGCTCGAGCGGACAAGCCAAAATCTGGGCAACTAGACTTGATAGGAATCAAGTCTAGTTGCCCAGATTTTGGCTTGTCCGCTCGAGCGGGGAATACACCCATCCAGTATGTCCTGTGTAGAGTTGGACGCTCGAGCGGGTAATTGGCCGCTCGAGCGGGATGTTGTGAGTGACGTTCGAGCGGGGAGTTGGGCGCTCGAGCGGGGACCTGTCTGCAAAAACTTCTGGGAGTGTGCATCCGCCACTCGAGCGGGAGTTTGGACGCTCGAGCGGGAGTCTGTGAGTGGCGCTCGAGCGGGGGTTTCCACGCTCGAGCGGGGCGACTGTTATAAAAATCCGAGACCCGACTTTCTGGATCATTTTTCATCTCCCTTTTGATTCTAAAACCCTAGAACCGTCTTCTCCCTCTCCCTACACACCTTCTCTCTTAGGTTTGATCTACTTAGAGCGTATTTCTACCCTAAGTCTTTTGTTAAAAAGATAGAGTGGGTCGAGGGCTTCCGTTTAATCTGAACAATCTTGGATTTGGAGCACTTTGGTTTTTCGTCATCTTCTCCATTCGAGTTCTTCGCTTCGAGGTAGGGATTTCCTACTCCATATTATAGGTTTTGTTCTAAGTTTTGGTATTTTGATATGTTGGGGGTTGTTTGGTAATTCTGGGAAAAACCCTAGTTGTTGTAATAAATTAATTTATATAATTAATTTAGGGAAAATTGGGAAATTTAGTTGAATTCATGGAATTAATGAATTTATTGATTAAGTGGTGTAGTTGGTAGTTTAATCATTCACCTATGAAAATGTTGGAATTATGTTAGTTGATACATCTATTTCCTGTTTAGAAATAACTGTTTTGGGCTATCGGTGGAGGATAGTCATGATTGTTGTAGACATTACATGTGGATTAGGGAAAGCTGAAACTACTCACATTGGTTAAGTCATTGATTTATACTGTTGAATTAATACAGAAAATACATGGATTGATTGTGTATTGTATATGACAAGTGTTTAATACATTGTATATGCATGTTGTTTGGGAGGAGATAGGGGATGTACTCCACGGTTTAGGGGAAGATAGGGGATGGACCTCTAAACCGGATTTGTTTGGGAGGAGATAGGGGATGGACTCCATTAGCATCACTATTATGTGTGCTTATTGATATTGAAGTGTTTTTACATGTTATTGATACAACACTAAAATGTGTATCAAACAGGAAGTATGAAGTGTTTTGATATGAGCCTGAGTCTCATTTGTTTTGTTGATATTGAAGGTAATGGGAATATGATATATAGTTCACTGTTGTAAGTTTGGCCAGGTTCTGAGCCATGTTGATAATAATGGAAAGTGAAATGTGTCTTAGACATTAGTGTCATGAGACTGTATAATGATACAATTGATTATCTTGGTTAACCATTTATTGAATGCTATTGCTTTATTCAATGCTTATATTTGGTTTAGTATATTTCTACTGGGTTGTGGCTCACCGTATATGGGAACATCATTTTCAGGTTCAGGTGATAAGCTACCTCCAAGGACTTAGCTTGGAAGGATTTGACTTTTGGATTTTGAAGACTATCTTCAGTTAGTTGTTTTTATTTGACAGTACATGTAAACATTCAAGCCTAGGGCTTTACTTGTATTTGAGTTAGAACTCATATTTTTGTGTCCAAGTGTTGGCTTGGAAAGATGTAAACCCGTAGGGCATTTAATTTGGTGTTACATGTAATGCTTTTATTTAGTAATACTCTGATGAATGAGATAATGAATTGTTTTCTTTAAATATTGCATGACAATGATAAATATATAATGGGTTTATTTTAAGGGCGTTATAACTTGGTATAGGGTAATAGATATTTACAAAAAAAAAAAAGATGAACCTAAATTTCAGGCTCTTGGTAATGTTTTCGAGTAATTAAAATTTGGGGCGTGACAGTTACATGTAAGCCCATAGGGCATCTATTTTGTTGTATTCAACTAGTGTTACATGCTGTAGTTTCAGAATGAACATTTATGAAAGTGTAATGCATGTAATATCTTTTGTAATATAAATTCTCGCAAATGAAAGTATAACATTTCCATTATGTCCATAGATCTTATGAATGGTTTATTGGCATCATATTTTGGGGGAGTTACATATGCAGTGACAACCAACAATGGATTAGTTTTAAATCACCTAATTCTCATGCAATTTCTACAACAATCGTAGCTATCCTCCACCGATAGCCCAATGCAGTTATTTCTAAACAGATATTCAATCTCAAATAAATAGCAAATAACCCAAAACCATTTATCTCATATTCATCAAAAACCCCTCTTTTCATTTCACACCCAAATCCTAGATTTGTCCGAAACCACAACCAAATCTCATCATCTATATACAGTAGCAAATAACTAAGCTAAAAACCATATGTGAGTGTAGAAAATCCCTACCTCAAGTATGGAAGGTGAGCAAGCAAGATTGGAACTCCAAAAATGACGAAACCAACTCTTACTTGGATCAACACGAAGCTCTTGAAGGCCTCTACCTTTCTCTCAAGGACACTAGGGTCAAGAACACAATGGATCTAGGTGAAATCTTAGAGAGAATGTCAGTTTTAGAGAGAGAGTATCAAGAACTGAAATTCAGGAGAGTTTTAGAGAGAGAGAGAGAGAGAGTGATGAAAAAGTGATTTGAAATATCAAATTCGCTCGAGCATGGAAAGCCCCGCTCGAGCGCAAGAAAGCCCGCTCCAGCGGAGGAGCAAATTCTGGGCAACATAAGTTTGGAAAAACAAGCAACCAACCTATTCCAAACACCCAACTACAACCCAATAACCAACAATAAGGGGAAGACAAAGGAAACAAGACATGTACAACCATCCAAACCATACAAACCCAAGTCCAGAACCACAAGAGATGGGTCAAAATCGGGATCGCTATAGTTTCTTTAGGGTTTTCTTTGGAAACAAAATATATATATATATATATATATATATGGTTATTGGTCATTTTACACAATTCGCGACTAAACATTTTGGTTGCCAATTAGTTTTATAAATCCCTCCAAAATTTGAAATGTCTCCCTCCAAAAATTTTAGTTTTTTGGCGACTAAAATTTTTTTTAGTCGCTGAAAATAAATTTTTGTTTACCAAACTTTTGGTCGCCAAAGATGAAAAGTAATTTTTTATTTTTTCTTCTGTGACTAAATTATTTTAGCAGTCAAAACTAACTATATACTGACTGAAATATTTTTTAATCGCTGAAAATAAATTTTTGGCGACCAAACTTTTGGTCGCCAAAGATAAAAAGTAATTTTTTATTTTTCATTCGGTGACTAAATAATTTTAATAGCCACAACTAACTATACAGCGACTGAAAAATAAATTTTTGGCGACCAAAAGATAAAAAAGTAAATTTTTGTTTTTAATTTGGCGACTAAATAATTTTAATAGCTAAAACTAACTATGCAACGACTAAAATATTTTTTAGTCTCTGAAAATAAATATTTGGCGACCAAGCTTTTCGTTGCCAAAAATAAAAAGTTAATTTTTGTTTTTTATTCAGCGACTAAATAATTTTAGTAGCCAAAACTAACTATACAACGACTAAAATATTTTTTTAGTCGCCAATTGTGGAAAATTTAGCAACTAAATTTTTTTTAGTCGTCAATTGTGGTATTTTTAGCGACTAAATTTTTTTTAGTCGCCAATTGTGGTATTTTTAGCAACTAAATTTTTTTTTAGTCGCCAATAATCAATGTACCCTGACTAAAAAAATTTAGTAGCTAAATATTGTACTTTTGCCGACTAATATAATTTTTGGTAACCAATTCCACAACTTTTGGCGACCCAAATATTTTTAGTCAGCAAAAGTGGTCGCCAAAAGTGTATTTTCTTGTACTATATAGTTATAAAAGATTTAAACCTCATTATGAGCACATAAGATTTGTGTGACTAACTGGTTCATGTGAATTAGACCTTGGTTAGTTTGGCTAATTAACCCCAAATTATTTAGTGTTTTATGATCAATACAAGTCTTTTAATTTTGTCAAGTTAAAAGAAGTTGCAATATGAAATATGAACTTCTGAAGAACCATTAAAATACCAAAAGGATGGACAAGCATGAGAGAGTTTGGCCAAGAATTGTTTTCATAAAAATAAAAATAAAGGAAAAATTTTGATATACAAATAAAAATTTGTACAAAATAATGTCATAGATTTGAATTCGTTCATTTCAAAAAAAAAAAAAAAAAGAAAAAAAAGAGACCAATATTAAACTGATTTATTATTTTAAAAATGTCGTTAACATAGATAAAATGCATCAATATATGGTAATGACATTTTTAAAATAATAAGTTAGGTCTTTTGGTTTAAAATCACTGATACAAATTTGCATGACATTTTTAAAATAATAAGCTAGGTCTTTGTAACGCCCCGAAATAATTCAACATAAACTAACCACATCAACTAATGTTCACTAAACAATAACAATAATCCTTACATCTTTACATAGTTAATAAACGATTTTATACAAAAGTTTCACTTCCAGATTATACTTTCATTGGTAAGAAAAACACATGAATCTATAGCATGTGAAGCATGTAGTTTTCAAAACAAATAAATGCCCATATGGGCTACAACTTCTAAGGCTTAAGCCTGGTTATACAAAAGTGGCCTCTCGGACCCATACAAAAATAGCCCTTGGCTAGCAATTAAATCACAACAAAATAGAGCTATGTACTCTTCACAATTGTCCACGCCCTCAACTTGGCGTGATCACCACGCCTTTTTCTGCATCAAAATCCCATAGGGGTGAGCATAAAGCCCACTAGAGAAATTCCTAACAAAGTATATACATTTATGTAAGATATCCAATATTAAATGCAGGTGCAAATGCCATGCAATGCCTTTTCAAAATAGTCTCATGTCATGCCTTTCTTGAAAATCACCATGTTTTCGATAACATTTTTGCAATCTTATCAATTCCAATTTCCAATTTTAACCATAAGGGGCGGTAAATACGACACAGGTAGTCCCTAGGTTGGTGTCTGCAAGTTGGCTTAACAAGCACTACCAATAACCCACTTTACCGGTTGCTAACCGGAAGGGAAGTGGTACCTCCTCCGCGCGTGTTTTCGGTCTTTCACCCTGGACATTCAGGCCAACTTATCAATTCGTCTACACCCCCTAACCGGACTCACCAACGTATTTACCCCACACACATTATCGTTGCTTTCATTACCATGTATGTATGTATATATTCCTTTCTTGAATGTAAATGTTTCCAATCTAGATACACAATGCATAATAATTAGTTAAAAGAATGTGAAATGAAATGATAATCCATGCCTCATAGCATTTCTCCAATTTCAAGTTATTCCAACAACATTACCATAACAATTGTGACACCCTCAAAATACAGTACAAGACAACCATTCATGTAATCCATAAACATTAAGGAAATATTATATTTTCATTCATCAGAGTCTGCTTACAAAAATATTACATGTAATTCTAACTACAAATAACGAGGTAAGTGCCCCACGGGCTTACATTTTTCCAAGTATTAACTTGGTTACAACAAAAGAGAGCCCTAGCTCTATTCATAGAAAGCCCTTGGCTTGGGTATACATGTAACATCAAAACAAAATATCAAAAAGGAGACTTCAACTCCTAAACCTCCCAAGCTAAGACCTTGGAGGCAGCATGTCCTCTGTACCTGAAAAATGGTGTCCCAAGTAGGGTGAGCCAAAGCCCAGTAGAGATATGCTAAATAGTATATGAGAATTAACTAAAACATTAGCATTCGACAAATGTTTAACGCCTATAAACCATCTTAAACCTTTTCCATAATCAATCAACACTGGTACCCATATTTCAATTCACTTCCAGTTATTACCCAAGTCAATTCATTGACATAATTCATCATCATATAAACAATTCAAAATGAGACTACAACTCATTCATCAACACTTCAATTATAAACATCATTTATACACTTCCATATCTTGCCATTTTACGGAACTACGTCTATAGCGATCCCGGTATTCCCTGTTGTTGTATAACTATAATCTGGACTCAGTTTCGTAGATTCGTTGTTGTCTTACCCTCATTTCTATCCCTTAATCTTTGTTTTAGAGTTTTGGGTTGTGTTGGGCAAGTTGGGAATTAGTTGGTTGTGTTTTAAAGCTTTGAAATTTTGCCCAGGTTTTGGTCTCTCCGCTCGAGCGGCAGTTTGGACGCTCGAGCGTGAATTTCCTTCTCTCAGCATTTTGGTCGTCTGCAGAAAATTCTGGGAGAGTGCACCCGGCGCTCGAGCGGATCTTTGGACGCTCGAGCGTGAACTTGTGTCTGTACGCTCGAGCGGGGTGTTGTACGCTCGAGCGGACCTGCTTTTATATCAGTTCGTGAAACCACCTTTTTGATCACTTTTTGATTTCCTTTCTCTCTCTTACTTTTTCAAAACCTCCATTGGAGAGCACCTCACTCTAAAACCGAACTTCTCTCTTAGGATTGATCTACCTAGAGTGTTTTCTTCACCTTGGGCCTTTGTAAGAAGTGTGTTGATCGTCGAGGGCTTTGTTGAGATCTGAGAAATTTGGGATTTGGAGCACTTCTGAGTTTTTACTCATCTTCTCCCTTGGAGCTCTGAATTTGAGGTAGGGATATCCTACTCCTCTCTATGGATTTTGTCTTTAAATTTTGGTAATTTGAGATGTTGGGGTTGGTTTGGTAATTTTGTGAAAGTTTGGGCCATTTGTGTTATTTTACAAAAGTTGGGGTTTTATTTGTAATAAACCTAGATGCATGTTTGGTATAGAGAAATGGAATAAATGTTGAATCATTGATGAAAATGGGACCTAAGGGTGGTAATGGTAATTATGGAAAATGACCTAATTACATTGTTTAATTAATTGAGATAATTAATTGTGGGAAATGAGGAAATGAAATGGAATTGCTGAGATTGGGAGTGCATGGGGTTAAAGGGTGTAGTTGAATTATTTATCACTCACCGAATTGAAATGTCGATTGAATATCCATTGTGCATTTATTTCCTGCTTAGAAATAATTGCTTTGGGCTACCGGTGGAGGGTAGTGTTGATTGTTGTAGACAATGCTTGATGATTAGGCAAACTAAAACAAATCAATTGGATGTGTCATAGAGCATGTCGGTTGATAGAATACATTAATTTTATGTATTGATTGATTGCATATGTGATTCTGTGTTTATATGCATTACTTGTGTATGGGAGGAGATAGGGGATGTACTCCACGGTTTAGGGGAAGATGGGGGATGTACCTCTAAACCGGTTAATGGTTTAGGGGAAGATGGGGGATGTACCTCTAAACCGGTTGTTGGAATGTTGATATAGCTCATATGCTTATCGGTTGAAGTGTTGATACAGCTCATATGCTTATCTATTGAAGTGTTGATACAGCTCATATGCTTATCTGTTGTAGTAGTGATATAGCTCATATGCTTATCTATTGAAAAGTTTGTTTGATTTGATATAGCACTAAAATGTATATCATCATTGTTTGCGAAGTATGAGAGTAGTTTATGTGTTATTGATACAACAAAATAATGTGTATCCACCTTGGATTTCGAAAGTGTTCTAGTGATGAACTATAATCTCATCAAATGTTCTGGCCAGAGTACTGAGCCTTGTTTTCAAACTCAAAGTTGAACAAAAACGAAAAGTGAATTGTAACATAGACTTGGCTGTCATGGAAACGTAGGGAGATGTAAATGGAAGTGTCAGTGTTGACCGTCTATCAGTTGCTAATCTTTTAGTCATTGTTCATGGTTGGTTTAGTGTATTTCTACTGGGCTGTGGCTCACCCTATATGGGAATATCATTTTCAGGTACAGGAAGCATGCCACCTCCAAGGACCTAGCTTGAAAGGCTAGAGGCGGACATAGTGTAGTTGTTTTACTTTTGATGTATTACATGTAACTTCAAGCCAAGGGCTTAATGTGTAAACGAGTTAGTACTCTTTTGTTGAAACCAAGTGTTAACTTGGAAAGCTGTAAGCCCGTAGGGCATTTTGTTTTTTTTTTTTGATGTTAACATGTAATACTTATGTAATGAAACTCAATGAAATAAAGGAATGTGGTTAGTTTATATGTAAATGCTTGTCTTATCTGATAGGTTTAATGATGTTATTTTGAGGGCGTTACAACTTGGTATCAGAGCGTACCGGGTTCGAATACTTTGGGTACGTAGGAAGTGATTAGTATCACAATGGGTTTCTCTCGCTTGTTAGAGACTTAGACGTAATGTTACGTACTTTTGTGATAACATGTTTATGTGACTATTTGGGTATGGAATGTAGTTTCTTGGATGTTGATTGGATCCTTGGGTTTCTGGGAGTCCAGTTGGAAAGGCACTTGATCAATGCTGTTTCTAATCGGAACTCTAGTAACGCCTCGGGACTGTCATTATCTGGAAATGAAATTCGTAAGTGCTTACATGTTTATGTGCTTATGTGGAGATGTGCTTATGTGGAGTGAATTACAGTTGTCCATGTGTTAGGATGTAAGTGTTTAGCTTCGGCACATGTATGAGTGTGCTAACGTGTCTCCGTTACTTTTACTAGGATGCCTAGGCGAGGAAGTTGCGATTTCCCTCCTTCCGCTCGGGAAGAGCTGCGGAAACAATTTGTGGAATTACGCCAAGGTACTACACCTTTGGTGCGATTCGAAAGATGGTTTGCTAATCTGTCGAGGTTTGCTCCAGAATTGGTGGAGACGGAGGACTTACGTTGTTTTGAGTTTGAGAGTAAGCTGCGTGACGACATCCGTGTAAGGATAGCGGGGTCTTGGCATAAAAGATATAGGGCGCTTGTTGAGGCGGCCGCCCATGTAGAGGCTGCAGTGCTAGCAATGGGGCAGAGTGGGGAGGAAGCCATCTCGGCGACTCCTGTGACTCAGGGTGTTGGTAGGCCTTTTAAGAGGCAGAGGGTTTTAAACTCGCAACAGGGAGGACGGGCTAGAACTGCCCTTCCAGTGTCAGATTTGGGTTCGGGGGAAAATAAGCAGAGAGGCATCATTTGTTTCAGATGTGGTCTGCTGGACCACAGGGTTTCGGTTTGCCCACAGAAGAAAGGGGTGGGGTTAGCAGTTCAACCAGTAGTTGTACCACCAGGATCATCCAACCAGCCGGGTTTTGGACCGATTAAATGCTCAGTGGGGAGGCAGTTGTTGGGGTCTTCATCAGCCCAGATTCTGAACCAATCTCGTGCTCAGGCACCGCCTACCTGTTGGGTGTGTAATCAGCCGGGTCATATTCGGCGTTCTTGTACTCAGCCGGGAGCTTCTTTAGGGGTTTTGCAACCTAACCAGGCTCAGTTTCTTTCGACTGGGCAGGAACAGTATCGTTTTGGGGGACTAGCAGGCCAGATTACGAGGGCCTCAGTAGAGTCGAGTTCCCAAGCCCCAGCTAGGGAAGTTTGTAGTTGTTCCAGGTGTGGGCAGAGGGGGCATACCAGTGGTTCTTGTCCGTGACTTGTAAGCTCGTAGGTTGCCTTATGTTCGGGGATGACCAACTTCGGCGGTCCAACAAGGGACGGTAGTAGTAGTAATACTGATGGGATGGTTTTGTTTTGACTAATCCGTTTTGTAATCAGTGGATTATTGTTTTGTGATCATTGGGTTCCGTTGTGTAACCAATGTGTTTTGGGAAGGTTGAAACATCTAAACTGTTTGTTTATCTATATATATACATATATGCTTTGTTTGTTAATTTCCCTAGAGTGGGTGAATTGGAGCATGTCGTAGCTCTAAAATTTTATTAATGTATAAAGTTGCTATAAAAAAAAAAAAAAAAAAAATTTATGCTTGTGATTTGATTTGGGGAGGATGAGGGCTAGAGAGCCATGTTTTCAAAATTTGGAAGAACCACCGAGGGGTACGTGTCCTAGCCAAGGTAATATTGGAGCGAGAACTGTTTTACCTGTCGAGTGTGTGGAATTACATGGGTACTACCCATTTAAAGTTTTGTGCGTGGTATAGCTTTTGATCTACTGTCGAGTGAACTTGAGAGGATGTGAAGTGTACGATTAATACTACATGTAACACGTATTTAATATGGTGTCCTACGGGGGCATGGCACATAATTTTGTCAAGGTTGGACTCGTACCTTCGTGGTAAGTAACGTTGTCAAGATTGCAGGTGTACTGATTGGCCGTTTCAGGTGAAGGGATGTCAGTCCCTATATAAGGTTGTGATTGTTGTATCGGGAGCGGTGTGTTATGAGTAGCTGGTACTATACCTCGGGCTGTAGTATAATGGATGTCTCCCTAAGTTTTCAAATTTCTTTATTTGGATTGAATGTGATAAGTTCGTACCTTAGCACTGGTCAAGTCAGAGGATATTATCAGAAGCGTTAATTGGGTATATAGCCCATGGTTAGAGTGTGACCCGTGGGTGGAGTCACAGTGGTATGGTGTTTGCGGATGAAGATGTGGGTTAATGACGAGGGAGGCGAGGACTTTTACCCCTCTGGAAAGTTAGAAGAGTGAATCTTTGGAAGCCCTATCGGCGACTTGTGACGGTGTCGGGGTTTGGTTCATGATGGTTGCCTAGCGGTAGTGTGGACTAGTGGTTTAGCACGGAGGCCGGGCCTCTTGATGGTACTCTCGAGATGAGTGACAAGTAATATATAGAGTAACGAGTGGACCCTATGAGTTATTGGAGGATTCGGTGTAGGAGTAAGAGGGCTTGCAAAATAAGGAGGTTTTGCCTAGTACGGTTGAATGTGTTAGATGGGATGGTTTCGAGAGTTGAGCGGTGTTGGCAAGACTATATGAGAATGTTCGAGGGAACGTGAGATTTGTATCTCGAGTTAGTGGGAATGGTACCTGTATGCTGGTTCGTGTGTTGGGCCTTGCTAGATAGTGAGTCCGTGGTGACCCCCCTTGGTTGTATAGGGGTAGTGCTCATATTGTGATTGGTTATCCATTGTTGGGTGTGGGTTATGAGTGGATGCTGCCAGCATTCTTTGAATTAAGAGTAATTCGTGTTCTAAAGTAATGAGTATAGCGTGGGTCAAAGTAGTCCTTCGTATTCGGGATGTTGTGATTGAGGTTGACCATGTCGGTCTTCGGTCAAGGAAGTGAGCAGGCTTGCTAGATAACCATGGCGGGGGATGGTGATTCCCTTAGACGCGATGTTGAGGCGGTTAAATTTTAGGAAATCCAGTGAGATTCCAAAATTTGAGGTTCGTGTAGAGAACTCTGTGGTTGGGGTTAGTGGTCTGAGTAGCACATCAGTGTGTGGATTACTGAGTGTAGAGTTTATTGAGTTGACTAGTCAGCTTGTCGGTATCGGGTGTTGGGGTGGCATTGGTCACCTTGAGTTTAGTCTCGTTCGTTGTAGACTCTGTATGTTGATTAAGGAAAACTGAAATTAATCGAACATGTTTGTCATTGAGTCTGACGGTTGGAATAATACATCTAATATATGTATTGATTGATCATTGTGAATGATTGGCTTTTTATACATTATGAATGTATGGTGTCTAGTTTGATGTTGATACAGCACTATAATGTGTATCATTTGTGTGTTTCTGAGCCGTGTTTATGATTATAAAGTGGTTAAGTAAAGGGAGGCGGGATAAAATTGCAAAACCATGAATTTCTTATACCTTATGTGTTGATAGTACGGTTGTTATTTCTATTAATTATCATTATAGAAATGTTGTGTTTCGTGTTGGTTGTGTCATCACTACGTGAGTGATGGTTGTTGGTAGTATTAATTTGGAAAGAAATGGAAAACAAAATTTTCCTAGTGTTTGGGGTCATCTAAATGCGTTGTTGAAAAGTTGATTTAATTCAAGGATTTTCTTTTTAAGAATTCCAGATTACTCTTTTGGGCAAATAAACTGTGGATAACTCTGCGTTTTGGGTAACAGCGTATTTGTGAAAAATGTTTACAAAGCTTTTGAGTTTTCGTATGGAAAATGCAAGATTTATCCTGGAACGTTAACGTTGAAAATTTAAACATCTTTGAGAAATGCCTCTTGAACAAGAAAATGTTTTCTTATTATCTACTTTAATATTTGCTTTAGTCGTGTTGTTGAGTAGTGACTAAACTTGGAGCACTAGTCGGTTTTTGGTGAATTGTTTCGGGGGAGGTTTGGTTTGTTGAGACTTGCGCACCTAAGGTGGTGTTATTTAGAATGTGTTCCCTTGGTTGGTCTTTTCCTTGGTAGAGTGAGTCGGAGGCTTGTTTTGAAAGTAATTTCTTTCCTTGGGGTTCGGTTGTTGAATGCTCTATGATCATTTGGCCTTGTGTTTTGATGTATCTTTAATTTCGAGGACGAAATTCTTTAAGGGGGGGAGGTTATAGCGATCCCGGTATTCCCTGTTGTTGTATAACTATAATCTGGACTCAGTTTCATAGATTCGTTGTTGTCTTACCCTCATTTCTATCCCTTAATCTTTGTTTTAGAGTTTTGGGTTGTGTTGGGCAAGTTGGGAATTAGTTGGTTGTGTTTTAAAGCTTTGAAATTTTGCCCAGGTTTTGGTCTCTCCGCTCGAGCGGCAGTTTGGACGCTCGAGCGTGAATTTCCTTCTCTCAGCATTTTGGTCGTCTGCAGAAAATTCTGGGAGAGTGCACCCGGCGCTCGAGCGGATCTTTGGACGCTCGAGCGTGAACTTGTGTCTGTACGCTCGAGCGGGGTGTTGTACGCTCGAGCGGACCTGCTTTTATATCAGTTCGTGAAACCACCTTTTTGATCACTTTTTGATTTCCTTTCTCTCTCTTACTTTTTCAAAACCTCCATTGGAGAGCACCTCACTCTAAAACCGAACTTCTCTCTTAGGATTGATCTACCTAGAGTGTTTTCTTCACCTTGGGCCTTTGTAAGAAGTGTGTTGATCGTCGAGGGCTTTGTTGAGATCTGAGAAATTTGGGATTTGGAGCACTTCTGAGTTTTTACTCATCTTCTCCCTTGGAGCTCTGAATTTGAGGTAGGGATATCCTACTCCTCTCTATGGATTTTGTCTTTAAATTTTGGTAATTTGAGATGTTGGGGTTGGTTTGGTAATTTTGTGAAAGTTTGGGCCATTTGTGTTATTTTACAAAAGTTGGGGTTTTATTTGTAATAAACCTAGATGCATGTTTGGTATAGAGAAATGGAATAAATGTTGAATCATTGATGAAAATGGGACCTAAGGGTGGTAATGGTAATTATGGAAAATGACCTAATTACATTGTTTAATTAATTGAGATAATTAATTGTGGGAAATGAGGAAATGAAATGGAATTGCTGAGATTGGGAGTGCATGGGGTTAAAGGGTGTAGTTGAATTATTTATCACTCACCGAATTGAAATGTCGATTGAATATCCATTGTGCATTTATTTCCTGCTTAGAAATAATTGCTTTGGGCTACCGGTGGAGGGTAGTGTTGATTGTTGTAGACAATGCTTGATGATTAGGCAAACTAAAACAAATCAATTGGATGTGTCATAGAGCATGTCGGTTGATAGAATACATTAATTTTATGTATTGATTGATTGCATATGTGATTCTGTGTTTATATGCATTACTTGTGTATGGGAGGAGATAGGGGATGTACTCCACGGTTTAGGGGAAGATGGGGGATGTACCTCTAAACCGGTTAATGGTTTAGGGGAAGATGGGGGATGTACCTCTAAACCGGTTGTTGGAATGTTGATATAGCTCATATGCTTATCGGTTGAAGTGTTGATACAGCTCATATGCTTATCTATTGAAGTGTTGATACAGCTCATATGCTTATCTGTTGTAGTAGTGATATAGCTCATATGCTTATCTATTGAAAAGTTTGTTTGATTTGATATAGCACTAAAATGTATATCATCATTGTTTGCGAAGTATGGGAGTAGTTTATGTGTTATTGATACAACAAAATAATGTGTATCCACCTTGGATTTCGAAAGTGTTCTAGTGATGAACTATAATCTCATCAAATGTTCTGGCCAGAGTACTGAGCCTTGTTTTCAAACTCAAAGTTGAACAAAAACGAAAAGTGAATTGTAACATAGACTTGGCTGTCATGGAAACGTAGGGAGATGTAAATGGAAGTGTCAGTGTTGACCGTCTATCAGTTGCTAATCTTTTAGTCATTGTTCATGGTTGGTTTAGTGTATTTCTACTGGGCTGTGGCTCACCCTATATGGGAATATCATTTTCAGGTACAGGAAGCATGCCACCTCCAAGGACCTAGCTTGAAAGGCTAGAGGCGGACATAGTGTAGTTGTTTTACTTTTGATGTATTACATGTAACTTCAAGCCAAGGGCTTAATGTGTAAACGAGTTAGTACTCTTTTGTTGAAACCAAGTGTTAACTTGGAAAGCTGTAAGCCCGTAGGGCATTTTGTTTTTTTTTTTTGATGTTAACATGTAATACTTATGTAATGAAACTCAATGAAATAAAGGAATGTGGTTAGTTTATATGTAAATGCTTGTCTTATCTGATAGGTTTAATGATGTTATTTTGAGGGCGTTACAACGTCCGAGGGAACCGGCACCCAATTATAAATAAGATTTCGGGACTTTCACCCAGGACACTCCAGCTAACTTAATTATCCATGGAGTCCATCCCCTATCTCCTTCCAAACAATGGAGTACATCCCCTATCTCTTCCTAAACAAAGATACATATACAATGTATTTAAATACGTTGCCATACACAATGACCAATTCAATCGCATATACAATGTTTACTTCCAACCGTCATATTCAATGACATATTCCCCTTTGATTAGTTTCCATTTACCTATTCAACATGCAGTTTCTACAACAATCATGGCTATCCTCCACCGATAGCCCAAAACAGATAAATAAATTTATCAACAGATAATTTATCACATTTTTCATACGTGAGTGATTCATTGATCCAACTACACCATTTAATCACAATTTCAAGATTTCCAAACCAATTTCATATTTCCACATCAATTTCATAATTACGCCAATAATTTCCTTAATTTAATTAGGGCATTTTCCCCCCTTTTCTGAATAGTGTACCCAAGGCTAAATTTTACCCATTATACACAATCAACCCATTTTCAAGGTCTCACATACACAAATAGAGCCCAAATAAGAAAACCCCTCTTTCACAATTTCAAACTCAAACCCTAACTTTACCCAAACTTCCTAAATCTCATCATTTATACAAAATAACCAATATTTATGTCAAAACTCATATTAAAGAGTAGATTATCCCTACCTCAAGAAGAGAAGGTAAGCCAAGCAAGAGATGAACTCCAAAAATGACAAAATCAACTTCTACCCAGATAAAAATGGAGATCTTGAAGAGCTCAAACTTTTTATCAAAGGAAGGATGGTGAGAAGATCAATAGATCTATGTCAAAATGTATAGAGAGAGAGGGTATTTTAGAGAGAAAGGCTCTCAACTTAGGGTATTTTAGCACCAAGACACAACAACAAGGCATTACCTGCTCGAGCGCAAAGAGACCCGCTCGAGCGCAGAATACACTCGTCTAGTATTTTATAGACTTCAAACAGTCGCTCGAGCGCCAGAGGGGCCGCTCGAGCTTAGACCCACTCGAGCATAAGAAACTCCGCTCGAGCATGAAAAACACTTCTGTAGTATTTTTGCAGACGCACAAAGTACTGAAGGATTGCAAACCCCGCTCGAGCGCAAAAAGACCCGCTTGAGCGGAAAGCCAAAATTCTAGGCAACAAGGTTCTAGATCAATTAGCAACCAACCTATTCTAAACACGCCCAAGACAATCCAAAACTCAAATTCAAAGAGTAAAGGATGGAAATAAGGTATAGACAACGACATATAACCACGGAACCCGAGTCCAGAATACAATAAATGACAGGGAAAAAACCGGGATCGCTATAACAATTACATTCCTCATTTTCCCTTCTCCATGTTATTTCATAAAATGATACAAAGTTGCTATCATGGATCTTTATACAACAATGAACCTACAATTCATATACCTTCACATTCTAAATATTTCCAAAGCTAGAGAAAATGTTTGAACAATAATTTCCTTTCACAACAATACCCATATATCATGGAACACAACAATGTACAATTTATAATCACATGTGTATATGTAGGCGACCAATGGAAAATTAAGTGAGGTTTCCAACCTTTATACATCTAGAATTTATCACATAATTCAACATTATGAAATTCCCACTCACCCTTTTTATTCATTTCAAGAAAAATCCCTTGATTTCCCCCATTATTCCCAAAACCCCCATGCTTCTAGGTTTTTCACCAAAAGCCCTAACCTTTCATCATCTCATTTCAAAAACCCCTCTAAACACAACAATCTCAACATCATGATTCCACATTTCAAATTTAGAACTTACAAAAGACAAGGATAGATTTCTCCTACAAAACTTTCCATTTTTTTGAAACAAAAACCCATTTTCGAAATACCAAAGGAGAGCTCACAAATCAATCACAAACTTACATAAACATATATAACACTCAAGGAAATCCCCTACCTCATAAAGGAGGAGAGTTGTAGATTTTGTGAACCCTTACATACCTTATGGCTTAGAATTTGGAAATCCATGGAGAAATATCAAGGTTTGAGTATTGGCGACGGAGGAGATTGATTTGAGGTAATTCGGGTGGTATACAATATGCTTCCTTTAAATCTCTTTGCAAAGAGTTTTTATCTTAATTACTTCACATTTGTACTCCTCTTGATTATCATGGTCATATGTTAAATTCTGTGAAATCATTCTTGTTGATACGTTTGAGTACTCTGGTCATTTGATAAATTCTATGAAATTGTTCTATGTAGTCAGTGTTGATTTGTCTAGCTAAATGACATGGAAATGCTCCGTACATGGATCGAGTAGACCTTGCCAATAGCTTGGACCAATAGCCCGGATAAGCGGTTGTGCTTGGTGAGGTGGGTGAGGTCGGTCACTGGTCATGTACGGAGTAGGACCGGGTATTTAGTTCTGGATAAATTATCATATGTCGAGTTGACTTGTTTGTGCTGTTTGGCAAATTGCTTAATTATCGAATTTAATCGGTTGTGTAATTATTGCATCTCGGTTGATTTATTTTTTGTCCGAGCCTTGTTATTCATGTTGTATTGTATACTTCCGGAATTAATTTATTTCAGGTGTGGAGCAAATTTAGTGGCGATTGGAGTTGAAGCATCTAAAGAGATTATTTGAGTTGGAGATTTTTTTAGTCCACAACTATATATTATTTTTGGAGATTTGTATAATTTATATTTTGGAGATGATTTGTATATTTGAGATTATGAGTTATCTGCAATTATAAATTTGAGGTTGATTTGATTTATTAATAGCTCAGAAGTGGGGGCGTTACACTGGCAGGGCTTCCAATGCAGCTTAAGCTACTCAAGATAGAGTTTGGAGCAAATGCAGATGGACTAATGCTTACACCAAGTGACAAAGATGTTGGCCAAGGATTTGTCTCGGTCTTCGAGGACAATGAAGTATTTAATGATGAGAGTTGGGAATCTGTCTATCTAGCTAATGTGCTAATCGACTCTGGATATGATGATGCTAACCCCGACACTTTCGTGTCAACATGTTACTCTCTCGATTGCCCTCTGGACCCTTGTTTATTTGACAATGTCGAGGAGAAGTATTCCAATGAGACAACATCATCGAGGTCTGAAAGGAAGCTCCTATTTGACCGCATAAATTCCGGGCTCTTTGAAATGTTCCATCAGTTCGTGGGCCCACTCCCGTAGGTGAAACAGCCAACAAAAAAGGTGGGCCTTACAAGGCAGAAAGATGGGATCGGTTACGAGCTGCATAAGTTGTTGGCAAGTGAAGAGAAGAGCATGCATGAAGACGTGACAGAGAGGGTGTTGGATAGGGAGATGCAGTGGCTCGATTCTGGGGATGGCGTGGACGCGATAGGTATGGAAATTAAGAAATTGTTGATGGATGACCTAATAGTGGAGGTTGCGAATATGTTAAGTATGGATCAGAACTCGATTTTAGGCAGAGCTAGAGACAAGCGAATGGAATTGAACGGAATGGAATAGTAGGTGGAAAAGATGGGGAATAAAAGATCGAGAAAAATACTCGATGTTCATACCATATATTAGCATATGTTTTTTTTTACTGTTAAGTTTAACTGTTGTAACATTTGATTTTAGTAAATCTTTATGACTGAGGATGTTTTAGGATGAAAAACTGTGGATGAATATAGGGTCCTTGATCAAGTTTAGTTTTTTGTTTCAATAAATTCATAGATTCTAGTGGCTGCCTTCATGTTTTAATAATTCTCAAATTTTTATTTTTGAAAAAAAGAGAACAGAGACATGGAACACCCTATCTACTTTGTTTTTTATGCAAATACATGTCAAACTGAATAATTTTGGGTTGAAAATCTACCATTGCTTTTTAAAATATTTTCTAAGTGATTCACCAATTTTATATAATTCACTCTAAAATGGATTTAGTTGGTTGAAAATCTACCATGGCTTTGAAAGATATTTTCTAAGTGATTTACCAATTTTATATAATTCACCCTATAATGGATTCAGTAGTGAAGTCAATTAAAAATAACTTATGCATAAAATGAAACATTGCACGCTCGAGCGCAAGAAGTCTCGCTCAAGCGAAGAAACAGTTCCACAAAGCTCGCTCGAGCGCAAGAAGCCTTGCTCGAGCGAAGAACTTACATCTTCCCTGAAAAACTGCGTCTAGGAAAGAAACTTGAAGACCCTCAGTTCTCGCTCGAGCGTAATAAACCTTGCCCGAGCGAAGAAGTAAATTACACAAGGCTCGCTAAAGCGCAAAAAGCCTCGCTCGAGCGAAGAGGCCAAAATCTGGGCAACCACCATTTGAACCAACCAACAACCAACCTGTTCCAAACTCGCCCAACAAGTCCCAAAACTCAAATTCAAAGAATTAAAGGAAAGAAACAAGACGTAAACAACAACATACAATCACGAAACCCAAGTCCGGAACGCAATAAAGGTCGGGGTAAAACAGGGATCGCTATACCTCAGATTTTCATTTTCCTTTTTTTTATGTTTAAAAAAAAACGTGGCTAATGGTATAATTAAATTCTATTTGTAGGTATCCAGTACGGGTACGATATGTTTGTCAAATTATCTATGCTTTATAGTCTCAGAATAATTCAAAATGAGAATTTTTTTATTTTTTTATTTTTTTGCAAAGTATGTATTACTTAAAATTTAATTTTTTTATTATTGAGATAAAAAATTATTTATTAAATATTTAAATTTAATTTTTTTGTATTTGGAGAGCAAACTAATTTTTAAGGTGCAGTTTGGCGGTTAAAATGAAATTCCAAATGAATTTTGGTGTCACGTCAGCACATTCCGCCCAATTGTAGACGGAATGTGACGACAGGGGTTAAATTAATCAATTTGTTGAAAGTTCAAGTACTAAATTGAAATAAATCGAAGTATGGGGGTCAAACTGAAAAACACGTGATAGTTTGGGGGGCAAAATTATATTTCTTCTATAATGTATCTTGTAGTTTGCCTATTGTGGATCTATCTTAATAATTTGAATTATTTATCTTACAAGGCCTGTTGAGTAGATAATTTACACAAAAATTTAAGTTAATCGAATATTGTTTGCAACATGATTGGAACAAAAAAAAAACTGAAAAAATGTATGGCATGCATCATTTCAAGAATTGATAGTTTATTTATTTATTTATTTAAAATGTGATTCGATCATGTGGATATTGATATCCGATTAGCTTGATTTTTGATATGAATGATTTACTCGAAGGGTCTTACAAGATGAACAATTCGAATTATCGAAATAAGCTCACAATAGACAAAATTCACCGTGTAGGCTATACCCTTTCAAAATAATTTTTGTTGTTTACTTTAAGGTAAATTACAAATACACCTCTTGAGTTTTGGTTAAAATGCGAATTGCCCCCTGTGGTTTGGAAAATTACAACTACCTCCCTGTTGGAATTTTTTATTTAACAAAATTAATTAAAAAAGTAAAATTTCTAACTGTTAACCTTTACAATAATAAAATTATCTGAATTATTAATTAAAATAAAATTTTAACATTAATAAAAATTGTTAATTAACTTGATTTATTAATAAAATGACCTATTTGTTATGAAATTAGAAACTTTAAGGGGTATAATGTAATTTGTAGAACTATAGGAAGTAATTTAATATTTAAATAAATCTCAGGGGTATGTTTGTAATTTACCCTTTACTTTGTTTATTAACTGGTGTTAAGCTCCATGATCTGCACGGCTAATGTATATATATTTTTGACATATTCATTTTATCTTAATAAAATACAATAAAAATCACTGCATAGTGCGTAATAAATACAAAAGATTAAAAATTATGTGAAACATTGACAATGCAATGATAAATTGTAAATCACTTAAACAAATTAAATTATTTCAAAATTAAATGAAAATCAATCCAAATAATAATGCAATTAAATATACACTAATTTCTCATCCATTTAAACCAAAAGTAATAATAAAAATTGTTTGATGATAAAATATCATTACATTTATTTCATACGTTCAGAGTTTTTTGCAATAGTTGCGGAATATAAAAGACCACTAAACAACAAGGGAAATTTTTTTTAAAATAAGTTAAATTATGAGTAAGAAATTAATAAAACATAAACAAATTATATTAGTAGTCCCTACATTTTATCTCTTATATCATTTTGCCCTCTACACTTTTAATATAATCAATTTTGACTCTTAATTTTAAATTTTGTGACTCTTAATCAAATACTCCTTCTACTATTTCCAAATTTATATAGACATAAAGTTATAAAAATTTCACGTCTCTTCCATTTTATAATTTTTTTCTAGTCTAAAAAAATGTACTCCATTGATTGGTCTTCCCTTAAAAAAATACTTAAACTAAAAAAAAATATACACATGCATACTTTGATTTTCAAATAACCACATGATCGGTAAAAATTCTAAGTAAATTCTCTTATATTGATAGTAAAAACTCTTTTCGTTTCCTCTTACATTGTAGTAAAAATTCCTTAGGATTCCCTTATGTCATTATAAGAAGGATGTCAAACCCAAGATTATCATCACTTTTGTTTTATCTTTAGGAGGGAGCTTGGTGCTCTTGTTGTACTAGAGCTAGATTTAGCCGGCTATAAAAATAATTTTTTTGTATTTTGCATTTTTTTCATTTAAACAAAAATAAATATAAAAAAACTTTATTAACATAAAAATAAAAAAGATATACACAATGAATTTAGCTAAAATAACCCAACAACAACACATATTAAATAGAGAATATGAATATCCATGCGTCATTTAAAATATGTGGGTCATATTCATAATTTAATTTCCACAATTTGCTTGTTTTTCAAGCTAAAATCTCTGAATAATTCTTTTTGTATTTCTATTTTTTCCCCATATACTTAAAGAATTATGTTGTATAGCGATCCCGGTTTTCCCTCCATTGGTTCTTGTATTCCGAACTAGGTTCCATGGATGTCTGTGGATATGCATGTTTCATTTCCGTTCTTCAATTCTTTGTATTTGAGTTTTAGGATGTGTTGGGCAAGTTTGTAACAGGTTGGGTGTGTTTTGAAACAAATGGTTGCTGCCCAGATTTTTGTGTCTTCGCTCGAGCGAGCCTTTTGTCGCTCGAGCGAGCTTTGTGTTTTAGTTCCTTCGCTCGAGCCAGGGTTCCTTCGCTTAAGCGAGAGTTGAGTGGTGTGTCTGTTGGCTCGAACGAGAAGTCTTGCGCTCGAGCTTGCGTCTGCGTCTAGTTTTGGACCTGAAGGTTGCATTTCTTGGCTCGAGCGAGCTTTCCTTCGCTCGAGCGAGCATTCTTGCGCTCGAGCGTACGTCTAGGTTACAGACCTGAAGCTTCGTATTATTGGCTCAAGCGAGGCTTTCTGCGCTCGAGCGAGGTTTCTTTGTGTCTGGTCGCTCGGGCAACTATTCCTTCGCTCGAGCGAGGCTCGAATATTTCAGTTCGCAGCAGCTTCTTCTTCTTCACTTCTTCTTCATCTCTTTTACTCAAACCCTAGAACGGCTGCTCTCTCTCTCTCTCTTGACATACCTTCTCTCTATAAATCCATCTAGTTCTAGTGGTCTCCTACCCTAGTTCCTTTGTAAAAAGTGTAGTGTTTGGCGTGGCCTTCGTTTTGATCCGAAAATCTTTGGGTTTGGAGCATCTCGAGTTTTCTTCATCTTCTCCATTGAGTCTCTCTATTTGAGGTAAGGATAACCTACTCTTTTCTATGGGTTTTGACATAGATATTATGTATTTTGTATAAATGGTGGATAATGGTAATTTTGGGAAAGTTAGGGTTTGTTTGAAGTTATAAAAGGGGGTTTTCACTTATTAAATCCCATGTGTATGTGAGACTAAGAAATAATGGAACTATTGTTATTGAATTGATGAAATTGAGCCTTAGGGTTGTTATTTGAAAAAGGGAGAAAATGCCCTAATTATGTTGAATAATTAATTTGAATAATTAATTTGTGGAAATATGAAATTAAGTTAGAAATTATGAAATTGGGGAATTATAAGGTTGAATGGTGGAGTTGGATAAATAAATCACTCACCTATGAAAATGTTGATATTTTATCTGTTGATAAATTTATTTTCTGTTTAGAGATAACTGTGTTGGGCTATCGGTGGAGGATAGTCTTGATTATTGTAGAAATTGTATGTTGATTAGGGAAAACTGAAACTAATCAAATGTGTTATGTCATTGAATATGACGGTTGAAGTGCCGCATTGAATATGTACCTGGATTGATCATTGCATATGATGAATCGTTTATATACATTGCATATGTATCTTGTTTAGGAGGAGATAGGGGATGTACTCCATGGTTTGAGAGGAGATAGGGGATGTACTCTCAAACCTGCTTCGGAGGAGATAGGGGATGGACTCCATTGATAACTAAGTTGGGCGGAGTGTCCAGGGTGAAAGTCCCGAAATTCTAATTACGTTTGCATAACGTAGATAATTGAAGTATTGGAAGTGTTTTAATATGAGTTGTAGTCTCATGTGAATTGTGAATAAGGGAAGTGTCTTGATATGAGTTGTAGTCTCATTTAACTATTTGGCTAGATAATGAGCCATGTTTATGAATTGAAAATTGGATAAGTGAAGGAAAGTGGAATGAAACATGGGCATATTTGTCATGGAACTGGATTGTGTTGTAAGTTGGTTTACAAGTGTTAGCCATTTATCAAATGCTAATGTTTTAGGTATTTCTCATACTTGGTTTAGTATATCTCTACTGGGCTTTGGCTCACCCTATATGGGATATCATTTTCAGGTACAGATGGTATGCCACCTCCAAGGACATAGCTTGGGAGGCTTAGAGGCTGAAAGACTCTTTTGTTGATTTCTTTTTGGTATTACATGTAAATTCAAATCGAGGGCTTAACATGTTTTGAGTTAGTACTCTCTTTTTATAACCAAGTGTTGGCTTGGAAAGTTGTAAGCCCGTAGGGCATTTACTTTTGTTCTCAACATGTAATACTTTTGTAATGAATACTCTAATAAATGGAAATGTGTTTTATTCTCTTATACCTATGGATGTCATGAATGTTGGGTTTATATGTATTATTTTGAGGGCGTTACAACTTGGTATCAGAGCATACCGGGTTTGAATACTTCGGGTATGTGGGAAGTGGTTAGTACCACAGTGGGTATGTCTCGCTTGTTGGAGACTTATGCATGATGGTTTGTGCTTATGTGATAACATGTTTATGTGACTATATGGGTATGGGATTTAGTTTCTAGGACGTTGATTGGATCCTTGGGTTTCTGGGAGTCCTGTTGGAAAAGCACTTGATCAATGTTGTTTCTAATCGGAACTCTAGCAACGCCACATGACTATCATTATCCAAAAATGAAATTCTTAGGTGCTTATGTGATTATGTGCTTATGTGGAATGAATTACTGTTCTCCAATGCTTTAGAACACGAGTGAGTTAGCTTCAGCACATTTGTGAATGTGCTAATGTTTTCGTTACCTTTATTAGGATGTCAGAACAAGGACGTGGTGGTAAGCAAGGTAGGCCTAGGAGGCAAGAGATGCCTATACCGGATGAGATTCCAGCGTAGCAGAAGGGTGTTGGCTAGGCCAATGTGGCCGAGCCAGTAGGTTTGCAGGCCATGGGCGCCTTAGCCCGCGAGATGGCAGGAGCATTGAGGGAATCCATGGACATTCTCAGAGCTGAGAATCAAGTCCAGGCCCATGTTGCTGAGGCAGGGCCTTCTTTTTTGAAGAGGGAGTTTTTCCGGTCTAATCCGGATGAGTTTCTGGGGGGTCCAAAAGAGCCACTTAAGGCTGATGAGTGGCTTGAGCAGATGAGAAAGGCGTTTGAGATACTAGACATCGAAGATGGAGGTTTGCGGGTGACCTTGGCGTCCTTCCAGCTGAAGGGAGACGCGGGTCAGTGGTGGAAGTTTGTTCAGGGCCGTATTGGTGGGACTTGGGAGGCTTTCGTTGATGCCTTCCAGGAGAAGTTTTTGCCTCCCACTGTCAAGGAGAAGTTGAGGGATCAGTTCTATCAAGTTGAGGGATCAGTTCTATCAGCTCAAGCAGCTGAATACACCAGTGGCCAAGTCTGAGGCCGCATTTACTAGCCTATCTAGGTTTGCACCAGAGCTAGTGGCATCTGAGGAACGCCGTTGTCATGAGTTCGAAAAGAAGTTGAGGACCGGGCTCAAGATTAGGGTTGCAGGGTCCATGACTCAGGAGTATGGGCGCCTTGTGGATGTTACAGCTCATCTTGAGATTATCATGCATGAGGAGGAGGAAAGGATGAGGGGCTCTAAGAGGAGTCAGGATGGCCAGGGAGATGGTAGGAGGCAGAGGGGTTCTAACCCTCAGCAGTCCCAGGGTGCATTTGTGAGATCTACCTTTCCAGTGCCGAGTTCAGGCTCTGGGAGAGGCAGTTAGGCAGACTTTACTTGTTACAAATGTGGTCAGCTGGGCCACAAGTCTCCAACTTGCCCGCGAAGGGGAGGAGGGCAGAGAGCAGCTTCATCTTTGGCTCGTCCTCAGAGCCAGAGTCAGGGTAGAGGTCAGCCGCTCTCTTGTTACCAGTGTGGTCAGGTGGGGCACCTGAAGAGGTTTTGCCTGCAATTGAGTGGCACATCTGGTGCATCTAGGTCGAGGCAAAGTTATCAGCCAGCTCAGTCTGTTCATGCCTCGAGGACCAATCAGAGAGCCTCATCGTCTCAGTCTGTGCAGTAGTCTTTTGCTCCGAGAGGTGAGCAGGTAGACCAAAGACCTTCTGGGCGTGTGTGTGCTGTTACCGCACAGGATCTTGTATCGGCTCCATCTGTTGTGAAAGGTACCTTTTTGTTTTGCAACTCGATTGCTAATGTGTTGATTGATGCGGGTGCATCTCATTTCTTTATATTTGCTACATTTGCATCTGTTTTGGGGTTAGAGTTGGCACAGTTAGCTTCTCCTATTTGTGTTATATCACCTGTTGGGGGTGAGTTGATTTTGAAACAAGGGTGTCGGGGCTGTGATATAGAGGTCGTCGACCGCCGGCTTCCATTTTCTTTTGTAGTTATGGCTATGTCGAGTTTTGATGTGATTTTGGGTATGGACTGGTTATCGTCATACCGGGCTATTATTGATTACCGCCAGAGGGTCACTATATGTACCTTGAGCAGGGATTGTTTTCATTTCTTGGGGGATCGAGTTGGTAGTGTTTTGCCACCAGTGTATGATCTGCGAGGGCGGAGTGAGCTTAGTTGCCTTCTCGCTAGTTGCATGAGTAGTGAGGGTGATGAGATCCAGATTGAGTCACCCAGAGCGGTTTGTGAATATTCGGATGTTTTTTCCAAGGATCTTGTTAGTTTACCACCTCATCAAGAGATCGAGTTCTCTATTGATTTAGTGCCTGGCGCGGCATCCATTTCCATGGCACTGTATCGTTTTGCCCCAGCCGAATTGAGTGAGTTGAAGATTCAACTCCAGGAGTTGCTAGATAAGGGATTTATTCGCCTTAGTATTTCTCCGTGGGGAGCACTGGCCCTCTTTGCTAAAAAGAAAGATGGGGCATTGAGACTTTGTATTGATTACCGAAAATTGAATCGGGCTATGGTTAAGAACAAGTACCCTACGCCTCATATTGATGATTTGTTTGACCAGTTGAAGGGTCTCGTTGTTTCTCTAAGATAGACTTGAGATCGGGTTACCATCAGTTGAGGGTCAGGGAGGAAGATATCCTAAAGACGGCATTCCGTACGCGGTATGGCCATTATGAGTTCCTGGTGATGCCTTTTGGGCTCACCAATGCACCGACAGTATTTATGGACTTGATGAACTGGATATTCCGGGAGTTCTTGGATCGTTTTGTGGTCGTCTTCGTAGACGACATTCTGATTTATTCACCTTCTGAGGAGGAGCACGAGGAACACTTGAGAGTAGTGCTTGAGTTGCTTAGAGCCCATAAGTTGTATGCCAAGTTTGGGAAGTGTGAGTTCTGGTTAAGAGAGGTTAAATTCTTAGGCCATGTAGTCTCTGGGGAAGGGGTGTCTGTTGATACATCCAAGATTGAGGCAGTGCAAGATTAGGCATAGTCTAAGAGTGTTTTTGAGATCTGCAGTTTTCTGGGATTGGCCGGTTATTACCGTCGGTTTGTGAAAGATTTCTTCAGGCTAGCTTCGCCTTTGACTAGATTGACACGAAAAGGGGTCAAGTTTGTGTGGAGTGAGACTTGTGAAAAGTTTATCCAAGAGCTGAAAATTAGACTTACTACCACTCCAATTTTGATTATTCCGGAGAGAGGTTTGGGTTATGCGGTTTATTGTGATGCTTCACGAGAGGGTTTGGGTTGTGTGTTGATGCAAGAGGAGAAAGTGGTAGCCTATGGCTCGCGGCAGTTGAAAACACATGAAAGGAATTACCCTACACATGACCTAGAGTTAGCAGCAGTGATTTTTGTCTTGAAGATTTGGAGGCACTACCTGTATGGTGAGAGATTCGAGGTGTTCTCGGATCATAAGAGTCTTAAGTATCTGTTTACACAGAAAGACTTGAATTTGAGGCAGATGAGGTGGATGGAGTTTATTGAGGATTACGACTTCGAGTTGTATTACCATCCGGGGAAGGCCAATGTTGTGGCCGATGCCCTTAGTAGGATATCCATTAGTGATGTAGCTTGTATAGCCATCCGGGAGTGGGAAATGTTGGGTGCACTTGGCGAGTTTGATTTGCTTCTGGGCGAATATGTTGAGTCTGCGGCTTTGTTTTCTGTAGTTACGCAGCCTACACTTGTGAATGGAGTGTTAGAGGCACAGGGGAGTGACCTTGAGGTAGAATCCCTCCGGGAGAAGATCTCTAGTGGGAAGGTTGATAAGGGTTTGACTGTGTATCCTGACCTGAGTGTGAGGTACCGAGACCATCTGTTTGTGCCGGAGTCTTGCCGAGAGGAAGTACTCCGAGAGTTTCACGATTCACGCCTTGCAGTGCATCCGGGAGGCACTAAGATGTATCGTGATTTGGGTCGCCAGTTTTGGTAGCGGGGTATGAAGAAGGATGTGGCAGTTTTTGTGTCTAAGTGTCTTACTTGTCAGCAAGTAAAGGCCGAACATCAGAGGCCAGCGGGTTTGTTACAACCCTTACCTATTGTTGAGTGGAAATGGGAGCATGTCATGATGGACTTCGTTGTAGGTCTTCCGAGGACTCAACAGGGTAGTGATGATATTTGGGTGGTTGTAGACCGGTTGACTAAGTCAGCGCACTTTATCCCTATGCGCGTGAGAGATTCGGTAGATCATCTTGCTGACTTGTATATTCAGGACATAGTGAGGTTGCATGGGGTCCCAGTGTCGATCGTCTCAGATAGAGATCCACGTTTTACTGCTAGGTTGTGGCAGAGTTTGCAGAGTGCCTTGGGTACTAGATTGACCTTTAGCACGGCTTACCATTCTCAGACTGACAGGCAGTCCGAGCGTACTATTCAGATCCTTGAGGATATGCTTCGAGGCTGTGTCCTTGACTTTAGTGGGTCGTGGGAGAGGCACTTGCCCTTAGTAGAGTTTGCCTACAACAATAGTTTCCAATCGAGTATTGGTATGGTACCGTTTGAGGCCTTGTATGGCTGACCGTGTAGGTCTCTAGTTTGTTGGGCCGAGGTGGGTGATGCACCTTTGTTGGGCCCGGAGTTGGTTCGGGAGACGATGGAGAAAGTTGAGCTTATCCGCAAGAGACTTGTTACAGCCCAGAGTCGTCAAAAGAGTTATGCTGACCGTAGGAGGAGGCCTTTGGCATTTGAGGTGGGTGATCATGTCTTTCTGAAAATATCACCTAGGCGGGGTTTGATGAGGTTTGGGAAGAGTGGGAAGTTCTCCCCTCGATGTATTGGCCCTTTCGAGATCCTTGAGAGGATTGGCGAGGTTGCCTACCATTTAGCTTTGCTGCCGCAGTTGTCCGGAGTGCATGACGTGTTTCATGTTAGTATGCTTCGAAAATACGAGCCGGATCCGTCGCATGTATTGGATTGGACCGACTTAGAGGTAGATGAGGATGCCTCGTATGAGGACAGACCGGTGAGGGTCCTGGATAGGTGGGATCAAGTCTTGCGAAGCAAGACGATACCCTTGGAAAAAGTTTTGTGGAAACATCATGGGGTTGAGGAAGCCACTTGGGAACGTGAGTTGGATGTCCGTGAGAAATATCCGGACTTGTTTGTTAATGTTTAACCATGTATTGGAAATCTTGTTTTGTTGATAAACTCTAAGAACATTGTATATGTTTGGTTTATGGAAATAGTGTAATGGTTGAGTATGCCTTGAAAATGAAAGTTTAATTTGACATTGTATATGTTAAATGTATTGTAGAAATGAAAATATATTATTAACATTGAATACGTTATGGAATGATGGAATATGGTATTGGAATTGTTGGATTTCAAAGAAAAGCATGTTGTTAATGCATATTGAATTATATTGTGAATTGCCTCTTGAAAAGAGATGGGATGACCGGTAATGGGTCAGGATGTGGAATATTGAATTGTAATATGGTTGAGAATTGAAAAATCATGATTTTGAAACTTATAACTAATTTCGGGAACGAAATTCTTTAAAGGGGAGAGGTTATAGCGATCCCGATTTTCCCTCCATTAGTTCTTGTATTCCGGACTAGGTTCCGTGGATGTCTGTGGTTGTATATGTTTCATTTCCGTCCTTCAATTCTTTGTATTTGAGTTTTAGGATGTGTTGGGTAGGTTTGTAACAGGTTGGGTGTGTTTTGAAACAAATGGTTGCTGCCCTGATTTTTATGTCTTCACTCGAGCGAGGCTTTTGTCGCTCGAGCAAGCTCTGTGTTTTAGTTCCTTTGCTCGAGCCAGGGTTCCTTCGCTCGAGCGAGAGTTGAGTGGTGTGTCTGTTGGCTTGAGCGAGAAGTCTTGCGCTAGAGCTTGCGTCTGCATCTAGTTTTGGACCTAAAGGTTGCATTTCTTGGCTCGAGCGAGCTTTCCTTCGCTCAAGCGAGCGAGGACTATGTTTTGAGTTTCTTCGCTCGAATGAGCATTCTTGCGCTCGAGCATGCATCTGGGTTACAAACCTGAAGCTTCATATTGTTGGCTCATACGAGGCTTTCTGCGCTCGAGCGAGGTTTCTTTGTGTTTGGTCGCTCGAGCGAGGCTCGAATATATCAGTTCGCAGCAGCTTCTTCTTCTTCACTTTTTCTTCATCTCTTTTACTCAAACCCTAGAACGGCTGCTCTCTCTCTCTCTCTACATACCTTCTCTCTATAAATCCATCTAGTTCTAGTGGTCTCCTGCCCTAGTTCCTTTGTAAAAAGTGTGGAGTTTGGTGTGGCCTTCATTTTGATCAGAAAATCTTTGGGTTTGGAGCATCTCTAGTTTTCTTCATCTTCTCCATTGAGTCTCTCTATTTGAGGTAGGGATAAACTACTCCTTTCAATGGGTTTTGACATAGATATTATGTATTATGTATAAATGGTGGATTATGGTAATTTTGGGAAAGTTAGGGTTTGTTTGAAGTTATAAAAGGGGGTTTTCACTTATTAAATCCCATGTGTATGTGAGACTAAGAAAATAATGGAACTATTGTTATTGAATTGATGAAATTGAGCCTTAGGGTTGTTATTTGAAAAAGGGAGAAAATGCCCTAATTATGTTGAATAATTAATTTGAATAATTAATTTGTGAAAGTATGAAATTAAGTCGGAAATTATGAAATTGGGGAATCATAAGGTTGAATGGTGGAGTTGGATAAATAAATCACTCACCTATGAAAATGTTGATATTTTATCTGTTGATAAATTTATTATCTGTTTAGAGATTACTGCGTTGGGCTATCGGTGGAGGATAGTCTTGATTGTTATAGACACTGTATGTTGATTAGGGAAAACTAAAACTAATCAAATGTGTTATGTCATTAAATTTGACGGTTGAAGTGCCGCATTGAATATGTGCCTGGATTGATCATTGCATATGATGAATTGTTTATATATGTATCTTGTTTGGGAGGAGATAGGGGATGTACTCCATGGTTTGAGAGGAGATAGGGGATGTACTCTCAAACCTGTTTCGGAGGAGATAAGGGGATGGACTCCATTGATAACTAAGTTGGGCGGAGTGTCCAGGGTGAAAGTCCCGAAATTCTAATTACGTTTGCATAACGTAGATAATTGAAGTATTGGAAGTGTTTTAATATGAGTTGTAGTCTCATGTGAATTGTGAATAAGGGAAGTGTCTTGATATGAGTTGTAGTCTCATTTAACTATTTGGCTAGATAATGAGCCATGTTTATGAATTGAAAATTGGATAAGTAAAGGAATGTGGAATGAAACATGGGCATATTTGTCATGGAACTGGATTATGTTGTAAGTTGGTTTACAAGTGTTAGCCATTTATCAAATGCTAATGTTTTAGGTATTTCTCATACTTGGTTTAGTATATCTCTACTGGGCTTTGGCTCACCCCATATGGGATATCATTTTCAGGTACAGATGGTATGCCACTTCCAAGGACATAGCTTGGGTGGCTTAGAGACTGAAAGACTCTTTTGTTGATTTCTTTTTGGTATTACATGTAAATTCAAGCCGAGGGCTTAACATATTTTGAGTTAGTACTCTCTTTTTGTAACCAAGTGTTGGCTTAGAAAGTTGTAAGCCTGTAGGGCATTTACTTTTGTTCTCAACATGTAATACTTTTGTAATGAATACTCTGATAAATGGAAATGTGTTTTATTCTCTTATACCTATGGATGTCATGAATGTTGGGTTTATATGTATTATTTTGAGGGCGTTACATGTTATGATTGTGTTTTAAAAAAAAAAAATTTCAAAAACAAAAATTGAGGACCTAATATGCGGCTCTCTTCCCATTTTTATATTTCCTAAACTTTTTTTAGTATAATTATAGAAGCCTTTGAAGGTTGGTATCTATAATCAAATAGATTATGATGATTCCAATTAGAATAAGGTAATTCTAGGAATAATAATCACAAAATTTAAGGAAGCAATACTCATAAATTTTGGCAATGATTTAGAGGATTTAAAAATTACCTTAATTTATATAAATTGTATTTTGAACTAATCATAAAATGACATGTGTATTTTAAGTGTTATAAAATTCAAAAAAAATTGAGAAAATTAGAGTGAGACTTTCAACTTCAAAGTGGCTACAACACTTTTACTTATATTATATAATAATAATATGATTTTATCATCTACCAATACTCTATTAATTTAATTGTTCACACAAATGATTTGTTCGATAAATTTTACAAAATAAATGATTTACATATAGAGATAACATGAATTGCATTGTGATAGAACTAGCATATCACCCGTGCTATGCATCGGATAAAATAATATATAATTTATTAAAAATACGATAATTATATTTAAATTTTTTATATTTTGTCTCTCATAAATAAAATTTTATATATAAGTTTAAGTGTTTTGTTTCAAATATTCCTTTATTATAACATAGAGTATAGATAAATTAAAATATTTGTATTAACAATTAATATATAAAATTATGCTTTGTTATAAAAAAAAATGACATAGTTATAATATTTCACTATTTTAGAATAAAAATATATGCATTTTAAAAATTTGTCATATTGATTTTTGAAAGGGAAATAATTAAATAAATTTTAAAAACTTAATGAGTAAGAAATAATCGTTGTAAAAAATAAAATTTCTAAATGCTCTACCATATAATAATAAAATTGGTTGAATTATTTGTTGAAATATACTGTTGACATCAATAATAGCTGTGAATAAATGATTTATTGGTAAAATGACCATTTATTATGAAGTAAAAAACTTCAAGGGACACGATATAATTTTTAAAATCACATGAAATAATTCATATTTAAATAAATTTCGAATGTGTATTTATAATTTATCCATTTATTTAACTACCTAAAAAAAAATAACTCAACATGTTTTATCTATAACTTTTTTTTTTTTTTTTTGGTGTACACGTAATTAACACATAAGCCATGCCATTCTATCAGAAAGGATTTGGCTTCTTTTTTTTTAAGTTGTTATTTAATTTGAGAGAGCGTTTGGATTTAGTAGGCCTATTTTAGAATCGATTATGATAATTTGAACTGTTCATTTTTTAAAACTCTTTAATTAAAATATTCATATAAAAAATTAAGATAATTGAATATCAGTAGCTATATATTTAAAGCATATTTGTTTCAAAAAAATTGACGACAAATATAATTTTAAAAATAATTATCTATTTTTTAGAATATAAATTTAATTTAAATATATAACAATTAATAGCTAATCATCTTAATTTTTTATATAAATATTTTACCTAATAAGTCTTAAAATAAGAATGAAAATTAGATTCAAATTGGTAAAATGACTCCGCGGATCACTCCTCTTTCCATATTGTACCAAACCAAGCCTTTATAGTTTCGTTGCCTTTTGCCACCTTTCCACACAGTCTCTCTCTCTCTCTCTCTCTCTCTCTCTCTCAAACATGGTCAAGTCACAAAATTCCAAGTTCAAGTGTTTCTCCGGCATCCGCCGCTGCCTCCTCCGCATCGGCACCCTCCCAACCCAACCATCCAACCCCACCACCGACATCCCTACCACCACCACTACCTTCGAAAACCCAAAAAAGAATTTCCAAACCCAAGTCAAGACCCCAGGAGTAGTCGCAAGACTCATGGGTCTAGACACACTCCCAGACCCCATGAAGGTTTTTAGGAGAAAGGAAGATCAGAAGGAAAAAAAGTGGAGTTTCTGTGTTTACATAGCTAAGTGTATGTTTGTAACAATACACGTTGATGGATGGCCACCGAATATTATTGCCAGATTGATAGGTCTTGATGGGCTGCCTTCTCAGCAGCCTCTTCATAGACCACATAAAGGCAGCCTCCTCATAGACCACATAAAGGGTTCTCGGAAACTTATCGACAATGGACTGCATCAAGAACATCGCAAAGGGATGGAAAACCATATGAACACCAATCAAATAGGAAAGACTCAATGGCGCAGCAAGAATGTAAGGATGAGTATGAAGTTTTGGAAACATCAAAGGTTGAGAGAAGTAGTTACCTAGCAAAAAAGACTATAAACTCAAAGCTGTCTGAGGCAGAGATGGCGTTCATTCAACAGAAGTTCATGGTTGACCATGGTTGGCTTCTTGCTCAAATAATTTTTTTAGTTGTATGATATTTGGACTGCCCAGTTCTGTTGACTTATGAGCAGTTTTCACGGATTAAATTGGCTGTCTGATTTTTGTTTTTTATTTTTTATTTTTTATTTTTGTTGAAAAAGGTGGTTTTTCTTTCAAAAGGATGCTACAGGTTTATCCCAACGGTGTTCGGGCGCAATGCAAACTGGTTGGTTCAGTCTGCTTTTAAAAGATTCAAAAAGACACATCACGTAATTAAGAAATGGTTTCCAAAATGCTCTCAAACATTTTTTTCTGAAAGTTGTGAAAAGTTTGAGGACTCATGTTTTTTTTTTTTTTTGGGTGTATGTGTTCATAATACTATTCCTAACTGGAAACCACAAAACAGAGAACAGAAAATAGTGTTATGGTGCTTCCTAGAAAATGGTTCTCTAACTCATTTCTAAAAACAGTTTTTGAAAATAACAAACTAATTGATCTTCGGTTTAGATATGTCCTATTATTTGTGGATCCATGTTCTCAGTTTTTTCTTTGATTTGTAATCTGTTCACCAATAACAGATTTTATTTACTTGTACTTGCAGACAGGATTCTGAGTAAAATGGGTGAAGGTTAGTTTTTCCTTCAGCTTCTTTCCTTCTCCCTTTATCTGTTCCTTTCCTTCTTTCTTTATTTATTTATTTTTTTTATTAATATGAGTCTTCTAGACATTGGTATTGATATTAAACACTCACTTTTTGGGTTCCATAAACTTTCAAATTGACATTCCATAATCCCATCATTGTTAATTCATTCGATGAATTAAATCCATTGGGTAATATAATTGCAGGGACTTTTGGGCAAGTCTTGGAATGTTTAGACAATGAGAACTTGGAACGTCTAGCTATGATGGAGAGGTTGTTAGGGCCACTGCCACAGCATATGATTATTAGTGCAGAGTAAGATCTGTTGTTTTTGTTTGTGTATTTCATACTATTTATCTGCTTCATCCCATGTATAGAGCTCTTATTTGTATTTTTTCAGCCTTCGTGCTAAGAAATATTTCAAGAGAAGTGCACGCTTGGATTGGCTAGAGGGTGCAACTCCAAAGCAAGTACGAGGGCAGTTTGGAAATTACCCCGCCTACATGTAATTGGTAGATTTGTTTATTCTGAACTGTTAATAGAATCGTATGCAGTGGGTACTAATTTAACATCATTTCCTTTGTTCTCACTAGCCATTTTTCATAGGAATGAATAATAGAAATGCCTGGATGGCATTTAGCTAGCAGTTGTGAACATACTCTGAAACTGTTTAATCATTGATGTCGGCCAAGTGAACTATATTGCAGACAGTGTCAGAATTTTATTTGAATTTTTTTCGGACATGAATTTTATTACTTAAACATGGAAGTAGTTTGTTACTTATATTATAGTTTATATGCATTAATTTATGATTAAGTATAAACTTGTTATGGAGAGCTCTTGGGCCAGTTGGTATCATTTTGCAAAACTTGTGTCGTGCATTCTTCAGAAGTCTGAATCTGAGAAGGCTAAGATTCAAGAACATATAGAAAGTATCCAAAGTCATAAACAATTTGAGAAGTAGTTTGAGTTTGGAAGTATAAGTATCAGTGTGATTTGTACATTAACGGAGTACTGTATCTTTTCTTTCTCTTGATATTTTATATTGTGGATCCTTGTTAGCATTTTGAATCCACATCTTAACCAAACCTAATGTTTCCTTTCTTACAAGAGTGGGCTGATTGCATGATATTGGTGGTTTGACTTTTTGTAACTGTTTATCCACCATAGAATTTATCAGAAAGTGGGACATTGCAGGAGTTTATTTATTTTTATTTTTAAAATTTGATGGAAAAAAAAATGTAGCGTTGAGAAAGCTTTAGAGTTCAGAATATTTTTATCTTGATTCTAATTGTTTATCTTCTGTTTTATTTTCATTTTCTTTCTTTTTCAGTTGATTCAAAACTCTCCATTACCCTTATTGTTTTTGTAATTGTTTCTGTGGTACTCTGTCAATTATATCTAAAATGTGTTTTAATAGATCTGTCAATCCCAATTTGATCTTTGTATATATATATTGACATACGAGGACCCACACAGAGTGAACAAGTATGGAATTGCATTTGTATGCACATAAAAATGTGTAACCGCAACTTTATGTATTTTTTCTTTTTCTGGTTCCCCGCCCTCTCCCAAACTAGAATCAGTTTGCTCTATGTCTTCATCTATTCATCACTTGCTTCTTTTTGGGAGGCTTGATTTTGCTAGAAATGGATTGATTTTCTGGAAACTTGTAGATCATTGATGGTGCATGATATAAATATTTATTTGGAGATTCTTAATTGTTCGATAGTTCTTTCTATTTTACATTATCATCGATAATTGCATTATACATACATTAAATGCTTGCAAATTACTTCCTGTGAATATAATTAAATTAACGATGTTTCTTTTTTCATTTGAAGATATTCTTCTTATTCATTTATGATGTTCCCAAGTACCTCAAATTGGGCCATCTGAAGAAGAGACGATTCAGCTGCAATGTCTAGTACCTGAACCACAATCTCCAACAAGCTCAAAGGAGGTTGAGTGATGACCGAGTCTTCCTTTTTACTCCCTTTCTTCTCTTTTCTCTCCTTTTTCGCTCCGTCTTCCTTTTGTTCTCGTTGAGCTTGAAACGCCCGGAGTTTAATTCTCAAAGTAAAGTCCCTTTCTTGTTGTGTTTTGGTATTGGACCTCACTTGTTCCGGGAGAGTGCTAGGGCAAGTCTAGAGTGTCTGGGAGCCAAATCGAGGAATTTTGGGCTGCTGGGTCAAGGCCGCACGTGCGGGGGCCCAGGGCTGCACATGCGGGGGGCCAAGTTGCGCGTGCGGGAAGAGGGGAGGCAGTATGTGTTGTACTCTACTTAAATTACAAGTGCGGAGGAAAGGTGCCGAACCTGCCGCACGTGCGGCGATCAGTGCCGCATATGCGAGAGAGAGCAGCTGCACGTGTGGGGCAGGGCAGATCCGAAAACTCTGTTTTTATTACACTTTGGGGTTATTTGTATCTCATTCGGATGCCTCTCTCTCTCTCTCTAAAATCATTTTCTCTCCTCCTTCTCTCAAAAAACCCTCACCTGGGTTTCCAAACCCTTGATTTCTTTGAGATGCTTGGACCAAAGATCGTCATCTCTCCATTAATTTTGAAGGTCTAGCTTGGACTTCTTTTGGTGTAGGAGAACTTGAAGGTTTCTCTGTCTTTTCATCATCAACACTTTGAGGTAGGGAATTCTTGAGTTATATATATTTGTTTTGCTACAAAATGTTGATTTTAAATTTTGCACTAAATGAAGAAAGAGAAAGAGAGTTTTCAAATATGGGTTTCTAAAATCTCAAATCTTTTGTTCTTCCTAAGGGGCTCTCTTTTCATTTGACACATAAGATGTGATTTGGGTTGGTTTTCACCTTGAAGTGGACAAATGTTAGATTTTTTACAAAAGCCCTAGAAATTGGGGATTTTGGGAAATGAAGGAAACATCTATGCTATTTTTATTCTTCTTGTGATAAAAAGAGTAGATGAGTGTAGACTTCATGAGTGTTTTGGAAAATGACCATCTTGTGATATGCATATTGAAATGGAGAGTTTTTGTTTCAAAGACTATAGTTAAATACGTGATGATATACTTTTGTGATGACCAAATTGTTGTGCATAAAAGAATTGTGTATGATAGGGAAATTGTTATTGTGTGTTGAAGACACATGGGTATTTTGTAAAATGATTTGAAGGGAAGAAATGAGAAATGGATGGATTGATATTGCTGTAGAGATATTTTGAGAATAGTAATTATTGCATCATATTTCAATTGAGTTATTATTATTGTGCACCTAGACATGTTTTGGGAAAACATTTATTTTGAGGAAGATCTTATTGTAATGAGAATTGTGGAAATGTGAATGGGGTAAATACGTGGTAAGTCCGGATAGGGGGTGTAGTTGAATTTGATAAGTTGGCTTGAGTGTCCTTGGTGAAAGACCAGAAAACCGCACGGATATGTGTCGAGCCTTCCGGTTAATACCGATAAAAATGACAAGTTTGGTAGTACTCGTAGAGTCTACTTGCAGACACCAACCTAGGGATTACCAGTGTCGTATTTACCACCCCTATTGAATTAATAATGGAAGTTTGAAATTGATGGAATCACATGATATTGTTGAGAACACAGTGATTTTGAAATAATGCATTGAAATGAAATTTTCCATATTTATTGGCATATGCATGACATTACATTTTCGTATTAAATGTTGAGGGAGATCGCATAACTATATATACTTTGTGAGAGTTCTCTGCTGGGCTTTATGCTTACCCCTATTGGATTTTGGTGTAGGTAAGAATGCGGTGCTCCCGCCGAATTGAGGGTGTGGAAATATTTGGAGAAGAGTAGTGTACTCTTTATTTTGTTGTGATTATCTGTAAAGCCAAGGGCTATTCTTTTGTATGGGTCCGAGAGACCACTTTTGTGTAACCAGGTTTAAGTCTCGGAAGTTGTAGCACGTAAGGGCATTTTATTTACTTTGGAAATAGATGCTTCACATGCTATAGATTCATGTGATTCTCTTATCGTTTGAATGTATAATTGCATGTGAACTTTTGTATAAACTCTCTCATTGATTATGTAAGGATGGAAGGTTATTGCTATGGTCTAGTGAATGTTAATTGATGTGGGTAGATCATGTTGGAATATTTTTGGGGCGTTACAGGTTGATCATTCGAGTTGGGTTTCAGTTTTGGAAGCCCCATTTGTGGAAGATGTAAACATACTATCACCTGGTTCAGAATGCTTTGAGAGAGTCAATGCTGATCTTCACGGTAACCCAAACAAAAACTTTTTATTCATTTACTAGTGCGTTGAAACTGTTGGAATTGTGGTCATTGCATCTAATTTGTTCTGTAGGTTGTGTTGGCTAGGCCCATATACAAAAGTCGTGATGTTAACATATGACAACAAAAAACTCATTGCAATATTGGGACATCATACAGTTATACACATGCTATAGGTGTAATGGGTTAGCATTTATCTTATACAGTTAATGAATTGATACCCTTCTGACTTTTAATGAGTAGTATAGTGTAAGCAACTTAGAATCTAGCCCAGAATGGTATGATTCACCAGCTTTATACCATTTATCTTGGATTAGGGTACATGAATCTTCGTAAGCTAAGTCAATTTTTGATCTCACCTTTTTTTGGCATTTAATAAGCATAGATCAAGTCCATTCCATATACTACATCAGTCATTGTATGATAAATTCCATATACTACATCAGTCATTGTATGAGAAACTACAGTTTAACTACTCTGTTTTAATTTCTCTTTATGTTCTTTGTTACTGGTAGGGCTTCCAATGCAGCTTAAGCTACTTAAGATAGAGTCTAGAGCAAATGCAGATGGACTAATGCTTACACCAAGTGATAAAGATGCTGGCCAAGGATTTGTCTCGGTCTTCGAGGACAATGAAGTATTTAATGATGAGAGTTGGGAATCTGTCTATCTAGCTAATGTGCTAATCGACTCTGGATATGATGATGCTAACCCCGACAATTCCAATGAGACAACATCATCGAGGTCTAAAAGGAAGCTCCTATTTGACCGCATAAATTTCGGGCTCTTTGAAATGTTCCATCAGTTCGTGGACCCACTCCCGTGGATGAAGCAGCCAACAAAGAAGGTGGGCCTTACAAGGCAGAAACATGGGATCGGTTACGAGCTGCATAAGTTGTTGGCAAGTGAAGAGAAGAGCATGCATGAGAACGTGACAGAGAGGGTGTTGGATAGGGAGATGCAGTGGCTCGATTCTGGGGATGGCATGGACGCGATAGGTACGGAAATTAAGAAATTGTTGATGGATGACCTAATAGTGGAGGTTGCGAATATGTTAAGTATGGATTAGAACTCGATTTTAGGCAGAGCTAGAGACAAGCGAATGGAATTGAACGGAATGGAATAGTAGGTGGAAAAGATGGGGAATAAAAGATCGAGAAAAATACTCGATGTTCATACCATATATTAGCATATGTTTCTTTTTACTGTTAAGTTTAGCTGTTGTAACATTTGATTTTAGTAAATCTTTATGACTGAGGATGTTTTAGGATGAAAAACTGTGGATGAATATAGGGTCCTTGATCAAGTTTAGTTTTTTGTTTCAATAAATTCATAGATTCTAGTGGCTACCTTCATGTTTTAATAATTCTCAAATTTTTATTTTTGAAAAAAAGGGAAGAGAGACCTGGCACACCCTATCTACTTTGTTTTTTATGCAATTATATGTCAAACTGAATAATTTTGGGTTGAAAATCTACCATTGCTTTTAAAAATATTTTCTAAGTGATTCACCAATTTTATATAATTCACTCTAAAATGGATTTAGTTGGTTGAAAATCTACCATGGCTTTGAAAGATATTTTCTAAGCAATTTACCAATTTTATATAATTCACCCTATAATAGATTCAGTAGTGAAGTCATTTAGAAATAACTTATGCATAAAATGAAACATTACACGCTCGAGCGCAAGAAGTCTCGCTCAAGCGAAGAAACACTTCCACAAAGCTTGCTCGAGCGCAAGAAGCCTTGCTCAAACGAAGAACTTACATCTTCCCTGAAAAACTGCGTCTGGGAAAGAAACCTGAAGACCCTCAGTTCTCGCTCGAGCGTAATAAACCTTGCCCGAGCGAAGAAGCAAATTACACAAGGCTCGCTGAAGCGCAAGAAGCCTCGCTCGATCGAAGAGGCCAAAATCTAGGCAACAACCATTTGAACCAACCCACAACCAACCTGTTCCAAACTCACCCAACAAGTCCCAAAACTCAAATTCAAAGAATTAAAGGAAAGAAACAAGACGTAAACAACAACATACAATCACGAAACCCGAGTCCGAAACGCAATAACGGTCGGGGTAAAACCGGCATCGCTATACCTCAGATTTTCCTTTATTTTTACGTTTAAAAAAAAAAACATGGCTAATCATATAATTAAATTCTATTTGTAGGTATCCAGTACGGGTACGATATGTTTGTCAAATTATCTATGCTTTATAGTCTCAGAATAATTCAAAATGAGAATTTTTATATTTTTTATTTTTTTTGCAAAGTATTTATTACTTAAAATTTAATTTTTTTTATTATTGACATAAAAAATTATTTATTAAGTATCTAAATTTAATTTTTTTATATTTGGAGAGCAAATTGATTTTTAAGGTATAGTTTGGGGGTTAAAATGAAATTCCAAATGAATTTTGGTGTCACGTCAGCACATTCCGTCCAATTGTAGACGAAATGTGACGACAGGGGTTAAATTGATCAATTTGTTGAAAGTTCAAGTACTAAATTGAAATAAATCGAAGTATGGGGGTCAAATTGAAAAATACGTGATAGTTTGGGGGGTAAAATTATATTTCCTCTATAATGTATCTTATAGTTTGCCTATTGTGGATCTATCTTAATAATTAGAATTATTTATCTTACAAGGCCTGTTGAGTAGATAATTTATACAAAAAATTAAGTTAATCGAATATTGTTTGCCACATAATTGGAACAAAAAAAAAATTGGAAAAATGTATGGCATGCATCATTTCAAGAATTGACAGTTTATTTATTTATTTTTTTAAAATGTGATTCGATTGTGTGGATATTGATATCCGATTAACTTGATTTTTGGTATAAATGATTTACTCGAAGGGTTTTACAAGATAAACGATTCGAATTATCGAAATAAGCTCACAATAGACAAAGTTCACCATGCAGGCTGTACCCTTTCAAAATAATTTTTGTTGTTTACTTTAGGGTAAATTACAAATACACCTCTTGAGGTTTGGTTAAAATATGAATTGCCCCCTGTGGTTTAGAAAATTACAAATACGTCCCCTTCGGAATTTTTCATTTAACAAAAGTAATTGAAAAAGAAAATTTTCTAACCGTTAACCTATACAATAATAAAATTAGCTGAATTATTAATTGAAGTAAAATTTTAACATTATTAAAAACTGGTCATTAACTTGATTTATTAATAAAAGGACCTATTTGTTATGAAATTAGAAACTTTAGGGGCTATAACGTAATTTGTAGAACTATAGGAAGTAATTTGTAATTTAAATAAATCTCAGGGGTATGTTTGTAATTTACCCTTTACTTTATTTATTAATTAGTGTTAAGCCCCATGATCTGCATGACTAATGTATATATATTTTTGACATATTCATTTTGTCTTAATAAAATATAATAAAAATCACTGTATAGTGCATAATAAACACAAAAGATTCAAAATTATGTGAAACATTGTCAATGTAATGATAAATTGTAAATCACTTAAACAAATTAAATTATTTCAGAATTAAATGAAAATCAATCCAAATAATAATGCAATTAAATATGCACTAATTTCTCATCCATTTAAACCAAAAGTAATAATAAAAATTGTTTGATGATAAAATATCATTACATTCATTTCATACGTTCAGAGTTTTTTGCAATAGTTGTGGAATATAAAATGCCACTAAACAACAAGGGAAATTTTTTTTTAAAAAAGTTAAATTATGAGTAAGAAATTAATAAAACATAAACAAATTATATTAGTAGTCCCTGTATTTTATCTCTTATATCATTTTTCTCTCTACACTTTTAATTTAATCAATTTTTACTCTTAATTTTAAATTTTGTGACTCTTAATCAATTACTCCTTCTACTATTTCCAAATTTATATAGACATAAAGTTATAAAAATTTCACGTCTCTTCCATTTTATAATTTTTTTGCAATCTAAAAAAATGTACTCCATTGATTGGTCTTCCCTTAAAAAAATACTTAAACTAAGAAAAAAATATACACATGTATACTTTGATTTTCAAATAGCCACATGATCGGTAAAAATTCTAAGTAAATGCTCTTATATTGATAGTAAAAACTCTTTTCGATTCCTCTTACACTGTAGTAAAAATTCCTTAGGATTCCCTTATGTCATTATAAGAAGGATGTCAAACCCAAGATTATCATCACTTTTGTTTTATCTTTAGGAGGGAGCTTGGTGCTCTTGTTGTACTAGAGCTAGATTTAGCCGGCTATAAAAATAATTTTTTTGTATTTTGCATTTTTTTTCATTTAAACAAAAATAAATATAAAAAAACTTTATTAAAATAAAAATAAAAAAGATGTACACAAAGAATTTGGCTAAAATAACCCAACAACAACTCATATTAAATAGAGAATATGAATATCCATGCGTCATTTAAAATATGTGGATCATATTCATAATTTAATTTGCACAATTCACTTGTTTTTCAAGCTAAAATCTCTAAATAATTCTTTTTGCATTTCTATTTTTTCCCCATATACTTAAAGAATTATGTTGTGATTGTGTTTTAAAAAAAATTACAAAAACAAAAATTGAGGACCTAATATGCTGCTCTCTTCCCATTGTTATATTTCCTAAACTTTTTTTAATATAATTATAGAAGTCTTTGAAGTTTGGTATGTCTAATCATATAGATTATGATGATTACAATTAGAATAAGGTAATTCTAGGAATAATAATCACAAAATTTATGGAAGCAATACTCATAAATTTTGGTAATGATTTAGAGGATTTAAAAATTACCTTAATTTATATAAATTATATTTTGAGCTAACCATAAAATGACATGTGTATTTTAAGTGTTATAAAATTCAGAAACATTGAGATAATTAGAGTAAGACTTTCAACTTCAAAGTGGCTACAACCCTTTTACTTATATTATATAATAATAATATGATTTTATCATCTGCCAATACTCTATTAATTTAATTGTTTACACGAATGATTTGTTTGATAAATTTCACAAAATAAATGATTTACATATAGAGATAACATGAATTGCGTTGTGATAGAACTAGCATATCACCCGTGCTATGCACGGGATAGAATAATATATAATTTATTAAAAATATGATAATTATATTTAAATTTTTTATATTTTGTCTCTCGTAAATAAAATTTTATATATAAGTTTAAGTGTTTTGTTTCAAATGTTCCTTTATTATAACATATATTATAGGTAAATTAAAATATTTGTATTAACAATTAATAATTAAAATTATGCTTTGTTATAAAAAAAATGACATAGTTATAATATTTCACTATTTTAGAATAAAAATATATGAATTTTAAAAATTGGTCATATTGATTTTTGAAAGGGAAATAATTAAATAAATTTTAAAAACTTAATGAGTAAGAAATAATCGTCGTAAAAAATAAAATTTCTAAATGCTCTACCAAATAATAATAAAATTGGTTGAATTATTAATTGAAATATACTGTTGACATCAATAATAACTGTGACTAAATGATTTATTGGTAAAATGACCATTTATTATGAAGTAAAAAACTTCAAGGGACGTGATACAATTTTTAAAATCACATGAAATAATTCATATTTTAAATAAATTTTGGATGTGTATTTATAATTTATCCATTTATTTAACTACCTAAAAAAAATAACTCAACATGTTTTATCTATAAATTTTTTTTTTTTTTTTTGGTGTACATATAATTAACACATAAGCCATGTCATGGTATCAGAAAGGATTTGACTTTTTTTTTTTAAGTTGTTATTTAATTTAAGAGAGCGTTTGGATTTAGTAGGCCTATTTTAGAATCGATTCCGATAATTTGAACTCTTCATTTTTTAAAACTCTTTAATTAAAATATTCATAAGAAAAATTAAGATAATTGAATAGCAGTAGCTATATATTTAAAGCATATTTGTTTCAAAAAAATTGACGACAAATATAATTTTAAAAATAATTATCTATTTTTTAGAATATAAATTTAATTTAAATATATAACAATTAATATCTAATCATCTTAATTTTTTATATAAATATTTTACCTAATAAGTCTTAAAATAAGAACGGAAATTAGATTCAAATTATGGAATTTAGATTCAAATTGGTAAAATGACTTCGCGGATCACTCCTTCCTCCATATTGTACCAAACCAAGCCTTTATAGTTTCGTTGCCTTTTGCCACCTTTCTACACAGTCTCTCTCTCTCTCTCCCTATCAAACCTGGCCAAGTCACAGAATTCCAAGTTCAAGTGTTTCTCCAGCATCCTCCGCTGCCTCCTCTGCATCGACACCCTCCCAACCCAACTCAACCATCCGACCCCACCACCGACATCCCTACCACCATCACCACCTTCGAAAACCCAAAGAAGAATTTCAAAACCCAAGTCAAGACCCCAGGAGTAGTCGCATGACTCATGGGTCTAGACTCACTCCTAGACCCCAAGAATGTTTTTAGGAGAAAGGAAGATCAGAAGGAAAAAAGTGGAGCTTTTATGTTTTATTTGTTTTCGTGTTTCTGTGTTTACATAGCGACGTGTAGTTTCTGTGTTTACAAAGCTAAGTGTATGTTTGTAACAGTACACATTGATGGACGGCCACCGAATGTTAATGCCAGATTGATGGGTCTTGATGGGCTGCCTCCTCAGCAGCCTCTTCATAGACCACATAAAGGGTTTTCAGAAACTTATCGACAATGGACTGCATCAAGATCATCGCAAAGGGATGGAAAACCATATGAACACTGATCAAATAGGAAAGACTCAATGGCGCAGCAAGAATGTAAGGATGAGTATGAAGTTTTGGAAGCATCAAAGGTTGAGAGGAGTAGTTACCCAGGAAAAAGGACTATAAACTCAAAGCTGTCTGAGTTAGAGATGGCGTTCATTCAACAGAAGTTCATGGTTGACCATGGTTGGCTTCTTGCTCAACTAATTTTTGTAGTTGTATGATATTTGGACTGCTCAGTTCTATTGACTTATGAGTAGTTTTCACGGATTAAATTGGCTGTCTGTTTTTTTTTTTTTTTTTTCAAAAAGGTGGTTTTTCTTTCAAAAGGATGCTACAGGTTTATCCTAACTGTGTTCGGGCCCAATGCAAACTAGCTGGTCCAGTCTGCTTTTGAAAGATTCAAAAGGACACATCATGTAATGAAGAAGTGGTTTCCAAAATGCTCTCAAACATTTTTTTTTCTGAAAGTTTTGAAAATTTTGAGGACTCACGTAATTTGTTTTTGGGTGTGTGTGTTCATAATACTATTCCTAACTGGAAACCACAAAACAGAGAATAGAAAATAGTGTTATGGTGTTTCCTAGAAAATGGTTCTCTAACTCATTTCTAAAAACAGTTTTTGAAAATAAGAAACTAATTGATCTTCGGTTTAGATATGTCCTATTATTTGTGGATCCATGTTCTCAGTTTTTTCTTTGATTTGTAATCTGTTCACCAATAACATATTTTATATACTTGTACTTGCAGATAGGATTCTGAGTAAAATGGGTGAAGGTTAGTTTTTCCTTCAGCTTCTTTCATTCTCCTTTTATCTGTTCCTTTCCTTCATTCTTTTATTTATTTATTTATTATTTATTTTTGTTATTAATATGAGTCTTCTAGACATTGGTATTAATATGAAACACTCACTTTTTGGGTTCCATAAACTTTCAAATTGACATTCCATATTCCCATCATTGTTAATTCATTCGATGAATTAAATCCATTGGTTAATATAATTGCAGGGACTTTTGGGCAAGTCTTGGAATGTTTAGACAATGAGAACTTGGAACATCTAGCTGTGATGGAGAGGTTGTTAGGGCCACTGCCACAGCATATGATTATTAGTGCAGAGTAAGATCTGTTGTTTTTGTTTGTTTATTTCATATTATTTATCTGCTTCATCCCATGTATAAAGCTCTTACTTGTATTTTTTCAGCCTTCGTGCTGAGAAATATTTCAAGAGAAGTGCACGCTTGGATTGGCTAGAGGGTGCAACCTCCAAAGAAAGTACGAGGGCAGTTTGGAAATTACCCCGTCTACATGTAATTGGTAGATTTGTTTATTCTGAACTGTTAATAGAATCGTATGGAGTAGGTACTAATTTAACATCATTTCCTTTGTTCTCACCAGCCATTTTTCATAGGAATGAATAATAGAAATGCTTGGATGGCATTTAGCTAGCAGTTGTGAACATACTCTAAAACTGTTTAATCACTGATGTCGACCAAGTGAACTGTATTGCAGACAGTGTTAGAATTTTATTTGAATTTTTTTGGGACATGAATTTTATTGCTTAAACATGGAAGTAGTTTTTTACTTATATTATAGTTTATAAGCATTAATTTATGATTAAGTATAAACTTGTTATGGAGAGCTCTTGGGCCAGTTGGTATCATTTTCCAAAACTTGTATCGTGCATTCTTCAGAAGTCTGAATCTGAGAAGGCTACGACTCAAGAACATATAGAAAGTATCCAGAGTCATAAACATTTTGAGAAGTATTTTGAGTTTGAAAGTATAAGTATCAGTGTGATTTGTACATTAACGAACTACTGTATCTTTTCCTTCTCTTGATATTTTATATTGTAGATCCTTGTTAGAATTTTTAATCCACATCTTAACCAAACCTAATGTTTCCTTTCTTACAAGAGTGGGCTGATTGCATGATATTGATGGTTTGACTTTTTGTAACTGTTTATCCACCATAGAATTTATCAGAAAGTAGGACATTGCAGGAGTTCATTTATTTTTATTTTTAAAATTTGATGGAAAAAAAAATGTAGCGTTGAGAAAGCTTTAGAGTTCAGAATACTTTTATCCTGATTCTAATTGTTTATCTTCTGTTTTATTTTCATTTTCTTTCTTTTTCAGTTGATTCAAAACTCTCCATTGCCCTTATGGTTTTTGCAATTGTTTCTGTGGTACTCTGTCAATTATATCTGAAATGTGTTTTAAGAGATTTGTCAATCCCAGTTTTATCTTTGTATATATATATATTCACATATGAGGACACACACAGAGTGAACAAGTATGGAATTGCATTTGTATGCACATAAAAATGTGTAACCGCAACTTTATGTATTTTTTCTTTTTCTGGTTCCCCGCCCTATCCCAAACCAGAATCAGTTTGCTCTATATCTTCATCTATTCATCATTTGCTGCTTTTCGGGAGGCTTGATTTTGCTAGAAATGGATTGATTTTCTGGAAACTTGTAGATCATTGATGGTGCATGATATAAATATTTATTTGGAGATTCTTAATTGTTCGATAGTTCTTTCTATTTTACATTATCATCGATAATTGCATTATACATACATTAAATGCTTGCAAATTACTTCCTGTGAATATAATTAAATTAGCGATGTTTCTTTTTTCATTTGAAGATATTTTTCTTATTCATTTATGATGTTCCCAAGTACCTCAAATTGGGCCATATGAAAAAGAGACGGTTCAGCTGCAATGGCCAGTACCTGAACCACAATCTCCAACATGCTCAAAAGAGGTTGATCATCCGAGTCGGGTTTCAGTTTTAGAAGCCCCACTTGTGGAAGATGTAAACGTACTATCACCTGGTTCAGAATGCTTTGAGAGAGTCAATGCTGGTCTTCACGGTAACCTAAACAAAAACTTTTTATTCATTTACTAGTGTGTTGAAACTATTGGAATTGTGGTCATTGCATCTAATTTGTTATGTAGGTTGTGTTGGCTAGGCCCATATACAAAAGCCATGATGTTAACAAATGATAACAAAAAATTCATTGCAATATTGGGACATCATACAGTTATACACATGCTATAGGTGTAATAGGTTAGCATTTATCTTATACAGTTAATGAATTGATACCCTTCTGACTTTAAATGAGTAATATAGTGTGAGCAACTTAGAATCTAGCCCAGAATGGTATGATTCACCAGCTTTATACCATTTATCTTGGATTAGGGTACATGAATCTTCGTAAGCTAAGTCAATTTTTGATCTCACCTTTTTTTGGCATTTAATAAGCATAGATCAAGTCCATTCCATATACTACATCGGTCATTGTACGATAAATTCCATATACTACATCAGTCATTGTATGATAAACTATAGTTTAACTACTCTGTTTTAATTTCTCTTTATGTTCTTTGTTACTGGTAAGGCTTCCAATGCAGCTTAAGCTACTCAAGATAGAGTCTGGAGCAAATGCAGATGGACTAATGCTTACACCAAGTGACAAAGATGTTGGCCAAGGATTTGTCTCGATCTTCGAGGACAATGAAGTATTTAATGATGAGAGTTGGGAATCTATTTATCTAGCTAATGTGCTAATCGACTCTGGATATGATGATGCTAACCCCGACACTTTTGTGTCAACATGGAACTCTCTCGATTGCCCTCTGGACCCTTGTTTATTTGACAACGTCGAGGAGAAGTATTCCAATGAGATAACGTTATCGAGGTCTGAAAGGAAGCTCCTATTTAACCGCATAAATTTCGGGCTCTTTGAAATGTTCCATCAGTTCGTGGACCCACTCCCGTGGATGAAGCAGACTACAAGGCAGAAACATGGGATCGGTTACGAGCTGCATAAGTTGTTGGCAAGTGAAGAGAAGAGCATGCATGAGGATGTGACAGAGAGGGTGTTGGATAGGGAGATGCAGTGGCTCGATTCTGGGGATGGCGTGGATGGGATAGGTATGAAAATTAAGAAATTGTTGATATGTAACACCCTCAAAATAAACCCATAATAACCATAACATTAACATGCATTTATAAAAGAAAATGGATCATTTGAGTTATTCATCAGAGTATTCTTATTGAAAGACATCACATGTAACATCCGCAACATCAAAATAAATGCCCTAAGGGCTTACATCTTTCCAAGCTAACACTTGGACACAAAAAGGATGAGTACTAACTCATTTACAAGATAAGCCCTAGGCTTGAATGTTTACATGAAATCTCAAAAAAAAAAAAACAAAATATAACATATAACTAAAGACAAGTCTTCAAAATCCCAAACATCAAATCCCTCCAGGCTAAGTCCGGGGAGGTAGCTTATCACCTGAACCTGAAAATGATGTTCCCATAAAGGGTGAGCCACAGCCCAGTAGAAAAATGCTAAACCAAATATAAGCATTGAATAAAGCTATAGCATTCAATAGATGGTCAACTAAGATAATCAATTTTATCATTAAACAGTCTCATGACACTAATGTCTAAGACACATTTCACTTTCCATTATTATCAACATGGCTCAGAACCTGGCCAACTTACAACAGTGAATTGTATATCATATTCACATTACTTCCAATATCAACAAAACAAACGAGACTCATGCTCATATCAAAACACTTCATACTTCCCATTTGATACACATTTTAGTGCTGTATCAATAATCATGTAAAAACACTTCAATATAATAAGCACACATAAAAATGGTGCTAATGGAGTCCATCCCCTATCTCCTCCCAAACAAAAATCCGGTTTAGAGGTCCATCCCCTATCTTCCCCTAAACCGTGGAGTACATCCCCTATCTCCTCCCACACAAAACAATGTATGCATACTCATAACATATACAACACACAATCAATACACATAATGTCTGTATTATTTCAGCAGTCAATATTGATGACTTAATCAATGATTAGTTTCAGTTATCCCTAATCCACATGCAGTGTCTACAACAAGCATGACTATCCTCCACCGATAGCCCACAACAGTTATTTCTAGATTTGGAAATAAATATACCATCAATTCAATAGGCGGATGATTTACATTATCCAACTACACCATTTAACCAATAACTTTCCCAATTTCATGAATTTAACCAAATTCCCCAATTCCCTTAAATTATTTATACAAATTAATTAATTAACACAACTAGGGTTTCTCCCAAAACTATCAAAGTATCCCCAACATATCAAAATACCAAAACTTAGAACAAAACTTATAGAATGGAGTAGGAAATCCCTACCTTGAAGATCACAACTAAAATAGAGAAGATGGAGATGATGACCCAAAATCCAAAGTGCTCCAAATCCTCTCTTTTTCAGATTAAAAGAAAGATCTCGCGAAGCTCTACCTTTCTTCCAAAGGAACTAGGGTAGAAGACCACCGGAAATAGATCAAATCTTGGAGAGAAGGTAAGAGTAGAGAGAGAAACTCTCAAGGGGCGGTTTTTAAAAGTTAAGAGATGAAAAGTAGGTCAAAAAGTGATCAGAAAAGTGAAATCACGGACTGATGTAGTCGACTCTACGCTCGAGCGTAGAAAGCCCCGCTCGAGCGTAAGACACAGAATCATGCTCGAGCGTGAAGAAAGCCGCTCGAGCGTCGATTGCACCCTTTCAGAAGTTTTGCAGGCGCTGCACCCGCTTGAGCGTCAAACTCCCCGCTCGAGCGGAGGAGCAAAAACAAGGGATCACGCTCGAGCGTAAAAACTACCGCTCGAGCGGAAGAACTGCAGAGCAAAGTACTGGGAGATGGAAAATCCCGCTCGAGCGTCAAAACTCCCGCTCGAGCGGAGAAGCAACAACGAAGGGCCCGCTCGAGCGTTAAAACCTCCGCTCGAGCGTAAAGGCCAAAATCTGGGCATCACCTATTGGCATCAAAATTCAACCAACCTGTACCAGACCCGTCCAACACAACCTATACTTCAAATACAAAGAGATTAAAGGATAACAACAACCAATAAAAAATGACAGGATCTACGGAGCCTAAGTCCGGATACAATAATCTAAAGAGAAAAGACCGGGGTCGCTATAACCTCCCCCCCTTAAAAGAATTTCGTCCCCGAAATTAAGCACAAGGTTTTTAAAAAAACAAGTTTTCTCAAATTCCAACAATATGTTAACTCAATAATAAACAACTTGACCCAACATCGGCCATTCCATCTCTTAACTAAGAGGCATGCCCCAATATGCAAAACAAACATATATTTCAACCTGCGTTAACACTATGCAATTTTCTTTCAATTTCAAGGATTTTCAATATATTCAACATATACAATGTTCCATTAAACTTCCATTTCGAGACAAGTTCCAAAATATTTCCATTAACCAAAACATTCACAATGTTTTACAGCTTAAGATATATATATATAAAGCTCTAAAGTTCGACAATATTACAAAATCTACATACAAGATTACAAGTCGATAAGCATGTCCGGATATTTTTCGCGGACTTCCAACTCACGTTCCCATGTGGCTTCCTCCACCCCGTGATGTTTCCACAAAACTTTCACCAAAGGAATGGTCTTGCCTCGCAAGACTTGATCCCGTTTATCCAAGACCCGAACCGGTCTCTCCTCATACGAGACATCCTCATCAACTACTAAATCGGTCCAATCCAATACATGTGATGGATCCGGCTCATACTTCCGAAGCATACTCACATGAAACACGTCATGTACTCCGGACAACTGCGGCGGCAAAGCTAAACGATAAGCAGTCTCGCCAATCCTCTCAAGGATCTCAAAAGGACCAATGAATCGAGGGGACAACTTCCCGTTCTTCCCAAACCTCATCAATCCCCGTCTTGGTGATATCTTCAAAAAGACATGATCACTCACCTCAAACACCAAAGGTCTCCTCCTACGGTCGGCATAAGATTTCTGACGACTCTGGGCTGTAACAAGCCTCTTACGGATAAGCTCAACCTTCTCCGTCGTTTCTCTCACTAACTCCGGACCCAACAGAGGTGCATCACCCACCTCGGCCCAACAAACAGGAGACCTACACGGTCGGCCGTATAAGGCCTCAAACGGTGCCATACCGATACTAGACTGGAAGCTGTTGTTGTAGGCAAACTCCACTAATGGCAAGTGCCTCTCCCACGACCCGCTAAAGTCAAGAACACAACCCCGAAGCATATCTTCAAGGATCTGAATAGTACGCTCGGACTGCCCATCAGTCTGAGGATGATAAGCTGTGCTAAAGGTCAACTTAGTACCTAAGGCGCTCTGCAAGCTCTGCCATAATCTGGCAGTAAAACGAGGGTCTCTATCTGAAACGATCGTCACTGGAACCCCGTGTAACCTCACTATGTCCCGAATATATAAATCGGCCAGATGATCAACTGAATCTCTAACGCGCATAGGAATGAAGTGCGCTGACTTAGTCAACCGGTCTACAACCACCCAAATAGCATCACTGCCCCGTTGAGTCCTCGGAAGACCCACAACGAAGTCCATAGTGACATGTTCCCACTTCCACTCGGCAATAGGCAAGGGTTGCAACAAACCCGCTGGCCTCTGATGTTCGGCCTTCACTTGCTGACAAGTAAGGCACTTAGATACGAAAGCTGCCACATCTCTCTTCATACCCCGCCACCAAAACTGGCGACCCAAATCCCGATACATCTTAGTACCTCCCGGATGCACCGCAAGGCGTGAATGATGAAACTCTCGGAGTACCTCCTCTCGATAAGACTCCGGCACAAACAGACGGTCTCGGTATCTCACACTCAGGTCGGGATACACCGTCAAACCTTTCTCAACCTTCCCACCAGAAATCTTCTCACGGAGGGATTCTACCTCAAGGTCGCCCCTCTGAGCCTCTAACACTCGAGTCACAAGTGTAGGCTGTGCAACAACAGAAAACAAGGCCGCAGCCTCAACAGATTCGCCCAGAAGGAAATTAAACTCTCCAAGTGCACCCAACATCTCCCATTCCCGGATGGCTATACTAGCTATATCACCAACAAGTTTCCTGCTAAGGGCGTCGGCCACCACATTGGCCTTTCCCGGATGATAATGCAATTCAAAGTCATAATCCTCAATAAATTCCATCCACCTCCTCTGCCTCAAGTTCAAGTCTTTCTGTGTGAACAGATATTTCAGACTCTTATGATCCGAGAATACCTCGAACCTCTCACCGTAAAGATAATGTCTCCAAATCTTCAAGGCAAATATCACAGCTGCTAACTCTAAATCATGCGTAGGGTAATTCTTCTCGTGAACTTTCAACTGACGTGAGCCATAGGCAACCACTTTCCCCTCTTGCATCAACACACAACCAAGACCCTCTCGTGAGGCGTCACAATAGACTGCATAACCCAACCCTCTCTCCGGAATAATCAAGACTGGAGCAGTGGTCAGTCTAACTTTCAACTCCTGGAACGACTTTTCACAAGTCTCACTCCAAGCAAATTTGACTCCCTTCCGAGTCAATCTAGTCAAAGGCGAAGCTAATCTGGAGAAATCTCTTACAAACCGGCGATAATACCCAGCTAATCCCAGAAAACTGCGGATCTCAAACACACTCTTAGGCTGTACCCAATCTTGCACTGCCTCTGTCTTGGATGTATCAACAGACACCCCTTCCCTAGAAACTACATGGCCTAAGAACTTCACCTCCTCTAGCCAGAACTCACACTTCCCAAACTTAGCATAAAGCTGATGGGCTCTAAGTAAATCAAGCACCACCCTCAAGTGTTCCTCGTGCTCTTCCTCTGAAGGTGAATAGATAAGGATGTCGTCCACGAAGACGACTACAAAACGATCTAGAAATTCCCGGAATATCCGGTTCATCAAATCCATAAATACTGCCGGTGCATTGGTGAGCCCAAATGGCATCACCAAAAACTCATAGTGGCCATACCGCGTACGGAATGCCGTCTTTGGAATATCCTCCTCCCTGACTCTCAACTGATGATAACCTGATCTCAAGTCTATCTTCGAGAAACAACGGGAACCTTTCAACTGATCGAACAGATCATCTATACGGGGCATAGGGTACTTATTCTTAACTGTAGCCCGATTCAATTTCCGGTAATCTATACAAAGTCTCAAAGCACCACCTTTCTTTTTAACAAAGAGGGCCGGTGCTCCCCAAGGCGAAACACTAGGACGTATAAAGCCTTTATCTAACAACTCCTGGAGTTGGATCTTCAACTCAACTAACTCAGCTGGGGCAAAACGATAGGGTGCCATAGAAATCGGCGCCGTGCCGGGCACTAAGTCAATAGAGAATTCAATCTCTCGATGCGGTGGCAAACCAACAAGATCCTCGGGAAAAACGTCCGAGTACTCACACACCACCCTTGGCAACACAATCTGAGTCTCACCGTCCTCACTAATCGAAAGGTTAGCAAGTAGACCACTAAGCTCACTCCGTCCCCGCGGAACATACCCCGGTGGCAAAACACTACCAACACGGTCCCCCAGAAAATGAAAACACTCACCATTCACGGTACAACAAGTGACTCTCTGGCGGTAGCAATCAATAACTGCCCGGTATGACGATAACCAGTCCATACCCAAAATAACATCGAAACCTCTCATAGGCATAACTACAAAGGAAAATGGGATTCTATGGTAATCAACCTCTATATCACAACCCCTAACACCGTGTTTCAAAATCAATTCACCCCCAAGAGGCGACACTACACAAATAGGAGATGCTAACTGTGCTAACTCCAACTCCAAAACAGATGCAAATGCAGCAGACACAAAGGAATGAGATGCACCCGTATCAATCAAAACATTAGCAACCGAGTTGCAAAACAAGAAAGTACCTCTCACAACAGATGGAGCCGGTACAAGATCCTGCGCGGTAACAGCATACACGCGCCCAGATGACCTCTGATCAACCTGCTCACCCCTAGGAGCATAAGATTGTTGCACCGACTGGGACGATGAAGCCCCCTGATTGGCCCTCGAGGCCTGACCCGACTGAGCTGGCTGTTGACCCTGAATCTGCCTCAAACCAGATGCACCAGGTGTGCCACCCAACTGCGGGCAATACCTCTTCATATGCCCTGGCTGACCACACTGATAACACGAGAGTGGCTGGCCTCTCCCCTGACTCTGGCTCTGAGATCGAGCCGAAGATGATGCTGCTCTCTGCACTCCTCCCCTCTGAGGACAAACTGGAGATTTGTGGCCCAGCTGGCCACACTTGAAGCAGGTAATGCCTCCTTGACTGCCTTTCCCCGAACTAGCACTCGGCACAGGAAAAGTCGATCTAGAAAAGCTACTCTGAGACTGTTGGGGATTAAAACCCTTCTGTCTCCTACCATCACTCTGACCATCCTGACTCCTCTTGGAGCCCTTCTGTCCTTCCTCCTCCTCCTGCATCATGATTTCCATGTGGGCTGCAGCATCAACCAAACGCCCATAATCCCGAATCATAGTTCCCCCAACTCTCAGCTTGAGGCCACGCCTCAACTTCCTCTCAAACTCAATACAACGGCGTTCCTCAGACGCCACCAATTCAGGTGCAAACCTGGATAAACTAGTAAATGCAGCCTCAAACTCGGCCACTGAAGAACTCGACTGCTTAAGCTGGCAGAACTGGTCTCTCAGCTTCTCCCTAACTGCTGGAGATAAGAACTTCTCCTGGAAAGCATTCACAAAAGCCTCCCATGTACCTCCTATACGCCCCTTAGTGAACTTCCACCACTGACCCGCATCCCCCTTCAACTGGAATGATGCCAAGGTCACCTTCAACCCCTCGTCTTCGATGCCAAGCATCTCAAACGTCTTCGTTGTCTGTTCGAGCCATTCGTCTGCCTTAAGCGGCTCTTTAGGATCACCCACAAATTCATCCGAATTAGACCGGAAGAACTCCCTCTTTAGAAAGGAAGGTCCTGCATCCGCAACAACAACCTGGGCTTGATTCTCAGCCCTAAGAATGCCTACTGACTCCCTGAATGCCCCTGCTATCTCTCGGGCTAAAGCGCCCATAGCCTGCTGGCCTACTGGCTCGGCCACATTGGCCTGGCCAATTCCCTCATGAACTGCCGGAATCTCCTCTGGCACCGGTACCTCCTGCCTACCCGGCCTACCACGCCTACCGCGTCCTCGTCCTCGCCCTGACATCCTAATAAAGGAAACAAACAAAGACGTTAGCACATTAATAAATGTGCCGAAACTAAACACTCGCGTTCTAATGCATTGGACAAAAATAATTCATTCCACGTAAGCACATAATCACATAAGCACCTACGAATTTCATTCCTGGATAATAATAGTCCCGAAGCGTTACTATAGTTCCGGTTGGAAACAGCATTGATCAAGTGCCTTTCCAACAAGACTACTAGAAACTCAAGGGTCCAATTAACATCCAAGAAACTACGTTCCATACCCACATAATCACATAAACATGCTATCATATAAGCACATAACAGTACATCTAAGTCTCTATCAAGCGAGACGAACCCATTGTGATACTAATCACTTCCCACGTACCCAAAGTATTCGAACCCGGTACGCTCTGATACCAAGTTGTAACACCCTCAAAATAAACCCATAATAACCATAACATTAACATGCATTTATAAAAGAAAATGGATCATTTGAGTTATTCATCAGAGTATTCTTATTGAAAGACATCACATGTAACATCCGCAACATCAAAATAAATGCCCTAAGGGCTTACATCTTTCCAAGCTAACACTTGGACACAAAAAGGATGAGTACTAACTCATTTACAAGATAAGCCCTAGGCTTGAATGTTTACATGAAATCTCAAAAAAAAAATAACAAAATATAACATATAACTAAAGACAAGTCTTCAAAATCCCAAACATCAAATCCCTCCAGGCTAAGTCCGGGGAGGTAGCTTATCACCTAAACCTGAAAATGATGTTCCCATAAAGGGTGAGCCACAGCCCAGTAGAAAAATGCTAAACCAAATATAAGCATTGAATAAAGCTATAGCATTCAATAGATGGTCAACTAAGATAATCAATTTTATCATTAAACAGTCTCATGACACTAATGTCTAAGACACATTTCACTTTCCATTATTATCAACATGGCTCAGAACCTGGCCAACTTACAACAGTGAATTGTATATCATATTCACATTACTTCCAATATCAACAAAACAAACGAGACTCATGCTCATATCAAAACACTTCATACTTCCCATTTGATACACATTTTAGTGTTGTATCAATAATCATGTAAAAACACTTCAATATAATAAGCACACATAAAAATGGTGCTAATGGAGTCCATCCCCTATCTCCTCCCAAACAAAAATCCGGTTTAGAGGTCCATCCCCTATCTTCCCCTAAACCGTGGAGTACATCCCCTATCTCCTCCCACACAAAACAATGTATGCATACTCATAATATATACAACACACAATCAATACACATAATGTCTGTATTATTTCAGCAGTCAATATTGATGACTTAATCAATGATTAGTTTCAGTTATCCCTAATCCACATGCAGTGTCTACAACAAGCATGACTATCCTCCACCGATAGCCCACAACAGTTATTTCTAGATTTGGAAATAAATATACCATCAATTCAATAGGCGGATGATTTACATTATCCAACTACACCATTTAACCAATAACTTTCCCAATTTCATGAATTTAACCAAATTCCCCAATTCCCTTAAATTATTTATACAAATTAATTAATTAACACAACTAGGGTTTCTCCCAAAACTATCAAAGTATCCCCAACATATCAAAATACCAAAACTTAGAACAAAACTTATAGAATGGAGTAGGAAATCCCTACCTTGAAGATCACAACTAAAATAGAGAAGATGGAGATGATGACCCAAAATCCAAAGTGCTCCAAATCCTCTCTTTTTCAGATTAAAAGAAAGATCTCGCGAAGCTCTACCTTTCTTCCAAAGGAACTAGGGTAGAAGACCACCGGAAATAGATCAAATCTTGGAGAGAAGGTAAGAGTAGAGAGAGAAACTCTCAAGGGGCGGTTTTTAAAAGTTAAGAGATGAAAAGTAGGTCAAAAAGTGATCAGAAAAGTGAAATCACGGACTGATGTAGTCGACTCTACGCTCGAGCGTAGAAAGCCCCGCTCGAGCGTAAGACACAGAATCATGCTCGAGCGTGAAGAAAGCCGCTCGAGCGTCGATTGCACCCTTTCAGAAGTTTTGCAGGCGCTGCACCCGCTCGAGCGTCAAACTCCCCGCTCGAGCGGAGGAGCAAAAACAAGGGATCACGCTCGAGCGTAAAAACTACCGCTCGAGCGGAAGAACTGCAGAGCAAAGTACTGGGAGATGGAAAATCCCGCTCGAGCGTCAAAACTCCCGCTCGAGCGGAGAAGCAACAACGAAGGGCCCGCTCGAGCGTTAAAACCTCCGCTCGAGCGTGAAGGCCAAAATCTGGGCATCACCTATTGGCATCAAAATTCAACCAACCTGTACCAGACCCGTCCAACACAACCTATACTTCAAATACAAAGAGATTAAAGGATAACAACAACCAATAAAAAATGACAGGATCTACGGAGCCTAAGTCCGGATACAATAATCTAAAGAGAAAAGACCGGGGTCGCTATATGATAGATGACCTAATAGTGGAGGTTGCGAATATGTTAAGTATGGATCAGAACTCGATTTTAGGTAGAGCTAGAGACAAGCGAATGGAATTGAACGGAATGGAATAGTAGGTGGAAAAGATGGGGAATAAAAGATCTAGAAAAATACTCGATGTTCATACCATATATTAGCATATGTTTCTTTTTATTGTTAAGTTTAGCTATTGTAACATTTTAGTTTAGTAAATCTTTATGACTGAGGAACTTTCAGGATGAAAAACTGTGGATGAATATAGGGTCCTTGATCAAGTTTAGTTTTTTGTTTCAATAAATTCATATATTCTAGTGGCTACCTTCATGTTGTAATAATTCTTAAATTTTTATTTTTGAAAAAAAGGGAAGAGAGACATGGCACACCCTATGTACTTTGTTTTTTATGCAATTACATGTCAAACTGAATAATTTTGGGTTGAAAATCTACCATTGCTTTTAAAAATATTTTCTAAGTGATTCACCAATTTTATATAATTCACTCTAAAATGGATTTAGTTGGTTGAAAATCTACCATGGCTTTGAAAGATATTTTCTAAGTGATTTACCAATTTTATATAATTCATCCTATGATGGATTCAGTAGTGAAGTCAATTAAAAATAACTTATGCATAAAATGAAACATTGCATGCTCGAATGCAAGAAGTCTTGCTCAAGCGAAGAAATAGTTTCAGAAAGCTCGCTTAAGCGCAAGAAGCCTTGCTCGAGCGAAAAACTGCGTCTGGGAAAGAAACTTGAAGACCCTCAGTTCTCGCTCGAGCGTAATAAACCTCGCTCGAGTGAAGAAGCAAATTACACAAGGCTCGCTGAAGCGCAAGAAGCCTCGCTCGAGCGAAGAGTTCAAAATCTGGGCAACAACCCAGTTGAACCAACCAACAACCAACCTGTTCCAAACTCGGCCAACAAGTCCCAAAACTCAAATTCAAAGAATTAAAGGAAAGAAACAAAACGTAAACAACAACATACAATTACGAAACCCGAGTCCAGAACGCAATAAAGGTCGGGGTAAAACCGGGATCGCTATACCTCAGATTTTCCTTTTTTTATACGTTAAAAAAAATAAAAAATAAAAAACATGGCTTATCATATAATTAAATTCTATTTGTACGTATCCAGTACGGGTACGATATGTTTGTCACATTATCTATGCTTTATAGTCTCAGAATAATTCAAAATGAGAATTTTTTTATTTTTTTGCAAAGTATGAATTACATAAAATTTAATTTTTTTATTATTGAGATAAAAAATTATTTATTAAGTGTTTAAATTTAATTTTTTTATATTTGGAGAGCAAATTGATTTTTAAGATATAGTTTGGGGGTTAAAATGAAATTCCAAATGAATTTTGGTGTCACGTCAGCACATTCCGTCCAATTGTAGACGGAACATGACGGCAGGGGTCAAATTGATCAATTTGTTGAAAGTTGAAGTACTAAATTGAAATAAATAGAAGTATGGGGGTCAAATTGAAAAACACGTGATAGTTTGGGAGGCAAAATTATATTTCCTCTATAATGTATCTTGTAGTTTGTCTATTGTGGATCTATCTTAATAATTTGAATTATTTATCTTACAAGGCCTATTGAGTAGATAATTTATACAAAAAATTAAGTTAATCGAATATTGTTTGCCACATAATTGGAACAAAAAAAATTTGGAAAAATGTATGGCATGCATCATTTCAAGAATTGACAGTTTGTTTATTTTTTTTAAAAAAATGTGATTCGATCGTGTGGATATTGATATCCAATTAACTTGATTTTTGGTATAAATGACTTACTCGAAGGGTCTTACAAGATGAACGATTCGAATTATCGAAATAAGCTCACAATAGACAAAGTTCACCGTGCAGGCTGTACCCTTTCAAAATAATTTTTGTTATTTACTTTAGGGTACATTACAAATACACCTCTTGAGGTTTGGTTAAAATACGAATTGCCCCCTCTTGTTTTGAAAATTACAAATACCTCCCTGTTGACATTTTTTATTTAACAAAATTAATTGAAAAAGAAGAATTTCTAACCGTTAACCTATACAATAATAAAATTATCTGAATTATTAATTGAAGTAAAATTTTAACATTATTAAAAACTGTTAATTAACTTGATTTATTAATAAAAGGACCTATTGTTATGAAATTAGAAACTTTAGGGGCTATAACGTAATTTGTTGAACTATAGGAAGTAATTTGTAATTTAAATAAATCTCAGGGGTATGTTTGTAATTTACCCTTTACTTTATTTATTAACTAGTGTTAGGCCCGTGATCTGCACGGCTAATGTATATACATTTTTAACATATTCATTTTATCTTAATAAAATATAATACAAATCATTGTATAGTGCATAATAAACACAAAAGATTAAAAATTATGTGAAACATTGACAATGTAATGATAAATTGTAAATCACTTAAACAAATTAATTATTTCAGAATTAAATGAAAATCAATCCAAATAATAATGCAATTAAATATACACTAATTTCTCATCCATTTAAACCAAAAGTAATAATAAAAATTGTTTGATGATAAAATATCATTACATTCATTTCATACGTTCAGAGTTTTTTTTGCAATAGTTGCGGAATATAAAAGGCCACTAAACAACAAGGGAAAAAAATTTAAAAAAAAGTTAAATTATGAGTAAGAAATTAATAAAACATAAACAAATTATATTAGTAGTCCCTACATTTTATCTCTTATATCATTTTGCTCTCTACACTTTTAATTTAATCAATTTTGACTCTTAATTTTAAATTTTGTGACTCTTAATCAATTACTCCTTCTACTATTTCCAAATTTATATAGACATAAAGTTATAAAAATTTCACGTCTCTTCCATTTTATAATTTTTTTCCAATCTAAAAAAATGTACTCCATTGATTGGTCTTCCCTTAAAAAAATACTTAAACTAAGAAAAAAATATACACATGCACACTTTGATTTTCAAATAGCCACATGATCGATAAAAATTCTAAGTAAATTCTCTTATATTGATAGTAAAACCTCTTTTCGATTCCTCTTACATTGTAGTAAAAATTCCTTTGGATTCCTTTATGTCATTAGCCAAAATTTTCTGAGAATTTACTAAGAATTTATTGAGAAATTTTCGAGTAATTTACTAAGAAATTTACTGAGTAATTTAGTTAGAATTTACCGAGTAATTTGCTGAGTAAATTACTTAGAATTTGCTCAGTAATTTATAGAGAATTTATTGTGTAATTTATTGAGATTTTATACCAAATTTACTAAGTAATTCGCTGAGTAATTTTTTGCGAATTTACTGAGTAATTTATTGATACTTTCCTAAGAATTTACTGGGAATTTGCTGAGAATTTACAGAGTAATTTAATGAGAATTTATTGAGTAATTTACTCAGAATTTATTGTTAATTTACTGAGTAATTTACAAAGAATTTACTGAGAATTTGCCAAGTAATTTACTGAGTAATTTACTGGGCAATTTACTGATAATTTACTCATAATTTATTGAGTAATTTTCTAAGAATTTACAAAATAATTTACCTAGAATTTATTGAGAGTTTAATGAGAATTTACTGTGTAATTTACTAAGAATTTAGTAAGTAATTTACTGAAAATTTACCTAGTAATTTACTTAAAATTTATTAAGTAATTTACGAAGAATTTACCGATAATTTAGTGAGTAATTTACAGAGAATTTACTAAAAATTTATCGAGTAATTTGCTAGGAATTCACAAAGTAATTTATTGATAATTTACTAATTAATTCATTGAGTAATTTATTGAGAATTTGCTGAGTAATTTACTGAGAATTTGCGGAGTAACTTACTGAGTAATTTACTTGGAATTTACGGAATAATTTACTAAGTAATTTTGTGAGAATTTACTAAGAATTTACTTAGAAATTTACAAAGAATTTATTGAGAATTTTCTAAGTAATTTACTGAGAATTTCTCGAGAAATTTAATAGAAATTTACCAATAATTTACTAAGTAATTTACAGAGAATTTACTGAGAATGTGCCGAGTTATTTATAAACAATTTACAGAGAATTTACTGAGTAATTATCTGATAATTTACTAAGTAATTCGCGTAGTAGTTTACTGTGAATTCACTGAGTAATTTACTAAGTAATTTTCTGTATAATTTATTGAGAATTTACTGAGTAATTTACTGAGAATTTACTAAGTAATTTACTAAGAATTTACCGATAATTTACTAAGTAATTTACAGAGAATTTACTGAAAATTTACCGAGTAATTTACTAAGAATTCACAAAGTAATTTGTTGATAATTTACTAAGTAATTCATTGAGTAATTTATTGAGAATTTGCTGAGTAATTTACTGAGAATTTGCTGAGTAACTTATTGAGTAATTTACTTGGAATTTACAGAATAATTTACTGAGTAATTTTGTGAGAATTTGCTAAGAATTTACTTAGAAATTTACTAAGAATTTATTGAGAATTTTCTAAGTAATTTACTGAGAATTTCTCGAGAAATTTAATAGAAATTTAACAATAATTTACTGAGTAATTTACAGAGAATTTACTGAGAATGTGCCGAGTTATTTATAAACAATTTACAGAGAATTTACTTAGTAATTATCTGATAATTTACTAAGTAATTCACTTAGTTATTTACTGTGAATTCACTGAGTAATTTACTGATAATTTACTGAGTAATTTTCTGTGTAATTTATTGAGACTTTACTGAGTAATTTACTAAGAATTTACTGATAGTTTAATGAGTAATTTACTGAGAATTTACTGAGTAATTTACTAAGAATTTACTGATAGTTTAATGAGTAATTTACAGAGAATTTACTGAAAATTTATCGAGTAATTTTCTGAGAATTTACTATTAATTTACCAAGTACTTTACTGATAATTTACTAAGTAATTCACTGAGTAATTTATTTGGAATTTACTGAGTAATTTACTAAAAATTTACTGAATAATTTGTTGAGTAATTAACTTACAATTTACTGTGTAATTTACTGAGAATTTGTTGAGTAATTTACTAGGAATTTACCGATAATTTACTGAGTAATTTATAGAGAGTTTTCTTAAAATTTATCGATAATTAACTACGAATTTAACGAGTAATTTACTGATAATTTACTAAGTAATTCCCTGAGTAATTTATTGGAAATATACTGATAATTGATTAAGTAATTTACTGAGAATTTACCAATAATTTATTGAGTAATTTATAGAGAAGTTACTAAGTAATTTATTAAGAACTTACTGAGTAATTTGGTGATAATTTACTGAGTAATTAACCGAGAATTTATTGAGTAATTTATTGAGAATTTACTAAGAATTTACTGAGAATTTATTGAGTAATTTACTAGGAATTTAATAATAATTTGCTGAGTAATTTAGAGAGAATTTACAGAAAATTTACCAAATAATTTACTGGGAATTTACTGAGTAATTTACTAAGTAATTTTCTGAGAATTCCTGAGTAATTTTCTTAGAATCTACAAAGTAATTTACTAAGTAGTTTCCTTAGAATTTAGTGAGAATTTATTGAGTAATTTACTGAAAATTTATTGAGTAATTTATTAATAATTTATCGATAATTTACTGAGTAATTTACAAAGTGTTTACTGAAAATTTACCGAGTAATTTATTGAGAATTTACTAGGAATTTACAGAGTAATTTACTGATAATTTACTAAGTAATTCATTGAGTAATTTATTGGGAATTTACTGAGAATTTGCGTAGTAATTTACTGAAAATATGCTGTGTATATTACTGAGTAATTTACTAAGAATTTACATGGAATTTACTAAGTAATTTGCTAAGTAATTTACTGAGAATTTACTTAGTAATTTACCGAGAATTGATTGAGTAATTTACTAGGAATTTACCAATAATTTACTGAGTAATTTACGGAGAATTTATTGAGTTATTTACTAACAATTTACTAAGAATTTGCTGAGTAATTTTCTGATAATTTACTGATAATTTATCAAAAATTTAGTGAGTAATTTACTGATATTTTACGGAGTAATTTACTAAAAATTTACTAAGTAATTTACCAAGAATTTATAGAGAATTTTCTGAGAATTTACTGAGTAACTTACTAAGAAGTTACAGAGGAATTTATTGAGGAGTTAGCGAGAATTTACTGAGAAATTTATTGAGTAATTAAGTGAAAATTTTCATAGTAATTTAGTATGAATTAAACCAGTAATTAATTGATAATTTATTGATTAATTTACAGAGAATTTGCTGAGAATTTATAGAGAATTTACTAAGTAAATTATTAAGAATTTACCAAGCATTTATTGAGTAATTTATTGAGAATTTTCTTGGAATTTTCTTAGAATTTATTGAGTGATTTACTGAGTAATTTACTGAACAATTTACAAAGAATTCTCATAGAATTTGCAGAGAATTTACTAAGTAATATACTAAGTAATTTACTGAGAAATTACTAAGAATTAACTAAGAGTTTACTAATAATTTATTAAGTAATTTTACTGAGGAATTTAATTAGAATTTACTGAGTAATTTACTAAGATTTTATTGAGTAATTTACAAAAAATTTACTGAGTAATTTATTGATAATTTACTGAGTTATTTATTGAGAATTTAATGAGTAATTTACAAAAAAAAATTACTCAGAATTTACTGAAAATTGACTATGTAATTTACTAAGAATTTTTCTGAGTAATTTAGTAAGAATTCACTGAGTAATTTACTAAGAATTAACTGAGAGATTTACTGAATAATTTACTGAAAGTTTGCTAACTAATTTATAGATAATTTGCTGAGGACTTTATTGAGAATTTACTGATTAATTCACAAAGAATTTTTTGATAATTTTTTGAGAATTTAGTGAGACTTTACTAAAAATTTACTGAGAATTTTGTGAGTAATTTACTGAGAAATTACTGAGTAATTTAGTGAGAATTTACTATGTCATTTGCTAAGTAAATTATTTAGAATTTACTGAGAATTTATTGAGTAATTTACTAAGAATTTACCGATAATTTACTAAGTCATTTATAGAGAATTTACTGAGTAATTCACTGAGTAATTTGTTCAGAATTTACTGAATAATTTACTGATAATTTAATGAGAATTTACTAAGTAATTAGCTGAGTAATTGATTGAGAATTTACTGAGAATTTATTGGGTAATTTACTAAGAATTTACCGATAATTTATTGAGTAATTTAAAAAGAATTTATTGAGAATTTATCGAGTAATTTATTGATAATTTACTGAGTAATTCACTAAGAAACTTACTGATAATTTACTGAGTAAGTTGCTGAGCACTTTTCTAAGAATTTACAAAATAATTACCAAGAATTTTTTGAGTATTTACTAAGTAATTTACTGAGAATTTAGAAAAAATTTATTAAGCAAATTACAAAGAATATACCGATAATTTACTGAGAATTTATAGATAATTTACTGAGTAATTTACAGAGAATTTACTGAGAATTTACCGAATAATTTACAAATAACTGGAAATTTTCTGATAGTTTACAGAGTAATTTACTGAGTAATTTGCTAAGTAATTTTTTGAGAATTTACAAAGTATTTTACCAAGAATTTACTAAGTAATTTTTGAGAAATTTATTGAGTAATTTGCTGAAAGTGTACAGACTAATTGACTAAGTAATTTACTGAGTAATTTAATAAGAATTGACTGAGTAATTTACTGAGAATTTACTGAGTAATTTAATTAAAAGTTATTGAGAAATTTATTAAGTAATTTGTTGAAAGTTTACTGACAAATTTTCTTAGAATTTACTGAGAATTCACTAAGGAATTTACACAGAAAGTTACTGAGAATTTACTGAGTAATTTGCTGTGTAATTCCCAAAAAAAATTTGAGAATTTTTGGAGAATTTACTCCGAATTTACTAAAAATGTTGCTGAGGAATTTTCTGAGAATTCACAAAGTAATTTGATGAGCAAATTACTAAGTAACTTACTGAAAATTTACTGAGTAATTTACAGAGAATTTACGGAGAATTTACCGAGTAATTCACTAAGATTTTATTGCGAATTTACTAAGTAATTTACTAAGAATTTATTGAGTAATCTACTAAGAATTTACTGAAAATTTACTGAGAATGTATTCAGTAATTTACTAAGAATTTACCGATAATTTACTGAGTAATTTACAAAGAATTTATTGAAAATTTATCGAGTAATTTACTAAGAATTTACCGAGTAATTTACGGGAAATTTATTGAGTAATTTACAAATATTTTACTAATAATTTACTGATAATTTGCTAAGAATTTACTTAATAATTTACTAAGAATTTATTGAGAATTTACTGAATAATTTTCTCAAAATCAATTGAGTAATTTACTACGAATTTACCAATAATTTACTGAGTAATTTACAGACAATTTACTAAAAATTTACCGAGTTATTTACTAAGAATATACTGAGAATTTATTAAATAATTTACTTATAATTTACATAGTAATTCACTAAATAATTTACTGGAAATTTATTGAGTAATTTAATGATAATTTACTGAGTAATTTACTGAGAATTGACAAATTAATTTGTTGAATAATTTATTGAGACTTTACTGAATAATTTACTAAGTAATTTACTGAAAATTTATTGAGTAATTTACTAAAAATTTACCGATAATTTACAGAGAATTTATTGAAAATTTATCAAGTAATTTACTGAAAATTTACTAGGAATTTATCAAGTAATTTATTGATAGTTTACTAAGTAATTCACTGAGTAATTTTGTAACACCCGCATCATTTAATCTATTGGAGAGTGTATTTAATTACCTTATGTTCATTTTTGGGAGTCTTTGAAGTTGTTGAATGTTGGTTTTGGAGGAGTATGATCCTATTTAAACTCGTTGGGTTTGTTTGTTTGCGCTTGTTCTTGTCAAAAAGTTGTTTGGGAACTTAGAAATTCTATTATGGGGTCGACACCAGCCTTCCTAAGAGTCGACCCTTACCTGTTGGTGAAGTTTTTGGAAGTGTTGCTGGAATATAGGGTCGACACCAGTCTGGGAAGGGTCGACCCTCTTATATTGCAGAATCTGTGTGTTAGTTGCTGGAAATTAGGGTCGACCCCCTCCTGTCTAAGAGTTGACCCCCTTGCTTGTGCCAGATTGTCTTTTCTACCTGAAGGGTCGACCCCCCTGCCCGAAGGGTCGACCCTTGCGTGTTTTTTTTTTTTCTTCAGATTTTGGGGTTTGAATGGGCCCTACCTTTGGAGGGTTTTGGGCCTATTATTTTATTGACCTTAGGGCTACTTTTCTACTACTATAAATAGGCTCCGAACATAGTTTCATTTCACTTTTCTCCTCTTTCCTCTCTCTCAAACCGTGAGTTCTCCTCTCTCTCTCTCTCTAAACTCAAGCTTTTGGCACTAAGACCTCTAGATCTACTCACCTAGAGTGATCTTTTCACTATGGTCCTTTGAGAAAAAGTGTAGACCTCGTCAAGGGCTTCCTTTTAGTCCAAATGGTTCATGGTTTCGTCGCCATTGATTTTTGGGTCATCATCTCTTGGCTTCAAGAGGTAGGGGTTTCTAGTTCTCTTTCAATACCCTCGTTTATGGATAGATTTGTGGTATTTTCTTTATATAAATACAAAAGTTTATATTTTTATGCATATTGTGATGAATCATGAGATTGGGAGTTAGGGTTTTAAGGGAGTTGAGTTCACTTGTTGGGTTAAGATCTTGGGTCATGAGTTTGGGTGTAAAAGTAATAGAAGGGTTGAAATAAAATGTGTTTTCTAAAAATCTTTAACTTCTCTTAAAAACCCTAGTTTGGCTCATGAAGATGGTTAATGGTTTTCGCTTCAATTGATAGTAGAATCATGAAATTGAAGTGTTAAATTACACATATACAAGTTTAATTGAAATTTTAAAGAGTTTGCAAATTTATGTAAAAGTTACGATTGAACCCTCAATATTGATGTTTTAAATTATGTTATAATGTGAACCAAACTTGGGGGAAAAGAAATTACTAATGGTAAGGATGATATAAGCTTTGTGTTGAAATGGTTGTGTTGAATCTTGTTGCGTGCTATGTGAATTGTATTGGGTTATGTTGTGTTAAGTTGGTTGAGTTGTGTTGTGTGGAGTTGAGTTGTGTTGGGTTGGGCTGTGTTGTGATTGGTACCCGCGCAGGGAGTTGAAAAATGGTTTTTCGATGCTCCCGACCGTTCGTATCTGTCACGACCCCAAACCGCCCCTAGTAGTTTGGTGTCGTGATGGCCAGTAATCCGTAATTACCGAAGGCCAACTTTCAAAAAGACTAAACACAATCAGAGTATGGATATAGGGGGCTCACAAATGCGGAAGCAATAAATCAAATACAAGTGGTCCATAAGAGCTGTGCATAGATCAAATGAAATGTCATTCATCTTACAACTTGAATACAACAAAGCAAAATATGTGTTACATCTTGATCAAAAGGCTTCTCGAGCCGACATACACAAAATACAGTAAATACAAGTCAAGAAGCATGATTTTCAAGATTCGCCGACATGAATGCAAAATAAAGTCGACATAAGCACGGATCCAAAACAAGCTTTCAAAACAGTCTAGGCATCGCCGACGTCCTGCTCATCACCTACATATATATATATAGAGAGGGTGAGCTTGGATACTCAGTGAATGGTACTAGAAATAAAAGTTTTGCATTAATATAGCCGAAGTCTTTCAAAACGAAACACATCAAAACTTTATCGAACAAGGGATGAACCGTATTCATCGATCAAGTATTACAACATCGGCGAAGCAAGGGATGAACCGTATTCATCAATCAAGTATTACAACATCGGCGAAGCAAGGGATGAACCGTATTCATCAATCAAGGGCTGTACGATCTGTAATCGTTTAGTCAAAGGTACTGCGAAAGTTTATAGTCCTCCAGCACAAGGGACTGGTGTTACTTAGGCCCGTAGCCCGATTTAACATAGTAATCTTTTCAAGAAAGGACCGTATCCTTTTACACTTAGTACTGCGAAAGTTTAGAGTCCTTCAGTACAAGGGACTTATGCACTTGGTACCGCGAAAGTTTAGAGTCCTCCAGTACAAGGGACTTGTGTTACTTAGGCCCGTAGCCCGATTTAACAAGGACCGTATCCTTTTATGCTTAGTGCTGCGAAAGTTTAAGGTCCTCCAGCACAAGGGACTTTCCAAGAGATGACATCAAAACCAGGATTATACTTGATACATCAAAACAAGAGCCATTCATTCATGCTTAACAAAACACTTTCGTCAAAACGAAGCAAGCAAGATTTATCAAAACAAGTATAACATAGCTTTATCAATAATACCACTCACCTAGTTCTTCAGGTGTAGACTCAAAGCAAGGACCAAGGCCCTACAATCACATGGCAAATCACATTCTCAAAACAAGCTATACCTATATACGAATGATCTCGGCATTCTTAACAGATCCAAGTAAACATCAAAGCAAAACATGCTGTGAGTTTAAACACTGCTCCCGCCTCATGAAAACACACTGGGTACCAACCAGGTCTTTGCCGAGGTCCCACACATCCTTGCCGAGGTGTGGTCCCGCTGGCCTTAACCAAAAGCAAAGTCGGGGAAAACCTGGGTTTCCCCTTTGAAGAACACAAAGAACATGATGAACATGGTCGAGAGGAAGATGGATGCAAGTTCAAAACTTGTTACAAAAATCTGAGGTTTCATGGCAAGAGTTCAAAACATGGACCTGGGTACCCTTACAAGAAGGTCATGCAAGAACAAACATAAAAACGTAGCTTTCGTTCCAAACTTTTCGATCAAAACGAGACTTTCTTCAAGAACATATGAAAAACCATTTTCTCTTTCCAAAACCAACTTCAAATCGATGCATGACATGCAAAACAGATTCGATCATGCAATGCAGCTAGATGATCAACAACAACAATCAAAGTAGATCAAGATTCTAACCTCAAAACTCTAATCCAACGGATCAAACCACGAAGATCAAGCTTGGAAGATCACTCTCACTCAAGAACTCCTCTTCTTCTCCCTAGAGCTTCTCTCTCTAAAGGCAAAGATTTGAGACAAGAAAAATGTTTTGTTTCAAGGTCTGCCGGCTGTCTTAACAATCAGCTCGGACACGTGGCGCTATCGGGTTGGTTCAGCTCAAAGGTGATTGATTGATAAGACAAGTCTCTGACAAAGCGTATGCAGCAAGCTCGGTAAAACACATCGGCAATAAATGACATCGGCTCAAATCAAGGATCCGGCAACAGGATAACAAAACATCGGCTAGGGAGGACGACGCTTGACTAAGCTGTGCCACACCTTGGCCGGGGTGTGCCACATCTCGGCCTGGGCCATACCTGCCTGCGGACAAGGTTCACTGGGTGCAAAACATCTCGGCAATAAATGCCCGAGGTGAAGATGGGGGTCGACCAAGGTCTCAAAACAGTTCTAAGTACAAGGGTTCAAAGGCGAACTAAGCTCAAGACGACCTCGGCCATACACACGCCAAGCAAAGATCAAAATCATGCGAGCAACTTTAAGCGAATCAAGACAAGACAAAACCTTCAAAACAATATAACAAGGCAAGATCATGCATGAATGTATGCAAGTATGACAAGAGTAAGGTGAGGGTTGTTACAGTATCATAGACGGTAAATGTGGGGGATTGTTTTAAAAATTGAAAAAATGGTTTTTCAGTGCCCACGACTGTCCGTATAATAGCTGGTAAATGTGGGGGTGGTTTGAATTCAAGATGCCCAATTGCCCTGTCTACGCTTATCACTGAACGAATGTGGAAAAAATGATTTTTGGGTGTCCACATAGTCATGCCGTACTGTAGCCAGCGAAAGTGGAAAAATACTTTTTGGGTGCCCACGTCCTGCCGTATAATAGCCGGCAAATATGGGGGATGGTTTTTAAAAAGTTGAAAATGGTTTTCGGAAAAAGATATGGTTTTTGAGAAAATGATTTTTGGGAGTTCACTTCATGCCGTATAATAGCCGGCAAAAGGAGGAATGTGCTTTTAAATGGGTGCCTGCTATCCTGCCGTATCAAGCCGGCAAAAGGTAGAATGTGTTATGAAATGTGTTGAGGTCAGTGATGATATATGTGACTTGTGATGAACTTGTGAAATTACCATTTGATGTGTAAATTGGTATGGAATGGAAATGCATATAGAAATTATTTGAAAAGAATGGATAATGAAATGGTAATTGGATAAGGGGTTAGTGATAAAGAACTCACCGGGTTGTTTGCATCTATAAGGAAAGATTAAGAGTTTTGCTTTGTGATTAATTGAGAAATTGAATTAAAAAGGGTTTATTATCCTTGTGATGTGTTGAGTTATAACTGATAATGCAAATGTGAATGTGATGTAATTGTTCTTGGATTTCTACGTTAAAGAGTTATAGCAATAAAAGATTGACAGGTGGGAATGGAGTGTATGAGGGTTGTTTTGAGTATTAAGGGAACATGAACGTGAGGTATGGAGTTATAATAAATGTAACTAGTAAAAGGAGAGAATGGGAATAAAAAGGAGGAATGTTAAGATGAAAATTTAATAAGGAATATTTTGGAATGGGTTAATAAATATAAAATGATGTGGTTCCTTAAACATGTTGTTTCCAAAAGGATTTTTGGTTTTCTGATAAAAAGGATAGTTTTGATGGTTGAAGGTTTTCCTAAATGTTCAAATAAATTTCGAGCAAAAGATACTCTACGTATGATATTTTGAAATTACAAAACGTCACCTACTATATGGTATCAACTTGCATACGTGGTCATTTCTATCTATAGGATGGTTATTGCTTTGGAACTATGAGATTCCTACTGGGCAATTGTGCTCACCCCTTGTTGTTTCATTTTTTTACAGGAAGAGAATTCAGATTGAGTGGTTGAAGGATTAGGAAGTTCATGTATATCTTGTGTGTAATCTCATTGTACTTTGATGTTTGTAATTATTTAATTGTAACTCTGTAGCGGGAGCTTGACATGTATTATTATTATTGTTGTATTCATCATAAGAGAACACGTACTATTATGTTTCTATTACTCAAGGGTAATAGATCCTTTTACCCCAAAAAAAAAAAAAGACCTAAATTTCAGGCTCTTGGTAATGTTTCGAGTAATTAAAAATTTGGGGCGTGACAAATTTGTTGGGAATTTACTGAGTAATTTATTGGGCAGTTTACTGAATAATTTGTTAAGTAATTTACTTAGAATGTATTGAGGAGTTGCGGAGTAATTCACTGAGTAATTTACAAAGAATTTGCTGAGTAATTTACTGAAAATTTATTAAGAATTTGATGAGTAATGTACTAAGAATTTACTGAGTAATTTCTGACAACATATTGAGTAATTTAATGAGATTTTACTGTGAATTTACTGAGTAATTTCTATGAATTATTGAGTAATTTATTGAGAATTTACTGATAATTTACTGAGTAATTTACTAATAAGTTACTGAGAATTTGCCGAGTAATTTACTATGATTTATTGTAAATTTACTAAGTAATTTACTGAGAATTTAGTGAGTAATTTACTGATAATTTACTAGGAATTTACTGAATAATTTACTTATAATTCACTGAGTGATTTACTCAAAATTTATGGTGCAATTTGCTGAGTAATTTATTAAGAATTTACTGAGTAATTTACCAAGAATTTATAGAGAATTTACTGACTAATTTTCTAAGAATTTACTGGGTAATTTACTGAGAAGTTACTGAGGAATTTCTAAGAAGTTAGTGAGAATTTATTGGGAAATTTATTGAGTAATTTGTTGAGATTTTACGGAGTAATTTATTGAGTAATTAAGTGAGAATTTACAAAGTAATTTACTGAGAATTAAACCAATAATTAATTGAGAATTTATTGATTAATATACTGAGAATTTACAAAGAATTTACTGAGTAATATACTGAGTAAATTACTAAGAATTTATAGAGCATTTATTAAGTAATTTACTGAGAATTTTCTTGGAATTTTATGAGAATTTACTGAGGGATTCACTAATTAGTTTACTGAGAATGTACTAAGTAATTTACAAAGAATTCTCTGAGAATTTGCTGAGTAATTTACTGACAATTTTCTAAGAATTTACAGAGAAATTACTAAGAATTTACTGAGTAATTTATTAAGAATTTACTAAGAATTTATTGAGTGATTTATTAAGAATTTACTGAGTAATTTTCTGATAATTTTCTGAGTTATTTACTGAGAATTTAATTAGTAATTTACAAAGAATTTACGGAGAATTTAATTAGTAATTTATAAAGAATTTACTGAGAATTTAACAAGTAATTCCCTGATAATTTCTTAAGAATTCACTGAAAATTGACTAAGTAATTTAGTAAGAATTTTCTGATTAATTTAGTAAAAATTCTCTAAGTAATTTTCTAAGAATTTATTGAGAATTTACTAAGAAATTTATTGAGTAATTTGCAGAAAGTTTATTTACTAATTTACTGAGAATTTATTGAAAATTCACTAAGGAATTTACTGAGAAACTTGCTGAGAATTTACTGAGTAATTCACAAAGAATTTTCTGATAATTTTTTGTGAATTTTCTAAGAATTTATTGAGTAATTTATTGAGATTTTACACCGAATTTACTATGTAATTTACTGATAATTTACTAAGTAATTCGCTGAGTAATTTGTTGCGAATTTATCGAGTAATTTATTGAGAATTTACTTAGTAATTTATTAAGAATTTACTGAGTAATTTAATGAGAATTTACTGTGTAATTTACTGAGAATTTGTTAAATAATTTACTAAGAATTTACAGTTAATTTACTGAGTAATTTTATGAGAATTTTCAAAGTAATTTACTAAGAATTTATTGAGAGTTTAATGAGAATTTACTGAGTAATTTACTAAGAATTTGTTGAATAATTTATTGAAAATTCATTAAGTAATTTACTTATTACTCAGTAAATGACATTGTAAATGTTATTTAAATTCTTAACAATTTATTCAGTAAATTCTCAGTAAATTAATTAATAAATTCTCAATTAGTTACTAGGTAAATTCTCAGTAAATTATTCAGTAAATTCTTATATAATTGCTCAGTAAATTACTCTGTACAATCTCAACAAATTACTCAATAAATTTTTTAATAAGTTCTAACTAACTTCTTAATAAATTCCATTGTAAATTACTCAGAAAATTCTCTATAAAACCTTGGTAAGTTACTTAGTAAAATTTCAGTAAATTCTTACTAAATTGCTCAACAAATTACTCCGTAAATTCTGAGTAAATTACTAGGTAAATTATTAGTAAATTCTCAATAAATTGCTCACTAAATTCTCAATAAATTCATAGTAAATTACTCAACAAATTCCTCAATAAATAATCAGTAAATTCTCAAAAATTAATCAATAAATTCTAAAAAATTACTCAGTAAATTCACAATAAAATATCAATAAATTACTTAGTAAATTCTTACTAAATTACTTAGCAAATTTCTCAAAAATTTCTCGTTAAATTCTCAGGAAATTACTTTGTAAATTCTTAGTAAATTATCGAAAAATTCTGAGTAAATTCTCAAAAAATTCTTAGAAAATTCTTTGTACATTACTTTGTAAATTCCAATAAATTCCTTGTAAATTACTCAGTAAAATCTCAACAAGTTTATGAGTAAATTCCGCAGTGAATTCTTAGTAACTTCTCAGTAAATTCTAAGTACATACTCGGAAAATTAGTCTGTAAATTATCAGCAAATTACTCAATCAATTTCTCCGTAAATTCGTAGTAATTACTCGGTAAATTGTTAGTAAATTCTCAACAAATTGCTCAGTCAATTCTCAGTAAATTACTCAAAAAATTATCTATAAATTCTTTGTAAATTACTCAAAAAATTCTTTGTAAATGACTTAGTAAATTACTCAATAAATAACTCAATAAATTCTTCAACAAATTCTTTTTAAATTCTCAGTAAATTACTCAATAAATTCTCAGTAACTCAGTCAATTTTTAGTAAATTCTTTGTAAATTACTCAGTAAATTCTGAGTAAATTATCAGTAAATCACTCAATAAAATTTTAGTAAATTCTCAGTAAAATCTTAGCAATTTCTCAATAAATTATTCAGTGAATCACTCAGTAAATTCTCACAAAATTTCAAGAAAATTCTCCGTAAATTACTCAGTAAATGCTCTATAATTCTTAGTAATTTACTCAGTAAATTACCCAGTAAATTCTCAATTAATTACTTAGTAAATTCTCACCAAATTCTCAGAAAATTCTTTGTAAATTACTTAGTAAATTCTAAGGAAATTACTCATTTTTTCTCGATACATCGGAATAGAAGTGAATCACTCATTAAATTCTTAGAAAATTCCCAGAAAATTCTTAGTAAATTACTCAATAAATTACTTAGTAAATGTTTTTTAAATTCTTAGTAATTTATTCAATAAATTCTTAGTAAATTAATCAATACATTCTCAATTAATTACTGGGTAAATTCTCAGTAAATTACTCTATAAAATCTTAGCAAATTGCTCACTAAATTCTTACTAATTTCTTAGTAAATTCCTCTATAAATTACTCAGTAGATTTCCAATAAACACTCAGTAAATTACTCACTAAATTCTCAATAAATTCATAGTAAATTACTCAACAAATTTTCAGTAAATTATTAGTAAATTACTCAGAAAATTACTCAATAAATTCTCATAAATTACATAGTAAATTCATAGTAAAATCTCAGTAAATTACTCAATAAATACTCAGAAATTACTCAATAAATTTCTCAGTAAATTTTTAGTAAATTACTCGTTAAATTGTCAGTAAATTCTCAACAAATTGCTCAGTCAATTATTAGTAAATTACTCAGTAAGTTATCCGAAAATTCTCTGTAAATTACTCTGTAAATTCTTTGTAAATTACTCAATAAATTACTCAATAAATAACTGTAACAACCCACATTCATGCCTTAGTCATGCTTGCATGCATTTATATGTTTTGCCATGTTAAGTTGCATTGCCAATCTTGCCTTGTTTTGCTTAAGTGTGTTGCATGTTTTATTCCATCTTTACTGTCTCAAGCCTAAGTCATGCCAAGTCTAAGTCATGTTAAGCCTAGGTTAATCCAAGCCGAGATCACCTTAAGCTTAGAACCATCTTGGAACCACTTTGGTTGACCTCCACCTTCACCAAGGCATCTTGGCCGAGATGTCGCCATCTAGGCCGAGGTGTTTATCACCAAGGCCAGGATGTGTATTATCTAGGCCGAGATGTTATCCTTGCACCCAAGTGATCTTGTTCCTAGATTGGTACGACCTAGACCGAGGTGTGGCGCATCTAGGCCGAGGTGTGGCACAGCTAGGCCAAGCATTGTCCATCCTAGCCGAGATCATTGTTCCCTTACTTGCCGATGCATTGTCTTTAGCCGATGTCTTTGAAAGCCGGAGTGCCCTTGCTGTCTAGCTTGTTAAATACACTTTGTCTTACACATGTCTTGTCTTTCAATCACCTTTTTGAGGAGAACCAATTCGGTAGTGCCACGTGTTCGAGCTGAGTGTTAAATCAGCCGGTAGAGAGAGAAACCATATCATTTCCATATCTTTTCCTTTGAAGAGAGAGAAGCTCTAGGAAGAGAGGTAGAAGAATTCTTGAGTGAGAGTAGATTCCAAGCTTGATCATCACACCTTGAGCCGTTAGATCCGTGTTTTGAGATTAGATTCTTGATCTGCTCTTGCTGTTCTTATTGTTCATCTAGCTGCATTGCATGATCTAGCATGTTTTGAAAGCTATGCATTGCTTTGAAGTTCGGTTTTAGACGAGAATATGATATTCATGTGTTCTTGAAGAAAAGTCATGATTTGATCCGAAAACTTGCATTAAGATCCATGTTTTTGTGTTTGTTTTCCCAAGATCTTCAAGTATGGGTACCCAGGTCCATGTTTTCGAACTCACAGCATGAAATCCCAGATTTTTGTATAAACAAGTTATGATTTTAGCATTCATGTTCTTTATGTTCTTTATGTTCTTCATGTTCATGTTCTTTATGTTCATCAAGAGGGAAACCTAGATTTTCCCGACTTCATTTCCATGAATGTGGCCACCAGGACCACACCACGGCAATGAGGTGTGGGACCTCGGCAAAGACCTGGTTAGTACCCAACATGTTTTCCCGACATATAAAATAGTGTTTCACTTCAGCATGTTTTGCCTTGTCTTGACTTAGTTTGAAGGACCGCCGAGGTCATTTGCATGTATGTAAGACTTGTTTTGAGAAGTACATTCAGTAGACTTTGCCATGTGTTTGTAGGACTTGGACCTTTGCTTTGATTCCGACGTCCCAAGAACTATGTGAGTGGTATTTTTAATAAAGCTATGTTACAATGTTTTGATAAGCTTTGCTTTGCTTTGTTTTGAAAAGTATTTGTTAAGCATGAATGATTACCCCTATTTTGTGTATCAAGCATAAGTTTTGCGTATCAAGTATAAGTTTTGTTTTGGGTGACATTCTTGGAAAGTCCGTACGTGCTAGGGGACTATAAGCATTTGTAGCACACATGTGAAGTCCGTATGTGCCAGGGGACTTTAAGCATTTGTGGCACTAGTCCGTACATGCTAGGGGACTATAAGCATTTGTAGCACACATGTGAAGTCCGTATGTACCAAGGGACTTTAAGCATTTGTGGCACTAGTCCGTATGTGCCAGGGGACTTTAAGCATTTGTGGCACTAGTCCGTACGTGCTAGGGGACTATAAGCATTTGTAGCACAAGTCCTCCCGTGCTAGGGGACTCTAAGCCCATGTAGCACCGTCCTTTCCGTGCTAGGGGACGTTAAGCCCAAGTCACACCGTCCTTTCGTGCTAGGGGACGTTAAGCCTAAGTAGCACCCTTGTTGAGTTATCTTTGCCACCGACGGACTTTGAACGGGTGGTTTGTTTTGCCCGGAATGTCATCACCCCAAGTATATGTTGATGTTTTAACATCCAAGAAGCTTTGAAAGTTTTGATTGATGAATTTGCTTTATCCCATGTTTTGATACAAGTTATGCCAAGTACATGTTTGAATAAGCTATGATATATGTATTGTTTTGACAAGACCTCGGGAATCATTCATTTAACCCCTTTATTACTTATACCATTCACTGAGTATCCAAACTCACCCTCTCCTTATATATATGTAGGTAGCAAGCATGAAGGCGGTGACGCCGAGATGTGTTATTTGCAAGATGATGTTTGATGCATGTTATGTCAGCAATACTTATGTCGGCAACCTTGAGGACTTATGTATTTTGAATATGTCGGCTCGAGAAGCCTTTTATCAAGATGTAATATGTACTTTATTTTGGTTGTATTCAAGTTGTAAAGCTATGTAAAGATGTATGCCATTCCATTTGACTTATGCACAGCTCTTATGGACTAATTAGATTTGTATATATGGCTTCCGCACTTGTGAGCCCCATATATTTATCCTCTGATTGTGTGCGAATTTTGAAAGTTGGCCTTCGGTAATCTCGGATTACTGGCTATCACGGCATTCTACTAGGGGCGGAATGGGGTCGTGACAATAACTCAGTAAATTCTTCAACAAATTCTTTTTAAATTACATAGTAAATTCTTAGTAAACTACTCAATAATCACTCAATAAATTCTCAATAACTCAATCAATTTTAAGTAAATTGTCAGTAAATTTTTTTATAAATTACTCAATAAATTTTCAATGAACAACTCATTAAATTCTCAGTAAATCACTCAATAAAATCTTAGTAAATTCTCAGTAAATTACTTAGTAAGTTCTCAGTAAATTATCATTAAATTACTCAATAAAGTCTTAATTAATTACTTAGTAAATTGTCTAGTAAATTCTCTGCAAATTCTCAGAGAATTCTTTGTAAATTACTCAGTATATTCTCAGTAAATTACTCAGTGAATCACTCAGTAAATTTTCAAAAAATTCCAAGAAAATTTTCTGTAAATTACTTAGTAAATGCTCTGTAAATTCTTAGTAATTTACTTAGTAAATTCTCTGTAAATTCTCAGTAAATTAATCAATAAATTCCCAATTAATTATTGGTTTAATTCTTAGTAAATTCTCAACTAATTACTCAGTAAATTATTCGCAAATTCTTAGAAAATTCTTTGTAAATTACTAAGTGAATCACTCATTAAATTCTTAGAAAATTCCTAGAAAATTCTTAGTAAATTACTCCGTAAATTACTTATTAAATGCTATTTAAATTGTTAGTAATTTACTTAATAAATTCTCTATAAATTCTCAGTAAATTAATAATTAAATTCTCATTTAATTAGTTGGTAAATTCTCAGTAAATTACTCTGTAAATTCTCATATAATTACCCAATAAATTACTTTGTACAATCTCAACAAATTACTCAATAAATTTCTTAATAAATTCTCACTAACTTCTCAGTAAATTCCTTAATAAATTACTCAGTAAATTATCTATAAATTCTTGGTAAATTACTTTGTAAATTCTTAGTAAATCACTTAGTAAATTACTCAGCAAGTTACTCTGTAAATTCTCAGTAAATTACTAGGTAAATTATCAGTATATTCCCAGTAAATTCTTAGTAAATTACTTGATAAATTCTCCGTAAATTCTCAGTAAATTACTCAGTAAATTCTCAGTAAATTCTCAGTAAATTACTCACTGAATTCTTAATAAATTCATAGTAAATTACTCAACAAATTCTCAGTAAATTATTAGTAAGTTACTCAAAAAATTACTTGGTAAATTCTCAATAAATTACTCAATAAATTCTCATAATTACTTAGTAAATTCATAGTAAAATCTCAATAAATTACACAACAAATACTCAGTAAATTTTCAGTATATTACTCAACAAATTACTCAGTAAATTCTCACTAAATTACTTAGCAAATTTCTTAAAAATTTCTTTGTAAATTACTCGCTAAATTCTCAAGAAATTACTCCATAAATTCTTAGTAAATTCTCCAAAAATTCTGAGTAAATTTTTAGAAAATTCTTAGAAAATTCTTTGTACATTACTCAGTAAATTCCAGTAAATTCTCAGTAAGTTTCTAAGTAAATTCCACAATGAATTCTCAGTAACTTCTCAGTAAATACTCGGTAAATTAGTCCGTGAATTAGTCCGTAAATTCTCAATAACTTCTCAATAAATTTCTCAGTATATTCTTAGTGAATTACTCAGTAAATTACTTGATAAATTGTCAGTAAATTCTCAATAAATTCTTAGCAAAATTACTAAGTAAATTCTCAACAAATTGCTCAGTCAATTCTCAGTAAATTACTCAGTAAATTATACATAAATTCTCTATAAATTACTCAATAAATTCTTTGTAAATGACTTAGTAAATTACTCAATAAATAACATAGTAAATTCTTCAACAAATTATTTTTAAATTACTTAGTAAATTCTTAGTAATTACTCAGAAAATCACTCAATAAATTCTCAGCAAATTCTTTGTAAATTACTTATTAAATTCTCAATAAATTATTCAGTAAATTACTCAGTAAATCACTAAATAAAATCTTAGTAAATTCTCAATAAATTCTTAATAATTTCTCAGTAAATTGTCATTAAATTACTCAACAAATTCTCAAATTAATTACTTGGTAAATTACCTAGTAAATTCTCTGCAAATTCTTAGAGAATTTTTGTAAATTACTCAGTATATTCTCAGTAAATTATTCAGTGAATTACTCGATAACTTCTCAAAAAAACTCCAAGAAAATTCTCAGTAAATTACTTCGTAAATGCTCAATAAATTTTTAGTAATTTACTCAGTAAATTCTCTATAAATTCTTAGCAAATTCTCAATAAATTAATCAATAAATTCTTAATTAATTGCTGGTTTAATTCTCAGTAAATCACTCCGTATATTCTCACTTAATTACATAGTAAATTACTCCGTAAAATCTCAGGAAAGTACTCAATACATTTCTTAGTAAATTATCAGTAACTTCTTAGTAAGTTCCTCCGTAACTTCTCAGTAAATTACTTAGTAAATTCTCATAAAATTATTCATAAAATTACTCAGTAAATTCTCTATAAATTCTTGGTAAATTACTTAGAAAATTTTCAGTAAATTATCAGTAAATTCACATAAAATTACTCAGTGAATTATCAAAAAATTACTTAGCAAATTCGCATAAATTGTTAGTAAATAAGTCGGTAAATTTGTAGTAAATTATCTGTAAATTACTCAGTAAATTCTCAACAAATTCTTAGTAAATTACTAAGTAAATTACTCCATAAATTCCAAATAAATTCCTCAGTGAATTACTAAGTAAATTATCAGTAAATTACTCGGTAAATTACTCAGTAAATTATAGGTAAATTCTTAGTAAATTACTCAACAAATTTTTAATAAATTACTCAGTAAATTCCTAATAAATTACTCAGTGAATTACTTAGTAAATTATCAGTAAATTACTCTGTAAATTCTTAGTAAATTCTTAATGAATTACTCGGTAAATTTTTAGTAAGTTCTCCGTAAATTACTTAGTAAGTTCTCTGTAAATTACTTAGTAAATTATCGATAAATTTTTAGTAAATTACTTAACAAATTTTAAATAAATTACTTAGTAAATTCTCAGTAAATTACTTAGTAAATTCTCATGAAATTCTCATGAAATTCTTGGTAAATTACTTTGTAAATTATTAAAAAATTACTCAGCAAATTCTCAGTAAATTATCAATAAATTACTCAGTGAATTACTAAGTAAAATTACTCAGTAAATTCCCAGTAAGTTCTTAGTAAATTACTCGGTAAATTCTCAGTAAATTCTTTGTAAATTACTCAGTAAATTTTCGATAAATTGTAATGCCCCAAAATAAATACAATAAATCCATTCCATAAACAGTAGTATAGTTGAAACAACAAGCTTTCATTAATCAGAGTTTAATATATATTCTTCATAACAAAATGGAAGTTACACGAATAGTTATATGCCTGGATGGCTTACATCTTTCCAAGCCACTGCTTGGGTACAACAAAGGCGCGTCATAAGCTCAATACAAATAAAGCCCTAGGCTTGTACAAATAAGAAATACAGAATATAAACAGAATAAACAATATGAGCTTTCAGCTCCACAATCCTCCCAAGCTAAGCCCTTGACAGAGGCATATTACCAACACCTGAAAATGGTTTTCTCATATAGGGTGAGCCAAAACCCAATAGAAATAATCCAGTACAATATATGAAACTTAACGAAGATATAAGGGTAATATGCAATTACAATGTCATTGATAAACCATTTCATAATTCTTATGCAAACCATGCAGTACTAACTATATTATTTCAATTCATCACATCAGTTCTATTTCATTCGGACAACCAAACTAAGAATACAAATCAATAGGTCTCTACCAGTACTACCATCATACAATCACTTCTATTTGCCATTTTGCGGACATTTTGTTAGCGGGAATCAGCACCCATGTATAATCGTGATTTTCGGGACTTTCACCCTGGACGCTCTGACTAACTTAATTCAATGGAGTAAATCCCCCATCTTCTCCCAAACATGGAGTACATCCCCTATCTCCTCCCAAACATCATACATATACAATGTATTTAAAGACATAATCATACATGGAGTACATCCCATATCTTCTCCCAAACACCATACATATACAATGTATTTAAAGACATAGTCATATTCAATGACAACGGGTGAGAAATTAGTTTCAATTTACCTAATCCTTATGCAATTTCTACAACAATCATAACTATCTTCCACCGATAGCCCGAAACAGATATTTCTAAACAGGTATACAATCTCAAAATAGATAAATTATCCAAATTTCCATAGGTGAGTAACAATACATATCCAATTCCACCATTTATATCAACATCTTCCAATTTCACATTTACAATACCAATTTCATTTATTTACACAAAATAAATATTTGAAACATTTTAGGGCAAACTTCCCTATTTCCCAAACATCAACCCAAATGCCAAAATCAACTATTTTGTCACAATACAACCTCATGTTCATTCCCAAAACCATTTTCAATCTATCCATTTGCAAACCCCTCTTTTGATGTTAACCCAAAACCCTAGGTTTGTTCAAAGTCTCCCAAATTGACAAAGATGTTTATACGAAACAAATAACTAAGTTAATAGTCATATAGGAGTATAGAAAATCCCTACCTCAAGCTTAAAAGATCAAGGAGCAAAGGAGAAACTTCAAGGATGCTCAAACACAAATCTTTTCGGATCAAATGAGAGCCCTCGGCATGCTCCACCTTTTTCTCAAAGACACTAGGGTAGAGAACTCAATGGATCTAGGTTAAAATCAAGAGAGAGAGAGGGAGTTTTAGAGAGAGGAGCTCTAGACCTAGGGTTTTGAGAGAGAAAGAGATGAAAACGTAAACAAAAAGGATGCTGCTGCGAACTGACATACACACAGTCGGCTCGAGCGCAAAAGTTGATGCTAGAGCGTCAGACACAATAAGTTGTTCTGCTCGAGTACAAGAAGTGACGCTCGAGCGCAGAATGCACACTCCCAGTAGTTTTACAGACGACAGACCAACGCTCATGCGCAAGAAAAGCCGCTCGAGCTGAGCCCGCTCGAGCATAGAATACACTCTCCCAGTAGTTTTGTAGACATGCAAAAATACTGAAAGTTCACAAAGCCCGCTCGAGTAGAGGAGCAAAATCCTAGGCAACAAGAGTTTGGAAACTAAACAACCAACCTGTCCCAAACGCAACCATAACAATCAAATAGCCAAATTTAAGGAGGTATAAGGGAAACAAGACATGAACAACAATATAGAGCCATAAAACCCGAGTCCAGAATGTTAAATGGGTCGTGTCTAGAACCAGAATCACTATAATCTCCCCCCTTATGGAATTTCGCCCCCCCGAAATTTCAAATCAAGTTTTAAAGCTAGGTTTAAACCAATTACAATAATGATAATCAATCCATTCCATCACTATGACCCATTATCCGGTCATCCATTCTCATCAACTCAATACATAAGTTCCAACATTGAAAGTACAACCCACATTTTTTGAAACATATACAATGTTTATATTAAACCCGTGTTCCTAAAACATATACAACATATACAATGTTTCCATATTCTTAAACATATACAATGTCTTCATATATCATTAATCATAACAAAATTTCAATATATGCTCAAACATCAACAAATAAGTCCGGATACTTCTCATGGACTTCCAACTCACATTTCCAAGTTGCTTCCTCAACTTCGTGATGTTCCCACAGCACCTTAACTAATCGAAAAGTCTTGCTTCACAAGACTCGACTCAAAAACAAGGAACGAACATGGATGCCTCCCCAACCGGCAAAACTCGCGGTGATTTATAAGACAAGAACAAATACCCCCGATAACAATAATAACGTAACAACAACCTCAACAACAACAACGCTCTAAGACATCCACCACGTCTCGACCACCTACAATACCCAAACCACTATTGAGTGCTTAACACTCCAACATAGGGAATAAGAAAACCATTCGCACACAAGGCTTTCAATCAACTCCCATAGAACAAGAACACAAAATAAAACATTGTTAACCAACAACGGTATGGCACACTGTAGACACCTCATTTTTGACCGTCCTCAAGACTTGGACGTCATCGTTTGGACACTCGATGATCATCCATGTGCGTGTTCGTTTTGAGTTCCCGAAGGTCTCGACCGCGCGCCTTGCCTCAGGATCTCTTAACTTGCCTGTTCTATGCTTGGTTGTGGACCAAGAACTTGTTTGTTTTTGCTTCTGAGGGCAGAGAATGGCTTGTTGGTCATCCCCACACCTCACCGGCCTTGGCCTGAGGCCACCGGCCCTGTTTTGTTGCTACCGGCCATCGGTGAGGCCGATCGGCATTGTTTTTGGTCGGCCGGCCGTTTGTTTTTTCAATCGGCCATATTTTTTGGCTGGGGTTTCTTTTTTGCCTTTTTCAAGCATTTTTCATGCCAGCTGTGCCAGCTGGAGCACACATACCAATCCTCCATACACGTGTATGGAGGATTTGCACCCTTTGCACCCTTTGCTCTAGCTTCTTGAGGAAGCTTGACCCTTTGTGTTAGCTTCCTCAAGAAGCTTGGACCTTTGTTTTAGCTTCCTCAAGAAGCCTTGACCCCTTTCTCTTAGCTTCCTCAAGAAGCCTTGACCCCTTTACCTTAGCTTCTCTAAGAAGCTTAGGCCCTTGTTTGTTCTATAAAAGAGAGCCTCCCTTCTCCTTTGGGGAGGTTTAGCAAATCAGACATATATATCTCATATATCACACACTCTCTCTCTATATCTTCCTCTCTCTGTACATTTGTGTGTGTTAGAGTGCCTTAAAGTGTGTTTTGTTCTTAGTTTTGCACTAAGACACCTAGTGTTACACCAGACTTGAGTTGTTGAGGTGTTGAGAGGTTGTTCTTGGAGTTTTGAGTTGGTTTTGATCAGAAGGAGGCAACTGGAGTTGCTGTTCCTGAAGTGTTCTTCAAGGATGTTTCATTAAGGTCACTTTGGTGTTGGGGGTCGTCCACCCCCTTTTAGGCCTTGTTTGGCCTCCTTTTGTGTCTTCTTCGTTGAGCTTTGGAACTTTCGTTTATTGGCCTTCTCACCACTGAAATCCAAGGAATTTTCAGTGGTGAGGAAGAGGTTTTGAGGTCTTGTATAGGGGAGGGACGCCCCTCTCCCTTTGTGTCTCATATGCTTGTGTTTTTGGCCCATAAAGGTAACATGTTTGCTTAGCTTCACTTGGCTCCGTTTCAGAGGTTTTTTTGGTGTTATTTGGTCATATTATACCTCTGTTTTTGGTTGGATTGATAGTCCATTGCATGCATCATGCACTTGTTTTGTAATCCCCCTTATTGTCATAACATGCATCATGCATTTGAACCACCATGCTTGCATGTTTTGGCTTAGCTTTGGGAAGTTTTTGGTTATGTTTTAACATGCTTAAGGTCTGTCTTGGGTCTTTGGAGTAATGCTTGTCATGCTTTGTATAGCCACTTTGCATTTTAGCTTGTTAGCCTTGGGTGTGTGAGTCATGAGCATGCCTTATTTGGGTTATTTCAGTGATTTGGAATCACTTACCATGCTATTTCAGTCCATGTTCCATGCTTGTATGCTTACATCCATCATCCTTTCCATGCTTTGAAGAGTTGTCCTTTCATGCCTTAAAAGGGGTCGAGTGTATGCCTTTTTGTTTAAGTCCTTGGGTTGCCATATCAGTGGGTTTTGGGGTGTACTTTGACGCATTGAAACTCTGTTTTTGGTCACATAATCCATGCCATGTGTGGTCATAATAGTTGTAGTGGAATGCTCCCTTTTGTAGCCTTGAATGCCCCTTGTTTCATGCCTATTTCTTAGCATGTTTTAACTTTGTTCCATGCCTGCTTTAGTCTTGTTTTGGAGTGCCTTAGGACTGTTTTAAGTCACTTTGGTCCTTTGGGGTTTGGTTGACATAGCTATGGTTTGAACCCCTTTGTTGGCCTCAAGTTTTGGACCTTATTGCAAGCTTTGCTTGCATGTTTTATTTGACTTGGCATCATCCTTTGCATGTGCTTCAGAGCTTAACATGTTGGTCTGGTGTCCATGATTGTCTTCTTTTAAGTGTCCTTAAAAGTTGCCTTTTGTGCCTAAGTGTTGGGGCCTTTGCATGAGCATGCTTAGTTGTGTTTCACCCATCATTTCCATTGCACTTTGGCCACTGTTTTGGGGCATGGCTGAGGTCTCCCATTTCGGTTTAAGTCCATCCTTGAACATAGCGGCATGTTTGGTTAAGTGTTGCATCTTATTACATCATTTGCAAGCTTGCATTATATCATGTTTGCATGTTCTTGTTACATTAGTTTAGCTCGCATGTTAGGTCGCATTGCATTGCATCTTGCACGCTTAGCACATTGTACATTTGCCATGTTTAGGTTGCATTGCATTTGGCATGCTTTACTAACTTAGCCTCATATTGCATACTTGAGCCATATTGCATTTGGCATGTTTGGGTTGCATAACATTGCTATTCCGTATTGCATTGTATTTGGCATATATGCATTGCATTGTGTTTGGTTTGGGGTGTCAAACTAAACACGAGAAACGAGGTGCGTTCGTACTTGAAGTGACGAAACGCGTCTCAATTCTCGGTCGCCGACACTCTTGATCCATCATGATAGAGCGTGTAGCATCCATTTGTTTTGTGCATCCATTTCATATTAATTTGCAAACTTGGCACCTTTGGCCATCATGCATCAAAATGCGTGATTGGTGGCCCGAGGACCGAGGGCCATACTCCCTTGAGTTCACAGCATGATAGAGAGGGTGGTCGTGCACATATTGCTTTGAAAATTCTATGCCATGCACTGTCTGTCCGCTGTCTGCAGCAAAACCAGTATTCTGCAGGAAGAAATGGTCGGTCGGCCATTTTTAGTGCCGGCCGGCTACCAAATCCTAGCCAGTGGTCCCACTTATGGTCGATGACCATTTACCTGTGGCCAGTGACCTTCTATTCTGGCCGGTGACTTTTCAACATGACTATGAGGTAATTCAGAGGCATCTCAAGTATTTTCACAGTTCTCAGAGGTGCAGAACAGTGCAAATAGAGGCAACAGTGGCATGGCAACGGGTTTTCGAGCGAGGCGATCGAGCATGCATCATTCAAGCATTCCGAGGCGGGGCTACGGCCACCTCCTTTTGTAATTAATTTATTAATTAATTAGGGTTTTGTAATATTTAATTAGCTAGGGTAGTTAATTATTTATTCAGTTTGTATTATTTATTCGGACCCTTCGAGAGAGGGCCAATTGTTGTAATAAGTGTGCGTGTGTGTGATGTATGTCTTCCAACCCCACATCTTTCTCCCTTTTATTTACCAGCTTATGATGGTTAGTTTAGGGCATGTTTCAATTAGCATACTTATGATAGCATGTTTGTATTCATTCATCTATTTTGCATGCACCGGGCTCGGCACATCATACTAACTGCATCGTATTTCAATTCCAAGTGGAATACGTGTATCAATTGTTGCATTTCATATGCCATCTTAGAATAGCCGAGCCTATCTTAGTTGCATTTTTGCATGTGTTGCATTAGGCATTTTAGCATAGTTAGGATTCATGCATGATTTCTAATTAGCTTTTTTCTTTGGCTCGGAGTACTCGGTAAGTGTTTATACTTTAGCATCCTTGCATGTGTGTGAGTGACTGCCATGATAGCATGCTTACCATGAGGCTAACTACTTATGTGATATAACTGCCTGAATGCCTGTGGGTGAAGGTTGGGTTGCTTGAGTTGGAATAATTCGTCGAAACCCGTGTTTTAGCCTACTTATAAGTAGCAAATTTCAATCCATTTTCAAAACAAACGGGTATGCGATGCTTTGTTCCAAAATTAGGCGATCTAGTCTATACTTATGTGTTGTGCACATCACATAGTAAATTCTAGCTAATTAACTGGAATAAGAATACATGTGTTTTCAAAAATAAGATATCATGCTTAGTAGTGGCCGATCTTCGATCGGGCGAGCGGGGGTGTTCATATCTGACCTTCCCCAATCGTATCCAAGTTCCCGAGCCGAGGCAACTTTGGTGATGACGGACATGTGGCCTTAGGCAACTGAGTCAGGGTTTTCTAAATTCCCCCAAAACAAAATATTTAGGTGGCGACTCTATATCTGGCAAAGCAGTCCATGTTTGGCACTTCTTTCTAAAAATCTGTTTTTCAAAACGATTTGCCAGATTTGGACTCTTTGGTGATTTATCAATCTCACATCGCACATTGTGAGATCAGATTAAGAACCGTGACAATTTGAGTCCGAACTGTAGTAAGCCCAAATGAACAGAATGGGATTTCCCTCCCGGGACGTTTGAGGACGTCTACACACACCAATGCCTGAGAATTCTAAGTCCATGACATACAATACGTAACTAGCAACTTAGGTTAGATTAAAATGCGACTTCTCAACACTAGATATAAGATATTCCGTTCAGGTTAAAGAATAAGCTTTATTTATCCCCACTTGTCTCAAAACACTTGGTTTTCCCCAAAGGTGTTCAAACTTATACTGTCATAATTCAAATACATTAACAACTAGCCACAACAAAACTCAGAGATTTCCAAACTATTTCTCTGAAAACCAAAACCGTAAATTCACGTTTCAACCTAAAATCGTTTTAGTTTATGAAAAGTACCCAAAGCCACAATACTAAAAAGGAGAGTTTGGTTTTCCTCCAAATCATGCATCAACATTCCTCTAGTGAATCCCAACATAGTCACCCAACAAAACCCATCACACTCATGGTGTTGCTACAATACCCAAAGCAAAATTGCCATGATGAGAACCCCTATAAATTTTCAAAATACCAGCAACGCAATAAGACAAGGAAAGAAATTTCACACCCACTAATCACATACTGGCACAAAAAGTTATAAGACCAAAGTTCTCAACCAAAATTCCAAACCGGTTACTACAATTCAAAACAACCTTCCAACTGTCCATGCGAGACTTATATCTCACACCAAGACACAATTCAATTACACAACCCTCAATTTTGACCTATTCCCGAGGTGACTATATGTCAACCATCCCAATTACTAACCAATCAACTACCTAACACTATTCACCCTGTACCAGCCATCAAGCACCAACATACTACTTAATTTCACCCAATTTAGTATCAATACCAACTGTAAACACCCCATTTTTGACCGCCCTTAAGACTTGGGCACCACAGGTTGATCACTCGAGGATGAAGGCTATGTTGTGCAAGGTTCGATTTCTTCAATAAGGAGAACATCAAATCCTAACCTTACACCCCATTTTGGACCAAAACTATTTTGACCAAAATGATTTTTAGACCTTAAAACCCTCTCTTTCAAGATATTTTTGAAAAAGTTTCTACGATGTTCCGAGGCTCGCATTTCGTTAAATGTTACGCTTTTCGATAAACCGAGCAAGGAAAAAGTGGAAATAAATGAAAGAGAGGTGAGCACTTTGAAAAAAATCTTTAAAATATATTTTTTAGAGGTTTGGAGTTGAAGAAAATTGGAGGAGAGGGAAGAAAACTAGCTGAGGAGAAGTTAGGCATGAATCCGGTTAGGACCGAAACTGAGCAGTCTTCACTAAAATAAGCATATCTTTTTTCACATTTGGAATTTTGATGTGAGGTTGCCACCACTGGAAAGCTTACTTCTGGGGCTTCAATTTAGACTCAAGAATGACTTGAAAAGGAGTCCGGACGAAGGAGATATACCCATTTGAAGTTGGACTTGGAGAGCAGATTTTTCTGGCCTGCCACTGGTGGAGTTTTTCGGCCATGAATGGGCTTTGTCAGCCATGTGTCATCCAGAGGTGAGTTTTTTCGGCCATCAATGGTGGCCGTCAACCACCAGTGATTGCCAGTCGGCCACTGGTGTCGAAAAGGAAATTTTTCTGCAGATATTTTCCTCTAGCCGTCCCTTCTTTGATATTTTTGACCTGAGCTCTCATTTTTTTTATATATAGAAGACCTTCTCTATTATTTTCAAGGTTGGAAAAATTTTGGGAGCCTCTCTCTCTACAATCCTCTCTCTCTATAATTCTCTCTCTCTAGAACTTTTGTGCATACAAGTAGAGATATACTTCTAGTTTGCCTATCAACCCTTAACCAAAGTTGCTTATCTTTGGGCTAAGGTTACTTGGGACCCTCTTTGAGCTCTAGAAGGTGGTCTTGGCTTGATTTAGTGCCTTATTTGTGCCTAGAATTGTCCTTTGCTTCAAGAGGTATGACACTTGTCCTTTAAGCTTGTTTTGTACACTTGTTTTGCCATCTTTTAAAACTATTTTTGGGATGATTTTGAACTATAAAAAACTCTGTTTTTGTGGCCTAAAAGTGTTGGTTTGAGGCTATTTTCAGTTAAGGGGTGGTTCACCCTTATTGCTTCTTTGCTTGTAAAGCTTTTGTACCTTTTTTCATCACTTTCAAACCAACTTTTTTGGGCCTTTTCACCACTGAATTTCAGAGGTTTTTCAGTGGCCAAAAACTTATTTTGAAGTCCAAAATTGGAGGGGTTAGCCTCCCCTCCTTGTGTCTTGTTTGCATGCCTAGTTAGCCTCATGTATTAGCTTAATGGTTTAGCTTTTTGTGACTTAAGTCCAACATGTTTTAGACTATAATTAGGGCTGTTTTGCCTCTATTTTTGGTCGTTTGTTTCATTTGAGCCTTGCATGGCATGGTTGTAATGTTAATTCATTCACTAACTTAGTGTTTTAAGGATTTAATTAGCATTGATGTGAGTTGGTTGCATGTTTTAGTGCTTTTTATTACTCAATTTCAGCACATACAATCTCTGCAATCTCCCTCATTTCTTCATTTTTTTTTATTTGTTTTAAGGGTTGTTTCAACCTTAGGGTTGTTTAAGCTTGAGGTTGAGGCTCATGCTTAATGGTTTAATCCTCCTTTGAGGGTTCATTACCAACGGCATGAAGCTTCTCTCATGCCTTAAACTACCCCTTGGTTGACACTTCTTTCACTTTAGAGGACTGTAGACTCAACTTTCTTCACGCACCCCCCATTCGGAGAGGCGCGAATTGGTCCTCTACAGTTCGGACTCTTGTCACGGTTTTGAATCTAATCTCACAAAGTGCAATGTAAGACTGATAAATACCAAAGAGTTCAATCCGACAAATCATTTTGGAAAATCAACTTTAAATCAAATAATGCCAAAATTGGACTGCTTTGCCAGATTACAGAGTCGCCACCTAAATATTTTATTTTGGAAAAATTTAGGAAACCCTGACTCGTGCCGAAGGCCACATGTCCGTCATCACCAAAGTTGCCTCCACTTGAGAACTTGGGTATGAGAGGGGAAGGTCATGAAATGAGCACCCCCGCTCGCCCGATCAAAAGATCGGCCTCTACTAAGCATGATATGTTGTTTTATAAACCTCACGTGTTCTTATCCGGTTATTAGCTAACTTTACTATGTGATGCGCACATCACACAAGTATAGACTAAATCGCGAGAATTGGAACAAAACAATTCATGTTCGTCTTCGAAAATGGTTTGAAAGTGCCACTCGCAAGTGGGCTAAAGCGCGGATTTGCCACCCTTAAGTGGGCTTAAAACATGATGATTTGCCACTTCGCAAAATGGGCTTAAAACTCACATTTATCGAGTTGTCCCAATTCAAGTAATAAAGCCTTCATCCACAGACATTCATGTAGTTAATTACTTAAGCAAATAGCCTCATGGCAAGCATGCTATCATGACAACACTCACACTCATGCAAGCATGCTAAAGCGTAAAAGTTTACAGTGTACTCCAAGCCAAGAAAGAAAACAAAGTTAGAAAAATGCATGATTCCTAACTATGCTAAGATGCCTAATGCAACATATGCAATGATGCGACTAAATAGGCTCGGCTACCTAATCATGGTATATGCAACACTTTGATAACATGCTTTGAAACACGTATTCAAGTAAGTGTATTGAAATTGCGATGCAGTTTGAATGATGCGCCGAGCCCGGTGCATGCAAGACAAATGAATGACGCACGCATGCAAGCATAAGGTATGCTAATCGAAAAATGATCCCTAATCTAACCATCGAAAGCGAATAAATAAAAGGGAGAAAGACGTGGGGTTGGAAAACATGACACACACATGCACCCTTATTACAACATTGCGCCCTCGCGAAGGAGGGTCCGAATAAATAAGCTAACTAGCTACGCTAAGCTAAGCTAAGTATTACAAAACAACTAATTAACTATGCTAGCTAATTAATTATTACAACACATTTGAATAACTAGCTATGCTAAGCTAATTAAAATATTACACATCATAGATTAAACTAATTAATTACAATACATGCATTAATTAGCTACAACTAGCTAAAAAGCAATAAATTGGCCTCGCGGGCGAGGGAGACATGCATGCTCGGTTGGCTTCATCCTGAAAAATCCATCACTTTGCCACCGGTTGCCTCTGTTTGCATTTGCCTTGATCTCTGAAAATTGAACCAACCTCCAGACTACTTTTGATCCAAAACAGGAACTACTTTTGCACAAAAATGGACTGGTGGCCGGTCGGCCACAAAAAGTGGCTGCCGGCCACCTCAACTGGCCGGCCGGCTAGTGAAAGTGGTCGGTCGGCTACCTCAAGTGGTCGGTCGGCCACCCGCTTTTCCAGGCTTTTGGTTTTGCGGCAATAGAGAGCAACAGAGGCACATCAATGTATTTGCAAGGAAATGTGTGTACTGCCACTCTCCTCATCACGTCTCAAGCTCAAAGGAGTGTGGCACTCAGCTCTTGAGCCATCAACCAAGCATCTCAATGCATGATGGCCCAAAAACCGAGCTTGTACAAGCTTAGTGAATGCACAAACAATACACAAAGAGCCTTCACCCCATCATGCATGATCAGGGGTGTTGGGGACCAAGAAATGTGACACATTTCATCACTTCCAGTATGAAACGTCTCACATTTCTTGTGTTTGGATTAACATCCGATCCAAACACATGTAATGCAAACAAAATGATTATCTTGCACATGTTTTACTTGGTCCCATTTTGTTTACACATTTTAAATTACCAAACCATTCTTTAATTGATTTGTCCAAATGTGAAAGTCCTCTAACGGGAAAGATGGCCTAAGCCACAAGTGCCTTGAGCATGAAAGAGGTCTCATGTTGTTGGCTAGTAAAAACCCTCAAGAGAGGATTAAAGCCATTAGGCATGAGAACCTCAAACTCAAACTCAAGCCAACAAGGGGCTCAAGACCACTTTCAAAGAAAATTGAAAAGTGAAGAAGAGAGGGAGGTGGCAGACTTTTCAGTGCTGAAATGGCATGCTAAAGACAATACAACAACAAGCAGCCAACACATGCACAATATGTTAAAGGCCAAAAGCATTGAAATTAGTGAAGAACACAACACTAGAGGCATGCAATACAATGCTCAAAAGGGACCAACAGACGAAAAAAGTCCCAAAACACACCCTAAATTGAGTTCTAAAACATGCTTGAAATAAGCTAAGAATAGCTATACTAAGAGGCCGAAACAATAGCACATGCTAGGCAATTTAGCACAATTGCACTACAAGCATATAAAGCAAATCTCATGTGATCAAACCAGCTCAAAATAGAGCTTAATCATGCCAAATCAGTGACCTAAACATGCTGAAACTTAGGCACAAAAGGCAAGAAAAACATGCTCGCATGTTGGCTCACAAACAAGACACAAAGCACAACTCTCAAAAGCAATGAAAGAGTGGGATATGTGAGAGTGTGACAGTAATATATGCTCTGAAATCACATGCAAAATGATGCTATATCATTCAAACATCACAAGCAAAGCATACTAGAGGCCCTAAAACTCAAAGCTAGTAAAGGCCATTTACACTATAGCTATACAAAGCACAGCACATATGACCAAGACCACCCAAAACAGAGCTAAAGCATGCTAAATCAGTAGCAAAAATGTGCTGGAGTTGAGCTAACACAAGCTAGAATGATAGGCTAACTCATTAGGCATGCTAGGCTAGTGAGCAAAATTACACTACAAGTGTAAGAAGCAAACAAGAGGTGCTCCAACCAGCCAAAAATAGAGTTATAACATGTTAAAATAAGGCCAAAAACATGCTTGAACTAGGCTACAAAAAGGTAGAAAAGCATGCTCAAATACTAGGCCATCTACACATGCAAACAAGATATGAGGAGGGGGGACCACCCCCTCCTATTTGGGAGCTCAAGACCAACTTTCTACCACTGAAATTCCCCTGGAATTCAGTTGTTAAAAGGCCAAGAAAAGGTGGTTTGTAAGGTGATGAAAAATGGCACAAAAAGCTATACAAACTAAGGAACAAAAGGGAGAGACAACCCCCTAACTCACAAAGGCCTTAAACCACCATTTTTAGAACAGAAAAATAGAGGTTTTTGTAGTTGAAAATTAGACCAAAAACAGTTTGCAAAGGTGGCTAAACAAGTGTTCAAAGAAAGCTTAAAGAAGGTAAGTTCTCACCCTTGAAGCACAGCAGCAAAGCAGGAGCAAATCTGAGCCAAAACCAACCTTTAAGGAACCTCAGCTCCAAGGTCAATATGTTTGGCTAAGAGGTTGTATGCAAATATGTGAAGAATTCCCACTTTCAAGCACAAAATAGGAAGAGGGAGAGGATTCTAGAGAGAGGCAAAACTTTTGCTCACAAAATTGTGCCAAAATTGTAGAGAGAGAGAGAGAGATTTTAGAGAGAGAGACTCCCAAACTTTCTAACCTTCCAAACTATGGAGAATGGCTTCCATATATAGCAAAATACAAGCCTCAGTCGAAAATATCAACACAGGACAATGGCACATTGTGAAAACAGCTGAAGGAGAAATATCTATAAAATATCTGAGTTTTGGACACAAGTGGGCGACCAGCCACTTGTAGTAGCCGACCGGCCACCCTAACTGGCCGACCGGCCACTTTTGTGGCCGACAGGCAAAAATCTGCTTTTTGGGCCCGACTTCAAATGGGCATATCTCCTTCATATGGACTCATTTTCAGGTCATTCTTGTGCCTAAATTGAACCCCCAGAAGTCTTATTTCCAATGGTGTGACCCTTAAATCAAAATTTCAAGTGTGCAAAAAGTTAGGCTCATTTTAGTGAAGATTGCTCAGTTTCGGTCCAACCGGATTCATGTCGACCTACTCCCAAACTAGTTTTCTTCCCTTCTCTCCTCTTTTCTTCAACCCCAAACCCCTAAATAAGGTGTTTTGAAATATTTTTCAAATATTTCACATCTCTTTCATTCATTTCCACTTTGTCCTTGCTCGGTTTATCGAAAAGCGTAACATTTAACGTAATGCGAGCCTCGGAACATCGTAGGAATTTTGTTTCAAAAATATTTTGAAAGAGAGGGTTTTAAGGTCTAAAATCTTTGGTCAAAATAGTTTTGGTCCAAAAATGGGTGTTAGGTTGGGATTTGAAGCTCCTCCTTGCCGAGGAAATCGAATCTTTGCACTGCACACCTTTCATCACCAAGTAAGCAATCAGCAGCGCCCAAGTCTTAAGGGCGGTAAAAAATGGAGTGTCTACAAGGACACTCACCAATGGACAATTGATTAATGAATGGTTTGGTAATTAAAATGAGTAAATAAAATTGGTAAGTAAAAGTGTGCAAGATAAGAATTCTTTGTGTTGCATTGCATGTGTTCGAATTGGACATTAATTTGAACACAAGGAATATGGGACATTTCATACTCAAAGTGATGAAATGTGTCATTTTTCTAGGTCACCATTGCCCTTGATCATGCATGATAGGGTGGTGGTCATTTTGGTCTTGTTTGTGCATTTATTGAATTTGTACAAACTTGGTCCCTTAGCTATCATGCATGGAAATTTCTTGATTGATGGTTTGAGGGCCAAGAGTTTCTCTCCTTTGAGCTTGTGTGATGATAAGGAGGTTAAACAGTACAAACAACCTGTAAGAATACACTGTTTTGCTCTCTGTTGCAGTATGGAAGTGTAAACCAGCAATGGCCGACAGCCACCACCAGTGGCTGACCGGCCACCAATGATAGCCAACCGACCACCATTAGTAGCCGACCGGCCCCTTGTCCCTCTTGTTAGCCATCAGTGATTTTTGCACTATGTGTTGGTAAGATGAAGCAGAGGTGTTCTGGAAGTTGGCAGCTTTGTCAGTGATTATATGTGCAAACAGAGGCTCGCAGCAGCAAAATAGTGGCTTTTCAGGTGGAAACCGAGCACGTGCATCAGCCTCCCTTGCATTTTAAGTTTACTTATCGCTTAAATATCTAGCTTACATATGTGTTGTAATTAATTAGTTGTAGCTAATTAAGTGTTGTAAATAATTAGTTAGTTTAACTAGTTATTCGTTTTCGGTTTGTAATAGTTAGCTAACTAGAATAGTTAATTAATTCGTTTTGTAATAATTAGTTAGCTTAATTAGTCTAGCTAGTTAGCTTATTCATTTAGACCCTCCTTCGTGAGGGCGTAATGTTGTAATAAGTGTGCGTGAGTGTGTATTTCTTCCAACCCCACGTCTTTCTTCCTTTTACTTAATTGCTTTTGATGGTTAGATTAGGGACATGTTTATATTTCCATATCGCATGCTTGCATCCATTCATCTTGTCTTGCATGCACCGAGGCTCGGCGCATCATTCAAACTGCATCGTCGTTTCAATATCTTATTTGAATACGTGCTTAGACCGCATGTTATCAAATCGATCCATATGCCATATTAGTAGCCGAGCCTATTAAAATTGCATATTGCATGTGTTACATTAGGAATCTTGTATAGTTAGGAATCACACATTTTTCTAACTCATATCTTCTAGCTTGGAGTACTAAGTGAGTTTTTACGCTTTAGCATCCTTGCATGAGTGTGAATGTTGCCATGTATAGCATGCTTACCATGAGGCTATGTGCTTAAATGCTAAACTGCTTGAATGCTGTAGATGAAGGCTTGGTTGTTTGACTTGGAACGATTCAACGAATGTGAGTTTTAAGCCCACTTTGTTGAGTGGCAAATCATGTTTTAAGCTCACCATGTTTAGTGGCAAATCCACATCTTTAAGCCCACTTGAGGTGGCAAATTTAAATCATTTTTGCAAACAAACATTAGTTGAATTGTTCCAAATTGAGCAAACTAGTCTATACTTGATTGGGCGCGTCACATAGTAAAGCTAGTTTAATAATCAGAATAGGAATACATAATTGTTATAAAAAGCATGTCATGATTAGTAGAGGCCAATCTTTGATTAGGCGAGCAGGGGTGCTTAATTCATGACCTTCTCCCTTTGTACCTAAGTTCCTGAGCCGAGACAACTTTGGTGATGACGGACATGTGGCCTTCGTCACGAGTCAGGGTTTCCTAAATTTCCCTCAAAATAAAATATTTAGGTGGCGACTCTGTATCTAGCAAAGCAGTCCAATTTTGACATTATTTGATTTAAAATCGACTTTCCAAAAGGTTTACCAGATTTAGACTCTTTGGTGATTTTCAGTTTCACATTGCACTTTGTGAGATTAAATTCAGAACCGTGGGAGTTTGAATTGTAAGGCCTTCTTTTCAAACCTTTCCGAAAGGCGGAGCGCGAGAAAAAGGCGAGTCCACACCAACATCTTGGCCAACCTCACCAACTCCGAAATGGAGTTCCATACACAACCTCTCAGGATCATTGAATCACTCTGGATTCTTCAAAGTTAACCCACGGTACTCTGATTCTCCATTCACCCCTCACACGTATGCCTAAGTGGCATGCACATCCTCGCCTCACATTTGAGTCCTAGTTGGACTTCTCAAGTCAAACACAATACACCATTTCAAGTCAATGCACATACTAGTACCTTACACCACGCACACAAGGGCCGAATAAGTTGAAACAATTCTAATTGAGCACACCAGTCACTCCACACAATCATACTACTTCACTCAGAGTTCAACTATCTAAACTAGACAACAAACACTCATACCATAGTGACCCAGTACTATCGAATATTAAATTACTCCATCCAATCATTAACCACACTATTGCTCTGTGACCGATCTTCTTTTACACATCATCTAGCAACAATATACGAACCATACACCATACTTGCAAAACCACCCCACTTATTGCACAATATCTTACCCTTAACCCCAAACAGGTTATCTACACCCTGAATTATGGATTCTGAGAATGTACTCACAACCTCAACCAAACTCACAATGACGAAAATCACTTATTCTTTCGAACCAAGTCAACTCGCAAAGGCCTACTATGCTACAACGCCATTGTTACCACGTAACCCACCCAAACCGGACAACAAGTAAGCACAACACCTGCATCACTCAGTAACCAATAAGGTCAACTCTTTAATCCTCATTCTATTTGTCACTCAATACATGCGTATAACCAAAATACTAAGTCTCCTAGTCAATCCACCAGCTGTTGATACTTATTGAACAATTGCCCTGAACCAAGCCCCGAGCACACACACACGACACCTACAAGGCTTTCAAAGTCTTACGATCTTAACTGTACAGAAGTGCAAAAGAAGTTCTCAACCTCCTTACTGTCATTTCAAACCTTGCCCCATAAACACAAAACCGCTGTGACCCTATACATAGGTCTCACACTAACCATGGATTATACACGATCAACCCTTCCAACAACATCTCTTAACTTAACCAAAATTGAGGTATGCACCTCTCACACCCAAATACAATAAAGGAATCCTAGAACTTAGGAAACTCCCGCTATACCACGGTTCAAAATATAATACCAGCTACTCAGAACACACCACCCACCAACGCCAATAACCACTACTACGATATGGGACTGACATCCCTCCACAAGAAACAACCAACCTGATAATAAGAAGATCCGCTACCATAACCTACCATTAAGGTACAAGCCTATACCCAACGAAACTATACGCGATTCATCCTAGAAAACAACACGTTGTGTGTACAAAACCTAGTTTCAAGGAATTTTCACGACAATAGATCAAAACCTCTACCACGCACATAAAACCAAAGAAAGAACGCTCGCGAAATTACGCACACTTGGCAAGTATAACTGTTCTCGCCCCATGGTAACCCCGACCAAAACACGCATCCCTCAATAGCTCTTTTTAATTTCAAAATATGGCTCACCGGCCATCACCTTCCCAAACCAAATCACAAGTGTATATATGCATCGATACGAAAATTTTTCAATTGCATAACAACTTATCATATTAATAAAACTTTAGAGTCATGACATGCTCCAATCTGCCCAATCCATGGAATAGACAAGCAAAGGTACATATATATAAACAAGCAGTTATAATGTCTCAACATCCCCAAAACACATTGGTTACACAACAGAACCTAATGATTACAAAACAATAACCCACTGGTTACGAAATAGAATAGCCAAAACGAAATCACCTCGTTGGTACTACCACCATTAGCGTCCCTTACTGGACCGCTAAAGTTGGTTATTCCCAAACACAAGATACCCTAAGTGCTCACAAGCCATGGACAAGAACTGCTGATGTGTCCTAATTGGCCATACCAGGAACAAATGCGTAATTCTCCACTAGGGGTCTAAGAATTTGGCTCTCCTGAGGCCCTCAAAATCTGGCGTACTTGGTTCCCATAATGGTATTGCCCCTTCCCGAACGAATAAGGCTGAGTCCAATTAGGTTGCGAAACTCCCAGGGAAGTTCCCTGTTAGGTACAAAGACGTTGAACATGACCAGGCTGATTACATACCCAGCAAATAAGTGGTCCTCGAATATGTGACTGGTTTGAAGTCTGAACAGGTGAGGATCCCAATGATTGTTCCCTCATCGGGCACTCAATCACTCCAAGTCCTAGGCAGCTAGATGATCCTGGTGGTGCAACTACTGGTTGAACCACCAATCCTGCCCCCTTCCTCTGTGGGCAAGCTGGAGACTTGTGGCCCAATTGACCACATTTGAAACCCCTCTGCTTATCCTTCCTCGAACCCAAACTCGACACTAGAAAGGTAGATCCAGACTGTGCCCCCTGGGATTGCAGTGGGTTGGAACCCCTCTGCCTCTTAAAAGGTCTACTAACACCTCGAGTTACAAGGGTCGCCGAAACGACCTCCTCCATACTCTATCCCATGACTAATATCGCTATCTCTACATGAGTCGCCGCTTCAACAAGCACAATATAACTTCTATGCCAAGACTCGGCAATCCTTTCTCGGATGTCATCACACAACCTACTCTCAAACTTCGAACAACGAAGTTCCTCAGTCTCCACCAACTTCGTAGCAAATCTCGATAGGTTAGTAAATCATGCTTCAAACTGCACCAAAGGTGTAGTACCTTGGCGCAACTACATGAACTGTTTCTATAATTCTTCCCGTGTGGAAGGAGGGAAATTATCACTTCCTCATCTAGGCATCCTAATAAGGGTAACCCAAAGATTAGCATAGTCACAAATGTGCCGAAGTCAACTCACTCGCGTCCTAATGCGATGGATAACAGTAAATCACTCCATATAAGCACGTAATCACATAAACACATATGAATTTTCTTCCTAGATAATGACTGTCCCGCGGCGTTGCCAGAGTTCCAATTAGAAATAGCAGTGATCAAGTGCTCTTCTAATAGGACTTCTAGAAACTCGTAGACCAGATCAATATCTTAGGAAATAAATCACATACCCATATAATCATATAAGCATGTTATCACATAAGCGTAAAATACATATTAACATCTCAACTAAGTAAGACAAACCCATTGTGGTACTAACCACTTCCCACGTATCCAAAGTATTCAAACCCAGTATGCTCTGATACCAAGTTGTAACGCCCCGAAATAAATACAATAAATCCATCCCATAAATAGTAGTATAATTGAAACGACACGCTTTCATTAATCAGAGTTTAATATACATTCTTCATAACAAAATTAAAGTTACACAAATAGTCATATGCCTGGATGGCTTACATCTTTCTAAGCCACTGCATGGGTACAACAAAGGTGAGTCATAAGCTCAATACGAATAAAGCCCAAGGCTTGTACAAATAAGAAGTACATAATACAAACAGAATAAACAATATGAGCTTTCAGCTCCACAGTCCTCCCAAGCTAAGCCCTTATCGGAGGCATATCACCAACACCTGAAAATGATTTTCCCATATAAGGTGAGCCAAAGCCCAGTAGAAATAATCCAGTACAACATATGAAACTTAACGAAGATATAAGGGTAATATGTTACAATGGCATTGATAAACCGTTTCATAATTCTTATGCAAACCATGCAGTACCAACTGTATTATTTCAATTCATCACATCAGTTCCGTTTCATTTGGACAACCAAACTGAGAATACAAATCCATAGGTCTCTACTAGTACTACCATCACACAATCACTTCTATTTGCCATTTTACAGACATTTTGTCCACGGGAATCCGCACCCATGTATAATCGTGATTTTCGGGACTTTCACCCTGGGCTCTCCGGCCAACTTAATTCAATGGAGTACATCCTCCATCTTCTCCCGAACATGGAGTACATCCCCTATCTCCTCCCAAACATCATACATATACAATGTATTTAAAGACATAATCATACATGGAGTACATCCCATATCTTCTCCCAAACACCATACATATACAATGTATTTAAAGACATAGTCATATTCAATGACAATGGGTGAGAAATTAGTTTCAATTTACCTAATCTGTATGCAATTTCTACAACAATCATAGCTATCCACCACCGATAGCCCAAAACAAATATTTCTAAACAGGTATACAATCTCAAAATAAATAAATTATCCAAATTTCCATAGGTGAGTGACAATACATATCCAATTCCACCATTTATATCAACATCTTCCAATTTCACATTTACAATACCAATTTCATTTATTTACACAAAATAAATATTTGAAACATTTTAGGGCAAACTTCCCTATTTCCCAAACATTAACCTAAATGCCAAAAATCAACTATTTTGTCATAATACAACCTCAAGTTCATTCCCAAAACCATTTTCAATCTATCCATTTGCAAACCCCTCTTTTGATGTTAACTCAAAACCCTAGGTTTGTTCAAAGTCTCCTAAATTCACAAAGATGTTTATATAAAACAAATAACTAAGTTAAGAGTCATATATGAGTATAGAAAATGCCTACCTCAAGCTTAGAAGATCAAGGAGCAAAGGAGAAACTTCAAGGACGCTCAAACACAAATCTTTTCGGATCAAATGAGAGCCCTCGGCATGCTCCACGTTTTTCTCAAAGACACTAGGGTAGAGAACTCAATGGATCTAGGTGAAAATGAAGAGAGAGAGAGAGAGAGAGAGAGAGAGAGAGAGAGAGAGAGAGAGTTTTAGAGAGAGGAGCTCTAGATCTAGGGTTTTGAGAGAGAAAGAGATGAAAATGTAAACAAAAAGGAGGCTATTGTGAACTGATATATGCATAGTCCGCTCGAGCGTCAGACACAATAAGTTGTTCTACTCGAGTGCAAGAAGTGATGCTTGAGCGCAGAATGCACACTCCCAGTAGTTTTACAGACGACAGACCAACGCTTGAGTGCAAGAAAAGCCGCTCGAGCTGGGCCTGCTCAAGCGCAGAAAGATCCGCTCGAGCATAGAATACACTCTCCCAGTAGTTTTGCAGACCTACAAAAAAATTGAAAGTTCTCAAAGCCCACTCGAGCGGAGGAGCAAATCCCTGGGCAACAAGAGTTTGGAAACTAAGCAACCAACCTATCCCGAACGGAACCACAACAATCAAATAACCAAATTTAAGGAGGTACAAGGGAAACAAGACATGAACAATAATACAGAGCCATGAAACCCGAGTCCAGAATGTTAAATGGGTCGGGTCTAGAACTAGAATCGCTATATAAATTCTTAGTAAATTACTCAATAAATTCTCAGTAAATTACTTAGTAAATCGTTAGTAAATTCCCAGTAAATTACTCAGTAAATTCTTAGTAAATTACTCAGTAAATTCTAAATAAATTACTCAGTAAATTCTCAATAAATTATCAGTAAATTACTCAATGAATTTACTCTGTAAACTATAAATAAATTACTCAGTAAATTTGCAGTAAAATCTTAATAAGTTACTTGGTAAATTCTTAGTAAATTCTCAATAAATTACTTAGTAAATTATTTGTAAATTCTTAGTAAATTACTCAATAAATTCTCAGTAAATTACTCAGCAAATTCTAAGTAATTTACTCAACAAATTACTCAGTAACTCTTCACTAAATTAGTCAGTATATTTCTCAGTAAATTACTCGCAAAATTCTCAGTAAATTATTCAGTAAATTCTCAGAAAATTCTAACTAAATTCTCAAAAAATTATCAAAAAATTCTTTCTGAATTAATCAGTAAAGTACTTAAGAAATTCTTAGCAATTTTTGAGTAAATTCCTTAGTGAATTCTCAATAAATTCTCAGTAAATTAGTCAGTAAACTTTCTGCAAATTACTCGGTAAATTTATCAGTAAATTCCTAGTAAATTACTTAGTGAATTCTTACTAAATTACTCAAAAAATTCTTAATAAATTACTCAGCCAATTCTTAGTAAATTCTTAGTAATTTTCCATTAAATTCTCAGTAATTTCCCATTAAATTCTCAATTAATTAGTCAGTAAATTCTCTTCAAATTTTCAAAGAATTCTTTGTAAATTACTTCGTATATTCTCAGTAAATTACTCAATGAATCAGTTAATAAAATTTTCAAAAATTCTAAGCAAATTACTCATGTGGTGATGTGGTTTGGAAATACTCTAGGATCCAGCCAGACGTCCTTGATCCACTGATCGCTACCTGAAAAGGGGATGAACACTTTGGTTGGGGTTGCCGGAATTAGTACTCTGACGGACAAGTCAGTATTCTCTCAAGTTTACTTCTATCTCAAGTTACTTTGTCTATTCTCACATACCTCACTTTGGTTGATGTTCCTCTATTTATATTACCTTCTGGGCCCAGGGGTCGGGCCCACTCTTAATCTCCTGCATGATTGCTTATTCGGCCTTTCGGTTGTGTGCTGGTTCCTACTGGGCTCCTTACGTGGCCGATTTGTAGATTTGGCTTCAAGAGCCCTTGGACAGAGCCAAATTGTCTTTAGCCTGATTTGAAATTCATTTGCCCTTCCTCAGTATATGTTTTATTTGGCCCCAACAATTGCCCCCCAAACATTCGACTAACGCCAATTATTCGGCATGTTTGGTTTTATTTATGGAAAGTCAAAAGTACGGTGCTTGGACTCCTTCCAATACTAAGTGTCAGAATGACCACAACATGGAAATCATTACAATTTCCCGCCCATTCGTATGCGTTGTTCATTTAATACGATTTGAAACCGTGCTGTCCCTTCGAATATTTTTTGAATATGCAAGGCTCTTTGGTTGCCTCTCAACATCCCTATTTCATTTCACGACCTCTGCAACTTCCATCTACTCTCCATTGTCCTTCTCTCTCTACCTTGTAAGTTCTTCTCCTTTGCTTTTCTTCCTCATTCCAACTCCCATTTTCTTGTTTGTTTTTAGTTTAGAGTATTTTTTATTCTGACTCGGATGGCAAAACATTTGAAAGCTCTTCTTTCTGCGGACCGTGTTTTCACTTTTTGAAGCCACTTTTTCATTCCAAACGACATCCATCTGTCACTTGTGGTAGATAGCGTAGTTGACATGGAGAGGACTGATGCGAGTACGATCATCTTTCCTCTCTTGTCAATCGCTGAGGGTGGAGTCCGCTTCCCCCTTTACCCGTTTTTTAGGGCCGTCCTTCGCTACTGGGGTCTACTTCCTTTTCAACCTAACATAAACTTTTACCGAATCATAATGGGAATAGTAGAATTAAGTCACCGACTTAGGCTTAATCTTGGAATTCCTGCTATTCGACATTGTTATGCCTTGGCGAAATCCTTTGGTCGGCAGGGACGCTACTTTCTCAAGGCCAAGGACATCGACAACCATTTGGTGACTATGCTTGCCAGCTCTGGCAAGCATGTTGACGATGTCATGGTCGTTGTCCGAGGCAACTAGAAATTCGACAAAGGCGAAGACTGCCTAGATTCTGTGCCTAGACAAAAAGGCGAACCAGGTGGCTGTACAGTCCCATTTTTTGTGTATTTCTTATACGTTCATTCGACTTAGATTCCATGTACTAATCGTTTCTCTTGTACAGGTAACGACTTGAAGGAAGTACTTGTTTTGGCGGGCGATGTTGTGCTTCAGCAAGTCAAAACCGTACTAGAATTTTTTTGGTTATCCCAACCTCCAAAAACAAGGGCGGGCCATCCATATACTATTGCGATACGAACCTACATACGCTACTTTTTTGGCTGCAGATCATATTCTGATTCTGAAAGGAGAACAACAGCTCACGGCACTCATTTTCCCAAACTACAAGAGCCTTAGGGAAATTGGTCTTGGAGATTCGGATTTGGAGCAAGGTGGTGAAGTCCGCGATCAGGTCACCGGACAACCAAACCAAGCCGACTTGGAGGAAGTCAACGCAGCTCTCAACTTGGCTTTTGAGGAAGTCGACATTAACCCTCTATCCACTTTAGGCCGAGTTAATACATCGTTGGAAGATGATATTTTCACCGATTTAGGAGACCTTCCTGGCACGAATCCTGAAACACATGGCTGGGGAATTGCTTGCACAAATGGCCAGAAGAAAGAATGCTAAGAAGATGGCGGCTCGAAGAAGGACCGAGGCTGCTAGATCTGAGCCCCCACCTCCTGCATAGACTGATTCTTCTGCACCGGCTCCGGTTGAGGTCGAATCTTCCCCACCAACTCTTGTTGAGGAAACAGAGCAAGTTATTGCGGTCGAGTCTGTTATTGAACAATCAGACGACCTATTGGCCAAACAAAGGGGGAAAAAATGCCCCGTCGAGATTGGAGTCGATTCTTCTGATGACTTGGTTGATAAACTGCCATGCATACAAGAATCACAGGATTTGACAGCGCCATTTATCATCCAACCTAGAATGAAGAACGTGTTGATTTCGGCTGATGTATCGGCTTTGAAGGACCCCGTCGTGGCCCTAAGTGTGACCTCATCAATTTTCTTACTAGTAGACAAGGCTGCGTTCCATGCAGAGCTGGACCTGGTGTCTATAGCACAAGTTGCTCAGTCAGCGATATTGGTACGTATTTGAATTTTTTATTTCGCTTCTTTTATGTCGATTAACTTATGCATGTTTGGTTTTAGGCAGGGGGCAGAATCGTAGAAATCGGCCACCGTCAATATGACGTCGTCGAGCAAATTGGCTTACTTAAAGCCAAAATTGAAACCGAAAAGGGCAAGGCTAAAGAGGCATTGGCCGAATTGGCGATGGCATCTCTTAGGGCCAACTCTGAAGCCAAGAAAGCAAAGGAAGAGCGAGTGAGGGCCAATGCTGAGGAAGAGAAGGCTAAACGCTCTAATCTTCTCAGGATAGCCGTCGAGGATAGAGCGAACGCGATTAACGAAGCGCTCAAGTTGGCCAAGGAGGCGATTGCGAAGCTAGAGGCCAATTTGGAAGAATCGAGAAAGGCGAAAGAAATTGCCGACTCCAAGGTTTCCAAAGTGTTTGATGGCGGCGAGAATGCGGCCTTGGAAAAATATGTGAAGGAAGTATCCAAATTCGAAAATCGAGGATTCAAACACGGCTGGCTTAAAGCGTTGGCGGCCGCTAATGTGGTATTGGAGCAGCCAATTCCATATGAGCAGCTAGAGGTTGAGCTGCTGGAGTCTGACCCTGAAGAATAAGTAGTGTTTATGTACTTTTGCTTTTTGTTTGGTATTTTCTTGTATGTAGTTTTTTTTTTTTTTTTTGTGTAGATTTTTGCTTATTTCGTTTAGAAGTTATTTGTAAGGTAGTTTTCATGTGTAAAATGATGACTGTTTGTACTTAATTTATTAATGAAAATTGCATTTTTGTCTCTTTTCTATGTGCGCTGATTAACAGCTAAACAGGAGAGTGCAACGCCATTTGGCGATAAATAATTTGAATTAGAGGTCAAAATAAAGCAAGACAATGTATCTCAATTCGGCTATAATATAGTATGCCGAGTTCAATCATACATTTGCCCAATTGGACAAGTCAAAGCTGAATAACATATCCCCAGAATAAAATATTTGGCTCAAAGCTAAACGTCTGGCCAAATGGGGTAATGTATTGTCATTCGGCTATATTATCAGATGCTGATTATAGTGATGTATTTGCCCTTGCCTCATTTAGGCATGTCGTTCCAAATGCCGAATAAAACATATGGTGTGCACCAATTTGATGTCATTCTAATGCCGAATAACATGTCTCACCTATAGAAACCTTATCCTCTGAATAAAATATTCAGCTCAAAGCTAAATGCCTGGCTAAATGGGGTAATGTATTGACATTTGGCTATATCAACAGATGTCGACTATAGTGATGTATTTGCCCTTGCCTCATTTAGGCATGTTGTTTCAAATGCCGAATAAAACATATGGCGTGCGCCAATTTGACGTCATTCCAACGCCAACTAACATGTCTCACCTATAGAAACTTTATCCTCTGAATAAAATATTTGGCTCAAAGCTAAACGTCTGGCCAAATGGGGTAATGTATTGTCATTCGGCTATATTATCAGATGTCGATTATAGTGATGCATTTGCCCTTGCCCCATTTAGGCATGTCGTTCCAAATGCCGAATAAAACATGTGGCTTGTGCCAGTTTGGACATATTTCAAACCCTACTACAGACGCGTGGTTAACAGTGGGGCGTATCAAAAATGCTACATCCGTAATTAATGAACGAGGTATCTAGTATTTAAGAAGTTGCAAGCGTTGTGGAACAAATCTGGCACAACGACGATAATTGACAAGCGATAAACGATAATTTGAGGAAGAGCAGAAACTTGAGTTGGGCTATAGATGTCTCAGAGACTGTTCTTCAACAGTAAAGAAGAAGCAAGAAGTTTGGCTGAACTGGATGTTGAAATACATCGCGTTGCTGGAGGTGAAGCTCAAAGAACGGGGGATGTAACAGCAAAGGGGAGAGAGAGACATCGGTCGCCCAAACGTCGGAGTAGGTCCCCCAAAAGAGGTGATACAGCAAAGTCACCTAGGGATAGGGTGCAGCAACGAGGGGGATCAAAGAGTCATACCGCTGGTCATGGCGCTGTGCGAAGCAAGCCGAGTAGAGCTCTGCGCCCATTGAGCTTTTCGATTTTTGTTGGGAATAAACTGATGACTGAAGCGGATTCGATTGTCCGGGATTTAAATGTGGCAATCAAGTTTGCTCGACAGATTTTTCCACCCGAAGTCCAGCAATCAATGGTCGGTCGGTCGGCCCGATTACGAAGTTTTTCGGGAGGGCGTCCATGGAGTGGTAAAGGGACTATACACCTCTTATGAAATCGGTGTGCATCTTCATGCTGCGCGAAAAGAGATAGACCAGAAAGACTGTCGCATTCGAAGCTTGGAACATCGTACAGAGAAAGCCAAGAACAAGCTGAAAAAAGCTAAGGCTTCCGAAACGCAGTTGGCGAGTCAAATAAACCCGATCGTGGCAGAAAGAGTAAACCAAAGTCTTCTAGATCATGCAATTGCTGATCGAGATGCGGCGAGCATGTTCACAAGAGAAGAAATAAGAACAAAGGCCTACAAACAAGGTTTTTTTGACAGCCGAAAAATTGGTATTGAAAAGACGAAAGAAAAGTTAGCTGAGGATGTCTGTCGGTGAGAAAATCGTGGATTTAAGCACGGATAAATTAAGGCTCTGCAAGCTACGGGCATCAATTCAGCGTCACCTCTATATCAGAATTACAAATTTCCCTTTGAAGCTTACGACACCGAGAAAACTGACGATGAAGAGGGTGCCAAATAAAATTAGATATCAATATACATTGTACTTTTGAATTTGTCAAAAGCCATGTATTTGCGTTTGTTTAATGAAATAAATTTTTGCTATATTGTTTCGATTAAATCTCATATTTACTTGTGACAATCGTATATTGATCCATGCCATTCTATTGCCAAGTTTGGTCCTTCCGAATTTGGAGGATTACTTGGCCGTTCGTGGTTATAAACGAAGGGTGCTTCGAATTCGAAGACTTATTTGACCCAAACGTGACATCCACAAATGGGGCTTCGAATTTGGAGTGTTATTGTGTTGGCCAATCGTCATATCCACGAAGGGCGCTTTGAATTCGGAAGCTTATTCGGCCCAAACGTCACATCCACGAATGGGGCTCCGAATTCGGTGTCTTATTGTGTTAGCCAATCGTGATATCCACGAAGGGCGCTCAGAATTTGGAGGTTTATTCGGCCCAAACATCACATCCACGAATGGGGCTCCGAATTCAAAGTCTTAATGCGTTGGCCAATCGTGATATCCACAAAGGGCGCTCCGAATTCAGAGGCTTATTTGGCCCAGACGTCACATCCACGAATGGGGCTCCAAATTCGGAGTCTTATTGTGTTGGCCAATCGTGATATTCATGAAGGGTGCTCCGAATTCGGGGTCTTATTGTGTTGGCCAATCGTGATATCCACAAAGGGCGCTCCAAATTCGAAGGCTTATTTGGCCCAAACATGACATCCACGAATGGGGCTCTGAATTCGGAGTTTTATTATGTTGGTCAATCATGATATCCACGAAGGGAGCTCAGAATTTGGAGGCTTATTCGGCCCAAACGTCACATCCAAAAATGGGGCTCCGAATTCGGAGTCTTATTGCGTTGGCTAATCGTGATATCCACGAAGGGCACTTCGAATTCCGAGGCTTATTCGGCCCAAACGTCACATCCACGAATGGGGCTCCGAATTCGAAGTCTTATTGTGTTGGCCAATTGTGGTATCCACGAAGGGTGCTTCGAATTCGGAGGCTTATTCGGCCCAAACGTCACATCCACGAATGGGGCTCCGAATTCGAAGTCTTATTGTGTTGGCCAATCGTGATATCCACGAAGGACGCTCCGAATGTGGAGGCTTATTTGGCCCAAACGTGACATCCACGAATGGGGCTCCGAATTCGGAGTCTTTTATTCATTATTAAACTATTATTAACGAGACTGCGATAAGAAAGGGCATTGTATTGGGGAATTGAAAGATGTATACACAACATATCAGCAAAAATTCGAAACAAACTAGCATGCTGTACAAGTTGGCTTAATTATAAAATTTTCCCAAATGTGTGGAATTTCAGGGGCGTGGCAAACTTCTCCCAGCCATGTCTTTGAGCCGATATATCCATGTTCTGGCGATTGAATCAACCAGATAAGGGCCGTCCCAGTTGGGGCCTAATTTTCCATTTGCCGAATTCCTGGTAGCAAGAAGCACTTTCTTGAGGACCAATTCTCCAGGTGTATAATGACGCAACTATACACGCTGATTATATGCTTTAGCGAGCTGTTGCTGATACTGTGCTATGCATGCAACGGCACGATCTCCGCGTTCTTCAATCAAAGTCAAGTCTAAGGCCAACATCATGTCATTATGGTCCATGTCAAAAACCTTGGATTTCAGTGTGGGTAGGCCGATCTCCAGGGGGATAATTGCCTGGGTTCCAAAGCACAAAGCGAATGACGTTTCCCCAGTGGATCGCCTTGGAGTAGTGCGATGAGCCCATAACACACTGGGCAACTCTTCGACCCATCTACCTTTAGCTTTTTCAACCTTTTCTTGATGCCTTCCTGGATGACTTTATTGGAAGCCTTCGCCTGACCATTGCTTTGTGGATATGTCGGCGAGGAAAAGTAGGGTCGGATACCATACGTGCTGCATAATTCTCGATAGACGTCACAATCAAATTGGGTGTCGTTGTCTGAGACAAGTGCTCTTGGTATGCCGAATCGTGTTATGATGTTTTTCCACACAAAACGCTTAACATCAACATCTCGAATATGTGTTAATGCCTCTGCTTTAACCCATTTTGTAAAATAATCTGTTGCGACAATCAGTAATCGCTTGTTCCTTGGAGCTCGTAGTAATGGTCCGATGATATCAAGTCCCCATTGAGTGAACGGCCAGGTACTAGTGATGGAATTTAACTCCTTGGCAGGCAGATGAGTTAAATGGGAAAACTTCTGGCATTGTTCGCATTTCTTGACATAATTCTCGGCATCTGTTCGCATGGTCGGCCAATAATATCCCTGTGTTACGACTCGGTGGGCCAATGAGCGTCCTCCAGAATGGGCACCACAACTACCTTCATGTATCTCATCGAAGAGTTCCTTAACTTTATCAAGGTGAACACATTCTAAGTACGGCCCAGAAAGGGATTTTTTGTAGAGCTTTTCATGTAGATCCAAGTAGTATCGCAGGGCTTTATTTCGCAGTTTGTGGGCTTCTTTCTTATCTATTGGAGTTGTTCTGAGGAAAGGAATGCAGCGATAGGGTCCATCCAACTTGGTCCTGGTTCGACGATGATAATCTGAACTGGCTCAGAAGAGGTAATGCTCAACTCAGGGATGAATCCTACTTCGATTGTCTGTTTGATTTCTGAGTTGATGGCAGAGGCTAGGCAAGCTAGGGCATTCGCATTCGTGTTCTGATCCCGGGTTATTTGATTCAATTCGTGGTGGTCGAATTTTGCGAGCAAGGAATTCGCCGTTTTCATGTAGGCTGCCATGCAGTCATTTTTAGCTGCATACTCCCCTTTCAACTGGTTGATGACTAATTTCGAGTCACAGAAAACAGGTAACCGCCGCGTACCAAGGTGAAGTGCGTTCCGAAGGCCGCTTAGCAATGCTTCGTATTTGGCCTCATTATTTGATGCATCAAAGCCTAATTTGACCGCCTGTTCGATTATTGCCCATTCGAGGGTCATGATTACTATGCCTGCCCCACTACTACGTTGGTTGGATGACCCGTCACAGTACATCTCCCAAATGTCTCCAACATATATTCTCCAATTGGGTTTAGGCTGCACTTGATCAGACTTGAAGTCGGCAAGGCAACTCGTGAATTTGGATACAAAGTTGGCAAGCACTTGCCCTTTGATGGCAGTTCTAGGCAAAAACTAGGTATCATACTAGCCTAGTTCCAAAGCCCATTTAGAAACGCACCCTGATGCTTCCGCGCTACAGAGCGCTGACCGGAGGAGATAGTCTGTTAGTACCCCTATGGTATGCCCCTGAAAGTAATGCATCAGTTTTCTTACAGCCATGACGAGAGCAAACATGAGCTTTTCTAGTGGTAGATAATGTGTTTCGGCGTTAGCTATTGCTTTGCTTACATAGTAAACTGGTCACTGCTCCCCGAGTTCTTCCCTTAAAAGTACTACGCTGACCTTCCGGTCAGATACTGCAAGATACAAAATGAGCGGATCGCCTGCCGAGGGGGTTGCCAAGAGTGGTACTGATTAGAGATAAGTTTTCAAGTTGTCCAAAGCGGCTTGGCACTCGGGGGTCCATTCAAAAGCTTTGCCTTGCCGAAGTGTGTGAAAGAATTGTCGGCAGCGATCTGTGGAACAGCTGATAAACCTGTTGAGCACAGCGGCCATTCCCATCAATTTCTGAACCTCTTTGACTGACCGAGGAGAGCCAAGTTTTAGAATTGCTGTGATCTGCCTCAGGTTGGCCTCTATTCCGTGGTGGTTAACAAAGTAGCTGAGGAATTTACCGGATCCGATGCCAAATGCACACTTTGAGGTGTTCAGTTTCAAATAATACTTTCGAAGAATGCCGAATGTCTCTACCAAATCGGCTAGATGGGTGTGCTTTTCCTTAGATTTGACCACCATGTTGTCGATGTAAACTTCCATGGTGCGGCTAAGTTGTTCCTTGAACATGGCAATAACCAGCCTCTAGTAAGTTGCCCCCCGCATTCTTCAGCCCGAAAGGCATGACCTTGTAGCAATAGGTTCCACTTGGGGTAAGGAATGCGGTCTTTTCTTGATCTTCCGGATGCATGGCAATTTGGTGATAGCCTCTGTAGGCATCCAGGAAGCTCATGCATTGATGATGTGTCGTTGCATCTACGAGTTGGTCTATTCTGGGGAGAGGAAAACAATCCTTGGGACAAGCTTTGTTCAAATCCGTGAAATCCACACAAACGCGCCAAGATCCATTCTTCTTCTTTACAATCATGGTATTGGACAACTATGTAGGATAGGTTACTTCACAAATTGCCCCGGCATCGAGCAATTGGTCAACTTCTTCAACAACGGCCAAAGCATGCTCCACAGCTGACTGCCGCCTTTTCTGAATGATTGGCTTACATTTTGGATCAACATTTAAGCAGTGTTGGGCCACAGATGGATCCGTCCTTGGCATCTCATATGGTGTCCACGCAAACACGTCGAGGTTGCCGACTAGGAAGGATACAAGCTCGTGTCTGTCAACTTCGTTCAAGGAAGTGCCAATCATGAAGAACTTGTCAGAATTCTCATTAATGTCAATCCGATCCAGGTCTTCAGTTGCCTTTTCGCTGGGGATTTTCCCAATGTCCTCGAGGCTCTCCCGATTTGGTATTTCAATCAAATTCACTTCCAGTTCCTTTGGTCTCTTTATAGCAGCAACTAGGTAGCATGCCTTTGCCGATTTCTGAGAACCCCGAATTTGTTCAATGCCATACTCAGTTGGAAAATGAAGTAGTTGATGGTAGGTGCTTGGCACATCTTGCATGGTATGCAACCAAGTTCTTCCTATGATGAGATTGTATGGTGACGGAAGTTTGACAACCAGAAATTCCACATCTACTGATCTAGTGCCCGCCTGAACTAGTAGTGTGATCTTGCCCAAAGGATACTTGGGGTTAGCGTTGAAGCCGAATAATGGGTAATCGACCGGCAATAAATCTGGTCAAGTTTAACAAACGTCTTGGAATACATTATTTCCGAAGTGCTTCCCTGATCGATGAGGACACATGCAATGGTGAATTTGTTCACGCGTAACTCGATGACGAGGGGATCGACGTGGGAGAGAGTTACTCCAACTAAGTCGGTGTCATCGAAACTAATCTTCCCAGTTTCATGGAGCCGTTTTGCTGGTGTGGTTGGCTTAAACAGGCTTATCGGCTGAATGATACCAGATGGAGCCGTCTTAACAGCTTTCTGTCCGGCTTTGACCCACAGGGCATCGTCTTCCACCTTACAATATTCTTCGACTTTCTTCATTAACACCCAAACTGTTTTGGGGAGCCGTCTGGTCAACGAACTACGGAGGGGACTATCAGGATGTAATCTCATTTTAAAAGTGGTGATGGCCATGGAGTCATTGCAGGCATCATCTACCGGGTTAAAACATTCCTAATAGTGTTCTGAATATTCACGAAGGGTTTCTTCTGGTTTAATTTGCATTGCCCAGAGTGAGTCGGCTTGCTTTGGCTGAATTTCATTGGTGAATAATCTTTCCCTGAAGGATTTTGGAGTTGATGAAAGCTTTTTATCGATGCTGGCTCCAGTTTATAGTACCATTTGACGGCCAATGGTCCCAAACTGCTTGGAAACATTTGATACATGAGGGCTTTATCGTAAGCATGCAGTGTCATCGCTTGTTTATAATGATGAATATGGTCAATGGGGTCTGATTTTTCGTCACACAAGGTGAACAATGGTGCTTTGAACTTCTTGGGCAGCACAGCCCTTACGATGCGTCGCACAAAAGGGTCATGCTTGTCTTCTTCGTCCGAATCGTCACTTCTTTTCCCTCGCCTGTGTCGTATGTACAGACTTCCTTCGGATGAGTTGGATACATCGACTCGTCCCTTCGTTTTAGGTACCTGGGATGGCGAGTCAAAATCACTGTCATTATCAAGTTTCTGAAGTCGACGTCGTCGATCATCCTTCTTTCTTGGGGGTCGACCTTGGTCATGGCATGCGGCTTGCTGGGATTTGGCTAGCTCCAGGACCAATTCCCGGCGCAAGCACTCTTTCTCAGCCATCATGTTTTCTAGATGCTATTCATTTAGCTTTGCTTGATCCATGATTGTCTGCATTGTCTCTTGCACTGAAGTCAAGGGCGAGGTCTGAGCTATTGAGTCGAAGTTCAAGGCCTGTCACGCGGTGATATTCTCTGATCCAAGCATGTTTCTTGGAGTGATGTCATCTCTTGGTGTAACATCGTCAGCAACTACCGGAGGATCATCTGTTATGCCCGCCATGGATGCACTTGAGTATTCCTACAGACGGCGCCAATTATGGTGATGTGGTTTGGAAATACTCCAGGATCTAGCCAGACGACCTTGATCCTCTGATTGCTACTTGAAAAGGGGATGAACACTTCAGTCAGGGTTGCCGGAATTAGCACTCCGACGAACAAGTTAGTAGTCTCTCAAGTTTACTTCTATCTCAAGTTACTTTGTCTATTCTCACATACCTCACTTTGGTTTATGGTCCTCTATTTATATTACCTTCTGGGCCCAGGGGTCGGGCCCACTCTTAATCTCAAGCATGATTGCTTATTCGGCCTTTCGGTTATGTATTGGTTCCAACTCGGCTCCTTACGTGGCCGATTTGTATATTTGGCTTCAAGAGCCCTTGGACAGAGCCAAATTGTCTTTGGCCTGATTTCAAATTCATTTGGTCTTCCTTAGTATATGTTTTATTCGGCTTCCACAACTCAGTAAATTACTTAGGAAATGCTCTGTAAATTCTTAGTAATTTACACAATAAATTCTTAGTAAGTTAATCAATAAATTCTCAATTAATTACTGGTTTAATTCTCAGTAAATTACTTTGTAAATTCTCACTTAATTACTCAATAAATTACTCCGTAAAATCTCAACAAATTACACAATAAATTTGTCAGTAAATTCTCACTAACTTATCAGTAAATTCCTCCGTAACTTCTTAGTAAATTACTTAGAAATTCTCAGTAAATTACTTAATAAATTCTCTATAAATTCTTGGTAGATTACTCAGTAAATTCTCTATAAATTCTTAGTAAATTACCTAATAAATTTTCAGTAAATTCTTAGTAAATTACTCAGTAAAGTCTTAATAAATTACTTGGTAAAATTTTAATAAATTATTCAATAAATTCATAGTAAATTACTTAGTGAATTATCAAAAAATTACAAAGCAAATTCTCAGTATATTGTTAGTAAGTAACTTGGTAAATTCTCAGTAAATTATAGGTAAATTCCTAGTAAATTACGTAATAAATTCTCTATAAATTCCTTAGTAAATTCTCAATAAATTCATAGTAAATTACTAAGTAAATTATCAGTAGATTACTCGGCAAATTCTAAGTAAATTACTCAGTGAATTATTCAGTACATTATAAGTAAATTAATCAATAAATTGCCAGTAAATTCTCAGTAAATTACTCGATAAATTACTTAGTAAATTATCGGTAAATTCTCAGTAATTTACTCAGAAATTCTTAGTAAATTAATCAGTAAATTTCCAACAAATTACTAAGTGAATTACTTAGTAAATTACTCTGTAAACTACTTAGTAAACTATCGGTAAATTCCTGGTAAATTACTTAATAAACTTTCAGTAAATTCTCATTAAATTAGTCAGTAAATTCTCAACAAATTTTTGGTAAATTACTTTGTAATTTTTCAGAAAATTACTCAACAAATTACTCAGTAAATTACTCAATAAATTATCAATAAATTATCCAGTGAATTAATAAGTAAATTACCCGGTAAATTCTCAGTAAATTCTTTGTAAATTACTCAGTAAATTATTGGTAAATTTTTAGTAAATTACTTAGTAAATTCTTAGTAAATTACTCAGCTAATTACTCAATAAATTCTCATTAAATTATCAATAAATTACTCAGCAAATTCCAAACAAATTACTCTATGAATTACTCAATAAATTTACAGTAAAATCTCAGTAAATTACTCCGTAAATTCTTAATAAATTATCTTTAAATTACTTAGTAAATTATTTGTAAATTCTTAGTAAATTAGTCAATAAATTCTTAGTAAATTCTAAGTAATTTATTCAGAGAATTACTCAGTAAATTTTGACTAAATTACTCAATAAGTTTCTTAGTAATTTCTCATTATATTACTTGCAAAATTATCAGTAAAATACTTAGTAAATTCTCAGAAAATTCTTACTACATTTGCAAAATATTATCAGAAAATTCTTTGTGAATTAGTCAATAAATTCTCAGTAAATTACTCAGTAAATTCTCTGCAATTTTTGAGTAAATTCTTTAGTGAATTCTCAGTAAATTAGTCAGTAAACTTTCAGATAATTACTCAGTAAATTCTTAGTAAATTACTTAGTGAATTCTTACTAAATTACTCAGTAAATTCATAGTAAATAACTAAATGAATTCTTACTAAATTACTCAGAAAATTCTTAGTAAAAATTACTCAGTCAATTTTCAGTAAATTCTTTGTAAATTACTCAGTAAATTATTAGTAAATTATCAGTAAATTAATCAGTAAATCACTCAATAAATTCTTAGAAAATTCTCAGTAAATTACTCCGTAAATTCTTAGTAATTTCTCAATATATTACTCAATTAATTACTCAGTAAATTCTCTGCAAATTCTCAGAGAATTCTTTGTAAATTACTCAGTATATTCTCAGTAAATTACTTAGTAAATGCTCTGTAAATTCTTAGTATTTTACATAGTAAATTCTCAGCAAATTAATCAATAAATTCTGAACTAATTACTGGTTTAATTCTTAGTAAATTACTCTGTACATTCTCACTTAATTACTCAATAAATTACTCTGTAAAATCTCAGCAAATTACTCAATAAATTTCTCAGTAAATTCTCACCAACTTCTTAGTAAATTCCTCCGTAACTTCTCAGCAAATTTTTTTGGGTAGCTACTTCTCAGTAAATTCTCTATAAATTCTTGGTAAATTATTCAATAAATTTTCTGTAAATTCTTACTAAATTACTTAGTAAATCACTCAGTAAAGTCTCAATAAATTACTCAAAAAATTACTTAGTAAATTATCAGTAAATTCACAGTAAATTACTAAGTGAATTACTCAGAAAATTACTCAATCATTCCCAGTAAATTGTCAGTAAATAACTTAGTAAATTCTCAGTAAATTTTCTATAAATTACTCAGTAACTTATTGGTAAATTCATAGTAAATTACTCAGTAAATTCTCAACATATTCTTACTAAATTACTAAGTAAATTTCTAGTGAATTCTCAGTAAATTGCTCGGCAAATTACTCAGTAAATTCTCAATAAATTACTCTGTAAATTCCAAGTAAATTACTCAGTGAATTACACAGTAAATTATCAGTAAATTCTCAGTAAATTACTCGGTAAATTCTGAGTAAATTACTCATTAAATTCTCAGTAATTTACTTAGAAAATTCTCAGTAAATTCTTATAAAATTACTCATTAAATTCTCAGTAAATTACTCAGTAAATTCTGAATAAATTAATCAGTAAATTACTTAGTAAATTATCAGTAAATTACTTTGCAAATTCCTAGTAAATTCTCAGTAAATTACTTGATAAATTTTCAGTAAATTACTCAGTAAATTATCAGTAAATTCTTAGTAAATTACTTAAGAAATTTTTAGTAAATTCTCCGTAAATTACTCAGTAAATTCTCAATAAATTCTTGGTAAATTACTTTGTAAATTCTCAGAAAATTACTTAGCAAATTACTAAGTAAATTCTCAGAATATTACTTAGTAAATTATCAATAAATTACTCAGTAAATTACCCGGTAAATTGTCATTAAATTCTTAGTAAATTACTCAATAAATTATCGGTAAATTCTTAGTAAATTACTCAGTAAATTTTTAGTAAATTACTTAGTAAATTCTCAGTAAATTTTTAGTAAATTACTCAATAAATTCTCATTAAATTCTTAATAAATTCTTGGTCAATTATTATGTAAATTCTCAGAAAATTACTCAGTAAATTCTAAGTAAATTATCAGTAAATTACTCAATAAATTCTTAGTAAATTTTCAATAAATTACTTGGTAAATTCTCTTTAAATCACTCAGTAAATTATCGGTAAATTCCTAGTCAATTACTCAATAAATTCTTAGAAAATTCTCAATAAATTCTTAGTGAATTACAAAGTAAATTCTCAGTAAATTACTCAGTAAATTACTAAGTAAATTATCAGTAAATATCAACAAATTACTTAATAAGTTCTTAGTAAATTACTTGGTAAATTCTCTATAAATTACTCAGTAAATTATCGGTAAATTCTCAGTAAATTCTCTCTAAATTACTTAGTAAATTATTGGTAAATTCCTAGTCAATTACTCAATAAATTCTCAGAAAATTCTCAATAAATTCTTAGTAAGTTACAAAGTAAATTCTTAGTAAATTACTAAGTAAATTATCAGTAATGTGATGTCCCGGGTCTTGCACCAGACTTGAACGTGCCTTTCGGACCTACCTTTTTCCTGTTTGGTACCTTGGTGATTTGTGTCACTTTGATGCTTGAGAGTTTAGACTTGTTTAATCTACTTAACGTTAAATCGATTTGAATATTTTGAGTTTCGAGCGTAAGGACGAAACTGAGGGGACCGGGATCACCTCGAGAAATTCGGGCTGAGTTGGGTGGAACTGCATGTGCGGGGGGGCTTAGGCCACACGTGCGGGATTGAGCTGGGTGGATGTTTTGGTTCTGCAATAATTGCACGTGCCGTGGAAAATTCCGCACGTGTGGGAAGGCGCTCCGCACATGTGGCGAGGGGCTTCGTACATGCGGCCAGACGTGTGAAACTGTCTAATTTTTTGTGCTTTTTAGCTATGTTTTGATCATTGGTCCCTTTTCCTCTCATTTTCTGAATATGTCTCTCTCTCTCTCTCTCTCTCTCTCTATATGTACAATCTCTCTCTCTTTTTCTTTCATCTCTCTCTACCCAGACCCTCAAAACTTTACATTTTCTTCTGATCCCAAGAATCCATTGAGATTTTGGTACTAGTTCCTCATACCAAAATGACGAGCATACCGAGGGCTTCGTTTTGACCGGTGAAGATCGAATTCTGAAAAAGTTGATTTTTGGGCTTTCCTCCTCTTCTCTCGTTGAGGTAGGGATTTCTTTGATCTTTTTCAATACCTCGTCTATAGATAGACATGTGGTAGGTTTTATTGCATAAAAACCATGTTGTTATGGTTTTTTTTTTTTTTTGTTGAAAATCATGATAGAGGATCTAAGACTTGATTTTGAGTTTGAGAATTTTGTGAAATTGAATTGTTGTTTGGGTTAGTTGGGAAGTGGTTTAACATATTGGTGTTGAGAAAGAGGTAAAGCCCTAATTTTTGTAATAATGCTTAATGGGTAAAAAGGGTTGAAATTGTGAAATAATCATGTTATGAATTAAGGGGTTTGATTAATAAATTAGTGATTAATTCGAGATTTATTGGGTCTCATGAATTTTAGTATAAACCTTGTGTTGGGTTGTTCATAGCTAAGTATAACAAATTGGTAGCATGTTAATTGCTAAAAAGGGGGTTTAACAATGAGATTAGAATCATTGGGTTATACTTCTATTGAGTTGAATTGAATGGATTATGGCTTGGTTGTCTATAGATTGGATTTTGGTTAAATGAAGAAAATGAGTTCTTTTTTTTTTTTTTATAATTAGTGTGTTGTGAATAAGAAATTGTTGAAATTGATTTTGGGAAGTAGGAGTAATTATAACTCTTTCGAAATTGAGAAATAACTTAAGTAGAAACGGAGAACCCTAGAATATTATTGTTGTTGTTGAACTTAATGCTTCATAAGAATTGGATAATTGTATTACGTGTATTTAATGCATCATGTCTAGAGGTTTTGTCCTTGGTCATCGGTGGAGGATGACATTATGATGTTGAAATGATTATATGTATGTAGTACACTCGAGTCAGTTATGCTTGTTGTACAAAGTGATAGTTGGAAATTGTGCACGCACTGAGAATAAGAGGTACCAGTACCTTCTAGCTAGCACCTGGAGAACTTGGTTGCGCTAAGAATGAGAGGTACCAGTACCTTCCAGCTAGCGCCTGGAGAACTTGGCAGAGATACCATTACCTTCCGGTCGGTGTTTGGAAAATTGGCATTTTGTTGTGAAGAGATGTACCGTTGGCTTACCGTGCTTAAGGCAGGTCAAGTAGAGTGTTTATTATGATGGTTTCAATGTGACTGTGATATGTCTCGTGTTGTGATAATTAAGATTCTAGGAAAAATGAGTTGTCGTACAAGTTGAGGAGGCAGTGAATGGGTATGTATTGTTTTCACTTCTTGCGCTAAACGGTCATGTGTACATGTGGGTACATCAAATTGATTATTGATAATATTTTCCCTAACCTTGGGTTTTAAGGCATGAAAATGTAATAAAGGTATTTATGCATTGAGGTTGTAAGAAACAAGGAAAAGAAAATCAGATCCTTGCGATTTGTTTCAAAGTCAAGGTATTATTATGTAATATTTCGTTAAAGATGGGAAAATGAGAAGTAAATGTGAATTGATATATTGTTGAATAAATCGGGGGATTTTAACAACAAATGTATCTATGTACGTATACTCTTGTTATAAACCGTCACAATATATATATGGTATAGTGTGAAGCACTCATGATCATAGCTATCAATATGTTGTTATTGTTTAGGATCATGTTGAGATCCCTACTGGACTTTATGTTCATCCCACGTTGCTAATTCTTTTCAGGTGAACATCGAGAAGTGTTTGAAGGTCACGAATCTTCTTTATCTGTTGCCCACATGGCCTTTTATTTGTGGGCGGAATGCCATTGATGTAAAAGGGTTAAACCCTTTCTCTTACTTTTAAAGATGCAAGCCTTCGGGCAATTTATTTAGATATACTCCTGTTGCATTCATTTTATTTTCAAATGAGAGAATTTTTATTTTTGCTCCTCGTGATGTAAGGATTTTCCGCATGTTATCTTTGAAATTGATCTAATTTAATGAATTTGGTAATGGATTTTGAATAATAAAAAATGGGGCGTTACAAGTAAATTATCAGCAAATTACTCGGTAAATTCTCTGTAAATTACTCAGTAAATTTTCGATAAATTCTTATTAAATTACTCAGTAAATTACTTAGTAAATTCGTAGTCAATTAGCAGTAAATTACTCGGTAACTTTTCTTTAAATTCTTTGTAAATTACTTATTAAATTCTTTGTAAATTACTCAGTAAATTATCAATAAATTCGTAGTAAATTACTCGTCAATTCTCTGTAAATTATTAGTAAATTACTCAATAAATTCTTAGTAAATTATCAGAAAATTTTCAATAAATTCTTAGTTAATTCACAGTAAAATCTCAGTAAATTACTTAATAAATTGTCAGAAATTACTCGGTAAATTCTCAGTATATTACTTAGCAAATTCTTAGTAAATTACTTAATAAATTCTCAGTAAATTAATTAGAAAAGTCTCAGTACATTATCAGGAAATTACTTAGTAAATTCTAAATAAATTCTTATCAAATTACTCAGTAAAGTCTTAGAAAATTAATCAGAAAATTCTTAGTAAATTCTCAGCAAATTACTCGGCAAATTCTTAGTAAATTCTTAGTAAATTACTCAGTAAATTTTTAGTAAATTACTCAGTAAATTCCTAATAAATTACACAGTGAATTACTTAGAAAATTATCAGTAAATTACTCGATAAATTCCTAGTCAATTCTTAGCAATTACTGGTAAATTTTCATTAAATTTTTTGTAAATTACTCAATAAATTGTAAATTACTCAATAAATTCTTAGGAAATTAATTAGAAAATTCTCAATAAAGGAGTTAGTAAATTCTCAATAAATTTTTAGTAAATTATTGAGTAAAGTCTCAATAAATTACTTAGCAAATTTTTAATAAATTACTTAGAATATTATTCAATAAATTATCAGTAAATTACTCAGCAAATTCCCTGTAAATTACTCAGTAAATTACCAAGTAAATTCTAAGTAAATAACTCGATAAGTCTCAGTAAATTTTTTTTGTAAATTATACAATAAATTATCTGTAAATTTCTAGTAAATTACTCAAAATATTCTCAGTAAATTACTTTGTCACGACCCCAAACCGCCCTTAGTAGTTTGGTGCCGTGATGGCCAGTAATCCGAGATTACCGAAGGCCAACTTGAAAAATTCACACACAACAGAGTATAAATATATGGGGCTCACAAGTACGGAAGCGATACATACAATCAGGTTAGTCCAGAAGAGCTGTGCATAAGTTAAATGAAATAGCAATCATCTGCATATGGGTTACAACTCAATTACAAGCGAAGCAAAGTACAAATTACATCTTACATATTAGCAAAAGGGCTTCACAAGCCGACATGAACAAAATACATGAAATACAACTAGAAGAAAAATCTTCAGGGTTGCCGACATCCTCACTGCCGGCATAACATGTATACAAGACACACATCTTGATCAAAAGGCTTCTCAAGCTGACGTATGCAACATACAAGTATTACAAATCGAGAAGCATAATTTTCAAGACTGCCGACGTAATTACAGGTTAAGCCGACATAATCAAAATCCAAAATAAGCTCCAAAATCACATCTAGGCATCACCGCCTTCTTGCGCATCACCTACGTATATATAGAGAGGGTGAGCTTGGATACTCAGTGAATGGTATAAATAATAAAGGGGTTTGCATGAATAACAGCCGAAGTCCTCACAAAACAATACAAGTCAAAAACTTTAAATAACAAGGGATGGTCCTCGCCCATCTAACAAATCTTCAAAGCTTCAAGGAATGCTTACTAGCATCAATATATTACAAACGATAACATTCTGGCAAACATATCCACACGGTAAGCCGTCAGTGGCAAAACAAGACAAGGTAAGAGAGGCATCTCAAACAAGGGTGCTACAAAAGTTTAGAGTCCTCTAGCACAAGGGACCTATGTCACAAAGGCCCGTAGCCTTTCAACACGAGAGTGCTGCGAAAGTTTAGAGTCCTCCAGCACAAGGGACTTTCAAGACAAGATGTGCTGCGAAAGTTTAGAGTCCTCCAGCACAAGGGACTTCCAAAACGAGATGTGCTGCGAAAGTTTAGAGTCCTTTAGCACAAGGGACTTTCAAGACAAGATATGCTGCGAAAGTTTAGAGTCTTCCAGCACAAAGAACTTTCCGAGAAGGTCATTCAAGCGAGTATAATACGAGATACAAAACTAAGGACAATCATTCATGCTTAACAATTACCTTTCAAAAACAAAGCAAAGCAAAACTCATCAAAACATTGATAACATAGCTTTTTCAAAAATACCACTCACATAATTCTGCAAACGTCGGGGTTAGGGCAAGTCCAAGTCCTACAAACACATGGCAATGTCTATTGAATGCACTACTCAAAACAAGTTTAGCATACATGCAAATGACCTCGACATTCTTCAAAAACTAAGTCAAATCAAATCAAGACACAGTTTCTTATCTTTGGAAAAACAAGCTGGGCAACTACCAGGTCTAAGCTGAGGTCCCACACCTCCTTGCCGAGGTGTGGCCTCGACGGCCACATTCAAAAGCGAAGTCGGGAAAATCTGGGTTTCCCTCTTGATAAACATGAAGAACATGAAGAACATGAACATGAGGAAGATGAATGCAAAGATCAAAACTTGCTATTACAAAAGCTAAGATTTCATGCTATAATTTCAAAAACACAGACCTGGGTACCCATACTCAAGGAGCTTATCAAAACAAACACAAAAACATGAGTCTTAATGCAAACTTTCAGATCAAATGAGGCTTTTCTTCAAAAACACATGAAAACCATTTTCTCTTTCTAAAACCAACTTTAAATCGATGAATGGCGTGCAGAACAGGTTTGATTGTGCAATGCAGCTAGATGATCAATAAGAACAACAAGAGTAGGTTAAGATTCTAACCTCAAAACTTGAATCTAATGGTTCAAGCTCCAACGATCAAGCTTGGAAGTTCACTCTCTTACTCAAAACTTCTCCTCCTTCTTCCTAGAGTTTCTCTCTCTAAAAGCAAGATTTGATACAAAAATGATATGTTTCTCACGACAATCACTGACTTAATCCCTCTGCCGGGACATGTGTCATCGGCTGATTGGCTCTACTCAAAAAGGTGACTGACTTGACAAGACAAGACCAAGACAAAGTGTACTCAACAAGCTAAACAACAAGAGTACTCCGGCAAGCGATGATCTCGCCTAAGGGCAAAGCTTCGGCAAGCAGGGTAACAATGACATCGGCTTGGAGGACAACACTTGACTAAGCTGTGCCGCACCTTGGCCTAGATGTGCCACACCTCGGTCTAGGTCATACCGTTCCAGGAACAAAATCACTCATGCAAGGATCAAGGATCTAGAACGCCTAGATATTAACATCTCGGCCCAGATGATGCACATCTCGGCCTAAGCGATGCGCACCTCGGCCTAGATGGTGACATCTCGGCCAATATGCTAGGGTGAAGATGGAGGTCAACCAACGGGGTTCCAAGATAGTTCTAAGTGACAAAGGTCTCGAAGGTGTCTAGGCTTAAGATGACCTCGGCAACACACCAGACAAGAACAAGGCATGCAAGCAATCATTCAAGCAAAACAAGACAAGATTTGCAAATGCACATATTAAAACAAGATCATCCATAAATGTATGCAAGTATGACTAAGTCAAAATGAGGGTTGTTACATACTTAGTAAATTCTCAATAAATTCTTAGTACATTACTAAGTAAATTCTTATTAAATTCTCAATAAATTACTCAGTAAAATATCAATAAATTCCAAGTAAATTATTTAGTGAATTATCAGTAAAATACTCTGTAAATTCTCAATAAATTACTCGGTAAATTCTCAGTAAATTCTGTGTAAATTACTTAGTAAATTACTCAACAAATTTTCAACAAATTACTCAGTAAATTCCCAATAATTACTCAGTGAATTAGTTAGTAAATTATCAGTAAATTACTTGGTAAATTCCTGGTAAATTCTTAGTAAATTACTCGGTAGTTTTTTAGTAAATTCTTAGCAAATTCTCAATAAATTCTTAGTAAATTCCTAGTAAATTCTTAGTAAATTCCTAGTAAATTCTCAATAAATTCTTAATAAATTACTCAATAAATTCTAAGTAAATTACTTAGCAAATTCTCAATAAATCCTTAGTAAATTATTCAGTAAATTCTCTATAAATTACTCAGTAAATTATCAGTAAATCCTTAGTAAATTACTCAATAAATTCTTAGTAAATTACTTAGTAAATTCTCAATAAATTCTCAGTAAATTACTCTGTAATTTCTCGGTAAATTCTTAGTAAATTACTCAATAAATTCTCAATAAATTCTCAGTAAATTACTCTGTAATTTCTCGGTAAATTCTTAGTAAATTACTCAGTAAATTCTCAATAAATTCTCGATAAATTACTTAGAAAATTCTCAGCAAATTAATAGCAAATTCTTAATAAATTACTAAGTAAATTATCAGTAAATTATTTAGTGAATTACTCAATAAATTTCCAGCAAATTACTCAGTAAATTCTCAGTAAATTACTTAGTAAATTATCGGTAAATTCTTTATAAATTACTGAATAATATCTCAGGAAATTACTTAGTAAATTCTCAGTAAATTTTCAATAAATTCTTAGTAAATTACCAGTAAATTCCTCAGTAAATTACTCGATAAATTCTCAGTAAATACTTTGTAAATTACTCAGTAAATTATCTGTAATTTCTCAGTAATTTACTCAGCAAATTACTCAATAAATTCTCACCAAATTACTAAGTAAATTTCTCAGTAAATTACTTAGTAAATTCACAAAAAATCTGAGTAAATGCTCTAAAAATTATTAGAAAATTATTTCTGAATTACTCAATAAATTCTCAGTAAATTACTCAGTAAATTCCTAGTAAATTAGTCAGTAAACTTTCAACAAATTACTCAATAAATTTCTCAGTAATGACTCAGTAAATTTTCAGAAAATTCTTTATAAATTACTTAGTGAATTCTTACTAAATTACTTAGCAAATTCTAAGTAAATTATTTAGTCAATTTTCAGTTAATTCTCAGTAAATTCTCGAGAAATTACATAAAAAATTCTCAGTAAATTTTTTGTAAATTATTTATTAAATTCTCATTAAACTACTATGTAAATAACTCAGTAAATTATTCAGTAAATTACTTAGTAAATCACTCAATAAATACTTAATAAATTCTCAGTAAATTACTTACTAAATTCTCAATAAATTCTTATTAATTTCTTTGAAAATTGTCAATAAATTACCAGTAAATTACTTAGTAAATTCTCAATTAATTACTTAATAAATTATTCAGCAAATTTTCAGAAATTTTTTTTTTGTAAATTACTCAGTAAATTCTCATTAAATTACTCAGTGAATCACTTATTAAATTCTCAGAAAATTCCCAGAAAATTCTCAGTAAATTACATAGTAAATGCTATTTAAATTCTTAGTAATTTACTTAGTAAATTCTCCATAATTTCTCACCAAATTCTCAGTAAATTAATCAATAAATTTTCAATTAATTACTGGATAAATTCTCTGTAAATTCTCAGTAAGTTAATCAATAAATTGTCAATTAATTACTGGGTAAATTCTCAATAAATTACTCTGTAAAATCTCAGCAAATTACTCAATAAATTCTCACTAACTTCTTAGTAAATTCTTCTGTAAATTACTCAGTAAATTCTCTTTAAATTCTTAGTAAATTACTCAGTAAATTTTCAGTAAATTCTTAGTAAATTACTAAGCAAATTACTCCGTTAATTCTCAGTAAATTATTGTGTAATGTAACAACCCTCATTTTGACTTAGTCATACTTGCATACATTTATGGGCGGTCATGTGTTAACATTTACATTTGCAAACCTTGTCTTGTTTTGCTTGAATGATTGCTTGCATACTTTGTTCTTGCCTGGTGTGTTGCCGAGGTCGTCGTAAGCCTAGGCACCTTTGAAACCTTTGTCACTTAGAACTATCTTAGAATCCCGTTGGTTGACCCCCATCTTCGCCCTGGCATATTGGCCGAGATGTCACCATCTAGGCCGAGGTGCGCGTTGCCTAGGCCGAGATGTGCACCATCTGGGCCGAGATGTTAATATCTAGGCGTTCTAGATCCTTGATCCTTGCATGAGTGATTTTGTTCCTGGAATGGTATGACCTAGACCGTGGTGTGGCACACCTAGGCCAGGGTGTGGCACAGTTTAGTCAAGTGTTGTCCTTCCAAGCCGTTGTCCTTGGCCCTTGATTGCCGGAGTCTTGTTGTTAGCCGATGTCGTTACTTGCCGGTGTGTTCGTGCCGCCTAGCTTGCTGAGTACGCGTTGTCTTGGTCTTGTCTTGTCAAGTCAGTCACCTTTTTGAGTTGAGCGAATCAGCTGATGTCACGTGTCCCGACAGAGGGATTAAGTCAGTGTTTGTCGTGTGAGGCATTTCATTTTTGTATCAATCTTGCCTTTTTAGAGAGAGAGAAGCTCTAGTTAGAAGAAGGAGAAGTTTGAGCTAGAGAAGGTGACTTCCAAGCTTGATCGTTAGAGCTTGAGCCGTTAGATTCGAGTTTTGAGGTTAGAATCTTAACCTATTCTTGTTGTTCTTCTTTATCATCTAGCTGCATTGCACGATCAAACCTGTTTTGCACACCATTCATCGATTTAAAGTTGGTTTTAGAAAGAGAAAACGATTTCCATGTGTTTTTGAAGAAAAGCCTCGTTTGATCCGGAAGTTTGCATCAAAGCTCATGCATTTGTGTTTGTTTTGATAAGATCATTGAGTGTGGATACCCAGGTCCACGTTTTTGTGGTTATAGCATGAAATCTCAGCTTTTGTATAACAAGTTTTGATCTTTGCATTCATCTTTCTCATGTTCATGTTCTTCAAGTTTTTCATGCTCATGTTCTTCATGATTATCAAGAGGGAAACCTAGACTTTTCCCGACTTCAGTTTTGAATGTGGCCGTCGAGGCTACACCTCGGCAAGGAGGTGTGGGACCTCGGCCTAGACCTGGTAGTTGCCCAGCATGTTTTTCCAAGGATAAGAAACTGTGTTGCAACTTGATTGACTTAGTTTTTGAAGAATGCCGAGGTCATTTGCATGTGTGCTAGATTTATTTTGAGTAGTGCATTCAATGGACTTTGCCATGTGTTGTCAGGACTTGGACTTGCCCTGACCCCGACGTTTGAAGAACAAGGTGAGTGGTATTTCTGAAAAAGTTATGTTATCAATGTTTTGGAGAACTTTGCTTTGCTTGTCTTGAAAGATATTTGTTAAGCATGAATGATTGCCCTTAGTTTCGTATCTCGTATCATTTTTGTTTGAATGACCTTCTCGGAAAGTCCCTTGTGCTGGAGGACTCTAAACTTTCGCAGCACATCTTGTTTTGAAAGTCCCTTGTGCTGGAGGACTCTAAACTTTCGCAGCACCCTTGATTTGTACTCTAGTGTTTAAGGGCTACGGGCCTTGTAACATAGGTCCCTTGTGCTGGAGGACTCTAAACTTTCGCAGCACATCTTGTCTTGAAAGTCCCTCGTGCTGGAGGACTCTAAACTTTCGCAGCACATCTTGTCTTGAAAGTCCCTCGTGCTGGAGGACTCTAAACTTTCGCAGCACATCTTGTCTTGAAAGTCCCTCGTGCTAGAGGACTCTAAACTTTTGTAGCACCCTTGTTTGAGATGCCTCTTTTGCATTGTCTTGATTTGCCACGGACGGTTTACCGCGTGGACATGTTTGCCGAAGTGTTGTCATTTGTAATATATGATGCTAGCAAGTATCCCTGGAAACTTTGAAGATTTGTTTGATGGGCGAGGTCCATTCCTTGATATATATAGAGTTTGTCTTGTATTGTTTTGAAAGGATTTCGGCTATTATTCATGCAAACCCCTTTATTATTTATCCCATTCACTGAGTATCCAAGCTCACCCTCTCTGTATATATGTAGGTGATGAACAAGAAGGCGGTGACGCCTAGATGTGATTTTTGGAGCTTGTTTTGGGTTTTGATTATGTTGGCTTAACCTGCATTTATGTCGGCAGTCTTGAAAATCATGTTTCTCGACTTGTAATAATTATATTTCGAACACGTCGGCTGAGAAGCCTTTTGATCAAGATGTATGTTTTTGTATGACTGTTATGTCGGCAAAGAAGATGTCGGCAAACTGGCAGACTGTGTTCTTAGATTTGTAATTTGTACAATCTTTTCATGTCGGCTTGTGGAGCCTTTGCTAAGATGTAAAGATGTAATTTGTACTTTGCCTTGTTTGTAATTGAGCTATAACCCATATGTAAATGGTTGCTATTTCATTTGACTTATGCACTGCTCTTATGGACCACTTGTATTTTAGATTATTGCTTTCGCACTTGTGAGCCCCCCATATATTCATACTCTATATGTGTGTGAATTTTGTAAGTTGGCCTTCGGTAATCTCGGATTACTGGCCATCACGGCACCAAACTACTAGGGGCGGTTTGGGGTTGTGACCGAATGGTATCAGAGCCAAGTTCCTTGGTATACGTTATTCACACACTTTGAGTCCTAAAGAGCATAGGATTTTGCCTTAGAAGGAAGTTAGAATTGCATCTTATTGCGTGCTATGTGAACAAGGTGTACATTGTCTCGGCATGCTTAACTGTTACTTGCCTACGTGATTACTTGCTCATTTTGTTTTAAAGCCACATTTTGCATACTCATAGCATCATGAGGAGAGGAAGACCTCTAGTTGGCCGAGATTAGCCGGAGGACAGAATAGACAGGCTGGAAAGGCTGGTTGAAGGTTTGGCCTGCGAGTTAAGGCAGACAAGACAGCAGTACGCTAGTGCTACATCGACTCAGGCCGAGCAGACAAACGGCTAGAATGCAGTTCCACCTCCACCCCCTCCAGTACCGCAAGTGCCCCCACAGCCAGCCTTGTATGGGGACGGCACGATAGCTCTGATTAGAGAGTTTAAGAAAATGAAACCGCCGAGATTTCAAGGAGGCATAGAACCGATGAAAGCCGAAGCCTGGGTCTTGGAAATGGAAAAGCTATTCGAGATCTTTCCCAACACCGACACCCAGAAGGTGACATTAGCAGCTTTCACACTAGATGATGACGCCCGCAGATGGTGGATGATGGTTCGAGAAAGCAATCTAGACTTGACCTGGACCCGATTTTTAGAATTGTTCTACACCAAGCATTTTCCCTTAAGTATTCGGAATCGCAAGGCTACCGAGTTTTAGACTTTGACGCAAGGCAGTAGAACCATAGCTGAATATAACTGTGCCTTTACCGAGTTGGCAAGGTACACACCCCACATGATCAATGATGAATATATGAAGGCTAGAAAGTTCGAAAGTGGGCTCCGTGGACCGATACAAGACCGGGTTAACATGCTCAACATGCCGACTTATGCCAGAGTGTTGGACAAAGCTATTCTGGCTAAAGCTAACTTGAACAGATACCAGGGTTTGGGAGAGAGCCAGAGGAAGAGGCAGAGTTATGACAACCGCCGAGCACAGTTTGGTACTAAGAAGAAAGCGAACGTCGGCAGTTCAAGCAACCCAAGACCAGAGAGCAGTACTAAGCCGATATGTTCCAGCTGTGGGAAGCCACATTTCGGGGTCTGTCGTCGGGCGTCTGGGGCTTGTTACGAATGCGGTGAAGTAGGCCATTTTGTGAGGGACTATCCAAAAACGAAGGCTGGGGAAAGTAAGAAAGATGAGAATACTTCGGGCTCCATACAGAAAGGTAACGTTGGGAAAGGACTGATAAGACAAGGCAGAGTTTTTGCACTAGTACCAGGGGACACTCAAAATGCTGAGACAGTGGTGTCAGGTATGCTTTCGATTTGCTCTCAAAGTGCATATGTATTGATTGATTCGGGTTCCACGCATTCATTTATTTCTGCTAAGTTTGCCGAGAAGATTAATAGGAAACTAGAATCCGTTGATTATGTATTATCTGTATCTACTCCATCTGGGAGATCTGTGAATGTTGCATCCATCTATCGAGCATGTGTTGTTGTGATTGGGAATGTTGAACTGTTAGCCGACTTAATGCCGTTGGACATAACCCATTTTGATGTTATTTTGGGGATGGATTGGTTAGTGACAAATCACGCGTCCATAAATTGTGTTTCAAAGAGTGTCACGTTAAAACCCCCGAACCTAGCCGAGGTCACGTTTCAAGGAAAAGGGGTAGTATCTCCACCTTACTTAATTTCATCCATGAAAGCCTATAGACTGATCCAAAAAGGGTGTCAAGGTTATCTGTGTAGCATATTAAGTAATTTGAATGGAAGCGTTGAGTTAGCCGACGTCCCAGTGGTTAGTGAATTCCCCGACGTCTTTCCAAATGATTTGCCTGGTCACTTAGTTGATAGAGAGGTAGAGTTTGCTGTTGACATCGTGCCGGGTACCCAGCCTATCTCTAAAACACCCTATAGGATGGCCCCCGCCGAGCTTAAGGAATTGAAACTTCAACTACAAGAGTTCCTCGATAAGGGTTTTATTAGGCCGAGCACTTCACCCTGGGGAGCACCCGTCTTGTTCATTAAGAAGAAGGATGGCACACTTCGTCTTTGTATTGATTACCGGGAACTGAATAAGGTAACCATTAAGAATAAGTACCCGTTGCCGAGGATAGACGATTTGTTCGATCAGTTGCAAGGAGCACGAGTCTTTTCCAAAATTGACCTTAGATTGGGCTACCATCAACTTAAACTCAAAGCCGAGGATGTTGAGAAGACCGCTTTTCGGATGAGGTATGGCCACTACGAGTTTTTAGTGATGCCTTTTGGAGTGACCAATGCCCCTGCGGCCTTTATGGATTTGATGAATAGAGTCTTTAAACCATACCTAGATGAGTTTGTGGTGGTCTTCATTGATGACATATTGATCTACTCTAAGAGTAAAGCCGAACACGAGGAGCATTTGAGGCTTACCTTACAGACTTTGAGGGATTGGAAATTATATGCTAAATTTAACAAATATGAGTTTTGGCTTTTCACTGTTTCATTTTTGGGGCATGTAATCGATGAGGAGGGTATTTCGGTCAATCCTAGTAAGATTGAAGCCGTGGTGAATTGGCCGAGACCGGCTAATGTGTCCGAGGTCCGTAGTTTTCTGGGATTGGCTGGTTATTACAGGAAATTCGTAAAAGATTTCTCAAGGATTGCAACTCCGTTGACACAACTGACTAAGAAGGGAGTAGCTTATGAATGGACTAAGGATAGGGAAGTAGCCTTCCAAGAGTTGAAGACGAGGCTAGTCGCAGCACCAATTCTTGTACTACCATCAGGTAATGAAGAGTTTCATGTCTATAGTGATGCTTCGCATAAGGGTCTGGGCTGTGTATTAATGCAAAGAGGTAAGGTTATAGCATATGCCTCTCGTCAGTTGAAGCCACAAGAAAGGAACTATCCCACCCATGATTTAGAGTTAGCAGCCGTGGTATTTGCTTTGAAGATTTGGCGCCACTATTTGTATGAAGCTTCTTGTCAAGTTTTCACAGATCATAAAAGCTTGAAGTACTTGTTCACTCAGAAGGAATTGAATATGAGGCAGAGCAGATGGCTTGAGTTATTGAAGGACTATGATATGCAGATCCAATATCATCCAGGTAAAGCTAACACCGTGGCCGATGCTTTGAGCAAAAAGATGCTTGGAAATTTGGCATGCCTAACCACAATCTTAGTGGAGCCGACTATTGTTGAGGAAGTAAAGACAAGACAGATGGAGGACGAATTCTTGAAGAAGGTGGCCGATGAGATTATCACAAAGCCGAGATCAGAGTACACCATAGAAAATCAAGTGCTCAAGTTTGAAGGAAGATTATGTGTGGCCGACATCTCAGATTTGAAAAGAAAAATTTTGCAGGAGGCTCATGGTTCTAAGTTTGCTGTCCACCCCGGGAACACCAAGATGTATCAGGATGTGAAGCAGACGTTTTGGTGGCCGAACATGAAGGGAAAGATAGCCGAGTTCGTATCGCAGTGCCTGTATTGTCAACAAGTGAAAGCAGAACATCAAAGGCCAGCAGGACTTCTTCAACCTTTGCCAATTCCTGAGTGCAAATGGGAGCACATCTCCATGGACTTTGTGGTTGGTTTGCCGAAGACACAAAAGGGTATGGATTCGATTTGGGTTATCGTGGATAGACTAACTAAGTCAGCGCACTTCTTGCCTGTTAAGACCACCTTCAACGCCGATAAGCTTGCTTTGTTGTATGTGAATGAGATCGTTAGACTTCATGGAGTGCCAATGTCAATTGTGTCAGACCGAGATCCGAAGTTGGTTTCCAGATTTTGGCAGAGTCTACAAAGAGCTTTCGGAGCCGAGTTGAGGTTTAGCACAACTTTCCATCCCCAGACGGATGGACAAACAGAGAGGACGATTCAGACACTCGAAGATATGCTTATGTATTGGACCTCCAAGGAAGTTGAGGAGTACATTTGCCTTTAGTGGAATTTACCTACAATAACAGCTATCAAGCTAGCATTGGCATGGCGCCGTATGAGGCACTGTATGGAAGGAAGTGCAGGTCGCCGATATGTTGGACCGAGGTAGGAGACAAAGCTCTGCTTGGTCCCGAGTTAATTCAAGTGACAACCGAGAAGATTAAGCTCGTTCAGCAAAGGATCAAAACCGCACAGAGTCGACAGAAGAGTTATGCCGACCAAAGAAGAAGGGAATTAGAATTTGAAGTCGGGGACCACGTGTTTCTCAAGATTTCGCTAATGAAAGGAGTTACCAGATTTGGGAAGAATGGTAAGTTAGCACCCCGTTACATCGGGCCTTTTGAAATTCTTGAGAAGATTAACCTCGCTGCCTACAGACTTGCCTTGCCGCCAGGACTGAGCCAAGTCCATAATGTATTTCATGTTTCGATGCTGAGGAAGTATATTCGAGATCCGCTACATGTGATCGACTATTTCAGAATTGTAATAAATGAAGATTTAGGCTACGAAGAGAAGCCGATACGGATTATCGATAGGCAAGTGAAGCAGTTGAGAAGCAAGTCGATACCAATGGTGAAAGTTGAATGGAAGGAGTATTACGGAGAGGATGCTACATGGGAAATGGAAGAGGAAATGAAAGTTCGACATCCAGAATTGTTTTTGGAACAAGGTAACTCAAGTTTGGGGACCAAACTTCTTTAAGGGGGGTAGGATGTAACAACCCTCATTTTGACTTAGTCATACTTGCATACATTTATTGGCGGTCTTGTGTTAACATTTACATTTGCAAACCTTGTCTTGTTTTGCTTGAATGATTGCTTGCATACTTTGTTCTTGCCTGGTGTGTTGCCGAGGTCGTCGTAAGCCTAGGCACCTTTTCAACCTTTGTCACTTAGAACTATCTTAGAACCCCGTTGGTTGACCCCCATCTTCGCCCTGGCATATTGGCCGAGATGTCACCATCTAGGCCGAGGTGCGTGTTGCCTAGGCCGAGATGTGCACCATCTGGGCCGAGATGTTAATATCTAGGCGTTCTAGATCCTTGATCCTTGCATGAGTGATTTTGTTCCTGGATTGGTATGACCTAGACCGAGGTGTGGCACACCTAGGCCAGGGTGTGGCACAGTTTAGTCAAGTGTTGTCCTTCCAAGCCATTGTCCTTGCCCCTTGATTGCCGGAGTCTTGTTGTTAGCCGATGTCGTTACTTGCCGGTGTGTTCGTGCCGCCTAGCTTGCTGAGTACGTTTTGTCTTGGTCTTGTCTTGTCAAGTCAGTCACCTTTTTGAGTTGAGCGAATCAGCCGATGTCACGTGTCCCGACAGAGGGATTAAGTCAGTGTTTGTCATGTGAGGCATTTCATTTTTGTATCAATCTTGCCTTTTTAGAGAGAGAAGCTCTAGTTAGAAGGAGGAGAAGTTTGAGCTAGAGAAGGTGACTTCCAAGCTTGATCGTTAGAGCTTGAGCCGTTAGATTCGAGTTTTGAGGTTAGAATCTTAACCTATTCTTGTTGTTCTTCTTCATCATCTAGCTGCATTGCACGATCAAACCTGTTTTGCACACCATTCATCGATTTAAAGTTGGTTTTAGAAAGAGAAAACGGTTTCCATGTGTTTTTGAAGAAAAGCCTCGTTTGATCCGGAAGTTTGCATCAAAGCTCATGCATTTGTGTTTGTTTTGATAAGATCATTGAGTGTGGGTACCCAGGTCCACGTTTTTGTGGTTATAGCATGAAATCTCAGCTTTTGTATAACAAGTTTTGATCTTTGCATTCATCTTCCTCATGTTCATGTTTTTCAAGTTTTTCATGCTCATGTTCTTCATGATTATCAAGAGGGAACCCCAGACTTTTCCCGACTTCACTTTTGAATGTGGCCGTCGAGGCTACACCTCGGCAAGGAGGTGTGGGACCTCGGCCTAGACCTGGTAGTTGCCCAGCATGTTTTTCCAAGGATAAGAAACTGTGTTGCAACTTGATTGACTTAGTTTTTGAAGAATGCCGAGGTCATTTGCATGTGTGCTAGATTTATTTTGAGTAGTGCATTCAATGGACTTTGCCATGTGTTGTCAGGACTTGGACTTGCCCTGACCCCGACGTTTGAAGAACAAGGTGAGTGGTATTTCTGATAAAGTTATGTTATCAATGTTTTGGAGAACTTTGCTTTGCTTGTCTTGAAAGATATTTGTTAAGCATGAATGATTGCCCATAGTTTCGTATCTCGTATCATATTTGTTTGAATGACCTTCTCGGAAAGTCCCTTGTGCTGGAGGACTCTAAACTTTCGCAGCACATCTTGTTTTGAAAGTCCCTTGTGCTGGAGGACTCTAAACTTTCGCAGCACCCTTGATTTGTACTCTAGTGTTTAAGGGCTACGGGCCTTGTAACATAGGTCCCTCGTGCTGGAGGACTCTAAACTTTCGCAGCACATCTTGTCTTGAAAGTCCCTCGTGCTGGAGGACTCTAAACTTTCGCAGCACATCTTGTCTTGAAAGTCCCTCGTGCTGGAGGACTCTAAACTTTTGCAGCACATCTTTTCTTGAAAGTCCCTCGTGCTGGAGGACTCTAAACTTTCGCAGCACATCTTGTCTTGAAAGTCCCTCATGCTAGAGGACTCTAAACTTTTATAGCACCCTTGTTTGAGATGCCTCTTTTGCCTTGTCTTGATTTGCCACGGACGGTTTACCGCGTGGACATGTTTGCCGAAGTGTTTTCATTTGTAATATATGATGCTAGCAAGTATCCCTGGAAACTTTGAAGACTTGTTTGATGGGCGAGGTCCATTCCTTGATATATATAGAGTTTGTCTTGTATTGTTTTGAAAGGATTTCGGCTATTATTCATGCAAACCCCTTTATTATTTATCCCATTCACTGAGTATCCAAGCTCACCCTCTCTATATATATGTAGGTGATGAACAAGAAGGCGGTGACGCCTAGATGTGATTTCTGGAGCTTGTTTTGGGTTTTGATTATGTCGGCTTAACCTGCATTTATGTCGGCAGTCTTGAAAATCATGCTTCTCGACTTGTAATATTTATATTTCGAACACGTCGGCTGAGAAGCCTTTTGATCAAGATGTATGTTTTTGTATGACTGTTATGCCGGCAAAGAAGATGTCGGCAAACTGGCAGACTGTGTTCTTAGATTTGTAATTTGTACAATCTGTTCATGTCGGCTTGTGGAGCCTTTGCTAAGATGTAAAGATGTAATTTGTATTTTGTCTTGTTTGTAATTGAGCTATAACCCATATGTAAATGGTTGCTATTTCATTTGACTTATGCACTGCTCTTATGGACCACTTGTATTTTAGATTATTGCTTCCGCACTTGTGAGCCCCCCATATATTCATACTCTGTATGTGTGTGAATTTTGTAAGTTGGCCTTCGGTAATCTTGGATTACTGGCCATCACGGCACCAAACTACTAGGGGCGGTTTGGGGTTGTGACATGTAAATTATTAGTAAATTACTCAATAAAGTCCTAGTAAATTACTCGGGAAATTCTTTGTAAATTACTCAGTAAATTCTTAGTAAATTGCTCAGTAAATTCCCAATAATTTCTCAGTAAATTACTCGGTAAATTCTCCGTAAATTCTCTGTAAATTACTCTGTAAAATCTCAGCAAATTACTCAATAAATTTCGGAATAAATTCTGACTAATTTCTCAGTAAATTCCTCTGTAAATTACTCAGCAAATTCTCTATAGATTTTTCGTAAATTACTTAGTAAGTTCTCATTATATTCTCAGTATATTACTCAGTAAATTCTTTGTAAATTACTCAATAAATTATGAGTAAATTACTCAGTTAATTCTAAATAAATTATCTGTAATTTACTTAGTAAATACCTAGTAAATTACTGAGTAAATTCTAAGTAAATTATCAGTAAATTCTCAATAAATTACTCGGTAAATTCTCTGTAAATTAATCTGTAAATTATCGGTAAATTCTTAGTAAATTACTCAATAAATTCTTATGAAATTACTCTTTAAATTTCTCAGTAATTTTCAATAAATTATTGGCATAATTCTCAGAAAATTCTTTGTGAATTCCTCAGTAAATTCTCAGTAAGTTTCTGGGTAAATTCATTAGTGAATTCTCAGTAAATTAGTTAGTAAATTTTTAGCAAAATTCTCAGTAAATTACTTAGTAAATTAGTTAGTAATTTCTCAGTAAATTACTCAATAAATTCTCGAGAAATTACTTAGTAAATTTTTTGTAAACTACTTATTAAATTCTCTGTAAATTACGGTGTAAATAACTCAGTAAATTATTTGATAAATTATCAGTATATTATTCAATAAATTCTCAGTAAATTACTCAGCAATTTCTCTATAATTTTTAGTAAATTCTCAGTAAAATACTCAGTAAACTCTCCCTTAATTACACCGTAAATTCTTAATAAATTACTCAGTAAATTCTCTGAAATTTTTTTGTGAATGACTTAGTAAATTCTCCGTAAATTACTTTGTGAATCACTTAGAAAATTCTAAGTAAACTTTTAGCAAATTCTCAGTAGATTAATCAATAAATTCTCAATTAGTTATTGAGTAAATTCTTAGAAAATTACTCTGTAAATTTTCAACAAAGTACTCAAGAATTTCTCAATAAATTCTCACCAACTTCTCACCAACTTCTCAGTAAATTTTATATAAATTCTTGGTAAATTAATCAGTAAATTCTTAGTAAATTATTCAATAAATTACTCAGTAAATTTCTGAATATATAATCAGTAAATTACCCTGTAAATTCTAAGTAAATTACTCGGTAAATTTTTAGTAAATTCCCTATAAATTACTCGGTAAATTTTCAGTAAATTCCCTATAAATTTCTCAGTAAATTATTGGTAAATTCTTAGTAAATTACTCAGTAAATTCTTAGCAAATTACTTAATAAATTTTCAGTAAATAACTCAGCAAATTCTCTGTAAATTACTTAGTAAATTAACAGTAAATTACGCAATAAATTCTCAGTAAATTACTCAGTAAATTACACACTAAGTTCTCAGTAAATTACTCAGTAAATTCACAATAAATTCATAGCTAATTACTCAGTAAAATCTCAGTATATTACTCAGCAAATTCCTTAGTAAATTTTTTGTAATTTACTCAACAAATTACTCACTAAATTCTCACTAAATTACTCAGTAATTTCTTAGTAAATTGCTCGCAAAACTTCTAGTAAATTACTCAGTAAATTCTTATTAAATTCTCAAAAAATTATCAGAAAATTCTTTGTGAATTACTCAGTAAATCCTTAGCAAATTAATCGGTAAATTCTCAGTAAGTTTCTGAGTAAATTCCTTTGTGAATTCTTAGTAAATTAGTCAGTAAATCTTCAGCAAATTACTCAATATATTTCTCAGTAAAATCTCAGCAAATTGCACAATAAATTTTTTAGTAGATTATCTGTAAATTCTCACGTAATTACTTAATAAATTACTCATTAAAATCTCAACAAATTACTCAATAAATTTCGCAGTAAATTACTCAGTAAAATCTCAACAAATTACTCAATAAATTTCTCAGTAAATTCTTTAATAAATTCTCAGTAAATTGCTTACTAAATTCACAATAAATTATTTTTACATTACTTAGTAAATTCTCCGTAAATTCTTAGTAAATTACTCGGTAAATTATTCAGCAAATTACTCCTTAAATTCTCAGTAAACTACTAAGTGAATTATCAGTAAATTACTCAGTAAATTCTCAGCAAATTACTCGGTTAATTCTCTATAAATTATTCAATAAATTCTGAATAAATTACTCACTAAATTCTCAATAAATTACTCGTTAAATTCTTAGTAAATTCTCAATTACTTAGTAAATTCTCAGTAAATTACTCTATAAATTATCATTTAATTAATCAGTAAATTCTCAGTAAATTACACAGTAGGTTTCTTAGTAAATTCTTTGTAAATACTTAGTAAACTACTCACTAAAATCTCAGCAAATTACTCAATAAATTTAGTAAATTTTTTGTAAATTCTTCGACATATTCTTAGTTTATTACTCATTAAATTCTCAGTAAATTTTCATTAAATTCTTAGTAAATCACTCAGTAAATTCTCAATAAATTACACCGCAAATTACTTAAGAAATTACTTAGTAAATTACCTGGTAAATTATTAGTAAATTATCAGCAAATTACTCAGCAAATTACTCAGCAAATTCACAGTAAATTCTCAGTAAATTACTTAGTTAATTCTCAGTAAATTCTCTGTAATTACTCGGTAAATTATCGATAAATTCTTAGTCAATTAGTCAGTAAATTCTTAGTTCTCAACAAATTCTTAGTAAATCACAAAGTAAATTCTTAGTAAATTCTCAATAAATTCTCAGTAAATTGGTCAGTAAACTTTTACCAAATTACTCAATTAATTTCTCCGTAAATTCTCAGTAAATTCTTAGTAAATTACTTAGAAAATTCTTAGTAAATTATTCAGTTAATTTTCAGTAACTTTTCAGTAAATTCTTTGTAAATTACTAATTAAATTCTCAATAAATAACTCAGTAAATTATTAAGTAAATTATCAGTAAATTACTCAATAAATTCTTAGTAAATTCTCAATTAATTACTTAGTAAATTACTTTGTAAATTCTCTGCAAACTCTCAGAGAATTCTTTGTAAATTACTCAGTATATTCTCAGTAAATTACTTAGTGAATCACTTAATAAATTTTTAAAAAATTCTAAGAAAATTCTCAGTAAATTGCTCAGTAAATTACTTAGTAAATGCTCTGTAAATTCTTTGTAATTTACTCATTAAATTCTCTGTAAATTCTCAGCAAATTCTCAGTAAATTAATCAATAAATTACTCTGTAAATTCTTCCTTAATTACTCAATAAATTATACCATAAATTTTCAGCAAATTACTCAATAAATTTCTCGGCAAATTTTCACAAACTTCTAAGTAAATTTCTCCGTAACTTCTCAGTAAATTATCAAAAAATTGCTCAAAAAATTCTTGGTAAATTACTCAGTAAATTCTTAGTAAATTATCAGTAAATTCATAGTAAATTACTCGGTAAATTATCCAAAAATTACTCAGTAAATTCTCAGTAAATTGTTGGTAAATAACTCGAAAAATTCTCAATAAATTCTCTATAAATTACGCAGTAAATTATCGATAAATTCCTAGTATCAATAAATTCTCAGTAAATTACTCAGTAAATTCTCGATAAATTCTTAGTAAATTACTGAGTAAATTCTTATCAAATTACTTAGTAAATTATCATTAAATTACTCCATAAATTTCAAGTAAATTACTCAATAAATTATCATTAAATTTTCAATAAATTACTCAGTAAATTATCAGTAAATTCTCAATAATATACTCAGCAAATTGTTAGTAAATTACTTGGTGAATTACTTAGTAAATTATTAGTAAATTACTCTGTAAATTCCTAGTAAATTCTTAGTAAATTACTTGGTAAATTTTCAGTAAATTATCGGTAAATTCTTAGTAAATTACTCAATATATTTTCAGTAAATTACTTATTAAATGCTTAATAAATTCTTGGTCAATTACTATGTAAATTCTCAGAAAATTACTCAGTAAATTTTTAGTAAATTACCAGTAAATTACTAGTGAAGTACTCAATAAATTCCCAGTAAATTATTTGGTAAATTCTCAGTAAATTCTCTCTAAATTAAACATTAAATTATCGGTAAATTCCTAGTCAATTACTCAATAAATTCTTAGAAAATTCTCAATAAATTGCTAGTAAATTCTCAGCAAATTACTTAGTAAATTAATAAGTAAATTATCAATAAATTATCAACAAATTACTTAGAAGTTCTCAATAAATTACTTGATAAATTCTCAGTAAATTCTCCGTAAATTATTCGTAAATTCTCTTTAAATTACTCAGTAAATTATCCGTAAATTCCTAGTCAATTACTCAATAAATTCTCAAAAAATTCTCAAAAAATTATCAGTAAATTATCAGCAGATTATTTAGGAAGTTCTTAGTAAATTCCTTGGTAAATTCTTAGTAAATTGCTCAGTAAATTGTAAGTAAATTACTCGATAAATTCGTAGTCAATTAACAGTAAATTACTTTGTAAATTTTCTGCAAATTATTGGTAAATTCTTAATAAATTACTCGATAAATTCTTAGTAAATTACTTAGTAAATTCTCAGTAGCTTCTTAGTAAATTACTTAGTGAATTGTTCAACAAATTCTCAGTAAATTCTAAGTAAATTACTCAACAAATTATTCAGAAAATTACTAAGTAAATTACTTAGCAAATTCTCCATAAATTTCTAAGTGAATTACTTAGTAAATTACTCGGTAAATTAATAGTAAATTCTCAGTAAATTACTTGGTAAATTTTCAGTAAATTACTTAATAAATTCTTACCAAATTAATTAGAAAAAATTCTCAATAAATTCTTAGTAAATTACTCAGTAAAGTCTCAACATATTACTCAGTAAAATCTCAGTAAATTACTCAGTAAATTACTCAGTAAATTCACAGTAAATTACTCAATGAATTACTTAGTAAATTATTAGAAAATTACTCAGCAAATTCTCAATAAATTGTTAGTAAATAACTCGATAAATTTTTAGTAAATTCTCTGTAAATTACTCAGTAAATTATCGGTAAATTCCTTGTAACGCCCTCAAAAAAAGTACAACAATCCAACTCCAAACACTAGTACAAAGTGATATAAATAAAATAAGAAGCTTTCATTAATCAGAGTTAATATACAAAAGGTGACACATGCAATATACATTCATAAACAGCTCATCTTGAATCTACAGCATGTGTTACGAATAGTGAAAAGTAATGAAAGCTAAACAAATATTCATCTAATTTCATATTCCCAATACCAATTTCATTATTTATACAAAATAATTATTTTAAACATTTTAGGACAAAAACCCAATCTCTCCCAAATCCAACCCACGTGTCAAAATCAACAAATTTAACACAATACATCCTCATATCTATACCCATAACCATTTTCAATACCTTCATTTGAAAACCCCTCTTTTGATTTTAAACCAAAACCCTAGGTTTGTCTAAAGTCCTCTAAATCCCAACATTATTTACACAACAACGTATAACTACGTTAAAAATCATAAGAGAGCGTAGAAAGTCCCTACCTCAAAGCTAGAAGTCGAGCAAAGCAAGGAGGAAACTTCAAAGATGCTCAAACACAACTCCATTCGGATAGAAATGTTGCCCTTAAGACGCTCTACCTTTTTATCGAAGAGAGTAGGGTAGAGAAACCACTAGATCTAGGTGAAAATATAGAGAGAAAGTAGGTTTTAGAGAGAGGGGGTCTCGATCTTGGTTTTCAAGAGGAAAAGATATGGAAAAGTGATGTAAAGAAGGTGTTGCTATGAACTGAAATACACACAGTCCGCTCGAGAGCAAGAAATGACGCTCGAGCGTCAGACACATAAGTTGTTTTGCTCAAGCGCATGAAGCGATGCTCGAGCGTAGAATGCACATTCACAGTAGTTTTGCAGATAATAGACCATCGCTCGAACGCAAGAAAGGCCCCTGAGTTGAGCCCGTTAGAGTGCAGAAGGAGGAGCTCGAGCGTAGAATACACTCTTCCAGTAGTTTTGCAGACTTACAAAAGTAATGAGAGTTCACAAAGCCCGCTCGAGCGCAAGAAGTGCCGCTCAAGCGGAGGAGCAAAATACTGGGCAACAAGAGTTTGGAAACTAAGCAACCAACCTGTCCCAAACACAACCACAACAGTCCAATAGCCAAACTTAAGGAAATACAAGGGTAGCAAGATGTGAACAACAATATGAAACCATTAAACCTGAGTCAGGGATACAGCAAGAGTCGGGTCAAAACCAAAATCGCTATAACCTCCCCCCCTTAAGGAATTTCATCCTCGAAATTTCAAATCAAGTTTTAAAGTTATGTTTAAATCAATTGCAATAATGATCATCAATCAATTCCATCATCATGACCCATTCCCCGGTCATCCATTCTCATCAACAAGGTGAACAATTTCTTAGTATTGAATATACAATTCATATTTTTCCAAAACATAAACAATGTTCACATTGAACCCGTGTTTCCAAAACATATACAACATACGCAATGTTTTCACATTTTCAAAACATGTACAATACTGTCATATTTCATTAACATAATCAATATTCCAATACATGTTCAAACATCAACAAATAAGTCCGGATACTTCTCACGGACTTCTAACTCACGTTCCCAAGTTGCTTCCTCAACCCTGTGATGTTTCCACAATACCTTAACCAAGGGAAGACTTGGTCCCGAGTATCCAAGACTGTCATCGATCTTTCCTCATATGAGGCATCCTCAGCTACCTCTAAGTCGGTCCAATCCAACACGCGCGATGGATCCAGCTCATACTTCCAAAGCATGCTAATATGAAACACATCATGAACCCCGAAAAGCTGTGGTGGCAAGGCCAAATGATAAGTTACCTCTCCAATCCACTCAAAGATCTCAAAAGGCGCAATAAATCGAGGGGACAACAACTTCCCACTCTTTCCAAATCTCATCAAACATCTCCTAGGTGATATCTTCAAGAATACATGGGCCCCCCACCTCAAAAGTCAAAGGTCTCCTCTTACGGTCGGCATAACTTTTCTGGCCACTCTGGGCCATAACCAATCTCTTACGGATAAGTGCAACTTTTTCTGTCGCCTCCAGACTAACTCTGGACCCAACATAGGTGTATCACCCACCTCTGCCCAACACACAGGTGATCTACACGGTCAGCTATACAAGGCCTCAAACGGTGCCATATCAATACTCGACTGGAAGCTATTGTTATAGGCAAATTCCGCTAAGGGAAAATGCCTCTCCTACGACCCCTTAAAGTTAAGGACACAACCATGAAACATATCCTCAAGGATCTGAATAGTACGCTCGGACTGCCCGTCAGTCTAAGGATGATACGTAGTGCTAAAAGTCAATCTCGTGCCCAAGGCACTCTGTAGGCTCTGCCACAACTAAGCCATGAAACGTAGATCTCTATCCGAAACAATCATTACAGGGACTCTGTGCAACCTCACTATGTCCCTAATGTAAAGGTCGACAAGATAATCTACTGAGTCACTCACACGCATATATATAAAGTGCACCGACTTGGTCAACCGGTCAACTACCACCCAAATTGCATCACTACACTGTTGAGTCCTCAGAAGGCCTACAATAAAATCCATCATGACATCCTCCCACTTCCACTCGACTATAGACAAGTGTGGGGGCTAAATTTAATCAAAGGAATTGAAGGCCCGAAAGCGGGCCTTTTAGGGAATAGGGACGTATACAAGTCGGCCATAGTAAGAGTCAAATAGTAGGGCCGAATAGAAGGACCAAGCCAAAGGGCCGACTAGTTAATTTTCCTAAAAGATTGGTGGGGGCCCAATTACCCTACATAGTAGGTGGGGGCCCAACCTTGGAGCTAGGAGAAGTATAAAAGGAGGAGCATCTATCAAGGAAAGGTATGTGAAAAAATACTAGATAACTTGTAAAGAAAGCAAATGCTAAAGAAGAGACTAACTTGCTTGTCAGAGTGCTAATTTCGGCACACCCGACCGGAGCGTTTGTTCCTCTTTCAGGTATCAGTTCAATGATCAGGAAAGTCTGTCTAGATCAAAAAGTATTTCCAAATCCCATTTACCATAATTGGCGCCGTCTGTGGGAATACTCAAGCCCGTCCATGGCATACGTAACAGACGATCCTTCGCTCGTTGCGGACGATGTTACACCAAGAACCACGTTTGGCCCAAAAAATATCCCCACACGAAGAGCCTTGAACTTTGACTCGATAGCTCCATTCCTACCCTCGATCTCGGTACAAGAAGCCATGCAAACTATGATGGAACAATCAAAACGCAACGAACAATGTCTAGAAGATATGGCGATTGATAAAGAACGTCTTTACAAGGAACTTGCTCTGGAGGTAGCAAAATCCCAGAAGGCTATATCACATCTTGACTGGGGTCCATCACCAGAAACAAAGAAGAATGGTTCACATCGTTGGCATTAGAAACACCACAGTAGCAGCACCTCAGACTCGTCATCTCAGGAGCCTAGGAAAAAGGGGCGAGTTGGTACGACCAGCTCATTTGAGGGAAGCCCATATGTGCAGCACAGACAAGAAAAAGAGGATGATAGCACAGATGAAGAGGACAAACATGATCCTTTCGTACGACTCATCGTTAAGGTTGTATTGCCAAAGAAGTTCAAAGCACCAGCGTTTACTCTGTTTGATGGCAAGTCAGATCCTACTGATCACATTCGTCACTACAAACAGGCGATGACTTTACATGCTGATGATGAAACCCTTATGTACAGAATGTTTCCAAGTCGCCTAAGACCATTGGCCATCAGGTGGTACTATAAGTTGGAGCCAGTCGTAGTGAGAACCTTCCATCAGCTCCAAAAATCCTTTAGGGCAAGATTCATCACCAATGAGACCAAGCCAAAACAGCCCGACTCACTCTGGGTGATGCAAATTAAGCCCGAGGAGACCCTCCGTGCATACTCAGCACACTATTAGGAATGTTTCAATCTGGTAGACAATGCTTTTAATGATTCCATGGCCATCACCACTTTTAAGATGGGTTTACACCTCAATAGTCTGCTCAGGAGCTCGTTGATTAGGCGATCTGCCAAGACAGTATGGGCCTTAATGAAAAAGGTTGAAGAGTATTGAAAGGTGAAGGATGATACCCTCCGCGCCAAAGCAGCTCAGACGGTCGTGGAAACAGCAGCGCCTATCCTGATACAATCGATAAGTGTTGCATCCCTAAAAAGGAGCCCAGAGCCCAGAGGTTGGCCAAAGCGTGAGAATTGCCGAGATCAGCGCCGATCAAGTGAACAGTATTCATGACGATTCGGCGAGCAATATCAAGTGGAAAGAAGGCGCCCTAGGTGGTTAGATAAGAAGTATACCGAGTTTGCTGAGCCGATTAGTAAAATTCTGCCCAAAATTCAGCATCTACCATTCTTTAAGTGGCCGGCCAAGATGCTTGGACCTCGACACAAGGCAAAAAGACCGGCGATGTGAATACCATAAGGATCATGAACATGAAACCGATAAGTGCTACGTCCTCAAAGACCACCTTGAGGAGCTAGTACAAGATGGCCGATTGAGCCAGCATCTCTCACGCAAAGGCAACCCACCAAGCACGGTTGCTCTACACCCAGACTCACTGCCCCTCGGTGTGATTCATATGATACACAGTCTTACTCCACCAAACGACGTACATACGATACAGCTACAATCGTGCCCTCCCAGGCCATGCACGACAGCTAAGCGGCCACATACAATTGGCAAAATTAGTTTCGGCGATACAGATCTTGAAAGGGTATCTTTTTTGCACGACAATGCTTTTTTCATCGAACTGTGTGTCAACAAATTCATCGTCGAGCACATCTTAATTGATCAGGAGAGCACCTTGGAGATAATGTACTTCAAGACATTCCTTCAGCTCGGCTTCACTGCTTTTGACTTGTTGCAGGTAGAATACCCCTTGTTTGGCTTCAACGCCAATCCCAAATACCCTCTGGGAAAAATCACACTATTCGTCTGCGCAGCCACTAGGACGATTGACCTGGAATTCCTGGTCGTCAAGCTTCCATCGCCATAAAACATAATCATGGGAAGAACTTGTCCGCATGCTATGCAGGCCATACTAAGCACTTACTAGCAGTTGCTCCGCTTCCTAACACAACACAGTATTGAACAAATCCGAGGCTTTCAAAAGTCAACAAAAGAATGCCATCTTATTACATCGGTGAAGAAACCAAGGGAACTGGAAGTGAACTCCATCGACGTTCTGGACCAAGAAAGCCTCAAGGATGTTGGCAAAGTCCCCACTTGTCATGACCCGAACCCGCCCCGGTGGGTTAAGGACATAACCGGCCAGTAATCATGAGATTACCTACGGCCTCAAACCAAAACAAATGTATTTTAACAGAGTTAATGGGGCCCAAATGGAAGCAGTTCAAAACTTTGTTCATAGAGCTATGCTTACATGGCACATCCAAACAACCAAACATATCTACATTAATAACTCACAACAGAAATACAGTGGCATAAGTTCTGTACAAACAGGATCATCCAAAAACTAAGTCAACCCATGAAACTATATACAGACATATGCAAAGTCCTCGCCAACATGACAAAAATAACATAGCATAGCATAAAGGCGAAGACGAGTCTCGTGTGTGAGACACTAGGGCTGACTCTCCAAAAACTCGGTTGTTCCACACAGACTTCACTGGGGCTGGGTCTGGACCTCTCTTGGCTCACCTACAAACACATGAATGAGCGTGAGCGATAGCCCAGTGAATAATATCAAATAAGAAGATACAACGATATATAGAACAACATACTCTGAACGGCCTTGGGCCCAATTCACATTTTCATTTAACATTTATATACACAATTTAAGTCAAGTGACTGTAGTTTCAAACATACTGGCCTTTGGCCCATCTATCTTTCATTCCTATCAAAACGGCCTCTGGCCCACTCATTTATGTCAAAACGGCCTCTGGCCCATCCATTCATGTCAAAACGGCCTTTGGCCCATCCATTCATGTCAAAACGGCCTTTGGCCCATCCATTCATGTCAAAACGACCTTTGGCCCATCCATTCATGTCAAAACAGCCTTTGGCCCACCCATTCATGTCAAAACGGCCTTTGGCCTATCCATCATTTCTTGTCAAAACGGCCTCTGGCCCATTCATTCTTATCAGACATTTGTCCACAATTCAAACTAGCAAATCATAAGGCATAAGGCTTATAAGAAAATAAGCAATTGGACAAATGGCAAGCTTCCAAATATCGATATTACTCACGGTGATCGGTTGGTTGGTTTGCCCTGAAGCTCGACCCTACACAGTCCATGAACACAAAAGGGTCACCAACAATTCAATCCACTCTTAAAATCACATTTTCATCTTTAGGCTTTATTCTTATCTCTTTAACTCAATTACAATGCTCAATGCATGCCTAAGAGTACTTAGAAGTGAAGGAGAATGGAAAACGAAACACAGAACGCATAAACAAAATTTCAGAAAACAGGGTCCCCACTCGAGTGTGGACTTCCCCGTTCGAGCGGACCTTTAAGGCCTGCAAAAGTACTGGATAAGTCGAATTTACGCTCGATTGTGCACTCTGGCGCTCGAGCGGAAGGCTTCTCTACATGGCTTCCCGCTTGAGTGTGAACTTCCCCGCTTGAGCGGACGCCATGTCTGAAAAAAGTACTGGATGTATCATTTTTACGCTCAAGCGTGAACTCGGACGCTCGAGCGGAAGTTGATCCTACATAGCTCCCCACTCGAGCGTAAACTTCCCCGCTCGAGTGGACACCATGCCTGCAAAAAAATACTAGGAGCATGAATTCCCCGCACGAGCGGCGGTTCCCCCGCTCGAGCGGACATCATAAATTCTAGGTTTTCCAGAATGGTTTCTGAGTTCAAATTCGACGTTTCAACCACATTTCTTGCATATTATGGCTCCAATTTTACATATACCCGTACTAACATGGTACCAACACTAAAATACATCAACATGGAGCTCAATTTCACAAATTGATCACATGCATGCCCCAAATTAACTCAAACTCATGCATTCAAGATTTCCATTTTTAATAAACAACATGTGTGCCCATTTTGACTTTCATTTTCACTTCTAATGATGCAATTAGTGCTCATTCCCATGAAACTCAACAAAAACATGCTTGCATGTGGGATTACACTTCCAATCTTTCATAATTCACAAATTACATGCTAGAATTTTGTGATTCCATAGGAGTTCTTCATATGCATGCACATATCAAGCCTCAATTTCAACAAGACCAACTCAAACCATGCTCTTGATCACAAACAAACCTTGAACTTACAAGATCACAAATTCAAACTTACAAATTCAAGATCAATGCTTACCTAGAGGCTCAATTCTTCTAATTTGGTCAAATCTAGAGTTAAATCTTCAAATTCCCAAGCTTGAGTAAAAAATTGCACAAATCTCTCCCTTCTATCTCTATGGCCGGCCTTCTTTCTCTCTCAAGGCACCAAAATCAGATTTTGAACTCAAGTGTAAGGATTAAATGTATATTTCCTTTCTACATAAGTCCCTACTAAGTCATTATTTTAATATTAGATAATGGAGCACTGAATTGATCATTCTGAATCTAATTATTTTGATCCAAATCAAATTTTCAATTAAATTTCACTATAAGCTCTAAAAATTATGCCAATCACAATGGTGCGACCAATTTCAGTTTCTGTGGCCGATAAGGCCTTCGATTTAATTTCCAAAGCAAATAATCGAACAGATATTCCTACGAGGAATAGATAGAAATTCAAAATCGCATATTTTCCCATAATGGCACACAAAATCATATTAAACACATAATCCTACTCATATTAAAGACCAATTAACATATTACGGAACAGGGATATCACACCACTGATAAAGCAACTGAAGATTTTTTTTATCACATTGACATCAAAGAGGAACCAAATAAATTCTTCTTGATCGGCACTGGGCTTGAATCAGCCGAGCGACAGGAGTTAATTTCCTTCTTACTCGGCAATATCGATGTGTTTTCCTGGACACCGTGTGAGATGCGTGGGGGAGACCCCACGTTGGCCTAACACCATTTAAATGTCAACCCCAAAATCAAACCGGTCATTTAGAAGAGTCGCCGATCGGCAGTTGAGCATACGGCGGCCGTTGTTGCTGAAGTAGACAAGCTCCTGGAGGCTCGGGCAATCCGAGAAGTCACTTATCCTATATGGTTGTCTAACACCGTGGTCTTCAAAGAAGAAAAATGGATCTTAGCACGTGTGTGTGGACTTCATGGACCTTAATAAAACCTGCCCCAAAGATTGTTTTCCCTTCCCCAAGATCGATCAAGTTGTGGACGCAACTACGCACCACCAATGCATGAGCTTTTTGGACACATACAGGGGTTACCACTAAATTTCCATGCATCCGGAGGAGTAGGAAAAGACAGCATTCCTCACCTCACGAGAAACCTATTGCTACAAGGTCATGCCTTTCGGACTGAAGAATATGGGGGCAACATACTAGAGATTGGTCACCACCATGTTTAAAGAACAACTCGGCCATACCATGGAAGTATATATCGATGACATGGTTGTGAAATCCAAAGAAAAGCATACTTACTTAGCCGATTTAACCACAACTTTCAACATTCTTTGGAAATACAAGATAAAACTTAATGCCGCCAAGTGTGTATTTGGTATCGGATTCGGCAAGTTCCTCGGTTATATTGTAAACCATCACGGAATAGAAGCCAATCCGAAGCAAATTTCAGTCATTATCGAACTCGGTTCCCCTCAGTCGGTCAAAGACGTTAAAAAATTAATGGGGATGACCGTGGCTCTCAATAGATTCATCAGCCGTTCCTCAGATCGTTGTAGACCATTCTTTCATACGCTTCGGCAGGGAAAATCATTTCAGTGGACCTCCAAGTGCCAGACCGCATTAGATGGATTGAAAACATATGTCCGCTCCGTTCCACTCTTAGATACCCCTCTCTCCAGGGGACCCACTCATATTGAATCTGGCAGTCTCTGATCAGGCAATCAGCTCTGTATTATTAAAGGAATAACTCGGCGAGCAAAGGCCCATTTACTATGTGAGCAAAGCCATGGTCAATGCCGAAACACGATACTTGCCACTGGAGAAGCTCATCCTGGCTCTTGTGGTAGCCACCAAGAAGCTAATGCACTATTTCCAAGCTCATACTATAGGGGTACTAACGGACTATCCTCTCCGAGCAATACTCCACAATGCAGAATCGCCAAGACGAGTCTCAAAATGGGCATTAGAACTCGGCCAGTATGATCTCTAGATCTTGCCCAGAACGGCCATCAAGGGGTAGGTTTTGGCCGACTTCATCGTCGAATTTACGGGTTGCCACACCGATTTCAAACTTGACCAACAGCTCCTCGGCGTTAACTAGAGTGGCGAATGTATGTCAGGGATATTTGGCAGGTGTACTACGATGGGTCATCTAACCAACATGGAAGTGGGGTAAGAGTAGTGATCATGACCCCTGAAGGCGCGATAATTAAGCAAGTAGTTAAATTAGGCTTTGATGCATCAAACACCGAGGCCGAATACGAAGCTTTGCTAATTGGCCTCTGTAATGCGCTCCACCTTGGCACCAAGTGCTTACAGGTTTTCTACGATTCCAAGTTGGTCATCATTCAGTTGAAAGAGGAGTATATTGTAAGAAACAACCGAATGGTAGCCTATGTGAGAAATGACAAGTTCCTTGCTCACAAAGTTTGACCACTATGAGCTGAATCAGATAAACCGTGACCAAAACACTCATGCGGACGCCCTTGCTTATTTAACTTCTGCCATTAATTCGAAAGTCAAGCGTACCATCGAAATGGGGTTCATCTCAAAGCCAAGTATCAATTTCCCCAAATCCGTTCGTATTAACATCATTGATCTAGGGCCGAGCTGGATGGATCCCATCATCGCATTCCTTTCCTCTAAACAATTTCCACAGATAGGAAAGAAGCCCATAAACTGTGAAACAAAGCCCTATGATACTATTTGGATCCCCATGGCAAGCTTTACAAAAAATCTCTTTCGAGGCCATATTTGGAGTGTGTTTATCCAGATAGAGTAGAGGATTTCCTGGCCGAGATACATGAAGGCAGTTGCGGTGCCCATTTTAGAGGGTGTTCGTTGGTCCACAGGGCCGTCACCTAGGGGTATTATTAGCCAACCATGCGTATTGATGCTGAGAACTACATAAAGAAATGTGAGCAATGCCAGAAATTCTCTTCTTTAACTCATTTTCCCACCAAAGTATTGAATTTCGTTAGCATCCCTTGGCTTTTTGCTTAATGGCGCCTGGACATCGTTGGACCACTGCCAAGGGCTCAAGGAAACAAATGATTCTTGATTGTTGCAATGGATTATTTCATAAAATGGGTCGAGACAGAATCATTGGCACATATCCGCGACGTCGATATTAAACGTTTTGTATAGAAAAACATTATAACCCGATTTGGCATACCTAGAGCACTTATATTCGTCAATGGCACCTAATTCGATTGTGGCATCTATCGAGAGTTATGCGACATCTATGGTATCAGGCCTTACTTTTCCGCACCAGCTTACCTGCAAAGTAATGATTAGGCTAAGGCCTCTAATAAAGTGATCCTGGAAGGAATCAAGAAGCAGTTGGAGAAGGCTAAGGGCAAGTGAGTTGAAGAGCTGCCCAATGTATTATGGGCTCATTGCACTACTCCAAGGCAGTCCACCGAGGAAACCCCATTCGCCTTGTGCTTTGGGACATATGCCATCATCCCTCTTGAAATCGGCCTGCCCACTCTGAGATCAAAGGCATTTGACACGGGACAGAACGACATGATTCTGGCTCTAAACCTGAATTTGATCAAGGAATGTCGAGATTGAGCTCATGCGCACATGGTACGATATCATCAGCAACTTGCCAAATCATATAACTAGCGCATGCAGCTGCGCCATTACATCCTTGGAGAATTGGTCCTCAACAAAGTGCTTCCTGCTGCAAAAAATCCAGCGGACGAAAAACTAGGCTCCAACTGGAATGGCCCTTATCAGATTGATTCGATTGCCGGTGCAAGTGCATATCGTCTTTCAGACATGAACGGCAGAAAATTGCCCCGACCCTGGAATTCAATGCACTTATGCAAGTTTTATCATTAAAATCACTTGAAGCTTATGTTTGTTCATTTTAGTTTTGTTGATACGTAACCGTGTGTGCATCTATCTATGTAATTAGTGATTCAATGTACCTCTCATTTCATTTTGAACGGCCGAACAAGCCTTTGAATTAGGAGCGCCTTTCGTGCTTGTTTACGATGCGCTATTACAAAGTCTTCGAATTCGGAGCGCCCTTCTGTGGATCCCCTATTTTTGACCGATCTTAAGACTCAGACGTTATCTTTTGTGCACTCGATGATTGTGCATGTTTGTGCTCGTTTTGAGTGCCCGAAGTTCTCAACTGAGCGCCTTGTCTCTGGGCCTCTAAACTCTCTTTGTTTTGGCTTTGTTTTTGGGCCAAACTTTGGTGCCTCTTGCCTGGAGGGGGGAAAGGCCTTGCCGGCCACTTTTGGCACTTGTCGGCTACTTTTCCCCCTTGTTGGCCACTTGAAGTGGTCGGTCGGCTAGGGCAGGTGGCCGGCTGGCCACTTGAAGTGGCCGACTGCCAATTTTCTCCTTTTTCATATATTTTATGTGCCAGCTGTGCCAACTATTGATCATTGAAAGCCTTCTCTATACACGTGTTTGAAGGGATGAAAGCAAGCTTTTTGCTTGCTTTTCTATATAAGGGGAGGTCCCTCACCTATTTTAGGGGTTCAGAATTTTTGTGAGCAAAATTTCACTCTCTCTCTTTAGAATTCTCTCCCTCTCTCTCTCTCTCTATATATATATATTGTGCTTGAAAGTGAGTTTTCTCTACACATTTGCACTAAGACCCTTAGCCAAACACCTTCACCTTGGAGCTGAGGTCCCTTGAAGCTTGGTTTGAGGTCTTAAGCTTGGTTTTGGCTCAGAATGTTTGCTGTTTATTGCTGTGCTTCAAAGGTAAAGTCTTACCCCCTTTTAAGCTTTGTTTTATTTACTTGTTTGGCCACCTTTGCATGCTGTTGTTGGCCTAGTTTTCAACTATAAAAACCTCTATTTTTAAGGTTTAAAAATGGTGGTTTAAGGCCTTTTTGGAGTGAGGGGTGGTTCACCCTCTTTTGTAGCTTGTTTGCTAAGTATTGTGCCATCTTTTTAAAGCTTTTCAAACCCCCTTTTGTTGGCCTTTTAACCATTGAAACTCAAAGGTTTTTCAGTGCTAAAAATTTAGTTTTGAGGTCCAAAAAAGGACGGGGTGGCCTCCCCTCCTTGTATCTTGCTTGCATGTGTAGATGGCTTAAGATGTGAGCATGTTTTTTTACCTTTTTATGACTTGATCTTGGCATGTTTTTGCTACTGATTTGCCATGACTTAGCTCTATTTTCAGCCTTCTTGATCACATGATTCATGCTTTGTATAGCTATAGTGTAAATGGCTTCACTAGCTTTGTGCGTCAAGGCCTCTATCATGCTTTGCTTGAGATGATTGCATGTTGTAGCATCATTTTATACAGGATTTCAATGCATGTAACTTTGTCACACTCTCACATATTTTACTCTTTCATTGCTTTTGAGAGTTGTGCTTTGTGCCTTGTTTGTGAGCCAACATGCATGTTTTTCTTGCCTTTCGTGTCTAAATTTCAGCATGTTTTGGCTACTGATTTGGCATGTTTAAGTTCTGTCCAGAGCTGGTTTGGTCATTTAAGCTTGATATTGCATGCCTCTATTGTAGTGCTCTTCACTAGCTTTAATATCTTTGGCTTTTGAACATGTCTTACATGTGTTGCTTGCATGATTTAAGGTATTGAGCATGCCATTTCAGCACTGAAATTTTGCAACCTCCCTCATTTATTCACTTTTCTATTTGCTTTGAGGGTTGGTTACCTTATGATTGTGTTTAAGCTTGAGATAGAGCTTGTGGTCAATGGCTTTAATCCTCTTTTGAGGGTTTCTACTAGTCAAAGGCATGATCTCTCTCATGTCATAAACCAACCTTTTGGTATCCCCTCTCCCATTAGAGGACAGTCACATTGGACTTAATCGGTTAAAAGATTAATCGGTAATGCTAAAATGTGTAAACAAGAATTGGACAAGTAAAACTTGGCAAGATAAACATGTGTGTTGCATTGCATGTGTTTGGATCGGACATTAATCCAAACACAAGAAATGTGGGACGTTTCATACTCAAAGTGATGAAACGTGTCACATTTCTTGGTCGCCCTCACCCTTGATCATGCATGATAGGGTGGCGACCCTTTGAGTCTTATGTGCGCATTCATTAAGCTTGTACAAGCTTGGTCCTTTGGCCATCATGCAAGAAAACACTTGATTGGTGGCTTGAGAGTCAAGTACCATACTCCTTTGAGCTTGTCAAATGATGCGGAGGGTGGCAGTACACACATTTCCTTGCAAATACATTGCTTTGCCTTTGTTGTTCTCTGTTGCAGCAAAAAACAGAAGCCTGGAAAAATGGGTGGCCGACCGGCCACTTGCACTAGCCGACCGGCCAGGTGAGGTAGCCGACTGGCCACTTGTAGTAGCCGACCAGCCACCAGTGCGAAGATTGTCCAATGTGTTCATGTGTTGGAGCAGAGGCAATCTGGAAGTTGGTTCAATGTTCAGAGATCATAACAAATGCAAACAGAGGTAGCCGGTGGCAAGGCGATGGATTTTCGGAGAGGAAGCCAATCGAGCATGCATGTCTCCCTCGCCTGCGAGGCCACTTTATCGCTTTGATAGTTAGCTGTAGCTAATTAATCTAAGTGTTGCACTTAGTTAGGTTAATCCGTGCTGTAATATTCTAATTAGATTAGTATAGCTAGTTTCAATTCGGTTTGTAATAATTAATTAGCTTAATTAGTGTAGCTAGTTAGCTTATTCATCCGGACCCTCCTTTGAGAGGACACAATGTTGTAATAAGTGTGCGTGTGTGTGTGCATGTCTTCCAACCCCACATCTTTCTCCCTTTTATTTAACCGCTTTTGATGGTTAGATTAGGGACATTTTGAATTAGCATACCTTATGCTTGCATGCTTGCATCATTCATTTGTCTTGCATGCACCGGGCTCGGAGCATCATTCAAACTGCATTGTCAATTCAATACTTATTTGAATACGTGTTTCAAAGCATATTATCAAATTGTATCATATGCCATATTAGTAGCCGAGTCTATTAATTTCATATTGCATGTGTTGCATTAGGCATTTTATGTAGTTAGGATCATGCATTTTTCTAACTAGCTTTTGTTTTGGCTTGGAGTACTCAGTGAGTTTTATGCTTTAGCATACTTGCATGAGTGTGATTGCTATATTGCCATGTTTCACATGCTGGCCATAAGGTTATGTACTTACTTGCTAAACTGCATGAATGCCTGTGGATGAAGGCTTTGTTGCTTGAATTGGAACAGTTCATCGAATGTATGTTTTAAGCCCACTTTGAGAAGTGGCCAAATCATGTTTTTAAGCCCACCTGAGAGTGGCAACTTCGCGCTTTAGCCCACTTGCGAGTGGCAATTTCAAACCATTTTCACAAACAAACATGAGTTGTTTTGTTTCAATTCTCGTGATTTAGTCTATACTTGTGTGTGTATCACATAGTAAAGTTAGCTAATAACTAGATAAGAACACATGAGGTTTATAAAACAACATATCATGCTTAGTAGAGGCCGATCCTTTGATCGGGCGAGCGGGGGTGCTCATTTCAGGACCTTTCCCTCTCGTATCCAAGTTCTGGAGCCGTGGCAAGTTTGGTGGTGACAGACACGTGACCTTTGGCACGAGTCAGGGTTTCCGAAATTTCCCAAAAATAAAATATTTAGGTGGCGACTCTATAATCTGGCAAAGCAGACCATGTTTGGCGCTTTTTGATTCAAAATCGATTTTCCAAAACGATTTGCCAGATTTGGACTCTTTGGTGTTTATCAGTCTCACATTGCACTTTGTGAGATTAGATTCAAAACCGTGATAGGAGTCCGAACTGTAAGAGACCAATTCGCTCCTCTCCAAAAGGGAGGCACGCAAAGAAAGTCGAGTCTACAGTTTCTGGTAACTCTGCTGGGGATTTAGAGAACTTGACTCGAACTCATGATATGTTGTTTTATCTAGATTTATGTGTTTTTTTGCATTGCATTTGCATTGGTGCGCCTAAGTCACAGTGTTTTTCGTCTGCTATTCTTGAACGGTTTGCCAGAGGCTTGCTCAGAAAAGCGTGCCATAAGACTGATTGGTTGCGGGCTCTGCCACGATGGGAACACAAACCTTGGATCTGGACTACCGCTGTACCGTTCGATCCTCCTTTCGCTTCTCAGTGTTAGGAGCGAGAGGTATATTAGGTGGTCTTGCTGAGGCACCCTTTTTTGACCATTTGACCTAGTTGCATATCGGAAGCCATAGAGACTGTTCCAAACAAGGACAGGTTGCTCACCCGAATGCAGGATTGTTTGAAACCGCATGCGTGCGTAGTGAATCCCTAGTACCTGACGAAACTAGGACAGGGAAACCCTACCCCACCATAGGGGTGTTTTGGCTCTTACTTGCTTGATATGTGCTGTTAGGGTGTGTCTTTACAGAAATGTATATATCAGTTGCAAGTTTGGGTATCAGTTTGGGGATATTTGTTTTGAGGCAAGAAATTTTGGGGGCAGAAATCAGTGTTTGAGTACAGATTGTCCAGCTTATGATTTCAACTGTGTGTTGTCTTTATTTAAGCCGAGGTGCTCTGCGTTTGCTGATTGTTGTTTCCTTTTTGCAAGGTAGCATTTCACTGTTGCTTCTGACGAAGCAATTTCGCCCCAAGCACTCTGGACCAGAGTAAGGAGGCTTTATCGATCTGGGGATCTTGTGAGATGACAACCAGTGTTTGCTTCGCTCCCCCGGATTACAAGACGAAGAAGAGTTCGACATAATTCACCGGTTCGTCAGTTACCTGTGCTCAGTGGAGTCCAGTGTTCCGCTTCTACCTCAGAAACAGAGTACACACCGGGTCAGATAGATCAGTACCCCTCAGTCAGTATGGAGGATATGATGCATCAACTCCAGCAAACTATCGAGGCTATGCAACGGAATGCTGCTCGCCAAGCGGAGGTTACCGCTCGTCAAATAGAGGTTGTAGCTCAACAGGCCAAGGTAATTGCTAGGCTTCAACAGCAACAGCATCAACAACCACAAATAGCAGCTTATGCTTCAAACCCACCCCCACCTAGGGTTCCAATACCCAGGGATACAGCTTATGACCAGGAGAATACGGACATTCCGGTAAGGCCAGTCCCACCGCAGACTTCTAAAGTGCCGGCCTACCCAATAAACACACCGTTCGAGTCTGAGGTTGATTCTACAGCCTTGAAAGTAAGCAAGCTTGAGAAGCTTTTCAAGCATGCTCAAAGAGTAAACTCGATCCCAGATATAGATGATGGCTACACAGATTCGACGGTGACATTGCCGGACAGATTTAAAATGCCTCATATAAACCACTTCGACGGTTCAGGCGATCTTAAGGTCCATTTGAGGCTCTTTTTTGATATCTTGCGGCCGATGGGCCTCACTAGATTGCAAAAGCTATCCCTCTTTGGTCGGACCCTGTCGGGTATTGCGGCCATCTGGTATGCTAAACTAGAGGATTCCGTGAAGAGAAGTTGGGAAGAGATAGCTGAGGCCTTTGTCGTCCAATATTCTTATAACACTCAAATCGAGGTTACAACTCATGATCTCGAGGCAATTAGGCAAGAGCTGAAGGAGGGCTTCTCTAACTTCGTCACCCGGTGGAGGGCCAAGGCCTCCATGATGACCACCAGGCCAGCTGAGAAGGACCAAATAAGGATGGTCGTTCGGAATCTGCAACCGAAGCTGATGCAGAGGATGATTGTCTTACCCTTCCCTACCTTTGCTGATCTTCATGAGATTGGGGTACAGATAGAAGATGCTATGAAACAGGGTTTGATTGACAAGAGAAAAAATAGCCTAAGAGGGCCTTTACTCGTAGTTCGAATGTAGCTACGAGTAGCAATGCAGCTACAAGGACCACTGACGTTGGTATGGTCACCACCACACCAAAAACAGCCACACCCTTTACCGGCACTTCTGGAGCCACTCCACAACCTGCAAAGTACCCACCTCAAGGCCAGAGCATTTTCAACCCGCTCTACATGTCTCTATCTGCGACTTTGAGGGTCCTGATTAGAAAGGGGCATCTGAAGCCCCTGGAACCATGCCTATTGCCAAATCCCCTCCCTCATACACACAACCCGGCCAAGTATTGTGCCTTCCATCAACAGCATGGGTACGATACTGACCAGTGCTTCAGATTACGTCATGAGATTCAGGATCTCATTGACAACAAAGTAATAGCGCCTCCTGACAAGCCAAACATCACTACAAACCCTCTCCCACCACATAATCAGCCCCTTCCTCCACCTAGGCAAGTAAACCTGATCCAAACAATGACTGTCCCATACGACCGTAGCATATACATCACGCTTGTGTTGTTCATCCTAGAAAGCATAGATTTGTGCATGATGAGCACATCAATATCCCAACTCGAACCCACGGCAGTGGCTATGATAGAAGAGGGCATGCCTGAGGGCTCTGTGAGCTTGATTGAGGAAGCATACAACCCTTGTTGCTTTATTGCGGCAACTGATCAAGCCAAGCTGAGGGTGGAATTGCCAATGAGGATTGAGGTAAATGTAGTTCGGACGGACGGGCTGAGCCAAGGGCTGGATGATTTAGTTGAGCTTGAGGAGGATATCACGAATCTGCAGTTCTTTGATGAACAGGATCCGGGAGATGTGCGTATCAATTGGTTTGACCTGAATGGATCAACAGATAATGCAGGGTGGCTTAGTGATGAGCCAGATATTGATGAGGGGTCTCAACCAAAATAGGGACAGTCAGAAATAGGAACATCTGCAATGGCTGGAACGGTCGACGACAAGAGAGAGTTGCCAGAGAGCACCAATACAAAGAATTTTGCTCAAGAATTGGGTAGTTTGTGTACAGCTGATACAGAACAGGAGGCTCCGCTAAAGCAGTTCAACCAGGAGAGAACTGAGATTGATCAGAGGGCTAGAAAAGCCAAGGGTCCTATGGGGATAGAATGTTTTGTGAATGCAGGAATGACTACAGCAAAACTGGACAGTTGTTTGTCGGTTGCCAAAGGAATGTGGTGGAAAGACGATGATTTGCGTCCTGCCCATACTGATGAGAACTGGGGGCAGAATTTACTGGATAATACATGGTATACCGAGGAAGTTGACCACATGACTCAGAGTGGGCGGTACTTCAAGCCCCCACATCTGGATCAGCCAGAGTCATTAGGGAAAGATAAGGAAACAGAGAAACAGAAAGAGAAACTGTTAGAAGATGAAGCTGTACTGAAGCAGCTGAAGAAAATCCAGGCTCCATTCGGGGATTGTTAATGGCCTCACGGGTGCATATACAGGCCGTCCTATCAGCAATGGACAAGGCTAAGCTTTCTATTGACACAACTCTTGAGCAGTTAGTGGGACTGGTGTTCCCGGGTGGCGCTTCACCGACTTTGACTTTCACAGATAGAGAATTGCCGCCTGAGGGCTCCAAGCACAACAAGCCGTTATACATCTCTGTGGAGTGTAAAGAAAAGTGGATACTAGTTGTCTTGGTTGACATGGGATCTGCAATTAATGTGTGTCCGTTGCGTACAGCCTATGCTATCGGTTTGAAGCCGGCAAATTTCACACCAACAGCCCAGGTGATTCGGGCTTATGACAATACTAGTCGAGAAGTGTGGGGACAGTGCGGATCAGAACTCAGATTGGCCCGGCACAACAGGACATCGAGTTTCATGTTCTAGATATTCCAGCATCTTTAATTTATTTCTTGGACGGCCGTGGCTGCACCAAGTAAGAGCTGTCTCTTCCACTCTACATCAGATTCTGAAGTACCCCCATGGGAAGGGGGTAGCTTTTGTTTTTGGGAAGAGTTGTTTTTGGGAACTCTTCCATGCATCTGCCACCGGAGGTTACTACGCCGATCTTGAAAATTGTTTATGGCGAGGAGGATGTCTTTCTGTCTGGGTTCACCTTGGCCGAGGCTCGGGTAGTGTAAGATATTCTGGCAGTTAATGAGGGACTGTATGTTAGCGCGCAATCCGTTTACCTCATGAACAAGCTTCAACATGTACCCAGAATGCGATTGGGAAGGAGTGGCCAGAAGGGCGTCGCTGAATTGGCCGAAGTGCCGCACAACCCCCATACCTTTGGTCTAGGTCACATGCCTACCAAAGAGGATTGAGTAAGAAAGGGAAAGGAGATGGTAGGAAGGGCCAAGGCTAAACAAGCTGGGAAGCACTATGAGTTGGTACATTGACCTATTCAAGGAACCCTGAACGGACGCTTTGTCCGGGAGGGGGAGGATTTCCAATTTTGTGGCTTTTCGGAGCCATGGCTAAATTCTGAGAAGCGACGTTTGCCTGGCTTTGTGATCTTTTTCAACCTGCGGTTGCAAGGGGATGAAATTGCAGAAGAGCAGACTGACCTACTAGTTGTGGCTGAATAGTGCAAAGAGAATGAGTTCGATGGCACAGAACTTGAAACGGGAGCAACGCTGGCTTGTCTCCTCTCAGACCCTCAGATCACATCAGAGAGCTTGGGGGATGACTTCTCTGTTTCCATGATTGGAGATCAAACAGCTGTGGGCTCTTCTTCCAGCATTTGGGACGCATTTATCGCACCCTCCTTCGTTTGGCAGTACGAGGAAGGCTTTTTGTCTAGTAGTTCTGGGTCAGGTAGTGAACCAGAATCTGATTCCACAGAGTCTGTGGAGTCGGAATCAGATTCTAGTTCTTTTGAGTTAGAGTCCGGTATTCCTGGAGGCGATAACCCGGATGCCGTTGTTTTGTCCAGGTCGTCTTTTTCCTTTTATTTTGAGTCGGTTGTAACCGAGGAATTAGACAATTTGGAAGTTGTGAATGAGAATGACACCACTACTGTTTCAGAGTACTTTTCTCTGCCACTCGTTTATTGCATTAATCAAGACTTTCAAAACTTTGATAAAAACGACGAGAAAGAAATTCCTCCGATTTTGAAACATTTGATTAATCGAGTGGAGGAGAGGTTTGTAAAACCTTTGGTTGATGAAATCACTTCAATTAATGTTGGTACTGAGAAGGATCCATGTCTGGTCCAAATCAGGTCCACGTTGTCTTCGGAGGAACGCGAGCGCTTAGTCGCTTTATTAAAAGATTTCAAAGTTGTTTTCGCGTGGTCCTATGAAGACATGGCTGGAATCGATCCTGAGATTGTATAGCACCGGATCCCTCTTGACCCTAAGGCCTGTGTAGACACCCCATTTTTGACCGTCCTCAAGACTTGGACGTCACCGTTTGAACACTCGGTGATCATCTATGTTTGTGTTCGTTTGGAGTTCCCGGAGGTCTCGGCTTGCGCCCTTTGCCTCAGGATCTCCGAACTCGACTGTTTAGTGTCTGGTTTTGCACCAAACACTTGTGTTTTGCCTTAGAGGGGCAGGGAATACCTTGTGAGGCATCCCCACACATCACCGGCCATGGCCAGAGGCCACCGGCTAGTGTTTTGTTGCCGTCGGCAATGTATATTGCCGGTCGGCAGTACATTTTGTCAAAATGGCAATTTTGAGCAGCCGACTACTGTTCATCTACTTTTGGTAGATATTTTGTGCCAGCTGTGATAGCTGGCACCCACTCTGTTCCCCTCCATACACGTGTATGGAGGGATTTCCCTCTAAGCAAGCTTGTTTGGTAAGCTTTGCAAGGGGGACTTCTATAAGAGGAGAGCTCTCCTCCTTCTTCTAGGTTGGCAATTTTGAAGAGAAAAACCAGAGCTTATACATATACATACACACTCTCTCTCTATATTTCCCTCTCTCCCCTCCCTTGTGTGTGTTTTGTGGCCCAAAAGTGCATTTTTACCTTAGTTTTGCACTAACAGACACACTACCACACCTTACTTCGACTTTGAGGGACTTTGAGGGGTGTTTGTTGAAGTTTTGGACTGGTTTTGGTCAATAGAGGGTGGCTGGACCAACTGTTCTTCAAAGGTTCTTCAAGGGTAATCACTTTGCTTTAGTTTCCCCAAACTTGCACTAGTTTTTTTACCTATCTTTCTTGCTGATTTAGGCTTTGTGCATAACATAAAAAAAGCTTATATTTTCATGCTTAAGAACTTTCATTAAGGGTGTTTTGTGGTTTGAGTTCAAACTCACCTTCTTAGGCCTTATTTGGCCTTTTTGGTGCTTCCTTTGTGAGGCTTTGTTTGCTTGAGTGTCTTAGTCTTCTCACCACTGAAAACCAGTGGATTTTCAGTGGTAAGGAAGGTGGTTTGAAGTCTTGTATAGGGGAGGGACACCCCTCTCCCTTCATTGCCTCATTTTCTTGCCTTTTTGGCTTAAAGGGCAACATGCATGCTTGACTGATTTTGGCCCTATTTCAGAGGTTTTTGGGTGTCTCTAGGTCACATGTTATCTCTGTTTTTGGTCGGATTTGTGCCCTTTTGCATGCTTAACATACTTGCTTTATATTCCTCTATTTGGCCTAGAATTGCATCTTGTGTTTAGGTCATGATTCTTGCATGTGTTAGCCTAATTTCATGAAGGTATTGGCATTACTTTACCATGTTTAAGGCCTGTTGGCCATCTATTTCAGTCATGCTTGCCATGTTTGGTGTCATCTCTTTGTGCTTTGGCTTGTAAGCCTTGAGTATATTGGCCTCTAGCATGCGTAGCTTAGACCATCCTCATGATTTGGCATCATTTAGGATCGTATTTTAGTCCATAAATCATGTTTGTATGTTTGCATATGTGACCTCTTTCATGCTTTGAGGATGTGCCCTTTTATGCCTAGAAATGAGTTTTGGTGCATGCATCTCATTGGAGCCACTTAAGCTGCCATATCAGTGGGTTTTGGAGTCTATTTTTGCATGCTAGGATTCTATTTTTGCTTGTCTAGTTCATGCCATGAATGGTCATGTTAGTGGAAGTAAAGTGCCCCCTTTTGTGCCTTAGCCTTAGGTCCATTGGCTTGCGTGTTGGCGTGAGTGTTTGTCCACCATTTTGGGCACTTTTGGCCACTGTTTTGAGGTGGATCGAGGTCTTCCCCTTTATGGTTTAAGTCCACCATTGCATGCTTGTCTCATGTTTGTTGCATGATTGCTTCATTAGGTGTTGTAACATGATGATCCTATTGCTTAAATCGTCCATGTTTGCATTGCATTTGCATCTTGCATGCCTAGCATTGCATACTTGCCATGGTAGTTGCATGGCATTTGGCATGCCTTGCATCTTAATCTCATGTTGTATCTTTGAGTCATGTTTGCATAACATGCATTGCATTACTTGGTTTGGGGTGTCAAACCAAGTGTGAGGGTTAAGGAGCGTTCATACTATAAGTGATGTAACGCGTCTTAACTCTCGGTCACCGGGGCCCTTGACTTCGACATGATAGGGTCTTGGTCCTCATTTGTGTGTTGCATGCATTTTTACATCAAATGGCAAGCTTGATCTCTTAGGCTATCATGCACAATGGATGGCTCGAGGACCGAGGGCCATGCTTCCTTGAGTTCAATACATGATGGGGAACATGACCATGCTCACATGTGCCTGAAATCCCATGTCATATACTGTCTGTCCTCTGTTGCTGTCAAAACTGTCTTCTGTAGGAAGTTACCGCCGACCGGCAGTATCAATGCCGACCGGCCATTGGTGAATGGCCGATAACTCCATCAGCAGCCGATGGAAATTACATATGGCCGGTGGGCATTTCCTCCAGCCGATGGTATTCTACAGTGTGCAAGGAACCTGTCCCAGAACTTTGGCATTTTTCAGAGAAGCAGGGCAGTGTAAACAGAGGCGGCAGTGGTATGGTACGGACTTTCAGGGCAAGACGGGTTCGAGCATGCATCATTCACGCATCCCGAGGCGGGGGTTGTGGCCACCTTTCTTCTTTTTTGCATTCATTCTGTTAAGTAACTAGAAATTCTGTAATAATTAATGTGTTTATTATTCGGACTGTAATATTTATTTGGACCCTCCGAGCGAGGGCGAATCTGTAATAAGTGTGGGTGAGTGTGTGCATGTCTTCAAATCCCCGCTTCTTTCTCCCTTTTACTTACCTGCTTTGATGGTTAGTAATAGGACATGTTTAATTTAGCATACCTTATGCTATACATGCGTGCATCTATACATTTGTCTTGCATGCACCGGACTCGGTACATCATGCTAACTGCATTTGTATTTCAATTCCAAATTGAATACGTGCATCAATTGATTGCATTTCACATCTCATGTTTAGGTTAGCCGAGCCTACTCTAATTGCATCCTGTATGTGTTGCATTAGACATTTAAACATGGACTTGGATCATGCATTGTTCACTAACGAGTTTATTGTTTTGGCATGGAGTACGATGTAAGTATTTTCATGCTTTAGCATATCGCATGCGTGTGAATGCTATCATAACAGCATGCTTACCATGTGGCTAGATGCTTATGTGATAAACTGTTTGAATGCCTGTGGGTGAAGGTTGGATTGTCTGAGTTGGAAAAACTCGTTGAAATCCGTATTTTAGCCTACTTGCGAGTAGCAAATTCCAAAGTGTTTTTCAAGACAAACGGATATGCAATGCTTATTTCCAAATTAGGCAATCTAGTCTATACTTGTTTGCTGTGCGCATAACATAGTAATTCTAGGCTAATAACTGGAATAAGAACACATAACGTTTTCAAAAACGGATATCACGGTTAGTAGAGGCCGATCTTCGGATCGGGCGAGAGGGGGTGCTCATAGCTGACCTTCCCCAATCGTACCCTAGCTCCCGAGCCGAGGCAACTCTGGTGATGATGGACATGTGGCCTTCGGCATCGAGTCAGGGTTTCCTAAATTCCCCCATAACAAATATTTAGGTGGCGACTCTGTATCTGGCAAAACAGTCCATGTTTGGCACTTCTTTTCAAAAAAAAAAATCTGTTTCTCAAAACGATTTGCCGGATTTGGACTCTTTGGTTCAGATTAAGAACCGTGACACAAATCGAGTCCGAACTGTAACGAAGGCCTCACACGAGCGCTTCTACAGTTTCTGGCGACTCTGCTAGGGACTATTTAGAGAGCTTGACTCGAACTCATGATATCCTGTTTTGATCTCATTTATGTGTCTCTTTGCATTGCATGTGCATTGGTGCGCCTAGGACACCGTGTTTGCCATCTGCCATTCCTGAACGGTTTGCCGGAGGCTTGTCTCGTCAAGGCATGACCATAAAGCTGACCGGTTATGGGCTCTGACAGTATGGGAACACAAACCCCAATTTTTACCGGGGCACCCTTTTCGACCATTCGACCTAGTGCATATCGAAATCCATAGTGACCATTCCAAGCTAGGACAGGTTGCTTACCCGATGATAGGTTATTTGAAAACTGCTGCGTGTATAGTGAAACCCTACCCCAACATAGGGGTGTTTTGGCTCTCTTTACTTGTTATGTGCTTTTAGAGTGTATCTCTACAGGAAAGTACATATCAGCTTGCAAGATTGAGTATTAGACCTGAGGCATCAGTGTCAGTTATGAGAATCAGTTATCTGTGGGTATTCGATTCAGTATTTTGGGGATAGTGATTCTGGGGAACAATGATCAGTATCGAGGAACAGTGTGTTCGGCTTACCAACTGTGTATTATAAATACCTAGCTGTGCGTTGTATGTGTTTATTTTATGCCGTTGTGCTGTCCGATTGTTTGTTTATTTACTGCTTTATTTAACTTTTTGCTAGGTAGTTTAGCACCATTGCTTCCAACCCGGTAGATATTCCCCAAGCACTCTAGATTAGAGGTCGTCGGCTGCATTGATCTGAGGATTTGGTAGACGGACAACCAGTCTACCCCCAGTTACTAGACGGAGGACAGCTAGGCAGGCCATCAGTTCAACAGTCAGTACAGTGGGCTTTATCTACCCCACCTGTGTACAGTAGGGATCAGGATTCCGTTTCACCCACAAAAAGGGAACATATATCGATAATTCAGTCAGAACAGAACAGTATGGCTAGTTTAGAGGAGATGGTGCGCCAACTCCAAGAAAGCATGAAAGTGATGCAGCAGGATGCTGTCCGACAGGCAGAATTTGCCAAACAGCAGGCCACAGTTATGAATGAGAAAGCAGAGTTAATCGTGAGATTGCAGCAGCAAACCGGAGCATCTGCTTCACAACAAGTCCCTCCCCCACTAAGGGTTCCGATACCCGAAGAAACTTCGAATGCCCAGAATATCCAAGAAGATACAGACATCCCAACTGGGCTGGCTCCGCCCCCGATTCTACCTCAACTATCCAAGGCACCCACTCCTATCAATCAACCGGATTCTCCCTTCGAGTCCGAGGTGGACCCCATGGCATTAAAAGTGAGCAAGCTTGAAAAGCTGTTCAAGAAATCTCAAGGTGTGAAGTCCATTCCGGACATTGAGGACGGATACACCAACGCAGCCGTGATGCTGCCAGACCGATTTAAGATGCCACAAATTGATCGTTTTGACGGATCCAGGGATCCCATGGTGCACCTGCGACTGTTTTCAGACATCCTAAGGCCAATGGGCCTCACTAGACTGCAGAAGCTGTCTCTATTTGGCCGGACCCTGTCGGGCGTAGCAGCCATATGGTATGCCAAGTTGGAGGATGACGTCAAGAGAAGTTGGGACGAGATGGCTGAGGCCTTCATCTTGCAGTACTCATACAATACACAAATCGAGATTACGACCAGGGATCTCGAGACAACGAGGCAAGAACCCAAAGAGAGCTTCTCAGAATTCGTAGCCAGATGGCGGGCTAAGGCTTCGATGATGACCTTAAGGCCCACGGACAAAGACCAGATTCGGATGATAGTGCGCAATCTTCAGCCGAAGTTGATGCAAAAGATGATTGTACTCCCCTTCCCTACCTTTTCTAATCTGCATGAAATGGGGGTGCAGATTGAGGATGCCTTAAAGCAAGGCTTGATTGATAATGACCGGGAGCAACCCCGCAGAACTTTCAATCGTAATACTAATGCAGGCCCGAGTGGCTACAACTACCAGGACCTCCGAAGTGAGTATGGTCACCACCAACCCTCCCCCGAGAACTATGGCAGCCGCACCATTCTCCGGTGCGTCCGGAAGCAACCCACAAACAGCCAAATACCCCCCCAAAAACACCAGAACCTTCGCTCCACTTTACATGCCCCTGTCCAAAGCTTTGGGGGTTCTAATCAGAAAAGGGCATCTGAAGCCCCTAGAGCCGCGGCCCTTACCAGAAAGACTCCCCGCTACCCACAACCCAGCCAAGTATTGTGCATTTCACCAACAGCACGGTCATGACACCGATCTGTGTTTCCGATTACGTCATGAGATTCAAGATCTCATTGATAATGGGGTGATTTTGCCTCCTGAGAAACCCAATGTTACTACAAATCCTCTCCCCACACATAACCAAGCTCCACCACCCAAAAGAATCAATTTCATCCATACTGGGGTCGTGTCCTACGATCCTAGTATTTATATCACACCTTCTTATCTGCCTAAGCCAGAGGTTTTCCTTCCCGATTGCACCGATTTGTGCATGATGGACGTTTCCGTAACCCAACCCAAGCCAGCGGTGGTGACTATCGAGAGCAGGAGAGAGAAGACTCCAAAGGAGAAGGGGGTTGTTGAGCCAGGGTCTGCGGAATCTGGGAGTGATGTTGGGAATGCTTATAGTCCGAGTGACTACATTTCACCAATAGGTCAGGATAGACCAGATGTGGAATTTCCAGCAGGAGGAGAGCTGTGTGTGATCCAATGGGACAGTCTGGGGGGAGGAACAGATGATTTAGCGGCTGTGGAAGGGGACCTTGCCAAGTTCCAGTTTTACAGTAACCAAGATCCAGAAGACTCAGCCGTCAACTGGTTCGATTATGAGAAATCGACAGAGGCCACAGGATGGTTGGACGATCAGCCAGATGTGGTAGGAGAGTTTCAGCCAGAACAAGGCCCGGCAGGGGCAGGAATGTCAGTAATAGCCGGGAGGGTCGAAGAACAGAGTGCATCGCCGGAGAGCGTCTGTGTCAAGAATTTCGCTCGAGATTGGAGCATTTCGAGTACGGGGATTATTGAACAATCGACTGCATTGACACAGTCGGAACAGGAAAGATTCGAAGGTTCCGAGAGAATCAGGAAGGCAAAAGCCCACGTGGGGGTTGAGACCGCCGCAAGTACAGAAATGGAGAATGCCGCGAGCATGGGAATAGAAGGTACTGCAAGTATCGGAACAGTCATACCAGAACCGGACAGGTGCCTGTCAGCTGTAGATAGAATGTGGTGGGAGGACGATGATCTATGTCTTGCTCACACGGACGAGGATTGGGGGGGTAACCAACCAGATGATACCTGGTATATCGGCGAAGTTGATCACATGACTAGGAGTGGACGGTACTTCAAGCCTCCACACCTAGATCAACCAGAGGCGTCTGGAAAAGATAAGGAGGCAGAGAAGCAAAAAAGGCAACTCGAGGATGAGGCCGTATTGAGACAATTGAAGAAGATACAAGCAGACATCTCCATCTGGGGGCTGCTTATGGCTTCTCGAGTACATAGACAGGCTGTCCTTTCAGCCATGGACAAAGCCAAGCTTTCTTTAGACACCACGCCCGAACAGCTGGTGGGCCTAGTTTTTCTGAGAGGAGGTCCCCCGGCATTAACCTTTTCAAACAAAGAACTACCGCCTGAGGGCACAAATCACAACAAACGCCTCTAAATTTCCATGGAATGTAGAGGCAAATGGATACCGGTGGTACTTGTTGATACCGAGTCCGCCATCAATGTCTGCCCAGCCAGAACAGCGTATGCAACCGGGATGAAACCCACGGACTTCGTGCCGACTGCTCAGGTGATCAGAGCATATGATAATACTAGCAGGGAAGTGATGGGGACTGTCAAAATTCAGACCCAGGTTGGTCCCGGACAACACAACATTGAATTCCATGTCTTGGGCGTTCCCGCAACCTTCAATCTGCTCTTGGGGCGGCCGTGGTTGCACCAAGTAAAGGCAGTCTCTTCCACCTTACATCAGATGCTGAAGTACCCTCACGGGAAGGGGGTGGCTATTGTTTTCGGGAATTCATCAATCCATCCGCTGCCGGAAGTGTCCACACCAGTCTTGGAAATCGAGCATGGCACTGAGGATGTGTTCTTATCAGGGTTCACTTTGGCTGAGGCTCGAGTGGTGCAGAATATTATGGCTGTGAATGAGGGGGTGTACGTCAGTGCTCAATCCGTCTACCTCATGAACAAGCTTCAACACATCCCCGGGATGGGATTGGGAAAGAGCGGCTGGAAGGGCGTCGCAGCATTGGCCGAAGTGCCACACAACCCTCATACCTTCGGTTTGGGTTATACGCCCACCAAAGAGGACTGGGTAAGGAAGGGTAAAGAGATGGCTGGGAGAGCCAGAGCAAAGAAGGCTAGGAAGCCTTTTGAGTTGATGCATAGGCCCATTCAGGGTACCCTAAACGGACGCTTCGTCCGGGAGGGGGAGGACTTTCTGTTTTGTGGCTTCCCAGAACCATGGCTGAATGCGGAGAGGAAGCGCATACTAGGGTTTGAGATTTTCTTTGACCTGCAGCTACCTGAGAATGACATCGCCGAAGGGTAGGCAGATCTATCGGCTGAGGCTGAACAGAGTAAGGAAGTGCAGTCTGAGGACGCTGAAAACGAAATGGGGGTAGCGCTGGCATGTCTACTTTCAGATCCTCCGATCGAACAGAAGTGCTTGGGGGATAACTCCTCGGTATGTATGATCGGGAATGAAACGGCTGCAGGCCTACCATTAACTATTTTGGATGCATCCATCGCACCCTCTCTCACTTGGCAGTACGAGGAAGGATTTTTGTCCAGCAGCACCGGGTCAGGTAGTGAGCCGGAATCTGATTCCACCGAGTCTTGTGAGTCGGAATCAGGTCCCAGCTCGACTGAGTCTGAGTCTGGTATTCCTGGGGGTGATAACCCGGATGCCACAGTCCTGTCTAGGTCGTCATTTTCTTTCTCTTTTTGAGTCTGTTGTAACAGAAGAATTGGGCGGCTTGGAAGTATCTAATGAGAATGATGTGGATGTGGTTTCTGAGTATTTTTCTGTGCCTTTGATTTATTGCTTAAATCAGGATTTTCAAAATTTTGATGAAAACGATGAGGAAGAAATTCCTCCGGTTTTGCAACGATTAATTGATCAAGAGCAGGAAAGATTTGTTAAACCCTTAATGGATGAAATCACTACTGTGAATGTTGGTACTGAGAAGGACCCGCGGCTGGTCCAGATCGGGTCCACGTTGTCTTCGGAGGAACGCGAGCGCTTAGTCGCTTTGTTAAAAGATTTCAAAGATGTTTTCGCATGGTCCTACGAAGACATGCCTGGAATCGATCCTGAGATTGTACAGCACCGGATCCCTCTCGACCCCAAAGCCCGGCCGATCAAATAGAAGCTCAGAAGGATTCGTCCGGATTGGGCCATCAAGATCAAGGAAGAGGTCACCAAGCAAATCGATGCAGGCTTCCTGCAGGTATCTGAATACCCGACTTGGTTGGCCAACATTGTTCCAGTGTCGAAGAAGGATGGCAGAATTCGGGTATGTGTAGACTTCAGAGATTTGAACAGGGCCAGTCCGAAGGACGACTTTCCCTTGCCACACATTGATGAATTGGTAGATTTCACGGCGGGGCATGCTTTGCTCTCGTTTATGGATAGCTTCTCAGGCTATAATCAGATAGTAATCGCACCCGAAGACCGGGAGAAGACTGCATTCACTACCCCGTGGGGGACATACTGTTACAGAGTGATGCCATTTGGGTTGAAGAATGCTGGAGCTACTTATCAACGGGCAGCGACCACAATATTGCATGATATGATCCATAAAGAGGTTGAGGTGTACGTGGACGACATGATTGTCAAGTCCAAAGAAAGAGAGGGCCACTACACCGCCTTACAAAAGTTCTTTCAAAGGATCAGAGAGTTTCGGCTGCGGTTGAATCCTCAGAAGTGTACATTCGGTGTTACAGCAGGAAAAATGCTAGGGTTTCTGATTACACAAAGGGGCATCGAAGTCGACACTTCCAAAATCAAGGCCATATTAGAAATGCCACCACCAATGACTGAAAAGGAGGTGCGAGGCTTTCTAGGTAAAGTGCAATTCATAAGACGGTTTATTTCAAAACTAACCTTGACTTGTGAACCACTTTTTGGTCTCCTGAAGAAAGGAATGAAATTTCAATGGGATGGCCGATGTCAAGCAGCTTTTGAACAGATCAAAGAATATTTACAGAACCCGCCCGTGTTGTCACCCCCGGAGCCAGGGAAATCATTAATATTGTACCTTTCAGTAACTGAGACTACCATGGGCTGCATGCTTGCACAAGAGTCAGAGGACAAAGTGGAAAGGGCCATCTACTATCTGAGCAAGAAGATGCTGGATTACGAGACCCGCTACACTCCACTGGAGAAGGCTTGCTTGGCCTTGGTATGGGCTACCAGGAAGCTGCGGCACTACCTGTTAGCTTACTCTGTAATGTTGGTTTCACGCTTGGATCCCATCAAATATCTTTTCGAGAAACCGGCACTTACGGGTAGGCTAGCTCGTTGGCTGCTGTTGCTTTCTGAATTTGATCTGAAGTATGTAACACGCAAGTTAGTAAAAGGAAGAGCGGTAGCGGAGTTCCTTGCCGACCACCCGGTTGAAGGGGATGAAGCGGTTGAGTACCTATTCCCAGATGAAGCCATTCTGCACATCGAAGATGAAACTTGGACGATGTACTTTGACAGAGCGTCGAACCAATACGGGTATGGGATAGGAGTGTTGCTGATAGCGCCGGACGATTCCCGTATCCCTTTAGCATTCAAGCTCCGGTTCAAAGTCTCGAACAATGAAGCAGAATATGAGGCATGTATTGCTGGCCTAGAAGTAGCCCTAGAACTAGGGGCAAGATGGTTGGACGTCATTGGGGACTCGAACCTTGTTGTATCTCAAGCAAAAAGGGACTGGAAAGTCAAAGAGGTAAAGATGATAATCTACCACCAGACCTTGGATTTGTTAATTCCTCGGTTTGAGAAGCTAAATTTCACCCACCTAGTAAGAGAGAACAACAGGTTCGCAGATTCACTAGCAACTCTATCTTCCATGATAGACATCCCGTCCGGAGTCCGAATGCGTCCAGTCATTATTGACCAGAAGTTTGCGCCAACATATGAGTCAATTTCCGCCATAGATGAGGCTCAGAACAACAACCCCTGGTACTACGATATTTGGAACTTCTTGGAGAAGGAGGCGTATCCACCAGGGGCAAATGCCAAGGACAAAAGGGCAATCAGAAGAATGGCTGTTCAGTTCATCATCTGCGGGGGTAAGCTGTATAAGAGAGGTCATCTGGGAATGCATAAGCTCTGTGTAGAAGCTGAAGAGTCGAAGCGCCTGATGGAGGCCATCCACGGAGGAGAATGTGGGGCACATATGAATGGGGTAATGCTGGCCAGAAAGATCCTCAGACAGGGCTACTACTGGTCTACCATGGAAGAGGATTGTATCGGCTTTGTTCGGCGATGCCACAAATGCCAGATCCATGCAAACCGCTTGAACATTCCGCCGTCAAAACTGTACAACATGACGTCCCCATGGCCGTTTTCAGTTTGGGGAATCGATGTGATTGGGGCCGTTACTCCGAAGGGATCAAATGGGCATGAGTTTATCTTGGTCGCGATAGATTATTTCACGAAATGGGTCGAGGCCCAATCATATGCCGTGTTGAAGGCGTCGCACATTGCAAAGTTTATCAGGAACAACATCATCTGCCGCTATGGAGTCCCAAACGAGGTCATTTCAGATAACGATTCCCACTTCAAGAAGGAAGTGATTGACTTGTTGGAGAAATATAACGTGGCCTTTCATAAGTCATCCACATACCGGCCGCAAACCAACGGAGCAGTTGAGGCCGCCAACAAGAACATCAAGCATATACTGCAGAAGATGGTGGAAACCTACCGGGATTGGCCAGATAAACTGCCGTTTGCTCTGTGGGGTTACAGGACTTCAATTAGAACTTCTACCGAAGTGACTCCGTATTCATTGGTTTATGGGATGGAGGTCGTTCTACCTATCGAAATTGAGGTTCCGTCATTACGAGTATTGGCTGAGTGTCAAATAGCCGAAGCAGATTGGTAGTAGAGCAGGTTTGAGGAACTCATGCTCTTTGATGAGAGAAGACTGAAAGCACTGTACCATGTTCAAGGTTATCAGCGCAGAATTGCCCGGGCTTTCGACAAGAAAGTCAAGTCCAGGAATCTAAAGGAAGGAGATTTGGTGCTCAAGGACAACCGAGCTCCCATCCACGACCCAAGGGGCAAGTTCAGACCTAATTGGACTGGTCCCTACATCATCAAAGCTATCTGGTCAGGTGGAGCTGTGGTTCTGATGGACCTAGATGGCCTGGAGTTCTCCCAACCGATCAACATGGACAAGTTGAAGAAATATTACCCTTGAGAGGCTCGCTAGGCCGAAAACCCGAAAGGGCGACCTAGGCAAAAGTTAGAGCACAAAAAAATTGGAAAATATAAAAACTGAGCTCGCAAGGTTGAAAACCCGCAAAGGGCGGCCTTGGCAAAAGTTAGAGCGTAAAAGGAGAGTGAAAATACTCGAGTGAACCTAAGCCTGAACTACGTAAGGCTTGATTCCCATCTTTGGGATACGTAGGCAGCTTCATCTTGAAGTTCGGCCATAACACTTCCCCGATCAACTTTGTCCATTTGATCGCCTCGGCCATCTTTGTCTATTCAGCATTCAAGGGTTCGGTTATGATCTCCGGTGCGGTGCTCTTCAGACTAGGGGCAACTTTCCGTTGCTGCGCAGTGCCGCGGTACTCTTCAGACTAGGGGCAACTTTCCAATTGCGGGGATCTGGGGTTGTGCATCTCAGTGACAGATCTCAGGTGTGTCTAGTTCTGATCCACGTCGAAAATGATTTTGAGAAGTTTTAATAAAAGCTGACTTTGTTCAAAATAATCTTTTTACAACTTTGACCATTTTTGGACCAAAGCGGAAAATTTTCAGTATCACAACCTTCGATTTTATTGATTTCAAAACAGAGTTCTCCTGCTCTTGCATACAATTGAAGTTGCTTTTTATTACATTCATAAAGAAAACTTGAAAGTACTAATAAAGCAATAAATCCGGGGTATGGTCAAGTCCGGTGCTCCTGCGCCCCCTCCCGGAGCTGGTCGAAACCTCTGACGCCGAGATGGGCCCGACCTGTGCCTCCTCATTAAGCCAATCCAAGCACTCATCAGACAAAGTGCAACTGAAAGTGGGAGCGGGGGCCAGAAGTTCTCTCGTCCTCCACGCGGTGGCCTGCCAAGCAAGCTGTGCGCCTCGGGCTGGGAATGCAGCAGGATACTCTATCCCCTCTGGCGGGCAGGTCTGATCATGGCCGAATTGGCGTCGAATCCGAAATGGGAAGTAGAAAACACAGTGAGTGAGACCAATCAATTGAATCCCAGTCTGCCGGGGCATATTGTAACTCATTGCCGGAAGGCTCAGCCAAGGGCACCGCCAAGCAATACGGTCTGCGGACAAGCGACACATCCAAGCGAACCACCATCCCTCATCTAGGGCATTGACTAGACGGTGCCGGAAGAAGTAGCCGCGAGCTGAATATGCTGGGCAAGAGTCCACAACCTGCAGTTTGTCCATCAACCATACCTGGGAAGGGATGAAAAATGAGAGAATAAAGAATAGAGAGATGTACGAGGAGAGAAAAGCGAGAATAGGGTTTTGTGAGAAAAGACCGAGCTTGAGGGCCGAGTGATGTGCGCAATACATATGTGAGATTGGGTGGGAAACATTACCTGTAGTAGTAGTGGACTCCCTGCTAATCTGGTCGTCTCATGACGATAAAAGGCGTCTAAGCCCATCAACGTCTCAGCCAGAGTCATGGCAATGCAGCTCTTGCCCTCCTTCAAGCCTTGGGCAACCTCGGTCAGTCAGACACTAGACCCTCCGGAGCCTGAGACAAATAGAAAATAAGATAGCAGGCACAAATAGAGGGCGTGTCGCCAGAAGCCTTGCCAACGATGGTTGTTGCGATCGCCGGCATTTGAAAACCGATCAATCAAACTCGGAATATCCAGCATCCCGTCACAAATCAGAGACCGAGCGTCACGCATACTGAGTCCACACATTTGCCCTAAGGATTGGGCATGGCCAAAATTAAGTTGGGGCAGGAGCTCCTCGTCGCGCTCGGACTCTATTAAAGCTCGGAAATCTTCGAAGGTAGGGCATATCTCTTGCCCAGCGAAGCTAAAGACATGCGTCACCGGATTCCAAAACCTTGCCGCGACATGGAGAAATGGGAGGTGCAATGGGGTACGACCCAGAGTGGATAGTGTATTTATGCCAAAACCCCAGAAATTCAACTTTTCCGAGCCATCCAAGCTGTGAGATTTTGAGCAAGAAACTCTTCCATCAGAGCAAATCAGTGTGGAATTGAGAAAAACTGCGAAGTTGGGATCTTTTGTAGGAGATAAGGTTGGGTGGAGGACAGGTGTCAACATTCTGGTGATTCCCTCATTCATAGCCGGCCGGCCAAACATTCTGCCGACCGGCCATCATATTTTGCCGACCGAACAAATTTTTGGCCGATGGCCATTCCTTGTGGCCGATGGCCTCTCCTCCTGGCCGATGGGCTTCCTCCTGGTTCCCTGAGCTATTTATGCTAGGGATTGGGGAACTCCATCACCTCCGATCCCTCCCCCGGTGATCGATTCTTGCGAAGTCACGCCTGTCTGCTTGTCGAGTTTTTGAACATTTGCTTATCGAGTTGTATTTCACTCTCTTTGAGTTTTTGATTTATTTATCGAGTTGTACTCACGCTTGTTTGGTCCTATCATGCCTTTGTACATTTGCTTATCGAGTTGTAAGTCGGTTCACTGCCTGATTATTACGATGCGAATACTCAGTGTTCAAAATGAGTTCGATTTCGTTCACATTGTGGTGTGATACCTTGCGATGCGATGCATAGAAAGTTTACAAACGCAAACATCTTTTGAATAAAATGGTTGTTTCATTCCCGTCACGTGCTTTGCAAAATGCGTAAATTTTGAGAAAGAATGAAACCTGCCCGACGCAGTGCAATGTGCTTAAACTACTAGTAAAAAGGAAAGTAAAACATAGAATGACAGGGTAGCCAAGTGTCGGAATGGATACCAGCAAAACTCCCCTTGCGGTCAACGGACCTTCCATGCCTTTGTTCGGGTCAACGACGTGGTTTCGCACCTTCGTTACTTGAGACCATGCGGGGAAATGCACTTTTGAAACGTGGACCTTCGAGTTGACCTCAGGCCACAACTTCTGCGAATGATGCTCGATACGTACGAAGAACGTTCCTTCCCGTATCCTTTTCATGTCTTGAGGATTCCCACAAATCGCTTCAATTACGCTGTGTTACAGTGTTTTACATCCCTGCATTATGAATGATATGTCCTCACTCACATATGTTCAAGCATGTTAATTACATTACCTGCGTAGACCGCATGTTTGTAATCACTTTCTTTACTTGCGTAGACCGCATGTTAATTACATTACCTGCGTAGACCGCATGTTTGTAATCACTTTCTTTGCTTGCGTAGACCGCATGTTAATTACATTACCTGCGTAGACCGCATGATTGTAATCACTTTCTTTACTTGCGTAGACCGCATGTTAATTACATTACCTGCGTAGACCGCATGTTTGTAATCAATTTCTTTACTTGCATAGACCGCATGTTAATTACATTACCTGCGTAGACCGCATGTTTGTAATCAATTTCATTACTTGCGTAGACCGCATGTTAATTACATTACCTGCGTAGACCGCATGTTTGTAATCACTTTCTTTGCTTGCGTAGACCGCATGTTAATTACATTACCTGCGTAGACCGCATGTTTGTAATCAATTACATTACCTGCGTAGACCGCATGTTTGTAATCAATTTCTTTACTTGCGTAGACCGCATGTTAATTACATTACCTGCGTAGACCGCATGTTTCTAATCAATTTCATTACTTGCGTAGACCGCATGTTAATTACATTACCTGCGTAGACCGCATGTTTGTAATCACTTTCTTTACTTGCGTAGACCGCATGTTAATTACATTGCCTGCGTAGACCGTATGATTAATCAATTCCATTACCTGCGTAGACCGCATGTTTTGCTTGCGTAGACCGCATGATTAATCAATTTCATTACTCACGTAGACCGCATGTTTTGCTTGCGTAGACCGCATAATTAATCAATTTCATTACTTGCGTAGACCGCATGTTTTGCTTGCGTAGACCGCATAATTAATCAATTTCATTACCTGCGTAGACCGCATGTTTTGCTTGCATAGACCGCATGATTAATCAATTTCATTACTTGCGTAGACCGCATGTTTTGCTTGCGTAGACCGCATAATTAATCAATTTCATTACCTGCGTAGACTGCATGTTTTGCTTGCATAGACCGCATGATTAATCAATTCCATTACCTGCATAGACCGCATGTTTTGCTTGCGTAGACCGCATGATTAATCAATTTCATTACTCACGTAGACCGCATGTTTTGCTTGCGTAGACCGCATAATTAATCAATTTCATTACTTGCGTAGACCGCATGTTTTGCTTGCGTAGACCGCATAAGTAATCAATTTCATTACCTGCGTAGACCGCATGTTTTGCTTGCGTAGACCGCATGTTAATTTCATTACTTGCGTAGACCGCATGTTTGTTCAATTTCATTACTTGCGTAGACCGCATGTATTGCTTGCGTAGACCGCATAATTGTTCAATTTCATCGCCTGTGTAGACCGCATGTTTTGCTTTCATAGACCGCATGTTGATTACATTACTTGCGTAGACCGCATGATTGTTCAATTTCGTTACTTGCGTAGACCGCATATTCTACTTGCGTAGACCGCATTCTTATGTCCAATTTCATTACTTGTGTAGAGCGCATGCTTACGATCAAATTCATTGCCTGCGTAGACCGCATGTTCCACTTACACATCTGTACCTTCGCAGCATTGTTATACTCCCCACTTGCTTTGCGTTGTCACGCATTTCGAGTACACTATTATGCATGTTGTTAATGATATTGTACCTGTTAAGTTTGTTTTCTTTGCAGGCACGATATTGTATGTACGGTTCATTTGAGGCTGATGCAACCAGACGAGCCGCGCAGGTATTATATCCTCCGAGTGAGACGTATTGAGAATTACGTAATTCTCTTACATCCCTTCTGCATTGTAGTGTAGTTCGGTGTATGCTAGCTTAAAATTGTCGCATGTGTGCTTCGTTACAACTTTCTTTGCATGATCATAAGTTATGCTCGGCTTCGTGCATTGTCTTGCATTTTGCCCCTGCCTTCGGGCGTGTACCTTGTTTGTCTTGTATGTTTGTCTGAGTCTTCGGCCTTGTCAAAAATGAGTCGTCTCTGGGCTTTGACATTCACTCCCGTCATTGTTATGACTTTCGAGTTCTGTCAAAGAGGGGCAACTGTAGACACCCCATTTTTGACCGTCCTCAAGACTTGGACGTCATCGTTTGAACACTCGGTGATTATCCATGTTTGTGTTCGTTTGGAGTTCCCGGGGGTCTCGGCTACGCGCCCTGCCTCAGGATCTCCGAACTTGACCGTTTTGTGTCTGGTTTTGCACCAAACACTTGTGTTTTGCCTTGGAGGGGCAGGGAATGCCTTGTGAGGCATCCCCACACACCACCGGCAGTGGCTAGAGGTCACCGGCTGGTTTTTGATGCTATCGGCACTTTTTGTTGCCGGTCGGCACTGTTTGTTGCCGGTCGGCACTAAATTTTGTCAAAATGACATTTTTGGGCAGCCGACCACTGTTCATCTACTTTATGTAGATATTTTGTGCCAGCTGTGATAGCTGGCACCAACTCTGCTTCCCTCCATACACGTGTATGGAGGGATTTCCCTCTAAGCAAGCTTGTTGTATAAGCTTTGCAAGAGGGAGTTCTATAAGAGGAGAGGCCTTCTCCTTGCTCTAGGTTAGAGACTTTGAAGGCAAAACCAGAGCTTACACATATAGATACACCCTATCTCTATATTTCCCTCTCTCTCCTCCCTTGTGTGTGTTTCTTGGCCTAAAAGTGTGATTTTACCTTACTTTTGCACCAATACACACACTATTACACCTTGCTCCGAGATTGAGGACTTTGAGGGTTGATTCTTGAGTTTTTGGGCTGTTTTTGATCAAAAGAAGGGGGCTGCCTTGGCTGTTCTTGAAGTGTGCTTCAAGGGTGAGCATTTTACTTTAGTTTCCCCAACCTTGCACTAGTCTTTTACCTATCTTACTTGCTGATTTAGTTTTTGTGCCTAACATAAAAAAGGCTTATATTTTCATGCTTAAGAACTTTCATTAAGAGTCTTTTATGGTTTGAGTTCAAACTCACCCTCTTAAGCCTTATTTGGCCTTTTTTGTTGCCTCTTTGGTAAGGCCTTGTTTGCTTAAGTGTTTTGGTCTTCTCACCACTGAAAACCAGTGGATTTTCAGTGGTGAGGAAGGTGGTTTGAAGTCTTGCATAGGGGAGGGACACCCCTCTCCTTTCATTGTCTTGTTTCCTTGCATTTTGGCTTAAAAGGGTAACATGCATGCTTGATCATTTTTGGCCCCATTTCAGAAGTTTTTTGGGTGTTTTGGGTCATATGTGATCTTTGTTTTTGGCCGAATTTGTACCCATTTGCATGCTTAATATACTTGCTTTACATTCCTCCATTTGGCCTAAAATTGTATCTTGTGTTTAGACCATGATTCTTGCATGTGTTGGCTTGGTTCCATGAAGATGTTGGCATTATTTTACCATGTTTAAGGTCTGTTGGCCATTTATTTCAGTCATGCTTGCCTTGTTTGGTGTCATCTCTTTGTGTTTTGGCCTGCAAGCTTTGAGCATATTGACCTCTAGCATGCATAGCTATGATCCATTCTCATGATTTGGCATCATTTAGGACCATATTTCAGTCCATGAATCATGTTTATATGTGTGCATGTGTGACCTCTTTCATGCCTTGAGGGTGTGCCCTTTTATGCCTAGATATGAGCTTTGGTGCACACATCTCTTTGGAGCCACTTTAGCTGCCATATTAATGGGTTTTGGAGTCCATTTTTGCATGTTAAATTTCTGTTTTGGCTTGTCCAAGTCATGCCATGAGTGGTCATGTTGGTGGGAGTGAAGTGCCTCCTTTTTGTGCCTTAACCTTAGGACCATTGGCTTGCTTGTTGGCATGAGTATTGGTCCACCTTTTTGGACACTTTTGGCCACTGTTTTGAGGTGGGTTAAGGTCTGCCCCTTTACCATTTTAAGCTACTATTGCATGCTTGTTTCATGTTTGTTGCATGGTTGCTTCATTAGGTGTTGTATCATGATGACCCTTTGGCTTAAATTGTCCATATTTACATTGCATTTGCATCTTGTATGCCTAACATTGCATACTTGCCATAAGTACTTGCATGGCATTTGACATGCCTTGTATCTTGATGTCATGTTTCATTTTGAGCCATGTTTGCATAACATGCATTGCATTACTTGGTTTGGGGTGTCAAACCAAGTGCGAGGGTTAAGGGGCGTTCATACTATAAGTGATGTAACGTGCCTTAACTCTCGGTCACCGGGGCCTTTGACTTCCACATGATAAGGCCTTGGTCCTCATTTGTGTGTTGCATGCATTTTTTTCATCAAATGGCAAGCTCGATCTCTTGGGCTACCATGCACCATTGATGGCTCGAGTATCGAGGGCCATGTTTCCCTGAGTTCAACACATGATGGGAAACATGACCATGCTCACATGTGCCTGAAATCCCATGCCATATACTGTCTGTTCTCTGTTGCTGTCAAAACTGTCTCCTGCAGGAAGTTTCTGCCGACCGGCAGAATTCAGTGCCGACCGGCCATTGGTGAATGGCCGATAAATCCAAAAGCAGCCGATGGCAATTATGCACTGCCGGTGGGAGTTTCCCCCAGCCGGTGGTACTTTGCAGTATGCAATAAACCTGTCCCAGCACTTTGGAATTTTTCAGAAAGATAGGGCAGTGTAAACAGAGACAGCCTTGGTATGGTACGGACTTTCCGGGCAAGGCGGGTTCGAGCATGCATCATTCGCGTATCTCGAGGCGGAGGCTGTGGCCATCTCTCTCCTTCATTTTGCATTCTTTCTATTAATTAAGTAGAAATTCTGTAATAATTAATTTATTTGTTATTCGGACTGTAATATTTATTTGTACCCTCCGAGCGAGGGAAAATCTGTAATAAGTGTGTGTGAGTGGGGTGTATGTCTTCCAATCCCACGTCTTTCTTCCCTTTTATTTACCTGCTTATGATGGTAGACTAGGGCATATTTAAAATTAGCATACCTTATGCAATGCATGCGTGCATTCATACATTTGTCCTGCATGCACCGGGCTTGGTACATCATGCTAACTGCATTTGTATTTCAAATTCCAAATTGAATATGTGCATCAATTGGTTGCATTTCACATGCCATGTTTAGGATAGCCGAGCCTACTCTAATTGCATCTTGCATGTGTTGCATTAGTCAACTTGACATGAACTAGGACATGCATGTTTGCTAGCTAGTTTGTTATTTTGGCAGGGAGTACGATGTAAGTATTTTCGCTTTAGCATATTGCATGCGTGTGAATGTTGCCATGATATTGTGCCTACCATGTGGCTAAGTGCTTATATGAGATAAACTGTTTGAATGCCCGTGGGTGAAGGTTGGATTGTTTGAGTTGGAAAAACTCGTTGAAATCCGTGTTTTAGCCTACTTACGAGTAGCAAATTCCAAAGCGCTTTTTCAAAACAAACGGATATGCAATGCTTGTTTCCAAATTAGGCAATCTAGTCTATACTTGTTTGCTGTGCGCATAACATAGTAATTCTAGGCTAACAAATGGAATAAGAACATATAACGTTTTCAAAAACAGATATCATGGTTAGTAGAGGCCGATCTTCGGATCGGGCGAGAGGGGGTGCTCATAGCTGACCTTCCCCAATCGTACCCTAGCTCCCGAGCCGAGGCAACTCTGGTGATGACGGACATGTGGCCTTCGGCACCGAGTCAGGGTTTCCTAAATTCCCCCATTAAAAAATATTTAGGTGGCGACTCTGTATCTGGCAAAGCAGTCCATGTTTGGCACTTCTTTCCTAAAATCTGTTTTCTCAAAACGATTTGCCAGATTTGGACTTTTTGGTTCAAGATTAAGAACCGTGACACAAATCGAGTCCGAACTGTAGCGGGGTCCCTCGCGGACGCGTCTACATATATCTTCTTCCCCTTTTACATTTCTGCTTCACGTTTTCTGTATTCTGTACACTACACACACCACGGTCTGCCTCTCACTGACTATATACTGCACACGCAGCACACATATACTCTGCTTTACTTTGACTGTATACTGCACACACTGTATACTATGTACAATACACTGCACAACACACGGCTCTGCCATTTCTGCTTTATTCTGTATTTTGCTTTATCTGATAGTCATGCTTATATCTGTTCTGCAGTTGTGGGTGTATGCCTACTTTCCCAGGCTTGCTCCAGTACCTGATGTGGAGACCCCACTCGACGTCCCCTTTTCTCATCGCTTTGATGTGCGATGCGTGCGGAGACCACGGGAGTCTTTTATTTTCTTCTGCCGCTACTTCGACACCATCACCGCCGCGGAGGTATGTTCAACTTTAGAATTTGCTTAGGCTTCGCTTAGCACTGTATGTTTTCAATAACAGTAGATAACAAACTGCATTTCATTTTCAGATCACCTGGCAGCCTTGGGCTCCGTTGCCAGCCGTGACCCGGGATCAGTTTGCTGGGGCAAAGGAGACTGCACGCTTCCGGATCTTGCTGGAGGGCCCGGTCTGTCGGGCTTGGTACCAGGGGGAGCGTTTCCTACGCCAGACGCTAGGGTTACCAGAGCAGATAGTCCCGGGTCCACCTCCTGCCCACATGAGAGATACTGAGAGGTTCACCGCCCAGGAGATGGCCGATTACACGATCAGCTGGGACGCGGAGGACTTCAGGGGCGAGGGCGACTTCAGAGAGTACGTCCAGGCTTACATTATGCGACCTCTAAGCAGTGGCCGTTGAGCTGAGAGAGGGGGACCTGCGGCGCCAGTAGCTGGAGCAGGAGCTGGAGCAGGGAAGTCGAGGACAGCTCGTGCCCGTGGCAGGAGCGGAGCTCGGAGGGGTCGGGGGGTTAGCTGGCCTGCTCTGGCCACTATACTGACATGCCGAGGGCAGGGTGGGGTGACGTACCAGATTCCCTTTGCTCCTCCTCCGGCTGACCATGAGTTGGTCGGGTTCTATGACTTACCTCCGGTATGTACTACTTCATCTTGCATCTTGCATTGTCATTTTACTTTAGTTTATTTTGATATTCTGCAGAATACTGATGCCTTTGATACTTTTGCAGGCGTCCTCCGAGTACACCCGGCAGTCCCTGGAGTTGAATGCCTCCATGATGGGGATGCTACAGCGGACCTTCGACCTCCTGGCCCTCTATAGTATTCCGGTATGTTCTTCTAATCACGGCCTCAAGCCATACTCATAAGCTGCTTAACATAATCTGGTGCACAACACAACACTTGATAAGCTGCTCACGTCATTCATACACTATACTCATATACTACATTCTGCACTGATAAACTACTCACGGCATTTGCACACTGTACTCATACACTGCATTCTGCACTAATAAACTGCTCACGGCATTTGCACACTGTACTGCATACATTGTATTCTGTATTGATAAACTGCTCACAGTATTCACACACTGTACTCATACACTGCATTCTGCACTGATAAACTGCTCACGGCATACTGATGCGTTTGCCTCTTGTATTTTTCAGCCTCCTTTCCAGATTCCCACTATGGGAGGTGTTCCATCTGGACCTTCTATTCCTACCGGAGGAGATGGCAGAGCATACGCCCGCACCAAGGCGGGGCGTGCTCACGTTGGGAGTAGCTCACGGGCACCCGTCCCTGATGATGATGATGAGGAGTCGGAGGCGGAGGCGGAGGCAAAGTCATCGTCGGAGGAGACCGGAGACAGCTCGGACTTGGACTCAGATGACAGCGCTGATGATGTTCCTGGACCTTCGTCCAGGAAGAGGACGAGGACGGACCCTTAGACCCATGGCCTTTTGTCATTGATCCAGACTTTTGTTGGCTTTTCTTTTTTCTTTTGTACTTTTTGCTGGTAGTTAGAGTACCTTGTACTGCCGCAGGCAGATTTTTATTTCCAAAACTATGTACTTGAAAAAGATGATGAAATGAAACAAATCCTTTGTCTGAAAAAGAGTGTTGTATTTGTACATTCCATATATTGTATCGCATTGCATCATGTTGCACCTCAAACGAAATGAAATTGATCTGTTGTCTGAAAATTGAACACTTGCATTGTAATAATCAGATAACGAACCAGTCAATAGCAAAAACAAACCATACCAACCACTGCACATTCTGAACATTCGGCTGATACTCTACTAGGGATTAATCTGCATACTGCTCATAACACAGCGCTTGGCTCATTTTGTACACAGCGGATCCTGAACAAACAGCCCACATCTGACAAGACGGACCATGAAGGTTGAATCCACTGAAGTTGAAACACACTCAGATGCGATCTGAAAACCCAGAAGCTTCGAAGAGGCCCGTGTTTTCCTGTTCACACTTATCGGGGGTGGACCCTGCAGTTTGTATGAAAGAACCAAATCATGTTTTTGCACAAATGTGGAGAATGGCACAGCATTCTGAGCACAAAACGATTAATCTTTGAAAATGAGAAAAGGGTTCTCAACCGGGTATTGAGCCTACAATTGAACACAACATACTATGACTCAACAAAAGGTACACGACCTAAACACATCGAGTAACACTCGGAAAAGACTCAAAACAAAGGTTGAGGTAAACAAAACAAAAGACACGACATACAAACGCGTTAACGAAGACGGGGGACCTCAGATCATGAGGAGCCAGTTTCTCTGGGTATTGTTTCCCACCCTTTTCTTATTTGTGATCCTCACATCCCTCTGGCACTCAAGCTCGGTTTTTCTCTCAAAACCCTTTTGCTCAATCTTTCTCTCAACTTACACCTCTCTATTCTTTATTCTCGCATTTTTTATCCCTCCCCGGGGTGTTTAATGGATGAATAGGAAGTTGTGGGTTCATGCCCGACATGGTTAGCTCACGGCTGTTTCTTCCGGTGGCGCTCGGTTGATGCGCCAGGTAAGGGAACGGAGTACCTTGATCCCTTCATATTCGTGCTTCGCACTTGGTTCGATACCTCGTTGCTCAGAGGTTGAGAGAGCTTTCAGCCCTTTAATAATAGCTCGAGTTGTGCCCTTCTTGGCAAGTATGTTGGCGATGGGGAAAGACAGAACGCCTGACTCAATTGTGCCCCTAGTTCATCATTATGACCATTTTTGTTTTGGTTTTCTACTAAAACAATTTTGACCAATATGAGAGTTAGATTAACACACTTGTTCGATTTTTGATCTGAAAACCATGCAGGTCAGGCTATGAGCACTGAAAATTTTCCTTTTTTGGGTCCCAGAAAATGGTCCAAGTTTTGGAGAAATGAAATAGTTTTCAAGAAAATAGTCAACCTCAGTAAAAATTTTCAAAAACTATTTTCGCAAACGGCCGATGCTAAACGAACGCGGAGCTTACTTTCGAGATGCACAACCTCGGATCAGAGGCAATGGAAAATTGCCCCTTGTTTGAAAGACGCTGCACGGCAACGGAAAGTTGCCCCTGGTTTGAATGGCGACTCATGGCAACGGAAAATTGCCCCTTGTCTGGATGATGCCGCAGCATATTGTAAACAGTCTTCACTAGTGATGATCCCGACCGAACTTCCTTGGATACAGAGAAGACGAAGATGATCAAAACCAATATATGGACACAGTCACTTTGAAAGTGTTGGGGGCTGGACTTCGGGATGAAGTTGCCTACGTATCCGGTTGTCACAACCGAACTATCGGATTCGGGAAGGGCAAGAATAATCAAAACCATTACATGGACTGAGGCGCTATGAGAGCGTTGGGGGCTGGACTTCAGGACGAAGTTGCCTACGTATCCCAAACATGGGAATCAAGCCTTACGTAGTTCCGGTTAAGGTACACTCAGGTATTTTAACCTTCACCTTTTAGGCTCTAACTTTTGCCAAGGCGCCCGATGCGGGTTTTTGACCTTGCGAGCTTTTCTTTTTTTTTTTTCTTCTTTTTTTCTTCTTTTTTTTTCATGATTTTTTTTGTATCTTTTCATTCTCTTTTTTTTTCTTTTTTTTTTATTTTATTTCTTCTCTTTTTTTGCATTTTTTGTATTTTTCTCTTGCTCTAACTTTTGCCTGGGTCGCCCTTCCGGGTTTTCGGCCCAACGAGCCGCTCAAAGGGTAAAAGTGTAACAAGTCTATGCCAAATGGTTTTGGGATCCCGAAATCATCTGAATCCAGGAGAATGGCTGTTGCGTTGATTTGCAGAAGGATCTATCACGGTTGCTTCACACGCTTCTTCCGATGAGATCTGATCTTCTTGATCTGATTTTGGTGCCACTTGTTCGAGGGCTGCTTCTAATCTGGCCACACAGACCTTACATGGCGGTTGACCGTTGAACGTTCTGAGCGGGTTCAAGGTTCGAAACGAACGGGTTGGATCTTGAGGCTGAGAGCGATCCTAGGCTGCACAATCTCAAGAGCAATTCCACACAGGTCTTCACAGGGCTGCGCAAAACATTTGTTTTTGAAAGTTTTTAAGAAAGCGACAAATCGCTCGCGCCGAAGATAGTGTGGAACCAATCTGGATCAAGCCAGGGTCCTTCTCAGTACTCATGCTAACAAGCATGGTTTCATTCATTAAAGGCTTAGCATGCCTCTCCTTTTCTCAAATTGATCAAAGTTTTGCAAAACTCGAGGAATTCCTTCCTCTTTGTTTTCACCGCAGTGTTAAAGAGGTTTTGAAAAACATGGGTCAATGCAATGATTTTCAGGGCACAAGAGAACAAGTGGAATGCACGGCCGTTCAATTCAAATCCTTTGGCACAACTAGCTCAAAATTAGCAATAAGCATGGAAACATGGTAGCCGCAGCTGCTCCATTCAAATTCCCTGATTGTAACTGGCTCCACAACAGAAACAGACTCAAAACAAAGGGTATTTATAAAACCAAAACGGTGTTCAAGGCAACAACCCTAGAATCACCTGACACCTTATACAACGGGACTGACTCGGTACCATAAGACAGACCCAAAAACAAAAAGACTGACTCAAAGCAAAGAGGCAGACTCAAAAACAAAACAAAGAACTGACTCAAAACCCAAGTCAGAAGCTACAAAACTGCATTTACAAATGCTCAAAAGTGCGTGCCAGACGCCACATCTGAAATACACCGAGCGCCCCCCGTAGGTGGTCCAATCCCTGATCACATACTCGCAGTATCCTCAAAGTCCAACAGCTCGGTGGTAACAGACTTCGCTGAGGTAGGTGGAAGAATGACCTCATTATCGATCAGATCCTGCACTTCATGGCGAAGGCGGAAACAGTTGTCGGTGGCGTGGCCGGTCTGTTGGTGGTGCACGCAGTACAAAGCAGCATCATGTGTGAGAGGGAGATTCTTTGGGAGAGGCCGAGGTTCAAGGGGTTTGAGGTGCCCCCTTTCGAAAAGAATCTGAAGTGCCTTAGACAGAGCCATGTAGAGAGCATGAAAGATCCTGCGCCCTCGGGGCAAGTACTTTGAAGTCTGAGTATTCTTACTAGACGCACTAGCAAAAGGGTCGGCAGGCACTGCCTTGGTTTTCTGATCTTTCCCAGGTGCAGGGTTGGGAATAGGAGGAACTGTTCTGGCATGACGGGGCCTATCCCGATTTTCTGACTGACTTGAACTACCCTCAGGTGGAGTGGGGAAAGCATCCTCTATAGTTTTTCCCACAACTGCGGATATCTGTTGCTTGTTCATCCCCCCGGCTTTCAAAGCCTCAACTGCCCGCAGCAGTTGTTCAATGTGATCGGCATCTGCCTTCATTTTGTTCTTGCCTCTGGCCTCGGCCTGATCAAGGGTTTGGGTTGCTACATCAGAGTGAAGCTCGGTTGTTGCTGACACATCGTTGCTGTAGCTGGAAGCAACCTCTGGTTGGCTGAGCTCTATCACAATCCGCCCCAGTAGCGGGGGCTCCTGTGGTATGAAATTCCTGGCATACGGTGCCGCTGGCGGCGAAGCCGACATTCCATAGGCCAGATCGGCCACAGATCTTTGGAGGTCACCAATCATTCCCATCAGCTCGAATGTAGTGGGCTCACGAGCTTGATACAACTGGGGGGTCCAGACCGGGTGCGCGACAGGCGACCTAGGTAGATGCGGTTCATCGACATTGGTCCCGCTTTGCAGAGTGATTCCTTGATCTGATGCGGCCGTCATAACCACAATCTCCTCTGAATTTTGCGTCATGATAAGTCCGCTGTACTGAACGGTGACTGACGGATCAGATATCTGTCTTGCCTCAGCAAGGGGGAACACTAGCTATTCTGTATCAACTCTCTGAACCTCTGAACTGAAAGGAAAAACAAACAGCATTTCAGCCCAAACAAATCAAACACGGGTGTAGCCGAACAACTGCACTCTATTACTGATCACTGTTCCCTAGAATCACTGTTCCCAAAACTGAACTTGATACCCGCAGATAACTGATTTCTCAACAACATTGATACTGGTGCCCTCAGGTCTGATACTCAAACTTGTAAACTGATATGTACGTTCCTGTAGAGGTGCACTCTAAAAGCACATAGCAAATAAAGAGAGCCAAAACACCTCTATAGAGGGGCAAGGTTTCCCTGTCCTATTTTGTCAGGAGCTAAGGTTTTACTATGCACGCAGCAGTTTTCAAACAACCTAACATCGGGTAAGCAACCTGTCCTAATTTGGAATGGTCACTATGGATTTCGATATGCACTAGGTCGAATGGTAGAAAAGGGTGCCCTGGTAAAACCGGGGTTTGTGTTCCCATACTGTCAGAGCCCACAACCGGTCAGCCTTATGGTCATGTCTTGACAAGACAAGCCTCCGGCAAACCGTTCAAGAATCGCAGATGGCAAACACAGTGTCCTAGGCGCACCAATGCACATGCAATGCAAAGAAACACATAAATGAAATCAAAACAGGATATCACAAGTTCGAGTCAAGCTCTCTAAAATCCCCAGCAGAGTCGCCAGAAACTGTAGACGCGCCCGCGTGGGGCCCTCGTGCTACAGTTCGGACTCGATTTTGTGTCACGGTTCTTAATCTGAACCAAAGAGTCCAAATCTGGCAAATCGTTTTGAGAAAACAGATTTTTAGAAAAGAAGTTCCAAACATGGACTGCTTTGCCAGATACAGAGTCGCCACCTAAATATTTTTTAAGGGGGAATTTAGGAAACCATGACTCGGTGCCAAAGGCCACGTGTCCGTCGTCACCAAAGTTGCCTCGGCTCGGGAGCTAGGGTACGATTGGGAAAGGTCAGCTATGAGCACCCCCTCTTGCCCGATCCGAAGATCGGCCTCTACTAACCGTGATATCCGTTTTTGAAAGCGTTATGTGTTCTTATTCCAGTTATTAGCCTAGAATTACTATGTTATGCGCACAGTAAACAAGTATAGACTAGATCGCCTAATTTGGAAATAAGCATTGCATATCCATTTGTTTTGAAAAAATGTTTTGGAATTTGCTACTAACAAGTAAGCTAAAAACACGGATTTCAATGAGCTATTCCAACTCAGACAATCCAACCTTCACCCACAGGCATTCAAGCAGTTATGTCACATAAGCAGCTAGCCTCATGGTAATCATGCTATCATGGCAACACTCACACGCATGCAAGGATGCTAAAGCATAACTACTTACATCGTACTCCGTGCCAAAACAAAGAACTCGTTAGCAATCAATGCATGATCCAAGTCCATGTTTAAATGTCTAATGCAACGCATACAGAATGTCACTAGAGTAAGCTCAGCTAGTCTATGAATGACATGTGAAAATGCACAAGTAGCATGTATTCAAGTTAGATTTGAAATACTAATGCAGTTAGCATGATGTACTGAGCCCGGTGCATGCAATACTATGAATGATGCACGCATGCATAGCATAAGGTATGCTAAATTAAACATGACCTATTACTAACCATCAAAGCAGGTAAGTAAAAGGGAGAAAGAAGTGGGGGTTGGAAGACATGCACACACTCACCCACACTTATTACAAATTCGCCCTCGCTCGGAGGGACCGAAAGAATAGTACAAATTAACTAACTCGCAAGCCAATTAATTATTACAGACCAACTAAATTAGTTAAGCAAATCAACTAATCTAAGAAAACGATAAACGGCCTCGGGAAAAGAGCCCAATGTAATGCATGCTCGGTCTTGCCCGGAAGTCCACTGCCAAGCACAAGCTGCCTCTGTTTTTCCCTGCTATACTCCTCTAAAAACTGCCAAAGTCTCAGAATTGTTTCCCTAGACATTGGGAGACACCACCGGCTAAGGAGAATGGCCACCAGCAGTAAGATGTGATCATCGGCTGTTGATGAAGCTATCGCCCACGGATTTATGGTCGGTCGGCACTGAACACTGCCAGTCGGCCAAGAATGTCTGCAGAACCTGCAATTGACAGCAGCAGAGGGCAAGGCACAGCATGGCAATGCATTTCAAGCAATATATGCACCGACCGTATCCCTTATCATGTTTATGACTCAAAGGGACATGGTCCTTGGTTCTCGGACCATCAAGCACGCATTTCAATGCGTGATAGCCCAAGAGACCAAGTTGTGCATTTTTCATTTCAAATGTAATGCAATGCATATAGTCAAACCAAGGGGCTTCTACGTCTATCATGACTCACTTCAAGAGGTGAGGCAATGCATGCACAATGCAATGCAACCTAGGCATGCGAGCTAAGGATGCAACATGGCAATGCAATGTGTACATGCAAGTATGCAAGCAACCATGCGAGGTGAGCATGCAAACAAGCAAAGAGATGGACTTAAACATGATTAGGCAATTCTCAAAGAAGCCTAAATCAGTGGCCAAAGTGCTCAAACATGGAGGCCAACACACGCACACACGTGCACATGTTAAAGAGCTAATAATTAAGCACAAAAGGGCAACTCTCAAGCACACTTGAAAGAGGCAATAACATGGACAATTAGCATGTAAATTAAGCTTTGAAAATCATGCAAGAACATGGTGCCAAACCAACCCAAACAATGCAATCAAGGTACGCAAGCAAAGTCCAAGATTCAGAGCAAGCTAAAGGGGTATTGAACCACACTTAATCAAGACCAAACACGGCATGAATTCAATGACCCAAAATAGAGTTTTAGCACATAAAACAATGCCCAAAAGATTACTTAGATGGCATCTAAATGACTTGAATTCAAAAGCATGCACAATGACCAAAACATGGAGCATGCAACACAAGCCTTTGACACATCAAAGGGACCATGAAATCCAAGCATACAAGCATACTAAGTGGACTGAAATGACATGGAAAATGGTCCCAACCCACTAAATCAAAGCAAGTAATGCATGCTATACACTCACACCCTTAAGGCCAACAAGCCAAAAATGCAAAGGGGCTATACAATGCATGCCAAAGTCGACCCAAACAACTAAGGACAGACCTTAATCATGGCAAAATAAACATGAAAGCTTCACAAAGCCAAGCCTAAAACATGCTAGAACAATGGTTTACAACCTAAGGCATGTTAAGGCAACAAAATGGCATTACAAGGCATGTATGCTAAGCAAGCATGGTGTACCAAAACCAACTTAAAAAAATGCTATTTCATGGCAAAATAAGCATAAATAACAGCTAAGGCATGGTCAACAAGAGCCTAAGCTAGGTGCTCCCTCAAGAGGCAAAAATGGTCCTTTTCAAGGACAACAAGGAGAGGGGGTGGCCCTCTCCTTCTTGGGACCTCAAGGCACCATCCTTACCACTGAAATCCCTCAAGATTTCAGTGGTGAGGAGGCCCAAACACCAAAGTCCCGGAGCTCACACAAAATAGCACAAAACAAGGGCCAAACAAGGCTTAAAAGGGGTCAAACAACCCAAAGCTTAAAACACTCTTAACAAACTATTTAGAGGCCTTAAAAATAGAACTTTTATGTATTATATGCAAAGCCAAAAAACAGTTTCAAGATAAGTAAAAGTAGTGTGCAAAAATGGGGTAAAAAGGGACTAGTTTCTTACCCTTGAAGTCCTCCTTCACAAATGATGATCTTGTTGCCTCCTTGAGCTCAAATCCAGTCAAGAACACCAAGAACAACCCTCTAGTCCCTCAACAACCAAGAGAAGGTGTAACACTATGTGTTTGTGTGCAATAGTATGGACAAACACACACTAGACACACACAAAAGAGAGATATAGAGATAGGAAATATGTATCAACCCTAACCCTAATCCAAAGCTCCCTCTGAAATTTTTTTGTAACCCTAATGCCAAGAGAGGAAGCCTCTTCTTATAGGCAACTCCCTCTTGTAAGGCTTCCAAAACAAGCCATCCAAGAGGGAAATCCCTCCATACACGTGTATGGAGGGGAATAGAGTGGGTGCCAGCTATCACAGCTGGCACAAAATATCTACTAAAAGTAGATGAACAGTGATCGGCCATCCAAAATTGCCATTTTGACAAAATAAATGGCCGATCGGCAACAAAGAATGTCGACCGGCAATATATATTGCCGATGGCATAAAATCACTGGCCGGTGGCCTCGAGCCATGGCCGGTGATGTGTGGGGATGCCTCACAAGGCATTCCCTGCCCCTCCAAGGCAAAACACAAGTGTTTGGTGCAAAACCAGACACAACACGGTCGAGTCGAGAGATCCTGAGGCAAGGCGCGTAACCGAGACCTCCGGGAACTCAAGACGAACACAGACAAGGGTAATCACCAAGTGTCCCAATGGTGACGTCCAAGTCTTGAGGACGGTCAAAAATGGGGTGTCTACAGCGTTGTATGGGTAATTACTTCGATACTACCTTTGTTGGTTAGGGAATCGGTGTCTGGATCCACTTTGAATTTCTAAAGACTTTTGATTGACCTTGGATAACTGTGATAAGTCGTTGGACTAAATACCGAATCGAATTATGAATTGTGGAACTATTGAAGAATGAATTGAACTTTTGTGACAAGGGAATAGACCAAACTTCTGTGACAAGTTAGCTGACATTTGAAATAAATATGTTAGTGACCTGCTTTGAAGAGGGTAATTGGTGAATGTGTGTCTAAGTATTTTTCGGGGCCAACAGGTCGAAGTCGAATATCAGATAGTGGCGGAACTACTTCAATCTCTCTATTTTGGAATGGAAATGGGAATATGTGACTACGAATTTTGTTGTAGGGCTACCTTGAGCACCCAAGGTAAAAGTCCCGTTTGAGTTTTTGAATATGGGATTACTAAGTTACCTGTCTCCTCCCTGTGAAATTTTCGTAAGATGCTTGTAGACTAGTCACTGTTATACCAATAAGATTGTTCGTTTGCATGAGGTCCTAGTATCTATTGTTTTAGACAGAAATTTTAAAATGTGTTTGAATTTTGACAAGCCTTCAAGAGGCAATAAGAACTGAATTGGAATTCAGCACTACTTTCCAACCATAAATTGATGTATAGTCAGAAGGAACTATTTAGACTCTGAGAGAAATGCTCCGAATGTGTACTTTAGATCTTCGAGAAGTTAGAAAAATCTGTCCATTGTTGGCAAACTTTGCTTACAACAAAAGCTTACGCTCTAGTTTCAATATAGCACCATACAAGCTTTGTATGCAAGAAAAGATAAGTCTCTGACTAGTTGAGAACTGAGTTTTGTTTGACTTTGGGGCTAAGTAAGTGGCTATCAAAAAGGATTGGAACCATTGAATGAAAACTGTTCCGAATTGTGCCTGACTAAAGGTAAATTAAGTTTGGAGAACCAAACTTCCTAAAGGGGGGAAGACTGTAATACCTCTGTTCCGTAATATGTTAATTGGTCCTTAACATGATGTGATTATGGGTTTTGATGTGATTTTGTGTTCCATTATGTGAAAATATGTGGTTTTGAAGTTCTATCTGTTCACCGTAGGAATATCTATTGAATAATCTGCATTAGGAATTAAATTGAGGGCCCTATCGGCCACAGAACCCAAAATTGACTACGCCTTTGTGATTAGCGTAATTTTTAGAGCCTATGGTGAAATTTAATTAGAAATTGATTCTGGTTAGATTAAATTGATTCATTTAATGGCATTGTGCTCAAATTGTTTAATATTCTTAAATTGGGACTTAGTGGGATTTGTTGGATAGGAACATTACACCCCAATTCCCTCCTTTCTTGTATTTTGACTGACCTTGGACTCAAACCCAGAGGAAGGGCCGGTTATAGAGAGAGAAAGGGAGAGACTTGTGCAATTTGGGCTCAAGACTTGGGAATTTGAAGATTAAGCTCAAGATTTGGCTAGAACTTGGGTGTTTAAGGCTCCTAGGTGAGTAATTATCCCTTGAATCATGGATTCTTGTTTGCTATTTGTAAATTCAGAGTTGAACAAGGAGAAAGAGCATGAGTTGGGTTAATTTTGTTGGATTGAAGCTTAATATGTGCATGCATGTAAGAAATTACCTTGAAATTGCATGTTTGAGCACAAATATGTATAATCCATGTGAAATGTTAATGGAAACTCATGTTTTGACCACCTCTTCACCAAATGAGTTGAGAATGGTGAGCATCTCCCACATGCATGTACAAATTATGGGAGAGTAAGTCTTGAATGTTTGAATTTGAGCATGTTGGTGATAAGTTTGACATATTTTGGGGCATACATGTGAATTATTTGTGAATTGAGCTTCATTGGGTTGTGATCTAAGGTTTACATCATGTTAGTATAACTATATTTGAGAATTGAGCCATAACATGCATGATTTGTTGGTTGAAAATTGAATTGGAGCTCAAGAACTCAATCTGGAAAACCCAGATTTTTTATGTCCGCTCGAGCGGGTTAAGTGTCGCTCGAGCGGGAAAATCGTGCTCCCAGCACTTTTTGCAGAGTTGGATTTCCGCTCGAGCGGGATATCTCACGCTCGAGCGAGGAGTTTTGTAGACAGGCCTTCCGCTCGAGCTCTCTATTCCACGCTCGAGCATATTTTTCATGCAACCAGTACTTTTGCAGGCCTTAAGGGTCCGCTCGAGCGGGTAAGTTGACGCTCAAGCAGGGACCCTGTTCTCTGAAATTTTGCATGCTCGTACTGTGTTTCGTTTTCCGTTCTCTTTCACTTGTAAGCACTCTTAGGCATATGTTAAGCATTGTAAATGAGTTAATGAGATAAGAATAAAGCCTAAAGAGGAATATGTGAAATAAAGAACGGATTGAACTGTTAGTGACCCCTTTTGTGTTCATGAAATGTGTAGGGTCAAGCTCCAGGGCAAATCCACAAGCCGATTACTGTGAGTAATATCGATATTTGAAAACTTAGCAATGTCCAACTGTTTATTCCCTTATAAGCTTTATGAGTTGCTAATTGGGATTGTAGACAAAAGTCTGGCATGAATGAATGAATGGACCGAATGTCGTTTCGCTATGAATAAATGGACCTATCAAAATGGACCTAAGGTCGTTTTGACATAAATGAGTGGGCCGAAGGCCGTTTTGACACGAATGTACGGGCCGAAGGCCGTTTTGACGTAAACGAATGGACCGAAGGTCGTTTTGATGGAAATAAATGGACCTAAGGTCGTTTTGACATAAATGAGTGGGCCGAAGGCCGTTTTGACACGAATTTATGGGCCGAAGGCCGTTTTGACGTAAACGAATGGACCGAAGGTCGTTTTGTTAGAAATGAATGGACCGAAGGTCGTTTTGATAGAAATGAATGGGCTGAAGGTCGTTTTGATAGAAATGAGTGGACCGAAGGTCATTTGGACATGTATGAATGGACCTAAGGTCGTTTTGACATGAATGAGTGGGCCGAAGGCCGTTTTGACATGACTGTATGGGCCGAAGGCCGTTTTGACATAATCGAATGGGCCGAAGGCCATTTGACAGAAATGAATGGGCCAAAGGCTGTTTTGACATAAATGAATGGGCCGAAGGCCGTTTTGACATGAATGGAAATCTGAATGGGCCAAAGGCCAGAATGTTTGGAACTACAGTCACTTGATTTGGATTTCGTATAGTTATATATCTGTTAAATAGAAAGATGAATTGGGCCCAAGGTCGTTTGGAACATGTTGTTCTACATTGTTATGTAACTTCAATATTTGATTTGATATTATTCACTGGGCTTTCGCTCACACTCATTCATGTGTTTATAGGTGAGCCAAGAGGAGTCCAGACCCAGCCTTAGTGAAGTCTGTATGGAACAACTAAGGTTTTGAGAGAGTCAGCCCTTGTGTCTCACGCACGAGACCCATCTTCGCCCTTTTGTCATGTGTTTATATTTTGTCAGGTTGGCGAAGTTTTGAATACGTCTGTATGTAGTTTTGCTTGGCTGACTTAGATTTGAATGATCCTATCTGTATCGCACTTATGTTACTATACTTTCTGTTGTGAGTTATTAACATATGTATGTCTAGAATGTTATGATATGCATATAAGCACGGCTCTATGGACAAAGTTTTAAAATTGCTTCCGTTTGGCCCCTTTTACTCTGATGAGTTTTGTCTTATTTGATTTGAGGCCGTAGGTAATCTCATGATTACTGGCCGGTTATGGCCTTAACCCAGAGGGGCGGGTTCGGGTCATGACAAAAGGCCACGTGCCCGTCATCACCAAGTTTGTCTCGGCTCGAGAACTTAGGTACGAGAATGGAAGGTCATGAATTGAACACCCCACTCGCCCGATCAAAGATCGGCCTCTACTAATCATGACATGATTCTTATTTACATTATATGCTCTTGTCCCGATTTTATTAGGCTAACTTACTATGTGACGCACACAAGTATAGACTAATTTATAAGAATTGGAACATTTGATTTCATGTTTATTTTTTAAAAGAGTTTGTGAATATGTCACTTGAAAAAGTGGGCTCAAATGTACATTAATCAAACCATCCCAATTCAAGCAATTTATCAATTAAGCAATTAGCCTCATGGCAAGCATGCTAGACATGGAAACAATCGCACTCATACAATATGCTAAAGCATAAAAATGCTCACCTCGTACTCCAAGGCAAGACAAATAAAACAAAAAAGTTAGAAAACATACATGCCCCTAACTAATGCCACATGACTAATGCAACACATGTGATGTGTAACTAATAGGCTCAGCTACTAATTATGACATGTGAATCAATTTGAAAGCATGTGGTCTAAGCATGTATTCAAAGAAGTGGTGACTAACAATGCAAGTTAGAATGATGATGCGCCGAGCTCAATGCATAAAAGACAATGGATGCAAGGCATGAGAGATGCTAAATGAAACATGATGCCCTAAACTAACCATCATAACAGGTAAATAAAAGGGAGAAAGACGTGGGATTGGAAGACATACACATTATTACAACTATGCCCTCACGCAAGAGGGTCTGAATAACCTAACTAGCTAAGCCAATTACTACGAATTAACTAATTATTACATCAAGAAATTTAACCAACTATTCTATCTAATTAAAGAATTACAACACAAAATTAATCAATCTAACTAATTAATTAATTACAACGAATTAACTAGCTACTCTAATTAATTAATTACAACACAAATTAACTAGCTATTTTAACTAATTAATAATTACAACACAAAGTGAATTAATTTACAACACCAAATGAACTAGCTAGCTAGTTATTACAAGTCCACAAGCGAACGGGCCTCGATAAGTAAGGAAAATGCTTATGCATGCACGGATTTCCACCCAAAAGGCCCACTGTTCTATTGCCAGAATGCCTCTGTTGCACAATTAGAACATCTTTTCACCTCAGCCTCTGCTCTGATCTGTTCTAAAAAGTTGCTGCTCAGTTTGACAAAAGTGGTCAGCAGGCCAGAAGTAGTGGCTGGCCGGCCACAAATGGTAGCCTGCCGTCCAAAAGAAGGGGCTTACCGGCCAAAAAAAGTGGTCGGCCGACCACTGAAGCTTGGTTCCTCTTACTGCAACAGAGCACAAACAGAGCATCCTCAAGGGATGTTTGTACACCTTACCCCTCCTTATCATCAAACAACTCAAAGGAGTGGCAAGCTCAATTCACAAGCCATCAATCGATGCAATTTCATTGCTTGATGGCCTATGAACCACGGTGTACAATTTCAATAAATGCACAATAAAAGACTCTCAAACCTCCTCCCTATCATGGATTGATCGAGGGAAGTGATTGACCTTGGAAACTTGAACCATTTCATCACTAGCAAGTATGAAATGCCTCAAGTTTCCATGTGTTCAATTAATATCTGATTGAACACCAAATTGCTTATTATCTTGGATCATTTTTTTAGTCTCAATTTTATTACTTCATTTTAATTACCAACCATTCCTTAGTTCATTAAGTCCATAAGTGAAGATTAAGTCCTCTAATGGAAAGGAGTACCAAACCAAGTGTTGTTTTATGCATGAGAGAAATGTCATGCCATTGGTAATAAACTCCCAAAGGAATTAAACCATTATGCACAATACCTCTATCTCAAGCTTAAACAAGCAAGTAGTTTGAAACAACTTTCAAAGCAAACAAAAAGCCAAGAAAGGAGGGAGGTTGCAGAGGTGATTAAATATGAAAACAAGTATGGAAAGCAAAAAATAAACACTATCAACTCAAATAGGTTGGTAGCTAAGGCCTAAACCACCAAGCCTATGAGGACAATTTCACTACAAGCATGCTATACAATGCTCAGCTGTAATGAACAACTAAAAACAATCCTAAAATGGTACTAAAATAGTCCAAAAACATACTGGAATTGAGCTAACAATAGCAAAAAGAAAAAGCTAAAAACATGGAGCAAGCCTCAAGAGCTCAAAGTAAGCTCAAAAGTACCTCAGCTCAAATACCACAAGGTTTGGTTTAGAGTGTATAGACAAAGGCTTAAGAATTTGCAAGAGAGAGAGGAAATTGTAGAGAGAAATATTTTTGCTCAAAAATTTCCAACCCTCAAAAATGGAAGGGGGAGGTCTTCTATTTATAGAAAAACATGAAACTCCCTAAAAAATATCCATATGTACACGTGTGGGCAGATGCATGCACCTGTGGAAATAACTAGCACAGCTGGCATAAATATCTGCAAAAACATACAAGTGGCCAGCAAGCCACGCAAATGGCCGGCAGCCCACACTAGTGGGCCTGCAGGTCCTAGGGTTTTTAGGCTTGAAAAATTGCTTTTTTGGTCCAAAAACAAGGCAAAAAGTGTGTAGGGTTTGAAGACTCAAAGTTATGGCATTCTACTGAGGACTTCGAGCACTTGACAAGCATATATAAATTCATCATTGGGTACACAAGCGGTGGTGTCACGACCCCATTTCACCCCTAGTAGAATGGTGCCATGATGGCCAGTAATCCAAGATTACCAATGGCCAACTTACGAAGTCACACACAATCAGAGTATACATATGGGGCTTACAAGTGCAGAAGCAATAAATTTAAATCTAAGTAGTCCATAAGAGCCATGCATAGATCAACTGAAATGTAGTACATATTACATCTTGATCAAAGGCTTCTCAAGCCGAATTACACAAAAGAAATGAATTACAACTGAAAAGCATAATCTTCAAGATGATACAAAACATGAATCCAAAAAAAGCTACAAACAAAACTTAGGCGACATCGCCTCATTGCTCATCACCTACATATGTATAAAGGAGAGGCTGAGCTTGGTGTAGACTCGACTTTCTTCACACGCCCCCCTTTAGGAGAGGCGCGAATTGGTCTTACTACAGTTCAGAGTCCTGTCACGGTTCTGAATCTAATCTCACAAAGTACAATGTGAGACTGATAAACACCAAAGAGTCCAATCCGGCAAATCATTTTGGAAAATCAGATTTTGAATCAAATAATGCCAAAATTGGACTGCTTTGCCAGATTACAGAGTCGCCACCTAAATATTTTGTTTTTGGGAAATTTAGGAAACCCTGACTCATGCCAAAGGCCACGTGTCTGTCATCACCAAAGTTGCCTCGGCTTGGGAACTTGGGTACAAGAGGGGAAGGTCGTGAAATGAGCACCCCCGCTCGCCCGATCAAAGGATCGGCCTCTACTTACATGATATGTTGTTTTATAAACACATGTGTTCTTATTCCGGTTATTAATCTAACTTTACTATGTGACGTGCACAGCAAGTATAGACTAAGTCACGAGAATTGGAACAAAACAATTCAAGTTTGTTTTTTGAAAATGGTTTGAAAGTGTCACTCGCAAGCGGGCTTAAAGCGTGGATTTTCCACCCTCAAGTGGGCTTAGAAAATATGATGATTTGCTACTTCGCAAAGTGGGCTTAAAACTCACACTCGATGAATTGTCCCAATTCAAGCAATAAAGCCTTCATCCACAGGCATTCAAGCAGTTAATCACTTAAGCAAATAGCCTCATGGTAAACATGCTGTCATGGCAATATGGCATTCATACTCATGCAAGTATGCTAAAGCGTAAAGACTTGCAGTGTACTCCAAGACAAAACAAAAGCTACTTAGAAATCATGCATGATCCCTAACTATACAAGATGCCAAATGCAACACATGCAAAAATGTAACTAAATAGGCTCGGCTATCTAAGATGGCATATGAATGCAACAACTGATACATGTATTCAAATAAGTATTGAAATACAATGCAGTTTGTATGACGCGCCGAGCCCGGTGCATGCAAGACAAATGAATGATGCAAACATACAAAGCATAAGATATGCTAATCAAAACGTGATCCCTAAACTAACCATCGAAAGTGGTTAAATAAAAGGGAGAAAGAAGTGGGGTTGGAAGACATACACACACACACACACCCTTATTATAACATTGCGCTCTCTTGAAGGAGGGTCTGAATAAATAAGCTATGCTAATCTAAGCTAAGCTAACTAACTAATCTAATTAAACTAATTAGACTAATTATTACAAACCAATCGAATAACTAGCAAACTAACTACTAATTATTACAACATTTCAATTAATTAACAAATTAATTAAATTACAAATTCAAGCTCTCTAACAAGAAAAGCACTAAACCACACTGCCTTAGCTCTGTTTGAAGAAGATGCATGCATGCATTCGGTTTCTCGCCCCAAAAAGCCTTTTGGTTTGTTCTTTCAGAGGCTCTGTTTGCAAGGTGTCTTGAAGAACTTTTGCTCCACCTTACCAAACCAACTCTGAGGAATTCACCAGTGGCCTACCAGCATGGGAAGCTGTAACGCCCTCAAAATAATAACATTAAACCCATCAAATAAGACATCCGTTGATATATGAAGTAACCACATTCTTTTATTTATCAGAGTTTCATTACAAAAAGTATTACATGTTAACAACAAAAGCAAATGCCCTATGGGCTTACAGCTTTCCAAGTTAACACTTGGTTTCAACAAAAGAGTACTAACTCATTTACACATTAAGCCCTTGGCTTGAAATTACATGTAATACATCAAAAGAAAACGACAAAAGTATGTCCGCTTCTAGCCTCCCAAGCTATGTCCTTGGAGGTGGCATGCTACCTGCACCTGAAAATGATATTCCCATATAGGGTGAGCCACAGCCCAGTAGAAATACACTAAACCAACCATGAATAATGACTAAAAGATTAGCAATTGATAGATGGCCAACACTGATACATTCACATAAATCACATATTTATGCCATACGACTTATGAGTCCAAGTTACCTTTCATTTTCCCTTTTTCAACAGATAAGCATGTTAGCTCTATCATTATTTCAACAGATATTTACAAAAACTATATCCCGCATTCACAGATAAGCATATAAGCTGTATCCACATTCTCAACAGATATGTATAACAACAATATCCCACATTCACAGATAAGCGTATAAGTTGTATCCACACTTCACAAAGATAAGCATATAAGCTCTATCTTCACTTCTCTAGACAAGCATATGACCTGTATCTACGGAGTTCATCCCCTATCTTCTCCCAACACTATCCGGTTTAGAGGTACATCCCCCATCTTCCCCTAAACCGCGGAGTACATCCCCCATCTCCTCCTCTACACATAACGTATACAAACACATTGGTTCTATATACAATCACACAATACATACAGTCAATGTATTCTATCAACCGTCAAATTCCATGACACATTCCATTGATTAGTTTCCGTTTGCCTAATCATCATGCATTGTCTACAACAATCACGACTATCCTCCACCGATAGCCCAAAGCAGTTATTTCTAAACAGAAAATAAATGCACAAATGGATATTCAATCAACATTTCATTTCCTCATTTCTCACAATTAATTATCCCAATTAATCAAACAATGTAATTAGGTCTTTTTCCATAATTAACATTTCAACCCTTAGGTCCCATTTCCATCAATGATTCAACATTTATTCCATTTCTCTATGCCATACATGCATCTAGGTTTATTATGAATAAAACCCCAACTTTTGTAAAATAACACAAAAGCCCCAACTTTCACAAAATTACCAAACCAACCCCAACATCTCAAAATACTAAAATTTAAAGACAGAATCCATAGAGAGGAGTAGGATATCCCTACCTCGAAGTTTGAGCCAAAAAGGAGATGAAGACTCGAAGATCAACGTGCTCCAAATCCAAACTTTTTCAGATTAAATCGAAGCTCTCAACGCCCTCTATCTTTTTAACAAAGGCCCTAGGCTAGATTCACACTCTAGGGAGATCAATTCTTAGAGAGAATGTAAGTTTAGAGAGAGAGAGTCTCGGATCTAGGGTTTGAAAGAAAAAGAAAGTGAAAAAGTGATGTTCAAAAACGCTACTGTCCGCTGATATAAAACACGCTCGCTCGAGCGAAGCCTTTGTCGCTCGAGCGGCCAGACACAGAAAACTCTCGATCGAGCCAAGAAGTCCTCGCTCGAGCCAAAAACTCAAAAGTGCGCTCGAGTGAAAGAATGCTCGCTCGAGCCAACAACACAAACCCTCAGGTCTGCAACCAAAAGCACGCTCGAGCGACAGACTTCTCGCTCGAGCGAAGAACAACCAGACCGCTCGAGCGAAGAAAGCTCGCTCGAGCCAAGAAATGCAACTCTCAGGTCCAGAACCAGGTGCAAGCGGTCGCTCGAGCGAAGCCACTCTGGCTCGACCCACCAGACACGAACTCAACTCTCGCTCGAGCAACCAACTCCTCGCTCGAGCGAAGGTCCAAAATTCTGGGCAGCATCACTAGGCTCCCAAACTCAACCAACCTGTAACAAACCTGCCCAACACATCCTATAACTCAATATACAAAGTAAAAAGGATGCAAACAAGATAATAAACAACTACCAACATCCACGGACACGTGTCCGGATCACTGTACAACAAGGGTAAACCCGGGATCGCTATAACCTCCCCCCCTTAAAGAATTTCGTCCCCGAAATTAAACACAAGTTTTCAAAAACAAGTTTCTTCTCCATTTTAAACAATGTTACATTTTAACATTCAACAATTCGACCCATTACCGATCATCCCATCCCTTAAACAAGAGGCATCTCACAATATGTAAACAACATATGTACTTTCAACATGTATCAACATTCCGCATTATCTTTCCAATTTCAACAATATAATCAACATATATAATGTTACATTCAACTTCCATATGAGGCAAGTTCCAAAACATACTTCCAATAAACCAAAACATTTTCAATGTTTCGCAACTTAAGACATATATAAAAGCTCTTAAGTTCAACAACAGTTCAAAATTTATACACAAGATTACATATCAACAAACAAGTCCGGATATTTCTCACGGACTTCCAACTCATGTTCCCAAGTGGCTTCCTCCACTCCGTGATGTTTCCACAAGACTTTCACCAAAGGAATGGTCTTGCCACGCAGGACCTGATCCCGCCTATCCAAGACCCGAACCGGTCTCTCCTCATACGAGGCATCCTCATCTACCTCTAAATCGGTCCAATCCAACACATGTGATGGATCTGGCTCATACTTCCGAAGCATACTCACATGAAATACGTCATGCACTCCGGACAACTGCGGCGGTAAGGCTAACCGATAAGCAACCTCGCCAATCCTCTCAAGGATCTCAAAAGGACCAATAAACCGAGGGGATAACTTCCCACTCTTCCCAAACCTCATCAAGCCTCGCCTAGGTGATATCTTCAGAAAGACATGATCACCTACCTCAAACGCCAAAGGCCTCCTTCTACGGTCAGCATAAGATTTCTGACGACTCTGGGCTGTAACAAGCCTCCTACGGATAAGCTTAACCTTCTCCGTCGTCTCCCTAACCAACTCCGGACCCAACAAAGGTGCATCACCCACCTCGGCCCAACAAACTGGAGACCTACACGGTCGGCCATACAAGGCCTCAAACGGTGCCATACCGATGCTAGACTGAAAACTTTTGTTGTAGGCAAATTCTACCAAGGGTAAGTGCCTCTCCCACGTCCCACTAAAGTCCAGGACACAACCCCGAAGCATATCCTCGAGGATCTGAATAGTACGCTCGGACTGCCCGTCAGTCTGAGGATGATAAGCCGTACTAAAGGTCAACTTAGTGCCTAGGGCCCTCTGCAAACTCTGCCACAACCTAGCAATAAAACGAGGATCTCTATCTGAGACGATCGTCACTGGGACCCCGTGCAATCTCACTACGTCCCGAATATACAAGTCGGCAAGATGATCTACCGAATCTCTCACACGCATAGGAATAAAGTGCGCCGACTTAGTCAACCGGTCTACAACCACCCAAATAGCATCACTACCCCGCTGAGTCCTCGGAAGACCCACAACGAAGTCCATAGTGACATGCTCCCACTTCCACTCGGCAATAGGCAAGGGTTGCAACAAACCCGCTGGCCTCTGATGCTCGGCCTTCACTTGCTGGCAAGTAAGGCACTTCGATACGAAAATAGCCACATCTCTCTTCATACCCCGCCACCAAAACTGGCGACCCAAATCCTGATACATCTTAGTACCTCCCGGATGCACCGCAAGGCGCGAATGGTGAAACTCTCGGAGTACCCCCTCTCGGCAAGACTCCGGTACAAACAAACGGTCTCGGTATCTCACACTCAGGTCGGGATACACCGTCAAACCCTTCTCAACTTTCTCACTAGAGATCTTCTCTCGGAGGGATTCTACCTCAAGATCACCTCTCTGTGCCTCTAACACTCTAGTCACAAGTGTAGGCTACGCAACAACAGAAAACAAGGCCGCAGCCTCAACAGATTCGCCTAGTAGCAAATCAAACTCGCCAAGTGCTCCCAACATCTCCCATTCCCGGATGGCTATACAAGCTACATCACTAATGGACTTCCTACTAAGGGCATCGGCCACAACATTGGCCTTTCCCGGATGATAATGCAACTCAAAATCATAATCCTCGATGAACTCCATCCACCTCCTCTGCCTCAAATTCAAGTCTCTCTGTGTAAACAGATACTTCAAACTCTTGTGGTCCGAGAACACCTCGAACTTCTCACCATAAAGGTAGTGCCTCCAAATTTTCAAGGCAAAGATCACAGCCGCTAACTCTAGGTCATGCGTGGGGTAATTCTTCTCGTGTATTTTCAACTGACGTGAGCCATAAGCTACCACTTTCCCTTCTTGCATCAACACACAACCCAAACCCTCTCGTGAGGCATCACAATAAACCGCATAACCCAACCCTCTCTCCGGAATAATCAACACCGGAGCGGTGGTCAATCTAACTTTCAGCTCTTGGAACGACTTTTCACAAGTCTCACTCCACACAAACTTGACTCCCTTCCGAGTCAGTCTAGTCAACGGTGACGCTAACCTGGAGAAATCTTTCACAAACCGACGGTAATACCCAGCTAATCCCAGAAAACTGCGGATCTCAAGCACACTCTTAGGCTGTGCCCAATCTTACACTGCCTCTACCTTGGATGCATCAACAGACACCCCTTCCCCGGATACCACGTGACCTAAGAATTTGACTTCCCTTAGCCAAAACTCACACTTCCCAAACTTGGCATACAGCCTATGGGCTCTAAGCAACTCAAGCACCACTCTCAAGTGTTCCTCGTGCTGCTCCTCAGAAGGCGAATAGATAAGAATGTCGTCCACGAAGACAACCACAAATCGATCTAAAAACTCCCAGAAAATCCGGTTCATTAAGTCCATAAAGACTGTCGGTGCATTGGTAAGCCCAAATGGCATCACCAGAAACTCATAGTGGCCATACCGCGTACGGAATGCCGTCTTCGGAATATCCTCCTCCCTGACCCTCAACTGATGGTAACCCGATCTCAAGTCTATCTTAGAGAAACAACAGGAACCCTTCAACTGGTCAAACAAATTATCTATACGGGGCATAGGGTACTTATTCTTGACCGTAGCCCGATTCAACTTCCGGTAGTCTATACACAATCTCAAGGCGCCATCTTTCTTTTTAACAAAGAGGGCCGGTGCTCCCCACGGTGAAACACTAGGGCGAACAAAGCCCTTATCTAGCAATTCCTGGAGCTGAACTTTCAACTCAACCAACTCTGCTGGAGCAAAACGGTAAGGTGCCATAGAAATCGGCGCCATGCCAGGCACTAAATCAATAGAGAACTCTATCTCTCGGTGAGGTGGCAAACTAACAAGATCTTCGGGAAAGACATCTGAATACTCACAAACCACCCTCGGCAACACAAGCTGGGTCTCACCACTCTCACCACTCTCAAAGCTGGCAAGTAGACTACTAAGCTCACTTCGCCCTCGCGAATCATACCCCGGTGGCAACACACAACCAACCCGGTCTCCCAAGAAATGGAACCACTCCCCGCTCAAGGTACATAACGTGACCCTCTGGCGGTAGCAATCGATAACAGCCCAGTATGACGATAGCCAGTCCATACCCAAAATAACATCAAAACCCTTCATGGGCATGACAACAAACGGAAAAGGAAGCCTATAGTCGGCGACCTCTATATCACAACCTCTAACACCATGTTTCAAGATCAACTCACCACCCAAAGGCGATACCACACAAATAGGAGATGCTAACTGTGCTAACTCCAATTCCAAAACAGATGCAAATGCAGCAGATACAAAAGAATGAGATGCACCCGTGTCTATCAACACATTAGCAACCGAGTTACAAAACAGAAAAGTACCTCTCACTACCGATGGAGCTGGTACTAAATCCTGCGCAGTAACAGCATACACGCGCCCCGTAGGCCCCTGGTCTACCTGCTCACCCCTCGGAGCAAAAGACTGCTGCACAGACTGGGATGACGAAGCTCCCGGATTGGCCCTCGAGGCCTGCATAGACTGAGCTGGCTGAAAACCCTGCGTCTGCCTAGAACCAGACGCTCCCGAAGTGGCACTCAACTGCGGGCAAAACCTCTTCAGGTGCCCAGGCTGTCCACACTGATAACAAGACAAGGGCTGCCCCCTGCCCAAACTCTGACTCTGCGGTCTAGCTGAAGAAGAAGCAGCTCTCTGACCTGACCCCCACCCTTCTGCGGGCAAACTGAAACCTTGTGGCCCAGCTGGCCACACTTGTAACAAGTAAACTCCCCCTGATTGCCTCTCCCCGAGCCTGCACTCGGCACTGGAAAGGTCGATCTAGAAACTGCTCCCTGAGACTGCTGAGGGTTATAACCCCTCTGTCTCCTGCCATCACCCTGACCATCCTGGCTCCTCTTGGAGCCCTTCTGTTCTTCCTCCTCTTCCTGCATCATAATTTCCATATGAGCAGCGGCATCTACCAGGTGCCTATACTCTCGAATATAAGACCCACCAACTCTCAACTTGAGACCCCGCCTCAACTTCCGCTCAAACTCATAGCAACGGCATTCCTCAGACGCCACCAGTTCCGGTGCAAACCTGGACAGACTGGTAAAAGTAGCCTCAAACTCAGCCACTGACAAGCCCTGCTGTTTAAGCCGGCTGAACTGATCTCTCAGCTTCTCCCGAGCTGCTGCAGACAAAAACCTCTCCTGAAAAGCATTCACAAACGCCTCCCAAGTACCACCAACACGAGCCTTCTCGTACTTCCACCATTGACCCGCATCTCCCTTCAGTTGGAAAGATGCCAAGGTCACTTTCAGTGCTCCGTCCTCGATGCCAAGCATCTCGAACGTCTTACTCATTTGCTCTAGCCACTCATCAGCCCTTAGTGGCTCCTTCGGATCCCCGATAAACTCATCCGGATTAGACCGGAAAAACTCCCTCTTCAAGAAAGAAGGCCCTGCATCAGCTGCCTGATTCCCAGCTCTAAGAATACCCAAAGCTCCTGCTATCTCTCTGGCCAAGGCACCCATAGCCTGCTGACCTGCTGGCTCAGCCACATTGGCCTGGCCAACTCCCTCCTGCACTGCCGGAATCTCACCTGGTAACGGTACTTCCTGCCTCGCAGGTCTACCACGCCTAGCACCTCTTCCTCGTCCTGGCATCCTAATAAAGGTAACACAGAACATTAGCACATTCACAAATGTGCTGAAACTAAACACTCACGTCCTAATGCATGGACAACTGTAATTCACTCCACGTAAGCACATAAACACATAAGCACTTACGAATTTCATTTCCGGATAATGATAGTCCCGAGGCGTTACTAGAGTTCCGGTTAGAAACAGCATTGATCAAGTGCTTTTCCAACAAGACTCCCAGAAACCCAAGGATCCAATCAACATCCTAGAAATTAAATCCCATACCCACATAGTCACATAAGCATGTTATCAATTAAGCACGTAGCATATAACACTACATCTAAGTCTCTATCAAGCGAGACAAACCCATTGTGATACTAATCACTTCCCACGTACCCAAAGTATTCGAACCCGGTACGCTCTGATACCAAGTTGTAACGCCCTCAAAATAATAACATTAAACCCATCAAATAAGACATCCGTTGATATATGAAGTAACCACATTCTTTTATTTATCACAGTTTCATTACAAAAAGTATTACATGTTAACAACAAAAGCAAATGCCCTATGGGCGTACAGCTTTCCAAGTTAACACTTGGTTTCAACAAAAGAGTACTAACTCATTTACACATTAAGCCCTTGGCTTGAAATTACATGTAATACATCAAAAGAAAACGACAAAAGTATGTCCGCTTCTAGCCTCCCAAGCTATGTCCTTGGAGGTGGCATGCTACCTGCACCTGAAAATGATATTCCCATATAGGGTGAGCCACAGCCCAGTAGAAATACACTAAACCAACCATGAATAATGACTAAAAGATTAGCAATTGATAGATGGCCAACACTGATACATTCACATAAATCACATATTTATGCCATACGACTTATGAGTCCAAGTTACCTTTCATTTTCCCTTTTTCAACAGATAAGCATGTTAGCTCTATCATTATTTCAACAGATATGTATAAAAACTATATCCCGCATTCACAGATAAGCATATAAGCTGTATCCACATTCTCAACAGATATGTATAACAACAATATCCCACATTCACAGATAAGCGTATAAGCTGTATCCACACTTCACAAAGATAAGCATATAAGCTCTATCTTCACTTCTCTAGACAAGCATATGACCTGTATCTACGGAGTTCATCCCCTATCTTCTCCCAACACTATCCGGTTTAGAGGTACATCCCCCATCTTCCCCTAAACCGCGGAGTAATCCCCCATCTCCTCCTCTACACATAACGTATACAAACACATTGGTTCTATATACAATCACACAATACATACAGTTAATGTATTCTATCAACCGTCAAATTCCATGACACATTCCATTGATTAGTTTCCGTTTGCCTAATCATCATGCATTGTCTACAACAATCACGACTATCCTCCACCGATAGCCCAAAGCAGTTATTTCTAAACAGAAAATAAATGCACAAATGGATATTCAATCAACATTTCATTTCCTCATTTCTCACAATTAATTATCCCAATTAATCAAACAATGTAATTAGGTCTTTTTCCATAATTAACATTTCAACCCTTAGGTCCCATTTCCATCAATGATTCAACATTTATTCCATTTCTCTATGCCATACATGCATCTAGGTTTATTATGAATAAAACCCCAACTTTTGTAAAATAACACAAAAGCCCCAACTTTCACAAAATTACCAAACCAACCCCAACATCTCAAAATACTAAAATTTAAAGACAGAATCCATAGAGAGGAGTAGGATATCCCTACCTCGAAGTTTGAGCCAAAAAGGAGATGAAGACTCGAAGATCAACGTGCTCCAAATCCAAACTTTTTCAGATTAAATCGAAGCTCTCAACGCCCTCTATCTTTTTAACAAAGGCCCTAGGCTAGATTCACACTCTAGGGAGATCAATTCTTAGAGAGAATGTAAGTTTAGAGAGAGAGAGTCTCGGATCTAGGGTTTGAAAGAAAAAGAAAGTGAAAAAGTGATGTCAAAAACGCTACTGTCCGCTGATATAAAACACGCTCGCTCGAGCGAAGCCTTTGTCGCTCGAGCGACCAGACACAGAAAACTCTCGATCGAGCCAAGAAGTCCTCGCTCGAGCCAAAAACTCAAAAGTGCGCTCGAGCGAAAGAATGCTCGCTCGAGCCAACAACACAAACCCTCAGGTCTGCAACCAAAAGCACGCTCGAGCGACAAACTTCTCGCTCGAGCGAAGAACAACCAGACCGCTCGAGCGAAGAAAGCTCGCTCGAGCCAAGAAATGCAACTCTCAGGTCCAGAACCAGGTGCAAGCGCTCGCTCGAGCGAAGCCACTCTGGCTCGACCCACCAGACACGAACTCAACTCTCGCTCGAGCAACCAACTCCTCGCTCGAGCGAAGGTCCAAAAATCTGGGCAGCAGCACTAGGCTCCCAAACTCAACCAACCTGTAACAAACCTACCCAACACATCCTATAACTCAATATACAAAGTAAAAAGGATGCAAACAAGATAATAAACAATTACCAACATCCACGGACACGTGTCCGGATCACTGTACAACAAGGGTAAACCCGGGATCGCTATAGAAGCTACTGCCGGCCACCTGCCGGCCAAGGATAAAGCAATGTCGGCCACCAGTGAAGCACTCCCGGCCACTAGTGTGTTGCATCACCATTCTGCAACAAAGCTCAAACTATAGGAAAATGGAGGATCTCCCAAGGGTATGTGTGTACTATGCCACTGCTTATCATCTTAAAACATCAAAGGAGATGCACCATTGGGTCCAAAACCATCAATCAAGCATCTCAATGCATGATGGCCAAAGATCCAACTTGCACAAATTCAATAAATGCACAGCAAACAAGACACTAAGACCACTACCTTATCATGGATGATCAAAGGCAATGGAGACAAAGGGGATTGGTTCATTTTCATCACTTTGAGTATGAAATGGGCCAATCCACCTTGTGTTCAATATAACGTCTGATTGAACACAATGCAATGCAACTCAACAATGCTTATCTTGGCATGTTTTACTTAGCTCAATTCTTGTTTACACATTTTAGGATTACCAAGTAATTCCTTAATTGGTTATGTCCAAATGTGAAAGTCCTCTAATGAGACAGAGGTCAACCAAAAGAATGGTTTAAGTCATAGGAGAGACCGTGCCTTTGACTAGGAGGAACCCTCAAAGAGGGTTAAAGCCATTTAAGCATAAGCCTCAATCCCAAGCTTGAACACAACTTTAGGACCAACCAACCCTCAAAACAAATCAAAAGATGAAGAAATGAGGGAGGTGGCAGATTTTCAGGGCTGAAATGGCATGAAAAATAGTGCTACAACATGCAAACAACTCATGTACAACATGTTGAAAGACTTAGGCATTAAAACTAGTGAAGGGCTTTACACTAGAACCATGCAATATCAAACCCAAATAGTCAAACTAGCTCTTGACAGACCTCAAACATGCCAAAATAATGGTCTAAACATGCTGAGATAGAAGCTCAAAAGACTAAGAGAACATGCACACATGTTAGCCCATAAGCAAGGCATAATACACCACCCTCAAAAGCAATGAAGAAGTGAAGTATATAAGGGTATGAAAGAGGCATATGCACTGAAATCATGTGTGAAATGATGCCATGTCATGCAAACAACACAAGCAAAGCATGCTAGAGGCCTTGAAACTCAAGGCTAGTCAAGGACCTTTACACTACAACCATGCACAACAAGTCTCACATGGCCAAGACCACTCAAAACAGAGCTAAAGCATGCTAAAATAATGGCAACAACATGCTGAAGTAGAGCTAACACCCCCTCCTATTTTGGTCCTCAAAACCAACTTTCTATCACTGAAATACCTCTGAGTTTCAGTGGTAGAAAGGCCAAACCAAGGGTGTTCCAAAAGCTTAAGAAGGTGGCTCAAAAGGCTTTACAAGCCAAAGAGCCAAGGGAGGTAACCACCCCTAACCGACCAAGACCCAAGCCAACATTTTACAACCTTAAAAATAGAAATTTTTAGAGGTGAAAACCAACTTCAAAGTAGCATACAAAGATGGCTAAGCTATGAACTAGAACAAAGCTTAAAACAGGCAGGTTCTCACCCTTGAAGCACAACAGCAAAACAAGCAAACTTCTGAGCCAAAACCAAGCCAAAACCACTCCAAGGAGCTCAAACAAGGCCTCCAAGATCCGCAACACTAAGGTGAAGGTGTTTGGCTAAGGGTGTTAGTGCAAAGGTGAAGAGAAAACACACTTTCAAGCACAAAATGTAGAGAGAGAGTATTCTAGAGAGAGAGAGAGAGAGAATTCTAGCTCAGCTCAAACTTGTGTAACCCTTTGCATGCATATAGATGAGCTCTATATATAGAAGATACAAAAGCTTCTTGAAGAGATCCAGCCATTCACGTGGGTGAAGATGGGCTCATCTGTGCAAATAGCTGTCAAAATATCAACAAAAATATCTTCTGAATACACTAGTGGCCGACCGACCATCAGTGGTGGCCGACAGTGCCTCATTGATGGCCGGCAGGCCTCATCAATGGCCGACATTCGAAGATGCATGGCCGGCAAAGCCTAATCATGGCCGATAGTGCACCAAACACAACAATATGGAAGGACCAAGTCATGGTCCAAAAATGAGAAAGAATGGAAGCAGGGTTTGGACCTGTGGCGTTTCGCCATGGATTTCGAGTGCTCAACGAGCAATCACACTTGTCACTGGATGTACCTGTGAGGATATCCAAGTCTTGAGGATGGTCAAAAATGGGGTATCTATAGTTGCTCCTCTTTGACAGAACTCGGAAGTCATGAAATGACGGGATTGAATGTCAAAGCCCAGAGACGACCCATTTTTGACAAGGCCAAAGACTTGGACAGACATTCAAGATAACAACATAGATGCGCCCGCAGGCTGGGCCAAAGTGCAAATGATATGCACGATGCCAAACATAACTTATGATTATGCAAAGAGGGCTATAATGAAGCATTTATGCAAAATAAATACAACATTTTAAGCAAATCGACAAGTTACAGCAATCTCACTCATGAGAAAGAGTAAGCAAATAACTATGCAACGCATGAGAATCATAAGTTGAACCGTATTTCACACAGAAATGATGTAAGAAAATTATGCAATCTTCACTGCGCCTCACACAAGGAAGGCCCAAAGCAACTGTCAGGCATACCCGAAGTCTCAAACGAAACACCTCTTAGCGTACCACACGTGAGAGGGGAAAAGGAAGCACCTCTTAGCATATCACACGCGAGAGGTGAAAAGGAAGCACCTCTTATCGTATCACACATGAGGGGTGAAAAGGGAGCACCTCTTAGCGTATCACATGCGAGAGGTGAAAAGGATGCACCTCTTAGCGTATCACACACGAGAGGAAGCACCTACAAGAGGTTGATGTAGACATCGAGCGTACCCAAATGTCTCTAACCAACGAGAGGTCGGTGTAGACACCGGGCGTACCCGAATGTCTCTAACCAACGAGAGTGTGGTGTAAGCACCGGGCATACCCAAATGCTTCTAACCAAAGCAAGGGTGTGGTGTAAGCACCGGGCGTACCCAAATGCTTCTAAGCAAAACAAGGTGTTCAAAGGAATGGAATGATCTTACCCGGAATCTCTTTGAATGAACCGTACATAAAATATCGTCTGGTTGCACCAGCTTCAAATGAACCGTACATACAATATCGTGCCTGCATAAGAAGGAAACTTTACAGGTACAACGCAATACAACTGCATATCTCTTGCGAGACAAATGATCATAACACAATGTTAAAGGCATGCCCAATGTACAACGTGCAAGAAACAAAACAGAAACATATTCAATGTAAAATGATCAACAACGCATATGGTATAACATGCATGTACTATACAACAATTCAAAATGTATATTCAATGTAACGAGTACGAATGTACACACATATTCTTATGCAAACATGAGAGTATGCGATGAAATGCAGCGCAGCATGTATATTCAAAGCAACATAACAACAATGCATATTCAATGCAACGTGCAAATTCTATACGATGACAAGAGCATGTTTGCTAAAGACGACTCAAAGGCAACTTCCGATTTACCTCTCGGAAGAGTTGCAACACGTTAAAAAGGATACACCTTGTTTTCATTGATGAGCGATGACCCTCGGGTATTGGAATGCAATTCTGGGCTTCCGCGGAGGCATTCTGAATCAAATTTTGAGCACACCTTGCATTTCTTGAGATCTAAGGACACAAATCAAGGCCAAAGATGCAGGGGGAGCTGGTGGGAGCCTGCCGGCCATCAGGGGAGGGTGCCGGCCATCAGTGGCCATTGCCAGCCACCAATGCAACACTACCGGCCACCAATGAGGTAGTGCCGGCCACCGATGGCAGTTGTGGACATTTTGGTCTTTTCAACCGTGGGTCTTTAAGTAAAGGCCAAGCTTCTTCATTTCCTCACAACCCCTTGCACAAAAACTTCCTCCCTCGCTCCTTAGGTGCTTTTTCTCTCTAGATCCGTGTGTTCTACGTGTTTTCCAACACTCTAAACAAACTTTATTCGCTAAAACCCTCTAGTTCTCTTCACTTTGAACCGATCAGAATTTGATTTCGACACTTCTTTCGTCATTTCCACCGTTCTAGGTTGATTCCCCTCGAGTTTCTTCCAAGGTTGGTACACTTTTCCCAGGTTTTGACTTTCTTTGACTTTTTCTCTCTCCTAGGGTTTGACTTTTGCAAAGTTTCACCCTTTCCTTCATTTTTGCTCATTTTTGTTTCTCTTGCACCTATTTCAGATGGCTGATGATGTCCCACATGACGGGTTTTCCTTGCACTTCCTCCAGTAAAGCTTGAGGCAGACTTTGCGGCCGTGCCCAAGGCCGAGCCTGAGCCTTTACCACCGAGCATGCACCATTTTGATCTGGCACCGTATCATCTAGAGACTCACATAGTGCCTACAGCAGAAACCATCAAAGCCTTCACTAATTTCGCTGAGGATGCACCTAATGACCTTCTATTGAGAGAGTCGGCATCTCACTTGTCGGCTATCGCTGTGGAGATATGAACATTGTTCTTCTGCAGTACTCCTCTTAACTGTTTGCATTTCTTCTACTGTTTTGATCTGATTACATAGACTGCCCTGATCCAACTGTACAAACATCATTGCCTCATATTCAACTGTACTTTCAACTGTGCTTTCAATATTTGATTTGACTACATCACATGCATTGCCACAAGACGGGTCTCGCTCTTTCAGAGGCTATGGCATGAGGACAGCCTGGGACTGGTACGGCGAGCTCCTGGCTAGGGTCCGCGATATCATCAACGAGACAGGCTTTGGTATGTTTTTCTCCTACTTGACATAGATTATAGCAAGTCGCCCTCTCTTAGGGGCTTTGGTGGAGAGGTGGTGGGATACCACCAACTCCTTCCATTTCTCCACTACAGAAGAGATGACGATGAGCCCTTACGACTTCACCATGATCACTAGCTTAGCCATAGGAGGTGATCCAATACCTCTCGACCCTGACATGGGAGAGTGGGAGGCTGCATGGACCGTACTGCTTAGGACATACCCATCGACATCACGAGCAGGTATGGTCCGATATAGTTGGTTCGAGGAGCGGTTTAGAGGAGAGGAGCCCGAGACATTTAAGGAGGTAGAGCAGTATGCTAGGGGCTTTCTCAGGTTCCTTTTCGGCACCACCTTGTTCTCGAATAGGTGGAATACCGTAGGCTTGTACTTGCTGAGCGCATTAGTAGTACTTCAACGAGTTCAGTTCTACGATAGGCATGGAGCTGGACTCACCACTCTGTACGGATACATGAGCTCGACTTCTCGCAAGAGCGGGACCTTGATAGGTGGCTACTGGCGAGCTTGGGAGGTACACAACTTAGTTCCCCCTTTCCCTTCACATTTTGTACTTAACATTTCTTACTTTATATTTTGTTCAACACATGTACTGCCTGCCTTGTTTTTTGTATCTGCTCATACACTGTATTGATCAAATTTCCTTGAAGCTGTGGGTGTATGCATACTTCCCGGCTCTTGCTCTAGAGCCTGTAGAGGAGACGCCAGCGACAGTCCCATTTTCTCCAGTATATGACAGCCAGCTCTTGTAGACCGCCCGAACTTCCTTCGTGCGCCCCCCTTTCGGAGAAGGCGCGAATTAGGCTCTAGCTACTACAGTTCGGACTCCTGTCACTGTTCTGAATCTAATCTCACAAACTGCAATGTAAGACTGATAAATCACCAAAGCGTCCAAATCTGGAAAATTGTTTTGGAAAATTGATTTTAATCAAAAAGCGCCAAACATAGACTGCTTTGCCAGATTTCAGAGTCGCCACCTAAATATTTTATTTTGAGAAATTTAGGAAACCCTGACTCGTGCCAAAGGCCACGTGTCTGTCATCACCAAAGTTGCCTCGGCTCGGGAACTTGGGTACGAGAGGGGAAGGTCATGAAATGAGCACCCTCGCTTGCCCGATCAAAGGATCGAGCTTTACTAAGCATGATATGTTGCTTTAAAAACACATGTGTTCTTATTCCGATTATTAATCTAACTTTACTATGTGATGTGCACAGCATACAAGTATAGACTCAATCACGAGAATTGGAACAAAACAACTCATGTTTGTTTCTGAAAATGGTTTAAAAGTGCTACTCGCAAGTAGGCTAAAGCATGGATTTGCCACCCTCAAGTGGGCTTAGAAAACATGATTTGCCACAAACAAGTGGGCTTAAAACTCACATTTGATGAATTGTTCCAATTCAAGTAATGAAGCCTTCACCCACAAGCATTCATGTAGTTAATCATTTAAGCAAATAGCCTCATGGCAAGCATGCTATCATGGCAACACTCACACTCATGCAAGGATGTTAAAGCAAAAACATTTACAGTGTACTCTAAGCCAAAACAGAGAACTAGTGAGAAATCATGCATGATCCTAGCTATGTTAAGATACCTAATGCAACACATGCAGAAATGCAACTAAATAAACTCGGCTATCTAAAATGGCATATGAATACAACACTTTGATAACATGCTTTAAAACACGTATTCAAGTAAGTGTATTGAAATACAATACAGTTTGAATGATGCGCCGAGCCCGGTGCACGCAAGACAAATGAATGATGCACGCATGCAAGCATAAGGTATGCTAATTGAAAATGACCCTAAACTAACCATCGAAAGCGGTTAAGTAAAAAGGAGAAAGACGTGGGGTTGGAAGACATTCACACACACACACACACACTTATTACAACATTGTGCCCTCTCGATGGAGGGTCCGAATAAATTAGCTAACTAGCTACGCTAATTAAACTAACTATTACAACAATTAACTAATTAACAAATTAATTAAATTAATTTACCAAAACCATTCTAACTAACAAATAAAGCAATGAAATGTGTTGCCACAGCTCTGTTTTGGAATTAGAAGATGCATACCTCGGTTTCTCGCCTCGAAAAGCTCTCTGGTTTGCTCTCAAGAGGCTCTGTTTGCAGGGTGTCTTCCAGAGCTTGCTGCTGAATCTTACCAAAATAATGCTGGGGAGTGCACCAGTGGCCTGCTGGACATGAGAAGCTGCTGCTGACCATCTGCCGGCCAAGGGTGGGTATCTGCCGGTCCACAATGCAAGGGTGCCAGCCATCAATGTGACACTGTTGGCCAGTGGTGTGCTGTGACACCAAACTGCAACAGAGCACAAAACAGAGGAAATGGGGGTCTCCTAAGGACATGTATGTGCTATGACACTCCTTATCATCTCAAAACATCAAAGGAGAGGCATTATTGGATCCAAAACCATCAATCAAGCATGCAATGCATGATGGCCAAAGATCCAACTTGAACACATTTCAATACATGCACCAATAAGACTCAAAGGTCCACAACCCTATCATGAATGATCAAGGGCAATGGAGACAAAGGAGATTGGCTCATTTTCATCACTTCAAGTATGAAATGGACCAATCTACCTTTGTGTTCAATATAACGTCCGATTGAACACAATGCAATGCACATAAAACATGTTTATCTTGCATGTTTTACTTGATTCAATTTTGTTTACACATTTTACATTACCGATTAATCATTTAACCAATTAAGTCCAATGTGAAAGTCCTCTAATGGGAAAGATGGCCTCAGCCACAAGCACCTTGAGCATGAAAGAAGCCTCATGCTTTTGGTTAGTAGAAACCCTCAAGAGAAGGCTAAAATCATTAGGCATGAAAGCCTCAATTTCATGCTCAAGCCAACAAGGGGCTCAAGACCACTTTCAAAGCAAAGTCACAAGTGAAGAATGGAGTGATATGGAAAACATTTCAGTGCTGAAATAGGATGCTAAAGACACTAAACCATGCAAGCAACGCATGCACAACATGTTAAGGGACAAAGGCATTGAAACTAGTGACAAGCATTACACTAGAGGCATGCAATATCAAACTCAAATGGCCAAACCAGCTCTGGATAGAGCTAAATCATGCTAAAACAGTGGCCTAGATATGCTGAAACTTAGGCACAAAAGGCAAGAAAATCATGCACACTTGTTGGCTCGCAAGCAAGGCATAAGGCTCAACTCTCAAACACAATTAAAGAGTGATATACGTGAGAGTATGACAGTGATATATGCTCTGAAACAACATGAGAAATGATGCTATATCATGCAAACATCACAAGCAAAGCATGCTAGAGGCCCTAAAACTCAAAGCTAGTTAAGGCATTTGCACTATAGCTATACAAAACAGGAGCCATATGACCAAAACAACCCAAAATAGTCCTAAAACAACCTAAATGGAGTTCAAAAACATGATTGAAATAAGCTAAGGATGGCTAGACTTAGAGGCCAAAACAATAGCACATGTTAGGCAATTTGGCATAATTGCACTACAAGCATACAAAGCAAGCTTCATATGATCGAGGCCACTCAAAACAGAGTTCAAGCATGCTAAAATATGAGCAAAAACATACTGGAGTGTAGCCAAAATAAGCTAAAATAATAGGCCAAAACACCAAGTATTCTAGGCTAGTGAGCAAGATTGCACTACAAGTGCAAAAACCAAGCAAGAGGTGACCCCACCAACCAAAATCAGAGTTAAAGCATGTCAAAATAACACCAAAAACATGCTTGAACTAAGCTACAAAAGAGTAGAAAGATGGGCTAACTCATTAGGCATGCTAGGCCAACAAGTAGGATTACACTACAAGTGCAAGATGCAAGCAACAAATGGCCAAACCAGCCAAAAATAAAGTTATAACATGGCAAATCAGTGGCAAAAACATGCTTAAACCAAGCTTCAAAAGGGTAGAAAAGCATGCTCATTTGATAGGCCATTAACACATGCAAATAAGACAAGAGGAGGGGGGACCACCCCCACCCATTTTGGACCTCAAAACCACTTTTCCACCACTAAAATTCCTCTAGAATTCAGTGGTAAAAAGGGCCAAAAAGTTTGGTTTGAAAGCCTTGAAAGATGGCACAAAAAAGCTATACAAGTGAAGGAACAAAAGGGAGAGACAACCCCCTAACACAAAATTGGCCTAAACAATCATTTTTAGGACTAAAAAATAGAGTTTTCTTTAGTTCATAACCAAGCCAAAAACAGTTTGCAAAGGTGGTAAAACAAGTATGCAAAACAAAGCTTTAAAGGGACAAGTGCTTACCCTTGAAGCACAGTGGCAAAACAAGTGCAAAAGAGGCACCAAACCAAGCTTAATCCTCCTTTTAGAGCTCAAACAAGGCTCCAAGTAAGCTTTAAGCCACCTTAACCCATAGATGAACCACTTTCATCCGGGATGTCTAGGCAAAAGAGAGGTATTTCTCTACTTACATGCACAAAAGGCAAGAGAGAGAGAACTCTACAGAGAGAGGCAGAGATTTTTGATCCAAAATTGTAGAGAGAGAGAGCTTTTAGAGAGAGAGCCTCCCCAAACTTGTTAACCTTCAAAATGAGAGATATAGCCTCCATATATAGCAAAAACAAGAGCTTGGTCGAAATATATGAGTTGCGGCTTGTGTAGAACAGCTGGAGGGAAAAGATCTGCAAAATATCTGATTTTTGACATTGTTGGCCGGCCGGCCATCACTGGTGGCCGGCAGGGGATCATTGATGGCCGGCACCCTTCATCAGTGGCCGCAAAAAATTCTGCTTTCTAGGTCTAACTTCAAATGGGCATAACTCCTTCATCTGAACTCCTTTGCAGGTAATTCTAGTGTCGAAATTGAAGCCCCGGAAGTAAGCTTTCCAATGGTGGCAGACTTACATCAAAATTCCAAGTCTGCTAAGAGTTATGCCTGTTTTGGTGAAGCCGCTCAGTTTTGGTCCTAACCAAACTGATGCCCAACTTCTCCTCAACTTGGTTTCTTCTCTCCTCTCCTTTTTTCTTCAACTCCAAACCCCTAAGTAAGGTGTTTTGAAAGATTTTGCAAAGAGTTCACATCTCTTTCATTCATTTCCACTTTGTCCTTTCTTGGTTTACCGAAAAGCGCAACATTTAACAAAATACGAGCATCGGAACATCGTAGAAACTTCTTTCAAAAATGTTTTGAAAGAGAGAGTTTTAAGGTCTAAAAATCATTCAAAATAGCTTTGGTTCACAATGGGGTGTAAGGTGGATTTGACTCTCTTCTCTTACCGAAGAAATTGACTCTTTCACTGCACATCTTTCATCACCAAGCAAACCATCAGTGGCGTCCAAGTCTTACGGGTGATCAAAAATGAGGTGTCTACCCTCCGCTATAGGACCCGGGAGAACTTCATGTTTTTTCGTCAACACTTCGACACGGTCGCGGCGCATGAGGTAACCCAAAACAAAATCATTCTGCTTTTTCAACTTGATGCACACATTAGCCAGTTGACACCAATTAATCATCAGTTCATTCTCTTATTTTTCAGATCACATGGCAGCCGTGGGATGAGATACCGTCGGAGCTCAGATTACAGTATGATACAGCTCGGGTCATCGCCCACTATCATATTCTCTTCGAGGGCCCGATCTGCCATGCTTAGTTCTTGAGCGAGCGCTTCACACACCAGCCTTTAGGACTGCCTACCCCGTTCATACCGACAGCACGTCCAGCATCAATGAGAGAGACACACAGACTTTCTGTCGACCAGGTGATCTAGTTTATGGCAGGGCTGGAGACGGAGTACTTCCGTGCAGAGGTTGACTACGCGACCTTCATCCAGACTTATCTGATGCCGCCTCTATCCGGCGTTCGCGAAGGTGAAAGAGTGAGAGCTCCAGCTGTGAGAGAGAGAGGCAGAGAGGCCAGAGCGACCAAGTCCCGTGGCATGAGAGATTCTAGGCAGAGGCAAAGAGCAGGATAGCCAGAGCTGCCTACTACACTGACTTGCTAGAGACGTACTGGAGAGACTTATCAGATTCCCATTGAGCCCGCACTTGCTGGTCACGAGCTTGTCGGAGTTCGAGGCCCGACCCCGGTATGTTCCACACTTTACATTTTTCACATTAAATTCATTTCAATTATGCTTTATAGACCACTGATCATCTCAATACCTTTACAGGCATCCATAGAGTACACCGAACAGGCTCTTAATCTAGCATCTGCTCTGATGGGGATGGTTCAGACAAGCATGAACTTGCTCAGCCTCTACAGGATTCCGGTGAGTTTCTTCAATTTGTACTTCATGCCATGAAAGTCTCTGCCAACGTATTAGCATTTCAACTATTCCACACTACACTGATCTGACTCATCGCATCAAAACACTACACAGATACACTGCCCCCATACACTGTACACATACATTGCATCAATACACTGCATCTGATATACATCATCTGATATACACCACAACTAACACATTCTGACAAATTGCCCTTTTCAGATCCCTTTCCAGACCCCAGCTCCACCGGATGCCCCAGCAGGAGCCACAGCAGGACCTTCAGTTCCTCTCCCAGCAGCAGACATGAGAGCGAAACAGGCTCAGACACACAGCCGAGGTAGAACTAGAGGCGTCCGCCGCGAGAGTGGCCCTTCAGAGCCCATTCTAGGCGATGATGATGATAAGACGAGCGAGGAGGCTGAGACAGCAAGTCCACAGTCAAAGTCATCAGAGGGTGGAGATAACGAGGGTTCCCGGTCAGGCTCTGATCTGGCTTCAAGCAGCGGTGCCGATGGTGATAGTGCTCCAGAGTCCGCTCCGCTGAGGAAGTGGACGAAGAGGGCCTTTCGATCTTGAGATTTGCTGGCACTGATTTAGATGATTTTTGCTTTGTTTTCTTTTTGCTGGTAGTGTTAGCACATTGTACAGCCTTAGGCAGTTTTATTTTTTGAAAACTTGTACTCTTTTGTAAAAAGTGATCATGATGGAATGAAAACTCAGCTTTTGCTTAAAACGTGTTGCATTTTGTATTCTGAGCATCGCATAACATCGCATAGCATGAAAATGAGATTGATCTTTTGAAAACTGCACAGTCAAAATGCATTGTCTTAATCAGGTAGTGAACCAACTAACAATTGAAAAGAACAAAACAACTCGATAAACTACATACGGCCTTGACAGGCTAATTAATGTAAATACAACTCGATAAGCAAATTACAATAACTCGATAAACAAAACAAAGATGATTATGACTCGATCATCAAAACGAAGACTACCACGCCTTAAACAAAGCACACCCAAGTCCAAAGGGACCAAAACAAGACCCCAAAAGGTACAAATAACAGAACTCTGCTACAGCCAACAACTGGATCTTCACAAAGAAGGTCGGGAAGCCTGAGGGAGGGGTTGCTGGCCATGGAAGATGGCCTGCCGGCCATCACCTCCCTCTGCTAGCCATTATGAGCCACTGCCGGCCATTAATGAGGCACAGCAAGCCATCGATGGCAGATCCTCCGAAACGCCGACACCTAGCCTCCACTCACTGCCTTATCTTCTACAAAGGCTCCAGCTTCATGATTTCTTCATTTCAGCTCTATTTTTTCCCTAAGTGGAGCCATTCTTTGCCAAAAACCTCTCACTTTGGATTGCAACTTTGGATGGCTTGGAAAAGTTGAATTTTTTGGGTTTCGAGATAAATGCCCTATTCCCGCTGAGCCGCACTTTGCTGTGTTTTCCATTCCTCCATGCCGCGGCTAGATGTTGGAATCCGGTCACACATGTTTTTAGCTTTGGGGGACAAGAGATATGCCCACAATTGAAGAATTCCAAGCTTTGTTGGAATTTTGGCGTGACGAGGAAATCTTGTCCCAGTCTCGTTTCGGCCACATCCAAGCTTTAGAAAGGATATGTGGACCCACTTTGCATGATGCTCAGTCCCTAGTCCACAACGGGGAATTGGATATTCCGAGCTTGATTCATCGGTTTTCTGATGCCGGTGACCATGGCGATCGTGTTTGGCAAGGTTTTCGACGATATGCCCTTTGCTTGTGCATGTTGCCTCACTTCCTACTTGCCCTTAGCTTCGGAGGATCTAGCGTCCGTTTGATTGAAGTTGCCGAAGGCTTGAAGGAGGTAAAAAGTTGCATTGGCATGACGTTAGCCGAGACTCTGATGGGTTTGGATGCCTTCCGTTGTCGGGAGGCAACCATGTTCGCAGGAAGTCCACTACTCTTACAGGTAATGTCTCCCACCCTTCTCATATATGTATTTCTCACATCACTTGGCCTTCATTCTCTATTTTTCTCTCAAAACTCTTTCTCACTTTTTCTCTCCACGTACGTCTCTCTATTCTTTAATCTCTCTTATTTTTCATCCCTCCCCAGATATGGCACATGGATAAATTGAAAGTAGTGGACTCTTGTCCTGCTTATTCAACACGTGACTATTTCTTTCGCCCATGGCTAGTTGATGCCCCGAGTGAAGCATGTTGGCGCGAATGGATGTGCACTCGATCTGTTGTTGACATCACTTAGCGTTGCCCTTGGCTTGATCTACCTGAGATGAGCTACAGCATGTCCCAGCAGCCTGGCATTCAACTGATGGGCCTGACACACTGTGTGTTCTACTTCCCATTTCGGTTCTAGCGTCAGTTCGGACACGACCAGACTTGCCAAGAAAAAGGAGTGGAATACCCGACTTCCTATCCGATCAAAGGCTCACAACTAGCTCGGTATTCCACTGCGTGGAGGACAAGAGAGCTTCTGGCCCCTTCTCCCAATTTCAGTTGTGCCCTTTCTGGCGAATGCATAACTTGGCTTGAAGATGAGGCACAAACTGGGCCTACTTTGGCATCCGAGGCTTCCACAAGCTCTGAGAGGGGGCGCAGGAACACCTGACTTGACTATGTCCCAAGTTTATTGCTTTAATCTGTACTTTCAAGTTTTCTTTTGAATGTAATAAAAAGCAACTTCAATTTGTATCGAGAGTCAGAGAACTCTGTGTTGAAATCAATTAAATTGAAGGTTGTGGGTACTGAAAATTTTTCGTTTGGTCCAAAAATGGTCTAAGTTGTAAAAACATTAATTTGAACAAAATCAATTTTTATTAAAACTTTTCAAAACCATTTTCGTAATGGATTGCAACTAGACACACCCAAGATCTATTGCTGAGATGTACAACCCCAAATCCGATAACTGGAAAGTTGCCCCTTATCTGAATAGCACTGCACTGTAGCTCACAACCGAACTCTTGAATGCAGAAAAGACAAAGATGGCCAAAACAATCACATGGACAAAGTTGATTTGGAAGTGTTTATGGCTGGACTTCAGAATGAAGTTGCCTACGTATCCCAAAGATGGGAATCAAGCCTTACGTAGTTCGGTGTGGGTTTACTCGGGTTTTAACACTCTCCTTTTGTGCTCTAACTTTTGCCAAGGCCGCCCTTTCTGGGTTTCAACCTCGCGAGCTCAGTTTTTCTTATTTCAAATTTTTTGTGCTCTAACTTTTGCCTATGTCGCCCTTTCGGGTTTTCGGCCTAGCAAGCCACTCAGGGGTAGTATTTCTTCAACTTGTCCATGTTAACTGGTTTAGAGAATTCGAGGCTATCTAAATCCATTAGAACGAAAGCTCCACCCGACCAGATAGATTTGATGATGTAAGGACCAATCCAATTGGGTCTGAACTTGCCCCTAGGGTCGTGGATGGGAGCTCGGTTGTCTTTGAGCACCAAATCTCCTTCTTTCAGATTCCTAGACTTAACTTTCTTGTTGAAAGCCCTGGCGATTCTGCGTTGATAACCTTGAATGTGGTATAATGCTTTCAGCCTTCTTTCATCGAATAGCATAAGTTCTTCAAACCTACTTTGCTGCCAATCTGCTTCCACTGTTTGGCAATCAGCCATCACCCGCAATGATGGAACCTCAACTTCGATCGGCAGAACAGCCTCCATCCCATAAACCAGAAACATGGAGTTGCCCCAGTAGATGTTCGAATTGATGTCCTGTAACCCCAAAGAGCAAATGGCAACTTATCTGGCCAATCCCTGTATGTTTCCACCCTCTTCTACAGAATGTTCTTGATGTTCTTGTTGGCGGCTCAACCGCTCTGTTGGTTTGTGGCCTATATGTGGATAACTTATGAAAAGCCACGTTGTACTTCTCCAACAAGTCTATCACTTCCTTCTTGAAGTGGAAACTATTATCCGAGATGATCTCATTCGGGACTCCATAGTGACAGATAATGTTGTTCCTGATGAACTTAGATACATGTGATGCTTTCAGCACCGCATAAGATTGGGCCTCAACCCACTTTGTGAAGTAGTCTATCGCCACCAGGATGTACTCATGCCCGTTCGACCCCTTAGGAGTAACTGCCCCAATAACATCAATTCCCCAGACTGAAAATGACCATGGTGAAGTCATGTTGTACAACTTCAACGGTAGAATGTTCATACGATTTGCATAGATCTGACATTTATGGCATCGTCGAACAAAACTGATACAATCCTCCTCTATGGTTGACCAGTAGCATCCCTGTCTGAGAATTTTTTGAGCTAGCATCACTCTGCTCATGTACGCTCCGCACTCTTCTCTGTGGATGGCCTCCATCAGGCGCTTCGATTCTTTAGCATCAACACACAATTTATACATTCCCAGATGGCCCCTTTTGTACAATTTACCCCTGCAGATGATGAACTGAGCAGCCATTCTTCGTATCGCCCTTTTACCTTTGGCATTTGTTCCTGGCGGATAGGCCTCCTTTTCCAAGAAGTTCCAGACGTCAAAGTACTAGGGATTCTGATCTTGTGCTTCATCTATGGTGGCAATCAGTTCGTAAGTCGGCACATACCTCTGTTCAATGATGATTGGACACATCCGAACTGCCAAAGGGATGTCTATCATAGAAGATAAAGTTGATAAAGCGTCTGCAAACCTGTTGCTCTCTCTCTCTCAACAAATGTGTGAAGGTTAACTTCTCAAACCTGAGAATTAGGACATCCAGGGTTTGGTGATAGATTTTCATCCTTTCTTCTTTAACCTTCCAGTCTTCTTTCGCTTGAGACACAACCAAGTTCAAGTTCCCAATGACAACCAACCGTTTTACCCCTAGTTCCAGGGCGGCTTCTAAGCCAATGATACATGCCTTGTACTCTGCTTCATTGTTTGATACCTTGAACCGAAGTTTGAAAGCTAGGGGTATGTGGGAATTGTCGGGTGCTATCAGCAACACCCATATCCCATACCCATATTAATTAGATGCTCCATCAAAGTACATGGTCCAAATTTCTTCTTTAACCTACAGAATGGCCTCATCTGGGAACAGATACTCTACTGCTTCATCCCCCTCCACTGGGTGATCGGCTAGGAATTCTGCTACTGCTCTCCCTTTCACGAACTTACGAGTCATATACTTCAGATCAAATTCGGAGAGAAGAAGCAACCAACGACCTAGCCTACCCATAAGTGCTGGTTTCTCGAAGAGATATTTGATGGGATCTAATCTCGAAACCAGAATTATGGAGTGAGCTAACAGGTAGTGCCTCAACTTCCTGGTAGCCCATACTAAGGCCAAACAAGCCTTCTCAAGCGGAGTGTAACAGGTCTCATATTCCAGCATCTTCTTGCTCAGGTAATAGATAGCCTTCTCCACTTTATCCTCAAACTCCTGTGCAAGCAAGCAGCCCATTGTCTTGTCGATTACTGGCAAGTACAAAATCAACGGTTTCCCCGGCTCTGGCGGTGACAACACGGGTGGGTTCTGTAGATACTGCTTGATCTGTTCGAAAGCAACTTGGCATCGGTCATCCCATTGGAATTTCTTTCCTTTCTTCAGGAGACCAAATAGTGGTTCACAAGTCAAGGTTAATTTTGTAGTAAACCGTCTTATGAATTACACTTTACCCAGAAAGTCGCGCACCTCCTTTTCAGTCCTTGGTGGTGGCATTTCTAAGATAGCCTTAATCTTGGAAGGATCGACCTTAATGCCCCTTTGTGTAATCAAGAACCCCAGCATTTTCCCTGCTGTAACACCAAAAGTACATTTCTGAGGATTCAGTCGCAACCGATACTCTCTGATCCATTGGAAAAATTTCTTCAAGGCGATGTAGTGGCCCTCTCTTTCTTTGGACTTGACAATCATGTTGTCCACGTACACCTTAACCTCTTTATGGATTATATCATGCAAGATCGTGGTTGCAACCCGTTAATAAGTAGCCCCAGCATTCTTCAAACCGAACGGCATCACCCTATAACAATAGGTTCCCCACAGGGTGGTGAAAGCAGTCTTCTCCATATCCTCGAGTGCCATCAAAATCTTATTATAGCTCGAAAACCCATCCATAAACGAGAGCAACGCATGCCCAGCGGTGAAGTCCACCAATTTGTCGATATGCGGCAGAGAAAAGTCATCCTTCGGACTGGCTTTGTTCAGATCCCTGAAATCCACACATACCCGAATTCTGCCATCTTTCTTCAGCACCGAAATGATGTTGGCCAACCAAGTAAGATATTTAGATACTAACAGGAACCCTGCATCAATCTGCTTGGTGACCTCTTATTTGATTTTCAGAGCCCTGTTCGGGCGTATTCTCCAAAGCTTCTGCTTAACGGGTCGGGCCTCAAGGTCAAGAGGGATCAGGTGCTGTACAATCTCAAGATCGATTCTAGGCATGTCTTCATAGGACCACGCAAAAACATCTTTGAAATCTTTTAATAAAGCGACTAAGCGCTCGCGCTCCTCTGAAGACAACGTGGACCCGATCTGGACCAGACGCGGATCCTTCTCAGTACCAATATTAATTGAGGTGATTTCATCAACCAAAGGTTTTACAAACCTCTCCTGCTCTCGATCAATCAAATGTTTCAAAATCGAAGGAATTTCTTCCTTATCGTTTTCATCAAGTTTTGAAAGTCCTGATTAATGCAATAAACTAAAGGCACAGAAAAGTACTCAGAAGCCACAGCGGCGGTACCATTCTCATTAACAACTTCCAGTTCGTCTGATTCTTCGGTTACAACAGACTCAAAGGAAAATGAAAAAGACGACCTGGACAAGACAACGGCATCCGGGTTATCACTCCCAGGAATATCGGACTCTGACTCAGAAAAATTAGAATCTGATTTCGACTCCACAGACTCTGTGGAATCAGATTCCGGTTCACTACCTGACCCAAAACTGCTAGATAAAAAGCCTTCCTCGTACTACCAGACGAGGGAGGGTGCGATGGATGCATCGAGAATCCCAGAAACAAGGGCCCACAGCCGATTGATCCCCAATCATGGAGCCAGAAAAGTCTTTCCCTGAGCACTCTGGTATGATCTAAGGATCTGAGAAGAGACAAGCCAGTGCTACTCCCATTTCAAAATCTGTGCCATCAGACTCATCCTCTTTGCACTGCTCAGTCACAGCTGGTGGTTCAGTCTGCTCTTCTACAACTTCATCCCCTGGCAATTGTAAGTCGAAAAAGATCTCAAAACCCGGCAACCGTCGCCTGTCTAAATTCAGCCATGGCTCCAGAAAGTCACAAAACGGGAAATCTTCCCTCTCCTGGATGAAGCGTCCATTCAGGGTCCCTTGGATAGGTCTATGCACTAACTCATAGTGCTTCCCAACTTGTTTCTCCTTGGCTCTTCTAGCCATGTCTTTTCTCTTTCTCACCCAATCCTTTTTAGTAGGCGTATAGCCTAGACCAAAGGCATGGGGATTGTGTGGCACTTCGGCCAATTTAGCGATGCCCTTTCGGCCACTCCTTCCTAGTCCCATCCCGGGCACATGTTGAAGCTTGTTCATGAGGTAAACAGATTGCGCATTGACATACAGCCCCTCATCAACAACTAGGAGATCTTGCACTACCCTGAGCCTTAGCCAAGGTGAACCCAAACAGGAAAACATCCTCCTCGCCATGTACAATCTCCAGGATCGGCGTAGTAACCTCTGGCGATGGATGTATGGAAGAGTTGCCAAAAATAATTGCTACCCCCTTCCCATGGGGGTATTTCAATAGCTGGTGTAGGGTGGAAGAGACAGCTCTTACTTGGTGCAGCCACTACCGTCCAAGGAGTAAGTTAAAGGTGGCTGGAACATCCAGAACATGAAATTTGATATCCTGTTAGCCTGGGCCAACCTGAGTTTTGATCCGTACTGTCGCCATCACCTCCCGGCTGGTGTTGTCATAAGCCTGTATCACCTGGGCTGTTTGTGCGAAATCTGCGGGCTTTAACCCGATAGCATATGCCATTCGCGACGAACACACATTTATGGTAGATCCCATATTAACTAGGACAATCGGTATCCACTTTTCCTTACACTCCACAGAGATGTAGAGTGGCTTGTTACGCTCAGTGCCCTCGGGCGATAATTCTTTGTCTGTGAAGGTCAGAGTCGGTAAAGCTCCACCCAGGAAAACCAATCCTACCAACTGCTCGGGAGTCGTATCAATTGAAAGCTTGGCCTTGTCCATGGCTGAAATGACGGCTTGTCTATTCATCCTTGAGGCCATGAGCAGTCCCTAGATGAAGATATCTACTTGAATCTTTAAAGCTGCTTCAGTACAGCCTCCTCCTCTAACAGTCTATCCTTCTGCTTCTCAGCTTCCTTGTCTTTCCCGGATGCCTCCGGTTGGTCTAGGTGTGGGGGTTTAAAACACCGCCCACTCCGGGTCATGTGGTCGACTTCTTTAGTGTACCACATATCTTCCTGGAGATTCTGTCCCCAGTCCTCATTAGTATGGGCCAGACGCAAATCATCGTCTTCCCACCACATGCCCTCGACAACCGATAAACAACTATCCAGTCCCGCTGTAGTTGTTTCCGCGCTCACAGCACATTCTGTTCGCGCAGAGGCCTTGGCTTTTCTAGCCCTCTCATCAATCTCGATCCTCTCTTGTTCAAACCGCCTCAGCACAGCCTCTTGTTCTGTATCATCTGTACACAAACTGCCCAATTCCCGAGCAAAATTCTTTGTACCAGTGCTCTCTGGCAACTCTTCCTTGTTCTCAACCATTCCGGCCGCTGTACATGTTCTTGTTTCTGACTGCCCCTCTTTCAACTGAGACTCCTCGTCAATATCTGGCTCATCGTTGAGCCACCCTGTAGTATCTGTTGCTCTGTTCACATCAAACCAACCAACCTGCACATCCCCTAGGTCCCGCTCATCAAAGAACTGTAGGTTGCTGACATCCTCCTCAAGGTCGGCTAGGTCATTTGGCCCCTGACTCGGCCCGTCCTCCCGGACAACATGTACCTCTGCCCCAGTTGGCAACTCCACCCCTAGCCTAGCTTGATCAACTGGCGCAATATAACCACATGGGTTGTATGCTTCCTCAGTTATGCTCACAGTGCCCTCAGGCGTTCCCTCTTTTGTCATGGCCACCACCGTGGGTTCAGGTTTGGATATTGACGTGCTCATCATGCACAATTTTGTGCATTTCAGGATGAACAACTCAGGCTTAGGCAGGTGGGAAGGAGTGATGTATATGCTAGGGTCGTACAGGACGACCATGGTTTGGATCAGGTTTGCTTGCCTCGGTGGAGGAGGGGGGTTGTTATGTGGTAGGAGAGGGTTAGTGGTGACATTTGGCTTCTCAGGAGGCGCAATCACCTTGTTGTCGATAAGATCCTAGATCTCATGACGTAGTCTGAAGCAGAGGTCAACGTCATGACCATGCTGTTGGTGAAAGGCACAATACTTGGCTGGATTATGTGAGGGAGGGAGGCTATTTGGTAATGGGCGTGGTTCCAGGGGCTTCAGATGCCCTTTTCTAATCAAGACCCTCAAGGCCACTGATAGAGACATATACAGTGGAGTGAAAGTCCTCTGGCCCCTAGGCAGGTACTTTGCTGGTTGTATGATGGCTCCGGATGTGCTGGTGAAGGGTGTGGCTGTTTTTGGCGTGGTGGTGACCATGCTGACATCAGAAGTCCTTGCGGCTGCATTGCTACTTGTAGCTGCATTCGAACCGCGTGTAAACGCCCTCTTGGGCTACTCTTCTTCCTGGTCAATCAGACCTTGCTTCATAGTATCTTCAATCTGTACCCCTATCTCGTGAAGATTAGCAAAGGTGGAGAGGGGTAAGACAATCATTTTCTACATCAGCTTGGGTTGCAGATTCCGTACGACCATTCTTATTTGGTCTTTCTCAGTTGGCCTAGTTGGCATCATGGAGGCCTTAGCCCTCCACCAAGTAACAAAGTCAGAGAAACCCTCCTTCTACTCTTGTCTAGTTGCCTCAAGATCACGAGTCATGACCTCGATTTGAGTGTTGTACGAATATTGAGCAACGAAGGCCTCGACCATCTCTTCCCAACTTCTCTTCACTGAATCCTCTAGTTTGGCGTATTAGATGGCCGCAATACCTGACAGGGTCCAACCAAAAAGGGATAGCTTTTGCATTCTAGTCCAGCCCATCGGGCATAGAATATCTGAAAAGAGCCTCAAATGGACCATAGGATCGCCTGAATCGTCGAAGCGGTCTATGTGAGGCATTTTAAATCTGTCTGGCAATGTCACTGCCGAATTTATGTAACCGTCCTCTATGTCTGGGATCGAGTTAACTCCCTGAGCTCGCTTGAACAACTTCTCGAGCTTGCTCATTTTCAAGGCAGTTGGATCGACCTCAAATTCGAACGGCGTGTCTGTCGGGTGGGCTGGTGCCATTGAAGTCTGAGGTGGGATTGGCCCTACTGGCCCTGCTGGGATGTCCGTATTTTCCTGGACATTGACTCTCTCCCTGGGTATTGGAACCACAGATAGGGGTGGGTGCGAAGCAGAAGCTGCTACTTGCGATTGTTGATGCTGTTGTTGTTGAAGCCTAGCAATGTGTTGAGCCTGCTAGGCTACAATCTCTGTTTGGCGAGTGGTGGCTTCCGTCTGACAAGCAGCATCACGCTGTATTCGATGGTCTGTTGGAATTGACGTATCATTTCCTCCATACTAACTAAGGGGTACTGATCTGTCTGATCTGGTGTATATCCTCTCTCTGAGGCAGAAGCAGAAAACTGAACCCTACTGCACACAGGTGAAACTGATAACGACCTATGAACAGGCGACTGCTGTACTGGTACTCTATGCCTGATTGCCCTCCGTCTTCTAACCGGGGGTAATGAAACAAACACTGGTTGTCCGTCAATAAGATCCTCAGATCTATGAAGCCTTCTACCTCTAGTCCAGAGTGCTCGAGGGGTAACTGCCTCGTCGGAAGCAATGATTAACTACTACCTTGAAAAAAGGAAAAGAAAGCAAAAAGAAAAGAAACATCAATCAGCAAACAGACAGCATCTCTGCTTAGATAAAGACAACGCACAATTGAAATCATAAGTTGGACAAACTGCACTCAAACACTAATTTCTACCCCCAAACATTCTGCCTCAAAACTAATACCCTCAAATACTGATGTCCTTAGACTGACCCCCTGCCCAACAACTGATACATGCATTCCTGTAGAGACACACCCTAACATCACATAGCAAGCAAGTGAGAGCCAAAACACCCCTATGGTGGGGTAGGGTTTCCCTGTCCTAGTTTTGTCAAGAACTAGGGTTTCACTACGCACGCATGCGGTTTCAAACAACCTACATTCGGGTTAGCAACCTATCCTAGTTTGGAATGGCCTCTATGGCTTCCAATATGCAACTAGGTCGATTAGTCAAAAAAGGGTGCGTCGGCGGTGATCCCGATCCAAGGTTTGTGTTCCCATCGTGGCAGAGCCCGCAATCGGTCATCCTTATGGCACGCTTTTCCAAGCAAGCCTCCGGCAAATCGTTCAAGAATAGCAGATGGCAAACACTGTGACTTACGCACACCAATGCAAATGCAATGCAAAGAAACACATAAGTGTAAATAAAATAACATATCATGAGTTCGAGTCAAGTTCTCTACATCCCCAGTAAAGTCGCCAGAAACTGTAGACTCGACTTTCTTCGCGCGCCCCCCTTTCGGAGAGTCACGAATTGGTCTTACTACAGTTCAGACTCCTATCACGGTTCTGAATCTAATCTCACAAAGTGCAATGTGAGACTGATAAACACCAAAGAGTCCAATCTGGCAAATCATTTTGAAAAATCAGATTTTGAATCAAATAATGCCAAAATTGGACTGCTTTACCAGATTACAGAGTCGCCACCTAAATATTTTGTTTTTGGAAAATTTAGGAAACCCTGACTCGTGCCAAAGGCCACGTGTTTGTCATCACCAAAGTTGCCTCGGCTAGAGAACTTGGGTACGAGAGGGGAAGGTCCTGAAATGAGCACCCCCGCTCGCTCGATCAAAGGATCGGCCTCTACTAACATGATATGTTGTTTTATAAACACATGTGTTCTTATTCCAGTTGTTAATCTAACTTTACTATGTGACGCGAACAACAAGTATTGACTAAGTCGCGAGAACTGGATCAAAACAATTCAGGTTTGTTTTTTGAAAATGGTTTGAAAGTGCCACTCTCAAGCGGGCTTAAAGCGCAGATTTGCCACCCTCAAGTGGGCTTAGAAAACATGATGATTTGCCACTTTGCAAAGTGGGCTTAAAACTCACACTCGATGAATTGTCCCAATTCAACCAACAAAGCCTTCATCCACAGGCATTCAAGCAGTTAATCACTTAAGCAAATAGCCTCATAGCAAACATGTTGTCATAGCAATATGGCATTCGCACTCATGCAAGTATGCTAAAGCGTAAATACTTATAGTGTACTCCAAGCCAGAACAAAAACTAGTTAGAAATCATGCATGATCCCTAACTATACAAGATGCCTAATGCAACACATGTAAAAATGCAACTAAATAGGCTCGGCTATCTAAGTTGGCATATGAATGCAACAATTGATACATGTATTCAAATAAGTATTGAAATGCAATGCAATTTATTATAAACCAATCGAGTAACTATCAAACTAACTACTAATTATTACAACATTTCAATTAATTAACAAATTAATTAAATTACAAATTCATGCTATCTAACAAGAAAAGCACAAAACCACACTGCCTCAGCTCTGTTTGAAGAAGATGCATGCATGCATTCGGTTTCTCGCCCCAAAAAGCCTTCCGGTTTGCTCTTTGAGAGGCTCTGTTTACAGGGTGTCTTGAAGAACTTTTGTTCCACCTTACCAAACCAACTCTGAGGAATGCACTAGTGGCCTACCGGCCATGGGAAGCTACTGTCGGCCACCTACCAGCCAAGGGTGTGCACTGCCGGCCAAGGATGAAGCAATGCCGGCCACCAGTGAAGCACTGCCGGCCACTGGTGTACTGCATCACCATTCTGCAACAAAGCTCAAACCAGAGGAAAATTGAGGGTCTTCCAAGGGTATGTGTGTACTATGCCACTCCTTATCATCTCAAAACATCAAAGGAGAGGCACCATTGGATCCAAAACCATCAATCAAGCATCTCAATGCATGATGGCCAAAGATCCAACTTGCACAAATTCAATAAATGCACAACAAACAAGACACTAAGACCACTACCTTATCATGGGTGATCAAAGGCAATGGAGACAAAGGGGATTGGCTCATTTTTATCAGTTTGAGTTTGAAATGGGCCAATCCACCTTGTGTTCAATATAACGTCCGATTGAACGCAATGCAATGCAACTCAACAATGCTTATCTTGGCATGTTTTACTTAGCTCAATTCTTGTTTACACATTTTAGGATTACCAAGTAATTCCTTAATTGTTTAAGTCCAAATGTGAAAGTCCTCTAATTAGAGAGAGGTCAACCAAAAGAATGGTTTAAGTCATAGGAGAGACCATGCCTTTGACTGGGAGGAACCCTCAAAGAGGGTTAAAGCCATTTAATCGTAAGCCTCAATCCCAAGCTTAAACACAACTTTAGGACCAACCAAACCTCAAAACAAATCAAAAGATGAAGAAATGAGGGAGGTGGCAGATTTTCAGTGCTAAAATGACATGAAAAATAGTACTACAACATGCAAACAACTCATGTCAAACATGTTGAAAGACTTAGGCATTAAAACTAGTGAAGGGATTTATACTAGAACCATGTAATATCAAACCCAAATAGTCAAACCAGCTCTAGTCAAACCTCAAACATGCCAAAATAATGGTCTAAACATGATGAGATAGAAGCTCAAAAGACTAAGAGAACATGCACACATGTTAGACCATAAGCAAGGCATAATACACCACCCTCAAAAACAATGAAGAAGTGAAGTATATGAGAGTATGACAAAGGTATATGCACTGAAATCATGTGTGAAATGATGTTATGTCATGCAAACAACACAAGCAAAGCATACTAGAGGCCTTGAAACTCAAAGCTAGTCAAGGACCTTTACACTACAGCCATCCATAACAAGTCTCACATGGCCAAGACCACTCAAAACAGAGCTCAAGCATGCTAAAATAATGGCACAAACATGCTAAGGTAGAGCTAACACAAGCTAGGATGATAGGCTAAAGCATGAAGCATGTTAAGCTAACAAGCATGATTGCACTACAAGTACCAAAAGCAAGCAAGAGGTGACCCAAACACCCAAAAATAGAGTTAAAGCATGTCAAAACAAAGCCAAAATCATGCTTGAACTAAGCGACAAAATGGTAGAAAAGCATGCTCAACTATGAGGCCATCAACACAAGAAAACAAGATATGAGGAGAGGGGATCACCCCCTCCTATTTTGGTCCTCAAAACCAACTTTCTATCACTGAAATACCTCTGAGTTTCAGTGGTAGAAAGGCCAAACCAAGGGTGTTCCAAAAGCTTAAGAAGGTGGCTCAAAAGGCTTTACAAGCCAAAGAGCCAAGGGAGGTAACCACCCCTAACCGACCAAGACCCAAGCCAACATTTTACAACCTTAAAAACAGAAATTTTTAGAGGTGAAAACCAACTTCAAAGTGGCATACAAAGATGGCTAAGCTATGAACTAGAACAAAGCTTAAAACAGGCAGGTTCTCACCCTTGAAGCACAGCAGCAAAACAAGCAAACTTCTGAGCCAAAACCAAGCCAAAACCACTCCAAGGAGCTCAAACAAGGCCTCCAAGATCCGCAACACTAAGGTGAAGGTGTTTGGCTAAGGGTGTTAGTGCAAAGGTGAAGAGAAAACACACTTTCAAGCACAAAATGTAGAGAGAGAGTATTCTAGAGAGAGAGAGAGAGAGAATTCTAGCTCAGCTCAAACTTGTGTAACCCTTTGCATGCATATAGATGAGCTCTATATATAGAAGATACAAAAGCTTCTTGAAGAGATCCAGCCATCCACGTGGGTGAAGATAGGCTCATCTGTGCAAACAGCTGTCAAAATATCTACAAAAATATCTTCTGAATACACTGGTGGCTGGCCGGCCATCAGTGGTGGCCGGCAGTGCCTCATTGATGGCCGGCAAGCCTCATCAATGGCCGGCTATAGACGCGCCCGAACGTCTCGGGAAAATTCTGTTTTGTTCATTGGGCTCACTACAGTTCGAACTCAATGTCACGGTTCTTAATCTGATCTTGCAAAGTGCAATGTGAGATTGATAAATCACCAAAGAGTCCAAATCCGACAAATCCTTTTGAAAAACTGATTTTTAGAAAGAAGTGCCAAACATGGACTGCTTTGCCAGATACAGAGTCGCCACCTAAATATTTCATTTTGGGAAATTTAGGAAACCCTGACTCGCGCCTAAGGCCACGTGTCCGTCATCACCAAAGTTGCCTCGACTCGGGAACTTCGGTACGAGAGGGGAAGGTCATGCAATGAGCACCCCCGCTCGCCCGATCAAAGATCGGCCACTACTAAACATGATATCTTGTTTTTGAAATCACATGCGTTCTTATTCCGTTTTATTAGCCTAGAATTACTATGTGATGCGCATAGCATACAAGTATAGACTGGATCGCCTAATTTGGAACAAAACAGCTCACGTTTTTTTTTTTAAAGCGGTTTGCTACTCGCAAGTAGGCTAAAATGCGGATTTTGCCACCTTCAAGTGGGCTTAGAAAATATGGTGATTTGCCACTCTCAAGTGGGCTTAAAACTCGCAATCAATGAATTGTTCCAATTTAAGTAATCCAACCTTTACCCACAGGCATTCAGGCAGTTATATCACATAAGCAGTTAGCCTCATGGCAAGCATGCTATCATGGCAGTCACTCATATACATGCAAGGATGCTAAAGCATAGACACTTACCGAGTACTCTTAGCCAAAACAAAAGCTATGTTAGAAATCAATGCATGATCCTAGCTATGTCAAGAATGCCTAATGCAACACATACAAAATGCAACTAAGATAGGCTCGGCTATTCTAAAATGTCATGTGACATGCAACTTGATACATGTATTCAAACAGGAGCTGAAATACAATGCAGTTAGTATGATACGCCGAGCCCGGTGCATGCAAGACAGATGAATGAATGCGAACATGCGAGCATAAGGATGCTAATTGAAACATGCCCTAAAACTAACCATCATAAGCTAGTAAATAAAAGGAGGAAAGAAATGGGGGTTGGAAGACATGCATCACACACACGCACACTTATTTACAACATTGCCCTCTCGGAGGAGGGTCTGAATAAATAATACAGAACCAGCTAGCTAATCTAAGCTAATCTAATTAAACTAGTTATTACACGACGAAAAGAATAACAAGTTACAACTACTTATTGCACAACATTAACTAAGTAAGCAATCTAAATGAGCATGCAAACTAAATGAATATGGGCTGCCCTAGCTCTGTTTTGAATGACAAAGGATGCATGCATGCTTGAATTGCCTTGTTCGGAAATCCCTCGTGACGCCCCGACTTGCCTCTGTTTGCAATTGACCTCAGAACACTGCATAAAGCTCCAGAAGGCTTAAACTCTACCCTGGGAATCTGTGGGAAGGCTGCCGACCAGCTATTGGCCTTGGAAACCACCTGCCGACCATTTTTGTGGTGAAAAACTAGACAAAGTGGTCGGCCAGCCACGAAATCTGGTCGACCGACCAGTTTCTACCCTTGGTTTCTGGTTTTCTGCAATAGAAAGCAAGAGAGAGAGATGGCAAAGTATTTGCAACACATGTGTGCATGACCACTCTCCCCATCATTGCATAAGCTCGAGGGAGTGTAGTCCTTGACCCTCAGGCCACCAATCACGCATCTCGATGCATGATGGCCGAGGAGTCGAATTGCACGACTCAATGTGAAATGAATGCACATACAAGCACCTAAAGCCAACAACTTCGTCATGGGTAGTCAAGAGTGTCGGTGACCAGGAATTGAGGCACGTTTCATCATTTCAAGCATGAAACATCCCTCGTTCCCCATGTTTGGACTAACCCCTATTCCAAACACAATGCAACAAACAAGGCATGCACCAATGCAACTCTAACATGTAATCTTAATGCAATGCCACTAAGTCATGCAAACATGCAACTAGCATACACAATGCTATGAACTAACAATGGCATACTCAATGCACATGACACTTAGCATACACAATGCACGTAGAAACTAACATACACAATGAGATGAACAAGGCATGCACAATGCAATGATCAATCATGCGACAACATGGCATACTCAATGCTATGAACTACAATGGCATACTCAATGAAAAATGGGCTTAAACCAAAATGGATGGGCCTTAGCCACACCCAAATCAGTGGCCAATAGATGATGGAAATAAGGCATCAAAACACATACGATCATGCACAATGCAACGGCCCCAAGTCTAAGGCAGAAAACACAACTTTCCAAACGCATTGAAAGGATGAAATATGGAGTGCAATGACACATGTTTCCGCTCTGAAATGGCATACAAAATGACTTTGAATCATGCAAAGAACTCATGTAATGCATGTTGAATGGCTCAAGCATCGAAACTAGTGAAGTGTATTACACTATAGGCATGCAAGACAATGCTCAAATGGCCAAACCAACTCCAAACAAACCCTATGCAGGCCCAAAATAGTAGCAAAATGAGTTGGGATGATGGCTTGAAAGGCACAAAAATGAAGCTCATGCAATGGCTCACAAAATAGGGTATAAAAGCACGACTCTCAAGGGCACTTAAAGAGTGAAAAACATGGAAGTATGATAGCCCTATATGCTCTTAAATATCATGCTCAATGATGCCAAAACATAAAAATACCTCAAGTTAAGCATGCAAGGGACTTCAAAATTCGAAGCTAGTCAAGGCTATTACACTACAAGCATGCATGGCAAGCATTTTTTGACCAAGAGGCCTCAAAACAGAGCTAAGGCAGTGCAAAATATGAACAAAACCAGGTTGCAGCATGGCCAAAATATGCTAGAATAGAGGGCCAAAACATCATGCATTCTAAGCTAGTAAACATGATTTACACTACAAGCATATGAAGCATGGGAGAGGCTACCAAACCAGCCAAAAATAGAGTCATGGCATGCCAAATGATGACCAAAAACCCACTGAAATATGACCAATACATGCAAGAATGACATGCTACTTTGATAAGCCACAAAAGGGATTACTCTACACATGCAAGAGGCAAACCCAAGGTGACCAAACCAGCCATAGACAGAGTCTAGGCAGGCCCTAAAAGTCACCAAAAAGTGCCTGAACTGAGCCTTGAAAGTATGAAAACATATGCTCCTTTGATAGGCCAAAAATGCAAGCAAACAAGACCAAAAGAGAGAGGGTCATCCCTCTCTGATTTAGGGCCTCAAAACCACATGCCAACCACTAAAAATCCACTGGATTTCAATAGCTAGAAGGCTATGCAAGGGTTAACTCAAAGGCCTTATCGCATGGCACAAAACAAGGCCCAATAGGGCATGCAAGAGGCAAGATGACCCTCAGCACCAAAAGGACCTTAAACAAACATGAAAAACACTTAAATGTGGATCTTTTTTCAGTTGACAACAAAGCTCAAATAAGCATGCAAGTATGGCTAAGAGAGTGATCAAGACAAAGCTTAAAAAGAGAGAAAAGAGATTACCCTTGAAGCTCAGCAAAACCAGCAAGTTCCTCAGCCAAAAACCACCCTTTTAACCTCCAAAAATAACCTCTAGGAACCTCAGTTCAATGGTAAGGATGTATGGCTAAGAGTTGGGGTGTTAAAGGTCAAGAACAATACACATTTTTGGCACAAAATGTAGAGATATAGAGTGAGATATGTGTTTGTGCCTTAGGAAATTTTCTGAACCAGGTTCAAGGAGAGAGAGAGCCTCTCTTATAGAAGAAACAAAGGGTTCAAGCTTCTTGGAGAAGCTAAACTTGGATGTATGGAGGATACAGTTTGTGCCCTCCAGCTGGCACAGCTGGCATCCATTCAGTCAGACAAAACAGAAGGAAACCTGTTGACCAAAAAAGGTGGTCGGCCTGCCACTTTTAGTGGTCAGCCGACCACCCAAAGTGGTTTCCCAAAAAAAAAGTGGTCGGCCAGGGCAATTGGTGGTCTCCACACTGAAAGCAAGCTAATGGTGGGATGGGAAACCAGAAAATATGGCCCAAAGACCAAGAAAACCAGTTTCCCGATAAAAAAATCGGTTGGCGAGGAGAAAAGTGGTTTCCAAGGAGAAAGTTGGTTTCCCACCCTTGTACCACCTTCCAAACAAGGAAAATAAGGTCCGTGGCAAGAACGAACCAACACGGGTGCAAAATGAGAGTTTTGGAGGCAAGACGCGCGGCCGGGGGCCTCGAAAACTGGCTGTTGAGCACAAAAAGTGGCGTATGACCACAAAAGTGGTCTCCCAAACCACAGTGTCCCTCTAGACAGAGGAAACAAGGTGTCTTCCAAAAAACGTGCCAAACGGAGAATGTTAAGCGGTCCCGAACTGAGGCGCACGGCCGACGGCTCTGAAAATCGAAAACTAGTCTCCAAACGGGAACAGTGGCCTACAACCACGAAAAGTAGTCTACGACCACTGAGAGATGGTCTACAAGACCTCTGCCTCCCTCCGGGAGGAGAAAACAAGACTTAGTCCACAGACCGAGTCAAAGTACAAAGAGTCCCGAGGTCCAGAGGTGAGGCTCTCAGCCAAGAACTCCAAAACCTCGAAACGAGCACAACATGCGCAATCACCGAGCGCCCAGTCGATGACGTCTGAGTCTTAAGGTTGGTCAAAAATGCGGTGTCTACTCCGGCATTCCAAGATGCATGGCCGGCAGAGCCTAATTATAGCCGGCAGTGCACCACACACAACAATATGGAAGGACCAAGTCATGGTCCAAAAATGAGAAAGAATGGAAGTAGGGTTTGGAAAGCTCAAACCTGTGGCGTTCTGCCGCGGATTTTGAGTGCTCAACGAGCAATCACACTTGTCACTGGATGTACCTACAAGGATATCCCAGTCTTGAGGACGATCAAAAATGGGGTGTCTACACTTGGATACTTAGTGAATAATATAAGTAATAAAGGTTTGAATAAATGATATCCGAGATTTTTATCAAAACAATACATATCATAGCTTGTAACAAAACATGGGATGAATCAAGTTTATCAGTCAAATTCTTTCAAAGCTTCTTGGGATGTTCAATAACATCTACATACTACAAAGGATGACATTCCTAAAAAACAAAGGAATAACCGACCCTAAATCGATTAGACAAACCCACTCGTACAAGACCGTCAGTGGTACCATCCGTACATGACCATCGATGGCAAAGAGATATCTCAACATAGGTGCTACATAGGCTTAACGTCGCCTAGCACGAAAAGACCTTTCAAGAATGTCATCAAAACAAACGTAATACTTGATACAAAAACTAAGGGATAATCATTCATACTGGTCGAATACTGTTCCAAAACAAAACAAAGCAAAGCTTTTACCAAAACATTATAACATAGCTTTATTAAAAATACCACTCACAATAGCTCTTCGAATGTAGGGATTAAGGCAAGAATCCAAGACCTACAAATACATGGCAAAGTCCACTGAATGCATTTCAAGAATACAAGAAGGAATGCTCAAAGATGGTTGTGCAATGCATTCTTAAAACAAGCTTTACATGAATGAAAATGCTGGGTACCAACCAGGTCTCGGAATGGATGCATAGAGATGATCTAGGCCAAGATGGCCTAGCTGGGTGAACTCGGGGAGTCTTGGCCGAGGTCCCACACCTCTTGGCCGAGGTTCCACAATTCTTGGCCGAGGTGTGGTCTCCTAGGCCTAGGTGTGCATGCAAGATAGGCCAAGATGAGATACGATGCTTGGCCTAGGTGTGTGGTCTAGGCAAGAGTGGGTCTCAGTGACCACACTTAGGCAAATGAAGTCTGGAAATCTGGGTTTCCTCTTGAAGAACATGAATAACATAAACATGAAGAACATGAATGTTAAAATCATAACTTCTTACTCAAAATCTGAGAATGCATGATATGAGTTCAAAAACATGGACCTGGGTACCCATAGTTGAAGATTTCATGAAAACAAACACAAAAACATGGAACTTGTTACAAACTTTTGGATCAAAATAAGGCTTTTCTTGAAGAACACAAGGACATCATTTTCTCTTTCTAAAACCAACTTTAAATCAATGCATGGCTCATGAATCATGCTAGATCATGCAATGTGATCAGATTAACATAAAGAATAACAAGGATAGATCAAGAACCTAACCTCAAAATGCAAATCCAACGGTTCAACTCTAAGGATCAAGCTTGGAAATCTAATTCTCTTTCTAAGAACTTATTCATCTTCTTCCTAGAGCTTCTCTCTCTACAAGGCTAGGATATGGAAAGTCATATGGGTTTCTCAGCTACAATCTGACTTAACCCTCTACTGGGACACGTGGCATCGCCGGATTGGATCTCCTCAAAAAGGTGCTAAAATGAAAAGACAAGAGAATGACAAAGTGTGTATAACAAGTAAGGTGGCATAGGCACTCTGACAAGGCAATGATCTCGGATCAAGACATAGGCTTCGGTAAGTAAGGTGTCACGACCCTAAACCGCCCCTAGTAGTTTGGTGTCATGATGGCCAGTAATTCCGTGATTACCGATGGCCAACCTTCAAAATCCACACACAATCAGAGTATAATTTATATATGGGGCTCACAAGTGCGGAAGTAATAATTTAAAAAAATACAAATGGTCCATAAGAGCAGTGCGTAAGTTACATGGAATGGCATACAACTTTACATAATTTTACAATTTGAATATAAATACAATGAAGTACAAAATACATAATACATCTTGATCAAAAGGCTTCTCAAGCCGACATGTGTAAATTACAAGCATTATAAGCCGTAAAGCATAATTTTCAAGACTGGCCGACGTGAATACAAGTTAGGCCGACATAACAAAAACCCAAAACAAGCTCGCGAATCACACCTAGGCGTCACCGCCTTCCTACTCATCACCTACATATATATAGAGAGGGTGAGCTTGGATACTCAGTGAATGGTATAAGTAATAAAGGGGTTTGCATGACTGGTATTCAAGATCCTTATCAAACAATACATAACATAATTAGTGCAAGTCAAAGGATGAACTAAGTCCATCTAGCAAATCTATCAAGTTTCAAAGGATGCTTACTAACATCATTATAATACAAGTGATGACATCTCGGCAAACAAACCCACGCGGTAAGCCGTCAGTGGCAAACAAGACAAGACAAGGCAAGACAAGGGAGATATCTCAATTCAATGGTGCAGTTGCATTATAGTCCCCTGGCACTAAGGACTTGTGCTACCAATGCTTAGAGTCCCCTAGCACGTACGGACTTCCAAACTTTGTGCTGCAATTGCTTAGGGTCCTCCAACACGTAAGGACCTTCAAGATTGTGCTGCGAATGCTTAGAGTCCTCCAGCACATAAGGACTTTCAAGATTGTGCTGCAAATGCTTAGAGTCCTCCAGCACGTAAGGACTTCCAAACGTTGTGCTGCAAATGCTTATAGTCCCCTAACACGTACGGACTTTCCAAGAATGTCATCAAAACAAGATACTATATATTTTCCAACTAGGAATAACCATTCATGCTTACAAATACTTTTCAAAACGAAGCAAAACAAGACTTTTATCAAAGCATTATAACATAACTTTATTAAAAATACCACTCACTTAGTTCTTCAAACGTCGGGGTCAAGGCAAGTCCGAATCCTACAAACACATGGCAAAGTCTGTTGAATGCACTTTCAAACAAGTTTCACATGCATGCAGATGATCTCGGCATTCCTCCAGACTAAGTCAAACCAAAACCAACACTGTTCTTTATCTCGGGAAAACATGCTGGGCAACTACCAGGTCTAGGCCGAGGTTCCACACCCCCTTGCCGAGGTGTGGCCTCGATGGCCACATTCAAAGGAATGAAGTCGGGAAAAATCTAGGTTTCCCTCTCTTGAAGAATATGATGAATATGAAGAACATGAACATGAAGAAGATGAATGCAAAGATCATAATTCGCTATTACAAAATCTGAGATTTCATGCTGTGAGTTCAAAAACATGGACCTGGGTACCCATATTCAAGGATCTTGTGAGAACAAACACAAAAACATGAATCTTAATGCAAACTTTCAGATCAAACAAGACTTTCTCTTCAAGAACACATGAACACTATTTTCTCTTTCTAAAACCAACTTTAAATCGATGCATGACATGTAGAACAGGTTCGATCGTGCAATGCAGCTAGATGATCAATAAGAATGACAAGAGTAAATCAAGAATCTAACCTCAACACGCAAATCTAATGGTTCGATCTCTAGGAATCAAGCTCGAAAGCCCACTCTCTCACTCTAAACTTCTTCTTCTTCTAGAGCTTCTCTCTCCTCACAAACAAGGACATACAGCAAAATGATACATTTCTAGGTCTGCTGGCTGACTTAATCCTCTACAGGGGCACGTGGCAGCGGCTGGTTGGTGCTACTCAAAAAGGTGGCTGAGTGACAAGACAAGACTATGACAAAGTGTGTTCAACAAGCAAGATGGCATGGGCACTTCGGTAGGCAATGATCTCGGCTAAGAGCAAGGCATCGGCAAGTAAGGAAACAATGACCTCGACTAAGAAGGACAACACTTGACTAAGTTGTGCCACACCTTGGCCTAGATGTGCCACACCTCGGTCTAGGTCATACCACTCCGGGACAAGGTCACTTAGTTGCAAAGGTAACATCTCGGCCCAGATGATACACACCTCGGCCTTGGTGATGAACACCTCGGCCTAGGTAATGACATCTCGGCCAATATGTCAGGGTGAAGGTGGAGGTCAAACAAAGTGGTTCCAAGATAATTCTAGACTGAAGATGACCTCGGCTAAACTCACACCAAGCAAGGTACAAAACATGCTGTAACACTTAAACGAACAAGGACAAGACTTGAAATGCAAGTTTACAAGACAGAATCACATGAATGCACATGAGTATGGTTAGGATAGCGTGAGGGTTATTACATCCTACCCCCCTTAAAGAAGTTTGGTCCCCAAACTTGAGTTACCTTGATTCGAGAATAACTCTGGGTATCCGGCTTTCATTTCTTCTTCCATTTCCCATGGAGCATCCCTACCATAATGCTCTTCCCATTCAATCTTCACCATCGGTATTGCCTTATTTCTCAATCGCCTCACTTGTCTATCGATAATGCGTATCGGCTCCTCTTCATAGCTTAGGCCTTCATCAACCACAATCCCGAAATGATCAATCACGTGTAGTGGATCCCGTATATACTTCCTCAACATCGAGATGTGAAACACATTGTGAACTTGGCTTAATCTCGGTGGTAAAGCAAGTCTGTAGGCAACCGGGTTAACTTTCTCAAGAATTTCAAACGGTCCAATGTAACGGGGTGCCAATTTACCCTTCTTTCCAAATCTTGAAACTCCTTTCATCGGCGAGGTTTTCAGGAACACATGATCCCCTACTTCGAATTCTAACTCCTTTCTTCTCTGGTCGACGTAACTCTTTTGTCGGCTCTGGGCGGTTCTGATTCTCTGTTGGATAAGCTTAATCTTTTCGGTTGTCCTTTGAACTAAATCGAGGCCGATCAAAGCTTTATCTCCTACTTCGGTCCAACATATCGGCGATCTGTACCTTCTTCCATACAAGGCTTCATACGGCGCCATGCCAATGCTAGCTTGGTAACTGTTGTTGTAAGCAAATTCTACTAATGGCAAATGCACTTCCCAGTTTCCCTTGAAGTCCAATACACATAGTCTAAGCATATCTTCAAGTGTCTGAATTGTTCTCTCTGTTTGGCCATCGGTCTGGGGATGAAAAGCTGTACTAAACCTCAATTCGGTCCCCAAAGCCCTTTGTAAACTCTGCCAAAATCTAGAAACAAATTTGGGATCTCGGTCTGACACGATGGACATCGGCACACCATGAAGTCTAACGATCTCATTCATATACAACACAGCAAGTCGATCAGCATTGACCAAAGTCCTAACCGGCAAGAAATGTGCTGACTTAGTTAACCTATCGATTATAACCCAAATTGAATCCATTCCTTTCTGTGTCTTCAGCAAACCAATCACAAAGTCCATGGAGATGTCTTCCCATTTCCACTCAGGAATCGGCAAAGGTTGGAGAAGTCCTGCCGGCCTCTGATGTTCCGCTTTCACTTGTTGACAATACAAACACTGAGACACGAACTCGGCTATCTCTCTTTTCATATTCGGCCACCAAAAGGTCTGTTTTACATCTTGATACATCTTGGTATTCCCTGGGTGAACTGCAAATCTGGATCCATGAGTCTTGCAAAATCCTTCTTTTCAATTCTGGGACGTCGGCCACGCACAATCTTCCTTCAAACTTAAGCACTCCATTCTCAAGGGTGTAACCCAACCTCGGCCTGGTGGTAATCTCGTCGGCTACCTTCTTCAGGAATCCATCCTCCATTTGCCTTGCCTTTACTTCCCCAATAGTAGTCGGCTCCACTGAAATCATGGCTAGGCATGCCAAACTTCCCACTGGCTTTCTACTCAATGCGTCGGCTACAGAGTTTGCTTTACCTGGGTGATATTGAATCTGCATGTCGTAATCCTTCAATAATTCCAGCCATCTCCTCTGTCTCAAATTTAGTTCCTTTTGGTGAACAAATACTTCAAACTCTTGTGATCTGTAAAGACTTGGCAAGAGGCTCCATACAAGTAGTGGCGCCAAATCTTCAAAGCAAACACCACGGCTGCTAGCTCCAGATCATGAGTTGGATAGTTCTTTTCATGAAGTTTCAACTGACGAGATGCATATGCTATGACTTTGCCCCCTTGCATTAATACACAACCCAAACCCTTATGTGAAGCATCATTGAAAATCTGAAATTCCTCATTACCTGACGGAAGTACAAGAACTGGTACCGTAACTAACCTCGTCTTCAACTCTTAGAAGGCTGATTCTCTATCATCGGTCCATTCATATGTTGTTCCCTTCTTAGTTAGTTGTGTCAATGGTACTGCTATCCTTGAGAAGTCCTTCACAAACTTTCTGTAATAACCTGCCAAGCTCAGAAAACTACGAACCTCGGACACGTTGGTCTGCGTCGGCCAATTCACAATGGCTTCAATCTTACTCGGATCAACCGATATACCCTCTTCATTAATCACATGCCCCAAAAACAAGATGCTGAAAAGCCAAAACTCGCACTTACTCAACTTGGCGTACAGCTTCTTGTCTCTCAAGATTTGCAGGGCAAGCCTCAGATGATTCTCGTGCTCAATTGTACTCTTGGAATAGATCAATATGTCGTCAATAAAAACAACCACGAACTCATCTAGATACGGCTTAAAGACTCTGTTCATCAAGTCCATGAACACCGCAGGGGTATTGGTCACTCCGAAAGGCATTACCAAAAAATCGTAGTGGCCATACCTTGCCCGAAAAGCAGTCTTCTCAATGTCCTCGGCTTTAACTTTCAGCTGATAGTAGCCCGACCTAAGGTCAATCTTGGAAAAGACTCGTGCTCCTTGTAGTTGATCAAGCAAATCATCAATCCTAGGCAGTGGGTACTTGTTCTTAATGGTTACCTTATTAAGTTCTCTGTAATCGATGCAAAGGCGAAGGGTGCCATCCTTTTTCTTAACAAATAAAACCGGTGCTCCCCATGGTGAAGTGCTCGGCCTAATGAATCCCTTATCCAACAATTCTTGTAACTGTAGTTTCAGTTCTCTAAGTTCAGCTGGGGCCATCCTATAGGGTGTTTTGGAGATAGGTTGCGTTCCCGACACGAGGTCCACAGTAAACTCTATTTCTCTATCGACTAAGTGGCCAGGCAGCTCATTTGGAAAGACGTCGGGAAATTCCTTAACAACTGGTATGTCGGCTAACTCAACACTTCCATTCAAATCACTTAGTATACTGCACAAATAACCCTAACACCCTTTTTGGATCAACTTATAGGCTTTCATGGATGAGATTAAGTAGGGTGGGGGTACTACTCCCTTACCCTGAAAAAAGACCTCAGCTTTGTTTGGGGTCTTCAATGTAACGCTCTTAGTAACACAATTAATAGATGCATGATGCACTACTAACCAATCCATTCCCAATATGACATCGAAGTGAGTCATGCTTAATGTCATCAAATCAGCTAATAATTCTACGTCCTCAATCACCACAACACACGCCCTATATATGGATGCAATAATTATAGTTTCCCCAGATGGAGTAGTCACAGATAGCACATAATCAAGGGGTTCTAACGATCTATTCAACTTCTCGGCAAATTTAATAGATACAAATGAATGTGTAGAGCCCGAATCAATCAAGACGTATGCAACTTGAGAGCAAATTGAGAGTGTACCTGACACTACCGTTTTAGCATTCTAGGTGTCTCCTGGCACTAGAGCAAAAACTCTGCCCTGTCTCATCTGTGTCCTTCCGACGTTGCTTCCTTGTGCAGAGCCCGAGGTGCTCCCATTTTTCTTACCCTCCTCAGCTCTTGCCTTTGGACAGTCTTTCACGCGGTGGCCTATCTCGCCACATTCAAAGCAGGCTCCTGTCGCCCAGCGACAAACCCCGAGATGCGGCTTCCCACAACTCGCACACGTCGGCTTAGCATTACCATCCCGATTTGAGTTGCTGGAACTGCCCACATTTGCCTTCTTATTGGCATTAAACAGCATCCGGCGACCTTTATAGTTCTGTCTCTTCCTCTGACTATCTCCTGAACTTTGATATCGGTTTAAGTTAGCTTCCGCCAAGATGGCCTTGTCTAACACTTCGGCATAAGTCGGCATGTTGAGCATGTTGACCCGATCCTGGATTGGTCCACATAGTCCACTTTCAAACTTCCTGGCTTTCCTATACTCATCACTGACCATATGAGGCGCGTATCTCGCCAATTCGGTGAAGGCACAGTCGTACTCTGCCACTGTTCTGTTGCCTTATGTCAGAGTCTGGAACTCTGTGGTCTTGCGATCTCGAACGCTAAGCGGAAAATGCTTGCTGTAAAACAGTTCTAAAAATCTGGCCCAAGTTAAACCAGGATTAGCCTCCTGGATCATCATCCACCACCTTCGAGCATCGTCGTCTAATCTGAATGCTGCTAATGTCACCTTCTGAGTGTCAGTGCTGGGAAAGATCTCGAATAGCTTTTCCATTTCCAAAACCCACGCCTCGGCCTTCATCGGCTCTATGCCCCCTGAGAATCTCGGTGGGTTCATCTTCTTGAACTCTTTAATCAAAGTCATCGTCTCTTCCCCATACAAGGCTGGCTGTGGAGGCACCTGAGGCACTAGAAGAGGTGGAGCTGCATGTCGACCATCCGTCTGTTCGGCCTGGGTAGATGTAGCACTTGCATTCTGTTGCCTCATCTGCCTCAACTCACAGGTTAAACCATCAACTAGTCTGTCCAGTCTATCCTCTAAGTGATCTCGGCCAACTGGTGGTCTACCTCTCCTTATGACGCTATGAGTATGCAAATTGCGACTTTAAAACAACTGAACCAAGAATCATGTATGCAAATAACAAATGGTCATGCAGGGATGATGCACACCTTGTCACATAGCAAGCGATATGATACGATCCTAAAATTTTCGTAAGGGAAATCCTATGCTCTTTAGGACTCAAGTGTGTGAATAGCGCACTATAAGAAATGATACCAATCTGTCATGACCCCAAACCGCCCCTAGTAGTTTGGTGTCGTGATGGCTAGTAATTCCGTGATTACCGAAGGCCAACCTTCAAAATCCACACACAATCAGAGTATAATTTATATATGGGGCTCACAAGTGCGGAAGCAATAATTTAAAAAAATACGAGTGGTCCATAAGAGCAATGCATAAGTTACATGGAATGGCATACAACTTTACATAATTTTACAATTTGAATATAAATACAATGAAGTACAAAATACATAATACATCTTGATCAAAAGGCTTCTCAAGCCGACATGTGTAAATTACAAGCATTATAAGCCGAGAAGCATAATTTTCAAGACTGCCGACGTGAATACAAGTTAGGCCGACATAACAAAAACCCAAAACAAGCTCGCAAATCACACCTAGGCATCACCGCCTTCCTGCTCATCACCTACATATATATAGAGAGGGTGAGCTTGGATACTCAGTGAATGGTATAAGTAATAAAGGGGTTTGCATGACTGGTATTCAAGATCTTTATCAAACAATACATAACATAATTAGTGCAAGTCAAAGGATGAACCAAGTCCATCTAGCAAATCTGTTAAGTTTCAAAGGATGCTTACTAACATCATTATAATACAAGTGATGGCATCTCAGCAAACAAACCCATGCGGTAAACCGTTAGTGGCAAACAAGACAAGACAAGGCAAGACAAGGTAGATATCTCAATTCAATGGTGCAGTTGCATTATAGTCCCCTGGCACTAAGGACTTGTGCTACCAATGCTTAGAGTCCCCTAGCACGTACGGACTTCCAAACTTTGTGCTGCAATTGCTTAGGGTCCTCCAGCACGTAAGGACCTTCAAGATTGTGCTGCGAATGCTTAGAGTCCTCCAGCACGTAAGGACTTTCAAGATTGTGCTGCAAATGCTTAGAGTCCTCCAGCACGTAAGGACTTCCAAAGGTTGTGCTGCAAATGCTTATAGTCCCCTAGCACGTACAAACTTTCCAAGAATGTCATCAAAACAAGATACTATATATTTTCCAACTAGGAATAACCATTCATGCTTACAAATACTTTTCAAAACGAAGCAAAACAAGACTTTTATCAAAGCATTATAACATAACTTTATTAAAAATACCACTCACTTAGTTCTTCAAACGTCGGGGTCAAGGCAAGTCCGAATCCTACAAACACATGGCAAAGTCTGTTGAATGCACTTTCAAACAAGTTTCACATGCATGCAGATGATCTCGGCATTCCTCCAGACTAAGTCAAATCAAAACCAACACTGTTCTTTATCTCGGGAAAACATGCTGGGCAACTACCAGGTCTAGGCCGAGGTTCCACACCCCCTTGCCGAGGTGTGGCCTCGATGGCCACATTCAAAGGAATGAAGTCAGGAAAAATCTGGGTTTCCCTCTCTTGAAGAATATGATGAACATGAAGAAGATGAATGCAAAGATCATAATTCGCTATTACAAAATCTGAGATTTCATGCTGTGAGTTCAAAAACATGGACCTGGGTACCCATATTCAAGGATCTTGTGAGAACAAACGCAAAAACATGAATCTTAATGCAAACTTTCAGATCAAACAAGACTTTCTCTTCAAGAACACATGAACACTATTTTCTCTTTCTAAAACCAACTTTAAATCGATGCATGACATGCAGAACAGGTTCGATCGTGCAATGCAGCTAGATGATCAATAAGAATGACAAGAGTAAATCAAGAATCTAACCTCAACACGCGAATCTAATGGTTCGATCTCTAGGAATCAAGCTCGAAAGCCCACTCTCTCACTCTAAACTTCTTCTTCTTCTAGAGCTTCTCTCTCCTCACAAACAAGGACATACAGCAAAATGATACATTTCTAGGTCTGCTGGCTGACTTAATCCTCTACAGGGGCACGTGGCAGCGGCTGGTTGGTGCTACTCAAAAAGGTGGTTGAGTGACAAGACAAGACTATGACAAAGTGTGTTCAACAAGCAAGATGGCATGGGCACTTCGGTAGGCAATGATCTCGGCTAAGAGCAAGGCATCGGCAAGTAAGGAAACAATGACCTCGACTAAGAAGGACAACACTTGACTAAGTTGTGCCACACCTTGGCCTAGATGTGCCACACCTCGGTCTAGGTCATACCACTCCGGGACAAGGTCACTTAGTTGCAAAGGTAACATCTCGGCCTAGATGATACACACCTCGGCCTTGGTGATGAACACCTCGGCCTAGGTAATGACATCTCGGCCAATATGTCAGGGTGAAGGTGGAGGTCAAACAAAGTGGTTCCAAGATAATTCTAGACTGAAGATGACCTCGGCTAAACTCACACCAAGCAAGGTACAAAACATGCTGTAACACTTAAACGAACAAGGACAAGACTTGAAATGTAAGTTTATAAGACAGAATCACATGAATGCACATGAGTATGGTTAGGATAGCGTGAGGGTTATTACTTCTCAATGATCTCGGCTAGGAAGGATAACACTTGACCTAGCTGTGCCACACCTTGGCCTAGATGTGCCACGCCTCAGTCTAGGTCATACTAGTCCCGGAACAAGATCGCTAGGTGCAGGGATCAAAGATCTAAGATGCCTAGATGATAATATCTTGGCCTAGGTGATGCACACCTCAGCCTAGATGATGACATCTCGGCCAATATGCCAAGGTGAAGGTGGAGGTCAACCAAAATGGTTCCATGATGGTCCTAGGTGTTAGTGTGCGATGGTTTAGGTGTAAGAGGTTCAAAGGTGCTACCTAGGCTTGAGACAGCAAGGATAGATGACCTAGGCTTAACACATTAAGCAAGGCACAAAGCATGCATATAACACTTAGGCAAAACATGATATCATCAAAACAAAATAGGATCTTTTACTTAAGCAAAACGAATCAAAGTCTAATGATGCAAGCTCATTAAGGCAAAATCATGTAAACACTCATGAATGCGACTAAGACGAGATGAGGGTTGTTATAGGTGGCACCCAAGTCGTAAGGACGGTCAAAAATGGGGTGTCTACAGAGGCCAAGGTAACTCTCAGCTGGTCGTCCTCGATGCCAAGCATCTCGAACGTTTTCACTATTTGCTCTAGCCACTCATCTGCCTTCAATGGCTCCTTAGGATCACCCACAAACTCATCCAGATTCGACCAAAAAAACTCGCTTCAAGAAAGATGGCCCTACCTTAGCTACTTGGGCCTAGACTTGATTCTCAGCTCGAAGAATGTCCATGGATTCCCGCAATTGTAGACACCCCATTTTTTACCACCCTTAAGACTTGGGCACCTCAAGTTGATCACTTGATGATGAAAGTTATGCTGTACAAACGTTCGATTTCTTTTGCAAGAAGAGCTTTCAAATCCTAACCTTACACCCATTTTGAATCAAAACTATTTGGACCAAAACTTTTTTTGGACCTTAAAACCCTCTTGTTCAAAATATTTTCCAAATTCTTCTATGATGTTCCGAGACTCGCATTTCGTTTAAAATATTACACTTTTCGATAAACCGAGCAAGGACAAAGTGGAAATAAATAGAAGAGAGGTGAACTCTTTGAAAAATCTTTTAAACCTCTTCTTTATAGGTTTGGAGTTGAAGAAAATTGGAGGAGAGGGAAGAAAACTAGTTGGGGAAAAAGTTGGGCATCAAACCGTTAAAAGAAAACTAAACAGGCTTCACTAAATCAAACCTATCTCTTTGTACACTTAGAATTTAGTTGTGAGGCTACTCCATTGGAAATAAGACTTCTGGGGCTTCAATTTAGACTCAAGAATCTCCTAAAGCCGAGTCTAGATGAGGGAGATATGGCCGTTTGAAGTAAGGCATCAATCCGGTTCAGATAGAAATGAACAACCTTCACTAAAATAGGAATATCTCTTTTCACACTTAGAATTTAGATGTGAGGATGCACCATTGAAAATTATACTTCCGGGGCTTCAATTTAGACTCAAGAATGACCTAAAACCAAGTCCAGATGAAGGAGATATGCCTGTTTGAAGTCGAGCCTGGAAGCTAATTTTTGGTGGCCGGCAATTCACACTTCTGGCCTGCCGGCCACTGGTGAAAAACACAGATATTTTTTGCCAGCTGTCCCCCAAAAGCTCCAGTTGTTCCAGGCATTATATTTTCGACCTATGAGGTTGTTTTTCTATATATACCGGGCATTCTTTCTTGGTTTAATGTTACAAAAAATTCCAAAAGTTCCAAAACTTGGAATTCTCTCTCTATCTCTGTCTGGCAACCTATACACCCTCTCTCTACACTTCCTAAACCAATATTGGAGCTCTCCTTGTTGAGATTATTGAGTCCAAATTTTAGCCCTTGAGAGTGAGAACTTGTTGGTTTGTGAACAAAAGTGTTAGTCCTCTTCAAGAGGTATAATTTTGAGCACCTTTGCACTACTTCTTTTCTATCTTTTCTTGCTGATTTTGGACTTTTTTTACACTGTTTTTATGGGCTGAAACTTGTGGTTTAAAGCTACCAAAGGTGAAGGGGTTAACCACCCTTCTTTGAACCTTGTTCTCAAAGCTTTTTCCTTTATGTTTCCCATTCTTTTCTCAACTTTTTTTGAACTTTTTACCGCTGAATTCCAGAGTTTTTTAGAGGCTAAAAATCATGTTTTGAGTTCCCAAAAATGGAGGGGTTAGCCAACCCTCCTTTGGCTTGTTTACTAGCTTAAATTCTTCATTATTTTAGCTTAGGGGTTGTTTGGGATGATCTAAATAAGTGTACTTTTTGACTTTTTATGAAATATGGATTGGGTTTGGGTTGGGTTTGAAGTGATGTGTTAGAGAGGTGATGTGACTTAAATAAGATGATGTGACTTAAATAGGATAGTGACTTTTTGACTTTTTGTCTTTTTCAAGACATGCCAAACTTGGCCTTAGTCTTTTAGCTATTTTTACTTCAATTCCAACACTGTTTTAGGGTATATTAGGACATTTTTTATGTGTTAGTGTCATTTATGCTTTGTATAGCATGCTTGTAGTGTAATGGTCCTCATAGGTTTGGTGGTTTAAGCCTTAGCCACCAACCTATTTGAGTTGATAGTATTTATTTCAAGCTTTCCATACTTGTGATCACCTCTAATCATCTCTGCAACCTCCCCTTTCTTGGCTTTTGCTTTGATTTTAGAGTTGTTTCAAACCTATTGTTCTTTTAAGCTTGAGATTGAGTTTGTCATGCTTAATGGTTTAATCCCTTTTAGGGGTTCATTATCAACGGCATGACATCTCTCTCATGCCTTAAGCCAACTCTTGGTTTGACACTTCTCTCCTTTCGAGGACTTAAACTCACCTTTGGACTCAATTGATTAAAGAATGAATGGTAATCTAAAATGGAGTAATAAATTTGAGGCTAAAAAAGGTGCAAGATAATAACTTTAGTTTGAGTTCAATCGGACATTAATTGAACCTTTGAGTCTCAAGTCATTTCATACTTATTAGTGATGTAAACGGTTCAAGATTCATTGTCAACTACTTCCCTTGATCATTCATGATAGGGAGATGGAGTTGCAAAATCCAACAGTGTACTCTTGAAGCAGAACAAAATTGGTCTTGAGATGGAAATCAATGCAAGTGTTCTACTGTGCAACAGAGGCCTTTGGCAGCAGAAACAGTGGCTTTTTCGAGTGAAAAGTCCGTGCATGCATAGCATTCCTCGTTTCTCGATGAGGAGTAATTAGAGTAGTTAATTTAGTTATTTCATGTTGTAATTAATTAGTTAGCTAAACTAATTGTTTAATTTTGTCTTGTAATTAATTAGTTAACTAGAATAGTTAATTAATTCGGTTTGTAATAATTAGTTAAGTAGATTAGCTAAATTATTCATTTGGGTTTGTAATAGTTACTTAATTAGTTTAGCTTTAATTAGTTAGCTAGTTAGTTCATTCGGACCCTCCTGTGTGAGGGTGCAATGTTATAATAATGTGCATGTCTTCCAACCCCACGTCTTTCTCCCTTTTATTTACTAGTTTACGATGGTTAGTTTAGGGCATCATGTTTTGTTTAGCATCTCCCATGTTTGCATCCACTTGTCTTGCATGTATTGGGCTCGGTTCATTATTCTAACTTGCATTGTTAGTTTACTCTTTCTGTGAATTCGTGCTTAGACCGTATTCTATCAAATTAATCATATGACATATTAATAGCCAAGCCTAGTAATTGCATGTCGCATGTGTTGCATTAGTCATATTGAATAGTTAGGATCATGCATCTTTTTAACTCTTTCATCTTTTGGCTTGGAGTACTAAGTGAGCTTTTACTCACTTTAGCATATTGCATGCGTGTGATTGTTGCCATATCTAGCATGATTGCCGTGAGGCTAAGTGCTTAAATGCTAAACTGCTTGAATGCCTGTGGATGAAGGCTAGTTGCTTGAATTGGAATAATTTGAATAATGTTTATATGCGATCACTTTTTCAAGTGGTACATATTCGAAACAATTTTGCAAACAAACATGAATCAAGTGTTCCAATTTTTACAAATTAGTCTACACTTGTATGCGCATCACATAGTAATGCTAGCCTAATAATCAGAACAAGAGCATATAATATAAATAAGATTCATATCATGATTAGTAGAGGCCAATCTTTGATCGAGCGAGCAGGGGTGCTCAATTCATGACCTTCCCCTCTCGTACCTAAGTTCCCGAGCCGAGTCAATCTTGGTGATGACAGACACATGGTCTTTGGCACGAGTCATGAGTTTCCTAAATTTCCCAAAAATATTTAGGTGGCGACTCTGTATCTGGCAAAGAAATCCATTTTTGGCATTTTTGATTCAAAATCGATTTTCCAAAAAGATTTGTCAACTTGGGACTCTTTGGTGTTTATCTATTTCACATTGCACTTGTGGAATCAGATTCAAAACCGCGGGAGTCTGATACTGTAGGGCTTATTCGTCTCCCGAAATGGGGCACGAAAAGTTGAGCTACAACAATGCTCTGGCCATTTCATGGGCTAAGATGCCCATGGCCTTCTGACCTACTGGTTCAGCCACATTGACCTGACCAACCCCTTCTTCTTGCGCCGAAATATTATCCGATAAAGGCACCTCATACCTCCTAGGCCTACCACGCCTACCACCACCACGTCCACGTCCACAGCTCCCAGGGTGCCCCGGTAAAACCGGGGTTTGTGTTCCCATACTGTCAGAGCCCATAACTGGTCAGCCTTATGGTCATGCCTTGACAAGACAAGCCTCCAGCAAACCGTTCAGGAATGGCAGATAGAAAACACGGTGTCCTAGGCGCACCAATGCACATGCAATGCAAAGAAACACATAAGCGAAATCAAAACAGGATATCACAAGTTCGAGTCAAGTTCTCCAATTTCCCAAGCGGAGTCACCAGAAACTGTAGACGCGCCCGCGTGAGGCCTTCGTGCTACAGTTCGGACTCAATTTGTGTCACGGTTCTTAATCTGAACCAAAGAGTTCAAATCCGGCAAATCGTTTTGAGAAAACAGATTTTTAGAAAAGAAGTGCCAAACATGGACTGCTTTGCCAGATACAGAGTCGCCACCTAAATATTTTATTTTTGAAAATTTAGGAAACCCTGACTCGGTGCCAAAGGCCACGTGTCCGTCATCACCAAAGTTGCCTCAGCTCGGGAACTTGGGTACGATTGGGGAAGGTCAGCTATGAGCACCCCCTCTCGCCCGATCAGAAGATCGGCCTCTACTAACCATGATATCCAGTTTTGAAAACGTTATGTGTTCTTATTCCATTTATTAGCCTACAATTACTATGTTATGCGCTCAGCAAACAAGTATAGACCAAATCGCCTAAATTGGAACAAAACATTACATGTTCGTTTTGAAGATGGTTTGCTACTCGCAAGTAGGCTAAAATGCAGGTTTTGCCACCCTCGAGTGGGCTTTTAGAAAAGATGGTTTTGCCACTATCTAGTGGGCTTAAAACTCACAGTTTTAATGCATTATTCCAATTTAGGTAATTCAACCTCCATCCACAGGCATTCAAGCAGTTATAGCACATAAGCAGCTAGCCTCATGGTAATCATGCTGTTATGTCAACACTCACACACATACGGTATGCTAAAGCATGAATGCTTACCGAGTACTCCGAGCCAAAACAAAAACTAGTTAGTAATCATATGCATGATCCTAGTTCATGTTAAGATGGCTAATGCAACACATGCAAAATGCGACTAAGATAGGCTCGGCTAATCTATAATGACATGTGAAATGCTATAACTAATCACGTATTCAATTTGGAATTGAAATACAAATGCAGTTAGAACGATGGGCCGAGCCCGATGCATGCAAGACAAATGTATGAATGCACGCATGCATAGCATAAGGTATGCTAATTTAAATATGCCCTAGTCTACCATCATAAGCGGGTAAATAAAAGGGAAGAAAGACGTGGGGTTGGAAGACATACACGCACTCACGCACACTTATTACACAATTGCCCTCGCTCGGAGGGTCCGAATAAATATTACAGTCCGAATAGATAATACTAAATTAATTATTACAAAAAAACTTCTAATTAATTAACAAAATAAATGCAGAAAGAAGGTGGCCGCAGCCCTGCCTTGGGATGCGTGGATGATGCATGTTTGACTCGTCTCGCCCAGAAATTTGCTGCCATAGCACTGTTGCCTCTGTTGACACTGCCCTGCTCCTCTTAGGACTGTCAAAGTCCAAGGATATGCTCTTTGGAGATTGGGGAATGCCGCCGGCCAAGTAGGAACATCACCGGCCGAAGGGTGTGGTCACCGGCTACCTTTTTGTCTATCGGCCACAAATAAATAGCCGGCCGACACTGTATTTAGCCGACCGGCTAAAACTTCCCGTAGAACTTGCAGTTGACAGCAGCAGAGGGCAGGCAGTGTATGGCATGGAATTTCAAGCAAATGTAAGCATGGTCACACTCCCTATCATGCCATGGACTCAAGGGGGCATGACCCTCGATCCTCGGGCCATCAATTAGGCATGATGGCCTAAGAAGTCAAGCTTGCTATTCAATGAAAATGCATGCAACACACAAATGAATACCAAGACCCCATCATGTTAGAGTCAAGGGCCTCGGCGACCGAGGGTTGAGAGATGTTGCATCACTTGAAGTATGAACACTTCTCACCCCTCAAGTTTGGCTTGACACCCCAAGCTAAACAATGCAATGCAAGTATACAAACATGGCTCAAGCATGCAAATGAAGCTAAGGCACAAATCATGCCAAATGTGCAACAAGTATATGAGATAGCTCAACATTAAGCAAACATGCAAGCAGGATACAATGCAAGCATGCTTCTAATGTAATGTAACATGCTCATGCAAAGGCGGATTTAGACCACAAAGAGGGGGACCTCAGCCCACCCCAAAAACAGTGGCCAAAGGTGCCAAGATAATGGTGCCAATCATGTAAAACAAACATGCCAATCAACGAGCCCAAGACTAAGGTACAAAAGCCAACTCAAGCATGCCTAAAGGAAGACAAACATGGACATTAGACCAACAAAAATCAGTGCTATAGCATGTGAGAATGAGCCTCAAAACCCACACACATGGCATCCCAAAGCCTCAAACACATGGCCATGCACAATGACCTATCCCGAGACATGGAAGGCCAACATTTCAAGGCATGAAAGAGCTGATAAATGTAGACATGTAAGCATGGTATAGGGACTGAAATGGCATGTTAAATGATTCCAAATCGCTAAAATAGTCTAACCAATGCATGCTAGGGACTCACATCCTTAAGGCTCACAAATCAAAATGCATAGCAACTATATCAAACATGTCAAACATGACCAAATCAGTGGTCAACAGACCTTAAGCATGATGAAACATGGCCAAGAACTTCACAAAGTAAAACCACAGTATGGGAGCATGGTGGTCAAATGTCATGATGCATTTCTAGGTAAAAATAAGGGAATACAAAGCAAGTATATTAAGCATGTAAGAGACCACTAATTCAACCAAAAACAGAGGCATATTATGACCTAACAACATACAAAAACCTCTGAAATGGAACCAAAAACACCTAATCATGCATGCTACCCTTATAAGCCAAGAATATGCAAAAATGAGAGACCAAGGGAGAGGGGTGTCCCTCCCCTATGCAAGACCTTAGAACCCCTTCCTCACCACTGAAAATCCATTGGATTTCAGTGGTGAGAAGGCCAACACACCAAGGTAAACAAAGCTTGCCGAAAGAGCACAAAAAGAGGCCAAAAGAGACCTAAGAGGGGGAGGTCGACCCCAAACACCAAAACAACCTTAATGAAGAATTTTAAGCATGAAAATACAAGACTTTTTTCAGTTATACACAAAGCTTAAATCAACATGCAAGACAGGTCAAAAGCCAATGCAAGATTGGGGAAACTAAAGTAAAATAGTTACCCTTGAAGAACCCTTGATGAACAGCAAATGCAGCCCTCTTCTTTTGATCAAAATCAGTCCAAAAGCTCAAGAACAAACCCTCCAAGCCCCTCAAGGTCGGAGTAAAGTGTGATGGTGTGTGTGTTAGTGCAAAAATAAGGTAAAAATACATTTTTAGGCCACAAAACACACACAAGGGAGGAGAGAGAGGGAAATATAGAGAGAGAGGATATATATATCAGAATATAGGTATAAGCTCTGTGTCTTTTGTGTTTTTTTTTCTAACCCCCAACAATGGAAGAGGAGAGGTCCTTATATAGGCAAAGGAAATGGTTCTAAGCTTCTCAAAGAAGCTAAGTAAAAAGGAACAAAGGGGGCAAGGAGGTCAAGGCTTCTTGAGGAAGTTAGGACAACTGGCCAAGCTTCCTCAAGAAGCTTGACCAAAGGGTTCAACCTTCTAGAAGGAAAGGGGTGCAAAGGCTCAAAACAGCCACTTCATGCACGGGGAGGAGTGTTGGTGCATTCCAGCTGGCACAGCTGGCATGCACCAAGTCTGAAGGGTGCAAAAAGGTCACACCGGCCAGCAAAAGAGGTCACCAGCCAAATAAAGTGCCGGCCGGCCATATAGAGTGCCGACCGGCCATTGGTATTAAGAAACCATGGCCGGTGGCAGCAATTAATGGCCGGTGATGCAAAGGGAAGGCCGATGGGGTGTGGGGATGGCCAACAAGCCATTCCCTGCCTCTCAAAGCAAAAGCACAAGTATTTGGTGCAAAACCAAATTCAAGACGAACAAGTTGAGAGATCCTGAGGCAAGGCGCGCAACCAAGGCCTCCGGGAACTCAAAACGAATACGAACATGGATGATCACCGAGTGTTCCACCGATGACATCCAAGTCTTGAGGATGGTCAAAAATGGGGTGTCTACAGTTGCCCCTCTTTGACAGAACTTGAAAGTCATAACAATAATGGGAGTGATTGTCAAAGCCCAGAGACGACCCATTTTTGGCAAGGTCGAAGACTTAGACAAACATGCAAGGCAAAGATATGCGCCCGAAGGCAGGGGCAAAATGCAAGACAATGCACAAAGCCGAACATAACTTATGGTCATGCAAAGAAAGCTGTAACGAAGCATAACATGCGACAATTTTAAGCAAGCATACACCAAACTACACTACGATGCAGAAAGGATGTAAGAGAATTATGTAATTCTCGATACGTCTCACTCGGATAATACAATACCTGCGCGGTTCGTCTGGTTGCACCAGCCTCAAATGAACCGTACATACAATATCGTGCCTGAAAGAAAGAAAACTTAACGAGTACAGATATTGTTAGCAATATGCATAACATGCAATCGAAAGTGCGTGACAACGCAAGTTGAGTGGGATGCATAACAATGCCGTGAAGGCACAAACACATGTAAGTAAAGAACACGTGACAACGTACACAATGTGTATAAAGAAATTTGAACACATGTAAGTAAAGCATGCGAACTACGCAAGCAATGTGTAGAGAAACTTGAAATTGAACACATGTAAGTAAAGCATGCGGTCTACGCAAGCAATGTGTATTGAAACTTGAAATTGAACACATGTAAGTAAAGCATGCGGTCTACGCAAGCAATGTGTATTGAAACTTGAAATTGAACATATGTAAGTAAAGCATGCGGTCTACGCAAGCAATGTGTATTGAAACTTGAAATTGAGCACATGTAAGTAAAGCATGCGGTCTACGCAAGCAATGTGTATTAAAACTTGAAATTGAACACATGTAAGTAAAGCATACGGTCTACGCAAGCAATGTGTATTGAAACTTGAAATTGAACACATGTAAGTAAAGCATGCAGTCTACGCAAGCAATGTGTATTGAAACTTGAAATTGAACACATGTAAGTAAAGCATAACGCAACAACGCATGCAATGTGTATAGAAACTTGAAATTGAACACATGTAAGTAAAGCATGCGGTCTACGCAAGCAATGTGTATTGAAACTTGAAATTGAACACATGTAAGTAAAGCATGCGGTCTACGCAAGCAATGTGTATTGAAACTTGAAATTGAACACATGTAAGTAAAGCATGCGGCCTACGCAAGCAATGTGTATAAAAAGGAACTTGAAATTGAACACATGTAAGTAAAGCATAACGCAACAACGCATGCAATGTGTATAGAAACTTGAACACATGTAAGTAAAACCTACGCAAACAATGTGTATAAAAAGGAACTTGAAATATGGTAAGGACCATTTATTCATGATGTTGAAATGCCAAGCACTGTAACATGGTATAATTGAAGTGATTTGTGGAATTCACAAGATACGAAAAGGATACGGGAAGGGACGTTCCTTGCGCGTACCGAGCATCGCTCATAGAAGACACGGTTTGAGGTCAACTCGAAGGCCTACTAATGTGTCGAAAGTGTACTTTCTTGCACTGTCTCGAGTAATGGAGGTGCCAAAACACATAGCTGACCCGAACAAGGGCGCGGGAGGTGCGTTGACCACAAGGGGAGGTTACCAGTATCAATTCCGATACTTTGCTGCCCCGCTCTTCTTTTTGCTTTACTTTTCTTTTTACTAGTAGTTTGAACACATTGCACTGCCTTAAGCAGGTTTTACCTTTTCAAAAATGTGTATTTTGCAAAACACATGAGGGAAATGAAATAACCATTTTAACCAAAATGATGTTACATTTGTGCTTTCCTAAGAATCGCATCACATGGTATCACATAACAATGTGAATGAAATTGAACTCGGTTTGAAAATTGAGCATTCGCATCGTAATAATCAGGTAGTGAACCGACTTACAACTCGACAAGCAAAGCAGGGAAACTTAATAAGCTAACCACATGCGAGTACAGCTCAACAAGCAACGAAGACTTGAAAAGAGTGAAATACAACTCGATAAGCAAATTTACAACAACTCGATAAGCAAATGGGCGTGACGCCGCAAAATCCATCACCGGAGGACCTTGGAAGTGGTGGCATTCCCCAAATTCTCAGCATAAACAGTTCATAGAACAAGGAGGAAGACCACCAGCCAAGGGTGGAGGCTATCGGCCATGATAACTTGTCACCGGCCAAAAGTGGTGGTCGGTCAGCACTATATTTGGCCGGCCGGCCGTGGATGAAAGAATCACCAGAATGTTGACACCTGTCCTCCACTCAATCTTATCCCCTACAAAAGGCCTCAGCTTCGTAGTTCTACTCAATTCAACACTGATTTGCTCGAAATTGAGGGATTTCTTGCCCAGAATCTCTCGTCCTGGATTAACAACTCGGATGGCTCGGAAAAGCTGAATTTCTGGGGTTTCGACATAAATGCACTATTCACTCTGAGTCGCTCTCCACTGCACTTTCCATTTCTTCATGCCGCAGCGAGGTTTTGGAACCCGGTGACTCATGTCTTTAGCTTTAGCGGGCAAGAGGTATGCCCTACTTTCGAAGATTTTCAAGCTTTAATGAAATCCGAGCGTGACGAGGAGATCTTACCCCAGCTTAACTTTGGTCATGTTCAGAGCTTAGGGCGAATGTGTGGACTCACTATGTATTACGCTCGATCTCTGATTTGTGATGGAATGCTAGATATTCCGAGTTTGATTCATCAATTTTCGGATACTGGTGACCGTGGCGACCATCATTGGCAAGGCTTCCGACGACATGCCCTCTGTTTGTGCATGCTATCTCATTTTCTATTTTCCTCAAGCTCCGGGGGATCTAGCGTCCAATTGATCGAGGTTGTCCTAGGCTTAAAGGAGGGAAAAAGCTGCATTACCATGACTCTGGCAGAGACGTTGATGGGCTTAGACGCCTTTTATCATCGAGAGACGACCAGATTTGCGGGGAGTCCACTACTGCTGCAGTATTGCTCACATTACTCGACCCTTAAGCTCGATTTTTTCTCACAAAATCCCTTTTCTCACTTTTCTCTCATCGTACTTCTCTCTATTCTTTATTCTCTCATTTTTCATCCCTTCCCAAGTGTGGTTGATGGATAAGTTGCAGGTTGTGGACTCTTGCCCAGCATACTCAGCTCGCGGCTACTTCTTTAGGCAACGTCTAGTCAATGCCCTTGACGAGGGATGGTGGTTTGATTGGATGTGCAGCTTGTCCGCAGACCGCATTGCTTGGCGGTGCCCTTGGCTCAATCTGCCGGCAATGGGCTACACAGCATGTCCCAACAGATTGGGATTCAGTTGATTGGCTTGACCCATTGCGTATTCTATTTCCCGTTCCGATTCCAGCGCCAGTTTGGCCATGACCAGATTTGCCCCGCAGAGGGGATAGAATATCGAGTTGCCTTTCCGCTTCGAGGTGCACAACTTGCTCGGTAGGCCGCAGCGTAGAGGACTAGAGAACTCCTGGCCCCCGCTCCTACTTTCAGTTGTACTTTGTCTGATGAGTGCATAGATTGGCTTAATGAGGAGGCACAGATTGGGCCCAGCTTGGCACCGAGGGTTTCGACCAGCTCTGGGAGGGGGCGCAGGAGCACCTGACTTGGCTATGCCCCAGATTTATTGCTTTATTATTACTTTCAAGTTTTCCTTATGAATGTAATAAACAGCAACTTTAATTTGTATGCAAGAGCAGGAGGACTTTTGTACTGAAATCAATGAAATTTGAAGGTTATGGTACTGAAAATTTCCCATTTTGGTCTAGAGATGGTCTTAGTTGTAAAAGATTAATTTGAACAAAGTCAACTTTTATCAAAACTTTTCAAAACTATTTTCGATATGGATCAGAACTGGACACGCCTGAAATCTATCACTAAGATGCACAACCCCGGATCCCTGCAACTGGAAAGTTGCCCCTAGTCTAAATAGCACTGCAGCACTGCATGGCAACGGAAAGTTGCCCCTAGTCTGAAAAACACTATACCGGAGATCATAACCAGACTCTTGGATGCTGAATAGACAAAGATGGCCCAAGACGATCAAATGGACAAAGTTGATCGGGGAAGTGTTTATGGCTGAACTTCAGGATGAAGCTGCCTACGTATCCCAAAGATGGGAATCAAGCCTTACGTAGTTCGGGCTTAGGTTCACTCGAGTATTTTCACTCTCCTTTTACGCTCTAACTTTTGCCAAGGCCGCCCTTTGCGGGTTTTCAACCTTGTGAGCTTAGTTTTTATATTTTCCGATTTTCTATGCTCTACCTTTTGCCTAGGTCGCCCTTTCGGGTTTTCGGCCTAGCGAGCCTCTCAAGGGTAATATTTCTTTAACTTGTCCATGTTGATTGGTTGGGAGAACTCTAGGCCATCTAGATCTATCAGAACCACAGCTCCACCTGACCAAATAGCTTTGATGATGTAGGGACCAGTCCAATTGGGTCTGAACTTGCCCCTTGGGTCGTGGATGGGAGCTCAGTTGTCCTTGAGCACCAAATCTCCTTCCTTTAGATTCCTAGACTTGACTTTCTTTTTGAAAGCCCGGGCGATTCTGCGCTGATAACCTTGAACATGGTATAGTGCTTTCAGTCTTCTCTCATCAAAGAGCATGAGTTCCTCAAACCTGCTCTACTGCCAATCTGCTTCGGCTATTTGACACTCAACCAATACTCGCAATGACGGAACCTCAATTTCGATAGGTAGAACGGCCTCCATTCCATAAACCAATGAATACGGAGTCACTCCGGTAGAAGTTCTAATTGAAGTCCTGTAGCCCCACAGAGCAAACGGCAGCTTATCTGGCCAATCCCGGTAGGTTTCCACCATCTTCCGCAGTATGTGCTTGATATTCTTGTTGGCGGCCTCAACTGCTCCGTTGGTCTGCGGCCGGTATGTGGACGACTTATGCAAAGCCACATTGTATTTCTTTAACAAATCAATTACCTCCTTCTTGAAATGGGAACCATTGTCTGAAATAATCTCGTTTGGGACCCCATAACGGCAGATGATGTTGTTTCTGATGAATTTCGCAACATGTGAAGCCTTCAACACCGCATAAGATTAGGCCTCGACCCACTTCGTAAAGTAATCTATCGCGACCAGGATGAACTCGTGCCCATTCGACCCCTTCGGAGTAATAGCCCCGATCACATCGATTCCCCAAACTGAAAATGGTCATGGCGAAGTCATATTGTACAGCTTTGACGGCGGAATGTTCATGCGATTCGCATGGATCTGACATTCGCATGGAATGTTCATCGCCGAACAAAGCCGATACAATCCTCCTCCATGGTGGACCAGTAGTAACCCTGTCTGAGGATCTTCCGCGCTAGCATTACCCCATTCATATGTGCTCCACATTCTCCTTCATGGATGGCCTCCGTCAGGCGTTTTGATTCTTCAGCTTCAACGCATAGCTTATGCATTCCCAGATGACCTCTCTTGTACAATTTACCTCCACAGATGATGAACTGAACGGCCATTCTTCTGATTGCCCTTTTATCCTTGGCATTTACCCCTGGCGGGTATGCTTCCTTCTCCAAGAAATTCCAAATGTCGTAATACCAGGGGTTTTCATCTTGAACTTCATCTATGGCAGCAATTGACTCGTATGCTGGCGCGAATTTCTGGTCAATGATGACGGGACGCATCGGGACTCCGGACGGGATGTCTATCATGGAAGATAGAGTTGCTAAAGAATCTGCGAACCTGTTGTTCTCTCTTAGTAGATGAGCAAAATTTAGCTTCTCAAACCGAGGGATTAACAAGTCCAGGGTCCGGTGATACATCATCATCTTTTCTTCTTTGACTTTCCAGTCTCCTTTTGCTTGAGACACAACAAGGTTTGAGTCCCCGATGACGTCCAACCATCTTACCCCTAGTTCCAAGGCTGCTTCTAGACCGGCAATGCATGCCTCATATTCTGCTTCGTTGTTCGAGACTTTGAATCGGAGTTTGAATGCTAGAGGGATACAGGAGTTGTCGGGTGCTATTAGCAACACCCTTATCCCATACCCATACTGGTTGGACGCTCCGTCAAAATACATCGTCCAAAACTCGTCGTCGATATGCAAAATGGCCTCATCTGGGAATGAGTACTCAACTGCTTCACCCCCTTCCACTGGATGGTCGACTAAGAACTCTGCCACCGCTCTTCCCTTGACTGACTTGCGTGTCACATATTTCAGCTCGAATTCGGAAAGCAACAGCAACCAACGAGCTAGCCTACCCGTAAGTGCCGGTTTCTCGAAAAGATATTTGATGGGATCGAGTCGTGAAACCAACATTACGGAGTGAGCTAACAGGTAGTGCCGCAGCTTCCTGGTAGCCCATACCAAAGCTAAGAAAGCCTTCTTCAATGGTGTGCAGCGAGTCTCATACTCTAGCATCTTCTTGCTCAGATAGTAGATGGCTCTTTCCACTTTGTCCTCTAATTCTTGCGCAAGCATGCAGCCCATTGTGGTCTCGGTTACCGAAAGATACAATATCAATGGTCTCCCCGACTCTGGTGGTGACAACACAGGCGGGTTCTGTAAGTATTCCTTGATCTGTTCAAAAGCAGCTTGGCATCGGCCGTCCCATTGGAATTTCTTTCCTTTCTTCAGGAGACCAAAAAGTGGTTCACAAGTCAAGGTTAATTTTGAGATAAACCGTCTTATGAATTGCACTTTACCCAAAAAGCCTCGCACCTCCTTTTCAGTCCTTGGTGGTGGCATTTCTAGGATGGCCTTGATTTTGAAAGGGTCGACTTCGATACCCCTTTGTGTAATCAGGAACCCCAACAGTTTTCCCGCTGTAACACCAAACGTACACTTCTAAGGATTCAGCCGCAACCGAAATTCTCTGATCCTTCGAAAGAACTTTTGCAAAGCGATGTAGTGGCCCTCTCATTCTTTGGACTTGACAATCATGTCGTCCACGTGCACCTCCGCCTCTTTGTGGATCATGTCATGCAATATTGTGGTCGCGGCCCGTTGATATGTAGCTCCAGCATTCTTCAGCCCAAACGGCATCACTCTATAACAGTATGTCCCCCACGGGGTGGTGAAAGCAGTCTTCTCCCGGTCTTCGGGTGCCATCACTATCTGATTGTAACCTGAGAAGCCATCCATAAACGAAAGCAAAGCATGCCCCGCCGTAAAATCCACCAACTCATCAATATGTGGCAAGGGGAAGTCGTCCTTCGGACTAGCTCTATTCAAATCCCTGAAGTCCACACATACTCGGATCTTGCCATCCTTCTTCGGCACCGGAACAATGTTGGCCAGCCAAGTCGGGTATTCGGATACCAGCAGGAAGCCTGCATCGATTTGCTTGGTGACCTCTTCCTTAATCTTGATGGCCCAGTCCGAACGAATCCTTCTGAGTTTCTGTTTGACAGGTCGGGCCTCGTGGTCAAGAGGGATCTGGTGCTGTACAATCTCAGGATCGATTCCAAGCATGTCTTCGTAGGACCACGCGAAAACATCCTTGAAATCTTTTAATAAAGCGACTAAGCGCTCGCGTTCCTCCGAAGACAACGTGGACCCGATCTGGACCAGTCGCGGGTCCTTCTCAGTACCAATATTCACAGTAGTGATTTCATCAACTAAAGGTTTAACAAATCTTTCCTGCTCTTGATCAATTAATCGTTGCAAAATCGAAGGAATTTCTTCCTCGTCGTTTTCGTCAAAATTTTGAAAGTCCTGATTTAAGCAATATATCAAAGGCACAGAAAAGTACTCGGAAACCACATCCACATTATTCTCATTAAGTACTTCCAAACCGTCTGATTCTTTTGTTACAATAGACTCAAAGGAGAAAGAAAAAGACGACCTGGACAGGACTGTGGCATCCGGGTTATCACCCCCAGGAATACTGGACTCAGACTCAGTTGAGCTGGAACCTGATTCCGACTCACAAGACTCGGTGGAATCAGATTCCGGCTCACTACCTGACACAGTGCTGCTTGATAAAAATCCCTCTTCGTATTGCCAAACGAGATAGGGTGCGATGGATGCATCCAAAATAGTTGCTGGTAGGCCCGCAGCTGTTCCATTCCCGATCATGCATACCGAGAAGTTATCTCCCGAGCACTTCTATTCGATCGGAAGATCTGAAAGTAGACATGCCAGCGCTACCCCCATTTCATTTTTAGCGTCCTCAAACTGCATTTCCTTACTCTGCTCAGCCTCAGCTAATGGGTCTGTCTGCTTTCCGGCAACGTGATCCCCAGGTAACTACAGGTCAAAGAAAATCTAAAACCCCGGCACACGCTTCCTCTCTACGTTCAGCCACGGCTCTGGGAAGCCACAGAACGGAAAGTCCTCCCCCTCCCAGATGAAGCGTCCGTTTAGGGTACCCTGCATTAAGTCAAAAGGCTTCCCCATCTGTTTCGCTCTGGCTCTTCCGGCCATTTCCTTTCCTTTGCTTACCCAATCCTCTTTGGTGGGCAGATAACCCAAGCCAAAGGTATGTGGGTTATGTGGCACCTCGGCGAATGCTGCGACGCCCTTCCAGCCGCTCTTTCCCAATCCCATCCCGGGGATATGTTGAAGCTTGTTCATGAGGTACACCGCTTGAGCACTGACATATACCCCCTCGTTAGCAGCCATGACGTTTTGTACAACCCGAGCCTCAGCAAGGGTGAAACCTGACATAAACACGTCCTCCATGACGTGTTCAATTTCCAAAACTGGTGTAGATACTTCCGGCGGTGAATGGATCGATGAATTCCCAAAAACAATGGCTACTCCCTTTTCATAGGGGTATTTCACCATTTGATGCAAGGTAGAAGAAACTGCCTTGACTTGATACAGCCACGGCCGCCCCAAGAGTAGATTGAAAGTGGCGGGAACCTCAAGGATGTGAAAGTCAATTTCATGTTGCCCTGGCCCAACCTTGGTCTAGATCTTCACTGTTCCCATGACTTCTCGGCTTGTATTGTCGTATGCCCGAATCACCTGGGCTGTTGGTACGAAGTCCGCAGTCTTCAAGCCAATTGCATAGGCAGTCCTTGCTGGACATACATTGATGGCGGACCCTGTGTCGACAAGCACCACGAGTATCCATTTGTTTCTGCATTCCACGGAGATGTAGAGTGGCTTGTTGTGGTTCGCACCCTCAGGTGGCAGTTCTTTGTCAAAAAAGGTTAGCATCAGGGTAGCTCCTCCCGAAAAAACTAAGCCTACTAGCTGTTCCGGCGTAGTTTCTATCGAAAGCTTTGCCTTGTCCATGGCTGATAGGATAGCCTGTCTGTGCACTCGTGACGCCATAAGCAGTCCCCAGATAGAGATGTCTGCTTGTATCTTTTTTAACTGTTTTAGTACAGCCTCTTCTTCGACTTGCTTCTCTTTCTGTCTCTCAGTTTCCTTATCTTTCCCAGATGCCTCCGGCTGGTCTAGGTGCGGGGGCTTGAAATACCGTCCGCTTCTCGTCATGTGGTCGACTTCTCCAAGGTACCAGGTGCCATCGGGTTGGTTGTTCCCCCAATCTTCGTCTGTATGGGCAAGACATAAATCCTCATCTTCCCACCACATTTCATCAGCAGCCGACAGACACCTATCCGGTTCTGGTATGATTGTTCTCGTACTCGCGGTACATTCCACCCCTATACTCGCAGCATTCTCCGTTCCTGCGCACACAGCAATTTCAGTCCCTACATGGGCCTTTGCTTTTCTGATACTCACAGGATCTTCAAATCTTTCTTGTTCCGACCGTATCAACACAGCTGGCTGCTCAATAATTCCTTCATTCAGAATGCTCCAATCCCGAGCGGAATTCTTAACACCGGCGCTCTTCGGTGATGTATTCTGTTCTCTGACTCTTTCGACTATCACCGACATCCGTGCCCCTGCCGGACTCTGTCCTGGTTGGAACTCTTCCACCACATTTGGTTGATCATCTAACCACCCAGTAGCCTCTGCTGATTCCTCATAGTCAAACCAGTTGACTGTAGCGCCCCCTAGATCTTGGTCACTGTAAAACTAGAGATTGGCAAGGTCTTCTTCCACAGCCTTTAAATCATCTGTTCCCTGCCCCAGACTATCCCCTTGGATCACACACAATTCTCCCCCTATTGGTAATTCCACATCTGGCCCATCCTGGCCTATTGATGAAATGTAGTCACCCGGACTATATGTCTTCTCAACACGACTCCCAGATTCTGCAGACTCTGACTCAACAACCTTCTTCTCTTTTGCGATCTCCTCTCTCTTGTTCTCGATAGTCACCACCGTTGGCTTAGGTCGGGTCATGGAGATGTCCATCATGCACAAGTCAGTGCAGTCGGGAAGGAGTACCTCTGGTTTAGGCAGGTGGGAAGGAGTGATATAGATGCTAGGATCGTAAGGCCCGAACCCAGTTTGGATGAAGTTGATCCTTTTAGGCGGTGGAGCTTGGTTATGTGTGGGGAGAGGGTTTGCTGTAACATTGGGTATCTCGGGAGGCAGAATCACCCCATTATCAATGAGATCTTAAATCTCATGACGTAGTCGGAAGCACAGATCGGTGTCATGACCGTGCTGTTGGTGAAATGCGCAATATTTGGCTGGGTTGTGGGTAGGGGGAAGTCTTTCTGGTAAGGGCCGCGATTCTAGGGGCTTCAAATACCCTTTTCTGATTAAAACCCCCAGAGCTTTGGATAAGGGCATATACAGTGGAGCGAAGGTTCTTGTGTTTTTTAGGTGGGTATTTGGCTGTTTGGGTATGGCTTCCGGACACGCCGGAGAATGGCGCAGCTGCCATGGTTCTTGGAGGGAGGTTGGTGGTGACCATGCTCACTTCGGAGGCTCTTGTAGTTGTAGTACCGCTCGGGCCTGCATTAGTGTTGCGATTGAAAGTTCTTCGGGGTTGCTCCCGGTCATTATCAATTAAGCCTTGCTTTAAGGCATCCTCAATCTGCACCCCCATTTCATGTAGATCAGAAAAGGTAGGGAAGGGGAGCACAATCATCTTTTGCATCAACTTCGACTGAAGATTGCGCACAATCATCCGAATCTGGTCTTTGTCTGTAGGCCTTAGGGTCATCATCAAAGCCTTGGCCCTCCATCTAGTCACGAATTCTGAGAAGCTCTCTTTAGGCTCTTGCTCGTTGTCTCGAGATCACGAGTTGTAATCTTGATTTGTGTATTGTATGAGTATTGCGTAATGAAGGCCTCAGCCATCTCGTCCCAGTTTCTCTTGACATCATCTTCTAATTTGGCATACCATATGGCCGCCATACCCGACAGGGTTCGGCCGAACAGAGACAGCTTCTGAAGTCTGCTAAGACCCATTGGCCTTAAGATGTCTGAAAACAATCTCAAGTGCACCATGGGGTCCCCGGATCCATCAAATCGATCAATGTGCGGCATTTTGAATATGTCAGGCAGCGTCACAGCTGCGTCGGTATATCCATCTTCGATGTCAGGGATGGTCTTGACTCCCTGGGATCTTTTGAACAGCTTTTCGAGCTTGCTCAACTTCAATGCTGTGGGATCTGTCTCGAACTCAAAGGGAGAGTCCGGTAGGTTGGTGGGTGTTTTGGATAACTGGGGTTGGATTTGGGGTAGGATCGGGGGTAGAGGTGGTCCCGTGGGAATGTCCGTATCATTCTGAACATTAGCTGTCTCCCCAGGGGTGGGAATTCCTGGCGGGAGAGGAACTTGTTGCGAAGCAGATGCTCCGGTTTGTTGCTGTAACCTTACAATTAACTCTGCTTGTTCATTCATAACCGTGGCCTACTGCTTGGCGAACTCTGCCTGTCGGACAGCATCCTACTGCATCATTTTCATACTCTCTTGGAGCTGGGGCACCATCTCCTCTAAATTGGCCATACTGTTCTGATCTGATTGTATTACCGGTATATATTCCCTTTCTGCGGGAGAAACAGAACCCTGATCCCTACTGTACTCAGGTGGGGAAGACAAAGCCCTCTGTACTGACTGTTGAACTGATATCCTCTGCCTAACTGCCCTCCGTCTAGTAACCAGGGGTAAAGAGTGGTACACTGGTTGTCCGTCTACCAGATCCTTAGATCGATGGAGCCGATGACCTCTAATCCAGAGTACTTGGGGAATATCTACTGGGTCAGAAGCAATTGTGCTCGACTACCTAGTAAAAAGATAAATAAAGCAAATAAATAAACGGGCAATTGGACAGCGTAACAACATAAAATAAACACAACATGCAGTTGGGTATCACAACAAATTGCCCACAAGCTGAATGTACTGTTCCTTAATCACTAATCACCGTTTCCAAATCGTTGTCCCAAAGTCTAAATCTGATACCCATAGATGACTGATTCCCAAAAACACTGATGCCCACAGGCCTGACACTCAGACTTGCGAACTGATACATGTGTTCCCCTGCATAGATGCACTCTAAAAACACATAGCAAGTAAAGAGAGCCAAAACACCCCTATGGAGGGGGTAGGGTTTCCCTGTCCTATTTTGTCAGGAGCTAGGGTTTCACTACGCACGCAGCATTTTTCAAACAACCTAACATCGAGTAAGCAACCTGTCTTAGTTTGGAATTGTCACTATGGATTTCGATATGCACTAGGTCGAATGGTCGAAAAGGGTGCCCCGGTAAAACCAGGGTTTGTGTTCCCATACTGTCAGAGCCCATAACCGGTCAGCCTTATGGTCATGCCTTGACAAGACAAGCCTCCGACAAACCGTTCAGGAATGGCAGATAGCAAACACGGTGTCCTAGGCGCACCAATGCACATGCAATGCAAAGAAACACATAAGTGAAATCAAAACAGGATATCACGAGTTCGAGTCAAGTTCTCTAATTTCCCCAGCGGAGTCGCCAGAAACTATAGACGCGCCCGCGTAAGGCCTTCGTGCTATAGTTCGGACTCAATTTGTGTCACGATTCTTAATCTGAACCAAAGAGTCCAAATCCGGCAAATCGTTTTGAGAAAACAGATTTTTAGAAAAGAAGTGCCAAACATGGACTGCTTTGCCAGATACAGAGTCGCCACCTAAATATTTTATTTTGAGAAATTTAGGAAACCCTGACTCGGTGCCAAAGGCCACGTGTCCGTCATCACCAAAGTTGCCTCGGCTCGGGAACTTGGGTACGATTGGGGAAGGTCAGCTATGAGCACCCCCTCTCGCCCGATCCGAAGATCGGCCTCTACTAACCATGATATCCAGTTTTAAAAACGCTATGTGTTCTTATTCCATTTATTAGCCTACAATTACTATGTTATGCGCGCAGCAAACATGTATAGACCAAATCGCCTAAATTGGAACAAAACATTGCATGTTCGTTTTGAAGATGGTTTGCTACTCGCAAGTAGGCTAAAATGCAGGTTTTGCCACCCTTGAGTGGGCTTTTAGAAAAGATGGTTTTGCCACTATCTAGTGGGCTTAAAACTTACAGTTTTAATGCATTATTCCAATTTAGGTAATTCAACCTCTATCCACAGGCATTCAAGCAGTTATATCACATAAGCAGCTGGCCTCATGGTAATCATGTTGTTATGTCAACACTCACACGCATGCGGTATGCTAAAGCATGAATGCTTACCGAGTACTCCGAGCCAAAACAAAAACTAGTTAGTAATCATATGCATGATCCTAGTTCATGTTAAGATAGCTAATGCAACACATGCAAAATGCAACTAAGATAGGCTCGGCTAATCTATAATGACATATGAAATGCTATAACTAATCACGTATTCAATTTGGAATTGAAATACAAATGCAGTTAGAATGATGCGCCGAGCCCGATGCATGTAAGACAAATGTATGAATGCACGCATGCATAGCATAAGGTATGCTAATATAAATATGCCCTAGTCTACCATCATAAGCGGGTAAATAAAAGGGAAGAAAAACGTGGGGTTGGAAGACATACACACACTTATTACACAATTGCCCTCGCTCGGAGGGTCCGAATAAATATTACAGTCCGAATAAATATTACAGTCCGAATAGATAATACTAAATTAATTATTACAAAAAAACTTCTAATTAATTAACAAAATAAATACAGAAAGAAGGTGGCCGCAGCCCTACCTTGGGATGCGTGGATGATGCATGTTTGACTCGTCTCGCCCGAAAATTTGCTGCCATAGCACTGTTGCCTCTGTTGACACTGCCCTGCTCCTCTTAGGATTGTCAAAGTCCAAGGATATGCTCTTTGGAGATTGGGGAATGCCGCCGGCCAAGTAGGAACATCACCGGCCGAAGGGTGTGGTCACTGGCTACCTTTTTGTCTATCGGCCACAAATAAATAGCCGGCCCGCACTGTATTTAGCCGACCGGCTAAAACTTCCTGCAGAACCTGCAGTTGACAGCAGCAGAGGGCAGGCAGTGTATGGCATGGAATTTCAAGCAAATGTAAGCATGGTCACACTCCCTATCATGCCATGGACTCAAGGGGGCATGACCCTCGATCCTCGGGCCATCAATTAGGCATGATGGCCTAAGAAGTCAAGCTTGCGATTCAACGAAAATACATGCAACACACAAATGAATACCAAGACCCCATCATGTTAGAGTCAAGGGCCTCGGCGACCGAGGGTTGAGAGATGTTGCATCACTTGAAGTATGAACACTTCTCACCCCTCAAGTTTTGCTTGACACCCCAAGCTAAACAATGCAATGTAAGTATACAAACATGGCTCAAGCATTCAAATGAAGCTAAGGAACAAATCATGCCAAATGTGCAACAAGTATATGAGATAGCTCAACATTAAGCAAACATGCAAGTAGGATACAATGCAAGCATGCTTCTAATGTAATGTAACATGCTCATGCAAAGGCGGATTTAGACCACAAAGAGGGGGACCTCAGCCCACCCCAAAAACAGTGGCCAAAGGTGCCAAGATAATGGTGCCAATCATGTAAAACAAACATGCCAATCAACGAGCCCAAGACTAAGGTACAAAAGCCAACTCAAGCATGCCTAAAGGAAGACAAACATGGACATTAGACCAACAAAAATCAGTGCTATAGCATGTGAGAATGAGCCTCAAAACCCACACACATGGCATCCCAAAGCCTTAAACACATGGCCATGCACAATGACCTATCCAGAGACATGGAAGGCCAACATTTCAAGGCATGAAAGAGCTGATAAATGTAGACATGTAAGCATGGTATAGGGACTGAAATCGCATGTTAAATGATTCCAAATCGTTAAAATAGCCTAACCAATGCATGCTAGGGACTCACATCCTTAAGGCTTACAAATCAAAATGCATAGCAACTATATCAAACATGTCAAACATGACCAAATCAGTGGTCAACAGACCTTAAGCATGATGAAACATGGCCAAGAACTTCACAAAGTAAAACCAAAGTATGGGAGCATGGTGGTCAAATGTCATGATGCATTTCTAGGTAAAAATAAGGAAATACAAAGCAAGTATATTAAGCATGTAAGAGACCACTAATTCAACCAAAAACAGAGGCATATTATGACCTAACAACATACAAAAACCTCTTAAATGGAACCAAAAACACCTAATCATGCATGCTACCCTTATAAGCCAAGAATATGCAAAAATGAGAGACCAAGGGAGAGGGGTGTCCCTCCCCTATGCAAGACCTTAGAACCCCTTCCTCACCACTGAAAATCCATTGGATTTCAATGGTGAGAAGGCCAACACACCAAGGTAAACAAAGCTTGCCGAAAGAGCACAAAAAGAGGCCAAAAGAGGCCTAAGAGGGGGAGGTCGACCCCAAACACCAAAACAACCTTAATGAAGAATTTTAAGCATGAAAATACAAGACTTTTTTCAGTTATACACAAAGCTTAAATCAACATGCAAGACAGTTCAAAAGCCAATGCAAGATTGGGGAAACTAAAGTAAAGTAGTTACCCTTGAAGAACCCTTGATGAACAGCAAATGCAGCCCTCTTCTTTTGATCAAAATCAGCCCAAAAGCTCAAGAACAAACCCTCCAAGCCCCTCAAGGTCGGAGTAAGGTGTGATGGTGTGTGTGTTAGTGCAAAAATAGGGTAAAAATACACTTTTAGGCCACAAAACACACACAAGGGAGGAGAGAGAGGGAAATATAGAGAGAGAGAGGATATATATATCAGAATATAGGTATAAGCTCTGTGTCTTTTGTGTTTTTTTTCTAACCCCTAACAATGGAAGAGGAGAGGTCCTTATATAGGCAAAGGAAATGGTTCTAAGCTTCTCAAAGAAGCTAAGTAAAAAGGGGCAAAGGGGGTAAGGAGGTCAAGGCTTCTTGAGGAAGCTAGGACAACTGGCCAAGCTTCCTCAAGAAGCTTGACCAAAGGGTTCAACCTTCTAGAAGGAAAGGGGTGCAAAGGCTCAAAACAGCCACTTCATGCACGGGAAGGAGTGTTGGTGCATTCCAGCTGGCACTGCTGGCATGCACCAAGTCTGAAGGGTGCAAAAGGGTCACACCGGCCAGCAAAAGAGGTCACCGGCCAAATAAAGTGTCGGCCGGCCATATAGAGTGCCGACCGGCCATTGGTATTAAGAAACCATGGCCGGTGGCAGCAATTAATGGCTGGTGATGCAAAGGGAAGGCCGATGGGGTGTGGGGATGGCCAACAAGCCATTCCCTGCCCCTCAAAGCAAAAGCACAAGTATTTGGTGCAAAACCAAACGCAAGACGAACAAGTTGAGAGATCCTGAGGCAAGGCGCGCAACCAAGGCCTCCGGGAACTCAAAACGAACACGAACATGGATGATCACCGAGTGTTCCACCGGTGACGTCCAAGTCTTGAGAATGGTAAAAAATGGGGTGTCTACACGCGGCGTTGCCAAAGTTCCAATTAGAAACCAGCAGTGATCAGTTGCTCTTCTAATAGGACTTCTAGAAATCCGTAGACTCAACCAACACCCTGGAAATTAAATCTCATACACATATAATCACATAAACATGCTATCATGTAAGTACTTCGCACATACTAAAGTATCTATCAAGCTAGACAAACCCATTGTGGTACTAACCACTTCGCACGTACCCTTTGATATCAAGTTGTAACGCCCTAAAAAAAAGTACAATAATCCAACTCCAAACACTAGTACAAAGTGATATAAATAAAATAAGAAGCTTTCATTAATCAGAGTTAATATACAAAAGGTGACACATGCGATATACATTCATAAATAGCTCATCTTGAATCTACAGCATGTGTTACGAATAGTGAAAAGTAATGAAAGCTAAACAAATATTCATCTAATTTCATATTTCCAATACCAATTTCATTATTTATACAAAATAATTATTTTAAACATTTTAGGGCAAAACTCCATTCTCTCCCAAATCCAACCCATGTGTCAAAATCACCAAATTTAACACAACACATCCTCATATCTATACCCATAACCATTTTCAATACCTTCATTTGAAAGCCCCTCTTTTGATTTTAAACCAAAACCCTAGGTTTGTCTAAAATCCTCCAAATCCCAACATTATTTACACAACAACATATAACTAAGTTAAAAATCATAGGAGAGTGTAGAAAGTCCCTACCTCAAAACTAGAAGTTGAGCAAAGCAAGGAGGAAACTTCAAAGATGCTCAAGCACAACTCTATTTGGATAGAAATGTAACCCTTGAGACACTCTACCTTTTTATCGAAGAGAGTAGGGTAAAGAAACCACTAGATCTAGGTGAAAATGTAGAGACTGTAGGTTTTAGAGAGAGGGGGTCCCGATCTAGGGTTTTTGAGAGGAAAAGATATGAAAAAGTGATGTAAAAAGATGTTGTTGCGAACTGATATATGCACAGTCCGCTCAAGCGTAAGAAGTGACGCTCGAGCACAGAATGTACACTCCTAGTAGTTTTGTAGATAACAGACCAACGCTCAAGCGCAAGAAAGGCCGCTCGAGCGCAGAAGGAACTACTCGAGCATAGAATACACTCTCCCAGTAGTTTTGAAGACCTGCAAAAGTACTGAGAGTTCACAAAACCTGCTCGAGCGCAAGAAGTGTCGCTCAAGCGGAGGACCAAAATTCTGGGCAACAAGAGTTTGGAAACTAAGCAACCAACCTGTCCCAAACACAACCACAACAATCCAATGGCCAAACTTAAGGAGATGCAAGGGAAGTAAGATGTGAACAACAATATGAAACCATTAAACCCGAGTTCGGGATACAACAAGAGTCGAGTCAAAACTAGAATTGCCATATTCCTAGTAAATTGCTCAATAAATTCTCAGTAAATTACTAAATAAATTCTCAATAAATTCTTAGTAAATTCTTAGTAAATTACTCAGCAAATTACGTAGTAAATTATCAATAAATTACTCAGTGAATTACTCTACAGATTATCAGCAAATTGCTTGGTAAATTCTCAGTAAATTACTTTGTAAGTTCCTAGTAAATTGCTCAGTAAATTTTCAGTAGATTATCGGTAAATTCTTACTAAATTACTTAATAAATTTTCAGTAAATTACTCAGTAAATTCTTCGTAGATTCTTAGTAAATTACTCAGTAAATTCTCAATAAATTCTTGATAAATTACTTTGTAAATTCTCATAAAATTACTCAGCAAATTACTCAATAAAACCCGAGTAAATTACTCAATAAATCATCAGTAAATTACTCAGTGAATTACTCAATAAATTCTCAGTAAATTACTTGATAAATTCTCAGTAAATTCTTTGTAAATTACTTAGTAAATTACTCAATAAATTCTAAGTAAATTACTCTGTGAATTCTCAGTAAATTCCCAGGAAATTCTCAACAAATTCTTAGTAAATTACTCAGTAAATTCTTAGTGAATTACTAAGTAAATTCTCAGCAAATTACTCGATAAATTCTCATTAAATTATCAGTAAATTACTCATCAAATTCCCAACAGATTACTCAGTGAATTACTCAATAAATTCGCTATAAAATATCAAAAAATTACTCAATAAATTCTCACTAAATTTCTCAGTAATTTCTCACTAAATTCTCAGAAAATTCTAACCAAATTCTCAAAAAATTATCAGGAAATTCTTGGCAAGTTTCTGAGTAAATTCCTTAGTGAATTCCCAATAAATTCTTAGAAAATTAGTAAATAAACTTTCAGCAAATTACACAATAAATTTCTGAGTAAATTCTTAGTAAATTACTCAGTGAATTCTTACTAAATTACTCAAAAAATTCTTAGTAAATTACTTAGTCAATTTTTAGTGCCTTTTCAGTAAATTTTCGAGAAATTACTCATTAAATTATAAGTAAATTTTTTTGTAAATTACTAATTAAATTTTCAGTAAATTACTTAGTAAATCACTCAATAAATTCTTAGTAAATTCTCAAAAAATTACTCAGTAAATTCTTAATAATTTCTCAGTAAATTACTCAATAAATTCTCAATTAATTACTCAGTAAATTTTCAATAAATTACTTAGTAGATTCTTAGGCAATTCATTTTAAATTATTCAGTATATTCTCAGTAAATTACTCAATAAATCACTTAGTAAATGCTCTGTAAATTCTCAATAAATTAATCAATAAATTCTCAATAAATTCTCAATTAATTACTAGTTTAATTCTCAGCAAATTATTCCTTAAATTCTCACTTAATTACTCAATAAATTACACCGTAAAATCTCAACAAATTATTCAATAAATTTCCCTGTAAATTCTCACTAACTTCTCAATAAATTCCTCAGTAACTACTCAATAAATTACTTAGTAAATTCTCAGAAAATTAGTTGGTAAATTCTCTATAAATTCTTGATAAATTACTTAATAAATTTTCGGCAAATTCTTAGTAAATTATTTAGCAAATTACACCATAAATTTTCAGTATATTACTTAGTAAATTACCAGTAAATTACTCAATGAATTATAAGTAAGTTACACAGTAAATTCTCACTAAATTACTCATTAAATTCTTTGTAAATTCTCAGTAAATTACTAAATAAATTCCCAACAAATTACTCAGTAAATTCTCAAAAAAATTGTAGTAAATTACTCAGCAAATTACTTAGTAAATTATCAATAAATTCTCAATAAATTACTCAATCAATTCTCAGTAAAATCTCAGTAAATTACTCAATAAATTGTCAGAAATTACTCGGTAAATTCTCAATATATTACTCAGAAAATTCTCAGTAAATTATTCAGCAAATTCTTAGTAAATTCTAAGTAAATTACTCAATAATTCCCAATAAATTACACAGTGAATTACTTAGTAAATTACTCAATAAACTCCTAGTCAATTCTTAGTAAATTTTCAATAAATTTTCTGTAAATTACTCAGTAAATTATCGGTAAATTCTTAGTAAATTACTTAATAAATTCTCTGTAAATTATCGATAAATTCTTAGTAAATTACTTAATAAATTCTCAGTAAATTAATCAATAAATTCTCAATAAATTCTTAGTAAATTACTGAGTAAAGTCTCAATAAATTATTCAGCAAATTTTTAATAAATTACTCATAAAATTATTCAGTAAATTACTTGGTAAATTACCAGTAAATTACTCAGTAAATTACTTTGTAAATTCTCAGTAAATAACTCGGTAAATTCTCAATAAATTCTTTGTAAATTACTAAGTAAATTCTTATTAAATTCTCAATAAATTATTCAATAAATTATCAATAAATTCCAAGTAAATTCTCAGTAAATTCTGTGTAAATTACTCGATAAATTCTGGTTAAATTTTTAGTAAATTACTCCGTAAATTTCCAATAAATTACTTAGTAAATTATCAAAAAATTACTCAGTAATTTCTCAGTAAATTACTCAGTAAATTCTCAATAAATACGAAGTAAATTCCTATTAAATTCTCAATAAATTCTCAATAAATTCTTATTAAATTCCTAGTAAATTCTCAGTAAATTTTCAATAAATTCTTAGTAAATTACTTAATAAATTCTAAGAAAATTACTTAGAAAATTCTTAGTAAATTACTCAGTAAATTATCAATAATTTTTTAGTAAATTACTCAATAAATTCTCTATAAATTACTAAGCGAATTCTCAATAAATTACTCCGTAAATTCTCAATAAATTCTTAATAAATTTTTCAGTAAATTCCCAATTCTTACTAAATTCTCAGAAAATTACTAAGTAAATTCTCAGTAAAATACTCTGTAAACTCTCCATTAACTACACAGTAAATTACTCAGTAAATTTTCAGCAAATTCTCAGAAATATTTTGTGAATGGCCCAATAAATTCTCCGTAAATTGCTTAGTGAATCACTCAGCAAATTCTCAAAATATTCTAAGTAAATTCTCAGTAAAATATTCAGTAAATTCTCAACAAATTCTCAGTAAATTAATTAATAAATTCTCAATTAATTATTAAGTAAATTCTCAGTAAATTACTCTATAAATTCTCACTTAATTACTAAGTAAATTACTCCATAAAATCTCAGCAAATTACTCAATAAATTTCTCAGTAAATTCTCACTAACTTCTCAGTAAATTCCTCAGTAAAATCTCAGTAAATTCTCAAAAAAACTACTCAGTAAATTCTATATAAATTCTTGGTAAATTAATCAGTAAATTCTTAGTAAATTACTTAATAAATTACTCAACAAATTACTCCGTCAATTCTCAATAAATTACTGAATATATAATCAGTAAATTACTCGGTAAATTCCTAGTAAATTCTAAGTAAATTACTCGGTAAATTTTCAATAAATTCTCTGTAAATTACTCAGTAAATTATCAGTAAATTCTTAGTAATTACTTAATAAATTTTCAGTAAATTACTCAATAAATTCTCAGAACATTACTCAGAAACTTCTCAGTAAATTCTCAATAAATTTCTCTGTAAATTCTCAGCAAATTACTCAGTAAATTATTAGTAAATTACTAAGTAAATTCTTTGTAAATAACTCGGTAAATTCTCTATAAATTACTCAGTAAATTATCGGTAAATTACTCAACAAATTCTCAGTAAATTATTCACTAAGTTCTCAATAACTTACTCAGTAAATTTTCAATAAATTACTAAGTAAATTCACAATAAATTCATAGTTAATTACTCAGCAAATTCTCAGTAAATTACTAGTAAATTACTCAATAAATTCTGTAACGCCCACATCCTTTAATCCTTTAGAGAGTATGTTTAATATCCTTATTTTTACCTCGGGTGTCTTTGGAGTAGTTGTCTATTGGTTTTGAAGGAGTACAATCCGATTTAAACTCGTTGGGTTTGTTCGTTCGCGTTTGTTCTTGTCAAAAGTTCCTTGGAAACTTATAAATTTTGCCTTGGGGTCAACACTAGCCTTCCTAAGGGTCGACCCTTGCATGTTGTCATGTTTCTTGAAGTGTTGCTGGAAAATAGGGTAGACACCAGCCTTCCTAAGGGTCGACCCTTACCTGTTGGTGAAGTTTATGGAGGTGTTGCTGGAAAATAGGTTAGACACTAATCTGGGGAGGGTCGACCCTCTTATGTTGCAGAATTTCTGTGTTAGTTGCTAGAAAATTGGGTCGACCCCTCCTGTCTAAGGGTCGACCCCCTTGCTTGTACCAGATTGCCTTTTCTACATAAAAGGTCGACCCCCCTGCCCAAAGGGTCGACCCCTGCATGTTTTTTTTCTAGATTTTTAGGCTGGTTTGGGCCTTACTTTTTGGGAGTTTTGACTTATTCCTTTCATTTGAATTTGGGGCTATTATTCTATTATTACCTTGCTACTATAAATAGACTCCAAACATATTTTATTTCACTTTTTCTTCTCTTCTCTCTCTCTCAAACCGTGAGTTCTCCTCTTTCTCTCTAAACCCAAGCTTTTAGCACTAAGACCTCTAGATCTACTCACCTAGAGTGATCTTTTCACCATGGTCCTTTGAGAAAAAGTGTAGATCTTGTCAAGGGCTTCTTTTTGGTCTGAATGGTTCGTGGTTTCGTCGCCATTGATGTTTGGGTCGTCATCTCTTGGTTTGAAGAGGTAGGGGTTTCTAGTTCTCTTTTAATACCCTCGTTTATGGATAGATTTGTGGTATTTTCTTTATACAAATACAAAAGTTTATATTTTTATGCATATTATGATAAATCGCGAGATTGGGGGTTAGGGTTTGAAGAGAATTGGGTTTATTTGTTGGGTTATTATCTTGGGTTATGAGTTTTGGTGTAAAAGTAATAGAAGGGTTGGAATAAAATGTGTTTTATGAAGAGCTTTAATTTCTCTTAAAAATCCTAGTTTGGCTCATGAAGATGGTTAATGGTTTTGCTTCAATTGATAGTAGAATCATGAAATTGAGGTGTTAAATTACACACATATACAAGTTTAATTGAATTTTTTAAGAATTTGAGAAATTTATGTAAAAGTTGCGATTGAACTCATAATGCTGACGTCTTAAATTATGTTATAATGTGAACCAAACTTAGGGGAAAGGATATTACTAATGGTATAGATGATATGAGCCTTGTGTTGAAATGGTTGTGTTGAATCTTGTTGTGTGTTATGTGAATTGTATTAGGTTATGTTGTGTTGAGTTGGTTGAATTGTGTTGTGTGGAATTGAGTTGTGTTGGGTTGAGTTGAGTTGTGTTGGGTTGTTCTGTGGTTGGTACCCGTGCGGAGGAGTTGAAAAATGGTTTTCGGTGCCCACGACCATCCATATAATAGCCGATAAATATGGGGGATTGCTTTAAAAATTGAAAAAAAATGATTTTTCGGTGCTCACAACCATCCGTATAATAGCCAATAAATGTGGGGGTGGTTTGAATTCAATGTGCCCAATTGCCCTATCTAGGCTTATCGCTGGACGAATGTGAGAAAAATGTTTTTGGGTGTCCACACAGTCCTGCCGTATTGTAGCCGGCAAAAGTGAAAAAATGATTTTTGGGTGTCCACACAGTCCTGCCGTATTGTAGCCAGCAAAAGTGGAAAAACGGATGGTTTTCGAAAATGTTTTGGGTGCCTACGTCCTGCCGTATAATAGCCGGCAAATGTGGGGGGATGGTTTTAAAAAGTTGAAAATGGTTTTCGGAAAAAGATATGGTTTTTGAGAAAATGATTTTTGGGAGTTCACTTCCTGCCGTAAAATAGCCGGCAAAAGGTGGAATGTGCTATGAAGTGGGTGCTCGCTATCCCGCTGTATCATGTCGGCAAAAGGTGGAATGTGTTATGACATGTGTTGAGATCGGTGATGATATATGTGACTTGTGATGAACTTGTGAAATTACCATTTGATGTGTAAACTGGTATGGAATGGAAATGCTTATGGGCATTATTTGAAAAGAATGGATAATGAAATGGTAATTGGATGAGGGGTTAGTGATACAGAACTCACCGGATTGTTTGCATCTATAAGGAAAAATTAAGAGTTTTGTTTCATGATTAATTGAGAAATTGAATTAAAAAGGGTTATTGTCCTTGTGAGATGTTGAATTATGATTGATAACACACATGTAGATATGATGTAGTTGTGATATGTTGAATTATAGTTGATAATGCAAGTGTCGATGTGATGTAGTTATTGGATAAGTAGGAGTTGGGTGTAGGATAACAATTATTGACTATAAAAGAGATTTGGATTTTTACATTGAGGAGTTACAGCAAATATGAATAGATTGATGAGAATAGCATGTATGTAGGATGTTTGGAGTCTTAAGGGAACTTGAACTTGAGGTTATGGCATTATAATAAATGTAACTAGAAAAGGGGGAGAATGGGAATAAAAAGAGGAATATTATGAAATGGGTTAATAAAATTAAAATGATGTTGTTCCTTAAATATATTTGTTTTCAAAAAGGATTTTATGTTTGTAACGCCCTCAAAACAAACCCATAATTCATACATTCATGATACAAGAAATTGACAATATAATCAAGAGAATAAAGTGTACATCTATTTATCAAAGTATTTATCACAAAAGTATTACATGTTGACAACAAAAGTAAATGCCCTACGGGCTTACAACTTTCCAAGCCAACACTTGGTTACAAAAAAGAGAATACTAACTCATACACATTAAGCCCTCTGCTTGAATTTACATGTAATACACAAAAAGGTAAACAACAAAAAGGGGTCTTCAGCCTCTAAGCCTCCCAAGCTATGTCCTTAGAGATGGCATATCACCTAAACCTGAAAATGATGTCCCATATAGGGTGAGCCAATGCCCAGCAGAGATACACTAAACCAAGTATAAGAAATAACTAAAACAATAGCATTTGATATATGGTTGACACTTATAAACCAACTTACAACACTTTTCAATTCAACATCAAGTACAACCATTTTTCTTTTCAGTTTCCTTTACTTATATAGTTTCGATTCATAATTGTGGCTCAGAACCCGGCCAAACAATTCAATGAGACTATAACACATATTAAAACACTTCCATACTTCACAATTCACATGAGAATATAACTTATATTAAAACACTTCCATACTTCAATACTTCCATATTTCAAGTGATACACAGATTTGCTGTATCAGTGGAGTCCATCCCCTATCTCCTCTCAAACCATGGAGTACATCCCCTATCTCCTCCCAAACAATATACATATATAATATATTTAAACACTTATCATATACAATGATCAATCAATACACACATTTGCTGTATTATTCCAACCGTCATATTCAATGACATATTCAATGTGATTAGTTTCAGTTTTCCCTAATCATCATACAATGTCTACAACAATCAAGACTATCCTCCACGGATAGCCCAAAGCAGTTATCTCTAAACAAATAATAAATTTATCAACAGATAAAATATCGACATTTTCATAGGTGGGTGATTAAATTATCCAACTACACCATTTACTCCCATAATTTTCCAATTTCATGAATTTCACTTCAATTTCACATTTCCCCAAATTAATTATCCAAACTAATTATTCAACATAATTAGGGTATTTTTTCCCTTTTCTCAATATTAGCCCAAAGGCTCAATTTCATCAATTTAACACCAACAATTTCATTTTTCAATGTCCCATACACACATAGGTTTTAACATTTGAAAACCCCCCTTTTTATAACCTCAAATCAAACCCTAGCTTTCTCAAAATGACTAAGCAACACCAGCTAATCAAAATGACTAAAATTTATGTTAAAACTCATAGAATAGAGTAGGATATCCCTACCTTAATTTTCGGAGCTCAAAGGAGAAGAGAGGTGAAACTCAAAGTGCTCCAAATCCATAACTTTTCAGATTAAAGCGAAGCCCTCGCGAAGCCCTCGCGAAGCTCTGCCTTTCTTCCAGAGGGACTAGGGTAGAAGACCACTAGAACTAGATGAAACCCTAGAGAGAAGGTATATAGAGAGAGAAAGAGCAGTTGATCTAGGGTTTGTATAAAAGAAGATGATGAAAAAGTGAAGTGAAACCCGCTGCTACCAACTGATATATTTGAGGCTCGCTCGAGCGACCAAACACAAAGAAACCTCGCTTGAGCCAACAAATCGAAGCTTCAGGTCTGCAACCCAGAAGCATGCTCGAGCGAAGAAAAGCTCGCTCGAGCGAAGAAATCCAAAACGTAGACCTCGCTCGCTTGAGCGAAGAATTGCAATCTTCAGGTCCAGAACCAGACGCAGACGCAAGCTCGAGCGCAAGACTTCTCGCTCGAGCCACTAGACACATCACCCAACTCTCGCTCGAGCGAGGGAACCTTAGCTCGAGCAAAGGATCTAAAACACAGAGCTCGCTCGAGCGACGAAAGTCTCGCTTGAACGAAGACACCAAAATCTGGGCAGCAACCATTTGTTTCAAAACACTCCCAACCTGATACAAGCCTGCCCAACATATCCTAAAATTCAAATATAAGGAATTAAAGGACGGAAAAGAAACAAATGCAACAATACTCAATAGTGGAACCTAAGTCCAGAATACTGTACATAAAGGGGAAAACCCGGGATCGCTATAATGTTTTTTTGATAAAAAGGGATAGTTTTGATGGTTGAAGGTTTTCCTTACAATGTTTCAAATAAACTTTGAGAAAAAGGTACTCTATGTACGATATTTTGAAATTACAAAACATTACTTTACTATATGATATCACCCTGCATGCATGATCATTTCTATCTATAGGATGGTTATTGCTTTAAAACTGTGAGATTCCTACTTGGCAATTGTGCTCACCCCTTGTTGTTTCATTTTTTTTTTTACAAGAAGAGATTTGGGATTGATTGGTTGAAGGATTAGGAAGTTCATGTATCTCTTATGTGTAATCTCATTGTACATTGATTTTTGTATTCATTTATCTATAGCTCCACAGTGGAAGTGGAAATGTATTATTATTATTGTTGCACTCATCATGAGGGAGAAAACATGTACTATTATGTTTCTATTACTCAAGGGTAATAGACATCTTTAATTTTTTTTTTAAAAAAATGGACCTAAATTTCAGGCTCTTGATAATGTTTTCGAGGAATTAAAATTTGGGGCGTGACAAATTCTCAATAAATTATTAGTAAATTCTCAAAAATTACTCAGTAAATTCACAGTAAAATTACAATAAATTAGTCAATAAATTATCAAAAATTACTTAGTAAATTCTCAGTATATTAGTCAGCAAATTATTCAATAAATTTTCAGTAATTTACTCAACAAATTACTCACTAAATTACTCAGTAATTTCTCAGTAAATTACTCGTAAAATTCTCAATAAATTACTTAGTAAATTTTGAGAAAATTCTAAAGAAGTTCTCAGAAAATTCTTAGTGAATTACTTATTAAATCCTCAGCAAATTACTCGGTAAATTCTCAGTAAGTTTCTGAGTAAATTCTTTTGTGAATTCTTAGTAAATTAGTCATTAAATTTTCAGCAAATTACTCAACAAATTTCTCAGTAAAATCTCAATAAATTACTTAATAAATTTTTCAGTAAATTGTTAGTAAATTCTCACTTAATTACTCAGTAAAATCTCAACAAATTACTCAATAAATTTCGCAGTAAATTCTCACTTAATTACTCGGTAAAATCTCAGCAAATTACTCAATAAATTGCTCAGTAAATTCTCAATAAATTCTTTAATAAATTCTCAGTGAATTGCTTAGTAAATTCTCAATAAATTATTTTTACATTACTCTGTAAATTCTTAGTAAATTACTCTGTAAATTATTCAGTAAATTACTCTTTAAATTCTTAATAAATTACTCAATGCATTATTAATAAATTACTCAGTAAATTCTCAGCTAATTACTCGATTAATTCTCAGTAAATCACTCATTAAATTGCTCAATAAATTCTAAATAACTTACTCACTAAATTCTCAGTAAATTACTCGCTAAATTCTCAATAAATTCTCAATTAATTACTTAATAAACTCTCAGTAAATTACTCTATAAATTATCATTTAATTAATCAGTAAATTCTCATGAAATACTTAGTAAAGTACTCACTAAAATCTCAACAAATTACTCAACAAATTTCGTAAATTCTTTGTAAATTCTTCGACAAATTCTTAGTTTATTGCTCATTAAATTCACAGTAAATTCTTATTAAATTACTTAGTAAATTCTCAATAAATTACTCCGCAAATTACACAGCAAATTCTCAATAAATTACCTAGTAAATTATCAGTAACTTACTCAATGAATTACTTAGTAAATTGACAGTAAATTCTCAGTAATTTAATTGGTTAATTCTCGGTAAATTCTCTATAAATTACTCAGTAAATTATCAAAAAAATTCCTAGTCAATTACTCAGTAAATTCTCAATAAATTTTTAGTATATTACAAAGTAAATTCTCTGCATATTACTTAGTAAATTCTTAGTAAATTACAGTAAATTACTTAGTAAATTCACCGTAAATTACTCAGTAAATTACTTGGCAAAATTGTCAGTATATTACTTGGTAAATTCTCAATAATATTTTCCGTAAATTACTCAGTAAATTATCTGTAAATTCTCAGTAAATTATCGGTAAATTCTCAGTAATTACTCAGCAAATTCTCAGTAAATTACTAAGTAAATTTCCAATAAATTACTCAGTGAATTACTTAGTAAATTATCAGTAAATTTGTAGTCAATTATCAGTAAATTATTAGGTAAATTTTCAGTAAATTCTTGATAAATTCTTAGTAAATTACTTAAATTATCAGTAAATTCTAAGTAAATTACTTAATAAATTATTCAGTAAATTCCCAGTAAATTACCAGTAAATTACTCAGTAAATTTCAAATAAATTACTCAGTGAATTACTTGGTAAATTATCAGTATATTACACGGTAAATTCCTAATAAAATTTCAATAAATTACTCGGTAAATTTTTAGTAAATTCTCTGTAAATTACTGAGTAAATTATCGGTAAATTCTTAGTTAATTACTCAGAAGATTCACAGTAAATTACTCATTAAATTCTCAATAAATTTTTAATAAATTTCTAAGTAAAGTCTCAATAAATTAGTTTGTAAATTCCCAGTAAATTCACAATAAATTACTTAATGAATTATCCAAAAAATTATCAGAAAATTACTCAACAAATTCTCAATAAATTACTTAGTAAATTTTCAAAAAATCCTAGTAACTTACTCAATAAATTCTCAGAAAATTATTCCGAAAATTTTTAATAAATTACAATGTAAATTTTTAATAAATTATCAGCAAATTACTCAGCAAATTCTCAATAAATTATCAGAAAGTTACTCAGTAAATTCCTAGTAAAATCTCAGTAAGTTACTCAAAAAATTCTTTGTAAATTAGTCAATTAATTATCAGTAAATTCTCAAAAAACTACTCAGTAAATTCTCAATAATTTACTCATCAAATTCTCACTAAATTCTTAGTAAATTACTTAGAAATTCTCTGTAAATTCCCAATAAATTACACGGTGAATTACTTAGTAAATTATCATTAAATTACTCGGTAATTTTTCAATAAATTCTCTGTAAATTACTCAATAAACTTTCATTAAATTTTCAGTAAATTCTCAATAAATTTTCAAAAAATTCTTAGTAAAATATTTTGTAAATTCTCAGAAAATTACACAGTAAATTTTCAGTAAATTACTTAGTGAATTACTCAGTAAATTTCCAGTAAATTCTCAGTAAATTCCTCGATAAATTCTCAGTAAATTATAGGTAAATTCCTAGTCAATTACTCAGAAAATTCTCAATAAATTCTTAGTAAATTACAAAGTAAACTCTCAACAAATTACTCAATAAATTCATAGGTAAATTATTAGTAAATTACTTAGAAAAATCCCCGTAAATTACTCGATAAATTCTCTGTACATTACTCAATAAATGATCGGTAAATTCTCATTAAATTACTTAGTAGATTCTCAGCAATTTACTCAGCAAATTCTCAATAAATTAGCAGTAAATTACTAATTAAATTTCTAATAAATTACTCACTGAATTACTTAGTAAATTATCAATAAATTACTCAATATATTCATAGTCAATTATCAGTAAATTACTCGATAAATTTTCAGTAAATTCTCTGTAAATTACTCGGTAAATTATCAGTAAATTCTTAGTAAATTACTCAATAAATTCTTTGTAAATTCTTAGTAAATTACTCAGTGAATTACTCGGCAAATTCTCTGTAAATTCTAAGTAAATTAGTCAAATTATTCAATAAATTTTTAGTAAATTACTCAGTCAAGTGCTCATTACATTACTAAAAAATTACTCAGTAAATTCTTAATAAATTACTTAGTGAATTACTTAGTAAATTATGAGTAAATTACTCAGTAATTTTCTAGTTAATTCTCAGTAAATTCTCTATAAATTATCGGTAAATTCTCAGTAAATTACTCAATAAATTGTCAGTAAATTAATTAGAAAATTCTGAGTAAATTCTCTATAAATTACTCAATAAATTCTCAATAAATTCTTAGTAAATTACTCATTAAAATCTCAGAAAATTGCTCAGCAATTACTCAGTAAATCACTCAGTGAATTACTCAGAAAATTACCCAGCAAATTCTCAGTAAATTGTTAGTAAATAACTTGGAAAATTCTTAGTTAATTCTTTGTAAATTACTTAGTAAGTTATTGGTAAATTCCTAGTAAATTACTCAATAAATTCTCAGTAAATTACTTAGTAAATTGTTAATAAATCCTTAGTAAATGCACTGTAAATTACTCAGCAAATTACGCAGTAAATTCTCAGTAAATTATAGGTAAATTCTCAGTAAATTCTCACTAATTTACTCAGCAAATTCTCAGTAAAATTATCAGTAAATTACACAGCAAATTCTCAATAAATTACTCAGAAATTATCAATAAATTACTCTATAAATTCCTAGTAAAGTCTCATTAAACTACTCAGTAAATTTTTAGTAAGTTCTCTATAAATTACTCAGTAAATTATCGGTAAATTCTTAGTAAATTACTTAATAAATTTTTAGTAAATTACTCAGTAAATTCTTGGTCAATTACTTTGTAAATTCTCAGCAAATTACTCAGTAAATTATCAGTGAATTACTTAGTAAATTCTCTGTCAATTCTTTGTAAATTGCTTAGTAAATTATCAAAAAATTCTTAGTAAATTACTCAATAAATTCTAAGTAAAATAGTCAGTAAATTCTTAGTAAGTTACTCGGTAAATTCTCAATAAATTATAAGTAAATTACTTAGTATATTCTTAGTAAATTACTCAATAAATTCTCAATAAATTACTCAGTAAATTACTTAGTAAATTCCCAACAAATTAGTCAGTGAATTACTCAGTAAATTATCAGTAAATTCGTAGAAAAATCTTAGTAAATTACTCGGTAAATTCTCTATAAATTACTTAGTAAATTATCAGTAAATTCTTAGGAAATTACTCAATAAATTCTCAGTAAATTCTAAGTAATTTACTCAGCAAATTATTTCAGTAAATTCTCACTAAATTACTCAGTAAATTACTCGCAAAATTCTCAATAAAATAGTCAATAAATTCCTAGTAAATTCTCAAAAAATGCTACCTAAATTCTCAAAAAATTATCAAAAAATTCTTTATGAATTACTCAGCAAATTCTTAGTAAATTACTCAGTAAATTCGCAGCAATTTTCTGAGTAAATTCTTTAGTGAATTCTCAATAAATGCTCAGTAAATTAGTCACTAAACTTTAAGCAAATTACTCAATAAATTTCTCCGTAAAAAACACGGTAAATTCTTACTAAATTACTCAGTGAATTGTTACTAAATTACTCAGAAAATTCTTACTAAATTACTCAGCAAATTCTCAGTAAATAACTTAGTAAATCACTGTAACAACCCTCACTTCACTCTAGTCATGCTTGCATATATTACATGATCTTGTCTTGACATGTTGCATTTTTGCAAACCTTGATTTGCTTTGCTTAAGTGTTTCTTGAATGTTTTGTACCTTGCTTGGTGTGAGTTTAGCCGAGGTTATCTTCAGTCTAGAATTATCTTGGAACCACTTTGTTTGACCTCTACCTTCGTCCTAACATATTGGCCGAGATGTCATTATCTAGGCTGAGGTGTTCATCACCAAGGCCGAGATGTGTATTATCTAGGCCGAGATGTTACCTTTGCACCTAAGTGATCTTGTCCTGGAGTGGTATGACCTAGGCCGAGGTGTGGCACATCTAGGCCAAGGTATGGCACAGCTAGGTCAAGTGTTGTCCTTCCTAGCCGAGATCATTGTTCCCCTACTTGCCGATGCCTTGTTCTTAGCCGAGATCATTACCTGCCGGAGTGCCTATGCCATCTTGCTTGTTGAACACACTTTGTCATAGTCTTGTCTTTTCACTTAGCCACCTTTTTTAGGAGAACCAACCTGCTAATGCCACGTGTCCCAGGAGAGTGTTAAGTCAGCCAGCAGACCTAGAAATGTATCATTTGCTATATGTCTTTGTTCTTGACGAGAGAGAAGCTCTAGAAGAGGGAGAAGGGGTTCTTAGAGGAGGAATAGATTTTTCAAGCTCGATCTTCACACCTTGAGCCATTAGATTCGTGTCTTGAGGTTAGAATCTTAATCTACTCTTGTTGTTCTTATTGATCATCTAGCTGCATTGCTTGATCGAACCTAATTTGCAAACCATGCATCAATTTAAAGTTGGTTTTAGAAAGAGAAAGTGATATTCATGTGTTCTTGAATAGAAGCCTTGTTTGATCCGAAAGCTTGCATCGAGATTCATGTTTTTGTGTTTGTTTTCATAAAATCTTCGAGTACGGGTACCCAGGTCCATGTTTTTGAATTCATAGCATGAAATCTCAAGTTTCGTAATAACAAGTTATGCTCTTTGCACTCATGTTCTTCATGTTCTTCAAAGAAAGGGAAACCCAGATTTTCCCGACTTCGTTTCCTTGAATGTGGCCATCGGGACCACACCTCGGCAAGGGAGGTGTGGGACCTCGGCCAAGACCTGGTTGGTGCCCAGCAAGTTTTTCCGAGATGAGAAACAGTGTTTTGTTTCGGCTCGACTTAGTTTTGAAGGAATGCCGAGATCATTTGCATTCATGTAAAGCTTGTTTGAAAATGCATTCAATAGACTTTGCCATGTGTTTGTAGGACTTGGACTCTCGCTTGACCCCGACGTTTGAAGAACTATGTGAGTGGTATCTTTAATAAAGCTATGTGATAAAGTTTTGATAAAGCTTTGCTTTGTTTTGAAAAGTATTTGTTAAGCATGAATGATTATCCCTATTTTGTGTATCAAGTGTTAGTCTTGTTTTGGATAACAACCCTTGAAAGTCCGTACGTGCTAGGGGACTATAAGCATTTGTAGCACAACCCTTGAAAGTCCGTACGTGCTAGGGGACTATAAGCATTTGTAGTACAACCTTTGAAAGTCCGTACGTGCTAGGGGACTATAAGCATTTGTAGCACAACCTTTGTTAACGCCACCCCTTGAAACTTGAAAGCCTTTAAAGACTTTGATTGATGAAGCTTAAAAGATTTGTTAGATGAACTTGATTCCTCCCTTGTTGGTTACAAGCTATAATTATGTATTGTTTTGTTAAAGGTCTCGAATATCATACATGCAAACCCTTTATTACTTGTACCATTCACTGAGTATCCAAGCTCACCCTCTCTATATATATGTAGGTGATGAGCAGGATGGCGATGACGCCTAGATGTGCTTTGCAACTTGTTTTGGACTCGCATTTTGTAGCATCTTGAAGATTATGCTTCTTAGCTTGAAATTCATTGTGTTCTGTATATGGTGGCTTGAGAAGCCTTTTGGTCAAGATATATTTTGTATTTCATTTCATTGTATCCAAGTTGTAAGACCTTGTTAAGATGTATGACATTCCATTCGATTTATGCACAGCTCTTATAGACTAATTAGATTTAAATTTATTGCTTCCGTACATGTTAGCCCCATATGTATACTCTGATCGTGTGTGAATCCTTGTAAGTTGGCCTTTGGTAATCTTGGATTACTAGCCATCATGGCACCATTCTACTAGGGGCGGAATGGGGTCGTGACAATCACTCTGTAAATTAGTCAGTAATTTCTCAGTAAATTGTCAGTAAATTACTAAGTAAATTCTCAATTAATTACTTAGTAAATTCTAAATAAATTATTCAGTAAATTCTTAGCAAATTCTTAGAAAATTCTTTGTAAATTACTCAGTGAGTCACTGAAAAAATTCTCAAAAAATTCTTAGTAAATTACTTAGTAAATACTTTGTATTTTCTTAATATTTACATAGTAAATCACTCGATAAATTCTCAGTAAATTCTTAGCAAATTCTCAATAAATTACTAGTTTAATTTTCAGTAAATTACTTAGTAAAATCTCACTTAATTGCTCAATAAATTTCTTAGTAAATTCTCACAAACTTCTCAGTAAATCACTCAATAAATTCTTGGTAAATTGCTCAGCGAATTACTCCGTACATTCCTAATAAATTACTCAATAAATTACTCAGTGAATTATAAGTAAATTACTCAATAAATTTCTAGTAAATTACTCGGTAAATTTTCAGTAAATTCCCTGTAAATTACTCAAAAAATTATTGGTAAATTCTTTGTCAATTAATCAGAAAAATTTCAGTAAATTCTCAATAGATTCTTAGTAAATTACTCAGTAAAGTATCAATAAATTAGTCAGCAAATTGCTCAGTAAATTCTCTGGAAATTACTCAGTAATTAGTAATTTACTCAGTAAATTCTCTGTAAATTTTCAATAAATTCTCAGTAAATTAATCAATAAATTCTCAATTAATTATTGTGTAAATTCTTAATAAATTACTCAGTAAATTCTCTTATATATACTTAGTAAATTGCTCCATAAAATCTCAGCAAATTACCCAATAAATTCTCACTAACTTCTTAGTAAATTCCTCTATAAATTACTCAGTAAATTCTCAGAAAATTACTCAGTAAATTCTCTATAAATTCTTTGTAAATTACTCCGTAAATTCCCTATAAATTACTCCTTAAATTATTAGTAAATTACTCAGTGAATTCTCAGTAAATTACATGGTAAATTCTCTGAAAATTACTCAGTAAATTCTAAGTAAATTATCAATAAATTACTCAATAAATTAGTTAGTAAATTCGCAATAAATTCACAGTAAATTATTCAGCGAATTTTCAATAAATTATTAGTCAATTACTCAGTAAATTATCAATTAATTCTCTGAAATTACTTAGTAAATTCACAGTAAAATTTCAATAAATTACTGAATAAATTTTCAAAAATTACATAGTAAATTCTCAGCATATTGCTCAACAAATTACTCAATAAATTCTCACTATATTACTTAGCAAATTTCTTAAAAATTTCTCAGTAAATTACTTGCTAAATTCTCAACAAATTCTAAGGAAATTACTCCGTAATTTCTTCGTAAATCATCCAAAAATTATGAGTAAATTCTTAGAAAATTCTTTATAAATTACTCAGTAAATTCCTAGTAAATTCTCTGTAAATTATTCAGAAAATTCTCAATGAGTTTTTGAGTAAATTCCTCAATGAATTCTCAGTAAATTCTCGTTAAATACATGGTAAATTAGTTCGTAAATTTTTAGCAAATTACTCAATAAATTTCTTAGTAAATTCTCAATAAATTACTCCGCAAATTCTCTGTAAATTGTCAGTAATCTTCTGAGTAAATTCACAGTAAATTCTTAGTAAATTACAAAGTAAATTTTCAATAAATTACTCAGTCAATACTTAGTAAATTACTCAGAAAATTATCGATAAATTACTCAGTAAATTCTTTGTAAATTACTCAATAAATAACTTAGTAAATCAGTTAACGAATTCTTTGTAAATTACTTTGCAAATTCTCAGTAAATTAATCAGTAAATTACTCAATAAATTATCAGTAAATTCTTAGTAATTCTCAGTAAATTATTAGTAAATTACTCAATAAATTCCCAATTAATTACTCAGTAAATTACTTAGTATATTCTCAGTGAATTCTCAGAAAAATTCTTTGTAAATTCTCAATAAATTACTCAGTGAATCACTCAGTAAATTCTCAATAAATTACTCAGTGACTCACTCAGTAAATTCTCAATAAATTACTCAGTAAATTCTCAGCAAATTTTGAGTTAATTTTCAATAAATTAGTCGGTAAACATTCAGCAAATTCTCTGTAAATTACTCACTAAATTATCAGTAAATTCTTAGTAAATTTCGCAATAAATTTTCAGTAAATTCTTAGTGAGTTCTCAGTAAATTCTCTGTAAATTATTCAGTAAATACCCAGTAAATTACTCAGCAAATTACTTAGTAAATTATCAATAAATCACACAGTGAATTACTTAGTAAATTATCAGTAAATTTTTGAAAATATCTTAGTAAATTACTCAATAAATTCTTAGTAAATTACTAAGAAAATTCTCAATAAATTTTTACTAAATTACTAAGTAAATTCTCCATAAATTCTTCGTAAATTACTCAGTAAAGTCATAGAAAATTAATTAGAAAATTCTCAGTAAATTACTCAGCATATTCTCAATAAATTACTTACTAAATTATTCAATAAATTATTAGTAAATTAGCAATAAATTACACAGTGAATTACTTAGTAAATTATCTGTAAATTACTCGGTACATTTCTTGTAAATTCTCAGCAAATTACTCATTAAATTTTCAATAAGATCTCTATAAATTACTCAGTAAATTCTTAGTAAATTACTCAATAAATTCTCAGTAAATCAATAAGAAATTTCTCAATAAATTCTTAGTAAATTACTAAGTAAAGTCTCAATAAATTACTCAGCAAATTTTTAATAATTTACATAGAAAATTATTCTGCAAATTATTCGTAAATTACTTAGTTAATTACTCCGTAAACTATTAGTAAATTATTCAGTAAATTCTCAATAAATAACTCGGTAAATTCTCAGTAAATTCTTTGTAAATTATACAGTAAATTATCGGTAACTTCCTACTAAATTACTCACTAAATTCTCTTTAAATTTTTCGTAAATTACTCAGCAAATTCTCAGTGAACTACTCAACAAATTCTCAATAAATTACTCAGTAAGTTCCCAATAAATTACTCAGGGAATTACTTAGTAAATTATAAGTAAATTATTCGGTAAATTCTTAGTAAATTACTCGGTAAATTTTTAGTAAATTCTCAGTAAATTAGTAAGTAATTTATCGGTAAATTCTTAGTAAATTACTCAATAAATTCTCAGTAAATTACTCAGTAAATTCTCGGTAAAGTCTTAATAAATTACTCAGTAAATTCTCAATAAATTCTTAGTAAATTACTTAGTAAATTCTAAGTAAATAACTTAACAATTTCTCAATAAATTCTTAGTAAACTACTCAGTAAATTATTCAGTAAATTTCGAGTAAATTACTCGGTAAATTCTTAATAAATTTTCTATAAGTTACTCAGTAAATTATCGGTAAATTCTTAATGAATTACTCAATAAATTCTCAGTAAATTTGAAGTAAATTCTTTGTAAATTACTCAGCAAGATCTTAATAAATTCTCAGTAAATTAATCTGTAAATTCTCAATAAATTCTTAGTTAATTATTTAGTAAATTCTCATTAAATTCTCGATAAAAACTTGGTCAATTCTCAGTAAATTACTCAGCAAATTACACAGTAAATTCTCAATAAATTGCTTAGTAAAATTATTAGTAAAATTGATCAGAGAATTACTTTGTAAATTACTCAGTAAATTATCAATAAATTACTCGGTAAATTATCTGTAAATTAATCAGTATATTATTCGTAAATTCTCAGTAAATTACTCAATACATGCTTTGTAAATTACTCAATAAATTCTCAGTCAGTAAATGTTCACCAAATTACTAAGAAGATTTCTTAGTAATTTCTCAGTAAATTACTCGCAAAATTCTCAGTAAATTTACAGAAAATTCTGAGTAAATTCCCTGAAAATTTTCAGAAAATTATTTCTGAATTACGCAATAAATTCTTAGTAAATTACTCAGTAAATTCCCAGTAAATTAGTCAGTAAACTTTCAGCAAATTACTCAATAAACTTCTCAGTAAATTCTACATAATTACTAAATAAATTGTCAGTAAATTTTTTATAAATTACTCATTGAATTCTTACTAAATTATGTAGTAAATTCTTAGTAAATTACTCAGTCAATTTTTAGAAAATTCTTTGTAAATTCTAAAGAAATTACTCAGAAAATTCTTTATAAATTACTTATTAAATTCCTAGTAAATTACTCTGTAAATAACTCTGTAAATTATTCCGTAAATTACTCAGTAAATCACTCAATAAATTCTCAGTAAATTGCTCACTAAATTCTCAGTAAATTCTTAGTAATTTCTCTGTAAATTCTCAGTAAATTGTCAGGAAATTACTTAGTAAATTCTCAATTAATTACTCAATAAATTCTCAGTAAATTACTAAACAAATTCTCATAAAATTCTTTGTAAATTAGTCAGTAAATTCTCAGTAAGTTACATAGTAAATCACTCTTTAACTTCTCAGAAAAATCGTAGAAAATTCTTAATAAATTACTCAGTAAATTACTTAGTAAATGCTCTTTAAATCCTTAATAATTTGTTCAGCAAATTCTCAGTAAATTAATCAATAAATTCACAATTAATTGTTCGGTAAATTCTCAGTAAATTACTCTATAAATTCTTATATAATTACTTAGTAAATTACTCCGTAAAATATCGCAAATTACTCAGTAAATTCTCACTAACTTCTTAGTAAATTCCTCTGTAAATTACTCAGTAAATTCTCTATAAATTCTTGGTAAACTACTAAGTACATTTTTAGTAAATTCATAGTAAATTACTCAGCAAATTACTCTGTAAATTATCAGTAAATTACTCAGTAAAGTCCTACTAAATTCTCAGTAAATCTTAGTTAATTACTCCGTAAAATCTCAGCAATATACTCAATAAATTCTTATTAACTTCTCAGTAAATTCCTCTGTAAATTACTCAGTAAATTTAGTATATTACTTGTTAAACTACTCAGTAAATTCTCTGTAAATTACTCAGTAATTTATCGGTAAATTCTGAATAAATTCTCAGTAAATTACTCAATTAATTCTCAGTAAATTACTGAGTAAATTCTAAGTAAATTATCAGTAAATTTCCTATAAATTACTCAGTGAATTACTCAATAAATTATTAGTAAATCACTTAGTAAATTAGCATTAAATTCTTAATAAATTACTCGGTAAATTCTCTATAAATTAATCAGTAAATTATCGTTAAATTCTTACTAAATTACTCAATAAATTTTCACTAAATTACTCTTTAAATTTATCAGTAATTTTCAGTAAATTACTCGCACAATTCTCAAAAAATTCTTTATGAATTCCTCAGAAAATTCTCATCAAGTTTATGGGTAAATTCATTAGTGAATTCTCAGTAAATTAGTTATTAAATTTTCAGCAAAATATTCAATAAATTTCTTAGTAAATTCTCATTAAATTACTTAGTAAATTCTCAGTGAATTATTTAGTAAATTCTTTGTAAATTACTCATTAAATTCTTTGTAAATTACTCTGTAAATAACTTAGTAAATTATTCAGTAAATTACTCGGTAAATCGCTCAATAAATTCTTACTAAATTTTAAATTACTCAGCAAATTCTCAGTAAATGCTCTGTAATTTCTTAGTAAATTCTCAGTAAAATACTGAGTATACTCTCCATTAGTTACTCTGTAAATTCTCAACAAATTCTGAGAAATTTTTTGTGAATGACTCAGTAAATTCTCTGTGAATTACTTAGTGAATCACTCTGCAAATTCTCAGTAAAGTAATCAATAAATTCTCAATTAATTATTGAGTAAATTCTCAGTAAATTACTCTGTAAATTCTCACTTTATTACTATATAAATTACTCCTTAAAATTTTAGCAAATTACTAAAGAAATTTATTAGTAAATTTCTCAGTAAAATCTCAGTAAATTCTTAGAAAACTACTCAGTAAATTCTATATAAATTCTTGGTAAATTAATAAGTAAATTCTTAGTACATTACTCAATAAATTACTCAACAAATTACTCCTTAAATTCTCAGTAAATTACTGAATATATTATTAGTAAATTACTTTATAAAATTCCTAGTAAGTTCTAAGTAAATTACTCGGTAAATTTTCGGTAAATTTTCAGTAAATTCTTTGCAAATTGCTTAGTAAATTGTCGATAAATTCTTAGTAAATTACTTCGAAAATACTTAATAAATTCTCAGAAAATTACATAGAAAATTCTCAGTAAATTCTCAAAAAACTACTCAGTAAATTACTGGGTAAATTCTCATTAAATAACTCGACAAATTCTCTGTAAATTACTCAATAAATTATCAGTAATTACTTAACAAATTCTTAGCAAATTACTCACTATGTTCTCAGTAAATTACTCAGCAAATTTTCAATAAATTATAGGTAAATTCTCAATAAATTCTCAGAAATTACTCAGTAAATTCACAGAAAAATCACAGTAAATTATTCAATAAATTCTCAGAAATTACTCAGCAAATTGTCAGCAAATTACTTCTCAATAAATTTCTCAGTAAATTCTCACTTAATTACTCAGTAAATTACTCATTAAAATCTCAACAAATTGCTCAATAAATTTCGCAGTAAATTCTAAGTAAATTATATTGTAATTCTCACTTAATTACTCAGTAAAATTTTAGCAAATTACTCAATAAATTTCTCCATTAATTCTCAGTAAATTCTTTAATAAATTCTCAGTAAATTGTTTTGTAAATTCTTAATAAATTATTTTTACATTACTCAGTAAATTCTTAGTAAATTACTCCTTAAATTCTCAATGAATTATCAGTAAAATACTCAGAAAATTTCCAGTAAGTTGTCAGCAAATTACTTAGTTAATTCGCTGTAAATTACTCAATAAATTCTTAATAAAGTATTCACTAAATTCTCAGTAAATTCTCAATTAATTACTTAGTAAATTCTCAAAAAATTACTCTGTAAATTATCATTTAATTAATCAGTAAATTCTCAGTAAATTACTCAGTAGGTTTGTTAGTAAATTCTCAGTAAATACTTAGTAAAGTACTCACTAAAATCTCAGCAAATTACTCAATAAATTTCTTAGTAAATTCTCTGTAAATTCTTCGACAAATTCTTAGCTTATTACTCATTAAATTATTAGTAAATTACTCAGTAAATTCTCAATAAATTACTCCGCAAATTACTCAGAAAATTACTCAAGAAATTACTTAGTAAATTCTCAATAAATTATAAGAAAATTATTCAGTGAATTACTCAGTAAATTCACAATAAATTCGCAATAAATTACTTAGTTAATTGTTAGTAAATTATCGGTAAATTGCTGAGTAAATTCTCTATAAATTACTCAGTAAATTATCGGTAAATTCCTAGTCAATTACTCATTAAATTCTCAATAAATTCTTAATAAATTCTCATCATATTACTGAGTAAATTCTCCGTGAATTACAAAGTAAATTATCAGTAAATTACTTAGTAAATTCACCATAAATTACTCGGTAAATTCTCTATAAATTACTCAATAAATTCTTAGTAATTTACTCAGCAAATTCTCAATAAATTCCTAATAACTTACTTAGTGAATTACTTAGTAAATTATCAGTAAATTACTCGGTAAATTTTCAGTAAATTCTCTGTAAATTACTCAGTAAATTATTGGTAAATTCTTAGTAAATTACTCAATAAATTCTCAGTGAATTACTTATTAAATTCTCAGTAGATTAATCAGTAAATTACTCAGCAAACTCTCAGTAAATTCTATGTAATTGCTTAATAAATTATTCAGTAAATTCTTAGTAAATAATCAATAAATTACTCAGTAAATTCTAAATAAATTACATAGTGAATTACGTAGTAAATTATCAACAAATTACTTGGTAAATTCCTAATAAGTTCTCAGTAAATTACTCGGTAAATTTTCAGTAAATTCTCTGTAAATTACCAAGTAAATTATTCGGTAAATTCTTAGTAAATTACTCAATAAATTAATCAGAAAATTCTCAATAAATTACTCACTAAATTTTCAATAAATTCTTAGTAAATTAGCAAGTAAAGTCTCAATAAATTACTCAGCAAATTATTCAATAAATTCCATATAAATTAGTCAGTAAATTCAAAGTAAATTACTTAGTGAATTATCATAAAATTACTAAGCAAATTCTCAGTAAATTTTTAGTAAATAACTCAGTAAATTCTCGGTAAATTCTCTGTAAATTTCTCAATAAATTATCGGTAAATTACTCAATAAATTCTCAATAAATTACTCAGTAAATTCTTACTAAATTACTAAGTAAATTTTTGGTAAATTCTCAGTAAATTACTCAGTAAATTCCTAGTAAAATCTATGTAAATTACTCAGTTAATTATCGCTAAATTCTTGGAAAACTACTTAGTAAATTTTTAGTAATTTACTCAGCAAATTCTCAGTAAATAACACAGTAAATTCGCAATAAATTACTCAGTGAATTACTTAGTAAATTATCAATAAATTACTAATAAATTCTCAATAAATTACTCGGTAAATTTTTAATAAATTCTCTGTAAATTACTCAATAAATTTTTGGTAAATTCTTTATAAATTACTCAATAAATTTTCATTAAATTTTTAGTAAATTACTCAGTAAATTTTCAATAAATTCTCAGTAAATTCTTAGTAAATTACTCGATTTTCATTAAAATTTCAAGAAATTCTTGGTAAATAACTTTGTAAATTCTCAAAAAATTACTCAAGAAATTTCTCAGGAAATTCTTAGTAAATTACATAGTAATTTATCAGTAAATTACTCAATAAATTCTGAGTAAATTCTATCTAAATTACTCAATAAATTATCGTTAAATTCCTAGTCAATTACTCAGAAAATTCTCAGTAAATTACAATGTAAATTATTTGTTAATTCTCAGCAAATTACTCAGTAAATTAGTAGGTAAATTATTAGTCCAATACTTAGTAAAATCCCCGTAAATTACTCGATAAATTTTTAGTAAATTCTCTTTAAATTACTCAGTAAATTATCGATAAATTCTCAGTAATTTACTCAGCAAATTCTCAATAAATTATCAGTAAATTACTAATTAAATTTCCAATAAATTACTCAGCGAATTACTTATTCAATTATCATTAAATTACTCGGTAAATTCATAGTCAATTATTTGTAAATTACTCGGTAAATTTTTAGTAAATTCTCAGTAAATTCTTAGTAAATTACTCAATAAATTATCAGTAAATTCTCAGTAAACTTTTAATAAATTACTCTGTGAATTACTCAGCAAATTCTTTGTAAATTCTAAGTAAATTACTCAACAAATTATTCTGTAGATTCTCAGTAAATTATTCAGTAAATCATTCGATCATGTTGTGACACTTCGTACTTTTGGGTTTAGAATTGAGGTAAGGTGTAATTGAAAGTTGTTAAGGTTTGGTGGATATATATATGGATGCTCTCATGCTTTATTTTGGACTAGGGGTTGTTAAGAATTGGTGAGTATAAGGTTGCTGCTATTCTTGTTAGAATGGATGCAATTTCGGGGATGAAATTTCTTAAGGAGGGAAGATTGTAACAATCCATAATTTTATCTCCGCTTGAGCAGGGAAGTTGACGCTCGAGCGGACTTGTGAGGCTCCCAGTACTTTTGCAGTTTGTCTAGATGGCTGCTCGAGTGCAAGAAGTGGCGCTCAAGCGTAGAATTGTTGCTCCTAGTATCTCGCGTGTTTGCAGGCGGGCCGCTCAAGCGTGGAAAACGACGCTCGAGCGTGGAAAGTGATATTGCCCTTGACATTTTTATTAGTATATTTGGAACCTCCTTGTTTTATTTTGGGACATTGATCGAAGTGGTAACATAATGGTAAAGTAAGAGTGAACCAAGAATTTAATTTGGATAATTTTTCATACGAACCGCCGTCACTCTTACTTGGAAAGCTTGTTTTCGAGGCTTCAATTTGGACACAAGAACAACCTAGAACGGAGTTCGGATGAGAGAGTTATACCCGTTTGAAGTTTTCATATCTGTGTTGGAAGCAAGCGTGGAAAGTGACACTCGAGTGGATTGCGTGAATTCAACAAGTTTAAAGGCACTTTTCTAGATCATTCTTCACACCTTCATCTTCTCTCTTCATCCCTCTCACCCTTAGTCCGAAAACCCTAGAGATTTTGGCCCAAATGCCTTCAATTTCTCAAAGATTTGGGCAAGATCCCTTACAAAAAAGTGAAAAATGCTTGAAGATCTCACTTTTCAACCGATTAAAGTTCAGATTTGTGAAAGAATCTCATCAAAGCTTTGCTCCTTTGCTTGACTCTTGAGGTAGGGGTCCTAGTTCTTCTTCAATACTTGCATTAATAGATAGATTTGTGGTATTTTGATTATATAAATACAAAATCTCCATTTTTAAGCATATAGTGTTACATCATGAAATTTGGGGGTTTAGGGTTTCAAGTGTTGGGGTTCAATTGTTGGGTTAAGATTGTGGATTATGAACCTTAGGTGTATAATCAATGGGAAAATTGGAATAAAAAGTAGTGGTGTGAGAAGTTTGAATTTTTCTTGAAAGTCTTGATTTTTCTTGAAAACCCTAAGTTGACTCATGATGATAATTAATGATTTTGCCTAAATTGATAGTAGAACCATGAAATTGAGAGGTTGGATTATATATATACAAGTTTAATTGAATTTTGGAAGTGTTTGAAAATTTTGTTAAAAATTAGCGATTGAACCTTTATTATGGATATTGTAAATCATGCTATAATATGAAATGAAATTTGAGGGAAAAGATTTGTTAATGATATGGATGACATGAGTCTTGGGATGAAATGATGAAATGGAAATTTAAGAGTTCACCTTGAATTATGTTGAATTGCATTTAGTGGTGTTGAATTGAATTGTGTTGAATTATGTTGAAATGAATTGTGTTGACTATATTGAATTGTGCTGAGTTGAGTTGTGTTGGATTTTGATGAGTTGTGTTGAGTTGAGTTGTGTTGGGTTTTGATGAGTTGTGTTGAGTTGAGTTGTGTTGGATGGTGTTGTGTTGGTACCCACGCAGGGAGTTGAAAAAGTTTTTTGGGGGCTCATGTCCCGCCGTATAGTAGCCGGCAAATGTAGGGGTGGTTTTGAATTAAAGGTGCCTTATTGCCCTGTCTAGGCTTATCGCTGGACGAATATGGGAAAATGTTTTTGGGTGTCCATACAGTCCCGCCGTATAGTAGCCGGCGAAAGTGGAAAAATGATTTTTGGGCAAAAGTGGAAAAACATATGGTTTTTGAAAATGTTTTGGGTGCCCACGTCCTACCGTATAGTAGCTGGCAAATGTGGGGGATGGCTTTAAAAAGTTAAAAAATGGTTTTTGGGAGAAATGTGGTTTTCGAAAGAAAATGGCTTTTGAGAAAATGATTTTTGGGAGTTCACTTCCCGCCGTATAGTAGCCGGCAAAAGGTGGAAAGTGTTATGGATTGGGTGCCCGCTATCCCACTGTAGTAAGTTGGCAAAAGGTGGATTGTGTTGATATATGTATTGAGTTGATGATATTATTTGTGGCTTGTGATGAATCTGTGAAATTGCAAATTGATGTGTAATTTGGTATAAAGAGGAAATGTACATAGACATTATTTGTAAAGAATGGAACCCAAAAATGGGTAAGGGGATTATGGATTAGTGATGGTGAACATAATGAATTAGGTGTGACAATAAAGGTAAATTATGAGTGTTGTTCTGTAAATAAATGAGGGATTGAATTGAAAGGGATTTATTAATCTTGTGTTATCTTGAAATGAAATTTGAGAGTGTAATTAACGGTGTGAATTAAGTATAGGAGAATTGTTAGTGAGTCAAAAAGAGAACTTGAACTTGAAGTTATGGAGTTCTAAATAAAAATAATGAGTAGAAAAGAAGAATGAAAGAAAAAGAGGAATATTAAAAATGGAAAACTAGATGAGAAATATTTTGGGGATTGGTTAATAATTTTTAAATGATGTGGTTTCTCAAATATGTTTGTTTCACAAGGATTTATGGTTTTCTAAGGTTAAGGGATAATTTTTAATGGTTGAAGGTTTTTCTTAAAAGCATTTAAATAATTTTTTTTGAGAAAAAGGTACCTTACATATGATACTTTGAAATTATAAAATGTTACCCTACTATATGGTATCACCCTGCATGCATGATCATTTCTATCTGTGTGTTAGTTATTGATTCAGAACTATGAGATTCCTACTGGGCATTAGTGCTCACCCCTTGTTTTATCTTTTTACAGGAAGAAAGTTTGGATTCATAGTTGAAGGGTTACGAAGTCCATAAGTCTGTTTGTGTAATTTTGTTGTGGATATGAACGAAGTGATTGTTGTATATAGACACTTGTATTTATTTGTTGATAGCTTCTCAGTAGGAGATTGTCATGTATTATAGTTATTATTGTATTCATTGAGAGAGAGAACCTGTATTAATTTGTTTCTATTACTCAAGGGTAATGGATAATTGTAAAAAAAAATTAAAAAAGAAAAAGAAAAAGAAAAAGAGACCTAAATTACAGGCTTTGGTAATGTTTTCGTGTAATTAAAACTTGGGGCGCTTCACATGTACTCAGTACATTACTAGAAAATTATTTAGTAAATTTCCAATAAATTACTCAGTGAATTACTTAGTAAATTACGTGTAAATTACTCGGTAAATTCTTAATTAATTCTCAATAAATTACTTATTACATTTTCAGTAATTTCTCTATAAATTATTCAGTAAATTACTCGGTAAATTCGTAGTCAATTACTAGTAAATTACTCGGTAAAGCATCGATATAATCCCAGTAACTATATTGTGTTTCCTTGTTGCGAATGTCAAGTTGACGAGTAGTATGTGGATGAATGCCCTATGTGGTAATAGGCATGATATTTCGGATAGTAATTTTGCTATACTGGATGGGACTGGTTGTTTTGAAGGGATTATGCGAAGTATGCTTGATCTCAATAGCAGCAGTCTCAATAAGTATATGTTCATAAACATATCGGTACTGGTCAAAATGAGGGGGAAATTGTTGTGTGGTAAGATACCAGCACTTGATTTCCCATGGATTGGTCATTCATTGTTCATCTGCTAGTTCAATGTAGAGGATTGTTTCCTCAGTAATACTCTTAGCGGTATACTGTTCTTCAGGCTTAAAGAGAATATCCTTAACCGTTTGGTTGTTGTCACCTTTACCGGTAGAGGCTTGAAGCCTTGGAAATTCTGTTTGGTAAGGATTAGATCCCTGACCACGGCCTCGTCGACCCCCTGTTCATGAATTTGCCGAACCCTGCAAATATTCACAGGTTAGAAAATTTGGTAAAGAATTCTATTCGCCTTTGATAAATTTAATATCAAAATCAAATACTGATAATACTTTGCCAGGTGGAAAATATTTGTTTAGATGCTAAATTAAGAACATCTTTTTTTAAAATCTTTTTGGTTGCAGAACAATCAGCACGAATAAGAAAATGTTGATTAAGAAGATCATCTTGGAATTTTAGCACACATTTAACAATGGCTAAACATTCCTGTTTAATAGTTGGATAATTTAAAATAGGTCCTTTCCAACTACTGGAGTGAAAACGTAAAAGTTCCTCAGTTGTAGTGGTAGGATTAACTTGTTTCAAAATGCCACCAAAGCCTTGGTTAGAAGCATCCGTTTCAACAATCTTCTTCCATGATGGATTAAGAAGATTAAGGCAAGGGAGTTGCTTAACTTTAGCCTTAATTTTCTGTATAGCATGGGTATGTTCTGTAGTCCAAGGAGGAGGGTTTTTCTGTAATCGAGTATATAAGATAGCTACATCTTGGGATAACTGATGATAATAGTCTCAAATATAATTCAAACTACCAAGAAATCTCTGTAATTGAGTTTTATCTTTGATTTCATCAGGAAATTTAGTTGCAAACTCTATACTTCTGTTAATAGGTATAATACTACCATTATGAATATTATGACCTAAAAATCATACAGTTGTTTGGAAAAGTTTCATTTTTGGCGCAGAAATAACTAATCCATTTTTGATAATAACATGCTTAAATATATTAAGATGTTTAATATGCTGATCAATAGAAGATGAGAAAATAAGGACATCATCTATATAACATATAGCAAATTCTGTATAAGGAGTAAAAATATCATTCATGATATGCTGAAGTTCTGAAGGAGCATTTTTTAAACCAAATGGCATAACATTCCATTTAAAATGTCCAAAGGGTATTGTAAAAGCAATTTTATATCTATCCTGATCGGCAATCTAGACTTGCCAATATCCTGATTTAAGATCAAATTTGGAAAATATAACAACATCTTGTAAGCGATCTAAAAGATCTTTTTTATTCAGAATTGGATATCTGATCCATTTTAAAGCTTCATTAAAAGGTTTATAATTAATTACCAATCTTGGTACGCCTCGTTCTATTTCTGCATTTTTATTAACATAAAATGTTGTACAACTCCAAGGTGAGTGGCTAACTCTGATTAATTTTTTCTGGAGGAGAGAAGTAATTTTTGTTTTGCAAAGTTCAAGATAGTCTTTTTTCATTTGACTAGGTTGAGCTTTGGTTGGTATGAATTTTTCATCGAAATCTGGTTCATAGGGAAGAGAAACGATGTGTTTTTTCCTTTCCCAAAAAGCATTTGGAAGATTACTACAAATTTCTATTTGAAATTCTTTTTCAATCATCTTAATTTTATTTTGTAAAGAAGGTTGTTGCAACCTTTGTTCAGTTGTAAGAAAATGAATCTCTGTTTGAAGAAAATTAATCTATTTTTCTTTAAAAGTAACTAAATCACGAATTTGATCAAGTTCTTTTGTATAGGGTTCGATTATAAATTAAAAACTAAGTGGTTGATTACTGATAGTCGTACGAATGCCTATGGGATCAATTTTAGTGATAGGCATTAAAATACATAAAAATGGTGTTCCCAAAATAATAGTTGGAGACATATTTTTGATAAGGACAAAAGATGTAGATAAACATATGCCCTAATTACATATAAGTGCTTCAGGTATTTTATACTCGATATGCATAGAATTACCACTAGCACTTGTAAGTGACTGAGTAGTTTTCTGAAAATATCTGGTTGGAATTAATCCTTCCTGTATACAATTCATGTTAGCACAACTATCAACACGGGCAACTGCATCTTCAATAATAAAATCAGGTGACCATATATCAAATATCATATATTTGTTGTGTGTGACCATATACGTATATAATCTGAGTATATATATTATCTATGTAAATTACTCAGTTCTCATTAAATTTTCAAGAAACATGTGGTAAATAACTTTGTAAATTCTCAAAAAATTACTCAGCAAATTACTCAGTAAATTCTCAGTAAATTATCAGTAAATTACTGAATAAATTCTCAGTAAATTATTGATAAATTCCTAGTCAATTACTTAGAAAATTCTCAGTAAATTACAACGTAAATTATTTGTCAATTCTCAGCAAATTACTCAGTAAATTATTAGTCCATTACTTAATAAAATCCCCGTAAATTACTCAATAAATTTTTAGTAAATTCTCTTTATATTACTCAGTAAATTATCGGCAAATTCTTAGTAAATTATTAATAAATTACTCCGTAAATTCGTAGTCAATTATTAGTAAATTTTCAGTAAATTCTCTACAAATTACTCAGTAAATTATTAGTAAATTCTTAGTAAATTACTCAATAAATTATCAGTAAATTCTCAGTAAATTTTTAATAAATTACTCTGTGAATTACTCAGCAAATTCTCTGTAAATTCTAAGTAAATTACTCAACAAATTATTCTGTAGATTCTCAGTAAATTATTCAGTAAATCACTCGATCATGTACTCAGTATAATACTAGAAAATTATTCAGTAAATTTTCAATAAATTACTCAGTGAATTACTTAGTAAATAATGCATAAATTACTCGGTAAATTCGTAGTCAATTACTAGTAAATTACTTGGTAAATTTTTAGTAAATTCTCTGTAAATTACTCAGTAAATTATTGGTAAACTCTTACCCAATAAATTTTCTGTAAATTACTTATTAAATTCTCAGTAAATTACTTAGTAAATTCTTAGTAAATTACTCATCGAATTACTCAGCATATTCTCAATAAATTCAAAGTAATTACTCAATAAATTACATGTAATTACTTAGAAAATTCCAAATAAATTACTCAATGAATTACTTAGTAAATTATCGGTAAATTCTCTGCAAATTACTCAATAAATTCTCATTAAATTAATCAGAAAATTCTCAGTAAATTTTCTGTAAAATACTTAGTAAATTATCAATAAATTATTAGTAAATTACTCAGTAAAATCTCAATAAATTGCTAGCAAATTACTTAGTAATTTATAAGTAAATTACTCAGAAAATTATTAGAATATTATCAGTAAATTCCTAGTAATTACTCAATAAACTATCAGTAAATTACTTCATGAATTCTTAATAAATTCTTAATAAAATTCACAGTAAATTACTCAGCAAATTACGAAGAAAATTCTCAATAAATTATAAGTAAATTACTTCGTAAATTCCACGTAAATTAATTAGTGAATTACTTAGTAAATTATCAGTAAATTAAAGGGAAATTCTCACTAATTTACTCAGTAAATTCTTTGTAAATTACATAAAAAATTCACAGTAAATTACTCTGCAAATTCCTAGTAAATTCTCAGTAAATTACTCAATAAATTTTTAATAAGTTCTCGACAAATTACACAGTAAATTATTCATAAATTCTTAGTAAATTACTCAATAAATTTTCAGTAAATAACTCAATAAATTTTCATTAAATTCTTAGTAAATTCCTCATTAAATATTTAGTAAATTATTCAGTAAATTCCCAGTAAATTCTTTGTAAATTACTCGGTAAATTATTGGTAAATTCTTAGTAAATTACTCAGTAAATTACTTAGTAAGTTATTCAGTAAATTCTCAATAAATTCTTAGTAAATTACTCAGTAAATTACTTAGTAAATTCTCAATAAATTACTCAGCAAATTACTCAGCAAATTATCAGCAAATTACTCAATAAATTCCCAACAAATTACTGAATAAATTATCATTAAATCACTCAGTCAATTCGCAGTAAAATCTCAGTAAATTACTCAGTAAATTCTCAGTAAATTGCTTAGTAAATTACTGATAAATTCTTACTAAATTACTCAATAAATTCTCAGTAGATTACTTAGTAAATTCTAAGTAATTTACTTAGCAAGTTAGTAAGTAAATTCTCACTAAATTACCGAATAAATTTCTCAGTAAATTACTCGCAAAATTCTCAGAAAAATACTCAATAAATTCCAGGTAAATTCTCAGAAAATTCTAGCTAAATTCTCAAAATATTATCAGAAAATTCTTTATGAATTACTCAGTAAATTCTTAGTAAATTACACAGTAAATTCTCAGCAAGTTTCTAAGTAAATTCTTTAGTGAATTCTCAATAAATTCTCAATAAACTTTCAGCAAATTACTCAATAAATTTCTTAGTAAATTCTTAGTAAATTACTCCAGTAAATTCTTCCTAAATTACTCCGTGAATTATTACTAAATTACTCAGAAAATTCTTACTAAATTACTCAGTAAATTATTTGTAAATTACTCATTAAATTCTCAATAAATTATCATTAAAATTACTTAGTAAATTACTCTGTAAATTAGTCAGTAATTTCTCAATAAATTGTTAATAAATTACTAAGTAAATTCTCAATCAATTACTCAGCAAATTTTCAGAAAATTCTTTGTAAATTACTTAGAAAATTATTCAGTAAATTATTAGTAAATTACTCAGTGAATCACTCAAAAAATTCTTAGAACATTGCCAGAAAATTCTCAATAAATTACTCAGTAAATGCTCTGTAAATTCATAGTAATCTACTTACTAAATTACTCAGTAAATTCTCAATAAATTCTTAGCAAATTCTCAATAAATTACTGGTTTAATTCTCAATAAATTACACTTTAAATTCTCACTTAATTATTCAATAAATTACGTCATAAAATCACAACAAATTACTCAATAATTTTCTCAGTAAATTCTCACTAACTTCTCAGTAAATTACTCAGTAAATTCTCAAAAAAATGCTCAGTAAATTCTCTATAAATTCTTGGTAAATTACTCAGTAAATTTTTAGTAAATTCTTTATAAATTACTCAATAAATTAATAAGTGAATTACTCAATAAATTCCTAGTAAATTAATCGGTAAATTCTCAGTAAATTACTCGGCAAATTCTCAGTAAATTACTCAATAAATTCTCAATAAAGTACTCACTAAAGTATCAGTAAATTCTCAATAATTCGTAGTAAATTACTCAGCAAAATTCCTAGTAAATTATTTGTAAATTACTTAGTAAATTACTCAGCAAATTACTTAGAAAATTCTCAGAAAATTCTTTGTTAATTACTCAGTAAATTATCTGTAAATTCTCAGTAAATTACTGAATAAATTCTCAATAAATTACTCAGTAAATTTTTAGTAAATTACTCAAGAAATTCACAGTAAAATCTCAGTAAATTACTCAACAAATTGTCGAAAATTACTCAGTAAATTCTCGAAAATATTATTCTATAAATTCTTTGTAAATTGCTCAATATATTCTTAGTAAATTATTCAGTGAATTACTCAGCGTATTCTCAGTAAATTCTAAGAAAATTACTCAACAAATTACTCAGTAAATTCTCAGTATATTACTCTATAAATTCTTAGTAAATTATTTAATAAATAACTTAGTAAATTCCCAATAAATTACTCAGTGGATTACTTAGTAAATTATCAGTAAATTACTCAGTAAGTTCTGACTAAATTCTCAATAAATTACTTGGTAAATTTTAAGTAAATTCTTTATAAATTCTTTGTAAATTACTCAACAAATTCTTAGTAAATTAATCATAATATTTTCTATAAATTACTCAGTAAATTCTCTATAAATTCTTAGTAAATTACTCAATAAAGTCTCAACAAATTACTCAACAAATTACTTAGTAAATTCTCAGTAAATTATCATTAAATTACTCAGTATATTCTCTGTAAATTACATAGTAAATTATCGATAAATTCCTAATAAATTACTCAGTAAATTCTCAGTAAATTCTCAATAAATTCTTAGTAAATTACAAAGTAAATTTTTAGTAAATTCCCAGCAAATTACTTAGTAAATTCCTAGTAAATTACTCAATAAATTCTCAGCAAATTACTCGGTAAATTCTCAGTAAGTTCTCCGTAAATTACATAGTAAATTCTCAGTATATTACTCAATAAATTCTGAGTAAATTACTCACTAAATTCTCAGTAAATTACTCGCGAAATTCAAAGTAAATTCTTAATTTATTACTTCGTAAATTCTTAGTAAATTACTCTGTAAATTATTATTTAATTAATTAGTAAATTACTCAATAGGTTTCTTAGTAAATTTTCACTAAATACTCAGTAAAGTACTCACTAAAATCTCAACAAATTACTCAATAAATTTAGCAGTAAATTCTCTATAATTCCTAGATAAATTATCAGTTAATTACACAATAAATTATAAGCAAATTCTTAGTAACTTCTTATTAAATTACTCAGAAAATTCTTAGAAAATTACTCATTAAATTATTAGCAAATTACTCAGTAAATTTTCAGTAAATTCTTAGTACATTACTTGGTAAATTTCTGTAAATTATCTGTAAATTACTCAGTTAATTACCAGCGAATTACTCAGTAAATTACTAAGTAAATTGCTCAGTAAATTATCAGTAAATTAATCGGTAAATTCTTAGTAAATTCTCTGTAAATTACTCAGCACATTATCGATAAATTCTCAGTAAATTTTCAATAAATTACTTAGTGAAATACTTAGTAAATTACTCAGCAAATTCGTAGTCAGTTATCAGTAAATTACGTGGTAAATTTTCAATAAATTCTCAATAAGTTACTCATTAAATTATAGGTAAATTCTTAGTAAATTACTCAGTAAATTCTCAGTAATTAATTACTTATTAAATTCTCAGCGAATTACTCAGTAAATTCTCAGTAACTTGTAAGTAAATTACTCAAAAAATTATTTAGTAAATTCTCAATAAATTACTCAATAAATTCCCTATAAATTACTCAGTGAATTACTTAGTAAATTATCAGTAAATTTTTCAACAAATTCCTAGTCAATTCTTTGTATATTACTTAATAAATTTTCATTAAATTCTCAGAAAATTCTTAGTAAATTACTAGTAAATTCTCAGTAAATTACTTAGTAAATAATCAATTAATTACTCGATAAATTCTCAGTAAATTCTTTGTTAATGACTCAGTAAATTATCAGTATATTCCTAGTCAATTACTCAGAAAATTCTCAATAAATTCTAAGTAAATTCTTAGTAATTACAAAGTTAATTCTCTGTAAATTCTAAGCAAATTACTCAGTAAATTATCAGTAAATTACTCAATAAATTAATCGGTAAATTATCAGTAAATTCTCTGTAAATTATTCAATAAATTATTGGTAAATTTTCAGTAAATTACTTAATAAATTCTCTGTAATTTACTCAATAAATTATCAGTAAATTACTAATTAAATTTCCAATAAATTACTCAGTGAATTACTTAGTAATTTATTAGTAAATTACTCGGTAAATTTGTAGTCAATTATCCAAAAATTACTCGGTAAATATTTAGTAAATTCTTGGTAAATTACTCAGTAAATTATCCGTAAATTCTTAGTTAATTACTTAATAAATTCTCTATAAATTCTAAGTAAATTACTCTCTAAAGTACTCAGTAAATTGCTAGAAAAAAAACTCAGTTAATTCCCAATAAATTACTCAGTGAATTAGTTGGTAAATTATGAGTAAATTACTCAGTAAATTCCTTGTTAATTCTCAGTAAATCACTCGTTAAATTTTCAGCAAATTCTCTGTAAAATACTCATTAAATTATTAGTAAATTCTTAGTAAATTACTCAATAAATTTTCAGTAAATTAATCAGAAAATTCTTAATAAATTCTTTGTAAATTACTCAGTAAAGTCTCAATAAATTCTTAGTAAATTTTCAGTAAATTCCCAGTAGATTACTTAGTAAATTACTCTGTATATTAGTCAGTAATTTCTCAGTAAATTACTAAGTAAATTCTCAATCAATTACTCAGAAAATTCTTCGTAAATTACTCAGTAAATTATCAGTAAATTATTCAATGAATCACTCAAAAAATTCTCAGAACATTCCTAGAAAATTCTCAGTAAATTACTTAGTGAATGCTTTTTAAATTCTTAGTAATCTACTCAGAAAATTACTCAGTAAATTCTCTGTAAATTCTTAGCAAATTCTCAATAAATTACTGGTTTAAGTCTCAGCAAATTACTCTGTAAATTCTCACTTAATTACTCAATAAATTACTCCGAAAAATCTCACCAAATTACTCAATAAATTTCTCTGTAAATTCTCACTAACTTAGTAAAATCTTTAGTAGCTTCTCAATAAATTACTCAGTAAATTCTTAATAAATTCTTGGTAAATTACACAATAAATTTTTAGAAAATTCTTAGTCAATTACTCAGTGAATCACTCAGTAAATTCCCAGTAAGTTCTCAGTAAATTACTCAGTAAATTCTTAGTAAATTTTTAATAAATTACTCAGTAAATTCTCAATAAAATTACTCACTAAATTATCAGTAAATTCTCAATAATTCATAGTAAATTACTCAGCAAATTCTCAGTAAATTATTAGTAAATTACTCAGTAAATTATAAGTAAATTCTCAATAAATTCTCAGAAATTACTTAGTAAATTCATAATAAAATTTCAGTAAATTACTCAATAAATTGTCAGAAATTACTCAGTAAATTCTCAGAAATTACTCGATAAATTCATAGTAAAATCTCAGTAAATTACTCAATAAATTGTCAGAAATTACTCAGTAAATTCTCAATATATTATTCTGTAAATTCTCAGTAAATTACATGGTATATTCTGATTAAATTACTCAGTAAATTACTCAACAAATTACTTAGTAAATTCTTCATAAATTACTCAATAAATTGTCAGAAATTACTTAGTAAATTCTAAGAAAATTACTCAGTGGATTACTTAGTAAATTATCAGTAAATTACTCGTTAAATTCCTACTAAATTCTCAATAAATTACTCGATAAATTTTATGTAAATTCTCCATAAATTACTCAAGAAATTATCGGTAAATTCTTTGTAAATTACTTAGTAAATTCTCAGTAAATTAATCAGAAACTTTTCTGTAAGTTCTCAATAAATTACTTAGTAAATTCTCAGTAAATTCTTGACAAATTCTTAGTAAATTACACAGTAAAGTCTCGATAAATTATTCTGCAAATTACTCAGTCAATTATCATTAAATTACTAAGTAAATTATCAGTAAATTCTATGTAAATCGCACAGTAAATTATCAATAAATTCCTAGTAAATTACTCAATAAATTCTCATTAAATTACTCAGTAAATTCTCAATAAATTTTTAGTAAATTACTAAGTAAATTCTTAGTAAATTCCTAGTAAATTACTTAGCAAATTGCTCTGTAAATTTTCAGTAAATTACTTATTAAATTCCAAGTAAATTACTTAGTGAATTACTTAGTAAATTCCCATTAAATTCTCAATAAATTACTAAGTTAATTATCGATAAATTCTCAGTAAATTACTCAGAAAATTCTTAGTAAATTACTCAGTAAATTCTCAGTAAATTATCACCAAATTACTTAGTAAATTCCCAATAAATCACTTAGTGAATTACTTACTAAATTATGAGTAAATTACTCGGTAAATTCCTAGTAAATTCTCAGTAAATTACTCGTTAAATTTTCAATAAATTCTCTATAAATTACTCAGGAAATTATCGATAAATTCTTAGTAAATTACTCAATACATATTCTGTAAATTACTCAGTAAATTCTCAATAAATTCTAAGTAAATTTTTAGTAAATTAGTCAGTAAATTCTAATTAAATTATAAATAAATTATTGGTAAATTATTTAGTAAATTCTCAATAAATTATCAGTAAATTACTCAGTGAATTACTCAGTAAATTCTTAGTAAATTACTCGGTAAATTCTCAGAAAAGTCTTTGTTAATAACATAGTAAATTATCAGTAAGTTCTTACTAAATTACTGAATAAATTCTCAATAAATTATTCGGTAAATTCTCAATAAATTCTTTGTAAATTACTCCGCAAATTACTTAGTAAATTATCCGTAATTGACTCAGTAAATTCCTAATAAATTACTCAGTAAATTATCAGTAAATTACTCAGTAAATTCGTCGTAAAATCTCAGTAAATTCTAAGTAAATTACTCAATAAATTCTTAGTAAATTGCTCAGCAAATTACTCAGTAAATTCTCACTAAATTACTCAGCAAAATTCTCAGTAAATTCTGAGTAAATTCTTGAAAAATTATCAGAATTTTTTGTGTGAATTAGTCAATAAATTCTAAGCAACTTTCTGAGTAAATTCCCTAGTGAATTCTCAGTAAATTAGTCAGTAAACTTTAAGCAAATTTCTCAGTAAATTCTCTCTATATTTTCAGCAAATTACTTAGAAAATTCTCAGTAAATTACTTTGTAAATTCTAAGTAAATTCTTAATAAATTACTTAGCGAATTATTACTAAATTACACAGTAAGTTCTTAGAAAATTACTGTCAATGTTCAATAAATTCTCGAAAAATTACTCAGTAAATTTTCATTAAATTATTTGTAAATTACACATTAAATTCTTTGTAAATTATTAAATAAATTATCAATAAATTACTCGGTAAATTACACTATAGATCACTTAATAAATTCTTAGTAAATTCTAGGTAAATTCTTAGTAATTTCTCTATAAATTGTGTCGCGCCCCAATTTTTATTTCCTAAAACCATTACCAAATTCATTAATCTAATTCAATTTCAGAGATAACATACGGAAAACTCTTTTCTTCAACGAGTAGAAATAAATAACAATTCTCTCATCCGAATGAAAATTAAATACAACATGAGCATACTAAATAAACTGTCCGTAGGTTTACATCATTAAAGGATCAAGAAGAAGGGTGTAACCCTTTTTACACAAATGGCATTCCGCCAACACAAAAGAGGCCCCGTGCCCAACAAATAAGAAGATCCACAATCTTGTAGCACATCCTGATTATCACCTGAAAAAGATTCAACAACGTGGGATGAACATATAGTCCAATAGGGATCTCAACATGGTCCTCAACAATAACAACTTACAGATAGCTATGACCCTGAGTGCTCAATCTCATACTAGAATAGTAATGTGGCAGTTTATACAAAAATATACATAGGTATGAACTTTTCTCAAAATCAGCCATTTCATTCAACACTGAAAGCAATTCATTTTTATTTTCTTTTCATTACCCATTTTTCCAACTTTCATGACAATAACAGTTCTAGAAAACAATTTCACCAAGCCCATTACTTTTCTTCCATTTTCCATACTTACAATAGATTTTCCTTTTTCAAAACATGTTCACAAATATCCAATTTGCTTCACACTTTCCAAACTCTCAAAATAGTATTTATATCTGTTCCCAAGACATTCATATCTATACATGCATGCCTTTAGTAAAAAAGGAAATAACAAATCATCAACATGTATATAATCAACAAATGAGGCAACTCGGCCTATCAAAACTGTAACCATCGTAACCCATAACATACTCAGATACACTGAGACAATGATGATAAAAAGCTCTGCTCTACCTGCCATAAGCACGGTAAGTTAAGAATACACCTCTCGACAAATGACAAGCCAAGTTCTTCAGACACAAGCTGAAAGGTACTGGTACCTCTACCAAGTTCTCCAGACACGAGCTGGAAGGTGCTGGTACCTCTGCCAAGTTCTCCAGGCACTAGCTGGAAGGTACTAGTACCTCTCATTCTAAGCGCGGTATATAACACCAATAGTCTCAACGCGACAAAGCATAATCAACAAGTGTAATACATACACATAAACTAATCCATAATGTTCAACCAACACAGGTGTAATGCATACACGATAATTCAACACGACAATGTCATCCTCCACCGATGACTAAGGACAAAACCTCTAGATGCATGTATTCAGTACACCTATTTAAAGACTCAACTCTCATGAGGTCTTAAAACCCAACAACGCCACTAGTACGATAGTTAAAGATAAAACCCCCAAATGTGTGTATTCGACACTCAAGACATAATAGTTCAATTCTCATATTTATTTTCCGAGACTCACATAGAGTTATCATTTCATTTTTCATTTTCAAGATCAACTTTCATAATTTTCCAGGTCAACACAATCCACCACTTATTCCAACCCACTTTTCCCATTTCACAAAACCAATTCCATTCTTTTCATTTCACAAATTCAAATCCACGAATAACAAAGCCATAACCCATCTCAGTTCAATACGCTCATTTCAAAATAACCCCAATGCCATAGATAATCCCTTAGTCATTAACACTTTTACACAACCCATATTAACAATAGTAATTTACACATATTGTTCAACCATCCTCCCTTTTAATTTATCAAATCAAAATATAATTTAGGGCTTTCTCTTTTTTTAACAATATCTTGCTAGATTACTCCCCAATTAGCCCAAAGAACAATCAATGATAACAAACTCATTCTCAAACAACCAACCCTAGGTTCCCTTACATGATTTTCCAAGAAATCCAACATGGATACGATTTTCATGCAATATAAATTTACCACATGTCTATCTATGAGCGAGGTATTGAAAAAGAGCAAGGAAATCCCTACCTCAAATGAGGAAACCCAAAGGAGAAGAAGAGAAGAACTTGAAAGTGCTCCAAACCCAAACTTTTTCGGATCAAAACATAGCCCCTGTGATGCTCAACCTTTCTTACAAAGAGACTAGGGTAGAAGGTCTCAAGAACAAGGTGTATTTATAGAGAAAGAGTGTTTAGAGAGAGAGGAGCTGCCGATCTAGGGTTTTGAGACAAAAGGGAAATCAAAAAGTGAAGAAGAAGCTGCTGCTGCGAACTAATGTATTCGAGGCTCGCTCGAGCGAAGGAGTGGCCGCTCGAGCGACCAGACACAACAAAAACCTTGCTCGAGTACAAGAAGCATCGCTTGAGCGAACAATGCAAAGCTTCAGGTCTGCAACCCAGAAGCACGCTCAAGCGTAAGAGTTCTCGCTTAAGCCAAGAGACACAAACTCAAAGCTCGCTTGAGCGACAAAAGCCTCGCTCGAGCGACGACACCAAAAACTGGGTAGCAACACTGTGTTTCCAAACACAACCAACCTGTTACAAACCTACCCCACACATCCCAAAACTCAAATATAAGAAATTAAAGGATGGAAACAAGATACGGATATTAGCACACAACTCAGAACTTGAGTCCGGAATACCACAAGGGACGGGAAAAAACCCGGATCGCTATAAATTGTTAGTAAATTCTCAACAAATTCTCCGAAAATTCTTTGTAAATTACTTAGTAAATTCTCTATAAAGTACTCAGTGAATCACTCGGTAAATTCTTAGAAAATTTCTAGAAAATTCTCAGTAAATGCTTTATAAATTCTTAGTAAATTACTCATTAAATTACTCAGTTAATTCTCAGCAAATTACTTAATAAATTCTTAATTAATTACTATTTTAATTCTCAATAAATTAATATGTAAATTATCACTTAATTACTCAGTAAATTACACTGTAAAATTTTAGCAAATTACTCAATAAATCTCTTACTAAATTCTCACTAACTGCTCAGAAAAATCCTCAATAAATTCTTCGTAAATTTCCCAGTAAATTCTCAAAAAATTAATCAGTAAATTCTGTATAAATTCTTGGTAAATTACTCAGTAAATTTTGAGTAAATTCTTAGTAAATTACTCTGTAAATTCCCAGTAAATTTTCAATAAATTACTTTGTAAATTCTCTGTAAATAACTCAGAAAATTCACAATAAATTATCAGTAAATTACTCAATATATTCTCAGTTTATTACTAAAAAGATTATCAGTAAATTACTCACTAAATTCTCTGTAAATTACTCTGTAAATTCTCAATAAATTCATAGTCAATTACTCGGAAAATTATAGGCAAATTCTGAGTAAATTACTCAATAAAGTCTCAGCAAATTCTCAATAATTTACTTTGGAAATTACTCAGAAAATTCTCACTAAATTACTCAGTAATTTCCCAGTAAATTACTCAAAAAATTCTTAAAAAATTCAGATGAAATTCTCATAAAATTATCAGAAAATTCTTTGTGAATTACTCAATAAATTCTCGACAAGTTTCTGAGTAACTTCCATTGTGAATTCTAAGTAAATTCTCAGTAAATTAGTCAGCAAATTTTTAGCAAATTACTCAATAAATTTCTTAGCAAATTACTTAGTAAAATCTCAACAAATTACTCAATAAATTTCTTAGTTAATTACTCCGTAAAATTCCAGCCAATTACTCAATAATTCTTTCATAAATTCTCAGTAACTTCTCAGTAAATTCTTTAATAAATACTAAGTGAATTACTTAGTGAATTCTCAATAAATTCTTCTTAAATTACTCAGCAAATTACTTCGTAAATTCTTAATGAATTACTCAATAAATTCTCAGTAAATTCTCAGCAAATTACTTGGTAAATTCTCAGTATATTACTCAATAAATTCTGAGTAAATTACTCACTAAATTCTCAGTAAATTACACGCAAAATTCTCAGTAAATTCTCAATTTATTACTTAGTAAATTCTCAGTAAATTACTTTGTAAATTCCCAGTAAATTCTTAGTACATTACTTGGTAAATTCTCTGTAAATTACTCAATAAGTTCTCAATTTATTCCTTAGTAAATTCTCAGTAAATTACTCTGTATATTATCATTTAATTAATTAGTAAAGTACTCAGTAGGTTTCTTAATAAATTCTCAATAAATACTCAGTAAAGTACTCACTAAAATCTCAACAAATTACTCAATAAATTTAGCAAAAAATTCTCTATAAATTCCTCAATACATTCTCAATTAATTATGTAATAAATTATAAGTAAATTCTTAGTAACTTCTTATTAAATTCTTAGTAAATTACTCAGTAAATTCTTAGTACATTATTCGGTAAATTGTCAGCAAATTCTCTATAAATTACTCAATAAGTTATCGATAAATTCCTAGTCAGTTACTCAGTAAATTCTCAATAAATTTTTAGTAAATTACAAAGGAATTTCTTAGTAAATTTTTAGCAAATTACTCACTAAATTCTCAGTAAATTACTCAATAAATTATCAGTAAATTCTCTATAAATTACTCAGCACATTATCGTTAAATTCTCAGTAAATTACTCAGTAAATTCTTCATTTACTCAGCAAATTATCAGTAAATTTCCAATAAATTACTCAACGAAATACTTAGTAAATTATCTGTAAATTACTCATGAAATTTGTAGTCAGTTATCAGTAAATTACTCGGTAAATTTTTAGTAAATTCTCAATAAATTACTTAGTAAATTTTCGGTAAATTCTTAGTAAATCACTAAATAAATTCTCAATAAATTTCTTAGTAAATTCTTCGTAAATTACTCAGTAAATTTTCAATAACTTGTAAGTAAATAACTCAAAAAATTATTTACTAAATTTTCAGTAAATTACCCAGTAAATTCCCAATAAATTACTCAATGAATTACTTAGTAAATTATTAGTAAGTTATTCGGTAAATTCATTGTATATTACTCAATAAATTTTCATTAAATTCTCAGAAAATTACTCAGTAAATTCTCATTAAATTTTCAAGAAATTCTTGGTAAATCACTTTGTAAATTCTTAGAAAATTACTCAGGAAATTACTTAGTAAATTACTCAGTAAATTTCTAGTAAATAATCAGTAAATTACTCGATAAATTCTTAGTGAATTCTGTATAAATTACTTAGTAAATTATCGGTAAATTCCTTGTCAATTACTCAGAAAATTCTAAGTAAATTCTTAATGAATTACAAAGTAAATTCTCTATAAATTCTCAACAAATTACTTAGTAAATTTCTAGGTAAATTATCAGTAAATTATCTGTAAATTACTAAATAAATTATTGGTAAATTTTCAAAAAATTACTTAATAAATTCTCTATAATTTACTCAGTAAACTTTCAGTGAATTATTTAGTAAATTATCAATAAATTACTCGGTAAATTTTCAGTAAATTCTCTATTAATTACTTAGTAAATTCTTAGTAAATTACTCAACAAATTCTTAGTAAATTACTCAGAGAATTACTCAGCAAATTCTCTATAAATTCTAAGTAAATTACTCAACAAATTATTCAATAAATTCTTAGTAAATTGCTCTATAAAGTACTCGGTAAATTACTAGAAAATTGCTCAGTAAAGTCTCAATAAATTACTCAGTGAATTACTTAGTAAATTACTTAGTAAATTTTTAATAAATTCTCCGTAAATTACTCAGTAAATTATCGGTAAATTCTTAGTAAATTACTCAATAAATTTTTAGTAAATTATTCAGAAAATTCTCAATAAATTCTCTGTAAATTACTCAGTAAATTCTCAATAAATTCTTAGTAAATTACTCAGTAAAGTCTCAAAAAATTGCTTAGCAAATTACTGAGTAAATTACTCAAAAAATTATCAGAAAATTACCCAGCAAATTCACAGTAAATTGTTAGTAAATAACTCGGCAAAATTCTCAGTTAATTCTCTGTAAATTACTCAGTAAATTAACGGTAAATTCCAAGTAAATTACTTAATAAATTCTCAGTAAATTCTCAATATTTTTTTTTTGGTAAATTCACAGTAAATAACTCAGCAAATTCTCAATAAATTATAGGTAAATTCTCACTAATTTACTCAGCAAAATTTTAGTAAATTCTCTGTAAATTACACAGCAAAATCTCAGTAAATTACTTAGTAAATTCCTAATGCTTACTCAGTGAATTACTTTGTAAATTATAAGTAAATTACTTTGTAAATTCCTAGTAATTTCTTAGTAAATTACTCGGTAAATTTTTAATATGTTCTCTGTAAATTACTCAGTAAATTATCGGTAAATTCTTAGTAGATTACTCAACAAATTTTTAGTAAATTACTCAAAAAATTCTCATTAAATTCTTAGTAAATTACTCAGTAAATTCTCAGTAAATTACTTAATAAATTATAGTAAATTATCCGTGAATTACGCAGTAAATTCCCAGTAAATTCTAAATAAATTAATTAGTAAATTCTCTATCAATTCTTTGTAAATTACTCAGTAAATTATCGGTAAATGCTTAGTAAATTACTCAATAAATTGTCAGTAAGTTAGTAAATTCTCAATAAATTCTTAGTAAATTACTCAGCAAATTACTCAGCAAATTATCAGTAAATTACTCAGTAAATTCCCAACAAATTACTTAGTGAATTACTTAGTAAATTATCAGTAAATCACTCTGTAAATTCGCATTAAAATCTCAGTAAATTACTCGGTAAATTCTCAATAAATTCTCTATAAATTGCTTAGTAAATTATCGGTAAATTCTTAGTAAATTACTCATTAAATTCTCAGTAAATTACTCAGTAAATTCTAAGTAATTTACTCAGCAAATTACTTTGTAAATTCTCACCAAATTATTCAATAATTTCTCAGTAAATTACTCGCAAAATTCTCAGTAAAATACTCAATAAATTCCTAGTAAATTCTCAGAAAATTTTGACGAAATTCTGAAAAAATTATCAAAAAATTCTTTATGAATTACTTTGTAATTCTTAGCAAATTACTCAGTAAATTCTCAGCAAGGTTCTAAGAAAATTCTTTAGTGAATTCTCAATAAATTCTCAGTAAACTTTCAACAAATTACTCCATAAATTCTTAATAAATTACCCAATGAATTGCTACTAAATTACTGAGAAAAGTCTTACTAAATTACTCAGTAAATGCTCAGGAAATTACTCAGTAAATTATTTGTAAATTACTCGTTAGTAAATTATTTAGTAAATTATTTGTAACGCCCCAACCCTTCATATGTCATCGATATTGTTCGCTTTGGGCCATGCTAGCACGGTTTTGTTGTTCCTAGTGGGTCACCCATCCCAAAACTACTCCAGCCTAAGCACGCTTAACTGAGGAGTTTTGCTAGGGATTTTCCCACTCGGGAAAAGGCCTCGATGCTATATAAGGATCTAGGGTTTTACTTTTATAGACCAGGAACTCCCGCTCCATTCCTGATGTGGGACACTGGGACCTTACAATCCACCTCCTTAGGGCTACACATTTCCGTATAGTCGCTTGCTAGCTTGCAAGCTCGCCCACATGCACCAAGAGATGCCAAGGGCCCACACTCGGTACTCCGGAGAGTCGGCTTTGATACCATTTGTAACGCCCCAACCCTTCACATGCCATTGATATTGTTTGATTTGGGCCCGCCCGCACAAATTTGTTCTTTCTAGTGGATCACCCATCCCAGAACTACTCCAGCCTAAGCACGCTTAACTGGGGAGTTCTTCTAGGAATTTCCCCACTTAGGAAAAGGCCTCGATGCTATATAAGGGTCTAGGTTTTTACTTTTATAGCCTAGGAACTCCCCCTTCATTCTTGATGTGGGACACCGGGACCTTACAATCCACCCCCCTTAAGGCTGCACGTCCCTGTGTAGTAGCCTGCCAGCTCACAAGCTCGCCCACATGCACCGAGAAACGCCAGGGGCCCATACTCGATACTCTAGAGAGTCGGCTCTGATACCATTTGTAATGCCCCAATACTTCACATGTCATCGATATTGTTCGCTTTGGGCCACGCCTGCACAGAATTATTCTTCCCAGTGGGTCACCCATCCCAGAACTACTTTAGCCTAAGCACGCTTAACTGGGGAGTTTTGCTAGGGATTTCACCACCCGGGAAAAGGCCTCGATGCTATAAAAGGGTCCAAGTTTTTACTTTTATAACAAAGGAACTCCCCTTCCATTCCCAATGTGGGACACCGGGACTTTACAAATAGTATCAGAGCCGACAGTTCGGAGTATTGAGTGTGGGCCCCTGGCGTCTCTCGGTGCATGTGGGCTTGTAAGCTGGCAGGCTACTGTACGATTTTAAGGTCCCAGTATCCCACACCGGGAATGAATGAGAAGTTTCTGGGCTATAAAAGTAAAAAACCTAGACCTTTATATTGCATCTAGGCCTTTTCCAAGATGGTGAAATCCCTAGCAGAACTCCCCAGTTAAGCGTGCTTAGACTGTAGTAGTTCTAGGATGGGTGGCCCATTGGGAAGAACAAATTCGTGCAAGCGTGGCCCAAAGCAAATAATATCGATAACAAGTGAAAGGTTGGGGCGTTACATTATCAGTAAATTACTGTATAAATTAGTCAGTAATTTCTCAGTAAATTACTAAGTAAATTCTCAGTGAATTACTAAGTAAATTCCTAGTAAATTACTTAGTAATGACCTGCAAATTTTTAGTAAATTACTCTGTAAATTCTTAGCAAATTCTCAATAAATTAATCAATAAATTCTCTATTAATTACTAGTTTAATTATTAGTGAATTACTCAATAAATTACTCAGTAATTTTTTTTAGTAAATTACTTAGTAAATTACTCAACAAATTACTCTGTAAATTCCCAGTAAATTACTTAGTAAATTCCCAGAAAATTCTCAATAAATTCTCATTAAATTACTCACTAAATTATCAATAAAATTAGTCAGTAAATTCTCAATAAATTTATAGTAAATTACTTAGCAAATTCTCAGTAAATTATCAGTAAATTACTTAGTAAATTACTCAGCAAATTACTCAGTAAATTCTTAGAAGATTATCAACAAATTCTCAATAAATTGTCAGAAATTACTCAACAAATTCACAGTAAAATCTCAAAAAATTACTCAAAAAATTGTCAGAAATTACTTAGTAAATTCTCAGTATATTACTCTGTAGATTCTCAGTAAATTACTCAGTAAATTCGTAGCCAATTACTTAGTGAATCACTCAGCAATTTCTTAGCAAATTCTAAAAATATTACTTGACAAATTACTCAGTAAATTGTCAGGAAACTACTCAATAAATTACTCAGTAAATTCGCAAATAAATTACTCAGTGCATTACTTAATAAATGATAGGTAAATTACTTGGTAAATTTTTAGTAAATTCTCTGTGAATTAGTCAGTAAATTATCGATAAATTCTTTGTAAACTACTCAATAAATTCTTAGTAAATTACTCAGTAAAGTCTCAATAAATTACTTAGCAAATTACTTAATAAATTATCATTAAGTTACTCAGTAAATTCTCAGTAAATTGCATAGTAAATTATCAGTAAATTCCTAGCAAATTACTCAATAAATTCTCAATAAATTCTTAGTAAATTACTAATTAAATTTTTAGAAAATTGTCGGTAAATTACTTAGTAAATTCCAATTAAATTATTTAGTGAATTACTTAGTAAATTATCAACAAATTACTCATTAAATTCCCAGTAAATTACTCGGTAAAATCTCAGTAAATTACTCAGTTAATTATCGATAAATTCTCAGTAAATTACTCAATAAATTATCAGTAAATTACTTAGTAAATTCCCCAAAAATTACTCATTGAATTACTTAGTAAATTATTAGTAAATTAGTCGGTAAATTCCTCCAAAATTCTCAGCAAGTTACTCGTTAAATTTTTAGTAATTTCTCTATAAATTATTCACTAAATTATCGGTAAATTCCTAGTAAATTACTCAATAAATTTTTGTAAATTACTCAGTAAATTTTTAGTAAATTTCTCAGTAAATTTTCATTAAATTATTAATAAATTCTTGATAAATTACTTAGTATATTCTCAATAAATTACTCAGCAAATTACTTAGTAAATTCTCCGTAAATTCTCAATAAATTACTTGGTAAATTCTTAGTAAATTACTGAATAAATTCTCAGTAAATTACTTGGTACATTCACAATAAATTCTTTGTAAATTACTCAGGAAATTAGTCAGTAAATTCTCAGTAAATTACACCACAAATTACTCAATAAATTATCAGTAAATTCTTAGTAAATTACTCAGTAAATTATCAATAAATTCTTTGTAAATTACGTAGTAAATTCTCTGTAAATTACTCCGTAAATTACTCAGTAAATTATTAGTAAATTATCGGTAAATTCTTAGAAAATTCTGATTAAATTCTCGAAAAATTATCAAAATTTTGTTTGTGAATTAGTCAGTAAATTCTCAGCAACTTTTTGAGTAAATTCCTTTGTGAATTTTCATTAAATTCTTAGTAAATTAGTTAGTAAACTTTAAGCAAATTTCTCAGTAAATTCTTAATAAATTACTCAGTGAATTCTTACTAAATTACTCAGCAAATTCTTAGTAAATTCTCATTAAATTATTTGTAAATTACTCATTAAATTCTTAGTAAATTATTCAGTAAATTATTAATAAATTATCTTGTAAATTCTCAATAAATTACTCAGTAAATTCTAGATAAATTCTTACTAATTTCTCTATAAATTGTCAGTAAATTCTTAGCAAATTCTCCAAAAATTCTTTGTAAATTACTCAGTAAATTTTTAGTAAATCACTCAGTAAATTCTCAGAAAATTTTTAGAAAATTCTCAGGAAGTAACTCAATAAATTACTTAGTAAATGCTCTGTATATTCTTAGTAAATTACTCATTAAATTACTCAGTTAATGCTCAGCAAATTCTCAATAAATTACTTTGTAAATTATCACTTAATTACTCCGTAAAATCTCAACAAATTACTTAATAAATTTCTTAGTAAATTCTCATTAATTTCTTAGAAAAATCCTCATTAAATTCTCCGTAAGTTACTCAATAAATTTTCAAAAAATTAATCAGTAAATTCTCTATAAATTCTTAGTATATTACTTAGTAAATTCTTAGTAAATTACTCAGTGAATTATAAGCTAATTACTCAGTAAACTCCTAGTAAATTTTTAGTAAATTATTCGGTAAATTCTCTATAAATTACTCAAAAAATTCGTAATAAATTATCAGTAAATTACTCGATAAATTCTCAGTAAATTACTCACTAAATTCTCAGTAAATTACTCTGTAAATTCCCAATAAATTCATAGTAAATTACTCGAAAAATTATCAGTAAATTCTGAGTAAATTACTTAGTAAATTTTGAGTAAATTACTCAGTAATTTCCTAATAAATTACTCGCAAAATTCTTAGTAAATTACTTAGTAAATTGTCAATAAATTACTTTGTAAATCCTCAGCAAGTTTCGCAGCAAATTCCATTGTGAATTCTAAGTAAATTCACAGTAAATTAGTCAATAAATTTTTAGCAAATTACTCATTAAATTTCACAGTAAGTTCTCGGCAAATTACTCAATAAAATCTCAGCAAATTACTCAATAAATTTCTCGATAAATTGTCAGTAAATTCTCTGTTAATTACTCCGTAAATTACTCAGTAAAATCTCAACAAATTACTCAGTAATTTTCTCAGTAAGTTTTGAAGAAATTACTCTGTAAATTCTCTCTTAATTACTCAGTAAATTACTTAGTAAAATCTCAGCAAATTACTCAATAAATTTTTCACTAAATTATCACTAAATTCTTAGTAAATTCTTTAATAAATTCTCAGTGAATTACTTAGTAAATTCTCAATAAATTCTTTTTAAATTAGTCAGCAAATTACTCCGTAAATTCTCAATGAATTACTCAGTAAATTACCCAATAAATTCTTATCAATTACTCTGTAAATTACCAGTAAATTCTCTGTAAATTACATAGTAAATTCTCAATATATTACTCAATAAATTCTAAGTAAATTACGCACTAAATTCTCAGTAAATTATGTAGACCGCCCGAACTCCACTCCGTGCGCGAGGGCATGAATTGTAGTTCTAGCTACTACAGTTCGGACTCCTTTCATGGTTTTGAATCTAATCTAACAAGTGCAATGTAAGACCGATAAATCACCAAAGAGTCCAAATCCGGCAAATCATTTTGGAAAATCGATTTTAATCAAAAAGCGCCAAACATGGATTGCTTTGCCAGATTTCAGAGTCGCCACCTAAATATTTTTGTTTTGAGAAATTTAGGAAACCCTGACTCTTGCCTAAGGCCACATGTCCGTCATCACCAAAGTTGCCTCGGCTTAGGAACTTGGGTACAAGAGGAGAAGGTCCTAAAATGAGCACCCTCGCTCGCCCGATCAAAGATCGGCCTCTACTAAGCATGATATGTTGTTTTTGAAAACACATGTGTTCTTATTCCAATTATTAATCTAACTTACTATTTAATGCGCACAACATACAAGTATAGACTAAATCAATAAATTTGGAACAAAACATCTCATGTTTGTTTTTCGAAAATGGTTTGAAGTTGCTACCCTCAAGTAGGCTAAGACGCGGATTTGCCACCCTCAAGTGGGCTTAAAAATATGATTTTGCCTCTTCAAGTGGGCTTAAAATGCACATTTCGATGAATTGTTCCAATTCAAGCAATGAAGCCTTCATCCGCAGGCATTCATGCAGTTAAACACTTAAGCAGTTAGCCTCATGGCAAGCATGCTATCATGGCAGTCACTTACACACATGCAAGGATGCTAAAGCGTAAACACTTACAGTGTACTCCGAGCCAAAACAGAAGCTAGTTAGTAATCATGCATGATCCTAGCTATGCTAAGATGTCTAATGCAACACATACGAAAATGCAACTAAAATAGGCTCGGCTATCTAGAATGGCATATGAATGCAACACTTGATAACATGCTTTGAAACATGTATTCAAGAAAGTGTATTGAAATACAATGCAGTTTGTATAATGCGCCGAGCCCGGTGCATTCAAGACAGATGAATGATGCACGCATGCAAAGCATAAGGATGCTAATTGAAAAATGCCCTAAACTAACCATCAAAAGCTGATAAGTAAAAGGGAGAAAGAAATGAGGGTTGGAAGACATGCATCACACACACGCACACTTATTACAACATTTGCCCTCTCGACGGAGGGTCTGAATAATAAGCTAACTAACTAATCTAAGCTAATTAAACTAATTATTACAAATCAAAACTAATTAACTACTCGTAGTTAACTAATTAGTTATTACAACACAAATTGATTAGTTAAGTGCATTAACTAATTAAGTACAAAACCGTCAAACTAGCTAACTAAATAAAGCAACTAAGTAAAACAGTTAAAAGGAGCCTCGGGGCGAGAAGTGCATGCATGCTCGGTCGCCTCGCTCGGAAATCCATTGCTATGCCCTGAATTGCCTCTGTTTGCATTTGATCTTAGAACACTGCACTGACTTCCAAATGGCTTCTACTCCAACATGGAGACCTCCAGGAGGGCTGCCGACCAGAAAATGGTGCTATAGACCACTTGTAGACCACCTAAACTTGCTGCAGACCAGAAAACGTGGTTGGCCAGCTGTCACGACCCCAACCCGCCCCTAGTAGGATGGTGCCGCGATGGCCAGTAATCTGAGATTACCGAAGGCCATTTACAAAAATTCACACACAATCAGAGTATAAATATATGGGGCTCACAAGTGCGGAAGCAATATATATAAGTCTAATTAGTCCATAAGAGCCGTGCATAAGTCAAATGGAATGGCATACATCTTTACATAGCTTTACAACTTGAATATAAATAAAATGAAGTACCAAAAATACATATTACATCTTAACAAAAGGCTTCTCAAGCCGACGTAACAAAATACATGAACTACAGGTCAAGAAACATAATGACATCATCACTGCCGACATAACATGCATACAAAACACACATCTCGGCGTAGCCGACTTCTTGCTTGTTACCTATATACATACATAGGGAGGGTGAGCTTGGATACTCAGTGAATGGTAGAAGTAATAAAGGGGTTAAATGAATGATACCCGAGGTCTTTGCAAAACATACATAGTATATCTTTGTCAGAACCATACATAACATAGCTTAGCTTGGCTTGAAATAAAACATCAATCGAACCTTGGTCTTTCAAAACTTACTTACTTACTTACTTAACATACGTCAACTTAAAACATGGGGTGATGACATTCCGGGCAAAACAAAAGCATAACCTTGGCATCGAGCACACCCGGTCATAGTCCGTCGGTGGCCGATATCTTAACAAGGGTGCTACTTAGGCTTAACGTCCCCTAGCACGAAAGGACGGTGTTACTTAGGCTTAACGTCCCCTAACACGAAAGGACGGTTCACTTACTTACTTACAAGACCCACGCGATAAACCGTCAGTGGCAAAACAAGACAAAGCAAGGGAGATATCTCAAACAAAGGTGCTACAAAAGTTTAGAGTCCTCTAGCACAAAGGACCTATGTTACGAAGGCCCGTAGCCCCCTAACACGAGAGTACTGCGAAAGTTTAGAGTCCTCCAGCACAAGGGACCTATGTTACAAAGGCCCGTAGCCCCTTAACACAAGAGTACTGCGAAAGTTTAGAGTCCTCCAACACAAGGGACTTTCCGAGAATGTCATCAAAACAAAGCTTACTTGATACATAAAAATAGGGGTAATCATTCATGCTTAATCAAATGCTTTTATCAAAACAAGGCAAAGCTTTATCAAAACCGTATAACATAGCTTTATTAAAAATACCACTTACATAGTTCTTGGGACGTCGGGATCAAGGCAAGGGTCCAAGTCCTACAAACACATGGCAAAGTATACTGAACGTACTTCTCAAAACAAGTCTTACGTGCATGCAACTAATCTCGGGAAAACATGCTGGAAGTCAAAACACTGTTTTACATGTCAAGAAGACATGTTGGGTACCAACCAGGTCTTTGCCGAGGTCCCACACCTCCTGGCCGAGGTGTGGCTACCTAAGCTTCGGCATGTGGCTGCATACTGAGGTGCGCACAAGACAAACTAAAGGTGTAAGTGATCATGCAAGGTAGGCCAAGGTGAGATACGATGCTTGGCCTAAGTGTGAGGTCTAAGTAAGAGTGATCTCGGCGACTACACTTCGGGAAGTGAGGTCTGGAGATCTGGGTTTCCACCCGTGAAGAACAGGAAGAACATGAACATGAAGATCATGAAGAACATGAATGCTAAAATCATAACTTCTTTATTACAAAAATCTGGGATTTCATGCTATGAGTTCGAAAACATGGACCTTGGTACCCATACTTGAAAATCATATGAAAACGAACACAAAAACATGGATCTTGGCATGAGGTTTCGGATCAAAACATGACTTTTCTTGAAGAACACATGAATGCTATTTTCTCTTTCTAAAGCCGAACTTCAAAGCAATGCGTGGCTTACAAATCATATTCAATCATGCAATGCAATAACATAAACATAAGGAATAGCATGCGCAGATCAAGAATCTAACCTTAGAACACGGATCTAACGGTTCGATCTCTAGGGATCAAGCTTGGAAATCTACTCTCCCCCAAGAACTCCTCTCTCTCTCCTAGAGCTTCTCTCTCTCTTCTTCAAAACAAGGATATAACAAATGATAGGTTTCTCTCTCTACCGGCTGACTTAACACTCAGCTCAGACACGTGGCAACATTTGGTTGGCTCTCCTAAAAAAGGTGATAGATTGACAAGACAAGACTATGACAAAGTGTATCTAACAAGCTACTTAGTAAGGCACTCCGACAAGTGATGACATCGGCTAAGGACAAAGCTTCGGCAACTAAGGTGACAATGACCTCGGCTAGGAAGGACAACACTTGACTAAGCTATGCCACACCTTGGCCTAGATGTGCCACACCTCGGTCTAGGTCATACCACTCCAGGGCAAGGTCACTCAGGTGCAAAGGTAACATTTCGGCCTTGGTGATGAACACCTCGGCCTAGATAATGACATCTCGGCTAATATGTCAAGGCGAAGGTGGAGGTCAAACAAGGTGGTTCCAAGACAATTCTAGACAGAAGATGACCTCGGCTTGGAATGATCTAGGCGTAACATGACCTAGGCTTGGTGTAGACGTCCCCGAACGCCCCGGGAGGACGAGTCCCCCCGTTCTGTTCGTTTTGCGGGTCAACTACAGTTCGGACTCTCAAATTGTCACGTTTCTAAATCTGAACCAAAGAGTCCAAATCCGGCAAATCGTTTTGAGAAAAATAGATTTTTAGAAAGAAGTGGCAAACATGGACTGCTTTGCAAGATACAGAGTCGCCACCTAAATATTTTTATTTTTGGGGAATTTAGGAAACCCTAACTCGGTGCCAAAGGCCACGTGTCCGTCATCACCAAAGTTGCCTCGGCTCGGGAGCTTGGGTACGATTGGGGAAGGTCAGCTATGAGCACCCCCTCTCGCCCGATCCGAAGATCGGCCTCTACTAACCATGATATCCGTTTTTGAAAACATTATGTGTTCTTATTCTGGTTATTAGCCTAGAATTACTATGTTATGCGCACAACAAACAAGTATAGACCAAATCACTTAAATTGGAACAAAACATTTCATGCTTGTTTTGAAAACGGTTTGCTACTCGCAAGTAGGCTGAAATGTAGGTTTTGCCACCCTCAAGTGGGCTTTAGAAAAGATGGTTTTGCCACTATCTAGTGGGCTTAAAACTCACAGTTTTAATGTATTATCCCAATTTAGGTAATTCAACCTCCATCCACAGGCATTCAAGCAGTTATATCACATAAGCAGATAGCCTCATGGTAATCATGCTGTTATGGCAACACTCACACACATGCGGTATGCTAAAGCATAAATGCTTACCGAGTACTCCAAGCCAAAACAGAAACCAGTTAGTAATCATGTGCATGATTCTAGTTCATGTTAAGATGGATAATGCAACACATGCAAAATGCAACTAGAAATGGGCTCGGCTATTCTAAACATGGCATGTGAAATGTTGCAACTAACACGTATTCAATTTGGAATTGAAACACAATGCAGTTAGCATGATGTGCCGAGCCTGGTGTATGCAAGACAAATGTATGAATGCACGCATGCATAGCATAAGGTATGCTAATTTAAATATGCCCTAGTCTACCATCATAAGCGGGTAAATAAAAGGGAAGAAAGACGTGGGGTTGGAAGACATACACACACTCACGCACACTTATTACACAATTGCCCTCACTCGGAGGGTCCGAAAGAATAATACAGTCCGAATAACAAATCAACTATCCTAGCTAATTAATTATTACAGACCCTTAATTAATTAACAAAATAAATGCAGAAAGAAGGTGGCCGCAGCCGTGCCTCGGAATGCGCGAATGATGCATGTTTGACTCGTCTTGCCCGGAAACTCGCTGCCATAGCACTACTGCCTCTGTTTACACTGCCCTAGCTCATCTGAAGACTGCACAAGTCTTGGAATAGGTTCTCTGCACACTTTGGAGCACCACCAGCTAGGAGGAATGGTCACCGGCCGCGGGGAATGATCACCGGCTGCATTTTGATATATCGGCTGCAAATTCCTGGCCGGTCAGCACTATATGTAGCCGACCGGCCAAAACTTCCTGCAAAACCTGCAATTGACAGCAGCAGAGGGCAAGCAGTGTATGGCATGGAATTTTCAAAGCAATGTATGCATGGCCATTCTCCCAATCATGTAATGGATTCAAGGGAGTATGCCCCTCGACCCTCGGGCCATCAATTATGCATGATGGCCTAAGAGGCCAAGTTTTGCAACTTCGATATCAAATGAAATGCAAGCACAAAACACATCAAAGGGCCCCAACCCCTACCATGATTGATCAAGAGGCAAGGGATGCATGCTCAATGAAATGCAACCTAGGCATGGAGGCTAAGTATGCAACATGAATATGCAAATGAGTAATGTATACTAGGCGCGCAACCTAAACATGTAAGCAAACATGGCATGCAACAACATGCGATGATGGACTTAAACTAACATGGATAGCTCGCAAGCATGCCAAAATCAGTGGCCATTAGATGAAAATGAGACACTCGAAATGCGTGCACGCATGCACGCAAATCGAGGACCGAACCTAAGGCATCAAATGCTACTCTACCAAAGCATGGCAAGGCATGGAATATGGTATGTAAACATGCAAATTTCAGCACTGAAATATGATACAAAATAGTCCCGAATCATGGAAATATGGCACCCGATGCATGAGATGAGCCCCGAAACTCAAAACTAGGCACATATGATGGCTTACAGCTATACAAAGCATGCATTATTTGATCATGAAGCATGAAGAAAGAGTCAAGGCAGTCCCAAAACATGCATATTTCCAGTTCATAACAAGTCTCAAAAATGGACACAAATAGGGCTAATCTATCATGCAAAAATGGCCCTAAAAGAGAGATTAAACACAAAGGGACAGCATCTGGCCCCAAATGGCAAAGAGCCCTTCAACAAAGTTGAAGAGGGGCTCAACACAAGGCACTTTACAGTTTACATCAAGCCACGAAAACAATCACAAATAAGGCCAAACTATCATGCAAGAAAAGGCCTAAAAGAGGGGTAAAGAGACAAGTGGTAGCTGCTGTTCTCAAACCGAGGATATCCCTTCAACAATGTTGAAGAGGGGCTCAAAACAAGATATTTGACAGTTTATGGAAAAGTCCAAAACAACTCACAAATAGGCCTAAAATACTATGCAAAAATTGGCCCAAAAGAGAAATAAAGAAGCAAGTGGTGGTAGGGGACCTCAAACAGCAGGAGGTCCTTGATCAAACATGAAAAGGGGCTCAAAGTATGACTAATTACAGTTTGGGTGCCCAAAAATGCTAGCAAGTATGGCTAAGATATCATGCAAGATAGAGCTTCAAAGAGGGAGAAGAGGACTTACCCTTGTAGCACAGCAATGCAGCAGCTTTTGGTCCCAAAAATCAGTCCCTTAGCCTCTAAAAATGATCTCCAAGAACCTCCAAGCAATGGTGGAAGTGTGTGGTTGTGAGATGGTGTGTAAAGGGCCAAGAGTAATGGACTTTTGAGCTTTGGAGAAGAGAGCTATGGAGGAAGAAGGGTGTATTTATCAGATATATATGTATATCTCTGGTTTTTTGTTCAACCCATCAACCCTTAACAATGGAGGAGGAGAGGCCCTTAAATAGGCAATGGAAATGGCTCTAAGCTTATAAGACAAGCTTAAGAGAAAGGGTCAAGGGGGGCAAGAGGGCCAAGGCTTCTCACGGAAGCTAGGACAGCTGGTAAGCTTCTTGAGGAAGCCAAGATAAGGGGTCAAGGCTTCCTCAAGAAGCCTTGAGCAAAGGGTGCAAAAAAAGGGGTCAAGGGCTCAAAACAACCACCTATGTGTATGGGGGGATGGGTTTGTGCATCCCAGCTGGCACAGCTGGCATGCGCCATGCCTGGAAGGTGCAAAAAGGTCAAACCGGCCAGAAAAGGAGGTCGTTGGCCAAAATAAATGGCCGGTCGGCACAATAAATTGCCGGTCATCTAAATAGATTGCCGATAGATGCTGCCAAGGTCAACAAGTGGCCAGTGGGTGTTCAAATTGAAGCCCCCGAAGTTATCTTTCCAATTCCGCAAACCTTGCATTAAAATTCCTCCTGTGCAAAAAGTTATGCCCTTTTTGGTGAAGCCGCGCAGATTCGATCCCAAAGGTTAGGGACGTATCCCGGTGTTTCGGAGAGGAGGAGAAACATAGGGACGTATCCCAGTGTTTCGGCGAGAAAGAGAAACATAGGGACGTATCCCGTTGCTTCGGAATGGAAAGAGAAACATAGGGACGTATCCTATTGTTTCGGAATGGAAAGAGAAACATAGGGACATATCCCGTTGTTTCGGAATGGAAAGAGAAACATAGGGACATATCCTGTTGTTTCGGAATGGAAGAAGAAACATAGGGACGTATCCCGGCGCTTCGGAAAAGTAGGAGAAACATAAGGACGTATCCCGTTGTTTCGGAATGGAAGAAGAAACATAGGGACGTATCCCGGCGCTTCGGAAAAGTAGGAGAAACATAAGGACGTATCCCGTTGTTTCGGAATGGAAGAAGAAACATAGGGACGTATCCCGGTGCTTCGGAAAAGTAAGAGAAACATAGGGACGTATCCTGTTGTTTTGGAATGGAAGAAGAAACATAGGGACGTATCCCAGTGCTTCGGAAAGGTAGGAGAAACATAAGGATGTATCCCGGTGTTTCGGAAAGAGAGGAGAAACATAGGGACGTACCCCGGTGTTTCGGAAAGAGAGAGAAACGTAGGGACGTATCCTGGTGTTTCGAAAAGAGAGAGAAACATAGGGACGTATCCCGGTGTTTTGAAAAGAGAGAGAAACATAGGGACGTATCTCGGTGTTTCGGAAAGAGAGAGAAACGTAGGGACGTATCCCGGTGTTTCGGAAAGAGAGAAACGTAGGGACGTATCCCGGTGTTTCAAAATGAGAGAGAAATGTAGGGACGCATCCCGGTGTTTCAAAAGATAGGAGAAACATAGGGACATATCCCGGTGTTTCGGAATGGTGTGAGCATTGAAACGTATTCCAAATGCTCTTAACCAGAGAAGGTCTAACCCGTCGCACGCGTGAGGAGAAAGAATGATAATTGCAAGTGAAAAGGTGCATAACAATGCAAGTAATGAGCGTGACAATGCTAGATAGATGTGCAAAACCAATGCAATGAATGAGCGTAACAATGCTAGTGAAGTGGGTGCATAACAATACAATTGGAACGTACATCACAATGCAAGTGGAACGTGCGTGACAACGCATATTTGAAACAAAATGCCGAATAAGGGAATACAAGCCTTAACAAGATCAATTCAAATATAACCTCCGATTTACCTCTCGGAGGGGTCACAATATATTTCAAAAGGATACACCTTGTGCATGCCAACTGACGATGAGCTACGCATCGAAGACATGAATTGAAAATTCCGCAGAAACAATTTGAGCTGAAAAGTGGGTTTCTCTTGCTTATACTTCCAAAACGCAGTTACTACCTTTCTTTCCCGGCCATGTTCACAACTTTCCCTATTCTCCAACGGGGTGACAGACTAGGTTGGTTCAGTATCCAAAATTGAGGTGCATACACGCTATCTCAATCTATGGGGCTACTATACAGATTTCAAGCCGGGGATACACCCCTGGGTATTTAAACCAGACTTTAGTCTCAGAAATTCCGAACCTTTGTGTTTTAGGTAATAGTCGTTCAAACTCTAGTTTCCACCGTCGCAGTTGGTCTCTTAGGAACTCATTGTAAACACAACCAAGATGCCTCTGGCAGGGACTGGTTTTCTGAGGGAGCACTTTGATTGCCATTCTGGCATGAAGCAGACCTAATCTTGAGCTTGAGGTAGAGGCACACCCATACTTCGGAGTAGTGACAAGGCCTGAAGAGGTACATCCGGAGTATAATCACGGAATTTGTTGAAGGTGAAACACACTCAGATGCTTCGGTTTTCTCTCTTTTCTTTTGCTTTGTAGTCTGGAACCCATATAACTTCAAATAGGTCCTTGTTTTACTGTTCTTGCATGACCTGGGTTGAACCCTGCGGTTTTAAGAAAGAACAAATTCTTGTTTTGCACAAATGTGGAGAATGGCATAGCACTCCGAGCACAAAACGATTTGATTGAAATTGAGGAATGAGTTCTCGACCGGGTATTGAGCCTACAACTGAACACAGCAAAGACGACCCAACAACGGAAAATAAAGGCAAACAGCTTAAACACATCTAGACACGCTTGGAACGACTCAAAGCAAGAATCGAGACAAACAAAACAAAAGGCACGACACAGAGACGTGTTACAAAGACGAGAGACCTCTCAGTGCACAAGGAGCCAGTTTCTCCGGGTATTGTTTCCCACCCTTTCCTCATTTGTGATTCTCACATCACTCGGCCCTCAGGCTCTTTTTTTTTTCTCTCAAAACCCTTTTCTCGTTTTTTCTCTCAGTGCACGCCTCTCTATTCTCCAATCTCTCATTTTTTATCCCTCCCCCGGGGGGTTGATGGATAAACAGAAAGTTGTGGGCTCTTGCCCCTAGCATTCTGTCAGATTCTTCTTCTTGTTCACAACAGTGGGTTTCTTCCACAGAGGGGCTGCGCTACAATTGGGTGTATAGCAAATCTGCAGCTGACATCGGTCAACGATGCTCTGTTGGGGAGTTTGGACGTGATCAAATCTGTCCAGATAATGGAGTGGAATATCTTGTCCCATTCCGGTTCGTGCTTCGCACTTGGCTTGATACCTCGTTGCTTGGAGGATGTGAGAGCTTTCTGCCCTTTTGCGGTTAGCTTCAGTGGTGCCCTTTTTGGCGAATACGGTGCACTTTCTGGTAAGTATGTTGAAAATGGGGGAAAGACAGGAAGCCTGACTCAACTGTGCCCCTAGTTCATCATTTTGACCATTTTTTGTTTTTGGCTTTCTACTAAAACAATTTTGACCAATATGAGAGTTAGATTAACATACTTGTTCGATTTTTGATTTGAAAATCATGCAAGTCAAGTTATGAGCACTGAAAATTTTCCCTTTTTGGGTCCAAGAAATGGTCCAGTTTTGGAAAAGATGAAATAATTTTCGAGAAAATTAGTCAACCTCAATAAAAATTCTCGAAAACTGTTTTTTGCAAACGATCAATGCTCAACGAGCACGAAACTTACTCTCGAGATGCACAACCTCGGATCGGAGGCAATGGAAAATTGCCCCTTGTTTGGATGGCACTGCAGGGTAACGGAAAGTTGCCCCTGGTTTGAACGACGACTCATAGCAACAGAAAGTTACCCCTTGTCTGGATAACGCCGCAACATGTTGTAAACAGTCCTCCTTAGTGATGATCACAACCGAGCTCTCGGATACAGAGAAGACGAAGATGGTCAAAACCAATATATGGACACAGTCGCTTTGAAAGCGTTGGGGGCTGGACTTCAAGATGAAGTTGCCTACGTATCCCAAACATGGGAATCAAGCCTCACGTAGTTCAGGTTTAAGGTACACACGGGTATTAACCTCTCCTTTTTAGGCTCTAACTTTTGCCAAGACGCCTGTTGCAGGTTTTCGACCTTGCGAGCTTTGTTCTTCTTTTTTTTTCAATTTTTGTATCTTTTCATTCTTTTTTTCTTTTTTCTTTTTTTTTTTCATTTTTTTTCTTTTCTCTTTTTTTTCTTTTATTCTTGTTGTTATTTTCTTTTCCTTTTTTTTTTGTTCTTTACTCTTGCTCTAACTTTTGCCTGGGTCGCCCTTCCGGGTTTTCAGCCCAGCGAGCCTCTCAAAGGGTAAAAGTGTAACAAGTCCATGCCAAATGGTTTTAGGGTTTTGCAGCCATCCGTATCCAGGAGAGTGGCCGTTGCATTGATTTACTGAAGGATCCATCTTCGGCTCTTCGAGCATATCGGACATTTTTGCCCCTAGTTCGAGGGGTGCTTTTGTTCTAGCTTCGCAAGCCTCTTCTGATGAAATCTGATCTTCTTGATCTGACTTTCTTGCCTCTTGTTCGAGGGCTGCTTTGAATCTGGCCACACAGGCCTCACATGGCGGTTGACCGTTGAACGTTCTGAATGGGTTCAAGGTTCGAAAACAAATGGATTGAATCTTGAGGCTGAGAGTGATCCTAGGCTGCACAATCTCAAGAGGAATTCCACACAAGTCTTCACAGGACCGCGCAAAACCGTTTTTGAAATTTTTTAAGAAAGCGACAAATCGCTCGCGCTGAAGACAGTGTAGGACCAATCCGGATCAAACCAGGATCCTTCTCAGTACTCATACTAACAAGCATGATCTCGATCATTAAGGGCTTAACATGTCTCTCTTTATCTCAATTGATCAAGTTTTGCAAAACCCAAGGAATTCCTTTCTCTTTGTTTTTCTCACAATGTTTCGAAAAAAGTTTTGGAAAACTTAGGTCGATGCAATGAATTCAAGGCACAAAAAAGACACAGCTTCTAGTCAAATACTACCATCTCACGTAGTTCAGGTTTAAGGTACACACGGGTATTAACCTCTCCTTTTTAGGCTCTAACTTTTGCCAAGACGCCTGTTGCGGGTTTTCGACCTTGCGAGCTTTGTTCTTCTTTTTTTTTCAATTTTTTATCTTTTCATTCTTTTTTTTTTCATTTTTTTTCTTTTCTCTTTTTTTTCTTTTATTCTTGTTGTTATTTTCTTTTCCTTTTTTTTTTGTTCTTTTCTCTTGCTCTAACTTTTGCCTGGGTAGCCCTCCGGGTTTTCGGCCCAGCGAGCCTCTCAAAGGGTAAAAGTGTAACAAGTCCATGCCAAATGGTTTTAGGGTTTTGCAGCCATCCGTATCCTGGAGAGTGGCCGTTGCATTGATTTACTGAAGGATCCATCTTCGGCTCTTCGAGCATATCGGACATTTTTGCCCCTAGTTCGAGGGGTGCTTTTGTTCTAGCTTCGCAAGCCTCTTCTGATGAAATCTGATCTTCTTGATCTAACTTTCTTGCCTCTTGTTCGAGGGCTGCTTTGAATCTGGCCACACAGGCCTCACATGGCGGTTGACCGTTGAACGTTCCGAATGGGTTCAAGGTTCGAAAACAAATGGATTGAATCTTGAGGCTGAGAGTGATCCTAGGCTACACAATCTCAAGAGCGATTCCACACAAGTCTTCACAGGACCGCGCAAAACAGTTTTTGAAATCTTTTAAGAAAGCGACAAATCGCTCGCGCTGAAGACAGTGTAGGACCAATCTGGATCAAACCAGGATCCTTCCCAGTACTCATACTAACAAGCATGATCTCGATCATTAAGGGCTTAACATGCCTCTCTTTCTCTCAATTGATCAAGTTTTGCAAAACTCGAGGAATTCCTTTCTCTTTGTTTTTCTCACAATGTTTCGAAAAAAGTTTTGGAAAACTTAGGTCGATGCAATGAATTCAAGGCACAGAAAAGACACAGCTTCTAGTCAAATACTGCCATCTCATTTAGAATTTCTGGCACAACTGGCACATGGCAGAAGCGAACACAAGAGTGTGAAAATCACTGCTGTTCTATTCAAATCTGTTGGCACAACTGGCTCCCCGGCAGAAATAGACTCAAAGGAAAGCAAAAGGACAAACGCAAAACAAGCAAGTGATATCCAAGGTAACACCCCCGAAATCACCTGACTCTAACAAAACAGGACTGACTCGATACAATAAGACAGACCCGACTGACTCAGTATGAAAGGACTGACTCAAAACAAAGAGACAAACTCAAAACAACACAACAAGACTGACCCAATACCCAAGTCAGAATGTACAAAACTAGCATTCACAAATGCTCAAAACAGTGCGTGCCATACGCCACATCTGGAGTAAACTGAGTGCCGCCCGCAGGTGGTCCAACCTCTGATCACATCACATTATCCCCCACAAGTTCACTGATCAAGTGCCGATAGACTTTGCAGAGCTTGGTGCGACGATGACCTCATTGTCAATCAGATTTTGTATCTCGTGGCGGAGACGGATGCATCTGTCGGTGTCATGACCGGTTTGTTGATGGAAAGCACAGTACTTAGTCGAGTCAGGCTTTGCAGGGAGAGGATCGGGTAGGGGCCGTTGTTCCAACGGTTTCAGATGTCCTTTCCTGAGTAGGACCCCTAGGGCTTTAGACAAAGGCATATAGAGTGGGGTGAAAACCCTCTTGCCTCAGGGTAGATAGTCTGAAGTTCGGGGGTTTGAAGTGGATGTACCAAGAAAGGGGGTGGCTACACTTGGTGTGGTGGTGGTGACCATGCCCACTTCAGAAGATTTTACAGCTGCTTCACCACTGGTGGTCGCACTTGAATTGCAGGAAAACACCCTCCTAGGCTGCTCCTTCTCCTGGTCAATGAGGCCCGGCTTCATAGCGTCCTCGATCTGTACTCTCTTCTCATGCAAATCTGAAAAGGTAGGGAAGGGGAGCACGATCATTTTCTACATTAGTTTGGGCTGGAGGTTGCGCACAACCATCCGTATTTGATCCTTATCCGTTGGCCTAATGGTCATCATTGAGGCTTTGGCCCTCCAGCGGGCCACGAATTCTGAGAAGCTCTCCTTTGGCTCTTGGCGGGCGACTTCAAGATCATGAGTTGTGACCTCAATCTGTGCGTTATAAGAGTATTGATCACTGAAGGCCTCAGCCATCTCTTCCCAATTCTATTTCACAGAGTTCTCCAATTTTGCATATCAGATTGCGGCTATCCCAGACAGGGTCCGACCAAACAATGATAGCTTCTGTAATCTGGTGAGGCCCATCGGCCTTAGTATGTCTGAAAATAGTCGCAGGTGCACCATGGGATCCCCAGATCCGTCAAAAAAATCAATTTGTGGCATCTTAAACCGATCTGGCAGCGTCACGACTGCGTCGGTATACCCGTCCTCAATGTCCAGAATGGACTTCACACCTTGAGATTTCTTGAACAGCTTTTCAAGCTTGCTCACTTTTAATGCCATGGGGTCCACCTCGGACTCGAAGGGAGAATCCGGTTGATTGATAGGAGTGGGTGCCTTGGATAGTTGAGGTAGAATCAGGGGCGGAGCCGGCCCTGTCGGAATGTTCATATCTTCCTGGACATTAGCTGTCTCCCCGAGTGTTGGAACTCTCGGTGGGGGAGGAGCCTGATGTGAAGTAGATACTCCAGTTTGTTGCTCTAACCTGGCAATTGTCTCTGCCTGTTGGGCTATGACCACGGCCTGTTGCTTGGCGAATTCTGCTTGATGGACAGCGTCTTGCTGCATGGCTTTCATACTATCTTTGAGTTGGCGCACCATTTCTTCCATTCCCGCCATACTGCCCTGATCTAACTGTTCTATCGGTATATCTGTCTCTGTGGTAAAAGCAGATATCTCAACCCAACTGCACACAGGTGAGATGGATAATGACTGCTGATCCGAAGACTGTTGAACTGATGATCTGTGCCTGACTGGCCTTTTACTCTGCGTCTGGTAAAGGAACATTGATTGCCCTTGAACTGAATCTTTGACCTGACAAAGTCTATCAGCATAAGTCCGATGAACCTCGGGGGATATCGGAGCCTTCTGAAGCTATGGTTCCTAGACTACCTTGCAAAAGAGAAAACAGACAGCATCTCAGCCTGATTTCGCCAAAATAGATTTGAATCTTTACTGAATTCTGTCCCAAATTCTGCCTATAAACTGATATCCTCAGGTAAAACTGATTGCCCCAAAATACTGATGCCCACAGGCCTGATACTCAGACTTGCAAACTGATACACACAACCTGTAGAGACACACTCTGACAGCACATAGCAAGCAAGTAAGAGCCAAAACACCCCTATGTTGGGGTAGGGTTTCCCTGTCCTATTTTGTTAGGAGCTAGGGTTTCACTACGCACGCAGCGGTTTTCAAACAACATAACATCGGGTAAGCAACCTGTCCTAATTTGGAATGGTCACTATGGATTCCGAATATGCACTAGGTCGAATGGTCGAAAAGGGTGCCCCGGTAAAATCGGGGTTTGTGTTCCCATACTGTCAGAGCCCACAACCGGTCAGCCTTATGGCATGCTTTGACAAAGTCAAGCCTTCGGCAAACTGTTCAGGAATGGTAGATGGCAAACACGGTGTCCTACGCGCACCAATGCACATGCAATGCAAAGAGACACATAAATGAAATCAAAACAGGATATCACGAGTTCGAGTCAAGCTCTCTAAATCCCCGGCAGAGTCGCCAGAAACTGTAGACGTCCCCGAACGCCCCGGGAGGACGAGTCCCCCCGTTCTGTTTGTTTTGCGGGTCTACTACAGTTCGGACTCTCAAATTGTCACGGTTCTAAATCTGAACCAAAGAGTCCAAATCCGGCAAATCGTTTTGTGGAAAACAGATTTTTAGAAAGAAGTGCCAAACATGGACTACTTTGCTAGATACAGAGTCGCCACCTAAATATTTTTATTTTGGGGAATTTAGGAAACCCTGACTCAGTGCCAAAGGCCACGTGTCCGTCATCACCAAAGTTGCCTCGGCTCGGGAGCTTGGGTACGATTGGGGAAGGTCAGCTATGAGCACCCCCTCTCGCCCGATCCGAAGATCGGCCTCTACTAACCATGATATCCATTTTTGAAAACGTTATGTGTTCTTATTCCGGTTATTAGCCTAGAATTACTATGTTATGCACACAGCAAACAAGTATAGACCAAATCACTTAAATTGGAACAAAACATTTCATGCTTGTTTTGAAAACGGTTTCCTACTCGCAAGTAGGCTGAAATGCAGGTTTTGCCACCCTCAAGTGGGCTTTAGAAAAGATGGTTTTGCCACTATCTAGTGGGCTTAAAACTCACAGTGTAGACACCCCATTTTTGACCGTCCTCAAGACTTGGATGTCATCATTTGAACACTCGGTGATCATCCTTGTTCGTGTTCGTCTTGAGTTCCCGGAGGTCTCGGCTACGCGCCCTGCCTCAGGATCTCTCGACTCGACTGTTTTGTGTCTGGTTTTGCACCAAACACTTGTTGTTTTGCTTCTGAGGGTGGGAAGTAGCTTGTAGGCCATCCCCACACCTCACCGGCCATGGCTTGAGGCCACCGGCCCTGTTTCCTTGCCACTGGCCATTGGTGATGGCCGGTCGACACTATTGATGGTCGGTCGGCAATATGTTTGGTCGGCCAGCCACTATTTTTGATCAATTGGCCACTTTTCCTAGCTGAGACCTTTTCTTGAGGGAGCTTGACCCTTTTGACCTTTTTTTAGCTTCTCCAAGAAGCTAATCCTTTTTAGCTTCTCCAAGAAGCTTGACCTTTTTTTAGCTTCTCCAAGAAGCTTGACCCTTTTTAGCTTCTCCAAGAAGCTTGCCCCTTTTAGCTTCTCCAAGAAGCTTGACCCTTTTGTACCCTTGGTTTTAGCTTCTTGAGGAAGCTTGAACCTTTTGAACCCCTGGTTTTAGCTTCTTGAGGAAGCTTGAACCTTTTGAACCCTTGGTTTTAGCTTCTTGAGGAAGCTTGAACCTCTTGAACCTTTTGAACCCTTTGCTCCAAGCTTCTCCAAGAAGCTTGAACCCTTCTAAGCTTCCAAGAGAAGCTTGCCCCTTTTGCACCATTGTTCTAACTTCTCCAAGAAGCTTGGCCCTTTTGTCTAGCTTCTCCAAGAAGCTTGGCCTTCTTGGCCCTTTTGCTCCAAGCTTCTAAGAGAAGCTTGACCCCCTTGACCCTTTTTTTGCTTAGCTTCTCTTAGAAGCTTCAAGCCTCCATCTTCTCTATAAATAGAGAGCCTATCTTTCCATTCAAGGGGTTGGAGGAATTTGTCTAAGACAAAAACCATACACTTCCCTCCATATTTCTACATCCCAAGCTCCAAACTCCATTGTTCTTGCTCCATTACACACCACCTCCTATCCTAACACCTCCACCACCACCCTAAGGATCTTGGAGGCCATTTTTCAGAGGCTGAAGGAGCTGGTTTTGGTCCAAAAAAGGGGCTGTTTTGCTGAGCTACAAGGGTGAGCACACTTTACCCTCTTTTATCCCCGTTTTTGCACAAGTTTTTAGCCTGTCTTTCTTTCTGTTTTGAGCTTTGTGTATAACATAAAAAAGTTCCTTTTTTTGTGTTTAAGATACTTCATTAAGGAAACTTTTGTGTTTGGGGTCGTTTACCCCCTCTTAGGCCTTGTTTGGCCCCATTTTGTGCTATTTTTGGTGAGCTTCGGGACCACCTTGTTTGGGCCTCCTCACCACTGAAATCTTGAGGGATTTCAGTGGTGAGGATGGTGGTTTGAGGTCCTAAGAAGGAGAGGGCCATCCCCTCTCCTTATTGTCTTCATTACTTGCATTTTTGGCCTTACAAAGGGGCCTATGTTTGCACACTTCTTTGGCTCGGTTCAGGCATTTTTCAGTGGGTTTTAGGACCCTTAGAACTCATTTTCAGAGTTGATTTGGTCTTGCTAAATGTCTATCTTGCATGTGCTTAATAACTCCTTGCATGGCCCTCTAAAGTAACTCATCATTTTTGCATGCCATGGTTGCATATCAGTGGTTATTTGGGCCTATTTTCATATGTTTTATTCACTGATTTTTGATGGTTTGGTGAGATTCCATATGCTTCACACACTTGCCATGTAAACCATGTTTGCTAGCCTATGTTGTATGTTGTTTTTGGCCAAGCATGCTAGATTATTTTGGCTACATTTCATACATGTTTTAGCATTATTTTGGACTGCATAGGGACTTTTCGGGGCTGGTCTCATCATTTGAGCATCGCTTTGCATGTTTATAGTGTATTGCATTTCACTAGCTTTAGTGCTTGAGTCCTTAACAATGCATTACATGAGTGTTTGCATGCTTTTGAGTCATTTTGGAGTCATTTGGCATGCCATTTCAGATCTGGAACATGCACCATTGTATGCCATGTTCCCTCTTTGCCATGCTTTGGTAGAGTTGCATTTTTGTGCCTTAAGCTTGGTTAATGCATTGTGCATGTATTCCATGTATTTTGTTGCCTCACTTGCATCATTATGGCCACTGTTTTGGGTCTAGTATAGGGCTGCCCAAATTAGTTTAAGCCCACTCTTTACATGTTGTTACATGTCTTACACTTTGCATGCTTTGATTGTATCATGTCTTGCATGTCCACTAGCTTGCATGCTTGTTCATTGCTTGCTTGTTTGCATTGCCATGTTGCATACTAGCTCACATGCCTAGGATGCATTGCATTGGCATGCATGCTTGGCCTCTTGACTTGAGTATGATAGAGGTTGAGCTCATTGTTTGTTCATGTGCATTTCATTCCACATTGAAAATGCACACTTGGTTTCTTGGGCCATCACGCATTGAAATGCGCGATTGGTGGTTCGAGAATCGAGTACCATCCCCCTTTGAGTCATAAATATGATAAGGGATGTGGTGGTGCACACATTGCTTTGAAAATGCCTTGCCATGCCTTGTCTGCCCTCTGCTGCTGTCAAACAGGTTTCTGCAAGAACTTTCTGCCAACCGGCAGTGTTTAGTGCCGACTGGCAAATAGTGTTGGCCGATGAATCAATTTTGTGGCCGGTGATCATTTCCCTTGGCCGGTGGCCATTCCCCTCAGCCGGTGGTGTTCCACAGTGTGCAGAGAGCATATCCTGGGACTTGTACAATTTTCAGAGGAGCAGAGCAGGGAAAACAGAGGCAAACTTGTGCATGACATTGGATTTCCGAGCAAACCCGAGCACGCGCGCATTGGATCCTCTTCCCGAGGCCTTTACTGCTTTCCATAGTTTAGTTAATTTGTTAATTAATTAAGTGGTCTGTAATAATTAATTTGTATATTCTTTTGGTCCCTCCGAGCGAGGGTAAATTTGTAATAAGTGTGGGTGAGTGTGTGCATGTCTTCCAACCCCCACTTCTTTCTCCCTTTTACTTACCTGCTTATGATGGTTAGTAATAGGTCATGTTTAATTTAGCATACCTTATGCTATGCATGCGTGCATCGTTCATCAGTATTGCATGCACCGGGCTCGGTACATCATGCTAACTGCATTTGTACTTCAATTCCAAATTGAATACGTGCATCAATTGATTGCATTTCACATGCCATGTTAGCCGAGATTGCATTTCACATGCCATGTTGCATTAGTCAAATTGACATGAACTAGGACCATGCACATTGGCTAATTAGTTTATTGTTTTGGCACGGAGTACGATGTAAGTATTTTCATGCTTTAGCATATCGCATGCGTGTGTATGATATCATGACAGCATGCTTACCATGTGGCTAGATGCTTATGTGATAAACTGTTTGAATGCCTGTGGGTGAAGGTTGGATTGTCTGAGTTGGAAAAAAAACTCATTGAAATCCGTGTTTTAGCCTACTTGCGAGTAGCAAATTCCAAGACATTTTCCAAAACAAACGGATATGCAATGCTTATTTCCAAATTAGGCAATCTAGTCTATACTTGTGTGCTGTGCGCATAACATAGTAATTCTAGGCTAATAAATGGAATAAGGACACATAACGTTTTCAAAAATGGATATCACGGTTAGTAGAGGCCGATCTTCGGATCGGGCGAGAGGGGGTGCTCATAGCTGACCTTCCCTAATCGTACCCAAGCTCCCGAGCCGAGGCAACTTTGGCAATGACGGACACGTGGCCTTTGGCACCGAGTCAGGGTTTCCCAAATTTTCCCATTTAAAAAATATTTAGGTGGAGACTCTGTATCTGGCAAAGCAGTCCATGTTTGGCACTTCTTTTCAAAAAATCTGTTTCTCAAAACGATTTGCCGGATTTGGACTCTTTGGTTCAGATTAAGAACCGTGACACAAATCGAGTCCGAACTGTAGCAGGCCCCCACGCGGGCGCATCTACAGTTTCTGGCGACTCTGCTGGGGAAATTTAGAGAGCTTGACTCGAACTCATGATATCCTGTTTTGATCGCATTTATGTGTCTCTTTGCATTGCATGTGCATTGGTGCGCCTAGGACACCGTGTTTGCCATCTGCCATTCCTGAACGGTTTGCCGGAGGCTTGTCTTGTCAAGGCATGACCATAAGGTTGACCGGTTATGGGCTCTGACAGTATGGGAACACAAACCCCGATTTTTACCGGGGCACCCTTTTGACCATTCGACCTAGTGCATATTCGGAATCCATAGTGACCATTCCAAACTAGGACAGGTTGCTTACCCGATAGGTTGTTTGAAACCGCTGTGTGCGTAGTGAAACCCTAGTTCCTGACAAAATAGGATAGGGAAACCCTACCCCAACATAGGGGTGTTTTGGCTCTCACTTATCTGTTATGTGCTTTAGAGTGCGTCTCTACAAGAATGCATGTATCAGTTTGCAAGTTTGGGCATCAGGCCTGCGGGCACCAGTTCAGTATTTGGGAGTCAGCTTTACCTGTGGGTATCAGACTCAGATTTGGGGCAGAATTTTGGGGCAGAATTCAGTAGAGAGTACACTCACTCAGCTTTGCTCATGTGGGTTATCGTGAAATCAGGCTGAGGTGCTGTCTGTTTTCTCTTTTGCTAGGTAGTCTTGGAACCATAGCTTCAGAAGGCTCCGATATCCCCCGAGGTTCATCGAACTTGTGCTGATAGACTTTGTCAGGTCAGAGATTCAGTTCAAGGGCAATCAGTGTTCCTTTGCCAGAGGCAGGGTAAAAGGGCTAGTCGGGCACAAATCACTAGTTCAGCAGTTACCAGATCAGTGGCCCTTATCCACCCCACCAGTGAACAGTCAGGCTGAGGTCTCAGTTTCTACTGCAGGGATAGATACCAGTCAGTCAGATGGATCAGCAGAACACGTCAGGGATGGAGGCAATGATGCGCCAGATGCAAGAAAGTATGAAACTCATGCAGCAAGATGCTGCCCGTCAGGCGGAATTTGCCAAACAGCAGGCTGCGATCATGGCCCAGCAAGCCGAGCTCATCACCAAGCTGCAACAGCAAAGCGGCGCGTCCGCTTCACAACAAGTTCCTCCCCTAGCAGGAGCTCCAGCACCTGGGGAGACGCCAAATGTCCAAGGAGGTACGGACATTCCGGTAGGGCCGGCTCCGCCCCCAATTTTACCCCAACTATCCAAAACACCTACCAATCTACCGGACTCTCCCTTCGAGTTCGAGGTCGACCCCACAGCTTTGAAGTTGAGCAAGCTTGAAAAGTTGTTCAAGAAATCCCAGGGGGTAAAGTCCATCCCGGGCATTGAGGACGGGTACACCGACGCAGCTGTAACTCTGCCGGACAGGTTCAAGATGCCTCACATCGACCGTTTTGATGGGTCAGGAGATCCCATGGTCCACCTGAGTTTGTTTTCAGATGTTTTGCGCCCGATGGGCTTGGCGAGATTACAGAAGCTCTCCCTTTTTGGCAGGACCCTGTCGGGTATTGCGGTCACCTGGTATGCCAAATTGGAGGATTCAGTGAAACGAAGCTGGGAGGAGATGGCCGAGGCCTTCGTCGCACAATATTCATACAATACCCAAATCGAGATTACGACCCGTGATCTTGAGACGATGAGGCAGGAGCCAAAGGAGAGCTTCTCAGAATTCGTAGCCCGCTGGAGGGCCAAGGCTTCAATGATGACCCTTAGGCCCACTGACAAAGATCAAATTCGGATGATTGTGCGCAATCTCTAGCCCAAGCTAATGCAGAAAATGATCGTGCTCCCCTTCCCTACCTTTCCAGACTTGCATGAGATGGGAGTGCAGATCGAGGATGCTATGAAGCAGGGCCTCTTTGACCAGGAGAAGGAGCAGCCCAGGAGGGAGTTTACCCGCAGTTCGAATGCGACCACCGGTGGTGATGCAGCTGCAAGATCTTCTGATGTGGGCATGGTTACTACCACCGTATCAAAAACAGCTACCCCATTCACCGGTGCGTCCGGAAGTAGCCCACAAGGAACCAAGTACCCACATCGAGTCAAGAGGGTTTTCACCCCACTTCATATGCCTTTGTCAAAGGCTCTAGAGGTCTTACTTCGGAAAAGACATCTGAAACCGTTGGAACAACGGCCCCTACCCGATCCTATCCCTGCAAAACATGACCAGACTAAATACTGTGCCTACCACCAACAAACTGGTCATGAGACCGATAGCTACTTTCGTCTACGCCATGATGTACAAGATTTGTTTGACAATAAGGTCATTGCCGCACCAGTCTAGCAAAGTCTACCGTCATTGGATCAGTGAATTTGTGAGAGATAATGTGATTATGTGATCAGGGGATGAACCACCTGCGGATGGCACTTAGTTTACTCCGGATGTGGCGTGTGGCACACACTTTTTTGAGCATTTGCGAATGCTGGTTTTTGTAGTTTCTGACTTGGGTATTGGGTCAGTCTTGTTGTGTTGTTTTGAGTCTGCCTCTTTGTTTTAAGTCAGTCCTTTCATATTGAGTCAGTAGGGTCTGTCTTATTGTATCGAGTCAGTCCTGTTTTGTTAGAGTCAGGTGATTTCGGGGGTGTTACCTTGGATATCACTTGCTTGTTTTGCGTTTGTCCTTTTGCTTTCCTTTGAGTCTGTTTCTGCCAGGGAGCCAGTTGTGCCAACAGATTTGAATGGAACAGCAGTGATTTTCACACTCTTGTGTTTGCTTCTGCCGTGTGCCAGTTGTGCTAGAAATTCTAAATGAGATGGCAGTATTTGACTAGAAGCTGTCTCTTTTCTGTGCCTTGAATTCATTGCATCGACCTAAGTTTTTCAAAACTTTTTTTGAACATTGTGATAAAAATGAAGAGGAAAGAATTCCTTAGGTTTTGCAAAATTTGATCTATTAAGAGAAAGAGAGGCATGCTAAGCCCTTAATGATCGAGATAATGCTTGTTAATGTGAGTACTGAGAAGGATCCTGGCTTGATCTAGATTGGTCCCACACTGTCTTCAGCGCGAGCGATTTGTCGCTTTCTTAAAAGATTTCAAAAAAATGTTTTGCGCGATCCTGCGAAGACCTGTGCGGAATCGCTCTTGAGATTATGCAGCTTAGGATCGCTCTCAGCCTCGAGACTCGACCCCTCATTTTCAAACCTTGGACTAGAACTCGGAAAGTTCAAAGGTCAACTACAATGTGAGGCCTGTGTGGCCAGATTCGAAGCAGCCCATGAATCAACGGCAAGAAAAGTCAGGTCTAGAAGATCAAATGTCATCAAAAGAAGCTTGCAAAGCTAGATCAGAAGCACCCCTCAAACTAGGGGCAAAAAATGTCAGATATGCTCGAAGAGCCGAAGATGGAACCTTCAGTAAATCAATACAACAGCCACTCTCCTGGATACGGATGGCTTCAAAACCCTAAAACCATTTGGCATGGACTTGTTACACTTTTATCCTTTGAGAGGCTCGCTGGGCCGAAAACCCGGAAGGGCGACCCAGGCAAAAGTTAGAACAAGAGAAAAATACAAAAAGAAAAAGAGAAAAAAAAAATGCAAAAGAAAAGAAAAAAGAACGAAAAAAAGAAAAGAAAAAAAATGCACAAAAAAAAAAGAAGAGAAAAAGAAATAAAAAAAAAAGGGAAGAACAAAGCTCGCAAGGTCAAAAACCCGCAACGGGCGCCTTGGCAAAAGTTAGAGCCTAAAAAGGAGAGGATAATACCCGAGTGTACCTTACCCCGAACTACGTGAGGCTTGATTCCCATCTTTGGGATACATAGGCAACTTCATTCCGAAGTCCAGCCGTAAAACACTTCAAAATCAACTGTGTCCATGTAATGGTTTTGATCATCTTTGCCTTCTCTGTATCTGAGAGTTCGGTTGTCATCGTTACTCTGAGGACTGATTACAATACACTACGGTGCCATCCAGACAAGGGGCAACTTTCCGTTGCCATTCAATGCACCGCGGTGTCATTCAAACAAGGGGCAACTTTCCGTTTCCATTCAATGCACCGCGGTGTCATTCAAACAAGGGGTAACTTTCCGTTGCCATTCAATGCGCTGCGGTGCCATTCAAACAAGGGGCAACTTTCCGTTGCCATGCAGCTCTCTTCGAGCAAAGGGGGCAATTTTCCTCCAAATCTGAGGTTGTGCGTCTCAAGAGTGGGTTCCGTGCTTGTTAAGCATTCGCCGTTTGCAAAATTAGTTTTTGAGAATTTTTACTGAAGCTGACTACTTTTCTCGAAAATTGTTCCATCTTTTCCAAAAACTGGACCATTTCTTGGACCCAAAATAGGAAGATTTTCAGTGCTCATAGCCTGACTTGCATGATTTCAAATCAAAAATCGAACAAGTGTGTTAATCTAAACTCTCATATTGGTCAAAATTGCTTTCGTAGAAAACCAAAAAAAATGGTCAAAATGATGAACTAGGGGCACAGTTGAGTCAGGTGTTCTGTCTTTCCCCCGTCATCAACTACTCGCTAAGAAGGGCACCCTACTTGCCAAGAAGGGCACAACTGAAGTCAACAGCAAAAAGGCCAAAAAGCTCTCTCATCCTCCAAGCAACGAGGTATCGAGCCAAGTACGAAGCACGAGTTGGAATGGATCAAGATATTCCACTTCGTCATCTGGACAAATCTGATCACGTCCAAACTCCCCGGCAGAGCATCGTCAACCGATGTCAGCTGCAAATTTGCTACACGCCCAGTTATAGCGCAACCCCTCTATGGGAGAAGCTCACTGTTGTGAACAAGATTGAGAATCTGGTAGAATACTAGCGGTGAGAGCCCACAATTTCCAGTTTATCCATCAACCACCTAGGGGAGGGATTGAAAAATGAGAGATTGAAGAATAGAGAGATGCGCGATGAGAGAAAAAGTGAGAAAAGGGCTTTTTCATAAAAATAGAGCTTGAGGGCCGAGTGATGTGAGGATCACAAATGAGAAAGGGTGGGAAACACTACCCGGTGAAACAGGCTCCCTGTGCACGTCTGAGTGTTGTGTCTTTTTGTTTTATCTCGATTCTTGTTTTGAGTCGTTTCGAGTGTTACTCGATGTGTCTAGGTTGTGTGCCTTTTACTTCCTTGTTGAGTCGTTTTGCTGTGTTCAGTCGTGGGCTCAATACTTGGTCGAAAGCTCATCTCTCAATTTCAAAAATAAAATCGTTTTGTGCTCTGAGTGCCGTGTCGTTCTCCACATTTGTACAAAACAGAATTTGTTCTTTCATAAAATCACAGGATTCAACCCAGGTCATGTGAGAACAGTAGAACAACGACCTGTCTAAAGCTATATAGGTTCCAAACTGCAAAGCAAAAGCAAAAGAGGAAAATGTCGGGCATCTGAGTTTGTTCCAACTTCAGTAAGCTCCAAGACTACATTCCGTGTGTACCTCTTCAAGTCTTGTCAATGCTCCGAAGTATGAGTGCGCCTCTACCTCAAGCTCAAGATCAAGTCTACTTCAAGCCAGAATGGCGATCAGAAGTGTTCTCCTCGAGTGCCGTTTCGTGCCAGAGGCATCTCGGCTATGTTCGCAATGAGTTCCTAGGAGACCAGCTGCGACGGTGGAAACTAGAGTTCGAATGGCTGATGCCTAAAACGTAAAGGTTCGGGATTTCCAGGACCAAAGTCTGGTTTAAATACCCAGGGGTGTATCCCCGGCTTGAAATCTGTATGGAAGCCCCATAGGTTGAGATAGCGTTTATGCGCCTCAATTCTGGATACTGAACCAACCTAGTCTGTCACCCCGTTGGCGAGTAGGGAATGTTGTGAATACGATCAGGAAGAAAGGCAGCATCCAAAGTGTTCTACGTGAAGAACCCTTGTCAGCATTTCAGAGCCTTTGTATTGCAAGTTGAAGGTAAGTGTTCGAAGAGCACAAGGGGAGATCCCCATCAGAGAAGAGCGGTTCACCGCTATTCACCTCTTGAGGTGCTTTCTAAAGCGCTGCTTTGTCCATTTATTGCTTTCCTTAAGCATCATGCATTGTAATGCATTGTACCTATCAAGTTTCTTTCTCAATCATGCACGATATTGTATGTACGGTTCATTCAAAGAAGTTCCGTTTGAGATCATTTATTTAGTGTATCAATCACACTCCATTCAGTTAGTGTATCGATCACACTTCATTTATTTAGTGTATCAATCACACCTCATTCACCTTTAGTATATCTATCATACCTGTTCACTAAGTGCATCTATCACACTTTGTGTTCTCATTTAGTATATCTATCATACTTGTTCACTAAGTGCATCTATCACACTTTGTGTTCACATTTAGTATATCTATCATACTTGTTCACTAAGTGCATCTATCACACTTTGTGTTCACGTTTAGTATATCTATCATACCTTGTTCACCTAGTGCATCTATCAGACTTCGTGTTCACCTTTAGTATATCAATCATACTCTGTTCACTAAGTGCATCTATCACACTTTGTGGTCATCTTTAGTATATCAATCATACTCTGTTCACATAGTCGATCTATCACACTTTGTCTTCACCATTAGTGTATCTATTATACTTTGTTCACTAAGTGCATCTATCACACTCTGTGTTCACCTTTTGTGTATCCATCACACTTTGTTCACTTAGTGCATCTATCACACTTTGTGTTCACCCTTTGTGTATCTATCACACTATGCTCACCACACTCGCTTAGTGTATCTATCACGCGCTCAACTACTGTATGTATCACATTTTGCTTCATATAGTGTATCTATCACATGCTCGCTTTGTGTATCAATCACACACGTTCGCTTTGTGTATCGATCACACACTCTCATTTAGTATATCTATTATACTTGTTCACTAAGTGCATCTATCACATTTTGTGTTCACCTTTTGTGTATCCATCACACTTGTTCACTTAGTGCATCTATCACACTTTGTGCACACCTTTTGTGTATCTATCACACGCTCACACTTTGCTTCATATAGTGTATCCATCACATTCGCTTCACCTTTTTTGTATCTATCACATTATGCTCACTTTGTGTATCTATCACACGTTCACTTTGTGTATCCATCACACGCTCCCTTTGTGCATCCACCACACACGGTTGCTTAGTGTATCCATCACACTTGTTTCGCTTTGTGTATCTATCACACTTTGCTTCGCTTAGTGTATCAATCACACTTTATTCGTGTAAGCATATCCATCACACTCTCTTCACTATGTGTATCTATCACACATGCTTGTCCACTTAGTGTATCTATCACACTTTGTTCACTTTTTGTGTATCTATCGCACATGTTCGTTAAAATTGCATAATTCTCTTACATCCTTTCTGCATTGTAATGTAGCTTGGTTTCTACTTGCTTAAAACTGTTGCATTGTATATGCTTCATTACAGCTTTCTTTGCATGATCATAAGTTATGCTCGGCTTTGTGCATTGTCTTGCATTTTGCCCCTGCCCTCGGGCGTATACCTTTATTTGTCTTGCATGCTTTGTCTAAGTCTTCGGCCTTGTCAAAAATGGGTCGTCTCTGGGCTTTGACACTCACTCCCGTCATTGTTATGACTTTCGAGTTTTGTCAAAGAGGGGCAACTGTAGACACCCCATTTTTGACCGTCCTCAAGACTTGGACGTCATCATTTGAACACTCGGTGATCATCCTTGTTCGTGTTCGTCTTGAGTTCCCGGAGGTCTCGGCTACACACCCTACCTCAGGATCTCTCGACTCGACTGTTTTGTGTCTGGTTTTGCACCAAACACTTGTTGTTTTGCTTCTGAGGGTGGGAAGTAGCTTGTAGGCCATCCCCACACCTCACCGGCCATGGCTTGAGGCCACCGGCCCAGTTTCCTTGCCACCGGCCATTGGTGATGGCCGGTCGGCACTATTGATGGTCGGTCGGCATTATGTTTGGTCGGCCGGCCACTGTTTTTGATCAATCGGCCACTTTTCCTAACTGAGACCTTTTCTTGAGGGAGCTTGACCCTTTTGACCTTTTTTTAGCTTCTCCAAGAAGCTGACCCTTTTTAGCTTCTCCAAGAAGCTTGACCTTTTTTTAGCTTCTCCAAGAAGCTTGACCCTTTTTAGCTTCTCCAAGAAGCTTGTCCCTTTTTAGCTTCTCCAAGAAGCTTGACCCTTTTGAACCCTTGGTTTTAGCTTCTTGAGGAAGCTTGAACCTTTTGAACACCTGGTTTTAGCTTCTTGAGGAAGCTTGAACCTTTTGAACCCCTGGTTTTAGCTTCTTGAGGAAGCTAAAACCTTTTGAACCTTTTGAACCCTTTGCTCCAAGCTTCTCCAAGAAGCTTGAACCCTTCTAAGCTTCCAAGAGAAGCTTGCCCCTTTTGCACCATTGTTCTAACTTCTCCAAGAAGCTTGGCCCTTTTGTCTAGCTTCTCCAAGAAGCTTGGCCTTCTTGGCCCTTTTGCTCCAAGCTTCTAAGAGAAGCTTGACCCCCTTGACCCTTTTTTTGCTTAGCTTCTCTTAGAAGCTTCAAGCCTCCATCTTCTCTATAAATAGAGAGCCTATCTTTCCATTCAAGGGGTTGGAGGAATTTGTCTAAGACAAAAACCATACACTTCCCTCCATATCTCTACATCCCAAGCTCCAAACTCCATTGTTCTTGCTCCATTACACACCACCTCCTATCCTAACACCTCCACCACCACCCTAAGGATCTTGGAGGCCATTTTTCAGAGGCTAAAGGAGCTGGTTTTGGTCCAAAAAAGGGGCTGTTTTGCTGAGCTACAAGGGTGAGCACACTTTACCCTCTTTTATCCCCGTTTTTGCACAAGTTTTTAGCCTGTCTTTCTTTCTGTTTTGAGCTTTGTGTATAACATAAAAAAGTTCTTGTTTTTTGTGTTTAAGATACTTCATTAAGGAAACTTTTGTGTTTGGGGTCGTTTACCCCCTCTTAGGCCTTGTTTGGCCCCATTTTGTGCTATTTTTGGTGAGCTTCGGGACCACCTCGTTTGGGCCTCCTCACCACTGAAATCTTGAGGGATTTCAGTAGTGAGGATGGTGGTTTGAGGTCCTAAGAAGGAGAGGGCGATCCCCTCTCCTTATTGTCTTCATTACTTGCATTTTTGGCCTTACAAAGGGGCCTATGTTTGCACACTTCTTTGGCTCGGTTCAGGCATTTTTCAGTGGGTTTTAGGACCCTTAGAACTCATTTTCAGAGTTGATTTGGTCTTGCTAAATGTCTATCTTGCATGTGCTTAATAACTCCTTGCATGGCCCTCTAAAGTAACTCATCATTTTTGCATGCCATGGTTGCATATCAGTGGTTATTTGGGCCTATTTTCATATGTTTTATTCACTGATTTTTGATGGTTTGGTGAGATTCCATATGCTTCACACACTTGCCATGTAAACCATGTTTGCTAGCCTATGTTGTATGTTGTTTTTGGCCAAGCATGCTAGATTATTTTGGCTACATTTCATACATGTTTTAGCATTATTTTGGGCTGCATAGGGACTGTTCTGGGCTGGTCTCATCATTTGAGCATCGCTTTGCATGTTTATAGTGTATTGCATTTCACTAGCTTTAGTGCTTGAGTCCTTAACAATGCATTACATGAGTGTTTGCATGCTTTTGAGTCATTTTGGAGTCATTTGGCATGCCATTTCAGATCTGGAACATGCACCATTGTATGCCATGTTCCCTCTTTGCCATGCTTTGGTAGAGTTGCATTTTTGTGCCTTAAGCTTGGTTAATGCATTGTGCATGTATTCCATGTATTTTGTTGCCTCACTTGCATCATTATGGCCACTGTTTTGGGTCTAGTATAGGGCTGCCCAAATTAGTTTAAGCCCACTCTTTACATGTTGTTACATGTCTTACGCTTTGCATGCTTTGATTGTATCATGTCTTGCATGTCCACTAGCTTGCATGCTTGTTCATTGCTTGCTTGTTTGCATTGTCATGTTGCATACTAGCTCGCATGCCTAGGATGCATTGCATTGGCATGCATGCTTGGCCTCTTGACTTGAGTATGATAGAGGTTGAGCTCATTGTTTGTTCATGTGCATTTCATTCCACATTGAAAATGCACACTTGGTTTCTTGGGCCATCACGCATTGAAATGCGCGATTGGTGGTCCGAGAATCGAGTACCATCCCCCTTTGAGTCATAAATATGATAAGGGATGTGGTGGTGCACACATTGCTTTGAAAATGCCTTGCCATGCCTTGTCTGCCCTCTGCTGCTGTCAAACAGGTTTCTGCAAGAACTTTCTGCCGACCGGCAGTGTTTAGTGCCGACCGGCAAATAGTGTTGGCCGATGAATCAATTTTGTGGCCGGTGATCATTTCCCTTGGCCGGTGGCCATTCCCCTCAGCCGGTGGTGTTCCACAGTGTGCAGAGAGCATATCCTGGGACTTGTACAATTTTCAGAGGAGCAGAGCAGGGAAAACAGAGGCAAACTTGTGCATGACATTGGATTTCCGAGCAAACCCGAGCACGCGCGCATTGGATCCTCTTCCCGAGGCCTTTACTGCTTTCCATAGTTTAGTTAATTTGTTAATTAATTAAGTGGTCTGTAATAATTAATTTGTATATTCTTTTGGTCCCTCCGAGCGAGGGTAAATTTGTAATAAGTGTGGGTGAGTGTGTGCATGTCTTCCAACCCCCACTTCTTTCTCCCTTTTACTTACCTGCTTATGATGGTTAGTAATAGGTCATGTTTAATTTAGCATACCTTATGCTATGCATGCGTGCATCGTTCATCAGTATTGCATGCACCGGGCTCGGTACATCATGCTAACTGCATTTGTACTTCAATTCCAAATTGAATACGTGCATCAATTGATTGCATTTCACATGCCATGTTAGCCGAGCCTGCTCCAAATTGCACCCTGTATGTGTTGCATTAGTCAAATTGACATGAACTAGGACCATGCACATTGGCTAATTAGTTTATTATTTTGGCACGGAGTACGATGTAAGTATTTTCATGCTTTAGCATATCGCATGCGTGTGTATGATATCATGACAGCATGCTTACCATGTGGCTAGATGCTTATGTGATAAACTGTTTGAATGCCTGTGGGTGAAGGTTGGATTGTCTGAGTTGGAAAAAAACTCATTGAAATCCGTGTTTTAGCCTACTTGCGAGTAGCAAATTCCAAGACATTTTCCAAAACAAACGGATATGCAATGCTTATTTCCAAATTAGGCAATCTAGTCTATACTTGTGTGCTGTGCGCATAACATAGTAATTCTAGGCTAATAAATGGAATAAGGACACATAACGTTTTCAAAAATGGATATCACGGTTAGTAGAGGCCGATCTTCGGATCGGGCGAGAGGGGGTGCTCATAGCTGACCTTCCCCAATCGTACCCAAGCTCCCGAGCCGAGGTAACTTTGGCAATGACGGACACGTGGCCTTTGGCACCGAGTCAGGGTTTCCTAAATTTCCCCATTTAAAAAATATTTAGGTGGCGACTCTGTATCTGGCAAAGCAGTCCATGTTTGGCACTTCTTTTCAAAAAATCTGTTTCTCAAAACGATTTGTCGGATTTGGACTCTTTGGTTCAGATTAAGAACCGTGACACAAATCGAGTCCGAACTGTAGCAGGCCCCCACGCGGGCGCGTCTACACACAGTTTTAATGCATTATCCCAATTTAGGTAATTCAACCTTCATCCATAGGCATTCAAGAAGTTATATCACAAAAGCAGCTAGCCTCATGGTAATCATGCTGTTATGGCAACACTCACACATATGCGGTATGCTAAAGCATAAATGCTTACCGAGTACTCCAAGCCAAAACAGAAACCACTTAGTAATCATGTGCATGATCCTAGTTCATGTTAAGATGGCTAATGCAACACATGCAAAATGCAATTAGAAATGGGCTCGGTTATTCTAAACATGGCATGTGAAATGTTCCAACTAACACGTATTCAATTTGGAATTGAAACACAATGCAGTTAGCATGATGTGCCGAGCCTGGTGTATGCAAGACAAATGTATGAATGCACGCATGCATAGCATAAGGTATGCTAATTTAAATATGATCTAGTCTACCATCATAAGCGGGTAAATAAAAGGGAAGAAAGACGTGGGGTTGGAAGACATACACACACTCACGCACACTTATTACACAATTGCCCTCACTCGGAGGGTCCGAAAGAATAATATAGTCCGAATAACAAATCAACTATCCTAGCTAATTAATTATTACAGACCCTTAATTAATTAACAAAATAAATGTAGAAAGAAGGTGGCCGCAGCCGTGCCTCGGAATGCGCGAATGATGCATGTTTGACTCGTCTTGCCTGGAAACTCGCTGCCATAGCACTACTGCCTCTGTTTACACTGCCCTAGCTCATCTGAAGACTGCACAAGTCTTGGAATAGGTTCTCTGCACACTTTGGAGCACCACCGGCTAGGAGGAATGGTCACCGGCCGCGGGGAATGATCACCGGTTGCATTTTGATATATCGGCTGTAAATTCCTGGCCGGTCCGCACTATATGTAGCCGACCGGCCAAAACTTCCTGCAGAACCTGCAATTGACAGCAGCAGAGGGCAAGCAGTGTATGGCATGGAATTTTCAAAGCAATGTATGCATGGCCACTCTCCCAATCATGTAATGGACTCAAGGGAGTATGCCCCTCGACCCTCGGGCCATCAATTATGCATGATGGCCTAAGAGGCCAAGTTTTGCAACTTCGATATCAAATGAAATGCAAGCACAAAACACATCAAAGGGCCCCAACCCCTATCATGATTGATCAAGAGGCAAGGGATGCATGCTCAATGAAATGCAACCTAGGCATGGAGGCTAAGTATGCAACATGAACATGCAAATGAGCAATGTATACTAGGCGCACAACCTAAACATGTAAGCAAACATGGCATGCAACAACATGCGATGATGGACTTAAACTAACATGGATAGCTCGCAAGCATGCCAAAATCAGTGGCCATTAGATGAAAATGAGACACTCGAAATGCGTGCACGCATGCACGCAAATCGAGGGCCGAACCTAAGGCATCAAATGCCACTCTACCAAAGCATGGCAAGGCATGGAATATGGTATGTAAACATGCAAATTTCAGCACTGAAATATGATACAAAATAGTCCCGAATCATGGAAATATGGCACCCGATGCATGAGATGAGCCCCGAAACTCAAAACTAGGCACATATGATGGCTTACAGCTATACAAAGCATGCATTATTTGATCATGAAGCATGAAGAAAGAGTTAAGGCAGTCCCAAAACATGCATATTTCCAGTTCATAACAAGTCTCAAAAATGGACACAAATAGGGCTAATCTATCATGCAAAAATGGCCCTAAAAGAGAGATTAAACACAAAGGGACAGCATCTGGCCCCAAATGGAAAAGAGCCCTTCAACAAAGTTGAAGAGGGGCTCAACACAAGGCACTTTACAGTTTACATCAAGCCACGAAAACAATCACAAATAAGGCCAAACTATCATGCAAGAAAAAAACTAAAAGAGGGGTAAAGAGACAAGTGGTAGCTGCTGTTCTCAAACTGAGGAGATCCCTTCAACAATGTTGAAGAGGGGCTCAAAAAAAGATATTTGACAGTTTATGGCAAAGTCCAAAACAACTCACAAATAGGCCTAAAATACTATGCAAAAATTGGCCCAAAAGAGAGATAAAGAAGCAAGTGGTGGTAGGGGACCTCAAACAGCAGGAGGTCCTTGATCAAACATGAAAAGGGGCTCAAAATATGACTACTTACAGTTTGGGTCGGAGCCCAAAAATGCTAGCAAGTATGGCTAAGATATCATGCAAGATAGAGCTTCAAAGAGGGAGAAGAGGACTTACCCTTGTAGCACAGCAATGCAGCAGCTTTTGGTCCCAAAAATCAGTCCCTTAGCCTCTGAAAATGATCTCCAAGAACCTCCAAGCAATGGTGGAAGTGTGTGGTTGTGAGATGGTGTGTAAAGGGCCAAGAGTAATGGACTTTTGAGCTTTGGAGAAGAGAGCTATGGAGGAAGAAGGGTGTATCTATCATATATATATGTATATCTCTGGTTTTTTTTCAACCCATCAACCCTTAACAATGGAGGAGGAGAGGCCCTTAAATAGGCAATGGAAATGGCTCTAAGCTTATAAGACAAGCTTAAGAGAAAGGGTCAAGGGGGGCAACAGGGCCAAGGCTTCTCACGGAAGCTAGGACAGCTGGTAAGCTTCTTGAGGAAGCCAAGATAAGGGGTCAAGGCTTCCTCAAGAAGCCTTGAGCAAAGGGTGCAAAAAAAGGGGTCAAGGGCTCAAAACAACCACCTATGTGTATGGGGGGACGGGTTTGTGCATCCCAGCTGGCACAGCTGGCATGCGCCATGCCTGGAAGGTGCAAAAAGGTCAAACCGGCCAGAAAAGGAGGTCGTCGGCCAAAATAAATAGCCGGTCGGCACAATAAATTGCCGGTCGGCTAAATAGATTGCCGATAGATGCTGCCAAGGTCAACAAGTGGCCGGTGGGTGTCCAAATTGAAGCCCCGGAAGTTATCTTTCCAATTCCGCAAACCTTGCATTAAAATTCCTCCTGTACAAAACGTTATGCCCTTTTTGGTGAAGCCGCGCATATTCGATCCAACCGGGATGATGCCCAAATTCAACCAACCATATCTCCCCCACCCAAACTTGGCTTTAGGAGATTCTTGAGTGCAAAACGAAGCCCCAGAAGTAAGCTTTCCAACGGTGGTGGCCTCATAGCTAAAATCCAAGTATGCAGATGAATAAGCCTGATTCAGCGAGGGTCGCTCGACTCTCTTCTACCCGGATCCTTGCCGAACTTCTTCTCCAACTTGTTTTCTCCCCTTTTCTCCTCTTTTCTTCAACTTCAAACCCCTAAGTAAGGTGTTTTGAAAGATTTTTCAAAGATTTCATCTCTCTTTCATTAATTTTCACTTTGTCCTTGCTTGGTTTATCGAAAAGCGCATTATTTGACAAAATGTGAGTCTCAGAGCATCGTAGGAATTTTATTTCAAAAATGTTTTGAAAGAGAAGGTTTTAAAGTCTAAAAACCATCCAAAATAGCTTTGGTCCAAAATGGGGTGTGAAGTTGAGATTTGGCTCTCTCCTTGCCGAAGAAACTGAACTTTTGCCCTGCACACCTTTCTCCACCAAGTAAACCATCAGTAACGCCCAAGTCTTAAGGGCGGTCAAAAATGGGGTGTCTATAGTTGCCCCTCTTTGACAGAACTCATGAGTCATGAAATGACGTGAGTGAATGTCAAAGCCTAGAGACGACCCATTTTTGATGAGGCCGAAGACTTGGACAAACAAACAAAATACAAATGAATGAATGGTTGTGCCCGCAGGCTACCTACGTATCCCTTTGCAAGGAATCAAACCAACGTAGTTCAGGGGCAGGATGCAAATGATATGCAGGAAGATTTTGATAATTGGACTTATACGCTACGCGAAGCCGGCTTGTAATTGGACGCTTTCGCGAAGCCGATTTGATAAAACAATGCAAGTGGAATGTGCGTGACAACGCAAGTGAAGAGGTGTGCATGACAATGCAACCTAAGATGAATTCCAAACACACTGAAATCGTGTGGGGAAATGGGACAGGGAGAAACATAGGGACATATCCCGGTGTTTCGGAATGGTGTGAGCTTTGGAATGTATTCCGAACGCTTTTAACCGAAGAGGGAGAGACATAGGGACGTATCCTGAGGATTAGGGACGTATCCCAAGGATTAGGGACGTATCCCAAAGGTTAGGGATGTATCTCGGTGTTTCGGAGAGGAGGAGAAACATAGGGACGTATCCCGGTGTTTCGGCGAGAAAGAGAAACATAGGGACGTATCCCGTTGCTTCGGAATGGAAAGAGAAACATAGGGACGTATCCCGTTGTTTCGGAATGGAAAGAGAAACATAGGGACATATCCTGTTGTTTCGGAATGGAAAGAGAAACATAGGGACGTATCCCGTTGTTTCGGAATGGAAGAAGAAACATAGGGACGTATCCTGGCGCTTCGGAAAAGTAGGAGAAACATAAGGACGTATCCCGTTGTTTCGGAATGGAAGAAGAAACATAGGGACGTATCCCGGTGCTTCGGAAAAGTAGGAGAAACATAGGGACGTATCCCGTTGTTTTGGAATGGAAGAAGAAACATAGGGACGTATCCTGGTGCTTCGGAAAGGTAGGAGAAACATAAGGACGTATCTCGGTGTTTCGGAAAGAGAGGAGAAACATAGGGACGTACCCCGGTGTTTCGGAAAGAGAGAGAAACGTAGGGACGTATCCTGGTGTTTCGAAAAGAGAGAGAAACATAGGGACGTATCCTGGTGTTTTGAAAAGAGAGAGAAACATAGGGACGTATCCCGGTGTTTCGGAAAGAGAGAGAAACGTAGGGACGTATCCCGGTGTTTCAGAAAGAGAGAAACGTAGGGACGTATCCCGGTGTTTCAAAATGAGAGAGAAATGTAGGGACGTATCCCGGTGTTTCAAAAGAAAAGAGAAACATAGGGACGTATCCCGGTGTTTTGGAATGGTGTGAGCATTGAAACGTATTCCAAATGCTCTTAACTAGAGAAGGTCTAACCCGTCGCACGCGCGAGGAGAAAGAATGATAATTGCAAGTGAAAAGGTGCATAACAATGCAAGTAATGAGCGTGACAATGCTAGATAGATGTGCAAAATCAATGCAATGAATGAGCGTAACAATGCTAGTGAAGTAGGTGCATAACAATACAATTGGAACGTATATCACAATGCAAGTGGAACGTGCGTGACAACGCATATTTGAAACAAAATGCCGAATAAGGGAATACAAGCCTTAACAAGATCAATTCAAACATAACCTCCGATTTACCTCTCGGAGGGGTCACAATATATTTCAAAAGGATACACCTTGTGCATGCCAACTGACGATGAGCTACGCATCGAAGACATGAATTGAAAATTCCGCAGAAACAATTTGAGCTGAAAAGTGGGTTTCTCTTGCTTATACTTCCAAAACGCAGTTACTACCTTTCTTTGCCGGCCATGTTCACAACTTTCCCTATTCTCCAACGGGGTGACAGACTAGGTTGGTTCAGTATCCAGAATTGAGGTGCATACACGCTATCTCAATCTATGGGGCTACCATACAGATTTCAAGCCGGGGATACACCCCTGGGTATTTAAACCAGACTTTAGTCTCGGAAATTCCGAACCTTTGTGTTTTAGGTAATAGCCGTTCGAACTCTAGTTTCCACCGTCGCAGTTGGTCTCCTAGGAACTCATTGTAAACATAACCAAGATGCCTCTGGCAGGGACTGGTTTTCTGAGGGAGCACTTTGATTGCCATTCTGGCTTGAAGCAGACCTAATCTTGAGCTTGAGGTAGAGGCACACCCATACTTCGGAGTAGTGACAAGGCCTGAAGAGGTACATCCGGAGTACAATCACGGAATTTGTTGAAGGTGAAACACTCTCAGATGCTTCGGTTTTCCCTCTTTTCTTTTGCTTTGTAGTCTGGAACCCATATAACTTCAAATAGGTCCTTGTTTTACTGTTCTTGCATGACCTGGGTTGAACCCTGCAGTTTTAAGAAAGAACAAATTCTTGTTTTGCACAAATGTGGAGAATGGCACAGCACTCCGAGCACAAAACGATTTGATTGAAATTGAGGAATGAGTTCTCGACCGGGTATTGAGCCTACAACTGAACACAGCAAAGACGACCTAACAACGGAAAATAAAGGCAAACAGCTTAAACACATCTAGACACGCTGGGAACGACTCAAAGCAAGAATCGAGACAAACAAAACAAAAGGCACGACACAGAGACGTGTTACAAAGACGAGAGACCTCTCAGTGCACGAGGAGCCAGTTTCTCCGGGTATTGTTTCCCACCCTTTCCTCATTTGTGATTCTCACATCACTCGGCCCTCAAGCTCTTTTTTTTTTCTCTCAAAACCCTTTTCTCGTTTTTTCTCTCAGCGCACGTCTCTCTATTCTCCAATCTCTCATTTTTTATCCCTCCCCCGGGGGGTTGATGGATAAACAGAAAGTTGTGGGCTCTTGCCCCTAGCATTCTGCCAGATTCTTCTTCTTGTTCACAACAGTGGGTTTCTTCCACAGAGGGGCTGCGCTACAATTGGGTGTATAGCAAATCTGCAGCTGACATCGGTTAACGATGCTCTGCTGGGGAGTTTGGACGTGATCAAATCTGTCCAGATAATGGAGTGGAATATCTTGTCCCATTCCGGTTCGTGCTTCGCACTTGGCTTGATACCTCGTTGCTTGGAGGATGTGAGAGCTTTCTGCCCTTTTGCGGTTAGCTTCAGTGGTGCCCTTTCTGACGAATACGGTGCCCTTTCTGGCAAGTATGTTGAAAATGGGGGAAAGACAGGAAGCCTGACTCAACTGTGCCCCTAGTTCATCATTTTGACCATTTTTTGTTTTTGGCTTTCTACTAAAACAATTTTGACCAATATGAGAGTTAGATTAACATACTTGTTCGATTTTTTATTTGAAAATCATGCAAGTCAAGTTATGAGCACTGAAAATTTTCCCTTTTTGGGTCCAAGAAATGGTCCAGTTTTGGAAAAGATGAAATAATTTCGAGAAAATTAGTCAACCTCAATAAAAATTCTCGAAAACTGTTTTTTGCAAACGATCAATGCTCAACGAGCACGAAACTTACTCTCGAGATGCACAACCTCGGATCGGAGGCAATGGAAAATTGCCCCTTGTTTGGATGGCACTGCAGGGTAACGGAAAGTTGCCCCTGGTTTGAACGACGACTCATAGCAACGGAAAGTTACCCCTTGTCTGGATAACGCCGCAACATGTTGTAAACAGTCCTCCTTAGTGATGATCACAACCGAGCTCTCGGATACAGAGAAGACGAAGATGGTCAAAACCAATATATGGACACAGTCGCTTTGAAAGCGTTGGGGGCTGGACTTCAAGATGAAGTTGCCTACGTATCCCAAACATGGGAATCAAGCCTCACGTAGTTCAGGTTTAAGGTACACACGGGTATTAACCTCTCCTTTTTAGGCTCTAACTTTTGCCAAGACGCCTGTTGCAAGTTTTCGACCTTGCGAGCTTTGTTCTTCTTTTTTTTTCAATTTTTGTATCTTTTCATTCTTTTTTTCTTTTTTCTTTTTTTTTTCATTTTTTTTCTTTTCTCTTTTTTTTCTTTTATTCTTGTTGTTATTTTCTTTTCCTTTTTTTTTTGTTCTTTACTCTTGCTCTAACTTTTGCCTGGGTCGCCCTTCCGGGTTTTCGGCCCAGCGAGCCTCTCAAAGGGTAAAAGTGTAACAAGTCCATGCCAAATGGTTTTAGGGTTTTGCAGCCATCCGTATCCAGGAGAGTGGCCGTTGCATTGATTTACTGAAGGATCCATCTTCGGCTCTTCGAGCATATCGGACATTTTTGCCCCTAGTTCGAGGGGTGCTTTTGTTCTAGCTTCGCAAGCCTCTTCTGATGAAATCTGATCTTCTTGATCTGACTTTCTTGCCTCTTGTTCGAGGGCTGCTTTGAATCTGGCCACACAGGCCTCACATGGCGGTTGACCGTTGAACGTTCTGAATGGGTTCAAGGTTCGAAAACAAATGGATTGAATCTTGAGGCTGAGAGTGATCCTAGGCTGCACAATCTCAAGAGGAATTCCACACAAGTCTTCACAGGACCGCGCAAAACCGTTTTTGAAATTTTTTAAGAAAGCGACAAATCGCTCGCGCTGAAGACAGTGTAGGACCAATCCGGATCAAACCAGGATCCTTCTCAGTACTCATACTAACAAGCATGATCTCGATCATTAAGGGCTTAACATGTCTCTCTTTATCTCAATTGATCAAGTTTTGCAAAACCCAAGGAATTCCTTTCTCTTTGTTTTTCTCACAATGTTTCGAAAAAAGTTTTGGAAAACTTAGGTCGATGCAATGAATTCAAGGCACAAAAAAGACACAGCTTCTAGTCAAATACTACCATCTCATTTAGAATTTCTGGCACAACTGGCACACGGCAGAAGCGAACACAAGAGTGTGAAAATCACAGCTGTTCCATTCAAATCTGTTGGCACAACTGGCTCCCCGGCAGAAATAGACTCAAAGGAAAGCAAAAGGACAAACGCAAAACAAGCAAGTGATATCCAAGGTAACACCCCCGAAATCACCTGACTCTAACAAAACAGGACTGACTCGATACAATAAGACAGACCCGACTGACTCAGTATGAAAGGACTGACTCAAAACAAAGAGACAAACTCAAAACAACACAACAAGACTGACCCAATACCCAAGTCAGAATGTACAAAACTAGCATTCACAAATGCTCAAAACAGTGCGTGCCATACGCCACATCTGGAGTAAACTGAGTGTCGCCCGCAGGTGGTCCAACCTCTGATCACATCACATTATCCCCCACAAGTTCACTGATCAAGTGCCGATAGACTTTGCAGAGCTTGGTGCGACGATGACCTCATTGTCAATCAGATTTTGTATCTCGTGGCTGAGACGGACGCATCTGTCGGTGTCATGACCGGTTTGTTGATGGAAAGCACAGTACTTAGTCGGGTCATGCTTTGCAGGGAGAGGATCGGGTAGGGGCCGTTGTTCCAATGGTTTCAGATGTCCTTTCCTGAGTAGGACCCCTAGGGCTTTAGACAAAGGCATATAGAGTGGGGTGAAAACCCTCTTGCCTCGGGGTAGATAGTCTGAAGTTCGGGGGTTTGAAGTGGATGTACCAGCAAAGGGGGTGGCTACTCTTGGTGTGGTGGTGGTGACCATGCCCACTTCAGAAGATTTTGCAGCTGCATCACCGCTGGTGGTCGCACTTGAATTGCGGGAAAACACCCTCCTAGGCTGCTCCTTCTCCTGGTCAATGAGGCCCTGCTTCATAGCGTCCTCGATCTGTACTCCCATCTCATGCAAATCTGAAAAGGTAGGGAAGGGGAGCACGATCATTTTCTACATTAGTTTGGGCTGGAGGTTGTGCACAACCATCCGTATTTGATCCTTATCCGTTGGCCTAATGGTCATCATTGAGGCTTTGGCCCTCCAGCGGGCCACGAATTCTGAGAAGCTCTCCTTTGGCTCTTGGCGGGCGACTTCAAGATCACGAGTTATGACCTCAATCTGTGCGTTATAAGAGTATTGATCACTGAAGGCCTCAGCCATCTCTTCTCAATTCTGTTTCACAGAGTTCTCCAATTTTGCATATCAGATTGCGGCTATCCCAGACAGGGTCCGGCCAAACAATGATAGCTTCTGTAATCTGGTGAGGCCCATCGGCCTTAGTATGTCTGAAAACAGTCGCAGGTGCACCATGGGATCCCCGGATCCGTCAAAACGATCAATTTGTGGCATCTTAAACCGATATGGCAGCGTCACGACTGCGTCAGTATACCCGTCCTCAATGTTCGGAATGGACTTCACACCTTGAGATTTCTTGAACAGCTTTTCAAGCTTGCTCACTTTTAATGCCATGGGGTCCACCTCGGACTCGAAGGGAGAATCCGGTTGATTGATAGGAGTGGGTGCCTTGGATAGTTGAGGTAGAATCGGGGGCGGAGCCGGCCCTGTCGGAATGTTCGTATCTTCCTGGACATTAGCTGTCTCCCCGAGTGTTGGAACTCTCGGTGGGGGAGGAGCCTGATGTGAAGTAGATACTCCAGTTTGTTGCTCTAACCTGGTAATTGTCTCTGCCTGTCGGGCTATGACCACGGCCTGTTGCTTGGCGAATTCTGCTTGATGGACAGCGTCTTGCTGCATGGCTTTTATACTATCTTGGAGTTGGCGCACCATCTCTTCCATTCCCGCCATACTGCCCTGATCTAACTGTTCTATCGGTATATCTGTCTCTGTGGTAAAAGCAGATATCTCAACCCAACTGCACACAGGTGAGATGGATAATGACTGCTGATCCGAAGACTGTTGAACTGATGATCTGTGCCTGATTGGCCTTTTACTCTGCTTCTGGTAAAGGAACATTGATTGCCCTTGAACTGAATCTTTGACCTGACAAAGTCTATCAGCACAAGTCCGATGAACCTCGGGGGATATCGGAGCCTTCTGAAGCTATGGTTCCTAGACTACCTTGCAAAAGAGAAAACAGACAGCATCTCAGCCTGATTTCGCCAAAACAGATTTGAATCTTTACTGAATTCTGCCCCAAATTCTGCCTATAAACCGATACCCTCAGGTAAAACTGATTGCCCCAAAATACTGATGCCCACAGGCCTGATACTCAGACTTGCAAACTGATACACACAACCTGTAGAGACACACTCTGACAGCACATAGCAAGCAAGTAAGAGCCAAAACACCCCTATGTTGGGGTAGGGTTTCCCTGTCCTATTTTGTCAGGAGCTAGGGTTTCACTACGCACGCAGCGGTTTTCAAACAACATAACATCGGGTAAGCAACCTGTCCTAATTTGGAATGGTCACTATGGATTCCGAATATGCACTAGGTCGAATGGTCGAAAAGGGTGCCCCGGTAAAATCGGGGTTTGTGTTCCCATACTGTCAGAGCCCACAACCGGTCAGCCTTATGGCATGCTTTGACAAAGTCAAGCCTTCGGCAAACCGTTCAGGAATGGTAGATGGCAAACACGGTGTCCTAGGCGCACCAATGCACATGCAATGCAAAGAGACACATAAATGAAATCAAAACAGGATATCACGAGTTCGAGTCAAGCTCTCTAAATCCCTGGCAGAGTCGCCAGAAACTGTAGACGTCCCCGAACGCCCCGGGAGGACGAGTCCCCCTGTTCTGTTCGTTTTGCGGGTCTACTACAGTTCGGACTCTCAAATTGTCACGGTTCTAAATCTGAACCAAAGAGTCCAAATCCGGCAAATCGTTTTGAGGAAAATAGATTTTTAGAAAGAAGTGCCAAACATGGACTGCTTTGCCAGATACAGAGTCGCCACCTAAATATTTTTATTTTGGGGAATTTAGGAAACCCTGACTCGGTGCCAAAGGCCACGTGTCCGTCATCACCAAAGTTGCCTCGGCTCGGGAGCTTGGGTACGATTGGGGAAGGTCAGCTATGAGCACCCCCTCTCGCCCGATCCGAAGATCAGCCTCTACTAACCATGATATCCGCTTTTGAAAACGTTATGTGTTCTTATTCCAGTTATTAGCCTAGAATTACTATGTTATGCGCACATCAAACAAGTATAGACCAAATCACTTAAATTGGAACAAAACATTTCATGCTTGTTTTGAAAACGGTTTGCTACTCGCAAGTAGGCTGAAATGCAGGTTTTGCCACCCTCAAGTGGGCTTAGAAAAGATGATTTTGCCACTATCTAGTGGGCTTAAAACTCACAGTTTTAATGCATTATCCCAATTTAGGTAATTCAACCTTCATCCACAGGCATTCAAGCAGTTATATCACATAAGCAGCTAGCTCATGGTAATCATGCTGTTATGGCAACACTCACACACATGCGGTATGCTAAAGCATAAATGCTTACCGAGTACTCCAAGCCAAAACAGAAACCAGTTAGTAATCATGTGCATGATCCTAGTTCATGTTAAGATGGCTAATGCAACACATGCAAAATGCAACTAGAAATTGGCTCAGCTATTCTAAGCATGGCATGTGAAATGTTGCAACTAACACGTATTCAATTTGGAATTGAAACACAATGCAGTTAGCATGATGTGCCGAGCCTGGTGTATGCAAGACAAATGTATGAATGCACGCATGCATAGCATAAGGTATGCTAATTTAAATATAATCTAGTCTACCATCATAAGCGGGCAAATAAAAGGGAAGAAAGACGTGGGGTTGGAAGACATACACACACTCACGCACACTTATTACACAATTGCCCTCACTCGGAGGGTCCGAAAGAATAATACAGTCCGAATAACAAATCAACTATCCTAACTAATTAATTATTACAGACCCTTAATTAATTAACAAAATAAATGTAGAAAGAAGGTGGCCGCAGCCGTGCCTCGGAATGCGCGAATGATGCATGTTTGACTCGTCTTGCCCGGAAACTCGCTGCCATAGCACTACTTCCTCTGTTTACACTGCCCTAGCTCCTTTGAAGACTGCACAAGTCTTGGAATAGGTTCTCTGCACACTTTGGAGCACCACCGGCTAGGAGGAATGGTCACCGGCCGCGGGGAATGATCACCGGCTGCATTTTGATATATCGGCTGCAAATTCCTGGCCGGTCGGCACTATATGTAGCCGACCGGCCAAAACTTCCTGCAGAACCTGCAATTGACAGCAGCAGAGGAAAAGCAGTGTATGGCATGGAATTTTCAAAGCAATGTATGCATGGCCACTCTCCCAATCATGTAATGGACTCAAGGGAGTATGCCCCTCGACCCTCGGGCCATCAATTATGCATGATGGCCTAAGAGGCCAAGTTTTGCAACTTCGATATCAAATGAAATGCAAGCACAAAACACATCAAAGGGCCCCAACCCCTATCATGATTGATCAAGAGGCAAGGGATGCATGCTCAATGAAATGCAACCTAGGCATGGAGGCTAAGTATGCAACATGAACATGCAAATGAGCAATGTATACTAGGCGCACAACCTAAACATGTAAGCAAACATGGCATGCAACAACATGCGATGATGGACTTAAACTAACATGGATAGCTCACAAGCATGCCAAAATCAGTGGCCATTAGATGAAAATGAGACACTCGAAATGCGTGCACGCATGCACGCAAATCGAGGACCGAACCTAAGGCATCAAATGCCACTCTACCAAAGCATGGCAAGGCATGGAATATGGTATGTAAACATGCAAATTTCAGCACTGAAATATGATACAAAATAGTCCCGAATCATGGAAATATGGCACCTGATGCATGAGATGAGCCCCGAAACTCAAAACTAGGCACATATGATGGCTTACAGCTATACAAAGCATGCATTATTTGATCATGAAGCATGAAGAAAGAGTTAAGGCAGTCCCAAAACATGCATATTTCCAGTTCATAACAAGTCTCAAAAATGGACACAAATAGGGCTAATCTATCATGCAAAAATGGCCCTAAAAGAGAGATTAAACACAAAGGGACAGCATCTGGCCCCAAATGGAAAAGAGCCCTTCAACAAAGTTGAAGAGGGGCTCAACACAAGGCACTTTACAGTTTACATCAAGCCACAAAAACAATCACAAATAAGGCCAAACTATCATGCAAGAAAAGGCCTAAAAGAGGGGTAAAGAGACAAGTGGTAGCTGCTGTTCTCAAACTGAGGAGATCCCTTCAACAATATTGAAGAGGGGCTCAAAAAACGATATTTGACAGTTTATGGAAAAGTCCAAAACAACTCACAAATAGGCCTAAAATACTATGCAAAAATTGGCCCAAAAGAGAGATAAAGAAGTAAGTGGTGGTAGGGGACCTCAAACAGTAGGAGGTCCTTGATCAAACATGAAAAGGGGCTCAAAATATGACTACTTACAGTTTGGGTCGGAGCCCAAAAATGCTAGCAAGTATGGCTAAGATATCATGCAAGATAGAGCTTCAAAGAGGGAGAAGAGGACTTACCCTTGTAGCACAGCAATGCAGCAGCTTTTGGTCCCAAAAATCAGTCCCTTAGCCTCTGAAAATGATCTCCAAAAACCTCCAAGCAATGGTGGAAGTGTGTGGTTGTGAGATGGTGTGTAAAGGGCCAAGAGTAATGGACTTTTGAGCTTTGGAGAAGAGAGCTATGGAGGAAGAAGGGTGTATCTATCAGATATATATGTATATCTCTGGTTTTTTGTTCAACCCATCAACCCTTAACAATGGAGGAGGAGAGGCCCTTAAATAGGCAATGGAAATGGCTCTAAGCTTATAAGACAAGCTTAAGAGAAAGGGTCAAGGGGGGCAAGAGGGCCAAGGCTTCTCACGGAAGCTAAGACAGCTGGTAAGCTTCTTGAGGAAGCCAAGATAAGGGGTCAAGGCTTCCTCAAGAAGCCTTGAGCAAAAGGTGCAAAAAAAGGGGTCAAGGGCTCAAAACAACCACCTATGTGTATAGGGGGACGGGTTTGTGCATCCCAGCTGGCACAGCTGGCATGCGCCATGCCTGGAAGGTGCAAAAAGGTCAAACTGGCCAGAAAAGGAGGTCGTCGGCCAAAATAAATGGCCGGTCGGCACAATAAATTGCCGGTTGGCTAAATAGATTGCCGATAGATGCTGCCAAGGTCAACAAGTGGCCGGTGGATGTCCAAATTGAAGCCCCGGAAGTTATCTTTCCAATTCCGCAAACCTTGCATTAAAATTCCTCCAGTGCAAAAAGTTATGCCCTTTTTGGTGAAGCCGCGCAGATTCGATCCAACCGAGATGATGCCCAACTTCAACCAACCATATCTCCCCCACCCAGACTTGTCTTTAGGAGATTCTTGAGTGCAAAACGAAGCCCCGGAAGTAAGCTTTCCAACGGTGGTGGCCTCATAGCTAAAATCCAAGTATGCAGATGAATAAGCCTGATTCAGCGAGGGTCGCTCGACTCTCTTCTACCCGGATCCTTGCTGAACTTCTTCTCCAACTTGTTTTCTCCCCTCTTCTCCTCTTTTCTTCAACTTCAAACCCCTAAGTAAGGTGTTTTGAAAGATTTTTCAAAGATTTCATCTCTCTTTCATTAATTTCCACTTTATCCTTACTCGGTTTATCGAAAAGCGCATTATTTGACAAAATGTGAGTCTCAGAGCATTGTAGGAATTTTATTTCAAAAATGTTTTGAAAGAGAGGGTTTTAAAGTCTAAAAACCATCCAAAATAGCTTTGGTCCAAAATGGGGTGTGAAGTTGAGATTTGGCTCTCTCCTTGCCGAAGAAACTGAACTTTTGCCCTGCACACCTTTCTCCACCAAGTAAACCATCAGTAACGCCCAAGTCTTAAGGGCGGTCAAAAATGGGGTGTCTACACTTGGCATGACCTTGGCTTAACATAACTTAGGCTCGAGACACCAAGGAAGGAACAAAACATGCGCACAACACTTAGGAAAATCACATAAGCACAAAACGAGACATGGACCTTACTTAGGCAAAACAAGTCATAAACATACAAATGCAAGCTTAACGAGTCATAATCATACAAATGCTCATGAAAATGACTAAGACATAAATGTGGGTTGTTACACCAGCTACTTTTTCTGGTTTGCCAACCAAAAATTTCTGCCACACTCCAGTTTTGTTGCAACAAAGAACAAAAAGGGGCACAGTAGTGTATTTGCAAGGTATGTGTGCATAACCACCCTCCTTATCATTTCTTAAGCTCAAGGGAGTACGGTACTTGACTATTGGGCCACCAACTGAGCATCGCAATGCACGATGGCCGAGAAGCCATGTTTGCACAATTCAATGTCAATGAATGCACAAATAACACATAAGGGCCTTAATCTCTATCATGCATGATCAAGAGGGTCGGCGATCGAGAAATGAGGCACGTTTCATCACTTCAAGTATGAAACGTCCCTCGTTTCTCGTGTTTGGATTAATGTTCAATCCAAACACAATGCAATGCAACAACATTCCAAACAACATGCAAACAACATAAACATGTCAAGTTAGAGTCCTTAAGCATGAAAGCTAGTGAAGGATACAACACAAGGGCTATGCAATGCAATGCACAATTGTCACGATCCCAAACCGCCCCTAGTAGTTTGGGCGCCGTGATGGCCAGTAATCCGGGATTACCGAAGGCCAACTTTCAAAATTCACACACAATCAGAGTATAAATATATGGGGCTAACAAGTACGGAAGCGATTTATACAAACAGATTAGTCCATAAGAGCTGTGCATAAGTTAAATGAAGTAGCAATCATCTGCATATGAGTTACAACTTAATTACAAATGAAGCAAAGTACAAATTACATCTTAAATTTTTAACAAAGGGCTTCACAAGCCGGCACAAACAAAATGTACGAACTACAGGTCAAGGAACGAAGTCTGCCAGATTGCCGACATCCTTGTTGCCGACGTAACATACATACGAAACATACATCTTGATCAAAAGGCTTCTCAAGCCGACGTGTATGAAATACAAATATTGCAAGTCAAGAAGCATAATTTTCAAGACTGCCGACGTAAATACAGGTTAAGCCGACATGATCAAAATCCAAAATAAGCTCCAAAATCACATCTAGGCGTCACCGCCTTCTTGCTCATCACCTACATATATATAGAGAGGGTGAGCTCGGATACTCAGTGAATGGTATAAATAATAAAGGGGTTCGCATGAATAATAGCCGAAGTCCTTTCAAAACAATACAAGTCAAAACTTTAAATAACAAGGGATGGACCTCGTCCATCTGACAAATCTTCAAAGCTTCAAGGGATACTTACTAGTATCACATTTTACAAATGATAACATTCCGGCAAACATATCCACTCGGTAAGCCGTCAGTAGCAAAACAAGACAAAACCAAAGTGACATCTCAAACAAGGGTGCTACAAAAGTTTAGAGTCCTCTAGCACAAGGGACCTATGTTACAAAGGCCCGTAGCCTTTTAACACGAGAGTGCTGCGAAAGTTTAGAGTCCTCCAGCACAAAGGACTTTCAAGACGAGATGTGCTGCGAAAGTTTAGAGTCCTCCAGCACAAGGGACTTCCAAAACGAGATGTGCTGCGAAAGTTTAGAGTCCTCCAGCACAAGGGACTTTCAAATGAGATGTGCTGCGAAAGTTTAGAGTCCTCCAGCACAAGGGACTCTCCAAGAAGGTCATCAAAACAAGATCATGCTTGATATACAAAATAGGGACAATTATTCATGCTTAACAAATACTTTCAGAACAAAGCAAAGCAAAGTCTTTATCAAAACGTATAACATAGCTTTATCAAAAATACCACTCACCTAGTTCGTCAAACGTCGGGGTCAAGGCAAGTCCAAGTCCTACAAACACATGGTAAGGTCTATTGAATGCACTTCTCAAAACAAGTCTTGCATGCAAGCAAATGACCTCGGCATTCTTCAAAAACTAAGTCAAATCAAATCAAAACACCGTTTCTTATTTCTGGAAAACATACTGGGCAACTACCAGGTCTAGGCCGAGGTCCCACACCTCCTTGCCGAGGTGTGGCCCCGACGGCCATATTCAAAAGCGAAGTCGGGAAAATCTGGGTTTCCCTCTTGACAACATGAAGAACATGAGCATGAAGAACATGAAGATGAGGAAGATGAATGCAAAGATCAAAACTTGCTATTACGAAAGCTGAGATTTCATGCTATGAATTCAAAAACATGGACCTGGGTACCCATACTCAAGGATCTTATCAGAACAAACACAAAAACATGAGCCTTAATGCAAACTTTTGGATCAAACGAGGCTTTTCTTCAAGAACACATGAAAACCATTTTCTCTTTCTAAAACCAACTTTAAATCAATGCATGACGTGCCGAACAGGTTTGATTGTGCAATGCAGCTAGATGATCAATAAGAACAACAAGAGTAGGTTAAGATTCTAACCTCAAAACTCGAATCTAACGGTTCAAGCTCCCACGGTCAAGCTTGGAAGTTCACTCTCTCTCTTGCTCAAACTTCTCCTCCTCCTTCCTAGAGTCTCTCTCTCTAAAAGGCAAGAGTTGATACAAAATGACGTGTTTCTCCTGACAGTCACTGACTTAATCCCTCTGCTGGGACACGTGGCACCGGCTGGTTGGCTCTACTAGAAAAGGTGACTGACTGATTAGACAAGACCATGACAAGGTGTACTCAACAAGCTAAACAGCAAGAGCACTCCGGCAAGTAGCGACATCGGCTAACAACAAGACTCCGGCAAGCAAGTGGCAAGGACATCGGCTTGGAGGGATAACACTTGACTAAGCTGTGCCACACCTTGGCCTGGATGTGCCACACCTCGGTCTAGGTCGTTCCATTCCAGGAACAAAATCGCCAGTGTAAGGATCAAGGATCTGGCACGCCTAGATATTAACATCTCGGCCTAGATGATGCACATCTCGGCCTAGGCGACGCACACCTCGGCCTAGATGGTGACATCTCGGCCAATATGCCGGGGTAAAGATGGAGGTCAACCGGTGGGGTTCCAAGATAGTTCTAAGTGTGGAAAGGTTCCAATGGTGTCTTGGCTCAAGAAAACCTTGGTAAGACTCCAGGCAAGAACAAAGCATGCAAGCAACATTCGAGCAAAACAAGACAAGAGTTCCAAATGCACATATCAAAACAAGATCATACATAAATGTATGCAAGTGGGACTAAGTCGAAATAAGGGTTGTTACATCCTACCCCCCTTAAAGAAGTTTGGTCCCCAAACTAGAATTGCCTTGTTCCAAAAACAATTCTGGATGTCGGACCTTCATTTCTTCTTCCATTTCCCATGTAGCATCCACACCATAATGCTCCTTCCATTCAAGTTTCACCATTGGTATCGACTTACTTCTCAACTGTTTCACCTGCCTATCGACGATCCGTATCAGCTTCTCTTCGTAGCCTAAATCTTTATTAATTACAATTCCAAAATAATCGATCACATGTAACGGATCTCGAATATACTTCCTCAACATCGAAACATGAAATACATTATGAACTTGGCTCAATCCTGGCGGCAAGGCAAGTTTGTAGGTAGCGAGGTTAACCTTCTCAAGAATTTCAAAAGGCCCGATGTAACGGGGTGCTAACTTTCCCTTCTTTCCAAATCTTGTAACTCCTTTCATTGGTGAAATCTTTAGGAACACATGGTCCCTGACTTCAAATTCCAACTCTCTTCTTCTCTAGTCGGCATAACTCTTCTGTCGACTCTGTGCGGTTTTAATTCTTTGCTGAACAAGCTTAATCTTCTCGGTTGTTACTTGAATTAACTCGGGACCAAGCAGGGCTTTGTCTCCTATCTCGGTCCAACATATCGGCGACCTGCACTTCCTTCCATATAACGCTTCATACGGCGCCATGCCAATGCTAGCTTGATAACTGTTGTTGTAGGTAAATTCCACCAATGGCAAATGTACTCCCCAACTTCCTTGGAGGTCCAATACACATAGTCTAAGCAAATCTTCAAGTGTCTGAATCGTTCTCTTTGTTTGCCCATCAATCTGGGGGTGAAAAGCTGTGCTAAACCTCAACTCGGCTCTGAAAGCTCTTTGTAGGCTCTGCCAAAATCTGGAAACCAACTTCGGATCTCGGTCTGACACAATTGACATCGGCACTCCATGAAGTCTAACAATCTCATTCACATACAACAAAGCAAGTTTATCGGCGTTGAAGGTGGTCTTAACAGGCAAGAAGTGTGCTGACTTAGTTAGTCTATCCACAATAACCCAAATCGAATCCATACCCTTTTGTGTCTTTGGCAACCCAACCACAAAGTCCATGGAGATGTGCTCCCACTTCCACTCAGGAATCAGTAAGGGTTGAAGGAGTCCTGCTGGCCTTTGATGTTCTGCTTTCATTTGTTGACAATACAGACACTGCGACACGAACTCGGCTATCTCTTGTTTCATGTTCGGCCACCAAAACGTCTGCTTCACATCCTGATACATCTTGGTGTTCCTGGGGTGAACAGCAAACTTGGAACCATGGGCTTCCTGCAAAATTTTTCTTTTCAACTCTGGAATGTCGGCCACACACAATCTTCCTTCAAACTTGAGCACTTGATTTTCTATGGTGTACCCTAATCTCGGCTTTGTGATAATCTCATCGGCTACCTTCTTGAAGAATTCATCCTCCATTTGTCTTGTCTTTACCTCCTCAACAATAGTCGGCTCCACTGAGATCGCAGTTAGACAGGCCAATTTTCCAACCATCTTTCTGCTCAAAGCGTCGGCTACGGTGTTAGCTTTACTTGGGTGATATTGAATCTGCATATCGTAATCTTTCAACAACTCAAGCCATCTTCTTTGCCTCATATTCAATTCCTTCTGAGTGAACAAGTACTTTAAACTTTTATGATCTGTGAAAACCTGACAAGAAGCTCCATACAGGGAGTGGCGCCAAATCTTCAAAGCAAACACCACGGCTGCTAATTCTAAATCATGGGTGGGATAATTCTTTTCATGTGGCTTCAATTGACGAGAGGCATATGTTATGACCTTACCCCCTTGCATTAATACGCAACCCAGACCCTTATGCGAAGCATCACTATAAACATGAAACTCTTCATTACCTGATAGTAGTACAAGAACTGGTGCTGCGACTAACCTCATCTTCAACTCCTGGAAGGCTGCTTCCCTATCCTTAGTCCATTCGTAAGCCGCTCCTTTCTTAGTCAGTTGTGTCAACGGAATTGCAATCCTTGAGAAATCCTTCACGAACTTCCTGTAATAACCTGCCAATCCCAGAAAACTACGAACCTCGGACACATTAGTCGGCCTCGGCCAATTCACAACGGCTTCAATTTTACTAGGATCGACCGAAATACCCTCTTCATCAATCACATGACCCAAAAATGAAACAGTGGAAAGCCAAAACTCACACTTGTTAAATTTGGCATACAATTTCCGATCTCTCAAAGTTTGTAAGGTAAGTCTCAAATGCTCCTCCTGTTCGGCTTTACTCTTAGAGTAGATCAATATGTCATCGATGAAGACAACCACAAACTCATCTAGATATGGCTTAAAGACTCTGTTCATCAAATCCATAAAGGCTGCAAGGGCATTGGTCACTCCATAAGGCATTACTAAAAACTCGTAGTGGCCATACCTCATCCGAAAAGCAGTCTTCTCAACATCCTCGGCTTTGACTTTAAGCTGATGGTAGCCCGACCTAAGGTCAACTTTGGAAAAGACTCGTGCTCCTTGCAACTGATTGAACAAATCGTCTATCCTCGGCAACGGGTACTTATTCTTGATGGTTACCTTATTCAGTTCTCGGTAATCAATACAAAGACGAAGTGTACCATCCTTCTTCTTAACAAACAAGACGGGTGCTCCCCAGGGTGAAGTGCTCGGCCTAATAAAACCCTTATCTAGCAACTGTTGTAGTTGAAGTTTCAATTCCTTAAGCTCGGCGGTGGCCATCCTATAGGGTGTTTTAGAGATGGACTGGGTTCCCGGCATGATGTCAACAGTAAACTCTACCTCTCTATCAACTAAGTGACCAGGCAAATCATTTGGAAAGACGTCGGGGAATTCATTGACCACTGGGACGTCGGCTAGCTCAACACTTCCATTCAAATTACTTTATATGCTACACAAATAACCTTGACACCCTTTTTGGATCAACCTAAAGGCTTTCATGGATGAAATTAAGTAAGGTGGGGATACTACACCTTTTCCCTGAAACGTGACCTCGGCTAGGTTTGGGGGTTTTAATGTGACACTTTTAGAAACACAATTTATGGACGCATGATTTGCCACTAACCAATCCATCCCCAATTTAACGTCGAAATGGGTAATGTCCAATGGCATTAAGTCAGCTAACAGTTCAACATTCCCAATCATAACAACACATGCTCGATAGATGGATGCAACATTCATAGATCTCCCAGATGGAGTAGATACAGATAACACATAGTCAAGGGGTTCTAGTTTCCTATTAATCTTCTCGGCAAACTTAGCAGAAATAAATGAATGCGTAAAACCCGAATCAATCAATACATATGCATTTTGAAAGCAAATTGGGAGTATACCTGACACCACTGTCTCAGCGGTCTGAGTGTCTCCTGGTACCAGTGCAAAAACTCTGCGTTGCCTCATCGGTCCTTTCCCCACGTTACTCTTCTGTACGGAGCCCGAGGTATTCTCATCTTTCTTACCTTCATCGGCCCTCGTCTTTGGACAGTCCCTCACAAAATGACCTATTTCACCACATTTGTAACAAGCTCCAGACGCCCGACGACAGACTCTGAAATGTGGCTTTCCACAACTGGAACATGTCGGCTTAGTACCACCTTCCTGTCTTGGGTTGCTCGAACTGCCAACATTCGCTTTCTTCTTGGTACCAAACTGTGCTCGGCGATTGTCATGATTCTGTCTCTTCCTCTGGCTCTCTCCCAAACTCTGGTATCTGTTCAAGTTAGCTTCGGCTAGGATGGCTTTGTCCAATACTCCGGCGTAAGTCGGCATGTTAAGCATGTTAACTCGGTCTTGTATCGGTCCACGCAGCCCACTTTCAAACTTCCTAGCCTTCATGTATTCATTATTGACCATGTGGGGTGCATACCTCGCCAATTCAGTAAAGGCTTGGTCATATTCAGCTACTGTTCTACTGCCTTGCGTCAAAGTCTGAAACTCGGTAGCCTTGCGATTTCGAACACTTAAGGGAAAATGCTTGGTGTAAAACAATTCCAAAAATCGGGTCCAGGTCAAGTCTGGATTGCTTTCTCGAACCATCATCCACCATCTGCGGGCATCATCATCTAGTGTAAAGGCTGCTAAGGTCACCTTCTAGGTGTCGGTGCTGGGAAAGATCTCGAACAACTTCTCCATTTCCAAAACCCACGCTTCGGCTTTCATCGGCTCTATACCGCCTTGGAATCTCGGTGGCTTCATTTTCTTGAACTCTCTGATCAAGCTATCGTGCCATCCCCATATAAAGCTGGCTGTGGGGGCACTTGTGGCACTGGAGGAGGTGGGGGTGAAATTACATTTCGGCCGTTTGTCTGCTCGGCCTGAGTCGATGTAGCACTAGTGTACTGCTGTCTTGTCTGCCTTAGCTCGCGGGCCAAACCTTCAACTAACCTCTCCAGTCTGTCTAATCTGTCCTCGGACTGATCTCGGCCAACAGGAGGTCTACCTCTCCTCATGATGCTATGAGTATACAAGATATGATTTTAAAACAAAATGAACAAATAAACACGTAGGCAAGTAACAATTAAGCATGCCGAGACGGCGCACACCTTGTCCACATAACAAGTAATATGATGCAATTCTAACATCCTTCTAAGGGAAAATCCTATGCTCTTTAGGACTCAAGTGTGTGAATAACGTATACTAAGGAACGTGTGCTCTGATACCATTCTGTCACGACCCCAAACCGCCTCTAGTAGTTTAGGCGCCGTGATGGCCAGTAATCTGAGATTACCGAAGGCCAACTTTCAAAATTCACACACAATCAAAGTATAAATATATGGGGCTAACAAGTACGGAAGCGATTTATACAAACAGATTAGTCCATAAGAGCTGTGCATAAGTTAAATGAAATAGCAATCATCTGCATATGAGTTACAACTTAATTACAAATGAAGCAAAGTACAAATTACATCTTAAATTTTTAACAAAGGGCTTCACAAGCCGGCACAAACAAAATGTACGAACTACAGGTCAAGGAACGAAGTCTGCCAGATTGCTGACATCCCTGTTGTTGACGTAACATACATACGAAACATACATCTTGATCAAAAGGCTTCTCAAGCCGACGTGTATGAAATACAAATATTGCAAGTCGAGAAGCATAATTTTCAAGACTGCCGACGTAAATACAGGTTAAGCCGACATAATCAAAATCCAAAATAAGCTCTAGAATCACATTTAGGCGTCACCGCCTTCTTGCTCATCACCTATATATATATAGAGAGTGTGAGCTCGGATACTCAGTGAATGGTATAAATAATAAAGGGGTTCGCATGAATAATAGCCGAAGTCCTTTCAAAACAATACAAGTCAAAACTTTAAATAACAAGGGATGGACCTCGTCCATCTGACAAATCTTCAAAGCTTCAAGGGATACTTACTAGTATCACATTTTACAAATGATAACATTCCGGCAAACATATCCACTTGGTAAGCCGTCAGTGGCAAAACAAGACAAAACCAGAGTGACATCTCAAACAAGGGTGCTACAAAAGTTTAGAGTCCTCTAGCACAAGGGACCTATGTTACAAAGGCCCGTAGCCTTTTAACACGAGAGTGCTGCGAAAGTTTAGAGTCATCCAGCACAAGGGACTTTCAAGACGAGATGTGCTGCGAAAGTTTAGAGTCCTCCAGCACAAGGGACTTCCAAAACGAGATGTGCTGAGAAAGTTTAGAGTCCTCCAGCACAAGGGACTTTCAAATGAGATGTGCTGCGAAAGTTTAGAGTCCTCCAGCACAAGGGACTCTCCAAGAAGGTCATCAAAACAAGATCATGCTTGATATACAAAATAGGGACAATTATTCATGCTTAACAAATACTTTCAAAACAAAGCAAAGCAAAGTCTTTATCAAAACGTATAACATAGCTTTATCAAAAATACCACTCACCTAGTTCGTCAAACGTTGGGGTCAAGGCAAGTCCAAGTCCTACAAACACATGGCAAGGTCTATTGAATGCACTTCTCAAAACAAGTCTTGCATACAAGCAAATGACCTCGGCATTCTTCAAAAACTAAGTCAAATCAAATCAAAACACCGTTTCTTATTTCTGGAAAACATGCTGGGCAACTACCAGGTCTAGGCTGAGGTCCCACACCTCCTTGCCGAGGTGTGGCCCCGACGGCCACATTCAAAAGCGAAGTTGGGAAAATCTGGGTTTCCCTCTTGACAACATGAAGAACATGAGCATGAAGAACATGAAGATGAGGAAGATGAATGCAAAGATCAAAACTTGCTATTACGAAAGCTGAGATTTCATGCTATGAATTCAAAAACATGGACCTGGGTACCCATACTCAAGGATCTTATCAGAACAAACACAAAAACATGAGCCTTAATGCAAACTTTTGGATCAAACGAGGCTTTTCTTCAAGAACACATGAAAACCATTTTCTCTTTCTAAAACCAACTTTAAATCAATGCATGACATGCCGAACAGGTTTGATCGTGCAATGCAGCTAGATGATCAATAAGAACAACAAGAGTAGGTTAAGATTCTAACCTCAAAACTCGAATCTAACGGTTCAAGCTCCCACGATCAAGCTTGGAAGTTCACTCTCTCTCTTGCTCAAACTTCTCCTCCTCCTTCCTAGAGTCTCTCTCTCTAAAAGGCAAGAGTTGATACAAAATGACGTGTTTCTCCCGACAGTCACTGACTTAATCCCTTTGCTGGGACACGTGGCACCGGCTGGTTGGCTCTACTAGAAAAGGTGACTGACTGATTAGACAAGACCATGACAAGGTGTACTCAACAAGCTAAACAGCAAGAGCACTCCGGCAAGTAGCGACATCGGCTAACAACAAGACTCCGGCAAGCAAGTGGCAAGGACATCGGCTTGGAGGGACAACACTTGACTAAGCTGTGCCACACCTTGGCCTAGATGTGCCACACCTCGGTCTAGGTCGTTCCATTCCAGGAACAAAATCGCTAGTGTAAGGATCAAGGATCTGGCACGCCTAGATATTAACATCTCGGCCTAGATGATGCATATCTCGGCCTAGGCGACGCGCACCTCGGCCTAGATGGTGACATCTCGACCAATATGCCGGGGTAAAGATGGAGGTCAACCGGTGGGGTTCCAAGATAGTTCTAAGTGTGGAAAGGTTCCAGTGGTGTCTAGGCTCAAGAAAACCTTGGTAACACACCAGGCAAGAACAAAGCATGCAAGCAACATTCGAGCAAAACAAGATAAGATTTGCAAATGCACATATCAAAACAAGATCATACATAAATGTATGCAAGTGGGACTAAGTCGAAATGAGGGTTGTTACAACAACGGACTAAACCACCCCCAAATAGACCTGATGCATGCCAAGATAATGGCCAAAATGCTCTGAAATGAAGGCAAGAAAGGCAAGGTAATGCATGCTCATGCATTGGCTAATCAACTAAGAATAAGAGCACAACTCTCAAACATGATTAAGAAGTGACAAATGTGAGAGTGTAGCTACACTATATGCACTAAAATCATGTATGAAACGATGTCAAATCATCCAAATAACACAAGCATAGCATGTTAGAAGGCCTAAGGCACAAGGCTACTAAAGGGGACTACACAAGAGGCATGCAATACATGGCAGAAATGATTGAACCAACCATGGACAGAGCTCAATTAGGTCAAAACAAAGACCAAAACATGCTGCAATGGGAGCTCAAAAGCCTAGGCATGCATGCATACACATTGGCCCATAAACGAGGCACAAAGGGACAACTCTTAGAAGCACTCAAAGAGTGAAAGAAGTGAGAACATGGCAATGCTACATGCTCTGAAATGCCATTCCAAATGATGCCAAAACATGCAAATACTTCAAGTCAAGCATGCAAGATACCTCAAAACTCAAAGCTAGTCAAGACTATTGCACTACAAGCATGCATAATAAGCACCAAAAGGCCAAGAACACCCAAAACAGTCCTAAAACATGTCAAAATAATGCTAAAACATGTATGGAGTATAGCCAAGACAAGCTAGCATGAAGGGCCAAAAAAACACCAAGTACACTAGGCCAATGAGCATGATTACACTACAAGTGTAAGAAGCAAATGAGGGATGCTCTAACCAACCAAAAAACAGAGTTGCATCATGGCAAAATAATACCAAAAATACACTGATATGGTAGCCCAAATGCTTAGACAAGATGGCATACATATTGGCTTATATTTAAGGCATAAAGCACAACCTTCCAAAAGCATTGAAAGAGTGAAAGATGTGAGGGCATGACAGTGAAACATGCTCTGAAATAATATATCAAATGATGCTAAATCATGCAAATAGCCCAAGTAATGCATGCTAGTGACTTGGAAACTCAAAAGCTAGTGAGTAAGATTGCACTATGGCTAGACAAAGCAAGGCATGCATGACCAAAACAACTTAAAACAAAGCTCAAGCATGGCAAAACATGAGTAAAAGCTTGTTGGAGTGGAGCCAAAAACATGCTAGAATGATGGTCCAAAGCATGATGCATGTTAGGCTAGTGAGTGGAAATGCACTACAAGTGTAAAAAGCATGCATGAGGTGATCAAACCAAGCCAAAACAGTGTTATGCCATGCTAAAATAAGGCCTAAGACATGCAAAGATGAAGCCTCAAGGAGGTAGAAAAACATGCTAACTTGGTGAGCCATCAACACAAGCACACAAGAGAAGAGGAGGGGGGACAACCCCCACCCATTTGGGGCCTCAAAACACACTTTCCACCACTGAAATTCCTCTAAATTCAGTGGTTAAAAGGCCAAGAGAAGATGATCTCAAGGGCCTAAAAGGATGGCACAAAACAAAGCCAAATAAGGCACAAAAGGGGGTAGAACACCCCCAACACCAAAGAGGCCTCAAACAAACACTTTAAGCACTTGAAAATGAAGGTTTTTATAGTTGAAATTTAAGCCAAAAACATCATGCAAATAGGGCCAAAGACTTAATCAAAACAAAGCTTTAAAAGGATTAGAGACTCACCCTTGAAGAACAACTTCAAAATAGTGAATTCTGAGGCATAAACCAAGCTTTTGAGCTTCAAACTAACCTCCAAGAATCTCAACCCAAAAGTGAAAGTGTTTCACTAGGTGTTTGTGTGCAAAAGTGTGAAGAAATCTCACTTTTAGGCACAAAACAACACAAATATGGAGAGAGCGGGAGCAATATAGAGATAGAGATATATGTATAGCTCTATGCAAATTTCTAAACCTGAGACAAGAGGGAAGAGGCTCTCTCTTATAGAAATTCATGCCTTAAGCTTGTTAGACAAGCTAAAGGCTTCAAGCAATCCCTCCATACACACATGGAGGATGCCTTCTGTGCCCAACAGTTAGCACAGCTGGCAAGAAAATATCTGCAGAAAAATGCAGGAAAGGTGCCGACCAGTTGAAGTGGTCGGCCGACCACTCCCACTGGTCGACCGACTAGAAAAAGTGGTCTGCAAGGACAAAAAGTGGTCGGCAAAGGGGGAAAGGTGGCCTGCACAAAGAAAGGAAGGTGGTGGCAGGGTTGCCGACCACTTTAGGTGGTCCACAGACCACCAACCGTTGATGGCCGACCAGAAAACTGGCTGGCAGGGAAGAAAAGTGGTATACAGGGGGAGAAACTGGTCTACACCCCTGTTCCACTCCCCATGCAAGGGATAAGAAGGTTTGGTTCAAAACCAAACCAAAAAGGAAGCAAGACAAGAGTCCGCAAGGCGAGGCACTCAGCTAGAAGCCACGAAAACTAGTCTACAAGCGCAAAAAGTGGTCTACGAGAGGGAAAGGTAGCCTACGACTACAAAAAGTGGTCTACAGACCTATGTTTCCCTCTAGGCAAGAGCAACAAGGCATGGTCCAAAAACCAAGCCAAGAGGAGAAGGTTAAGAGGTCCCGAGACAAGGCGTTCAGCCGAAGGATTCGGAAACCGGAAACTAGCCTACAAAAGGGAAAAGTAGTCTACGACTATGAAAAGTGGCCTACAGGCCTCTCTCTCCCTCCAGGCAAGGGCAACAAGGCATGGTCTACAAACCAAGCCAAGACACAAAGAGTTCAGAGGTCCAGAGGCAAGGCACTCAGCCGAAAACTCCGGAATCTCGAAACAAGCACAAACATGCGCGATCATCGAGCGCTTAATCGATGACGTCTGAGTCTTAAGGTCGGTCAAAAATGAGATATCTACAGTTGCCCCTCTGTAAATTATCATTTAATTAATCAATAAATTACTCATAGGTTTCTTAGTAAATTCTCAGTAAATACTCAATAAAGTACTCACTAAAATCTCTGCAAATTACTCAATAAATTTAGCAGTAAATTCTCAGTTAATTACTCATTATATTCTCAATAACTTGTTATTAAATTCTTAGTAAATTACTCAATAAATTCTCAATAAATTATTTAGTAAATTACTCATTAAATTATCAATAAGTTACTCAGTAAATTCCCAGTAAATTACTCAGCGAATTACTCAGTAAATTATCAATAAATTACTTGGTAAATTCTCAGTAAATTCTCCGTAAATTACACAATAAGTTGTCGGTAAATTTCTAGTTAGTTACTCAGTAAATTCTTAGTAAGTTCTCAATAAATTTTTAGTAAATTACAAAGTAAATTCTTCGCAAATTACTCAGTAAATTACTAAGTAAATTATCAGTAAATTACTTAGTAAATTCCTCGTAAATTACTCAGAATATTCTTAGTAAATTACTCAGTAAATTCTCTATAAATTACTCAACAAATTATCGATAAATTCTTAGTAAATTACTCAGTAAAGTATCAGTTAATTACTCAGTCAATTTTCATTAAATTACTTAATGAAATACTTAGTAAATTAACAGTAAATTACTCAGTAAATTCGTAGTCAATTATCAATAAATTACTAGGTAAATTTTCAGTAAATTATCGGTAAATTCTTAGTAAATTACTCAATAAATTCTCAGTAAATTCTCAGTAACTTGTAAGTAAATTACTCGACAAATTATTTAGTAAATTCTTAGCAAATTACTCAGTGAATTACTTAGTAAATTATCAATAAAATTACTCAGTAAATTCCTAAAAAATTCTCAGTAAATTACTCGATAAATTTTCATTAAATTCTCGGTAAATTACTTAGTAAATTATCAGTAAATTCTTAGTAAATTCCTCAAAAAACTCTCAGTAAATTAATCAAAAAATTCTCAATAAATTACTCAGTAAATTCTCAATAAATTCTTTGTAAATTACTCAGTAAAGTCTTAGTAAATTACTTAGTAAATTCACAGTGAATTACTCAGTAAATTATCAGTAAATTCTCAGTAAATTGTTAGTAAATAACTTGATAAATTCTCAATAAATTCTTTGTAAATTACTCAGTAAAATTCCTAGTGAATTACTCAATAAATTCTCTGTAAATTACTCTGTAAATTCTCAATAAATTCTTAGTAAATTACTCGGCAAATTACAAAGTAAATTCTCAGTAAATTCTCAGTAAATTATTCCGTAAATTCTCAGTAAAGTCTCAGTAAATTATCAGTAAATTCTCTATAAATTGCTCAGTAAATTCTCAGTAATCTTCTCAGCAAATTCTCAATAAATTATCAGTAAATTCTCAATAAATTACTCAATGAATTACTCAGTAAATTATTAGTACATTACTCTATAAATTCCCAGTAAATTCTTAGTAAATTACTCGGTAAATTTTTAGTAAATTCTCTGTAATTAGTCAGTATATTATCGAAAAATTCTGAGAAAATTACTCAATAAATTTCTAGTAAATTACTCAGTAAATCACTCAGTAAATCCTCTGTAAATTCGTAGTAAATTACTCAATAAATTCTTGGTAAATTACTTTGTAAATTCTCAAAAATCACTCAGCAAATTACTCAGTAAATTCTCAATAAATTCTTTGTAAATTACTCAATAAACTATTTGTGATAACCAGACCCGTAATATACTTAATTACGCATGTGATTATGTGTTTGATATGAAATTGTATGTTTAATGATGTGAGTTATTATGTGATTATGAATTTATACCTGTTGAGTGTAGAAAAATCTATTGCAATTGGGGCTTTGAACTGAGAATTTATAGCCTTAGAGGCACTAGAAACAAAAACCGACTTTACATTTGTGTTTAGCATGATTTTTAGAGCCTGCGGTGAAATTTGGAAAAATTTCGATTCGTAATGAATTAATCGAGTTTAATTAGCATAAGCCTTAGATTAAGCCAACCACATCATGTACAAGATTTTATGTTTAATTGATTAAGAAGATTTGGATTCTAATTGGTTGTTACTCTAAGGTAATTTGGGATTTATGAGAATTTTAGAGTCAGATTCGTATTTGATTTTAATAAGGATTTATTTTGGAATTCGAAATTGAAAGCCTAAATGGCTCAAGAGAGAGTATAATTGGTGAATTAAATCATTTTAATTTCGAGTATCAGACCGTATAGGAGTTTAATTAAATATTCGATTAAAATTTGTAAAATTGAGATTTGATTAATTGAGTCCGAATTGGAGTCAATTAAGTTATGAGAATTGGGAATTAAGATTATTATGAATTAAATTTATTTATGAGATATTCAATTGAGGTATTCAATCGAGTATGTAATTTATTAGCGAAGATTTTGAAGTTTAATCTAAAATTGAAGGCCTTAATGATTTAAGAAACTAAAATTGAGGATGGAAATAAGTTTAATTTAATATTTGCAACCTTTTTGGGAGTTTGATTAAAAATCTAATTCTGAATGATAAAGTTAAATATAATTAATTAGGCTATAATGGAAGTCAAATTAGGCTGATTAACTTATATGGGATTTGTGATTAGTTCTGATTAATTAAGTTATGTGTTGATCAAGATGTATTAAGATCAAGTGTTGCCTAATTGAGTTAATTTTAATCATAAATTGAGTGGTCTAAAATTTGAGGATGTATGTGTAATTGTAACTCGACTTTTCGCGCTCCTTTCGGAAGACGACTAGCCCTACAGTTCGAACTCCCGCAGTTTTGAATCTGATCTCACAAGTGCAATGTGAAATAGATAAACACCAAAGAGTCCAAATTCGGCAAATCTTTTGGAAAATCGATTTTGAATCAAATTGTCAAAAATGAATTGGTTTTCCAAATATAGAGTCGCCACCTAAATATTTTTGGAAACTTTAGAAAACCCATGACTCGTGCCAAAGGCCACGTGTCCGTCATCACCAAGATTGTCTCGGCTCAGAAACTTAGGTACGAGAGGGGAAGGTCATGAATTGAGCAGTCCTGCTCACTCGATCAAAGATCGGCCTCTACTAATCATGATGTGAACCTTATTTACATTATATGCTCTTGTTCCGATTATTTAGGCTATCTTACTATGTGATGCACACAAGTATAGACTAATTTGTAAAAATTGGAACATTTGATTTCATGTTTGTTTTGTGAATGTGCCACTTGAAAAAGTGGATTCAAATGCACATTAATCAAACTATCCCGATTCAAGCAGCTAGCCTTCATCCACAAGCATTCGAGCAATTTATCAATTAAGCAATTAGCCTCATGGCAAGCATGCTAGACATGGCAACAATCGCACTCATGCAATATGCTAAAGCATAAGAATGCTCACCTCGTACTTCAAGGCAAGCTAAATAAAACAAAAGAGTTAGAAAACATGCATGCCCCTAACTAATGCAACATGACTAATGCAACATATGCGATATGCAACTAATAGGCTCAGTGACATGTGAATCAATTTGAAAACATGCGGCCTAAGCACGTATTCAAAGAAGTAGTAACTAACAATGCAAGTTAGAATGATACGCCGAGCTCAATGCATGCAAGAAAATGGATGCAAGGCATGAGAGATGCTAAACGAAACATGATGCCCTAAACTAACCATCATAAGCAGGTAAATAAAAAGGAGAAAGACGTGGGGTTGGAAGACATACACATTATTACAACTGTGCCCTCGCGTAGGAGGGTCCATAGAAACTAACTAGCTAAGCTAATTAACTAGTTATTACAAAACGAATTAACTAACTATGCTAGCTAGTTATTACAAAACCAAGTAATTAATCAATTAACTATTCTATGGAACTAACTAATTAATTACACTAATTAATTAATTATAAATTAGAATTAACTAATTAATTACAACATGAAAGAAGTAACTAAGCTAACTAATTAGCCCCAAGAAGCGAGAAATGCTCATGCACGCGCGGATTTCCACCCGAAAAGCCCACTGTTCTGCTGCTAGAATGCCTCTGTTGCACAGTTAGAACATCTTTTCACCTCAGCCTCTACTTTGTTCTGTTCCAAAAATTGCTGCTCAATTTGACAAAAGTGGCCGGCAGGCCAGAAGTAGTGGCCGGCCAGCCACAAAGGTAGCCTGCCGTTCAGAAGTAGTGGCATGCCGACCGCTAAAGCCTGGTTCCTCCTACCACAACATAAGGCATACAAAGCACAGACAGGGTATTCTCAAGGTATGTTTGTACACCTTGCCTCTCCTTATCATCAAATAGCTCAAATGAGTGGCAAGCTCAATTCGCAAGCCATCAATCGATGCAATTTCATTGCATGATGGCCTATGAACCAAGGTGTACAATTTCAATAAATGCACAATAAAAGACTCTCAAACCTCCTCCCTATTATGGATTGATCAAGGGAAGTGGTTGACCTTAGAAACTTGAACCATTTCATCCATTTCAACACTAGCAAGTATGAAATGCCTCAAGTTTCCATGTGTTCAATTAACGTCCGATTGAACACCAAATTGCTTATTATCTTGCATCATTTTTAGCCCCAATTTTATTTCTTCATTTTCATTACCAACCATTCCTTAGTTCATTAAGTCCAATAGTGATCTTTAAGTCCTCTAATGGAAAGAAATATCAAATAAAGAGTTGTTTTGGGCATGAGAGAGACATCATGCCGCTGGTAATGAACTCCCAAAGGGATTGAACCATTAAGCACAGTACCTCAATCTCATGTTTAAACAAACACTTGGTTTGAAACAACTTTCAAAGCAAAGAAAAAGCCAAGAAAGAAGGAAGGTTACAGAAGTGATTAGGGGTGCTCACAAGTATGAAAAAATATAAACAAATGCTATCAACTCAAATAGGTTGGTGGCTAAGGCTTAAACCACCAAGCCTATGAGGACCATTACACTACAAGAATGTAATTCAAAGCTCAAATGCAATGAATAATTAATAATAGTCCTTGTCACGCCCCACTTTTTATTACTTGAAATCATTACCAAATTCATTACTTTAATTCAAGTTTAGAGATCACATGCGAAAATAAACTCAAATGTTCGACTAGAAGAAATGAATAACCATTCTCTCATTCGTATGCAAATTAAATACAACATGAGCATACGAAATAAATTGCCCTTGGGCTTACATCATTAAAGAGTCAAGAAGAAGGGTATAACCCTTTTTTCATAAATGGCATTCCGCCAACACACTAAAGGCCCCGTGGCCAACAAATATGAAGATCCAAAATCTTGTAGCACATCCTGATTATCACCTGAAAAAGATTCAACAACGTGGGATGAACATATAGTTCAGTAGGGATCTCAACATGGTCCTCAACAATAACAACTTACAGATAGCTATGATCATGAATGCTCAATCTCAGTTTATACAAAATATACATATATATGAACTTTTCTCAAAATCAGATATTTCATTCAACATTGAAATCGATTCACCTTTCTTTTCTTTTCATTACCCCTCTTTCCCAAACTTTCATTTCAATAACAATTCTAAAAAACAGTTTCACCAAGCCCATTACTTTCCCCCATTTTCCGTTCTTACAACCAATTTCCCTTTTTCAAAACATATTCAGAAATATTCAATTCCTTCCCACTTTCCAAAATAACATAAAATATTATTTATGTCGGTTCCCAACACATTCACATCTATACATGCATGCCTTTAGTAAAAAGGGAAATAACAAATCATCAACATGTATATAATCAACAAATAAAGCAACTTGGACTTTCAAAACCATAACCATCGTAACTCATGACATACTCAGATACACTGAGACAATGATGATAAAAGCTCTACTCTACCTGCCATAAGCACGGTAAGTTAAGGATACACCTTACGATCAAATGACTAGCCATATTCTCCAGACACAAGCTAGAAGGTAATGGTACCTAGTAAAACAGTGCTAAAATAGTCCTAAAACATGTTGGAATTAAGACAAAAATAGCTAAAACAATAAGTTACAACATGGAGCAAGTTAAGCTAGTAAGCAAGCACAAAGAGGGGAGGCTACCCCCTTCTCCCCCCCCCCCCCTCCAAAATTTTTTGGGACTTCAAAACATGGTTTTAGCCTCTGAAAAACCTCTGAGATTTAGTATTAAAAAGCTCAAAAAAAGGTGTTGAGAAGGTGGGAAACATAAGGGCAAATGCCTTAAGAGCAAGGTTCAAAGAAGGGCTATCAACCCCTCTACCTTAAATGGCCTTAAATCACAAGTTTTAACCCATTAATACAGAGTATAAACAACCCAAAAACAGTAGGAAAAATAGCAAATAAAGCAAAGGAACAAGCCAATACTTATACCTATTGAAAAGGAGAACCCTTTCTAAGTGATAAACCAACACTTGCACACTCTCAAGAGCTCAAAGTAAGCTCAAAAGTGCCTCAGCTCAAATACCACAAGGTTTGGTTTAGAGTGTATAGGCAAAGGCTTAAGAATTTGCAACAGAGAAAGAGAATTGTAGAGAGAGAGAAATATTTTTGCTCCAAAATCTTCAACCCTCAAAAATGGAATGAGAGGTCTTATATATATAGAAAAACATGAAAATCCCTTAGAATTATCCATAGATACATGTGTAGGTAGATGCATGCACCTGTGGAAACAGTTGGCACAACTGGCATAAATATTTGCAAAAACACACAAGTGACTAGCAGGCCACTCAAATGGTCGGCAGCAGTAAATTACTCAGTAAATTATTCAACAAATTACTCAGTAAATTATCAGTAAATTATAAATTACTTAGGAAATTACTCAAATGGCTGGCAGCAGTAAATTACAAGTGGCCGGCAGGCCACTCTCTCAGTAAATTACTCAGTAAATTCTCAATATATTACTCAGTAAATTCGCTGTAAATTCTCAGTAAATTACTCGGTAAATTCTCAATAAATTCTCTGTAAATTACTCAATAAATTATCTATAAAATCTTTGTAAATTACTTAGTAAATTTTTAGTAATTTACTCAACAAATTACTAAATAAATTCTCACTAAATTACTCAGTAAATTTCTCTGCAAATTAGTTGCGAAATTCTCAGTAAATTCCTAGTAAATTCTCTGTAAATTACTCGATAAATTCTCAGTAAATTATCAGTAAATTCTCAGTAATTTACTTCGCAAATTCTTTGTAAATTCTCAGTAAATTACTTAGCAAATCCTCTGTAAATTACACAGTAAATTACTCTGTAAGTTCCCAATAAATTACTTAGTGAATTAATCGGTAAATTCCTAGTAAATTTTCTGTAAATTACTAGGTAAATTATCAGTAATTTTGTAAATTACTCAGTACATTCTCGACAAATTCTTAGTAAATTACTCAATAAATTCTCAGCGATTTCTTAGCAAATTACTCAGTAAATTCTCAGCGATTTCTTAGCAAATTACTCAGTAAATTATTAGTAAATTACTCATTAAATTATCAGTAAATTACTCAGTGAATTACCTAGTAAATTCTCAGTAAATTACTCTCTAAATTCTCAATAAATTATCTGTAAGTTACTTAGTAAATTATCGATAAATTTTTAATAAATTACTCAGTAAATTACTTAGTAAATTCCAAATAAATTGTCAATAAATTCTTAGTAAATTACTCAGCAAAATACTTACTAAATTATTCAGTAAATTCTCAATAAATTAGTCAGGAAATTACTCAATAAATTACTAGTAATTACTCTATAAATTCTCAGTAAATTAGTCAGTAAATTCTCAGAAAATTAGTCAGTAAATTCTCACAAAATTACTCAGTATATTACTAGCAAAATTCTCAGTTACTTAGTAAATTCTTGGTATATTCTCAAAAAAATCTGAGTAAATTCTTAGAAATTGTCAGAAAATTCTTTGTGAATTACTCAATAAATTCTAAGCAAGTTTCGAAGTAAATTCCTTGGTGGATTCTTGATAAATTTTTAGTAAATTAGTTAGTAATTTTTTTGCAAATTACTCAATAAATTTCTTAGGAAATTCTTAGTAAATTACTCAGTGAATTCTTAGTAAATTACTCAGTAAATTACTCAGTCAACTTTTAGTAAATTCTCAATAAATTGTCGATAAATTACTTAGTAAATGCTCAGTAAATTCTTTGTAAACTACTATGTAAATAACTCAGTAAATTATTAAGTAAATTATCAATAAATTACTCAGTAAATTCTTAGTAAATTTTGAGTAAATTACTTAACAAATTATGCAGTAAATTATCAGTAAATTACTGTCACGACCCCAACCCGCCCCTAGTAGGATGGTGCCGTGATGGCCAGTAATCCGAGATTACCGAAGGCCACTTACAAAATTCACACACAATCAGAGTATAAATATATGGGGCTAACATGTGTGGAAGCAATAATTTACAATACAAGTGGTCCATAAGAGCAGTGCATAAGTCAAATGGAATGGCATACATCTTTACATAACTTTACAACTTGGATACCAATAAAATGAAGTACCAAAAATACATATTACAACTTAACAAAAGGCTTCTCAAGCCGACATGTTCAAAATACATAAGCTTCAAAATTGCCGACATCCTCACTGCCGACATAACATGCATACAAAACACACATCTCGGCGTAGCCGACTTCTTGCTTGTTACCTACATATATACATAGGGAGGGTGAGCTTGGATACTCAGTGAATGGTACAAGTAATAAAGGGGTTAAATGAATGATACCCGAGATCCTTGCAAAACATACATAGTATATCTTTGTCAAAACCATACATAACATAGCTTAGCTTGGCTTGAAATAAAACATCAATCGAACCTTGGTCTTTCAAAACTTGCTTACTTACTTAACATACGTCAACTTAAAACATGGGGTGATGGCATTCCAGGCAAAACAAAAGCATAACCACGGCATCGAGCACACCCGTTCATAGTCCGTCGGTGGCCGATATCTTAACAAAGGTGCTACTTAGGCTTAACGTCCCCTAGCACGAAAGGACGGTGCTACCTAGGCTTAAAGTCCCCTAGCACGGAAGGACTATGCTACATAATACAAGGGATGACATTCCAGACTCACAAGACCCACGTGGTAAACCGTCAGTGGCAAAACAAGACAAAACAAGGGAATAATCGACCCGGAATCGATTAGACAAACCCACCCGCACAGGGCAGTCGGTGGCAAGGGAGATATCTCAAACAAGGGTGCTACAAAAGTTTAGAGTCCTCTAGCACAAAGGACCTATGTTACGAAGGCCCGTAGCCCCCTAACACGAGAGTACTGCGAAAGTTTAGAGTCCTCCAGCACAAGGGACTTTCAAAACAAGATGTGCAGTTGCCTTATAGTCCCCTGGCACTAAGGACTTCCAAAACAAGATGTGCTGTTGCATTATAGTCCCCTGGCACTAAGGACTCTCCGAGAATGTCATCAAAACAAAGCTTACTTGATACATAAAAATAGGGGTAATCATTCATGCTTGATCAAATGCTTTTATCAAAACGAAACAAGGCTTTATCAAATCTTTATAACATAACTTTATTAAAAATACCACTCGCATAGTTCTTGGGACATCGGGATCAAGGCAAAGGTCCAAGTCCTACAAACACATGACAAAGTCTACTAAATGCACTTCTCAAAACAAGTCTTACATGCATGCAAATGATCACGGGAAAACATGCTGGGAAAACATCTGGGGAAAACATGCTGGAAGTCAAAACACTGTTTTACATGTCAGGAAGACATGCTGGGTACCAACCAGGTCTTTTCCGAGGTCCCACACCTCTTGGCCGAGGTGTGGCTACCTAGGCTTCGGCGTGCGGCTGCAGGCCGAGGTGCGCACAAGACAAACTAGAGGTGTAAGTGATCATGCAAGGTAGGCCAAGGTGAGGTACGATGCTTGGCCTAAGTGTGAGGTCTAGGTAAGAGTGATCTCGGCGACTACACTTCGGAAAGCGAGGTCTGGAGATCTGGGTTTCCACCCGTGAAGAACAGGAAGAACATGAACATGAAGGTCATGCAGAATATGATTGCTAAAATCATAACTTCTTTGCTACAAAAATCTGGGATTCATTCTATGAGTTCGAAAACATGGACCTGGGTACCCATGCTTGAAAATTATATGAAAACAAACCCAAAAACATGGATCTAGGCATAAGCTTTCAGATCAAAACACGACTTTTCTTAAAGAACACATGAATGCTATTTTCTCTTTCTAAAACCGAACTTCAAAGCAATGCATGGCTTACAAATCATATTCAATCATGCAATGCAAACATAAACATAAAGAACAACATGAGCAGATCAAGAATCTAACCTTAGAACACAGATCTAACGGTTCGATCTCTAGGGATCAAGCTTGGAAATCTACTCTCCCTCAAGAACACCTCTTCCTCACCTAGAGCTTCTCTCTCCTCTTCAAAACAAAGATATAGAAATGATAGGTTTTCTCCCTCTGCCGGCTGACTTAACACTCAGCTCGGACACGTGGCAACGGCTGGTTGGTTCTCCTCAAAAAAGTGATAGATTGACAAGACAAGACTATGACAAAGTGTATCTAATAAGCTACTCGGTAAGGCACTCCGACAAGTAATGACATCGGCTAAGGACAAAGCTTCGGCAACTAAGGTGACAATGACCTCGGCTAGGAAGGACAACACTTGACTAAGCTGTGCCACACCTTGGCCTAGATGTGCCACACCTCGGTCTAGGTCATACCACTCCAGGACAAGATCACTCAGGTGCAAAGGTAACATCTTGGCCTAGATAATACACATCTCGGCCTTGGTGATGAACACCTCGGCCTAGATAATGACATCTCGGCCGATATGTCAGGGCGAAGATGGAGGTCAAACAAAGTGGTTCCAAGATAATTCTAGACTGAAGATGACCTCGGCTTTGAATGATCTAGGTGTAACATGACCTAGGCTTGGCATGACCTAGGCTTAACATCAAGGAAGGAACAAAGCATGCATACAATACTTAGACGAATCACATGAGCACAAAACAAGGCAAGATTCATGAATGCAAACTTAACAAGACAAAGTTATGCAAATGAACATGAATATGACTATGACATGAATATGGGTTGTTACATCCTTCCCCCCTTAAAGAAGTTTGGTCCTCCAAACTTAGCTTACCATGTCCTCAAAATAATTTCCGAGCGTCGGGTTCTCATCTCTTCTTATTATCTCTAGCCTTTACCTTGGGACAATCCTTAATACGATGACCCATCTCACCTCATCCAAAACATGCTCCAGTTGCTCGAAGACAAACTCCAAAATGTAGCTTCCCGCAACTTGTACATGTCGGCCTGGTGCCACCTACCTGATCCGTGTTATCGGGACTATCCTCCCTCGTCTTCTCCTCGGCATCATTCGGGTCTGCCTCTTCTTCGCGATTGTCATAGGTCTGCCTCTTCCTCTGATTCTTCCCCGAACTTTGACTTCTGTTCAGGTTGGCTTCTGCAAGGATGGCTTTATCTAACACTCCAGCATACGTCGGCATGTTAAGCAAATTAACCTAATCTTGTATTGGCCCTCGAAGTCCACTCTCAAACTTCCTAGCTTTCCTATATTCGTTGTCGACCCTGTGAGGTGCATACCTTGCCAATTCGGTGAAAGCACGATCATACTCTGCCACGGTTCTTCTACCCTGTGTCAACATCTGAATTTCTATAGTCTTGCGATCTCGGACACTGAGTGGGAAATGCTTGTCATAAAACAGCTCCAAAAATCTGGCCCAAATCAAGTCTGGATTGCCTTCTCGGATCATCATCCACCATCTACGAGCGTTGTCTTCCAATGTGAATGCTGCCAATGACACCTTCTAGGCGTCGGTGCTAGGAAAAACCTTGAACAACTTCTCCATTTCAAGAACCCATGCTTCTGCTTTCATCGGCTCTTTGTAAATTACTCAGTAAATTCTCAGTAATTTACTCCGCAAATTCTTTTTAAATTCTCAGTAAATTACTCAACAAATCCTCTGTAAATTACTCTGTAAGTTCCCAATAAATTACTTAGTGAATTAATTGGTAAATTCCCAATAAATTTTCTGTAAATTACTCGGTAAATTTTCAGAAAATTCTCTGTAATTACTAGGTAAATTATCGGTAAATTCTTAGTAAAATTACTCAATAAATTCTTAACAAATTCTTAGTAAATTACTCATTAAATTCTCATCAAATTCTTAGCAAATTACACACTAAATTATCAGTAAATTCCCAATAAATTACTCAGTGAATTACCTAGTAAATTCTTAGTAAATTACTCTATAAATTCTCAACAAATTCTCTGTAAGTTACTTAGTAAATTATTGATTAATTTTTAGTAAATCACTCAATAAATTCTCAGTAAATTACTCAGTAAATTACTTGGGGAATTCTCAATAAATTCTTAGTAAATTACTCAGCAAATTTCTTACTAAATTATTCTGTAAATTCTCAATAAATTACTCAGTGAATTACTTAGTAAATTATCAGTAAAACTCTGTAAATTCGCATCAAATTCTCAGTAGATTACTCGGTAAATTCTCTGTAAATTACTGAGTAAATTCTCACTAAATTACTAAGTAAATTTCTTAGTAAATTACTCGCAAAATTCTCATTAGAAAATTCCCAGAAAATTCTAAGTAAATTATTAGGAAATTTTCAGAAATTTTTATGTGAATTTCTCAGTAAATTATTCAGTAAATTCTCAGAAAGTTTATGAGTAAATTCCTTAGTGGATTCTCAGTAAATGTTCAATAAATTAGTTACTAAATTTTTTGCAAATTACTCAATAAATTTCTCAGTAAATTCTCTGTAAATTTTCAATAAATTACTCAGTAAATTCTTAATAATTTACTTAGTGAATTCTTAGTAAATTACTCAGTAAATTTTTAGGAAATTACTCAGTCAATTTTTAATAAATTCTCAGTAAATTGTCGGTAAATTACTCAGTAAATTCTTTGTAAATTACTTATTAAATTCTCAGTAAATTACTTTGTAAATAACTCAGTAAATTATTAAGTATTAGCAAATTACTTAGTAAATTCTCAGTAAATTACTCAGTAAAACACTTAATAAATACATAGCAAATTCTCAGTAATTACCCAGTAAATTCTTAGTAATTTCTGAAGAAATTGTCAGTAAATTACTCAGTAAATTCTCAATTAATTATTCAGTAATTTCTCAGCAAATTTTTAGATTTTTTTTTGTGTAAATTACTCAGTAAATTCTCAGTAAACTAATCAATAAATTCTCAATTAATTACTGATTAAATTCTCAGTAAATTACTCTTTAAATTTACACTTAATTACTCAGTAATTACTCTGTAAAATCTCAGCAAATTACTCAATAAATTTCTCATTAAATTCTCACCAAATTTTCTGTAAATTTCTCAGAAAATTACTCAGAAAATTATTCAATAAATTCTCAGTAAATTCTTGGTAAATTACTCCATAAATTTTCCGTAAATTATTCAGCAAATTCGTAGTAAATTACTCAACAAATTCTCAATAAATTACTCAGTAAATTTCAAATAAGTTACTTAGTGAATTACTTAGAAAATTATCAGTAAATTACTCTGTAAATTCTTATTAAATTCTCGATAAATTTTCAGTAAATTCTCTTTAAATTAATCAGTAAATTATTAGTAAATTCGTAGTAAATTACTTAATAATTTTTCAGTAAATTCGTAGTAAATTCTCAGCATATTCTTAGTAAATTCTCATTAAATTTTCAATAAATTCTTGGTAAATTACTTTGTAAATTCTCAAAAAATTACTCAACAAATTACTCAGTAAATTATCCATAAATTACTCAATAAATTTCTAGTAAATTCTCACCTTAGTAAATTTTTTGTAAATTACTCAATAATTTATTGGTAAATTGTTAGTATATTACTCAATATATTCTCAGTAAATTACTCAATAATTTGTCGGTAAATTCTTAGTAAATTGCTCAATAAATTCTTAGTAAATTTCCAAAAATTCTTAGTAAATTACTCAGTAAATTTTCAATAAATTACTTAGCTAATTACTCGGTAAATTCTCATTAAATTATCAATAAATTACTCAGTAAATTCTCAATAAATTACTTAGTGAATTATCTGTAAATTACTCTGTAAATTCGCAGTAAAATCTAAGTAAATTACTCAGTAAATTCTTCGTAAATTCTGTGTAAAGTACTCAGTAAATAATCAGTAAATTCTAAGTAAATCACTCAATAAATTCTCAGTAAATTCTCACTAAATTACTTAATAAATTTTTCAGCAATTTCTCAGCAAATTACTCGCAAAATTCTCAGTAAATTACTAAGTAAATTCTCCGAAAATTCTGACAGAATTCTCATAAAATTATCAGAAAATTCTTTATGAATTACTCAGTAAATTCTCAACAATTTATGAGTAAATTACTTAATGAATTCTCAGTAAATTTGTCATGACCTGAACTCGCCCCTATAGGTTAGGATCATAACCGGCCAGTAATCATTATATTACCTATGACCTCAGACAGAAAACAAATTTTAAATGAACATAAGGGGTCAAAAGCGGAAGCAAGAAGATAATAATTGTCCAATAAGTTTGGGCATAAATGAAATGAACAAAAACATTTCTTATATTAATAACTTACACCAAACATACCCATATAAAAGACATTCTATGTCTAGATCCATGTAATATCATATTTATACAAAACCATAGCTTATATACAGATAAGGTCAAACATGACCATTAAAAGAAGACAAAAGGGTCAAAACGATAGTTCTGAAACTAAGGCCTCATTCGTAAGGCGTGTCATGGTTGACTTCACAAACTTGACATTCTTTCTTGGGTTCATTACGATTAGGGTTGGGCATCCTGCTGCTCACCTATATACATATATACAAAGAGTGAGTGAAAGCCCAATGAATAATGCCATAGTAGAGAGGTTATATGAATGAGATTCATATTAAGTACATCGAACCCGTAAATTTCATATACAAACAGTCTTAGGCCCATTCTATGTTTTCTTGTACATGTCAAACGGCCTCGGGCCCAATTTAGATCCTTATCAAACTTATCAAACGGGCTCAGGCCCATTGCATCAAACATGTCAGACGGCCTCAAGCCCATTGCATAACTTGTCGGACTCATCAAACGGCCTCGGGCCAAATTCAAACACTTCAATGTATCAAACGACCTCGGGCCCATTATTTCTATATTCGTATCTATGTGCATTTCGTATTCATGATCATGATCACTTTTCATTCAAATGGGTTTTGGCCTATTACATTCATATTCAAATGGCCTTTGGCCTCATCAAACGGCCTCGAGCCCAATTCAAACATTTCAACATATCAAACGGCCTCGGGCCCATTATTTCTATATTCGTATCTATGCGCATTTTGTATTCATGATCATGATCACTTTTCATTCAAACAGCCTTTGGCCTATTACATTCATATTCAAACAGCCTTTGGCCCATCAAGATATTCAAACGGCCTTTGGCCCATCAAAATATTCAAACGGCCTTGGGCCTATCAAAATATTCAAACTGCCTTTGGCTCAATAAAATATTCAAACGGCCTTTGGCCCATCAAAATATTCAAACGGCCTTTGGCCCATCAAAATATTCGAACGGCCTTTGGCCCATTAAAATATTCAAATCGCTTTGGGCCCATCAAAATATTCAAATGAATAGAATGCTCATTCATAAATCAAATTCACAAGTCCAGAAAACTTACACATGAGTAGCATTTAAAAAATAATACACATGAAAATATCTTTACTAAGATATAACTCACAGTGTTCCGATGCTCGATTCCTCCTTGCACTTGACCCTATACAATTCGTAATATACATAGAAATCGGGTCACAATACAATTCATTATGTTCTTTAATTCGTTTAATTCTCTTAAGCTCTTTCCAACTCTATAATTCATTTATAATGCTCAGTACATGCCCAAGAGTGCTTAGAAGTGAAAGTGAACGGAAATTGAAATATGAACCAGCTTTTCAAATTTTTTTGAAGCAGGGCACTCCGCTCGAGCGCAGCTTTAGTCACTCGAGCAGACTGCAAAATTTACAAAATTTTTGGAAGCTTGATTTTTCCGCCCGAGTGACACTTTCCTCGCTCGAGCAGACAGGTCAAATTCTGGAATTTTCATAATTGTGTTTAAAGCTCAAAACACATTTCCAAAGGTCCACTCCATGTATAATACATTCAAATATGCAATGACACTCCCAAAAACATATATATTTAAAGTCATTTATAACTCTTAGCTCAAATCTCCATGAATTTAACGATTTTAATACTTTTCTTCCTTTCTTACAAACATAAAATTAAGCTACAAGCTCTTAGAAAAATATTTGCAAGTATGAAATTCAAATTAAAATCAAGTCAATTCTTGATTGTCAAATTCTAAATCATAATTAATTTCTTGATTTATCCAAATTAATTTTTCTTCATATCAAACCCAATTTCAAACTCATAAATTTTAAAACAGGAATTAAACTTTCAAAATATAATCTCAAAACTTAGGTTCATACATGGCTTGTTTAAAAACACACAAACTCTTAATTGATCAAAAAGAATATGATCAATTTTTAAATCATTTACATCAAAATTCCTATAATTTAAAAATTGAAGTCATTTGTATTCATTTTCCAAGGCTTAGTTCTTATTTCATCAAAACATGAAATCAATTCTAAGAAACCTATGATGCATGTACAATTAGAGTATTAAAACTTATAAAATTTGTTCATGCATATAGAAATAAAACTCAAATTCATGCAAGACTACAAAAATTAAACTCAACATAATTAATTCCCAATTTCACTTCCATAAATTTGAACCTACTTACTTCTTAATTTCAACTTCTAGATAATTTATCTAGAAGATTTGAGCTTTAATTCCTTTTCTAAAGTTCTTGATTGATGAGTTTCTTATGCATGCAATTTCCAAAATTTAAATTAAAATGATGAAACTTAACATAATTTTCCATGATTATGTATGTAACTCATTTCTTGCTCAAACCCCATTTTCTCTCTAATTTCATGAACATGATTCCAAACCCTTCTCAATCTCAAGCACAAAAAGAAGATCCTACGTAAATCAAGCTTGAATTTCATACCTCAAATTTTAATTTCAGCAATTAGATTTGATTTCCCCTTTAAATCTTCTTCTTCTCATACAATTTCCAGCACAAAGCTTTCTCTTTCAGCTGTGTTCTTCTAGCACAAAATGAATGCAAAATGGATACACAAATGCACACCTACACACACAACTTCTCTAGATGCATTCACACTACACATGTGCACATTGATCCAAGCTACCAGCACAACACTCTTATACATTCACCACTAGATTTCTCAGTACACCCACCTAAATTTCTCAGTGCACCCACACACACAATTTTAGTTTGTTCCATAATGCAATTTATGCTTAGGATTAATTTAATTAAGCAACACTTAATTTTAATAAATCTTAGTCAACACACAATAAATTAATCATAACCAATCACAAATCCCACATAATTTAATTAGTCTAATTTGACTTCCTTTAGAGCCTAATTAATTATATTTAAATTTATCAATCTGAATTAAATTTTTAATCAAACTTCCAAAAGGCTCCAAATATTAAATTAAACTTATTGTCATCATCGATTTTGATTTTCCAAATAATTTAGGCCTTCAATTTCTGATCAGACTCCAAATTTTCATCAATAAATTACATATTCAAATTGGACACCCCATAAATAAATAATCACAATTCTAAATCCTCATAATTTAATTAACTTAATTAACTCCAATTCGGACCTAATTAATCGAATCTCAATTTTACTAAACTGAATCGAATATTTAATTAAACTCCCAAATGGGTCCGTAATTAAAAATTAAATTAATTCAACTTCTTAGTTTCACTTCCTTAAGCCTTTTGGACCCTTAATTTCTAATTCTAAAATAAATCTTTAATAGAATCATATACGAATCAAATTCCACAATTCTCATAAATCCCAAATTAAATTAGGATATCGACCAATTAAAATCCCAAATCTCCTTAATTAACCAAATATAAAATATTATACGTGGTGGGGTCGTCACAAAATTAGTCTGTAAAGTTTCAGCAAATTCCTCAAAAAATTTCTCAAAAAATTTTTAGCAAATTACTCATTAAATTCTTAGTAAATTACTCAATAAATTCTTTGTAAATTCTCAGTAAATTATTAGTAATTTCTTAGTAAATTACTCAATAAATTCTCAATTAATTACTCAGTAAATGTAACAACCCACACTTATGTCTTAGTCATGTTCATGAGCATTTGTATGATTATGACTCGTTAAGCTTGCATTTGTATGTTTGTGACTTGTTTTGCCTAAGTAAGGTCCATGTCTTGTTTTGTGTTTATGTGATTTGCCTAAGTGTTGTGTGCATGCTTTGTCCCTTCCCTGCTATGTTAAGCCTAGGTCATGCCAAGCCTAGGCTATGTTAAGCCTAGATCATTCCAAGCCGAGGTCATCCTCAGTCTAGAATTATCTTGGAACCACTTGGTTTGACCTCTACCTTCGCCCTGACATATTGGCCGAGATGTCATTATCTAGGCCGAGATGTTCACCACCAAGGCCGAGATGTGTATTATCTAGGCCGAGATGTGGCACATCTAGGCCAAGGTGTGGCACAGCTTAGTCAAGTGTTGTCCTTCCTAGCCGAGGTCATTGTCACCTTAGTTGCCGAAGCTTTGTCCTTGGCCAATGTCATTACTTGCCGGAGTGCCTTATCGAGTAGCTTGTTAGATACACTTTGTCATAGTCTTGTCTTGTCAATCTATCACCTTTTTGAGGAGAACCAACCAACCGTTGCCACGTGTCCGAGCTGAGTGTTTAGTCAGCCGACAGAGGAGAAAATCTATCATTTCTATATCTTTGTTTTGAAGAGGAGAGAGAAGCTCTAGAAGAGGGAGAGAAGTTCTTGAGAGGAGGTAGATTTCCAAGCTTGATCCCTAGAGGTCGAACCGTTAGATCCATGTTCTAAGGTTAGATTCTTGATCTGCGCATGTTATTCCTTATGTTTATGTTATTGCATTGCATGAATGAATATGATTTGTAAGCCATGTATTACTTTGAAGTTCAGTTTTAGAAAGAGAAATAGCATTCATGTGTTTTTCAAGAAAAGTCATGTTTTGATCCGAAAGTTCATGCCTAGATCCATGTTTTTGTATTTGTTTCCATATGATTTTCAAGTATAGGTACCCAGGTCCATGATTTCAAACTCATAGCATGAAATCCCAGATTTTGTAATAAAGAAGTTATGATTTTAGCATTCATGATCTTCATGTTCATGTTCTTCCTGTTCTTCACGGGTGGAAACCCAGATCTCCAGACCTCACTTCCCGAAGTGTAGTCGCCGAGATCACTCTTACCTAGACCTCACACTTAGGCCAAGCATCGTATCTCACCTTGGCCTACCTTGCATGATCACTTACGCCTTTAGTTTGTCTTATGTGCACCTCGGCATGCAGCCGCACGCCGAAGCCTAGGTGGCCACACCTCGGCCATGAGGTGTGGGACCTTGGCAAAGACCTAGTTGGTACCCAGCATGTCTTCCTGACATGTAAAACAGTGTTTTGACTTCCAGCATGTTTTCCCTAGATGTTTTCCCACCATGTTTTCCCGAGATCATTTGCATGCATGTAAGACTTGTTTTGAGAAGTACGTTCAGTAGACTTTGCCATGTGTTTGTAGGACTTGGGCCTTTGCCTTGATCCCGACGTCCCAAGAACTATGTGAGTGGTATTTTTAATAAAGTTATGTTATAAAGATTTGATAAAACCTTGTTTCGTTTTGATAAAAGCATTTGATTAAGCATGAATGATTACCCCTATTTTTATGTATCAAGTAAGCTTTGTTTTGATGACATTCTCGGAGAGTCCTTAGTGTCAGGGGACTATAATGCAACTACACATCTTGTTTTGAGAGTCCTTAGTGCCAGGGGACTATAATGCAACTGCACATCTTGTTTTGAAAGTCCTTAGTGTCAGGGGACTATAATGCAACTGCACATCTTGTTTTGAGGGTCCTTCCGTGCTAGGGGACTTTAAGCCTAGGTAGCACCGTCCTTTCATGCTAGGGGACGTTAAGCCTAAGTAGCACCCTTGTTAAGATATCGGCCACCTACGGACTATGAACGAGTGTGCTCGACGCCGAGGTTATGCTTTTGTTTTGACCGGAATGTCATCACCCCATGTTTTAAGTTGACGTATGTTAAGTACGTAAGCAAGTTTTGAAAGACCAAGGTTCGATTGATGTTTTATTTCAAGCCAAGCTAAGCTATGTTATGTATGGTTTTGACAAAGATATACTATGTATGTTTTGAAAGGATCTCGGGTATCATTCATTTAACCCCTTTATTACTTGTACCATTCACTGAGTATCCAAGCTCACCTTCCCTATGTATATATGTAGGTAGCAAGCAAGAAGTCGGCTACGCCGAGATGTGTGTTTTATGTGCATGTTATGTCGGTAGTGAGGATGTCGGCAATTTTGAAGCTTATGTATTTTGAACATGTCGGCTTGAGAAGCCTTTTATCAAGATGTAACATGTATTTTTGACTTTATTTTATTTGTATTCAAGTTGTAAGCTATGTAAAGATGTATGCCATTCTATTTGACTTATGCACTGCTCTTATGGACTAATTAGATTTGTATATATTGCTTCCGCACTTGTGAGCCCCATATATTTATACTCTGATTGTGTGTGGATTTTTGTAAGTGGCCTTCGGTAATCTCGGATTACTGGCCATCACGACACCATCCTACTAGGGGCGGTTTGGGGTCGTGACAGTAAATTCTCTACAAATTCCTAAAGAATTCTTTGTAAATTATTCAGTATATTCTTAGTAAATTACTCAGTGAATCACTTGGTAAGTTCTCAAAAAATTACAAGAAAATTCTCAATAAATTACTCAGTAAATGCTCTATAAATTCTTACTAATTTACTTAGTAAATTCTCTGTAAATTCTCAGTAAAATAATCAATAAATTATCAATTAATTACTGGTTTAATTCTCAGTAAATTACTTGTAAATTCTCACTTAATTACTCAATAAATTACTCCGTAAAATCTTAGTAAATTACTCAATAAATTTCTCAGTAAATTCTCACTAACGTCTCAGTAAATTCCTCTATAACTTCTTAGTAAATTCTAAAAAAATTACTTAGTAAATTCTCTATAAATTCTTGGTAAATCACCCAGTAAATTTTCAGTAAATTCTTAGTAAAGTATTCAGGAAATTACTCAGGAAATTCACAGTAAATTACTTAGTGAATTACTTAGCAAATTACTCAGTAAATTGTAAGTAAATAACTCAGTAAATTCTTTGTAAAGTACTCAGTAAATTATTGGTAAATTTCTAATAAATTACTCAGTAAATTCTTAGTAAATTCACAGTAAATTACTTAGTGAATTACTCAATAAATTATTATTAAATTACTCAATAAATTGCCAGTAAACTCTCAGTAAATTACTCGGTAAATTTTTAGTAAATTCTCTATAAATTACTCAGTAAACTATCGGTAAATTCTCAATAATTTACTCAGCAAATTCTCAGTAAATTACTCAGGAAATTCTCAGTAAATTACTCAATGAATTACTTAGTAAATTATCAGTAAATTACTCTGTAAATTCCTAGTAAATTACTCGGTAAATTTTCATTAAATTCTCTGCAAATTACTTAATAAATTATCGGTAAATTCTTAGTAAATTACTTAATAAATTTTCACTAAATTATTTAGTAAATTCTCAGTAAATTACTCAATAAATTCTTGGTAAATTGCTCTGTAAATTCTCACTAAATTCTCAGTAAATTACTCATTAAATTACTCAGTAAGTTTCTAGTAAATTCTTAGTAAATTACTCGATAAATTCTCAATAAATTCTTTGTAAATTACTCAGTAAATTATCACTAAATTCTTAGTAAATTACACAATAAATTGTCAGTAAGTTTCTTAGTAAATTATTCAGTAAATTGTCAATAAATTACTCAGCTAATTACTCAGTAAATTCCCAAAAAATAACATAGTGAACTACTCAGTATATTAGCAGTAAAATCTCAATAAATTACTCAATAAATTATCGGTAAATTCTTAGTAAATTACTCAATAAATTCTCAGTAAATTATAAGTAATTTACTCAACAAATTACTCAGTCAATTCTTAGTAAATTCTCAAAAAATTCTGACTGAATTCTTAAAAAATTATCAGAAAATTCTTTGGGAATTACTCAATAAATTCTCAGCAATTTCTGAGTAAATTCCTTAGTAAATTCTCAATAAATTTTTCGTAAATTAGTCAGTAAACTTTTAGCAAATTACTCAATAAATTTCTCAGTAAATTCCTTAGTGAATTCTTACTAAATTACTCAGAAAATTCTTAGTAAATAACTCAGTCAATTTTCAGTAAATTCTTAGTAAATTACTCAGTAAATTCTCAGTAAATTATCAACAAATAACTCAATAAATTCTCAGTAAATTACTCAGTAAGATCATAGTAAATTCTCAGTAAATTCTCTGCAAATTCTTCGAGAATTCTTTGTAAATTGTTCAATAAATTACCCAGTATATTCTCAATAAATTATTCAGTGAATCACTCTATAAATCCTCAAAAAATTCCATGAAAATTACTCAGTAAGTTACTTAGTAAATGCTCTGTAATTTTTTAGTAATTTACTCAGTAAATTAATCAATAAGTTCTCAATTAATTAGTGGTTTAATTCTTAGTAAATTACTCTGTAAATTCTCACTTAATTACTCAATAAATTGCTCTGTAAAAACTTAGCAAATTACTCAATAAATTTCTCAGTAAATTCTCACTAACTTCTCAACAAATTCCTCCGTAACTTCTCAGTAAATTACACAGTAAATTCTTAGAAAATTACTTTCTAAATTCTCTATAAATTCTTGGTAAATTACTTAGTAAATTACTCAGTAAATTACTCAGTAAATTATCAAAAAATTACTTAGCAAATTCCCAGTAAATTGTTAGTAAATAACTCAATAAATTCTCAGTAAATTCTTTGTAAATTACTCAGTAAATTATCGGTAAATTCCCAGTAAATTATTCAATAAATTCTCAGTAAATTACTTAGTAAATTCTCAATAAATTCTTAGTAAATTACTGAGCAAATTACTCAGTAAATTCTCAGTGAATTACTCAATAAATTATGAGTAAATTACTTAGTAAATTCCCAGTAAATTCTCAATAAATTACTCGATAAATTCTCAGCAAATTATTCGTAAATTTCTTAGTAAATTATTGGTAAATTCTTAGTAAATTACTCAGTAATTTACTTAGCAAATTCTCAGTAAATTACTCAGTAAATTCCAAATAAATTACTCAGTGAATTACTTAGTAAATTATCAGTAAATTACTTTATAAATTCCTATTAGATTCTCAGTAAATTTTCTGTAAATTCTCTATAAATTAATCAGTAAATTCTTAGTAAATTATGTAATAAATTTTCAGTAAATTACTCAGTAAATTTTCAATAAATTCTTGGTAAATTACTTTGTAAATTCTGAGAAAATTACTTAGTAAATTCTCAAAAAATTACTCAGTAAATTATCAGTGAATTACTCTGTAAATTCTCAGTAAATTAGTCTGTAAATTCTCAATAAATTCTTTGTAAATTATTCGGTAAATTCTTAGTAAGTTAATAAATTCTCAGTAAATTACTTAGTAAATCCTCAAAAATTCTTAGTAAATTACTCAGTAAATTTTTAGTAAATTACTTAGTAAATTTTCAATAGATTACTCAACTAATTACTCAGTAAATTCCCAATAAATTAATCAGTAAATTATTTAGTAAATTCGCCTTAAAATGTCAGTAAATTTCTCGGTAAATTCTCCGTAAATTCTTTGTAAATTACTCAATAAATTTTTGGTAAATTCTAAGTAAATTATTCAATAAATTCTCAGTAAATTACTTAGTACATTCTCGAAAAATTCTGACTAAATTCTCAAAAAATTCTTTGTGAATTACTTAGTAAATTCTCAGTAAATTCTTAGAAATTTCTGAGTAAATTTATAACAACCCTCATTCTTGTCTTAGTCATGCTCATATGAATTTACATGATTTTGTCTTCTTAAGGTTGCATCAGCAGACTTTGATTTGTTTTGCCTAGTAAAGGTTCGTGTTTGGTTTTGTACTAGTATGTTCTGCCCAAGTGTTATATGCATGCCTTGTTTCTTACTTTGTGTGTTGAACCTCGACTATCTATCTTTGCTATCTCATGCCAAGGCCACACCTTTGAACCTCTTACACCTAGGCCATTAAGCGTCAACACCTAGGATCATCTTGGAACCACCTTGGTTGACCTCCACATTCACCCAAACATATTGGCCGAGATGTGCATCATCTAGGCTGATATGTGCATCACTTAGGCCGAGATGTTTATCATCTAGGCATTTGAGATCTTTGATCCTTGAACCTTTCAGCCTTGTTGTGCACCTTAGCTAGCACCTCGCGATCTTGTTCCTTGACCTGGACAACCTAGGCCGAGGTATGGCACATCTAGGCCAAGTGTTATCCTTCCTAGCCGAGATCAAAGAAACCTCTCTAGTCTGAATCCTATGTTTTGATCCGGGATCATTGCCTTGTCAAAGTGCCCATGCCACCTTACTTGTTATACACACTTTGACCTACTATTGTCTTTTCATTCTGGCACCTTTTTGAGGAGATTTGATCAGATAGTGCCACATGTCCTTGAAGTGGGTATTAGCCAAGTTAGCAATGAGAAACCCATATCATTTTGCCATATCTTTGCCTTGTAGAGGGAGAAGCTCTAGGAAGAAGAAGAATGAGTTCTAAGAGTGAGAACTAGACTTCCAAGCTTGATTATTAGAGTTTGAACCGTTGGATTTGTATTTTGAGGTTAGATTCTTGATCTACTCTTGTTATTCTTTATGTTAATTTGATCACATTTCATGATCTAGCATGATTCATGATACATGCATTGATTTAAAGTTTTGTTCTAGAAAGAGAAAGTGATGTTTTTGTGTTCTTGAAAGAAAACCATGTTTTGATCTGAAAGTTTGTATCAAGTTCCATGTTTTTGTGTTTGTTTTCTTGAAATCTTCAAGTATGGGTACCCAGGTCCATATTTTTGAACTCAAATCATGAAATCTCAGATTTTGAATAAAAAATATTCACGTTCTTCATGTTCTTCAAAAGGAAACCTAGATTTCTAGACTTTACTATTTCCCTAAGTGTGGTCACCAAGACCCACTCTTGTCCAGACCTTACACCTAGGCCAAGCTTTGCATCTCACCTTGGCCTACCTTGCATGAACACTTGCACCTTGATTTATCTTGCGTGCACACCTAGGCCGACCACGGTACACATTTGATGGCACCTTGTAACATCTCGACACGCAGCCCCACACCTAGGCCAAGGAGACCAAATCTCGGCCAAGACCTCCTGAGCTCACCCAGCTCGGCCATTTCGGCCCAACTCATCTCTGTGCACCCATTCCAAGACTTGGTTGGTACCCAGCATGCTTTTCCAAGAAGAAAAATAGTGATTTCACTCCCAACACATGTTTTGCTTTTGTCTTGACTTGGTTTGGAAAGAAATGCCAAAATCTATTTTGCTCCTTTGAAGCTTGTTTTGAGAGTGCATTGCATACCCATCTTTGAGCATCTCTTCTTGTCTTCTTGAAATGCAATCAGCGGACTTTGCCATGTATTTGTAGGTTTTGGATCCTTACCTTAAGTCCTACTGTAGCTTGCTTTTCGTGCTCCTTTCGGATACGACTAGCCCTACAATTCGGACTCCCGTGGTTCTGAATCTAATTTCACAAGTGCAATGTGAAACAGTGAAAACACAAAAAGAGTCTAAATCCGACAATTCTTTTGGAAAATCGATTTTGAATCAAATGCCAAAAATAGACTACTTTGCAAGATTACAAAGTCGCCACCTAAATATTTTTGAGAAATTTAGGAAACCTGAGACTCGTGCCAAAGGCCATTTGTCCGTCATCACCAAAGTGTCTTGGCTTGGGAACTTAGGTACGAGAGGGGACGGTCATGAATTGAGCACCCCACTCGCCCAATCAAAGATCGGCCTCTACTAATCATGATGTGATTATTTACATTATATGCTCTTGTTCCAATTATTAGCTATTTTTACTATGTGACGCACACAAGTATAGATTAAATTGCAAAAAGTTGGAACGCTTTGACTTCATGTTTGTTTGAAAATTGTTTTGAATATGCGTCACTTGAAAATGTGAGTTTGTACATTAATCAATTTGTCCCAATTTTAGCAATTAGCCTTCATCCATCGGCATTCAAACAGGTATATCATCTAAGCATTTAACCTCATGGAAAGCATGCTCGACATGGCAACAATCACATCCAATGCAAGATGCTAAAGCAATAAATGCTCACCTAGTACTCCAAGGCAAGCCAAACAAAGAAAAATAATTTGAAAATATACATGATCCGAAACAATGCAATGTGACTAATGCAACGCACACATTTATGCAATCTTATAGGCTCGGCTATGAGCATGGTATATGATCTGATTCAAAACATGTGATAAATCACGTATTCAAGCAATGAAATTGAAATTGACACTGGTTAGTATGATGAGCCGAACCCAAATGCATGTAAGACGAGTGTATGCAAACATGAGAATGCTAAATAAACATGATGCTCTCTGCTACCATCGTAAGCGGTAAATAAAATGGAGAAAGAAATGGGGGTTGGAAGACATGTACTGTGATAACCCTACCCCGTATTATGCTAATTAGTCCTTATTATGAATGTGATTATGTGTTTGATATGATTTTGAGTGCCATTTATATGAGTATATGTGGTTTTGAATTTCTATTTGTTCACCATAGGAAAATCTGTTTGACTTTCTGCTTTGGAATTTAAATCGAAGGCCCTATCGGCCACTGAAACCGAAATTGACTACGCCGTTGTGGTTGGCGTAATTTTTAGAGCCTACGGTGAAATTTAATTAAAAATTGATTCGGATCAGTTTAAATAGATTAAATTGATGAGTTAGTGCTCAATTAATTAACGATAAATGAAATATGTTTATGAGAGCCTATAAAAAGGCTCATGCTCACTCAATTGCTCTCTTTTAATTCATTTTGGCTAAATTTAGCTCTCTAGAAAGTGAGAGACCCGAATTTAGAGAGAGAGAGAGAGTGAAGACAATCTAAGGTTTGATCAAGAGGCTTGGAATCTTGAAGATACACTCAAGATTTAACTAGAATTTGTAAAGATTAAAGCTTCTAGGTGAGTAAATTCATGAGTTTGAGCTTGTGATTTTGTGAATTCAAGATGTAATGGTGATCAAGAACATGAGTTGTGTTGATTTTGATGAGATTGAAGTCTATGTGCACATGCATGCATAGAATTGCTATGAATTGCCATGAATTTGCATAATCTAACATGTAGCATGTCAATTATAAAAGATTGAGAGTTGGAGCATACATGCAAGCATGGTTTTGTTGAGTTTCATGGTTATAAGCATCATTGGTGCTATTTGAAATAGAATTGGGGTCAAAGACTAGTATGCATGCATGATTGATGAAGTTATGAATTTGGTATGAAGTTTGAATACATGGGTTTTGATCATAAAAAATAAATGAGAGTTATTTGAGAATTAGATGATGACTTTGAACAATTTGGTGTCATACTCTTATATTCTCATGTAATATAATGTGTTTACATGTTTTTGAACTGAAATCATGAGTTTGGGACCTTTGAACATCAAAATTGAACTTCAAGAACAGTTTTGGAAAACCTAGAATTTGGCATGTCCGCTCGAGTGGGGAAATCGCCGCTTGAGCGTGAAATGCAAGCTCCCAGAACTTTTTGCAGACATGGATGTCCGCTCGAGCGGGAAGCCATGTAGTGTGACCTTCAGCTCGAGTGTCCGAATTCACGCTCGAGCGTAAAAATGAGGTAACCTGTCACGACCCCATTCCGTCCCTAGTAGAATGGTGCCATGATGGCTAGTAATTCGGGATTACCAAAGGCCAACTTACAAGGATTCACACACAATCAGAGTATACATATGGGGTTTACGTGTGCAGAAGCAATAAATTTAAATCTAAGTAGTCCATAAGAGCTGTGCATAGATCAAATGAAATGACATACATCTTAACATAGTTTTTACAACTTGGATACAATAAAATAAAGTGCATAATACATCTTGATCAAAAGGCTTCTCAAGCTGACATAAACAAAAGAAGTAAACTACAAGCCAAGAAGCATGATCTTCAAGATGCTACAAAGATGCGAATCCAAAACAAGTTGCAAATAATCATCTAGGCGTCGCCGCCCTCTTACTCATCACTTACATATATATAAGGAGAGGGTAAGCTTGGATACTCAGTGAATGATACTAGTAATAAAAGTTTTTGCATGAACGATATACAAGATCTCTTTCTAACAAAACATAGCATAACCTTTAGAAAATCAAGGGATAAACCAAGTCCATCAATCAAGTCTTTCAAATCTTCAAGGGATGCTTACTAGCATCAATATAATACAAGGGATGACATTAAACAAAGGTGCTACAAAAGCTTAGAGTCCTCTAGCACATAAGGACTTGTGCTACAAAGGTTTAGAGTCCCCTAGCACGTACGGACTTGTGCTACAAAGGTTTAAAGTCCCCTAGCACATACGGACTTGTGCTACAAAGGTTTAGAGTCCCCTAGCACGTACGGACTTTCCAAGAATGTCATCCAAAACAAGGCTAATACTTGATACACAAAATAGGGATAATCATTCATGCTTAACAAATACTTTTTCCAAAACAAAGCAAAGCAAAGCTTTATCAAAACTTTATAACATAACTTTATTAAAAATACCACTCACATAATTCTTCGGTTGTGGGGGTTTCAAGCAAGGATCCAAGGCCTACAAGTACATAGTAAACCCCATTGAATGCACTTCAAGAAGACGAGAAGAGATGCTCAAACATTGGTATGAAATGCATTCTCAAAACAAGCTTTATATGATAGGAAAGGATCTCGGCATTTCTTTCAAAGTCGAGTCAAAACAAAGCAAAACATGCTGGGAGTTACAACACTGCCTTATCGTCTCCGGAAAACATGCTGGGTACTAACTAGGTCCAGGCCGAGGTCCCACACCTCGTGGCCGAGGTGTGTTCCCGACGACCACATTCAAGGAAATGAAGTCTGGGAAAAATCTGGGTTTCCCTTTTGATGAACATGAAGAACAAGATTATGAAGAACATGAATGCCAAAATCATAACTTCTTTATTCAAAATCTGAGATTTCATGGAATGAGTTCGAAATCATGGACCTAGGTACCCATACTTGAAGATTTCCTGAAAACAAACACAAAAACATGGATCTCAATACAAACTTTCGGATCAAAACATGGTTTTATTTCAAGAACACAAAAACACCATTTTCTCTTTCTAAAACAACTTTAAATCAATGCATGGCTCATGATTCATGCCAGATCATGCAATGCAATCGGATCAACATAAACAATAACAAGAGTAAATCAAGATTCTAACCTCAAAACATGGATTGAATGGCTCAAACTCTAAAGATCAAGCTTGGGATCTAGCTCTCTCACTCCAACTTCCCCTTCTCTTCCTAGAGCTTCTCTCTCTACCATGCAAGAGATATGACACAAATGATATGGGTTCTCTACTGCCAGCAGACTTAACCCTATACTGGGACACGTGACATCACCGGATTGGTTCTCCTCAAAAGGTGATTGAAAGACAAGACAAGTGCATGACAAAGTGTGTAAAACAAGCAAGGTGACAAGGGCACTCCGGCGGGTAATGATCTCGGGTTAGGACAAGGCTTCGGCAAGTAAGGTCTCAATGATCTCGGCTAGGAAGGACAACACTTGGCTTATCTGTGCCACACCTTGGCCTAGATGTGCCACACCTCGGTCTAGGTCGTACCAGTCCAGGGACAAGATCACTTTGGTATAACATCTCGGCCTAGATAATATACATCTCGACCTTGGTGGTGAACACCTCAGCCTAGATAATGACATCTCGGCCAACATGTTAGGGTGAGGGTGGAGGTCAACCAAAGTGGTTTCCAAGATGGTCCTAAGTGTAGGAAGTTCAAAGGTGTAACCTAGGCTTAAGATGACCTCGGCTAAACTCACACTAAGCAAGGAACAAAACATGCAAGCAACACTTAAATGAAACTAATCAAAATCTGAAAGGATGCCAGCTTAATCAATACAAGGATCATACAAAAATGTACGTAAGCATGACTAGGATAAAGTGAGGGTAGCTACATAACTAGTACTTTTGTAGACCATAAGGGTCCGCTCGAGCGGCGTAACCCACGCTCGAGCGGGGACCCCTATTTCAGAAATTTTGTAAAGGTGTTCTGTGTTTCATTTTCCGTTCTCTTTCATTTCTGAGCATTCTTAGGCATGCATCAAGCATTGTAAAGGAGTTAAAAGGATAAGAACGAAGCCTAAGAGGAATATATGAATTAAGAACGGATTGAATTTTTTGTGACCCATTGTGTTCATGAAATGTGTAGGGTCAAGCACGAGGGCAAATCCACCGGCAGATCACTGTGAGTAATATCTTAATAAAGATATCTGAAGTATGTTATTCGTCCAATTGCTTACTTTTATATAAGTCTTATAAGTTTGTTACATTGAATTGGGGACAAATATTTGTTATGCCATATGATCGAGCCAAAGGCCGTTGGATACAATTGATTGGGCCAAAGGCGAGCTGACATAGATGATAGTTTGACATGAATGAAAGTTTGACATATGAATAAATGGGCCAGAGGCTGTATGACATGAGTAAATGGGCCAAAGGCCGAATGACACGAATGAATGAGCCAGAGGCCGTATGACCTGAATGAATGATAGTCTGACATGAATGATAGTCGGACACGAATGATAGTCTGACATGAATGATAGTCGGACATGCGTGATAGTCGGACACGAATGATAGTCTGACATGAATGATAGTTTGATATGAACGATCGGGCCGAAGGCCGTCGGATCTGAACGATTGGGCCAAAGGCCATCGGATATGAATGATTGGGCCAAAGGCCGTCGGATATGAATGATTAGGCTAAAAGGCCGTTAGACATGAATGGATGGGCCAAAGGCCGTTGGATATGAATTGATTGGGCTTGAGGCCGTTTGATACGACTAGAACTTTAGTCGATTAATATATTAAATAGAAACATGATTTGGGCCCAAGGTTGTCTAATGTAACTGTTTTAAAGATTGTTCATGTATTTTCCTTATTTAATATCATTCACTGGGCTTTCACTCACGCTCATTCATGTCTATGTAGGTGAGCCACGGGACATCCAAACCCAGCCTCGGTGAAATATGTGAGAAACAGTCAAGGATTTAGGAGAGTCAGCCCAAATGTCTCACGCACGAGACTTGTTTTCGCCTCTCTTGTTCTTTTGATATAGTTTTGTTATGTTGGCGAGAACATCGGATTACTTTTGTATACAAACTTTGGGTTTGACCGACTTAGACTTGATAATCCTATATGTACAGAACTTTGTGTCATTACTCATTCTGACATGAGTTATTAATGTCATGACCCGAACCCGCCCCCGTGGGTTAAGGACATAACCAGCCAGTAATCATGGGATTACCTACGGCCTCAAACCAAGACAAATGTATTTTAACCGAGTTAATGGGGGCCAAACGGAAGCAGTTCAAAACTTTGTCCATAGAGTTGTGCTTACATGGCACATCCAAACAACCAAACATATATACATTAATAACTCACAACAGAATTACAGTAGCATAAGTTCTGTGCAAACAGGATCATCCAAAAACTAAGTCAACCCATGAAAACTATATACAAACATATACAAAGTCCTCACCAACATGACAAAAATAACATAGCATAGCAGAAAGGCGAAGACGAGTCTCATGCGTGAGACACTAAGGCTGACTCTCCAAACGCGGTTGTTCCATACAGACTTCACTGGGGCTGGGTTTGGACCTCTCTTGGCTCACCTACAAACACATGAATGAGCTTGAGCGATAGCCCAGTGAATAATATCAAATAAGAAGATACAAACGATATGTAAAACAAAATACTCCGAATGGCCTTGGGCCCAATTCACATTTTTATCTAACATTTGTATACACAATTTAAGTCAAGTGGCTGTGGTTTCAAACATACTGGCCTTTGGCCCATTTATCTTTCATTCTTGTCAAAACGGCCTCTGACCCACTCATTTATGTCAAAACGGCCTCTGGCCCATCCATTCATGTCAAAACGGCCTTTGGCCCATCCATTCATGTCAAAACGGCCTTTAGCCCACCTATTCATGTCAAAACGGCCTTTGACCCATCCATTCATGTCAAAACAGCCTTTGGCCCATCCATTCATGTCAAAACGGCCTGTAGCCCATCCATTCTTATCAGACATTTGTCCACAATTCAAACTAGCAAATCATAAGGCATAAGGCTTATAAGAAAATAAGCAATTGGACAAATGACAAGCTTCCAAATATCGATATTACTCACAGTGATCGGTTGGTTGGTTTGCCCTGGAGCTCGACCCTACACAGTCCATGAACACAAAAGGGTCACCAACAATTCAATCCGTTCTTAAATTCACATTTTCCTCTTTAGGCTTTATTCTTATCTCTTTAACTCAATTACAATGCTCAATGCATGCCTAAGAGTACTTAGAAGTGAAGGAGAACGAAAAACGAAACACAGAACACATAAACAAAATTTCAGAAAATAGGGTCCCCACTCGAGCATGGACTTCCCCGCCCGAGCGGACCCAATTGGTCTGTAAAAGTGCTGGTTGCATCAAATTCACGCTCGAGCGTGAACTCGAGCGCTCGAGCGGAAGGTTTGTCTACATAGCTCCCCGATCGAGCGCGGACTTCCCCGCTCGAGCGGACCCATGCCTGCAAAAAATACTAGGAGCATGAATTCCCCGCTCGAGCGTCAGTTCCCCCACTCGAGCGAACATCATAAATTCTGGGTTTTCCATAATGGTTTCTTGAGTTCAATTTCGACATTTCAACCACATTTCTTGCATATTATGGCTCTAATTTCACATATACATATACCCACATGATACCAACACCAAATCATAACACAATGAAGCTCCATTTCTTGAATTACTTACATGCATGCCTCAAATTAACCCAAACTCATCACCAATACATCAAATTCAAACATGCAAAGCTCATACCTCCATGATCTACTCTTGCATGTGAGAAATATTCATTCATATCAACTTAATTGGTGAAGAGATGATCAAATACATGGATTTCAAACAAGATTCAACATAGATTATACACATTGTGTTCAAATATGGAAATTCATAGTAATTTCCTACATGCATGCATCTATTGGCTTTAAATTCAACACATACAACTCAAATTATGTCAATTCTCACTCTTGATTACCCAACTAGCTTGAATACACAAAATCACAAGTCCAAACTTATGAATCAAGGGATAATTACTCACCTAGGAGCTTAATCCTTACAATCTATGGTAAATTCTTGAGTGTGCCTTCAAGATCACCAAGCTTTGAGGCCAAAACTTCAATTTTCCTTCACCCTCTCTGCCTCTAGCCGACCCTCTCCTTTTCTTAGTGTTTATGATCAGCCAAGTAAAGCTTAAAGGAGAGAAATTGGGTGTGTAGTGCCCATATTAAAAGCCCCTCTTGTTATATTATTTTAATATCAAATAATAAAGCACTAAGCCACTAATTAAATCAATTAAATTTGATCCGAATCAGTTTTCAATTAAATTTCACTGTAGGCTCTAAAAATTATGTCAATCACAATGGCGCAATCAATTCCAGATTCTGTGGCCGATAAGGCATTCAATTTAATTTCCAAAGCAGACAATTAAACAGATATTCCTACGGTGAACAGATAGAAATTCAAAACCACATATTTTCACCTAATGGCACACGAAATCATATCAAAACACATGATCACATTCATATTAAGGACCAATTAACATAATAAGGGACAGGGTTATCACAATTAACATGTATGTATATGGATTGTTATGATGTGCCATGTAATCACAGCTCTATGGACAATTTGTAAGTTTGCTTCTGTTAGGTTCCTTTATTCTGATGAGTTACGTCTGGTTTGGTTTGAGGCCGTAGGTAATCCCTTGATTACTGGCCGGTTATGTCCTTAACCCATAGGGGCGGGTTCAGGTCATGACATGCACGCTTATTACATATTTTTCCCTTGCACAGAAGGGTCCGAATAAGTGTTCAAATGTCCGAATTAACTAATTATTACATAACCATCCGAATAAATTGAACTAACACTAGCTAAGCTAATTTAATTAACTATCTAATTACAAGGTTGGAACAAAATAAATGAATAGCTAAACTATCTAATTTATTACAACAAAGGCATTATATCAATAATAATTGCAACAAGGATAATAAGAATTATTTACAACAATAGTAATAAGAATAGTAATCTAAGCAACCATGAGTCATCGCATGCACAGTGCCCAGAAGTTGTTCTGTCTGCCCAGACTACTCTACCTCACCTTCAACCACTGCCCTCTATTTTTGCCAAAAGCTTACTACTCACCAAACATTGGGAGCTAGCCGGCCCCAAATGAGATCCGACCGAGCCAAAACAGTGCCGACCAGCACCAAATTTTATGCCAAAAAGTGTTTTTTGCTTTGAGGTGAGAACAGTGTAGAAAGAGCCTTTCTAGACCTTATTTGTCCCTTTTGCTCCTCTTTGTCATGGGAAACTTAAGAGAAGGACAAATTTGCATTCGAAACAATCAATTAGCACAAGTTGATGGCTTGATGATCTCGAGCATGTTTGGACAAAATTGATATTCCTACAGACATTCCTACATTCAAAGTCGTAATTGCAACAGATATTCCTACATTCAAAAGACATCATTCCAAAATCACATAGTTCACACACTTAAACATGCAAATTCATATCAAACACATAATCACATGCATAATTAAGCATAATACGGGTTGGGTTATCACGTTACTAGACTCAAATTCATTGTCAGATTCATAAACAAGACATTTTTCTATGGACCAATTTTGAGATTGGTTGTTCACTACATCCACAATGTGTTTAGTCTCAGTACCCAAGCCAGTCTCAAAGTCATGTCAGTTAGTCTTTCCCATTCTTTTGTTTACTCTTCCCCTTCAAACAAGGATCCTATCAACCGACCCTCATTTGTTTCTTCTAGGTTTCTCTTCCTTTTCTCATTCTCATAACGTCGTTTTGCCATAAATTTCATAGTGTAGTGAACTTCTATCTCTTTATCTTCGTACCATCATTGTACTATGACTTTATCCCATATGTCTACCTTACATAACCTTCTAATCCATGCATGTCTGATCTTTGCACTGATCCATTTCGCCTCATATTCCTCCAACTTTGGGTATTCTTTTGTTTCAACTCTAACCTCTTCTTTGTTTTGTTTCTCGCCTACATTTCTTTTCACTTGCTCCTCTTTATCCCCTTCGTTTTCCAGTTCACTCCACCACCCTTGGTTCTTTACATATTGAAAGCCATCAAAATCATCAGGATAACCTAGAGTGTTGGGGTCACCAAGAGTTGTAAGGCTCTCTTTGATGGTGCCCATCCCCAAGAAGTCAATGTCCATGGATTCAGGAAGTACCACTTCTGGCTTTGGCTCACTAGCGGGTATGATGTATTTAGTAGGATCATATGCCTCCATAGGTCGAACTTGCTTATTCACTGTAGAGATTACTGGTACCTCTTCAGCTAATTCCATTTTTCCAAACACGAAGTCTAGCAATTCATTTTCTTTTAAACTGTTTCCTTTCATTGATAGTTTTGACTATTTCAAATTCTTCACTCTTGTAATTAGTAACTCTATTTGAGTGACGAAGATCACTGCAGGATCAAGGTGATTCATTTGTGATTCTTTCTAGATAAGAACCACTTCCATCTCCTCCGGTATGGACACAATGGTTTTAGGTAGGTTGGCTGACACGATATACTGGCTAGGGCCGAAGGTTGGGGTGGTCTGTATAAGGTTGACATTTAGTGGGGGAGGTACTGTTAGGTTATGATCATGCAGAGGGTTGATGGTGTCATTCGATTTTTGCAGGGTTATTATGACTTTATTGTTAATGAGATCCTAGATCTTATGACGGAAATGAGCACATTGGTCAGTTTCGTGACCGACTTGTTGGTGGAAGGCACAATATTGGGTGAGATCGTTGCTGGCTGATGAAAGGTCTAACAAAGGTTGTGATGACTTGAACCCGCCACTAGAGGTTTGGATTATAACCGGCCAATAATTATGAGATTACCTACGGCCTTAGACAAAAATCAAATCATATTTAATTATATGGAGCCAGAAGCAGAAGCAGAAATATAAAATTTGTCCAATGAGCTTGTACATAAATGGCATGAACAAAAACTTTTTATACAATAATAACTCACACCCACACATATATAAGAGATCTCACATGTCCAAGATCATACATATATCTAAACAATACAAAAACCAAAACTTATATACAGACATGGTCAAACATGACCAACAAAAGAAAGTAAAAGATCAAAAGAAAAGAAACAAAAGCCTCTAAGAAGAGGCACTCCAAGGTTGATATCTCAAAACCACAAGCTTTTCCTGGGTCGACTCTAAGGCTAGGCAATCAGTTGCTCACCTATATACATATATATAAAGAGTGAGCGGGAGCCTAGTGAATAACATTGAAGTAAAGAGGCTAATGAATGAGATTCGTAAATAGATAAATCATACTTATACTTATTACAAGTGGAATACTATACTCATTCATAATAGACTTAGGCAGATCATAACGAAGCAAAACGACCTCGAGTCTAATCCATTATGCTTTAAACATATCAAAGGGACAAAACGACCTTGGGAACCTTAGGTCTAATATATCCATATACAAAATGACCTTAGGTCCATTGAGACAAATATACAAAACGACATCAGGTCCAACTCATCTACAAAACAACCTTGGGTCCATTATATATAAAACGACCTTGGGTCCATCATTTGCAAAACGACCTTGAAACCATTATATGCAAAACGACCTTGGGTCCATCATACTTTAATCTTTATCAAATCAAATTCAAAAGTCACATTTGAAACATTCGAAGTCTCATTCATATTTCAAAAATCATAAGTTCCGAGACTTACCATAAAAGCATTTGAGAAAATAGCATACAACAAAATATCTTTACTAAGATAACTCACTATGATTTAGTTGTTGACACGTCCTCGCGGATGATCCTACATAATTCAAAAACATACACATATTGAATCACGTTGTTCATTCGAATCGTTCTCTACTTGATTGAATTGTCCCAGGCTTCATTCTAACTCGTTAATTCATTTAGAATGCTCGTTTCATGCCTAAGAATGCTGAGAAAGGAATGAGAACAAAATTATGGACAAAATATGACTTTTCAAAATATGTTAAAACAGGGAATTTCGCCCGAGCGCAACATTGGTCGCTCGAGCGGTCCACTCGGTCTGCAAAACTACCGGAAGGTTCACATCTAGGCTCGATGGTCGCTCTATCCAAGATACAAAATAAAAGGTAGTCACTCGAGCGGTAACTCAATCGCTTAAGCTAATTGCAATTGCTTGCAAAAATACTGGATGCATACGAAGTGCGCTCGAGCAAAGAGTTCATCGCTCAAGTGGTATGGTTGAATTCTAGGTTTTCCAGATTAAAGAACAATGTTCCAAACTCTAATTCAAACCCCAAAACTCACGCGTAACATGTTCTAATGTACAAAAACACTTCTGAAAACATGAACCCATGATCAATTACAAACCTTAAACTCAAAATTCTACGAATTTAAATAAATTAAAGCTTGAAACTTCATAACTAAAACAAATTGCAACTCAAACTTTCATACATGTAGAAATCTTTTCCAAATCCCTTTTCTTAGCTTTCAAAACATGAGATTGAACTTCAAAACTCCCTAAATCATGGTTGCATGTATAATACAGTTTCAAAATTCAACATAGACAACATGTTCATGATAAAAAAATGAAGAATCATGACAAAATCATGCATACATGTGTGATCTAGCTTCAAATTCATTATTTTTAGACCATTCTCTTGTGATTAATCTCATAAATTCTTGAATACACATATTTGTCAACTTAAACTCATGAATTAAGGTTCACAAAGCTTACCTAAGGTCTTCATTAAGCTTGAATTAGCAAGAATCTTGAGCTTCACTTCACAATTCACAAGCCTCCTAGCAATTTCTTCAAGTTCTAGCTCCTCTCTCTAAAATTTGGTTCCTTCCCTCTCAAAACTTCGTTCTCAATAGATTTTTGTGTTTAAATGAGCTTAACTAACATTCTCAACATATATATATATACTAGAGTAGATTAGGGCCTTAATTAGGGATCAAATTAGTTAATTAGAGCTTAAGACTAATTAATCTAGGCTTAATTTAATTAATTTATTCTGAATCAAATTTTAATCAAACTCCTCAGTAGGCTCTAAAAATTATGTCATTCACAATAAACTAACTAATTTCAGTTTCTGATGCCATTAAGGCCTTCAATTTTAAATTATAAACGACTAACAAATATGAACCAAATCATATTAAACACATAATTAGCATTCAAGTTCACACTAAGCACTTAATTAACACCCAAAATTAATGATTAAGAGCATATTACGGGATAGGACGGGATTGTCACAAAGGTTCTGGGCCAAGGGGTTTCAAATAGGATTTGCATTTGCATTAGGATTTGCATAGCTTTAGGCAGGGACATGTGGAGTAGGTGAAAGGTTCTTTGGGTGGGGTCTTCGCATGGCCTTTGACAAGATCGCGCAAAGAGCATTTGCATGGCCTTGGCTCTCCATCTTGTGACAGGATCACTGAAGCTCTTTTTTTGTTCTTGTTGTAATTCTGGTGGTGGTGGCAGTGCGGTTGTTTGAGCTCGCAGTTGATTCAGGGTTTGGGCTTGAATATCCACTACCACGAAGAGGGTATCCATAGATTTTCGGAGCGCATGGATCAGATCAATTATTTCCTTGGTTTGGGCCATGGAGATTCTTGGTTCTGGGCTCGAAAACCTGAAATGCACTAGGCTAGGAGTAGCTGACAAAAGTGGACCACCCTATTCTATATCAACTAACTTTGAGTTGGGCTTCTGCTTGCGGATTTTCTTTTCTGGCAACTTGAGTGAGACTAACACGAGCTTTCCGTCAACTATATCTTAAGTACGAGACAATTGACTGAGTCTGGCCCACTTAGCTTGAGAAACTTCCTTTCTAGGAGCAATGGTTGCAAACAAATATGAGAATAGGCAGATGGGCCCCAGTCAAATTTTGTTCAAAACTTACCATAGGATTTCAAAATCATCTTCATAACCAATTACGTGATAGTTTCCCAACCAATAAATTTTGGGAATTTTGATGGTACTTAATTATCAATCAAAAAATTGCCTTCCCATTCGTTTTAGTTCAAGAATCTCGATTCTATTCAAAAGTATATGATCAAATTACAGTTTCCATTTTTTTCCGAATCCTTTAAAAACTTTCCTTTTTCGTTTTTCAAAATATTTTTATTAAGGAATTCAAATTTTATTCCCAAAAATCAATCAAACAATCACCTCTTAGACAAATATCTCATAGAGGAATCAAAATTTTATTCAAAATGGAAGACTTAGTCACCACTTCCTTGTCTAACATTTTTTTTTCAATAAAATTGAGATTCCTCCAATGTCAGTGGCTCAAAGAGTTTTATTCAATTAAACACTTTCCATAATTTCCAGAACTCTACTCAAATTCTTCTTTAAAATTTTTTAAGGAGTTTCGAATTTTATTCTAAGTAATGAAAAACAATCATCTCATGGCCAAATGCCTTTTAGAGGAATTTCAATTTTATTCAAAATGGAAGACTTGGTCCCCACTTCCTTATGTAATATTTTTTCATAAAATTGATATTTATCCAAAGTCAGTGACACAAAGATTTTTGTTCAATTAAAACACTTTCCATAATTTCCAGAACTCTACTCAAATTTTTCTTTTAAAATCTACCCAAGAAATTTTGAATTTTATTCCAAGCAGTCAATCAAATACTCATCTCATAGTCAAATACCTTTTGAGGGAACTGAAATTTCATTCAAAATTGAAGACTTGATCATCACTTCCTCGTCTACCATTTTTCTATAAATCATAATTCCCCCAAAGTCAATAACTCAATGATTTTCATTCAATTAGACACTTTCCATAATTTACTTGAGATAGATTTTTATTTTATGTTATTTTTTTTTTAGAAGTTGTACCTTCGTCGCATATTTTCTTATAGAATAGGTATTCTACTTTAAATTCCATGTTGGAAAGGCAATCATTTATTAATTAATTACTAAGGTAAAATTTCAAATTCAAAACTCAAATCCTTTAAATTGGGAAACCATCTCCTAATTCACCACTGATTGCCAGAATCATAATCAAAATCACATCACTACCTAAATGGACCCCAGATTCCCATAATCAAATCACTGCTCATAATAGTCTTGGATTTCCCAGAATCAAATCATTGCCTAGTTGGACCCTAGATTCCCATAATCAAATCATTGTCTTTTTTATCACTAATTCTGGAATCCAATCGCATCATTTCCATTCAAGACAAGATATCATATAAGCACATAATTCGCATTCATGCCTATTTGGGGTAGAGTGGCTGGTTCCTAACTTGGAAAGTTCTATGGATTCACTAAATCATACAAAGAAGGAACGAATGTAATCCTGAAAAGGGAAGTTTTTTGTCCTAATTTGAAAGGTGCTATAGCTTTCCATATGCAAGGGTAGGTTTAGTCAAAAGGGTACATCAGCTATGACTATCAATATAACTCTCATGCCACCTTGGATTGTAAGGGGATGATCAAATTGTACTAATAGCAAAATCTAACACTTGCTTGTTGACATTAACATAGCCTACGAGTGGAAAGCCATCCGAGATATTAAGCAACAAAGCAATTTTCCAAACCAACAATAATGCAATGCAATTTTAATAATTAACACACCAATCTCATAAAATAGAAATTTTCAAGTCAAGCTAACTTAATTACTCAATAGAGTCGCCAACTGTGTACGCCATGCCTTTTTTGGTTATTAGGCCCGTTTCCACACTAATGTTGTGCCAACTTGCTTTAACCAACATAGAATCGCCACTTAACAATGAAAATTAAGTTAAAGATCTGATCCATTATAACCAAAGAATTTTAGGGTCAGGAGCTAAGGGAAAGGTTATTAAATGAAAGCATCCCCTTTTACCCAATTTGAAGATTGACCTCTACTAATTCTCTATTTTATGATTTTAGTGGTTAAATTATTCATATATATCATTTTAAGCCTAAAATCTTTACCTAACCTAAAACTACGTGATTTGATTAAAAAAATAAGCACCATTAACTTTAGATTAAAAGAATATAGCCATATATTTCCAAAAGAAGATAATTTTTATTAAAAGAAGGCTTTTCATAATCCATGACCATAAACTTAATCTAAGGCTAACAATATTTATAAAAGCATTCAAAATATTCAATTTTGCAAAGAAAAGCACTCAACTTAATTTATTCAAAAACAATGCATAGAACAAGCAAATGCTATGAGGAATGGAGGACTTACCCGGATGCCCACTTTCAGCGTGTTATATGCAATACTTAAATTAAGCATGGCCTAATATACCACTACCACATGCAAGATATGATCCTAAGCCCATTTGACGCTACTAAACGATGGTTATGCACAAAAAGACATTTAACAAGTAAAAACGAAAAATACGCAGAATATTTATATGATTCAAACCGGGCTTAATGCATGTATATTACATGATTATTTTACCCCAAACATGCTGGTTTGAATAGAATAAGAAAAGCATGCGAAAAAGGCGAGATATTTGATGAAATATGTGAATTACATGATAATCATGCCATATGAACTATCCTACATGTTCACATGTTGAAAAGTATGAAAAGATATATTGAAATTAAAGAGGGAATAGAGATTACCCTCTGGTTTTCTAGAACCGAAGAGCATGCAAAGAAAGGTACAAGAAAACTCAAGTTTTCTTACTTGCAAACCTCCCTCAACTTCTTATTATAGTCCAAGTTTTCCAAATCCTTAGGTTATTTTTTATTGCTTTTATGGTAGGAATTTCGGATTATTGATAAGAAGAGAGTTAAATGTTATGTAAATTAAAATTTTAAGAGAACCTAACTAATGTGATTCATTCATTTCTAATCAAAACACCCATCATTTTCGTAATTTCAAAAATACTATTGACACATTATTCCCAATGTTTTTTTTTTTTTTTTAAACCTTTTCCATGCAAATCATTTTTCATTGGATTAATCCTCACATGCGCGCGCACACAAAAAAATAAATAAATAAATATAAGGCGCCAAAAAAACTTTATTATATATAGCATGAGCAGTACCAAGTGAACTAGGCTTTGATTATAGAGGATTATGAATTTTCTTTGATTATAGAGGATTATGAATTTTCTTTTTAAAGAAAAATATCAGATAAGTCTTACATTTTTCATAAAATTTTTGAGGAAAAATTAAATTGTGACACAAACTCTAAATTTGTTATTTTGTCAATTTAAACCCCAATATTTTGATTTATTTTTAATTTAAACTATTTATCTATTTTCGTTAAGTAAAATCGATAGATAAAAAGGATGTTTTAGTTATTAAGCTCAATATAAAATGATATTTTAAAGATTTTTGTATATTGAGTACAGACTGAATTACTTGTTTTTTTTTCTTCTTTAATATTGTCCTTAATTTAAATATTGAGGATCAAAATAATACAAAATTCAAGAATAAAAATATAATTAATCTAATCAATAAATTAATAATTTATTTAACTAAGGGAATTAAAGGGCCCCATTTAGGCGAAGCAAGGTTCCTGCAATGCTTGTTGCATTTCCGTGGCTCGTGTCAAATCTTTTTTTTTTTTAATTTTATTTTATAATTTGAATAGTTGATATTGTAAGGTTTATCAATTGTATTATTTATATAAAAAATCGAGTTAATCGAAAATGTGTAATCCCATGATCAGGTTTTAATTGTTTTAACAAATTATCAAAATTATATTAATCATTTTTTTGTTTTTTCTGTTTTAAATATGTTCTTGTTGCGGAGTTATAAATGTCCAATTAATTTGATTCTTTGCATAGATGATTTACTCAAAAAAAAAACTTTATAACTTGAACAGTCTGGATTATCAGAAAAAGCTCGGGACAAACCACCATCGAGGCGCCAAAGCTTGTAAAAACAATAACCATCGGCTCAACCGGTGAAAGGATCAACGTCAGGTGCTTACCAGCCAAATTCCAGAAATGGGCCTTATGTTTGTAATGAAACAGCAAAAAGGACAATTCTTGTACAAAATGCTAAAATATACGTTTTTTACTGCAAAGCAATTCTTATATATATATATATATATATATATATATACTAGTTTAAAAAAATATGTGCAAGACATGCGTTATTATTGTTAGAAATTTAAATTTTAAAAATATAAATCTTTTAATGAATTTTTTGCTTGGTTTGATTTTTTAAAAGTTAATTTTAGACCATTACAAAACATGGACTATTATTATGATAAATTTAAATTTCTAAAATATAAATTTTCTAATTTTCTTTATAATTATTCTTAGACAAATTTTCGTTTGTTTTAATGATTTTTTTTTCATATTTTATTCTTCTTTTTATTTTTATTTTTTTACTTTTTTAAATCCATATACATGTAAAACAGTAAAATTAATTGACTTAGCTATTTACAAAATTCATTAAAAATAAATGAAAATCTGAACAATAACCTGTGTGCATTTTTATTTGAATTTTCATTTATTTTTATTGAATCTTTTTATATTTAAGCTTCTTTTTTTTGTGGGTACTTTTGAAATGTATCTAATTTTGATGCATACAAATTTATTTTTATTCTTTTAAAAAAAAAAGAATAGAATATGAAAAAAAAATTGATCTATTGTACTAATAAATAAATCATGAACGCATAACAAATGATCCATATTATTAATAAATAAATCCTTAAATCAGTTAATAGTTTTTAATGATATGAGAAAAATCTTTTAATAAATAATTTGGATAATTTTATTATTACATAGAAGAGGAGTTAGAAAATATATATTTCTTGTTTATTCTGCTAAATTAAAAAAATCTAAAAAAGGTAATTAGAATTTCTCGAATTATAGAGATAATTCGTATTTTAAACAAACATGAATGCTCAATTTGTGTTGGACGAAAACTATTTTTCTGAAAAATGTTGTCCATATTTTCTAATGTTTGGTGTAACAGAAAACGAAAGTCAATGGAAAATATTTTCTATAGGCAATAATGTCACCATACTATCACCACCACGGCCACTACCACCATCACCGTAACTATCGCCACCATCCCCCCACCATCTCCACCTTCATGTCACTATCTCCACATTTACTTTCATTCCACCTAGGGATAGTCATTTTCTCCCGCCTCTACTCCGCACCCGCATCCTACCTGCACGGATTTTTACTTTCGTTGCACCTAGGGATAAATCATTTTCTCCCGCCTCTACTCCGCACCCGCATCCTACTTGCATGGATTTTTACTTTCGTTGCACCTAGGGATAAGTCATTTTCTCCAGCCTCTACTCCACACCCGCATCCCACCTGCACGGATTTTTCCCACCCCGATTAAGAAGTGGGGCGGGGACAGGTTTTGCTTCCCCTATCCATTCTACTCGAACCCCGCCTCGATTATATTTATTAAATATGTTTATATGTATAATATATATATATATATATATCTATTTTTTATTATAATAAAGTTAAAACACTAAAATATTATATTTAATATTAATTTTTATTCATTTATTTTCTATCTTATATAATATAATTCTCATTAAATATAAATTATTATTCATAATATATTACATTATCTACAATTTTTATTAATATTTTTATTTTTCAACTTAGAAAATTAATATTTTCTAGAAAAAAAAAATTTCATAGAAAATGTTTTGCATTAGAAAATATTTTTTGACCAAACAAACGAAGCGTAAGGGTGTATTTATAATTTATCCCAAAATCAAATATTCATGTTTCATAACTGACCGAGATTCTTTACATATTTATGAAAAACCCTTCATCCAAACTAATCTCACCAACATTGATAAATAATACAAAAGAAAAGGGCAAAATAGAAAAACTAAAGTACAAGCCATCATTAATAAATAGAACAAACCAAAGGGTAAAATGGAAAAACGCAAATATTAACAAACCCTCAAAGACAAAAATCAAACCCAACGGAAACTTGAATGATCATAAATTTATTCTTCAAAGACTTGTAACCAAGCATCACCCATTGCCCCGATTCATAATTGAAAGCTTCTCTAGTATTATTTCTCAGTCATATTCCACGATCCCGACAATTTGCTAAAATCTCGTAAAACCGTCTTATTGATATTTTCTTTTTATAAAGCAAATTGATTTCGATTTTTGAATAATACTTCCAGAGACTGGTAGAGACAACTCCAAAGAAACCAAAAGAGATTCCAAAGAGGTTCATCATTGAGTTTTGGGTTTGATGATTAATACAAAGATTATATAACATTGGTTCAATATTTTTACATAATGAAATCAATTATTCCTACTATGTTTGATGTATTTGATTCTTGTAAATAAATTATTATACAAGGGTCTTGATTGCACATACAATTAAGAATTGAGATAACCCATGCCTAGACAGGATGAGTCGTGTTTAAATTTTCTTGAAAACCATTTTGTTCTCATCTAAAACAAGTGACACAATATCGTCAACTACATGAAACTTTTTGACATCGTTAACACACCAAGATTGTGTTAATTAATCAAATCCCGATAGTGTGCAAGTCATAATTTGGTGGATTCAATTGTCAGTCATAGTTTGGACCAACAGAGGTGGTGATGGCATGTAAAGAAAATAGCCTTCCACACTGGTGAACATGACTCAATTCTTGGAGGGCTCAACTAACGTCCCATTTATTTGGTGAAACTGACCATATTATACTGCGCTCGTGACTCTGTCTCCTGTGTTAAGAATTAGTGCAACCCCCGCTTATCTCAGTGATTGGATCCCCTCCTTTAAAGTTATAGGATAAATCTGGCCATAATACCATGACCTAGGAATTGTCCAAGGAGCACCCATTTTTTCATGTTCAAAAAAGAAAAGGTCATAGCTCGGTGATTTAGATACCGTAAACGATTCCTAACATTGAATTTCACATCAATTTGATTTTGCTTTACATTATTTACTTTAGTTCTGGCTCATTGAATCAAATCACATAATTCTTTTCTCCCAATGTAATTGAGAATCTACGCCTATGATTAGCAGTTCATAATTTAGTCTCGGAGGTACAACGCCCATATATATGCTACTATACTACCATTTTTGCATTATTAAGTATTTGGATTTTAAACAATCAATCATGTACACCACTACACTCCACAATTGACGTCCACAGCAGCGCAAAGTAAATGAAATTGAATTGATATTGGGGAGGCTTTTCCCAAACTAGGCCTATGTATTAATTTATTTCTCAAACTAAACCTAGTTTGGCCGAATTTCCCAAAATAAGCTGAAGCGTATTTACAAAACACGCTTTCAACATGTTTCTGGCCCAGGCAGACAAAATAACTAAAATCCTAAAACGTGATTACAAAACACAACTTTAATTAAGAAAGCGCAATTTCTAATCACGCTTTTAAAGAAAGTGTGGTTCGTAACCACGCTTTTAAAAAAATATTTGCTTTAAAAGAAAGCGTGATTAATAACCACGCTTTTAACAGAAAGCCATATAAAATGGCCCACCCCCCCATCATTTGCAACCACATTTTTAAACACTTCTTTCTTTTCCCCGAAAGGCAGAACCAGTTCTCCCTCTCTCTGTTGATCTCTGCTCCCCCTCTTATATAAATTATCAAATTGATCTGATAATCGTATATATAATTTTATCATTTTAAAAATATATATATATAATGGATGAGAAATATAATTTTAAAATTAAAATAATAAATTTTGATAGCTGAGATTGTTGATCAATATGATATTTTATATAAATAATTTATATAAAAGATAACTGAGTTAATTATAGAATGTGGATTGAAGAGAAATCAATCAAAATAATAATAATAATAATAATAATAATAATAATAATAATAATAATAATAAAAAAATAAATAAATAAATAAATTTTTACTAATTTCAGATGCTGGACTAACCAATATTTCTTTGAAAGCGTGATTACAAATCACGCTTCTATTTAAATCATGCTTTCAACAGAAAACGTATTTCCAAATCACGCTTCTATTGAAAACACTTTTAAGCCTGAAAACGCTAATAGCAAAAGCGCTTTCATAATTAAAGTCGTGTTTAGTAACCACGTTTTTAAATATTGCTTATTTTGTCCGCCTGAGCCAGAAACATGCTGAAAGCGTGTTTTGTAAACACGCTTCAGCTTATTCTGAAAAATTCGGCCAAACTAAGCTTAGTTTGATAAATAAATTAGTAGGTATGCCTAGTTTGGAAAAAGCCTCGATATTGGAAGCTAAATGAGCAAATGTAATTTAATCACATCTACCAAACAATGTAATTGTCGTAGTGTGCACCATCCAAAAGACAAATAAAAATAAATTATAATAGATTGTCATCAGGTACAAAATTCACTTCATTAGTCCTAAGAAGCCAAGTATCTCAAAAAGTTAAAATGAAAAAATATATATATAAAATACTATAGGAAGCCTTTTTCTCATCAATCCTCTGTTTGAAAAAATAAATGCAGTGCAAAACCTTCAAGATTTCTAAAATATAAATACAGGGAAAAAAAAAAAAAAAAAAGTGCTGTAGTTCTACAAAGTCTTCTACTCTGGAATTCTAAAATTGACCAAGAACTCATGAGGGTCTAAAGTTCGATGAAATGTGGAGCGAAACTCAGACAGCTAATTTGCACAACTTATTAAAATTTGAGGTAATGCTCCTACCAGCAACCTCACAAACTCAATCCTAAACCCCCCCCCACTTAGCATTGAAATTTTTGCCAAAAGTGCAAACATAAAGCAACATAAATAGGCCACTGTAGAGAATTAATTTGGCACTACAGAAATTTAGACTCAAGGAAACTACGTTCATCCCAGAAGCCTGATTAAATCATGCAACCAATCCTTTGAATGATTTAAGAAGATACAATACAGTTTCCTCAAATCAACTCTGCACCAGTTTTTTTAGCGAAGTAAGCCCTAAAAATATCCCAATTCCTTTGCTAAATCTAAACAATGCATATGGGAGAATCCAACTGCCTACAAATGAAAATGCTTCACATTCACAGCAACTAATCAAAAAGATACAATACAAAAGGTGAAAGTAGCAAGGAAAATGAAGTTGAGGAGTTCAACCACTTCTGTGCTGACTCTTTGCTTCCATTCCTTTTTTTTTTTTTTTTTTATTCTTGTTGTATCAAAATGTTTTGTAAGTTCGCACTTGTACAGCATTGATCAACAAGCTAACTTAGATAAGTAGCAATAACCATGTTGAGGAATATATTTAAAAAAATTAACTAAAAAAACTCTAGCTGTCAACAAATAAATAAGAAGAAACAACTGCTATATCAACTCATCACATCTAACATGTCTAAGAAACTAACCGCACATTTGCAACTGCGAATGACAACACCGTTGGCAGAAACGTGACTGCCGCAAAACATAACAGCACGATCTGCACAAGACACTCTACAAATACAAGGAATTGGCAAACATAATACCTCGACGAAGGCTTTCACTAGCCGCTGCAAACTTCTTCTCCAAATCAGCTTCCCCCACAGCATGAGCAGCAGCACACAACTGTAAAGCCCGGATATTAAATGTACTAACAATTTAACAAACTGTCATAATGTCGTATTTCCTTTTCAAGAAGTTGACAGTATGCAAAGGAAACAGCTATGTCAACACCTTAGAGGCTGTATAAACAAACAAGGGACTTCTGTGGATACTGTGAAATCTGAAATGTAGTTTATGGTATTTTAGTCGTGAGGGTATTTTGGTCATTAGGCTTATTAGGGTTTGTTTTATTTTACTTAACTATGTAATGAGTTTGTGTTTTCTTACAGACAATATAAGATTTTTTTTTACACTATGCTTGCCTATGAAGCATGGGTACTTTAAAATAGATTTTATACATGTATTGGGTACTAGTATTTCGCATGGTAGCCTACAATACAGAAACATGTATCCCTTTTTTTACATATTGGGTATGTATTAGTAGGTATCTCTGGAGTACAGCAAGTTCCAACTACAAACTTGTTTTGAAGTATGACTACCAAAATAAAATATTCTTGTATTCGGAGATTGGCTTTGTTTGGTTGAGTTTTCTGAACTGTTTTCCGGAATTTATTTTTATTTTTTATTTTTTATTTTTGTTTTTGAAAATTAGAAACTAGTTTGATAAAAATAAACACCAAAAAAGAGATTTAAAAATTTTAAAAATTATTTCCAGCCCAAAATAGATAATCATATGAAAATAATGAGTGAACTTTTCATTTGTTTTACCAAACTAATTTTGAAGTTTTTCAAAATATAAATTCTGAAAACTCAACCAACCATTCTTTGTTGCTTAGCATGCTTTTAAAATTAAATTTTTGTTCGTAAGTTCTCTAACATAATGACATTAAAATTTGGCTTCAACCTTGTTTCTGGCATTAAGCTTTGTTTTCTAGGTACGATCTTCAATCAACTAAGTTAATTAATTTTTGCATTTGGTTTTCTAATTGTATATATATAATTCACTACTTCAAATTATAAATTATATTTTTTTACTTATATCATCGCCATATCTATGTCATTTTCTTTAAGGTTTTGTCATATTGGTGTGCCCGTACCAATATCCATACCGATATCCCATTCTACATAGATGCTTGGAATCATGGTATCAACTGGACACTCACCAACCGCCATCATCCAAATAGTTCGAACACCTTATTAAAGTTCTTCTCTGGACCATGATTGCTTCATTAAAGGTCTCATAATTCTACTGGTTCATGCTTTTCAAGTCATTTTTTTTTTCTTTTCAAGTAGCTTGGTTTATAAGCAGTGCTCTAATTAAATTTAAAATATAATATATGTGTGTGTGTGTGTGTGCACGCGTGTGCACACACGCATGTGCATGTGTGCATAAAACAAGAAGCAAGTCCTCTATTCTTAATCCTCTTCTTTTATGATGTACATTGTGCATTTAGGTTTACAAAGTTCCTTTACCCTAGAGTCTGTTGCTAGAGTGGAGATTGCCTAATAAGTTGCTTGGCATCTGTCAATAGCTAAGTTGGGTCTTATTGGGGTATTCCTCAGTTTGCTTGTACGGTATCTTTGTTTTAATAAAATCTGAATTACCAAGATATATATATATATATATTGTACGGCTTTCAAAAGTCTTCCCAAAATTGTCAGTTAATTGCTCTTAAAAAATATTTAATTTGCCTACACAAATTTTGAGAAACATTTTAATTTTTATTTGTAGTTTGAAAATTTATAATGATAGTCTTGTCTGTTCTAAAATTTTAGTTTTGCCCCCATTTGAAGATTATTTATTTTTAATATTCAAATAGGAAAAAAAAAAATTAAAAACTCATGTGGTCCTAGGTGAGGTTTTCCCCCACTTAACATAAATCCCAACTCTGCCCCTACTTACAGCTTGCCAATTTCTTCACCAAGCCTCACACTTCTGCTCACTTTCAGTTCTTAATTGGCAAATTGGCATTACTCATCAGATTCGCATAAATGAGTTTGAGGGGGCGTGAAATGTATTGTTTGTCATTTTAGTAGTGAGGGTAGTTTAGTCATTAGGCTAATTAGGGTTTATTTTATTTTATTTAGCATAACTATGTAATGAGTTTGTGTGTTCTGACAGACAATATACCCTTCTTTCCTACACTGCTATTAGATACAATGACAATGGCAATGACAATGACTGTAGATTTAGCAATTTCCTTGACTCCAATGCTCTACTTTGTGTAAGGTTTGAAAAATAAAGCTTCTGGTCTTCAGAGAAGAGACCAAATAGAAAGTAAACCAAATCAATGATATTGTCTATGGAATAATAGGCAGTCATGCATTCCATACTAAATTTCGGTCAAAAGAACAAGAGAATTGAATTAGGCGTCAACCCTTCTTTTCTTTTCTACTTTTTTGAGAAATAACAAGAAAAAAAAACTTCTTCAAATTTGACCTACTAACCTGGTTCAGAAATTCATCCAGCCTTCTAGCGAGCCGTATAACACTCCCCTCAAAGATATCAGTCATTTGTATTACCTCTGCAAAAGATGCTCCCTGGAATGACATAAAAGGAAAGAAAAACAAGATGATATTATGATGAAATGGGATGGTTAATTTGGACTAACCAACAAAACAAAAAAGAAAAATGAGAATTCCAATTAAACACTATGGAGTTGAAACCAACTGACTCACCCATTTATTCTTCTGATGTACTCTCTTGTAAGTCTTTCTTTGATAAGCTTATTAATAAACCTAATGTGCCATCCTTTGATGCTCAAAATATAATTTGCAATACAAATATGTGCCTCTCAAGATTAAAGTAATTGCATGGTCTTTGGCCCATAAGGAGACCTAACTGCATCATGTTGCCTCAATGGTTTATCATGTGTAGAAGGTATTACAATGTCCAGTGGTAGAAGGAATTAGAGTATTTACCACCTATTTTTACATTGTCCTGAGGCTATGTTTTTATGGTGCAGTCTATTTCGGGTTGTGGGCATGATGGATTGGGTTCAAGGGTTTTGATTCCAATTCAGAGACTCGAGCTCTATGGAATTGTGTTATTTGTGCAATTTTGAGTGTTTTGATCAAAGCGAAATGCGAGAATTTTTACTTAACTTCCTTCTGAATTTCAGTTTCCCTCCTTTGTTTCTGATTTGTGAAGATTGGAGAGTGGTATGTGAAATGTGACTTTGAATTTTTTTTCATTTTTTTTAATCTCTGGTTCTCCCCCTAACTGTATTTTTTCACTTTTAGTAATTAAATTTTCGTCATTGATGATCTAAAAAAAACACCCACCCATTGTCAATAAATTAACCAGATCAGCTAAACAGCAGGCATCTCAATGAGATCCAAAACTATTTCCAACTTTTAACTTAAAGAAAATATACAAATTAAAAAGAAACATAAATTATGGATGACTTCGCGGTTAATTGTGGTGCAATGCGTATAGGTACAGGGACTATATGGCTATTTAGGTCACTTGTATGGAGCATAATTAGACAGTTCTAATTTTCTCTCAACCAAATCGAAACGGATTGACAAGATACAATCACTACATCTAGGTTCTCAGTTGCATTTTCACACCATTTAAACATTAATAGCCATGCCAGAGAAAATAATCCACCAGATATTCCTACCTTGCAAAGTCATCCAGATGTAATATGGCATTGTCAAAATTCAACCCATCATTATTGACACATTGACACAAAAAGAAAAGATCAAATTAAATTAAATGTCCAAAAAGATTTATCAAACAGTTACATTTTAGAATTGTAACACACATTCCAGATCTTGAGATTCATATCACCAAAAGTAGGATGGATCAAATGTGTGAGCAGAAAATGGCAGCAAGAGAGGAAAGCCACAAATTTTATGAATACCAATGAAATTGAAAGAAATTTTTTACAGAACTACAAGGCAGCGATGCTTCACGGGACAGAATGTTAGACAACTATGAAACAACACATCCATGATAGGAACCGAAATGTTACACATTTAGGCCCTCCAAACTACACTTTACAGTTCATAACTCAAGGTTAGTTGATGGTTTGTGTTGTTTCATGTGTTTTCAAGAAGATCGAGCCCCTACACTAACATGGCGTAATTAGGAAGATTTTGCAAGCTTAAATAGATACTTGGAAGAGTTCAATTTGAGCCCAGGAGCTAAGCCTTATAGACTAGAAGTGAATAGAACAAAGAACACACAAATCCATAAGGTTTGGAGAAGAAACTACTGGATTTGATGCAACACTGCTATAGCAGCCACTCTGCACGACCTTTAGTAATTTCGACGTATCTATCTCATCCTATATCGGATTGAGGTGATTCAAGCGGCGTTAGAAGAAGACAAAGGGTTACAACTTTGTGTAAAATTACAAAGTTTCTAATTCAAACGTTTGCTAGATCAAAAATGACCTACAATAATTCATTGCTGCCAAAATTCGCATGCACTGAGGAAGTGGGCCACACATGCAGAATCACCTCGAAAAGCGCATTTTTTTACTTAATAAAGATTCCAAACTTTAAATAAGGGGTCTTCAACCCAAGAAAGCGGCTCAAGAGGCAAAGAGGATAGCTATTCAAGGCAAATCCCTAGAGTTCTCATCGAAGATAGAGGATTCCACATGAACCGTGAGCAGTTAATCTTCCTGCTTGGGATTTAGATGAAACCTTACTCAAGTAACATCGAGAATTTTGTATTGTATATTTGGGATTGATTATTTAGTCACGACAATTGTATAACCTTGAAATTTGTTTTACCAAATTAGTTTTCAATGTTTTCATTTAATAGTTGTGCTTAATTTCTATGATCTTAAAAACAATGGTTATCCAATACGGTTATCCAATAGTAATATTTGTACATGTTTTGATTGTTGAGACGATTCATGCCTAGAGAAGACCAGTTGTGTCTATGACCGTAGATTTAACATAGACGATACTTGCAAATCAAAGATGGGTCGTGGCTGGTTTTCAATACATGAATTCTTTTAATGATTCCATAAGGCTTGTAGCCACCAATGGGTCATGGTCATGATAATTAATTAATATCCAAAAGTGATACAAAACCCATGTTATAAGGTTAGCAGTGGAATCAAAACCTGAAGCTCTTTTTTACTTGAACGTCAAAGTTAGTTTTTTTTTTTTTTTTTCCATTTTATAATGCTTTCAATAAATTTAGATTGAAAAGAACTACACTTTTTATTTGAATTAATTAAGAATCGATTTTCAAGATTTAAACAACTCAACCTTTCAGCATACAAACATATATATAACGTATTATATAACTCTCATGTGCTTATCACGTAGAACAAAGTGTTTGTTGGTGGGAAATGAGGATGATTTTCCTCTATTACCCTTATTTTGTAATCACATTGTTGCCACATGGCTGGATTCTACTAAAAATTTAAACAATGGAGTAGCAAAAGGGGGACAATGACACTTGTGTAAAGACAAAAGTGGGATTTGACCAAAAGTACAGAGAGTTGATTGTCACCATTTCATGTGTAGGGACCAAAGTGGGATTTGATCAGAAGTACACAATTGACTGCACGATTTCATGTGTATTGACCAAAATGAGATTTGGTGCAAAGTGCAGGGATACAAAGTGTAGTTTACCCAAGAATATAATAGTGAAATGGTAGAAGTTGCCCTAATTGAAGATAAGTTGATAAAGAACTAGCTAAGATGGTTAGGGCATGTACAACGAACACTTATAGATTCAACAATAAAGAAAAGTGATATGATAAACATAAATGAAAATGTTAAGGGGAGAAGGCCTAACCTAAAATGGGATGTGGTAGGTTATGTACAACGAAGACTTATAGATTTGCCAATAAAGAAAAGTTATATGATCACCATAAATGAAAATGTTAGGGGGAGGAGAAGGCCTAAATTGACATAGGATGCGGTAGTAAAAAAATTATACAAATTCATTTAATTTAACTAAGTATATAACCTTTGAAAGAGTATAATGAAGAAAAAATATTCATATAGCCGAGCCAAGCCGAGCCGATCCCACTTGTTCAGGACACAAAGCTTGTTTGGTGAATTAAAAGATTTCTAGTTTTAGATTCAAATATTTGAAAATTTTCTTTTATCGTAATTATTATTAGTTGTTTATTGATAGAATTAAATTGATTTATTACAGTTTCCATTAAATTGAGGGTTGACAAGATTAATTAGTTGTCAATTGACCCAGTCAATAGTAAAAATTTGGCTCCATTACTGATTAGCTACTAAGTGAAATTACAATAAAAAATTGAATTAAATTAAAAAAATTCAAGATATCACTGAGGTAAAGAGTGAAAAAACAAATTGACCTTTGACCAACAGTAAATGACATCCATCAAGAATGGTCTAACGGCTGCCTCCACATACTCATCCACATTTATTTCCAATTTGCATTCATGTTGTATCTGCGACAACATTAGGATCAATTTAATAGTTATTTATGGTTATCTCCAAATATGAACAAAGATGGCAAAAATTTAACATACATCTGCTATTCTTCTGGCACTGTCTTGCAGTTGTTGCAATGGTTTAGCAAGTTCTGCTCGTAACTGTATCTGCTCACTTGATCTGTCTCCCGGAATGAAGCAACTTACAAGGGCTGCAATTTGATGATGATCAAGATCATTGAAGGTACCTAATCATAAAATCAGTCAGAATCTGTACATAAAGGAAAGATGACCTAATTTTTTTGTTTTATAATAACTAAAGTTGCCTGAAGTCAGCCTGTCATACAACTGGACTGTTACGCTAATGTGACCAACAGGCAGAAATGGAGCTAAAAAAACTCAGCTCAAAAAGCACATGCCTTTTAAGTCCAATCCAGCGCCAACAATTATCTAAAGGACCCAAAGGTTTAATTAGCAATAGCTTAATACAACATTCAATTTTATAGCACGCTTGCATAAAGTGTTTAACTTGTATAAATATAACGCTAGATTATGCTGAAAAACATGAAGTACAAATTTTATGACTAGCATGTAAAAGTAATTTTTGAATTGTTTAATTAACATTCAATGGCACATTTAACTTGTATAAATATAACACTAGATTATGCTGAAAAACATGAAGTACAAATTTTATAACTAGCATGTAAAAGTAATTTTTGAATTGTTTAATGAACATTCAATGGCACACCAAACTCTTCACAGGATGGGGTTGGCCCAGTCAGGGTTGATCATCTCATAATACTATCTTTAGTTATGCAGATTTCCCCCATAATTGACATTATATTTGCAACACAAAGCCATTAATGTTAAAAAATTCACCATTGAACATCAATTCCGTAACAAGGAGTTCATCTCCTGTGTCTATCAAGCAGGCTGCCCGTCCTTTCAACTGGACAACACCGTCAGTATCAATATGGCCAAGCTTTTTCAGAACCCGTGAACGGTTCTTGAGTTCATCACGAAACTTTTTAAGCTGCAAAATTAACAATAATGTAATTAAAGCACAAAGCAAATAAGTAAAAGCATAACACAAATCATACTTAACAATTTATAATGACAACAGATTATCTTCAGTAATTGAAGAAAATACTATAAATATAACTCTGTATTTTTCTCTCTTTTTAACTTTCTAAAATATGTAAAATTCATCTGCAAGTGGCATTGCTTGGTGCAATCATAAAAGCTTGGGTTGACGAACGTGAGAATGCAGGTTTGAGTCTGAGAGAAGGTACTTTGCATAATAATGAAAAGATTAGGTCTGTATCCACTCTTACCCCTCCCAATAACCTTATATATCTACCTCTCTCTGAAGAAGATTAACAAGCAGGAGTTGATATTCAATATTCTTAGCTTAATATAATTTTTTTTTTAACTTGCTTTTGGATTTGGCATGTACCGAATCAATATTTGATATGAAATAAATAAATGAACTCTCATTTTAGTTTTATTTTTATGCATACTACATGATAAAAAATTATAAAAATATATATATTCGTTTACAAATGTATCCCCATGTACCCTATCCTATTTTTTTAGGTTTTCTCATATTGCCGTATTGGTATCATATGATATCGTATCCACATTCATGTTTCCTAGGTCCAACAACCCAAAATGAGGTCAAGAAAAATATTCTCTTTTTCTTTTTTTTTTTGTTCAGTACCAGATTAAAATGTAAATTCCAATGTTCAATGATAAAGGGAACCAAATTTGGTACAGACCAATGGACACGTCAAAACATCTACACCTCATTCACAATAAAAATCAAGAATCTTCAAAAATAAATAAATAAATAAAGTTTACATCACAAATCAAAGCGTCACAAAAAGAGAGATAAACACCAAGTGTCTCTGTCTAACTCAATCTCAGTTTCTAACCAAGTGTTTGCATAGATGTAAAGTGCAGTGTACAGTACAAGAGAAGCAACACAAAGCATGACATAGAATCATAAGCATACTAGCAACTCATTGATTAACAATTCTATCACAAGTAAAATAAAATATGCACAACAGAGTATATATATCACATTCAATTAATGTCTGCAATTTATCAGATACAATTTGTACGATTCCAAGTGCCGCCAAATAAACCAAATATAGACGGAATAAACCAAATATAGGCGGACGCATAATAATTACCAACAATGTATCAAGAATATGTACATATTGATGGAACATCATTTTTATCCCAATTTGATCTCTTTGTAATCCTATTTTTTTCCTCATTTCATTTTTCTTATCATACTTGATTTCCAAAGGTCTTGTAGAAAATGTAGTTGTGGTCATTAGGAAAGGTGATAGGATAATGTTAGTTAAACTAGTTATTGGAGAGAATATAGTAAACACACCCCCCAAGTAGGATTAGATAATCAGACTAAGAGCTTTTTGGGACCAAATGAATGAGGTATTACACGAGATACTCGTAAGAGAGAACCTTATTATAGGTGGAGATTTCAATGGCCATATAGGAATAGATAAACTAGATTATGAGAGGGTGCATGGTGGGTATGGTTTTGATAATAGAAATGAGGCTGGAGAGAGTATTTTAGATTTTGCATTGGCTTCTAACCTGGTGGTGGCCAATATTATGTATAAAATGCGAGAGAGACAGAGAGAGAAAAAGAGAGAGGGAGAGAGGAAGAGAGAGAGAGAGAGAGAGACCATTTGATAACCTTTAAGAGTGGGTCAATTAAAAGCCAAATAAATTACTTTCTAGTAAGAAAAGTAGACTGTTTAAAAATGCAGCGACTGTAAGGTGATTCCTAGATAGAGCCTGACGTCTCAACATAAGATTTAGATACTAGATTTATGCTTTAAAGGGAAACACCAAGCTAGGAAGGATAGTGGGCACCATAGGAGGAGATAGTGGGACCTAAAAAGAGATAAACTATAAATATTTAAGAATAGAATGGATGAAGAAAGTATTTCGGACTTGGAAGATGATGCTAGCACTATGCGAAATTTGATGGCCAATTGTATGAGAAGAATCTCAAGGGAAGTCCTTGAAGAGTCAAAAGGAAAGAGACCCAACTCTAAGGAAACTTGGTGGTGGAGGGATGAGGTTCAAGAGGTAGTAAAGACGAAAAATGAGTGCTTTAAAAAGTGGTAGAATGATAGAACTAAGGAAAACCTTCAGAGCTACATATTGGCTAATAAAGAGATCAAAAAGTAGTGAGAGAGGCTAAGTCAAAAGCATATGGTGACCTACACACTAAACTAAATAGTAAGGAAGGAGGGAGAGAAGAGAATATGCAAACTTGCTAAGATAAGAGAGGAAAATAAGAGATTTTAATTAGGTTAAGAGTGAAGACTCTAAGGTGTTGATGAAGGATTAAGAGATTATGGAGAGATGGAAGAACTATTTTGCGAAACTGTTAAATGAAAAACATGAAGGAAGGTCAAAAGGGGAGAAAATAGCCAATAATAAGGAAAACCAAGACTACAAGTTCTATCGCAAGATTAGGAACTTTGAAGTAGAGATTGAATAAGACTTTAGGATATCCCTATTGAAGCTGTTTGGATAAGAAGGGGGTTGCTTAGTTGACTAGGTTAATTAGCAAGATTTTGTTGACTAGGAAAATGCCAAAAGAGTGGAGGAAGAGTATTTTAGTGTCAATCTATAAGAATAAAGGAGATGTCTAGAATTGCAACAACTAAAGAGGAATCAAGCTAATGTGTCATATAATGAAAGTGTAGGAGAGAGTGATGGAACGTTGAGTGCAAGATATAACAGATGTGTCAAAAAATCAATTTGGATTTATGTCCGGTAAGTCAACAATGGAAGCGATCTATCTTTCGAGGAGAGTAATAAAAAAGTATAAACAGAAGAAAAGAGACATTCATATAATTTTTAGCGATCTTGTGAAAGGATATGATAGAATGCCTCCAGATATAATCTGGTGGATGTTAGAGAAGCAAAGGGTGACAAAAGGCTACATTGATGTGATTAGGGACACATACGAAGGTGTGGTGACCACTATTGGATCGCCTGCTGAAAAGACAAGTGAATTTTCAATTACTGTGGGGTTACACCAAAGATCAACCTTAAGTCCTTATCTTTTTGCTTTAGTTATGAATGAGTTGAAAAGAAATATTCAGGATGATGTGTCATGGTATATGCTTTTTGCGGATAATATCATATTAGTGGATGAGACTAGAGAATAAGTTAACATTAAGTTGGAGACTTTGAGAGAAGAACTTGAATCTAAAGCATTTAGGATAAGCAAAAATAAGACAGAATACATAGAGTGTAATTTTAGTAATAGTAACAATGGAAACAGAGAAGAAGTGAAGATTGAAAACCAAAAACTATTTAAGAGTAAACTTTTCGTTATTTAGGATCAATTATCACAACAACTGGGGAGGTTGGAATAGATGTGGTCCATAGAATTAAGATGAAGTGGCTTAAGTGGAAGATTGTGTCTAAAGTATTATGTGATATACGAGTACCCACTAAATTAAAAGGAAAGTTCTATAGAACGGCTATTAGACTAGCAATGTTGTATGGAACGGAATGTTGGGCAACTAAGAAATAACATGTAAATAAGATGAGTGTTTTGCTGAGATGAGATGCTAAGGTGGATGTATGACAAGACTAGAAAAAACAGAATTAGAGTAAGTATATTCGTAAATGGGCAGGAATAGCACCGATAAAAGATAAGCTGAGAAATAATAGATTGAGATGGTTTGGTCATATACAACGAAGATCAACAGAGGCAGTAGTGAAGAGATACAATACAGTGACGGCAGAGGAAAGTGTTAGGCGAAGGGACAAACCTAAATTGACGTGGGCTAGTGTAGTAAATAGAAAGATGAATCTCCTTAATTTGTCTAACCAAATGGCCTTTGATAGAGTCGAGTGGAGAAGAAGGATTCATGTAGCCGATCCCATTTGATAGGACTTAAGGTTAGGCTTGATTTGGATTGGTTAATTGATTTCCATGTTGCCAAGTCAAAATCATACCAACACAATGGCATGTGTGAGTGTACAAGACAATAGCAATATATACACTACACAAAATAGCACGGAAAACCTCACAAAATTAGATTTCAACGCATAATCGCATCACTAACAAAACACATACTTTCCCTTTCACTCCTTATCTTGTGAATTAAACTTGACCATTTTCATTCTCTAAAAAATTGAACTCACATCCAATGAAGCACAGACACCTCCGGAGGCAACGTATGGGTGTCTACCATGTGTCAAACACAGACACACGATGAACATATGTCGAACACTATCTCTAAGGTGTTCGGAAATTTTTTTTTTTTTTTTTTCTAGCCGGACACTTTGCGGACACGCTCAGACACCTGAGGGACATGTTTGCAGTATGTTTGGGACACTGCACAAAGAGAGAGAGAGAGAGAGAGAGAGAGAGAGAAGGGAGCAGAAGTTGCTCACTTTGTAGACCCTAGGTGAAGCTGTCAAAGCATTTGAAGGCCCCTACTGAAGCTCTATTTCTCTTCTTTTCTTCATCTATCTTTTTCTCTTCTTCTCATCCTCTTCGTTCTTTTCTTTGTCGTTCTCTTCTTTTCATCCTCTACTTCACTTTCTTCTTTTTTTCTTAGTTTCTCTTTTCTTTTTTTCCCTTTTCTCTCTCTTTGTGTTTTTGCATCTCTCTCTCCTCCGTTTCTTTGTTTTTTTTTTCTTTGTTTTTTTTCCTCTCATTTCTCTTTAATTATATATTTGCTGAATTTGATTTTTTTTTTCCCCCCCTTTTATGAGGTTAGCCACTTTGAACAAAAATTTGATAACCCCGCTATTTTTCAATATTCATCTTTGGCCCTCTTTTCCTGAACATGCATAGAACAAATTAATTTTGTTTGAAAAAAAAAAAAAAAATTTGTTGAAATGCTAAATTTATTTTATTAGGTAACGTGTTGAAATTGATGAATAGATGATGGCTGGCAGGTACAATGAATATATATATTTTTACATATTTGTTAATGTTATTTTTCATTTTTTATTACTTTTCAATGCTTTTTTTTTATAACATATAATAAATAAATAAAATTATATGTTTTGAGTGTGACTCCCGCGTGTCGTGTCCCCTATTTTTTAAAAATTTGCGTGTCTGCGTGTCCGTATTGTATTCTGTCATGTGTCTATGTCCGTACTTCTTTCACATCAAACTTTCTAAGTAATCAAAATACTCCAAAATCAATAAAGTCCTCAAGACTTCACAAATTATCATAGTTAAATTCTTCAATTGAAATTCAAGATTCACTATGCTTAGTTATCATTTTTCAAAAAACTTTTCAGGAAATTCTACTTTCTTATTTTCCGTGTTTTTTTGTTTTTACTGAATTTTTTTAATATTTTGAGCAATTTTTTTAATTTTTAGACATACTTAACATAAATATACCAAAAAAGTAAAAAAAAAAAATTGAAAAAAACTTTCTAAAAATTCACTAAATACCAAAAATATAAAAAAAAAAAATACGAGAATTCAGTACATTTTTTGTATTTTTATGTATTTATTAATTTTTAAAAATATTTTTTCATAAATTTTTTACTTTTTAGATACATCTAAGTAAGGTGCATCTAAAAACGTAAAAAAAATGTTTAAAATTTTAAAAATATTCACTAAAAACAAAAAAAAACACGAAAATCAAAAAACTCAGTTTTCAAAAAACTTAATTCAAAAAACTCAAACCAAACACACTGAATTTCCCAAATTCAAGAATAAAAATCAGACTTTGCCAAGTCTCACATCTCAAGTTGTGCACCAATAGCCTAGCGATTCTCATGAGTCCCTAATCTATCCAAATTTATGGGATACTAATCCAAAGAACTATGGTTACCAACCCCACGAGGGTTTACAAGCTTACACTAACGAAAAAACTCATTGACCATATGCTTCCAGATACACAACTCAAGTGGCCAAACCACACCCATAATGAGGCTATTTGGAACAACTTATCTGATCTACTTATAGCTTTTTTTAATTTAGGAGTATGTGCTAGACTGTTTGATGCAATTTCTACTTACATCTTAGTAGATAGAAATAGCTTAAATAAGTTGAAAAAAGCTGATTATCTAGAAGATGGGAGAGGGGTGCTTTTGTCTTCTACTTTCTAATTAACAACTTTTAGCTTACAATAAACTACACCAAACAAACCCAATGTATGGCTCTCGAGCCTAAGCTACTAATATTAGCTCAAATTCAAACACAAGGCTCCAACCTCAAACTTTAATTTCAAGAAAATGCAAAACTCAAAATTAAAGGCATTGTTTGGTTTGTGTTTCGGAAAAAATTTTGGGAAAAATTCTCTACAAATAAGTTTTTAAAGTTAATCAAACCAAACAAATTTTTCCAAAAAAATTTTTCAAAACTTGTTTGGTTTACAAATTTTTCAAACAAATCTCTCTCATACACATCAAATCAATCACTTTTTCCAAAACCCTCTCTCAAAATAATTTTTCAAAACATCTTTTGAAAAAAAACTAAACCAAACAAATTTTCGTACTTTTTATCTCAAAACATGTTTCTCAAATACAAACCAAACAAGGCCAAAGTGTCTCAACCTCGGCCAAATTTCTCATTTTCTTTGAAATCATTCCTACACTTAAACCATTTACTAATTTCACCAAAGTGAATATTTTCACAAGAAAACTCTACTTTCAAGTTTCATAAACATAACTACAATTTCAATTTTACTCAAGATGCTTATTTATATTCCAAAGCCATTCATTATCATAATAACTCACTTTTTAGCCAATACCATACTATACTTTAAATTTCAAGAGGCCTTCATGACAACAAACTACTCCTAGAAATAGTTGAATGAAACTCGTAAAAAAATTAGAATTCACACTCTTACAAATATCATCCTCAAATCACGAAAGAGTGCCAAAATTTCACATTCTTATCAACATCACACGTTTAATATTAACATACTCAATATACATAAACTTACCAATACACTTTAACCCTTAGTTGTACGAAACGGAAGCGGAAGCGGGAGCGGGAGCGGGAGCGAGAGTGAGAGTGTGGAATCGTAGGCATTTCAAGAATCGTTAGTTGGGAACGTTTGTATATATTTTAATAATATATAAAAATATATTGTAAGATTATATTTTTTTATGGAACTATACATGTTATAATAAATAAGAAGTATAAAGAATTATATGTTAAAATATTCTAATTATATACTTTTATTAGAATTTTTTTAATTTATTCTAAAATACTTTTATTACTTTTTTATCTATTTATTCTTAAATATTTTTGTTAAAAATTATTTATTTTATGTTATTTTCTTAAAAAAATAGCATAATAACATTAATTCAATAAATATAATATACAAATAAATACAGATAAATTTATAAAGATAATATATAATATATAAATAAAAACATATATTTATAAAAACAAAAATATATATATAAATAATACGTATTTTATATATATATATATATATATATCTTTAATCTGAGAAGAAAAAATGAGAGAGAGAGACGTTGTGCGAGGACCAGCGAAGAGGAGAGAGAAGTCGCGATGGCCTGTGTGTGACTCGCAAAGACCAGCGAAGAGAGAGACGTCGCGAAGACCAGCGAAGAGGAGAGAGAAGTCGTGATGGCCTGTGTGCGACTCGCGAAACCCAGCGAGGAGGAAGGGAGAAGTCTGCGATGGCCTATGTAGGTCTTGCGATGGCCGGCGATGGAGCTCCGACTGAGAAGAAGACAGATTCGTGATCAGATTCGCGTTTCTTTTGCATCAAAATCGCGATTCTTCAACGAATTTGAGTCAAAAGCGCAGAATCGCGCTTCTGAGGAAGAATCGTGAGTAGCATGAACAATTCCTGCTACTAAGCTTTAACCCCATTTTTATACTACACAAAAATAACCAACTCAAGGCATTTAACAAATTATGCATTAATCAACATTCAAACAAACTAGGCATGTCATCAATCATGTATTCAAGACTTGCCAACTTAGTATATAAAACATTGCCTACCATACTAACAATATACTAACATTTCTTGAGGAAAATCTAAGAATGAATTTTGTACTCAAGCGCAAGCTTTCAAAATAGAATCACATGCTTGAACAACACTTTCAAGAAATAGGAATCATAGAGCATGCTTCCTAAAACTTTAGAATGATGACCTAAGCATGGCTACTAATATAATGAAGAGACTAGAATACACTCATCAACATAATTCGAATACAAGTTCCTGAACAATGAATAATACAATTTCATAATTTTTTTGGAAATACAATTTTGCCAACACAGGTATACATCTATGCACTTCACAACGCATGAGTTAATAATAAACATACTAAAATTTCATAATAATCGAATAAAGTTTTGAGTTGATACTTCAAGGAAATGATCACCTAGGTTCCTTTTTATTTACCCAATCTAAATCAGTACTCTAGAGTCAATATTAGTACAAAATAATATGAAACTGGATGGAATGATTATTTCCAAGGTCAAATACAAGCCCGAATGAGCTGAATGATCATTAGGATGCATTGTATGAACATGGGCTAGACCACAATGAATCAAGGTCACTTTGGGACAGCAATGCCATGTCCAGAAGGTGCTGGGCAGAAGCCCTCTATTCAGAAAATACAGATTTCTCTACTATTTTGTTCCTTCTTAAATTTCCCAAAGGTCCATCAATTTGAAACAGTCTAACACATTAAATAAAAATAAATTTCATATGCACATATATATATAATTATCATGTTGTGCAAAAACACATTTAGAACTATGCCATCATTGCAACAATTTCAGCAGTATAGAACAATACTCAAGTATCATTACTTTTATGACGAGAAAACATATGTTAAAGATTTAATGCAAACATTAGTACCTCCTGCCAGATTAAATTTGAAAATTAAACACAATGCCTCTTCCTATTAACTCGCACTCATCATAAAGTTATTGCAACATGTATACAACACAACTGATTTATTATATTCGCGCACACCACACTTAATCTAAATACACTCCATTCTTGTTGTCCAGATATCAACTTCCAAACAAAAATAAATTATTCATATATTAACTTCTAAACAAAACTTAATCATTCGAACAAAAACCATGTTCATCCGAACAAATGATTTTTGTTCGGAAGTTGATATCCGAACATTTGTTTTATGTTCAAAAGTTGATATCCAACGGCACAAATGGTATGTATTAAGATAAAGTGCAGTGTGGAAATAGAATTGCCCAACAACCCTATGCAGAATCACGATGTTCAAGAGTAACATCCCTCAGACCCATCACCCCTAAGCACCTATGCCCAAACCCTCTCGCAACCAGAGCATATCACAGCACCTCTCCTAACTCCATCATCTTCCCTCACAATTATAGTCATGATCTTAGTTGCACGAAGCAGGACCCCCGCTTCCTGCTTCGTGCGAGGAAGCGTGAGCCAATAGAAATTTTTTAGGTTGGGAGTGCCTCAGGGAGCGGTAATATATATATATATATATTTTTTAATGCACATTAGAAGTTGTTTTATAAATATTTTTATTTTAATACACATTAATTATTTTATTTATTTATTATATTTTTTTAATAATGTGTTATTGTTAATTTTTTTTTTATTGTACATATATGTGTTTGTGTTTTTTTATTAATATGTATAATATATATATATATAATCTTATATATGTTTTTTCTTATATATTATATAGATCGTGAGTAGGCCAAAGAGAGAGAGAGCAGTGTTTTTTAATGCGAAAAGCGAACCGAGGCGACAAGGTCACCTAACGCCTAAGCGTGAGGAGACGAGGCGAAGCAAGGGCTTCATCGAAGCGAGGCGACCAGAAATGATATTTTTTTAAAATAAATAGTATAGACAAAAATATAAATATTTTAACAACATTAAAGAACGTAAAGAAATTAAAATAGTTGAAATTAATTGAATCAAAATAATTAATTGAATAACCAGGAAATTAAAATAACCAACAAATTAATTGAATTAAATTAATTATATTAAAATAAACAAATTAATTGAATTAATTGAATTAAACAATTAATTGAATTAAAATAATTAATTGAATAACCAGAAAATTAAAATAACTAGGAAATTAATTGAATTAAATTAATTGAATTAAAATAAACAAATTAATTGAATTAATTGAATTAAACAAATTAATTGAATTAAAATAATTAATTGAATAATCAGGAAATTAATTGAATTAAAATAATTAATTGAATAACAAGAAATTAAAATAATCAGGAAATTAATTGAATTAATTGAAATTTTAACATAGAAGAAAAAAAATAATTGAATTAATTGAAAAAAATTTAATTTTAAAATAATTGAATTAATTTTAAAAATTAATTTTTGCGAATTAAAAATTAATTTTAAAAAAAATGAATTAATTCAAAGTCGAACAGTGTTCGACAGTGCTCTTCTTCTTCAAGTCAAAGTCGAACAAAGAACAGGTGAAGTCAAACAGGTCCGACAGTGAACAAAGGAGAAAGGAAGAAGAAGAAAGGAAGAAGAAAGTAGAAGAAGCAACTCACCACGTCCAAAGAAGGAAGAAGCAGACCCAGGCGCTTCGACTTCGGCAGAAGAAGACCAGATGCTTCGATTCGACTTCGGCAGACGATGCACTCCACCAAGTCGATCTAGGGTTTGGCTTCTTATTTCGTAATTAACTTTGTCGATCAAGGGCCCAGATGATTCGAACGAAGTCGATCAAGGGCCCAGATGTTTCGAACTTAAATCAGGCAAAAATACGATGAAGCGCCGCTTCTTTCCGCCTCACGCTTCATCGCCTAAGCCTCGCTTCTGAGTCGCCTCACCATTTCGCCTTGCCTCAGGACGCATGAAGCGCTGAAGGCTCGCCTCGCCTCGCTTAGCACTTAGGCTCACCTCTGATAACACTGAGAGAGAGCGCGAGTGAGGGAGAGAGAAGGCAAAGACGAAGGCAATCGCGGGTAGATCGAAGGCGAGAGCAAAGGTCGACGTCGACGGCTAAGGGGAAGGCTAGGGCTAGAGCACATGTCGACGTCAAAGGCTAGGACTAGGACTAGGGCTAGAGCTAGAGCGAAGGTCGAAGTCGACGGCGCGTCCAGGTCTCTCTCTCTCTCCGCGGAATCGCGATTCTTACTCAGAATCGCCAACTGGTTGCACGATTTCTGCAACTAAGGTCATGATTAATACGAAAATGTAACAGTTTGGGCAATCTACCCAATTTCCAACAGTGAAAATTCATTAAATATAAGATATGAATCCAAAGCTCATGAAATTTTACAGCATTACATTAGAAATATAAGAGGTCTTGTGATCCAAATTTCAGAGTATTTGAAGCTAAAAAATCATGTCAAATGTACGTACAAACTTGTGATTCATGCACAACTTTTTTTCCAAAAAATAGTGTCATCTTAAGAAATTCATTATAATAAACTATACACCCAAATCTTATAAAATTTTAGGGGGTTACAGTAGACGTGAGGTATTTATGGTCAAAATTATTTGAAGCTCAAAAACCATGCCAAAGTAGGTCCAAAGTCGCAATTACATACGAATGAAGTTGATTATACAGACAGGTGAAGTTGATTTCTTTATGATATAGGGGTACATATAGACCTTAGCTTTGTTACCAAAAACAGATGGCATAACTGGATCTCGTGGAGTTGGAAATCTTGTGGTGAGTATAACATCGTATATGAACACGTGGTGTTAAATATATCTCACTTTAGTGATTTTAAATTTTAAATTTTTTAACTTTGCATATGATGGATCTTAGAGCATGTTTGGTGCGATGGAATCAAATGAAATGGGAATGGAATGAGAGAGAGAATAAAACAGAAAGTTGAATGGAATGAAATGTTCATTCCCATTCCACCATTTGGTTGTTAACATGGAATGGCATAAGAATGGAATGGCAATTCTCAAACTCATGTTTCAAAATACTCATCAGACTAATGGAATGGAATGGAATAAAAAAATTTAATTATATTTTCTCACACTAGTAACAACCAATCTAAATGTGCAAATCATAATAGTTGTGGAAATGGTGGTGTGAGTGGTGATGGTGATGGTGATGGTGATGGTGATGGTGATGGCGATGGTGGTGGAATCAACAATGGTTGTAGTTTCATATGGTATGGTGGTGGTGGTAAGGTTTGGCTTGTGGCGGCGGTGGTGATATGTGCGGTGGTAAGGTGGTGGCCATTGGGTTGACCTGGCGGTAGGTGGCGGTAACAGGTAGTGGTGGTGGCAACAATAGAGTGGTTGTGGTAGGCGGTGGTAGGCAGTGGTAAAAAGTAGTGGTGGTTATCGCAGCAGCAACAGTGGTAAACGATCGTAATAGGTGGTTATGATAGGGTTGTGGTTGTTGCAGTGGCAGCAACGTGGGTGGCGATAAACGATGGTAATAGGTAGTGGTGGTAGGGTGGCGGTTGTGACGACGGTGGTGGTGATGACGATAGTAGGTGGTAGGGTGGTGGTTGTGATAACGGCAACAATGGCAGGCGATTATTATAGGTGGTTGTGGTAGGTGGTGGCGATGATGGTAGGGTTGCGGAGGCAATAGGTGACAATGGTATGGTGATAGTTGTGGTGGCACCAGTTGTAGGTGGTGGTATCGTGATAGGGTGGCGATAGTAGGGTGGTTGTGACAACTCTGTTCTATATTATACTATTAAGTCGTAATTATACTTGTTATTATGTACTTAATGTGAATTTAGATGCTAATCATGTGATTATGTATGTTTTTGAATTCATATCTGTTCATCATAAGAAAATTTATTCGGTATTCGGTAATAAACATAAATTGAAGGCCATAGAGGCGATAAAAACCGAAATTGACCGCATCATTATGATTAGCATAATTTTTAGAGCCTTCGGTGAAAGTTAAGATCGAATTAATTAGATTAATTTGATTTAACTAAGCCTATTTGATTAAGCCTAAGCCTTGATTAGCCAATAAGATTAGTTAAGCATATATATATATATATATATATTAATTCAAGTGTTTAAGCTCATTTTGAACTCAAAAAACTGCCAAGAGATGGGGGGGGAGAGAGAGAGAGAGAGAGATCAATTTAGAGAGAGGACCAAATTCTTGAAGACTTGACTTGGTGACTGAAGATTTTGAAAGCTAGACACAAGAATTTGTCAAACTTAGCCTTATTGAAGTTTATAGGTAAGTGTTTGAACTATAATTCATGGATTTAAGTCATTTAATTGTGAATTCAAGAAGAATGTGTAGTTAAGTATAAGAATTGAGCTAAATGTGTTGAATTGAAGATCAATTTAGGCATGCATGCATGAATTTATTGTGATTTCTCATATTTGAGCATAAACCATGATGATCATATTGAATTGAGAGTTGTTTGACACATGCATGCATGAATTGCCATGTTTTGAAGCCCAATTTTGAGTCTTGAAGCTTGTACATGCGAGATATAAAACATGAATTTTACATACAAGAAGTTTGTGGTTTGAATTTTGATGAATTCATGGAATTTTGAACAATGGGTTGAATCTAACTTCAAATACAAGTGTTTGGGAGTGTTCTTGCATGTTTGAGTGAGTCATGCATGAATATGGAGCCCTGGAGTCGTGTTTGAAGCTCAAGTGCATTAAGCAATGGAATAAAAACCTGGGAATCACGCATTTTTGCTTTTAGTTGTTGAATTTCATGATTGACTTCCGCTTTCCTCTGGAAACATCTGATCTGATGTTCATCTTGAGACTGCAAAATGAAAAATATGATTACAGAGTAGCAGAGTGAACAGCCAACAAAATTGCCAATTAGGAAGAAATAACAGAAATAAGGTCAACATCTAACAGAATTTATTTTGCCTAACCTTGTGAAGAGGATGTGCAAATATTTTTTGCTCAAGCTCCTCAATTTGATTGACCAACTCAACAAATTCTGGCTCTTCAATGCCCATGTCCTACCAAGGAAGCATAAATGTTAAAGAAAAATAACACCACCAATCATGATCAATAATTTCACAAAACTCTAACTTCTCTCATATTTATCTCAAAGCAAATAAGCAACACTAGAATATCACTAAGAAATTTTCTTTGAAATACTAGAAAAATTATTATAAGGCACAAAAAAGGATAAAATGCATATAAGAGAACCAAAATACTATTTCTTTTTCCTCGTTCTTTTTCTTTTTTCCTTTTTTTTTTTTTTTTTTGGGGGGGGGGGGGGGGGGGTTGGGGTTTAAGTGGCAACCACACTTTAATATGCAGACAGAATTGTGACAATGGTAGCAAGGAAAGTTTTGTATTAAAGGGACGTAGGAAGGGTTTAACAGGTTACTGAGACAGTCAAAGAGAACAACTAAATGTAGCTATAATCAAAATCTGTCAACAGTGCACCTCACAGTTACTGTAAAATACCAATCAAATACAAAAATGGCTCCATGTGTTACACATAACCATCCAATTAGGTAACCCATGATTGTGTGAAGCCACAACATATCCTACTAGACATCATAAAAAATGCTAGAAAATTAAACAATGTCATTTCAAGAAAAATCGACACCATGCCATTAAATTTTAATAGTGACTCCTATTTCCTCAATGACCCTAGTTTTGGACCATATATTTTCACCTTTAAATGCTAGGAATAAAAGAGCCATTCAATTTGCACAGATATCCAGAATCGAGATGCCCACATAGGCAAAACACTAGAGAAACTACTAATAAAACCCTTTGACACCCCCAATGACTAGCTTAAATAATTCCCTATGATGGGCACTAAGTATGGTCGTGGCAATTTTTGTTGGGGGGGTACCCCCTAATGGATTGTATGTTCTCTGCCTCGTCCACGTCTCCAAAACTATACAACCAAACCAAACCAAACCAACCCTTAAGTCCCATCAAATAGGGTCAGCTACAGTGTTGTCAAAGTCGCGCCTAGGCGCACGCCTAGGCGCAAGGCGAGTCGAGGCGCACCATCTGCGCCTGTACAGGTGCCAGGCGAGGCGGCTTGAGCCAGGCGAGCGCCTTAGCCGCGCCTTGAGCCAGGCGAGAGAGGCGCAAGGCCCTCGCCTAGGCGCGACTAAGCGTTTAATCTGTAGATCAGATCGAACGACTCATATTCGACTCAGATTAAGCTTTCGAATGGCATAAAATCACAGAGGATCAGAACTCATGTACCATATCAGCCGAATACGACTCAGATTAACCCTAATCGAAGTCGTCTCTCTCCCTCTTTCGAGCTGCTGGAGCTACGACTGCGACACGAGCTGCGACACGAGCTGGACTTCGACTGCGACACTGATCGACTTCGGCTGAGCAGGTTCGACTCCTTCTTCTTCGTCTTCGACACTGATCCCCTTCTCCTTCTTCTTCGTCTTCGACAGGTCGTCTTCGACTTCGACATTCATATTTTTTTTTTTTTTCCCTTTTCTTCTTTCTCCTTCGGCTTCGCAGGTTCAGTCGTCTCTTCTTTTTCTTTTTCTTTTTTTCTTTTTTTTTCCTTTTCTTTTTTTTTCAATTATTTGAGTTATATTAAATAAATAAATAAATAAATTATGATTATTACATAAATAAATAAATTAATTCATACATACATAAATAAAAAAATAGATACATTACATTACATTCATTATGATTATATTAAAATTGATTCATCATTATACTGAAATTAATTAATTGATCATTAATTAAAAAAAAAAAAGAAAATTGATTCATGAGTTAATTAATTCATACATTCATTACAGTACATACATTGAATCATAACATTAATTAATTCATAAATTGATTCATAAGTTAATTAAAAAAATAAAAAATTGATTAATTAATTAGAAAAGATTAATGTGTTGTGATTAATTAATAAGAATTTAATGTGTTGTATGTGTTGTGATTAATGTGATTAATAAGAATTTAATTGATTAATAAAGATTAATCAATTTATCAATTTATCAATTTATTGTGTTGTGATTAATGTGTTGTGATTAAAAAAATAGAAAATTGGTTGATTAATTAATTGATAAATTGATTCATAAGCTAATCAATTTATTAATGTGATGAATTAATAAATTGGTCAAAGTTTTTCTTGAAAAAATAATGTAACATAGGAATTAATGTAATGGAATGTAATGTTCATTAATTAATTAATTGATCATTAATTAAAAAAATAGAAAATTGATTCATGAGTTAATTAATTCATACATTCATTACAGTACATACATTGAATCATAACATTAATTAATTTATAAATTGATTCATAAGTTAATTAAAAAAATAGAAAATTGATTAATTAATTAGAAAAGATTAATGTGTTGTGATTAATAAGAATTTAATGTGTTGTATGTGTTGTGATTAATGTGATTAATAAGAATTTAATAAGAATTTAATTAATTAATAAAGATTAATCAATTTATCAATTAATCAATTTATTGTGATTAATGTGTTGTGATTAAAAAAATAGAAAATTGGTTGATTAATTAATTGATAAATTGATTCATAAGTTAATCAATTTATTAATGTGATGAATTAATAAATTGGTCAAATCAAAGTTTTTCTTGAAAAAATAATGTAACATAGGAATGAATGTAATGGAATGTAATGTACATTAATTAATTAATTCATTATTCATCATTAATTAAAAAAATAGAAAATTGATTCATACATTAATAAATTCATCACATAACATACATTACATTCATTATACTGAAATTGTTTTTCTGTTATTTATTTTTTGTGTTGTGTAGTGAGTACTATTACTAAGTAGAAAATGACATCGGAAAGTAATAGAAAAGATCCGGCGTGGCAATATGCCCATTTGGTGGAGGAGAATAATTTAAACAAGTTTGAGTGTAATTTTTGTGGTAAAGTATCAAATGGAGGTGTTTATCGGGTCAAACAACACCTTGCGGGAGGTTATAGGAATGTTACTGTTTGCCCGAAGTGTCCTTCTCATGTAAGAGAAGAGATTAGAGAGTTCATGTCCAAAAAAAAGACACAAAAAGAAGAAATGAACATGTTGCCTGATTTTGATGACATGGACATGGAAGATGAAGATGAAGATGTTGTTGAGATCAATGTCAATCAACACCGCAAGTTGACAAGTAGTAGCCAAGGTTCATCCAAATCCAAATCCAAATCAAAAATGCCAAAGAGAAAAGGGCCTATGGATGTTTACTTCACACCCAATCCTGAATCAGTGGTGAAAAATCGAAGAGACCAAGCAAAAGGGAAACAAACAAAAATTGATGCAAATGACCCTTACAAAAAAGAAATGAGAGCTCGGGCACTGCAAAGATTTGCAAGGTGGATGTATGATGCTGGTATCCCTTTCAATGCAGTAAATTATGAGAGTTTTGGACCAATGATTGAAGCCATTGGCCAATATGATCCTGGTATGAAGCCACCGACTTACCATGAAGTGCGGGTTACCCAACTCAAAAAAGAAGTGAAACATACTGAAGATTTGATGAAGTATCATAAAGAGGATTGTGCAAAATACGGGTGTTCCATAATGGCTGATGGTTGGACTGATAAGAGAGGAAGGACATTGATTAATTTTTTAGTTAATTGTCCAAGAGGAACTATGTTTGTTGAGTCGGTTGATGCTTCTAGCTATTCCAAGGATGGGCAAAAGTTATTTGAATTACTAGACAAGTTTGTGGAGAAAGTTGGAAAAGAGAATGTCGTGCAAGTTATCACTGATAGCGCTGCAGCTAATGTGTTGGCGGGTAAGAATATTTCCTCATTCCTTACATCAAAATTGTTTACTCATAATTTGTTTTGTATTTAAAATTTAAAAACTTGAAAATAATAATTCTTCATTATTGTTACATTATAGGGAGGTTTTTGGAAGCTAAGTATGAACAGTTGTATTGGACACCATGTGCTGCTCATTGTTTGGACTTGATGTTGGAAGACATTTTCAAGATACCTAGACTGAAAAAGACATTTGAAAGGGGTATTGCAGTACATGGCTACATTTACAATCGGCCTACGTTGCTAAACATGATGAGGCGCTATACAAATTTGAAGAATTTGATCAAGCCTGCAAAAACTAGATTTGCAACCGCTTTTTTTACTTTGTCTAGGATGCATCAACAAAAAAACAATTTGAGAAAGATGGTCACCTCCGAAGACTGGACCTCAAGCAAATGGGCAAAGGAGCCACAAGGTAAAAGAATGGCACAAACTTTGTTGATGCCTTCATTTTGGAATACTGTTGTGTTTGCCCTTAAGGTCTCGGGTCCTCTTGTCAAAGTGCTTAGATTGGTTGATACTGAGAAGAAACCTCCCATGGGATACATTTATGAGGCAATGGATAGGGCAAAAGAATGCATTGCAAGTTCATTTGATCATAAAGAAGAGAAGTATAATGAAATCTTCGAAATCATTGACAAAAGATGGGATGTCCAATTGCATCGACCTTTACATGCAGCTGCGCATTTTCTTAACCCAGAATTCTTTTACCCAAAAGCGTTAGAGGTGCAAAGAGATCATGAAGTGATGAATGGGTTTTATGAATGCATGCAAAGGTTGGTCCCGGATGTCACTGTTCAAGATTTGATCACTAATGAGATGAGTATTTATATGAAGGCTGAGAGTCTTTTTGGCAAGGCTGTTGCAATTAGGCAAAGAAATACAAGAGCACCAGGTAATATATTATAGACTCATAGAGTTTATTTTGAGTAATACTTTTAGTAAAACTTAATACTTGGTAACAATTATTTCTAACTAGTGGATTATCGCAGCTGATTGGTGGGCATCATATGGTTCTTATACTCCAAACTTGCAAACTTTTGCTATAAAAGTCCTTAGCCTAACATGTAGTTCATCGGGTTGTGAACGAAATTGGAGTGTATTCGAACATGTGAGTATTTAACATTCTAACTAATTTTTTGTTGAATTCAAATTTTTTTTCTCTCATTATATAGAATTTAATATCTTTTTAATACTTGCAGCTTCATAGCAAGAAAAGAAATAGATTGGAACAACAACGTCTCAATGATTTAGTGTATGTCAAATACAATAGAACATTGAGATTTAGGTATGACATGCGCAACACTCTTGATCCCATATCTTTGCAAAATATTAATGAAAGCAATGAGTGGTTGCTTGGGAGGATGGATGGAGAATCAGATGAAGATAATGAGCCTGTGTTTGATGATGATGATGGCTTGACGTGGGCTACTGTTGCTAGAGCTTCTGGAGTAGAAGAAAGTAGCCATGCAAGTAGAGCAACAAGTTCACGCTCAAAGGCACAACCGAGGATATCTAAACCATCAACATTGACTCCACTTCAATTAATAGATGAAGAGGAAGCGGGCTCAGATGACACAGAGGAGGAAGATGTTGAGGGATACAAATCAACTGACGGAGAAGAAGATGATAGTTTGCTTGCCATTGATGTTGAGGATGATGATTGACTGACACCGACCTAACCTACCCTTGCTTTTGATATTGATGTTTTTAAGTGTTAAGTGAAGACATATATTAATATTTGTTGGATATTTATGTTTTGGATGTTTAGTGTTTATGTTTTTATTTTATTGAATGTGGATTATTTGATCTTTGAAAATTGGAATGTTATGTAATATGCACTTTCATGGCTTTGAGAATTATTCTATATTTTGTCTTGAATCTTGATTTCTTTTCATTTTTTAAAAAATTGTCTTACTACTATGAATGATTAGTCTATATTAATTTTTCTATTTTTTACGAATACTGTGCGCCTTACTTCAATAAAGCCCGCGCCTCGCCTTGCGCCTAGGCTCCAAGAGACCTTCGGCGCCTTAGTGCGCCTTGAGCCTTTAAAAACACTGGTCAGCTACATGGATCCTTCTTTCCAATAAAATCAAAAGAAAACAAGACGTAAAGGGAAGAAAAAAAAATGATTGAAAAGAAAAAAAGAGCACCTCTATGATAAGATTCAGGCATAAAAATAGAGCAGAAAAAGCACGTGTCTCTCTGCGAGAGAGAGAGAGAGAGAGAGTAAAAAGACAAGAAGTGAAGAATGATGACAAAAAGTAAAAGAGAGGATTTTCTTTTATTGGGTAGGGTAACGCAGAGGTTCGGAGTGAAATTAATAGAGAGAGAGAGAGATACATTTTATTTTACAAAAACAAAACGGGGATGGGGATTGGGATGGAGTCGGGTATCCATAACCCGCCCTCACCTCGATCAGGTTTTGAAAAATAATTCCCCATATCTGCCCCAAACCCGATAAAATGAAAGAATTCTACCACCAACGGGGCGGGGACGGATCGGAGGAGGCTCAGGTCGGATTTAATTGCCATCCCTAACTACCAATTTAACGGTTCAATTTACATTTAATTTACTGCTAAGCTGTGTCACAAGTATCCATGATTAAATAAAATAAAATAAAAATGGTGCATCCAAAACTATTTTGCATATACCTTAACAGGATTCAGCTTTGGAAGACCTTGAGGGAAACGTTTTTCAAGCTCCTGTATAGCAAGAAGTATACTTTGCCTTGCTTCCACTGGCCGGAGATCAGAAGGGATCGATATTCTGATTTTGCTAAGGGCAGAAATTAAGGGCAACTGTACAGGAACCTAAAGAATGGAACAACAGACATCATTTCCTCCAGATAATGTTTCTAAATATTTATTTGCAAAACTCCCAGTTGAACTACCTCATAATAAGCATAATGAACAGACTATTACTAATTTTTTCTAGCAGGAGATTCAACTCACCACATGCATTTCACCCTTCTCTCCGGGACGGGGTGGACATGGCTTTGGACGAGAACCATTTTCACTTGAACCAATAGAGCAATGAAGCAAAGTATCCACAATATAGCTAATACCACGTGAAGAAGATAATGCAGGGGGCAAAGTGCCTAATGCTGCTGGGGGCTTTTTAACCACATTAATTACAACTCCCCAACCCCAATCTGTTCCAGCTTCCCATACCTTAACCTGTGATATAGGAAGTGATTTCAGCCAGATTCGACGTAGAAGCAGCAAAAACAACAGTCCCAACACCAATAATACCACCAATTCATTTCATAAAGAAAGAAAGGAGTGCAAAAAAAAGATGTCTAATACATAAAAAGGCAGAAGGGGAAACAACCTTTAATATGAGCATGGGCAGGTGAATATCGTGCAAATATATCAACAAACAGTATCTCTTTTGGTAAATTAAATTATTAAATCATTACTTTGACTGAAAACATTGCCTAGCTCATGTAATAAACAGGTCGACATCTAACAGAAATTAAATGAAATTCTAATGCATTACAGAAGTCACAGATATGGACCAGAACATGTTAGTTAATAAATACTATCATCAGAAGTCAGAAATAAGCAGGATTTATTAAAGATTGCAATTTAAAGTCAGTTAAATGACCATTCTCAGAACATACCAGCCTACCGGGGAGAAGAAAATAAAGAACTCTTTCAGGCCTTGTTATTTCTGCCATCATTTTCTTCTCAAGCTGGGCTATATCTAGCTTTAGTTTATGATATTCAGCAACCTCAACCTACAATTATGAAATAGAGAAGTTGCAAAATGGAATTCAATCAAAACAACAATGCCAGAAAATACGGGGTCCATATTACTTCTCCAGAGGCATCGAGCATGGCAGCTTCCTCTTCAAGCTTCGAAATCTTTTGCCCCATATCTGGTAAAGCCTGAAGAGGAGGCACAATCAGAGATTGTCATCATTATATACATAGTAATGGGATAGATTAAAATTTGTGTTTCGGAGGAAACCTTTTCATACTGAAATTGGTGAAACGAATTCCTGATAACATGCTCAGCAGTAAATTGGCCTTCAGCACGGCTCATTAAATTCAAAATTGAGTAATAGCTCAGTCTAAAAGTACTGACCAATGGAGCTGGTTTACCCAAAACCATGTCCTTGAGGGTATTCATCTCCATCTGAAATGAAACAGAACAAGTATTGAAAATATGTTTGTTGTATGTGTACACTGTACATTATGGCAAGGAATAATTTTCTTACGGCAAAACAAAGCTTGATTCAGAGCATAAGCACAACGGGGTATATCCTTGATTCAAAATAACAATGCAGTGGATGCTAAAGGAACTAAAAGACTCCTTGTAACTGCCATTACTGGCTACTTCAGAATAGAAAACATCATGATAGAATTTACTTTTATTTTAATTGGTTTGTGTAAGAGTGCGATGAAGTTGAATATTCACCTTGAAGATAGTGATCGATATAATTAGTGATAAATACAAGGAGTGACTATAAGCCTTTACATTACCTGCTCATCAATCATTATAATACAAATACCACGCTCATCTTTGCCACGGCGACCGGCTCTTCCACTCATCTGCATGAAATCACACAACAGCATTGACAATTAAAAACTGAGAAAAATCCATTGCAATATAAGCTTCATGAAATGATGTGATATTCACTCACCTGGATATACTCACCAGATCCAATGTATCGATGACTGTCTCCATCCCATTTCTTAACACTGGTAAAAACAACAGTTTTTGCAGGCATGTTTAAACCCATAGCAAACTGTAAAAGATTACAACCAAAGCAAATTGTTACCGCAGTCTAATATTGAATAAGATATGAGTGAGAACGATAGCTCAAGTATCAAAATTTGTTTTTTTAAAAAATGAACTGTTGTAGATTATCCACACCAATATATATATATATATATATACACACATATAATAGAAAACAAGCTGTTATCAGAAATAATCTTACTGTCTCTGTGGCAAAAAGTGCTTTTACAAGGCCTTCCTGGAAGAGAAGTTCCACCAATTCCTTGATAATAGGGAGAAGTCCAGAATGATGAACAGCAATGCCTCGATGAAGCAATGGCAACATCAGCTCGATAGCAGGTAAGTTTCTATCCTCCTCATTCAAGCATAGTATTGCATTTTGGAAAACCTGCTCAACAACATCCTTCTCCTCTGGGGTATTAAAATCAAGTTTAGACATGGACATTGCATGTTGTTCGCATTCTCTTCTACTAAAGCTGAAAATTATGACTGGTTGAAATTTCCTTTCCATAATCATCTGAAATATGGAGCAATATTTGCTATCAGCGTTAAAAAACAATACATGATCCATAACAACTGTGCTACAAACAAAGTAAAGGACGAGGAAAATAAACAAAAACTCAAAAAGAAAAATCAAAATAAAAAAGCAAACAAAAAAGAGGACCAGAGAACAATAGAAGTCATAACATACAATAAGGGGAATAATTACAAGTTAACGAGCATAAATTGAAGCATGACATTGCAATGAAATAAGAAATGATAAAAATAACTAGAACTTGACATGAATAACAATTGAACATAGAGCAGAAATAATTCCCAACATATTGCGCACCTTGACAATTTTGTATATGTCAGAACCACCAGAGGCATTCCCGCCTCTCGAAATTCTGCCACTGGCCTTGGCATTGGCACTCTTGTTCCCATCGCCCTGCTTCTGCTTCTGCTTCGTGAAAGTATCCTGCAACTTCATAAAATTGTCCTCCCTAAATTGCTCATTCTCATCCACAACAAGATACAACCCTGAGCCACTCATAGGGAACACATAGTGCTGTAGAGGAGTTGGTCGAAAATCAGTATACACCACATGACATGGCTGTTTATGCAAATTACATATCCATTCCACAAACTCGGTAGCATTGGACATTGTTGCTGAAAGGAAAACCATCTTAATAGCCGGAGGCAAGAATATGATACTCTCTTCCCAAACAACCCCTCTTTCCCGATCCTTCATGTAATGTATTTCGTCAAATATAACCCAAGAAACTTCCTTCAACACCTCAGAACCTCTGTAAAGCATTCCCCTGAGAATTTCTGTGGTCATGACCAAACAACTTGCATTGGGAGATAGTGTAACATCACCGGTCATCAACCCAACGTCCGAGAACTCCTGGTTTAGCTCTCTATACTTCTGGTTGCTTAAAGCTTTCAAGGGCGAAGTATATATAACCCTTTGTTTATCTCTAAAAGCCATTGCAATTGCGTACTCAGCAACAGCAGTTTTCCCGGCTGAAGTGTGGGCAGAAACCAGAACCGATTCATTTCGTTCTAAACATGCCACTGAAACTTGCTGAAAGGGGTCTAGATCAAATGGGTAGGTTTTTGCCATCTCCCCAGTATAAACAGGATTTGACAATGTCCCGTGAATAGACTCGTCTTTGGTGGATGCGTACCCACTTGGAACAGCAACCTCGTGCACACATGTTCGAGCCAAATTACGACGTTTCGATGCAGATTCCCGATCCTCCTCCTCCTCCTTTTCTGTTACTTTCCGCTTCCCAAGAGTTGTTGTTGTTGTTGGCGACTCCTCCTCCATTCCCTTCCCTTCCCTTCCCTTCCCTTCCCTAGGGTTTCCGTCAAAATGTTCAAAATCTTCTTCTTCAACTTACTTATCAGGACTTCAATAACAACTTCCAAGTGCAATGAAAATTTTGTCCAAAAAATAAAGAAAACACACCTTTCTCTGCTCACCTTTAATGGCGAAGCAGCAACGGCCCTCCTCTGCTCTGCAGCGTCACCACCGAAACCCTAATAATTGCCCTGGCCTCGACATTCGATATTTCGATCGTAAAATGGGCCTATCTCAAACATGGGCTTGGATGATAAACTTGGCCCATTTACCTGGCATTTCCACAATTTTGTTCTCATAGTATGGTTTTTAAAATTGGAGAACTACACATCAATCACAAAAAAATACTTCACACAAAATTGACAAATCTTATAAATATTAATAATTAAAGGGCCCCTTACTAATAAGTTTCATATACAAATTTTCAAATCCATCTAATTTTAAAATAAAATATTTATACCAATTAGTCCTACATATTTTTTATTTACTACCAAAATATCTTATATTTTTTTTTATAAATTTAAAAATGCTATCACAGCTCATCACCGTCGGACTTTCGTCAGACAGCCACTATAAACTCATCAGAATGTTCATCATCATTAGAGGTCGTAGGAGTATCGCCAGAAGTTCGCCGAAAGTTCGCCGAAGTGTTCTGAATGTCACTGAAAGTCGTCGGAATATCCAAAATGTTTGCTGGAAGTTAAAAATATCATTGAAGACTTACCAGAATATCCAAATTATTGCTAGAAAAAAAGAAAAAGAATAAGTGGAGAAATTAGAGCAAAAAAAATAACAAAATGTGCTAAATATTGATAAACTAAAAGAAAAATATATATATAACAACATCAAACAGCAATAATGAGAAAAAATATATATGTTATTTTTCAATTTTTGTAGGTTTAAGCAAACAATCTTCAATATTAATCAAACTGAAAATAAATTTTAAAACTGTAAAAGATTGCAATTTCAAAATATGATTCTATTAAGTATTTGTCCTTATTAATCAAAATGAAAAACATGTTATGAAACTACAAAATTTTACAATTCTAAAGAATGTTATAAAGCTGCAAAATTTTACAGTTTTAAAGCATGATTCATTTCAGTACCAAAAAAATTGAAACTATTAAATTTTACAGTTTTCATCGCTTATAACTAAAATTCGAAAACAACTTATTCAGAACTTAAAAATTTTCTCCATTAAAATAGGAAAATAGAAGTGTATAGTAGAGAAAATGTAGAAAATTAAGTGATCAAATGAGAGAAACAGATATAGAGAGAAGATTGTACTCTAATAACTATTTTTGGTTTACATCTAGGCGGATATAATATAGATCTATTCAGATTTGATGTAGATCTGAGTAGATCTACTCATCTTCTCTGCCAAAAACTCGTCTCATTCGCCGTCAGTGAGTGTAAAGTAAGGAATTAGTGGTCGGTGGTTGCCCGTGAATCCCAATCAATGGTAGTCGTCAGTTGCTGATAACTATATATCAAAAAGAGAAAGAGAAGAAACAAGGTGTGGTCACCGGAAATCAGGAAAAAAAATGGGCAGAGAAGAACGAATGTGCAGAGAAGAATGAAGAAGAAAAATACATAGTGAACTTTTGAGAGTATCAAAAAGGTTGTGGGACTATATAGACTTCTCCTCTTTCAAAAAAGACTTCCAGGTAATTTGCCCATAATTAAAATCATAAACTTTTTCACTTTTTTGTAAATAATTTTTTTATTACCACTAATCTATAATTTCTCTTTTTCAAAATGGAGCTGTTATTCTCATTCCACTTTACTCTAAATACACTCTCTTCTTTGTCCTTATTATACGTAGATACTATTCCTACTTTACTTTGCTCCAAATACACCCTCTTCTTTATCATTATTATATGTTGTTACTATTCCCACTTCACTTTGTGCCAAATACATTCTCTTTTATATATAATAAGGACAAAAAATGGCGCGTATTTGGAGTAAAGTGGAGTGGGAATAGCGACACCCTTTGAAAAACATAAAATTCTATGATATACCTCCCTTATTAGGGTGTGTACCGTATGTCTCCAGTTACAATACTTGTAGTCTTTAGTTATGACTTATTATGCTATTAGTTATGACTTGGTTATACACATTGTGGTGTTAATTTTGACTCATTGTGATGATGGTTATGATATTATTTTAATTATAACTCAAAAAAAAAAAAAAACAGTTATCCTAAAAGGATTCACTTATAACATTTGTGGTAATCAATCTCACAAATGTCATAACTTGTATATGATATTGTTGGTACCATATTTAAACCTACCCATTTGAGGCTGACACATGGTAAGCAAAGGGCAACACATAAGTATAAAAAATCATTGAAATGATCTTACTTTCGAAGCTACTCACGTGAGCCGTGAGTGCAAGATTTCAACTAGTTGATCTCTTAAACCACACGTGGAAGGCACATACAAGAGAAGTTATCTAAGGAGCAGCTACAAGCGATTATCTACACTCAAATAAAAGAGTGGCCCTCAGAAGTAGCTAAAGAGAAAGAGATCATGGTGAGAAAAATCAACTCAACTACTTTGAAGGCACCAAATGAAGACTATAAATAGATAGAAGCAAAAAGTAAGAAAGCCTCAAACAAATCTAGACTCTACGTTTTTGTTAATTTCATTTATCTTTACATTTCAACACTTTACTTTCATGCATTGCACTTACATTTCATAGAAGTATATTAACTTTGTAATTCCAGAACTCGGTTGGTTTATCAATTAGTAGCTCAACTTGTTGTTCCTAATGTTATTCCTAAGGAACCATTACTAAATATGATGCGAGAGGTATGTGGTCCTATAGCTCGGAGGGTGTAGACGCCCTCGAACGTCCCGGGAAAAAAATCCCGTTTTGTTCATTGGGCTTACTACAGTTCGGACTCAAATGTCACGGTTCTGAATCTAATCCCGCAAAGTGCAATGCGAGGCCAATAAATCAGCAAAGAGTCCAAATCTGGCAAATCGTTTTGAAAAACTGATTTTTAGAAAGAAGTGCCAAACATGGACTGCTTCGCCAGATATAGAGTCGCCACCTAAATATTTTATTTTGGGGGAATTTAGGAAACCCTGACTCGTGCCTAAGACCACGTGTCCGTCATCACCAAAGTTGCCTCGGCTCGGGAACTTGGGTACGATTGGGGAAGGTCATGCAATGAGCACCCCTGTTCGCCCGATCAAAGATCGGCCACTACTAAACATGATATCGAGTTTTTGAAAACACATGCGTTCTTATTCCGGTTATTAGCCTAAAATTACTATGTGATGCGCACAGCAAACAAGTATAGACTGGATCATCTAAGTTGGAACAAAACATCTCATGTGTTGTTTTTTTTAAAGCGGTTTGCTACTCGCAAGTAGGCTAAAATGCGAATTTTGCCACCCTCAAGTGGGCTTAGAAAACATGGTGGTTTGCCACTCTCAAGTGGGCTTAAAACTCGCAATCGATGAATTGTTCTAATTTAAATAATCCAACCTTCACCCACAGGCATTCAGGCAGGTATATCACACAAGCAGTTAGCCTCATGGCAAGCATGCTATCATGGCAGTCACTCACACACATGCAAGGATGCTAAAGCATAAACACTCACCGAGTACTCCGAGCCAAAGAAAGAAGCTAATTAGAAATCATGCATGAATCCTAACTATGCTGAGATGCCTAATGTAACACATGCAGGATGCAACTAAAATAGGCTCGGCTATTCTAAAATGGCATATGAGATGTTACAGATAACATGTATTCGACTTGGAATTGAAATACAATGCAGTTAGTATGATGCGCCGAGCCCGGTGCATGCAAGACAGATGAATGGATGCGAACATGCGAGCATAAGGATGCTAATTGAAATGTGCCCTAAAACTAACCATCAAAAGCTGGTAAATAAAAGGGAGAAAGACGTGGGGTTGAAAGACATACATTACACACACGCACACTTATTACAACATTGCCCTCTCTTAGAGGGTCTGAATAAATAATACAGAATTGAATTAACTAATTATTACACAACACTAGCTAATTAACAATTTAACTAAACTAGCATGCAAACTATGCAAAATGGGCTACCTCAGCTCTGCTTTGAATGACGAAGGATGCATGCATGCTCGAGTCGCCTTGTCGGGAAATCCATCGCGATGTCCCAACTCGCCTTTGTTTGCAATTGATCTTAGAAACTTGCACAAAGCTCCAGAAGGCTGAAACTCCACCCTGGGAATCTGTGGGAAGGCTGCCGACCAGTTTATGGGCATAGGAGACCACCTGCCGACCACCTTCTATGGGAGAAACCAAAAGGGGTGGTCGGCCTACCAGAAAAGCTGGTTGGCTGACCAGTTTCTGCCTCCGATTTTTGAATTTTCTACAACAAAGACAAGAGAGAGAGAAAGCAAGAAATTTGCAACACATGTGTGCACGACAACTCTTCCCATCATTGCATAAGCTTTAGGGAGTGTAGTTCTCGATCCTCGGGCCACCAATCACGCATCTCGATGCATGATGGCCGAGGAACCGAATTGCACGACTCAATGGGACATGAATGCACATATAAACAACTAATACCAACAACTCCATCATGGATGGTCAAGAGTGTCGGCGACCGGGAATCGAGGCACGTTTCATCACTTGGAGTATGAAACATTCCTCGTTTCCCGTGTTTAGACTAGCTCCTATTTCAAACACAATACAACAAGTAGAATGGCATGACATGTACAAATGTAACTCTAGTATGCAATCCTAAATGTAATGCGACTAAGTGATGCAAACATGCAAAGGATGACATGCAAGCATGCAACTAGCATACACAATGCTATGGACTAATCAAGGGCATACTTAATGCATGTGGATTATATGGCATGCATACACAATGCACTAACATACGCAATGTTATGAACGAGGCATATGCAATGCAATAATCGAACATGCGATAACATGGATTATATGGCATACACAATGCAAGATGGACTTAAACCAAGATGGATGAACCTCAGCCGCACCCAAATCAGTGGCCAATATGATGAAAATGGGGCAACAAGGTACATGCAAACATGTACAAATACGAGGGACCAAACCTAAGGAACAAAGTGCAACTCTACCAAAGCATGACAAGGATGAAATATGGCATACAATGACACCTGTTCCAGCTCTGAAATGACATACAAGATGGTCTCGAATCATGCAAACAACTCACCCGATGCGTGTTGGATGGCATAATTACCGAAATTAGTGAAGTGCATTACACTAGAGGCATGCAAAGCGATGCCCAAATGACCAAACCAACCTCAAACAGTCCCTATGCAGACCCAAAACAGTGGCAAGATGGACTAAAATGATGGCTTGCAATGCACAAAAATGAAACTCATGCAATAGCCCAAAAATGAGACATACAAGCACAACTCTCAAACGCATTTAAAGAGTGGAAAATATGGGAATATGGCACAAGTATAAGCTCTAAAATAACATGTTCAATGATGCCAAAACATGAAAACAACTCAAGTTAAACATGCAAGAGGCTTCAAAACTCGAAGCTAAACAAGGGTATTACACTACAAGCATGCATGGAAAGCATCATTCAATCATGGGACCTTAAAACAGAGCTAAGGAAGCTCAAATTATGAATAAAATCAGTTTAGAACATGGCCAAAATATGCTAGAATCAAGAGCCAAAACAACATGCAATGTGAGCTAGTGAACATGGATTACACTACAAGCATATGAAGCATTCAAGAGGCCACTAAACCAGCAAAAGTTAGAGACATTACCTGCCAAATAAAGCCTAAAAACCCACTGAAACATGATCAATGCATGCAAGAATGGCATGCTCTTTTGATAAGCTATAAGAGGAGTTATTCTACACATGCAAGAGACACACTCAAGGTGACAACCAACTCTGGACAGAGCCTAGGCAGGCTCTAAAAGTCACTGAAAAGGGCCTGAAACAAGGCTTGGAGGTGTGCAAATGAAGACTCCTTTGTAAGGCCAAAAATGCTAGTGAACAAGACAAGGAGGGAGAGGGTCACCCCTCTCTGATTTTGGCTCTCAAAAACACATGTTAACCACTGAAAGTCCGTTGGATTTCAGTGGTTAAAAAGCCAAGCAAAGGTCAACACAAAGGCCTTAGGGCATGGTTCAAAACAAGGTAAAATGAAGCATACAAGGGGATAGATGACCCCCAACAACAAAATGACCTTAAAAAAAAAAAGGACCTCAAAACAAGACTTTTTTTAGTTGACAACAAAGCTCAAATATGCATGAAAATAAGGCTAAGAGATGGATCAAAAAAAAGCTTAAAAGAGGGAAAAAGTGTGTTACCCTTGAAGCTCAGCAAGACAGCAACTTCTGGACCCAAAACCCAACTCCTTAACATCTGAAAATGGCCTCCAAGAAGCTCCAAGCAATGGTGGGAGGGTTAGGCTATGAGGTGGTGTGCAAAGATGCAAGAACAATACACTTTTTGAGCCAAAATAGAGAGATATAGAGGGAGATGTATTGTATGCCTTCAACAAACCTCTGAACCTGTGCCAAGGAAGAGGAGGGCCTCTCTTATAGAGATACAAGGCTAAAGCTTCTTTAAGAAGCTAAAAACCAAGGTTGAAGATCCTCCATACACGTGTATGGAGGATCTAGTCTGTGTCTTCCAGCTGGCACAGCTGGCAACAACTCATAGAGACAAAACTGGGGGAGGTAGGCCGACCGGTTCAGGTGGTCGGCCGACCACAAAAGGTTCAACCCAATGAAAGGTGGTCGGCAGCCCCATTTGATGGTCTCCACATTGAATGCAAGCTAGTGGTATGGTGGGAGACCAGTAAATGTGGCTCAAAGATCAAGGAGACCAGCTTCCTAACAAGAAAATCGGCTGGCAGGAGAAAAGTGGTCTCCAAGGAGAAAAGGTGGTCTCCCACCCTTGTACCACCTCCCAAACAATGAAAGCAAGGTCCATGCCAAAAATGAACCAAGACGGATACAAAACGGGGTTCGGCGGTCAAAACGCGCAGCCGAGTGCCTCGAAAACAGGCTGTTAAGCAACGAAAGTGGCGTGTGACCATAAAGGTGGTCTCTTGGGCCACAGTGTCCCTCTAGAGAGAGAAAGCAAGGTGTGTGCCAAAAACCGTGCCAAACGGAGAAAGTTAAGCGGTCCCGAACCGAGGCGCACGCCCGGCGGCTCCGAAAATCAGAAACTGGTCTCCACACGGGAACAGTGGCCTGCGACCACGAAAAGTAGCCCACGGCCACTGAGAGATGGTCTACAAGACCTCTCCCTCCCTCCGGGAAGAGAAAGCAACACCTGGTCCGCAAACCGAGGTAAAACATAAAAGGGTCCCGAGGTCCGGGGGTAAGGACCTCAACCAAAACTCCGAAACCTTAGAACGAGCACAACATGCGCAATAAGGGTTGAACCTAAGCTCTGATACCATTCTGTAACGCCCCACCTTCCAGGCCGTTAATTAAGTACAATATTACCACACAAATAGGATAAATAACCAAAACATCTTAATATACATATATAACCAAAGTTAGTATCACGGATCATTCGTTTATTTTCCATTGCAGGATTACAAAACATTGAAAACAAAAACAACTAGTCTAAGTCTTCAAATGAACCACCGCTCCAACACTTCATCGTATTTGCCTTTGTAATAACTTTCATCATTATAACTGCTTCACCACCTGGCATGACACGCCATGAGCTTGGAATGCCCAGTAAAAACACACACAGCCCCATATCTTCTATCAACCAATCAACCATTCATAGGACAAATTGGGTAACATAACATGCAAAATTACAACAAGGATTCTATGAATTAGGAGTTTGCCTAGACATCTAGGATCCCCCAAAGAGATCCTTCTACCCAACCACAAGGCTGAACACCGGATTACTCAGACTCTCCCTTTTGCTGCTTTGCAGACCTTACCACCTATGCCCACCTCCTGGTTATTTACCGGTTAGTGACATTGATGAACCTCAAAAGGGACGGCCAAACAAGTGGGCTCGCTTACACCCAAATCGTGCCTAGGGCTCGCTTACACCTTGCACATACCATATCAAATCGTGCCTAGGGCTCGCTTACACCCTGCACATATCATACCAAAGGGCTCGCTTACACCCTGAAACCACCGCATAGAGTCTGAATACATCCGTGTCAACCTAAGGGCTCGTCTAGACCGCTTGCGCAAGACTTAACTCATTTGGTTTTAATTCCATTCACATGTTCAATACATAAATCATTCTGAAGCACAAGGGTGAACGTCACCCACTACCAACCCCTTTCCATTTCCCATTTATTAGATCTTTTGCCAAGCAAGCTAGTCACATTCGGTAATATAAAAGAGCATGAGACAAACATAAGAAATGAAATGTAGCCCATGATAATCATACATAGGTATGGTAAGGCAAGAAAATAACATTAGGCATGCTTTAAAATACTTAGAGACAAACAACACAACAAAACACCATTTCCAGCACTGTTTGGTACTGCAGGGCTAACAAGAACGCTTTGGTAAAAATACTTATAAGTCAAATTAGGGGCTGAAATTGCACAGAAACAATATTCAATCTGCCTAGTTTCAGTTCCAATTTTCAGAAGTTGCACAGCACCTCCACAAATTCATCTACAAACTATATTCGAAAACTTGTCCAGATTTGTCACCCTTTGGGGAAACTAACTTTTCTCTCAATCTACCCGATGGTTTTTACTCAAATAAAATCTGTTGGAAAGAGGACTCAGAGTTCTAAATTTTGATAGAAGAACCAACATGAGGTGATTTTTCTAGAATTTTATAAAATTGCTAAAAGTGGATTGTTTTTCAGAGGTTCAGGACCAGATTTTTCAACAATTTATCCAAGCCCTAAAAACAAACAATTTGGAGCTAATAAAATTTTAACAAACTCTAAACACACCAAATATCCTACCATAAATTCAGATTTGAGAATTAAATAGATTTGATATTTATTTTAAATTAGGAAAATTGCAGCAGTGCCTAATTTCACAAATTTGTAAGACAATGGCCATTGATCATATCCACACTTCAACATACACCAAAAACCCTATTTACCATTAATTTGCAACACAATAGGCATATTAGACAATAGAAGGAGATGGTGAAAGAATTGGAGAAGACAAAGGAGGGGTATGTTCTTACCTTTTTGAGAGTCACCCTTATTATTATTATTTTTTTCTTCTTCTTCTCTACTTCCTTTGATCACACTTTCACCCTCTCACCCTCTCCCTAGGCTGTTGAAAATGTGTGGTGAAAGTTGAGACAAAGTTCTCAATTTATAAGCCATGAAATAGGGCTAGCTTAATGACTAAGAAAAAGCATAAAAATCTAGATATTTTTCCATTGCTCAAATAAGTATTAAAATAAATAATAAAACTATTTATTTAAAGATATGTGTAGATATTTATTTAAAGATATTTATTTGCTCAATTGAATAATAAAGGTTCAAAGAAAATAATAAAAATTCAAAGAACTAATAAATATTCAATTAGGCTAAAAATAAATTTGATGAATTAATTTAGAAACTAGGAGGTACATAAATAAAAGCCAAGTGTTAGGGTATTTCCAAATATAAAAATGGCATTCTATGATTTAATTATAATACAAAATAAAATACAGAAAAATAATTCTTTCTTGGACCATTTTGTAAAATTTTATAAAATTTGGGATTAAAATGTAATTAACCTAAGGCTTAGGGTATCGAGTGTAATTACCAAAAATTTGGGTCTCTACAAAATGTATCATGGAAGCCATCTATAGAGGAGAGTGTGGAGCCCATATGAATGGTATAATGCTGGCTAGAAAGATCCTAAAATAGGGATACTATTGGTTAATCATGAAGGGTGATTGTATCGACTTCGTTAGGAGATACCACAAATGTCAAATCTACACTAATCGCATGAATATCCTGCCATCAAAGCTCTACAACATGATTTCACCTTGGCTTTTCTTAGTCTGGGGCATAGATGTTATCGGGGCAGTCACATCAAAGGGTTCAAATGGGTGTCAGTTTATCTTGATTGTCATTGATTATTTTACCAAGTGGGTTGAAACACAGTTGTTTTCAGTGTTAAAAGTATTGCACGTGGCCAAATTCATCAAGAATAACATCATTTGCATATATGGGGTGCTAAATGAAGTAATTTCAACCAATGGCTCACACTTTAGATGAGAAGTGGCAGTTCTACTTGAGAAATATAACGTGGCTTTTCACAAGTCATTAACTTACAGGCCATAAACCAATAGAGCCGTTGAAGTTGCAAATAAGAACATCAAGACCATTCTGCGTAAGATGGTGGAAACCTACAGAGATTGGCCAGACAAACTATCTTTTGCACTTTGGGGATATAGGACATTAATCCGAACGTCAACAGGGGCAACCCATACTTTGTGGTATATAGAATAAAGGTTGTTTTACTGATTGAGATAGAAGTGCCTTCGTTGAGGATTATGGCTGAATGTCAGATAGCAGAAGCTGATTGGCAACAAAATCAATTTGAGGAGCTGATGTTGTTTGATGAGCAAAGACTGAAGGCATTATACCACGTTCAAGGGTATTAACATAAGATTGCCAGAGCATTCAACAAAAATGTCAGATCTAGGAATTTTAGGAAAGGGGACATAGTGATGAAGGACAATCAAGCTTCTATTTACGACCTTGGGGTAAGTTTAATCCTAGTCAGGAGGAGCAGTCATTCTTATGGATTTGGATGGTTTAGAGTTTCTCAACCAATCAACATAAACAAGCTGAAAAAGTACTATCCTTAAGAGGCTCACTGAGTTAGAAACCCGAAAGGGCAGCCCCAAGAAAAAGTTAGAGCATAAAAATGAAAAAAACAAAAGAAGAGCTCACAAGGTCGAAAACGCGGAAAGGCAGCTTTGGCAAAATTTAGAGCACAAAAGGAGAGTGTTAATACCTGAGTGAACCTTAGCCGAAACTACGTATGGCCTGATTTTTATCTTTGGGCTACGTAGGCAGCCTCATTTTGAAGTTCGACCCTAATCATTTATGAACTCAATCATCTTGTCCATGTTTGATTGGTGTATCTTTATTCGACTCGGCTATCCTATCTATGTTTGATTGGCTCGTCTTGTTCAATTCAGTTGCCCTATTTCTCCTTCATGACGGGTTTAGTTGCATGACAGATTCAGTTGTGCATCTTTAGGGTTGATTTCATGTTGGTCGAGTAGTGGCCATTTGTGGAAACAGATGTTAAGGACATTTAATGAAATTGACTAATTTTCTCAAAAATTATTCTATTTTTGCAAAACCAGACCATTCATTGGACCCAAAAAGGAAAATTTTCAGTGCTCACAGCCTGACGCACATGATTTAAAAATGGATAAGTGGAACAAACATGGTAATTAAACTCTGATGTTGATCAAAATCTTTTTAGTAGAAAACCAAAAGGGAAAAAGTCAAAGTGATGAACTAAGGGCACATTCAAGTCAAGTTTTCTGTCTTTTCCCCACTCTCAAGTCCTCGTTACCAAGGTCACATTAACTTGTACTTTTTCAAATGCATAGTAGTTGTCTTCGGTGATGTCCTTTAGTCGGGTGGTCGACCGGTGATGTTTCGTTTCATGTCTATTTTATTCTGGCAAGCCTAAAGGGGTGCATTTGAGATGCTTCTTTTTGCTTTGTTTTCCTTTCCTTGAGTTATATTTTATGTTTTGGTCAATGATAGGCTTGACATTTAGTTCAGAATTCATTGAAGCACAGCCATTTTCAATTTCAATTTCAAAATTCAAAACAAAATGGTTTTCATGCTCAGTGTTATGTCATTTATGCCATTCGGATTTGCAAAAAAAAAAAAAAAAAAAACTCTTTTATTAAATGTCAGGGATCAAACAAAAGAGAGAGTTGAAGCTATAAGTACCCACTCTAAAGCAAAAATACAAGCAAAAAAAATAAGAATAACAAAAAGAAAAGAAAAAAATAGAGAAAACAATAAAGCTGTAGGAATGTTCTTGGATCATTGGTAGTAGCCTGGCGATTACAAACTAATGTCATTTGTAGATGGCTTCGTTGCTCGATTCTCCGTCAGTTGCCTCACCACATCTGCGCTCCTTGAAAGCTCTTGAAGACTTTGCTTATGATGCCCCAAAATCTACACTAAGGTTTGTAGCCAAGGAAAGTCACTAACGAGTTCTATGAATGACCAAGTAAGATCTCAAATCACTAGAGGAGTCAATTTAGTCTCCCTTCTAAGTCTAGTTTTCTTAGGTAGCAAGCTACCCTTTTGACAGATCTTAAAAGGTATTGACGCAAGGTCTCATAAGCAACGTGGGGAAATATGTTGGTTTTAAAAAAAAACACAAGCATACAATAATAAGAGAATAGATATAAAATATCCTTAGTTACAAAAGATAGTTCAATTGATATTACACCCTAAAATAAAATTTTAGATGAACTTTACAAAACAACAAAATATTTATAGCTTCTCTATGACAATCAAAAGTCTTCGAAAGTTTCTGACTCGTCATTTTTCTGCTGCAAAATCCTCTTCGGTACTTGGCATGAAACGCCATGAGCTTTGAATGCCCAGTAAACACACACACATCCCGTTTATTTTTCACAATCTAATACACACTAGCGATTTCAACAATAGGGGAAATATACATGATATTGAAGTTAATAGCAAGAGTTATACAAGGTTAGTTGTTAGTAGTCCAGAAATCCCCCAAAAAGATTTCATCTTCCCAACCACAAGAATCAGACACGAATTATTCTGTATGCCCCCTCTTTTGCTGCTTTGCAAACCTTACATTGGATGCCTATCAACGGTTACATACCTTGTAGTGCCAACCGAGGACCTCAAAAGAGACGGTAAAATAGGGCCTTGCCCATTTCCTCCTCACTCCAAACCACCTAGGGTCTGAATACAGCCGCTCTGTTCAAGGGTTCCGAAACAACCACTTGTGTAAGACTTTAACTTTCAAAGGGGAACACGTCCCACTAAGTAATTGAATTTAAACATAACCTTATCTCATAACAACACTCATGTGATCGAAACCCCATTAGCCACTCCCATTAAGTTTTTCATTTAGATTAATGTTTTAAGTTAGTTAGCACAAGCAAATAAAAACAATAATAAATCTGCATATGTATGAGCATCATTGAAAGACTAAAATAAAGGAATATAACCATGACATATGTTATGCCATACAAAGACATGATCATATACTAATGACAAGATCATAAAACACCAATGCAAAACTAAATTTTTAGATTCAGTACCATTTAAAGATTTAAAATCAAAATGACCATTTCAGATTTTTCACGAGCCTGGCCTTCATAGTTCATAGAGAATTTTATCTAATTTTTAGAACATTTTTTAGAAATGGAATAGCTTTTCTATATTTTTAGTTATTTAATAAACACTCCAACGCTGTCCAAATCTGTCGACCGTTATGAAAATTGGATTTTGTTACAAACCGCTCCCCTTTTTTTCAATTAAACCAATTTTCCTTGAAAGCTAAATCTTTAAGGAAGTTTTTGACATAAAAACGAGGTCTAGAAGATGTTTCTACATTTTTCTAGAATTTTCAAAAATTGGCTGTAAAATTGGTTTTTTATGCATAATACTCAAAATAAGAAGATTGGTGAGAAAAGAGGCCAACTATGGGAAATTTTCACTTCTTTTGTGATGAAAACATACTAAATAATGTATCAATAACTCACATTTTTAAAGTGATGGTGTGCCTTTGGAAATAATGTGAGATATGGGAAGAAAAATATAGTTTTGCATCTATTAAGAGGAAATATGAGTAGAAGAAGGATCAATGCTCAATTCATCAACTCTGAACATGTGAACACCATTACAACACATCTAAAAATATGATTTTAACTTCTAATAACATGTATTTGAAAAAAGAAATAGAAGGAGAGATGGTGATATGGCTTACTTGAGACTTGATTGATTTGCTAACAAAATCTTCTCTTTCTCTCCTTTCCTCCACCAAGCTCACTCTTTCTCTTCCTCTCAGCCAAATAGGGTTTTTTTTTTTTTTTATGTGTGTGTTCTTCTGTGCAAAAGGTATTATTTATACAAAAATTGGTGCAAAAGGTCCAAATGGCCCATTGGTTGGAAATGGATTGGATATTTTGGATTTACTTTGAACTTAATGGAATAGTGGATGATTAGAGGCCTTAATCATGGAATTAATTATGATCTAGTTAGGCTTTAGTTAGGATGGAACTTGAGGTGGAAACAAAGTTCCATGTTTTGGGTGTACTAGGAAACTTTTCCATGAATTCATGGATTATGTTTGAAAATGTTGTATTCATTTCTTTTCCCTAGGGTGGCCGCCCATATGGGTGGATTTGAGGGGATTATTTTATTTTCGTTCTTGTGTACAATTGATAGAAATTTCAAAATAAAGTGTATAATTTATTTAAATAGGTTTAAAGGTACATGTATGTATATATACATATATATAATAGTACTAATTTGGGGTCAATTAGTAATTTAATAAAAATGTGAGGGCTTTGGATTTAATTTATGAATTGGAACATTTATTTAAGTGTAGAATTAAACAAAATTAGGGTTAGAGAATCTATTTCAGTTTAGATTTCTTGTTTCAAGTAAAAAGGCTATCAATCGACGAACATGATGAAAATTAGAAAAATTTGGGGTTTCAAGTGGTAATTCCACATTTAGGGAGTCGTTTAATCAATATTAGGGTACTAAAAATGATTCCTAAGGTACCAAAATTGATTAGGGTTTGCGAGTTTTCGCTTCAAGGGTTAAAGTTGAAATTATTTAGGAAATCAATGGTCTTCATTACAATATTCCAAAAGTAAGGGGGCTTTTAAGAAAATAAATTTTTTAGAGGCTTCAAACTACTTCAGCATTTGCAGAGATTCCAAAAGAGATGACTCTCTGCTATCTATCAAATGAGGAGCACCAAGGAGCTTCGAATCGAGCTGCGGAGGTTGCCTAGTGTTTTAGCTCTGTATTTCATTTTTTCAGTTGGTTAATCTTCTTTCGAGCATCTTGAAACATACTGTGGAAAACAAAAAGTTGTGCTTTCAGCTGTGCAGCCAACGGGACAAATTAGAGATCGCGGTTACGGTCTCCACACAGGATTTTAATGTATAAGAGTTGGCATCAGTGTCAGATTGTACTACCATCAATTGTTTGACTGACAACACAGGAAAATTGAAAACATGAGCAGGGGCAGGGGCACTCTATTGAGGATTAGAGGAGTTGGCATCAATAATCTCTATGGGGGATTCATTAAGGTCTGGGAAAAGAGAAAGAGTACGGCAGGAAGATGCCATGTTAGAGGGGAGTAATGCCAAAGGGAGAGGTGGCAGAGTAATGGCAGAGAGAGTTTTGTTTAGTAGCCTTCTACTCTCTCTCCCTTGCAAGCTGGGGTTAAGAAGAAGATGAAAGTGAAGAACAATACAATGGAAAGATTGGGGCAATCGTTAAAGATCAGAGTAGGTCTAGCTTTGTCGTTTAAGCGCCATGATTGTTGAAATCATGCACCAGAAGCAACAGTCGAAGAAGACAACTTAGAAAGAGAGAAACTAGAACAAGGGAAAGAGAAATGTGTATATTGTATATGTATATGTATACTGTAGACACCCCATTTTGGATTGCCCTTAAGACTTGGGCGCCAGTAATCGCTACTTGGTGATGAAAGGTGTGCAGTGCAAAGGTTCAATTTTTTTGGCAAGGAGAGCGTCAAATCCCAACCTTACACCCCATTTTTGGACCAAAAAGATTTTAGACCTTAAAACCCTCTCTTTCAAAATATTTTGGAAAAAAAAAAAGTTTCTACAATGTTCCGAGGCTCACATTTCGTTAAATGTTGCGCTTTTCAATAAACTGAGTAAGGAAAAAGTGGAAATGCATGAAAGAGAGGTGAAATTTTTGAAAAATCTTCCAAAACATCTTGTTTAGAGGTTTGGAGTTGAAGAAAATTGGAGGAGAGGGAAGAAACCAAGTTGGGGAAAAAGTTGGGCATGAACTGTTAAAAGAGAGTCGAGTAGCCCTTGCTAAATTAGGCCTATCCATTTGTACACTTGGATTTTAGCTATGGGGCCACCACCATTGGAAAGTGGACTTTCGGGGCTTCATTTTTCACTCAAGAACCTCCAAAAGCCGAATCCAGATGAGGGAGACATGGTTGGTTGAAGTTGGGCATCAATCTGGTTAGGACCGAAACTGAGCAGTCTTCACTAAAAGAGGCATATCTTTTTGCACACTTGGAATTTTGATGTGAAGCTTCCACCATTGGAAAGAATACTTCTGGGGATTCAATTTAGGTACAAGAATGACTTGTAAAGAAGTCTAGACGAAGGAGTTATGCCTGTTTGAAGTCGGGCTCGAAAAATAGATTTTTGTGGTCGGCCACAAATGTGGCCTGTCAGCCACCAGTAGTGGCTGGTCGGCCAGAAGTGAGGTTTCTCGGCCATAATTAGTGACCGGTTGGCCACTGGTGTCCAAAACTCAGATATTTTGCAGATATTTCCCCTCTAGCAGTTCCACACTGCTCCAGATATTTCTGAATTGATATGTTTGACCAAGGCTCTCTTTTTTCTATTTATAGAGGCCATATCTCTCATATTTCAAGGTTAGAAAATTTTGAGAGCCTCTCTCTCTACAATTCTCTCTCTCTTGCCCTTTTGTGCATACAAGTAGAGATACACTTCTCCTTTGCCTAAACATCCTTGATCAAAGTTGCTTATCTTTGGGCTGAGATTCCTTGGGACTTTTTTTTAGCTTTAGAAGGTGATTTTAGCTTGATTTGGTGCCTCATTTGTGCCTAAAGTGAGCCTGGCTTCAAGAGGTATAACCTTTCCCCTTTAAGCTTGTTTTTTCATACTTGTTTTTGCCATCTCTTTGTATTGTTTTTAGGGTGGTTTTGAACTAAAAAAATCTCTGTTTTTATGACCTAAAAATGGTGGTTTGAGGCCCTTTTGAGTTAGGGGGTTGTCTCTCCCTTTTGTTCCTTAGCTTGTATAGCTTTTTGTGCCATCTTTCACCACCTCTAAACCATTTTTTTGGGGCCTTTTAACCACTAAATCTCATAGGTTTTTCAGTGACAAAAATCTCATTTTGAAGTCCAAAATTGGAGGGGGTAGCCTCCCCTTCTTATGTCTTGTTTGCATGCCTAGATAGCTTAACATGTGAGCATGTTTTTCTAGCATTTTATACCTTAATCTTAGCATGTTTTTGCCACTAATTTGACTAGTTTCAGCTCTGTTTTGAGCTGGTTTGGTCCTTTGAGGCTTGTATTGTGTGGTTGTAGTGCAATCTCCTTCACTAGCTTAATGTTTTAGGCTTCTAAACATGAATTGCATGAGTTGCTTGCATGTTTTAGTGTCATTTTGCACTCCATTTTAGTACTGAAATCTTTACAATCTCCTTCTATTCTTCACTCTTTCATTTATTTTGAAAGGGGCTTTGAACCCCTTGTTGGCTTAAGTGTGAAATTGAGACACTTGTGTTTAATGGTTTTAATCCTCTTTTGAGGGTTTCTACTAGCCAATGACATGAGGTCTCTTTCATGCTCAAGGTACTTGTGGTTTAAGTCCTTTTTCCATTAGAAGACACTCACCTTTTGGATTAATCAATGAAAAATTGTATTGGTAAGCTAAAATGGGTAAATAAAGCATGACAAGTAAAAGAGGCAAGATAAGCATCTTTCATGTTGCATTGCATGTGTTCGGATTAGACATTAATTTGAACATGAGAAAAATGGGACGTTTCATACTCAAAGTGATGAAACGTGCCACTTTTCTTGGTCACCATCACCCTTTATCATGCATGATAGGGTTGTGATTTTCTTGAGTCTTGTTTTGCACTCATTAAGCTTGTACAAGCTTGGTTCTTTGGCCATCATGCATGAAAATTTCTTGGTTGATGGCTTGAGAGCCAAGAGCTACATTCCTTTGAGCTTGTGTGATGATAAGGAGGGTAGCAGTACATACACTCCTTGAGAATACATTGCTTTGCCTTTGTTTGCTCTCTGTTGTAGCAAAAAAGAAGTTCAGGGCAGGGGTAGCCGACCGGCCAGAAGTAGTGGCCGATGGCCACTAGCAGTAGCCGACCGGCTAGTTAGAGTAGCTGACAGCCACTTTTTGTAGCCGACCGGCCACCAATGAATTTTTGCACAAGTGTGCTCCTGAGTTGGAGTAGAGGCATTCTGGGAGTTGGCACAATTTTTAGTGATCAAACATGTGCAAATAGAGGCATCCAATGGCAAGGCAGTGGCATTTTCGGGTAGGAGCAACCAAGCATACATGTGTCCCTCGCACTCGAGGTCATTTAATCGCTTTAGTTAGCTTAGAATAGCTAGTTAACTCGAATGTTGTACTTAATTAGTTAGTGTAACTAATTCTTCAATTTCGGTTTGTAATATTTAGCTAGCTTAGAATAGTTAGTTAATTTATTTTAATTGCTGTAATAATTAACTAGAATAGTTAATTAGTTTTGGTTTGTAATAGTTTGCTTAATTAGCGTAGCTAGTTAGCTTATTCATTCGGATCCTCCATCGCGAGGGCATAATGTTGTAATAAGTGTGCGTGCGTGTGTGTATGTCTTCCAACCCCACGTCTTTCTCCCTTTTATTTAATCGCTTTCGATGGTTAGATTAGGGACATTTTCAATTAGCATACCTTATGCTTGCATTCATTCATTTGTCTTGCATGCATTGAGGCTTGGCATATCATTCAAACTGCATTGTTGTTTCAATACCTTCTTTGAATTCGTGTTTAATCGCATGTTGTTCAAATTGCTTCATATGCCATATTAGTAGTCGAGCCTATTTAATTGCATATTGCATGTGTTGCATTAGACACTTAACATCGTTAGGATCATGCATTTTTCTAATTGGTTTTTGTTTTGGCTTGGAGTACTCGGTAAGTTTTATGCTTTAGCATACTTGCACGAGTGTGATTGCAATATTGCCATGTTTTGCATGCTTTCCATGAGGCTATGTGCTTATCTGCTAAACTGCATGAATGCCTGTGGATGAAGGCTTTGTTGTTTAATTCAACAAATGTGAGTTTTAAAGCCCGCTTTGTTGTGGCAAATCATGTTTTAAGCCCACTTGAGGTGGCAAATCTGCATTTCTAAGCCCACTTGAGGGTGGCAAATTCAAACCAATTTTCGCATAGCAAACATGAGTTGAGTTGTTCCAATTCTTGCAATTTTAGTCTATACTTGTATGCGTGCGCATCACATAGTGAATCTAGTCTAATAATCGGAATAAAAACACATGAGGTTTATAAAACAACATATCATGATTAGTAGAGGCCGACCTTTGATCGGGCGAGCGGGGGTGCTCATTTCATGACCTTCCCCCTTCGTACCTAAGTTCTCGAGCCGAGGCAACTTTGGTGATAACGGACATGTGGCCTTTGGCATGAGTTAGGGTTTCCTAAATTTTCCCAAAATAAAACATTTAGGTGGTGACTCTGTAATTTGGCAAAGCAGTCCAATTTTGGCATTATTTGATTTAAGATCGATTTTCTAAAATGATTTGCCTGATTGGACTCTTTGGTGTTTATCAGTTTCACATTGCACTTGTGAGACTAGATTCAGAACCGCAGGTGGAGTCTGAATTGTGAAGCCTTCTTTTCAAACCCTTTCCAAAAGGCGAAGGAACGGAGAAAAGCGAGTCCACATATACCGTATGTATATATTGTGTATTTATATATGTATGTCGTTTATTGTATATATCTTATGTATATGTATATAGGTATGTATGTATATGTGATCTATATGTCTGTCTATATATATATATGTATATGTATTATTATATGTACATCTATATATATGTATGTGTATGAATATATTTGGTATGTATATATATGTCTATATATATAATGTATGTGTGTGTATACTGATGTATATTGTATATATACTGATGTATGTTGTATGTATACTGATGTATTTGTGCATCACTATACGGTTAAAACCTTCCCTCTTTCCGTATGAGATACGGTTAGGTGCGCTTGTCGGTTACACCACTTTTTCTCCTTTTACGTGAAACGTGTTAGGATTTGAAGTTTACTCGGTTAAAAGCATCCCCTATTTCGTATTAAGGTACGGTCTAGGTCTCGCTTGTTAGTTACATCACCTTTTCTCCTTTCACAATGTGTTAGGATTTGTAGTTCATTCGGTTAAAACCTTTCCCATTTCTGTATAAGATATGGTTATATACGCCTATTGGTTACACCAATTTTTCTCCTTTCGCATGAAACGTGTTAAGATTTCAGATTGCTCAGTTAACACCTTCTCCTTTTCCGTATGAGATATAATTAGGTACATCTATTGTTTACACCACCTTTTCTCCTTTCACGTGAAATGTGTTAGGATTTGCAATTTATTCGATTAAAACCTTTCCCCTCTCCATATGAGATACGGTAAGGTATGTCTATTGGTTATACCGCCTTTCCTCCATTCACGAGAAATGTGTTAGGATTTGAAGTCTACCCGATTAAAACCTTCTCCCTCTCTATATGAAATACGGTTAGGTACCCCTGTTGGTTATATCACTATTTCTCCTCTCTTATGAGACGTTTGGATTTTGAGTTCACTATTTCTCCTCTCGTGTAAAACATGTTTGGATTTTGGGTTCACTCTTTCTCCTCTCGCATGAGACATATTTGGATCTCAGGTTCACTATTTCTCATCTCGTGTGAGACGTGTTTGAATTTCAAGTTCACCTTTTCTCTCTATTATATGTGTTGTGGCACATTTGTATGCGATGCACTCTATTTTATCGTTTGTGTTATGGCACATTTATATGCAATGCACCTCTTGTTATGCTTCATATCATTTGCACGAGGCTTGCCTCTCATGTTTCCATCTTCATATCTTTATCATCATTCCATTTCATTACATTGCATAAAAATGAATTTTCAGAAAAAAAAAAACTGGCTATGCGAAGCGTATACGTCTAACTTTCAAATTGTATTTTGAGCATGTCATTTGCATTCTGCCCTTGAACTATGTTGGTTTGATTCCTTGTAAAGGGATACGTAGGCAACCTTCGGGTTCAACTAACTACATCTACATCTTGTTTGTTTGTCAAAGTCTTACGACCTTGTCAAAAAGGTTGTCTTCGGGTTTTGACATTCACTCATGTCATGAAATGACTTCAAGTTCTGTCAGAGAGGGGCAACTGTAGACACCCCATTTTGACTGGCCCTAAAACTTGGGTGGTTCTTTTGATTACTCAATAATGAAAATAAGAATGTGTTTCTTACACAATCTTCAGTAAGAAAGATAAAATTTGAGCTTTATTCCTAACTCTAAGCCTATTTTCATTAAGTTTTTGAGCCCCATTGGACACTTGGAGTGAAGTTGGACCAAACTAGAGCGAAACTGGGCTAAATGGAGCAAAATGGTTTTTTTTCCTCTTTGGCTAGCAGACCACCCGGTCGTTCAGCTGGTCAACCAGTTGGTCGACTGCCCAGAGGCAAATTGCACTAGTTTTTGTGTTGGTTCAACTGGGGCACTTCACAACCCATTTTTCTGACCCATTATGCATTGAATGCATGTATCCTCATCCTTCATTGCCTAATACTTAATCCATTGAAGGTAATGCTCCACCTTTGTCTTCTATTAGCTCCATTAATGCTCCATTTGCTCCATTGTCTTCATTAATGCTCCATTCTTGTCTTCTACCATTTCTCTACTTGCATTGCCTATATGTATATATTAGATTGTTGAGAGGAAGAGGATAGATTGATTAGAGAAGGCTAGAGATAGAGAACAATAGAGTCTAAGCATTGAATTCAAGAGTTAACCAAAATTAAGTGTTAGTTGTGTACTTCCATTTTCTCAAGCTATACACCATATCTTATCTCCTTATTACAAAAGTCATACAAGTCATGTTATTATAGTTAAATTCTAGAGTTTTGATCAAAGAGAGGGTTGTCTTTGCCAAGTTGAAGAACTGAGCACTTATTTCCTACACTTGTTTAAAACCACTGTTCTAGCTCACGTTTCAAATTTTTGAATTGAGAATTAAGAACACAATTCATAACCTTGAGGGTGATCAAGAAGAAGTTTGGAAATCAAGAAGCTCAATCTTTCTTTGGAAGGTGAATTTTCAATTCTTTCATTTTCTTTGTATTTTCTATCTTGTATTCGTTTTCTTGCTTTCATTTCATATTATTTTGTTGTTATCTAACCGAAAGTAATTAGTTTTCAATTCTTCATTTTCTTGCACTTTCTATCTTAAATTTGTTTTCTTACTTTAGTTTTATATTAGTTTTGTTGTAATCTAACCAGAAGTGGTTAGTTGAGTCACCTACATATTTCTTGTTTGTTCATTTTATCTGTGTTACAACAAGACAGGTATTGCTAGGCCTAGTTGGCCGGTCGGCCTATACGGCCGGCCGGTTAGCTTTTTTAGAATGAAACCGAGTAGTTTTCCAGTTTTTGACAATCCTCAAGACACATGAAACTTTTATTTTGTTTATTTATTTATTTGAGTGTTTTGTGAGGTTTTTATTTTGTTGTAATATTTTTTTCTCCCTCTATCATTTGGTTTGTAATTATTTATTCAAGTGTTGTAATAATTTGCCGCCCCGCTTCTTCCTATCCTATTCTTTTACTTGCTTTCCTTTTTTGCATCATATTTTGTTTTTCGTCATATCCATGCTTTGCATCTATGTTTTATGCATCGTGATTTGGATAAGTTTGCATATATGGATTTAATCAATTCTTATGTGATTATATGTGCTACTTCATGTTCTTGAGATGATTCACATGTCATATCTTAGAGGCCGAATCTTTAGTTGCATCTCATATGTGAATTATATTAGGATTTTGTATATAAGACTGTGCATATTTCACTGACTTTCTTTTCTAGTTGTTCACGGGACGTCAGTAAACACGTAAGTTTTTATGCTTTAGTATCCCGTTTGTGTGTGTTCTTACTATGTTTTTCATTGTACCATGAGGCTACTTGCTTACTTGATATAACTGTATGAATGCCGGTAGATGGAGGTTGTGTCGCTTAATTTGGAGTGATGTTGATTTTCATGTTTGAAAACTCAATTTCTTTGAGTTGTACATCTTCAAAACTATTTCAAACTACATGAAATCAAGTTGTTCCAAAGTGGGTGGCATAGTCTATACTTGTATGTTTCACATAGTAAAATTGCAGGATTTATTTAATAACCGGAATATGAATATCTAAAGAAAACAAAACTCATATCATGGTTTAGTAGAAGTCGATCTTTGATTGGATGAGCAGGGATTCCCAATTAATGACCTCCCCCTCTTGTACCTAAGGTTTCAAGCCAAGCATCTTTGGTTACAACGGATAGTGACCTTGGCATGAGTCACAGGTTTTCTATTTTTTTCCAAAATATTAGGTGACAACTCCAAGATCTGGTGATGTAGTCCATTTTTGGCAAAGATTGTATTAAAACGGAATTTCCATAAAAGTTTCCAAATCTGGACTTTCATCTGTGTTTCATATTGCACTTGTGAGACTAGATCAAAGAAGTCGAGAGTCCAAATTATTTAACGCGCACAGGTATCCCCCGGCGATGGTACACATTATAGTCAAATCTTAGTCCTTCAAAGATCATTTGGCTCATTTGGAAGTGTTATTCAAAGAGAATTTGACATTACCAACTCAAGCTCAACCCTCTGAAATGTGCTTTCAAAGTATTTGCCGGTGACTTTCTGGACTATATGGTCCATCGAAGAGAAATCCAGATCGACAGATCAAAACCAAAGCCATAATTTAAGCTAAACCACTTACTAGTGAGAAAGATTTACAAAAATTTCTTGGCCAAATCAATTTTTTAGAAGATTTATTACTAATACTATTGGTAAAACTAAAGTCTTTTTTTCTTTGTTGAAGTTTAAAGATCATGAGAATTTTAGGTGAGATGTAGAGCACTAGGTAACATTCAAAGTGTCATGCCCCGAACCTGCCCCTAATGGTCTAGGCCTTGACTGGCTAGTAATCCTTGATTACCTCCGGCCTCATAGACAAATCTGATATATAATAATAAAAGGACACTGCGGAAGCAAAAATGAAATATAACGTGTCCGTCGAGCAGTGCATACATGAAAATCAAACAAATCTAAAACTCCAACTCCTTCATAGATATAGATACAAAAATACATCATAGCATCTAACTCTTATACATATTGTCCATCCATTTCAAGTTCCAAAACAAAGTACTAAATAAAAGACCAAAAGAAATAAGACAAAATAACATGGTTACAAGGTTGACACACTTGGCTCCGCATGAGACCAAGATTGCCCCATCATGGAGGTACTTCCAAAACAGCTGACAAAAGGGTGGACTCCCGAGGTTGCCTTATGATTAACGCTCCTTTTGCCCACCTACATATATATATATATATATATATACAGGAAATGGGTGAGCTAAAGCCCAGTGAGTAATACAAGTATAAAGAGGTTAAATAAATGATGTCTATCATTGTACAAAATCATATCACATGAATTCGAATCATATCATAAATGATTACTTGTCATGTTGTAGTTCACAAAGCATATTCATATGTGGTACATCCAATAGTACACGATGGGACCATATAGGTCTAAACATAGGACCCCTTGGGTCTACATTAGAGATCTCTATAACAATGGGCCACGGTATTATTTTCCCCAGGCGAGGGCCATATAGCATAAGCCATGGTATTGTTACCCCCAGGCAAGGGATGTAGGCCACGGTATTGTTTCCCTCGGGTGAGGGCCGTAGGCCATGGTATTGTTTCCCCTCGGCAAGGGCCGTAGGCCATGGTATTGGTACCCTCAGGCATTGGCTACACTAAGGATGCCAGAATTACATTTTGAAAGAGACAATCATTCATTGTAACAAAATAGCATTTCAAAATAATGAACTTGCGATAAACCAAAACATTTTAATAACATATCTTTACAAAAGTACTACTCATAGTGGATGGGTATTAACGCTAGACCTCGGTTAACCACCTATACAAACACATAGCACAAGTACACATTGAAGTACACATCCAAAACACGTAACATGTCTTAATTCATTTCCTTTACGCGTATTTCTAGGTTGTTCCTTGATTATGGATGTTTAAATGAGGTTTAAGAATGCCTAAATAAGCATGAGGATGCAACTATGCGTTTAAAAGTGTTAGGCAAATTTTGTTGAAAATAGGGTATTCACTCAAGCACACACTTGGTTGCTTGAGCGGTCCAATAGTATGCAAAGGGTTCTCTCGAGTGCACACTTGGTTGCTTGAGCCATCTGTAAAGACTGCAAAAGTATTGAATGCTCGTTTTTTACACTTGACGATTGCTCGATGCTCGCTCGAGCCAAATATTGAGCAAAAGTGGGTTCACTTGAGCACACATTGGGTCGCTCAAGCCAACTACCAAATGTCTGAAAAAGTACTGGATGCCTTCAAAGTTTGCTCGAGCCATAGTTCTTCACTCAAACGAACTATGTAAATTTTGGGTTTTCTAGATTTGAGTTTGAAGTCCAAAAACAATGTTTTCATGTCTAAGACTTGCATGGTTGGTCTCAAAAGCTTAGAAACTCATTACAAAACATGAATTGTTGGAAATTATGGAACCATGATCTCAAATATTCTTTCAATTCTTCAAAACAAAGCTCAAAACATCTTGTTTGAAACATGCATGTATTAAAGTCAACCCGCTTCTTTCTAAAACATGTATAAATGACATGTTCATTGCAAAAACATGAAGTATCTTGAGAAATAACTTGAGTGAGGCTTATGCATGTGTGAATTTGACAAAATCAAGTTCAAAAGATGAAAGATTATGCATGCATATACACATTCCACTTGAATTCATTAAACTCTTGATGATTGATGCTCATATCTTTCATTACATGCAATTGGCCCTACAAAGTAGTGAATTCATCTTCCTACGTGGATTAACTTCTTGAATTAAGGATAAGAATCTTACCTAGAGCTTGAATTTGCCCTTGACTAAGCTTATTCTCTACAATCTCTCTTGGCTTGTCTTGAATTCTTCTCTTCTCTCTCTACAATGTTGAATTCCCTATCTAACTCTCATTTTTTAGCACAATTTGATGTCAAAATATGAAGCTTAAACATGTTTAACATTTATATATAGGGTGATTAGGCTTAGGGAATTAATCTTGATTAAGACTAATCAATTGAACTTACTTCTAAACAATTACACAATTAATTTATTCTAATTATTCTGATCCGAATCAAATTTTAATTAAACTTACCATGTGGTTCTAAAAATTCCAACTAGTCTATTGAATTAATCAATTTCTGTGTCTCTTGTTTAGGCTTGCAATTTCGCATTCCACGTTAACATTTAAACAGATATTTCACCAACAAACAGATAAACATCAAATAAACACATAACCATGTATATATGCTTAATAAAATATTAAAGAAAAATAGTACGAAGGTCAGGGTCGTTACAGTTTTTCCCCCTTAAGAAGTTTGGTTCTCCAAACTTAAGTTACCTCTATTCGAAAAAAGATATAAGTATCGTTGTTGCATTTCTTCTTCTTTTTCCTATGTAGCCTCTTTCCCGTAATGTTCCCTCCATTCTACTTTCACCATTGGGATAGATTTGTTCCTTAGTTGCTGCACTTGCCGATCAAGGATCCATACTGGCCATTCCTCGTATCTCATATCATCGCTTAGTTGCTTCACGCCCCAATTTTTCATTACTCGGATAACATTACCAATATTCGTTAATTAAGTCCATTTACAATAACATTTCATCCTTGGATGAAATGATGAATAATTAAATATACATATTTCCTCTCGTTATACAACAATGACATTTACATACAAATAAAAGAAATGCCCTGAGGCTTACAATAAAAGAGAGGACATTACTCTTTATAAAGAAAATGGCACTCAGCCAAACAACAAATGAAGTAGTACAATCCATCACTACATTACACTTATGAAATGGTAAAACCCATTGTTTGATCTTCAAATCCGAAAAGTATTCCCTGTGCACATGTACAGACAGGGGGTGAGCAATCACTAGCTCATCAAGCAATCTCATATTAAAACATTAGAAGATATGCGAGTACCAAAATACTCATACAAATATGTGAAATCATATCATGTCAAAACCATATGATTTTATTGCATAATCTCTTAAATCCAATTTATTTAATTAACCACAATAAGTTAACTTAAATAAATAAACATATTTCAATAGCAATAGGACATCCTTTTCAATTCATTCAATTATCTCATTATCAATTGAATCAAATAATTAAACAATTCATCAAATCCATTTTATACGGTCTTATGAGATGAATGTATATGCCATGCCATGCTCAAAATATTTTTCTCATCTTTTGAAAATCTTACGCACAATGCCATTTTGAAAAACACATTAATCCAACAATTTCAATAAAATTCCAAGATGGTAAATACGACTCAGGTAATCCCTAGGCTGGTGTCTGGAAGTAGACTATACAAGTATTACCAATTTGTCATTTTTACCAGTATTAACTGAAAGGCTCGACACCTGTAATCTGTCATTTTTACCAGTATTAACTGGAAGGATCGACACATATCATCTACACCACCTTTCAAGACTTACCACCGTATATACCCCAAAATCATTTCATGAAAACTTGTTTCCCAACATTCCCTTCTCAATACAAAGTTTTCAAATCAAATTTCAAAACTCATCATTATCAAATGAATTGATAAGCCAATGCAATGATTAATAATACAATGCAATATTTCTTTCACTTTAAATACTTCCACACAATATTCCAATTGTGATCAAAATTCTCATTTCTCATTTCAATATAATTTCTCAAAATGAATATAAAAACCTTTATTCTAATTCATCCATGGGACAACATAATTCCCATACTTAGAGTAATTTCAAGACTATATCAACATTTTGAACAACAATTTCCAAAACTTCAACAATTCTCATATTCCATGAAAACCATCATTTATACGTAAGTAAATAAACAATTTTTCAGACATCATTTATTTTGGCACACAAAATAAATATAACATCTTCAAAGATTGTCAACATTTTTCCTAAAAATTCCTAATTTCTAGGTTTTCTCACAAAAACTACTCATCTTCATTTATTGAAAGAAAGTCCCTAAAAATATCTCTCTTCAATTCTCAAAGTTCAAAACCCTCAATTTCTATTGTAAAAGTAACAAGAAAGTAAATCCACTTTAAAAAAAAAAAAAAACTCCATCTTCTTGAATCAACAATCAATTTTCAACACAAATCAAAGGATGATTTCGAAAATCATCTAAATCTTGCAAAAGCATATATATAACTTAAAGGAAATCCCTACTTATTAAATATTACCATTTCCATCCTACTATGTCAAAAGTTATGGTATAATCTTAATAACACACTTTTAACCATAACGGATATAACCTTTTAACCAAAACTGATTTAATCCACTAAATTAGTAAGTTTATTATATTCAAAAAATTTCAAATTAATAATACAAACCTAACTTCACATGCCTCATCCCTCAAACATAACTATATTTCAACATAACCATTTTTCATGCCAAGCTATTTAAAGAGGTAATATTTTTACCAAATTCTCTACCAATAACTATATCACAACTTTTTTTAAAATTACTTAACGAAAATGATATTTACATTAAAAAAAAATGATATATGCCTAATAGTAACATTTTCAAGGTTATGAGTTTGAAAGTCGACATTTCACATTTATATTTTTTCATAAAAATGAACACAACTTAATCATTAACATATCATCTTTTATAAAATATCATAAATATAACACTTTTAGAGTTTTTAATCCCAAAGCAACTCTATAATTCGTACTTAAGCATTTACTCCATATTCCTCAATATTAATTTATTTTTCTCAAAAATAAATTCTAAATCAAAGATAAAAAAAAATTCAACTATATATTTCTCAAAATAAATCATCTAATCATAATATGATATAGATACAATCCATACATTTTTTAAATTTTATTTTCGGATTTATTTTACAAAATTATAAGCACAAAATGATTTTTCCAAATCAACCTCAAGATGCCAACATTCTTAACATTTCAACATAATTTTTCTTCCAAATATTACCAAACAAATATATATATATATATTTATATATATATGCAATACCTCTTATAATGATATATTTTCTCAAAATAACCCTAACATAGCTTTAATGTAAAAATATGAAGAAAGTCCCTACCTCATATAATGAAGAAGAGTAGATCTGGAAGGCAAATCTTGCCTGATCATGAATCCGAGACTACCGTTGCGAATATCACGACGAGCTCTCTGACTTTCATTTACAACACTTTTGCAAAATCTCACTCTAAAGACTCCCATTTCAAGCTCAAAGATTGAGCAACAATGGTGAACATGGAAAGAGAGAGAGAGAGATGAGCTCTCTATTCAGCCCAAGAAAAGCAAAAAGGAAGAGGAAGGAAATAGAATGGTGTGGGGGATAACCCCATGTGAATTGTCTTTCCAAAAGTGGTTTCTTTTCAAAAAAATAATTTAATTTTTGTAATAATACCTCAAAATTTTATAATATAAATTATAAAATGTTATAATATTTCTGACTACAAAATATAACATTTTTGCACATCATAAAATATAATATTTTGCTCACCACAAAATATACACCCATTTTATACATTATAAAAATATACAAATTTTCACCATATGGTACACACCACAAATTCATCTTTCAAATATATATTATAACCATATATAATAAATAATTACAACTCCCAATATGGTCACTACTAATCACGCAATTAAAAAGGACCAAAAAATTAAACATGAGTCATAAACAAACTCAAATTAAATTGAATCCAGGCCATGGGTCTTGAATTAAATTCCCACCCATAAGCCAAACATGACCCAATTATATACCAAAATAGACCCAACAATTCTATCCAAATCATGATCTAAACATTAAAAATTAAATAACAAAATTCTGCTATAAATTAAACTGAACACCAATCAATTCGTGAATTTTCATAAAATAAATACTCATCATTAAATTCTGAAATATTTATTCAATGCGCTAGACTCATATGGGAACAACATATAAAAATTTAATAATTTTTTGAGATCAGGAACTATTTTTAAAAAATACAAAACCGAACTGTTTTCACACAGAATTTACACAACACTCAAATTTGAAAATTTGCTCAATTAAATTATGCACTGGCTATTTAAAAAAAATTTAAAAAATTGGGTCATTACATCTGTGGTAGTCTATGACATGGAAGGGATCTCTTAGGTACCCACAGGGCGTTGATACATGGAAGACGTTATGCATTTGCTCCATTCCCGGTGGTAAGGCAATACAATAAGCAGTAGAGCCGAGTTTTTCTAAAATCTAAAACATCCTGATGTAACATAGAGTTAACTTCCATTTTCTACCAAACCTTGTCTGCCTTTTCATCAATGTCACTCGAATGAACACGTGATCTCCCACTTCATATTTCAAATCTCTCTTTCTCTGATCAGCATAACTTTTCTGTCAGCTCTGAGCAGTCTTGAGCCTTTGTTGAATGATCTTTATCTTCTTAGTTGTTTATTGCACAAGTTCAGATCTGTACAAGGCTCTATCACCAACTTTGGTTCTACAAATCGGAGACCTACACTTCATTTCGTACAATGCCTTATAAGGTGCCATATCGATGCTTGAGTGGAAACTGTTGTTGTAAGCAAACACAACTAATTGTAGGTAAGTTTCCCAATTGCCCTGAAATTCTAGGATGCACATTTAAAGCATATCTTCCAACGTTTGGATAGTTCTTTCAGTTTGCCCATCGGTTTATGGATGAAAGGCTGTGCTAAATCTTAACTTTATGCCCATTGCCTGTTGTAAACTTTGCCAAAATCTAGAAACAAATTTAGGATCCCTATCTGACATAATAGATACTAGATCCCTATGTAATCGAATGATCTCATCAATATAAATAGTGACAAGTCTATAGGCAATAAATGAAGTTTTCACGCAAGAAAATGAGCAGATTTCGTCAATCTATCAACAATAACCCAAATAGCATTCATACTTCTAGATGTTTGAGGTAGACCAACAATGAAGTCCATGGTTATATGTTCCCACTTCCATTATGGAATGGGAAGTGATTGGAGCAAACCTGCAGGTTTTTTATGTTCAGCTTTTACTTGTTGACATTGGAGGCATTTCGAATTGTAGTATGCAATTTCTCTTTTCATATTTGGTCATCAGTACATCTTGGTATTCCTCGGATGGATGGCAAACATTGATTTGTGAGCCTCTTCTAAAATTCTTCTTTTCAACTCTGAGTCATTAAGAACACTAAGCCTCCTTTTGAATTTCAAAACTTGTTCTTCAATAGTGAATCCTAGCTTGGGTTTAGTCTCAAACTAATCACACATTTTCTTTAGGAACTGATAATCTCTCTGTTTCTGTTTAATTTCTTCAATAATCGTGCTGTTGTGTAGACATTGCGGCCAAAACACTGTCTTGCCCATGGTATACAACTTCTATTTCAAGTCTGTCTAGATCTTGCAAAATTTCCTTTCGGTCTGTTAATAAGCATGTCACAATCCCCGTACTTTTTCTGCTCAAAGCATGAACCACTATGTTTTCTTTACCCGGATAGTAGTGAATTTGCAAGTCGTAATCTTTAATCAATTCAAGCCAACGTCACTGTTGCATATTTAGTTCTTTATGGGTAAAAGAGATATTTCAAGCTTACGTGATTCGTGTACACTTCACACTTTGCCCCATACAAGTAGTGGCGCCAGATTTTGAATGCAAATGCTACTGCTGCAAGCTCTAGATCATGTGTTGGGTAGTTTTTTTCATGTGGTTTTAATTGTCAAGATGCGTACGTAATCACCTTGCCATTCTGCATTAAAAAACAACACAATCCTCTATGAGATGCATCACTGAAAATCACAAACCTTTTTGTACCTGATTGTAAGGTTTGGATTGGAGCCATAGTCAGTTTCGTCTTCAATTCTTGGAATATAGATTCCCTCTGATCGGTCCACACAAATGGTTCACCTTTTTGAGTTAGTTGCGTCAATAGTACCATTATTTTGGAAAAGTCTTTGACAAACCTCCGATAGTAACTTGCCAAACCCATAAAACTACAAATTTCTGTTATGTTAGTCGGAGTAGGCCAATTAACAATTGCCTCAATTTTCTGTGGATCAACAAATACCCCTTCTCTATTAACAACATGTACCAAAAATGTAACTTCATTCAACCAGAATTCACACTTCTTAAATTTTTCATATAGTTGTTTCTCCCTGAGTGTTTGTAGAGTTATTCTAAGGTGTTGTTCATGTTCTTCTCTATTCTTTGAATATATCAAAATATCATTAATAAAAACTACAACAAACTCATCCAAAAATGACTTAAAGATTTGGTTCATTAAGTCCATAAAGGCTGTTGGTGCATTAGTAACTCCGAAAGGCATGACTAAAAATTCATAATGTCCAAACCTGGTTTGAAAAGTAGTCTTTTCTTTTTCTTCAGCCTTAACTTTCAACTGATGGTATCCTGAACGCAAATCGATCTTTGAAAATACTTGAGCCCTGTGTAGCTGGTCAAACAAATCATCAATCCGAGACAAAGGATATTTGTTCTTAATAGTAACCTTGTTGAGTTCCCTGTAGTCAATGCACAAGTGGAGTGTTCCATCTTTCTTTTTCACAAACAACATGGATGTACCCCACGATGATGTGCTCTGTCAAATAAAACCTTATCAAATAGCTCTTGTAACTGTACTTTCAATTCTTTCATTTCAGCAGTTGACATATGGAAGGAAGTTTTAGATATAGGTTAAGTACCAGACATCACATCGATTACAAATTCAATTTCCCTATCAACTAACTATCCAGGCAACTCTTTCGGAAACACATCAGGAAAATCCCTCACAACAGGTATATTATCTAAAACAACATTTGAAGATTGAATACTCATTATACTACACAAATACCCCTGACACCCTTTGTTAATCAGTTTACATACTTTTATAGCATAAATTAGGTATGGTGGGGAAACTACACCTCTCCCCTCAAAGTAAACCTCAGTTTGTCCCAATGGTCAGAATATTACACGTTTAGATGCACAATCAATAGTCGCATGATATTTGGACAACCAATCTATATCCAAAATAATATCAAAGATGAGTTATGTCTAAGGGCAACAAATCAACATATAGTGTAGCATTCTCAAGTAAAATTTCACAAGAAGGGTAAAAGGTTGAACATAACATAGATCCTCCTGACGGTGATGACACACATAATATATATTTCAAAGTTTCGAATGGTCTATTCAAGCTAGAAGCAAATCACATAGAGACAAAAGAGTGGGTAGACCCTAAATCAATCAAGACATATGTGTACTGCCCACAAATTAATTGTGTACCTGAGACTACGGTTTTGGCATTTTGAGTGTCCCCCCGGTACAAGAGCAAAGACCCTTCCCTATGTCTGATTATCCCTTGTTGCAGCTGGAGTTGCATTAGCCGTTACATTTGGCGCTGACGCGGTTGATCTTATGGTACCCTAATTGTCACGTTGTGGACATTCCCTTGCTATGTGCTCCTTCTTTCCACACTGAAAACAAGCCCCGGTGATTCAGTAACACACACCCCAGTGCTTTCTTCCACAGTCTGAACACACAAATACTGAATTGTTGCTCTGATTGGAGCTAGTAGAATTTCTTGACTTTGCCTTCTTGGCCGTTGCTAAAGTTGCCCCCTTGTTCACATTCAGATTCTACTTTAAAGTTTCGGTTATGGTTAGCCAAATTTGTCTGCGCCATAAGAGACTTGTCTAATACATCAACATACTTAGGCAGCTTCAAAACATTAATTCTATCAAAAATTGCTTTATGGAGACCTCCCCCAAATTTTCTAGCCTTTTTGTAGTCCGTATCAACTATATGTGGTACAAACTGTGCTAATTCTGTGAACTGGATCTCATACTCTGCTACTAATTTGTTTCCCTGCTTAAGTTGTCTTCTAAGTGCTTTTGATCTTCATTGAGGTTTAAAATGCGTATAAAGGTATCCAAGGGTCGAAAGAAACAACGAGAAAACAAAACGGTGTTGTGCCATACAAATTGCACATGCGGTGGCACAATGCTGCACATGCGGAACCCTGGCCGCATGTGCGGGGGCACATGCAATTATTTCAGAATACAAGATGTTACTGGTTCTGTTGGCCGCATATGTGGGAAGACCCTTTGCATGTGCGGAACAAGGTAAATTGCTGCTGCCGAAAATATTTGTTTGGTCTAAGCTATGTTCTTCTATTTTCATGCCTAGGGTTCAATCCAAATCACTCAAAAACATGTAATATCAATAAGAAACATGAGTTTTTGATTATTTCCTAGATCAAAACATTAAAAATATGATGAAATGTCAAGCTAAAAAGATCAAAATCCTTACTTTAGCTCTTCTCAAACTTTTTCAAAACTTCTATTTTCTTTTGCTTCAAAACATGCATTAAATCATGAAAGCCATTGAAAATCATGAGAACATATGAAAACAAAGGTTCATATATATCATGAACACCAAGACATCAATCAAAAGAGTGAATTTTTCTAAGTTTTTCAACACTTTTCTTTCCTAGCTCAACTTTTCTTCCATCTCTTATAAATTCTCCATTTCTAACTCTTTTTTATTCCAACTTCTTCCTATTCGTAAATGTTTGAAGAGTTTACTACATGATTTAGGATTGGATTCTTACCTTAGAATGCTCCTAGGTTAATTTTTTGTTGAGTTTCTTGAAGCTCTTCCCTTTTTCCCTTTTTCTTATGTTCTTCTCTTTTCTTTTCTTCTCCCGATTCTTTTCACCTTCGCCAGCAAAATTCTATCTGTTTGAATTAGAAACTAGAGGTTTTATTGTGTATTGCTAGGGCAAGGATTGTAGCATCCTTAAAACAATCATATTGCTTGCTTAGGCTTACTTAGTCCAAGTTACACTTGGTAATTAAGTTTATTCTTTATTCTTATTAAGATTCCCTAATTATATTTAATTAATACTAATCTTACTTAGTAATACAACACATAGCATGAAAATGTTAGATTTATTAGACTAAGGTCTTTAAGCCCCTCATTTAAGGTTTTGGCATAACCTATGTTTTCAAATCAAGTTCTAAACTACTCCCTAACTCAAAACACACGACAATTCTAACACACAACGAACAAGTTCTTAATTTAGTTTTTCATACTCCTTCTTAATACTAAAAATCTCAAGTCACATAAACATGTGACATATAACATGAAGGCATGAGCAATTTAATATTCACGATGCACGAAAAGGTGTGGTTGTCACACTCTCTCCTCCTTAAAAGGTTTGGTCCTTCAAACTTGTCCTATCTTAACTCAGAAAGTGGCTGGGGTATCTTATTCTCATATCTTCATCCACCTCCCAAGTAGTATCCTTCCTCTAGTGTTCTTTCCATACGAATTTTACCATCGGTATTTCTTTGTTGCGAAGTTGTTTCACATGTCGATCCACAATTTTAATGGGGCGTTCTTCATATTCCAAATCCTCATCAATAATCAAACGGCGGTAATCATTTACATGAGAAGGATCTCGAACAAAACCCCATAACATAGAAATATGGACAACATTATGAACTTGATCCATTTCAGGTGGTAGTGCTACCTGGTACGCTACTAGACTGATCTTTTTAAGAATTTTAAATGGCCTTACATATCTCGGAGGCAATTTTTCTTTCTTCCCAAATTGAGTCTAACCCTTCATTAGAGTAACCTTCAGAAATACATGATATCCAACTTCAAACTCAACATCCCATCGTCTCAAATTTGCATAGCTCTTTTGACTACTTTGGGCTATCTTGAGTCATTGTTGAATCACTTTGATCTTCTCTGTAGTGACTTGAACAATTTCAGGCACCAATAATGATTCTTCTCCAACTTCTGTCCAACAAACCGGTGATCTGCATTTTCTTCTATGTAGTGCCTCGTAAGGTGCCATACCAATGCTTGCTTGAAATTTGTTGTTGTAGGCAAATTTAGCTAACAGCAAGTGAGTCTCCCAACTTCCATTGAAATCTAGTGCACACAAACTGTGATAACCCTGTCCCGTGTTATGCTAATTAATCTTAATTATGATTGTGATTATATGTTCAATATGATTTTTAGTGGTAATTATGTGATTATTCATGTGTTTAAAACTATATCTGTTCACCGTAAGAAAATCTGTCCAACTTACTGCGATAATTTGAAAATTGAGGACCGTAGAGGTTTCAAAAACTGAAATTGACTGTATTATTGTGATTTGCATGATTTTTAAAGCCTATGGTGAAATTTAATTGAAAACTGATTCGGAATGAATTAATCAGTCTAAACTAATTGAATTAAGCACCATTACTTAGCCCTAATCAAATTTGATTAGGCAAGCTTATATAAGGGCCTAATTACACTTATATTCATTTTCCTTGGAGCTCAAAAATCTGAAATAAACACTCTAGAGAGAGAGAGTGAGCCAATTGTAGAGAGAGAGGGAGCACAAAATTGGGGATTTGAGCTAAAAACTTGAAATTGAAGAGGTTAATTCGAAGAGCTAGATAGAATTTGGAAGATTTGAACTCCTAGGTGAGTAAATGAACTCAATTTCATGAGTTTAAGTTTATCCTTGCATGAATTCTAGCTTGTTATGTGACCAAGAACAAGAATTAAGTTTAATTTGATAAATGTGAGAATCCTTTACTACATGCATGTGAGAATTATCATGATATGAAACTCAATTCTAAGGATTTATGCTGTAATTAGAAGTTGATTATTGAAACATGAAGAATATGACACCAAATCATACATGCATGCATAATTTTAATTAACTCCATAATTTTGAGCATCATTTGTGCTAATTGAAGAGGGATTGGAGTCAATAATTGACATGCATAAATGATTCATGAAGATATGAAGTTCGTATGAAGTTTGAATGCAACAGCTTTAACCATACCAAGAAAAATGTTAAATGATTTGAGAATTGGATCATGGTTTTGGTCAATTGGTTTCAAATGACCCATATTCTCATGCCATGTATTGATCTTCCATGTTTTTGTACCAAAAACATGAGCTTTGGGTCTTGAAAAACTAAGTTTGAGCTTCAAATGCAATTCTGGGAATTCCAAAATTCGGCATGTTCGCTCGAGCGGGAGGAGTTATGCTCGAGCCCCTAATCACATGTTTTGTCTTTCAGCTCGAATGTCTAAAGTCATGCTCGAGCGCAAAAATGAGGTAACCAGTACTTTTGCAGACCAAAAGGGTCTGCTCAAGTGGCGAAAGCTGAGCTAGAGCAGAGAGCCCTATTTCAAAAATTTTAAAAGTGTGTTTTATGATTTGTTTTCCGTTCTCTTTCATTTCTGAGCACTCTTAGGCATGCATTGAGCATTATAAATGAGTTAAAAAGATAAGGAAAAAGCCTAAGAAGGATATATGAATTAAGGACGGACTGAATCGCTTATGACCCATTATGTTTATGAAATGTGTAGGGTCAAGCGCAAGGGCAAATCATCTGTCAGATCACTGTGAGTAATATCTTATTAAAGATATGTTCAAGTAGGTTATTTTCCCAACGTTACTTTTGTATGAGCCTCATAGATTTGTATTTTGAATTGTGGATAAATCAATCTTTTGCATAAGACTAATTGAATACGAATATGATCATGATCACGGGTATGTGACACACATAAATATGAATATGAAAATGATTGGGCCAAAGGCTGTTTGACATGAAGGGTTGGGCCAAAGACCGTTTGACATAAACGAATTGGGCCTAAGGCTGTTTCACATGAATGATTGGGTCAAAGGCTGTTTGACATGAATGATTGGGCCAAAGGCCGTTTGATATGCATGGTTGGGCCAAAGGCCATTTGGCATAAATGAATTGGGCTTAAGGCCGCCATTTGACATGAATGATTGGGCCAAAGGCCGTTTGACATGAATGATTGGGTCAAAGGCCGTTTGACATGAATGATTGGGCCAAAGGCCATTTGATATGCATGATTGGGCCAAAGGCTGTTTGACATGAATGAATGGGCCAAAGGCCGTTTGACACGAACAATTTAGGCCTGAGGCCGTTTGATAAGAACGAATTAGGCCTGAGGCCGTTTGACATGTTTGGGCCTGAGGCTGTTTGATGTATTGGATAGAATCATGAATAGACCTAAGGTCGTTTGGTATGGCTTCTACAAATTTCATTCATGTACTCCTTTATTTTGATATTATTCATTAGGCTATTGCCCACTCCCATTTATATGTGTGTAAGTGAGCAAAGAGATGTCAAAACCCAGCCCCATTGAAAGACATAGAGGAGTCAAGTTTTTGTGGAGTCAGCCCGAATGTCTCACGTTTGAGACTTTGCAGTGTTTCTTTTACTTCTGATTTCCCTTTTGTTATTTTGATGAATATGTTGGATCACCATGTTGTAGACACTCCATTTTTGACTGTCCTCAAGACTTGGACATCATCGTTTGAACACTCGATGATCATCCACGCTCGTGTTCGTTTTAAGTTCCTAAAGGTTTCGGCTGTGCGCCTTGCCTTGAAGCCTCTCAACTTGTCTATTTTGTGCTTGGTTGTGGACCAAGAGCTTGTGGCTTTGTTTCTAAGGGAAGAGGGTGGCCTACTGGCCATCCCTACAACCCATCAGCCAGGCCCTGCGCCTATCGGCCGTGCCCTCTTTCCATCGACCATCAGTGGTGGCCGGTCGGCCTCACTTATGGCCGGTCAGCCCCTTTAATGGCCGATTGGCCATTTCCATTGGCCGAGGCCCTTTTCTTTGCTTTTGTAGACAATTTGTTGCCAGCTGTGCCAGCTGGTGAGCATAGAATGCATCCTCCATACACGTGTATGGAGGGATTGCACCAAGCTTCTAGCTTGTCCAACAAGCTTGAAACTTGGATTTCTGTATAAGGGGAGGCTCCTCTCTCCTTTCAGAGGTTCAACAATTTTAGGGCTAAACATATCCCTCTCTCTCTATATTTGTACTAGTTTGTGCCTTAAAGTGTATTTTCTCTTCACTTTTGCACAACAACACCTAGTTAAACACCTTCACTATTGAGCTAAGGTTCTTGGAGGTTGTATTGGAGTGGTTTTAGCTTGGTTTTGTCTAAAAAATTTGCTGTTATTGCTGTGCTTCAAGGGTGAGTCTCATATCCTCTTTAAAGCTTTTTTTTCATTGCTTATTTGGCCATCCTTGCATATTGTTTTAGGCCTTGCTTTCAACTACAAAAAGCTTTGTTTTCAAGTGTTTTAGGTGGTTGTTTGAGGCCTCTTTGGTGTTGAGGGTGTTCTACCCTCTTGTGTGCCTTATTGGCTTGAGCTTGGTGCCATCTTTTAAGGCCTTTGAGGCAATCTTTATTTGGCCTCTAACCACTGAAATCTAGTGGATTTTTAGTGGTAGAAATGTGGTTTTGAGGTCCAAAATGAGAGGGGGTGGTCCCCTCTCCTTTTGTCTTGTTTGCTTGCCTTGATGGCCTAATTATTGAGCATGTGTTTCTAGCGTGTGTTGGCTTGTTCTTAGCCTATTCTTGGCCTTATTTCAGCATGGTATAACTCTAATTTTGGTTGGTAGAGCCACCTCTTGCATGCTTCTTACACTTGTAGTGTAAACCTTGCTCACTAGCCTAGTATACTTGGTGTTTTGGCCCATTATTCTAGCATGTTTTGGCTCCACTCTAGCAAGTTTTCACTCATGTTTTAACATGCTTTAGCTCTGTTTTGAGGCTTCTTGGTCGTATGATGCTTGTTATGCATGCTTGTAGTGTAATAGCCTTGAATAGCTTTGAGTTTTGAGGTATCTTGCATGCTTAGCTTGAGGTATTTGCATGTTTTGGCATCATTTGGCATGTTATTTTAGAGCATATAGTGTTGCCAAACTTCCATGTTTTTCACTCTTTAGGTGCTTTTGAGAGTTGTGCCTTCATGCCTTGTTTATGAGCCAATACGTATGCATGCTTGCTTAGGCTTTTGGGCTACCATTTCAGTATGTTTTAGTCTTTGTTTTGGCCTAATCAAGCTCTGTCCAGAGCTGGTTTGGACATTTGTGCCATGTATTGCATGCTCCTTGTGTATTGCTTTTTACTAGCCTTGTGCTTTAGGGCCTCTTGCATGCTATACTTGTGTTGTTTGAGTGATATGGCATCATTTAACACATAATTTCAGAGCATATAGCCTTGTTATACTCTCATATTTATCACTTTTTCAATGCGTTTGAGGGTTAAGCTTTGTGCCTTGCTTGTGAGCCATGAGTTGAGCATGCTTTTCTTGCCTCTTGTGTTTAAGTTTCAGCACATTTTGGCCATTGCTTGGGCATGCATGAGGTCTATTTGGGATTGGTTTAAGTCCATTGAGCATTGTATTGCATGCCTCTTGTATGATGCTCCTTACTTGCTTTGATGCTTTAGCCTCCAAATATGCCATGCATGCATTTCTTGTATAATGGAACCTCATGAGTGCCACTTTAGCATTGGTAGATGAGCATGTTGTTTGCATACGTGTTACATTGCATTGTGTTTGGATCAGACGTTAATCCAAACACGAGGATTGAGGGATGCTTCATTCTCAAAGTGATGAAACATGCCTCATTCCTTAGGTCATCGACACCTTTGATCATGTATGATAATGTGGAGGTTCATCGAGTCCTATGTGTTATTTGTGCATTCATCAACATTGTGCAAGCTTGACTCTTTGGTCATCATGCATTGAGATGCGTGGTTGATGGCTTGAGAGCCGAGTATTACACTCCTTTGAGCTTGAGACATGATAAGGAGTGTAGTTGCATGCACATTTCCTTGCAAATACACTGCCATGCCTCTGTTTGTGCTCTGTTTCAGCAAAAGGACAAGTTGTAGGAAGCAGTGGCTGATTGACCATCAAAGCTGCCGATCGGCTATCAGAAGTGGCCAATGGCCATCAAATTTGGCCGATGGCCATCCCTCTTGGCCGACCATCCCTCAGCATGTTCCTAAGGTGGGTCAGAAACATTTTGGAAGTTGGCATAATTTCCAGAAGTACAGAAGTGTGCAAACAAAGGCATCTTAAGGCACTATAGTGGATTTCTGGGAGGAAGCCAACCGAGCATGCACGCCTCCCTCGCCCGCGAGGCCATTTTACCACTTTACTAACTAGTTGCAGTTAATTACATATGTTGTAGTTAATTAGAATATTTGCTTTGTAATATTTTAAATTAGCTTAACATAGCTAGTTTTCAATTTGTGTTGTAATTAATTAGCTAGAATAGCATAGTTAATTAGCTGATTTGTAATAATTAGTTTAATTAGCGTAGCTAGTTAGCTTATTATTCAGACCCTTCGTCGAGAGGGCAAATTTTGTAATAAGTGTGCGTGTGTGTGATGCATGTCTTCTAACCCCATTTCTTTCCCCCTTTTACTTATCAGCTTCCGATGGTTAGTTTTAGGGCATATTTCGATTAGCATACCTTATGCTTGCATGTGTGCATCATTCATTTGTCTTGCATGCACCGGGCTCGGCGTATCATTCAAACTGTATTGTATTTCAATACCTATTTGAATACATGTATCAATTGTTGCATTTATATGCCATCTTAGATAGCCGAGCCTACTTAGTTGCATTTTGCATGTGTTGCATTAGGCATTTCAAACATAGCTAGGATCATGCATTGATTTCTAACATAGCTTCTGTTTTGGCTCGGAGTACACTGTGAGTGTTTATGTTTTAGCACCCTTGCATGTGTGTAAGTGACTGCCATGATAGCATGCTTGCCATGAGGTTAACTGCTTAAGTGTTTAACTACATGAATGCCTGTGGATGAAGGCTTCATTGTTTGAATTGGAACAATTCATCAAAATGTGAGTTTTAAGCCCATTTTGCGGAGTGGCACATCATGTTTTCTAAGCCCATTTGAGGGTGGCAAATCCGCGTTTTAGCCTACTTGCGAGTAGCATCTTCAAACCATTTTCAGAAGACAAACATGAGATGTTTTGTTCCAAATCGAGCGATTTAGTCTATACTTGTGTGTTGTGCGCATCACATAGTAAGTTAGCGAATAATCAAACAAGAACACATGTGTTTTCAAAAACAACATATCATGTTTAGTAGAGGCCGATCTTTGATCGGGCGAGTGGGGGTGCTCATTTCAGGACCTTCCCATCTCGTACCAAGTTCCCGAGTCGAGGCAACTTTGGTGATGATGGACACGTGGCCTTAGGCACGAGTCAGGGTTTCCTAAATTTCCCAAAACAAAATATTTAGGTGGCGACTCTGAAATCTGGCAAAACAGTCCATGTTTGGTGCTTTTTGATTCAAAATTGATTTTCCAAAACGATTTGCCGGATTTGGACTCTTTGGTGATTTATCAGTCTTACATTGCACTTTGTGAGATTAGATTCAGAACCGTGACAGGAGTCCGAACTGTAGTAGCTAGAACTACAATTCGCGCCCTCGCGCGCGGAGCGGAGTTCGGGCGGTCTATAATTTCTAGCGACTCTGCTGGGGACTTAGAGAACTTGACTTGAACTCATGATATGTTGTTTTGTTTACAGTTATGTGTTTCTTTGCATTGCATTTGCATTGGTGCGCCTAGGACACCGAGTTTGCCATCTGCTATTCCTGAACGGTTTGTCGGAGGCTTGCTTGGAAAAGCATGCCATAAGGCTGACCTGTTACGGGCTCTGCCACGATGGGAACACAAACCTCGGTTCTCCTGAGGCACCCTTTTTGACCATTCAACCTAGTGCATATTGGAAGCCATAGTGACCATTCCAAACTAGGACAGGTCGCTTACCCGAATGTAGGTTATTTGAAACCGCTGCATGTGTAGTGAAACCCTAGCTCTTGACAAAATAGGATAGGGAAACCCTACCCCTCTATTGGGGTGTTTTTGCTCTTACTTGCTTGCTATGTTCTTTTAGAGTGTGTCTCTACAGGAATGCATGTATCATTTTTCAAGTCTGGGTATCAGTCTGAGGACATCAGTATTTGGGGGTATTAGATTTGAGGTAGTGATTTGGGGACAGTGATCAGTGTTAAGAACAATGTGTTCAGCTTACAATTATCAAATGTGTGTTGTGTTTATTTAAGCCAAAATGCTATCCGTTTTTCTAGTTGTTTGTTTCCTTATTTTGCTTTATTTATCTTTTTGCAAGGTAGGTATAACATCATTGCTTCCGAAGAGACAGTTTCCCCCAAAGCACTTTGGCCTAGAGGTAGAAGGCTTCATTAATCCGAGGATCTAGTTGACAGACAACCAGTGTTTGTGTCATTACCCCCGGTTACGAGACGAAGGTCATCCAGGCACAGATCACCAGTACAGTGGTTACCAGTTCAGAGGTCTTTGTCCACTCCACCTGTGCGCAGTAGGGATCAGATTTATGTTTCTATCGCAAAGAGGGAACATACACCAGTTCAGTCATATCTATACTTTACAGTCGAAATGGAGGACATGATGCGTCAACTCCAAGAGACCATGCAAGCCATGCAGCGAGACGCTGCCCGCCAGCCAGAGTTTGCTGCGCGTCAGGCAGAGGTTGTGGCTTAACAGACAGAGCTGATTGCCAGACTTCAACAACAGCAGCAACCACAACAAGCCGAAGCATTTGCTTCGCATCCACCCCCGCCCCCACCTAGAGTTCCAACACTCAGGGATACTGCAAACATCCAGGAAGATACGGACGCTCCAATAGGGCCAGCCCCGTCACCAGTTCTACTGCAGATTTCAAAGACACCGGCCTTCTAAACAGATACACCGTTTGAATCTGAGATGGACCCAATCGCTCTGAAGATGAGTAAGCTTGAAAAGCTATTTAAAACGGGCCCAGGGGGTCAATTCCATTCCAGACATAGAGGATGGTTACACTGATTCAGCGGTAACATTGCCGGACAGATTCAAGATGTCACATATAGACCGTTTTAACGGTTCTGGCAATCCAATGGTCCATCTGAGGCTATTCTTGGATATTTTACGCCCGATGGGCTTGATGAGACTCCAGAAACTATCACTCTTCGGTCAGACCCTGTCGGGTATTGCGGCCATTTGGTACGTCAAGCTGGAGGACTTGGTGAAAAGGAGCTGGGAGGAAATAGATGAGGCCTTCGTCGTACAATACTCATACAACACACAGATCGAGATCACAACTCGTGATCTTGAGACAACTAGGCAAAGGCCGAAAGAGGGCTTCTCTAACTTTGTAACCCGTTGGAGGGCCAAAGCTTCTATGATGACCACCAGGTCGGTCGAGAAGGATCAGATACGGATGGTTGTACGCAACCTCCAACCCAAACTGATGCAAAAGATGATCGTCTTACCCCTTCCCACCTTTGTGGATTTACATAAGATTGGGGTATAGATCGAGAACGCCATGAAGCAGGGTCTGATCGACCACAAGAGAGAGTAGCCCAAGAGGGAATTTACCCGCAGTTCGATTGCAGGCATGAGTAGTGCTGCAGCTACCAGAACTTCCGATGTGGGTATGGTCACCACCACCACACCAAAAACAGCAACCCCATTCACTGGTGCGCCCGGTACCATCTCACAAATAGCCAAATACCCACCCTGGGGCCAGAGGACTTATACCCCGCTATACATGCCTTTGTCCAAAGCTTTGGGGGTTTTAATCAGGAAGGGGCATCTGAAGCCCCTAAAGCTGCGGCCATTACCAAATAACCTCCCCAACCCATAACCCGGCCAAATACTATGCCTTTCACCAACAACATGGTCATGACACCGACCAGTGCTTCAGACTGCATCATGAGATCCAGGATCTCATCGACAACAAGGTGATTGCGCCTCCAGAAAAGCTGAATGTCACCACTAACCCACTCCCACTACATAAACAAGCTCCACCACCCAAACACATCAACCTGATCCAAACGACGGCCATTCCATATGACCCAAGAATATGTATCACACCCTCCCACCTACCCAAGCCTGAGGTGTTCATCCCAAACAGCACAGATTTGTACATGTTGAGCATCTCCCAAACCCAACCTGAACCGGTGGTGGTAACCGTTGAACACAGAACCGGGATGACTTTGGGGGCAGATGGGAATGTTGATTCAGAGCCTACGGGGTCTGGGAGCTTTGCATACAATTCGAGTGGTTATATCACAACAACAGATCAGGTTAAGTCGAGCGTAAAGTTGCTGGTAGGGGCAGAGATCGGTGTGGTTCGGGAAGATAGACCAAGTCAGGGGTTAGATGACCTAGCAGAGTTGGAAGAGGATATTCCCAATCTGTAGTTCTTCAACGAGCAGGACTAAAAGGATGTGGACATCAACTGGTTCAACTTAGATGGATTAACAGAGAATACGGGGTGGCTCAGCGATGAGCCAGATGTTGTTGAGGTGCCTCAGCTAAAACAGGGGCAATCAGAAGTCGGAATATAAACAGTGGCCGAAATGGCCGAGAATCAGGAAGCATCGCTGCAGAGCACTGGTGCGAAGAATTTTGCTCAGGATCTGGGCAGTTTGAGTACATTAGACACTGAACGGGAGGCTGCATTGAAACGGCTTGAACAAGAAAAATTGAGGATCTTGAGAGGGCTAGGAAGGCCAAGGCCCCTGTGGGATGGAATGTGCTGTGAGAATAGAAACAGTTGCAAAGGAACCGGACAACTGTCTGTCGGTTGCCGACGGGATGTGGTGGGAAGACGACAACTTACGTCTTGCCCACACTGACGAGGATCGGGGGGAGAACCGAACAGACGACACCTGGTATGTTGAGGAGGTCGACCATATGACCAGGAGTGGGTGGTATTTCAAGCCCTCACACTTGGACCAACCAGAGGCATCCGGGAAGGACAAAGGGGCAGAGAAACAGAAAGAAAAGCTGCTAGAGGAGGAAGTTGTGCTGAAACAGCTCAAGAAATTTCAAGTAGACATCTCCAGCTGGGGACTGCTTATGGCCTCGAGAGTTCACAGACAAACTGTCCTTTCTAACATGGATAAGGCCGACCTTTCAATCGATACAACTCCAGAGCAATTGGTAGGGCTAGTTTTTCCGGGCGGAGCTTCCCCGACCTTGACTTTCACTTATAAGGAGCTGCTGCCTGAGGGCTCAGATCATAACAAACCGCTCTATATTTCTGTCGAGTGTAGAGAGAAATGGATACCAGTGGTCCTTGTTGACATAGGATCTGCTATCAATGTATGCCCGTCAAGAACGACATATGCTATCGGGTTGAAGCCTGCGGATTTCGTGCCTACGGCCCAGGTGATACGGGCCTATGATAATACCAGCTGGGAGGTGATGGGGTCCGTACGGATTAAGACTCAGGTTGGCCCAGGACAACAAGACATTGAGTTTCATGTCTTGGATGTTCCCGCAACCTTCAATCTACTCCTTGGGCAGCCGTGGCTACACCAGGTGAAAGCCGTCTCTTCCACCTTACACCAAATGCTGATGTACTCCCACGGGAAGTGGGTGGCAATCGTTTTTGGGAATTCTTCGATATATTCACCGCCAGAGGTTTCTACACCAGTTCTGGAGATTGAGCATGGCGCGAAAGATGTATTTTTGTCAGGATTCACCCTAGATAAGGCCCGGGTTGTACAAAATATACTAGTTGTTGATGAGGGGCTATACGTCAGTGCACAGGCTGTCTACCTTATGAACAAGCTTCAACACATGCTCAGGATGGGATTGGGGCGAAGTGGCCGGAAGGGCGTCACAACATCGGTCGAAGTGCTACACAACCCATATATCTTTGGCCTAGGTTATCTGCCTACCAAAGAGGATTGGGCAAGGAAAGGAAGAGAGATGACCAGAAGAGCCAGGGCAAAGCAAGCTGGGAAACATTATGAGTTGGTGCACAAGCCTATCCAGGGGACCTTGAACGGACGCTTTGTCCGGGAGGGGGAAGACTTCCCATTCTGCTGCTTTCCGGAGCCCTGGATGAATTCAGAGAAGCGGCGCTTGCCCGACTTCAAAATCTTTTTTGATCTTTAGTTGTCTGGGAATGAAGTTGCCGAAGAGCAGACAGACCCACCAGTTGAGGCTATGCAGTGCAAGGAAGAGGATTCTGAGAGCACAAAAATTGAGATGGGGGTAGCACTGGCTTGTCTCCTCTCAAATCCTCAAATCGTACTGGAGTGCTTGGGGGATAACTTCTCAGTTTCCATGATCGGGGATACAGCGGTTGTGGGCCCATCTTCAGGCATTCTTAATGCATCCATCGCACCCTTCCTTGTTTGGCAATACGAGGAGGGCTTTTTATCGAGCAGTTCCGAGTAAGGCAGTGAGCCAGAATCTGATTCCACTTAGTCTGTGGAGTCAAAATCAGGTTCCAGCTCGTCTGAGTCTGAGTCTGGTATTCTTGGGGGTGATAACCCGGATGCCACTGTCCTGTCCAGGTCATTTTTTTCTTTTTCCTTTAAGTCTGTTGTAAAAAAGGAATCAGGTGGACTGGATGTTATTAATGAGAATGGTACGGCTGTGGCTTCCGAGTACTTTTCTGTGCCTTTAATTTATTGCATTAATCAAGACTTTCAAAATTTTGATGAAAACGACGACGAAGAAATTCCTCCGGTTTTACAACGTTTGATTGATCAAGAGCAGGAGAGGTTTGTAAAACCTTTGGTTGATGAAATCACCTCAATTAATGTTGGTACTGAGAAGGACCTACGACTGGTCCAGATCGGGTCCACGTTGTCTTCATAGGAGCGCGAGCGCTTAGTCACTTTATTAAAAGATTTCAAAGATGTTTTCGCGTGGTCCTACGAAGACATGCCTAGAATCGATCATGAGATTGTGCAGCACCGGATCCCTCTTGACCTAGAGGCTCGACCTGTTAAGTAGAAGCTCCAAAGGATCCGCCCGGACTGGGCTCTGAAAATCAAAGAAGAGGTTACCAAGCAGATCGACGTAGGGTTCCTGTTAGTATCTGAGTACCCAACTTGGTCGGCCAATATAGTTCCGGTGCCAAAGAAGGACGACGGAATTTGGGTATGTGTGGACTTCAGGGATTTGAATAAAGCCAGTCCGAAGGACGACTTTCCTCTGCTGCACATCGATGAATTAGTAGACTTCACTGCTGGACATGCGCTGCTCTCGTTCATGGATGGGTTTTCAGGTTACAATCAGATTTTGATGGCACCCGAAGATAGGGAAAAGACTGTTTTCACCACCCCGTGGGGAACCTATTGTTATAGGGTGATGCCGTTTGGGTTGAAGAATGCTGGAGCTACGTATCAATGGGCGGCGACCACAATTTTGCACGATATGATCCATAAAGAGGTTAAGGTATATGTGGACGACATGATTGTCAAGTCCAAGGAAAGAGAGGGCTACTACACCGCTTTGCAGAAATTCTTCCAATGGATTAGAGAGTATCGGTTGCGGCTGAATCCTCAGAAATATATATTTGGTGTTACAGCAAGGAAAATGTCGGGATTTTTGATCACACAAAGGGGTATCGAGGTCGATCCTTCCAAAATCAAGGCCATCTTAGAAATGCCACCACCGAGGACTGAAAAGGAGGTGCGAGGCTTTCTGGGTAAAGTGCAGTTCATAAGATGATTTATTGCAAAATTAACCTTGACTTGTGGACCACTGTTTGGTCTCCTGAAAAAAGGAAAGAAGTTCCAATGGGAAGATCGATGCCAAGTTGCTTTCGAGCAGATCAAGCAATATCTACAGAACCCACCTGTGTTGTTACCACATGAGCTGGGAAAACTGTTGATTCTGTACCTATCAGTGACTGAAACGACAATGGGCTGCATGCTTGCACAGGAGTCTGAGGACAAAGTGGAGAAGGCTATCTACTACCTGAGCAAGAAAATGATGGATTATGAGACCCGCTACACTCTGCTAGATAATTCTTGTCTGGCCTTGGTATGGGCTACCAGGAAGTTGAGGCACTACCTGTTAGCTCACTCTGTAATACTAGTTTCGAGATTAGATCCCATCAAATATCTCTTTGAGAAACCAGCACTTACGGGTAGGCTAGCCCGTTGGTTGCTTCTGCTTTCCGAATTTAATCTGAAGTACATGATGTGCAAGTCAGTAAAAGGAAGAGCGGTAGCGGAGTTCCTTGCCGACCACCCAGTTGTAGGGGATGAAGCAATTGAGTATCTGTTCCCAGACGAGGCCATTCTGTATGTCGAAGAAGAGACTTGGACGATGTACTTTGACGGAGCGTCAAACCAATGCGCGTATGGGATAGGGGTGTTGCTGATAGCGCTCGACAATTCCCGTATACCTTTAGCATTCAAACTCCGGTTCAAAGTATCGAACAACGAGGCAGAGTATGAGGCATGTATTATTGGACTAGAAGCTACCCTAAAACAAGGGGCAAAACGGGTGGATGTCATCGGGGACTTGAACCTTGTTGTATCTCAAGCTAAAGGAGATTGGAAAGTTAAAGAAGAAAAGATGAGAATCTATCACCGGACCTTGGACGGTCTGATTCCTCAGTTTGGAAAACTGAACTTCGCTCATTTGTTAAGAGAGAACAACAGGTTCGCTGATTCATTAGCAACTCTATCTTCTATGATAGACATCCCTTTCGGAGTCCGGATGCGTCTAATCATCATTGAACAGAAATTCGTGCTGGCCTATGAGCTAATTGTTGCCATAGATGAGGTGTAAGATCAAAACCCCGGGTATTACGACATCTGGAACTTCTTGGAGAATGAAGTGTATCCACCAAAGGCAAATGCCAAAGATAAGAGGGCAATTCGAAGAATGGCTGCTTAGTTCATCGTCTGCGGAGGTAAACTGTACAAGAGGGGTCATTTGGGGATGCATAAGCTATGCGTTGATGCTAAAGAATCCAATCGCCTGATGGAGGCCATCCATGGAGAAGAGTGCAGAGCACACATGAGTGGGGTGATGCTAGCCCGAAAGATCCTTAGACAGGGTTATTACTGGTCAACCATGGAGGAGGATTGTATTGGCTTTGTCCGGCGATGCCACAAATTCCAGATCCATGCAAATCGCAAGAACATTCCGCCGTCGAAGCTGTACAATATGACTTCGCCATGGCCATTTTCAGTCTGGAGGATTGATGTAATTGGGGCTATCACTTTGAAGGGGTCCAACAGGCATGAGTATATTCTGGTAACGATAGACTACTTCACGAAGTGGGTTGAGGCCCAATCTTACGCGGTGTTGCAGGCATTGCATGTCGCTAAGTTCATCAGGAACAACATTATTTGTCGCTACGGGGTCCCGAATGAGATTATTTCAGATAATGGTTCCCACTTCAAGAAGGAGGTGATCGACTTGTTGGAGAAGTGCAACGTGGCTTTTCATAAGTCATTTACATATCGGCCGCAAACCAACGGAGCAGTTGAGGCCGCCAACAAGAATATCAAGCACATTCTGTAGAAAATGGTGGAAACCTACAGGGACTGGCCAGATAAGCTGGCGTTTGCTCTTTGGAGCTACCGAACTTCAATTCGAACTTCTACTGGGGCAACTCCGTATTCCTTGGTTTATGGGATGGAGGCTGTTCTGCCTATCGAAGTTAAGGTTCCGTCATTACGGGTATTGGCTGAGTGTCAGATAGCTAAGGCAGATTGGCAGCAAACCAGGTTCGAAGAACTCATGCTCTTTGATGAAAGAAGGCTGAAAGCACTGTATCACGTCTAGGGTTATCAACAAAGAATTGCCAGGGCTTTCAACAAGAAGATTAAGTCCAGGAATTTGAAAAAGGGGGATCTAGTGCTCAAAGACAACCGAGCTCCCATCCACGACCCTAGGGGTAAGTTCAGACCTAATCGGACTGGTCCTTATATCATCAAGTCAATCTGGTCAGGTGGAGCTGTCGTTCTAATGGACCTAGATGGCCTCGAGTTCTCCCAGCCAATCAACACAGGCAAGTTGAAGAAATAGTATCCCTAAGTGGCTCGCTAGGCTGAAAACTCGAAAGGGCAACATAGGCAAAAGTTAGAGCACAGAAAATTTGAAATAATAAAAACTGAACTCGCAAGGTTGAAAACCCAGAAAAAGGCGGCCTTGGCAAAAGTTAGAGCGCAAAAGGAGAGTGTTAATACACGAGTGAACCTGAACCGAACTACGTAAGGCTTGATTCCCATCTTCGGGATACGTAGGCAACTTCATTATGAAGTCCAGCCATAAACACTTCCAAATTAACTTTATCCATGTGAACATGTTGGTCATCTTTGTCTATTCTGCATTCAAGAGTTCGGTTGTGATCTCCAGTGCAGTGCTATTCAAACTAGGGGCAACTTTCCAGGTGCTGGGATCCGGGGTTGTACATCTTAGTGATAAATCTCGAGTGTGTTCAGTTTTGATCCATATCAAAAATGGTTTTGAAAAATTTTAATGAAAGTTGATTTTGCTCAAATTAATATTTTTACGACTTAGACCATTTTTGGACCAAACGGAAAATTTTCAGTACCACAACCTTCAATTACATTGATTTCAGTAAAGAGTTCTCCTACTCTTGAATACAAATTGAAGTTGCTTTTTATTACACTCATAAAGAAAACTTGAAAGTACTGATAAAGCAATAAACTCAGGGCATGGATAAGTCAGGTGTTCCTGCGCCCCCTCCAAAGCTTGTGGAAGCCTTTGATGCCAAAGTAGGCCCAACCTGTGCCTCTTCATCGAGCCAAGCTATGCACTCATCAGAGAGGGTGCAACTGAATGTGGGAGCGGGGGCCAGAAGCTCTCTCGTCCTCCATGCTGTGGCTGTAGACACCCCATTTTTGACCGTCCTCAAGACTTGGACGTCATCGTTTGAACACTCGATGATCCTCTATCCTCGTGTTCGTTTTGAGTTTCTAAAGGTCTGAGCTATGTGCTTTGCCTTGGAGCCTCTCAACTTGTCTATTTTGTGCTTGGTTATGGACCAAGAGCTTATGACATTGTTCCTGAGGGAAGAGGGTGGCCTGCTGGCCATCCCTACAACCCATCGGCCAAGCCCCATGCCCATCGGCCATGCCCTTTTTCCATCGGCCATCAGTGGTGGCCGGTCGGCACCTTTAATGGCCGGTCGGCCATACTTTTTGACCGAGGCCCTTTTTCTTGCTTTTGCAGATATTTTTATTGCCAGCTGTGCCAGCTGGTGAGCATAAAACTCATCATCCATGCACGTGTATGGAGGGATTGCACCAAGCCTCTAGCTTGTTCAACAAGCTTGAGACTTGGATTTCTATAAGAGGGGAGGTCCCTCTCCCTTTCCAGAGGTTCAGAAAAATTGGCTAAAGGATATACATATACTTCTATCTCCATATTGCTCTCTCTCTCTAGATATTTGTTCCATTTTGTGCTCAAAAGTGCCATTTCTTCACACTTTTGCACTAAAGCACCTAGTGAAACACCTTCACTCCTGGGCTGAGGTTCTTGGAGGTTTGTTTGAAGCTCAAAAGCTTGGTTTTTGCCTCTGAAGTGGCTGCTTCGATGTGGTTCTTCAAGGGTGAGTCTATACCCCCTTTTAGGCTTTGTTTTCATTGCTTATTTGGCCCTATTTGCATGCTTCTTTTGGCTTAACTTTAAACTACAAAAAGCTTCATTTTCAAGTGCTTAAAATGTTTGTTTGAGGCCTCCTTTGTGTTGGGGGTGGTCTACCCCCTTTTGTGCCTTGTTTGGCCTTGTTTTGAGCTACCATTTTAGGTCTTTGAGATCACCTTCTCTTGGCCTTCTAACCACTAAATTCTAGAAGAATTTCAGTGGTGGATAGTGTGTTTTAAGGCCACAAATGGGTGGGGTTGTCCCCCCTCCTCTTCTCTTGCGTACTTGTGTTGATGGCTCACCAAGTTACCATGTTTTTTACCTCCTTGAGGTTCCATCTTAGCATGTCTTAGGCCTTATTTTAGCATGCTATAACTCTGTTTGGGGTTGTTTGGTTACCTCTTGCATGCTCCTTGCACTTGTAGTGCAATTCCACTCACTAGCCTAACATGCATCATGCTTTGGACCATCATTCTAGCATGTTTTTGGCTCCACTTTAGCAAGCTTTTAATCATGTTTTGCCATGCTTAAGCTCTGTTTTAAGTGTTTTGGGTCATGCATGCCTTGCTTTGTATAGCCATAGTGCAATCTTGCTCACTAGCTTTATGTTTTGAGTCCACTAGCATGCATTGCTTGGGCTATTTGCATGATTTAGCATAATTTGATATATGATTTCAGTGCATGAAGTGCGGTCATACTCTCCCATGGTTTACTCTTTCAATGCTTTTGGAGGGTTATGCTTTATGCCTTAACCATGAGCTAATATATATGCATGCTTGCCTAAGATTTTGGGCTACCATCTCAGTATGTTTTTGGTGTTATTTTACCATGATACAGCTCTGATTTTTGTTGGTGAAGTCATCTCATGCTTGGTTTTGGTATGTGTAGTGCAATCATGCTCATTGGCCTTGCATGCGTCTTGCTTTTTGGCCTTTTATTCTAGCATATGTTGGCTATGTTCAAGCATGTTTTTGGCCTTGTTTTGACCTGCATTAGGACTATTTTGAGTCACCTTGGCCCTTTGGGGCTTGCTTGATATGGCTATAGTACAAGTGCCCTTGCTAGCCTTAAGCCTTGAGCCTCCTAGCATGCTTCATTTGTGATGTGTACATGATTTGGCATCATTTAAGATGTTATTTCAGAGCATATAGTGTTGTCACACTTCTATGTTTTTCACTCTTTAAGTGTTCTTAAGAGTTGCACCTTTATGCCCTATTCATGGGCCAATGCATGAGCATGCATTTTATTGCTTTCAATGCTAGCATTTCAGAGCATTTTGGCCATTATTTTGGCATGCATGAGGACTGTTTAGGATTGGTTTAGTCCATTGAGCATTGTATTGCATGCCTCTTGTATGGTGCTCTTTACTTGCTTTGATGCTTTAGCGTTCAAACATGCCATGCATGCATTGTTCACATGATAGAATCTTGTGCATGCCATTAGCATTGATAGGATGATCATGTTGTATGTGTTGCATTGTGTTTGGATCGAGCATTGATCCAAACACAAGGAATGTGGCACGTTTCGTACTTGAAGTGATGAAACGTGTTGCGTTTCTTGGTCGCCGACCCTCTTGATCGATCATGATAGAGGTTAAGGCCCTTATGTGTTGTTTGTGCATTCATCAACATTGTGCAAGCTTGACTCTTTGGCCATCATGCATTGAGATGCGTGATTGATGGCTCGAGAGCCGAGCACTACACTCATTTGAGCTTGAGATATGATAAGGAGTGTGGTTGCACACACATTTCCTTGCAAATACACTGCCATGCCTCTGTTTGTGCTCTGTTGCAGCAAAAGGAGAAATTGCAGGAAGTAGTGGCCGACCGGCCATCAAAGCTGCCGACCGGCCACCAAGGCTGCCGACCGACTATCAAAAGTGGTTGATGGCCATCCACTTTGGCCGATAGCCATCTCTATTGGCCGACCATCCCTCAGCATGTTCCTAAGGTGGGTCAAAAGCATTTTAGAAGTTGGCATAATGTACGGAAGTCCAAAAGTGTGTAAACAAAGGCATCTTAAGGCATGGTAATAGATTTCTGAGTGAGGTGATTCAAGCATGCTTGCATCCCTTGTCACGAGGCCATTTCAGTGCTTTTGTTAAATTAGAATAAGTTATTATCTTAGTTATGAAGGTGTTGTAATTAATTAGTTAATGCATTTAATTAATTAATTCATTTTGTGCTTTAATTAGCTTAGATTAGCTAGTTGTTCAAACTCATTTGTTTTGTAAAAATTAGTTAACTAGGAATAGTTAATTAGTTTTGTTTTGTAATAGTAGCTTAATTAGCGTAGCTAGTTAGCTCATTATTCGGACCCTCCGTCGAGAGGGCAAATGCTGTAATAAGTGTGCGTGAGTGTGTGAATGTCTTCCAACCCCATGTCTTTCTCCCTTTTATTTGCCATCTTTTGATGGTTAGTTTAGGGCATGTTTCAATTAGCATACTTATGCTTTTCATGCATGCATCATTCATTCGTCCAGCATGCACTGGGCTTGGCGCATCATTTAAACTGCATCGTAGTTCAATACCTATTTGAATACATGTATCAAGTGTAGCATTCATATGCTATCTTAGATAGCCGAGCCTATTTTAGTTGCATTTTTGCATGCGTTGCATTAGACATCTTGTATAGTTAGGATCATGCATGATTTCTAATTAGCTTCTTTTTTGGCTCAGAGTACACTGTAAGTGTTTATGCTTTAGCATCCTTGCATGTGTGTAAGTGACTACCATGATAGCATGCTTGCAATGAGGCTAATTGCTTAATTGATTAACTACATGAATGCCTGTGGATGAAGGCTTCATTACTTGAATTGGAACAATTTATCAAAATGTGCGTTTTAAAGCCCACTTGAGGGTGGCAAATCCGCGCCTTAGCCTACTTGCGAGTAGCACTTTCAAACCATTTTCGAAAAACAAACATGAGATGTTTTGTTCCAAATTGAGTGATTTAGTCTATACTTGTATGCTGTGCGCATCACATAGTAAGCTAGCTAATAAACCGGAATAAGAATGCATGTGTTTTCAAAAACAACATATCATGTTACTCGCGGCCGATCTTTGATCAGGCGAGTGGGGGTGCTCATTTCAAGACCTTCCCCTCTCGTACCCAAGTTCCCAAGTTGAGGCAACTTTGGTGATGACAGACACGTGGCCTTAGGCACGAGTCAGGGTTTCCTAAATTTGCCAAAATAAAATATTTAGGTGGCGACTCTGAAATCTGGCAAAGCAGTCCATGTTTGGCTCTTTTTGACTCAAAATTGATTTTTCAAAACCAATTACCAGATTTGGACTCTTTGGTGATTTTATCAGTCTTACATTGCACTTTGTGAGATTAGATATAGAACCGTGACAGAAGTTTGAACTGTAGTAGCTAGAACTACAAATCGCGCCATCGCACGCAGAGTGGAGTTCGAGCGGTCTACCGCTTGTGGCGACTCTGGTGGGGATTTAGAGAACTTGACTCGAACTCATGATATGTTGTTTTGTTTACACTTATGTGTTTCTTTGCATTGCATTAGCATTGCTGTGCCTAAGACACCGTGTTCGCCATCTGTTATTCCTGAACGGTTTGCCGGAGGCTTGCTTGGAAAAGTGTTCCATAAGGCTGACCAGTTACGGGTTCTGCCACGATGGGAACACAAACCTCGGTTTTTACCAAGGCATCCTTTTTGACCATTCGACCTAGTTGCATATCAGAAGCCATAGTGACCATTCCAAACTAGGACAGGTTTCTTACCCGAATGTAGGTTGTTTGAAACCGCTGCGTGCATAGTGAAACCCTAGTTCTTGACAAAATAGGACAGGGAAACCCTACCCCACCATAGGGGTGTTTTGGCTCTTACCTGCTTGATATGTGCTGTCAGAGTGCGTCTCTACAAGTTGTATGTATCAGTTGCAAGTCTAAGTATCGGCCTGAGGGTATCAGTTTACAGGCAGAATTTTGGGCAGAATTCAGTAGAGAGCACTGTCATTCAGCTACGCTCATATCTGTTTTGGTGAAATCAGGCTGAGGTGCTATCTATTTTTTCTTTTGCTAGGTAGTCCTGGAACTATAGCTTCAGAAAGCTCCAACATCCCCCAGGTACGTTGGACTTGTGTTGATAGACTTTGTCAGGTCAGAGATTCAATTCAAGGGCAATCAGTGTTCTTTCGCTAGAGGCAGGGTAAAAGGGCCAGTCAGGCACAGATCACCAGTTCAGCAGTCTCCAAATCAGCGGTTATTATCCACCTCACCTGTGCATAGTTGGGCCGAGATATCGACTTCCACCTCAGAGAGGGAATACACACTTGTTCAGCCAGATCTGCCATTTTCAGTTAATATGGAGGACATGATGCGGCAGCTCCAAGAAACCATGCAGGCTATGCAGCAGGATGCTGCCCGCTAGGCAGAAGTGGTAGCTCAGTAGGCAGAGTTGATTGCCAGGCTTTAGCAGTAGCATCCCCCACAACAAGCCGAAGCATCTGCTTCGCATCCGCCCCCACCCCCACCTAGGGTTTTGACACCCGGGGAGACTGCAAACGTCCAGGAAAATACGGACGTCCCAACGGGGCCAGTTCCACCCCCAATTCTACCCTAGCTGTCCAAAGCACTGGCTAACCTAGTGGATACACCGTTTGAATTTGAGGTGGATCCAACAGCGCTGAAAGTGAGCAAGTTAGAAAAGCTGTTCAAAAAAGCTCAAGGCGTTAATTCCATTCCGGACATAGAGGATGGATACACCGATTCGGCGGTGACTTTGCCAGATCGGTTCAAGATGCCACATATAGACCGTTTTGATGGTTCTGGGGACCCCATGGTACATCTACGATTGTTCTCAGATATCCTAAAGCCAATGGGCCTCTCCAGATTGCAAAAGCTTTCCCTCTTCGGCCGGACCCTGTCGGGTGTTGCGGCTATTTGGTACGCAAAGCTAGAGGACTCTGTCAAGAGAAGCTGGGAGGAGATGGCTGAGGCCTTTATAGCTCAATACTCCTACAACACGCAAATCGAGATCACAACTCGTGATCTCGAGACAAACGGACAGGAGCCGAAAGAGGGCTTCTCTGACTTTGTAACTCGTTGGAGGGCCAAAGCTTCTATGATGACCATCAGGCCAGTCGACAAGGATCAGATATGGATGGTTGTGCGCAACCTCCAACCCAAGTTGATGCAAAAAATGATTGTCTTACCCCTTCTTACCTTTGCGGATTTACACGAGATTGGGGTACAGATTGAGGACGCTATGAAGCAGGGTCTGATTGACCACGAGAGAGAGCAGCCCAAGAGGGCATTTACCTGTGGTTCGAATGCAGGCACGAGTAGTGCTGCAGCTGCCAGAACTTCTGATGTGGGCATGGTCACTACCACCACTCCAAAAACAGCCAATCCCTTTGCTGGTACTTCCACTTCAAACCCCCAAACTCCGAATTATCCACCCCGAGGCAAGAGGGTTTTCATGCTGCTGTATATGCCTTTGTCCAAAGCTCTGGGAGTCCTACTCAAGAAAAGACATCTAAAACCGTTAGAACAACGACCTCTACCCGATCCTCTCCCTCCAAAGCATGACTCGACTAAATACTATGCCTTCCATCAACAGCACGGTCACGACACCAACCAGTGCTTCAGGCTGCGTCATGAGATCCAGGATCTCATTGACAATAAGGTAATTGCGCCACCACAAAAGCCAAATGTCACCACCAACCCACTCCCACCACATAACCAAGCTCCGCCTCCCAAACACATCAACCTGATTCAAATCATAACCATTTCATATGACTTGAGCATATACATCACACCCTTCCACCTACCTAAGCCTGAGGTGTTCATCCCAGACAACACGAACTTGTGCATATTGAGCACCTCCCAAACCTAACCTGAGCCGGTGGTGGTGACTATCGAAGACAAAATCGAGATGACTTTGGAGGTAGATGGGAATGTTAAATCAGAGCCTGAGGGGTCTGGGAGTTTTGCGTACAACCCGAGTGGTTATATCATATCAACAGATCAGGTTAAGCCGAGGGTAGAGTTGCCAACTGGGGCAAAGATCAGTGTGGTTCAGGAAGATGGACCAAGTCAGGGGTTAGATGACCTAGCAGAGTTGGAAGAGGACATTGCAAATCTACAATTCTTTGAAGAGCAGGACTCAGGGGATGTGAACATCAACTGGTTCGACTTGGATGGATCGACAGAAAATACAGGGTGGCTTAGTGACGAGCCAGATGTTGTTAAGGCACCTCAGCTAGAACGGGGGCAATCAAAAGCTAGGATATCAGCAGTGGCCAGAATGGCTGAGAATCAGGAAGCATCGTCGGAGAGCACCAGTGCTAAGAATTCTGCTCGGGATCCGGGCAATTTAAGTGCAGTAGACACTGAATAGGAGACTGGACTGAAACGGCTTGAGCAGGAAAAAGATTGAGGATCTTAAAAGGGATAGAAAAGCCAAAGCCTCTGAGGGGACAGAATGTGCTGTGAGCACAGGAACAGTTGTAACGGAACCGGACAGCTGTCTGTCAGTTGCCGACGAGGATGTGGTGGGAAGACGGCGACTTACGTCTTGCCCACACTGATGAAGATTCGGGGCAGAATCAACCAGATGACACCTGGTATGTTAAGGAGGTTGACCATATGACCAGAAATGGGCGGTATTTCAAGCCCCCACACTTGGATCAACCAGAGGCGTCCGGAAAGGACAAAGAAGTAGAGAGGTAGAAGGAAAAACTGCTGGAGGAGGAGGCTGTACTGAAACAGTTTAAGAAAATCCAGGCAGACATCTCCATATGGGGACTGCTTATGGCCTCAAGAGTTCACAGGCAAGCTGTCCTTTCTACAATGGACAGGGCCAAACTTTCAATTGATACAACTCCGGAGCAGTTGGTAGGGCTGGTTTTCCCGGGAGGAGCTTCCCTGACCTTGACCTTCACTGACAAGGAACTGCCGCCTGAGGGCTCAGATCATAACAAACCGCTCTATATCTCTGTCAAGTGTAGAGAGAAATGGATATCGGTGGTCCTTGTTGACATAGGATCTGCTATCAATGTGTGTCCATCGAGAATGGCATATGCTATCGGGTTGAAGCCCACGGATTTTCTGCCTACTGCCCAGGTGATACAGGCCTATGATAATACTAGTCGAGAGGTGATGAGGACTGTACAGATTCAGACTCAGGTTGGTCCAGGGCAACACGACATTGATTTTCATGTCTTAGATGTGCCCGCAACCTTCAATCTACTCCTAGGGCGGCCGTGGCTACACCAGGTGAAAGCCGTCTCTTCCACCTTACACCAAATGCTGAAGTACCCCCACGGGAAGGGGGTGGTAATTGTTTTTGGGAATTCCTCGATACATCCGCCGCTTGAGGTTTCTACACCAGTTCTGGAGATAGAGCATGGCACGAAGGATGTATTTTTGTCAGGATTCACCCTAGCTGAGGCCCGGGTTGTACAAAATATAGTAGCTGTTGATGAGGGGATATACGTTATACTAATTAATCTTAATTATGATTGCGATTATGTGTTTGATATGATTTTGTGTGCCATTTATATGAATATATGTGGTTTTGAATTCATATCTATTCACCGTAGGAATATCTGTTCAACTTACTGTTATAAATTGAAAATTGAAGGCCTTATCGGCCATAAAAACCGAAATTGACTGCGTCTTTGTGATTAGCGTAATTTTTAGAGCCTACGGTGAAATTTAATTGAAAATTTATTCAGATGAGATTAATTAGATTAAATTGATGATATAACGCTCAATTATTTAATATTGATAAATGTGATCAAGGGAGCTTTTTAAAAGGGGACCAATGTGCACTTATATTCATTGGTTTGGGCTCAAAAATTAGATTTTTACACTTTAGAGAGAGAGAGAGTCGGCTAGAGAGAGAGTGTCACGACCCGAACCCGCCCCTATGGGTTAAGGCCATAACCGGCTAGTAATCACGAGATTACCTACGGCCTCAAACCAAATAAGACAAAACTCATCAGAGTAAAAGGGCCAAATGGAAGCAAATTTAAAACTTTGTCCATAGAGCTGTGCTTACATGGCACATCAAAACAAACCATACATATGTACGTTAATAACTCACAACAAAAACATAGTTACATAAGTTATGTACAAACATGATCATCCAAAACTAAGTCAACCCATGAAAACTATATACAGACATATACAAAAACTTCGCAAACATAACAAAATATAAATACATAACAAAAGGGCGAAGGCAAGTCTCGTGCGTGAGACGCAAGGGCTGACTCTTCAAAACCTTTGTTGTTCCACACAGACTTCATTGGGGCTGGGTTTGGACTTCTCTTGGCTCACCTACAACCACATGAATGAGCGTGAGCGATAGCCCAGTGAATAATATCAATACAGAAGTTAAACAACGATATGAACAACAATATGCTTCAAACGACCTTGGGCCCAATTCATATTTCTATTTAACACATATGCACAATTTAATTCTAGTGGTTGTGGTTTCAAACATATTGGCCTTTAGCCCATTCAGACTTTCATTGACAAAACGGCCTCTGGCCCATTCATTCATGTCAAAACGACCTATAGTCCATTCATTTATGTCAAACGACCTTCGGCCCACATCTATTATCAAACGGCCTTCGGCCCATTCAATGACAAACTAGCCTTTGGCCCATGACAGGCTTTCATTTCAAACTGGTCCTTAGACCTTTCAAACGTTCATATCAAACTGGTCTTTCGACCTTTCAAACTTTCATTTCAAACTGGCATTTAAGCATTTCAAACTTGTCATATCAAACTAGCATTTAAGCCAAGCCTTTCAAACTTGTCATATCAAACTGGCATTTAAGCCAAGCCTTTCAAACTTTCATTTCAAACTAGCATTTAAGCCTTTCAAACTTGTCATATCAAACTGGCATTTAAGCCTTTCCAACTCGTCATATCAAACTGGCATTTAAGCCTTTCAAACATTCATTTTAAACTGGCATTTAAGCCTTTCAAACTTGTCATATCAAACTGGCATTTAAGCCTTTCAAACTCGTCATATCAAACTGGCATTTAAGCCTTTCAAACTTTCATTTCAAACTGGCATTTAAGCCTTTCAAATTTGTCATATCAAACTGGAATTTAAGCCTTGCAGACTTTCATTTCAAACTGGCATTTAAGCCTTTCAAACTTTCATTTCAAACTGGCATTTAAACCTTTCAAATTTGTCATATCAAACTTTGTCCACCATTCAACATTAACGAACTTTACAAAACTTATGTAGACGTAAGCAATTGGACAATAACATATTTCAGATATTACTCACAGTGATCGGCTTGTGGATTTGCCCTGGAGCTTGACCCTACATATCACATAACACATATGGGTCACAAATAATTCAATCCGTTCTTTAATTCACATATTCCTCTTTAGGCTTCATTCTTATCTCTTTAACTCATTTACAATGCTTAATGCATGCCTAAGAGTGCTTAGAAGTGAAAGGGAACGGAAAATAGAACACAGAATGCATTTTCAAAATTTCAGAAAACAGGGTCCCCGCTCGAGCGTGGACTTCCCCGCTCGAGCGGACCCTTAAGGCCTGCAAAAGTACTGGTTGCATCAAAAATACGCTCGAGCGTGAAATAAGGAGCTCGAGCGGAAGGCCTGTCTACTTAGCTCCCTGCTCGAGCGTGAACTCCTCCGCTCGAGCGGACACCGAGTCTGCAAAAAGTACTGGGAGCACGTAATTCACGCTCGAGCGGCAGGTTTCCCGCTCGAGCGGACCTCAATTTTCTGGGTTTTCCAGATTGTGTTCTTGAGCTCCAATTCGACTTCCAAACAACATTTCTTGCATGCAATGGCTCAAATATCACATATACACATACTAACATGATACCAATACCAAATTACAATATTAGGAAGCTCAATTTCTTGAATTATCGACATACATGTCCCAAATTATCTCAACTCATCACCAACATGCTCAAATTCAAACATTCAAGACTTATACTCCCATGATTTGTACATGCATGTGGGAGATGCTCATCATTCCCAACTTAATTGGTGAAGAGGTGGCCAAATACATGGATTTCAAACAAGATTCAACATAGATTATACACGTTGTGTTCAAATATGAAAATTTATGGCAATTTCCTACATGCATGCCTCTATTGACTTCAAATACAACAAAATCCAGTCAATTCATGCTCTTTATCATCATTCAACTCTGAATTTACAAATTGCAAAACAAAAACCCATGATTCAAGGGATGATTACTCACCTAGGAGCCTTAATCTTCCAACTCTAGTCAATTCTTGGACTTAATCTTCAAGATTCCTAAGTCTTGAGCCAAAACCACACAACTCTCTCCCTTCTCTCTCTAAGGCCGACCCTCTCTCTCTCTATTCTTGAGTTTAATATCAACCAAAGTGTTAAAAAATGGAGGAATTGAAGTGTAATGGCCCTTATGTATAAGCCCACTAGTCAAGTTTAATAATAAAAAATAATATGGCGTTAATTCATTAACTAATCAATTTAATCTGGCCCGAATCAATTTTTCAATTAAATTTCATAGTAGGCTCTAAAAATTATGCCAATCACAATGGCGCAATCAATTTCGGGTTCTGTGGCCGACAAGGCCTTCGATTTAATTTCCAAAGCAGATAATCAAACAGATATTTCTACGGTGAACATATAGAAATTTAAAACCACATATTTACACACAATGGCACATGAAATCATATTAAACACATAATCACACTCAAATTAAGGACCAATTAACATACTACGGAATAGGAGTGTCACAGAGAGAGGGTGAAGGAAATAGAAGATTAAGCAAAAAACTTGAATTATTTGAAGACCAACTCAAGGATTAACCATAATTTGGAGGAGTTGAAGCTCTTAGGTGAGTAATCAACTCTCAATTCATGAGTTGAATATGTAATTTTGTGAATTCAAGTGGTATGGTAGCTCATGGCAAAGATTGAGTTGAATATGAAGTTAGAATGCACCTGCATGCATGAAATTACTATGAATCACCATGAATTGCCATGAAATTGCATAAGCTAGCATGAATAATGTTGAACATGGAGAATTAGGCACTAATCATCACATGCATGCATAATTTTCATGGGTTTCATTATAATAAGTGTCATTTGTATGATGTGAAATAGAAATGAAGTAAAAAATTGACATGCATGTTGATTGTGGAAGATATGGAGCCTATATGAGGGTTAAGTGCATGAGCCTTGCTTATACAAAAGAAATGTTGATTAATTTTGAAGCTTGGACCATGATTTTGAGCAATTGGCCTCATATAATTTGTATACTCATGATATATAATGTGTTTCCCTATTTTTGGTACCTTAATTCGAGCTTTAGAGCCTTTGAATATCAAGTTTGAGCCTCAAGAACAATTCTGGATTTTCCAAAATTTGGTATATCCGCTCGAGCGGGAAATGCGAGCTTCCAGAAGTTTTGCAGAGATGGTGTCCGCTCGAGCGGGGAACCATATAGTGAGGCTTTCAGCTCGAGCATCTGAATCCACGCTCGAGCGTAAAAATGAGGCAACCAGTACTTTTGGAGACCTTGAGGGTCTGCTCGAGCGACGGAACCCACGCTCGAGCAGGGACCCCTGTTTCAGATATTTTGTAAAGGTGTTCTGTGTTCAGTGTTCCGTTTTCTGTTTTCTTTCATTTTTAAGCACTCTTAGGCATGCATTGAGCATCATAAATGAGTTAAAATGATAAGAAAGAAGCCTAAGAGGGATGTATAAATTAAGAACGAATTTAATCATTTGTGACCCATATGTGTTATGTGATGTGCAGGGTCAAGCTTAAGGGTGAATCCATCGGCAGAACACTGTGAGTAATATCTTAATAAAAATATCTGAAGTATGGTATTTGTCCAATTGCTTACTTTTATATAAGTCTTATAAGTTTGTTACATTGAATTGGGAACAAATATTCGTATGACATGAATGAATGGGCCAGAGGTTGTATGACACGAATGAATGGGCCAGAGGCCATCTGACATGAATGATAGTCCGACATGAATGATAGTCTGACATATGAACGATTGGGCCAAAGGCTGTCTGACATGAATGATAGTCCAACATTAATGATAGTCTGACATATGAATGATTGGGCCAAAGGCCGTCTGACACGAATGATAGTCTGACATGAATGATAGTTTGGTACAAACGAGTGGGCCAAACGCCGTCGAATCTAAACGATTGGGCCAAAGGTCGTTAGATATGAACGATTGGGCCAAAAGGCCGCTGGACATGAATGGATGGGCCAAAGGCCGTTGGGTATGAGTTAATTGGGCCCGAGGCCATTTGATACGTCTAGAACTTTAGTCGATTGATACATTACATAGAAACATGAATTGGGCCCAAGGCCGTCTGATGTGACTGTTTCAAAGATTGTTCGTTTATCTTCCTTATTTGATATTATTCACTGGGCTCTCGCTCATGCTCATTCATGTCTATATAGGTGAGCCAAGGGACGTCCAAACCTAGCCCTGATGAAATATGTGAGAAACAGTCAAGGTTTTGGAGAGTCAGCCCAAACGTCTCACGCACGAGACTTGTCTTCGCCTATTTTGTTTTTTTGATATAGTTATGTTATATTGGCGAAAACATCGTATTACTTTTGTATATAAATTTTGGGTTTGACTGACTTAGACTTGAATGATCCTGTATGTACAAAACTTTGTGTTATTACATATTTTGATGTGAGTTATTAATATATATATATGGACTGTTATGATGTGCTATGTAAGCACAGCTCTATGGACAAAAGTTTTAAATTTGCTTCCGTTTGTCCCTTTTACTCTGATGAGATATGTCTTGTTTGGTTTGAGGCCGTAGGTAATCCCTTGATTACTGGCCGGTTATGTCCTTAACCCATAGGGGCGGGTTCGGGTCATGACAGAGTGGTATCAGAGCACGAGTTAATAACTCATACACTTGTCTAAATGAGCAATAAGCGTCTAGAAAAGATCTAAGATGCATTCATGTGATAAGCATGAATCTGAAAGCATCGAGAATACGCTTAAATGTTTAATGTGAACGATTATGTGTTATAAGTTGTGATTTGCTTGCATTGCAAATTATTTGAATACGTATGCTCTTTATTATATGCATACTTGTGAATCTTTTGTATAAAGTATAATACAAGTCTAATCAGATGGTGAGAACAAGAAGTGATGAAATAGAGGAGTCCTCTACTGCCAGAATGGATAGGATGGAAAGATTAATTCAGGAAATGAAAGAAACATTGAGGCAACAACAATAGTGGCAACAACAGTGGCAGCAACCACAACCTCTACCTCCAGCACCTCCGGTGCCAGACTTACAGAATGATGACTGAATAATAGCTCTCACCAAAGAGTTTAAGAAATGAAACCGCCACAGTTTCATGGGGGATTAGATCCATTAAAGGCCAAAGCATGGGTTATCGGCATTGAAAAGCTGTTTGAGGTGTTTCCTTGTTCAGAGACACAGAAAGTACTTTTAGCCACCTTTATGCTAGAGGATGAAGCAAGGAGATGGTGGATGTTGATGCGTGAGAATCATAAAGACATTGGCTGGGCAAAATTCCAAGAAGTCTTCTATGATAAGTACTTCCCTCAGTGTGTCCGTGACAGGAAAGTATCAGAGTTCATGGAACTTCAATAAGACAGCATGACAGTAGCTGAGTATGAGGCCGAATTCACTGAGTTGGCCAAGTTTGCACCACATGTGATTGATACTGACTATAAGAAAGCAAGACATTTTGAAGGTGGGCTTTGAAGTGATATTTTAGAAAGGGTAAATGTCCTGAAGCTGGAAACCTATATTGGGGTGGTAGACTGTGCCATAATGTCAGAAGCTAACATAGCTAGACAAACTAAACCAACAACAGACTGGAAAGGTAATAAGAGACAAGGCTTCCTTTCGAAGAAGAAATTTTTGAAGAAGCAGAATACAGGCTCCTCGAGTACTTCTAATTCTTCCCGAGATACATCCCCAATGTGTAATATTTGTAGTAAAAGACATCGTGGGGTTTGTTACCGTGTGTCAGGAGCTTGTTTTAAATGTGGTAAACAAGGGCATATGGCCAGAGATTGTAATCAGAACAATGGAAAATTAGCTACTAGCTCAATGGCATCAATTCCAAAACCGGGAAATACTATGAGACCTACTACCACTGGAGATGCCGTGAGGCAAGGGAGAGTTTTCACGCTTGTTCCGGGCGATACACGGAATGCTAATGCAGTTGTCTCAGGTACTATTTCCATATGTAATCAGGATGCTTTAGTGTTAATTGATTGCGGATCAACACACTCTTTCGTAACATGTGCATTTGCATCTAGACTGAGTAGACCTCTAGAATTATTGCCATATCTGCTATGTGTGTCTGCTCCATCTGGGGAATCTGTATTGTGTGAATCTATATATCGTTTTTGTGACATGCGAATTGGGAATGCTATTCTTTATGTGGATTTGTTGCCCTTGAACTTTAGGCACTTTGATATAATTCTGGGCATGGATTGGTTAACTAAATATTGTGCCACCATTGATTGTGTGACAAAACGGGTTGTGTTTAGACCACCAGAATAGGAAGAAATTGTGTTTGTAGGTAATGGGGTAGTACCTTCACCTTATTTAATATCTTCAATGAAGGCATGTAAACTGATCAAGAAAGGGTGCCAGGGTTATTTGTGTTATGTATTGTCTGAACAATCTGTGAATGTCGAATTGAGCAGTATCCCTATTGTTAGAGAATTTCCAGATGTGTTTCCAAATGAATTACCAGGGGAATTAGTGGACAGGGAAATAGAGTTTACTATTGATGTTGTGCCAGGCACCCAGCCTATTTCTAAAACCCCCTACAGAATGGCTACTGCAGAAATGAAAGAACTAAAAGAACAGTTGCAAGACCTACTTGACAAAGGGTTTATCCGACCTAGCACTTCACCATGGGGTGCACCAGTGTGTTTGTGAAAAAGAAAGATGGAACCTTGCGTTTGTGTATCGACTATCGAGAATTGAACAAGGTAACAATAAAGAATAAATATCCCCTACCTCATATTGATGACCTGTTTGACCAGTTGCGGGGATCATAAGTGTTTTCCAAAATTGATTTGAGGTTCGGGTATCATCAGTTGAAAGTAAAGGCAGAAGACGTTGAGAAAATCGCGTTTCGAACAAGGTATGGCCATTATGAATTTCTTGTTATGCCATTTGGGGTAACTGATGCTCCGACAGCATTTATGGACTTAATGAACCAAATTTTTAAAACCTACCTTGATGAATTTGTTATGGTTTTTATTGATGACATTTTGATATACTCCAAGAATAGACTTGAACATGAACATCATTTGAGAACTGTCCTGCAAACACTTAGAGAAAAGAAATTATTTGCTAAACTAAAGAAGTGTGAGTTTTGGTTGGATGAAGTTATTTTCTTAGGGCATGTTATCAACAAAGAGGGGATTTTAGTGGACCCACAGAAAATAGAGGCAATTATGAATTGGCCTACACTGACAAATGTGACAGAGGTCTGCAGTTTCATGGGCTTAGCCGGGTATTACAGGAGGTTTGTGAAAGATTTTTCAAAAATAGCTGTGCCTCTTACCCAACTGACACGCAAGGGACAACCATTTAAATGGAATGACGAAAGAGAATCTGCCTTTCATGCACTAAAGACGAGATTAACTATTGCACCAGTATTGACATTGCCCACAGGTACGGAAAACTTTGTTATTTTCAGCAATGCATCTTATAAAGGTTTGGGTTGTGTATTAATGCAGAATGGGAAGGTTATTGCTTTCGTCTCCCGGCAGTTGAGGCCACATGAGAAGAACTACCCAACGCATGATTTAGAATTAGCCGCAGTTGTTTTTGCTTTGAAAATCTGGCGGCACTATTTGTATGGGGCGAAATATGAAGTCTACACAGATCACAAGAGCCTGAAATACTTCTTTACACAGAAACAGCTAAATATGCGGCAGAGGAGATGGCTTGAACTAATAAAGGATTATGATCTTGAAATCCAATATCACCCCAGGAAAGCTAATACAGTTGTTGACGCCCTAAGCAGAAAGTTGATAGGGAGTATGGCTTGTTTGCTTACTAAACAGAGAGAAATCTTGCAAGATTTTGAGAAGTCTGAAATTGAAGTGGTATTGTGTGAACAGGGCGGATTGATAGCCACTATTTCAGTCGAACCAGCAATCATTGATGAGATTAAGCAGAAACAAAAAGAGGATGAATTCCTCAAGAAAGTGATTGATGAATTTGAGACAAGTTCGAAAGCAGAGTTTAGCATTGAAGGCGAAGTGTTGAGATTTCGAAACCGAATGTGTATCCCAGATATTCCGAAACTGAAGAAAAGGGTTTTAGATAAAGCCCATAAATCAATATTTGCTATGCATCTAGGTATCAATAAAATGTATCGGGATTTGAAACAAAGCTATTGGTGGCCTCAAAAGAAGAAAGAAATTGCAAAGTATGTGTCCAAATGTCTTCAATGTTTGCAAGTTAAAGCTGAACATTATAGACCGGGCGGTCTACTTCAACCTCTCCCTATTCCTGAATGGAAATGGGAGCATGTGACCATGGATTTTTTTGTTGGTCTACCTCGGACTCCTCGAGGTATGAATTTTATTTGGGTTGTAATTGATAGACTGACTAAATCTTTACATTTTCTACCTGTTAGAACTACATTTGATACTTATAGGCTGGCTACAATATATGTTGATGAGATTGTCCGTTTATACAGAGTTCCGGTGTCTATTGTGTCAGATAGAGATCCGAAATTTGTATCTAGATTGTGGAAGAGTTTACAGAAAGCTATGGGGACAGAACTGAGGTTTAGTACCACATTCCACCCACAGATAGATGGGCAATCAGAACAGACAATACAAACGTTAGAAGATATGCTGAGAATGTGTGCCTTGGATTTTCAAGGGAGTTGGAAAGATTATTTGCCACTCGCAGAGTTTGCATACAATAACAGCTTCCACTCCAGCATCGGTATGGTACCATATAAGGCTTTGTATGGTAGAAGGTGTAAATCACTAATTTGTTGGACAGAATTCGGGGATAGAGCTCTTCTTGGGCCTGAAATTGTGCAAGACACTTCTGAGAAGGTCAAAATTATTCAGCAAAGGCTCAAAACCAACAAAAGAATCGTGCAGATGTTCGAAGAAGACCTCTCGAGTATGAGGTTGGTGACCATGTGTTTATCTGTGTGACTCCGATGAAAGGCCAAGTTAGGTTTGGAAAGAAGGGTAAGTTGTCGCCCCGTTACATTGGGTCGTTTCAAATTCTGGAAAGGCTTGGACCAATTGCTTATCAAGTCGCTTTGCCACTGGGATTCGAACAAATCCATAACGTGTTTCGTGTATCAATGTTGAGGGGTTATCTTAGAGACCAGTTTCATGTGATTGATTATCACCAGGTAGTTCTTGATGAAAATATGAATAGCTAGAACGAATCATTGACTGGCAAGTGAAACAATTGAGAAGCAAGTCCATCCCAATGGTGAAAGTGGAATGGAAAGAACACCATGGGACGGATGCCACATGGGAAAAAGAGGATGAAATGCGACTATGCTATCCACATTTGTTTCCCGATGAAGGTAAAATAAGTTTGGGGGACCAAACTTCCTAAAGGAGGGAAGACTGTGGTAACCCTGTCCCATATTATACTAATTAACCTTAATTATGATTGTGATTATGTGTTTGATATGATTTTGTGTGCCATTTATATGAATACATGTGGTTTTGAATTCCTATCTGTTCACCGTAGGAATATCTGTCCAACTTACTGTTATAAACTGAAAATTGAAGGCCTTATCGGCCACAGAAACCGAAATTGACTACGCCCTTGTGATTAGCGTAATTTTTAGAGCCTACGGTGAAATTTAATTGAAAATTTATTCAGAACAGATTAATTAGATTAAAGTGATGATATAGTGCTCGATTATTTAATATTGATAAATGTGATCAAGGGAGCTTTTTAAAAGGGGACCAATGTGCACTTTTATTCATTAGCTTGAGCTCAAAAATTAGATTTTTACACTTTAGAGAGAGAGAGGGTCGGCTAGAGAGAGAGAGAGAGGGTGAAGGAAATGGAAGATTGAGCAAGAAACTTGAATAATTTGAAGACCAACTCAAGGATTAACCATAATTTGAAGGAGTTGAAGCTCTTAGGTGAGTAATCAACTCTTAATTTATGAGTTGAATATGTAATTTTGTGAATTCGAGTGGTATGGTAGCTCATGGCAAAGATTGAGTTGAATATGAAGTTAGAATGCACATGCATGCATGAAATTACTATGAATCACCATGAATTGCCATGAAATTGCATAAGCTAGCATGAATAATGTTGAACATGGAGAATTGGGCACCAATCTTCACATGCATGCATAATTTTCATGGGTTTCATTATAATAAGTGTCATTTGTATGATGTGAAATAGAAATGAAGTCAAAAATTGACATGCATGTTTGATTGTGGAAGATATGGATCCTATATGAGGGTAGAGTGCATTAGCCTTGCTTATACAAAAGAAATGTTAATTAATTTTGAAGATTGGACCATGATTTTGAGCAATTGGCCTCATATTGTTTGTATACACATGATATATAATGTGTTTCCCTATTTTTGGTACCTTAATTCGAGCTTTGGAGCCTTTGAATATCAAGTTTGAGCCTCAAGAACAATTCTGGATTTTCCAGAATTTGGCATGTCCGCTTGAGCGGGAAATGCGAGGTCCCAGAAGTTTTACAAACATGGGTGTCCGCTTGAGCGGGGAACCATATAGTGAGACTTTTAGCTCGAGCGTCCGAATCCACGCTCATGCGTAAAAATGAGGCAACTGGTACTTTTGCAGACCTTGAGGGTCCGCTCGAGCGGCAGATCCCACGCTCGAGCGGGGACCCCTGTTTCAGATATTTTGTAAAGGTGTTTTTGTGTTCCGTTTTCCATTCTCTTTCATTTCTAAGCACTCTTAGGCATGCATTGAGCATCATAAATGAGTTAAAAGGATAAGAAAGAAGCCTAAGAGGGATGTATGAATTAAGAACGGATTTAATCATTTGTGACCCATATGTGTTATGTGATGTGTAGGGTCGAGCTCAAGGGTGAATCCACCGGCAGAACACTGTGAGTAATATCTTAATAAAGATATCTGATGTATGTTATTTGTCCAATTACTTACTTCTATATAAGTCTTATAAGTTTGTTACATTGAATTGGGGACAAATATTCGTAGACACGAATGAATGGGCCAGAGGCCGTATGACATACGAATAAATAGGCCAAAGGCCATCTGGCATAAATGATAGGTCGACATGAATGATAGTCTGACATATGAATGATTGGGCCAAAGGCCGTCTGACATGAATGATAGTCTGATATATGAATGATTGGGCCAAAGGCCGTCTGACATGAATGATAGTCTGACATGAATAAAAGTCTGACATATGAATGATTGGGCCAAAGGCCGTCTGACATGAATGATAGTTGGGTATGAACGAGTGGGCCAAAGGCCGTTGGATCTGAACGATTGGGCCAAAGGCCATTGGATATGAACGATTGGGCCAAAAGGCCGCTGGACATGGATGGATGGGCCAAAGGCTGTTGGGTATGAGTTAATTGGGCCCGAAGCCGTTTGATACGTCTAGAACTTTAGTCGATTGATACATTATATAGAAACATGAACTGGGCCCAAGACCGTCTGATGTGACTGCTTCAAAGATTGTTCGTCTATCTTCCTTATTTGATATTATTCACTGGGCTTTCGCTCACGCTCATTCATGTCTGTGTAGGTGAGCCAAGGGACGTCCAAACCCAGCCCCGGGGAAATATACGAGAAACAGTCAAGGTTTTGGAGAGTCAGCCCAAACGTCTCACGCACGAGGCTTCTCTTCGCCTCTTTTGTTCTTTTGATATAGTTATGTTATATTGGCAAAAACATCGGATTACTTTTGTATATAAATTTTGGGTCTGACTGACTTAGACTTGAATGATCCTATATGTATAGAACTTTATGTTATTACATATTTTGATGTGAGTTATTCACATGTATATATATAGACTGTTATGATGTGCCATATAAGCACAGCTCTATGGACAAAAGTTTTAAATTTGCTTCCGTTTGGCCCCTTTACTCTGAAGAGATATGTCTTATTTGGTTTGAGGCCGTAGGTAATCCCTTGATTACTGGCCGGTTATGTCCCTAACCCATAGGGCCGGGTTTGGGTCATGACAATACGTCAGCGCATAGTCTGAACGGACGCTTTGTCCGAGAAGGGGAATACTTCCCGTTCTGCGGCTTTCCGGAGCCATGGCTAAATACAGAGAGGCAGTGCTTGCCGGGATTTGAGATTTTCTTTGACTTGCAATTGTCCAGGGATGTAGTTGCCGAAGAGCAAACAGGACCACCAGCTGAGGCTGAGCAGTGCAAGGAGGAGGATTCCGAGAGCACAGAAATTGAGATGGGGGTAGCACTGGCTTGTCTACCCTCAGATCCTCAGATCTTACCGGAGTGCTTGGGGGATAACATCTTAGTTTCCATGATCGGGAATGAATCAGCTGTGTGTCCATCTTCAGGCATTCTCGATGCATCCATCGCACCCTCCCTCGTCTAGCAATACGAGGAGGGCTTTTTATCGAGCAGCACCAGGTCAGGTAGTGAGCTGGAATCTGATTCCACTGAGTCTGTGGAGTCAGAATCAGGTTCCAGCTCGTTTGAGTCTGAGTCCGGTATTCTTGGAGGTGATAACCCGGATGCCACTGTCTTGTCCAGGTCATCTTTTTCTTTTTCCTTTGAGTCTGTTGTAACGGAGGAATCTGGCAGACTGGATGTTATTAATGAGAATGGTACGGCTGTGGCTTCTGAGTACTTTTATGTGCCTTTAATTTATTGCATTAATCAAAACTTTCAAAATTTTGATGAAAACGACGAGGAAGAAATTCCTCCGATTTTACAATGTTTGCTTAATCAAGAACAGAAGAGGTTTTTAAAACCTTTGGTTGATGAAATCACCACAATTAATGTTGGTACCGAGAAGGACCTGCGGTTGGTCCAGATTGGGTCCACGTTGTCTTCAGAAGAGCGCGAGCGATTAGTCACTTTTGTTAAAAGATTTCAAAGATGTTTTCACGTGGTCCTACGAATACATGCCTGGAATTGATCTTGAGATTGTACAACATTGGATCCCTCTTGACCCAGAGGCCCGACTTGTTAAGCAGAAGCTCCGAAGGATCCGCCAGACTGGGCTCTGAAAACCAAAGAAGAGGTCACCAAGCAGATCGACGCAGGGTTCCTGTTAGTATCTGAGTACCCAACTTGGTTGGCCAATATAGTTCCAGTGCCGAAGAAGGACGGCAGAATTCAGGTATGTGTGGACTTTAGGGATTTGAACAAAGCCAGTTCGAATGACAACTTTCTTCTACCGCATATCGACAAATTAGTGGACTTCACTGTTGGGCATGCGCTACTCCCATTCATGGATGGGTTTTTAGGCTACAATCAGATTTTGATGAAACCCGAAGACAGGGAGAAGACTGCTTTCACCACCTCGTGGCGAACCTATTGTTATAGGGTGATGCCGTTTGGGTTGAAGAATGCTGAAGCTACGTATCAACGGGCCGCGACCACAATTTTGCATGATATGATCCATAAAGAGGTTGAGGTGTACATGGATGACATGATTGTCAAGTCCAAGGACAGAGAGGGCCACTACACCACCTTGCAGAAATTCTTCCAACGGATTAGAGAGTATCGGTTGCGGCTGAATCCTCAGAAATGTTCATTTGTTGTTACGTCAAGGAAAATGCCAGGGTTCTTGACCATACAAAGGGGTATCGAGGTCGATCCATCTAAAATCAAGGCCATCCTAGAAATGCCACCACCGAGGACTGAAAAGGAGGTACGAGGCTTTTTGGGTAAAGTGTAATTTATAAGACGGTTCATTACAAAATTAACCTTGACTTGTGAACCACTGTTTGGTCTCTTAAAGAAAGGAAAGAAGTTCCAATGGGACGATCGATGCCAAGTTGCTTTCGAGCAGATGAAGCAATATTTACAGAACCCACCTGTGTTGTCACCGCCTGAGCCGGGAAAACTGTTGATTCTGTACCTATCATTGACTGAAACGACAATGGGCTGCATGCTTGCACAGGAGTTTGAGGATCAAGTGGAGAAGGCTATCTACTACCTGAACAAGAAAATGCTGGATTACGAGACCCACTAGACTCCGCTGGAGAAGGCTTGTCTGGCCTTGGTATGGGCTACCGGGAAGCTGAGGCACTACCTGTTAGCTTACTCTGTAATACTGGTTTTGAGATTAGATCCCATCAAATATCTCTTCAAGAAATCGGCACTTACGGGTAGGCTAGCCCGCTGGTTGCTTCTGCTTTCCAAATTTGATCTGAAGTACATGACGCGCAAGTCAGTGAAAAGGAGAATGGTAGCGGAGATCCTAGTCGAGCACCCAGTTGAAGGGGATGAAGCAGTTGAGTATCTATTCCCAGACGAGGCCATTCTGCATGTCGAAGAAGAGACTTGGATGATGTACTTTGACGGAGAGTCAAACCAATACGGGTATGGGATAGGGGTGTTACTGATAGCACCCAACAATTCCCGTATACCTCTAGCATTCAAACTCCGGTTCAAAGTTTCGAACAATGAGGCAGAGTATGAGGCATGTATTGCTGGACTAGAAGCTGCCCTAAAACTAGGGGCAAAAGGGTTGGATGTCATCGGGGACTCGAACGTTGTTGTATCTCAAGCTAAAGGAGATTGGAAAGTTAAAGAAGAAAAGATGAGAATCTATCACCATACCTTGTACACTCTGATTCCTCGGTTTGAGAAACTGAACTTCGGTCTTCTGTTAAGAGAGAACAACAGGTTCGCCGATTCATTAGCAACTCTATCTTCTATGATTGACATCCCTTTCGGAGTCCGGATACGTCCGATCATCATTGAACAAAAATTCGTGCCGGCCTATGAGCTGATTGTTGCCATAGATGAGGTAAAAGATCTGAACCCCTGGTATTACGATGTCTGGAAGTTCTTGGAAAAGGAAGCTTATCCACCAGGGGCAAATGCCAAAGATAAGAGGGCAATTCGAAGAATGGCTGCTCAGTTCATCATCTGCGGAGGTAAACTGCACAAAAGGGGTCATCACGGGATGCACAGACTGTGTGTTGATGCTGAAGAGTCCAAGCGCCTGATGGAGGCCATCCATGGAGGAGAGTGTGGAGCGCACATGAGTGGGGTGATGCTAGCCCGAAAGATCCTTAGGCAGGGTTATTACTGGTAAACCATGGAGGAGGATTGTATTGGCTTTGTCCGGCGATGCCACAAATGTTAGATCCATGCAAACCGCATGAACATTTCGCCGTCGAAGCTATACAACATGACTTCGCCATGGCCGTTTTCAGTATGGGGGATTGATGTGATTGGGGCTGTCACTCCAAAGGGGTCCAACGGGCATGAGTATATTCTGGTAGCGATTGACTACTTCACGAAGTGGGTTGAGGCCCAATCTTACACGGTGCTGAAGGCGTCGCGCGTCGCTAAGTTCATCATTAAACAACATTATTTGTCGCTATGGGGTCCCGAATGAGATTATTTCGGATAATGGTTCCCACTTCAAGAAGGAGGTGATCAACTTGTTGGAGAAGTACAACGTGGCTTTTCATAAGTCATCTACATAATTGCCGCAAACCAACGGAGCTGTTGAGGCCGCCAACAAGAACATCAAGCACATTCTGCAGAAGATGGTAGAAACCTACAGGGACTGGCCAGATAAGCTGCTATTTGCTCTTTGGGGCTACTGGACTTCAATTCGAACTTCTACTGGAGCAACTCCGTATTCTTTGTTTTATGGGATGGAGGCTGTTCTGCCTATCGAAGTTAAGGTTTCGTCATTACAGGTATTGGTTGAGTGTCAGATAGCTGAGGTAGATTGGCAGCAAAGCAAGTTCGAAGAACTCATGCTCTTTGATGAAAGAAGGCTGAAAGCACTGTATCACATCCAGGGTTATCAACGAAGAATTGCCAGGTCTTTGAACAAGAAGGTTAAGTCCAGGAATTTGAAAGAGGGGGATCTAGTGCTCAAAGACAACCGAGCTCCCATCCACGACCCTAGGGGCAAGTTCAGACCCAATTGGACTAGTCCTTACATCATCAAGTCTATCTGGTCGGGCGGAGCTGTCGTTCTGATGGACCTAGACGGCCTAGAGTTCTCCCAGCCGATCAACGTGGATAAGTTGAAAAAATACTATCCCTGAGTGGCTCGCTAGGCCGAAAACCCAAAAGGACGACCTAAGCAAAAGTTAGAGCACAAAAAATTTGAAATAATAAAAACTAAACTCGCAAGGTTGAAAACCCAGAAAGGGCGGCCTTGGCAAAAGTTAGAGCGCAAAAGGAGAGTGTTAATACACGAGTGAACCTTGAACCGAACTACGTAAGGCTTGATTCCCATCTTTGGGATACGTAGGCAACTTCATTCTGAAGTCCAGCCATAAACACTTCCAAATCAACTTTGTCCATGTGATTATATTGGTCATCTTTGTCTATTCTGCATTCAAGAGCTTAGTTGTGATCTCCAGTGCATTGCTATTCCGACTAGGGGCAACTTTCCAGTTGTTGGATCCGGGGTTGTACATCTCAGTGATAGATCTCGGGCGTGTCCAGTTGTGATCCATATCAAAAATGATTTTGAAAAGTTTTAATAAAAGTTGATTTTGTTCAAATTAATCTTTTTACGACTTAGATCATTTTTGGACCAAACGGAAAATTTTCAGGACCCACAACCATCAATTACATTGATTTCAGTAAAGAGTTCTCCTACTCTTGAATACAAATTGAAGTTGCTTTTTATTACATTCATAAAGAAAACTTGAAAGTACTGATAAAGCAATAAATTCAGGGCATAGTCAGGTGTTCCTGCGCCCCCTCCCAGAGCTTGTGGAAGCCCCTGATGCCAAAGTAGGCCCAATCTGCACCTCTTCATCAAGCCAAGCTATACACTCATCAGATAGGGTGCAACTGAAAGTGGGAGTGGGGGCCAGATGCTCTCTCATCCTCCATGCTATGGCATACCGAGCTAGCTGTGCACCTCAGACTGGAAATGCAGCAGGGTACTCTATCCCTTCTTCCGGACAAGTTTGATCATGACCAAATTGGCATCGGAATCAGAATAGGAAGTAAAAGACACACTGTGTCAGGCCGATCAACTAAATCCACACCTAGCGAGACATGCTGTAGCTCATCGTCGACAGATTAAGCCAAGGGCAGTGCCAAGCAATGTCGGCAGCAGACAGACTGCACATCCATTCGGCCCACCATTCCTCATCAGGGGCATCAACTAGACGTCGCCAGAAGAAATAGCCACGAGCTGAATATGCTGCGCATACGTCCACAACCTTCAACTTATCTATCAACCATATCTTGGAAGGGATGAAAAATGAGAGATTAAAGAATAAAGAGGTGTACGTGGAGAGAAAAGTGAGAAAAGGGTTTTGAGAGAAAGAACCGAGCCTGAGGGCAAAATGATGTGAGAAATATATGTGAGATAGGGTGGGAAACATTATTTGCAGCAGTAGTGGACTCCCCGTGAACCTATTCGACTCCCGGCGATGGAAGGCATCCAAACCCATCAACATCTCAGCTAGTGTCATGGCAATACAGCTCTTGCCCTCTCTTAAACCTTGGGAAACCTCAATCAAATGGACGCTAGACCCACCAGAGCCTGGGGCAAGCAAGAAATGAGACAACATGCACAAGCAGAGGGCGTGTCGCCGAAAGCCCTGCCAGTGATGAACGCCGCGATCACTGGCATCAGAAAATCGATGAATCAAGCTAAGAATGTCTAATTCTCCATCGCCAATCAAAGACCGAGCGTCATGCAAAGTGAGCCCGCACATCCGTCCTAAGGCTTGGATGTGGCCAAAACGGAATTGGGGCAAGATCTCTTCCTTGCGCTCGGACTCCATCAAAGCTTGGAAGTCTTCGAAAGTAGGGCACATCTCTTGTCCGCCAAAGCTAAAAACATGAGTTACCGGATTCCAATACCTTGCCGCGGCATGGAGGAACAAAAAATGCAGCGAGGTACGGCTCAGTGTGATAGTGCATTTATTCTGAACCCCAGAAATTTAGCTTTTCCGAGCCATCCAAGTTAGCAATCCAATTTGTGAGATTTTGGACAAGAAATGCCTCCATTTGGTGCAAAAACTGAGTTGAAATGAAGAAACTACGAAGCTGGGGCTTTTCTAGAAGATAAGGTGTTGAGTGGAAGACAGGTGTCAACAATCTGGGCACTTTCTGCATTAATGGCTGACCGGCCAAGTTTGATGGCTGACCAGCCAAGTTTGATGGCCGACCGACCATCTTTTTAGCCGATCGGCTAGTTCTTGTGGCCGATGACCTCCCACCTTGGCCGATGGCCCCATCCTTTGTTCTCTAAGCTTTCCATGTCTTGGAAGTGTTGAGAACTTATGTCTTGTTCCACTTCAAATGCCTTTTGGTGATGATTTTGTGAAGTCGTGCCTGTGTTACTTCAATTTTCTTATCGAGTTGTTGCTCTTTGATTATCGAGTGGTTACTCTTTGTTTATCGAGTTGTATTTTGCGTTGATTATTAAGTTCTTGTCTTGCTTATCGAGTTGTATTTACATTTGGTTAGCATGTCAAGTCTTGGTTTTGCTTATCGAGTTGTTTTGTTCTTTCAATTGTCAGTTGGTTCACTACCTAATTAAGGCAATGCAATTCGAGTGTGTAGTTTTCAAGAAAAGTTCAATCTCATTTACATGTTGTGTGATGCGATGCGATGCGATGCTTAGAATGTAAAACGTAACACTTTTTCAAAAAAAAAAAAAAGAAGCTGTTTTTCATTCCATCACGGTTTCTTTTTGCAAAGTACAAAGTTTTAAAGAACATAAAACTGCCTGAGGCAGTACAATGTGCAAAAACTACAGGCAAAAAGAGAAATAAAGCAAAAACAAAACATCTGAATCGGCGCTAGTCGCCTCAAGAGCGGGAAGCCCTCCTCGTTCTCTTCCTCGACGAAGGCCCAAAACTGCCGTCGTCAGCTCCGCTACCTGAGTCCGAACCCGAACCATCTCCAACCTCATCTCCATCCTGAGATGACTCTGACTCTGGACTCACTGCCTTCTCGTCAGACTCATCATCACCTGGGGCAGGCACCCGCGAACTACTCCCGGTGTGAGCACGCCCAGCTCTGCTCCTGCTGTGCGCTGGAGTCCCTCGTCCCGCTCCCCCTGCTGCTCGGGAAGGCATTGAAGGTCCCGCTAAGGCACCCGCTGTGGCTGGTATCTGGAATGGGGCCTGAAAAGAACAATTTGGCAAATGCATCAGTTACGCTATGCAAGGCTGAGTATGGTATCAAATGCAGTATATGATTACAGTGTATGAATGCTGTGAGTAGTATATGAATGCCGTGAGCAGTGAATGATTGCAGTGTATGAGGGCTGTGGCCAGTATATGAGATGCAGTGTATAAGTGCCGTGAGTGGTATATGAGTGTGGTGTATCAAATGCAGTATTGATAATGTGATGCATCAGATCAGTATGGTGCAGATTATAGAGGGTTTTGGGGCGGAGGTTGAAAAAACTTACCGAAATACCGTAAATACTGAGCAGGTCCATGCTCGTCTGTAGCATCCCCATCACCGAAGTCGACAGCTCCAGAGCCTGCACAGTGTACTCTATAGAAGCCTGCAAAAGTGTTGAGGTAATTAGTAATCTGCGTGATATCAACTGAAATGAAATGAATGTGCAGAATGTAAAGTATAGCACATACTGGGGTCGAGCCTCGAACTTCGATGAGCTCATGATCAGCTGGGGAAGGAGCGATGGGAATATGATAAGTCTCTCCAGCCCGTCCTCGGCATGTCATAGTAGTGGGCAGGTCTGGCCACTCCGCCCTCTGTCCCCTCTAGGAACCCCTCCTACCATAGGCCTGGGTCATCTTGGAACCTCCCACTCCTCCTGCTATGGTTGCAGGTCTCTCTCTTTCACCTCGGCGAACACTAGCTAGAGGCGGCATAAGATACGTCTGGATGAAAATGGTGTAGTCGCCGTCAAGCTTAAAGTAGTCGGCGTCCTAACCTATCGTGAAATTGGTCATCTCCTGCAGGGTGTACGTCTCTATATGCCTCGTGTGTGAAGGAGGTGGAATCGAGACTATCTGCTCAGGCAAACCGAGGCTCTGTCGCAAGAAACGCTCTCCCAAGTACAATGCCTGAAAGACCAGGCCCTCAAGCAAAACACGAAATCGGGAAGTCTCTCGAGCGTCCATAAACCGGTCTCTAATTGCGTCAGGCAGCATTGCCCAGGGCTGCCAGGTGATCTACAAATGATGAATATACAGGTTGTTATCTGCTATTGAAAGTGCAATATAAAGCAAAGCTCAGATGAATTGTAAGGTTTGAAATACCTCCGTTGCGGCTACAGTGTCAAAATATCGGCGGAAGAATGAGAAAGACTCTCGCGGCCTCCGCTCGCACCTCTCATCGTACCTATGTGAATATGGAACCATGAGGGGCATCTCTACCTCTGGATCTGGAGCAAGCCTCAGGAAGTAGGCATATACCCACAACTACAGAATGTGAAAGGGGTAATAATGAGTATGTTTATCAGTAAAGCAGAATACAGATAAAGCATAAATAAGAGAATGATGTGCAGTGTGTGCAGTGTACAACTAGTGTAAAGAAGATTGCGTGTTATGCAGTGTGTTTGGTGTACAGATAATGTAAAGCAGAACAGTAAAGCAGAAGAGAAAGATGTACCTCCCAAGCTCTCCAGTAGCCTCCTAGCAGGTGCCCGCTCCGACGAGATGAAGAACTCATGTATCCATACAGTGTGGCCAATCCTAAGCCACCCCAGTCATAGCGTCGGATGCGAGTCACGTCTACCAGTGCGCTCAAGAGGTAGAGGCCAACGGTGTTCACCCGGTCGACGAATAGAGTGGTGCTAAGAAAGAACATGAGGAACCCCCAGGCATAATGCTCGACATCCTCGCGGGTCGTCGGTGTCCGCCCTGAACTGGTCAGCGAACCATGAATATTGCACCATCCCTAGTCGGGAGAGAGGTGGGCGAATCCCTAGCAGAAAGATCTAAGCAACATCCCACTCGCCCATATCAGTGTGTCGAAAGGGATCGGATCACTCCCTACTCCGATGCCGGTGAGCATGGAGAAGCCGAAGGGAGTCATCGTCATCTCCCCTGCTATAGAAAGGTAGAAAGAATCGGTGGTGTCCGACCACCTCTCCACTAAGGTACCTAGAAGAGGCCGACTCACAATGAGGCGCGAGACTCCCATGCAGAATATACCAAAACCGGCCTCATCGACAATGTGGCGGACATCATCGGGTAGCTCTATGTACCAGTCTCGTGCAATGGTGTTCCCACAACCCCAGAAGGCATGAGAATCTCCCTGTGTTCAAGATAAACAAATGCAATGTAGTGTCAGGAATACAGTGTATACATGTGTTCAGAATTGATAGAAGTGCAGTGTGTACATATGTTCGAGTTGACAGAAGTATCATGAATGTGCTCAGAATGAACTAGGCACGTGATATACAAGTGTGTTTGGACTAATAAGATGAGGAGTGATATTGACTATCTAAGACATATGACCTACATTGCAGAAAGTAAAGAGGAAGAGTATACCTCAGCGGCGCCATAGGACAAGTGTGACTCCGGCTCGCGTAGCAGGAGGTCCCCCGGAGCACCTCACGCAAAGCTCCTGAACTGGCGAATACTGTCGGGAGGCAACACATGAACGTCAGGATTGTACGTCGTTAGGTCGAAAGGATGAATGCCGAGCGGCAAAGTGTAGACACCCCATTTTTGACCGACCTTGAGACTCAGACGTCACCAGTTGAGCACTTGGTGATATTGCATAATGTGCTTGTTCAGAAGTTTCAGAGTCTTGGCTGCGAGCCCTGCCTTCGGACTTCCGAACCCTCTTCTGTGCCTTGCCTCGGTTTGCGAACCAGACTCGATTTTCTCTGTTTCTTTTCCTGAGGGGAGGGAGAGGTCCAGTAGACCATCTCTCAGTGGCTGTGGGCTACATTTTGTGGCCGCAGGCCATTTTGCCCATTTCGGAGTCCGGTTTCCGGTTTTTCGGGACCGTTGGCCGTGTGCCTCGGTTCGGGACCGCCTAACCATCTCCGTTTGCTCTGATTTTGGCATACATCTTATTTACTCCCTTTCAAGGGACACTGGGGTCGGAGAAACCCACTTCGTGGCCGAATGCCACTTTCGGTGCTTAACAGCCTGTTTTCGGGACCCCGAACTGCGTGTTTTGGCCCCCGAGCATTCGTTTTGCATCGGTTTTCGTTCATTTTTGGCAGGTGCCTCTGTTTCATCACCAGGAAGGTCACTGGAGGGTGGGAGGCCAGCAATTATCTTGGCAACCAGTTATATTCCATTTTCGCCCTCCGACACCCGTTTTCCTCACTTCCGAGCCAATGTTGAACACCTTGGAGCCACTTTCTTCAACCCCAAACCACATATTTGTGATGCACACACATGGGAGGACCCTAAAAGTTCATGGCCGGCCACTATTTCCATTTGACCCTTTTGAACCCTTCCTAGAAATGGCTTGTTCTCTCTCCTGTTTTAGAGTTTCCAAATTTGAACCACAGGGTTGAGATGAGAGGACCTGGGAGGCCACCTTTTTGTGGTGGCCGGCCACTATTCCAACTTGTCCTTTTTGACCCCTAGCCGGCCGGCTAGGGTAGGTGGCCGGCCGGCCACCTGCAGTCCCAAAACTTGGCCGGTCATGTTCCTCACACAGCACACTTTACAGCTGTATAGCTGTTTCCCCCAGAAAATATCCCAATCCGGGGGATATTTTGTGGGGGAAAACTTGCCTACTTTTCCTCCACTCTTTGCTCCTCCTTTTCTCCCTCTTGTTTGTCCATATAACCAGTAGGCAACATTGAGTTTAGGGGTTAGAAAAAATTGTTTCAAGCATAGGCATCCATATCTCCATCCATCTCTCTCATTTTCCTTGAAAAAACTCCTAAGTTCTACCTCATTTCTTCATCACCACCAAGTACCACCACCACCACTCCATTTCCAGCAACAAGGAGGGCTTCTCAGAGGCTAAAGGTGCTGCAACTTGGTCCAAGAAGCAACCAAATATTGGTCTACAAGGGTGAGTTGCCATTTCCCCCATTTTTGAGCTTATTTTTGCAACATTTCTTAACCATATATACTTTTTGCTTTGAGCTCCGGCCATAACTAAAAGTGGCCTTCTTTTGAGCTCTTTTTCACTTTTTCTTAAGGGCTCAACCCTGTTTGAGCCCCCTATCTTGCACTTGCTTCAATATCTTCCTTAAATGCTATTTTCTTGCATGCTTTGGCAGCCCATTATGCTTCCATTTTTGGGCATTTTAAAGAACTAAAAATAGGCTTATTTTGAGCCCCTCTTCAACATTGGAGAAGGGCTTGACACTGTTTGGGACCTCCATGCTATACTTGCCTTTATATCCCTCTTTGGTCCCCATTTCTTACATGTTTTGGTAGCCTATTATGCTTCGGTTTTTGGCCTTTTTACAGAACTAAAAATAGTCTTATTATGGCCCATTCTTCATGTTTCATCAAGGGTCTTTGGCTGTTTGATGAATATTTTGTAGACTTTGTGTTATAGCCACTTTTGAGCCTCATTTTGCATTGCATTTCTAGCATGTTTGTATACTGTTTTGGGGTTTTTACAGTTCTGTAAATATGCATATTTTTTATCCCTCTTCAATGTTGTAGAATGGAATTTTTCAGTTTGGGCTTTGCATATACCACTTGCCTCTTTGGCCACCTTTTGGCCCTTTTCCTTGCATAAGAGCTTAGCTATATCTATGTTTGTTTTTAGGGTTTTTACAGTTCTGTAAAGTGGCTTATTTTTGACCCTCTTCAATGTTGTTGAAGGGCCCTAACCTATTTGGAGTTAGCAGCTGTGAGTTGCTTCATAATCTCATGTTTAGGGCCATTTTTGCATACTAGTTTTGCCCTATTTATGCTTGCTGTTTGGCCATGCTTTAAACTATAAAAATGCTTATTTTGAGGCTGCCTTGCTTCTGTCTTTTCATCTCATGTACCAATTATGCATGCTTTGTATAGCTGTAGTTTATTCTATGCGCCTAATTTGCATTTCGGGAGAGATTCCATTGCTAAAAATCCATTAGCATGCTTGCATATCATTTTCCATGCCATTGCATTGCGTATGCCATTGCCTCGGTTTGCGTGCCCGTGTGCACGCATTTCGAGGCACTCCATTCTCATCCATCGGCCTCTTATGTGAGTGTGGCTAAGGCTCTCTCATGTTAGTATAAGTCCATGTTGCATTCTATGTGCCATTTTAGCCATATTGCATTGCGTATGCCATTGCTTCGGTTTGCGTGCCCGTGTGCATGCATTTCGAGGCACTTCATTTTCATCCATCGACCTCTTATGTGAGTGTGCCTGAGGCTCTCTCATGTTAGTATAAGTCCATGTTGCATTCTATGTGCCATTTTAACCATATTGCATTGCGTATGCCATTGCTTCGGTTTGCGTGCCCGTGTGCACGCATTTCGAGGCACTCCATTTTCATCCATCGGCCTCTTATGTGAGTGTGGCTGAGGCTCTCTCATCTTAGTATAATTCCATGTTGCATTCTATATGCCATTTTAGCCATATTGCGTTGCGTATGCCATTGCCTCGATTTGCGTGCCCGTGTGCACGCATTTCGAGGCACCGCATTTTTATCCATCGGCCTCTTATGTGAGTACGGCTGAGGCTCTCTCATGTTAGTGTAAGCCCATATCATATTTCCATGTCATTTGCATCGCGTATGTCATTTTCTCAGTTTGCGTGCCCGTGTGCACGCATTTTGAGACATCTCATTTTCACAGCATAGTGCATACTAGGTTGTATCTTAGATCGCATTTATGTATTTCCTCGGTTTGCGTACCCGTGTGCACGCATTTCGAGACATCTCATTTTCATAGCATTGTGCATGCTAGGCTGTATCTTAGTTGCATTTATGCATATCATGCATATCATGCATATTGCATCGTGTCCGGGATAGGAGTTAGCCCGGGCACGGGAAACGAGGTGCATTTCGTACTCCGAGTGACGGAACGTGTCTCCATCCCCAGTCACCGACACTCCGGATTATCCATGATGGAGTTAGGTTCTTGTTGTGTTTACACGTGCATTCATTCTATATTAAGTTGCACATTTTGACTCCTCTGCCATCATGCATCGATATGCGTGATTGGTGGCACGAGGATCGAGGCATGCATATATCTGTGAAAATACATTGCTATGCCCCTTTCCTGCTCTCTGTTGCAGCAAATGAAGAATCAGCAACTTTTTGGAGGTTGGCGCGCATTTCAAGAATAACTGCTAAACAGAGGCTAATTGGGGCATCCCAGTGGAATTCTGCGCAAGGCAACCCAGACATGCATCATTCATCAGGAGCAAGGCAGTCCCTGGCTTGCACGCCAGTTTCACAGTTTTCTTAGTTAAATTAATTAATTAGGAATTTGTACATTATTTGGACTGTATTATTCTTTTATTCGGGACTGTATATTTATTTGGACCCTTTGCGCGAGGGCAATGCTGTAATAAGTGTGCGTGTGTGCGTTGTATGTCTTCCAACCCCACGTCTTTCTCCCTTTTATTTATCCGCTTACGATGGTTAGATTAGGGCATGTTTCAATTAGCATACAGTATGATAGCATGTTTGCATTCATTCATCTGTCTTGCATGCACCGGGCTCGGCGCATCATGCTAACTGCATTGTATTTTCAAATTCCAAATTGAATACATGTTAGCTGTAGCATTTCATATGCCATCTTAGAATAGCCGAGCCTGCTATAGTTGCATTTTTGCATGTGTTGCATTAGGCATTTCTGTATATTTAGGATCATGCATGATTTCTAATAAACTTCTTTTTTAGCTTAGAGTACTCGGTGAGTTTTATGCTTTAGCATCCTTGCATGCGTGTGAGTTACTGCCATGAATAGCATGCTTACCATGAGGCTAATTGCTAATGTGATATAACTGTCTGAATGCCTGTGGGTGAAGGTTGGGTTATTTGAATTGGAATAATTCATCAAATGTGTGTTTTAAGCCCACTAGATAGTGGCAAAATCATGTTTTCTAAGCCCACCCGAGGGTGGCAAATCCACGTCTTAGCCTACCTGCGGGTAGCACCATCAAACCATTTTCAAATGAACAAACATGAAATGTTTTGTTCCAATTCAGGCAACTCAGTCTATACTTATATGCTGTGTGCATCACATAGTAACCTAGGCTAATAACCGGAGTAAGGACACACAAAGTTTTCAAAAATTGATATCATGGTTAGTAGAGGCCGATCATTGATCGGGCGAGCGGGGGTGCTCACGAAGTGACCTTCCCCAATCGTACCCAAGTTCCCGAGCCGAGGCAACTTTGGTGATGACGGACACGTGGCCTTTGGCACCGAGTCAGGGTTTCCTAAATTTCCCAAAATAAAATATTTAGGTGGCGACTCTGTATCTGGCAAAGCAGTCCATGTTTGGCACTTCTTTAAAAAATCTGTTTTTTCTCAAAACGATTTGCCGGATTTGGACTCTTTGGTTCAGACTTAGAACCGTGACAAATTTGAGAGTCCTGAGCTGTAGTGACCCCCAATATGAACAGAACGGGAGCTTGTGCCTCCCGGGGCGTTCGGGGACGTCTACACAAAGGCTCGAACTCGGGATCCATCTCCATCCCTGCAGGAGCCCCACTATGTGGAACATCATCCGCCATATTAAGAAGAATGAGAAAAATGGTCGAAGATGTGGAAAATGGGCAAGAATGCCAAAAGTCAACAAAAAGTCAACTCCGAGAGGTGAAAAAATGAAAGAAAATGTCGAAGTGCGGAAGAAGGCACGAAGATAAAGGGTAACTCGGGGGAAACAAACCCCAAGTGATGGAAATCAAGAATGTGGCACCAAAAACACTTTTCAATCGGTTCAAAGTGTTTGAAACAACGAGGGTTTTGCGAATCAAAAGTTTTGGGAGGTTTGAAAACGTGTGTAAAGCTCGGATCGAATGGAGGAAAGCGATCTAGAGAGAGAGGAGCAGGGATTTCGGCAAGAGAGAAGTGAAAGAATAGGGTTTGGAACCCTATACTTAAAGACCCGAGGCAAAATGTCAAAACTGCCCCGAATCTGCCATTTTTGGCCGATCGGCCAAATTGTTGGCCGGCCAGCCACATTGTTGGCCGATGGAGTTTTTTGATGGCCGATGAATGGCCGATGGCTCCCTCTTGTGGCCGATGGACCTCCAATGCCCTTGTTTGGGGTTGTTCTATTGATTTGTGCCCTCATATCACAAGAAAGTGCAAGAAAATGTACTTTTTGAAGCTCAAGCGGTCTCTGTGGTGACCTCGAACCGTGTTTTCCATGTGCGGCACTCGATATACACAAAATGTATCCTTTTTTGTATCCTTTTGCATATTGCTAGATTCGAAAATTATCTTTGAATGCATGGCTTTACAGTGTTCTTATCACATTCATGGGTTTGCATTTGTTATATGCCTCTCTCACTTTTGCATCGGACATGCATCATAGCGTTTGCACAACATATTCCCGTTGTGTCAAATAGGTATTCGTGTTTATGTTGCATAGAGTATGTACATTGCATGGAACATGTTTTTAACCTTGCTTGCATAGAATGCACACTTCTCACCTTGGCATGAAATGCGCGTCTTAATGTTGCATGGAGCATACATTTCTCTCACTTGCATTGTTATGCACACTATAGTTACATTGTTATGCACACTTCACTTGCATTGTTATGCACACTATAGTTGCATTGCTGTGCACACTTCACTTGCAGTGTTATGCACACTTTATTTGCATTCTTATGCACTTTTCACTTGCATTGCTATGCACCATTCTACTCGCATTGTTATACACCATTGTTTATCTGGCATTGAATATGCACTGTTGGTTATCTTGCATTGCATGTGCATCATTGTCGTTCATCTCGCAGAAGGCATGCATGGCATTGCATCGTATCTTTCAAGTTTTCCTATCATACATACACCATATTGTATGTATGGTTCATTTGAAGCTGGCGTAGCCAGGCAATATTGAATGTGTGGTTCATTCAAAAAAGTTTCATTTAAGATTGATTATGTTTTTGTGTATCTATCACACATGTTGACTTAGTGTATCTATCACACTCTCTTCACTTAGTGTATCTATCACACTCTCTTCACTTAGTGTATCTATCACACTTTGCTCACTTAGTGTATCTATCACACTTCGTTCACTTTGTGTATCTATCACACGTTCACTTTGTGTATCTATCACACATGCTCACTTTGTGTATCTATCACACATGCTCACTTTATGTATCGCACACGTTCGCCTAGTGTATCTATCACACTTCGTTCGCTTTGTGTATCTATCACACATGCTCACTTTGTGTATCTATCATACGTTCACTTTGTGTATCTATCACACACGTTCACTTTGTGTATCTATCTCACATGCTCGCTTTGTGTATCTATCACACATGCTCGCTTTGTGTATCTATCACACGTTTGCTTTGTGTATCTATCACACTTCACACTTTGTTCACTTTGTGTATGTATCGCACATGCTTCGTTTATCTTCGTGTATCTATTACACTTCATTCACTTTGGGTATCTATCACACATGCTGGCTTTGTGTATCTATCACACATGCTCACTTTGTGTATCTATCACACGTTCGCTTTGTGCATCTATCACACGTTCACTTAGTGTATCTATCACACTTCGTTCACTGTATGTATCTATCACATGCTCGCTTTGTGTATCTATCACACATGCTCACTTTGTGTATCTATCACACTTCGTTCACTTTGTGTGTCTATCACACGTTCACTTTGTGTATCTATCACACATGCTCGCTTTGTGTATCTATCACGCATGCTCACTTTGTGTATCTATCACGCGTTCGCTTTGTGTATCTATCATACATGCTCACTTTGTGTATCTATCACATGTTCGCTTTGTGTATCTATCACACGTTCACTTTGTGTATCTATCACACGTTCGCTTAGTATATCTATCATACTTCGTTCACTGTGTGTCTCTATCACACGTTCGCTTTGTGTATCTATCACACATGCTCGCTTTGTGTATCTATCGCATATACTCACATGTGTGTATCTATCACATGTTCGCTTTGTGTATCTATCACACATGCTCACTTTGTGTATCTATCACATATACTCACCTTTGTGTATCTATCACACGTTCACTTTGTGTATCTATTACACATGCTCACTTTGTGTATCTATCACACGTTCGCTTTGTGTATCTATCGCACAAGTTCGCTAAGATTGCATAATTTTATTACATCCTCTGCATGAAATGTAGTTCGGTCTGTAATTCCCACGCGTTGCGTGTTTACTTGTTTGCTTGTGTACGAGTTTGCTTTAGCATTTCTTTGCATAACATTTGCATAAATGCTTCATTACAGCTCTCTTTGCATAATCATCAGTTATGTTTTGTATCTTGCCCCTGCCTGCGGGCGCAACTCTATGTTATCTTGCCTATTTGTCTAAGTCTTCGGCCTTGTCAAAAATGGGTCGTCTCTGGGCTTTGACATTCACTCCCGTCATCTCATGACTTTCGAGTTCTGTCAAAGACGGGCAACTGTAGACACCCCATTTTTGACCGTCCTTAAGACTTGGACGTCATCGTTTGAACACTCGATGATCATCCATGCTCATGTTGGTTTTGAGTTTCTGAAGGTCTCGGCTGTGTGCCTTGCTTTGGAGCCTCTCAACTTGTCTATTTTTTATGTGGTTGTGGACCAAGAGCTTGTGACTTTGTTTCTGAGGGAAGAAGGTGGCCTGCTGGCCATCCCTACAACCCATCGACTAGGCCCCATGTCCATCGGTCATGCCCTCTTTCCATCGGCCATCAATGGTGGCCTGTCGGCTTCACTGATGGCTGGTCGGCACCTTTAATGGCCGGTCGGCCATATTTTTTGGCCGAGGCCCTTTTTCTTGCTTTTGCAGATATTTTTATTACCAATTGTGCCAGCTGGTGAGCATAAAACTCATCCTCCCACCAAGCCTCTAGCTTGTTCAACAAGCTTAAGACTTGGATTTCTATAAGAGGGGAGGTCCCTCTCCCTTTCTAGAGGTTCAGAAAAATTGGCTAAGGGATATACATATACTTCTATCTCTGTATTGCTCCCTCTCTCTAGATATTTGTTCCATTTTGTGCTCAAAAGTGCTATTTCTTCACACTTTTGCACTAAAGCACCTAGTGAAACACCTTCACTCTGGGGTTGAGGTTCTTAGAGGTTTGTTTGAAGCTCAAAAGCTTGGTTTTTGCCTCTGAAGTGGCTGCTTCAAAGTGGTTCTTCATGGGTGAGTCTATACCCCCTTTTAGGCTTTGTTTTCATTGCTTATTTGGCCCTATTTGCATGCTTTTTTTGGCTTAACTTTAAACTGCAAAAAGCTTCATTTACAAGTGCTTAAAATATTTGTTTGAGGCCTCTTTGGTGTTAGGGGTGGTCTACCCCCTTTTGTACCTTGTTTGGCCTTGTTTTGAGCTATCCTTTTAGGCCTTTGAGATCACCTTCTCTTGGCCTTTTAACCACTAAATTCAAAAGGAATTTTAGTGGTGGATAGTGTGTTTTGAGGCCCCAAATGGGTGGGGGTTGTCCCCCCTCCTCTTTTCTTGTGTGCTTGTGTTAATGGCTCACCAAGTTAGCATATTTTTCTACCTCCTTGAGGCTCCATCTTTGCATGTCTTAGGCCTTATTTTAGCATGTTATAGCTCTGTTTGGGGTTGGTTTGGTTACCTCTTGCATGCTCCTTGCACTTGTAGTGCAATTCCACTCACTAGCCTAACATGCATCATGCTTTGAACCATCATTCTAGCATGTTTTTGGCTCCACTCCAGCAAGCTTTTAATCATGTTTTTCCATGCTTAAGCTCTGTTTTAAGTGTTTTGGGTCATGCATGCCTTGCTTTATATAGCCATAGTGCAATCTTGCTCACTAGCTTTATGTTTTGAGTCCACTAGCATGCATTGCTTGGGCTATTTGCATGATTTAGCATAATTTGATATATGATTTCAGTGCATGAAGTGTGGTCATACTCTCCCATGGTTTACTCTTTCAATGATTTTGGAGGGTTATGCTTTATGCCTTAACCATGAGCTAATATGTATGCATGCTTGCCTAAGATTTTGGGCTACCATCTCAGCATGTCTTTGGTGTTATTTTACCATGATACAACTCTGATTTTTGTTGGTGAAGTCATCTCATGCTTGGTTTTGGTATGTGTAGTGCAATCATGCTCATTGGCCTTGCATGCGTCTTGCTTTTTGGCCTTTTATTCTAGCATATGTTGGCTATGTTCAAGCATGTTTTTGGCCTTGTTTTAACCTGTCTTGGGACTATTTTGAGTCACCTTGGCCCTTTGGGGCTTGCTTGATATGGCTATAGTACAAGTGCCCTTGCTAGCCTTAAACCTTGAGCCTCCTAGCATGCTTCATTTGTGATGTGTGCATGATTTGGCATCATTTAACATGTTATTTCAGAGCATATAGTGTTGTCATACTTCCATGTTTTTCACTCTTTAAGTGCTCTTAAGAGTTGCACCTTTATGCCCTATTCATGGGCCAATGCATGAGCATGCATTTTATTGCTTTCAATGCAAGCATTTCAGAGCATTTTGGCCATTATTTTGGCATGCATGAGGACTGTTTAGGGTTGCTTTAGTCCATTGAGCATTGTATTGCATGCCTCTTGTATGGTTCTCTTTACTTGCTTAGATGCTTTAGCCTTCAAACATGCCATGCATGCATTGTTCACATGATAGAATCTTGTGCATGCCATTAGCATTGATAGGATGATCATGTTGTATGTGTTGCATTGTGCTTGGATCGAGCATTGATCCAAACACAAGGAATGTGGCACGTTTCGTACTTGAAGTGATGAAACGTGTTGTGTTTCTTGGTCACCGACCCTCTTGATCGATCATGATAGAGGTTAAGGCCCTTATGTGTTGTTTGTGCATTCATCAACATTGTGCAAGCTTGACTCTTTGGCCATCATGCATTGAGATGCATGATTGATGGCTCGAGAGCTGAGCACTACACTTATTTGAGCTTGAGATATGATAAGGAGTATGGTTGCACACATATTTCCTTGCAAATACACTGCCATGCCTCTGTTTGTGCTCTGTTGCAGCAAAAGGAGAAATTACAGGAAGCCGTGCCCGACTGGCCATCAAAGCTGTCGACCGGTCACCAAGGCTGCCGACTGGCTATCAGAAGTGGCCAATGGCCATCCACTTTGGCCGATGGCCATCTCTCTTGGCCGACCATCCCTCAGCATGTTCCTAAGGTGGGTCAGAAGCATTTTAGAAGTTGGCATAATGTTCAGAAGTCCAAAAGTGTGCAAACAAAGGCATGATAATGGATTTCCGAGCAAGGCGATTTGAGCATGCATGCATCCCTCGTCACGAGGCCATTTTAGTGCTTTTGTTAAATTAGAATAAGTTATTATCTTAGTTATGAAGGTGTTGTAATTAATTAGTTAATGCATTTAATTAATTAATTCATTTTGTGCTTTAATTAGCTTAGATTAGCTAGTTGTTCAAATTCGTTTGTTTTGTAATAATTAGTTAGCTAGGAATAGTTAATTAGTTTTGTTTTGTAATAGTTAGCTTAATTAGCGTAGCTAGTTAGCTCATTATTTGGACTCTCCGTCGAGAGGGCAAATGCTGGAATAAGTGTGCGTGAGTGTGTGAATGTCTTCTAGCCCCACGTCTTCCTCCCTTTTATTTACCAGCTTTTGATGGTTAGTTTAGGGCATGTTTCAATTAGCATACTTATGCTTTGCATGCGTGCATCATTCATTCGTCTTGCATGCACCGGGCTCGGCGCATCATTCAAACTGCATCGTATTTCAATACCTATTTGAATACATGTATCAAGTGTAGCATTCATATGCCATCTTAGATAGCCGAGCCTATTTTAGTTGCATTTTTGCATGCGTTGCATTAGGCATCTTGTATAGTTAGGATCATGCATGATTTCTAATTAGCTTCTTTTTTGGCTCGGAGTACACTGTAAGTGTTTATGCTTTAGCATCCTTGCATGTGTGTAAGTGACTGCCATGATAGCATGCTTGCCATGAGGCTAATTGCTTAATTGATTAACTGCATGAATGCCTGTGGATGAAGGCTTCATTACTTGAATTGGAACAATTCATCAAAATGTGCGTTTTAAAGCCCACTTTGCAGAGTGGCAAAATCATGTTGTTTTCTAAGCCCACTTGAGGGTGGCAAATCCACGTCTTAGCCTCCTTGCGAGTAGCACTTTTAAACCATTTTTGAAAAACAAACATGAGATGTTTTGTTCCAAATTGAGTGATTTAGTTTATACTTGTATGATGTGCGTATCACATAGTAAACTAGCTAATAAACCGGAATAACAACGCATGTGTTTTCAAAAACAACATATCATGTTAGTAGAGGCCAATCTTTGATCGGGCGAGCGGGGGTGCTCATTTCAGGACCTTCCCCTCTCATACCTAAGTTCCCGAACCGAGGCAACTTTGGTGATGACGGACACGTGGCCTTAGGCATGAGTCAAGGTTTCTTAAATTTCCCAAAATAAAATATTTAGGTGGCGACTCTGAAATCTGGCAAAGCAATCCATGTTTGGCGCTTTTTGACTCAAAATTGATTTTTCAAAACCAATTGTCGAATTTGGACTCTTTGGTGATTTATCAATCTTACATTGCACTTTGTGAGATTAGATACAGAATCGTGACAGGAGTCCAAACTGTAGTTTCTATGAACACAATTCGCGCCCTCGCGCGCGGAGCAGAGTTCGGGCGGTCTATAGTGGCATACCAAGCTAGTTGTGTGCCTCGGACTGGAAATGTAGTAGGGTACTCTATCCCTTCTTCTGGGCAAGTCTGATCATGTCCAAATTGGTGCCAGATTCGGAATGGGAAGTAAAAGACACAATGTGTCGGGCCGATCAACTGAATCCCGGGCTGGCGAGACATGTTGTAGCTCATCGCCTGTAGATCAAGCTAGGGGTAGCGCCATGCAATGTTGACAACGGAAAGACTACACATCCATTTGCAGCACCATCCCTCATTCGGGGCATTGACTAGACGTCGCTGAAAGAAATAGCCGCGAGCTAAATATGCTGGGCATGAGTCCACCACTTTCAACTTATCCATCAACCATATCTGGGGAGGTATGAAAAATGAGAGATTAAAGAACAGAGAGGTGTACGTGGAGAGAAAAGTGAGAAAGGGGTTTTGAGAGAAAAATCAAGCCTGAAGACCGAGTGATGTGAGAAATACACATGTGAGAAGGGTGGGAAACATTACCTGCAGTAGTAGTGGACTACCAGCGAACCTAGTCGACTCTCGGCGATGGAAAGCATCCAGACCCATCAATGTCTCAGCTAGTGTCATGGCAATACAACTCTTGCCCTCTTTTAAACCTTGTGCAACCTCAATCAAACGGACGCTAGACCCTCCGGAGCCTGGGGCAAGCAAGAAATGAGACAACATGCACAAGCAAAGCGCATGTCACCGAAAACCCTGCCAGTGATGATCGTCGCGGTCACCGACATCAGAAAACCGACGAATCAAGCTCGGAATGTCCAGTTCTCTGTCGCGAATCAAAGATCGAGCGTCATGCAAAAGCCCACACATCTGTCCTAGAGCTTGGATATGGCCGAAGCAAAATTGGGGCAAGATCTCTTCATCTCGCTGAGATTCCATCAAGGCTTGGAAATCTTCTTTTGTCCGCCAAATCTAAACACGTGCGTAATCGGATTCCAACACCTAGTCGTGGCATGAAGGAACAGAAAACGCAGCGAGGTGCGGCTCAACGTGACTAGTGCATTTATTCTGAAACCCCGAAAATTTAACTTTTTTGAGCCATCCAAGTTTGCAATCCAATTTGTGACGTTTTGGACAAGAAATACTTCCATTTGGGGCAAAAACAGAGTTGAAATCGAGAAACTACGAAGCTGGGGCTTTTGTAGAAGATGAGGTGTTGAGTGGAAGATAGGTGGTAACAATCTGGGCACTTTCTAGATTAATGGCCGACCGGCCAATTTGATGGCCGACCGGCCAATTTGATGGCCGACTGACCATCTTTTTAGCCGATCGGCTAGTTCTTGTGGCCAATGGCTCTTTATGGTGGCCAATAGCCCCTCCTTTGTTCTCTGAGTTGTCTATGTGTTGGAAGTATTGAGAACTTATGTCTTGTTCCACTTCGAATGCTTTCTTGTGACGATTTTGTGAAGTCGTGCCAGTGTTACTTCAATTTGTTTATCGAGCTGTTGCATTTTTGTTTCTCGAGTTGTATTTTGCATTAATTTTTAAGTTCTTGTCTTGCTTATCGAGCTGTATTCACATTTGGTTGGCATGTCAAGTCCTGGTTTTGCTTATCGAGTTGTTTTGTTCTTTCAGTTGTCAGTTGGTTCACTACCAGATTAAGACAATGCAATTCGAGTGTGTAGTTTTCAAACAAAGTTCAATCTCATTTACATGCTATGTGATGTGATGCGATGCGATGTGATGCTTAGAATGTAAAATGTAACACTTTTTCAATCAAAAAACTGTTTTCATTCCATCACGGTTTCTCTTTTTTGCAAGTGTACAAGTTTTAAAGAACATAAAATTGCCTGAGGCTGTACAATGTGCAAAAACTACAGGCAAAAAGAGAAATAAAACAAAAACAAAACATCAAAATCAGCACCAGTCGCCTCAAGAGTGGGAAGTCCTCCTCGTCCTCTTCCTCGACGAAGGCCCAGAACTACCGTCGTCAGCTCCGTTACCTGAGTTTGAACCCGAACTATCTCCAGCCTCATCTCCATCTTGTGATGACTCTGACTGTGGACTCACTGCCTCCTCGTCAGACTCATCATCATCTGGGGCAGGCTCCTGCGAACTACTCCCAGTGTGAGCATGCCCATCTCTGCTCCGGCTGTGCACTGGAGTCCCTCGTCCATCTCCCCCTGCTGCTCGGGGAGGCACTAAAGGTCCCGCTGAGGAGCCCGCTGTGGCCGGTATCTGGAATAGGGCCTGAAAAGAACGATTTGGCAAATGCATCAGTTATGCTATGCGAAACTGAGTATGGTATCAAATGAAGTATATGATTACTGTGTATGAATGCTGTGAGCGGTGAATGATTGAAGTGTATGAGGGTCGTGGCTAGTATATGAGATGTAGTGTATCGGTGCCATGAATGGTATATGAGTGTGGTGTATCAAATGCAGTATTGATAATGTGATGCATCAGATCAGTATGGAGCATATTATAGAGGGTTTTGAGACGGAGGTTGAAAGAACTTACTAGAATACCATAAATACTGAGCAGGTCCATGTTCATCTGCATCATCCTCATCACAGAAGCCGCCAGCTCCAGAGCCTGCCCGATATACTCTATGGAAGCCTGCAAAAGTGTTGAGGTAATTAGTAATCTGCAAAATATCAACTGAAATGAAATGAATGTACAGAATGTAAAGTATATCATCTACTGGAGTCGAGCCTTGAACTCCGACGAGCTCATGATCAGCTGGGAGAGGAGCGATGGGAATCTGATAAGTCTCTCCAGCCCGTCCTCGGCATGTCATAGTAGTGGCCAAGTTTGGCCACTCTGCCCTTTGTCCCCTCCAGGAACCCCTCTTACCATGGGCCTGGGTCGCCCTAGATCTTCCCACTCCTCCTACTATGGCTACAGGTCTCTCTCTCTCACCTCGGCGAACACTGGCCAGAGGCTGCATGAGAAATGTTTGGATGAAAATGGTGTAGTTGGCGTCGAGCTTGAAGTAGTCGGCATCCCAACCTATCGTGAAATCGGCCATCTCCTGCGGGGTGTACCTCTCTGTATGCCTCATGTGCGAAGGAGGCGGCATCGGAACTACCTTCTCGAGTAAACCAAGGCTCTATCGCAGGAAGCGTTCACCCAAGTACCACGCTCGACAGACCAAACCCTCAAGCAAAACCCGAAATCGGGAAGTCTCCCGAGCGCTTATAATCGATCTCTAACTGCGTCAGGTAGCACTGCCCAGGGCTGCCAGGTAATCTGCAAATGATGGATATACAGGTTGTTATTTTCTATTGAAAGTGAAATATAAAAGCAAAGTTCAAATGAACTGTAAGGCTTGAAATACCTCCGTTGCGGCTACAATGTCAAAATATTGGCGGAAGAATGAGAAAGACTCTCACGATCTCCGCTCGCACCTCACATCATACCTGTGTGAATACAGAACCATGGAAGGCGCCTCTACCTCCAGCTCTGGGGCAAGCCTCGGGAAGTAGGCATATACCCATAACTACATAATGTGAAAGGGGTAATAATGAGTATGTTTATCAGTAATGCAGTATACAGATAAAGAAGAAACCAGAGAATGATGTGCAGTGTCTTGTGCAGTGTGTGCTGTGTACAACTAGTGTAAAGCAGATTGCACGTTATGCAGTGTGTGTGGTGTATAGATAATGTAAAGTAGGACTGTAAAGCAAAAGGGAAAGATGTACCTCCCAGCTCTCCAGTAGCCTCCTAGCAGGTGTCCGCTCCAGCAAGATGAAGAACTCATGTATCCATACAGTGTGGCCAAGCCTACCCCGCCCTAGTCATAGCGCCGGATGTGAGGCAAGTCTACCAGTGCACTCAAGAGGTAGAGGCCAACGGTGTTCTCCCCATCGGCGAATAGAGTAGTGCCAAGGAAGAACATGAAGAACCCCGGGGCGTAGTGCTCGACCTCCTCGCGGGTCGTCAGTGTATCCCCCCTGAACTGGTCGGCGAACCACGAATACCGCATCATCTCTGGTCGGGAGAGAGGCAGGCGAGTCCCTAGCAAAAAGATCTGAACAGCATCCCACTCACCCATATTAGTGTCGTAAGGGATCGAATCACCCCCTACTCCTATGCTGGTAAGCATAAAGAAGTCGAAGGGAGTCATCGTCATCTCCCCTACTGTAGAAAGGTGGAATGAATCGGTGGTGTCCTGCCACCTCTCCACTAAGGCGCCTAGAAGAGGCCGACTCATAGTGAGGCACGAGAGTCCCATGTAGAATACACCAAAACCGGCCTCGTCAATGATGTGGCGAACAACATCGAGTAGCTCTATGTACCAGTCTCGTGCAATGGTGTTCCCATAACCCCGGAAGGCATGAGAATCTCCCTGTGTCCAAGATAAATAGATGCAAAGCAGTGTCAGGAGTATAGTGGATGCATGTGTTCCGAATTGATAAAAATGCAGTGTGTACATATGTTTGAGTTAATAGAAGTATCGTGTATGAATGTGCTCAGAATGAACTAGGTATGTGATGTACAAGTGTGTTTGGACTAATCAGATGAAGAGCAATATTGGCTATCCAAGGCATATGACCTACATTACAGAAAGTAAAGAGGAAGAGCATACCTCAGCGGCGCCATAGGATAAGTGTAACTCCGGCTTAAGTAGCAGGAGGTCCTCCGGAGCACCTCGCGCAAATCTCCTGAACTGGCGAATACCGTCAGGGGGCAACACATGTACGTCTGGGACATAAGACGCTAGATAGAATGGTTGAATGCCGAGCGGCAAAAGCTCAAACTCGAGATCCATCTCCATCCCCAGAGGAGCCCTATCATGTGGAATGTCATCCGCTATCTGAAGAAGAATGAGCAAATAGTCGAAGATGTGGAAAATAGGTGAGAATGCCAAAAGTCAACAAAAAGTCAACTTTGAGGGGTGAAAAATGGAAGAAAATGTCGAAGTGCGAAAGAGGGCACGAAGATCAAGGGTAACTCGGGGGAAACAAACCCCAAGTGATGGAAATCAAGAATGAGGCGCCAAAAACACTTTTCAATCGGTTCAAAGTGTTTGAAATCTCAAGGGTTTTGCGAATCGAATATTTGTGGGACACTTGAAAGTGTGTATAAAGCGCGGATCAAAGGAGGAAATTGACCTAGTGCACAAGGGGAAGAAGTTTCGAGCTTGAGAAAGTGAAAGAATAGGGTTTGGAACCCTATACTTAAAGACCCGAAGCAAATGGACCAAACTGCCCCGAATTTGCCATGTTTGGCCGATTAGCCAAATTGTTGGCCGACCGTCCACTTTTTTGGCCGATTAGCTTATCTGGTGGCCGATGGCTCCCTCTTTTGGCCGATGGACCTCCAATGCCCTTGTTTGGGATTATTTTGTTGATTAATGCCCTCATATCTCAAGAAAGTGCAGGAAAGTGTACATTTTGAAGCTTGAGCAGCCTCCGTGGTGACCTCGAACCGTGTTTTCCGTGTGCGGCACTTGATATGCACAAAATATATCCTTTTTTGTATCCTTTTGCATATTGCTAGATTAGAAAATTATCTTTGAATGCGTGGCTTTACAGTGTTCTTATCACGTTCACGAGGTTTGCATTATTATATGCCCTTTTCACTTTTGCATCAAACATGCATCATCGCGTTTGCATAACATATGCGCGTTGTGTCAAATAGGTATTCGTGTTTACATTGCATAGAGTATGTACATTGTATGGAGCACATTTTAACCTTGCTTGCATAGAATGTGCACTTCTCACCCTGGCATGAAATGCGCATCATAATGTTGCATGGAGCATACATTTCTCGCACTTGCCTTGCTACGCATGTCTCTTGTGCATTGTTATGCACCATTTCACTTGCATTGTTATGCACGTTCTAGTTTCATTGTTATGCACATTCCACTTGCATTGTTATGCACGTTCCAGTTGCATTGTTATGCACATTACAGTTGCATTGTTATGCACCGCTTCAGTTGCATTGTTATGCACGTTTCAGTTGCATTGTTATGCACTTTTCATTTCCATTATTATGCACATCTCCCATGCATTGTTATGCATCCTTTCGTTTGCGCATTGTATATGCACACGTTATCTCGAATTGAAATTGTATCTTGATGTAACGTTGAACATGAGTTTCTACTATCTTGTACTTGTCAAAGTTTCTTTTTTGTGCAGGCACGATATTGTATGTACGGTTCATTCAGAGGTATTTCAGGTAAGATCTTTCCTATCCTTTGAGTTCACCTCGTTGGTTAGAGACATTCGGGTACGCCCAATGTCTACATCGACACCTTCTTTTCCTCTCTCGTGTATGATACGCTCAGAGGTGCTTTGTCTTTCCCTCTCTCATGTGTGATACGCTGAGAGGTGCTTTCTTTTCCCTCTCTCGCGCGTGATACGCTGAGAGGTGCTTTGTCTTTCCCTCTCTCACATGTGATACGCTGAGAGGTGTTTCATTTGAGACTCAGGGTATCCCCGGTAGTCGCTTTTGGCCTTTCTCGCGTGACGCGTGGTGGGAATTGTATAATCTTCTTGCATCCTTTCTGTTGGAATGTGTGAGACTGTTGTTTCTTATTTGCTTGCTTAAAATGTTGCATTTATCATACCTAGTATTTGCATTCAAATGTTTCATTACAGCTTACTTTGCATAATCATAAGTTATGCTCTTGCATTGTACATGTTCATTTGCATTTTGCCCTGGCCTGCGGGCATATCTATTTTGTTATCTTGCCTATTTGTCGAAGTCTTCGGCCTTGTCAAAAATGGGCCATATCTGGGCTTAGACAGTCACTCCCGTCATCTCATGACTTTTGAGTTCTGTCAAAGAGGGGCAACATACAAAAGCTTTTGTTAGGCTGATTGTATATTTGAAAGGTCCTGGACACATAAACTGTTAATTTTATCTATACGTGTGAGTTATTATGGAATGTTTGTTTTACCATGTAAACACAGCTCGTTGGACAAATTTTCAAGTTTGCTTCCATTTTGGCCCCTTATGCTATTGAAAATAAGTTTGATCAGGTTTGAGGCCGTAGGTAATCCCTTGATTACTGGTCGGTTATGACCTTAATCCATAGGGGTGGGTTCGGGTCATGACACAAACGAAGCATGTCTTCCAAATTCTGTATCGTCCATTCTTATTGACCATCTATTTATGGATGGAAGACAGTACTAAATTTCAGTTCTGTTCCCAGTGCCGTCTGCGAGCTCTGCCAAAATCTGGACACAAATTTGGAGTCTTTATTTGACACAATAGAAACAAGCACACCATGGAGTTGGATAATCTCATCTATATATAAAGTAGTTAACTTATCTACATTATAAGCAGGCTTCATAGGCAAGCAATGTGTAGACATGGTTAATCTATCAACAATGACCGAAATTGAATCCGTACCTCTTGGCATACAAGGCAAGCCAACCACAAAGTCCATTGTGGTGTGTTCCCATTTCCATTTCGGTATGGAAAGAAGCCGAAGTAGGCCAGTGGGGTTTTGGTGCTCGGCTTTTACTTGTTGGCACTGAAGACAACGAGAAACAAACTCTGCTATATCTCTTTTCATGTTGGCTCACCAGTAGACTTGCTTCAAATCTTAGTACATTTTGGTGCTTCCAGGATGAACTACAAACTTGGAGTAGTGTGCTTCCTCCATGACTTTCTTTTTCAACTCTGGTATGTCTGGAACACACAACTTGCCTTCAAATTGTAGCACTTGGTCTTTGACTATAAACCCCGACCTTGGCTTTGAATCTTTTTCTTCAAAAATCTTCTTAAAGTAAACATCCTCCATTTGTCTTTGATTGATTTCTTCAATGATAGAGGGTTGGGCTAAGATTGCTGCCAAAGTTCCTCATGTTTCATGTAGAACCAATTCTATTTCCATTTTTTGAAGGTCTTGAAGTAGGTCTTCTTGTTTGGTGAGAAGGCATGCTAAATTTCCCATTGACTTCTAGCTAAGGGCGTCTGTCACTTTATTTGCTTTGTTAGGATGATATTGTATTCGTAAATCATAATCTTTGATTAGTTCTAACCATCTTCTTTGTCTCATATTAAGCTCCTTTTGGAAAAACAAATACTTCAAACTTTTGTGGTCTATAAACACCTCACAGGTAATGACGCCAAATTTTTAGTGCAAACACAATAGATGTCAACTCTAAATCATGGGTTGCATAGTTCTTTTCATGTGGTTTTAACTGACGAGAAGCATAAGCAATGACCCTATTATTTTGCATCAGAACACATCCTAACCCTTTATGTGACGCATCACTATAAATAGCAAACCCTTCAGTACCTGATGGCAATACTAGAATTGGTGCTGTAATCAGCCTAGTTTTCAACTCTTGGAAAGCAGATTCACATTCTTCTGTCCATTCAAATGGTGTTGCTTTCTGTGTTAATTGGGTAAGTGGCATTGCTATCTTGGAGAAGTCTTTGACAAATCTTCTATTATAACCTGCCAAACTAAGAAAGCTCCGAACCTCTATCACATTAGTGGCTCTTGGCTAGTTCATTATAGCTTCAATTTTTTGAGGGTCTATAGAAATGCCTTCCTTGTCAATTACATGCCCCAAAAACGTCACATTGTTCAACCATAATTCACATTTCTTCAACTTTGCATATAACTTTCTATCTCTAAGAGTTTGGAGAATCAATCTCAAATGTTGTTCATAGTCTTCCTCACTTTTAGAGTAAACTAGGATATCATCAGTAAAAACTACAACAAACTCATCCAGGTAGGGTTTAAATACTTGATTCATCAACTCCATAAATGCTGCTAGAGCATTGGTGACCCTAAATGGCATAACCAAAAACTCGTAATGACCATACCTGGTCCTAAATGTTTTTTTCTCAGCATCTTCTTCCTTGACCTTAAGTTGTTGGTACCCTAATCTAAGATCAATTTTAGAAAAGACTTGTGCCCCTTGCAGTTGGTCAAATAAATCATCAATACTCGGCAACGGGTACTTATTTTTTACGGTTGTTCAACTCTCTATAATCAATAGATAGGCGTAAGATTCCATCTTTATTTTTCACAAATAGAACAGGTGCACCCCAGGGTGAAGTGCTAGGTTGGATGAAACCTTTGTCTAACAAATCTTGTAATTGTATTTTCAATTCTTTAAGTTCTGACGGTGACATTCTATAAGGAGTTTTGGAAATTGTTTGAGTCCCTAGTATGACATCAATTGTAAACTCAATTTCTCTGTCAACTAATTTCTTCGGTAATGCATCAAGAAATACATCTGAAAAAACTCTCATTACTGGTATATTAATTCAAATCATTATTACCCTCCTGTATAGTTAGAACCCTACACAAATATCCCTCTAGACTCACCTTTTTCCGCGCCCTCACCTTTCAGAAAGGGTTTGAAAAGAAGGCCTCACAGTTCAGACTCCCGCGGTTATGAATCTAGTCTCATAAGTGCAATGTGAAATTGATAATCACCAAAGAGTCCAAATCCGGCAAATCGTTTTGGAAAATTGATTTTTAATCAAATAATGTCAAAATTGGACTGCTTTTCCAGAATATAGAGTCGCCACCTAAATATTTTGTTTTGTGGAAATTTAGGAAACCCTGACTTGTGCCAAAGGCTACGTATCCGTCATCACCAAAGTTACCTCAGCTCGGGAACTTAGGTACGAGAGGGGAAGGTCCTGAAATGAGCACCCCCGCTCGCCCAATCAAAAATCGGCCTCTACTAATCATGATATGTTCTTTTATAAACCTTATGTGTTCTTGTTCCGGTTATTAGCTAACATTACTATGTGACGCACACAAGCAAGTATAGACTAAAATCGCAAGAATTAGAACAATTCAAGTCATGTTTGTTTTCAAAAAATGGTTTGAAGTTGCCACCCTCAAGTGGGCTTAAAAACGTGGATTTGCCACCAAACACAGTGGGCTTAAAACATGATTTGTCACTTCAAGTAGGCTTAAAACTCACATTCGTTGAATTGTTCCAATTCAAGCAACAAGCCTCATCCATAGGCATTCATGCAGTTTAGCAAATATGCACATAGCCTCATGGCAAGCATGCGAAACATGGTAATATGGCAATCAGACTCATGCAAGTATGCTAAAGTATAAAACTTACCGAGTACTCCAAGCCAAAACAGAAACTAGTTAAAAAAATGCCTGATCCTAACTATACGAAATGCCTAATGCAACGCATGCAATAAGCAACTAAATAGGCTCGGTTACCTAATCATGGTATTTGCAACACTTTAATAGCATGCTTTGAAACACATATTCAAAGAAGTATTGAAAGTACAATGCAGTTTGAATGATGCGCCGAGCTTCGGTGCATGCAATACAAATGAATGGATGCAAGCATGCGATATGCTAATTAAAATATGATCCCTAATCTAACCATGAAAAGCGATTAAATAAAAGGGAGAAAGACGTGGGGTTGGAAGACATGCACACACGCGCACACACTTATTACAACATTACGCTCTCGCGAATGAGGGTTCGAATGAATAAGCTAGCTACACTAATACAAAACAAAACTAATTAACTATTCTGGCTAATTATTACAACAATTGAAACAAAGTGACTAACTATTCTATGCTAGCTAAATATTAAAAACCAAAATTGAAGAATTAGTTACACTAACTAATCAAGTATGACATTTGAATTAACTAGCTATACTAAGCTAACTAAAACAATTAAATGGCCTCGAGGGTGAGGTACGCATGTATGCTCGGTTCCTCCACCCGAAAATGCCACTGTCTTGCCATTGGATGCCTCTATTTGCACTCGTTTGATCACTGAAAATTGTGCCAACTCCCAGAATGCCTTTACTCCAACTCAAAAGCACACTTGTGCAATTTTTTTATTGGTGGCCGGTTGGCTACCATAACTAGCCAGTCGACTACTTCTAGTGGCCGTCAGCCACTACTTCTGGCCAGTTGGCCACTCCTGCCCAGAACTTTCTTTTTGCTACAACAGAGAGCAAACAGAGGCAAAGTAGTGTATTCCCAAGGTTTGTGTGCATTATTACTCTCCTTATCATTACACAAGTTCAAAGGAATGTAATTCTCGACCCTTAAACCATCAACCAAGCATTTTCAATACATGATGGCTAAGGAGCCGAGCTTGCACAAGTTAATGAATGCAAAAGAAGACTCGACAATACCACAACCCTATCATGCATGATCAAGAGTGATGGTGACCAAGAAAAGTGACACGTTTCATCACTTTGAGTATGAAACGTCCCGTTTTTCTTGTCTTCAAATTAACGTCCGATCCGAACACATGCAATGCAACACGAAGATGCTTAATCTTGCCTTTTTTGCTTCGTTCATTTTGTTTACACATTTTAACTTACTAATCCATTCTTTAATTGATTAGTCCAAAAGGTGAGAGTCCTCTAATGGAAAGAGGACTTAAACCACAAGTACCTTGAGCATGAAAGAAACCTCATGCTGTTGGTAATGAACTCCCAAAGGAATTAAACCATTAGGCATGAGGGTCTCAATTTCACACTCAAGCCAACAAGGGGTTCAAAGCCACATTCAAAATAAATGAAAGAGTGAAGAATAAAGGGAGATTGAAAAGATTTCCGTGCTGAAATAGAGTGCAAAATGACACTAAAACATGCAAGCAACTCATGCAATTCATGTTTAAAAGCCTAAAACATTAAGCTAGTGAAAGAAATTGCTCTACAACCTTACAATACAAGCCTCAAAGGACCAAACCAGCTCAAAACAGAGTTGAAACCAGATCAAAATAGAGCTGAAACCAGTCAAAATGGTAGCAAAAATGTGCTGAGATTAAGGTAAAAAATGCTAGAAAAACATGCTCAAATCTCAAGCTATCTAGGCTTGCAAACATGACACAAGGAGGGGAGGCTATCCCCTCCAATTTTGGACTTCAAAACAAGGTTTTTGCCACTGAAATAACTCTGAATTTCAGTGGTTTAAAGGCCCAAAAAGTTTGATGTGAATATGCTAAAAGATGGTGCAAAAGCTTACACAATTAAGCAACAAGAAGGGTAAACTACTCTTTTACACAAAATGATCTCAAACCATCATGTTAAGCCTAAAAAAATAGAGTTTTTTGTAGTTGAAAACTAGCTCAAAAACAATTCAAAAAGATGGTAAAACAAGTGTGCACAATAAGCTTAAATGAGGTAAGTTCTCTACCTTTGAAGCACAGCACAAAACAGCCACAATTTCAGGCTCAAACCTCCTTCCAAAGTTTAAACTAGGCTCCAAGGGACCTCAGCTCCAAGGTGGTCAAGTTTGGTTTAGGGTTAGTGTGCAAAGCTGTAGAGAAAACTAACTACAAAGCACAAAAGAAGAAGAAGAGAGAGAGAGAGAGAGAGAGAGAGAGAGAGAATTCTAGAGAGGGAGAGAAAATTTTGTTCTAAAATGTCTCACCTCTCCAAATGGGGGAGAGCACCCCCTATATATAGAAAAACAAGATTCGAGCTTGTATTCATCCCTCCATACACGTATATGAAGATGCACTTCAGTGAATAACAGCTGGCACAGTTGGCAAACAAATATCTAAAAAAGGAGATAAATGGCCGTCGGCCGCTCTTAGTAGCCAACCGGCCAGCTCAAGTGGCTGTTAGCCACCACAAGTGGCCGACAAGCACAACTAGTGGCCGACAAGGCCTAGGACTGGCCAACAAGGTCCCTCCCCTTTCCAGGCAAAAGGTAACAAGGTTTGGCCCAAAAAGAAGCACAAAACAAATAGATTTAGAGGCTCAAAGACAAGGCGTTCCGCCGAGGACTTCGGGCGCTCAACACGAGCACAAACAAGCACAATCATCGAGTGCACAAATGATGACGTCCAAGTCTTGAGGTCGGTCAAAAATGGGGTGTCTACAATCCCCGACACCCTTTCTTAAGCAATTTATAGGCCTTCATGGATAAAATGAGATATAGTGGTGGTACTACCCCTTTACCTTGAAAAAAAAAAATTCTTGACTTGGTGATTGAAAAAAAATAGATTTTGATACACAATCAATTGTAGTATAATTAGCTGACAACCAATCCATTCCCAAAATAGCATCAAAATGACCCATTTCTATAAGCAGTAAATCAACAACTAATCTAGCATTCCCAGTCAATATTTCACAGTCCTGATAGATAGAGGCACATATCATAGATTCACCTGACAGTGTAGATACCAGTATTAGAAAATTCAAGGATTCTGGTGTTTTGTTCAACTTATTCACAAATTGTCTAGACACTAAGGAATGTGTAGAACCCGAATCTATTAAATCATATGCATCATTAGCACATATGGAAAGTACACCTGACACAACTGGCTTCGTACTTTGAGCATCTCCTAGGACTAAAGCAAACACCTTTGCTTGTCTCACCGGTTCCTTTCCTATAGTACTAGGTTTGGCAGTTGGTTTATGAACTAATCCCCGATAAACTACTTACTCCTCTTGATGGATTTTATCGAATTCGTGGACAATCCTTCAGTTGATGTCCCATTTTCCCACATTTAAAGCAAGCCCCAGTACTTTAGCAGTAGACCCCATGATGGTTCCTTCCACAGTCTAGGCACATAGGTATAACTTTGCTCCCTTGACTAGTACTATTGGTGGCATCGCTGGTGGTTCCTACACTTGGCCTCTTGACAAGTAAATTTGTTACCATTTCCTTGCCTCATATCCTTGTCTTTTACTGGACCACTCCTTAGATTTATGTTCATCTTTTGCATTTAACTTAGCCATGAGTGCCTTATCCAAAATGTCCGCGTATGCAGAAAACTTAAAGAGACTTACTTTGTCCCGAATTGGCCCTCAAAGTCCTTCATCAAACTTTCTAGCTTTACTATACTCGGTATTATAGACACCCCATTTTTTACTGCCTTCATGACTTGGGCATCACCATTTGCGCATCCAATGATGAATTTGTATGTGCTTGTCAAGTGCTCAAAGTCCTCAACAGAATGCCACGGCTTTGAGCCTTCAAACCCTACAAACCTTTTGTTTTGTTTTTGGACCAAAACCATAGTTTTTCAAGCCTAAAAAACCTTGGGACCTGCCGGCCACCACTATGGGCTACCGGCCAACATTAGTGGTCTGCCGGCTAGAATTAGTGGCCTGCCAGCCACTTGTGTGTTTTAGCAGATATTTTTTGCACAGATGCATGCACTTGCCTACATGTGCATGTATTGATATTTCTGAGGTAGTTTCATTGTTTTTTTTATATATAGAAGGCCTCCCCTTCCATTTTTGGGGGTTGAACATTTTGGAGCAAAATTATCTCTCTCTCTCTCTCGCTATAATTCTCTCTCTCTTTCTTGCAAATTGTTAAGCTTTTGCAAGCTTTTGCCTATACACTCTAAACCAGACCTTGTGGTATTTGAGTTGAGGTACTTTTGAGCCTACTTTGAGCCTTAAGGGTGTGTGTAAGTGCTCGTTTAACACTTGGAAAAGGTTCTCCTCTTCAAGAGCTGGAGGAACCAAGCATCAGTGGCTGGAAGGCCACTATTTTTGGATGGTAGGCTACCATTTGTGACCGATAGGCCACCACTTCTGGCTTGCCGGCCACTTTTGTCAAATTGAACAGTAGCTTTTTGGAACAAAACAGAGCAGAGGTTGAGATGAAAGATGTTTTACTGTCCAATAGAAGCATTCTAGCAGCAAAATAGTGTGCTTTTCTGGTGGAAATTTGTGCATGCATGAGCATTCCTCACTTCCCAGGGGACTAATTAGTTAGCTTAATTACTTATTTCATGTCGTATTCATGTTGTAATTAATTAATTAGTGTATTAATTAGCTACAATAGTTCATTAATAGTGGTTTTGTAATAACTAGCTAGCATAGTTAGTTTATTCGTGTTATAACAGTTAGTTAATTAGCTTAGCTAGTTAGTTTATTCAGACCCTCCTACGTAAGGGCACAATTGTAATAATGGGTATATCTTCCAAACCCATGTCTTTCTCCCTTTTATTTAACTGCTTATGCTGGTTAGTTTAGGGCATCATGTTTTGTTTAGCATCTCTCATGCCTTGCATCCATTGTCTTACATGCATTAAGCTCGGCGTATCATTCTAACTTGCATTGTAGTTAAACACTTCATTGAATATGTGTTAAAACGCATGCTATCAACTTGATTCACATGTTATAATTAGTAGCCGAGCCTATTAGTTGCACCGTTGCATATGTTGCATTAGTCATGTTGCATTAGTTAGGAACATGCATGTTTTCTAACTCTTTTTTTTCTTTTGGCTTTCTTCGGAGTACTAGGTGAGTATTTTTGTGCTTTAGCATATTGCATGAATGTGATTGTTGTCATGTCTAGCATGCTTGCCATGAGGCTAAGTGCTTAATCGATAAATTCCTTCAGTGCCTATGGATGAAGGCTAATTGCTTAAATTGGAATAATTTGAGTAATGTTCATATGCGATCACTTTTTCAAGTGGTACATATTCGAAACAATTTTTCAAAACAAATGAAATCAAGAGTTCCAATTCTTGCAAATTAGTCTATACTTGTATTTGCATCACATAATAAGTTAGCCTAACAAATCATGACAAAAGCATATAATTTAAAAAAGAATCACATCATGATTAGTAGAGGCCGATCTTTGATCACGCGAGTAGGGGTGCTCAATTCATGACCTTCTCCTCTTGTACCTAAGTTTTCGAGCCGAGACAATCATGATGATAATAGACACGTGGCCTTTGGCACGAGTCATGGGTTTTCTAAATTTCTCAAAAATATTTAGGTGGCGACTCTGTATCTAGCAAAGCAGTCCATTTTTAGCAATTTGATTCAAAATTGACTTTCCAAAAGATTTGCCAAATTTGGACTCTTTGGTGTTTTTCTATTTCACATTGCACTTGTCAGATTAGATTCAGAACCGCGGGAATCCGATACTGTAGAGCTAGTTGTCTTCCAAAAGGAGCGCAAAAAGTCGAGCTACAGGTATTAACCATGAATGGGGCATACCTGGATAATTCTGTAACCTTGGCATCATATTTTGCTGTGGTCCCCCTCCTTGTTTCAGTGATAAGAACTCTACTGTCTTTCTATCTCTGCTAGACTATGGAAAATGTTTGTCATAAAAGATTTCTAAAAAGCTCTCCCATGTGATATCCTCATGTTGACCCTTTATCAACATCCACCATCTATGTGCTTCCCCTACTAGAGTAAAGGTGGCCAATGCAACTTTTTGAGTCTCGGTGCAAGGAAAGACTTCAAAGAATTTCTCCATCTCTAATACCCATGCTTTTGCCTTCATTGGATCAATTCTTCCGTCAAACTGAGTTGGCTTGATTTTCTTATATTCTCTAATCAGTGTCATAGTTGCTTGGTATGGGAAGCCCATTTGTAGATGTAAATGTTGTTGCTGCTATGTTTGTTGTTCTGGTTGGGGTTGTGGTTGAGAGTTCTCTTGTCGTAAAGCCTCTACTGCTTCTACTACTCCTTCCAGCATCCTTTCGAGTCTATCCATGTGGCTTCTAAATGATTCAGGTCTTTCCCTCACCATAATGCTATGAATGCAAAGCGAATGTTAAATAATGCAATGTATCTACTTATCAATCAACTCATAAGATGCACACCTTATCATATACACTCATCATGAATGCATTCCCAAAGTCCTTCTAAGGAGGAATCTTATGCGCTGGAGGACAATGTGTGTGTACGTACAAAACTTGTGCTCTAATACCACTCTTGTCACGACCCATTCTCGCCCCAAACAAGATAGTAGTCATGACCAGCCAGTAGTGCTCAACTACTAAAGGCCTAACATGACAAAACAAGGTTGGACCAAAAATAATGGGGCTTTAGCAGAAGATTGACTTAGTTCATTAATTACCAAAAATCCAATCAGAGCCTGTGCATAAATTATATGATACAAGCAAGCAACTTTATTTAGTTATCTTAGTCTTCTTAATATAACAACATCCAAAGATAAGTACATGATTCCCAATATATACAACCAAAACTAAACTCTAACATAAAGTTCTTCAACCAAAACTCTCTCTCTCAAATGAAGAAAAACAAAAGAAAAGACTTCTAGCTTGCTCTCTTATCCATAATAGGATCCATGACATCACCGACATACATATAGGGGAAAGGGGTGAACCAAAACTCAGCGAATAGTAATATAGTAAAGTGGTTAATGAATGAACACCGGTAAGTTTTGTCAAAGCCAAACACAAGTATTTTGTACATAGCATAATTTGCATATGGTAACAAAATTTGACTTGCATTCATATACATAGTGATGGCATTCTTGAAGCATTTCAAAACAAAATAGGGTCCACTTCAAGTGGAAACATGTAACACATACGGAGCTCAGTTAGCAAAGGATTATTGGCATGATTCCCAATAATCAACAGGAATAGGATTCAAGAAGTCATCTTATTACATGATACTAGAAATATAGGATGTTCATTAACAATAAAACAATAATATAACTTTCTAAACATATCATATTGTAGACACCTCATTTTTTACCGTCCTCAAGACTTGGATGTCATCGTTTGAACACTCGATGATCATCTGTGCTCGTGTTCGTTTTGAGTTCTCGGGGGTCTCGATCGCGCGCTTTGCCTCAAGATCTCTCAACTTGTCTGTTTTGTGCTTGGTTGTGGACCAAGCACTTGTGTTTTTACTTCTGAGGGAAGATGGTGGCTTGTTGGTCATCCCCTCAACCCATCGGCCAAGGCATGAAGCCATTGACCTGGTTTTCTTGCCATCGGCCAAAAGCGTTGGCCGATCGGCACTTTTTTTGGTCGGTCGGCACTTATGTTGGTCAATCGACCATATTTTCTGGCCGAGCCCTATTCATCTGCTTTATGCAAATATTTTATGCCGGCTGTCATAGCTGGCATGCACAATTCACATCCTCTATACACGTGTATGAAGGGATTTGATTCAATTACTTAGCTTGCTCAACAAGCTTAGGAATTGAACTTCAATAAAGAGGGAGCTCCTCCTCCTTTTCCATAGGTTCAGAAAGTTGAGAGAAAAAGATATATATCACTCTCTCTCTATATCTCCCTCTCTCTATATTTGTGTGTATTTGTGCTCAAAAGTGTATTTTGTTCATACTTTTGCAATAGAGCACCTAGTAGAACACCATCCTTTGGTTGCTGAGGCCCTTAGGAGTTGTTTTTAGTGTTCTTGAGCTGGTTTTGGTCAGAGGAGGCTGCTGGAGTTGTGTTCTTGAAGGTGGTCTTCAAGGGTGAGCTTTTTTCTTTTAAACCCCCATTCTTGCTTAAGCTTTTAGACCTACTTGCTTATTGTTTTATGCTTAACTCTTAACTGATAAAAGCTCTGATTTTTTATGCTTTAGATCTTTGTTTAAGATTGCTTTTTGGTTTAGGGTTGTTTACCCCCTCTTAGGCCTTGTTTTAGGCCATCTCTTTTGGCCCTTGTTTTAGGTTTTGCATGACCTTTCTACCACTGAAATCCAGAGGATTTTTAGTGGTGGAAAGGTAGTTTTGGAGTCCTAAATAGGAGAGGGTTATCCCCTCTCCTTGTTGTTTTGTATGCTTGCATAAGTGGCTTATGTTGATAGCACGTTGGCTTAGTTTGTTGTAGCTTCATTTCAGTATGTATTAGGCTTTGTTTTGCCATGATACAACACTGTTTTTGCTTGGTTTTGTCACTCCATGCATGCCTAATACACTTGTAGTGTAAATCACACAAACTAGTCTTATATGCTTCATGTTTGAGCATGTCTTTCTAGCTTATGTTGACTTCATTTCAGTGGATTTTTGGTGTTGTTTTAGCATCCCATGACTCTGTTTTGGGTGGGTTTAGTTGGCTCTTACATGCTTCATGTACTTGTCTTGCAATCCTCTCATTTGCCTTAACATGCATCATGCCTTAACATGTCATTTTAGCATGCTTTTGGCTTAGCTTCAAAAAGCTTTTGTCCATGTTTTAGCATGATCTAGCTCTGATTTAGGTTGTTTTAGTCATGCATGACTTGCTTTGTATAGCCATGGTTCAATCTAGCTTGTTAGCTTTGAGTATTGAGTCCTCTAGCATGCATTACTTGGCTCATTTCAATGATTTGGCATCATTTGTAATATTATTTCAGTTCATGTTTCATGCTCATATACTTGCACTTATCACCCCTTTATTGTTTTAAAGAGTTGATGCCTATGCCTCATGAATGGACCATTGTGTATGCGTCCATGCTTAGGTCTTTGGGATGCCATCTAAGTGGGTATTTGGGCTTATTTTGATGTGCCATAACTCTGTTTTTCATTGGACAATTCATGCCATGATTGGCTTTGATAGGTGTAGTGTAACACCCACTTTGTAGCCTTGCATGCCTCATGCATTTTGGAGTTGTATTCTAGCTTGTGTTGGCTACTTTCGAGCATGTTTTTGGTCTTGTCTTGACCTACTTTGGGACTGTTTTGAGTGCCCTTGGCCCTTTGGGGCTTGCCTTGCATGGCCATGGTTTGAGTCCCTTGGCTAGCCTTAAGCTTTGGGCTTTCTTGTATGCTTTGCTTGCTTGGTTTGACACCTTTCCATGCATGATTTCAGAGATTATAATGTTTGTCACATGTCTATATCTGTCCTCTTTTAAGTGCTCTTGAAAATTTCCCTCTTATGCCTAGGTGTTGGACCATTTACATGTGCATGTTTGTTTTGCATTTTCATGCTTCCAATTCATAACTTTGGCCACTGATTTTGGGCATGGCTGAGGTCCGTCCCTCTTTAGTTTAAGTCCATTTACCATGTTGTTCAAAGTTGTTTACATCATGCTTACATGCTTGTTGCATGCTTGTCATATTGCATGTTGTCACATGCTTGTTAATTGACATGTTGTTGCATGCTCATCCATCTTGCCTCGCATGTTGTCGCATGCTTGTTACATGTTTAGTTCCATTGCATGTTGTTGTATGCTTAGGTTGCATAGCATTGTGTGTGTGTTGCCTTGCCTCTTGATCACACATGATAGAGGCTAAGGTCCCTTACGTGTTTTGTGCATTTCATATGATATTGAATTGCACACTTGACACTTTTGGCCATCACGAATTGAAATGCGGGAATGATGGTCCGAGGGTCGGGAACTACACTCCTCTGAATCTTAAACATGATAAGGAGTGTAGTTACAAACATTGTCTTGTAAATGCATTGCCATACTCTGTTTGTCTTCTGCTGCAGCAAAAGAGCATTTTACAGGAAGGGATGGCCGATCGGCCATCTTCAGTGCCGGTCGACTACAAGTGTTTGGCCGATGGCTTCATATTTGGTCGATGACCTGTTTATCCTAGCCGATGACCACAATTTTTGGCCGATGGCCTCCCACAGTGCCCATGGGGTGAATCAGAAGTGTGTTGAGAATTTTCACACTTTGCAGAGGTACACAGTAGTGCAAACAGACGCAACATAAGGCATGGCAATGGATTTCCGAGCGAAGCTGACTGAGCATGCATTTGTCCCTCTCCCCGAGGCCTCTTTACTGTTTTTCATAGCTTAATTAATTTGTTAATTATTTAAGTGTTGTAATAATTAGTTGTATCTAGTTATCCATTTGATACTATAATAATTAATTAGCTAGTTAGTTAGTTAATTAGATGGTTTGTATTATTCTTTCGATCTCTCCCTCGAGAGAGCCAATTGGTGTAATAAGCGTGCGTGTGTGTGATGCATGTCTTCCAACCCCCATTTCTTTCTCCCTTTTACTTAACCGCTTACGATGGTTAGTTTTAGGGCATATTTCATTTAGCATACCTTATGCTCACATGTTTGCATCCATTCATCTGTATTGCATGCACCAGGCTCGGCCCATCATGCTAACTGCATTGTACTCTCAATACATTACTTGAATACGTGTTTAACAGCATGTTATCAAGTTGCATTTCACATGACATTCTAGAATAGCCGAGCCTATTTTAGTTGCATCCTCGCATGTGTTGCATTAGACATCTTAACATGAACTAGGATCATACATGATTTCTAACTAGTTCTTTGTTTTGGCTCGGAGTACACTGTTGTGTTTACGCTTTAGCATACTGCATGTGTGTTAATGTTGCCATGTTAGCATGCTTGCCATGAGGCTAACTGCTTATGTGATTAACTGCCTGAATGCCTGTGGGTGAAGGTTGGATTACTTGAATTGGAACAATTCATTGAAATCCGCATTTTAGCCTACTTGCGAGTAGCAAACTTCAAACCATTTTCCAAACAAACGGATATGCGATGCTTCGTTCCAAATTAGGCGATCTAGTCTATACTTGTTTGATGTGCGCATCACGTAGTAAGACTAGCTAACTAATCAGAATAAGAATGCATGTGTTTTCAAAAACAAGATATCATGCTTAGTACAGGCCGATCTTTGATCGGGCGAGCGAGGGTGCTCATTGCATGACCTTCCCCTCTCATACCCAAGTTCCCGAGCCGAGGCAACTTTGGTGACGACGGACACGTGGCCTTAGGCACGAGTCAGGGTTTCCTAAATTCCCTCAAAATAAAATATTTAGGTGGCGACTCTGTATCTGGCAAAGCAGTCCATGATTGGCACTTCTTTCTTAAAAATCAGTTTTCCAAAACAATTTGCCAGATTTGGACTCTTTGGTGATTTATCGGTCTTACATTGCACTTTGCGAGATTAGATTCAGAACCATGACATTTGAGTCCGAACTGTGGTAAGCCCAAATGAACGAAACGGGATTTTCCCAGGACGTTCGGGTACGTCCACAGTTTATGGCGACTCTGCTGGGGAGTTTGGAGAACTTGACTCGAACTCATGATATCTTGTTTTGACTACATTTATGTGTTTCTTTGCATTGCATGTGCATTGGTGCGTCTAGGACACCGTGTTTGCCGTATGCTATTCCTGAATGGTTTGCCGGAGGCATGCTTTGAGAAGCATGCCATAAGGCTAACCGGTTGCGGGCTCTGCCACGACGGGAACATAAACCTTGGTTTTTACCGGGGCACCCTTTTTGACCATTGGACCTAGTGCATATTCGGAATCTATAGTGACTATTCCAAACTAGGACAGGTTGCTTACCCGATTGTAGGTTGTTTGAAACCGCTATGTACGTAGTGAAACCCTAGCTCCTAACAATAGGACGGGGAAACCCTACCCCAACATAGGGGTGTTTTGGCTCTCATTTGCTTGCTATGTGCTTTTTAGAGGATGCCTCTACAAGAATGCATATATCAGTTTGCAAGTCTGGGTATCAGGCCTGTGGGCATCAGTATCAGTATTTGGGAATCAGTTTTATCTGCGGGTATCAGATTCAGATTCAGGGCAGTGATTTGGGATTAGTGATCAGCGGTTGAGAACAATTCGTCCAGCTTGTATTTACCAACTGTGTGTTGTCTTTATTTAAGTTGTTATGTTGTCCGTTTTTCTGTTCATTATTTCCTTATTATGCTTTATTTATCTTTTCGCACGGTAGTTTAGCACTATTGCATCCGACCAGGTAGATATCCCCCAAGCACTCTGGGTTAGAGGTCGTAGACTTAATCGATCTAGGGATCTGATAGACAGACAAGCAGTGTTCCTTTCTTTACCCTCAGTTACCAGACGGAGGTCAAAAAGGTGCAGTGTATCGGTACAACGGTCGCCAGATCAATGGTCTACCCCACTAGTAAATAGTCGGGCTGAGGTCTCAGTTTCTATTGCAGGGACAGATATACCAGTTATTCAGTTAGATCAATACAATATGGCAGGCTTAGAGGAGATGATGTGTCAGCTCTAGGAGAGTATGAAAGCCATGCAGCAGGATGTTGCCCGCCAAACAGAATTTGCCACATGCTAAGCCGACGTTATGGCCCAACAGGCAGAGGTAATTGCCAGGCTACAACAGCAAAATGGAGCATCTGCTTCGCACCAAGTTCCTCCCCCACCAAGAGTTCCCATACTTGGGGAGACAGCTAACGTCCAGGATGAGATGGACATTCCAATTGAGCCGACTCCGCCCCCGATCCTACTCCAGCTATCCAAAGCACAGACCAACCTACCGGATTCTCCCTTCGAGTTCGAGGTGGACCCCACAGCGTTAAAAGTGAGCAAGCTAGAAAAGCTGTTCAAGAAGTCTCGGGGTGTGAAGTCCATTCCGGATATTAAGGATGGGTACTCCGACTCGGCCGTGACTTTGCTGGACCGATTTAAAATGCCGCCCATAGACCGTTTCGACGGGTCCGAAGATCCTATGGTGCATTTGTGGCTGTTTTCGGACATACTAAGGCCGATGGGCCTCTCCAGATTGCAGAAGCTTTCCTTGTTTGGCCGGACCCTGTCGGGTGTAGCGGCTGTTTGGTATGCAAAACTGGAGGATTCCGTTAAGAGGAACTGGGAAGAGATGGCCGAGGCCTTCATAGCTCAATACTCCTACAATATACAGATCGAGGTCATAACCCGTGATCTCGAGACGACTAGGCAAGAGCCAAAGGAGAGTTTATCCGATTTCGTGACCCGGTGAAGGGCTAAGGCCTCAATGATGACCATCAGGCTTGTTGACAAAGATCAGATTCGGATGGTTGTGCGCAACCTCCAGCCCAAGCTCATGCAGAAGATGATCGTTCTCCCCCTTCCCACCTTTGCGGATCTACATGAGATAGGGGTGCAGATCGAGGATGCTATGTGTAGACACCCCATTTTTGACCGTCCTCAAGACTTGGACGTCACCACTCAAACACTCGGTGATTACTCATGTTTGTGTTTCGTTTTGAGTTCCTGGAGGTCTCGGCTACGTGCCTTGCCTCAGGATCTCTCAACTCGACTGTTCTGTGTTTGGTTTTGCACCAAACACTTGTGTTTTTGCTTCTGAGGGTAGAAAGTAGCTTGTTAGCTACCCCTGACACCCACCGGCCTTGGTTTGAGGCCACTGGCCATGCTTTGAGGCTACCGGCCATTGGTGAATTATACCATTGGCCGGTCGGCACTCAATATGGCCGGCCGGCCATCTGTTTGGCCGGTGACCTCCTTTTCTGGCCGGTAGCACATTTTTACCTTTTTCAAGCATGGTGCATGCCAGCTGTGCCAGCTGGAATGCACCAAACCTGTCCCGGGGAATACATATGGTTGTTTTGCCCTTTTTGCACCCTTTTGGTCAAAGCTTCTTGAGGAAGCTTGTCCCTTTGTCAAAGCTTCCTCAAGAAGCTTGCCAGCTGTCCTAGCTTCCTCAGGAAGCCTTGCCCCTTGGCCCCCTTTGACCCCTTTTTTTGTTTAGCTTCTTTGAAAAGCTTCAAACCTTTCCCTTGTCTATATAAGAGACCTCCCTTCTCCTTTGATTAGGGTTGAGCAAAAAACCAGAGCTATACACATATATATCTGATATATATCATCCTCTCTCTCTATATCTCCCTCTCTCTTCATTTTGTGTGTGTTTGAGGGCCTAAAGTGTGTGTTTGTTCTTAGTTTTGCACTAAAACACATAGCATTACACCTTACTTCGACTTTGAGAGACTTTGAGGGTTTTTTCTTGAGGTTTTGGACTGATTTTGGTCAGAAGAGAGCGGTTGAGGCTGCTGTTCTTGAAGTGTTCTTCAAGGGTAACACTTTTGCTTTATTTTCCCCAATCTTGAATTAGCTTTTGACCTGTCTTACATGCTTGTTTAAGCTTTGAGTATAACATAAAAAAGTTCTATTTTTTTTTGTGTTTAAGATAGTTCATTAAGGTCACTTTTGTGTTTGGGGTCATTTACCCCCTCTTAGGCCTTATTTGGCCCCATTTTGTGCTATTTTTGGTGAGCTCCGGGACCACCTTGTCTGGGCCTCCTCACCACTGAAATCTTGAGGGATTTCAGTGGTGAGGATGGTGATTTAAGGTCCTAAGAAGGAGAGGGTCATCCCCTCTCCTTGTTGTCTTGTTTGCTTGCATTTTTTGCCTTACAAAGGGGCCTATATTTGCAAACTTCTTAAGCTCGGTTCAGGCATTTTTCAGTGGGTTTTAGGACCCCCATAAGCCATTTCTAGAGTTGTTTTGGTCATGTTGAGTGTCCTTCTTGCATGTGTAGAGTAACCCTCTTATTGGCCTTTCAAAGGAGCACCTTATTCTTGCATGTATTGGACACATTTCAGTGGGTATTTGGTCATATTTTGGCATGCCTTAGATCTGTTTTTGCTTGGTTTAATAGTCTCTCGCATGCATCATATGCTTGCTTTGCAATCCTATGTTTTGGCCTAACATGCATCATGTTGTGAGATGACATTTTAGCATTATTTTGGTTAGGCTCCAAGAGGGTTTTAGCACTGTTTTACCATGCTTAAGGTCTGGTTATGATTGTTTTGATCATGTTTTCCATGATTTGTATAGTCGTCTTGCATTCTAGCTTACTAGCCTTGGGTGTGTGGGTCACTAGTATGCTTTACTTGGCTTATTCTCATGATTTGGCATCATTGGAAACCACATTTCAGTCCATGTTCCATGTTTGCATACTTGCATTTTCCATCCCTTTCATGCCTTGAAGAGTTGAAGGCTTACGCTCCATGTTTAGGTCCTTGTGCATGCATGCTTGTGTGTGCGTTTTCATGCCTTTGTTGCATCATTTTGGCCACTGATTTGGGCCTATTTGAGAGCTGCCCATTTTGGTTTAAGACCATTCCCACATGTCGTTGCATGCTCATCCATCCTGCATGCTTGTTAGTTTGCATAACTTGCATGCTTGCATATTTACATTGCTTGTTCACATGCTCATATTGCATGCTTAGCTTCCATGCCTAGGTTGCATAACATTAAGCATGCATGCTTTGCCTCTTGAATTGAGTATGATAGAGGTTGAGTTCATTGTGTGTTTGTGTGCATTATATTTGACATTAAAATGCACAACTTGGTTTCTTGGGCCATCACGCATTGAAATGCGCGATTGGTGGTCCGAGAATCGAGCACCATACCCCTTTGAGTCTTAAATATGATAAGGGATGTGGTGGTGCATACATTTGCTTGAAATGCATTGCCATGCCATGTTTTGCCCCCTGCTGCTGTTAAAACAGGTTCTGCAGGAATATTTGGCCGGTCGACTACATGGAGTGCCGACCGGCCAATTATTGATGGCCGAGAGCTCAACAAATGGCCGATGACCATCCGGACATGGCCGGTGGTGTTCCCACTTGGTCGGTGGTGCTCCACAGTGTCCATGGAGCATACCTTGGGAGTTGAGCATTTTTCAGAAGAGCAGAGTAGGGAAAACAGAGGCAAACTTGTGCATGGCGTTGGATTTCCGAGCAAACCCGAGCACGCACGCATGGGACCCTCTTCCCGAGGCCTTTTACCGCATACTTAGCTTAGTTAATTTGCTTAATTAATTAGGTGGATTGTAATATTTAATTAGCTTGTAGGTTAATTAATTTGTATTATTCTTTTGGTCCCTCAGGGCGAGGGCGAATGTGTAATAAGTGTGCGTGAGTGTGTGTATGTCTTCTAACCCCACGTCTTTCTTCCCTTTTATTTACTAGCTTTCGATGGTTAGTCTAGGGCATGTTTCAACTAGCATACAGTATGATAGCATGTTTTCATCCATTCATTCGTTTCGCATGCACCGGGCTTGGCGCATCATTCTAACTGCATTTGTATTTCAATTCCAAATTGAATACATGTTATCTGTCGCATTTCACATATCATTGTAGATTAGCCGAGCCTATCATAGTTGCATTTTGCATGTGTTACATTAGCCATCTTAACATGAACTAGGACCATGCATATGATTACTAACTAGTTTCTGTTTTGGCTTGGAGTACTAGGTAAGTTCTTATGCTTTAACATCCTTCCATGCGTGTGAGCGTTGCCATGACAGCATGATTACCATGAGGCTAGTTGCTTATGTGATATAACTGCTTGAATGCCTATGGATGGAGGTTGAATTACCTAAATTGGAATAATGCATTAAAACTGTGAGTTTTAAGCCCACTAGATAATGGCAAAACCATCTTTTCCAAAGCCCACTTGAGGGTGGCAAAATCTACATTTTAGCCTACTTGCGAGTAGCAAACCATTTTGAAAATAAACATGAAATGTTTTGTTCTAATTTAGGCGATTTGGTCTATACTTGTTTGCTGTGCGCATAACATAGTAAATCTAGGCTAATAACCGGAATAAGAGCATATAATGTTTTCAAAACAAGATATCACGGTTAGTAGAGGCCGATCTTTGATCGGGCGAGAGGGGGTGCTCATAGCTGACCTTCCCCAATCATACCCAAGTTCCCGAGCTAAGGCAACTTTGGTGATGACGGACACGTGGCCTTTGGCACCGAGTCAGGGTTTCCTAAATCCCCCAAAATAAAATATTTAGGTGGCGACTCTGTATCTGGCAAAGCAGTCCATGTTTGGCACTTCTTTCAAAAATCTGTTTTTTTCTCAAAACGATTTGCCGAATTTGGACTCTTTGGTTCAGATTAAGAACCTTGACAATTTGAGAGTCCTGAACCGTAGCGAGCCCAAAACGAACAGAACGGGACTCGTCCTCCTGGGGCGTTCGGGAACGTCTACACTATGAAACAGGGTCTGATTGACCATGATAGAGAACAGCCCAAGAGGGCATTCAACCACGGTACAAATGCAGGCACAAACAGTGCTGCTGTTGCCAGATCTTCAGATATGGGAATGGTCACCATCACCACCCCAAGAGCCCTTGCAGCTACGCCATTCACCGGTGCGTCCGAAAGTAACTCACAAACAACCAAGTATTCTACCCGTGGCCAAAGAACCTTCACTCCACTATACATGCCCCTGTCCAAAGCTCTGGGGGTTTTGATCAAAAAAGGGCATTTGAAGCCCCTAGAGCCGCTGCCACTACCAGATAAACTCCCTACTTCTCATAACCCAACTAAGTACTGTGCCTTTCACCAACAGCATGGCCATGATACCGACCAGTGCTTTCGATTGCGTCATGAGATTCAGGATCTCATTGACAATAGGGTGATCATGCCTCTAGAGAAACCCAATGTCACAACCAACCCTCTCTCACCATATAACCAAGCTCCACCTGCCAAACACATCAATCTTATCCAAACTAGGGTTGTGTCATACGACCTTATTATATATATCACCTCTTCTCACCTACCCAAACTGGAGGTGTTCATTCCTGACAGCACTAACTTGTGCATGTTGGACATCTCCCGATCCCAACCAGAAACGGTGGTGGTAGCTGTCGAAGATAGACCTGGGTCGACTACTGGGGTAGATGAGAGTAATTATATAGAGCTTGAGGTGTCTGAGAGCGTCATGAATGACCCGAGTAGTTACATTACATCAGCAGGCCAGGCTAGGCCGAGAATGGAATTGCCAGTGGGGGCAAAGATTTGTGTAGTACGGGAGAATGGACCTAATCAGGGGCTAGATGACCTAGCGAATCTGGAAGAGGACATTGCTAACCTTCAGTTTTTCGATGAGCAGGACTCAGGGGACGTGGCAGTCAATTAGTTTGATGAGTCCGCAGAATCTACTGGATGGCTTGACGACCAGCCGGATGTTGTTGAACAGCCTCAGCTAGAACAGGGTCCGCCAGGGACGGGGACATCAACAATGTCCGGAAGGGCCGGGAATCAGTTTGTATCGCCAGAGAGCATCGGTGTCAAGAATTTTGCTCAGAACACAGACAGTTTGGGTATGGAAGAGACAGAACGTGCTGCGGGCACAGGAACGGTAAGTGCTGTAGGCACAGGAATAGTTATAACTAAGCCGAACAGGTGTCTGTCGGCTAGCGATGGCATGTGGTGGGAAGATGATGACCTATGTCTTGCTCACACAGATAAGGACTGGGGGAATAACTAGCCGGATGATACCTGGTATGTGGGAGAGGTTGACCACATGACTAGGAGCGAACGGTACTTCAAGCCCCCGCACTCAGATCAACCAGAAACGTCCGGAAAGGACAAGGAGGCAGAGAAGCAGAAAGAAAAATTACTCAAAGACGAGGTTGTGCTGAAACAGCTTAAGAAGATACAAGTAGACATCTCCATCTGGGGACTGCTTATGGCTTCAAGAGTTCATAGACAAGCTATCCTTTCCGCAATGGACAAAGCCAAACTTTCAATAGACACTACACCTGAACAGCTGGTAGGGCTAGTCTTTCCGGGAGGAGCTTCCCCGACGTTGACCTTTTCTGAGAAGGAACTGTCACCTGAGGGCGCAAATCATAACAAGCCTCTCTACATCTCTGTGGAATGCAGAGACAAGTGGGTACTGGTGGTTCTTGTCGATACAGGATTCGCTATTAATGTGTGCCCGTCAAGGACAACATATGCAATCAGGTTGAAGCCCGCAGACTTGAAGCCAACTACCCAGGTGATAAGGGCCTATGACAATACTAGTAGAGAAGTGATTGAGACCGTGAAGATTCACACTCAGGTTGGTCCAGGACAACACGAGATTGACTTTCATGTCTTGGACGTTCCCGCAACCTTTAATCTACTCTTGGGGCGGCCGTGGCTGCACTAGGTAAAGGCAGTCTCTTCCACCCTGCATCAGATGTTGAAATACCCCCACGGGAAAGGGGTTGCTATAGTTTTTGGGAATTCGTCAATCCATCCACTACCAGAGGTGTCTACACCAGTTTTGGAAATCGAGCATGGTGCAGAGGATGTGTTCCTATCAGGATTTACCGTAGCCGAGGCCCGGGTCATACAAAACATTTTGGCTATTGATGAAGGGTTATATGTCAGCGCACAATTAGTGTACCTCATGAACAAGCTTTAGCACACCCTGGGATGGGACTAGGAAAAAGTGACCGGAAGGGCATTACTGCATCGGCCGAAGTACCGCATAACCCGCATACCTTTAGTTTAGGCTATCTGCCTACCAAGGAGGACTGGGTAAGGAAAGGCAAAGAAATGGCCGGGAGGGCCAGAGCCAAGCAGACCGGGAGGCATTTTGATTTGATGCATCGGCCTATTCAGGGCACCCTGAACGGAAGCTTTGTCCGGGAGAGAGAAGACTTTCCATTCTGTGGTTTCCCAGAGCCATGGCTAAACGCAGAGAAAAGGCGCTTGTCGAGATTTGAAATCTTCTTCGACTTGCAGATATCTGGGAATAATGCCGCTGAGAAGCAGACAGACCCATCGGCTGAGGTTGAACAGTGTAAGGAAATGGATTCCGAGAGCACCGAGATCGAAATGGGGGTAGCACTGGCTTGTCTACTATCAGATCCTCCAATCGTACATGAGTGCTTGGAGGATGATCTCTCAGTGACTATGATCGGGAATGAAATGGCTGCGAGCCCAACTTCAAACATTTTGGATGCATCCATCGCATCCTCCCTCGTTTGGCAGTACGAGGAGGGATTCTTATCGAGCAGCACTGGGTCAGGTAGTGAGCCGGAATCTGATTCCACTGAGTATGTAGAGTCGGAATCAGGTTCCAGCTCATCTGAGTCTGAGTCCGGTATTCTTGGGAGTGATAACCCAGATACCACGGTCTTGTCCAGGTCATCTTTTTCTTTCTCTTTTGAGTCTGTTGTAACAAAGGAGTTAGATGGACTGGATAAAGTACTTAATGAGAATTTTGCGACTGTGGCCTTCGATTACTTTTATGTACCCTTGATTTATTGCATTAATTCAGACTTTCAAAATTTCGATGAAAACGACAAGGAAGAAATTCCTCCGGTTTTGAAATATTTGCTAGATCAAGAGCAGGAGAGGTTTGTAAAATCACTGGTTGATGAAATCACTCAAATTAACGTTGGTACTGAGAAGGACCCGCGGCTGGTCGAGATCGGGTCCACGTTGTCTTCAGAGGAGCGCGAGCGCTTAGTCGCTTTATTAAAAGATTTCAAAGATGTTTTCGCGTGGTCCTATGAAGACATGCCTAGAATCGATCCTGAGATTGTACAGCACCGGATCCCCCTTGACCCAGAGGCCCAACATGTTAAGCAGAAGCTCAGAAGGATTCGCCCGGATTAGGCCATCAAGATCAAAGAAGAGGTCACCAAGCAAATTGACGCAGGGTTCCTGCTGGTATCTGAATACCCAACTTGGTTGGCCAACATAGTTCCAGTGCCAAAGAAGGACGGCAAGATTTAGGTATGTGTGGACTTCAGGGATTTGAACAGAGCCAGTCCGAATGACGACTTTCCTCTGCCGCATATCGATGAATTAGTAGACTTCACCGCTGGGCATGCATTGCTCTCCTTCATGGATGGGTTTTCAGGCTACAATCATATATTGATGGCACCCAAAGACCGGGAGAAAACTGTTTTTACCACCCCATGCGGTTCCTATTGTTATAGGGTGATGCCGTTTGGGTTGAAGAACGCCGGGGCTACATATCAACGGGCTGCGACCACAATATTGCACCACATGATCCACAAAGTGGTTGAGGTGTATGTGGACGACATGATTGTCAAGTCCAAGGAAAGAGAGGGCCACTACACCGCCTTGCAAAAGTTCTTTCAACGGATCAGAGAGTATCGGTTGAGACTGAATCCTCAGAAGTGTACATTTGGTGTCATAGCAGGGAAAATGCTGGGGTTCTTGATTACGCAGAGAGATATCGAAGTCGACCCTTCCAAAATCAAAGCCATCTTAGAAATGCCACCACTAATGACTGAAAAGGAGGTGTGAGGCTTTCTAGGTAAAGTGCAATTCATAAAACGATTTATTGCTAAATTAACCTCGACTTGTGAACCACTCTTTGGTCTCCTGAAGAAAGGAACGAAGTTCTAATGGCACGGTCGATGCCAAGCTGCTTTTGAACAGATCAAACAATATTTACAAAACCTACCCGTGGTGTCACCACCTGAGCCGGGGAAACCGTTGATATTTTACCTTTCAGTGACTGAAACTACAATGGGCTGCATGCTTGCACAAGAGTCTGAGGACAAAGTGGAGCGAGCTATCTACTACCTGAGCAAGAAGATGCTAAGTTATGAGACCGCTATACTCCACTGGAGAAGGTTTGTTTGGCCTTGGTATGGGCTACCAGGAAGCTGTGGCACTACCTGTTAGCTCAATCCGTAATACTGGTTTCGAGATTAGATCCTATCAAATATCTCTTTGAGAAACTGGCACTTACGGGTAGGCTAGCCCGTTGGTTGCTTCTGCTTTCCGAATTCGATCTGAAATATGTGACGCACAAGTCAGTAAAAGGGAGAGCGGTAGCAGAATTCCTAGCTGATCACCCAGTTAAAGGGGGTGAAGCGGCTGAGTACTTATTCCTAGATGAGGCCATTCTGCATGTCGAAGACGAAACCTGGACGATGTACTTTGACGGAGCATCAAACCAATACGGGTATGGGATAGGGGTGTTACTGATAGCAGCCGACAATTCCCGTATCCCTCTACCATTCAAACTCCGGTTCAAAGTCTCGAACAATGAGGCAGAGTATGAGGCATGCATTGCCAGTTTAGAAGCCGCCCTAGAACTAGGGGCAAAACGGTTGGACGTCATTGGGGACTCGAACCTTGTTGTATCTCAAGCTAAAGGAGATTGGAAAGTCAAAGAAGAAAATATGAGAATCTATCACCGGACTTTGACCTTGGACATCTTTGTTTTTTTTTATCTTATGTCTTATTCACCCAAAAAAAACTCTATCTTCTATGATTGACATCCTTTTCGGAGTCTGGATGCGTCCGATCATCATTGACCAGAAATTTGTGCCAGCCTATGAGTTGATTGCTGCCATGGATGAGGTTCAAGATGAGAACCCCTGGTATTACGATGTTTAGAACTTCTTGGAAAAAGTGGCGTATCCACTAGGGGAAAATGCCAAAGATAAAAGGGCAATTCGAAGAATGACTGCTCAGTTCATCGTCTGTGGGGGTAAACTGTACAAGAGAGGTCATCTCAGGATGCATAAGCTATGTGATGATGTTGAAGTGTCCAAGCACCTGATGGAGGCCATCCATGGAGGAGAGTGTGGAGCGCACATGAACAGGGTTATGCTAGCCCGGAAGATCCTTAGACAGGGTTACTACTAGTCTACCATGGAGGAGGATTGTATTGGCTTTGTCCGACGATGCCACAAATGCCAGATCCATGCAAACCGCATGAACATTCTGCCGTCGAAGCTGTACAACATGACTTCGACATGGCCATTTTCAGTCTAGGGGATTGATGTGTTTGGAGCTGTCACTCTAAAGGGGTCCAATGGGCATGAGTTCATTCTGGTCGTGATAGATAGACTATTTTACAAAGTGGGTTGAGGCCCAGTCTTATGCGGTATTGAAGGCTTCACATGTTGCCAAGTTCATCAGGAACAACATCATCTGTCGCTACGGGGTCCCGAACAAGATCATTTCAAATAATGGTTCCCACTTCAAGAATGAAGTGATTGACTTGTTGGACAAGTACAACGTGGCTTTTCATAAGTTGTCTACATATCGGCCGCAGACCAGCAGAGCAGTTGAGGCTGCCAACAAGAACATCAAACACATACTGCAGAAGATGGTGGAAACCTATCGGGACTGGCCAGATAAGTTGCCATTTGCTCTGTGGGGCTACCGGACTTCAATTCAAACTTCCACTGAGGCGACTCCGTACTCCTTGGTTTATGGGATGGAGGTTGTTCTGCCTATCGAAATTGAGGTTCCATCATTACGAGTACTGGCTGAGTGTCAGATAGCTGAGGCAGATTGGCAGTAGAGCAGATTCGAAGAACTCATGCTCTTTGACGAGAGAAGGCTGAAAGCACTATACCATGTTCAGGGTTATCAACGCAGAATTGCCAGGGCTTTCAATAAGAAGGTTAAGTCCAGAAATTTGAAAGAAGGAGATTTGGTGCTCAAAGACAACCGAGCTCCCATCCATGACCCTAGGGGCAAGTTCAGACCTAATTGGACTGGTCCTTACATCATTAAGTCTATCTGGTCGGGTGGAGCTGTCGTTCTGATGGACCTAGATGGCTTAGAGTTCTCCCAACCAATCAACATGGACAAGTTGAAGAAATATTTTCCCTGAGTGGCTCGCTAGGCCAAAAACCCGAAAGGGCGACCTAGGCAAAAGTTAGAGCATGAAGAATTTGAAATTATAAAAACTGAGCTCGCAAGGTTGAAAACCCGAAATGAGTGACCTTGGCAAAAGTTAGAGCGTAAAAGGTGAGGGTTAATACATGAGTGAACCTGAGCCGAACTATGTAAGGCTTGATTCCCATTTTTGGGATATGTAGGCAACTTCATCCTGAAGTCCAGCCATAAACACTTCCCCGATCAACTTTGTCCATGTGATCATGTTTGGTCATCTTTGTCTATTCAGCATTCAAGAGCTTGGTTGTGATCTCCAGTATAGTGCTATTCAGACTAGGGGCAACTTTCCAGTTGCTGGAATCTGGGGTTACGCATCTCAATGACAGATCTCAGGCATGTCCAGTTCTGATCCATATTGAAAATGGTTTTGAAAAGTTTTAATAAAAGTTTATTTTGCTCAAATTAATCTTTTTACAACTTAGACTATTTTTGGACCAAACGAAAAATTTTCAATACCCACAACCTTCAATTTCATTAATTTCAATACAGAGTTCTCCTACTCTTGAAAACAAATTGAAGTTGCTTTTATTACATTCATAAAAAAAACTTGAAAGTTCTGATTAAAGCAAATAAATCTGGGGCATAGTCAGGTGTTCCTGCGTCCCCTCCCAAAGCTGGTCGAAGCCTCTGATGCCAAAATGGGCCCAACTTGTGCCTCTTCATTGAGCCAATCTATGCACTCATCAGAAAGGGTGCAGCTGAAAATAGGAGTGGGGACCAGAAGGTCTCTCGTCCTCCATGCTGCGGCATACCGAGCTAGTTGTGCACCTCAGACCAGAAATGTCGCAGGGTACTCTATCCCCTCCTCCAGACAAGTCTGATCGTGTCCGAACTGGCGTCGGATCCGGAACGAAAAGTAAAAGACACAGTGTGTCAGGCCAATCAACTGAATCCCGGGCTGGCAGGTCATGTTGTAGCTCATCACCGGCAGATTGAGCCAAGGGAAGTGCCAAGCAATGTGGTCCGCAGACAGACTGCGCATCCAATTGTACCAACATCCCTCATTAGGGGCATCGACTAGATGTCGTCGGAAGAAATAGCTGCGAGCTAAATATGTCAGGCATGAGTCCACAACTCTCAATTTATCCATCAACCATTCCTGGAGAGGGATGAAAAATGAGAGATTAAAGAATAGAGAGGTGTAAGTTGAGAGAAAAAGTAAGCAAAGGGTTTTGAGAGAAAAACCGAGCCTGAGGGCCGAGTGATGTGAGAAACAAATGTGAGATGGGGTGGGAAACATTACCTGTAGTAGTAGTGGACTCCCCGCAAACCTAGCCCTCTCCCGGCGATGAAAAACGTCTAATCCCATCAATGTTTCAGCTAACGTCATGGCGATGCAACTCTTGCCTTCTTTTAGGCCCTCGGCGACCTCAATCAAACGAGTGCTAAACCCACCAGAGCCTGGAGCAAGTAAGAAATGAGACAGCATGCATAAGCAAAGCGCGTGTCATCGATAGCCCTACTAATGATGATCGTCGCGGTCACCGGCATCAGAAAACCGACAAACCAAGCTCAGAATGTCCAGCTCTCCATCGTGAACCAATGACTGAGCGTCATGCAAAGTAAGGCCGCACATCTTTCCTAAAGCTTGGACGTGGCCGAACCGAAGTTGAGGCAAGATTTCTTCATCGCGCTTGGATTCCATTAAAGCTTGGAAATCCTTGAAAGTGGGACACATCTCTTGACCACCAAAGCTAAAGACGTGTGTTACCGGGTTCCAAAACCTTGCCGCGGCATATAGGAACGAAAAATGCAGCGGGGTGCGACCCAGTATGAATAGTGCATTTATGCCGAAGCCCCAGAAATTTAGCCTTTCCGAGCCATCCAAGTTGGCAATCCAAGTTGTGAGATTTTGGATAAGAATTCTTCTATTTGGTGCAAATCAGAGCTGAAATGAGGAAAGCTACGAAGCTGAGGCTTTTGTAGTAGATAAGGTGTTGAGTGGAAGACAAGTGTCAAAATTCTAGAGGTTCTTGCCATGTTTGGTCGACCGGTCACAAATAGTGCTGACCGACCATCTTTTTTGGCCGATCGGCTAGAAATGTTGGCTGATGGCCATTTCTTGTGGCCGATGGCCTCTCCCTTTGGTCGATGGCCTTCCCTCTTATGCTCTGAGCTGTCTAAATGCTTAATATGTTGAGAACCTCTAATTGGTTCCACTTCAAATGCCTTCCAATGATGATTTTGCGAAGTCGCGCCTGTGTTACTTCAATTTATTTATCGAGTTGTTGTACATTTGTTTATCAAGTTGTATTTCACATTCTTTAAGTCTTTGTTTTGCTCATCGAGTTGTTTTTTCGTTAGTTGGTTCACTATCTGATTGATGCAATTCGAGCGTTTGGTTTTCAAAACAAAGTTCAATCTCATTTACATTGTTATGTAATGCGATGCGATGCGATGTGATGCGATGCGATGCGATGCATAGAATGTACAAATGTAACACCTTTTTTGAACAAAACAGTTGTTTCATTCCATTCATGTTTTTCTTTTGCAAAAAGTACATAGTTTTGAAAAAAAAAAAACCTGCCTAAGGCAGTACAATGTGCTCAAACTACCAGTAAAAAGAAAAATAAAGCAAAAAAGCAGAAAAAAAAGTAGCAAGTGTCTGGGTCAACATCAATGGTCTCAAGTGCGAGAGTCGGTCGTGGTCCTCTTCCTAGACGAGGGTCCAGGATCACCACCGCCAGCTCCGTAGTCCGAATCTGAGCCGTCCCCAGCCTCGCCCTCAGACAATGCTGCCTCTTCATCTGACTCATCGTCGTCCGGAGTAGGCTCTCACGAACTGCTCTCAGCATGGGTGCGCCTGTGTCTGCCCCAGCTATGTATAGTCATCCCGCGCCTGGCTCCCCCAGCTCCTTGGGCAGGTACAAACGGTCCAGCTGGAGCACCTCCTGTGGCCGATATCTGGAATGGGGCCTAAAAAGAACAAATGGCAAATGCATCAGTTATGCTATGCGAAACAGGATATGAATACCAAATGCAGTGTATGAGTACAGTGTATGAATGTTGTGTGCAGTGTATGAGTACAGTGTATGAATGTTGCGAGCAATGTGTGAGAACAGTGTATGAATGTTGTTAGTTACGGTGTATTAGTGCCGTGAATGGTATGTGAGTGTAGTGTATCAAGTGCCGTACCCATAAATGTGATGCATCAGATCATGTATGGAACAGAGTGTGCAAAGTTTGGGACTGGGGTTGAAAGAACTTACCGGGATACCATAGAAGGTCAGTAGATCCAGGCTCCTCTGCAGCATCCCCATCACTAAGGCCGTCAACTCCAGAGACTGACTAGTATACTCGATGGAAGCCTGCAAAAGTGTTGAAATCATTAGTATTCTGCGGGATATCAAATGCAATGAAATGGCTGTACAGTATAACAGTATATACCAGGGTCGAGCCGCGAACTTCAACAAGCTCATGATCAGCCGAAGGAGGAGCAATGGGTATCTAGTAAGTCTCCCCATCCTGCCTTCGGCATGTCATCATGGTGGGCAGAGCTGGCCACCCAACTCCCTGTCCTCTCAAGGACCCACTCATGCTACGGGCTTGAGCCGCCTTCGGTGCTCCTGCTCCGGTCGCTGGCGCTACTGGTCTCTCTCTCTCGACTCGGCGAGCACCGGTCAGAGGCCATATCAAGTTGGTCTAGATGAACTCGATGTAGTCGCCCTCAGCTCGGAAAAGGTCCGAATCCCAGCCGATCGTGTAATCCGTCATCTCCTCCGGGGTGTACCTCTCAGTAGCCCTCGTATGGGTAGGAAGTGACATGGGGACTATCTGCTCTGGCAAACCGAGGGTCTGCCGTAGGAAGCGCTCCCCAAAGTACCATGCCCGGCAGACTGGGCCCTCCAGCAGAACCCGAAATCAGGCAGTCTCCCGAGCACCCATGTATCCGTCTCCCACTGTATCAGGCAACACCGCCTAGGGCAGCCAGGTGATCTGCAAATGACAGGACATACAGTTTGTTATCTGTTATCGAAAGCACAATGTAAAGTGAAGCTTAAATGAACTCTAAAGTTTGAAATACCTCTGCGGTGGTGATGGTGTCGAAATATCGGCGGAAGAACACAAAGGACTCCCGCGGCCTCCGCTTGCATCTCACATCGAATCGATGGGAAAATGGAACCATGGGGGGCGTCTCCATATCTGGCACTGGGGCAAGCCTCGGAAAGTAGGCGTACACAAACAACTACAAAATGTAGCAAAGTAACAGTGAGTGCACTTATCAGACAAAGCAGAATGCAGATAAAGCAGAAATCAGAGAATGTGTGCAGTGTTTTGTGTAGCATGTGCAGTGTACAGCCAGTGTAAAACAGATTGCGTGTGTGCAGTGTGTGTGGTGTATAGATATAGTAAAGCAAAACTGTGAGACAGAAAGAGAAAATATACATCCCAGGCTCGCCAGTAGCCTCCGAGCAAGCACCTGCTGCGGCGAGAGGATGAGCTCATGTATCCGTAGAGCGTGGCCAAGCCTGCGCCACCCCAGTCGTAGCGGCGGATCCACGTCACATCCACTAGTGCACTCAGTAGGTAGAGGACAATAGTGTTCACCCGGTCGGCGAAGAGGGTGGTCCCCAGCAGGAACATGATGAAGCCGCGAGCATACTGTTCCACCTCTTCCCAAGTCGTAGGCGCCTGAATCCTGAAGTGGTCCTCGAACTAAGAGTACCTCACGAATCCTAGACGGGAGAGAGGTGGCCGAGTGCCGAGCAGGTAGATCTGGGCAGCGTCCCACTCATCCATATCAGTATCAAAGGGGATCGGGTCACCCCCTACCCCAATGCCGGTGAGCATCGAGAAGTCGAAGGGGGTCATCGTCATCTCCCCTGTAGCAGAAAGGTGGAAGGAGTCGGTGGTGTCCCACCACCTCTCCACTAGTGCGCCCAAAAGAGGCCTACTTGCAGTGAGGCGCGAGAGTCCCCTGTAGAAAACGCCAAGGCCAGCCTGATCAACAATCCGACGAATTGCATTGGGCAGCTCCATGTACCAACCTTGGGCGATGGTGTTCCCATACCCCCGAAAGGCATGGGAATCTCCCTGTGTCCAAAATAAACAGTGGCGAAGCAATGTTAGAAATACAGTGTTCAAATGCGTTCAGAGTGGTTGAATATGTAGTGTGTGTACATGTGTTCAAGTTTAAACAGATATCGGGCGCGGGTGTGCCCTAGGTGGACTAAGCAGATGATGTACCAATGTGTTCGGGTTATTCGGTTGAATATGCAGTGTGTGTGCATGTGCTCAAGATTACACAGATATTGGGTGCGGGTGTGCTCATGATGAACTATAGCATATGATGTATCAATGTGTTCGGGTTATTCAGTTGAAAATGCAGTGTGTGTACACGTGTTCAAGTTTATATAGATATTGGGTGTGGGTGTGCTCACGGTGAACTAAGCATATAACATATCAGTGTATCTAGGTTAAGCAGTTAAAGAACAGAATCGACTATCACAGTTAGATGTTCTACATTGTGGAAGATGAAACAGAGAAGGAGTATACCTCAGCAGCGCCGTAAGACAGATGTGACTCTGGCTCGCGTAACAAGAGCTCCAGTGGCGCGCCCCACGCATAACTCTTGAAGTGGTGGATGCCATCGAGAGGCAACACGTGTATCGCCGGCCTGTAGGTCGCCGGATCGAATGGTCGAACGCGAAGAGGCAAGAGCTCAACCTCAGGATCCACATCCATCTTTGAGGGAGTCCCACCCCGTGGAATGTCATCTGCCATCTCAAGAAGAGTGCGAAAATGGCCAAGGATGCGAACAACGGGCAAGAAGGCCAAAAGTCAACCCAAAAGTCAACCCCGAGGGGTGAAAAGTGGGAGAAAAGGTCAGAGTGTGGAAAAAGGCACAAAGATCAAGATAAACTCGGGGGAAACAAACCCCAAGTGGTGGAAACCAAGAAAGGGACACCGAAATTGAGTTTCGTTCGGTTCAAAGTGTGTGAAACGGCAAGGGTTTCGCAAATCGGACGATGTGGCAGGCTCGAAAACAAAAGAAAAACATGGATCAAAGGGTGGAAAATCACCAAGAGAGAGAGGAGTGTTTTTCAAACTTGGAGAAATGAGAATATAGGGTTTGGAACCCTATATTTAAAAGACCCGATGCTAAATGACAAAACTGCCCCGAAATTGCATTTTTGGCTGATCGGCCAAATTGTTAACCGATCAGCTAAATATTTGGCCGATGATCTATTTTTGTGGCCGATGGATGGCCGATGGACTCCCCTTGTGGTCGATGCACCTCCCACACCCTTTTTGGGTCATTTTTGTTGATTGGCACCTTTATCTCTCAAGACAGTGCAAGAAAGTACACTTTTGAAGCTTAACCGGCCTTCGTGTTGACCTCGAAACACGTCTTTCGTGTGCGTTTCTGGATACGCACAAGACGTATCCTTTTTCGTATCCTTTTGTATATCGCAATATTCGAGAATTGCTTTTGAATGTCATATACCTTGCATTGTCTCGCACGTCATTTGCATTGTCATGCATTTCAATACCTTGCGTTGTCTCGCACGTCATTTGCATTATCATGCATTTCATTACATGCGTTGTCTCGCACGTCATTTGCCTTGTCATGCATTTCATTACATGCGTTGTCTCGCACGTCATTTGTATTGTCATGCATTTCATTACATACGTTGTCTCGCACGTCATTTGCATTGTCATGCATTTCATAACTTGCATTGTCTTACTCGTTATTTGCATTGTTTTGCATCCCCTATAACTTGCATTGTCTTGCTCGTTATTTGCATTGTTTTACATCCCCTATGACTTGCATTATCTTGCTCGTTATGTGCATTGTCTTGCACTCCCACTAACTTGTGCATTGTCTTGCACCCCTACTAACTTGAGCATTGTATTGCACTTCCCCTCTAACTTGTGCATTGTCTTGCACTTCCCCACTAACTTGTGCATTGTCTTGCACCCCTACTAACTTGTGCATTGTCTTGCACTTCCCCTCTAACTTGTGCATTGTCTTGCACTTCCCCTACTAACTTGTGCATTGTCTTGCACCCCCACTAACTTGTGCATTGTCTTACACTTCACCCACTAACTTGTGCATTGTCTTGCACTCCCTCTAACTTGCGTTGTTTCGTACACCCATCTAACTTGCATTGTTTCGCACCCATCTAACTTGCGTTGTTTCGCACCCCATCTAGCCTGCGTTGTTTCGCACTTCTCTAACTTGCGTTGTTTCGCACCCATCTAACTTGCGTTGTTTCGCACCCCATCTAACCTACATTGTTTCGCGTTTCTCTAACCTGCGTTGTTTCGCACTTCTCTAACTTGCGTTGCTTCGTACACCATCTAGCTTGCGTTGTTTCGCACTTCTCTTACTTAGATTGTTATGTACATCTTTAACTTGCATTGTCTCGCACGTTACTTGCATTGTTATGCACACCTCACTCGCGTTGTCACGCACTTCTCACTTGCATTGCTATGCATATTTCTAACGATATTGTACCTATCAAGTTTCTTTCTTTTGCCAGCACGATATTGTATGCACGGTTTATTCGAAGCTGGCACAACCAGACGAACCGGACAGTATTGTATATTCTCTGCGTGAGACATAGCGAGAATTGTATAATTCTCTTGCATCCCTCTACATGTAACGTAATTTGGTTTTTATTCGCTTGCTTAAAACTATTGCATGTTATGTTTCATTACAGCTCCCTTTGCATGATCGTAAGTTATGTTCGGCACCGTGCATGTCCTTTGCATTTTGCCCCCGCCCGCGGGCACATATCTTGCTATCTTGTATGCTTGTCTAAGTCTTCAGCCTTGTCAAAAATGGGTCGTCTCTGAGCTCTGACATTCACTCCCGTCATTTTTATGACTTTCGAGTTCTGTCAAAGAGGGACAACTGTAGACACCCTATTTTTGACCATCCCCAAGACTTGGACGTCATTGTTTGAATACTCGATGATCATCCACGCTCGTGTTTGTTTTGAGTTCTCGGGGGTCTCGGTCGCGCGCTTTGCCTTAAGATCTCTCAACTTGTCTATTTTGTGCTTGGTTGTAGACCAAGCTCTTGTGTTTTTGCTTATGAGAGAAGAGGGTGGCTTGTTGGTCATCCCCTCAACCCATCAGTCAAGGCATGAAGCCATCGACCTGGTTTTCTTGCCATCGGCCAAAAATGTTGGCCGATCGGCACTTTTTTTGGTCGATCGACCATATTTTCTAGCCGAGCCCTGTTCATCTGCTTTATGCAGATATTTTATGCCAGCTGTCATAGCTGGCATGCACAATCACATCCTTCATACACGTGTATGGAGGGATCTGATTCAATTGCTTAGCTTGCTCAACAAGCTTAGGAATTGAACTTCTATAAAGAAGGAGCTCCTCCCTTTCCAGAGGTTCAGAAAGTTGAGAGAAGAAGATATATATCACTCTTTCTCTATATCTCCCTCTATCTATATTTGTGTGTATTTGTGCTCAAAAGTGTATTTTGTTCATGCTTTTGCACTAGAGCACCTAGTAAAACACCATCCTTTGGTTGCTGAGGACCTTAGGAGTTGTTTTTAGTGTTCTTGAGCTGGTTTTGGTCAGAGGAGGCTGCTGGAGTTATGTTCTTGAAGGTGGTCTTCAAGGGTGAGCTTTTTCCTTTTAAACCCCCATTCTTGCTTAAGCTTTTAGACCTACTTGCTTATTGTTTTAAGCTTAACTCTTAACTGATAAAAGCTCTGATTTTTTATGCTTTAGATCTTTGTTTCAGATCGCTTTTTGGTGTGGGGTTGTCTATTCCCTCTTAGGCCTTGTTTTAGGCCATCTCTTTTGGCCCTTGTTTTAGGTTTTGCATGACCTTTCTAACACTAAAATCCAGAGGATTTTCAGTAGTGGAAAGGTGGTTTTGAAGTCCTAAATAGGAGAGGGACATCCCCTCTCCTTGTTGTTTTGTATGCTTGCATAAGTGGCTTATGTTGATAGCACGTTGGCTTAGCTTGTTGTAGCTTCATTTCAGTATGTATTAGGCTTTGTTTTGCCATGATACAACACTGTTTTTGCTTGGTTTTGTCACTCCATGCATGCCTAATACACTTGTAGTGTAAATCACAAAAACTAGTCTTATATGCTTCATGTTTGAGCATGTCTTTCTAGCTTATGTTGACTTCATTTCAGTGGGTTTTTGGTGTTGTTTTAGCATGCCATGACTCTGTTTTGGGTGGGTTTGGTTGGCTCTTACATGCGTCATGTACTTGTCTTGCAATCCTCTCATTTGCCTTAACATGCATCATGCCTTAACATGTCATTTTAGCATGCTTTTGGCTTAACTTCAAGAAACTTTTGTCCATGTTTTAGCATGCTCTAGCTCTGATTTAGGTTGTTTTAGTCATGCGTGACTTGCTTTGTATAGCCATGGTTCAATCTAGCTTGTTAGCTTTGAGTATTGAGTCTTCTAGCATGCATTACTTGGCTCATTTCAATGATTTGGCATCATTTGTAATGTTATTTCAGTTCAAGTTTCATGCTCATATACTAGCTCTTATCACCCCTTTATTGCTTTAAAGAGTTGATGCCTTATGTCTCATGAATGGACCATTGTGTATGCCTTCATGCTTAGGTCTTTGGGATGCCATCTAAGTGGGTATTTGGGCTTATTTTGATGTGCCATAACTCTGTTTTTCATTGGACAATTCATGCCATGTTTGGTTTTGATAGGTGTAGTGCAACACCCCCTTTGTAGCCTTGCATGCCTCATGCCTTTTGGAGTTGTATTCTAGCTTGTGCTGGCTAGTTTCGAGCATGTTTTTGGTCTTTTCTTGACCTGCCTTGGGACTTTTTTGAGTGCCCTTGGCCCTTTGGGGCTTGCCTTGCATGGCCATGGTTTGAGTCCCTTGACTAGCCTTAGGCTTTGGGCTTTCTTGTATGCTTTGCTTGCTTTGTTTGGTTGGTTTGACACCTTTCCATGCATGATTTCAAAGATTATAATGTTTGTCACATGTCCATATCTGTCCTCTTTTAAGTGCTCTTGAAAGTTTCCCTCCTATGCCTAGGTGTTGGACCATTTACATGTGCATGTTTGTTTTGCATTTTCATGCTTCCAATTCATAACTTTGGCCATTGATTTTGGGCATGGCTGAGGTCCGTCCCTCTTTAGTTTAAGTCCATTTACCATGCTGTTCAAAGTTGTTACTTTACATCATGCTTACATGTTTGTTACATGCTTGTCATATTGCATGTTGTCACATGCTTGCTAATTGACATGTTGTTGCATGCTCATCCATCTTGCCTTGCATGTTGTCGCCTGCTTGTTACATGTTTAGTTCCATTGCATGTTGTTGCATGCTTAGGTTGCATAGCATTGTGTGTGTGTTGCCTTGCCTCTTGATCACACATGATAGAGGCTAAGATCCCTTTCGTGTTTTGTGCATTTCATTTGATATTGAATTGTACACTTGACTCTTTTGGCCATTTTGAATTGAAATGCGTGATTGATGGTCCAAGGGTCGGGAACTACACTCCTCTGAGTCTTAAACATGATAAGAAGTGTAGTTGCAGACATTGTCTTGTAAATGCATTGTCATACTCTATTTGTCCTCTGCTGCAGCAAAAAGAGCATTTTACAAGAAGGGATGGCCGATCGGCCATCTTCAGTGCCAGTTGGCTACAATTGTTTGGCCGATGGCTTCATATTTGGTCGATGACCTGTTTATCCTAGCCGATGACCATGATTTTCGGCCGATGGCCTCCCACAGTGATGAATCAGAAGTGTGTTGGGAATTTTCACACTTTACAGAGGTATAGAGCAGTGCAAACAGAGGCAACATAAGGCATGGCAACGGATTTTCTAGCGAAGCCGACCGAGCATGCATTTGTCCCTCTCCCCGAGGCCTCTTTACTGTTTTTCGTAGCTTAATTAATTTGTTAATTATTTAAGTGTTGTAATAATTAGTTGTAGCTAGTTATTCATTTGATTGTGTAATAATTAATTAGCTAGTTAGTTAGTTAATTAGATGGTTTGTATTATTCTTTCGGTCTCTCCCTCGAGAGAGCCAATTGGTGTAATAAGCGTGCGTGTGTGTGATGCATGTCTTCCAACCCCCATTTCTTTCTCCCTTTTACTTAACCGCTTACGATGGTTACTTTTAGGGCATATTTCATTTAGCATACCTTGTGGTCGCATGTTTGCATCCATTCATCTGTATTGCATGCACCAGGCTCGGCGCATTATGCTAACTGCATTGTACTCTCAATACATTACTTGAATACATGTTTAGCAGCATGTTATCAAGTTGCATTTCACATGACATTCTAGAATAACCGAGCCTATTTTAGTTGCATTCACGCATGTGTTGCATTAGACATGTTAACATGAACTAGGATCCTGCATGATTTCAAACTAGTTCTTTGTTTTGGCTCGGAGAACACTGTGAGTGTTTACGCTTTAGCATACTGCATGTGTGTTAATGTTGCTATGTTAGCATGCTTGCCATGAGGCTAACTGCTTATGTGATTAACTGCCTGAATGCCTGTGGGTGAAGGTTGGATTACTTGAATTAGAACAATTCATTGAAATCCACATTTTAGCCTATTTGCGAGTAGCAAACTTCAAACCATTTTCCAAACAAACAGATATGCGATGCTTCGTTCCAAATTAAGCGATCTAGTCTATACTTGTTTGCTGTGCGCATTACGTAGTAAGACTAACTAATTAATCGAAATAAGAACGCATGTGTTTTCAAAAACAAGATATCATGCTTAGTACAGGCCGATCTTTGATCGGGCGAGCGAGGGTACTCATTGCATGACCTTCCCCTCTTGTACCGAAGTTCCCGAGTCGAGGCAACTTTGGTGATGACGGACACGTGGCCTTAGACACGAGTCAGGGTTTCCTAAATTCCCTCAAAATAAAATATTTAGGTGGCGACTCTGTATCTGGCAAAGCAGTCCATCTTTGGCACTTCTTTCTTAAAAATCAGTTTTCCAAAATGATTTTCCGGATTTGGACTCTTTGGTGATTTATCGGTCTTGCATTACACTTTGCGAGATTAGATTCAGAACCGTGACATTTGAGTCCGAACTGTGGTAAGCCCAAATGAACGAAACGGGATTTTCCCGGGACATTCGGGCACGTCTACACATATGTTTGCATTTTAAATGATAACTATAAGAACACAACTTTACTACACTACTACTTATAGTTGGCTCCATGTTCAGAGCTAAATTCTTCAAAGCTTGACCTACAAAATAAGAACGAGACATTGAACTTTCTAAACACAAACAAGATTAATCGGTTTTCACGTATCTTTTCATTATTAACCTAACTCATTTTAAGTTGTCTTCTAAGTACTTTTAATCTTCTTTAAGGTTTGAAATGCGTATAAAGGTATTCGGAGGTCAAAGAAAACGATAAGAAAATGAAACGGTGTTATGCCTTGCAAACCACACGTGCGGTGGTACACGGCCGCACGCGCAGAACCCTGGCTGTACGTATGGGGGCACGTGCAATTATTTCAGAATACAAGATGTTGCTGGTTCTATTGACTGCACGTACAAGAAGCCCCTCCGCACGTGTGGAACTAGGTAAATTGTTGCTGCCGAAAATATCTGTTTGGTCTAAGCTATGTTCTTCCATTTTCATGCCTAGGGTTCAATCCAAATCACTCAAAAACATGTAATATTATTAGAAAGCATGAATTTTTTATTGTTTCCTAGATCAAAACATCAAAAATATGATGAAACATCAAGCTAGAATGATCAAAATCCTTGTTTTAGCTCTTTTCAAACTTTTTCAAAACTTCTTTTTTCTTTTGCTTCCAAACATGGATTAAATCATGCAATCTATTAAAAATCATGTGAATATATGAAAATAAAGGTTCATATATATCAAGAACACCAAGACTTCAATCAAAAGAGTGAATTTTTCTAAGTTTTTCAACACTTTTCTTTCCTAGCTCAATTTTTCTTCCATCTCTTCTACATTCTCCATTTCGAACTCTTTTTGATTCCAACTTATTCCTATTCTTAGATGTTTGAAGAGTTTACTACAAGATTTAGGATTGGATTTTTACCTTAGAACGCTCCTAGGTTGATTTTTTTTTGAGTTACTTGAAGCTCTTCCTTTTTCCCCATTTTCTTTTTTTCTTCTTCTCTTTTCTTTCCTTCTCCCGATTTTTCTCACCTTCTCCAACAAAATTCTTTCTGTTTGAATTAGAAACTAGAGGTTTTATTGTGTATAGCTAGGGCAAGGATTGTAGCATCCTTAAACCAATCATATTGCTTGATTAGGCTTACTTAGTCTAAGTTACATCTGGTAATTAAGTTTATTCTTAATTCTTATTAAGATTCCCTAATTATATTTAATTAATACTAATCCTACTTAGTAATACAACACATAGCATGAAAAGGTTAGATTTATTAGACTAAGGTCATTAAGCCATTCACTTAAGGTTTTGGCACATGTTTTCAAATCAAGTTCTAAACTACTCCCTAACTCGAAACACATAACAATTAATTCTAACACACAACAAAAAAGTTCCTAATTTAGTTTTTCATACTCCTTCTTCTTCTCTCCTAATACTACAAATCTCAAATCACATAAACATGTGATATATAACATGAAGGCATGAGCAATTTAATATTCATGATGCATTAAAAGGCGTGGTGGTCACAAGTTAGTACCATTATATATATATATATATATATATATACGTAGGTGTACCAATTTCTTAATTAAACAAGTTGTACATGAAAGACCCTTGGTACCAAAAAAAAAATCAACAAATCCCTCCTAAATCTATTGACGGCCGGCCACTCCCTCCCCCTAGGATACACTAGGATTGTCTATAGGATATACTTGGTTCAAAAATCCCTTGAACCTTGGAATAATTATGACCTTGGGTACATTATATATATATATATATGTGTGTGTGTGTGTGTGTGTGTGTACTTATAACTAGAAGGTAATTAATTAGTCCTAAACCTAACTAGTTCATGATTGAAAACATAATTAAGGTCCTAATCATCCATTATCCCATTACATTCAAACTAAATCAAGGCACCATTTAATTAAAATGGAACCAATGGGCATTTTGGACTTTTTGCACAAAATTCTCTATAAATATACCACTCATGCTCATTTGTTGAACACATTTACATACACACACACACACACAAACACTACCTATTTAGCTAAGGGAGAGAAAAGAGAGGAAAAGAGAGCTTGGTGGTGGAAAAGAAGAAAGAGAAGGAAAAATTGTGCAAATATCTTATCTAGGCAACAAGATAAATGTGAACCAAGTAGAGATTTTTAGAGGTTCTAAATATTATTTTCAGAAGTAATATAATGGTGTTCTTGTGTTAAAACTGAAAATAATTGAGTCTTGTTCCACCCGTACTTGTGTTTTCCCTTAATCGGTGCAAAACTATCTTTTTCTACACCTATCTCTCATAATTTCCAAAGGCACACCTTCAATCCAAATTTATGAGTTTAATATATATTATTTAACATGTTTTAATCACAATAGAAGTGAAAAATTATCCACGGTTAGCCCATTTTCTTACTTTTTCTCTCATTTCAAGTTTTGTGCTCAAAGAACTGGTATTTACAGTCCACTTGGAAAAATTCTAGAAAAATGAAAAAAACCTCATTTTCATATCAAAACCTTCCTTTAAGTGTTAACTTTCATGGGAAAAAGAATTTTATCGAAAAAGAGCAGCGGTTTGGAAGAAAACCTAATTTTCACAATAGTTGACGAATTTGAACAGCGATGGAGTATTTCTTAAATAACTAAAAATATAGGAAATTTATGAAACTTCTGAAAAATGTTCTAGATCGTTGATGTTGAATTCATTTCTAGGTATCATCGTCGGTAGCTTGTTGATTGGCTTGATGGAAAAAGGTTGTACAATGCATAATATTTCCCTTGGGGTGTTGGAGCGAAGTTCCCAATGTGAGAGAAATAATAGCTTTCACCATAAGGCTTCATGAGAGCCTAAAATCTAGGGATTGGTTCATGATTCTTTCTATCTATTTCCTCAAATGAGGATTCTCCTTACTTATGATTTCATTTTCCTAAGCTCTCTCTTTCATCAATCCTTATAAATTTCCTAAATTGTACTTCCATGTTCCATCCAAGTTAGTGCATAATCACCAATTCACTTCTTAGTAACCCAATAGAATATGGAATCATCTATAGACATAGCATAAGAAGGCCAAGTTCAGGAAAAATCTAAAAGTGTCTTTAATTTCAATCTTTAAAATGCACCAAAGCTGGAAATTTACTTTTGTTGACAAACTTATGTTCTTAATTTCATGGATATCACTTGTTCATGTCTTGGTATGATATTTGCATGTGTTACAGTCATGTTTCTTACCATAGTCCTTTGATGATGCTCATGCTTATGTAGATATTATTATTTCTTGATAAGTTGTTCTAACTTTAACTCAAAACATCTAACATAAAAGGAAACAAAAAAGGTGGTATGCTTTCAATTACTTGAATAATGATGAGATGATATGTGTTAATTATGGATTGATGAGATGTGTTTTCTAATTGAAAATGAAGTCTTGCGCAATTAGTGTTTCGGAACCCTTGAACGGATCAATTGTATTCGGACCCCAGGTGTTTTGTGTAAGGAGGGAATGGGCAAGGCCCTTATTTTACTGTCTCTTCTGAGGTCATCAATTGGCGCTACGTAGTATGTAATCGTTGGTAGGAATTTGGGGTGAGTTCTGCTAAACAGCAAAAGAGAGGCATACTGAATAATCCAAGTCCAATTCTTGTGGTTGGGAGGATGAAATCTCTTTAGGGGATTTCTAGACTACTAACAGCTAACCTTGCAACCCTTTATTATTTACTTGAATATCATGTTTCCTTTCCTGTTATTATAATGGCATTTGTGTATTGAATTGGAAAAAAAGGGACGGGGTGTGTGTGTGTGTTTACTGGACATTCAAAGATGATGGTGTTTCATGCCAAGTATCGAAGAGATATACAAGGCTGACAGGGAGCCAAAGGCATTTGAAAACTTGTGGTTATCTTAGAGAAAGTTAGAAGCCATTTTCCTTATAAGTCCATTTGTACTTTTATTTATTTATTTATTTATTTTGAATTGTAATAATGATAGAACTTGTTTTGTAATTAAGATTTGGAACTCTATAATTATTATTAACTTATATATACATATAATCTTTTTGTAATCCTATATCTATTTCCATGTTACTTATGAGACCATGTGTTAACCTCTTAAAATCAGTCAAAAAGATAGCTTTCTATCTAAGGTGGTTAGACTTAGAAAGGAGGCTATATTGACTCCTCTAACGTTCTTGGGATCTTACGTGGTTATTGACCAAAGGACTCTTTAGTGACGTTACCCTAACCCTTACAGTATAATTTGGGGTGTTACAACTTGGTATCAGAGCCTAGGTTCAACGCTCAACCCGCGTAACCCAATTTGCGACTCTAATTACCTTTTTCCTATACACTAGTGTATTATTATAACACTATTATTTAATATTAATTTAAAAGAGACTAATAACTGATTTTGTTTCTTTAACAAAGGATGGCCAATAACTCGTCAAACGTTTGGTACTATGACCACTGGGGTTATTTTTGCTTTCGAGAAAAATAGCACATTGAACTCGTTGACCCATAAGTTTATGACCTATGGTGTAAGAGAGTGAGGAAAGAAAAATTGATTGAAGAGGTTAGAAAATTGGAGGGAGCACATCCCTATCTCACCCCCGAACAAAAGAGAGTTGTAATCCGATGCCAACTTAAGAGTCAATATTAGGCTCTCAAGCATGCACTCAAGCTTGAGAAGGACGACCAAAATTTTCTAGAAGTAACTTTCGAGGCACTTTAGAATGGGCTTGGGTTTTTGCACATTCCACAAGCTGGGAGCTGGAACTTTTATCCAGAATTAGTACTCGAGCCAAGGTCCCACCCGATTGAACCCGTTGAGATACCCTCTGAACATGCTCCTGAAGTATCAAGAGCAGTAGACGCGTTAGGATCACCATTCCTCACACTAGGGCAAGCTGTTGGCTCATTCCAAGACAATGACCCAAAAGAAGACTTTGACCGATTCAGTAGCAACCAAGCTTAGAATTGTAATCTGTAACTCCTAGTTATTTATGTGTTGTAAGTATATATGTATAGTTCGTCGTAATGTAACTCTAAGAATAGTAGAAGGAAGTGTGACAGCCACACTAAACCTAACAAGATGTAACCTTTTATAATGGTGCGTACTATTAGAAAGTTGTGTTAAGTGATTTCTTGTATTCTTTGTTTATTGTATGTTTATTGTTTCAAACACCCTAGGAAAACTGAACTTTAATTAGTTAAGGTACTTTTAAGGAATCACCACCATAAGTAGAACACTACTTATGGCTCACCAAATTATGAACAGAATGGTGGACACTCGCGCCAAAGCCCTGTTTTACATACTTTTTGTTTTTAACACTTAGAATTGTGAAAACACATTTTTTTATATATATCACCCTAAATAATTGTGTTTTGTATTTATGATATTGTGGAATTTTACATTTCTTGGACTTTTCCTAATTTAAATTTTTTCACATTCATTGAGCAAGACACCAAAAGTAGTTATCTCAACATTTCCACTATCTTCCATGTTCCATCATTCTCTTTATTTCAATCTTTTACACTTTTCATTTATGAAACATAATATAGTATTTCGCATTCCATAAATCTCAACCATTTCCATATTCATCACTAATCCCAACATAAATCCAAAATTTTATACCATTTCAACATTTCTATGTGTTTTCCACACAACACAAATTTCAACTTCTCACCAACATCAAGTTATTTCAAAACCCTCTTTTAATTAAAAGCAAAAAACTTAGCATTTATTCATTTTTTCTTACAAAAAATTAGGAATTTCCTCATTTTAACCTTATCTCTTTCAAAATCCACAATCTATCACCATACATTCAAGAGCTATTCAAAACATTTCAAAAATCTGAGTAAAACTCCCTTTTTGTGCAACAATACATTTTTATTCGATAACTTTTATGAACTCAAAACTACCAAGATATCACATAATCATAATAAACCATAGATATATAGTGTAAAGAGAACTCATACCTCAAAGTAGAGAGCGAATGGTGGACACCCAAAACTTTGACGGTGATGAAAATGCAATTTTCTTGGCTCAACACTTAGCCCTCAACGATCCACACACTCCGTTCTTACTTAGGGTGAGATTTTCCCCCAAAATCCCTAGATTTAAGGTTTTATAAGCTTAAAGATTTTTTTTTTTAAATGAAAGAATGGAGAAAGAAATGGTGATAAAAGAGAAGAAAAAAAAAGCCCAAGTTTCATGCGCATTCAACACTTAAATAGATAGACCATCGCAGGCACGACCATGAAGCTCGCAGGCACCATTGTGGGTGTGACCGACTTCACATGTAGCTCCATAAAGGTAGTGGCGCCAAATCTTCAAAGCAAATACAATGACAGCCAACTCCAAGTCATGAGTCAAGTAGTTCTTTCATGAGGCTTTAATTGTCAAGATGCATAAGCTATTACTTTACCATTCTGCATCAAAACACAACCTAAACCCTTATAAAAAGCATCACTATAAATAACAAAGCCCTCCGTACCTAACGGTAATGTCAAAACTGGTGTTGTAGTTAGCCTCGTTTTTAGTTCTTGAAATGCAGACTCCCTCGGACTAGTCCATTTAAAGGGTTTTCATTTTTGAGTAAGTTCGGTAAGTGGTACAGCTATTTTTCAGAAATCTTTCGCAAATCTTCTATGACAACCCCATCACGTATTATACTTATATCTGTTTAATTTTGGATGTTAATTACATGTTTGATGTGTGTTTGTATACGTATCTGTTCATTGTTGGAATATCTGTTATGATTTCTGTTATAAGTTTGAAATTGAAGGCCTTAATGATTTCAGAAACCAAAATTGATTAGTTACATGAGAATGGTATAATTTTTAGAGTCTATTGGAAAGTTTGATTAAAATTTGATTCAGATTAAATTAATTAAGTAAAATCAATTAGAATTAAGTGAAATTAGTTAACCTTAAGCTTGCTTAATTAGTCTAAGCTAATCAAGCATACATAGATGTTAAGTTAAGAGCTTAATCCATAGTTTGAACTCAAAATTCTGCTAGAAGAGAGCTCTAGAGAGAGAGTAAGACCAATTTAAAGAGAAAGAGAGAGAGAGAGAGGAGAAGAACTTGAAGAATTTGGGTTGGAGGTTGAAAAATTGGGAAGAGAGGCTCAAGAATTTGCTAGAATTAGTGCAATTGAAGACTTTAGGTAATTGTTTGATTCTTAATTCATAAATTTAAGTCACCTAATGAGTGAATTCAAGAAGATAATGTGATTAAATGTAAGAATTGAGCTAAGGGTGGTAAAATTGAAGTCAATTCATATATGCATGCATATATGAATGTAGAATCATCTTTTTGATCCTAAATTTTGCTACTTATGTTAAGTTTAGAAGTTGAATTATACATGTACCTATAATTGGCTCAAGCGATCATCAAGCCTAGATTTGGACCAACCAATACTCTTTCAAACCATGTGGTCCGCTTGAGCGACCAATGTTGTGCTCGAATGGAGTGTCCTGTTTCAGCATATTTTGAAAAGTCATATTCTGTCCACATTTGCATTCTCATTCCTTTCTAAGCATTCTTAGGCATGAATTGAGCCTCCCAAATGGATTAATAAGTTAGAATGAGACTTAAAAGAATTGAATTAGTTAATGAATGATTCAATTAAAATGTGATCCAATGTGTGTATGTGTTCGTATGTTATGTAGTTTCATCCACGAAGTGTCACAAAAACTTGGGTAATCTTTCATAGGTTCACTAAGACTAGACATCCCAATGTTCACCTATATAGATATACATATATATATATATATATAAAACAGAGTGAGCTAAAGTAACAACCCTCATTTCAACTTAGTCATACTTGCATACATTTATGTATGATCATGTTTTGATATGTGCATTTGCAAATCTTGTCTTGTTTTGCTCGAATGTTGCTTGCATGCTTTGTTCTTGCCTGGTGTGTTGCCGAGGTTATCTTGAGCCTAGACACCTTAGAACCTTTCCACACTTAGAACTATCTTGGAACCCCTTCGGTTGACCTCCATCTTCACCCTATCATATTGGCCGAGATGTCACCATCTTGGCCGAGGTGCGCGTCGTCTAGGCCGAGATGTGCATCATCTAGGCCGAGATGTTAATATCTAGGCGTCCTAGATCCTTGATCCTTGCACTAGCGATTTTGTTCCTGGAATGGTATGACCTAGACCGAGGTGTGGCACATCTAGGCCGAGGTGTGGCACAGCTTAGTCAAGTATTGTCCTTCCAAGCCGATGTTCTTGCCACTTGCTTGCCGGAGTCTTGTTGTTAGCCGATGTCGTTACTTGCCGGTGTGTTCTTGCCGTCTAGCTTGTTGAACACACTTTATCATGGTCTTGTCTTGTCAAGTTAGTCACCTTTTTTAGTAGAGCCAATCAGCCGATGCCACGTGTCCCAGCAGAGGGTTAAGTCAATGACTATCTAGAAAACATATCATTTTGTATCAAATCTTGCTTTTAGAGAAAGGGACTCTAGGAAGAAGGAGGTGAAGCCTTTGGGTAAGAGAGTGAGCTTCCAAGCTTGATCGTTGGAGCTTGAACCGTTAGATTCGAGTTTTGAGGTTAGAATCTTAACCTACTCTTGTTGTTCTTATTGATCATCTAGCTGCATTGCACGATCAAACCTATTCTGCACGTCATACATTGATTTAAAGTTGGTTTTAGAAAGAGAAAATGGTTTTCATGTGTTCTCGAAGAAAAGCCTCGTTTGATCCGAAAAGTTTGCATCTAGAACCATGTTTTTATGTTTGTTCTCTCAAGATCTTTGAATATGGGTACCCAGGTCCATGATTTCGGCTTCTTAGCATGAAATCTCAGATTTTGTAATAGCAAGTTTTAATCTTTGCATTCATCTTCCTCATGTTCATGTTCTTCATGTTCGTCATATTCTTCAAGAGAGGGAAACCCAGATTTTCCCGACTTCATTTCCTTGACTGTGGCCATCGAGGCCACACCTCGGCAAGGAGGTGTGGGACCTCGGCCTAGACCTGGTAGTTGCCCATCTTGTTTTCCAGCGATGAGAAACTATGTTTTGATTTGATTTGACTTAGTTTTTGAAGAATGTCGAGGTCATTTGCATGCATGCCAGACTTGTTTTGAGAAGTGCATTCAATAGACTTTACCATGTGTTTGTAGGACTGGGACTTGCCTTGACCCCGACGTTTGAAGAACTATGTGAGTGGTATTTTTAATAAAGCTATGTTATATGTTTTGATAAAGACTTTGCTTTGCTTTGTTTTGAAAGTATTTGTTAAGCATGAATAATTGTCCTTATTTTGTATATCAAGCATTACTTTGTTTTGATGACCTCCTCGGGAAGTCCTTAGTGCCAGGGGACTATAATGCAACTGCACATCTTGCTTTGAAAGTCCTTAGTGCCAGGGGACTATAATGCAACTGCACATCTTGTTTGAAAGTCCCTTGTGCTGGAGGACTCTAAACTTTCGCAGTACTCTCGTGTTAGGGGGCTACGGGCCTTTGTAACATAGGTCCTTTGTGCTAGAGGACTCTAAAATTTTGTAGCTCCCTTGTTTGAGATATCTCCCTTGCTTTGTCTTGTTTTGCCACTGACGGTTTACCGCGTGGATTTGTTTGCCGGAATGTTATCGATTGTAATATGTTGATGCTAGTAAACATCCCTCGAAGCTTTGATGATTTGTTAGATGGACGAGGTCCATCCCTTATTATATAAGTTTTGACTTGTATTGTTTTGAAAAGACTTTGGCTATTATTCATGCAAACCCCTTTATTATTTATATCATTCACTGAGTATCCAAGCTCACCCTCTCTATATATATGTACGTGATGAGCAAGAAGGCGATGACGCCTAGATGTGATTCTGGAGCTTGTTTTGGATTTTTGATTATGTCGGCTTGACTTGTATTTACATCGGCAGTCTTGAAAATATGCTTCTCGATTTGTAATACTTGTATTTTGCACACGTCGGCTTGAGAAGCCTTTTGATCAAGATGTAATTTGTGCTTTGCTTCATTTGTAATTAAGTTGTAACCTATGTGAAGATGTTTGCCATTTCATTTGACTTACGCACAGCTCTTGTGGACTAATCCGATTTGTATGTATTGCTTTCGTACTTGTGAGCCCCAGATATTTATACTCTGTTGTGTGTGAATTTTTGGAAGTCGGCCTTCGGTTATCTCAGATTACTGGCCATCACGGCACCATCCTACTAGGGGCAGTTTGGGGTCGTGACAGCTAAAGCTTAGTGAATAACATCAAAGTAAAGAAGTTATATGAATAAGTTCTAATACTTAAATAAAATCATTCTCACTTTAATCCCATATCATAACGAAACAACTTCGGGTCCAATATATGACAGAATGACCTTGGGTCCAACGTATAACAGATGTACAGTGCAGAGCAGTTCATAACTTAATGGAACGACCATGGGTCTAACCAATTACCGCTGTATAATGACCATTATACAAAAACCTTTGGTCCATCATATGCTTTCATACTTGACAATTACATTTACCGATATTTATCATTGAGATAGATAGAAAACTCATTCATATTCATAAAATCATAAGTTCGGAAAGCTTGCCACGTCAGAATCGTTTAGAAAATAGCATATAAGAAAATATCTTTATTAAGATATTACATTGCTTAATCGGATCTTACTTTCCTTAATCAATATCCTTATGTCCAATTCTCACTTATTAGGTCAATCGTGAGGCTTATTTCAAGCCTAAGGATGCTTGGAAGGAAGAGATGACACAAATATGGATAGAATATGACTTTTCAAAACATGATGAAACAGGACACTTCGCTCGAGCACAACATAGGTCGCTCAAGCGGACCACAAAGTTTGCAAAAGTATTAGATGGTCCGAATCTAGGCTCAATGTTCACTCGAGCCATTGAGCAAAATAACTAAGGTCGCTCAAGCGAGCACTTGGTTCAAGCCATGTACATGGTTTTGAAAGACACTAGATGCATAAGATGTGCGCTCGAGCAGTAATTACTTTGCTTGAGCAGTCCGGTCTAATTTTGGGTTTCAAAAAAAAAATTATGTTTCAAAACTTTTGTCCAAAGTGTGAAACTTGCAAAAACTCTTGCATGACTTAGTTTATAGCTTGGAAACACTTTAAAAAAATATGAACATGTATCTAGTATCAAAACCTTAACTCAAAACTTCATGATTTTGCAAAATTAAAGCTTAAACTTCATGAATGTATGACCTTGGCTTAAATTCTTTTCTACCACTTTTCAAAACATGGAATTGAGCTTCAAAACAACATAATTCATGGATGCATGTGTGGTACAACTCTCAATTTAAACTTAAATGACAAAATCATACATGCATATATGAATTAGCCTCAAATTCATCATCCTTAGCTTAATTCTTGTGTCTAAACTCATAATCTTCTTGAATTCACATATTATGTGACTTATATTCATGAATTGACGATCAAATTTTTACCTAGAGTCTTCAATTACACTTGTTCTAGCAATTTCTTGAGTTTCTCTTCTCAAATCTTAAATCGTCAAGCCAAAACTCCAAGGTCAAGCTCACTCTCTCTCTAAAATAGACTCTCTCTCTCTCTCTCTCTCTCTCTAAAACACTCCTTCAACAGAAATTAGAGTAAAGATATTTTCAAGTATATTTTTTTCTAAGCGTTACCAATGTGGTAAGTTTTCCCGATCTTATGATTTTGTGGACATGAATGAGTCTTCTATCTGTTTGATTTTTAAAAGATCTATAAATGCAATGGACAAGAATGAAAGCTCATGATGGAGCAAAGGTCGTTCTATGTATTTGATGAGATGGACCCAAGGTTGTTTCGGTTATTTGATGATCTAATTATCTGATATGTGTTGACCAAATGGTCATTATACAGCTATAATTGATTGGACCCAAGGTCATTCCGTTAAGTTATGATCTGTTCTGTTCTGTACATCTGTTATACGTTGGACCCGAGGTTGTTCCATCATATATTGGACCAAAGGTCATTCGGTTATGAATTGTATATAATATGGAAATGATTATGTTTCTGTAATAGAATGCACTGATGTAACCTCTTTACTCTGATGTTATTCACTAGGCATTAGCTCACTGTGTTATATATATGTATGTAAGTGAGCAGGGAGATGCCCAGCCTTAGTGAAGTTCGGTGTTTACCCAACTTTTGTGAAGTCAGTCAAGGAGCGCCTCATGAGCGAGGCTTTTGTCTTCTTTTCTTTCTTTGTTTTCTTTTGTAGGTCATGTTTGAATGTGGTTGTATTTAAGCTTTTAGATCTGTATATCTTTGACTTGTGAATGATCTTTAGACATGTAATATATATAACTATATATGCATGGATATAAGTTATTAACGTATAAGATGTTTTGTTTATGCCATATATGCACAGCTCATTGGACAAAATTTTATAATTATGCTTCTGCTTCTGACCCTATATATTTAAATATAATTTGAATTCTGTCTGAGGTTGTAGGTAATCTCATGATTACTGGTCGATTATGATTCTAACCTCTAGGGACGGGTTCGGGTCATGATATATCCTGTAATACCTAACTAATCCTATAGAGTTTCGAACTTCTGTCACATTTGTCAGTGTAGGCCAATTCACAATTGCCTCAATCTTTTGTGGGTCCATAAAATTTCCATCATTATTAATCACATGCCCTAAAATACAACCTCATCTAACCAGAATTCACATTTCTTCAGTTTTACGTATAATTTCCCCTCTCTAAGTGTTTGCAAAATAATTCTCAAATATTGTTCATGTTCTTCTCTATTTTTTGAATAAATCAAAATATCATCAATGAATACCATAACAAATTCATCAAGATAGGATTTGAAAATTATATTCATAAGGTCCATAAAAGTTGTTGGTGCATTTGTCACTCTAAAAGGCATAACTAAGAATTCATAATGTCCATACCTCATTCGAAATGCGGTCTTCTCAATATCTATAGCTTTCACTTTCAGTTGATAATACTCGAATCTCAAATCAATCTTCAAAAACACTTGTGAACCCTATAACTGATCAAATAAGTCATCAATATGGGATAAAGGGTATTTGTTCTTGATTGTTAACTTATTTAACTCTCAGTAATCAATGCACAAGCGAAGCGTTCCATCTTTCTTTTTCACAAATAGAACCGATGCACCCCACAGCAAAGTACTTGGTTGAATAAATCCCTTGTTAAGCAAATCTTGCAACTGATCCTTCAATTCCTTCATTTCAACAGTCGACATTCTATACAGAAGTTTTGAGATGGGTTGAGTACTCGACATAACTTGTGCATAATCTTAATGCACACAAGCATATACTTACCAGATAAATGCACTCTTAGCCTTTTTCTAAACACCTGTGGGGGCCGAGTATTGGGAGTCGTAGAGATTCTGGATAGTCAGACCTGGGAGAGTCGAAATTCGTGGCACTCGGCATCGGCTCGCAAGCTCGAATCCAACTTTACTCAGCCAAATAGCCAATTAAGCAAGGGGCCGAGTAAAGAACGGTCTACTACAAAATGTGCCGAATATGGAGTTAGAAGTGGACCCAATCTCGAGGCCCAAGAAAGAAAGGATATAAATAGAAGAACATCAGCCAGAAAGAGGCATGTGAGAATTGTTATGCTTAACTTAGAATACAAGCATTCTTGAGTGTGGAGACTGACTTGTCCGTCTGAGTGCTAATTCCGACACCCCCAACCGGAGTGTTTATTCTTTTTCAAGTGACTATCAGCGGATCACGAGCTCCCCCCAGGATCAGAAGAGTATTTCCAAACCACTTCTCCATAACTGACGCCGTCTGTGGAAATACTCAAACACATCCACGGCAGGCGCAACGGAAGACCCTCCGATAGCCACTGATGAAACAACACAAAGAGACGACCTCACTCCATCAAACATGCTTGGACCGGACACCGTCCCTGTAAGACGCGCTCTGAGCCAGCCATGTTTGAATCCCCGATTTTCAAATTTGGGGACTTCGTCTACGTATTCATCAAAAGCATATTTTTTCCCAGCATCGAATGCGCTAGAAGCCTTCAGATCGGCTGTTTCCTTCGCCGCCTTTATTTCTTCCAACTCAACCTCCAATTTAGAGATTGCCTCCTAGGCCAATTTAAGTGCGTCGTCGCTCGCATCCGCCCTATTCTCGGTGACCGATCTCAATTCTTCAACATTGCGGGCTCTCTCTACCTCGAACTCAGCCCTACTCCTTTGGTCGTCAACCTCCGCTTGTAAGTGGCCAATATGCTCGACGGCATCGTGATGATGACGGCCCATCTCGGCTATCCTTCCAACGGCCTGCAAAACAGGAAGTTTAGACCAAAACAATATTCGCGTTAAGTGAAAAGACAGTCAAGGTATATACCAAAAGAGCCGATTGTGCGACCAACGCAATTACAACCAGATCCAGCTTCGCCCAAAAAGCTGCCTTGTCAGCAGGCAGTGAAACGAACGTGGCCATGCCGAGTGCGACTGCTGGATCTTTGATTGCCGAAGCATCGGAGGAGATCAGCGTATTCTTTATCTTCGAATGAATAACAAAAGGTACAATCACATCCAATCCTTGCAAACGAGGTCGTTTGTCGGCATGGTCTTCTTCGAAGTTGGCCTCGACCTTGGCAGTGCGCTTCTCCACCCTTTGCTCAAACTCTACACTTGCCCGCACAAAAGGTTCTGCCTCGACACTCCCGTTTTTTCCTTTCCCTCCTCAATAATAGGCAAGGAGGATTGGGACTCGCCAATAGGTGGGGGTTGAGATTCGGTAGCCCGAATGGTCTCCGCCCTTCTCCGCGCGGCCATCCTTTCCACATTCGCCTTCTTGTCAAGTTTAGTGAGGCTCAACCCAGCCATATCTTCTGTGTACACGCAGGGAAGATCCTCCAGACCGTGAAAAATATTGTCAAGTGAAAGGTCCTCTCGACCCGAAGTGGATGGAGGATCAACCGAATTAAGGCCGGCTTCTTCAAATGCTAACTTTAAAGCCTCGTCGACCTCGGCTTCAGATTGGTCTGACTCAGCGACCTCAGCTACTTCTGGTCGCTCTAAATCTGATCCCCCAACACTAACTTGCCTTAAATTTTTGAAATCAATCAAGATAAGGGCGGTAAGACACTCCTCACCCTTCGGAATTGGGATGTTTTCCGCTGCCGAAAAGGTTGTATAAGTCGGCTCGTAGCGAAGCAAAGCGTGGGCCGCCCTCCCTTGTTTCTGAAGACTCAACCGGCCGAAATACTTGAGCGCAGCCTGGATTTCCGAAAGGACGGCGTCGTCAATTGAGGTCAAGACTTTCTTCAAATCGTTTCCTGCAAAAGCAAAACCATGAGGTCCCGAAAATGAAGCTTCATAGATTATAACGAAAAATAAATAATTAAAAGAAGACACTCGGCCACCTGGTTCGCCTCTTCGCCTAGGAATACGATCAAGGCGGTCCTCGCCTTCGCCGAATTCCTAGTTTCCTTAGACGACGACCATAACATCGTCGACTCGTTTCCTAGAGCTGGAAAGCATGGTCACTAGTTGATGGTCGGTGTCTTTCGCCCTAAGAAAATAACGCCCATGCCAACTAGAAGACTTGGCCAAGGCGTAGCAATGCCGAATAACGGGAATGCCAAGTTTAAGCCCACGGCAATGGTTTAGTGCGATAATCCCCATCACGATCCTAAAGAAGTTGACATTGGGTTGGGAAGGGATTAAGCCCCAATGGCAGAGCATGTCCCTAAGGAGTGGGTGAAGGGGGAAACGAACTCCACCCTCTACGATTGATAAGAGAGAGAAGACGATCATGGTTTCATCAACCCTCTCCATATCGAGGGTGCTGTCTGTCACAAGTGATAGACGGACGTCATCCAGAATGGAGAAATGGCATCGGAAGCCAGAAATTTGATCCGATGAGAGGAGATCTTTTAAATGTTTCGCCATTTTCCCCAGCCAATAGGAATATACTACGCTAAAAAACAAAGCAAGGAAAGAGATTCAAAGCAGAAGCGGAGAGAACTTACAAGAGGCGAAGAAGATAGAGAAAAGAAGGAAGTTACAGAACTAATTCGGAAGGCAGTCCAGCGACGAGCGTCTAAAAGCGTCTATGCATTTGAAAAGACGTCAAAATTTTAAATCACAATAAATAGAAGTGTACGAAGAGGCGGGAAGTTGAAATGATTACCGAGAAGTGTGTGTTCAGACATTTGCATTGGAATACGGTCAGCCGCCGAATTTCGGCTCTGACTTTTCGAGTTCGAAGCCAAACACTCCAGCCAACTGTCGTTAGTGGAGTGCTTGGGGGGCAATTGTGGGGGCCGAGTATTGGGAGTCGTAGAGATTCCGAATAGTCGGACCTGGAAGAGTCGAAATTCGTGGCACTCGGCATCGGGTCGCAAGCTCGAATCCAACTTTACTCAGCCAAATAGCTGATTGAGCAAGGGGCCGAGTAAAGAGCAATCTACTACAAAATGTGCCGAATATGGAGTTGGAAGTGGACCCAATCCCGAGGCCTAAGAAAGAAAGGATATAAATAGAAGAACATCAGCCAGAAAGAGGCATGTGAGAATTGTTGTGCTTAACTTAGAATACAACCATTCTTGAGTGTGGAGACTGACTTGTTCGTCGGTGTGCTAATTCCAGCACCCCCGACCAGAGTGTTTATTCCTTTTCAGTTGACTATCAGCGGATCATGAGCTCCCCCCAAGATCAGAAAAGTATTTCCAAACCACTTCTCCACAACACTTTATTGCTTAATTGGACAAGTGTTTGAGTTATTAACTCGTGCTCTAATACTACTTTGTCATGACTCAAACCCGTCACTAGAGGTTTGGATCATAACTGGCTAGTAAACATAAGATTACCTACGACCTGAGACAGAACTCAAATCATAATTAAATATATGGGGCCAAAAGTGAAAACAAAATAATAAAATTTTATCCAATGAACTGTGCATATATGACAAAGGCAAAAACATTTTATACATTAATAACTCACATCCATACATATACAAATAGATATTACATGTACAAGATCATTCACAAGTCATCATCATACAAATCCGCAAAAGCCTATGTACAAACATGGTCAAACATGAAAAACAATAGAAAACAAAAGATCAAAACACAAAAGAGTTTAAAATACTTCTTCACTCAAAAGGAGTTGAACATGCAACAAAGGAGATGGTTAGAGCTGATTAAAGACTATGACCTTCAAATTCAGTATCATTCGAGCAAAGCCAATACAGTAGCCCATGCTCTTAGTAGGAAGTCAATGGGAAACTTGGCATGTTTGCTTATTGAACAGAGAAAATTGTTGAAAGACTTGGGAAGATCCGAAATTGAAGCGATGTTTCATTAACAAAGCGGCGTGTTGGCCACAATTTCAGCTCAACTGGTGATTATTGAAGAAATCAAACAAAAACAAATGGAGGATGAGTTTCTTAAGAAAGTATGTGATGAACTGGGATTTAGTGTTGAGAACCAAGTATTGAAATTTCAAGGGAGATTGTGTTCCAAATATTTCTGACTTAAAGAAAAGGATCTTAGAAGAGGTTTACAAGTCAAAGTTTGCAATGCATCCGGGCAACAATAAAATGTATCAAAACTTGAAGAAAAATTATTGATGGCGTAACATGAAAAAGGAAATTGCAGAATATGTGTCCAGATGCCTCCAATGTCAACTAGTTAAAGTTGAACATCAGAGACCGGCAAAGCTACTTCAACCTTTCCCTATTTCAGAATGGAAATGGGAGCACATAATCATAGACTTCATCGTTGGTCTACCTTGAACACCTAGACGTATGAAATCTATTTGGGTTATTGTGGATAGGTTAACCAAACCTGCACATTTTCTACCTGTGAAAACTTTCTATGACGCTTATAGACTTGCCACTATTTATATTGATGAAATTGTTCATTTGCATGGAGTTCTAGTATCCATTATTTCTGATAGGGATCCAAAATTGTGTCTAGATCATGGAAAAGTCTTCGAAGGGCAATGGGAACCGAGTTGATCTTTAGTACTACTTTTTGTCCACAAATCGATGGGCAATCAAAGAGGACTATACAAACTTTAAAAGACATGCTCCGAATGTGTGCTTTGGATTTTTAGGAAAGTTGGAAAACTTATTTGCCATTGGCGGAATTTGCATACAACAACAGTTTCCACTCTAGCATTGGCATGGCACCAAATATGGTAGAAAATGAAGATCTCCAGTTTTTGGAAAAAAGTTGGGAATAAAGTTTTCCTTGGTCTCAAGATTGTGTACACAACCACTAAGAAGATTAAGATCATTCAGCAAATGCTCAAAACTGTGCAAAGCCGACAAAAGAGTTATGCGGATCAAAGAAGAAGGGCTCTTGAATATGATACCGGTGATCATGTGTTCATTAGGGTAATTCCGATGAAGGGTCAATCAAGGTTTGGTAAGAAATAAAGTTATTACTTTGGTATATTGGACCATTTCAGATTTTGAAAAGGCTCGATCCAATTGCATACCAGATTGCTTTAGTATTGGGAATAGAATAAATGCACAATGTATTTCATGTGTCAATGTTGAGGGGCTATCTCCAAGATCCGTTCCATGTTATTGATTATCACCAGATAGCTCTCGATGATAATATGAAATATGAAGAGAAACCGATTCACATCATCAACTGGCAAGTGAAACAATTGAAGAATAGAGAAATTCCTATGGTTAAAGTAGAATGAAAGGAACAATACGGCAAAATGAAATCAGGCAAAAGTATCTCGAGTTATTTCTGATACAAGGTAACACAAGTTTAGAGAACCAAAACTTCTTAAGGGGAGGAGACTGTGACAACCCCATCACATAATATGCCTTTATCGATTTAATTTTGAATGTTACTATGTGTTTAATGTGTATTTGTATACATTTTTGTTCATTGTTGGAATATCTATTGTGATTTCTACTTAAGATCTAAAATTGAAGGCCTTGATGACTTCAGAAATCAAAATTGGTAAGTTTAATTAGGATGGCATAATTTTTAGAACCTTTTAGGAAGTTTAATTAAAAATAGATTCAGTTTGAGAAATTATGTTTTGATTAATTAATTTAAGTTGTAATTATTTAACCTAATCCCTAATTAGCACCTTAAGCTAATCAATTTGTATATATATGATAAGAGACGAGTGAATTGATAATCTTCAACTCAAAATTTTACTGGAGAGTTTTAGAGAGAGAGAGAGAGAGAGAGAGACTCCATTTTAGAGAGAGAGTGAGCTTGACTTTAGAGTATTGGCTTGAAGATTGAAGATTTGAGAAAAGAAACTCAATAAATTACAAGAACAAGTGTAATTAAAGACTCTAGATAAGAATTTGATCCTCAATTCATGAATATAAGTCACCTAATATGTGAATTCAAGAAAATTATGAGTTTAGACACAAGAATTAAGCTAAGGATGATGAATTTGAGGCTTATTCTTACATGCATGCATGATTTTATAGAGTTGCATCATTTTCTAGCATGATTTTGTCATTTAAGTTTAAATTGAGAGTTGTAATATATACATCCATCAATTATGTTGTTTTGAAGCTCAATTCCATGTTTTGAAAAGTCGTAGAAAAGAATCTAAGCCAAGGTCATACATGCATGAAGTTTAAGCTTCAATTTTGCAAAATCATGAAGTTTTGAGCTAAGGTTTTGATATTGGTTGCATGTTCATATTTTTTTAAGTGTTTCCAAGCTATAAACTGAGTCATACAAGAGTTTTTGGAAGTTTCACACTTTGGACTCAAGTTTTGAAACACAAAATTTTGTTTTTGAAACCCAGAATTCAACCAAATTGCTCGAGCGAAGTAGTTACCGCTCGAGTGCACATCTCATGCATCTAGTGTTTTTGCAGAACCTTGCACAAGGCTCGAGCGACCAAGTGCCCACTCGAGCAACCTCAGTTTATTTTGGTCAATGGCTCAAGCAAACATCGAGCTTAGATTCAGACCATCTAGTACTTTTGCAGACCATGTGGTTTGCTTAAGCGACCAATGTTGCGCTCGAGTGAAGTACCATGTTTTAACATGTTTTGAAAAGTCATATTCTATCTATATTTGTATCATCTCTTTCTTCCAAGCATCCTTAGGCACAAAATAAGCCTTATGATTGACCTAACAAGTAAGAATTGGACATAAGGATATTTGTCACACCCTAAATCCGGGTATGACCGGCCATGGCCCACAGGGACTCAGCCCAAGGCACACATAAGCCTAACCACTAATCCATAATCACATTGAGCAACTATACAAAAGTCCAGTAAAAAATAACCAAACTCAATCCAGTGACATGTCACAAGTATAAACGGAAAAACCAACCGTAATCAATACCATCCAAACTTATGGGATATAAACAGCCCACAAAAAAAAAAAAAATCCTAAATGAACCTCAATAAAAAATAAAAAGAAGTATGCACAAACTTGACATAACAATCTAAAACAAAATAAATGTATGTCCTAGAGATCCATGCAATCGAGTCTCAGCTACGCCATGAGTCAACCCTAAGTCCTTCTAACACCTGGAAGTGATAAAAACTAAGTCAACTGATAGCTCAGTAAGTAGCAACATGGATAGTAAATACAGTTTTGAAAACATGGCTCAATTCCAAAATAAGATATATATATCACAGAAACTAGATTGGCATATAGTTTGGTAAATACAATCTGTTTAAAAAAAAAGGTTCCACAGTACAACACTTAAAATACTTATGTCTCGCAAGAACATGATAAATGACATTTTCCACTTAAAACAGATTATAACATGAACACCAATAATTTTCTGGGTACCAATAAAAACAAATAATATGTCACACAGTTCTCAAGGTTATAAGCCCCGTTGGATCCAATACCGAACTAAGAGTCATCCTCAGGGTGGCACCTGGGCCTTTTCTCAAAGACGATCCGATTGAAGGTCACCTAGCTTTTTTTTAAGGTCTTTTCCTTACAATCGTTGAGCACTAGAGTCATCACGACCCAACCCGGATCTGTTCCCTAGTGGCCAGAGTCACCACACACAGTGGAATAATTTCCCTGGACTAAATACACATATGGTCCCAATAATTAATACAAATCAGTTTGGCAAAACATGGTAGTTCATCATTATAAACATGAGAACAAAACAAATAGTTTACAGTATGCCAAGTTCACACATGTTTCAGAAATAATTTGATTCAATTGATAATATAATAATTTATTAAAGCAGTTTAGTCTTAAAACAACAATTTAATTTTTCAACAGTTCAAGGTAGGGGAACATTTATAAAAATATGTAGCATGAAACTACTCACCTGAAACCAAAATAATATAATCCTCAAATAGAGTATAAAAGTTCAACTAGTGCCCTGAACCAAGTATGAAAACTACACGTCACTACTAATTTAAAAATACTAAAGAATAAGAACTAAGTAACCCCAAACTAAAGCGCATTAACACGGCTCAACCCAACTCACCGTTACTCTTAAATATTACCTAAGTTCATGTTCTTCAAGGTCTAAAATCGCCCAAGACATAGGTTCCGATCGAAACTTAACTAAAAATAACTTTAAGATAAAACAAAGTTTTAAACAAGTTTTCCCAATCTATTCACTAACTTTGAAAATTACAAAATCCACTCCACGCTATTCGAAAAATTCCAAAAACCTCCAGATATCAACTAATATATCCTAAGTTTCAAACCCAATTGGTTTCACTTGATTTGCTGATCAAAATAATTATCTACAATTTATTATATCCAAACAGGTTGTTTTCTACAGCACTTTAAAGAAATTGTTGGTTCTCTTAGTACACATGAGCAATCAATGCAAGGATAAAAATTTAAGAAATTAGACTCATAACCGGTTCTAATGACACTGATTTGATAATTTTTGGATTTATACCCAAAGAGAACAACACTCCCGAATTTACTGTTTAAAACCAGTTTTCTGGACAAATTTGAACGTATTAGTTTATATGAATTTTGACTCCCAAAAATTATGAAAAAAATCAGATATGCAATTCAATATGTAATTAATCTACTGTAAAAATTTCAGTTCAAAATTCATTCGTTTGATAAGATTTCTTGATTTTTAAAGTTTGCTGGCAGATTAATATTCTTAGGAGCAACATTATGAATTCAATTAAAATTTCTAGAATACTATCCCCATCAGCCAATCCATTTCTTTTTCTTCGACCAACTCACAACACCCACAAGCACCATAACTATGTAAACAACATATTATAATAGAACAAGAATAGATTGATTAATACCTTAGAGAGTTGTTGAGACACAAGGGTGCTGGAAATCTCTCTCTCTCTCTCTCTCTCTCTCTCTCTCTCCTTCCCGTGGCTGTTACTACATGTTGAAAGTGTTGTGCAAAACAATTATAATAAGGGTTAGGGTTTTTGTTAGGAAAACTAGAGTTGCTCTCTCTATATATCCAAACAAAACTCTAAATAATTATCCTTTGTTTTATATATATCTAACCAATAGGCTCTAATTTATTATCTCTTTATATTATTTTAATTTCTATCTCCATTAAAATACAAATATTATTAGATCAAAATATGCTTACTAATTTGGCACTTAAATTTATTTATTTTTTTTATTTTTTTTAAATAATAAATCTTGCTTCTAAATTAAAGACTTTCACCATAAATTTATTTTAGGTTTAAAAATTAATTAAAAGACCTTCCAAATATTTAATTTGCACTTAGGATTCACCATCAAAATATTTGAGATTGTAATTTTATTATTATTTACTTGATTTGTATATTCAAGTTCTCACAATATTGATTAAGGAAAGTAAGATCCGATTAAGCAATGTATTCTAATGTGTTTTATTTATGTGTTATGTAGGCTAATCCATGAAGCGGTGACAACAATCAAATCACTGTGAGTAATATCTTAATAAATATATTTTCTTATATGCTATTTTCTAAATGATTCTGATGTGACAAGCTTTTCGAATTTATGATTTTATGAATATGAATGAGCTTTCTATCTATCCAAATGATACATATCTGTAAATGTAATTGTCAAGTATGAAAGCATATGATAGACCAAAGGTCGTTCCGTGTATCTAATAAGATGGACCCAAGGTCATTTTGACTATCTGATCATTCGATTATCCGATATGTGTTGACCCAGTGGTCATTACACATCTGTAATTGATTGCCCCTAAGGTCGTTCCGTTAAATTATGAACTATTCTACTTCGTACATCTATTATACGTTGGACCCTAGGTCATTCTGTCCTATATTGTTCCTGAGGTCATTCCATTATAATATGGGATTGAAGTGAGAATGATTTTATTTAAGTATTAGAACTCATTCATGTAACTTTTTTACTCTGATGTTATTCACTGAGTTTTAGTTCACTACGTTATATATATATATATATATATGTATATGTATGTAGGTGAGCAGCGAGATGTCCTGCCTTAGTGTGCCTGTGAAAGATTACCCAAGTTTTTGTGATATCAGCCAAGGAGCGCCTCATGAATGAGGCTTTTGTCTTTTAATCTTTTGTTTTCTTTTGTTGGTCATGTTTGATTGTGTTTGTACATAAGGTTTTGGGGTTTTGTATGATAATGACTTCTAAATGATCTTGGACAAGTAATATCTATCTATATATGTATGGATATAAGTTATTAACGTATAAAATGTTTTTCCATATGCCGCATATGCACAGCTAATTGGACAAAATTTTATTATTTTATTTCCGCTTCTGGACCCATATATTTAATTATGATTTGAGTTTTGTCTGAGGCCATAGATAATCTCATGATTACTGGCCAATTATGATCCAAACCTCTAGGGGCGAGTTTGGGTCGTGATAGTTGTGTTGTGGCTTACTTGTTACCTAGATAAGATGTTTGCATAATTTTTCCTTCTACTCTCTTCTTTTCCACCACCCAGCTTTCTTTTCCTCTCTTTTCTCTCCCTCAGCCGAATAAGTAGTGTGTTGTGTGTGTGTGTAAATGTGCTCAACAAAGGAGGATTAGTGGTATATTTATAGAGAATTTGGTGCGAAAAGTCCAAAATGCTCATTGGTTCCAATTTAATTGAATAGTGCCTTAATTTAGTTTGAATGTAATGGAATGAAGGATGATTAGGACCTTAATTATGTTCGTAACCACGATCCAGTTAGGTTTAGGAATAATTAATTACCTTCTAGTTACAATTACATATATACATATATATATATATAGCAAATCAATATTGTACCCAAGTTCATAATTATTCCAAGATTCAAAGAATTTTTATAGTATAATCCTATAGAAAATCCTAGTGTATCCTAGGAGGAAGGGGTGGCCAGCCATTAATAGATTTAGGAGGGATTTGTTGAATTTTATTTATTTATTTATTTTGGGTACCAAGAATCTTTCATGTACAACTTGTTTAATTAAGAAATTGGTACAAGTATGTATACATATATATATACTAACTTGAGGTCAATTTGTGATTCAAGAAAATATGAGAACTAAAGCCTTAATTTATTAATTGGAACATTTAATTAAGTTAGTATTTAATTTAATTAAATTTTGGAAATTTAATTCGATTAAAGTTTCTTTGTTTCAAATTAGACAATGAATGGTAATTAGAACCGAAACCGAGTCCCCTAAGTTTAATTAGGGAAAATATAATCCCTAATTAATTTGCGCATAAATTATAATTAGGGAATTAATTTAATTATTATTAGGGTTTTGGAACTAATCCCTGAGTTCCCAAGTTCGATTAGGGTTTGCAAGTTTTTTGGTTGACGCGCGTTTTCGACTCTAGGGTTAAAATTGAAATTAATTAAGAAATCAAGAGTCTACATTGAAAAAATTTAAAGGTAAGGGTTAAAAGACAAAATTTAAAAAAAAAAATTTAGGAGCCTCACATTTGACCTTAGGCTTCACTAAGTAATTTGGCCATGTATTCGTATAGACCTCACCTAGACCAATGTAGATTTGAGGATCATTTCTTGTACTAATGGCTTTTGGCTAAGGAACCTATTTGGGCTTCCAAACATTGGGTTCCCTATGCCGGGAGTACTACCAAGTTGAGCCCTACGCTATTAGCCAGAGAAGTTGGTCTCCAACCTTTGGAGTGGCTCAATTGTGTGCACAATAGGCAGTATCTATTAGATTTCAACACAATTCTACCTCTACCCCCCCTCCCTTGCCTTATCGTCTACAATGGTCCTCTGAGTTTCGAAGGACTGTTGACATACGAGTGCAAGCCACATGCACTGCACCTAACCATGCTACTGCATACAAGGCTCTTGAGGCAAAAATCCTTTTTTTTTTGGGTGAATAAGTCATAAAATAAAACAGGCAAAAATACATGATTACAAGGGGCATACCCCAGGCCCTACCACAACTATACAGAAAATAAACAAAAAAGAAAAAACAAAACTAATCAAAGAAACTAGGAGGCCGAACAGCCTGTGCACCAACCAAAGCAAGGAGGGACAGGAGGACAAACCCAACCTGGACAATATATACCGCAAAATATAGCAAGAAAAACGACCAGATAAAAAGCAAGAAAAAACCCAGCATACTAACAACAAAACACCAAGGAATAACCCAAGCCCAGATTGGCTATCCGCAAAAAAAGGATAGACTACCAGAAGCAGCAGAACAAAACAAATCAGCATAACACACTGCCAATGATCCAAAAATCCTTTTAACTACCTTTAGTCAACTCCCCTTTGAAGTTCTCTGCTAGGAAGTTCCCCATAAAAACTTCCTTTGGGCCTGTAAAATCCTCACAAGGAGCTTCGTGCTACATTCTTCAACCATGCCTGAGGTTGAAAAGTTCTTATACTTCTTGCCCATGCTCATAAACTAGCATTCTATTGCCAAGTCTGAAGCTCAAGCTTTAGAGGAGTCTTACAATTCTTCCATTTCTGTGAAAACTAAAGCCCAAAAGGTTTTTGATGATTTCAATAAGTTCATGCAACAGATGCCTCCAGATTTTTTTGATGAAGAATCCCTTCAAGAATACTTGGTACCTAGAGGGAAAGAATTGAAAGACTTTGAGCATTAGGCCCGCAAATCAACCCTAAAGCTTTGAGCCTTCTGGTATGAACAGATCAAGATGGACAAAGCCACAAGGAGAGTAGAGACAGCAAGAAAAATGATAGATTACTTTCGGGTCAAATTTGATGACCTTGTTACCTTTTCTTTTCCTTACTTCCATGAAATCAAGCCATTTTCCGTGTAATCTGCTTTTATATGAATAAAATTGGGGTTTATTGTCTATCTTTTTGCATAAAATCACCATCACTTACATAAGTCTAATTCCTTGCAATGAACCAAGATTCGGAGGTTCAATTACTTTGGACTAAATTGCAAGTTTACTTGTCATAACATGTTTTCTGGCTAAATCAATTCTTTATCAAGTTATTCAGGTAATTACTTCATTAATTTTCCAATTAAACATAACTTTGCATACTATGGTTTGTTCAACCAATCAATACTTTGAGGGACCTAGCAAGTCCCAACTTCAGAACTATCCTTCGATGAGATATCAAAGGTCTCATTTGGGTAAAATTTGCAAAAAATCGACATTTAAAACTCTTGGTACCCAAATTTCCATGTTTGAAAATCAAATTTGACAAACACGCCTTAATCTCCAATACTTTGTCTATTTTCAAGATTTTGATGATCATATTGCAAGTTTTACCTGGGTTGTAAGGGTGTAATAATGGCCCGGCCCACCCATTCGGGATTTGTGGGCTCGCAATTTTTTAGCAGGCAGGGCCGACCCATGGGCTAAAATGTGGGGCCCAGGCCCAAGCCCAAACCCACTCATAATAGGGTCTAGGGCCTGAGCTTGGGCCTTGGCCCGCGAGCCAGGCCTAGTCGGGCTTTTTTTTTAATAATAGAAATAAAAAATTAAAAAAAATTATACTAAAGTATTTTAATTACGATTAATGAGATATTTTATTTGGTTATGTAATATTTTATAGTGATATTTAAATTTATTTATATATGACTTGTGTTTTTTTAATTGTGAACTTGTAACTAAAAAAGTATGCAATTATGTAATTCTTTTTCTTTCGAAATGAATAATTTTATATATATGAAATTGAAACTTTCAATATTACAATATTAAATAATTTCTATTTCAAAATGAAATAAAATATTACAAAAATTGATATTATTAAATAAATTAGGTATAGATTACTGATGATGGTATAGTAATTGCATCACTATAGGTCAAGTACATCCCAACTAGGTCGGCACCTACTTGCCTACCAATCATTTGCATTATACTCCACCTCAATAACCAAATACAAAATAAAAACAAAAACAAAAACCAAGAAAAAAACGGAATGAAATGAAATAGTAAAAAATAAATTGTTGATCAATCATCGGAGGAGACAGACATTTCAGTCGCGTTGCCCGATGATATGTCATCCAAATCATATTGAATTCGCTCATTTTCACTAAAATTTTGTTTTCTTGTAAGCGCATGCATATGATCCCTGGATATCATCAATGCCTCAACCATTTCGGGTGAAAGCCTACTCCTATAGTTACTCAGCACCCATCCACCTGCACTAAAAGCTGTTTCTGAAACAACTGTAGAAATAGGAACGGTTAGTATATCACAAGCCATCTGTGAAAGCACAGGCCACATGGATTCATTTTGTTTCCACCATTCCAAAATGTCAAAATTATCGGAATCATCCACTGACTGGCTTTCCAAATAACGTTGCAGTTCAGAACTACTTACACTTGTATGTTGAGATATTCTTCTACTTTTTCTTGTTGTGAAAATACTTAATCTCCCGCATCGAGATTGTTGGACTGCTAGTATAGTGTGTGTAGGTGTATTTATAAATGCAGATGCGGCTGCAGCTGCAGCTGCCCTGTATTCTTGAAATAATCTGTTGCATGTTTGCATAATAGAAGCAAACTGTATTTGATCATCGAAAAATCTCTCTAAAAATTCTTGTAACCAACTTCTTTACACCTAGGATCAATTATTATAGCTAAACCTAATAGATGAGGCAAATGATGAAAATATTTATCAAATTTTTCTTTTATTGAAGTAATAATGGTTACATAAAGTTCATTACCCATATATTTTATAAAAACTTTAATTATTTCTGCTAGCATATGTAAAACACATGGTGAAGTAGGAATATATATATAAGAAAATAATTATGTTGAAATATCGAAAACTTTTAAAAAATCTTTATACAAGGCAACTTGGCGCCAATTAAGTTCAGTGGGTGTCAGTACTCCTCCTATTGATGTTGTTGCAAAAAATAAATCTATTGCTCTTCTTTGTTTACAAGCTATTTTTAACATATTATATGTTGAATTTCACCTACTATCTATATCTAAAATTAATTTTTTAAATGACATATTTTCTCGTTGACAAATTTTTCTATATTTTGAAATTCGATTACTAGAAAACATAATAGTAACAACTGCATTTTTTATTACAAGTACAGAAGTTTCGTATACATGCATAGCTTCCTTAACAATCAAATTTAAAATATGGGCACAACAACGAACATGAAATAAATCACCATCAACAAGTAATTGTAAAGTTGATTTTAAATGGGCTACAATTTGATTATAATATGATGCATTATCCAAACTAATCATAAATATTTTATTTTGTAAAACTCACCCATATAACACATTTCTTATTTGTACACCAAGCGAATGACCAGTGTATGGAAGTTCAATTAATTTAAATGAAATAATTCTTTTATTTAATTTCCAATCATTATCAATAAAATGTGCAGTGATACATACATTTCAAAACCATTATTTGACCAAAGATCATATGTTAAACAAACTCTTCCATTCAAATTTTTAAAGGTATCAAATAATTCACTTTTAATATCCTCAAATTTCTTTAAAATCCTATTTCTAGTAGTATTTCTTGAAAAATTTTGATATTGCGGTGCAAAACTTTCGTGAATCATTTCGGTAAAATCAGGACATTCACTAGTACTAAAATGTTGTTCTTTTTTAATAATATAATCAACTACAGAATTTTGTGCACATATAGGATCATATAAAATATTTGCAAATTACCAGTTGATGAAGCCCCTAATTGCATTTGACTTCAAATATCAGGTTGTTTACTTTGTAAATATTTGTCAGAATGCCTTTTTAAATGACTAGTACCCCCTACAGATGCAACACTAAGTAAACGTGCACAATATTTACATTTTGCTTTAAATGTAATTGTGCCATCATAATTATTTATAGATATTTTTTCAAAATGTTCCCAAACACTACTACTTCTGCTCCTAGATGATGATGAAACTCTTGGAACGGGGATATTAGAAGGAGAATCAACAGATTCATATGGTGTAGTATATGTATCAATATCGACATAAACATTAGATATATTAGAATCCATAGTAATGCAAGTAAAACAATATATAAGAATTAACAATTAATTTAAATAATGTGTAAATTCAATCAGTAAAAAAATAAAAATTAATATATGCGCATAAATTTAATTAAACTAATTAATGTTACCGACTGGCGAATGCGATATAGAAATTTTCTTCTTCTGCTAAAAGTTTCTTGTCGCATAATTGCAATAGCTACTTAGGGATGACACTTCAAAATTAATTGAGAATTGAGAGAGATTGAGAGAGTTGAAGAGAGAGAGAGAGAATGATTTGTTGTGAAATATATTTTGAAAACTAAAATATATTTATACTAGTTTAAAATCTATCCGTTTGAATTATTATGACCGTTTTATATATATCCGTTTGAGTTTGCAACGACTCAAAATTGAGGCTAGGCTAGGAAATGGTTGTCTCCTTCTCGGGCAACCATTTGGACGGTGCTCTTTGGCCAGTGGGAGCCATCACGGGTCCCGTTTTGCTAATCGAAACCGTTCAATGTGTACAACTCGTCAAGTATTATATGTTTATAAAAAATCACGTTGATCGGATATCTATAACTATCTAATCGGATTATTTTTTTTTTGTAAACCATTAACTGTAACACCGTGCATTTTTATACCAAATTGATTTGATCATGTAGTTAGCGATATTCGATTAATGTTATTTTTTACAAGCATATATAGTAATGAAAGAGTTCTACACATTGAACGGTTCCGATTATCAAAATGGGACTCATGGTGAGCCCCCACAAGCGCAATATTACTTTCCAACTTAGTAAATATATATATATATATATATATATATATTTTCTTTCACGTGAGCTTAAGACCTAAGGTGTACTTTCTCATATATATTATTAGGTGCACTTTCCCACTTTCCTAGCCACACGCACAGACTGTGCTACTGTGCATAGAGTGATACATCATATCATCATTTTTCTATTAAATAATTCATAATTTGATTTTAATTTAATAAATTATTATTAATTTTTGTTTTATTTTTAAATTATTAATGTTATTTATTTAATTCTATTAATTTTTTTTATTTTTTTATGTTTTAATTTTTATAAGATCAATCTTTTTATTTATTTAATTATTTTATTTTTTTATTTTTATAAGATCAATCTTTTTATTTTTATAAGATCAATTATTTTATTTTTTTATTTTTATAAAGATCAATTTTTTTATTTTTATAAGATCAATTTTTTTATTTTTTTTTATTTTTATTGTTATAAGATCAATCTTTTTATTTATTTATTTTAATTATTTAACTATTGTAAGTTGTTTTTTATTTTTATTTTTATTTTTTGAAATTTGTCGGGTCAGGTCGGGCCGCCGACAGGGCCTGAAATTTTTTAGGCTGGGCCCCAAAATGGAAGGCCTATGCCCAGGCCCAAGAAATTGAGCTGGGCTGGGCTCAAGCTTAACTGGGTCGAAACGGACCGGGCCGCCGCGAGCTTCAAGACGCACACGGATTTCGGATCATTTTTACACTAACTCATTTAGGAGAGAGAAACATATAAATACACGCCCATTTGTCTAAACATTACTTTCAACTCTCCCACGCTCAAAGCTTAGCTTTTCTCTTCTTGCTCTTTCCTTCAAACCCTAACTTCCACTTTAACAATGGTGTTTGGTTCTCGACTTATTCATGTTGTTCCCCTTAGGCAAAAACTTCCCCTATCTCTCACACTTCAAAGCATAGTCTTCGACTTGACCACTGGGGCTGATTCACCGAACAGTCCCATTGGTACTCACTTTTTTTTTTTTTATCTCCCAGGACACTAATGAGGACTTCGTTTTGGGTCCATAGTTCAAAGGAGCTCCTCCAACTGGAATGGTGAACTTATATCCTCGTCCTAAAGATCATTCCCTAGTTTACCAACGTCACCTCTCCTAGCGCTTTTGGACAGAGGCCAAATGTGGCCCTTCGTTAGCACCGACTGGGTGGCTTTGTATGATAGAGTTACTGTAGCTCGCGAAGAAACTCTAACTCAAGTTGGAATTCTAGACTTCCTTCACCTATTTAGATATTCCATTCCTTAGGAACCCTATCTAATTCCTGCTTGCTGCATTATGTTTTTAGAACCCTGTCTTCAATTTCTTTCAGTTCAAATGTGGCATGATGGCCCATACTATCTTTTGACATTTGCCATTTATTTGGCTTATATCTTGCTGGGGAATTTTTCACCCTTGATTACACTGGAGAGACCATACTTGGTCTTAAACTCCCATCTAATAATCAATCCTTCACATTCCACTTTTCTTGGTAAGAATAATAAAAAGAATGGTTCTGTTAGTGACCAACAACTTTTTGATTTCATTCTTTATTGGCTATGTAAGTTTATAATGTGCACAACCTCCCAAAAACTCATCACATAGTCATTCCTTTGCCAAGGCACTTGCCTTGATTCTTTTGCTCCTTTTCTTTTGGGCCATCTTTATAGAGCTTGTTCTTCTTTTGTGAGTCCCTTGGACCCTAACTTAGGTGGTCCATTTTGGATCCTTCAATTGTGGCTCTTTTCATACTTTATGAATTTCAAGACGACCCTTTTAGCCATCATGAAAATGTGAACCCTAGCACCTATTTTAAGCTCTATGCCAGAGTAGATCTCTGGAATTTGACATTCAAGTACTTCTTTCAGTACTTTTTTGAACTTCCCTTAAGTCTAAAACCATAATTATTCACCATTTTACTCCTCCAAGGGGTCCTCAATGGCTCAGGGATCCACTAACAGACAAACAATGCACTAATCAAGCTCACAGAGAATGTTAGGCATCCATTCTTACTACAAGGGAACTTGTCATTGGAAACCTAAAACCAAAGGCTTATAAGTGTATAGCTAAACCTTATTGTCCTGCTCAGTTGCTAGGCAGTTTGGGTTGATCCAACTTATTCTAGTCCCTTACTGTGTAGTTACCAATCCAAAATTGTATCCTAGAGAACTGATGGCCTTTCAGTTTAGAATTGGGGAATCAGCAAAGCTTTTACATGAGGGTTTGGCCAAATTTGCCTTGGCCCCTTTTAACTCGAACCCTGCAGCTTCTCATGGCTTTTTGCAATGGTAGAGGACCTACATGGATCTCCAATTTACCATGCCCTTGGGTTTAATGTTGACAAATTTGGGTCCTACTGAAGTTGGTTTTAAGACTAAAGCTGCAACCCCCACTATTCCAGCAACATCATTACCAGAGCTAACACAGGTTGCACCTAGAGTAGCGGTGACTACTGTTTCTGCTTTTACATCTCTTGCCAGCGTTACCAGGACCTCCACTAGACCAGGTACAAATCAATCAAAGCATTTGAAATCCGATTTCTATGCTTGTGTATACGCTAGCAATGCTCACCTTTTATTCCATTCTTTTTACAACATCGACTCCTCTAATTGGAAGGCAAGAAGCTTTAGCCAAGCTTGTGGCCAAGAAGGGCCAAAAAAGGAAAAGAGGAACTTCTTCAAGTGATGGTGAATTTTTCCATCATGAATCCCAGTTAATATCAGTATTTCCTACCTCAGGAACAACATCAGAACAGCAAGAGGAAGGAGACGAAGAAAAACCAGAACATCATATTCATATTCGTCCTTAGAGTAGGAGAAGAATCAATCCTTCACCTTCTCCAACTCTCTTCTCATAAACTCTTCCTCCTCTGATCCACAGTCAGACCTTAGTATCACTAGGTATAACTTTTTTCTTATGGTTGCACTTGGTCTTTATACCTATCAATGTATTACTTGGAGGTTTTGTGTCCCTTATGTTGTTTCAGATGAGGGTGCTTCTATTTCTGCTACTACCACTACTGTTGAGCCCATCATATCTCTAAGCTTCCATTTGTCTACTAGCAACCGCAAGTGCTCACTCAGTTTCACGCACAGACCAATGAACCTTTCCCAGATGTAGCTGAGGTACCTTACCTTGAGGTTGAGGTTCTAAATGCCATCTTTAAAAGTATTGGGAGAGCTATGGACAATAGGCTCAAAAGATTGTATCTTCATAAGATTAGGACCTCTCCCACATCTGAGATTCAAGCCATTTTGGCTAACATTATTCAAGAAGAGGTAGCTAAGGGTGATGCTCCACAAACTAATATTGAACAAATCCCCTCCATCTCTCCTCTTCAAGTGATCCTCCTTACTCCACTTGCTTCTCATGCTCCATCCTCCTCTCTTCTTGTACCAAACCATATGGAACCATTCAACCCTAGCTCTCTTGATTCTTTGGTCTAAAGAATAGTTAAAGAGTGTTCTCATATCAAAAACAAGTGTGATTGAGACTACATCAGAGACTACTATAACTAGAGCTTTGCCAGAGGTTGGAATCACTGAGGCCATGCTAGAAGTTGCTACAACTAAGGCTTTGCCAGAGGTTAGCACAACTGAGGTCCCATCAGAGGTAGGCATAATTGATATCACATTAGAAATTGCTATGATTGAGGCTTCTCTCTTAGAGAGTATACAAACTTCTGCTCCTCAAGCCCTAAGCTCTACATTAGTGATAGAGAGTATACAAACTCGAACCAGCGGTGGTGATGTTGTGGAACTGACAAGGTTAGAGTTGTTGGTATTTGAATAAGAACTCTAATAGATTTTGACTCTTTTTACTAATCTTATGTCCCTGCTTACTAACATTGATCCTCTCCAATTGACTGAGTCCTTCGTTAGCCAATTTACATCAAGCCAGAGTCCACCCCTTCAGCACTTTAGTCTTGAAGTCTGCATCAGGCTATTGAAGAACTTCTCTAGTTTACCTTTGTCAGCTTTGAAGATTCCAATCTTTAAACAAAGGTTCAACCTAAGTTGCCAATCTCTACTCCATCACAAATCTCCTCTATAAACTGTGTTTTTTCAAGCTATGGCCTCCTTGGATTTCCAGCTTCAACTCCAAGAGCTTGCTTTGAACTCTTAACACCAATTTACTCAAGATCAAGCTTCAATGAGTATCACTAAAACCAAGGTTGCCACTCTCAAGTTTGAGTATGTAGAGACCTTTGTTCAATACAAGGCACTACTTGCGAAGGAAGAGGGTCTGGTGAAGGATTTAGCAAAGGTAAGGATATCACTGGTCGTTACTCAAGAGAAGCTTCAAACCTCTAGGGCTAGAATAATGGACCTGAGGACTGATATGTCCAGGTCACTTGAGCTACTTCCTTCTGTAGAAAGTAGGAAGATTATTGTTCATGAATAGCTCAAGCAATGTAATACATTTTAGACCTAATTGTGGGAATTTGTATAATTATCATTATATGAATATAACACTGCACTTTTCCAATTTTGATCTTTTAGTACTTTATCTATATTTATCTAGTATCAATATTTAATTATTTATTGCATGAGGTTTTCCAAATAGTTGAAAAATATGCTTTTACGAATTTACCATTATTTTTTTTTTAAATATATATATATATATATATATTTATGAACAAAACCATTAAGGTTTCTTAAATGATAAGCACTGGCACACCAGGATTTTCACTTTTAATAGTTATTTGGGAAAACCTAATTTTTTTAATAGTGACAATTAAAATATTGTTTCATTTTATTGCTTAATTCAAACCCCTAAAAGATTTGTTTTGGAGTTGCCACCTAACATAGAATTTTGATGTGTTAGGCCATTCAAAAAATATATTTTTAATGAACCAATACTTTTATATTTTCTATTTACTAATGTGGGGTCTATTTTATTTTAATGGCTCTTATTAATGGTTTGGGTGGATCAGAGATGAGTTCGGGGGTTTTCTGCTACGAGTAGTGAAGGGGTTAGGCACCCTACGTCTCTCCTTTTCAGTACTGTTTTTCCTATATGTGTTGAAAGTTGTTGGAGTGCATGAGATTTGACTTTTGTAATGATTGATTTAGTAGTTTGTTAATTTTATTGCTTATTTAGATGAGAATGTGTTGATTGTGATGTTTTTAAATTTGCTTGAGGGCCTTATGGTGAGTGGATGGTTATTGGTATCAGCCTAATATGTAAGTAAGAATGTGCTGATTGTGATGTTTATTTATTGGGTGTTGTTATGGTGTGCAACCCCTTAAGGTTACACACCATATGCAACCAACACAAAAGGTGTAAATGGAAGGTGTAAACATAAAACAGGACAGCAAACAGAAAGGCCTAAGTGTAAGGTGTAAGTTGCACACTTAAGAAAAGTCCTTATTTATTTACTTGTGGGCTGATGGCAAGTGGATAGTTATTGGTATTAATATACCTAGCCCAATGTATGGATAATATAGTATAATAATATATATAAGTTAGTAGTTAGCTTGTCAGAAGTTCAGACAATAGTATGTTTACTATACTCTGTGCTAGGGACAATAATATATACAGTGTTGTAAATAAAAGATCGAAAAAGTCTGCACCATTGTATTTACTATATATCCTGCTAAGGGACGATATATAACAATATGTATTATTTACACACACACACACATACATATATATATATATATAAGATATTGATATTTAAATAATTGAAATGTAAATAAAGACTGAAAAATTCTATACTGGTGTATATATTATACATTCAACCAAGAGACGGTATATAATAATATGTATTATTTACATATATATAGTACTGGCATTTAAATAATTTAAATGTAAATAAAGACTAGAAAAATTTGTGCCAGTGTATTTACCATATATTCGGCTAAGTGACAGTATATAATAATTTGAATTATTTACATATATATAGTACTAGTTTTCAAATAACTGAAATGTAAATAAAGACCGAAAAAGTCCATGCCAGTGTATTTATTATACATTCGGCTAAGGGACAATATATAATAATATGTATTATTTAAATATATATATATATATATATAATACATATTATATACCGTCTTTTAGCCGAATGTATAGTAAATACACCAACACAGACTTTTTCAATTTTTATTTGTATTTCAGTTATTTAAATACTAATATAATATATATATATATATATATATATTGTTAGTGGGGTTGGTAATTTTAGTGTTAATATGGAGAATTCTGTCTTAACGTTAATATGTGATGAAATGATGATAAGACTCATGAGATGATAACAAATATTACTAACACTCAACAATGATATGTGATGAAGTGATATGATGATGAGACTCATGAGATGATTACAAACATTACTAACACTCAATAATAATATGTGATGATGAGATTCAAATATTATAACAAGTTAATAAAATTATTGAATTATACCTTCTTTTGAATTTGGCAGAGGTTCAGCTTGATTTGGTTAGATAGTCTTTCATAAGTTGGGTAGAGTTTTGACTTAGATTGTTTGAGTTGACCTATTACAGAGGTTTGGCTTGTGGTTTACCTTAACACTCTTTCTCTTTTCTTTTCTTTTTTCTTTCCTTTCTTGCTCTTCTCTTTTCTATTTTCTGTTTCTGTCTATGGATTTACTATTGTTGATTATTGAATTAGGAAGTGCTTGGAAACGGCCTATTTATAGAGGCACAGAGAAAGTTAAGGCTGGCCACGTGAAGAATGCTGAAGTTCGCATATAATAGTGCGAACAAATGAGACAATCTAAGACCTTATATGTTCCACGTCCACAACTTTATCTATTTGCCTTGATATCCTAGCTTTGTCTTTTGCTTTACTTTCCTGTTTGCTTCCTGCATTTGCTTTGCTGTGCTTTCTTATTATTTTATTATTTATTTATTTTCTTCTTTCTTTTTTTCTTTGTTTACTACTTAATTGTTTGTTTATGTCATTTATCTATTATTATTTTATTTTATTTTATTTTCCTTTGTTATTATTATTATTATCATTACTCACGACCCCACCCCTCCCAAACAGGATGGCGAGGTGACCGACAAGTAGTCATTGACTACCAAAGGCCTAGCTTGCAAAACAAGTTGGACTCTTAGGCCCCGTTTAGGGACTTACTTTTTTAGCCAATTAGTCAAAAAGTTACTAAATTAGCCAAAAAGCCAACAATTCATACCAAAAAGTCAAAAATTCTCTTTTCTCTCTACTTTTTGCACATCTTTTCGTAATTAGCCAAAAAGTCATCCCAAACATACAAGTTTTTTTTACTTACCTTTTTAGCCAAATAGCCAAAAAATTACTAAATTAGCCTCTTCCCAAACGAGGCCTTAGTATAATTGGGGCAAATTTTTTTTGTTTTTAAAGTGCAGAAGCCATTACTTGCTTATATTGAGTCCATTTGAAATATCTATTCAGAGCAATGTATGACTATATGAAATGAAAGCATACATTCCTCGTGGATTATTATCTTATTTCATTACATTACATGATCTATACAACAAAAGTAAGAGACAAAACTCCTGACAAAGCTTATACAAAACCATCACAATCAATCAAGACAGCTCTTAATCAATCTTTTCTCGTAACCAAGCTCTTCATCACCTACATATATATAAGGAAGAGAGGTGAGCCATTACCCAGTGAATAATATCAAAGTAAAGTGGTAAATGAATGAGTTTTAAACATTTGTAAAAGATCCATTCCAGTTCATAACTTCAAAGCATTCAAATAATTCATACGAATAGCTTATAATAAAAAAACATGATAACATGGTAGATCCAATAGAGTAAACTATCTAACCATACATGGTTGTCAAAGGGAGATCTCTGCAAATCAAATAATCAAAGGGCCATGGTATTGTATCCCCTAATAGAGGGGCCTCACTAAAAGATGTCACTACTAGATTGATGAAAATATGGAACATTCATTCATTCTAAATAAAATAAACATTTCATAAAATAAAATAAAAAAAGAAAGCATTTTTCACTTTATAAAACACTTTTTCAAACATAACTTTACTAAAATATTACTCAGAAATGGCTCCTTGAACAAAGGGTTTCCTCTTTCAAGTGCTTGACCTACAAAAAACATAAGCAAGCTTTCTAATTCTTTTCAAGTGTTCTAACATAGCTTAATGTTTCTTAATATTTTCTTAGATTATCCAAGAATTTTCTAAGCCTAATTCAAGTCTAAATCAGGTATCAAACATGTTTCGAATGCATGCCCAGAAGCATCCTAGGTGATTAAGGCCTGAAGAATGTTGAAGGGTGTAAAAGACGTACGTTGAAGAGCCCTAAGTATTCCACATCAATTTCATATACCGTGCATTGAAAAATATCATTTTTACATATTTAAGGTTTAATGAAATAGCAAGAAATAAAAGGAAACTAAGTTAGGAGAGGAATTAGTATAGAATATTTAGGAAGAAAGTGAGCAGTCTTCACTAATTTAAACATATCTTTCTATATACTTAGAATTTGATTTAAGACGACCACCATTGGAAACTAGACTTTCGGAGCTTGAATTTAGACTCAATAATCATCTAAAATGGAGTCTGGATAAAAGAGATATGCCTATTTGAAGTTGGGCTGAAACAGAATTCGGCACGTGCAGGAAATCTGAGGCCACATGCAGGAAGAGTTCCGCACGTGTGGGAAATTTGAGGGCACGTGCAGTTATTTCAGTTGCAAAAGTTTATTTCTAGAGGGGTTGGCCGCATGTATGGGAAACCTAGGTCATGCGTGAGAATTCTGGGCAGCTTCAGGTTCTTGTTGTTCTTGTCTATTTTGGATTTCCTAAACTCATTTTCTTCACTCCCAAATCCCATAACATGATTCTTAACATCCCAATATGCAAATACATGATGTAAAACCTATGAAAACACTTTTGTATGCATGGATTTGAGATCAAAACATATGGAATTTAAGATTTAACTCAAGTTTCAAAACCTTTTCCCAAACTTTTCTTTAGCTACTCTCTTTCAATCTTCAAAAACAAAATTTTAAGGTCTTAAGCATAAGCAAACAAGTATAGGTTTGTAGAAAAACACTTGTGTGTCATGATTTCAAGTAAAAACACATCAAACTATGTTATTGATGCAAATCATGTAACATTTTTCCTAGTTTTCAAACTTTTCCATTTTCTTTCATTTTTATCTCCTCAAAACCTATTTCAAATGAATTTCTAGTTAGGTTATGATAACAAAACATGGAAGAGCATTGATTTTCTTACCTTTTGATAATTTTTTCTAACTCAAATCTTGAGTTTGGTTGATTTCTCTTCTTTTTCTTCATTTTCTCCTTCTTTCTTCTTGTTCTTGTTATTCTCTAGCTTTCTCTTCTTTGTTCTCCATCTTTCTCCTCCTTCATCTTTCTTTCTTTTGTTTGACGAATAGTTATTAGATTAGATCACTAATTGCTTCATTAGCTTAGTTAACCTTGCTTAGTTTTAATCTTCATTAGTCTAATTAATCCTACTTAGGCTTTAGTTAATCCTATTTAATTTTTGCTAATCTCACTTAATTTCCATTTAAGTACTCATTAGGCTCTACTCATTAGACTAAGATCATTAATGTAACAACCCCAAAATGCGTATAAGAAGTCATCCTTATTTAACTAGAGGATAATGTGTTTTAATTTAATTATATCTATTGGAATTGAAGAACTATCTGTTGAGTTATAACTTTAAAACTGGCATTACCGACCTTTACGGGTTCAGAAATCGAAATTAAGTACTTGGGTACGTTAATGGAAATTTTTAGAATTATTTGGGAAAATTAATTGGAACTCTAATTTGTCTAATTCATTAATGCACGTTTGGGTGGTTAATTTTGTACTGCAAATTGAAGGCCATAGAGGCTTCAGAAACCGGAACAGAGGACATATTCATGATCAGCGTAATTTTTAGAGTCATTTGAAAAGTTTAATTGAAATTTAATTTTGTGCGATTCGAAAAGCCACGTTTGGCTCTCCCTATTGTGTTAAATTTGTGTGTGTGGGTATATTTATATAATGGATGCCTTATGAGTTGATGGACTCATCTCTTGGAACCAAAAATATCTTGAGAAAAGAGGGAGCCACGTGAGAGAGGGAGAGATAGAGAACTCAAAGAGAAGAAGGAAGGAAGAGCTTGAGGATGAAGAGGAAATATGGGGAAATTGATGGAATTAAGGTAGAGTTCAAGAGATTGGCTCTAGGTATGTGGAATCAACTTAACCCCTTAAGATTGATCTATTACTAGTTTAAATTCATGATCTAAAATGAAGAGAAACCACCTAATTGAGTTGGGGTTGAGAAATATGAGTTTAAATGAACTATTTCTATGAATTGAACCTTGATTTTCTTTAATTTGTTTGATGTGGGTTCAATCTTAAGAATGATTTATAGAATAACAAGATTTAAGGTGAGAATTAATCATGGGTAAGATGTATTTGCATGATTTTGAGCATATATTATGGAAGTTTGAATATATGGAAAAAATGAGACAAAGATTGATTTATTTGAGATGAGATTACACTTGGTTGATTTTAATTTATCATGTTATTAGGAAATTTTACATGTTTTTGAGTAATTAGACTTGAAATCAAGCATAAAAAAATGGTTAGATCAAGTGTTGGAGCAAAAGCCATTTTCGGACTGTTGTTTTTTGCCCAGACCGCACGAGCGGACATGAAGAAAAAAAAAAAAGGTTTTCATTCTGCTTTTGGGCGCTCGAGCGGCCGAGTTCTTCCGCTCGAGCGGAATTGGACCGCACGAGCGGCCAAAGTGGGCGCACGAGCGGCCACCCCTGTTTCAGCATGAACTGGATAACTTTGAATAAGCATATCTTTTGCATCCAGACTCTGTTTTGAGTGATTCTTGAGCCTAAAATCAAGCCCCGGAAGTCTAGTTTCCAATGGCGGTGATCTCACTCCCAAATTCTAAATACAGAAATAGTTATGCCCAAATTAGTGATGACTATTCACTTTCTGTCAACCAGTTTTGTACCATTTCTTCACCTAAACCATTTCCCATCGATTTCTCCTATTTTCTGAGACATGGATTATAACTTATTAAGGAATAATGAGCTTGGTACCACCATGGCTAATTGATCGAATGATCAAAGAGAATAATTAAAGGATCGAGTATAATCTCATATTATGTGTTGTGCACTGTACTTGTAGGTAGAGACGAGGACATCATCCCATTACTACCGGGAGCTAATCACTGTGAGTAATAGTAGTGTAACGTTACATTTCACTTACTTCTATGATTATGATTTATGTATTGTTGTTTGAGAATGGCCTATTCCATCGATATTGTGCTTTGATTAAATTAATAGACATGTTTGAGTAATGGCATTGCTATGGACCAAAGGTCATTCTGTCCCTATTAATAGAAGTGGGCCCGAGGCCTTTATGATGTGAATGGTTCTGTCTCTATCAATAGTACTGTAGTGATATACGTGCCTTCTGGTAATGGTTATTATTAATGTTTTGTTATTCGCAAGACAATTATGTCTGTAATAAACCATAGGGAAATGTATGTGCACTATTGTGTAATGGTATTCTGATGAATCTGGAGTTATTCTGTTCTGTTTATTCGTTCCATTTATGCTATGACATGATATGAATTGTTTGGTCTTTAAGACCTAATGATTTCTGGTATGGAACAAAGTGTTGTACGGAACTAAGTGCTGCAATGCGAGTCACCTCTAGAATCCGTGAGAGATACCTCTTGAGTCCATACATATGTGAACTGGGCCTATGGCCAATCTGTGACATCTGGGCCTATGGCCGTTCTGTATCTGTTAGGCTTATGGCCGTTCTGTATCTGTTAGGCCCATGGCCATTCTATATCTGTTAGGCCTATGGCCGTTCTGTATCTGTTAGGCCCATGGTCGTTCTGTATCTGTTAGGCCCATGGTCGTTCTGTATCTGTTAGGCCTATGGCCGTTCTGTATCTATTAGGCCAGAGGCCATTCCGTATTATTTGTGGGCCAGAGGCCGTTCTGTAAGATCTATGGGCTTAAAGCCGTTCTGTATCGCATCTGGGCTTAAAGCCGATTTGTATCATATCTGTGGGCTTAAAGCCGTTCTGTATTATATGTGAACCTGAGACCGTATTAAAATATAATTATGGATAAGACCTGTATATGGTTGGTATCTATCTATTTATTTTATCCAAGGTTTTGCTTATTCAATTAACCTTCTTAAGTTACTATTATTCACTGAGCCTTGCTCATTCTGTTTTATGTATATTTCTGTAGGTGAGCCATCTGGGATTGACACTAGAGTTGTACCGAGGTTCACCTGTCTGCCAAGTCACCTGGGGTATGTCTCCACGTAGAGACCTCAATTTATTGTTTGGAGTCATAAATTAGTAAGTCTTATGTAAGTGTGTGTGAGGTCAATATAAATTCTGTGATTGTATATGTATATTTGGAAATGTATTTAAATGCTTAAATCTAATTAAACCATCACGTATGCACAAGCTCAATGGATGTTGTCTTTTAATGATTTTGCTTCCACTTAAGGCCCCGTATGTAATTAAATATTATTCTAAATTCTGTTTTGAGGCCGATGTACAGGCCGGTCATGGACTAAACTTTTAGGGGCAGGTTTGGGTTGTGACAATTAAGCTCCTCACTTAAGCTTTTCTAAATCACTTAAGTGTTCAATTCTCAAATCTGAAAGGTCCCAACTCTTCAACATTCACCCAAATTTTCTATACTGAAGTCTTGTGTTCAAATTCTTCTTGGTTACTTAGGCTCTCTATCAAGCACCAATATTTCTAAGCTTTCTAGCTAATATATTCATCTCCTAAATTGTTATCCTAGCAATTCATATTTTTATCCCCAGAATATTATGAGGTAATTAAATTAGGGTATTTTGTGATATGAAATAGTCAATGGGATAATGATATAATTATGGTATGTGGCATTCTTTGAGGTGTCACAATTACTATTATTTATTTTTATTTATTTATCTGTCTTTTGTTATTTCTTTTATTTACTTTCTTTGCTTCTTTTACTTTATTTATTATTATTTACTTTTATTGTTTTTATTTCTTCTTATTATTTTATTATTATTTAGTTTTCTTGTTTCTTTTACTTTTTATTATTTTATATATTTATGTATTTATTTATTTTTATTTATGTACTATTTACTATTTATTGTTTTCTAGAATTGATAAAAATTAAGGTGTCAACATATATTTGTGATATGATGAATTCCATCATGACTTTAGTATTTTAAAATTTTCTAATTTTGATAGTTTGTAATAATACTGCGTTTTTAAGGGAAATATATGTCTATTTTACTACCAAATGTACTCAAAATAGAGTAAAATTTATACTGAAAATTGTAATATTATGCACATATTAGTGATTTTAAAGTTAAAATTTTATTTTTAATATTTTTAATAAAATTGATAAATGTTGTGTGATTGCCTTAGCAAGTCAAACAAAATGTGGTGTCAACAAGCACCATTTGGAAGTACTTTGTGAATTTGGAATGGTCCTTCCCAATTAGGTGACCATTTACCAAATTTATGACTTTTGATGCTAAACGGCAATATTGTTTTCCATACCAAGTCTCTTTTATCAAAACTTTGATGGTGTACCCTCTTATTAGAGCGTCTACACCTTTTTTTTGGATTAGCATTTTATTTAAGGCCAAAATTGTAGCTTCATCAATAACTTGTAATTCCATGCACATACTCTAACCATATTGCTCTTTGTCAAAATAATCTTGTGCCTTGACTCTCAAAGACTTAATGTTAATCTCAACTGATAGCACAGCATCATGCCATACACTAAAACAAAATGAGTAACTCCAGTATTTGATAGTTTTGAAGTCTTATAGGCCAATAGAACCTCTGAGAGTATATTATGCCAATTCCTAAGATTATCTTCAATCATCTTTTGAATCCCTTTCTTGATGACTTTATTGGATGATTCTACTTGTCCATTAGCCTGAGCATAATAAGGAGTGGATTTTATTATACTTATGTCAAGGTTTTCAACAAAAGTCTTTACTAAACCACCTTCAAATATTGTCCCATTGTCAACAATAATAGTTTGAAAACTGCCAAACATATGAATCAGATCTTCAATAAAGCTAATCACTTCATTTTAATCTATAGACTTGTAAGGTTTTAATCCACTTAGTGAAGTAGTTTGTGCCACTAGAATGAAGCAATAATACTTCGAAGATAGAGGATGAATCTTTTCAATCATATCCATTGTCTATCTCCTAAAAGGTTGAGGTTTAATTATTGAATGCTATTCATCCATTGGCACTTGTCTTATCATTCCATGTTTTTAGCATGCACAACAACCCTTTGCATACTAAATGTAGTCTTTAAGTATGTTTGACTAGTAGTATAAATGCCTTCTCAATAACCATCTCATTTTCACTCATCAGCCACCACAAATGCCTTTACGAACCTCAATCATTGTTGTTCTAGCCTCATTCGACCCCAGACATTCTAATAAAAATCCATCTGCTCCCCTCTTATAGAGGCTGCTATCATATAAGATCAAATTATGAATCTTAATTCAATAGCTCTGCTTGCATTCGCATCTGGACTTGACAAGTATTGAACAATTGGATGTCTCCAATCACTTTTTGGTACATCTAATACATAAGCTTTCATTACTAACCCTTTTTCTTCTAAAGGTAAGAGTCTCTTTCTGAAATAAACCTGAGATGAAACCATTTCTTGCTTCTCTCTTTTTCTATAATTCGAAACTATTTGGGCTACTTCATTAGATTGTTCATTCATGAATCTAGGAATGTCTGATATTACCATATCCTTGAAATGAGAACTTAAGTATAAAGCAACCACATAATAAGGTAATAAACCATGACTTTGACATTTAAAATACCATTTAATTGGTTCACCACTAACTGAGAATCTCCAAAAACTTCCACAACTTCTGCCTTTAAACCAATCAATAATTTTAGTCCAATAACCAAGACTTCATACTCAATTTGGTTGTTAAAACAATCTGGTTTATTTATTTTGAAACCATGTTTGGTTTTCACACCTATTGGAGATTTGATTATAATTCCTACTCCAACCAACCCATTCGCTTTTGAACCATCAAACCATAATTTCCAAGGCACAATACTGCCCATGTTCAAATCATTTAGGTCTTTATGTTCTTCCTGGCATGAATGGTCAATAAGAAGTTTGCCAAAGCTTGTCCCTTAATTGATTTTTGGGGAACATATTCGAGGAAAAATTATGGCAAGGTTAAGACCCATTCACCAATCCTATTACTTAAGATAGGTCTTGTTAACATGTATTTAATCAAATCAATTGAAGTAATCACACATATAACTCTAGGTAAAAAGTAATATCTCAATTTCGTTGCAGCAAAACACAAGGTTAGACCTAATTTCTCAATAACTGAGTATTTACATTCACAAGTATTCAAAAACTACTAAGGTAGTAAATTGCTTGTTCCTTACCTTCTTCATTGTCATGAGGCAATAAGACTCCAATAAACTCTTCTTCTACTATACAACTTCACAGGTTTGCCTTCGTTTGGTGGCATTAACATAGGAGGCTTAGCCAAGTAGCTTTTGATGGCTTCGTGTAACGACCCCGACCTTCGTACTGTTTTTCCATAATATTTTATTGACCATATTTGCATGATTATGTGTTTATTTGATGTTTATCTGTATGTTGGTGAAATATTTCTTTAAATGTCAATGTGGAATGCGAAATTGAAAGCCCAAACGGGTTCAGAAACAGAAATTGATTAATTCAATAAACTAGTTGAAATTTTTAGAACCATATGGTAAGTTTAATTAAAATTTGATTCGAATCAGAATAATTAGAATAAATTAATTGTAATTGCTTATAAATAAGTTCAATTAATTAGTCTTAATCAAGATTAATTAGCTAAGCCTAATCACCCTATATATAAATGTTAAACATGCTTAGGCTTCATTATTTGACATCAAATTGTGCTGAAAATTGAGAGTTAGAGAGGGAATTCAATATTGTAAAGAGAGAGGAGAAGAATTCAAGAGAAGCCAAGAGAGATTATAGAGAATATGCTTAGACAAGGCCAAATTCAAGCTCTAGGTAAGATTCTTATCCTTAATTCAAGAAGTTAATCCATGTAGGAAGATGAATTCACCACTTTGTAGGTCCAATTGCCTGTAAATGAAAGATACGAGCATGATTCGTCAAGAGTTTAGTGAATTCAAGTGGAATGTGTACATGCATGCATAATCCTTCATCTTTTGAACTTGATTTTGTCAAATTCACACATGCATGAGCCTCACTCAAGTTATTTCTCAAGATACTTCATGTTTTTGCACTCAATATGTCATTTATGTATGTTTTAGAAAGAAGAGAGTTGACTTTGATATATGCATGTTTCAAACAAGATGTTTTGAGCTTTGTTTTGAAGAATTGAAAGAATATTTGAGATCATGGTTCCATAATTTCCAATAACTCATGTTTTGTAATGAGTTTCTAAGCATTTGAGACCAGCCATGCAAGTCTTGGACATGAAAAAATTATTTTTGGACTTCAAACTCAAATTTGGAAAACCCAAAATTTGCACAATTCGCTCAAGCGAAGGAACCATGGCTCAAGCGAACTTTGAAGGGATCCAGTACTTTTTTAGAAATTTGGCCATTGGCTTGAGTGACCAAGTGTGCACTCGAGCGAACCCACTTTTGCTCAGTACTTGGCTCGAGCGACTATCGAGGGATCGTCGAGCATAAAAATCGAGCATCCATTACTTTTGCAGTCTTTACAAACAGCTCAAGCGACCAAGTGTGCGCTCAAGTGAACCCTTTGCATACTCTTGGACTTCTTGAGCGACCAAGTGTGCGCTCGAGCAAATACCCTATTTTCAACAAAATTTGCCTAACACTTTTAAGTGCATAGGTGCATCTTCATGCTCATTTAGGCATTCTTAAGCCTCATTTGAACATCCATAATCAAGGAACAACCTAGAAACAACCTAGAAACACGCGTAAAGGAAATGAATTAAGACACGTTACTTGTTTTGAATGTGTACTTCAATGTGTACTTGTGCTATGTGTTTGTGTAGGCAGTTAACCAAGGTCTACCGTCATTACCCGTCCACTATAAGGAGTACTTTTGTAAAGATATGTTATTAAAGTGTTTTGGTTTATCGCAAGTTCATTATTTTGAAATGCTATTTTGTTACAATGAATGATTGTCTCTTTCGAAATGTAATTGTAGCATCCTTAGTGTAGCCCTTGCCTGGAGGTACCAATACCATGGCCTAAGACCCTTGCCCAGGGAAAACAATACCGCGACCTACAGCCCTTGCTCGGGGGTAATAATATTGTGGCCTATGCTATATGGCCCACGTCCGGAGGAAATAATACCGTGGCCCATTGTTACAGAGATCTTTGATGTAGACCCAAGTGTAGACACCCCATTTTTGACCGACCTTAAGACTCATACGTCACCGATTGAGCGCTTGGTGATGTTGCATATCGTGCTCGTTCAGAGGGTTCAGAGTCTTGGCCGCGAGCCTTGCCTCCGGACTTCCGGACTCTTTCTTGCTTTGCTTCGGTTTGCGAACCAGGCTCTGTTTTCTCTGTTTTCTCTTCCCGAAGGGAGGGAGAGGTCTCGTAGATCATCTCTTAGTGGCCGTAGGCTACGTTTCGTGGTCTTAGGCCATTTTGCCCATTTGGAGTCCGGTTTTTGATTTTTCGGAGCCGTTGGCCGTGTGCCTCGGTTCGGGACCGCTTAACCACCTCCGTTTGCTCCGGTTTTTGGCATACATCTTATTTGCTCCCTTTTGAGGGACACTGTGGCTTGAGAAACCAACTTCGTGGTCGAACACCACTTCCAGTGCCTAACAGTCAGTTTTCAGGGCCTCGGGCTGCGCGTTTCGGCCCCCGAACCTTCATTTTGCATCGATTTGGGTTCATTTTTGGCAGGGACCTCTGTTTCATTGTTAGAAAGGTCGTAGAAGGGTGGGAGGCCAGTAATTGTTCTGACAACCAGTTTTATTCCTCCATCGCCCTCCGTCGCCCGTTTTTCTCACTTGAAAGCCAATGTTGACCACCCTAAGGCCACTTTTTCTTGCTCCAAACCACATATTTGTGTTGTACACACCTGGAAGGCCACCAATATCACATGGCCGGCCAGTAATTCTGTGTGACCCTTTTGAACCCCTCCTAAAAATGGCCCTTTCTCTCCCCTGGTTCACTTTCTCCAGTTTTTGACTACATGGTTGTGTTGTGCACACATGAGAGGCTCCTTTTTTGGTATGGCCGGCCATTAATCCTCATTGAGCCTTTTGACCCTTGGCCGGCCGGCCATGGGAAGAGCCGGCCGGCCACCTGCAACTCTAGTAACCGGCCGGCCATGATCCCCTCCAGTGGTACAGTTCAAATATACAATCTGTTTCCCCCAGATTTTGTATCCGGGGGGCTGCATTTTTGGGGGGAAACTTGAATTCTTTCCCCCCCATTTTTCCCCCCTTTTCTCCCCTTCTTTTGCCTATATAATGGCAGCTCCAGCTCCCATCTGGGGGTTACAAAAATTTGCTTCAAGCCTCTTGCCTTGTATCTCTCCCTCTCTACATCCTAACCTTTAAAACCCTTAAGTTCCTACACCATTTCTACACCACCACCTAGCACCACACCACCACCTCCATTCCAGCCACTTGGAGCTACTTTCCAGAGCTGAGGAGCACCATTTCTTGTGCCAAGAGGTTGTCAAAGATTGGTCTACAAGGGTGAGTCTTTTTTCCCCTCTTTTGAGTTCATTTTTGCATGCTTTCTTAGCCATTCTTGCTTACACTTTTGGGCTTTGAACCTAACTGAAAATAGCATTTTTTTGAGCTCTTTTTAATGTTTGTTTAAGGGCCTCTCACTGTTTCAGGCCTCCTTTTTGCACTTGCTTCTTTACCTTTCTTGTATGCCTATTTCTTGTGTAGTATTTTTGACCTACGTGTAAACTGTTTTGAGCTCTGTAATAAACTGTAAAGTGGCTTATTTTGAGCCCTTCTTCAACATTATTAAAGGGCTCATCACTGTTTGAGGCTTCCATTTTCCACTTTCCTTTATATCCCTCTTTTGGCCATATTTTTGCATGATTTGTTAGCCCCTTGTGATTATTTTTTTAGGCTTTGGTCCGAACTGAAAATGGACTTATTTTGATCCCCTCTTCATGTTTTATCAAGGGACTTTTGCTGTTTGAGGCTCCCCTTTTACACTTTGTGTTTAAGCCTCTTTTTAGGCCTTATTTTGCATAATATTTTAGGCTTGCATGTGCACTGTTTTGGGTTTGGTCACTAACTGTAAAACACCATGTTTTGGGCCCCTTTTCAACTTTGTTGAAGAGCCCTCCTTTGTTTGAGGCCAGAAACCATCACTTGCTTCTTTGTCTCCCTTTTGGCCCAGTTCTTGCACAATGTTTTAGACCTGTTTTTGTTTAGATCCGTGGCTTGTTGTAAACTGTAAAGTGCTTCATTTTGAGCCCCTCTTCAACTTTTTTGAAGGGCTCTTGGCCATTTGGGGCCAGAAGCTATTACTTGCTTCATTACCTCTCTTACGGGGCCATTTTTTGCATGCTAGCTTAGCCCCATTTGTGTTCATTGTTTGGCCTTGCTTAAAACTATAAACATGCTTGTTTTGGGACTGCCTTGAATCTGTCTTCACACTTCATGTTCAAATAGTGCATGTTTTGTATAGCTATAGGTCATCGTGCATGCCTAGTTTTGCATTTCGGGTCTCATTCCATGCATTGGGTGCCATGTTTCCATGATTCGGGGCCGTTTTGCATCATATTTTGCTACTGAAATTTTCATGCTAGTGTGTCATATTTCGTGCTTTGCCATGTCTTGTTAGAGTGGCATTTGTGCCTTAGGATCGGTCCTCGGTTTGCGTGCATGTGTGCACGCATTTCGAGTGTCTCATTTTCATCTCATGGCCTCTTATGTGAGTGTGGCTGAGGTCCACTCATGTTGGTGTAAGCCCATATTTCATTGTGTATGCCATTTCATTTCATAGCATTGTGTATGCTAGGTTGTATGTTAGCGCATTGTGTATGTCATGTTATCTCGTGCATCGTGTATGCCATTTCATAGCATTGTGCATGTTAGGTTGTATCTTAGTTGCGTTCATGCATGTCATGCATACTGCATTGTGCTTGGGATAGGAGTTAGCCCGAGCACGGGAAACGAGGTACGTTTCGTACTTCGAGTGACGGAGCGTGTCTCAATTCCCAGTCACCGACACTCCGGATTGTCCATGATGGAGTTAGGTCTTGTTGTGTTTTCATATGCACTCATTCTATATCGAGTTGCACAATTCGACCCCTCGACCATCATGCATCGAGGTGCGTGATTGGTAACACGAGGATCGAGGCATGCATACATTTTTGAAAATACATTGTCATGCCCTTTTCCTGCTCTCTGTTGTAGCAAATCAAGAATCAGCAGTCTTCCGGGGCTTGGCGCGCTTTCCAAAAAATTATTACAAAACAGAGGCTAATTGGGGCATCACAGTGGATTTCCGCACAAAGCAACCCGGACATGCATCATTCATCATCCGAAGCAGCGTCGAGGCAGTCCCTAGCTTACATGCTAGTTTACAGCTTACCTAGTTTAATTTGTTAATTAATTAGGATTTTGTAATTATTTGGACTGTAATATTTATTCGGGACTGTATATTATTTATTCGGACCCTCTGCGCGAGGGCACAACTGTAATAAGTATGCGTGCGTGTGATGTATGTCTTCCAACCCCACGTCTTTCTCCCTTTTATTTATCCGCTTATGATGGTTAGATTAGGGCATGTTTCAATTAGCATACAGTATGATAGCATGTTTGCATTCATTCATCTGTTTTGCATGCACCGGGCTCGGCGCATCATACTAACTGCATTGTATTTTCAATTCCAAGTTGAATGCATGTTAGGTGTAGCATTTCATATGCCATGTCTAGAATAGCCGAGCCTGCTATAGTTGCATTTTTGCATGTGTTGCATTAGGCATTTCTGTATAATTAGGATCATGCATGGATTTCTAATTAGCTTCTGTTTTGGCTTGGAGTACTCGGTAAGTTTTATGCTTTAGCATCCTTGCATGCGTGTGAGTGACTGCCATGAATAGCATGCTTACCATGAGGCTAATTGCTTATGTGATATAACTGCCTGAATGCCTGTGGGTGAAGGTTTGGTTATTTGAATTGGAACAATTCATCAAATGTGTGTTTTAAGCCCACTAGATAGTGGTAAAATCATGTTTTCTAAGCCCACCTGAGGGTGGCAAATCCACGTCTTAGCCTACTTGCGAGTAGCACCATCAAACCATTTTCAAACAAACAAACAAACATTGAAATGTTTTGTTCCAATTCAGGCGATCCAGTCTATACTTGTATGCTGTGCGCATCACATAGTAAATCTAGGCTAATAACCGGAATAAGAACGCATAAAGTTTTCAAACTAGATATCATGGTTAGTAGAGGCCGATCTTTGATCGGGCGAGCGGGGGTGCTCATGAAGTAACCTTCCCCAATCGTACCCAAGTTCCCGAGCCGAGGCAACTTTGGTGATGACGGACACATGGCCTTAGGCAAACGAGTCAGGGTTTCCTAAATTTCCCCATAATAAAATATTTAGGTGGCCACTCTGTATCTGGTAAAGCAGTCCATGTTTGACACTTCTTTCAAAAATCTGTTTTCTCAAAATGATTTGCCGGATTTGGACTCTTTGGTTCAGATTTAGAACCGTGACAAATTGAGAGTCCGAACTGTAGTGAGCCCAATATCGAACGGAACGGGGGACTCATCCCTCCCGGGGCGTTCGGGGACGTCTACACCAAGGGGTCCTTATGTTTAGATCTATATGGTCCAATCGTGCTCTATTGGATGTACCACATATGAATATGCTTTGTGAACTGCAACATGACAATTAATCGTTTATGATATGATTCGAATTCATGTGATATGATTTTGTACAATGATAGACATCCTTCATTTAACCTCTTTATACTTGTATTAGTCACTGGCCTTTAGCTCACCCCTTTCTTCTATATATATATGTAGGTGGGCAAATAGAGCGTCAATCATAAGGCAACCTCTGGAGTCCACCCTTTTGTCAGCCATTTTGGAAGTGCCTCCATGATGGGATCTTGGTCTCATGTGGAGCCAAGTGTGTCAACCTTGGGAACCATGTTATTTTGTCTTATTTCTTTTGTTCTTTTATTTAGTACTTTGTTTTGGAACCTGAAATGGATGGACAATATGCAAAAGAGTTAGATGTTACGATGTATTTTTGTATCTATATCTACGAAGGAGTTGGAATTTTAAATTTGTTTGATTTTCATGTATGCACCGCTCAGTGGACATGTTATATTTCATTATTGCTTGTACAGTGCCCCTTTATTATTATTATTTATCAGATTTGTCTATGAGGCCGGAGGTAATCAAGGATTACTAGCCGGTCATGACCTAGACCTTTAGGAGTGGGTTTGGGTCGTGATAGTTTGGTATCAGAGCACGAGTTACCGCTCACTTACCTGTCCATTGAGCAATAAGGTGCCTAGAAAAGACTTAAGGATTGCATTCATATGCATTTCAATAATAAGATAAGATACCTATTTTGAAATGAGTATATGTATATGTTTGTGCGTACAATGTATTTGTCACGATACAAGTTTCATATAGATAATGGTAAGAACAAAAGGGAATGAACAAGAAGAGTCTACCTCCAACTGTCTTGACTGGATAGAGAGAATGATGCGTGATATAGCTGAAAGCCTTAGACAGCAACAGCAACAGCAACCACCATCTCCACTTCCATTGCATGTACCATCAGTACCGGACCATCAAAATGAAGACAGAACCATTGCCCTCACCAAAGAGTTTAAAAAGATGAAACCGCCTTTGTTTCATGGCAGAATTGATCCATTAAAGGCAGAGGCCTGGGTATTGGGGACTGAGAAGTTTTTTGAGGTGTTTCCATGCACGGAGACACAGAAAGTGCTGCTAGCCGTCTTTACCCTAGAAGAAGAAGCAAAAAAGTGGTGCATGTTAGTACGAGGCACTAACAGGGGAATCAATTAGGCTTAGTTCTAGAGATCTTCTACGAGAAATACTTCCCACAATTTGTTCGAGACAGAAAGGTTGTGTTTAGGAAGTTCAATGTCTTGTTCTTGTTTTGTAGATCAAGCTTTGAAGAGTTAAGCTATAAACAAGGAGCCAACTGTGAGTAGTAGTGTAATAAAGTTATGTTCTTAAAGTTATGATTTGAAATGCAAACATATGATACGTTTAGAAAGTTATATTATTGTTTTATTATGAATGAACATCCTATATTTCTGGTATCATGTAATAAGATGACTTCTTGAATGCTATTCATGTTCATTATTGGGAATCATGCCAATAATCCCTTGCTAACTAAGCTCCTTATGTGTTACATGTTTCCACTTGAAGTGGACCCTACTTTGTTCCGAAATGCTTCAAGAATGTCATCACTATGTATATGTATGCAAGTCAAATTTTGTTACCATATGCAAATTATGCTATGTACAAAATACTTGTGTTTGGGTTTGACAAAATTTACCGGTGTTCATTCATTAGCCACTTTACTATATTACTATTCACTAAGTTTTGGCTCACTCCTTTCCCTATATGTATGTAGGTGATGTCACGGATCATGTTATGGATAAGAGAGCAAGCTAGAAGTCTTTTCTTTTGTTTTTCTTCTTTTGAGAGCAAGAGTTTTGGTTCAAGAGCTTTATTTTAGAGTTTATTTTTGGTTGTATATATTGTGAATCATATACTTATCTTTGGATGTTGTTGTACTAAGAAGACTAAGATAAATAAATAAAGTTGTTTGCTTGTATCATATAATTTATGCACAGGCTCTGGTTGGATTTTTGGTAATTAATGGGCTAGGTCAATCTTTCGCTGAAGCCCCATTATTTTTTGTCCAACCTTGTTTTTTCTTGTTAGGCTTTTGGTAATTGAGCACTACTGACCGGTCATGACTACTATCCTGTTTGGGGCGAGATGCGTGACATAACTTGGGGTCAATTTGTGATTCAAGAAAATTATGAGGGCTAAAGCCTTAATTTATGAATTGGAGCATTTAATTAAGTGTAGTATTTAATTTAATTAAGATTTTGAAATTTAATTCGGTTAAAGTTTCTTTGTTTCGAATTAGATGGTGAATGGTAATGAGAATCAGAAACCTAGGGTTTTGAGAAGAAAATATAATTAGGGAATTAATTTAATTATTATTAGGATTTTGGAAATGATCCCTAAATTTTCGGGTTCAATTAGGGTTTGCAAGTTTTCGGTTGGCTCACGTTTTTGACTCTAGGGTTAAAATTAAAATTAATTAAGAAATCGAGAGTCAACATTGATATAATTTAGAAGTAAGGGTCAAAAGAAAAAATTACAAAAGTCAAGGGCCTCACAACCTATCCCCTTTAAACAAATTTCGTCCCTGAAATTTAACTATACATTATTTTCAAACAACTACGGGTAGTTTTCCCTTATCAAGTCCTCTCGCTCCCAAGTGGATTCTTCAATGCCTTGATGACGCCAAAGTATCTTTATTAAATGGATTGCCTTGCCTCTAAGGTTCTTCTCTCGTCTAATTTGAATTGCTACATGGCCTTCTTCAAAAGTAACATCTTTATCAAGGCTAATTTCCTCCAAATTGATGACGTGCGATGGATCCGTGAAGTACTTCTGCAGCATAGATACGCAAAAGATGACATGTATTCTAGCTAACTACGGAGGTAAAGCCAGTCTATATGCAACTTCTCCAATTCGTTATAGTACTTCGAATGGTCTGATATATCGAGACGAGAGCTTCCCTTTCTTCCTAAAACGTATGATTCCACGTCAAGGTTGAACTTTCAAAAACACGTGGTCACCTATTTCAAAAATTAGAGGCCTTCTTCTTCTATCCACATTCCTCTTTTGGTGGTCTTGAGATGCCTTCAATCATTGTCGGATAAATTTCACTTTCTCGGTAGTTTCTAGAACAAGTTCGGGTCCTACTGGACTTGCTTCACCTACTTCAATCCACCAGATCGGTGATCAGCAAGGTTTCCCATACAATGCTTCAAAAGGTTCCATCTCAATACTGGCTTGGAAACTATTGTTGTACGAGAATTCAATTAATGGAAGGTGCACTTAGATTGGCCATCTATCTGTGGATGAAAGGCCGTACTAAAACACAACTCAGTGCCCAAGGCCTCTTGTAGACTTTCTGAATTGGGAGATAAAACGTGGGTCGTAGTTTGACACAATGGTTACCGGGATTCTGTGTAATCAAACGATCTCTTGGATATAAAGGTTGCACAAGGACTCCAATGTGTCACTTATCTTTTAGGGTAGAAAATGCCCTATTTTCGTCAGACGGTCCACTATAACGCAGATAGCAACACGGCCCCTTAGGGTTTTGGGTAACCCAGTCACAAAATCCATAGTCACATGTTCCCACTTCTATTCAACTATTGGTAGAGGCTGCAACATTCCTCTTGGTTTCTAATGTTATGTTTTCACCAGTTGGCATGCAAGGCAAACCTAGCCACATCTTTCTTCATACCTCTCCAACAGTACTGTCGCTTCAAATCGTGGTACATTTTAGTCCCTTTGATATGTACCACAAATGCCGAGCGATGAAATTCCTTGAGTATTCTTTCTCCAAGTGACTCACTACTCGACATAAATAGCCTACCTTGGTATCCCAATCTTCCATCTGAGTGAATTGACCAGTTGGGCACTGGTTCCCCTAATTCCAAGAGTGTCTTGATGAAAACTACTTTTTAATCGTGGTCTTGAGATTCCATGACTTCATTTATTAACTTAGGCATCACATTTTGTGCACCAAAGTATGCCTTCCCTTATTGAACCTTCACTTGAACTCCAAATTCATTGAGAGTTTTAATCATATCTCATTCTTTCACTACCAGTCTAGCTATCATGCCCCTACTCTTGCAATTTTACTCGTCTGCAACTACGTTGGCCTTATTGGGATGACACGAGAGAGTAAACTGATAGTCTTCAAGATACTTCATCCACTGTCTTTGCCTTAAGTTTAGGTCATTCTGTGAAAACAAATACTTTAAACTCTTATGATCTATGAAAATCTCAAACTGTTCTCCATACAAGTACGCCATTGTTTTAGAGGTAAAACCATGGCCGCCAATTCCAAGTCATGCGTTGGATAATTTCACTCATTCGGCTTCAACTACTTGGAACCATAGGCTATTATCTTTCTGTTCTGCATAAGCACGCAACCTAACCCTTCCTTTGATGCGTCACAATACACAGTTTACCCTATATCTCGTTCTAGAATGATTAATATTGGTGTAATCTCGTCTTCAACTCTTGGAAAGACTTTTCACAAGCTTCATTCCATTCGTTACTCCTTTCTGCATCAAATGCGTCATTGGCTTAGCTATTTTAGAGAAATATTGAATGAACCTCCGGTAGTTCCCAACCAATCCTAAGAAACTATGGATTTTCGACATAGTTTTTGGTTGCTTCCAATCCAAGAATGCTTCTACCTTGGTTGAATCTACGACAATCTGCTTTTCAGATACTACATGTCCTAAAAATTTTACTTCTTTTAACCAGAACTCACATTTACTTGCTTTGGTGTACAACTGGTTATCTCTAAGGACTTGAATAACAATCCTCAAATGTTGGTCATGCTCCTCCTCAAACCTTGAATATATTAGAATATTGTCAATGAACACCACTACAAACTAGTCGAGATATAGTATAAAGATCTTGTTCATTAGGCTCTTCAATACTACTGGTGCGTTGGTTAGTCTGAAGGGCATTACTACAAACTTATATTGACCGTACCTAGTCCAAAACGCAGTCTTCGGTATATCCTGATCCTTGACTCGTAGTTGATGGTAGCCTGACCTGAGATCAATCTTTGAATAAAACTTTCAACCTCTAAGTTGATCAAAAAGGTCATCAATTCTTGGAAGCAGATACCAGTTCTTGATCGTGACTCGATTAAGTTGATGGCAGTCGATGCATAACCTTAACGTCCCTTCATGCTTCTTAGCAAATAGAACGGGGTGCTCCCCATGGCAAGGTACTTGGCCTGATAAATTCTTTTTTGAGTAATTCTTGTAGTTGTGTCTTTAACTCCCGTAGTTCCATAGGTGTCATATGATAAAGGGCCATTGATATTGAAGCAGTCCTGGCTTGTAGCTCAATACTAAAGTCCACTTCCCGGGTTGGTGATAATCCTGGTAATTCCTTAGGAAAGACATCTGTGTACTTATGGACTACTCGAGGGAGTTCCAACTCAACCCGTTCTTTTTCATTTAGAACCAAGCTTGCCATGCATCCCGCAAGTTGATCGTGCCATCATGTCTTACGTTTTGTTATGGTTAGGGAATCTTGCCTATCCCCCTTAAAGTGGAAACGTGTTCCATCGGGTGCATAAGCCACTGTTTTCTTTTGATGGAAGTCAATAATTGCTTTGTGGGCGAATAACCAATCAATACCCCGAATAATGTAAAAATTAGACAGTTCCCTGACTCGTAGGTCACAGGTGAGGCGTAAGTCTGAGATTCCTAGTTCACAATTTCTACATATCATTCCTGCTAAAACACTTCGCTCCATTGGCGACATTACATTTAAGGCAATACTCTAAGGGTGTGTTTGTTTTGAAGGATTAGGGAGTGGGATTGGACTATTAGTCCCACCGGACTAATAGTCCATTGTTTGTTTCATTTTTTTTGCTCCGGACTATTAGTCTCACAAATATGAGACTATCCTATCCCATGGGGGAGGTGGGATAGAAACCATGGGATCGGTATCCCATGGGATTATTTTGTAAAATGTCCATTTTACCCTCCATGTTATTACTTAGCAAACAATTAGAAAATGATAAAATAGTCTTTTGGACATTTATAAATTATTTTTTTAGTGTTGTTAATTTAAAATTATATATTAAATAAAAAATTTTAATTATAAATTATAAATTATGGCCTTATAAATTAAATTTTTTTAGTGTTGTTAAAAAATTAAATTTACATATTAAATTAAATTTTTTTTTAGTGTTGTTAATTTAAAGTTATATATTAAATAAAAAATATAAATTATAAATTAAATTTATTTAAAAATAATAAATTATAAATTATGGCCTTATAAATTAAATTTTTTTAGTGTTGTTAAAAAATTAAATTTACATATTAAATTAAATTTTTTTTAGTGTTGTTAATTTAAAGTTATATATTAAATAAAAAATATAAATTATAAATTAAATTTATTTAAAAATAATAAATTATAAATTATGGCCTTATAAATTAAATTTTTTTAGTGTTGTTGAAAATTTAATTTATATATTAAATAAATTTATTTTTTATTATCGTTAATTTAAAATTATATATTAAATAAAAAATATAAATTATAAATTTAATTTAATTAAAATAATTAAAATATTGTGCAAAAAATAAAATAAAACAAATTTTTATTTAATCTAGTTAAAAATAATTAAAATACTAAAGCTATGTTTAATATTGCAATTACTTAGTAAATAATTAAAAATAATAAAATAGTCATTTGAGCATTTATCTTTCTCCATAATATTTCAAACAAACATTAGATAACTAAAAATAGTCCAATCCAGACATCTAATCCCATGACTAAACAAACATACGATACAAATTTAATCAAACCAAATAGTTCCAAGACTAATAGTCTGATAAATTAAAATTTCCCTTATCTAGTCTGTCCAAACAAACACACCCTGAGAGTTTACATTCAAGTTTCAAGGATTCACAAGCTGAAGATATAAAAGAATGCATTACTCCAGTGTCAAACAAAACAAGGACCCAAGATTTATAAAGTACCAAGTTACCTTTTATCACAAACGTATCCTCCTCCCATTCATTCTGTAATGGAAAAACCCTGCCAGTTGCCTTCTGGTTATTGCCAGTTCTAGCATTCAGGTTACCTCCATTCTTCTGGTACGGTTGCCCAGTTGGCCCCATCTTGTTTATCCACAGCTTTTGCCCTCCAACAGCGTAGGCATTTGCTCCAGATCCTACTCCTTGATATCCCAACAAAGGAAGTTGGGGGCATTCACTCTTCTTATGTCCTAACTACTGGTAATGAAAGCATTAGATCTGCCTTGTTAGCCTTTGTTGGAAACTTCCCTTCTGACTTTGTTGTTGTGGTTGTTGTAGTTATTGTTGTTGCTGCTGTTGTGATTGTGGCCTGGCGTAAGGTTTTAGGGTTGCGCTTCCCCTATGGCTCTGCTATGGTCCACCAGATGATTAACCTTCTTTCTGTTTGTTCCAAATTCTTCTTGCACCCACCACTTCCTTCTCAGAATCTAAAGTCTACTACTTCAGTGTATGATCGGAGACGCTGTGGTAAGACTTTCCCTCTAATTGTGAGATCCAAACCCTATTCAAATTTTGTTGCCTTCTCTTCATCATTCTCTACATACCGAGTGGTGTAACAAGCTACCTCTTTAAACTTTGCAGCGTATTGCGACACGGTCATGCTGCTTTGCTTTAGTCATTAGAGCTCCAAAACTTGCCCATGCCTGATGGTGTAGGGAAAATATTTCCTTAGGAATAGCTCCTTGAATTGTCCCCAGGTTATGGTGGTAGTGTCGCAGGTATCTTTTACCAATGCCCACCAGTGATCGGCTTCATCGTCTAATTTGCATACAGCTAGAGTAATTCAGTCAGCATGCTTGGTGATTCCCATTGTATCCAACATCTTCTCAATCTGGCAGAGCCAATTCTCCGCTACCCTCAAATTTGGTACTGTAGTGCATTTTAGTGGCCTCTGCTTTCTAAATTTGAAGAAAAGATGGGTTCTATTATTCTGCTTATTCCCTCTTATCTGTCCCAAATATTCCAAAATCTGGTTTCTAACATGATTAAGGATTTCAGCTCTTGTAGGCATTGGTCCATCTTTTGCACAATGGTTTCTAGGTACAGTACTTATGCATTGTTGTTCGAGGCCCCAATTGTTATTGCTCATTTCTGGGTAGCCGTTGGCGTAAGTATCCACCATTCTGTTTATAATTTGGTGAGGCATAAGTTACGTTCTACTTACGGTGGTGATTACTTAAGACCAATTAAACTAATTAAAGTTCAACTTTCCTAGGGTGTTTGAAATAATAAGCATACAATAAACAAGGAATACAAGAAATCATATAATACAACTTTATAATAGTAGGCGTCATTACAAAAGGTTACATCTTGTTAGCACAAGTGTGGTTATCACACTTCCCTCTACTATTCTTAGAGTTACATTATGACGTACTACACATATATATTTACAACACATAAATAACTAGGGGTTACGGATTACAATTCTAAGCTTGGTTGCTACTGAATTGATCAAAGTCTTCTTCTAGGTTATTATCCTAGAATGAGCCAATTGCTTGCCCTAGTGTGAGGAATGGTGATCCCGACGCTTCTATTGCTCTTGATACTTCGGGAGCATGTTTAGAGGGTATCACAGCTGGTTCAATCGGGTGGGACCCTAGTTTGAGTATTAATTTAGGATAAAAGCTCCAGCTCCCAGCTTGTGGAATGTGCAAAAACCCAAGCCCATTCTGAAGTGCCTCAAACATTGCTTCTAGAAATTTTTGGTTCGTCCTTCTCAAGCTCGAGTGCATGCTTAAAAGCCCAATACTGACTCGTAAGTTGGCGTCAGATTACAGCTCTCTTTTGTTCTGGGGTGAGATAGGGATGTAATCCCTCCAATTTTCTTACCTCATCGATCAATTTTTCTTTCTCCGCTCTCTTACACCATAGGTCATAAACTTGTGGGTCAAGTAATTCAATGTGTTGTTTTTCTCAAAAGTGGTAATAACCCTAGTGGTTGTTGTACCAGATGTTTGATGGTTCATCGGCCATCCTATGTTAAATAAAGAAAATATGTTATTAGTCACTTTAAGTTAATATTAAATAATAGTGTTATAATAATACACTGGTATATAGGGAAAAGGTAATTAAAGTCACAAATCGGGTTACGCGAGTTGAGGGTTGAACCTAGACTCTAATACTAAGTTGTGACACCCCAAATTTTACTCTAAGAGTCAGGGTAATATCACTAAAGAGTCATCTGGTCAATAACCAAGTAAGATCCCAAGAAGGTCAGAGGAATCAATATAGCCTCCCTTCTAAATCTAACCACCTTAGATAGCAACCACAAGAAGCAGACTCAAATTATTCAGTATGTCCCTCTTTTGCTGCTTTATAGAACTTACTCTTGATGCCTACCAATGGTTACATATCGCTTAGCGCTAACTGAGGACCTCAAAAGAGATGGTAAAATAAGGGTCTTGCTCATTCCCCCCTTTCACTAAGCACCTGGTCGAATACAACCGATCTGTTCAAGGGTTCCGAAACACCACTTGCGCAAGGCTTTACTTTCAATTAGGGAACACTTCCCGTCAATCCGTACTTAACACATTATCATCTCATCATTATTCAAATGATCGAAAACTCAATACCACCCCTTTTTGTTTCCCCTTGAATTAGATATTTTGAGATAAAGTTAGAACAACTTATCAAGACAATAATATCTACATATGTATCAACATTATCAAAGGACTATGGTAAGAAACATGACTATAACACATGCAAATATTATACCAAGACATGAACAAGTGATAATAAGCATATACATGAAATTAAGAACATAAGTTCATCAACAAAAGTAAATTTCTAGCTTTTGTGCACTTTAAAGATTGAAATTAAAAGAGACATTTCAGATTTTTCCTAAACTTAGCCTTCCTATGGTTTTTAGATATTTTCATCTAATTTTCAAAAGTTTCATAACTTTCTTAGATTTTTAATTATTTCGGAAATACTTCAGCGCTGTCCAAATTCGTCAACTGTTGCAAAAATTGGGTTTTCTCCCAAATCGATCACTCTTTTCCAATTTAAAAAAAAAAAAAAAAAAAAAAAAAAAAAAGATAGCACTTAAAGGAAGATTTTGATATAAAAATTAGGTGAAGGAGAATTTTCTTCATTTTTCTATAATTTTTGCAAATGGGCTATAAATACTGGTTCTTTGAGTACAAAGTTTGAAATAAGAGATAAAGTAAGAAAATGGGCTAACCTTGCATAATTTTTCACTTCTATTGTGATTAATATCTTCTTCCAGAAGATAGCTTGAATGATCAAAAACCAGTGTGAAATCTAGAAAAATCACAACACAAATCGCAACTCGCAAGAAATCTGGAATCCCAAACAGAAATCACGAATATGCCAAATAGAACATGCAAAATACACGCAATATATGTGGATATATTCTAACAGATATATGATAACCAACTAGAAGGGTAAAACAGTAAAAAAAAAATGATTATAAAATAAAAAATAGGACCTGGTGGAATAAAAGTCTCAATTCATCGGATTAAAAAGAATATAAGAAAAAAGGTTAGACTAATTGATATGAGTGTCTAGAGCAAGATTTTCCAGTAAATTCCCCTTCTACTTTTTTCAATTAATGTTTATTTATTTTTATTTGTTAACAACCTCCAAAGTTTAAAAAAAACAACATAGATTTTAATTGAAAAAATAAAATAAGACCCAAAATAAATAAACAAAGTTTGATCCAACAAGAGAATTGAAATCCAGATAATTTAGATGCACACCGATGAACCCGACCAATTATACCTATTTAAAATTCATATTAACCCACTTAAATTAATAAATAAGTTTAAATGGATTGCTTATTGTCAACCCAATTATAATTGGGTTTACATGGATTGGTTACTCATTTAAGTCTGTCCAAATTCTATCACTAATTCTAAAAAATTTTAAATAATTTTTTTAAGAAAAATTGAAAATTTAGAAAAATTAAAAAATAAAAAATATTTTTTGTAAAAAATTATAAAAAATAAAAGAAATCGGAAAAAATAAAAAAAAGGGGAAAATTCAAAAAAAATAAATAATAATAAATAAAATATATATTTTTTAAAAAATAAAATAATTAAAATTTTAAAAGAAAATAAAAAATAAAAAAATATGTATTTTTAAAAAAACAAAAAAAAATTATTTTTCAAAGAGAGAGAGAGAGAGAAGAAAGTAAATGGCTTGGTTGGGTTTATTTGTTCAACGTGTATCCAATTTAACCTAACACGTTTAAGTCCATTTATTAAAGGGGAAATTACCCACAGGTCCCATGTGGAACATGTGGACACCATTTAATCCCATAACTTTTTGAGTACACTCAAAAGTCCTTTTCCTCTATTTTTCTGCTTTGTGCTTCCCTCTTTACGTTTTCTTCTCTCGTTTTTCTTCCTTCTCCTCTGCCTCTGTTTTCAGTAGCAGCAGCAGAGCAGTCCAGCTTTACCCAAGCGTGAGGATAACAACAAAAGCAAAAATAAAGCTGGCAGCATCCAAGTTCCAAGTCAAGATCTACCGTTACCAAATCATGTTCTTTCCACTCATGCTCTCTCTATTTCTGAAATTACTTACCACTGGCGCAATATCTCACTTGATCTAGATTATATATGAAGTCATTCACTGAATAATGCAATCCTTTTGTAGAAGTCTTCATCCAAATCGCAACCCTGCTCTTCGAAAAAATCAAAATCAAAACCTAAATCTAAATTAAAAAATCAAAATACACAAATCTACCGAATTTATACAAATCAAAAAAAAAAAAAAAAACTAATAACAGAGGAAGAAGGAGAGAATAACAGATTCCGAACAAGTAGTTTTCGAGTTTTAGTTACAGGCGGTAAAAACTGTAAAATTTTGCAGTTTCAAATTTTTTTGGTACTGGAATGAATCATGGTATAAAACTGTAAAATTTTACAGTTTCATAACATATTTTTCAGTTTGATTAATTTGACTCCGGCAACTTCCCGGCGATGTTGAACATTCCGACGAGTCTCCGGCAACCGTTTGACGGAAGTCCGATGGTAGTAAGATGTGAACAGTGTCTGTAAATTAAAAAAAAAAAAAGGATTTTTTGGTAACAATTAAAAATGTATTGTACTAATTGGTGCAAGTGTTTTGTTTTGGGATTAGCTGGATCTTAAACTTGGTACATGGGACTTATCAGTAAGTTTCCCTTTATTAAATGAGTGGGTTTGGGTTGAATTGCTTTAAATGTATAGCTATTTTGATCAGTCCATGTAAACCCAATTACTCGAGCTCAAACTCAATAAAAATTTAACAAACTGAGTTTGAGCTTGACTCGAGTTTGAGCGTGTTCACAAGCTTTAATGAGCTAAATAAATTATAAATTTATACTTATGTATAAGACTAAAATTACAATTGAAACTTTGATTATGCAATATATATAAACATACTAAAAGAAAAGTTTATATCTTACCAAAATAATAATATCTATCACCACTATTATATAAATGCATTATAGTTATTATTTACTGTAAATAAATTTAGCTATTATTTATATTATTTAAATATATAAATAACATATTTATCCTATTTTTTATACATATATTTTATATTATTTAATATATAAATAATATATTTATTTTATTATTTAAATAAATGTTAAATAAGTTGAGCTAACAAGCTGAGTTTTAATATATTTGAACTTGTTTATTCTAACTCGAATTCAAGTTCAAACTCAATAAAAATTTAACGAATCGAGTTTAAATGAACTTTTACCAAACCAAACTCAAACTAATTTACGAACCGCCCTATTCAATTACAAAAGACTAATTCCACAGTCGAAAGAAGTCATACACATGAACAATTCTTCAAAGAACAAATCTATGTTAAGAAACCAACTCTTACATACACTCCATACCAAGTGGTGATTTTTTTTTTTATTAGTAGATAAGACAGTAATTATAATCTTAAGAAATACTTATATAATCGAATAGAGTACTAGTTCACAATAATTAAAATGTCTAAAAACCAATAACTAAAACCCACCAAACCCAAACCCTACAACTACATACAATCAACCTCCATAATGAAGGAGAAATAAACTACCGCACTACTAAGGATATCACATTCTTTTCCATAGAAGTTGAACTCAAAACCTCATACCACAAAAAGTGTTACACAACCATTAGGCCAAATACCTTGATTGCCAAGTTGTGATAAGGACCCACAAAAACTTATTAAAGTATTCAATATTTCTGTGTCTAAATAGAAAAAACATTAAATATTTTTAGAATATTATATTACGTGACATGAGAAAACACAGCATGCCCTAATTACAATTATGCGAATGGCTTCCCTCCTCACTGGAGGGTATTGTTGTTCCAATGGGATCTACCACGTGTCCCGTTTCGATAATTTAAACCGTTCAATATATAGAACTCATCGAGTACTATATGCCTGTAAAAAATCACGTTGATCGGATATCTATAGCTATGTGATCAAATCATATTTTTGTAAGCCGTTTATTTCTTACCATCCATTTATTTTCATACAAAACTGATTTGATCAATAGCTATCGATATCCGATCAATATACTGCTTTACATACATATAATACTCGACGAGTTCTACATATTCAACGGTTCGAGTTATCAAAACGAGACTCACGGTGAATCCTCACAGACCCAACAGTACCATTCAATTCGCAATTAGACTAGAGGAAAGCTATTCCCTTAAATTGGGAATATTGTTTCATAACTACCTAATAAAGATAGTTAGCATGTTCCGGCCATAAATTTTCTGCTATGATTTTTTAGAATTCACGTATGCAATTTCATATTGTGCTTGGAAACCAATAAATATAATTACATGTATCGCTTAATAGATAGTCATTAATGTGTTAAAAAGACTTTCATTAATATAATAAGAGCATTGCTATTAATCCCTACTTTTTTTCTTAGAATCCCAACCTCATTCATTTTGTTTTTAATTCCAATTTTGTTCCAATCTAAAATTTCACTTTTACCCTTATTCCTAATCTTCTAAACCTAATTTTCCAAACTCTAGCCTAGCCTTAATCACCTCCGGCAATACCACCATCTCCGACCACCTCTCACTACTATAACCATCGCCATCTTTAACCACCCCTCATCACTACAACCTCTACCATCTCTAACCACTCCTCACCATCACAAATACCGCTCCCTCCGTCGCAATCAGCCATCACCTCTACCGACAAGCACCCTCATCCCCTATTGCAGATCTAAATCAGAGAAGAGAGATCAATCCATTCAACACTGTTTTATCGAACTAAAAGGATTTGTTCATCACGGTGTTTCTGAACATTTAGGATTCGTTAAACATTGTATTGTCGAACATTTAAGATTTGTTTAGCACTGTGTTACTAAACCCACTCTGCCATCGTGAACTTTCTATCCATTGCGAGAGAGAACGAGCGAGTGAGCGAGCGAGAGAGAGAGAGAGAGATGAAAATCTAAGATTTTCAAAAGAAGATGAAGAAGAAAAAAGAGAAGAGGGAGAAAGAATGCAAGAAAATCACTCGCCATAAGGTTTTAATGGTCGCCATTGTTGATGGGTCTTTTCTTTTGCTCTTTTTCTCACCTATACTTGATTTGAATGCAAGAAAACAAAGAAAACAAATAGAGAATCCAGATTAGAGAGAGAAGCGGAAGGGGATAAGGTTTGGGTTTGGGTTTGGGTTTGGGTTTGGGCGTATAATTGGTATTAACGTGGAGGTTTAAAGAAAAAATGTAAGAGTTTCATTTTGCTGAGTGGGGGTTTAAAGAAGTAGATGGGCCAAAGTAATTAGGTGGGGGTAAATATTAGTCCTCATATAATAAATTATAAGGTAAATTATAAACAAACTTCTTAAAATTTATCTAAAATGTAAATTCCCCATTGCCGTTTTACAAATTACATTTGGTTCCTTTAAATTTTTAATCGCATAACAAATAAATTTTTTTATTAATAGATTAATAAATCAGTTAATAATTTTTAATGATGTCAAAAATTTACTATATTTCAATTAACAATTCTAGTAATTTTATTATTGTATAAAAAAGTAATTAAGAAATTTATTTTTTTGTTAATCCTGTTAGATAAAAAATTTTGACAACAAATATTTATAATTTTTAAATCTACAAAGAGGAATTTATATTTTAAACAAATCTCAATGATGAATTTGTAATTTACCAGAAATTACATAAAAAGAGCAGATTATTTCCTAATTGATTCGTTGTTTACACTGCTTAAAAAAAATAAAAATAAAAATAAAAAGAAAAAGAAAAAAAATAAAAAGAAAAAAAAGAAAAGAAAGAGAAAAATTCTAAATTAAATTGACAGAATTCTATCTAAGATTGACAAAAAAGACAATTAATTAACCATAATATCAATGGAAAATACAAAAACTAAGGAGTAGTTTCGAATGATCTAAATAAATGTACTTTTTGACTTTTTATGAAATATAAGTTTAGTATGAATTGGATTTGAAGTGTTGTGAAAGAGAGGTGATGTGACTTAAATAAAATGATGTGACTTAAATAGGATAGTGACTTTTTAACTTTTTGACTTTTTTAAGTTATGACAAACAAGGCCTAAATTACAGTAACAATTATGTACCTTAAAAAACAAGAAACCAAAAAAAATATTAAAATCTTTTCTTTTTTCCTTCCTAAGCATCTTGGTGTGTGAAAATGGGTAGTCAGATTCAATATAAACTAACCCCAAAATGCTTTTCTTTCATATAATTTTTTTTTAAACATCAACTGTGATAACAATATCATGTGTCTTCTTTTCCTACAACGAACCAGCACCAAGCCCATCACAATGTAAATTGAAGTCGACAAAAACCACATATAACTCCATGTTATTTTTTTTGGCCCACATACAAAACAGACGCAAAAGAAGACATCATCTTGTAACATAGTAACCTCAGCATACAAAAAAAGGGCTTCAGACTACTACTAGTACTACTAATACAGATCAAGATGAAGATGAAGATCAAGAGAGGGGAGGAGGCTCTTCCACCTTTGCAGTCTGCTGCCGCTGCTGATCAGAGGACACCGCTGGACTAATATTATTATTACTGCACATCTTATCTTTAGATGATGGTGCAATCCTTGCCCGCTTTTTTTCTGGTCGATTTATATGTTCAGAAGGAGGCGCTTCAGACAACGGAGTAGAAAGCCCTGGCCCACCAAGCCGTAAATCTGTATTCTCGGCTGGGCCTGCCCATGCTAGCGGATTTACTGCCAACCAAATATATGAAACACACTATGTCATTAATTAATCAAATAGAACAAAAACTTAGAACTACAATTAATTTGGAGGAGTTTTCACAAGCAGCCTAGGGATGGATATATATGATTGAAAATTCTCCAATAAAAAAGGGAATATATTCTTTATATATATATATATATATTAGGCGTTTACGTACCATCAGAAGATTCAAGAAGACCAGCCATCCCCACATTAGTGCCACCACATGGAGCTGCTATCAAACGAACAGGAGCAGGACGCTTCCTCACGTAATTCTCTTGCAAAGGTCTTGGGATTTGAAATGAAAATTGTGACATAGTCACCCCTGCCTCCATGTACTCTGGATGTTCCAGCAAGTACCTGAAGTTAATCACAAGTTATCTATCAAGAGAGAAACAAGGACATCTAAGCTTTCGACATGAAATGCTTTCCTCAAATATATTTTACACATTTTCTATTGTTTGGTTGAACAAAAAGTAGAACATTCTTTAAAGAAAATATTTTTCGTCATAGTTCGACGTGAAATGTTTTTTCTCAAATATATTTTACGCATTTTCTATTGTTTGGTTGAACAAAAAGTAAGTACAACATTCTTTAAAGAAAATAGTTTTCGGCATAGTCTCCAAAATGACTTGTTATTAAAAATTCTGTGACTCAATTGTTCAATTGTTAGGAAGTTAACTTCCAGCTTGGCTCCTTCAGCACATTGATTTTTTTAGAGGTGAAGGGTGGCTCTACATTGGCTTTTACCCAACGCATACGATAGAATGTTTTGTTTCAAGTAACAACCAAACACCGGAAAATACAAAGAAAAATATTTTTCTGTGGAAAATCAATTCACATAAAAAATATTTTCAGGTGTAAAATATTTTACGTCGTAACAAATGGAACCCTAAAGTAGACTACCCACCAATAATTTGTTTACACATTATCTTCGTATTAAACTAATATTACTGGCAAAAAAGAAAAAAGAAAAAAGAAATGCAATACCAGAATGATCAAGCAACATACCTTTGAACCTCAACCATAGAGCGAAGTCTCTTGCCTGGTGGTGCAACATAATACCTGAAACCATCAAAGAAAAAATTCACAATGTCTGGTATTTGTCAGTGAATCAAAATACCTAATATGACCTTTGCAGCTTTTAGAAGGTGCATGGGACAAAGCTAACTAAGAGAAATTCTTCTAATAACCCTCTATTTTATAAGTATTTCCACAATGGATATCAAAATAGATCAATAATTAAGCACAGATTCAAGTTTAGACAAGACAGGAGCGGCGAAGTGTGTTCAAAGGAGTCAAATAGACAAAAAATAAAATAAAAAAACATTTCAACTTGATCCCATTTTAGAAGTTCCCCGTACGGTAGAACTCTTTCATCCTCTGATCCTTTTAAAAGGTCAACAAATTTTTCAAAAGAAGAGAAAAAAGTAAACTGAGAACCGCAAAAGAGCTATGTGGTGGAATGTTCCACTTTTTTTTTCCCAGAACTCCTCTTTATTTCATTAGTATTGTATTCATATAATGTATATGATATATGAAGAGTAAAAAGTCAAACTGAGAACTGCAAAAGAGCTATTGAGGTGGAATGTCCCACCTTTTTTTTCCCCCCAGAACTCCTCTTTATTTCATGAGTGTATCCCTATAATATATATGTTATATGACTGGCAACTATTTACATATTATGTAATAGTATAATAAATAAAAAAATTAAAAAAATACAAGATGTAAAACGTAATTTTTCAAATATAAAAAAACATGAAGGTAGATTTTTTATTTATATAAATTGTTAACCAATAAAATGCCTTGCAATGATGGTCTATCTAATCAATTATACACCAAGATCCCAATTATATATCTTATAAACTATACAAAAAAATTGAAATAAGTATATTAAGAAATGATTGATTTGTTGATTTTCTTCTTATTAGATTTTTACAATGCTTATGCAAGAATTATCTTCTACCAAAAGCTAACAATTTTCTTTTTTTGCCAAACTTATTTTGGTCGCCTCCAAACAAAATTTCTACCTGCATCTCTAAATTGAAGCTAAATTAAGCATACACCTGATGCACCCGTACATCACATAGGCTGGACACAAGTTGTCATAATTTTATACAAGTCAATATTAACCCACTAAGACTAAGCATTAAAATGGATGAAATCCTATCCAATAACAGGACACATTTGGAAGTATCCGACTAGTGTTAGTGCCTGAGATGGACACACCACCTTCTTAGAAGTATTTGCACTTTTTCTACTACCAAGCTATATGAAAAAAGCTAAATTACCATAGTGCATCTTTTCTCATCTTTTTCCCCAGGAGGGCTGCATAAAGGGCCCTCTGTCTCTCTCTAATAGATATCTCCTCAGCAGGAAGTATGCACTTGATGTAGAAGCACCACACCTCCATGCCAAGTGTTTTTAACCATTACCAGCCAATACATGATAAACCTCAAATATACCAGTCAGTAGCTAGCCATGTAGTTTCCTGATTTGTGAAGGAAATATTGGTTTACTTGTGGAGATTGGTGACTTCCACATCTGATAAGCACTCCGTAGAAGAATAAAAAGAAGTTCTTCATCACCTTTTTAAAATGTTACCAGACAAAATGAAAACCCTAAAACTAAAGAAACAAGTTGAGCAGAGGGCTACTCTATGCATGTGGGATTCCTTGACATGAAATAAATAGAGAGACAAATGGAAGAGGATACATACACATCTGCAAACTTGGTGCTTCCTTCACCTCTGATCCGTAGCAGCCGCTGCCACCCAGGAGGAGGTTGGGCAATATTAGGCTTATCAATTGCCCAGAGCCTGCTGCCATCTTGACAAATGTCAGGTGGATCTTCACATGATATTTCAGGCCGCCACTCACGAGCTGTTTCACAGAAAAAAGGCTGCTCTAAAATGTGTTCGCGTATTTCCTCATACTTTTCCTTCGTAGGTATGAGTCTCCATTTAAAACAGTTGGCACACTGGACGGTGAAAGCCCCCACAGATGGCAACACTCTGGAAGATGTTCTTGGGAAACGCGGACGTTGGTACTCGGCATCAGGGACAACTTCAATTTCACCAGTACCAGTAGCAGCAGGGTCATAAACCACCAATTGCTTCTGAGCATCTTCACCAGACTGATTGTCATCATCATCTGCGCTATGTTCCTCGTCCTCTTCCTCTTCCGATGAAATTACATCTATGGGTTTCTGAATAGTGTTATCCAGTTGATCTGAGAAAGTAGAACTGTTGAAGCCATTTTCTTCCCTTTTCACCCTTAGGGTAATTTTTGTAGGCCGTGACTGCATCTCAATAGATCTCAACCACCTGGTGTAACAACTAATGAAAAATGCTCATGTGATTTAACTCAAAAGTCCTTCTAAAGTTTTCAAATATATATATATATATATGTAAAAGTATCTACTTGATTAGCAAATTTCAAATGGCATTTATTCAAACTTGTAAAAAGGGAACCATATGGGAACAAGAGGAATGGCATATCTGAAATTTGGCAGAGAACACGTTTTAGACATTGGCTAGTCAAGTCTTAGTTCACTTTCGGTCTTCATTTTTAGTATAGATTAGTTGCTGCTTGTTCAATAATTAAAAACTCGGTCTATTAACCTTTAGGTTGAGGGTTCAAAACTTCAAACCCAAGGGGGCATACATAATTATTTGCTGCTGCTATAAATTTATTTATGTTTTATTACATTATAAAGGTCAGGGGAAAACCATGATCATCTTAAATTTGCTAGACCTAGAGAGATGGGTTGGCCTAGTGGTTGATGGACCATATTATTGGCTAGTATATGTTCTTGATCATCATATTTGGATACATAAAATGTCTTAACAAGTTAGTGTCAAAGTTTACACCTTCAAATCCTTGTCCTAATAATCGATGCAAAAGTCTAGCCGCCTATAAAATATCTAAACATACTTATATTACTTCTCATTCACTTGAGGAAGCTTTAATAACTGTATGATGCATGAAACAACCTGACGTCATGGAGTGATTTCTAAGTAGAAGTCCTGAATCCTTTTTCTTTCTTTTTTTCTTTTTCAAAAACCCATTTATATGGGTTACTGTTCATGACTCCAACAGTCACCAACATCCTAAACTAAAAACCCGCTAGAACCCTAGCTTTTTCCTTACAATTCTGACATTCATTTAACAATAAAAACCTAAGATACTTGCTCTCCGGAATTTACAGCACCTAATACTTTTCACTTCTAGCAACCTATCACCTTTAAACCCTTCGTTATCAAGAAGCCTAAAATTGATCTTCCATCATCTTAAATTATACATTCCACAACCAAAACCCATAAACAACCAATAGGCTATATACTTTTCCAAGTTTACCCTTCTCCTCATGATCCTCAAGTTTGACTTTGGTGATCGCACCTAATACAAACTTGGAACATCCTCAATGCTAAATCTTGTGATTACGCTGTAGGAGTATGGACCTTTTACTGACCCTGTTCTCTTACTGTATAATTGGTGAAATTTGAATTTAAATCATATTAAACCAAATTTGAGCTATTGGCAACTTTGACCACTCTAAAGGGGGAAAAAATATTAATAGAAAAAATTGCACAATATAAATGAAAAAGACAACATTAAGATGCATATATTGACACAAGCATAAAGAAGCTAGTTTTTTTTATTTATTTAACTATCATAAATTTATCACCATGTATTGCGGAAAGGAAGCGCATAGACAAACCTTGCATGTTGTACAAGGTTCACTCCAGACTAGATACCAAAAATACAACTATGTCAATGTTGATTCTCAAAAGCCATTTACGAGTCAATTTGACAGCTATAAAACCTCATTAAAACAAGAACATTAGAACAACATGATCTCGTGTCACTAGTTCAAATTTGTTCCTATCAGATGATTAATTTGAATGCGTATCTAATTGATATGGACTACATATATATTATTAATAGTATAGATTAGAATCTATAGTTTTATCCATCCAAGTGCTTATAGATAGAGAAATATCTCCCAAATTTTCCCTATTTTAGAGATCAATTAAGAATATATATTCTATAAAGGTATGCAAAATAATGGGAGCTGCTAATACCCCCACCTAATTACGAAACACTCCCCACCCCTTTATTTATTATTACCATTTTACCCTAAACACAAATTTCCCATTTTATTTATTATTTTCATTTTACCCTAACACAAAATTCCCATTTTATCAGCAAATCAAGCCACCTCCCCACCAGTTCCAGCCACCTCTCCAGCCCCTATCCTCCCTTATCTGCCACTCTCTGGCAACCCTCACCACCCCTGCCACTATCTAGCGCCGACCGCCACTCCCCAACCCTTCTACAACCCTCCCTCCCTCCACCTGCACCGCGACCCCCCACCACCACGATGCCCCACCTTCTCTCTCTCTCTCTCTCTCACAATCACAAAGGGGTGAAAGCAGTTAAGGTTTCACAAAGGTGGCGGCGGCAGGCTAGGGATGGCCAATGTTATGATATATATGATCAATATCAAACTTCAGGACCTGAGCAAACAATCATGCACACAACGAATCTAGAACTGAGAAGTAAAATAACAGAAAATCAAACTCGCCAAAGCAACACAAGAGATTTACGTGATTCACCCAAATCTCAAGTTACGTCCACGAAGTCAACAAGGATCTCTCACACTCAATCTCTTGACAATGATCTATCTCTAACTCTCACTATTGTTTCTCTTATTGAGATCACAAAATTTATGAATGAATAAAAAATATAGAGCCACATGGGTGTATTATTTATAGGCTAGCCTCAAACCCAAACATAAATTAACAAGGAAAACAAAACCTAAACTAACATGGAAAAACTTAACCGATAAGGAAATAGTTTAGAATCCAAATCTAACCAAACACTAAGGGTCTGTTTGGAATGATTTCCAAACTATATTTCTACCCCCATATTCCAACATGATGTTTGGATACCACACTCAAATCACATTTCCACAACATTTACAAAACTCTGTTTGAGGTGCGATTTTCAAATTTTTTTTTTTCAAATTTGGCCTAACCGGTCGTCCGGCCGGTTGAGCGGAACAGTGCAAATTTTTTTTTTTTTTTTTTTTTTGCAATTGACATATGTTAATTTTTATATATTCGAAAAAAATATTTTCCAAATTGTTAAATTTTTTTTATGTGCTTTAATAGAATTTTGAGTTGTATGTTTGGTTATGAGTTGTAAGTTTTGTATCAAATATCATATGTCACATCAGAAATTCCCCACTCTTTTCAAAACTCTTTCACCAAACAAATTTTCCACACTCAAATCATAATTTCAAAATTCACAAACTCAAAATACAACTCATACTCTCAAATCATATTTATAAAACTCTACCAAACGCAACCTAATTTTCTTATTTCATTTTCCTAATCTGATTAGGTTTAGTCTTGTTTCAGGCCCACCAATAACAATCTCCCACTTGGAGACTAATCAAGACATGAACAATCTTCACCCATAACTCTACAAAACACTGCAATGACTCGAACCATCAATCTCACATGCCAATGCCAACTGAAGTTGCTTATAGCTTCAGCTTGTCAACTGTAACCACCTTATGTTAGTCTTGTTTCAGGCTCCACCAACAACAATCCCCTATTTGGAGACTAATCAAGACATTAACAATCTTTACGCATAACTCTACAAAACACCGCAATGACTCAAACCATCAACCTCACGTGCCAATGCCAATTGAAGTTGCACATAGCTTCAGCTTCTCAACTGTAACCACCGTGGTTAACATATATGCAGGATTTTCACTTGTGGATGTTCTTCAAGCTGAACTTGCCATCCTCCAAGAATGAATGAACAAAATGGTACTTTATATCAATCTTCGCAAGATGTATTGCACTTTGACTATCATTGTACAACTTGCAATCATCGAACTTCTTCCATGATTCACCTAAGAAATTTTGTAACCATACCATCTCTTTGCAAACATACTCCGCTTTTGTGGTTGAGATAGCCACAATCTTCTGCAACTGAGAGACCCAACTAATTGCAGCGCTACCAAGAGAAAACACATACCCTATTATTGTGCTCTTCCTACTATCAATGTCAACAGCTAAATCAGAATTAATATATCCAAGCAAGTTGATCTTTGTGCTGCCCTACCAAAGAGCCATATCACTCGTACCTCTGAGATACCTAAATACCCACTTGGCAGCTTCCCTATGCACTTTTCCAGGATTGTTCATGAATCTGCTAACAACTCTCACTGCATAGGCAATGTCTGGTCTCAAACAGACCATGGCACACATCAAGCTACAAACAACTGAAGCATATGGTGCCTTCGCCATGTATTTTTGCTCTTCATGTGTAGTTGTTTGTCAAACTAAAGTGGCTTGCTAATGGAGTGCCTACAAGCTTTGCACACTCCATGTTGAATTTATTGAGTACTTTTTCAATGTAGCTTCATTTTATTGTTCCTCTTGTCCCTGCTAATTTGCATCCCTAAGATTTGTTTTGCCGCACCGAAATCTTTCATTGTAAACTGTTTGGACAACTCCTTGAGAGTTAAAATCTCAACGATGCTTGAACCTGCAACAAGCATATCATCTACATACAAGAGAAGTATTAAATATTAAGTGTCAAGCTTTTTGTAATAATGACAATGATCACCATGGCACCAATGGAAGCCACACTTGCCATGAAGCTATCAAATTTTATGTACCATTGTCTAGGCGCGCTTGTTTTAGCCCATACAAACTCTTCTTCAATTTACATACTAGATTTTCTTTCCTAGCCACATCATAGCCCTGTAGTTGATGCATGTAGATATCCTCTTCTAAATCACCATGAAGGAATGCAGTTTTAACATCTAACTGCTCTAGATGTAGATCTTCAACCGCAACAATGCTAAATACGGGTACAAATTGTAGAAATTTTTACCACGGGAGAGAAAATCTCGATATTATCATACTTGATTTTTGTTGGAAACCTTTCACCACCATCTTGGTCTTGTATAGCTTGGTGCCATCAGGTTCTTCATTGTACTAATTCCCAAGTCTAATTCGCTTGTCTCAACCTATAAAGCTTCCTCCTAACATTTTGGCTCACCATTATCAGTTAACAATAGATAATGCAAGGAAGAAGAATAATGATCAACATGTTTCTTGTCTTGTTGACCTCCTAAGCAGTGGGACTCCAAAAATTTATGAGGATGAGGTCACTCCAAAAACTTAAGTTCCACAAATTTTATGAGAAAAAAAAAAATTGAAGTAATCAAAATTTGACCTTCTTCAACTTTAAGTAAAATAAACTTCTAATAAAATACTATTGTCTTATGAGAACAAAAAATAAAAAAATACATAAATTTCTACAATTGTATTCGACAAGGTGTCATTTTTTGGAATCGTTGCATGATAACCTCATTGTCAATAGTGTCAAACACATCATTTTCTATAGATGTTATCAAGTAATCATTCAACCATTGATCTCCCATTCGGTTACATAACCAACTCTTTACATATTTCATTGCCGACAAAACTCTTTCTACTGTAGCGATTGCAACTGATTAAAGTAATGATAATTTCACAAGCAAGTATACCAATGGATGTATAAAATTCTTCTTTGTCTTCACCAACTTCATAGTGGGTGGGTCTATTACTTTGTTGGTGGGCTCAATCGGTGAATAAGTAAATGTTTTATCATAAAAAAATAAAATAAAATAAAAAATTTAAGGATTTTGCCATGACTGGTGGGGGGATGGGACCCCATCAGTCCTTAAGTGGTGTCGCTCTTGCTCCTAAGAGGACGAGGAGGCTACATCTTAGTGGGTGGTGTAAACTTCACATTAGTATCTTGAGGTTTCAACACATCATTATTAGAAATCTCTTCAAGTTCAACCATTTCAGGTTCTTTAGTCTTGTCATCAAGCCTATCCTTGTACATGACAGATTCGTTAAACACCATATCCATTATTTTTCAATTTTCCATGTCCCAAAACCGATACCCATAATTATTAGAGCCATACCCAATAAAGATGTACTTGTAAGATTTGGGAACTAATTTGCTTCTTTTATCAAAATTAATATGAACATAAGAGATACAATCAATTATTTCTAAATGAGATAAATTTACCTCTTTACTAGTCCACGCTTCTTCTGGGATTCCGCAATTTAGAGGAACTGAAAGACCTTTATTAATCAAATATGTTGATGTACCGTTTCGACTTCTAATGATGTTATCGCAATCTCACTATGGGTACCAAAGTCCCGTAGAGAGTACCTTCCCTTTTTTCGCGAGCCACTACCACGGCTACTTTGGTCATCTTCCACGTATCACCGTCAAAGATTATCACAATACCGAAATCTGTGAGTTAGCCAACAAAAATCAAATTCTTCTTCAAACATAGCACATGTCTGACATCATTGATTTTCAAAATTATTTTGTTGGGCTGGTATATTTGTACTTCACCCTTGCCGATTATGTTATAGATTTCATTGTTTCTAAGGTAAACCTTTCCGAAATTACGTGAGACAAAATTGTGGAGCAACTCCTAGTGCAAGGTAGCGTGAAACGACACTAAAATCAATCACCCACAATTCTCCACTTGTTTCTAAAGCCAACACCAGTGCTTCAAAACCATCTTCATAAAAAACATTCACAAACTCCTCACCTTGGTTATTGTCGTTTTGTTTCTGAACTTTCCAGTCCCGGTTTGCGTGACCAGTCTTACCTCAACACTTGCCTGTAAACTTTAGTCGAGACGAAAATCAACCATTCCTGGATTTACTTGTGCTTCTCTTCTTGTTGTTGCCCTTGTTGGGCTTCGTGCCCCTCTCATCTGTTGCCAATGCTGGACTAGAGTTTTCACTGTTATCTTTTCTTCGGGTGTCTTCATTCAAAACGAAACCCTACGTGATCCATGCTCAACTTTGTGAAATCGATGGAATTGCTCAGTGCAACAACCAACGAATTCCAATTCTCAAGAAGACATAATGACGGTGCCAAAACCTTGACTTCTTCGTCAAACGAGATACTAATTGATTCCAACTAACTGATCGTTGAGTTGAAATCGTTAGCGTAAATTACACTTTGCACCAAATCTCACTTTAGCCCCTACACATGAAATTATGACAATCAACCCCTGCACTTCTGGTCAAATCCCACTTTGGTCCCTACACATGAAATCGTGACAGTCAACCCCTAGCACTTTTGCTCAAATCACAAGTGTCAATGTCCCTTTTTTGTTACTTCATTTTTAAATTTTTAACAAAATCCATTCATGTGACAAAAATGTGACACTACAAAATGAGAACAAGAGAAGAAAATCATTCACATTTCCCACCAAATATACTTTGTTCTATGTGATAAGCACATGAGAATTATATAATACAATATATATATATATATGTGTGTGTGTGTGTGTGTGTGTGTGTGTTCATATGGTAAAAATTGGGACGAAGAGGCGAGAAAATAAAGCTTTTTTTAAAAAAATACAAGAAAATAAAGCTTTTGAAATAAATAAAAATGCAACAAAGAAATCAAAGGAAAAGGAAAATGAATAAACAGAAGACTGTGAAACTATGAAGAACAGAGTTCCATAATTCCAGTTTATGCAAAACCCTAGTTCATCTTCTTAATCGTTCACAATTTACATTTTGTTTTAGCCTAATACAATCATAATTTGATGTAAATTTTGGGATAAAGTGTATTTGTGAAAAATGTAAATGATTTTCCTCTCTTACTCTCATATCACGATCACATTCTTGTCACATGACTAGATTATGTAAAAGATTTAAACAATTGAGTAACAGAAAGTGGACTTTGACACTTGTGTAGGGACTAAAATGAGATTTGACCCAAAGTATAGGGGGTTGACTGTCACAATTTCATGTGTAGGGACCAAAATAAGATTTAACCAAAAGTTCAGGGGGTTGACTATCATAATTTTATGTGCAAGGGCTAAGGTAGAATTTAGTGCAAAGTGCAAAGGTGCAAAGGTGCAAAGTGTAATTTACCCAAATCACTAATATGCTCAATCACAACTCCCCCTTTGAACATCTTCAAGTTGAACAACTTCTTGGTCAAATGGACTTTGTTCATGACTGGGGGCTTCTAATCAAATCTTCTGTTGTCTTCTCGTTGCGAATATCAAACGCAACTGACGCAGCAAAGGATAGCTTATCGTACCTAAGATTTTTCAGTCGAGTAACTCCCACTCACTGGTCTTCATTGTTTACGGCTTGTTCGCCACTCCTGTGAGAGGAAGATAAATATCCTTCTGATATAGATAATCCTCTATCAGCATCTTCCACAATCTGAAATTTGAACCATCGGATTTTTCAATGTTCACTTTGCCTTCGTCTGCCATCGTTCTTGCTCTAGGAACCAATGCTCTGATACCACTTGTTATGATATATATGATCAATACCAAACTCCAAGACCCGAGCAAACAATCACGTACACAACGAATCTAGAACTAAGAAGCAAAAGAACAAAAAATCAAACTCACCAAAGCAACACAAGATATTTACGTGGTTCACCTAAATCCCGGGGTGCGTCTACGAAGTCACTACGGATTTACTAAGATCAATATGAAAGGAATTACAAGAGTCTCTCACATTCAATCTCTCTACAAGGATTTATCTCTTACTCTCACTATTGTGTATCTCTCACTAAGATCACAAAATTTATGAATGAATAAAAAATATAGAGCTACATGGGTGTATTTATAGGCTAGCCTCAAACGCATACATAAATTAATAAGGAAACTAAAACCTAAATTAACAAGGAAAACTTTAATCAAGGATATAGTTTAGAGTCCAATTCTAACCGAACACGAATTTCCTTATTTCCTTTTCCTAATCTGATTAGGAAGTCTTGTTTCAGGCTCCACCAACAAAAACCACGCAACGAGTTTGTTGTCCCCCACCCCTGCCCCGTATCATATTGACGGCGGGACACAATCGAGTTGGTAACAAGGGTGGGGTGATTTTATCACTTAAAAAATGAAAATACTAAATAAATAAATAAAAAAGATAGATAATATAGTATATTATGGATAGTAATTTATAATAAATGAAAGTTAAAAGACATAATATAAGAAATAAATGAATGCTAAGTGTAATGTTTTGGGTTTTAGTTTTATCATATTGAAAAAAAATTAAATTAAATGATATATAAATATATTTAGTAAATATAAACGAGGCAATAGAAGCAAAACTTGTCGCAGCCCCACTTCCTCATCAGGCCGATAAAAACCCATGCGGGGCAAGAGGGGGCAAAGAGAAGCAGCGAAAAATGGCCATCCGTAGTGGCAGCTAGGGTGGCGTGGGAGTTGGGCAACAGAGGTGGGAAGGTTTGGGGGTGGCGCTAGAGGTAGGCTAGGGTTTCTCGAGGATGAAAAGAGGGTTGAGGACTGGGGGAGGCTCGTCGAAGGGAAAGGAATATAGGGTGTCGCAGAATGTGGAGGTGGGGGCATGGGCTACTAAAGGAAATTTACAAGGCCATCCAAAGGGTAGAAATGGGATTATGATGGATGGTCAAAGAAATAAGGAGATGAGCAATTATGGTGTATGGGGGTCCTAAATAATTAAGTGGGGCCTATTAGCAACTCCCAAATTATTTGACTCTATTTTATATCTATTTAAATTTTCATAAATTCTGTCATTTTACTAATTCATCCTAAATAACGAACTAATGAATCCCCTTCCTTTTGTCATTGGACTTCCTCATCAAATTTATCATAACATTTGTAATGATCAACTTTATAAAGATCCTAATGTATTCCAAAAGCTCTTAGGATTCGTCCAAATAAACCTTAATTAATTGCTTCCTCTCCACTAATAATAATGTACTTTATGGCGAAGAACAAGTTTTTCTTTGATCTTCCCAAAAGCTTCTTCTACTTCATGAGGATTACATAGAAGGCAAATTTGGTAATTAGATATTATTCGTATCATGGCCAATCATATATGATTTGTGGTTATGAGACCGTGTAGATGAAAATTATCCCTAATAATCTAAATGATTAAGAGATAAGAAAATATATCATGTATTTCCATTTAACATGTAGTAAGGGAACAAATGACCATTCCAATAGGAAAGTAAACTATTTCTCACAGCGAGCAGAGACTGATGTTGTACCAACTATATATTACACTCAATAATAGGCTACTATTTCAATTGTCATGAGTGGCTAATTAAAAAAGTTAACCAATTTTTACATGGTAAAAAGTATGTAGTTGATTAATTAGGTCAAACTCTTAGAAGACACTAGGATTGTGATTCTCTTGTGATCTACACTGTGTTACAAAGCATATATTTAATTAATAGTTTGTAGGCCAAACCCATTATCCTCCCCTTACTCTTAGCACCCACAATCTCAATGTTCACATTTTCTAGCATGCAATGCTGCATTCCGGCTTTAATCTTCAACCAATTAAACAATTGAAAGTATGTAAAGACCAGAAAATTTATTTTTTTATGCATTGTTTAAATTGGATCAATAGTAAAATCTTGGCCTAATAACCTTGAGGTTATGAGTTCAAGTCACGGAGCAATCACTTTGTGCACTATGCCAAATGTTAGGTTTGTACCCAATCTTTTTCCTCTCAGACACACATTAATGTGTCCTAATTGGGCATTATTTTTTTTTTTTTTGTTAATTATTTAAATTGTACCTAATTAATTTAATTTTTCCATTTTGAACATGGGTAATTAAACTAGTGGACTAAATCAAGTGTATTTAGGCCCTAGTTGCATGGTAGTTTCCTTGACCCTATGGCACTCATACGGTCTGACAATTGTAAAAATTGAGTTGCTAATGTTATGTAAAGGTCGTAACAGCCATTATAGTATTGTTAAGGTCGTTATACTTCTATTTTCCACAGATTTTGTATATACAACCACTTTTTTCTCATTTCTTCTCTCTAGCTATTAAAATCACAATAATAATAATAATAATAGAACTTATGGCAGAAAATCTTAGATCTGTATGCTTTGAATGTCCAATCTTCAAGCCTTACAAGACTTGAGTTGCTATGAAGGTTAAATAAGCTTACTTCACTTCTTTCTTTCTACAAACTGTCATTACTTCTCTTTATCGACAAACTTTCATTACTTTCTCACTTGATTAATTGATTAATAACTTATATCTATTTGATTTTAGGTTAAATTTGTTGAACAAAACTTGGATATCATGTCATGTATTTTTATACAATAAACTTATGTTATTCACTTTTAATATTAGATATACTTCATTTTTTTTTTTCCCTAAACAACTAGGAAGTTATTCACAAGTACAATTAGAAAAGTAAAGAAAATTAAATACATCCAACAAAAAACAAATCAATAGAAACTTAAAATTGGTGTAAAAATTAGTACATATATTGGATCATGTTTAAAAACTAAACAAACTCACAAAAATTATTTTGAACCTCAATAAATGTGACTTTCAAATAAAAATGTGTATCGATTTGGTTTCCAAAAGTTGTGCAAAAACTTTAAAAATTCACGTTTTTGGTTGACGCCACCGTTATGTTACGTTCATTACACCTCGCAACTGCATTAGTGCCACTGTTACAATTACCGTAGGCACCACCATTACTCAAAGCCTTGCTTGGAAGACTGACTTAGGCCTCGTTTGGGAACCCTCATTTTTATCCAAAAAGTAAAAAAGTTACTAAATTAGCCAAAAAGCCAACAATTCATACCAAAAAGTCAAAAATTCTCTTTTCTCTCTACTTTTTGCACATCTTTTCGTAAAAAGCCAAAAAGTTATCCCAAGCATACTAGTTTTTTTTAGCTCATATTGTAGCCAAATAACCAAAAAGTTACTAAATTAGCATGTTCCCAAACGAGGCCTTAGCATCTTTTATATCATTTTTCCAAACACAATAGAAAGAAGGCTGCCCCCCGTCCCCTTTTTTGCAGAATCGAAAGCCCCTTCCCCTTTCTCTTTATTTGTTTTCCTTTTGCTCTTCAACACAAGCTAGGAAGCATGGATATGGATATGGAAATATGTCCAAACTTAAAAATGTATACAGGTACAGCGAGGATACATTTGTAAAAAACAATATTATTATAATTTTTAGTAATGTAGTATACATAAAAATAAAATCTAAACCTAAATCCAAAGCATATTCATAAAGCCTATGATGCACGGATATGGACACGGGACGCGACACGAATATGGGAACACACAAATTTTTAAAAAATGGGGGACACAACATGCTAGGGACACATTTAATATATGTAATTTTATTTATTTATTATATGTCTAAAATAAATATAAAAAAATTATTAATTTTTATACAATTACTAAAATTAATTAACATTTTATACAATAATAAAATTAATAAACATATTTTTTAATTTTTTTTAATAAAAAATGAGTTTTTTTTTAAACAAAAATAATTTATTTTATGAATTTTAGGTTTAACAAAAATAAGGATAAAAAAAATAAAAAAGAAATAAAAAAGAGGGAAGAAAATAAAGGAGAGAAATAGAGAGAGAGAGAGAGAGAGAGACGGGTGAATCAACAAAAGGGGGAAAAAATAAAAAAGAGAAACAAAAGAGAGCAAAGTGAAATCAGAGAGAGGGAGAGAGAGAATAGGAGAAGACGAAGAAAAGGGAGGAGAAGAAGATGGAGACAGAAAACAAAGAGGAGGAGGAGAAGAAGAGAGCAGAGAATACCTCAGCTTCTTCAATTGATCTGAACAAGTTAAGGCTCCTCTCCTCTCCTCTCCTCCCTTGATCTCTTTCTCTGTTTCTCTCTTTCTTTGTCTCCTCTCCTCCCTCGATCTCTGTCTTCTCTCCTCTCTCGATCTGTTTCTCTGTCTCTATTTCTTTCTCTTTCTCTTTCTCTTTCTCTATCTCCTCTCCTCCCTCGATCTCTTTCTCTCTCTCTATTTCTCTTTCTCTGTCTCCTCTCCTCCCTCGATCTCTTTCTCTCTCTCCAACAGTTAGGGCTTCGATCCACCTCATGCGTGTCTGGAAAGTGTCACAGCGTGTCCATGGCGTGTTCGACTGGAAAAATTCAAAAAAAAAAAAAGAGGACACGTTAGAGAGAGTGTCGGACACGTGTCCACCGCGTGTCCGTGTCTGACACGTGTCCTTGTCCAACACTCGTACGCAGGCCCTGGGGACATGTCGGTGCTTCATAGCATAAAACATTTTTAGCACTATAAATTCGTTAATTAATCATTCATTCAATTGAAAAGTCCAATCCACACTTCTCCTTAAAACCCAGATATTAATGAGAGGGAAAATGGAGCCTTTATAACCCGTACAAATGGGACAACTCCAGGCGATGTGGGACACATTCCAATACACTAATACATGGTTAAAGTAAAAACAAATTGGTAAAAAAGAGAAATTCCTATTAAGCCAAGTCTTCGAACATTCATAAAGCTTCTAGTACTAAATTCATTAATATTAAACATTCATTCATTGGCATGCCACTTTCACTTATTGAACCAAAAATTCCCAAACCCGAACTAATTTTCCTAAAATTATAAATTTGGTAAAGAAACACAACATTAAATTTTATGCCTTCTACTGAAAGGAAATTTCCATCACAACAGCCAACCTCACTTAAGAAGGAAAATTTAATACAACATTAATATTTCAAGTATCATTTGCATATAGACTTCACTTAAAAAAAATAAAAAATAATGCAGAAAAAACATGTCAAAACTGACTCTCTGTCAACATAAAATTGCAATAAAGAAAATATCCCAAGAAGATTGTTGTACAAAAAATTATAAACTTAAATGGTAAACCCAATATGTAACTCATTCTTTAAACCCAAATCAAAACAACACAACCACCACTGCGATTGAGATCAATAGAGAGAGAGAGAGACAAACTTATTGGTCGATTGAGAGTGAAAAGGAGCCTTCTTGTTGTTCGATCGAGATAGAGAGTGAGAAAGAGTCATATTGCTGGTAGATCAAGACTGAGAGGGTGAAAAGATTGTCGATCGAGTTCCTTGTCCAATATTTGCTTTGCCAATTGAAAATTTGAGGTTAGAGGTTTTTTTTTTTTTTTTTTTTAGACATAGAAGGATGCTGAGAGTTGTCAATCGTTTGTTCTATTATTTTACATTTAGGTTTATTATTTTTACAATTTGACCCCAAAAAAGGTTTTAAATTTATTTTTTTGACCTTCTTGTATCCCAGAAGTATCCGGCTACATAACCTACACATTCGAAATTCAAAAAAATTATTTTAAAAAAAAAATCAGATACTCGTTTGTCGTATCCTGTGCGTATCCCTCCATATTGGACGCGTATCCGTATCCAATACTCATGCACAGGCTATTTTGGAGTATCCGTACTTCATAGATTATGACTCATTTGTTTATGTTTTATCATGTTAAAATTTCACTCACCTCAAATGTTAGTTCATTATGTTTGATATATATATATATATATATATATATTTTACTCCTAGGCTTCATTTGAATAGAAATAAATAAATAATGGCAAGTGAATGATAAAAAGTAAAAGAAAAAAAAAAGGAAAGGAAAAGAAAATACATTTTCTCATATGAATTTGATTATGATGAAAAATTTTGCAAAAAAATAAGAATTCTAATTATAAATAACTACTTTTATAACAAATTTAAGCTTGCTTGTATTTTCTTGCGTTTTTTGCAAGAAACTGGAAGCTAAGTTACCATATTATTATGAGTTGTACAATAAAACTAACTTCATTGTAACTTCCACCACTTTCATACTAAACAAACTTAGAAAACATTTATTTTTTTCCATTTCTTTCATTTTCTACCATTTTCATCCTAACCAAATTGCGCTCCAAGGAAACCACAAGAAAACATATCAGGAAAAAAAAAAATCAATACCGCTTTGGATCACCAAATTCACCATTCTAGAATGTGAGTGTACCATGTGCGTTCCAAAACGTAATTTGCTAGGGTATCAGCATTTCCAGGTAACATTGGTTTTAACTTTTAATAGATCGACACCATATCTCCTTTTTCCATTTTCTTTATTAAAGCAAACCATATCTCCTTATTATTACTCCATCCTATGTCCCTACATTGGCATGCAACCTCTATTTATAAGCACTGGTCACCTTTGTCCTTTATTATTATTATTTTTTCGGGTATTCCCTTTTTTCAATTCCTTATCCTTCTAGTACAATTCATGACTCACACATCATCTCCTTTATACAAAAGAGAAAAACAAAACAAAAACACCAACAGTTTTAATTTGCATCATTCCCAAACACATAATGAGAATGTCTCATTGTGCCCATCTAATAAATTTACTGGTTTAAAAAATAAAAAAAAAATGAGCTTGACTAACTATTTATCCCAGTAGCAACTGTCACCCAATACTTTATTACAAGCATATTTAGATGCTACAGCTATACATATAACCGAAATGGTATCTCCATTTAGAACATAGCTATATTGAATCATCCACAAACACACAGGTTTCATATTAATAGTGAGGTTATAAGGCACGAAGGCAATGAATCCTACTGCACAAACACAATAAGCGAACCTTCTAAACAGCATATCAACAAACTAGCAGCATCACATTTACAAAACTAAATAATAACTGACCTCTTCGAGCTGGTTTCACTCAGATGATTTGATACATGAATCAATTAGATTTCAACATTAATGGGATCCTATATTGCCTGCTGCAAATGAAAAACACCCAAGACATCAAACAATGAACATGTCCAGAAAAAATAAACGAATACATGGATTTATGAAAGCAAGCACAATCATAAAAACACCCAGACCAACAATGTAAAGATTATCTTAAATCAATTTGCATAATAATTTGAAAAAGAAAAACAAGAGGAACGCGCATATAATGATCAAACAATGTCAATCATAGAGCTATAAAAAATAAAATAAAATAAAAAAATTTATTATTACCGAAAACTTATAATAACATGCCAAACAAACCCATGGCTCAGAATAGGCAAATCTACACCAGAAACCACATATTCAAGTTGACAAATCCATAACCAATATCCTCAAAAGATAAAAACCCTAGGAAAATGAACAATTCTAACACAACGACCCAACCAAAGAATAAACAAAGCTTCACAAATCAATGCATACACTACCATTCGTGCAACAAACCGATCAGAAACCATAACGGCCTCAAATATCATTTCGGATAAACCCCCAGAATCGATCCAATCCACAATCTACACAAATATATATATATATATATATATATATATGTATGCATAACTACTTATATAGTATGAGGTAAGAGGAGATTACAAGGATCAGAGATCTGAACTGCTGATCATCGCCACCATATGCGAATCTAACGGCTGATATTTATCACAAACTGTCTTGATCATCTGAGTTATGTACAACTTTTCGTGTATACATATATATAATATACGATAATCGGGAAAGGAGATAGGGTTAACAAAAGGGGGTTTTGGTCTAGGGTTTCACAAAATGGGGAGGGATGAGTTGAGGACGGAGAGGGGAGAGAAATGGGTTGTAGTAGAGAAAGAGATGCGGAGAGACAGAGGAAGATTTTCATACCTTGAGGCAAAATGTTCAGATGTAGCCGCAGAGAATGGAGATGGAAGAGTTTCCACTTCGAGGGAAGGTCTTTTAGCAGCGTCGCCGGAGGGCGAGACAACCGTCGGAGTCGCGTCGGATTAGCGTTGGGAGAAAAACGTTAGGAGGGAGAGAGAGAGACAGAGAGAGGGGAACGGATTGAGAAGGCTTAAATTCGAGGGAGAGACTATTGGTGTGTACCATATAATTACTAGAGGGTATCTAGAGGGTATGTAATTTTTTTTTTTTTTTTTTTGGTACTATAAAAAAAAAAAAAAAAAAAAAAAAAAAAAAAAAAAAGAATGTTATGAGGTGTTATCACTACGTTCGTAGGTTCAGGTTTTAGAGTAGTCGGTTGCTAAACTGATTTGATCTAACCCATAGGAAAGGACTTACCACTAGCCTGATTTAACTTAATCCATAGGAAGGGACCTACTACCGAGGCATTAGTGGAGCTCATCAACCGTCCCAGCCACGGACAAGTTTCGATCGGAGTACAGCGCGAGATCTCCGAAGAGAGCCCCTGGAAAATCTAGGATTTTTCGCGCCCCCAGGAGTCGAACTTGACTCGTGACTGTAGGAAGGTAATGCCTTCACCACTGGGCCACCATCCTCGGTGGTTAGTGGGTATCTAATTTAGATATGAAAATTTTAAATCTTAATATTTTATTTTTAGAAAATTTTAATAATGGAAATTTAAATATAAATATATTTGTTAATGATTTGATGAAATTTTTTTATATTATGTGTATGATCTTTTGTAAAAGGTTTAAAAAATATTCAAATTTAAAAAAAAAAAATGTGTGTTCTTAGCTTAAATCAAATTCTTATTTATGTTAATTAAATTTATCAAAAATCATGAATTCTACTTGTATTAAAATATTTTTTAAAAAAAATAACGAAAAATTCTATAATATATAAATTATGACTTATTTATAATTCTTGGATTATTATTTTGGTTATTAATCGAACAGTTTTTTGCTAAATTCTTATGTTTTTCTGTTATATCTAAAGCGGTGCATCTAGTTTTAAATTATATTTCAAATGGTGTTTGATTATGATTTATTAGGATACTTTTATATGACAACATTTAAGTAAGGACAAATTACATATACTCCCTCGAGTTTTAGCAAAATTACAATTACCCCTGAAGTTTGAGAAATTACAGATACCCCTGAAGGTACTATTTGCATAATAAATTAGAGGACAAATTGTTATGAAAATATAAACCTCGGGGGGCAATTTGTTATGAAAATATAAACCTCAGGGGATATTTGTAATTTCCGAAACCTCAATGGAGTATCTGTAATTTAGCTATACCTCGAGGGAGGTATATGTAATTTGCCCTTAAGTATTTTATTACATGAAAAAAGTGCTTAAAGTGGGTTAGCTCAAAAGTAAGATTTATGTTTATCTACTATCTACTACTATTATAAAAGTATAAAGAATTGTCATTTTTTTATTTTTTTACATATCCCAAAAATACTCTTCCAAACTTGTTAAATATCAATAAAACTACAAACAGTCACAGACATCTTTTGAAATTTAAACACCTTCAAACATTACAATTTACTATCAATCAAACACATTGACCAGTTAAATAACAATAGGCATGAAACTAGAGTTAGATTATGCATCTTACTTCTAAAACTTATTGATCAATTCATGACTTGGTCATTAATTTGCATCAGGTTCGGGTATGTATTGTTGTATTGTTCTTTCTTATTTCTTCCTCAAACCCTCATCTTTTTGTTTTTTCTTTTTTTTTTTTAATTATTTATACATCGTTTGGTTTTGATCATATAATGATATATATATATATATATATCATATTTGTAGTGACTCAATTTTTTTTTTAAATAGCCAGTGTATAATTTAATTGAGTAAATTTACGAATTTAAGTGCTGTGTAAATTCTGTGCGAAAACAGTTTGGTTTTGTATTTTTTTAAAAATAGTTCCCGATATCAAAAAATTATGAAATTTTTATATGTTGTTCTCATATAAGTCTAGCACGTTGAATAAAAATTTTAAAATTAAATGATGAGTATTTATTTTATGAAAATTCACGGATTGATTGATGTTCAATTTAATTTATAACATAATTTTGTTATTTAATTTTTAATGTTTAGATCATGATTTAGATAGATTTGCTGGGTCTACTTTGATATGTAATTGGGCGATATTTGACTTATGGGTGCGAATTTAATTCAAGACCCATGATTTAGATTTAATTTAATTTGAATTTATTTAATTACTCATATTTAACTATTTGGTCCTTTTTTATTATGTGATTGATAGTAACCACAGTGGGAGTTGTTAGTTGATTTTATGGTGCATATAGTGAAAAATTATATATTTTTGTAGTGAATAAAATGTGTATATATTTCGTGGTGAGAAAAATATTATATTTTGTAGTGTACAAAAATATTATATTTTGTGATGAAAAAAATTATATAATTTTATAATTTATATTATAAATTATGAGATATTATTACAAAAATTATATATATATATATACATATACACATATATATTTTGGGAGACAAACCCATGTAGGCCCCATTTTGTTTCCTTGCCATCATTTCTCCTTTCTTTCCATTTCATTTGATTTGTTTGGCTTGAGTTGGTTGATCCTTTTGCATCTCTGTCACTTTTTGTCCGTCTCCCTCTCTCTCTTTCTTTTTTCGCCATTTTTGCTCATACTTTGAGCTTCAAATGGAAATCCTTAGACTGAGATTTTACAAAAACTTTGTAAATGAAAGTCGGAGAGCTCGTCGTGATCTTCGCAATAGTAGTCTCAGATTCATGATTGGACAAGATGGGCCTTCTAGATCTGCTTTTCTTCATTATTTAAGATAAGGACTTTCTTCATATTTTTACATTAAAACTATGTTATGGTTATTTTGAGAAAATATATTATTATAAGAGGTATTGCATATATATATTATTTTTAATATTTTTGTTAGGTAATTTTTGGAAGAATAATTATGTTGGAATGTTAAGAAAAGTAGTATTTTGAGGTTGATTTGGGAAGACCACATTGTGTTGAAATTTTGTTACTAAAAATCTAAAAATTTAATTTTAATAGTTGTATGGATTGTATCTACATCATATTATGATTAGATGATTTATTTTAGGAAATATTAAGTTGAAATATTTTTTTTATCTTTGATTTGGAATTTATTTTTGAGAAAATTAAATTTATGTTGATGAATATTGAGTAAATACTTAAGTTGGGATTATAGAGTTGTTTTGGGATTAAAAACTCTAAAAGTGTTATATTCATGATATTTTATAAAAGATGATATGTTGATAATTCAGTTGTGTTTATTTTTATGAAAATAAAAATGTGAAATATGGACTTTCAAACTCATAACCTTAAAAATGTTATTATTGGGCATATTTCATAATTTTTGATGTAAATATCATGTTGGTTAAGTTATTTTAGAAAAAGTTGTAAAATTGTTATTGGTAGAGAATTTGGTAAAAATATTACCTCTTATTTAGCTTGGCATAAAAAATGGTTATGCTGAAATATAGTTATATATATATATATATATATATATATTTGTGCAAGATTTAGATAATTTTCGAAATCATTCTTTAATTTGTTTTGAAAATTGATTGTTGATTCAAGAAGATGAGAAATTTTTTTTTAAAGTGGGTTTACTTTCTTGTTCCTTTTAAAATAGAAATTGAGAGATTTTGAATTATGAGAATTGAAGAGAGATATTTTTTGTGACTTTCTTTCAATAAATGAAGATGAGTGGTTTTGGTAAGAAAACCTAAAAATTAGGAGTTTTTAAGAAAGATGTTGACAAACTTTGAAGATGTTGTTATATTTATTTTGTGTGCCAAAATAAATGATATTTGAAAAATTGTTTATTTGTTTACATATAAATGATGGTTGTCATGGAATATGAGAATTGTTGAAGTTTTGGAAATTGTTGTTCAAAATGTTGATATAGTCTTAAAGTGACTAAATGGTTGAGATTACTCTAAGTGTGAGAATTATGTTGTCCTATGGATGAATTGGAATAAAAATATTTATATTCATCTTGAGAAATTATATTGAAATGAGAATTTTGATCACAATGGGAATATTATATGGAAGCATTGAAAGTGGAAGAAATATTACATTGTATTATTAATCATTGCATTGGCATATCAATTCATTTGATAATGATGCGCTTTGAAATTTTGATTTGAAAACTTTGCATTGAGAAAGGAATATTGGGAAACAAGTTTTCATGAAATGATTTTGGGATAAATACGGTGGCAAGTCTTGAAAGGTGGTATAGATGATAGGTGTCAAGTCTTCCAGTTAATACTGGTAAATATGACAAACCGGTAGTACCTGTATAGTCTACTTGCAGACACCGGCCTAGGGATTACCTGAGTCGTATTTACCATCTTGGAATTTTATTGAAATTGTTGGATTAATGTGTTTTCAAAATGGCATTGTGCGTAAGATTTTTAAAAGATGAGGAAAATATTTTGAGCATGACATGGCATATGCATTCATCTTATAAGGCCATATAAAATGGATTTAATGAATTGTTTAATTATTTGATTCAATTGATAATGAGATAATTGAATGAATTGAAAAAGATGTCATGTTGCTATTGAAATATGTTTATTTATTTAAGTTAACTTGTTGTGGTTAATTAAACAAATTGGATTTAAGAGATTATATAATAAAATCATATAGTTTTGACATGATATGATTTCACGTATATGTATGAGTATTTTGGTACCCACATAACTTCTAATGTTTTAATATGAGATTACTTGGTGAGTTAGTGGTTGCTCACCCCCTGCTTGTACATGTGTACAGGGAATGCTTTTCAGATTTGAAGATCAAGCAATGGGTTTTACCATTTCATAAGTGTAATGTAGTGATGGATTGTATTACTTCATTTGTTTTTTGGCTGTTTTTTTTGTAAAGAGTAGTGTCCTCTCTTTGATTTTAAGCTGCAGGACATTTCTTTTATTTGTGTGCAAATGTCATTGTGGTATAACGAGAGGGAATATGCATATTTAATTATTCATCATTTCATCAAAGGATGAAATATTTTTTGTAAATGGACTTAATTAATGAATATTGATAAGGTTATCCGAATAATAAAATACGGGGCGTTACAATATTCTTGTAAAACAATTAATTTTATCTAATTTACCAGAACAATACAAGTAAATTTTATATTATTACTAGCGGTGGGTGTAAGTAATTTTGTTGTTTCCTCCACTACCTTCTCATAAACACTGAGTATTCAAACACCTTCAAACATTCTCATATGATTATTTTTGTAATAATTTCACTACCATGACCTATTCAATATTTGTCTCATCCACTACCTCCTCGTGAACAGCGGGTGAGAGAAATTTTGTTAGATTCAAATCAAGAAAATTCATAAAATTATATAAAGGAAAAAAAATATGTTTGTAATTAATCTACTCATCTATAAATTTTTTAGCTTTTAGGATGTGTTTGTTTTGAAGGATTACAGGGTGGGATTGGACTATTAGTTCCATCGGACTAATAGTCCATTGTTTGTTTCATTTCTTAATTTTAGATTAATAGTCCCTATGGACTATTAGTCCCACAAATATGAGACTATCCTATCCCATGGAGGAGGGTGGGATAGAAACCATGGGATTGGTATCCCATGAGATTATTTTGTGAATTGTCCATTTTACCCTCCATGTTATTACTTAGTAAACAATTAGAAAATGATAAAATAGTCTTTTGAACATTTATAAATTATTTTTTTAGTGTTGTTAATTTCAAATTATATATTAAATAAAAAATTGTAATTATAAATTATAAATTATAAATTTAATTTAATTAAAAATAATAAATCATAAATTATGGCCTTATAAATTAAATTTTTTTAGTGTTGTTAAAAAATTAAATTTACATATTAAATTAAATTATTTTTTTAGTGTTAATTTAAAATTATATATTAAATAAAAAATATAAATTATAAATTAAATTTATTTAAAAATAATAAATTATAAATTATGGCCCTATAAATTAAGTTTTTTTAGTGTTGTTGAAAATTTAATTTATATATTAAATAAAAAAAATTTTATTGTCGTTAATTTAAAATTATATATTAAATAAAAAATATAAATTATAAATTATAATTTAATTTAATTGAAAATAATAAATTAAAATATTAAAATATTGTACAAAAAATAGAATAAAACAAATTTCTATTTAATCTAGTTAAAAATAATTAAACTATTAAAGTTATGTTTAATATTGTTATTACTTAGTAAATAATTGAAAAGGATAAAATAGTCATTTGAACATTTATCGTACTCCATAATATCCCAAACAAACATTGGATAATTAAAAATAGTCCAATCCAAACATTTTATCCCATGACTAAACAAACATAGGATACAAATTTAGTCCAACCAAATAGTCCCGGGACAATGTATCCTAGAATGAATTACAATCCCCCCTTATCCAGTCCGTCCAAACAAACGCACCCTTAATGTTAAAAACACTTATAGTTCCCATTATTACTACTCTTTGTTTAATTTTTTAATTTAACTAAACAAACAAACAAACAAACAAACAAAAAAATCTAACTACTCTTATATGCAACAATAAAATTATCAAAATTATTCATTGAAAAATATTTTTCATATCATTAAAAATCATTAATTCACTTAATAATTTATTTACAAAAAATTTAATTATTAATATTGCATACAAATCAGAAAATAATTTTTAAATTAAAATATTAAGATGTATAAAATGATAGTTTCAAAGAAGTTTCGTATTACAATTTTGCAACCACGAGATAAAATTTTGAGATTTCTACAAAAATAATAGTTTAAAAGAAGTTTTGTATTCCAATTTTGGAACCACATGAAAGCGAATGATCACATCACTATGATGTAATAGAAGTTGCGTATAAATCAATCTAAAAAAAATTGAAAGATTTATTATTTTAATGGAGAGGACATAATTTATAAATAAAGTACCAACAATGATTCATCCCATTTTTTCCCCCACCCCATTTGACCCCCTCTCTCTCTTATTGGTTACATTTTTTTTTCTTTTTTTTCCTGCTCCTCCAATCACCACCCGCCACGTGGCAAAGGGGGGTGACGGGGTGACCCCCAAAAGGGGGTCCCAGGCATTATTCATAAAGTAAAACAGAAAATACAATGGTCGTACGATTTATAAGATTAAATTTAATTTTTATTAGATTTATAAGATGCAATTTGTCAGATTAAATTATTATTTTAAGTGAATTTAAATTAATTTAATTAGATGAATTTACAATTTTGAGTTGAACCTATCATCTTTAATAATTGGTTAAGTTATTTCCAGGCCGACGGACAAGAAGTTTCATATGGTGATTCCATGAAATTTCTGATCAACGAATACACAATGAATAACTTATAATTCAACATTGCTTCATGTTCAACTGATTCAAATAAAAATGAAAACTTATAGGGGTATAGAATTAGTTATAGAATCAGATACAATATTATGGGAAAAAATTTAGTTTAAATTTTATTCGCATTGGTGATTCCATGAAATTTCTGGTCAACTAATCTACACAATTAATAACTTATAATTCAACATTGCTTCATGTTCAACTAATTCAAATAAAAATGAAAATTTCTAGGGGTATAGAATTAGTTATAGAATCGGATACAATATCATGGGAAAAAAATTTGGTTTAAATTTTATTCGCATTATTTAAACATTTTTCCTTCTCTTTTCAAATTCTAATCCAAATTTATAATTTAGATCCAAAATATTTAAATATCACCTAATGTGAAAGAGTTGTGTCCAATCCAATAACCATGTGAAAGAACTTTAAAAAAACATATACAATTCAACAACTTTATTGAATGCCATATTGGTTGTATAGATAAAAGGTGCCAAGTGCACTTTTTTTTTTTTTTTTTTTTTTTTTTTTTTTTTTTTGCGCTAATGCATTGTCAACCGTAGTTTGGAAGAGAATGAATTGAACACTTAATTTGAGTACAATTTTACACCTTATAAAAAGAAGATTTGACATTGGTTTTATATATATACATATATATATATAGAGAGAGAGAGAGAGAGAGAGAAATGGAGAAAGTCCATCCCAAAGGGATATAAATCATTAAATTCAAAGTAAAGTCTTGATTGGTAACAAAGACACACAGGAAAATGTCACCGGAAAAAGTCACCAGCAACGAAAAACTTGACAGTAACACTTAATTAGTGTTTAAACATCTGAACATATATATAAGAGTAATTTTTCTCCTACTTTCTTGTTTTTCAAACTCACATTAATATACATACGAGCTGATTGGATTTTTTTGCAAAATAACTAATTTCTACTTTGATTTAAGTTCAGTCCTCTTATTGGTTGATGCTTGTTCATTCTTCTTTTTTTACTAAATAGTTCAATATAGGCACTTCCCCTTCTCATATGTAGCTCAAATTAATTTTTTTTCCTCTATTTTTTTTGCTCTAGATTATCGATCAAAACATGGAAAGAAAATACTCCAATACCAACAAAAAGAGATGGACAATACCAATGGTATGAACTTGTATGTCAATTTCAATGAATAAATAAATAAAATGTTCATGATTTGTTACAGTTACTAATGAAAGGATTTATCACAGATGCAATTTTAGAACGTCTTTATAACAGTTGCGGTTTAGACCTGACCCTTTTCATGTTCTTAGATTCATACTCTTAACTGCTGTTTATAAACTCTTACTCTCATTGCTAGTTGAGTTTGATTGTTTGGGAGCTATTATTGTATTTGAAACAGGTTAGGAGTTTGTTTTTCAAAGAAGTTGCTGTTTAGTTTTCTTTTTGTTCGCTCGAGCAATGTTTTGGTCGCTCAAGCGGTCTTTGAGATCTTCAGTATTTTTACTGGTCTGTAAAACTTCTAGAAGTGGGATATCTTTGCTTGAGCGGTATTTTTTGCACTTAAACAGTCTTTTGTAGGTCTGAACTTCTAAAAGGGGGTCATTGTGCACTTGGTCAGGAAAAAGGGAGATTTTATCACTTTTTCACTTCCTTTCTCTCTCTAAAACATTTCAAACCCTAATTTCTTCACACTCTCTCTAGTTCCTGCCTTAAAACCCCAAATACTTCAAATCCATTGATTTCTCCACCCTAGTTCCTTGGAGAAAAAGGTAGAGCTTGTAAAAAGTTTTGTGTTGATTGGAGAGGATATCGTTTTTGACTCCGCCAAACTTCAACCCTTGCTCTTTCTTCTTCTAATATTGAGGTAGAGATTTCTTCAACCTTTGGTATGATTTTTAGCCTAGTTATTTGTTCATTGAAGAGATTAAGTGATTTGGGAATTTTGGATTAAACCTAAGATTTGATTTTGAAATGTAAAAGAAAGGTTTTCAAATGGGTACTTGAGAAAGGTTATGGAGATATGTTTTATGGTTGAGATATGTTGAAATGTTGGAATTTCTTTACTAAAATGTGATTTTGAAAGTAAATGAGGTTTTGTTCTAAAATCATTGATATTTGGTTTATAAAAGAAAAGAGAAAAGATGTTGGGTTTTGAAAGAATGAAATGAATGTATCTGTTGATGATAAGGGTGGAGTTAGATATATGATATTGCTCCATTTTGAAAATGATGATATTATATCTTTTGTTGAAAATTATCTGTTAAATAGAAATTATATATTTTGGGCTATCAATGGAGGATAACTTTGATTGTTGTAGAAATTGCATGAGGATTAGGTGAATTGGAACTAATTAATCATACATCTTGCATTGAGCATTGTTTCATACTTAAGCATTGAAAATGTATTGTTTTGAGAAAAATAAGTAAATACCTTAATGAATGTGGTTAAGGGGTGTGGTTATGGTTATTATATTGGCCTGTGTGTCCTTGGTAAAAGTCCAAAAAGCCATGCAATTAGGTGTTGATCCTTTTGGTTAGTACTGGTAAAATGGCTTTGATAGTGCTTGTGTAGCCTACTGGTAGACATGTACCTAGAGATTTCTAGTGTTTTGTATCCACTGCCCTGTTTTCTGATATAAAAGGATATTTTTCATGAATTGATATATAATCCTAGAATTGCATTGTTTTGAGATAAAAATGTAAAGGTGCCGTTTAGTAACACTTGCCGTTTGGTAACACTTATCTGTTTGGTAACGTTTACGTTTTCAGTTTATATTTACAAAAATTTTATAAACTGGTTTTTGTTTATTTTTAGAAAAACATAAACTACAAACGCGCTTGGTAATTGACAAAATGTTTAAAAAAAATTTAAAATATAAAAAAGAATGAAAAATGACAAGTGGTGGCAAGTAGCGGCGGAAGACGGTGGTGGAAAGTGGTGACGGTGGGTGGTGGGTAGCGGATGGTGGTGGTGGGTGGGTGGGTGACGGTAGCGGGTGGTGGGTGGTGGTGGGGGTGGTGGTGACGGGTGGTGGGTAGTGGTGACAGGTGGGTGGCGGATGACGGGTGGTGGTGGGTAGGTGGCGGGTGGTGGTAGGTAGGTGGCGGGTGGTGGTGGTGGGTGAGTGGGTGACGATGGCGGGTGGTGAGTGATAGCGAGTGGGTGGTGGTGGTGGTGGCAGGTGGGTGGCAGATGACGGGTGATGGTGGGTAGGTGTAGATGGGTGGGTGATAGTGGCGGGTGGTGGGTGGTAGCGAGTGGGTGGTGGTGGTGATGGCAGGTGGGTGGCGGATGACGGGTGGTGGTGGGTAGATGGCGGGTAGTGGTGGTGGTGAGTGGGTGGGTGACGGTGGCGGGTGGTGGGTGGTAGCGAGTGAGTGGCAGATGACGGATGGTAGGTGGGTGGCGGATGACGGGCGGTGGCGGGTGGGTGGTGGTGGCGGGTGGTGATGGTGATGGTGGGTGGGTGGGTGACGGTGGCGAGTGGTGGGTGGTGGTGGCGGCGGGTGGCGGGTAATGGGTGGTGGTGGCAAGTGGGTGGTGGATGGCGGGTAGGTGGTGGGTGGTGGTAGTGGTGGGTGGGTGGGTGGTGGCAGGTGGATGGCGGGTGGGTAGTAGGTGGTGGTGGGTGGTGGTGGCGGATGGTAGCGAGTGGGCGGTGGTGGGTGATGGTGGGTGGCGGTGGTGGCGGGTGGCGGGTAGTGGGTGGTGGTGGCAGGTGGGTGGCGGATAGCGGGTAGGTGGCGGGTGGTGGTAGTAGTGGGTGGGTGGGTGACCATGGCGGGTGGTGGTGGTGGTGGGTGGTGGCAGGTGGATGACGGGTGGGTGGTGGGTGGTGGCAGGTGGATGACGGATGGGTAGTGGTGGTGGGTAGTGGGTGGTGGCGGCGGGTGGGTGGCAAGTGACTGGTGGTGGCGAGTGGTGGATGGTGGTGGTAGGTAGGTGGTAAGTGGTGGTGGCAAGTAGGTGGCTGGTAGTGGTGGTGGCGGGCAGTGGATGGTAGTGGCGGGTGGTGGGTGGATGGCAGGTGGGTGGTGGTGGTGGCGGCGGCGAGGGGTGGGTGGTGGTGGCAGGTGGGTGATGAATGGTGGTGGCAGGTGGTGGTAAGGGGTGGGTGATGGGTGGTGGTGGAGGAAGACGGTGGTGGAAAATGGTGGCAGGTGGTGGCTAATGTTGGGTGGTAAAAAAAAAAAAAACTAAAAACTCAAAACGGAAATACATTTTTTGTGTTTTCATTTTTTAGCCAAATTTATAAACTGAGACCACTGATTTATAAATCAAAAATTTTACCAAACAAGTTTTTATTTGAGTTTTTAAAATTTTTGTAAATATAAACAGAAAACTGAAAACGTAAGTGTTACCAAACGGCATCACGTTTTCAGTTTTCTGTTTATATTTACAAAAATTTAAAAAACTCAAATAAAAACTTATTTGATAAAATTTTTAATTTATAAATCAGTGGTCTCAGTTTATAAATTTGGCCATAAAATGAAAATACAAAAAATGTGTTTCCGTTTTGAGTTTTTTTTTTTTTTACCACCCAACACTAGCCACCACCCGCTACCATTTTCCACCACCGTCTTCTGCCACCACCACCTACCACCCACCAGCCACCACCACCACCAGCCACCACCACTCACTACCCACCCGCCACCACCAGCCACTACCCACCACTCGCCATTACCATCCACTGCCCGCTACCTACTTGCCGCCGCCACCACTCACTACCCACCTGCCACCACCATCCACCACCTGCCACCTACCATCACTAGCCACCTGCCACCCACCCGCCACCACCACCATCACCCGCCACCCACCTGCCACCACCATCCACCACCCACCACCACCCGCCACCTACCTGCCACCACCCACCCCCACCTGCTATCCGCCACCCACTACCCGCCACTACTACCACCCACTCGTTACCACCCACCACCCGCCACCGTCACCTGCCCACCTACCGTCACCCACCCACCACCCACCCACCGCCACCCACCATCCGCCACCCACCTGCCACCACCGTCACCCACCCACCCACACACCACCACCACTCACCCGCCACCACCCACCGTCACCACTTTCCACCACCGTCTTCCGCCACCACTTGCCACCACTTGTCATTTCTCACTCTTTTTTCCATTTTTAAATTTTTTTAAACATTTTGTCAATTACCAAACGCGCTTGTAGTTTATGTTTTTCTAAAAATAAACAAAAAATAAATAAAAACCAATTTATAAAATTTTTGTAAATATAAACTGAAAACGTAAACGTTACCAAACACACGTTTTCAATTTTCTGTTTATATTTACAAAAATTTAAAAAACTCAAATAAAAACTTGTTTGGTAAAAATTTTGATTTATAAATCAGTGGTCTCAGTTTATAAATTTGGCCAAAAAATGAAAACACAAAAAATGTGTTTTCGTTTTGAGTTTTGAGTTTTTTTTTTTTACCACCCAACACTAGCCACCACCCGTCACTATTTTCTACCACCGTCTTCCGCCACCACCACCCACGACCCACCACCACCTGCCACCACCACTCACCACCTACCACCCGCCACCGCCACCACCACCACCACCACCACCCACCACACACTTGCCACCACCACCCACCCCTCGCTGCCACCACCACCACCCACCACCCACCACCCACCTACTATCCACCCGCCACCCGCCATTACTATCCACCACTCGCCTCTACTACCCGCCACCTACTTGCCACCACCACTCACCACCCACCACCCACCTGCCACCACCATCCACCACCTGCCACTACTAGCCATCCACCACCACCAGCCACCTGCCACCCACCCGCCACCACCACCACCACCACCACCACCACTACCACCATCACCCACCACCCACCCGCCACCCACCTATTATCACTACCCACTCGCTACCACTTACCACCCGCCATCGTCACCCACTCACCTACCACTCGCCACCACTCGCCATCTGCCACCCACCTGCCACCACCACTCACCACCTACCACCACCACCACTATCACCCACTCGCTACCACCCATTACCTGCCACCGTCACCCACCCACCCACCATCACCACCCACCACCCACCACCACCTGCCATCCGCCACCCATCACCCGTCACCACCACCACCACCACCACCCACTCGCTACTACCCACCACCCGCCACCGTCACCCACCCACCCACCCATCACTACCACCAGCTACCCACCACCCACAGTTATCACTTTCCACCACCGTCTTCCGCCGCCACTTGTCACTACTTGCCATTTCTCACTCTTTTTTATATTTTTAAATTTTTTTAAACATTTTGTCAATTACCAAACGCGTTTGTAGTTTATGTTTTTCTAAAAATAAACAAAAACCAGTTTATAAAATTTTTGTAAATATAAACTGAAAACGTAAACGTTACCAAACACACCAAAAACGTTTAACAAATGACATGCACATACATTCACCTTATGACTAGATTAAGATTTATACATTGTGTTAAAGTATCTCTACTGGGATTTAGCTCACCCAATGTGGAAAACAACTTTCAGGTGTTGATGATATGCCTCCACTAAGGACATAGTTTGGGAGGACTTGGAGCCAAGAGTTTCTTTTGTTTTCTTTTGATGTAATTATTTTTGTACAAGCCTTGGGCTTTAATTGTATTGTGTTAAACTCATTTTGTTGTAACCAAGCATTAGCTTGGAAAGATGTAGCCATTAAGGCATGAAATTACTTGATTCTCCTTTTATTTCAATTCATGAACTTATGTCATATGCTACAGATTCAGGATCTAGGATTTATGAATGTATATGTCATCTTTTGTATGATTAAGGAGTATAAACATAATGTAAAATACAATGCTAGTGATCTATTCTACGGAATGTTATGATGTGGGTTGTTGTTATTATTTCGGGACGTTACAACTTGGTATCAAAGCTACCAGGTTTGAATACTTTGGGAATGTGGGATCTGGTTTTTACTATAATGGGTTATCTCTCTAGATGATATTAGAAGTAGACCTAGTGTGCTATGTGATAACATATTTATGTGATTAGATGAGTATGTGATTTAATTTCTAAGATATTGATTGGGTCTACAAGTTTCTAGAAGTCCTGTTAGAAGAACACTTGATCACTGCTATTTCTAACTAGAACTCTAGCAATGTTGCAGGATGATCATTATCTAGAAAGGAAATCCGTTTGTGTTTATGTGATTAAGTGCTTATATGGAGTGAATTACTTGTTGTCCACCTCATTACGACGTGAGTGAATTAGCTTTGACACATTTGTAAATGTGCTAATCTATTGTGTTACCTTTATTAGGATCTTAAGACGTAGATGTAGTGGTGGTAAATGTGGCAGGCCTAGGCAATAGGAGATGTCGATACCGGATGAAATTCTGACACAAGAGGATGGAGTTGGTCAGGCCAACGTGGCTGAGTTAGCAGGTCAGCAAGCCATAGGCGCCTTAGCCCACAAGAAGGCTACAGCTGTGCGGGAATCCATGGACATTCTTAAAGCTGATATTCAAGTCTAGGCCCATGTTGCTGAAACAGGGCCATCTTTTTTTAAGAGGGAGCTTCTTTAGTTGAATTCGAATAAGTTTTTGGAGGATCCTAAGGAGCCACTGAAGGTAGATGAGTGGCTAGAGTAGATGATGAAGACATTTGAGATGCTTGGCATCGAGGACGACGGTTTGAGAGTGACCTTGGCATTTTTCCAATTGAAGGGAAATGCGGGTCAATGGTGGAAGTATGTGCGATGGTGTGTTAGTGTGACTTGGGAGACCTTGGTTAACGCCTTCCAGGATAAGTTTTTGCCACCCACTGTTAGGGAGAAGCTGAGAGATTAGTTTTAAAGCTCAAGTAGCTAAACACACTAGTAGTCGAGTTTGAGGTTACTTTTACTAGTTTATCAAGATTTGCACCAGAACTTGTAGCGATGGAGGAATGCCATTGCATTGAGTTTGAGAAGAGGTTGAGGATCGGGCTCCTTTTCAAGGTGATCAGGTCTATGATTAGGGATTACGGTCTCCTTGTGAAGGTGGTGGCTCACTTAGAGACCGCGATCCAAGCAGAGAAGAAGTAGATGAGGGGCTCTAGGTAGAGGACTTAGAAGGTTTAGGGGATGTTAGAGACAACAAACGACAGAGGGGTTTTAACCCACAACAGTTCCAAGCGGCACAGTTGTGACGCCCCGATTCTACACTATTGGTTGTAGTCAAGGGAGAGTCACTAATGAGTCCTATGGTCAATAACTAAGTAAGATCCCAGATTGCTGGAGGAGTCAAATTAGTCTCCCTTCTAAGTCCAGCTTTCTTAGGCAGCGCACTACCCTTTTGACAGATTTTAAAAGGTATTGACATAAGGTCTCATAAGCAACGATAAGGTTCATACATATACGTAGAATATAAATACATAACAATCACAAATATACTTAATTCAAAAGCTTGTTCCATTACATTATATCCCAAAAGAAAGTTTAGATCTTCACATGAGTCTTACAAAATATCAAAAAGAAATTTCTAACTTTCCTAAGATAGCCAAAAGTCTTCGAAGGTTTCAGGCTCGTCGTCTCCAGCTATAAGTCCCTTTTCGTCACCTGGCATGATACGCCGTGAGCTTTGAATGCCCAGTAAACACACACACACCCCGCTCCTTTTTCCCCAGTCCAATACACAATCACCAATATAACATCAAGTAGTAATGCATGATACTCAAATAAATAAATAAAGGGTTATAAGTTAGGTGTTAGTAAGCTAGAAATCCCACAAAGAGATTTCATCCTCTCAACCACAAGAATCGGACGCGGATTATTCTGTATGCCCCCTCTTTTGCTGTTTTGTTGCAGAACTAACCTCGGATGGCTACCAACGGTTATATACCGTGTAGCGCCAACCGCAGGGCCTCAAAAGAGACGGTAAAATAGGGCCTTGCTCGAATCCCTCCTCATATCAAACCACCTAGGGTCCGAATACAACTGCTCCGTTTAAGGGTTCCGAAAACCACTTGCGCAAGACCTTAACTTCCAAATAGGGAACGCATCCCAACAATCCATACATCACACATTATCATCTTTTCATTACTCAAGAGATCGAAAACCCAATACCATCCCAATTTAGTTTTCCGTTGAGTTAAATGTTTTAAATCAAGGTTAGACAACTTAACAAGATAATAGTATCCACACAAGCATGCATCAATAAGATGAAGAAGGTAAAGAACATAACCATAACACATACAATATCATGCCAAGATATGATCATAAGCTAATAAACATTTTCATGAACACAAGGGCATAAGACATCAAACATAACAGAATTTTCCAAATTCAATATCACATAAGGATTAGAATGAAAGGACTATTTTAGGTTTTTCACCGAACTCATCCTTCCTATGGTTCGTATAGAATTTGATCTAGTTTCTAGAACATATTTTGGAAATGGGATAGCTTTTCTAGATTTTAAGTTATTTAGAAAACATTCCAGCGCTGTCCAGATTTGTTGATCGTTACGAAAATTTGATTTTCTTGCAAACCACTCACTGTTTTTCTATGAAACCAATTTTAGTTGAAAGCTAACTCCTTAAGGAAGATTTTGACATAAAATATAGGTCTAGAATAATTTTATACATTTTTCTATAATTTTTGAAAGTGGGCTGCGAAAACAGATTCTAAGGTTCAATGCCCAAAACAAGAAGATTTATGAGAAAAGGGGTCCACTAAGGGAAAGTTTTCATTTCTTTTGTGATGAAAACATGCTAACTAACATATATTAAACTCAGAAATTTGCTTGAAAGTGTGCCTTTGGAAAGTTTGAGAGATTGGTATGAAAAAAGATGGTTTTGTGCCGAAATGATGGAAGATACAAGAGAGGTAGAATCAATGCTCAACTCTTAGCATTTTTAACTCAAGTAAATCATCAATAACACATTTGAAAACATTATTTAGAACCCTTAAGAACATGTATTTGAAAAAGGAAAATGAAAGAGAAGGGTGTGTTGTGGCTTACTTGCTAAGCTTTGAACAAGATGGCTCTCTTCTTCCTTCCTCTCCCTCCCTAGACTTCTCTCTTGCTCTCCTTCCTCTCAAGACTCTTTTCTTGCTCTCCTTCCCCTCTTCTAGCCGAATGAGTGTGTGTGAGTGTGTTGTTGTGCTTGCCAAGCAAGGGGATGGTGGTATTTATAGGCAAATTTTGGTGTAAAAGGACATAAAAGCCCACTAGTTGGAAATGGATGGAAAGGTTAGGATTTGCTTGGAGTTTAAAGGGGATAGGAGTGATTAGGGAGCTTAATCATAGGATTAAGCAACATCTAGTTGATTCCTAGTTGAAATGAAACTAGTATTGGAAATAACATCCTAGGTCTAGGGTGCTAGGTTTTGGGTTTTCTAGAATACCATGATCATAAATCTTGAAAATTGGCTTCTCACTTCTCCCTAGGGTGGCTGGCCATTGGGAAGGGTGATGGGGCTATTTTTTTAATCAATTTAGGTACTAGGGGTACATTCCTCAATGTATATATATATATATCTCAATTGATTGATGGTACTTATAGTATAAGGGTACATGTACTAGTTTTTGAGCTAAATTTTGAATTTAAATAAAGAGTGAGGGCTTGGAATTAAATTCATGTATTGGGACCTTACTTATGTAGAATTAAACTAAATTAGGCTAAGGAACCTAATCTGGCTAGGATATTCTTGTTTCGATAAGAATAAAAATAAAAGTGCTAACCGACAAGATTCGAAATAATTCCAGGAACTGAGGGGCTTTAAGAAAATAATTCAAATATTAGGGTTTTTAAAGTGAATACATTTTTTCAAGGGCTTCACAACAGTTTAGATCTACCTTTCCTGTATCGATTTCTGGTTCAGGGAAAGGTAACCAGGATGGTTTCACTTGCTTCAAGTGTGGTCAGTTAGGTCACAAGTCTTCAGTTTGCCTGTAGAAAAAATGAGGGCTACAGTCTACACTGTCTTTGGCTCGTCTTCAGAGTTAGAGTCAGAAGAGAGGGCAGCCCTTTACCTATTATCAGTTTAGGTAGTCGAGGCACTTGAGGAGGTTTTGCCCTCAAGTAGGTGGCATATCTGGTGCATCTGGTTTTAGATAGACATAGAGCTATTAGCCTAAACATTTAGCACAAGCCTTGAGGACCAATCAGGAAGCCTCTTCGGCTTAATCCGTGTATCAGACCTATGCTCCGAGGAGTAAACAGGTAGAGTAGAGTCCTTTAAGGCATGTATGATGTTACCACGCCGGATCAGTTGCCAACGCCTTTTGTTGTGAGAGATAACTTTTTGTTGTTCAATTCTATTGCCGATGTGTTGATAGATACTGGCGTATCTCATTCCTTTAGTTCGTCTGTATTCGTGTCGATTTTGGGGTTAAAAATGGTTCGATTAGTGTCTCCGCTTAGGATAGAGTCACCAGTTGGGGGTAAGGTTTTCTTGGACCGAGGATGTCGCGGTTATGAGATAGAGGTTTCCAGCCACCAACTTCCTTTTGATTTCGTGTTGTTAGACATGGTAGGTTTCGATGTCATCTTGGGCATGGATTGGTTGTCTTCATACCATGCCATCATAGATTGTTACTGTAGGAGAGTTACGGTGTGCACCTCAAGTGGTGATTGTTTTCATTTTCTAGGGGACAGAGTAGATAAATTTTTGTTTCCATTGTACGACTCACGAGGTCAGGGTGAGCTTAATTTCCTCATTGCAACCTGCTTGGGTAATGAGAGTAACATGGTTTGTAACACCCTGACAATGGACCTCCTTGGTCCTGTTCATCCGGGCATTCCCAATAAACAATCAACAACAAGAATAAGTCAAAATAATAATGAAATAACAACAACAACATTCCTTCCCTTTTGAACTAATTCCAAGTCTTACAATAGTGTCTCATTACAATCATAAATAAAATAAAATAGTTCAACAAGTGAGGAATGATACAACAAAATCAAGTATAAGTTAACTTTCCCTTTACATTTGCTCTTTCTTACACCAAAAATACAAATTGACATATAGTCACCAAGACTGCCTTAGGCATATACAAAACACGATTTCAAACAAAAACTTCCATATCCCAAAAGTTTTCGCCTTCTCAAAACATCACTTAGTAGGCGCTTCTTCTTTTGTTCCTGAAAATGGTTAGCTTTGGGGTGAGCAAAAGCTCAGTAGGTAATGTATTTAACAAGTTATAACATCAATTGAAAGACACACTATCATGCAATGCAACATTTGATAAATTATATTATGTATGCTTATAAATACTTTCATGTATGAGTATGAAATGAGTAATGTAAAGGTTAAGTTAGCATTCCCTGAGTTCAGACGGGGCGGTAAATATACTATGACATTCTAAGTAAGAGCTAAAATTCAAAAAATATATATAGATATAGATTTTTTTATACTTAAAGTAGTCCCACATTTGCCGACTCTAGAAACAGCGGGGCGATGGGCACCCAAAAACATTTTTCTCTTCCACATTTGCAGACTCCAGAAACGGCGGGGATGTGGACACCCAAAACCATGTTTTTCCACATTTGTTGACTAAAACAGTGGGCTCATGGACACCCAAAACCATGTTTTTCCATATTTGCCGACTCTAGAAACGGCGGGCTCATGGACACCCAAAAATATTTTTCCACATTCATCCAACGGTATGCGCAGACAGGGCAATTGGGCACCTTGACTCCCTGCGCGGGTACCAAATACAATACACAACTCAAAACCACTCAACTTACTACTCGGACTCATAGACTATTTACCTCCTTTCAACTTTTCGCTGTTCGCACCGTCATGGTATCATAAAAGAAATTTAATAATGCATATGATGCACGAGTTTGTAAATTCTCATTTTCCCTTAAAATGATTCCAATTCACAACAATTCACTATTTCCCTCTTCAATAATGAGGGTTTCTCATTCAGCAAAAATCATTATCATAAGGTGTATATAAAAAAAAATAAAAATAAAAATTCAAATCATACATTTCAACCTCAAAGTTAAACAAATGCCTTCAATTTCATGTTTTTGAAATCAATTAATAAAAACCCCCTTTTTATTGAACAATTTTCAAAACTTGGGTATTATATAAAATTTAGGGATTTCCTTCATTTCATGAAATTCAAGCTAGTGTTCATTGCAAACAACAATAATCTTCAATAATCAACACATTCCTTCCATAATCATGAAACATTTCTCACTTTTGACCAATCCTTTCACTAACACAAAACAACCTCTACATCTATATAGATATATATAGGATGAGTATCTAATGAAACTACGACATATGAGTTTCAAATTGAAGCTATAACAAGTTAAAGACACCCCTACCACAAAATTAGAAGCTAAAGTGGAGAATCCACATGAAACCTCAACCAAATCGCGAAACAACAGGTAAAAAGCTTGAACTTGACTTGCTCTTCAATTATCTTGAAAGATCTAGGATGAATCTAGAGCAAAAAAAATCAAGTGTTTTGGGGGTTAGGGTTTCAAAATGGTTTGATAGAGAGAAAGAGAGAATATTTGAAAAAAATGAAAATGAAATGAGTTGGATCGACTCTTTAAGTCAGTTACCTCGACAAATCTCTCGAGGGAACTTTTCTTCGCTCGAGCAAGTAATAAAATTTCAAAGAGACTGCTCGAGGGATAACTTCCACCACTTGAGCGGTAAATGCGAGGTTCCAGAAGTTTTATAGAGCTATAGTGAAAATACTAAGAGCATGAAATCTACGCTCAAGTGACCACTTCATCGCTCGAGTGGTCTTGTCTGTAAAACGATCTTCGTTCGAGCGACCAAATGACTACTCAAGCGGTCCGCCAAATTCAACTGTTACATGGTCCGAGTTGGATGTTTTTCCCGAAGATCTTATTAGTTTGCCACCCCATCAAGAGATTGAATTCTCTATTGACTTAGTGCCTGGCATGACACCAATTTCCATAGCACCGTATAAATTTACACCTGTTGAGTTGCATGAGTTGAAGGTTCAACTCCAAGAACTGTGTAGATAAGGGCTTTATCTGCCCTAGTACATTGCCTTAAGGAGCACCAACTCTCTTTGCTAAGAAGAAAGATGGCACATTATGACTGTGCATTGATTACCGGAAGTTGAACTGGGTAACTGTTAGGAGCAAGTACCCATTGCTATGAATAGATGATTTGTTTGATCTTAGTGATGCCTTTTGGGTTGACTAATGCGCCGGCTTTGTTTATGGACTTGATGAATTGAGTCTTTCGTGAGTTCTTAGACCGATTCGTGGTTGTCTTCATTGACGACATCTTAATCTACTCACCTTCTGAGGAGAAACACAATGAACACTTACAGGTTGTACTTGAGTCGTTTAGAGCACATTGGTCATATGCTAAGTTCGGGAAGTGTGAGTTTTGACTAAAAGAAATTAAGTTCTTAGGCCATGTGTTATATGGTGAAAGGTAACTATAAACTCATCTAAGATATTGCAGTGCAAGATTGGGAACAACCTAAGAATTCCTTTGAGATCCAAAGTTTCTTGGGCTTAGTTGGGTATTATTGACGTTTTGTAAAAGACTTCTTTAGACTGGTCTCACCATTGACTAGATTGATGATGAAGGGAATTAAATTTGTGTGGAGTGAGACATACAAGAAGTCATTTCAAGAGTTTAAGGTTAGACTTACCATTGCTTCAGTTTTGATTATTCCAGAGAGGGATTTGGGTTATTTGGTTTATTGTGATGCGTCTCGGGAAGGTTTAGGTTGTGTATTAATGCAAGAGAGGAAAGTAGTAATGTATGGCTCATGACAGTTGAAAACACATGAGAGAAATTATCATACTCATGACCTAAAGTTAGCGGCGGTGATATTTGCCTTAAAAATCTGGAGGCATTACTTATACATGGAGAGATTTTAAGTCTTTTTTGATTACAAGAGTTTGAAATATTTGTTTTCACCAAAAGACTTGAATTTGAGACAGAGAAGGTGGATGGAGTTTATGGAGGATTATGATTTTGAGTTACACTATTATCCGGGGAAGGCCAATGTAGTGGCCAGCGCTTTGAGTAGGAAATCCATAAGTAGTGTAGTTAGTATTGCCATCCAGGAATAGGAGATGTTGGGCACTATAGGTGAGTTTGACTTGCACTTGGACAAATTCATTGAGTTGGCCACCGTATTTACTGCAGTTGCATAACCTACCTTAGTTAGCCGAGTTATAGAAACATAACGGGGTGATATCCGGGGAAAGATAGCTAGTGGAAAGGTAGAGAAAGGCTTGAATATGTATTCTGACTCGAGTGTGAGGTATCTAGATCTCCTTTTTGTGCCAGAATCTTATAGGGAGGAGGTACTCCAAAAGTTCCACCATTCATGCTTTATGGTACACCCGGGAGGCAAAAAGATTTATGATGACCTTAGTTGCCAATTTTGGTAGAGGGGGATGAAGAGAAACGTTGCTCTGTTTGCCTCAAAGTGCCTTGTCAACAAGTGAAGGTAGAACATCAACGACCATTAGATTTGTTGCAACCTTTACCTATAGCTGAGTGGAAGTGGGAGCATGTCATGATGGATTTTATTGTGAGTCTTCCGAAGACTCAACGAAGTAATGATGCCGTATAGGTAATAGTTAACCAGTTAACCAAATCAGCACATTTTGTACCTATGCGCATGAGTGACTCGGTAGATTATCTTGCTGACCTTTATGTTAGGGACATAGTTCAACTTCATGGGGTCCCTGTGACTATTGTCTCAGATAGAGATTCACGTTTTACGGCTCAGTTGTGGCGGAGCCTACAGAATGCTTTGGGCACTAGGTTGACGTTTAGCATTTACTATCATCCTCAGACTGACGGGCAGTCCGAGAGAACCATTCAAATCTTAGAGGACATGCTTTAGGCTTGCATTCTAGACTTTAAGGGGTCGTAGAAGAGGCATTTACCTTTGGTGGAGTTTGCTTATAATAACAGTTTCTAGGCGAGTATTAGTATGGTGCCTTTTGAGGCCTTGTATGTTCGACTGTGTAGATCTCCTGTGTGTTGGGCCGAGGTGAATGATGAACCTATGTTAAGCCTAGAGTTAGTTCGGGAAATGACGGAGAAGGTCGCACTTATTCGTAAGAGGTTGGTTTTGGCTTTGAGTCATCAGAAGAACTATGTCAATCGTAGGAGGAGATCTTTATCTTTTGAGGTAGGAGATCATGTGTTTCTGAAAATATCACCGAGGTGGGGTTTGATGAGATTCAAAAAGAGTGGGAAATTGTCTCCTAGATTTATTGGGTCTTTTGAGATTTTAGAGCAGATTGCGGAAGTAGCTTATCATTTGGCCTTGCCGCCCTAACTTTTCGAAGTTCATGATGTGTCTTATATTTGTATGCTCTAGAAGTATGAACCTGACCCTTCACATGTATTAAATTGGACCGAGTTAGAGGTAGATGGGGATGCCTTGTATGAAGAGAGACCAATTCGAGTGTTAGGGATCAAGTCTTGTGAGAGAAGACTATTTCACTGGTTAAGGTGTTGTGGTGACACCATAGGGTTGAGGAAGCGAATTGAGAGCATGAGGTGGAAGTCCGTGAGAAGTATTCAGACCTATTTGTTGATGTTTGAGACTTGTATTGAAAATCTTATTCATGTTGTTGAATATAATATTTTGTGTTGAAAATAATATTTTGTGCTGAAAGACTCTGTTTATCATTGTTACAAGTGTGGATGGTCAATGATTTGGATTAAATCTGGTAGTTATTGGTTGATTTAAATTTCGGGGACGAAATTTCATAAGTGGGACATTATAATGGATCCGATTTAGACCCGACCCTTTTCATATTCTTAGATCTGGAATTCCATACCTTTAACTGTTGTTTATAACTTCTTACTCTCATTGTTAGTTGAGTTTGGTTGTTTAGGAGCTATTGTTGTGTTTGAAATAGATTGGGAGTTAGTTTTTCAAAGGAGTTACTGTCCAGTTTACTTCTTGTCCACTCAAGTGATGTTTTGGTCGCTCGAGCTGTCTTTGAGATCTCCCAGTATTTTTTATAGGTTTGTAAAACTTTTGGAAGTAGGGTATCTTTGCTTGAGCAATATTTCTTGCACTCGAGTGGTCTTTTGTTGGTTTGAACTTTTGGGAAGGGGTTATTGTGCACTCGAGCGGTGTTTTGGTCGCTCAAGCGGTTTCACTTATTGTGTCTAACGCTCGAGTGGTGTTTTGGTCGCACGAGCGGTCTGTGCGTATATCAGACCGGGAAAAGGGAGATTTTATTGCTTTTTCACTTCCTCTCTCTCTCTAAAACATTTAAAACCCTAATTTCTTCACACACTCTCTCTAGTTCTTGCCTTAAAAACCCCAAATACTCCCAATCCATTGATTTCTCCACCATAGTTCCTTGGAGAAAAAAAGGTAGAGCTTGTAGAAAGTTTCCTGTTAATCGAAGAGGATATCATTTTTGACTTCGCTAAACTTCAACCCCTGCTCTCTTCTTTTTCTAATCTTGAGGTAGAGATTTATTCAACCTTTGGTATGATTTCTAGCCTAATTATTTGCTCATTGAAGAGATTTAGTGATTTGGGGATTTTGGGTTAAACTTAGAGTTTGATTTTGAAATGTAAAAGAAGGGTTTTCAAATGGGTACTTAAGAAAGATTGTGGAGATGTGTTTATGGTTGAGATATGTTGAAATGTTGGAATTTCTTTACTTAAATGTGATTTTGAAAGTAAATGAGGTTTTGTTCTAAAATCCTTAATATTTGGTTTGTAAAAGAAAAGAGAAAAGATGTCGGGTTTTGACAGGATGAAATGAATGTATTTGTTGATGATAATGGTGGAGTTGGATATGTGATATCGCTCCATTTTGAAAATGATAATATTATATAATTTGTTGGGAATTATCTGTTAAATAGAAATATCTATTTTGGGCTATCGGTGGAAGATAACTTTGATTGTTGTAGAAATTGCATAAGGATTAGGTGAATTTAAACTAATTACTCATACATCTTGTATTAAGCATTGTTTCATACTTAAGTATTGAAAATGTATTGTTTTGAGAAAAAGGAGTAAATACCTTGGTGAATCTGGTTAGGGGGTGTGGTTGTGGTTATTATGTTGGCATGTGTGTCCTTAATGAAAGTCTAGAAACTCGAGCAGGCAAGTTGTAGACTGCCCGGAACTCCGCTCTCCGCGCGCGAGGGTGCGAATCGTTTTGTTCTTAGTTGCTACAGTTCGGACTCATGTCACGGTTCTGAATCTAATCTCACAAAGTGCAATGTGAGACCGATAAATCACCGAAGAGTCCAAATCCGGCAAATCGTTTTGGAAAATCGATTTTTAATAAAGAAGTGCCAAACATGGACTGCTTTGCCAGATACAGAGTTGCCACCTAAATGTTTTGTTTTGGAAAATTTAGGAAACCCTGACTCGTGCCTAAGGCCATGTATCCGTCATCACCAAAGTTGCCTCAGCTCGGGAACTTGGGTACGAGAGGGGAAGGTCATGCAATGAGCACCCCCGCTCGCTCGATCAAAGATCGGCCTTTACTAACATGATATTTTGTTTTTGAAAACACATGCGTTCTTATTCTGGTTATTAACCTAGAATTACTATGTGATGCGCACAGCATACAAGTATAGACTAGATCGTCTAAGTTGGAACAAATCATTTCATGTTCGTTTGTTTGAAAATGGTTTTGAAGTTTGCTACTCACAAGTAGGCTAAGTCGTGGTTTTGCCACCCTCGAGTGGGCTTAAAACTTGTATTTCGATGAATTGTTCCAATTTAAGCAATCCAACCTTTACCCACAGGCATTCAAGCAGTTTAATCACTTAAGCAGTTCGCCTCATGGCAAGCATGCTAACATGGCAATATACAAATCTTATGCAGTATGCTAAAGCGTAAACACTCACAGTGTACTCCAAGCCAAAATAGAGAACTAGTTAGAAATCATGCATGATCCTAGTTCATGTTAAGATGGCTAATGCAACACATGAAAAAAATGCAACTAAGATAGGCTTGGCTATTCTAAGACGTCATGTGAATGCAACTTGATAACATGCTGTTGAACACGTGTTCAAGTAAATGTATTGAAATACAATGCAGTTTGTATGATGCGCCGAGCTCGGTGCATGCAAAACAAATGAATGAAGGCACGCATGCGAAGCATAAGGATGCTAATCGAAATATGCCCTAAAACTAACCATCATAAGCAGTTAAGTAAAAGGGAGAAACAAATGGGGGTTGGAAGACATGCATCACACATACGCACGCTTATTACAAAAGTTGGCCCCCTTGACGGAGGGTCTGAATGAGTATGCTAAGCTAGCTACGCTAAGCTATTCTAACTAATCTAATAATCTAATTAGACTAATTATTACATAATCAAATTGAATAGCTAACTAACACTAAGCTAATTATTACAACACGTTAACTAATTAACAAATTAGCTAGTTTAATTCAAAAGCTAACTAACAAGTATAGCTAACTACAAATTACAAAGCCTCAGCTCAATTCTAAGAGTTTGAAGATGCATGCTCGATCGCCTCGCTTGGAAATCCGTTACCATGCCTCATGTTGCCTCTGTTTGCACACTTCTGCACCTTTGAAAATTATGCCAACTTCTGTGATGCTTCTGACCTACCTTAGGAACCATCTAAGGGGTAGTCGGCCAAAAGGTGTGGCCATCGGCCAAAGAATAATGGTCATCGACCAATTTTAAGGCTATCGACCAATTTTTGATAGCTGATCGGCATACTAAGTGGTCGATCGGCCACTGTTTCCTGCAAATTCCTCCTTTTGCTGCAACAGAGCACTAACAGAGGCATGGCAATGTATTTGCAAGAAAATGTGTGTGCAACCACACTCCTTATCATGTTCAAAGCTCAAAGGAGTGTAGTGCTCGACTCTCGAGCCATCAATCACGCATTTTAATGCATGATGACCAAAGAGGCCGAGTTACACAAGTTAATGGCAAATGAATGCACAAGAACACATAAATGCCTTAACCTTCATCATGCATGATCAAAAGGGTCGGCGACTGAGAAATGAGGCACGTTTCGTCACTTCAAGTACAAAGCGTCCTTCGTTTCCCGTGTTTGGACTAACTCCCTATCCAAACACAATGCAAAGCACACAACATGGAAATGCAATGCAACTCAACATAAGCATGCCAAATGCAATGCAACTCAAGCATGCAAATGTCATGCAATGCAACAACATGCGAGATGGACTTAAACCGGATATGGACAAATCTCAATCATGTCCAAAACAGTGGCCATTAAACACCAAAACTAAGGCACCAAAAGGCAGAACATGCATGCACACATATTGGTCCATAAGCTAGGCAACAATGCACAACCCTTAGAGGCACTCAAAGGATGAAAGAGACAAGTCTATATGCTCTAAAATGTCATGGTAAATGATGCCAAATCATATACATGTCACAAATTAAGCATGCTATGGTGCTCAAAACTCAAAGCTAACAAGGCCAATTGCACTACAACTATGCAAAACACGAAGCATATGGCCAAGGCAACCCAAAACAGTCCTAGAACATGTCAAAATGAGACTAAAACATGTGTGGACCAAAGCTAAAACATGCTAGCATGAAGGGCATGGAGCATGAACTTGCAAGGCTAATAAGGAGTATTACACTACACCTATCAAAACCAAGCATGAGGTGACTTCAACAACAAAAATCAGAGTTATATCATGGCAAAATGAAACCAAATACACATTGATATGGTAGCTTACAAGCTTAGGCAAAATGGCATACGCAATGGCTCATTCTTAAGGCATAAAGAACCAACTCTTCAAAGCATTGAAAGAGTGACAAATGTGAGTGCATGACTATGAAGCATGCACTGAAATCCCATAACAAATGATTCCAAATCATGCAAATAGTCTATGCAGTGCATGCTAGTGGACTCAATGCACTAAGCTAATGAGCAAGATTGAACCATGGCTATGCAAAGCAATGCATGCATGACCAAAACAACACAAATCAGAGCTTAATCATGGTAAAACATGAATAAAAGCTTCTTAGAGTTGAGCCTAAAGCATGCTAGAATGATGATCAAAAGCATGATACACATTAGGCTAGTAAATGGAAATACACTACAAGTATGTAAAGCATACAAGATGCTATCAAACCAACCTAAAACAGAGTTGAGGCATGCTAAAATAACACAAAGAGCTTGCTGAAATGGAACCAATACATGCTGGACAAACATGCTACTTTGATGAGCCATCTATGCAAGCATGCAAGACACAAGGAGAGGGGATGACCCTCTTCTATTTGGGACCTCAAAACACCATTTCCACCACTGAAATTCCTCTGGAATTCAATGGTAGAAAGGTTATGCAAAGACAAGAACAAGAGCCTAAAGTGATGGCCCAAAACAAGGCCAAACAAGGCCTTAGAGGGGGTAGACCACCCCCAACACCAACAAGACCTTAAACAAACATGCTAAGGACTAAAAATCAGAACTTTTTGCAGTAGAAAGTCAAGCCAAAATAAGCATGCAAATACGTCCAAAAGCTTAAACAAGAACAAGGGTTTTAAGGGTTAGTAACTCACCCTTGTAGAACCACTTCAAGGCTGCAACTCCAGCAACCTCTTTGAGCTCAAACCAGTCTAAAAACTCCAAAATCAACCTCAAAGTGCCTCAGCAACAATAGGATGGTGTTTGAGTGTGTGTTTGTGTGCAATAGTATGATGAAAATGCACTTTTGAGCACAGACAAGTGCAAATATATAGAGAGAGAGGAAATATATATAGAGAGAGATATATATCTTGTATATCAATTTTTTAGAACCTCTGGAAAGGGAGAGGGGTCTCCCTTCTTATAGAAAATCAAATCTCAAGCTTGTTGAGCAAGCATGAGACTTGATTCAATCCCTTCATACACGTGTATGGAGGATACACTAAGTGACCAACAGCTGGCACCAACTGGAAGAAAAATATCTGCAAAAGCAGAAAAAGGGGTCTCGGCCAAAAAAATGGCCGATCGACCAAAAAGAGTGTCGATCGGCCAACACTTATGGCCGATGACAAGAAAATAAGGCCGATAAGCACAAGGCTTGGCCGATGGATTGTAGGGCTGGCCAACAAGCCATCATCTTCCCTCAGAAACAAAACCACAAGTCCTTGGTCCACAACCAAGCACAAAACAAACAAGTTGAGAGGTTCTAAGGCAAGGCGCGCAGCCGAGACCTTCATGAACTCAAAACGAACACGAGCATGGATGATCATCGAGTGTTCAAATGATGATGTCCAAGTCTTGAGGACGGTCAAAAATGGGGTGTCTACACAAGTGCAGATCCTTCCGGTTAGTACTGGTAAAATGGCTTTGGTAGTGCTTGTATAGCCTACTGGCAGGCACGTACCTAGAGATTTCTAGTATTTTGTATCCGCTGTCCTGTTTTCTAATATAAAATGATATTTTTCATGAATTGATATATAATCCTAGCATTGCATTATTTTGATATGGAAATGTAAAACGTTTAACAAATGGCATGCACATGCATTCACCTTATGACATTGTTAAGATTTATACATTGTGTTAAAATATCGTTATTAGGTTTTAGCTCACCCTATGTAGAAAACAACTTTTAGGTGCTGATAATATGTCTCCACCATGGACATGGCTTGGGACGATGTAAGGTCCCGGTGTCCTGTATCAGGAATGGAGGGGGAGTAGTTCTAGGATGGGTGACCTACTGAGAAGAACAAATCCGTCCAGGCGTGGCCCAAAGCGGACAATATGGATGACGTGTGAAGGGTTGGGGTGTTACAAATGGTATCAGAACCGACTCTTTGGAGTATCAAGTGTGGGCCCCTGGCATCTTTCGGTGTATGTGGGCGGGCTTGTGAGCTAGCAGGCTACTGCACAGGGACATACAACCCTAAAGAGGGTGCTGTAGACATCCTATTTCTGACCACCTTTAAGACTTGGGCGCCATTGATTGATCACTCGATGATGAAAGTCATTCTGTACAATCATTCAATTTCTTTAGCAAGAAGAGTTTCTAAATCCCAACCTTACATCCCATTTTGGACCAAAACTATTTTAGACCTTAAAACCCTCTCTTTCAAAATATTTTTGAAAATGTTTCTACGATGTTCCGAGACTTGCATTTCAATAAAAATTATACTTTTCGGTATACCGAGTAAGGACAAAGTGGAAATAAATGGAAGGGAGGTGAACTCTTTAAAAAAAATCTTTAAAACATCTTATTTAGAGGTTTGGAGTTGAGGAAAATAGGAGGGGATGGAGGAAAACTAGTTGGGGGAGAAGTTGGGCATCAATCCGTTAGGACAAAACTGAGCAACCTTCACTAAAATAGGCATATCTCTTATGGGAGCCGAATAAATAGAAGAGTCAAAAGATGAGTACTCCAGAAATTAGATACTATCCGGCTTCATATTGCGTGACTAGGACGCCCAATACGTTAGGAAAGTCGAATAGACGGAGGTCAGTGGCTCCGAATGAATAAAAGGGGAATGGGATAAAAGTAGGCTCAGGCCCCGAGGCCCAAAAAGCAAGTATAAATACAAGAACTATAGATTTAGAAAGGTATGTAAGAATCATTTCACTAAATTTGGTAAACAAGCTGTTCTGAGTGTCTGAACTAACTTGTCCGTCGGAGTGCTAATTCCGGCACCCCCAACCGGAGTGTTTGTGTCTTTTCAGGTGACTAGCTGAGGATCACTAGCGTCTCCCAGGATCTGAAGAGTATTTCCAAAACCACTTCTCCATAACTGGTGCCGTCTGTGGGAATACGCAAATACATCCATGGCAGGCGTGACCGAAGATCCTCCGATGGCCACTGACGAGACCGCACAGAGAGGTGACCTCATTCCGGTGAACTCGCTTGGACCAAAAACCATCGCAGCAAGACTTGCCTCGGACCTCTGCTCACCTTCAAACCCAACGCAAAAGACAATACAAGCGACCATGGCACAAGCTAGGCAAACCAAACAGAGGTTGGACAACATCATCGCTGAGAACGAACGCCTTCCTCGCGATCTAGCCTCGAAAATAGCAAAATCCAAACAAACGGTGCGCCAGGCTTCTGAGCGACCCCCGAGGGCAGATGATCAACGATCTCGGACTCAACAGTAAGAAATTGACGGCCGCCATGCTTCAATAGATCATCTTGAGGAGTTGGTAAAGAACGAACGTCTCCACCAATGCGTCTGGAAGAGTGTGGTCGAAACACCTGCCCGTCCGAAGGATGCATTTCCGCTTGACACCGTCCATATGATATAGAGCCTGCCAGCCGGCCCGGCCGTACATGCGATCCAATCACATCCAGGCCCCTAACAGCAACTCACGCCAGCCAAGCGGCCCCGAGAAACGCCAACTATCACCTTTGACGATTCTGATTTGATCGGTGTAACACTCCCTCACATCGATCCGTTAGTTGTTGAGCTGCGCGTAAATCGGTTCACCGTCGAACGCGTTCTTATCGACCAGGGCAGTACCTCGAAGGTTATGTATTATAAAACCTTCACCAAACTCGGATTCAGCGAGTCAGACCTGACTCCGTCTCCTTATCCACTATTCGGCTTCAATGCCACTCTAGAGTACCCATTGGCAAAGATCAGCTTACCCGTTTGAGCAGGCTCCAGAACGGTGGACGTGGAATTCTTGGTCGTCAGGCTGCCATCATCGTACAATCTCATCATGGGGCGATCGTGGTTGCATACCTTGTAGGCCGTCCCAAGCACCTATCATCAACTGCTACGTTTCCAAACAGAACACGGCATTGAGCAAATCTGCGGATCCCAGAAATCGGCACAAGAATGTTATCTCCTTGCCGCCAGAACGCCAAAGGAACTACAAGTAAACTCTATTGAGGTGCCAAATCGGGAGATCCTAGACGATGTTGGGCAGTATCCAAATGAGAAGGTCACGGAAGATTTAGACCGAGTTGACATTGATGGCAGCCCAAAAAAGTTCTTCATGATCGGCACCTCTCTGAATCAGGCTGACAGGCAGCAGCTGATCTCTTTCTTGCTCAACAACCTTGACGTCTTTGCGTGGACTCTGTACGAAATGTCGGGAATAGACCTGTCAGTTTCACAGCACCATCTAAATGTTGATCCGAAATGTAAGCCGATTATTCAGAAAGGCCGACGGTCAGCCGCGGAGCACACTGCCGCCGTTGTTGAGGAGGTAGACAGACTGCTTGATGCCGGGGCAATTAGAGAAGTCACTTACCCTATGTGGCTCTCCAATACAGTGGTGGTGAAGAAGAAAAATGGGACTTGGCGAGTGTGCGTTGACTTCACGGATCTGAACAAAGCTTGCCCCAAAGACTGTTTTTCTCAACCTAGAATCGACCAGCTCGTCGATGCGACGGCACGTCATCAACGCATAAGCTTCCTCAATGCTTACAGAGGCTACCATCAAATCGCCATGCATCTAAATGACCAGGACAAAACTGCCTTCCTCACCCTAAGAGGAACCTATTGCTACAAAGTTATGCCCTTGGGCTGAAGAATGCAGGGGCAACCTACCAAAGATTGGTCACCGCCATGTTCAAAGAGCAACTCGGCCACACTATGGAAGTATACATCGACGATATGGTGGTCAAGTCCAAAGAAGAACAGAGTCATATTGCCGATCTAGAAAAGACATTCAGTATCTTATGCAAATACAGAATGAAACTGAACGCTTCCAAGTGTGCGTTTGGAATTGGCTCTGGCAAATTCCTGGGTTACATCGTCAATCACTGAGGAATCGAAGCCAACCCGAGGCAAGTCACAGCAATCTTGGAACTCGGCTCCCCCCGTTCAGTAAAAGAAGTCCAAAAGTTGATGGGGATGGCCGTTGCACTCAACAGGTTCATTAGTCGGTCTACAGATCGCTGCCGACAATTCTTTTAGACACTACGGCAGGGTAAGGCTTTTGAATGGTCCGCCGAATGCGAATCAGTCTTCAACGGACTCAAGACCTACCTCCGCTCAGTACCTCTCTTGACAACACCCGCCGTTGGTGACCCGCTCATCCTATATCTGGCAGTTTCCGATAGGGCCGTCAGCGCCGTACTGTTAAAAGAGGAGGAGGGGGAGCAACAGCTAGTGTATTATGTGAGCAAAGCAATGGTTGACGCCGAAACACGCTACCTTCCGCTGGAAAAACTCATCTTAGCCCTAGTCATGGCGGCAAGAAAACTGATGCATTACTTCCAGGGACATAGCATTGGGGTGCTAACAGATTATCCCCTCCGATCAGTTCTCCGGAGTGCAGAAGCATCAGGACGTGTTTCAAAATGGGCTCTTGAACTCGGCCAATATGACATTCAATTTTTACCTAAAACTGCAATCAAGGGGTAGGTGTTGGCTGACTTTGTTGCCGAATTCATCGGCGAGCTTGCCACCCTCAAACCTGATGAAGTTCGACCAAAGGTTGAAGTTCTACCAAAGCCGAACTGGAGAATTTATGTCGGGGATATTTGGCAATTATACTGTGATGGATTATCTAACCAAAGGGGCAGTGGCGCCGGAGTTGTAATCATGTCTCCAGACGGCGCAGTAATTGAGCAGGCCATCAAGCTTGGCTTCGAAGCATCAAATAACGAAGCCGAATACGAAGCCCTTCTAGCTGGTCTGCGAAATGCACACCTTCTCGGCGCTCGGCGTCTGCTTGTGTTTTGTGATTCAAAATTGGTAATCAATCAGCTAAAGAGGGAGTATGCGGCAAGAAACGACCGTATGGCGGCCTACATGAAAACGGCCAATTCCTTGCTTGCAAAATTTGACCATCATGAACTGAACCAAATTACACGTGACCAAAACACACACGCGGATGCCTTGGCGTGCCTAGCCTCCGCCATCAATTCTGAGATCAAACGGACCATCGAAGTAGGTTTCGTCCCGGAGCTGAGTATTGGCCCTTCGGAGGAAATCCACGTCAACGTTATAGAATCCGCACCAAGCTGGATAGACCCCATTGCTGCATTCCTCTCTTCTGAACAACTCCCAGAGTACAAAAAAGAAGCACACAAGCTGCGAAATAAAGCCCTGCGATACTATCTAGATCCGCAAGAAGGGCTTTACAAAAAGTCCCTCTCTGGTCCATATTTGGAATGCGTGCACCCCGACAAAGTAGAGGAGCTTCTGACAGAGATACATGAGGGCAGTTGTGGCACCTATTCTGGCGGACGCTCCCTGGCCCATCGAGCTATAACGTAGGGATACTATTGGCCGACAATGAGAGCTGACGCGGAGAGTTATGTAAAAAAATACGAATAGTGCCAAAAGTTCTCCCCATTAACCCATCTGCCTACTGAAGAGTTGAACTCTATCACCAGCCCCTGGCCGTTTGCTCAGTGGGGACTCGATATCGTAGGACCGTTGCCCAGGGCCCCAGGGAACAAGCGATTCTTAATCGTCGCGACAGACTACTTCACAAAATGGGTCGAAGCGGAGGCTTTAACACATATACGAGATGCCGACATTAAAGGCTTTGTATGGAGAAACATCATAACACGATTCGGCATTCCGAGAGCTCTCACCTCAGACAATGGCACCCAGTTCGATTGTGGCGTATATCGAGAGTTATGCAGCAAATATGGCATTCGGCCTTACTTCTCGACACTAGCCTACCCCCAAAGCAATGGTCAAGCTGAAGCCTCTAACAAATCCATCCTAGACGGCATCAAAAAGAGACTGGAAAAAGCTAAAGGAAAATGGGTCGAAGAATTGCCGAGTGTATTGTGGGCTCATTGTACTACGCCGTGGAGATCCATTGGAGAAACGCCGTTTGCTCTATGCTTTGGAACCCAGGCAATCTTACCCCTGAAAATCAGCCTCCCAACTCTGAAATCGCAAGTTTTTGATATGGGCCGAAATGACATGATGCTTGCCCTGGATCTGATTCTGATCGAAGAGCGAAGAGACCGCGCCCTAGTATCCATGGCACGGTATCAGCAGCAGCTCGCCAAATCGTATAATCAGCGAGTTCAGTTGCGCCGATACACGCCAGGGGAGCTTGTCCTGAAGAAGGTACTTCCAGCTAACCAGAGACCGGCCGATGGAAAATTGGGTCCAAACTGGGACGGCCCCTATCAGATAGAATCCATCGCAGGAACAGGGGCATATCGGCTCTCAGACATGTCAGGAAGAAGCCTGCCACGGCCTTGGAATTCAACACATTTACGTAAATTCTATCATTGACCTGACTTGTGGGCTTGATACTTGTACATATTCCATCGTTGCAATACAAAGCTTCTCGTTTTCTCAAGCTCGCCCCCAAGCCTTTAAGGGCCGATTAAGCCTTCTAAGGCCAAAATAAGCCTCCGAATTCAGAGCCCCCTTTGGTGCATGTCACCTCAGGGCCGATAAAGCCTCCGGATTCGGAGCCCCCTTTAGTGCAGGTTACCTTAGGGCCGATTAAGTCTTCGGATTCGGAGCGCCCTTCGTAGATAGCACGATTGGCCAAACTAAAGCCTCCGGATTCGGAGCCCCCTTTGGTGCATGTCACCTCAGGGCCGATAAAGCCTCCGGATTCGGAGCTCCCTTTGGTGCATGTCACCTCAGGGCCGATAAAGCCTTCGGATTCGGAGCCCCCTTTGGTGCATGTCACCTCAGGGCCAATAAAGCCTCCGAATTCGGAGCCCCCTTTGGTGCATGTCACCTTAGGGCCGATTAAGTCTCCGGATTCGGAGCCCCCTTTCGGTGCATGACACCTTAGGGCCGTTTAAGCCTATTAAGGTCGATTAAGACTCCGAATTCGGAGCGCCCTTCGTGGATATCACGATTGGCCAAAATAAAGCCTCCGGATTCGGAGCCCCTTTTGGTGCATGACACGTTAGGGCCGATTAAGTCTATTAAGGCCGATTAAGACTCCGGATTCGGAGCGCCCGTCGAGGATATCACGATTGGCCAAAATAAAGCCTCCGGATTCAGAGCCCCTTTTGGTGCATGACACCTTAGGGCCGTTTAAGCCTATTAAGGCCGATTAAGACTCCGAATTCGGAGCGCCCATCATGGATATCACGATTGGCCAAAATAAAGCCTCCGGATTCGGAGCCCCTTTTGGTGCATGACACTTTAGGGCCGATTAAGCCTATTAAGGCCGATTAAGACTCCAAATTCGGAGCACCCTTCGTGGATATCACGATTGGCCAAAATAAAGCCTCCGGATTCGGAGCCCCTTTTGGTGCATGACACTTTAGGGCCGATTAAGACTCCGAATTCGGAGCGCCCTTCGTAGATATCACGATTGGCCAAAATAAAGCCTCCGGATTCGGAGCCCCTTTTGGTGCATGACACTTTAGGGCCGATTAAGCCTATTAAGGCCGATTAAGACTCCAAATTCGGAGTGCCCTTCGTGGATATCACGATTGACCCAAGTAAAGCCTCCGGATTCGGAGCCCCTTTCGGTGCATGACACCTTAGGGCCGATTAAGGCTCCGAATCCGGATTGGCCTTTTTTGAGATGCATTCGTACCACTTCATTGGCCGAATAAATATTCACTGAGAATCGTTCTTAATTCAAGCCGGTCAATACATGTTTAAACATTTACGCCACGCAACACAAAAGTTGCCAGAAAGTTGAAATAATACGATTAATTAAACACAACATTTCATTCGACGCGAAGTCTATTCATTCGACACCCTCATCGTCGCTCTTCTCAATTTCGAAATTGGAATAAGGAAAGTAGTGGCGATGATACAGGGGCGAGGTCGAATCAATGCCCACGGCTTCGAGAGCTTCCTCAGTTTGAAGGGCCTTGATCCAGTCGTGCTTGAATCCACAATTTTCACATCGGCAGACCTCCTCGGCAAGGTCCTGTTTGGTCTTCTCTATCCCGACCTTCAGGCCGTCCTGAAACCCTTTTTCATAACTCGAGGTCTGTTGGGTCACTCTCTCTGCAACATCTAATTTAGATTGACCGGCCGCCACCGACGCGCTTGTTTGAACATTCTTCAGCTCCCCAAAGCTCGCGTTTAGCCTTTTCCGCGCTAATCTCCAGACTGCGATTCCTTTCGTTCTTTTTCTCGCTCTCACGTCGCGCTTCCTGCAGACGCATGCCGACTTCGTAAGCAGTATATAGTCCTTTTACGGCCCCATGTATGCCGTCTCGAAATACTTCGAAATCTTGACGTCCGACCATCGATTGTTGGACTTCCAGTGGGAATATCTATCGAGCGAACTCGACTGCCACATCTGAGTCATTAATGATAGAATCCCCCTCCGTTATTGGTTTATTCCTCACAAAAACCGCAAAACTCAACGGTCGTGGCATCGCATCAGGCTTAATTTTCGATTGCGGGTGCGTAGAATTTCCCCATTGTTGAATGTCCTTTCGGGGCGATCTGCTTCGATGACGTTCTTCTTCCCGATCCTTGGACGTTCTTCTTCCTTTGCGCGTAGGCTTGCTACTACGACTCATTGCGGCATCTGATTCAGTCAATCTTCGTCCCTCCCAAGTTTCCTGAATGGAAATAAGTAGGGCCTCTGGCGTGCACCCGCCCCATTTATCCTTCAATGTTTGCAGCTCTCCCGAGGCAACGTCAGTAATCCTAAACGTCAACCCACGAGCTGGGCCAGCTCACGCCCTGGCTAAGGCAAGGGCAGATCTACTAATTTGGTCGGCCATGTTTTCAAGCGCAAGCCCCGATCAATGTGTGCCTCAGCCAACCCACGAGTTACGCCCATTCGGCTTCCCAGCTCGCGCCCTGGCTAAGGCAATGGCAGATTTACTTTACTAATCTGGTCGGCCATGTTTTCAAGCGCAAGCGCCGATCAATGTGTGCCTCAGTTAGCCCACGAGTCACGTCCATTCGGCTTCCCAGCTTGCACCCTGGCTAAGGCAAGGGCAGATTTACTAATTTAGTCGGCCATGTTTCAAGCGCAAGCGCCGATCAATGTGTGCCTCAGCCAGCCCACGAGTCACGCCCATTCGGCTTCCTAGCTCGCGCCCTGGCTAAGGCAATGGCAGATTTACTAATCTGGTCGGCCATGTTTTCAAGCGCAAGCGCCGATCAATGTGTGCCTCAGCCAGCCCACGAGTCATGCCTATTCGGCTTCTCAGCTCGCGCCTTGGCTAAGGCAAGGGCAGATTTACTTTACTAATCTGATTTACTTTACTAATCTGGTCGGCCATGTTTTCAAGCGCAAGCGCCGATCAATGTGTGCCTCAGCTAGCCCACGAGTCACGTCCATTCGGCTTCCCAGCTTGTGCCCTGGCTAAGGCAAGGACAGATTTACTAATCTGGTCGGCCATGTTTTCAAGCGCAAGCGCTGATCAATGTGTGCCTCAGCCAGCCCACGAGTTACGCCCATCCGGCTTCCCAAGCTTGCGCCCTGGTTAAGGCAAGGGCAGATCTGCTCGGCCAAATACCTAAGCTAAGCAGCCTATCTAACCATAACCGAAAGCAATAACATTCATCAACAACATTTTCCTTAGCCAGTTGAGCACAACTCATAAAATTTTATATACTCAAGTTACCAAACAAAAAGCTACAAGCCCGCATAAAAATGCCTAGCAAAAAACAAACACTATGACTGTAGCAAAAGATGAAAAATACTAAATTAAAAACCGTAAAATACATTCGACATCTTAAAAACTGTTAGTCGGCCGGATCAACCATCAGGATCAGACTCCAGTGGCTCAGCATCCACTTGCTCATATGGTATTGGCATAATCAATGAAGCATTAGCAGCAACAAGGGCTTTGTGCCAGCCGTGTTTGAACCCCCGATTTTCAAACTTGGGGACTTGGTCCACGTACTCAGCGAGTCCAGTATTTTTCCTGGCCTCGAATACTTTGGAAGACTCCGAGTCGGCTGATTCCTTCGCCACCTTCATTTCAGCCAACTCAGCCTCCAGCTTGGAGATCGCCTTCTGGGCCAACTTGAGCGCATCTTCGCTCGCGTCCGCCTTCTTCTCGGTATCCGACCTCAATTGTTCTGCGCAACGAGCCTTCTCCATCTCGGCGTCGCCCCTTGAGGCTTCCTTGTTCGCCCTCAAAGCTTCGACCTTGGCCCTTCTCCTCTGGCCTTCAACTTCCTCGCGTAAATGACCAATCTGTTTGACGGCGTCGCGATGGTGACGGCCCATAACGGCTATCCATCCGACAGTCTGTAAGACAAGAATTTAAAACCATAACTTCAACAGTATTTGGATTAAGTGAAGCTAAGTTCGAATATGTACCAAAAGTGCCGATTGGGCGGCTAGTGCTGTCGCATTCATATCTGTTTCCACCTGGAAAGCCTCCTTGTCAGACGGCAACAACACGGACGTAGCCAAGCTGAATGCGACTTATGGATCTTTAAGCGCCGAAGCATCAGAAGAAACCGACATGTTTTTTATCATTGGCTGAATGACAAAAGGAACGATCATGTCCGATCCCTCTAATCGAGGACGTTTGCCGCCATGTTCTTCTACGCCGGCTTCAAACTCGGCAGGTCGTTTCTCTGCCTCAACTTCTTGGCCGACCTGCACGATCAAAGTACATTCGGTATCCTGATTTTTCGCCATCTCCACCTCAATAACGCGCAAGGACTCTGATTCGCTAACAGGCAGGGAGAATTAAGATTCGGTGGCGGGTGGTACTTCAGACGGAAGGGCCTTCGCTTTTCGTCACGCGGCCAACCTTTCTGCATTCGCCTTCCTGGCAAGTTTTGTCAGGCTTAACCCGGCCATATTTTCGGGGTTTACGGCGAGAATATCGTCTAAGCTGTGAAAAAGGCCGTTAAGCGAAAGATCCCCTCGGCCCGAAGCAGATGGGGGATCGGCCGAATTCAATACCACGTCAGACTCGGTTTCAGACTGATATGATTCGGTAACATTAGCTACACCCCGCTTCGAATCCGACCCTTCAAAACCAACCTGCCTCAAATTTTTGAAGTCGGACAAAATAAGAGTGATGAGAGAGTCTTCACCCTCCGAAACCGGGATATTTTCTACCGCCGAGAAGGTCGTATATGTCGGCTCGTAACGAAGCAGAATGTGGGCCGCCCTGCCTTGTTTCTGAAGACTTCGACGGCCGAAATATTTGAGCGCGACTTCGATATCCGAAAGAACGGCGCCGTCAGTTGAAAACAGAACTTTCTTCAAATTTCTCCCTGCACAAACCAAGCCGTAACATTTCAAAGAAGAGGCTTTACAACAAAAACGAACAAATAATAAAAGCGAGAAAGCAATCAGCCACCTGGCTCGCCTCTCTGTCTAGGAATAGGGTCGACGTGATCCTTCCCTTCACCAAATTCCCAGTTACCCTGGACAACGACCATAACATCATCAACTCGTTTTCCAGAACTGGAAAGCATAGTAATCAGCTGATGGTCGATATCCTTGGCCCTAAGGAAGAAACGCCCGTGCCGACCAGAAGACTTAGCCAAGGCATAACAATGCCGGATGGCTGGAATGCCAAGGTTAATTCTTAGGTGATGGTTGAGCGCTATAACCCCCATTATGATTCTAAAGAAATTCACATTAGGTTGGGAAGGGATTAAACCCCAATGGCGAAGCACAGCCCTAAGAAACGGGTGAAGGGGGAAACGGACTCCACCCTCTGCAATTGACAAAAGAGGAAAGACAATCGTGGTTTCGTCCTCCCTTTCCATATCAAGAGTGCCGTCTGCCACAAGCGACAGACGGACATCATCAGGAATGGAGAAATGGCATTTAAAGCCAACAATACGATCTGACGAGAGGAGGTTTTTTAGATGTTTCACCATACCCTACAGTCTATGAGAATATGCCAAGAAAGGAATAAACCAGAAAGAGTCCTCGAAGCAACGGAGGAGAGAACTTACAAAGGACGAAGAGGATATCGGAGAAAAGAGTTTCAGGGACGATCCAAAAGGCAATCCAGCGATGAGTATCATAAAATACATACTTGAAAGGATGTCGAAATTTTAAATCGCAATAAATAGACACGTACGAGGGGGCGGGAAGTCGACACGACAACCGAAAAGGGTGCGCTTAGATATCCGCATGAGGATGAGGCCAACCGCCGAATTTTGGCTCCGACTTTTAGGAATTCAAAACCAAGCACTCCGGCCAACTATTGTTGATGAAGTGCTTGGGTTGCAATTGTGGGAGCCGAATAAGTAGAAGAGTCGGAAGATGCGTACTCCAGAAATTAGATACTATCCGGCTTCATATTGCGTGACTAGGACGCCGAATACGTTAGGAAAGCCGAATAAACGGAGGTCAGTGGCTCCGAATGAATAAAAGGGGAATGAGATAAAAGTAGGCTCAGGCCCCGAGGCCCAAAAAGCAAGTATAAGTACAAGAACCATAGATTTAAAAAGGTATGTAAGAATCATTTCACTAAATTTGGTAAACAAGCTGTTCTGAGTGTCTGAACTAACTTGTCCGTCGGAGTGCTAATTCCGGCACCCTCGACCGGAGTGTTTGTGTCTTTTCAGGTGACTAGCTGAGGATCACTGGCGTCTCCCAGGATTTGAAGAGTATTTCCAAAACCACTTCTCCACATCTCTTTACACACTTATAATTTAGATATGAGGCTACCACCATTGGAAATCAGACTTCTGGGGCTTCAATTTAGACTCAAGAATGACCTAAAACCGAGTCCTGATGAAGGAGATATGCCCATTGGAAATCGGGCCTGGGAAGCAGATTTTTGTGACCGGCCACAAATGGTGGCTTGCCGGCCAGTTGTGCAAATTTTGGCCATTTTGAGTGTTTTGGCCTTCCAAGTGTCCCCTACTAGTGGCCTGCTAGCCACCAATAGTAGCCTGTCAGCCAGAAGAAGTGGCCTGCCAGCCACTTGTGTCAAAAAGCAGATTTTTACAGATATTTGTGCCAACTGTTCCCACATTGCTCCACCTGTCTCTATATAGATATTTTCAATTGAGGCTCATATATTTCTATATATAGAGGACCTTCTCTCTTGGTATTAAGGTTAGAGAAAATTTAGGAGTAAGAAAATATTTTTGAAGAGCAAATTTTGGAAAATTCCTCTCTCTCTCTCTCTCTCTCTTGCAACTTGCATAGCCTTTAGCCTTTGCCTAAACACTCTAAACCAAACCTAGAGAGCTTCTTTCTAAGGTGATTTAAGCTTGAATTTGAGCTCTTAAGGCACTTGAGAGTGTGAAATTGGTGGTTTGTAACTCAAAGAAGCATTCCTCTTCAAGAGGTATACCTTCTAGTGTTTTTGTACCATCTCTACACCACTTGTTCTCCATCTTTTCTTGCTATTTTTGAGACTGTTTATTATCTGTATATTTGGGCTAAAACTTGTGGTTTAAAAGGCCATTAAAGGTAGAGGGGTTGATAGCCCTTCTTTACACCTTGTTTCTAAGGCCTTTGCCCTTGTGTTTCCCACATTCTCATCATCCTTTTTTCAGCTTTTTACCATTGAATTTCAGAGATTTTCAGAGGCTAAAAATCATGTTTTGAGGTCCCAAAATTGAAGGGGTTAGCCACTCCTCCTTTGGCTTGTTTACTAATTTAAATTCTCTATTATTTTAGCTTAGTCTTTTAGCTATTTTTGCCTAAATTCCATCACTGTTTTTGCTTACTTAAGGACTGTTTTGGGCTAGTTGTGTCATTTATGCTTTATATTACATGCCTGTAGTGTAATAGTCCGCATTGGTTTGGTGGTGTAGGCCTTATCCACCAACCTATTTGAGTTGATAGTGTTTATTTTAAGCTTTCCATACTTGTATTCATATTTAATCACCTTTGCAACCTCCTTCCTTTCTTGGCTTTTTATTTTCTTTGAGAATTGTTTCAAACCGATTATTTTTGTAAGCTTGAGATAGAGGTTGCCGTGCTTAATGGTTTAATCCCTTTTAGGGGTTCATTATCAATGGCATGACATCTCTCCAATGCCTTAAACTAACCCTTGGTTTGACACTTCCCTCCTTTGGAGGACTTAATCTTCACATTTGGACTTAAAGAATTAAAGAATGGAAAGGTAATTAAAATAAAATAATAAAACTTGGACTAAAATGATGCAAGATAATAACTTGGTTAAGGTTCAATCAGACGTTAATTGAACCCTTGAGTCTTGAGTCGTTTCATACTTGTTAGTGATGAAAACGGTTCAAGAGTTAATGTCAACCACTTCCCTTAATCAATCTATGATAGGGAGAAGGTTTGAGAGTCTTTATTTGAGAATTTATTGAACTTGCACATTTTGGTTCATAGGCGATCATGCAATGAAATTGCATCGATTGATGGTTTGTGAATCAAGTTTACCACTCCTTTGAGCTGTTTGATAATAAGGAGGGGTAAGTTGTGCAAACAACCCTTGAGAATATCCTGTTCTTGCTCTGTTTGCTCTTTGTTGCAGCAAGAAAAACTAGGCATCAGTGGCCGACAGGCCATTTTTTGTGGGAGACAGACCATCATTTGTGGCCGGCAGGCCACCACTTTTGGCCGGCCGACCATCTTTGCAAAATCCAACAGTGTTCTTTTCTAGCTAAACAGAGTTGGTTTTGAGATGAAAAACAGTGCAAGTGTTCTATTGTGCAACAGAGGCATCTAGCAGCAGAACAGTGGCGTTTTTCGAATGGAAATCCGTGCATGCATGAGCATCCCTCACTTCGCGGGGCTAATTAGTTAATTTAGTTACTTTATTTCATATTGTATTCATGTTGTAATTAATTAGTTAGCTAATTAGAATTTTGTAAGTAATTATTTAGAATAGTTAATTAGTTCTGATGTTGTAATAACTAGCTAGCATAGTTAGTTGATTCGTTTTGTAATAACTAGTTAATTAGCTTGGCTAGTTAGTTTATTCGGACCTTCCTGCACGAGGGCACAATTGTAATAATGTGCATGTCTTCCAACCCCACGTCTTTCTTCCTTTTATTTACCTGCTTATGATGGTTAGTTTTAGGGGATCATGTTTTGTTTAGCATCTCTCATGCCTTGCATCCATTGTCTTGTATGCATTGAGCTCGACACATCATTTTAACTTGCATTGTTAGTTAATACTTCTTGAAATACGTGCTTAGACCGCATGCTATTAAATTGAGTCATATGCCATATTAGTGGCCAAGCCTAGTAATTGCATATCGCATTAGTCATTTTGCATCCGTAGGATCATGCATTTTTTCTAACTCTTTTGTTTCTTTTGGCTCGCCTCGGAGTACTAGGTGAGCATTTTTGTGTTTTTAGCATATTGCATTGTATGTTGATGTTGCCATGTTTAGCATGTTTTCCATGAGGCTAAGTGCTTAAATGATAAACTGTTTGAATGCTAGTTGCTTGAATTGGAATAATTTGAGTAATGTTCATATGAGATCACTTTTTCAAGTGGTACATATTCAAAACAAACATGAAATCAAAGTGTTCCAATTTTTGCAAATTAGTCTCTACTTATGTGTAACACATAGTAATGTTAGCTTAACAACTTGGAACAAGAGCATATAATGTAAATAAGATTCGCACCATGATTAGTAGAGGCCGATCTTTTGATCGGGCAAGCGGGAGTGCTCAATTCATGACCTTCCCCTCTCGTACCTAAGTTCCCGAGCCGAGACAATCTTGGTGATGACGGACAAGTGGTCTTTGGCACAAGTCATGGGTTTCCTAATTTTTCAAAAATATTTAGGTGGCGACTCTGTATCTGGCAAAGTAGTCCATTTTTGGCATTTTCATTCAAAATCGATTTTCTAAAAGATTTGCCAGATTTGGACTCTTTGGTGTTTATCATATTGCACTTGTGGAATCAGATTCAGAACCACGGGAGTTCGATACTGTAGGGCTATTCGTTTCCAAAAGGAGCACGAAAAGTCGAGCTATAGGTGCATTGTAAGGTTCTGGTGTCCCACATTGGGAATGAAGGGGTAGTTCCTGGGTTATAAAAGTAAAAACCTAGACCCTTATATAGCATCGAGACCTTTTCGCGAGTGGTGAAATCCCTAGCAGAACTCTCTAATTAAACGTGCTTAGGCTGGAGTAGTTCTGGGATGGAGTAGGGCATGAAATTACTTGATTCTTCTTTTATTTCGATTCATATAATTATGTCATATGCTATAGATTCAGGATCTAGGATTTATGAATGTATACATGCATATGTTATCTTTTGTATGATCAAGGAGTATAAACGAAATGTTAAATATAATGTCCGTGATCTATTCTATGGAACATTATGATGTGGGTTGTTGTTATTATTTCGGGGCGTTATAGTTGTGCTCGACAAAACAATGGATATGCCAGATTTATACTAGAACAACAAAAACAATATATTGAAAATATTTCAAATAATAGGAGAAGAAAATGCAATGTCCCAAAGACATTTGACAACACAATTTAATCTTTAGAAGGGTATGACAAGACAACTTCAACGAATGGTAAACATACATAATTAATTATTATTTTTAACATCTTTTACTATATAGACTTGATTATAATGCCTGTAGTTTGTTTAATATATATGAAAAACAGGTGATACATCATCGCAAATTGTTTGCTCTCTGACACCTAAATTGCATGAATTATGTAAAATGACACCTTGTCCCTTTTGTAAGGCTAAAAGGTTTGAATATGAACCTCTGAGCTTTTGTTGCTATAAAGAAGAAGCAATTGTTGCAAGCCCCGAAGTTCTTGAATGTCTAAGAACCTTGTTTACTTCTCAAACTGTAGAGGCTGTCGAATTTCGTAAACATATTCAAGCATATAATAGCATTTATAAGGCGCTAAAACTAGTTTCTGAACATACATTCATATTTCTCACAAAGCTAAACAAGATGAATGATAAAGATGGCACATCTAGAAACATTGTAGCAGAACAAGTACAAAATGACAAAGATTAATATGAAATGAAAAACAGAAATACAACAAATTCCAAAGTTTAACCGCAAAGAGTATCAAACTAGAGAATGAATGAATTTTGTAAAATTACTTTTATCTTTCAATTTCATTTACTTAATTTATTTCAAAATAATAATAATAATATTACAATATTAGTTGAATGTTTTATTTCTTCACCTTAAATAATAATAATATTACAATGTTAGTTTGGTATTTTATTTGTTCATCTTTTAATTACAAAATGGTTTTTACATGCATATACATAACAAAAGTGAAACAACTTTGGTGAATTACATATTTATAGTAATAAGTCCAACCATGTGATATGAATTACAATTATTTTATGTGATTGTTTCAATCTACTTGCTGAATTTTAATACTTAAATAGAAATTTAAATGCCCTATTCTTACGTAGGAATTGATACATTATTTTTTTGAATTGACAAAAAAAATTCCACATATAAAGGATATGGAGTCCAATTGGACTCCTAATCTGACCTACCAATTTTCAACCAAACAATGCACTATTCCATAGAATCGACATAGCGTCATATCCATAGTTTGAATACCACTACACATATAATGCCTACGTGAAAATTACCATACATAAATCTACGTGTTTTATGTTATTCCTACTAGCTGTTCACATGCGCGATATGTGTAATTTAAATAAAAAAAATACATGTTTATTATATATATTGTCTAATAATATTAATTTCATTTTACAATCATTTTATTTAACTAAACCTAAAATTGTAAAAATATATCAACGATCAAATATTCAAACACTTTAACGTTTTAGACTTTTAAACATAAACATTACACATTAACAAAAAATAAAAAAATAAAAAAAAAGTTCAAAAAGTAAAACTATTACAAAACTTAAAAACCAAAAAAAAAAAAGAAAAAGAAAAAAGAAAAAGAAAAATTACCACATGCAATGTACGTGTACCTCCACTAGTATTAGTAAGATTATAAGAGTTATTCACATTAATGCATAAAAAATTACAAATTTAAATCATAAATAGTGTCCTAAAAAAGAATCAAGCACAAAATCTCTATAACTTTAACAATTTCAATTCTCAAAGGGATTCTAATTAATTATGTAACATGTCATAATAATCACAAATTTTTTATTCCAGCCAAATTATTTTTGCATATCTTTTCTAGCAAACCTCATGAAGGTACATTATCAGTAATATTATAAATTCAAAATTTTTATTTAAAAATTATTCAAGAAACATCAATAGGACTTTAAATATACACAATCATTTATCGAATCGTTATTCTTTAAAATAACACTCCACACATGTGTGACCCCTAATTTTTGTAAATTCCTTTAAGGCCCTTACTTTTGGGTTATTTCAATGAAAACTCTCGATTCCTTGTTTACTTGCAAATTTAACCTTAGAACTAAAAACACATTCTAGACGAAACCGTGCAAACCCTAATCGACTCTTGTAGCTTAGTAATCGTTCCTAACACTCTCATGTTAATTATTTAACTCTCTAATTGTAGATTGATTGCCGAAAACTCTAGTTTCCCGTTTTCATCATTTTCATTCGACTACTAACCTTTTAATTCAAAGCAAAGCAACTCAACCGAATTATTTTTCCTAACACTATTTTTAAATAATTCTACACTTGAAATAGATATTTTAATTCATAAATTGAGCCCAAAACCTTCACACTTTATTAAAATTGCACATTTGCCTCAAATTCATTGTATTATATATCCATTATAAATTTTTTTCCCATAAATATCTACATTATTTTAAGATAAATTTGTACACAAAAAGAAATGAAAAAATCCCTCAAAAACCTTCGTCAATTGAAATAAGGTTATCTTTTTCTATCAATTTCTCATATTATTTCCAAAGGCATACATTCATTCTACAAATATGAGTTATTTATATATTATTTAACCTGTTTTCATTATAAGAGAAATGAAAAATTACTCATGATTTCCATATTTTTCTATTATTGTTCTTATTTCAAGTTTGTGCAAGAAACACTAGTATTTTTAGGCCACTTTCAAAAATTCTAGAAAAATACAGAAAAATCTTCTTGATCTCATTTTTATATCAAAACTTTCCTTAAAGTGTTATTCTTAAAGAAAAAATGGTTTTATCAAAAAAGAGTTAGTGGTTTAAGAGAAAATACGATTTTTGTAATAGTCAACGGATCTGGATAGTGCTGGAATATTTCTTTAATAACTAAAAATTTAGAAAAGTTATCCTATTTTTGAAAGATGATTTGGAAGCTAGATAAAATTCTTTACAAATCATAAGAAGGCCGATTTTGGGAAAAATCTAAAAATGGCTCTTAGATTGTGATCTTTAAAGTGTATCTAATTTGGAAATTTATGTTTGTTGATAATTTCATGAATGTACTTCTTGTAACGCCCCGAAATAATTAGCTTTAACACATCTCATAACAATGCTACAATTGATCAACAATTTCATAACTTTTATTCATTATATCTTTGATCATTTCAAAAGATGACATATGCAATATATATTCACAAATTCTAGATTCTAAATCTATAGCATATGACATGGATACAAGAGTAAAAAGGGAGGTAAAGCCAAGTAATGAAATGTCCTAATGGCTACAACTTTCCAAGATGATAGTTGGTTACAATAAAATGAGTTTAAACTTAAAATAAATAAAGCCCGTGGCTTAAACAAAAATAATTACATCAAGAAACCAAAAATGAAGCCTTAAGCTCCAAGTCCTCCCAAGCAACATCCTTGGTGGAGGTATATCATCAGCACCAGAAAATTGTTTTCTACATAGGGCGAGTCAAAGCCTAGTAGAGATACTCTAACACAGTATATGAGTCTTAGCAAAATTAAAAGGTGAATGCACATGCATGCCATTTGTCAAATATTCCTCGTTATCCATCTTAAAACAATGCAATGCTAGATTATATATCAATTCACGAAAATAATCCTTTTGTACAGAAAACATGGTAGTGGATACTAAACACTGGGAATCTTCAGGTACGTGTCTGCCAATAGGCTATACAAGCACTACCAAAACCATTTTACCAGTATTATTTGGAAGGATCGGCACCTAACCGCGCAGGTTTCTAGACTTTCACCAAGGACACATTGGCCAACATGATAACCACAACTACAACTCCTAACCAGATTCACCAAGGTATTCACCAATTTTTCTCAAAATCAATATATTTACAATGTTTAATATGAAATGATGCTCGATGCACAATGTATGAGAAATTAGTTTCAATTCAACCCAATCCTCATGCAATGTCTACAACAATTATGACTATCTTCTACCGATAGCCTAAAGCAGAAATTTCTATTCAATAAATAATTTCCAATTAAAAGATATAATTTCATCAATTACAATGGGAGTGATACTACATATCCAACTCCACCATCATCATCAACAACATATAATACCCAATATCATTTTCCATTTCCTTTCATTATTCCTAACATCCAAAATTTAGGGCAAAAGGCCCTTTTTGTTACAAAATCAATTTTAAGAAAAGATGTCCATCATTTTAACAAAGCTCAACCATGACTATATCCCAACAACCATTTTCAAGAACCCATTTGGAAAAACTCCTCTTTTGATTTTAGACTCAAACCCTAGGTTTTCCCAAAAATCCCCAAATCATTAATCTTTTTCAAAGGGAAAATAACGAAACTAAAAATATATAAAAGAGTCAAAGAAATCCCTACTTCAAAGTAGAAGACAAAAGGAAACAAGGGGTAGGACTTGATAGAGCCGAAAACACTAATTTCTCCAATTGGAATGAAGCCTTCGACATGCTCAATCTTTTACTCCAAAGGATTGGGGTGAAGAAATCAAAGGATTGAGAGTATTGGGGCTAGAGGGTAAGAACTTAGAGAGAGAGTATGTGGATTTAGGGTTTTGAAATGTCTAGAGAGAGAATGAGATGAAAAAGTGACTCAAAATGGCCTTTCCTTGGACTGATATATGCGCAGACCGCTTGAGCGACCAAAACACCGCTCGAGCGAACAAACACAATAAGTGACACTGGCCGAGGGACCAAAACTACCGCTCAAGTGCACAATGACCCCCTCCTAGTAGTTTTGTAAACTGCAAAAGACTGCTTTAGCGCAAGAAGCATCTCTCAAGCACATATATCACATTTCCAGTAGTTTTACAGACTGTAAAAGGCTGCTCGAGCGAAGAAGTAAAAATTTAGGCAACAACTCATGGAAAAACTAACTTTCCAACTTGTTTCAAACACAACCAAAACTCCCAATAACCAATCTATGGAAATGAGGCAAACAACAACTGAGTACACGGGTTCTTAGATTCAAAAGCAAGAAAATGGGTCGAGTCTAACCAGGATCGTTATACTTCTTATATCTTATTTGGACTATAGTATAATAGTTACATTGTTGTGCCTATATTTCTTTACCATGGTGCTTTGATGTTGCTTATACTTGTATAGAAATTATAGTCTCAATAGCTTGTTCTAACTTTAACTTAAAATATCTAACTCAAGAGGGAAATTAAATGGGGTGGTATTAGGTTTTTGATCCCTTGAATAATAAGGAGATGATAATGTGTTAAGTATGAATTGATGGGATGTGTTCTTGAATTGAAAGATAAGCCTTGCGCAAGTGGTTGTTTCGAAACTCTTGAATGGAACGATTATATTCGGACCCTAGGTATTTATGATGGATAAGGTTGGATGAGGTTATGGGTAAGGCCCTTATTTTTATCATTTTTTTTGAAGGTCCTCAGTTGGCGTTACGCAGTACATAACAATTGTAGGCATCTAGGGTAAGGTCTGCAAAGCAGCAAAAGAGGGGGTATAGTGAATAATCTGAGTCAAATTCGTGCAGTTGGGAGAATGAAATCTCTTTGGGGGATTTCTAGATTACTAACATCTAACTCTATAACCCCTTGCTTGTTTACTTGAATATCATGCTTCATTACTTGTTTGTTGTAGTTGTAATTGTAATTGTGTATTGGAACGGAAAAAAAGGACGGGGTATGTGCTCGTTTACTGGGCATTCCAAGCTCATGGCGTTTTATGCCAGGTATTGACAAAATTTATGCGGACGATGGCGAAGCGGAAACATTTGAAGGCATATGGCTATCCTAAGAGAATTAGGAATTAATAATCAGTAATCATGTGTGTAACACCCCAAAATAATAACTATAACCCACATCATAATATTCCGTAGAATTGAACATTAGTATTATATTTAACATTTTCATTTATACACCTTGAATCATTCAAAAGATGACATATGCATGTATACATTCATAAATCCCAGATCCTGAATCTATAGCATATGACATGCGTACATGAGTCGAAATAAAAGGAGAATCAAGTAATTTCATGCCCCAATGGCTACAACTTTCCAAGCCAATGCTTGGTTACAACAAGATGAGTTCAACTCCATACAGTTAAAGACCAAAGCTTCTACAAAAATAATTACATCAAAAGAAAACAAAAGAAGCTCTTAGCTCTAAGACCTCCCAAGCTATGTCCTTGGTGGAGGCATATCATCAACACCTAAAAGTTGTTTTCCACATAGGGTGAGTTAAAACAAAATAGAGATACTTTAACACAATTTATAAATCTTAATGAAATTATAAGGTGAATACATGTGCATGCCATTTGTTAAACGTTTTACATTTCTATCTCAAAGCAATGCAATGCCAGGTTTATATATCAATTCATGGAAAATATCCTTTTATGTCAAAAAACATGGTAGTGGATACAAAATACTGGGAATCTCTAAGTACATGTCTACTAGTAGGCTATACAAGCACTACTAAAGCCATTTTACCGGTACTAACCAAAAGAATTGGCACCTAACTGCGCGGGTTTCGGAACTTTCACCAAGGACACACATGCTAACATAATAACCACAACCACACCCCCTAACCAGATTCACCAAGGTATTCACCATTTTTTTCTCAAAATAATACATTTTCAATGCTTAACTATGAATGTAACGCCCCGAAATAATTACTATAAGCTATCCGCAATAAAGATTACATACAACACTTGATAAGGTAATTACCCTCCATCAGTCCCAGTCACTTTTACAGAAGAGTAACATATACAGGTATACATTCACAAGCCTAACCCGGAATCTATAGCATATGTTACAAAATAAAGAAAAATGATAGAAGTTAAGCAAATAAGAAATGCCTTAAGGGCTTATAGCTTTCCAAGTCAATACTTGGTTACACAAAAAATGGATATGAATCCAATACAATTAAAGTCCTTGGCTTGTATAAAAATAAGCATAATAAATACACAAAATGAAGCTCTTACTCCAAGTCCTCCCAAGCTATTTTGGCGGAGGCATATCATCAGCACCTGAAAATGGTTTTCCCACCTAGGGTAAGCCAAAGCCTAGTAGAAATAATCCAACATAATATATGAATCTTAACAAACATATAAGGGTGAAATACATATGCAATTCTTGTGCCAAAATATTTTGTACCTTTTCCCAAAACCATGTAATGCCAGCTTAATATCGGAATTCATAAATCACTTCCTTTATAAGTGAATGACACTTTGGGAATCTCAAAACAATTTCAATCTTTCACGAAAATTTCATCCACGGAAAACCGTAAACCGGCACCCATGTAAACGTAGGCTCTATAAGTAATACTATTGCCATTTCACGGCAATTTCGTTTGTGGAATCAACACCCATATATATGCGTGGTTTTTAGGACTTTCACTGTGGATACTCAGGTCAACTTATTTCAACAAACCAATACATACTTCCCAGATATACACGTGGTTTTTAGGACTTTTACTATGGACACTTAGGTCAACTTATTTCAACGAACCAATACATACTTCCCAGATTCACCCATTTTTCTCAAAACAATAAGCATTTTCAATGTATAAAAGTGAAATAATACTTGATGCAAATGGATGAGACAATAGTTTTAATTCTCCTAATTCTCATGCAATTTCTATAATAATCATAGCTCTCCTCCACCATAGCTTAAAACAACTATTTCTAAACAAATAAATAATTTTCAATAAAGATAAACTTCCAAATCTCAAGATGTGAGTGATAATACATATCCAACTCTACCATCCTCATCAATATCAATCCAATTTCATATTTTCAACATCAATTCCATTATTTATACAAAATCAACATTATATATATATTTAGGGAAAAACTCTAGTTTCCTCCAAAATCGAATCCAAGTTTCAAAACCAACCATTCTATCAAAACTCAACCTCATATCAAATCCCACAACCATTTTCAAGAATCCATTTAAAAACCCCTCTTTTAGTTTTTAACCCAAAACCCTAGATTTGTCCAAAACTCCCCAAATCACAATATTGTTTAAGAAATAAAAAATAAGTAAGTTAAAAATTATAAATGAGTGCGAAGAATCTCTACCTCAAGCTTAGAAGACAAAAACTCAAAGATATCAAAAATCAACTTTGCTCCAATTAGAACGAAGCCCTCGTTGATAACCTTTTCAACAAAGGGACATCGGTCAAAAGGTCGACAGATCTAGGTGTATTTGATTGAAATAGATGAGTTTTAGAGAGAGAGTGAAAGAAAATAGGATTTTGAAAAGTTTAGAGAGTGAGAGAGGTGAAAAAGTGACTCAAAAAAGTGACTTTATGAATTGATATACGCACAGACCGCTCGAGCGCAAAAAGTGTCACTCGAGCGACCAGGCACAATAAGTTTCACCGCTCGAGCACAAGAAGCATAGCTTGATCGAAGAATACCAACTCCCAGAAGTTTTACAAACAAGGAACCACCGCTCGAGCACAAGAAGACTTGCTCAAGTGAACACTGCTCGAGTGCAAGAAATACCGCTCGAGTGAAAAATGCCAATTCCCAGTATCTCTACAGGCCTGCAAAAGTATTGGAAGTTCACAGGGACCGCTCGAGTGCAAGAAGTGCCAGTCGAGTGAAGAAGAGAAATTCTTGGCAGCAATAGTTTGGAAAACAAGCTACCAACCTATTCCAAATGCAACCAATACATCCCAATAGCCAAACTCAAAGAGAAGTAAGAGAAGACAAGACAAAACAACTATATAAGGCAATGAAACCTGGATCCAAAACATCAAATGGGTCGGGTTTAAACCAGAATCGCTATAACCACCCCCTTGAGGAATTTCGTCCTCGAAATTTTAAATCAACAACAAAATCAAGTTTAAACCAATTACTACAATGATAACAAGTCAACCACCACTATGATCCATTCACTGGCCATTTATTCTCATCATAATGAGAAACAAGTTTCCAACATTGAATATACAATTCACATTTCCAAAACATATACAATGTTTATATTACATTAACATAACAAAGTTTTCAATACAGGTTCAAACATCAACAAATAGGTCCAGATACTTCTCATAGACTTCCAACTCACGCTCCCAAGTGGCCTCCTCAACCTTGTGGTGTTGCCACAACACTTTTACCAAAGGAATCGTCTTGCCTCACAAGACGTGGTCTTGAGTATCTAAAACTTTAACCCGTCTTTCCTCATACGAGGCATCCTCATTTACCTCTAAGTCAGTCTAATCTAACACGTGTGAAAGATCCGGCTCATACTTCCGAAGCATATAGATGTGGAATACGTCATGAACCGCTGAAATCTATAGCGGTAAGGCCAAACGGTAAGTGACCTCCTTAATTCGTTCTAGGATCTCAAAAGGCCCAATTAATCTAGGAGACAACTTCCCACTCTTCCTAAATCCCATCAAACCTCGTCTAGGTGATATCTACGGTCTTCTTCTACGGTCGTCATACCTCTTTTAACAACTCTGAGCCGTAACCAACCTCTTATGGATAAGTGCAACTTTCTCTGTCATTTTCTAGACTAACTATGGACCAATCATAGGTGCATCACCCACCTCGGCCCAACACATGGGAGATCTACATGGTTGGCCATACAAGGCCTCAATGGTGCCATACCAATACTCGACTTGAAATTGTTATCATAAGCAAACTCCACTAAAGGCAAGTGTCTCTTCCACAACCCTTTAAAGTCGAGAACACAATCCTGAAGCATATCCTCTAGGATTTGAATATTATGCTCTGACTACCTATCAGTCTGAGGATGATAGGCGGTACTAAAAGTCAACCTAGTACCTAAGGCATTCTGCAAGCTTTGCACAACCGAGCCGTAAAACGCGGATCTCTATCTGAGACAATAGTCACAGGGACCCCATGAAGTCGAACTATGTCCCTAATGTAAAGGTTGACTAGATAATCTATCGAGTCACTCGTGCATATGGATATAAAGTGCGCTGACTTGGCCAATCGGTCAACTACCACCCAAATGGCGTCTTTACCCCGTTGAGTCCTCGAAAGACCCACAACAAAGTCCATCGTGACAAGCTCCCACTTCCACTCGGCTATAGGCAAGAGTTGTAACAAACCTACTGGCCTCTGATGCTCGACCTTCACTTGTTGACAAGTAAGACACCTTGATACAAATACGGTTACAACCTTCTTCATCCTCTTCTACCAAAACTGGCAACTATGGTCATAATACATCTTTGTGTCTCCTGGATGTACTGCAAGGCATTGTAGATACCCTATTTTTGACCGTTCATAAGACTTGGGCTCTTTATTCCAAACACCCGATGATGAAAGTTACACTGTGCAATCTTTTGAATTCTCAGCGAAGAAATTTTGGATTCAAATTCTAATCCCAAACCTTAAACCCCATTTTGGACAAACTATTTTATACCTTAAAACCCTCTTTTTCAAAATATTTTTCCGAATGTTTCTATGATGTTCCGAGGCTTGCATTTCGTTTAAAATATTGCACTTTTTAGTAAATCGAGTAAGGACAAAGTAGAAATAAATGAAAGGGAGGTGAACTCTTTGAAAAATATTTATAAACATCTTATTTATAGGTTTGGATTTGTAGGAAATATGAGGGGATGCAAGAAAACTAGTTGGGGAAAATGTTGAGCATCAAACTGTTAAGAATGAAATGAGCAACCTTCACTAAATTAGGCATATCTCTTTGACCACTTAGAATTTGGATGTAAGGCCACCACCATTGGAAAGTAGACTTTTGGGACTTCAATTTAGAATCAATAATCACCTAAAATTGAGTTTGGATGAAGGAGATATTCCTGTTTGAAGTCGGGCCTAAAATGCAGATTTTTGAACCCGGCCGGGTTTGTTTAGATCCAGCCGTGGCTTGTTTAGACCCAACCGCGTTTCAATGAAAACTTGTCCAGAGTGCCTTTTTAGACCTGGCCTTACATTATTCGGTCCGACCGTGGGTTTTGGGGCCCGATTAGGTCTCATTAGTGCCAAATAGAACAGTTGGCAGGAATTCGCCAGCTGTTGTTTTTTGAAGATATTTTTGACCAAATTGGCTCAAATTCTATAAATAGATCCCCTATATTCAGAATTAAAGGTTAGGAAATTTTCCAAAAGTTTTGAAGAGCTAAAAAGACCTCCCTCCATCTTCAACACCTTTCTTCACATTTCTTCACCTTCTTTAGCTATACATACACAATACATACACCACTAGAGCTTGCTCTTGAACCTTTTTGTTGAGATTTCAAACCATATTTCAAAAACTTGAGGGTGTTTGGAATCAAGTTTGTTAACTAAGAGCTTATCTCTTTTTTCAAAAGGTATAATTTTACACTTTCTTATTTAATCTTCTTCTACTCTTTTTCTCTATTTTTCTTGTCTTTATATACTAAATTTTAGAGTTTTAAAGGGTTGAAAAAATGGTTTAGAAGTCCAAAAAGTGGAGGGATTAGCCACCCTTCCTTAGTCTTGCTTACTAGCTTTGTGCCACCTTGTTTTTGGCTTTGTTTTGTGCTCTTTTAATATCATTTTAGCTACTGTTTTTTTTTGCATATTAGGGGTTGTTTTAGGGCTGTTTTAATTCATCTAAATAGTTTATGCATTGCATACTTTGCTTGTCGTGTTGTAAGTCCTCATGGCTTCGGTTGTTTAGGCCTTAGACACCGAGTCATTCGAGTTGATGGCTTTCTGTACTTAGTTTTCATGTAAAGAGTCTTATTTTAATAATCAATCTCGCATAATCATATTTGCACTCTCCCTCGTTTCTTGGTTTTTCTTTGTTTGAGAGTTATTTCAAGTGATTGATTGTTATTTAGGGCATGAGAAAGAGACCTATGCTCAATGGCTTAATCTCTACGGAGGTTCATCATTAAGGCATAATCTCTCTTTCATGCTATGAATCACTTCTCGTTTGACATTTCTTCTCATTTAGTGGACTTAACTATCACTTTGGACAAAATGAGTAAGGATTGGAAAGGTAAGTAAAAAAAGACTAATAAAATTGGTTTAAAATCAACTCAACCAACATAAAGAAAATGCTTAAAATTGATTGGAGTTGGCCTGACGTTATGCCGAGTCCATTGCGTCAAGAGTCATCATATGTTACTTCATGATGTTTTGATGAAACTTAAGGCATGTCTACCTCCCTCTTTGAGCTAAATTCATGATAAGATGGAGGGGTGGTCACCTTTCATTGCATTCATAAATTTATGTCGAAATCGTATCTGAAACCATCACACAATTAACTTGCAGTCGTTGATGGCTTTGGAATCGAATTCACTCTCCTCTTGAGTTTCTCTCCGATAGAGAAGAGCAAAAAGGACAAACAGGGCTTAAAGCTGCTCCGTCTGCACTATATTCACCTCTGAGCACAAAAACAGGTTTTTGCACGAAATTAGGGCACGACCGGCCTTGTTTGAACCCGACTAGGCCTCATTAGGGGCCAGTCGGGCTCCAATGTTTGGTAAAACAGAGTACTTGGCAAAAACAGAGGGCAATGGCTGAGGGTGAAACAGAGCAGTTGCACAGAAGGCAGACAAAGCAGTTTCTGCAAACGACTTTCATTGATGCACATTCGATCCTTGTGCATTTTTTATATACATTAATGTTGTAATATTATTGTTCGTATTATTGTTGTAATTATTATTATTGTTCATATTATATTGTTGTGATTAGTGTTGTAATTATTATTGTTATAATATCCTTGTTATAATAAATTAGATAGCTTGTTATTTATTTATTATTCATTCGGTCGGACTTGTAATAAGTGGTTAGTTTGGCTAATTCATTCATTTGGTGTTGTAATAGCTAGTTTTAATTCGGACACTCAGACATTCGAACCCTCTTGCGCGAGGGCAAATATGTAATAATTTGTGTATGTCTTCCAACCCCCATTTCTTTTTTTCATTTATTTATTCGCTTACCGTGTGTGGACACCCCATTCTTGACCGCCCTTAAGACTTGGGCATTACTGATGGTTTACTTGGTGGTGAAAGGTGTGCAGGGCAAAGGTTCAATTTCTTTGGCAAGGAGAGAGTCAAATCCTAACTTCATACCCCCTTCGGAGCAAAACAATCTTGATCAAAAGATTTTAGACCTTGAAACCCTCTCTTTCAAAATGTTTTTGAAATAAAGTTCCTACGATGTTCCGAGGCTTGCATTTCGTTAAATGTTACGCTTTTCGGTAAATTGAGCGAGGACAAAGTGGAAATGAATGAAAGAGAGATGAAATCTTTAAAAAATCTTTCAAAACACCTTGTTTAGGGGTTTGGAGTTGAAGAAAAGAGGAAAGGAGAGAAGAAAACTAGTTTGTGAGAAGTTCGGCATGAATCCGGGTAGGACCAAAACTGATCGGCTTCACCAAAACAGGCATAACTTTTTGCACAGTTGGAATTTTGATGCAAGGCTGGCGCCATTGGAAAGCTTACTTCTGGGGCTTCAATTTGGACACTTGCCAGCTACTTTTTGGCCTTGCTAGCCACTTGCCAGCCACTTTTTGGCCTTGCTAACCACTTTCTCCTCTTGCCAGCCAGAAATCCGGGTAGGATCGAAACTGCGCGGCTTCACCAAAACAGGCATAACTTTTTGCACAGTTGGAATTTTGATGCAAGACTGGTGCCATTGGAAAGATTACTTCTAGGGCTTCAATTTGGACACTTGCCAGCCACTTTTTGGCCTTGTCAGCCACCTGCCAACCACTTTTCATTCTTGTAGACCAGAAAAGTAGCTGGCCGACTAGTAAAAGTAGCTGGCCGACCACTTCAACTGGTCGGCAGCTTTCCTTCAGTTTCCTGGAGATATTTTATTGCCAGTTGTGCCAACTGTTGGGCATAGAAAGCATCCTCCATACACGTGGCTTGAAGGCTTAAGTGTGTTCAACAAGCTTGAACTTTGTTTTTCTATATAAGGGAACCTCCTCCCTCATGCCTTAGGTTTAGAAAATTTGGCATGAGCTATACATATCATCTATATCTATAATCCTCCATTCCTCTCTTGTTTTGTGCCTTAAAGTGCATTTTTATCACAGTTTTGCACACAAACACACACTCAAACACCATCCTTTCGTTGCTGAGGCTTCTTGAAGTTGGTTTTGGAGTTTTTGGACTGGTTTTGATCAAAAAAATCTGCTGGAGTTGCTGCTCTAAAGTGGTTCTACAAGGGTGAGCTTCTAACCTTTTAAACCCTTGCTTTTGATTAAGCTTTTGGCCCTACTTGCATGTTGTTTTAGGCCTAAATTTCTACTGAAAAAAGTTCTAATTTTTCATGCTTGTAATGTTTGTTTAAGGTCTCTTTTGTGTTGGGGGTGGTCTACCCCCTCTTGTGCCTTGTTTGGCTTTGTTTTACACCATCACTTTAGGCCTTTGAGATCACTTTCTCTTGGCCTTTTAACCACTGAAATCCAGTAGATTTTTAGTGATAAAACTTGTGTTTTGAGGTCTTAAATAAGAGAGGGTCATCCCCTCTCCTTGTGTTTTTGGTTACTTGCTTCATTAGCCTCATGTTTGAGCATGTTTGTTTAGCTCGTTTTGGCTTAGTCTCAACTTGTTTTTGGGGTTATTTTGACGTGGCATACCACTGTTTTAACTTGGTTTTGTCACCCCTTGCATGACTTTTACACTTGTAGTGTAATCCTTACAAACTAGCTTTGTGTGCTTCATGAAGTAGCATGTCTTTCTAGCATGTTTTGGCCATATCTCAACATGTTTTTGATGTTGTTTTGCCATGCCTCAGATTTTTTTTGGGTTAGTTTGTTAGCATCTTGTATGCTCCATGCACTTGTAGTGCAATTCCATTCATTAGCCTAATGTGTATCATGCTTTAGACCATCATCCTAGCATGATTTTGGCTTAACTCTAAGAAGATTTTGTTTATGTTTTAGCATGCTCTAGCTCTGATTTGTGTTGTTTTGGTCATGCATGCCTTGCTTTGTATAGCCATGATGCATTTTAGCTCATTAGCTTTGAGTTTCCAAGCCACTAGCATGCTTTGCTTGGACTATTTACATGATTTGGCATCATATATTATGTGATTTCAGAGCATGTTTCATTGCCATGCCCTCACATTTGTCACTATTTCAATGCTTTGAAGGTTTAGTTCTTTATGCCTTAAACATGGGCTATTGTGTATGCCTTCACGCCTAAGCTTGTGAGCTATCATTTCAGTGTGTTTTTGGGGTTATTTTGCCATGATATAACTCTAATTTTTGTTGGCAAAGCCATCTCATGCTTGGTCTTAGTAGGTGTAGTGTAATCCTCCTTATTGGCCTTGCATACACCATGCCTCTTGCCCTCCATGCTAGCTTATTTTGGCTTCCTTCCATACATGTTTTAGCATCATTTTGACATGCTCTAGGAATGTTTTGGGTTGTATTTGCCATATGCTTCGTGTATTGCATAGCTGTAGTGCAATTGGTCTTGCTAGCTTTGAGTTTTGAGCACCATAGGACGCTTCATTTGTGACATGTACATGATTTGGCATCATTTAACATGGTATTTCAGAGCATGTAGCATTGCCATGTTCCCACTTCTTTCACCCTTTGAGTGCCTATAAGGGTTGTGCATTGTTGCCTTGCTTATGGCCTAGTGTGCATGCATGCAGGCTTAGACCTTTGAGCCCCCATCTCAGCATGTTTTGGTCTTTGCTTAGACCTATTTGAACTCTGTCCATGCTTGGTTCATGCATTTGTGCCATGTATTGCATGCCTCTTGTGTAGTCCTCTTTGGTAGCTTTATGCTTTAAGGACCCTAACATGCCATGCTTGTGTTGATTGGATGATTTGGCATCATTTCATACCTGATTTAAATGCATATAGTGTTGTTACACTTCCACATTTGTCACTCCTTGAGCACTCTTGAGAGTTGTGCTCTTATGCGTACTTGATGAGCTAATGCATGTGCATGTATGTCTTGCATTTCATGCCATCTTTCGTAACATTATGGCCACTGTTTTGGCCTGACTGAGGTTCATCCATATTCGATTTAAGTCCATTGAGCATGTTTGTTTGCATGTTGTTTGCATGCTTATGTTGCATTGCATTGTGTATGCATGCATTACATTGTGTTTAGCATGCTTGAGTTGCATTGCATGTGTTTGGATTGGGTGTTAGTCTAAACACGGGAAACGAGGGACGTTTCATACTTGAAGTGATGAAACGTGCCTCATTTCTCGATCGCCGACCCTCTTGATCGTGCATGATAGAGGTTAAGGCATTTATGTGTTATTTGTGCATTCATTTACATTGAAATGTGTAATCTTACCTCTTTGGCCATCATGTATCGAGATGCACGATTGGTGGCCCGAGAGTTGAGAACCGCACTCCCTTGAGCTCATGAAATGATAGGGAGGGTGGTTGTGCACACATATCTTGCAAATACATTGCCATGCCCCTTCTTTTTCTCTGTTGTAGTAAACTGGAAGAGTGTAGCAAAAAGTGGTCGGCAAACCAGTAAAAGTGGCTGGCCGACCACTTTTTTTGGTCTGCAGCAAAGGCAAGTGGTCGGCTGGTGGTCTACAACATTAACAACTGGCCGGCCATGCTCCTGGAGGTCTCTAAGGTGGAGCAAAAGCTATCTGGAGCTTTGTACAGTGTTCTGAGAACAATTGAAAACAGAGGCAAGTTGGGGCATTGCGATGGATTTCCGAACGAGGCGACCGAGCATGCATCTCTCGCTCCGAGGCCCCTTCTATTTGCTTTACTTAAATGCTTTCCTTAGCTAGCTTGTGCTTTGGTTCTGTATTTAATTAGTTAATGCATTTAGCTGCTTGTTTGTACTTAATTAGCTAGCGTAGTTAGCTAATTAGCTTGTTTTGTAATAATTAGTTAGCTTGTTAGTTAATTAGTTTTGTTTGTAATAATTAGTTTAATTAGTTTAGATTAGCTAGTTAGCTTATTATTTGGACCCTCCGTCGAGAGGGCACAACTGTTATAATAAGCGTACGTGTGTGTGATGCATGTCTTCCAACCCCCACATCTTTCTCCCTTTTACTTAACCGCTTACGATGGTTTGTTTTAGGACATATTTTGATTAGCATCCTTATGCTTCGCATGTATGCATCCATTCATATGTTTTGCATGCACCGGGCTCGGCGCATCATACAAGCTGTATTGTACTTCAATACATTTACTTGAATACATGTTCAACAGCATGTTATCAAGTTGCATTTTACATGACATCTTAGAATAGCCAAGCCTATCTTTGTTGCATTTTTGCATGTGTTGCATTAGCCATTTTAACATGAACTAGGATCATGCATTGATTACTAACTAGCTTCTTTTTTGGATTGGAGTACTAGGTAAGCTTTTACACTTTAGCATACTGCATGAGATGTGTATGTTGCCATGATAGCATGCTTGCCATGATGCTAACTGCTTAATTGATTAACTGCATGAATGCCTGTGGATGAAGGCTTCATTGCTTGAATTGGAACAATTCATCAAAATGCGAATTCTAAGCCCACTTGAGGGTGGCAAAATCCACGACTTAGCCTACTTGCGAGTAGCAAACTTCAAACCATTTTTCAAACAAACGAACATGAAATGTTTTGTTTCAACTTAGGCGATCTAGTCTATACTTGTATGTTGTGCGCATCACATAGTAATTCTAGGTTAATAACCGGAATAAGAACACATGTGTTTTCAAAAACAACATATCATGCTTAGTAAAGGCCGATCTTTTGATCGGGCGAGCGGGGGTGCTCATTGCATGACCTTCCCCTCTCGTACCAAAGTTCTCGAGCCGAGACAACTTTGGTGATGACGGACACGTGGCCTTAGGCACGAGTCAGGGTTTCCTAAATTTCCCAAAAGAAAACATTTAGGTGGCGACTCTGTATCTAGCAAAGCAGTCTATGTTTGGCACTTCTTTATTAAAATCGATTTTCCAAAACGATTTGCCGGATTTGGACTCTTTGGTGATTTATCGGTCTCACATTGCACTTTGTGAGATTAGATTCAGAACCGTGACACGAGTCTGAACTGTTGTAGCTAAGAATGACGATTCGCACCCTTGCGTGCGGAGCGGGAGTTTCGGGTGGTCTACACCGTGATTGTATAGCACCATATTTTTCTTAGCATTTTCCATGACTCGCATCCATCCGTTTTGCATGCATAAGAGTTCGGTTCATCATACTAATCAAATGTCAATTTCAAATTCTTTGATCGAATACGTGCTTTATCGCATGCCTTGAATTGAATCATATGCCATGCTTGTAGCCAAACTCATTATTTACATAATGTGTGTGTTGCATTAGTCATATTGCATTGTTTAGGAGCATACATTTCTTCTAATTATTTGGTTTTATTTGGCTTGCCTTAGAGTACTGGGTGAGCATTTCATATTGTATGCGTGTGATTGTTACCATATCAAACATATTTTCCATGAAGCTAAGTGCTTAAGTGATATACCTGTTTGAATGCCGGTGGATGAAGGCCTTTTACTTAAGTTGGAATAATTTGATTAAATGTAAATACAAGCTTCCTTTTTCAAGTGACATGTATTCAAACCACTTTTTCAAAACAAATATAAAATCAATGCGTTCCAAATTTTGCGAATTAGTCTATACTTGTGTGCATCACTTAGTAAAATTAGCCTAATAACCGGAATAAGAGCATATAATATAAATAAAAATCACATCATGATTAGGAGAGGCCGATCTTTGATCGAGTGAGTGGGGTGCTCAATTAATGACCTTCCCATCTCATACCTAAATTCCCGAGCCGAGACACTTTGGTGATGATGGACTTATGGCCTTTGGCACGAGTCACGGGTTTTCTAAATTTCTTAAAATATTTAGGTGGCGACTCTGAAATCTGACAATGCAGTCCATTTGTTGGCATCTTTTGATTCAAACATCAATTTTTCCAAAGATTTGTCAAATTTGGACTTATTTGTGTTTATCTATTTCACATTGCATTTGTGAAATTAGATTCAAAACCACAGGAGTTCGAACTGTAGGGCTAATTGTATCTGAAAGGAGCACGAAAAGCAAGCTATAGGCATGAATGGTGAAACTCTCGGAGTATCTCCTCTCGAAAAGACTTCGGTACGAAAAGATGGTCAAGGTATTTAACACTCGAGTCAGAATACACGTTCAAGCCTTTTTCTACCTTTCCACTAGAGATATTTTCTCCCAGAGGGTTTCTACCTCAAAGTCATCCCTCTGTGCTTCTATAACTCGGTTCACAAGTGTAGGTTGTGCAACTATAGTAAACAAAGCTGCCGAATCAACGAACTTGCCAAGATGCAAGTCGAATTCGCCAATTGCACCCAACATCTCCCATTCCCGGATGGCAATACTCGCTACACTGCTAAAGGATTTCCTACTCAAGGCATCCGTCACTACGTTGGCCTTTCCCAGATGATAGTGCAACTCAAAATCATAGTCCTTCATAAACTCCATCCACCTCTTTTGCCTCAAATTCAGATCTTTTTGTGAAAATAGATTCGTCAAACTCTTGTTATCAGAAAACACTTCAAATTTCTCATTATACAAGTAATGTCTCCAAATTTTCAAGGCAAAGATCACTGCCACTAGCTTTAGGTCATGAGTAAGATAGTTTCTCTCATGTATTTTCAACTGACGTGAGCCATAAGCTACTACCTTCCCTTCTTGAATCAAGACACAACTTGAACCTTCCCGTGACGCATCACAATACACAGAATAGCCCAAACCCCTCTCCGAAATAATCAATACTGGAGCAGTGGTAAGTCTAACCTTAAGCTCTTGAAATGACTTCTCACAAGTCTAACTCCACACAAATTTGATTCCCTTCCTTGTCAGTCTAGTCAACGGTGAGGCTAAGCTAGAGAAATCCTTCACCAACAGACGGTAATACCCAGCTAATCCCAAGAAACTACGAATCTCAAAGGTGTTCTTAGGTTGTTCCCAATCTTGCACCGCTTCTATCTTAGAAGAGTCTACAATCACTCATTCCTCGGATACCACATGGCCTAGGAACTTAACTTTTTTCAAGCAAAATTCACACTTCCCAAACTTAGCATACAGTTTGTGGGCTCTAAGCAACTCAAGCACAACTCGCAAGTGTTCCTTATGCTCCTTCTCATAGGGTGAGTAATCAAGATATCATCGACAAAGACAACCACAAAATGGTCTAAGAACTCACGGAAGATTCGGTTCATCAAGTCCATGAACAAGGCAGGTGCATTGGTTAACCCAAAAGGCATCACTAGGAACTCAGAATGGCCATACCTTGTACGAAATGCTATTTTTTGGATATCCTCCTCCCTTACCCTCAACTAGTGATAACCAGATCTCAAATCTATCTTGGAAAAACAACAAGACCCCTTTAATTGGTCAAACATATCATTTATACGAGGCAATGGGTACTTGTTTTTAACGTTTACCTGGTTCAACTTCTGATAATCAATACAAAGTCGTAAGGCGCCATCATTCTTCTTGGCGAAGAGAGCCGGTGCTCCCCAAGGTGAAATACTAGGGCGGATAAAACCTTTATCTAACAATTCTTGGAGTTGAATCTTCAACTCACTTAATTCAATGGGTGCAAATCTATATGGTGCTATAGAAATCGGTGTCGTGCCAAACACTAAATCAATAGGGAACTCAATCTCGCGGTGAGGTGGTAAACAAGTGAGATCCATGGGAAAGACATTCGAGTATTTACAAACTACCCATGATAACTCAACTCGGACTTCATCACACTCACTACCCAAGAAGGATGCAAGAAGACAACTAAGCTCACTTTAACCTCGTGGATCATACACTGGCAACAAACTCTATCAACTTGGTCCCCTAGAAAATAAAAACAATCACCACTCGAGGTGCATATAGTGACCCTCTGACGATAACAATCTCTAATGGCCTTGTACGAGGACAACCAATCCATGCCCAAGATGGCATCAAAACTCGACATATCAATTAATGCAAATGAAAAAGGAAGTCGGCGACTAACAACCTCTATATCACAACCCTGACACCCCTGGCCCAAAACAACTTTACTACCAATAGGTGACTCTACCCTGAGTGGAGATGCTAACCGAGCAACTTCTAACCCCAATGTCGATGCAAATACAAACGAGATAAAAGAATGAGATGCACCCGTATCAATCAACGCATTGGCAATAGAATTGCATAACAAGAAAGTACAACTCACAATTGAAAGCGCTGGCACTAAGTCTGGCATGGTAACAGTATACACACACCCCATAGGTCTCTGCTCCACCTGCTCACCTTCGGAGCATAAGTCTGACGCACTGACTAGCCAAAGTGGCTCTCTGATTAGCCCTCGAGGCTTGTGCTGACTGTGCAGGCTGGTGGCTCTACGTCTGCCTCGAACCAGACTCACCAGGTGAGCCACCTAACTGAGGGTAAAACCTCCTCACATTGCAGGCTGGTGGCTCTCTGATTAGCCAAAGTGGCTCTCTGATTAGCCCTCGAGGCTTGTGCTGACTGTGCAGGCTGGTGGCTCTACGTCTGCCTCGAACTAGACTCACCAGGTGAGCCACCTGACTGAGCGCAAAACCTCCTCACATGCCCTGACTGCCCACACTGATAATAGGTAGGCAGCTACCCTCTCTCTTGACTCTGGCTCTGAGAACAAGCCACAAACGGTGCTGACTATTGCCCTCTTCTCCACGGGCAAGCTAGAGACTTGTAACCCAACTGGTCACAGTTAAAACATGAGAAGCCTCCCTGATTACCTCTCCCTGAACCCAAACTCAGCATAGGAAAGGTGGATCTAGAATGTGCAGCCTGGGACCGTTGTGGGGTGAAACTCTTCTGCCTCTTACTGTCCCGATTCTCTCCCTAAATCTCCTGACTTCTCTTAGAGCCCCTCATTCGCTCTTTCTCTACCTGAACCACGGTCTCTAGATGAGCTGCTACCTCTATAAGGCGTCCATAGTCCCTAATCATTGACCCAGCTACCTTTAAAAGAAGCCCTGTCCTCAATCTCTTCTCAAACTCGATACATTGGCATTCCTCTGTTGCCACTAGCTTCGGTGCAAATCTAGAGAGGCTAGTGAAAGTTGCCTTAAACTCGGCTACAGGTAAGCTAAGCTACTTGAGCTTCAGAAACTGATCCCTCAACTTCTCCCTTGCAGTGGGAGGCAAAAACTTGTCTTGGAAGGTGTTGACAAAGGCCTCTCTCCAATGCGCCCACGCGCATACTTCCACTATTGACCCACATCTCCCTTCAGCTTGAAGGATGCCAAGGTCACTCTCAAACCATTGTCCTCGATGGCAAGCATCTCGAACCTCTTCACCATCTACTCGAGCCATTCATCTGTTTTCAGAGGCTCTTTCAAGTCATCCAAAAACTCATCCAGATTAGAGTGGAAGAACTCTCTCTTTAAGAAAGATGGCCCTGTCTCCGCTACTTGGGCTTGGACTTGATTCTCAGCTCTAAGAATGTCCATGGATTCCCGCAAAGCTCTAACCATTTCTTGGGCCAAAGCGCACATGGCTTGCTAACCAACCGGTTCGGCAACATTGGCCTGACCAACCCTTTCCTCCTGCGCCGGAATTTCATCCGGTAACAGCACCTCCTGCCGTCTAAGCCTGCCACGCCTACTACCACCACGTCCATGTCCTAACATCCTAATAAAGGTAACAAAAGAGATTAGCACATTCAGAATGTGCCGAAACTAACTCACTCACATCCTAATGTGATGGACAACAGATATTTCACTCCATATAAGCACATAGTCACATAAACACATACGAATTTCCTTCCTAGATAATGATCGTCCCACGACATTGCCACAGTTCGAATTAAAACTAACATTGATCAAGTGCTCTTCTAATAGGACTTTTAGAAATTTGTAGACCCAATCAATATCTTAGAAATTAAATCCCATACCCATATAATCACATAAACATGTTATCACATAGCATATCAAACATACAAACATCTCTATCAAGCGAGATAAATCCATTATGGTAAGAACCACTTCCCATGTACCCAAAGTATTCAAATTTGGTACGCTCTGATAGCAAGTTGCAATGCCCCAAAATAATTACTATAAGCTATTTGCAATAAAGATTACATATAACACTTGATAAGGTAATTACCCTCCATTAGTTCCAGTCACTTTTACAGAAAAGTAACATATACATGTATACATTCACAAGTCTAACTCTGAATCTATAGCATATGTTACGAAATAAAGAAATAGGGTGGAAGTTAAGCAAATAAGAAATGCCTTAAGGGCTTACAGCTTTCCAAGTCAATACTTGGTTACACAAAAAATGGATTTGAATCCAATACAGTTAAAGCCCTTGACTTGTACAAAAATAAGCATAATAAATACACAAAATGAAGCTCTTGCTCCAAGTCCTACCAAGCTATTGCCTTGGCTGAGGCATATCATCAGCAACTGAAAATGATTTTCCCACATAGGGTGAGCCAAAGCTCAGTAGAAAGAATCCAACACAATATATGAATCTTAACAAAGATATAAAGGTGAAATGCATATGCAATGCTCGTGCCAAAACATTTTATATCTTTTTCCAAAACCATGTAATGCTAGCTTAATATCAGAATTCATAAATAACTTCCTTTTACAATAGAAAATAGGGCAATGAATCACCTTTCATTGAAATTTTGTCCGTAGGAAACTGTAAACCGACACCCATGTAAACGTAGGCTCTACAAGCACTACTATTGCCATTTTACGGATATTTCGTCCATGGGATCGGCACCCATGTATACATGCGATTTTTAGGACTTTCACCGTGGACACTCAGGCCAACTTATTTCAACGAACCAATATATACTTCCCATATTAACCCATTTTTCTCAAAACGATAAGCATTTTCAATGTATAAAAATAAAATAATACATGATGTAAATGGATGAGATAATAGTTTTAATTCTTCTGATTCTTATGCAATTTCTATAACAATCATATCTATCATCCACTGAAAGCCAAAAATAGGTATTTCTAAACAGATAAAAGATTTTCAATAAAGATAAACTTTCCAAATCTCAAGATGTGAGTGGTAATACATATCCAACTCCATTATCTTCATCAATATCAATCCAATTTCACATTTCCAACATCAATTCCATTATTTATACAAAATCAACATTATATGTATTTAGGGCAAAACCCTAGTTTCCTCCAAAACCGAATCCAAGTTTCAAAACCAACCATTTTATCATAACTTAACCTTATTTCAAATCCAACAACCATTTTCAAGAATCCATTTGAAAACCCCTATTTTCGTTTTTAACTCAAAATCCTAGATTTGTCCAAAACTCCCCAAATCACAATATTGTTTAAGAAATAACAAATAACTAAGTTAAAAATCATAAAATAGTGCGAAGAATCCCTACCCCAAGCTTAGAATATGAGAGAGGGTGTGGAGGAAACTCAAAGATGCCAAAAATCAACTTTGCTCCGATTCAAACGAAGCCCTCGTCGAGCTTTACTGACACACCCCAAACTCGCCCCTAAAAGTTTGCTCATGACCGACCCCGATGATGGGTCTCAAAACTAAATAATCAAATAGCATGAATACCTTATATAACACAAGGGCTTCTCGCACGTGCTACCATGAACCCCGTACGTGCGGTCGTAACCCCTGTTTTGAGCAGTTCGAATCGAGGCAAACATTTAACCAGGTAAACACATCGTAAGGTACACAATAAAGGAAATCAACTCAATATTATGATTTAACATCACAATAACATGCATCACAAGTTTATAATACCACAATAAATATGGATCACAAGCTTAATTAGATCATCATCCCCTCCAATTTCTTATACACAACTCAATACTCTTAGATTCCTAGCTTTATTTGGCTAAGGAAATATATATATAACCATTTACTTGCATAGGTGAGTTCAAACATGCAAAACTAAAGAGTAAGTTGTAATTTTCCTCCACATAGCTCAAAATAATTCCAAAACAACCTAAAACAAGAAGTATTCTTCCAATTAACCATTTATCATACACTTAACCTTAATCATAAACCCTAGCTTACATAAATGTAGAAAAGTTCTTACTTAAATCAAGTAGAGAGGTTATTCTAGGTGGGTTATGTCTACCTTGAACTCAAATCTTTACAAGTATTCTCAATTCTTCAATCTTCCCCCTTGTTGTAGCCTCCTCTCCTTTCTCTCCCTCTCTAGCACTCTCTCATTCTCAGGAGATATTTTCTTTTTGATATGAAGTTACCAAGTTAAGGGTTTAAAAAGATTAATTAAGGATTGACCACAAATTAATCAATTTAATCATTACGAATCAAATTTTTACAAAAATTCATATTATGATCTAAAAATCATACTCATCACAATTATAAAGTCAATTTCAGGTTATCGCACTTCTAAGGCTTCCATTTACTAATCCAAATGTCACAATTGTAACAGATTTTTCACACATTTGACAGATAAAAATCCATAGTCATATAATTCACACATTTAAACTTAATTTTACATGGAATTTCACATTAAGCATATAATTACACATATAATAAGAGACTGAAAGCATACCAGAAAGCATATAGAGGGTCGGGTTATTACATCTACCTTTTTAACAAAAGGACATGGGTGAAAAGGTCAACGGATTTAGGTGTATTTGAGTGAAACAGATGAGTTTTAGAGAGAGAGTGAGAGAAAATAGGGTTTTGAAAAGTTTAGAGAGAGAAAGAGGTGAAAAAGTGACTCAGAAAAGTGACTTTATGAACTGATATACACGTAGACTGTTTGAGTGCAAGAAGTGTTGCTTGAGCGACCGAACACAATAAATTTCACTGCTCGAGCGCAAGAAGTTTCACTCGACCGAAGAATACTAACCCTTGGAAGTTTTACAGATAGGGAACCACCAGTCGAGTACAAAATGGCTCGCTCGAGCAAACGCCGCTCGAGCGCAAGAAATACCGCTCGAGTGAAAAATGCCAACTCCAATATCTACTGACCTGCAAAAGTACTGAAAGTTCACAAAGACCACTTGAGAAGTGCCACTCGAGTGAAGAAGCAAAATTCTAGGCAGCAACAGTTTGAAAAATAAGCTACTAACCTGTTCCAAACGCAACCAACACATCCCAATAGCCAAACTCAAAGAGAAATAAGGGGAGACAAGACAAGAACAAGTATATAAGGCAATGAAACCTGAATCCAAAACAACAAAGGGGCTGGGTCTAAACCAGAATCGCTATAATAAAACAATGCTTAATGAAAAATGTATTAGTATTTAGTTTCAATTCACTTAATCCTCATGCAAGTTTTACAACAATCAAAGTTATCCTCCATTGACAGCCCAAAGCAGATATTTCTATTCAATATATAATTTCCAACAAAGATATAATCTCATCATTTCAAAATGGATTGATATCACATATCTAACTCTACCATCATCATCAACAGATACATTAATTCATTCTACCCACCCAAAAAAAACAGATACATTTATTTCATCCTTTCAAAACCCAACATCTTTTTCCTTTTCTTTTATAAACCAAACATTAGTGATTTTTGAACAAAACCTCATTTATTTTCAAATTTCAAAATCACATTTAAGTAAATAAATTCCACATTTCAACATATTTCAACCATAAACACATCCCCACAAACTTTCTCAAGTAGCCATTTGAAAACCCCTATTTTACATTTCAAAATCAAACCCTAGGTTTAACCCAAAATCTCCAAATCACTAAATCTCTTCAATGAGCAAATAACTCGGCTAAAAATCATGGCAAAGGTTGAAGAAATCTCTACCTCAAGATTAGAAGAAGAAGAAAGCAAGGGTTAAAGTTTGGCAGAGTCGAAAACGATATCCTCTTCGTTTAAAACGAAGTTTTCTACGAGCTCTACCTTTTTCTCCAAGGAACTAGGGTGGAAAAATCAATGGATTGGGAGTATTTGGGGTTTTAATGTAAGAACTAGAGAGAGAGAGTGTGTGTGTGAAGAAATTAGGGCTTTGGGATGTTTAGAGAGAGAGAGGAAGTGAAAAGTGATAAAATCTCCCTTTTCTTGATGTGATATACGCACAGACTGCTCAAGCGACCAAAATACCGCTCGAGTGCATAATGACCCCCTCCTAGAAGTTTAGACCTGCAAAAGACCGCTAGAGCAAAGAAAACACCGCTCGAACGAAGATACCCTACTTTCAAAAGTTTTGCAGAACTGTAAAAATACTGGGAGATCTCAAAGACCACCTGAGTGACCAAAACACTTGAGCGAATAAGAAGAAAACTAGACAACAACTCTTTGAAAAACTAATTCCTAACATATTCCAAACACAACCAACACTCAACCCAACTACCAACAATATGAAAAGGACTGTAGACGCACCCCGCGAGGGGCCCTCGCTACTATAGTTCGGACTTGATTTGTGTCACGGTTCTTAATCTTGAACCAAAGAGTCCAAATCCGGCAAATCGTTTTGAGAAACAGATTTTTTGAAAAGAAGTGCCAAACATGGACTGCTTTGCCAGATACAGAGTTGCCACCTAAATATTTTTTAAATGGGAAAATTTAGGAAACCCTGACTCGGTGCCGAAGGCCACATGTCTGTCATCATCGGAGTTGTCTCGGCTCGGGAGCTTGGGTACGATCGGGGAAGGTCAGCTATGAGTACCCCCTTTCGCCCGGTCCGAAGATCGGCCTCTACTAACCATGATATCCGATTTTGAAAACGTTATGTGTTCTTATTCCATTTATTAGCCTAGAATTACTATGTTATGCGCGCAGCAAACAAGTATAGACTAGATTGCCTAATTTAGAAATAAACATTGCATATCCGTTTGTTTTAGAAAAAAACTTTGGAATTTGCTACTCGCAAGTAGGCTAAAATACGGATTTCAACGAGTTTCTCCAATTCAAACAATCTAACCTTCACCCACAGGCATTCGAACAATTTATTACATAAGCATTTAGCCGTATGGCAAGCATACTGTCATGGCAACACTCACACGCATGCGGGATACTAAAACATAAATACTTACATCGTACTCCGTGCCAAAATAATAAACTAGTTAGCAAACATGCATGTCCTAGTTCATGTTAAGAATGGCTAATGTACCGCATGCAAAAATGCAATCTAGACAGGCTCGGCTAACCTAAACATGGCATGTGAAAATGCACAACCAACATGTATTCAGTTTGGAATTTGAAATACAGATGCAGTTAGCATGATGCGCCGAGGCCGGTGCATGTAAAACAAATGGATGAATGCACGCATGCATTACATGAGGTATGCTAATTTAAACGTGCCCTAATCTACCATCATAAGTAGGTAAATAAAAGGGAAGAAAGAAGTGAGGTTGGAAGACATACACACACTCACGTACGCTTATTACAGATTTGCCCTCGCTCGGAGGGACCAAATAAATAATACAAATTAATTAACTACGCAAGCTAATTAAATATTACAAATTTCTTAATCAGCTAACAAACTAATTAAGCTAGGAAAACAGATAAACCGCCCCGGGGGAAGAGCTCGATGCAATGCATACTCGATCCTGCTCGGAAATACACCGCCATGCATAGGCTGCCTCTGGTTTCCTTCCTTTACTCCTCTGGAGACTGCCAAAACCTCAGGACTTCTTCTTTGGACATTGGGGAACACCACCGGCTGAATGGGATTTCCACTGGCAGTAGCATGTGGCCACCGGCACAAAATGAATCCATCGGCAGGGAAATGATTGCCGGTCGGCACTAGAAATTGCCGGTCGGCAGAGTGTTCCTGCAGAATCTGCAATTGACAGCAACAGAGGGCAAGGCAAAGCATGGCAGCACAATTCAAGGCATATATGCACCAATCATGTCTCTTATCATGGTAATGACTCAAAGGGACATACTTCTTGGTTCTCGGACCACCAATCACGCATTTCCATGCATGATGGCCCAAGTGACCAAGTGTGCAACTTTCATGTCAAATGAAATACAAACCAAACAAGCAAATCAAGGCCCAATTCCTATCACCAATTCAAGGAACAAGGCATGTATGCAAGGTGCAATGCAACCTAGACATACAAGCTAAGAATGCAACAAGGCATGGCAAGACATTTATGCAAGCATACAAGCAAACATGAGGCAATGCCAACCAATGAAAAGGTGGACTTAAACATGATTTGGGCAGCTCTAAATAGGCCCATAACAGTAGCCAAAGTGACCAAAATAGGGACTAAATACACATACATACATGCACATGTTAAAGGGCTAACACTTAGGCACAAATGAGGCAACTCTCAAACACAATTGAAAGAGGCATAATGTGGGCTAATGGCATGCAAAGTAAGCATTGAAAATCATGTTAAGATGGTGTCAAACCAAGCAACAAGATAGGTTAAACATTAGCATGCAAATGGTCCAAGTACTTGAAGCAAGTCAAGGGGACTTGAACCATGACCAAGCCAACCAAGCCTCACAAGGCTAAGAGGGCTTAAGATAGGTTCAAGACAGACCTAGACTATGCAAAGGGGGCCCCCTAGATGGCATCTAAGTGGCTCAAATTCAAAGCATGCACAATGGCCAAAACATGGAACATGCTACACGAGCTTTCAAAGCATTAAAGATGCGTCCAAGGTAAACATATAGGCATGCAAATGGGACTGAAATGACATGGTAGATGGTTCCAAATCACCAAATCAATACAAAAATGCCATGCTATACATTCACACACTTAAGGCCAACAAGCCAAAATGCAAAGGGGCTATATAATGCATGCCATGGCCAACCCAAACAACCTAGGACAGACCTCTAGCATGGTAAAATATGCACAAAAGCTTCATAAATCTAAGCCTAAAACATGCTAGAACTAAGGCTAACAACCTAAGGCATATTAAGGCAATAACATGGCATTACATGGTAGGTATGCTAAACATGCATGGTGTACCAAAACCAAGTAAAAACAGAGGTATAATATGACATATTAAGCACAAAAAACAGCCAAGGCATGGTCAACATGAAGCTTAGCTAGGTGCTCCATCAAGAGGCCAAAAATGGTCCATTTTAAGGACAACAAGGAGAGGGGGTGGCCCTCTCCTTTTGGAGACTTCAAGGCACCATCTCCACCACTGAAATCCCTCAAGATTTCAGTGGTGAAGAGGCCCAAACACCAAAGTCTCGAAACTCACTCAAAATGGCTCAAAATGGGGCCTTTCAAGGCCTAAGAGGGGTCAAACACCTCCAAACCAAAAAACACTCTTAATAAACAATCAAGAGGAATAAAAAACAGAAATTTTTTGTATTATACACTAAGCTCAAAAACGATTTTAAGATAGGTAGAAATACAATGCAAGATTGGGGAATAAAGGGGTAAGATTCTTACCCTTGAAGACCTCTTCAACAATGATGCTCCAATGGCCCTCCTTGGCTTGAATCCAACACCAAAACACCAAAATCAGCCCCTTAGAACCTCAGGAGCCAAGGGAAGGTGAAACACTAGGTGTTTGTGTGCAATAGTATGGACTAAAACACCTAGAGCACAAAGAGAGAAAAAAGAGAGATAGGAGATATGTATAAACCCTAACCCTAAAACCAGAGCTTCTCTCTGTCTTTTCTATCTCTAAAATGTCTAAAGTCTCTAACCCTAAAGCCAAGAGACAAGGCTCTCTCTTATAGAGGCTTTTGTCTTGTAAAGCTTACAAGACAAGCTTCTAAAGAGGGAGATCCCTCCATACACGTGTATGGAGGGGAACAAAAGGCAAGACAGCTGTCTTAAAATATCTGCAAAAGCAGATGCACAGTAGTCGGCCGGCCAAAAATGTCATTTTGACAAAATTTAGTGCCGGCCGGCAACAAATAGTGCCGACCGGCAATATATATTGCCGATGGCATCAAAAACCAGCCGGTGACCTCTAGCCACTGCCGGTGATGTGTGGGGATGCCTCACAAGGCATTCCCTGCCCCTCCAAGGCAAAACACAAGTGTTTGGTGCAAAACCAGACACTAAACAGTCGAGTTCGGAGATCCTGAGGCAAGGCGCGCGAGCCGAGACCTCCGGGAACTCCAAACGAACACAAACATGGATAATCACCGAGTGTTCCAAGCGGTGACGTCCGAGTCTTGAGGATGGTCAAAAATGGGGTGTCTACAAGGACATAAACAACAATTAAAGGTATGGAATTCCAGATCTAAGAACATGAAAAAGGTTAGGTCCAAACCGGAGCCGTTATAATGTGTTTGGGATTATAAATGTTAAAACTCTTGTCGTAATTAAGATACGATCCAATAACTATTATTTTGCTTATATAACTATAATTATTCTTTATAATCTATTCCTTAATTTCTGTCAACTTATATAGACCTTCTATTAATACTTTGTTACGATCTATAAAAAAATGTAGCTTTAGTATTTAAAGAAATTAGACTTAAAAGGGAGGCTATTTTGACTCCTCCGATCTTTCCTGGGATCTTACTTGGTTATTGACCAAATGACTCATTAGTGACGTTTCCTACACTTGTAACTTTAGAAAAACCTTATATTTACTTGTTAATATATTATTTGATGTCCCCCATTTTTGGGGCGTCACAACATTATTTATCATTTGGCATTTGTCAATTTATCTTCTAAAAACTTAAGAAAAAAAATATTGAATTCCATTATGTTAATAAATCAATATCACAATGGACATTACACGTGTATGTAAATCATTTATAGAAATATGATGTCTGACATAAAATCACAAAGGAGTTAGCTTTAATTAATGTAAAGAATTTTATATTATGATATGTGTTACAAAATAATAATATTAATTTTAATTTAATTTAAAATAAAATTTAAATTTAAATTATTTATTTTAATAATCTTAACCTTATCATTTTATAAAAGTGTTACTTGAATACTTATATATAATAGTTAAATTATTTATTGATTTTGATAATTTTAGTTCTATAGTGCTATAAAAGTATAATTATCATATAATGATTTTATATGATATATATTAAATTATAAGCTATAAAATAAATGCTCGTTTTGATATTAAAAATAATAGTTAAATTAGAAAGAGAATTAGTAATATAAAATTAAAAGTGATTTTAATTATTTATTTGGATAATAAAAATATGTAGAAATAGAACACCACAAAATTTATTTAAAGATTAAATATAAATATGTTGTGATTAGATTAAGAGAAAATATACAAACTAATTATGTGTACTGATTTTTTTTTAAATATTCTTTTTGAATTATTCATACATATTGCATATAGGTATATAAAATTTAAATTAAATTATATATATATATATATATATATGTCATAATAATTAAGAGAATTTTTTTTCAAGGTCCCTGATATTAAGATTTTATAAGATAAAAAATATACAATATTTTCATAGTAGTTGGAGTCTTTCAACATTTTCACAGAGAAAATCGACTCAGAGAAATTTCGACTCAATTTAGAGAAATTTTAGCCCTGAAACAAAGAAATTTCTCTGATTTCTCAAAGAAATTTTGAAATTTCTCTGATATGACCACAAAGAAATTTCAAAATTTTCTTGATATGATCACAGAAAAATTTCATCAAGGGATCTTAGCTAATAATAAAAAAAATTATCCTAGACCTCTCTTTCTATACAAAGTTAGAGAGGGATGTTTCATTAATTTTTTCAATAATTAAATTATAATTATATATAGAAAATAAGTATTTCTCAAATAGAGTCCATATAAAATTGGTTATTATAATTGAAATTGAATTTATGTAGAACTTTATATGTAAATGGAAAATGTATGCTGATGTGTTTTTTTTTTTTTTTTTTTTTTAAAAAAAAGAAGAAATTAGAATGTGCCATTGAAGTAAGGAAAAACACTAATTATATATATATATATATATATGATAAGTGTTGCTTTCCAAGTAGCAAGGCTTGTATTTTGGCATTTTCTGCCAGAAAAGTCCTTTTTGCTATTTCACTTTCTTACAAAGGTGAGGCCCTTTTTTGGAATTTGGCTGGGTAAGAAGATGAAGTAGACTCTTTCACCTGGTTGAGCTGGTGGTTGTTGTTTTAACAAGCTGCCATGGCATTTCGATGGAGGGTTTTGTCCCTAGCTTTTTTCAATAATTTAAACCGTTTATGTTATAAGATTTTTTGGGTCGATCATCCATGTCAAAAGGCAAATTCATTCGACATCTATCATAATGCCCCAAAATAAATAGGCATCCAATTCCATCATAATATCCTTTAAACCTGCAAAATCATAACTCCTCGTGTAATTATCTAACATATTACATGCTTTTTCTCAAATAGAATTTAATTACATGTTTCATTACATTTCTTGAGTCTACGACATGAAACCATTTGACATATTCGAAAACAAATGATTTTTTAGTCTTATTCAAAATAATGCCTTAGAGGTTATAGATTTCCAAGGCCTTGCTCGGGTTACAAGAAAACGGTTTTCTAAGCCAACGCAAATATAACCCTTGGCTTATCAACATAATACAATGAAAGATAAGAGCCTCGTGTTCCCAAAACTATTCTCCACGCCTCTACTTTAGCGGGGTCACAATAGTTTTTCTTGCAACAAAATCCACTAGGGATGAGTACAAAACCCAATAGAGAATTCTTAACAAAGTATATACATTTTATACAGTCTCATGAGTTGAATGTACATGCCATGCCATGCTAACAAAAATAAATTCTCTTTTGAAGTCTCATGCACAATGTCTGTCAAAAACAATATATATATATATATATATATATGTATATATAATGAATCCAATGATATCCATATATCAACAAAAAGTGATAAATACAACTCAGGCAAATCCCGGGGCTAGTGTATGCAAGTAGGCTTATCAAGCACTACCAAATCATACCTTATTGGCTTCTAACCACAGGGCTTAGGCGTCCACATGGGCGTGTTTCTAGTCTTACACCAAGGACACTTAGGTCAACTTAATTCTCAAACTATACCCTTTGACAAGATTAAAAACTTTTGTTCCACAACATTACCATTTCAAAAGTGATCTCTACAATGCCAGTTCAAAAGAAAAATAACGAACATGAAATGAAATGCCAATGCAATAGATGCCTATATTAATGCCTTGGTCTTTCTCAAATTTTCTCAATTCTCATTTTATCCACACAATCTTCCATTGTGATCAAGTTCCACATCTCTACTCAATATATACATACAATATATATATATATATATATATTCCAAGAGGTATATAAAAAAACACGTCATCGAATACATTTCTTTTCTCTTTAAATCAAAGAAATCTCAACACGAAAATCATCATTTTCCAATCTTTATCTTTTCAAGATAGGTATAACAACATTCAATTCACTATTTTCTCAATATCAATTCATCTCTTATAAGGAATTTCAAGAATATAGATATATAACAATTTTCTCATCATTTCTCCAAATGGATCTCAACATTTCATGATTTTACAAAATCCCAACTTTTTCCCAAATTTCCAAAATCTAGGTTTGTCACAAAAGAAAAAAAGAGTTTCTCTTTAGAAAGATTTAACACTTTTAAGAACCCCAACTATGACAACTCATATTTTATTTTTCAATACAACATTTTCCTTACTTCCCTCAAGTCTAAGGCTTTCACAAAATTAGGGTTTCCTCATTCTTGAAAGATTTTTGCTCATTAAACTCCCAATACATACTCATTGTTCATAAATTAAAGGATTTGATAAAAGATTTAAGAAAAGCACGTTGTTGAACAAAACATAATCTCATAAAATGAAACCCTAAATCAATACACTCCAAACAATATCAAAATAACCATAGACTTGCAAAAAGGTATATATAATTCAAAGAAAACTCTCTACCTCAAGATTTGGAGAAGGAAGATAAGAAGAACCCTATTACTAGTTTTTCGTGCTCCTCAGAGGGGTTTATCTCATCGGATACGATAGCCCTACAATTCGAACTCCCGTGGTTCTAAATATGGTTTCACAAGTACAAGTTGAAACAGAAAAAACACAAATGAGAGTCCAAATCCGACAAATCTTTAGAAAATCTATTTATCATCAGAGATGCCAAAAATGAACTGCATTACTAGATTTCAGAGTCACCACCTAAATATTTTTAGAAAATTTAGGAAACCCGTGGCTCGTGCCGATGGCCACTTTTCCATTATAACCAAAGTGTCTTGGCTTGGGAACTTAGGTATGAGAGGGAAAGGTCATGAATTGAACACCTCACTCACCCGATCAAAGATCAGCTTCTACTAATCATGATGTGATTTTATGTACTGATGTAGGCTGAAAGGTACCACATTAAGGCCTCTTACGTTACATTTATAGTCTTTGAATTTTGTTTATTTGGTGGAAATGACGTGTTTTTGTGCACTTGTACAGATATGGCGGCAACACGCAAATTCAAGCAAAAAGTGGCACAAAAATAGATTTTCTGAGAGAGTAGTGAAAAGTCTCGGCCTGCCACCTCACCTCACGTGCGGCCAAGCTCCACCGCACGTGTGGCCCACTACCGCTTGAGCGGCCTACATGGGCACTTGAGCGGCCCACCTAGGGCTGTATGCATGAAAATTTAAGGCTCTACTACTGGGAATAAAAAGAAGAAAAAAAGGTTGTAACCAGGTCTGAAAATATTCTAAGGAAAATGGAGGCTAGGGCTTGAAGAAAGGGATTTCTCAAGCTTCAAGGGCAACTTTCATGGGGGCTTCTTACTCTTTCACCTCTTCTCACTCCTCCATGAGTGGCCAGTCTTCTAGTTGTGGACGCGCCCGAACGTCCTGGAAAAATCCTGTTTTGTTCATTTGGGCTTACCACAGTTCGGACTCAAATGTCACGGTTCTGAATCTAATCTCACAATATGCGATGTAAGATTGATAAATCACCAAAGAGTCCAAATTCGGCAAATCGTTTTGGAAAATTGATTTTTAATAAAGAAGTGCCAAACATGGACTGCTTTGCCAGATACAGAGTCGCCACCTAAATATTTTGTTTTGGGGGAATTTAGGAAACCCTGACTCGTGCCTAAGGCCACATGTCCGTCATCATCAAAGTTACCTCGGCTCGGGAACTTGGGTACGAGAGGGGAAGGTCATGCAATGAGCACCCCTGCTCGCACGATCAAAGATCGGCCTGTACTAAGCATGATATCTTGTTTTTGAAAACACATGTGCTCTTATTCCGATTAATTAGCTAGCCTTACTACGTGATGCGCACAGCAAACAAGTATAGACTAGAACACCTAATTTGGAACGAAGCATCGCACATCCGTTTGTTTGGAAAATGGTTTGAAGTTTTCTACTCGTAAGTAGGCTAAAATGTGGATTTCAATGAATTGTTCCAATTCAAGTAATCCAACCTTCACCCATAGGCATTCAGGCAGTTAATCACATAAGCAGTTAGCCTCATGGCAAGCATGCTAACATGGCAACATTAACACACATGCAGTATGCTAAAGCGTAAACACTCACAGCGTACTCTGAGCCAAAACAAAGAACTAGTTAGAAATCATGTATGATCCTAGTTCATGTTAAGATGGCTAATGCAACACATGCGAAAATGCAATTAAAATAGGCTCGGCTATTCTAATCATATCATGTGAAATGCAACTTGATACATGTATTCAAATAATGTATTGAAAGTACAATGCAGTTAGTATGATGCGTCGAGCCCAGTGCATGCAATACAGATGAATGGATGTACGCATGCGAGCATAAGGTATGCTAAATGAAATATGCCTTAAAACTAACCATCGTAAATTGTTAAGTAAAAGGGAGAAAGAAATGGGGATTGGAAGACATGCATCACACACGCACGCTTATTACAACAATTGGCCCTCTCGAGAGAGAGACCGAATAAGAAGCTAACTAGCTAATCTAAACTAATTAAACTAATTATTACAAAACAAACTAATTACTAATCCTAGTTAACTAATTATTACAAAACAAATTGAAATAGCTAACGCATTAACTATTAAAGGTACCAACCAAAGCGAAAGCTAGCTATCTAAGCATGGCAGCTAAGGAAAGCAGTAAGTCAGGAGCCTCAGAAGGAGAGGAATGCATGTATGCCTGGTCGCCTCGTTTGGAAATCCAATGCGATGCCCCGATTTGCCTCTATTTTCATCTGTCCTTAGAACTCTGCACCAAGCTCTAGAAAGATGAAACTCCACCTAGGGAAACCTGTGGGAGGGTGGCCGACCACTTTTGGTCTCTCTAGACACCTGCCGACCACTTTTGGTTGTTGAAAAACCAGAAAAGTGGTCGGCCAGCTAGTTTTTCTGGCTGGCCAGCTAGTTTTTCTGGCTGGCCGGCCAGTTGTTGCTGCTGAACTGCAATTTACTGCAACAGAGAGCAAGAAAGGGCATGGCAAGGTATTTACAAGATATGTGTGCACAACCACCCTCCCTATCATGTCATGAACTCAAGGGGGTGTGGTTCTCGACCCTCGGGCCACCAATCGCGCATTTCAATGCATGATGGTCGAGAGGTGAAGTTGCACAATTCAATATGAAAATGAATGCACAAGTAAACACATAAAGCCTAAAACTCTATCATGTATGATCAAGAGCATCGGCGATCGGGAATTAAGGCATGTTTCATCACTTTAAGTATGAAACGTCCCTCTTTTCCCGTGTTTGGGCTAACACCTATTCCAAACACAATGCAACACATAATATGGCATACACAATGCTACTACATGGCATACAAAATGCAAGGGACAGGCATGCAACAACATGCAATACAATATGATCAAACTACCAATGCAAATGGCATGCAAACAATGCTAACACATGCATGCACAATGCAATGTTACAAGGGCAACTTAGCAATGTTAGGGACATGCATACTCAATGCAGGGAACAACTTGGCATACGCAATGCAAATAACCACATGGCATGCACAATGCAATGCAAGATGACATACCTGATGCAATGAAACAATATGGCATACTCAATGCAATATATATGGCATAATCGATGGACTTAAACCAACAGGGGTAGACCTCAGTCATGCCCAAATTAGTGGTCATTGGTGATGAAATTAAGGCACAAAAGGCAAGGTATGCATGTCCAATGCAATGGCCTATCAAAGAGGCCTAAGAGCACAACTCTCAAGAGTGCTCAAAGAGTGACAAATGTGCAAGTGTGACAACACTAAGTGCACTAAAATGAGGTAAGAAATGATGCCAAATCATTCAAACAAAGCAAGTAAAACATGCAATGGTCCTAAAGCATGAAAGCTAACAAAGAGGACTACAAAGGGACATGCAATACATGGCACAAATGCATGAACCAACCATGAACAGAGCTTAATTAGGTCAAAACAAGGACCTAAACATGCTGAGATGAAGGCTCAAATACCTAGGCATGCAAGCATACAAGCTAAGCCATAAACTAGGCAACAAATGTACAACCCTTAGAGGCACTCAAAGGGTGAATGAAGTGAGAACATGGCAAGTCTATATGCTCTGAAATGTCATGTTAAGTAATGCCAAATCATGTACACAACACAAATGAAGCATGCAATGGTGCTCAAAGCTTGAAGCAAGCAAGGGCACTTGTACTACAACTATACAAAACATGAAGCATGTGACCAAGGTGACCCAAAATAGTCCTAGGACATGTTAAAATGAGTCTAAAACAGCATGGAAGGAAGCCAAAACAAGCTATCATAAAGGGCATAAGATATGATGCATACAAGGCAAATAAGGTGGATTACCTATTAAGACCAAGCATGGGATGACTTAAGCAACAAAAATTAGAGTTATATCATGGCATAATAACACCAAAAATACATTGAAATGATAGCTCACAAGCTTAGGCATGAAGGCATACGCAATGGTTCATGTTAAGGCATAAAGGGGCAAACCCTCCAACGCATTGAATCCCTCCAACGCATTGAATGAGTGACAAATGTGCATGCATGGCCATGAAACATGGATTGAAATCGCATATGAAATGATGCCAAATCATTCAAATAGGCCAAGTAATGCATGCTAGTGGACTCAATACACAAAGCTAACAAGCTAGATTAAACCAAGGCTATACAAAGCAAGTTATGTATGACCAAATCAACACAAATCAGACCTTAAACATGCTAAAACATGAACAAAGTCTTCTTAGAGCTAAGCCAAAAGCATGCTAAAATGACATATTATAACATAATGCATGTTAGGCTATTTCATGGAATTGCACTACAAGTGCATGGAGCATGCAAAGGCTAACCAAACCAAATCCTAACAGAGGTATGACATGGTAAAACAATACCAAATACATGCTGAAATGGACTCAAACCAAGCTATAATGACATGCTACTTCATGAAGCATACAAAGCTAGTTTAAGAGATTTACACTACAAGTGTATTAACCATGCATGGAGTGACCAAACCACGCAAAAAAAGTGGTATGCCTCAGCAAAATAACCATAAATACAAGCTAAGATATGGCCAATATAAGCTTAACAAAGGTGCTCAAACATGAGGCATATGAAGCAAGTAAACACAATACAAGGAGAGGGGATGACCCTCTCCTATTTAGGACACCAAAATCACCTTTCCACCACTGAAAATCCTCTGCATTTCAGTGGTAGAAAGGTCATGCAAAGGCTTCAATAAGAGCCTAAAGGGATGGCTCAAAATAAGGCCTAACAAGGCCTAAGAGGGGGTAAATCACCCCAAACAAAAAAGTGACCTTAAACAACTATTTTAAGCATGCAAAAATAGAAAATTTTCTAGTTAAGAGTTAAGCTTAAAAACATATGCAAGAAGGGCTAAAAGCTTAAGCAAGAAAGGGAAATTTAAAGATCAAATGCTCACCCTTGAAGACCTCCTTTACAACTGCAACTCTAGCAAGTTCTTTGAGCTTAAACCAGTCCAAGAACACCAAAAACAACCCCTTAGCACCTCAACAACCAAAGGAAGGTGTTTGAGTGTGTGTTTGTGTGTTAAACTAAGACAAAACAACACTTTTGAAGCACAAAAATGAAGCAACAAGGAAATATAGATACAAGACTATATGTATCACTCAAAGGTGATTTTTCTAAACCTAGAGGAGGGAGGAGGAGCCTCCGTCTTATAGAAACTAAAAGGAAAAGCTTCTTGGAGAAGCTAAGCCTCAAAAAAAGGTGCCAAAAAGCAGCCGACCACTTGAAGTGGTCGTCCTGCTACTTAAAGTGGTTGGCTGACCACTTCAAGTGGTCTTCCAAGACACAAACTGGTCAGCCATGGTGGGAGAGAGTCCAGGGCATGAAAGAAAGCTAATGGTGTGGTGGCCGACTAGAAAATGTGGCCCAAAGACCAAGCAAGCCAGTTATTCGACCAGAAAACTAGCTGGTAGAAGAAAAAGTGGTCTCCCACCCTTGTACCACCTTCCAAACAAGGAAAACAAGGTTTGTACAAAAAACAAACCAAAACGGATACAAGACGAGAGATCGGGAGGCAAAGCACGCGGCCAAAAGCCTTGAAAACTAGTCTACGGGCATCAAAAGTGGTATGCAACCACAAAAGTGGTCTCCCGGACCACAGTGTTCCCTAGGCAGAGGCAACAAGGTGTGGTTCAAAAATCACGCCAAACGGAGAACGTTAAGCGGTCTCGAGACAAGGCACGCGGCCGAAGGCTCCGAAAACTGAAAACTAGTCTCCAAACGGAAAAAGTGGTCTACAACCACAAAGAGTGGTCTACGACCACAAAGAGATGGTCTACAAGACCTCTCCCTCCCTCCGGGGAAGAGAAACAAAGTTCGGTCCACAAACTGACTGAAGCACAAAAGAATTCAGAGGCCCGGAGGCAAGGCCCTTAGCCAAAACTCCGAAACCTCTAAATGAGCACAACATGCACCATCACCGAGTGCTCAATCGATGATGTTTGAGTCTTAAGGTTGGTAAAACATGAGATGTCTAGAGTTGCCTCTCTTTGACAGAACTTGAAAGTCGTAAGTGACGGGAGTGAATGTCAAAGCCCAGAGACGACCCATTTTTGACAAGGCCGAAGACTTAGACAAACATGCAAGATAATAAAGAGATGTGCCCGTAGGCTGGGGCAAGATGCAAATGACATGCACAAAGCTGAACATAACTTATGATCATGCAAAGAAAACTGTAACGAATCAAATATACACAATAAATGCAGCAGTTTAAGCAAGCGAATACGAACCAAACTACATTACATACAGAAAGGATGTAAGAGAATTATACAATTCTCGTTACGTCTCACGCGGAGAATACAATACCGTCGGGTTCGTCTGGTCGTGCCAGCTTCAAATGAACCGTATATACAATATCGTGCCTGCAAAAGAAAGAAACTCAACAGGTACAATATCGTTAGAAACATGCATAGCAATGCAAGTGAAAAGTGCGTGACAACACAAGTGGAGGGGTGCACGACAATGCAACCTAAGTGCGACGCATAACAATGCGGAAAGGATGCAAAACAATGCAACCTAAGTGTGACGCATAACAATGCGGAAGGGATGCAAAACAATGCAACCTAAGTGTGACTCATAACAATGCGAAAGGGATGCAAAACAATGCAACCTAAGTGTAATGCATAACAATGCGGAAGGGATGCAAAACAATGCAACCTAAGTGTGATGCATAACAATGCAGAAGGGATGCAAAACAATGCAACCTAGGTATAACGCATAACAATGCGGAAGGGATGCAAGACAATGCGACCTAAGTGTGACGCATAACAATGTGGATAAAACAAACATAACAATGCAAGTGAAGTGTGCAAAATAACACAATGCACTAACAAGTGCAGGTAAGGTGCGCAAGATAGCGCGAATGATACTATGTAATGCACAAAGCAGTGCGATACGCTAAACAACGCGATAAAATGCATGCACAATGCAAGTAATGGACACGACGTAAAATAGCACGATGTGCAAAATAGCGCGATAAAATGCATACACAATGCAAGTAATGGACACAGCGCAAAATAGCGCGATAAAATGCATGCATAATGCAAGTAATGGACACGGCGCAAAATAGCACGATGCGCAAAATAGCGCGATACAATACATGCACAATGCAAGTAATGGACACAGCGCAAAATAGTGCAATGCACAAAATAGCGCGATAAAATGCATGCACAATGCAAGTAATGGAAACAACGCAAAATAGCGCGATAAAATGCATGCACAATGCAAGTAATAGACATAGCGCAAAATAGCGCGATAAAATGCATGCACAATGCAAGTAATGTGCACAAAACAGTGCGATGTAAAGGATGACATATTCTAACCATGCTGGAATCATGAGAGGAGGGAAAACAAACAATCAAGCGCGTACACAACACAACTTGAGATAAATTCCAAACACACTGAAATCGTGTGAGGAATGGGGACACTCAAACCAAGCTGAAATCATGTGAGAAGGTCCAAAACAACCCGCCCAAGCACATACACGACGCAACCTGAGAAAAATTCCAAACACGCTGAAATCGTATGAGGAATGGGGACACTTAAACCACGCTGAAATCGTGAGAGAAGGTCCAAAACAACCCGCCCAAGCGCGTACATGATGCAACCTGAGATAAATTCCAAACACGCTGAAATCGTGTGAGGAATGGGGACACTCAAACCACGCTGAAATCGTGAGAGGAGGTCCAAAACATCCTGCCCAAGTGCGTACACGATGCAACCTGAGATAAATTCCAAATACGCTGAAATCATGTGAGGAATGGGGAAAGAGAGAGGAACAAAGGGACATATCCTCGTGTTTCGGAATGGTTCAAGCACTGAAACAAATTCCAAATGCTCTTAACCGAAAATGGAGAAACATAGGGACGTATCCCCGTGTAGACACCCCATTTTTGACTATCCTCAAGACTTGGACGTCACTATTTGAACACTCGGTGATCATCCATGTTTGTGTTCGTCTTGAGTTCCCGGAGGTCTCAGCCACGCGCCTTGCCTCAGGATCTCTCGACTCGACTGTTTTATGTTTGGTTTTGCACCAAACACTTGTGTTCTGCTTTTGAGGGGCAGAGAGTGGCTTGTGGGCCACCCCCACACCTCATTGGCCATGGCTTAAGGCCACCGGCCATTGTTTTGTTGCCACCGGCCATATGTTTGGTCGGTCGGCACTCTTTGTGGTCGGTTGACCATGTATTTTGCCATTTTGTCATTTTTGGTTGGCCGACCACTGTGCATCTGCTTTTGTCGATATTTTTATGCCAGCTGTGCTAGCTGGCATACACCTTGCACCCCCTCCATACACGTGTATGGAGGGATTTCACTCTTGCTTAGCTTGTCTTGTAAGCTTTTCAAGAGTGATCCTCTATAAGAGGAGGGCTTCTCCTCCCTCCTTAAGGGCTAGAGGGTTGAGTTCTAGAGGTCTGGATTAGGGTTAGCCATAGTGTATCTATTCTATCTCTATATCTCCCTCTCTTTGTGTATAAGTGTGTGTTTGTCCTTACATTTGTGCACAAACACCTAGTTTTACACCTTACCTTGGTTGCTGAGGAGCCATTAGGTTCTTCTTGAAGTTTTGAGCTGCTTTTGAGCTAAGGAAAGCAGCTGGAGTGCTGTTCTTGAAGGGGTCTACAAGGGTAAGAACTTTACCTTTAAATACCCCATTTTTGCATAGTCTTTTTGCCTACCTTGAATCTATTTTTGAGCTTAGTGTATAACATATAAAAGTCTTGTTTTTACTTTCTTAAAATAGTTGTTTAAGGTTGCTTTGAGCTTTGGGGTTGTTTGACCCCTCTTAGGCCTTGTTTGGCCCCCATTTTGTGCTATTTTGGTGAGCTCTTGGACCACCTTGTTTGGGCCGCCTCACCACTGAAATCTTGAGGGATTTCAGTGGTGGGGATGGTGCTTTAAGGTCCTAAGAAGGAGAGGGCCATCCCCTCTCCTTGTTGCCTTCAAAAAGTGCCATTTTAGCCTCATGTGCGAGCACCATTTTTAAGTTCATGTTGGCCATGTCTTAAGTGTTATTTGTGCTTATTTTGTTATGATATAGCACTATTTTTAGTTGGTTTAGACACACCATGCATGCTTAGCATACTTGTCTTGTAATGCCATGAATTTGCCTTAACATGCTTTGTGCTTTGAGCCTTGTTATAGCATGATTTTGGCCAAGCTTTGTGAAGTTCTTATGCATGATTTAGTACACTTTAGCTCTGTTTTTAATTTCTTTGGCCATGCTTGACCTGCTTTGTATAGCCACCTTGCATTTTGGCTTGCTAGCCTCGGGTGTGTGAGTGTTTAGCATGCATTGCTTAGCTTGTTTCAGTGGTTTGGCACCACTTATAGCATCATTTCAGTCCCCATGGTATGCTTGTATGCTTGCATTTGATGCTCCCTTAATGCTTTAAAAGGTTGTAGTCTTGTGCTCCAAGTTTGGCCTCTTTTGCATGCTTCCATCCGTAGGCCACTTAGATGCTATCTAGGCGTGTCCTTAGCTTTGTTTAGGTATGCCTTAGGACTACTTTAAGTCCTCTTAGCCTTGTAAGGCTTGGTTGGTATGGCCATGGTTTAAGCCCCTTGGCTTACCTTGAGTTTCAGACATCATTGCATGCTTAGTTTGTCTTGTTTACTTGGTTTGGCACCTTTTATAACATGATTTCAGAGCTTAGTATGCATGCCATTAGTCCATGATTGTCCTCCCTTTTAGTGTGCTTAAAAGTTGCCTTTTGATGCTTAGGAATTGGATCATGTACGCATACATGCTTGTATGTGCATTTGGCCCCACTTCCATAGCCTTTGGCCATTGTTTGGGCTTAGTAGAGAGCTGTTCACCTTGGTATGAGTCCATTGTTCGTGTGTTGTTGCATGCTTGCCTTGTGTGTTGTTGAATACTTGGCCTACCGCATGTGTTGCATGCTTGAATCATAGTGCATTTGGCATGCATTCTCATCTTTGCTTTGATTGCTTAACATGCCACATGTTTTGCATATTTGCATGTTGGCATTGCATCTTGCATGCTCAATTAGCTTGCATACTTGTTATATGCTTTCTATGCTTGCCACATGTTCATGTTGCCTACTTAGTTTCCACGCCTAGGGTGCATTGCATTGAACATGCATGCCTTGCCTCTTGAAATCAAGTGATAGAGGTTGGGCCTTTATGTGCTTATTTGGTTTGCATTTCATTTGACATGAAAGTGCACAACTTGGTTTCTTGGGCCATCACTCATTGTAATGCGCGATTGGTGGTCCGAGAATCGAGTACTATCCCCTTTTGAGTCATAAACATGATAAAGGGTGTATTGGTGCACACATTTGCTTGAAATGCATTGCCATGCCTTGTTTTGCCCTCTGCTGCTGTCAAAACGGGTTCTGTAGGAAGCTTTGGCCAGTCGACTACATCAAGTGCCGATCGACCAATTATTGATGGCCGATAACTCCATAGATGGTCGATGACCACTTCTATTTGACCAGTGACCGTTCCTCATGGCCGGTGGCATTCCTCAGTGTTCATAAGGTATACCTTGGGAATTGTGCCATTTTCAGAGGAGTAGAGCAGGGAAAACAGAGGCAGCTTGTGAATGGCATTGGATTTCTGAGCGAAGCCAATCCGAGCACGTGTGCATCCCTCTTCCCGAGGCCTTTTAATGCTTTCCTTAGCTTAATTGATTTGTTAATTAATTAGGTGGTCTGTAAATTATTTAATTAGCTTGTAGGTTAATTAAAGTGTATTATTCTTTTGGTCCCTTCGAGCGAGGGCGAATTTGTAATAAGTGTGGGTGCGTGTGTGCATGTCTTCCAACCCCCACTTCTTTCTCCCTTTTACTTACCTGCTTTGATGGTTAGTATTAGGGCATGTTTAATTTAGCATACCTTATGCTATGCATGCGTGCATCATTCATCAGTCTTGCATGCACCGGGCTCGGCGTATCATGCTAACCGCATAGTATTTCAATTCCAAACTTGAATACGTGCATTGAGTTGTCACATTTCACATGTCATCCTTAGATTAGCCGAGCTTGTTCTAATGACATTCAGTGTGCGTTGCATTAGCCATTTGTTAACTTGAACTAGGATCATGCATGATTACTAACTAGTTCATTGCTTTGGCACGGAGTACGATGTAAGTATTTATGCTTTAGCATCTCGCATGAGTGTGAATGTTAACATGACAGTATGCTTACCATATGGCTATGTGCTTATATGATATTACTGCCTGAATGCCTGTGGGTGAAGGTTGGATTGTTTGAGTTGGAACAACTCATTGAAATCCGTGTTTTAGCCTACTCGTGAGTAGTAGATTTCAAATCATTTCCAAACAAACGGATATGCGATGCTTTGTTCCAAATTAGGCGATCTAGTCTATACTTTTGTGCTGTGCGCATCACATAGTAAATCTAGGCTAATAACCGGAATAAGAACGCATAATGTTTTCAAAACAAGATATCATGGTTAGTAGAGGCCGATCTTTGGATCGGGCAAGAGGGCGTGCTCATAGCTGACATTCCCCAATCGTACCTAAGTTCTCGAGCCGAGGCAACTCTGGTGATGACGGACACGTGGCCTTAGGCAAATGAGTCAGGGTTTCCTAAATTCCCCCAAAATAAAATATTTAGGTGGCGACTCTGTATCTGGCAAAGCAGTCCATGTTTGGCACTTCTTTACAAAAATCTGTTTTCCAAAACGATTTGCCGAATTTGGGCTCTTTGGTTCAGATTAAGAACCGTGACAATTTGAGTCCAAACTGTAGTAAGCCCAAATGAACAAATCGGGATTTCCCTCCCGGGACGTTCGGGGATGTCTACACCCCGTGTTTCGAAAAGAAGAGAAACATAGGGACATATCCCTGTGTTTCGAAAAGAAGAGAAACATAGGGACATATCCCCGTGTTTCGGAAAGAAGGAGAAACACAGGGACATATCCCCGTGTTTCAAAATGGTATGAGCATTGAAACGTATTCCAAATGCTCTAAACCAAAGAGGGAGAAACATAGGGACGTATCCCCGTGTTTCAGAAAGAAGGAGAAACAAAAGGAGTGGTTTAAGCATTGGAACATGTTCCAAATGCTCTCAACCAAAGAAGGGGAAACAAAAGGAGTGGTCTAAGCATTGGAACACGTTCCAAATGCTCTTAACCAAAAAGGGAGAAACAAAGGGACCCGTCCCACTGTTTCGGAGTGGTATAAGCATCGGAACACGTTCCCAATGCTCTTAACCAAAGATGGAGAAACAAAGGGACCCGTTCCACTGTTTCGGAGTGGTATAAGCATCGGAACACGTTCCAAATGCTCTTAACCAAAGAGGGAGAAACAAAGGGACCCGTCCCACTGTTTCGGAGTGGTATAAGCATCGGAACACGTTCCCAATGCTCTTAACCGAAAGAGGGAGAAACAAAGGGACCTGTCTCACTGTTTCAGAGTGGTATAAGCATCGGAACACGTTCCCAATGTTCTTAACCAAAGAGGGAAAAACAAAGGGACCTGTCCCACTATTTTAGAGTGGTATAAGCATCGGAACACGTTCCCAATGCTCTTAACCAAAAGAGGGAGAAACAAAGGGACCCGTCCCACTGTTTCAGAGTAAGAATGAGAAACATAGGGACATATCCCAGTGTTTCGGAAAGAAGAAGAAACAAAGGGACGTATCCCGATGTTTCAAAAAGAAGGAGAAACAAAGGGACGTATCCCGATGTTTTCCGAAGGAAGGAGAAAGCAAAACAATGCCACAAGAGGAAAGGCGCACCTCTCATCGTATCACACGCGAGAGAGGAAAGAGGAAACCTCTCAGCATAGCACACGCTAGAGAGGAAAGAGAAAAACCTCTTAGCGTAGCACACGCGAGAGAGGAAAGGTAAAACCTCTCAGCGTAGCACACGCGAGACAGGAAAGAGAAAACCTCTCAGCGTAGCACACGCTTGAGAGGAAAGGGAAAAGCCTCTCAGCGTAGCACACGCGAGAGAGGAAAGGTAAAACCTCTCAGCGTAGCACACGCGAGAGAGGAAAGGTATCCAAACGCGCGCCAAATGCGAGAGGAGGAAGGTATCCAAACGCGAGAGGAGGAAGGTATCAGTCAAACTGAACTGGAACTTGTCCGAATGAACAGTACATACAATACCATTCATGAAAGAAACCTGACAGGGTAGAATGCAATACGATGCAAGATGTTTAAGGAATGCAAAAAACAGACAAAGAGGCGCTTTAAAAAGCACTTCATGAGGTGGGTGGCGGTGAACCGCTCTTCCCCGACGGGGATCTCCCCTTGTGTTCTTCGAACGCTTACCTTCAACTTACAGTACAAAGGTCCTGAAATGCTGACAAAGAGCAACATCTAGTGAGGAAACCACGGATACCATTTTTCTTCTTGATCATATTCACAACTTTTCCTATTCTTCAACGGGGTGACAGATTAGGTTGGTTCAGTATCCAGAATTGAGATGCATACCCGCTACCTTAACCTATGGGGCTTCCATACAGATTTCAAGCCGGGGATACACCCCTAGGTATTTAAACCACACTTTAGTCTCAAAAATTCCAAACCTTTGTGTTCTAGGCAACTGCCATTCGAACTCTAGTTTCCACCAACGCAATTGATCTCCTAGGAACTCATTGCAAACATAGCCAAGGTACCTTTGATAGGGACGATGCTCAGGGAGAGCACTTCTGATCGCCGTTCTGGCATTGAAACAGTTGACACAATATTCTGTTTACTTCGAACACACAGCTCGTACTGCGCACTGCTCATTCTGAACGCACAGCTCATAACACAGTATTCTATTCACTTTGAGCACACGGCTTACTTTGAACACACAGCTTATAACACAGTACTCAGTTTATTCGGTACACAGCTCATATAGTATACTGCTCACTCTGAACACACAGCTCATAACACAGTACTCGGTTTATTTGGCACATAGCCCGTTCTGAACACACAGCTCTGTAGTGATGAAACTAGCTGAAGTCGAAACACACTAAGATGCTCCGATTTTCCTTTTTTTCTTTTGCTTTGCAGTTCGGAACCTATGTAGCTTCAGACAGGTCCTGGTTCTACTGTTCTGACATGACCTGGGTTAAACCCTGCAGTTTTATGAAAGAACAAATCTTGTTTTGCGCAAATGTGGAGAATGGCACAACACTCCGAGCACAAAACGATTTTTTGAAATCGAGAAATGAGTTCTCAACTGGGTATTGAGCCTACGACCGACTGCAGCCAAAACGACTCAACAAAGGAAAACAAAAGGTAAACAACCTAAACACATTGAGAAACACTTGAAACGACTCAAAACAAGAATCGAAACAAACAAAACACGCACACAACACTCAGATGTGTTACAGAGACGAGAGACCTTTCAGTCACGAGGAGCCAGTTTTTCCGGGTATTATTTCCCATCCTTTCTCATTTGTGATTCTCACATCACTCGGCCCTCAGGCTCTATTTTTCTGAAAAAGCCCTTTTCTCACTTTTCTCTCCACGTACATCTCTCTATTCTTCAATCTCTCTTATTTTTTATCCCTCCCCTGGGTGGTTGACGAATAAACAGAAAGTTGCGGGCTCTTGTCCCTAGCATTCTGCTAAATTCTTCTTCTTCTGCTCACAACAGTGAACTTCCCCCACAGAGGGGTTGCGCTATAACTGGGTGTGTAGCCAATTTGCAGCTGACATCGGTTGACGATGCTCTGCTAGGGAGTTTGGATGTGATCAGATGTGTCCAGACGAGGGAGTGGAATATCTTGATCCAATCCAGTTCGTGCTTCGCACTTAGCCTGATACCTCGCTGCTTGGAGGGTGAGAGAGTTTTTAGCCCTTTGTTGTTGACTTCAGTTGTGCCCTTTTCTGGCAGGTAGAGTGCCCTTTCTGGCAGGTAGAGTGCCCTTTCTGGCAAGTGTGGTGACAATGGGGAAAAGGCAGAACATCTGACTTAACTATGCCCCTAGTTCATCATTTTGACCATTTTTTGTTTTTGCTTTCTACTAAAACAATTTTAATCAATATGAGAGTTAGATTAACATACTTGTTCAACTTTCTGATTTGAAATTATGCAAGTCAGGCTATGAGCACTGAAAATTTTCCTTTTTTGGGGCCAAGAAATGGTCCAGTTTTGGAAAAATGGAGCAATTTTCAAGAGAATTCATCAACCTCAGTAAAAATTCTCAAAAACTGTTTTTGCAAACGGCCACTGCTCAACAAGCACGGAACTTACTCTTGAGATGCACAACCTAGAATCGGAAGCAATGGAAAATTGCCCCTTGTCTAAACGGCACTACATGGCAATAGAAAGTTGCCCCTTGTTTGAATAGCACCGCAGCACACTGAACGGCAACGGAAAGTTGCCCCTTGTTTGAATAGTACCGCAGCACACTGAATGGCAATGGAAAGTTGCCTCTTGTTTGAATAGTATCGCAGCACACTGTAACCAGTTCTCAAGGTGGCAATCACAACCAAACTCTCAGATATAGAGAAGACAAAGATAATCAGAGCCATTACATGGACACAATCGATTTGGAAGTGTTTATGGCTGGACTTCAGAATGAAGTTGCATACGTATCCCAAACATGGGAATCAAGCCTTACGTAGTTCCGATTAAGGTACACTCAAGTATTAACCTCTCTTTTCACGCTCTAACTTTTGCCAAGGCCGCCCTTCCGGGTTTTCAACCTCTCCTTTTACGCTCTAACTTTTGCCAAGGCCGCCCTTCTGGGTTTTCAACTTTGCGAGCTATGTTTTTCTTTTCTTTTCATTTCTTTTTTTCATCTTTTCTATTTTTTCATTTTTCACATTTCCTTCATTTTTCTTTTTTTTCTTTTTCTTTTCTTTTTTTCATTTGCCCTAACTTTTGCCTAGGTCGCCCTTCCGGGTTTTCGGCCCAGCGAGCCTCTCAAGGGTAAAAGTGTAGTTTTGTCCATGTCAAATGGTTTTGAGATCCTGAAGTCATCTGAATCCAGGAGAGTGGCTTCTGTTTGCTGATGATGTAGGAGTCCATTAAATGGGGGGCTAAGTTGCCCCCAGTGTTGTGGATAGGAACTCGATTGTCCGTCAGCAATACTTTCTTATTTTCTCCCTTCTAGGATTTTGCATTCTTGCCGATCTTCATCTTTGACTTTTCGAGCGCATTATTTGACATCTTTTGCCCCTAGTCCAAGAGTTGCCTCTGATCTGGCTACACAAGCCTCCTTTGATGATCGACCGTTGGACATTTTGGATCCAAGTTCAAGGTTTGAAAGCGAGGGGGTCGAGTCTCGAGGCTGAGAGCGATCCTAGGCTGCACAATCTCAAGAGAGATTCCACACAGGTCTTCGCGGGATCACGCAAAACATTTTTTGAATTTTTTTTTAAGAAAACGACTAATCGCTCGTGCGGAAGACAATGTAGAACCAATTTGGATCAAGCCAGGATCCTTCTCAGTACTCACATTAACAAGCATGATTTCATTCACCAAGGCTTAGCATGCCTCTCTTTCTCTCAATTGATCAAAATTTGCAAAACCCGAGGAATTCCTTCCTCTTCGTTTTCATCACAATGTTCAAAACGTTTTGAAAAACTTAGGTCAATGCAATGATTTGAAGGCACAGAAGAGCAGGTGAAATGCACTGCCGTTTTATTCAAGTTTACTGGCACAACAGGCTCAAAGCAGAAACAAGCACAAAAGCATGAAAACCACAGTTGTTTCATTCAGATCTTCTGGTGTAACTGGCTCCACGGCAGAAACAGACTCAAAAGAAAGCGAAAAGACAAACATAAAACAAAATAGTGATATCCGAGGTAACGCCCTCGGAATCACTCGACTCCTATGCAACAGGACTGACTCGATACAATAAGACAGACCCAACTGACATAGTACAAAAAGATTGACTATATACAAGACAACAAAGCTGACTGAATACCCAAGTCAGAAAGTACAAAAACTAGCATTCGTAAATGCTTAAAATAGTGCGTGCCATACGCCACATATGAAGTAAACTGAGTGCCGCCCACAGGTGGTTCATCCCCTGATCATATCATATTATCCTCTAGGTTCATTGATCCAGTGACAATAGACTTTGCTGAGCTTGGTGGGAGGATGACCATGTTGTCAAACAAGTCCTGTACTTTATGGTGAAAACGGAAGCAATTGTCGGTGCTGTGACCGGTCTATTGATGGTACGCACAGTACTGGGTAGTATCATGACCTGGTGGAAGATGAGCAGGGAGAGGCCGAGACTCGAGGGGTTTAAGATTCCCATTTTCAGCAAGGATTTAAAGAGCCTTGGACAAAGGCATATAGAGGGCATGGAAGACCTTAAGACCTCGGGGTTGATACTTCGAGGTTTGTGGATTTTTGCTGGGTGCACTAGAAAAAGGGTCGGCAGGTACTGGCTTGGTCTGCTGATCTTTCCTGGGTGTAGAATTAGGGTCGGAAGGGATAGTTCTGGTACGACGGCCCTTCTCCCGATTTTTCCCTTGGCTCGTACTGCCCTCGTTCTGAGTGACAAAAGTGTCATCCACAGTTTTTGTAGCAACTGCGAGCACTTGCTGTTTGTTCAGTCCCCCGTCTTTCAAAGCCTCAACAGCCTGTAGAAGTTGTTCATAGGGATCAGTGTATCCCCCCACCTTGTTCTTACCGTTCGCCTCAGCTTGGTCGAAGGTTTGAGTTGCTACATCAGTGCGCAGCCCTATTGTTGTCGACATGTTATTGATGGAACTTGGGATGGCTTCAGGTTGACTGAGTTCAATTATAATTTGCCCTAATAGCGGGGGCTCTTCTGGCATGAAGTTCCTAGCATGTGATATGATCGATGGCAGGGCCGACATTCCGAAGGCTAGATCAGCCACAGACCTCTGAAGATCGCTGATCATTCCCATCAGCTCAAAAGTGGTGGGCTCACGGGTTTGGAATAATTGGGGTTCCCAAATTGGATGTGCGGCAGGTGACCTGGGCAGGTGTTGTATTTCAACATCGGTCTCACCCTACATGGCGATTCCTTAGTTTAATGCTGCTGAACTGAACAGAGGTGATGTGACTGGCGACTAACGGATCAGATGAACCGGTAAGCCTTGACTGGCCTTTCTCTGCCTTGCCTCGGCGAAGGAAAACACTGGCTGCTCTGAATTGAATTTGTGACCTAACAAAGTTTATTAGTACAAATCCAATGAACCTCGGAGAATGTTGGAGCCTTCTGAAGCTACAGTTTCTGAGACTACCTAGCAAAAGAGAAAACATGAAGCATCTCAGCCCAATTTTACTGGAACATATACGAGGATAGCTGAATGGCTGTACTCTCTACTGAATTCTGCCAAAATTCTGCCTGAAAAAATGATACCCTCAGGTAAAACTGATTCCTCAAAATACTGATGCCCTTAGGCCTGATACCAAGACTTGCAAATTGATATACGCATTCTTGTAGAGACACTCCCCAAAAGCACAAAGCAAGCAAATGAGAGCCAAAACACCCCTATGTTGGGGGTAGGGTTTCCCTGTCCTAGCTTGTCAGGAGCTAGGGTTTCACTATGCACACAGCGGTTTCAAACAACCTACAATCGGGAAAGTAACCTGTCCTAGTTTGGAATAGTCACTATGGATTCCAATATGCACTAGGTCGAATGGTCAAAAAGGGGTGCCTCAGTAAAAACTGAGGTTTGTGTTCCCGTCGTGGCAAAGCCCGCAACCGGTCAGCCTTATGGCACGCTTCTCAAAGTGAGCCTCCGGCAAACCGTTCAGGAATAGCATACGGCAAACACGGTGTCCTAGGCGCACCAATGCAAATACAATGCAAAGAGACACATAAGTGTAAGCAAAACAAAATATCATGACTTCGAGTCAAGTTCTCTAAACTCCCCAGCAGAGTCGCCAGAAACTATGGACGCGCCCGAACGTCTCGGGAAAATCCTGTTTCATTCATTTGGGCTTACCACAGTTCGGACTCAAATGTCACGGTTCTGAATCTAATCTCACAATGTGCGATGTAAGATCGATAAATCACCAAAGAGCCCAAATCCGGCAAATCATTTTGGAAAATTGATTTTTAATAAAGAAGTGCCAAACATGGACTGCTTTGCCAGATACAGAGTCGCCACCTAAATATTTTGTTTTGGGGAAATTTAGGAAACCCTGACTCGTGCCAGCTCCCGATAGTACTGGGGAAATTTAGGGTACTATTACTCACAGTGATCCGCTCCCGATAGTACTGGGATGATGTCCTCGTCTCGACCTACAAGTACATTGCACAACACATTATATGAGATTATACTCGATCCTTTACTTATTCTTTTTGATCATTCAATCAATTAGCCATGGTGGTACCAAGCTCATTGTTCTTTAATAAGTTATAATCCATGTCTCAGAAAATAGGAGAAATCGATGGGAAATGGTTTAGGTGAAGATATGGTACAAAACTGGTTGACAGAAAGTGAACAGTCGTCACTAATTTGGGCATAACTATTTTTGTATTTAGAATTTGGGCGTAAGACCACTGCCATTTGAAACTAGACTTCTAGGGCTTGATTTTAGGCTCAAGAATCAAAATGGAGTCCGGATACAAAAGATATGCTTGGTCAAAGTTGGCTGGACAGAGCTGTCTCCGCACGTGCGGGGGAACAGTGCCGCACGTGCGACTTGGACAGTTTGCAGTCCGAAAATGGCTAAAAATTTGGGACTTATCATTTTGAAAATCAAACCTTAATTACATGTAAATAAATGCCCAAAACCCTTTAATACATGACTGTACGGGGAGCAAATATTCCGGCAAGCCCGTACTCCTTTCTTCCGAGCTCCGTTTCTGTCCGATCACCTACGAGCAAATAACGGTGAGCTACACGGCGGTGTGTGGCCGGAAAAACCCTCTGATGATCAAGTTAGCGCACACCTTAGGATAGAGAGAGAGAAAGGGAGGAGTGTTTGAATGTAAGAATTTCCTTACAAAGTGTTCCTGTCTCAAGCATGGGGGCGCAGACTTGCTTATATACCTTCTGCGCCCCAAATCTACTCCCAGTGATCTCTCGACACGTGGTTCTGTTATCCCATCTGTCAGCATAAACCTTGTTGAGCACCACCTAACCCAACTGCCTGCCCATTCTCCTGGGAGCTCGGCAGCCGGGCAGTACCATCTCGGCCATCGTCTGCCATGCTACGCTTCTTGCCCAAGTACTCCAACAGCTAAGCTCAGATGAGGACCGGACTCGGCGGCATCTCGGCAAAGCCGAGCTCGGGACAACTCACGCTTGTCTGCAGTCGACCTACCTGCCGAGCAAACAGGTACCTTGGTCCAACCTTGCCTTTCCTGGCGCTGGACTTTTCACCTGACCGGCTTCGTAACCACGGATCCTTGTAGCTCGGTCAATCCACGCGTTGCCTTAACCGAGCAGCTTCCTTCAAGGCCGGGCCACACAACTTGGCCCAACATCTGTTCGGCCCAACATCTGTCCGGCACAACTCTATCAGGCCCAAATCTGTCCGGCCCAACTCCATATCATTAATCTCCCTCTCAATTGCCCCTTAATTTCGTTCGCTGAAACGTGACTGGGATTACCTATCCTGACCGGGGTAATACTTCCTCGGTCCTCAGTATGCAAGACGGTGACTGCACTAAGAAGGCGAGTAAGGTCCGCTCCACGACTACCTTCTTGGCGAACAAGATCAGCTCTGCCAAGGAACTCCAAAGAAGGCGAGCAACATCAGCTCGGCAAGGAACTCCAAGGAAGGCGAGCAAGGTCCGCTCCGCGACTTCCTTCTTGGCGAGCAACATCAGCTCGGCAAGGAACTCCAAGGAAGGCGAGCAAGGTCCGCTCCGCGACTTCCTTCTTGGCGAGCAACATCAGCTCGGCAAGGAACTCCAAGGAAGGTGAGCAAGGTCTGCTCCACGCCTTCCTTCTTGGCGAGCAACATCAGCTCGGCAAGGAACTCCAAGGAAGGCGAGCAAGGTCCGCTCCGCGCCTTCCTTCTTGGTAAGCAACATCAGCTCGGTCAAGGAACTCCAAGGAAGGCGAGCAACGTTCGCTCCGCGACTTCCTTCTTGGCGAGCAACATCAGCTCGGCAAGGAAATTCCAAGGTCGGCGAGCAAGGTCCGCTCTGCGACTTGTTTCTTGGCGAGCAACATCAGCTCGGTAAAGGAACTCCGAGGAAGGCGAGCAAGGTCCGCTCCGCGACTTCCTTCTCGGCGAGCAACATCAGCTCGGCGAGGAACTTCCAAGGTCGGCAAGCAAGGTCCGCTCCGCGACTTGCTTCTTGGCGAGCAACATCAGCTCGGCCAAGGAACTCCAAGGAAGGCGACCGAGGTCCACTCCGCGACTTCCTTCTTGGCGAACAACATTAGCTCGGCGAGGAACTTCCAAGGTCGGCGAGCAAGGTCCGCTCCGCGACTTGTTTCTTGGCGAGCAACATCAGCTCAGTCAAGGAACTCCGAGGAAGGCGAGCAAGGTCCGCTCCGCGACTTCCTTCTTGGCGAGTAACATCAGCTCGGCAAGGAACTTCCAAGGTCGGCAAGCAAGGTCCGCTCCGCGATTTGCTTCTTGGCGAGCAACATCAGCTCGGCCAAGGAACTCCAAGGAAGGCGAGCAAGGTCCGCTCCTCGACTTCCTTCTTGGCGAGCAACATCAGCTCGGCAAGGAACTTCCAAGGTCGGCAAGCAAGGTCCGCTCCGAGATTTGCTTCTTGACGAGCAACATCAGCTCAGCCAAGGAACTCCAAGGAAGGCGAGCAAGGTCCGCTCCGCAACTTCTTTCTTGGCGAACAACATCAGCTCGGCAAGGAACTTCCAAGGTCGGCGAGCAAGGTCCGCTCCGCGACTTGCTTCTTGGCGAGCAACATCAGCTCGGTCAAGGAACTCCGAGGAAGGCGAGCAAGGTCCGCTCCGCGACTTCCTTCTTGGCGAGCAACATCAGCTCGGCAAGAAACTTCCAAGGTCGGCGAGCAAGGTCCGCTCTGCGACTTGCTTCTTGGCGAGCAACATCAGCTCGGCCAAGGAACTCCAAGGAAGGCGAGCAAGGTCCGCTCCTCGACTTCCTTCTTGGCGAGCAACATCAACTCCGCAAGGAACTTCCAAGTTCGGCGAGCAAGGTCCGCTCCGCGACTTGCTTCTTGGCAAGCAACATCAGCTCGATCAAGGAACTCTGAGGAAGGCGAGCAAGGTCCGCTCCGCGACTTCCTTCTTGGCAAGCAACGTCAGCTCGGCAAGGAACTCCCAAGGTCGGCAAGCAAGGTCCGCTCCGCGACTTGCTTCTTGGCGAGCAACATCAGCTCGGTCAAGGAACTCCGAGGAAGGCGAGCAAGGTCCGCTCCGCGACTTCCTTCTTGGCGAGCAACATCAGCTCGGCAAGGAACTTCCAAGGTCGGCGAGCAAGGTCCGCTCCGCGACTTGCTTCTTGGCGAGCAACATCAGCTCGGTCAAGGAACTCCAAGGAAGGCGAGCAACGTCCGCTCTATGACTTCCTTCTTGGCGAGCAACATCAGCTCGGCAAGGAACTTCCAAGGTCGGCGAGCAAGGTCCGCTCCGCGACTTGCTTCTTGGCGAGCAACATCAGCTCGGTCAAGGAACTCCAAGGAAGGCGAGCAACGTCCGCTCCGCGACTTCCTTCTTGGCGAGCAACATCAGCTCGGCCAAGGAACTCCAAGGAAGGCGAGGAAGGTCCGCTCCGCGACTTCCTTCTTGGCGAGCAGCATCAGCTCGGCAAGGTACTTCCAAGGTCGGCGAGCAAGGTCCGCTCCGCGACTTGCTTCTTGGCGAGCAACATCAGGTTGGTCAAGGAACTCCGAGGAAGGCGAGCAAAGTCCGCTCCACGACTTCCTTCTTGGTGAGCAACATCAGCTCGGCAAGGAACTTCCAAGGTCGGCGAGCAAGGTCCGCTCCGCGACTTGCTTCTTGGCAAGCAACATCAGCTCGGTCAAGGAACTCCGAGGAAGGCGAGCAAGGTCCGCTCCGCGACTTCCTTCTGGGCGAGCACATCATCTCGGTCAAGGAACTCCAAGGAAGGCGAGCAAGGTCCGCTCCGCGACTTCCTTCTTGGCGAGCAACATCAGCTCGACAAGGAACTTCCAAGGTCGGCGAGCAAGGTCCGCTCCGTGACTTGCTTCTTGGCAAGCAACATCAGTTCGATCAAGGAACTCCAAGGAAGGCGAGCAACGTCCGCTCCGCGACTTCCTTCTTGGCGAGCAACGTCAGCTCGGTCAAGGAACTCCAAGGAAGGCGAGCAAGGTCCGCTCCGCGACCTCCTTCTTGGCTAGCAAGATCAGCTCGGCAAGGAACTCTGGTCTTTCTACCAAAATGATTGTCAATTGCCCTTTTTCCTCGGCCTTCTGACTGACAACTTCCAAAACCAAACTCCCTAGATCTCTTCCACGGTTGTTCGCATCGCCATCCTCTGAGCTTCCCACTGGGATAAATCATCTCGGCTGAATCTTCAGAGTTAAGCAAATCATCAACTCATTTGGCCGGAGTAAATTATCTCGGCTGAAACTTCGGAGTTGAGCAAATCATCAACTCATTTGGCCGAAGTAAATTATCTCGGCTGAAACTTCGGAGTTGAGCAAATCATCAACTCATTTGGCCGGAGTAAATCATCTCGGTTGAAACTTCGGAGTTGAGCAAATCATCAACTCATTTGGCCGGAGTAAATCATCTCGGCTGAAACTTCGGAGTTGAGCAAATCATCCACTCATTTGGCTGGAGTAAATCATCTCGGCTGAATCTTCGGAGTTGAGCAAATCATCAACTCATTTGGCCGGAGTAAATCATCTCGGCTGAAACTTCAGAATTGAGCAAATCATCAACTCATTTGGCCGGAGTACATCATCTCGGCTGAATCAGAAAAGTTCTTAAGCAAAAGTAATTCACTTCTATTACATTGACAAAAAGAGTATCACATTCAGAAGTGTAGGGGAAACAAGTTCTTCCTCAAAAAATTACTTAAGAACGATAAGAATATAATAGTTTGAGGTTAGCTGCATTCCATGGCCGGGGTACGCCTTTGCCATCCAAATCTTCTAAGTGATATGCCGCCTTACCCGCCAGACCGGTTATCTTGTAAGGCCTTTTTGTCTGTTGCCACCAGGGTTGTCTTCGCGGTGGACGCCGCTGCATCATCCTCTACTCGGATGTGCTCATTGATTCGCTGCATTAGTTGCCCCATGGATGGCGGCTGGTTCATTGTGAGCGAGTCCCTCAGCCTATGTCTGACTGGGAGACCGCGCTTGTATTGGGTGATTGCTAGGTTGACCGGGCAATCCAAGATCTCGTTGAAGGTTTCCCAATATCTGAAGTTGTATGCTTTCAGTGTGTCGCTCGGCTCCATCTTGACACTAAGAAGGTGGTCAACTTCCTTTGGCGTTTTGGTGTTGGTTTTGGTTTTGAAGCGCGTCACAAAGGCTTCGGCCAACTGCTGCCACCTTTTTATGCTCCCCTCCGGCAGCCTCTCAAACCATTTCAAGCCCAGCTCGCCCAAACTTGATGGGAAGATAAGGCATATAGGAGCGTCATTCCACCTATGTCCGGCCATGACCTGTAGGAAGTGGCTTACATGCATATAGGGATCGGTTTTTCCGTCGTAGAGTGTGAACTTAGGCTGGTGGAAGCCCGCGGAAAGCGGTGTTGTTTCTATCTCCACGGAGAAAGGGGTGGCGCTCAACCTTGCCAAGTCAGAATCCACAAGGAGTGGCGTCGCTAGGCGGGGTGGAGGCATTCCGACCTCCTCGCTGGTGTGAACCCCGTAGGATAATCGCTGGAAAGTCGGTATCCTCTGTGCCTCCCGCCGGCGAGCCCGTTCCTCCAAGACTGCCCGCAAATCTTCTGATCGAGCGGAATAGGTGTACCTCGACGTCGTCGCCGGACGTAAGGGCTGGTAAGTGCTATCTTGCGTGCTGGACTTCTCTATGCACACATCGGAATCACCAACCTTGTAACTTCTGGTAATAGAGATGGACGGTGTGTGCCGCTGACTCTGACTACCTGAACAGCGGGGTTGGGTGCGCTTACTGTGGTCTTCCACTCCAGCTACACCCTTTCCTTTGACATGCCGCTTCAGCTCCTCCATCTCCGCCGCCATTCGCCGGATGACGGCGTCCTGGTCCTTCAGCTTATTTTCCAGACGTCTGGCGTGTGAGTCTCTCCTCCGCCGGTGACCGTCTGGACTCCGTGAATGACCATGACTTTTTCCGCGCTTATCCTGCGCGTCTCCCGACTGTCCTCCTGGGAATGTCTCCAAGTCCCCCATCGGAGTAATGGCGGGAGGTCCTTCTCTCCTTCGGGTGAACTCTGGGGTGCCTCCGTCTATGGCAGATAACGGAAACTCATCGTTGTTCACCATGGACGGCGATCAGACGAGCCTGGAAGACAAGGTTTTGTCTGTCAAGCTTCTCACAGATGGCACCAATTGTACGGGGAGCAAATATTCCGGCAAGCCTGTACTCCTTTCTTCCGAGCTCCGTTTCTGTCTGATCACCTGCAAGCAAATAACGGTGAGCTACCCGGCGGTGTGTGGCCGGAAAAACCCTCCGACGATCAAGTTAGCGCACACCTTAGGATAGAGAGAGAGAGAGGGAGGAGTGTTTGAATGTAAGAATTTCCTTACAAAGTGTTCTTGTCTCAAGCATGGGGGCGCAAACTTGCTTATATACCTTCTGCGCCCCAAAATCTACTCCCAGTGATCTCTCGACACGTGGTTCTGTTATCCCATCTGTCAGCATAAACCTTGTTGAGCACCACCTAACCCAACTGCCTGCCCATTCTCCTGGGAGCTCGGCAGCCGGGCAGTACCATCTCGGCCATCGTCTGCCATGTTGCGCTTCCTGCCTAAGTACTCCAACAGTTAAGCACAGATGAGGACCGGACTCGGCGGCATCTCGGCAAAGCCGAGCTCGGGATAACTCACGCTTGTCTGCGGTCGACCTACCTGCTGAGCAAACAGGTACCTTGGTCCAACCTTGCCTTTCCTGGCGTTGGACTTTTCACCTGACTGGCTTCGTAACCACGGATCCTTGCAGCTCGGTCAATTCATGCGCTGCCTTAACTGAGCAGCTTCCTTCAAGGCCGGGCCACACAACTTGGCCCAACACCTGTTCGGCCCAAATCTGTCCAGCACAACTCTATCCGGCCCAAATCTGTCCGGCCCAACTCCATATCATTAATCTCCCTCTCAATGACCAATTTCACATTATTATTCTCCATCAACCATCATAACCTCAAAATAAACAAATATAAGGCCTATACTTCTTCAATCAAGAAATTCTAAGGAAATCAAGGTTCAATCAATATATATGCATAAAACCACGGGTTCAAAGCTTCCCTTGTTATCATGATTTCATGAAATTGATGTCTCAAACATAAGGATTCAAGATAATTAATCTTACCTTAGTTCACTCTTTGATTTCTCCAAGCTTCCATGGTTGTTCTCCCTTCTTTATCTTCAATTCCCTTTAAACCACCATGATTGTTAAGCTTTTCTTGGTCTCCCCTCTCTTTCCTCCTCCACGGTTCTCCTCTCTCTCTTTTAGATATTTTGGCTTCCAAAAGATGAGACCAAACACTCACAAACATATCTATATATCTAAATAAACACACACACAAGGCTTAACACAATAGGGAGAACCAAACGTGGCCTTACGAATCGCGCAAAATCAAATTTCAATTAAAATTCCCAGGTGACTCTAAAAATTGTGCTGATCATAAATATGTCCCCTGTTCTGGTTTCTGAAGTCTCTAGGGTCTTCAATTTGCAGTACAAAGTTAGCCACCCAAACGTGCATTAACGAATCAGACAAATTAGATTTCCAATTAATTTTTTCCAATAGTTCTAAAAATTCCCATTAACATACCCAAGTACTCAATTTTGATTTCTGAACCCATAAAGGTCGATAATTTCAATTTGAAGTCCGTAACTCAACATATAATGCGTCAATTCTAATAGATATAATTAAATTAAAACACATCCTCTCATAGGTAAATAAAGATGATTTCTTATACGCATTTTGGGGTCATTACATTCTCCCCACCTTAAGAAGTTTGGTCCTCTAAACTTGATTCTCCTTGTCGCAAGTCTAGTTCCATCTTAGACATATAGCATTTCTCAATCATGTAGTCATTCCCCATCTTATACAGTCAATTTCAATGGAGGTTGCTCCCGAAATCACAAGTAATTCGTCTTTACTAACTAATTGGTAACCCAATTGATAATAGTACTTAATAACATCAAAGCATCGTCTCATTATTCACAACCCTTGTATGTTTCAATTTACTGCTCTGAAAGTTATACCTTCCAAATACTATAACAACTCAGATTCACTTCAAGTATTCAATTACATGTGACTCATAAGCTATCAAACGCAGTTCAAACTCTTTAGGTTTACACACAACTCCAACTGTCATAATTCCTCAAAAGTTGAGGTAACGTTCCCTACTTAATTATGTTTCAAAGGCACATACATCTTTCAACGATTAAACCCAGAATAACAAAAAAGTCCTAAATCAGCAACTTTGTGGCTCTTTGCTCAATAATCCGAATTAGACTTATCAGTTCGAATCAGATTTCTAACAGGCTCCAAAACAACTAGCATATACTTTTGCGAATTCATGCCGGTATGCCATGATAGATACCTTATCATACCATCATAAGTTCGGATCCGAGCAATAGAAACAAGTATAGCAAGCATCTTTTCAAGGAAGCCATCCAAAGATAAGGGCAGAAATTGAATTTAAAATCAGGTTTAATTAATCAGTCATAACAGTAAGTTGCACATCCTCTTTCAACGAGTATTACAAATTAATTTGACCTCTTTTACTCATCTCAGTATTCCACAATTCAGTTAATTCTTTCTCTTCCTACCGTAGGGTACAAGATCAACCACATGGTTTGTATTCATCATGGATAATTATAGTGGATTAGCAAACAACCATACAGAAATTATAGACCAGTCATCCGATCCAGTCAATTATCACAGGCAGAGTGTCCAGTTACTTCGCGTACATTATTCCTACCAGATTCATTCGTAGGGTCCTAATGTCATTAGGTATACAGTAATCACATCCATTTGGGTTCCATAATATCTAGAAATTCAACAGTATAACAATAAAGTAATTTAATCGGCTAACATTAGAGTTAAATTTTTTTTTTTAATAAGATCGGTTCAATATAACAGGAAATCAATTCAGAATCGCATAGTGCGGATTTACAAATTTGCATAAACACGCAAGAGGAAGGAGATACTCGTTAACCCATCATTAACATGGAATACCCCCCCATAACCTTTTGTTCCTGTCAAAATTCACAATGTCATGCAAAACAGCTTGCATTATAGCCTTTACATACAAAATAGGGATTAGTTTGACAAATCGACACAGAATTATATCATAGAAATGATTTCTCAGTCTTAAATTATTAATACACAGAGACAGGATTCTAATTTTTGCAGTAACTTATCAGGTCACCAATCATTTAGATTTAATGACAAATTGGTTAATGGTTGTCTATTGTTTTGCAAGTGTCATGTGGACAGACACGTATCATAAGCGGGATTCTTCGTATCATTCGACTATTACTCGTACAAAAGCTCACTTACAAATTACAAATTATACATAAACAGAACAGATTATAGATTATGGATTTCAGATTTCAGATTACAGAGGTCAGAGTACAGAGTACAGTGCAAAATACAGATTCTCGCAATCAAATTCCAATTACACATAAACAGTACTCAGTAGACACCATTAATAATGCTCTATCAGAAGTCGTCGGTAATTTCCTTAGTTCACAAAATCATATTACCTACATACTGTTTCAAGGTTCATAACCAATTCCCCAGCATAGCCTATCTATTTAAATCGTTAGCAAGAAGTAAATTCACAATTAATTAATTCCTTTCATAATTTGAAAAGGGGTCATTATATGCATAATTCCTTCTTACAACCAGTCCTACTTAACGCAATTTCAATTATCACGCAAAACACATCTCATCAAAATATTCAAACACAGCAAATTTTTTTTTTTTAAATCGCAGATTTAACTATTTTTATGGCAAGGAAGACATACCTACAGTATAAAAGTAGAGTATCACATATAACCTTTCCTTTAATCTTATAAATATCTCCTACTTAAAATTTAATCAATTCACTCAAATCGATGCTAAAAAGCCCAATTATATCGCCATCATTTCCCACAGATAACTATCAACCGATAACACAAATTTTATCTAAGTATGTACATATAAACTGTCTCACCGATCATCTCAAATTCTTACCACACCTCCGCAGTACAACGTTGTTGACTTACTCCCATCTGCAAAATCTATATAAGATAAACAGAGGCAATAAAAGAATATGCAACAGACATAGATTGTAATCATCAGAAAAAGCAGATAAAACATATACATTTAACATTGCCATCAATCTTTTCATGTACTTTCAAAATATTATGCATGATGCCTAAGTCTTGCTAGACATCCTAAAGCTCAATGGATTCATGTGTGAGATGGCAACTCGTGCTCTGATACCACTTGTCACACCCCAAACCCGCCCCTAAAAGTTTTAGGCATGACCTATTCAGAAACGGACACTTAACCTGTTATACATAACATATGGGGCCTGAGCGGAAGTATTACCATTATAAAATAACATAAAACATCATCCATTGAGCTACCTCTACTATGCCAGGCCCACACACATTGCATTAGGTACATAATACATAAAAACATACACCCGAACTTCGGTTACACACTTATACATTCATACTTAGACCCACAATTGGGCGTGTAACGAAAATATTAATGAAAGACAACCAAAGCATAAGCCAATAACCTAATAACACTTTACAAAATGCACGACTTCAGGTAGGTGCCTGGACGCATCAAAGTTGACAAGAGAAAGACGAGCCTTAAAGGTTAGGACTGAACTCCCGATTGATTACCTACAGAAATAGACAGACAAAATACAGAATGAGCGAACTCAGTGAATAATAGTACATAAATAATGTAATGTTTAACCTGAATAATAAAACATATAACTGCAGATACATATGATTAACTACATTTCGTAATTATTTCCAAAACAACCATGGGTCCAGTTTTCGTGACAGAGTGGCTTTAAGCCCAGTATATACAAAACAACCATAGGTCTTCAGATACAAAACGACCATAGGCCCAGAAATAACGGAACAGCCTTTTAGCCCAAAAATATATACAGAACAGCCTTTCGGCCTAGAAATATATATAGAACAGCCTTTCGGCCCAGAAATATACAGAACAGCCTTTCGGTCCAGAAATAACTATGTATGGACTCAAGAGGTGGCTCGCACGGATTCTAGAGGTGGCTCCCACCAAGGTGTAGCACTTAGTTCCGTACAACACTTTGTTCCATACTAGAATATATCATTAGGCCATAAAGACCAAACAATGCATATTATGTCATAACATAACATAACCGAAACGGATAAACAAAAACAGAATAACCTTAGTTCCTTAAGAATTCCATTATGGTATAGCTCACATAAACTTCTCATGACTTAGTTACCGATTAACACAGTTATCTCGTGTATAACAGAATACGAATCATACTATTACAGAGAGCATATAATAACGTTAAACCTTTGCATTCATATCGTAGGTTCTGAATGACCTCGGATCCATATGTAACACAACAGAACTATTTCAGACTCATACGGACGCACATAGCTTATCCAATTATTTTGATCCCTCAGAAATATCCATACTCGATGATTTATAATTGATCGGCCTTAGGCCCATTAGTAGCAACACGGTATGCTTTCATAGTTACACTAAAACTATTATTCCAGAATGAACATAAGTTCTCTTTCTTAATTAATAAACGACATAATTTACTTACGAAAAATAGAATGTTCATATCAACTATTAATCAGACTCATACATAGTTAGTTGGCATTTGACAAAGTACTACTAATAATTATTAATAATAAGTACAACGTATTTCACAGCTTGGCCCTCGGCCTAATAGGTTCACAGGTTCACAGGTTCACAGATTGGCCCTTGGCCTAATAGGTTCACAAATTCACAAATTGGCCCTCGGCCTCATAAATTCACAAGTCGGCCCTCGGCCTCATAAATTCACAAGTTGAAAATTCATATTTCACAATTGGCCCTCGGCCTCATCATTTCATATTTCACAAGTTGGAGATTCATAGTTCACAATTCTTTCGATGTTTCCATAGGTTCATGGTTCACAATTCCATGATTTCATACCGTTCCATAATAGCATACATGTTCAACATAACGTTAATAACAATAGTAATTAACGGGATCACGAAACATTAAGGGTACTATTACTCACAGTGATCTGCTCCCGATAGTACTGGGATGATGTCCTCGTCTCGACCTACAAGTACATTGCACAACACATTATATGAGATTATACTCGATCCTTTACTTATTCTCTTTGATCATTCAATCAATTAGCCATGGTGGTACCAAGCTCATTGTTCTTTAATAAGTTATAATCCATGTCTCAGAAAACAGAAGAAATCGATGGGAAATGGTTTAGGTGAAGAAATGGTACAAAACTGGTTGATAGAAAGTGAATAGTCGTCACTAATTTGGGCATAACTATTTCTTTATTTAGAATTTGGGTGTAAGACCACTTCCATTAGAAACTAGACTTCTGGGGTTTGATTTTAGGCTCAAGAATCACTCAAAACGGAGTCCGGATACAAAAGATATGCTTGTTCAAAGTTGGCTGGACAGAGCTGTCTCCGCACGTGCAGGGGAACAGTGCCGCACGTGCGGCCTGGACAGTTTGCAGTCCGAAAATGGCTGAAAATTTGGGACTTCTCATTTTCAAAATCAAACCTTAATTACATGTAAATCAAAGCCCAAAACTCTTTAATACATGACCAATTTCACATTATTATTCTCCATCAACCATTATAACCTCAAAATAAACAAATATAATGCCTATACTTCTTCAATCAAGAAATTCTAAGGAAATCAAGGTTCAATCAATATATATACATAAAACCATGGGTTCAAAGCTTCCCTTATTATCATGATTTCATGAAATTGATGTCTCAAACATAAGGATTCAAGATAATTAATCTTACCTTAGTTCACTCTTTGATTTCTCCAAGCTTCCATGGTTGTTCTCCCTTCTCTATCTTCAATTCCCTTCAAACCACCATGATTGTTAAGCTTTTCTTGGTCTCCCCTCTCTTTTCTCCCCCATGGTTCTCCTCTCTCTCTTTTAGATATTTTAGCTTCAAAAAGATGAGACCAAACACTCACAAACATATCTATATATCTAAATAAACACACACACACAAGGCTTCATATAATAGGGAGAACCAAACGTGGCCTTACGAATTGCGCAAAATCAAATTTCAATTAAAGTTCCCAGGTGACTCTAAAAATTGTGCTGATCATAAATATGTCCCCTGTTATGGTTTCTAACGTCTCTAGGGTCTTCAATTTGCAGTACAAAGTTAGCCACCCAAACGTGCATTAACGAATCAGACAAATTAGATTTCCAATTAATTTTTTCTAATAGTTCTAAAAATTTCCATTAACATACCCAAGTACTCAATTTTGATTTCTGAACCCATAAAGGTCGCTAATTTCAATTTGAAGTCCGTAACTCAACAGATAATGCGTTAATTCTAATAGATATAATTAAATTAAAACACATCCTCTCATAGGTAAATAAAGATGATTTCTTATACGCATTTTGGGGTCATTATATCTTCCTTACGTATGATACCTAACCCTGCACGTGCAGTTATTTTAATCTTTAACTGTCAGAAACTCCCCCTTACGACACGTATAGCTCACTCTCCCACACGTGTGGTTTTGCTCCAGCAGTAGATTTTGCAAGTTCAAGAAAGTGCTAGCAACCTCGACTCCGATTATGCTACTGAAATAAGAACCTCAACTCCATAAAAAAAAAAAATTGACGCAGAGGAACTTAAATGATTAGAGGAGACTTCTAGAGTGATGAACTTAAATGGCTGACAAGGCCTCAGATTAGTTTTTCGACATCCCACACAAGAAAATAAACACGATTAGAGGAGAATAAGACGGGTTATGTACTCGAACATCACAACCTCCCTACCTTAGGAAATTTTGTCCCCAAAATTTAACTACTCCTCTCACTGACGATTTCAAAGAGAAAACAAACAAACCAATAACATAAGGAGATTCCAAACGACGATCACAACGTTAAAAATGAACCAATGATAATGGCAATAACTCAATCATGAATAACAACAACAAGTCAACATCGAACCAACAACTCAATTATAACTCGGGAGATAGAAATCTCGATATTATTCCACAATAACCATCATGTTTCCAATAGGGCCATAGCCATCATATTGACAATGATCGAAACAATAATCATAAGCATGAAATTTAATAACAATTACGATGGTTCAACACAATCCTCCTGTTCAAAAACACAACAATCCTAATAACAAATGATTATCAATTACAACGCTCACTCCTTAAATCAATGTTAGAGATCAATACAATCTCAACTAAATAAGCATCCTCAAATGAATCCAGACAATGAGACTAACACCCTGCCGACTAATTGTGAATGTTTTCTATCCATCACGAGTTCTAAAGAACACATGTTCCCCAAATCACAAAGAACTTTGCACACTTAGCAAGGAATAACACCGCACAATCAACACAATCTTGACACTCCCACAGAACAGTTAAGGTGACTCGGTGACATAAGAGAGAGAGAGAGAGAGGATAATCTCAGATAGAATTACAATCATTACTTGAGGGTATAGTTGAAATCCAGGTTCAACCCTCACAAAAGAAAAGGAAGTACCATAAACACGGCCCAGGGATAACGCTTTGGCACAACAAGCTCCAATAAAAATCAAACTGTCCTCAAAACAAAACTTACCGACATATGACTAGCAATCCAAGCTAAGTCACTAGACAAACCAACTATGTAAGGTACAAGAACTAATAACACAGTTTTGTTACAATGAAAATCTTATCATTTCTTTGAAAATCTTGCATTTGTATATATAAAATTTTCCCAAAAAGGTGTTCACACTTGCATCGCCCACAACGAGATGAGTTTTCAAAGTTTGCCACTGTTATCGCTGGAATATTACCGCCAAAGGGTTTTTTAAGTATTGAGGGTGGGTAGGTTTTGAATGTGAGATTTGGGGAAAATGGATGGGTGGTGATGGAGGTGAGTGCTCTCATAAACCCAAACTCATGATATAGTAGATGTGTGGTCCAAATTGTGAGATGGGGTGTCCCAAAATTATTAATGTCTTTTTTAGCAATTTCATTTGAGGTTATTATTGCAATAAACAAAAAGGTAAAAGATAGGGGGTCCAAAATAATTGATGGAGTACTAATAGCAGCTTAACTTATATATAACCCATTATCTCATCTCTTAAGAAATAGAGTCGTAGGTGGTTATAACTGTTCCATATAATATAAGTATTATATTGGGAGTAAGATTTTAACCGTACGGATTCAGTCTCTCTCTCCTAAACTTTGTCTCCTTTCTTTCTCCATGGAAACATAGCATAAAGCCTCCGTACTGTAGATAGTGTAGGTAGTTCTCTAGTAGTTCTACCCCATTGCTGAGAATTGTTTGAAAACATCAAGGAAGCACGTGAATCACCCAAATGATTCTTAAATTCGATTTGAGCGTAAAAGACATGCCCAAATCCATTTATTTCCATGGTATTATTTTTCCCACCGTAGTCTTTTTGCTAGTGTAATTGTCACAACCCAAACCCGCCCTATAGGTTTAGTGTTGTAACTGGCCAGTAATCCCGAGATTACCAAAGGCCTCTAACCTGACTATCATATAATAGAAGGGGCTGCTGAAGCAAATATATCAATCATACATAATCCATTGAGTTGTGTAGACATATATGGGATAGAAATTTCAAAACTTTATATACATATACGTGATGTCATAAATACAGTAGTCCTACGTCACATTCAATACAGATGTAACCAAAAAGGAAACTTAGCCCAATATACATATAAACAGAAAGTTGTTCATATTCCAGATGAAAACAAGTCATAAACGTTCACAACACATGACTACATAACATTCGGAACCTCCTCGGGAAGCACAATGGCTGGCTGACAAAACCAAAACTCTAGGTCTTCAACTCAGAGCCTGGTCACGTGCTTGGTCACCCATATACATAAATAATAGAGTGAGCTGGAGCCCAGTGAATAATAATAAGGTAAAGATTTCAATGAATGATATCCGTAACAGATTTAGATTTAAATTCTCTTATCAAACAGAAATATAGGCATATGCGTATCAGAAACGGAGTCATGGTCATATTCGTATTCAAATCATGCATGGGATATCCATTAGCATTAACATATCTTTTTGGTTAAGCATATCAAGTTCCATAATGGAACCTCCAATACTAGGTGTCTTTTCACATATGTAGGCCACGGTATTGTTTCCCCCCGGCGAGGGCCAATGCCGCGGTATTATTCCCCTGTGTGAGGGCCTATGCCGTGGTATTATTCCTCCGAGCAAGAGCCTCATGACCATAAGCCACAGTATTATGTCCCTTGGGCGAGGGCCTCTGCTGAGGATACCACAATTACATTTCAAAGAAAATTGGATAATCATTCATTTATACAAAGCATAGTATTTCAGAAAACTAATCATTTCATATTATCAAAAAATAATTAACATCAGATATAACTTTACAGAGTTATTACTTACTGATAATTGCACAGATAACTTGGCTTGTAACCAATGGATCAACAGCTCACGGCGCGTGACCTACACAGCCACAACAGATATACAGATTGAAACACACGCTTGGATTGTACTTAGCTTACTTTATTTGCTCTTAGTGTGTTTCTAAGTCTATCCTCATTATTATGTCTGAATTATGGTCTAGGAATGCCTAGGATGCGATGAGGATGCCGAAATGCTCTTGAAAACACTTAACAAAATTTGCTGAAAACAGAGCTTTTGCTCGAGTGTAACTTCTTTCGCTCTAGCGGAGGCTCAAAAATTTGAGTGGTCGCTCGAGCACAACTTTCTTCGCTCGAGCGGTTTGTAAACTCTACAAAAGTATTGGTTGCCTGATTTTTTCGCTCGACGGTTGCTCGAGCGTGAGACTGAGGTCTTTGTTCGAGCACAACTCTTGTCGCTCGAGTGGTCTGCAAAAATGGTAAAATTCTGGGAGTACGCATTTCACGCTCGAGCCAACTATTTGTCGCTCGAGTGGAAGTTCAAAAATAAAGGTGGCCGCTCGAGCGCAGGTTCTGTCGCTCGAGCGGGAGGAGCAGAATTCTAGAATTTCTAAATTTGCTTTCAAGCTCAAAGCTCAAATCTCAAAATGCAACTTTTAGGCCCCAAAAACTTAAGAAATCGAGCTCAAACTTGTAAAACATTGAGAATCTAAAATCATTTCGCAAAATCAAAGTCCAAAAGCATGTCAATTGTGCCAATTCAAACTCCAAACTTTGAAAACATATCATATATGCATTGGAGTGAGTTCAAAGCTTCCAAATCATGATCAAAGAAGGCAAATTGATGGAAAACATGATGAATTCTCAAAACTATGGTAGACTTGGTGCTTGCATGTGAGAATTCTTAACAATTAAGCTCAAAATGGAAGAAAATGTTCATGCATGCATGATATGTTCTTTTTTCCTACCTCACTAGCTTAATTCTTGCATTATTCAACTAAATTCTCTTGAATTCATGGTCTAGACATCATAAGTATCTAATCTAAGGGTTGAATCCTCACCTCAACTTCTCAATTAAGCTCTAGATGGTGAACTCACTAAGGTTCCAAGCCAATTCCCTTGAATTCTCTAGCAACTCCTTTGTTTGAATTCAATTCTCTCTCTCTCTCTCTCTCTCTCTCTCTCTCTCTCTCTTACGTTTAGGAGCTCAATGATAAGGGAATGAGAGTGTAATTTGAGTGTCTAGAGTCAAATAAGCCTTGTATAGGCTTGATTAAGAGTTGGCTAATTTAACTTTAATTAGTCTAAGCAATGACCATTAATTTATTCTAATTTATTCGTTCCGAATCGAATTTCAATTGAACCTACTATAAATTCCTAAAAATCCCAAACAACACATATATCAAGTCAATTTCGTAATCAGATGTCGATAAGGCCTTCAATTCGCAGAATAAAATAGAAACACAAACAGATCTTTCTACGATAGATAGATAGAAACACAAATAATGCAACACACATGCAATTAAACTAGAATTTCCTCTTAATTATTCATTAGGCATAATTAATCATGATTTATCAGCTAATCATAGGTCGAGATTGTTATAGTAATTATGTATTGTGAGCATATTTTAGTACAACAATGCTACAGACCCTCAAAAAACACAACCCTCACTCACTTGTGATTGGTCTAGGAAGGAAAGGAGAAACAAAAAAACAAAAACACATGATTGGTCCACATCATTTTGGGGGTCATGAGATCCCCAACTTTGGAGGTCCCAATCATTTTTCATTTTAGTAATACAACATAATATTTTGTGTAAATAAAAAACTATTATTTGGTGATGGTCTGGTAGTTATAAAACTCACACGTTCAAAAAATCTATTTGGTTTTAAATTTTCAAAAATAGTTTTTAAATTTTGAGTTTTTTATTTTTTATATTCTGTTTATTTTTAGTGAACTATCAAATTTTAGTCAATTTTTTATTCATCTAATCTAAATGTACTTAATAAGTAAAATATTTGTAAACAAATCTAAAAAGAAGTCAATAAATACAAAAATAAATACATACTAAAATATATTGAATTTTTATAGTTGTTTGTATTTAGTGAATTCTGAAAAAAAAAATTCCATAAATTTGTACTTTTTAAGTATATCTAGATTAAGTAGATTTATAAAGTTTTACAAAATTGATTAATATATATATAGACACATATAACAATAAATACAATATATATATATATATATATATGGATTGAAAACTCAAAAACTGTTTTGAAAACTCCAAAATCAAATAGATTTGTACAAAAATAGTTAATGAGTGAAATATTTTTTTTTTAAGAAAAAAAAGGTAATCCAAATACATGTTTGAGAAGTCAAATGGTTGAATTTTTTCAAATTAAATTGAATTTCTTAATAATAGTCCACTTGACAAACCCTATTGTAGACACCCCATTTGACCGGCTTAAGACTCAAGCACCTCCAAGGTGATCCCATAACGATGAAAATGAGATGGTTCCCAATTAACTTCAAGCAAAATCTTTCAAAAGAAGAGAGAGTTCCCAACCCTAAAACCTTTTTAGCTAAAATATTTTCAAGACTTTATAAATGTTTTCAAAAGTGGTTTTCAATGGTTAAAATGTTATTTCGATCATTCGGCTTAGTCCAACTTCGTACTTTCGCAACTAAAAATCCTATTTCTTTCAAAATGAGAAAAGACGAAGTCAAATAAAATGGAGAGCAAAAAACTTAAGAAATAGGCTAGCTACAGGTTTTTGGTTCAGCCGTAGGTTGGCTCACTTATAGATGTTTACAAACCACAGACAAGCCCAACCACAGATCATACCTGCATGTGACGATCATACCTGTGAATAAATGTGCGAGTAATGATCATACGCACGAATAAATGTGCGAGTGACAATGATACCTGCGAGTGAGCATTTGGTAAGATCATACCAACGATGGCAGTTTCTTATTTCCTACAGCCACAGGTGATACCGGTGTTCGCAAGAATAATACATGGCTACATGTTTCTTGCAAACTCACACAGTTGAGAGTGGTCCCCCAAGTATCTTGAAATATGCCATTCTCACATTCCATATGAATTGGCATATTCCTAGGATCTCGTTGCCCTATAAACACATCTATTCTTGTAGAGATTAAGAGTTCTCTCTGATGATGCAGTTATTGATGGTAGGACAGGTTGGACTGATCCACGCTCCTCAAGCCTAATGTCCGAATAACCAAGCCCACCAGAGAACCTGCACAAGAGTTCAACGGGGAACGAGGAGTCCCCCAGCAAACCCTCCAATGAGCAAGTTAGAAAGAGAGAGTGGAATATGTAGATAGATTAGAGATAGAAAAGCTTAACTTCTTCTTATCTTCAACATTTGCTTATATCCTTTGGTAATCATTTTGTTGTCCCTTCCGACCTGTCACCTTGGCCAAAAGTCTATGTTGTAGCTTACCTTGTTCAGGGTGAGGGCGTGCTGTCCCGATGCAGAGGTGTTGTCGTAATAAATGCAGTGAGGAGCTACATTAATGGTGATGTGCAGTGGCAATAACTTTGCAGATCTTTGTCTGCTGATGTGGCTTGCCCTTTACCTGCCACGTGTCTGAATATCATTGGTCCTTCATGCCATGTTGACTTCCAAATGGTGCTGGGCCTTATCAATTGGGTTATGTATTGGGCCCTAAGTGGTAGGCTTGGGTTGTTCATAGTGGGTTATGGCCTTTATGGGCCTACCCACGTCAGTAGTCCCCCATTCCCAAGTGTAGCTTTAGTCCAAATAAGGGAATAATGAGGAAGATGGGGGTTAAAGGTCGAGGGAAAGGAACGAATGACCAGAAGTGGCCGAGTGGTGGGACCGACCGTGAGGAGGGCCGACTGCGAAGGGTGATCGAGTGGAGGGACCGATCATGAGGAGGGCCGACCGCGAAGGGTGACTGAGTGGGGGGACCGATCATGAGGAGGGCCGACTGAGAAGGGTGATCGAGTGGAGGGACCGATCATGAGGAGGGCCGACCACGAAGGGTGACCAAGTGGAGGGACCGATCATGAGGAGGGCCGACCGCGAAGGGTAGCTGAGTGAAGGGACCGATCATGAGGAGGGCCGACTGCGAAGGGTGACAGAGTGGCGGGACCGATCATGAGGAGGGCCGACTACGAAGGGTGACCGAGTAGAAGGGCCGATCATGATGAGGGCTGACTGCGAAGGGTAGCCGAGTGGAGGGACCGATCATAAGGAGAGCCGACAGCGAAGGGTAGCTGAGTGGAGGGATCGATCATGAAGAGGGCTAACCGCGAAGGGTGACCGAGTGGCGGGACCGATCATGAGGAGGGTCGACCGCGAAGGGTGACCGAGTGAAGGGGCCGATCATGAGGAGGGCCGACCGCGAAGGGTGAGGTAGCGGGGTGCGGGGCTCAAGAGGCGGCACGTCACATGATGACTTGAAGTGGAAAAGACAGGGTAGGGGAAGGGGGTAGTGAATCGTGGTCGTACATGTGGCAGCATCTCGTGGTGGGGGAGGTTAGGTGTTGGGCCAGAAGTGAAACGATAGGTCATTATGGAGTGTTGAAAGGACAGTTTTAGCGGTGTTTTGAAAAATTTTCAAACTGGCGAAATTTAATAGGGACCCTTGGAATACGGGGAAACCTTGGGCCTTTGGGATTATTCGCTTTACCTATCTTTGTGCAAAACATCAAAACATTCCAAGCGTAAACTCCTTCGTTGCTAATGATACGCCCCTACAACACTTCTTGAATTTTCTTGTGCCTGCATCCGAAGCTATTCGAAGATATACGAGAGAGATGGCACAAGAGGAAGTAACCACCGCAAGGGTTGATCCCCTAGGGGATGATGATGCGGTTGACCTGGCGGAACACTATAGGAGGGAGAGGCAAGTGGAGGAGTCAGGGAAACCGGCGGGTTTACCTCGACCGTTGACAATGATAGCGGCTCCGAAGCCAATTAGCCAAGCTGAGCCAGATCACTGACATACGAAGGCCGACAAGTCAACCGTTATGGCGGAGGAGTTGGAGGGCATGCGGAAAAAATACCAGGTGCCTGAAGAAATAGAGTTAATGTTATCGACAGCAACGGAGAGGCCATCCGACGCCCGGCCGGGGGAGTTTGCCCTCTACGAGGAGGCGTTGAATGGAGGGTTAAGGTTGCCGCTTCCACAGGTGGTAGTGGATGTCCTCAACTGACTGGAAGTGGCGCCAGGCTAACTAATGCCCAACGCATGGAAGATTGTATTGGCCTGTGTAAGTGCGTGGCCGAAGGCGAACGAGGGGGCGGCCATGACGGTGGACGAGTTTTTTGCCTGCTATAAGGCCTCGGGCCAGCAAGAAACTTGGGTCACTTTGCAAGCGGCGGCAGGAAGGGGTTTGGTGGCAGGGTTGCCGTCATCAATTAAGGGATGGAGGCCGCGGTGGTTCTACGTATCCGCGAACGGCGGAGTTTGAGTACGCACGGTGTGGAGAGTACCCACTAAGTCTATGAAGCCAAAGCTAGGGGCGGCCGCGGAGGAGAGGGTGAAGAAGGTGAAGGCATGGAGGGAGAAGGAGGGCGTTAGATGGGACGACCTCGTCTAGCCGTCAGCTTTGTTTGCCGCAGGGTTGGGCCCTCAACCGACCGGTGGGGATCTGGCACCGACAGAGCTTGAGGCGAAAAGGAAAGCGCCGGAGGCGGAGGACCAGACCATTTTTGCCAAAGCCAATAAGTTCAAAGAAGCGTAGTTAGGCCCGCCACCAAAACCGATCGCGAGGGAAAGAATTCAACTGCGCCCCAAGTCGTTGGGGGAAAAAGACTTGGGCAGTTTTGAGCCATGACCGCCCCCCGTTGATCTAGTGAAGGAAAGGGCAAACAAAGAGGGGGAGGTCTTGAAGAAGAAGAAGAAGAGGAGAGATGCCCCTGAGGGGGCCTCAGATGCGCCTTGATCGAAGAAGGCCAGGGTGGGTGGTGAGGGCACTCCGATGGCGGAGGAGAGAGGGGAGAAAGGGGTGGAGGCCGCTCCAGAAATGGTGGTTACCCCAGAGGCGCAGGGGGAGAAGAGTCAAGGGGTTCCAAAGAAAGAAAGGCACATAAGTGCCCTCGACCCCAAGATGCAATTGGAGAGTGGGTCAGCTGACCCTAAGGAAGTGATGGAGTAGCAGCCTAAGGGAGGCCCTGTGCCCCAAAGAGAAGGGGCCAGACTGACAACTGCTATCTACCACGCTCGCACAGTGTCTGGGCTGTTGGAGGGAGAAGAAGGTCCAGCCAGGGCGGCTGCAGATCGCCTTGAGGGGATTGTGGACGACGTAACCGTGCGCTCGGTGGCCAGGTTCAATGAGGCTGAGCTGCTAAGGGGGTCGTGCTCTGCCCAAATGGAGGTACCCACCTTAGTAGGGGGTCTGCTGAGAAAGGCGACGGCTGCGAAGGTCAAGTCGGAGGAAGCTAAGGCCCAACTTGCAAGTTTCACGAAGGAGAGTGCAAGCTGGAAGAAGGCTGCGTGAGGCGCGTGTGCCAAGGGTTGGCAGGAGGCTGAGAATGCGAAGAAAATGGAAGTGTTGGCGATCGTTCAGTGTAATGTTGCCGTTCGAGCCCATGCTGAGCTGCTTGCGGTCAAGTTGGAGCTAGAGGACGAACGCCGCAAGGTAGTGTCGCTCAAGTTCCAGCTGGCTGGCGAGCAGAAGAAACTGGGGGATGCTCAGAGTGCCTGCACGGTCGCCATCGAGCGGTTTGAAGAGGCTATGATCAACAACGAAGAGCTGCGTGCTCAGCAGATCAAAGAGAAGGATGAAGCAGACGTGAAGATTGCTGGGCTCAATGGAGGGGAAGGCAAGATTGCAGAAGGAGTTGGAGGAAGAAAAGACCAAGGCAGTCTTTGAAAGGGCAGCATACCCCGATCGTTGCGTTGCGGCAGTAGAGCAATTCACGGGGTCTGCTGACTTCCAGATGGCGATCGACACCGCGGTCGCCAGCAACTTGGCAAGGGAAGTGTCTGGGGGGGGCAGGCCCGTCGGGAACGACCGCTGGAGGCAGGACTGAAGCAGAAGTTATTGAGAGCTTCCAGCGATCGAACTTCTACAAACACGAAATGGCTGAGTTCTGGGACAGTGGCTGGAAGATGTTCAAGTGGAAGGCAGAAGAACTGTTCCCAGACTTGGACCTTAGCGGTGTAAGGATTGATGAAGACGACGTGGCCCAAACCCCTAAATGAGGGCGTTGAAGAAGAAGACCTTGTGTCTAGTGAGGAGGAGTAACTGGTGTGAACAAAACCTGTACTTAGGGTTTGTTTTGTGTTTTTGTTGTTTTGTTTTGTTTTTTTTTTTTATGAATGACTGTAAGAAACTCATGTACAAGTTTGTGAATAAATAAAATTTTGAATCTTGTTTTCCTACTATTGCTTTTGTTTGCGCATCTGAAATGAATGAGAATGGCGACTTGTATAAGGCTTATGTATAAATCATTGCGAAGTGTAAAATGTAAGGAAAAATTAATGTAAAATGAAGTTTAACTTGTAAGAAAAATTCAATGCAGAGTGAATGTGAAAAACTCAATGCAGAGTGAATTTAGCTTGTAAAAATTCAATACAGAGTGAATGTGAGAAAAACTCAATGCAGAGTGAATTTTAACTTGTAAAAATTCAATGCAGAGCGAGGTTTATGGATCCCGACCCAGAGAGGAACGAGTCTGATTTGGAAAACGTTGGACTGGAAAGTGACCAAGTATGGCCACTATGCTTATGATCATGAAGTCGCAATGGTGGCTTCGGCTTGGCTGGGGCTTGAAGTAACTTAGTCTGGCAGGGCTCTGCATGCTCAGTTTGGCTGAGGCTTTTTGCGCTCAGTCTAGATGAGGCTTTAAGTGACTCGGTCCGGCCGACCTCTTCATGCTCAGTCTGGCTGAGGCTTTAAGTGACTTGGTCTGGCCGAGCTCTTCATGCTTAGTCTGGCTGAGGCTTTAAGTGGCTCGGTCTGGCCGAGCTCTTCATGCTCAGTCTGGCTGAGGCTTTAAGTGACTTGGTCTGGCTGAGCTCTTCATGCTCAGTCTGGCTGAGGCTTTTTGTGCTTAGTCTGGCTGAGGCCTTAAGTGACTTGGTTTGGCTGAGCTCTTCATGCTCAGTCTGGTTGAGGCTTTTTGTGCTCAGTCTGGCTGAGGCTTTAAGTGGCTCGGTCTGACCGAGCTCTTCATGCTCAGTCTGGCTGAGGCTTTAAGTGGCTCGGTCTGGCCGAGCTCTTCATGCTCAGTCTAGCTGAGGCTTATTATGCTCAGTCTGGCTGAGGCTTTAAGTGACTTGGTCTGGCCGAGCTCTTCATGCTCAGTCTGGCTGAGGCTTTTCGTGCTTAGTTTGACTGAGGCTGCAATCAAAGAGTTATTGGAATACCACAAATAACTGAGATATAAGCTTGCTGTCATACAAAGTGTAGCCCATGGGGTCACAAATTTACACTATATGAGGAGAAAATGAGAACATAGATTGTCAAAAAGAACATACAACATTTTGGACGATACAAAAATACAACTTTTATTGAAAATAGCTCTTCAAATGTTCAGCGTTTCAAGGATGGGGGAGGTCTCGACCTTCCATGTCCTAAAGTCGGTAAGTGCCCGGACGTGGTCTGGCTTTCACAACGTAAGGTCCCTCCCATTTGGCTACCAATTTGCCCTCAGTCGGGTTTTTGGTGGCAAGAGTTACTTCTCGCAAAACAAGGTCCCCCACAGTGAACTCCCTTGGTCAGACTCTGCGGTTGTAATGTGTTCTCATTTTCTGTTGGTATGAAGCCCGTCTGACTGCAGTTGTTTCTCGGAACTCTTCAATCAGGTCTAGGTCTGCCCGACGTAGCTCTTTAGTTAGTTCTGGATTCGGATGTAGAACCCTGGGGGTAGAAAGACCGATCTCCACTGGGATGACCGCCTCTGCGCCGTATGTTAAGCGAAAAGGGGTCTCCCCAGTGGGACTTCGAGCAGTAGTGCGGTAAGCCCAAAGTACATTTGGCAACTCCTCAGCCTAGAGTCCCTTAGCAGTTTCCAACTTAGTTTTGATAATCTTGAGAAGAGAATGGTTGGTGACCTCAACTTGGCCATTTGCTTGGGGGTGGCCTAGGGAGAAGAAACATGGCTGGATTTGGAGCTCTGCACAGAATTTCCTAAATTTGGCATTGTCAAATTGTTTGCTGTTGTCGAAGACAATGGCTTGAGGGATACCAAATCTGCAGACGATCGACTGCCAGATGAATCTGGTTGTGTTCCGCTCGGTAATGGTGGCAAGGGGTTCTACTTCAACCAATTTGGTGAAGTAATCAATGGTGACCATGGCGAATTTGGTTTGGCCTCGTCCAGTGGGCAGTGGGCCAACCAGGTCGATCCCCCATTTGGCGAAGGGGTAGAAACTGCAGAGTGTAATCAATTCTGTGGGAGGGGCATAGGGGATGTTGGCAAAACGTTGGCACTTGTCACATTTGAGCACAAAATCTGTCGCGTCTTGATTTAGAGTGGGCCAGAAATAACCAGTGTGAAGTATTTTGTGGGCTAGGGACCTGCTGCCCGAATGATTGCCACATATACCCTCATGGACTTCTCTCATTACATAGGTCACCTGAGCAGGATTGAGACATCTCAAGTATGGGCATGAGAAGCCCTTTTTGTACAAGAGTCCGCTAACAAGAGTGTAATTAGCCGACCGGGCCCTGATTTTGGCGGCCTGCTGTTTGTCGTCTGGAAGTCCCCCTATTGTTAGATACAGGAAGATGTCTGCGGCCCAAGGGATGGGTTCATTTTGGAGGAACTGGACTTCTTGCTGGTTGGGGGAAATGGTAGAGTAGGCTAGGTAGTCGAGGTGGACACCATGGCTGAGGTCGGACTGGTCTGCAGAAGCCAACTGAGCCATCTTATCCGCCTTAGAGTTTTCCGCCCGAGGGATGTGCTTGATGTGGAAGGTATCGAAAAGGCGAACAAGGGGAGTGCTATATCCTTGTAAGCCCGCATTGTGTCCTCCTTGGCATCGAATTCCCCCGTAATTTGTTCGACAATGAGCTGGGAGTCGCTAAACACCCGAATGTGGCTGACACCAATATCTCGGGCTAGGCGGAGACCTGCGATCAATGCCTCATATTCGGCCTCATTGTTACTGGCCTCGAACAAGAAACGGAGAGTACATTTGAAATAGCCACCCTTAGGGGCGATGAGGATGAGACCAGCCCCACTGCCTTCCCTGCGGGATGATCCGTCGACGTTGAGAGTCCAAGAGTGAGGGTCTTCTGGGTCGGTAGGGGTTGGTGGGGGTGGAGGGGCCGTGGTTGGGGTAGGATTAGTGAATTCTAGGATGAAATCGGCGACAGCCTGCCCCTTAATCACTGTTCGAGACCGGTAGGAGATGTCAAACTGGCTGAGTTCCACTGACCACTTCATGAGTCTGCCGGAGAGTTCTGGTTGCTGCATTACTTTCATCAAGGGTTGGTCAGTGAGGACCACTATGGAATGGGCTTGGAAGTAAGGACGAAGTCAATTGGAGGCAGTGACCAAGGCCAAAGACAATTTTTCTAATAGTGGGTAATTCTGCTACGCTCCCCTGAGAGCCCGACTGATGTAGTAGACCGGCCGTTGGACAAAGCCGTCTTCCCTGATAAGAGCGGCACTGACTGCGGTGCTTGACATGGCTAAATAGAGGAAGAGGGGTTCGCCCGTGATTACTTGTGAAAGAATGGGGGGTTGGCCATGCACTTTTTCGACTGCTGAAAAGCCTCTTCGGATTCGGTCGTCTATTCAAAAGTTTGCCGAAGAACTTTGAAGAAAGGGAGGCACTTATCCGTTGCGCGGGAAATGAAGCGGTTGAGGGCGGCAACTCGGCCAATGAGTCTTTGAACCTTCTTAACCATTCTGGGTGACTGCATTTCAACCAAGGCCTTGATCTTTTCAGGGTTGGCTTCAATGCCCCGCTGACTGACCATGAAACCCAAAAACTTCCCAGATCCTACGCCGAAGGCACACTTCTCTGGGTTGAGCTTCATTTGGTACTTTCATAGGGTGGTGAAGGTCTCTCGTAGGTCGGTCAGATGATCAGCGGAGAGTTTGCTCTTGACTAGCATGTCGTCGACATATACTTCCATATTTCGACCTATCTGATGATGGAAGACAGCATTGACCAAACGTTGGTAGGTGGCCCCAGCATTTTTCAGTCCAAACGGCATCATATGGTAATGGTAGGTACCTCGGTCAATAATGAAGGAGGTGTGTTCACGATCAGATGGGTGCATCAGAATTTGGTTGTACCCAGAGAAGGCATCAATGAAACTGAGCATTTGATAACCGGCCGTGGCGTCAACCAGCAGATCTATGCGGGAGAGAGGATAGCTGTCTTTGGGGCAAGCTCGGTTGAGGTCAGAGTAGTCGACACAGAGTCGCCATTTACCATTGTTCTTACGGACCAGGAGGACGTTTGACAACCATCTAGGGTAGTCCACGTTTTTGATGAATTGTGCCTCAAGGAGCTTGTGGACCTCTACGGCAATGAGAGTGTTGCGCTTCGGATGAAAAATGCGATGCTTCTGGCGGTAAGGTCGGAAATGGGGTTCAATGCTGAGACGATGGGTTATGAATGAAGGGTCAATACCCGGCATGTCTGAGTGGGTCCAGGAAAATACATCGTTGTGCTCGATCAGGGCCGTAAGGTCGGCCTTTGCTTGGGGGGAAAGTTGGCTGCCGATTTTGGCCGTTTTCGTCGAGTTGGCAGGGTCGATGGGAACCTCAATGAGCTCCTCCACAGGCTCCCCTCTGACCAGCTCGTCCTCATCTCGGACGGCAAGTCCTTCAATGATCATGGTTTCCTTAAGCTTAACTTCTTTAAGTGAGGCAACATAGCATTCTCTGGCCACAGTCTGTTCTCCCCTGATTGTGCTGACCCCAAGGTCGGTGGGGAACTTGACAGCGAGATGAAAGGTGGAGGTGATGGCTTGGAAGGCGTTTAGGGCAGTTCGGCCAAGGATGATGTTGTAAGCAGAAGGGCAGTCAACAACAACGAAGGTGAGCAACATGGTGGTCTGCCGTGGATACTCGCCGATGGTGATGGGGAGATCGATGGAGCCGATGGAGGTCACCTGGTCACCAGTGAAACCGACCAAAGGGGTTTGGAGAGGGGAGAGGCTTGCTTCCCCGATCTTGAGCTGACGGAAGTAGTTGAGGAAGATGATGTCTGAAGAGCTGCCGTTGTCTATGAGAACCCGTCTGACCTTGTAGTTGGAGAGGAGGGTCGAAATGACAAGGGGATCATCGTGGGAGTAACGAATGCCTGTGCAGTCGGTGTTTGCAAACATCATAGGCTCGGTCCACTGCCTGGGTTGTTTGGAGGGTTGATCCAATGTGGCAATTTCTTTATCTGAGCCTTGCCTTATTTTTCTGAGTTCTGCCCGCTAAGCCGAGCGAAATGGTTCACCACAAGCAAGTCCGCCGGAAATAACTCTGATTTTTCTAACAGGTGGAGCGGGGTTACCCTGTGCCCGAGGTTGCTGTGGAGGACGATCATGGCCTTGGTTAGGTTGGGCTGGCTGCCTGGAGGGGTGCACCAGCGGTTGCTTCTATTAGGCTCAGTCCTTTGCCTCTGCTGAGGGCGGGTGTCCGTGAATCGGCTAAGTCGTCCCTGACATATTGAGGTCTCGACCTGATCCTTGAGGTTAACACACTCATCGGTGTTATGGCCATGGTCTTGGTGAAAGCGACAATATTTAGACTGGTCTTTCCGGTTGGAAGGGGTTCGAGATGGTTGGGGCCATTTCAGGGGGTAGTCCCGCTGGATCTGATTGAGGACTTGTTCCATGGAAGAGTTTAGGGGGGTGTTCCGCTCGAATCGACCGGGCGGTCGGGCTTGGGCTAACCTCTCAGTTCTGGAGGGTCGGTCCATGTATTGAGACGTTTGGTTATTGTACTGGGTATGTCTGGTGTCTGGATCTTTCCTCTTTTCTCTGGGGGTCGGGTTTTTGGTTATAGGATCTTGCCGGGCGGCTAGGAAATCTTCAGCATTCATGTATTTTTGGGCTTTGGAGAGTAGGGCTGCCATAGAGGTGGGGGGTTTTTAGAGAGGGAGAAGAGGAAGTCAGACGACCGTGTTGGCGCTGGGCTCCAATAAAATGACTGAGGAAGGAGTCACTGAGATGTTGGAAAGTGGAGACGGAGTCTGCTGGTAACTGGCTAAACCACAGCCGAGCTGACCCCTTCCGTGTCACGGGAAAAGCTCGACACATGATCTCATCAGGGAATGCATGGAGGATTATGAGGGTTTTGTAGGTCTCCAGATGGTCGACTGGGTCCGTCGTACCGTCAAAAGAGTTGATGGTGGGCATTTTGAACTTGGGGGTAGAGGTTTGTCCCGAATGGAGGCCACAAATGGTGAATTTACTATGGTAGAGGATTTATGCTGGATGTTCTGCCTGACCCCTTGGAGTTGGAGCTTCAGTGCTCGGAGTTCGGCATCCCAGAGAGGGATGTTATCACCACCGGAAGGCAGCGGGGGTTGGACGCTGCTGGCTTCCCCTTTAGGGGTTGGTGCCAGGACCGATGGATACGGGGTCAGGGTGGTGGATTTATATTAGGAGGAGGAGGCTACAAGCCTTCCAAGTTGGGTGGATAGGGCTGCGGAATAGTATGGCTCGGGGCTCGTTCTTGGTTGGGCGGAATATCTGGAGGTGGTGGAGGAGGCATAGGAAGGTTTCTTTGGAGTAGAGCATTTATCAGGGCTTGGTTTTGCTCGGCCATGCGGTTAATGCTGTTGGTAAGCTTGATAAAATACTGCGGTGGGTTGTTTGGATTGGGGGGGTCGGCTTGGTGGTCGGCGGCATTTTGGTGAGAAGCCATGGATCTAGTCGTGACCATACACTTTGATGGGTATTAAGAAAGGGTTATTGGGACAAGGTCACCGGTGACAATGAACACAACTGGCGTGAGGAACAAAGCGTTCCCACAGACGGCGCCAACTGATGATGCAGTTATTGATGGTAGGACAGGTTGGACTGATCCACGCTCCTCAAGCTTAATGTCGGAATGACCAAGCCCACCAGAGAACCTGCACAAGAGTTCACCGGGGAATGAGGAGTCCCCCAGCAAACCATCCGACGAGCAAGTTAGAGAGAGAGAGTAGAATATGTAGATAGATTAGCGATAGAAAAGCTTAACTTTCTTCTTGTCTTCAACGTTTGCTTATATCCTTTGGTAATGATTTCGTTGTCCCTTCCGACCTGTCACCTTGGCCAAAAGTCTATGCTATACCTTACCTTGTTCAAGGTGAGGACGTACTGTCCCGACAGAGATGTGTTGTCGTAATAAATGCAGTGAGGGGCTACATTAATGGCGATATGCAGTGGCAATAACTTTGTAGATCTTTGTCTGCTGATGTGGCTTGCCCTTTACCTGTCACGTGTCTGAATATCATTGGTCCTTCATGCCATGTTGACTTCTAGATGGTGTTGGGCCTTATTAGTTGGGTTATGTATTGGGCCCTAAGTGGTAGGCTTGGGTTGTTCATAGTGGGTTATGGCCTTTATGGGCCTACCCACGTCACTCTCTCTCTTTCTTTCTCTCCACATTACTCATACTCTTTCCAAACATCTCCAAAACACACACACACTCTCTCTCTCTCTCTCTCTCTCTCTCTTCTATCAAAAGCTAGATTTGGAGCTTTGAGGTGTCCATTGAAGCTTGAGTGGGTGATTAGGGTAATTAGAGTTACTTTGATTCTTTCATTCAACTTGAGAAGAGGTAAAATCCTACTTTCCTTTCTTTTCTCGGCAACCAAACACTCTATATCTCTTATTGTCATTGGAATATATTGATTGTTGGGCCTGAATAACTAGGGGATTGTTGCCAAAACCTATAGTTTATTGTTGTAGCTCTACCATGTTGTTTTTTAGCACTTTCTTGCATTTTCTTGGTAACCAAACATATACTTTCCATTTGAAAATGGTTGAATCCACTCTCTCAAAATCATTGTTCCATGGATTTGGGTATCTCATGCTCATTTCTGGCATAGAGAATGGATTTAATCCGTTTTCTACTTTCTAGATTTCATTTTCTTGCTTATTAGCTTAGTTTTCTTTGATTGTGGGATGAATCTACTCTTCTCATGTTCTCTTTCATGGATTGAAGCTTTTGCTTTGTCATGTCTCTTTCTATGTCTTGTGGAGAGTGGATTCATCATATTATCTATCCCTTCCCCTTTTCTTTTTGCCTTTCTTGTATAGATCAAAATTTATTTCGTGTTTTTAGTATAGTTCTTGGAAGAATGCTGGAATCTACCTTTACAAAACCATTTCATCCATGAATTTGGATCCTTGCGCATCTACTTCCATGCGTTGGAGGTAGATTCCATCCATTTTTCCATTCATTCGCTTTATTTAGTGTCTTCATTCTATCATTATGCTTGATGATGATTGAGATCTATTTTTCTCAACTCTAGTATTTCATGAATTTTGAACCTTCATTTCCTTTCGTTGGGTAAGATCTTGGCTTATTTTTTATGTGTTAGTAAATCTAGGTCATCATCTATTTCTTTTTCACTCTTCTCCTTTATTTCATCTTTATCATTCGTGTTTATAGTTTAGCCATTTGCATATGGCACGATTTATCGTGTTTTATTAGATATTGTGATTATCTTGTTTTAATGATTATGTGTTAAGATGATTTCACTATGCTTGAGATGATTTACATGACATTTTAGTGGCAAATTAGGCCTATAGAATTTATTTTTATGAGATTTTGCATTTAGTATAACTTTGCATAAAGGATCGTGACGTTTTCTAACTTTTTATGCATTGACTTGATGCTAAGGAGTACTAGGTGTAGGTGAGCTTCACCACATTCCTTGCATCCTGCCTGTGTTTGGCTTCTTATTATGTCTAGCATGTTACCATGAGACTATTTGCTCACTTTAGATATCTCTATGTTTGCTCATTGGTTGGAAGGCATTTCGCCTAGATTGGGAATGTCTCTATCTCTCATAAGAGTTTTTCATCATTTTTCTTGGAAAATTCTCAATAAAACTGTTTTCATTTTGAGAGGTAGAAGTTTTTCAAAATAGGCAATTTAATCTATATTTGTTTGCTTAATATAGTAAAGTTAGCATTAATAATTAGAATATGAACATATTTTGGCAATGATTAACGTATCAAGAATTAGTAGAGGTCGCTCTTCGATAGAGGGAGCTGGGAGTGCTCAATTCACGACATTTCCCCTTTCATACCTAAACTCCCGAATCAACTTTTTGGTTATGATGAGTAGTGTGGCCTATATGTTAGTGTTTCCTAGTCCCCCCCCAAAAAAAAAAATAAATAAATAAATAAAATGGCATTTTTGGGTCGGGTGATATGGCCTTTGTTTGGCGTTTTAATTGATTAGTGAATTTTCTTCAAATTTGTCAAACTTAGACCCTCACTCGTTTCACATTGCACATTTGTGAGCAAAACGGAGGCGAACTATTGGGTGTGCTCTGGATACAGTTCGGAGATCCCACACCTATAAAATTGCAATACTAACTTTTAAAAATAAAGTAAAAGAAAATTATTATGTCATTTGTTTTTACCATTCTATATCATTGATTATGTGGTGAGATATTATTTGATTTTATTAACTATTTAATAATTATCTCTAAACAAATGAAATAATTATTAATATTCATGTAAGAAATGATTAAGGGCGGCCTAACCATTTTTGGGATTTCGGGTAGAATCTACAAAAGAGGCCTTTTAACGTTTAAAAATTAATTTAAATAATTATTGCTTAATTTTTGAAAGGTCTTTATTCAACTTCTTAGAAAATATTTTTTATTAGTTTAATAAAAACTAAAACATGCTTGTAAGTTTAATGACACTAACTTTTTTCTAGACAAAACTATTCTTAATCTAATTTCATTATTTCACCACCTCTGACAACTTTTTGGTAACCAATGTCGATTGTCAATGACCATTTTTCGATGACTCCTGTGAATTGAAATTCCTTTGACTTAACACAGTGAAATTTTACTAACCAAATATAGTCAAATTACATAAAAGGCCAACCAACAAAACAAAGCCAGTGAACCTTCACTGACCAAAATCAGTTAAATTGCACAAAGTTTTGTCAAATAAATTTCACTGAATTTTAATTTAAGTCACTAAAATCTCATTGACCATAGTAGTTTCATTGGATTTTATTTAGAGAATTTTCACTCAATACGATAGACAATAGAGAAAAAGCAGACTAAGAAAAATATACAAAACAAATAACAACTACAATCAGATTTCTATTAACTAATAACATAAAATTAACAAACAGAGAAATAAAATAAAATAGAGGGTGAGAAACAACATTAAAGCCGAGTAACATCCATATCTAGACAATTAAGATGCATTATAGAGAGAAATAAAATTGATACATGATAGATTAGTGACAACAACGATTGTTTCAAGTGAATAAAGCACATTCAATGCTAGAATATAGCAGAGACTGTCAGATTGGTGGCAGTGATGGCAATGATTTTGAGTGAAAATAGCATAGGCGGAGGCAGTGGTGAATGCGATTGAAGTGGTAGTAGTAGTAGATCTGGTTGAGTTGTTGTCGATAAACACGGTAGAGGCATTGCCGGAAAGGGAGAGAGAGAGAGATAGAACAATAAAGCAGTAAAGAGTTCTAGAGTTTCTAAGGTTATAAGGTTAGTTTTGACTATTTATAGCGTCCCAGGTCTAAAACTCAACTTGAACTCACTTATATGAATGTCCTGACACACTTTCAAACTTATGAATTGATGAATTTGTTTGTTGATTAGTTGATTGAGTCGAGGTTGATGTCTATTTATCATGTAATGTTTTAAATATTAAAGTTTCAGGCGTAAAGATGAAAATTAGAAGTATAGAAAACCTTCTTGAACTTTTGGATTCCAATAGGTAGGCATGTACGTGCATTGGGGGTGTTCTGCTCTTGCGGATTGGTGCAACAAAAGATGTAATTCTAGGCAAAAGTCTCGTTTCCATGGCGGTCAGGCCCGCACGTACGACAAAGGTCTCGCAGGTACGGCTAAATAGGGGCGCATGTGCAGCTAGGTTGAAGTTTCTAGGTTAGTTGATGCATGAAACCGTAGGTGCAGCTAGAAGAGCCTGCATATGCAGCAGTAGGTTTCACACGTGCAATAGTGAACTCTGCACGTGCGACCAAGGCTGAGAAGCTGCACATGGTAGCCTCTTAACCAAGTATTGTTTGGAGCCCTTTTTCAGTATCAGCCCACTCGACCATCTTTCTTCATTTTCTTTCTTTATTCTCTCTCTCTCTCTCTCTCTCTCTCTCCACCATAACTCCCTAGCTTCAACATCAATTTTGAAGCACTTAGAGCTGGGATCGATCATTGACCTAAACACTGATATTGTAGAGCTCGACGAGGGCTTCGAAATCACTAAATCAGAAGGTTAATTCAGACATTCATTTCTGATTTGTGTTCTCCTCTCCACTTCAAGAGGTAGGGTTTTGTTTCATTAGCTCAATATGGGTTTATGTATGTATTTGTAGTATTTTGATACAAAATATTTGAGTTATTGTCGAGGGTTTTGAGAAATAGCATGATAGAAAGCTAGGGTTTGATGATTGGGTGTTGGTTGGTTCTCTAGAATTTCCTAGTAAACCTATTTTTGTTATATCAACTTGCATGAGGAAGTAAAAATTTGAAAAAGCCCCAATTTGTAAAAAAACCCTAAATGTTGAGATTCCATGAATTTGGAAATTGGCATGGAAATGTTGGAATTAAGGATGTATTATTGAAATTTAAAATCTCAATTTGGAACTTGAAATTGAGAATTTATGAATGTAAATTTGAGAAATTACACTGTTGATTAAAGATGATTGCAGGGCCATTGCTAGAAATTCACTTGTTGTTGTTGGTATTAATATTATAGGATGGTGAAAACTCATATTTGATATTATTGAATTGTTGATTTTAAACTAATAAAAACTTGTTGTAGAATGAGGTGCATAGAGCACGTTTTATGAGAATTAAGTATCACATTGTTGAATTGGTTATATTAAAACATCACAATATTAATTGGTTATTTGGTGAATCTGGGTTATCTATAGATGAGATTGAGGTTAATTTGGCTTACTAGTCCACGATGAACTATTGAATTGTTGTGCATTGAAATCATTTTGGGGGAAAATGAGAATTTACAAATTCATGCATCATATGCATTATTAAATTTCTTTTGTAATACAATGATGATTTGAACTGTGGAAAGTTGAAAGGGGGTAAATAGTCTATGAGTCTGAGTAGTGAGTCGGGTGGTTTTGAGTTATGTCTTGTATTTGCTACTCGTGAGAGGAGTTAAGGTGCCCAATTGCCCTGTCCGCACATACCGTGGGACAAATGTGAGAAAATGTTTTTGGCTGTCCATGATCCCACCGTTTTAGGAGTTGGCAAATATGGAAAAACATGGTTTTGGGTGTCCGTGGCCCCACCATTTCTGGAGTCGGCAAATGCGGAAGGGAAAAATATTTTTGGGTGCCCATCACCCCATCGTTTCTGGAGTCGGCAAATGTGGGACTATTTTTAATATAAAAAATCTATATATCTACGTATGTATTTTGAATTACGGCTGCTACTCGGAATGTCATAGTATATTTATAGCCCTTGAAAAATTAGCAAATGCTTATTTAACTTAACATTTGCTCATTTCATACTCATGCATAAAGGTATTCATATGCATACATAATAAAATTTATCAAATGTTTGTATTGCATGATCATGTGTATTTCAATTAATCATATAATTTGTCAAATATACTTCCTATTGAGCATTCGCTCACCCCCAAAGCCAACCATTTTCAGAAATGAAGTTGATGAGCCATCTAAATGATTTACTATGAAAAGCAATTTGGATGAAGCATGAATACTCACTCATTGGATGTTTCATGTTGAAGCCTTGGGGCTATTTTGTGTAAATGTGAAGGATTTTACTTTTAAATCATGGATACTTTTGATAGAGTGTTGCCTTTTTTTTTTTTTATTTCTCTCTTTGGTATAACTTCATAGCTATGGAACTGTTTCCTTTTAACTTTGGATGTAAGTAGACTGTATTGAAGTTTTTGGGAATAGTTCAATGGGGAAGAAGTGTTACAGAATTGTATTATTATTTCCTTATCTACCGGTTGTATCTATGCAGATTGAGATAGGGGAACAGGATTTGGGAGGTGTTTTTTCGAGCGTTACAGATTGGTATCAGAGCTAACCAGGTTTGAATACCTTGGGCTTGTGGGAAGTGACATTGGTCACAATAGGTTTACTAGGCTAGGATGGAGCGCTTATGTGCTCATGCTTTATGTGTTTATATGGCTATGTGGGTATGGGTTAAGCTTCTAGGATACAACTTGTGCCTATTGTTGTAGCTTGTTTTCGTGCTCCTCGAAGGGGTCTAGTCTTCTCGAATACGATAGCCATACAATTCAGACTCTCGTGGTTCTGAATTTGGTTTCACAAGTGCAATGTTAAACAGAAAAACACAGAAGAGTCCAAATTCAAAAAATCTTTGGAAAATCGATTTATAATCAAAAATGCCAAAAATGGACTGCATTGCCAGATTTCAAAGTCGCCACCTAAATAGTTTTGAGAAATTTAGGAAACCTATGACTCGTGCTAAAGGCCATGTGTCCGTCATCACCAAAGTGTCTTGGCTGGGGAGCTAAGGTATAAGAGGGGAAGGTCATGAATTGAGCACCCACTCACTCGATCAAAGATCGGCCTCTACTAATCATGATGTGATTTTTATGTACATTATATGCTGCTGTTCTGATTATTAATGCTATCTTAACTACGTGATGCACACAAATATAGACTATTTTCACAAAATTTGGAACGCTTTGATTTCATGTTTGTTTTGAAAAAGTTTTTGAATATGTACGACTTGAAAAAGTGATCTCATATGTACATTAATCAAATTATCCCAACTTAAGTGAAAAAAAAGCCTTCATCCACTGGCATTCAAGAGATATATCAACTAAGCACTTAGCCTCATGGTAGTTATGCTTGATATGGCAACAATCGTGTGCATGCAATATGTTAAAGTAAAAAATGCTTACCCCAAATATCCAAGGCGAGCCAAAAGAAAGAAAATTGTTAGAAGCAATGCATGCGCTACTATGCAAGTGACTAATGCAACACATACAACATGCAACTAATAGGCTCAACTACTAACATGGCATATGGATCAATTTCAAGGCATATGATAGTGCATGTATTCAAGCAAGGAATTTGAAATTGACATTAATTAGTATGATGAGCCGAACCCTATCCACGCAAAACAAATTATAGCTCGACTTTTCGCTCTCCTTTCGGAAGACCCAGAAAACCCATCCATGAATGAAAGCAATGCATGGCCCGCGGTGAAGTCTACCAACTCATCAATATGTGGCAGTGAAAAATCATCCTTAGGGCTAGCCTTATTCAGATGCCTGAAGTCAACACAGACTCTGATTCTATCATCCTTCTTTGGGATTGGAACAATATTGGCCAACCACGTCGGATACTCAGATACAAGCAAGAACCCGTCTCAATCTGTTTGGCAACTTCTTCCTTGATCTTCAAAGCCCAATCTGGGTGAACTCTGCGTAGCTTTTGCTTAACTGGCCGAGCCTCAGGGTCAAGAGGGATCAAATGTTGTACAATCTCAGGATCAATTCCAGGTATGTCTTAGTAGGACCACGCGAAAACATCTTTGAAATTTTTTAATAAAATGATTAAACGCTCGCGTTCCTCCGAAGACAACGTGGACCCGATCTGGACCAAGCGTGAATCCTTCTCAGTACCCACATTAATAGTAATGATTTCATCTATACAGGGCTTAACACGCCTCTTCTCCTCAAAATCAACCAAGTTTTTCGAAGTTTGAGGAATTTTTTCCTCTTCGTATAAGTCAAAATTTTGGAAATCAAGATCAGTATAACAAACCAAAGGCACAGAGTAATAAGCAAAGTCCACCTCATTCCCATTCAAAAGATCTGGCTCCTCAGTTACAGTGGACTCAAAAGAAAAAGAAAAAGAGGACCGGGACAAGGCTTTGGCATTTGGGTTACCAGTCCCAGAGATGCCAGACTCTGAAGAACTCGAATCTGATTCCGACTCCACAAACTCAGTGGAATCAGACTCAGACTCACATCTAATTCAGAATTGCCGACAGTACCCTTCTCAAACTTCTAGATCAGGCGCGAAGCCTTAGATGCATCCATGATAAAACTAGCAAAATCCTCTACTGGTTTATCCCTGATCATTGAGATAGTAAAACTATTCCCCAAGTTGGCAGAGTCAGCTCTAACAGTAGAACTCACCAGTAAGTCAGCCAACATTTTTCCTAACAGCTCTTCCTCTTCGATACCCAAGCTTGTAGTCTCGCCTTGATCTCTACTAGTGCTTAGGTCTGCCTGCTCATCCTTCTCTTCCGGTAATTGGTGCCCGAAGAAGATTTCGAACCCAGGATATCTAGTTTTCATCTTCCAGTTATACCAAGGCTCCGGGAATCCACAGAAGGGGAAATCTTCTCCTTGGCAGACAAAGCGTCCGTTCAGGGTTCCCTGCATAGGTTTGTGGACTAACTCATATTGCTTCCTAGTTCTCCTTGCTTTGATTCTTTCTCTAAACTCCTCTCCCTTTCTTTGCCAATCTGCAGCAGTAGGTTTGTATCCTAACCCAAAAATGTGGGGGTTGTAACTCATTTCCTTGGCAACGGTACCTCATTGCCTGCCGCTTCTACCTAGTCCTGATCCCGAAAGATGCCCCTGTTTATTCATCATGTAGATTGACTGGGCACTGACATAATTCCCCTCATCTTCTGCTACGATGTTCTGGACTAGTCGAGCTTCTGCTAGAGAGAAGTTGGAGAGAAATACATCCTCTTCTTCGTGTATGATTCCCAGCACTAGTGTGGTAGTTCTTTAAGGAGGGTGAATTACAGAATGGTCATACACAGTAGCAATCCCACCTTGAAAGAGGTACTTTACTAACTGATGGACTATTGATGACACAGCCCTTATCTAATGTAGCCAGGGCCTTCCCAGTAGTAGATTAAAAGTGGCCGAAACATCTATGACATGGAATTCCACCTCATGTTCGGACAGGCCGATTAGGATATGGCTTTTGAACGTTCCCATAACATCCCGGCTTGTATTGTGATAAGCCCTGACACCTTGGGTCGTGCGTGTAAAGTCAGTCAGCCTCAAACCCAAGATTTTTGGGAAATTTTGTCATTTGGGCTGCCTTGGCTCGCTACCAGGTGATAAAATCAATGAATGATTCTTTGGGATTCTGGGTAGTAGCCTCCAGCTCGCTAATAGTTACTTCTATCTGAGTGTTATATGAATACTGATTGACAAACTCCTCAGATAGCTCCTTCTAATTCCGCTTTGTAGAGTCCTCCAACTTAGCGTACTAGATGGCCGCCACATCAGACAGGTTTCTCCCAAACAAGGAAAGCTTCTGTGCCCTAGACAAACCCATGGGCCTTAATACATCTGAAAACAATCGGACATGCACAATCGGATCCCCAATCCCATCAAATCTGTCGACGTGGGGCATCTTAAATTTCTCTGGTAATCTGACTGAAGCCTCAGTGTACCCATCTTCAATGTTCGAAATAGAGTTGAAGCCCTTGGGTTTCTTCAATGCTTTCTCTAATCTAGCAATTTTGACTAAGGCCGGATCAATTTCATTGATATTGAAAGGAAAAATTGCTGCTGGGGGTTGAATCAGAGGCCTATAAGCTGGAGCCGGGGGAAACATTTCCTGAAGATCTGGGATTGGCAAATTTTTTACTGGTCGGGGTAGATCCGGGTTTGGCTGAGCAGCTGGGATTGGATGTACGGTTGATGCTGATGCCCTAGATGTACGTTGTAGATTGCCAATAATTTCATCTTGTGCAACCATCCTCTGGTTTACAGTGTCCATGGTTCTTTGGAAACATGCTATCATTGCAGCAAATTCCTCTGCGTTCTATGTTGTATTCTGTGCCATTTCCAATCTGGGTGAACTAGATACTGGTGAACTGATTAAGTGAGAGCGGATAGATCTTTGCAGAGTGCTATGTACTGGTGCTACTAACTGTATGTTCCTTCTTCGTCGGGTGATTGATGAAAGTGAGACTAACATTGGCTGGCCACCAACAAGGTCTTGAGCTTTGCAAAGCCTGCCAAAGCGAGTCCACACAACTTGGGGAATATTGGGTCTTTCTGAAGCTATGATGGTAAACTACCTAGCAAAGAGAAATAAAGAAAAAAATGATCAAAACTTGGACAGCACTTCGGCCTCAATTCACAGCAGTCATAACACATAGTTGAACTGTAATCCCCACTGAACTTTGTTCTCAAACTCATACTGGTATGAACCATCCTGTACAGTTTTATTGAAAAGGCACATATCAAGAAAAAAGAGCCGATACACCCCTATGAGAGGGTAAGGTTACCCTATCCTAGATTTTTGGTGTGATCTAGGCTGCACTATTTCAAACAATGAGTTTCACAACATCCTACAAATGGGTGGCATCTTATCCTACGTTGGAATAGTCACTATAGATTCACTATATGTAACTAGGTCAAATGGTTGAATGGGTACCTCAGCAAGATTACCCAAGATACCTCTCACACCTAACACCGAGAAATGAAAGGTGGATCAAGCGGTACAGCGGTGATCCAAATCCAAGGGTTGTGTTCCCAACATAGCAGAGCCCACGACTGGTCAGCCTTTTGGCAAGCTTTTAGGCAAGCCTCCGGCAAACTGTCCAGGAATAACAATCGGCAAACACAGTGAGCCCACGACCGATCAGCCTTTTGGCAAGCTTTTAGGCAAGCCTCCGGCAAACCGTCCAGGAATAACAGCCAACAAACACAGTGACTTAAGTGTACCAATGCAAATGCAATGCAAAGAACATATATATGTAGAGAAAAGTTCATATCATGAAGTTCAAGTCAAGTTCTCTAAGTCCCTAGCAGAGTCACCAAAAACTGTAGGTCGACTTTCGCGCTTCTTTCAGAAGACGAGAAGCCCTACAATTCGGACTCTACCTGTGGTTCTGAATCTGATTTCACAAGTGCAATGTGAAATAGTGAAAACACAAAAAGAATCAAAATCTGGAAATTCTTTTTGAAAAATCGATGTTTTGAATAAAATGCCAAAAATGGAATGCTCTGCCAGATTTCAGAGTCGCCACCTAAATATTTTTGGAAAATTTAGGAAACCCAAGACTCGTGCCAAAGGCCATTAGTCCGTTATCACCAAAGTTGCATCGGCTCAGGAACTTAGGTACGAAAGGGAAAGGTCATGAATTGAGCACCCCCCTCAGCCGATCAAAAATCGGCCTCTACTATTCATAATGTAATTCTTATTTACATTATATGCTCTTATTTCGATTATTAGCTATATTACTATATGACTCACATAAGTATGGACTAATTTTTTTGCAAGAATTGGAACATTTGATTTCATGATTTATTTGAAATTGTTTTGTGAATTTGCCACTCAAAAACAAGTGGGCTAAAATGGACATTAATCAAATTATCCCAAGTCAAGCCAAGCAACTAGTCTTTATCCACAGGCATTCAAACAGTTATATCATTTAAGCAATTAGCCTTATGGTGGACATGTTGGATATGGCAACAATCATACTCATGCGATATGCTAAAGTGAGTAAAAGCTCATTTAGTACTCCAAGTCAAAATAAACAAAAGAGTTAGAAAAAATACATGATCTTAACTAATGCAATATGACTAATGCAACACATGCGATATGCAATTATTAGGCTTGGTTACTACATGGCATATGAATCAATTTGATAGCATGCGGCCTAAGCACGTATTCAAAGAGGTATTTAAACTAACAATGCAAGTTAGAATGATGAACCGAGCCTCGATGAGTGCAATACAAGTGGATGCAAATCATGGAGAGATGCTAAATGAAACATGACGCCCTAATCTAACCATCATAAGCAGGTAAATAAAAGGGAGAAAGACTTGGGGTTGGAAGAGATACACGTTATTATAACATTTGTGCCCTCACGCAGGAGGGTCCAAATAAACAAACTAGCTAAACTAATTATTACGAATTACAAATCGAATGAAATAATCAACTAAACTAACTAATTAATTATTACAACAAATAAACTAACTAATTGAACTAACATATTAATTAATTACAAATCAAAACGAACTAATTAATTACATGAATACAACATGAAGAAGTGCTAAGCTAGCTACTCTAATTACTCTGCCTCGGGAAACGAGGAATGCTCATGCATGCACGAATTTCCCCCAAAAAATGCCACTGTCCTGCTGCCAGATGCCTCTGTTGCACAGTAGAACGTTTTTAATGTTTTTCATCTCAAAATCAGCTCTGTTTTGCTAGAAAAGTACACTACTTGGTGTAGATACCCCATTTTTGACCGACCTTAAGACTCAGACGTCATCAATTGAGCGCTCGGTGATAGTGCATGTTGTGCTCATTTTGAGTTTCTGGGGTTTTCGGCTGAGTGCCTTGCCTCCGGGCCTCTGAACTCTTTGTGCTTTGGTTCGGTTTGTGGACCAAGCCTTGTTTCCCTTCCCTGGAAGGAGGAGGAGGTCTGTGGACCACGTTTTTGTGGTCGTAAACCACTTTTCCTGCTTGGAGACTAATTTTCAATTTTCGGAGCCTTCGGCCGCGCACCTTGACTCAGGACCGCTTAACGTTCTCCGTTTGGCGTGGTTTTTGAACCACACCTTGTTGCCTCTACCTAGAGGGACACTGTGGTCTGGGAGACCATTTTTGTGGTCGTAGGCTACTTTTGATGCCCGTAGACTAGTTTTCGAGGCTCCCGGTCGCGCGCCTTGCCTCCTGAACTCTCGTCTTGCATCATTTTTGGTTTGTTTTTGGTATAAACCTTGTTTTCCTTGTTTGGAAGGTGGTACAAGGGTGGAAGACCAATTCTTCCCCTTGGAGACCACTTTCCTCCCCGCTAGCCAGTTTTCTGGTCGGCCACCACACCATTGGCTTGCTTTTAGTATGTAGACTTCTCCTACCCATGGCCGACCAATTTTTTTCTTGAGAGACCACTTGTGGTGGTCGGCCGATCACTACAAGTAGCTGGTCGACCATTTCAAGTGGTCGGCAGCTTTTCATCACCTTTTTAGAGATATTTTAGAGCCAGCTGTGCCAGTTGGAAGGCACAGGAGCCATCCTCCATACACGTGTATAGAGGGATGGCTTTAAGCCTAAAGCTTGTCCAACAAGCTTGTTGCTTGTTCTCTATATAAGAGAACCTCCACCTCCCTCCTCTAGGGCCATATTTTCTTGCTTGAGCTATAGATATACATATATCTCTATATCTCTCTCTTGGTCTCATATTTGTGCCTTAAAGTGTAATTTTTCCATACTTTAACACACAAACACACACTCAAACACCATCCTTTTGTTGCTGAGCCTTCTTGAGGTTTGTTTTGGAGTTTTTGGACTAGTTTTGGTTAGAAAAAGTTGTTGGACTTGTAGCTTCAAAGGTGTTCTTCAAGGGTGAGTCAACTAGCCCCTTTAACCCTTGTTTTGCTTAAGCTTTTGAACCTATTTGCATGCTATTTTTGGCTTGACTTTCTACTAAAAAAAGTTCTATTTTTTAGTCCTTAACATGTTTGTTTAAGGTCACTTTTGTGTTGAGGGTAATCTACCCCCTTTTGGGCCTTGTTTGATCTTGTTCTTGTGCCATCTTTTAAGCTTTTGGGACCACCTTACTTTGGCCTTCTCACCACTGAAACTCAGAGGAATTTCAGTGGTGGAAATGGTGTTTTGAGGTCCTAAATAGGAGAGGGTCATCCCCTCTCCTTGTGTTTTGATTACTTGCTTCATTTGCCTAATGTTTGAGCATTTTTGTTAAGCTTGTGTTGACTTGTTCTTAGCATGTACTTGGGGTTATTTTGGCATGGCATACCACTGTTTTGGCTTGGTTTTGTCACCTCATGCATGCCTTATACACTTGTAATGTATTTCTTACAAACTAGTCTTGTATGCTTCATGAAGTGGCATGTCATTCTAGCTTGTTTTGAGTCCATCTCAGCATGTTCTTGGTGTTGTTTTTCCATGATATACCTCTGTTAAGGTTTGGTTGGATAGCCCCAAGCATGCTCCATGCACTTGTAGTGCAATTCCATGAATTAGCCTAATGTATACCTGTAGACACCCCATTTTTGACCGTCCTCAAGACTTGAACGTCATCGTTTGAACACTCGATGATCATCCATGTTCATCTTCGTTTTGAGTTCCCGAATGTCTCAGCTGTGCGCCTTGCCTTAGGATCTCTCAACTTGTTTGTTTTGTCCTTGGTTGTGGACCAAGGACCTTTTTTTTTGCTTCTGAGGGAAGAGGGTGGCTTATTGGCCATCCCTACAACCCATCAGCTAAGGCATTGTGCCATTGGCCTTCTTTTCTTGCCATCGGCCATAAGTGTTGGCTGATCGACACTCTTTTTGGTCAATCGGCACTATTTCTGGTCGATCGGCCATATTTCTTGGCCAAGACCTTTCCATCTGCTTTTGCAAATACTTTTGTGCCAGCTGTGACAGCTGGTGAGCACAATTCTCATCTTCCATACACGTGTATGGAGGGATTGAATCAAGACTCAAGCTTGTTCAACAAGCTTGAGAATTGATTTTCTATAAGAAGGGAGGCCCCTCTCCCTTTCCAGAGGTTCTAAAATCTTGATATACAAAACATATATCACTCTCTCTCTCTATTTTACCTCTCTCTCTCTCTCTCTCCATTTGCTCTTGTTCGAACTCAAAAGTGTAAAATCTTCATGCTATTTCACACAAACACCTACTAGAACACCATCCTTTTGTTGCTGAGGTACTTAGGAGTTGGTGTTAGTGTTTTTGGGTTGGTTTGAACTCAGAAAAACTACTGGAGTTGTGTTCTTGAAGGTGTTTTTCAAGGGTGAGAAACTAACTTTTTAATCCCTTGTTTTGGCTTAGGCTTTTAGACCTATTTGCATGCTGATTTAAGCTTAACTTTCTACCGTAAAAAGTTCTTATTTTTCATGCTTGTGATGTTTGTTTAATGTCACTTTTGTGTTGGGGGTAGTCTACCCCCTCTTAGGCCTTGTTTGGCCTTGTTTTGAACTATCCTTTTAAGCTATTGGGACCACCTTGTTTGGGCCTCCTCATCACTAAAATCCAAAGGATTTTCAGTGGTGGAAAGGTGGTTTTGAGGTCCCAAATAGGAGAGGGTCATCCCCTCTCCTTGTGTTTTGTATGCTAGTATAAATGGCTTATAATAGTAGCATGTTTGTCTAGCATGTTTTGGTTCCATTTCAGAATGTATTAGACCTTATTTTAGCATGTCATACCTCTGTCTAGGGTTGGTTTAATAGCCTCTTGCATGCACCATGCACTTGTAGTGCAATCCTCTCTATTGCCTTAACATGCATCTTGTGTTTGGACCATCATTCTTGCATGTTTTGGCTCAACTCAAAGAAGCTTTTAGCCTTGTTTTACCATGTTTAAGCTCTGATTTGTGTTGTCTTGATCATGTATGCCATGCTTTGTATAGCCATAGTGCATTCTAGCTTGTTAGCTTTGAGTTTCCAAGCCACTAGCATGCATTGCTTAAACTATTCTCATGATTTGGCATCATTTGAAATGTTATTTTAATGCATGTTTCATGGTCATACACTTGCCTTTGTCACCCTTTTAATGGTTAGGAGGTTTGGTGTTTTATGCCTTAAGAGTGGGTCATTGTGCATGCCTCTATGCTTAGGCCTTTGGGCTATCATTTCAATGTATTTTGGTCTTGTTTTACCATGATGCATCTCTGATTTTCGTTGTCAAAGTCATGCCATGTTTGGTTTTGATAGGTGTAGTGCAATCCCCTTTGTTGGCCTTACTTGCATCATGCCTTATGCCTTTCATGTTGACTTATTTTGGCTTTGGTCCATGCATGTTTTAGACTCATTTTGGCATGATCTAGGATTGTTTTGGTTGTCCTTGGCCCTTTGGGGCTTGATTCATGTGGCCTTGGTACAAGATCCTTGACTAGCCTTATGCTTTGAACCTCCTAGCATGCAATGCTTGTATCATGTGCATGATTTGGCATCATTCCTCACATGATTTCAGAGCTTATTTCATTGCCACATTCTTATGTTTGTCACACCTTGCTCATGTTTGAGGATTGTGCATTGCTGCCTAGTTTATGGACCAATATGTGTGCATGCATGTTTTGCCTTTTGGTGCCTTAGTTTTGGTGTTTTGGCCTCTGATTTGGGCATGATTGAGGTCTGTCCATTTTAGTTTAAGTCCAATTTGCATGTTGTTCAAATGTGGTTACATTGCACATGCTTGCATGTTTAGGTTGCATTGTGTTTTGCACGCTTGTTGCTTGCATTGTTGATACATGCTTGGTGCATTGCATGTTGTAACATGCTTGTTGCATCGCATGATTTTGCATGCTTGCTGCATTGCATTGTGTGTGCATGCCTTGCCTCTTGATCAAACATGATAGAGGTTAAGGTCCCTTATGTGTTTTTGTGCATTGCATTCACATTGAATTGTGCGACTCGGCCTCTTTGGCCATCATGCATCGAAATACGTGATTGATGGCTCGAGAGTCGAGCACTACACTCCTTTGAGCTTCAAACATGATAAGGGGTATAGTTGCACATGTATTTTCTTGCAAATACATTGCCATGCTTCTGTTTGTGCTCTGTTGCAGCAAAAAGGAGAGTTTGCAGGAAGAGATGGCCGATCGGCTATCTAGTGTCCCGATCGGCTAACAATATTTGGCCGATAGCCTCAAAATTGGTCGATGACCCTCATCTCTTGGCCGATGGCCTTACCTCTTGGCCGATGACCTCTTAGTATATCCATGAGATGGATCAGAAGTGTTTCAATAGTTGGCACTGTTTTCAGCAGTCTAAAACAGTGCAAACAGAGACAATATGAGGCATGGCAACGGATTTCCGAGCGAAGGTTATCAAGCATGCATCTTCGAACTCTTAGAATTGAGCTGAGGCTTCGTAATCTGTAATTAGCTTTACTTGATTAGTTAGCTTTTGAATTTGTAATTAAATTAGCTAATTTGTTAATTAGTTAACGTGTTGTAATAATTAGCTTAACTTAGCTAATATTCAATTTGATTATGTAATAATTAGTTTGATTAGATTATTAGATTAGTTAGAATAGCTTAGCGTAGCGTAGCTAGTTTGTATTATTCATTTGGACCCTCCGTCAAGAGGGCGAATTTTGTAATAAGTGTGCGTGAGTGTGTGAATGTCTTCCAACGCCACGTCTTTCCCCCTTTTACTTAACCGCTTACGATGGTTAGTTCTAGGTCATATTTTGATTAGCATCCTTATGGTTGCATGTTTACATCCATTCATCTGTATTGCATGCACTGGGCTCGGCACATCATACAAACTGCATTGTATTTCAATACATTTACTTGAATACGTGTTCAACAGCATGTTATCAACTTGCATTTCATATGCCATTTTAGAATAGCCGAGCCTATTTCTAGTTGCATTTTTTGCATGTGTTACATTAAGCATCTTAACATAGCTAGGATCATGTATGATTACTAACTAGCTATTGTTTTTGCTCGGAGTACTAGGTTAGCTTTTATGCTTTAGCATCTTGCATGTGTGTTATTGATTGCCATGACAGCATGCTTGCCATGAGGCTAACTGCTTAAATGATATAACTGCATGAATGCCTTTGGGTGAAGGTTGGATTACCTGAATTGGAACAATTCATCGAAATGCGAGTTTTAAGCCCACTTGAGGGTGGCTAATCCACATCTTAGCCTAATTGCGAGTAGCACCTTCAAACCATTTTCAAATAAACATGAGATGTTTTATTCCAACTTAGGTGATCTAGTCTAAACTTGTATGATGTGCGCATCACGTAGTAAGCTAGCTAATAAACCGGAATAAGAACACATGTGTTTTCAAAAACAAAATATCATGCTTAGTAAAGGCCGATCTTTTTGATCGGGTGAGCGGGGGTGCTTATTGCATGACCTTCCCCTTTCGTACCCAAGTTCACGAGCCGAGGCAACTTTGGTGATGACGGACACGTGGCCTTAGGCACGAATCAGCGTTTCTTAAATTTTCCAAAACAAAAACATTTAGGTGGCGACTCTGTATCTAGCAAAGCAGTCCATGTTTGGCACTTCTTTATAAAAATCAGTTTTCTAAAACGATTTGCCGGATTTGGACTCTTTGATGATTTATCAATCTTGCATTGCACTTTGCAAGATTAGATTCAGAACTATGACATTGAGTTCGAACAGTAGTAGCTAATGAACAAAACGGATTCAGCGCCATTCGCGCACGGAGCCAGGACGTTTGGGCATGTCTAAAGTTTCTGGCGACTCTGTTGGGGATTTAGAGAACTTGACTTGAACTCATGATATCTTGTTTTCATTACACTTATGTGTCTCTTTGCATTGCATTTGCATTGGTGCGCCTAGGACACTGTGTTTACCGTATGCTATTCCTGAACGGTTTGTCAGAGGCTTGCTTTGAGAAGCATGCCATAAGGCTGACCGGTTGCGGGTTCTGCCACGATGGAAACACAAACCCAGTTTTTACCAGGGCACCCCTTTTGACCATTCGACCTAGTGCATATCGGAATCCGTAGTGACCATTACAAGCTAGGACAGGTTGCTCACTCGATTGTAGGTTGTTTGAAAACCGTTGTGTGCGTAGTGAAACCCTAGCTCCTGACAATAGGACAGGGAAACCCTACCTCTCCATAGGGATATTTTAGCTCTTACTTGTTTGATTATGTGCTTTTAGAGTTGGCCTCTACAGGAATGCATGTATCAGTTCGCAAGTCTAGGTATCAGGCATGTGGGCATCAGCATTTGGGAATCAGTTTTACCTGCGGGTATCAGATTCAGATTTGGGGCAATGATTTGGGAACAGTGATCAGTGGTTGAGAACAGTTCTTTCAGCTTGTATTTGCCAACTGTGTGTTGTCTTCATTTAAGCTGTTATGATTTCCGTTTTTCTGTTCATTGTTTCCTTATTATGCTTTATTTATCTTTTTGCAAGGTAGTTTAGCACCATTGCATCCGACTAGGCAGATATTCCCCGAGCACTCTGGGTTAGAGGTCGTAGACTTAATCGATCCAGGGATCTGATTGACGGACAAATAGTGTTCCTTTCTTTACCCCCGGTTACCATACGAAGGTCAAAAAGGCGCAGTGTATCAGTACAGCGGTCGCCAGATCAGTGGTCTACCCCACCAATGAACAGTCAGGCTGAGGTCTCAGTTTCTACTGCAGGGACAGATATACCGGTTGTTCAGATAGATCAGCACAATATGGCAGGTATAGAGGAGATGATGCGTCAACTCCAGGAAAGTATGCAAGCCATACAGCAGGACGCCGCCCGTCAAGCAGAATTTGCCGCATGCCAGGCTGAGGTTATGGCCCAACAAGAAGAGTTGATTGCTAGACTTCAATAACAACAACCACTACAGCAAGCCGGAGCATCTGCTTTGCACCCAGCTCCGCCCCTGTAGACACCCCATTTTTGACCGTCCTCAAGACTTGGACGTCACCGTTTGAACACTCGGTGATCATCCTTGTTTGTGTTCGTCTTGAGTTCCCGGAGGTCTCGGCTACACGCCTTGCCTCAGGATCTCTCGACTCGACTGTTTTGTGTTTGGTTTTGCACCAAACACTTGTCTTTTTGCTTTGGAGGGCAGGGAATGGCTTGTTGGCTATCCCCACACTCCACCGGCCATGGCTTGAGGCCACCGGCTGTGTTTTGTTGCCATCGGCCAAATGTTTGGCCGACCGGCACTCTAGATGGTCGACCGGTCATCTATTTTGGTCAAATTGCATTTTTGGTTGGCCGACCACTGTTCATCTACTTTTAGAGATATTTTTATGCCAGCTGTGCTAGCTGGCATACACTTTGCTCCCCTCCATACACGTGTATGGAGGGATCTCCCTCTTGACTAGCTTGTTTGGAAAGCTTTACAAGAGGGATTGTCTATAAGAGGGAGCCTCTTCTCCCTCCATTAGGGTTACAAAAAAATTTCAGAGCTTTGAGTTTTAGGGTTAGGGTTTGTTCATACTCTATCTCTATATCTCTCCCTCTCTTGAGTGTTTTGTGTGTGTTTAGTCTTACTATTGCACACAAACACATAGAGTTACACCTTCTCTTGGTTTTTGAGGGGCCAGAGAGCTAATCTTGGTGTTCTTGAGTGGATTCAAGCTTGAAGAACCAACTGGAACATTATTTGTGAAGAGGGTCATCAAGGGTAAGAACTTCACCCTTTATTTCCCATTTTTGCATAGCTTTTTCGCCTATCTTGCAACTGTTTTTAGACTTTGTGTATAACATATAAAAGTCTTGTTTTTGCCTGCTCTAAATAGTTGTTTAAGAGTGTTTTGAGATTTGGGGTTGTTTGATCCCTCTTAGGGCTTGTTTGGCCCCATTTTGTGCCATTTTGGTTGAGCTCCGGGACCACCTTGTTTGGGCCTCCTCACCACTGAAATCTTGAGGGATTTCAGTGGTGAGGGTGGTGCCTTGAGGTCCTATGAAGGAGAGGGCCACCCCCTCTCCTTGTTGTCCTTGAAAAGGGCTATTTTAGCCTCTTGAGTGAGCATTTTATTTAGGTTCATGTTGGCCATATCTTAGCTACTATTTAGTGTTATTTTGCCATGCTATAGCACTGTTTTATGTTGGTTTAGGCACACCATGCTTGTTTAGCATACATGTCTTGTAATGCCATCATTTGCCTTAACATGTACTTAGCATGTAGATTGCCATGCTTGCTTGTTTTGGCCAAGCTTTGTGAAGCTTTTAGGCTTGTTTTGCCATGCTTAAGGTCTGATGTAGGTTGTCTTAGCCATGCTTGCCATGCTTTGTTTAGCCTCTTTATATTCTTGGCTTGTAAGCCTCAAGTGTATGAACCATGAGCATGCATTACTTGCATTATTCCAGTGGTTTGGAACCATTTAACATGTCATTTTAGTCCTCATGACATGCTTGCATCCTTGCATTTGATGCCCCTTTAATGTGTTAAAAGGTTGTTGTCTTATGCCCCTTGTTTAGGCCCTTGTGCATGCTTGCATGTTTAAGCCATTTAGATGCCATCTAGATGTGTTATTGGCTTTGTTTTAATATGCTAAAACTCTGATTTGGTTGCTTAATTCATGCCATGTTCGATTTTGCTAAGTGTAGTTCAATACACCTTTGGCTTGTCTTGAATTTTGGCTTTGCTTGCATGCCTTGTTTGTCTTGTCTAGTTGGTTTGGCACCTTTCATGATTTGATTTTCAGAGCTTATAATGCATACCATTTGTCCATGTTTTCATCCTCTTAAGTGTGCTTGAGAGTTGCTCTTCAATGCCTAAGTGTTGGTCCTTGTGTGCATGCATGCTTGCATGTTATTTGGTCCTCATTCTCTTAGCAATTGGCCACTGTTTTGGGCTTAGTATAGAGCTGCCCAAATTAGTTTAAGTCCATTATTCGTATGTTGTTGCATGCTCACCTTGTGTGTTGTTGCATACTTGTATGTTGTTACATGTTTAGGTTGTTTAACATGTTTGCTCCATGTGTTGTTGCATGCTTGAACATCCACATTGCATCTTGCACACTTGTTGGTTTGCATTGCCTCATGCCTTGCATGCTTACTTGCATAGGTTGTATGCCTAGTATGCATTGTGCATTGCATGCCCATGTTGCATACTTAGTTAACATGCCTAGGTTGCATTGCATTGGCATGCATGCTTTGCCTCTTGAATTGAGTATGATAGAGGTTGAGCCTCACTTGTGTTGTTTGATGTGCATCTCATTTGAAATCAAAGTGCATACTTGGTTTCTTGGGCCATCACGCATTGAAATGCGCGATTGGTGGTCCGAGAATCGAGAACCATGTCCCTTTAAGTCACAAACATGATAAGGGATGTGTTGGTGCACACATTTGCTTGAAATGCATTGTCATGCCTTGTTTTGCCCTCTGCTGCTGTCAAAACAAGTTTTGCAGGAAGTTTTGGCCAGTCGGCTACATACAGTGCCGACCGACCAACAATTTGTGGCCGATATCTCCACAGGTGGTCGATGACCATTCCCCATGGCTGGTGACCATTCCTCATGGCCGGTGGTGTTCCACAGCACTCAGAGAAGTAACCTTGGAGTTTGTGCCGTTTTCAAAGGTGCCAAACAGTAAAAACAGAGGCAACTTGTGTATGGCAGTGGACTTCCGAACGGAACCGAGCATGCATCACATTGGGCCCTCTTCCCGAGGCTGTTTACTGTTTTATTAGATTAGTTAATTTGCTTAACTAGTTTAATTTGTCTGTAATAATTAATTAGCTTGTAGGTTAATTAATTGTATTATTCTTTTGGTCCCTCCGAGCAAGGGCGAATTTGTAATAAGTGTGGGTGCGTGTGTGCATGTTTTCCAACCCCCACTTCTTTCTCCCTTTTACTTACCTACTTTGATGGTTAGTATTAGGGAATATTTAATTTAGCATACCTTATGCTATGCATGTGTGCATCATTCATCGGTATTGCATGCACCGGGCTCGGCGCATCATACTAACTGCATAAGTATTTCAAATCTAACTTGAATATGTGCATCAAATGGTTGCATTTCACATGCCATCCTAGGATTAGCCGAGCCTATCCTAATTGCATTCTGTATGCGTTGCATTAGGCACTTAACATGGACTTGGATCATACATTGATTGCTAACGAGTTCTTTGTTTTGGCTTGGAGTACACTGTAAGTATTTTGTGCTTTAGCATCTCGCACGAGTGTGAATGTTAACATGACGGCATGCTTACCATGTGGCTAGATGCTTATGTGATATGAACTGCCTGAATGCCTGTAGGTGAAGGTTGGATTACTTGAGTTGGAACAACTCATCAAAATCCGTGTTTTAGCCTACTCGCGAGTAGCAAATTTCAAAACATTTTCCAAACAAACAGATATGCGATGCTTTGTTCCAAATTAGGTGATCTAGTCCATACTGGTTTTGCTGTGCGCATCACATAGTAATTCTAGCTAATTAACCGAAATAAGAACACATAACGTTTTCAAAATTGGATATCATGGTTAGTAGAGGCCGATCTTCGGATCGGGCGAGAGGGGGTGCTCATAGCTGACCTTCCCCAATCATACCCAAGTTCCCGAGCCGAGGAAACTTTGGTAATGACGGACACGTGGCCTTAGGCAAACGAGTCAGGGTTTCCTAAATTCCCGCATTAAAAAAATATTTAGGTGGCGACTCTGTATCTGGCAAAGCAGTCTATGTTTGGCACTTCTTTTCTAAAAATCTGTTTTCTCAAAATGATTTGCCGGATTTGGACTCTTTGGTTCAGACTAAGAACCGTGACACAAAAGGGAGTCCGAACTGTGATGGCATAAAGCCCAAGGACGCGTCCACACCCCCACCAAGAGTTCCAATAGTCAGGGAGATAGCACACGTCTAGGACAATACGAACGTTCCAACAAGGCCAGCTCCGCCCCCGATCTTACCCTAACTATCCAAAGCACAAACCAACCTGGGGGATACACCGTTTGAGTTCGAGGTGGATTCGACAGCCCTAAAAGTGAGCAAGCTAGAAAAGCTGTTCAAGAAGTCTCAGGGCGTGAAATCCATCCCGGATATAGAGGACGGGTATACCAACTCAGCCGTGACTCTGCCAGACCAGTTTAAAATGCTGCACATAGACTGTTTCGACGGGTTTGGAGATCCTATGATGCATTTGTAGCTGTTTTCGGATATCCTAAGGTCGATGGGCCTCTCCAGATTGCAGAAGCTTTCCCTGTTTGGCCGGACCCTGTCGGGTGTAGCGGCTATTTGGTATGCAAAACTGGAGGACTCTGTTAAGAGGAACTGGGAGGAGATGGCTGAGGCCTTTGTAGCTCAATACTCCTACAATACACAGATTGAGATCACAACTCATGATCTCGAGATAACTAGGCAAGAGCCGAAGGAGAGCTTCTTCGATTTTGTGACTCGCTGGAGGGCCAAAGCCTTGATGATGACCATCAGGCCGGTCGATAAGGACCAAATATGGATGGTTGTGCGCAACCTCCAGCCCAAGCTCATGCAGAAGATAATCGTCCTCCCCCTCCCTACCTTTGCAGATCTACATGAGATAGGGGTGCAAATCGAGGGCGCCATGAAACACGGCCTCATTGATCATGAAAGAGAGCAGCCCAAGAGGGCATTCAACCACAGTACGAATGCAGGCACAAGCAGTGCTGCAGCTGCCAGATCTTCAGATGTGAGTATGGTCACCACCACCATCCCAAGAACCCTTGCAGCTACACCATTCACCGGTGCGTCTGGAAGTAGCTCGCAAACAACCAAGTTTTCACCTCGAGGCCAAAGAACCTTCACCCCACTATATATGTCTTTGTCCAATGCTTTGGGGGTTTTGATCAAGAAAAGGGCACTTGAAGCCCCTAGAGCTGCGGTCGTTGCCAAAAAAACTTCATCTCTCCCATAACCCAGCGAAGTGCTGCGTCTTTCACCAACAGCATGGTCATGATGCTGACCAGTGCTATCGATTGCGTCATGAGATTCAAGATCTTGTCGACAACAGGGTGATCGTGCCTCCGGAGAAACCAAATGTCACCACCAACCCTCTCCCACCACACAACCAGGCTCCACCTCCCAAATGTATCAATTTGATCCAAATTGGAGTTGTGTCATACGACTCTAGTATATATATCACCCATTCTCACCTACCCAAGCCGGAGGTGTTCATTCCAGACATCACTGACTTGTGCATATTGGACATCTCCCAAACCCAACCTGAAATGGTGGTGGTGACTATCGAAGATAGAATTGGGTCAACTGTGGGAGCAGATGGGAATGATGATACAGAGCCTGAGTGGTCTGCGAGCTTCATGTACAACCCGAGCGGTTACATCACACTAGCAGGCCAGGCTAGGCCGAGAGTGGAATTACCAGTAGGGGCAGAGATTTGTGTAGTTCGGGAGAATGGACCTATTCAGGGGCTAGATGACCTAGCGGATCTGGGAGAAGACATTGCAAACCTTCAGTTCTTCAATGAATAGGACTCAGGGGACGTAACTGTCAACTGGTTTAATCTGGAAGGGTCAGCGGAAGCTACTGGGTGGCTCAGCGATGAGCCGGATATTATTGAGCAACCTCAGCCAGAACTAGGTCTGTTAGAGACGGGGACATCAGCTGTGGCCGGAAAGGTCGGGAATCAAGATGCACTGCCAGAGAGCACCGGTGTTAAGAATTTTGCTCAAAATACGGGCAGTTTGGGTACGGAGGATACTGAACAGCAGGCCGCACTGAAGCAATTTGAGCGGGAAAGGATCGAAGATTCTGAGAGGGCCAGAAAGGTCAAAGCCCCTTATGGGGACAAAACATGTTGTGTGCACAAGAACGGAACGTGCTGCGAGCACAGGAACGAAAGGTGCTGTGAGCACGAGAATAGTTGTAACGAAGCCGGACAGGTGTCTGTCGACTGCCGATGGCATGTAGTGGGAAGATGACGACCTATGTCTTGCCCACACCGATGAAGACTGGGGGCAAAGCCAGCCGGATAATACCTGGTATGTTGGCGAAGTTGACCACATGACTAGAAGCGGGCGGTATTTCAAGCCCCCGCACTTAGATCAACCAGAGGCATCCAGAAAGGACAAGGAGGCAGAGAGGCAGAAAGATAAACTGCTCGAAGAGGAGGCTGTGCTAAAATAGCTTAAGAAGATGCAAGCAGACATCTCCATCTGGGGTCTGCTTATGGCCTCGAGAGTTCATAGACAGGTTGTCCTTTCGGCAATGGACAAGGCCAAACTTTCAATAGATACCACGCCTGAGCAGCTGGTAGGACTGGTCTTTCCAGGAGGAGCTTCCCCGACGTTGACCTTCACTGACAAGGAGCTACTGCCTGAGGGCGCAAACCATAACAAACCTCTTTATATCTCTGTCGAATGTAGAGAAAAATAGGTATCAGTGGTTCTTGTCGACACAGGATCCGCTATCAATGTGTGCCCGTCGAGGACAGCATATGCAATCGGGTTGAAGCCCGCGGATTTTGTGCCAACTGCCCAGGTGATAAGGGCCTACGACAATACAAGTAGAGAGGTGATGGGGACCGTGAAGATTCAGACTCAGGTTGGTCCAGGATAACAAGATATTGACTTTCATGTCTTGGACGTTACCGCAACCTTTAATTCCTAGGACAGCCGTGGCTGCACCAGGTGAAGGCGGTCTCTTCCACCCTGCATCAAATGTTGAAATACCCCTACGGGAAGGTGGTGGCTATAGTTTTTGGGAATTCTTCAATCCATCCGCCGCCAGAAGTGTCTACACCGGTTCTGAAAATCGAGCATGGCACAAAGGATGTGTTCCTGTCAAGATTTACCCTAGTCGAGGCTCGGGTCGTACAGAACATTTTGGCTGTTGATGAGGGGTTATATGTCAGTGCACAGTCTATGTACCTCATGAACAAGCTTCAGCACATCCCTGGGATGGGACTAGGAAAAAGTGGCCAGAAGGGCATTACTGTATTGGCCGAAGTGCCGCACAACCTGCATACCTTTGGCTTAGGCTATCTGCCTACCAAAGAGAACTGGGTGAGGAAAGGCAGAGAGATGGCCGGAAGAGCCAGAGCCAAGCACACAGGGAAGCATTATGAGTTGATGCATTGGCCTATCCAGGGCACCCTGAACGAACGCTTTGTCCAGGAGGGAGAAGACTTTCCATTCTGCGGCTTCCCAGAGCCATGGCTAAATGAAGAGAAGAGGCGCCTGCCGGGATTTGAGATCTTCTTCGACTTGCAGTTCTCCGGGGATGATGTTGCCGAAGAGCAGACAGACCCACCAACTGAGGCTGAGCAGTGTAAAGAAGAGGATTCCGAGAGCACTGAGATTGAAATGGGGGTAGCGCTTACTTGTCTACTCTTAGATCCTCCGATCATACAAGAGTGCTTGGGGGATAACTTCTCGGTGTCCATGATTGGGAATGAGGCGGCTGCGAGCCCATCTTCAAGCATTCTGGATGCGTCCATCGCACCCTCCCTCGTCTGGCCGTACGAGGAGGGATTCTTATCAAGCAGCACCGGGTCATGTAGTGAGCCGGAATCTGATTCCACCGAGTCTGTGGAGTCAGAATCAGGTTCCAGCTCGTCTGAGTCTGAGTTCGATATTCTTGAGGGTGACAACTCGGATGCCACAGTTCTGTCTAGGTCGTCTTTTTCTTTTTCCTTTGAGTCTGTTATAACAGAGGAATCAGGCGACTTGGAAGTGATTAATGAGAATGGAATGGTTGTGGCCTTCGAGTACTTTTCTGTGCCTTTGAATTATTGTATTAATTAGGACATTCAAAATTTTGATGAAAATGACGAGGAAGAAATTCCTCCGGTTTTGAAATATTTGCTAGATCAAGAGCAGGAGAGGTTTGTAAAACCGCTGGTTGATGAAATCACCCAAATTAATGTTGGTACTGAGAAGGACCCGCGGCTGGTCCAGATCGAGTTCATGTTGTCTTCGGAGGAGCGCGAGCGCTTTGTCGCTTTGTTAAAAGATTTCAAAGATGTTTTCGCGTGGTCCTATGAAGACATGCCTGGAATCGATCCTGAGATTGTATAGCACCGGATCCCTCTTGACCCAGAGGCCCGACCTGTTAAGCAGAAACTCAGAAGGATCCGCCCGGACTGGGCTCTCAAGATCAAAGAAGAGGTCACCAAGCAAATTGACGCAGGGTTCCTGCTGTTATTTGAATACCCAACTTGGTTTGCCAATATAGTTCCGGTGCCGAAGAAGGACGGCAGAATTCGGGTATGTGTAGACTTCAGGGATTTGAACAAAGCCAGTCCAAAGGACGACTTTCCTCTGCCGCATATCGATAAATTAGTGGACTTCACTGCTGGGCATGCGTTGCTCTCTTTCATGGATGGGTTTTCTAGCTACAATCAGATTCTGATGGCACCCGAAGACCGGGAGAAGACTGGTTTCACCACCCCGTGGGGGACCTATTATGATAGGGTGATGCCGTTTCGGCTAAAGAATGCTGGGGCTACATATCAACGGGCTGCGACCACGATTTTGCATGATATAATCCATAAAGAGGTTGAGGTGTACGTAGACGACATGATTGTCAAGTCTAGGGAAAGAGAGGGCCACTACATCGCCTTGCAGAAATTCTTTCAACGGATCAGGGAATATCAGTTATGGCCGAATCCTCAGAAGTGTACGTTTGGTGTTACAGCAAGGAAAATGTTGGGGTTCTTGATCACACAGAGAGGTATCAAGGTCGATCCTTTCAAAATCAAGGCCATCTTAGAAATGCCACCACCGAGGACTGAAAAGGAGGCGCGAGGCTTTCTGGGTAAAGTACAATTCATAAGATGGTTTATTGCAAAATTAACCTTGACTTGTGAACCACTATTTGGTCTCCTGAAGAAAGGAAAGAAATTCCAATGGGACGGCCGATGCCAAGCTGCTTTCGAACAGATCAAGCAATATTTACAAAACCCACCTGTGTTGTCACCGCCTGAGTTGGGGAAACCGTTGATTCTGTACCATTCAGTGACTGAAACTACAATGGACTGCATGCTTGCACAGGAGTCTGAGGACAAAGTGGAGAGAGCTATCTACTACCTGAGTAAGAAAATGCTAGATTACGAGACCCGTTACACTCCGCTGGAGAAGGCATGTCTGGCCTTGGTATGGGCTACCAGGAAGCTGCGGTACTACCTGTTAGCTCACTCTGTAATACTGGTTTCGAGATTAGATCCCATTAAATATCTCTTCGAGAAACCGGCACCTACGGGTAGGCTAGCCCCTTGGTTGCTTCTGTTTTCCAAATTTGATCTGAAATATATGATGCGCAAGTCAGTGAAAGGGAGAGCGGTAGCAGAGTTCTGAGTCGATCACCCAGTGGAAAGGAATGAAGCAGTCGAGTATCTGTTCCCAGACGAGGCCATTCTGCATGTCGAAGAAGAGACTTGAACGATGTACTTTGACGGAGCGTCAAACCAATATGGGTATGGGATAGGGGTGTTGCTGATAGCACCCAACAATTCCCTCATATCCCTAGCATTCAAACTCCGGTTCAAAGTATCGAACAATGAGGCAGAGTACGAGGTGTGTATTGCTAGACTAGAAGCCGCCCTAGAACTAGGGGCAAAACGGTTGGATGTCATCGGGGACTCGAACCTTGTTGTATCTCAAGCTAAAGGAGATTGGAAAGTCAAAGAAGAAAAGATGAGAATCTATCACTAGACCTTAGACGTGCTGATTCCTCGATTTGAGAAACTGAACTTCGCTCATCTGTTGAGAGAGAACAATAGGTTCGTAGATTCATTAGCAACTCTATCTTCTATGATAGACATCCCTTTTGGAGTCCGAATGCATTCGATCATCATCGAATAGAAATTTGTGCCGGCCTACGAGCTGATTGCTGCCATATATGAGGTACAAGATGAGAACCCTTGGTATTACGATGTCTAGAACTTCTTGGAAAAAGAGGTGTATCCATCAGGGGCAAATGCCAAAGATAAGAGGACAATTCGAAGAATGGCTGCTCAATTCATTGTCTGCAGGGTAAACTGTACAAGAGAGGTCATCTCGGGATGCATAAGCTGTGTGTTGATGTCGAAGAATCGAAGCGCCTGATGGAGGCCATCCATGGAAGAGAGTGCAGAGCGCACATGAACGGGGTGATTCTAGCCCAGAAGATCCTTAGATAGGGTTATTACTAGTCCACCATGGAGGAGGATTGTATTGGCTTTGTCCGGCGATGCCACAAATGCTAGATCCATGCAAACCGCATGAACATTCCACCGTCAAAACTGTACAACATGACTTCGCCATGGCCGTTTTTAGTCTGGTGTCACTCCGAAGGGGTCCAATGGGCATGAGTTCATTCTGGTCGCGATAGACTATTTTACGAAGTGGGTTGATGCCCAATCTTATGCGGTGTTGAAGGCATCGCATGTTGCTAAGTTCATCAGGAACAACGTCATCTGTCGCTACAGGGTCCCGAACGAGATTATTTCAGATAATGGTTCCCACTTCAAGAAGGAAGTGATCGACTTGTTGGACAAGTATAACGTGGCTTTTCATAAGTCATCTACATATCAATCGCAAACTAACGGAGCAGTCGAGGCCGCCAACAAGAACATCAAGCACATTCTGTAGAAGATGGTAGAAACCTACCGGGACTGGCCAGATAAGCTGCCATTTGCTCTGTGGGGCTACCGGACTTCAATTCAAACTTCTACTAGGGCAACTCCGTATTCCTTGGTTTATGGGATGGAGGCTGTTCTGCCTATCGAAGTTGAGGTTCTGTCATTGCGAGTATTGGCTGAGTGTCAGATAGCTGAGGCAGATTGGCAGTAAAGCAGGTTCGAAGAACTCATGTTCTTTGACGAGAGGAGGCTGAAAGCACTGTACCATGTTCAGGGTTATCAACGAAGAATCGCCAGGGCTTTCAACAAGAAGGTTAAGTCCAGGAATTTGAAAGAAGGAGATTTGGTGCTCAAAGACAACCGAGCTCCCATCCACGATCCTAGGGGCAAGTTCAGACCCAATTGGACTGCTCCTTACAACATCAAGTCTATCTGGTCGGGTGGAGCAGTCGTTCTGATGGACCTAGATGGCCTAGAGGTCTCCCAGCCGATCAACATGGACAAGTTGAAGAAATACTATCCCTGAGTGGCTCGCTAGGCCGAAAACTCGAAAGGGCAACCTAAGCAAAAGTTAGAGCACAAAAAATTTGAAATGATAAAAATTGAGCTCGCAAGGTTGAAAACCTAGAAAGGGCTGCTTTGGCAAAAGTTAGAGCATAAAAGGTGAGGGTTAATACACGAGTAAACCTGAGCCGAACTACGTAAGGCTTGATTCCCATCTTCGGGATACATAGGCAACTTCATCCTGAAGTCCAGCCATAAACACTTCCAAATCGACTTTATCCATGTGATCATGTTTGGTCATCTTTGTCCATTCTGCATTCAAGAGCTCGGTTGTGATCTCCAGTGCAGTGCTATTCAGACTAGGGGCAACTTTGTAGTTGTTGGGATTCGGGGTTGTGCATCTCAGTGATAAATCTTGGGCATGTCCAGTTCTGATCCATATCGAAAATGGTTTTGAAAAGTTTTAATAAAAGTTGATTTTGCTCAAATTAATCTTTTTACAACTTAGACCATTTTTGGACCAAATGAAAAAATTTTAGTACCCACAATCTTCAATTACATTGATTTCAGTACAGAGTTCTCCTACTCTTGAATACAAATTCAAGTTGCTTTTTATTACATTCATAAAGAAAACTTGAAAGTACTGATTAAAGCAAATAAATTCAGGGTATAGTCAGGTGTTCCTGCGTCCCCTCACAGAGCTTGTGGAAGCCTCTGATGCCAAAGTGGGCCCAATTTGCGCCTCCTCATCAAGCCAACCTATGCACTCATATGAGAGGGTGCAACTGAAAGTGGGAGTGGGGGCCAGAAGCTCTCTCGTCCTCCATGCTGTGGCATATCGAGCTAGCTGTGTGCCTCAGACCGAAAATGTAGCAGGGTACTCTATCCCCTCTTCCAGGCAAGTCTGATCATGTCTGAACTGGCGCCAGAATCGGAAAGGGAAGTAAAAGACACAATGTGTCAGGCCAATCAACTGAATCTCGGGCTGGCAGGTTATGTTGTAGCTCATCGCCGGTAAATTAAGCCAGGGGCAGCACCAAGCAATGTCGAGAGCAGACAAACTGCGCGTCCATTCACACCGCCATCCCTCATCTAGGGCATCAACTAGACGTCATCGGAAGAAATAACTGCGAGCTGAATACGCTGGGCATGAGTCCACAACCTTCAATTTATCCATCAACCATATCTGGGGAGGTATGAAAAATGAGAGATTAAAGAATAGAGAGGTGTACATTGAGAGAAAAAGTGAGAAAATGGTTTTGAGAGAAAAACCGAGCCTGAGGGCCGAGTGATGTTAGAAATATATATGAGATGGGGTGGGAAACATTACTTGTAGTAGTAGTGGACTCCCCGCGAACCTAGTCGTCTCTCGACAATGAAAAGCGTACAAACCCATCAATTCTCAGCTAACGTCATGGCGATGCAGCTCTTGCCCTCTTTTAAGCCCTTGGTGACTTCAATCAGACGAGTGCTAAACCCACCGGAGCCTGGGAAAAGTAAGAAATGAGACAACATGCACAAGCAAAGCGCATGTCGCCGATAGCCCTGCCAGTGATGATCGCCGCGGTCACCGGCATCAGAAAATCGACGAATCAAGCTCAGAATGTCCAGCTCTCTGTCGTGAATCAATGACCGAGCGTCATGCAAAATAAGGCCGCACATCTGTCCTAAGGCCTGGACATAGCCGAAGCGGAATTGAGGCATGATTTCTTTATCGAGCTCGGATTCCATTAAAGCTCGGAAGTCCTTGAAAGTGGGACACATCTCTTGTCCGCCAAAGCTAAAGACGTGTGTTACCGGATTCCAAAACCTTGCCGCGGCATGAAGGAACGGAAAACACAGCGGGGTGCGACTCAACGTGAATAGTACATTTATGCCAAAGCTCCGAAAATTCAGCTTTTCCGAGCCATCCAAGTTGGCGATCCAATTTGTGAGATTTTGGACAAGAAATGCTTCCATTTGGTGCAAAAACTGAGCTGAAATGGAGAAACTACGAAGCTAGGGCTTTTGTAGAAGATAAGGTGTTGAGTGGAAGACAGATGGCAGCATTCTAGAGGTCCTTGCCATTTTTGGCCGATCGGCCAAAAAGAGTGCCGACCGACCATCTTTTTTGGCCGATTGGCTAGTAATGATGGCCGATGGTCATTTCTTGTGGCCGATCGCCTTTCATCTTGGCTGATGGCCTTTTCTTTTGCTCTGTAAGCTGTCTATGTGTTGAATATGTTGAGAACTTGTGACTGGTTCCACTTCCAATGCCTTTCGGTGATGATTTTGCAAAGTCACACCTGCGTTACTTCAATTTATTTATTGAGTTGTTGTACTTTTGTTTATCGAGTTGTATTTTGTGTTCATTAGTTCTTGTCTTGCTTATCGAGTTGTATTTACATTTGGTTAGCTTGTCAAGTTCTTTGTTTTGCTTATCGAGTTGTTTTGTTGTCAGTCGGTTCGCTACATGATTAATGTAATTCGAGCGTTTAGTTTTGAAAACAAAGTTCAATCTCATTTACATTGTTATGTAATGCGATGCGATGCGATGCTTAGAATGTATAAATGCAACACTTTTTCAACAAAAACAACTGTTTCATTTTATCATATTTTCTTTCGCAAATGTACATAGTTTTGAAGAAAATAAAACCTGCATAAGGCAGTACAATGTGAAAAAGTACTAGTAAAAAGGAAAATAAAACAAAAAAAGAAAAAAAATAAAAACAGCAAAATGTCTGGATCGGCGTCAGTCGCCTCAAGTGCAGGAGTCTCTCCTCGTCCTCTTCTTGCATGAAGGTCCATGATCGTCGCTGCCAGCTTCGCTATTTGAGCCTGAATCTGAGCCATCCCCAGCCTCATCCTGAGACGACTCTTCCTCTGCATCAGACTCGTCATCATCTAGAATAGGCGCCCGTGAGCTACTCCCAGAGTGAGTACGCCCGGCTCTGCTGCTGTGGCGTACTGAGATCCCTGTCCTGCTCTCCCCGCTCCTCAGGCAGGTACTGAAGGTCCTGCTGGAACACCCCCTGCGGCCAGTATCTGGAATGGGGCCTGAAAAGAACAGTTGGCAAACACATCATTTATGCAAGTCGAGTACGAATACCGAATACAGTGTATGAGTATAGTGTATGAATGCTGTGAGCGGCGTATGAATGTCGAGTACAGTATATGAGTGTTGTGAGCAGTGTATGAACGTCGTGAGTAATGCTGTGAGTAGTATGTGAGTTACAGTGTATCAGTGCCGTGAGTGGTATGTGATTGCAGCGTATCAAGCGCCGTATTGACAATGTGATGCATTAGATCAGTATGGAATAGACTATCCAAAGTTTTGGGACTAAGGTTGAAGGAACTCACCGGGATGCCATAGATGCTGAGCAAGTCCATGCTCCTCTACAGCATCCCCATCACTGAGGCTGACAGCTCCAGAGCCTGTCCAGTGTACTCAATCGAAGCCTACAAAAGTGTTGAAGTGATTAGTATTCTACGAGATATCAAATGAAATGAAATGACTGTACAGAATGCAAACATAGTACATACTGGGGTCGAGCCACGAACTTCGACGAGCTCATGATCAGCTGGAGGAGGAGCGATGGGTATCTGATAAGTCTCTCCACCCTGTCCTCTGCATGTCATGGTGGTGGGCAGCTCTGGCCACTCCGCTTCGTGTCCCCTCCGGGACCCACTTCTATCACGGGCCTGAGTCGCCCTCGGTACTCCTGCTCCTTCTACTGGCGCTGCAGGCCTCTCCCTCTCGACTCGACGAGCATTGGCCAGGGATCGCATAAGATAAGTCTCGATGAAGACGGTGTAGTCGCCCTCATCTCGGAAGAAGTCAGAGTCCCAGCCGATGGTGAAGTTGATCATCTCCTCCAGGGTGTACCTCTCAGTAAGCCTCATGTGGGTAGGAGGTGTCCTCGAAACTATCTGCTCTAGTAGGCCGAGGGTTTGATGCAGAAGGCACTCACCCAAGTACCATGCCCGGCAGACCGGACCCTCCAGCAAAACCCTGAACCGGGCAGTCTCCTGAGCACCCGCATACTGCTCTCTCACTGCCTCCAGCAACGCGGCCCAGGGCTGCCAAGTGATCTGCAAATGATATACAGTTTTTTATCTGTTGTTGAAAGTACAATGCAAAGTGAAGCTCAAATAAACTGTAACGTTTGAAATACCTCTGCGGCGGTAATGGTGTCAAAGTATTTGCGGAAGAACAAGAAAGACTTCCGTGGCCTCCGCTCGCACCTCACATCGAATCGGTGAGAATATGGGACAGCAAGGGGCATCTCTACCTCCAGCTCTGGAGCAAGCCTCGGAAAGTAGGCATACACCCACAGCTACAGAATGTAAAAGGGCAACAATGAGTATGCTTATTAGTAAGGCAGTATACAGATAAAGCAGAAATCAGAGAACGATGTACAGTGTATTGTACAGTGTGTGAAGTGTAGTGTGCAGTGTATGCAGTGTACAGCCAGTGTAAAGCAGATTGCGTGTATGCAGTGTGTATGGTGTACAGATAGTGTAAAGCAGAATTGTAAAACAGAAAGGGAAGGTGTACCTCCTAGGCTCGCCAGTAGCCTCCGAGCAGATGTCCGCTGTGGCGGGATGAATAGCTCATGTATCCGTAGAGCGTGGCTAGGCCTGCGCCACCCCAATCATAGCAACGGATCCTGGTCACGTCCACCAATGCGCTTAGCAGATATAGGGCAACTGTGTTCGCTCGGTCGGCGAATAAAGTGGTGCCCAGCAAGATCATGATAAATCCTCGAGCATACTACTCCACCTCCTCGCGAGTCGTAGGTGCCTGTATCTGAAACTGGTCCTCGAACCAAGAATACCTCATGAACCCTGGCCGGGAGAGAGGTGGCCGAGCGCCGAGCAAGTAGATCTGGGCAGCATCCCACTCGCCCATATCGGTGTCAAAGGGAATCGGATCACCCCTACTCCGATGCTAGTGAGCTCAGAAGTCGAAGGGAGTCATCGTCATCTCCCCTGCAGCAAAAAGGTGGAAGGAATTGATAGTGTCCCACCACCTCTCCGCCAGCGCACCAAGAAAGAGCCTACTCGCAATGAGGCGTGAGAGTCCCGAAGCCGGCCTGATCGACGATATGGCGAACTACGTCGGGCAACTCCATGTACCAACCTCAGGCGATGGTGTTCCCATACCCCCAGAAGGCATGGGAATCTCCCTGTGTTCAAAGACAAACAGATGCAAAGCAGTGTCAGAAATACAGTGTTTGAATATGTTCAAAATTGATAAAAATGCAATGTGTGTGCATGTGTTCGATTTTACACAGATATCGTATATGATTGTGCTCAGGGTGAACTAAGCATGTGATGTATCAGTGTGTTTGGGTTATTCAGTTAAAGGGCAGTATCAGCTATTCAAGATATCTAATCTAAATTGCAGAAAATAAAAGAGAGGAAGAGTATACCTCAGCGGTGCCATAGGAAACGTGTGAATCTGGCTCGCATAGCAGGAGCTCCAATAGTGCACCTCGCGCGTAGCCCCTGAACTGGCGGATGCTATCAGAAGGCAGTAAGTGTATCGCGGGCTGGTATGTTGTCGGGTCGAACGGTCGGACACTCAGTGGCAATAGCTCGACCTCAGGATCCGTATCCATCTCTGGGGGAGTCCCACCCTGTGGAATATCGTCCGCCATCTCGAGAAGGGTGCAAAAGTGGTCGAGAATATGAAAAGTGGGCTAGAATGCCAAAAGTCAACCGAAAGTCAACCCCGAGGGGTGAAAAATTGAGAAAAATGACAAGGCTCGGAAGAGGGCACGAAAATCAGGGTAAACTCGGGGGAAACAAACCCTAAGCGGTGGAAATCGATAATATGACACCGAAAACACGTTTCGTTTGGTTCAAAGTGTGTGAAACGAAGAGGGTTTCGCAAATCGAACGTTGTGGGAGGCTCGAAAACGGGAGAAAAGCTCGGATCTAAAGGTGGAAAATGACCTAGAGAGAGAGAGCAAGGATTTTCGGCTTGGAGGAAGTAAGGAAATAAGGTTTGAAGCCCTATATTTAAAGACCCGAAGCAAATGGACAAAATTGCCCCAAATCTGCCACTTTTGGCCGATCGGCCAAATTGTTAGCTGATCGGCTAAATGGTTGGCCGATAAGCTCTTTTGATGGCTGATGGATGGCCGATGGCCTCCTCTTGTGGTCGATGCACCTCCAATGCCCTTGTTTGGGTCAGTTCAATTGATTGGTATCCTAATCTCTGAAGAAAGTGCAAGAAAATACACTCTTGAAGCTTAAGCGGCCTTCGTGTTGACCTCGAACCGTGCCTTCCGTGTGCGGCACTTGATACGCACAAGATGTATCCTTTTTCCTATCCTTTTGTATATTGTGAAACTCGAGAATTGCTTTTGAGTTTGTTTCATTACAATGTTTTGTCATGTTTGTAATAAGCGCGTTTGTCATACGTCTTTTCGCTCTTGCATTGAGCATGCTTCATCTCGTTTTAAAGTTGCATCCCAACATTGCGAATAACATGCCTTTACCATGCTTCCGTTGAATATATACCTCTCTTTGTTGTTGCATTGTTACACATTGTATGCGTTGTCGCGCATGCTTTACTTACATGTGTTTATGCCATTCTTGCATTGTTATACACATTGCTTGCGTTGTCGCGCATGCTTTACTTACATGTGTTTATGCCTTTCCTGCATTGTTATACACATCGCTTGCGTTGTCGCGCATGCTTTACTTACATGTGTTCATGCCTTTCCCACATTGTTATGTGCACACTTAGGTTGCATTGTCATGTATCCCCCTTTACCTACGTTGTCCCGCATGTTTTACTTGCATTGTTATGTTTGTTTCAGTTGCATCGTTATGCGCCCACACTTTACTTGCATTGTCACGCACTTTTCACTTGCATTGTTATGCACCTCCAGTTGCGTCATCACGCACCTTTCACTTGAATTGCTATGCATGTTTCTATCCACATCACACATGCATACGTTTATCGCATATTAAAATGATATCTTGATCTAACGTTGAACATGTGTTTCTGCTATATTATACCCGTTGAATTTCTTTCTTTTGCAGGCACGATATTGTATGTACGGTTCATTTGAAGTTGGTGAAACCAGACCATACTGTATGTATGGTTCATTCAAGAGAAGTTCCAGTTCAGTTTGACTGCAACCTTTCTCCACTCGCATGTCGCGTTTGGACGTACCCGCACTGTTATGTGCATCGCGCTTTCTTGCACAACCTTTCTCCACTTGCATGCCGCGTTTGGACGTAACCGCACTGTTATGTGCATCGCGCTTTCTTGCGCAACCTTTCTCCACTCGCATGCCGCGTTTGGACACACCCGCACTGTTATGTGCATCGCGTTTTCTTGCGCAACCCTTCTCCACTTGCATTTGGCATGCGCTTGGACGTATCTCTCTCCTCTCGCGTTTGACATGCGTTTGGATGACTGCGCCTTCTTGCACAGTTCTTTCCTCTCATGCGTGTGCCACGCTGAGAGATGCTCTCTTTTCTCTCATGCGTGCGACACGCTGAGAGATGCTCTTTTTCCTCTCATGCGTGTGCCACGCTGAGAGATGTTGTGTTTGAGACTCTGGGTATTCTCGGTAGTTACTTTTAGACTTCTTCGCGTGAGACGCAGTGAGAATTGCATAATTTTCTTACATCCTTTCTGTTGGAATGTGTAGGACTATTCTTTCTTACTCACTTGCTTAAAATGTTGTATTTGTTTTGCATAAATGCTTCATTACAGCTCTCTTTGCATGATCATAAGTTATGTTTGGCATCGTGCATGTCATTTGCATCTTGCCCCTGCCTGCGGGCGCATATCTTCGTTATCTTGTATGCTTGTCTAAGTCTTCGGCCTTGTCAAAAATGGGTCGTCTCTGGGCTTTGCTCATAATAGTAGCATGTTTGTCTAGCATGTTTTGGTTCTATTTCAGCATGTATTAGACCTTATTTCAGCATGTTATACCTCTGTCTAGCGTTGGTTTAATAGCCTCTTGCATACACCATGCACTTGTAGTGCAATCCTCTCTATTGCCTTAACATGCATCTTGTGTTTGGATCATCATTCTTGTATCTTTTGGCTCAACTCAAAGAAGCTTTTAGCCTTGTTTTACCATGTTTAAGCTCTGATTTGTGTTGTCTTGATCATGTATGCCGTGCTTTGTATAGCCATAGTGCATTCTAGTTTGTTAGTTTTGAGTTTCCAAGCCACTAGCATGCATTGCTTAGACTATTCTCTTGATTTGGCATCATTTGAATGTTATTTCAATGCATGTTTCATGGTCATACACTTGCCTTTGTCACCCTTTTAATGGTTAGGAGGTTTGGTGTTTTATGCCTTAAGAGTGGGTCATTGTGCATGCCTCTACGCTTAGGCCTTTGGGCTATCATTTCAATGTATTTTGGTCTTGTTTTACCATGATGCATCTCTGATTTTTGTTGTCAAAGTCATGCCATGTTTGGTTTTGATAGGTGTAGTGCAATCCCCTTTGTTGGCCTTACTTTCATCATGCCTTATGCCTTTCATGTTGGCTTGTTTTGGCTTTGGTCCATGCATGTTTTAGACTCATTTTGGCATGATCTAGGACTGTTTTGGGGCTTGATTCATGTGGCCTTGGTACAAGATCCTTGGCTAGCCTTATGCTTTGAACCACCTAGCATGCAGTGCTTGTATCATGTGCATGATTTGGCATCATTCCTCACATGATTTCGGAGCTTATTTCATTGCCACATTCTCATGTTTGTCACACCTTGCTCATGTTTGAGAATTGTGCATTGTTGCCTAGTTTATGGACCAATATGTGTGCATGCATGTTTTGCCTTTTGGTGCCTTAGTTTTGGTGTTTTGGCCACTAATTTGGGCATGATTGAGGTTTGCCTATTTTAGTTTAAGTCCAATTTGCATGTTGTTTAAATGTTGTTACATTGCATCATGCTTGCATGTTTGGGTTGCATTGTGTTTTGCATGCTTGTTGCTTGCATTGTTGATACATGCTTGGTGCATTGCATGTTGTTGCATGCTTATTGCATTGCATGATTTTCCATGCTTGCTGCATTACATTGTGTGTGCATACCTTGCCTCTTGATCAAACATGATAGAGGTTAAGGTCCCTTATGTGTTTTTGTGCATTTCATTCACATTGAATTGTGCGACTCGGCCTCTTTGGCCATCATGTATCGAAATGCGTGATTGATGGCTCGAGAGTCGAGCACTACACTCCTTTGAGCCTCAAACATGATAAGGGGTGTAGTTGCACACATATTTTCTTGCAAATACATTGACATGCCTCTGTTTGTGCTCTGTTGCAGCAAAAAGGAGAGTTTACAGGAAGAGATGGCCGATCGGCTATCTAGTGTGCCGATCGGCTAACAATATTTGGCCGATAGCCTCAAAATTGGTCGATGACCCTCATCTCTTGGTCGATGGCCTTACCTCTTGGCCGATGACCTCTCAGCATATCCATGAGATGGATCAGAAGTGTTTCAGAAGTTGGCACAGTTTTCAGCAGTCTAAAACAGTGCAAACAGAGGCAACATGAGGCATGGCCACGGATTTCCGAGCGAAGGTGATCGAGCATGCATCTTCAAACTCTTAAAACTGAGCTAAGGCTTCGTAATCCGTAATTAGCTTTACTTGATTAGTTAGCTTTTGAATTTGTAATTAAATTAGCTAATTTGTTAATTAGTTAACGTGTTATAATAATTAGCTTAGCTTAGCTAATATTCAATTTGATTATGTAATAATTAGTCTGATTAGATTATTAGATTAGTTAGAATAGCTTAGCGTAGCTAGTTTGTATTATTCATTCGGACCCTCCGTCGAGAGGGCGAATTTTGTAATAAGTGTGCGTGAGTGTGTGAATGTCTTCCAACCCCACATCTTTCTCCCTTTTACTTAACCGCTTACAATGGTTAGTTCTAGGTCATATTTTGATTAGCATCCTTATGTTTGCATGTTTGCATCCATTCATCTGTATTGCATGCACCGGGCTCGGCGCATCATACAAACTGCATTGTATTTCAATACATTTACTTGAATACGTGTTCAATAGCCTGTTATCAAGTTGCATTTTAACTACAAAAAGTTCTGTTTTTTAGTCCTTAACATGTTTGTTTAAGGTCAGTTTTGTGTTGGGGGTAGTCTACCCCCTCTTAGGCCTTGTTTGGTCCTGTTCTTGTGCCATCTTTTAAGCTTTTGGGACCACCTTGTTTTGGCCTTCTCACCACTGAAACTCAGAGGAATTCTAGTGGTGGAAATGGTGTTTTGAGGTCCCAAATAGGAGAGAGTCATCCCATCTCCTTGTGTTTTGAATACTTGCTTCATTTGCCTCATGTTTGAGCATGTTGTTAAGCTTGTGTTGACTTGTTCTTAGCATGTACTTGGGGTTATTTTGGCATGGCATACCACTGTTGGCTTGGTTTTGTCACCTCATGCATGCCTTATACACTTGTAGTGTATTTCTCACAAACTAGTCTTGTATGCTTCATGAAGTGGCATGTCATTCTAGCTTGTTTTGAGTCCATCTCAGCATGTTCTTGGTGTTGTTTTGCCATGATAGACCTCTATTAAGGTTTGGTTTGATAGCCCCAAGCATGCTCCATGCACTTATAGTGCAATTCCATGAATTAACCTAATGTGTACCACGCTTTAGACTATCATTCTAGCATGTTTTTTGCTTAACTCTAAGAAGCTTTTGTCCATATTTTAGCATGCTCTAGCTCTGATTTGTGTTGTTTTGGTTATGCATGCCATGCTTTGTATAGCTATAATGCATTCTAGCTTGTTGGCTTTGTGTATCAAGTCCACTAGCATGCATTGCTTGGCCTATTTGAATGATTTGGCATCATTTGTTAGGAGATTTCAGTGCATGTTTCATGATCATACACTCTCATCTTTCACTTATTTCATGCTTTGAAGGGTTGGTCCTTTATGCCTTAAACATGAGTCATTACGTATGCCTTCATGCCTAAGCTTGCGAACTATCATTTCAATGTGTTTTGGGGGTTATTTTTCCATGATATAACTTTGATTTTTGTTGGCGAAGCCATCCCATGCTTGGTCTTGGTAGGTGTAGTGTAATCCTCCCATGTCGCCCTTGCATGATCCATGTTTTAGCCCTTTATGTTAGCTTATTTTGGCTTCCTTCCATGCATGTTTTAGCATCATTTTGACATGCTCTAGGACTGTTTTGGGTTGTCTTTACCATATGCTTCATAAATTGCATAGTTGTAGTGCAATTGGCCTTACTAGCCTTGTGTTTTGATGCCTCATGCATGCTATCTTTGAGCTATTTGGATGATTTGGCATCATTTAATACTTGATTTTAGAGCATGTAACATTGTCATATTCTCATGCATATCACTCTCTAATTGTGGTTTAAGAGTTGTGCATTGTTACCTCATTTGTGGCCTAGCATGTATGCCATCTTGCCTAGGTCCTTGGGCCCCCATCTTAGCATGATTTGGTCATTGTTTACACCTAATTAAGCTCTGTCCATGGTTGGTTCATGCTTTTGTGCCATGTATTGCATGCCCCCTTTGTAGTCCTCTTTACTAGCTTCATGCTTTAAGGACCTTTGCATGCTATACTTGCATTGTTTGAATGATTTGGCATTTCATACTTTATTTCAGTATATATAGTGTTGTTACACTTCCACATTTGTTACTCATTGAGCACTCTTGAGAGTTGTGCTTTAGTGCTTAGTCAATGGGCCATTGCATTGAGTATGTTTGTCTTGATCTTCATGCCTTAGTTTCATCACCATGGCCATTGATTTGGGCATGACTGAGGTCTGTCCATTTTGGTTTAAGCCCATCGAGCATGTTATATGAATGTTGTTACATTTCGTATGTTGTCCCATGCCTATGTTGCCTTGCATTGTGTATGCATGCATTAACATTGTTTGCATGTCATTAGCTTTGTTAAGTTGAGCATGTCACATTGCATTGAGTATGCCATGCTGTTCTTTGCATTGTGTATGCCATGTTATTCTTAGCATTGTGTATGCCATGTAGTTGCATTGTGTTTTGCATGCCTTGCATTACATGTTTGTATGCTTAAGTTGCATTGCATGCTTGCATGCTTGAGTTGCATTGCATTTGTTTGGATTAGGTGTTAGTCTAAACACGAGAAACGGGGGACGTTTCATAATTGAAGTGATGAAACGTGCTTCAATTCTCGGTCGCCGACGCTCTTGATCATACATGATAGAGTTCTAGGCTTTATGTGTTTATGTGTGTATTCATTTCATATTGAATTGTGCAATTTGGCTTCTTGGCCATCACGCATTGAAATGCGCGATTGGTGGCCCGATGTAGACACCCCATTTTTGACCGACCTTAAGACTCAGACATCATCGATTGAGCGCTCGGTGATTGCGTATGTTGTGCTCGTTCTGAGGTTACCGAGTCTCAGCTGAGAGCCTTGCCTCCGGACTTCAGGACTCTTTTGTGCTTTGCCTCGGTTTGCGAACTAGGTTCTGTTTTCTCTTCCCAAAGGGAGGGAGAGGTCTCGTAGACCATCTCTCAGTGGCCGTAGGCTACTTTTCGTGGTCGTAGACCACTGTTCCCGATTGGAGACCAATATTCGGTTTTCGAAGCCGTCGGCCGTGCACCTCGATTCGGGACCGCTTAACTTTCTCCGTTTGCCCCGGTTTTTGGCACACACCTCGTTTCCTCTCTCTAGAGAGACGCTGTCGCCCGGGAGACCACCTTCGTAGTCACACGCCACTTTCGATGCTTAACAGTCAGTTTTCGGGGCACCCGGCTGCGCGTTTTGGCCCCCGAACCCTCGTTTTGCATCCGTTTTGGTTCATTTTTGGTATGGACCCTATTTTCATTGTTTGGAAGGTGGTACAAGGGTGGGAGACCACCTTTTCTCCTTGGAGACCACTTTTCTCCCGCCGACCGATTTTCTTGTCAGGTAATTGGTCTCCCTCACTTTTGGGCCACAATTGCTGGTCTCCCACCATACCACTTGCTTGCATTTCATGTGGAGACCCTCATTAGAGGCTGCCGACCAGCTTTTGTGCATTGATCCTTTTGACCCTGGTCGGCCGACCAGGACAAGTGGTCGGCCGACCACTTGAACTGCTCAGCCAGCTTCCCCCTTTTCTGTCTCACTGAGTTGATTCCAACTGTGCCAGCTGGAGGGCACAGACTGGATCCTCCATACATGTGTATGGAGGATCTTCACTCTTGGTTTTAAGCTTCTAGGAGAAGCTTTGGACCCTTGGCTCTATAAAGGAAGGGCTCCTCTTCCTTTGCAACGGTTCAAGAGTTGGCTAAGGCTCATACATACATATCCCTCTATATCTCTCCCTTTAGGCCTTGAAAGGTTGAAGTTCTTGCCCCTTTGCACACTATCTCTTAGCCTAACACCTCCAACACCAACCTAAGCTTCTTGGAGGGTCTTGAGAGGTCCTAAGGAGCTGCATTTTTGGTACATAAGCTGCTAGAGTTGCTGAGCTACAAGGGTAACACCCTATTCCCTCTTTTGAGCTTTACTTTGTTCCATCTTTTAGCCATACTTGCAAGCATTTTTGAGCTTTGGTGTAAACTGAAAAAAGTCTTATTTTGAGGTCCTTAAAATGTTTGTTTAAGATCATTTTCTTGTTGGGGGTCATCTACCCCTTTACATGCTTCATTTCATCTTATTTTGAGCCATGCCTTAGGGCATTTGCATTGACCTTTGTTTGGTCTCTTAGCCACTGAAATCCAGTGGATTTTTAGTGGCTAGCATGCTGCTTTGAGAACCAAAATCAAAGAGGGGTGACCCTCTCACCCCTTGTCTTGTTTACTAGCATATTTGGCCTAACAAAGAAGCCCTTATTTGCATGCTTCCAAGCCATGTTTCAGGCCATTTTTGGTGGGTTTTAGGACCTACATAGGCTCTGTCCAGAGCCCATTTTTCCATTTTGGGTGTCCATCTTGCATGTGTAGAACAACCCTCTTTATAGCCTATCAAAGGAGCCTATCATTCTTGCATGCATAAACCATGTTTCAGTGGTTTTTTGGGCTTTATTTGGCATGTCATACCTTTGGCTTTTGCTGGTTTGGTGACATCTTGATTGCTCACATGCTTGTAGTGCAAATCATCTTTACTAGCTTACATTGCATGCTATTTTGGCCTTTGATTCTAGCACTTTTTGGCCATGCTTTAAACTGATTTTGTGCATGTTTTGGATTGCCTTAGCTCTATTTTTATGCCTCATGGTCGAATGATGCTTGCTATGCATGGTTGTAGTTCAATACCCTTGCCTAGCTTTGAGTTTTGGAGCCTATTGCATGGTTATGTTGAGGTGTTTCCATGTTTTGGGACCATTGTGCATCATATTTCAGAGCTTACATGTATGCCATATTCCCATGTTTTCCACTCTTTAAATGCGTTTGAGAGTCGTGCATGTATGCCTCGTTTTTGGACCATTGTATGAGCTTCATTTCCATGCCTTTCGAGCCATCATTTTAGTCCACTTTTCCCACTGTCTTGGACCTGCCTAGGGTCTGTTTGGGGCTGGTTTTGTCATTTGTGCATTGCTTTGTGTACCTCTAGTGTAATGCGCTTCACTAGTTTCGGTATTCAAGCCATCTAGCATGCATTGTGTGAGGTGTTTGCATGATTCGGGGCCATCTTGCATGTCATTTCAGAGCTGGAAAATGTATGATTGTGTGCCATATTTCATCCCTTGCCATACTTTGGTAGAGTGGCATTTGATGCCTTAAGTTCGGTCCCTTGCATTAGGCATGTTTGCATGAGTATTCCTGCCTTTAATTTCATCATGTTTGGCCACTGATTTGGGTGTGGCTAAGGCTCACCTATCTTGGTTTAAGTCCATCTTGCATTGTATATGCCATTTAGTCCATGTTGTTGCATGATTGAGCATTGCATTGTGTATGCCTTGATCATCTCATTGATAGTCTTCATATGTGCATTGCGTATGCCATGTAACGTCATGTGCGTTGAGTATGCCATTCTTAGTTCATAGCATTGTGTATGCTAGTCGCACCCTTGCATGTCATCCCTTGCATGTTTGCATCATTTAGTCACATTGCATTTAGGTTGCATGCTAGAGTTGCGTTGGTGCGTGCATTGTGTGTTGCATCGTGTTTGGAATAGGAGTTAGTCCAAACACGGGAAATGAGGGACGTTTCGTACTCAAAGTGACGAAACGTGCTTCAATTCCCAGTCGCTAACACTCTTGACTACCCATGATGGAGTTTAGGCCTTATTGTGTTCATATGTGCATTCATTTCATATCGAGTCATGCAATTCGACTCCTCGGCCATCATGCTTCGAGATGCATGATTGGTGGCACGAGGATCGAGGACTACCCTCCCTAGAGCTTATGCAATGATGGGGAGAGTGATCGTGCACACATATGTTGAAAATACTTTGCCATGCCCCTTTCTTGCTCTCTGTTGCAGCAAACCATAAACCAGCAACAAAAACTGGTCGGCAGTATCCCTACAGGTTCCCATGGTGGAGTTTCAGTCTTTTGGAGCTTTGTACAATATTTTGGGACCAGTTGCAAACAGAGGCAAATCGGGGCATCGCGATGGATTTCCCGACGTGGCGACTCGAGCATGCATGCATCCCTTATCATTCAAAGTAGAGCTGAGGCGGTCCATCATATGCAGTTTGCATGCTAGTTCATTTGCTTATTTAGTTAATTTGTTAATTAGCAAATGTTGTGTAATAATTAGCTTGATTAGCTTAAATTAGCTAGTTGGTTGTGTATTATTCATTCGGACCCTCTGAGGAGCTGTGGACGCGCCCTCGTGGGCTTATGCTTTTCCACAGTTCGGACTCAAATGTCACGGTTCTTAATCTGATCTCGCAATGTGCAATGCAAGACTGATAAATCACCAAAGAGTCCAAATCCGACAAATCGTTTTGGAAAACAGATTTTTAAGAAAGAAGTGCCAAACATGGACTGTTTTGCCAGATACAGAGTCGCCACCTAAATATTTATTTTGGGAGAATTTAGGAAACCCTGACTCGTTGCCTAAGGCCACGTGTCCATCATCACCAAAGTTGCCTCGGCTCAGAAACTTGGGTACGATTGGGGAAGGTCAGCTATAAGCACTCCCGCTCGTCCAATCAAAGATCGGCCTCTACTAACCATGATATCGAGTTTTTGAAAACACATGTGCTCTTATTCCGGTTTATTAGCCTAGAATTACTATGTGATGCACACAGCATACAAGTATAGACTGGATTGCCTAAATTAGAACAAAGCATCGCATATTCGTTTGTTTTGAAAATGTATTGAAGTTTGCTACTCGCAAGTAGGCTAAAACACGGGTTTCGACGAATTATTCCAACTCAAGCAACCCAACCTTCACCTACAGGCATTCAGGCAGTTATATCACAAAAGCAATTAGCCTCATGGCAAGCATGTTGTCATGTTAACACTCACACACATGCAAAATGCTAAAGTATAAATGCTTACCTAGTACTCCGAGCCAAAACAGGAAACTAGTTAGTAATCAAATGCATGATCCTTAGTTCATGTTAGCAATGGCTAATGCAACACATACAAAATGCAACTAAGATAGGCTCGGCTATTCTAAAATGTCATGTGAAATGCAACAACTCGATACACGCATTCAAGTTGGAATTGAAATACTATGTAGTTAGTATGATGCGCCAAGCTCGGTGCATGCAATACAGATGAATGATGCAAACATGCGAGCATAAGTATGCTAATTGAAACATGCCCTAAACTAACCCTCAAAAGCTAGTAAATAAAAGGGAGAAAGACGTGGGGTTGGAAGACATTCGCACACGCACGCACACTTATTACAAATTCGCCCTCTTGACGGAGGGTCCGAAAGAATAATACAAACCAAATAAATAATTAAATACTCTAGCTAATTAAATATTACAAAACCTTAATTAATTAACAAATTAATTAAGCTACTAAAGCAGTAAAGCTGCCTCGGGAAGAGGGTCAAATGCATGCATGCTCGATTTGCCTCGCTCGGAAACCCGTTGCCATGCCACATGTTGCCTCTATTTGCACTGTTCTGCACCTCTGAGAACTGTAAAAATCCTTGAGATGCCTCTGAATTACTCCCTGAGCATTTTGGGATGTCACCGGCCAAAAGATAGGACCACCGGCCATTGAAATATGGTCACCGACCAGAAGTTGGGCTATCGGCTGGACTTTTGTGGTCGACCGGCACTGAGTGTAGTCGACCGGCCGTTTCTTCCTGCAGAACACTGGTTTTGCTATAGCAGAGGACAGACAGTGCATGGCAAGGCATTTACAAGACAATGTGTGTATAGCCACTCTCCCTATCATGCTGTGAACTCAAGGGGATATAGCTTTCGACCCTCAGGCCACCAATCACGCATTTTAATGCATGATGGCCAAAGGTGCCAAGTTTGCAAATCAATGTAAAAATGAATGCAACAAAACAAATGAATGCTAGACACCCTATCATGTTAAGATCAAGAGCGTCGGCGACTGAGAATTGAGGTACGTTTCGTCACTTCAAGTACGAACGTCCCTCATTCCTCATGTTTAGTTTGACACCCCAAACCAAACATAATGCAATGTATGTATGCCATATACAATGCAAGGCATGAAACTAATGCAATGCAATATGAGCATGTTAACTCAATGTAACCCAATGCTACCTAAGCATGCAAGCTAATGCCAATGTAACATAAACATGCCAAGTATATAACAAGGTTATGTAATGCAACTAGCTAATCATCATGTAATACACTAAGTATATAAACATGATGAAACATGCAAGTAATGTAATAAGATGCAACATGCCAAATATGCGACTATATGCAAAGATGGGCTTAAACCGAAATGGGAGACCTCAGCCATACCAAAAAACAGTGGCCAAAAGTGATGGATGAAGGCACCAAAATACAAAGCAAACATGCATGCTAACTAGCCTATCACTTAAGCATGGAAAGGGGAACTTTTAAACACATTTAAAAAGAGACTAATGTAGACAAATGACATACATGCTTAGCTTTGAAAATGTGTGAAGGATGATGCCAAATCAACCAAGCCATGTCAGTAAGGCATGCGAAGGCCGAAACTGGAGGCTAACAATAAGGGGGTCAAGCTATGGTCATACCAACCAAGCCTCAAAGAACCAATATGACTTAAATCAGTCCTAGGGCAGACCAAAATAAGGCTAGGACATGCATGGAACATGACCCAAACACGCTAAGAAATAGGCACCAAAACAAGGGCATACAAGACTACAAAGAGAGCATTCCACTACAACCACCTCAACCAAACATGGCATGGGTTAGGCAATGAAAAACAGAGCTATAATATGCCAAAATGAGTCCCAAAACCCACTAATATGGCAGCCCAAAGACTTGAACAAAGAGGCATGCACAATGACCCATTTTCAAAGCATAAAACAACAACTCTTCAAAGTATTGAAAGGATGGTAAATGCAAGCATACAAGCATGGACCATGGACTGAAATAGCATGATAAGTGATTCCAAATCACTGAAATAGCCCAAATAAAGCATGCTCATGACTCACACACCCAAAGCTAACAAGCTAAAATGCATGGTGGCTATACAAAGCATGGCAAACATGACCAAACCAACAACAAACAGAGCTTAAACATGTCACAACATGGCTAAAAGCTTCATGAAGTCAAGCTAAAACATGCAAGCATGATGGTCTAAATGCATGCTACATGTTATGACAATAGAGGGAATTACAAAGCAAGTGCATGCATGCTACATGTTATGACAATAGAGGGAATTACAAAGCAAGTGCATGATGCATGCAATAGGCTATCAATCCGACCAAAAATAGAGGTATAATATGATAAACTAACACCAAATACCCACTGAAATGAAGCCAAATAAAGCTAAGCAAACATGCTACCTTTATGAGCCCTAAATGCAAGTAAATGAGGCACAAAGGGAGAGGGTTGTCCCTCCCCTATACATGACTTCAAAACCACTTCTCCACCACTGAAAATCCTCTGGATTTCAGCGGTCAGAAGGTCGAAATAAAGGGGTTCCAAAGCCCTAAGAGAAAGGCACAAAAAGAGGCCAAACAAGGCCTAAGAGGGTGTAAACAACCCCCAACCCAAAAGAAACCTTAAACAAACATCTTAAGCATGAAAATACAGAACTTTTGTCAGTTATACACTAAACTAAAAACAGCATGCAAGATAGGTTAAAAGCTTAAGGCAAAATGGAGAATAAAAGAGGTAGTTCTCACCCTTGAAGAACACTTCAATAACATCAAACCCAACACCTCCTTTCGATCAAAACTAACTCAAAAATCTTGAAATCAACCCCTCAAGACCTCAGTAACCGAAGTATGGTGTAACACTAGGTGTCTTAGTGCAAAACTAAGAAAAAAAAACCCCTTTGGAACACTTTTACACACACAAATCAAGAGAGAGAGGGAGATACAGAGAGAGTGATTTATATCATATATATCAGAGTTCTTCAACCTCTGGAAAGGGAGGAGAGGGCCTCCTCTTATAGGAATCCAATTCCTAATCTTCTTGGAGAAGCTAACATAAGGAAGCAAATCCCTCCATACACGTGTATGGAGGGGTCGGCTGGAAAATGAAAAGGGGTCGGCTAGAAAATATGGCCGATTGACCAACAAAAATGGCCGGCCGACCAAAAACATTGCCGACCGACCAAAATATTTGGCCAGTAGCAAGAAAACAGAGCCGGTGGCCTCAAGCCAAGGCCGGTGAGATGTGGGGATGGCCAACAAGCCATTCCCTGCCCTCAGAAGCAAAAACACAAGTGTTTAGTTCCAACCAAGCACAAAACAAACAAGTCGAGAGGTCTTGAGTCAAGGCGCGTGACCGAAGCCTCCGAGAACTCAAGACGAACACGAACATGGATGATCATCGAGTGTTCAAGCGATGACGTCCAAGTCTTGAGGATGGTCAAAAATGGGGTGTCTACAGGAGGGCAATATTGTAATAAGTGTGCGTGTGTATGATGTATGTCTTTCAACCCCACGTCTTTCTCCCTTTTGTTTACCAGCTTATGATGGCTAGTTTTAGGGCACGTTTAAATTAGCATCCTTATGCTCGCATGTTTGCATCCATTCATCTATCTTGCATGCATCGGGCTCGGCGCATCATACTAACTGTATTGTATTTCAATTCCAAGTTGAATACATGTTATTTGTTGCATTTCATATGCCATGTTTAGAATAGCCGAGCCTATCTTAGTTGTATTTTGCATGTGTTGCATTAGCCATCTTAATATGAACTAGGATCATGCATTGATTACTAACTAGTTTCTGTTTTGGCTTGGAGTACTTGGTGAGTGTTTATGCTTTAGCATCCTTGCATGCGTGTGAGTGACTGCCATGATAGCATACTTACCATGAGGCTATTTGCTTATGTGATATAACTGCCTGAATGCCTGTGGGTGGAGGTTGGGTTATTTGAATTGGAACAATGCATTGAATGAGAGTTTTAAGCCCACTTGAGAGTGGCAAAATCATGTTTTCTTAAGCCCACTTGAGGGTGGCAAATCCACGTCTTAGCCTACTTGCGAGTAGCACCATCAAACCATTTTTCAAATAAACAAACATGAAATGTTTTGTTCCAACTCAAACGATCCAGTCTATACTTGTATGTTGTGTGCATCACATAGTAATTCTAGGCTAATAACCGGAATAAGAGCACATAATGTTTTTAAAACTCGATATCATGGTTAGTAGAGGTCGATCTTTGATCGGGCGAGCGGGGGTGCTCACGAAGTGACCTTCCCCAATCGTACCCAAGTTCCCGAGCCAAGGCAACTTTGGTGATGACGGACACGTGGCCTTAGGCACGAGTCAAGGTTTCCTAAATTCCTCCAAAACAAAATATTTAGGTGGCGACTCTGTATCTGACAAAGCAGTCCATGTTTGGTACTTCTTTCTAAAAATCTGTTTTTCAAAACGATTTGCCAGATTTGGACTCTTTGGTGATTTATCGGTCTCGCATTGCACTTTGCGGGATTAGATTTAGAACTGTGACATTTGAGTTCGAACTGTAGAGAGCCCAAATGAACAAAACGGGATTTTCCCGGGACGTTCGGGGACGTCTACACCCGAGGGTCGAGAACCGCACTCCCTTAAGCTTATGAAATGATAGGAAGGGTGGTTGTGCACACATATCTTGCAAATACATTGCCATGCCCTTTCTTGCTCTCTGTTACAACAAACTGGAGAAGTGCAGCAAAAACTAGCCGGCCAACCAGAAAAACTGGCTGGCCGACCACTTTTTATGGTCTGCAATAACAAAAAGTGGTCAGCCAGTGGCTGAAAACACCCCTAGGTGGTCGGCAGCCCTCCCACAGGTCCCCAAGGTGAGTTAGAAGCTTTCTGGAGCTTGGTGCAAGGTTCTGAGAACAGTTGCAAATAGAGGCAAATCAGGACATCGCGATAGATTTCCGAACGAGGCGATTGAGCATGCATGCACTCTTCTCTCTCTGAGGACCTTGCTTTACTGTTTTACTTAGCTAATTTGCTTAGCTAGTTTATGCTTTGGTTTGTACCTAAGTAGTTAAGGCGTTTAGCTGCTTATTTGTATTTCATTAGCTAGTTAGTTAACTTGTTAGTTAATTAGTTTTGTGATGTAATAATTAGTTTAATTAGCTTAGATTAGCTAGTTAGCTTCTTATTCGGACCCTCCGTCGAGAGGGCCAACTGTTGTAATAAGCATGCGTGTGTGTGATACATGTCTTCCAACCCCCATTTCTTTCTCCCTTTTACTTAACCGCTTACGATGGTTAGTTTAAGGGCATATTTCGATTAGCATACCTTATGCTTGCATGCGTGCATCCATTCATCTGTATTACATGCACTGGGCTCGGTGCATCATACTAACTGCATTGTATTTCAATACATTTACTTGAATACGTGTTCAACAGCATGTTATCAAGTTGCATTTCATATGCCATTCTAGAATAGCCGAGCCTATTTTAGTTGTATTTTTGCATGTATTGCATTAGTCATCTTAACATGAGCTAGGATCATGCATGATTTCTAACTAGTTCTCTGTTTTGGCTCGGAGTACACTGTGAGTGTTTACGCTTTAGCATACTGCATGAGATGTGTATGTTACCATGTCTAGCATGCTTGCCATGAGGCTAACTGCTTAGTTGATTAACTACTTGAATGCCTGTAGGTGAAGGTTGGATTGCTTGAATTAGAACAATTCATTGAAATTCTCGACTTAGCCTACTTGCGAGTAGTAAACTTCAAACCGCTTTCAAACAAATGAACATGCAATGTTTTGTTCCAACTTAGGCGATCTAGTCTATACTCGTATGCTGTGCGCATCACATAGTAATTCTAGGTTAATAACCAGAATAAGAACACATGTGTTTTCAAAAACAAAATATCATGCTTAGTACAGGCCGATCTTTGATCGGGCGAGCGGGGATGCTCATTGCATGACCTTCCCCTCTCATACCCAAGTTTCCGAGCCGAGGCAACTTTGGTGATGACGGACACGTGGCCTTAGGCATGAGTCAGGGTTTCCTAAATTTTCTAAAAAATAAAACATTTAGGTGCCAACTTTGTATCTGGCAAAGTAGTCCATGTTTGGCACTTCTTTATTAAAATCAGTTTTCCAAAACGATTTTAATAATTTGAACTCTTTGGTAATTTATCAGTCTCACATTGCACTTTGTGAGATTAGATTCCGAACCGTGACATTGAGTCCGAACTGTAGTAGCCTAAGAACAAAACGAATTCGCGCCTTCTCGTGCACAGAGAGCAGGAGTTCTCTGGGGCGGTCTACACTTGGTTTTGAAAAGGTGGCCGGCAGGTGGCCTGCTGGCCACAAAAGTGGCTTGCTGTCTACAAAAGGTGGCTTGCCGGTCACTGATGCCTGGTTTTTCCCACTACAACAGAGAGCAAACAGAGTAAGAACAGGGTCTTCTCAAGGGTTGTTTGCACAACTTACCCCTCCTTATCATCAAACAGTTCAAAGGAGTTGTAAACTTGATTCACAAACCATCAATCTATCTATGTAATTTCATTACATGATGGCCTGTGAACCAAAAGGTGTAAGTTCAATAAATGCAACAAATAAAGACTCTCAAACCTCGTCCCTACCATGGATTGATCAAGAGAAGTGGTTGACAATGACTCTTGAACCATTTACATCACTAACAAGTATGAAACGACTCAAGACTCAAGGGTTCAATTAACGCCCAATTAAACCCAAAACAAATTATTATCTTGCATCATTTTTAAATTCTCATTTTATTACTCTGTTTTAATTTACCAACTAATCCTTAGTAAATTAAGTCCAAATGTGAGCTTTAAGTCCTCTAATGGAAAGAAGCATCAAACCAAGAGTTGTTTTAGGCATGAGAGAAGTGTCATGCCATTGGTAATGAACCCCCAAAGGGATTAAACCATTAAGCACAAGACCTCAATCTTATGCTTTAAACCAGCAACTAATTTGAACCAACGTTCAAAGCAAAGCAAAAGCCAAGAAATGAGGGAGATTGCAGAAGTGATTAAGGGTGAAAACAAGTATGGAAAGCCATAAACAAATGCTATCAATTCAAATAGGAGGGTGGCTAAGGCCTAAACCACCAAGTCTATGAGGACAATTACACTACAAGCATGCAATACAAGGCTCAAATGCAATGAACAACCAAAAATAGTCCTAAAATAGTGCTAAATGAGTCCTAAAACATGCTGGAATTAAGACCCAAAGAAAAAAGCTAGAATAATAAGCTAAAACATAGAGCTCTGTAAGCTAGTAAACAAGACACAAAGAGGGGAGGCTACCCCCTCCATTTTTGGATTTCAAAACAACATTTTAGCCACTGAAAAATCTCTGAAAATCAGTATTTAAAAGCTCAAAAAAAGATATTGTAAAGGTGGGAAACACAAGGGTAAAGGCTAGAGAAGCAAGGTGGAAAGAAAGGTGAACCACCCCTCCACCCTTTATGGCCTTACACCACAAGCTTCAACCCAAAAATACAGACTTTATATAGCCCAAAAACAGTAGAAAAACAGTAGGAAAAGAAGCAACCAAAGTAATGAAACAAGCTAAGCCTTATACCTCTTGAAGAGAAGAATACTTTTAAGCAACAATTCAACACATACACACCCTCAAGAGCTCAAAGTAGGCTCAAAAGTATCTCAGCTCAAAGATGGCAAGGTTTGGTTAAGAGTGTATAGGCAAAAGCACAAGAAATTTCAAGAGAGAAAGAGAGAATTGTAGAGAGAGAAAATTAATTTTGCTCTAATTTTTTCTAACCCTCAAAAATGGAAGGGGAAGTCTTCTATTTATAGAAAAATACCACATTCCCTCAAAAACATCCATCCATACATGTGTAGGTAGATACAAACATCTATCCAAATAACTGGCACAGCTAGCAGAAAATATCTACAAAGCACACTTATGGCCGGCAAGCCACACACTTGACCGGCAAGGCACAAGGGTGGCTGGCAGCCCATAAAAATGGGCCTGCAGGTCCCAGGTTTTTTAGGTTTGAAAGGTTGGGGTTTTTATGCAAAAACAAGGCATAAGGTTTGCAGGGTTTTGAGGCTCAGAGCTGTGGTATTCCGCTGAGGACTTTCGAGCACTTGACAAGCATATACATTCATCATTTGGTGTGCAAGTGATGGTGCCCAAGTCGTAAGGGCAATCAAAAATATGATGTCTACACAAATGGATACAAGTCATGGAGAATGCTAAGGAAAACATGATACTCGATGATATTCATCATAAGCAAGTAAATAAAAGGGAGAAAGAAATGGGGGTTAGAAGACATACACAATGTTACAGTCTTGCCCTCATGCAAGAGGGTACGAATGAATACCCTAATTAAGCTAACTATTACAACACCAAATAAATGAATTAACTACACTAACTAATTATTACAAATTTGAATCTAAGAGCAATTAACTAGGCTAACTAGCTATTACAAACTCAAAGGAATCTAACAAATTAATGAACTAGCTATTACAAGTTTTCATATAAATCTACTAATTAGCATTAATTTCACGAGCCATGGGAAGTAGAGAAGCGCGTATGCATGAACGGAAATATCCACCCGAAAACACCTCTGTTTTGCTGCAGAACTGTTATGTTTTGCAGTCAGAAAAATAATCTGTTTTAGCCCCAACCTCTACTCTGCTCTGTTCTGCATGAAAATGGTACTGTCTGCATAAAATAAAGTGGCCGGCCGGCCAAGGAAAGTGGCCGGCCGGATGGTAGGGTGGCCGGTCGGCCACTAATTTTTGATACTACTCTACTGCAACAGAATGGAAACATAGCAAAATAGAGTGTTTCTAGGGGATGTTTATCCTCTCTGCCTCTCCCTATCATGAAACAGATCAAGAGAGGAGAAGACTCGATTCACAAACCATCAATGATTGCAAGGTTGTTGCATGATGATCTATGAATCAATGGGACAAAATCTCAATAAATGGAATTAAAAGACCAACAAAACCTCCTCCCTATCATGAAGTTACCTCAAGGGAAGTGGTAAACATTGATTCTTGAGCCATTATCATCACTAAAGAGTATGAAATGACTCAAGACTCAATGGGTTCAATTAACATCCGATTGAACCCAACCCAATTTTATTACTCTTATTACCATTTTAATCCATTTTTATTAGCCCTTTTAATTACATTTCCATTCTTTAACCATTTTAGTCCAAAAATGAGAGTTATGTCCACTAATGAAGAGAAGCATCAAGCAAGAAGTTGTTTGTGGCATAAGAGAGATATAATGTCTTGGTAATGAACCTCCGAAGAGATTAAACCATTAAGCATGGAAGGGTCTCTTTCGCATGCCTTAAACAACACTCGTTTGAAACGACTCTTAAACAAGGAAAACCAAGAAAGGAGGAAGGGTGCAGAGATGATTATCACAAGTGTGAACACACATGTATGAAAAGCATAAAATAAAAGCTATCAACTCAAATAGGTTGGTCTCTAAGGCCTAAACCACCAAACCTATGAGGACTACAACACTACAAGCATACTATGCAAAGCATAAATGAAATAAACACACTAAAATAGTCCTAAAACTCACAAAACCAATGCTGGAATTAGTATGAAAAAGCTATAAAAAAAAAAAAAGTGAGCTAAAATAAGAGAGAAATGAAGCTAGCAAGCAAGCCTAAGGAGGGGTGGCTAACCCCTCCACTTTTTGGACCTCAAAACCACATATTTTAGCCTTTTAAAACTCTGAAAATAAGTGGTCAAAAGTTGAGAAAGAAATTGGAAACACAAGGACAAAAGCTTAGAGAACAAGGTTTAAAGAAGGGTGGTTAACCCCTCCACCTTTGGTAGCTTTAAGTCACAAGTTTCAGCCCATACAAATAGTCCAAAAATAGTATAAAAATAGCAAGAAAAGATAAGGAAAAAGTAGTGTGAAGAAGGCAAAAGTTATACCTCTTGAAGAGGGGTAACTCTTTAGTTCACAACCCACAAGGCTTTCACTCTGAAGGGCTAAGATTTTAGCTCAAGAACCTCAACAAGGAGACTCAAAAATTTGGTTTATGAGGTGTATATAGAGTGTATATTTCAAGATAGAGAGGGAGAGTGTTTCACAAGTTTTGAGCACTTAGGAATTTTTTTCTAACTTAAAATCAAGAGGGGTGGGCTTGTATTTATAGAAAAATAGCTTCTCCAATCGGAAATATCTGTATAGAAACAGCTAGTGCAAGGCATGCACATGGGAGAGGAGAGCTAGCAGCAGGATATCTTCTTGTCGAGACACCTGGCTGGCCGGCCAAGTGAGGGACGGCCGGCCACTAAAAGTTGGCCTCTCGGCCACAAAAAATTGCTCTCAAGTCAGACTTCAAATCGGCATATCTCCTTCATCCAGACTCAGTTTTAGGTGATTCTTAAGTCTAAATTGAAGTTAGGAAGTCTAATTTCCAATGTGGTGGCCTCATATCTAAATTTGAAGTGTATAGAGAGATATGCTTAATTTAGTGAAGGATGTTCATTTCCTTCTTAACAGATAGATGCCCAACTTTGAACGGCCATATCTCCCTCATCTAGGCTCAGTTGTGAGTGATTCTTGTCTCAAAATTGAAGCCCCGGAAGTCTAATTTCCAATGATGGTGGCCTCACATCTAAATTCTAAGTGTACAAAGAGATATGCCTAATTTAGTGAAGGTTGTTCATTTCTTTCTTAACAGTTTGATGCCCAACCTTTCCCCCAACTAGTTTTCTTCCAACCCCTCCTATTTCCTTCAAATCCAAACCTATAAATAACACGTTTTTAAAGATTTTTCAAAGAGTTCACCTCCCTTCCATTTATTTCCACTTTGTCCTTACTCGATTTACTGAAAAGTGTAATATTTTAAACGAAATGCGAGCTTCAAAACATCATAGAAACATTTGGACAAATATTTTGAAAAATAGAGTTTTAAGGTCTAAAATAGTTTTGGTCAAAATGGAATGTAAGATTGGGATTAGAAGCTCAAAAACTGAAGCCTTTTGCTGAAGAATTTGAACGATCCTACAGCGTAACTTTTCATCATCGAGTGTCCAACCTGAGGCATCCAAGTCTTAAGGGCGGTCAAAAATGGGGTGTCTACAATTGCATTCATCAAAATCCTTTTAAAAAGGCACCTGATCAATTGTTTTTCCACTTGAAAGTCTTTGAGCGCCGTGGAACAAGTTGATATCTTAGAAGAGTGATCTGTATGTGCTCTATGTCACTATGTGCTTATGTGGTCTACCTTATGTGGTGTAGATACATGTATAGGTGTATGTTTAACTCAAATACGATGTGTGGGAATTTGTGCGGAGTATTAAACTGTGAGTTGATTTTGTCTTTATCTTGAGAATGTTTCTCCCTAGGAAAAGGGGTAAGATAGACTACAAAGGCTAGACTGATGGGTCAATATGATTTAGATTTACATTGGATCATAAGCTAAATGGTTTTCTAGAATTACGGGTGTATGTGTGCCCATCAAATGGTGGAGACTATGATGCACAGTAAATAATTTGTCCTTATGAGGAATAGTTATTTCTGAAGTTTGACATCAAATTATGGAAGTGAGCTATATAAAGGATTTTGGGGGTAAAGCTAGTTAGAAATTAAACTAGTTGTAGTAGTACAGTGTTGAGGCTTTAATGATAAGTGGAGTAACTTAAAGTAAAATGTCTTAGAGTGATGATGTCAGAATAAGTAAAAACTAGTTCTAAATTTCATTGGGATGGACTAAGTTAATTGTGGTTGGAAAGCTCTGATTGTTTGATTGACTATTTATGAGGATTGTGTTGTCAATTATTTTGGTATGTATTTAGAAATATGTGTGGTCTTAACCTGAAACAAATTGTAGGGTGTAGTAAGATATGCGTTTTTTGAGAGCTTATCTAGTTTAGAATCTTGTAACAAGTTCTAGGTGAACGAAGTAGGTAAAAAATTTTGGGATGAGACATGATTTAAATTGCACTGTGTGATTAAATTTCTAGTGATGGAAAATAGTGACCTATCAAATTATGTTATGAGTATTGGAGGTAAGGATATGTAGGCTAGTTTTGAATGCCTTTGGGACTAGTAGGGTCAATTCTTTTGGAGTTGCTTGTTGATGTATTTGAGTGTAGTAGATGGATGCTTACCAAGATGATAAGTAATTGTGTTAACAAATTAGTGTTCTTAGAGAAATTGATTTTTGATGAAATTGTGAGAATGTTATGATTCAATAGAGATTGTGACTAGTTGTTTTGAGATAGTTGATGTAATTGTAATTTGAACATGGAAATTTGTTATTGGTCTACCGAGAGTAATTAATGTTAATTTTTAAAGTTACCCTTAGCTAAACGTTATAAATTGTGAAGACCGGAGATATACATGCGTATTCTGAGTTAAGTTTGGTGAGTGTAATGACAATGAGGTTTAAGAAGCCAAAATGGAGATTTATTTTGTATCCTTTGACCTTTGACCATAAGTTGTTTTGTATTCTTGATGAGAAATTTATGATTCCCTTGTATTGGTCCTTTGTTTCCCTATACGGGTGATGAGAATTTTGTTGTTGATATATTATTCTATTATTGCCATTTTGCTGTTAAACACGTATTCAAGTAATGTATTGAAAGTACGATGCAGTTAGTATGATGCGCCAAGCCCGGTGCATGCAAAACAAATGAATGGATGCACGCATGCAAAGTATAAGGTATGCTAAATGAAATATGTCCTAAAACTAACCACCGTAAGCGGTTAAGTAAAAGGGAGAAAGAAATGGGGGTTGGAAGACATGCATCACACACACGCACGCTTATTACAACACTTGGCCCTCTCGAGGGAGAGACCGAATAAGAAGCTAACTAGCTAATCTAAGCTAATTAAACTAATTATTACACAACAAATTAATTAACTAATCCTAGTTAACTAATTATTACAAAACGAATTGAATAGCTAATGCATTAACTAATTAAAGGGTACAAACCAAAGCAAAAGCTAGCTATCTAAGCATGGCAGCTAAGGAAAGCAATAAAAGCAGGAGATTCTCAAAGGGAGAAGACTGGATGCATGCTCGGTCGCCTTGTTCGGAAATCCAATGCGATGCCCTCATTTGCCTCTGTTTTCATTTGTTCTCAGAAACTTGCACCAAGCTCCAAAAAGCTAAAACTCCACCTTGGGAACCCTGTGGAAGGGTGGCTAACCACTTTTGGTTGTTGAAAAACCAGAAAAGTGGTTGGCCAGCTACTTTTTCTGGCTGGCCAGCCACTTGTTGCTGCTGAACTGCAATTTGCTGCAACAGAGAGCAAGAAAGGGCATGGTAATGTATTTGCAAGATATGTGTGCACAACCACCCTCCCTATCATGTGATGAACTCAAGGGGGTGTGGTTCTCGACCCTCGGGCCACCAATCGCGCATTTCCATGCGTGATGGCCGAGAGGCAAAGTTGCACGATTCAATATAAAATGAATGCACAAGTAAACACATAAAGCCTAAAACTCTATCATGTATGATCAAGAGCGTCAGTGACCAAGAATTGAGGAACGTTTCATGACTTGAAGTATGAAACGTCCCTCGTTTCTCGTGTTTGGACTAACACCTATCCCAAACAACAATGCAACACAAGTAACATGACAAACATGCAACTACATGGCATACTCAATGCAATGTGATATGATTAACTTAACAAAGCTAGTGATATGCAAAGAATGCTAACACATGCACACATAATGTAATGCTACAAGGACAAATTAGCAATTTTAGGGCCATGCATACACAATGCAAAGAAACAACTTGGCATACACAATGCAAATAACCACATGGCATGCACAATGCAATGTAAGATGGCATACTTAATGTGATGAACAATAAGCATGCGAACAACATGTAGATAAACATGTTAAATGGACTTAAACCAAAAGGGGTAGACCTCAGTCATGCCCAAATCAGTGGCCAAAATGATGAAACAAAGGCACCAAAAACACATACAAGCATGTACAATTGCCCATCAAAGAGACGTAAGAGCACAACTCTCAAGAGTGCACAAGGAGTAACAAAAGTGGAAGTGTAACAACACTAAGTGCATTGAAATAAGGTAAGAAATGATGCCAAATCATTCAAACAACATAAGTAAAGCATGCTAGGGTCCTAAGGCATGAAAGCTAGCGAAGAGCAACACAAAGGAGGCATGCAATACATGGCACAAATGCGTGAACTAAGCATGGATAGAGCTCAAGTAGGTCACAACAAGGACCAAAACATGCTGAGACGAGGGCTCGAAGGCCTAGGCATGCAAGCATACAAGCTAAGGCCATAACAAGGCCATAATGCATAACCCCTAAAAGCATTTAAAGCATGAATGAAGTGGGAACATAAGCATGCTATAAGCGTTGAAATGTCATGTTAAGTGATGCCAAATCATGTACACAACACAAATGAAGCATGCAATGGTGCTCAAAGCTTGAGGCAAGCAAGAGCATTTATACTACAAGTATACAAAACATGAAGCATGTAACCAAGGCAACCCAAAACAGTCCTAGTACATGTTAAAATGAGCCTAAAACATGTATGGATGTAGGCCAAAATATGCTAACATGAAGGGCATAAGGCATGATTCATACAAGGCAAGTAAGGTGAATTACACTACACCAATTAAGACCAAGCATGGAATGACTTAAGCAATAAAAATCAAAGTTATATCATGGCAAAATAACCCCAAATAAACACTGAAATGAGAGCTCGCAAGCTATGGCAAGAAGGCATACGCAATGATTCATGTTAAGGCATAAAGGGGCAAACCCTCCAACGCATTGAATGAGTGACAAATGTGAATGCATGGCCATGAAACATGGACTGAAATCACATAATAGATGATTACAAATCACTAAAATTGGCCAAGTAAAGCATGCTAGTGGACTTGGTGTGCAAAGCTAATAAGCTAGATTGAACTATAGCTATACAAAGCAAGTCATGCACGGTCAAAACAACCAAAATTAGAGCTAAAGCATGTTAAAACATGGGCAAAAGCTTCATGAAGTTAAGCCAAAAGCATGCTAGAATGACATGTCACAACATGATGCATGTTAGGCTATTTCATGAAAATGCACTACAAGTGCAAGGAGCATGCAAAGGCTAACCAAACCAAACCTAAAAAGAGGTATGACATGGTAAAACAAGCCCAAAAACATGCTGAGATGGAAATAAAACAAGCTAGAATGACATGCTACTTCATAAAGCATACAAAGCTAGTTTGTGTGATTTACACTACAAGTGTATTAACCATGCATGGAGTGACCAAAGAAAGCAAAAACAGTGGTATGCCACAGCAAAATAACCACAAATACATGCTAAGAACAAGCTAACACAAGCTTAGTAGAGGTGCTCAAACATAAGGCATATTAAGGCATGTAAAAAAGACACAAGGAGAGGGGATGGCCCTCCCCTTTTTAGGACCTTAAAACACCATCCCCACCACTGAAATCCCTCTGGATTTTAGTGGTGAGAAGGCCAATACAAGGTGGTCCCGAAGCTCACAAAAAAGGCTCAAAAACAAGGCCAAACAAGGCCTAAGAGGGGGTAAACAACCCCAAACACAAAAGTGATCTTAAACAAACTTTTAAGCATGCAAAAACATAACTTTTATCAGTTATGAGCTAAGCTTAAAATAGTATGCAAGATAGGCTAAAATCTTAAGCAAGAAAGGGGGATTTAAAGGTCAAAAGCTCACCCTTGAAGGCCCTCTTTATAACTGCAACTCCAGCAGGTTTTTCAAGCTCAAGGCAACCCAAAAACACCAAAATCAGTCCCTAAGCACCTCAGTAGCAAAAGGATGGTGTTTGAGTGTGTGTTTGTGTGTTAAAGTAAGACAAATCTACACTTTTGAACACAAAAATGAAGAACAAGAGTGATATAGAGACAAAGCTATATGTTCTTGGGGAAAAATTCTGAATCTGGAGGAGGGAGGAGGAGCCTCCCTCTTATAGAAGAGGAAAGTCAAAGCTTCTTGGAGAAGCTAAGCTTGAATGCCATCCCTCCATACACGTGTATGGAGGATGGCTCAAATGCTCTCCAGCTGTGCCAGCTGTCATAAAATATCTCCAAAAATGTGCCAAAAAGCAGCCGACCACTTGAAGTGGTCGGCCTACTAGTAAAAGTGGTCGGTCGACCACTTTGGGTGATCAACCAGAGCAAAAACTAGTCGGCCATAGGTGGGAGAGGTCAACACACTAAATCCAAGGTGGTGGTGTGGTGGCCGACCAGAAAAGATGGTCTAAAGACCAAGAAAGCCAGTTATTTGACAAGAAAACTAGCTGGAAAAAGGAAAAGTGGTCTCCAAGGAGAAATACTGGTCTCTCACCCTTGTACCACCTTCCAAACAAGGAAAGCAAGGTTTGTACCAAAAACAAACCAAAGCGGATGCAAGACGAGAAATCGGGAGGCGAAACACGCGGCTAAAAGCCCTGAAAACTAGCTGACGAGAATCAAAAGTGGTATGCAACCACAAAAGTGGTCTCCCGGACCACAGTGTTCCTCTAGGCGGAGGCAACAAGGTGTGGTTCAAAAACCACGCCAAATGGAGAATGTTAAGCAGTCCCGAGACGAGGCGCACGACCAAAGGCTCCAAAAACTGGAAACTAGTCTCCAAACAGGAAAAGTGGCCTACGACCACGAAAACTAGTCTACGACCACAGAAAGATGGTCTACAAGACCATTCCCTCTCTCCGGGAAAGGAAAACAAGACTTGGTCCGCAAACCGAGCCAAAACACAAAGAGTTCCGAGGCCCGGAGGCAAGGCTCTCAGCCATAACTCCGAAACCTCAGAACGAGCACAATATGCACCATCACTGAGTGCTCAATCGATGACGTATGAGTCTTAAGGTCGGTCAAAAATGGGGTGTCTACACCTTTCTGCCCATTTTTGGACCATGCTTTGGTCCTTCCATAGTGCTTGTTTTGGTGCACTGCTGGCCATGAAATGCCACTGTCGGCCATCAATTTATGCCTGCCTGCCATCAATGAGGCACTGCCGGCGATCATTGATGGCCGGCCGACCACCAATGTCTCAATAGATATTTTTTAGATATTTTTGAGCTAGCTGTTTGTAGGATAAACCATCTGCACCCACGTGAATGGCTGGATCTCTTCAAGGGGCTTTTGTATCTTCTATATATAGGATTCATCTATATGCATGCAAAGGGTTATTAGAATTGAGCTGAGCAAAATTTCTCTCTCTCTCTCTCTCTAGAATTCTCTCTATATATATATTTTAGGCTTGAAAGTGATCTTTCTCTACATATTTGCACTAGCACTCTTAGCCAAACACTCTCATATTGGAGCTGAGGTCTCTTGGGGCTTAGTTTGAGGTCTCAAAGTTGGTTTTAACTCAAGAAAGTTGCTGATTTGTTATTGTGCTTCAAAGGTAATCACTTTACTATCTTGTTTTTGTACATTGGTTTAGCTAACCTTGCATGTTGTTTTTGGCCTAGTTGTCAACTACAAAAACCTCTATTTTGAGTGTTGAAAATGGTAGTTTGAGGTCCTTTTGAGGTTAGGGGTGTTCTCCTCTCTTTTGTAGCTTATTTGCTAAGCTTTGTGCCATGTTTAAAAGGCTTTAAAGAAATCTCTTTTTGACCTTTTAACCACTGAAATCTAGGGGATTTTCAGGGGCAAAAACTTGGTTTTGAGGACCAAAATAGGAGGGGGTGGCCTCCCCTCCTTGTTTCTCCTTTGCATGTGTTGATGGCTAGGTAGTTGAGCATGTTTTTCTACTATCTCTTGACTTGATCTAAGCATGTTTTTGTGACTCTTTTAATATGTTTTAGCTCTGTTTTTGGCTGGCTTGGTCACTTCTTGCATGCTTCTTACACTTGTAGTGTAATCTTGCTCACTATCCTTGTATGCATGATGTTTTAGCTCATTGTTATAGCATGTGTTGGCTCCACTCCAGCAGGTTTTGGGCCTTTATTTAGCATGCTTTAGCTCTGTTTTGAATAGTTTTGGTCATGCATGCCTTGCTTTGTATAGCTATAGTGTTGTTGGCCCTTACTGGCTTTGAGTTTTAAGGCCATTAGCATGTTGCGCTTGTGATGTTTGCATGTTTTGGTATCATTTAGTATGTGTTTTCAGAGCATATTACTCCATCACACATTCACATATATCACTCCTTCATGATGTTTGAGAGTTGTGCCTTATGACTTGTTTGTGAGCCAATGCATGAACATGATTTTCTTACCTTTTATGCTACCATCTCAGCACATTTTGGCCATTGTTTTGGCATGTTTGAGGTCTTTCCATGATTGGTTTGGCCATTTGAGCATTGTATTGCATGGTCCTAGTGTTGTGTACTTCACTAGTTTTAATGCTTAAGTCTCCTAACATATTGTACATGAGTTGTTTGCATGTTAGAGTCTTGTTTTTCATGCCATTCAGCACTAAAATTCTGTCACCTCCCTCGCTTCTTCATCTTTTGATTTGTTTTGAGGCTTGGTTAGTCTTGGAGTTGTGCTTAAGTCATAGGATTGAGGCTCATGCTTAAATTGCTTTAACCCTCTCTTGAGGGTTCCTCCTAGTCAAAGGCATGGCTTCTCTCATGTCTTAAGTCATCTTTTGATTGACCTTCCTCTCATTAGAGGACTTTCACATTGGACAAACCAACTAATGAATGGCTTGGTAAGCTAAAATGTGTAAACAAGAATTGAATCAAGTAAAACATGCCAAGATAAGCATGTTATGTGTTTGCATTGCATTGTGTTCAATCGAACGTTATATTGAACACAAGGGAAATTGGTCCATTTCATACTCAAAGTGATGAAAATGAGCCAATTCCCTTTGTCTCTATTGCCTTGATCTTCCATGATAAGGTAGCGGTCCTAGAGTCTTGTTTGCCTTGCATTCATTGAATTTGTGCAAGTTGGATCCTTGGCCATTATGCATTGAATGCTTAATTGATGGTTTTGGATCCAATGGTACCTCTCCTTTGATGTTTAGAGATGATAAGGAGTGGTACAGTACACACATGTCCTTGGGAGACCCTCCATTTTTCTTTGTTTTGTACTCTGTTGCAGTTTAGTGTCACAGCACACTAGTGGCCGGTAGTGCCACACTGATGGCCGGCACCCTTTCATTGTTAGTCGGCAGAGGCCCACTCTTGGCCAGCAGATGGCCGGCAGCAGCTCCTCATGGTCGGTAGGCCACTGGTGCACTCCCCATCAGTGTTTTGGTAAGGTTCAGCAGAAAGTTCTTGGAGACACCTTGCAAATAGAGCCTCTAAAGAGCAGACCAGAGAGCTTTTCGGAACGGAAACCGAGCATGCATCTTCTACTTCTTCGAACAGAGCCAAGCCAGCATAGTTTTAAAGCTTTACTTGTTAGTTAGCTTGAATTTGTAATTTAATTAATTAATTTGTTAATTAGTTAATTGTTGTAATAATTAGTAAGTAGTTTACTAGTTATTCATTTGGTTTGTAATAATTAGTCTAATTAGTTTAATTAGATTAGTCAATTAGCTTAGCTTAGATAAGCTTAGCGTATTCATTCGGACCCTCCTTCGAGAGGGCGCAATGTTGTAATAAGGGAGGATGCGTACGTGTGTGCATGTCTTCCAACCCCACTTCTTTCACCCTTTTATTTAACTACTTTTGATGATTAGATTAGGGCATATTTTGATTAGCATACCTTATGCTCGCATGTTTGCATCATTCATTTGTCTTGCATGCACCGGGCTCGGCGCATCATTCAAACTGCATCGCAATTTCAATACACTTTCTTGAATACGTGTTTCAAAGCATGTTATCAAAGTGTTGCATTCATTTGCCATCTTAGATAGCCGAGCCTATTTAGTCGCATTTTTGCATGTGTTGCATTAGGCATTTTAACATAGTTAGGATCATGCATGATTTCTAACTAGTTTTATGTTTTGGCTTGGAGTACACTGTCAGTGTTTACGCTTTAGCATCCTTGCATGAGTATGAGTGTTGCCATGATAGCATGCTTGCCATGAGACTATTTGCTTAAGTGATTAACTACATGAATGCCGATGGATGAAGGCTTGATTGCCTGAATTGGAACAATTCATCGAATGTGAGTTTTAAGCCCATTTTGCAAAGTGGCAAAATCATGTTTTAAAGCCCACTTGAGGGTGGCAAATCCGCGCTTTAGCCTACTTGCGAGTAGCACTTTCAAACCATTTTCAAAAACAAACATGAGTTGTTTTGTTCCAATTCTCGTGATTAAGTCTATACTTGTATGCTGTGCGCATCACATAGTAAGTTAGCTAATGACTAGAATAAGAACACATGTGTTTATGACACAACATATCATGTTAGTAGAGGCCGATCCTTTGATCGGGCAAGCGAGGGTGCTCATTTCAGGACCTTTGCCTCTCGTACCCAAGTTTCCAAGCCGAGGCAACTTTGGTGATGACCGACATGTGGCCTTTGGCACGAGTCAGGGTTTCCTAAATTTTCCAAAAATAACACATTTAGGTGGTGACTTTGTAATCTGGCAAAGCAGTCCATGTTTGGCCTTTTTTTATTCAAAATTTATTTTCCAAAACCAATTGCAGATTTGAACTCTTTGGTGTTTATCAGTCTCACATTGCACTTTGTGAGATTAGATTCAAAACCGTGATAGGAGTCCGAACTGTAGGACGACTAATTCAAGAAATAAATTGATACAAAGTATTTTGTGATTTGGTTAGTCATGGAGATTGTTTTGGAATGATCGTTGTTGACAAAAAAAACTTCTTAGAGTGAGTGAGTGGTATCATAGCTTGTGGTTGTATCTTTAGAGCTTGAGTAGGAGGGAGGTGACTCGAGACTTCGGACGAAATTTCAAGGTAACTACAACTATGAATATTTGTTTGTGTAACCTTTCGTCTTGAGTTGTGTAGGCTTTTATGGTGGGTTAGATATGGTAGTGGGTGTTGTTTTGTGGCATGAGCAATTGTGAGAATTAGATTTTGTTTTCATTTTTGGTAAACTGTGGTGAATGACTTTCGAGTTAAATTATTTTTCAGGGGTGAAACAGCTTTAGCAGTGATTGGAGTGAAATACTGAAAATATGATTTTGTTATAATTTAGTAATAGAGGCGTAGTATTATTTTGGTGAGAGATATATATATATATTGAATTTCATTTGGAGAGATTCTCTTGTAATATGAGATTAATTAATTTATTAATAATGTAAATAATTGTCATTGAATAGGTTTGTGTTATAGAAGATATTAAATTCAGGTTTGACCTCATAGGATGTCATAATATTGGTATGGTGTGGAGTCATGTTTCACTTTTGGAGTTAATATCATGGCTTTGATTCCAAGGAATGTAGTATGTTGTGCGAGTATAGGTAGATGATGTAAGTGTAGAAGGTTTCCTTAAGTAGCGTGTTAATTATGGTTGTAGCATTAGAAGAGGCTGGCAGGAAATCATCTCAGAACTTATCTAAATTCTAGAAATGAGGTGTGTGAATGGGAATTGATTGTTTGGTGAGTGTATTTCACTCAAGGAAGTGATAAGTTATGCAAATTGCTTGGTATTTGTTTTTAGTTGATCGTGTGTGATCTCCAAGATAGGGTAGTTGAAAAATATATATACATTTATTTGGCAACCTAGAAATTTGTAATGATAGTTGTGGAGGAATGCGACTTCCTAAGTTTGTGAGCAAAACTTATCTGTTAGTTTTCTTTAACTTTATTGTTATTATTTTTGAATTGTTGTTGCCTGTATGATTGTGATGGGGTTGTGACATCGCAATAGTAGTGATAGAATCCTTGGTTGGGTCATGTTTGGCAGTCAACGGCTGAAATATGTTTGAGAACAAAGTTTTTCTATTGGGTATGACCTTATTTTTGTCGAAATTGAGAATTTATTACTATGGATAAACTAGTGAGTAAAAAGACGGGAAAAATAGTCATCAGGTGGTCGTATTGAGTCTTACGACATGTATAAATAGTAACCATTTTCACAAGATTGTTCCTTTTCAAACCCTTCATTCTTACCATTCACTTTTATGTATCTAAGACATCCCTTATATATATATATATATATATAGTTTTATACTAGTTTTGGATCCCTTCAATCTTCAAAGGTTTGGAAATTTTGTTTTGGGTATTGTTGACTTTTAAGTATTTCAATAATGTAGTTGAGTAATGTGTGGATATGGAAAACTTGTTGTGCTGGGTTGTATCTTGTTGAAAAGCCATGATTGGTGGATAGAATTCTTATTGGAAAAAATTTTCCTCCTCTCTCTTTTCTTTTCATGGCAGGGAGTTAAGGACTTTTGAAGTGATATGAGATATTCTTTTGAAAATTGGGTTGCCAAATGACTAGTAGTTGTTTCGTGGAGTGTGAATGTGATGTGAGAACTATTTTTCTAAGGTTCTAGGTCATTAGACGATCGAGAGTTATTCCCTGGAAATTGAGTCTGTTTGAGGCAGGAGTAATGTAAGGTATTTTAGTGAGACATTTACCCTTGACCTTTAGTTTTGTGAAAATCGATAGGTTTTTGTGGCTTGTTAGAAGTATTCGTGACCATATTGTCTAATCTTGCTAAATAGGGACCCGTACATAATGGGAGTCGCGTGTCTAGGTTAAATGGGCCTTAGTAATCCTTATGGATGAGTTAAAGGAAAGACTCATCTCTTGAGTGTTGTTATTCATATCATATAGGGTGGGTCTAAATATTAATGTGGAACTTGAAAATATAAGAGTTAACTTTAGATTTTGAACTAGATTATGGAGTGGTGATTGTAATTTTATTGGAAATTGTCCTACCTCATATATCATTCGTTTGGCTTATCTTCTTTTAAGGGAGTTGCTTCTTGTTCATCACACGAATTCTTTTATGTTGGGTGAATCTTCTAGAAACTTATTGTCAAGTAGAATTCATTTGTGATTAGTTGGTGGGAGTGTTAGTTCAATCTCTGTTTCATTTGGAATTGTCTAAACTTTAGATCTTGAATTGTTTAATTTCGAGGACGAAATTTCCTAAGGTAGTGATATTGCAACTCTTTGTACTGCTTGGACTAGTGGGATTACTCTTGACACTATTATTATTTTACTTAAAGCATTTTTGGTTCATTTTGGGATATTGATTGAGGTGGTATCATAATTGTAAAGTAAGATTGAAACAAAAACATTGATTCAGATAGTTGTCCCATGAGTAGTCTTCACTCTTTTAACCTTTTCTCTTTCCAAACTTTGAATTTGGATGTGAGGCTAGAACCATTGGAAATCTTGTTTCTGGAGCTTCGATTTGGACACAAGAAAAGCATAAAACGAAGTCCGAATGAAAGAGTTATGCCTGTTTGAAATCTGAGTACCCGTGCTAGAAGCAAGTTCATTCGAATGAACTTTTGATCGCTCAAGGGGTCTGCACAAATTTCGGAGATTCTGGGAGCTTCTTTTCACCGCTTGCACGGTCTTTTCGATATCAAGTACATTTAAGTGAGTTTTTGGCCCAAAATCATTATTCTTTATTCTTCTCTTCTCGCACTCTCCATCATACCCAAAACCCTAGAGCTCCAAACACTTAATTTCTCCAATTTTTCCCTTAAATACACCCTACATCCTTCAAGAAAATTAAAGAACAAGTCTAGTTGGAGATATCTACCAATTATTTCGCATTTTCGTTGAAATTTCAAGTGAATCTCCATCATAAGCTTCCATTCTTCAGGTAGGGGTATCTTTAATTTATTATAGCTTTAATTTGAGATCCACATGTGGTAATTTCATTAGATATTTACCTTTGTAGATATATATATATATATATATATATATATATGTATATGTATGGATTTTGTTTGCTAATAAATGATTCGAAGGATGTGGGCAATAATTCATGATTATGGATGGAAGTATGTCTATTATTGAGGATTAGTGTTGTTAATGATGGAAATTAGTCTCTAATTCATGAAAGAGAGAAAACCCCTAATTTTCTACAAACTGTAGTTTTGAAACTTGTTTGATAAAGAGGGGTTTTGCTTAATTGATTTTTAAAACATGAAATTGGGCATGTTTATTAGACTTTGAGGTTGTAATATGAATTATTGGATTGTTGTGATACTAATGTGCATGAATGGTTGGAAGAGTTAAAAGGGGGTTTTGCCCAAGTAGCTTTTAGAACCTAAATTTAAGTGTATTTACTTGACGTTGATGTTGAAAAGTTAGACTTTGAGACTTTTACACAAAAACTAGAGATGATGATGGTTATGAATTGAAGAATCTTCTCATTATTGACATGTGAACTATTGAATTGTTATAAAAGAAATTTAATAATGTATATGATGTATGAATTTGTAAATTCTCATTTTCCCTTAAAATGATTTCAATGTATAACAATTTTTTTTTTTTATTCACCTAAAAAAAATTGTTGTACATTGAAATCATTTTAAGGGAAAATGAGAATTTACAAATTCATACATCATATACATTATTAAATTTCTTTTATAATACAACGATGATTTGAACGGTGGAAAGTTAAAAGGGGTAAATAGTCTATGAGTCTGGATAGTGAGTCGGGTGGTTTTGAGTAGTGTCTTGTATTTGCTACTCACGCGGGGAGTCAAGGTGTCCACGATCCCGCCATTTTAGGAGTTGGCAAATGTGGAAAAGCATAGTTTTGGGTGTCCGTGGCCCCACCGTTTCTGGAGTCAGCAAATGCGGAAGGGAAAAATATTTTTGGGTGCCCATCGCCCCACCATTTCTAGAGTCGGCAAATGTGAGGCTATTTTCAGTATACAAAATCTATGGCTATGTATGTATTTTGAATTACGGCTCTTACTTGGAATGTCATAGTATATTTACAGCCCCTGAACAATCAGCAAATGCTTATTTAACTTAACATTTGCTCATTTCATACTCATGCATAAAGGTATTCATATGCATACATAATAAAATTTATCAAATGTTTACATTACATAATCATGTGTATTTCATTTAATCATATAATTTGTTAAATATGCTTCCTACTGAGCATTCGCTCACCCCCAAAACTAACCATTTTCAGGAAATTAAGTTGACGAGCCATCTAAATGATTTACTATGGAAACCAATTTAGATGAAGCATGAATGCTCACTTGTTGGATTTTTTGTGTTGAAGCCTTGGGGCTATTTTGTGTAAATGTGAAGGATTTTATTTTTAAATCATGGACACTTTTGATAGAGTGTTGCCTTTTTTTTTTTTTTTTTTTGATTTCTCTCTTTGGTATAACTTCATAGCTATGGAACTATTTCCTTTTAACTCTGGATGTAAGCAGACTGTATTGAAGTTTTTGGGAATAGTTTAGTGGGGAAGAAGTGTTACGAAATTGTATTATTATTTCTTTATCTATCGGTTGTATCTATGCGGATTGAGATAGGGGAATAGGATTTGGGAGTTGTTTTACCAGGGCGTTACACTTTATGTGAAGAAATGTTTAATTTTGTTAAAAATTATTAAGTTAGCACACTTCGACTATAAAGTTATTTTAGTTAGAACATTCTAGAATATTTGTTATTTATTTATTTGATCCAATATAAAAGAAAAAAACACACCAGGATTTAGTTTTTTTTTTTTTGAAATTTGAAATGAAAATTGTTTTCATATAAGAAAAAAAGAATTGATTCAAAAAATTTCAATTTTTTTTGAAAGTAAAAAGAAAGTGTTTTCACTTATTTTGAAAATAAGTTTTTACCTATCCTCTTACCTTGACTTCTGCCCACCAACCACCACCACCAATTGTTGGTGGTTGGTAAGCTCCAGTGACTATTCGGCGACTGACCGATCTTATCGTGACCTTAAACTACCTTTTGGTTGATGTCTGACTACCTTATGACCTTCGACGATACTTTGACCACCTTACGCTGCCGACACCACATCCATTTTTCTCTCCACCCTCCACCATTGGCCATCACTTCCAATAACTCATTAAACATGTTTCTTTTTTATATTTTTTGTGATGTCCTAGGTCTTTGGCCCGATTCAGTTATGCTTTCCGGACTTATTCCCATACTTTCAAACTTTCAAATTGTTCGTTTTTACTTTATGGGGTCTTGAGTATTGTATATTGTCATTGATTTCGTTTTCGAGTTAGAAATTTTAAGCATCAGCATGAGGACGGAACCGGGGTGTGGGAAAATGCCTTAGAAGCTATTTTTGGACCATTAGCCTTTCTCGCACGTGCAAATTTCTGCAAGTAGGTTTTAGAGTCCTGGGCATGGTCCCGCACGTGTGGGGGCTAGGGCTACATGTGTAGAGTGAGGGCTGTATGTACAGGGAGTTGGCAGAGAGGAGCATTTTGAATTTTGATCTACAATAAACAACATGTGTAGTGGGAGTTACAACACGTGCGAGAAGGGGCTTGCACTTGCAGCCAGGCCTAATTCTGCCTTAAATTTTGAGCTCTTTTTGATTAAATCTGATTCTTCTCTCCCTCTCACCACTTTTTCTCATCTCTCTCTCTCTCTCTCTCTCTTTCACTCAATATCACTTTTCTCTCATCTCTCTCTACAAAACCCTTACCGCTTTTCTTCTCTCTTAAATTTTTTAAAATCCATCAAGAATTTGGCACTAGTTATTGAGGCCAAAACGACAAGTGCGACAAGAGCTTCATTTTCACCGATTGAATCGAAATTTCGGCAAAGTTAGATTTGGGGCTTTTCTCTTTTTTCTTTTCTAAGGCTTGAGATAGGGATTTTCTCAACGTTGTGTACGTTATTTAACATCATTATGTGTTATCTTGGTAGTTTGATGTATTTGGAGGACTAGGGTTTTACTAAATTACTGTAAATGTACAAAAATTGGGGAATTTCTCATTTGTTAATAAACTTTTAAAATGAGTCACTCATAATACTCCTTGAATTATTAATTTGAGAAATCTTTACTTAAAACCAAGAAATCCATAATTTTTTCCTTAACCCTAAGATTTGAGAACTTGAAGAATGAACTAGGCAAAGGAAATATTATGAAATTCTTGGAACTATGTGAGTTTTGGATTATGTTTTGAGAGATGTTGATATCATGAGAAGTTTGAGGAATGAGTATCCTATGTTAAAAGGGTTAGAAATTATTGAAGTTTTACTCTATATATATTGCTCAATTCAAATTAGGGATGGTCACGGGTCGAGTTTGAGGTAGATTTATAGAAATTTGCCCGTGCCCTGTATCAGATTAGGGGCGGGGCAAATCGAAGAGTGATGGAAGTGGGGTGAGTATGGGGTGGGAGGCGGGTTAATTTTTTAAGTTGAAGCATAAAAATATTAATAAAAATTATATTATATAATATAGAAAATAAATGAATAAAAATTAATATTAAGTATAATATTTCAGTGTTTTAACTCTATTATAATGAAAAATAAATAAATTATATATATATATATATTATACATATAAATATGTTTAATAAATATAAATGGGGTGAGGTTCGGGTGGAACGGGGCAGGGGAAGCAAAACTCATCCCCGTTACATTTCTTAATCGGAGCGAAGAAAATCTCTACGAGACGGGACAGGAGATGCAGGTACGGAGTGGAGCAAGGGAAAATGACCATCCCTAATTCAAATGTTGAGATAGAAATATTTGTCCTGGCTATCGGTGGAAAATATCATTGATTGTTGTAGAAAACGCATGCGAATTAGGTAAATTGAAATGCTTACAAAGTTATGCATAACATTGATCATATCATACTCTCATGATTTAATTAGCGCATTGAAATTGAGAATTTGCTATCAAATTTTATTGGAAATGATTGAATGTGTAGAGTTAATGGGGTAAATACTTTGATGAATACGGTTAGCGGGTGTAGATGGTTATGAATGAAGTTGGCCTTAGGTCCATGGTGAAATTCCAAAAACATGCGTGGAACAGGTCCCAATTTCCTTTCGGTTAAGAGTTGATAAAGAGATTTTAGTAGTGCTTTGAGAGCCTACTTGCACAAACCAGCCTAGAGATTACTAGTGTCGTATTTATCTATTTTATCAAGTGAATAATTGATTGGTTTTGATTTTGAACAAGTACATGGCATGATGTCTTCTATAATGCCTTGAAATTTTAATTCAATTTCAAAATATAATTCTCAACAACAATAAAATATCTTTAAGACTTTCGTGTAACTACTCATTCTCATTGAACTATTTCCCATCAAATAAATATCTGTTCCCAAAGGTGAGAATTTGATTATATATTACAGTTCAAAGAGTTAGAGAGAAACAAAAGGAAAGTGCCCTATTGGCTTACATATTTCAAGACATGTGTCTTGATTACACAAAAATGGATTTCAATCCCAAAATATCAAAGCTCGATAGCTTAAGCACAATCAACATCTAACGAGCAATTTTGTGCTCCATCCAAAAATAATCACCACCATCTATCAATTAGGTGGAAGCACATCACCCATACCTGAAAAGTTAATGATTGGGATAAGCAATGTTGCCCAGTAGGAATACATTTAACAAAATATATAAATGCTTGAAATGGATATGATCATGCCATGCTCATGCTAAGTTAAAACCTTATTTTTTCCTCCCTTTAAGAAACAAAATGCAAGGAGTTCCCATGTAAAATCAAGAATTTGCATATCTATCACTCAACCGTCATTACCCTACTCCACATATGCCGACTCACAATATGGCAGGGTAATGGGCACCTAAAACATACACAACCTTTTCACATTTGTCAATTCATAAGACGGCAAGGCCAGTGGACACCCAAAATCACTTGTTTTTCCACATTTGCCAACTTGATACAACAGGGCCAGTGGACACCCAAAAACATTTCCCACATTTGTACGGTGATAAGCTCAAGACAAGGCAATTGGGCACTTAGACTCCCTGTGCGAGTACCAATACAATACACAACCCATTAACACCTTCTAACTTTATTACCAAGACTTATACATCGTTCGCCTCCTCTTCACATTTATCAACAACCAATAAGTGCAACATCACAAGAATAACCATACATGTTATGTTATTCCTGAATTTGCCAATGTTTCAAGTCACCTAAAGTTCAATTCAATCATAAGAAAATTCCAAGCCTTTGATATGAAATTTCATGACTTAGAAATCTCAAGCATCAATTTCAACCCTTTTTATAGCTTCAACAATAATAACAATATCTCAAGGTTTGCAAAAATCAAGTATTTCCCCCATAACAATATCAAATCAATCTCAATTTCATAGTAGAAAATCAATTTATTTCATAATCCTCCTTTAATTCACATTTAAATTCTAGGGTTTCCAAGAAATTTGGGGTTTTTCTCATTTCCTTAACAAACCATCAAAATCTTCAAGTATTATCTTCTAATATGTTAAAACATTCAAAACATTTCAAGAATTTGGAAGGAATCATCATTTTAACATCAATATTCCATTGTAAATCAAATGGTTCATCTCATACATCAATATAACTAGGAAAATATCACATATACATCTTGTACATCTCAAATCATAGATATATCAAGTTAAAGGTATCCTTACCTCAAGAATGTGAGCAAAAAATGAAAACCCAAGGAGAAATCTTCAAGAAATTGTGATCCAGTCGGTGAGAGTGATGATCTCTACTTGTTCTTCACTTTTGCTACAAAATCTAAGGGGTATTCTTTGTAAAAGTGGAAAAAATCTTAGGGATTTTTGGAAATAAAGAGGAGAGAGATAGAGAGAGAGAGAGAGAGAGAGAGAGAGAGAGAGAAAATGTGAGAAAAAATGGAACAAAAATGACTTTTTAAGTGGTTGAACCTAAATAAATTGCTCGAGTGGTCAATTCATCGCTCGAGTAATGTGAGAGTAAAAACTGCTCAAGTGGTAACTTGGTTGCTTGCGCAAAAAACCTCTCCTCCTATAATTTTTGAGCTGCAGAGAAGATTCTGAAAGCCTCGCTTTACTGCTCCAGCGGTAACTCCATCGCTCAAGCGGTCCCTCAAATGAACTCGCCCTTACAGACATCTAAGATCTCAAAAGATTTGTTAATTTGTTTTAACTGTTCATCGGCCTTCATCAGGTCAGGCTCGCCAATGAACTCAGCGAGATTAGAGCGGAAGAATTCTTTCTTCAAGAATGTGACTCTAGTCTCTCCTTCTACGGTCCTAGTTACTTACTCAACTCTAAGGATATCCATGGACTCTCTAAGAGCCTGACCATCTCTCAGGCCAATGCTTCCATTGCATCTTGGGCCGATGGCGCAACCATGTTTTTGTGATCAACTCCCTCTTCTTATGGAGGAATTTTCTGTTGGGCTAGAATACCCTGACCACCCCAGCGAGGTCTACCATAATGTCTACTACATCCAGACATTCTATATGAAAGTAAAGATAAGATTAAGTTCTCAATTCATATGCTCACACGTCACATATGCCTAAGCATGAACCTGGCTATGTTTGGCATAAATGGTTTGGGCTAAAATAGCCACAAAAAGAAAAAATAGGCTAAAAAGTCAATAAGAGAAAGGGACACATCCAAACTATAATCATTTCATTTTTTTCTCTCACAAAAGTCAAAAAAGTCAAAAAGCTCATCCCAAACGAGGCATTTTAGCCCCAGGCAAAAATAGCCAAAAAGACAACCCACATCCTAAACGAAGACATATATTTACAACACATAAGGCAAACCAAGTAAGCACATAGTCACATAGAGCACATACAGATTACTCTCCCAAGATGCCAACTCGTCCCACGGCGCTCAAAGACCTCCAAGTGGAAAAAAGCATTTATTAGGTACCTATCCAAAAGGATTTATATGAATGCAATAGGCATAAGTCGTATCCTAAAAGCTTACCCCATACCCTTATAGTCACATAGATACATAAAGCATAAAAAACAATTAAACATCTCATCCTAGCATGATAAACCCATTATGACAAAAGCCACCGCCCACAAGCTCAAGGTATTCAAATCTGGATAGCTCTGATACCAAGTTGTAACCTAAAATTTTAATTGAATTTACTAACTATAATTCTCAATAACAAAAAAAATATCTTTAAGACGTCCACGTAACTACTCTTTCTCAATGAATTATTTCCCATTAAATGCATAATTGTTCCCAAATGTGAGTATTTGATTATACATTACAGTTCAAAGAGTTACAGAGAAACAAAAGGAAAGTGCCCTATTGGCGTACATATTTCAAGACATGTGTCTTGATTACACAAAAATGGATTTCAATCCCAAAACATCAAAGCTCGATAGCTTGAGCACAATCAACATCCAACTAGGAATTTCGTGCTCCATCCAAAAATAATCACCATTATCCATCAATTAGGTGGAAGCACATCACCCATACCTGAAAACTTAATGATTAGGATGAGCAAAGTTGCCCAGTATGAATACATTTAACAAAATATATAAATGCTTGAAATGGATATGATCATGCCATGCTCATGCTAAGTTAAAATCCTTATTTTTTCCTCCCTTTAAGAAACAAAATACAAGGAGTTCCCATCTAAAATCAAGAATTCGCATATCCACCACTCAACCATCATTACGCTACTCCCACATTTGCCGACTCACAATATGGTAGGGTGATGGGCACCTAATACATACACAACCTTTTCACATTTGTCAACTCATAATACGGCAGGGCCAATGGACACCCCAAAATCACTTATTTTTCCACATTTGCCAAATTGATATAGCAAGGCTAGTGGACACACAAAATCACTTGTTTTTCCATATTTGCCAACTTCATACAGCAGGGCCAGTGGACACCTAAAAACATTTCCCACATTTGTATGGTGATAAGCTCAAGACAAGGCAATTGGGCACTTAGACTCCCCGCGTATGTACCAATACAATACATAACCCATTAACACCATCTAACTTTATTACCAAGACTCATACATCATTCGCCTCCTTTTCACATTTATCAACAACTAATAAGTACACCATCACAACAATAACCATAGATGTTATGTTATACCTGAACTTGCAAATGTCTCAAGTTACCTAAAGTTCAATTCAATCATAAGAGAATTCAAAGCTTTTGATTTGAAATTTCATGACGTAGAAATCTCAAGCATCAATTTCAACCCTTTTTGTAGCTTCAACAATAACCATATCTCAAGGTTTGCAAAAATCAAGTATTTCCCCTATAACAATATCAAATCAAGCTCAATTTCATAGTAGAAAATCAATTTATTCCATAATCCTCTTTTAATTCACATTTAAATTCTAGGGTTTCTAAGAAATTGGGGCTTCTTCCCATTTGCTTAACATACCACCAAAATCTTCAAGTATCATCTTCTAATGTGTTAAAACATTCAAAATATTTCAAGAATTTGAAAGGAATCACCACTTTAACATCGATATTCCATTGTAAATTAAATGGTTCATCTCATACATCAATATAACTAGGAAAATACCACATATACATCTCAAATCATAGATATATCAAGTTAAAGGTATCCTTACCTCAAGAATGTGAGCAAGAAATAAGAAACCCAAGGAGAACAGTTCAAGAAATTATGATCCAATCAGTGAGAGTGACGATCTCTACTTGTTTTTTTACTTATACTACAAGATCTAAGGGGCATTCTTTGTAAAAGTGGATGAAATCTAAGGGTGAAGGACAGGGTTTTAGGAAAATAGAGAGGGGAGAAAGAGAGAGAGAGAGGAAAAGAAAAAGTGGAGCAAAAGTGACTTTAAGTGGCTGAACCCAAACAGACCGCTCAAGTGGTCAATCCATCACTTAAGTAATGTGAGAGTAAGAACTGCTTAAGCGGTAACTTGGTTGCTCAAGCAAAAAACCTTTGCTTCTAGAATTTTAGAGCTACAGAGAAGATTCTGAAAGCCTTCCTTTACCGCTCCAACGGTAACTCTATCGCTCAAGCGGTTCCTCAAATTTCAAAATGTTACATCTTCCAAACGAGAAATTTATATTTTGACATTTCATCTGATGATATTGTTCAACATCATGCACTTCATTAAGATTATCTTTACTAGGCTTTATGCTCATTTTTATGTGGAAATAATTTTTCAGATGTTGACAGCGTGCCTTCACCAAGGTGAAGAGTTGGAAGGATTTTGGAGCTTAGGGCTCATTTAATTGCTTTCATTTTGTATAGCCATTGGGTTTTTATGTTTTGGATTTGAATTCCACTTTTACTGTAACTGGGCTAGGTCTTGGAATTTGTAGCCAATAGGGCATAAAATTGTATCTATTTAGTTTTAGCTTTTGTAATCACATGCTATAAATTCAATTCTTAGGGAATATGAATGTGTAATTGTATGTGATTCATATTTTGTAAATCTTACTTACAATTGAAGAATTAAATAAGGAGATTTAGTATCAATGTTGATCATGAGTTATTCAGAACATCCATCACTTCTCCATATTAATTTTCATGATAATGGAAATTAAGCAATGAATGTGAGTATAGTTAGACGAATCGGGTTTCATTATTTTGGGGAATTATAATTTTTATTTAATTTGAAAACATTTTTTAATATCAAATAAGTTTTCAATTTTTATTACATTAATAGATGACCTAAGGCAGTGTTTGATAATTTAATTTAGCACTTAAAACTTAAAGTAGTAAGTGCCAATTAATTAAGTCTATTTGATAACCACACATATTACTTACAAATTTAAATGACTGTTAACATTTAAGCTAATTTTTTTTTAAAAAAAAAAAGTGATAGAAATCTTATTCAATTTTGACTAATTTATAAATATTTATACATAAGCATCAACATACATTGTTATAACCTCACAATCGTTGCCATCACTGTCGTTGTCGCCTCTACCACCACTACTACCATCCTCCACCTTTCCATGACCACCACCACCACCTTCATCACCATTATTATAATTACTATAAGAACCACCATTATTTTGCTACCACTAACACAATCGCCATTACCAATTTACCACCACAACTACAACAACTACTATAACTCTTCGCGCCCATAACTATTTTCATGTGGCCATAACGACCACCATCGTTACACTATCACTACCCCCTATTTTTTTTTATCTTGACCACATTACTCCTCTACCATCTCTATAACCACTACGTCTCTATCTTCACTAGGGCTGCAAATGAACCGAGCTGTTCATAAACAAGCCAAGCTCGAGCTCGCACAAACTCGGCTCGTTTATCTATATTTAAATTATATAATAAATATATTATTTATATATTAAATATATAAATAATATATAAATAATTGTATAAATATATATAAATAATATTAAAAAAATTATCGAGCCGAGTCGAACCGAGCTCGAGTTTCATTAATGTTAACGAGCCGAGCCGAGCTCGAGCCCAGTTTCTTATCGAGCTGAGCTCGAGCTCAATTCGTTTGCAGTTCGTTTGCAGCCCTAATCTTCACTACCGTTATCATTGGCGCTATAGGCATCATTATTGCCTCCATCATTACTACTACCTCCAATTCACTATCATAATATTAAATTTTAAAATAGCAAATTTCAAATTTAATATTACACACATCAAATAATTTATTTTAAGTTTTATCAAATAATTTTTAATTTAAAAAATTTAACATTAAATTTTCAATTTCATCTAAGTAATTGGCTAAAAAAGTAACTAGATGAATGACCAAAATATATGTATGTAGAGGGTTGCTATTTGCTCCTACATTTTTACTTTGGCCATTCCACTTCTTTAAATCCCCACCCAGCAAAATGAAGCCCCTTTCATTTTCAATTTGAACCCCCATCTTAATACCAACTACACCTCTAACCCTAAATCCAAACCCAAGCCCAAACCCAAACCCAAACCCAAACCCTAACCCTAATTTCATTTCTATCACCTCTGGTAGTCACCATCGCTTTTTTCCTCACCAACGACAAGTCCTCATTAACCGGCGACCACCCTTCCATGCACTCCTTATCCTCATCTTCTCTTCTCTTCTCTATTTCTCCTCATCTTCATCTTCTTTTTCTTCTTCTCTTATCCTCACCGTCGTAATCCAACCCCACTGACAACTTCCAAAGCACCAACTTCCTTTCCAGTGGCGATCTTCTCCACATGAGACATTCTCAACTCATTGACTATGACACAATCTCCTCGCTTCCTCCACCACGACCAAGCCAAAGCCACGCAAACTCTCCGTTGCGATCCATCCAATATGCAAACTCTCCATAGTAACCTAACCACCATGCGAACTCTCCACCATAACCCAGCCATTGCACGCATGAGATAGGGTTGAGAGAGATAGAGAACCTAGATTTCCTTTCCAATTGAAGAAGGTCACGGTTGTGACACCCCAAATGTTTAATTAATTTTAAATATGGCATTAATATCAACTAAAACATATATATAATAATATATTTAATTTTATAATTGTTTATGCTAAAATGTAAATTAATTTTAAACTAGGAATAATTGTGTATTACTAAAAATAAAAAAATAATAAAAAAAAGAAGATGTAATTATTAAGATTTATGGGCCAAAGGGTAATTAGGCTTAAGTTTCATGAGTTATCCATTTGGGGTTAAATCTATGTAACCCCTTGGGAAAGCAGCTCCTAAATCCTGTTCCCCTATCTCAATCCACATAGATACAAACAGTAGATAATGAAATAATAATACAATTCTATAACACTTCTTTCGCATTGAACTATTCTCAAGAATTTCAATACAGCCAGTTTACATCCATGGTTAAAATGAAACAGTTCAAAAGCTATGAAGTTATACAAAATAGAGAAATCAAAAAGGGACAACACTCGATCAAAAATGTCCCTGATTCAAAAATAAAACCCTTTACATTTATACAAAATAACCCCAAGACTTCAACAAAACATCAAAAAAGTGATCGTTCATACTTCATCCAAATTGCTTTCTATAGTAAATCATTTAGGTGACTCGTCAACTTCATTTCCTGAAAATGATTAGTTTTTGGGGTGAGCGAGTGCTCGGTAGGAAGTATATTTAACAAATTATATAATTAATTGAAATACACATGATCATGCTATGCAAGTATAGAAATTATGTTAAAGTAAATCTTCTTTATAAGTTTAAATGACCATGCATAATATTAGATAATCATTCTTCTAAAAGCAGGGGTGGTAAATATACTATGACATCCCAAGTAAGAGCCGTAATTCAAAATACATACATAGATATAGATTTTGTATACTGAAAATAGTTTCACATTTGCTTACTCCAGAAACGACGAGGCTATGGGCACCGAAATTTTTTTTCCCCCTCCACATTTGCCGACTCCTGAAATGGCAGGGACATGGACATCCAAAAACCATGTTTTTTCACATTTTTCGACTCAAAAAACGACGGGCTTGTGGACACCCAAAAATATTTTCCCACATTTGTCTGGCGATATGCTCAGACAAGGCAATTGGGCACCTTGACTCCCCGCGCGGGTACCAATTACTTGACACAACTCAACCAAACCCGACTCATTATCTGGACTCATAGACTATTTACCCCCTTTTAACTCCATCAATATGCCAACATTTTAAAAGTCACAAGATAAAATTTTAAAAGGTTATGATGCATGAATTTTTCAAATCTCAATTTCCCTATAATAATTTCAATGCACAACAATTCAATAGTTCACATGTCAACAATGAGAAGTTTCTTTAATTCATAACCCCTCTTTATTGAACAAGTTTCAAAACTAGGGTTTGTAGAAAATTAGGGGTTTTCTCTCTTGCATGAATTAGAGACTACTTTTCATCATCAACAATAATAATCATCAATAATAGACATAGTTCCATCCATAATCATGAATTATTTCCCACATCCTTCCAAATCATTTATTAGCAAACACAATCTATATATATATATATATATATATCTACAAAGGTCAATATCTAATGAAATTACCACATGCATGTCTCAAATTAAAGATATAATAAGTTAAAGATACCCCTACCTCAAGAATGGAAGCGTAAGATGGAAACCCACTTAACATTTCAATGAAAATGCGAAACAACCAGTAGATATCTCGAACTAGACTTGGTTCTCAATTTTCTTGAAGGATCTAGGGTGGATTTAAGGGAAAAATTGGAGAAATCAAGTGTTTGGAGCTCTAGGGTTTCAAGTATGGAGGAGAGGGAGAGAATAGAGGAAGAAAGAATATATATTTTGGGCCAAAAAGTGACTTTAAAGTGCCAGAATTTGCGCATCAAGCGGTCAAAAGTTCGCTCAAGCAAACTTGCTTCCAACATAGGTGCGCAAATTTCAAAAAGGCATAACTCCCTTGTCCTGACTCCGTTTTAGGTTGTTCTTGTGTCCAAATCGAAGTCCTAGAAACAAGCTTTCCAATGGTTTTAATCTCACATCCAAATTCAAAGTGTGGAAAGAGAAATGAACAACAAAGTGAAGATTACTCATGGGATAATTATGCAAATCAATATTTTTGGTTCAATCTCACTTTACTATTATGATACCATCTCAATCAATACCCCAAAACGAACCAAAGAGGCTACAAGTACAATAATAAGACTGTTAAGAGCAATCCCACTAGTCCAAGAAGTACAAAGTGTTACAATCTATCTAGGAACAAGATGTTGCAGTTATTGCTGCAGCAATGTGGGAAGCCTATTATTAGCCTAATTAATGAAGCTATGGAAGCTAATTGATGAAAGCCTCAGTATAAATAGTGAGTTTATGCTCACAAAGTTGAGGACAAATAAAAGATTAATAAATTAAAGACAGGCAGAGACAAAGAGAGGCTCATAACATAAGTAAATAGTAGGAATCTACACTAAAGTGAGTTTGAGAAACCATAAATTGTTTTATTATTTTGTGAATTGTTTTATGCAAATTATTTTTTATAAATTATATTAATATTTCAAGAATGTTATTTGTTTTATGAACCCTATTTGCATAAAAATAGAAACACGTGGATACAACTGTTTATTAAATGTGTTTTTGAACAATTATTTTATAAGTACCACCACAAAGGTCCCATGCCTTGGGGGACTTACATAACTATTGGCCCTCTGAATTGTCACTTTAGTGACCCTCTGACGGTCCCATGCCTTGGGAGACTTAAATAACCATTGACCTTCTGATTAGTCACTTTTTGACCCTCTGTCTGTCATGGATCCATTAACCCTCTGTTCTGCTCTGTACCGTAGTTATAATTATTTGCTTATATGATTTATGATTTATGCATTATGTTTCTGTTGGTTAAAATGATTTATTACTTGAACCAAACTACTCATTATGTAGCCTAAATAATTATCCATGGTGATTTGTATACCCTTACGCTCTTAATATAATATTTCTCACTCTACCATGTGCTTATAGCTATTAAACCCTTTCAGGCGAAGAAACTTAAGGAGGAATTGTTTTACTCCATTAATCAGGACTAAGACTTGAGATAAACAGCGTGTGTTTTTTTTTTCCTTCTCTTTCTTGTTATTTGTAATTATTGTTTGACTTATGTTACATAAATAAAAGTTCCAATGTACACTTTAAATATCTATGTGCGCCTTTTTATTTATCTCGCTGCATTATTTAGTTGTTTAATATAGAATTAATCCTTGGTAACATTAGAAATCAACTAGTTATGACATCTAGCCCTAAGCACCAAGGTTGGGTCGTGACAAAAGTGGTATTAGAGCAATGGTTTAAAAAAAAATCGTGGAAGCATAGGACATTATACAATTAGGAAATAGGATAAGGAAAATCTTAGTTTGTTTGATACATTAGCCATTATGTGTATAGCCTCTTATTAGTTCCATAGCTGAGTTTAGGCATCCTATGATGTAGGAAATGTCAGAACTCAACTTCGGTGATTCTTTTTGGTACAGGCCCGATCTGCCAGTTTTCGAGGGGATTTTTGAAAACAACAGCTATGTCCTAGATCTGCCAGAGGAAATAGGGAATTCTAAACACATAGTTAGACATTCACATCCGACCTTTAACTAGCTAATGGATAGGCCTGTATATCTACAGGCAGACCCAATAGAGGTGGAATTGCTATGATGGAGGATCGGTGGCAATAGTACACTAGATAGATTTCTCAGACCAACAAGAGTGGTAGGCATGACCTCAAGCGTAGGATACCCTCGTCTCTTGGTGGCACTCTTGCCTCTAGAATTTGTGGCCCGAAGAGGGAATGTTTTTTTAAGTGACAACCTACAAATAAGAACCCCTCTCCCTCAAAACATTATCAATATCCAAATAGTTGATTTTGGTGGTGTTATGACATATGTAGAGGTAACAGTACGCATCACAAGACATCAGTTATAGGGTTACGAAGCATGCATTCCCATCTACCAAGTGAATTTAGTTTGGTTATGTTTTGGTATTGAGCTAAGTGGTTGGGAGTTTGAACAACACATGTAGCTGCAGTTTCCCTGGTTGTTTCCGAATTAGACCCTAGGAGTAATATCCTTTTAGATGTACAGTGAGCTAATCATGACCTAGTTCTAATCCATTTTTGCAATAGAAGGGTTAAACACTAACCAGACGTAACTGTTAACTCATAGGGATGAGTAATGTATCAACACCTTTATGCATAAATAAAAATGGTGTTTTTTTGAATAATGTATGTAATGTTTTGTGAACTATGTTTTAAATTATGGAAGTAATATTTTAATTGGGTATACGATGATTAACAATTGTTATGTACAAATAGAAATTATGCACTTCCATTAAAACATTTACTCTGTAGTGATGGCTAATGATGGAAATGGTACCAGATCGTCGTCCAACGGAATTGATCTAATGGAAAAAATCATAGAAAGAGCTGTTGCTAGTTTCTTCCAGGCCTTGCAAAATAATGCAAACGATGGAATACCAGAACGTCTAGAAGGGCCAATTACAATAAAGCAATTCTAAGACTTGAAACCTTCCACATTCACAGGGGATTCCAACCCATTGTTGGCAGAAGCTTGGGTTAAAGAAATGAAGAAGATTTTTTGTGCCCTACCTTGCACAAAAGAATAGAAAGTGTCCTTCACCACCTTCACTCTTAAAAAGGATGCGCAAGAATGGTGGCTTCTCACATTAGAAAAGGAAGAGATCGTGACTTGAGCTAGATTTCTAGAAGTATTTTATGAAAAGTATTTTCCAAACTCACTACGGGAACAAAAGGTATCGGAGTTCCTACACTTGAAGCAAGGAACGATGTCGGTAATAGAATATAAAAGTAAGTTCACTCAACTGGCGCAATTTGCAACGTATGTTATTCCAATGGAAGCCCAAAAAGCTAGAAAGTTTGAAGCAGGGTTAGATGATGATATCAAAAACAAGATTGAGGTTTTGAAACCACCAACCTATGTAGAGGTGGTAGACCAAGCATACATCACTGAGAAAGGAATTAAAACCTCACGTCTTGGCAGAACTGGTCAAAAGAAGCAGTTTTGGGAACCAACCAAAGGATTTAGTTCAGCACCACCAAAGAAAATGAGTACTAGACCTATTGGTTCAAACGGTTCGGCCAATCAAAGTTCTACGATCCCTAGAAGTAGCACCATTCCAAATTGTCAAAGTTGTGGAAAGGCTCATCGGGGATAGTGCTACCGGGCAATAGGAGCATGCTATAGATGTGGCCAAGTTGGTCATTTGGTGAAAGACTGTCCAAAATTTACCAACTCCGTAATGAGTACTCTTGAACCAGTTCAGAAAACAAGAATGCCTATAGGAGGGAGAAAATAATACAAATGCCAAGGGAGAGCTTTTGCTTTAGTACTTGGAAACCCCAATGCTACCAAGAACGTTGTGTTAGGTACACTTTTTATATGTGGTCATTCAGCTCATATTCTCATTGATTATGGATCAACTCATTCTTTTGTTTCTCCACACTTTACTCCCAATTTGACATCAACATCTGAACCCTTAGGATATGCATTATCTGTGTCCTTTCCATCTGGTGATTTTGTACTTAGTATTGAGATATACAAATCTTGTGCTATATCCATAAAAGATGAAACCTTATATATAGATCTGATTCCACTCTGCATCAGTAGTTATGATATAATCTTGGGAACGGATTGGCTTGCTGCCAACCATGCTTCTATTGACTGTACAACCAAAAAGGTCTTTCTCTAGTTACTCGACCAGTGCGAACTTGTCTTTGAAGGAACTGAAGTTTCTACCCTTTCATGTTTAACATCCTCCGTGAGAGCCCAACGGCTTTTGAGAAAAGGGTTGTTGTGGTTATATATGTTATGTGGTCGACACTCAACAAGTAAACCCAACACTCGATTCAATACTCGTAGTTCAAGAATTTCCTGACATTTTTTCGAATGACTTACCTGGTACCTTAGTTGACCGAGAAGTCGAATTCACCATTGAAACTTAACCCGGCACACAACCGATATAAAAAACCACTTATCGCATGTCGATTATGGAATTAAAAGAAATGAAAATGCAACTTCAGGAATTGCTCGACAAGGGTTTCATACAACCAAGTACCTCACCATAGGGAGCTCCGGTACTATTCGTAAAGAAAAAGGATGGTACAATGAGATTATGTATCGATTATCAAGAATTGAACAAGGTTACCATCAAGAATCAGTACCCTTTGTCGTGAATCGATGACCTATTTGATCAACTTCAAGGTGCTCAAGTATTTTCGAAGATCGACTTGAGGTCTAGCTACCATCAAGTGAAGGTCGAAGCTAGAAGCATTAAAAAGATTGCCTTTAGAACGCGTTACGAACACTACGAATTCCTTGTCATGCCATTTGGTATCACGAACGCTCCAGTAGCCTTTATGGACCTCATGAATCGGGTGTTCAAACCCTATCTTGATGAGTTTGTTATTGTCTTCATTGATAACATTCTCATTTACTAGAACACCGGAAGACCATGGGCAACATTTACGATCAGTTCTCCAGACACTACATGATCACAAACTTTATACCAAGTTGAAGAAATGCGAATTCTGGATCACTAGTTTACACTTCCTCGGCCACGTCATTGACAAAGATGGCATCTCTGTCAATCCACAGAAGGTTGCAGCTATCATGGATTGGTCGCGACCTACTAATGTATCTAAAGTTCAGAGTTTCTTGGGATTGGTAGGATATAACCGACGTTTCGTTCAAGATTTCTCAAAGATTGCATCACCATTGACTCAATTGACCTAGAAAAACATACCATTCGAGTGGAGTGACAAAAGAGAACGTTGTTTCTAGGAGTTAAAAAGTAGACTTGTGATAGCTCCCATATTAGCACTACCTACTGGAACGGATGGTTTGTAATATATAGTGATGCCTCATATAATGGGCTAGGTTGCATACTTATGTAAGATGGAAAGGTTATTGCGTACACGTCACGTCAATTAAAGACTCACGAGAAGAACTACCCAACTCATGATTTGGAATTAGCTGCGGTGATTTTCGCTCTTAAAATTTGGCATTATTACATCTATGGAGTAACATGCGAAATTTACACCGACTCAAAAGTCTTAAATATCTGTTTACACAGAAGGAACTGAATATGAGGCAACGACGATGGTTAGAGTTTATGAAATCTTATGATGTGAAAATTCAATACCACCCAGGCAAGGCTAACGTCGTAGCAGACGTGGTAGCAGACGCGTTGAGTTGGAAGGCCACCCGAAGTTTGGCATACTTTGTTACTGACAAGAAATCACTTATTGGAGACTTGGAAAAACTAGACTTGGAGTTGGTTCCATACAAGGCTGGTGGATTTCTCACAAATATAGTCATGGAACCTACAATAATCAATGAAATCAGGGCACGCCAATGTGAGGACAAGCTTTTAAAGAAAATATATGATGAACAAGGAAGTAAGCCAAATCTCGACTTCACCATAGACAATGGGATATTAAAGTTTTGAAACCGAATTTGTGTACCCGATATTCCTTGAAATCAAAAAGATGATATTGATAGAAGCCCATAACTCGAGATTCGCTACTTATCCTAGAAATACAAAAATGTACCATGATCTAAAAGAGCATTATTAGTGGACATGAATGAACAAAGACATAGTAAGCCAAGTTTCCAAATGCTTCCAATGTCAACAAGTTAAGGCATAGCATCAGAGACTTGCAGGACTGCTGCAACCACTTCTTATTCCTAAATGGAAATGAGAACATATTACCATGGATTTTGTTATTGGATTACCATAATCAGCCTCAAAGAACGATGCGATATGGGTCATAATAGATCGATTAATGAAATTAGCACATTTTCTGCTCGTCAGAGTCACATGCTCTCTTAACAAATTTGCCACTTTATACATCAAAAGATCATTCAATTACATGGCGCCCCAGTATAAATTGTATCGAATCGAGACCCTCATTTCATATCTCAATTCTGGAACACGTTTTAGGCACTTTGGAAACAACACTAAAGTTTAGCACCGCTTATCACCCGCAAACCGATGGACAATCCGAAAGAACGATTCAAACATTGGAGGACATGTTGTGGGTATGTATATTAGACCTTCAGGGTAATTAGGACGAGCATATGTCATTAGTAGAATTCATTTATAATAGCAGTTACCAAGTAAGCATTGGGATGACACCGTATGAAGCACTATATAAGAGAAAATGTTGATCGCCTGTATGTTGGACAGAGGTAGGAGACACCAAGTATTGGGTCCTGAAATTATGCAGATAACAAATGATAAAATTGAACTTATCCAACAACAAATTCGCATTACCTAGAGCCGTCCTAAAAGCTATGCAGATACATGGAGACGAGATTTGAAGTTTTAGGTAAGAGATCATGTTTTCTTGAAAGTTTCACCAACAAGGGAAGTCATTCGGTTTGGGAAGCGAAGAAAATTGAACCCGCGTTACATCGAGCCATTTGAAATACTAGAATGGATTGGCCCTGTAGCATGTCATCTTGCACTTCCACCAGAATTGTCCAATGTTCATATTGTGTTTCATGTTTCAATGTTTCGGCGATACCTTCGAGATTCAGAGCATGTCATTGATCACGAAGACCAAGAAATTCAAAAAGATCTCTCTTATAAAGAACAATTGGTACAGATCCTTGACTGTCGTGATTAAATTCTTCGAAACAAGACTATACCTCTTGTAAAAGTCTTATGGCGAAATCATTGTGTCGAAGAAGCTACGTGAGAAACTGAGAATCAAATGCGAGCTTGATATCCACATCTTTGTCGAAAACCAAGGTACGACAAGTTTGGAGAGAAACTTCTATTTAGGAGGGAAGAAATGTGACACCCAAAATGTTTAGTTAATTTTAAACACTGCGTTAATATCAACTAAAAATAAATAAATAAATATATATAATATTTAATTTTATAATTGTATGTGCTCTAATGTAAATTAATTTTGAACTATGAATAATTGTGTATTGCCACAAAAAAAAGATGTAATTATTTAGATTTGTGGGCCAAAGGGTAATTAGGCTTAAGTTTCATGAGTTATCCATTTGGAGTTAAATCTATCTAGGAACAAGATGTGGTAGTTGTTGCTGCTACTGCAGCAACGTGGGAAGCCGATTATTAGCCTAATTGATGAAGTTATGGAAGCTAATTGATGAAAGCCTCGGTATAAATAGTGAGTTTATGCTCACAAGTTGAGGACAAGCAAAAGAGTAATAAATTACAGACAGGCAGAGACAAATAGAGGCTCATAACAGAAGTAAATAGTAGGAATCTACACTAAGCTGAGTTGTATTATTATCTTGATTAATCATGAATTGTTTTATTATTTTATGCAAATTATGTTTTATAAATTATATTAACATTTCAACTATGTTATTTATTTTATGAACCCTATTTGCTTAAAATGGAAACCCATAGATATAATTGTTTAGTAAATGTGTTTTTGAACAATTATTTTATAAGTACCACCACGAAGGTTTTATGCCTTGGGAGACTTAAATAACCATTGGCCATATGAATTATCACTTTAGTGACCCTCTAACAGTCTCATGCTTTGGGGGATTTAAATAACCATTAGTCCTGTGATAGTCACTTTGTAACCCTTTGTCTGTTATGAATCCATTGACGCTCTATTTTGCTTTGTACCGTGGTTATGATTATTTGCTTTTATGATTTTTGCATTATGTTTCTGTTGGTTAAAATGATTTATTTACTCGAACCAAACTACTCATTATTTAGCTTAAATAATTATCCATGGTGATTTGTATACCCTTATGTTCTTAATAATATTCCTCATTCTGCCATGTGTTTATAGCTATTAAACCCTTTCAGGTGAAGAAACTTAAGGAAGAATTATTTTACCCCATTAATCAAGATCAAGACTTGAGATAAATATTGTGTTTTTTTTTTCTCCCTCTTTCTTTGTTATTTGTAATTATTGTCTAACTCATGTTACATAAATAAAAGTTCCAATATATGGTTTAAATATTTATTTGCATCTTTTATTTTATCTCGTTGCATTATTTAGTTGTGTAATCTAGAATTAATCTTTTGTAACTTTATAAACCAACTAGTTGCGACATTCAGTCCTAAGCATTGGGGTTGGATCGTGACAGTAGTGGTGAGAGATGGTGGTGGTTGCTAGTGAGGAGTCACTAGGATGGCTGTCGGAGGAAGCTACCGAGCAGAGTAGAGGTGGAGGTGGAGGTGGAGGTGGAGGTGAGGTTGGGGTTAGAGTTAGAGTTGGAAGGATAAAGATGGGGTCAAAAATAGAAATTGATATTAGGGCAAAATTATAATAATAATAAAAAAAAGATATGGGGGCAAATAGTAGCCCTCTATATGTATCATGCAATTTTTTTTTAATTTTTTGATTTTTTTTTTTTTGCATTGAGTTTTTTCATTAACTGATGTAAATATTAGTTAGTCTGTCATATTTTTTCATGATAAAAAAATAAAAAGATGGCTTGCCATACTTAGATTCATTATTTGAATTTTGATCTAGAAACACTACCAAAGTGTTAATAGGTTTATAACAGAAGGCACAAAGATTAATAACCAAAGATGCATCTACCATAGCATTTTTCATATAGATGATCTAGTTTAGAATTTGTGTCATTTTAATTTTTAATTTTTTAATTATTATATATTTGATCATAAATTTTAAATTTCATTTTAAATAAAGATAATAGAAGGTACCGTTACTCTATTTTAAAAGCAAATTCGTTAATTTTAATAAAATATAAACTAGTTTGACAAAAATAAATGTCAAAAATTATTTTTGAATTTTTAAACTTATTTCTACCCCACCAAAAATAAAATTATAAATCTTTTACATTTTTATTTTTTTTATCAAATTAATTTTTGGTATGCGTTTGGATAATAATCATGTAATGTGTGGTTTTTCCTGATATTTTCAGATGGTTATCATATAATAGATGGTTGTATTTGTTATTAACAGACACTTTTGGTTGATTATTATGTAATGGAGGGTTATTAAGTTTTTAATGTGTAATATATTTAATATATGAATTGTTTTTAGTATTGGATTTTTTGATTTAATTGATTGGTTTAATAAAAATATCAAAATTATTGTCATATTTGACTTTTGAAAAAATAGAAACTAATTTAACAAAAAAAATATCAAAAAATATTATTTGAAAAAATTATTTCTACCCTTCTAAAAGATAAAATTATATAAAAATAATTTATTTTAAATTTTTTTTCATCAATTTAAATTTTAGTTTTTTTAAAAAAAAAATCTGAAAAGAAAACCAAAAACAACTTTATAAACAAAAAAGTTTCAGCATTATTCATTAAAAAAAAAAGTCATTCGATTTCAAGTAACATACAAGTTAACTAATACAAAATAAATTGTATAACGATTTTACTCTTGAAAATAGATCGTTTGCAAATGAAATATCTTTGATTGTCTTTATTTGAAACATAATTTAAAATTTAAGATCAAATATATTACAATTAAAAAAATTAAAGATTAAAGTGACCCAAATTTCAAAGGAAAAATTAGTCTAAAGTCTCTCTCCCATTTTTAGTAATGGAAGAGGTCCACAATATTATTTTTTGATGTCTAAGGTCCCTCCCATCTATCACAGAGAAATTTGATATATATCTCATGTCTCCGTCCAGTTCCACTTGATATAGAGCAAAAGACCGTCGCCGTTCAGTTCGTTGACGAAACCTAGGGTTTTCTTTTTCCGATACTACAGAGGCATGAAATCTCCGTTAGATTTGGGAATCGAGCAAATAATCGACCCGATATGAGGAAGTTCCAATCAAGAAGCTTCAGGGATCGAACAAGACGGCCTTGGAGATTCAACCACCATTTGGAGACTAGAAAAATCGAATTTCTCTGAGATTGGGGGAGTTTTGAGAGGATTCGGAGGAGAAGCTCATCGGAGAGGCATGTCAACCTGTCAGAATTCTGGTTTCAGATCTGGAGTTAAGGAAGATATTTCAAGGTGTAGTAATGACTTTTCAACTGAGCAAGGCTTGAACAAGAAATTCTGCTTTGATTAATCAGAGACTCCAGCCTTTGTTTTGTGGAAAGAATGCAAACTCATGTCATTGCGACAACTTAACTTTGCTAGGACTTCTGGGGCAGAACGAAGGGCAAGCAAGTGGAACTGTATGATAGTGTTGTATAGAGCAGCAATGGCTAGAGGAAACCTGAAGCAGAGCTGCTTGAGGAAGAAGAAGCTGGATCTCTTGATATAGAGAGAGAGAGTAGGCTCAGATTTTCTTCAACGAGAAATTATTCGATGGATTGATGGCGTTGAATTCGTTGAGAAACATTGTTTCGCCTCGAAACTCAGGTGTTTTGTTGAACCATAAACTAGTTTCATCTCTCTCTTTCTCTGTCTTTCTCTCTCTTGAATTTTGATTTTCTGAACATGTTTGATATTACAATGAATCTATTTATTCATAATTTTTTAAATTTTTTTGGTGATCATTTGGATAGTCAATCTCATATTCAAAAAGATAATTGCCCTGTTTTTTTGGTGATTAATTTCTCTGGGTTGGAAGGCGATTTTCTCTGAGTTTGAGTAAATTTTTCTGGAATGGATTAAATTTCTCTGGTTTATATATGTGATTATTGTATAAATAGAAGGGGAAATTTCTCTGGAGAATGGGAAGGTTAAGGGAAAGTCAGAGAAATTTTCAAAATTTCTCTAAAAAATCTAGAATTTCTCTGTTGAGATTTTCTCTATGACAAAATAGGTAGAGTTGAATCTGCTGTTCTATTGATTTGACAAAGTGCACCAGAGAAATTCTCTTAGTCCAGAGAAATTACCTTCCAACCCAGAAAAATTCACAAAAAGTCAGTGAAAATTCCCTTCTAGCTTAGACAAATTCACAAAAACTCAGAGAAATTTAGAATTTTCTCTGAAATGCGTCTAGAGATATTCTCTGGATCGAATTTTCTCTGGATTGATGTTGAGGGACCTTAGACATTATGAAAATGTTGAGTGTCCTTTATGCTATAAAATCATAATGTTAGGGACCTTAAAAAAAAAAACCCCAATTTCAAATTACAAAAATTATTAATGTAATTTACCCAAAATAATAATATAATATTTTTTAAAAAAAAAAAAAAAAAATTGAATTTGTATCTCACTGAGTTGAACAGCACTAAAACGCAACCCGGTCCCGGAGCACGTACTCTACAATGATTCATCCCACTAAAAATATCACTACTAATAGCACTAATGCATTAAAAAAGTAAAAAAAAAAAAATACAACTCTAAAACCAAAATATCACATCATTAATGACGAGACCCACTGCCACCTAATTAGTGAGAGCACTAATTATTACTACCAAACATTTTTCCAAAAGTATAACACGGTTTCTATGCTCTGTGCCTCTCTACCGTGTTCTCTCTCTCTCTCTCTCTCTCTCTCTACCTCACACACACATTCTCTCTTTCTGCACATGCAAACACTCTTTTCCTCTTCTTCTGCATATGCACATTCTCCCTAAGCCACAATCTCTCTCAGCCTCTTCTTACTTTTTCTCGCTACACGACAAAATCACCTGTGTACAGTTTGGAACTCGAATCTGTGGTAATCTGTAAAATCCTTAATCTGAATAGCATTTTCAAATGTGTATATATATACATGTAGAATGATCTTATTATGGTTGAGCTGTGAGTTTTTGCAGTGTAAAATCAAGAATGTGGAAGCTTAAGATCGCGGAGGGAGGGAGCCCATGGCTTCGGACACTGAACGATCACGTCGGCAGGCAATTCTGGGAGTTCGATCCCAAACTCGGATCCCCCGAAGAGCTCTCGGAGATCGAAAAGGTTCGCGACAACTTTCGCAACAATCGTTTCCAGAAAAAGCACAGTGCAGATCTGCTCATGCGCATTCAGGTTCGATTAAGATAGATTCTCTAAACTTTCTCTCTGTCTCCCTCTGGATATTCGATTTCATCCAGAAATGTCTGTGTATATTATAAATACTATATATTTTTAATATGGACCCACTGTAATTTAAAGTCTTTTCAGTATATTCGGTGGTATGACAAGGCCTTTCGGTTGTGTGATTGATTGTGATGATCCAGTGGTTTTCTGATTTACAGACGGTGACAGTACAATTTAGGGTTGTTTGGGAAGACCTAAATAAGTGTGTTTAAAAAGAGGTGCAGAAAAGTAGAGAGATGTAATGAAAAAAAAGGATAAAAAGTGTGTGCCTATTTAGGATAGTCAAACTTGGCCTTAATTTTAATTAGGAAATTTGGATAGTTGAAATGGGGTTACTGTACTGGTGTGGTTAGCTTGATTTGATTGGTTCAGGTAGGTGTGTAGTCAACAACAACAACAACAACAACAACTTTAACAACAAAGACAACTAATGCATTAACAGAACAACCCTGTAATTTTAATTGTGAGTTATGCAAGCAGCTCCCCCCAAATGACAGTCTCTTTTGTATGAAAATTGACATTTAATCATTGTTTATATTACTTGAACTGTTGGCGAACCACCCAATAATTGTTTCAAACGTTGCCTCATGTGTACTTGGTTTTCTCCCTAATATCTTGGATTTATAATCTTCATATTCTAGTCTTTTTTTACTTCAAATGAGGGAAAACAAAAATCATTACTGTTCGGTTTGATTTTTTATTTATTTTTTATATTATTATTTTTAATTTTTGTTGCTATTGGCTTTCAAAGTTGTTTGACAACTCTATTTTTTAATTTTTTCCCCCTTTTTTGAAGTATTAAAATTTGAATTAGTTTCTGAATCTTGAATTGTGAAGTATTAATTTTTTTCCTCCTTTTTCTGTTCATTGTCTGGGAAATCAAAAGGTGATTATTTTTCAACGTCTGACTTAGCTGGCAATGGTGAATATCATAGATATTCACTGCTTATGCAATTATATAAAACCGTACTACTCGGGAAAAACAAAAAAAATCAACTAAATATGCTTTTAATTTGTTCACTGTAAGAATCTGATTGACTGACTTTTCACTACTTTCCTTTCCTTTCCAAAATGTAGTTTGCCAAGGAAAATCCAAGCAGGTTACTCCTACCACAAGTCAAAGTGAAGGATAGAGAAGATATAACTGAAGATCAAGTAATGACCACATTAAGAAGAGCTATCAGTTTCCATTCAACACTTCAGGCTCATGATGGACATTGGCCAGGAGATTATGGAGGTCCTATGTTTCTAATGCCTGGCTTGGTAACTGTTCTTTTGCCTCAGTTAACATTTCTACTGCACCATCCATTGAAAGTGGGTTGTCTAAAGTGCAATTGTAATTTTGTTCTTCAAACACACAATGGTTCTTACCATACATGTTAGTAGTTTGGTACGTAGCTAAGTTGGTTGAAGCAAAGGTTTATATGTGATTTGGATATCTTCATGCTCATTGATGTACAGGTTATTACTCTGTCTATTGTGGGGGCACTGAATGCAGTCTTGTCCAAAGAACATAAACGTGAGATATGCCGTTATATTTACAATCATCAGGCAAGGACGGTTTGATATTAGCATTTGAAACTGTTATGAATGTGGTCTATATTCATTTTTCTGTAGGATAATATTCAATAATGTTTTCCTGGATTTTTTCTTCTCCAAGTTTCTCTTCAACAGGATGAGCTAAAATTTCAAAATGTTGAAATATGTAATTACAGAACATTGATGGTGGGTGGGGCTTACACATTGAGGGCCCAAGCACCATGTTTGGTACTGTCTTGAACTATGTTACTTTGAGATTGCTCGGTGAAGGTGCTAATGATGGGCAAGGGGCAGTGGAGAAAGGACATAAATGGATTCTAGACCATGGTGGTGCCACTGCAATAACATCATGGGGGAAAATGTGGCTTTCAGTTGAGTTTTGAACCTTTATCTTGTTGGTTTAAGTGCTCAAGTGACAAAGTATTTGGCTGTGCTTGGCATTTGTTTGATTACCGTTGTATTCCTTGATGGTAACAGGTGCTTGGAGTATTTGAATGGTCTGGAAATAATCCTTTGCCCCCTGAGATATGGCTTTTGCCTTATGTTCTCCCAGTCCATCCAGGTTAGTGATCATTTATGCATTTCTTTTAAGTAAATCTTTCATTTTCTTTTTGGGTAATAAAAAACTATACATTTATCCGACAATGGAAGCCATTAATTCTTCAACGTATTTATCCAACAACATCCATTCAGATTCAGAGTAAGTGCATGAGTAAATGATCAAACACAAGGACTACAAAATTTTATATACAGGAGAACAACTTGTTTGTTCTTTCAAAGCTGAATATGTGCAAAACTTTTAAACATCAAGCCTTCTATTCAATAACTAGACATACAAGCCTCCAAGTCTATTCACATATACACACAGCTTGAATCATAATGGCACCTACACATATATAGGGGAGAGGGGTGAGCCAAAGCCCAATAAATCGTATGAAGTCAAGGCTTCAATTGGAATAAGTACCATCATTCTATTGAAAATAATGTAATTGAACAAAGCTTTTAATTAGCTTTGAAACATATTAATGTCTTATACATTTCCAAAGCATGATAATGACCATCCAACAGTGTGAACTAAGGACTTACTAGTCTACCAGTTAACCAAAACCACATGCATGTGGCAAAGGAGATTTCAACCATACACTACTAGTCTGCTTACTGTTCCCTAGTAGTTGGGCCTACCGAGGATGCCATTTCTGTAATTCCTAACGGATTTAATCTTAGGATATTCATTGATAACAAACATTTCAATGTTGTTTATAGCATAGCATAATTTGAGTTCTAAAATAATGGTTCGAAACATGACTTTGATGGAATACTACTTGCCTTAACTCTTCCTATATGAAGTGTTAGTTTCTATAGTAAGTCAACCTACATAGGCATGAAAAATACAATGCATTTGATGATTTTTGCTCTAAACGTAGTAAAATTAAGTGTACATACATGTTAGTTGTATTTTATTTTTTTATTTTTCAAAACAAGTCATTTTGGAAGATCCGTGGTTTCTGGAAATCTCATTTTCTCACTGTCTTTCAGTTTTAAGTTTGCTTTTGATGCTGAAACAGTATCTGCAGGTCATAAGGAGTCCAAATAAGTAAAAAAAAAAAAAAAAATTTACTGGTTGCTGCCTTCTTTCACTTGAGCAGGGATGAGGCCTGCTTGAGCTGACTGCTCCAGTTCTCAGTCCTCTTCTCTGTTTCCATCCTTTTCTGCACTGTTTGCTATTCCAGGTTGGAAATGCAATCAAAATAAGTTGCAAGGCATAAGTTCTTCAATTCTTTCTTCAAAATTCATTTTCAAACAATATCAATTAATTAAAAGGTTATAATTAGGTGTGGGAACATGAATTTTATCTCAATTCAAGCAAGGAGCAAGTCTAGGTCAATATTTAATCTTCCCCTTTCCTTTTCTTTATTTTCTTCTCTTTTCTCCTGTTTCTTTATTTTCTTTCTTTTTCCTGTAGATATTCTCTCTCTCTCTCTCTCTCTCTCTCTCTCTCTCTCCTTTTACATGCAACAGAGGCACTCGTCTCTCATATCTAATACTATCTATATAAGTAAATGTAGTGAGTGTTCTTAGGCCTCCAAATCTCCATCCCTAATTTTTTTTTTATAAAATTTAAAAATTTTAAAAATTAGTGGCACTTATTTCTAAATCAAGTTTTCAACTCACTCCTCTGTCCTCAATTCCATTTAAAAATAAAATTTGTTTATTTATTTATTTATTTATAATTTAATAATAATAATATGCTCTTAGAATAATAGCTATCCCAATACAAACTCATCAAAAAGAAAGGAAAGTTATCCGAAAATTCAAAAATATGTGAATTGGGAATCTATACAAAGATAATCTATATTTATCAACAAAATTCAAAATAAAGAATAATAATAATATGCCCTTAGAATAATAGCTATCCCAATACAAACTCATCAAAAAGAAAAGAAAGTTATCCGAAAATTCAAAAATATGTGAATTGGGAATCTATACAAAGATAATCTATATTTATCAACAAAATTCAAAATAAAGAAGATTTAAATTTGAATTTGAATATATAAAGATAATCTATATCTATCTATCCAATCTCACACCTTTCTCTTTTTCTATATAAAAATTATGTTTCAATTAATTGTAAACACATACAAAACTATTGACGAGATCAAACAAGGCTATTTGTATTCAAGTTCATAGATTTGGCCACCAGAACACATCGTATTTTTTGTTCTACTATTTTCAAGCTATTTATTTTAAACAATAAAGGCCAGAGCATCACATGGGTTGTCATAATATATATATCTGTTACAAGTGGGAGGTGGCATCTCCATTGGTGAGATGTATGTTTGTTTTGTCTCTATTAATTACATCACTAAATGAATCTATATTAACAGTAATTAAGCTAGGTTAGTATTATTTAATGAAGTTTGGGCCACTAATCACACTTAACCTAATTAATAATTATTAGACTTAGGGGGTGTTTGATTACACGATTCAGCATTTAAAACTAAAATTTAAAACTAAATTGATTAAGTGATAATCAATTAAACTTGTTTGATAACCACAATTGATATCACTTAAAAATATAAGTGCCTCCTATAATATAGGTTAAAACTTAAGAAAATTTTAAGTCATATGAAACTTATTTAATTCTGACTGAATTTATAAATATTAAACACAAGTATCGATCTATACTGTTATAAACTCATCACTACCGCCACCGCTACAACTATCACTACCACCACCACAACCATCATAATCATACCACCACAACCATCACCACAACCACCGCTACCACCACCACCACTATGCCACCACTACCACCACTACCACCATCATCACCACCAATATACTTTGTTTGGTTTTAATTTTTTGGAAATTGAGTTTTTTATTTTTTGTGAATATTTTTAAAATTTAAAGTAAATTTTTTTACTTTTTAGATGCACCTTACCTAGATGTATCTAAAAAGTAAAATGTTTGTAAAAAAATATTTTAAAAAATCAATAAATATACAAGAATACGAAATGTATTGAATTTTTGTGTTTTTTTTAAAATTATATTTTTGGTATTTAGTGAATTTTTTAAAGTTTTTTTTCACAAATATTATACTTTTTAAGTGTGTTTATGTCAGGTGTATCTAAAATTTTTTAAAAAATGCTTAAAATGTTAAAAAAATTCAGTTAAAACAAAAAAACACGGAAAACATAAAACTCTAATTTTTTGAAAAGCGAATTCAGAAAATTAGAACTCTACCACTGCTACCACCACCACCACCACCACCACCACCACCACCATGCCATCGCTGCCACTACCACCACCACCACCATCACCATCATATCACCACCACCACTACTACCATCATCTTCATCACCATTGTTATTGTTGCCATAAGTATCACCATCATTTTACTACCACTACCACTACCACTACTATCGTTATCGCTACCACCACCACCACCACCACTATGCCACCACCATCACCATCACAACATAAAAATTAAAATATACAATTTCAAATTTAATCTTATACATATTAAATAACTTATTTTTAATTCAGCACTTAAATTTTTACCAACCAGCTTTTCAGCTTAAAAAATTCAACATTCAATTTTCAATACTTAATTTTTTCAATACTCAAGATTAGTGATAATTTAGCGCAATTAGTGGACTTAATCAAGATTAATTAAGGTGGTGTTTGATATTAAAAAAAATAAATACATTAAAGTGGTATTTGATAAAGCTGAAAACTGAACATTGAAAATTAAGTCCACAAAAATGTCAAGCACATTAGACTAAAGCTATTAAGCACATCAATTAGAAAGATATAAACATGTATGAATGTATCAATAGTATAGAGTCTTTGAAATTCGCATTAATTCTTTTTCTGTTTCTTATCAATAACACATATAGGAACTCAAAACTACAAACATAGCATAGCAAAGCATATAAGTGTATTTTATTCGAATAACAAGTACTTCTAAGTCATGCCAAAAGATTATCAAAGCATACCTTTAAGTGTTTCATATATCAAAGAAGGCAAATTTAACTCTAGGCATTCCAAAAAAAAAAAATGAGAGATATGTACATGTTATGCAATAGAAACATCTGGGTGTTACATCATGATGTGAAAAAGGGAGGAAAATGTTCCACAATTGGTGTTGCATGTTTTAGAGGGTAGAGGAGATTGTCAACCACCTCTTGCTAAATTCTGAGGTTCCTAGAGAAGATTGGAGTCCATTGGGTTATGCTTGTTACTTTTCTTCAATCTTGGGTTATGTGGTTGTTGGCTCAATGACGTGTTTGAAATAATCCAAGCTTGGATGGTACTGCTGTTTGTCTCATGTGTTATAATTGGAGTGAGGGAGGAATAGGCAAACTTTTGAAGATGTATAGATGCAGGTTTGTAGGTTAAAGACAACAATACTTAAAGCTTGTCAATTTGGATCACTGGAGAATTTTCTGATTCTTTAATCTTTACGTTTCTTTTCTAGATTTTATAGGAGTCGAATTTTTTGGAGTGTAGTAGCTTGGTGGTTATAGGCTTACTCCTAAGTGGTTTAGTGTACTAGAGGTCACGGGGTTTGACTCTCACAGGTGGTCATTCGGGGTGAGAGACTCGTTGAATTAAGGGGCAAGTGAGGGAAATCGCCCCCATTGAATTTTTGACTTTTTAATAATTTAAAAATGGTTTCAATTTGGCCCCTTTAAGATTTTTGTTTTGTTTTGTTTTTTGCTTATGAATGTTCATTTTTTCCAATAAAATTCTTTGCAATTGCTTGTTTATTACTTTGATTGGAAGGTATTTTTTTTATCGAGTAATGATATTCACATTTCACTTTAAGCCTCTCACACTCTCTTTGTTGTGAAAGTTTCTGAGGAAAAGAGAAACTGTACATTCAATTGTGTCAAAAACAGAAGAATTACATTAGTATTTATAAATTATAGCCTAGGCTAACCCTAAAACAAAAAAGGAAATAATCCCTAAAATAATAATAGTTAGAAGGTACAATGAAAAGATTTAAGGTTAGGGTTTAGAAGAAGGAAGAAGAAGATGAGAGAAGAGAAAGAAGTTTTGTATATTTGTTTTCTCAACTCTACATCTGCAATATATATACAAACCCTAACAATGCAATATGATCATCATACCCTCGACTTACATAGATATTAGCAGAAGAACAATAGAACAAAATTAACCATGCTAACACTCCCCATCAAGCTAGAGTATAGAGGTCAAACATGCTCAGCTTGACGGATAAAAAATGAAATGAAGGCCGAGCCAAAGGTTTGGTGAGAATATCACCCAATTGATTTTTAGAACGAACATAGGAGTTACAAGTTGCTTGCGCAGTAAGAGATCATGAATAAAATGGCAATCAACTTCTATATGTTTGGTCCGTTCATGAAACATTGGATTATTGGCAATGAAGACTGCAACCTGATTATCACAAGACATGCTCATAGGGGTGGGAACAAAAAGCCAAAATCTCGGAGAAGAGATTAACCCAAAGCATCTGAGAAGCTGTATGAGCCATGGCACGGTATTCCGTCACTGCGCTAGAACGAGTAACAATAGTCTGTTTCTTGCTACGCCAAGTAGCAAGATTTCCACCAACAAAGGTACAATAACATGTGGTGGAACAACATCAGTCTTATTACTAGCCCAATCAGTATCACTGAAGCCAATGACAGACAACGAGGAAGATGGGTGACAGAGCAAACCCCGGCCCAGAGCACTCTTCAAGGATTGCAAGATATGACACACAATCGCAAAATAGGGTTGGCGGGGAGCATGTGTAAACTGACTGACCACACCCTCGGCATAAGCAATTTTTGGATGAGTGATAGTGAGATAGATTAACTTCCATGAGGCCCATTATGAGAACCATCACCATGTGAATTTATTTCCACAAATACCACTATGAGAGCCACAATTATCATAGCCAACATGAAAACCACGGTGGGAATGACCATAGTTGTTACTGTTAGAAACCACAACAGAAAGGTTGGGTAGTGGAGCCAACTGTAGTGGAGCTTTGTCCTAGTGAAGAATGCAACAAGTCAAACTAGGCATCAACAACTATTTATAAGGTTTCACTAGCAAGGATTTGATCTTTAGCGTCCTGTAAGTTTGAATCTAAGCGAGAAAGCAATGATGCAATCATAAACTTTTGCTTTTGCTTCTGTTGGATCAAGTCATTAGTAAAGGGTTTGTGTTGTAATAATTGATCCCACAAATTTTTAGTAGTGTTGTAATAAAGATCCTCTTATTTAATTCATACACTTGAGAAATATTACTTAAGCAAGAGAGTTCCCAATCTACTTAAAGGTCTCACAAAACTCAATAGTAGTTGCAATATGGAGTAAAGCCCCAAACAATTGGTTGAAAAAGTAGGCTTAAAAAATTTGAAAATACTTCAAAAACCAAAAACTTACATCGAATGGATTTAAAAGAAATTCACAAAAGCTCACCATAATTACCAGGAGGGGAAAATGAATCAGACCATGTGTTTGGCCCATCACAATGTCATCATATGATGATGACATCATCGTATGGATGATGACATCAGCATGTCTCTGTCACCTCATGATGATTTCCAGACTTCAATAACACTTACTACTGTAGGATTGGATTGCTTTGATACCAAGTGAAAAGCGTAGAGTGTAAGTAATTAAGGTAGGGTTAGAAGGTACAGAAAAGAAGAAGAGAGGAGAATTAAACGAATAGGTTTTTGGTGTGAAATTAACTATCACGACCCCATCCATCCCAAACAAAGACAGGGTAGTGACCGGCCAGTAGCCATAGGCTACCAAAGGCCTAACCATACAATTCTATAGTACTCCTGAAGACAATTGGGGTAAAATCATTATAAATACCCGAAGTCTTTAAAATTCTTTAACCTGTTTAATCTCTCACAACATCCATTCAGAGCAAGTCCGTAGAGATGAAATGAAAACAAACTATTGCTTTATTTATTATAACTTTCACTTAGTCACAACAAAGTACAACTTAGACAAAGATTGTACATCTTATTTACCAAACTAACTATATACAGAAAGTCATTACAAAACATTTCTCCCAAAGAGAAGAATAGGCATGTAGGTTCTTCTTCAAATCACATACACATATATACAAAGTTGTCACAATAATCTTCATTTAGTTTTGTCACCTACATATATATAGGGAGGACGGGTAAAGCCCAATGAATAGCATTTAATCAAAAGTATAAAATAATGGATATCAATATTTGTTCGATAAAAACATAGGTGAACTGAGAACTTAATGATGTAAATGATATGGCAACTCCTTTTGAAAAATATTACAAAAGAAGAGGGAAACCAAATTCAAAAGCTAATGTTGAAAAGTTTAGCCACCAACCACCAATAAAGTCCAAGCATTATCTGTATTTTGAAAATCTCATTAATGTGTATCTTTTACTTTGAATTTTGTATTCCAACTATTTGTCTTCTATTGTATTGAGATGCGTATAAATATGTAAGCTCCCGATGTATTGAGAACAACTTGAAGAAATAAGAAATCTTTGCTATATCTCTAGATGTGTGATACATCTCTTCTTGGTTGTGATTGCCCTTGAACCTAGGTGTGATTGCCTAGTTTTCATTGTTTTATCTACCATTTCACCTTATTATTTCTACTACATTTCTCTGCATAAAATCCAGCCTATTTGTCTTGTCTCTAAACTCAAATTTAAGCTCTCCAAACTCTACCTTAGAACACTAAAGCCTAGTCCCAATCTGTCCTAAACCTCCCATAAACATTCAGCCTACCTTCTCACTTTATTTAAGCCTAGTTTGGTGCTGAAAGTTTAAAGATCCTGCATCACTTAAACAGTTTGAGAACAAAATAGTCATATACATTTCATTTCAAAACTATGATAATGAACATTCGATCGGTACTAACAAATGGAATAACTGGGTTGACTCCGGTTAGACCCACCCAACCGTGGGTGGCGTGGCATTGGAGATCTCAACAGCTGCTACTGGTATATTTTCCTTCTTCTAATAGCTGGGACTAACCGATGATGCCATGTATATATTCACTTCAACATAATCATAAGATATCCATAAATTTGAGACATTTCAATATAATTGATCAAACAAAGTTTTAAGCATTCAAAATAGAAGTTCAAATTTACTTTGAAGAAATACTACTCACCTCAAGTCTTTCTAAGTGTTAGTTCCAAATTTAATCAACCTACATTATATAATGCAATGCATGTTTATCCATTTCAATAGAATTAGAGAAATTGAGTTTCATTTTTTTAAATTAACTAGTTTAAGGTGTATCAAGATTCAAACATGTCACTTAAAAATGTCTCAAAACATTTTAGGGTTAACTTGTGTGTGATTTGGGGCTGAATTAAATGAAGAAAAATAAGTTTGAAACAATTTTAGGCAATTTAAGTTGTGCTGGCAGTGCTGACATCATTTAGTAAAACAGTCATGTCCCTCCTTACTAGAAAACTCGAAATCAAGTTTCGTTTGATAGGTAAGAAATTAGACTCGTATATGTTTCGAATGATATGGACCATACAAATTATTTATTTCCCAATTGTTACAGATTTCAGTCAAAGTTGGCCGAAAATTGCTGCCTATGCACTAATTTCCAGCAAAGAGAAGTCATTTTCAAATGGGTATGACTCTTTCATACAAACTTAGATTTGGACAAAATTTGAGTCTAATTTGTAGCCCCATATGTCTAGTTTCTAGCGGTAGTAATCTCACATCAAAATTCCACATATTTTAGGAGATATGGTCAAAAGAATGCAACCTGGTCAGATTTTCCTTCTCAAGTACTTACTCGTTTTCTAACTCAAAAGCTTAATTCAATTAAAATAAGTTTCTAAACCTAAGTTCTTCAATTCTTCCCCCCCCCCCAAAAAAAAAAAAAAAAAATATCCAGACAAAATCAACCAATTATAAGATTATAATTAGGTGTAGGAACATAAATATTTCCTTAATTGAAGTTAGGAACGAGTCTAAGCCAAGAGTCCAAGTTTTCCCCCTTTTCTTCCTGGTCTTTTCTCTTTTTTTCTTTCTTCTTTTCTTCTCTCTGCAGAATTTACTCTCTCTCTCTCTCTCTCTCTCTCTCTCTCTCTCTCTCTCTTGTTTTGTTTTGTTTTTCTTTTGATTTACTTGAAGATGAGACACTTGTCTCTATATAGGTGGCAATACCAATTTAGGTGTGTGTACTTATCTCTACTAATTGCACCACTAACTTAATTAATCTAGATTAACACTAATTAAGCTATGTTAGTACTAATTAATGAAGTTTAGGTTACTAATCACACTTAACTTATTTAATCATGTTTAAGGTTATTTAATCTGGATTAATTACACTAATCCCACTTATTTACCACTAATCTCAATTAATTTTTCACATAATATATGAAAATGTCTAGTATATTAGACCAATACAATTAAGCACATTGATTAAGGATTAAGAGCACACATGAGCATATTAGCTTAAAAAGGAAAGTTTCTAATTTTTATACCTTTAAACCTCTTCCTACCAAAGCATATTTCTAAGCATTTCAAATATCAAAGATACTAATGCAATTCAAAACACTTAAACATGGAACAAAACATGCATATGTAAAGCTATAAAATTAGAGTTGTTACATGAACCCTCCACCTTAACACATTTATATTAAAACAATAATCTGCCAATATGAAAAGAGTACCCTCAATGTAAAATGACATAAGACTAACATGACTAGTAGTTCTTTTGATTGTCTAAGAAAAAACTTCATATATAGTTCTAGACTTTTTGGTATGATTTTGCCCCTACTGGACAAATTTTTAAGCTTTTCCCCTGACCACATTATGAAGTGAAAATTTAATAATGCATGCCATGTCAAGTCAATAAATATAATTTTCTTACACTTGAAATTTAACTTGATGACTTTGGTTGTTTAAGTTCTTAGGTGATGCTGATATTTGCATGCCACTTAAAATATCCAAAACAACTTACCTACTATTCTGTCTAAGAAAAGAAAACCTTTTTTCTCCCAATTACGCAGGAAGGATGTGGTGTCACTGTCGGATGGTTTACTTGCCTATGTCATACTTGTATGGGAAGAGGTTTGTTGGTCCAATCACGCCAACTGTTCTGGCTTTGAGAAAGGAACTCTATGCTGTCCCTTATCATGAAATAGATTGGAACCAAGCGCGCAACCAATGTGCGAAGGTTAGTATTCATTTTTATCAAAAGCTAAGGTTCTGTTATGTATGTTTAGCTGCTTGTTAATGTTTGTAAACATTTTGGGTGATCACCACAAGCGATAGTGTTGTAGATTGCATGGTTTTGGAAAATGAATTTACATATTGATTTCTTAGAAGTGCTTTAACTATATTCCCCAAAAAGCTTAAATTACTTGTTCTAGTTACTTAGGGATCTACACTATTCCCTAAAGCGACCTCAAAAGTTTTTTTCCCGCAATATTTTCTTTATGGTTTCTTTAGGGGTAAATTTTAAAACTAAATAAATAAATAAAATGTACTAAAAATCTGAAGTGAGTGAAGAACCGTACATAGGTTATAATGCTCATAGAAATGTGTTGTTACTTGGAAAAAAATCGTAAATTTTATTGAATGTCTAATTATTAAAAAAAAATAAAAATTTACTCTAGACTAAAAGAAAGTTATTTTTGTAGTTGTTAGAATGTATTGGAAATGTTTCCTATTTCATCCTTATTTATTTTTAGTATCTTTATTTATCCCTTAAGGGGCTCCTGTAATTTTGTTAATGATCTAATATAAAAGGGGATGAGATAGGACTCATACCTCTAACTCTTTCTTTTCTCTAAACCTACATGGTATCAGAGCCTCGTTAGGAGGACTCTTATGCGAATTCCAGTCTCCTTTTCTCCATTGTAGGACTGCCCAAGGCACCCAAACCCTTGCTTGGGACAATCGGTAACCCTAACAGTGCCGTCGTGTCTCTCTCTCTCTCTCGCAATAGCTTTTGGGTATTTGACTAGTGCCTTCGTGACCTTCCAGGTGGTCGTCTAGGGCATTCGTGGCCTCCCTGGTGGTCGACTAGGGCATTCGATCCTCCGTGGCTGGTCAACTAGGGCATTCGACTCTCCTCAGGTGGTCGACTAGGGCATTCGACCCTCCCTGGCTGGTCGTCTAGCCTTTGGTTAGCCTCATGAATGTTTCTAGTTGGCCGTTGATTTGTCTCTCATCCCTGTTGGCTCTGTATAACACAGAGAAGTTTTTTTTCTTGTCTATAACACACGAAAAACGGAAAAAAAAAAATGCAGTAAAAAAAAAAGAAATTATGAATTCTTAATTTTATGCTTTTCTAGTTACTATTGTGCTTGTTTCTTCACCATCTATCGAGTTTGTGATTGGTCCCGAGTTTGTGATTGGTCCTGAGTTTGAGGGTTACTTAGTAGAATATTCATGGCAGATTCCACTGGTGGGTCCACAACTTCTCAGCTGCCTAAGAGCGAGAGTTCCCTTATACCTTCTACTATGATCGATAATCTCAATTCTGGGCTTAAAATCACCACTTCTCTATTCAATGGTCAGAATTATCTAGCGTGGTCGCAAAGTCTGACTATTTTCTTAAAGAGCAGAGGGAAGATGGGGTATGTTGATGGCAAAATACAGGCACCTATCACCACAGACCCAAGTTATGATCAGTGGGAGATCACCAACTCCCTCATTATGGCTTGGCTAATATATTCTATGGTCCTAGAGATTGGAGAGGGCTATCCTCCCTATAGACACTGCACAGGAGATTTGGGAAGCCATGACTACCACTTACTCCCGGAAGGGAACTTCTCACAGGCTTTCGAGTTACGTCGCTCTATTGAACGGTCGGTACAAGGTGAGATGACTATTCTCCAGTATTTTACCTTCCTTAATAATGGGTGGAAGAGACTTGATCACCTTTAGAATTACAAGCCTGTCTGTCCTACAGATTCTGCTGGTTACCGGACGTTTGTGACCCAAAAGAGAGTCTTCAAGTTCTTGGAAGGCCTTAATATGGAGTATGATCCAGTTCAGAGCTGAGTCCTTGGCATGGATGTGCTTCTTTCTCTCAGGAAGCCTTTGCTTTTGTGCAAAATGAGGAGCGTTGCCGCTCTGCAATGCTTCCTTCTGCTACTACTGATCGCTCGGCCTTGGTTTCTGCTCCCCCTCGCAATGGCGACCGTGTGACTTGTGGTTCCCATCCTTCCTTTGAGAAGGATAATCTTTATTGTGACTACTGTTGTAGACCTCGCCCCACACGAAGCTTCATGGCACTCCCTTTGGTGGTCGAGGCAACCGTCCTGGTACTCGAGGGGGTCGATTTGGTCAGTCTAGAGGCCGAGGGGCCAATGCCTGGGCACATCTTTCAGACACTGTTGAGCCACCATCTTCTTCTCCAGTTGTCTCCCCTGCTGCTGATGTTTCAGGGTTATCTGCCTCGGATTTTGAGATTGCTCTTCGCCACTTACTAGTCCGTCGAGCCTCCACTTCTACTACAGGTGCTCCCTCTGCTTCCTTTGCCAATTCAGGTAACTTGGCTTCCTCCCCATATGCATTGCTCTCGCATACGACTGTACCATGGATTATTGATTCTGGTGCTTCCGACCATATGTCTGGCTCCTCTCATTTATGTTCAGAGTATAACCCCTCCTCAGATCAGGAAAAAATGCGTATTGCTGATGGTACTATGTCGTCTGTGTCAGGAAAAGGTTTAATTCATGCTACCTCTTCCCTTCCTTTGTCCTCTGTCCTCCATGTTTCAAATTTTGGTATTAATCTTTTATCTTTGAGTCGTATTACTCATGACTTAAATTGTAGCATGACGTTTTTTTTCTGATTACTGTCTTTTTTAGGACCTTATCACAAGGAAGAGGATTTGCAGTAGTAGAGAGGAGCATGGTCTCTACATTCTGGATCAGACTGACAAGTTGGCTCATTCATCTATTCAGTTACCATCCATTAAGGACAATATTTGGTTGTGGCACCGTCGCTTAGGACATCCCTCTTTTTTATTACTTAAGCATTTATTTCCTAGGGTTTCACCTATTGCAATGAGTCAAGCAAAGTGGGTTATGGGTTATGATGGCTCTAGTATTGCAGACGGATCGCCATCAAAGAGACTTGTGGGTCATGGGTTATGACCGAATAGACTCATGGGTTGTGGGTCGCAACAAGTAGTGAATGGGTGGCAAGTGAAGAGAGTGGATTAACGAAAGAGAAGATGAAGACGAGCAGAAGTCAAACATCTTCCTGAGTCGAACAAGAATCAAATAAAGATGAACTAGAGGCGTGAGGGAGGTGAAGGCCTAAAGGCTACCATTGACAGAATTGCAAAGCTTTCCGGCAAAGGTTTAGCACTAGAAATAGTACGGCTAGGCTTTGATATCATGATAGCAACGTAACCAGAATATTGTATTATTGTATATTAATCATCAATGCCAAGTACAAGTTAAATAGGCCAAAATATGAAACTCTAAAACTCTAATAACATATTTTAAGACTAAGCTACCCTCAAGTATTAAACTAAATAACATAAGATATTTCACAACTAGATGATGATTTCAAGTGAAGGATGGTAGATCTCCAAGTTGAATCCAAGAATGGTAAGAGAACTTCAAATTCCACTACTTCTAGGTTAATCTTTTTTGCTAAGAGGCAACTCTCTTAATAAGAATGAGACTTGGGTGTGGTAGAGATGGCTAAAGAAGTTTTGTTTCTAGGAGAATATACGAAGAAAAATAAAGAAAATCAAAGGGAAGGCTGAGATGTACAGTATGGCATAGGACCCTCTCATACCTTGTACATAATAAAGCAGCCATATACATATATCTCTACCTCATGATGGAAAAATCCATAGGATGATGAATGGTGGGAAATAAAAGTGATTTTGGATAGATTCACAAGCAAATAATACTGATGGTATTATATGTCATGAGATGTTTACCATGCAAAGTAGACAAAATAATAAATATAAATGTGCCATATGTGTAAGGTGATATAGAAAAACCATGGGTCCTGTTCCTTGTGATGCTATCTTACTAATATAAATGCAATCTTTACATATTACAAGGGGAAAAGATGACAAATTTGATGTGACACTATCCATGCAAAATAAAATACAATTTTTTTATGTAGGTTGGTTGGGGTTTCCTTGATTTATTCATGTATTTATTATTTTCTTTCTTCATTCAAGCGTATATGCATCATTTTATTAAATACCATAAATCACATTCATACATGCAAGCAAGACATCATCTATACATTAGTTAGATCATAATAAAGTCAAACTAACTATGATTAATTATTCTAGCACTCTATGTGGATCTAGTGTAACATCTTACATATTGATCAAATTCATTTGAATAATTGTAGTGAGTGATCCAATCTAATTCATTTAATTAGTGTCTCAAAGTGATTTCCCAAAATTGTGTAACAGGGTATTCAAGAATCATGCTTAATTAATTCATACACCAATTATTAATTGTGAAACTCATCAATTAAATACTAATTAAGTCTAATTTAAACTAGAGTCTATAGTTTCTACATAGATTGCACTTCTATCTAATTTATATAGATCAAGGCCAAAGCTTTGTAATTAGTTGTATAGAAACATAATTTCTCGTCAATGCTTTCTCTTTTCTTCTAGTTTGCTCCTTTATGGGATGTTCACTAACCGAAGAATTCATTACTTTTTCTTGCAGGAAGACTTGTACTACCCACATCCTTTGGTACAGGATGTACTTTGGGCATCTCTTGACAAGGTTGTGGAACCAATTTTTTTGCATTGGCCTGGGAAAAAGCTGAGAGAGAAGGCCCTTCGTTTTGTGATGGAGCACATTCATTATGAAGATGAGAATACTCGATATATATGCATAGGGCCTGTAAACAAGGTATGCATTTGATCTCAATGGTGATCTTTTATTGTTTTGAATTTTTCATCAATATATTCGAGTGCCAAGATCTGTTTGAATAACTTAACTCCCTTCCTCCAATTTGGTAGTTCATTCAATAAAATCCAACTTGTTAAGTAGAACCAAAGTTTTCAAAGGCGTGCTTGGGGTTCGCCATTTAGGCGAAGCGTGATGAAAACGCACAGGTGCATTGATTTTTAGGTGAAATACCAGCTATGCATAAGCCTCAACCTATGAGGCGTTCGCATCAATCACGTTTTTGCGCTTTTCACACATCAAAGATTGAAGTGTATGACTTCAAATCAGAAGAAATATACATCCCACAGATGCAAAATCACAAACAATCAAAGTTTCTTCAGAGTCGAAACACTTATGCTTGACTTCATCATGTCGTCCTCCAACGATTTAGGGTTTTCACACTTCTCTGCCTCGTCCTTCTCTCTCCCTCTCTCTCGTTTTCTGTCTTGTTCTTGCTTCCTCTCTTGTTTGTCTCTGTCGTTGTTTTCTCTCTCAAGTTCTCATTGTCATTCTGTCTCTCTCCTCTATTTTGGCTGAATGACTTTTGGTTAGACTCTTTGTATTTATTGCATAATAGGTCTCTTCCTTTATTTTTCTTTGTTTTTAGCTGGGTGACCTTTGGTTGGACTCTTTGTATTTATTGTATAGTTCTCTTCTTTCTTTTTTGGTTGAATGACCTTTGGTTACTCTTTGTATTTATTACATAACAGTCTTTTTTATTGGCTAATTTATTAATTCATTTTATTTTTAGGCATAAAATTGTTTTTATGAATTTTATTTACTACTTTTTAATTTTTTACTCTTTTTATGCTATATTTATTTAAATTTATATTTTATAAAAAAAAATCAAAATTTAAAACGCCTTGCCTCGTCGTGTAAAACGCCTCGCCTTGCAGTTTTGCCTTTAAAAACTTTGAGTAGAACCATTTGATGCATTCATAATTGACTGGGGAGGTGCAATTTTTCGAAATTAATCCTTCACCCCAACTTGATTTTATTGACTATTTTTGAGCCATGTTACATTGACTTGGGTATGATTTTTGGATGCGGGTGTCTAAGCACCAGAATTTCATAAACCTAAATCTTAGTGTCATGATCCCATCCCATCTCAAACTGAGATAGAGCAGTGACCGGCTAGTAGTCATAGACTACCAAAGGCCTAACTAAACAAACATGTAGTATTTGGTGTGTAACTCTTGTCTAAAACTTTAACACGTTTATTCCACTACATCCATTCAGAACAAGTGCATAAATAGATGAAGTGAAATATTTATTATTCTTTTTGTAGGCTTAACACAAAGGAGTACAAAAGTTTACAAAGAGAGAAACTTGTTCTTGTAAAGACTGAATATATACAAAGCTTTCAAACGTCAAATTCAACTAGGCATATAAGCCTTCACATCTATTCACATATGTACGTAGCTTCAAATACAAAATCTTCAAGCTTTATCACCATCACCTACATACATATACAAGGGAGAGGGGTAAGCCAAAGCCCAATGAATAACATTAAACCAAAGCTACAATAAGAATGGATACCTTCATTCTTATGAAAATAACATAGTTGAACAAATAGCTTATTCAGCTTGAAACATATTAGCATCATATGCATTCCTTTCCCTAAAACATGATAATGTACATCCAACGTAATGAAACAAAGGAATAGGCAGCCTGGCTACCAGCTAAACAAACCCACACATGTGGCAAAGAAGAACTAAATCATATGCTATTTGTAAGTCTGTTGTCCCCTAGTACATGGGACTAACTGAGAAGGTCATTTATATACTTTTCCAAACGTAGATAGCATTGGATATCCATTTGTATAAAACATTTCAATAGAGTTCATTACATAATATAGTATGAGTTCTAAAATAGAAGCTCAATACATGACTTTGGTGAAACAGTACTCACCACAAGTCTTACTACTTGTTAGTCACATCACATACGGCAATGCATTGATGATGCTTGCTCTAAATGTTGTGAAATTAAGTTTACATGCATATTGGAGGTATTTTCCTTTAAAAAAAGTGATTTTGGAAAATCCATACCTTTCAAAAATCTCATCTTCTTACCTATTTTCAGTTTTACGTTTTGTTTTTTTATGCTGAAAACAGTAGATGCAGGTCATAAAGAGTGAATTTAAATATTAAAAAAAATATGTTGGATCTACCATGGTTTGCTTGATTGGAGGTGACGATCACTTGAGTGGCCTGGTCCAGCCTCTTGTACTTTGACCTGTTTTCAATTTTTTTTTTTAGTCCTCTTGCTGTCTTGGTTCAAAATCATTATTCCTAGGGCCTGAAATGTTAGAATAAGTGTCAGAATAGGAAATAATATTGCATATATTTTGTTCTTGTTTGATTGATTGATGTAATGGGCTGGCCCATAATTTATGCCTGGTGGCACTCCTGTAATTACGCATTGTTATCAATATAAAAGGGGATGAGGTCTTACTCATTCCTAATATCTTTCTCTTCTCTAAACTTACATGGTATCAGTGCCAGCCCTAACCATCTCTCCTTCTCTGCCACCCATCACCACCAGTTGCCTCCTCTCTCATTCCTACCATACGACACACCCTTGTAACTCCTCCTAGCCACCCGACAACCTCTTCCTTTCTTCCTCTAACCCCGACAGCCTGCTCCAGCCCCATCCAAGCCTTGCTCTCCCCCCGACACCCCCAACCTTCCGTTTCCTTTCCCTCGGTAGGCCCCTCCAGCCACTGCTGAGGGCCCCCAGGTGGCCGACCAGCCTCTGTGCTGGTCTGGTCGAGTTCGGCAACCCTTCTAGGGTAGCATGAGTTCGTTTCTTCCCTTATGGGATCTTCTGGTGTCCTTCCTGAAACCCTTTTCTCTTTTAATCTCCCTCTATTGCTGGAAATCAATTGTAGCAGTGCTGATTGATGGTGGTGATGATGCTATTCAACACCGGCGATGGTGACGGTAGTAGTCAACGAATGTGGCAGTGGTGTATATCAATGTTGGCTGTGAATGATGGTGACTGTCTTTCTTTGAGATTTTCATAGCACCAACCTAATCGACCGCCGGACCAAAGGTTTTGCCTCAGTCGATTTTGAATGGCCTATGGGTCGGCATTGGGTGACAATTTCTTCAATCCGATACATTCGGTTTGGTTGCCGGGCTGAGAGTAAATCCGAACCGAACCGAACCGAACCGAACCGTCCCGCGCACACCCCTAGATAACATATAACACTTAATTTTCTTACTTTATTTTAACCATTTAACTTGTGTTGGTTCCTAGCTTAATTAACTCTTAACAATACTCATTTCATGCATTAAAAAAAAAAATGTTTGGAAAGGAAAAAGAAAGAAAATATGAACAAAAAGATAGTTTTTTTAAAATTGGCTGAAACAGGGCATCCGCTCGAGCTGTCCTTTCACCGCTTGAGTGGTGAATGCGAGTTCTCAGCAATTTTTTCCATAAAATAAAACAATGTTTGCCTCAAATGTTCACTCTAGCTGTAACAAGATTGCTCGAGCGGTCTGTAAAAATCCTGTTTTCGAAAGTCTGAAGAAATGGCTTCCAAAATTTGCATTTTGTATAATATTCTTAGACAATATGTTAGAAATGTTTTCTCTCTAACAAATATAAGTTTCTTCTTATTAAAACATTGTTAAAAGTTAGAGGATCCAAGTGTCTGTGGGTGATGGACACTGACCCTTATCATATCCGGTGGACTCAGTTACTTCGGGGGAAATAGAAGAGTCCATATAACATGACATGACTTTTGACAGTGGACAACTACACTGGGATATCCAAATTTGGACAGAGTGATCTTGAAGAGTCAACGACCATGATAATTAGTTCTAACATTTCATAATATTAATCTCTCAGATTATTTGATTTTTTCATACAGTGGTTAAAACTTGGTCTACTAACCTTGAGGTTGTGGGTTCGAACCAGTGGACAGTTCGGTTGGGTTTATACCCAATCTTCCTATCCTTGACCCCTGCCCAATGGGAACTAAACTGGCATGCCTTCTACTCTACTTATATGATCCTAAGATTTTTTGCACGACTTTACATTGCTATTCTTTTTCCTTTCTCCTTTCTAGTAAATGCACATAATTAACTGGTAAGTTTCATTTCTTTGTTTCTCTGTTTTCTTTTGTAGACTCTTTTGGCCTTTTCTCTCTATTTTTTCATTCTATGAGAAATCAAAATGACTGCTGAGATTGTCAACCTTAAGTAGTCATTCGACTTTCTTCTCTAAATGGAAATTTGAAACACAGGTTCTAAATATGCTTTGCTGTTGGGCGGAAGATCCAAATTCAGAGGCCTTCAAGTTGCATCTTCCAAGAATCTATGATTATCTGTGGCTTGCTGAAGACGGCATGAAAATGCAGGTCGTCAAATAGTGCCAAACATTTAATTACATAATTATGGTTGACCCCCACATCTTTCCATATACGATCAGTGAAAATCTATCGTTCTACTGTTTTTTATTAGTTAAAGGTTGAAGATTCTAGCTTTTTAGATCTATGAAAATTTTCCATCCTTGTACATACTGGAAATGTTATTACCACTTCAGTGGCTATATGAATCTTTTGCAGGGTTATAATGGAAGTCAATTATGGGACACTGCTTTTGCTGTTCAAGCCATTGTTTCGGCAAATCTTGCTGAAGAATTTGGCTTGACTCTTAAGAAGGCACATACCTACTTAAAAAAGGCACAGGTAGTTCTCTCTCTCTCTCTCTCTCTATATATATATATATAAGTACAATACAAGTGGTTCTCATTTTTTATTGTTTGTGATTCGCTTATCCTACAATATGTTTTGCAGTCTTGGATTTTCTTGATTTAACCCCCTGCTTTTATTTTCTTTTGACCCCCTTCTATTTTCTTTAAAGGTTTTAGATGATTGCCCAGGCAATCTTGATTTCTGGTATCGCCACATATCAAAAGGTGCTTGGCCTTTCTCAACAGCAGATCATGGATGGCCCATCTCTGACTGCACAGCTGAAGGATTGAAAGTAATTATGGATCAAACTCAAAGTTTTTTTTTTTGCACATTTCTTAGTTGTAACTTATATTTCAATTCTTTTTCAGGCTGTTCTTCTATTATCAAAACAGTCATCAGACATTGTTGGCGAACCACTAGATGTAATGCGGTTATACGATGCAGTAAATGTTATTCTTTCTCTGCAGGTAACTCAAATTTTGATCTAGTTTAATTAACTCGTGTTAATTAATCTGAAACACATTGCCTGGTTTTATTTATTTGTTCACTATGTCAATGGTTGATATACTTAAAGGTTTTGTTGGAAATGGGAAGAAAATAATTGTGCCAGGATATGGCTGAATTCTTTGGGATATCACAGTTGTAAATATTTAGATTTAGTCAATACTATAGAATAGGAAAGTTCATATTTAGAACCAGAATTAGTAGCTAATCAGTCCTCAGAATCAGTAGCTAATTAGTAGCTAATCAGTCCCTAATTTTATGCCTTGTATCTCCTATAAATAGAGGTGCTGTGTACATTTTTTAAATATGAGAATAAGAAATATTATTCTTTCTAGCTTTCATGGTGTCAGAGCTAGGGACTTATTCTCTAACCCTTCTGAGCTAATCCTAGAACTTGCTAGCTATCCTTTACCATGTCAGAAACCACATCTGAATCCACTGTTACTGCTTTCACCGAAAAACATTGAGAAACATGCCTCCAACATTGATTCTCACTCGGTGCAAATCACCAGCATTAAACTCAATGGTGATAATTTCTTGCGTTGGTCTTAGTCCGGATGTACATTTGGGGCCGAGCAAAGATCGGATACTTGATAGGAGAGAAGGCGGCACCGGCAAAAGAGGATTCGGCGTATGCTACCTTGGATGCTAAAAACTCCATGGTCATGACATGGTTAGTGAATTCCATGGAAGAAGACATCAGCTCCAACTATATGTGTTATCCAATAGCTAAAGAACTGTGGGATAATATCACCCAGATGTATTTGGATTAGGGAAATCAGTCCCAAATATATGAGTTGACAGTTAAACTTGGTGAAATTCGTCAAGGAGAGGACAGTGTCATTAAGTACTTCAATTCTTTGAAAAGGCTGTGGTAAGATTTGGACATGTTCAATGATTATGAGTGGAAGTCAACCAAGGACTGCAATCACAACAGAAAGATGGTGGAGGATCACCATATCTACAAAGTCCTTGCCAGCTTAAACATCGAATTTGATGAAGTCAAAGGGATAATAATTGGCCTCCAACCTCTGCCTCCTATTGGTGATGCCTTTGTTGAAGGTAGGAGAGAAGAAAGCCACAGGAATGTGATGGTTGGGAAAAAGGGAGTTGTTGCACCCGTGGAAAACTCAGCCATGATTGCATCGGATGCAAGTGCAAACAAGATTTTTAAACCACGGCAGAATGAAAAATCTCGAGTATGGTGTGATTATTGCAATAAACCCCGCCATACAAGGGAAAACTGCTGGAAGATCCATGGGAAGCCTGCAACTTGGAAGAGCATCAAATCAAGTGAGACCAATTCATGCATCCTCCTATGCCAACGAGGTTGTAGCAAGTCTGTTCAGTGAGGAGCAGATGGATCATCCTCTTAAACCGCTAAAATCCAATTCTTTATCCAGCACTCCTAGTGGTTCTCTTGCACAAACACGTAGCAATCCTTATGCTCTATCTTGTAGTCAAAATTCTATCCCTTGGATCATTGATTTGGGGGCATCTGATCACATGACTTCTTCCTCTTCTTTATTCAATACTTATTTATTTTGTTCTGAAAGTGAAAGAGTTAGGATTGCTGATGGCAGTTTCTCACCCATTGTAGGAAAAGGTCAAATAAAAATTTCAGAAAATATTACTCCACCCTGTCCTTTATGTTCTTAAACTGGCCTGCAATTTATTGTTTGTCAGTAAATTATCCAAAAACTCTCACTGTCGTGTTGTTTTTCTTTGACTCTCATTGTGAATTTCAGGACTGGAACTCGGGGAGGATGATTGGCAGTGCTAGAATGGTCAATGGTCTTTACTACTTTGATGATGACATATCCAGCAATATGACAACTCAAGGCCATGGTTGTAGTAGTAGTTCAATTTCAGCTCGTGAGCAAATTATGCGTTGGCATTTTAGACTAGGGCATCCCAGTTTTTTATATCTTAAACGTTTGTTTCCTAACTTGTTTAAAAATTTGGATTGCTCATCTTTTCAATGTGGAGGTTGTTATTTATCTAAAAGCCATCGAACTACTTATCTTACAAAACCCTACCGTGCCTCACAATTCTACTTAATTCACAGTGATGTGTGGGGTCTCTCCAAGGTTACCACCATGACTGGTGTAAAGTGGTTTGTAACTTTTATAGATGATCACACTCGACTTTGTTGGGTTTATTTGATGAAAGACAAATCCAAAGTAAAAAACGTGTATCAAGATTTTTTCAAAATGGTTGGCAATCAATTTCATTCAAAAATTAGTATTTTTTGATCTAATAATTGAAAAGAGTACTTCAATGCATAACTAGGGAATTTTTTAAGGGAAAAAGGTATTTTTCATCAATCTACATGTCTTGACACTCCTCAACAAAATGGCATTGCCGAAAGAAAAAATAAGTATTTACTGGAAATAGCCCGAGCCATAATGTTTTCTATGTATGTTCCCAAATATTTATGGGGAGATGCCATTTTGACAGCCTCTTATTTAATTAACAGAATGCCTACCCGGGTTTTGCAATATGTCACACCCCTAAGATATTTCAAAAAAACCTTTCTTGATTGCAAAATTAATTGAGATTTGCCTTTAAAAATTTTTGGTTGTACTGTTTTCGTTCACATACCCAGCCAATTTTGATCCAAATTTGATCCTAGAGCAGAAAAATGTGTTTTCATCGGGTCTGCTCCAAACAAAAGAGGCTACAAGTGCTTTTATCCCCAAACAAAAAAAAAAAATTTGGGTGAGTATGGATGTCTCCTTTCTTGAAACTCAATCCTATTTTACCAAAAATTCTTTTCAGGGGGAGAAAGAGAGAAATGAAGAAAATTTTTGGCGGACAACTTCGGATCCCTCACCAAATCCTATTCTCTCATCTCTATCCCTTGTTTTTGAAAAACAAGCACAAAAACAGGGTGTTCAAGATATGGAGAACAAAGGAAATCCCAGTCCAACTTCTCGAAACATAGAAGGCTCACAAGTAGGGGGAGAAATACTACAATTGGAACAAACTGTTTCCGAACCTGAGTTTTTGGTTTATGCTTGGAAAAATACTCAAAAAGTAAAGACCAACCAACCACTCTGCTACAAAGCCAATCAGAATCTCTTGAAAAAGGTCCCTCAAGTAGTTCAGGTAATCCTAATCTGGTTCCTCCTTCATCTTCATTTCCTTCAGTGGTTTTACCTAATGTTATACCCACAGATTATGATCTTCCTATAGCCATTAGGAAAGGAGTTCGAAAATGTACCCAACATTCCATTGCGAAATATTTATCCTATGATAAACTTTCCAATAGTCATAGAGCATTTACTTCAAAAATATCTAACCTGTTTGTTCCTAGAACTATTAAGGAAGCCTTGGATGATCCTAATTGGAAATTAGCAATTATGGAATAGATGAATGCTCTGGAAAAGAACGGTACTTGGAAGTTAGTGAATCTGCCTAGGGACAAAAAGATAGTAGGTTGCAAATGGGTATTTACAATGAAGTGCAAAGCAGATGGTAGCGTGGAAAGATATAAGGCGAGACTTATGGCAAAAGGGTTTACACAAACCCTCGAGATTGATTACCAAGAAACCTTTGCTCCGGTTGTTAAGATGAACTCAATTCGGGTTTTGCTGTCACTAGCCATTAATTACAGCTGGCCTCTACATCAATTAGATGTAAAAACTGCCTTCTTAAATGGAAATCTAGAAGAAGAAGTCTATATGAACCTACCGCCAGGTTTTGAGAAGAAGTTTGGTATAGATAAAGTCTGCAAATTAAACAAGCCTCTATACGGCCTCAAACAATCCCCAAGGGCGTGGTTTGAACGCTTTGGGAAGGTTGTAAAAACCTTGGATACAGTCAAAGCCAAGCAAACCATACTATGTTCTATAAACACTCAAGAGAAGGTAAAGTAGCTATCTTGGTTGTTTATGTAGATGACATAATTCTAATAGGTAATGATAGTGCCGAATTGGAAAAATTAAAGAAGGGACTTGCTAAAGATTTTGAGATGGACCTGGGAACACTAAAATACTTTCTTGGAATGGAGTTCACTAGATCTAAGCAGGGCATTTTTGTAACTCAACGCAAGTACACACTTGACTTGCTCAAAGAAACAGGCTTGCTTGGATGTAAAGCTGCTGAAAACCAACCGAGCCCAACTTGAAGCTACAACATGCTAGAATTGAAGACATGGCGAATATAGACCAGTTTCAGAGACTTGTTAGAAGATTGATCTACTTATCTCATACGCCTCCCGACATAACATTCGCAGTAATCAGAGTAAGCCAATTCATGCATTCACCCAGACAGGAACACTTTGAAGAAGCATACAGGATCTTAAGGTATCTAAAAGGAACTCCTGGTAAAGGTTTGATATTTAAAAAACAAGGACATCTTCAAGTGGAAGTATATACAGATGCGGATTAGGCTGGAAGCATCACTGATCGAAAATCTACCTCAGGCTACTGTACCTTTTTGTTGGAGGAAATTTGGTTACTTGGTGGAGTAAAAACAGAACGTAGTAGCTAGAAGTAGTGCTGAAGCTAAATTTTGATCAGTGGCTCGTGGAAGTTGTGAAGCTTTGTGGATCAAGAGATTATTGGAAGGCTTAAAAATTCCAAGATCACCAATGGAAGTGTATTGTGACAACAAGGTAGCAATTGCAATTGCTCATAATCCTGTTTTTCACGATAGAACTAAGCATATGGAAGTTGACAAGCACTTTATCAAAGAAAAGATTGAGAAGGGATTGATCTGCATGTCTTATATACCCATTGCGGAGCAGATTGCAGATGTTCTTACAAAGGGACTACACAAAGAGGCAGTTCAACCACCTAATCAACAAGCTAGCCATGGAAGACATATTCAAGACAGCTTGAGGGGGGTGTTGGAAATGGGAAGAAAATAATTCTGCCAGGATATGGCTGAATTCTTTGAAATATCACAGCTGTAAATATTTAGATTTAGTCAATACTATAGAATAGAAAGGTTTATATTTAGAATCAGAATTAGTAGCTAATTAGTAGCTAATCAGTCCTTAGAATCAGTTGCTAATTTTATGCCTTGTATCTCCTATAAATAGAGGTGCTATGTACATTGTTTAAATATGAGAATAAGAAATATTATTCTTTCTATCTTCTAGGTTTTATCCTTGAAAGGAGTAATCTGCAACTTTCATGTAATGATAAACTCATGAAAAGATTTATAGTATTGTACATTATGCTAATCCTATGAGAAAAGAAATTTTCGATCTTTCAATCTGGATGTCTTATGATTTGTAGTGCACCTGTCATGTCCTTGGGTATCAACAGTCCTTTTACTGAAGAATCACATTTGGTTCTTCAGAAAGTATTGTTAAACGTAGATACATTGGTCCGGCCCCGATACATTGCATGGCCACATTATCGCCACATCATTTCTAGGAGGCTTCTAATGAAAAACTCACTTGTCATGTGTCGACCCCATGAGGTGACATGTGGGCCAATCACTTGAGTAAGCGTTTGCCTCTCTCACCCTCATCAGTACGTCCACAAGCTAACTTTGCACCCAGGCATGGCATCTGCCCAGCTCTCTCTGTCGTTTGGCGCATTGATAGCCCCACTAAGCAAGGCTTCAACCTCAAAGACTTTACGTGTGACACCTTGATGGCTATATCATACCTATCTCTAATCCACTTTGATGCAACCAACATGGACATATCTTTGAGCGGGCCAGAACCTTGTGTATGGGATAAACTAATGATTCAAAAATCATATGGATTTAATTTTCGAAGTCATGTGTCATTGGATCATGTGGTATCTGATAGATTACAAATTGGAGGTCCAAGAACTCATAAATGAATCCATGGATAGGTCTATTCCCTTCATTACTAAAGAATTTGGTTTAGGAATATCAAAGTCCAGGCAAAGAGATGCAATGAGCAGAAAAGGACTTGACTGGGAAATATTTATTGCTTATAAATATTGGATGTATTGTAATTGCTTTTGCGGTTAGGTGACCATAAACTTGATGAACTAGTCATACCAATGCGACATGACTGTCTGCACCAGCTTCCCTTAAAGCAAATACAATCCATTCTTCACAATCACCTAGTCAAATAGGTGAAGTCTCCGAACTCCCACAGTATTATCAAAATTTTGTGGATTTGTATCCCCTCCCAAAAGACCTATTACAGGATGGCTGGGTGATCTTAAGTGGGAATGGCTTAGCCTTATTCTTCTTCTATAGGTTGTTAGATTTTTCTGGATCTTATTCTTTTTCTTCACTATTTTCCTCTTTATCTGTCTTCAGTGTCTAGTATTATTCTCCTGCCAAGGTAAGGAACAAAATTTTGTTTCAATTCTATTGAAACAGCAGAAACATATCCGTTTACTAGGAAAATAATACACACTGGAACACACTGAAACACTATGAAACACACTGAAACGATGAGTCGTTTTGACACCTATTAGGAATATCCTATATTTGTTATTTTCGTTTGTCAAAAGAGAAGATTTTAAACAAAGAAAAATCTTAAATTTATTTGAGAATCTGAGAATGTAGAAAGGAGAAAAGGAGAGATAGAGAGTAGATGATAGAACAAGCATGAGTAAGTTACTTATTCTATTTCTTTGTTACTGCAGAGTACTTTTTTTTGGTAAAGAATGTTATCAGTACTTTTTTCTTTTCTTTTTTGTTTTTGTTTTTCATCCTTACTACTAGAATTTTGCATTTTTTTTTAAAATGTTTTACCATACAATGGAAACCCCCCTTCCCCAACTAGGTCTTTAAATCTTCTGTTTTTAATATTTATACTCCTCAACCTGTTCAATTATTTAGTTATTGAGGGAATATATTAAGATTTATATGCGTTTTATATTTTTCAAACATTTTTCATACATTTCCAAATTCTTGTCATTTTCTTTATGTTTTCAAAACATTTTCCAAAATATTTCTGTTCTAAGCTAACCAAAACAACATAACAAAACGAAATTTTGATCCTTGCTTACAATTGAAATATGTGCACATTCAAGTGTGTCTGCTGTATTCCTACAATTGAATAATGCTCTGGTTTTGCACACTTTTTGTACTTGTCCTTTATCCCAGCACTTAAATTTTCTTGTGAAAGTTTTTTTTTTTTTCCCCTCTGTTCAAAAATGTAATTTAGGAATCATAAGCTTTTTCTTGTTACTTGCAGAATAGTGATGGTGGCTTTGCAACATATGAACTCACAAGATCCTACAGTTGGTTGGAGGTAAAGTCCATAAATTGTTTGTGCACTTCTATGAACTGTTTACCTTCCTAGAAAATTGAATATCATGCAGCCCATAACATGTTTTCTGTTTAATTGTCTCATCCTACTAAGAGTCGGTTTTTTATGTGTATTGCCAGCTACCTTCCCGTCCAACTGGTGCTTGTGTTACTGCTAATGTTACTTGTAGGGAACACTATTACCTTTAAGCTGATTGTTTCCAATGCTTGCTTGTTTACTAGTCACATTATGTACCCAGCAACATGCCTAAACCAGCTCCCCACTGCTATCTTGTGGTCTTTCTTGAGCCCAAGGTTTTAAAAAGCGGCCGCAAACGTTACGTAACATCATTACGTAACGGTCGTGGTGGTTACCGTCACCCATTACGGCCGCTTTTGCAGTCTGATTGAGATTTACAGGTGTGTCAACCGTAGCAGCTACCGTAGCGGTCGTAACGGTGTTGTAACAGCCGTAACGGTCTGTTACGCACCGTTACATAACGGTTTTGAACTGTTTCTTTCGAAAAAATACAAAAAAAAAAAAACTGAAAATAGTGGAAGAGGGATAGAGAGAAGAGGGAAGATAAAGAGAGAAGATGGAGGAGCAAGAGATAGAAAGAGAGAAGAGAGAAGATGAATATGTTATTGATTTGTTGAAGCTGTAAGACCTATGCTATTCTATTCAACTGCTATCACTCAACTATTTTGTTTGTGTGTGTTTATCTATATTGTACGGGGAGCAAATATTCCGGCGTGCCCGTATTCCTTTCTTCCGAGCTCCGTCGATATCCGATCACCTGCGAGCAAGTAATGGTGAGCTACCCGGCGGTGTGTGGCCGGAAAAACCCTCCGACGGTCAAGTTAGCACACACCTTAGGATGGATAGAGAGAAGGGAGAGAGTGTTTGAGTGTAAGAAATCCTTACAGATGTGTTCGTGTGTTTCGTATGGGGGGCGCAAACATGCTTATATACCTTCTGACCCCCATATCCACTCCCAGTCGTCTCCTGACACGTGGCTCTGCTATCCCATCTGTCAGCATAAACCATGCCATTCACCACCTAACCTCAACTGCCTGACTTCGCAGCTGGAGCTCGGCAGCCGAGCTGCTCTTCCTCGGCCGTGTCATGCTTCATACTCACGCGCCTAGCCGGACAAACACGCGGATGACCGGGCTAGGCGGCATCTCGGCAAAGCGTTGCCCGGGCACCTCCTTTGGTTGGCCTTCCTGCCGGTCAATCAACTACCTCGGTTGACCGCGCCTTTCCGGGCGCCGGTCTCTCAGCCTGTCTGGCTTCGACCATCCTCGGACCGAGCATCCTGGTCTGACCGGTCACTTCCTGGCCGAGCAATTTCTGTACGGTCCGGGGTGGCACACACTCGGTTCAAACTCTGCCCGGCCCAAGTTTTGGCTGCCCTTCTCTGGGCGAACAGTGGATCATCTCGGCCCAATGCACTGCTGGGCCCTCAACCTGATCGGTCGATATCTCGGCCCAACTCCAGATCATAAATCACCCTCTCAATTGCCCCTTAATTCCGTCCGCGGAAGCGTGACTGGGATTACTCACCTCGACCGAGATAACGTTTCTCCGGTCGTCAAGATGCCAAGCCTCGACCGAGCTAGTTGACGTAATTGTCCGCAGATTTGACCGGTTATATTCCTCGGCTGACCTATTCTCGTTGAAAGTAGCTCGGTTGGCTCTTCGTCTTTTCAACCCGTCGTTTCAGTCCTGTCAAAGCCATAAATGGGGACACGTGGCGGTCTGCCATTGGTCATCGGGCAGCCAACCCGCCGTTTTTGCCAGAATTTGAATTTGGGCGGTTTTCTTTGCTTATACATACATGCCCTGCTCGAACTCCAAATCCTCCTACTGCCATTTCGACATTCGATCCCAGAGCTCTTGCATCCTCATCCAGACTCGCTGCCATTCTTCGTGCTTGAAGGATTAGGTCCTACTCTTCACTGGTAAGTCATTCCATCCTCATTTTGTTGTTATGTTCCTTCATATTACACACATTAGGGTACAAAAACGTAGCTATTAGGGCATAGGTCGTAGAATCCGTATTAAAACCTTCCTCTGTTCTTGGTGTTCTTCATATTTCTAAAGAACACTGATGAACTGGGGTGAACTGGGCTCTGGGCCTTCTTTTGATCCAAAAAACCAACCAAACCGGGCAAACATGTTTGTTTCAACCCCAGCGAAAACCGAGTTAACAAAAGGACTTGGCCGTTCAACCGGGCTAACATCTGGTCCGCTTGGGCGACCGGGCTCCTTAGATAGAATAGACAACCGAGGTGGTTTGGCGCCCTTAATGACCGAGCTAAAATTCAGCACCTTTCGCGCGACCGCGCTAACACTTAACACTTGCCATCCTTTTCCTGCAGAGTCCAAGGGGACCACTGTCATTCCTAAGGCTCTCAGGACCGGGCAACATCCAATACCCAGAGCCAAACCCCTCAGCCGGGATACACTAAGCCGGCCAAAAATGGGGAAATTCCGCTTCCTAGTGGATACTCCGGCCGCGCTCGCCGCTTTCAGAGAGGAGTACGGCGTCCCGGCCGACGTCCATCTCGAGCTGGCCGAGGAAGAGACCACGCCTTGGGGTAGGGAGGAATGCCCCTTCACCGTGCTATCTATTGTCGAAGGGGGCCTTCGTTTCCCGCTCAACCCTCTTATAACCGAGTTCCTCCGCCGCACCGGGCTGGCACCCACACAGGTGTCCACCAACACTTATAGAATAATCAACGGCGTTCACGAATTGAACAAACGGCTAGGCACCAACTTAGGCCTAGCCGAGATATTGAGGCAATACACAATGGGCCACACCGGTGACGGCCTAGCTTACTACTTGAAAATAAGACCGGGCAAGGAGAAAATCGTAACCAGCACCCCAGATAAAGATATGCACGACGATGATTTTTTCTGGGTGTCCGGCAATTACGAAACAGCCGAGGTACCGGGCTGGCGCATAAGCAAGGACTTCGGTTCTTCATGTAAGCCACTCAAACTTGCTCGGTGAACTTAATTCTTTAGTTTAACTAACCGGTTTCCCTGTTTCTTTTGCAGCTATCCAAGCCTTGCAGGCCAACTACCAGTTCCCCAACGTCGAAGCAATTCGGGCCGTGCTTAGGTACCGCCACCGGGATTGCAACGATTTACTCAGCTATACCCCGACGTACAGGTACTCTGCCCCGCGCCGGAGTAGAGTGACTGACTTCCTCAGAGCTCCTTCGCCACCTCCAGATCCAACCCTACCCGACGTCCCGCTAATCCGGCTGACCGAGGAACAAGAGATGGCAAAGCGCAGCAGAATCAAAAACCTTCTGACCGCTACCTCAGCCGAGATACCGAGCGTTGTAACCCGGTCGCCAGCCGCCGGCCAATCCAGCAGTGCTGTGGTCGCCCTTGCGTCCCCGGCTCCAGCTGCCGGGCAATCTGCCAGAGAAGCGCGCCGGGCTGGAAAAAGACCAAGGGCAGATCCCTCCGCCGAGCTCGTCGCCGAGCTGACAACCGAGCATCCAGCTGAAACTCTTGCTCCCGTGCCCGCTTGGCGTCCTCAGCTGAAGTACCGGGGACAGGACATCCCGGCGATGGCTTCAATCAAGGCTGACAAAGAACATTTGCTCGCCTTCGATATCTCCAAAGCATTTCTCCTACCGGGCGACGTGGTCGGCAGCGACCACGTCCCTGACACCCGGCTGGTGAAATCCTCAGTCAAGTCCATGGCCAGGGTAAGTCGGCGTTCTTTTTAACATTTCACAAGTGTTTGCTCGGTCCTTCTTGCTCGGTCCCCTTTCTGATGTACTTTGCTTCTTTGTGCAGGCCATTCAGAAACAACATTTGGTCTTGGAGCGCATCCACCGGCTTAGGCAGAAAGCCAATGACACTGCCAGCCAGGTTGAAAGCCTTCAAGCCGAGCTCGGCCGGGCTAAAGCTTCTCTCGAGATGGCCAACAATGATAATAACAGGCTGCTCGGTCAACTGAATGCAGCCGAGAAAAAACATAGCGAGCTCCAGGCCGAGGTTGACACTCTGAAGAAGGAGAAGAGGAAGGCTTGCCGGGCTGCCAACAACGCGGGTTTCAACGAGGCCGAGAAGAATTACCAGAAGCAAGTCTTTGCAACACAAGACATATACTTCAAGGCTGGCTGGAAATCCGCTTGCGAACAGCTCGGCCAAAGTTCTGACACCGACGTATTTGCCAACCCTCCTCCAGCTTCTCTACCGGTCTACCTTGTGCCATATGCAAACGATGTTTTCAGCGCTTTACAGGCTGAGGCCGAGGAGGGACTTGAAGACGGGGACGGGGAGACAGATTCTGAGGAAGAAGAGGCCGAGGTGCCTGAGCAGCCCGGCAACGATGAGCCCGGCGCCCAAGAAGCAAGCCAAGCTATTGACCTTGATGCTGATGCTGCCGAGGATGCGTTCACCAATCTTTCCCCCTTAGTTTAGGTTGCTTTTACCTTGTTTTTGTATTTTTGCTATCAACTCTTTTGATGTAACCGGGCTCTGTCCCCTCCGTTTGTAATGAATTTCTTATCAATGAAAATTCAAATTTTTGCAAGTGTATGCACGGTTGTAATCAGTTCTGTCTTCAGCAAAACATCTCAGTATAACTCATCGAACCGGAATACATAACACGGTCTAAGCACTTCAACAGAACAAGACAAATTCATGAACCGAAGTAGCCACTTTGGCTGTAACTAAGTCGAACAAATCAACACTTCCAACCGGAGTAGATCATCTCGGTTGGGAATCCAAAGTTGGACAAGACACCAACTCTTCCAACCGGAGTACACCATCTCGGTTGGGTATCCAAAGTTGGACAAAACACCAACTCTTCCAACCGGAGTACACCATCTCGGTTGGGAGTCCTAAGTTGGACAAAACACCAACTCTTCCAACCGGAGTACACCATCTCGGTTGGGAATCCGAAGTTGGACAAAACACCAACTCTTCCAACCGGAGTACACCATCTCGGTTGGGAGTCCTAAGTTGGACAAACCACCAACTCTTCCAACCGGAGTACACCATCTCGGTTGGGAGTCCTAAGTTGGACAAGACACCAACTCTTCCAACCGGAACACACCATCTCGGTTGGGAATCCTAAGTTGGACAAAACACCAACTCTTCCAACCGGAGTACATCATCTCGGTTGGGAATCCTAAGTTGGACAAAACACCAACTCTTCCAACCGGAGTACATCATCTCGGTTGGGAGTCCTAAGTTGGACAAAACACCAACTCTTCCAACCGGAACACACCATCTCGGTTGGGAATCCTAAGTTGGACAAAACACCAACTCTTCCAACCGGAGTACATCATCTCGGTTGGGAGTCCTAAGTTGGACAAAACACCAACTCTTCCAACTGGAGTACATCATTTCGGTCCGTAACATTAAAACAATAATCCAAGTGCTAAAGCAAAATGACTTCTATAATTTGACAAAAAGAATTACATTCTGCTTTGCAAGCCAAAAAATTGCTTTACAAAAAGAGGAAAGTAAAAAGCTTAAAAATAATACAATTTCAAGTTGGCCGCATTCCATGGCCGGGGTATGGCTCTTCCCTCTAGATCCTCCAAGTGGTAAGCCCCCTTGCCAGCCAGACCAGTGATCTTATAGGGTCCTTCCCAATTTGCCCCTAGTTTGCCTTCTCCTGGCACCAGGGTGTTGCCCATAATCTTCCTCAAAACCCAATCTCCAACTTTGAACGGTCTGGGGTGCACTGTCTTGTTATACTTCTTGGAGAGCTCTTGTTGGTAGGCGGCCACATGGATGAGGGCTTTCTCCCGGCGCTCTTCCGCTAGGTCCAGCTCCAAGGCAATGGCCTCGGCATTTAGCTCGGGCTCAAAACTCTCGGTTCTGAGGGTAGGTATTTCGACTTCCAAGGGTATGACCGCCTCCATGCCGTAAGCCAAAGCAAATGGAGTTTCCCCGGTTGAACGTCGCGGGGTTGTTCGGTATGCCCAAAGTACACTGGGCAATTCCTCAGCCCACTTTCCCTTGGCCTTTTCCAGCCGTTTCTTCAACCCATCCAGGATAGTCTTGTTCGACGCTTCGGCTTGACCATTGGACTGCGGGTAGGCCGGGGTGGAGTTGTAGAATTCTATCTTCAGATCTTCACAAAATCCTCTGAATAGGTGACCGTCAAACTGGGTGTCGTTGTCAGAGATCAAAATCTTGGGGACGCCAAACCGCGTGACAACGTTCTGCCAGACAAATCGCTTCACGTCTTTCTCTTTGATGGTTGCCAAGGGCTCAGCTTCAACCCACTTTGTGAAGTAATCTGTGGCCGCGATGAAGAATTTCCGGTTGCCCGGTGCTGTTGGCAATGGTCCCACTATATCTAGCCCCCACATGGCGAAAGACCAAGGACTGGTGAGGGGAAGAAGTTCCCTGGCAGGCTGGTGGATCTGATGGGCGAATTTCTGGCATTTCTCGCACCTGCGGACATATTTTTGTGCGTCGGCCTGCATGCACGGCCACCAGTACCCCTGCGAAATAGCTCGGTAGGCCAAGGACCTGCCCCCGATGTGGCTGCCACAAATGCCTTCATGAATTTCAAACAAGAAGGCCTCCACACTGTTTGGGTGCACGCACTTGAGATACGGACCGGTGAAGGACTTCTTATACAACGCGCCTGATGGAGAGAGCCAAAACCGCTCTGACTTCACCCGGATTTTGTGTGCTTCTTTCTTGTCCGCTGGAAGAGTCCGGTCTCTGAGGAACAAGATCAAGGGGTCCATCCATGAAGGACCTAGCTCGGCGCAGAGTACATCCGTCTGCCCGGCGTTTTCAATGCTTGGCCGCGGAAGAAAGTCAATCAACAGGGGGTTTGGAGACGTACCATCTACCATGGAAGCGAGGCCGGCGAGTTCATCAGCCCGGCTGTTTTCTTCCCGGCCAATCCGTTGGACTCTGATTGCCTCAAACTGCTTGATATGGTCCCTGACCAGAGCTTGGTACTTCGCCATCCTGTCGTCCTTCGCTTCATAAATCCCTGAAACTTGGTTAACTACAAGCTGGGAATCACTATATACCAGAAGCTCGGCAGCCTTAATTTGAATGGCGCTCTTGAGCCCAGCAAGAAGCGCCTCGTACTCAGCCTCGTTGTTAGACGCCGGGAAGCCGAGTGTGATAGAATGCTCAATGGTTAGGCCGTCCGGGGATATAAGAACAATACCTAGGCCGGCACCATGACGGTTGGACGCTCCATCAACAAAAAGCTTCCACATGTCCCCCACAAAAAGCTTCCAGCAGTCAGATGGGTCCTGAGAGTTGCGAAGGGCAATGGGATCACAACTGCTCGGCTGTGCGGTGTCAAGTTTGGTGTTGACCGGTTCAAATTCAGTGCCCTTTGGTGATTCGACACCGGACTCAGCAAGTTGGTCCGTAATGCTCAAGTCCGTAGGCGAATCACCAGGTTGCGGTGTGAAGCCGGCCGCAGGTTCTGAGCTGTCTGGAACCATTCCTCCCCCCCTTGATGATTCGGCACCGGACTCAGCAAGTTGGTTCAGAATGCCCAAGTCCGTAGGCGAATCATCAAGTTCTGAGCTGTGTGGAACCATTCCTTCCCCCCTTGGTGATGCGGTACCGGACAGAGTGGATGGGTTGGTGATACACAACTCCGCCATCGCAGCACCGGGAGGTATTACCGTGCAAACTGAGGGAACTTCGATAGTGCGCGCTAACTCCGCGGCGCGACCTTCTGCAGCTGGTTGTTCCTCGGTTGGCATTGTGTGCGTCTCATCATCTGCCTCGGCAATGTCGATCGGGCATACCGGATGAGTGCCAGGTGAGAACTCGGCAACAAAATCGGCAAGGGTTTGGGCTTTGATTGCGGTGCGCGGCTGGAACTTCACATCGAACTGTCCCAACTCGACCGCCCATTTTAAAATTCGGCCTGAAAAGTCTGCGCGCTCAAACAAGGCCTTGAGGGAAAACTCGGTCAGTACGACGATGGTATGGGCGTGAAAATAATGTGCCAATTTCCTCGAAGCCATCATCAGTGCCAACGCAAGCTTTTCCAGCGGCAAGTACCTCGTCTCAGCCGGCAGCAAGGTCTTACTTACGTAAAAAATTGGGAGGTGCTTGACTCCTTCAGCCCGGACTAACACCGCACTTACTGCGTGCTGGGAGACGGCAAGGTAAAGGTAGAGTTCCTCACCGGGCTCTGGTGTAACCAACAGCGGCGGAGAAGACAAATAATCTTTGAGCTCGGCCAAAGCTCGGTCACACTCGTCATCCCATGAGAACTTTGACTTCAATGCTTGAAAGAAAGGGCGGCAGCGATCTGATGACCGGCTTATAAATCGGTTAAGCGCGGCGGCCATCCCGGCCAGATGCTGCACGTCCTTAGCCGAGCGGGGCTGCTTCAACTCTTGCACGGCTCTAATCTGAGTAGGGTCTGCTTCGATGCCTCGGTTCGTGACTAAGAATCCCAAAAATTTCCCGGATCCCACACCAAAGGCACACTTCGAGGCGTTCAAGCGCAACTTGTGCTTCTTCAGAATGGCGAACATCTCGGTTAAGTCGGACAAATGGTTTGCCTCATGTCGGCTCTTTATCACCATATCATCGATGTAAGCCTCCATTGTCCGGCCGAGCAAAGGAGCAAACATTTTGGTAACCATCCTCTGAAAGGTTGCCCCGGCGTTTTTCAAACCAAAGGGCATGACTCGATAGCAGAAGAGTCCCCTTGGAGTCGTGAAAGAGGTGATCTCTTGGTCAGGCCTATGCATGGCAATCTGGTGGTAGCCGCGGTACGCATCTAAGAAACTGAGCCGATTGTGTCCAGCCGTCAAATCCACTAGCTGGTCAATGCGCGGCAAAGGGAAGCTGTCTTTTGGACAAGCTCGGTTGACTGTCTTGTAGTCGACACAAACTCGCCACTTTCCATTCTTCTTAGGCACCACTACCGTGTTGGAAATCCACCGAGGGTAGTGCACTTCCTGTATTGCTCGTGCCTCAAGCAAGTTCTTTACCTCCTCTGCTACTACCTCGGCGTGATGCAGCGCCGATCTCCTTGTTCGCTGGATGACTGGCTTTGCTCCAGGGAAGACATTGAGGTGATGGCAGATAAAGCTTGGGTCAAGGCCAGGCATGTCGTAAGGTGACCATGCAAAGACTTCGATATTCGCCATCAAAAACTCAATCATCTCGGTTCTCTCCATGGCCGAGAGACTTGAACCGAGCAAGAAGAATCTGTCCGGCTGCTCGGCATCAATCCGCACCTCAACCAATTCTTCAACAGCCTTGTCTTCGGCTTTGGTGCCAACATCATCCAAGACTCTCCGGTCCTCCGGTCCCTCGATCATTTGAACGAATCCTTTGGCAGCTCGGCTCCCGTTGACCGCCACGAAGCATTGCTTGGACATGACCTGATCACCCCAAATCTCCTCAATTGCCCCCATAGCCGAGGGGAATCTCATCACCTGGTGGTAGGTCGATGCTACGGCCTGCATGGCGTGAAGCCATCCTCTTCCAAGGATAAGGTTGTACGTTGAAGGCACTTGTAGCACCCAAAACTCCACTTGCTTGACCACGGATCCCGCTTTGACCGGCAGGATAATCTTTCCCAATGGCCACTCCGGCTGCGAGTTAAATCCAACCAGGGGCGAAGTGGCCGGAGCCAAGTCTGTCTCACGGAGTTTGAGCTGTTTGAACGCATCATAATACATGATCTCGACCGAGCTTCCCTGATCGATCAAGATCCGTCTAACATCAAATTCTTTGACGCGTAGTGTTACTACAAGAGCATCGTTGTGCGGCGTCTGGATACGCTCTAAATCCCTTGAGGTGAAACTAATCACGTCTTTCTCTTCTGTCTTCCCCCTTTTGATGGCGGGCTGTACTGACAAAACTTCCCTCATATGTTCTGCCTTCTTGATCATGCCCCGGAGTTCGCAGACACGCTCCGGTTCCACGATGCCGTGGATGACATTAATAACTCCTTGTGGTGGTGCATCTCGGTCATCCTGTCCCCTAGGATCGACCGGAGCCTGATTCGGTTTCACGCCGCCATCAATGTAAAGGTCCAGATGCCCGGCCGCAACCAGTTCTTCCAAGTGTTGTCGCAAAGGCAAACAATCCTCAGTCCGGTGGCCCCTCTCCCGGTGAAACGTACATCGATACCGCGGATTGTAGCCGTTTTGTCCATCGCCCAACTTAGCAGGAAACCGGACATACTCCTCGTCTCGGATTTCACTAAGTATGCGATAGATTGGAATCTTGAAGACCGTGGTTATGCCAGTCCTCGCCTTCATTCTCCTGTTTGCGTCCTCTACGTCATCTCGGGGGTAATCATCCCGGTCATTCCGACGTCCTCTACCCCGGTTTTTACGATTTGAACCTCGGTCTGATTCCTCTGCTCGGTCATTTGAGCGGCTGGACTCTTGCCCAACTGCGTGCACCTTGCCTGCTGTCTTCTTGTCTGTTCCGACCGGAGTGGCCTTCACGGTGGAAGCTGATGCATCGTCCTCTACTCGGATGTGCTCATTGATGCGCTGCATGAGCTGGCCCATGGAGGTCGGCTGGTGCATGGTAAGCGAGTCCCGCAGTCTATGTCCGACCGGGAGACCACGCTTATATTGCGTGATTGCAAGGTTGACCGGGCAATCCAGGATCTCGTTGAAGGTTTCCCAATACCTTGAATTGTATGCCTTCAGTGTGTCGCACGGTTCCATCTTGACACTCAGCAAGTGATCGACTTCCTTTGGTGTTTTTGTGTTGGTTTTGAAGCGCGTAACAAACGCCTCGGCCAACTGATGCCACCTTTGTATGCTCCCTTCCGGCAACCTCTCGAACCACTTTAGGCCCAGCTCGCCTAAACTTGACGGGAAGATTAGGCACATAAGTCCGTCATTGCGCCGATGTCCGGCCATAACCTGTCGGAAGTGGCTCACATGCATGTACGGATCGGTTTTTCCGTCGTAAAGTGTGAACTTAGGCTGGTGGAAGCCTGCCGGAAGCGGCGTTGTTTCTATTTCCAGGGAAAAAGGAGTGGCACTCAGCCTTGCCAAATCTGTATCTTCGAATATTGGCATTGCTTGGCGGGGTGGAAGCATTCCGACCTCCTCGCTGCAGTGAACCCCGTAGGAGAGCCGCTGGAAAGCAGGTATTCTCTGAGCTTCGCGCCGGCGAGCCCGCTCCCTTAACACTGCCCGTAGGTCCTCTGACTGAGCAGAATAAGAGTACCTCGACGTCGTCGCCGGACGTGAGGGTTTGTAAGTGCTGTCTTGCGCGCTAGACTTTTCTGCACGCATGTCGGAATCACCAACCTGGTAACTCCTGGTGATGGAAATGGACTGAGTACGTCGCTGACTCTGATCGCCTGACCGGCGGGATGGGGTGCGCTCACTGTGGTCTCCCACTCCAGCTACACCTTTCCCTTTGACATGCCGCTTAAGATCCTCCATCTCCGCCGCCATCCGCCTGATGACAGTGTCTTGGTCCCTTAACTTGCTTTCCAGTCGCCTGGCGTGTGAGTCTCTCCGCCGGTGACCGTCTGGACTCCGTGAATGCCCATGACTCCTTCCGCGCTTATCCCGCGCGTCTCCTGACTGTCCTCCAGTGGGCGTCCCCAAGTCAGCCATTGGATGGACGGCAGGTGGTCCCTCTCTCCTTCGGGTATACTCCGGGGTGGCTCCATCGATGGCGGACAACGGGAACTCGTCGTTGTTCGCCATGGACGGCGATCAGATGAACCTGGAAGACAAGGTTTTGTCTGTCAAGATTCCCACAGACGGCGCCAATTGTACGGGGAGCAAATATTCCGGCGTGCCCGTATTCCTTTCTTCCGAGCTCCGTCGATATCCGATCACCTGCGAGCAAGTAATGGTGAGCTACCCGGCGGTGTGTGGTCGGAAAAACCCTCCGACGGTCAAGTTAGCACACACCTTAGGATGGATAGAGAGAAGGGAGAGAGTGTTTGAGTGTAAGAAATCCTTACAGATGTGTTCGTGTGTTTCGTATGGGGGGCGCAAACATGCTTATATACCTTCTGACCCCCATATCCACTCCCAGTCGTCTCCTGACACGTGGCTCTGCTATCCCATCTGTCAGCATAAACCATGCCATTCACCACCTAACCTCAACTGCCTGACTTCGCAGCTGGAACTCGGCAGCCGAGCTGCTCTTCCTCGGCCGTGTCATGCTTCATACTCACGCGCCTAGCCGGACAAACACGCGGATGACCGGGCTAGGCGGCATCTCGGCAAAACGTTGCCCGGGCACCTCCTTTGGTTGGCCTTCCTGCCGGTCAATCAACTACCTCGGTTGACCGCGCCTTTCCGGGCGCCGGTCTCTCAGCCTGTCTGGCTTCGACCATCCTCGGACCGAGCATCCTGGTCTGACCGGTCACTTCCTGGCCGAGCAATTTCTGTACGGTCCGGGGTGGCACACACTTGGTTCAAACTCTGCCCGGCCCAAGTTTTGGCTGCCCTTCTCTGGGCGAACAGTGGATCATCTCGGCCCAATGCACTGCTGGGCCCTCAACCTGATCGGTCGATATCTCGGCCCAACTCCAGATCATAAATCACCCTCTCATATATATTGTTTGAAAATAATAATAATAAATGTGGTCATTTTCTATTTGGGTTGGTTAAAATATGTATATATATATATTTAGGCTCTTATTTATTCTCTTACTTTTGTCATTGTTTATATTATATATAATAGTTAGTGATTAATTTTTTGTATAATATAAAGTCATTAATTATTAAAATAAAATGTAAAAAGCTCAGTTTATAATGATTTAAAAATATGAAATATATTGGATCATAATTAAAAATTTACAAAAATTGATTAATATTTATTTTAAACCCAATAAAAATAAATATGATCATGGAAAAAAAAAATATGCATATCGGTAAGTTTTTTTCAAATTGAGTGAAAAATAAAAAAATTCACGATTTCGGTTATCGCAACTGTTACGCTACGGCTTTTACACCCCGCCACCGTTACAGTGACCGCAACCGCTTTTCAGAACCTTGCCTGAGCCATATTTGATATTGATAATAAACATATTATTTGACCCATATTCATTAAACCAAAAAATGGCACGGTTTATGGATTTGCTTTATCCTGCATTTCATTTTAATAAGACAGAATCAACTAGTGCAGGATTGAGGAACAAATCTTAGTGGCAGGAATCGTCTCAGATGGCGACGACTCCGAGGAAAAAGCGCGATTTTGCGCTTCTGAGGAAGAATCGCAGCAGAATTGCGAATCTGAGGAGAGGGAAACGCGAATCTGATGCGAGAAGGGAGCACTATTGAGAGGGCAAGGAGAGTACCTGGTCACTGGCGCCGTTTGACGACTTCGATCTCGCCGTTTGACTTCCCCGTCGAAGCCCTAGTCTTCGTCCCTCTCTTCGAAGCCCTAGGTCTTTGTTTCTTTCTCTCGCTTCTCTCACCTTCGATCTCCTCTTCGTCTTTGCCTCTCTCTTTCTTCGTCTCTGTCGCTTCTCTTGCCTCTCCCTCTCTGATCTATTATGTTCTCTCTCTCTCTCTCTCTCTCTCTTTACCTCTCCGTTTTCATTGATATATATAATATAATTTATCATATAATATATATATATATATAAAATTTATAAATTATAAATTATAATATAATTTATTATAAACAATATAATTTTTATTTGTAAAATAAAAAATTATTTATTTTATCATATATAATATAATTTTTATTTATTACTTATTTTTTTAACAATTATTTCTTAACTTTTTAACACATAATAAATCATCTAATTGTTTAAAAGAAATCTATTTAAATCATATATAATAAAAAAAATATTAAAAAATTTATAAAATAAGACATCTAATTTTTATTTATTATTTATTTTAACATAATTTATTATTCATTATAATAAATAAAATATAATTAATAAAAATAATACATAAGCGCTCCTAATTTACGACTCCTCTAAGTGGCCACGTTCCCCCGCTCCCGCCCCCGCTCCCGCTTCGTGCAACTAAGGAACAAATTATTCCTTTAATTGTTGAATATTGTAAGTTCCAAAGGAGTTTACGAGTCTTTTGATTTAAACTAATATTGAGCAGTTTTTCTCCAGGGAAAAAAAAAATAGTTGACATTTTTTTTCTTTCCTCTCTATGTTCTGATACAAATTCCATATGTATATATATATATGTTGTCACAATACTGTGTGCTCGTTCATCTTATTATAGAATATGGGCCTACATAAATGTAAGGTTTCTATTCTCAACATGGGATGATGGCATATTTTCAGTTTCTCTTCCAGTAAGTTCCTTGAAACTATTTGCCATTTGTACTAGGATGTGGGTATATGTATTCACATGGAAATATCCATGTGATGCATATAAGTAATAATGATTTAACTATCAGCAGTGTTCTAAAACTGGACTGGTCAAGATAGTTGTTTCTTCCAGATTGTGATTTTAATTATGATTTTTGCAGCTGTCCTAGTCTTTCTTTTTCAAGGTTGGTTTGTTTAGAGAGGGAAGAATAATATTGTATTGACTCTCTTGATCTGATTACAACGATTATACCCCCAATTATATAAGAGAAAAACCCTAAAGAGAGATAAACTAAACAACTTACCAAAACAAATATGGAAACTACCAAAACTAACTAAACATTTCTTTCACTCACCCCTCAAACTCATGATGTGAGCCTGGTAACGTTAAGATTTTGTCAAGTAAAAACTAAAAAGGAGCAGAAGTATTAGTCTCGGTGAAGAAATCCTCAATCTGCAAAGAGGAGGAAACAAAGGGCTAAGTAATGGTACCTAACTACAATGATGGCGAACAAAGTGACAATTGATCTCAATGTACTTTGTGGCGCTCATGTAAAAGTGAGTTGTGGGCAATCTGAATAACACTTGTATACAGTAGAAAGGAGTAAGAGAGGACATAGAAACACCCAAATCAAAGAGAAGCCAACAAAACCAAACATTCTTAGTTGTGTCATGCTTATCCTCAACAATAGAGATAAGAGATAAGAGTCTCCAAGGGAAACACAAAATCCAATAGCGGGCTTGTGATCAAAAATATCACGAGCCCAATTAGTATCTGCATAAACCTGAAGTACAAGAGAAGAAATAGAAGTCATCAACAAACTCAAAACAATAGTACCTCGAACATAATAATACCTAACAAATCAACCTGATTTGTAAAGTGGGGCAAAGACAAACGGACTAATCATGTGAACAACATAGGCAATATCAAGATGACTCACACCAAGATAAACCAAACATCCAACTAGTTCCTAATATAAGGTATGGCCATCATGAAGAAAATCATTAGAAGGAGAGAATTTGGCGTGCAGCTTAATGTGAGTATCAATGACTTTATCATCAATGAGTCTGGCATGACAGATGATCTAATGTGTATACTTCGACTAAGATAAAAGATAACCCTTGGGGGAATAAGCCACTTCAATGTCAAGAAAATTAAGAGATCCCAAATCTTTCATCTGAAATTCCTGACAGAGATGCTGTTTCACCTCAATAATAACAATCACATTAGCACCAGTGATGTCATCAACATATAACAATAAAACAACTATCCCAAGAGTGCTATGACGAATAAAGAGAGCAGAATCATGAGCACTAGGGTGAAATTCAATTTGAGTAACAGTCGATGGAAAGCTCTCATACCAGGTGGTATGAGGGGACTATTTGAGACCATGCAGAGGGCAATGGAGACGACAAACATATCCAATGGGACAAGAAAAATCCGAATGACCGCATATAAACTTACTTATTAAGATGAATGCATTATTGACATCCCGTTGAGAAAGGGACCACCGATGAACAATAGCCATAGAACTCTAGGAACCAACTCTCAGGTGCGAGTTTTCTCAAGAGCATTTAACTCATCTTGCATAGCACGCATCCAATTAGGATAAGTGTTGGCGTCCTTATAAGATCAAGGGTCGAAGTAAGCATGAATAGAAGATAAGAACACTTGATAGGAGGTAGAAAACCAAGAGTTAGCAAAACTAAGTCTTACCAGTGGTTGACTAGCATGAAGGGGATAGCCTGTCAGGAGGATCAGAGTCCACAGAAGCAGTTGGATTAGTAGAACTAACGAATATAGGCAGAGAGGAGGAGCATTCTTGCAAGAATAAACCAAAAGAAAAGACGAGATCCTTGTAGTAGTAGTAGGAGAAAAGGGAAGGTCAGAAACATCAAGAGTATATTATACTCATCAAATACAAGAAAAATGATCAATATGAATCAAGTCCTCCTTGGACATGTGAACCGTCTTTGGAGGAAGAGAAAAGAATGGAAGGCGCTCACACAAACTAATATGACGAGAAACATATAAATAATAACTTTTTGGAAACTGGTTCATAACACTGATAACCTTTTTGATGAATGAACGAGCATTGATCTTGTTATGCTCCTTTCTAGGAAAGAGAACAAAACAAGCGAACTCACATGATAAAGAATAATTACGATTTTTACCGAACAACCTTTTATTTGGTGAAAGACTAGAAAGAAGAGGATTGGGTATACGATTGAGAAAATAGACTGTAGTAAGGAAGTCCTTACTCAAAAAAACCAAGAGAATAGAGGAACGAGAAGGGATCTAGCGGTGTTGAGGATGTGCTGATGTTTTCTTTTGCTTTACCATTTTGGGTTGGAGTATCTGAACAAGAAAGTTGATAAATTGTAATAGATGAGTCTAGGAATTGAGATACTCTATAAGAAAATGTTAACCACCTAAGTCGAATCAAAGGATTTTGATAGTTGTGGAAAATTTTGTTTGGACCATGGAATGAAATGAACGATAAATGCGAGAAAATAGATAGACACAAGATATTTCCAAGCGATTGTAATCATCAACACACCTAACGACCTTTAGTAGCAGTGTTTTAAAAGGCGTGCTAAGCTCAAGGTGCATGGCTGCGCTTCGAATAGGCCAAGGCGAGGTGACGTATGTGAGGCACAACTTAGGCGATGAGGTGATGCTTTTTTTGAGGTGTGAGGCGATGGGCTTTTGCGCTTTACCTGTTTTTTGACTCCAGTGGTTGATTAAATGGTTTTTCTGTGTGCATACCCACATGGAATCAAAACTCTTAAATATAAAATGACCAAACGTGGTCTAAAGAGAGTAGAAAATGATTAAAACAAATGCTAGGTTGTGGGAGATCAGAAAGTGAAGACGACACACGACTACGACTATGACTTCCTCTTCGGCTCTTCAGGTTCTTCTCTTCTTCTTATCTATTTCTCTTATTCTCTAGTTCTCTTTGATGGGTCCTCTTCTTCTCTGGTTGTCTTCGTTGGGTTCTTTTCTTCTTTTCTTCTTCTGCCTCTTTTTTTTCTTCTCTTATTATTCTCTTCAGCCTCTGTTTTTTCTTCTTCTTTGTTATGCATGCAAGAAAGGTGGTTGGTTCTCTTATTGTTTCTCCACTATTTTTGTCTTCTCTACTATGCAAGAAAAAAAGAGTCTGTTTTCTTACTCTGTTGTTTTGTTTTTGCTACACCTCTTTACTACTTGCTTTTCTTCTACTACTTGCGCCTTGCTTTGGAGAGGCGCGCGTTTCGTGCTTAGGCTTTGGGAGACCTTATCGCTTCGGTGCGCTTTGAGCCTTTTAAAACACTATTTAGTAGTAACAGACAATGGACTCCATACATTAGTATAGACAATAGAGAAAGGAGAAGTAGAAATAGAATTGGTTTTATTAGATGGCAATGCATACATTTTCATTAGTTTGCTTCCGCTACACTTAGAATTATCAGTAAATGACACTTTATGTAAGGCATGAGATTGAACTAAACACTTTAACCACTCACTTGATGCATGACTCAATCTTGAATGCAGAAGATAAAATTGACTGTAATTTTGATCTAAACAAAATGAAAATATGATTACTGAAGAAGACTACAAGAATATGCAAGCACTCCAACACATTTAAATCACCAATCATTTGCCAGATCCTAATCAACTTCTTAGACCTCTGATCTTGAACAACATAACTAGAAGAACAAACTAAACATCAAATCCTAAATTAGACAGTTAACTAATATATAATAACCTAATAGACACTTGAGGAATATAGAAAACATTAGGAATGGACGAAAAAGGAGGAGACAAGAGAACACAACCATTGGAAACAACATTAATAGGTGCACCATGGGCATTGCAAATGGTTATAGGAGAGGGAGGTGAATAACAATGACGAAAAAGAGATAAATTAGGTGTCATATGATGGGAAGAACCAAAATCTAATGTCCAAATAATCGGAGATAACTTGTAGCATGAGAAGTATGCAAACCTAAATGGGCAGTAGTCATAGAAGCATAAGATTGAGTCATTGAGGGTGATGCAAGAATGGACCATAAGTGGGTTAGCTTCTCAAGCATAGGCTGCACTGAGGATAGCGAGATGCTATTAGAAGTGGGCATGACAAGAGCTGCTGGAGGATGGGAAGAAACTTGAAAAGACGATCATGGGTAGATTGAGAAAAGGCAGTGGGTCCCATACAGTTATTGTTAGGATAGTAGAGTTCGAAATCTACTAGGAAACCTAATATGTGTAGGGTTTGGTTACCTAATTGTATGGAACTAGGATCGTTATGGATAGACTATTACAAATAGTCACGTGGACTATGGGGTTTCTCTGAGAGAGATTGAGAGATTGAGGTGAGGGAAAAAATAGAGATGCACATGGGAATCGGGGTGAGCAAAGGCTCAACTACCCTTGAGCATGGGTTCGGGTAGTGGTGTGCAGGTTTTGAGTATTTTGGCTACCTCAAATGTATCCTATATTTTATTCATAGTGGAATCTCTCTCTCCTGTGGATGTAGAGTATTTGGGTATAACCACATAAATCTATGTGTGATTGCTTTTTTCTCTTTGGTGTGTGCATGGTGTGCTTCGTGTTGGTAGGATGTGGTATAAATCCTAAGAAGTGGTATCAGAGTTTAAGGTTGTCGATCCTAGATGCGGTTGGTAGAGGGTGCCATTATTACACACGGAGGACTCGCACAAAAGAGAAAGAAATCTCAATGGTATAGGAAAAAAAAAAAAAAAAAAAAAAATTCAAAATCTGATGAAGGTAGTGCAGTGGAGGCATCGATTAATTAGAACACATTGCACAGTGGAGTACACAATTAAGGGCTTGGTTTTGTGGCTTTGGCTTGTCAAAGGGTTATGATCTTGTTTGACGAAAAACATAAAATCAACAATTTAGAATTTTTCTGTTATATCGGTGAGTATATATAATAGAAAAATTCACAGTGAAAGTGGTTTCCAAGGTTTTTAGTTTTTGTGGACTAATCAGTATGGTTAGAATATTCAAATTTTGAATAGTGAGGGTTTGGACAGATTCAAGGGCAATCAAAGGAGATTGCATATGATCTAAGTGATCTAGAAGTAATCTGATTCAATCAACAAGTATAGTCATTGTAGGGTCAATCAGATGGCGTTTTTCTTATTGGACATTACGATTGGCAACTTGTACAGGCTTGTGGAGTATGTTGTGACAAGATGGAAGCTACTGTCATGCATCAAGCGAGTAGTACGAGTTATGGGTGAACAATGATAAGCAATAGTTGAAAGGATGTTTTGTGGCTACTATGACGAAGACAACAGGTTGCTAGATGTTCATAGAAGGAAGTTTCGGGCATAGAATTTGAGATGGCTTCATGACAAGATGGTGTACACTAAGGGAGGACATGGGTCTTTTTTTCTTACGAAGGTTTTGGTTCATGGCAGTGGAGACACCTCGGGTATGTGCGGTAGATCTCATCGACTTGAGCATGAGGACAAAGGAAAGCCACGAAGAACACATTTGAGCACTATTGTGTAAGGTGCAAATAACTTGAACATTCGATTTAGGGGGTGTGACATCTTTTGGGTGAAGGTAGAGTGTGTTACACAAACAAGGGCATCGAAGTTAGAGGGTGCATATAATATTTCCCCCAGGTGGGAGGGGTTGATTGTTTAGGATTAGTCCACAAATGTAATAAAGGTGGGTCTCATACAATTATTAAGTTGGTTTATTCATGTATTTGGATTTGGATAGTAGAGTTTGGAATCTACTAGGAAACCTAATATGTGTAGGATTTGGCTACCTAATTGTACGAAACTAGAATTCTTATGGCTAGATTATTATAAATAGTCATGTGGACTATAGGGTTTCTTTGAGAGAGATTGAGAGATTAAGGTGAGGGAAAAAATGGAGATGTAAGCGGTGGGAGAAAAAATACCGTGGACATTGGGGTGGTGAGCAAGGGTTCAACTACCCTTGAGCATGGGTTCGGGTAGTGGTATAGGTTTTGGGTATATTGGTCATCTCACATGTATTCTTTTTTTTTATTTATAGTGGAATCTCTCTATTGTGGATGTAGGCAATTTGGACTGAACCATGTAAATCTATGTGTGATTGCTTTTTTCTCTTTGGTGTGTGCATGGTGTGCTTTCATTCATGTTAGTGGGATGTGGTATAGATCCCAAAAGGCATACCCCTTTTGATCGATGAATCTAAAGCATGTAAACTTTTAATACCCCTTCTAACACATAAACTACAATCATCCTAAGCAACATGAGGCTTAGGCTATGTTACACGGACTCTTCCAAATAAATCAAATACTTGTGTCGCACACTCAACACTCAGATAAGGGTACGAGATATGTATCGGATACTTTTCAATGGACACTTCTTATATAATTGTATATAACACTATTATTATATGTACATATTGTTGTATAAGTGCTATAAATATCTTTTTGACACTGTAATTTACTTATAGTTCCAGTTTATCTCACACACTTAATTAAAAATATAAAAATGTCATTTTTTAGTTGAGTCCGTGTACCCTTAAATTTATGGTTTGATGAGTTCAACATCTAGACACATACCCGCACTCAACACCAATACCCGAGTTTATGTAACATAAGGCTTAGGCTTCCCCGCGCCTTGAATAAGATGAGTAGATGGAGCAGCAACATAGGGGTTGAGTAAATGACTTCATAGAATAAATGCCTTAAGTGTATGATTAGATGGCCTATTAATTGTAGCTTGGTTGCAGTCTATAATAAGGTGATGTAATACCATTGTACTTAGTTTTTGACTAAAGAACTATGTTACCTGGAACATGGATCGTTCAAGTACGTGGAATGGGAACGAGAACGTAGTACTCCACATGCCCTAAAATGTGGTACGATAGAGATAGACTTGTATTTATTACAATATAAGATACTTTTAGAGTAATTTTCTTTAATTATTAGGCATCCAATAAAATGTAGTTTTTCTTTTCATGTAGCAAAACATTTATGAGCATTATGACACATTTTTTTATGTTTTATTTTGTCAAAACTTAATTCATCTTAAATTTTAGTTCATTATATTTGATTTTTTTCCTCCTAAGAAAACATTTAAGGAAATATATTGGAAAAAGCTTTTGGGATTGCTTTGGATCACTAAATTTACTATTTTGGAACGAATGTTTTAGAACGTGCATACCAATACTTGATTCGCTAGGATATTAGTGTTTTATGTTAACACGACCAAAGTATATACATTGTGATTGGAATAGAGCTTGATTTCTCTCTCTAGCCCTTGAGGGTTTTACCTAGCATTTGTCTTCTTTCACTCAATTTGATCTTGATTTGCATTTGGATTGCATTATTTGGTATCAGAGCTTTAGGCTCAAATTCTTTGTTTTTATTTCATGTATTTGTTGCAAGAATGAGAGAAAGAATTCACTCACCTTTACCTAATTTGTAGTTCTTAGTAATTAGAAACCCTAATTTTGTCTTTTGTGTGGCTTTAGAATCTCAGCACCTCTCATAGAATTTGTTTGGCCTTTTGGATCAAAGTGCAACTGGAATTAAAGTGGAATCATTCGATTCCGTTTGAAGTCATCTCGCGAAGAGATTTGAGAGCAATCACTACTTGGATTGAATAGTTATTTATTTCATACAATTAACCGATTGCAGAGCTGGATTATTGATTACAACTAAGTCCCTCAACATCTTCGATTCAACCTTTGATTCTGCCTCAGCTTTTGACGCAATCTGGACCTAACCTTGATTCGATGTTGCGTTGGCATTGCGATCTGGTTTTTTCCCCAAACTAAAGTCTTAGTTGTGATTTGACTACAATCTGAAGCCCAAGTTGAAGATCCAGACTCGATATCAACCTCTAATTGAGATCCGAACTTGAATCGCAATTTTTGAGGAGAATCAATTCGATCCGAAACCCTAGACCCAACTTGGCAATCTGATTGTGACCTAGTTTCGATTTTTTATTAGGCATCATGAGAACATATCCGACTTCGCAATTCCAACCAGATCTAGAATCATGATCTGAACATTGAATTTTTTTGGTTATAGTTGATGTTGACTTTGACTTCGATTTTGAGTCCTTGTTCAAATTTAGCTTTGAGTTCTAGTTGAGATTTTTACTTTTGTTGAGTTGCGAATTTGAATCTTACTTGACTTTGGTTTACGATTTGGCCTTCGAGTTCGATTTCTAACTTAGATTCGAACCTAGTTATTAATCATACAACAACTTCGACAAACATGAATTCTTGCTCCTGTGGTGTTCTACTTGGCAATGAACCATTCGCAACTCCACTATTGAATTGTTTAGAAGTTTACATTTTTGAGTGATGGCGTTGTAATGGAGTTTTTGTTCTGCGTTTGGGTGAAAATACTGTGATGAAACTCTCAATTGGAAGGAGAAATGATGCTAATCCAAATCAGACTCATACTCTAAGACATGAGTTAAAACAAATGAGTAGATCAATTGTTGCATTGCAAATCGACATTGATATCTTTAACATCTTTAAAGAATTTATTTGGAGCTTCATCATTGGGGCTCCTTTCATGCCTCTTTAGGGAACTATTTTGAGTTGAGTAGGTTGCTTCTCATGTGCTCAATTCACATTTGTGTCCAAAGCAAGAAGGGAAGAAGGCGTGCCATGTCGAATTTTAGCTCGTGATCAGAGTGACTCTCAAGTGCTTTTGGCTAGTGGCGGCATCGTCCATCCAATCATTGTGTTGGTGTTTGTCAACCTTGCTTTGGAAGCTGTCATCTTCCAGTCCATTGGTCTCATTTTGACAGAATGAGTACTCTTTTGCACAAGTATGCAGGTTAGAGGTGAAGGCGTTTGGAAATGGGGGTTTGTCTGAGTTTTGGCGACAGGGTATGGACACACCTATGGTTGTTGAGCCAAGGATGAAAAGGATGAAAATAATTGTTTTGGCTTACTTATGAATGAGGTAGATCCTTGTATTTATAATGAAACAATATTACAAAATAGGAAATGAACAAAATAGGAAACAGAGATAAAAAAGGTATTAAATCTGTGATTGACACAATCACAGATTTTATACACACTACCATAATTACAATATTACTATTTCCTAATTCCAACACTACCATAATTATAATATCACTATTTCCTAATTCTAACACTCCCCTTCAAGTTGGTGTGAAGATATTCAATAAATGCAGCTTGCTGATAGACTACTGGAATAATGTTGGGCCTACAGACTTGGTGAACATATCTGTTAACTGCTGAGAAGAGACAAAGAATGGTCTCACAATACCAATCCGAACCTTCTCTTGAATAAAATGTATATCAACCTCTATATGCTTAGTACGCTCATGTAGTACAGAATCAGAAGACAACATAATAGTAGACTTGTTGTCACAAAACAAATAAGCAGGAGCAGTCTCCTCAAATTCTAACTCTGCCAAAATAGAACATAGCCATAGAGTCTCACAAGTGCCTTATGCTATAGCCCTATACTCAGCTTCTGCAGAAGAATTAGAAATAACTGCTTGCTTGTTACTTTTTCATGAAATAAGATGATCACCATAGAAAGTACAAAAGCCAGAAGTAGAATGTCTATCCGTTCTAGATCCTATATAGTCAGCATCAGTAAAACAGGAGAATCCAGATTGAGGATTAGCTATGAAGAACAATCGGTCTTCAAATATCTCAAGATGTGATGAACCCCATCAAGATGTTCTGTACGAGGTGCATGCATGAATTGGCTAACCACACTAACCGCAAATGGTTAAGACACAATTTCGTACCATTGTTAGGAACATCCGCTCTGATACCAAAAAATATGAAAATAATTGTTTTGGCTTACCTATGAATGAGTTAGAGCCTTGTATTTATAATGAAACAATATTACAAAATAGGAAACGAAGATAAAAAAGGTAATAAATTTGTGATTGACACAGACATAGATTTTATACACACTACCATAATTATAATATCATTATTTCCTAATTCCAACCTTACCATAATTATAATTTCACTATTTCCTAATTCCAACACGATGCAAGGATGTAGTTCAATGTATTCGCAGACGACTAAGTTGGGAGAATCATGTTTGTTTTGGAGCGAGGAAATGCAACACCTGTCCCTTACTTACTGTTACATGAGTAGTGTTATATTGAGTTTAGTTAGCGGCTGCTTAAACTTAAGGACAAGTTTCTTTAAAGAGGGGGAGTACTGATGTAGTAGAATAAGTGCCTTGAGTGTATGATTAGTTGGCCTATTAGTTGTAGCTTAGTTGTAGCTTAGTTATAGTCTATAAATAGGTGATGTAATTGTGAGAATATTAGATTAGGTTTATGTATATGGTAGTGTTTATTGTGTATATATATGGCAGTGTTTAGTCTTAGGGTTAAGATTACTATATAATCAGATGTATTCTTTGTATTATGAGACAATTGATATACAGATTATTATTCAGAAAACTTACATGGTATCAAAGCTAGGTTCAAAACCCTAGCAGCCATTGACAAATCTTATTTGTTGAGTTCTCTAGTTCAGCTTTTTGGACCCGTGTGACCCATCTGAGCTTGAGTCGACCCATCTGGTTTGTTGTTCTCTGGTTTATTTGGTTCGAGATTGGGTTTGGTTCGTCATAGCCTCACGATCGCTGAGTTCTTGGTGGCTAGGGTTATACATGAATTGGTTTGTCTTTGTTTTCTGAGTTGCGATATATCTAATCTATTCTCTCTTGACTCGTTAAGACTGTTTGGATTGCAATCGAACTCCTATTTGTTAAATTTCTGGTTTTGATTTGGATTCACAACACAACTTTCTCTCTAGTTCTGGTTTCCAGCATCTGGATCAATGAGACTAAGTTTGAGATCGCGACACTCATACATGTTGGTGTTCGCGATCTCCCTTTTCACTCTGGTTGTAATCTCTCTCTTTCTCACTCTGGTTCTGTTCGTGATCTTTGTGGTCGTGTTCCTCTGGCTCTCTGATATTAGTAGTTCTACATATAAGTTTTGTGCTTGTTATACTTTGACCACATCAGTACAAGTTTTGTGGTGATCTGGTTCTAATTGTCTGTTTATTACCGTTTGACCCCTGGTTTGACTATTTTGCTCTAATTTGGACTTATTACACTTGAACCCCTCATCTTTCTCATTATTACGATGTCTTTGGCTTTTGATGAGTGTGCCTTCTGCCATCAAAGGGGTCATTGGAAGCATCAGTGTCCTAAGAAGGGACGTATGTTTGCCCTGTCGTCTCAGCAGTTTTAGATCCAATTCCGCACCCCTTTTCCTAGTACTTTTCGCTCTCCTACTGATTTTATTGCATCTGCTCTGACTCTTGATCCTGACTTGGCTTCTTTGAGTGCTCAGATTAGTCAGTTTTAGCATATATCGTCTATCTTCCAACTATCCTCATCTGCTTCCATTGTTTTCTCTCTTCTTTCAGGTTTGCTTTGGTCTTCTTCAGGTATCTCTTTATCTATCTAGATTTTTTACTCTGATGCCTCTCATTATATGACTCCTCATCTCTCCTTACTTCAAAATTGTACTCCTCCCTTCCCTATTACTGTCAATGCTGCTAACGGGTCTAGTACGTTTGTTATATCTGTTGGGTTTGTCCTACCATCTACTATGTTTGCTGTTTCTATTCCATTTGTCTTATATGTTCCTCAGTTATCTGTCAGTTTATTATCTATCAGTCAGCTTAATGCTTTTGGTTTTGATGTTATCTTTTCTACTTCTATCTGTTCTGTGCAGGATCGGATGTCCCAGCGGCAGGTTGGGATTGGCCGTAGAATTGGAGAGCTCTGTCGTGGAGAGTTTGCATTTGCTTATGAGTACCTTTCCAACTGCCTTTTCCTTTTTTTAGTTAGATTCTCTATCAAGTCCTTTCAATTTGTGGCATTCCAGATTAGGGTATTTGTCTGTTGACCGCCTACGGTCTTTAACTCAATCAGGTATATTAGGTAAAGTTTCTCCTAGTCAACTTAAAGAGTGTCGAGGGTGTAAACTTGTCAAAATGACAGTCTTACCTTTTTGAAAAAGTACTTCTATATCTGATACATCATTTTCTTTAGTTCATATTGATGTATGGGGTCCTCATGTTCTCACTAAAAGGGGTTCTGCATATTATGTGTCATTTGTTGATGACTGTACTCGTTACACTTGGGTTTATCTTATGACTCATAAGTTTGACTTCTACTAGATATATCGTACTTTTCAATCTATGGTCACTACACAATTTGGGTCTACTATTAAATTGTTACGGTCTAACTTAGGTGTGGAATATTTTAAAACTTAGTTCTGTGAGTATTTGGCCAATTTGGGTACCATTTACCAGACTTCTTGTATTGATACACCTGCCCAAAATGGTTGCATTGAGCATAAACATCGTCATCTCCTGAAGACAGCTAGGTCTCTTCTTCTCTGTGCCTCTGTTTCGGCTCTGTTTTGGGGTGAGGCAGTTCTTACTATTGTTTTTCTTTTCAACTGTATGCCTACTCCCCTTCTCTCTGGTTAGTCTCCTTATGAGACTCTGTTTTCTCAGCTTCCCAAATACTCCCTTCTTCGTGTATTTGTGTCTGCTTGTTTTCTCTTTTTACCCCGTAAAGATAGGACCAAACTGAGTGCTCGATCTGTCTTGTCTGTCTTTTTGGGTTACAGTCTCACTCAGAAAAGTTATCGCTGTTATGGCCCTATTTCTCGTCACTTATATGTCTCTTGCCACGTTCCCTTTCTTGAACGTCTACCTTACTTTCAGCTTCCTCCTCTTACAGCCTTAGTTTTGAAAGAGGATTTGGTTTATATTAATCCATTTCCTTATGAGGTCCCTTCTGATGAGTACATCTCTGCTGTTTCCGTGAGCTTGTTCCCTCTCATCCTCGTCTCACCCTACCTGATGACTCCCTCTTCCCTGACCCCCATGAGTCTATTTCGTCTTTTCCTCCTACTCCCCCACCTGCTCCTCCTCCTCCGTTGTTAGTCTATTCTCGTCGCAAGGCTCTCCCTCCACCTGTTGTCTCTACCCTTGCTGCTAATCCCCTTGCTTCTGACAACTCTGATTTTGCTAACCATAAGTATCCTCTTTGCATCCATAAACAGGTAGTCAAACTGGGTTTTGTTAACACATTTTTCTCTTTCATACTGCACATTTTTATCTGCTATTCACTCTTTTTCAGAACCCCAATCTTATAAGGAAGCCTGTCAGGATCCTAATTGGGTTCGAGCTATGGAGGTTGAGCTGTCTGCTTTGTAGAAGACTACTGCTTGGGAGTTAGTTCCATAGCTTGCTGGCAAAAATCTGGTTGGTTGCAAATGGGTCTACAAAGTCAAGACCCATTCTGATGGTTCTCTTGAGTGCTCCAAGACTCGCTTGGTTGCCAAGGGTTTTTCACAAGAGTATGATATTGATTATGAGGAGACCTTTGCCCCTGTTGCCAAGATAACTACTGTCCGTACTTTGATATTTGTCGCTTCTGTTTGTCATTGGCCTCTTTATTAGATGGATGTTAAGAATGCTTTTCTTAATAGTCATCTCGTTGAGGAGGTTTACATGTGTCCTCCTCCTGGCCTTCACCATTTCTCTGGACAAGTTTGTCGTCTTTGGCGTGCTCTGTATGGTCGGAAGCAATCTCCTCGTGCTTGCTATGATCGCTTTTAAACTGCTATTATTGAGCTTAGGTTTCATCCTTTTGCCCAAGATTCTGCTTTGTTTTTCCTCCACACCTTTGCTAGTTTTGTTGCCTTATTACTGTATATGGTTGATATGATTATTACTGGCTCTGATTGTTCTGCTATTTCTGAGGTCAAGCAGTATCTCTTCCGTACCTTCGAAATAAAGGATTTGAACCTATTACGGTACTTTCTTGGTATTGAGGTGGATTCTTCTCCCAATGGTTACTTTTTGTCTCACGCTAAGTATGCTAACAAGGTTATTCATCGTGCTGGCCCTACTGACACTTAAGATTGCTCATATTCCCATCGAGCTTAATGTGAAGCTTAACACTATTGATGGTGTTCCTGAAGCTTGGGTAACCAGCTTGGGGAATGATAGAATATCACCCCCTATTTATAAAAGAAGATTAGGGTTTACAAGAAATGCAATTTACAAGATGATCCCTGAGTGCTATCCCTGAGTGCATAAAATGATTACAGTGATTACAGACAGACCCTAGTGTGCCTTTCGGCTAATATAATATGCTAACACTTAATATAATATGCTAACACTCCCCCTCAAGCTGGTGCGAAGATATCTCTCATGCCCAGCTTGCCTACGATGTCATGAAATGGTTTATTCCCAATTCCCTTGGTGAGAATGTCAGCAAGTTGTTCACCAGACTGGACAAAGGGAGTACAAATGATACCACTAGTGAGTTTCTCCTTAATGAAGTGACGATCAATCTCAACATGTTTTGTCCTGTCATGTTGAACTGGATTGTGAGTGATGTTGATGGCGGCCTTATTATCACAGTATAACCGCATGGAGTCCGTCTAATCAATACCTAGATCACGCAACAATAATTTGATCCATAAAAGTTCACACACACCTTGTGCCATAGCTCTAAACTCAGCTTCTGCGCTTGACCTGGCAACCACATTCTGTTTCTTACTCCTCCAAGTAACTAGGTTGCCGCCAACAAATGTGCAATACCCTGAAGTTGATCTCCTATCAGTTACTGACCCAGCCCAGTCAGCATCTGTATAGGCTTCTACACGAAGATGATCATACTTTGAAAAATACAGACCCTTACCAGGAGCAGACTTCAAATACCTCAAGATTCTCATGACAGCCTCAAGGTGAATCTGATGAGGAGCATGCATAAACTGACTAACTATACTGACAGCAACAGCAATATCAGGACGGGAGTGAGATAGGTAAATGAGCTTACCCACTAATCGTTGATAGCTCCCCCTATCCACAACTTCTCCTCCTTCATCATCCCCTAATTTCTGATTGGGTTCCAGGGGGGTGGCACATGCCTTGCAGCCAAGCATCCCAGTTTCCTTCAACAGGTCAAGCACATATTTTCTCTGTGAGATAAATATCCCATCCTTAGAGCGAGCAACTTCAATTCCCAAAAAATACTTCAAGCTGCCCAAGTCTTTGATTTTAAACTCTTTAGCTAAATATTTCTTCAACAGAGGTATTTCCCCACTATCATTGCCTGTAAGAACTATGTCATCTACATAAACAATAAGTGCTGTAGTCTTACCGTGTGAGGAATGTTTCACAAACAATGTGTGATCTGCCTGACTTTGTTTGAAGCCATATTTAATCATAGCCTGAGTGAATCTCTCAAACCAAGCCCTTGGAGACTGTTTGAGACCATATAATGACTTCCGAAGTTTGCATACTTTGCCTTCTGTTTGATGATCCTCAAAACCCGGAGGAATGTCCATATATACTTCTTCTTCGAGGTCACCATGGAGAAAAGCATTCTTGACATCAAACTGATAAAGCGGCCAATCTAGATTAGCTGCTAGAGAGAGAAGTATTCTGACTGAATTCATTTTAGCCACGGGTGCGAAGGTCTCCTGATAATCAATGCCATATGTCTGAGTAAACCCTTTTGCCACAAGTCTTGCCTTGTAACGCTCAATAGACCCATCTGCTTTGTGTTTCACAGTATATACCCATGTACACCCCACAGGTCGTTTGCCCGGAGGTAACTCAGTCAATTCCCAAGTGCCATTCTTCCTAAGTGCTTTCATTTCCTCAATCATGGCTAGTTTCCATTCAGAGGTAGCAAGAGCATCCTGAAAATGGTTAGGAATGCTAACAGAGGAAATATTGGACACAAACGCTCTATATGAGGATGACAAATGAGAGTACGATACAAACTGTGAGATAGGATGTTGAGTACAAGATCTCACACCCTTCCTCTTGGCAATAGGAACATCAAGATCAATGGACTCGAGAGATTCAAAGTTACCTCGACTCTCATCAGAAGCAGGAGATGGCAGTGGGGTAGCAGAAACGGTCCCGTGTATCCAGTTAACTTGTTTTCTGTCTATGTCCCGGACATAAACATGCCCGTCCGTATGCTTGGTGACAGTGGGTTCTATAGTCCCAGTAGAAGAGGGGGGTTCAAGAACAACTGGTTCCACCATAGGAAGCACAGTAGTAGAGGGTGGTGCAAGAACAACTGGTTCCACCATAGGAGGCACAGGACTCACTTCACACCAAGGCTCCCCCGGAAATGAGGACGGTGACACCGGAGAGGACAAGAAATAGGACTGGGATTCAAAGAAAGTGACATCCATGGACACAAACCACTTACGAGAAGAAGGGTGGTAACATTTATACCCCTTTTGAGTAGGAGAGTAACCAAGGAAAACACACTTGAGGGAGCGAGGGTCCAACTTACCACGAGAGGGAGAGTGATTATGGACAAAACAGATACAACCAAATATTTTGGGATGAATAGAAAACAAGGACGGAGAACCGAGGAGGACGTGAAACGGAGCCTGTTTGTCCAATACCTGGGTAGGGAGACGATTAATAAGATAGGCAGCGGTGAGAACAGCGTCGCCCCAATAGGGCCGAGGTACATTCATAAAAAAACACATGCACCGAGCCATGTCAAGAAGGTGCCGATTCTTGCGTTCGGCCACCCCATTTTGTTGAGGGGTATTGGTGCAAGAGGTCTGATGGATAATGCCATGAGCAGAGAAATATTGTCCTAACCCAGAAGCTATGTATTCCCCGCCATTATCAGAACGAAATATTTTGATAGTGGCCCCAAACTGAGTACAAATCATCTTATGAAAAGTGCGAAACACAGAGAAAACCTCACTCTTATCTTTCATGAGATACACCCAAGTAGCACGAGAAAAATCATCAATAAATGTAACAAACCAGCGATGACCTTTCACAGACAGAACACGAGAGGGACCCCAAACATCAGAATGTATTAATGAAAAAGGAACGAAACTTTTATTCAAACTGGGAGCAAAAGAAGCTCTTTGTTGTTTTCCAAGTTGACAAGACTCACAAAGAAAGTCAGACACATGATGATTTGCGAAACTAGAAGGAAATAAATGCTTAAGTAAATGAAATGAGGGATGCCCAAGACGCCGATGCCACAGCCATAAATCAGCGGGGGTAGTAGAAGACGTGGTGGAAGAATAAGCAAGTTTGTCCGGTTGATCTAGGAAGTAGAGACCATTTTCTGCACTACCACTGCCAATCGTCCTCCCCGTGACAAGGTCCTGAAAAAGACAATGATCAGGAAAAAACGTCACACTACAATTCAAATCTTGGGTAAGACGACTTAAGGATAACAGATTAACAGAAAACTTGGGAACATGGAGAACAGAAGATAGATGTATGGTAGGAGTGACTTGGACTAAACCTTTTCCAGAAATGGAAGAAACAGTACCATCGGCAATCCTAACTTTGTCCTGACCTGAAGAGGGCTTATAGACAGAGAAAAGATCAGAGGAGCCAGACATATGATCTGAGGCACCAGAATCAATAATCCAAGGCAAGGATGTATGACACAGGAAAGCACAAGGAGAAGATGCTAAGTTACCTGAGCGGGCAAAGGACGAGGAAGCGGTACTGAGAGCAGTAGAAGATCGGCGGTCCAACAATTGGCGCAAAGCATCCTCCAGCTCAGTATCAGAAGTTTGGGTAACAGAAGTAGAATTAGACTCAAGGGTATCAACGGCACTAGACTGATGAGCCCGGGAATAGGAACCACGTCCTCTAGATTGGCCTGACCGACCTCCTCGAGAACCAGACCGATCACCTCGACCCCCGGATGGAGTCCCATGAAGCTTCCAACACGTCTCACGAGTATGCCGCGGCTTCTTGCAATAATCACAGAATACAGACTCCTTATTAGCAGACGGAGGAGGCAGGCTGAGGCCATCTCGAGGAGTAGACAGTAATGCGGAACGGTCAGTAGAGACAGGGGACATCATGGCAGACCGGCGACTCTCCTCATTTTGTACATAGGCAAATGCCTCCTGAAGTGAAGGAAGAGTATCCATACTCAGAACTCGACCCCTAACTGGATCATACTCCACATTGAGGCCGGCCAAAAATTTAAAGACCCGTTCCCGTGCGATGAACTTTTTGTACCCGATAGAATCAGTAGGGCAAACGGGCTTATAGTCTTCCAGGTGGTCAAGGCGTTTCCAGCCGTTGGTGAGGAAAGTGAAGTACTGAAGAACAGTTTGCTCCCCTTGAAGTGAGCTCTCAATAGAGCGGCGCAACTCAAATGCCTGTGAAAAATTTCCTTTGCGGGAATAGGTAACAGCCACAGCCTCCCAAACGTCCTGGGCGGTCTCCATAGACAAGTAGCCCTCACCAAGTTCTGGAACCATCGAATGGATAAGCCAACTCAAAATCAAAGAGTTGGTAATCTCCCATTGGTCATAACCTGAGTCAGTGGTACTAGGTGCCTGTATCCTGCCATCAACATACCCCATCTTCTCTCTGCTTTTCAAAAACAAAGTCAAACTTTGAGACCATGCTAGGTAGTTTTGACCATTAAATAGAGAGGTGGTGATTTTCAGACTAGGGTTGGGGTTCTCAGTCATGGTAGTAGGTAGAATGGGACTCACACTCTTTGGTGTTTGAGAAGAAGGGGACACACTGGTGGAATCTGTCATGGATACAATACTACCGAACCCGCAACAAAACTAGTGACAATCACAAACCCGGAAGGTGGTAGTGAGATAACAGGCACAATGACTACTATAAAGACATAACAAAAATTAAGAAACCATTTTTTTTTTTTTTTTTTTTTTGTTTTTTGTTTTTTTTTTTTTGTTTTTTTTGTTTTGTTTTGTTTTTGTTTTTGTTTTTGTTTTTTTTTTTTTTTTGGTTTTTTTTTATATTTATATATACATGTATTTATATATATATAAATATCTATATCAGGTTATATTTATATATATCAGCATATATATATATATATATATTTATATATGAGATACCAGAGTGACGAAGACGAGGGAGATGAGGACGACGAGGGCGATGACGGCTGGAGGAGATCGACGGGCTGAGGCGAAGCTGACGAGCAGACGAAGTAGGCGAGGGCGATGACGGCTGGAGGAGATCGACGGGCTGAGGCGAAGCAGACGAGCAGACGAAGCAGACGAGGGCGATGACGGCTGGAGGAGATCGACGGGCTGAGGGACGAAGACGAAGACGATACAGAGGACGGCTGGAGGAGATCAACCCAGCAGATGATCCAACTAGGTACGTTTTGAACCCTAACCCTAGAGGTGTAGCTCTGATACCATGAAGCTTGGGTAACCAGCCTGGGGAATGATAGAATATCACCCCCTATTTATAAAAGAAGATTAGGGTTTACAAGAAATGCAATTTACAAGATGATCCCTGAGTGCTATCCCTGAGTGCATAAAATGATTACAGTGATTACAGACAGACCCTAGTGTGCCTTTCGGCTAATATAATATGCTAACACTTAATATAATATGCTAACAGTTCCTGTACATGATCCTACTTTATATCGAGAGCTCATGGGTTGCTTAGTCTATCTGACAGTTACTCGCCCTGATCTTGCCAATGCTGTTCATTTGGTTAGTGAGTTTATTTCTGCTCCTCGTTCTACACATTGGGCTGCTTTGGTTCTGATTCTTTGCTATCTTCGCAGTACTATTTTCCAAGGATTGTTGTTGTCCTCTACTTCTTCCTTGGCTTTAGTAGCCTATGCTGATTGGGTTGGTGATATTACAGATCATAAGTCCACTTCTGGTTTCTGTATGTTTCTTGGCGATACTTTGATTTCTTGGAAAAGCAAGAAACAAATTGTTGTTAATCATTCTATTGCCGAAGTTGAGTACCGTACTATGGCTCATGCTACTGCTGAAGTCGTCTGGCTTCGTTGTCTTCTCTCTGACTTGGTCGTCTCTCAGTCTTCTTTGACCTCCCTCTATTGTGATAACCGTAGTGTTATTTAGATTGCCCATAATACTATCTTCCATGAGCGAACAAAGCACATTGAGAATGACTGTCACTTTGTCCGTCGGCATCTGCAATTTGGCTCTATCTTGCTTCCTTTCGTCTCTTCGGCTCTGCAACATGCTGACTTCTTTACTAAGACTCGCACCACTGCTCGGTTTCAGTTTCTTCTTGGCAAACTCTCAATGTTTTTTGTTAAAACACCTTGAGTTTGAGCGAGGGTGTGAGAATATTAGGTTAGGTTTATATATATAGTAGTGTATATTTTGTATATATATGGTAGTGTTTCCTTTTCTTTTTTAGTCTCAAGGTTAGGATTATTATATAATCATATGTATTCTTTGTATTATGAGACAATTGATATACGGGTTATTATTCAGGAAACTTAAAGTAATACCATTGTAGTTAGTTTTTGACTAAAAAATGTACATTGTGATTGGAGTCAAGTTTGGTTTCTCTCTCTAGCCCTTAGGGGTTTTACCCCTAACTAGGGCGTTTGTCTTCTCTCTCGCAATTTGATCTTGATTTGCATTTGGATTGCATTAGTAAAAGTAGCGAATATTGATTGTGATATATTGAGGCAGTTTGAGACATCTAAGTAAACAATCAATAAGCTCTCGAACAACACCATCAACGGAAGGCAAAGGGGACCGATGTAGAATAGCGACATGAAGGGGCTCAAATTGATCACTAAGGGCCATAAGAAACTGTACTACCAACCTTTGCTTCTCTCTGTAATGAACATGACTATCCAATCACCGCAGGTCAAGAGGTTTCATAAGTGCTAACTGATACCAATAAGTTGTCATCTCATTATAGAACTCCTGAATCGACATCTCTCTTTGTTTGGCATTTCGAATAGACATCTGTAGTTCATATTGTTTGACAAAATTAGACGTATGGTCCATGTTCTACAAATAGTCCTACACTTCGTTGTTGTGTTATACTTAGAAAAATTCATCCCAATACTTGGTTTTACAGAGTTGTGTGACCAAGTAAGTACCTGCGCATTCTCTTTATCCCGTATGTGCACAACTTTTTGATGTCCCTCTGCCTTAGTATCAGTAGGCCTAGAGGTGGAACCCATCACATAGCCCCATTGTTCCTTGTCAATGAGAAAATTCTTCATATTTGGACAGTAGGAATAATTATCTCCATTCAAGAGGATGCTAATAGATTGCAATTTTTCCTCAAACATGATGAAAAGATGGGAGAGAGATTGCAAATAAAGAGACAAGAAGTAGGGTTTGCTACTGTCTGGAATCAGATAAATTAATTTGAGTCGAGTTGGTTTTGGATAACCCAGAGCTACACAATCCATTAGAAGTGACTTTCTACTTTGAATCACAATTGAACACTGTGCTTTGAAGAACACTCCAACAACTCTGGGCTACACAATCCAAGGCCCACTGCAAGAGGAACATAAAATAGAGAGAGGCATCTTTGAAGAGACAAGAACACTGGGCTTCAAAGAGGGAGATAGAGTTCGACGAAGAGCTAGGGTTTCTCAATTGAAGAGGCTTCACGATTAAGGGGCGATGAGCTTCAAGGAGAGAAGAACAAGATCTGAACAGAGACAATTGAAGGGCTTCAAAGGGAGATGAACTAGATATGAATTGAGACGAACCATACGGAGGCAAACTACACTATCATAGAGGCAATCCAGGATTTCGATGAGTATACTCTGATACCATGTTAGTTTGGAGAGAGAAGAATAATATTGTATTGACTCTTGATCTGATTACAACGTTTATACCCCCCAATTATATAGGAGAAAAAATCCTAAAAAAGATACACTAAACAACTAGCCAAAACAACTACGGAAACTACCAAAACTATGGACCATAAAAAACAAGCATTCCTTTCACGGTTGATAGTTCGATTATTAGTATCAGTTATTCATGGTAAATTTACCTGTGCAGTGTTTTCTTTTCTTTTGTGGTTCAATTGTGTTTTCTTTTGTGGTGCAAGTATGGTTCGGTTGTGGTCAGTTAATGTAGATTATAGAATATATTACAACTGAACTTTCTTTCAATTTTACTGCTTCTTCATCTAGGGAAGCATAATTCTGCTTTTGTTTTCTTCACTCAGTTACTCAACCCTGCTGAGACATTCGGCGACATTGTCATTGACTATCCGTAAGCATCAGCACCTTTACTGTAATTATTTTCAGATCCCATTGTGTACTAACCCTTATTAATAACCAACTACAACTATTATGTAGTTATGTGGAATGTACCTCAGCTGCAATTCAAGCTTTGGCATCATTTAAGAAATTATACCCTGGGCATCGGAGAGAAGAAATAGAATGGTGTATTGAAAGAGCTGTTATGTATATTGAAAAGATACAAGCACCAGATGGCTCATGGTTTGTTTTCCGTTTTCATGTTATTTTCTCATTTCCTTCTGCAGAAGATACACAATATATTGTATGCTCTGGTTGCATGCTGGCTTTTCTGGTGTGTCAAATTTTCAGCTTTGTGTAACCAATGTTTAGGGGCCTGTTATGTGTCTGTACTTTATTTTTTACTTGTCAAAAAGAAAGTACTTTATTTTCCTGAAGTATTCTACTAAAGTCTTTAATAATTGCAGTCAAGAGAATCGGAATATATATAAATATTTAATGTTTCTCAATAGGTATGGCTCTTGGGGAGTTTGCTTCACATATGGCACATGGTTTGGGGTAAAGGGATTAGTGGCTGGTGGAAAGAGCTACGACAACTGTTCTAGCATTTGTAAGGCCTGTGATTTTCTTTTGTCAAGACAGCTTGTTTCTGGTGGTTGGGGAGAGAGTTACCTTTCGTGTCAAAACAAGGTCAGTTCATTAAGATTTGCATCTTGTATTCATTTAATTAATGCTCAACCAATAGACATTCAGTTTTGCAAAAGTCAAACTTGATGATTTGTATTGCTGTAAAAATTATTATATAATAATTCCAAGTCATTTAGCTTTTATTGTAACCATATAGATGTGTGTGCTTCTTCTGGGTGATTTCTAGATGGTTTTGTATAACTAGTGTTTCTGTAGTTTTCTTCAAACCTATATATATATATATATATATATATGAGTGTGTGTGTGTGTGTGTGTGTGTGTGTGTGCGCGCGCGCGCGCTCGCCCTCGCGTGTGTGTATGAAGTTGATAATTCAGTTTGTTTATGTTACTCTTTAGTCCTATTGAGATCCTAAAATTTAATTCTGTTGTATTTTGACCTTTCTAGGAGTTTTAGCGGTTTCAGGAATGAAATTTGGGCCTTTTTGTTTCACTATTTTTGGGACAATAGTTTCTACTTGTTTTGGGGAAGCCAAGTAATAGGCCTTACTATTTTAATCAAGAGGAACCTCCAAAAAGATGAAAGAAAATCCTAAATTTAGAACTCTATCTCTCCTCTTTCTTCACCCATTAATTGTAATGTCGCCATCTTGAACCATAATGACATTGTCTAACTATGAAGCACAAACGCCTTTCTGATGGTCACGTTCCAGTGTCTGACATGGAAACACGCTAGTCACACTTAGAACACATGTCAGACAAGTTCGAGGAATCGGAGACGCTAGGGGCACGTTAGGGACATTCAATGTCCCATTTTTAAAATTTTTTTCACTAAAATAGCATACCTGAGATTGATGAATTTGATGAGAATAAATATTTGACATAGAATAAATATATAATATTAAAAAAATATGACACATAGCAAATATATCAGATTATATGTTTTGCACTTGTCTCTTGCATGTTGGTGTCCATTTAAAAATAAATAAATAAAATTGTGCCCATGTGTCCGTGCTTCTTAGTTGTCTGCTTTAGAATAGACGTTGCGTCTTTAAAATGAGTTGTTACTAGAAAGGGATGTGAACTTACTTTTATAGCCAATGAATTTTTCCTCCCTAACTGATGCAGGATGGGATGGGATGGGATGTTACATACTTATCTTCACTTCTTTATTTTGTCACTCTTCTCGTATGTTTCTTTTTTTTTTTTCTCTTTCTTACCTGCTCCTTGGGAGTTGTTTCTCCTTTTACTTTATTTTTCTTTCTTGGAATGTTCATTAAAATCTATTATGTTCTCTTGTTCGTTTTCTCATCTTATTTTCTCTTTTACTTTTCTATCTTGCCCCTTCTCTAATCTACCTATTTCTCTGAAACTTTTCTTCTTTCCTTGTCTTATATTCCATCTTCTCTCTCTTTTTATGTCCCAATTAGTATTTTCTTGTCTTGAAGCCACAGGATAAGTTGCATCATGAACTGTACTAGGTTTAGATTCATTAGAGAGAGGATGATGTGATAGTATGGAATGACTGCTCTGGCAATTAGTTCACACATTTTTCATTCTAATCACTTGAGGTTAATACCAATCAGTAGAGATTTCTTCATTAGTATAATACGTGGATCTTGTGCACCACCAGAAATGGCTTTATTCTTGTGGGCAACAGGTAAAAGCAATTGCCTACCATAGATAATTTGATTAGTAGGGTGGGAGTTCCATTAGTGAGAATTATGAGGAATCAATTTATCACTTCCCCTTGCATTTTTTATTTGCTAGGGGAGCCATGGTCATTTGCTTTCATCTTCTCGGACTATATTGGCTGACCTACGTTGTAAAAATGAATTATCAAAAGTAAGAGGATATATAACATTATGTTGAAAGTGACACATCTAAAGCAAAATGAAGGAATTTCCAATAATGCATAGCTATCCACTTTTTAAAATCTTTAATCCAATGGATATTGGCCTTGTATGGTGCAGTTTATAGGGGCTGCTTATGGCTTCCTTTTTCTTTTCTTTTCGTTTTTTTTTTTTAATATTTTGGGAGTTTTATGCCAGAGTGTTTGGTGCAACTTCTGCTCATGGCTTATGAGGCAAAATATCTTAAACAAGTTGATTATTGGGAAGCTGAAGGAGGGGTGGTTTTAGGTTTTGCTTTCTGATTTTCAGCTTTCAACTTTCTTCAAGACGCTGCACCAAACAGGCACATTATTCATCTTAGTCTCCCTATGTTCATGGTCAAATCTATACTGCAGGCATTTCATTTTGTCTATGAGAAGTTTGGCAGGAAATTGCTTGATGGGAGATTAGTAAATTCTTTGTATGCATGTGGAGACTGGTTAGATCTTTTAATTCTAATGTTAGGAACTAGTTGGTTAGTTTTGATTCAGAAAGATCAGCACGTGAGAGCTTGAACTATTGATAGGGTCTTTTGACGACAAAACCTAACTAGTGATGGAAAACCTCCCATATTGTTGGTTTCAAGCAATTGGCAATGAAATGCCCAAAAGTATTAATCACCTCTTGGAACTAAAGCTCCAATGTCATGTTAGATACCCAATGGCACCAAAAACTTCCGTTGTTAGGCAGGGCCCATTCATGTACATCTTTCAAACACACAAATCAAGCTACTACAAAAGTCCAACACAAAAGTTGATAAAAGCTTTTAAAATAATCCACTTTCTAAGCTTCACCTACACCTTAGTTTAGGGATTACCTCATTGTTCTTTTCAAGCATGATTCCTTGGGAAGTGTTAAGCTTCACCTACACCTTAGTTATATAGACAAACCAATGATAGTCATGGTTACTAATCAATAATTTGAATGTGTGGAAGGTTGCAAGCTGATGTAGGATATCATGTGCTTGGCATGTGATAGTTAGTGGTGGGTAGTTGTTAGCCTATATCTAGAGAAGTCATAACCATTTTGTAACCAACTTTGATGATATGACATTTAATTGATTGGAGATATTCTCTCTAAATTTCTCTCTTGTTCTTGGACCTCATCATTTTGGTATCAAAGCTTCAAGATTTAGATCCTATTCTTTTCGAATTTACCACAGATCATTACCTAAGAAAACTGACCTGTTCTTCGAACCCCAATCTGAATCAGATATCGCGAGTCGTCATCTGGAGTAGTCAGATATCAAAGCCCTAATTTGAGAGCTTTGAAACAATCGCAATCCACGATCGCACTTGCATCTGTGTTCGAAGCCTTCGATCGAGTTCGTATTCCAGTACGTGAACCCTAGTCGATCCTCAAAATTTGCTTTGGATTTGTTTTGGGTCTTTGGCTTGCGAATGGAAGGTTGATTTCATGATTTGAAGTCAAAGATCTAGACTCAAAATTGAAGACTCATCGTGGTTTGAAGCCCTATCGCATCTTGCGATTTCAAAATCAAAGGCTACATTGAAGTGAGTTCGCAAATCTAGATTGTTGTTGAAGTCGACTTCGTTGGGTCCAGTCCAACGTCGATTTGAGTTCACAATTACTGGAAGGTGACCTAACGCTTGATTCGAGTTCTTGAATCGATTGCTTCTACCAATGGGTTCTGTCCTAGTTATCTAAGTTGAATCCACCACTTGCAAACAACTGATTGTGCATTCCAATTTTGGGCCTCGCTGACATCACGACTTCAGTAGTGGAATTTGGACTTCTCAGAGTGATTCTTGCTCGAGGTTGACTCTAGTTTCACATAGGTATTTCGATCGTCCTTGTTTCCATTCGTGGGTTGTTCATTTCCATTATACAGATTGTGAATTTTGTCTAAAATTTTAGTGCTGGTCCATTTTTGCATCGTTTCTTGAACTGTTGCACTGTTGGGTTGTTGCATTATTGTTCGTGGACTATGACTTTACACATTTTGGGTTGTGACTATGACTTTGCAAATTTTGGGGGTTAATGGCTCAACCGGGACCTGGTTCTCGGGGTGGTCGTGGTAGGGGTTATGTCCCGGATTTGGGTGATGATAACGAGAACAATGGGGTTCCATATCCAAGAGATGAAATGGCCGAGATGAGACGCCAAATTGCAATTTAAACCGAGACGGTGCAATGTCTCCTACCTCTTACCGATGGTAGTGATGGTTCCGATTGCTCTTTTGATAATCTTTTTTGGGCTCCGCAAAGGCGTCGAGTGGATGTGGGTAGGCTTGAACACAAGTGGGAAAACAACATCAAGATTGAGTTCCTCGACTTTCATGGAAGCCTTAATCCCGATGAATTCATAGATTGGCTCAACACTATTGAGCAGATCTTTGATTATAGAGAGGTTTCCAACGAGAAAAAGATAAAGTTAGTTGTTATCCGGTTGAAAGGAAGGGCTTCCGCTTGGTGGGAACAACTTCAACTTGGTCGTTGGCGATGTGGGAAAGAGAAAATCCGTGATTGGTACAAGATGAAGAAGTTGAAGAGGCATTTTCTACCGTCCAACTATCTTCAAAGTGTTAACCAAAACCTTCATGTTCTCAAGCAAGTTGGAAGTGTGGGTGAGTACACGAAATCTTTTTATCAACTCATTGCACGGGTTGATTTAATGAAAGTGAGGAGCAACGGGTGGTTCGTTTTGTGAGTGGCTTGAAGTCTTCTATCTAAAATGTTCTTGCCTTGCATACTTGTATAATGTTTTTGAAACCTATAATCGAGCCTTAGCCATGGAGAAGTAACAAAGCTGTCGTGCGTTCCAAATGGGATAATACTCCCAAGGAGGGTTTTGGGGTGGTTTTAGGCTGGGTCCGTCCCCTCTTAGCTTTGCCAAAGCTAGTCCTCCTTCCAAGTTTATGGATAAGGGTGCTTCTTCCTCTCAAGCTCCTCATCCTAATGGTGCTTCTGGAAACTGCAATCCCCCTCAAGGTCGAACCTTCAAGTGTTTGAAGTGTGGTGAACCAGGACATAGATCTTTTGATTGCCGCAAAAACATGGGCAATAATCGGAACAAGACACTTCTCATTGAAGAAGTTGAGGAGCATGGTGACTATAAGGATGCCCCAATTTTTTACACTTCGGGCAATGTTGACATCGGCGGTGATAGTGATGAAGAAGAGGGTCTTGCTCTTATGTTGAAAAAGATGCTTCTATTACCAAAGTTAGAGAGCCAAGAAGATTGGTTGCATACCAACATCTTCTATACCACTTGCAACATTGGTGGACATGCTTGTAACATGATCATTGATAGTGGAAGTTGTGAGAACGTGGTTTCTCAAGAAGTGGTGGCTAAACTTAACCTTCTGGTGGAGGACCATCCACATCTTTATTTTCTATCTTGGTTCAAGAAAGGCAATGAGATTAAGGTAACCAAATGGTGGCTGATTTCTTTTTCTATGTGTAAGAAGTATTTCGATGAGGCCTATGGATTCTTGTCACATTCTACTTGGGCATCTTTGGCAATATGACCGCAAGCTTTGCCTGATGGCAAACGAAACACTTACACCGTCATCAAGGATAATAGCCATTTTACATTGCTTCCAATGAAGGAGAAGGTTGCTTCCAAGCCATTTTCTAGTTCCACTACTTTGTTTACTTCCAAGGAGTTTCTGGGAGAGAGTCGGGCTTTTGAGATTGTATTGGTTTTGGTTCTAGTTGTGCACACGGGTGCTACTACGGAAAGGTTTGATGTGACTACTCTTTTGGAAGAGTATGCCGATGTCTTTTCCCAAGAGCTTCCTTCTGATTTGCCTCCTATGTGTGACATCCAACATCGTATTAATTTGGTATTCGGGCTGACACTTCCAAATAAACCGGCGTATTGCATGTCACAAAAGAAGAAAGAGGAGTTGCAACGGCAAGTAGAAGAGCTTTTGGCTAAGGGGTATATTCAACCAAGCATTAGTCCTTGTGGGGTTCTAGCTCTTTTGACACCTAAGAAGGATGGGTCATGGCGCATGTGTGTGGATAGCCGAGCAATCAACAAGATCACAATCAAGTATTGCTTTCAAATTCCAAGATTGGATGATATGTTGGATTGCCTTGCCAGGTCAAAGGTGTTTTCTAAGATAAATCAAGTACCGCTTTCCAATTCCAAGATTGGATGATATGTTGGATTGCCTTGTTGGGTCAAAGGTGTTTTCTAAGATTGATCTTAGAAGCGGTCATCATCAAATCCGCATCAAGTCGGATGTTGAGTGGAAAATGGCTTTTAAGACACCTCATGGCCTATTTGAGTGGCTTGTGAGGCCATTTGGGCTTAACAATGCTACAAGTACTTTTATGAGGATGATGACACAAATGTTGCAACCACTTTTGGGCGTTTGTGTAGTGGTTTCCTTTGATGATATCTTGATCTATAGTTGGAGTTTGGAGGCGAGAGAAGTTCTATGGCAACACCAAGAAATGTGCCTTTGCCATGGATGAAGTTATTTTCTTGGATTATGTGGTATCTTCTCATGGGGTGCTTATGGACATGGAGAAGGTCTAGGCAATTGTGGAATGGCCTACTCCCTCCAGTATCCTTGAAGGTGTGGAGTTTTCATGGGTTGGCTACCTTTTATAGGAGGTTTATCCGTGACTTTATTAGCCTTGCTGCCCCTTTAACCAACATTCTCAAGCTTAAGACTTTTGAATAGAACAAGGAAGCCGCCGATAGCTTCAATTTTGGAGGGTGCTTACCGAAGCTCCAATTTTGGCACTACTAGACTTTGACAAGACTTTTGAGCTTGATTGTGATGCCTCGGGATTGGGTATTGAAGGTGTTCTTAGCCAAGAGGTGAGGCCAATCGCCTTCTTTAGTGAAAAGTTGAACAAGGCTAAGCTCAAGTATTCTACTTATGACTTGGAATTTTGTGCTTATCTTCCAAGCCATCAAGCATTGGAGCTACTACCTTGCTTATAAGGAGTTCGTGCTCAACACCAACCATGAGGCTGTCAAGTATATCAATAGCCAATCCCATCTCAGCAAGAGACATGCCAAATGGGTGGCTTACTTGTAACAATTCGCATTCTCTTTACACATAAATTGGTTGTCCTTGATAAGGTGGCCGATGGGTTGAGTAGGCAAATGACTCTTTTGATTGAAATGAAGAATAAAGTTGTGGGTTTTGATGAGTTTCGAACATTCTATGCAAGTGATCCTTACTTCTCCAAGATTTTTGATGCTTTGCAAAGGGGGGATAGGGCTACTTATCCAAGCTACATGATAAGAGATGAATTCCTTTTCCATGGCCTTAAGTTGTGTGTTCTTAGTTGTTCCTTGACGACACATTTGTTGATTGAGTATCATAAATTGTGACATTTTCGTAAGGACATGGCCCTTGGGTTACTTCAAGATGCCTATTATTGTCCAGGCATGACCAGGGATGTGGACAATCATGTGAAGCATTGTCAGATTTGTCAAAGAAGCAAGGGGACTGAGACTAATGCGGGATTATATGCGCCTTCACCGGTGTCGGGTGGTCTTTGCAATTCATTGGTATGGATTTCGTGTTGGGTTTACCTACACAAAGGCAGAGTGATTCTATTATAGTGGTGGTGGACCGTTTTTCCAGGATGACACATTTCATAACTTGTAGGAAGACCATCGATGCTACAAACATTGCCAACCTCTTCTTCAAAGAAATTTATAAGTTGCATGGGGTGCCTACCTCTATTGTGTCTGATAGAGATGCTACGTTCATTGCTCACTTTTGGAGAACTTTGTGGAAGAAAATCGGCACCGACTTGAACTTTAGCACTACCTTTCAACCTCAAACCGATGGCCAAACGGAGGTGGTGAATCGAAATTTGGGAAACTTGTTGAGGTGTCTTGTGGAGGATCACCCCAAGAGTTGGGATGGTATTCTTCCCTTAGCCGAGTTTGCTTACAACTCATCGATAAATCGCACCATAAATACTTCTCCCTTTGAAGTGGTTTACGGGATGAAACCTTCAAGTGTTATGGACTTGGTGCCTTTGTCTATCTCAAGCAAGGGAAGCATTAAAGCAGAGGAAATGGCTACATTCATGAAGAATGTTCATGCTCAAGTTAAAATTGAAGTCCAATGCCAAATACAAATTGGTCGTTGATGTGCATAGACGGAAAGTGTTGTTTGATGTGGGGGATCTTATTTGGGTTGTGTTGAGCAAAGAAAGGTATCCTGACGGCGCTTACATCAAGTTGAGTGATAGGAAGGTGGGTCCTTGTGAAGTGTTGCACAAAGTCAACAACAATGCTTATCAAGTCAAATTGTCACCTCATTTGGGAATCCCCAACACCTTTAATGTGCAACCCCTTGTGCCTTATTTGCCGGATGCTTCTTACATCAACACCGCTTCTCTCATTATAGATTGGCTTCCTTTATGGAATTTGTTTGTATTGTACTTTCTAGTTTTAGGTTTCATTTCTTGTGCATTGGTTGTATTTTGTTTGTCTTCACTTGAGGACAAGTTCTTTCGAGTGGGAGAGTATAATGTAGGATATCCTGTGTTTGGCATGTGATAGTTAGTGGTGGGTAGTTGTTAGCCTATATCTGGAGAAGTCATAACCATTTTGTAACCAACTTCGATGATGTGACGTTTAATTGATCGGAGATATTCTCTCTTGTTCTTGGACCCCATCATAAGCACTCGGTGTGGATACCCTTTCGTCTCTCTCCTCAAACAAGGTAATGCTTTCGTGTGCACAACAAACTCAAAGCATAGTCTTGGTTGGGTGTTTCATTTTGAAAACTAAACAGGCCACGCCTAGAACCTGATGCACAAGGCTTCTGCTTAGGTAGACAACCTTAGCCTTTTTTGTGGCAGACTGATTCTTGTGACTTGAACCATGCTATAAGGTTCTAGGGTTATGCCTAGAACATAGTGCACAAGGCTTCTGCATATAGCAGGGTTTAGTAGAGGCAAGTAGACAACTTGACTCCTACTTTTTTGTGGAAATACTGATTCTTGTAACTTGAACCATGCCATAAGTCTGGGGATGGATAACGCTTGCCACCGCACTATTTCACAACCACTATTTTGAAAACTAAAAGTTGGGAGTTAATTATTCCATGTTGAATGCAAAATCCACTGATATAGTAACAGTGTTAACAAATTCTTAGTATTGGGATAGTCACAGAAACACTGATATTTGAAGCAATATGTGGCTTCTTTAATACTAATAATTGCTTAGTGCAGCAATAAAATGCATAAGCTGCCAAGTGTGAGAATGATGGTTCGAGTTTGAGAGAAGTCACTTTGTGTGCGTATTTTCTGGAGACTAGATCTATATTCAATCTGCCCCTCCCAACACCCTTGTTTATCGAGGACAACTGTCAGGGAATGGACTTCACACTACTACTGTTCATATTAAAAGAAACTTTAAAAATATTGGGATTTTTCAATGATATTTGATACTTGATAACAATGTCTAACTAGTTATCTTGTTAGTTTTTCACCTGAAGTTCGTTGTTGACATCTTAGGAGGCATGGACACGCGGACACATAATTTTCCAAAAAATGCAAGAGACGACACGTGTGGGATATGTGCAAAACATATAATTTTATATATTTATTGTGTCATGTTTTTAATACGTATTTTTTTTTCTCTTCAAATTTGTCAACCTTAGGTATGCTACTCTTTATATATACAAATGAGACAATATGTGTCCCCAACATGTCCGCTTGTATCCCTAGTGTGTCTCAACGTGTCCGATTCCTCTAGCGTGCCCGGCACACATCCAAGTGCGACATGTGTTGAACATCGGTACATGACCTCCAAAGAGGTGTCTATGCTTCATAGTCAACATTAATTGATCCCATGATCAATATGGTATAGTTTGGCCAATTGTGAACTCAATCTCTCATTGTCGCAAATATCTTGCTTGTGCTTTAGGAATTCAGTCTAGATTCTCTTCAGTCAAATCTTGACTAATTGAATAATTACTCATTGTAGATTCGTAGTGTGTTCTTCCCACTGATGATTGTTGAACTGATTAATTCAAATTTTAGGTCAATGCTCCAAACAAAGGAGTTGAATAACAAGGTTATGGTATTTGGAACCATGATAGGATGGATATAGAAAATTGTCATTGAGTCAAAGTTAGAAGTAAGTATTGAAGTTTGGTGGGTGAGACACTGAGGAGCGACTATTTTCATTTCTAGGCTATATCATTCCCAGCAATTGAGAAGGTACTCAAGAGTCCTTTTTTTTGGTTCGGCAGAGTGGGAGAGGGGCTTGGTAGGATGTTCGCTGCAGATTTCTGAAGGGATAGATGGAGTAGTTTTGCAGCCTTTGTGACAGTTGTAGCATAAACATTGAAGAGGCTGAAAGAGAGTTATCACAATGGCAAAAAGAGTTGACCTCGCCATTTCTTGGAGAGACATAATATAACCATTAACCACTATTTTTTTTTTCCTCTTCTTCTGGGAACCGAATATCACACATTTAAAGAACAACTCTTTTATAAAAGAACCTAAATTGTGAACAAACACAACCTTGAGAATTTGGAGGTAGCACCAGATGGAGCTAGATGAAAGAAAACAATTATGATGATCTAGCCATTCTCAATGAAGGCCAATGACTGCCCCACTGAGATGACGTGATGTGTTCTTTTGTGGGGAGCAAAATTAATAAGTAAAATGTGATGGAAAACATGTTGGGATATGTTTGACTGAAATTATGTTTGACTGAAAACATGTTTGGCCCCAGATAGAACATAATAGGAAAGTGGAATTTGTGTAGAGGAAACCATATAATCATATACAGCTTTCTTGAACTTTCATCTGTGCATATCTCAGGTTACAAAGTCTGCTAAATTTTGATGATTGAAAATTCTGAACACGGCACACTCTACAGCTATTTCCCTATTAACATTATTCATGGGTGTAATGAACCAGTAATTTATGATAATGAAATGTGGAAGATAATTTTGTTGGAATTTTTCCCCTGGGATCATAGAGCCACTTCTCCTAGTCTACAAACTGTGTATCACAATTATGACATTATAATGCAAATATGTTAATTTTATGTTTCAGACGATAGGAACCGGTCCACTGTGATTACTTTATTTGCTGCTAATGTCAATTGAGAGATACTGAATGCAAATAATTTCATATTACTGATTAAGAGAAGTTAGCACTGTACTTAATACCAAAGTGTTTAAAGGCGAATGCGTACCTCGAGGCATTTTACCCTTCATGAGGCGAGGCGTAAGCATTTCAAATTTCAAATTTTAATATTTAGTGAATAAATTAAATATTTTAAAATAGTAAAAAAAATAAAAACAATTAATTATAAAGGTGTAAATACTTTTCCCCCTAAGGTTTTGAACATTCTACTACATAAAAAGAAGCTTTCCTTCACTAAAAGTGATTGATTTTCTTGACTTTAGTGATTGAGCTTCTCGCTTGACCATTAATTGTGCTTTTTTTTTTTTTGGATTGATCATTTACTTAATTTTCCCAGTAGAATATAGTTGCAAAAAAGGTTTCTTTTTATTATTTTTTTTATGTTCAAACAATCTAATAGACTAAGTTTAACAAAAGCCCAAGGCAACCTCTGCATGTGTGTACTCCTCACATGCTTATGCGCAAAAAGCGTACAAAGCGCACTTAAGGCGCATGTCTCAAACTGTGATGCGCAAGCCTTTGGGGAGTAATGCCTAAGAATCAAAGCCTTGATGCGTTTTACCTTAGTCTCGAGGCGAGGCGAGCATCAAGGCGAGTCTCAGGAAAGCCTTTTAAAACTCTGCTTAATACACTCACTCTGGAGCGTACAGTGGGTCACTGGTCCCAGACTAATATTCATTGTTTTGATTAACAACAATTCATTTAATGCTTTCTGTGCAGGTGTATTCAAATCTGGAGGGCAACAAGTTTCATATAGTAAATACTGGATGGGCTATGCTGGCTCTCATTGATGCTGGCCAGGTACACAAAATGTTTCTCTGCAGTACTTCTGTTAATGTTATTGCATTGTTTGTTGTCTCTAAGGTGTAAGCCTAATTTCAGTTTATTTAATTAATTTATTAGATGTTAGTTGTTTCATTTTTTTCAGTGCTTTAGTCTCATACGTCTTGAATGTAATTGCATCAAGTGGCTTTACTTACAAGTCCTTTGTGAAGGGATGTCTTCAACTTTAACACTGAATGATATCCTTTTGCTATCTAGATAAATTACCCACCTACGTGCATTGCTAAATTTTGTGTTAATATAGACACCCACATACACATTCCTTAATTTAGGTGATGAGCTGTTACTCTTAGGTTAGCTTACCCTTGAGAACATTGCTGATACTTCGTCGTAATACCTTTTTACTACCTTCTTGCTGTGGGTATTATTTCCACCTGACTCCAATAATTCAATATTACACTAATTCCTAAAGTTCAAACGTGAAGGCATTAATATGTATAAATCTACATTGTTATTTTATTTTATTTATTATTGTATCCCATTATTTGATTAAAAATAAATAAATAAAAATATGTTTTGTCAGTGACTAAGCGATGGACACATGTTATCCAAGTGTCTGAAACTTATCCCGGTCTTAAATTTTTTTAAAAAAGTAATCACATGTTTGGACGAGTGTTCAACACTGGTCGGGAAATGTTTGATGAGTATTGATGTTCAACACCGACACACTACCTTAGACATTTTTGTGCTTCTTAGAGTGTTGGTTTTCGACATGGACAAATCAGTTTTTTTAGAAATGTACGAGCTTCTTAGTGTAACACATACTGCAAATTTGGAACAGTCCATTTTAACATAGTGTAATATGTTAGATTAAATTTTTTGTGATGAATCATGTATTTTGATGCTACAATAAATATGTATTTATAGGTTTTACTATTTGAAATTATATTTTCCTAATATTTCTTTGTATTTTTGGCCAGGCCGACAGAGACCCAACACCATTGCACCGTGCAGCAAGATTGTTAATAAATTCTCAAATGGAGAATGGAGATTTTCCACAGGAGGTAATTCTACATAACTTTCTGCCTATCACACTTGATCGGAAGTTAAATTTATCTAACCTGCTATGATGAGCACCTATTTGTAGTACATTCGCCTCGGAAATAAAGGGCAGAACCAGTTGCATGACTTTCTTGAAATTGATCTATCTTTTTTTGTGAACTGTCAACTTCTATGTGATGCTATTATGTTATTTGCAATTTGCATGAACTGAAAAAAGATTTTAAACTTGAACCCAAGGTTGTTAAAATCGGGATCCTACATGGGATCGTTGGAAGGGATTCGTGAATCGGATTGTAGAATCAGATCGAGAATCGTAAGATTATACTTTTAATGTAAAACAAAATGAAAAATTATCATTAATTATAATATATGTTACGTAATTTAAAAAAGATTAAAGAAAAATGATAAATTTGATATAATGTATCTTTTATGTTAACATCAGTTAGAATAGATGTTTGAAAAACGTGTTTATGGTCAAATTTTTTATATAGAAATACACATATACATATATATATATATATATATAAGAAATAAATAATAACAAAAAAAAATTGTTGGGATCAGGATCGGAGTAGAATCGGGATCGTATTCGATTCTACATGATTTTATGAATAGGATCGTAGTAATTTTAAGATCCTACTAAATTTAAGATCGTAGTGTGATCCGGGTCGTTTGGCCCAACTAAAATCGTAGAATCGTAAGGTCTTATGATCTGGATCAGAATTCTAATAACCATGCTCGAACCTTCTAATTCTTGTCACTTCAACTGGAAATTTATTCATTATAAGATCACGAAGTTGAAATTTTGTGGAAAAATATATTAAATAAATATATCTACATATAATGAAATGCAACTTCTTGGAAAAGCTGCTCAGAAAAACTTACTTTTCTTCTCTTCATGTAACTATTACTAAGCACTAGACAACATCTTTGTGAAATGGAAACATTAAGACTCGGTATTCTCCCAGTAGTGAAGTGTTTTCTTCAATACATTGAAAACTCAATGATTTTCAACCTTCAACAGTTCTTGGTCTGAAATCTTGGAATATTTATGGCTCAAACCTGTTGAGCAATACGATTATCCGGGAAATTCAAACAAAATATACGTTGGGGTGATCTCCATGTTCCAATGATTTGAGCTGTATATTGTTTATATTATAGTTGCTTGAATAGAAGCTTTCATTGTTAAGTTGGTTTATGCTGGCTACTGCTGGCATTCTGAAATATTGATCTGAGTTGTAATAGTTCATGCCTAAATGTTTTGTATACCTTTCATGTTTGGAATATAAAATACTTGTCGTATGTATATTGATTGTAAATCAAATATATTTCAATGTATGTATCTGACGACTTTTGAGCATGCTTCATTTGTTCTTATTATTATGTGAAATGATGTTTTCAATTTTTTGCATCATGTAAGTGGTGATGACTGCATTTTCAGCAACAAGTTCTAGCGAATCAGTAGATGCTTTTAGAATGGAACTTTTTTTACTTCCTGCAACGTACAAGTACACCCTATCCCAAATAATAATAATAATAATAAAATAATTCATAATAAAAAATAAAAAAAAAAGGCCAACTTAATGATGAATTTTTCACTTTGAATTTTCATAGTTATATTTTTACTTTGTGACCTTACAGGAGATCATGGGGGTCTTCAACAAAAACTGCATGATCACTTATGCTGCATACAGAAACATTTTCCCAATTTGGGCTTTGGGAGAATACCGATGTAGGGTGCTACTTCAATCCCAATAAAAAATTTACTGTGAAGTGATCCTGCCTGATGAATATCATTTCAATATTGCTTTTTAGATATTTTCTGCTCTATTTGTTTATTTTGGCCTCCCCAGTTTTAGCTTCCTTAAAATGCTTCAAAAGTTGCACTAGATTTCTAATATGTAGCGTCATTTAGTTCAGTACATTTTCATGTGAATATACCTGCTTTTGTATACTTTCCTCATTTAGTTATTTTACAGCTTGAGTTTTACAATATCAGCTTGCAATGCTTACGGTTTATTATTATTATTATTATTGTTATTATTATTATTATTATTATTATTATTAGCAATTGATTGAAGGGGAATAACAAAAGGGGAACTATATGCAAGTGGGAGAAAGGGAAAAAAAAATAACAAACAAATGGAGGGTTCAAGTATGTCTGTGGTCGGGTGCTAATGAAAGGCTGTGGTTGCACCCCTTCATGTGTTGGTAGTTTTTTTTTTCTCTTTCTCTCACCTGCATGTAGTTCCCCCAGTAAGAGAAGTGGAACTTGCATTACGTAGTGATGAGACTTGAACCTATACCTCATATGCACAATTAGGGAAGATTAGACCCCAACCTTGTTCTTTTTCAATTGAAACTGTTGATACAATGAATCAATCACTAAAACTTGATTTACCATTTTGGTTAAAGGTTATTCCATTTAACCAATCAGATGTTGGCCACAGTACACTATGTTTGGTAACTTAGGAGAGAAAAAAAAAAATGATTAAGTGTAGGGGGGTTCGAGGTAAACAATGATTAGGAAAGTGATTAGAGAGGCAAAACAATGTTAATAGTCCAACAAAGATGGAATGGTTGGAGAATGAGTCAACAAAACTCTAGGAAAGTTGGAGAATGAGCAGTTAGGTGAATGTGGAGCTAGTGGCTCAAGAAGAAGAGAATGACAGTGCACAAAATGGGTAGCATCTCCCCAAGTTTTTTGAAAATCCTCCTCTTGTGCCTAGCAAAATGGGTCCTATTTATAGGCTTTTCCTTGGCACCGAAGGGTATCAAGTGGCCAAATAAAATAAGGACATGTGTCCCTAAGAATCACATGGAATATTTTGTCTTGAGCCACCAAGCTAAAAGTGCCACGTGTCCATCTGCATGTACTGTGTACTATCTGTTTGGCACAGATGCCTCAGCAAGTGCACTTGCGGCGGGAGTGTTTGCAGCCGCAACTTGCCTTCTTAGCTTGAACCTCAGCAAGTGCACTTGCGGCGATAATGTTTGTCACTGCACTTGTCTTCTCAGTTCAATTTAGCCAAGACATGCATTCTCAGGGCTTCATAGCTTGTTATTGATTATGTTCGTGTTCACCTCAGTGAAGCCTCCACCCTTAGCCGCCTAACCACAAACTCCCCAGCTTTCTAGGGCGAAGGCCACAGTCAAGCCTGCAATCAACTATGTTGTGCCTTAGTACCAAGCCCAAGGGGGCTTTCTTGGTCCTGCCTGCGCGACCAAGGCAGGTCTATGACTTGGGTGGATAGAAAGGGAGCCCCTTGCACTCGGGCTGTCCTACTCCCATCTTCGTGGGGTCATCGTGGTATACTAGTATCTCTGGGTCTGCTATCAGCTCCAACTAGTAACTAATAATGCTTTGGGGCCTGTTATCAGCGCCAAACATTAGTCTCTATTTGTGGAGGGAAGCTCTTCCCAAAGGTTGCTATCATCTTGGCGAGGTTCGCAAGTTAGTTGCGGTGACTGCAGTTGTTGCGGTGGCTATTTCTCGGGGCAAGTTCCAATGGCGGCGTTGACAATACTAGAGATGGTGGCGTCGACAAAGTAACTCCGCAACTTGGCTGCTACAAATGTTGTCTCAGCAACTCAGTTGTTCCGATTTTCTCTCTCTCTTAGCAACTTCAGATGACGACATCACCGTCAATACTTGGAATGACAGCGTTGAGACAAAATGTCTCTGCAACTTGATTTAGACATTTTCTCCCCATGGAGTCCATTCAGACCTTTGGTGGGTCAGACCTCCTCCGACCCACTGTTGATTGGGCTTTAGCCCATGCTCCTTCGGTCTTTCCTGGTCACCTAAAAAGGGTGACCTTCGCACTTAGGTCCATACTTGATTTGGACTTTAATTTCTAACCCTCTACATTTGCTCCCTGCGCACGTGGGGAACATGCGCCTAGTTTCTTGAGCATGCATGGCGTCAGCAAGTAAGCCTAGGGTCACGTCTGTTGGGTCGAAAGTTGCGTCGGTTCTCTTCAGTCATAATGGCTCGGAAAAGGTGTGTTTGCCTAATGGGTCATAATGATTCCTGGAGAGGTGCGTTGGCACCGTTTCCCTAGTTTCTTTATAAATAGGATCCCTTGGGTTCCACTGGTCCTCCACTTTCATCAAACCTCATCCTCTTCTTTTTCTCTCTCTAGTCTCTTTCTTTCAAAGTTTTCTTTCTCTAGGCCATCACCAGTGTCACAACCCAAATCCACCCCTATAAGTTTAGCATCGTAATCGGCCAGTAATTTGTAGATTACCGAAGGCCTCTTAAACAGAAATCAAATTATTAGGGGCTAGTGGAAGCAAATAACAAATATACAATGTCCATTGAGTTATGTAGACTTACATGAGATAGAAAAATTTTAGAACTTTTTATATACATATATCATCACATCATTTCCAACGTCATCACATATACAGATAAGACAAAATGGGACTTAACCTTATTTATAAAATAAACCAAACCTTGTTTAACCAAAACAAGAAAACAAAACTTAAATTTTAATCACATAGCCATAACCACCTAACATATCCGGAACCTCCACGAGAGACACATAGGTTGGCTGACAAGACAGAATCCAGGCAGAAGCTCTAGGCCTGGTCACACGCTTGATCACCTACATACATAAATAATACAGTGAGTTGGAGTCCAATGAATAACAACAGAGTAAAGGGTTTATGAATGATGCTCATCACAGATTTAGAAATCAGAGTTCATATCAAAAACAAATTTAGATTCACATACTTATACAGATTTCATAAGCAGTTATACATGGTAACATCGATTAGCAAACAGACCAGATTGGTCATAAAGACCCACGTGCAGAGTAGGTGGTCATTAAGACTGTAGTTGGTACCGACGACCATATAGGTCAACATCTTTGTGGACATATAGCCATGGTACTGTTACCCCCAGGCGAGGGCCACGTGAACATAAGTGGTGGTATTGTTACTCTCGGGCGAGTGCCACCTGAACATAGGTCGCGATATTGTTACTCCCAGGCGAGGGCCACATGAACATAGGCTGCGGTATTGTTACTTCTAGGCGAGGGCCACGTGAACTAAGGATACCACATTACGTTACAGAAAATTAGACATTCATTCATGGTTCACAAAATAGCATTTCAGAAAACATATCATATTATTTTAGTCAGAAAATACTTATAATCAAACATAGCTTTACAGAGTTACTCACAGATAGTTCCAGAAGTAGATTAGATAGATCAGACAAACGTTAGCGCGTGACCTACACAAACACATAACACATACACATTGAAACACGTCACTTCCTTGATCAAACTTGATTTCTCTTGTCTTTTCTGTTAAAGTAATCTGAAGTTCTATTACGCTTAATCTTTCTTATTCAAATGAACCGGTTTCTCATTTCACATATTCTTTCAGTACTTTTCCAAATAGACCGACTTCTTACTTGGCTTCTTAATCAACTACTATTAAATCAATGACTTATTCTTTAACTAACTAATTTTTGTTAATTGTTAACTTATTAATCTTCATTGAGCTATAAATTATGTCTAGAATGCTTGAAAAGAAATGAGAATGAAAATATGAAGAACATATAATTTTTCAAAACATGCTGAAAAGGCTTAGCTGCTCAAGCCACCACTTGGTCGCTCGAGTGGACTGCACAGTCTGCAAAAATAGTGAAAGCTCGAAATGTTCGCTTGAGCCACCAATTGGTCGCTCGAGCAGTCTATAAATTTTATAGGTTTTCAAAGCTGAAGATTTAGTTCCCAAACTTTATTTCAAAACTTAGGTTTATGCTTGACTCAATTTAAATATGTAATTTCATTAATAAATATGAACCCATGGATAATTTTAAATTATAAAACAAAACCTTCTTTGATTTGCCAAGACTAAAACCAAAACTTCATGAATATTATGATATCAGAACCTGGCTTCCCTTTTCTTATAAAACATGAAATTAGAACTATAAGGCTCTTAGAAAAATATTTGCATGCATGGATGAACAATCAAAATCAAACAATTTCTAATTTTCATAATAAAATCAAAACTTTCCTTAATTGCAAAAATCAACACTCATATCTTCATGAACTCTTGGTTTTCAAAACTTTTCTTCAAAATCAAATGTATAATAAACTTGCATGGTTCAAATCATTTCAAAAACTCATGGTGCTTGCAAATATACATCTTATATGGTTTCCAAACCCAAGCTCAATTTGAAGAATTCTTACAATTATTTCCATATTTATTAACACTAACTATGTTCATGAATTAATTCTTTAATTTCTCTAAATTACATGCATGTAAAAATGAGACTCAAATTCTTGGAAGACATTCAAAATCAAACCAAAATAATTAATTTCTAAGTTTATTTCCATAACCATGAACATGCATGTATAACTCATTTCTTGTTCAAAACCCAATTTCTTTCTAATTCCATGAATATAATCTCAAATCATTCTCAATCTCAAGTATTATAAGAAGGTACTATAAAATCAAACCAAAAATAATTAATTTCTAAATCAATTTCCAAAGGAGAAATTACTCATAAGTCCCATATTGAAAAATATTACTCCATCTACTCCTGAGTGTTTTTTTATAAACTATTTAGTCCTTTTTTTACATCACAACATCATCATCAAAACAACACCAAACATCAAACATTATTCAACATCATCAACATCAGCAACGTCATCAAACATTATTCATCAAACTTCAAACATTATCCAACATCCTCCATATTAGATTCCAAAGACACTAGAGCTTTCATCGCTATCGAAATCCCTTTCGTAATCTCCTTCATCTTCGTTTCTCTGTTCGGAATCAAACATTATTCATCAAACTAAAACATTATCCAACATCCTCTACATTAGATCCCAAAGACACCAGAGCTCTCATCGCTATCGAAATCCCCTTTGTAATCTCCTTCATCTTTGTTTCTCTGTTCGGAATCTCCATCACAATCTACTCCTCAGGCCTAATTTATAGAGGCAAAACCTCGAGCTTAATGGAATTGGTTTCATGGATTGTATCGACTTGGAAGAAACTAGTAATCACATTGATACATGTTTTGATTTTGATAATCGGTTACATTGTTGTGTCCCTGATTTCGATCAAATTGACTGACTTAATCGGTTCTTATATATGCAATTGGGTGTTAGGGTTAGTTGTTGCATCGATTTATCTGTATTTAGCCTCTGTTTCGATTCTAGGGTTTGTGATTTTGATTGTGGAAGACGATTGTTTTGAATCAGAAGTGATTGGGAAAGCGAGAAGGATCATCCGAGGGAGGGATGGGTTTTTTTTTTTTTTTAGGACTGAGATTGGGCTTAGGGCTGGGTGGAGATGGACAAGACTGATCTTGAAGAAGGGGAGGCTTATCCTCCTTACTCGGATGGTGATCGAAACATCGATCCTGATGAAGCTTTCTCTTACATTGTAAGGGTTTCCTCAAGATCCTGATGGTGTTGTTGATGATGGCGGAGCCGCCATTGTTGGTGATCACTGTGTTATACGATTAGGCCCTAATGTTGAAGAATAATGTTTATATAATTTGATCTATTGTTTGATGTTGAATAGAATAATGTTTGGTGTTGGTGATGTGTTTTGGGTATCTTCTGAATTTGAGTTCTGGGTATTTTGATGTTTGATGTTATTTTAATTGTTATTTTGATGTTTAATCGTTATTTTGATGTTGTTTTGATGATGATGTTGTGATGTTTGATGTTGTTTTGATGATGATGTTTTGATGTTGTTTCGATGATGTTACTCATAAATCTGATGTTTAATCTTTGATGAATAATGTTTGATGTTTGATGAATAAAAAGGCCTATAATAAGCTTTTTGAGAAATAGGACCTATTAGTCCAACAAAAAACTTTCGGGACTAAATGGGTTAACATTCCTAAATTTGAGATTTATTGGTGCTTTCCCCATTTCCAAAACCATGAATCTAACTTAATGTCTTCATCTTCTTGCTAATTTCTTTGTAATTACATGAGATTGAACCCAATCATCTCTTAATTTCAGCTTTTAGGTGATTTATCTACAAAATTTAACCTTCAATTTCTTACCTGAAGTCTTTAATGGTTGAATTTCTTTTTAATCATTGAGTTTCCTCTCTTATCTTCACTTAGGTCTCTTGAACCCACTTCTCCAAAGCTTTTCCTGGCACAATGTTTGAGTTCTTTCTCTCTCTGTGTCTCGGTTTCCCTCGCCCTCTCTTGAACTTATTCAACAAAACATCCTCTGAAACAAAATGAGCCCACTTCTTCACTTGAAATTATCACATCATACATACACACCCACTTCTTGATTCAACACCACTTGTGCACACACACATACACACAGAATTCTCAATGCACCCACATAATTTCTTGGTACACCTACAGTGCACCCACACAGAATTATGCTTGTCAACACTACCACCCATAGTTCGACTTCCCCAACTCCCAACCGAAAAAGTGTTTTGTCTCTTAGCATTGCCCTTCGAAATATTGCTAGTTTGGAAGTTGGAAGAACTAGGTCTTTTCTTATAATTGTCTTGTTTTCTTCTTGGACTCTTGCGAGGCCACTCTCAACCAACAATGCCTTATTCAACACTACTTCAAAAGTAGGCAACTTGAAGGAACCACATGTTGCATAATGTTCGTTCTTAGCCCACCTTCAACTTTTGTGCTTTACTATCCTCATTTGCTACAAATGCTGGTGCAAATTTAGACAGCTTCGTAAACTCGGCTTCATATTCTGCAACTTTCTTATTCCCTTGCTCGAACTTCGAAAATTCCCTCTGTTTTTGTAGACGAACACTCCTAGGGAAGTATTTCTCATTGAATGCATTCTTAAGCCTTTCCTATGTATATGGGTTGGCATCATGGTCATGTATGCACTTCTCCATTTGCCACCAATCATTAGCTATCCCTTGTAGCATAAACGTAACATAGGTCAACTTCTAATCATCTATACACTCAAAAACGGGAAACAACTTTTCCATTTCTGTCAATCATTTTTCAGCCGCCAAAGGGTCTGTTGCTCCCTTAAATGGTAAGGCTATCTTCTTAAACTCAGCAATGTTATAACATGGCCTCAGTTGTGGCCCAACACCTAGCTGCATCCGTTGTTGTTGCTCCATAAGTCTGGTCAAATTATTCCCTATGGTGGTTTGTTGTTGCACCACCCCGGCCAAAGTCTGAAGCACTTGAACCATCCCATCTAAATTGGGGACTGCAGCTTGTTCTTGTTGTCCCAACTCTTGCCCCTCATTTCCTCCAACCACTTGAGAACCACTATCTGTCATGCCCCAAGCTCTGTGACAACGCCACACACTCATATAAGTGAGCATGCAAGGCTAAGAATCCAATCACATAACCCACAAAATAAAATACTCAAATTAAATCCTTAATTGTCATAATGCCAAAATCCATAAAAATAAATAGTTCTCATATGAAAATGTCCACCAAGTCCACTAATTTAATCCACTAACAAAACAATAATCAAAGTACTTAAATCATGGTCCTACTCTCGGCACTCTCACATGTAAAAAAGATCCCGCGCAGCTCTACTCTTCAGAATCTGAAAAAAATAAGAGTAAGCTAGATAGCCCAGTAAATAACCAACCATCACTGCTAGCTGGATCAAGTATACAAAAATAAATAAATAAATCGATAACCAATAAATATAATTTTTTCTACAGTTCAATAGATGAACAATTATTTGTAAGGTGGTTTCATAGCTAAAAATAAACAATGTACAATACATTTTAAATGAAAAGCCAACAAGATAATTCATAGTAGTTCGTTGTTCAAATCGATGGTTCGATATTCAGATGATTCAATGATTTGATTCACAAAACTCAAGTCTTACTGACTACGGTCACATAGCCCGTGACAAGGCCCAGAACCACACATAGACCACTGGTAAAGCCCCAAAAGAAACTAGTTTCTGTGCCAATAAATAACCCCCATTGGCTAGGGTCCAAATCATAGTCAGACTAGAGTGATGTTCAAAATTCAAACAATACACAACTTTTATATAAAACATTCGAAGTTTTCATGAATAAACGTTTAGTACAATTTTCAAAATAGTTTAACCAAATATTCAAATAATTTTCATAATAATATTCGATGTTGTTTTATACTTGACCCATATTTTATTTTAAGAGAACATAAAGGCTATAAATAAATATTTATGATTTTAAACGATTCGATAGGAATAAAAATGAACCAACAGTGATAGAGGGTTACTTACCTCAAACAGCTAAAATAATATTTCCCAAGCTAATCTCAAATTACCAAGATCCACCTCAATCTCACAAACCTAATAAAATATTACACCGCATAAACAATTATTATGTGCACCCATCCATCTCTTCTTGTAACAACAATAGAATAAATTAACCCAACAGTCTATTAGGAACTCCCACGATTTAGCATCAAAACAAAGCAATCACGGCTTCAGAAATTCTCAAACCATATTATTCTCTTGTTGTTTATATACATGTAAAAATTTGTAATTGCTTGTAGTCAATCGTGTAACCCACAAATACACCACCATTAAACTTAACCCATCACATATCAATCTCAAAATATGAACCACCCAAATGGGATGCCAAATACACTCTAAAATTGAGCAAAATTGAGACCCCCAACATAGACTACATCAATATATCTATTTAATCATCTATGCCCATAAAATCATCTATTGATATATTAACACTAAAATCATAGATAGGAATACAATAAAATAAATCTTACCTAAGTGATGAATAAAGCAAAACCACCACTCTTATGAATCCTCCCTCTTCCTTGGTTTGGGTTTCTTTTCTTTGATTTTAAACTTTTCTAAACCCTTTCTTGCTGCCTTCACCTTTAACTCTTCCAAACCCTTTTTGCAACACAAGCCTCTCTTCTCTTTTTCTTTTCTTTTTTCTTTTACCTTCTCAAACCCTAGCCGCCTATGGAGCAATTCATAGCCTCTGTTTTGTTTGTTTTCCAAGACTTAAAGCCACAATAGGTGGGCTTATTAACCTAATTTCTCAAAGTTACAAAATTACCCATCTAAGTAATAGGAAATATAATGCCATCTCATAACTAATTCTTTGATATTAATAAAGGACTCATATAAGTTAATTTAATTACTAATCTATCCAATAAAATAATCCTACACACAACTTGGGTTTTACACTATCATTATTAGTCACATTCCCTCGCTGGTTGTTGTTACCAATCCGCCGATTTGTCTGACCTTGGCGTGTATTCCTAGCCCTATTTGCCAATGTCTCCTCATGTTCCATTGCAACCTATATGTATCAACAATAAAGCATCATCTTATTCCATTCTCAAATACCTAGAACATATAAATAAAATTAACAATATAAGCATTCCCAATCGTACATCTACCCATCCTCACCACTATTCTATACTAGCCTTTAAAATTACAACTTGGCTCTAATACCACAAATTTATCATGCCCCAAGCCCCGTGACAACGCCGCACACTCATCCTAGTCAACATGCAAGGCTAAGAGTTCAATCAAATAAACCAACAATATAAAATACTCAATTTAAATATTTAACTATTATAACGGCAAAATCCATAAAAAGAAATAATTTTATCATATGAAATTGTCCACCAAGTCCACTAATATAATCCACGAACAAAATAGTAACTTAAGATCATAGTCCTACTCTCGGCACCCCCGCACGTACAAAACCTGCTCAGAATCTAAAATAAAATAAAATAATGGTAAGTTAGACAGCTCAGCAAATAACCAACCATCACTGCTAGTTGGGTCAAGTATACAAAAAAAGTAGTCGATAACCAATAAATATATTTTTGCTACAATTCAATAAATGAACAATTATTTTGTAAGATGGTTTCATAGCTGAAAATAAACAGTGTAACAATACAATTTAATTGAAAAGACAATGAGATAATTCAAAGTAGTTTCATTGTTTAAATCGATAATTCGATATTCAGACGGTTCAGTGATTCGATTCACAAAACTCAAGTCTTGGTGACAATGGTCACTTAGCTTGTGACAAGGCCCAAAACCACACATAGGCCGGTGGAAAATCCCCAAAAGAAACTAGTTTCTACGCCAATAAATAACTTCCATTGGCTAGGGTTCAAATCATAGTCAAACTAAAGTGATGTACAAAATTCAAACAATGCACAACTTGTAAATAAAATATTCAAGATTTTCATAATAAAATTCGATGCTATTTTGTGTCTGACACATTTTATTTTAAGAGAACATGAAGGTTATAAATAAACATTTATAATTTCAAATGATTCGATGGGAATAAAAATGAACCAACAGTGATATAGGGTTACTTACCTCAACAGTTAAAATAATATTCCACCACACCACTTCAATCAAACAAACCTAATAAATAGAATCTCAAATAAATTAATATTTTGATGTCTTTCACACATCAACAAAAACCCACTATATACATGCAGTGCTTAAAATCCAAGAGACACCAAATCAATCCATCCAATTTAATAGCCAAACACACCTAACCCAATGTATAAAACTCAAATGTCAAACCACACCCAGACAAACTGCTCCATTGTTTCTACTCTTTACCCAGACTACACTCCACATGTTGCACCATTCACCAAGCTCTCAAAACCAAGTAGGCACATACAGGTTTACATAAAGTTTCGGTTGTTTTTTATTTTTCAATAGAAAATTAATAACTAGTGATACAAGAAGGATGTTACCCCAGTCAATGGTTGTATCAGAATATCCCCAATGTGCTGCCCTCAATTCCTATTGCAGCCTCACTTGAACCCTCTGTAAGATTGTGACACCACATAACGTGAACCCCCCCCCCCCCCCAAATTTCTTTAAAGGGTTAGTAACCTAATTCTTAAAATTACTAAATTAATTATTAATCTATCCAAAAATAATTCTATACATAACTTAGGTTTTACATAGACTTAGTCAAACACGTGACCTTGAATCTTGGGCCCAACTAACTCCTAGAAATCCGGGTTAAGTGGAACATAATCCCTAAGGAATAGGGGTTGACGTGGAGAGTGGAAGGAAGGCTAACAGCACTCAACGGCTAGTGGGAGCATGCTATAAGAGGAAAGTAATCTGCACAACAACTTCATCTTGGACCCTACTCTAATTAATTTTGCACCTTTGTCTATCCAATCACTGACTTAAGCATCGGAGTGTCCCCAGGCTAGTCCAACCAACCCCTTTGTCTTCTTTGTGAGTGTTTTACAGGTTTGAAGTGAAGCACCATTGTCCCGTCTCCGCTGCAGCCAAGTGGTTTGATTTTTACCCACTACTGTTGGCACAATAAATCTGTAATTTTATTATTTATTATTTATATAATTGCAGGACATGTAGCACCCTCCTACTCATTTGAAAGTTATGAGAAGTTATGAAATGTGGAAAGATGATGTAGAACAAAGTGGAGAACATGGAGCCTGAAGTTATGGAAGATCATGGAGTATGAAATGGAAGAGGTGGAAAAGTGGGTAGTTTTAGGTAGTTTTTTCCTACAAATGTTTGCCTATAAATAGTCATTCATGACTACAAAGTAAAGCATCAAAGTCAAATCAAAGACAATTGATTTCTATTTTTCTTGTCATTTATATTTCTTGCACTTAATTTTCTGCCCTGTATTTTCTGCACTTCAGTTTCGAAGCATAGGAGTAATGGTTAATTTTTTGCACTTTATTTTGCACTTCCTTTTCAAAACATAGGAGTAGAGGTAAATTAACAAAGGCATGATGCTTCATTAACCAATCCATCCTCAAAATAATCTCAAAATCCTTCATCTCTAAGGAAATCAGATCCATTGGAAAAATCCTACCATCCAAGTCTACCTCACAAGATCTGCAGACATCTCCCAATACTACTGTTTCTCTTAATGGATTAAAAACAGTAATACAAACATCAAAGGCTTGCAAAGAATAGACAATCCGTGTAAATATCTAGGTGCCAACTCTTAACCTTCAAAATGAAATCAAGAAAGATTCAACACAAGTTTAAACAAAACTAACTTAACAACACACTACTAAGGACTATAGGGACTCGGACTTCGTCTAAATGATGAAATGAAAGATATGTAACTCGATAAAACATAGCTCTGATACCACAATTGTCACACCCCAAATCCAGGCATGACCAGCCATGGCCCACAGGGACTTAGCCCAAGGCACACGTAAACCTAAACATGAACCCAAAAATCGCAAAAAATAAATGTGATGATAGCCCAGAAATAAATAAATCAAAACCCAATCCAATGACATGTCACAAATATAAATGGTAAAACCAACCATAACCAACTTCCAAAAATATACATCAAATGGAACACAAACCGCCCACAAAATAAAATAATTCTAAATAAAATCCAACCATAATGCATGCATAAAACCAACATAAGAAGCTAAAACAAAATAATGAATGTCTTAGAGGTCCATGCAATTGAGTCCTCACTACGCAATGAGTCCACTCTAAGTCCTTCTAACACTTGGAAATGATAAACAACTAAGTCAGTTGATAGCTCAGTGAGTAGCAACATGAATAGTAAATACAGTTTTGAAAATAGGGTGCAATTCCAAAATAAGATATATATATATATATATATATATATCACAAAAACTAGATTGGCATACAATTTTGATAAAGATAATCTGTTTCAAAAAGAAAGTTCCACAGTTCAACAGTTAAAATACTCATATCTCTCAAGAACATTATTCTCTACGTAAAACAGACTACAACATGATCATTAATAATTTTCTGGATACCAAGAATAACAAGTAACAAGCCACATAGTTCTCAAGGCAATAAGCCCATTGGATCCAATATTAAACCAAGAGTCATCCTTGGGGTGGCAACCCGGGCCTTTTCTCTAAGATGATCTGACTGAAGGTCACCTAGCCTAGCCTAGCCCAGGTCTTTTCCTTATAATTGTTGAGCACTAGAGTCATCACAGCCCAACTTGGTTCTGTTCCCTACTGGCCAGAGTTACCGCACACAGTGGAATAATTTTCCTGGACTTTTATATACAGATGGTTCCAATCATTAATACAATTCAGTTTTGCAAAACATGACAGTTCACCATTATAAACATGAGACCATAACAAATAGTTTACAGTATGCCAAGTTTACACATGTTTCAGAAATAATTTAATTCCATTGATACTATAATAATTTATCAAAACAATTTAGTCCTGAAGCAACAATTTAATTTCTAACAGTTCAGGGTAGGGGAACATTTATAAATATATTTAGCATGCAGCTACTCACCTGGAAACGAAATAATATAATCTTCGAATAGAGTATGAAAGTCCAACTAGTGCCATGAACCAAGTATGAAAATTAAACATCATTACTAATTTAAAAATACTAAAAAGAATAACAAACTAAGTACCCTACACTAAAGCGCATTAACACAGCTCAACCCCACCCACCGTTACTCTTAAATAATACCTAAGTTCATGTTCTTCAAGGTCTCAAATTACTCAAGACATGGGTTCAGATCGAAACTCAATTAAAAGTAACTTTAAGATAAAACAGAATTTTAAACAAGTTTTTCCAATCTATTTGCTAACTTTGAAAATTAAAAACCCACTCCATGCTATTAGAAAAATTCCAAAACCCTCCAAATATCAACTAATGTATCCTAAGTTTCAAACCCAATTGGTTTCATTTGATTTGCTTATCAAAATAATTATTTACAATTAGTTATATCCAAACAGGTTGTTTTTTGTAGCACTTTAAAGAAATTAATGGTTCTCTTAATATACACGAACAATCAACGCAAGGCCAAAAATGTAAGAAACTAGACTCATAACCGGTTCTCATGACGCTAATTTGATAATTTTCGAATTTGTACCCAATGAGAACGACATTTCCGAATTTACTGTTTTACACTAGTTTTCTGGACAGATTTGAATGCACCAGTTAATATAGATTTTGACTCCCAACAATTATGAGAAAATTATGATATGGGGTTCAATATGTAATTAATCTACTATAAAAATTTCAATTCAAAATTCATCCATTTAATATGATTCCTCGATTTTTAAAGTTTGTGATTTTGTGCAAAATTCTTATCCAACGGCTTTAGCTCCTTAATTTGCTCTAAAATTTTGCATGATAATAATATACACAAAACACTATCCCAATCAGCCTAACCGTTCCTTTTTCTTCCAACAACTCACAACACCCGCATGCACCATAACTATTTAAACAACATATTATAATAGAACAAGAATAGATTTATTGTTACCTTAGAATTGTTGAGCCACAAAGGTGCTTTCTCTCCCTCTCTCTTTTCTATCTCTTGCTCTCTTCTCCTCTCTCATGTTGCAACTGTTGCTGCTGCTATAGTGTTGTTAGGAACCCTAGGTTTGTTATATATATCTAAACAAAACTCTAAACAATTATCCTTTGTTTTATATAAATTATAAATTATAACTATTATTATAGGTTTAAAATATACTTAAATAAATTATAACTATTATTATATCAAAATATACTTACTAACTTGTCTCCTTTTTTAAAAAAAATAAAATAATAAATAAATCTTACCTCCAAATTAAAGACTTTCACCATAATTTATTTTAGGTTTAAAATTAATTAAAAGATTGCTTAGTAATATTTGATTTGCACCTTAAGATTTACAGGTAAAATATTTGAGGTTTGTAAAATAATTATTATTTAATTATTTATTTTATTTGTATATTTGGGTTCTCTCAGCGTTGTAATGGTATTTTAAACAAGTTTGTTACTCATATCAAGCAAAAGAATTTTTTGTAACATTCACAAAGTCAGTTTAGATGAGAAACCAATTTTTTGGTTTGATCATTAAGTATTCACCCAATTATTGGTTTGAGTATATTACCTTCGAAGATTTACATGAAAAAAAAAAAAAAAAAAGTTACTGGTTTGATAAAAAAAAATATACCTTTGAATACTAGTCACATGCCATACGTATTGGCATATTTCATTACCACACCATTATATATTTCGAACTAATTTACTAATCAATGTCAATATTAATGGTTTTTTTTTTTTTTTTTTTTTTTTTTTTTGTGTTGAAGCCACATTTTTTTGGTATTTTAGTCTTCTTATATGGCCTTAAAATAGCTTTGAAGCTTCATAGGCCTATGAAGCATGCCATAGGTGCCTTTGAAGCATGATTTTGGCCTACTATTGACTTCTTCAAAGCATGATTTTCATATGTTATTGACACCTTTGAGCATGATATTGGTCCATTACTAATAGTGGCCACCAAAAAATTTATTTTTACAAGCAGAATTGTTTGTGGTTTACACTTCGAAGGTAGGAATGGCAACGGGGTGGGGCCGGGGATTGCCCTCCCCGTCCCCGATCCCCGATCGCAGAATTTTCCTTGTCCCCGACCTCGATCCCCGACAGGGAACCCACTACCGCCCCCACCCCCGCCCCCTAACGGGGATCGGGTTTCCCCGACCCCGAAAATCCCCGGCCATCAACAACCCACTTGAGCTCAAATACATAAAATCACCAACAGATCAAATTAGCTCCAGAAAAATAAAAAAAATAAAAAAGGGATCACAACACACACATCTTCAACATCATCACCAACAGATCTTCACCAACATTAACATCAAAAAAACAAAAAAAAATTAGCTCCAGAAAATCATATTCATCTTCATCTCCATCATTTTTAGATCTGAAGAACAAAAGCAAAAAATATTTATTTAACAGATCTCAGAACAAAAGAAAATGATCTTCATGTCATTTTTCAGATCTCCACCAACAGATCAATGTATATTTATTTAACAGATCAAAAAATAATTTTTACAGAATAAAAATAAATAAATAAATTTAGAGAAAAAAAAAAAACAGAGGTCGAACCCCTTATACACACAGATATATATATATATATATATATGTATGTGTGTGTGTGTATGTAGCCCTATATCGAAATCGATCGATCGATCGAGAGAGAGATAGAGAGCTACCAGCAGCGGCAGTCGTGGCGAGGGCGGTGAGGGACGATCGGCGGTGAAGGACGATCGGCGCCGTCGTTGTGTGTGAGGGAGAGAGAGAGACAGAGAGAGAGAGATACCAGCAGCGTCAGTCGTGGCGAGGGCGGTGAGTTACGATCGGCGGTGAGGGACGATCGGCGCCGTCGTTGTGTGTGTGTGTGTGTGTGTGTGTGTGTGTGTGAGAGAGAGAGAGAGAGGACGATGGGGACGAGGGCTCCGCCCTTGTTTGTGTCTGTGTTGTGTGTTCTGTCCAAAACCCTAAACACACACACACGTGTTAATATATATACCCAGGGGCAAAAAAGTCATTTCACTTCGGGAAGGGAAACGGGGCGGGGATCGGGGCCGGGGCCGGGCCTGAAACAGGTATCCCCGTCCCCGGCCCGAATATCATCGGGGATTCAATTTTTAATACCATCCCCGGCCCATCGGGGGTATTTTTCAGGGAATCACCACTCAATTCGGGGTCGGGGGATCGGGTCCCCGTCGGGTCGGTTTCTGATTGCCATCTCTATTCGAAGGGCAATGTCTACATTCCTGGACATATGTTTATGTCAAATAGATTGATTAAGTGTTCCTAACATGGCCTATAATGAATTTGTGAGTTTATGATGTTATTTGGGATTGCATGCAAACTAAAAGTTCCATGACATATGATGCATTGCATCCATGAAGAACACGTGTTAGCTTTGAAAACCTACATTCGAAGCTCTAAAGGTCTCCCTCGAAGCTTTCGGTAAAGTGTGTGGTGACATTTTTGAAGCAAAGTTTGTTCCTCTAGCAATATCTCAACCTCCAAAGGTGATTTTGATCCTCTGAAGCTTTGCCGCAAGACCTTCGAATGATGAATTTGGTCATTCATAAACACTTTGACCATAAAAAGGTGATTTTTGGTCCTCTATACCACCTTCGAAGCTTGTTATTAGTCTATAATAACTAGCATGTGTAACAGCTTGTTAAGATGAATCATGAAAATATGAGATTCTGAATGATTCTAAGTACAAGCAACATCAACCTACTTCAAAAGGTTTCAAGTTTTCTAAGTGTTTGAAGTATCAGTAAAACAAAATCGTTTAATTTCCTTCAAAGGATTGATGCCGATTCGAAGCACATATGTAATATCCCTTCAAAGCACATATATAATTTAAGACATCTAGTCATAATTTCATGTTCATTCGAAGCACTTTATTGGTGCTATTATATCATTCGAAGCACTTCGTTGATATTATTCGAAGTACTTTGTTGCTTAGATTAGTCATGTGTTTGGTTCGGCTCGTCAAAAATTCTAGTAAACAGCATTTTTAATGGCCATGACGAGCAATATTGGCACCATAAATTTGTAATTTTATTATTTATTATTTATATAATTGTAAGACATATGGCACCCTCCTACTCATTTGGGAATTATGAGAAGTTATGAAATGTGGAAAGATGATGGAGAATAAAGTGGAGAACATAGAGCATGAAGTAGAGGTTGAAGGAAATTACGGAAGATCATGGAGTATGAAATGGAGGAGGTGGAAGAGTAGGTAGTTTTAGGTAGTTTTTTCCTACAAATGTTTGCCTATAAATAGTCATTCATAGCTACATTGTAAAACATCAAACTCAAATCAAAGACAATTGATTTTTATTTTCTTGTTTTCTATATTTCCTGCACTTAATTTTCTACACTTTACTTGATGCACTTCATTTTCGAGTAATGTTGGCAGTACATTTTGTACAAACCAATCACAGCCTGACACGTGGTCCATAAGGGGTAATTTGGGAATCAGTGGAAATCTCCAGTCATCAACAGACACGTGGTAACTTGTATCAATGGTGATGGATCTGCAACGCATGGGAACAATCAAGATACATAAAATGACATGGACAAATGGTTGCTTACAATTTAAATTCAAATTCAAGAAGGAAACCCAACCGTAAGAGTGGTATAATGGAAGCAAATTGTTCAAAGTCATGCCCAATGATCATGGAGATCACTTCGACAGTTATCACCTACTTCGGTGGTTATCAGCCACATCGACAGTTATCCTCAGAGCCTATAAATAGAAGAGAGTGCTGATAATAAAGGGATCAAGAACCAAATCCAGAAACCAGTCTATTTACTTTACATTTTCCAGTCCTTTAAATTCCAGTTTTTTACTTTCTTGTACTGTATTTTAAATTCCTAAGAGTAATTCTAAATTAGTCTGTTGTTGTAATTCCCTTCAAAGCTGTGAAAGTGAGAAAGTACAATTGTAAACTCTTGTTTAATTAATGAAATTTGATTTCTGACACTTGTTTCTCTCTCTTTCTTTTATTTTTTGATTAGTTTTATGAGTTTTCTCTTAAAAACAAGCCACTAGTAAAAGTCCTCTTCATTAAGGCTAAAAGAATTTTGAAGCAATCGTCTGGTTAATTTGTTGGCATTTAAATACTTCTGTAAGGACTCATTGACCCTTGCTGGCATGCTCAAAATTACATTTCTAACCTTTAAAAGTCAAAAAAGCCAACATATATTTCTAACACGTCCAATGGGACTTTATTAATGGGTAGACATAGGAGACAAGGAGAAAATAAACACCTCGAAAAAGGTGTGGAAGGAGACTTAGACGTACAAACCCAGAGGATAACGTGGTATCACGTCCTATGGATATGCCTGCCTCAAGTGATCCTACACAAGTGGTCGAAGAGACCGGCATTGCAGGATATGCAACACACATCCAGAATATTGGACAGGGCCATGAAACTGGACTTCAACTATTCCCTCTACCTAACCAATGAATCCATGGAGACGATTGGTCAACATTATGGGACAGTAATTAATGTATACAATGGAAAGATGGGCAACATCCTTTTTGATCGAATGAACTCTTATCAACTACCTGTCATAAGACAGGCTGACGAGAACATAAATTTTCTTCAGCAGAGATTGGCTCAAGATAAACAGTCTATGCAAAGTAATGGACAAAATAATTGTCAAACTAGTGGTCAAACTAATAGCCAAAATCACGAGAGACCATCACCTATGTTTCAATCATGGTACGAAGCTCCTCCGAGACCACTGGTAAGTCAGAATGCACCTTTACTCACCTGCGAAACCATATACATTGGTGGGTTTGGTCTGACACAAGGCAATGGTATGCGAATATTTTCAAATCCTATGTTTTAACCCATGTCTAGCACACGAGTGTTCACCAGTCCCATGTTCGAACTCAGACCCAGGGGGTTGGAAGGAATTTTTGTGGTTGGAAGAGAAACAACACATGTTCCTTCTCCTATAGTTCCCTTCGCATCACCTTTCGTAGGGAAAATGCCTGCCCCCAAGAGGGCAGCCATACCCTTTGCACATCAACCAGCACAACAAGGACAACCAGTCCCAAATGTACCTTTACAGTGACCAAGAGAGCTCCAAGCACAAGGAGGTCCTCAAAACCCTGTGTTTGTTCCTCCAATAGTGGCCCAACCAGAACAGAATATGGTACCTAGGAACCAAATTGCTGACATTATTAGAGAGATTTGTGGCTACGGCCCGAGGGGGTCCAGACCCCTGTTTACAAAAAGCCTTACCTAGAATGGGTAGATAAGTTACATAAATACCCAAGGGGATATAAGATATCAAACTTTGCCCTCTTCTATGGAAATGGAAACCAGTCAACTGTTGAACACATTGCCAGGTTTACGAGCCATTGTGGTGAATTTTCCAACAATGATTACATGAAATTGAGACTTTTTCCAAACTCTTTAACTGAGGCGGCCTTCGTATGGTACACAAACTTTATACCTAGTTCTATCCAAACTTGGCAACAAATGAAAGAAGTGTTTTTGCCCAGTTCTTCCAAACAGGGCCTAAAGTATCTATGGCAGACTTAGCAAGGTTAAGCCAAAGGTCTGATAAGAATGCTGCTCAATTCATTATCAGATTCAAAAGGGCATGAAACAAGTGCAGGGTTATATTACCTGAACCTGAGTTTGTAAGGTTGGCCCAAAATGGACTAGAGTTTAGGCTTCGAAAGAAGTTTGACTCAACAGAGTTTCAAGACCTAGTAGAATTGACTTATAAAGTTACTAGATATGAGACTCTCCTTGAGGAAGAACAAGATTGAAGTAATGCGTCCTATAGGACCTATTATAGAGACCTTAATTTTGAAGTTGATGCAGTAAATATTATAGTACAAGAACCTATGAACTGTGAAACATTATTTCAAAAGGATACTACCATCGATCAGCAGTTTAAAAAGAAAGATCTTCATAGGAAATATTCTTTCGATATATCAAAAGCAGATGACATATTTGATCATTTGCTAATAGCACATTTTCTGAAATTGCCTAAGGAAATTAAGATCCCAACCTCAGAAGAAATAAAAGGCAAAATGTACTGTAAATGACATAACTCTTGGTCTCACTCAACTAAAAACTGTATTATTTTTCGAGACAGGATTCAAGAGCAGATTCAGAAAGGAAGACTGAAATTCCTAGCCAAAATAGAGAAGGCAATGGAGATTGACATCGACCCATTTCCGGATATCAAAAAAGTAGCAGCCAATGTTGGCATACCAAATTTCCTTGCTCAATGAGTGGAGAAGAGCCTCACCTTGAAGGAATTGGATGAGGTCGATGTGCAGATGCATGTGGCTAGCCAAACTGCCTTTAAAAGTACACAGGGTTCACTAGCAAGTGGGCAAAGCTTCGTAAGACAAGAAGACGGTTTCAAGGAAGAACTTTTAGACGATGACTCGCTCGAAGCAGCAATTATGCAACGAATATGCCCCAGGTGCAGGCTAAGTTATAAATGGCTGAAAGGGCTTCCAATTGATAGAAAACAATATTACAGAGATATGCAAAAAGATCGTAGGCCAGTCAGTACCCACAACAAGAGGGCATACCCAAATGGCCCTAACCAGTAGCCAGCCTTGGTTGGGCCACCAGAAGCCTGTAATCTGTCGAGAGGTAAAAGACCTTTGTATGAAACCAGGCTACCAAACTACTACAAGATGGTCAGCAAACCTGCAAATAAGCCTGAACTAGGCTTAAAACAAGGAACCAAGGCCAATGATTGGCCTTCAAAGACAAAAGTAGTAGGCCCAATGGTCGGCACAGTGGGTTCATAGGTGCCAAGAGTACCAAATTGGTTTGTCATTCAAAAAAAACCTAAGATGATACCAACCTAAAGGAAGGTCTTCGTAGGCAAGGACAAAATGATCAAATCACCTTTGGTGGCTCCCAATAATTGGGTCCTACTTAAAAACCTGAAGATACAGGAAACATATATGGTTCTTGTGATCTTTAAATTTCAGAGGAGGAAAATTCAACGAAGGTTCACTCAATACCAGATGAATCTTAAGGGAGTTGGTGAGGGCACCTCTTTGACGCAAACAAGAGGTCAATTGGGAGAATGAGAGAATTCGAAGCGTAGTCCCAAGATCAACAGAAGTGTGAGCAGAGAGAAACTGGCTAAAGTCCATACTGAACTAAAAACCAAAGAGAGATCAAGTTTGGCAGGCCTAGAAAAGGCCTTAATGGAAAGTGATCATGACAAGGAGACAAACGAAGGAACTGAACCATGCTAAGAACAAGTATTGACTGAAGAAGATATGTTTAAAGCCTTCGTGGCTGAACAAGCAGTGTCTGTGTTCAAGACAGACCAACAACGGACAACTGCTATTAAGGAGCCTACCAACTTAGAAGTTCCAGAATGTAGCATGGAAGATGTATCCCATGTGTCAAGCCAAACCAACACAGAAGGGGAGTAAATACAGCCAGTAGTGCAGTTTGGCTCATTCTTCCCAATGCCAATCAATATGGTCTACGTGCTGTCTGAGGAATTTCAAGTTGAGGTAGGAAATTAGGAGGGTCACGAGGGTGAGCCTATAGAAGTTTCCAGTGAGGTATTACAAGCCAGCATAGTCCAGGATGGGCCTGAAGTAGTCAAGCCTATGGAGATTGATCAACAAAATGAAGAGGTAAGTATAGTCACACCCTATCATACCCCTTTGATTATCCCACATAATCAACGACTCAACATATTAAACCTTTGTACATTGAGGCATATTTCGATGGAATAGAGATGAACATGGTATTAGTAGATAATGGGGCAGAAGTAAACTTGCTTCCTCATTTATCTTTGAGAAAATTGGGCAAAAGGAACCCCAGGTTGATCCCAACAAACATGACCATTGCTGGTTTTGCTGGAGACAAGCAAATGGCCCAAGGCATACTACCCATTAATTTGAGTATGGGATAAGGGACTATATGACTGTTTTTTTTGTCATAGACATCAATGCCAAATACAATGCTTTGCTTGGTAGAGATTAGATCCACATCAACAAGTGTATGCCATTTTCTTTACATCAAAAGGTGATGATAGCTTTAAGTAATGAAGAGACAGAGGAAACAAATGCAGACCCACAACCCTTCATTGCCTGTGCAGATTTTGCAGAAGCAAAGTTGTATACTGAAGGGGTGGTTCCACTAAGTGTGCTGAGGAAGCCTAATGCAACAGCCGAAGTAACGACTGATGAGGAGTTGGCACACCTGAAACATTTGGTACAAGAAAGTGCAGATGATAAATATGACTACATCATCAAAGATACCAACAATGCTTGGTTGTAAGCAGGAGGATCAGGAAGCCAGACCATTGGCTTTTATGAAGTTCTTCACATTGGACATTGAGGCAATAGTCCAGAAAGTTTAGGAAGAAAAGAAAGCCACAATGATTGGCTGTGAACATAAGCAACAGGAAGCCAAATCATTGGCTCTAAGTAAGTATTGTGCTTTGAACATTGAAACCAAAGTCTAGGAAATATAGGACCAAGAAGCTTTGTGGACATATTTCATCTATGATGAAGAAAGTAAAGATGATGAACCAGGAAGGTTTGTGGTAGATCAGGAGAAAAAAGTAGCTTCGAAGGTTAAGGAAACTGAAGGAGAAGCATTGCTAAGTACTCAGATGCAAGATCCTTTGGAAGAGGTTAATCTAGGAGAAGCGTCAGTATAGCAACTTACTCATATCAGTGCTTGGTTGGATCCCATAGCCAGGGACCAATTGTTGGCTCTTTTAAAGGAATATAAGGATTGTTTTGCCTGAGCTTATAATGATCTGCCTGGGTTGGACAGGTCATTGGTAGAACACAAACTTCCAGCCAAGCCAAACTTTAAGCCATACAAACAAAAACTAAGGCGAATAAGTCCTGAAGTTGTTCAGAAGCTAAAAGAGGAGATTGCTAGGCTCCTCAAAGCAGGCTTTATCAGAACAGCTAGATATGTTGAATGGTTATCCAACATAGTGCCTGTAATCAAGAAAAATGGCAAATTGAGGGTACGCATTGATTTCAGAAATTTGAATTTGGCAACTCCAAAGGATAAGTATCCCATGCCTGTAGTCGATCTGCTAGTGGATAGTTCAGTAGGACACAGGATCTTGTCTATGATGGATGGACACTCTGGCTACAATCAGATATGCATAGCAGAGGAGGATGTTCACAAGACAGCTTTCAGATGCCCTGGGAACATTGGGACTTTCGAATGGGTTAATATGCCATTTGGATTAAAGAATGTTGAGGTAACATATCAGAGGGCAATGAACACCATCTTTTATGATCTCATTGGAGGGTACTTGGAATGTTACATTGATGATATTGTGGTGAAGTCTCAATCTATGGAAAAGCATTCGATCCATCTGACAGCAGCCTTCAAGTGAATGAGAAAATTCGAGTTAAAACTCAATCCACTCAAATGTGCTTTTAGTGTATCAGCTAGAAACTTCTTGGGGTATATAGTACACAAGAAGGGAATGCAGATTGATTGGAACAAAGCCAAAGCCATCATTGAGGCCAAACCTCCATCAAGTAAGAAAGATTTGCAAAGATTCCTTGGTCAGGTTAATTTTCTTTGAAGATTTATTTCTAACACTGCTGGGAAAACTAAAATTTTTTCTTCTTTGTTGAAGTTAAAAAATGAAGAATAATTTTAAGTGGGTAGGCGAATATCAAGTTGCTTTCGAAGGAATAAAAGCCTATTTGGCCAAACTTCCAGTACTAATGCCACCAAGGAAGGACAGGCCTTTGAAGTTATACATTGTTGCAACTGAAGAATCATTGGAAGTTTTTCTGGCTCGGGACAATGAAGAAGACAACTAGCAAGCAGTCTATTACCATTGTAGATTTTTAACTTGTGAATGTAAATACTCAACTGTTGAAAAGTTGTGTTTAGCCTTATATTTCGCAGCAATAAAGTTAAGATATTATCTATTGCTTACTGTTGTCCTAGTAATTACAACCACAGATTTGGTTAAACATATGTTATCTAGACCCATATTAAAAGGAATTATGGGCAAATGGATTTTAGCTTTGTCAGAATTTCATTTGGAATATGTTCCCCAAAAGGCAATAAAAGGTCAGGTATTGGCCAACTTCTTAGCTGATCATCTATGTCAAACAAAAAGTCAAGAAATAATGGAACTTGACACAGCAGAGTTGGAGCTATTGCAGATGTGATTTGATGGATCAAAGGCTAATGGTTTAGTGGGAATTGGGATTGTGATTAAATCACCACAAGGAGTAGAAATCACACATGGTTTCAAAATTGATGAGACTGCCTATTCCAATAATCAAGCTGAGTATGAAGCCTTGATTATGGGACTTGAGATACTTATTGGGTTTATAAGCTCATGTAGTGGACATATTTAGAGATTCCCAATCGGTAATTAATCAAGTAAAAGAGATCTTTAAATGTCAAAGTGCAAGTATGTTGCCATACTATGTTGTTGCTGTACATTTGCTTTCCCACTTCCAAGTGGCAAATATAACTTACATCCTAAGATTTATAAATCACAAGGCCAATGACGTGGCCTAGAAAGCTTCAGATTTTAGAAGAATGGATAATGCTCAAATAGACATGAACCAAGCAACATACCAGAAGTTGATTCCCCCTCTAGCAAAACGAGGTATATTGGTAGATGCTAACCAGAATGACTTAGAAGAGCAGGATTGGTGACATCCAATCATTAAATATGTGACTGGTCTTTCTTTGAAAGCCAGCCAAAAGCTAAAATTACAATCAATGCAATACATAGTGTATGGGAATGTTCTTATAAAAAGGGGGCTGATAGTCTTTTATTATGGTGTTTAGGACTGAAGGAAGCATTGACTACCATGGCTGAGGTGCATGAAGGCATTTGTGCTGCTCTCCAGCCTTGGATTAAAATAAGATAGTTGCTTCGAAGGCATTCTTATTACTGGCCAACCATCCTTAAAGATTGCATAGAATATGCAAGAAGTTGCTAGGCATGTCAGAAGCAAGGTATGATAAGACATGTTTCAATAACTGATCTACATGCAGTGGTGAAACCCTGGCCATTCAGAGGATGGACAATGGACATGATAGAGAAAATTTACCCACCTTCTTCGAAACAACACTATTTCATTTTAGTGGCTACGGACTACTTTACTAAGTGGGTTGAGGCCAAGCCCTATAAGGCTGTGGATCAAACAGAGGTGATTGACTTCATTAAGGAACTAATTCGTAGGTTTGATATTCCACAAACCATAACAGTGGATAATGGGACTGTGTTTGTGTAGCGACCCTAATTTTCTTTAGTCATTATTTATTATTATTATGGTTATTATTATCTTATTTTATTTTTGACTTTATTAATTGGGTGGTTACATAAAGTTTAATGTGATATCTAAGGCATTTAATGTTGTAATTAATAAATTTTGCTGCATATTATAGTTTATTAAGCTATTATATATTGAGATTTAGGTTTATAGTATAATATTATTAGGTTATACTAGCTCTTAGGTTATTATATATATAATAACATAGAAGTATTCAACTAGGCTTAGGAGATAAAAAGGAAAAGAAAGAGACCAAGTTGTGAGAGAGAGAGAGAGAGAGAAATCAAAGAAGACAAAGAAAGGGGCGGCAGCAAGGAAAAAAGAGGAGAGGGAAGAAAAGGAAAGATTAGGGTTTCGTTTTGGTGACTCTAGTAGTTTTCTAAATATTCTTTGATCTTCAAAATAATATTGTGAGTACAAAGCCCACTTCTCTTGATTTATGTTTAATTCGTTGTTTTTATTTATTTATTTATTTATTTATTTTTATTTGTTTGATGTTAGTTTGATTTTGTTTTTACATAAAGATGATAGATTAATTTTAATTATTTTGATTAGTTGTAGATGTAAGATTTAGGGTTTATAGATGATTGATTGATTTTAATTGTTTTGGTTAGTTGTGTATACAAGGTTTAGGTTTTTTTTTTTTTCTTTTATGCATTTATTTTATGGTTGTAATCACACTCATGATTATATAAAATTAAAATAAATTTAGAATCCATAGATATTGGTTAGAGGATGGATTGATTTGTTGTTTTTATTTATTTATTTTTATTTGATATTGGATTGATTTTGTATTTGCATGTAGTTGATTAATTGATGTTAATTATTTTGATTGGTTGTATATGCCAGGTTTAGGATTTTTATATGGATTTATTTTATGGTTGTAATTACACTCATGGTCATATGAAATTAAAATTAATTAAGAACCTATAGATAAATTCCTTATACTCCACCATGACTCCATGGATTGTTGTTTTATTTGAGTGATGGTGAGAAAGAGTGTATAAAAAAAAGTGAGGATTATGAGGTTTATTTGAATGCCTTAGGCTCGGCACTGTTATGTTTATTCTCATGTGTGAGATGTTGTGTATATATATATTGTTGCCTCGTTCTCATGAGTAGACGAGTGCTTTGATTTGCATGCGTACGTATATGCTAACCATCCGGGGAGTGTGAGTCAAACTCGGGACGATATCCCCGTGCAAGTTTGGCTTCAGAGCGGTGTTAGGTATACGGGAGGCACATGGGATATATGTGTAGGCCGGAAGGAGAGGGCCGAAGTGGTGGAGTTAAGGTACAAAGAATTTAATTATGAGTTTATTTTTATAGTGTGAATTGTATTGATTTGTACATCTTGAAAAATACTGTAGATACCCCATTTTTGACCGTCCTCAAGACTTGGACGTCACCGCTTGAACACTCGGTGATCATCCATGTTTGTGTTCGTCTTGAGTTCCCGGAGGTCTCGACTACGCGCCTTGCCTCAAGATCCCTCGACTCGACTGTTTTGTGTCTGGTTTTGCACCAAACACTTGTGCTTTGCCATGGAGGGGGCAGGGAATGCCTTGTGGGCCATCTCCACACTCCATCGGCCATGGCTTGAGGCCACCGGCTGTGTTTTGTTGCCACCGGCCAAATATTTGGCCGGCCGGCACTATAGATGGCCAGCCGGCTATCTTTTTTTGGTCAATTTCACTTTTGGCCGGCCGACTACTGTGCATCTGCTTTTGCGGATATTTTCATGCAGCTAGCATGCACTTGGCTCCCTCTATACACGTGTATGGAGGGATTTCCCTCTTAGCTAGCTTGTCTTGTAAGGTTACAAGATTGAAGCTCTATAAGAGAAGGCCTCCTCTCCCTCTTTTAGGGTTAGACAATTTAGACAGAATTTTCAGAGGGTTTTGAGTTTTAGGGTTAGGGTTCATAGGTTCTCCATCTCTATATCTCTCTCTCTCTTTGTTTTGTGAGTGTTTTTGCCTTAGTTTTGCACACAAACACCCACCATCACACCTTTTCTTAGAGCTGAGGCCCTTGAGGGTTGTTTTTGGAGTTGTGGAGCTGGTTTGAGCTTGAAGAACCAACTGGTTCACCATTGGTGAAGAGGGTCTACAAGGGTAAGAAACTTGTCCCTTTATTCCCCATTTTTGCATTGCATTTTTGCCTACCTTGCATCTGTTTTTTAGCTTTGTGTAAAACATATAAAAGTTCTGATTTTTAGTGCTCTAAATAGTTGGTTAAGGTTGCTTTAAGCTTTGGGGTGGTTTGACCCCTCTCAAGCCTTGAAAGGCTCCATTTTGTGCCATTTTGGTTGAGCTCTGGGACCATTGTATTTGGGCCTCCTCACCACTGAAATCTTGAGGGATTTCAGTGCTGAGGATGGTGCCTTGAGGTCCTAGGAAGGAGAGGGCCACCCCCTCTCCTTGTTGTCCTTGAAAAGGGCCCTTTTTTGCCTCTTGAGGGAGCATCTAGTCTAAGTGTGTGTTGGCCATGCCTTAGCTGATTTTCATGCTTATTATGTCATAATATGCCTCTGTTTTTAGTTGGTTTGGACACACCTTGCTTGTTTAGCATACATGTCTTGTAATGCCATATTGTAGCCTTAACATGCATCTAGGTTTTAACCCTTGTTCAAGCATGCTTTTGGCCTAGCTTTGTGAAGCTTTTGTACTGGTTTTGCCATGTTTAAGGTCTATTTTTGGTTGTTTTGGTCAACCATAACATGTATTGCATAGCTCCTTTGCATTGTTAGCTTGTAGGCTTTAAGTATGTGAAGTGTTGAGTATGCATTGTTTGATTTATTTTAGTGGTTTGGCACCACTTATGGCATCATTTCAGTTCCCATGACATGCTTGTATGCTTGCCTTTGATGCCTCTTTGATGCCTTGAAAGCTTGTGTTGTACGCTCCATGTTTTGGCAACTATGCATGCTTTTGGATTTGAGCCATTTAGATGCCACCTAGATGTGTTGTTGGCTTTGTTTTAATATGTCAAAACTCCGTTTTTGATCATTTAATTCATGCCATGTTCAGTTTTGTTAAGGGTAGTTTGATGCCTCCCTTAGCTTACCTTGGGTTTTGGATCTTGGTTGCATGTCTTGACTTATCCTGTTTAATTGATTTGGCATCATATTTAACATGATTTCATGGCTTAATGTGCATGCTAATTGTCCATGTTTAGTCTCTTTTAAGTGTGCTTAAAAGTTGCTTTTTATGTGCTTAAGTGTTGGCCTATTAACATGCGCATGTGTCTGTGTGTGTTGGACCTCACTTCCATAGCATTGGCCACTGTTTTAGGCTTGTTTGAGAGTCGCCTAATTTAGTTTAAGTCCATCCCTTTGTTTGTTGCATGCTCTCCTTGTATGTTGTAGCATATTAGTGAGTTGTTGCGCGATTGAAATCGCATGATTGAATGAAGTTACATGCCTGTTTGCATGCTTAAACACCCACATTGTGCCTTGCACTTGTAAGTTGCGTTGCTTCATGCCTTACATGCTTTCTTTACCTAGGTTGTATGTCTAACATGCATCGCTTACTTGCATTGTCTATGTTGCATACTAGCCAACATACTTAGAGTTGCATTGCATTAGCATGTATACTTGGCTTCTTGAATTGCTTGCGATAGAGGTTGAGTTCAATTTGTTTGATTATGTGCATTGCATTCCATATCAAAATGCACACTTGATTCTTTGGGCCGTCATGCATGGAAATGCGCGATTGATGGTCTGAGAATCGAAGATCATGTCCCTTTGAGTCATAAATATGATAAGGGGTGTGATTGGTGAATACATTGCTTGAAATGCATTGCCATGCCAAGTTCTGTCCTCTGCTGCTGTCAAACCAGTTTTTGCAGGAAGATTTGGCAGGCCGGCCATATTAAGTGCCGACCGGTCATCAATCGTTGGCCGATGGATTATTTTGTGGCCGGTGACCATCATACATGGCCGGTGACCAATCCCTTCAGCCGGTGGTCTTCTACAGCACTCAGAGAAGCAACCTTAGGAGTTGTGCAATTTTCAGAGAAGCAGAACAGTCAAAGCAGAGGCAGCTTGTGCATGGCAGTGACTTCCGAGCAGAATCGAGCACGCATCGCATTGGACCCTCTTCCCGAGGCTGTTTATTGCTTAAATTAGATTAATTAATTTGCTTAATTAATTTAATTGATTTGTAATATTTAATTAGCTTGTAGGTTAATTAAATTGTATTATTCTTTTGGTCCCTCCGAGCGAGGGCAAATTTGTAATAAGTGTGGGTGCGTGTGTGCCTGTCTTCCAATCCCCACTTCTTTCTCCCTTTTACTTACCTGCTTTTGATGGTAAGTATTAGGACATGTTTACTTTAGCATACCTTATGCTATGTATGTGTGCATCATTCATTTGTCTTGCATGCACCAGGCTCGGCGCATCATGCTAACTGCATAAAGTATTTCAAATCTAACTTGAATACATGTTATCTGTGCATTTTTACATGTCATCCTTAGATTAGCCGAGCCTACTCTAGTGACATTCTGTATGCATTGCATTAGGCATTTAAACATGTACTTGGATCAGGCATGATTGCTAACATGTTCTTGTTTTGGCACGGAGTACTAGGTGAGCGCTTTATGCTTTAGCATCTCACATGAGTGTGAACGTTAACATGATAGCATGATTACCATGAGGCTAGATGCTTATTTGATGAACTGCTTGAATTCCTGTGGGTGAAGGTTGGATTGTTTGAGTTGGGATAACTCGTTGAAATCCGTATTTTAGCCTACTTGTGAGTAGCAAATTCCAAAGCGTTTTTCAAACAAACGGATATGCAATGTTTTGTTCCAAATTAGGCGATCTAGTCTATACTTGTTTGCTGTGCGCATAACATAGTAATTCTAGGCTAATAACCGGAATAAGAACACATAACGTTTTCAAAAACGGATATCATGGTTAGTAGAGGCCGATCTTTGATCGGGCGAGCGGGGGTGCTCACGAAGTGACCTTCCCCAATCGTACCTAAGCTCCTAAGCCGAGGCAACTTTGGTGATGACAGACACGTGGCCTTTGGCACCGACTCAGGGTTTCCTAAATTCCCCATAAAAAATATTTAGGTGGCGACTCTGTATCTGGCAAAGCAGTCCATGTTTGGCACTTTTTTTTCTAAAAATCTGTTTTCTCAAAACGATTTGCCGGATTTGGACTCTTTGGTTCAGATTAAGAACCGTGACAATTCGAGAGTTCTGAACTGTAGCGAGCCCAAAACGAACAGAACGGGACTCGTCCTCCCGGGGCGTTCGGGGACGTCTACAGTTTCTGGCGACTCCGCTGGGGATTTAGAGAGCTTGACTCGAGCTCGTGATATCCTGTTTTGATTTCATTTATGTGTCTCTTTGAATTGCATGTGCATTAGTGCGCCTAGGACACCGTGTTTGCCATCTGCCATTCCTGAACGGTTTGCCGGAGGCTTGACTTTGTCAAAGCATGCCAGAAGGCTGACCGGTTGTGGGCTCTGACAGTATGGGAACACAAACCCCGATTTTACTGAGGCACCCTTTTCGACCATTCAACCTAGTGCATATCGAAATCCATAGTGACTATTCCAAACTAGGACAGGTTGCTTACCCAATGTTAGGTTGTTTGAAAACTGCTGCGTGCATAGTGAAACCCTAGCTCCTGACAAAAATAGGACAGGGAAACCCTACCCCAACTTAGGGGTGTTTTGGCTCTCTTTTACTTGCTATGTGCTTTTAGAGTGCATCTATGCAATGAACACACATATCAGTTTGCAAGTTTGAGTATCAGGCCTGAGGGCACCAGTATCAGTTTATGACAGTTATATCTGTAGGTATCCGATTCAGTATTTTGGGGGCAGTGATTTCGGGCAACAGTGGTCAGCAGTAGAGTACAGTTGTTCGGCTACATCTATGATTGATCCATTTGGGCTGAAACGCTGCTTGTTTTTCCTTTCAGTTCAGAGAGTTGATACAGAATAGCTAATGTTCCCCCTTGCTGAGGCAAGACAGATATCTGATCCGTCAGTCACCGTTCAGTACAGCAGACTTATCATGACACAGAATTCAGAGGAGATTGGGGTTACGACGGCCGCATTAGATCAAGGAATCACTCTGCAAAGCGAGACCAATGTCGATGTACCATATCCACCCAGGTCGCCTGTCGCGCACCCGGTCTGGACCCCCCAGTTGTATCAGGCTCGTGAGCCTACCACATTCGAATTGATGGGAATGATAGGTGACCTCCAGAGGTCCGTGGCGGATCTCGCTTACGGAATGTCAGCTTCGCCACCAGCCGCACCGTATGCCGGGAATTTTGTAGCACAGGAGCCCCCACTGTTGGGACGAATTGTGATCGAACTTAGCCAACCCGAGGTGGCCTCCAACTATAACAATGACGTATCAACATCAACCCAAACCCTCGATCAGGATGAGGCCAAAGGCAAGAACAAAATGAAGGCAGATGCCGATCCCATTGAACAACTGCTATGGGCAGTCGAGGCTTTGAAAGCCGAGGGGATGAGTAACAATAAGTATTCGCAGTCGTAGCTAAGGCTGTGGATGATGTTTTCCCCACTCCAACCGAAGGCAGTACAAGCCAGTTAGAAAATCAGGATAGGCCTCGTCATGCTAGAACAGTTCCTTCCGCTTCCAGCCCTGCACCTGGGAAAGATCAGAAAGCCAAGGCGGCGCCTGCCGACCCTTTCGCTAGTGCGTCTAGCAAGAATACTCAACCTTCAAAGTACCTGCCCCGAGAGCGCAGGGTCTTTCACGCTCTCTATATGCCATTGTCAAAGGCACTTTAGATCCTTGCCGAAAGGGGTCATCTTAAACCCTTGGAGCCTCGGCTTCTCCCAAAGAATCTCCCTACTACACATGATGCTGCCTTGTACTGTGCGTACCACCAGCAAACCGATCATGCTACCGACAATTGTTTTCGCCTTCGTCATGGGGTGCAAGACTTGATCGACAACGAAGTTATCCTCCTGCCCACCTCAGCCAAGTCCGTTACTACCCAGTTATTGGATTTTGAGGATACTGATACTGCGAGTATGTAATCAGGAAGTGAACCACCTGCGGGCGGCGCTCGGCGTATTTTGGATGTTGCGTCTGGTACGCATTTTTGGAGCATCTGCGAATGCTAGTTTTGTAAATTCTGGTTTGGGTGTCGAGTCAGTCTTTTGTTTTGTTTTGAGTCTGCCTCATTGTCTTGAGTCAGTCCTTTTGCTTATGGGTCTGTCTTGTTGTAGTGAGTCAGTCCCCTTTGTATAGAATGTCGGGTGATTCCGGAGCTGTTGCCTCGAACACCGTTTTGTTTTGTAATTACCCTTTTTCTTTCTTTTGAGTCTGTCTCTGTCGTGGAGCCAGTTGCAACCAGGGAATCTGAATGAAACAGCTGCAGCTATCATGTTTCCATGCTTACTACTATTCTGAATTAGTTGTGCCAAGGGACTTGAATGGAACAGCAGTGCATTCCACATGTTCTCTTGTGCCCTGAAAATCATTGTATTGACCTAAGTTTTTCAAAACTTTTTGAACACTGCGGTGAAAACAAAGAGGAAGGAATTCCTCGGGTTTTGCAAACTTTGATCAAATTGAGAGAAAGAGAGGCGTGCTAAGCCCTTAATGATTGAAATCATGCTTGTCAGCGTGAGTATTGAGAAGGACCCTGGCTTGATCCAGACTGGTTCCACACTATCTTCAGCGCGAGCGATTCTTTGAAAACTTTCAAAAACAAAATGTTTTGCGCGGTCCTGCGAAGACCTGTGTGGGATCACTCTTGAGATTGTGCAGCTTAGGATCGCTCTCAGCCTCAAGACTCGAGCCCTTGTTTTAAAGCCTTGAACCACAATTCGGAGTGTTAAACGATCGACCATCAAGAGAGGCCTGTGTGGCCAGATTGGAAGCAGCCCCCGAACAAGAGGCACCAAAGTCAGATCAAGAAGATCAGATCTCATCAGAAGAAGCCTGTAAAGCTAGAACAGAAGCACCCCTCTAAACTAGGGGCAAAAATGTTCGATTTGCTCGAAGAGCCGAAGATGGGTCCTTTAGTAAGTCAATACAATAGCCACTCTCCTGGATACGGATGGCTTCAAAACCCTAAAACCATTTGGCATGGACTTGTTACACTTTTACCCTTTGAGTGGCTCGTTGGGCCGAAAACCCGGAAGGGCGACCCAAGCAAAAGTTAGAGCAAAAGAAAATATATACAAAAAAAAAAAAGAAGAAAAAAATATACAAAAGAGAGAAAAATAGAAAAAAGAAAAAAAAAATAATATACAAAAGAGAGAAAAAATAAATGGAAGAAAGAAAAAGGAAAGAAAAGCTCGCAAGGTCGAAAACCCGCATCGGGCGCCTTGGCAAAAGTTAGAGCCTAAAAGGTGAAGGTTAAAATACCCAAGTGTACCTTAACCGGAATTACGTAAGGCTTGTTTCCCATGTTTGGGATACGTAGGCAACTTCGTCCTGAAGTCCAGCCCCCAACGCTCTCATAGCGCCTCAGTCCATGTAATGGTTTTGATTATTCTTGCCCTCCCTGAATCCGATAGTTCGGTTGTGACAACCGAATATGTAGGCAACTTCATCCTGAAGTCCAGCCCCACGCACTTTCAAAGTGACTGTGTCCATATATTGGTTTTGACCATCTTCGTCTTCTCCGCGTCCGAGAGTTTGGTCGTGACCATCACTAATGAGGACTGACTACAAAATGTTGCGGCACTATCCAGACAAGGGGCAACTTTCCGTTGCCATGAGTCGCCATCCAAACCAGGGGCAACTTTCCGTTGCCGTGCAGCGTCCTTCAAACAAGGGGCAATTTTTCATTGCCTCCGATCCGAGGTTGTGCATCTCGAGAGTAGGTTCCGTGCTCTTTGAGCATTGACTGTTTGCAAAAATAGTTTTTGAAATTTTTTTTACTGAGGTTGACTATTTTCTCGAAAACTATTTCATTTTCCCAAAACTTAGACCATTTTGGACCCAAAAAGGAAAATTTTCAGTGCTCATAGCCTGATTTGCATGATTTTAAATCAGAAAATTGAACAAGTATGTTAATCTGACTCTCATCTTGGTCAAAATTGTTTCAGTAGAGAACCAAAACAAAAAATGGTCAAAATGATGAACTAGGGGTACAGTTGAGTCAGGTGTTCTGTCTTTCCCCCATCACCAACATACTTGCCTAGAAAGGGCACAACTGAAGCTGTCATTAAAGGGCTGAAAGCTCTCTTAACCTCCGAGCAACGAGGTATGAAACCAAGTGCGAAGCACGAATCTGAAGGAATCAAGGTACTCCGTTCCCTTTACCTAGGACATCGACCAAACGCCACCAGAAGAAACAGCCATGAGCTAACCATGTCGGGCGTGAACCCACAACTTCCTATTCATCCATTAAAAAATCCTGGGAAGGGATAAAAATGAGAGAATAAAGAATAGAGAGGTGTAAGTTGAGAGAAAGAGTGAGCAAAAAGGGTTTTGAGAGAAAAACCAAGCTTGAGTGCCAGAGTGATGTGAGAATCAGAAATGAGAAAAGGGTGGGAAACAATACCCAGATAAACTGGCTTCTCGTGATCTGAGGTCCCCCGTCTTCGTTAACGCGTCTGTATGTCGTGTCTTTTGTTTTGTTTACCTCAACCTTTGTTTTGAGTCTTTTCCGAGTGTGTCTCGTTGTGTTTAGGTTGTTTACCTTTTTTGTCTCCGCTGTTGAGTCATTCTCGCTATGTCCAGTTGTAGGTTCACTACCCCGGTTTAAAAAAAAAAAACCCTTCTTCAATTTCAAAAATTAATCATTTTGTGCTCAGAATGCTGTGCCATTCTCCACATTTGTGCAAAAACATGATTTGGTTCTTTCATACGACTGCAGGGCCCACCCCCAATAAGTGTGAACAGGAAAAACTGGGCCTCTTTGAAGCTTCTGGGTTTCAGATCGCATCTGAGTGTGCTTCAACTTCAGTAGATTCAACCTTCATGGTCCGTTTTGTCAGATTGGGCTGTTTGTTCAGGATCCGCTGTGTGCAAAATGAATCAAGCGCTGTGTTATGAGTTGCATGCAAATTAATCCCCAGTAGAGTACGAGCCGAGTATTCGGAATGAGCAGTGGTTGGTATGGGTTGTTTTGCTGTTGGCTGGTTCGTTATCTGATTATTACAATACAAGTGTTCAATTTTCAGACAACAGATCAATTTCATTTACATTGAGGTGCAACATGATGCAATGCGATGCAATATATGAAATGTACAAATGCAACACTTTTTTTGATAGAAGTTTGTTTCATTTCATCATCTTTTTCAAGTACATAGTTTTGGAAATAAAAATCTGCCTGCGGCACTACAAAGGTACTCTAGCTACCAGCAAAAAGTACAAAAAGAAATAAAAAAAAGAAAAACAGCAAAAGTCTGGATCAAATGTCAAAAGGCCGCGGGTCTAGGGGTCTGTCCTCGTCCTCTTCCTGGACGGAGGTCTAGGAGCATCGTCATCGTCATCTGAGTCTGAGCCCGAGCCGTCTCTGTTCTCCTCCTCGAACGACTCTGCCTCCGCCTCTGCCTCAACCTCGGACTCATCATCATCATCAGGGACGAGTGCCCGTGAGCTACTCCCAACGTGGGTGCGCCCCACCTTGGTGCGGGGGTATACTCTGCCATTTCCTCCGGTAAGAACAGAAGGTCCAGCTGGAGCACCTCCCACAGTGGGAATCTGGAAAGGAGGCTGAAAAGTATAAGAGGCAAACGCATCAATATGCCGTGAGCAGTTTATCAGTGTAGAATGCAGTGTATGAGTACAGTGTGCGAATGCCGTGAGCAGTTTATCAGTGCAGAATGTAGTGTATGAGTACAGTGTATGAATGCCGTGAGCAGCTTATCAAGTGTTGTGTTGTGCACCAGATTATGTGAAGCGGATTATGTGTATGGTTTGAGACCGTGATCAGAAGAACGTACCGGAATACTATAGAGGGCCGGTAGGTCGCCGGGTCGAACGGGCGGACGCTCAAGGGGAGGAGCTCGGCCTCTCGGTCCGTCTCGTGATCCGGGGGAGTCCCGCCTCGTGGAATATCGTCTGCCATCTCAAAGGTGGTGTGAAAATGACCGGGAAAGTGGAAACCGGATAAGAATACGAAAGGTCAACTAAAAAAGTCAACCCCGAGAGGGCGGAAGATGGCCGGAAAAGTCGGAACGTGGAAAAAGCACAGAAATCAAGGAAAACTTGGGGGAAACAAACCCCAAGAGGCAGAAATCGAAAAGAACTACACCGAAACGAAGTTTCGATCGGATGAAAGTGTTCGAAATGCGATGAACTTCGCGAATCAAACAACTAAATGGGCCCTAAAACCAAGGAAAGCGGCGAATGGGAGAGAGAAAAATGCTCTAGAGAGAGAGGGGAAGGAATTTCGGCCAAGAGAAAATGAAAAGAATAGGGCTAGAGGCCCTATTTTATAAGGCCCAAGGCAAAAGGACAAAACTGCCCCAATTCAGCAACATTTGTCCGGTCGGCTAAATCTTTGTCCGGTAGGCCAAATATTTGGCCGGTGAGATGTTTTTATGGCTGGTGGATGGCCGGTGACCTCCCCTGATGGCCGGTGAGCCTCCTATAACCTTGTTTGGGTCAGATGTATAGTTTGGGGCATTTATTTCTCAAGATAGTGCAAGACAGTGCCTTTTCGAAGCTCAACCGGCCTCCGTTTTGACCTCGGACTGTGTCTTCTGTGCATGGCACTCGAATATGTGCAAGGTGTATCCTTTTTGTATCCTTTTGTCTTTTTTAAGATTCGAAAGTTGCCCCACATACGTTGTTTTGCAAACACATGTTGAGTTATACGTCATTATGCTTGCATTGTTATGCATTCGCTCGGTTTGGCGAGACCTTAAATATGCTCAGTCTAAGAGACCTTAAATCCTCTGAAGGTGCAAGTCCTTCAGTGTTTGTCGTGCCCGAACGACTTTTGGTAAGTTGCATTTTACATGTATTTCAAGCGACTCGCGTCGTCGCATATTCAAGTTCACATGCATTATCATGCATTTCAAGCAATGCGCGTCGTCGCGCATTCGAGTTCATAAGCATTTCGAGCGACACGCGTGGTCGCACATTCAAAATCATATGCATTGTCATGCATATCACAAGACGTGCATTGCCATGCATTTGCATCAGCATGCGTCAACATGCATCATTTGCATTACAAAAACAAAACAAAACAAAAAAAAAAAAAAAAAAACACAATCATGCATTATCATGCATTTTCAAAAGAAAAACAAAAAAAAGAGAGCAACATGCATTGCCATGCATTTTCCCTTTCATGCACTTTTCATGCATTTCAAAAAACAAAACCAAAACAAGTAGTGCATATGTCATGCATTGCATCGTAAGTAGTGCATATGTCATGCAGTCATTGTATATAGTGCATATGTCATGCATTCATTGTATATAGTGCATATGTCATGCATCCCTTGTATACATTGTATATGTCATGCATTTCACTACCAATAGTGCATATGTCATGCATTCCACTATATCCATTCCATTGCATGTCGTAGATATTGCATTATAGCTTGCATGCATCCACTGCATCACTTCCATCTAGGGTTTCTGCCTTTCCTTGTTGAGTTTGGTCTGGTATGTGCCCATACTTTTCACGTCTATACACTCATAGTTCTGTATGACCGTTCTATATTAGACGTGGTTTGTTTGTGTACATGCCTTTCCTAGGCAAGATTTGGTTTGGCCCGCGTGCCTTATCCATTGTATATATTCATTCCATTGCATATCGTAGATATTGCATTATAGCTTGCATGCATCCACTGCATCACCTCCATCTAGGGTTTGCGCCTTTCCTTGTTGAGCTTGGTCTGGTATGTGCCCATACTTTTCACGTCTATACACTCATAGTTCTGTATGACCGTTCTATGTTAGACGTGGTTTGTTTGTGTCCATGCCTTTCCTAGGCAAGATTTGGTTTGGCCTGCGCGCCATATCCATCATACATATTACATTGTAGTGTAATTTTTGCATCCTGCATTAGGATCATGTTCTTTCGTTAGCGGATCATTCCCCACTTGTGTCATTCCACCAAATTACTTGTTCTTGTGTCCGTCTACATCACTCATAGTTTTGTGTGACCTTTTCTATGGTAGACGGACTTGTTACTTCCATCAATCTATTTGACATTTGTGTGGTTTTGAATCTCTCATGATTGGATCATGATTCAATTGCATTGCATTTCATTTGCATTGTTTCAATTGCATTGCATTTCAATTGCATTGTGTTTTCATTTGCATTATTATACATAGTTTTGTATATATTGCATATCATTTTGCATTCATTTTGCATTGTTATGCATGTTGCTAACAATATTATACCTGTTAAGTTTGCTTTCTTTTCAGGCACGATATTATACGTACGGTTCATTTGAGGCTGGTGCAACCAGACGAGCCGGACAGGTATTGTATTCTCCGCGTGAAACGTAGTTGAGAATTGCATAATTCTCTTACATCCTTTCTGCATTGTAGTGTAGTTTGGTGTATGCTAGCTTAAAACTGTCGCATGTTATGCTTCGTTACAGCTTTCTTTGCATGATCATAAGTTATGTTCGGCTTTGTGCATTGTCTTGCATTTTGCCCCTGCCTTCGGGCGCATAACCTATTTGTCTTGCATGTTTGTCTAAGTCTTCGGCCTTGTCAAAAATGGGTCGTCTCTGGGCTTTGACATCCACTCCCGTCATTGTTATGACTTTCGAGTTCTGTCGAAGAGGGGTAACTGTACACACCCCATTTTTGACCGTCCTCAAGACTTGGACATCGCCGCTTGAACACTCGGTGATCATCCATGTTTGTGTTCGTCTTGAGTTCCCGGAGGTCTCGGCTACGCGCCTTGCCTTAGGATTCCTCGACTCGACTGTTTTGTGTCTGGTTTTGCACCAAACACTTGTGCTTTGCCTTAGAGGGGGCAGGGAATAGCTTGTGGGCCATCCCCACACTCCACCGGCCATGGCTTGAGGCCACCGGCTGTGTTTTGTTGCCACCGGCCAAATGTTTGGCCGGCCGGCACTATAGATGGCCGGCCGGCTATCTTTTTCTGGTCAATTTCACTTTTGGCCGGCCGACTACTGTGCATCTGCTTTTGCAGATATTTTCATGCAGTTGGCATGCACTTGGCTCCCCTTCATACACGTGTATGGAGGGATTTCCCTCTTAGCTAGCTTGTCTTGTAAGTTTACAAGATTGAAGCTCTATAAGAGGAGGCCTTCTCTCCCTCTTTTAGGGTTAGACAATTTAGACAGAATTTTCAGAGGGTTTTGAGTTTTAGGGTTAGGGTTCATACGTCCTCCATCTCTATATCTCTCTCTCTCTCTCTCTTTGTTTTGTGAGTGTTTTTGCCTTAGTTTTGCACACAAACACCCACCATCACACCTTTTCTTAGAGCTGAGGCCCTTGAGGGTTGTTTTTGGAGTTGTGGAGCTGGTTTGAGCTTGAAGAACCAGCTGGTTCACCATTGGTAAAGAGGGTCTACAAGGGTAAAAAACTTGTCCCTTTATTCCCCATTTTTGCATTGCATTTTTGCCTGCCTTGCATCTGTTTTTGAGCTTTGTGTATAACATATAAAAGTTCTGATTTTTAGTTCTCTAAATATGTAATAACCCTCACGCTATCCTAACCATACTTATATGCATTCATGTGATCCTGTCTTGTAAACTTGCATTTCGAGTCTTGTCCTTGTTTGTTTAAGTGTTACAGCATGTTTTGTACCCTGCCTGGTGTGAGTTTAACTGAGGGCGTCTTTAGTCTAGAACTCCCTTGGAACGACTTTGTTTGACCTCCACCTTCGCCCTGACATATTGGCCGAGATGTCATTATCTAGACCGAGGTGTTCATCACCGAGGCCGAGGAGTGAATCATCTAGGCCGAGATGTTACTTTTGCACCTAAGTGATCTTGTCCCGGAGAGGTGTGACCTAGACCGAGGTGTGGCACATCTAGGCCAAGGTGTGGCACAGCTTAGTCAAGCATTGTCCTTCCTAGCCGAGGTCATTGTTCCCTACTTGCCGATGTCTTGTTCTTAGCCGAGATCCTTACTCGCCAGAGTGCCCATGCCGTCTTGCTTGTTGAACACACTTTGTCATAGTTTTGTCTTGTCACTCAGTCACCTTTTTGTGTAGCACCAACCAACCGCTGCCACGTGCCTCTGTAGAGGGTTAAGTCAGCCAGCAGACTTAGAAAGGTATCATTTGCTATATGTCTTTGTTTGTGAGGAGAGAGAAGCTCTAGAAGAAGAAGAAGAAGTTTAGAGTGAGAGAGTGGGTTTCGAGCTTGATTCCTAGAGATCAAACCATTAGATTCGCATATTGAGGTTAGATTCTTGATCTACTCCTGTCATTCTTATTGATCATCTAGCTGCACTGCATGATCGAACCCGTTTTGCATGTCATGCATCGATTTAAAGTTGGTTTTAGAAAGAGAAAATGGTGTTCATGTGTTCTTGAAAGAAAGGTCTTGTTTGATCTGAAAGTTTGCATTAAGTTTTGTGTTTTTGTGTCTGTTCTCACTAGATCCTTGAATATGGGTATCCAGGTCCATGTTTTTGAACTCATAGCATGAAATCTCAGATTTTGTAATAGCAAATCATAATCTTTGCATTCATCTTCCTCATATTCATGCTCATCTTGTTCTTCAAGGAAGGGAAACCCAGATTTTTCCCGACTTCATCCCTTTGAATGTGACCATCGAGGCCACACCTCGGCCAGGGGATGTAGAACCTCGGCCTAGACCTGGTAGTCGCCCAGCATGTTTTTCCGAAATAAAGAATTGTGTTTGTTTTGATTTGACTTAGTCTTGGGGAATGCCGAGATCATCTGCATGCATGTGAAACTTGTTTGAAAGTGCATTTAACAGACTTTGCCATGTGTTTGTAGGGTTTGGACTTGCCTTGACCCCGACGTTTGAAGAACTAAGTGAGTGGTATTTTTAATAAAGCTATGTTATAATGCTTTGATAAAAGTCTTGTTTGCTTCGTTTTGAAAAGTAATTATAAAGCATGAATGGTTATTCCTAATTGAAAAATATATTTATATTGCTCTGATGACATTCTTGGAAGTCCGTACGTGCTAAGGGACTATAAGCATTTGTAGCACAAAGTTTGGAAGTCCGTACGTGCTAAGGGACTATAAGCGTTTGTAGCACAAAGTTTGGAAGTCCATACGTGCTAAGGGACTATAAGCATTTGTAGCACAAAGTTTGGAAGTCCGTACGTGCTAGGGGACTCTAAGCATTAGTAGCACAAGTCCTTAGTGTCCGGGGACTATAATGCAACGACACCATTGAATTGAGATATCTCCCTTGTCTTGCCTTGTCTTGTCTTGTTTGCCACTGACGGTTTACCGCGTGGGTTTTGTTTGCCGAGATGTCATCACTTGTATTATAATGATGTTAGTAAGCATCCTTTGAAACTTGACAGATTCGGAAGATGGACTTGGTTCATCCCTTGACTTGTACTAATTATGTTATGTATTGTTTGATAAAGATCTTGAATACCAGTCATGCAAACCCCTTTATTTCTTATACCATTCACTGAGTATCCAAGCTCACCCTCTCTATATATATATGTAGGTGATGAGCAGGAAGGCGGTGACGCCTAGGTGTGACTCGCAAACTTGTTTTGGATTTTTGTTTATGTCGGCCTAACTTGTATTGACGTCAACAGTCTTGAAAATCATGCTTCTTGACTTATGATGCTTGTAATTTACACATGTCGGCTGGAGAAGCCTTTTGATCAAGATGTAAAATGTATTTTGTACTTTATTGTATTTGTATCTAAGTTGTAATATTATGTAAAGTTGTGTGCCATTCCATGTAACTTACGCACTGCTCTTATGGACCACTTGTATTTTTAAATTTATTCCTTCCGCACTTGTGAGCCCTACATATATTTATACTCTATCTATGTGTGAATTTTGAAAGTTGGCCTTTGGTAATCTCGGATTACTGGCCATCACGGCACCAAACTACTAGGGGCTGTTTGGGGTCGTGACAGATTGGTATCAGAGCACAAGTTTCTTATAGTACGTTATTCACACACTTTGAGTCCTAAAGAGTATAGGATGTCCCTTAGAATGATCTTAGGATTGCATCATATTGCTTGTTACATGATAAGGTGTGCATCAACTTGACACAGCCATTTGTTATTTGCATACATGGTTCTTGGTTCAGTTTGTTTTAAGGTTGCATTTTGCCTACTCATAGCATCATGAGGAGAGGTAGACCATCAGTGGGCCGAGATCAATCAGAGGATAGATTGGACAGACTAGAAAGACTAGTTGAAGGTTTAACCCATGAGTTGAGGCAGATGAGGCAACAGAATGCAAGTGCTACATCTACCCCGGCCGGACAGACGGATGGCCGACATGCAGCTCCACCTCTTCCAGTGCCCCAAGTGCCTCCACAGCCAGCCTTGTATGGAGAAGGGACGATGACTTTGATTAAAGAGTTCAAGAAGACGAACCCACCAAGATTCGTAGGGGGCATAGAGCCGATGAAAGCCGGGGCGTGGGTTTTGGAGATGGAAAAGTTGTTCGAGATCTTTCCCAGCACCGACACTCAGAAGGTGACATTAGCAGCATTCACATTAGACGACGACGCTCGAAGGTGGTGGATGATGATTCGGGAGGCTAATCCTGGTTTAACTTGGGCCAGATTCTTAAAAATGGTTTACAACAAGCATTTTCCGCTTAGCGTTCGAGATCGCAAGACCATCGAGTTCCAGACTCTGACACAAGGTAGCAGAACAGTGGCAGAGTACGACCGTGCCTTCACCGAATTGGCGAGATATGCGCCTCATATGGTTAGTGATGAGTATAGGAAAGCCAGGAAGTTTGAAAGTGGACTACGCGGACCAATTCAGGATCGGGTCAATATGCTCAATATGCCGACTTACGCCGAGGTGCTAGACAAGGCCATCTTGGCGGAAGCTAACTTAAACCGATATCACAGTTCGGGAGAGAGTCAGAAGAAGAGACAGAACTATGAAGGTCGTCGGGCGCCGTTTAATGCCAAGAAGAAGGCGAATGTGGGCAGTTCCAGCAACTCAGATCGGGATGGAAATGCTAAGCCGACGTGTGCGAGTTGTGGGAAGCCGCATCTAGGGGTTTGTCGCTGGGCGACAGGAGCCTGCTTTGAATGTGGCGAGATAGGCCACCGCGTGAAGGACTGTCCAAAGGCAAGAGCTGATGATGGTAAGAAAAATGGGAGCACCTCGGGCTCTACACAAGGAAGCAACGTCGGAAGGACACAAATGAGACAGGGCAGAGTTTTTGCTCTAGTGCCAGGAGACACCCAGAATGCTGAAATGGTAGTGTCAGGTACACTCTCAATCTGCTCTCAAGTTGCATACGTCTTGATTGATTCGGGCTCTACACATTCATTTGTATCTGTTAAATTTGCCGAGAAGTTGAACAGACCGTTAGAACCCCTTGGTTATATGCTATCTGTATCTACTCCATCTGGGGGAACTATAATTATTGCATCCATATATAGGGCGTGTGTTGTGGTGATTGGGGGTGTAGAATTATTAGCTGATTTGATGCCATTGAGCATGACTCACTTCGATGTCATATTGGGAATGGATTGGTTAGTAGCGCATCATGCATCCATTAATTGTGTTACTAAGAGCGTTACACTGAAGACCCCAAACAAAACCGAGGTCTTTTTCCAGGGTAAAGGAGTAGTGCCCCCACCCTACTTAATCTCATCCATGAAAGCCTATAAGTTGGTCCAAAAAGGGTGTCAGGGTTATTTGTGCAGTATACGAAGTGATTTGAATGGAAGTGTTGAGTTAGCCGGCATACCAGTTGTTAAGGAATTTCTCGACGTCTTTCCAAATGAGCTGCCTGGCCACTTAGTCGATAGAGAAATAGAGTTTACTGTGGACATCGTGTCGGGAACGCAACCTATCTCCAAAACACCCTATAGGATGGCCCCTGCTGAACTTAGAGAATTGAAACTATAGTTACAAGAATTGTTGGATAAGGGATTCATTAGGCCGAGCACTTCACCGTGGGGAGCACCCGTTTTATTTGTTAAGAAAAAGGATGGCACACTTCACCTTTGCATTGATTACAAAGAACTTAATAAGGTAACCATCAAGAACAAGTACCCATTGCCTAGGATTGACGATCTGCTTGATCAATTACAAGGGGCACGAGTCTTTTCCAAGATCGACCTTAGGTCGGGCTACCACCAGTTGAAGGTTAAAGCCGAGGACATTGAGAAGACTGCTTTTCGGACAAGGTATGGCCACTACGAATTTTTGGTAATGCCCTTCGGAGTGACCAATGCTCCTGCAGCGTTCATGGACTTAATGAATAGAGTCTTTAAGCCGTATCTAGATAAGTTCATAGTTGTTTTTATTGACGACATATTGATTTATTCCAAGAGTACAATTGAGCACGAGAATCATCTGAGACTTGCCTTGCAAATTTTGAGACAGAAGAAGCTGTACGCCAATTTGAGTAAGTGCGAGTTTTGGCTTTCTAGCATCTCATTTTTAGGGCATGTGATTAATGAAGAGGGTATATCAGTTGATCCGAGCAAGATTGAGGCCATTGTGAATTGGCCGACGCCGACCAACGTGTCCGAGGTTCGTAGTTTTCTGGGCTTGGCAGGTTATTACAGGAAGTTTGTGAAGGATTTCTCAAGGATAGCAGTACCCTTGACACAACTAACTAAGAAAGGAACAGCATATGAATGGACCGATGATAGAGAATCAGCCTTTCAAGAGTTGAAGACGAGGTTAGTTACGGCACCAGTTCTTGTACTCCCGTCAGGTAATGAGTAATTTCAGATTTTCAGTGATGCTTCACATAAGGGTTTGGGTTGTGTATTGATGCAAGGGGGCAGAGTCATAGCATATGCATCTCGTCAGTTGAAACTTCATGAAAAGAATTATCCAACCCATGATCTAGAGCTAGCAGCCGTGGTGTTTGCTTTGAAGATTTGGCGCCACTACCTGTATGGAGCCTCTTGCCAAGTTTTTACGGATCACAAGAGTTTGAAGTATTTATTCACCCAAAAGGAACTGAATTTGAGGCAGAGGAGATGGCTTGAATTATTGAAAGATTACGACATGCAGATTCAGTATCACCCAGGTAAAGCAAACTCGGTAGCCAACGCGTTGAGTAGAAAGTCAGTGGGAAGTTTGGCATGCCTAGCCGTGATTTCAATGGAGCCGACTACTATTGGGGAAGTAAAGACAAGGCAAATGGAGGATGGATTCCTAAAGAAAGTAGCCGACGAGATTACCACCAAGCCGAAGTTGGGTTACACCCTTAAGAATGGAGTACTTAAGTTTGAAGGAAGACTGTGCGTGGCCGACGTCCCAGAATTGAAAAAAAGGATTTTGCAAGACTCTCATGGATCTAGATTTGCAGTTCATCCAAGGAACACCAAGATGTACCAAGATGTGAAGCAGACCTTTTGGTGGCCGAATATGAAAAGAGAGATAGCCGAGTTCGTGCCTCAGTGTTTGTATTGTCAACAAGTGAAAGCGAAACATCAGAGGCCGGCAGGACTTCTCCAACCCTTGCCGATTCCTGAGTGGAAATGGGAAGACATCTCCATGGACTTCGTGACTGGGTTGTCGAAGACACAGAAAGGAATGGATTCGATTTGGGTTATAATCGACATGTTAACTAAGTCAGCGCATTTCTTGTCGGTTAGGACTTTGTTCAGTGCTGATCGAATTGCTGTGTTGTATATGAATGAGATCGTTAGACTTCATGGTGTACCGATGTCCATCGTGTCAGACCAAGATCCGAAATTTGTTTCCAGATTTTGGCAGAGTTTACAAAGGGCTTTAGGGACCGAATTGAGGTTTAGTACAGCTTTTCATCCGCAGACCGATGGCCAAACGGAGAGAACAATCCAAACACTTGAAGATATGCTTAGACTGTGTGTATTGGACTTCAAGGGAAACTGGGAAGTGCATTTGCCATTAGTAGAGTTCGCTTACAACAACAGCTACCAAGCTAGCATTGGCATGGCGCCGTATGAAGCCTTGTATGGGAGAAAGTGCAGATCGCCGATATGTTGGACCGAAGTAGGAGATAAAGCTTTGATCAGCCCGGATTTAGTTCAAAGGACAACCAAAAAGATTAAGCTTATCCAACAGAGAATCAAAACCGCTCCGAGCTGACAAAGGAGTTACGCCGACCAAAGAAGGAAGGAGTTAGAATTCGAAGTAGGGGATCATGTGTTCCTGAAAACCTCGCCGATGAAAGGAGTCTAGAGATTTGGGAAGAGGGGTAAATTGGCACCCCGTTATATTGGACCGTTTGAAATTCTTGAGAAAGTTAACCCGGTTGCCTACAGACTTGCTTTACCACCGAGATTAAGTCAAGTTCATAATGTGTTTCATATCTCGATGTTGAGGAAGTATATACGGGATCCACTACACGTGATCGATCATTTCGGGATTGTGGTTGATGAAGGCCTAAGCTATAAAGAAGAGCTGATACGGATCATCGATAGACAAGTGAGGCGATTGAGAAATAAGGTAATACCGATGGTGAAGATTGAATGGAAAGAGCATTATGGCAAGGATGCTACGTGGAAAATGGAAGAGGAAATGAAAGTCCGATACCCGGAGTTATTCTCGAACCAAGGTAACTCAAGTTTGGGGACCAAACTTCTTTAAGGGGGGTGGGATGTAATAACCCTCACGCTATCCTAACCATACTTATATGCATTCATGTGATCCTGTCTTGTAAACTTGCATTTCGAGTCTTGTCCTTGTTTGTTTAAGTGTTACAACATGTTTTGTACCCTGCTTGGTGTGAGTTTAGCCGAGGGCGTCTTTAGTCTAGAACTCCCTTGGAACCACTTTGTTTGACCTACACCTTCGCCCTGACATATTGGCCAAGATGTCATTATCCAGACCGAGGTGTTCATCACTGAGGCCGAGGAGTGAATCATCTAGGCCGAGATGTTACTTTTGCACCTAAGTGATCTTGTCTCGGAGAGGTATGACCTAGACCGAGGTGTGGCACATCTAGGCCAAGGTGTGGCACAGCTTAGTCAAGCGTTGTCCTTCCTAGCCGAGGTCATTGTTCCCTACTTGCCGATGTCTTGTTCTTAGCCGAGATCCTTACTCGCCAGAGTGCCCATGCCGTCTTGCTTGTTGAACACACTTTGTCATAGTTTTGTCTTGTCACTCAGTCACCTTTTTGTGTAGCACCAACCAACCACTGCCACGTGCCTCTGTAGAGGGTTAAGTCAGCCAGCAGACTTAGAAAGGTATCATTTGCTATATGTCTTTGTTTGTGAGGAGAGAGAAGCTCTAGAAGAAGAAGAAGAAGTTTAGAGTGAGAGAGTGGGTTTCGAGCTTGATTCCTAGAGATCAAACCATTAGATTCGCGTATTGAGGTTAGATTCTTGATCTACTCTTATCATTCTTATTGATCATCTAGCTGCACTGCATGATCGAACCCGTTTTGCATGTCATGCATCGATTTAAAGTTGGTTTTAGAAAGAGAAAATGGTGTTCATGTGTTCATGAAAGAAAGGTCTTGTTTGATCTGAAAGTTTGCATTAAGTTTCGTGTTTTTGTGTCTGTTCTCACTGGATCCTTGAATATGGGTACCCAGGTCTATGTTTTTGAACTCATAGCATGAAATCTCAGATTTTGTAATAGCAAATCATAATCTTTGCATTCATCTTCCTCATATTCATGCTCATCTTGTTCTTCAAGGAAGGGAAACCCAGATTTTTCCCGACTTCATTCCTTTAAATGTGACCATCGAGGCCACACCTCGGCCAGGGGATGTAGAACCTCGGCCTAGACCTGGTAGTCGCCCAGCATGTTTTTCCGAAATAAAGAATTGTGTTTGTTTTGATTTGACTTAGTCTTGGGGAATGCCGAGATCATCTGCATGCATGTGAAACTTGTTTGAAAGTGCATTCAACAGACTTTGCCATGTGTTTGTAGGGTTTGGACTTGCCTTGACCCCGACGTTTGAAGAACTAAGTGAGTGGTATTTTTAATAAAGCTATGTTATAATGCTTTGATAAAAGTCTTGTTTGCTTCGTTTTGAAAAGTAATTCACTACAAGAAAACTGGGTATATGAGACGGAACTATTTGCGACGGCACACTTGCCGTCTCAAAAAGTCACTTTTTGCGACGGCAGAAAATGCCGTCTCAAAAAAGCAGAGTATTTGCGACGGCATCATTTGCCGTCTCAAAAAAGCAGAGCATTTGCGACGGCACTAAATACCGTCACAAATACTCTCATTTTTTGAGACAGTAAATAGTGCCGTCGCAAATGCTCTGTTTTTTTGAGACGGTAAATGGTGCCGTCGCAAATACTCTGCTTTTTTGAGACGGCATTTTCTGCCGTCGCAAAAAGTGACTTTCGTGTTTTTTTTTAGTGAATATTTTTAAAATTTTAAATATTTTTTTTAGATGTACCTTACTTAGATGTATCTACAAAATAAAAAAATTATGATTTTTTTTTAAAAAATTAATAAATACATAAAAATACAAAAAAATGTATTGAATTATTGTATTTTTGGTATTTAGTGAATTTTTAAAAGATTTTTTTTACAATTTTTTTAATTTTTAGGTGTATTTATGTTAGGTGTGTCTAAAAATTTTAAAAAATACTTAAAATATTTCAAAATTCAGTAAAAATACTATAACACGGAAAACAAGAAAGTTTAATTTTCTCAAAAGAGTTTTTGGAAAACTCTAACCTAGCATAGTGATTGTGGTTTTGAGATAGCTTCATATATATACAGTCACAAAATGGTTTGAATAAATTCAACGGTATTTTTCTGTCGCAAAAAAAATTAAAAAAAACAATGTCGTCTTACTCTTTTGATATACCATTTCTCTTTTCATTCATTTTTTCATCTTCCCGTCTCTCTGTCTCTATCTCTCTCTCTCTTCTCTTTATCTCTTTCACTTATCACTCTTCTTTCTATGTCTGTCTGTTTCTCTCTCTCATTCTCTCTGTGTCTCTCGCCTATCTCTCTTCTCTCTATCTCTCTCATTTCTTTTTTCTCTCTCTCTCTCTCTTATCTTTCTATCTCTCTCTATCTCTTTCGCTCATTTCTCTTCTCTTTCTGTCTCTCTCTTTTTCTGTGTCTCTCTCTTGCTCATCTCTTTTCGCTCTATTTCTCTTTCTTTTTGTCTATCTCTCGCTTATCTCTTGTTTCTCTCTCTTTTTCTATCTCTCCATCTCTCTCTCTCTATCTCTTTTTCTGTCTATCTCTCTCTTCCTGTCTCTCTCTCACTCATCACTCTTCTCTCACTCTCTCTCTGTCTACTTGTCTATTTGTCTATTTCTCCCTCACTATGTTCGTCTTGTTCACTCTCTTACTCCCATCTTCTCTATTTATCGAGCTCCTTCTCGATTTATCGATCCACTATAAGAAAATACACTTTTAGCAACCACTTTGTCTATCTCTCTCTCTCGCTCATCACTTTATCTCTGTTTCTCTCTCTCTCTATCTCTCTTCTTTATCTGTCTCTCACAAAATTAAAATATTTTTAAAATATTTAAAAAATTGATTTGAATTAAGTTTTGAAAAGAGTTTTGAATTATCTGTCTTCTTTATTTATTGAGCTCCCTTTTGATTTATCGATCCACTACAAAAAAATGCATTTTTAGCGACCACTTTGTCTCTTTCTCGCTCATCATTCTGTCTCTTTCTCTGTCTCTCTATCTTTTTTCTCTATTCGTCTCTCACTCATCTCTCTTTCTCACCACCCATCTTCTCTACCACATTTACCACTACTGCAAATGCCATTTAACTACCACCACTCTTCTCTTTCTCTCTTTCACTCATCACTCTTCTTTCTCTGTCTGTTTGTCTATCTGTCTGTTTGTCTGTCTGTCTGTGTGTCTTTCGTTCATCTTTCTTCTTTCTATCTCTCTCATTTGTCTTCTCTCTATGTCTCTCTCGCTCATCTCTCTTCTCTCTATCTCTCTTATCTCTTTTCTCTCTCTGTCTCTCTCGCTCATCTCTTTTTTCTCTCTCTGTTTCTCTCGCTCATCTCTCTTCTCTCTATCTCTCTATTTTTCTATTCTCTCTCTCGTTCATCTCTTTTCGCTTTCTTTCTATATGTCTCTCTCATCTCTTGTTTTTCTCTATTTTTCTATATGTCTCTCTCTATCTCTTTCTCTCTTTGTCTCTCTGTCTCTCTATATCTCTTTCTCTCTTTATCTCTCTCTCACTTATCACTTTTCTCTCTTTCTTTCTCTCTCTGTGTCTGTTTGTTTGTCTCTCACTCTTTTGTTTCTCTCTCTTTCTCTCTATGTGTCTTTCTGTCTGTTTGTCTCTCTCCCCCATTGTGTTCACATTACTCACTCTCTCCATCATCGCTTCTCTATTTACTGAGCTCTCCACTACAAGAAAATGCAGTTTTAGCGACCACTTTGTCTCTCTCTCGCTCATCACTCTGTTTCTGTCTCTCTCTCTCGCTTTCTCTCCTCTATCTGTCTCTCACTCATCTCTCTCTCTCTCTTTTACTACTTATCTCTTTTACAACTTCACCTCTACGACTACCATTACTACTACCATTGCCACCACTCCACTACCACCACTACCACTACTGCCACTACTACTACCACTACCTCTCTTTCACCCCTGCCACTCCATTTACACTACCACTACCACAACTTCACCACTAATTTCTTTCGCTATCACCACCACCACCACCATCTCTCTTTCACCTTTTTTTCATTAAAATATTTTTCATTAAAATATTGCCCCTACTTCTACCAAATAAAAAAAAATAATATTTTTTTTTCATTAAAATAAAAATGAAACAAATAAATTTTCAATCTTCGTAACTAAAAAAAAAAAGAAATTTTTTTTAAAAAATTCATTAACTACAAAAAATATATATTTTTGACCCTTAAAAAAAAATATATATATATTTTTTTTTGGTTCCCGCCCCTCTTTTTTTAGCTTTCCGCTCCCTCGCCCCCAAAAGCAAAAAAATCCCCAATCTCTCAAACCCAAAAATCCCTAATCTGTTCCTCCCTTACCGCCGCTGCTGCCTCCCTCTCTCTCTCCTCACCGCCCCTCACCGCCACTCCTCCCTCACCGGCGATCTTCCCTCACCGCCGATTTCAAAGGGTATCTCTCTCTCTCTCTCTGTGTCGGGATTTCGGATATAGGGGGTTTTCATACACACACACACACACACACATATATATATATATATATATATATATACATCTGTGAGTGTATATAGGGGGTTTTTGATCTGTTACATATATATATATATATATGATCTGTTTTTTTTCTTCATCTCTTTTTTTATATGGATCTGGAGATTTATATCATCTCTTTAGTGTTGTCCAATAACCCACTTAAGTCTTTCTTTCTTTTTTCTATTTCATGCTGGAGATGTCGAGGCTGATAGGAATCTTTCTCTTCATGACATTGCAGATGGTGATGGAGATCGATGACTGAGATCGATGCCAAAAAGCTACGGCAGCAAAAAATGAGGCAAAGCTTCTAATTTTTTGGTGATCAAACTTCACTAATGGGATAAATATAACACTAGTTTGCAATGTATAATATTTTTTATGTACATATGCATCTTACCTTGAGCCAACACATAACCCTACCTCTTGGTGAGGTGAGGTATGACAGCCTTTTGAAGTGAAACCTTTATATTTTTGTTGTGTTTTTGCCTGCATATTACTCTGTTTTTTTATGTTCTTTGGTGATAGATTCTATTTAATTAGTTGGGTGTGCATGCTGACTTGTGCTGATTAAGTTTTAGCACTGCATTTCTTAAAAATAACAGAAAACAGGGATAGTTTATTCATTGGGTTGAAAATTTTTTGTTGGATCTAAAATTGGGTTTGGAAATAGGTAGATAAAATTGGGCTTGCATTATGGAACCGTTTTATGCACATGATTTCTGGACTACAAGCACATCAGTTTCAATGATTTGGCTATGTGCAAGAAACCAGAAAATTAAAATACTATAGTTAATCTAATGAATAAAGAGAAAGAAATACTCAATCTTGAGTTCCAAGTTAAATTGCAAATCCTAATTATGAAGATGGAATTGAAAAATAAATGTAGTTGCAAGATTTCCTCTTTGGCTTTATCAACCTTAAATGGAATTGAAAAATAAATGTAGTTACGATTGTAATTGTTTTGTAATCGTAACTTTTCCTTTATCAGCCTTAAAAGGTTTCATCTGATATGCCATGGGAGTGATTTCTTAAGCTTTTGGGAAGTAGTATTCATACTAACAGCAATGAATTGAGTCTATTGTAATTCCCTTGGGATGCACGTCCTTCCTGGTTTGATTTTGGTTTTTTTTATTGATTTTTCTTGGCAGGAAAATACGGAGTCTTTGTCTGATAAGGAGAAGACCTTGTTATCCCTAGCAAAGATGGGGTATACGGTGGAAGAGGCGTCAATAGCTATGGATAGATGTGGTGCATATTTGATAATATGTTTGTTTTATGCTATTTTTGGTTTTGATATTGTTTGTTCCGGAGATCATTCAGGTTTTTGGATTTATATTCTGCCACATGTATCTTTCCATGTATGTTTTGTTCTGTCCATTATCTGTCAACATGTGAATAGTTGGTTGTGGTTTCTTTTTGTTTTGGTTGTTAAATTTTGTTGTCATAATCTGCATTCCATTTCCTCATGGGACTTGCTACTTACACTGCATATTTTTGTTGAAGCTGCTTTAAAGAATGATGTCTGAATTTCCTGGGTTCTCTTCTCTTTTTGTGTGCTTTGCTGAGAGAAAGAATTAGGTCTCCTTCCATTTGATTCCTAAAGCATATTCTGACCTTTTTTTTTTTATTTTTATTGTGAATGGGTTATTATTGTGAGACACTAGATAACTACATTATTTACTTGATATCTTTTCTCACTGCACTGGTCTTTGATGCTTTATGTGACTATAGTTTCTAGCCAAGAAGTACGGACACTTCTCGTGTTCATTTTGGACATGTGTTAGACATTGACACTCGTTCGACACTTCGTGAAGTGAGTTGAACATACATGCAAACATGTCTTATTATTTTTTAAATTCTTTTAGACTTGGACACGCTTTACATGCTTGGGAGACACACATGAAACGCATTACAAGCTTGAAGAAAATAACTTAGGATTCAATGATAAAAGAATAACAATCTCTCCTACTGTAGACTTTAGGAAATATTGTTACGTTGTACTCTTTTATTATCTTTGAATGAAATATTCAAATATGTCATATGATAAAAATATATATATTGTGTTTTCAGAGCATCCATCTTTGTCATTTTTTAAATTTAAAGAATTTTTAATGCTTGTTTTATAAGAAGTTGCTGAAAAGGCCAGTTTTTTAAAGCTGCAATTCGGACTAGTCTGGTTCAAGACTTAAGCTGCTTTGCTAGTTTATGTGAAAACACTTCCAGCTCTGATTTTTGTTTACAGTTTCTCGCTACATTTGGATTCTTATTAGCTAATGTATTTTATTTTATTGTGTTATATATGTAAATTTAATGATATCAGTTCTGATTTTTGTCTCTGTGATGTTTGCACATGTTTTTATGTATCTAAATATTAACATATACCCAAAATTGTGACTCCATATCAAGATGATTTGTGTTATGTGTATGATGATTGCTTGTCTTTGTTTCTCTTTGTTGTCTTTGGCTAGTTATGTTTGTGTATCTGTGTTTGCTTAGGTATCTCTATATATCTTTATTTTGTTTCTACTGTCCAGCAGAGAAGAAAACTATATACATGTTATTTATGCCTCCTAGGTGCTTGTTAAAATGAAAAGTTTGGTGAAACAAAAATGTTATATATAACTGCCCTTACAAAAAAAATTCTGGATTTTTTTGAAGAAATTTTTTTTGGTTATTTAAAAATAAAATAAAAATTAAAAAACGAATTCTAGAATGTATGCTAAAATGACAATAACATTGGGCACAAGTAGATATCAGTACATTGTATTTGGCAGCAATGTTTCAAACAATTTCTGAAAGTTATGTGAGAAAGACAATGGGTAATTGAATCATGAGTTTTGGCCTATTGATTGAGTAGCACCACTATGTAGTTTGAGGTTGTGGTTCAACTTCTATGGAGAAGAGTTCAATTGGGTTATATGTAGTTTTTCTTATGATTGTAATTGAGTTTGGAGATTGTTGGGCTTTTAAACTTCAAATAGATGTGTATTAAATTAACAAAAAATAATAAATTTTGTTTTCTCTAATTTCCTTGTTCAACTGTTATTGGAAATTTGGAATTTAGTTATGATCTTATAGTGCGCAATATGTGGAGTGGAGCTTTCGGGTATGAGACCAACTGTTTATATTTCTTTCTTTTGGTGGTTTTATTGATAGGGTAACTTTTATGTGAATTTGATAAAAAAAAATTCTTTTAAGAACTCTTTTTTTCGTTCAACATAATTAATATTTTCTTTTAACACAGTTTTGGCACCCACTTGGCCCCCTCATCCACAAATATGGTGTGAGGATTGTTTATGACTCTGGAATTGATGCACAGGCTACTGTTTTTAGCATTGTTAGGGACCAAACCTGGCAGTGGCCTGGTACTCAGACTTGGGAACTTACTAAGATTAGGAATTCTAGCCTTAGGGATATGGTGCCTTCTGATAGGAAAGACTAGCCAATTTGGACTCCTTCAAATGGTCTCTTCTCTGTTCACTCTGCTTGGGATTTGTTTAGAATTCATAAGCCTAGAGTGACTTGGCATAAGCTTATCTGGTTTAAGTCCCATATTCCTAGATTAGTACTGTGGTTTGGATGGCTATCCTTGGTGGATTGAATACCCTTGATAGATTGGTTGTATATGGGGTTATGAGTTCTGCTCAGTGTGTGTTGTGTCACCATTAGGATGAGGATTATGAGTTCTGCTCTGTTACATAAATGTAATATGCATTGGCAAGCTATGAATTGGGGTAGTTGTGTGGACTGGTTATCTGGGCAATTCTCTGGTCATTCTTTGGCCACGACTGCTAGGAAATTAATGTTTACTAGTACGGCTTACTGTATCTGGCAGGAGAGAAATGCTAGGATCTTCTTATCTGTTTGTACTCCTACTAATATGATTGTAAGAAAAGTTGAATCTCTGGTTAGGTGCAGGCTCTTATCTGTTAACAATTTCAAGGAGGATGGGGATAATGATTGGTTTATGGACTCATGGCATCTTCCTCATACAGTGTTGAGGGCACATGCTCTTTGAGCTGTTTGTACTCGTACTTCCAGTGTCTCTATATATATTGCTGTGTGTTTGGATCTTCCTCTTGCAGGTCTCCTAGATCAGTCCTTTGGAGTTGCCTCATTTTCCCCTTTGTATTCACAACTTTGTTGGTACTTACGGATGTTGTGGTTTGAGTGATTGTGAGCCTTCATAGTTAGTATTGTAATGGCAATTATTGAGAGTGAGTGTTGAGAGCCTATATATGAGTGGTGAGGCTCTATAGCTAGGTTTTTGTGGGTTGAGTGATGGTGAGCCATATAGTTTATCCAATTCTTTTCTGTAGGTTGTCAAGCTGGTCCTAATTGTAAGGGAGTTTTTTTGTTGAGGGTTGAGTGATTGGTTAGCCCTCATAAATTTTAGTGCCTTGGAGCTGAATGATACATGAAACTAAGTATACCTTAATCTATAATTGAATGATAATAATTGATGATGATGTGATAGTGAAATATTGGTGTTAACTTTGGTTTGTTCTTTGTGATGTTCAGGAGATAGTGATGTCATAGAAAAACCAGTAGACCCGATTAAAGTTTACTCTGAGAGATATGTAGTTGTTCCTGATGACAACGTAAGTGTTCTTTCCACAGTTTTCATTGTCTTCATTACTGGTGTTTAAATAGTTGGTTTCTCCAAAAGATTATAATTTGCAACTGTTATCTATTTATTTGTAGGTCAAAAGGATAAATTTTGCCGAGGGGAAGATTTGATTCTAGAAGTAAGGAATTTGCAGCTTGATTTTTGAAATAGGCTCAAAATTGAGATCTTGTTGGAAATTTTTTATTTTTTTATTTTTTGTAAGAGTATTTAAATATCCAATGTGCTGATTGGTGAATTTTAGATTTTATTTTATTATTTTATTTTTTTTAGGATTTGGGTGAATTTTATAATTTAAATATGCTTTTATGAACATGTACAGTTTAATTATTCTTTGTAAAATATTGAATTTGATGGTTTGATCAATTTTTATTTTTATTTTCTGTTATGATGTTTTTGTGAATGGAATGTAAATAATCAGCTCTTAGAGAGTGAGAGACGGCACCATCATCGGAAAAAATAGAAATTTTTAATATTTTTATTAATTTTGTTATAGGTTTTACTTTTTGCGACGACATTATACTGTCGCAAAAAATAGAAATTTTGTTATTTAAAATAAAATTTTATTATTTTTTAATATTTTTTGCGACGGCATTACACTGTCGCAAAAATAGAAAATTTTATATTTTTTATACTTTTTGCGACGGCATCACACCGTCGCAAAAACAGTGTTTTTTTTAAAAAAAAGACTATTGGCGACGGTATTTTTTTGCCGTCTCAAATAACATTTTTAGCGACGGTAAAATAGGGCTGTCGCAAAAAAGTCAAGAAATTTCAAACGTTATTAGCGACTGCACGGTGCCGTCGCAAAAAGGCAAAAAATGCCGTCGCAAAACATTAGCGACGGCATTTACCGTCGCAAAAACTCTTTTGCAACCCCTGCAGTTGCGACCCCCCTCTTGCCGTCGCAAAAAGTCATTTTGCCGTCGCAAAAAGTATTAGCGACAGCATTAGGAGTATTAGCGACAGTATGTTACCGTCGCAAAAAGTCATTTTTTTTGTAGTGATTGTAAAGCATGAATGGTTATTCCTAATTGGAAAATATATTTATATTGCTCTGATGACATTCTTTGAAGTCCGTACGTGCTAAGGGACTATAAGCATTTGTAGCACAAAGTTTGGAAGTCCATACGTGCTAAGGGACTATAAGCATTTGTAGCACAAAGTTTGGAAGTCCGTACGTGCTAGGGGACTCTAAGCATTAGTAGCACAAGTCCTTAGTGTCCGGGGACTATAATGCAACGACACCATTGAATTGAGATATCTCCCTTGTCTTACCTTGTCTTGTCTTGTTTGCCACTGACGGTTTACCGCGTGGGTTTTGTTTGCCGAGATGTCATCACTTGTATTATAATGATGTTAGTAAGCATCCTTTGAAACTTGACAGATTCGGAAGATGGACTTGGTTCATCCCTTGACTTGTACTAATTATGTTATGTATTATTTGATAAAGATCTTGAATACTAGTCATGCAAACCCCTTTATTTCTTATACCATTCACTGAGTATCCAAGCTCACCCTCTCTATATATATATATGTAGGTGATGAGCAGGAAGGCGGTGACGCCTAGGTGTGACTCGCAAGCTTGTTTTGGGTTTTTGTTTATGTCGGCCTAACTTGTATTCACGTCGGCAGTCTTGAAAATCATGCTTCTCGGCTTATGATGCTTGTAATTTACACATGTCGGCTGGAGAAGCCTTTTGATCAAGATGTAAAATGTATTTTGTACTTTATTGTATTTGTATCCAAGTTGTAATATTATGTAAAGTTGTGTGCCATTCCATGTAACTTACGCACTGCTCTTATGGACCACTTGTATTTTTAAATTTATTTCTTCCGCACTTGTGGGCCCTATATATATTTATACTCTGTCTGTGTGTGAATTTTGAAAGTTGGCCTTTGGTAATCTCGGATTACTGGCCATCACGGCACCAAACTACTAGGGGTTGTTTGGGGTCGTGACAAAATAGTTGGTTAAGGTTACTTTAAGCTTTGGGGTGGTTTGACCCCTCTCATGCCTTGAAAGGCTCCATTTTGTGCCATTTTGGTTGAGCTCCGGGACCATTGTGTTTGGGCCTCCTCACCACTGAAATCTTGAGGGATTTCAGTGCTGAGGATGGTGCCTTGAGGTCCTTGGAAGGAGAGGGTCACCCCCTCTCCTTGTTGTCCTTGAAAAGGGCCCTTTTTTGCCTCTTGAGGGAGCATCTAGTCTAAGTGTGTATTAGCCATGCCTTAGCTGATTTTCATGCTTATTATGTCATAATATGCCTCTGTTTTTAGTTGGTTTGGACACACCTTGCTTGTTTAGCATACATGTCATGTAATGCCATATTGTAGCCTTAACATGCATCTAGGTTTTAACCCTTGTTCAAGCATGCTTTTGGCCTAGCTTTGTGAAGCTTTTGTACTGGTTTTGCCATGTTTAAGGTCTGTTTTTGGTTGTTTTGGTCAACCATAACATGTATTGCATTGCTCCTTTGCATTGTTAGCTTGTAGGCTTTAAGTATGTGAAGTGTTGAGTATGCATTGTTTGATTTATTTTAGTGGTTTGGCACCACTTTTGGCATCATTTCAGTTCCCATGACACGCTTGTATGCTTGTATGCTTGCCTTTGATGCCTCTTTGATGCCTTGAAAGCTTGTGTTGTACGCTCCATGTTTTGGCAACTATGCATGCTTTTGGATTTGAGCCATTTAGATGCCACCTAGATGTGTTGTTGGCTTTGTTTTAATATGTCAAAACTTTGTTTTTGATCATTTAATTCATGCCATGTTCAGTTTTGTTAAGGGTAGTTTGATGCCTCCCTTAGCTTAGCTTGGGTTTTGGATCTTGGTTGCATGTCTTGACTTATCCTGTTTAATTGATTTGGCATCATATTTAACATGATTTCAGGGCTTAATGTGCATGCTAATTGTCCATGTTTAGTCTCTTTTAAGTGTGCTTAAAAGTTGCTTTTTATGTGCTTAAGTGTTGGCCTATTAACATGCGCATGTGTGTGTGTGTGTTGGACCTCACTTCCATAGCATTAGCCACTGTTTTAGGCTTGTTTGAGAGTCGCCTAATTTAGTTTAAGTCCATCCCTTTGTTTGTTGCATGCTCTCCTTGTATGTTGTAGCATATTAGTGAGTTGTTGCGCGATTGAAATCGCATGATTGAATGAAGTTACATGCCTGTTTGCATGCTTAAACACCCACATTGTGCCTTGCACTTGTAAGTTGCGTTGCTTCATGCCTTACATGCTTTCTTTACCTAGGTTGTATGCCTAACATGCATCGCTTACTTGCATTGTCTATGTTGCATACTAGCCAACATACTTAGAGTTGCATTGCATTAGCATGTATACTTGGCTTCTTGAATTGCTTGTGATAGAGGTTGAGTTCAATTTGTTTGATTATGTGCATTGCATTCCATATCAAAATGCACACTTGATTCTTTGGGCCGTCATGCATGGAAATGCGCGATTGATGGTCCGAGAATCGAGGATCATGCCCCTTTGAGTCATAAATATGATAAGGGGTGTGATTGGTGCATACATTGCTTGAAATGTATTGCCATGCCAAGTTCTGTCCTCTGCTGCTGTCAAACCAGTTTTTGCAGGAAGATTTGGCCGGCCGGCCATATTAAGTGCCGACCGGTCATCAATCGTTGGCCGATGGATTATTTTGTGGCCGGTGACCATCATACATGGCCGGTGACCAATCCCTTCAGCCGGTGGTCTTCTACAGCACTCAGAGAAGCAACCTTGGGAGTTGTGCAATTTTCAGAGAAGCAGAACAGTCAAAGCAGAGGTAGCTTGTGCATGGCAGTGACTTCCGAGTGGAATCGAGCACGCATCGCATTGGACCCTCTTCCCAAGGCTGTTTATTGCTTAAATTAGATTAATTAATTTGCTTAATTAATTTAATTGATTTGTAATATTTAATTAGCTTGTAGGTTAATTAAATTATATTATTCTTTCGGTCCCTCCGAGCAAGGGCAAATTTGTAATAAGTGTGGGTGCGTGTGTGCATGTCTTCCAACCCCCACTTCTTTCTCCCTTTTACTTACCTGCTTTTGATGGTTAGTATTAGGACATGTTTACTTTAGCATACCTTATGCTATGTATGCGTGCATCATTCATTAGTCTTGCATGCACCAGGCTCGGCGCATCATGCTAACTGCATAAAGTATTTCAAATCTAACTTGAATACATGCTATATGTGCATTTTTACATGTTATCCTTAGATTAGCCGAGCCTACTCTAGTGACATTCTGTATGCGTTGCATTAGGCATTTTAACATGGAATTGGATCAGGCATGATTGCTAACATGTTCTTGTTTTGGCACGGAGTACTAGGTGAGCACTTTATGCTTTAGCATTTCACATGAGTGTGAACGTTAACATGATAGCATGATTACCATAAGGCTAGATGCTTATTTGATGAACTGCTTGAATGCCTGTGGGTGAAGGTTGGATTGTTTGAGTTGGGATAACTCGTTGAAATCCGTATTTTAGCCTACTTGTGAGTAGCAAATTCCAAAGCGTTTTTCAAACAAACGGATATGCAATGTTTTGTTCCAAATTAGGCGATCTAGTCTATACTTGTTTGCTGTGCGCATAACATAGTAATTCTAGGCTAATAACCGGAATAAGAACACATAACATTTTCAAAAACGGATATCATGGTTAGTAAAGGCCGATCTTTGATCGGGCGAGCAGGGGTGCTCACGAAGTGACCTTCCCCAATCGTACCCCAGCTCCCGAGCCGAGGCAACTTTGGTGATGATGGACACGTGGCCTTTGGTACCGAGTCAGGGTTTCCTAAATTCCCCATAAAAAATGTTTAGGTGGCGACTCTGTATCTGGCAAAGCATTCCATGTTTGGCACTTCTTTTCTAAAAATATTTTTTCTCAAAACGATTTGCCGGATTTGAACTCTTTGGTTCAGATTAAGAACCGTGACAATTCGAGAATCCTGAACTGTAGCGAGCCCAAAACGAACAGAACGGGACTCGTCCTCCTGGGGCGTTCGGGGACGTCTACAAATAGTAATCGACCTCAACAAATTATAAAATTTGAGCAGAGGCATGTATACGTGATTTTGGACAACTTTTGTGTTGTAGCTTTTTATTAAAAAGATTGATTAGAACTTATAATCGGATGACCTTGGTTATTGTCGGTTTGATTCATTTTGGTAATGCAGATTTTATAGGCTGTTTTAACCCATGAAACGAGCTCATTTTTATTGGTTTCTTGAAAACTGAAGTAAAACATTATTCCGCACACTTTTGGTGTTTTGAATTTTTTTGAAAAAAATCATCTTAGGGCAATTTTTGTTCGTTTTCAGCTTCAGATTTTTCTATTGAATTCCATCTAGATTTTTATATCAAGTTTTTCTCTTAACCTGTTCAGTTTCTGTTAAATTCGTTCGCGCTATCTTTAGAATATTTGATTTTGTACAACTTTTGTTCTTTGAGTTTTGGTCAATTCAAATTATTTAAGCAGGAAACGGTGCATTTTTATACTTATTCAGCAAGTTACTTATGATTAAATTATACTAACTTTATTTTTTTTGCAAGATGGTGGGTCTTACTAACTTTTTATGCAGGACTGACCCACCATATTTCTATTTCTATTTTTTTTATTTTATAATAAATTTATATTTCGTTGTATACGGACAAGAAACTAAATGCCACCGTATCTCGGGAAACTACCCATTCGTCTCGGTGCGGTTGGAACTACTTGTCTTGTCCTGTAATAAGAATTAAATTTATTTTTGGTTTGTGTCTGGTGGACACGTGGGTGTTAAATCTTGTACTCATACCAGTATACCTGTATACTGACCCGTTTTGTCTCTTGGCAACTCGGGTGCGTTTTGTTTGAGCGCAGCTGAGCTTCCTTTGCAAGATTAGTAGAGGCTACGGTGGTGACGTGGATTTACGATAGTGTTGGACTTGTCTTTTGGACTTCTTTTGTTTTATTGAGCTTAGGATTGATATTAGTCTATGTATTTATTATTCTCTTTATGACTTTAGTATTGGAATAATTTAGAATGGTTTGTAACCGTACATTATTTAAGTTATTGTTACTTTAATGTTGAAGTATTGGTTAGTTATGGAATTATGGTGGATGTTTTGGTTGGCCTTTAGTTTTTGTTTCACCCCTAAGATTTGGATGATGGAATGTTATTGGGGTTTAGTCCTAATTTAATATTTAATTGTCCGAATTTTAGGGCGTGACAGTTTGATGGAAAGCTGATAAGAGCTTTCGTAGCAGGATTTGGAATTTGTCTTGTTAATTCCACCATTTATTATGCACAAGCAAATGGCCAAGCAGAGTCATCTAACAAATCCTTGAAGAAGAGGATACAGAGGGTTGTTAAGGACAATCCTAGAGATTGACATAATTTATTGTTAGATTTATTATGGACTTATAGGACTTCTCAAAGATCAAGCACAAGAGTTACTCCTTATGCCCCCGTACATGGGCATGATGCAGAATTGCCTGTTGAGATCAATATAAAGTCCTTAAGGGTCCATAATATCCTTTTGCAAAAGGAAAAGGCAACCAGAAACTATAATAAAAGGTTCAACACATCAGTTTTGATGAAGGGGATTTGGTGTGGAAAACAATACATCTAGTAGGAGTCAAAAACTATAAGTTTGGCAAATGATCACCTAATTAGAAGGGACCATACCAAGTCCATAGAGTCTAGCCTAGAGGAGCTTACCATTTGAAGAATCTAAATGGGTATGTGTATCCCAGGAAAGTTAATGGTAGATATTTGAAACATTATTACCCAATTGTGTGGGAAGCACAAAGAGTATAGGGTCATCACATGAAACATCAAGAAGAAATAATAAAGATTTAGGTAAACAATAGTGTTGCATTTCATAGCAAATCAAGTATATTTTGCCACAACTTGGCCCAAAATTCATTGCAATGTTTCAACTGTTCTCTTACAATGAGTTCTCTACTTCTAAATGCTGGGAACAATTGAATGGCATTGGTTTTCTCCTGTCTACGGTTGGATAGCCCCTAGTGTGAAGAATGTAGTTTCTCTGCATTTTGCTCCAGTGCCAAGTTGACAACTGCTAATTCCCTCTCTAACTCTGTCTTCCTGTGTAATAGTTGGGTGTGGAGTTGTATGGCAGAGGAGTGTTGTCCCTTTAGCATGGAGAACTCAGAATGGATATGAGAGACAAACTCCTTATCTTTTAAGAGTTATTTCTCTACAACCTCGGCTAGTTGATAGATGTTGACATAAAATTCGATGGTTGCTGCGGCCTGGGACAAATGACCTTTGAAGGCAACATTGGTCTGCTCAAAAAGTTGGCAGCACTTGATGAACCCATTTTTTTATTATTGGCTTCTATAGAACCTCTAATTGAATCTTCGAAAAAGTTCTCATTAGCTCCAGGAAAATGCCTAAGTTCACCTGAAGAAAGGAGATAGTGGACTCAGTAGCAGAAGAACCCTTAATTATCTCCGAAAGAAGTCAGCTACGTCTAGAGGCTCAGTCTCACTACCAGAAGAAAGCACTGGTGTAGATATACCAAATAAGCAGCTATGCCTCGTAGATGTCCATCTCTTCTTCTGACAATGGGAGTGTGGAGGAGCTACTCGTGGAAGGTAGTGTTGAAAAGATTGGTGCAATAGAAGCAGAGGAAGATGCCTCAGCAACATCAATAGTCCTAACCATCAGCAGGTCCAAGGAAAGGGGACTAGAGCAAGGTATTGGTGGAAGTGTCAATGGGCTACCAATGCCATCCCTAGAGGTACTAACTGCAAATGAAGAAGGAGTGGTAGCAGGGGTGCTCTCAAAAGGTAAAGGGGTGACCAGAACTCTGGAAGGTGTGCAAGCAAGCAAAGGTGAGGTGATGGTCGCCAGGGGCCAGTTAAGAAACTCGATAGGATTAGGAGAGGGGGAGGAAAGGATGATTAGTGGCAGATCAAGCCTTAAAGGAATTAAGGAAGAGGCCATAGGGAGTGTAGAAGCAGGGGTTGGAAATATCATTTGCAGAGGCTTTACACTCATTGGAAAATTGAAGTTTACTTCTCCTTTTCCTTTTACGGCCTTCTTCAAATCTGTAGGACGCAATAATGATCTTTCAGTTCTTTGTGGAGATAAAGGAGAAGGCAGTGAAGAAGGTATATATAGGCTAGTTGTTGTTGTATATCAAAAGAAAAGAGATATAAAGACAATGCCAAAAGAATATATCAAAACCAGAGGTATTGTAACAAGACAAGAAGAATTACCAAAAGCTGCAGTAGTAGTAGCTACAGAACTGCGAAAAGTATGATATTCGACAGCTTTATACTTTCTTGTAGCCTCCTGTTGTGCTGCCTCGATAGCAGCAGCCTCTTCTTTTAGAATCTTTTGCTGCCTCTTCTTCTTAGATCATTGGAATACAATGACCTCCTTGGCTTGTTCCTTCTCTACTGCCTTGACAGTGGCTTCATGAGCAAAGTCCATGATAAGCTGGGTAGTAGGAGAAGCTGGTTTTTTCTTTCTTTTTAAAGGAGCCTCATCTTCTTCTTCCTCTGAGGGGACTCTAGGTGCCTCTTCTACAAATTTAAGCTTGATTTGCTCCTTTCTTTTCTGTTGTTTTCCCTTCAGTGCTTCCAGGGTTTGTGCTCTCCGAGGTGAGGCTTATTGTGAGGCTCCTATAGCAATAAAAAGAAGCACTGAGTAGAAGAACAGTGCAAAAAAAGGAAAAGAAAAGACTAGAGAAAGGGCTGAGCATGTACTTTTTTTGATAGCAGCCCTAGCAATTCTAAGTAAAGAGGCTGCAGTAAGAGTGGAGGTAATAGTAATGCCAGCCTCCTTGGATTTTGCTTGCCCACCCTGGGATGGCAGATCTAACTCCTTTAGTAAGTCCAAAATAGGGGTGGCAAGTTGCACCTCCATGTTGGCAGACCACTAGTTTTTAAAGCTCGTCATAGCTTTTCTATAGCCAGTAAAAGGCACAAATTTGAAGCTGGAGGAATCTTTTATGAACTTGGCTACTGCTTCATCCAGCCTGGATTTTGGTACCTTCAAGTTTCTGATGTCAAGGTTAGAATTGGAGAGGCTATAGAGAGGGATGAAAATCCCCTGGCTAAGCTTGATTTGCCTTGCAAATTGAGAGGGGCAGTAGGCCTTAGAAATGCATTTGTAAGCCCTGGGATTTAGGATGCCAATGAAAAGCTCCCTAGGCAACAGAATAGAGGCCTACATCTCCTTGTGAGCAGGCTTGGAACAAGTAGTATCAGCCAAGAAGGCCCCAGGCTGGCCCCATAGTAGCACCGGACGGGTGGAAGAAGGAAAGACAAGCGGATGTTGGTAGGTGATGGAAGAAAGAGAAATAATAAACAAAATAGGAGGGATATAGGGAAACTCTGGCATATTTCTCTCCATAAGTGGTGGATTCCTATACCAAAAATCTTAAACTACGAGAGTGAAGGTCAGTGAAGTAGGCAAAAAGCCAAAGTTTGAGGATCCAAATGGGGCTCCCCTAATTAGGCTCTTTTGGGAGGAAGTAAAAAAAGGAATTTACAAAGCCAATAGAGGATAAAAGAAAAAAGCTCACAGTCGGTCGCAGGACCTTCATTTTTATTCTCAAAGGCTACAAAATCACCATAGGAAGAATTAGAAGAAGGAAAAGAGAAAAAGACCTTAAGGTCTAGATAATTAAGACCAAAGGGAACACCAGCAGGTGAGAGCCCTAAAAGGTGGCACATGTCAAGAATGATGGGGGCCATCATACTACACCGAAATTGGAAAAAGTTGAAGGCAAGGTTCCAAAAATAGAGAGCAGCTGGGATAAGAAAAGGGTCATCAGGAATTACAAACCTAGAAAGACGAAAGGCATCAAGAATACAGAGGTCCTCTAAGTCTTTCTCTCGGGCTCCAACAACTTTGTCGTACTCCAGCTTCCCCAATTGAAGCTCCCTTCGTAGAGGAGGTAGTGGTCCTCCAAATGTGGGTAAAAGAGAGGAAGTGTAGCAGGAGCTTCCATAAAAATGGGGCCAAGAACATATTCCCCTCGAGCGTAGTGGCAAGGGACATATTCTTCCATCAATCACACTTCGGCCTTCTGATGCTTTGTATTTGGCTATCTCATCTTTAATTCATCTCTTCAAGGCCACTGAGTGGCGTAAGTGTTCAATGACTAGTATTTTCGCAGAAGAAGAAACAGCCATTGATGAGGGATTGAAAGGAGAGTGAGGAGAATGAGAAGAGAAGGGTAAGGAGTTGAAGTTAGCAACAATTGGAGTAAGAGTAAAGGCTAGACAAGCAAATAGGTAAGAGCGCGAGAAATTGGGGCTTTATACCTTTTTGTCCAAAATTACCCATTTAACCTAACTGGTTAAATAGGCCGAAGTTATTTGAAATTTTTATTTGACCCATGTGGGATTAAGGTTTTTCTTTTAAAAGTCCTAAAATTACATTTTTGACCTCCTATCAAGAAAATTTCCTTCAAAGCGGCATCTTGTTACCTTACAAGGAAAGAAAATATGCTTCGAAGTGTTTAACTTGGCTTCGAAATGAGTGGTTGGCTTCGCGGCCAGTATTTTGCTAGAGTGTTGAAGCTTACACCTTAATTTGGGTAGAGTTAGGACCTGTTTAACAATTCGAAGGTCTTGAAAGGGCATTCATAGGCTTTCTATCAAGAATATTTCCTTTGAATGAGTATTTTATTGCCTTTCGAGGAAAGTAAGTGTGCTTTTTGAGTGCTTGGCTTGGCTTCGAAGTAAATGGGTACTGTGAGACCAGTATATGCTGAATTGGTACTAAAGTTTTAAAGATTAAAAGACTTGCATATTGGTAGAAGTGAAACCCATGTTTCTATCTTCAAAAGTGTGAAAGTACATTCTTGGACTTTCTACTAAGCAGAACCATTCAAAGGAAGTTGTTATCACTTTGTGAGGAAAACTATGCTTCGCAAACTATGCTCTCATAATTAGCAAATATTAGCAAATACAAGGTCATGGAATTTTGTCCAGCAAAATTCAATAAATACATGTTATTTTTTCTAACCTTTCATCTATCTTATCTAAATTTGGCTTGTCTAATTGGTGAGCCCTTATTTGGTAGAAAAGCTATTGGGCCCTCATTTCAAATTCTGTTTGCTTCAAGGCTTTCTCCACTTCATCCATCTCATCCATCCCATACATATCATCTATATCGGTATCTTCTCCATACTCTAAATCATGGTTCTTGAAATCTTCATACTCTTCAAGAAGATTCTCTGCTTCATATTGGGTTTAAATGCGAACGGCAGAGATCTCCTCCAATGATTCGTTGGTAGCTGAGGCATTTTTGTGCCAGTTAAACAGTAGGGTGAGCTGGTCCAAGAAAGTGTGGAGTTCTGCTTGGGCCATTGGGTTGAGGGTGTGGCTTTGAGAAACAATGTCACAAACCACAGAAAGTTCTTGTAAGGGATGTCATCCTAAAAAACTTCGAAAGATAGGTGGGAAAAGGCAGTAAGCAGGGCCTGGGCTTTGTACTACAGACAAGCAGTTGAAGGAGCTGGAGCTTGATACGGGGCGAAATGCTAACCTTCGAAGAGGGTAAGTTTTAATTCCTGAATCCAGTTAGGATTAGGAGAAATGAGAGGAGTAGTTGGGACCCCTCCAAAGGAAGGATTAGGAGAAATGAGAGGAGTAGTTGGGACCCCTCCAAAGGAAGGTGGAAACTGGGGTTCCTTCACACACTCTAGCCAGTCAGAAGAGCAAAGTTTTGCTTTCTTAGCCAAAAGTGAGGGGCTCAGCCCCAAAGCTTCGATTAGGTGAGGGATCTTCCGCACTATTTTGGTTGGCAGGGTAGAGGTATACCATGCTAAAAGCAAGTTGTCTTCGAGGCAACGAAGGAGTTCAAATGGTACATAAGGATATACCACAAAGCTGCGCGAAGAAGGAGGAACCGAAGTAGGGTCATCAAATTCAACAAGTCTGTGATGAATTCGCTCCGTTGTTTGAGGTTGGGTTGGTATTGGCCAAGTATTCCAACCAGTGGTTCTGGTAGAAGAGGAGGCATCCTCATCCCACACAGAGAGCTTTGAAGCAGATGAAGAGTTTTCAAGATCCATTTGAGCGAGTTTTTGTTCTAAAGGTACATATTCTGCAAAAGCCTCTATAACTTGCATAAATGGAGGAGGGTAGATATGGTTAATAAATGTATGGGAGTTCTTTCGAGGTTGGCCATCATTGTCCGAAACCTCTTTGTATGCTTGATTAATGAAGGAAAACGTTTGATTGGCCATCAAAGATGTATTAATCCCTTCGCTTGCACAGATAATGAAAGTAAGATACAAGCGCGAAAGGAAGTTCAATGTTTTAAACATTACTTAGAAATGGTTATATTTCCAGAACAATGGATTGCCATACACGTCTTAGAACATAGGTAGTAATGCATCGATCCACTAATATTACCAGGTTCTGATTATATTAGTGCGGGGGGTAATGTTGGCGTTATATTTTGTACAAACCAATCACAGCCTGACACGTGGTCCATAAAGGGTAATTTCAGAATCAGTGGAGATCTCCAGTCATCAACAAACACGTGGTAACTTATATCAAAGGTGATGGATCTGCAAGGCATGGGAACAGTCAAGATACATAAGGTGTCGTGGCCAAACGGTTGCTTACAATTTAAATTCAAATTCAGAAGGGAAGCCCAACTGTAAGAGTGGTATAGCGAAAGCAAACTGTTCAAAGCCATGCCCAGTGATCATGGAGATCACTTCAACAGTTATCACCTACTTCGGCAATTATCTGCCACTTCGACAGTTATCCTCAGAGCCTATAAATAGAGGAGGGTGCTGATAATGAAGGGACCCAGAACCAGATCCAAAAATCAGTCTATTTACTTTACATTTTCCAGTCTTTTACTTTCTTGTACTGTACTTCAAATTCCTTTGAGTAATTCTAAATTAGTCTGTTGTTGTAATTCCCTTCAAAGCTGTGAAAGTGAGATTGTACAATTGTAAACTCTTGTTTACTTAATGAAATTTTATTTCTAATACTTGTTTCTCCCTCTTTCTTTTATTTTATGATTAGTTTTCTGAATTTTCTCCTAAAAACAAGTCACCAGTAAAAGTCCTCTTCATTGAGGCTAAAAAAACTTCGAAGTAATCGTCTGATTAATTGGTTGGCATTTAAATACTTCTGTAAGGATTCATTGATCCTTACTGGCACACTCAAAATTACATTTCTAACATTTGAAAGCCAAAACAACCAACAACTACACTAATCATTTTAAAAATAGATGTCAACCATAATTAAATCAAATTTACAAATATTGTATTACCCGATGTATCAATTGTAATGTTTTTTAAATAATCACATTATTGTATTTTGCACGTAATCTTTACATGCATTTGGCTTACATTTGGAGAGTTTAACTGTACCCAAAGTGATTAAGATATGTTTTGCAATTTAAATTCAATTTAATATAAATTTGATTTCTCATGCATGCAATCATTGTAATATCTTTATATATATATATATATATATATATATATATATATATTATAAAGAGCTTATTTTAAATTGCATAATGCATTTAGAGTTATTATTTTTCATAAAACTTTTGAAAAGCATACCAAAAAAAAAAAATTGTATTTATAATGACCAAAAAAAATTAAAAGAAAAATGCTTGGGAGCACTAATTAGTGCTCCCACTAATTAGGTGGCAGTGGGTCCCGCCATTAATGATGTGATGTTTTAGTCTTGGAGTTGTATTTTTTTTTTTTTAATGCATTAGTGCTATTAGTGATGATGTTTTTAGTGGGATGAATCATTGTTGAAATTAAAATAGTATGCTTAGGCTTTATGTACATAAAATTTCTAATGGTAAAAAACAAATGCTTTGAGGGTGATTTTTTTTAAAACAATATTTTTAAATAAAATTGTGGTTTGTTTTTTGCCCTCAGTTTTAGAAAAACTTTTCCAATACTAGAAAGTGTCTTATTTAAAAATAGAGAAAATTTCATTTTACCCTCCAAATTAGAATAACGTTAAGTTTCATGAAAGACATCATAAAAAATTTTATGAAATAATTTAGCATGCTAGGTAATAAAACAAGAAAAATGACTTCCTTAAATGTAAGTATGTTTTAATTTTTGAAGTCTTCTTTTGTAAATAGTATAGACTTAATTTTGTCTTATAGTGTTCTACGATTGATAGGTTGTAGTGTATGTGATTGCACAAGATACAATAAAATACCACAAACTAATCCAAGGGTGGAGAATCGTCATAAAACTTTTTATGATATTTCTTTCATGAACTATATACCTCAATGATCAATTTAACTCCATATTTCTTAAAATTTTAATTTTACACCTAAACTAATTGATTTTAGATCAATTTTACCCCTGCCGTTAACTGCCATTTCTAATCAAATAGAAATTGCTGATGTGGCATCGAAATTTCATTTGAAATTTTATTTTTCCCTCCAAACTATCTCAAAAATAGTAATTAGACCCATAAACTTCATATTGTTTAGGGGGCTTATTTATATTTTGGGAATAGTTTTGGAGGGTAAATGAAATTTCAAATGAAGATGGTAGTTGATGGCAGAAGTAAAATTGATCCAAATTTGAATAGTTTAGGTGTAAAACTGAAATTATAAAAAGTATAAGGGTTAAATTGATCATCAATATACAATTTGGGGGTGAAATAAAATTTCTTCTTAAAAAATATGAGTAACGTATCTATGTATAAGGTCATAATTTGTGCATCATGATCCTCTATGGAGATACCTCCCTCTCCCTATGGTCTGGAGATGTGAGAAGATGGTGCCACCTCATTAATAAGGTATCTTGCGATTGAGATTGCACACCCAAATTGCATAAGACGGCCGGCCGGTTAGATGACCTCCCGAACGACTGGAGTCACCTTTGTCAACCACGACTATCACCCCTTATCTACCGATGTGTCAACTAATAATCGCCCGGACGACTGGAGTCACCCTTGTCAACCACAGCTATTACCCTTGTTTACTAGATAACTAACAGAACGACCACTCGGATGATTGGTCGTGTGACGCCCCAAAAATCGGGAACATCATATAATATATTAACAAATAAATACAGGGCTTATCTAAGGTTACAAGAGTAGGAAATGTCACTAATGAGTCCTTTAGCTAATAAGCAAGCAAGATCCCAAGAAGATCGGAGGAGTCAATATAGCCTCCCTTCTAAGTCCAACCACCTTAGATAGTAAAACTACCTTTTTGACAGATCTTGACAAGGTATTAACAAAAGACCTACATGAGTCGACGAGAAAATAAGGAACAGGTAATATAAAAATTATGTACAGATATATAATAATTATAAAATAATGTTTAAGTACAACAAGCGATTAATCACTTACAATCTCAAAATGTGTTTACAAAACTAGTTCTTAACTCTCATAGGATAGCCATACGTCTTCAAATACTTCAGTTTTGCCTTCGACCGATCTAATATTCTTCAATACCTGGCATGAAACGCCATGAGCTTTGAATGCCTAGTAAACGCACACATACCCTGTCCCTTTTTCCCAATCCAATATACCATCACAATTATAACAAGCAAGTAATGAAGCATGATAACCAGTCAATAATAAAATATTACAAGGTTAGGTGTTAGTGATCTAGAAATCCCCTAAAGAGATTTTATCCTCCCAACCGTAAGAATTGGACACCAGACTATTCGGAACTCTCCCTTTTGCTGCTTTGTTGCAAAACTTACCTCGGATGCCTACCAACGGTTATATACCGCGTAGCGCCAACTACAGGGCCTCAAAAGGGACAACGAAAAAAAAAGATTTTATCACCCTGAATCCAACCTTATCCTTCCAAAAAAAGTTTTATCCTCCTGAATGTCCCATCTAAACCCAACCTTATCTCACCAATCAAACCATCGCAAAGAATCCAAATACGTCTGTTCCATTCTAGGGTTTACGTGATAACTGTTTGTGTAAGACTTAACCTTCAATTAGGGAGCATATCCCATCAATCCATACATAACACATTATCATATCTTCATTATTCAAGTGATCTAAAACCCAATACCACCCCACTTAAGTTTCCCATTGAGCTAAATGTCTTAAAATAAAGTAAGAACAACTTAACAAGATAATAGTATCCACATAAGCATGAACATCATCAATTGAAAAAGATAAGGAACATAACCATAACACATGGAATATCATACCAATACATGATCATGTACAAATAAGCATATTCATTAACACAAGAGCATAAAACACTCATGCAAAACTAAATTTTCAGATTCAATACCATTTAAAGATTAAAATCAAAAGGGCTATTTCAGAATTTTTTTTTTCTGAACTCGACCTTCATATGGTTCATAGAGAATTTAATCTAGTTTTCAGAATATGTTCACGAAATGGAATAGCTTTCTAGATTTTTAGTTGTTTAAGAAACACTCCATCGCTGTCCAGATTCGTCGACCATTACGAAAATTGAATTTTCTCACACACCGCTTACTCTTTTTCGATGAAACCAAATTTCCTTGAAAGATAACTCCTTAAGGAAGATTTTGATGTAAAACCAAGGTCTAAAAGATTTTTTAAAATTTTTCTAGAATTTTTGAAATTTGGCTGTAAAGTAGATTTTTCATGCACAATATTCAAAATAAGAAGATTTGTGAGAAAAGAGGCCAATTAAGGGAAATTTTTCACATATTTTGTGATGAAAACTAAATAATGTATCAATAACTCAGATTTTTAGAGTGATGGTATGCCTTTGGAAATAATGTGAGATATGGGAAGAAAAATGTAGTTTTGAATCTGTTAAGAGAAAATATGAGTAGAAGAAGGATCAAGCGCAATTAATCAACTTTGAACAAAATGAACACCATTACAATACATCTGAAAATATTATTTCAAGACTCTAATAACATGTATTTGAAAAATAAAAATAAAAGAGAGAGTTGTGTTGTGGCTTACTTGAGGCTTGGTTGGTTAGCTAGCAAGACCTTTCCTTTCTTTCCTTTCTTCTACCAAGCTCACCCTCTTCCCCTCAGCCGAATGAAGTGTGTGTGTATGTGTGTTCTCATATGTAAAATGCTAAGGGTGAGGTTTCTTTTATAAGAAAATTGGTGCAAAAGGTCTAAAGTGGCCATTGGTTAGAATTGGATTGGATATTTTAGATTTACTTGGAATCTAATGAAATGGTGAATGATTAGAGGCCTTAATTATACAATTAATCAAGATCTAGTTAGGATTTGGTTAGGAGTGGACTTAAGGTGGAGGCATGGTTCCATGTTTTAGGGGTACTTGCCAACACTTTTCCTTGATTTCATGGATATGGTTTGAAAAAGTTGTAAAATTTTCTATTCCCTATGGTGACTGGCCATGTGCGTTGATTTGAGGAAATTAATTAATTTTTTTTCTTGTTTACAATTGTTGAAAATTGCAAAATATAGTGTATAATATAGGCTTAAAGGTACAAGTGTATATATATATATTAGTACTAGTTTGAGGTCAATTAGCGATTTAGTAAAAATGTGAGGGCTTTGGGTTTAATTCATGTATTGAAACATTTATTTAAGTGCAATATTTAATTTAATTAGGATCTGGAACTTCAATTCGGTTAAAGTTTCTTTATTTGGAATTAAACAGCGAGTCTTGGCAAATATAGTTAGGGAATTAATTCAATTATTATTAGGGCTTTGCAATGATCCCTGAGTGCCCGAGTTCAATTAAGGTTTGCAAGTTTTCGGTTGGCGTCTACAGCTAAAATTGAAAATACATAAAGAATCGAGGGTCTACATTGAAATAGTTCAAAAGTAAGGGTCTAAATAAAATTACAAAGGTCAAGGGCCTCATAGTTGAATAATTAACGTTAGTGTGTAAAAACAATTACTAAGCTATAGGGGTCGATTTGGTTTTGTATAGGTTTATTGGTGATGCGTCTTCGATTTTAGGGTTAAATTTGTGAATAAACGAAGAACTAAGGGCTTTATTATAATAACTCAAAATTTAGGAATTTAATATGATTTACAAAAGTTAGGGGTTTAACAGGTCGAACAACCAGCATGCACATCTCTAGACCATATGGAGATGAAGATATCTCCATATAAGATCCTGATCCCCAATTTGGCATGACTCATTTATAACATAATGCTAAATTATTACAATTAGGATATATTAAATCAAAATAATTATATAAACATTAATTCTACGTGGAATTATTTGTTGCAATTATTTGAAATATAACAATATAGCCCAATGTTTAATGTACAAAATATACATATTAGAAAATATTCGGATTACCACAATTAAATGGAACATAATGGCAATCCCATGTTTCATGTAAAAGAATCATTTGTACCTAGTTTTGTTTGTTTTATTTTACCACTCAAATTATATCTTGATAATCAATTTAAGCCCTCTACATTTTATAATTTCAATTTTATAGCTAAACTATTTGATTTTTGATCAATTTTCCCCTTGCTATTAACTATCGTTTATAATCAAACGGAAGTTGTTGATATGTACCGAAATTTTGGCTGAAATTTTATTTTGCCCCCCAAACTATCTCAAAAATAATATCAATTAGACCCCCAAACTTTATATTGTTTAGGGGTCTAATTGATATTTTAGGAATAATTTAGGAGGTAAAATGAAATCTCAAATGAAGATGGCTGCAAGTATCATCTAATTATAGACAGTAGCGAACGACAGGGGTGAAATTGATCCAAATTAAATAATTTAAGTATAAAATTAAAATTATAAAATGTATAAGGGTTTATTTGATCATCAATATATAGCTTGGGAGGCAAAATCTTGGGCAGCTGAGTCAAGCCATGTGATAGCAAAGTCCTGGCTTGGGTGACATTTTTTGAATTAAAGTATGAATGACTGTGGAAATGGTCTGGTGCACAAGATGATGGAGCATTTATTAGCAGTAAAGAGGTAATGAGCAAGTTTAAAGGAGCTTTTGTGTTGGAAGAGGCTCTTGCATCTCAGTCAATTGAAGAGAACCAAGTCCTTATTAGTAATGTGAGGAGTGTCATTGATGGTCCTTCCGAAGAACAAACAGATCAAGCAAGAGTGGAGATCTACAAGACACCTTCAAATGTTAGTGTGGTTCCACCAACTGGAACTATCAATCCTCAACATGTGCCATCGACTGGAGTGGCAAACCAACAATATCTTGGAGGGCCAATGTCCTTCTATATGAATCCAATTACTCAAGAGAGAATGAAGTAGGTATTTCAAACACCTAATTTTAAAATACAAGAAAATTTACCAAGCATAAGACATATGGAAGAAATTAGGCCTCATGTGTATGCTAAAAACTTTATGGAGATCGAACATTTAGGGAGAATAGAAACCTATTTAATACAGATTTTAATGATAATCAAAATCAAAAGCCTAGAGATAACCCCATTTATGAAAACTGGAACCGAGTGTATGGAAATCAAAATGTCAAATTTGGGAAAAATCCTAACTTTGGGTTTGGAAATAATAGGTATAGAGGGGAAATTGATAATTATCCAAAAAGACAAAGAATGAATGCTGGTTTTTATTAGGAAAATCAAAGGCCAAAAATGTATTTTGAACCATTTGGTGTGGGTCAAAGGCCAAGGAGGTCAGGACCGCCAATGAATAAGAGTGTAAAATCAGCCCACCCTGAAGCTTGACCGCGGCCCACCCCAACCCAGCTAGGCTTGCCCAAGCCCAAGCCTGAGTCCAGCCCATGACCCTAGGCCATGTGTTTTAGGGCCCAAACTGAAGACCGGCCCACCAGCCTGCTCCAAGACCCACCCCACCTGAGAACCCGGATCCTCGGCCACCCTTCCCTGCCGCCCTCCAAAACGACGTCGTTTTGGAGGTTTTTTTTTTTCTTTTTTTTCTTTTTCTTTTCTTCTTCTTCTTTCTTTCTCTTTCAGTTGTTGAGGCCGTCTGCGCTGACCAGGCATCATAGACGAGTTTGAAGGCTTCGTCGGTGTAGGGAAGGTGATTTCGCTAAGGGTTGAGAAGGATCGCGAGTCACCGATGAGGTCACGGGCGGCGAGCAGCTTCTCGGCGATGAGGAGCCACCACTCCGCCTCTGCTCTGCTGCTACTAATCACGGCCGGCGAGGAGCTTCTCGGCGATGAGAGAAGAGAAAGAAAAAAGAAGAAGAAAAGAAAAAAAAAAAAAAAAAAACCTCCAAAATGACGTCGTTTTTTAGGGCGGCAAGGGAAGGCGGCCGAGGATCCGGATTCCCCCACCTGAAACCCAATGTCATTTTTGAACTAGTTTGGTGGAAAAAAATAAAAAATAAATAAATGATCAAACCCGACCCGCCCATCTCGCCTGAGTGCCCGGCTTGGGCTTGGGCCGAGATTTTGCACGAGTGAGCCAATCCGACTTGGCCTGATTTTTGGCGAGAGCCCTTTAGGCCCGAAGGTGGGCCAAGCCATTTTTACACCCTTGGGCTGGATATGTCCTTTGTTCATCAAAATTTGAAGGGCTTTAGATGGGGTCATATGCAAGGGATGGAAGGTTAGATTTTTGAAATGGTCTGGGTTGGTTCTTGAGGTGTTGACGAAAGGTTTATGCTGGGCTCCTAAGGTATTCACTTCTACTGATTTGAGATTGTCATAAGAATTGACACTAGAAGTGGTGAATGGCTTTTGGGATGAGCCTGATTCTCTTTTGTCGAGCAAACCTTGACTTGTGCCATCTTCGATTTGGTTACCCATGTCAAATAAATTTTTGAAGTTGGATAGAGGTATGCAAAGCATATACTTGAGCAAATGTGGTTGTAAATTCCTAACCACTGTTCCAACTTGTTCTCTTTCGTCAGGACGATTGGTCATCCTAGCAGCTTTAGCCCTCCATCTTATCACAAAGTCACTGAAGCTCTCTTATGGCTCTTGTCGGGTCATCTCTAATTCTCACATTGGCACTTCCAATTGAGTGTTATAGGAATATTGGGTGACAAAACCCTTAGCCAGTTCTTCCCATTTCCGCTTGACTTCGTCTTCTGATTTAGTATACTAATTAGCAAGAGCCCCAGTTAAGGTCCACAATGAAATAATCTAAGTTCAGGTGAGCCCCATAGGCCTAAGGATATCAAGAAACAGTCGAACATGAACCATAGGATTCCCAATTCCATTGAACCTGTCAATGTGCGACATTTTGAATTTTTATGGGAGACGGACTGCAACATCAGAATTATCATCAATCTCAGGGATAAGTCGAGCTTGTTGGTCTTCTTGATCACTTTCTCCAATTTGGCTATTTTGCCATTAGTCAAGTTATGTTCTGGGACCTCAAGCTTAACACAATCTTTCTTGGGATGGCCAAGTAAAGGCGACCAAGTTTGGAGTTCGTCCGCATGACCATTATAAGGTGGTTCTTCTTGTCTTGGTAGGGCTTGTGGTAAAGGTGGAAGTAGAGGTGGAGCTGTGGGCAGACCTTGAGCTTGCAACTGATTAACTGTGTTGGTAAGGTTCTCAATAGACCTTTGAAGCGCAACAATCAACTCTATCATTTCTAGATTTTAGGCTATTAGACTTGGCGGATCTGGAGTTGGAAATTGAGATGGACCGAACTTTATGAACTGAGTCAGCTAGGCTTTGCACTATGACTGATTCTCTTTGGGCTAGATCTTGGACTTGGGTCCACTCAACTTGGTGAATCTTTTTCTTTCTCGGTGCACTGGCTACTAAACTCCTAGCAAATGAAAGGCTTCCATCAAATGGTTGTTTATTGTTCAAACTTACCGTATGGAACAAAGTGGTATGCAGGATTATCCAATTAGGTAATAGTTTCACAATAAGAAATTTTGAGAAATTTTTAGAATTCTTACCAAAGTGGTCAACCAAACAATTGCCTTTCCATTCATTATTGCTTACCCACGCAAATATCCCATTTTATTCAAAAGTACATGATCAAATTACAACTTTCATTTATTTTTTTGCAATTTTTTTTCAATTTTTTTTTTCTTTTAAAATATTTTTGAGGAGTTCAAATTTTATTTCAAGGAATCACCTCTTAGCCTTATTCAAAATGGAAGACTTGGTCACCAATTACTTGTCTAACATTTTTCCAATAAAATTAAGATTCCTCCAAAGTCAACAGTCCATAGATTTTTATTCAATTAAAAACACTTTCCATAATTTCGAAACCCTACCCAAATTTTATTTCAAAAATTTTCAAGGAATTTCGGATTTTATTCCAAAAAATTAATCGGACAATCCTCTTCTAATCAAATATCTTTTAGGGAGAACTCAAAATTTTATTCAAAGTGGAAGACTTGGTCATCACTTCCTTATCTAGAGATATAATGTCCAATTCATCATAATTTACAAGGTTTATGCTCAAAAGTGAAGAATCAAAACAAATCCATGCATGCATACCCAAATTGATCACAATTCCTACAATCTTTGCCCAATTCACATACTTAACTGCACATTCTTCTTGAAGTCACATTTAGATGACTTAAGTTCATGAATTTTGAGTTCAATCACTTACTTAAACCCTTCTATTCTCCCAATTCTAGCTAGAACTTGAGTTAATCTTCACAATCTTCCAATCCTTTGAGCCAATCTTTAAGTTTTCCTTCCCTTTCTCTTGAATTCTCACTTCCCTCTCTCTCTAGAGTGTATTACTTCAGAATTTTGAGCTCAAGAATGAGCTTAATCACAATTAGAACACATATGTGACGCCCCAAATTTTTGGAACATCAAGAGAAATTAATAAACAAAATGACTTAATACACCAAAAAATTGACATCTTAATAGGACATTCCAATTCTTGTACATAACCAAAGGTTTAAATAACATTAAATAAAAACTTTAAATTATCCAAATACAACATCAAATGAAATTATAAAGTCCTTAATAGCTAATACTTAAGATAATAAAAGTTATTCGACTCTAGTCATGGTTTCAAGTCAGTCAAGACTCTACATTAGCGTCAACTCCATTTCAGTTTCAATTATTTCCTCGCCAAAACCTGGCGTAAAACGCTAAGGCAACAAAAATATATGCCATGAGTTTTGCAACACAGTAAGAAAACATAACTAACCTATCATTCTTTTTAAGAGAAAAATAACGAGATTATAAACATAAGATAACAATATAATTGTAAACATAAATTACAACCATTAAAATAATTTTAATAAGTTAGGTGACACTCGAAATCTCACCAAAGAGATTTAACTTACTAACTACTAATCATAACAACGGTTAATTTGAAACCCTCCCTGGTCAAATATTCAAGTGTTACCAACCGTAACTACCAGGGATGCCCACGTCCGGAGTTATATACCCAAGTAGTGGCATCTGTGGTTTGCCACAAGGAAACAGTCTGCCAGGAGTACGTAACCTCCCTATCTGGCACCTGCACATCCACCCTTATTTCAAAACCGAATACCGAAAATGGTTCAAATAAGTCCCGTGCCATCTTAGGGTTTCGCGACACGATTTACGTGAGAATTCTCAAAACCAGGGCTCACCCTGAACAACCAGTATTAACCATCAACTCTTAATTTCATACACTCTTTAAAATCAGGACTCACCCTGAACAACTGGTATTAACCATCAACCGTTAATTTTGTACACTTCATTGATCATTTTAATTAATTTTCATACTAATCACTAATAATTACAAATTAGATCACAATCGATATTATACCATTTCAATATAATTTTTAATAGAAAATATCAACACATACGTTCTACAACAATCCATCAATATGTATAAATTATTGTGAACAGTTTAATCAAGTCATGGTGTGATATAATAATTTTAAATACTAAAATAAATCACAACACACATGCATGGACTACTAATTTGCAAGATTCAATTAAATAGACTAGCACAATATTGATTTTTAGTCCTAATAAATGGTTGAAGTAGTAATCTTGATTCTTTATCATTCTACCCAGAATTTTCAGAACATAATTTTCATAGTTAAAACTACAAATAAATTATTTATATAACTCTAAAATTCATGTAACTCTATGGGATATTCAACAAACATGTTATGCTCATTTTTCAAAAAGAATTTCCCAAAAATAAGTTATAAATAATTCGGTAAAATTTCAAGAAATTTCATGACCCAGATTTGTTACATTTTCTTAAAATAATTCCACACTTAAATTTATAAATCAATTCTATAATCTAAAAATTTATTATGAAACTAGACTTTTTTTATTTAGAAAATACCAGATTTGGTTTAATATAGGATTTTTAATGATTTTTCCAATATCCCGTAAAATCTGTCTACAGTTTCAGATCTAATTAAAATTTTGTATAAGCTTTTACAAAACTAGAATAATTGTTTAAAAAAATTCCTCGATGAACTAGTCATTATTCTTAACAACTTTGTAGAAGAAATCATCTCAAAATTTTGAGCATAAAATTGTCTAAAAATTTGTACAAGTTTCTGACAGATTTAAGAGTCATATAATCAAACCAAATAAAATCTTCAATCATCTTTTTAATGGCACAAACTACACATGCAATTCTAATTCCAAAATTATACCATGATTTTAAGGCTACTAATATAAAAGTAACCTTCAAATATTTAATATATAAATCACAAATTTACATAAGTATAAACAAGATTTTATCTAAATTTTTAGCTATTTTAACATATGAACACAAATCTAAAAATTTAACAATTAAAAAGAATGAGAGGGTTAAGAGAGTTTTCGTACTATGTTAGGTTGCTAACGACTTATCATCTAAATTTGATTTATGATTCTGATCGTAAGATATGGCCATCCTGGCTCCATGACTGTCTTGCTGAAATTTCACATCAATCGGACACGATCACACCACTGATCTTCCATTGGATTCTCTTAAAACTTTTAGTTGTCAATCATCATCTTAGACTCAGAATTTGCAAGATCTAACCCCAAAAATGGATTCTACACATCGAAAAACCTAATGGTGGCCATCCCTGAAGTCATAGAACCACTCGATTAACCCAAATGTATTAGGATGCACCATAGCACCACGAGCCAAGAAACGCTGGACAAAATTCAGTTCATCTTCTCCCCCAACAGCCACAGCTTGCCTGAACAGAGACCCAGAAATTTAGTTTCAATGCCACCCATTCAAATACTTGTATTTTCTTCATCGTAACTCCGTTTTACCTTATCTTTATGTCATTAGATTTACCTCACGGCCTAGTTTTTGGTTCACTACTCACACGCCTCATTCCGTCTCTTTTTGCATGCCATCAGATCTCTAAAATTTGACCAAAAATTAGATTTTTTTCCCCCGTCTCGGACTTTTCTCCAAACCATCTTTCGGATTCCATAACTTTTTTAATTCTTAACGGTTTTACTTCATTCTTTCGTCAATCTCTTTAACTTACTTCGTACTTCATCTTACATGACCTATTTTTCTCACTTCTTCCCGGAATAGATGGTTTTGGCATGCCAAAAGTAAGCCGAAAACCAACTTTTAAAATTCAAAATAAACTTATCTAACTTTGTTTCTTTCTCCTCCACCTTCCTTCTTCTTCTCTTCCTTCACCTACAACACGTTGTGAATGGTGGTTCTGGATGATAATGAAATTAGGTGATGGTGGTGGTGGTGGTAGTTCGACGGTGTGACGGTGGTGGAGAAGTTCACGGGTTAGTGGTTCGAGTGGTGATAGTATGGGTTAAGGCCGTGGCTATGAAGGTCAGCAGGAGGAGGAAGAACAGAGATAAAGGAGAAAGAGAGTTTTGAGAATGAGAGGTGGAGAGGCAGAGAGAGAACCGAGAGAGAGAGAGAGAGAGAGAGAGAGATGAAACGGACACACACACACACACAGATGAAACTAGAACAGAAGCAAAAAATGCAGAAATGTGAGGAAAAGTTAGGCTCAATTTATAGAAAAAATGAGGAAGAGTAAAAGAAAATGAAAAGAAATTAAAAGAATGGAATAAAAGAAAATGGAACATTTGGTAGTACTGCATGTCTACCACATTTTCTTTTGATACAGAAAATGACTGCACGTGGAAGGTAGGGAAGCGAGAAAACAAGGGGAGCAAACCCATGGTTTTTTATTGGATTTTAGTATCGAAAATATTACGTTCTAGTGTAATTTGATTATAAAAAAATATAGAGAAAAATATAATAAAAATATCGTAATGTTTAGAAATTAATATTCAGTAATAATATAAAGTCAAAAATATTTTATTTTATTTTATTTTATTTTGAATAAATTTTCAATATAAAAATATACAGACTATTAAATTCAAAATATTGTGAATAATTATTTAAGAAAATTTAAAAATATATATATATATATATATATATTATTATATAAAAATACGGGAGTTTCACAGTAAATTACCAATAGGTCCTAATAGTTGGACTTAATTCCCATCAAGTCTTATTGAAAATAAGTCTTGGTAAAATTGTCGCTAAAAATATTTTTTTTGTGACAATTTTGTATATATGTCGTTAAAAATTAACAATCAGTGACTTTTTTTATCATGATTTTTATAAATTGTCGTTAAAATTTACAATTAGTGACTTTTTTATGACAATTTTTCTCATAGGATCTATTAAACAATAAGTCCACTTATTAGGACCTACACGTAAGTACCCCTATGTATATATGCTTGACTAATCAAAATGGCTAATCAAGGTTTAGTGTTAATTAACTAGGTTCACTTAAATTGAATTAATCTAATTAATTTGATCCGAATTAATTTTTAATCAAATTTTACTGTAAGCTCTTGAAATTACGCTAATTACAATGGTACAGTCAATTTTGGTTTTTACCGTCTCTATGGTCCTCAATTTTAGGTTATTGCAAAATATAGAACAAATATCTCTACGACAAACGGATGTAAATTCAAACACACATATATAACTACATGATTAGCATCCAAAATCACATTAAGCAAATAATTACAAAGATAATTAAAAAATAACAGCATATCACAAAACAGGGTTGTCACAACATTGTGGTTGCCTAAGACCCACACTGGAGGTGCAAAGCAAAGACAAACAGAAAAACTACCGAAAGAGCTAAAAAAAAAAAAAAAAGCAATCTGACACACACCAAACAAAAAGAAACAAAGGAAAGACCCAGACCCACCACCACCTCAAAAATAGATAATGGATACAAAGTGAAACAACACATAAATCAAAGGGACTGAACCACACGAACACTCCACGAAACAACCAGCATCACATAGACCACTTCTCATCAAAATAAAAACAAGCTCCTGAAGAGAAACACCAGCTCTCGTTGAAAACTCTACATCGGCTAAAATCAACCTACAGTTGTCTCAAGTTCAAGTCTTGAAGAACTAAAACAAAAAAAAATAAATAAATAAATGGTTTTAGAGACAAAAATTTAGGAAAAAATTACTTTTTACGAACCAAATATTTTTGTTGCTAAAAGTGTTGTTATTATATTTTTAATAGTGAAAATTAGGCATTAGTGATGAATTATTATCCTTTTGAGATCAAAATTTGTCACAAAATTAATCCTTTTGAGACCAAATTATTTTGTCCGCAAAAGTATATTTATTAGTGACATTTTAAAAATTTTGTTGCTAAAAGTCTTATTTTTTATTTTTTGGGATGACGTTTTAGTGATTATCCTCACGACGATAAAAATTAATTCTTAAATATTTTTTGCAACAAAATTTTTACTTTTAAGAACCAAAAAATTTAATTTCTAAAACTTTTATATGTTAGTAGCGAATATTCATATTCTTAATAGATTATTGTTGCCTTCCCCAATTAATCCTTAGTAGACTGTTGCCTTCTTATTGGATCTCAAGCCAATCATTATTTTTACACCTAAAAATCAAAACATTAACAGGTGTTCATGAGTTACAAGAATAAGGAGGGGTTGTGAAAGTGGTGGGAAGGGGGGTAGCTTGGTGTTAAAGGGAGCGGGGATTGCGTAGAAGGTGGTAGACAATAGTATGAGAGGCAGATGATTGCAATACAACACATACTAGAGGATGTAGATCACAAGGGTGGTGGGAGGGAGTGAAAGGAGAACGACTTGGTGGCTACAAGGAGTGGGAGGTGGCGGACAATGGGAGGGGCAATAAACGAATTAAGATTAGGGTTTTGACATAAAGATTAAACGAAGAAGATGAATTGAAGGGAAATAATGTATTTTTTCATTTCAATTTGAGTTTAACTCTATTTTTTTTCCTAGAAAATTCTCAAAATGAGCACATTTACATCAATTTTCATCAATTTAGACACATACACACACACAAAAAAAAAAAAAAGGTAACATTTGCTAATCAGACAATCCTCTTCTAATTAATCAAACAATCCTCTTCTAATCAAATATCTTTTAGGGGGACTTAAAATTTTATTCAAAGTGGAAGACTTCGTCATCACTTCCTTATCTAGCACTTTTTTACAAAATTTAAATTCCCTCCATAGTTAGTAACACAGATTTTCATCCAATCAAAAAAAAATTATAATTTCCAAATTTCTACTCAGATTTTTTTTCTCTCAAAATTCTCTCCCAAGGAGTCTCGGATTTTATTCCAAGTATTCAATCAAATGATTATCTCATAGTCAAATATCTTTTAGGTGAATTGAAATTTTATTCAAAATGGAAGACTTGGTTACCATTCCCTTATCTATCATTTTTTCATAAAATCGAAATTCCCCCAAAGTCAATAAGTTAAAGGTTTCCATTCAATCAAACACCTTCCATAATTTCTAAGACTCTATCTAAGATGGTGATATTTTTTTTTAGAATTTGTTCCTTCATCATATATTTTCTCGGGAATTTTTTTTAAAATTTCACATTGGAAAGGCAATCATTTCTTAATTGATCATCAAGGTAGGAATTTGAATTCAAAACTCAAATCTTTTAAATTGGGAAACTATTATCCAATTTCATCACCGATTTATGGAATCACAATCACTGCTTAATTGAACCCCAAAATCAAATCACTACTCAAATGGTCCCAAATTTCTAGAATCACAATCAATGCCCCAAATAACCTCGGATTTTATAATCAAACCACGGTCATTTTTACCACTAATTTTTAGAATGAAATCACTTCATTTCCATTCTTGACAAGATACCATATAAGCGCATGATTTGCATTCATTCCTATTTGGGTTAGGGTTTCCCTATCTTAGATTGGAAAAAGAATCTATGGATTCACTAAATCATACAATAAAAGCAACAATACAATCCTAAAAATTTAAGTTTTTTGTCCTATTTTTGGAAGATGCTAAAGCTTTCCATATGCAAGAGTAGGTTTAGTCAACAGGGTATATCAACTATGACTATCAATATACCCTTCATGCAACCTTGGAGTGCAATGTGATAATCAAACGATACTAATAAAAAATTCCTTGATTTTTTTTTTTTCTTTCTTTCTTCTTCCTCCTTAGCTTATTTTTAATTTTATTTTTATTTATACTCTAGCTCACTCTTGTAGCCATCTGTTATATGCAAAGAATGAGAGAGTTGAACTCCATTATATAGAGGGTTTGGGGGGACAAAAGGGACAAATGGCCATACCTAAGCCATGCTTGATTTTCCATCCATTAATGAATCAATCCATCCATCCAAGGTTGTACCATATGGCTGGCCAAGTCATGCTTCAAGGTACAAAAATATATTTTGTATATATTATATATATGGACATCGTGTCGTTTTGGGTAATAGACCCGTTTTCACCCCAAATGTCTTGTCAACTTGCTTTAACAAACTTAGAGTCGTCACTTAATTTTATGGAGAATTAAGAAACATTTAACAATGAAAACTAAGTTAAGGACCAATCCGTCATAATCAAAGAATTCTGGGTTCGGAAACTTAGGTACAAAAGGAGAAGGTCATTGAAGGATAGCACCCCTTTTTGCTCAATCTAAATATTGGCCTTCACTAACTTTCTATTTTATGACTGTAGTGATTAATTATTTCAAGCAATCCGTTATTAGACCATAAAACCTTTACTAATCCTAAAACTAAGATTTAAATAAAATAAATATCAATTATTTTAAATTCAAAGGATAAAGCCGTGTCTTCTAAAAAAAATAGGTTCATAATAAATCATGGCCATAAACTGGAATTCAAATAAACAATATTTATTTAAAATAAAAAATAAAAATAAAAACATACAAAACATCCAATTTCGCACCAAAAAGCACATAGACTTGCTTTATTGAGAACACAATACAACAAACAAGCATATGCTATGAAAATTTAGGAAACTTATCCGGATACCCACTCAAGCATCTTACGTGCAAAGACATAAAATAAACATGATCCTAATATGCAATTAGACGTGCAAAATGCAAACCTAAGCCCGGTTTAATGGCTACTAACATGATTTCATACATAAAGGAGCAACTAATATATAAATAATGCAAACTATGACACATTGATGCTTTAAATTGGGCTACATGTGAGATGATTACATGATTAATTTAACCCTAAGCATGTTGTTTTATTAAACTAAACAAAACATGCAAAACAAAGAGAAAATTGACAAAATAGCTAACCTACATGATGATTATAGCATAATAACACCCTAACTATGATTATATACTGAAAATATAAATTGGCTAATCATGAAGAGAGGGGGGTGGACACCGGTGACCCGGAAGAGAAGACCAAGATTCCAACAGATCCACTACAGGGGTGCAGGATTCATCACGGTTTTTGTAGATAATCTACCGGAATCTATGGTGCCACGAAGTCTATTCAATCTGTTTAGTAACTATGGTGTGGTAAAAGACGTATTCATCCCAAATAAGAGGAGGAAAGCTACTGGTTCAAGATTTGGCTTTGTTCGGTATGACTGTAGTACAGCAGCAAGGGTAGCAGTCCAGAAAGCGGATGGAATATGGTGTGATGATAAGAGTCTGAAAGTGAGATTGGCAGAGTTTGGAAGCGATGATCAGTATCCGAAGAAGGCAGAGGTTAGAAAAGGGAAGAGCGTACAGGCAGAGCTTTGGACGCACGGTAAAGCAACAACAGGGTCCAATGGTCAAAGATCTTACGCTGAGGTAGTACAAGGTACACGTAAGGAGAATACTGTGATAACCATAGATGTACAGGAAGTTGGAAATGGATGGCTTTATGAAAGTTTAGTTATTACGCTCAAATCCTTCTTCTCTTTTAAGGCTTTCAAAGAAGAATGTAGCACAAGAGGCTTGAAGGAGGTTTGTATAAAGGATGTTGGTGGTCGTTTAGCTCTTTTATCTTTCAAGTCAGTGGCACATCTGAAGGATTGGAAGGGTAGATTAGAGGAGTGGATATATGAGTGGTGTGACTCTATGGACGAATGGGAGAAGGGTAAAACCTTTCAACAAGAAAGGTGTGTTTGGCTGGTTTGTCAAGGCATTCCTCTTAATCTCTGGAATGTTGGCACCTTCAAGGTGGTGGGTAACATTTGGGGAGAAGTCGTTCAACTGGATGAAGCCACGAGTTCAAAGACTTCTTTTTTGGGAGGATAAGTGGTTAACTAATCTATGCCTTAAGGAGGAATTTCCCAGACTATATAGGCTGTCAGTGGAAAAGGGCTGTTCACTTTCGCAGATGTATCATAATAGAGGGTCGGCACTTGAGTGGAAATTTCTGTTTAGTAGATCTCTGTTTGCTTGGGAGGAGGAGGAGGAGGTCGCTCGGTTGCAAGGGGTTCTAAGGGGCACACTTGTTCTTACAGACCAAGCAAAGGACTCTTGTTTATGGATGGCAAATCCTTCAGGATCCTACTCAGTGGGTGTGGCTTGGAAGAGGTGGATGTTGTCAAAAGGTCTAGTCGTAAGTGTCACCGATATGTTGTGGAAGAACTCTGCTCCACCTAAGGTAAAATTCTGCAGCTGGTTAGCTTGGAAAGAAAGACTTAAAACTTCTGTGCTTTTGAAAAGGATTGGTGTGTTGAATCCTGAAGCAAACACAGTGTGCTTGCTGTGTAAAACAGAGGAGGAGTCTTTGAATCATCTGTTGCTGTCGTGTCCTGTGGTTTGGAAATTATGGTCAGCCATGGTTAAATGGTGGAATCTGGTCTGGGTGGTTCCAGGTTCAGTAGAGGGTTTGCTGCATTGGTGGACTGGATATAAATTTAAGAAGGAGATCCAACCATTGTGGAAAGTTGTCCCCGTAGCAGTTGTGTGGTCAATCTGGAAAGCTAGGAACGATTGTCTTTTTCACCAAAAGAGTGTTGAAGGTTTTGATTTGGCTGGGTTGGTGAAAGTGAGGATAGCTTTATGGTGCAAGCATAGCTGTGGAGGTTTGCAGTACTCTGTCGAGGACATAATGTTTAATCTCGACAGCATCAAAGTCTGAGTGTGGTTCGCAGGTTTGCAGGTTCTGTGTTTGCTGGTTCTGTGTTTGCTGGTTTGCAGAATTCTGCAATACTGTGTTTTTCCGGTTCCTATGCGCTCCAGTTTTGCAGGTTTTGTTGTGTCGCAGCAATGTCGCTAAGTGCTGGATTGTTATGCTCTGAATTTCGGAGGATTGTATTTCAACAGATCACTGGTTGTGGGCTGCAGTGTAGTTTTGTTATGCTTGTATTTCAACAGGTAGCTCATTGCTGGACTGCTTCTACAGATTGTGGGTCTCAGAAGTCTGAAGTTGGAGTCTGCTACTGGGTAGCTCATTGCTGGACTGCTTCTGTTATGGTCTGCTTAGCTGTGTACTTGCTGGGTGCTTCTGTCTTCTTTCAAGTTTCTTGTTGGGTGTTTCATTGGGACGAATGTCAATGTGGTAGGGCCAATGGGTTGCATGCACATGGGTTGATTGGTAATGGGTTGAAAGCCTATTAGGATCCTACCTGGCTTTTGGTGGCAGCATTTTTTGTCTTTGAAGTAGCACCTTTTGTTTTTCTTTTGTTGGTTCCTCACCAACTGGCGCTTAGAGCTTCGTGTTAGCTCTAAGCTCCTCTTTATTGATGTATCCAATCATACTTTGTTTGTGTCATCAATAAAGATTTATTTGCCGATCAAAAAAAATATACTGAAAATATAAGATTAAAGCTACTAAAATTAAAAGAAATAGAGGACTTACTCGCCGGTTTGCAACAAATCGAAGAACAAACAAGAAAGAGGCGAGAAAAGAAGTTTTACTTGCTTGAAAGCTTCCCTAAGGTTCTAACCTCACTTTGATTCACGCTCTTCAAACCTATTATATACTGAACATATAAGATTAAAAACTACTAAAATTAAAAGAAATAAAGTACTTACTTGCCAGTTTGCAACAAATCAAAGAACAAGCAAGAAAGAGGCAAGAAAAGAGAAGTTTTGCTTGCTTGAAAGCTTCCCTGAGGTTCTAACCTCACTTTGATTCAAGCTCTTCAAACCTCGGATACACTTTGACGTATTAAAGTTGCTATAGGGTTTAGGTTTTTTAGAATTAAGGTTGAGAGTGAGAGGAAGGTAAGTGTTTTCACTCAAAAATTCACCAAACTTTCATAAAAGTCCAACCGCTTGAAAGACAGGGTAGGGGCTATATTTATAGACTTAGGGGATGCTTGGGGAACACCCTAGGTCATCCTAGGGTTCCCCCATCGCATTCTTCTTGCGCCTCCTAAAGAAATCGCACTAAGATATCAAAATTTTGGGCGTCTGTTGGATGTGTGCACGCACAAGGCATGTGCACATGCATGAAAATGCATTTGTGGCTGCCTCTACAAGGATGTGTGCACGCATAAGGCATGTGCTAGCGCACATCCTTGATAATGTTTTGTATTGTGAGCATATCTTTCTCATCTGACATCGGATTGAGGTGAATCAAGTGGAACTAGAAAGATAATTCAAAGAGCTACAATTTTGTGTGAAACAGAAATTTCCAGATTCTAACTCTTTCTAGGTGAAAACAGGTCCTTAATACAAACCAACACACGATAATTTTCGTAAAAAATAGTTTTTTGGCAAAATGGTAATACAACTCCAACAACTTCAAGCATCTCCAATATTGAAATTACGATACCTTTCATCATCGGAAAAACATTTCAAGCGCCTAAGTCTTAATGGTCCGTCAAAATGGGGTGTCTAAAATATATATCATATTTAGTACAATCTCTATAATGACAAAGAAAAATAAAATTTTTATGCTATTTAATAATTCTAGGGTTGAAAATAAACCAAAATAATAAAAGGGGCTAGTTCAAAGTAATAAAATTAAATTTGATATTTTTAATGAAAAATTAATTGAAAGAATTTATTCGGTTCCTATTGGATCAAATTGCAATGTTTGGCGAAACTCAGGGCTAAAATAGAATTAATAAGAAAATTAGGGTTTTAAATAAATTTCTAAAAATTAGGGTCTCTACACAATTAAGACTAATATCATTCCCACATTTACTGGCCATGTGCCGGAAGGAGCAAATTAGCACCTATTATATTTCCACATCTATACGTATCTCAACGGAATTACACAGGCAAACAAATATCATAATCATATTTCATAATTTTGGGTTTCATCAAGCCATCTCCACAATTTACTAGATGCTAACCAGAAAGACACTGAAACCTATTTAGCCCAACAATACACACGCTTTACTGGGCGCCAACTAGAAGAGAACATAACCTATCTCAAGGCCCACGCTTTACCGAGTTCTAGCCAAAAGAAAATGAAACCACCATTAGCTCAACAATACCCACAATTTACTAGGCGCTAAAAGGAAGAAAACTAGAACCTATCTCAATACGCCACGCTTTACCTTGTGCTAACCGAAAGGAAATGCAACATCTATATAGCACTTTCATTTTGGATAACAATATATAGAACAAACACCTTCCACATAACAAGTACATCTCAACTTACTTCCATTCATACACATTCAACTGTTCAAGTACACAATTTCGTAATTTAAGCATCTCTATTATCACATTAGATCTCCATCTCATTACTCAATTACAAATGGAATTTCAATTTACCCTAAGTTAACATATTCTCTACAACAATACCACTTTTCCTGATCGACAATAAAAATTATCCTTATCTAATATTCCAATTAAGCAAAGTTTGAGCATAACTAGTAACAATGTATATAATCATACTTAATGAATTTAGTAATGTATATAGTGTAACATTTCCTTCAATTTATCAATAATCTCAATCCAGTTGTTTAAAATACATGCCCTTAATCTTTAACCTTTTCTTTAATTAATAGTATTCAATTAAACTTTTCCAAAATGGTAAAAACTCCCAATTTCTCCAAATCACAGAATGTCAAGAGAGGGTTTTCTTTGAATAATTAGGACTTTTCCATCTCAAGATTTTTCCGAACACTCCAATACCTTCCAAACTCAAGTTAGATAGAGAAAATGCTAAGAAATACCTAACACAATGTGGAAGGATAAAATATTGGCCCAAGCCCAAATCAATTGGGTGGTCGGCCCAAAATGAAGGAGAGGCCAAAATGAGCTTTCTAAAGAGCCTATTAGAAGTGACTAGTAACAAGCTGGTGTGTGCCTATGAGCGTAAGGGATAGTTAAGCATGTGAATATCATTCTAGAAGAAGAATCCACAGAATGAAAGAAGAGCATCATATTAAGTTTCATCCAATGATGGAAATATCAGACAACAAATACAGAAGTATAGGTCAAGCCTACTAGACAATAAGTCCATCCTATCAACTTGATCCGACGAATATAGTGCTTGGTAAGTGGGCCACTAACATCTGACATAATCTAAGTCATCCATAGGAGGATGATCCAACGATCAAAGGCAAAAGTAACTTGGCCACTTGCCCAACCAGAGCCAGGTACAGGCAAAACCCTCTGATCAAACATTGATGCAACGGATGGGATTCAAGTCAGGAATCCTATAAAAGGTAAAGCGGGTGAAGCAAAGAGGATAGACCAAAGGTAATCCAAGAACCCTCTTTTAAATACAAATCATCTATGGCTAAACAATATTATGAATTGATCGTTGCAGGTTCTCCCAATCTATCCTGGTCGTGGGTGATCACAAACGTTTTGGTTTCTCTTGGTAAAGCAAAGGAGGGGCACATCATCTCACTTTCCCTGTGGAGAAGAATTCTACCTTCCACACACAACACTACCCCTAACTTTTTATAAAACATGTTTTGAAAATTCTACAACATTTCTAAAATTTATGTAATAAAAATACAACATATCTATCTATAACATTATATTGGAGAGAATTAAGAGAATCCCTACCTCTCGGAGAGAAAAGGAGAACCAAGAAGAAAAATCCCAAATTATGAACTCGCCAAAATTTCGATTCGATTGGTCAAAAGATAGCCCTCAAGACGCTCATCGTTTTAGTATAAAGAACTAATATCAAAAACTTGTTAAATTTGTTTGGATTGAAAATTTTGTGAGTTTGGTAGATGTTTTTAGAGAGAAGGGAAAGAAAAGAGAGCTTAGAGAGAGAAAGAGCAAAGAGAAATAAGGGAAAAGAGAAAGGGATCAGTAGAAAAGGGTGTTGGGCATGAAAAACCAAGCAAAAATAAGAAAAGCCGCACCTGCAAACGCCTCTCGCCGCACGTGCGGAACCCCTCCACTACAGGTGCAGTTTACAGTAGTCTAAAACTCACATGTTTCTTTACTTGTCATACGTGCAAGCCCCAAGCCTAGAACCCATTCTTCCTTTACACAAATCCACACATGCGGGCCCACCAACTGTACATGCGGCAGCACCTGCTCAAGCCCAGTACTTCTCGAGGAATTCCACGTTTCTGTTTTTTGTCGTTATGCCCAAAACTTGAAAATTTCCAACTCGTAAAATAATAGGAAAAGCTAGAGACGACGTAGTGCACAAACATTAACACGTCACACACTATATAAGGTCCCGAAGGTAAGTCAATAAGTCCAAAAAGTACCCTCAAGTTGGGCCAACAGCCCAGTACATCACACAAGTTGCGAGGCAAGTTCGGTCCAAGCACATAAACACTCGTCATATTACTATCACACAAACTCTTGAGTTGTTACACATTGACCTTATAGGACCACCTAGGATAAAAGAATCTTGGTGGGATAAAATGCATTCTAGTGGTAGTCAATGACTACTCTAGGTACACATTGGTGTTGGAAATGGTTATAAAATTCTGGATAAAATCAGAATTTTTTCTTAAGTTCGGTCTATTTTTTAGGTGGGCCCCGAGTGTTGATTTACTCGGGTCAAAGTGGTAACGCGTTCTATGCCGCGTTGTGATTCACGTGGTATATTTGGTTGATCAAAACCATTACCGAGTGAATGGGAAATTGAAGCCAAAGTGTGCTCCATGGAAATGGAGTTTTGGTGGAAATTTCTTAAGGTTGTAAATTGGTTTGTCCCACATTGATTTGGTGGGAAGTTTTGAAAGGGTTTATAAGGCTTAGGGTGAGATACTTGGGGTGTGCCCCAAGGGGTACCCAAGTGTTTTAGAGGGAGAGGTTATGGGCTAGACCCATTGGACCTAAAAATCACCACGCGCCGCCGTCCGTCCGGTCAGGCGGGCTAGGCTTGGGCGCGGGTGTGTGGTGTGTCTTCTAATCTTTTTGGGCCAAAAACATTTGAATTTTATTTTATTTTTTATTAAAATAAAATTCAGAATTCAATAAACTGGTTTGGATTTATTGTTTATCCAAACAGGGCCCTTCCCGTTTTCAAACAGAATTAAACTGTTTTGGATTTAGTGCTCATCCAAACAGAGCCCTTCCCGTTTTCAAACAGAATTAAACAGTTTTGGATTTATTGTTCATCCAAACAGAGCCCTTCCCGTTTCTATCTGTTTGAATAAACAGATTCAAATCTGTTTAAATTTGAATCTAACAGGTTTCATACCTGTTCAATTCAAAACGAAAAGCCACCTGAACATCTATAAATAGACTAGCCTCCCATTTGGATTTTACTCAGATTTTTCGTACTCCAGCCTCTGCTAATTATATTCTTCATCTTGCTGCATTTTATTTCCGAAAGAAAGAGTGTAAACACTTAGTGTGTTCGTAAGGCAAACAATTTGTAGTGCTGCTATTGTTTGTGGTAAGATCATTTCATCCTGGGAGATAGACGTCCAAATTCTGAAAGTACCGTGGAGAGGACGAATCTGTCTTAAGGACACAGTGTTAAACACTGGACTTGATCAGAAAAGTTATTCAAATAAATTAACCAAGTAAGTTGTTTAATTTTATTCTGTTTTTATTTGTTTATTTAATCAGATTTTAATTTTGTTTTTGTAACAAAATAAAATCTGTAGTTTTATTTATTTATTTTTATTTCGAGTTTGATTTTTGTAATCAAACATTTTCTCTCATTTTATCTATTTCTTTTATTCTTGTTGTTGTTTTGTACACAACAGAATTTAATCTATTTAAATACAGTGAAGATTGTCCAACAATTGGTTGACTATTTGAGGGAGAAATCTGATCCAACTAGGTGTTTCAAGACCATCAACCAAACAATCCAAAATGAAAAAAGGTTCTCAATCACAAGGGTAAAAAGTGATCATGGCAAAGAATTTGAGAACTCTAAAATTGCCACCAAAAATTATGATGAGATCAAGCACGAGTTTTCATCATCATGAACACCACAACAGAATGGGGTTATTGAAGGAAAGAATAGAACGTTATAAGATATGATTAGGGTCATACTCCATTCAAAGCGAGTTGCAAAATATTTGTGAGATGATGTGATGTTTTGGGTTTCCGAAACCTTATTTCAAAGAATATTTCTTTGGGTTAGGGTTACTAGCATTTTTATGCGTAGGTTGGCATGAAATTTAGACTTAGTGGTCTGTTTGTTTTCTCTTCTTGAGGTTATAAGGAATTTATTGAACCTTATTTGTCATCTTGGCTATTTCCTATTTAAGTTTTGTGTACAGAAACATGGAATTCAAACTTAGAACTGGAATATCAACCCGGGTTGTTCTGTACATGCAGTGGGTTGGGAGTACACGTGCCAAAATGAGTAGATTCAATAGAGTTCTAGAGCAATAGCTCCACACGTGCAGTAGAGAGGAATTTAGCAAGGGTTTAGGCTTTGTATCTTTCCAAAGGTATAGCCAATGGGTTCTGCATGTGCGGCGATATGGGAAAAGCAGAATATGTGGCCTCTTCTTAGCCTTTCCTTCTCTTTCTTTTCCTTATCTTTCACATGCTAGCTCTCTCTCCCTCTTATTTGTATCTCTTTTGTCTCTTTACATCACTCACTCTTTTTCTAATTTCTCTATCTATATATCAAATATTTGATTCAAGAACAAAGGAATCTTGGGCGTGATTTTGCATTTGGTCCAAGAAGGAAGGTTGTAAAACTCGTTGAGGCCAACAATCTACTGGTTTGGAATTTTTTTTTCCTACAAGTTTTATCACTTAGAATTTTCATTTTCTTCTCCTTTTACTTCTCTCTTTTATATGTTATTATGCATCTATTTGTTAGATTTTCTTATGTACATTGTAGTCCATCATGTTAGGGTTTGGTTTTGGAAACACTCAACGTGTTTATATGATATAATGGTTTAGTTCTATAATTGGTGGTACATTGGAGTATGTTTTAGCTGTAATTTGTGTTTGAAACATTTTGGTGAAACCCCCAAAAATTTTAAAAATAATAATTACAGTTTCGTTGGAAATTTTGAAGTATATCGTTGTTGTTGAGATTGTTGTTGAACACATACTTGTGTCATGAAAATGTTATGTGACAACCCCATTACGTAATAAGCTTTTATTTATTTAATTCTGAATGTTAATTATGTGTTTATGTGATTTTGTATGAATATTTGTTCGTTGTTGGAATATCTGTTATGATTTCTATTTTGAATTCGAAATTGAAGGCCTTAATGGCTTCAAAAACCAAAATTGGTAAGTTTAATTAGAATGGCATAATTTTTAGAGCCTATTGAAAAGTTTGATTAAAATTTGATTCAGTTCAGAAAAATTAAGTTTTAATTAAATAATCTTATGTCTTAATTAGTGCTTAAACCTAATTAGCACCCTAATCTAATCCACATGTATATGTATGTTAAGTTAGAGGCTAAACACATTTTTGAGAGCTCAAAATCTGCTGGAAGAGAGCATTTTGGGAGAGCGAGTGAGTCATTCTAGAGAGAGATAAGCTAGTGACTCGAAGATTAGGCAAAGAGATTGAAGAATTGTGAAGTAGAACTCAAATTCTTGCTAAATTGAGCCCAATTGAAGACTTTAGTTATGTGATTAACCCTTAATTCATGAGTTAAGGTCACCAACTATGTGAATTCAAGAAGATTACGTGATTAAATGTAAGGATTGAGCTAGGATTGTTGGAATGAAGCTAACTCATACATGCATGCATGATTTTGAAGATTCTACTATTTTTTAGCATGATTTTATTACCTATACTTGAATTGAGACTTGAACCTTACATGCATTCATAAATTATGATGTTTTGGAACTCAATTCCATGTTTTGGAAGCTGTAAGAAAAGAATTTAAGCCAAGATCATACATGCATGAAGTTTTAAACTTCAATTTTGCAAAATCATAAAGTTTTTTAGCTATGGGTTTAGAATTGGCTTTATACTTAAGTTTTAGAAGAGTTTTCATGGTTTGAGATGCATTATGCATGAATCGACACTTTGAACTTATGTTTTGGAAAACCCAGGATTCGGCCTCATCGCTTGAGCAAATAAGTTACCGCTTGAGCTCACATTTCATGCATCTAGTATTTTTGCAGAGATATTGCATAATGGCTCGAATGACCAAGCGTTTGCTCAAGTGACCTTAGTACATTTACATATTGGCTCTAGAGACCATCGAGCCTAGATTTTGAGCATCCAAAAGTTTTGTAGACCGCTCAAGCGACCAAGTATCCGCTCGAGCGACCACAGTTTGTTTTGCACCTTGGCTCAAGCGAACATCGAGCCTAGATTCAGACCATCTAGTACTTTTGTAAACCATGTGGTCCGCTTGAGCGACCTATGTTGTGCTTGAGCGAAGTGATCTGTTTCAGCATATTTTGAAAAATCATATTATGTCCATATTTGCATCCTTTATACAACTGAAAAATCATAAAATTAGAACTCATTCATAAACCTCTTTACTCTGATATTATTCACCAGCCGTTAGCTCACTCAATTTTATATATGTATGTAGGTGAGCAGCAGGATGTCCAACCCTAGTGAACCAGTCAACTTTACCCAATCTTTGAAGTCTATCAAGGAGCACCTCACAAGAGAGGCTTTTGTTTTCTTTTGTTGGCTGTGTTTGACCATAGTTATACTTAATTTTTTGAATATGTAAAATGATGACTTGTAAATGGTCTTGGACATGTATTATCTATTTGTATATGTATGGATGTGAATTATTAACATGTAAGATGTTTTTGTTTACGCCATGTATGCACAGCTCATTGGACAAAATTTATTATTCTGCTTCCGCTTCTAGTCCAATATAAGTAAATATGTTTTGAATTCTGTCTGAGGTCGTAGGTAATCCCATGGCTACTAGCCAGTTATGATCCAAGCCTCTGGGGGACGGGTTTGGATCATGACACGTTGTTTATCACTCTTAATGAGGAATTAATGAAAACATTAATATAGTCAATTTGGGGTTGAATCGGTCCACCAATGCGCAATGTAGGCTAGATTGATCGTATGTTTTAATTCAAGGCCGACCAACCCTTCAAGATTGACCTTAATTGTTTAAGTTGTGGTTCCTTATGGGACAGTTAAAATTTGAACCTTTTGATATTCAAACTTGATTTAGAAAAAGGTTCAAAACACTTTTAAAGATTGAATATGTGTTTAAAAAAGTGTTTGACTTATCAAAATTCAAAAGGTCAAATCAAGTTTGAAGCAAGAAACTAACTCAATTTTTGAGATAGAATGAGCTATTGAATTGGTGATAAATCCATACGATGTCTCGCTCAAGTTTGTTCTTTTGAATTATTGCTATATACTATTGTTATAGGGCGATAATGCAACATGGGATTAAGTATTATAACCGATCAAAAGAAGGTATCTATAGATGCTCCTCTTTGACTAAGCTCGTGTAATATGCGTCAATATAAGTGAATGTCAAAGTCAAAAGACAAAGTATTTTGGAAAGACTATAACTCTTGATCCAAAAATTAAGAAAATCATGAAGTCCATTCAAAAGGGTGGTCATACTCAAACTTCTATCGAGTTACCTACACACCTATTTGCAATGGATTAGACCATCGTATTTAGCAAGCTCGCTTAGGGTTCGACAAGGAATAACATTTTTGGGTTAATTGCAACAAGACCTCCTCAACTGTTAGTGAATATCAACTTACTTCATTTATTAATGAACCCATACATTTTGACTCCTTCAACTATAAAATATATCACTTTTATCCCCTCTCAACCACCTTTAGAAAAGAGAAATTTGTACAGTTTTTTATAAATGAGGAATGAATATGTTCTAGTTCATAGATGAGATAAGTAATGTAATATTCACCAATAATTGATGGGGTCTTGGTGTAATTAAAATTTATTTATTTGTTTTCATGGACTCAAGTTTGTCTTATGTTTGGAGCAAGTCCTTCGTTATAGTTGGTGCAAGTCCTGCATGTATGTTATACCCCAAAAATTTCACTTATAATTCAATTTTTTAAATTCTCCAACTTGTATACAAGGGGAAAAAATCATTTCACCCCCCTAATTGAAGGCAAATGTTAGTTTTTTTTGGGGGGGTCTAAATTGATGAAAATTGATGTAAATGTGCTCATTTTGAGAATTTTCTAGAAAAAAAAAATAGAGTTAAACTCAAATTGAAATGAGAAAATACATTATTACCCTTCAATTCATCTTCTTCATTTAATCTTTATGTCAAAACCCTAATCTTAATTCATTTATTGTCCCTCCCATTGTCCGCCACCTCCCACATGTATGTAGGTGAGCAAAGGGATGTCCAACCCCAGCCTTAGTGAAAGTGTGCAAGAGTACCAAGTTTTTGAAGTCAACCAAGGTTGTCTTATGTATGAGGCTTTTGATTTTCCTTTTTGTTTTCTTTTGTGGTCATGTGTGATCATGTTGTATATAACCTTGGGTTTTTGTTAAGGTTGTTTTGAATGATCCTTGGCTTATCATATGACAATTTCTGAATGAGTCTGGACATGTATAATTTATCATCATATGATGTGTGAGTTATTATATATGTGTGTGTGTGTGTGTGTGTGTGTGTGTGTGTGTGTGAGAAAGGTTTTTATTTTGCCACATATGCACAACTCACTAGACAATCTTTGTGTTTTTGCTTCTGCTTCTGGTCCCCTAGTGATAAATATGTTTGATTTTCTAACTAAGGTCGTAGGTAATCTCATGATTACTAGCCGGTTATGATCCTAACTTCTAGGGGCAGGTTCAGGTCATGACATGTTTGGTGGGTTTTTTACATTATTGAAGACAGTTTGTATCCTATCTCATGCAACACTTTATTGAGAGAATTGGAATACTATTGGGCCAGTGGAGGTGGTAAGTCAGAATGGTAATTATTACATATTTTGGTTCGCCAGTGAGGAAGATTTTGCGGCGGAAGGAGCTCTTTTGATTGTGGAGTACTGGCGACTGAATCTAATTCTTGATCGTCTACATGTGACCAACTCTACGGTTTAGGTTCGGCTTAATGGGCTTCCGCTAGAATGTTTTACTATTGAAGTTGGCTTCCAACTTGGTCGAGCGCTTGGAGAAGTGTTAAGGGTGGACTATGATGATGCCTCTCCTCACAATCTTTGTTTCCGCCAAATTAGAGTATGGACACCTGTGGATCAGCTGATTATGAGTGGTTTTTTCCTTCAGTGTTAGGATGGCCATGATCGATGGATAGAGTGTATGTAGGAATGCATTTTTAAAATCTGTCACAACTGTGGTATGATTGGTCATACATGTAATCAATGTGATGTCCCTGTAGAGCTGGCACAAGCAGCTATTGATCAGCATTTATCTGAGATTAGTGAGCTTTTACAGTTGTTGATTCTTACACAAGAAAGAGCACCTTTGTGCATGGCAAATGTGAGGACATTTGCTCATCAAAATGATAAGAGGAATTCGGACGTGGTAGGAAGGGATAGGGAGATACAATCAAATCCTATAGGGATGACGGAGGTTAATCTCTCTGTCAGTGCAATGGATGATCATGTTATGGTTCACAATATGGAAGAAACTCAAGGAAATGAAGATACAGTGGTTCTTTGGGTATTCCTTTACATGATCAATGAAATAGTATGGATGAATTTGTTTCTGTTTGGGAAAGGAGTTGGGACATTGGTCTTCATCATACTGAATTGCTTGAGAGACTTAATCGCGAATAGGTTTTGCATGATGGAATAGTTGCCCCAGAGGTTACGCCGGTGAACTCGGAGGCGGTAGGATTTTCGGATAATGCAGGATAGGATAATAGTTTCGTACAACGTTTTCTCATGCAACTAGATCAATCAGCTTTGGAAGGGAATGACGAGTTGTTGACATTGGACCAACCTGATTCAAGGTGAAATCACTGGGCATCAGTGCTTAAGGATAATGGTATTAATGCTAGTAGTTGGCTACAAACTAATGGAATTAATTTAGATAATGTCGTGAGTGCAGGCGGCGGAGTTAGTTTGATGAATTTTTTATTTGACCTCCAAATTAATAATTCAATCGATGATATAGATACTGATGGACAAGTGGAGTGGTGATGTAGTAGAATATAGTTAGGTTAAGTGTATTAAATAGCCTATTAGTTGTAGTCTATAAATAGGAGATGTAATAACCATTTATACTTAGTTTTTGAATAAATAATATACATTGTGATTGGAGTAAAACTTACTTTCTCTCTCTGGCCCTTAGGGTTTTACCCCTAATTGTGGGATTTGTCTTCTCTCTCTCAATTTGATTCTTGATTTGCATTTGGAGTTCATCATTTGGTATCAGAGCCGTTGATTCTGTGCCTAAACTCTTTCAAGTCTAAGTTTAGTTCTCGAAATCTAATCTCTATTTGTAGCAGAGTTGTATTTTACAAATAGTCCTTGGTGATCATACATTGATCCAGGAAACCCTAGACTTGGATTTGTCTTCACAATCTTAAATCACACCTCTTCATCAAGTTGTGGAAGTGAGATTCAATTTCGCACTGACTCTGGCCAGCCAAAATCGAGTTCATCGATGCCTAAGATTCATTTAATCTTTGACTTAGAACACTGACCTGGTTCAAACAATCGCAATCTGACCTGTGTATTTGAATGGAAGCTTAGTTTGAAGCTTTAATCTAATTTGTGTCTGTCAAGAAACCAAGGACTTCATCGCGAAACTGACCCGATTCAACAATCAACCCGAATTCAAGCTTCTGGGACTCGCGATTACAAACTGGACTCCTTCGCGATCTGACCTTGAGTTCTCTCTTGTGACTCACTATTCTTTGAGTCGACTTCGATGAGAACTTTGGATTTCGAGTTCCAAAGGTTGCGGCCTCTAAGTTTGAACGAATTGCAGATCGACTTCGCTAACTGAATTGAAATCAGACTCATATTTGCTATCTTGAAGCGAAATCAGACTCGACTTGAAGCTTCAATTGCAATTTGAAGACCCATCGAGTTCGCATTTGCAATTTGAATTGCAATTGTGACATAGTTTCCGGATTCGAGTTCGCATTCGCAGGGGGTTCTTGAATCCCTTTCATGAGTCAAGTTCGTAGGACATTCCTGGTCTTGCAATTTCAGTTTGTCTCTATAGTTTGCATCGAGTTCGCACAAGTGTTCTCAGTTCGCAAAAGTGTTCTCAGTTCGCAAAAGTGTTCTTAGTTCACAAACCTTGCCTTATCCTAATCTGCGTCCTTGTCTGGTGGTGTTGACATTACAGTTCTTGGTTTCTTCTAGCATCGTGAAAGGGTTTCGAGATTTCAGTGTGAATCTTCGCTGAAGACTTGGTTCTGAATCTTCGCAAGTCTTGATCAAAGAAGACCTTCGTACCACTTGGTTCTTCGACCTTCGGCTCTCTTGACGGTTTCAACATGGATTTGGCTTTACGAATCCGGTTCTTGGCTTGGTTGAACATAGTGAAGTCTGTAGTTGTAGATTGGACACACTCAATCCGACATCAGGACTTGCGGGTTATCTTTGTAGGGTGAATCATTGTGTTCTTGGTGAATCGATTTTTGATCGGATAATGGCTAAGAGAGGAGGCAATAGAGATAAAAATAGGAGACTGTGGTAGAGCATTCGCTGCGAATTTTAGTGAAGAAACCGAGATGAATTTCTCAATTGGAAGGATCAATGATGTTTTCCAAACCAAACTCATAATCAAAGAGATGAGATAAAGCAAATGAGCAGCAAATTATGCCTTGCAAGAGGTACAATGCTATTTTCGAAAGCTTCAAAGAGTTTATTTGAAGTTGCAAGTGTTTTATGCTTCTACATGCCTTTTTTGGACATTGGCTTAAGTTGAGTATGATGATGGAAGTGATGCTAACTTTCCTTGCTCATTTTTAGAGAACTTTGTGGAGGAAAATTGGCATGGACTTCAGTTTTAGTACTACATTCCATCCGTAAACGATGGTCAAACGGAGGTCATGAACCATACCTTTGGCAACTTGTTGCGGTGCCTTGTGGGGGATCACCCCAGGAGTTGGGATGGCATCCTTCCTTTGGCTAAATTTGCTTACAATTCATCTATCAACTGCACCGTAAATACTTCTCTCTTTGAAGTAGTTTATGGGACAAGGCCTTCAAGTGTGGTGGATTTGGTGCCTTCGCCACTCTCAAGGAGAAGAAGTGTTAAGGCAGAGGAAATGACCACATTTATGAAAAGCATTCATTCTCAAGTGAGGGCCCAAATGGAAAGGTCTAATACGAAGTATAAGGCGGATGGTGATGTGCATAGACGAAGAGTGGTGTTTGAAGTAGAGGATCTTGTGTGGGTGGTATTGAGCAAAGAGAGATATCCCTATGGCACCTACACTAAGTTGAGTGACAAGAAGGTGGGACCTTGTGAGGTGTTGAGCAAGATTAATGACAATGCTTATAAAGTCAAGCTACCGCCTCATTTAGGCATCTTCAATACCTTTAACGTCCAATACCTTGTACCCTACTTTCCGGATGCCTCTTCCATTGATGATACCTCTACCTTTATAGACTAGTTCCTTGAAAAGTTACCATCTTGTACTTTGGTTTTTGTGTCTTTCATTTCTAGTATTGGTTGTATTTTGTTGTCTTCACTTGAGGACAAGTCTTTTCTTAAGAGGGGGAGTATGATGTAGTGTCATGTGCATAGCATGTGTTAGATAGTGTATCCTATAAATAGATGAGTATCACATCATTTGTAACTAACTTGGATATATTGAAATGAATTGAGAATTTCTCTCTAATATCTTTCTCTAAGTTCCTCTCTCTCTAGTTCTTGATTGACCCTTTCATCATTTACGATGGAAGTGATGCTAACTTTTCGGTTGTGTCCAAGGGACAAAAGGAATAATGCATTGTACTATTCTCACTCTTGATTAGCTTCAAATACATGGTTCTTAAATAGTGAATGCATAGTCAATCCCTTTATCTTTTGTCTTATTCTTCACCGTGGCTTTGGAAACTATCCTTTTGCTAGTCTGTTGGTCTCATTCCAATTGAATGAGTATGTCTCTGCACCAGTGTGCCAATTAGAGACGAAGGCTCAAGAAAATGGAGGTTTGTTAAGCTTTAGCAAGAGTGTATGGAGGGCATGATAGGGGGTTATCAGTCTGCACCTATGGTTGTTTAGCTAAGGATGTAGTTACCTGTATTCAAGGAATGATGAATTGAGAGAGCTATGTTTGTGTTGAGCATGGAGATGCAGCGCCTATTCCTCGCCTCAGATTCAATGCATGGGGTTAGATTGAGCACACTCCGTCACTACTTAAACTTGAGGACGAGTTTCTTAAAAGAGGAAGAGTCTGATGTAGTAGAATATAGTTAGGTTAAGTGTATTGAATAGCCTATTAATTGTAGTCTATAAATAGAAGATGTAATATCCATTTGTACTTAGTTTTTGAATAAAGAATATACATTGTGATTGGAGTAGAACTTGGTTTCTCTCTCTGGCCCCTAGGGGTTTTACCCCTAATTGGGGCATTTGTCTTCTCTCTCTCAATTTGATTCTTGATTTGTATTTGGAGTTCATCAATTGGGTTCTAAACATAGAGGTGCAGAATGGGCTTTTGCTTGGGACTAACTATCAACAAGATATGGAGTCTCAATTAATGGATTTGGACCTCAGTCTGGGAAGGTTGAATGGGTCTATAGTGATTCATGATTCTACCAATTTACAGCGGCCCATTGTGTAGAAATTAAGCCCAAAAAGACCTAATGACAAGAGTAAATCCCAAGCAACTGAAATACAAGGGATTGAAGAATCATTTGATGATGATAGGCTGCCCTTGTCATTGTTTGATACTCATTTTAGGGCTACACAACAAGGGGAGGGCAGTTCACAGCAATTGAGGTCTTTAGAAAGGTCTTGGGTGTGCAGGTGCTAAAGAAAGGAAAAGGTTTAGGAAGGGGTTTTATGAGGGTGTTGACAAGTTTACAAATTAGGGAAAATAGCGAGCCAAGGAAAAAGTATTGCTCTGAGAGCATCTCCAATGCGTGAGGCAAATGGAGAGAATTAGGCATTTTGCCTATTGAAGCTGCATTTCTAGGGCTGCAACGCATAAGGCAAATGGTGAGGCATTTTGCCCATTCTCGTTTTGGCTCTCCACAAGTAGCCAGCCTCCATTGCTAGGCAAAGTGTGTTCCCCCCAGGTGACTCTCTTGCTCTTTCTCTTTCTTTCTCCCTTTCCTGCTCTTCTCCGTCAACGATCTCTCTCAACCCACCTCCTGCACTACGAAACCCTTTTCCTTCTGCTTGATCTCGTTGCGATTCAGGAAGATTCAAGAGGTCTGGGCATTGAATTTCAAGGTCCGAACACTTTGAACCCTAAATCAATACCTTTGCTTCACCTTGATTTCTTTCTTTGTTTCCTGGTATGTTTGTCCTCAATTGCGTTTTGTTTGATTTTTCATTCTCTTCCTCTTACTATAATGATTGTACAAAGCACATGAAAGTTTGTTGATGATTGTTTTTAATTGTTCTGAATTTGTTCTAAATTTATAATTTATTCTGAATTTACTATTCTGAATTTATTCTGAATTCATTCTCTCCCTCGTCATTTGTTTTGAATTTATAATTGTTTTTACTTCAAGATTTTGATCAATTATAACTGAAGGAAAATTCAAGTTTTGTTCTGGAATTTTTGAGAGAGAGAGAGAGAAAGAATGGATTTATGGGTTGTTGCAGCAGCAGCTGGAGCAGACTTAATAGAATGGATTTTGATCAATAGTCCATGCTTGATGAATCTAATTATGCATAAATAGAATTAATATGCAGACTTAATAAGCTCAATCAATATGTGCACAAGCATGGGTTAATATGCAGACTTAATATCATATGGGTTGTTCTATTTTATTTTATTTTTCCCTTTTAGTTTCAATATTGTGTTGTATCAATTGCAGCTTTAGCTATTTATGCATTGTGTGTGTATATATGTGTGTGTGTGTGTGTGTATGCATGTTGTATACATGAGTGGATCTTATTTTGTTCTCGGTAATGACAAATGAATTTCATGGGTCTAATCTGTGGAATTGTTTCATATTGTGGATGGATATGGGATTATTTTCTTGAATGATGTGGAAAATGAGCATTAATCTAGATGTTTGTGGTTTTTTGTGTTTGAGGTCAGTTGATTGGGTGTAAATGATTTTTCTCTTTTGTGTTTGTTGTTCCTTGTTATTATGGCACAATTTGATTACATGAGATGTATTCTGTTCCAAATTGATATGCAATTTAGATTGAATGTACATGTACCAAACATATCCCCTTGGTTGTTTTTGGGTTGTAAACATTGTTTTGTGTCAAAGCTTAGATAGTCACAATTTACTCTTTTGGGTTGTAAACATTGTTTTTGGGTTGTAAACGTTCTGTTGCAAAATTTTGTTTCATATTTAAAGGAAAAAAAAGGTTTATAGATTATTGTACATTCTTAGATTATAGTTATTACACTTTAAGAAAATTTTGCATTGTTTGATCATAAAAATAAGCACCCAAAAATATATTTTTTTCACTATTAATTCAGCAAAATCTTCTAATGGGAAATTGTGAGTATGAAGTGCACCAACTAGAAAAACATTTCACAGGTGCTGTAGTTAACACTTGCTCATTATAACAGTTATTGAAAATGCCTTAATTCATTTCGTGACTTTATTTTTTTTGCTTAGGGATTATACTCTATTATTTCTACTATGAAAATGAAAGATTATGAATCTCAGAATAATAAATGCTTGTGGAAAGACCAGCAGGAAGGAAGGCCGCAAAGAAAAAAAAAGCTAAAGATCTTGGAAATAATGTTACAGAGTTGCCTTTTGTGAAGCTCTTAGAAGAGATAAAGGTAAAGAATGACATAACAAATGAGAAGAAAATAGAGATATTTGAGAAATCTTATCTTCAAGAGGAACGGAGGATTGAAATGAGGAAAGGAGAGAGAAACGAAGGCTTGCATTGGAGAAACGGAGAGAAGAAGAGAGAATCATGTCAATGGATACAAGTATGATGCCTCCATTGCAAGCACAATATATTCGCCAACGTCAGATGCAAATCCTTGAAAAAAGGAATTAATTGTTTCTATTTAGCTTTGAAATTATGTTTTTATTTAATTTAAGTTTGACTGTGTTTTATTTTGGGGTTTGCTGGCACATTTATTTTTGATCTGCAAAATTTTAGTGCTTTGACTTGGATTTAGAGTTGGGTTTGTTTCAAATTTTGCTGGTTGAAATCTGAAATGGAGAAAGACTTGTTGGGTTTGAATTCTTGTTGGAATTTAGTGCTTTGACTTGGATTTAGTGCTATTAATTTTGCTTGATGTGTTGTATATTGTGCTAGAGTTGTGGACTGGGTATTCTTTAAATTTAAAGCATGTGCTCTTCTAAGTTAGTTTAGACTTGCTGTGTTTGTTGAGGCTGAGGCCAATTTGTGGTAGGAAAATAAAATTGAAAAAATAAATGGGGTATTGTAAATCAATATTCTAATTAACAAGTGTTTCTACAGAAAATTTATATAGCTAATTATGGTTACTTCAATTTTTGTTCTTTATATTTTGGATGTCCATTCAAGTCCTGGATTTCAAAATTAATGAGAGATGTAAAGAAAGATTAAGAATTCTCCATATTCAACTTAATGGGATCTTTCATTCACTTATTCTTTTGTTCTTTTTATGGCCAATAATAAGTTTGATTGTATTCCAAAAATAAGTTAGGGATTTATTGACAGAAAAAATTTATTCTAAGTATCACTAAAGATCATAGATTAAAAATAAATCACTAGTGATATATTATTGAAAGCACATAAAGTAGTACAAATATTTTTGAAAACACACCCACTAAAGCATATAAGCTAGTACAAAAATCAATAAGAACCAACTAGTACTTCTCACAAGGAGTCTCCATGTAGTGTCCACAAGTGTTCAACCAAGTCCTGTTTGAGTTTGGAGTGAGTTCCTCTATCTCTGATGCGATGATGGTTTTGAATGAATTCACAAAGTTCTGGTGTATGCTCATGAGACATTGGTGGAAGACTTTCACTAGTTGTATCATAATTAAAGTCTAATCCATTGGCATCCCTCTCATCTTCAACAATCATGTTATGCATTATTATGCATGCCATCATAATATCTTCCATTATTTCCATTTTCCAAAAACGTGCAGGTCCTCGCACAATCGAGAAACGTGCTTGGAGCACACCAAATACTCGTTCAACATCCTTCTTTGTCGATTCTTGAGCTTTTGCAAAATATATTTGCTTATTCCCTTGTGGAGATGAGATTGTTTTGACAAATGTTGCCCATTGCAGATATATACCATCGGCAAGATAGTATCCCATTGTATAATCATTTCCATTGATTAAGTAATTTACTGGAGGAGCACGACCTTCAGTAAGGAGTGAAAATACAAAAGAACGATCTAATACATTGATGTCATTATGAGATCCGAGCATCCCAAAAAAGGGATGCAATATCCATAAATCTTGAGAAGCCACAGCCTCTAAAATAATAGTTGGTTCATGGATGTGACCAGAATACATACCTTTTCGTGCAATAGGACAATTTTTCCACTTCCAATGCATACAATCAATTCTCCCTAACATACTAGGAAACCCGTGATTGCTTCTTATCGCTAATAATCTTGAAATATCATCGTTGTTAGGGCTCCTGAAGTGTAATAACCCCGACCTATGATTAATGTTAATCCATGATTTCTTATGCCTAATAAGTTATTAAGGTCAAATTTGGAATTAATTACATGGGTGTGTTGCTTTAAATGCATTTTTATCTGTTTAACGTAGGAAAATCTGTTCATGATTTTGTTTTGGTTTGCGAATTGAAGGTCGTATCGGCATCCGATACAAAAATTGATTTGATTTATGTGTTATTTGGAATTTTTAGAACCTTATGGCAAGTTTAATTAAAATTCGGTTCGGAGGGATAGAATTAGATTAATTTAATGCCATTTGATTAACTTTGATTATTTACCACCAAATGAGCCATATTTGACCCCACTAGTTCAACTTTACACCTCATTTTTCCTTAATTTGATGCTCAAAAACGTGAGAGAAGGAGAGAGTAGGAAGATTTGGTCCTAGGCTTGAGAATTGAACTCAAATAAAAGGAATTGCTAGAAAAGAAAAATGAACTTTGGAGATTTGATCATATAGCTCAAGAATTTAGCACCTAGGACCCAATTGAGCATCTAAGGTAAGAAGCCAAGTCTCTAGTCTTGAAATTGAGTTAATTCATCCATGAATTCAAGTAAATAGAGCTATGAGATGTAAGAATCAAGCTTAAGAAGTAGAAAGGAAGATCAATTCATGCATGCATGTACATTTCATTACATTTAGAGCATGTTTGCTAGGAATTCTTTCATGCATGTCATAAATTGAGCTTAGTTGTGGGAATTCATCATGTTTTACATCCTCTCATTTCATTTGATCATGATTTAGAAGCTTGAAGCTCAATCATTTCATGCATGTCATGTTTTTGGAGAATTCATGAAGTTTAAGTTGAATTTGAGAACAATTGGCAAGCTATTGGGCTATGATTTCTTGAAATAATCCTTAAGTCATGATGTTTAATGGGTTTCTAAGTGTTTCCTCAAGTTTTGGCCCAAAAAAATCAAGTTTGAGGGCTTCAAGTTTGAGTTTTGAGCTTGGGGATCAAATTTGGAAATTCCATAATTTGCATCCACGCTCAAGCGTAGGAGTTCACGATCGAGCGTAGCGAGCACTCTGAGTGCATGCACTTCCGCTCGAGCGACATGAATTCCGCTCGAGCGTGAAATGCATGTACCCAGAAGTTCATATGTTTTGCAGCACACTCGAGCGACAAAAGTCAAGCTCGAGCGAGGGTCTGAGTCTCACACTCAAGCGTGGATCAAGCGTTCATCGAGCTTGAAATTCAAGCAACCAGTACTTTTTCGAAGTTTGCAGTCCGCTCAAGCGAAGGAAGTCATGCTCGAGCGAACCCTCACTTTTTGTATGTCCGTTCGAGCGAGGAAAGCCATACTCGTGCGTGGACCCTGTTTTCCGCAAGATTTGAAAAATGTTTTCAAGTACATTTTAGCATCCTCATTCCATCCTAGGCACTCCTAAGCCATGTTAAGACTTCATAATGAGGTTAAAGACTAGAAACACATTAAGAACAAATGAAGTAGGTTAGATACAATCCAAGCTTGTGTTTCAATATATGAATCTGCCATGTTATGTAGGTCACGCGCCTCAAGATAGGTGAATTGCCCACTTTGCTGTTCGTTTGGAGCTATCAGTTATCTGTGAGTAATAACTTTGTAAAGTTATGTTCAATGTTATATATTTTCTGAACATTGTGATATGAAATAATTAGTTTTCTAAAATGCTACGCTATGTTTGAAATGAATGAATGATTGTCCAAGATTCTGAAATGCATCTGTGGCATCCTTAGCATCATATGATATGAGTCCCCTTTATGGGTCATCAGAAACGTCTTTGTGCACATAAGTCATCAGAAAGCCTTCACAGCAGTCCCTTATGGGTCATCAGATTTGTTAATACTAATGGATGTGCCACGTACTGTGGTATGATATACACATTCGAGCTTTGAATACAAATGTAACTATATGATTCTATTTTGTTATGACTTTCGAACGCAAACAAGACTCAGTTTCTGTATGGGCATCATTCAATAGAATCTTTACTCTGTTATTATTCACTGGGCTTTCGCTCACTATTTATATTATGTATGTAAGTGAGCAGGCACGTGACCAGGTCCAGAGTTGGCGACCTACGTTACAGTTCTTGTCAGCCAACCTTTGTGCTTTCTGAGGAGGTTCCGGATGAAGTCAAGTTTAGTGGCTGTTTTTGTATTTGTACCAGACTATGTCAATTTGTTTGTATTTGGGCTAGATTACTGACAATATGTTCATGGCGTGATGTGTAAATACTATATCTTATGTCGTCACTCGTACGTTTATAAACGTTTTAAGTTATCTGTCCCATATATGTCTCCACAGCTCATTGGACTATGTATGTTTCTATATTTGCTTCCGCAGCCCCTACTTATAAGTTAATCAGTAAGAGGCCTTTGGTAATCCAAGGATAACTGGCCAGTTGCGATACTAAACTCATAGGGGCGGGTTTGGGTCGTGACATCAAGTACCTCTCAGAAAGCATTGCAACCACCGCCTTAACAAAGTGTTTTAGACTCTTTATGGTGGTGCTTTCACCAATTCTCACATAATCATCCACCAAATCTGCTGCTACTCCATAAGCGAGCATCCTCATAGCAGCTGTCATTTTTTGAAGGGAAGACAAACCAATGATTCCAACAGCATCTGTTTTCTGGACAAAATATGGATCATATGCTTCCACCGTAGATAGAATATGAAGAAAGAGAGATCGATTCATCCGGAATCTCCTCCTGAATAAATGGGCAGGATATATAGTTGTTTCTGAGAAGTAGTCTCGATAAAGTCTCTCATGGCCTTGAACTCGATCGCGATAAATAACTGCATGGCCATCAATGGAACCACTACGTCTTCTCGAACATCTTTCTCTATTGAGTCGTTCTTCTTCCATTGTAACTATTGTTATTAGCTGCAATTCGTCATCACCGTCAAAGTCGTTAAGAATCATTTTCATGGTATTGCGAGCCATGGTAATTAAAAAATGAATGAAGTTGAGAAATATAGTTCAAATTGGTAAAAATGAAAAAGTAAACCTTTTCATAAACAAAAATATATGACCGTTAGGAATATGTCCATTAGAGAATATTACCGTTTGAAAATATGACCGTTGAGAGAATATTACTGTTTGAAAAAATGACCGTTGAGAAAATATTACCGTTTGAAAATATTTTTTTTATAAATAATTTAATTATATATTTTAAATAAATAAATATTTACAAATGCCACGTCAATATATGCAATATCTCATAAAAAAGAAAATGGCCATTGATGTTGATTGGGAAGATTTTATTATTGAGACCCTTCTCATTCATTGGGTGGTGGAGGAGGAGGAGGAAATAGAGAAGGGGCACTACAATAACTTACTAGACTTGCATGTCTTTAACTCTGGAAGTGTGTAATTAGCTTCATCATGGTTGGAATTGTGGCTTGAATCTACTCAACTGCATAGGTCATTGCACTATTAGAGAGAAGTTTTGTATTTTTTACTCCTCCAGCAGGAGGGAATCTATTTTTGTTACCCATTTTTGCAAAATTAATACAAGGTATCAAATTTTTTTGTTATAGAATTTTGGTTTCCACATATTTATGTGACATATGAGCTTGTTCCTTGAATTTATCCAGTTTCACAATGTGAAGAGCTTGAAAACTCCATGCCTTTTTCTTTTTCATCAAGGAGTGTGCGGCAGGGATCCATTGAGATTGATTCAAATTGGACATGTATAGGGTTCGCTACTGATAGATCTACCCATTCTTTTTGCTTGAAGTGTTATATATTCTGTACATATATCTCTTGTTTGTAATACTCTGTTTTTAGTTATCTTTTCTTTCTCTCCTTGTATTTATTTATTTGCCTTTTTTTTTTTATAAACATCAAATGCTAAGTGATACTTTGGGAAATTTTTTCAGCAGTAATTTGATTCAAGTGATCACTTCAGCCCAAAGAAAAATTGCTACTAAAAAAGTGCTTGTTTGCTTGCGGGGGGGTGCTTGGAGATAATGGGGGTAAGTGGATTGGTGCGTCCCTTTTTTCATTTAAAAAGTACAAAATAGAATGCCTCATTAGACCGATGCTAATGTAGTGAAATAGGGAAAGGAAGGAAAAATTAAATACTTTACTCTGAATTTTTTTGGGTGACCCTTTTACAAAATCATACCATTTCAAATTATCTTCATAAATCTGTTTGAAGCTCAAATTTCAATCTAATATTGATGGCACCTCATAGTTAATAATTTGACACACGATAACTTAACTTTGAGAACTGTAACTATCAGTCATTAAGCAGCTAAGGCCATGTTAAAAACATAGAGGCAACAGTTATTGGCCCTTTTGTTGATATTTGTCGTTGTAGGGTCGAGCAGCTTGCAATAAATTTGAAAGCTATTCTTCCTGACTGAATAACAGGGAGATCATATCTGGTCTAGTAAAAACATTTCAATCTTTGAAGCTGCTGACTTTCATTGTGCTTGTGGTTGGATAAGAAAGAGAGAGAGAGATTGCCATTTGTCAAGAGTTGCATAAGGTTTTTTTGATATATTAAGATGAAGCTGCTTCTTATTTTATTTTTGTAGAAAAAAAAAAAACTGTAAAGGGGCTTTCAATGATGTTTGGAGGAGTTCAAAAATAAGATTATTGCAATTGCAAATTGCCACAAAGTTTGGAGGAGATCAAAATTAAGATTGTACTAATTTCAAAATTACAACAGAAAAATGATTGGATTTATTTCTTTTTGGTTAGTTATTTCTGACTACCACTTTTTCTACTCAAATTTTTTTTTTTTTGGTTGTGTCAAAAATATATTTAAGCTCCACAATCTGTGCGACTGCCTATTATGTGGACTTCATCTTTCTCTTTACTATTAGATAGTTTTATTAACACCTAGGTTTTAATCAATGATGGCTTAATAAGTGGGATGATATATTTACAAATTGATGTTAATGTCTACCTCTGAAAATGTCTGCCCAAGCATTCAGCATTGGGTGTTGTGATTCGAACTAAAAAGACAAAATGTTTACACAGGCAATTGCAGACAGGTTAAGAGGTGATTTCATCATGTTTGGGTGCTTTTATTAAATTCAATTGCTGCTTTATGTACACAGGCTTCTTCATTGCAGATTTTTTTGTTTAGTACTTTGTGTCGTCAGACGAGACTGTGCAACCACTGAAAAAAGGAGACAAGAGATGCACCTTGCAGCAACAAATACCTCCAACAATATCAATATGCACAAAATTTGGTTAGAGTAAATGGAAGAAATATAACTGGAACAAGGTATGGGCAATATAGACCCCATATAACTTTCAATTTATTCTATTGTCTTCCTTGAACAGATGGAACCACTCCTTTGTGAATTATTGCATATCACTCCCTTGCTGATATCATGGACCCTCATCCATCAGAGAACTTTTCCAAATGCCAAAATTCTATCTTGATTTGATGATCTGGACAAATAGGCTTACCTTCAATTGATTGAAAAGTTCTCGAGTCACAAAAAATGAAGAAGATAAAAATGCAGGACCGGCCCTGGCCTATGGCTAGTAAGGTTTGTGTCTTAGACCCAAAAAATTTGGTCCAAACTAGGGCCCCCAAATTTAATAAAGTGTTGTCGGCCCAAATTATTTTTGTTGTTTTAGAGCCAATTTAAAGGGCCCCAATATATTCTGTTAGGTCCATATTTATTTATCAATGAGAATTTACCAATAAGTCCCATATACAAAGTTCAAGACTCATCTAATCCTCAAACAAAATACTTGCACCAATTAGTCCTATATATTTTTAATTTTTATCAAAAAATCTTTTTTTTTTTTTAAATTTACAGACACTGTTACATCTTACTACCATCGGACTTCCATCAAACGGTCACCAGAGACTCATCGGAATGTTCAATATCACTGGGAAGTCGCCGGAGAATCGCCAGAAGTTCACCGGAGTGTTAAGAGCGTTAATGAAAGTCGTCGGAATGTTCAGAACGTTCAATGGACGTTAAGAACATCATTGCAGACTCGCCGGAATGTCTAAAATATTGCCCAAAAAAAAATGGAGAAATTAGAGCGAAAAAACATAGCAAAATGTACTAAATATTGATAAATTAAAAGAGAAAAAAAATAGAACGACAAAAAACAGTAACAATGGGAAAAACATATGCTATTTTTTAATTTTTGTAAGATTTAAGCAAATAATCTCCAATATTGATCAAACTGAAAAGTAAGTTTTGAAACAGTAAAATGTTACAGTTTCAAAGCAAAAATCTATTAAGCATTTATCCTTATTAATCAAACTGAAAAACATATTATGAAACTATAAAATTTTACAGTTCTAAAGAATGTTATGAAACTGCAAAATTTTACAGTTTTATACCATGATTCATTCCAATACCAAAAAAATTTGAAACTGCAAAATTTTACAGTTTTAAACCATGATTCATTCTAGCACTAAAAAAAATTAAAACTGCAAAATTTTACAATTTTTACCGCCTGTAACTAAAACTCGAAAACAACTTGTTCAGAATTTGAAAATTTTCTCCATTAGAACATAAAAGAGAAGTGTATAGCAAAGAAAATGTAGAAAAAAATAAGAGATCGAAGGAGAAAGGCGGATATAGAGAGAGGATTGTACTCTGGTAACTATTTTTTGTTTAGATCTAGCCAAATCTGATGTAGATCTAAGTAGATCTACTCATCTTCTTCGTTGGAAACATATCTTCTTTACCGTCAGTGAGGGTGAAGTAAGGAGTCGGCGGTCAGTGGTTGCCAATGAATCCCAATCGATGGTAGTCGTCGGTCGCCGGTGACTATATATCGGAAAAAGAAAGAGAAGAAGCAAGATATGGTCACCCGTCAACGATTGTCAGAAATCACAAATAGCAAGAGAGGCAGAGAAGAAGAATAATGTTACCAAAAAGACAACCTAAGAGGGGGTGAATTAGGTTTTTACAATTAAAATTAATAATACCCTAATAAAAATTATGACTAGCACAATAGATAAATATAATTAATGAAATAAAAATAATTAAAACAATTGTCTTAACAACTATGTCAGTTAATGATTTTAGCATAGTAAAAATGTGAAATATAACTATGGCAATTTAACATAAAATAAAGAGACAAGGGAGAAAGAGGCAAACAAATTTATAGTGGTTCGGCTTCAACTCGGCCTACGTCCACTCCTCAAGCTTCACTTGAGATTTTCCACTATCTTCTAACTTTATAGGGGTGCTAGCAACCTCTTTATAAATGGAGCAATCCTCCATGGATTTTACACAGACTTCACAAGTCTAAACCCTTGCAAATCTTAGGTGATTCACAATCACTCTCAATATTTCAAGAACACAGTGTTTGCAACACTTTTACAAGATGAAATGGTATTTTTGTTTTCAAAGAAAGCTTACAATAAATATCTCTCAAAGATAGATATATAAAATGAAGCTTTGATTTTTTTGTAAATCTCACACAGGAAAGATGGGCTTAAAGCTTAAGGTTCAGTGTATAATTTCTGAGAATAGATGTGAGTGATTATAGGTCAAAGAATATTTTCAAGTTTTTTGTAACTTGTTTATATTAGAGATTTTGGTATATATAATGAAAATTATAGCCGTTTATAGCCGTTGTAGTCATTTGAATTTATAGCCGTTTATAGCCGTTGTACTTCCATCATTACCAATTTGAATATCTTCCACTCCATCATTACAAATCTGAATATCTTTCACTTGAACCTTTTGAACCTTTTGGCCTTTCGAACCTTTATAGCCGTTTATAACCGTTGTATTTTCATCATTACTAATTTGGATATCTTTCACTTGAACCTTTTGAACCTTTTGGCCTGCTGTTGTGCTAGGCTGTTTGAACCTTTGTTTTGGGCTGTTTGAACTCCTGATTTAATCAAATATTTAATACATTCTAAAAACATTTAGGATAAAGGTTTAGAAGAGAAATAATGGGACAAAATAAATTTTGATTCTATTTTTCTCTATCAAATAAATCATCAAAATAAATTTTGATTCTATTTTTCTCTTTCAAATAAATCATTAAAATAAATTTTGATTAAAATATAATTAAATAAATCATCAAAATAAATTTTGGATTCTATTTCTCTCTTTCGAATAAATCATTAAAATAAATTTTTATTATATTTTTCTCTTTCAAATAAATCATCAAAATAAATTTTGATTCTATTTTTCTCTTCCAAATAAATTAAAACATAATTAAATAAATCATCAAAATAAATAAGTCTAACAATTTCCCCCTTTTTGATGATGGCACACAATGATGTTTTGATTTGATTTGGGAGTAAGAAAGACTCCCCCTCAAGTCATGCTCCCTGAATTCATTTCTAAATATATAGGTTAGCGTTACTCCCCCTCAAGTCATGCTCCCTGAATTCATTTCTAAATATATAGGTTAGCACATGTGTAATAAATAAGCTTTAATTGGAGACATGCTATGAAACTAAGATAACATCAGATTAATTTGAAAATAATACCAAAATACATAACATCATAACATCATAATAAGTTTTCTCCCCCTATGACATTATCAAAAGGAAATCATGGGTCAGAATCTGGAGGATAAGGAGGAACATGATAGTGATAAATGGCATCTATACAATTCAAAACACATATATACATATATATACGATTCACGCGCGTCTCTTTTTTCTGTCGAAAATCGCGTCTTTCTCTTTTTTCGCAAAACACGGTTGCCACGCGGCCTGACTTTTGCTTCATTGGCCAACAAAAGCAGCTCTCCTTGATTGCCGCTCGTCTTAGCTATCTCACCCTCCTTGTCTTCTTCTCTTCAGCCTCTTCTCTTAATCACACACTCTTCCATTTTCTTCTTCACCATTCTTTTCTATCTCTTCTTCACCACTCTCTTCTGTTTCTTCTTCCGCATCGAGAAACAAAAAAAAAAGAAATTGAACGAAGGAGGCCAAACCTCAGTTTGTTCTCTTCTATTTCTCTACAACTCATTTTTTTTACACCTCTCACCTCTAAACCAAGGCTTCTTCATCCCGTCCCCTCACTCTATTTCCGGACCTGAACAATCCCATAAGCTGTGCTAGACCGAGTGCCCTTACTTCTACTCTTCCTGTCATTTCTCTTCCAAACATTCCTATGATGTCGATTAAGCAAATCATGGTAGCTCAATCTGACATAGAAGCCAATCATTTCACACTGACGTCCTGTATGGAGACGGTGACGGCAATCACAAAATTGGCTCACCGCTTGCAGAACAGGACGAGTGAGTTCCATGAGGTCAATGCCCAACTCTCTCTGCTCCAGCGCATGTACAAGGATGTGCGAGTAGAAATAGGCGCACTGAAGGTAGAAAATAAAGAGCTTAAATGTAAGACCACCTCCATGGCCTGATTTGGAGCAACGTTGTTCTTGGCCTTTGATTGTCAGTGGGGAGTCATCGCTCTCGACGAAAGCACGGGGGCAGGGGCATCAAGGGTCGCCCAAGGTGATAAAAAGAAAAAAAAAACGATGGAAGAGACGAGTAAGTAAGATCGGCGTATGGTCGGAAAAAAATACAAGGTTTTTTTTTTATGTTTATTTTGATCGGCGTGTGGCCGTAAAAAAAATGAAGGGTGTTTTTTTTTTTTTTGGTTTTTTTATGTAAATATTTGTATTTTGATTTGTTATTGTGTTTATGTTTAAGTACTGAAAAATGAAATTAAAAAGCAGAGAAAAAAATAAGAAAATTAAGCCCAAACAAAAAATAATAATAAGAGACCAAATTGTTAATGAGTATATGAGAAGCATTTGAGCATGATCGAATTCTCAATTTCTTAGCAAAAGCATCAAGACTATAATAGACATAACAATGCATAGATCAAATGAGGTTACCAAGCAAGAGCATAAATATGGAGCTAAAGTTCAAGTCACTCTTCCTTGAGGAAAAAGATCTTCCTCTTACATTATCAACAACTGATCAGCTCAAGAGCTATGTTGTAAGAATTAAGATACCAAAAACATAGAGATACCAAAATAATCAGAGATACTAAAATAATCAAGTCTCTTTTTCTCCCCTGATGACATTTTCAACAAAATCAAGCACAATGAGGGAGTATGGTACAGCATATAGGATGAAAGAATGTAAGTCTCATTATAGCACAAATAATCATCCATATCAAGGTAGCTCTATGATACCAAAAAAATGATAGCACATAATGATCATACAATTAAAGCACATACCATTTGGCAATAATGGGCAAAAAAAATAGTAACATGTGAAGGTGCAAGCCCATAAGTTTGATATCAAAAACAGAATAAAAACTGAAGGGATTTTTAAAAAATAATCAAGTTTAAACTCTTCCCCTTGTTTCATTTGGCAAAATCAATAGGAGATATGATAAATGAAAGCTCATAATTGAAATATTCTCCTCAATAATATCAAATAGGATGCCAAATATTACTAATAAGGATGCCAAAATGATACCAACATGCAATCTACCAAGGATACCAATATGCAATCTAAAAGATTTAACAATCATAGCTCAAGCATTACGTAGAATACCAAATATTGCTCATATTAGATTAAACTCAATATAATCTCATGGAGCTAATGTAAATCCAAAATATGAAGCATGTTCAAGGTATAGCAATCCCTCATGAATTTCAATATGTAATACACATTTTAAGCATAGGCATGATTTTTGACAAAAGCATCATCAAAGAGTATACATTGCAAATCATATAAAGCATAATAAATCTTTTTCATATCAAAGTAATAACAGTATTAGCTCAAAGGATATAAGATAGAATTTTTATCTCAAAAGCTTAAGAGAGTATATGAGGCATACGTTAGGTTCAAGAGATGGAAGCTTTTCAATCTTCAATTTTCTTTCATGAAGAGTTCATCTCAAAAGGGTTTAACAAGTATATTAGCAAAATGATTTCTCCCCCTAAGTTGGTGCTACCCTTTTCTAATGTGATTTGTGTAAATATAACATTCATAGAACAATCACTGTTACTCAATAAAAATACAGCACAAATCACTTCTTATCACAAACTGAAAATGTGAAAAATAATTCAATGATCAAACAAGAGTTTGGAATGCTATTTTTCAGAATTTTCAAGTTATAGCACATAGCATAATATGCATAAGAAAATAGTGTTATGCTCTTTGTTTTATTAAAAAATGATGCAACAATCTCATTTAATCACATAACATTATCAAGAGGCATTTTCATCAATTCAATCCACATACTCAAGTGTGATAAAAAATTTTACTTAATGTGGAACACAACATGAATGCTATAAACAATTAATTCAACAATTTATCAATCAAAAGCATTTCATGAGATGTATGCCAATATAATCCATATTCAAAAGATATTCAATAGGACAGATGCAATATCTCTACAAACGTATGATACTTCTTTTCATTTAGACATTGTTGATGGATCATAATCAACGAATTTCATAACTCATTCAAATATTCCAATATAAAGCATATAAGCATGAAATTTTCATATTGAGCATATTCTTGAAATCATAAATGTACAATTCAAAATATAAATAGTATATATCTCAAAAACACGCTATGACATCAAAATTGATTCTACAAAGATATGACTCAAAAAGGAATTAACATATTAGTATGAAGTCATATATAAGATGTGAAAAGTATGCTCACAAAAAATATTTATTACTTCTTATCTCTTTTTCATAGCCATGGATGACATGATATAAAATGTTAATGAATACATGAATCATTCATATTCTAATAGGCATTCATCAAAATAATATAATTCTCATTTTTGAGTTCAATGATGGTTTGAAAGAAACTGGTAGAACATGACTTAGCAAACTTAGTACAATTAGGTTACATGGAAGCAATGATTAGACACAATCTATTGTACACAAATCACACCTTAAAGAATATAGAACTTTAAGCTTAAAGGTGTGTTAGGAGTTATACCATCATTTACCTCTTTGGAATCTTCACACATACATTACCTCTATTGTTCATCTTGGTGATTTTCATTTCATCATTCTTCTTCTTCTTGTAGGGGCTGATTTTGCTCTTTAGATTGAACACTCTTGTTGTGCATTTCCTCTCGAAGTTCTTGGTGTTCTTTGAGATTCCACTTACAAAACATCTTAATTTCTTTTTTGGTACTCATACTTTCTTGGGTCCATAGGGATTAGTCTCAAGAACATTTAATCACATAAAAGATTTAGAAGGATCAAAACCAATGCCTACTTTGTCAAAAACACATTTTTTATTTCCAAGAAACTTGTTGAGGTTTTCTTTTCTTTTTACAAAATTTTCAAGAGTTTTGTTTAAATCCTCAACATTGTTTTTCAAAATGTTTTTCTCATTGGCAATAGACGTAAAGTCATTTTTCAAAATAGCATTTTTCATTTCCACATCATTTGAAAGAGAAGTAACTAATTTCTTTAATTTAGAATTCTCAACGCAAACATTTCTAAATATGTTATGTAATTCATTGAAAGCGCTTTCAAGTTCTACATAATTAGAAATTACCTCATCTTGAGTGAATTCTTCTTCTCCAAGAGTCATGAGACACAGGTTGGCTACTCCATCATTTTCTCCCCAAATGGCTTCCTTTTTGCTGTTATCTATCATTGAAAGTTCATGAGCCATGAGTGAGCTTAGGAGTTCTTCAATGTCTAATTTTGTTAGGTCTTTTGCTTCTTGGATAGCTGTAACCTTAGCTTTCCATTCATTTGGCAAAGACTTAAGTATTTTTCTCACAAGCGCACCATTAGTATAAGATTTACCAAGAGATTTTAGAGCATTAATAATATTGGAAAATTTGTAAAGCATCTTAGAAATATATTCAAATGATTCCATAGTAAAGAGTTCATAATTATGAATAAGCATGTCAATCCGAGACTCTTTTATTTGGCTAATTCCTTCATAGGTGATTTCAAGTTTATCCCAAATCTCTTTAGCAGTAATACACTCAGAAATTCTATTATACTAATTTGCATCTAGTCCACACACAAGAATAAGCTTGGCTTTAGCATTAGCTTGAAGGGGTTTATAATCACGCTCATCAAATTCATCCTCAAGTTTAGGCACACTGATATGGTCTACTATCTTGGTAGAGATTTTAGGACCTTTAGTGATAATGAGCTAAAAAGCATAATTGGTAGCTTGAAGATACAAAATCATTTTTTCTTTCCAATGAATGTAATTACTACCATCAAAGAGAGATGGCCTATTACTAGCTTGTCCTACAGTAGAGTAAGTAGAATACATGGTTGTTATGGATAAAAAACTCAAGATTGTTAAATCTAAACAAGAGTCCCAGGCTCTGATACCAATTGTTACCCAAAAGACAACAAGAGTCACATCATTTAAAATCTCTAGCATTACTCTATTGTAAATTTCAAAAATCCCTTAGATTGTGTTTAAGTCATAGATTTAGATTAAAAAAATAATAAAAAATATATATATAAAATATAATTATATTTTATCTTTTATGATAGAAACACTCTTATTCTCAATTATTTGGAGGCGGCTTTGAAATATTAGGGTAACGATCTAACTATGATGGTGACTTTTCCAAGCAGGGTATGTGGTGTTTCTTTGTGGGAAGTAGATACAATGAGCACCAGAGTACATGGTCCAAGTGAGGCACAATTTTTTTAGTTCTCTTTTTGTTTTTTTTTTTTTTTTTGTTTTTTTTTTTGGGTAAAATAAAGATTCTTGATTATTCAGATCTTAATCCAATTGTTTGAACTGGTTGATATATATCCAATCATCCTTCGTGGTAATTCAGAGTTACTGGCAAAGAGAAGGAAAAATAGATTCATCAATCAACTCCTTTTAAAAGTAACTAATGCACCATTCAAACGTTTTGATTAAAATATCCACAAATAGTATTTTTTTGTGTACATTATTAAAGTTTCTTATAGCTTCTTTTTTTAATATAATATATATATATATATATATATATATATATATATATATCATATTAGGGTGTCCAATGCAATTTATTACTGTAGGTAAATTGAGAAAAAAAATTAAGTATCTAAAAGTTAGGAGAATGATACTTTGAATTTATACTTTTTAATTATCAATTTTTAACATGAAAAAAAACTACACATGGGAAGGGTAAGGGACAATAGGGAACAAATATTGGGTGTGAAGAGAGTCTCTATTTGTACGCGTTTTTTGTCTTTAAGCCTCGTTTGAGAATAAATTATTTTTATAATTTTTAAATTTTTTTACAAAAAAAATAGAGAGTGATGTGACAATTTATAGTAACTTTTTAAGTAAAACTAAAGTTGCCAAACAAGGCCTTCATACGCTTACTAAATTGTGATTTTTTTTATTACAAATATATCATTAAGCAAAGTTACCAGTAAGGATAAAATTTATTTTACTACAAAAAAGATACTCTTGTTTGGGAATGAAGTTTTTTGGTTTTTTTTTTGGTTTTTTTTCCTTAAAAGATAAATTGGTTAAAAAATCAAAAATAAATAAATCTAAACAAAATATCACATCAAATCTCATAATCATTTCACTTTTTCTCTCACAAACATCACATCTAACTACAAAAAAATCTAACTATCTTCCCAAACACAAAAAAAAAACTTTCCAATAATATCTTACAACTAAAAAAACCTATAAAAAAACTGACTTCCCAAACAACCACATAGTCTCTTTTGATAAATTCAACTTGTTTTAGTAATACAATTATTGTACTTTAAAAAAATTAATTTTTCAAAATTACCATTTGATAATACATTTTTTTGAGAATATCAATTGTCATAATTATACTTTTAGTATTGTTAGTAATAAATTTTAAAAAATGCATAATAGAAATTTTATATTATTTTAGTTCTTGATTTTTAAAAAATGACTAATATTTTGAGATAATAAAAAATTAATATTTTGAAACGGAAGGAATAAATATTTCACCCACCCTCCACATCAACTACCACCACCCCTTTTCTCCACCCTACTACCGTCCTTCTCTCACTACCCAAAACCGCCATAACCTATTTCTTTCCTCACTCTTTTGGCTTGGCATTGCCCCCACCACCTCCACTATAAGAACACGAAGGATTATTTACAGTAAACAATAATTGTTGGTATTTTTTTAATAATAAAAAATTAAATTATATACGATAAATAGTGAAAATAAAATAATTTTATTTTTAATTCTTAAAGAAAATATAAGACTATTAAATAGATTACAATATTAGAACATATTATAAAATAGATTCACATGGACATACAAAAATAATATGTAAGAAATAGATTAAATCTAAAAGTTTGAAAAATAAAAGATAAGATATACAAATCGAAATCTGTGGTATTCACAGTTTTTTTAAAACAGATTTGTCGCCTCACCAATGAATAGTTTCAGCGGCAATTGAAACTAACTAATGCAAAAGCACCTCCTAAGTAGTTTCAGCGAATTAATAATGACAGTACTCTCTCATTAACAAGAACCAAAAAAAGGGAGCTAACAAAAAGGAGAGAGAAAATTTTTCTTTGATGTGAGAAACATCTCCAATTTCATCTCAAAAACCACCATTTTCCATCTCAAAAAACTTCTCCAAAAAGAAATTGCTAAGTTAGAGGGGAAAGTGCTCTATTTATACAAGTAGGTGAATCCTAAACATGAAAACTATCATCATAAGGACCATCAAATGCCATTAACCAATGCCATCAACTCTAGCCATTAGGGCTAGAGTTACAAATGTTGAAAACCTCTCTTGCATTATATATAAAAATAAATATATAATGTTATTTGAATAATCCAACTAGATTGGTCGTAAAACAGATACGGATGTTGGGTCACAACCCAATTCAAACCCAATCTCAAACAAATGCACATGGGAGGTCCAAAAGATGCAAATGAAAGGCCGTGAGGATATAAGTGTCACTTGCACCCCTCCATGTGTTGTTTATTTTTTTTCCTTCTCCCACCTACCTGTAATACTCCCTTTATTTAATTATACACAAAAATTACAAATCATTCTAAAATTATTTTTAAAACTTATAACTAAATAAATTTTTAATTTTTAAACCTCTTTTCAATGAAGGGACCTTCTTAGGCCTTATCTGTTGAATATCTCAAAATTGTTTGTCCAACAAACTTGATTTGTTTGTTCGGCACTCGTTTACAAACAAAGCTCAACCGCAATAAGGGGAAAAAAATCATAAAATCATCATTTATGTTGAAAATTATACCTACTCTCGTAGACATCCATCCTTTCAAAACCTTAGAACTTTAAGGTTGGAAGATTTGAGAAGAGATTTGAAAATTAAATAAATAAATAAATAAAAAGATGAAATGTAAATAAAATAATCTTACATTTCACTTAATTTCACACATTTTTTTCTTTTTAAATTCCTTTTCAAATTCTTCAACCAATCACATGCTAAATCAATCACCCCACCATCGTCCTCCTTCATAGTGGTAGATGGGATTAGGGGTGGGCGCGAGTCGGTTGCGGTCACGGAACTTCCAATCCGTCATTCGTCCGCCAGATTGGCGGATTGGAGAAAATCAATCCGCATCCGTCCACCAATTCGGCGGATGTAGATTGAGCGGATTGGCGGATTGGCGGTTTAGCGGATGGATGCAAATCGGTTTGGCGGTTTAAAATTTTATAAATTTTCAATATAATTCAACTTGTGCAATTCCTCAAAAAAAATACATATATATATATATATATATATATATATATTACAATCAATAACTTAAAAAAATATTACAATCATTGCATGCCTCATCCAAAGCAAGAAAGTTTGAAACTTTAGAATATCACAATCACTGCATGTCTCATTCACATACTACAATCACAACATGCCTCATCCACATAAAGTATTATAATATGTGGTTCTTAAAATATAAAAATAATTCAAACCACCAAATCCATGAACAAAGCAGTAGTAGAGATTGTATGTCTCTGTATTCTTACATCTATATCTATTTTTAAAAACAAAAATCAACTAACATATATCATATTTTCTATTTATTATTTTTAGAGATAGATTTAAAAATCAAAAAATATAGATAAATAATACGTTTATTTTTTTTAATTCAAAAAAGATATTCAAGTTGAAAATTTTTTTTCAACAGAATATTTAAATTCTTTTTTAATTGAAAACACAAACTGAATATTTAAACAAACTGAAAACATAAAATCTTATAAATTACTAGGGGTGCTCGAGGTTTGGTGGTTCGGTTGCGGCCAAAGGAATCTCAAATCTGCCATCCGTCCGCCAGATTGGCGGATTGGAGAAAATGAATCCGCAACCGTCTGCTCGTCATCATACATCCGTTCGATTCGGTCGATTTTGACGAATTGATATATCCGTTGCTCACCCTTAGATGGGATGAAATAAAGAGGAAGCAAGAAAGAAAGATGGAAGGAATGAAATAGGCTGTGGGCAGAGAAAAATGATGAAGTTGGGATAAGTTTAAAATTATGGAGTGCGTAGAGAAAAATAAATCAATTTTTAAATTTTTTGGTAGATGGGATGAAATAGGGAGCAAGTAAGAAAGAAAGACGGAAGGAATGAAAAAGGCGGGTGTAGAGAAAAGTGATGACCTTAGGATAAGTTTGAAATTATGGAGTGAGTAGGGAAAAATTAATCAATTTTTAAATTGAAAAATGTCTCGTAGCTTAAATTTTGTGGCTCAAAAGTGGCTCAAATGGCTAAAACAACGTCGTTTTGGCCATTTTTATGTTGTTCTGTACTCAAAACGACGTTGTTTTGGCCATTTGAGCCACTTTTGAGCCACAAAATTTGAGTTACGTAGCATTGTCGTTTTAAATTTTGTGAGTACGGAAAGAAGGTAGGGGTAATAAGAAAAAATAGTTTGTATGAACATAAACACTTGTGCAATGCTAGTGGTGTCATCATTTAGTAGGATGTTCCAAATAAAGTAAGACGAAATCACCGATCTTATCTCTCATTCGATTGTTTAGTATAAATTAAATAAGTATATTTATTTAAATAAATGTGTATTTATTTAAATCAAATTAATTTTTTATTTTTATATATTCTTTTATTAAAAAAATTAAAAAATTTATTTATTTAGATCACTCTGAATAAGTATGAAAGTTTTCAATTGGTCAATAAGTGGCACCTTGTTCATCTAATCGAGGATGTCCCAATGAGTTAAAAAGCTTAAAGTCGCCATCTAAAACAAAAATAGCCCAACAAATCCCATTAGAAAATGATGGAAAGATGCAACAATTTTTTTATTTTCTTGGGTTCAAAAAGGATAATTACAAAACCCAATACAAATTGATATTTCCATTTCATTAGGTTTTTTTTAATGCAAGTTAAGAATGACAAAGGAAGTAAGAACAAAAAAATGGGTAGGGGTTGTGTGGGAACCTATGTGAGGGCTTGTTTTCAATTTATTTTTTGGGAAATGTTTGGGACTCTTTTTAGGAATGATCCTCACACTCTCAAAGTAATCTTGACTCTTTATGTATGTGTAAGATCCACTCATGTATGTATAAAGTTCACATCATGAGCAGTCCAGATTTATGAAGATCTTGTAAAATCTCGTGAAAGTGAGAGTCTCAATCATTGTTATTATTTTTTTTAAAAAAAAAATTTTGTTCCCTTCTCACCAAAAAGAAAAGCACAGAAGCTAGTTAAAGTGGAGCCCTTTTAGAGACTCGCATATATCTACAATTTTGAACCAATCAAACTATTTTCTTTTGGGGAGAGCGATTTAAAGAAAATGCAACATCACTTCTTTTCTTTTTTCATTTGTCTTAAATGTAAAATTATGATTCACCCCTTAAATTTTCATTATAACAAAATAATCTAAAACCTCTCCCTTCCGTTCAAACCAAACAATATAAAGAAAATCACCAATTCACATATGAGGAATATTTTATGTACCGGATTGCAATGGTGTAACTTTTGCTCATCGGTTGTCATGTAAGACAAAGTGAGATTCAAAAAGTCTTTGTGTGATCAATTGATATGTTGAATATTCAGTCACATCAAACTCTAATCATATTTTTTATTACGCAAAAAGCAATAAATAAAAAGATACATCACGTCAATTCAGCCATGTAATAATACTCATATATAAAATACTTTCCTTTGATGAATTAAAAAAAAACAAACAAACATAAAATACTATATCATTCTACTAAGGGATTCATTTTCCTTTTCTTCTCTTACCTCCTTTTTTGTATGTTGCATGGAATTTTTTTATTTATTATTATCATCATTATTATTATTATTATTATTATTAATTTTTGTTTTGAGTTGTGGGATTGAAAAATATCAAAACCATATATTTAATCATTAATTTGGAAAACTTAATATAATCAAAGCCATACAAACCCCATCTTATTTTTTCCTTCTCTCTCTCTCACACACACAGAATTTATCAAAATTAAGCCTAAGAATTGGAGAGTGAAAAAATAATAATAATAATTGTGATAGATACATCAATATATTCAAGACCTTGATGTATCCATGCTATCTATCGTGGTCTCTCACTAGTCATTTTATGTCATTAGTGACCACATTTGGAGTCCTACATAACCTGTATTTTTTAACTTTCATTTTACACTTTGTCACAAAATAGTGAGAAAATTACATATAAATAAAAATGATTTAAAGTATTCGTATTTTTATAAATTAAGCCCGACTCTAACTTGATAAATTAAACTCAGGTTAGGCTTGATTGTCTATAAATTTGAGTTATTTATTTATTTTTATTTTTATTTTGACAATTAAGCTAATTAATTTATATTATAAAAGAGAGACAAGGATGAGAGATATGAATGTCCAAAAGTCATTTCTGAGTGAAAAAAAAAAAATTGTATTATATGACTTTTATGATAAATACAATTTAATTATTCCAATCATTTTAATATCATTCAACAACAAATAATTTATATATATTTATATATAATAAAAATTTCAAATTATAGTGTCTCTGTACAAACTCAACTTAAATTTAATTCATGTTTTTAATTTTTATCTAAGTCTATACTAAATTTAAAAATATATTATTTGATTCCTATAAAATTGTCAGCTCAACCAAATTGGATCCCAAATTACATGGCAAGAACCATTTTGTTTGTTAGCCATTAGAATGGCAAAATACAAATCAACAACTATATGTGGCCCTATTATAATCTCATGTCCCCCCAAAAACCAAATGGCCCACCTTTCATGCACTGTCAATTCATTTATTGACAACAGAATTGGCGTACATTAATTTCTGGGTCAGTTTGAGAAGGGATTTGGGGTTACTGTTATGCTTGTTGTCTCATTTTGAAATGTATTATAGACTTATTTTTATGATCTGAACTGTTTATTTTGTAAAATTTGTTGAGTACTTCAAGTCTACCAAAAATCATATTAATCGGATATCAATAACTATATAATCGAATTGCATATTTTTATACTATTTTTCAAAAGAAAAACTTCTTGTTTATTTTTTTGGTTATCAATCATATAGTTATTGGTATCCGATTAATATGATTTTTGGTAGGCATGAAGTACTCAACAAACCTTACAAGGTTCAGATTATAAAAATAAATCCATAATACACTACAAAATGAGGCACAACAGTCAGCAGTGACCCCAATTCCTTTGAGAAGAGCTAAAGTGAATTTTTTTTTTACTATTTTAACCACAAAAGATAAAATAGACTATTTTAATTAAAAAAACAAAACATCACATCCAACTCATAATCATTATACTCTTCTCTCACAAAAAAAAAAAAAAAACCAGAAAAACTAAAAAATCAAAAAGTCCTTCTCTCACAAAAAAAACCAGAAAAACTAAAAAACCAAAAAGTCTTTCCCAAACTAACCTTTTTAGCCCAGACTAAAATACTCAAAAAAATCAAAAAGTCAATCCACTTCAGATTTAGATGTATAGTGTGTTGTGAGGTTCTTTCGGGCATGTCCCAAATTTATTTTCATTGAACTTTTTATATTATAAAATTTATTGAATATGTTATTTATAAATTAAAAAAAATAGGTTAATTAAGCATACGCAACCTTATGATCAATTCTAATTATTTTTCAAAAAAATATCAAAATTATACCTATCATTTATTTATTTTTAAAATAGATGTGGTCTTTTTATAGAGTTACAGATATTTAATTGATCTAATTTTTTTTATGTACAATGAAACTTATAATATGAACAGTTCAAATTATGAAAGTAAGCTCGGAACACGCTCTGAAAGGGCCTCACAACAAGCATGTTGTGCCATAAGGCACAACACCTACTCCAAATCCATCGTTCGGGTTCTTGTTATCTACCGCAATCTCATTTTGATAATTTAAATTATTTATTTTATAAAACTTTTTTGTAAATTATCTATAAAAAAAATTGAATCAATTTGATAATAATAATTTGTTCAATTTATAACGTTTATTATTAAAAAAAATAATTAATTAAACAAAATACATTTATCAAATTAATTTAATTTTGTATATAAATAATTTATCAAATAAATAATTTAAAAAAAAAAAAAAAAAAAAAAAACCTAGTGCACACCGCCATTGATTTGACCTAAAAGGAGGCTCAGACCAGACCCAGCTTTGAATACCCATCAAAGTGTTAAATCAGTATTGAACCTCCATAACATACATCGCGACAAAAATGGCAATTCATTGGCTTTGCCGATTTCTTTTTCAAGTAGTTTTGTTTTGTATTAAAATTATTACTTTTAGGTCTTATCAAATTAAAACTATAAAAATAAAAAAAAATAAATTCAACTAAAAAAATTTAAAATAAATTATAAATATATCTTCTAAAATTTATTTAAAATACAATTACTCCCTATAATTCAAGAAATTATATCACATCCTTTGAAATTTATAATTTTATAACAAATAATTCATTCTATTAATAAAATATCAAATCAATTAATATTTTTTAATAATATTATAAATATATTTTAATTAATAATTTAAATAATTTTATAATTATATAAGAAAACAATTAGAAATTTTGTTTTTTTAATTTTGTTAAATAAAAAATTTCTTACGAGTAAATATTTGTAATTTTTTTAAATCACAAAAGGCAATTCATATTTTAAATAAACCTTAAAAAAGTATATTTGTAATTTATCCAAAAATTACTATACAATTCCAGACAAACTTGGATACCAATTCCCTATCCAAAAAAAAAATCAATAAATAAAGAGAATTTATTAAGAAATCTTTTTTCAAATACTTATATCCCATTAATCCATAATATATTCTCGAATTTCAATAAGTCTTATTATTTAGACAATTGATTCACCAAATCTTAATTCTCATATTGAAAGTGTTTTATGAATAATTTTACCCTTACAACTATTTTTTGAATGCTTAGCAACTTAGTGATCTGCATTGACAGTGTGAACATTCACACCACAAAACATCCATACTATCAACGTGAATATTATTATTAGGGTATTTTGATAATTATGTCACACATGAACTTATTGAAATTTAAGACAATTGAGTAGAACGTAAGTAATAAAGAAAGATTTATGAATAAATGCCCATAAATAAATAACTCAATTCAAAGTCACAAGAAATACCCTCATGAAATAAACTTGCAATTAGCTTATACTCAAATGATTTGGTAAAATTTGCCAAAATAAATACAGGAAGCCGCTTATTTTTTGACAGAACAGAGTGCGCTGATTAATAAACTCCGCTCACTTTTCTGAAGGCGGGTTACTTGTAGTCATCAAGCTCATTATATATCTGGAAGTAGCTCATAAAACAAGAGAAAATATTCAATAACTCGATCTAACCGGGTAATGTTGCTGCTTCATCTTCATCATCAAGTTCCTGCTCCACCGCTTTAACCTGCACGGGAAGTTCCAGTAAGACGAAGTAAATTGGAAGATCAGAGAAACCGTTGTTTAATTCAAAATTTGATAGTCCACCCAACACAAATGAATTGAAATCACCAATGTGAACTTGCTAATGTAACATAAACAACATAAAGGCACAAGACTGAGAATATGAACCAGCTGTAAAAGAAATGAAAACTCGAGTCTCAAACTTGAGATCTAATCGAGTGAAATAGCAAATAAAACAAACAGAATTTTTATCAGAATTCCCAGCAATTAAAACAATGGAAAGATGGAAAACAGAGAAAATTATTAGAGCAAGGCTTCAACATATGGAAGGAAAAACAAAGCAAAGGGGACTCCAGAACTCATATCTTTTTAAAAAATACTATCTTAATTTAGTGTTTTCCAGGACTGATATTAATCACTTAGTTAGTTCACTTCTCGTACAGAAAATATATATATACATACATATACTGGATGTACTTTAACCATTTGAGTAAGGTAGCAAGAGAATAATGCAATAGTTTGGCTAAGAGTTTCCTTAAAGCCATAGGTATGTCTTCCCCAAAAGCTACTCTACTAGTAACTGGAAAAGAAACATATTCTTCAGTCACAAGAGAGTGGCCACTGGCAAGGGCACACCAAAGATTTTAGTCAAATAATAGCAACACCTTACCAAGAAACATGCAAGGAATTTTCTACTATTTGCCTTTTGTCAGCATTTATGCATCATGTTTTAGTCACAAGCATAGCATTGACAAAATTGTTTGCATGTTTCATGCAAAATTGTCCGGCCAGGCTGACTATTACTAGTATATTCACAACAAAATCAAAATGGAATGTAATAATCAATCAAGAATTATATTGGTTATCCTATTACAGACTATCAATAATGGTGGTTTTTTTTTTTTTTTTGGTGTGATAAGTATCAATAATGGTGGTGTTGAAGGTTTTCTTTACAAAATAAAACCAAAGCTGTAAGAATGTTAACATTTGAAGAAATTTACAGAGTTGGCGTTAGAAAAGACCAAATTTGAAATTCCCCAAATCATAAATGCTGAAGTTAAGATCAAAAATCATCTAGAACCAGTTATGCACAACAAGAAACAGTCATCTAGAAATCATACAAACAGATATTATTCAGGGAAAAAAATCAGAAGTCATATACATTAATCTTACATTAATACAAGATAATATTTGAGAGAACAAAAAAGTAACAACACATACAGATCCAACATTAATCTTTCCATTTCTTTCCACAAATGCAGATTGAACAATCAGTCACCCAAGTCATGGATGATATATGTTACCCGGAATGTAGATCGTCCAGTACATGGAACGGGAATGGGAGTATGGTATGCCACATACTCTAAAATATGGTACGATAGAGGTAGGCTTGTTTATATCACTTAAAAATTTAAGGTACTTTTAGAGAAAATTTTCTTTCAACTATTAGACGTCCAATACAATGTAATTCTTTTTATGTAGCAAAACATTTCTACAAGTATTATGACCTGTGTTTGATGCTTTTGTCTTGTCAAAACTTAACTCATCTTAGATTTTAACCTCTTACTCCCTCCTCCACTTCCTAATTTTTTCGATTAATTAATGTAATTTGATTACAAAATCGATATTCCATCCTAAGTCACATCCCATCCAGATCAGGACCATAAAGTACACATCACACTAGATAAGTGACTCCTGAGCATTCAAGCATATCATTTAACCAAGGAGGTTCCATTGTCATGACTTCACCTCTTAACCTCATCTTATCCCCGCCCCCCCCCCCCCCCCTACCCGTACGAACAAACACCACATAAAGAAGTTCAAGGAACTCGCCCATGGCCTCCAATTCCCAGTCTCCTATCCCACATAACTAAGATGTTCCTCATTGTACCTCTAGCTACTACACAACCTCACAGCTCACAAACTAAGAACACTAGAGGCTTCTGACCAGCTCATTGTTCATGTTTTAAAATTTTTTGTCTCTTGCAAGAAGCTGACATCTACTCTCCAAGCTTAGATAAGTGAATTAGCTACCTTCCTCTTATCTGGGCAATTAAGCCCCCTGCACATGACGTAACAAAGTTTTTCAACTTCATTGGAATTAAAAAAGCAGTGGCCTCTCCCTCCTACCAGCACTTCCCACCCACTAACTATTTTTCCTCCGCTTTGACCGTCATAATTAATTGTGCGTGTCAACGTTTTCAACTCCCTTTATCTTTTCGAGTGAATAGAGCCTCCCTTGAGTACTTAAACTCATTGAGAAATAAGTGTTTCAAATATTATGAATATGTTACTAGTTTCAACATTGTCAAGTTTCATCCCAAAATTGCAGTTCCAAAGTTATAGCCAATCCTCAACATTTACAAATCCAAGTTAGTAGCTGGTTTTATCCTTAGGAACCACATCAAAATGAAAAATCTGACAAAAAACTTTTTTAAAACTCACACAATCCAAAATATTTGAAAACACTGTCTCAATGCAATGAGAACTGCATTAATCTATGTAAATCTAACACCTATAACAATGTAGGCGTGATATAACAATACATATCACAACACTAAGTCCCTTGTACAAAATTATATTGTTTCTTTTAAAATTTTATTTCTTAATTGTGCATTTACATCTCTTTTGAAACTTCCTAAACTTTAATTTCAAAAATAGCATCATGGTTCAAAAAACTGGTCGGTTCGTATTGGTTTTCATCCTGTCCAATTCAGAACAGACCATTTACTGATGAGAACAAAGCTCGCATACCGACGTGTCAGTTTGAACCCATAATGGTTGGTTCATAATAATAACAATTAACCTTTTAACTTTTGGCCTTTGGGGCACAACTACTAGGCTCGCCAAGTAAATTTTAGTTCCTCCACCACACGTTTCAGTTTAGAGCCCTTAGCTTTACTTTTATGAAGAACCTGGTGAGAAAAACTTACATGTTCTAGCGATGTGGGACACAAGCACCCACTAAAATAGTAATGCAGAAGAAGGCATCCAATACATGTTCTACTTACGTGGATAGCCGACTGGCACGTTTTGACTTCTTTTCTATTCTTTAAACTTTCAAATTTAAACTAATTGAATTACTCTAAAAACTCTACATATCAAACCATTAAAGAGACAACCATATGATCAACCATAGAAATTTTAATGCTTTAAAATGAATAAAAAAATGTGACAAATTAGAACTAAAAGTGTCAAATAATACATATCATTGATTTTAGAGAAGTTGCTAATGGTTTTAAAAAATTCACAACCGCGACACTCAATTCCCAATATGTTCAATACCCCTAATACTGATAAACCGTGACCAATACCTCTACATGTTCTGACACCGCAATTTAGAACCATGCATAACATACAACTAAATATTCTTTTTTTTTGGTGGTGACAGTAGTAGAGGGGGGGCAGACAAATGAATTCATTAATACTTATGTATTACGGAATCTCACCATGCCCATCAAAAATGGCATTTGAAGAAAAATTGGGGATACAAGGGTTGATCCTCTTAAGAAAAAAAAAAAGATAATAAGAGGCATAACCAACCCTTCATTGTTTTTCAAAACATGAAAAATGGGAATTGTCTCCTAAATGTCAGTTTCAGCACTTCAAAAAATTAACCAGACTCCCTTTACCAAACTAATAGAAGATAAAGATGGTACATTCTATTTGTCAATAAAAAGGTAGCATAAACTAGCAGGTAATTGTTTCGACAAATAAGAATCCCAATTGATCACAACAATACAGGAGACAAGAAAAGCAAGCTAACCATCAATCCCATACAGGGCCTTTGCTAGTAGTGAATTCATGGCTGAATGAGCATTAGGAAAGTCTGCACTCCCAACTTCCATGACTGGATTCCCAGGATAGAACATGAAGGATGAAGGATTGGGAGTCGCTTGTGTTTGGATAAACATGGTCCTCCTCTGCCCTGCCCAAGGTAACATTGCCATAAAATAAGACTACAGAAATCAGCACTTCCTCCATAGTATGCCAACAGTTTGTAATCACTGTTTTTTTTATTATTATTATCATCAAGAATTGAAAAATCACTACACGCTCCAAAGAAAATAATAATATCAAGTGGAAAGAGCAAAATTATTGATATATAGTCAGCGTGACTAGAATTAAGGGAGGGCCTAGGTGCACGCAGAGTTAAGGTTGCATAATCTAACCAGCTAGCAAAGCCCACAAACCCCATACTATCACTAGAATTGTTATACCATGGCTTATTTCCCTCTTTTTTCCTTACTATTTTATTAATTAATAAACCTCCTTTCAGTTGCAAAGAAATGAAGAAAGATAAAATAAATCAGAATTTGAACCTTAACTATTTCAATAGTCAGGACATGATCAGAGATGCAAAAGGATCCTTGCCCCTTCAAAAAATTCATATATTTTGTTTATTTTAACAAAAAATTCTTCCATACCACATTTTCTTTCCTCATGTCACTTATCTATTATATATACGATTTTGATTAAGAGGCAAAGTTTAAAACTAAGTCACGCTCCTTACTTCCCTCCCCCATTGCATACATATTCCATTGCATACATATTTCCCCCACTCCCTCTCACACGTCCACCTTTATCTTTCCAAAGGCCTCACATAGGTTTGGTTGCTCAAGAGAAAAATTGTGTAAAATGGTGAGAAGATAACTCTTCTAAAAACACATGGTTCTCCTTTCTCACCATATCTCACTAAAAAATGGCAAAAATTTTGTGATAAAGAAAACCAGCTGAATGTCAAGTTTTCATAATAACAAAATTATAAATCAAACTATGAAGGAAGGAAAATAAATCACACGTATCATGACAAGATGAAGGTTATTTTGGAAAAATAAGATAAAATCCTTTCTTTTTTTCTAGTGTAACCAAACAAACAAGATAGATGAGAAACCGTACTCGTCTTTCTTACTTGTCAACACAGAATATTTTCTTTTATTTAGGTGAGAAGCACGACCTTTTTTGTTTTCTCACCTAGTGTATGTAACGCTTTCAATGTTTATATCTTCCCCAAGGAGAGTTTCATATTTTTGGGACAATTCAGGTTTCAAATTTGCACAACTCACCAGCACCCCTGCTGTTCACCGAACTGTCCCCAGGCAAACTTAAAGTGAGGTAAGAGCACATTAGTCTCTAGTTCCTTTGGAAACCAAAACAACTTTCTCTTTTTTTTCACAAGCTTTTGGCCATTCCACCAAATTCCCACATTAAAATATGTACAAAACGTCAATTAGCCCTTCCGTTGTTTCTGGGTTCTCCACAATTTCAACATTCTACACTCTGTAGACAGCTAACTTCTCCACATCATAAGTTCCACTCCATACTCATTAAAGTTTGGCATACTTAAAATCTAAAATTTCAATCCCACAACAGAAACATTATTATGCTTAATCAACACAATCTGAATCAAAAACCAAACTTGTCAACAAATCTCATTTGCAGATGACACCAACACTTCCTATACAACATCTACTATCGAGTTTTCAAGCTGGAAATGCTTGGGGCTTTAAAAACTGTCAAAAATCAATTTGACTGGTTTTCATTTTCTTTTTCTTAATAACAAATTTTTCATAGATTTGGACCCAGCAATCAATTACCAATACATAAATAAATTTTACAAAAACACAAACATATACATATATGCATCTCAATATTTTGATTTTTTTTCGTTTTCTTGTTTATCTGAATAACAAGAAACCAAATTACCTCCAAATGCGTCCCATTTTGAGGGGTGCAATGAAGGGATAGGTGTGGATTTTAATGAAGTTAAACCAGAGAAAGCTTTGAGGATTTGTGAAGTCGAAGAAGGCGCTGTGGTTCCCTCTCTCTCTCTAAAAACCTCCACCCCTGGGCCTCACTTTTGGCCGGCCGACCGCCGCCTTTAGCTATGGCGGTCGGCTGGCCCAGCTCTCTCTTGTGTTTGTGTGCTGGTTTTTGCTTTTAATAAACTTGATTCCCACAATGTCTTTCCACTTATTTGTGTTTTGTATGCTGCTGATCTTAAAATTTTTGGTGTTTGTTATCTGTTTTTTTGGTAGATGCATTGGGGTTGTATGTTTTGTTTCAACAGGGGTGCTTGGAATAAGGGTCATAACAGAGTAGGAGGAGGTCGGTTTTGGACTGGAATAGAGGATGTTCAAATCTGGTTTGGATCTTCATTCGGGCACTCCTGTGCAAGTGGGAGTTTGAGGGATGAGCTCTGGTTCAGATCTATGGAGTTGCTTCGGTGCTTTGTTGGGGGGAAACATGGGTGTTGAAGTCGATCCAGATCTATCTAAGTTTTCATTCGAGCACTCCTCTTCGAGTGGGAGTTTGAGGGGTGAACTTCATCCAGATGTATGGAGGTGTCTCGGCGGTTGTTCGATGTTTTGGGCTGTCAACATCGGAGCTTCTGCAGTGGGTGTGTTCGGAGTTTGGATCGGAAAAAATGTGTCCGACCATGGAAGTGGAGATGCCAGTGGGTCTTGTTCGTCTGTGGTCGTGAGTTTTGATCGTCCTTGGGTGTTTTCGGTTGCAATGAGTGCTTGGAGTTTTTGAATCAGAAAAGAAGTTTCCGACCATGGAAGTGGAGCTGGGTGCGGAGCGTGTGGAATGAGCGTGAGTTTGGTGCAGAGCGTGCAGAATGAGTCCGACCATGGAAGTAGAAGTATTGTATGGCGTGGGTCTCGGCTTTGGTGGGTCTTGGGCTGTTGAAGTGATGTGAGTTTGGTGGGTCTAGCGTGCATTGGGAGTGTAGCAGCATGGGTGAATAAAAGATTGTGCTTTAGGAGTGCAGCAACATGTGTGTAGCAGCATGGGAGTGTAGAAGTGTTGTCTGGCATGGGTCATGGGCTGTTGAAAAGATACTAGTTTGGGAGTGTAGCAGCTTGGGCGAATAAAATATTCGGGTTGAATAGTAGTGTGTGGTTTGTTGATTTTGTGAGGAATGCAGGAGTAGCTTGGGTGTTTTGGTGTTGGTTTTTGGTTTTGAGTTGTGTGGTTTGATTTTGTGAAGATTCATGTATTTTATTTTCTAGTTAAGTCCTTCTTAATTGTTTGTTTAAAAAAAATCGTGAGGCCAAGGGGTTGGTTGTATGGATGCGAGTCGCAGTAGTAGAGGTAATTTGTACTTTCCGAATCTCTCTCGATGCATGTCATCTTTCTGTACCTTAATTTCATGCTGTTAATGAAATTTTTCTTTACTGATAAAAAAAAAAAAAAAAAAAAAAAGACGATGTGGTTGTTGAAGAAACGAATAAGAGGCGAGTAGAGGCATAGCGAGCACGATTTCGGGAGCAAACATCTGATCTTCTGCTGAGACCGTGCCGCACTAATCTTTCAAAACCCTTCATCACCTCTTCTCCTTTCTTCTGCAAATTCGCTGTCTGCTTCAAAAACAAACTAACACTATGTTTGGGAAAAGAAAAGGAGAAAATGACTACTTAGAGTCCGTTTGGAAAGATGGTTTGTGGCTAAAATAGTCACAAAAGATAAAATAGGCTATTTTAGCCACAACAAACAAAACATCACATCCAACCCATAATCATTACACTCTTCTCTCACAAAAAAAGTCAAAAAAGCCAAAAAATCAAAAAGCCAAAAAATCCTTCCCAAACCAAGCTTTTTAGCCTAGGCTAAAATAGACAAAAAAACTAAAAAGCCAACCCACTTTCCAAACCAACCCTTAATGATTGTGATTTTTTTTTTTTTCTAAGTGAGAAATAAAAAAAATAAAAAAATAATTGTGATTTTTCTCCTTCTTATTCAGTTATTTTAGAAGAGTAATTCCAACCATACTCTTTACTTTTTGCTAGCTAAAATATAAAAAAAGTATACTCTTTAGCTATTGTGTTCGCCAATCATTCTCTTTGTTTTAACTAATCATTTAAACTAACTTAACTAATTTTTAAAACAAAAATATTAATATTTGACTAATATAAATTTGCAATAATATTTTTTAACACGTTTTAAAAATATATATGTTTAACAAATTTTTTTTTTTTTTTTAGAACAAAGCAAAACACACACACACACACACACACACACACATGTATATATATTAAATATTAGGAAAATTGTGGTGGTTTTGTTTCGTGGGTTCTTTACTTCAAGTTACTGTCACTCTAATTTCCTTCAATTTCTTTCTTCCCCAGAAGTCTGGTTGGGTTTTGGTTTTCTTGGGATAGATCAACGGTCGATTTTCCCGGAAAATCTGTTTCATTAATTTTCTTGGGAAAATATCGAAAACCCTAGATTTGTATGAAAGGAGAATTTCTGCATCCGTTGTTGTTCTTCGGTTTTTTCGTCGATTCGTGTTGTGTTTGAGAGTGTACATGCAAAGTCAGGGTTCAATGGAAGATCCAATGGTCATCGATGCTGATGAATCGAAGAAAATGAACAGTAACCCAGATCACGAAAACAGTGCAAACAAGTCTCTGAAGAAGAAGAGGAAGACAGCTTATTCTTCTTCACTGGTCCAAACATTGACCACAGAAGACAGAGAGGGGAAAGGAAGGAGAAGAAGAGATAGATTGAGAAGGATACATACCTTGATGAAGAAGAGAGCTGCAAGCAAAGATGTGAATGATGGAGTTGCAGAGACGTGAACGGTAACAATTTCGCGGGAAGAAGGGTTTCGGTAGGATTTGGAGAGTGATTCAGCCCTTCAAAGTAGCCAGCGGGGAAGATTGATGGTAAAGTAGCTAACGTTTTAGCTAGCCCGTTGGAGGGCACCGGGATTGTGATTGGTTAAAATGCAGGCCTCCTTTAGCGAGTCCTTTAGCTTGTTTTAAGTGAAAATAAAAGAAATTATTTTATATTATATTATTAAAATGTTTTTTATTTTATTAATTATTTTATATTTTATGTTATATTATTAAAATAATTTTTTATATAGATAAAATTAATATTATGAAACTATAAGAATGTATTGATTTTTTTTTTTTTTTTTTTGGAAAGATTAAAAATGAGAATTATAAAAAAAATTAGTTTTTTTTCGTTTTTCTTTATTTCTCTTCATTTCTCTCCATTTAAGTTATCCCAATAAGTAAGAGAAATACATATTTCTCATTTTTTTTTCCCCTCACCAAATCACTCTATCCAAACATAGAGTAAGGGATTTTTATTGATAAGCTTTATTTGGAGATTTTGGAAGGGGCTTAAAAATAAATAAATAAATAAATTTATATGAAATTAGGTGAAATGTGTTTTATTCTTATTTTATCTACTTTTTCTTCTTCTTTTTTTTTCTTTTTTCTTTCTAAATTTCTTTCAAAATCCCTCAACTAGTTAGAGATGTTCTAACCAATAAGTCCATGAAAATTTGTAGCCTATTTAATATCGGTGTTTAGATGAGATTTTTTTCTTATTTATATTATTTGTTTGATTGTTATACTCTTATCTCTATTGTCGATATGTATTATAGACAAAAAGAATATACACATTTTTTTTTTTACTTTCTTTCGGTTTTGGTGGTTATCATTAATTACGCTTTTGATTCTGATTCAGTTTCACTCATGTTGTGATAGGGTTTCGTTGTTGTGGGATGAAGGTGACAAATCAAAGCTATGTGTATTGCATTAGTGTTAATCGTTTGTGCTCTTTTTTTTACATAATTGTGCAAAGTCAATCATTGATCCGATGGAGAGAGCAAGTATAAAATTAATTATGCAAAATCAATCATTGATTAAAAGGAGAAAATGAGTACATAATTTCTTCTCAATGTTAGTATCGTTTTGTTTAAGGATGCATGTTTATTTATGTTTGAATTTATATAAAGGATTGTATGCTCTGTTTTTACTTGACTTCATTTTTTGGAATATATTATTTATGTGCATTTTCTAAAATACACAGAGATGTAAGTTTATTTTTTTTCGAATGAGCTTATGATTTTTGTTTGGTAATACATGCACACAAAGCTCTGATTTTTGGATAATATTCATATTATGTGAATAATGTAAATGTTCACATATTATTAGTTATATTTAGGGATGGCCATTTAAATCTGATCCGCAAGAGCCCGTCCACACCTGCCTGAATGGAGCAGATTTTACCCGCTCCAACACATATGTGGTACGGGAGTGAATTATGTTTTAGTCACTCGCAACGGGTGTGGGGCGAGGGTGGGTATTGCTTCTATCGATCCAAACCTGACTCGATATAATTAATAATATATGTATATATAATATAATTAGTTATAAGAAAATAATCTTAAAATTTTATGATTTTGTTTAAATATAAATAAATAATAATTTTAAAAGTCTCACGTTTATATATATGAAAATAAAAAAATTATTTAGTGCACTAAGAATTTAAATGGTTCTTAGACTATTTGAAATGTGGTCGTATATTTGTGGGTATCAGGTATCTGCGGGGGTGGGGTGGAAAAATTTCATCCGTGGCAGGGGTGGGGCGGTGGCAAGGGTGGAGTTTGTCAGTGGGGGTAGGGTGGGGGTGGGGGCGGAGAATGGCAAACCCGTCCCGTGACCATCCTTAGTTATATCATTATGAAAGACTGTTTGTATGTTGTTTATTGCCAGTATATTTTGTGGTGTGAATCAAATCATTGAACTATTTGAATATCAAACCATTGATTTTAACAACGAAATTACTTTGAATAATCGTATTGTGTTTTCAATCAAAATGTATTGCTACACTCTATTATTTTTCCAGCCATGTAATCATCTTACATTATTATCATTCATTCATTGAGTTGGAGCAAAAATATATTTATTGTTTATCAACATTTTTCTATATCCTTGATTCAACTATCAATGGTAGTTAGTTATTTGCTGGGCAGTCGAGCTTACCCTTCTTTTATTTTACCATATTCGGAGGAGTAGAGTTGCTCAAATTTTTACTTGTGGAAATGCCAAGAGAAAGAATATGATTTTAAGTTAATTTGAATTACTATTTTATTAGTGGATTATAATAACAGATTTGCTAGACATTTTCATGTATTAGGGATTGTTTATTATTTATGGATTTTGATATTATGATAATTAAAGTTTTCTTTTGAATATTTTATCTTGGTGGTTTATTTGATTTGACTATTAACCTTGCATGATCACTTAGATGAATGTACGGTGTTGTCACGGGACTTGGAGCGTGATACATATAAATAGAAAAATAATATTATTATCCCTCTTTATACTGGAATGTATATTTATTCATATTTATTTTTGTATTTTTATACCATCTATATTAGTTTCGGTCACTTTAAGCTTATTAAAAATAAGATTAATGTAATTATACTAAAATTGCAAACTTGATGTATTTTTTTGAAACTTTAAGGGAAGTCAACATAATTTTTTCAAAATAAATAAATAAATAAATAAATAAATAATTGAACATGTTTAGTTAAATAAGCTTCATATACATCAAAGTGTAGTTGAGTTAGTAAGGCCTTGTTTGCAAAGGTTAAATTTTGTTTTTTTAGGCTAAAATTCATAAAAGGACAAAATAAGTTAAAATAGTCAATAAAACAAAATGTCATATCAAATCTATAATCATTTCATATTTTCTCTTATAAACATCACATTCAATTCAAAAAAATTTAACCATCTTCACAAACACAAAAATTTTAACCTACTAAAACAGTTAAATACTAAAATAACATACTAAAATTACCAACCTCCCAAACAAGGCCTAAGATGAGTGTAGTTGAGTTATTAAGACTTGCAATATAACCTCTGAATTTTTAATTTAGCTAGTTTTATAAATTAAAAATAAAAATAAAAATGTAATATAACTTTTTTATTATATAAGATAAATTATAAACATACTTGTGAGATTTGCTTAAAATATAGATTACTTCTTGTAATTTAAAAAAATTAAAATATATCTTTATTAGAATTTTTATTTGATAGAATTAACTAAAAATATGAAATTGTACTCATACACACAAATAAAATTATCAGAGCTATTAATTAAAATAAATTGTTAATATCATTAAAAATTATTGATAAAATATTAATAAAATATATTACGAAATTAAAAATTTCAAAGAACGAGATGTAGACGATTCGTATTTCAAACATATTTGTAATTTATCTTATTATATAAATATCTATAATATTATCAATTTTTTTATACACTAATAACGACGTATTCAAGGGTTTAAGTTTTAAGAAGTTATAAATTAAAATTAAGACATCCGAAGAACAAACAGAGAATTTGTCTCAAGCATTTGATCAAACAGCCCTTGGGCTTCCCTCATTCGACAACCAGGAATAACCAGTAACAACTGAAGTGCAGGGTCCGACTGTGGTACCCAAAAGTAGTATTTGTATACCATTCGTAAAACTTATTTTTAGCCATTAGATTTAGGGAAGGAATCTGGACGGTCCATTGCTCAACTTGTTAACCGGTTATAACCGGTGGAAAATCATTCCCCAAAAACTCTCAGATAAATATGTGTGTAATGAGCATGTTCTTGCGAAATGAATTTACAATTGGGGAAATTACCATTTAGCCTAATGAAATAAAATAATTACAAAAAGTTGGAGGTGCAATTTTTTTATGTGAATTACATCCCACATCCTTTGGTAATTATTTTCCCCACCTATTACTGTTTAGTGATTTCTCCTTAACAATTAACTCTGTTTTGTTCTGTGCAATGAAAAGAAAATTTTAATTTTTAAATATTTCAATTTTTATTTTTATTTTTTTTGTTTCTTTTTGTGTAATTTTTTCTTTGCGAGCTAATAGTTGGCCGAAATGTACAATTTGTTGATCCTTTAAATTTTCCTTTGAATTGTAAGTTTTTAATTAGATTGGACCAATAGAGAAATTTTCTGAAATTAAATTAATGTATTCAATCTTAATTTTTTTAATTATTTTATACCCAATAAAAAACAATTAAATAGATTTGACATACTTTGTTGTTTATTTGCATTTTTATAAAGCCATTAAAATCAGGAATTGTTTAATTGCTAGACTTGTATATTAGATGGTGGCTGAATATCCTTCTGATCTTTTGTCAAATGTAGCCTATATTCATTATTCACTACTTACTTACTATTTAATTAAATCCTACTAACTACTCAATGAAATTTTACTTATTATTTTAAATTAGATTTGATTTATCACTCAATTAAATCTCATTTACAGCTCAATGAGACTCTATTAATTATTTCATTTGACTTGACTTATTGTTTCATTAAATTCTACTAACTATTCAATTAGACTTCATTTACCACTTCATTAAACTCTAGTTTCTACCTAATTAAACCTTGCTATTTGTTGATCCTTTAAATTTTCCTTCATTAGACTTGACTTACTAATCAATTAAACCACATTTACTACTTAATGAGTCTTCACTTACTATTTTATTAGACTTCGCATACTAATCAATTAAATCTCAATAGACTCCACTTACTACTCAATCAGCTTTCATTTAATATTTCATTACACTTCACTTACTACTCAATTTGGGTTTCACTTACTACTTCAGTAGACTTCACTTACAACTCAATGAGTTTCCACTTACTATTTTATTACACTTCAATTACTATTCAATAAGCTTCCATTTATTATTTCACTAGACTCCACTTACTGCAGAATGAGTTTCCACTTACTACTCAATCAATTTTCACTTACTACTCAACTTTAGTTTCACTTATTATTCAATGAGCTTCCACTTATTACTTCACTAGAGGCCTTATCACGGAATGGTTTTGCCCCTTTAACAAACTCAATCACTTCATATTTGCAAATATTTGGATTGTATTTGATATTATAGGATGCATGACAACTCTAGTTAATCATTTCGATTCTCTTTTACGATCTTCTACCTTAAGGTATTTAGATTGTTGATGCCCTTCTCTTGAGCAAATCCATCTCCTCGATATAGCCATATTACTCTTGTCCTTATACAACTAATCTCTTCGAATACTAAGACCTTTCACCTTTACATGCATATTGTAGAAACTTTTTTCATTTTCTACCAAATCTAATGTCATTTCAAATATATCTTTTTCAGTTAGTTGATCCATATAGTTAACATTTCTTTCGGTTGGGAGATCATTAAAATTAACAATATTCCTCTTGATTGCCAAGTTGTGCTCACCAGTGTCAATATCATCATCATCATCATCATCATTATGTAATGAATAATACTAAATGCACCAATTGGTATACTAATTAGTGTACTAATAGATGATATGGCATAATTTTAGAGGCTTAGGATATTTGTAATTTGTATAATGAGTGAGGTTAGTAATAATGTCATAACATATGTCGGTACACTAATTGGTATACCAATTGGTACATGTAGCACTACCGTTATGTAATTCATATACGATGTTGTTATGCCCAATGTTGTCTTCCATTTGTGGTAAGTATAATAAAATTAATTAGATCAAACCAAATGGTAAGTGATATTGCAATTAGTTAACGAGACTCAACTTATTATTTTATTAGATTTCACTTATTATTTAATTAAATTGTACTTACTATTTAATGAACTTCCACTTACTACTTCATTAGACTTTACATATTACTCAATAATCTTCCACTTAATATTTTATTACACTTCACTTACTACTAAATTAAACCTTATTTTCCATTATAAGCAGGCTCTACTTACTACTCATTGATACTTTACTTACTAAGTGGTAAACTGGTAAGTGGTAAGTTGAGTCGCAAAATGTTGTTAGAATAACTTAGTAAATCATAAACTCAATGATTGGTCAATAATAAATAGAAATATGAATTTCAAATTACTAACACAAGAAATATGAATTTTAAACAAAATGTGAAAATGTAAAAATTTATTAGACTTAACTTAGTACTTAGTAAGACGCAATTTAATTTGACTTGATTTACGACTCAATTAAATCTCACTATAACTTAATGATTGGGCAACTTACTACTCAATTAAATCTCACTTACTATTGAATGAGATTCTACTTACCATTTCATTAGATTTTGCTTATTACTAAAGTACGCCACTTACTACTTAATAAGACTCTACTTACTATTCATTGATATTCTACTTACTACTCCATCAAACTTAACTTACTAATTTATAAATTTCACTTACTACTTAATTAAACTCGATTTACTATTTAACGAAACTCCACTTATTATTCAATGATTTTTTTTTTTTAATTAGGTGAAATGTTGTTCCAACAAAACCTTAAAATTAATAAATTAAAAATATCACATAAGTTAAAATAAAACATAGACAAAGACATAGATAGATTCTTACATGGAGACTTTCTCAAATTTGTAAAATGGATGTTAAGTGGTAAATTTGTAGACTTCCATTTATGTTTCGAAATATTGTAGATATTAAATTTGTAAAAACATATTCATAGCCAATCACATGAATTTGTGGAGAGAAAAAAAATCATTTCACTATGGATTTTAAACTCATTAAAACTACACTTATTACTCAATAAGACTGTACTTACTACTTTATCAAACTTGACTTACCACTCATTTGAATCACACTTACTACTTAATGAGATTCTACTTACTAGGTGGTAAAATGGATGGTAAGTGGTCGGTTGAGTCACAAAGAGTTGCAAATAGAATGAGAAGGAATGGAAACCTCAAATGAATTTGAATTTTTTCTATATTTTGTCAATCATATTTCTCATTAATTGCATTTGTTATGGTAAATGAAAAAGATAACAGGTTTCATTTATTGCCATTCATTGCCATTAAGTAGATAAATAATAAAAAAAAATCATATTCCATAAAATGTAAAAAATTATAATAAAATTTATAAATTTCATATTTATTTTGTACATTTTTTCAATTTTTTTTTATAAATTTTATATTTATTTTAGAGGTTAGGTGCATTTTATTAACGTTTGAATGATAAGTGTAGTTATGTGGAATAGTAAGTACAATCATATCAAATAGTAAGTGTGTTTAGTTGTTGTAGTAAGTTGGAAACCACTCATTTAAACCGTACTTACTATTTTATCACACTTAATTACCACTCATTTAAACCACACTTAATACTCAATGAGACTCTACTTATTACTTTATCAGACTTGACTTACCACTCATTTAAATAACAGTTATTACTCAATGAGACTCCACTTACTACTTTATCAAACTTGACTCATCACTTAAAGTTACTACTTTATCAAACTTGACTCATCACTTAAACAATACTTACTACTCAATGGAGCTGTATTTACTATTTTAGTAGACTTGATTAATCAATTATTTAAACTAAACCTAAGACTGCCGTTACTATTTCATCAAACTTGATTTTTTTTTCTTACCACTTAAATCTCATAATTTTTCTTTTAACTAGGTGAAATTGTTGTTCCAACAAAACATTAAAATTTATAAATTCAAAATATCATGAAAAGTTAAAGTAAAAAAAAGAGATAGAGACTATAGAGAGATAGATTCTTACCTAAGGAGTTTCAAATCAACAACAATCTTATCTTCAAATCTTCAAAATTTTTAAAAATAAACATAAAATTTTGTTCATGAAATCCTCAAAAAAAATTTAAATTTTCCTATATTTTATTAATTATATTTCTTCATTAATTGCATTCATCATGGAAAAATCCCTGAAGCGCAAGTCCTCACATCCGTGCGTGCAAACGAGTCATAGAGCGCTTGAGCCTCGTCTAAGAGCATCTCTAACCCATCCTTCATTTCTTCAGATATGAAGGATCCTTCTTAATTTTGAGCTCCAACCCATCCTTCATTTCTTCCTTCCAAATGGAGGAAGATGGATTGATCCTTCAAATATGAAGGGAGGATGAAAAAAATGAAAGAGATCTCTAAAACACTATTCACTCCATATTTCTTATTATATTCGAAATAACTTTTAATGTGTAAATTTAATTTTTATAAAATTGACATCAATAAAAAGTATGAAATCATACCTTTAAAATGAGTATAATATTAAATATATTTTACAAAAATTTTAAAATTAAATATTTGTTAAAACAGTAATACAGAGAATTGTATGAACAAAAACAAAACTAAATACAGTAATACAGATGCCAATCTACATCCCATTGCTAAATATTTGTCAAAACAGTGTTAGGATGTAGATACTACCAATTGTAGCTACTACCAATTGATACTACCAAAATGGGATGTAGATTGGGATGTAGATTGGGATGTATCTTCCACTGTTGGGATGTAGATACTACCACTTCCAACTATTTTAAATATTTAGCAATGGGATGTAGATTGGGATGTTAAAACAATTGATACTACCAAAATGGGATGTAGATACTACTGATATATACAGAATTGTATTAAATTAAATATTTTCTTTAAAACAGCAATGGGATGTAGATTGGGATGTTAAAATAGTGTTCTATGAACAAAAACAGTGTTCCATGAAGTTAATGAACAAAAGCTGGTAGATGAAGTTAATGAACAAAAACAATGTTCCACGAAACCATACATTTTCAAGATAAAGCCTCAAAGTATCCTACCAACCATGCTTCTTAACTTCTCCTACCAACCGTGCTTGACTTCTGTCAAAGAATCCTTATTAACTTCTCCCACCAACTGGTAGATGAAAAGTACCAGCATTATAAATGTCGAATTCAAGTCCTCAACATAAGAAATAGTCTATATATACAGATATCTTTCTTTTCTAAAAGCACAAGTCTTTTCCTATCAAAACTACAATCATATTTCCATATATACTTTCTATAGAAATGTCTGCAAGTGTGGAATTGGGTGGAAAATCAGTTCAACGTGGTCGGGCATTCTTAATAGAAGAGGATAAAAATCTATGTAATGCATGGCTTGAAATTTCTCAAGATCCTGTAAGGGGTACTAATCAAAAGAAAGAGAAGTTATGGGAGCGTATTAGTGCTAAGTATCATGAGCTCTTGCCAAGCTACAACAGTGGCTCTCGAACAACAAAATCCCTCCAATGTCGCATGGCTTTAATAATAAAGGCCATTAACAAGTTCCGGGGATGTGTTCGATCAGTTGAACGCCTTAATCCCAGTGGTGCTTCTGAGATAGATTATGTAAGACTTCTTACACAATTTTGTCAATGTTTAAAAAAAAAAAAAATGCCCAACAAGAAGTTCCTATATCTTACAAAATGTTGTTACTACTATAAACATTTTTTTCTTTTTATTTTTTTTAATTCTCATTTTGCAGATTAATCAGGCCAAAATCCTATTTGCACAAGACCCTGAAGAGAGGAAAGGATTCCAATATGATCATGTATGGCCCATTCTTAAGAAGGCTGAGAAATGGCTTGACAATACCCCCAAAGAAAATCCCAAACAAGGGTATGATTGCTTTGAAGGATTTCAAAATGGATCCCCTGTATCTGCATCCTTAGTAGCACCATCATCCATTGATTTGGATGCAAATGAAGAGACTGTATCAGAAGGTGGATCATCACGTCGATTCATCGGGTCGTCTTATAGGGAGGAAGAAAGAGAAGTTAAAAATGATGCAAATAGCTGATAAGAGTCATCTCCTTGAATCCATTGTTGAAGGAAACCAAGAAATCATGATAAATTTGAAAAGAGGGCAAAAGCAAAGAGAAGAACGATTTGCTAAAATGGAAAATGATTCTGCAGCGCGTGTCCAACTCATGATGTTACAAGCTGAAAATGAAAGTAAAAGATTAAAACTTCAACGTGAACATCAAGAGAAAGAAATCATGAAGATGGACTTGAAAAACATTGCAGACCCAATTGATCGTGAGTATTTTCGAAGGAAAAAATTAGAAATTTTAGAACAAAATGATCAAGTAGCCAACAACTCTGTTTCTTTTAGCCATGGTGATTTTAGTAGCTTTAGGCAATATGAAGGTGGTGATGTCTTACCAGATTACTAGTGCTAGGACATATTTTATAAATATAACTATCATGTTGGGAAAAGACAAAACATCCCATTGCTAAATTAATAAACTGTTACATGTAAACTCAAAAATATAACTACCAATTCGTATATAAACTGTTAAATTAACAAACTGCTAATAAACTGTTAAATTAATAAACTACTAAATTAATAAACTGTTACATTTATAAATGTAACTACCAACCCAACCTCTCCTAGTATCTTCCAATTTACATCCCATTACTAAAGACAAAACTAACAGCAACACAGAGAATTGTAGCTACTGATATATGTTTGGAAAATGAGAGAGCAGTGGCTTGAGTAAAAAACAAAGCTCCAGTACATGTAAACTCAAAAAGCTCCAAGTGCAAAAACAATAAATAGAGCATTCACATCAATAACCATGTCTTCTAAATGTGGCAATTACCATGTCTTTCCCACAAATGCTCAACCAATGCATTTCTCAAAACATAGTGAGCCTCTTTGTCTTTAATTTTTTTATGTCGAGCAAGAAACTGTTGAAATTGTTCTGTTTCATCTACCACTATCTCAACATTGGGGATGGGAGCTGGAGTACCAGAATTAATAACACTTGCATGTTCACCACCCTCATCCTTAACAATCATGTTATGCATTATGATGCACGCAGACATGATATCATGTAACACACACTTATTCCAAAAACGAGCTAGTCCCTTGACTATAGCAAATCGTGATTGAAGTACTCCGAATGCTCGTTCAACGTCTTTTCGACATGCTTCTTGCATCATTGCAAAGTGTTGTTTCTTCGGATCTTGAGGTTTAGAAATAGTTTGTACGAGAGTTGACCACTTCGGATGTATACCATCTGCTAGATAATAGCCAACATTAAACTCTATGCCATGGATAGTATAATAAGCAGGAAGACCTATACCTTGGGTGAGATTCGCAAACAAATTAGATGATTGCAAGACATTAATGTCGTTGTTGGAGCCCGGTAAGCCAAAATATGCATGCCAAATCCATAGGTCGTGAGATGCCACTGCCTCAAGAATGATAGTTGAGGATCCACCACGTCTAGAGTATTGTCCTGCCCAAGCTGTTGGGCAATTTTTCCAAGACCAATGCATACAATCAAGGCTCCCAAGCATCCCTGGGAAGCCCCGTTCTTCACCTTTTTTTAACAAACTTGCAATGTCATTGGAATTAGGTGATCTAAGGTATTTTTTTCCAAATATCTCAACGATTGCCCGACAAAACATTTTAATACATAGAATGGCAGTAGACTCACCAATTCATATATATTCATCCGTAGAATCGGCCGCCGTTCCATATGCCAACATTCCAAATGCACTTGTTACTTTTTGCAAAGTAGACAATCCAAGTCTACCAAGACCATCCTTCTTCTGCACAAAGAAATCATCGTGAGCTTTCACGACATCAACAATATGTAAATATAAACTTCTATGCATTCAAAATCTCCTACGAAATAAATTTTCCTCATAGGTCGGGTTCTCTGAGAAGTAATCATTCCATAATTGAGCATGACCTTCTTCCCTTCTACGATCTCTCACTATATGTCCATAAACTGAACCTTTATGTATTAATTGATCATCTTCTTGAAGATATTGAGCTATGGTGATGTTGTTGGAAGCATATAAATGAAATAATATATTTTCTTCCTCTTCCCATGCTGCCATTTCTTCTTCATAATCAAGGAATGGTGGTAAATAAATATGCTCTGCATTCATTTCTTCATGAATACACTCAGCATCCATTTCTGTTTCAGAAGCTCTACAGTCATTTGTTTTGGTTGTATGAGGGTTTGGTTTTTCTATAAAATAATAGATGGTAAGGAAAATAGATGGAGGGAAAATTAATGGAGGGAAAGTTGATGGTTAATTTTGGAGGGAAATATTTACAAATTGTTGAAAATTAGAGAAGAAAATGCAGAATAATCCTAGAATGTTGATGTGAATAATTCAGAAGTGATTTACAGATTATTGATGCCGAATAATCCAAGTCTACCATAAACCTTTATCACGGCATCAACATTCATGTCTCCCCTGCCACTTTTTTCAGCAATGCAGAATAATTCTAAACCATGTTTTCATGGCATCAACAATTAGAGAAGAAAATAAAGGTTTATGGTTGGAGTTGGAACGAATAGTGATGTACTCTATATTCACTTTTTAAATAAAAAAATTTATTTTCATCCTCTTGGTGAGAGGATTGGGTGGGAGATGCTCTAATCGGCCATTTTGGGAGTACCCACAAATCATGGAGCTTCAATCCAAGCTGCAGTCTCTCTGAGTCATATCATCAAACAGCTTTCGATCTTTTTCATCGACTCGGCCGAGCCTTCCAAGCTCTTCAATCCTCCTCATGTTGCATTGAAAAAGGTTGGATTGTGGGGTCTCTTCTCTTCAATTGGTTGAGCAGGAGAGAGAGCAGCGAGAGAAACAAAAGTTATCGCCGCAATTAGGAATTTGTTTGGATTGTGGGGTCTCTTTCTCTCTCTCTCTCTCTCTCTCTCTCTCTCTCTCCTATTTTTGTCCAATTCGTCTTTAAATTACATATACATTCAGTATCTCAACTGTTTCCCCAATTTTCCTGGGAAGCAAACACATCCCAGATTGAATTTTTCTGAAACCCTAATAAAATTTTTGATATGGAGAGTTGTCGCCCCAGTAAGAGTTGTGGAAAGAGGACTATCGTCTCCGATGACGCAACGTGCAGCTTGGTCTACTCGTCGTGCGGAGTCATCCAAGAATTTGATGATTTACAGCACCATTTTGGCGGCCTCAGTGGCCCCACCGGGACGTTTGTCCGCACCGGCACTGCCGGTACCGGTAATGTCTATCGTTACAAGGAAACAAAAATATACAGAGCTAAAGAGACCCTTGAACGTATTACTTCATTGTTGAATTTTTTGCCTTCCAAGACGAATGAGGTTAGGGTTATGGTGGAGACTATTACTAAGGGAGAGTATGGTCAGGGTGATTGGTTACCTGTACTTATTGGTGCTTGTGCTTATGTTGTTATGCGAAAGGATAATAAACCTTTGCCGCTTTCTGAGGTGGCCGATAAGGTCGGTTGTGATATTTTTGAACTTGGTCGGATGGTTAATCGGGTTGTTGATTTTCTTGAATTGAAATTGCTGGAGTTTAATATAGTGAATTCATTTGAATGGGTGGTCAAGACTTGTTTTGATGAAAATTTAATGGATAAGGAAAAGATTGAGAGAATTTTAAAACAAGGGATTTTTTTAATGCAGTGTTTGGTGAAGTGGTATTTGACGACGGGGCAGATACCGATTCCGATTGTTGCGGCCGTATTGGTATTTGTTGCACAATTGAATGAGGTTGATGTTCGGCTTGAGGACATGGCAAAGGAATTACATGTGGCTGTTGGTACATGCGAGTTGTGGTATAAGGAGCTTTTAAATAATCTTGTGAAAGTTGCACAAGCATTGCCTTGGGGCAAGGATATTACGGTTAAGAACATCATGAAGAATGCACAATTCGTGATTCAATATATGGAGTTGAAGTCAATGTCTAAGCACAGTGAGAAGAAGAGTTTAGAGCATGTTGGGTTCGATTTGGATGGTTTGGTTCGTGATTGTTTGAGCAAAGAAGTTGAATTTGGGATGGATAGTTATGGCATGGAAAATGATTCTCAGTATTTTGAGGTAGAAGATCCGACTGGTTCCCCAAGATGGAGTATAGATGATTTGGAGAAGCTCAAGATTTCACATGAATGCTTGTCACTGGTATATTCAGAGTTATCAAATGAAGTTTCTGATGCCAATTCAGTGGGAGAGAGTGGGAGTGACAATAGAAGGAAAAGAGGGATGGGGTTTGACCTTTTAGAGTGTAGGGAGTGGTGGAAAGGAAAATCAGAACTGAGCAAAAAGCTTTTCCTCAAGCAAAGACTGGAGAAAGATGTAGGATTGAATGCTTTGCCTCCCTCTTTTGTCTCAGGATGCTTGGCATATCAAAGGAGGAGAGAAAAGATAAAGGCTGCTAAGGTGCGTATCGATAAGATTATGTGTCCGCCAAATGCCAAATCAGGTGGCAGGGATGATGACCTTTGCATTTTGGAATGCGTAAATGGTGGGAATAAACGAAGGAGAAAGAAAATGGCCATTGATGTTGATTGGGAAGATTTTATTATTGAGACCCTTCTCCTTCATCGGGTGGAGGAGGAGGAAATAGAGAAGGGGCACTACAATACCTTACTGGACTTGCATGTTTTTAACTCTGCAAGTGTGTAATTAGCTTCATTATGGTTGGAATTGTGGCTTGAATCTACTCAACTGCATAGGTCACTGCACTATTAGAGAGAAGTTTTGTATTTTTTACTCCTCCAGCAGGAGGGAATCTATTTTTGTTACCTATTTCTGCAAAATTAATACAAGGTATCAAATTTTTTTGTTATAGAATTTTGGTTTCCACATATTTATGTGACATATGAGCTTGTTCCTTGAATTTATCCAGTTTCACAATGTGAAGAGCTTGAAAACTCCATGCTTTTTCTTTTTCATCAAGGAGTGTGCGGCAAGGATCCATTGAGATTGATTCAAATTGGACATGTATGGGGTTCGCTGCTGATAGATCTACCCATTCTTTTTGCTTGAAGTGTTATATATTCTGTACAGACATCTCTTGTTTGTAGTACTCTGTTTTTAGTTATCTTTTCTTTCTCTCCTTGTATTTATTTATTTGCCTTTTTTTTTTTTTTTAAATATCAAATGCTAAGTGATACTTTGGGAAATTTTTTCAGCAGTAATTTGATTCATTTAAAAAGTACAAAATAGAATGCCTCATTAGACCGGTGCTGATGCAGTGAAATAGGGAAAGGAAGGAAAAATTAAATACTTTACCCTGAATTTTTTTAGGTGACACTTTTACAAAATCATACCATTTCAGATTATCTTCATAAATCTGTTTGAAGCTCAAATTTCAATCTAATCGTGATGGCACCTTGTAGTTAATAATTTGACACACGATAACTTAACTTTGAGAACTGTAACTATCAGTCATTAAGCAGCTAAGGCCATGTTGAAAACATAGAGGCAACAATTATTGGCCCTTTTGTTGATATTTGTCATTGTAGGGTCGAGCAGCTTGCTATAAATTTGAAAGCTATTCTTCTTGACTGAATAACAGGGAGATCATATCTGGCCCAGTAAAAACATTTCAATCTTTGAAGCTGCTGACTTTCATTGTGCTTGTGGTTGGATGAGAGAGAGAGAGAGAGAGAGATTGCTATTTGGCAAGAGTTGTATAAGGTTTTTGTGATGTATTAAGATGAAGCTGCTTCTTATTTTATTTTTGTAGAAAAAAAAAAAAAAACCTGTAAAGGGGGCTTTCAATGATGTTTGGAGGAGTTCAAAAATAAGATAATTGACAATATTGCAAAATTGCCACAAAGTTTGGAGGAGATCAAAATTAAGATTGTACTAATTTCAAAATTGCAACACAAAAATGATTGGATTTATTTCTTTTTGGTGTCCGACATGGACACGACACGGATACATTACCTTCTTAGCAGTGTTCATGCTTCTTAGGTTACAAGGGTTTAAGAATGTTGCCGAAGTGTCTGTAAAGTGTTCGATATTATGAATTTAAAATTTTAATTAAGACATGTTGAAGAAATGTTGGACACTCTTTTAGGAGAGTCCATAGAATGTCGATGTCCAACAAGACACGGCTTCTTCATAGAAGTGGCTGTTCTTCTTAGTCTACATGTCTATATGTCACTTTGTATTGGCTACTAGAGCTGCTATGTCACATTAATATCAGCTGCTCACTTGGAGAGGAAGCATTTAGACATGCTGAATGATGACAATATTTTTTATTATCTAATCTACCTTCAAATTGATTTGCGTACCTTTGCAAATCTTAGTCTACCTTTTTTCCTAGGGTAGGAAATTGTGCAACCATGCTTTGTTGTGGTTGTGTTTTCTGTTGTTTATTCTCCTTGCACTAGGTTGAATAGCTACTCTGTTCTGAGGTTTACTATATCTCATATCATTTATCCTCTTGATGCTGCTAATGTTTCTCAAATCAAAATTGTTTCTGCATTTTGACACTGCAGACAGTGGGCGCCAATATTGAAAACCAACTGCAGACAATGGGTGCCGATATGAAACAACTTTGTCAAAATTCATGCATGATGTGCCTTCATTTTCGCCAGATTTCATGGAAGGGGTAGCTCCTGAATTATCTCCTCAACAAAATAAAAATGTTAATCTCACAACTCATGAAAGCTCAATGATTGGTGTTGACATTGACCCTAAGAAGGGACTTTGCAACAAAAACTCTTTGGCCCATCAATATTGTATGGAACCCATGGAAGAGAAACATAATGATTTATTGTCGGAGAAAAAGGATGATATTGGTACGAGTGAAAAGTGAAATGTGAGTGTAGTGAAAAATGACCCAGCGAAGAAACCGTTCCCAACAGAGATTCCAGTAGTAGTTGATACTGCAGAGAAAGATTCAAGCTTGGCATCATTATTTTGCAGAGTCAAAAAATCTGATGGTGAAAGATGGGATGGTCAAGAGGATTTGTCAACACTAGTATCACTAGATGGATATCACTCTTGTGTGAAGGAAGCGGACACGACTAACCATGTAAAAGCCACAGCTGACAAGTCAAATGTCCTGCCATCAGCTAATTCAGTTATTTTAGTTGAGTCCTGCAAATGTAGAGTTTCTGATACTGCACTTCAGGTGATGCTTTCTCAGCAATATCAAATGGTAAGGTTCTGTTATCCTATTTGTTCTATGTGCTTCTTTCTTTACTTTTATTTACTTCTGTTAATTTCTACTCTGACTGGTGCGGCTACCTTTGTGACTATATCTGTGACAGATTCTGTTGGCTTGGGATTGAGCTATCCAATAAAGTTTCTGAATCAGAAGATTATGTTTCCATTGCAGATTCTGGTAACTTGTTATTTCTGTTTTTTCTCATGTATTTTGATTTTTTTTTGAAATATTGGAGCCCAAGATAATTGTGCTTAGAGGGAGGGGGGTATGAATAGGCCAATTTCAAGAATTATCTCAAGATTACCCAATTGATTTTGATGATTCAAATTAAATTGTGATCACATTGGAAAATCCAAACAACTTTGAGATGGAAGACACATCAATTAACTTGGAGACCCTCCAGGAAAACTCTCCAAGAGGGGAAAGCCATGGTCCCAATACTCAGCAAAATCTACTACAGGACACACAGGAAGGATTACAACCAAACCTTGGTTAACCCTATCTCTGAAGTCTTGAAATGCTCCATGAGCACAACCTTGCCCAGTCAGCCTCGTTTGACTTGATTGAACAGCACAAAGCTTCGCTCCTCGACCTTCATACACCGACAACTTTGTTAACCCAACGGCCAGGTGTGAGAGGACAATGCAATGCAGGATTTTTTAAGGTTTTTGTTTTTGATCACTCACTCATTGTAGTGATGAGTTTGCAGAAGTTGACAGAAGTTTGGAACTAAGTTGAGGTGAGGGGACTATGAAGCCTCATTACAGGCAACCATTTTCAGAGTAGCATTACATGGGGACCAATTATGGTTACAAAATTAGTGGTTTTAGGTATTATACCTAAACAAAATTAGTTAGCTTAGACCTGGTAATTATCCAATATTCCATTAGCATTTCATGTCGTTGATTCAGGAAACGGAAACATTTTGGCCATTTCAATGGAAACAAAATGAGATTTTGTTCCTTGCTCCTAAAATGGTTCTTATGTTGAAGTTTTATCCTGCAACCAGGAGGTATTTGTCCAAACTTTGATAGACTCTTTTACGCAAATCATTTTGTTGTTTTGCTGCTCATTTTCAATTGTTTGTTTAATTAACCTAAAGCCGCTTGGGTGCTTGCTTGCTGATTTTATTCTTCGGGTAATATATATTGTAAACTTCTTTTAGGTTCTATGAAGCTTCATTTTTTTCTTACGTCAGAAGATTTCATTATGGAAAACTTGACCTTTTTTTATTATTGAATGATTAATTGTTGAGCATTTGATTGGATTGAGATATATTTTTCACTTGGTCAATTTAACTTGGGTTGTGGATTTAGTGCCCTTTTTTTATCCTCCCCTCAAAAGTAACTTCTCTTGCATTACAAAAATAGTTCCTTCCAATCAAATTAAGTTGTAGATAATTGATAGTACCAACAAAAAAAGAAAAGAGAAACTAGTACTCAAAATCAATGAGGGAATAGATTGCTAAAAAAAAAAAAACATAGCAAGCTACTTAATTAAGAAACATGTATAAGACATGTAGAGACCAAAAGCATGCCAATATGAATATATGAGATTAAATGAAATGAACCTAAACCTGCATTAGCTAGGCAGGGAGGTGAGAAGCATGCCAGCTAGATTCATTAAAAGCATAAACTTATCTAAAACTAATAGTTCTTTGTAAAAGCATTAATCAAACATACGCAAAGTTTATAACCAAGACCAACTTTACACAAACATATGCTTCACTAATGTATCAAATAATGCTACCTAGAATTTTAATGAAACCATAAATTCAGATAAAGGAAATGAAGAAACTGAAAAGAATGAGAGAGCTCAAAGAAAATATTTTAGGTTTTTCTTTACATTCAAAGTTTTCAAAGACTTTACTACGGCTCACCTCGATGCTCACCTTGCTTCAAGGCTAAGGTAAAACGTATCAAGGCTTTGATTTTTAGGCTACTCTCCCTAAAGGCTTGCGCCTCACAATCTGAGGCATGCGCCTTAGGTGCGCCTTGTATGCCTTTTGCACATAAGCCTGTGATGAGTATGCATATAAAGAGGTTTCCTTAGACTCTTGTTAAACTTAGTCTGGTAGATAGTCTAAACATCAAAAAAAAAAAAAAAAAAAAAAAAAAAACCCTTTGTGTCTATATTCTATAGAAAAAAATTAAGTAAATGAACAATGAACAAAAAATACAAAGTTAATGTTCAAGTGAGAAGTTCAATCACCAAAGCTAAGAATGTCAATTTCACTTGCAATGAAGGCAAGCTTCATTCTTTGCAATGAAATGTTTGATGCCTTAAGTACAAAATTATTTATACCTTATAGTTAATTTTTATTTGTTTTTTTCACTATTTTAAAATATTTAATTTATTTACTAAATATTAAAATTTAAAATTCGAAATGCTTAAGCCTAAACACCTCGAATTATGCATTTGCCTTTAAAAACTTTGTTTACATTCATGTTAATGAAACCTTTGCTTTTATAATGTATCATTTGTTTAGTTTGTTAATGAAATCTTTGTTTTTGTTTTCACTATTGTATGTATTGTACAACATTGGTTCTATCGAATCGGCGTACTGAAAAGGCGCTTGCTTCTAAGAAAAACAAACTCCAAGTTTCGAAGTTAGGACCTCAAGCAAGATGTTTGAGTACTTTTCACTAAACCACAATGCTTCACTTTACCCCGTGGTTTGGGTCAGGTGCGGTTTATCCCCCTGACAGTTGGAAATCACCACATAACCCTCATGTGGTTCGTGGACTAAAATGCACACTAACTTCTGTTAACAGAATGTATAAATTTACCTTTATGCCCCCTATCTTCTTCCTATTCTCTCTCTTTTAAATTAAACCTGCAAATATACATACGTATATATGTATACACACACCTATTTTCTTTCTTTCTTCTTTCTTTTGAATTGAACCTGCACATATATATAGATATATACACATATATTTTCTTTCTTCTACCAACTCTAACAAATTTCAACTTCAAAAAATTTTGATTGATGCAAAACACTAGGAAACCCAGCATTTTTCACATATTACATTATATACTATCATATTGAATTTGACCCAAATATATACATATATATATATATATATATACTATGAATCTGACCAGAATTTGACCCAAATAAATTTTTCATTATTTTTAATAACCCAATTACAATCAGATTGAATTTAGGTCTACAACCTACCATGGCTGCAGCGGCGGCGGTGGCAGCTTCGCCTAAACAGCAATAGCCGAGGCTTTGACAATGAGATTTCGGGTCAGAACTGAAGAATTGTAGGTGGTGTGGGTCTTGGTGATGGACTTAAATGTGAAGCTTGTTCCAATATATGGGTTTGTGATCAGTGAGTGTCGTTTTGACTGGTTTCTTTGATTTTGAGTGTTGGATTTGAGATTGAGAGTTGACGACGACGACGACTTTGAAGACTGAGTTCTACATGTGGGTAGAGATCGAAAACCCAGATTGACAGAGCAGGTAAGAGGTAGGGACGCCATCGCTGTGGTGGCGTTGTTATAGAGATCAAAAACTGTAGCTATATGTATATATCAATGTAAAACCTCTTAAAGACTAACTCCGATCTCCTTCTTTCTTCATTGTCACCATTTTCTCCCCAAACACTCCAATTTTCCCAAATTACAAGCCTCCAAACCTCATCTTCAACCCACCATAGAGAGAGAAACAGTAAAGAAAGAAGGAAGAAGAATGGTATATTTTGTAAATTTGAAGGTGAATGAGGGGTAATTTAGTCTTAAAAATCAACTTACTGTCTTCTAGGTGCGTGAGCCTCACATTCCGTTAATTTAGATGGAAAAGCTGACGATGCATTTTAATCCACAAATTATATGGAGATTATGTAGTGATTTTCAAATGTTAGGGTAAATCGCACCCGACCCAAATCAATGGGTAAAGTGAAGTTGCCTTCAAATTAAGACACATCCCAAGTAGGAGGAGCTTCCCCAAAATCATAACCTGAACATGCCCAGAAATCATAACCATCCAAGAAGAAACAGAGAATTTGTCTCAAGCATTTGATCAAACAACTCTCTGGCTTCCCTCATTCGACAACAACGAATAACTAGCATCAACTGAAGTCAAGTCACATTCTTGCCTGCAAACGAGTCAAAGAGCGCTTGAGCCTCGTCTAATCGGCCATTTTGGGAGTATCCACAAATCATGGAGCTTCAATCCAAGCTGCAGTCTCTCTGAAATCATATCATCAAACAGCTTTCGATCTTCTTCATCAACTTGGCCGAGCCTTCCAAGCTCTTCAATCCTCCTCGTGTTGCATTGAAAAAGGTTGGATGTCTCTTCTCTTCAATTGGTTCAGCATGAGAGAGAGCAGCGAGAGAAACAAAAGTTATTGACGCAATTAGGAATTGTTTGGATTGTGGGGTCTCTTCTCTCTCCCCTATTTTTGTCCATTGAATTCGTCTTTAAATTACATATACATTCAGTCTCTCAACTGTTTCTCCAATTTTCCTGGGAAGCAAACACATCCCAGATTGAATTTTTCTGAAACCCTAATAAAATTTTTGATATGGAGAGTTGTCGCCCCTGTAAGAGTTGTGGAAAGAGGACTATCGTCTCCGATGACGCAACGTGCAACTTGGTCTGCTCGTCGTGCAGAGTCATCCAAGAATTTGATGATTTACAGCACCATTTTGGCGGCCCCAGTGGCCCCACCAGGACATTTGTCCGCACCGGCACTGCCGATACCGGTAATGTCTATCGTTACAAGGAAACAAAAATATACAAAGCTAAAGAGACCCTCGAACGCATTGCTTCATTGTTGAATTTTTGGCCTTCCAAGACGAATGAGGTTTAGGGTTATGGTGGAGACTATTACTAAGAGAGAGTATAGTCAGGGTGATTGTTACCTGGACTTATTGGTGCTTGTGCTTATGTTTTATGCGAAAGGATAATAAACCTTTGCCGCTTTCTGATGTGGCTGATAAGGTCGATTGTGATATTTTTGAGCTTGATCGGATGGTTAATCGGGTTGTTGATTTTCTTGAATTGAAATTGCCGGAGTTTAATATAGTGAATTCATTTGAATGGGTGGTTAAGACTTGTTTTGATGAAAATTTAATGGAAAAGGAAAAGATTGAGAGAATTTTAAAACAAGGGATTTTTTTAATGCAGTGTTTGGTGAAGTGGTATTTGACGACGGGGCGGAGACCGATTTCGATTGTTGCGGCCGTATTGGTATTTGTTGCACAATTGAATGAGGCTGATGTTCGGCTAGAGGACATGGCAAAGGAATTACATGTGGCTGTTAGTACATGCAAGTTGTGGTATAAGGAGCTTTTAAATAATCTTGTGAAAGTTGCACAAGCATTGCCTTGGGGCAAGGATATTACGGTTAAGAACATCATGAAGAATGCACGATTCGTGATTCAATATATGGAGTTGAAGTCAATGTCTAAGCATAGTGAGAAGAGGAAGAGTTTAGAGCATGTTGGATTTGATGTGGATGGTTTGGTTCGTGATTGTTTGAGCAAAGAAGTTGAATTTGGGATGGATAGTTATGGCATGGAAAATGATTCTCAGTATTTTGAGGTAGAAGATCCGACTGGTTCCCCAAGATGGTGTATAGATGATTTGGAGAAGCTCAAGATTTCACATGAATGCTTGTCACTGTTATATTCAGAGTTATCAAATGAAGTTTCTAATGCCAATTCCGTGGGAGAGAGTGAGAGTGACAATAGATGGAAAAGAGGGATGGGGTTTGACCTTTTAGAGTGTAGGGAGTGGTGGAAAGGAAAATCAGTACTGAGCAAAAAGCTTTTCCTCAAGCAAATACTGGAGAAAGATGTAGGACTGAATGCTTTGCCTCCCTCTTTCGTCTCGGGATGCTTGGCATATCAAAGGAGGAGAGAAAAGATAAAGGCTGCTAAGGTGCATATCGATAAGATTATGTGTTCGATTTATTTATTTATTAATGTTTATAATAGTTTTCTTAAAAAAATTAGTTAAGTTAGTTTGATTGGTTAGGTAAAATAAAGAGTATAGTTGGAGTATACACTAGCTAAACTAGTTAGGTAAAATAAAAAAGGTAGTTTTTTGTGTACTTTGAGGAGGCATTTTAGAGAGTATGGTTGGAGATGCTCTGATTCGGATCTTGAGAACCTACCTGGTAATGGCAGCGATGTACCATCTCGTGAGGACAATTTCATGGTCGAATTCTAGACAACTTCAATGTCGGATCTGATTTTGGCAACAGCTCAGTCAACTGTGGATAGGGTTTTGGAGGAGGTTGTCCTGTAACAACTTCCTCAGTCGCCATGAAGATTATAAGTTGAAACTATAGAGGGATGAGTCACCCTCTAACTGTTCGAACAGCGCAAAATTTGACCCAATCTCATGAGCCTAATCTTCTATTTCCTATGGAGACTAAAATGGAGGCTAGGAAGTTGGAATGGCTAGGCTTGACAATGGGATTTCGATTCTGGTCTGGGGTAGATAATTTTGGGTGTGGGGGAGGTTTATAGGCAGCATGGGATGACTTATGGTAGATTACAGTGGTGGAAAGATGTGAACGTTTTATCGCTTTGGAGGTTCATGAGCAAAATTGTGCGAATTGGATGTTGGTGTTGTTCTATGGGCATTCGAAGTTAACACAAAAATGGGCATAGAATGCCATTTGTTCTGATGGGTGATTTCAATCAGGTCTTGTATCTGCACGAGCGTCAAAGTCGAACCAAGAATGGTATTCGGAGTGCCTCGTGTTTGAGGGATTTTATGAGTCATTATGGGTTAGTGGATTTTTCGGCTGTGGGGAATTTGTTCACTTGGATGAATAATCAAGTGGGTACCAAGGCAACCTACGAATGTTTAGATGGAGCAATAGTTTCAACCAATTGGTTAAATCTTTTTCGGCAGGCAGTATTACTAGCATTGCCTATTCAGTGATTGGATCATGGACCAATTGTACTGGATACAAGTCCCATTAGTTCAGAAAAGAAAGAATGGGGTCGTTTTGAAGCTGTTTGGTTGTTAGAAAGCGACACAGGGGAGATCGTTGAGAAGGTTTGGAAGGTTTCGATGGCGGGATCACATGCGTTTCAACTTATGCAACATCAAATAATTGTGCTTAGACACCTAAGAAATTGGCATAATCAAGCCTCTCGGAGATTGGACATTCAAATCTCTCAAACTCGCAGAAAATTTGAAGAAGTGCAGAAGATTTCAGATTTGGGAGTGAAGTCTTATTAAGATTATGGGCTAAGACGCAAGTTTGATGATCTGTTTCAATGGCAAGAGGTATATTGGGCGCAGCGGAAAAGGCTAACTAGTTATATCTTGGTGATCAAAACACAAAAGGTGGGTTGGTTATGGATCAAGAGGGGATTCAAGCAGCGTTTTTGCAGCATTTCAGAGAGATTTATCATGTCCATAATTCCATATCTCAGTCATCAGGTACATTGCCACATTTTACTTACCCTTCTCACTTTCAATTTTTATCTGCAATTAATTGTTGAATTTCGGAGGAACACAAGGTGTGGTTAGATCAACCTGTGTTGGAATCTGAAATAAAAGATGCTATTTTTACATGGAAGGGTTGAAAGCCCCATGACCAATTGGTATGATAGCAACATTTTATCAGAAATATTGGGGAGTTGTTGGTAAATCTGTGGTTGCTTCGGTCCTCTCTTTCTTTGAATGTGGCCATATGCTTAAAGAACTGAATAAAACACTGCTGGTTCTTATACCCAAGGTTAAAAATCCCCAAACGGTGAATGATTTTTGCCCCATCAATGTGTGTAATGTGGTGTATAAAATTGCATCTAAGGTTATGGCCAATAGGCTTCGTCGCATTCTTCCTTTTTTAATCTCAGCTCAGCAAAATGCGTTTGTTGTCAGGCGATTAATTTCAGATAATATTTAGTTAGCCCATGAGGTGTTGGAATTTATTTGGAAAAGGAAGTCAGGTAATCAGTCTTTTTATGTGCTTAAGTTGGACATGTATAAGGCCTATGACCAGGTTAATTAGGAGTTCCTTGAAAATATTTTGGGTGTTACAGGTTTTAGTCATTGGTGGATTCATTTGATTCATCAGTGTATATCTACTGCATCCTTTTCTGTGTTGATTAATGCTAGAAGAACAGAGTGGTTTCAGCCAAGATGTGGGCTACAGCAAGGGGATCCATTGTCTCCATATCTCTTTTTGTTGGTGATTCAAGAATTATCTTCCGTTTTGAGATGTTATCTGGGCAGGGGGTGTGTAATGGTATCTCGTTAAGTAGAAATGCTCCAGTAATAAATCACTTGTTGTTTACGGATGATTGTTTTATTTGTATGAAGTACAGCATGGAAGAAGTACGGATTCTTAAATGGTTTTCAGGGGCCTTTTGTCATCAATCCGGGCTCATTATTAATTTCAAAAGGTTGGACTTGTTTGTTAGTTCGAATATGTTGTCTTCTTGCAGGGAATTCTTGAGTAATTGCCTAGGGGTGAAGTTAGTTGCTAAGCCGGGAATATATTTAGGTGCCTATCTAGATTTAAGTGAAAGGGATGAAGTGTTGTTCAGGCGTATTGTGTCTAAATTTCATTCGAAACTTCAAGGTTGGAAAAGAGGTTTCTTATTTTTTGCGGGCAAATGTGTGTTGGCCAAACATTCCATGCTTGCTATTCCAGTGTATCTTTTATCAGTTTTTAAGGCTCCCCTATATTTTGTTTAGCAAATTCAAAGTATAGTTAGTTGTTTTCTGTGGAAAAATAAGGATGGGGGTGGTGTTGTCTGGAGGAAATGGAGCATTTTATGTCTTCCTAAAGCTTTGGGTGGGTTGGGTTTCAGAGATCCGGGATGGTTAAACTAGTCTTTATTAGTTAAAATTGCATGGCGTATTCTCCAAGATCCACAATCCCTTCTTAGTAGAGTCATATTGGCAAAACACTGTCGTCATAAGGGGTTTCTGGAGGTTCAGCCAAGCAGTAGATGTTCTTGAGGATGGAGAAGCATTCTGTGGGGACGAGATTTGTTGAAAAAAAAATCTTTATTGGATTGTAAAGGATGGGTCTAGAATTAACCCATTCGAGGATCAATGGATACATACTACACGCAATGAAATAGTAGGTAGAAATGTCGGAAGCGTGTTCTCTTCCTTTTCAGTATCGCATTTAATTGATCATAGTACTAGGACTTTGAGGGAATCATTGATTCACACTTTTTCTGAGTAATATGGTAAAGCACATTCAAAGTATTCATTTGTCTAGGGAGAAGAAAGCAGACTGGGTGGTGTGGAAATATTGTAAAGATGGTAGATACTCCATTAAATCTGATTACTCTATGGCAATGGGTAGGGGAGTCTCTGAAGTTCATGGAATAGGAGTCAGTTGTTGGTGTTGGAAGAAGTTATGGAACCTTCATATTCCGGCAAAATGGGCTTTATTTCTATGGAAATTTATTCATAGAATTTTACCTGCTAATGTTGTTTTAATTAGAAGATGAGTGGGGGTTGATATTCAATGCCCAAGATGTTTGGAGGAAGATGAATCTGTGGAACATCTTTGTTTTCAATGCCCTTTTGCCAAGCACATTTGGAAGGGTTCACAGTTGGGGTTGGATTTTGAATCTTGGCAAAGTTTATTGGTTCAGGAATGGATTGAGTGGTGGTTTCGAAATGCACCAGATGAGCAGGCTATAGTGGAAGCAATTAAGGTTTTATGGGGAATATGGATCCACAGGAGCAAGGCTGTATTTCAAAAGGATATTGAGCATCCGATTCGGGCTATTGAGTGGATTAATCACTTGGATTTACCTTCAAATAGACAACTTCATGCAAAATTTATGGGGATTAATTATGTCGAAAATAGGGAGATGTTTCCTTTATTATTACTAACAATGCTAGTTGGTGTCCAGATTCTATTGTGCATAGATTTTTTGATCGATGGAGCATGGAGGCAACAATCATCTCAAGCTGGGGCTGCATGGGTCGCAATGGACTGCAACAGAAATCCAATCATAAAGCACCAATTTTCCTTTACAGCATCTTCAGCATTAGTGCCCAAGGCAAAGGCATGTTTGGAGATGCTCAAATGGCGTTCACAGCACCAGATTATGTCAGCCAAAATTCTTACAAATTGTCAAATGCTAATAATGCGAATTAAATCAAAGATGGCTATAGAATGGGAGTTGTATTCTATGTTGAAGGATATTAATTATCTTTGTAGTGTTTTGGATCATGTATGTATTACTAAGGTTAATAGGAAAGATGTTCAATTTGCCCATGAGGCAGCCAAGTTAGCCTTAGTAAGGGCTAATTTTATTTTGTATATGAATATGTATGACTATATCTATTCTATTATAATGAATGTCCTTATTTCCTCTCAAAAAATCTTAATTTTTTTTATACTATATACTATATATGTGTGTAATAAGGGTGAAGCACCAATAAATCTCAAAATATAATCTTGTGAATTGTTTAGTCCTCTTTTTTTCTTATGAATCCAAATCTCTCATTAAAGTGGAAATTACATAAAAATGTAGTCAATTACATGTTTGGGTTTAATTTTTTAGGAATAAAAGTGGATTTCTCAAAATATAAAATTACACATTTGGACAATCTGTACTATAGAATTTTTGGATTTTCTCTCATTCTAGAACAAATTTCACATTACGAAACTCCAATAACGTAACACTTTAATATAATATATTAAAAAATTCATTGGTGTACTTTTTCTAAACGAACTAACATAACACTTAACAAAAACTCTTTGGTGTATTTTTTTCCAAACGTAACGCTTCAATGCAACACACAAAAAAAAAAAAAAAAAAATTCCTTACGCTGCGTTTAGTTAGGGGATTTGGAGAGGGATTTGAAAAGGAAAAAAGGAAAAGGGAAAAGGTGTGTAAAACTAGGTGAAATGTAGATATGTTTTATTCATATATATTTTTCATTTCTCTTTCTAAATCCCTTCTCAAATCCCCCAACCAAATACAATATTACTGAACTTTTTCCAAACATAAAACTCCAATCAATGTAATCTCAAATGTAATACTTCAATGTAACACACAAAACCACTAAAAAAAACTCATTAGTATGTTTTTTTCCAAACGCAACATTAAAGTGTGTTATATTAAAGTGTTACACTAAGAAGTTTTTGCAGTGTTATATTGAAATGTTACGTTTAGAAAAAGTATATTAAGGAGTTTTTTTTGCGCGTGTTACATTAGAATGTTACACTAAAAAAAATTTGTGTGTTATTTTAGAGTGTTACACTAGGGAATTTTTTTAGAATATTATATTAGAGTGTTACGTTTGAGAAAAGTACATTAACAAATTTTTTTGTGTGTTACTGTCATAACCGAAACCCACCCCTAAAAGTTTGGTTCATAACTGGCCAGCAATCACGAGATTACCTACGGCCTCATACGAAAAACAAATATTTTTAATAATAAGGCCTTAAGCGGAAGCAAATATTATGTATAACGTCCATTGGGCAGTGCTTAAATGATCCGGATAAACTCTCATATATATATATATATATATATATATCTTGATTTCCAAACACCTTATATACATGGAAGCTATCAACATTAAGTTTACATATTCACAAACCCATTTGACAAAAACTAAACAAAAGATTGAACATAAAATATAATACCAGAAAGACAAAAGCTCCATCTTGGAGGCTTGGTATAATAGGTCCACATAGACAGTTCCTGAGACTGACTCTAATGCTGATCTCCTTGTTGATCACCTACATACATATAAAATAGGAAGTGAGCGAAACGCAATGAGTAACAACAGTGCAAAGGGTTAGGGTCTATTTGGTAATCATTTTATTTTCAGTTTTCAATTTATATTTGTAAAAATTTTAAAAACTATCATAAAAATTTGTTTGATAATTTTTTTAGTTAGTTTATAAATTTGAGAAAAAAACGTAAACTTAAATAATGAGTTTACGTTGGTTTTTAAACATTTGACTAACAATTTTTTTTTCAATTATTTTTTTTTTCAAATAATTATTTGTTTCAATTAAATTTTTTTTCAAATATTTTTTTTTTTCAAATAATTTTTTTTTGTCAAATAAATTTTTTTTCAATAATTTTTTTTTTCATTAAGTTTTTCAATTAATTTTTTTTTCCAATTATAATATGTATGATCCAATTGTCATAAATAATAAAAAATAAATATAAATATTTTAGGCCTGAACAAATATATTTTTTAGTTTATGTTTATAAATTTTTTTAAACATTTTGTTTAAACCAAACGTGTTTGTAGTTTATGTTTTTCTAAAAATAAACAAAAACCAGTTTATAAAATTTTTGTAAACATAAACCAAAAACGTAAACGTTACCAAACGCTACCTTAATATATAAGTTTGATCCTTCAAACATATTTAACATAACAATTAGTTTTCAGAAGTAAAACGAACCATAGTTTTCTTTACACTCAAATTTGACAATCGGTCTCGGGTTCACCATGTTACGGAACGACCTCAGGTCCAATTATACAAATATGGCCTCAGGCCCACATATAATAAAACGACCTCGGATCCAATGTGCGAAACGACTTCAGGACCGCATATAACAAAATGACCTTGGGCCTACATATACATATAACAAAACGGCCTTGGGCCCACATATAATTCATTATCCTTCATTTTATAACATTCTTATAGCACTCTATAACATTCATAACGCATTAATCGAAACTTACACATGTCATATCATAATACAATTTCAAAAGTTCATATACATATATAACATTCATATTGTTCTAAAATAATAATTCAGAACATATCTTTACAAACTTATTACTCACAGTGCGTTTGGTCTTGCGGCATTCCCTCCGACACACGACCTATACAACATTTCACACATACACATTTGATAAATAATACGTTCCATTTCGTACACTTTTCTTTTAATGATTCACATCCTTTTTCAATGGGTTTCTAATCATCATTTCATTTTTCCGGAGTGTTTACATAAGGTCAAAAATGCGTTTAGAAGGTCGGAATGGTCAGCAAAAGGAAGTAGAATTTCCCCTGCTGTCTGCTCATGCAGAAGTAGTAGCCGCTCGAGCAAGCAGAATGCACTCCCCTGATTTGGTTCATGTTCTGCTTGTGCGAAGCTCGCAGCTGCACGAGTGGTCTGAACAAAACCAGACAGTCCGAAAATGTGGTTCAAAACCAAGTTCCCAAACTCAATTTCAAGCCCAATTCATGCAAAACTAACTCAAAAACATGATCTACTAATATTATATGAGTGTAATTTCAACTCAAACACTTCAATCTCGCTTAAAGTTCAAAATCAAGGTCTCATCTTTTCCATTAATTCCAGAATCACATGATCAAGTTCAAAATACATATATACGTGGATGATCCTTACACAAATCTTTGTTGTATGAACAATCTAGAGCTCATCTCATGAAGTATTTGCAAGATTGAAATCAAATTAAACAAAGTTAAAGAGATCAATGCTCAATTTCTTGAATTTAGCTCAAACGAACTCTCAAGTCAAAACCCTAACTCATTTAGGTTTTAAATCTTCAAATTAATTCTTGATTTCAATCAAAAGATGAGTTAATCCAAGAGTTCTAGTTGAGTTTTACATACCTTAAACCAATTCTTGAGTTTTCCTCTTGAATTTCTCCCAAATCTTTAGCTTTTCTTCTCAATTCTTAGAGCTCTCTCTCTCTCTCTCTCTCTCTCTCTCTAACTCCATAGCAAGTGTTTTGTTAATATAAGGTGATCTCAAGACTTAATTAAGCCTTACTATATATATAACTCAGACTAATACTATTTAGGTTAGCTTATTCTAAGGTTTATGCTAATTAAACCCAATTAAGTCATTCTGAATTGTATTTTTGGCCAAATTTCACAGTAGGCTCTAAAAATCATGCTAAACACAAATATAAAGTTAGTTTTGGTTTCTAACTCCTCTAAGGCTTTCAATTTTCAGTTCAAAATTCTAATTGCGACATATATTCCTACACTCGACAGATATAATTTCAAAATTATATAAATCACATAATTAATCATGAAAATTCATATCAAACACATAATCACATGCATAATTAAGCATAATGCAGGTTGGGTTATCACAGTTACATTAGAGTGTTACACTAAGAAATTTTTTTGTGTGTTACATTAGAATGTCACACTAGATAGTTTTGTAATTTTTTTTGTGTGTTGTAATATTTACAACAAATTTAGACTTCAACTTCATATACATAAGCATGTTCTTCAAATTGCAAAAACAAAAGACTTCACAAAAGAGTTGACAAAAGCTTGGCTCTGCTAGAGACCAAGCAATGCCCCATTATGGAGGTACTTCTCAAATGGCTTCTCAAAAAGGGTGGACTTCTAAAAGCAACTCTAGGCTTGACAATTCACATGTTCACCTACATATATATATATAAGGAAAATGAGTGAGTTAAAGCCTAGTGAGTAATACCAAAATAAAGAGGTTAATGAATGAAGTTCATCACAATATAAACATGTCTTACATTTCTAAATAAAACATATAACGAATTCAAATCAAACATTTTCCATATTGAAATCCATTAACCATTCATCATATGTGGTATATCCAATAGAGTAACAAAGGGGCCTGAAGGCCTAAATCAAAGGGACCATCAAGGTCTAGCAAAGGGACCATCAAGGTCTAAACAAAGGGATCATAAAGGTCTAGCGAAGGGACCACTCGGGTCTAACATTAGAGAAATCTGTAAATCCAATAATCGAAGGGCCATGATATTATATCCCCCAGGCAAAGGCCTTACTAAAGGATGTCACGAATATATTTTCAAAAAGGACATTAATTAATATAAAATATGATTTCAAAATATCATTCTTGAACAAGCCAAATACATTTGAATATATCTTTATAGAGATATTACTCACAATGGGCTTGAACAGACGTTAGGCTTCGAGTGATCCACTTACACAAAACACATAGCAATACACATTGAAACACATTGTCTATACAAACATTATATCTTAATTCAATCCCTTAAATAGGTTTCTAGATTATTCCTTCAGTAATGATGCCTAAACAATTCCCAAGAATGCCTAAAAGGTCATGAGAATGAAAATATGCACATGAAAGTGTTTTTCAAAAGTTACTGAAAATAGAATGTTCACTCGAGCGGTCCTTTGGTCACTAAGAGGTCTGCATGGTCTGCAAAAGTATTTGATGCTCGAAATCTAGGCTCGATGGTCGCTCGAGCCACGTGTCAAGAGAATTGAGGTCGCTCGAGCAGTCTGCAAAACCCTGTAAAACTTCTGGACGATTGAAAAGCCACCGTGCAAGCGATGCGGTTGAATTCTAGGTTTCAAAATAGAATTTTGATCTTCCAAAACACAAGTTTAAAGTTCATGAACTTGCATGGCTGGTACCAACTCCTGAAAACACTTAGAAAAACATGATTATAGGACCAATTTGAAACCATTAATTAAAAGACATCATGAAATTGCAAAATTGAAATCAAAACTTCCATGCATGTGTAGAATTATTCTCACACTCTTTTCAAAGTTTTCAAAACATGAAATTAAACCTTTAAAACTTGCAATTCTTTGATGCATGTATAGTTCAATGCCCAATTTCAACAAGAATGCCAAAACTCATGCTCAAAATGGTAAAATATGATGGAATTATGCATACATGATCTTTTTAAGCCAATTTCATTATCTTCTTGACAATTCCTTCCAATTTACATGGAAATGATCCCAAATGCTTCATAAATTTAGCTCTTAGGTGGATTTTCTACAAAAATTGAGGGTCAATTACTCAGCTAGAACTTGAATTGATGATTTTGCTAGTTGAATTCTCTTAATTCTTCTTCCTCCTATACAATTCTTTAACTCTCTCGCTCTCTCTCTCTCTAAATTGAAGCTCTCTTTCTCTCTCTCTAAATCTCAGCCAAGATGATGAATAATAAGCTTAAATCTCACACTTAACTTATTTGTACACATGAGATTAGATTAGCCTAATCAAGAAAAACTTAAGGTTAATTAATCTAGTTTAATTCTAATTAATTTTAATCTGAATCAAATTTTAATTAAGCTTCCCAAATGATTCCAAATATACAATTTATCTTATTAAGCTTGTCAATTTCTATTTATGAATTAATTTGGGCCATCAATTTCTAACTCAATACAAGCATTCTAATAGATATTTCATAATCAAATAGATATAAGCAAAATTAAGCACATAAACATGCAAATTCACATAATAATGTAATATGCAATAAAGATATGCATGTCGGGATCGCCACACTCCTCCTTGCCTATAAATAGGACCCTACCCTCCTCTTTGAGGAACCCAACTTTTAGACAAATTTTGAAGTGTTAGGAGTGAGTTAAAGTTGCAAACTTGACTCCCTATGCTCAAATTCGAAAATCCAACCTTAATACAGTAACTCTACAACTAAAAGTAGATTTAGAGTTTGAAACAGAGTGAATCAAAGAAAAGTCTAAGTTTGAGAGAAGCTTTCAAGCAAGATTTCTCACCTTTCGCGTGCTCTTCAATTTGATCTTAAAACCAAAAAGTAAGGTCCTACTTTCTTTTATTTTTAGAACGTTTAAGTATGTTTTCATTGTTTGATAATGGTTAGGGAGGTAGCAAGCATGTAAATCATGTAAGATAATTATTTTGCATGTTTTTCACTTTGTTTTTGCATGCTTTAGTTAGATATTACTTGCTATGTTTAGGCTAGTTTATTTATCATATGAACATGCATATGGCCCGGTTTAATCATCACATAATATTCTCATATTTATTTTTATGTGTTAGTTGCTTTGTTTGCATTGAATCATGTTAGTAAATATTAAACCGGGCTTAGGTTTGCATCTTGTGTGTCTAGTAGCATGTTTAGGATCATTGTATCATATTTAATTCATGTCTTGCATGTTGGACGCTTTGCGGTGGAATCTAGGTAAGTTCTTGTTCTTTTATGACATATTGCTTGTGGGTTTTGCATTGTTTTTTAAATAATGCAAGTTAGGTGTTTTAGTGGCCAATTAGATGTTTTGAATGTTTTTGTGAATATCGCTTGATTTAGTTCATGTTTGCAACCTATGTTTTTAAAGATCTCTTTTTGATGAAAAATATGATTGTATTCATTAGATCTAAATTAAGTGATATTTATTTGATCACCTAATTGTAAGGTTTAGTAAAGGAATTAGGGTTAATAATAAAGTTTGTGGAATAATTAATTATTTAATCTCATAAAATAAAAGATGAGTAAAGTCCAATCATGTGATTGGGCGAGAAGGGGTGCATTATGTAATGACCTTCCCTTTTCGTATCTAAGTTCCTGAACCTTGATTGTTATGATGGACCGATCCTTTGTTTAGTTTTCATTGTTAAAGATTTATTAGTGTCCCATAAAATTAAATGGCGACTCTTGAATGCACGTTGATACAACATTGGGTGGAAATGCGCCTTATATCCTAAAAGGCGTGATGTCCACATAAGGTTGACCAAATTATTAATGTTCATACATAACAAAGTGAACATCTTAATTCTTTAAGAATTTCATTTCTCAAATTTAATTCAATTCAATAATTTATTTTGTTTTTGGTGTATTTTCTTTCTTTTTTTTTACAGAAGGTAGATGTATTCAACATTTACAACCAAAAAAAAAAAATAACATATAAAATTTAGGGTTAATTACACAAAAAAAAAAAAAAACCTAAGGTTTCATATGTTTTTCAATTTAAATCCTAGAGTTTAAATTTTGACAAATTAAACCCTAGAATTTCATCCGTGTTTCAATGTGAACCCTTCGAACATCCCCGTCTTACTTAATCCTCTTCCTTTTTTTAGATTCAAATCCACATATCCAAACCCTTGTATCTCTCCCTCGTCATAACTCCGTTTCACCTCATTTTTACATCGTTGGATTCACCTCATGACCTAGTTTTCATTTCACCCTTCATATGCCTTGTTCCATCTCTTTTTGTGTGCCGTCGGAGCTTCAAAAGTTGGCTAAATTTTCAAATTCAAACCCACATGCTCAAACCCTTGTATCTCCCTCATCGTAACTCCATTTTGCCTTATTTTTACGTCGTTGGATTCACCTCATGGTGATTTTTCTCTTTTTTTTTTTTTTTTTTTGGATGTCTTGCTGCTATCACAACAATATTCTTGGTAGTGGAGATGCAATAGATGATGATTGTTTGGAAATCAAGGTGCCTTGGCATGCTCACCAACCCATTGGTTTTTGATTTTTGTGGGTAGACATACCTATCACCACTTGACAGCACTGCCACCATTACCACCACCTTATCTTGCAGATAATGATGATAATGAAGCAGCAAGCCAATAAGAGGAGGAAGGGGGGAAGAAAAAAGAAAAATCGTACTTTTAGTCAACTTTTGGACCTCCAACGACATGCAAAAAGAGGTGGAACAAGACGTTTCAGGGATGGAATGAAAATTAGACCATGAGGTGAATCTAATGATGTAAAAATAAGGCAAAACTTAGTTACAACGAGGGAGATACACGGGCTTGAACATGTGGGTTTGAATCTAAAAAATTTTCCCAAAGAGAAAAAAAAATTTAGCCAACTTTCAAAGCTCCATCGACAAGCAAAAAGAGGTGGAGCAATGCGCATGAGTGGAATGAAAACTAGGCCATGAGCTGAATCCAACGACGCAAAAATGAGGTGAAATGGAGTTATGACGAGGGAGATACAAGGGCTTGAACATGTGGGTTTAAATATGAAAATTTTGCCCAAAGAGAAAAAAATTTTGTCTAAATTTTGAAGCTCCAATGGCACATAAAAAGAGGTGGAACAAGGCGTACAAGGGATGGAATGAAAATTAGGCCATAAGGTGAATCCAACGACGCAAAAATGAGGCAAAACAAAGTTATGACGAGGGAGATACAAGTGTTTGAACATATGTGTTTGAATTTGAAAGAAGGAAGAAGATGAAGTGAGGCAGAGATGGACGGAGGGTTCACATTGAAACACTGACAAAACTCTAGGGTTTAATTTGTTAAAATTGAAACTCTAGGGTTTAAATTGAACAAGCGAAACCCTAGGGGTTTTTTTTTGTAATTAACCCTAAAATTTAATATATGTTCAACATAATAAGCCTGAACGAGTTGAAATTGTTCAACCATATAAAGTATGAACGTATTTATTTTGTTCAACATAAATATTTTGAATATTCAATTTGTTCAATTTTTTTTTATTTTTATTTATTTATTGTACGATGATATTATGTTCAGAAAACCTGAATTTGAACCAAACTAGAAATAAAATTTGCTATGGAAGTTGAATCGATAACCAAATCAAAAGAAAATAGGAAAAACATATCAATGACCCTAACCCACCTCTAGAGGTTAGAGCGGTGACTAGCCAGTAATCATAGATTACCTACGGCCTAATTTGACGGAATACAAAATATTTAATATAATGGGGGCAGAAGCAGAAGCAAACTGACACGACCCCATTCCGCCCCTAACAAAATGATGTGATGGCCAGTCATCTTAGACTACCGAAGGCCAACTTACAAATATTCACACATACAAAGTATAAATATGGGGCATACATGTGTGGAAATAATAAATTTAAATCTAATTAGTCCATAAGAGTTGTGCATAGATTAAATGAAATGACATACATATTAATATGGTTTTGAAACTTGGATACAAAAATAAAATAAACTTCAAGATGATACAAAAATATGAAACAAAACACATCTTCCAACAAAGCTTAGGTGACATCGCCTTCTTGTTCATCACCTACATATATATAAAGGAGAGGGGTGAGCTGAAAACTTAGTGAATGATCTAAGTAATAAATGTTTGAATGAATGATATCCGAGATTTTATCAAAACAATACATATCATAGCTTGTAACAAAATCAAAGGATGAACCAAATTTGTCAATCAAAGGCTTCCAAAGCTTCAAAGGATGTTTACTAACATCTACGTAATACAAAGGATGAACATTCATTGACAAAACAAAGGAATAATCGACTCGGAATCTATTAGACAAGCCCACCTATCGATGACAAAGGAGATATCTCAAATAAAGATACTGGTTGTATTAAAGTCCCCTAGCACACAAAGACCTTTCAAGAATGTCATTAAAACAAACATAATACTTGATACAAAATTAAGCAATAATCATTCATGCTTGATCAAATACTTTTTCAAAACAAAGAAAAACTTTTATCCAAAACATTATAGTATAACTTTATTAAAAATATAACTCATAATAGCTCTTAGGTCGAGGGGGATTAAGGCAAAGATCTAAGACCTACAAATACATGGTAAATCCTATTGAATGCACTTCAAGAAGACATGAAGAGATGCTCAAAGATGGTTATGCAATGCACCCTCAAAACAAGCTTCAAATGAGTAAAATCGTTCTCGACATTTCTTTCCAAAACCAAGTCAAATCAGAGCAAAATATGTTGTGGAAGTTAAATCAATGTTTTTCCTTCTTGGAAAAGTATGTTGGGTATAAACCAAGTCAAAGAATGGATGCACAGAGATGAACTAGGCTTAAATGGCCTAGCTTGGTGAACTCAAGAGGTCTTAGTCGTGGTTCCACACCTCTTGGCCGAGGTGTGGCCTCCTTGGCCGAAATGTGGACTGCTTGCCCGAGATGTTACAAGGTGATCGATAAAGATGTGTTGTGGTCGGTCTAGGTGTTTATGCAAGGTAGGCCAAGGTGCAAGTGATCATGCAAGGTAGGCCAAGGTGAAATGCAATGCTAGGCCTAGGTGTGAAAGCTAGGCAAGAGTGGGTCTCGGTGACCACACTTAGGGAATAATGAAATCTGGAAATCTGGGTTTCCCTTGAAGAACGTGAACATGACGAATATGAAGAATATGAAGAATATGAAGAACATGAATGCTAAAATCATAACTTCTTATTCAAAATTTGAAATTTCATGATATGAGTTCGAAAATATAGACCTGGGTACCCATCCTTGAAGATTTCATGAAAACAAACATAAAAACATAAAACTTGATATAAACTTTTGGATCAAAACAAGGTTTTTCTTCAAGAACACAAGAACATCACTTTCTCTCTATAAAACAAAACTTTAAATCAATGCATAGCTCATGAATCATGCTAGATTATGGAATGTGATCAGATTAACATAAAGAACAACAAAAGTAGATGAATCGAATCTCAAAACACAAATCAAATGGTTCAAAGTCTAATAATCAAGCTTGGAAAATCTAGCTTCGTCCAAGAACTTCTTCTTCTTCTTCTTCCTAGAGCTTCTCTCTCTTCAAGACAAAGATATGGCAAAGATATGGGTTTCCCAATAGCTAACTGACTTAAACCCACTACTGAGACGCGTGGCATTATCTGGTTAAGTCTCCTCAAAAGGTGTCAGAATGAAAGGACAAGAGTAGGTCAAAGTTAATACAACAAGTAAGGTGGCATGGGTACTTATGACAAAGCAAGGATCCTGGATCAAAACATAGGCTTTGCACAAGTGAGGTCTCTCTGACCTCGGCTAGGAGGGGTAACACTTGGCCTAGGTATGACACACCCTGGCCTGGGTTGTACAAGACATGGAATAAGGTTGCTAGGTGTTGGCTACGGTGCACAACTCGGCAAGAATGTGCCCAACAAGGCTACAAGGTTCAAGGATCAAAGATCTCGGATGCCTAGGTGATGAACACCTCGGCCAAGGTGCGAGGGTAGAGGTGGAGATCAGCCAAGATGGTTCCAAGATGGCCCTAGGTGTTGTCGCTTAATGGCCTAAGTGTGAGAGGTTCAAAGGTGCAACCTAGGTGTGAGGTAGCAAAAGTAGATAGCCTAGGTTCAACACACAAAGCATGGATCTTACACTTAAGCAAAAACATAATATCAAAATAAGACAGGATCCCACACTTAGACAAAATATCAAAGTTTACAAGATGGAAGCCTAACAAACCAAAAGCATGTAAATTTTCGTGAATATGACTAAGGTAAAATGAGAGTTGTTATACAAACAAATAATAATTTAGTCCATTGAGCAGTGCATAAACGACATATAATTAAAACCCACACAAACTTTTATAACTTATAATAAGTACATTAAGTACAACATTAATACATAGTTACATCCACAAGTTCATGTACATGATTTATCAAAAACTTGACAAAACAAAACAAAAGTAAAAGCCTCATCACAGAGGCACTTTTTCAGTGCAAAATCTCTACAGTTAATCCTCATGTTGCTCACCTACATACATATAAGGGAAATGGGTGAGCTAAAATCCAATAAGTAACATCAATGTAAAGAGGTTAATGAACGAGTTTCATAAGGCATTCACAAATCATGATCATTTCACAAATTGAAAATACATATCAGATTTTATCAAAGTACACATAGTTAAGCAGAATATGTGGTACATCCATTAGAACTAAGCAAAATGACCACATAGGTCCAAAACGAAGCTAACAACCACATTGGTTTGACAACTAACAGAGATTGCTAATAACTAAGGCATAATTTCCCCAAGACTGGACTAACTAAAGGATGCCACAATAGATAACAAAATAGAAAACTCAATCATTCGAATCAAATCACATTTTCCTAGAACATATTATAACTTTTAAAAAATTACTTTACGAAAATATCTTTACAAAGATATTACTCATAGTGGGCTTCTCTCCGGTAATCCTCAATGAAGGTTCGACTTACAAACACACACATATACAAACATTGATAACACTTAACAACTAATCACATTCTCACTTTTCTTTTCTAACTGATTAACTTATGTTGATTTCTAACTTCAGAAAGATGCATTTCAAGATATGCTGAAATAGGGCAGTCCGCTCGAGTGGTGAACGCGAGTTCTCAAAAATTTGTCTGTAAAATAAGATTATGGTTTCCTCAAATGTTTGCTCGAGCGGTTTGTAGAAATCTTGTTTTCGAAAATTTGAAAAAATGACTTCCAAATGCAATTTCAAAGCTTGAGGTCTTGCATGACTTGCCCAAAAACTTGTAAATATACTAGAAATCATAAATACCTGATGAATTTCAAATCAATTTCTCAAAAACTTCATCAATTTGCCAAAACATGAGTCAAAACTCCATGCATGCTATGTTTTCAAACTTTTTTTCCTTTTGATCTCAAAATATGAAACTAAAAATATAACTTCATGAATTTCTGAAAATTTTCAAGTTATAAACTCTTATGCAAGTGAATATAAACTCAATTTCATGTGAGGCAACAAAAATTCAAACCCAAAATGATCAAACTTCTAAGTAACTCTATAATTCATAATCCTAGCTCAAATTCATCATCTTTTTCTTAAATTCACTCCAATTGCAAGTAATTGACTCCAATTCTTGGTGTATGAAAGATTATCAACAAGATTAAGTTCAATTTCTTACCTAAAGTCTTGAATTGTTGAATATATTGATGAAGCTTAAGCCTAGTTTCCTCTTCTACACAATTCTCTCTTCAATTATTCTTCTTCCTAGCTTTTCTTGAGTTGATGAGCTCTCTTCCTCTCTCTCTAAATTCCTTCAGCAAAAGATGAATAATGAACTCGAACTTCTCTTCTTAACTTATATATTAAATAGAGTTAGATTAGAATTAGCTTAAGGCTTTAATCATGTATTAACTTGATTAAACACCACATAATCTTACTTAATTATGATTAACACCTAACTTAATTAACTTAATCAATTCCAATTAAGTCCTAATTTAATCAATCTTAATTAATACTAATCTCATTTTAATTTTTGATTGAGTTCCTATTAGGATTTGCACACTAAACTGAATCAATTTAAAATCCCCTAACAAATATATAACACACAAATCACATACACACAAATTGTAAATAAAATTAAAATTCCTACAATTAAATGAATGCAAAATGATATGTCAGGTGTGGTTATCATAGCTAATGACAAATTTCAACACCACAATGCACGGGCGAAACAACAGGGAAACAACGATAAAGATGGAGATCTGAAATGACGACAATGCACCTATAAGCCAATGGCGGAACGACTATGATGATGGAGATCTGAAATAATGAGAATGCAACGGCCAAACAAAACCCTTCGCCGGTGATGGAAATCTTCAATGCCAACGATAAAAATCTTTGGTGTTTTGAAGATGGAGGTTTCTCATGTTCTAAAGATGGAGATATTTGGATGTGGGTTGTGGTATGTATTCAAACAAACAGATGGTGTGTTACCTTAGAGCTAGTAATGGAAAGTTAAGGTGTGAATTGAAATATTTTCAAACCCTAAAAAGTATTATGCGTGTATACTAAGTAATGGTGTGTGCTGAGAAGATTAGTTGTGTGTAAATAGAATCACCCTTTTTTGTTAATATAGTTAGTTTAACACTTTTCTCTAAAACCATATGGGAGTTATCTACCAAAAAATTTAATGGGTTAATTATACTATGACCCCTGACCTATTACTAAATTTAACTTTTAACTTTTCCTTTATCTATTAACCTGTACATATTGCCTCACTCAAGTATGAAAATTATACAAATACATCTTTTTTTGAGGTGGTTTGGAGAAGGTCTAAAGAAGGTAAAAATAAAATATTTTTATAGTTGAAGGATCAAAATGTATGAGTTCATAAATTATTAAAATAAAGTGATATTCATTAATAATTAAGAGAGTCTCAGGATAATTAATTCATATTTAAATTATAATGAAGTAAAATACTTCGACCACAAATAGAAAGAAATAAATTTTATGTTATAAACAATTGTTGGTTTGAATTTTGTTTATATATTTATTTACTTTTTCTACAAAAGAGAAAGAGAAGAATCAAGGGTAAAGTACGCTTCAGTGGCATTTTTAAAAAATTATAGATTAATAAAAAAAATTATGTATTTAATTATTAAAATGTATAAGATTTACCATTGAAATTAAAAAAAAAAAATTGAAGAACTACATTGAATTGTGATTTCCCAAATAATCATTTACTCAAAATGGAGATAATTGCCAAAAAGTCTAGGTGCACAGACGATCGAACACAGATCCGAAACATAGAAACTGTGCATTCTGTCGTCCGGCTGGATGACTAGCTAGAGCTTGTCGACCACGACTGTTATGGTGTCTGTCATGACCCGAACCTGCCCCTATGAGCTAAGGCCATAACCGGCCAGTAATCACGAGATTACCTACGACCTTAAACCAAATAAGCCAAAACTCATCAGAGTAAAAGGGGCCAAACGGAAGCAATTTAAAACTTTGTTCATAGAGCTGTACTTATATGCACACCATAACATTTTAAACATTTATATGTTAATAACTCACATCAGAATGTGTATTAATGTAAAACACTGTACATACAGGATCATCCAGATTTAAGTCAGTCAAACCCAAGACTTATATACAACAATGGTTTGATGATTTCGTCAACAAAACAAAACTATAAACAGAGGACAAAAGGGAGAAGACAGTCTCATGCGTGAGACTTTTGGGATGACTCTTCAGAACTCTGACTGTTTCTCATAATTCACCGGGGCTGGTTTTGGACGTCCCTTGGCTCACCTACATGTACATAAATGAGCGTAAGCGAATGCCCAGTGAATAATATCAATAAAAAGATACATAAGCAATTATTGAAACAGTTACAGCAAATGGCCTTTGGCCCAATCATTTATATCAATCGGCCTTCGGCCCAATCATTCATGTCAATCGGCTTTCGGCCCAATCATTCATGTCAATCGGCCTTCGGCCCAATCATTCATGTCAATCGTTGTCCGCCATTCAAACTAATGAACTTACATAACTTACATATAAGTAAACAATTGGACAACAATATATTTCAAATATCTTAATAAGACATTACTCACAGTGATCGGTTGATTGGTTCGCCTTGGAACTCACCCTACACATGCCATGAACATAAAAGGGTCACTAACAATTCAATCCGTTCAAAATTCACATTTTCCTCTTTAGGCTTCATTCTTATCTCTTTAATTCAATTACAATGCTCAATGTATGCCTAAGAGTGTTTAGAAGTGAAAGGGAACGGAAAACAGAACACAGAATGTATTTTCAAAATTTCAGAAAATAGGGTCCCCGCTCGAGCATGGACTTCCCCGCTCGAGCGAACCCTTAAGGCCTGCAAAAGTACTGGATGCCTCAAAATTACGCTCGATCGCGAACTCTGGCGCTCGAGCGGAAGGCCTCTCTACATGGCTCCACGCTCGAGCGTGAACTCCCCCGTTCGAGCGAACACAATGTCTGCAAAAAGTGCTGGGAGCACGAAATTCACGCTTGAGTGGCGGTTTTCCCGCTCGAGCAGTAATCAAACTTTCTGGAAATTCCAGAACTGCTCTTAGAGTTCAAATTCGATGTTCAAAGGTCTCAATTCATGATTTTGGTCCCAAAAGCATATTAGCACATTATATTGCATGAGAGTGTAAGGTTATTACATCAATTTATTCAAAATCAACATCTAATTCTCAATCAACTCTCATTTCTATATCATGAGCAAAAACCCATATGTTTCAAACTTCACATAGGCTTCATTTCTTCAAAAATCAAACATGCATGCAGATTTTTTACTTTAATCCCATTTCAAAACATGCAAGTGACACCTATTATTGTGGAATCCATGAAAATTATACATGTATGTAAAGATTAACGCCCAAACCTCCATATTCAATATTATACATTCTAGCTCATACAAATTTCAAGCTTAAACATGCAATCCATGGCAATCTCCTACATGCACATATACATTGACTCCCAATTCTTGAAGACCAACTCATTTCATATTCCTTAACATCATTCAACCTTGAATTTACAAATTACAAACAAAAATCCATGAATCATTGGTTGGTTACTCACCTAGGAGCCTTAATCTTCCAACTCTAGTCAATTCTTGGACTTAATCTTCAAGATTCCCAAGTCTCGAGCCAAAACCACACAACTCTCTTCCTTCTCTCTCTAAGGCTGACCCTCTCTCTCTCTATTTGAGTTCAACATCAGCCAAAGTGTTAAAAAGGGAAGGAATTGAAGTGTAATGGCCCTTATGTATAAGCCCACTAGTCAAGTTTAATAATAAAAAATAATATGGCGCTAATTCATTAACTAATCAATTTAATCTGGCCCGAATCAATTTTTCAATTAAATGTCACCGTAGGCTCTAACAATTATGCCAATCACAATGGCGCAATCAATTTCGGGTTCTGTGACCGGTAAGGCCTTCAATTTAATTTCCAAAGCAGATAATCAAACAAATATTCCTACGATGAACAGATAGAAATTCAAAACCACATAATCACATTCATATTAAGGACCAATTAGGACATTACGGAACAGGGGTATTACAGTGTCTTCCTGTCGTCTAAGCGGTCGTCCAATAGAACAGTTTCTGTGTTTGGTTCAATGTTTGGTCCTTTGTGTACATAGCATTGCTAGGATAATTGCCGGTCTAAGAGGAACTCAAGATGATCAGTCAAATTGAGGTATGAGAGTGCTCTGTCAATTTGCAAAAGTGGCCTTTTAGGGATGTGTGGGCAAAGGATTAGTAGTAATTAGGAAGTGATGAGAGAGTATTGGAAGCAACTATGGAGGATTCCTATTCAGAGGAAGATTCGCCATTTTCTTTAGAAGTGTAGTCTTGAAATTGTTTCAGTTCGTGTTTTCTTGTGGCGACGGCGACGTTGTGACAACCACACCTTTTCATGCATCATGTATATTAAATTACTCGTGCATTCATGTCATATGTTATATGTTTATGTGATTTGAGACTTGTAGTATTAGAAAAGAAGAAGAAGAAGAAGAAGAAGAAGTATGAAAAACTAGGTTAGAAACTTGTATGTTATATCTTAGAATTATTTGCTATGCGTGGGGGCCGAATAGATTATTACGTAGGTTAGCCGAATAACTTAAAGAAGGAAATCAAGTCATGTACTATATGGCTCTATCCCGGAGGGATGGAGGCCGAATAACTAGATCGGCCGAAGAATCAGGTGTAAACCGGGCCGAATATGAACAGGTAGCCGAATGAGCGGTTGTTCGTTGGACGAAAGGTGGGCCCAACCATCAACATCAAGGATGACTATAAATAAGAAAAACATCAGCTAAAAAAGAGGTAGTGAGAACAAGTAAGACTAACTTAAGACATAAGCTACCAAGAGAGTATACACTGACTTATCTGTCAGAGTGCTAATTCCAGCACCCCTAACAGGAGTGTTCATTCCTTTTTAGGTGACTAGTTGAGGATCAAGAGTGTCTTACAGGATCTAGAGAGCATTTCAAAACCACTTCTCCACAATTGGCGCCGTCTGTGGGAATACTCCAGTACATCCATGGCGGGCGTGACGGAAGATCCTCCGGTAGTCGCTGACGACCTTATGCCATGAGATGACACCACTCCAAGCAACATGCTTGGGCTAGAGAATATTACCGCACGAAGGGCCTTAAACTTCGATTCAGTTGCCCAAACTTCACCATTGACTTCAGCACATGAGACAATACAAGTGATTATGGATCAGGTGAAGCAAAACGAACAGAGGTTGGAAAACATGATGGCTGAGAACGAGCGCCTTCGACAGGATTTGGCCTTGGAGGTGGCAAAATCCCAACAGACCACGCGCCAAGATCAGGGACGACCTTTGAGAAAGGATGGCCGACGACCTCAAGTTCGGCGACATGATAGTGGTAGTGATTTTGACTTATCATCTCCAGAATCCAAAAAGAAGGGACGAGTCAAAGTCTCCAGTTCTTCCGAAGGCAGTCCGCGTGCACGTAATAAGCGAAGAAGAAATGATTCAGACGAAGAGGATCAACATGACCCCTTTGTGCGACGGATCGCAAGGGCAATGCTACCCAAAAAGTTCAAAGCTCCATCGTTCACCCTATATGATGGAAAAAAGGACCCCACTGATCACATTCGTCATTATAAGCAAGCCATGACGCTTCATGCAGACGATGAGGCCCTCATGTGTCGAATATTTCTAAGCAATTTGGGACCATTGGCCGTTAGATGATATTATAAATTGGAACCGACATCGATCAAGAGCTTCTATCAGCTCCAAAAATCCTTTAGGGCAACGTTCATCACCAATGAGGTCCAGCCGAAGCAGGTCAATTCCCTCTGGGCAATGCAAATCCAACCAGGGGAAACCCTACGTACGTATTCGAAGCGCTATTGGGAATGCTTTAACCTAGTAGATGATGCCTGCAATGACTCCATGGCCATCACGACCTTTAAAATGAGATTGGATCCCGATAGTGCCCTCCGCAGCTCCTTGACTAGAAGGCCCCCCAAAACAGTTTAGTCGCTAATGAAAAAAGTTGAGAAATACTGCAAAGTGGAAGATGACGCCCTGTGGGTCAAAGCCAGGCACAAGGCCAACAAGACGGCCCCGTCTGAAATCGTTTAGCCGATAAATTCTGTACCATCTCGGAGCCCTGAACCACGGAATCGGGCTAAACGAGACAAAAGACGAGATTCACGCCAATCATATGACCAATGTTCACACAGAGCTAATGAACAACTTCAAGTGGATAGCAGGCGCATAAGACGCACAGACAAGAAATATACGGAGTTGTTGGAGTTGATCAGCACGGTTATGTCTAAAGTTCAACACCTTCTGTTCTTTAAATGGCCACCCAAGATGGTGGGACCTCACGACACGAGAAGACGGGATAGGCGATACGAATATCATAAAGACCACGGTCATGATACCGACAGTTGTTATGCGTTGAAGGATCACCTTGAGGAGTTGGTACAAGATGGTCGACTTAAGCAACACGTTCGAAAAAATAACCCAACCAAAACAGTTGCTTTACGGCAGGATTCACCTCTACTCGGCGTAATCCATATGATATACAGCTTATCGACGACATCCACGATACATACAATTCAGTCGCATCCAAACCACCAAAAGAAAATCACACCAGCGAAATGGCCCCGTGAAGCTGCGAGTATTACTTTTGATGATTCTGATTTGGTCGGCATAACGCTCCCCCACAATGATCCCTTGGTCATCGAACTATGCGTAAACTGATTCACCGTTGAACGTGTTCTCATTGACCAGGGAAGTACTTCGAAAGTTATGTACTACAAGACCTGCGTCAAACTTGGCTTCACTGAATCGGACCTGTCTCCAGCTCATTATCCGTTATTCAACTTCAAAGCTAATCCGGAATATCCGTTGGGCAAAATCACACTACCAGTTCGGGCGGGCTCCCGATCAGTGGATGTAGAATTTTTGGTTGTCAAGCTTCTTACGCCGTATAATCTCATCATGGGACGAACTTGGCTGCATACCATGTAGGCCATGCCAAGCACCTATCATCAACTACTTCGCTTTCCGGCTGAACGCGACATTGAGCAAATTCGAGGTTCCCAGAAATCGGCGCAGACATCTTATCTTCTTGCCGCAAAGACACCAAGAGAGCTGGAAGTGAATTCGATTGAGGTGCTGAATCGAGAGAGCCTCGACGACGTTGGGCGGCTTCCAAGTGAAAAGGCAACTGGAGCCCTGGATCAGGTTGAAATTGACGGGAATCATGACAGGTTCTTCATGGTCGGCGCCTCCCTAAGTAAAGTCGACAAGCAGGAGCTAATTTCCTTCATACTTGGCAACCTTGATGTATTTGCATGGTCACCATATGAGATGCCGGGGATGGATCCATCAGTGTCTCAGCACCATTTAAACGTTGATCCCAGATGTAAGCCAATTATTCAGAAAAGCCGGCGGTCAGCCGCGGAACACACTGCTGCCGTTGTTGAGGAAGTTAACCGGTTGCTTGATGCCGAGGCAATCTGCGAAGTAACCTATCCTACATGGCTATCGAATACTGTGGTTGTAAAGTAGAAAAATGGAACTTGGCGTGTTTGTGTGGATTTCACGGACTTAAACAAAGCTTGTCCCAATGATTGTTTCCCCCTCCCCAGAATAGACCAACTCGTAGATGCAACGGCACATCATCAACGTATGAGCTTCCTGGATGCTTACAGAGGCTACCATCAAATTGCCATGCATTTGGAGGACCAAGAAAAAACTGCATTCCTCACCCCAAGAAGAACCTATTGCTATAAGGTTATGCCTTTCGGGCTGAAGAATGCGCGGGCAGCCTACCAAAGACTAGTCACTGCCATGTTCATGGAGCAACTCGGCCATACTATGGAAGTGTACATCGATGATATGGTGGTCAAGTCCAAAGAAGAGCAAACTCATCTAGCCGATCTGAAAGAAGCATTTGACATTCTTCGCAAATACAAAATGAAGCTGAACGCTTCCAAATGTGCCTTTGGCATCGAATCTGGCAAATTCCTTGGATACATTGTTAACCACTGCGGAATCGAAGCCAACCCGAGGCAAATCATAGCAATCCTATAACTTGACTCTCCTCGGTCGGTCAAAGAGGTTTAGAAGTTGATGGGAATGGCCGTCACACTCAACAGATTCATCAGTCGTTCCACAGATTAATGCCGGCAATTCTTTCATACCCTTCGGCAGGGTAAAGCTTTTGAATGGACCCCCGAGTGCGAAGTCGCTTTGGACGGTTTGAAGACTTACCTCCGATCAATTCGATTCTTGACAACACCTTTGGCAGGTGATCCACTCATTTTATATCTGGCAGTTTCCGACTGGGCTGTCAGCGCCGTACTGTTAAATAAAGAACTAGGGGAGCAACGACCAGTTCATTATGTGAGCAAAGCAATGGTTGACGCCGAAACACGTTACCTTTCATTGGAAAAACTCGTCTTTGCTCTCGTCATGGCAACAAGAAAACTGATGCATTACTTTTAGGGGCATACCATTGGGGTACTAATGTCATGACTCGAACCCGCCCCCGTGGGTTAAGGACATAACCGGCCAATAATCGTGAGATTACCTATGGCCTCAAACCAAACCAAACGTATTTTAACAGAGTTAATAGAGGCCAAACGGAAGTAATTTAAAAACTTTGTCCTTAGAGTTGCGCTTACATGGCACGTCAAACAAGTCATACATATAAACATTAATAACTCACAACATAATTAAAGTATCAAAAAGTTCTGTATAGACAAGATCATCCAAAACTAAGTCAACCCATGAACTATATACAGACATATACAAAGGCTCCGCCAACGTGACAACATAAAACAAAACAACAAAGGCGAAGGCGAGTCTCATGCGTGAGACACATAGGCTGACTTTTCAAAACTCGATTGTCCTATACAGACTTCATTGGGGCTGGGTTTGGACCTCTCTTGGCTCATCTACAAACACATGAATGAGCGTGAGCGAAAGCCCGGTGAATGATATCAAATAAAGAAAATACATTGGAACATTATACATCAGACGGCCTTGGGCCCAATTCATTCATGTCAAACTGGCCTTTGGTCTTTTCGAGCTTTCGTATCAAACTGGCCTTTCGGCCGTTCCAAACTTGTCATATCAAACTGGCATTTAAGCCTTTCAAACTTGTCATATCAAACTGGCATTTAAGCCTTTCAGACTTGTCATATCAACCTGGCATTTAAGCCTTTCAGACTTTCATTTCAAACTGGAATTTAAGCCTTTTAGACTTTCATTTCAAACTGGCATTTAAGCCTTTCAAACTTGTCATATCAAACTGGCATTTAAGCCTTTCAAACTTGTCCACCATTCAAAATTAATAAACTTTACAAAACTTACATAAAAGTAAGCAATTGGATAACAATATGTATTTCAGATATTATTCACAGTGATTGGTTTGTGGATTTGCCCTAGAGCTCGACCTTACACATTTCATGAACACAAAAGGGGCACTAACAATTCAATCCGTTCTAAATTCACATTTTCCTCTTCAAGCTTCATTCTTATCTCTTTAATTCAATTACAATGCTCAAAGTATGCCTAAGAAGGATTAGAAGTGAAAGAGGACGGAAAACGAAACACAGAACGCGTAAACAAAATTTCAGAAAACAGGGTCCCCGCTCGAGCGTGGACTTACCCGCTCGAGCAGACCTGTAAGGCCTGCAAAAGTACTGGTTGCATCAAAAATACGCTCGAGCGTGAATTAGGGCGCTCGAGCGAAAGGCCTGTCCAAATAGCTCCCCCACTTGAGCGTGAATTACCCCGCTCGAGCGGACACCAAGTCTGCAAAAAGTACTGGGAGCACGTATTTCCCGCTCGAGCGGCAGTTACCCCGCTCGAGTGGAAATAAAAATTCTGGAAATCCCAGATTGTGTTCTTGAGTTTCATTTCGACTTTCAACTAACAATTCATGCATTTTATAGCTCCAATTCCACACATACTTGTACTAACATGGTATAAACACCAAAACACATCATCATGGAGCTCAATTTCAAAGATTTAACACATGCATGGCTCACATTGACACCAAACTCAATTCTAACATACACATTTATGCATTCAAAGCTCTTATCTTCATAGATTGTACATGCATGTGATGTCTAGCTCCCATTCTCAACTTAGATGATACCAATGGTGATTATACATGGGTTTCAACTACAAATTTACATGGATTTCAACCAAATTGCAACATGAATCATGTAATTCAAGCTCAATAATGCAAATTCCAAACAATTACATACATGCATGCATATATGGTCTTCCAATTCAACAAAACAAACTCAAAACATGCTCTTGACCATTAATTAACTTTGAACACACAAGATTACACCTTAAACTCATAAATTCAAGAATCAATGCTTACCTAGAAGCCCAATCTATGGTTAATTCTTGAACTAGACTTCAAATTCCCAAGCTTGAGTAAAAAATTACACAATTCTCTCCCTCTCTCTCTCTAACAGCCGGCTCTTCTCTCTTTCTTAGAGTTTGATCAGCCCAAGTGAAGATACAAGAGGGAATGGGAGGTCTAGTGCTCTTACACAACAAATTCCACTAACCAAAATTACAAATATTAACAATTTGAGCACAAAGCCATTAAATAAATCAATTTAATATGACCCGAATCAATTTTCAATTAAATTTCACCGTAGGCTCTAAAAATTGCGCTAATCATAATGGCGCAATCAATTTCGGGTTCTGTGGTCGATAAGGCCTTCAATTTAATTTTCAAGGCAGATAACCAAACAGATATTCCTACGGTGAACAGATAGAAATTTAAAACCACATATTTTCACATAATGGTGCACACAATCATGTCAAAACACATAATCACATTCATATTAAGGACCAATTAACATATTACGGAACAGGGGTATCACAGTCTTCCCCCCTTCAGGAAGTTTGGTCCTCCAAACTTAATTTACCTTCGTCAGGAAACAAATGTGGATAGCGTAGTCGCATTTCCTCCTCTTTTTCCCACGTGGCATCCGTCCCATAGTGTTCTTTCCATTCAACTTTCACCATTGGGATGGACTTGCTTCTCAATTGTTTCACTTGCTGATCAATGATTCATTTCGGCCATTCAGCATATTCCATATTCTCATCAATAGCTACCCGGTGATAATCAATCACGTGAAACGGGTCTCGGAGGTAATCCTTTAACATCGACACATGGAACACATTATGTATTTGCTCAAATCCCGGCGGCAAAGCAACTCTATAGGCAACTGGACCAAGCCTTTTCAAAATCTGCAACGACCTAATGTGACGGGGCGACAACCTGCCCTTCTTTCCAAACCTGACTTGGCCTTACATTGTAGACACACAAATGAACACATGGTCACCAACCTCATACTCAAGAGGTCTTCTTCGAACATCCGCATAGTTCTTTTGTTGGTCCTGAGCTGTCTTGAGCCTTTGACGGATGGTCTTGATTTTCTCAGAAGTGTCTTGCACAATTTCAGGCCCAAGCAAAGCTCTATCCCCGACCTCTGTCCAACAAATAGGTGATGTACACCTCCTACCATACAAAGCCTCGTATGGTGCCATACCGATGCTGGAGTGGAAGCTGTTATTATAAGCAAATTCTGCAAGTGGCAAATAGTCTTCCCAACTCCCTTGAAAATCCAAAGCACGCATCCGAAGCATATCTTCCAAAGTCTGTATTGTTCGTTTCGATTGCCCATCTGTCTGTGGGTGGAATGCAGTACTGAACCTCAATTCTGTTCCTATAGCTTCCTGCAAACTCTTTCACAATCTAGATACAAATTTCGGATCTTTATCCGACACAATGGATACCGGAACTCCGTGTAAACGGACAATCTCATCAACATAAATAGTAGCCAATCTATAAGCATTAAACGTGGTTCTAACTGGCAGAAAATGTGCAGATTTAGTCAGTCTATCAACTACAACCCAAATAGAATCCATACCTCGCGAAGTCCGAGGCAGGCCAACAACGAAATCCATAGTCACATGCTCCTACTTTCATTCAGGAATAGAGAGAGGTTGTAGTAGACCGCCTGGTTTCTGATGTTCAGCCATGACTTGCTGACATTGGAGACACTTGGACACATATTTTGCAATTTCTTTCTTCATCTTATGCCACCAATAGGTTTGTTTCAAATCCCGATACATTTTATTGTTACCCGGATGCATAGCAAATACGGATCTGTGGGCTTCATCTAAAACTCTCTTCTTCAGTTCCAGAATATCTGGGACACATATTTTGTTCTGAAATCTCAACACTTCATTCTCAATGCCAAACTCTGCTTTTGGACTTGTCTCAAATTCATCAATCGCTTTCTTGAGGAATTCATCCTCCTTCTGCTTCTACTTAATTTCTTCAATGATTGCCGATTCGGCTGTAATAGCGGCTATCAATCCGCTCTGTTCACACATTACCACTTCAATTTCAGATCTTTCAAAATCTTGCAAGATCTCTTTCTGTTCTGTAAGCAAGCAAGCCATACTCCCCGTTGATTTTCTGCTCAAGGCATCAGCAACTGTGTTAGCTTTCCTGGGGTGATACTGAATCTCTAAATCGTAATCCTTTATCAATTCCAGCCATCTCCTCTGTCGCATATTCAACTCTTTCTGTGTGAAAAAGTATTTTAAACTTTTGTGATCCGTGAAGGCTTCACACTTTGCTCCATACAGATAATGCCGCTAGATTTTCAAAGCAAAAACAACTGCGGCGAGTTCTATGTCATGCGTTGGATAATTCTTCTCATGTGGCCTCAACTGTTGGGAAGCGTAAGCAATAACCTTTCCATTCTGCATTAACACACAACCCAAACCTTTATAAGATGCAAATGCATATGTCACAAAAGAGTGTGTGGATCTAGTGTCAATTAACACAAAAGTATCCTGATTACATATAGAAATAGTACCTAAGACAACTGCGTTGGCATTCTGTGTATCGCCCGGAACAAGCGCGAAAACTCTCCCCTGTCTCACGGTATCCCCGGTGGTAGCGGATCTCAAAGTGTTTCCTGGCTTTGTGATCGATGTAGTGGAACTAGCAGCTTTCTTTTCTCCATTTTGATTACAATCTCGGGCCATGTGCCCTTGTTTACCACACTTGAAACAGGCCCCTAACACACGGTAACAAACCCCACGGTGCCTTTTGAGGAGCCCATGTTTTGCTTTTTCAGAAACTTCTTCTTTGAAAAGAAGCCTTGTCTTTTGTCACCCTTCCATTCTGTTGTTGGCTTGGCTTGTCTAGCTATATTGGCCTCTGATATGATGGCCCTGTCTAGCACTCCAAAGTAGGTCTCTAGCTTTAAGACATTCACTCTTTCAAGGATGTCACTTCGAAGCCCACCTTCAAAATGTCTCACCTTCTTAGAGTCTGTATCAATCACATGTGGCGCAAACCTGGCCTATTCAGGGAATTTGGCCTCATACTCAGCTACTGTCATACTGTCTTGCTTTAATTCCATAAATTCTGCCACTTTCCTATCTCGAACACACTGTGGGAAGTACTTGTTGTAGAAAATTTCCAGAAATTTTGCCCAGTCAGCGTCTTTGTAACTCTCACACATTAACATCCATCATCTTCTTGCTTCGTCCTCTAGCATAAAGGTGGCTAGAAGCACTTTTTGTGTCTCCGAACACGGGAACAATTTCTATGTTCATTCGGATAAAGTCGAAGAACTCTTGACCGAAATACACGAAGGTAGTTGTGGTGCCCATTTTGGTGGGCGTTCTTTAGCTCATCGAGCTGTAACACAGGGATATTACTGGCCAACCATGAGAGCTGATGCCGAGTGCTACGTCAAGAAATGTGAATAATGCCAGAAGTTTTCCCCTTTACCCATTTGCCCGCTGAGGAGTTGAGCTCAATCACCAGTCCTTGGTCGTTCGCTCAATGGGGGCTTGATATCATCAGACCATTTTCACGAGGCCCAGGTAACAAGCGATTGTTAATTGTCGGGACAGATTACTTCACAAAATGGGTCGAAGCAGAGGCACTAACATGCATCCGAGATTCTGATGTTAGGCATTTTGTATGGAAAAATATCATAGCACGATTCGGTATTCCAAGAGCACTCATTTTAGACAACGGCACCCAGTTTGATTGTGGCGTATACCGAGAATTGTGCAGCACGTATGGTATTTGGCCCTATTTCTCCACCCCAGCTTATCCACAGAGCAATGGTCAAGCTGAAGCCTCCAACAAAGCCATCTTGGACGGCATTAAGGAGAGGCTGGAGAAAGCTAAAGGCAAATGGGTCAAAAAATTGTCCAGTGTGTTGTGGGCTCATCGCACTACTCCGAGGCAATCCACTGGGGAAACGCTGTTTGCTTTATGCTTTGGAACCCAGGCAATCATCCCCCTAGAGATCGGCCTCCCAACCCTGAAATCGAAAGTTTTTGATATGGGCCAAAATGACAAGATGTTGGCCTTGGATTTGACTCTGATTGAAGAACGATGAGATTATGCCCTTGCATCCATGGCTCGGTACCAGCAACAGCTTGGTAAGTCGTATAATCAACGCGTTCAGCTACGCCGTTATACACCAGGAGAATTGTTCCTCAAGAAAGTACTTCCCGCTGCCAGGAATTCGGCTGACGGAAAATTGGGTCCTAACTGGGACAGCCCCTATCAGATTAATTGGATCGCAGGAACAGGGGCATATCGACTCAAAGACATAGATGGAAGGAGCTTGCCGCGCCTATGGAACTCTACACACTTGCGCAAGTTTTATCATTAACTTGTACGGCGTGACAGCCTGTTTTGATTTTACGTCGTATGTATCTTTATTCTTTTCAATATAATGTCCTCTTTCTCAATGAGTTCTAATTGTTTGAAAAAGCCTCCGAAATTGAACCGCCCTTCGTGAATGACACGTTTGGGCCGAATAAAGCCTCCGAAGTTGGAGCGCCCTTCGTGAATGACACGATCGGCCAACAAAAAAAGCCTCCGAATTTAGAGCACCCTTCGCAACACGAACGGCCAACACAAAAAGCCTCCGAATTCGAAGCGCCCTTCGTAAATGACACGTTTGGGCCGAATAAAGCCTCCGAATTCAGAGCGCCCTTCGTGAATGACACGATCGGCCAACACAAAAAGCCTCTGAATTCGAAGCGCCCTTTGTGAATAACACGTTTGGCCAATACAAAAAGCCTCCAAATTCGGAGCGCCCTTCGTGAATGATGCGATCGGCTAACACAAAAAGCCTCCGAATTCAGAGCGCCCTTCGTGAATGACACATTTGGGCCGTGTAAAGCCTCTGAATTCGAAACGCCCTGCGTGAATGACACGATCGGCCAACACAAAAAGCCTCTGAATTCAGAGCACCCTTGGTGAATGACACGATTGGCCAACACAAAAAGCCTCCGAATTTGGAGTGCCCTTCGTGAATGACGTGATCGGCCAACACAAAAAGCCTTTGAATTCGGAGCACCCTTCATGAATGACACATTTGGGCTGAATAAAGCCTCCGAATTCAGAGCGCCTTTCGGGAATGACATTCAGACCAAAAAAGTTACCGAATTCGGAGCGCCCTTCGCGAATGACGTTAGGGCCAACACAAAAAAGCCTCTGAATTCAGAGCACCCTACATGAATGACACATCTGGGCCGAATCCGAAGCGCCTTTTGTGGATACCGTGAACGACGTGAAGTAGTAAATCTGCAAGCATTAATCGAAATAACGTGTTTTATTCAACAGATCATAAGTACAAGCTTTACATTTAAAATAAATAAATAAATAAAAATAAAAATACATCAAAATTATTCGACGCCGCCCTCATCCTCAGTCTTCTCGGCTTCAAAAGCCTCGAACAGAAATGTGTAACTCTGATATAAGGGTGATGCCGGATCAAGACCCGCAGCCTAGAGTGCTTTTGTCCATCCTTGTTTAAATCTGCGATTTTCGCATCGATAGACCTCCTCGGCTAGCTTTTTCTTCGTCTTGTCTATTTCAATTTTGCGACCGTCATGGAAGCCTTTTTCGTTGGACCTAGCCTTCACCGATTCAATTGCGAACATGCTGGCCATGTCTCGGTCAGCGATCGCGCGATCCAAAATTCGACGATTTACTCGCTCCGCAACAATCGGATTCATTTTACTTGCCGAATGAGTCTCAGAGGTGCTAATCTTCTTCAACTCATTTTTGGCCCTCTCTGCGTGGGCTTGCAAGCTCTAAATGCAAGCATCTCTTTGCTCTATCTCTCTTCGCGCGGTACGTAGGCGCATGTCAATTTCATATGCAGTGTAAAGTCCCTTCACCACTCCATGGACGCCTTCCCGAAAAACTTCGAAATCAGGTCGCCCAACCATTGACTGCTGGACTTCCAGTGGAAAAATCTATTGGGCGAATTCCACTGCCACGTTTGGGTCGCGAATGATCGAATCCACCTCCGTCATCGATTTGTTCCCTACGAAGACTGAAAAGCTCAATGGGCGCGATGCCCTACTGGTCTCACTTCGCAATCAAGGGGAGTTCCCCCACTGTTGCCTTTCTTTCCTAGGTGAATTGCTTCGACGACGCGGAGAGTGGCGCCTTTTGCGCCCTCCCGACATCCTACTTCCCGTTCGCAATGATTCGCCACCTCGATTCATCGCTGAATCTAGTTCAGCTAGTGTCTTACCCTCTTATTTGCTATCAAAAAATAGCCTTCTAGACATCTAGTTCAAAAGCACTACTCTTCTCCCTCCTGTGATTTGCCAAATTTTGACACCAATATGGACCCTAAATGAACGCAGCCCCACCCATCTTATTAATCGCGGGTGCAGCGTTCCCAAAGCATTCCCTTCGAACGTAGCCCCCACCCATCTTATTAATCGCAGGTGCAACGTTCCCAAAGCATTCCCTTCAATGCCCTGCGCCACAAACTGACGTGGATAAGCAGTCTTGTTCATTAATTCGGCGGCCGTGTTTATCCGCTTACTGGCTAAAGGGCAGATTCATCAATTTATTCGGCCTAAATATCGGAGCTCCTAGCCGAATTGTCATGGTGCCCCAACAAATTCTTAAACTATCGTTTTCAGGCGGTCCTGTTCAATTTTGCCTAGGGTAGATTTATCAATCTATTCGGCCTAATTACCAGAGCTCCTAGCCGAATTGCCATTGTGCCCTAGCAAACTCCTGAACTGCCATTTTTAGGCGGTCATGTTCATTAACTTGTTGGGGCAAGGGCAGATTCATCAATCTATTCGACCTAAATATCGGAGCTCTGAGCCGAATTGTCATGGTGCCCCAGCAAATTCTTGAACTGTCGTTTTTAGGCGGTTCTATTCAATTTTGCTGAGGCAAGGGCAGATTTATCAATCTATTCGGCCTAGATATTAGTGTTATGCGTTAAGATGTTCCTATGCCCCAGAAAATCCTGAACTGCCGTTTTTCGGCGGTCTTGTTCATCAACTTGCTGAGGTAAGGGAATATTCACTAATATATTCGGCTAAGTTGCAGCATTAATTCAGTAGTTTGTTCTATTCATCACATTTCATGTTTTTACATCTTACTTAGCCGTTAACAAGCACATGCATCAGGCAGAATGGCAAAAGCAATTTTTATTCATAAATTGGGCACAAACAAAAGTCATTTTACAAATGAAAACTACCTTACGTTAGCTTCTGACAAAAATAAATAGTCAAAACTCTAACAAAATCTCACAAAATCTGTGGTTGCCTTTCATTAATATTTTCATTATATGTGTTGGGGGGGTTATTGGTTTATGCTGTGGTTGTCTTTTATTAATATTTTCATTATACCCCTAATTGTGAAGCTAAGTCAAGATGTATGTGTGCACATTTTCTGTATATTATTTATTTAGTGTAATGTTGTGATCTTGGCATGTTAGTAATAGCTCAATGGATGTTTTTCTATGTATTTCATATTATTGAACGCTTCCGTTCAGGTCCCGTATGATATGTATAACAGGTTTGGTGTCCATTTTCGATTGGGTCATGCCCAAACTTTTAGGGGGCGGGTTTGGGGGGTGACATTGGGTTTCTACCCTAAGTATGTTCATGGACTCCCTCAATGCCCCCGCCATTTCTCGGGCTAGGGCCCCCATTGCGGCTTCACCCGCTTGCCCCACTTGCTCGGCCATGTCAGCTTGACCTAAACCCTCTTCTTGCACCGGAGCCTCATGGACCGGTACCCCATGCAGGCCCTGGCGGCCCCTACCACGCTGTCTACCTCTACCTCCACCTCCACGAGTTTGAACCCTTCCTGACATCCTAATTAATGAACAAGATAAATAAATTAGCACATTATTCCAATTGTGCTCGCAACTTGCCTTACACGTTAAACAACATCAATCACTATATTCTACCACACAAACAATTCAATTCACTCCATATAAGCACTTAGTCACATAAACACATACGAATTACCCTTTAGTGATGAGATTCGTCCCATGAAAAACCAAGAATTCTTAGTAGAACAAGTATTGATCAAGTACCCTTCTAATAAGACCTCAAGGAATCTAATAGGCGCAAATAACCTCCCTAAAGTCTAATCCCATACCCATATAGTCACATAAGCATGCTATCACATAATCACAAATAAACAAAACATTTCCTAATTATGCAAAATGAACTCATTGGGGCATAAGAACTACTTCCCGCGAGCCCCAAGTATTCAAACTTGGTAGCTCTGATACCAAGTTGTAACGCCCCGAAATATCCAACATACATATAGTACATCAATCCACAATCACTAATAATAACCCCAATACACAAGAGATACCGAAAGGTCATAATCACCATATTCTATTACATAACTTCAAATGCTTATACAAAAGTAATCTCACATGCAATTATACATTCATTGAAAGCTAGAACATGAATCTATAGCATGTAAAATCATTTAACCAAAACGAATAAAAGCCCTCAAGGGCTTACAAATTTCAAGGCATGAGCCCGGTTACACCAAAATGATCCATCGGACCCATACACGTTAGCCCTTGGCTTTACAAAAATTTATAACAAAATAAAAAAGTAATGTACTCTTCACAAACATATCCACGCCCTCAGCTCGGCGGGATCACTACATCCTTACCTGCACCAATATCCCATAGGGGTGGGCACATAGCCTAGTAGAGAACCCTTCACAAAGTATATACATTTATGCAAGATCTTCAACGTCTAATGTAAATGCAAATGCCATGCAGTGCCATTTCGAAAATCACCATGTTTTCAATAATATTTTTCAGTCTCATCAATTCCAAACTTCTAATTTTAATCATTAGGGGCGATAAATACGACTCAGGTAATTCCCTAGGTTGGTGTCTGCAAGTAGGGTCAACAAGCACTACCAATAAACCCACTTTACCGGTTGCTAATCGGAAGGGAAGTGGTACCTCCTCTGCACGTGTTTTTCGTCTTTCACCCTTGGACACTCAGGCCAACTTATCAAATCCATCTACACCACCTAATCAGACTTACCAACGTATTTACCCCATAACATTTCCATGGTTTCATTCACAATATTACATTCTCAACGGGAGTCCAATTCTCAATCTAGTGTTCATGATATGCAAGGTTTTAGAAAGATCAATGCAATGATTATCAATATTATGTCATATTTCTCCACTTTCAACATGGTTTCAACAAGCATTATATGATGATCAAAACTCCCCTTTCTCCTTTCAATGTCATTCCACAATTAACCAAAAACTTACTACCATTTATCAATGACATAATAACATGTCCCCAATTCATGTACTTCCCTCATTTTCATCATTTCAAGTTTGTAATAACATTTTGGACAAACAATCTACAATCTCAACAATTCTCATGTAGGAATAAACTCATCATCAATATATATATACACATTTGTAACAAAACAAGAAAAAAACTCTACACTTCCTTTACTTATCACGACATACACTATGAATTCATGTATAAGTACATATATATGTGTATATATATATATATACACCACCCAAAAACCCTCATCTTTCTTTATTCAAGAAAAATTCTCCAAAATTCTAGGTTTTCACAAAAACCCTAACATTTTCCATCTCTTTTGTAAAACCTCATTGTGCACCTCAATCTCAACCCATGTTGTCCAATATTTCAAGAAAAATCCTTAGAAGAATAAAAGATAGAGTTTACTCTACAAGTCATCAATTTCATGAACCACAAACCCATTTTTGAAATAACAATGAAGAGCCCCTAAAATCAATTAGTTACTTACACAAACATATATATAACTCAAAGGAAACCATACCTCAAGCTTGATGAAGAGATTGAGGAAACCCTAGGATCAAGGATGAGAGATCTTTGGCTTTCACTACACAATGTGAAGCTCTAGCTTGATCTTCAAGATTTGTGAGACATGATGATGGATCTAGACCCAATGGATAGCAAGAATCAAGGATTTTTAGTGTTTGATGAGGGTTTTTAGAGAGAAGGGGTAGCAAAAGTGTTTTTAGAGAGAGAGAGAGAGATGCAAAAGAAATGAGATACATTCAGCCCTAAAAGAGAAAAAAAAAAAAAAACAGAGCCCTTTGACTGCCCAGATTGCCACATGTGCGGCGTCTATCCCCGCACGTGCTTAGCGCCTTCCCTGCACGTGCGGCCCTCACCTCCGCACGTGCGGTGGTCCTCCCGCACCTCAATCCGTACATGCCTTTTAGGCAGTGTGCAGCCCTCAGAACTCACCCCCTATCCGCACGTGCTGCCTCTCTCCCCCGCACGTACGGCCCCACCTCGCACGTGCTGCCTAGGGCCCCGCACGTGCAGCCCTGGTCCAACAGGGCAAAATTTCCTACTTCAATCCCCGGGCACTCCGGACCTGACCCCGTACTCTCCGAAACAAGTGAAGATCAATCACAAAAAGGACAAGAACAAGATTTTTGTTTAAGAACCGAAACTTTCGGATACCACAACCCAATGAGAAACAAAAGAGAACAGAGCGAATAATTATTCCCGGCCATCACACCCATTATGTGGATTGGCCATAAGGACTAGTAGTAATGCCAAAAAAGGAAAAAAACACAACAACAACAAGTGAGCTTGTCTCAAAATAATAATCTTAATGCCCGTATATATAAGTTTACTGAAGAAGACGGAGGTGATTTGAGGTTGTGTGATGATCTTTAACTTTTCAAGGTTTTGTGTGATCCTCCGTTGTGTGATCCCTCCCCCATTGTGTGATCTCCATTGTGGACCATATGAAAAAAGATGGTGTTTATGCCTCTATATTTAAGTTTACTGAAGAAGACGAAGGTGATTTAAGATTGTGTGATGATCTTAACTTTTCAAGGTCTTGTGTGATCCCTCATTGTGTGAGGATCATTACTGTTCATGGTCTTGAAATTTGTAAGATCCTCATCAAATGAATTATGTAATGTACCCTTTCTAAAATTTGTGGGATGAATTAAAACTGGTCAATCTCTTCCTCTTATTTTACTTTTCACATCCCACATTTTGTTGAAATTTTAAATAAACGGATAAATTAGAAATACAATCTCTAAAATTTATTTAAAATATGAATTATTTTTTACGATTTTAAAAATTATAAATATCATTCTCTTATTAGAATTTTTTATTTAATTAAATTAACCGAAAAAATAAATTTTTGGGCGAATTACACTAACAGTCCCTATAGTTTGGGACTAGTGTAACTTTGGTCTATAACTTTTAAATTATGACACATTTGACCTTAAATTTTAAATTTTGTTTCAAATAAGGATAATTGAAGATATCATTGCTCAATTTCAATGGTAAAGTTGTAAATTTGATAAAATATAAACTAATTTGACAAAAATAAATGTCAAAAAAATATTTTTGAATTTTTAAAAATAATTTGTACCCACTAAAGATAAAATTATGTCAAATTAATAAATCTTTTAGACATTTATTTATTTATTTATTTACCATATTAATTTTTATTATGTGTTTAGATGATGATCATGTAATGAGTGGTTGTAAGACTTTTAATGTGTAATCGATATATTTAATATATGAAATATTTTTAGTTTTGAATTTTTTGATTTAATAGATTGGTTTAATAATGATATCAAAATTGTCGTCATATTTGACTTTTGGAAAAATAGAAACAAATTTAATAAAAAGTCAAATATGAAAAAATGGAAATATCGATTCATGCGTAAAATCCATTACGACACACATGGAAATCAGGGGAAAATCATAGTATAGGAAAACATGAAAAAATGCATTACAGCACACAAGTAAAATTCACGCGTGAAATCCATTACGCCATACAAGGAAATACAGTACGACCACATGTAAATATCGATTCACACGTGAAATCCATTACTCTTCTATGGGACCAAAGTGACACAACACTCAAACTATGGAGACCGTTAGTGTAATTCGCCCTAAATTTTTATATACTCTCCTGTATAACAATAAAATTATTTGAATTGTTTTTTAGTACCTAGTTTCTATGCCAAGGGATAACATAGCCAAAAGAACTTTACTAACAGAGCTTTTGACCTTAGAAGGTTTAGATTTTTAGTACCTTTGAATTGTTTATTGTTAATTGAAATACATTTCTGATATTTTTAAAAATTATTAATTGATTTGATGATACATTAATAAAAAGAGTTATTTATTATATGATTAGAAACTTAAAGGAGTAAGATGTAATTTTCAAAATCATAAGGAACAATATGTAAGGAGATGTTGTTGTGACAAGATAAACATAGTTCGTTATGTTCACGTAATAGTGAATGTGAACGAGGTTGCTATTGTGTGAACCGGGTAAAATGAGATGGATAATCTAATGGCGGAGTTGGGGAAGACTGTGGTTGTTGCGGCGTTCTGTGGGAGGTTGTCACACATAAAATCCATAACGGCACATATGGAAATCGATTATGACAAACATGGAAAGCAAGAAAAAATGTATTACGGCACACAGGTAAAATCCATGCGTGAAATCCATTACGCCACACAAGGAAATACAGTACAACCTACATGTAAATATCGATTCACGGGTAAAATCCATTACGACACACATGGAAATCAGGGGAAAATCATAGTATAGGTAAACATCAGTACAAGAAAAGTGGGCTTAAAAGACGGAAGCATTTGCGACGACACACTTGCCGTCTCAAAAAGTGACTTGTTGATACGACACAACTTGCCATTGCAAAAAAAGTGAGTTTTTGCGACGACACAACTTGCCGTCGCGAAAAAGGTGAGTTTTTGCGATGGCACTATTTGTCGTCGCAGAAAAATAGAGTATTTGTGATGGCAGAAATTACTGTCGCAAAAAATGAGAGTATTTGCGACGGCAAAGATTGTTGTCGCAAAAAAATAGAGTTTTTGCGACGGCACCAACTACCGTCGCAAAAAAAAAAAGAAAAAAAAAAGAGGCTTTGAGACAACTTCATAAACATATAGTCATAAAATGGTTTGAATAAATTCAACGGTATTTTTCCGTCACAAAAAAATTAAAAAAAAACATCGTCGTCTTACTCTTTTGATATAACATTTCTCTTTTCACTCATTTTTCATCTTCATGTCTCTCTGTCTCTGTCTCTTCTCTTTCTCTCTTTCACTCATCACTCTTCTTTCTCTGTCTGTCTGTTTGTCTCTCTGTCTATCTCTCTGTCTCTGTGTCTTTCGCTCATCTCTCTTCTCTCTATCTCTCTCATCTGTCTTCTCTCTCTGTCTTTCTCGCTCATCTCTTTTCTCTTTATCTCTCTCATCTCTTTTCTCTCTCTGTCTCTCTCGCTAATCTTTTTATCTCTATCTCTCTATCTCTCTCACTCATCTCTCTCTTCTCGTTTATCTCTCTTCTCTATCTGTCTTTCTCGCTCGTCTCTCTTCTCTCTTTTTCTATGTCTCTCTCTCATTAATCTCTTTTCACTATCTTTCTCTATCTTTTTGTCTATCTCTCGCTCATCTCTTGTTTCTTTCTCTCTCTGTCTCTGTCTCTCATTCATCACTCTTCTTTCTCTCTTTCTCTCTCTGTCTGCTTGTCTATTTACTGTATGTTTGTCTCTCTCTTATTGTGTTCGTTTTGCTCACTCTCTCCCCTCTTCTCTTCTCTATTTACCGAGCTCCCTCTCTTTTTTTAATTCCTGCTCGGGTGCCCCTCTCCCCAATCTCTTGAACCAAAATCCCCAATCTCAAAAACCAAAACCCCCCTTCAACCCAAAATTCCTAATATCTTCTTACGACTCTCTTTCTCTCTTCGGTGAGCGGCGGCAGACGACGACAACGATCGACAGACGACGACGAATGGCAAACGACGGCGTCGAGCAGCCTCCTCGCCTTCCAAGTTCATACAAAATGTCACGGTGTCATCCGAATACGAGCAAGAAGAGGACCTATTGAGTGATGCAGAGGAACCCAGTTTCTCTCCTGCTCTCAAACTCTTCGTTAGAAACTTACCTTTCAATGTTGACAGTGCTACTCTTGCTGGGTTGTTCAAACGAGCTGGAAATGTGGAGATGGTTGAGGTATGAATTTACATTTTCATCTATCTATGAAATATATATATATATATATATATATATATATGGGTTTAGGGTTTAGTGAGATTTTAATTTTCTAGATAATGTTTTGTTTGATGTAAAATTTATGTTATTTGGTGTGAAGGGTTATTTTCATTTTCATATTTATTTATTTATTCTTGTGAACTTTTGTTAATTTTCAAGTTTTGCTTGTGAAAATTCTTTGACTGAAATATGAATTTCTGTGGGGTTCAGAATTGAGTTTCTGTGGGGTTCAAAATTCTTCAATGTGGGTTTCTTGGGTTATTGGTACTAGTCTTAACTATGCACTTTATGTGTTTGTTTAATTGACTGAATGGTGTGTTTGTTGGAATTACAAAATAAATTTGTCATTTAGTGGTTTAAATGTATTATAATACATATTTAGCAAGAAATGGCTGCTTAAAATTAATTATCCAATGCATTGCATGAGTCCAACACTAGTTTTTAAGACTCTACAAATTGTTCTTTTGGTGTGTTCCATAGATTTGTGATCAAATTAGGGAAAAAGAACATCTTTACACGTTTGTTTTGCATTGGCTCAAAGTGTGAAAGTGAGACAATGGTTTGACTTCATTTTTTTTGTTGTTTATACTATTTGCCAAATATGTACATTGTAGATTCCTTCCAGAGGGAAATATATACATATATATTGTAAGCTATAATGAATAATATCTAATTGTCATCAGTGTTAGATGCAATCACTTGGTATTTTCTGTTATTAAGGTTTAGGAGGTAGTATAAACTTATTGTAGTTCCTTGTTATATCACGGGAACCACTCCGTGCAAGGATGTGCAAAATCTTTTAAAACTGATCCTGAAAGCATTTTAAATATTTAGAACTGGTTTGAAGTTGTTATTGTTTGGTTTTTAAATTGTTAATGATTTCTCCTCAAATACCTTATTTCAATGTTTCAATTAAAAGGCATTTAATTGGGTTCCATTAGGTATACACAGAAGCGTGTGTTTTATGATTAAAGTCATGGGTTCATAAAATAATTCAATGAGTGAACAAGGCTGAAAAACCTGATGTTGATGAATTTTGTTTGAGTTTAAGTTGGCTGGTCTATGTTCCATTGGCACAATTGTTTCTCCCATCCAAGCCTCTTAATCAGTTTCTTACTCACTTGAAGATATTAGTCATTATTACTGGAACATGTTCACATAATTGTAATATTAACTATATACCATGAAATTTTGCTTCTGTAGTTCCTGAAAATAATTGGCATTCCTGCAATGTTATTAATTTATATGTCAGATGGCATCCATCATAATCATAACCAAAAATTAATTTCGACATTCTTGAACCTCATAAAAACATTTCAGCACATTCATGATAACTGCAAGTTGATGTGAAACTTTTTCTTTATTAACTTACCCCAATTTATGTCATCTTTAATATGTTGGTCAATCTTTCAAGGTTGTAGCCACTGCTGTTGCGTACATGAGACGTGTATGTACCAGGTATATCGAACAATTTCCTAACATGGGGAAAAAAATGCTCTATTAGTGGCCAAACACTACTAGCCTTTGCTTCATATTAACTTTTCTTGCATTTTGTCTCAGTTATTTGTGAATTTGTGATGCTTATATGTCATGCATGCATTTAATTGTTTCAGAACCCATGCTATGTAAACACGTACAAGTGGGAATTATCTTGAGATGGAAATGAAGATTTTGGAAGCACTTAACTATTATCTAGTTGTATTCTATCCTTATTGTGCATTACCTCAGCAAGTATTTCGTCATGTTGCAAGATTGCATTGCAACACTTTGCTTGACAAACATGTTACAAGCTTGCATTTGTTTAAAATGGTTTGACCATCCCCATTTTGATGTTTTCTCCCAAAATTTAACACTTCACTTAACGAAATAGCATGCTTGATTTCCCCACTTTGGTACATTCTAGTATTTATCACATATGGTTCCTACTCATTTCTTCTATAAGCATATGGATTCTTGAAACCCATAAGAGATGTTTTGGAAACACTTGAAACATTGTGTTGCTGTTATAATTTTTATGAATCTAGAAAAAAACGTTATGAAGTTGTTTATAAGGAGAAAAGACCTATCCCAATACATGAAGGCGGGTCTTAATTAGATTTGTTTATGAAAATGTGAGAGCAATGTTGATATCAATTAATGTCTCTTTGTCTATGGTCTTTAGTTATCCATATCTGATAAGATGTGGAGGAGAAGATTTTCTTATATATGCTAGGCACACACGGTTTGGGAGTTAGAGCCGGATTTCGATCTAGGCAAACTAGTTCCTTAAGAAATTTAGAATTCGAGGTGTTAACATCCCAAAATCACTAAACGATGTTGAATTAGCACGAAACTTGGCACACATGACCGCATAGGCACGAGAGACTTGTGGGAGAAGAAGGGACCCGAATCAGGTTCCTGGTTTGGGTGTTAGAGCCGGATTTCACTCTAGGCAAACTAATTCCTTAAGGAACTTAGAATTCGAGGTGTTAACATCCCAAAATCACCAAACGGCATCGGAATAGCACGAAACTTGGAACATACGACTGCCTAGGCACGAGTGACTTATGGGAGAAGACGAGAATCGAATTGGGTTCCCGGTTTGGGAGTTAGAATCGGATTTCACTCTAGACAAACTAGTTTCTTAAGAAACTTAGAATTCGTGGTGTTAATGCCCCAAAATCACCAAACGGCATCGGAGTAGCACGAAACTTGGCACACATGACTGGCTAGGCACGAGAGACTTGTGGGAGAAGACGGGACTTGAATCGAGTTTCCAGTTTGGGAGTTAAGAGTCGAATTTCACTCTAGACAAACTAGTTTCTTAAGAAACTTAGAATTCGTGGTGTAAACGGCCCAAAATCACCAAACAGCGTCGGAGTAGTACGAAACTTGGCACACATGACCACCTAGGCATGAAAGACTTGTGGGAGAAGATGGGACTCGAATTGGGTTCCCGGTTTGGGAGTTAGAGTTAGATTTCACTCTACACAAACTAGTTTCTTAAGAAATTTAGAATTTGAGGTGTTAACTCTCCAAAATCACCAAATGGTGTTGGAGTAGCACGAAACTTACACACACGACCGCCTAGGCACGGAAGACTTCTGGGATAAGACGGGACAGGAATCGGGTTCTTGGCTTGGGAGTTAAAGCTGGATTTCACTCTAGGCAAACTAGTTTCTTAAAAAACTTAGAATTCGAGGTGTTGACCCCCTAAAATCATCAAACGACGTTAGATTAGCACGAAACTTGGCACACACGATTGACTAGGCACGAGAGACTTGTGGGAGAAGATGAGACTCGAATCGGGCTCCCGATTTGGGAGTTAGAGTTGGATTTCGGTCTAGGCAAACTAGTTTCTTAAGAAATTTAGAATTCGAGGTGTTGACGCTCCAAAATCACCAATCGGCGTCAGATTAGCACGAAACTTGGCACACACGACCGCCTAGGCACGAGAGACTTGTGGGAGAAGATGGGACTTGAACCAGGTTCCCGGTTTGGGAGTTAGAGCTGGATTTCACTCTAGACAAACTAGTTCCTTAAGAAACTTAGAATTCGAGTTGTTGGCGCCCCAAAATCACCAAACAGTGTCGGATTAGCACGAAACTTGGCACACTCGACTACCTAGGCACGAGAGACTTGTGGGAGAAGACGAGACTCAAATTAGGTTCCCAGTTTGGGAGTTATAGCTGGATTTCACTCTTAAGAAACAAACTACTTTCTTAAGAAACTTAGAATTTGAGGTGTTAATGCCCCAAAATACCAAACGGCGTCGTAGTAGCACGAAACTTGGCACACACAACCGCCTAGGCACGAGAGACTTGTGGGAGAAGATGGGACTCAAATCGGGTTCTCGGTTTGGGAGTTAGGGCCGGATTTCACTTTAGGCAAACTAGTTTCTTAAGAAACATAAAATTCGAGGTGTTAATGCTCCAAAATCACCAAACGGCATCGGAGTAGCACAAAACTTGGCACATACGACCACCTAGGCACGAGAGACTTGTGGGAGAAGATGGGACTCGAATCGGATTTCCGGTTTGGGAGTTAGGGTCGATTGCACTCTAGACAAACTAGTTTCTTAAGAAATTTAGAATTCGAGGTGTTAACGCCCTAAAATCACCAAACGACGTCGAAGTAGCATGAAACTTGGCACACACGACCGCCTAGGCACGAGAGACTTGTGGGAGAAGACGGGACTCGAATCGGGTTCCCGATTTGGGAGTTAGAGCTGGATTTCGGTCTAGGCAAAATTATTTACTTAATTATCTTTGTAATTGTGTAGTAGTTAAATTTTTATGTTTTTTTGTAATTAACATATTAACACATAATTATATTGTCATTAATTATATTAATTTTTTGTTTTCAAATATTTCCCGAGTTGGAGTTTGCTTCTTGTGGAATGTATGTCTGTGAAGAATGCAACTAATTTTTGTTTTTGTTACCCACGGAGAATGATGAGCAAAACTTGTAATTTTGGTTTATGTTATATTGAATTATGAACAACAGTATGTATTTAAACATTATATATATATTATGGAACATTATGTAGTGGGGTAATTTTGTTGATGTGTAGTAATGAATGCAATAATATTTTTATTATGGACAAATTGTTTTTTTCTATACAGGAATTTTTATATTATTATGCAATTATTGGTTTCTTTTTCAATTATTTTTCATTTAATACGGGTAATTTTAATATTTTTAATTTTTTTTTGCGACGACACCACCACATTGTCTCAAAAAACAAGTAATTTTAATATTTTTAATAATTATATTGTAGTTTATTTATTTATTTATTTATTTTTGCGACGGCACCACACCGTCGCAAAAAACAGGTAATTTTAATATTCTTAATAATTATATTGCACTTTTTTTTTTGTGACGACACCATACCATCGCGACAAATATTAGAACTATTGGCGACAGTGTGCATGCCGTTACAAAAAAACAAAACCATTCGCGACAGCATTTTTTGCCGTCTAAAAAAAAAAAAACTTTTAGTGACGGTAAAATGGTGCTGTTGCAAAAGGTTTGACTTTTTTACATATTATATGCGATACTAAATTGCTGTCGCAAAAGGTAACAGTTGTTGTCGCTAAAAAAAGGCTCGCTAAAAGGTTTTTGCAATGCCCTCTGTTGTGACCTTCCATTTGCCGTCGCTAAAACTTTTTTAAGACGACATTAAGAGTATTAGCGACGGCACTGTGCCATCTCAAAAAACTGAAATTTTTGTAGTGCATAAAAAAATGCATTATGGCACACAAGTAAAATCCACGCGTGAAATCCATTACGCCACACAAGGAAATACAGTATGACCCACATGTAAATATCGATTCACGCGTGAAATCCATTACTCTCCTATGGGACCAAAGTGACACAACACTCAAATTATGGGGACTGTTAGTGTAATTCGCCCTAAATTTTTATTTACTCTCCTATATAACAATAAAATTATTTGAATTGTTTTTTAGTACCTAGTTTCTATGCCAAGGGATAACATGGCCAAAGGAACTTTGCTAACAGAGCCTTTGACCTTGGAAGGTTCAGAGTTTTAGTACCTTTGAATTGTTAATTGTTAATTGAAATACATTTATGATATTTTTAAAAACTATTAATTGATTTGATGATACATTAATAAAAAGAGTTATTTATTATATGATTAGGAACTTGAAGGAGTTGGATGTAATTTTCAAAATCATAAGGAACAATATGTAAGGAGATGTTGTTGTGACAAGATAAACATAGTCCGTTATGTTCACGTAATAGTGAATGTGAACGAGGTTGCTATTGTGTGAAAAGGGTAAAATGAGATGGATAATCCAATGGTGGAGTTGGGGAAGACTGTGGTTGTTGTGGTGTTCTGTGGGAGGTTGTCACACATAAAATTAGGGATGCAACTCGGGCGGGTTCGGTCGGGTTGAGAGGTTGTCCAAGCCCAGCCCAAGTTGTGCTGAGACCTGCCCAAGCCCGCCAAAACCCGAATTGTAACCCGAGGTTGTCTGCCCAAGCCCGACCCGAGCTAAACCCGAATTTCCCGAGTTGCCCGAATTATAAATGAATTTCAGTTTTTTTTTTAATTTTTTTAATTTTTTTATTATAGAAAATCATTAATACCATCAAAACAAATAATTTATATAATGTAAGAGAGATGCCACTATAGTAGTCCTTATAATTTATGAGTGAAAATAAAAAGAAAAAAAATAAGATTTTATATTATTTGTATATATAATATATATTCAATATGATTTAATAACATAAATTACTTTAATATCATGTAATGGCTAATAATTTATATTCATATTTATATTTAATATTTTTATATATCTATATATGTATAATTCGGGCTTCGGGTTGCTCGGGTTGTTTGACATCTTTGCCCATGCCCGTCCAAATTTAATTTGGGCTTCTGAATTTTTGCCCAAGCTCGTACCGAATTTGAAAATATTTTGTCCTAGCCCTAAAAAAATTCGGGCTGGGCTCGGGTTGCTCGGGTTGAGCCCGCCCAAGTTGCACCCCTACATAAAATCGATAACGACACATATGGAAATCGATTATGACAAACATGGAAAGTAGGAAAAAAATGCATTACGGGTAAAATCCACTCGTGAAATCCATTACGCCACAGAAGGAAATACAATACAACCTATATGTAAAGATTGATTCACGTATAAAATCCATTACGACACACATGGAAATCAGGGGAAAATCATAGCATAGGCAAACATGAAAAAATGCATTATGGCACACAAGTAAAATTCACGCGTGAAATCCATTACGCCACACAAGGAAATACAGTTACGACCCACATGTAAATATCGATTCATGCGTGAAATCCATTACTCTCCTATGGGACCAAAGTGACACAAGACTCAAACTATGGGGATCATTAGTGTAATTCACCCTAAATTTTTATTTACTCTCCTATATAACAATAAAATTATTTGAATTGTTTTTTAGTACCTAGTTTCTATGCCAAGGGATAGCATAGCCAAAGGAACTTTACTAACAGAGCTTTTGACCTTGGAAGGTTTAGATTTTTTGTACCTTTAAATTGTTAATTGTTAATTGAAATAAAGTTATGATATTTTTAAAAACTATTAATTGATTTGATGATACATTAATAAAAAGAGTTATTTATTATATGATTAGAAACTTGAAGGAGTAGGATGTAATTTTCAAAATCATAAGGAACAATATGTAAATTAAATAAATTTTAGAGATATATTTGTAGCTTAACCTAAATAAAATATATATTTGAAATACATTTATATTAAGTATTGGTTTTTATTCACTAGCTGGTCGAATTTAATCTTGTCTGACTAACACTTTCATCAATATCATTTATACGAGAGTTTTGATTGATTTAATTGAGACATCTTACTGAATGTTACAAATTGTTTGAGAATAGCTATTAAGCTTATCGGGAACACATTTATGGCATGTTTGTTTAGGATTGGACTATTAGTGAGGTTATACCTATAATGGACGAATTGTTTGGACAGCGAATAATGGACGAATTGATAGTCTAGAAGGATTAATAATCATTTACAGCATTCGGATTAACGTATGGAATTTAAGGATTTGTCCACGGATTGTTGGCGGAGAAGATATGAAATTGCATAAATGCCCCATTCTCTTTACCCTTTATCAAATCATCATCAGCATGAAATGAAAAAATGCAAGGGCAAGACACAAGACACCCCACCTGGGTTGTCTCCCATATTGATTTTTTTGTTATATATATATATATATATATATATTGTAATTATTCTAACATTGGTTAGGTTGAGGGGATTTATGTAATTTCATAATTATATACATACAAACAAACACTCTTTATCCTCTTCAAATTAATATCACCACATTACTAATCTCCTTATTCACTCACACCGTACTCATAATTTCATTCAACTTAATTCGCCAAACAAACATTGCCTTATATATTAGTACTTATGTTTTAGATGGAGATATCTGTAAGCATATCAACAATGAGTTTTCTTATTGTATTCCTCATCTTATCCCTCATTTTTTGTAATTAAAAAAAGAAATTATTTTGATAATGTAGACACCCCATTTTTGACCGTCCTCAAGATTTGGATGCTCTTGCAGGTACATCCAGTGACAAGTTTTGTGGCTCGTCGAGTACTCGAATTTCGCGGCGGAACGTCACAGGTTTGAGCTTTCCAAACCCTGTATCATTTCTACCCTATTTTTGGACCATGCTTTGGTCCCTCCAGAATGCTTCTCTTGGTGCACTGCCGGCCATGCACTTGGTCTGCCGGCCATCAATGAGCCCTTGCCGGCCATCACTGATGGCCGGCCAGCCACCAATGTTTCAACAGATATTTTTCTGATATTTTTGAGCTAGTTATTTGCAAGATGGACCATCTGCACCCACGTGGATGACTGGATCTCTTCAAGAGGATTTTGCATCCTCTATATATAAAGGCCCCCTCTTGCATGGAGGGGGTTACAAAATTTGTGAGCAAATTTTTCTCTCTCTCTCTCTAGAATTCTCTCTCTCTAAATATATTGCCTTGAAGCTTGAATTCTCTACACTTTTACTTGGGTGTTCTTGATCAAACTTGATCATCTTGGTGTGGAGGTTGCTTGAGATCTTGTTTGAGTTCTAGAAGAGAGTTTTAGCTTGGTTTTGGCCTGTCTTTGTTGCTGATTTGCTGCTGTGCTTCAAGGGTGAGAAGTTACCCCTTTTAAGCTTATTTTTGTACATTAGTTTGGGCACTCTTGCATGCTATTTTTGGCCTAGTTGTCAACTGCAAAAATCTCTATTTTTAAGTGTTGAAAATGGCAGTTTGAGGCCCTTTTGAGGTTAGGGGTGTTCCCCCCTTCTTTTGAGGCTTATTTTCTAAGCTTTGTGCCATCTTTTAAAGCCTTTAAAGCAATCTTCTTTTGGCCCTTTAACCACTAAATTCCTAAGGAATTTCAGTGGTAGAAACCTGATTTTGAGGTCTAAAATAGTAGGGGGTGGTCCCCCCTCTTTGTATCTTGTTTGCATGTGTTGATGGCCTACTAGTTGAGCATGTTTTTCTACCATCTCATGGCTTGATCTTAGCATGTTTTTGGGCTTATTTTAACATGTTATAACTCTGTTTTTGGCTGGTTAGGTCACCTCTTGCTTGCTTCTTACACTTGTAGTGTAATCATGCTTACTAGCTTAACTTGCTTAATGAGTTAGCCTATCATGTTAGCTTGTATTAGCTCCATTCTAGCATGTTTTTGCTCATGTTTAGTCATGCTTTAACTTTGTTTTGAGTGGTCTTGAGCATATGACGCTTGCTTTGTATAGCTATAGTGTAAATGGCCTTGACTAGCTTGGAGTTTCAAGGTCATTAACATGCCATGCTTGAGTTGTTTGCATGTCATAGCATCATTTCACACATGATTTCAGTGCATATACCTCTGTCATACTCTCACATACTTCACTTCTTCATTGCTTTTGAGGGTGATGTATTATGCCTTGTTTGTAAGCCAATGCATGAGCATGATTTTCTTGCTTTTCATGCTATCATCTCAGCACATTTTGGCCACTGTTTTGGCATGTTTGAGGTCTGTCCATAGCTGGTTTGGCAATTTGCATTTGATATTGCATGGTTCTAGTGTAAAGCTCTTCACTAGTTTTAATGCTTAAGCCTTCTAACATGGTGTACATGAGTTGTTTACATGTTAGAGTCTTGTTTTTCATGCCATATCAGCACTGAAATATCTGCCATCTCCCTCATTTCTTCACTTTTGATTTGTTTTGAGGGTTAGTTGGTCCTAAAGTTGTGTTTAAACTTGGGATTGAGGCTTATGCCTAAATGGCTTTAACCCTCTTTTGAGGGTTCCTCCTAGTCAAAGGCATGGTTTTTCTCATGGCTTAAATCATCTTTTTGATTGACCTCTTTCTCATTAGAGGACTTTCACATTGGACAAATTGGTTAATGAATGGCTTGGTAATGCTAAAATGAGTAATTAAAATGAACCAAGTAAAACATGCCAAGATAAGCATTGTTGTTTGCATTGCATTGTGTTCAATCGGACGTTATATTGAACACAAGGTGGATTGGCCCATTTCATACTCAAAGTGATGAAAATGAGCCAATTCCCATCGTCTCCATTGCCTTTGATCATCCATGATAAGGTAGTGGTCCTAGAGTCTTGTTTGTTTAGCATTTATTGAATATGTACAAGTTGGATCTTTGGCCATCATGCACTCAAAATACTTGATTGGTGGTCTTGGATTCAATGGTGCCTCTCCCTTGATGTTTTAAGCTGATAAGAAGTGGCATAGTACATACATATCCTTGGGAGATCCTCAATTTTTCTCTAGTTTGTGCTCTGTTACAGAATAGTGATGCAGCACACCAGTGGCCGGCATGCCTCACAGATGGCCGGCACTGCTTCATCCTTGGCCGGCAATGCACATCCTTGGCTGGCAGATGGCCGGTAGCATCTTTCCATGGCCAGCAAGCCACTGGTGCACTCCCCAGCAGCGGTTTGGTAAAATGGTGCAGAAAGTTCTTGGAGACACCCTGCAAACAGAGCCTCTCAAGAGCAAACCGGAAGGCTTTTCGGTGCGAGAAACTGAAAGCATGCATCTTCTAATTTCCAAGTAGAGCTAAGGCAGTGGAGTTAGCATTTTACATGTTTAGTTAGTATACATTGGTTTTGTAATTTAATTAGTGTGCTAATTAGTTAAGTGTTGTAATAATTAGGTGTCGTTTGGTAACACTTACGTTTTCAATTTATATTTACAAAAATTTAAAAAACTCAAATAAAAACTTGTTTGGTAAATTTTTGATTTATAAATCAGTGGTCTCAGTTTATGAATTTGGCCAAAAAATGTAAACTCAAAAAATGTGTTTCCGTTTTGAGTTTTGAGTTTTTTTTTTTTTACCACCCAACACTAGCTACTACCCGCCACCATTTTCCGCCACCATCTTCCGCCACCACCACCCACCACCCACCTCCCACCACCACTCACCACCCACCCACCTGCCATCACCACCCGCCTGCCACCACCACCCGCCACCACCACCACCACCACCATCACCACCCACCTGCCACCCACCCGCTACCACCACCCATCCCCCGCCACTACCACCACCATCCACCACCTACCACCCGCCACCGCTACCCACCATCATCACCCGCCACCACCACCACCCGCCATCCACCACCCACCTGCCACCACCATCCACCTACCCATCACCACTTTCCACCACCGTCTTCCGCAGCCACCACCCGCCACTTGCCACCACTTTCCAACACCGTCTTTCACCACCACCACCCACCCACCCGCCGCTTGCTATCACTTTCCACCACTGTCTTCTGCCACCATCACCCACCACCTGCCACCGTTTTCCACCACCGTCTTCCGCCATCACCACCCGTCATCATTTTCCACCACCGTCTTCCGCTGCCACCACTCGTCACCACCCACCACCCGCCACCCGCCACCACTTGCCATTGCTCACTCTTTTTTATATTTTTAATTTTTTTAAACATTTTGTTTAAACCAAACGCGTTTGTAGTTTATGTTTTTCTAAAAATAAACAAAAAATAAACAAAAACCAGTTTATAAAATTTTTGTAAATATAAACTGAAAACGTAAACGTTACCAAACAGGCCCTTAGTAAGTAGTTTATTAGTTATTCAATTTGTTGTGTAATAATTAGACTAATTAGTTTAATTAGATTAGTTAGGTTAGCTTAGCTTAGATTAGCTTAGCTCATTTATTCGGACTCTCCTTCGCGAGGGCGTATTGTTGTAATAAGTGTGCGTGTGCGTGTGCGTGTATGTGTGTGTGTGCATGTCTTCCAATCCCATTTCTTTCTCCCTTTTACTTAACCGCTTTTGATGGTTAGTTTTAGGATCATTTTCGATTAGCATACCTTATGCTTTGCATGCGTGCATCATTCATTTGTCTTGCATGCACTGGACTTGGCGCATCATTCAAACTGCATTGTATTTCAATATCTATTTGAATACGTGTATCAAACTGTTGCATTTATATACCATCTTAGATAGCTAAGCCTATTTAATTGCATTATTGCATGTGTTGCATTAGACATCTTAAACATAGTTAGGATCATACATTGTTTCTAACTAGTTTTCTGTTTTGGCTCAGAGTACACTATAAGTGTTACGCTTTAGCATACTTGCATGAGTATGAGTGTTGCCATGATAACATGCTTGTCATGAGGCTATTTGCTTAAATGCTAAACTACATGAATGCCCATGGGTGAAGGCTTGATTGCCTGAATTGGAACAACTTGATGATTGTGAGTTTTAAGCCCACTTTGTGAAGTGGCAAAATCATGTTTTTAAGCCCACTTGAGGGTAGCAAATCCGCGCTTTAGCCTACTTGCGAGTAGCACTTTCAAATTATTTTCAAAAACAAACATGAGTTGTTTTGTTTCAAAAACAAACATCGTGTTCAAGTCTATACTTGTATGCTGTGCGTATCACATAGTAAAGTTAACTAATAACCGGAATAAGACTGTATTGCCCTATATGTATGTAGTTGATTTTGAGGATCCTGTTTTGGATAAGAAGTCAAGCTAGAAGTCTTTTTATCTATTTATTTATTTTTCTACTTTTGGGAGCGAGCTTTTGGATGAGGATCTTATGTTAGAACTTTGCTTTTTGTCAGTTGTACACTTGTAAATATTGTCTTTCCCTTTTTGATGTAAAGTTGTAACAGGTAAAGATAAATAAATAAAGTTGCTTGTATGTTCGTGTGATCTAAGCACAGCTCTGGATGGACTCTTAGTAATTAATGGACTTTAGTTGATTTTCCGCTTAAGCCCCAATGTTTTTAGTCCAACCTCGTTCTGTCTTGCTAGGCCTTTGGTAGTAAAGCACTACTGGCTGGTCATGGCTACCATCGTGTTTGGGGTGGGATGGGGACATGACAGGTGTATCCAGGTGGATTTCTATTGTTCTATTTGAGAAAGAGAGGAGGAGCATGTCCTTCACTTAGCTGCTTCTTGTTCGTTGGCTGCATTGGTTTGGTTTGCTTCTCCCCCTCCAGGTTGATGTTTCATCATTAGACTAAAGTTGTTTTGTTCATTGGTAGCGGGCTGCGTCTAAGAGATGAGAGGGTCCAAATATGGAGGATTGTCAAGCACTGGCTATAGCTATTATTTCAGGATTGCGATAAAACTCATTTTTCAGAGGTTAAATGTGATCCGATTCATTTGCTAAATGTGGCGGTGAAGCGGGCATTTGATTTTCAGGATGCCAACAGTGCTAATCAGCGAGTTGCGGAGAGTGTTGGTTTAGAGTGTGCGGCTTCGGTTGTTAGGTGGCAGGTGTCATGCTTGGGGTGGATGAAGATAAACTTTGATAGGGCCTAGTTTGGATTGGGGGCAAGGAGTGAGCTGCAGTGGCGCATGCATTTGATGGGACTTTTATTGTGGCAAAATTGGTCAGTTTAGCATGTGTATCTTATGCACTTATGGCTGAGTGTTTGGCTCTTTGAGAGGCAATGGTATTTGCTTTAGAGTTAGGTTTAGAGTTGGGTTTCTTGCAAGTTATTTTCGAGGGAACACTTGTTAATTATTAATATGGTCTGGGGTGTCATGCTGTTGCAACATGTTGAAGTTCTTGTCCAAGATATTTTATTATTAGTTAGGGGCACTTCTTGTGTCCAATTTCTATTTGCGGGATGAGATGGGAATAAGAGAGCGCATGATTTGGTAAGGTATGCTTGTAGTGGGAATGGTTATTGTAAGTGGAACACAACACCTCCTGGTTGGATACGTTTTGTGTTAAGGGATGATGAATGCCGTTTTGTTTCTGAACTTTGTTGTTAACATTTCAATGAAATTTCTACAATTTTGAAAAAGAAAAGTTAAAAGAATATTTTGTCCGTATGTTAAATCTAACAATAAATTACACTAATTTTTTTTGAAATTTTAAAAAATACAATAAATTTTGTAGTTTCAACATATTAATATTGACTTTTTTTGTAAGGGTAAATAGATTGTAGGGCAAACTTCACTTTACCCCCTATGGTTTGGACCATGTGCGGATTACCCCTCTAACGTTCGAATATCACCACATAACCCCTTGTGGTTGATGGAGTAATGTGCACAGTTAGCTTTTCCATCTATTCTAACAGACCGTGCATGACACGCGCTTGATATGCAAATAGGCATGAAAATATGATTTTTCCTCCAAATTGAATGGCTAAAATGCCCTCATTTCCATCATCAATTTCCAAAACCTACCCTCATCTTTATCATCAATATCCAAATATTCATTTTTCAAAACACAACACATCTCTCTCTCAATTTCACATCTTCTTTCTCCAACTCAAGGCCAAGAACAATGAATAAAAATTATAGTACTTTTGAAAATCAAAACAACAAAAAGCTTCCAATCTCCATTGCAAGAGCTTCAGAAATCGAGGGGGAAAAATCAGATAAGGAATATATAGGGAAATTTGAAACTGATCAACCAATATATGCAAATACATAAATTATACATTGATACAAACAACATAAACATGTATATATATATATATATATAGAGAGAGAGAGAGAGAGAGAGAGAGAGAGAGAGAGAAAATAATGTTTTTGCAATGTTCATTTAGATTGGACTCAAGTGCTGATCGGAGGTTTCTGCGAGATTGAAGTTGATGTTGGACTGTCGATGACGACATGGATGGTCGGATCAAAGAAGGAAGAAAGAAAAACAAGTTCAAGTTAGTGCAGACAACAATCCAATGCGTTAAGGTTGATTTTCTTGATCATGTGTACATACATGTATATATATAGCTTTCTCTCTCTTATATCTCTATGTTAAAAGAAAATTCTTCATTTTTTTTTTGATTGAAAAGAATTGAAATTCCTCAATTTCAAGTCTTGAAATTCTTTAATTTTTTTTTTTATAATCATCGAATCAAAGATATATATGTGTGTTAGTTATTGCTTGAGCTACAACTTTGTAGCTCCATTAAGAAAAGGTAGCAAGATTTTTCAATGGACCTGAAGCAGTTCATCCAGGGATTATATTGATGACATGGGTAGACTGATCTTCGATTAACTTTTACAATGATGGCTGATTGCGAGACAAACAAAGATAAAAGCTTTGCTCTAATGAATTGCAATTTGTTTATCAAAAAAATTAAGGGTTGAACTTTAAACTTGAAGGCAAATTGAACATTAAATAAATTAATTAGAAATTATGTTGCTTAAATTAATTTGTTAAATCAAAACCCTAATTTCATATATTAAAACCCTAAGTTCTCTCTCTTGCTCTTCTCAAATGCACAACTGTTGAATAAGAAATGTTAAACAAATGTTATATATACAAAGACAAAATAGTCTTCTTACTTCTAATGTTAACAGGGTTAACTATGCACATTACTCCATTAACCACATGAGATTTTGTGGTGATATTCGAACGTTAGGGGGTAATCTGCACATGGTCCAAATAATAGGGTCAAAGTGAAGTTTGCCCTAAATTGTAATTAATGCAATGGTAGCACCTCTATGTCACATTTGAGAAATTATTTAATGCTCATAGAGTAAGTTTAGATAGTGTTTTAAATGAGTTGTTATTAGAGTAAGTGTAGATAGTGTTTTAAATGAGTTGTTATTAGTTTAAATTATGAGATTCATTTAGATAATAAAACATTAAGGCCTCTTTTGGAAAGAGGCTAAAAACTATAAATTACTTCTTTTAAGTCATATCATTTTTCTAATTTTTTATATATTTTTTCAAAAAAAATCAAATAAAGTTAAAAGACTAACATACTTTTCAAAATAACCTTGAGTGTCAATCTACAAATATAATAGAATATTGTTCTAACAGTAAATTAATGATTCATATATCAAATTTGTTTAACTTGAATTCATTCGAATGAATCTCTTCTCCGGAAAAGACTCATGTGCGTAAGTCTTTTTTTTTAAAAAAATTCATATCTCTTCTAAAAAAGAAAAAAAAAGCATTTAAGTGAAATCAAACTAAATAGATTTATGCCTGTTTTGGTAAGTTGGTTAAAAATTAATTTTTTTTATTTTTTCTTTAAAAAAACATATAAAAAAAAAAAAAAAAATATAATCTAAAATAAATTAAAACTCAAAATTTAGGTTTTGGTATTGCCAATGCCAAGTGTATTGAATAATTTCTAACCACATTCACCGTCTTAGTGCCACCTCGATACGCTCCCACTGTGTCTCAATCAATTCGAAACCAAAGAGAAAGCGCGAAAACTGAGGAAACACTTTTTGAAATGACAAAAACATTAATAATTAATAAATTAAATTAAATTAATTCAAATCAATTGATGGAGTAACTTGAAACTCCCCCCAAGAACACACACACTCTCTCTCACCTCACCTCACCTCAGCTTTTTCCTTGTACTGTGAGATTCGTTCCTTTCAAGCATTTCTTAATATTTCAAATTTCGCTTTGGTTTCGTTGATTTCGGAGTAAATAATAGTAACACTTAAAGCAATTTGAACTTTACGCTTCCTTCAAACTTCTCTCATTTTCTCGAGAAAATTCAATATAATGTCGTTTGCATCACCTGTTCTGGTTCTAGGGTTTCGTCTGAGTTCGTAGCGGTCCATTTTCATCGTGTTAGTACTACCATTACTTGCTTCAATAGTTTTTTGTTCGTTTTTTCCTTTACTCTCTGTTTGTTTGCCAAGAAAATAGAGCAATAGAGAATAACGTGTCTAGAGCTTCGATGTTATTGTTTTATGTTTTTCGGTTACGTTTTCTCACTAACCCAAACAGAGTAGTTTTCTCATTTTATTACTCTGGTTGATTGTATGTTACAATTTTTAGCCTAATTTGTATTTTTTTTTCTGTTAAAAAATTATTATTGTGCTGTGGAATATCCTCACAAACTGTTCTTCTTCTTCTTCTTCTTCTTCTTCTTCTTCTTCTTCTTCTGTGATTTACTGCAGAAGTCTAAATGTGTGATCTTTGAGTGAACTGAACTCTCAAATCTGGAACCCTTTGTGACCACTACTATTGTCATGTTGCTGCTTTCAGTTATATGTTTATAATCACCTCGAAAATAATGCTGCGTTCATTGCTTATGCCTTTTATGCATCCATTCTCAGATTAGATTCATGTTGTCTCTTGGTGCCTCGTTTTTCACCTATTTCTCCACTAATTTGTTCAACACAGTTGTTTGGTTGGTGAGAATATTGATAGGAAACCTTTGTTTGGTTGGTAAGCAAATTGATAGGAAAGAACATGTAATTTTGATTACCATGAAAACTTTGATTACCCAAAAAGAGATAATAAAATAAATCAACTTAGAAAAGAAAAGTGCAGTAGTTGTCTAAGGTTAAGCAGATAGGATTTTTTATTCCTAATTTAACCGAGTGCCTACAAACTACTCAGCTAAAGATTTTTTTAGAAATCAAATGGGCCAACATTTCTTTTTAAGGGTTTTGATTCTTATATTATTTCTTTATATGTGAATGTTTACTGCTATAGCCAACTTTAGCTATTGCCATTTATGGGATTTTAATATTGCCTCAAAACAAAATTTTGACAATTTCGTTATTGCCAGACATGATTTGAGCGTCATTGCTTCAACCATGCAGTCATTGGTTGCCATACAGAGGTTTGATGTGCACAATCTTTACGTATTGAATGTACTTTTTTTGGATGGAAGTTCAGAATTTAGGACATAAGATTCCACGATATTCAGGGTTAGTATAAGGGTACATAAGATGAAGACACATGCATATTTAAAAGCAAAAGGAACTACTAGGGTTAACCATCAGCAGGAGATGTTTGAGCTTAAACAGCGAGTGGTCTTTGCTCTAAACAAGCTTGCAGACAGGGACACACACCAGATTGGGGTTGAGGAGCTTGAAAAAACAATCGAATGTTTAAATCCAGATGGGGTTGCACCATTCCTGTCTTGCATATTAGATACTGATTCTGAGCAGAAGAGTGCAGTTCGTAAGGAATGTATTAGGCTGATGGGTTTAGTAGTTGCATTTCATGAGGGCCATATTGCTCCACACCTTGGAAAGATGATTGCTAGCATCGTCAAACGACTCAAGGATCCAGATTCTGTTGTGAGGGACGCATGTGTGGAAACGGTTGGTGTTTTGGCTTCTAAATTGAGCAATGGTCAGGGTGAAAATGATGGAGCTTTTGTTGCAATAGTGAAGCCTCTTTTTGAAGCCTTGGGTGAACAAAATAAGCAGGTGCAATCTGGTGCTGGGTTGTGCTTAGCTCGGGCCATTGACAGTACCAACGATCCGCCAGTGTCAATTTTGCAGAGGATGTTGACCAGAACCATTAAGTTGCTTAAGAATCCACACTTCATGGCAAAACCTGCAGTCATTGAACTGAATAGAAGTATTATTCAGGTCAGTTTGTCCCTGTTGCAAAGCAGTGCTGTCTGATTTGCCTGCATTTTCCATGTTTTTGTATTTTGCTCACTGAGTGTTATGGTAAGTTCAGCCTAGTCAATTATGTCGTGAAATAAATAAAGAACTCTTTTGATATATTTGCTCTGAAGTTGCTAGATCCATAATATAAGTTAACGAACTGACTACATTATAAAATGTAAGTTTCTATTCACTGCATGTTAAAGTGTGATCTGCAGCATTTGAAATAAAAATGGAAAAAAAAGAGAGAAAAGTTTTGGACATTGGATCTTTGCTGAATAGTTAGTATAGATTCTGAAAGCAATTAACAGGTAAATTTACTTATTTAGTAATTTCAAACTTTAATTCCTGCTTGGTGTAGATGGCAAAATGTTAATTTCTTCTCTAGTTATTCAGTCAAGAAATAAACCTCTTGATTGTTTCAGGCAGGGGGTGCCCCAACACAATGTACTTTATCTGCTGCAATCAGCAGCATCCAAGAAGCTCTCAAGAATAGTGATTGGTCAACACGCAAAGCTGCTTCTTTATCATTAGGTGAAATCGCTTCAAGTGGTGGATCTGTCTTTAGTTTTTTCAAGGCTTCCTGCATCCGTTGTCTTGAATCATGTCGGTTTGACAAGGTTGGTGTTACTCAGTATAAAAATCTGTGATATTTCTTTCCTTGTGAATGCTTAAGTTGGATCCATTGGGTGCTTTTGTATTTAATATAGGTGAAACCAGTTAGGGACACAGTTCTGCAGGCTTTACATCTTTGGAGAAGGCTTCCAGGGCCTGATACACCTGAACCTTCTGAAGCTGGATCTTCTATTAAAGGTTTGGTAGCTGGTCCTCTATTGCTAATGTTCCAAATTAGTTCGTCAAATTCGCTAACGTAATTTGTCTTCCTTGATGCTTGTTTTATTTCTGAACTTTGTACGTCTGTTACCAATGAAATTCTGTGCATCATTCAGTTTTTTGACATGGCGCTTAACTTATATGCGGCGGTAGTTCTTTTTGACCAGTCAAAATTATTATATTGCTTGTATTACCCTTGGGATTATTTGATGGGACCAGAAACCTAAAAATTGATTAATTGGGTTCTAGACATTATAGGATGTATCTTGATACTGTGTGATGCCAAGGTTCAAGTCCCATCACCAATCTAAAATAATAAATAAATAAATACTATTAACTAATGTATGCAGCTAATCACAATGAATATAATGGTATGGGAAATTTGAGGTAATGTATCAAAGGCAATAGACAGTTTGAGGTAGGTGATAATAACCAAACCAAATCGAGTCTTGTGTCCCAATTAATTGGGGTCGGCTATATGAATCATTTTTCACCATTCCACTTTGTCAAAGGCTATATGCTTATCTAATTTGAGTAAATTGATATCTCTTTAACTACATATCAGTCCAGTTTAGGTTTTCTCCTCCCTTAACATTTTTACTTGTAGTGATTATATCACTCTACCTCCCCATGTCATTTATATACTCGATTAAATTAGATAAAGGTCTGTTGGATTAATAGGGGATGGGATCTAGCAAGGTCAAAGACTAAAGAGGCTTATGGTTAGTGGAAACGGTATTGAAGCTGAAAGGTATCTAAATTCTTTGGTATTTAATCACACTATCTTTTGAGAGGTGTCTTCCATTTAAGTAGTTTTGGCTTCTAAATGTTTATTTATTTTTTATTTTTAATTTTTTTTTTACCTGTTTGATTCTGTAAATAGCTTGAAATGATGATTTGGAGTTCCTTACATGCCTACTGAAAGGGCTAGGTTGCGCTATTTGGTGATTGAATTGAACAACTTGGCAAACTCAATCCAACAATTCTTTGTCCCAATTATTTGGGGTCAGCTATGTGGATCCATTTTTGTCACTTGATCCATTTGGGGTTGGCTCAATCCAAGTTCTCCTTGGAGCATTTATCTATTTTATTTAATTTTTTTGATCACGGTCCTCATAGATCAAATAAATCCTTCTTACATGTATGCTAAGTGGTCTGCGATGCACATGACCATATCTTGAGAATTGACTTTCTCTCATCTTAATATCTTATCTTCAATTAGTGTCACTCATAAATCATTTGTTTATTTTTATATTTTCTTTTTACTGTTGAGATGAAAAATAAAGAGATTAGAAGAATGAGATGGCTTAAACCTTAGGGTTACCTCATCTAACTATTTAAATTAAATAAATGCAACATTTCATTGACAACAGATTCATTGGATGATGATGCTTAGACCCAAGGTTTTTCTAACTTATGCTTTAATCAAATCAACTCACAAGTAGTATATACCATAGTTCTATATTCAGACTCGACATTTGATTGGGCCAACAATTTATTTCTTACTCTTCCATGACACCAAATGATTGCCAACAAATACACAATACAAGTGGTTGACCTCCTATTACATGGAGATCTAGCACAATTGGCATCAGTATAACCTTGGATTTGAATGTGACCATGATTCTGGATTACTAAACCACAGCCAGACACACTTTTGAGATATCTCAAAACCCTCAACATCCCAATGACAGGTTCAAGGAGCATCTAAAAATTGACTTACCGTACTTGCTGCAAAAGTGATGTATGTCCCTGTAACAGCAAAATAATTTTGCCAACCAATTGTTTATATTGCCCTGATTTGCCATCTTCTAACAACTTACCCTTATTTTCCATAAACGTGGTGTTGGGGTTCATAGGAAAGTCTAGGTTTAGAGCCGAACATCTCACTTATCCTTATTTTCCATATTTCACTTAAGAAAACAAGAACATATGTTTGAGACAAAGAGGTTCCATGACATGACCTGCCACTTCAATGCTCAAGAAATATCTCAGTTGTCCTAAATCTTTGGTATGAAATTTATTCTATAGAAAGAACTTAATGCCTGAATAACATCACAATCATCACCGTTAATCACAATATCATCCACATATACAATCAACAATATCTTTCCAACTGCACTCTGTAATGATGTACCACATGTCTAAAAACCAAAGTAAATCACATCACTAACTATTCCATGCCAAGTAGGGATGTAATCGGTTCGGGACAGTCGGTGTTTAGGTGAAATTTTGCACCGAACCGATAATGTCGGTTTTTTTTATATTGAAAATTAATACAGACCAAATTTTTTATCAAACCTTACCAAATCACACTGATTCAAACGGTTCGGCTCAATGCGATTTAATCGGTTTAACTGCTTTCAAAATTGAGTCATTTTTTAAATTTGTAGTATAATAAATAATTTATATAAAAATATTAAATTAGTCATTTGTACACAATTTTAACCATATCTAATCTAACCATCCACAAAAATACAAACAAAAAAATTAATAAATTCTAAGGCTTGAAGCTTTTACTGAATTAGGATTAGAAACAAAATATAATCTAAAAGAACCAAAGTCTTGACATCAAAACAAAACCAAAACTTAAAACAATCATCCCATAAGTCTAAACCAAAAGTCTATCAAATAGAGTAAAAAAAAAAAAAAAATGAAGGCATTGTAGTAGCAAAAGTTGACTCAAACACATCAGTGGCAAACCAGCAGCTTATCACATTGTCAATGTCTATTGTTAAACCTGAAATATTTAAGAAAAAAAGAAACAATTAGCTGAATCAACTAAAAGTGAAACTAAGTCAAGAGAAAAATAAATTAAATATGTTATTAACAATTAAAAATTAAGTCAAGAGAAAAATAAATTAACTTCACATGTCATAAGACCATCTCCAACGGTGAACCAAACCTGGCATCAAATTTAAAATTTGGTGAAAAAGCCACTTTTTTAAGCTCCAACGTTTTCACCAAAACGATATCAAATCCAGAATTCAGCAAAAATGGTACCAAACTGAGTGCAGGCGAAGCATTTCACCAAATCACTGTTCTTAACCGTTGGGATGAGACGAACGGGTCGACCATCCGGTTGACCAACCGGTTAACCAACCGGTCGCCCCGGAGAAAGTTCAGACAGTTCACAAAAAGGTTGAAACCAGTCAAAAAAAAAAAAAAAAAAAAAATTTTGCCTAGGTGGTCGACCACCCGGTCGACCACCAAAAGTTCAAAAAGTTCAAAAAAAAAGGTTCAAACCGGTAAAAAAAAAAAAAAAAAAAATATTTTGCCGTTACCGGTTGACCGGCCGGTCGACCGGCCGGTCAACCAACCGGTTGCCCAGCGCAAATTTGATGAAACGGATTTGATGTTGAACCGTTGGAGCGCGAAGTATCAAATTAAGGAAATGACCCGTTTCTGACTCAGATTTGGTGAAACATTTGGTACACCGTTGGAGATGCTCTAAGTACCTAATTCAATATTTTCATCTTCTTCCACAAAATCCATAGAATCTCGAAGGCTAATAGAAGTAGATGAGGAACGAAGCCAATTTTATGTACAAATCAAAGCCTTCACCATGGTTGGAGACATATAACTGCGAAAAGGATCAAGAACACGACCTCCAGTGCTAAATGTAGATTCTGAAGCTACAGTAGACACAAGAATCGCAAGAACAATTCGTGCAACTTGGGAAATAATCGGATATCTAGTAGCATTATTCTTCCACCAAAGCAATGCATTAAAATTCTCACTGTCAGCTTAAAAGCTCTTAGCCAATTTTTTATCAACCTCTGATTTACGTGCCATACCATCTTTCTCCTCTAAGTGTTTCTTAAGTTGAAATTTCAACATAGCACGAACATCTTGCCCCTCTCTCAGATTCATTTCATTTGGTGCACTACCAATCTGATATTGTACAATATTACTTGCCTCATTAACAACATGCCAATCATACAACTTAACCAATGCATCCTTCACTTTTTTGGACATTTCTTTTGCCATAACAGGATCAAACATTTGGCCAAACCAATACTTAAGAGATTTCAACTTATAACGAGGATCAAGAACCACTGCAACAAACAACATTTTCATCTTATCAAGGTTTCTGCAATATTTATCAAATTTTAATTTCATGTCCACCGCCATTGAACTTGGAAATGAATCTTCCTTTGCACATAATTGATCAATGCTGTTTTTAATTAAAACAAACTTCATAAAGAAAGCATTAGAAGTAATATGCAAAGAACCAGAAAATCGCATGGTTGCATCATAAAAGATTTTTAAGAAATTCACAAATAACCTGATTTTGTTCCAATCATCGTCAAGTGCAGTACCCCAAACCTTTCTTTTCCCATTCACTTTCCCATTATTGTCGTCCCAATCCCCAATCCTGTCCTCATTACCAATCTCTCCCAAACTAGTGACAAAACTCAAATCTTCATCTTCTACCCTTTCAAAAGCTTTTTGAAAATTTTCAGCCCTTTCCAACATCATGTAAGTGGAATTCCCCCTCGTAGGGACATCTAAGCAAAGTAAACTTTTACTCACAATTCCTTCTTTCTTGGCACATAGCTTAAATGTTGCAAACCGAGATGGAGAGGATTTGACATACCTCACAGCAATGCGCACTTTCACAATTGACTTATCTAAGTCACGCAAACCATCACACACTATAAGATTCAAAATATGACCACAACATCTCATGTAAAATAGTAGTCTTTCTATTCTTAGTCTTCTTTTTCAAAAACTGAATCAAACCACTATTAGAACTTGCATTATCTACTGTCATGGTTAGTATCTTATCAATGCCCCAATCAAGCAGACACATTTCAATCTTCCCACCAAGTGTTTCACCCTTGTGATTTTCCACTAAACAAAAATTCAGAATTCTTTTATGTAGTTTCCAATCATTGTCAATAAAGTGAGCTGTGAGACACATGTAGTTTAGATTTTGCAATGATGTCCATGCATTTGTTGTTAAGCAAATGCGTTGACCTCTTAGAGCACTTTTTAACTTACTCTTTTCATTCACGAAAATTTTGAAACAATCTTTTGCAATTGTAACACGGCATGGGATTTTCGGTCACCTAGGTTGAACAACATGCATAAAATGACAAAACCCTTCACCCTCCACAAATCTAAATGGTAACTCATCAATAATCAACATTTTAGCTAAAGCAGTTCTACAAGCATCAACACTGAACTTAACAGTAACAAGTTGTCTACTAGTTTCCCCATCCCCTGTGTTCTGTGTAGATTGGAAAGCTAATGTTTTTTTGGGTATTATCCTGTAGCCTAAGTGGATATTTCTTGCATTGTGATTCCAAATGAGTTAACATAGATCTAGTTCCATTCTATTTGGGGTCACATGCATAAGTAATTTGACAGTAATTACATTCAGCTCTAGGCTTTCCATCCTTGGTTTTTATCTCAGTAAAATGGCCCCAAACCATTGACCTTTTCCTGGAGCCACGAGTTCCAACATTAAACTTCTCACATGCCTTGGGTGGTCTTGCTGAGGAATGGACTATTGCTTCTCCAATGGGAGTCCCATCAATAGTTTGGGTGTGGGGATGGGATTCAGAGGCTAAATCAATAATGACAGCATCTACACAAGCCATAGAAAAAAGAAAAAAAAAAGAGTTAGGATTCTAAAAACACAATTAAATTAGGGGAGGGCAGTAAAACATATACTGAAAAAAAAAGAGAGAAACATACATAGAGATAGAGAAGAAGAAAATACAAAGAGATCACAAACCTTCTATGACATCCTTCGATTAGGAGAGATGAAGAGTCTCATAGAGAGGAGAGTGCTTCACAAAAAGAAAGATAAGAACTGATTTTTTTTGTTGTTGTCGTGAAGAATAGTGATAAGTTTAAGATTGGGATGGTAAGGTTAATAAAGGGTTTTGGTGATTGGTGCATAGTGTTATAGTGTTATGAAAATGTGTGTGATAGTTGACAATGCTATCACACGATTCCTTTGGGGATACCAACAGCTAGTTCTTGGAAGTGTATGAGATCTTGAAAAAGTTTAATTGACATGTATGTTTTCTATTCCATTAGGGAGTGGCAGTCTGGCATATACACTTTGAGAAGTGTAATGGTTGATGTTTTATTTCCTTAGCTATGTCAATGGTGCAAGACTTGTGTGATGACTACACCCTTTGGTGGCAGTAAATATCTTTTCATGGGGAAGACAAATTGGCAGTGTTATTCATTATATATTTAATATATATTATATGTATATATATTTGGTCGGTTTCGGTACAAATCGGTGTATAGTATATCAAACCTAGTACCGAACCGAAAACTGGAAAAAATTAATTTCCAAAACCGAATAGATCAATTCTTATTAAAAAACCGACCAAATATGACCGGTTTGATCCAGTTCAATCGGTTTAGTCAATGTTTTTGGTTTTTCTTACATCCCTAATACCAAGCGTGAGGAGATTGAGTCCATAAAATGACTTTTCCAAATAACACACTAACACTAACTCTTCTAAGCAACAAACTTGAGAGGTTGTTCTATATAAACCTCATGGAGATTACCATGTAAGAATGCATTCTTCACATCCAATAGATGTAAAGTCCAATGAAATGTGGCAACAAGGGAGATAAAAAGAAGAACAAGAGCAATCTTCACCACAAGTGAGAAAGTCTCAAAGTAGTCAAGATCGTAAACTGGTTGACCGTATCACTAGGATGGATTTTGACCTCATACACCCATTGACATCCTACAATTGATTTGCCTAGAGGACGAGGCATTAAGTCTCAAGTATCATTTTGTTTCAAGACTAGCATTCCATCTTCCATGGCTTTCTTCCAACCAGAATTAGATAGACTCTCTGTGACAGAGTTAGAAATAGGAATAGAAGATATTGTGGCAACAAACAAGGAAAAAGAAGGGGGATAAATGTGGACATACAGAACAAAAGAAGATTAGAAGAATGAGAAAGCTTAAACCTTTTGGTTAGTTCCCATAACTATTTAAAATAAATAAATGCAACATTACATTGACATAAATACCCTCAACAGTAATATTGGCCATCTATCTCAATAAGCTCATTTAAGCTGCATTCATTTTTTGAACTTGTTTTTATTAGCCACCCAACATTAAGTACCATAAATCATAGCATGTCTTAAAGCAGGCAATTAAAAATTGCAACACACAGTGCTTTTGATGCACTCCATCTTTTTTTTATCCTTCCCTAATTTTGTGGGCCATGTTTTCGCGAATCTCTGTCTTTATGAATAATTGACCAGAAATATCGAAAATGATCACTCTTAGGTATCTCATATCCATCAAGTTTTGCTCTACCTACATTCCTGTTTCTAGTTTGCTAATGATAACTCCAACTATTCTTAGTCCTTTGTCCTACTTAGCCTAAACCCTTTAGGCCCCGTTTGTTTTGGGAGATAGAATGGAGGGGATTGATAGTGAGGGGATTAATAGTGAGGGGATTGTTAGTGAGGGGATTGATACTGAGGAGTTGTTAAATTATTTTTATATAAAATAATAAAACAAATAAAAAAATATAAAAAAATAAACATTATATTTAAAAAAAAATTTCCAATATATAAAAAATAAAAAAAATAAAAAAATTTCTAATCCCCTCACTATTTTTCTAATACCATTTCTACCTCCTCCTTATCAATCCCCCTTCCTCATCCTTACTAATACCAAGGGATTACTAGTCCCCTCCCTATCTCTCAAAACAAACACTCCATTCTCAATCCCCTCCTCACTATCAAACCCAATCCCCTCCCCATAACCCCAAACAAACGGGGCCTTAGATTCTAAAGTATCTCTCCACAACTCTAATTTAAAGTTTACTACTATTATTTGGTGGACTAAAGTTATGTCATCTACAAATAGCGTACACTAGGGATATCCTCTTGAATGTTCATCATAAGTTAATCTAAAAATAATGCTTAAAAGTTCGCACTGAGTTTTTTTTTTAACATAAACCTATTGTCATTGGAAATTTACTTGTTTCTCCCTAACAATGCATTTTATAAGTCAATAAACACCTTTGAATGTAAGGTCAACAATCACCGGTGACTGGTTGTACCAGCCTTAGAGCTCGGAGTTTGTGATGTTATACCACAGACCGAAGCCACTCAATTCCCTTGATCTTTATGAATACCCAATCTTTTAATTTTTGAACAATCAACATCACATGTGAAACACTAGTTTTCAGTCTGAAAGAGCAACAAGCTTTAATAGACTAAAGTGCTCACGTTTTATGGACCAATCTTGTACACAGTTGTTAGTCATTTGAATTTTAGCTCAAAATAATGTAATGTCTTTTATTTGTTTTTTGACTTGGAGTTTCATTTTTAATGGATAACAAAAACTTATAAAAGGAAAAATCGAGGTAGAATAAGGTTTCTCTACACGAGGACTTCAAGGAAAAGATGCTAAATTGCAGACCAAAGCATGCATAGTTGTTAATTCGGGACATGTATTGAGTATCGTTTTTCTGAATCATGTATCGTATTGTATCATGTATCATAATATTTTTTTAGTATCTTTAAAAGTAGGTAGGAAAATAAATGTAGCTATTTAAAAAAAAAAAAAAAAAAAACTTGCGTAAACAAAACACTAAACAATGTATAATTCTTAAAATTACAAAAAAGGTTGAAGAAGATATGAATGCATCGATACTTGATGCATACAAAATGTTATCCTCAAATCAATTTTACCCTCAATTTTTTCTCATTCTTAGTAATTGTGTGTATTATATTTTTCATATTGTCTTCACTCACCATTTAAGTTTTAATAGTTAGTTTACAATTTTTAAGTTCTCAAATAGCTTATCTATAGTAGAAAGTTTTATGCTTTAACGGGCGTAAGTAGGCATAAATCAATAGCACAAGATACTTAATACCATCCAAGTACATATTTGTCAAAAAAGTAGAACCCCCCAACCCCCCCCCCCCCCCCCCCCCCCCCCCCAAAAAAAAAAAAAAAAAAAAAAATCGCCCCTTCTCATTGCAAAAATATTAATTTTTAATGTCAATGAAAATTTCTAAAAATATTAATTTATATAAAGTTAAGTGTGTGTTTGGTTTCAGTTTTATGAATTCAGTTATTTGAAAATTGAGTTTTTGTTTTTCGTATTTTTTTGTTTTTAGTGAATATTTTTAAATTGTTAAGCATTTTTTTTTTTTTTTTACTTTTTTAGATACACCTTACTTAGATGTATCTAAAAAATAAATTATTTGTGAAAAAATATTTTGAAAAATTAATAAATACACAAAAATATAAAAAATGTATTGAATTTTCGTATATATATATATTTTTTTGTATTTAGTGAATTTTTTAAAGATTTTTTTTTCACGAAAATTATACTTTTTAAGTGTATTTATGTTAGGTGTGTCTAAAAATTTTAAAAATTGCTTAAAATATTTAAAAAATTCAGTAAAAACAAAAAAATACGGAAAACAAGAGAGTATAATTTTTTGAAAAGTGTTTTCAAAAAACTTGAAACAAACATGGTTTTTTTTTTTTTTTTTTAATTTGTTTTTTAAAATTGCTAAAGAAATTGAAGTATTCATGTATCCTATGTATTGTAAGATACATTTAACTTAAGATATGCATTGGTGATATGTATCGATTTGTCTTTGAAAATAACAAATCGTAAGTTATGTATCGTGAATTGTAAGATACTGACAACACTTGTACATGACTTAAGTTTTTGTAATCACAACATTGTCTTTAAACCTGAACTTTCCAGTTATTCAACTTTGCATGGGTTCAAACCTGTCAAACCCTTAACAGTTATATGTATTCACCATCAATGTTATGCTATTTTGCAACTTTAAGGAACTGCATCTTCTTCAGATTGAAGTGCAGGAAGACTACTTCAATCAATCATTTTCTTTGTTTTGTTCTGTTTTCCAAATTTATTTATGCCTTCCAGTACTGTCAGCTATGGTGCACAAAGTTTTCAATGAAGGTGTGGGAAACTGGATTACGAGTTTTTCTCTCCCCCCTCTTTTTTTGCAGTTTTGAGCTCCTTAAGTATATTTAGGAATGTGCTGGTCTGAACTTCCTGAGACAATTTGTGAAATTAATTAAAGAGTTTTCATTTTGTTGGTTTCTTTTTCAGTTTGAAATAAAATTCCTTAGGTAATTTCTGTGATAGAAAACCTTCTAGTCATGTCAAAATGAAAAACCTTCTAGTTCTTGTACCAAAATGAAAAAGAAAAATCTTCTAGTGCTTTGCAAGTTCCTTCTTCTATTATGTGGGCATATTCGCTGATTTGTACCTTCCAACCTTTTTTTAATTGCATGGTATTTTAAGTTTCTTTGTTTGATGGTGTTATCTTTATCTAATCATATATATATCCTGCAGAAAATTTTTGTGGAGGTGATAATTGTAGTGCAAATGAGTCTGGATGGAAGGATGCCTTGCTTACAAAAGTGGGTACCAGCTCAATTAAGAAAAGACTTCCTCTCTCTGTGAGAAAAACATGCCAAAGCTATGTGGATAATCCACAACATTCTAAAGCAAATGATTGGCATATAGAAATTGCAGTTCCAAAAACTCCCAATGTTTCTTTAGCAGATGTTCAAAATGACGAATCTGAGGGTAGTTCTGTTACTAAGACATTTGAAAGAGTGAGTGCTGATATCACAATTGGTCAAGACATTGGATATGAATATGTATCAATGGATGACAGACAGGATTGTTCTTCTGTGTCTAACATTATTACCGATAACTTTGAAACCAAATTTGTGACGAAGGAAGTTGGTTTGGTGAAGCAAATGGCAACAAATCAGAGGTTTGCAGCTGAAGAAATTAGTAGTGAAGAACAAAGGTACTCAGTTAAGATGCAGGATCGCAGGAGTCTTGATTCCACAGTCTCAGAATCGAATTCCCAGGCCATGCGTCAATGTTGTTCGCAAACAGTGAATGAAATGGCTTCCATTCAAAAGCAGCTTTTGGAGATTGAAAATAAACAGTCAAACTTAATGGATCTGTTAAAGGTAATTACTCTGGGTCCCTTGAATATTTATAGGTTGAAAACTTCTTCATTAAGTAGACTTTTGCACACATACTGATGCACATTATGAGATCTGTCTAGTCTCATTCACCCCAAACAAAGGCAGGGTAGTGATCGGCCAGTAGTTATAGGCTACCAATGGCCTAACTACACAATTCCGTAATACTACTCCCATAGAAAATTGGGGGTAAAATCATTATATATAGCGGAAGTTTTAAAATTCTTACCCTCCTTAATCTCACAACATCCATTTAGAACCATGGTTGTTAAAATCGCGATCTGGATCGTACGATCCTACGATCCTATTTTGCTAAAACGATCCAGATCGTTGTAGGATCGATGTTATAATAGGATCGCAAGTAGGATCGTGTAGGATTGCATGGGATCGTGTAGAATCGCATGGGATCGTAGGTAGGATCGCAAGTAGGATCGTAAATTTTTTGATTTTTCACCTTATTTTTAATATGTATCATTTTAATTTTAATTTTTATCTTTTTTTTTTAATAGAAAGTAGGATCTTACGATCCTCGATCCGATCCACCAGACCCTCTCACCGATCCTACTTAGGATCCCGATTTTAACAACCTTGATTCTTGTATTACAAAAACATAATTGAATATACAGAAACATTCAGAAATCTTACATGATATTCGAGCCAAGTGCGAAACCCTAGTAGAAATCGCAACTGGTTCTCTGGTTCTGAGCTTTAGTTCGATCAAAGTTCTCTTTGATTCTGTTCTGGTTCTGTTCTCTAGATTTTATTGATTCCACGACCTATTTAGTTCACCACCCATCATTATGATCGAGTTCACCTTTTGCTCTTGTGCGACTCATCTGAGTTCAAACCACAACCTGTCATCTCACGACCCACCTGATTCACTTCATGACTTTGCATCATAGCCCATTTGGTTCGACCCTCCTTGTTCCCTCTAACTCATGACTCATTTGGTTTGCATCGCAAAGTTCTCTGGTTTGAAGTTCTACTTGTTCGACACCTTTTTGTGGTCTCGGAGTCGCAATTGACATCGCGATCAGCATTTGCCTTCGTTGTATCGAAACCTACCTAGTTCGCGACTTGTTTCCTTTGTTGCTGACTTGGTTCTGGACGTGTGACGCTCGCTCGATCTCTCTCACTTTGATTTGTCTTCATCTGGTTCTGGACATACGAAGCACATTGAGATTAATTATCACTTTGGTCGTTAGAATTTGTAGTCTGGCTCTATCTCGCTTCCTTTCGTCTCTTCGACTCTGCAATTTGCTGACTTCTTTACCAAGACTCACACCACTGTTCGGTTTCAGTTTCTTCTTGGCAAACTCTCAGTGTTATTTGCTAAAACACCTTGAGTTTGAGCGAAGGTGTGAGAATATACTTAGAAAATATGAGGAAGAAGAACTCCGAAAATATGAGGAAGAAGGAATATATTTCTGTTATATTCAAAACTTCTTATTTTACAAGACCAAATGACACTCCTTATATAGGAGATATTACAAACATCATTATAACCCATTATATGCCACTTACATATTATATATTACCACTATCTACCACTATCATATTATATACATGCCACTATCTACCACCAACACCACTATCATATTCTATACATGCCGCTATCTACCACCAACACCACTATCATATTCTATACATGCCACTATCTACCACCAACACCACTATCATATGCCACTATCTTATTATATGCATTAACACAAATTTCCAGCACTCCCCCTCAAGCTGGTTTGAAGATATCTTCCATAGCCAGCTTGCTAGTCAGCTTATCAAATTGCTTCTTGTGTAGTCCCTTCGTTAGCACATCAGCTAATTGTTCACCTGTTGGAAGGTAGGTCATACAGATTATGCCAGCATTGATTTTCTCCTTGATGAAATGTTTATCCACTTCTATATGTTTTGTGCGATCATGTAGAACTGGATTATGAGCTATAGATATAGCTGCTTTGTTGTCACAATAGACCTTCATAGGTGTCGGGTGAGAAAGCTTTAATTCTTCAAGAATTCTTTTAATCCACATTACTTCACAGATTCCATGGGCAACAGCTCTGAACTCTGCTTCTGCACTACTTCTAGCTACCACATTCTGTTTTTTACTCCGCCATGTAACTAGGTTCCCACCTACAAAGGAGCAGTATCCGGATGTTGATCTCCTGTCTGTAACACTTCCTGCCCAGTCTGCATTTGTGTATACTTCAACTTGAAGATGTCCATGTTTCTTGAACAGTAAGCCTCTCTCTGGAGTTCCTTTCAAATATCTTAAGATCTTATAAACGGCCTCAAAGTGCTCTGCCCCTGGTGAGTGCATGAACTGACTTACCATGCTGACTGCAAAGGCAATATCAGGCCGCGTATGAGACAAGTAAATCAATTTCCCGACAAGTCGCTGATATTGTTCCCTCTCTTTGACTTCTTCAGCCTTAGCAGCTTGTAACTTCAAGTTAGGCTCGATCGGAGTCTCCACCATCTTACAACCAAGCATACCTGTTTCTCCAAGGAGATCAAGAACATATTTTCTCTGATTAACGAATATACGTTCCTTGGATCTTGCAAATTCCATTCCGAGGAAATACTTGAGGGCTCCCAGATCCTTAATGTGAAATTCTTTTGCGAGTTTCTCTTTGAGGGCTGCTAACTCTGCTTCATCATTACCAGTTAAAATGATGTCATCAACATAAACAATCAAAATTGCAATTTTACTGTTTTTTGAATGTTTATAAAATATTGTGTGATCTGCTTGACTCTGCGAGAAGCCACAACTGATAACTGCCTTCCCAAAGCGTTCAAACCATGCTCTTGGTGATTGTTTGAGTCCGTATAATGACTTGTTCAATCTGCATACTCTGTCGCTTCCAAGTCTCTGCTCAAATCCCGGCGGTAGGCTCATGAACACCTCCTCTTCAAGATCACCATTGAGAAATGCATTTTTAATGTCAAGTTGATGTAGAGGCCAATCTGAATTTACTGCAAGAGATAACAGTACTCTGATGGAATTTATTTTAGCAACAGGAGCAAACGTCTCCTGATAGTCGATCCCATAAGTTTGAGTGAAGCCTTTAGCCACCAGTCTCGCCTTGTATCTCTCAACGCTTCCATCTGCGTTACATTTTATCGTAAACACCCATTTACACCCAACTGTTTTCTTGTCTTTGGGTAGATCAACTATCTCCCAAGTACCACTTCTCCTTAAAGCATTCATCTCCTCCATGACTGCTAATTTCCAATTCGGATCATCCAATGCTTCCTGTATATTCCTTGGAACAAACAAGTGTGAAATCCTAGATGTGAAAGCTCTATGGTTTTTAGACAGTCTTTGATAGGAGAGGTAATTTGCAATAGGATGTTTAATGCAATTTCGGACACCTTTCCTAATTGCTATAGGAACATCAAGGTCGGAAATAGAAGGAATAGGATTACCTCTTGAGATTTGCTTAAAATACGGATTGCTCCTTGTAGTTTTGGAAATTACATTCTACCCCTTCAAGTTTCTAGTTGTATGACAAATGTCTCTTTTTATTAATATTTCATCAAGTCAATTAACATTTTTTTAATGATGTTAGAAATATATTTTAATTAACAATTCAAATAATTTAAGTTAGAAATATTAAGTTGTTTATTAGAGGACAGTTAGAACATAGAAGATAGAATAAGCATGATTAAGTTATTTATTATCTTTCTTTGTTACTGCAAAGTACTTTTTTTTGTAAAGATTATCATTGTTATTTTTTTCTTTTACGTTTCTATCCTTACTACTAGAATTTTGAATATTTAATGTTTTTTCATACATCATTGAATGGACCCATTTGAGAACTCAATCTAAAACTACCAGCTGTAAGAACCTTCTAATAAACTTTCTGCTTCCTGATTCTTTTTAATGGAAATTAAAAATGGTGCATGTTTCTTGTATTGAGAAAAATTCAAAAGAAAAGTATTTATATTTTTGACTGGCATGCAATAAGAGTTGAATCCTTCTTCTTATCCTCCCTTTTAGATGGATTGCCAGCACTTTCATCATTGTGCTGCAACCACTTTGGTTCAAAATAATTTATAATCTATCATAATGTATGTACATGCATACATATGTAATTGATATACTAGACTCCTTAGGAATATTTATTAGTGCTCTGAACATACTCTTGGCTAAAGATATTTTCACATCTTATGCTCCCACTTCCTATCTTACTCTAGCTCTGACATGATTTGTTGAAAACAAATAACTTGGCAACAAGATGCTAATATCTCAGATAATAGTTAACTTTGACATTTGAGTTGATTGTTTTCTTTGAAAACATGAACTGTTTGGATTTATCAAAAAAAAAAAATAAAAAAATAAATAAAAAATAAAACAAGACTTGTTTAGTATACTTATCTTGGCTGTGGCTATATACCCCATTCCTTCCAAATTATCATTGTAGAGCAACCAACTTCTCATTGTATAGCATTCAAGTTCCTGGATTTTCTGTGCTCTTTCATTTTAAAATATTGTTTCTTGCACGAGGGTACTTAAAGCGATATGCATTTTTCATCTCAAGCTTTCCTAGATTATAACCATAAAATATCTAGCTGTTTCTTATTAATGCATTTCAGGTGTTTACAACAAGCACAATAGATAGCTTGTCTTCGATACAGTTGAAGGTCTCAGATCTGGAACATGCTGTTGATCGAATAGCTCAAGCTGTTGTTTATGGAGGGAGATATTCTGATCTAGCTACTGCAAAACTTCTGAAGAAGAGCCCAAGTGCTGCTTCTCCTAGACTCTCTACATGCACTCCCCGACCATCCGAAGGGATACGTAATAGACAGCCGTCATTATTGTGTATGAAAAATACAGAGATTTGGGAGGAACAAGCATTTTCTAGGAGCAGATCAAATAGCTCTGCTACACGAGGCATCGACATGTGGTCAGATGCCACAGACAAAATAAGAAGAAAGCCAATAGGGAAGGGTAGTCATAGAAGCTCTGGACAGGGAACACATTTTGGTCCAACAAAAAAAACTGATGCTGCCTGTGCTACAGGTTATACCACTTGTGCTAGACAAAACAGTTCAGGAATGAAAAATAATCTGTGGACACTTGTAAAAGGTTATCTATCAGAGGGGGACCTCGATTCTGCATATGCAGAAGCTCTGTGTTCAGGTGACGAACTTGTCTTGATTGAACTTCTTGACAGAACAGGTCCAGTTCTGGAAAGTTTATCAAACAAGACTTCCAGTAATGTTCTTGGCACTTTAGCATCGTACTTCCTGGAGCAAAGATTTATAAATTCCATAATCCCTTGGTTGCAACAGGCATGTTACTTTCCTACATTTCTTCTTACATTTGGTTCAAATGTTTGTCATTATTGTATTGTGTACTAGCTTCTCTTTTGTTCACTATGTGGAGCGCTGGACGAGAGCCTTTTATTTTATTTTTTTCCTGTGTGTTTGGAGGTACATAATGTGAACATGACTAGTGTTCGTAGCCAGTTTCTTTAACATAATATTTCTGGTAAAAGAAAAGGAAAAAAAACCTGCATTGGCAAGAGTGGTAGCCCGCCTTGCCTCCTAGCCAATTGTCTAATGATAGAGCCTAGGTGATAAGGTCCCTTGTCATTGTTGTCTGGGCACTTCCCATGTATTTTGAGTACCTCTGCTTGGTTTCTAGTTTCAACCAGGTGGTTATTGAGTTTTTAATATCATAGGAAATGACTAGATTAAATATTGTAGAAAATTTAATGTATAAAGAGAAATAGAGAATTGTATAGATATTGATTGTATTATTGATAGATATTAATGTTATATTTATTACAATGATTCATGATTCCTATATATAGAAGAGGGTGAGTGTGTAGTAGGTAAGGAGTAGGTGAAGTGGAGGTGGTAGTGGTGTAGTGGGTTAGGTTTAGTGGAGTAGGTGAGGTGGTAGTGGTGTAGTGGGTTAGGTTTAGTGGAGTAGGTTTAAGTGGGTGAAGTAGGTGATAGGTTTTAACAGCCCCCCGCAAACTCAAGGGGATAGGAACTAGCCAACTTGAGTTTGGAGAGAGTAACAAAACAAGAAAATAGACGAATACATAAAAGAAAAGAGGATAGGAGACACTGTATGGTCGTGTCAGACCATTGGTGAAGACACTGTATGGTGGTGTCATAACGTTGTAGAGGACACTGGATGGTTGTGTCAGACCGATGTAGAAGACAGTTTATGGGGTCATGTCGGACCGTTGTAGCAGGCAATGTTGTGATAGTTGTTGTGACAGTTTACGGAGTCTTGCTGGACCCTTGTAGAAACTAACCGGAATCAATGTCGGGACAGTTTACAGAGTCTTGTCGGACCCATGAAGGAGCTAACCGGAATCAATGTCGGGACAGTTTACAGAGTCTTGTCGGACCCATAAAGGAGCTAACCGGAATCAATGTCGGGACAGTTTACAGAGTCTTGTCGGACCCATGAAGGAGCTAACCGGAATCAATGTCGGGACAGTTTACAGAGTCTTGTCGGACCCATGTAGAAGACAGTTTATGGGGTTATGTCGGACCGCTGTAGAAGACTGTTTACGGGGTCATGTCGGACCGATGTAGAAGACAGTTTATGGGATCATGTCGGACCGGTGTAGAAGACACTGTATGAGTGTGTATATAGGCTGCCCAAAAGATATACATGTAGATATATATATCGAGCCCGCAAAAGTCGCGCCCTCAAAAGGCGCGCCCACTTTATCAAAAGATGTGCCCGACAGAAATCATCGAGCGGCGAGCCATCAAAAGGCGCGCCAGACACGCGGCGATGCACGTGACCGACAGAACGCGTGTCGGCCTCTTCGTCAGGGTCTTTATAAACCGAAGCGGAGGCTGAGGCTTGGAAGCATAATAAACCAGTTGAAACCTCTGCATTCTCAGAGAGCTTGTCTCGAAGAGCTGCAAATCTTGAAACACTCTGTAACCAACCCTGTCTGACAGTACCAATCGGTAATCGCTGCTTCTCTGAAACACTTAGCAACCCAAAAACATGGCCTCTTCTTCCCGTCCAGCTACCCAGAACATGGCCTCTTCTTCCCGTGGTCTGCTTACTCTCTTTCCCGACCTCAACGAGTCCACAAGAGAGATAACCGGTGCGGTTGCCCTTGAACCTCAACCAAACGCCCCTGAGTTTGCTCCGTTGACCTTTCCTATGCGGTCTGTGGAGCAAAGAATGGCAGCGCAATCAGATATTGAGGCGAATCAGTATACTTTGAAGTCATGTGTGGAAACCATGACTGCGGTCACAAACTTGTCGCACCGGCTGCAGAGTAGGACAAATGAGGTGCAGCAGTTAAACGCCCAACTGGCTCTGCTCCAACGCATGTATAAGGATGCGCGAGCAGAGATAAGTGTGCTAAAGGCGGAAAATAAGGAACTGAAGCGGAAGGCCACCGTTATGTTCCGATTTGGAGGTCCGCCATATGCTGCAGTGGAGGAGCAGGGAGTAGTGATCGTGCCCAGTGGAGTGGGTGCGGGAAACACAGAGGCAGCACCGGCAAGGGCCGCCCAGGACGGAGGCAAGAAAAAGCGACCCGCAGCAGAGTAGAGAAGCAAAATCCCGCCTGTGGATGTGGTTGTTTTGTGTGTGTGTTTTTTTTTTTGTTTTTTTGTTTTTTTTTTTTTGGTGTAAAATGCTGATCGGGGTTGATCCCCGGCATGAAGAAATGACAAGTTTGTAAAATGTTTTTTTTTTTTTTTTTTTTTTTTTTTTGGGAGTGTTGTGTTGAAAAAATAAAAATAAAATGAAAGAAAACAAGGGAGAAAGAAAATAGATAAAAAAATATGTATAGATGGATTATATGAAAAATATCAGGGTGATTGTTTCAAAAATAAAGTGGGGGTATGTAAAAAGGAGGAAAAGTGATTTGGAAAAAATAAATAAAAAATAAGTGATTTTAAAATCAAATGGAGGAGAGTTTGAGTAATAGAATATAATAAAAAGAGATATATATATATATATATATATATAAAGTAAAGAAGGTGGGGAACAACATGATAAGGGTGTATTTTAAAATGATAAATAAAAGAAAGTTGAAGACAACATGATACCGGTGTGTATGGATGTGATAATGAGAGTGAAACAAACTTGGTGAGTGTGATTAAATAAATAAAAGAAGAATGGGTGTGCTTTCCTTAGTGCTCCTCTCTCTGCCTTCAAAGTCGAGATTGGTCTCTCCAAACGAAGGCTCAACATTCAAATCATTGTAGTCCTCTGAAAAGGTTCTAACCATGTGCCACAAAATTGGCCCCACCATTATTTGCCTGATAGATAGATGGCTGGAAGCCCTTGACAACACCAGCACCACATATGGACAAATGCATACACACACAATCACAGCGCTGGCACCACCGATGAGTATGGTGGATAGCCTCCTGTGGGCCATCTCTAACACCTCATCATCTCTATAACCAGATACTGATATTAAACAGAATGTTAATATAAATATCAGCAGCCCATAATCGTATCTTGCTTTCATTCTTGGAAAAACTCTTATGAATGTCACTACTGCAGCTAGTATGAAGACGAAAAGCCCAAGTAGTATGGGCTCACATATTTCTCCAGAAAAACTAGCAATTCGATGAGCTCCAACGCCAAGAGTACCAGCAAGCAGTGTTGCAAAACCCCTATTTACACCCCTTCCAAGTGTTGCACCCACAGAGAAGTCAAAGACAACAACAATAGTAAGAACAGCCCACATTGCAGAGACACCAAAACCATCATAGAGAGGGTCACAGTAGTAGAACTAAAAGGTTGAGAAGGTGGTGTAGAGAGAAACCGAAGAGAGAGTTGCCGAGAGAGAGAGGTTGGCCTCTTCATCTCAGAGAGAGATGAGAATGGTTGATCTTTGTATGTAGAGAAGTCGCCTCTGGTGGCGGCGAACTGGAAGCTATATGTATTGATAGAGATGACAGCGGAATAGGTTGAGGTCCGGCGGGCGGCTAAGGTGAGGTTGCCGCCCGCCGGGGAAGCGAAAATACTAGGTTCTAAACCTGCTCTGATACCATGTAGAAAATTTAATGTATAAAGAGAAATAGAGAATTGTATAGATATTGATTGTATTATTGATAGATATTAATGTTATATTTATTACAATGATTCATGATTCCTATATATAGAAGAGGGTGAGTGTGTAGTAGGTAAGGAGTAGGTGAAGTGGAGGTGGTAGTGGTGTAGTGGGTTAGGTTTAGTGGAGTAGGTGAGGTGGTAGTGGTGTAGTGGGTTAGGTTTAGTGGAGTAGGTTTAAGTGGGTGAAGTAGGTGATAGGTTTTAACAAATATATATATATATATATATATATGGCATTAGGTACCTTGACCTTGGACAAAGGATATTGTAATAAAATTTCATACAGTCTTTAAACCAAAACTCTCTCGTGCAATAAATATTCAACAGGTCCGGCCAATATTCTCTGTGGTCTGCCCTTTCAGGTGAATTGGGTCATGTAACTAGTTTCTCCTACTTCTATATTTTAGACACAATGATTGTGTCCCCTTGTTATAAAGCTGGGTACAGTCGCCTGGTAGGTTGGACCTACCAGATAACTTCTCTCTTGTGAGTGTACACACACATAAAGAGACAAACACTGATTGATGTCTTTTGTGTTTTTGTGCCTATGTAAGAACTTTCAATCTGCAGTTGCATGGGAATTTCTTTTTTAAGCTTTTTAGAGTAGCAGTTACTGTTACACTACCTGGTTGCAGATGATAAAAGATTGCCGATATTTTACCATTTTATAGCAACTCCCCAACCCAAAAATGGAAAAGGCAAAAAACTTAAACAGAAAATTGACAATGAATTCATTTTATCTTCATGTTTTTCTTGTCAAGAGAGCTTTTATTATCCGCAATCAATGATGGTCAAGTTATATCCACCACTTTCATTATAATTTGGAAGCCATATTTGGAGGTCCCACGACCTTAAAGTTTCTCATCACACGTGGGCTTTTTGTGGAAATCTCTTATTTCATAGAAATGATGGTCGAAAGAATTATCTTAGTAACTTTAAACTGATGCTGTCAATAACTATTGTTGTAGCTAGCTATTTTTAATGGGTCCCATTTTGTTATTGGACAAATGACAGGACAGGATTTACTAAATGGCCGCATTAGTGGCCATGTAATCTTCTTACCTTTAAATGCCACGTAATACTATATGGAAAGTTAGAGGTAATATGTGCATTGGATGATTTGCTGAGCTACTAGCAAGACAGTTGCCTGGTGACTTCACAACTACTCCTAACTATGTCACATAGAATAGTAGGCTAAAAGAATGAAATGAGTACTTTCAGAATTAGTTGTTTGAGAAAGCCTTCTTTCCCCATAATTGGTGTATTGATGTTTTGAATGGTTATTTACAATGTGAATTTAATTAAACTTCAATGGGGAATAGGGATTTTCCAAGAACAGGGAAAGAAGATGAGCCTTTTGGCTTACTGATTCTCCCCCTTCATAAAGTCATGAGTTTCCTGACTCTTATTTATCACGAGTCTCATGATTGTGATAAATGACTCACTGAGGTTTTCATAAATTCATGTACTTTTATTCGTTCCTAATGAAATTATAAAACATTTAATTAACTTGAAGTCTTCAATGTGAGTTAGATAATTAGCACTGTGCTCTTCTTTTATTGTCTAGTGTTCAATTTCCTTGTGTTTCCACTTAACTAAGTAATTTGTTTGAGAGTGATTTGAGACTGGAGAAAAACTCTTATCACAGAATGATATCCATTATTTTTAGGTGGTGGACCTGAGTGCTATCCATGGACCAAATTACCTTGGTCTCTCAGCAAAAGCAAGGCAAGAATTTTTATCGGCAATTCGGGAAGCTGCCAACCAGGGCTATTCTAATCTTGCAGAGAGAAGTTTTGTCACACAGCTAGCAGTGAAATTGCATCAAATCTGGGGTGAGTAATCTTATGCATATTTAAATTAGTTTAGTTCTCATGTGACATGAACACAATGTTTGAATTCGGTCTTAGTCACTAATCTCAACCCATTTAGAATATGAAGGAATCTTGACTATCAGCAAAGTTTTAAACTTTCCCAATGGAAGTGGCAGAAATTTCAGAAGTCTCGAAATTGGATGGAAGTGATTCAAAATTTGAAATTTTGTCATATTTGTAAATCTTTGCATGACCTTGATTCTTGTGTGAGGATCTTCCTTTTAAGTGTTGGAAATAAAAGTTAAAATGAGGAGTCTTCTCTTTAGGGAAAATGTTATTTTATCAAGAGAATGAAATTTATCTTTTCTTTTTGCCAACTATATTTATTTATTTTCTACGCATCTAAACAAGGTTTGATTGCATGACTAATTCTCCTACACTCCTGGTAAATACCGAAGTGTGAAAAATTATGTTCTCATAGTTAAGTGTCAGCAAGTTACCAATACTGCTCTTCTCTCTCTCTCTCTCTCTCTCTCTCTCTCTCAAATGTGTCATGTCATGTATAGTAAGTGTTACTTGATAGTGTTAGTAGATTTGAGTGTTAGAGGTAACTATAATGTTAGTAATCTACATCAATTGGTGCTGTTTAGCTAATTCTCATTTGGAAATCATATAAGTTACCAATACTTCCCTTCTCTTAAATATGTTGTGTCATGTAAAATTTTACATTTTCCCTACACCTCTTTTTCTAGGGGGTACTTTTAATATGTCTCTTGCATAAACTGTCAGGTATCAATTACATTACTGTAGTAGTTGTAAGACCATGATATGCACCATGCAGCATGGACTTTGCAAAAATCTTTAATTGTATTCTTTAGTGACTAGGATGTCCTTGAGAATATACCTAATTTGCAATTTTTATGTCAGATATAATTTTTTTATCATTAAAAACCATGGTGGCATGAGGGAAAATTTTATTAATCACTCAAAAAAGAAATAGGTACAAGGAGAGGGGGACATAAAAGCCCAACCTCTCGAACAGTACCAAGCACACCTAACTTCAAAAGATCTCTAATATGCTTAGGAAAGAGATTTAGATCAGCGAAAATAGAGTCAGAAAAATCACAACCCCAATTTGCCACACTGGTGGCTTCCTATAACAACGAGAGAACCAAAAAGAAACCCCAAATGCAGCTTCTTCATTCTAGCAACTGAACATTACTGAACACCATTCATGGTGTCCACCAAAACCTTATGTCCATCCCAATCTCAATAAATCTTTTCTCTGCACAACTCAATACCCTGAGCACATGCCAGCGTCTCTGCCATCATATTAGAACCAATGCCATAAGACACAGAAACCAAAGAAAGAACCCTTTTCATTCCAGTAATATCCGGGTTCTCCCTCTGCTGCAACCATCACTATTGAGCTTGATTAAAGGAGGGTTAGGATTAACCCACTGTATCAAAAAAAAAAAAAAAAAAACTCTCGGCAATTGCAGCATAAATGGGGAAATTCAACACCTGCAAAATCAAAGGATCTTGAAAAGAAGCTGGAGACACAAAAAGAACCTACCTGGCTTAAGGCAATCAAGAAGAAGAAGAAAAAGCTATGAGCAATCTGGAGACGATCAGCGATATTTGCTCCTCGCTTTTCATTACTCTCGACAAATCACACGAGGAGCTACTTGTCTTATCAACTTAATGACATCATAATCTGCACCAGCAAACCACCAAGAGTTAAGTCTCAGGTGATGAAGGGGAGAATATATATATATATATATATATATATATGTAAGTCTGAAAATTTCCCTCATAGAAAAGAAGCTGCCTCACTCAGAAAATAAATGTAATACTAATTCTGAACCACGAGATGGAAAACAGCAGCAACACCGAGAAACTATATGAACACCATTGCTCTGAACAGTCTCAACAATAGGTAAAATGTTATTAAACAGCTTCCACATAAAAACTGAAATATTAAGGATGCCATAGCGATGAAAAAGAAAACATATGCCGTTTTACCTTTCAAACCATATCCCAAGCTGAGGACACAGAAAACACCATCAGAATTGGGCTACTGAAAACACCATCAGAATTAGGATTCCAAATAGTGCTATCAGAATCTGGATTATATACAAAGTTCAATTTTTCAAATTCTGAACACAACTCACCAAATGAGGAAGAAGCTGGTTCAACAGCTGGCAATTCCATGAATCATTAACCCAAACATCTCAAACACAAAATTGCTGCTCAAAGGACAGAACAGCAGCCCAAAAAGGGCCCTCCAGAAGCTAACAGTCCCACCATAAATCACATAACACATTATTAAGCTGCCAGAAAATGTTATGTTTAGTCTCCCGAAAAAACACCATTCTCTTCCACCAGAGCTTAATGCTAAATGCAGCAAACATATCAGAAAGCTTGCAAGTTACAACCTATTCCACCTTACTCAGTTGGAAAGCACAAGGAATCCCACATCTTCCAATGAGTTTTAGGACCATGTCATCTGAACCTTCAAAAATGGCAAAATTTCTCAATATCGTCCAACACATATTTGGGAGGGTCCATAGTCATTAACATAAAGATAGGCATGCTTTTGAATTTGAAGAACATGCCTCAACAAAATGAGCTGACCTCCCATAGAACGCTGCCCTTCTCCTAATTTTATTAGCCAACATAAAGAGGACAGCCCAAATAAATAATGGGCAGTCTTTTGTGCCTAAAACTAGTAACCAAAGAAGCAATATTCTCACGAGCAGGAAGGGCCTTCTCTGAAAGAATAAAGCAATTAATTTCCTTGTTAACATGTCAACCAGAAATTCTCTCATACTCGTACAGAAAAAAACATTTAATTTCTGAATAGCTCTCTTGTAACCATTAGTAAAAATGACAATATCATCTACAAATGCTAAATGTCTAACAAGGGGGCAATCCAGAGGCTGTGAAAAACTCAAATGACTTGACCTTCTTGAAACAAGTTATTTAAACCTCTACTGAGAGCTTCTGTCAAAGTTAAATAGAGGCAGAGGAAGGGGATCAACTTGACATAACCCTCAAGAAGAATGAAAATAACCTGAAACCTGACCATTAACAAGCAAAGTGAACGAACAATTTAATATGCATCTCCATGCCATATCAATCCTCATTTTATTGAAACCAAAGTGGCTGAGTACTGTTAGTAAGAAAGAGCCAAGAAACTCTATCCTAGTCACCATTTGTGGTTATAATGCAACTTTATAATTGGAAACCTTATGGTTCAACTGCTGAACATCTCCCGTGCAAGCAACACATTATCCATGTCATTTCTTTCTTGCACAAAACCCCTATGCTGTTGAGAAATATTTTTTGGAAAAAGAAATGCCAATTTAATAGCCAACGATTTGGTAATAACTTAATAAAGTTTACATACAAAGAGAAGGATTATTAAAACTGTCAGGCAAGGAGTTACCAGCAAAAGAACTGAGGACCACATCATAAACATCCTTATTCACAATCTCCAAGCCATGGGTGAAAAACAAATCAGAAAACCCATCTGGACCCGCCACACTGTCTTCATTCAAGTCAAATATTGATTTTTAACCTCATCCAAAGAAGGAACAATAGTTAAATGGGCATTATCCTCTTCAGAAACTATACAAAGAATCACATCCAGCAATACCAAATCCACATACTCCAAACCCCCTAACGAGTGCTCTTGGGAAAAATTAATAGAAGTTCACTTAACCCCTCCAGTGTCCCCCGCGCAGAACCTCCTTAGACTTTATGTAATGAACCCAAAATGTTTTACTTTTAGTCATTGTGGATTGATAAAACAAATTCGTGTTACAATCCCATTTCTTGAGCTATTTAATTCTTGAGTTTTGCTTCTAAAAATTCTTCTATCGGAATATCCCAGTTTTGCTGCACTGCATTCTGAAAATCATGATGTCTGCATATGTTTTGAAACCTAAAAGGTTTAGGATCAGAATCAGCGTGAGATTGAAGCAATGAATAATAAACTAGTCTAGTACTTAAACATACAACTGATTGAAGAATTGGTTGCTTTGGAAAAGTCCAATGTTGCTTTGATGATATAGCTGGCCTTAGACAAAATCAAAATAAATATTGAATGAGCCATCCTTTATATTGCTCCAAATCTACCTGTCACTTGGAATATGCATTCTGTGATTTGCTGGTGTCCATGAATTTTTGTTGTTCATTGTTGTGTTGGGTTATTGACCAAATAGGAATATACCGACTTAGAGTGCCTACTAGATAAAACAATTGGTTTTCTTAGACATTAAATAAAGCCATTTGACATTTAATCTGTAAGGCTTCTTCCTTTTTTTTTTTTTTGAATCACAAAAAGACTACTAAATTTCATTCTTTCCTTTAATGTAGGAGGAGAATACGCTTGAGAAGAAAGCTAATCACAAGAATTGGTGCTCATGCTAAAGGATTTGCTAATCTGAAGTAACCATTTGTGTCCAATGCTTAAAATTCAGTCCCCCCCCCCCCCCCCCCCCCCCCCCCCCCCGGCGCATAGAAAAACGTCGCACTAGGAAAGATCGTTTCATGTAAATATTTGAGAAGCTTGGTTTGTTAGCATGCTTTTTTTTTTTTGGTTAAATTTCGTTTCCTCATCTACTATTCTTTATAAAGCCGATAAACCTGAATAGAGAAATTTGGCCAACAACTCTTCGTTGGGCCCCTTTTTTTTTGTGAAATGGACAGTCCATATTCTCCCATAATGCAGGAGGAGAATATGCCTAAGAAGAAAGCTAATCAAAAGAATTGGTGCTCATGCGAGAGGATTTGCTAATCTGAAGTAACCATTAGTGTCCAAATCGTCAAAATTCAAATTTTAAAATTATTTATTTATTTATTTTTAAAATTCAATTTTTTTAAATTATTTAAATTTTGTTTCCTCATCTACTATTCTTTATAATGCTGATAAATCCGAATAGAGAAATTTGGCCAAAAACTCTTCATTGCGCCCTTTTTTGTGAAAAGGACCATCCATAATTTTTTGCTTCATAAACCCCTTGAGTAGCAGCTGTGTCCTCCATGAAGGATACTAATTTTTATTTATTTTTTTGGGGGATAATCTTACCCATGGACATATATCAACTTACGCTGTAGCATAAATTTTATTGTGGAAGGGTCGACCATACCGAAGCCAAGGATCTCTGATAGCAACTTGATGGAATGAGATCCTTGGATTGAGTGGAAAAATCTGGCATCAGATCATTGTCGAAGGGAATGCCCCAAGGTTGCAGATGTCTACAAGAAGATAATGAAGGAGTTGGGAGTCAAGAAACGTGGTGGTTGTGGGTTGAGACTGAGTTATGATCTTTTTGACATGGTGGAAAGTGGTGATGGCGAGGCTCCAAAGAACTTCATAGAGCATGCCTCTTAGGACAAGCATATTTTACTAGTGTGTATGAAACCTACAAAAACTCCATTTCCACGAAGCGCTCTTTGCTAAAGATACTAAGCATATTAATATGCATATATCATTTAATTTTTTTTAATAAGATGAAATCAAAAATCCAAAGTATTACACTTTAGTATTCATTTTTAATCATTTATTTCTCATCTTACATCTTTCAACTTTCATTAATTATAAATCACTATCCATAACACATTATATTATATATAATTTTTTATTAATATTTAGATTTTTTGGGTTATAAAACTAATCCATCACAAGCCTCGTTCCCACACTGCCTCCGACACTAAACTGATATTCCTTGCCCGCAATATGATATGTGATAGGGGTTGGAGAATATAAATTTACTCCAAGCACAACTCATAATCATCCCTAGATGTTAGAAATGGTTATGTGAAAACCATCATTTTAACTAACTTTGACTTAAATTTAAGGTGAGACCTGTTCACTATTTTAGGTGGGTTTTTATGTCATGTAGTTGATTTGACAAAAACCATTTACGAATGAATTGGAAATTGAGACTCCAAAGAGAGCTTCGTGGAAATGGACTTTTTGTAGGTTTCATACACAATGGTAAAATAGGCTTGTCCCATGTAACAGAGACAAGGGAATTTATGTGTATGTTTCAAGTTTGAGATTTGGGTTTGGGTGTCCACATTTCTGAAGTAGAGAAGTTATGGACAAAGTAGAGTTGGGCCAAAATTACCATAGATGTGCACTGCCGCTCTGCACTAAACCAAGCCTAGGTTGGGCTGCGTGGGTGCAAAGTTGTGGGTAGGAAGGATGGGCAAGCATTCACTCGATTTGTCAAAACCAAATAGCCTAAACCAATCTGTTACAAAATGGATGGTTTCAATAGTTTTAGTAGACGAATACGGATGCATTTTTTTTAATCCAACTAAATTTGGACAAATGGCAGATATGAGACCACTTGACCCAATCTAATCCTCCAACACTCCTAGGAAAATGAAGTTTTGTTTTTATGGTTTATATGTTAAAAAAATTGACATTTTATTTAGTAATTATATTTGTTGTTTATGAAATATGAAAGTTGAGCTTTTATTTTTATTATAAAAAAGGAACAATAAAAAATTTGGGTACAAAATAGTAAATAATTACTGAAAAATATTTTGAAAAAAGGCCCAAAACAGTGAAGATCAAACCAATCTGCATCTGCTAACTAAGCAAATGAATGCAGATTGATTTTTTTCAATCTACCTTAGTTTGGACAGATGGCGAATGAAAGGTCACTTGACCCAACCCGATCTACGAGCACCCTTAATGTGTAGGGTCTGTCCATATTATATTTTCCAAACAAAATTCATTTAAATTTTTTCAAAACTTTTTGGGTGGAAACAAAATTCAATCTATTTATTAATTTTGCGCTACATTTGAAATTAATTTTTTTGAATTTTCTGTCTCTTCGGTTCAGTCACCTCTGATCTGACCAGCTGCGTATTTCAGTCGCATCTTTCCAGCCAGTTCTGAATTGGTATGAAATCATCTTCGAACAACCACTAAGCATGCTATAAATAGCCCCTCCTCATTCTAGAATTTATTCATTCCGTAAATAGTTTTATTTCTTCTTCCTTTGCTCTTTGCTTCTGGTTACTATGTATAAAATAATGATTATGATTTATGAGAGAAAAAGAGTTTCAACATTTATTTGGTTCTCCAAACTTGAAGTTCTTGTGTTGCATCTTCAAGTTGTAAGTCATTGCATATTGGCCATGTTTGATTCACAACACTAATAGTGAGGTATTAATAATCCTATCAAATTAATGTGGTATTAACTATCCCACTCCTACCTCATTATTAATAATCCTACAAATTTGTTGGATTAATTATCCATTGGATTAATAATCCTAAACCAAAATATCAAAACAAACATAGGATAATTGGGCCCACGGACTAATAATCCCAATCCCATGCTTTAATCCTTCCAATCAAACATGCCCATTGGGAAATAGACGCTGGACAAACTTGAAGCTGGACAAACTTTCCATATTGTGTTACTGAAAAATATACTATAGCAATGTAAGAATTTTGTTTACTGATTTGTTTATTTATTTAAAATAATTGTGTATTTTATTTTGAATTTCTAGTTATTATTTTATACAATTTTGTTCACACACATTGAGACCTGTCAGGTTCTAATAGCTAAAAGGGTGAAAACTAGTTGAAAAATAGCAAGTGACATGATTCAATCTACTCGAGCGGACCTTCCACATTGCACAAACGGTTCGCTTACGGACCCAAAACTGCTTTGAGTCAATTTGCTTGAGCGAACATGTAGGCTGTACTAGCAAATTTGCCCTGATTCGTGTGTGTGTGTGTGTCACGACCCGAACCTGCCCCTATGGGTTAAGGCCATAACCGGCCAGTAATCACGAGATTACCTACGGCCTCAAACCAAATAAGAAAAAACTCATCAGAGTAAAGGGGCCAAACGGAAGCAAATTTAAAACTTTGTCCATAGAGCCGTGCTTATATGCACATCATAACATTTCATACATACATATGTTAATAACTCACAACAGAAAGTATAATAACATAGAGTTCTATATAGATAGGATCATTCAAATCTAAGTCAGCCAAAACAAAGCTATATACAGACGTACACCAAAGTCCTCGCCAACATGACAAAATAACATAGAATGGCAGAAGGGCGAAGACGTGTCTCGTGCGTGAGACGTAAGGGCTGACTCTTCAAAACCTTAGTTGTTCCATACAGACTTCACCGGGGCTGGGTTTGGACTTCTCTTGGCTCACCTACAAATACATGAATGAGCGTGAGCGAAAGCTCAGTGAATAATATCAAATAAAGAATACACATTGGAACAATATACACCAAACGGCCTTGGGCCCAATTTACAATTCTACTAATACATACATATATAGACATATGTAAGTTAAGTAACTGCAGTTCCAAACACATCATACGGCTTTGGGCCCAATCCATTAGTGTCATACTGTTATTCGTGTCAACTGGCCTTTGGCCCTTTCAAACTTCCATATCAAACTGGCCTTTAGGCCTCTCAAACTTTCATATCAAACTAGCCTTTAGGCCTTTCGAACTTTCACTCATGTCAATCTGGCCTCTGGCCCATTCATGCATGTCAAACTTTCATTTGTGTCAAAACGGCCTTTGGCCCAACCATTTATGTCAATCGGCCTTCGGCTCAATCATTCATGTCAATTGGCCTTCGGCCCACAATCATTTATTCTTGTCAAAACGGCCTTCGGCCCAATCATTCGTGTCAATCGGCCTTCGGCCCAATCATTCATATCCATCGGCCTTCGGCCCAATCATTTATATCAATCGGCCTTCGGCCTAATTATTTATATCAATCGGCCTTTGGCCCAATCATTTATATCAATCGGCCTTCGGCCTAATCATTTATATCAATCGGTTGTTTATAATTCAAACTAGCAAACTTACAAAGAAATAAGTAATTGGACAATTGACAAACTTCAGAACATCGATATTACTCACAGTGATCGGCTCGTGGATTTGCCCTGGAGCTTGACCCTACACATCATATAACACATATGGGTCACAAACGATTCAATTCGTTCTTTAATTCACATATTCCTCTTTAATGCCTGCCTAAGAGTGCTTGCAAGTGAAAGAGAATGGAAAACAAAACACAGAACAATCACACAGAATTTTCAGAAACAGGGTCCTCGCTCGAGCGTGAACTTACCCGCTCGAGCGGACCCATGAGGTTTGCAAAAGTACTGGTTATGTCATTTTTATGCTCGAGCGTAGAACTTGGACGCTCGAGCGGAAGTCCATATTACATAGCTCTCCGCTCGAGCGTGGACTTTACCGCTCGAGCGGATATCATGGTCTGCAGAAAATATTGGGAGCACGAAATTCACGCTCGAGCGGTGGTTTCCCCGCTCGAGCGAACATCAAATTTCTGGGTTTTCCAGAATGTGTTCTTGAGCTCAAATTCGACATTCCAACCACATTTCTTGCATATTATGGCTCCAATTTCACATATACTTGTATTAACATGGTACCAACACTAAAACACATCAACATGGAGCTCAATTTCATGACTCAACCACATGCATGGCTCATTTTCCACCAAACTCATTACCAATATAACAATTTCATGTATTCAACACTTACACCCTTGTAATTTGCACATGCATGTGGTATATTATTCTCATTCTCAACTTATATGATGAAGAGGTGGTCAAGAACATAATCTTCAACTAAAAACTCACATAGATCATGCATTTGGTGCTCAAATACACAAATTCAAAGCAACTGCATACATGCATGCAACATTGACCTTCAATTCAACATGATCAACCCAATTTCATTTCAATTCTTGTTCTTGACCATTAATCAACTTTGAACACACAAGATTACACATTACACTCATGAATTCAAGAATCAATTGCTTACCTAGTGGCTCAATTTTTCCAATCAATATCAAATTCTTGAATAACCTTCAAGATCACCAAGCTTTGAGCTAAATTGCACAATTCTCTCCCTTTCTCTCTCTCTACAGCCGACTCTCCCTCCCTCTCTTGGAGCCAAAATCAGCCAAATGATAAGAATGAGGGATTTGAGTGTATAGTGCTTTTTTACAACACTCTCCACTAATTTCATTATAATAATAATAACAATTGGGCACTAATTCATTAATTTAATCAACTTAATCTGGACTAAATCAATTTTTCAATTAAACTTCACCGGAGGCTCCAAAAATTATGTCAACCATAATGGCGTAATCAATTTCGGGTTCTGTGACCGATAAGGCCTTCAATTTAATTCCCAAAGCAAATAAGCAAACAGATATTCCTACGGTGAACAGATAGAAATTCAAAATCACACATTTTCACATAATGACACACAAAATCATATTAAACATATAATCAAACTCATAATAAGGACCAATTAGTTAATTACGGAACAGGGTTATCACAGTGTGTGTGACCTAAATGACAAGAATAAGCTGGGGAGTATAATGTGAGGCTCCAAATTTGAAAATAGGGCTCCGAACGTTGTAAAGAAGACAACTAGCTACCAGAGAGGTGATTTTACACGCTTTTCATGCCGTTCTCATCAATAATGGTGGATTCTCTTTTCTCCATGAGCAGCTAGGTACATTCCTTAGGGTTGAGATAAAAACCTAGTCTAGTAACTAGGATTAATGTATTGTAGCTCTTAGTTTTGACTTGATTTTGTTATATTGTATGACTTTTGAGAGTTTTATTCAATAATGTTTTATTCTAAATATGTGTTCGATTTATGTGATTGAGAATGTATATTATATAATTGTTATCTTTGTGTGTTTATTGAAAATATAAGATGAATCGTGTCACAACTCTAGTTTAGTGTGGATAATTTGTGCCAACTGAAGATGATTCGTGTCCATGGTTTGGATACACAAATCCTTTTGTGAACATTTTTGGACTTGTAGTTACAATTCGTTCAAAACAATGATTTTCTATAACTCAATACACAAATCCTAGTGATGTAACTAGTGGTAGATTCGATTCCCTAAGAATCTCTTTCGATTAATCGAATTTAATTTAGGAATTGTCATTCAATGTAATTCAATTGAATCCATTAGTATCTGTGGATCGATATTTGAACTTGCCACTATTTTATGGAATAGAGATCTAATTTAGTTATTTAATCTTCCAAACTAAAAATTCATCAAAATTGACTTTGATTCTTTAATGAACCAATATCTTTCTCACAAATGATGGACTCTTGTTGCAATCAACAAAGACATTAGAATTTTTCGTTGTAACATCAGAGCATGCTTTTGTCACCATTGGAAATTGTTGGCCCAATCTACTATATAGAACAAGAACATGGAATCTATCTATGGACATTGGACTGAAATTTAAGGAATTCATCAAGAAAATTAACTTTTTCACCATTATTTTCTTTTATAATTTCTTCAATTGGTTCTTTATCGAAAATTGGCGGTTTACTCCAATCCACACTTAGATCTAGACTACTTGTTAATATGAAAGGCCAGTCTAGGAAATTTTCTAGTGTTGAATCTCCTTGGAACTCAGGCAAGTTGATCTCCAAACCGAACTCCCATCGTCAAGAATCACATTTATTAACCATGACTCCGTTGTCCATTTTCCTCGATTGATGGTCAGTAAAAGGGTTAGTGGGAAATTGTGATCCAAAACCTTTTTCTCCATAGGACGTCAATTTGGATAGAGGTTGCGATGGAATTTTTCAAAATTCTAGGCATTGAACTGCTATATTGTTTATGCAATTGCTTCATTGATTTGCAACAACATATCCTTTATTTGAGCAACTCGTACAACGTCAATTCACTTATTTGACAATCACATATCGAACACCTCGTCTTCTACCAATAACTCCTCCACATGCCATGGTTAGGACTTAAGCGTAAACTTTGATACCAACTAATGGAGGGAGACTGTAGACACCCCATTTTTAATTACCCTTCAAACTTGGGGGCTTTCCAAAAAGTTCTCGACGATGAAAGCAGAGATTAACTGAAGTTCAAGCCGTTGATAAAGAAAATCGACCATTCCTACACCCATTTTGGCCGAAAAGTTTAGACCTTCAAAACCCATTTTCAAAAGATTTTCTAAAAGGCTAGAGAGGCCTTCTTAAGCATTTCAACAATTTCTAACTTTGTGATATTAAAAAATGTTGATCTATTTCAAAGGAAACAATCATAGAAAGCTTGAATGAATGAGGGAGTGGGAAAACCTCTTGGAAAGAGTGGTTTTGGACCTTATAGTGCTTGACCAGACAGTTTCAAGCACACCTGGACTGTTTTGTCCCGCCATATCACTTGGAGAAAGTGATCGACGAACATGTTTGGTTCACCTAACATCTTGGAATACGCCATCAGGATCTGTGGACGTCTAAATGCAATATTTCAAGCACCTTGAACCTATTAAAGCACCCCCTTGTGGAGAGAGAGAGGGTTGGTGATTATTGGTAATGGTTAGTGAATTTTGAAACTTTGGTTGGTTGGTTGGTCATTCTAGGAATCCTAGAGTAATCACTCTCTTACTACTAATCACACACTCATACACTTGGGGCTTTCTTCATCTTCTTGGCTTGAAGATTTGAAGAGTTCGAGTAAGAGTTGATCATCTACTTGAGGGAGCTTGGACTAGAGTTGTGACCAGCTTGGCCCCCATCTCTACTAGTTTTTGAGGTAATCCCTACTTCCATATCATTTTCTCTCATCTTCTATTATTGAGGTAATCCCTTCTTCCATATCATTTTCTCTCATCTTCTTTCACTTTCTCTTTATCCTAACGCTTATGTTGTTGTTGGGTTGTTGTTGATTAGTTAGTTGAATTCTTGCTCTCTTTCTCCATTTTCTGTAGTAATTTAAGGCTTGTATATAGACTACGACCAAGCCCAAATTGATTTTCTTAATTTCTTATGGGATAGAAGCCCTGGCACTATTTCCTCTATTGAGAACGAATTGAACCTCCCCTCTCGTTACTTTTTTTTTCTTCATGAATTTGGGCAATTTATGCCCTCTTCCATGTGTTTGAGGGGTATAATCTCTCCATCCTCCCTAGAGTTTGCGCCATCTTGCTTGTTTTGTTGATTTTGTTAAAAGCCCAGACAGGACTTCCTCCATGAGAATAGATTCAATCTCCCATCTTATTACTCTTTTTCATGGAGTTGGGTAGTTTGTAGATTTTTCCATGTGTTTGAGAGGTACAATCTTTCTATCCTTATCGGAGTCTTTATTATTTTTGTTATTCTGTTGATTTTGCTGCTTTAGAAGCCCATGCACGACTTTCTTCATGAAATAGGTTGGATCTATCCTCTCAAATCTCTTTTTCATGGACTCGAGTAGTTTGTACTCATTTCCATGAGCATGAGGGTTAGAACCTCCCCATTCTCATTGGAGTTCTTGTAGTAGTTATTTTAGATGATTAGATGATATAGTTGTTATGTGTGTTGGAATGGCTCTCTTTTCTCCCTTTCCTTACTCTCTCTCTCTCTCTCTCTTTAACTTAGTTTTATTCACTTTACTTAGATTCAGTATTATCATCATGACATTCATATGATTAGGTTAGGATCATGCATCTGAGCCTAAAGTACCATGTTCTAGTAGATATTGTTGTTATTGTGTATTGTGCACCTCTTGATGATTCACATGCCATCTTTAGTAGCAATCTAGCTTGTATGATTTATTTCATGTGTGTTTTTGCATTATGTAGAATTTTGCATATATGATCATGCATCTTTTCTAACTTTTTCTCTTCTGTTACACTTGGCTGGAGTACTTGGTGAGTGTTCCTTCTATTCTTTTGCATAGCATAGCTTAGATTATTGCATCTAGGACCATGCATAGCTTTCTAACACATTGTGCCACCCTATGCTGAGTCTGAAGCAGAAAAAAAGGGGAACACATTGAGGGCCGGCCGTGGTTATTAAAGGCCGACCGTGCCTTAGTAGCGAGAAACACTGTTCTGGGCGGCAGCCCACCACTGTCCATTTTTGAAGATATTTATGACCATTCTTGCTCAAATTCTATAAAAACGACCATATATCTCTGTTTTGAGGGTTGAAGAATTTCTACAAAGTCTCTACACCATCTTGAGAGCTCCTTCTTCTCCTTCTTCTTGTGCAAGCAACCCTTTGAGCAAGCCTATCACCTTAACTCTATATCCATACACCATATACACCTTCACACCGTAGCCTAGGAACCTTGGTTGAGCCTTGAACACCATAATTCAAGCTTGAGAGTGTGTTGGGACTTAGTTTGATTCACAAACAAAGCGCTACCTTTGTCAAGAGGTATAAGCTTGCTATTTACTTTCTTGCTTCATTTCTATCATTTACTATCTAGTTCTTGTAGTTTTGTGTTGTTATGATCTCCCTTCAAGTGTCTAAGTTTGGGTTTGGAGAGCTACCAAAAGGGTAGAGAGAGCTTACACTCTTTTTACACCTTTACCTATAGTTCAAACCCTTGCTTTTACACACTTTTTCTTTGCTCTCTAAATTGATTTTCAAAGTTAAAAAAGGGATAAAAATCATGCTTTGAGGTTTCAAAAGTGGAGGGGTTAGCCACCCCTCATTGTTCTTGTTTACTAGTCTTGTTTTCTCTCTTTGTTGATTAACTTTTTTGGGCTCTTTTCATGCAGTTTGAGCCACTGTTTTTTATCTCTTAAGGCCGTTTTGGGGCTGTTCTAGGTTGTTTAAATAGTTCATGCTTTGATTAGCTTGGCTGTTGTCTCATAAGTTTACCTACATAGCTTGGTCTATATTGTTCTTAGCTTTTCTTTAAGTAACTTCCATATATAAGAACCTCATTTTAATAATCAACTTGCTATTCATTTGAGAATTATTTCAATCGGTTGACGGTTATTCAAAATGTGAACTAGCGATTTATGCTTAATGGCTTAATCTCTGTGGAGGTTCATTGCCAATGGTGTAATCTCTTTTTCATGTTGAGAATCACCTCCCATTTGACATATTTCTCATTTAGTGGACATAATCTCTAGTGGATGTAACAATCATCTTGGACTTAATGGATTAAAGGATGGTAAAGACTAATGAATTTGGCTTAAAATGAACCAACCCACATAGAGAAAATGAGTTATATTGCTTAGGGTTCGGCCGAACGTTATGCCGAATCCATTGTGTCAAGGGTTGTCTCACATCAATTCATGATCTTTTGATGAATCTTGAAGTGTCTCTATCTCCCTCTTTAAGTTCACTCTATGATAGGAGGGAGGGGTGATTATAGTTCCTTTCATTTATTGATTTTTGTCCAAATTGTACCCGAAATCATCAAGCAATCAACTTTCTCATTGATGGTTTTGGAAACAATTCCAACCTTCTCTCAAGGTTTTCCAATGACAGAGAAGTGTGAGAGGGACAAACAGAGTTTAGAACACTCTTCTGCACTGTTTTCACTTCAGAGCACAAAATAGAATTTTGCATGAAATTGAGGCACGAGCAACTTTCTTTTGGCCCAGCCGGGCTTCATTGAGGGCCGGCCAGTCATCAATATTTGGTCAGCAGTGTATTTTACAGAAAATAGAGGGCAGTGGCTGATGGTGAAACAGAGCAAGCCTAGACAGACAGAGCTATTCTTGGACATTGTGCATACAACCCTTGTGCATCCTTGCTTACATCAGTGTTGTAGATTGATGCTCCTTGCATTGTTGTAATTAATTAATTAATTTATTAGTGTTATAATTAGTCTTTCTAATTATTAGTGTTGTAATTATTATTATTGTTTATTTGTAATTGTTATAGCTAGTTTAGCTTAAATAGTTAGTTTACTTATCATGATTATCCTTGTCGTAATAGAGTAGCTAGCTAGTTAATTCTTCGCTTATTTATTCATTCGATTTTGTAACAATTAGTTTAATTCGGATTTTCGGACTTTAATTCGCACCCTCTTGCACGAGGGCCATTATGAAATAAGTTGTATGTCTTTTAACCTCACGTCTTTCTCCCTTTTACTTACTTGCTTACGATGGTTAGTATATGACATCATTTTTCAAATTAGTATTTTTATGCTTTGCATCCATTGTCTTGCATGTATCCAAGGCTCGGCTCATCTATTTTGTATTTTTATAGGCTCGGCTATGAACATGACATATAATTTCATTCAAGACATGCGGTAAAGCACGTATTCAAGCAATGAATTTAAACATTGATATTGGGTTAGTATGATGAGCCTATTAAAATACAAAATGTATGCGTTGTATTAGTCATATTGCATTAATTAGGAGTATGCATATTTTTTCTAATTATTATGCTTTGTGTTGGCTTAGAGTACTAGGTGAGTAATTTTATGTTTTAGCATCTTGCATTGGATGTTTGTGTTATCATGTCAAAGCATACTTCTTATGAGGCTAAGTACTTAATTATATAATTGTTTGAATACTTGTGGATGAAGGCTAATTGCTTGAATTGGGATATTTTGATTAAATGTCCATTTTAATCCCACTTTTTCAAGTGGCAAATTAACAAAATGATTTCAAATAAAACACGAAATTAAATGTTTCAATTCTTGCAAATTAGTCTATACCTTGTGTGCATCACATAGTAAGTTAGCCCAATAATTCGAACAAGAGCATATAATGTAAATAAAAACAGCATCATGATTAGTAAAGGCCGATCTTTGATCGGACGAGTGGGGTGCTCAATTCATAACTTTCCCCTCTCGTACCTAAGTTCCCGAGCTGAGACACTTTGGTGATGATGGACTAATGGGCTTTGGCGTGAGTCTCGGGTTTCCTAAATTTTTCAAAAATATTTAGGTGGCGACTCTGAAATTTGGCAAAGTAGTCCATTTTTGGCATTTGATTCAAACATCGATTTTCCAAAAGAATTGCCGGATTTGGACTCTTTTTGTGTTTTCACTATTTCACATTGCACTTGTGAAATTAAATTCAGAACCACGGGAGTCCAAACTGTAGGGCTATTCGTCTTCTGAAAGGAGCACGAAAAGTCGAGTTATAGTTTCTGGCGACTCTGTAGGGATTTAGAGAACTTGACTTGAAACTTATGATGTAAAATTTTATCTACACTTATATGTTCTTTGCATTGCATTTGCATGGTTACTTTAAGTCACTGTGTTTTCCATATGCTATTCTTGGACAATTTGCCGGAGGCTTGCCCAAAAGGCTTGCCAAAAGGCTGACCGGCCATGGGCTCTGCCTTGTTGGAAACACAACCCTTAGATCTGGATTACTGCTGTATCGCTTGATCCACCTTTCACTTCTCGGTGTTAGGTGTGAGAGGTATATTAGGTAATCTTGTTGAGGTACCCTTTTAACCATTTGATTTAGTTGCATATAGTGAAGCTATAGTGACTATTCTAACTTAGGATAGGATGCCACCCATTTGCAGGATGTTGTGAAACTCGTTGTATGAAATAGTGCAACCTAGATCATGCCAAAAATCTAAGACAGGGTAACCCTACCCCCCTTATAGAGGTGTTTTGGTTCTTTTACTTGGTATGTGCTTTTACAGTGAGACTATACAGGATGGTTCATATCTATATGAGTTTGAGAACAGAGTTCAGTGGGGATTACAATTCAACTATGTGTTATGACTATTGTGAATCGAGGCCGAAGTGTTGTCCGATTTTGATTTTATTTTTCTTTATTTCTTTTTGCTAGATAGTTTACCATCATAGTTTCAGAAAGACCCGATATTTCCTAAGTTATGTGGACTCGTTTTGGTAGGCTTTGCAAAGCTCAAGACCTTGTTGGTGGTTAGCCTGTGTTAGTCTCGCTTCCGCCAATCATCCGACGAAGAAGGAACAGACAGTTAGTAGCATCAGTATAAAGCACTCTGCAAACACCTATCTGTTCTTACTCAATCAGTTCACCAGCATCTACTTCACCTAGACCAGTAATGACACAAAATACAACACAAAACGCGGAGGAATTTGCTGCTATGATGGCAGTTTTCCAAAGAACCATGGACACTGTCAACCAAAGGATGGCTGCACAAGATGAAATTATTGCCGATCTACGACGTATATCTGGGGCATCTGCATCAACCATGCATCTGATCCCAGCTGCTTAGCCAAACCTGGATATACCCCTTCCGGTTGAAAATCTACCAGTCCTGGATCCTCAGGACATGTTTCCCCCAGCTCCGGCTTATCGGCCTCCAGTTCAATCCCTCGCAAGAATCTTTCCTTTTGATATCAATGAAATTGATCTGGCCTTGGTCAAGATTGCTAGATTGGAGAAAGCATTGAGGAAATCCCAGGGATTCTACTCCATTCTAGATATTGAAGACGGGTACACTGAGGTTTCGGTCAAATTACCAGAGAAATTTAAGATGCTCCACATCGACAGATTCGATGGGAGTGGGGATTCGATTGTGCATGTTCGGTTATTTTCAGACGTATTGAGGCTTATGGGTTTGTCTAGGGTACATAAGCTTTCCTTGTTTAGGAGAACCCTGTCTGATGTAGCGGCCATCTGGTGTGCTAAATTAGAGGACTTAATAAAGCGAAATTGGGAGGAGCTATTTGAGGCGTTTGTCAATCAGTACTCATATAACACCCAGATAGAAGTAACCATTAGTGAGCTGGAGGCTACTTCCAAGAACCCCAAAGAATCGTTCATTGATTTTGTCACCCGGTGGAGAGCCAAGGCAGCCTGAATGACAAATAGGCCTGCCGAAAGAGAACAAGTCCGACTAGTGGTCCAGATATGCTGCAGAGAATGATAGTGGTACCATTGTCCACATTTGCTTCCTTACATGAGCTGGGGGTCCAAATTGAGAGTGCATTAAAAAAGGGTATCATTCACAGAACAAGTGAACCCGCAAGAAGGCCATTCTCTCAGAATACCAATGCTAGTAGCAGCACTATTCTACAGCCTGCGGATGTCAATACTATCATTTCAACAACTAAGATGGCTGATCCTTTTGCTACTGCCACAACCTCACAACCTTCACAAAGTACCGGCCCATCCCGAAATCGAAGAGTTTTTACTCCCCTCCATATGAGCCTAACCCATGCCCTCAAGCTATTAATGCAAAAGGGGCATCTCAAGCCTCTCGAGCCTCGCCCACTTCCAGACCCATTGCCACCCAAACATGACCCTACCCAGTATTGTATCTTCCACCAACAACATGGCCATCCCATGGACATGTGCTCCGTTTACATCATGAGATCCAAGATCTCATTGACAACAAAGTCATTGCCCCATCCGCTAAAGCAAACGTAATAACCAACCCACTTCCTGCACACAACCAAGTCTCCTCGTTCAGAAACATTAACTACATCCATACTCTACCACCCACCTTCAACCCTAGCACATACATTACCTCACCCCACCTACCAAAACTGGAGGTGGTCATTCCAGAAGGCACAGACACGTGCATGATGGATCTAACACCACAAACCCAATCCAGGCTCGTGGTAGTAGAAATGGAGAAAGAGAAGAATGTACTAAAGACAGGGTCGTCTGATACTCATGTCATAGAGAAGGGGGTCTCGTTTGCAGAGGAGTACGATCCCAGCTTATAGCCATCGATCAGTCGAAGCTAGTGGTCATACTGCCGGACTTTCTCAGCATCAATATTATCGGGGAAGGCCAGTTAGGGCAACATCAGAACGATTGGCTCGAACAAGGCCTAAATGACTTGGCTGCCTTAGAAGAGGATTTGGTTGATCTGGAGGAGGATTTGAAGGATTTGTACTTCTTCGAAGAGGAGGATACAAGTAGTCTTTAGGTGGGATGGTAGGACCTGAGCCAGCCAGAAACAAGCAATGGATGGTTGAGTGAGGAAGAGTCAGATATGGAAGAATAGATAGGAGAGACTAGGACAGAAGATAAAATTGCTGTTAGGGGCAAGGCTGAGGCTACACCTCTTACTGAGAAAGAACAAGCACTGGAGCAATTTCAAAGGGAAAGGATAGAGGAGATCCAGATGAAGATAGCTCTGGAGTAGGGCAAAGGAAAAAGGAAAGAAGAACCCGAGACAACAGAGGATGATGCCCAAACTACTAAAAAGGTCGAATGGGAGCCCAGTGACCAGAAAAGGATGTTGAGGAAGCTCAGAAAATATCGGGATTCAGAAACCAAGATTGTGTTGGAGGAAGAATGGTATGATGATGGGGCGTGTGATGTCAACATGCTCCAGATAGAACCTGATGCCAGCCCGGCCATGACTGCGAGAGAGTGGTGGAAAGACAGCGACCTAAGTTATGCATACACTGACAAAGGTTGGAAAGTTGATACCCTAAATGACACTTGGTATACTAACGAGATCAATCATATGACCTGGGGTGGTCGGTCCTTCAAACCCGAAGCATGAGACCAACCAGAGACCTCTGGAAAGGAGGCTGAGAGATCAAAAGAGAAGGATGTTGAAGAAAACCTGGTCTTGAAACAACTCAAGAAGATTCAGGCTGACATATCAATCTGGGGGATGATAATGGCATCTTGGGAGCACAGGCAGGCATTGTTAGAGGCAATAAATTGGACTAAGCTGTCTATTGATACCACTACTGACCAATTAGTATCGTTGGTAACATTTGGGAACGTTACGCTAGTGATATCTTTTACAGATAAGAAGTTACCACCTGAGGGTACCAACCACAACCGTCCTTTATATATAACATTGGAAAGTCGAAAAAAGTAGATTCCGGTGGTGTTAGTAGATACCGGATCGACGATCAATGTATGTCTAGTAAGAATTGCATGCCATCGGTTTGAGGCCAGTTGACTTTACACCCACAACCCAAGCTGTCCGGGCTTATGACAATACAAGCTGAGATGTCATGGGAACGTTTAAGAGCCATATCCTAATTGGCTCGTTCAAACATGAGGTGGAATTCCATGTCATGGATGTTCCAGCCACTTTTAATCTACTGCTAGGATGACCCTGGCTACATCATATGGGAGCTGTGTCATCAAACAATCCATCAGTCAGTAAAGTACCCCTTTAAAGGCTGGATTGCCATTGTGTACAATAATTCTGCGATCCATCCTCCCCAGGGAACCACTGCACCATTATTGGAAATCATACATGGGGAAGAAGACGCGTTCATTTCTGGTTTCTCTCTGGCAGAAGCCCGATTGGTCCAAACCATCATGGCAGAGGGCGATGGAGACTACGTGAGTGTGCAATCCATTTACATGATGAACAAACAGGGGCATATGCTCGGATCGAGACTAGGCCGAAGTGGCAAACATAGAGGTACTGTTGCTAAGGAGATCAGTTATAACCTCCACGCCTTCGGGTTGGGATGCAAACCTACCGCTACAGATTGGTAAAGGAAAGGGCAGGAGCTAAGAGAAAGGTTGAAAGCAAAGAGGACTGGGAGATAGTACGAGTTAGTCCACAAACCTATACAGGGAACCTTGAATGGACGTTTTGTTCGCCAAGGGGAAGACTTATTCTTTTATAGATTCCCAGAGCCCTGATATGACTGGGAAACAAAAACAAGGTATTCGGGGTTTGAGATCTTTTTCGGACACCAGCTACCAGAAGAGGATGATGAACAAGTAGACCTGAGCCCTAGCACAGATCAAGGTAAGACTGCAAACTTGGACATCGAAGAGGAGGAGCTGTTGGGAAAAGCGCTGGCTGACTTACTGACAAGTTCTACTGCTGGAACTGAGACCACCAACTTGGGGGATAGTTTTACTATCTCAATGATCGGGGATAACCCAACAACGGATTTCTCCAATCTTATCGTGGATGCGTCTAAGGCTCCACGCCTAGTCTAGAAGTTTGAGTAAGGCGTCATCAATAGTTCTGAATCGGATAGTGAACCCAGATCTGATTCCACTGAGTTTGTGGAGTTAGAGTCAGATTCGAGTTCCTTTAAGTCTGGTACTTCTGGGAGTGGTAACCCGAATACCAAAGTCCTGTCCAGGCCATCTTTTAGCTTTTTTTTGAGTCCACTGTAACTGAAGATCCATACTTTTTGAATGAAAATGTTGTGGACTTTGCCTACTTCTCTGTGCCTTTGGTTTGTTGTACTGATCTTAATTTTCAAAATTTTGACATAAACGAAGAGGAAGAAATTCCTTGGGTTTTGAAAAATTTAGTTGATCATGAGGAGGAGAGGCATGTTAAGCCCTATACAGATGAAATCATATCAATTAACGTGGGTACTGAGGAAGATCCTCACTTGGTCCAGATCGAGTCCACGCTGTCTTCGGAGGAACGCGAGCGTTTAATCGCTTTATTAAAAAATTTCAAAGATGTTTTTGCATGGTCCTACAAAGACATGCCTGGAATCGATCCTGAGATTTTACAGCACCGGATCTCTCTTGACCCTGAGGCCTGGCCAGTTAAGCAAAAGCTGTGCAGAGTTCGTCCAGATTGGGCTTTGAAGATCAAGGAAGAAGTTACCAAACAGATTGAGGTAGGGTTCTTGCTTGTATCTGAGTATCCAACGTTGTTGGCCAATTTTGTTCCAGTCCTAAAGAAGGATGGCAGAATCAAAGACTGTGTCGACTTCAGGGATCTGAATAAAGCTATTCCGAAGGATGATTTTCCATTGCCGCATATTGATGAGTTGGTAGACTTCATCGCGGGCCATGCATTGCTCTCGTTCATGGATGGGTTTTCTGGGTATAACCAAATTCTGATGGCACCCGAGGATAGGGAGAAGACTGCTTTCCTTACTCCGTGGGGCACCTATTGCTACCGAGTCATGCCGTTTGGGTTGAAGAATGCAGGGGCCACTTATCAAAGGGTTGCAACCACCATTTTGCACGACATGATCCACAAAGAGGTTGAGGTGTATGTGGACGATATGATTGTCAAGTCCAAAGATCGAGAGGGCCACTACACCGCCTTGGAGAAATTCTTTCAGCGGATCAGAGAGTATAGATTGAGGTTGAACTCGCAAAAATGTACCTTCAGCATAACAACAAAGAAAATGCTGGGATTCCTGATCACATAGAGAGGAATTGAGGTAGATTCTTCCAAAATCAAGGCCATCTTAGAAATGCCATGACCAAGGACTGAAAAGGAGGTGTGCGGCTTTCTGGGTAAAGTGCAATTCATAAGACGGTTTATTTCTAAATTAACCTTGACTTGTGAACCATTATTTGGTCTCCTGAAGAAAGGAAAGAAATTCCAAAGGAATGATCGCTGTCAGTTCACTTTTGAACAAGTTAAGTAGTACCTGCAGAATTCGCTTGTGTTATCACCGCCAGAACAGAGAAAATCGTTGATTTTGTACTTGTCAATGACAAACTCAACCATTGGGTGTATGTTTGCTTAAGAGTCTAAGGCCAAGGTGGGGAAAGCCGTTTACTATTTGGGTAAAAGAATACTGGATTACGAGACCCGTTACACTCTCCTTGAGAAATCTTTTCTAGCCTTGGTATGGGCTACTCGAAAATTGAGGCATTACCTGTTAGCTCACTCAATAATCCTAGTTTCGAGATTAGATCCTATCAAATATCTTTTTGAGAAACCAGCGCTTACGAGTAGGCTAGCTTGTTAGTTGTTTCTTCTCTCCGAATTTGATCTTACATATGTTACACGCAAGTCGGTTAAAGGGAGAGCTGTAGCGGAATTCTTGGCAAATCACCCAGTAGAGGGGGATAAAGCTGTGGAGTACTTTTTCCCATATGAAGATATTCTGCAAATAGAAGAGAAAACGTGGACAATGTACTTTAATGGAGCAGCCAATCAATACGGTTATAGAATTGATATGTTGCTGATAACACCCGATGACTCCCATATACCCTTAGCCTTCAAATTCCGATTCAAAGTATCCAACAACGAAGCAGAATATGAGGCGTGTATTGCTGGATTAGAAGCTGCATTGGAATTAGGGGCAAAAGGTTGGACATCGTCGGGGATTTGAATTTGGTTATGTCTCAAGCCAATGGAGATTGGTGGGTAAAAAAAAAGAAGATGAAGGTTTACCATTAGGTCTTGGATATGCTAATTTCGAGGTTTGAAAAGTTAACGTTTATCCATCTGCGAAGGGAGAACAACCGATTCGCTGATGCACTAGCAACTCTATCTTCCATGGTAGACATTCCATTAGGAGTCAGGATGCATCCGATCATTATTGGACAGAAGTACACTCAGGCCTATGAAACCATTGCTACGATAGATGAGGCTTCAGACAAGAACCCCTAGTATTATGATATTTGAAATTTCCTGGAAAATGAGGTGTATCCACTAGAAGCAAATGCCAAGGACAAAGGGGAATACGACATCTGGCCATCATCTGCGAGCCAAGTTGTACAAAAGAGGCCATCTGGGAATGCACAAGTTATGTGTTGAGGAGGAGGAATCAAAGCGCCTTATGGAGGCCATCTACGGAGGAGAGTGCGGAGCCCACATGAATGGTGTGATGCTCGCTTGAAAAATCCTTAGACAAGACTACTACTGGTCAACCATGGAAGATGATTGTATTGGTTTTGTTCAGCGATGCCACAAGTGCCAGATTCATGCTAATCGCATGAACATTCCACCGGCCATTCTTTGTTTAGGGGATAGATGTTATCGGTACAGTCACGCCAAAGGGGTCAAATGGACATGAATTCATCTTAGTAGCAATCGACTACTTCACGAAATAGGTAGAGGCCCAGTCCTACTCCGTGCTAAAAGCGTTGCATGTGGCTAAGTTCATCAAAAACAACATTATCTGCCGGTATGGAGTTCCGAATGAGATTATCTCCGATAATGGGTCGCACTTCAAGAAAGAGGTGATATACTTGCTTGAGAAGTATAACGTGGCTTTCCATAAGTCATCTATATACAAGCCACAAACCAATGGAGCCGTCAAGGCTGCGAACAAAAATATCAAGAGAATTCTGCAAAAGATGATGGAAACCTACAGGGATTGTCCAGATAAATGGCCATTTGCGCTCTGGGGCTATAGGACCTCAATCTGAACATCTACAGGGGCAACTCCCTATTCTCTTGTTTATGGGATGGAGGCTGTTTTGCTGATGGAAATTGAAGTGCCCTCACTACAAGTTATGGCTGAGTGTCAGATAGCAGAGGCAGATTGGCAGCAAAGTAGGTTTGAGGAGTTAATGTTGTTTGATGAGAGAAGTCTAAGGGCATTATATCATGTCTAGGGCTACCAACGCCGAATTGCCAGGGCTTTTAACAAGAAAGTTAAGTCCAGAAATCTTCAAGATGGGGACATGGTGTTGAAAGACAACCGAGCTCCCATCCATGACCCTAGGGGCAAGTTCAAACCCAACTAGACTAGTTCTTACATCATCAAGTCAATTTGGTCAGGAAGGGTGGTTATTCTTATGGACTTGGATGGCCTAGAGTTCTCGCAACAGATCAATATGAACAAGTTAAAGAAATACTACTCCTGAGAGGCTCGCTCGGCCAAAAGGGCGACCTAGGCAAAAGTTAGAGTATGAAAAATTAGAAATAAAGAAAAACTGAGCTCGCAAGTTTGAAAACCCTGAAGGGCGATTTTGGCAAAAGTTAGAGCACAAAAGGAGAGAGTTAATACTCGAGTGAACCTGAACCGAACTACATAAGGCTTGATTCCCAACTTTGGGATACGTAGGCAACTTCACCTTGAAGTTCGACAGTAGCTATCTCCAATTCAACTATCCTATCCGTTTTCTTGATCAGGTCATCTTTGTTCATCATCTATTTAGTTCGGTTGTGGTATTTATTTCAGGAAGAAAAGTTGAGTACAGTGCAGAGCAGCAGTGATATGCAATCAGGGGCAGTTATGATTTCTTTTGATTCGGGATTGTACATCTTAAGAATCGATTCTGTGCATGTCAGGTGGTGATCGTTTCCGAAATTGTTTTGAAAAGTTTCAATAAAAGTTGATTTTGTTCAAAATTTTACCCTTTTACAACTTGGACCATTTTTGGAACCAAAAGAAAAATTTTCAGTACTCGCAATTTTAATTTTATTGATTTCAACACAACTACATTCTCCAACTCTTTGATTTAGATCAAAGTTGCTTTTACCTCTTAAAACTTGAAAACAAAAGATCAAAGCAGTAAAACTAAGGGGGCACAGCTAAGTTAGGCGGCTCTATGCCAAAGACGGCCCAATCTCTGCCTCCTCTTCAAGCCAAGCCAAACACTCCTCAGGGTGTAACTGAAACTAATGGCAGGGGCTGGAATCTTTCTCGTCCTCCAGGCCGCAAGATACTGGGACAAGTGTGAGGCATGAACCGGAAATGAAGCTGTGTATTCCACTCCCTCATTTGGACGTATCTGATCATGCTTGAACTGGTGTCTGAATCGGAGAGGGAAATAGAATACCCAATGTGTGAGGCCAATGAACTCTACACCTGACTGTAGGGACATGTGTAGCTCGGATTGCTTTGCCAGATTTCAAAGTCGCCACCTAAATATTTTGTTTTGGGAAATTTAGGAAACCCTGACTCGTACCTAAGGCCACGTGACCGTCGTCATCAAAGTTGCCTCAGCTCGGGAACTTAGGTACGAGAGGAAAAGGTCCTGAAATGAGCACCCCCGCTCGCCCGATCAAAGATCGGCCTCTACTAACATGATATGTTATTTTTGAAAACACATGTGTTCTTATTCCGGTTTATTAACCTAACTTACTATGTGATGCGCACAACACACAAGTATAGAGTAAATCACTCAATTTGGAACAAAACATCTCATGTTTGTTTTTCGAAAATGATTTGAAGTTACTACCCTCAAGTAGGCTAAAGTGCGGATTTGCCACCCTCAAGTGGGCTTAAAACATGATGATTTGCCACTTCAAGTGGGCTTAAAACTCACATTTTGATGAATTGTTCCAATTCAAGCAATGAAGCCTTCATCCACAGGCATTCATACAGTTATAGCAGTTAAGCAAATAGCCTCATGGCAAGCATGCTAACATGGCAACATACACATCTCATGCAGTATGCTAAAGCATAAACACTCATAGTGTACTCCGAGCAAAACAGAAAACTAGTTAGAAATCAATGCATGATCCTAGCTATGTTAAGATGCCTAATGCAACTTATGCAAAAAATGCAATTAAAATAGGCTCGGCTGTCTAAGATGGCATATGAATGCAACAATTGATAACATGCTGTTAAACACGTATTCAAGAAAGTGTATTGAAATACGATGCAGTTTGTATGATGCGCCGAGCTCAGTTCATGCAATACAAATTAATGATGCATGCATGCAAAGCATAAGGTATGCTAATTGAAATATGCCCTAATCTAACCACCAAAAGCGGATAAGTAAAAGGGAGAAAGAAGTGGGGGTTGGAAGACATGCACACATATACACACCCTTATTACAACAGTTTGCCCTCTCGACGGAGGGTCCGAATGAAATGAATGTTAACTAGCTACGCGAATTAAGCTAATTATTACAAATCATAACTAATTAACTATCTTGTTAACTAATTACAAACACAAATGAATAGCTAAACACATTAACTATTTAAGTACAGAACCAGCGAATTAACCATCTAAGAAAAATAGTTAAAAGGGCCTCGAGGGCGAAGGATGCATGCATGCTCGATCGGCTTCCTCTCGAAATCCCGTCGCCTTGCTACCGGTTGCCTCTGTTTGCATTCACCTTGATCTCGAACACTAGACCAATCTCCAGGTTGTTTCTGCTCCAGAACCAGAACAACTTTGAACCACCTTCAAGCTGGTGGGCTGTCGGCCACCAGGGGAAGCTGTAGGCCACTTAAAGTGGCCGGTCGACTAGTTCCTCTGGCCGATCAGCCACTTGTTCCTGCACACTCCAGTTTTGCTGCAAGTAGAGTACAAAAGGGGCAAGGCAAGGCATTTGCAGGATATGTGTGTACAACCACCCTCCTTATCATTTCTCAAGCTCAAAGGAGTGCGGTACTCGACTCTCGGGCCACCAACCGAGCATCGCAAAGCACGATGGCCGAGAAGCCAAGTTTGTACAAGTCAATGAATGCACAAATAACACACAAGACTCAAGAGGCCTCCACCTTATCATGCACAATCAAGGGGGATGGTGACCAAGAAATGAGACACGTTTCATCACTTCGAGTATGAAACGCCCCTCGTTTCTCGTGTTTGGATTGACTTCCGATCCAAACACATGCAATGCAACACACATGCAAACAACATGCTTATCCAGCAATGCTAGAGAGGTATGCACAAGGCTTTATCATGTAAGCAATGCATGCAGGACAACGCTAAGGGACCAAGAGCACTAAATCAAGTGAAGAACATTACACATGAGGCATGCACTACTATGCACAAACAACCAAACCAGCCCAAAACAGAGCTATAACAGGCCAAAACAGTGGCTAAAATGAACCGAGAAGATATCATGAAAAGCAAGGAAATGATGTTCATGCATTGGCTCATAAACCAGGCATAAGGCTCAACTCTCAAACACAATTAAAGAGCGATATATATGAGTGTATGATTATGCTCTGAAATACCATGCCAAATGATGCCATAACATGCAAATAGCACAAGCTTAGCATGTTAAAGCCTTGAAACTCAAAACTAGTCAAGCCTATTACACCATAGCTATACAAAACAAAGCATAAATGACCAAGACTACTTCAAACAGACCTAAAGCATGACAAAATATGAGCAAAAACATGCTGAAATGGAAGCTTAAAGGTTTAGACAAGCATGCATACGTATTGGCTCATAAACAAGACATAAAGCGCAACTCTTAAAAGCATCGAAAGAGTGGAATATGTGGGACTGTGACCATGCTATATGCACTGAAATCATGTGAGAAATGAAGCCAAGGCATGCAAACAACCCAAGAAAAGCATGCTAGGGACTTTGAAACTCGAAACTAGTCAAGGCCCTTTACACTAAAACCATACAAGGAAAGTCTCACATGGCCGAAACCATTCAAAACAGAGCTGAGGCAAGCTAAAATATTGGCAAAAACATGCTGAGATAGAGCTAACATAAGCTAGAATGAGAGGCAAAAAGCATGATGCATGTTAGGCTGACAAGTAAGATTGCACTACAAGTGTAAGATGCAAGAAACCAATGATCAAACTGACCCAAAACAGAGTTATGGCAGGTCCAAAAAGTCACGAAAACATGCTTGGACTAAGCTAGCAAATGAGAGAAATACATGCTCATGTATTAGGCCACCAACACAAGGCATAAAGGCACAATTCTTAAACACAATGAAAGAGTGATAAACATGAGAGTATGACTGAAGTTTATGCTCTGAATTCACATACCAAATGATGTTATATCACACAAATGTCACAAATAAGGCATGCCAAGGGTCTCAAGACACAAGACTAGCAAAGGCCATTCACATTATAGCCCTACAAGGCAAGCCATACATGACCAAGACCACTTGGAACAGAGTTTAAGCATGCTAAATCAAGGCCAAAAGCATGCTGAAAATAGAGCTAAAACAAGCTAGTATTAGAGGCATAAAACATGATGCATGTCTTATAAGGATGATTGCACTACAAGTACAAAAACCAGGCAAGAGGTGACCCCACCAACTAAAATCAAAGTTAAAGCATGTCAAAATAACACTAAAAACATGCTGGAGTGAAGCCAATACATGCTAGAATAACAAGCTAACTCATGAAGCATGTTAGGCTAGTGAACAAGATTACACTACAAGTGTAAAGAGCAAACAACAAGAGGCCAAACCAACCCAAAACAGAGTTATATCATGTCAAAATAAGGCCTAAAACATGCCAAGATAGAGCCTCAAGAAGGTAGAAAAACATGCCAAGATAGAGCCTCAAGAAGGTAGAAAAACATGCCAAAGTGTTAAGCCAACAACACATGCAAACAAAGCTCAAAAGGGGGGGACCACCCCCATCCATTTTTGGGTCTCAAAACCCACTTTCCACCATTGAAATTCCTCTAGAATTTGGTGGTAGAAAGGCCAAACAACGGTGATCTCAAAGGCCTTAAAGGGTAGCACAAAGCAAAGCAAAGCAAAATAAGCCATAAAAGGAGGTAGACCACCCCTAACTCAAACAAGGCCTTAGACAACCATTTTCAACACTTTAAAACAAAGGTTTTTGCAGTTGCAAGTTAGGCCTAAAATAGCATGCGAAGAGGGCCAAATAAGCAATGAAAATAAAGCTTTAAAGAGGCTATGGGACTCACCCTTGAAGCACAGCAACAACAGCACCACTTTTGAGCCAAAACCAGCTTTTAGAACTCAAATAAGGCTTCCAAGTACCTCAACAACAAGGTGAACGTGTTTGACTAGGTGTTTGTGTGCAAAAGTATGAAGAAATAACACTTCTAAGCACAAATATATATATATATATAGAGAGAGAGAATTCTAGTGAGAGAGGGATGCTTTTAGCTCTTCAAAAATTCTGAACCCTTAGAAGGGGGAGGCACCTCCCATTATATAGAATTACAAGCCTCAAGCTTGTTTGACAAGCTAGATGCTTGTTACAATCCCTCCATACACATGTATGGAGGATGCCTTCTGTGCCCAACAACTGGCACAGTTGGCATAAAAAATATCTAAAAAAATAGAAAAAAGGCCGTAGGCCACTTCCATTGGCCTATCGGCCACCTCAAGTAGCCTACAAGAGGAACAAGTGGCCTACAACTGCCAAAAGTGGCCAACAAGTCCCCCTCTCCCTCCAGGCAAGGGTTTAGGTATGGTCCAAAAACAAACCAAAAAGAAGAGAGTTAAGAGGCCACAAGACAAGGCACTCAGTCGACAGCCCCGGAAACTAGCCTACCGGCCACTACAAGTGGCCTACAAGAGGGAAAAGTAGCCTTCAGATACAAAAAGTGGCCTACCGGCCTCTCTCTCCCTCCAAACAAAGGCACCAAGGCATGGTCCAAAAACAAACCAAGAAGAAGAAAGTTAAGAGGCCCGAGACAAGGCACTCAGTCGACAGCCCCGGAAACTAGCCTACGGGCCACTACAAGTGGCCTACAAGAGGGAAAAGTAGCCTACAGCTACAAAAAGTGGCCTATAGGCCTCTCTCTCCCTCCAAGCAAAGGCACCAAGGCATGGCCCAAAAACAAACCAAGAAGAAGAAAGTTAAGAGGTCCCGAGACAAGGCGCTCAGCCGAAACCCCTCGAAACTCGAAATGAGCACAAACATGCGCGATCATCGCATGCACAAACGATGACGTCGAGTCTTAAGGTCGGTCAAAAATGGGGTGTCTACAACATGATGTAGCTCATCTCAGCTAAATTAAGCTAGGGGCAACGCCAAGTTATGTCAGCTGCGACCGGCTGCACATCCAATCACACCATAAACCCTTTGAGGGGAAATCCACTAGCCGTTGGGGAAAGAAGTAAGCTCGGGCCGAGTACTCGGGACAAGGTTCCACTACTTGCAGTTTATCCATCAACCATACCTGGAGAGGGATGAAAAATAAGAGAGACTAAAGAATAGAGAGGTGTACAATTAGAGAAAAGTAAGAAGGGTTATGAGAGAAAAACAGAGAATTGAGTGTTGAGCGATGTGAGAATCATAAATTAGAAGGGTGGAAAATAATACTTGGGGAAGTAGTGGACTCCTTGCCAATCAAATAGTCTCTCATCGATGGAAAGCATCTAAACCCATCAAGGTTTCGGCCAATGCCAAACCCATGCAACTCTTGCTCTCTTTCAAACATTGGGCCACTTCGATCAATCAGATGCTAGCTCCGCTGAAACTAGGGGCAATGAGGAATTGTGCAAGAAGGCATAAACAGAGCGCATGTTGCCGGCAGCCTTGCCAAAGAAGGTCACTCCTGTCTCCAATGGTGGAAAATCGATGAACTAAACTGGGATGTCTAGCTCCCTATCATGTGCCAAGGACCAAGCCTCATGTAATGTGAACCCACACATTCGTCCCAAAGCTTGGGCATGGCCAAAACAGGGCTGTGGTACAATTTCTTCATCAAAGCTCGAAACTCCTCGAGTGTAGGACACACCTCTTGTGATTCGAATTGAAACACATGTGTGATCGGGTTCTAACATTGAATAGGGACATCGAGGAATGGAAAGCAAAGAGAAGTACAACTCAGAGGAAAAAGGGCATTTAGGCCAAAACCACAAAAATTCACCTTTTTCGAGCCGTCCAAAGTGGCTATCCAGTCTTGGAGCCTATTATTGCACAATGTCTCCATCTTGGGAGCAAAATATCAAAGACTTGCTATTCTACCAGAAAAAAAGGGAGCCCCATTTATATAGGATAAGAAGGAGCAGTGCGTGACAGTTGGGTAGCACTGACCGACCTCACATTTAGGCTCGGCCGTACCTCAGTGAAGCCCAGCCGTGTCTATTTAGGCCCGGCCAGGTCTAAATGATGGCTCAGATCAGTACATTTGCAAGAAAAGCTGGCCTTCGTCCTGACGTACCACAGCTTTGTTTAAGTCTTGTTTTGTCTGTAACAAGTATTTTTTAGTATTTTCGGGTTGTTTTCATTTCGTTTCCCTGTTATCGAGTTGTATTTTACATTTTGTCCAGTTATGGGTTGCTATCTGACTCAAGAATGAATACAAAAGCAGATATTCATTATTTTAGGTCTTGTGTGAAGTTACCATGCAAAGGTTACACCATTCATCACATGCCATTCATCACATTGTGCAAGGAGATCATTCAAAAACTTGTCTTTTATTAACTAGCGGGTCCAACAACGATCATTGTTTTACAGAGCAACAAAATAATAGAAAATCCTTCAACAAAAAAAAATAAAAAACAAAAGGATCTATCTGAAGCTAGTCTTTAACTACAAAGCAAAAGAAAAAACAAAAACAAAAACAAAATTGTCATCCACATCAGTAACCCATCCTCGCCCTTTTTTTCCTTAGTTGCGGGGGAGGTGCATTATTGTCATCGCTGGGGCTACTGGATTGCATGTCAACCTCCTCTCCCTCTCCTCGAGGGTCGTAGACCCATCAAAAGACTCCTTAGAAGGTAAGCGCTGCCTCTCCTCTGTACCATAAGGAGCAGTCGGTCGATCGTCCAAAGGAGGTCATTGGCATACGCCCGGGGGATCTGCAAAAAGAATAGAATTTGAGAAAGGTAGACAAAAGTAATAGAGAACAATGAACATAAATAGTAGAAAACAAAACAAGATAAAGTGCAGTGAGTAGAAACATAAAGAAATGTGTACATGTTCGATTCCAGGAGCGAACGCTAGCTTACGGTCCCTCTCCTCGATATGCTCAAGCAGGATCTGCTCGATCACTCCATCTGGACGCATGTACATGATCTTAGTGGGAATCACAGGGAACCTAGGAATGGGAGCAATGGTAGGGGTATCGCCACCTGCAGCAGCAACAACAGCAACCTCCAGAACAACGCAAGCCACGCTCAGGGTAAGAGGCGCCATCACCCGAGTATGTAAGAAAGTGGTGAAGTCACTGGGCTCATGATGTCGATCGCCATCCTCTCCCAACATCAGGAGGTCGATCTGTGGACTGTCCTAAAGCTCATCAACTACCCTCATGACTGGAGGAGGAGGATGTAGAATGTTAGGGACAGCGGCACCTCGTGTCTAGTGGATGAACCTCTCCCCCAGGTAGTAAGCCCGGCCAAAGGGGACCTCAAATAGAATCCGCATGGTGGAGACATGCCATGCAGCAACATAGGTCGTCTTCAACGCCAAGGGAATGCCTGCCCAAGGATGCCAACTGACCTGTGGAAGCAGACGTCAGATGTCAGAAATCTAAGCAGTATGAAGATAAAGTGCAGTGTAGAAGCAACAGTATCAGAATGACAGTGTAGTGTGAAAAATAGTGCAGTATGCTTATTGTATATAAAAGCTAAAGGTTGATATTTTGTTACCTAATCCGCAGTGATCGTATCAAAGAAGCGGCGAAAGTAGGGGAAGTCTTGGTCTACACGGCAACGACGCTTAAATAGGTAGTTGTAGTACCGGGAGCGGGGTACTAACAACTCAATTGGCCTCATTGGGATTGGAGCCAGAGAGGTGAAATATGTGTAAACCTATAACAGCAAGTAGAGAAAGATGGATGAGGTAAATGAGCAAATAAACAAGGAATACAAAGCGAAGATGAGTAGGAAATGTAAAATTGAATAGAATGTAAAGCTGAACATAAAAAGTAAATATGAGGTGTGCCTCTCAAACCCTCTAGTAGCCGCCAAGTGAATCCACCTTGCGGCGAGATACAGAGCTCATATAGCAGTATAAGGTCACCAGGCCGACGCCACCCCAGTCGTACCCTGTCGCCTGTGGTAGGTGCACCAGTTCCCCCAGAAGATATAACCCCAAGGTATTTTCCCTGTTTGCAAACAGGGTAGTATCGAAGAGATACATGAGGAAGCCGCTGGTGTACTGGGCAACCTTATCTGTAGTAGTGGGCGACCTCATCTGTAGTAGCAGGTTGGGACTCAGAGAAGTGATCATAGAACCAACTATACCTCACCATCCCATGACTGGTGGTATCTAGGATCGCCTCGAGAAGCTGATGTTGTGCGGCTCTCCACTGCGTCATGTCAGGATCATATGGGATTGGGCCGCCAACCTTGACCCACGGACCAGTGAGCATCGAAAAATCATACGGGGTCAGAGTTGGCTCCCCAATCAATGAGAAGTGGAATGAGTCCGTAGTGTCCCACCATCTCTCTAGTAGGGCCCCGTATAGCAGCGATTCGACCCTCATCTATATGAGCCCTGAGTAGAAGGACCCAAAGCCGGCAGCATCAACCAGTGCGTGGACCTCTGCTAGAAGTCTCTCATACCAGTGCCTGGGGCCGGATATGGATCCATAGCCGCCAATCCTCATAGCTATCACCTGTAAATGGGGAATGTATATGGCATTAACTAGTGGTCTACTTGTGAGATTCAACAATATATCAAAACAAAGGAAAGTTGCTTACTGTGGAGGCACTGACGGACAAGTGCTTCGCGGGCTCTCACGGCAGGATGTCCTCATCTATCCCGGGGATGAGGCCCTCAAATCTCAAGTTACCTCCTGGGGGCGGAACATGTGTACGTGGCTGGTAAGTGGCTGCATCGAATGGCCTGTCAATGAGGGGAGGCAATACAGGAGCATCCTCGTCCTCCATATCTGCGCCTAAGACGGCCCAATACCAATGGCGGGGTTCAGGATGGGAACTTCGTCGCTAGCCACGGAGAAAAGTGGAGAGAATGAAGAAAAAGTGAAGGAGATGAGTGAAAATAGTTAGAAATCCCAAATTTCAAACCCTAGGAGAGAGAAAGTGAAGAAATTGTGGAAAATCAAAGGGGAAAGAAGGAAAGTGTGGGCAAATGTGAGAAAAACCAAGGGAAAAGCTCAAACTCCACCAAATCAAGTTTTGTCTAGTTCAAAGTATAGAGGAGGGGAAGGGTTTCAAAGGAAAAAACGGCAAGGGTTGTTGGGTACTTCAAGGAAAGGGGAAATCTAGAGAGAGAGGGAGGTTAAAGAGAGAGGGGAGGGAGTTTCGGATGAGAGGGTGTGAGAAAATAAGGGTTTGAGTTTGTTTTAAACAAACATATCGCGCGGAATGCCCGAAACTGCCCCTGCCACTATCAAAGCGCGACCGGCTGTCGCGATGCTTGGCCGGCTCTCAGTGTAAACTCAGTTCAGTTTTCTTTTCTTTTCTTTTCTTTTGTTTCTTGTATTATGAAGTCTTAATCTAAAAAAGTAAAAAAAATAAAAAATAAAAAATAAAAAAGGAGAGAAGCAAAAAAGAAAAGCAAAAAAAGAGTTAAAAAAAAAGAGAGAGAGAGAAGCAAAAAAAAAAAAATGCCAAAAAAGAGAAAAAAAAAGAAAGAAAAACAATGGGGGGAAAAAAAAAGAACAAAGGAAGATAAGAGAAGACAAAAAATGAGCGGGTAAAATATAAAGAGAGGAATTTTGTTCATTCTATTCTATTTTATTTTATTGTGTAGATGCATAATTTGATTTACTTGGTTTGATTTACTTGGTCTCATTTGTTTAACTCAAACTTTAAACTCATAAGTTGATTTGTTTTGTTTCAAAACTTTTAATTTGTTTTAAACTGTTTCGTTAGGTTGTAAATTGTTTTGCCTAAATCGTAGTTCATTCCATTATTTTATAAACAAATGATATTGTATGTACGGTTCATTCAGAGGAGTTCTAGATAAAATCATTCGTGCAGCAGTAAAATCATCATCCTTTTTTCCATCAAATTGGAAGGCGGTGTGTTGTGTTCAGGTTAAAGCCCATTGCTCTAACACATTGGCAAATTGGCTTTCACTTTACTACATCGCTTTGATTGTTTTGATTTTACGTGTCTCTATGTAGAATCCATGTTTCTAATTCATGCTTATGTGATTTGTTTGTTCTTTTATCAATTCGACCTCTCCTCCTATCACGTGCAACGCGTTAGGATTGTACCATCGGTTAAAAATGGCAGGTGCACCTGTTCGTTCACACCATCTCTCCTCCTATCGCGTGCAACATATTAGGATTGTACCCTCGGTTAAAAACTGTAGGTGTGCCTGTTCGTTCACACCACCTCTCCTCCTATCGCATGCAACGCATTAGGATTGTACCCTCGGTTAAAAATAGCAGGTGCGCCTATTTGTTCACACCACCTCTCCTCCTATCGCATGCGACGCGTTAGGATTGTACCGTAGGTTAAAAATAGCGGGTGCGCTCGTTGTTCACACCATCTTTCCTCCTTTCATGTATAACGCGTTAGGATTGTGTACCTTTGGTTAAAAAAATTGGGTGCGCCTGGTGTTCACACCACCCTTTCCTCCTCTCACGTACGATGTGTTAGGATTGTACCATCAATTAAAAACATTGGGTGCACCGGGTGTTCACAGCACATCTCCTCCTATCGCGTGCAACACGCTAGGATTGTTTCCATTCAGTTAAAAACATTGGGTGCGCCCGATGTTTACACCACCTCTCCTCCTATCGCGTGCAATGCGTTAGGATTGTTTCCATTCGGTTAAAAACATTGGGTGCACTCGGTGTTCACACCACCTCTCCTTCTATCACGTGCAACGCGTTAGGATTGTTTCCATTCAGTTAAAAACAACAGGTGCGCTTGTTCGTTCACACCACCTCTCCTCTTATCGCATGCAACGTATTAGGATTATTTCCCTTTGGTTAAAAACATTGGCTGCGTCCGGTGTTCACACCACCTCTCCTCGTATCGTGTGCAATGCATTAGGATTGTTTCCATTCGGTTAAAAACAACAGGTGCGCCTATTTGTTTACACCACCGCTCCTCCTCTCGCGTGCGATGCATTAGGATTGTTTATCTCGGTTAAAAACATCAGGTGCACCTGTTTGTTCACACCACCCTTCCTCCTATCGCGTGAGACGCGTTAGGATCTCAGTTGAGACCTCAGGTGTGCTCGATGGTTACATCGCCCTTCATCCTTTCTACGTGAGACGTAGTTTGGTTTGCGCTTTCTTTGTCCTTTTCACGTTAGACGTGCCTGTTTATTCACTTTTTTTAGTGTGGACACGGCGAGATTTTTTTCTCTTTGATTTACGTTTTCATTCAAACATTACATTCTTGTTTAGATTGTAGCGTCGTTTCATTGCATTGTTTCATTGCATGATCATAAGTTAATTACTGTATTTCATTTTTGCATTTTTTCTGTCAAGTTCAATCTTTGTATTTATGTCTTGATTTCTCGCCTAAGCCTTGCGGCCTTGTCAAAAGGGTCGTCTCTGGGCTTTGACATTCACTCATGTCATTTCATGACTTTGAGCTCTATCAAAAAGGGGCAATTGTGGACACCCCATTTTTGACCGCCCGCAAGGCTCGAGCGCTTTGCCTGGTACACTTGATGATGAAAGTGGTGTTGTGCGTGGTTTGAGGTCTCAATGAAGGGGCCACGCTTAAGCTCCGAAACAATCCCAAACCTCCCATATTCCCACTGATTATACCCAAGAAATCCATTTTTACACATTGTGCCACCCTATGCTGAGTCTGAAGCAGAAAAATAGGGGAACACATTGAGGCCCGGTCGTGACTCATTGAGGGCCAACCGTGGCTATTGAAGGCCGGTTGTGCCTTAGTAGCGAGAAACACTGTTCTGGGCAGGAGCCCGCTAGCTGTCCATTTTTGAAGATATTTATGACCCTTCCTGCTCAAATTCTATAAAAACGACCATATATCTTTGTTTTAAGAGTTGAAGAATTTCTACAAAGCCTCTACACCTTCTTGAGAGCTCCTTCTTCTCTTTCTTCTTGTGCAAGTAACCCTTTAAGCAAGCCTATCACCTTAACTCTATATCCATACACCATATACACCTTCACACCTTATCCTAGGAACCTTGGTTGAGCCTTGAACACCATAATTCAAGCTTGAGAGTGTGTTGGGACTTAGGTTGATTCACAAACAAAGAGATACCTTTGTCAAGAGGTATAAGCTTGCTATTTAATTTTTTGCTTTCATTTCTATCATTTACTATCTAGTTCGTGTAGTTTTGTGTTGTTATGATCTCCCTTCAAGTGTCTAAGTTTGGGTTTGGAGAGCTACCAAAAGGGTAGAGAGAGTTTACACTCTTTTTACACCTTTACCTATAGCTCAAACCCTTGCTTTTACACTCTTTTTCTTTTCTCTCTAAATTGATTTTCAAAGTTAAAAAAGGGCTAAAAATCATGCTTTGAGGTTTCAAAAGTGGAGAGGTTAGCCACCCCTCCTTGTTCTTGTTTACTAGTCTTGTTTTCTCTCTTTGTTGATTAGCTTTTTTAGGCTTTTTTCATGCATTTTGAGCCATTGTTTTTCATCTCTTAAGGGCTGTTTTGGGGCTGTTCTAGGTTATTTAAATAGTTCATGCTTTGATTAGCTTGGTTGTTGTCTCATAAGTTTGCCTACATAGCTTGTTGTATATTGTTCTTAGCTTTTCTTTAACTAACTTCTATGTTTAAGAACCTCATTCTAATAATCAACTTGCCATTCATTTCTTTCATTTGAGAATTAATTCAACCGGTTGACGGTTATTCAAAACGTGAACTAGCGATTTATGTTTAATGGCTTAATTTCTATGGAGGTTCATTGCCAACGATGTAATCTCCTTTTCATGTTGAGAATCACCTCTCGTTTGACATATTTCTCACTTAGTGGACGTAACAATCATCTTGAACTTAATGGATTGAAGAATGGTAAAGACTAATGAATTTGGCTTAAAACGAACCAACCCACATAAAGAAAATGAGTTATATTGCTTGGGGTTCGGCCAAATGTTATGCCAAATCCATTGTGTCAAGGGTTGTCTCACATTAATTCATGATGTTTTCATGATGTTCACTCTATGATAGGAGGGAGGGGTGGTTATAGTTCCTTCTATTTATTGATTTTTGTCCAAATTGTACCAAAATCATCAAGCAATCAACTTGCTCATTGATGGTTTTAAAAATGATTCCAACATTCTCTCGAGGCTTTCCCATGACAGAGAAGTGTGAGAGGGACAAACAGAGTTCAGAACACTCTGTCTGCACTGTTTTGACTTCAGAGCACAAAATAGAATTTTGCATGAAATTGAGGAACGACTGGCCTTTTTTAGGCCCGACCGGGCTTCATTGAGGGTTGGCCGGTCATCAATGTTTGGTCAGTAGTGTATTTTGCAGAAAAAGAGAGTGGTGGCTGAAGGTGAAACAAAGTAAGCCTAGGTAGATAGAGTTGTTCTTGGACATTGTGCATGCAACTCTTGTGCATCCTTGCTTACATCAGTGTTGTAGATTAATGCTCTGTGCATTGTTGTAATTAATTAATTAATTTATTATTGTTATAATTAGTCTTGCTAATTATTAGTGTTGTAATTATTATTATTGTTTATTTGTAATTGTTATAGCTAGTTAGCTTAAATAGTTAGTTTACTTATCATGATTATCCCTGTTGTAATAGAGTAGTTAGCTAGTTAATTCTTCGCTTATTTATTTATTCGGTTTTGTAATAATTAGTTTAATTCGAATTTTCGGACTTTGATTCGTACCCTTTTGCACGAGGGCCATTATGGAATAAGTTATATGTCTTTCAACCCCACGGCTTTCTCCCTTTTACTTACTTGCTTATGATGGTTAGCATAGGACATCATTTTTCAAATTAGCATTCTTATGCTTTGCATCCATTGTCTTGCATACATCCAAGGCTCGGCTCATCATACTAACCCAATATCAATGTTCAAATTCATTGCTTGAATACGTGCTTTACCGCATGTCTTGAATGAAATTACATGTCATGTTCATAGCCGAGCCTATTAAAATACAAAATGTGTACGTTGCATTAGTCATGTTGCATTAGTCATACTGTATTAATTAGGAGCATGCATATTTCTTCTAATTATTTTTCTTTGTTTTGGCTTGGAGTACTAGGTGAGTAATTTTATGTTTTAGCATCTTGCATCGGATGTTTGTGTTATCATGTCAAAGGATACTTCCATGAGACTAAGTGCTTAATTGATATAACTGTTTGAATGCCTGTGGATGAAGGCTAGTTGCTTGAATTGAGATATTTTAATTAAATATCCATTTTAAGCCCACTTTTTCAAGTGGCAAATTAACAAAACGATTTCAAATAAAACATGAAATCAAATGTTCCAATTCTTGCAAATTAGTCTATACATTGTGTGCATCACATAGTAAGTTAGCCTAATAATCAGAACAAGAGCATATAATATAAATAAAAATCACCTCATGATTAGTAAAGGCCAATTTTTGATCGGACGAGTGGGGTGCTCAATTCATGACCTTCCCCTCTCGTACCTAAGTTCCCGAGCCGAGACACTTTGGTGATGACGGACTAATGGCCTTTGGCACGAGTCTCGGGTTTCCTAAATTTTTCAAAAATATTTAGGTGGCGACTCTAAAATCTGGCAAAATAGTCCATTTTTGGCGTTTGATTCAAACATCGATTTTCCAAATGAATTGTCGGATTTGGACTCTTTTTGTGTTTTCACTGTTTTACATGGCACTTGTGAAATCAGATTCAGAACCACGGGAGTCTGAACTGTAGGGCTATTCGTCTTTCAAAAGGAACACGAAAAGTTGAGCTACAGTATCTCAGTTTGGGGTTTGTCGATGGCATCACATCAACACTAATCCAGATGAGCTTGTGTCACTAATCACACCAACCAGTGAGAGTACCCCATTAATTTCATTTTCTAACAAGGACCTGCCACAAGAGGGGGCCAATCACAACAAGACGCTCAATGTTTCACTGAAGTGTCGGGATAAATGGGTTCCCGTTATGGGCATCGTGAATTTTTTGAGTCTAAGGCATTGCTTCCCACACTTACTTTATTGACATAGAGTTGCCACTTAATTTTTAAAGGGAAATTAAGAAACCTTTAAAGATGAAAACTAAGTTAATGCCTAGTTCGTCATAACCAAGAACATTCCGAGTTCAGGAGCTTAGTTACAAAAGAGGAAGACCATTAACATGGAAGCACCCCCTTTTGCCCAATCCGAATATTGGTCTCTATCCACTCTTTATTTTATGATTTTAATGGTTAAATGTTTACAAAAGTTCATTTTAGACCTAAATCCCTTAACTAACCTAAAACTACGTTATTTGAATAAAAAGTGCCATTTATTTTAGTTAAAAGAATAAAGCCATGTCTTTAAGTAAAAGCAAAGAGTTTACACTGAAAATTGATTTGAGACAAAACAATGGCCATAAACTTGAACTAAAATGAACAACACTTTAAAAATATTCAAAACAACCAATTTTACATATAAGGAGCATTTAACTTGCATAATTGAAAAGACGATGTAAGAAACATGAACATATGCTATGGAGATTTAGAGGACTTACTCGGATGCCCACTTTACGCGTCTAACATAATACATAAAATAAATATGATCTAAAGAATATAACTAAACATACAAGAATGGTCCTAGGCCTGGTTTGAGACTATTACATGATGTATATGCACAACAATACAACTAACAAATAAAAGCATAATTGTAAACTAACTACATGATGAATCAAATCGGACCAAGCATGCTAATTATATCATCAAAATAAACCTAAAAGCATGCAGTTCTAACTAAAAGGAAGAAAACATGGAAGTTGAGGTGAGAAAATGAGAAAAACTAAGAGATTACATGATGTTAAGATGGACTAACAACCTAATATGGATTGACTACTGAAAATAAGCAAAGGGATACTAAAATATAGAGAGTAGGAGGAATTTACCTTATGGTTTTCGAGAACTGAAGAGCACACAGAGAATAACACAAAGAGACCACGAGTTCTTTGCTTGCAAACTTCCATCAGGCTTGGAATCCAAATTTTGGTTGAAGTTCTTCTGTCCTTAGGTGTTCTTCAGTGTTTAGAGTTGTTGTAGATGGGATATTTTAGGAGCTAAGAAGAGAGAGATAGAGGAGAGGTGATATTTGGCTTTTAAAATGCACATAGAGGCTTCAAGTTCTTAATCCATTCAAAGAGAGGGGGAAGAGCTCTATTTATAGACTTGGGGGAAGCCTTTGGAACCCTTCTAGGGTTTCATCATTTCTCCCTCCATCGTTCCCACTAATTTTGCACCAAAATTGAGTTACTAAACATAACTCTGCGATGCTTCAATGTGCGCACGTGCAACGATGGTGCGCACATACAAATAATTTGTGCACGCACATTTTGCCTTGGTACACATTCCATGCATGCATGCACAAGTTCATGGCCCTATGCTCTTGGCTTGCTTGTGGCACAAGTAAGCTCGAATTGCATTATGATCAATGTTTTTGATAAAATGGGTCACCAAGTTTGGAAAATACGACCAGTCAAAGCATAATTGGGCTTTCCAGGGTTAAGAAACTGATTTTTTTTGCTAAAAATGGGTCTAGGGGTAAAATGGTTATTTTTGCAAAAAGTTGATTTTTGGCCAAAACAGGTTTGTACAGTAACTCTAAGCAGCCTTTAAACATTTTAAGGATGAAGTAAGTGCCATTTCATCATCAAGAGGCTTGCAAGTGCCTGGAGTCTTAGGGTTAGTCAAAATGGGGTGTCTACAGTTGCCCTTTTTTGTCATAGCTCAAACAACCATCCCAGTTGACATAACCCTAAGGCTTAAGGCAGTGCCATATATTCATGCAAGTGATTGAACTTGCAAGTTGCCTACATATCCTTGACTATAAGGAATTAGATCAGTGTAGTTTGGGGGTAGTTTTGAAACAATATACGTGAGTGAGTGAGTGTGTGCAATAAGCACTCAAGCATTCGTCCAAGCATGAATTCCAATTGGGAGAGAGCGGGTGATACCTGTCGTACTCATCTTGTCGTTCCTATGTCTGGTTCTTTTCCATGCTTTTCCAGATTTGTGGTAATCCTGTAAACTTTTTCTAGAGAAAACTATGCCAAATAATAAAGCACACTGTAGTGTGGTTAGAGTGATGCCGTTATGATGTCAATGATGCCAATGTATGCCATTCTATGCTCGTATTAACTAGTCATGAGTTCATTAAGAGCAAAATGGTGATTTCCCATGCCAGTATCGACGAGTCATGGAGGTATTTAAATGCTAGGCGGTGCCATCCCATGCTTGTATCAACGAGTCATGGGGTTTAATAAACATTATTCCATGCTTGCATCGGCAAGACGCAGAGTTTATTAAGTGTTGTTCCATGCTCGCATTGGCAAGACATAGAGGTTTGTTTGATGTCATGTCTATGCTCACATCAACAAGACGTGGGGATTTATTTGATGTCATTTCCAGGCTCACATGGCAAGACATGGGGGTTTAAATTCCAAGTGGTGGCTTTTCCTTGCTCGCATTGGCAAGACATGGGGGTTTATTTGGTGCCATTTTCACACTCGCATCGGCAAAATGTGGGGGTTTAAATGCCAAGTGGTGCCTTTTTCATGTTCGCATTGGCAAGATATGGGGGTTTATTTGATGTCGTTTCCACTCTCATATCATCAAGACGTGGGGGTTTAAATGCCAAGTGATTCTTTTCCATGCTCGCATCAACAAGACATGGAGGTTTAAATGTTATTCTACGCTTGCATCGACAAGACGTAGGAATTTAAATGCCAAGTGATTCCTTTCCATGCTCGCATCGACAAGACATGGAGGTTTAGATGTTGTTCCATGTTTCCATCCGCAAGACGTGGGAATTTAAATGCGAAATGGTTTCTTTCCATGCTCGCATTGGCAAGACATGGAGGTTTAAATGCTATTCCATGCTCATATTGGCAAGACGCGAGAATTTAAATGCCAAGTGGTGCTTTTCGATGCTCACATTGGCAAGACATAGAGGTTTAAATGCTATTTCATGCTCGCATCGGCAAAACATGGAGGTTTAAATGCTATTCCATTCTTGCATTGGAAAGACACAGGAATTTAAATGCCAAGTGGTGTCTTTCCATGCTCGCATTGGCAAGATATGGAGCTTTAAATGGGTGCCAAGTGATACCAAACGGTTCCAATTTTACTGAGATGCATTAAGTGGTTGCCAAGTGTTTGCCAAGGTTTACTAGGTGTTTGCCAAGTGGGTGCCAAAATTTGCTAGTTATTATGTTACGATATTGAAGGTGGTCTTGAGGAATATTTTTGCCATGCCAAGTGATTTGTGTGCCAGCCAATGTCGTGAATCATAAAATAATTGTTCCTCGAAAGGCATACCAATTCTGGTGCTTCAAAAGGCGTGTTGATGCTTGATATGATAAATTATGATGTGCCTTGAAAGGCGTGCTAATGCCCGAGCCATGCCGGTGATGTGCCCTGAAAGGCGTGCCTAAACTAAAGTAATCAAGAAACTCCTGATTTCTCATGCTAACCAACTTTTCATTTTCATCATATTCAAATCTTATGTTTGTAATGGTCATGTGCTAGGGCGAATGAAGCCCTTATCTAACAATTCTTGAAGTTGCACCTTTAACTCACACAACTTGGTGGGTGCAAATCTATACGGTGACACAGAAATCGGTGTCATGCTTGGCACTAAGTCAATGGAGAACTCAATCTCTTGGTGTGGTAATAACTTGGTAACATCTTTTGGAAAGATGTTCATTTATTCGCAAACTACCCTTGGCAAATTACCCTAAACCATGCTACACACGTCGGCTAAAGTGATGGAAAAGAGGAAGCTAAGCTCTCCTCGGCCCTTAAGGTTAACAGAGGAATAAGATTATCGCTCCAGCCACACAAGAAGTAGAAGCAATCCCCGACTAGAGTACATATCGACATTCTCCTACGATGGCAATCTATCGTTGCCCAGAAGTGTGTTAACCAATCCATACCCAAAATAATATCGAAAGTGTGCATGTCTAAGATGATAAAATCAAAGAAGAGTTGACAATTTGTGACCTCAATCTCATATGAGCAGCACACTCCCCCCAATGTCACTCTACCCCTAACCGGTGACTTAACCAATAATGGAGACTCTAACTAATCAATCTCTAACCTCAAAGAAGATGCAAAAGCAGTAGATATGAAAGAATATAATGCACCTATATCAATTAACACATTGGAAAAAAAAGTTGAACACTAAGAAGTTACCTCTCATAACTGAAGGTCTTGATTTGGCATGGTAACGACATACATACGCTCATGTGGCCTCTGGTCAACCTGCTCACCCCTTGGAGCATAAGCCTATTGCACTTACTAGGCTGAAGTGACCCCCTGAATGGTCGTAGAAAGCCTGAATGAATTATCTGATGGCTCTAGGTCTGCTTCGAACCAGATGCGCCTCCCAACTATAGGCATGACCTCCTCAAGTGCCTCGATTGCCCACACTGATAGCATGTAGGCATCTGTCCTCTACCCTAAGGATGACTTTGAGAATGAGTTGGTGGTGGTAGTAATTGTTGCTCTCCTTGTAATGTCCTAATTTTTATAAGTCTGAATAGGGTTAACTAAATCAATCATCATTGCTTTATTTAAATATCCATTCAATTCATATATGTGGAAGCCAACATAGTACTCATTATTCTTTAATGTTCATAATGAAATGAGTCTCCTTTTAATGAAATGACGAATATGAAAAGGAGATTTATTTCATTATGAATATCAGAGAATAATGAGTACTATGTTGGCTTCCACATGTATAAATTGAATGGATATTTAAATAAAGGAATGATGATTGATTTAGTTAACATTATTCAAACTTATAGAAATTGGGGCGTTACAACTTAGTATTAGAGTTAACTGGGTTTGAATACCATGACCTCGTGAGACGTGATTTTTACCACGATGGGTTTACTTCACACATGAGGGACATTTGTATGCATTATGTTCAATGTGATAACTTTTTTATATGACTAATAGGTATGGCATTAAATTTTTGGGATGTTGTTTCAGCTTATAAAATTCTTAGAAATCTTGTTAGAAGGGCACTTGATCAATGCTTATTCTAATAGGAACTCTTGGAACACTCGTGGGATGAGCTAACATCTTAGGAGGATAATCTGTATGTGTTTATATGGCTATGTGCTTATGTGGTGTGAATCAGAATGACTGTGTCAGGTTAGGAATCGAGTGACTCCAAATAAGGGAAACTTTTGGGACTTGAATTATTGGCGCCCCTTTTTGGCAAAGTATATCGTTATGATCATGAGAGAAATTGATTGTAAGATTGGAATATAACAGTACATTGACAGACTCTGTAAATTCATGGGGGCTAATTGTGACCTTAGAATGGAAGAGACTATGTTGTATAGTAAATGGTTTGTTACTGTGAAAAGTCTTGGAACTAGAGTGAGGTAAAGGTTAAACCTATTGAGTGAGTATGGGTTGGTTGGAGCCTTGATGGTGACCAGAATACCTTAAGAGCAAATATTTTGAAATGTGGGCGTTGGAACTCGTAACTATTTTAAATTTCCCTGGAAAGACAAAGTTAGTCGTGTTTGGGTTGGTTGTCAATGTGGAGTAGTAGGAGGATTATGTAATTAGTGCATCAATAAATTACCTTCTTATATATATATATTGAATATAAATTTTGGAGTTAGTTTGTGAGAATATTAGGACTCAACAGGAGTTGGTGTCAAGTGTTTTGAACTTGTGGATGTAGTTGGAATTTGGGATCTCTTGGAAAGTCGTGTTTGATCTGTTGAAATAAATTGATGTCAAACCCTAGGGTTATTCTTAACTATAAATTATAAATCTTGAAGGCATAGAGTTGTAGGTAAGTATTTGAGTTGGGCTTAGTGTGTGTTTTGACTAAGTGATTTGGGTACTTGAAATGAAGATTAAGTTGAGTCCTTTTTCCTTGCTTTAAATTTTACTTTTTATTACGAGTGTGATAGTCATAACTATTTGTGTAGTGACTTTCATTCCATTGTGATTGGGATGGAAGTTTGTGTCATTGAGTTAAAGTGTGTGTATTCGTTGGTGAGTGACTGGCATTAATCCTCAATTTGGGGAGTTTAGGAAATTTTTAACCTTTTGCCTTCTAAACTTTCCATAGTGTTGGCTTCTAGTGATGTCTTGGGTATCACATTAGTGAATTCCCTCCCTTAGAACATAGATTTGTATAAGTGTTTGTTATTACCATTAGTCCTAGAGGTTGTCTCAAAATGAGTGACATTTGAGTGTATTTGCCCTCTTGGGGCAACCAAAAACCTTAAGGGAAAATCGTTTTACTAAAATCAATAGTCTTTGTTGTGAATTATATCCTTACTTTTAAGTTTGTGTGCAAGTGATGTGGTTAGCAGTTTTAGACAAGTTGTGGGATTACTCTGGAAAATGTGATATAAAGTGGAATAACTCTTTTCTAGACCTCAATGTTCTTTATTACTTAGTTTAAGTGGTAGTTGGTAAGTTTGTACTGTGACTCAGGTGACTGAGAGTTTGGTTTCTCTTCCTTGTGTTATGTGAAACTGAAGTGGCATGATGTTTAGAAATGCCTACTAGCCTTCCTGGCATTTTGGTTAGTGATAGTTGCCTAAATGTACACATTTAGGCCTCCTTTTACCTATGCTTTTGAGTCTATTATGGTGATAACTTGATACATTTAAATACAATTCATGTGAATCGGGTTAATGTGAACCAAGGAACAAAAACAAGCCAATGAAGCCTCTACCACACGTGCGGCACCTATTCTCGCATGTGTGGCACAAAGCAAAAATATCAATTCTTCTGCAGTGACATTTTCTGCATGTGCGACCTACCTCGGATTTCATGTACAACTTTCTAAACCTATTTCTAAAATTTGCAAGTTATAAAAGAAAGAAAAGAAAGTTGTTTCAAGGTTTGAACTTTTGGAGAAAGATAAGAAATGCTAGGGTTTGAAAAGTGCTTGAACTTGAAGGTTGAAGGTGTTTCAATGGTGGTTTCATCATCCTCTTCACCTCCTTGATCATCTATGAGCAGCTAGGCTCTAGTTTCTAGGATTTTGATGAAACCCTAGCCAAGTAAATAGAATGTTCAACTAGATTTTGATTGTTGTAACGGTTTGAACGAGTTGTGGGACTGCTTTTAGAAGTTTATTTTTCATTTCTATCTTTCTCTTTCACTATTCTTATTTCTGTGATTGATGAATGTTTTTCATACAATGATTTTCTTTGCGTTGTATTCAAATTATGAGATGAGTCATGCTACGAGAGACGATTCGTGTTGTTACCATAGTTTAGAGCAAATGACTCGTACTACTTGAGATGATTCACGCCTATACGTTGAATGCAACAATCCTCTTGATCAATGTTTCAAACTTGTAGTTGTGAAACACTGGGTAGTTCAAACCGTATTGCAATTAATTGCCAATGTCAAACCCTATTTATGCAACTAGTGGTGGATTCATTGCCTTAGGATTTTTCTTCAATCAATTTCTCAAACCCTAATATTTACTCTTCATTTAATTTTGTTTTTCATTTTAGTTCTTACTTTAATATTCATCAATCCTTATGTCAAATTAATTTAGGAATGTTACAATTTAAATTGGTTTAATTTCACAATTGTCTCTGTGGATCGATACTTGAACTTGCCATCATTCCACAAAATTTAGGTATAGTTTAGTCTTTATTTTTGGTGTGCCTAATGACCCATCAGTTAGGGTCATTGCACGCTTGAGATGTCATAGCTTATGCGATTAGGGTTGATGTCGATTTTAAATTGGTCGCAAGTAAAAGTGAGTATTTTGTAAATTTTGAGTGAGAAACCTTTACTTAGTGATTAAGTTTGAGTCCTGGTCTTGGTTTTCTATTCTATTGTAGAGTTGAGAACTTTGAGGCGTTAGTGAGCCAGTGTATTAGTCCAGCATTACCATAGAAAACATTCTATGTATTTTCGATCTTGGGTAAACAGCGATAGTTGGAGTTTGGAAGTGTTCATTTTCTTGATTGGAAGGGAAGACAACTTCTGGTTTATAGTTCCGTTTTGTGGTGTCTTACTGGTGTGAAAGGTGATTGGAAACGAATGGTTAGTGTTTGGTTTGTGACGATGTCTTTTGAAGTCGTGTGTGCAGTGGGTGTTCGATTTATAGTTTTGAGTGGAGTTTTAGGACAACTATAGATTGTATAAAAATTTCGTGGGTGTAATATTTTCCCTAGATTGTTTTAATCTTACACGTATGGTTTGGTGTAGTAGTTAACATCACGGTAACTTGATTCACGTACTAGAAAGGATTAAGTTTCTCTCGTGATTAGTAAGTTGGCTATGTTAAGCTTTGGGTTTAAATGTTAGTCCATGTGAGCATTTTTCCTTATATTTAGCTTGGGGCACTTCATAATTAGGAAGTATAGTCATTTGTCGAACCACAAGAAAGTGATGCGATTTAAGACTTGGTGTCCTAGTATTATTTCTTAAGAACATAGATTGGTGATGAATTGATTCTCCAAGTGGGATGCCTAGGGATGATGTTAGGGTGTGTCTAATGGTGTTGAGTTTGATATAGACTAAAGGTCTATTATGGGAAATTGTAATGAGTCCTAAACCGAAGTAAAACTACTTGGGTCAACGTTGGTAAGGGTTCTGTATATTAACTGTCGCGTGAAAATAGGACTAGTGAGTAAGGTCATAATAGCATTCATCTTGATTCAATTATAGAGAGAATGGTCTAAAGTTGTCCAGTATAACTTGCCAGAAGTGTTGAGTCATGCTCAATATGTTTGGATAGTCCGCTTTCGTAAAATCCCTTATATCAACATGACTTCGTAGCCCCCTCCCTGAATGTGAAAATATTCGTAGGAATAATGGCGTTTCACCGATAAGAATCTTGAGTCGTTTAGTTGTCCGACCACATAGATTGCCACTATCATTGTTACATAGTTGGTTGTGAAGTTGCTCTAGTGTTGGTGAGGTATTGACCTTCTGTAGACACCTCATTTTGAATGGCCTTAAAACTTGGGTGCTTTTTTTCTAAACACCCGATAATGAAAGTTGCGAATGTGTTATCTTTCAAATTCCTCAGCAAGAAATTCGAGTTCAAGTTATCCAACCTTACACCTGTTTTGACCAACCTAATTTTAGACCTATTGAAAACACTTTTTCAAAATGTTTTGGCCATGTAGTAACATCTCTACAAATGTTCTAGAAACTAGCATTTCAAACTCCAAGTGTTATGCTTTTTTAGTAAACCGAGCAAAGGGCAAAGTGGAGATAAGTGGAAATGAGGATAATTCTCTGGAAAACCTTGTTTTCCCTTCAAAACAATATGGTCGTACAATATTTTATCTGGCTGTACACTTTTTCTCTCCGGCCATACAGAAAACATGTGCCCGATGAAAAGTGTGTTGGACAAAATGGTTTGTTCGAGAAACAGATCTTTTTTGGGAAAATTGGCTTCCATGCACGTGGGATTGCCACCTACGCATTTTCTGACATATTTTCATCTCGAAACCTATAAGACACCCCCTCCTCCCCACTTCATTTTGAAGGGTTGAAAATTGTTTTCTAAAGAGTTGGAGACCAATTCTAAGAGCTCTAAACACTGCACTGCCCTTGAACCTAAAGCTTTAAACTTTTCCACGACTTTCTTCATATATACACCACCCAAACATCATTGAAGTCTAAACTTGAAGTTTCTTGTTGAGAATTCAAGCAATATTTAAAAGCCTTAGGGGTGCTAAGAAGAGAGTTTGAGAATCAATGAGTTCATCCTTTCTTTCAAAGGTAAACTTTTGAACTTTTCTCATCTATTTTCTCTATCTTTCTCTTTTACCAAACACCATCTTTTCAAAGCTTTCTTGTGCTTGAATATGTAATTTAGCTTGTGGAAGTGGAGGGCTTAGCCACTCATCCTTAAATGATGTAACTTATTTACCTCCTTACACTTTCTCTTGCTTTCTCACCTCCCACACACTTCATTTCAGCACTGTTTTTAATTATTTAGATTAGATATAGACTTGTATAGAGGGTTGTAGTCATTTTCTATGCTTTCCTTTCCTAGTTTAGATGTTTGCTTTCATTAACTATTACTTTCATGTAATTTTTCATCCCTTCTATCATCATTCATATCATGACCCGAACCTGCCCTAAAGGTTTAGATCATGACCGGCTAGTAATCATAGATTGCAACTGCCTCTTAACCAAATCAGAAAACATTTATTAAATATTGGGGCCTAAAACGGAAACAAAACAAAAATAACATTATCCATTGAGCTCGGCATACATGATATGAACCAAAATAATTAAAATATTTCATAACACCCATATAATATATATACATACATTTGTCTTATGCATCCCAAGATCACATACATGGATTGGTTATCCTCATATCGAGCCATTATAGAATGTCATCGTTAGAGAGTTGTGGTGTGCACCTCAAGTGATAATTGTTTTTATTTCTTGGGGAACCGAGTTGATAGAGCTTTGTTGCCAGTGTATGATTCGAATGGTCGGGCGAGCTTAGTCTCATTCTTGCTACATTCTTGGGTGTCGAGAGCGATGTGGTCCGAGTTGAATTGCCAAGGGTAGTTTGTGAATACCCTGACGCCTTTTCCAAGGATCTTACTAGTTTACCACTCACCGTGAGATTGAGTTCTCTATTGATTTAGTGCCTAGCATGGCACCAATTTCCATGGCACCGTATAAATTTGCACTTGCCGAGTTGAGCGAGTTAAAGATTTAACTCCAAGAATTATTAGATAAGGGCTTTATCCACCCTAGTACTTCTCCTTAGGGAGCACCGGCTCTCTTTGCCAAGAAGAAGGTTGGCACTTTGCAACTTTGTATTGATTATCGGAAGTTAAACCAAGTAATTGTTAAGAACAAGTACCCACTACCTCGCATAGATGACTTGTTTGACTAGTTGAAGGGGCCTTGTTGCTTTTTTAAGATAGACTTGAGATCGAGTTATCATTAGTTGAGAGTGAGTTAAGAGGATATCCAAAAAATGATATTCCGTACGCGGTATCGCCATTATAAGTTCATAGCGATGCCTTTTGGGTTAACTAATGCACCGACTTTGTTTATGAATTTGATGAATCGAATCTTTTATGAATTCTTAGACCGTCTTGTGGCTGTCTTTGTTGACGACATTTTAATCTACTCACTCTTTAAGTAGGAACACGAAGAACACTTGCTGATTGTGCTTGAGTTTCTTAGAGCATACAAATTGTATGCTAAGTTTGGAAAGAGTGAGTTCTGGTTGAAGGATGTGAAGTTCTTAGGCCATGTGGTATCTGGGGAAGAGGTAACAGTAGACTCTTCTAAGATAGAGGTAGTGCAAGATTGGAAACAACCTAAGAATGCCTTTGAAATCCAGAGTTTCTTGGGATTAGTTGGGTATTACCATCGTTTTGTAAAGGACTTCTCTAGATTGGCCTTACCTTTGACTAAATTGACAAGGAAGAGAATCAAATTTGTGTGGAGCGAGACTTGTGAGAAGTCATTTCAAGAGCTTAAGGTTAGAATTACCACTACTCCAATGTTGATTATTTTAGAGAGGGGTTTGGGCTATTCAGTGTATTGTGATGCGTCTCGAGAACGTTTGGGTTGTGTCTTGATGCAAAAGGAGAAAGTAGTAGCATATGGCTCACGACAGTTGAAAACACACGAGAGAAAACTATTATACCCATAACTTAGAACTAGTAGCAGTGATTTTTGCGTTGAAAATCTAGAGACATTATCTTTATAGTGAGAGATTTGAGGTCTTTTTCGATCACAATAGTTTGAAGTATCTGTTTTCACAGAAAGATTTGAATTTGAGGCAGAGAAGGTGAATAGAGTTTATGGAAGATTACGACTTTGCGTTACGCTATCATCCAGGGAAGGCCAATGTAGTGACCAATGCCTTGAGTAGGAAATCCATTAGCAGTGTAGCTAGTATTGCCATTTGGGAATTGGAGATGTTGGGTGCCAGTGGCAAGTTTGACTTGCATCTTGGTGAGTTCGTTGAGTCGATAGCCTTGTTAACTATGGTTACACAACCTACACCTGTGAGCCGAGTTATATAAGCACAGCGGGGTGATCATAAGGTAAGGACCATCCGGGAGAAGATATCTAGTGGGAAGGTAGAGAAGGGCTTGAACGTGTATTCTGACTCGAGTGTTAGATATCTTGACCGTCTTTTCATATTGAAGTCTTGTAGAGAGAAGGTACTCTGAAAGTTTCACTATTCGCGCCTTGTAGGACACCCAGGTGGCGCAAAGATGTATCACGATCTTAGTCGCCAATTTTGGTGGAGGGAATGAAGAGAGATGTAGCCTTGTTTGTTTCGAGATGCCTTATTTGTCAACAAGTGAAGGCTGAGCATCAGAAGCCAGCGGGTTTGTTATAGCCCTTGCCTATAGCCGAGTGGAAATGAAAGCATGTCACCGAAGGATTTTGTTGTGGACATAGTTCAACTTCATGGGGTCCCTGTGACTATTGTTTTTGATAGAGATCCGCATTTCACAGCTCGATTGTGGTAGAGCCTACAGAATGCCTTGGGCACTAGGTTGACTTTTAGCACCACCTATCATCCTCAGACTGACGGACAATCAAAGCGCACTAATCAGATCCTAGAGGATATGCTTCGAGATTGTGTTCTTAACTTTAAGGGATCATGGAAGAGGAACTTACCTTTAATGGAGTTTGCCTACAACAATAGTTTTCAAGCGAGTATTGGCATGGCACCGTTTGAGGCCTTGTATGGCCGACTGTGTAAATCTCCAGTGTGTTGAGCGGAGGTGGGTGACACACCTATGTTGGGTCCTGAGTTAGTCTGGAAAATGACGAAGAAGGTTGCACTTATTCGTAAGAGGTTGGTTTCGGCTTAGAATAGCCAGAAGAGTCATGTCGATGGTAGGAGGAGACAGTTATCGTTTGAGGTAAGAGATCATGTCTTCTTGAAAATATTGCCTAAATGGAGATTGATGAGGTTTGGGAAGAGCGGGAAATTGTCTCTTTCATTTATTAGGTCTTTTGAGATCCTAGAGCGCATTGGAGAGGCAGCTTATCGTTTGGCTTGTTGCCACAACTTTCCGGGGTTCATGACGTGCTCCATATCTGTATGCTCTAGAAGCATAAGCCAGATCCGTCACATGTGTTGGATTGGACCAAGTTAGAGGTAGATGAGGATGCCTCGTTTGAGAAGAGACCGGTTAGAGTCTTAGATACACGGGACCAAGTCCTGCGAGGCAAGACAATTCCATTGGTAAAGGTGTTGTGGAAACACCACGGGGTTGAGGAGGTGACTTGGGAGCGCGAAGCAGAAGTCTATGAGAAGTATCCAGACCTTTTTGTTGATGTTTAAGACTTGTAATGAAAATCTTGCTATGTTGACTAAATGTAAACATTGTATATGTTTTGGAAAAGTGAATTGTATATTCAGTATTGAAAACTTTGTTTATCATTGTTATGAAAATGAATGACCAATGGATAGGTCATGGTTATGAGTTCAACTTGTTATCATTGTTGTAATTGATTTAAATATGGTGTTGTTATTTGATTTAAAAAAAATTTGGGGACGAAATTCCTTAAAAAGGGAAGGTTTTAGCGATTCGAGTTTAAACCTGACCCGTTTATAGTTTTGGATCCGGGATTCTTTGTCTTGATGGTTGTTCAAGCCCTTGTTCATCTTATTCCTTGTTGAATTGGGTGGTATGAGTATTGTGGTTGTGTTTGAAATAGGTTGAGAGTTTGTTTTTCAAAGGAGTCTTCGCCTAGAATTTGCTTGTTCGCTCGAGTGAAGCTTCTTGCACTCGAGTGGTCTTTTATGGTCTACAAAACTACTGAGAGTTTGATATCTGTGCTCGAGCGAACTTTTATAGGTCTGAACTATTGGGAGGGGTGCATTGTGCGCTCGAGCGACCATTCTTGCGCTCAAGTGGTGTCTTTGTTTGTATCTGGTGGCTTGAGCGACCATTCATGCACTTGAGCAGTCTGCGCATATATCAGTCCAAGAAAGTCACTTTTTGAGTCATTTTCTCACCTCTCTCTCCCTTTCTAAACATTCCAAAACCTAAATCTACTCTCTCTCTCTCTCTCTCTTTCTCTAAAACCCATCTTTAAACCTTCAAATACACAATCATTCATTAATCTCTATACCCTAGTCCCTTTGATAAAAAGGTAGAGCTCACCTAGAGCTTTCATTTGATCGGAGCAAAGATGATTTTTGACTTCGTTGGGGTTTCTTCACTCTCTCTCTTGCCTTCTAGCTCTGAGGTAAGGATTTCTCCATAAGTATAGTTTTTAACTTTGTTATTTGGTTTTCTAAATAATATTGTGATTTGGAGATTTTTGGATAAAAATCTAGGGTTTTGTTTTGAAATCAAAAGAGGGGTTTTCAAATAGATTCTTGAAAATGGTTGTGGAATTGGAAATGTGGTTGGGTTGTGATAAATGGTAGATTTTTATCCTTGGAATTGATTCATAAAGAAAATGAGATTTTCCCCTAAAATGTGATTATTTGATTTTGTAAAGAAGAAATGAAAATGATGTTAGATTTTATGAAATTGGAATGATGATAATGATGTTGGTAGAGTTGGATATGCATTATCACTTCCATCTTGAAATTTTAGAAAGTTTATCTTTCTTGGAAATTATCTATTTATTTAGAGATATCTGTTTTGGGCTATTGGTGAATGATAACTATGATTGTTGTAGAAATTACATGAAGATTAGGTGAATTGAAACTAATTTCTCATCCATTTGCATTGAGCATTATTGCATATTTAACACATTGAAAATGTATATTGCTTTGAGAAAAAATGGGTGAATACCTTGGTGAATCTGAGTGAAGGGTGTGGTTGTGGTATTATTGTTGGCCTGTGTGTCCTTAGTGAAAGTCCAGAAACTCACGCGGTTAGGTACCGAGCCTTCTGGTTAGTACCAGTAAAAATGGCAATTGGTAGTGCTTGTATAGCCTATTTGCAAATATGTACCTAGAGATTCCTAGTGTTGCATCCATTGTCCTTTTTTTTCTTTTTCTTTTGTGTGTGTGTGTGTGTGTAAAGGAAATGACTTCATGAATTGTGGTATAAACTTGACATTGCATGGTTTTGCAAAAAAGATATAAAATGTTTTGGCACAAGTATTGCATATACATTCACGTTATAGCTTTGTTAAGACTCATACACTGTGTTAGAATATCTCTACTAGGTTTTGGCTCACTCTATGTAGAAAATCATTTTCAAGTGCTGATGATATGTCTCCGCCAAGGCAGTAGCTTAGAAGGACTTAGAGCCAAGAGCTTCTTTTTGTTATTTGTATAATTATTTTGTACAAGCCTAGGGCTTAAACTGTATTGAGTGAAAACTCACTTTTGTTTTAACCAAACTCCGTCTTGGAAAGTTGTAGCCACTAGGGCAATTATATATCTGTTTAACTTTTATTTCATACCATTAACTTGCGGCACATGCTATAGATTCATGGTTAAGACTTAAGAATGTATAACTGCATGTATTACCTTTTGTACAATGTAATCATATGAATGAAATGATACTATATTCAGAACTGTATTATTATTTAATGATTGCCATGGGATGAATTATGGTTATTATTTCGAGACGTTACAGTTAGATTATGTAATCTAGATTAATGAGTTACGTAATGAGAAGGGTGATAAATGTGCTATGTTGAGGTTCTGCTATCCTTCTGACTTGGGTTGGGTAAAGCGTGGCGCATTAATATAGGTTCCGTTTCCTTTTGGTTTGCTCTCGGTAAAGTGCAGATTGAGGTTCCGTTTCCTTCCAGCTTAAGGTCTGGTAAAGCGTGGCACATTGAGACAGGTTTCGTTTCTTTCCAGCTTGCGCTCAGTAAAGCATGGATACTATTGGGTTATATGGAGGTTTTGTTCCCTTCCGGTAGCCACCGGTAAAGCATTGTGCCTTGAGAAAGATTTCAATTTTCCTTTAATTTGCGCCCGATAAAATGTGTTGTGAGACTTGGCAAGAACACGAGATGTTTTTATGTTTACGTGTTTGTAACCAATTAGTTGGTTGGATGGAATTGTGGTAGTTGGTTGTTTTATGTAAATTGAGTTAGTGTTGTGTTATGTGTTTGGCAACGTTTACGTTTTCAGTTTATATTTACAAAAATTTTATAAACTGGTTTTTGTTTATTTTTAGAAAAACATAAACTACAAACGCGTTTGGTAATTAGCAAAATGTTTAAAAAAATTTAAAAATATAAAAAAAAATGAGAAATGGCAAGTGACGGCGGAAGACGGTGGTGGAAAGTGGTGACGGTGGGTGGTGGGTAGCTGCTGGTGGTGGGTGGTGGTGGTGGTGGCGAGTGGTGGTGGCAGGTGGGTGGCGGATAGCGGGTGGTGGTGGTGGGTGGGTGGGTGACGGTGACGGTGGCGAGTGGTGGTGGCAGGCGGGTGGCGGATGACTGGTGGTGGCGGCTGGGTGGTGATGCTGGGTGGATGGGTGGGTGACGGTGGTGAGTAGTGGGTGGTAGCGAGTGGGTAGTGGGTAGTGGTGACAGGTGGGTGGCGGATGGCAGGTGGGTGGTGGGTGGTGATGGTGGGTGGGTGGGTGACGGTGGCGGGTGGTGGGTGGTAGCGAGTGGGTGGTAGTGGTGGTGGCGGGTGGGTAGTGGTGGTGGGTGGGTGACAATGGCGAGTTATAAGTGGTAACGAGTGGGTGGTGGTAGTGGCGGTGGTGGGTGGTGAGTGGTGGGTGGGTGGGTGGTGGGTGGTGGTGGTGGTGGGTGGTGGCGGGTGGGTGACAGGTGGGTGGTGGTGGTGGGTGGCTGGTGGTGGCGGGTGGCTGGTGGTGGCAGGTAGTGGATGGTGGTGGCAGGTGAGTGGTGAGTGGTGGTGGCAAGTAGGTGGCGGGCGGTGGATGGTAATGGTGGGTGGTAGGTGGTGGCGGGTGGATGGTAGGTGGGTGGTGGGTGGTGGTGGTGGTGGCGGCGGTGGCGGCGAGGGGTGAGTGGTGGTGGCGAGTGAGTGGCAGGTGGGTGGTGGTGGCGAGTGGTGGCAGGTGGATGGTGAGTGATGGTGGTAGGTGGTGGTGGTGGTGGTGGGTGGTGGGTGGTGGTAGTGGAAGACGGTGGTGGAAAATGATGGCGAGTGGTGGCTAGTGTTGGGTGGTAAAAAAAAAAAAACTCAAAACTCAAAATGGAAACACATTTTTTGTGTTTTTATTTTTTGGCCAAATTTATAAACTGAGACCACTGATTTATAAATCAAAAATTTTACCAAACAAGTTTTTATTTGAGTTTTTTAAATTTTTGTAAATATAAACAGAAAACTGAAAACGTAAATGTTACCAAACGACACCGTAGAGACTATAGATAGACAGAGTATAATGGACGTTGGATTTGATAGCGGCTGTGGATATCGCTCATGGTTTATTATTTATGGGTTATTATTTTTGTTAAATAAAATTGATGAAAAAAAAATTCAGTCATTAAATTTAATCTAAGTATATATAAAATATCTGAAATATTTTTTTTATGAGTTTAATGATTAAAATATTAATTTTTTTCATTGATTTTACTTTAAAAAAAATTTGTCAAATGATTTAAATTGAAAATAAATTTAAACTATAAAATTTAAATTAATAAAATTAAAAAACTTAAAGTTCATTTTGTTAAATAACTTAACTATGGAGTTTTTTTTTTTTTTTTTTTTTAAAGTCGGCAATCATTGAGTACAAATAAGTCCAAATGGGCACACAAGCCCGAATCAAGAGAGATCAACATTCACACACACTCAGGGTGGAGTCAAAAATCTTGATGGGTTAGAGTAAGTTCAAAAAAATTAAATTATTATTAAAATATAATTTAATGTAGGACAATTAACTTAATAAAAAAATTTAAGAGACTAGTCTAAATTTAGGCCTTTTTTTTTCTAATTTTATTTCACACCAAACAAATAAACCATATTCCTAAAATAATTTTTTGAAGGTCGGTTACATGATACATTTTGAGACAAACTTTACATAAAGTAATTTTTTTTAATTATTATTATTTATTTATTTTTAAGTTTTGGGTGTTAAAAGTGAGTTTGAGGGAGGCCATTACATAAAATACAAACATTTTTATAAGATTGCAAATATATGTAAGAATAATGCTTGGGACCCCCTTTTGGGGGTCACCCCCTCACCCCCTTTGCTACGTGGCGGTTGGTGATTGGAGGAGCAGGAAAAAAAAGAAAAAGAAAAAGAAAATGTAACCACCCTTTGCTACGTGGCGGGTGGTGATTGGAGGAGCAGGAAAAAAAAGAAAAAGAAAAAGAAAATGTAACCAATGAGAGAGAGAGGGGGTCAAAGGGGGTGGGAGCAAAAGGGAGGATGAATCATTGTTGTATATGTAAACATAGGTTTGTGCAAGAGTTTGGAGGGGCCAGAACTAAATGTGAACATGAAAAAGAACCAAATGTATAGCGACCCCGGTCTTTTCCCATTTGATTATTGTATCCGGACTTAGGTTCCGTAGATTCTGTCATTGTATAATGGTTGTTGTTGTTGTTCCTTATTTTCTCTTTTGGAATTATAGGTTGTGTTAAGCAGTTTTGTTCAGGTTGGTTGGGTTTAGAAACCAAGTGTTGCTGTCCAGGATTTTGGTTCTTCGCTCGAGCGAGGAGTTGTTCGCTCGAGCGAGAGGTAGTGTTTGATTTGGACCTGTAGCTGTGCATTCTTGGCTCGAGCGAGCTTTTCTTCGCTCGAGCGAGTTAGTTCATCCTTCGCTCGAGCTATAGTTCCTTCGCTCGAGCGTGTGTCTGGGTTCTGACCTGAGGGTTTGAGTTCTTCGCTCGATCGAGCTTTCTTTCGCTCGAGCGAGCTTTTGGGTTGTTGGCTCGAGCAAGGCTTCCTTGGCTCGAGCGTAGTTTCTCTGTGTCTGGTCGCTCGAGCGACCAAGTCTTCGCTCGAGCGAGCCTGTCCAGTTTATATACACAGCAGCGGGATTTGATCAGACTTTTTTTCATTTTCTTTTGTTTCCAAACCCTAGGTCCGACTTCTCTCTCTCCCTACTCACCTTCTTTCTTAGATTTGATCCACTTAGGGTGTGTTTCTACCCTAGATCCTTCATTAAAAAGATAGAGTGAGGCAAGGGCTACCATTTAATCTGAGCATTTGACGATTTGGAGCACTTTGGTATTTTGGGCACTCATCTCTTTTTTCACCTTTTTGGGTTGTTTTCTTTGAGGTAGGGATTTCCTACTCCATTCTATAAGTTTTGTTCTAAGTTTTGGTATTTTGATATGTTGGGGATACTTTGGTAATTTTGGAAAAAACCCTAGTTGTATTATTGAATTAATTTGTATAAGTAATTCATGGAATTGGGAAAAGAGGGTTAAATTCATGGAATTCATTGATTAAATGGCGTAATTGGGTAATTGGTATCATTTGTCTATTGAATTGTTGACATAGTTATTTTCAGTTTAGAAATAACTGTATTGGGCTATCGGTGGAGGATAGTCGTGATTGTTGTAGACATTGCATGTGGATTAGGAATAACTGAAACTAATCACATTGGTTAAGTCATTAATTTTGACTATGGCATTGATACAGAAAATACGTGTATTGATTGAGCATTGCATTTGCATACATTATTTTGTGTGTGGGAGGAGATAGGGGATGTACTCCACGGTTTAGGGGAAGATAGGGGATGGACCTCTAAACCGGATTTTGTTTGGGAGGAGATAGGGGATGGACTCCATTAGCATCACTTTTATGTGTGCTTATTTATATAGAAGTGTTTTATTGATACAGCACTAAAATGTGTATCAATCTGGAAGTATGAAGTGTTTGATTTGAGCTTGAGTCTCATTTGTTGTTAATATTGGAAGGTTGTGAATATGATATATGTGATTTCACTGTTATAAGTTTGGCCAGGTTCTGAGCCATGTTGATAAAACTGGAAAGTAAAACGTATCTTTGGCAATAATGTCATGAGTCTGTAAATTGAAGTAATTGATTATTTTGGTTAACCATCTGTTGAATGCTATTGCTTTATTCATTGCTTATATGTGGTTTAGTATATTTCTACTGGGCTGTGGCTCACCCTTTATGGGAACATCATTTTCAGGTTCAGGTGACAAACTACCTCCAAGGACTTAGCTTGGGAGGGTTTGGCTTCTGGATTGGAGAGGACTACCTTTAGTTAATTGTCTTTATTATTATTACATGTAAACATTCAAGCCTAGGGCTTTCCTTGTATTGAGTTAGAACTCATATTTTTGTTTCCAAGTGTTGGCTTGGAAAGATGTAAGCCTGTAGGGCGTTTTATTCGATATTACATGTAATGCATTATTTAGTATTACTCTGATGAATGAATTCATAAATTGTCTTCTTTAAATAATGCATGTCAATGTTATATAATGGGTTAATTTTGAGGGCGTGACAACTTGGTATCAGAGCGTACCGGGTTTGAATACTTTGGGTACGTGGGAAGTGATTAGTATCACATTGGGTTCGTCTCGTTTGATAGAGACTTAGTGTAATGTTATATGCTTATGTGATAACATGTTTATGTGATTATGTGGGTATGGAATGTAGTTTCTAGGATGTTGATTGGACCCTTGAGTTTCTAGTAGTCTTGTTGGAAAGGCACTTGATCACTGCTGCTTCCAACTGGAACTATAGTAACGCATTGGGACTATCATTATCCGGGAATGAAATTCGTAGGTGCTTATGTGATTATGTGCTTACGTGGAATGAATTATTGTTGTCCATTGCATTAGGACGCGAGTGTTTAGCTTCGGCACATTTATTAATGTGCTAATGTCTCTGTTTCCTTTATTAGGATGTCAGGACGAGGACGAGGACGCGGACGCGGTAGGCGTGGTAGGCCGGGTAGGCAGGAGTTGCCTGTGCCAGAAGAGATTCCGGCAGTTCAGGAGGGAATTGGCCAAGTCAATGTGGCCGAGCCAGTAGGCCAGCAGGCTATGGGCGCTCTCGCCCGAGAGATAGCAGGGGCATTCAGGGAGTCAGTAGGCATTCTTAGAGCTGAGAATCAAGCTCAGGCTGGTATTGCGGATGCAGGACCTTCCTTTCTGAAGAGGGAGTTCTTCCGGTCCAATCCGGATGAATTTGTGGGTGATCCTAAAGAGCCACTTAAGGCAGATGAATGGCTCGAACAGATAACGAAGACGTTTGAGATGCTTGGCATCGAAGACGAGGGGTTGAAAGTGACCTTGGCATCTTTCCAGTTGAAGGGGGATGCGGGTCAGTGGTGGAAATTTACTAAGGGGCGTATAGGAGGTACATGGGAGGCTTTTGTGAATGCATTCCAGTAGAAGTTTTTATCTCCGGCAGTCAGGGAGAAGCTGCGAGACCAGTTTTGTCAGCTTAAGCAGGCGAGTTCTTCAGTGGCCGAATTTGAGGCTGCATTTACTAGTTTGTCCAGGTTTGCACCTGAGTTGGTGGCGTCTGAGGAACGCCGTTGTATTGAGTTTGAGAAGAAGTTGAGGCGTGGCCTCAAGCTGAGAGTTGGGGGAACTATGATTCGAGATTATGGGCGTATGGTTGATGCTGCAGCCCATATGGAGATCATGATGCAGGAGGAGGAGGAAGGGCAGAAGGGCTCCAAGAGGAGTCAGGATGGTCAGAATGATGGTAGGAGACAGAAGGGTTTTAATCCCCAGCAGTCTCAGGGTAGCTTTTCTCGATCGACTTTTCCTGTACCGAGTGTTAGTTCGGGGAAAGGCAGCCAGGGAGACATTACCTGTTTCAAGTGTGGCCAGCTAGGCCACAAGTCTCCAGTTTGTCCTCAGAGGGGAGGAGTTCAGAGAGCAGCATCTTCTTCGGCTCGATCTCAGAGCCAGAGTCAGGGTAGAGGTCAGCCACTCTCGTGTTATCAGTGTGGTCAGCCAGGGCATATGAAGAGGTATTGCCCGCAGTTGGGTGGCACATCTGGTGCATCTGGTTTGAGGCCGATTCAGGGTCAGCAGCCAGCTCAGTCGGGTCAGGCCTCAAAGGCCAATCAGGGGGCTTCATCGTCTCAGTCGGTGCAGCAATCTTATGCTCCTAGGGTTGAGCAGGTTGATCAGAGGTCGTCTGGGCGCGTGTATGCTGTTACCGCACAGGATCTTGTGCCAGCACCATCAGTTGTGAGAGGTACCTTCTTGTTTTGCAACTCGGTTGCTAATGTTTTGATTGATACGGGTGCATCTCATTCCTTTGTGTCTGCTGAATTTGCATCTGTTTTGGAGTTGGAATTAGCACAGTTAGCATCTCCTATATGTGTAGTATCACCTCTTGGGGGTGAATTGATTTTGAAACAAGGCGTTAGGGGTTGTGATATAGAGGTTGATTATCATAGAATCCCATTTTCCTTTGTAGTTATGCCTATGAGGGGTTTCGATGTTATTTTGGGTATGGACTGGTTATCATCATACCGGGCAGTGATTGATTGCTACCGCCAGAGGGTCACTTGTTGTACCGTGAGCGGAGAGTATTTTCATTTTCTGGGGGACCGGGTCGGTGATGTGTTGCCACCGGGGTATGTTCGGCGAGGAAGGAGTGAGCTTAGTGGGCTACTAGCTAACCTTTTGATTAGTGAGGATAATGAGACTCAGATTGTGTTGCCAAGGGTGGTTTGTGAGTACTCGGATGTCTTTCCCGAGGATCTTGTTGGTTTGCCACCGCATCGGGAGATTGAGTTCTCTATTGACCTAGTGCCCGGCACGGCGCCGATTTCCATGGCACCTTATCGTTTTGCCCCAGCCGAGTTAGTTGAGTTGAAGATCCAACTCCAGGAGTTGCTAGTTAAGGGCTTTATACGTCCTAGTGTTTCACCGTGGGGAGCACCGGCCCTCTTTGTTAAAAAGAAAGGTGGTGCTTTGAGACTTTGTATAGATTATCGGAAATTGAATCGGGCTACGGTTAAGAATAAGTACCCTATGCCTCGTATCGATGATTTGTTTGACCAGTTGAAGGGTTCCCGTTGTTTCTCTAAGATAGACTTGAGATCGGGTTACCACCAGTTGAGGGTCAGGGAAGAGGATATTCCGAAGACGGCATTCCGTACGCGGTATGGCCATTATGAGTTTTTGGTGATGCCATTCGGGCTCACCAATGCACCGGCAGTTTTTATGGATTTGATGAACCGGATCTTCCGGGAATTCTTGGATCGGTTTGTAGTCGTTTTTGTGGACGACATCCTTATCTATTCGCCTTCTGAGGAGGAGCACGAGGCACACTTGAGGGTGGTGCTTGAGTTACTTAGAGCCCATAGGCTGTATGCCAAGTTTGGGAAGTGTGAGTTCTGGCTGAAAGAAGTCAAATTCTTAGGCCATGTGGTATCCGGTGAAGGAGTGTCTGTTGATACATCCAAGGTAGAGGCAGTGCAGGATTGGGCACAGCCTAAGAGTGTATTTGAGATCCGCAGTTTTCTGGGGTTAGCTGGGTATTACCGTCGGTTTGTGAAAGATTTCTCCAGGTTAGCATCACCGTTGACTAAACTGACTCGGAAGGGAGTCAAATTTGTATGGAGTGAGACTTGTGAAAAGTCGTTTCAGGAGTTGAAAGTTAGACTGACTACCGCTCCAGTATTGATTATTCCAGAGAGAGGGTTGGGTTATGCAGTCTATTGTGACGCCTCACGAGAGGGTCTGGGTTGTGTGTTAATGCAAGAAGGGAAAGTAGTTGCCTATGGCTCTCGTCAGTTGAAAATTCACGAGCAGAATTACCCTACACATGATCTAGAGTTAGCAGCTGTGATATTTGCCTTGAAGATTTGGAGGCATTATCTTTATGGTGAGAAATTCGAGGTGTTCTCGGATCATAAGAGTTTGAAGTATTTATTTACACAGAAAGACTTAAACTTGAGGCAGAGGAGGTGGATGGAGTTCATAGAGGATTATGACTTTGAGTTGCATTATCATCCGGGAAAGGCCAATGTGGTGGCCGATGCCCTTAGCAGGAAACCTGTTGGTGACATAGCTAGCATAGCCATCCGAGAGTGGGAGATGTTGGGTGCACTTGGGGAGTTTGATTTACTTATGGGCGAATCCGTTGAGGCTGCGGCCTTGTTTTCTGTTGTTGCACAGCCTACACTTGTGACTCGAGTGTTAGAGGCTCAGAGAGGTGACCTTGAGGTAGAATCTCTCCGTGAGAAGATTTCTAGTGGAAAGGTTGAGAAAGGTTTGACGGTGTATTCCGACCTGAGTGTGAGATACCGAGACCGTCCGTTTGTGCCGGAGTCTTGCCGAGAGGAGGTACTCTGAGAGTTTCATCATTCACGCCTTGCGGTGCATCCGGGAGGCACTAAGATGTATCGGGATTTGGGTCGTCAGTTCTGGTGGCGGGGTATGAAGAGAGATGTGGCAGCTTTCGTATCTAAGTGTCTTACTTGTCAGCAAGTGAAGGCCGAACATCAGAGGCCAGCGGGTTTGTTGCAACCCTTGCCTATTGCCGAGTGGAAGTGGGAGCATGTCACTATGGACTTTGTTGTAGGTCTTCCGAGGACTCAGCGGGGTAGTGATGCTATTTGGGTGGTTGTAGACCGGTTGACTAAGTCGGCGCACTTTATTTCTATGCGCGTGAGAGATTCGGTAGATCATCTTGCCGACTTGTATATTCGGGACATAGTGAGATTGCACGGGGTCCCAGTGACGATCGTCTCAGATAGAGATCCTCGTTTTACTGCCAGGTTGTGGCAGAGTTTGCAGAGTGCCTTAGGCACTAAGTTGACCTTTAGCACGGCTTACCATCCTCAGACTGACGGACAGTCCGAGCGTACTATTCAGATACTTGAGGATATGCTTCGGGGTTGTGTTCTAGACTTTAGTGGGTCGTGGGAGAGGCACTTGCCGTTGGTAGAGTTTGCCTACAACAACAGTTTCCAGTCTAGTATCGGTATGGCACCATTTGAGGCCTTGTATGGCCGACCGTGTAGATCTCCTGTGTGTTGGGCCGAGGTGGGTGATGCACCTCTGTTGGGTCCAGAGTTGGTGAGGGAAACGACGGAGAAAGTTGAGCTTATCCGTAAGAGACTTGTTACAGCACAGAGTCGTCAGAAATCGTATGCCGACCGTAGGAGGAGACCTTTGGTGTTTGAGGTGGGTGATCATGTCTTTCTGAAGATATCACCTAGACGGGGTTTGATGAGGTTTGGGAAGAGTGGGAAGTTGTCCCCTCGATTCATTGGTCCGTTTGAGATCCTTGAGAGGATTGGCGAGGTTGCTTATCGTTTAGCTTTGCCGCCGCAGTTGTCTGGAGTACATGACGTGTTTCATGTGAGTATGCTTCGGAAGTATGAGCCGGATCCATCACATGTGTTGGATTGGACCGATTTAGTGGTTGATGTGGATGTCTCATATGAGGAGAGACCGGTTCGGGTATTGGATAGGCGGGATCAAGTTTTGCGAGGCAAGACCATCCCTTTGGTAAAAGTTTTGTGGAAACATCATGGAGTGGAGGAAGCCACTTGGGAGCGTGAATTGGAAGTCCGCGAAAAATACCCGGACATGTTTATTTAGTTGTAATCTTATATTTAGATTTTGTAATATTGTTGAACTTAAGCGCTTTGCATATGTCTTAGGTTGTAAAATGTTGAGTATGTTTTGGAAAAGGGGTGTATCTTGAAACTTGCTTCATTATAGAAGTTTAGTATAGTATTGCATATGTTGATTACATTGCTTAGTGTGATATGTATATCATGTAATTAAATATGATATGGGATTGTTAGCATTGAAAGGAATAATGCATAATAATGATACAGATTGAAATATATGTTGTGTTATATATTTGGTATGAGATGCCTCTTGATAAAGAGATGAAATGACCAGTTTTGGGTCAAGATGTTTACTAATGAATTGTTTAAAAAAAAAAAATCTGTTATAAAAAAAAAAAAAAAAAAACTTATGTTAAATTTCAGGGACGAAATTCTTTGAAGGGGGGGAGGTTATAGCGACCCCGGTCTTTTCCCATTTGATTATTGTATCCGGACTTAGGTTCCGTAGATTCTGTCATTGTATAATGGTTGTTGTTGTTGTTCCTTATTTTCTCTTTTGGAATTATAGGTTGTGTTAAGCAGTTTTGTTCAGGTTGGTTGGGTTTAGAAACCAAGTGTTACTGTCCAGGATTTTGGTTCTTCGCTCGAGCGAGGAGTTGTTCGCTCGAGCGAGAGGTAGTGTTTGATTTGGACCTGTAGCTGTGCATTCTTGGCTCGAGCGAGCTTTTCTTCGCTCGAGCGAGTTAGTTCATCCTTCGCTCGAGCTATAGTTCCTTCGCTCGAGCGTGTGTCTGGGTTCTGACCTGAGGGTTTGAGTTCTTCGCTCGATCGAGCTTTCTTTCGCTCGAGCGAGCTTTTGGGTTGTTGGCTCGAGCAAGGCTTCCTTGGCTCGAGCGTAGTTTCTCTGTGTCTGGTCGCTCGAGCGACCAAGTCTTCGCTCGAGCGAGCCTGTCCAGTTTATATACACAGCAGCGGGATTTGATCAGACTTTTTTTCATTTTCTTTTGTTTCCAAACCCTAGGTCCGACTTCTCTCTCTCCCTACTCACCTTCTTTCTTAGATTTGATCCACTTAGGGTGTGTTTCTACCCTAGATCCTTCATTAAAAAGATAGAGTGAGGCAAGGGCTACCATTTAATCTGAGCATTTGACGATTTGGAGCACTTTGGTATTTTGGGCACTCATCTCTTTCTTCACCTTTTTGGGTTGTTTTCTTTGAGGTAGGGATTTCCTACTCCATTCTATAAGTTTTGTTCTAAGTTTTGGTATTTTGATATGTTGGGGATACTTTGGTAATTTTGGAAAAAACCCTAGTTGTATTATTGAATTAATTTGTATAAGTAATTCATGGAATTGGGAAAAGAGGGTTAAATTCATGGAATTCATTGATTAAATGGCGTAATTGGGTAATTGGTATCATTTGTCTATTGAATTGTTGACATAGTTATTTTCAGTTTAGAAATAACTGTATTGGGCTATCGGTGGAGGATAGTCGTGATTGTTGTAGACATTGCATGTGGATTAGGAATAACTGAAACTAATCACATTGGTTAAGTCATTAATTTTGACTATGGCATTGATACAGAAAATACGTGTATTGATTGAGCATTGCATTTGCATACATTATTTTGTGTGTGGGAGGAGATAGGGGATGTACTCCACGGTTTAGGGGAAGATAGGGGATGGACCTCTAAACCGGATTTTGTTTGGGAGGAGATAGGGGATGGACTCCATTAGCATCACTTTTATGTGTGCTTATTTATATAGAAGTGTTTTATTGATACAGCACTAAAATGTGTATCAATCTGGAAGTATGAAGTGTTTGATTTGAGCTTGAGTCTCATTTGTTGTTAATATTGGAAGGTTGTGAATATGATATATGTGATTTCACTGTTATAAGTTTGGCCAGGTTCTGAGCCATGTTGATAAAACTGGAAAGTAAAACGTATCTTTGGCAATAATGTCATGAGTCTGTAAATTGAAGTAATTGATTATTTTGGTTAACCATCTGTTGAATGCTATTGCTTTATTCATTGCTTATATGTGGTTTAGTATATTTCTACTGGGCTGTGGCTCACCCTTTATGGGAACATCATTTTCAGGTTCAGGTGACAAACTACCTCCAAGGACTTAGCTTGGGAGGGTTTGGCTTCTGGATTGGAGAGGACTACCTTTAGTTAATTGTCTTTATTATTATTACATGTAAACATTCAAGCCTAGGGCTTTCCTTGTATTGAGTTAGAACTCATATTTTTGTTTCCAAGTGTTGGCTTGGAAAGATGTAAGCCTGTAGGGCGTTTTATTCGATATTACATGTAATGCATTATTTAGTATTACTCTGATGAATGAATTCATAAATTGTCTTCTTTAAATAATGCATGTCAATGTTATATAATGGGTTAATTTTGAGGGCGTGACAAAATGTGAGACGCAACATTTAACAATGTAATAGCTAAATACAAATGTCGAAACACCTTTTTTTTACACTTCAAAAGCCAATCAACCTTTCCAAAAGTTTTCAACTCACTCATTTTTTCAAACTTATTTGGAGTTATCTGGGATGACCTAAATAAGTACACTTTTTGTCTTTTTATGAAAAGATATTCAGAAAAGTAGAGAGGTGGTGTGATGAAAAAAAGATAAAAAGATAAAAAGATGGATTATTTTTGAATTGCCAAACCAGTTATCGAATAGAAAACTAGATTATATTTGTTTCCAACACTGCTGATCCAAATATGATTATTTCATTAAAACTATTTTTCCGAAATCACTTAAGTACACAAAATCAAGAAGATTACAATATCATAATAATTCAAAACTGGAGATCCAAGCACAAGGTTATCAAGCTGATAATATCAAATGTGTATAATAATCGTACTCGGAAGTATTCAGCCCCAAAATCAAACCATCAGTTACTTAATATTCATTTTTAAGCATACTTGAAATCCAAAATCATTTGAACACATGATCAGCATGACATTTAACAAACTTCTTATTTCAAGCGAAAATGCCATACTATTTCATAAAACCTAATAATATATAGGTGTTGGTGGTTCAATTGTGGTCAGAAAATCTCCAATCCGCCATCCGTCCTCCGAATTGGAGGATTGAAAAAAAATCAATCCTCATCCATTCACCGAATTGATAGATGCGGATTGAGTGGATTGACGAATGAATGTGCATCGGTTTGGCAATTTAAACTTTCACAAATTTTGAACATAATATAACTTGTCAATATTTTTTTTGGATTACAATCCAATTCAACATAACCAAAAGATTATCAAATAAATTGTCAAATACTAATAATAAATACATATAAAAAAACCAAACATTATCAAATTATTTCATTTTTTTTTTTATTCAAAAACTATTTAATTTGATTTTTTTTTTAAATGACAAAATTAAGCATTATATTTTCCACACAAAAATACCAAATATCAACACTTGTCATTTGATAGAAGTATTTCTAAATTAAAAACACAATAGAATATCTAACCTTTTTTTCAATTAAAAATACAAGCATAATATCTAAATAAATTGAAAACACAAAATTTTACAAATTACTAGAGGTGCTCGTGAGTTGGCGGTCTGGTTGCGGTCAAAGGAACTTCAAATCCGTCATCCGTCAAAAACTAAGCAGATTGGAAAAAAACAATTCGCAACCGTCTGTTCGTCATCATACATCCGTCTAAAATGCAACGGATCGATTCGGTTCAATCAGTTTGGACGGATCGAAATATCGACTGCCCACCCTTATTATGTACCCATTTTCTCTTAGTCACAAGACCAGCTTTTCTAGGAAACAAGCCATGAAACCTTTTCATACCAAAGATGCATACAATTTTACAAGGAATTGAAAAAAGAAGAAAAAGAAATTAATATGCTGGTAGATAGATCATCAACAATTCAACTTACATTATTCATATCCGGTTTCTAGGTTCAGATTCCTCATCTAGCCCGAGATCTGGAGACGTGCCATACAGATCACACTCCTTTGGAGGCTCACTCTTGCTCCTTCCATTTGCTGGTTTGTTCCTTCGAGGAACACCGTCGGCTTCCCTTTCACTTTCACTTCTAACTTGGCTTATCTTATTCTCTGTTGAAGGATGAGGTGTGCCCTTTGGAACTTCGTAAAGGGTTATACTGCCACCTCCACTTTGTAGCATTGCCTCTTCTCGGCTTCCCTGATCTTGTGTCTGAACAGTCTCAAGTATTTCAACTACTTGACTCATTACGGGCCTCCCTTTAGGGTTTTGGCTAAGGCATTGGTACGCTAAATTGGCAACCTTTAGGGCAGTTCGATTTGAGTATTGCCCTTCCATTCTGGGGTCTAAAATCCTCAGAAGCTTCTTATTATGGTTTAAGAGTGGACGAGCCCACTCAACCAAATTATGTTCTCGGCTTGGCCTGCTCTTGTCCATTGCTTTCCTTCCAATCAGCATCTCCAGTAACACTACCCCAAAACCATAAACATCACTCCGTGCTGTTAAATGCCCTGTCCAGATAAAACAGATATATGGCTTAGTTTTTGAACAACCATTGGTCGGAGTTACAGTAATATAAATATTTGTATATATATTACAGAAAAACAATTCAAGCGAGGATCTACATCAATGATATAAGCCACTTACAGAAACTGGGATTACTAAAAAAAGGGAAGATAGTGTTATGCCTACTAAGAATTTTACTTATCAAAACAATTATTCACATTAAAAATATAATCCTAAATCTAATCTACTATTAACACCTTTTGAAGAGAAGACAGCAGAAGAGACAACAGAGATAATGGAATTAAAAAATGGACAGTTGACTTTCATAGCTTTGTACTGCAAGTAGGGTACACGAGCAAACAAGCTAAGAAGATTACAGTAAAATATATTCCCTCTTCTCATGACCCATGTTTTCAAGGATCAAAAGCATGTGAACTACTTGATTCTAACCAAAATACATTAGAAAGGCAGTCTCCTTCCTTCGTATGAATAAATTGTGATTCCTTTGAATTTGCTATCATAATAGTTAAGACTAACCGGTCATTACATACTCCGGAGCTGCATACCCATAAGTGCCCATGACCCGTGTTGATACATGGGTCTGATCTCCCAGAGGCCCATCCTTTGCAAGCCCAAAATCAGAAAGCTTTGCATTAAAATCCTGCAGATTATTATCAAATCTTTAGCAATAAAAAGACAAGTGTTACAAAGAAAAATCACCCAATTCATAAAGACTTCACTACTTGTTATGACCGCGGAAAATTTAAACTTTTAATTAATGTAATTGAGCCCCAGTTAAGTGTAAATAATTATAATCAATCCCATAAGTTTCCCTATTCATTTCAGTTCAGACCTCCGTTGATTAATTTTTTGCACATGTGGTTGTCTCGGTTTGCATGCACTAATTCTCGAGCCGACAAGACCCAATGGAAAAACCCTTCTGGGCCAGTAGACGATGTTAGTACGATCATAGGATGAATCATGCTAAATTAGAATCTCATTGCTTATTGCGAATTGCATTGCAACAACTATCTCGTTGTTCCAAGAGGTGGGTTCTCCAAACCTGATATTAGATGTTTTAATGATAACAAAGTGTTACTGATTAATTGGGCTGTATTCAGGTGAATTGGGAATCTCAATGCACTGATTGGCTCGTTTCATGCACATGTGGGCTCGATCCAGCTTGAGATTTGAGAGATGAACTCGGCAGACCTAGTAATTATTATTTCTATAATAATTATGTGTTTTTAAAATTATTTTAGTTGATTATGAGAAATCAAAATTTTAATTGCACAAAAAATGCATTGAAACTGTATAAATTTGATACCGAAGAAGGGTTGGGTTTTGGTTCCAAAACACGAACAAACAAAATTACATAATTTTTGGCATCCACGGGGTGAAAATCAGATTTCTCACTCCCTCTCCCCCTTTATGCTTTATTTCCTCTTTTGTTTACTTACAAATCTTACACCTTTTGTACCCTTTCTCACACATCATTGAAAGAGGAAAGGATTCACTTATTTGTTGTGCTAAACACTTTGGGCCTATATAATCTTAATTTATTTGAATTGGAGGGTTGAGATTGGTTTTTGTAAAGTTATATTAGTTTTTGGCTTTTGGATCAAGTGTAGATTAAAGTTAATTATTCCTTGATTGATCATCTTTTGAAGACAAACATAATGAGCCTTAGAGAGAGAAAACAAGATATTGTCCTCCCCTCTCTCTCTCCCTTCTCTATTGCTCTTCACATCTTCTCTCTAGAAAACTCATCAAACACCTTGGTTTGATCTTGTGTTATTAAATTTGTGATAGCCAAGTCATGCATATCATTTTTGCATTCATTTATCTTAGTGATACTCTCAGTTTTTATCTGCATTATATATGTAAGATATATTTGTTAGGGGATTTTGTTTGAACTAAAAAACTGAATGTCTATATAAGTGAAGAGCTTAATAGTTTGTCTAATGAGTAGAGCCTAATAGGTGTTTAATTAAAAATTAAGTAAGATTAGTACAAATTAAAAATAATTAAATTAAGGCTTAAGTGAGATTAATTAGATTGCTTAAACTAAAGATTAAACATAATTAATTAGGATTAACAATGGAGTAATTAAGTTGATGGGTAATTAGTAAATTAATCTAATCCAAATCAATTAAATAGAAGGAGAGTTAAAGAGTTTTCTAGAGTTTGAGAGTAGAGAGTTGAGAGTTCATTTTGCTGGAGAAGAGAAGGAACTCAAGAAAGACCAAGAGAAAAGAGAAGAGGAAAAGAGAGGCCCAAAAATTGAAAGAAATTATAAATAGAATGAAGAATTTGAGCTAGGTTGAAGAAATATGGAAATAACTTGGAATTTCATTGTTTTGAGTTTGATTTTTGATATCTTGGATGTGTTTGAGCTTCATCACCACATGCACCATTGATTTCCAAAAGTTTTGACACTTCAATTTCAAGTTTTGAAGGAAAAAGGGAAAAGTTTTGAAACAAACATAATATTCATCGAGTTTTTGGTCCTAATCTTGAAATCAAAAGAGGCTTTGATGCAAATGATTTGAAAAATTGATCATATTCTCATGTTTGACAATGACTTTACATGTTTTTGGTTGAACCACGCATGAACCCTAGCCTAGAAATCAAGAATTTGAAGCTTAACCTTGCTAAATTTTTGAACAGAGCAGTTGCAGACCGCTTGAGCAGTAGGTTAACCGCTCGAGCGAATATGGGGGGAATCCAATATTTTGTTTTGCAGGCCTAAACTGCTGGGGAAGTAGGTTCACTGCTCGAGCAGTGGTTGTTCGGGTTTAGCAAGTTTAAAATCCACATTTTGCTCATTTTTCTTTTCTCTCTCCAAACATCCCTATGCATGCATTAAGTCCAATTGGGAATTAATTAGAGCTAGAAACCGACATAAATCATGTTAATTAGAAAAGAAAAGTTAAGTTCAATTTGTTGTTGCACATCATCAATGTTTGTATGTGTATTATGTAGGTCAGACTATTAAGGAGTGATACAGGACTCGAGCCAACTATGAGTAATGTCTTTGTAAAGTTATTTTCATATAAATAGTTTTGAATATGCTATGATATGAAATGTTTTATGAAATTGTATTTTATTATGAATGAATGAATGAGTATTCCATATTTTGTTTAATCTATTGTGGCATATCCTTTAGTGAGTCCCAGCTATTGGGGGACGTTCTTATGTGCCTTGGCTCACAGAGATCTCTGTTATGTTCACAACCTAATATGGTTGTTCTGTTTTGTTCACAACCTATAATGGTCGTTCCGTTCTGTTCTGCTCTATTGGGTGTACCACATATTGTGTTTGATTTATGAATGTTTTGATAAAAACTCTTTTATTTATCTCTGAAATGTGTTATGAATATGTTGAGAATGTTTTGAGAATGCTTGGAACTCATTCATTAACCACTTTACTCATTCATTGGGCTTTACTCTGGTGTTACTCATTCATTGGGCTTTAGCTCACCCCCTTCCCCTATATGTATGCAAGTAATCAACAAGAAGAGCAACCCTAGAGTTTTGCTTATGAAGACCATTTTGTGAAGCCCTCATTGATGGCGTCTTCGAGTTGAGGCTTTTGTTTTGCCTCCTTTTGAAAAGTTTTGGTGGTTCATGACTTTGTAATTAAGTTTATAAATGTTGCACCTTTGTACTTAATGTAATTATCTAAGTTTAAGTAATGTTATGTGTATGTTTCTTCCAAGTCATTTACGCACTGCTCAATGGACTAAATTGTTATTATTAGAATGCTTCCACTTAAGGCCCCATTATATTATTAAATATCTTGTGATTTGTCAAGTTGGGCCTTCGGTAACCCAAGATTATTGGCCGGTCACCTCTCTAACCTCTAGGGCGGGTTGCGGACATGACAAAATTAGTGAGAATTTTTGTGTTTATGAGCCATACACTTTTATTAGGGAGTGATTAGTAAGCCTAGAGGGTGATATTTGGTGGGATTTGAAGACTTGTATTGAAGAACACAAGGTTCTTGGAACTTTCTTCTTCTATCCACCTCTTCTCTCCATTTTCAACTAGTTAAAGCTTGATTGGTGTAGGGGTTCTCACATCTATATTTGAAGCATGTTTGGGTTATTTGATAGAAATCATATGTACTATTTTATAGTTGTTACCCATAATTCATGCTTATTTGATTTAGTTGATTAAATCTAGTATGTATGTTGCTCTTTCTCTTTCTTTTTGAGAAATCCTAGCATGAGATCATGAGCTTGTATGTTAGTATGCTATTCTCACCATTTACGAGTTAGAAAGTGATTTTAATCATGAAACCCTTAAAAGTGTTGTTGCTGCATGATTTTGTGAGTTTGGAGTATAATATTATTATGCTTTCTTTGAAATCAGGAAAATAATTATTATATTAAATTAAGGCTTTCATGTCAAACCTCAAAAAATGTCATCTATGGCATATTACAAGACTAGGCCTCGTTTGGCAACATGTTTTAGCCAAAAAGCCACTATAAGTTGTCACATCACTCTCCTTACTTTTCTGCACATTTTTTCGTAAAAAACCAAAAAGTTATTAGAATAACTTGTTCCCAAATGAGGACTAATGGTGTTAAAAGCATGTGATTTGGACAACTTTGATTCTTTTGTATTCATTTCAAGTGTTGAGAAATTGAAGAAAATAGTTTACTTAGACTACTCATGGGTATAGATGAGTTAATTTAAAATAAGGACAAAGCTAGAAAATTTATTCGAGGGGGGCCAAAGTAAGTGTTGAAATGAGTCTCCATGCACAAAGTTCTCAATGTTATAGAATTTGGGGATGGTCAAATGTACAGAACCTTATTCTCATGTAAAGACTGTTTTTGTGGTTTGAACTCATAACACCTAGGTAGCCTTGGCGACAAGCTAAGTGTAAAAAAAATGATAAAAAAATTTCTTACATAAGCAATTTTTTTTTTAAAAAATAACTTAATCCATATCAGTCGTTTTCTCATAGTTATTTAATTATTTCATACAATTTTTTAGCTATAGTTGATATCTTAAATTAAATTATCATTTTATTGCATCCCATCTTTTGATAAATAAATTCTCCATTTCCTACTATCTTGTAATTTCACCTTTGAAATATAGTAGGAAAAAAAAATTAAAAACTTATCATTCCATCTGCATTGTAAAATTAATCCTGAAATATGGGGGCCTTTTCATGTACAATATCAAAATAATTGTAGAATTAATGAGTAATCGTGTAGTTTTAAAGATTGCTTGATTTGGTGTTGATTTACTATTTTTCCAATATTTCAAACTAGTTTTGTTTACTATTTCTTGAAAATATACATTCCCATGACTATTTTATTATTTAAGTTCTTTTTAGATAAAATTGTTGAAAAGTCCAATTTAGAAAGGGTACAAGGCATTAATTTCCATGAATATTTTTCTTTGGTGAGAAGTCCACCCTTTGTGAAATTTTATGGTGAGAAGTACATTTTATTATTTTGGAAGACATTTTGTTTTCAATTTTACCCCTTAATTTATCTGTTGACTTTTTTTTTTTATCTATTTAAAATTTGACTATTTGTTTAAATTATTTTCTATTTGTTCAAATTTATATCTATATGTTCAAATTATTTTCCTTTCTGTTCATGTTTTATCTCAACTTATCTATTTAATTTTTTAACAGATATGAGCCTTTTGGAGAGAGAAGAGAGTGATTTGTTCAGATTCACAAACACAGATATACATAGAGAAAGGGGAGAGAGAGGTACTAACTATCAAATTTTATATTTTTTTTTATCTATTACAATCAACAAGAAGGTTACAAACTGTTGCAATCAACAGATTTTTTTATCTGTTGCTACATCTTTTTTTATCTCTTGCAAACAACAACAACAAAAACAAAAAAACAAAAAAACAAAAAAACAAAACAAAAAAAATAATAATAAAATAATAATAATTATCAGTTGCAATCAACAACAACAAAGAAAAAAGTGATGAATTTGAAGGTTGAACTCACATACACAAACAATCACTACATTATACACACACACACACATATATATATATATGTAACTATCTGTCTGTTAATTCAGATCTAAGAAAACCCTAACCCTAGAGAAGAGGAATCAATGTTGATATGCTGAAATTCAATTCAATCTATCTACAAATAGAATTCAGATCTGTAGATCTAAGCAACGTCGGGTGGATCTACAGATCTAAGCAAAGGAATCAATGTCGGCAGTGATGAGAGTGGCCTTCGCTGATAGTGTGAAACCCTAACCCTAGAGAGAGAAAGATGAGAAGTGAGAGAGTGAAAGAGTGCGAAACCCTAACCCTCGACGATGCTTTAGCCTCCTCCCTGTCGCCTCCTCGCCATTGAACAACTCAACCCATCGTTGAACAACATTGTGCTCAGCGTCGCCGTGTTCACTCTGATTCTCTCTCTTCTCTCACAGAGTTCACCTAGATTTGAGAGAGAGAATCAAATCTAGGAGGCACACTGGTGACGATCGGTGACTGGGTTGTGAGACAGAGGAGAAGGAGGTGAGGGGGTCGATGTAGACGTCTTTGGTGGCAACGCCGTCGAAGAAGGTAGGGTTGGCGAAGGCAATGACGTCGGAGGGGCGGGCATGGTGAGAGAGAGAGAGAGAGAAAGAGAAATAACACGCGTAAATGAGAGTGAAAGTGATGGAGGAGTATTTTGGTCATTTTGCGGGAGCTTGGTCTGATGGACATAATATTTCAGTGTGTGGACCTTTGGCCAAAGAAAATCCAAATTTGGATTTATGGACCGAGTGTCCTTGTTTTTATGGATTTTTTGAAGTATTTAATGATTTTGGGGCTTAAGAGGGCAAAAAAGTAATTTTGGCCCATTAGGTATAAAATAGCCATTTGAGAATATTTTGGATTATTTTATTTAAGTTGTCATATAGAAAATTAACTTGGACTAATGGAGGGTAAATTGGTAATGTCATGCCTTAAGGGCATTTTGGTAAATTGTGCCCTAGGGGCATTTTAGTAATTTCACCTTAAGAGTAAATTGGTAACCCCAAGCCTTAAGAGCATTCTAGAAAGAGCATTCGTTAAAAAAAAAAAAAGGCTTAGGCCTCGTTTGGGAACCCTCCCTTTTAGCCAAAAAGCCAAAAAGTTACTAAATTAGCCAAAAAGTCAACAACTCATATCAAAAAGTCAAAGATTCTCTTTTCTCTCTACTTTTTGCACATCTTTTCGTAAAAAACCAAAAAGTCATCCCAAGCATACTAAACTTTTTTAGCTCATATTTTAGCCAAATAGCCAAAAAATTACTAAATTAGCCTGTTCCCAAACGAGGCCTTAGTAATGGAAATTATTGCAAGTTTGAAAAAGTGAAATCTAAGTATTAAATAATCAATGTCGGTATTTACTATACATAATTGATATTTGGGTGTGTCCCGCAATTATTGATTTTACGAGCTTGGCCCTGGGTTATAGGCTTATAGCCAGTATTGTAGTCTAGTACGTTTGAAAGAGATAGTGGATCCAACTATTTGTGGGTTAGACCTCTGGAGACACTACACAGTTGAGAGAAGGTGGTGTGGATTCTCTGACACATAGTTTGAAGAGAGCAAGGGTCGTGATCAAGGTAAGACCTGGGATATACTTATTTGCAGCTTGGACACAATATGTGTTGGTGAGACTGGGTTTATTGCCTTGTTGGCTGATTATTGATGCCCTATTGGCAGTTATTGATCTTAGATTATTTCTTTTATTTAATTATATGATGTAAATTACTTAAATAAAATAACTTAATGAGATTAAATAAAAGAATCGAAGAATCAGACACGTACATTGCATTATATATTCTATCACTGCACCTGCATGTTTATTAATGTAGATATGAGTTTACTATTGGATGAGTGTCATTACTCACCCCCCCCCCCCCCCCCCCCCCCAGCATTGTCAGGTACTGATGGTCATCCTCAACCAGGGTTTAGACCAGAGGTTAATTGGGCATGCAAGCCTTATTTTATTTTGATGGAATTAATGTAATTAATTTATAGCTTGTAAACTTAATGCTTTATTTATTCCCTATTATGTATGTTGTATTTCATTTACATGGGTTTGCATGCCAAATGAGGTTGAGTGTTGCAGTTGTTTCGAAAATATTATTTTCTTAAAAAATAACAAATTGGACGTGTTTCTCATTGCAAACCAAATTTAATCAAAAAAATTTATTTTTTTTTTCACTTACGTTGTGTTTGGTTGGGAGATTTGAGGAGAGATTTGGAAACGAAAAAGGAAAAGGTATGTGAAACTAGGTGAAATATAGGTATGTTTTAATCACATTTCACCTACCTTTTCTATTTCCCTTTCCAAATCCCTCCTCAAATCTCCCAACCAAACACAGCATTAAAGTCAAGTTAAGTTTAATAGAGGGAAAATGGACACGTTTTCTAATGTTATTTAATCTACCGCATTTGGCTAAGGAAAGTAATTTTGAGAAGTAAATGAGTAAGAAAATGAGTTTTCTATTAAATATATCAATTTAATTAGCTTCCACCTAATTAAGGTTTAAAAATCGGGACGTGACACTAATCATTTCCTTGAAAAGAGATTGGAAATTCCATCTTGTGTAGACTTAGCATCTTGTGTATTTTTATGTCCGCCATATGCAAAATCAAAATTTGGTTTAGTGGTTTGTCATTATAACAGAGGGAACCTATGAAGCACTGACACTACAAAATAGGTGTAGTAGCCGTGTTGAACACAGGATTACTCTGGGGACAGGCCAACTATTTTTTTCCTTTTTCTTTAGTATTTTTGATGGATGTTGAATGTTTATTCTTTTTTGCTTAGATTTAAATACTTAACAGATCATCTATATAATATATATATATATATAAACGATAAGTGTTCTGTCTGATTGCGATGTCGGTTTAAAAAATCTTTAGAAAAAACTTTTTAAATAGGATTCACTTTTCTTTTTAAACGAGTAAAGTCGAGACAGCGTATCAAATCAAAGGGAAATGGAATCAAAAAATGAAGACGGTTTCGAGGAATTCGAAGTGAGTTTTTTTCAATATCCAATTAGTGTTAGTTTTTGTTAATTTTGATTGTTTGTAGATTTAATATTAATCTACATTACAAATAAAAATATATGACAAAAGCATAAAACGAGTGGAGGACAAGAAGTCCTCACACGGTGACTGAGGATCAAAGCATTAATCCAACCAGTAAAAACAAGAAAACTAAACAGAAAACATTCCACCACTAAGGATGACAAACAGCAACCCAATCCCTAGAATAAAAAATAGAGAAATTCCTTTGAAAGGAGAAGCCACACAAGCCCAAACTGAAGCCAAATGCCTCGCCTTATCCCACATAGCTTCCACTTCTGAATCATTATTAGTAAAAATCCTTGCATCTCTCCAGCCAAATGATCCAAAAAATAGCAAAGACAATGCAAGACCATAATGTTTTGGCCTTCCTATTACCTCCGAACCCACCATAAAAAACTAACAGCATGTACACATCTGCAGAGCAGACACTGAACATCACAGAGACCAAAATGACGTTGCCATTAAATAAGTGCAATTGGGCAGTGAAGAAATAAGTGATCTACTGATTCCGCTTCCCTCCTACATATCATGCAAACATTTGAGGACACAGAAGATGATTGGGACTTCTTCTTTGGGTAAGATCATTGGTCATAATGCTTCCATGAGAAACTAACAGCATGTACACATCTGCAGAGCAGACACTGAAAATCACAGAGACCAAAATGACGTTGCCATTAAATAAGTGCAATTGGGCAGTGAAGAAATAAGTGATCTACTGATTCCGCTTCCCTCCTACATATCATGCAAACATTTGAGGACACAGAAGATGATTGGGACTTCTTCTTTGGGTAAGATCATTGGTCATAATGCTTCCATGAGCTAAGGACCACATGAAAAACTTCACTTTATGAGGAACAACCACTTTTCAAATTTTTTTATGAAGTGGAAACAAAGGAATGGAAGGTACGTCAATAATCCTCTCAAACAAAGATTTACATGAGAAAACCCCCGAAGAAATAATGTTCCATACCCTGTTGTCCTTATTTAGAGGAACCAAAGAAACCCCATCAAGCAGAGAAAGCAAAGAAGCCAACTCAAGAGACTCAATCGCTTAGATTCCGAAAAGTTGAAATTTCATGATATTGGTGACATGGTAGAACATGCCATCAACGCAATAGAAACATTCCGAAATCAGACTAATTTGTAAAGAAGTGGAAATCAAAAGAGGAATCCCTCACCCACCTTTCTTCCCAAAACCAAACACTTTTCCCGTTACCCACTTTTACAAAAAAGAAAGTAGGCACAAGTAGGAGCACACGAGAAATGGACTTTCGTGGTGATCGACAACTACCTCTACTAACCAGAATAAAGTCTTTACCATTAGCCTGAACCCCATACTTGCTCTTAACAATGGAGTGCCATAGCGATTCACTTTCAATTGGAAATCTCCATAAGCACTTACTCAAGAGAGCAATGTTCCTTGCAACAATATCCCCAATGGCAAGGCCCCTTTTGTTTCTAGGAAGAGCAACAACCTCCCACTTAGGCCTCGTTTGGGAACAGACTAATTTAGTAACTTTTTAGCTATTTGGCTAAAAAGGTAGGTAAAAAAAACTTGTATGTTTGGGATGACTTTTTGGCTAATTACGAAAAGATGTGCAAAAAGTAGAGAGAAAAGAGAATCTTTGACTTTTTGGTATGGGTTGTTGGCTTTTTGGCTAATTTAGTAACTTTTTGACTAATTGGCTAAAATAGCCTCTTGCCAAACGAGGCCTAAGTGAATCCTAAAACCCCTCTTCGCAACCTTCCCAAAGAAAATCCCTCATTAACTTCTCAATTTTCTTAGCAATCCTAGCTGGAATCTTGAACAGAGACAAGAGATAGACAGGAATACAACTCAACACAGATTGTACCGAAGTATATCCCCCCCTCCCCCCTCTAGATAATAAAGCCTTTCTACATCCATCCAATCTTTTCCCAACCTTATCAAGTGACGGAGCGGTGTTGCTATTTAAGGGCTAGATATTGTTCTAGGGATGACTTCTTGAATCCACAAGCAATTGAGAGAACTCAAATTTTTATTGATGAAATAACTGATTTTTCCAATAGGTTTACATCCATTTTTATAAGACACTAAGCCTTGGAAAACAAGTAACACAAAATAAAGGAAATAATCAAATAAACTGATTCTTGTAAATCAAGAATAACCAAAAATAAAAAGATCTTATCTTGCTAATCAAATGAACTTACTAAGCAAGAATAACCAAAAATAAGAGATCCTATCTTGCTAATCAAGCAAATGAAACATGCCAAAACAAGCGGCACTAAATAAGGAATTAAAAAATTCAAAACCTCCCAAACTTGTGATCTTTTTCTTTGGCTTTTGCTTATCCATTTCTAGAAATTCTTGAGCGCATTGTTCTACATCACAAGGTTAGGAATCCAAAAAGCCTCCGACCTAGGATCTCCCCCCAATGGTAACCTTGAATTCTTATAGTGTCATCCGCAAACTGAAGATGAGTGACACAGATCTTATCCTTTCCCACAACAAACCCCTCAATCTCTTCCTTCGCTTTTTCCATCAATCTTCCCAACACGTCCACTACCAATATAAAAAGAAAGGAGATAGTGGGTCACCCTGTCTTAATCCCCTAGATATCTGAAAAGATTTCCCAGCTTTACCATTTACTATAACAAACATATTGCATGAAGATACGCACCCCTAAATCCACTTCCTCCACCTGTCCTCGAAACCCTTCCTTTCCATACCAAAAACAAAAAATTCCCAATCCACATAATGATAAGCTTTCTCAAAATTCACCTTGAAAATAATGCCCTCCTTATGCTAACCCCTATACTCAACCACTTCATTGACCACTAACGCTCCGTTTGTTTGGGCGGAAAACATTTTTTACGGAAAACTTTTTCCAGAAAATGCTTTCTGGTGAAAACATTTTTCTAGGTTTGGTGGTGGTGCTGGAAATGAAAACCTAGCTTTAGTTGCTTCCACTAGTTTCCAATCAATCCCTGGTCTTTCCACTCCCCCATTAGAATAAAGATTTGAATAAAAAATGAAAACCTCATCGACAATTTGATCTTCCTTATTTACCACTACCTCTTGACCAACCTTCAAAGACTTAATGAAATAGTTCTTCCTCTTTCCTGACGCAACTCTATGAAAGAATCTACAATTTATAGCACCTTTTTTTACCCATTTCAACTTTGCCCTTTGACTCCAAAAAATTTTGCTCCTTAAATTAAGTCTTCCAACCTCACTTTCATCATAATTCTTCCTTCCCTTACCCGCTGTGACGCAGTGGAATACACAATAACTAGATATCGTTATAGTAGACGAAAAGGGCTCTCGAATCTACGAGAAAATAGAACCTTGAATCCACAAGAAAGCAAAAATATCTGAATTGGACACCAAGAATTCTAAAATTAGGAAATAACTAACTAGCCTAATTCTTGACAAACAAGAAACCTAAAATCAGGAAAAGAAAATAAATTCAAATTAAGAAACTTAATAATTCTAGAATATTTATACTAAATTAAAAGAATCATAATCAAATAATATATCAAAATTATAAAATTAAAAATATAAAAATCTCTAATATCTAGTCCTATATCACTCTGTGTCCGTGTCCCTTTTTTTTTTGAAAATACCGTGTCCGTGTCTATGTCTGTGCTTCTTAGGAGGGAACAAAACTGGCATTTTTAGCAAATTCACAATTGGGTGGCCAGATATCACATTCCCATACAGCAACTACTAGAAAGGTCGAAAAAAGTCTACCAATACATAATACTCACATGCTTGCATGTACAGCCCAGAATACATGCACAAATGTGAGTATTTTGTGATTGATTCTGTGGTTCCCTAGCATTTTTCCAGGATGAAAACTAACCGCATCCAGTAAGATGTTTGATGTCTTGAAGTCCCGATAAATGATAGACCTTTCTGCACCATGAAGAAAAGAAAGCCCCTTGGCAGCATCTAAAGCAATCTTCATTCTTCTTGTCCAAGTTAATGTAGCACACACTCCTAGCAACAGAAGGCAAATATGATAAATAGTATGTAAGGCAATATTTTATCATAATTTATAATCTGGTATGAGTGACAAGTAGAAGCGCATTTAAGTTTGACAGAAGCCACACCTAAAAATAAAAACAGAAGCCTGAGGAGATGCTTGATTTTCTTAGTTTGTTCTTTGCACCACCAAGGGGTTTTCCTTTTTCCATTTTTATTTTGTTTCCATTACATGCATGTGCGCTTCTTCTTTTTTTCTATATTCACAACTTCGTAAACCTTCGATGTCAAATGCATAAACAAAGAAAGAAAGAAAGAAAAGATAGGATGATAATGTGAGGTATGCAGCGATTGCTTGTCATTAATTCTAATTTGTTTATGGAGTCGTGCACTTTAAGCATGGCACAAGTATAAAAGCAGAAGTTTTCTCATAGGGATGGTTACTCATTTGACATGATTCAGCAAGACAACACAGCTTCATTATGGCATTAGCTACTTACTGCGAAAAAGGTGTTTTTCCAAGCTCCCAGATGCCATATATTCATAGACCAACAGCCGATGGTCATCCTCACAGCAGTACCCAATAAGCTTCACCAGATTTGTGTGTCGGAGTTGGCTCAAATAGTTGACTTCGGCCTGCAAACAAACAACACAAATAAATTTTCCCTGTTAAAAGTGCAAATCCACAGAAAACAAGTTCACACCTCTATGATAGAAAATATTTAACCTAGAAACAACGGACTAATCATTCAAAATTAAATAGTTTAAAGTAACCCACTAAATTTAGTTGATATTCACTTTTCTGGTTGACTCTGGTTGACTCTGAAGAAATTATTCTAGGTGCTACCAAGAGATGAATACTTTGTCTAAGCAACACAGGAACGACTAATGAGATCATCCTCCCAACTTGTTAGATCAATGTTGTTGTCATGAAGTATGGATGATATATCGACTCAAATCTGACAGATGTGTATCAAGTATGGTGGCTTAATAGTCATAATATATATATATATATATATTTTTTTTCTGTTCAAATGAATTCTCACAAATGTAAAATATCGATTCAGCCCTTGATGAAATCTAACCTCTTTTTCATCTTTTCTTTTTTTTTCTTTTTCTTTTTCTTTTTTTTTTTTTTTTTTTTTTGGGGGGGGGGGGGGGGGGGGTTGGGGAGAATTCACTATTGCGCTCCAAAAACTTATACACTTGTCAACAATAAAAATGATTGACAAATCCATTTACAATAATAAAAATTCAATTTAAAAAACCTAGACATACATACACCCCCCCTATACTGCAGGGTAAAGTGAAAACATGGATGACATTAATGTAAACTGTCAAAAGACAAGAGTACCCAGTCTAACCACTCAAATTTAACACATGTACCTCTCTCCCCTTTCTCATTTTCTCTCTCTATATTTTCTTTTTCTTTTTTTTTTTTAATCGGCAACAAACAGAAATTTATTGAGAAAAAGGGGAAGAAATTCAAAAAAGGACAAGGAGTCCTCTACAAGCAAACTCATATCTGTGCACAAAACAAAACTAAACAAAAACTAAGCATCGCAAACAGACACCTCTCTAGAAATCAAAAAGAGCACGGAGGTGATACAGAAGCCCAAATGATGCCAAAATGCAAACTCTATCCCAACCTGCCGACTAACCTCTTCCACTACAACTGCCAGCCCCCTCTCCCCCGATCTATGTCTCACTACCCTGAACTCAATTAAACTGAAGGGAAGTCCAACAGATCTTATGATCCCCACATATCATTGAAATCCCTGATTGAATTATCATCAGACTTCAAACTGTTGATGGATGATTTTCATCCTCAAGCAGACAATGGAGGCAAACAATAATGATATGGGTTGTTTTAAACGTCATCAAAATTAAAGATGCATCTGCTACTTACTTTTAAGAAAAAAGCATCTAATAAAGCAATCCAACAGAATTCTCAATGGCATAAAAAATATATATATGCAATGACATTAAACCAAATACAAACTCAGCCTTAAAAGGGTTTCCCATGGCTTTCCAAAATCTATTCCAGTCATCACCCTCCTTATTTTTCTCTCTCCAACAGTGACATTCACATTGTCAGACAAAGAGGAAGCGCACCATACTTTGGCAGCCAGAGCTCTATTCTAGCTTCAGCCATGGAGGAGAAAGAGTGAAAGGGCTGAGGGTGTAAAAAAAAATTAAATAGGTCCACAGCCATCACAGGGTACATGACCTTTGGAGCAGTGTCCATGCTTCATAGGGGACAAGTGTGTACGTAGGTTTCTAAAGGTAAGGGGGTGTATGTGTTTTCGAGGCAAAGTACATGGGGTAAAGTGAATTTTCCCCTGATTTTTTTTCCACAGCCATCATATAATAAAAGCAATTTAATACAATTTGTGCAAGTCAATGTTTGCTAAAATGCGGTAACTCATTCTTTAGGTGAACCTGCTATGATACAACGGTTAGTTATATTAAAAGTACTTCCTTAATAATAAGAAGAGATAGATTTACCTAAAATGGAAGAGATACCATCAAGTTCTAGTTTGAACTTTGTGAAACTCATCATGGCCTAGCTCTCTTATATTTAGGCGTATTTAGGTGACTATTTTGGGTCACAAACAAAGTCATGGCTTCTTTTTAAGGCTTCCTTACTGAAGTCAAGACCTCAAGGGTGATGAAGATTTGATTTCCAGAGAAGTTGGCAAGACATCAGTGTAAGAAAAATCTCTAATACAAAGTTTGGATCCAAGATTTGGTGAGGGAAAGGAAAAAGCAAGAAGAAAGGAAATAGAAACTACTTGTAGTTGTTCAATTTTTTATAGGTAGTTAGACCCAAAAAAAAAAAAAATTGAATTTTCGAGAAATGCCTTTTCAATTTTTTTTTTCACATATTCTGAGCCCAACCAAACCAAAATAAAAATCTTATTCATTTTTTTTGGGGGGAAATTAGCAATAAGTCCTATTTTGCTCTCAATATTACTATGAGCCCTATCAAGTTTCAATATGGACAGCTAAGTCCTATTTGACATAAAATGTTCCCAAAAGATTCATTGCTCCATAATGGTGTATCTTATCCCAATTTAACACGTCTCATTTAATATGAACAACAATTTTAAAAATAATTTTAACTTAATTAAAATTAAAAAAATTAGTTGAATAAATTATTAATATTATATTAAAAAATCATAATAACAATTGGATCTAAACAACTATAGTATAAAATGCGTCATCTTCTGTTATTTCAAATTATGAATTGTTTTAGTTTAAACAATCTAAAAAGGCTAAATTCTAAACTTCCAAAGAGTTATGAAAATAATACTATAACAAATTTATATATTTCTCAATGCATGAGATAATTGATGAATTTGATACTTATGCTTTTGTTTATGAAAATTCATTTAATTTCAACAATTGAAAATTATTTTATTATAAATTTTTAATTAAATTAAAATTATTTATAAAATTTTTGGTTCATATTTTAATTAGAATGATAAAAATAAAAATAAATATACAATTATGAATAATTGAACTTTTTTATAACAATTTATAAAATAAAAAGAAAATATGACTTATTTGTCAATATTGAGATATAACTCAATAGTAATTTTCAAAACAAAATAAAACTTATCGGTAATTTTTCCATTGTGGTTTTATAATTTTTTAATACAATATCATAATTTTTACAATTAAAAATATAATTTTGCTTAGATTGAAAATATTTATGAAATTGAATGTTACATGACAAGTAAAATTGGGATAACATACATCATTATGAAGCAATAAACTTTTTGGGAACATTTTATGAAAAATAGAACTTAATTGACTATATTGAAACTTGATAACACTAGTAATAATCTTAACAATAAAATAGGACTTATTGATAATTTTTCCCTTTTGTTTTCTTTCTTTTCTATTAACTTTTCATTTCCCTTGTTAAAATGAAAACCAAACAGAGCTTAAGTTATTTTTAGATTGCATTTCACAACCTAATATGTTAGTGCATTCATGGTTCTCTTTCAAGATCCCTGTAGCATCCTTCTACTTTATTTCTTGCCACGAATAAATAAAAAATCTACGATGCAGCAACGATAAGAATCATGTGGAACTCTTTTTATTAGTTTGAGTGCGCATCTCAATCAAATCCCCGTGGCATATGGTACGTTTTCTCCCTCTCTCTTAATTTTTTTCTTGTTTGCTAAATTTTTGCTAATAGAAAGTACTTCCTAGTAACCAAATTCTGAAAACAAAACTTAGGTTTTATCTAGTTACAAACTCTAACAATACCTTCCTCATTTTGAATTGTTAACCAACAATTTCTCCATCACAGTTCAACCTTGGAACCTAAATAATAGGCTATTTCCTGTGAGTAGTGTGTTTTCAGGATAAAATAAAGTAGAATGCCAAGCTTTACATATCTATAGTTACTGCAAATGCGAGGCTGAATAATAATAAGATAAATGAGCTTAAAAAAATAAAAAAATAAAAAAAACAGAAACAACGTAAGCCAAAACAAATAACAAATACCAGCCATTCTCTATCGCCTTGGAATCCTTCACGATCAAGCTCTTTAATAGCAACCAGTGTGGTCTTGTAACCTGGTCTCACATTCTCATTTATAACTCCTTTATAAACAATCCCAAAACCACCCTCACCAAGAACTTGATCAGGCCGGAAGTGCTTGGTGGCCATCCTCATCTCTTCATATGTAAAGATATCAACACTAATATACCCGCGATTTTGATGGAGATCCCTCACATTTTTGGGAGTCACTGAAATAACACCTGCGCCTTGAATCTCCTGCGACTCTGCTGTGTTTGGCATTTTGGAAACTGTGGAGTTTGTTTTGGAAGGAGATATAGCAGTGCCATTGCCTGTTTCACCAAAATATTACAGCAGTATTAGAGACAAGTAGCAGTATCATTCATGTAATTATAACTTACAATCTGTTTTTACCCTTGCAAAATCAACATTGATCATGGATGAAATTTTTAAAATATTTTCTTAGAGAATTCCAATTTATTAGGGGTCAGTTAGCTGTGCAAATTGAATTATTCCATTTCGAATCAACCAATTGAAAGTTCCAATTTATTAGGGTGCATTTAATTGTGAAAATTTAATTTTTCCATTTAGAATCAACTAGGTTTTTATGAGAACGGATTTTAAAAATCCCAATTTTAGATTAGGTTCCTTCTATGTTTTCAAGAAAAAGACCAATTTCATCAAGAAAATAAAAATTGTAGATTTCAAGTTGTTTCAATTTTACAGCGAAACAAGTTTAATATAAAATTTTAACCCAATTTTGAGTTGGTTCAGATTTTTGAGTTGTCCCAATTTGCATTTTGGGAGGTCTAGGGCTTAGTGACAGAAAATTGCACTGATGGTAGATGAGACTTATGACCTGCAGGAAATTTTGAATCTTATGCAATCATCATCAACAGCAATGCCCACTTATTCAACCATAAATTCTCATATATATTCTACAGATTTAAGAAAACTATGACTATCAATGAAGAACCTATTGAACAACATCATTCAATTAAATTTATTAGAGGTTCCAAATTTCTCATACTAAAATGGCAAGCAATCAATCTTAAGAATATCTAAGCACAATTTGGTAATTTAAGACTTCATGGTGATACACATGTCAGGCAACTTCTATTTTCACACATTTGATAAATTTGGGTTTATTCCAATTCTACCTATCAATCAAATTACACTCTAGGACACACACAACCCTCCTGACTCTAACCACCACCCACCTGCCACAACCATTCTGTGTGTGTGTGTGTGTGTGTGTGTGTAAGATCACTGCATATCAGCCACCACCAGAACTCCAGATCTATTGGTTTGACTGTTGATATCCAAACAAGCACAACTAATTCAGTGGTTGATAATCAAATGGCAGCAATTGGTTTGGCGCTTGTAGTCCGAAGGGTAAGTGAGAATGTGGGCGGTGATGGGATGGGACTGCGGCGGAGGCAGCCCCGGCTACAGAGATTAATTGGGGGTGTTCAACAAAAAAAAAAAAAAAAAAAAGAGCAAAATTCAAATTATTGGTTGGGTTATCCAAAAAAGTAGGGTGCCAAAATATTATTATTGTGCATTTAGGGGCACCCAGAAAGTGTTGTGTGGAAATATAAGCACTCCACACATTATTAATGTAGGACACAAACCGAGCCCCTAGCGCATAGATGGGAACAAACCCTTCTCCACAAAAAGTACATGTATTTATCTATCTATATCTATCTATCAATCTTTATTGGCACAAGACATCTACCTCTAAATTGTTTTCCACTCTTAGAGAATACCAATGAAAGAACGTAGTTAATAGACAACAAATTTGATGGGCAAAATATTTATATTATTTATTTATTTAAAATGTAACAAATAAAAAGTAAAAAAAGAAATCACTGGAAATAAATGAAAACACTCTTGATACCTGGGAGGTTTTTAAGAGGTTCATCCTTTAGTTGCTGATGTTGTTGTTCTTCTTCACAACTGAAACAAGTCCCCATGAATCTTATCCAGAAAACCAGATTTATGTTTCACCTCCACATTTCCGAAGATTACTTTACAAGATTAGCACGCGCACACACACACAAGTCCACAGCGCTCTTGGGATTCATCGCAATACAATGAATCACACAGACAAGCAATCCAATATGTGCCCGGAATCCGATCTGGGTCACGGCCAAACTGAACCCGTTCAACACCGGTAGACCTGCTCTTCACAGACACAACAGACAACAAGCCAACCTATACTCCATAGACTAGTCAAATCAAAGACAGAGAGAGGGGCTTCAGATTTTTTTTTTTTTTTTTCCTTCCTCTTCAAAGTTATGATTAGTCCGTGTTGTGGTAGTCTATCCTCTTTTATTTTTATTTTTATTATTATTATTATTATTTTGGTCTTTTTACATAGATTGATTTTTATTTTAGAAAGAAAAAAAAAAAATCAAAGCCACTCTTTGAAAGTGTTCTGAAATTATATTTTCAGACCATGTTTTGCATTTTATGTTTGGATACAGAACTTAAATCATAATTCTAGCACACAATTCAAAATACAACTTTGTTTATTGTTTAGCAACAATTTTCTCCCGTTTCTCTGCAGCACACAATTTCAACGGTTCAAAATATGGATCAGCAATAATCCTAACACTGAATACCTTCACGAGAAAGCACGCTAAAATTCTGAAAAGCATTCTTTGAAAAGCATTGTCTGAACTTTGAAATGGTATACACATGTGAATTATAAAGATTAGTAAGTGACTAACTAAGGTTAATAAATGCAATGTGATGAGCCAAACTGGTATGAAGTGAGATATGGACACTGCGAGGAAGGAAAATAAAAAGTAAAAATACAAAAATCGATTGACTAGCCGGTCAACCCACCGGCCAACCCACCGGTCGGCCCCCTGCTGCTGTATTCGGCTGCTACCCTCTCTCACCGCCTTGCTGGTTGTGTTGTTGCCTTGCTCAGTCAGACGTCCAATGGATATAAGTGTTTTGAAGGCAGAAGTTTGAATGTTTAGTGGATAGAGACTGTGTTGGGAGGGGAATATCAATTATGTTGATCTTGTATGTTGGCTGGTGCCTTGGTTCAGGAGCAGGAAGTGTATTTGGTGCTGCCTTGGTGGAGGAGGACGAAGTGTATATAGAGGAAAACGAAGTGTATATAGATGGGTGTTGTAATAAATTAAATGAAAATAAATGCATTGGAAAAAAAATTATGGAATAAATCGAAACTAATTGTCAAAAAATTATTGGGAAAAAAATTATTTGCAAACAAACGTAATTGGAAAATAAATTAATTTAAAACATAAATTGAAATGGAAAAAAAAATTAACAGGAAAAAAAGAATTGGGTCATAATTATTTGAATCAAAAATTTATGTGGAGCCGAATTATACGAACAAAATTTTCATTCGAATTTTTTTTTTATTAAAATGAATTAATAATTGGGAGCAAAATTATTAATTAATTTATTATTTGTATTGAAAAAAGAATTTGGTTATGAATGTTAACTAATAAGCTCAATACAGTTACGAGTTATGTGTTTGATTATGGACTATAATAATTTGAATTACAGTTTGAAAATTATTTTCAAAATTCATAACCAAACACATTTTATTCTTTTACATGTCACATCAAACTTTCAAACCTTAATTCCAACTTCAATTCAAATCTCATTTTAACACTCTATTCAAAAATTATAACCAAACAAATTTTCTACACTCAAATCATAATTCTAAAATCACAAACTCAAAATACAACTCAATTCTCAAATCACATTTACAAAACTCTACCAAACGCAACCAAAATTTTTTTTAAAAAAAATAATATCTAATTTGATAGAAAATTATTAAAAAATATTTTTTAAAATATTTTTTTAATTTTTAAAATTATTTTTATCTCCCAAATGATAAAATTATATAAAAATAATAGTCTTTTTTTTTTTTAATTTCTTTCAAAAGAAAATCTAATATAAACGGGTCTAACAACATTTTTTAGGTGCATTTTAGAAACTCTTTTACCCTTATCATTTTTAATTTCTTTTTTATTACAATATTATTTATTAACAAAATTACTTTTTATGAAAAAAAATAATTTAATTTTCGAAACAAAAATTATCTTCACCATCTCTCATTCCCACCACCACTACCTCTCTTAACCACTCCCTACCTATGCAATACCCTCATGTTAGTTTTGAAAAACCATGCGAAAGTGTATAGTATTAAAAATCTAAGGTAGTATTTGATAGAGCTTTAGAATTATGATTTGAGAATATAATTATATTTTAAGTTTGTGAGTTTTAGAATTATGATTTGAAAAGAGAAAATTTGTTTGGTTATGAGTTTTGAAAAAAGTTTTAAATTGAGTTTTGAATTTTTGATGTGACATATTGTAGAGAGTTAGAAATTAAGGTCCAAATTAAGTATGGACCTAAGTGCTGAGGTCATCCCTTTAAGGCGACCAAGAATGTCTAAAGGAGCATGGGCTAAAGCCCAAGAGAAGTGGGCTAACAGTGATCTGAAACAAGTCCGACCCGCCAAAGATCCGAAGAGACTCTACGAAGGAAAGTGTCTAAATGAAGTTGTAGAAGAAGCACTTGCAGCGGTCAAGTTGCTGAGGTGCTTTGCCTTAGCGCCACCATTCCTAATATTGTTGGTTCTGCTGCTATCTAGAGTTGCTGAGAGAAAGAGAAAACCAAAGCAACTAAGTTACAAATGCAACACTTGCAGCGATCAAGTTGTTGAGGCACTTTACCTCAGTGCCACCATTCCCAATATTGTCGGTTCCGCCACCATCTGAAGTTGCTGAGGGGAAGAGAAAACCAAAGTCACTAAGTTACAGAGGCAACACTTGCAACGACCAAGTTGCGGAGGTACTTTGTTGGCGCCGCCATCTCTAATATTGTCGAGAGTGCCATCTAAACTTGCCAAGGGAAATGATTGTCGTATCAACTATTGCCACAGTAACTAAGACCGTAACAACTAACTTATGGAGAGAACATCCTGCCAAGGTGATAATAGCCTTTAGGAGAAGTTTTCCCTCCATAAATAGAGGCTAATACTTGGCACTGATCGCAAGCCCCGAGGTATTATTGGCCTAGGGCTGATAACAAGCCCCCCAAAAGTCATTTCTAGCTCGGCGCTGATAGCAGGCCTCGAAATTCACTAGTTTGGCACCGACAGCAGGTTCTAAGGTTTACTGGTTGGAACAGATAGTAGGCCTAGAGATACCAGTATACTGCGGCAATCCCGCGAAGATGGAAGCAAGGCAGCCCGAGCGTATGGGACTCCCTTTCCATTACCCAGGTCATGGACCTACCTTAGTCACATAAGCAAGATTAAGGAAGCCCCCTTGGGCTCGGTACTAAGGTACAACATGGCTGATAGTAGGCTTGGCTGTGACTTTCACCCTGGGAAGCTGGAGAGTTTGTGGTTAGGTGGCTAGGGGTAGAGGCTTCGCTGAGGTGAACACGAACATAGTCGATAGCAGGCTAGTGAAGTCTTGAGAATGCATGTATTGGCTATATAGAACTGAGAAGGCAAGTGCAACAGCATGGTTCACCGCTGCAAGTGCGCTTGCTAAAGTTCAAGCTGATAAGGCAAGTGCAACGACAAATACTCCCACAATAACTACACTTGCTGAGGCTCAAAATAGTAGTTGCGAAGACAAATAGATAGTACATAGTACATGTAGAGGGACACGTGACACCTTCAGCCTAGTGGCTCAAGGCAGAATATTCCATGTGATCCTTAGGAACACTTGTCTTCTCTCTATTTGGCCACTTGGTGTCCTCTTGGTACCAAGGAAAAGCCTATAAATAAGACCCAACTTCTTGAGATCCAAAGAAAGATTATTGGGGGGATTTGGAGGAGATGCTGCCCATTTGGGCACTACCATACATTTTTTCTTGAGCTACTTGTTTCACCCTCACCTAGCTACTCATCCTCCAGTCATCCCACTATTGTTGGACCATTAGTATAGTTTTGCCTCTCTAATCACTACTCACATAGAACCTTCCCCATACATATGAAATGAGAAAAATTGTTTGGTTATGATTTTGAAAATTTAATTAAAAAACTTATAACTTATAACCAAACACACAACTCAAAATTCTATTCAAAATTCATAACCAAACTCTTTTTTAAATTCAATTCAAAAAAATAATGTCATTTTGGTCTAAAAAAATAATTTGTATATTTGAAAAATATCAAAAACAAATATATTTTTTTTCTTCCAAATAACAGGTGACAATTGGTAATTGCAAAAAATAAAAATAAAAAAATAAAAATTGCATTGTTCCGGTCAACCGGCTGGACAACCGTCCGAACTTTCGAGAGGATGTCCGGGCGAATGACCAGGTAGACCAAAAATTTAAAAATTGTCTACTTCACCAAAATGTATTTTGAAATTGATTTGGAATCATGATTTAAAAACTCAAACCAAACATAGCATTCAAATATAAGAGTAAAATTAATTTTCGAAAGCTCTACCAAACATAGCCTAGATCTTTAACTCATTTATTCATAACATTCTACATGAAGTATAGGTAGAATTATATTTTTTGACTCTTGTTTCAAGTCAAATTATGACATAATAATCCAGACTTGTTTAAATCTCAATTGTTTTTAATTCCTTACTCTGTTAATAATTTTCGGGAATACTTGAATCTTGATTAATTCTTGATAAATGCATGAAGTATAGGTAGAATCATAATTTCTTACGCTCGAGCGAGAATTGAGAGTCCTCAGGTTTCTTTCCCAGACGCAGAATTTTTGGGCAAGTGAAGTGCTTCGCTTGTGCGAGGCTTCTTGCGCTCGAGCTTGCTCAAGCGAGTGTGTGCGTTTGTGAAACATCTGAAGCTTTGCATTTTGAGCTCGAGCGACGCTTCTTGCACTCGAGCGAGGTCACTTGTTGTATTTGGTCGCTCGAGCGACAACTTCTTTACTTGAGCGAAGGTTACGTATATCAGTTCGTAACAGCTCATTCCTACATATAAATTTTACACCTTTTTGCCCCAAAACCCTAATCCAGCACTCTCTCTCTCTAAAACACACTCTCTCTCTCTACAAATACTCCATGATCTAAGGGTCTCTCCACCCTACTCCCTTTGATAAAGAGTTAGAGCATCTTGTGGGCTTCCTCTTTATCCAAACAAAATCGAGTTTGGACACCTTCGAGGTTCTTCTTCATCTTCTTTGAGCTTCTACACTTGAGGTAGGGATATTCTACACCTTGTTATGGGTTTTAACCTAGGTATTTGTCATTTTGTATAAATGGTGAGATTTGGAAGGATTTGGGTAAAGTTAGGGTTTAATATCAAAAGTTAAAGAGGGGTTTTCTATGTTGGTCTATAAAAATGCCTATGGGACCTTGTGTATGAAGTTCTCTAGTGTTAAAATGGTGAAATTTGGCTTTGGGGTTAATATTTGGGAAAAGAGAAAAATTGATCTAATTTGTGTTGAATTATATTTTGTATAAATAATAAAATTGATATGGGAAATATGAAATTGGGAGAATGTGTGAATGGATGGTGTAGTGGGGTTTAATAAATCACTCACCTATGAAAAGTTTGATAAATTATCTGTTTGATGAATAGTACACCTGTTTAGAAATATCTATTTTGGGCTATCGGTGAAGGATAGCTATGATTGTTGTAGAAACTGTATGAGGACTAGGTGAATTGAAACTGGTCATTTGAACTATATCATTGACTATGATGATTTGGTTAAACCATTGAATATGCGGTTTGGATAGTCATTGTATATGACAACGCCTTTAAATACATTGTATATGTATCTTTGTTTGGGAGGAGATGGGGGATGTACTCCATTGTTTGGGAGGAGATAGGGGATGGACTCCATTTTAAATTAAGTTGGCCGGAGTGTCCAGGGTGAAAGTCCCGAAACCTTATATGTGTATATTTGGGTGCCGATTCCCTCGGACGAGAATTCGTAAAATGGCAAGAAGTTTGAAGTGTTTGAATAATGAATGTTATTAAAATGTGAATGAATGAAGTCTCTCATTTGGGATTGTTTAGAAGATACGGAACTATAGTTATGCACTGATTTGAAATGAATGAATGAATGGAAATGGATTAAGTTATGGTTATCAAAATTGAATGGTATAATGGGGAGAATGTAAGTTTTCCTTGAGTATTGGACTTTTATCTGACATTTATATCTTAGTTAAATCTCATATATTGTGTTAGTTTATCTTTACTGAGTTTTGGCTCACCCTACTTGGGAAACCATTTTCAGGTACAAGTGACATGCCTCCTCTAAGGGTGTAACTTGGGAGGACTTAGGAGTTTGAGGCTTTGTTTTGTTACTTTTGTGTTTAAATGTTAATTCAAGCCAAGGGCTTTACATGTATAGAGCTTAGGACTCTTTTGTTGTAACTAAGAGATATCTTGAAAAGATGTAAGTCGTAGGACGTTTATTTTGTTGTAATCAATTAGTGTTACATGCTGTAGTTTCAGAATGAATATTCATGAAAATATAATGCATGTAATATCTCTTGTAATATAAACTCCGATGAATGAAAGTATAACATTTTATATTATGTTTATAAATCTCTTGGGGTCCGTTTGTTTTTAGAGGTAGATTGGGTGGGATTGTTAGTGACGAGATTATTAGTGAGGAGACTGTTAGTGAGGGGACTAAGAAATTTGTGTTTGTTTGATAACCAGTGAACTAGCAATAATTCATGTTTGTTTTGAGAGATAGGAGTGGGATTAACTAGTTAAATTCCATAAATACCCTTGTTACATTATTATGAAATTTGGAAATTGTTAGTGAGTGGATTATGAAAAATTGTGTTTATTTGTGATATATTTTAATATTAAAAATTATGTTTTATAAAAATATTATTATATTAAATTATTTTTATAAAAATAAAAATATTAGTATATTAAATTATTTTTATAAAACTGAATTACGAAAACAACTCAGCCCAACCCACGGTTTTAACCATTCCATGGTTTTAAACAGTGTATTGAAAGATTTTTTTCACTTAAATATTGATACATTGTTCATTCATCATCATCTTTGCCTTCTCTGTTTAAAAAAAAAAAAAAAAAAACCAGAACATCACTACAATGACGACGATGATACCGATCTTCACCATCAACGATGACGACGACGCAACGACGCCGATCATTACCGTCAACAACGATGACGACACCGATCTTCACAGTCAACGCGATTTTGTTTTTCTTGCAAATTTCAATTTTGTATAATTTCATATCATGTAAGTCTTTTGATTTGTATCTCTTTTGTCTGATTTAGTCAAAGATCGGAGCATCACTCTTCAATTTTACTGATCTAATTTGCAATTTGTCTACACTTTTGTTTGAATGGTGGGAAAACCGAATGAAATATACATACATACATACATATATATATATATATATATATATATGATAAGAGAACAGAGAGAGATGAGAGAAGAGAAGATGAGAGGGTAAACAAGTAAATTACTCCTCTAATACCAACGGATTAATTTTCAATACCAAGTGTTGGGGCAGACTAACAAACCCAACATGCAAGGTCCATCTGAAGCCCTCCGGCTTATGAATCCATTCCCCAAATCTGTAAACAAACAGGAGGTATGTTTACTATTCATCATTCACAGTCCACTCCGGACTGTGAAAGAGGAAAACAAACGGGGCCTTAGATTAGATTATCTTCTTATTTTGAGGGCATTACATGTGTGGTGGATGGGTGTTTGTGAAACCACATAACTCATTATTAAGAAATTAATTAGATGTTGGGTTTACTTTATTTAAATACATCATTTCATTCACGTCACATTCATCCATGGTGTGAGATCAAACACACAAGAATGAGACAAGCATACATAGTAATCATAATTGAACGATTTTTTAACAAGTTACATCACTTATAGTATTTTTATTTAATCAAATGTCATCTCATTTTAGGTTATTATTTCTGCTCATGGTTCCAAGTTATTGAATCCGAGGGCGTCACAAGTTTGCCACACGACTAGCCCACTTTTATAGGGGAACACTTGAGACTAGTGGTTTGGAAAGCATGAGAGTGTCCGAAGGGTCTAAACATGTATCCTCCAATAGTGAGTCTGAAGTATAAAGATCTAGTTGTACTTGGGTACTCATTTGAGACTTTGGATATTTGCTTTTAGATCGATCTCACCTCGTGTGTCAACCTTTCATTGGTTGATACATTTTTAGTCAGTTTTTATCCATCTTTCAATTTGTCTAGCAGTAGTGATAGACTCACTACTAAAAAAATACTATTTGTGGTAAGATTCCTTTTTCCATTTTGGGAAACAATCTCTACATATCATATTTTGAATCTAATTTATCTTTCTAAGCATTCACTACTATATACACTTCTCAAAATATGAGACTATATTTCTCTGTAAATAAAAGACTCTTCTTCTTCATTTGAGGACTCTCTCAATAGTCTCACCATTAGAGAGCTTGGAATAAGCTTAAATTTTGCTCAAATTTAGCTCTCATGGCTATTTCTAACCAAAATAAATGCTCTGGCCTTATTATGTACCCATTTTCTCTTTGAATCAACCTCTAAACTCCATCTCCTTGCTCCTACAAGAGCTTTATAACAAACTATCTACTAATGCACTACTATCTCTTATAGTAACGAAATTTACACTTATGCAGTAAATAGTGCACCATTTCAACTATCTCTTTACCAAATCTATTAATATTTTGTTATATTAAGCTCATATTACTACCTTACTATGTTTGTTAAAATATGATCACACAACCAAACAGAATCTTCCTCTAAGATTCAGGGAACAAAGTTGAAGAGCACACACACTAGATAGAATCAACATATGCAACAAAGAGCAAAATACCTAAACTAGTTATTACCAACCGGGAGGGCACTCCGACGATCTTGTCAGGAACAATATCTCTCAAAGATAATCACAAAATAATAAACTCAACAATTAACTCACAAGTTAAAATGTACCTTTGACTCACGAGGGTGCCTCTCTTTATATAATAATATGTGCCCTCCTCTTTTTATAAATCAAGCTTCACTAGGACACTTATTTCCAAGAAGAATAACACTTATCCGGGACTCTTCTATCCTAGTTAGTGTAACAACCCTACTCTTTATTATGCTAAATAATTTTAACTAAGCTTATAAATATGTGCTTGATATGATTTTGAATACCAAGTATGTGATTACATGTGAATTTGAAGTTATATCTTTTCACCGTGGAAAAATCTGTTCTATTTCCTGTTATAAAATGAAATTGAGGGCCATAGAGGTGTTAGAAATCAAAATTGATTATACCATTGCGATTAGCATAATTTTTTCAGCCTATGGTGAAATTTAATTAAAAAAATTGAATCGGATTAAATTGATTAAATTAAGCACAATTAATTAGTTCTAATTAAGTTTGATTAGGGAAGCACATCTATAGAAGCTAAATGTGCTTAAGCTCATTTCATGAGCTCAAAAATCTGAAAATATACACTCTAGAGAGAGAGAGAGAGTTGATTCTAGAGAGAGGAAGAGAGCATCCTTGAAGATTTTGCAAGAGAATTCAAGAATTGGGAGAATTAACTCAGGAACTAGCTAGAATTTGGAAGATTGAAGCTTCTAGGTAAGTAATTGAACTCAATTCATGGGTTTAAATTCATAACTAAGTGAATTCAAAGATGTTATGAAGTTAAGAACAAGATTTGAGTTGAAAATGATGAAAATGAGCTCAATATGTACATTCATGTAACAAATTGATATGAATCTTCATATTTGTGTATAAACCATGCTAAAAAAGTTGAATTGGAAGTCATTTAAGACATGCATCCATGAATGATGAGGTTATGAGGCTTAATTACATGTTTTGAAGATGATAGAACAAAAATTCATGTAAGATCATACATGCATGAGAGTTTTGAATATCATTTTGACAAGTTCATGAAGAATATGGTACCAAATGCATAATTTTGAGAAATCTCATGAGTTTAAGCATTGTTAGTATCATTTGAAGTGAGGAAAGAAGCTATATCCCACATGCATGATCAATCCATGTAGATATAGAACTTGAATGTATGAGTCTTAAAGTTATGAACATGAAATTGAAATGATTTGAGCTTGTATGAAGAATTCTTCGAGAATTGAACTTTAATTCTTGTAAAATTAGCTTTTATTTTCATGTTAGAAGTTATTTGGCCAAGATATAGGACTTAACATGCAAGAAAAACAAATTAGAATCATGTTTTGAAGTTCAAACATAGTTTTGGAAATTCCAGAATTTGACCTTCCCGCTCGAGCGAAGAAAGTAAAAATTTAGCTCCCAGAAGTTTTATAGAGAATTGCACGGTAGCTCGAGCGACAAACCTTGTGCTCGAGCGGACCATTTTTTGCAAGACTCATCGCTTGAGTGAAGATTCATGCAATCAGTACTTTTACAGAGTTTTACAGACCACTTGAGCGACCAAAGCTGTGCTCGAGTGGAGTGCCCTGTTTCAAAAACTTTTGAAAAAGCTGTTTTATGTTCCAATTTATGTTCTCTTCGATTTCTAAGCATTCTTAGGCATACATTGAGCATTCTAAATGAATTAAAGGTCATGAAAGAATCCTAAGAACATTAAGCAAACTAAAGAATGAATTGAATTGTATTATGACCCAATGTGTTATGAATTATGTAGGGTCAAGTGCAAGGACGAATCAAGCATCGGGACAGTGTGAGTAATATCTTAGTAAAGATAAATTGTGTATACATTACTTTCTAATTGTTACTTGTGTGGTAAGTTTCTAAACTTTCAATTTGATACTGTGAATGAGTATTCCATCTACTTAATTCACAATGAAATGTGTGAAGTAATTGATATGTGATTCTGAAATGGGCCTAAGACCGTTCAGTTCACTGGAAGAGGATATGAATTTGTCATAAGGCCATTCTGTATAACTGTTAAATGGGCAAAGGCCGTTCCTAACAAGGAATTGATTGGACCTAAGGTCGTTCTAAATACGAAGGCGAATGTGAACATGATCATGGATCTGGGCCAAAGGCTGTTCTTAAAAGGGAATTGATTGGATCTAAGGTCATTCTGAATGCGAAGGTGAATGTGAACTTGATCATGGATCTAAAAGTACGTACAAATGTGAATATGGATTGATTGGACTTGTTTAGTAGATGAATATAGATATGATATAATGGACCACATGTCGTTTAGCATATGAAAATACGAGTTGGACCCGAGGTCGTTTAGCATATAAATAAGGATATGATATATGATATGTTGGACCTGAGGTCGTTTTGCGTTGATATCGATCAATAAGTTTAGTTTATGAATTATGGTTAAATGAATCTTATTACTTTGGTATTATTCATTGGGCATAGCTCACTATTTATTTATATGTATGTAAGTGAGGAGTGGGATGTCCGGCCCCAGCCCCAGCCCCAGCCCCAGTGAGCAATGAGAAACCCAGTTTTGAGGAGTCAACCAAGGTCACCTCAGGCAAGAGGTCATATTTTTGTTTTGTTTTTCCTTTTGTTCTTTTGTGGTCATGTATGACCAAATCTGTGTATAACCTTGGTTTTTGTTAACCTTGACTTTTGAATGATCCTGGACTTTTGTGATACATAATATGGATGTTTGTGTAGTGTGAGTTATGACATATATGAGAAAGTTTTTGGTTAAGCCATATATGCACAGCTCATTGGACAATCTTTATAAGTTTTGCTTCCGCAATTTGGCCCCCTATTATTAACTATGATTTGATTTTTGACTAAGGCCATAGGTAAACTTATGAGTACTGGCCGGTTACGACTATAATCCATAGGGGCGGGTTTTGGTCATGACAAAGTGGTATCAAAGCACGAGTAATAACTCACACACTTGTCCTAATGAGCAATAGAGTGTCTAGAAAAGATCTAAGTTGCATTCATCTGATAAATATATATTTGAATGCATTGAAAAATTGCTAAATGATTTGAAGTATGCAGCTAAGTGATTTATAACTATTGCCTAGTTATATGAATGTGCTCTTTCTGTACATAAATATTGTGTATACCTTCATTTATGGGTTATAATGCAAGTCTCATTAGATCATGGTGAGAACAAGAGCTGATGAGCTAGAAGAATCCTCTACTACTCGGCTAGACCGAATGAAGAGAATGATGCATAACATGGCAAAAACACTAAGGCAACAACAATAGTGGCAACAACCGCAACCTCCACCTCCGGTACAACTTATACCGGATATACAAAATGATGACTGAACAATAGCCCTCACTAAAGAATTCAAGAAAATGAAGCGACCACTGTTCCACGAGGGTGGCGACCACTGTTCCACGAGGGTGTGGACCCATTGAAGGCTGAAGCTTGGATCCTTGGTATTGAGAAGTTATTTGAAGTGTTCCCATGCTTTGAGACACATAAAGTACAATTGGCCACCTTTACACTGGAAGATGAGGCAAGAAGGTGGTGAATCCTAATTCGTGATGATAACAAGGGCATCGACTAGGTACAGTTGCTTGCACTCTTTTATGAAAAATACTTTCCACAGTGTGTTCGTGATAGAAAGGTGTCGGAATTCAAGGGATTGAAGCAAGGCAATATGACTGTGGTCTGTGGCTAAGTATGAGGCCAAGTTCACTGAATTGGCTAGATTTGCTCCACATATGGTTGACATTGACTATAAAAAGGCGAGAAAGTTTGAAAATGGTCTTCGTAATGACATTTTAGAAAAGGTGAATGTGTTAAAACTACCCATTATGTTGATGTGCTAGATCGAGCTTTAATGTTATAAACTAACACGACCAACCTGGGTAAACCACCAGCTGACTGGAAGGTTAAGAGGCAAGGCTTTTTCTCAAGGAAGAAATTATCAAAGAAACAAAACACGGGGTCCTCAAGCACTTCAGGCTCTACTAGAAATACGGCACCAACATATACTCAATGTGGTAAAAAACATTGCGGGTTTGTTACCGAATTTTTGGGGCGTGTGTAGACCGCTCGAACTCGCTCCGCACGCCCCTCTTTTGGAGAGGACGCAAATTGTAGTTCTAGCTACTACAGTTCGGACTCCTGTCATGGTTCTGAATCTAATCTCACAAAGTGCAATGTAAGACTGATAAATCACCAAAGATTCCAAATCCGGCAAATCGTTTTGGAAAATCGATTTTAATCAAACAAGCCAAATATGGACTGCTTTGCCAGATTTCAGAGTCGCCACCTAAATATTTTGTTTTGAAAAATTTAGGAAACCCTGACTCGTGCCTAAGGTCACGTGTCCGTCATCACCACAGTTGCCTTGGCTCGGGAACTTGGGTACGAGAGGGGAAGGTCCTGAAATGAGCACCCCCGCTCACCCGATCAAAGATCGGCCTCTACTAACATGATATGTTGTTTTTGAAAATACATGCGTTCTTATTCCGATTATTAATCTATCATTACTACGTGATGCGCACAACACACAAGTATAGACCAAATCACTCAATTTGGAATAAAACATCTCATGTTTGTTTTTTCGAAAATGATTTGAAGGTGCTACTCGCAAGTAGGCTAAAGCGCAGTTTTGCCACCTTCAAGTGGGCTTAAAACATGATGATTTGCCACTTCAAGTGGGCTTAAAACTCACATTTTGATGAATTGTTTCAATTCAAGCAATGAAGCCTTCATCCACAGGCATTCATGCGATTAAACACTTAAGCAAATAGCCTCATGGCAAGCATGCTATCATGACAGTCACTTACACACATGCAAGGATGCTAAAGCGTAAACACTCACAGTGTACTCTGAGCCAAAAAAGAAGCTAGTTAGTAATCAATGCATGATCCTAGCTATGTTAACAATGCTTAATGCAACACATGCAAAAATGCAGCTAAAATAGGCTCGGCTGGCTAAGATGGCATATGAATGCAACAATTTGATGCATGTATTCAAATAAGAATTGAAATACAGTGGAGTTTGAATGATGCGCTGAGCCCGGTGCATGCAAGATAAATGAATGATGCACGCATGCAAAGCATAAGTATGCTAATTGAGATATGCCCTAAACTAACTATCGAAAGCTGATAAGTAAAAGGGAGAAAGAAATGGGGTTGGAAGACATGCATCACACACACGCACACTTATTACAACATTTGCCCTCTCGACGGAGGGTCCGAATAATAAGCTAACTAGCTATGCTAATTAAACTAATTATTACAAACTAAAACTAATTAACTATTCCTAGTTAACTAATTAGTTATTACAACATAAACCGATTAGTTAAGCACGCTAACTAATTAAAAAAACGACGAACTAGCTAACTAAGTAAAGTAGTTAAAAGAGGTCCTTGGGATGAGGGGTGCATGCATGCTCGATTGCCTCGCACAGAAATCCATTGCTATGCCACCAACTGCCTTTGTTTGCGCTTGATTTGATCTCTGAAAATTGCACAAACTTCCAGATTCCTTCTACTCCAACACAGGGGCCTCCTGGTGGGCTGCCGACCAGAAAAGGAGGCTGTAGACCACTTGTAGACCAGAAAAACTTGCTGTAGACCAGAAAAAGTGGTCAATCGACCACCTTTACTGGTTTGCCGACTAGAAATTTTGCCAAACTCCAGTTTTGCTGCAATAGAGAACAACAAGGGCATGTCAATGTATTTGCAAGATATGTGTGCACGACCACCTTCCCTATCATTTCTCAAGCTCAAGGGAGTGCAGTACTTGACTCTCGGGCCACCAACCGAGCATCGCATTGCACGATGGCTGAGAAGCCAAGTTTGCACAAGTCAATGTCAATGAATGCACAAATAACACATAAGGGCCTCCACCTCTATCATGCATGGTCAAGAGGGTCGGCGACCGAGAAATGAGGCACATTTCATCACTTTGAGTATGAAACGCCCCTCGTTTCTCGTGTTTGGATTAACGTCCGATCCTAACACATGCAATGCAACTCAAATATGTTATCTTGACATGTTTTACTTGGTTCAATTTTGTTTACTCATTTTAGATTACCAATCCATCCTTTAATTGGTTAAGTCCAAAAGTGAGAAGTCCTCTAATTGGAAAGACGGACCAAGCCATAAGCTTCTTGAGCATGAAAGAAGCGTCATGCCGTTGGTTAGTAGAAACCTTCAAAAGAAGGCTAAAACCATTAGGCATGAATGCCTCGATTTCACACTCAAACCAACAAAGGGCTTAACACCTCTTTCAAAGCGATATAACAAATGAAAGATAGCATGCAATGGCATACATTTCGACATTGAAAAAGGATGCTAAAGACCTTAAAGCATGCAAACAATGCAAGCATAACATGTTAATGGCCAAAGGCATTGAAACTAGTGACAAGCATTACACTAGAGGCATGTAATATCAAACTCAAATGGCCAAACCAGCTTTGGACAGAGCTAAATCATGCTAAAACAGTGGCGTAGATATGCTGAAACTTAGGCACAAAAGGCAAGAAAATCATGCGCACATGTTGGCTGGCAAGTAAAGCATATGGCTCAACTCTTAAACACAATGAAAGAGTGAAAAACATGGAAGTGTGGCAGAAGTTTATGGTCTGAAATTACCTACCAAATGATGCCATGCCATGCAAAAGGCTTAAATATGACATGCTAGGGGTCCCAAAGTGCAAGGCTAGCAAAGCCAAATACACTATAGCTATGCAAAGCCAAACATGCATGACCAAAACCACTTAAATCAGGCCTCAAGCATGTTAAATCAAAGCCAAAAATGTGCTAGAGTAGAGCATACACATGATAGATCAATAGGCCAAAACATCAAACAAACTAGGCTAGTGAACAAGTTTGCACTACAAGTGCATAAACCATGCAAGAGGTGGCTTTGTTGACCAAAATTAGAGCTAAGGCATGCCAAAATATGAGTAAAAGCCTGCTGGAGTGAAGCTAAAAACATGCTAAAATGGTGGTCCAAAGCATAGAGCATGTTAGGCTAACTAAGAGGATTGCACTACAAGTACATGAAGCATGTAAGAAGCAACCAAGATAGCCAAAAATAGAGTCATGACAGGTCTAAAAAGTCACAAAAAACTGCTCAAACAAAGCCTCAAGAAGATAGAAATACATGCTCTTTTGATGGGCCATCAACACAAGTAAACAAGAGAAGAGGGGGTGGGGGGACAACCCCCACCCATTTGGGACCTTTGGAATTCAGTGGTTTTCCAAAAGGAAGTTGTTTGAAAAGCTTGAAAGATAGCTCAAATGGCCTTACAAGCCAAGGAGCAAAAGGAAGGAAACACCTCCTAGCCAAACAAGGCTTAAACCACCATTTTTATGCCTCAAAAATAGAGTTTCTAATAGTTCAAAACCAGCCCCAAAATAGTCCAAAACAATGGAAAAAGGATGGCGAAGCAAGCATGCAAAATTAACTAAAAGGGAGAGAGTTCTTACCCTTGAAGCACAGTAGCAAAACGGGTCCAAATTTTGAGCTAAAACCACCTTTTGGAGCTCAAACAAGGCTCCAAATAATCTCAGCCCAATGGTGATCAAGTTTGATCAAGGATGCCTAGGCAAAGGAGAGGTATATCTCTAAGTATATCTCTTGTATGCACATAAGGGCAAGAGGGAGAGCAAACTAGAGAGAAAAGCTGAAATTTAGCTCTGAAATTTGTAGAGAGAGAGAGAGAGAGATTTTAGTGTGAGAAGCTCCCACAATTTCTCAAAATGTTCTTCTCTTTGCAAAATGAGTGAAATGCCTCATATATAGCAATATACAAGAGTTGGGTCGAAATATCTGATTATAGGATAGCTGGAGGTTGTGGAAGACAGTTAGAGGGAAAATATCTTCAAAAAATCTGATTTTGGGACCTATCAGCCACTTTTCTGGTTGACCGACCACTTTTTTAGGTTGACTGGATATTTTTCTGGTCAACAGCCCATTTTTCTGGTCGACAGGCAAAATTCTACTTTCCAGGTCCAATTTCAAATGGCCACAACTCCTTCATCTGGACTTCTTTTCAGGTCATTATTGTGTCCAAATTGAAGCCCCAGAAGTAATCTTTCCAATGGTGGTAGCCTTGCATCAAAATTCCAATTGTGTAAAAAGTTATGCCTGTTTTGGTGAAGCCGCTCAGTTTCAATCCTACCCGGATTTATGCCGAACTTCTCCTTAACTAGTTTTCTTCTCTCCTCTCTCATTTTCTTCAAATCCAAATCCCTAAACAAGGTGTTTTGAAATATTTTTCAAAGATTTTATCTCTCTTTCATTCATTTCCACTTTGTCCTCGCTCGGTTTATCGAAAAGTGCAACATTTAACAAAATGTGAGCCTTGGAACATCATAGGAACTTTATTTCAAAAATATTTTGAAAGAGAGGGTTTTAAGGTCTAAAAACCATTCAAAATAGCTTTGGTCCAAAATGAGGTGTAAGGTTACGATTTGACTCTCCTCTTGCCGAAAGAATCGAACCTTTGTACTGCACAATTTTCACCACCAAGTAAGCAATTAGTGACGCCCAAGTCTTAAGGGAGGTAAAAAATGGGGTGTCTATAGCATGCTATAGATGCAGTGAGATGGGACATATGGCAAAGGATTGCACCCAAACTGAGCAACAAAAAGGTGGGAAACCAGTTGTTAGTTCGACTAGAACCATTCCAAAACTGGGCAACACTACGAGGCCTGCTACTACCAGAGATACAATGAGACAAGGGAGAGTCTTTGCACTTGTCCCAGGTGACACACGGAATACTGAAGCTGTTGTATCAAGTATTGTTTCTATATGCAATCAAGATGCTTTTGTGTTAATTGATTTCGGCTCGACACATTCCTTTGTGTCCACTATATTTGCAACTAGATTGATTAGACCCCTAGAATCATTTTCATATTTGCTATGTGTATCTGCTCTATCTGGGGAATCTGTGTTATGTACATCAGTGTATTGTGTCTGTGATATGTGAATTGGAAATACTATCTTATATGTGGATTTGTTATCCTTGGACATTCCACACTTCGATATAATTCTGGGTATGGATTGGTTATTGAAATATTGTGCCATTATCAACTGTGTAACAAAATAGGTTGTGTTTAAACCGCCAGGGCATATTGAATTTGAATTTGTGGGTAATGTGGTAGTGCCTCCACCTTATCTAATTTTAGCAATGAAAGCATGTAAACTACTTAGGAAAGGGTGTCAGGGTTATTTATGTAGTATCTTGATTGAACAATTTGTGAATGTTGAAATGAATAGTATCTCCGTTGTTAGAGAATTTCTGGATGTATTTCCTGATGAACTGCCAGGGAGATTGATTGACAGAGAAATAGAGTTTACCATTGATGTTGTTCCAGGCACCCAGCCTATCTCAAAAACTCCCTACAAAATGTTTACTGCTGAAATGAAAGAACTAAAAGAATAATTGCATGACTTACTTAACAAAGGGTTTATCTGACCAAGCACTTTGCCGTGGGGTGCACTGGTGTTGTTTGTGAAGAAGAAAGACGGGACTTTACGTTTGTGCATTGACAATCGGGAACTAAGCAAGGTAACGATCAAAAACAAATATTCATTGCCCAAAATTGATGATTTATTTGATCAGTTACAAGGTTTGCAAATCTTTTAAAAAATCGATTTGAGATCCGGATACCACCAATTGAAGGTGAAGGCAGAAGATGTTGAGAAAATCGTATTCAGAACAAGGTATGGTCACTACGAATTTCTTGTTATGCCATTTGGAGTGACTAATGCACCTGCATTGTTTATGGACCTTATGAACCAAATTTTCAAGACTTATCTTGATGAATTTGTTGTGATTTTTATTAATGATATTCTGATATATTCAAAGAGTAGACTTAAACATGAACAATATCTAAGAACTGTTTTGCAAACACTTAGAGAAAAGAAATTATTTGCTAAACTAAAGAAATGTGAATTTTGGTTAGATGAGGTTGTTTTCGTAGGGTACATCATCAACAAAGAGGGAATTTCAGTAGACCCACAGAAGATAGAGGTAATTATAAACTGGCCTACTCCAACAAATGTAACAGAAGTCCACAGTTTTATGGGCTTAGTTGGGTACTACAGAAGGTTTGTGAAAGATTTTTCAAAAATAGCTATACTTCTTACCCAACTTACACGCAAGGGATAACCATTTGAACGGAATGATGAAAGAGAATCTACCTTTCAAGAACTAAAAACAAGATTAACCATTGCACCGGTGTTGACATTGCCCACAAGTATGAAAAACTTTGTGATTTATAGTGATGCATCTTATACGGGTTTAGGTTGTGTGTTAATGTAGGAAGGACGGGTAATTGCTTATGCCTCCGATAATTTAAACCACATGAGAAGAACTACCCAATACATGACTTGGAATTGGCCGCAGTTGTATCTACTTTGAAAATTTGGTGGCATTATTTGTGTGGGGCAAAATGCGAAGTCTACACGGATCACAAAAGTTTGAAGTATTTTTTTACTCAAAGGAGTTGAATATGCGGCAGAGAAGATAGCTTGAGCTAATAAAAGATTATGACCTTCAGATTCAGTATCACCCCGGGAAAGCCAATACAATTGCTGATACCTTGAGCAAAAAATCAATGGGGAGCTTAACTTGCCTACTTACTAAACAGAAGAAAATCCTGCAAGATTTTGAGAAATCCGAGATTGAGGTAGTATTACATGAGCAAAGTGGATTGATAGCCACCATTTTAGCCGAACCAGCAATCATTGATGAAATCAAATAGAGACAAAAAGAAGATGAATTCCTCAAAAAGATAGTTGATGAATTTGAGGCAAATCCGAAACCAGGATACAGTGTGGTAAATGAAGTGTTAAAATTCCAAGATAGGTTGTGTGTTCCAAACATCTTTCTTTTGAAGAGGAAAATTCTTGATGAAGCTCACAAATCAATGTTTTCTATGTATCCGGGTAACAACAAGATGTATCAGGACTTAAAATAGAGTTATTGGTGGCTAAATATAAATTGTGAAATTGCAGAATATGTGTCTAAATGTCTTCAGTGTCAGCAAGTTAAAGCTGAACACCAAAAATCGGCAAGTCTACTTTAACCTCTCTCCTATTCCAGAATGGAAGTGGGAGCATATAACCATGGACTTTGTTGTTGGCCTACCTCGGACACCTAGAGGTATGGATTCTATTTGGGTTATAGTTGATAGACTGACTAAATCTGCGCATTTTCTGCCTGTGAAAACCACGTATGATGCATATAGGTTAGCCATCATTTATGTTGATGAAATTGTTTGTTTGCATGGAGTTCTGGTGTCTATCGTGTTGGATAGAGATCCGAAATTTGTATCTAGATTTGGAAAAGTCTTCAAGCAGCAATGGGAACAGAGCTGAGGTTTAGTATAGCATTCCACTCATAAACTGATGGACAGTCAGAACGGACTATACAAACTCTAGAAGATATGCTCAGAATGTGTGCTTTAGATTTTCAAGGGAGCTAGGAGACTTATCTACCATTGGCTGAATTTATGTATAATAACAGTTCCCACTCCAATATTGGTATGGCACCTTATGAAGCCTTGTATGGCCAAAAATGTAGATGTCCAATTTGTTGGGCTGAAGTTGGGGATAGGGTCTTGCTCGGACCTGAACTTCTGCAGACAACTACCGATAAAATTAAAGTTATCCAACAAAGGCTTAAGACAACACAAAGCCAACAAAAGAGTTATGCGGATGTTAGAAGGAGACTTTTTGAGTATGAGGTCGGTGATCATGTGTTTATTTGTGTAAATCTAATGAAAGGCCAATTAAGGTTCGTAAAAAGGGTAAATTATCGCCTCGTTACAATGGGTCGTTTCAATTTTTAGAAAGGCTTGGTCTAGTTGCTTATAGAGTTGCTTTACCACTGGGAATAGAACAAATGCACGATGTATTTCACATATCAATGTTGAGGGGCTATCTCCGAGATCCGTTCCATGTGATTGACTACCACTGAATAGCACTTGACGAAAATATAGAGTACAAGGAATAGCCAGAACGGATCATTGACCGACAAGTAAAGCAACTGAGAAACAAATCCATTCTAATGGTAAAGGTGGAATGGAAAGAACATTATAAAATGGATGCCACGTGAGAGAAAGAAGAAGAGATACAACAACACTACCCATATTTGTTTCTGACAGAAGGTAACATAAGTTTGGGGGACCAAACTTCCTAAAGGGGGAAATAGTGTAACAACCCTGTTCTGTGTTATGCTAATTAATGTTAATTATGCTTATAATTATATGCTTGATATAATTTTGAATCTTTTTGGTAACGTTTACCTTTTTAATTTATATTTACAAAATTTTATAAACTGGTTTTTGTTTATTTTTAGAAAAACATAAACTACAAACGCGTTTGGTAATTGACAAAATGTTTAAAAAATTTTAAAAAGAGTGAGAAATGGCAATTGGTAGCAAGTGGCGGCGGAAGACGGTGATGGAAATTAGTGACGATGGGTGGTGGGTAGTGGGTGGTGGTGGGTGGGTGGGTGGGTGACGGTAGCGGGTGGTGAGTGGGTGGGTGGGTGGGTGACGGTAGCGGGTGGTGAGTGGTAGCGAGTGGGTGGTGGTGGTGGTGGTGGTGGTGGTGGTGGCAGCGACGGGTGGTGGGTGGTGGTGGCAAGTGAGTGGCCAATGACAGGTGGTGGTAGGTGGTGGTGGTGGGTAGGTGGCGGGTGGTAGTGATTGGGTGGTGGTGGTAGTGGTGGTGGGTGGTGGTGACAGGTGGGTGGCAGATGGCGGGTGGTGGTGGGTGGTGACGGTGGGTGGGTGGGTGACGGTGATGGTGGCGGGTGGTGGGCGGTGGTGGCAGGTGGGTGGCAGATGGCGGGTGGTGATAGGTGGTGGCGGGTGGTGGGTGGTAGCGAGTGGGTGGTGGGTGGTGGGTGGTGGTGGGTGGTGGTGGTGGTGGATAGTGGGTGGTGGATGGTGGGTGGTGGTGGCGGGTGGTGGTGGCGGGTGGGTGGCTGGTGGCTATGGTGGTGGGTGGCTGGTAGTGGCGGGTGGTGGGTGGTGAGTGGTGGTGGCGGGTGGTGGTGGCAGGCGGTGGATTGTAGCGGCAGGTGGATGGCAGGTGGGTGGTGGTGGCGAGTGGGTGACGAGTGGGTGGTGGGTGGTGGTAGCGGGTGGTGGTGGCAGGTGGGTGGTGAGTGGTGGTGGCGGAAGACGGTGGTGGAAAATGGTGGCGAGTGGTGGCTAGTGTTGGGTGGTAAAAAAAAAAAAAAACTCAAAACGGAAACACATTTTTTGGCCAAATTTATAAACTGAGACCACTGATTTATAAATTAAAAATGTACCAAACAAGTTTTTATTTGAGTTTTTAAAATTTTTGTAAATATAAATAGAAAACAGAAAACGTAAGTATTACCAAACGACACCTAAGTATGTGATTACATGTGAATTTGAAGTTATATCTATTCATAGTAGAAAATTTTGTTATATTTCCTGTTATAAATGAAATTGAGGGCCGTAGAGGCGTTAGAAACCAAAATTGATTGTACCATTGCGATTAACATAATTTTTAGAGCCTATGGTGAAATTTAATTAAAAAAATTGATTCGGATTAAATTAATTAGATTAAATTGATTAAATTAAGCACAATTAATTAGTTCTAATTAAGTTTGATTAGGGAAGCATATATATAGAAGCTAAATGAGCTTAAGCTAATTTCATGAGCTCAAAAATCTGAAAATATACACTCTAGAGAGAGAGAGAGAGTTGATTCTAGAGGGAGGAAGAAAGCATCCTTGAAGACTTTGCAAGAGAATTCAAGAATTGGGAGAATTAACTCAAGAACTAGCTAGAATTTGGAAGATTTAAGCTTCTAGGTGAGTAATTGAACTCAATTAATGGGTTTAAATTCATAACTAAGTGAATTCAAAGGTGATATGAAGTTAAAAACAAGATTTGAGTTGAAAATGATGAAAATGAGATCAATATGTACATGTATGTAAGAAATTGCTATGAATCTTCATATTTGAGTATAAAGCATGCTAAACAAGTTGAATTGGAAGTCATTTAAGACATGTATCCATGAATAATGAGGTTATGAGACTTAATTACATGTTTTCAAGATGATAGAACAAGAATTCATGTAAGATCATACATGCATGAGAGTTTTGAATATCATTTTGACAAGTTCATGAAGAATATGGTACCAAATGCATAATTTTGAGAAATCTCATGAGTTTAAGCATTGTTAGTAACATTTGAAGTGAGGAAAGAAGCTATATCCCACATGCATGATCAATCCATGTAGATATAGAACTTGAATGCATGAGTCTTAAAGTTATGAACATGAAATTGAAATGATTTGAGCTTGTATGAAGAATTCTTCGAGAATTGAACTTCAATTCTTGTAAAATTAGCTTTTATTTTCATGTTAGAAGTTATTTGGCCAAGATATAGGACCTAACATGCAATAAAAACAAGTTGGAATCATGTTTTGAAGTTTAAACATAGTTCTGGAAATTCTAGAATTCGACTTTCCTGCTTGAGTGAAGAAAGTCTCGCTCGAGTGTAAAAATTCAGCTCCCAGAAGTTTTACAGATAATTGCACGGTAGCTCGAGCGGCAAACCTTGCGCTCGAGTGGACCATGTTTTGCAAGACACATCGCTCGAGCGAAGAATGTCTTGCTCGAGCGTAAAATTCACGCAATCAGTACTTTTACAGAGTTTTACAGACTGCTCGAGCGACCAAAGTTGCGCTCGAATGAAGTGCCCTGTTTGAGAAACTTTTGAAAAAGCTGTTTTATGTTCCATTTTCCGTTCTCTTCCATTTCTCAGCATTCTTAGGTACACATTGAGCATCCTAAATGAATTAAAGGTCACGAAAGAAGCCTAAGAACATTAAGCAAACTAAAGAACGGATTGAATTGTATTATGACCCAATGTGTTATGAATTATGTAAGGTCAAGTGCAAGGACGAATCAAGCATCGGGACAGTGTGAGTAATATCTTAGTAAAGATAAATTGTGTATACATTACTTTCTAATTGTTACCTGTGTGGTAAGTTTCTAAACTTTCGATTTGATACTGTGAATGAGTATTCCATCTGCTTGATTCGCAATGAAATGTGTGAAGTAATTGATATGTGATTTTGAAATGGGCCCAAGGCCGTTCAATTCACTGGAAAAGGGTATGAATTGGGCCTAAGGCCATTTTGTATAACTGTTAAATGGGCCAAAGGTTGTTCTTAACAAGGAATTGATTGGACCTAAGGTCGTTCTGAATGCGAAGGCGAAGGCGAAGGCGAATGTGAACTTGATCATGGATCTAAAAGTGCGCACAAATGTGAATATGGATTGATTGGACTCATTTAGTAGATGAATATGGATATGATATAATGGACCACATGTCGTTTAGCATATGAAAACACGAGTTGGACCCGAGGTCGTTTAGTATATAAATAAGGATATGATATATGATATGTTGGACCTGAGGTCGTTTTGCGTTGATATCGATCAACAAGTTTAGTTTATGAATTATGGTTAAATGAATCTTATTACTTTGGTATTATTCACTAGGCGTAGCTCACTATTTATTTATATGTATGTAAGTGAGCAGAGGGATGTCCAACCCCAACCCCAGTGAGCAATGAGAAACCTAGTTTTGAGGAGTCAACCAAGGTCGCCTCACGAAAGAGGTCATATTTTTGTTTTGCTTTTCCTTTTGTTCTTTTGTGGTCATGTATGACCAAATCTGTGTATAACCTTGGTTTTTGTTAACCCTGACTTTTGAATGATCCTGGACTTTTGTGATACATAATATGGATGTTTGTGTAGTGTGAGTTATGACATCTATGAGAAAGTTTTTGGTTAAGCCATGTATGCACAGCTCATTGGACAATCTTTATAAGTTTTGCTTTCGCAATTTGGCCCCCCATTATTAACTATGATTTGATTTCTGACTGAGGCCATAGGTAATCTTATGATTACTGATCGGTTATGACTGTAATCCATAGGGGCGGATTTGGGTCATGATAGTTAGATTGAGAGAACCTCTCACAAGAGTCCCAACTTATCCAACGTAGGAATCCGTCTTCTACTAGGACACAAGTCCCTCTCCGAATATCTCAGATCCGGTATGGCAAAATACACCTCGACTGACCACTATCATCCACGTGACACCTCGACTAACACCTAGTCCATGTGGACAACTTAAAAATTATGTCCCCATAACTACCCCCTAGGTCCTATTACCTTGGGAACCTTGAGGTGATAGGACCTACTTTGACCAACTTTGTAACATCTCGACTAAAACAACATGATGATAGTTGCACCACTAGTCGAGATCATGCCTCGTCGACTTTAGAACACTTAAGTTCAAACCCAACTTTCCAAACCCTAGGTCTGACATCTCACCTACCACAATAATGTGGCGCCCATTCATTGGTTCCTTGCACGTCTTTTCACTGATGCATGTTGCTTAATTTCTAGCGCGTGTCGACGATTCACTTCCCTAAAAATTCAAATCATTGTGCCATTTTGGTTCCTTTCTCTTTTCAAAACACTTTCACGCCCTTTAGGCCTTCCCACTTCACATTCACTTATTCTCTCTCTGCAAACTACCATTGTTGCTCTAAAACCCATCGATGCTACTACTGCAATCACCACTTCTGGACAGTCACAATATTTTGCTCCACTTAAACGACTCATCTCCCTCCAACGACTCCAAATCTGGTCTCCATTTCACCTGAAACCACTTGTAAGTTATCTAACCATCTATTTTCTTTTCGATTTTTTTTGGGTTTTAGAATTGTCCTTCATTTCCTTCAAATTTTTCTAGTTTTCTCTTCCACTTCTTGTAATTTTGGACCTATGTGTGGGTTTTGGCCTTACAAACACCTTAGGCAAACTCATAATAGTCCTAGAAAATCTTTAGAAAATTTTCATCTTTAGGAAAAAAAACACATTGCCCCCACACATCTTTCATCATGGGCGTTCACAAATGGATGGTAGATTTCCCAACCGAGATAGTGATCTTTTGCCAAGTGTAAACACCCCATGTTGACCAACCCTAAGACTCCGGGGCGCTTACAAGCCTCACGATGATGAAACAACAATTACTTCATCTTTGGAATGCTTAAAGTTGTTTAGAGTTGCTGTATAGACCTGTTTTAGCCACAAATTTTTTTTTTAATACGAAAATGACCATTTTACTCCTGAATTCGTTTTTAGCCAAAAACCAACTTGTCAACCCCAAGGAAGAAAGGAAAGCCCGATTGTGCTTTGATCAAAAACATTTTCCAAAATTAGTGGCTGGTTTTATCAAAAACATCAATCAAAAAGCAATTTGGGTTTACTTGGACCACAAGCAAGCCAAGAGCATGGGACCTGCACTTGCACATGCATGGATGTCACATGTACCAAGGCAGGTGGTGTGCATGTACGTAGATTGTGTGTGCGCACATAAGTTGTGCATGCGTACGTACAGGGTTTGTACGTACGTACAGGGTTTGTGCGTACGCACTTGCATGCGTGACAGAGCCAGTTTTGGTAATATAATTTTGATGCAATATTAGGAGGAGGCGACAAGAGAAAGAGATAGAAACCCTAGAGAGGCGCCAGAAGCTTCCCCTCTGTCTATAAAAGGAGCCCCTCTTTCTCATTTTCAAAGGTTAGACTCTTAAGAGCCTTTTGTGAGTTTGAGAGTAAGAACAACCATCCTCTTCCTCCTTATTACCTTAGGTCCGAAAATAACCCACCAAATAGCATCTTCAAATGCTAAAAATCATCTAAAAATTTTAAGGACTTGAACTATAATCAAAATCTTTGCTTGAGGGAGGCTTGCAAGCAAGAAACTTGAGTTTCTTTGCATTTTTCTTCACTTACTTTTCAGTTTGATCACCTAGTAGTTAAACCCTCCCCTTTTTTGTATTTTAGTACTTCTTTTTATCTTTATTTTAATATTTAATCATAGTTAGGATATCCATTCATCATCTCATCATGTAGTTTGTTGGTTTTACTCACTTTCTTGCCTTTTCTTGCATGTTTTATTCATTTTCCTTAGAACAACATATTCAGGACCATGTAATCATATAGAAATAATGTATTAGGCCCAGTTTGAATTATCATGTATTTCTTATATTTTTCTCTCTTTATTTGTTATTTGCTTTTTTGTGCATATTCTTCATTTTAGTAGCCTTAAACCGGGCCTATGATAATCTTTTGCTTGAGTAGTTGCATATTAGGTCATATTTATTTTATGTATTGCATGAAAGACGCTAAAAATGGATGCCTAGGTAAGTCCTCTTACTCTTCATAGCATTTGTGTGATTTTGGTTGCATTGTCTTTTCAATAATCCAAGTTAAATGCTTTTTCTATATAAAATTATTTGTTTTGAATGTTTTTGTGGTTATTATTTATTTTATGTTGGGCTTATAGCCATGGATTGATAAAATCCACTTTTCATTGGAAAATTACTATTTTTGAAAAATATGGCTTTATTCTTTTAATCTAAAATAAATGATGTTCATTTCATTCAAATCACGTAGTTTTATATTAGTTAAGGGTTTTAGGATTAAAATGAACTTGTATGAATAATTAACCACTAAAATCATAAAATAGAAAGTAAGCAGAGGCCAATCTTCAGATTGGGCAAAAGAAGGTGCTATCATTCATTGACCTTCCCACTTTGTACCTAAGCTCCCGAACATAGAATTTCTGGTTATGATGAATCGGTCCTTAACTTAGTTTTCATTGTTAAAGGTAATTCCCCTTTAAAAATTAAGTGGCAACCCTTTGTTGTTAAGGTGAGTTGGTACAACATTTGTGTGGGAACGGACCTTAAACTTGAAAAAGGCACAACACCCACACCAAGATTTCAACATCTCACCTGACGTCAACATATGTTTGGTTGGTGATACTGACACCTAGGTCCCTAGGCCTGACTTCATGCCAATTTCAGAAGTCGCCATTGTAAAGGGTGTTGTTAGGTTGCCCTTAGACATCTTTTTTTGAGAAGTCCCACACTTCTACAAGCTCACTCACATGCAACTTACTACCAATACCTTCAGAATCATCATGTGTATAGCTGAGCTAAACCACCGACATAGTACACACCTCACCCTTAGGGATATCTAGTACTGCTACAAAATGTGACACCTAAAGAACATCACGTACTATAACTATATTATTGTCCATCCTTAATACCTTAAGTCAAATTAACTATCCCATTACACAAATATTTAAAGTAAAATGTAGAAATAAGCAGTTAGGGAATTTTGAACATAAGGGTCTCACGATATTAAGACTTCAAAACTAGTCACCTCTTGAACATAGCGAACAAATGTGTATCACATCAGAAGCAATGTTATATGACATGACCAAATACCTACCCTAATTGAATTACCTTACAATATCTTAGAGAAAGGAATCTGATATGAAATGAGAATACGAAACTTTAGAAAATGGATATAATTAGCAAGAAACTTAGAGGTGAAAAGAGTCATAAGGCACTTTAAGTTTAAGATTTATGAATGCTAGAATGTGCTTATGCACTAATTGAGAAGCTTAAATATCTTGGACTAATGTGCTTGTCATTTTAATACCATAAGTTATTTTGCTAATCAAGATTAGTGTTAACTAAGTATGATTAGTAAGCTTTAATTAAGATTAATTAAGGTAAGTATGAGTAAGCTTAATCTTGATTAATTAGAGACTAACCTTGATTAATAATAACTAAGATTGATTAATTAAACTAATGATGAGGATTAAAGAATTTGGTGAAGCAAACACATAGGTGATACATACATCTCCCTTTTTGTCCCAATTCAAACCTTGTCATATCTAACCTTATAAAACCAAATCAAAGAAGAAAAATCTACTAGAAGAAATAAGAAGGAACTAGAGAAAATGAGAAGAAGAGAGAAAGAAGGAGAAAAAGAAGGGAGTTTGAAGTACTCAAACAAAAATCTATCTTTAATCATTGCAAAGTAAGATTTCAACCCTAAATCTTGTAATAATCCTACCTACTATGAAAGATTGAAAAGAAACTAATGATTAATTGAGTTAGTAAAAAAACAAATAGGGAAAAGAATGAGAAATAGATGTAATGGTCGAAGAACAAGCTAGGAGGTCAAGATTTTCACCATGTTGAACTAAGTTTTGATGTCCTTGTTGTATAGAAAGTTAAACCCTCATGTTTCATTTGATTTCCAAGAGTTTTATGAGTTTGCATTCATGTTTGGAAAGAATAAAGGTAAGGCTTGAACAAGAAAATTGAATTCATGAACTTCTTGATGAGACTTAAGTTTTAATCCTTGAAGCTTAAAAATAAATTAAGTTTTGATCATGTAGCATTAAAAATAACCTTGTTTTCATGTTTTTCCTCAAATTTAGGATGTTATTCAATGAGTTTTCAAGGCCCTAAGTTGAAGAAATGAGAAGAGGTGAGCTAAAACAAAAGTAGATTTTCAAACATGCCTTTTTCCCAGTTTCGCACGTGCGGTTGTAAGCCCCACACATGCGGCCAACCTATGCAAGCTCCAATTTCGGTTCTAAAATAACCACACATGCAGCCCCTGTGCCCGCACATGTGACACCCCTGCGCCACGTCCAAATCATGTTTTCCAAGCCTTGTTTGCTTAGGACCCTTCCATACTTACATTTAACACTTGTTATGTACTTGTTTGAGACTTGCATTAAACTTAGAAAGGCACTTAACAAGTAAAAGAAGTTTAGAAAAATGTTTAGCCAAGTTTAGGCATTCGGTTTGTTATGTTTGTGCATGTACGCTAGGTACTTCAATGCCTTGTTCTTGTTTTGTTTAGGTTGAGCTTCAAAGGATTTGCCCTTTGCTCAAGGAGCCATTTGTGAGTAGTATTACTGTAAAGTTATGTTCAGAAATTAGTTTTGAAAACTGGAAGATATGTTTTGTTTCGTGAAACACATATTTTGTTCTGAATGAATGAATATTCCATATTTTCATGAATCTAGTAATGGCATCCTTTAGCGAGTCCTAGCCATTGGAGGATATTTATTTTCGCGCCATGGCCATTATTGAGATCTCCCCTTGATGACAAGAATGGTTGTTTCGTTTGCTCTATTGGATGTACCATGTTATCATGTTTTGAATATGAAATATTCTGAAGAAAAAAGTTTGAATGCTTTTAGAGATATGATATAATAATATGCTTTGAAAATCTAATTGGAATTCATTCATTTACCACTTTAATATTATTCATTGCACCATGGTTCACCCCTCTTCCTTATATATTTATAGGTGTTGAAGAACTCCGTAAAAAAAGTTTGATTAGAAGTTAGTCTTATATGGTTGTGCTGGTTTTGTAAAGCTTTGTTATAAGTGTTATATTTTATTTTCTTTTTGTTGTATAAATAATGTAATAATATATGGTAATAATCAGTGAAAAATGTATGCTTTCATTTCATATAGTAATGCACTGTTCATTTCATATAATAATGCATTGCTCTGAATGGATGTGTTGAAAGGACTCAACATAAGATGTTAATGGCTTCCGCAAATTAACACTAGATTTTTCCCCAATTATATTAAGAGTCCATTTAGTTTTGAAAGTTAGGCTTTTGGTAGTTAGAGACTACTGGCTGGTCACAACATCATCATGTTTGGGGCGGGTTGGGGTTGTGACACAATGTGTGCCTTGAAAACCAAATCTGGAAAAACATATTACCTAAAACCACAGTCAACTGAATTCAAGATCATAGTCGACCTACCAGACTTAAAAAAAGGTGCTAAAGATGACTATCTCATCATCTCGAGAAACTGAGAGCTTGCTCCAGTTGACCGTCTTTACCTCTTCTCAGTACCTAGAGAGCTCCTAGACACAGGTGAGAGTAAGCCACCCAACACTTAAAACAAATAACTCCTCATATATTGTATACTTAGAAATTTTCTGATGTATCATTTTACTATTTGCAGATACCCCACAACCCATCAAGTTGGCACACTGATAATATGTTCGTAAGTACAAGGTAAAACAACTTCTTGACCTTTCTACCGACCAACGCAACGCCCCATACTTGCTAATTATGTTGCCACCTACAAATCACCTTTGCCCAACCTCATAGTCCACAGTCACACACCTTCGTCGACCAACACATCTAACTCCATATCTTGGCAAGACTAGAACTTTACTTTTGTACTGAGCAACAAGTGTCTGCCCCCATTGATCCAGCAGCTCAATCATCAACTTTCGTAGCTATTCAATATACTGCTCTAGCCCAATGTCAATATAAGCACTAATATAACAATAACACGGAAACAGGATCTCGCCGTTGATGTCGATGAGGCCAAGACACCCCTACTTACGATCTAGAGAATCCTCCTATCGCTTTTCCAGTAGCATATTAACAAGTCCTTTCATAGCCACTCATGATGACATGTCCTACTGAGTTATTCAACTTGACAAGCTTCTCACTGACATTTCAGGGGAAGTTGTCTCTATCCAGACCATTCCAAGCCAATTTTCGACACCGTCGAGGCCCATACCCTCTAGGTCCAAGACCCCTTCTACTCCAATTTCCAAGGCCGAAGACCTTGAAGATGACATTCTAGTCTCATAAAGAAACACTGCACGCTCTGCTTCCTTCAACCTAGTAAGGGCTCAGGCTAACAACCGTTAGCGTGTGGATGAAATTAGAGAAGTCATTCGATTGAGGGAATCCACAACCGATGATGAATGGTGCCTTAGACTCCTTATCGGCAACCAACCACTGAAGATCGGTGACAGAGCCACAGAAGATCTCGTAGTGGCTATTGTTTTGAGTTGCGACCTGCTACTTCCAGCCAACATGCAAACCATTGACGACTACACTAAGGGGCAATTCTTTACTAGGATGATGCGGTACTCAGTTCTGGTAAGACTTCTACCTTAGCACTTCTTTACTTCCCATACTTAGAAATTATTTCAAAAAATTTCCTTATTCTTATATTCAATTTTCAGGAAATCCAGAATACTTACAGCTTGGTTTAAAAGCCAACAAGATGAAGGATGATTTCACTTCTCAGATATCCAAAAGTGTTAAGTACCTGAAAAAGCTTAATGACTCTGAGGTGAAGAATAAGAAATACAGAGACATTACCAACAAGGCCAAGGCCGATGTTGACAAAGCGAAGGCTACATGAAAGCAAACCAGAAGAAAAATGGTTGAGGCAGAACAAAAACTGTCTGAGGCACTACCAACAAAGAGAAAGAGATCCAAGAGGCCAACGCCAAAGGCTATCTCGATGGCCAGCACATGATTTGAGATCTTTACAAGGCCTAAGTTAATGAGGCCTGCAACAGAGGATGCATACTTGGCTAAGTTAATGAGGCCTGCAACAGAGGATGCATACTTGGCTAGAAAGCCGCCATTGCTGCCGCCAAGGTCCCTGAAGAGTTATCTTTGTAGGCTTTGATTAAGTTAACTTTATCGTTCCTTATGCGTTAGCTGCAACTGATATACCTCCAATCACTGACCCTCTGTAAGCTGACAACAACACCACTCCGTTAGCCGACGTTTCTTCCCATATGCTCAATGAAATGATCTTGGACTTCACTTGAGATGACAATAAAGAGGAGCATGCCAACTTTTTTCCTATTGAGAGGAACCTTCAGGTTGAGAACACAAAGGTTGACGAGACAACCACTGAAGCTGGCAACAACCAAGAAACCAGCACCACAACTTAGACTTATGTTTCTTTTTTTTTTTTTTGTTTTTTCTTTACGTTCTACATTTTACTTTTTCCATCATGGACATCAGTCATCCTAAACTTTTGTAAAGTCGATGTACTCATAACTGTACTTCAACTTCTCATATGAATGGATATCACTATTTTTGTCTAAGTCTTTTCTTCATTTTTGCAATTGATTTGTTCTTCAATACTTAGTAAAACTCTATAATAGCCACCGAGTATAACATCATCAACATTGCTTGTTGTAACCTCAAATAATCATCATATCGGATAACTTGAATAACATATGCATTAACTATACTCTAGTTTTTTTTTGACAATTCACCAAGGGTAACTTCCAAACACATTTTCAATCTCTGCCCCCAATGTAAATGTGAGTCAAGCTTGCCCTTACATTATTCAACCGACGTGGTTACTTGCCTTAGTCTAAACTAGACACTTAAGGCTTTACCCTAAGCACTGATTTCCTGGTACTCGTTACCTCGGCTTTCCTTTACCTAATTAACTAAGTCGGCTAACCGACTGCCTTGTGCTCTTGGCAAGCCTTAGTTAATTTTGTCTAGTTTCTCATTGAAACATCCGCTTAACTTAGTACAACTCTACCTTTGTGGCAAGCCTAAGTTAACCATACAGTTTCTCAGTGAAATATCACTTTAGTCTAGTCGGCCAACTGTAGTCATTAAACCTTGGCAACTAGACTGATCTACCTTAACTTTCCAAGGAAGTCAAAAACACAATAAAAAACAAACTATTGTCTATAACACTTGTAAAAATAAATCAACGCGATTTTATTACTATAAACTTTTAATTTACAAGAACTAATGATAAAAAGAAAAACTTAAGGTCACTAGTGTTTCAAGGTTTTGGCAACTCTTTGCCATCATAGTTTTTCAGCCAATAAGCTCCAGGGACCAAGATAATATTGTAAGGACCTTCCCAATTTGGGTCAAGCTTGCCCTCCTTGGGATCTTTCTTGTTCCCCATCACTTTTCGTAGGATGACGTCACCAACCTTGAATTCTATGGGATGAACTCTTTTGTTGTAAGCCCTAGCCAAGCCTTGTTGGTATGCCCCTAACCGAAGTGCTACTCTTTCTCTTCATTCTTTAATGAGGTCCAGATCTTAGGCTAGGAAGGCATGGTTTAAACCACTCTCCACTGCTTGGGTTCTCAATTGAGGAATGCCAATCTCTAGTGGGATCACTGCCTCTGTGCTATAAGCCATGGAAAAATGAGTTTTCCCATTTAATCTTCTCAGCGTAGTCCGATATGCCCATAGAATACTTGCCAGCTCTTCTATCTACTTGTCTTTTGCTACCTCCAGTCTCTTCTTTATCCCATCTAGGATAGTCTTGTTTGAGGCCTTGACTTGGCCATTACTTTGAGGAAAGCTAGGCGTTGAGTAGTAGTTCTTGATCTTATACTTAGCACAATAGTTTTTAATCAACTTGCTATTAGACTGAGTGCCATTGTCTGCTACAATCACCCTAGGTATACCAAACCTAGTGATTATGTTTCTCCAAATGAAGTTCTTGACATCCACATCTCGGATTCTAGCTAAGGGTCCAACCTCAATCCACTTATTGAAATAATCAGTGGCCATTAAAAAGAACTTCCCTTGCCCAATTATTAGTGAGAGAGGTCCAACTAAATCCATCCTCCATTGAACAAAAGGCCAAGGGTTGGAGACTAGATTTAGGTCATTAGCCGGTTAATGTATTAGAGGCATAAACTTCTGACACTTCTCAAACTTATTGACGTATAGTTCGGCATCTTTCTGCATATAGGGCCACCAGAAGTCTTGGGAGATTGCTCTGTAAGCCAAGGATTTTCCCCTTGTATGGCTTTAAAAAACACCTGCATGTATTTCGTACAAAAAGTCTTCAACCTTAGAAGTATACACACATCATAATAGAGGTCCTGTAAAAGAAATTCTGTAAAGGTGGCCTTCGACCAACGAGTAGAACCTTGCTGACCTAAGCCTTATCTTGTGTGCCTCATTTTTATCTTTTGGCAATCTTCCATCTTTGATGAACACAACAGAAAGATCCATCCAACTTCACCCAAGTACTACATAGAGTAATTGTAACACCCCAATATTTTATTCATTTTATAATTACCAATCTTTTATCCTTATCATTATTTCACAATAAAAGTATAGGTTCGCTAAAAATTAAATAAAATGTAACAATCATAGTAACCCTGTAGACACCCCATTTTTGATGGCCCTTCAAAACTTGGATGTTCTTGCAGGTACATCCGATGACGAGTCTGCTTGCTCGCCAAGCGCTTGAAGTCCTCAGCGAAATGCCACAGGTTAGGGTCTTTCAAACTCCACATCCATTTTGTCTCCTTTTTGGACCATGTCTTGGTCTTGCTCCGTTGTAGTTTTTGGTGGCCTGCTGGCTATCTATGAAGGCTGCAGGCCAGAGCTTCTGGTCTGCGGGCCATTAATGTGCCTTGCCGGCCATCAATGGTGCCTTGCCGACCATCACTGATGCCGGCCGGCCACCATTGTTTTTTGTAGATATTTTGTGCCAACTGGTTGCACAGATGCTTGTATCTATCCATACGTGGAGGGCTGGATCTCCTTGTATAGAATTCATATTTTCTATATATAAGGAGGCCCTCTCTCTTATTTGAAGGTTGGAAGATTTAAGACTCAAATTCTCTCTCTCTCTCTCTCTCTCTCTCTCTCTGTCTGTCTCTCTCTTGCATTTCTTTACACCTTTGCCTACTTACACTACACTTTTGCATATCAACCCTTAACCAAAAGTGATCACCTTTGAGTTGAGGTTCTTTGAGGCCCTCTTGGAGCTCTACAAGTTATTTTTGGCTTGATTTGTTGCCTAGAATCACTCTTCTCTTCAAGAGGTACAATAATTGCTTTGTTAGCTTACTTTGTGTTCTTGTTTTCCTTTCTTATCTTACTTTTTTGAGCCATTCTTGAGCTATAAAAACTCTATCAAAATGGGCTGAAATTTGTGGTTTGAAGCCATTTTAAGGTAGGGAGTGGTTCACCCTTCTTTATACGTTATTTGTGAAGCTTCTCCACTATTGTTTCCCATCTTTTAAACCATTTTTTTTGGGCCTTTAACCATTGAATTTTAGAGTATTTTTAGTGGCAAAAAAATTGGAGGGGTTAGCTTTCCCTCCTTGTGTCTTGTTTGCTAGCCTAGTTAACTCCATATGTTAGCATGATTTTCTAGCTTTTTCTAGCTTTGTTCCAGCATGTTTTTGCCTTTGAAATAACCTGCTTTAGCTTTGTTTTGGGCTGGTTAGTTCATTTGAGTCTTGTTTTGCATGGTTGTAGTGTAATAGTCTTCACAAGTTGGTGTTTTAGGGTCTTAGACACATTTTGTTTGAGTTGATAGCATCTTTTGGTGTTGTTTTTCACTCCATTTTAACACTATAAATTCTACAACCTCTCTCTTTGCTTCACTCTTTCATTTGCTTTTGAGGGTTGTTTCAAGCTTGGGATCCTTTAAGCTTGAGATTAAGGTCAAGTTTAATGGTTTAATCCTCTTTAAGGGTTCATTATCAACGGCACGATCTCTTTTTTGCCTTACATTATCCCTTGGTTGACACTTCTTTCATCTTAGAGGACACTTACCAATGGACAAATTGATTAAAGAATGATTTGGTAACTAAAATGTGTAAACAAAATTGGCAAGTAAAAGGGGCAAGACAAGCATTTCTTTGTGTTACATGGCATGTGTTCAAATCGAACATTAATTCAAACATAAGGAAAATGGGACATATCATACATAAAAGTGATGAAATGTGCCACTTTCCTAGGTCTCCATTGCCCTTGATCATGCATGATAGGGTGATGGTTCTTGAGTGTCTTGTTTTGCATTCATTGAGCTTGCACACCTTGAAGCGCAAGCCATCATGCAATGAAAATGCTTGAATTGGTGGTTTGTGGCTTAAGTTTACAACTCCTTGGATTTATCCATGAAAAAGAGGGGTGAATTGTGCATACAATCCTTGGAAAAACCCTCTTTTTGCTTTGTTTGTACTCTGTTGCAGCATGGTGATCTAGTGCATCAGTGGCTGACAGGTCACTATCCATGGCCGGCAGTGCACTATTGATAGCCGGCAGGCCACCTTCTTGGCCAACAGACGGTCGGCAACATTCATCCATGGCCGGCAGGCCACTGATGTAAACTTCAGCAGATTTTGGTAAGGTGGAGCAGAAAGGTTTTAGAAATATTCAACTTTGTAAACAGAGGCTTTCGAGAGCAAAATAGAGGTCTTTTCGGGTGAAAACCGAGCATGTGTGTGATACCCCTGTCCCGTAGTATGCTAATTGGTCCTTAATTTAAATATGATTATGTGTTTGATATGATTTTGTGTGCCAATTATGTGAGAATATGTGGTTTTGAACTTCTATCTGTTCACCGTAGGAATATCTGTTTGATTTTACCGCTTCGGGAATTAAATTGAGGGCCTTATTGGCCACAAAACCCAAAATTGATTACGCCATTGTGATTGGCATAATTTTTAAAGCCTATGGTGAAATTTAATTAGAAATTGATTCTGGTCAGATTAAATCGATTAAATTGTTGAATTAGAGCCCAACTGCTTTATTATTTTAATATTGGCCTTAGTGGGTTTTGTTGTCAAGGCTTTAAAACACTCAATCTCTCCCTCCCTAGCCTCATTTTTGACTGATGATAAACTCAAAGAAGAGAAGAGAGGGTCGGTTGGAAGAAGAGAGAGAGTAGGAGATTGAGGGTTTGGCTTAAAGCTTGGAAATTTGGAGATTTAGCTCAAGAATTGACTAGAGCTTAGAAGATCAAAGCTTCTAGGTGAGTAATTCTTGGATTATAGTTTATAATTTTGTGTGTTCAAGCTAATTTGGTGATTAAGAGTGAGATTGAAATGAAATTGTGGTGGATTTGTTGAATTGAAGCTTAATATGTGCATGCATGTAAAGACTTACTTTGAAATTGCATGTTTGAACACAATTATGTATAATCCATGTGAAATGTTAAAGGAAACTCATGTTTTGATCACCATTTGTGTTATCTAAGTTGAGAATGTGGCTAATTCATCACATGCATGTACCACTTGAGAAGATATGAGCTTGAATGCATGAGTTTGTTATGTTGGTGTTGAGTTTGGCATATTTTGGGACATGCATGTAGATAAATCAAGAAATTGAGCCTCATAATGTTATAATCTTGTATTGGTGCCATGTTAGTATGATTATATTTGAGATTTGGGCCATTGCATGCAAGTAATGTAGATGGAAAATCGATTTGGAGCTCAAGAACACAACCTGGAATTTCCAGAATTTTGACTTTCGCTCGAGCAGGGGGAAGGACCGCTCGAGCGGATAAATCGTGCTCCCAGCACTTTTTGCAGAGTCGGATATACGCTCGAGCGGGATATCTCATGCTCGAGCAGGGAGTTTTTGTAGACAGACCTTCCGCTCAAGCGCCCTAACTTACGCTCGAGCTTAATTTTGAAGTAACCAGTACTTTTACAGGCCTCTTGGGTTCGCTCGAGCGGGGACCTTGTTTTCTGAAATTTTGTTCATGCGTTCTGTGTTTCGTTGTTCGTTCTCTTTCACTTGTAATCGCTCTTAGGCATGTGTTAAATGTTGTAAATGAGTTAATGAGATAAGAATGAAGCCTAAAGAGGAATCTGTGAATTAAAGAACGGATTTAACTGTTAGTGATCCTTTTGTGTTCATGAAATGTGTAGGGTCAAGCTCCAGGGCAAATCCGCAAGTCGATCACTGTGAGTAATATCGACATTTGAAAGCTTGTCAATGTCTAATTGTTATTTCCCTTATAAGCTTTATGAGTTACTAATTGGGATTGTGGACAAAAGTTTGACATGATAGAAATGAATGGACCAAAGGTCGTTTTGATAGAAATGAATGTGTAACAAGCCCGCGGGGGACCTCGCTACAGCTCGGACTCGATTTGTGTCACGGTTCTAAATCTGAACCAAAGAGTCCAAATCCGGCAAATCGTTTTGAGAAAACAGATTTTTGAAAGAAGTGCCAAACATGGACTGTTTTGCTAGATACAGAGTCGCCACCTAAATATTTTTAAAATGGGGAAATTTAGGAAACCCTGACTCGGTGCCGAAGGCCACATGTCCGTCATCATCGGAGTTGTCTCGGCTCGGGAGCTTAGGTACGATCGAGGAAGGTCAGCTATGAGCACCCCCTTTCGCCCGGTCCGAAGACCGGCCTCTACTAACCGTGATATTCTGTTTTGAAAACGTTTATGTGTTCTTATTCCGGTTATTGGCCTAGAATTACTATATCATGCGCGCAACAAACAAGTATAGACTAGATTGTCTAATTTGGGAATAAACATTGCATATCCATTTGCTTTGGAAATACTTTGGATTTTTGCTACTCGCAAGTAGGCTAAGACACGGATTTTAATGAGTTTTTCCAACTCAGACAATCCAACCTTTACCTACAGGCATTCAAACAGTTTAACAAAAAAGCATTTAGCCGCATGGCAAGCATACTGTCATGTTAACATTCACACACATGCGAGATGCTAAAGCATAAATACTTACATCGTACTCCGTGCCAAAACAGTAAACTAGTTAGCAAACATGCGTGTCCTAGTTCATGTTAAATTGCCTAATGCAACACATACAGGATGCAATTAGATAGGCTCGGCTAACCTAAGCATGGCATATGAAATGCGATCAATTATCACATATTCAATTTTTGAGATGAAGTACAAATGCAGTTAGCGTGATGTACCGAGCCTAATGCATGCAATACAAATGCATGGATGCATGCATGCATAACATAAGGTATGCTAATTTTAAAGATGCCCTAATCTACCATCATAAGCCGGTAAATAAAAGGGAAGAAAGAAATGGGGATTGGAAGACATACATACCACCCACGCACACTTATTACAGATTTGCCCTCACTTGGAGGGACCCAATAAATATTACAAATTAATTAACTACGCAAGCTAATTAATAATTACAAATTGCCTAATCAACTAAGCAAATTAACTAGAACTAAGAAAACAGGAAAAATGCCTCGGGAAACGCGCCGCCATGCATAGGCTGCCTCTGTTTTCCTTCCTTCACTCCTCTGGAGGCTGTCAAAACCTCAGGACTGCATCCCTGGACACTGGGGAGTTCCACCGGCTGAGTGGAATTACCACCGGCAGTGGTGTGTGGCCATCGGCACAAAATGAAGCTGTCGGCAGAGAAATTGTTGCCGGTCGGCACCTTACACTGCCGGTCGGCAGACTGTTCCTGCAGAATCTGCAAATGACAGCAACAGAGGGCAAGGCAAAGCATGGCAGCATAATTCAAGGCATATATGCACCAACCATGTCCCTTATCATGATAATGACTCAAAGGGACATGTGCCTCGATTCTCGGGCCACCAATCACGCATTTCCATGCATGATGGCCCAAAGAACCAAGTATGCAACTTTGATTTCAAATGCATGCAAACCAAATCAAACCAAACAAGGCCCAATTCCTATCACTAAGTCAAGGAACAAAGCATGCATGCAAAATGCAATGCAACCTAGGCATGCAAGCTAAGGATGCAACATGTCATGGCAACAAACCTATGCAAGCATACAAGCAAACATGAGGCAATGCTAACCAATAAAAAGGTGGTCTTAAACATGGTTTAGGCAGCTCTAATAAGGCCTAAAACAAGGGCCAAAGTGCCCAAAAATGGAGGCTAAATACATACACACATGCACATAATTGAGGGCCAACACTTAAGCACAAATTGAACAACTCTCAAACACACTTGAAAGGGGGAATCATGGAAAATTAACATGCATAGTAAGCATTGAAAATCATGTCATAAAATGATGCCAAATCATGTTAAACAAGACAAGCAAATGCATGCAAGCATGATCCAAGTACTTGAGGCAAGTTATGAAGCTTTGAAACACATTTATCACAACAATCATGGCATGCCTTAAACAACTAAAAACAGGTTTTTAGCATGTTAAAACAAGGCTAAAGGACTACTTAGATGGCATCTAAGTGGCTTAAATTTAGAGGCATGCACAAGTGCCAAAACAAGGAGCATTGCTACACAAGCTTATGAGGCATTAAAGATGCATTCAAGGCAAACACATATGCATGAAAATGGGACTGAAATAACATATAAGGTGACCCCAAATCACCAAATCAATGCAAAGATGTCATGCTATACATTCATATGCTCAAGGCCAACAAGCCCAAATACAAAGGAGCTATACCAAGCATGCCAAAATCAACCCAAACACTTATGGACAGACCTAAAACATGTCAAGATAAGCACAAAATCTTCACAAATGTAAGCCTAAAACATGCTAGAAACAAAGGCACACAACCTAAGGCATGTTAAGGCATAACAAGGCATTACATGGCAACTATGCTAAGCATGCATGGAGTACCAAAACTGAGTAAAAACAGAGGCACAACATGACATATTAAGCATAAAAAGCAGCCAAGTCATGGTCAATACACCCTCTAACATGGTGCTCCCTCAAGAGGCCAAAACATGCCCTTTTCAAGGACAATAAGGAGAGGGGGTGGTCCTCTCCTTCTTGGGACTTAGAGGCATCACCTTCACCACTGAAATCCCTCAAGATTTCAGTGGTGAAGAGACCCCAACACCAAAATCCCGGAGTTCACACAAAAGGGCACAAAATGAGGCCTTTCAAGGCCTAAGGGTATTCAAACTTACCCAAACCACAAAACACACTTAACAAACAACCAAGAGGGTCTAAAAATAGAAATTTTTTGTATTATACACTAAGCTCAAAAACGAATTTAAGATAGGTAGAAATACAATGCAAAAAAGGGGTAAAAAGGGGTAAGATTCTTACCCTTGAAGACTTCTTCAACAAAGATGCTCCAATGGCCCTCCTTGGCTTGAATCCAACACCAAAACTTCAAAATCAGTCCCTTAGAACCTCAGTTCCAAGAGGAAGGTGAAACACTAGGTGCTTGTGTGCAATAGTATGGACTAAAACACACACAAGAGCACAAAAGAGAGGGAAAGAGAGATAGGATGTGTATCTAACCCTAACCCTAGAACTCAAATGGCTGTCTAAGCTCTCAAAATATCTTAAGTGTCTAACCCCTCAAGCCAAGAGACAAGCCTCTCTCTATATAGAAGCCTTTTGTCTTGTAAAGCTTACAAGACAAGCTTCCAAGAGAGAGATCCCTCCATACACGTGTATGGAGGGGAGCCAAAAGCAAGACAGCTGTCTTAAAATATCTGCAAAAGCAGATGCACAATAGTCGGCCGGCCAAAAATGCCATCTTGGCCAAAAAAAGTGCCGACCGGCACTAAATAGTGCTGACTGGCAACAACTAGTGCCGGCCGGCAATATACATTGCTGGTGGCAGCAAAAACCAGCCGGTGGCCTCTAGCCACTGCCGGTGGTGGGTGGGGATGGTCTACAAACCCTACCCTGCCTCTCAAAGGAAAAACATAAGTGTTTGGTGTAAAACCAGACACTAAACGGTCGGGTTTGAAGATCCTGAGACAAGGTGCGCGAGCCGAGGCCTCCGGGAACTCCAAACGAACACAAACATGGATAATCACCGAGTGTTCAAACGGTGACGTCCAAGTCTTGAGGATGGTCAAAAATGGGGTGTCTACAGTTGCCCCTCTTTGACAGAACTCGAAAGTCATAACAATGACGGGAGTGAATGTCAAAGCCCAGAGATGACCCATTTTTGACAAGGCCGAAGACTTAGACAAACATGCAAGACAATCAAGATATGCGCCCGAAGGCAGGGGCAAAATGCAAGACAATGTACGAAGCTGAGCATAACTTATGATCATGCAAAGAGAGCTGTAATGAAGCATACATGCGACAGTTTTAAGCTAGCATACACCGAACTACACTACAATGCAGAAAGGATGTAAGAGAATTATGCAATTCTCAATACGTCTCACTCGGGAGATACAATACCTGTGCGGCTCGTCTGGTTGCACCAGCTTCAAATGAACCGTACATATAATATCGTGCCTACAAAGAAAACAAACTTAACAGGTACAATATTGCTAGCAACATGCATGACAATGCAAAATGGATGCAAAACGATATGCAATATATACAAAACAATGTATAAACGATGCAAATGAAGATGCAATGTAATTGAAACAATGCAAGCTACATGCAAAGCAATTGAATCACGATCCAATCACGAGCGGTTCGAAACCATACCTATGTCAAATAGATTGATGGAGATAACAAGTCTGTCTACAATAGAACGGTCAACTGAACTATGAGCATTGTAGACAGACGCAAGAACAAGTATTGGGTGGAATTGACATAAGTAGGGAAACGACCCGCTGGAGAAAGGACTATGATCCTAATGCCGGATGCAAAAATTACACTACAATGTAATATATATGGATATGCTAGGAAGATGGCAATGGATATGGCACGCAGGCCAAACCAAATCTTGCCTAGGAAAGGTATGTACGCATACAGGCCATGTGTAACATAGAAAAGGTGCCGCAACCCTCAACCAACATGTCAGCGTGGAATCGGCGCGATACACATGCAGAACTGTGTTTTAACATGAAAAGTAAGGGCGCATACCGGACCAAGCTCAACCTGGAAAGGCGCAAGCCATAGGCGGAAGGCGATGCAATGAATGCATGCAATCTACAATGCAATATGTACAAATATGCAATGGAATGGATATGGATACAATGGATATGGCACGCAAGCCAAACCAAATCTTGCCTAGGAAAGGCATGTACACATACGAGCCATGTGTAACACAGAAAAGGTGCCGCAACCCTCAACCAACATATCAGCGTGGAATCGGCGCGATACACATGCAGAACTGTGTTTTAACATGAAAAGTTGGGCACATACCGGACCAAGCTCAACCTGGAAAGGCGCAAGCCATAAGCGGAAGGCGATGCAATGAATGCATGCAATCTACAATGCAATATCTACAAATATGCAATGGGATGGATGTTTACAAAAATGCATGACAATGCAGTGCGATGCGACTACTGGGAAAAATGCAATGAATGCATGCAAGCTACAATGGAAATGCACGACAATGCACTATGATTGTTCTTTTTTGTTTTTTTTGAGATGCACATAATGCAAGTGCGACACGCGTGCCATACGAAATGTAAGGTGATACAAATGAGACACGCATGCCTTATAAGATGCGAGAATGATATGAAAGAAGATTTTGACAATTGGACTTATACGCTACGCGAAGCTGGTTTGTGTTCAAAACAATGCAATGTACTAATAAGTACAAGCGAGGTGCGCAAGATAGCGCGATAGGATGTATGTAAAATGCAAGTAAGGTGCACAAAACAGTGCGATGCGCAAAACAGCGCGATTGAAATATAATGCACAAAACAGTGCGACGGTTTGAAATGCACAAAACAGTGCGACGATTTGAAATGCACAAAACAGTGCGATTGATATGCGATATACATGGGGCAACTTTTGGACCTTGTAAAAGTCAAAAGGATACGAAAAGGATACACCTTGTATGAATTGGAGTGCCACGCACGGAAGACACGACCCGAGGTCAAAACGGAGGCCGGTTGAGCGTCGAAAATGCACTTTCTTGCACTTTCTTGAGCTATGAAGACCAAAAACTTCTCATATGGCCTAAACAAGGCTGTGGGAACATCACCGGCCGGGAGGGGAGGCCATCGGCTGTCCACCGGCTGAAGAATAATTCCATCGGCACAAAAAAGTGCCGGCCGGCACAAAACATTGCCGACCGGCAAACAGTTGTTGAATCGGGGCAGTTTTGACAATTCACCACGGGTGTTATAAAATAGGGTTCCAAACCCTAGCGCCTCACTTCCCTACCACCGAAATCCTTCACACTCTCTCTTTAGAGCGTTTTTCCTTCCCCGTTTCTCTGTTTCTTCGCGTTCTATGCCCGTTTCATCGTCGGATTCGCGATTTTCATCGCGTTTCGGACATTTTCAACCGATCACATTTTTGTTTTGGTGCCTCGTTTGGCGTTCCTGCCTTTTCAGGGTTTGCTCCCCTTGTTTTCCTCTTCATTCCTGTGCCTTTTCACATTCCGGCCTTCCCGGCCATTTCCGACCCTCTCGGGAGTTGACTTTTCGGTTGACTCTTCGTATTCCAGCCCGATTTTCCTTCCTCCGGCCATTTTCTCATCATTTTCGATATGGCGGACGACATTCCACGTGGCGGGACTCCCCCGGACCACGAGATGGATCCCGGGGTCGAGCTCCAACCGTTGAGCGAGCGCCTGTTCGACCCGGTGACCTACCGACCGGCGATCCATGTTCTGCCCCCCGACGGCCTGCGTCACTTCCGAAGCTTCGAGAGGCACGTGGCGCCTGAGCTACTACTGCGAGAGCCTACCTCCCACCTTTCATTCGGCACTTCCGAGGTAACTTTCTTTCTTCTGCTTTACTTTCCGCAATGTAGGATACAAAACTGTCATAGTTAGTTGTACTCTTTAACTGCTTTAGTTTGGCATGCTATACACCGTAGTTGACTGTAAACATACATACAACTGATATCTGTTTGAGACTGACACATGCACACACACTGCACTAGCCCTGAATCACTCAAACACACGGCGCACACTGTATTTCACTGCAAACACACCGGTACCCGGTATTTGTCTGAATCTGTTAAATTTGCACACATGCTTTATCTGCTTTTGAAACACCCAAACACGCTGACACATCACACGTTGTAGTTCACTGTAAGCACACCGGCACCCGGTATTTGTCTGAATCTGACAAACTTGCACACATGCTTTATCTGCTTTTTCAAAACTGTATTTTGAATGTTGTCTTGCAATTGTTATTTTCTGTTTACAGGAGGGTTCCCATACCATTCGCGGGTATGGGAATACTGGCGCTCGGGAGTGGTATGATGAGCTCCCTGATGTGGTCCGACGCATCGTGGATCGAGCGGGTTTCGGCGCCTTCTGCCGAGGACTCTCCAGGCTCTCCATATGCAGGCCTCTCCTTGCCGCTCTGGCGGAGAGATGGTGGGACACCACCGATTCTTTTCACTTTTCTGCTGCAGCGGACATGACGATGACCCCTTATGATTTCTCGATGCTCACTGGCATCGGGGTAGGGAGGGATCCGATCCCATTCGATATCGACATGGATGAGTGGACCGCCGCTCAGGTCCATCTACTGGGGGAGGCCCCACCTCTTGCTCGTCCAGGCTTCGTTCGATACTCCTGGTTTGAGGTACAGTTTTGGGTCCAGCCCGTGTTGGAGGAGGAGGCGCAGATGACCCAGGAGGACGTGGAGAGGTATGCTCGCGGCTTCCTCATGTTCCTGTTTGGGACTACCATCTTCGTCGATCGGGCGAACACCGTGCCTCTCTGTCTTCTCAGTGCACTGGTGGACGTCCGGGACATCCTGCATTATGACTAGGGTGGCGCTGCTCTGGCCACCCTCTATGGATACATGAGCTCGGCTTCTCGCGGCAGCGGCCAGCTGCTCGGAGGCTACTGGCGGGCTTGGGAGGTACACTTCTTCTCCGCTTTTTCATTTCTGTCTCGTACTTTCTGTACTCTGTACACTGTACACTGCACACACTGTAGTCTGCTTTACACTTGCTATATACTGTACACACGGCACACACATACATTCTGCTTTACACTGACTGTACACTGTTCACACTGTACACTGCACACAATACACTGCACAACACACGGCTCTGCCATTTCTGCTTTATTCTGTATATTCTGCTTTTTCTGATAAATGCACTGGTATTTACCTTGCAGCTGTGGGTTTACGCCTACTTTCCTAGGCTTGCCCCCGTACCGGTCACAGAGACTCCCCTGGTCGTCCCCTTCTCACAGCGCTTTGACGGGAGATGCACTCGGCGACCCCGGGAGACATTCGGCTTCTTCCGCCGATACTTCGATACCATTACCCCTGCCGAGGTATGTTTCACTTACAGTTCATTTAAGCTTCACTTTTCCATTGTATATTTCCAAAACAGTAGATAACAAACTGTCTGTCACTTTCAGATCACATGGCGGCCGTGGGCTCCCTTGCCGGCGGCGATGCGGGATCGGTTCGCTGGTGCCGATGAGACCTCTCGTTTTCGGATCTTGCTAGAGGGCCCGGTCTGTCGGGCTTGGTACCTGGGGGAGCGTTTCCTATGCCAGACCCTGGGGTTACCTGAGCAGATAGTCCCGGTTCATCCTCCCGCGGATATGAGGGAGACCGAGAGGCTCACCAGCGAGCAGATGGACGACTACACCATTGGCTGGGAGGAGGCCGGCTTCAGAGGCACTGGCGATTATCGGGAGTACGTGCAGACGTACCTGATGCGACCTCTGAGCGGCCGTCGAGCAGAGGGGGCCAGGCCTGTGGCATCGGCGGCTGGGGCCGGAGCGGGAGTTGGAGTAGGGGCCGCGAGGAGGGCCTGGGTTCGTGGCAGGGGCGGAGTGCAGGGAGGACGGGGGACTGGCTGGCCTGCCCTGCCCGCTGTACTGACTTTCCAGGGGCAGGGTGGGTCGACCTATCAGATCCCCTTCGCCCCTCCGCCAGCTGATCATGAGTTCATCGACGTCCCCGACTTACCACCGGTATGTATTACTGCACTTTTGTATAGTCATTTCATTTCAGTTTATTTGATATTCCATAGAATATTAATGTATCTGACACTTTTGCAGGCTTCTTCTGGGTATACCCGTCAGTCGTTGGCGATGAATGCCTCGATGATGGGGATGCTTCAGCGGACTTTTGACCTCCTAGCCCTCTACAGCATACCGGTATGTCCTTCTGACACTGGCCTCAACCATTCATACATTGCTTCACATAGTCTGATGCTCGGCACAACACCTGATACACTGATCTCACAGTATCTGATACACTGCATACACTGCATTCTGCACTGTACTCTACATTGATAAACTGCTCACGGCATTTACACACTGTACTCATTCACTGCATTCTGCACTGATAGACTGCTCACGGCATTCATACATTGTACTCTGCATTGCATTCTGCACTGATAGACTGCTCACGGCATACTGATGCATTTCTCTTTATGTACTTTTTCAGCCTCCTTTCCAGATTCCCATGGCAGGAGGTGCCCCGGCTGGACCTTTTGTCCCCGTTCGAGGGAGAGATGAGGAGGGCAGAGTATTCCCCCGCACGAAGGCGGGGCGCACTCATGTCGGGAGCAGCTCGCGAGCTCCAATCCCAGACGATGATGATGACGAGGAGTCAGAGGCGGAGGCAGAGGTGGAGTCCGAGTCATCGGAGGAGGAGACCGGAGGCGGTTCTAGCTCGGGCTCTGACGACGATGCTGATGATGCTCCTGGACCCTCGTCCAGGAAGAGGACCAGGACAGACTGACGGCCCTTGGAGTGCTCGACACAGATGCGGATTTTTGTTATTTTTCTTCTTTCCTGTACTTTTCCTCTTTTCCTTGGTAGTTAGATTACCTTGTACTGCCGCAGGCAGATTTTGTTTTCCTCAAAATTTTGTACTTGAAAAAGATTATGAAATGAACAGATTTTTGCTTAAAAAGTGTTACATTTACATATCTCATGCATTGCATCGCATTCCATCATGTCACACCTCAATGTAAATGAAATTGATTGGTTGCCTGAAAATTGAACACTCGCACTGTAATAATCAGATAATTAAACAGCCAACAACAAAATAACCCTAAGCAATCCACTGCCTGATTCTTGGACACACAGCCCTTACTCTACTGGAGATTAATCTGTATACAGCCCTTAGCACAGCATTCGGTTCATTCTGCACACAGCACACCCCGAACAAACAGCCCAATCTGACAAGACGGACCTCAAAGATGGAACCGGTTGGAGTCGAAACACGTTCAAATGTAGAGAATGGCACAGCATTCCGAGTGTAAATGATTTTTGAAATCGAATGAGGGTTTTTCAAACCGGGATATCGAGCCTACAACTGAACACAGCGGGGAGGACTCAAATAAAAAGGTACACGACCTAAACACAACGAGACACGCTCGGAGAAGACCTAAAACACAGGTTGAGATAAACAAAACAAAAGACACGACATACAGACGCGTTGACGAAGACGGGGGACCTCAGATCACGAGGAGCCAGTTTCTCTAGGCATTGTTTCCCACCTCCTTCTGATTTGTGATTCTCACATCACTCGGCTCTCGAGCTCGGATTTTCTCTCAAAACCCTTTTCCTTACTTTTCTCTCAACTTACACCTCTCTATTCTTCATTCTCTCATTTTTCATCCCTCCCCGGGGTGATTGATGGATAACTAGAAAGGTGTGGGTTCATGCTCAATGCTGTTAGCTCACGGCTACTTTTTCTGGCGGGCAGAGTGCTCTTCTGGCAAGTACGTCGATAACGGGGGAAAGACAGAACGCCTGGCTCAACTGTGCCCCTAGTTCATCATTTTAACCATTCTTTGTTTTTGCTTTCTACTAAAACAATTTTGATCAAAATGAGAGTCGGATTAACGTACTTGTTCAATTTTTGATTTGAAAAGCATGTAAGTCAGGCAGCAAGCACTGAAAATTTTCCTTTTTGGGGTCCAAGACAATGGTCCAGTTTTGGAAAATGGAATAGTTTTCGAGAAAATAGTCAACCTCAGTAAAAATTTTCAAAAACTATTTTTCAAACAGCTGATGCTCGACAAGCATGGAACTTACTCTTCGAGATGCGCAACCTCGGATCGGAGGCAATGGAAAATTGCCCCTGGTTTGAAGGGGGTGGAGGCAACGGAAAGTTGCCCCTAGTTTGAATGGCGGCTCACGGCGGCTCGCGGCAACGAAAAGTTGCCCCTTGTTTGGGTGGTGCCGCAGCAATCTGCAAACAGTCTTCATTGGCGGTGGTCGAGCTCTTGGACACAGCGATGACGAAGACGGTCACAACAAATATATGGACACAGTCGCCTTTGGAGGGTGTTGGTGGCTGGACTTTTGGGATGAAATCGAAACCATTGCATGGACTGAGACGCTATGAAAGCGTTGGGGGCTGGACTTCATGATGAAGTTGCCTACGTATCCCAAACATGGGAATCAAGCCTTACGTAGTTCCGGTTAAGGTACACTCGGGTATTTTAACCTTCACTTTTTTAGGCTCTCACTTTTGCCAAGGCGCCCGATGCGGGTTTTCGACCTTGTGAGCTTTTTTTCATTTTCTATTTCTTTTTTCTTTCTCTTTTTTTTTTTATTTTTCTTTTCTTTTTTTGCATTTTTTGTCTTTTTCTTTTCTTTTCTTCTTTTTTGTATTTTTGCTTTTTTGTATTTTTCTCTTGCTCTAACTTTTGCCTGGGTCGCCCTTCCGGGTTTTCGGCCCAGCGAGCCTCTCAAAGGGTAAAAGTGTAACAAGTCCATGCCAAATGGTTTTTTTGAATTGAAGCCTCTCTGTGTCTGGGAGAACGGCTGTTGCAATGATTTGCGAGAGAATCCATCATGGTTGCTCCACGAGCTTCTTCTGGTGAGATCTGATCTTCTTGATTCAATTTCGGCGCCTCTTGGTCGAGGGCTGCTCCTGATCTGGCCATACAGGCCTTGCATGACGTTTGACCGTTGAACTTTCTGAACGTTCTGAACGGGTTCAAAGTTTGAAAACGAACGGGTTGAATCTTGAGGCTGAGAGCGATCCTAGGCTGCGCAATCTCAAGAGCGGTTCCACACAGGTCTCCACAGGGCCGCGTAAAACATTTGCTTTTGAAAGTTTTTAAGAAAGCGACAAATCGCTCATGCCGAAGATAGTGCGGAACCAATCTGGATCAGGCCAGGATCCTTCTCAGTACTTACGCCGACAAGCGTGATTTCATTCATTAAAAGGCTTAGCACGCCTCTCTTTCTCTCAAAATGATCAAAATTTTGCAAAACTCGAGGAATTCCTTCCTCTTCGTTTTTGTCACTGCAGTGTTCAAAAGGTTTGTTTTTTTTTGAAAAACTTAGGTTAATGCAATGAGTTTGGCGTGCAGGAGAGCAGGCGAGATGTACTGTCAACCCAATCAAATTCTCTGGCACTTATGCTGAAAGCAAGCATGAAGTTGAGATAGCATCAGCTGTTTCGCTCGGGTTTGTTGGTGCAACTGGCTCCTTGGCAGAAACAGACTCAAAACAAAAACAGATAATTACAAGACAAAACGGCGTTCGGGACAACAACCCCAGAATCACCTGGTATTATATACAAAGGGGACTGACTCGATACAACAAGACAGACCCTTAAGCAAAAGACTGACTCAAGACAAAGAGACAGACTCAAAACAAAAGACTGACTCGATATCCAAGCCAAGATTTACAAAACTCGGTTTCACCGATGCTCAAAAATGCGTGCCAGACGCTACATCCAAAATATACCAAATATCGCCCGCAGGCGGTTCACTTTACATACTCGCAGTATCTGAGCCCTCGAAGTCCAACAACTGGGTGGTAATGGACTTAGCTGAGGTGGGTGGGAGGATAACCTTGTTATCGATCAAATCCTGCACTTCATGACGAAGGCGGGAACATCCATCGGTACTGTGACCGGACTGTTGGTGGTACGCGCAGTACAAGGTAGCATCATGCGTGGCGGGGAGATTCTTCGGGAGTGGCCGAGGCTCCAAAGGTTTAAGATGCCCATTCTTCGCCAATATTAGTAATGCCCTAGACAAAGGCATGTAGAGGTCGTGAAAGACCCTGCGCCCTCGGGGCAGGTACTTTGAAGTTTGAGGATTCTTGCCAGATGCGCTAGCGAAAGGGTCGGCTGGCACTGCCTTGGCTTTTTGACCCTTTCCCGGTGCAGGGTTGGGAATGACAGGAATTGTCTGGGCATGATGGGGCCCATCCCGATTTTCTGCCTGGCTTGAACTGCCTTTGATTGGAGTGGGGAAAGCATCATCCACAGCTTTGGTCACGACCGCAGATGTTTGTTGCTTGTTCATCCCTCTGACTTTCAGAGCCTTGACTGCCCACAGCAGTTGTTCAATAGGGTCGGCGTCTACCTTTGCCTTGTCTTTTCCTCTGGCCTCAGCCTGATCAAGGGTTTGGGTTGGTGCTGGCATGTCGCGGCTGTAGCTGGAAGCCACCTCTGGCTGGCTAAGCTCTATCACAATCCGCCCCAGTAGTGGGGGCTTCTGTGGTATGAAATTCCCGGCATATGGCGCCGCTGGTGGTGAAGTCGACATTCCATAGGCCAGATCGGCCACGGACCTCTGGAGGTCACCTATCATTCCTATCAATTCAAAGGTGGTGGGCTCACGAGCCTGATATAACTGGGGAGCCCAGACCGGGTGCACAACGGGTGACCTGGGTGGATGTGATATACTGATGCTGGCCTCACTCTGCGGAGCGGTTCCCTGCTCCAATGCAGCCGTCATAACCACAACTTCCTCTGAATTTTGTGCCGCCATAAATCCTGCCTCGGCAAAGGGGAGACACTAGCTATTCTGTATCAACTCTGTAACTCTCTGAACCCTTGAAAGGAAAAACAGACAGCATTTCAACCCAAACTGATCAAACACGGGTGTAGCCAAACAACTGTACCCTACTGCTGATCACTGTTCCCAGAAATCACTGTTCCCAAAAAAAAAAAAAACTGAACCCGATACCCGCAGATAACTGATTCTCACAACTGATACTGATACTGGTGTCCTCAGGTTTGATACTCAAACTTGCAAACTGACATGTACTTTCCCTGTAGAAATACATTCTAGAAGCACATAGCAAGTAAGAGAGAGCCAAAACACCCCTATGTTGGGGTAGGGTTTCCCTGTCCTATTTTGTCAGGAGCTAGGGTTTCACTACGCACGCAGCAGTTCTCAAACAACCTAATATCGGGTAAGCAACCTGTCCTAACTTGGAATGGTCACTATGGATTCCGAATATGCACTAGGTCGAATGGTCAAAAAGGGTGCCCCGGTAAACCGGGGTTTGTGTTCCCATACTGTCAGAGCCCATAGCCGGTCAACCTTATGGACATGCCTTGACAAGACAAGCCTCCGGCAAACCGTTCAGGAATGGCAGATGGCAAACACTGTGTTCTTAGGCGCACCGATGCACATGCAATGCAAAGAAACACATAAGCGAAATCAAAACAGGATATCATGAGTTCGAGTCAAGCTCTCTAAAATCCCCAGCAGAGTCGCCAGAAACTGTAACAAGCCCGCGGGGGACCTCGCTACAGCTCGGACTCGATTTGTGTCACGGTTCTAAATCTGAACCAAAGAGTCCAAATCCGGCAAATCGTTTTGAGAAAACAGATTTTTGAAAGAAGTGCCAAACATGGACTGCTTTGCCAGATACAGAGTCGCCACCTAAATATTTTTAAAATGGGGAAATTTAGGAAACCCTGACTCGGTGCCGAAGGCCACATGTCCGTCATCACCGGAGTTATCTCGGCTCGGGAGCTTAGGTACGATCGGGGAAGGTCAGCTATGAGCACCCCCTTTCGCCCGGTCCGAAGACCGGCCTCTACTAACCGTGATATTCTGTTTTGAAAACGTTTATGTGTTCATATTCCGGTTATTGGCCTAGAATTACTATATCATGCGCGCAGCAAACAAGTATAGACTAGATTGTCTAATTTGAGAATAAACATTGCATATCCGTTTGCTTTGGAAATACTTTGGATTTTTGCTACTCGCAAGTAGGCTAAAACACAGATTTTAATGAGTTTTTCCAACTCAGACAATCCAACCTTCACCCACAGGCATTCAAACAGTTTAACACATAAGCATTTAGCCGCATGGCAAGCATACTGTCATGTTAACATTCACACACATGCGAGATGCTAAAGCATAAATACTTACATCGTACTCCGTGCCAAAATAGTAAACTAGTTAGCAAACATGCGTGTCCTAGTTCATGTTAAATTGCCTAATGCAACACATACAGGATGCAATTAGATAGGCTCGGCTAACCTAAGCATGGCATATGAAATGCGATCAATTATCACATATTCAATTTTTGAGATGAAGTACAAATGCAGTTAGCGTGATGTACCGAGCCTAATGCATGCAATACAAATGCATGGATGCACGCATGCATAGCATAAGGTATGCTAATTTTAAAGATGCCCTAATCTACCATCATAAGCCGGTAAATAAAAGGGAAGAAAGAAATGGGGATTGGAAGACATACATACCACCCACGCACACTTATTACAGATTTGCCCTCACTCGGAGGGACCCAATAAATATTACAGATTAATTAACTACGCAAGCTAATTAATAATTACAAATTGCCTAATCAACTAAGCAAATTAACTAGAACTAAGAAAACAGGAAAAATGCCTCGGGAAACGCGCCGCCATGCATAGGCTGCCTCTGTTTTCCTTCCTTCACTCCTCTGGAGGCTGTCAAAACCTCAGGACTGCATCCCTGGACACTGGGGAGTTCCACCGGCTGAGTGGAATTACCACCGGCAGTGGTGTGTGGCCATCGGCACAAAATGAAGCTGTCGGCAGAGAAATTGTTGCCGGTCGGCACCTTACACTGCCGGTCGGCAGACTGTTCCTGCAGAATCTGCAAATGACAGCAACAGAGGGCAAGGCAAAGCATGGCAGCACAATTCAAGGCATATATGCACCAACCATGTCCCTTATCATGATAATGACTCAAAGAACCAAGTATGCATGCATGATGGCCCAAAGAACCAAGTATGCAACTTTGATTTCAAATGCATGCAAACCAAATCAAACCAAACAAGGCCCAATTCCTATCACTAAGTCAAGGAACAAAGCATGCATGCAAAATGCAATGCAACCTAGGCATGCAAGCTAAGGATGCAACATGTCATGGCAACAAACCTATGCAAGCATACAAGCAAACATGAGGCAATGCTAACCAATAAAAAGGTGGTCTTAAACATGGTTTAGGCAGCTCTAATAAGGCCTAAAACAAGGGCCAAAGTGCCCAAAAATGGAGGCTAAATACATACACACATGCACATAATTGAGGGCCAACACTTAAGCACAAATTGAACAACTCTCAAACACACTTGAAAGGGGGAATCATGGACAATTAACATGCATAGTAAGCATTGAAAATCATGTCATAAAATGATGCCAAATCATGTTAAACAAGACAAGCAAATGCATGCAAGCATGATCCAAGTACTTGAGGCAAGTTATGAAGCTTTGAAACACATTTATCACAACAATCATGGCATGCCTTAAACAACTAAAAACAGGTTTTTAGCATGTTAAAACAAGGCTAAAGGACTACTTAGATGGCATCTAAGTGGCTCAAATTTAGAGGCATGCACAAGTGCCAAAACAAGGAGCATTGCTACACAAGCTTATGAGGCATTAAAGATGCATTCAAGGCAAACACATAGGCATGAAAATGGGACTGAAATAACATATAAGGTGACCCCAAATCACCAAATCAATGCAAAGATGTCATGCTATACATTCATATGCTCAAGGCCAACAAGCCCAAATACAAAGGAGCTATACCAAGCATGCCAAAATCAACCCAAACACTTATGGACAGACCTAAAACATGTCAAGATAAGCACAAAATCTTCACAAATGTAAGCCTAAAACATGCTAGAAACAAAGGCACACAACCTAAGGCATGTTAAGGCATAACAAGGCATTACATGGCAACTATGCTAAGCATGCATGGAGTACCAAAACCGAGTAAAAACAGAGGCACAACATGACATATTAAGCATAAAAAGCAGCCAAGTCATGGTCAATACACCCTCTAACATGGTGCTCCCTCAAGAGGCCAAAACATGCCCTTTTCAAGGACAATAAGGAGAGGGGGTGGCCCTCTCCTTCTTGGGACTTCAAGGCATCACCTTCACCACTGAAATCCCTCAAGATTTCAGTGGTGAAGAGACCCCAACACCAAAATCCCGGAGTTCACACAAAAGGGCACAAAATGAGGCCTTTCAAGGCCTAAGGGTATTCAAACTTACCCAAACCACAAAACACACTTAACAAACAACCAAGAGGGTCTAAAAACAGAACTTTTTTGTATTATACACTAAGCTCAAAAACGAATTTAAGATAGGTAGAAATACAATACAAAAAAGGGGTAAAAAGGGGTAAGATTCTTACCCTTGAAGACTTCTTCAACAAAGATGCTCCAATGGCCCTCCTTGGCTTGAATCCAACACCAAAACTTCAAAATCAGTCCCCTAGAACCTCAGTTCCAAGAGGAAGGTGAAACACTAGGTGCTTGTGTGCGATAGTATGGACTAAAACACACACAAGAGCACAAAAGAGAGGGAAAGAGAGATAGGATGTGTATCTAACCCTAACCCTAGAACTCAAACCCTAACAATGGCTGTCTAAGCTCTCAAAATATCTTAAGTGTCTAACCCCTCAAGCCAAGAGACAAGCCTCTCTCTATATAGAAGCTCTTTGTCTTGTAAAGCTTACAAGACAAGCTTCCAAGAGAGAGATCCCTCCATACACGTTTATGGAGGGGAGCCAAAAGCAAGACAGCTGTCTTAAAATATCTGCAAAAGCAGATGCACAGTAGTCAGCCGGCCAAAACTGCCATCTTGGCCAAAAAAAGTGCCGACCGGCACTAAATAGTGCTGACCGGCAACAACTACTGCCGGCCGGCAATATACATTGCTGGTGGCAGCAAAAACCAGCCGGTGGCCTCTAGCCACTGCCGGTAGTGGGTGGGGATGGTCTACAAACCCTACCCTGCCTCTCAAAGGTAAAACACAAGTGTTTGGTGTAAAACCAGACACTAAACGGTCAGGTTCGGAGATCCTGAGACAAGGTGCGCGAGCCGAGGCCTCCGGGAACTCCAAACGAACACAAACATGGATAATCACCGAGTGTTCAAACGGTGACGTCCAAGTCTTGAGGACGGTAAAAAATGGGGTGTCTACAGAATGGACCGAAGGTCGTTTTGATAGAAATGGATGGACCGAAGGTCGTTTTGACATGAATGAGTGGGCCGAAGGCCGTTTTGATAGAAATGAATGGACCTAAGGTCATTTTGACACGAATGTATGGGCCGAAGGCCGTTTTGACGTAAATGAATGGGCCGAAGGCCGTTTTGACAAAAATGAATGGGCCAAAGGCCATTCTGACATAAATGAATGGGCCGAAGGCTGTTTTGACATGAATGGAAATCTGATTGGGCCAAAGGCCAGTATGTTTGGAACTACAGTCATTTGATCTGAATTTTGTATAAGTGTATAGATGTTAAACAGAAATATGCATTGGGCCCAAGGCCGTTCAGAGCATGTTGTCCTTCATATTACTTATGTAACTTATGTATTCGATATTATTCACTGGGCTATCGCTCACGCTCATTCATGTGTTTGTGGGTGAGCCGAGGGAAGTCCAAACCCAGCCCTAGTGAAGTTTGCCAGGAACAACATGAGTTTTGGAGAGTCAGCCTTGTGTCTCACTTACGAGACCCATCCTTGCCATTTTGTTATGTAATTATAGTTTGTCTTGTTGGCAAGGACTTTGTGTACATCTGTATATAGTTTTGATATGGGTTGACTCAGTTTGGATGATCCTGTCTGTAAAGGATTTTGTGATACTGTACTTGTTGTGGGTTATTAACATATATGTGCATGGTTTGTTTTGAGTGCATATAAGCACGGCTCTATGGACAAAGTTTTAAAATTTTGCTTCTGTTTGGCCCCTTTACTCTGATGAGTTATGTCTGTTAAGGTTTGAGGCCGTAAGTAATCTTAGGATTACTGGCCGGTTATGTCCTTAACCCATAGGGGCGGGTTCGGGTCATGACAGAGTGGTATCAGAGCATGAGTTAATAACTCACACACTTGTCCAAAAAGAGCAATAAGCATCTAGATAAGATCTAGGATGCATTCATGTGATAAATATGAATTTGGAAGCATTGATTATATGCCTAAATGTTTTGATATGAACAATTATATGTCGTAAGTTGTGAACTACTTGCATTGCAAATCATCTGGAAATATGTGCTTCTTAGTGTATGCATACTTGCGTACCTTTTGTGTGAAATATAATGCAAGTTTAATCAGATGGTGAGAACCAGAGGTGAGAAGATAGAGGAATCTTCTACTACCAGACTGGACAGAATGGAAAGACTGATTCAGGAAATGGCAAAGGCTTTGAGACAGCAACAGGAGTGACAACAACAGTGGCAGCAACCACACCCGCCACCTCCACCTCCGGCACCACCCGTGCCAGATAATCAGAATGATGACCGGATTATAGCTCTCACCAAGGAATTCAAGAAAATGAAACCACCACAGTTTCACGGGGGATTAGATCCGTTGAAGGCCGAAGCGTGGGTCCTCGGCATTGAGAAATTATTTGAAGTGTTCCTCTGTTCAGAGACTCAGAAAGTGCTTCTAGCCACTTTTATGCTAGAAGACGAAGCAAGAAGATGGTGGATATTGATCCGAGAAAATCGTAAGGATGTTGACTGGGTAAAGTTTCTAGAAATATTCTATGACAAGTACTTCCCACAGTGTGTTCCGGGATAGGAAAGTGGCAGAATTCATGGAACTCAAGCAAGACAGCATGACTGTAGCTGAGTATGAGGCCAAATTCACTGAATTGGCCAGGTTTGCACCACATGTAATTGACATGGACTATAAGAAGGCAAGACATTTTGAAGGTGGACTCTGTAGTGACATCCTAGAGAGGGTGAATGTCCTGAAGTTGGAGACCTACATTGGGGTGCTTGACAGAGCCATCATATCAGAGGCTAACATAGCTAGACAAGCTAAGCCAGTAACGGAATGGAAGGGCAACAAAAGACAAGGCTTCTTTTCGAAGAAGAAATTTCTGAAAAAGCAAAACACGGGCTCCTCAAATACTTCGAATTCTTTTCGAGACACAGCTCCCATGTGCAATATTTGTATCAAAAGGCACCGTGGAGTCTGTTACCGTGCATCAGGAGCCTGTTTCAAATGTGGAAAGCAAGGGCACATAGCCCGAGAATGTAATCAGAACAGTGGAAAACTAACAGCTAGTTCCACTGCATCGATCCCGAAGCTGGGGAACACTTTGAAATCTACTACTACTGGGGATACAGTGAGACAGGGGAGAGTTTTTGCACTTGTTCCGGGCAATACACGGAATGCCAATGCCATTGTCTCAGGTACTATTTCAATATGTAATCAGGATGCCTTTGTATTAATTGATTCTGGATCAACGCACTCATTTGTGACATATACATTTGCATCTAGACTGAATAGACCCCTAGAGTTATTGCCATATTTGTTATGTGTGTCTGCTCCATCGGGGGAATCTGTGTTATGTGATTATATATATCGGTTTTGTGTCATGCATATCGAGGATGCTACCCTATATGTAGATTTGTTGCCCTTGAACTTTAGACATTTCGATGTAATTTTGGGCATGGATTGGTTGACCAAGTATTATGCCACCATAGACTGTGTGACAAAAAGGGTTGTATTTAACCCACCAGAACAGAAAGAGATTGTGTTTGTGGGTAATGGGGTAGTGCCTCCACCTTATTTGATATCTGCAATGAAAGCACGTAAACTGATCAGGAAAGGGTGCTAGGGTTATTTGTGCTATGTGTTGTCTGAACAATCTGAGAATGTTGAATTGAATAATATTCCTATTGTTAAAGAATTTCCGGATGTGTTTCCAAATGAATTACCAGGGGAATTGGTAGACAGGGATATCGAGTTTACCATCGAAACTGTGTCAGGCACCCAGCCTATTTCTAAAACTCCCTACAAGATGGCTACCGCCGAGATGAAAGAATTGAAGGAACAGTTGCAAGACCTTTTTGACAAGGGGTTTATTCGACCCAGCACTTCGCCTTGGGGTGCACCAGTGTTATTTGTGAAGAAGAAAGATGGTACTCTGCGCCTGTGCATCGATTACCGAGAATTGAACAAGGTAACGATAAAGAACAAATAGTAATGCTAGTTTAATAACCGAAGTTGAATTATTCCAACTTTAAACCCCTTTTTGCAAACAAACATGAAGTTGAATTATTCCAACTTTAGCAAACTAGTCTATACTTGCTTGCGCACATCACATAGTAATGCTAGTTTAATAACCGAAAAAGAACACATAATGTTGATAAAAATCATATCATGATTAGTAGAGGCCGAACTTTGATCGGGCGAGTGGGGGTGCTCAATTCATGACCTTCCCCTCTTATACCTATGTTCCTGAGCCTGACAACTTTGGTGATGATGGACACGTGGCCTTTGGCACGAGTCATGGGTTTCCTAAATTCCCCCAAAATAAAATATTTAGGTGACGACTCTGTATCTGGCAAAACAGTCCAATTTTGGCACTTTTGAGTCAAAATCAATTTTCCAAAATGATATGCCGGATTTGGACTCTTTGGTGTTTATCAATTTCACATTGCACTTGTGAGATTAGATTCAGAACCATGGGAGTCTGAACTGTAGGGCTTTCTTTTCAAACTTCCGAAAGGGGGTGTGAAAAAGCCGAGCTACAAACCCATCTCTTTCTCATTGAACTTTCCAAAGTATGAAATATCCCCATTACATCTGGATATTTTGAAAATACAAATAAGTATACAATTAGTTCAAAGAGCTAGAGAAATATAAAGAAGGATGCCCTAATGGCTTACAACTTTCAAGACAAGGATCTTGATTACACAAAAGTGGAGCACTTTTCCAAACAAATAAGCTCAATAGCTATAACATGTAAAGCATTCAAAACAAGACTCCATGCTCCAAACATCGGCATTTCTCGGTTGCCACAAGCTCAGGTGCAAAACGGGACAAACTAGTGAATGTGGCCTCAAATGTGAAATCTCATATTTTTGAGGTTTTAAATATTTAATGAGAGGCATTGGTGCTTTACTATAGTAGTTTGGTGGTGAGATTTTTAGATGAGAACCTAACATATTCCCTTGTATTTATTTTATGTCTTTTTATCTCCACCTCATTATTGTTCATCTATTTTTGAGAATAGATTTTTACCTCATTTACCATTTTGCTTCCTCACCAAGGAAAACAAAAATGGAAATGTGGGCAGCAAGCCCACTATCGTGACCATGCTCACCCCCAATTTCCCTTGTCATTTCATTTCACTTGTCATTTCATTTCATTTCTATTCCATGTCCTTTCTTTTCTTTTCTTTTCTTTTTATTTTATTTTTAAATTGAGCTAACCTTTTAACTATTCCCAACATTCTTATTCTTTCATTCATTTTTCTTTTGTTGCTTCATCCGTATTTCACTTCCCCTCCATTTGTGATCAAAGCTTTGAGTTTAGATTGGGAGTGTTTAGAATGAGAGTTAGCCATTTTACATAAGATGAGAGTTGTAAATTTTGTTAAACCTTACAATCTTATGCCTTAGAATTTTAATCTGCTATATTTGGAGATCTATGGTAAATAGCAGATTATCAGAGTGTTGGTGACAAAGGAAAATATTTTGAGGTAACTAGGTGGTATACAATATGCTTCATTTAAATCTCTTTGCAAACAGTTTTATTTTAAATATTTCCCACTTGTACTCCCCTTGATTATTCTAGTCATTTGATAAATTCTATGGAATCATTGTTTGTTGATACGTTTGATTGCTCTGGTCATTCGTTAAATTATGTGAAGTTATTATGTGTAGTCAATGTTGATTTTTCTAACTAAATAACATGAAAATGCTTCGTACATGGATCGAATGGACCCTGCCAATAGCTTGCACCAATATGCCCAAATAAGCGGTTGTGCTTGAGTGAGGTGGGTGAGGCCGGTCACTGGTCATATACTGAATAGGACAGGGTATTTGGTCTTGGGCAAATTATCCCATGATGTGTTTATTTGTTTATGCAATTTGATAAATTGCTTGTTAATTCGAATAAAATCATTTGTGTCATTTCGTAAATTATTGGATCCCTATTGATTTATTATCTATCTGAGCATTGTTATTTCTTATATTGTATACTTCTTGAGTTAATTTATTTTTTAGGTGTGGAGAAAATTAGTGGCGATTAAAGTTGAAGCATTAAAAGATTTACTGAGTTCGATATTTTGGGGCCAACCATTATATTATTATTTTTAAAGATTTGTATAAATTATATTTGGAAGATATTTGTGTAATTATTTTTGAAGGTTGATTTGTATATTTGAGGTTATTGGTTATTTGTAATTATAAATTTGAGGTTTCTTTGATTTATTAACGGCCCGGAAGTTGGGGCAGTACACTCAGCCAATGGTGTATTGAGTTGCTTAAGATCTTCAAATGGTTTCCTCAAACGCTCCTTTGCAGTTGGTAGGAGATACTTCTCCTGAAAGGTGTGAGTAAATGTCTCTCAAGTGTGCTCGATATGACCTTTGGCGTATTTTCACAACTAGTCAGCATCACCCTTCAATTGATATGCTCCTAGCGACACTCGGTGCCTATCACCTTGAATATATAACATCTCAAATGCCTCAATAATTTTCTCTAGCCACTCATCGACTTTCATCGGATTAGGTCCGCCATAGAACTCGGCGGGATTGGAGCAGAAAATTCTTTTTTCAAAAAAGAAGCCCTAGACTCTCCTTTAATTGTCCTAACTGTTTGCTCAACTCCAAGAATATCCATAGACTCCCTAAGAGCCCCGACCATCTCTCTGGCTAACACCCCTATAGCAACTTGGCCCGTTTGTCCAGCCATATCAGTCTGTCCTACTCCTTCTTTTTGAGGAGGGATGTCCTCCTGCATTGGAACACCTTGATCACTGCAGCGAGGTCTACCACGAGTCCTACCAATACGTCTTGACATCCTATACAAAAGTAGAGATAAGATCAAACTCATAGTTAACTACTCACACACCATCTCGCACGTCACACATGTGTTAAAACATAAAATTATGCATGTATCTATATCACATAAGGCAAATCAAGTAAGCACATAGTCACATAGAGTATATATGAATAACCCCTCTAAGATATTGATTTATTCTACAAATGTTCAAAGACTTCCAAGTAGAAAGAGCATTGATCAAGTGCTTTTCTAAAAGGACTTCTAAACATTTCATGGACACAAATCACATCTCAGAAGTTTAATCCCATATCCATCTAGTCACATAATCACATAAGGCATGAAATCAAACAAGCGTCCCTTCCTAACATAGTAAATCCATTGTGGCAAAAGCCTTCCTACGAACCTAAGGTATTCAAACTTGTTTAATGTCCTGATATTTTGTTCATTTTATAATTACCAATCTTTTATCCTTATCATCATTTCACAATAAAAGTAATGGTTTGATAAGAATTAGATAAAACTTAACAATTATAGTAACCTAAAAATATTTCTCTTTCTCATTGAACTTCCTAAAAGTAGGACAAATCCCCATTCATTTCATATGGATATTTCAAAAATACAAATAAGTAAACTAGTAGTTCAAAGAGATAGAGAAATACAAAGAATGATGCCCTAATGGCTTACAACTTTCATGACAAGGGTCTTGATTACACAAAAGTGGAACACTCTCCCAAACAAATAAGCTCAATAGCTATAACATGTAAAGCATCCAAAACGGGCCTCCATGCTCCAACAAAATTTCCACCATCCAGTCAATGGGGTGGAATCACATCATCTTGGCTTGAAAATGTTATTTATGATAGGAATGAGCAGAATTGTCCAGTAGAAATACATTTAACAATGTATATAAACATTTGATATAATTATGCTCATGCCAATGCAATGTCATGCCCAAAATCCATCTCTTTGTTTCTTTACAAAAGGATGATGCATCAATGCATTTTATTTAAAACAAACCGACAATAGATACTGGGCAGTAAACAAGCACTAGAATCCCAAAGTAAGAGTCAAATATGTATATATAGATTTTATGTATCAAAATAGTCCCACATTTACCGGCTCAAATACGGAAGGGCAGTTAGGCACCTAAAAACATACATTTTCCCACATTTATCGGCATCAAGCATGAAAAGGCAATTGGGCACCTTGAAAACATCTTTTCCCACATTTATCCAGCATCAAGCACGCGATAGGGAAATTGGACACCTTGACTCCTTGCTTAGGTACCAATACAATACTCAACACATTTTTCAAAACCGACTCACTACCCGAATTACCATGCTATTTACCCCCTTTCCAATATTTCAACATCCAAAGTAATAAAACAATATGAGTTCCAAAACCATGAAATGCAATGTGATGCATGAGTTTACAATATATAACAATTTGCCTAAGGTCCATTTTTTAATGTATAAGAAGTAAACATTATAATTTAAAGAGAAGAGGAATCACAACTTATAGTCTTCAATAACTTTTATAGTTATCCATCGTTACAATATAAATCCCAAGATTTATATCATCTTAAAATTTCTAAGGATATCAACATAGAATCAACTCAATTTCATCATAGATATCAATTTACTCTCAAATTCCATATTTAAAACCAAAATCACATACTAAGGTTTTTATAAAAATTGGGGGTTTCTCTCATTTTCGTCATCAATCAAAGGATCATCCAACAAACAACCATTTTTACACCAAGCTTTCAAAATATTAAAAAATTTGAGTGAAACCCCCTTATCATACATCAACACCTTTTTAATCAAAGCCATTTATCTCATACATCATTATATCTAGAAAAATACCACATATTTATATCAAAGTATAGATACAAGGTTAAAGATATTCCTACCTCAAGGATAAGAGAGAATGGTTGAAGACATAAACTTCGATGACCACGAAACGGTTGATTTCATCTATCTAATCGGTTCCAAACGTAGCTCTTGGTGTGCTCTAACTTTTATCCTCAAGAACTAGGGTAGATTTCACCTCTAAATAGATGAAACCCAAGCTTGAAGAGCTTAAAGCTCTAAAAATGGAGAAAATGAAGAAAGATAGAGAAAAGATTAGTAAGAGAGAGAGAGAGAGAGTTTATATATATATTGTGTAAGGATAAAGTGGGTTATGGGGCCCAAGATTATATTTTAAAAAAAGGACCAAAATTCCCAAGAGAAAATGCCTAACACGCACCAAAATATCTCAAGTTTACTATAAAGTGTTGAGACCTTAGGGAGGGGTGTCGACTCTTGTGTGTAGTAGCGCGTTGGATCAGGTTCAACATAGGTGAAGTGTCAACACCAGAAGCCTAGGTGTTGACACTAGGAAGCAGTATGCATAAGTTCACTTCATAATCAGGCAGTGTCGACCCTAGAATGCCCAAGCGTCGACACTTCCAAGTAGTGTGTACCTGGGCCACTCTAGACCAGACGGTGTTGGCACCAGGAAAGGGAGTGTCGACACCCAAAAATAGAATGTGGAAGAGAAATAGAAGGAAAGCAAGTGTCGACACCCAGGCTTAGTGTCGACACCCAAATAAAAAATTCAAGATTCTAAAACACTTTTCTGATAGATCTGAGTGTAATTTAACGTCCTTATCAAAGTATAGATCAGATTTTCAGTGAACCGACACCAAGTTCACCAACCAAAGGATTTCAATAATGAAAATAATGAAATTAAATGCATTTCAAAAATTTATTATGCACAAGTGTTACAGTAATTCATACTCAATAACCAAAGGTTTCACACTTGGTCTAGGGAGCAATTCAATCATTATGGTTCTTGAGGCATTCTTCTTCATTGCTAATGCCAAGTTTGCCAGGGCATTGGCATGACTGTTATCCTCTCAGCCAACTTGTCGAATGAAATAGCTTCTGAATTGCTTCATCAACTTAATCACCTTCTGTACATAGGTTAGCATCTTATCATCTTGGGCTATGTATTCACCTGTTGCCTGGCTCACAATGAGTTATGAATCATAGCAGATCACAATGTCTTCAGTTTCGACTACTGCTACCAACTTCAGTCCTCCAATCAGCGCCTCATATTCTGCTTCGTTATTTGAGGCCTAGAATCTCAACTTGATTGATTACTCAATCATCTATCCATATGGGGTAGTTAGAACCACACCTACCCCTACTCCTTGTTGGTTTGAACTCTCGTTGAGGAACAATTAAAAAGATTCACCGATGTAAACGTTACAGGGGTTTGACTTCTCAGTTTGCTTATGAACCATTATCTCCTCAGAACGCTTTTGTGGGGCGGCAACAATTTGTAAATCCTTAGGTTCACTACTTCTCCAAGTCCTAGGTTCATTTGTATGGGCTTCAGAATTAAATCTAGAGTAAACTTGACAATAAAGTTGGCCATGACTTATCCATTTATTGTTGTCCTTGGTTTATAGTCTATGTCATATTGACCTAAGGCTACAGCCTATTATGCAATCCTTCCCTATAAGTCTCTATACTGCAACAAAGACTTGAGAGGATCCTCAGTTAATACCACGATTGGATGGGCTTGGAAGTATTGGATCAAATTCTTTGTTGCCATAACCAAAGCTAGTGTTTACTTCTCCAGATGTAGGTATCTCATCTCTACACTTGCCAGTGTCTTGCTAACCTAGTAGACAGCCTTCTATTCACCTCTTTCTTCTCGGACGAGCATAACACTAGCTACATGATTATAAACTGCCAAGTACAAGAACAGTTCTTCTCCTGGCACTGGTGTAAATAGTAGTGGAGGGGAATTCATATACTTCTTCAAGTCGGCCAGAGCAACTTCACATGCCTCGGTCCATTTGAAGTTGGTAGCCTTCTTTAGCAACTAAAAGAACGGCCTGCACTTGTCTGAACTTTAGCTAATGAATTTATTCAATGTAGCCGCCAATCTAGTTAATGTCTGAACATCTTTGGCATTCTTCAAACTCTCCAGATCAATGATGGCCTTGATCTGGTTAGGACTTGCTTCAATTCCTCTTCTACTGGCAAGGTAACCTAGGAATTTTCCTAAGCCAACTCCAAAAACACACTTAGAGGCATTCAGACGAAGCCTGGATGTCTTCAAAATTGTAAATACCTCATTCAAGTTGGCTAGGTAATCCCCATGTTCCTTACTCTTCATGACCATGCCATCAATATATACTTCGACAGTTTTTTCAATCAAATGTTTGAACATCTTTGTTACTAACCTTTGGTATGTCACCTCTACGTTCTTCAGGCCAAAAGGCATCACTCTGTAACAATATAGACCTTTAGGCATAATGAATGTAGTATTCACTTCATCAGGCTCGTACATGACGATTTGGTGATAGCCCCTGTAGGCATCCAGGAAACTCATCATTCCATGCCCTGAGGTGGCATCAACAAGTTGATCTATCTTCGGTAGAGGGAAGCTGTCACAATCCAATCCCACCCAAAATAGGATAGTAGTTATGACTGGTTAGTAGTGCATGACTGCCAAAGGCCTAGTAAGACAAGGCAAGATTGGACTAAAACATCAGGGCTTATGCGGAAAACATTTGTCTATTAATTACTAAGATTCCATTTAGAGCATGTGCATAAGTCATATGAAAAATAAAAGTGACACGCTTTTCATTTATTATTTTTGACATTTACAAGTCCAACATCCAAAGAAAAAGTACAACATTTACAAATTTACATCAAACAAAACCCAAAATATATATACACAAAGTCATCATCTTGAACTGTATCTCTCAAAAGTAGAAAGAGAATAGAAAAAGACTTCTAACTTGTTCTCTTCTCTTGAACCTGCTCTTTGTCATCACCTACATACATATAGGGGAGGGGGTGAGCCAAAACCTAGTGAATAGCAATATAATAAAGTGGTAAATGAATGAACACCCATAAACTTTATTAAAACAAAGTACAAGTTCATTTTGAACATAATATAACTTGTCAAGACAAAACAAGATTTACTTGTAATATATACATAGCGGTGAACATTTCAAGGCATTTTGATTTAAGAATCCACAAGAAGTGGCTAGAGGAGCTCGGTTAGCTAGAGGTTATTGGCATGATTCCCAATAACAAACTTGTTCCAAGATGTCACCTTAATACATGATACAAAAATAATGTTCACTCATAACAAAACAATATCATGCTTAAACATACCATACAATTGCATTTCAAATCAGAATTTTAAGAAACTTAACTTTACTACTCTACTACTCAAAATTGGCTCTGTGAACAAGGGTTGAACTCCTTCAAAGCTTATCCTACACGAAACAATAGCAAAACAATGGAGTACTATATAACTTTTTTTGGGTGAATAAGTACTAGATAACTTACAAGCTTCCTAAATTAACTTGAACATACATTTTAGCTTTAGCCTTCTTTTCTAATCAAATACACTTGAAGTCAGTTTCTAGTTATGTTACACTTTGTCTAGGCTCAAAACATACATAAGGGTGCCCAAAGAGAAGGGAGAAAAAAGAGTGAAAAGCGGGTTTAGAACTGGTTGAGTTTGGACAGTCCGCTCGAGCAGTCTTTACACCGCTTGAGTGGTGAATCAAACTATATAGCATTATAGCCTTGCAAAACCAAAATACTGAAAGTTCGCAATGTTCGCTCAAGCAATCTTTACACCGCTCAAGCGGTGATAAACAAAATTTTGTTGTTCGAGAATTTTGTAGTGTTCTAAAAGTTCATCCTCTATTTTTAGGCTTAAAGTTCAAGCAAAACAACCTAAAAACATGTATATTCGACATCAAACACACAAGTATGATTGTTTTCCAACTCAAAATTATTGAAACTTCATTTGATTTCAAGGCTTAAAGATATGAACTCAAGTTTCGTTGAGAAATTTCATTGTGTTAAAACTTTGCTCAAAATTTTTCATGTCCTCTTTTCACAACTTAAGATTAACTTATGAAACTATTGAAAATCAAGAGTACAAATGGAAATAAAGGTGTAAATGCATCAAGAACATCAATAATGGTTTCAAATGGATAGAATTCTAAGGTTTCTACCTTGTTTTTCAACTTAACTAAACGTTTCTCATTCTTTCTCTTATTTTTTCATTCTTACACCAAATTTATTCCAATTTCTTCTTGTTCTTAGATGTTAAAAGAGTCTGCTACAAGATTTAGGTCAAATTTTTTTACCTTAGAACACTTCTAAGATGGATTTCTGGTAGAGTTCTTGAGTTGTCATTATTTTCTCTCTTCTTTCTCTATTTTTCTATTTTGTTCCTCTTTTCTCTGGCTCATTCACGTTAGTTCTAGGCTACTGAATTCTCTTCTTCTTATTTGATTTGGGCCGTGGGCTTTTATTGGGTAACGTGGGGTAAAAGTTGTGAAGGATTAGTAGTTTCATAAGTTTGTCTTATCTTGATTATTTAGTTTAGCTAATCTAGGTTAGGACTAATTAATCAAGGTTTATAGTTAATCCTACTTAACTTAATCAATCCTAATTAGAGTTCACTAATCATACTTAATTATCACTAATCCTAATTAGAAAAATGAAAAATAACATGACATGAACAAGCACATTAGACCAAGGTCCTTAAGCTCCTCAATTAAGGCTAAAGCATTTGTTGTGGTTCTCAAATCAAGTCTAAAGCCATTCCCCTAACTCAAAACACAAAACATATATGTTCTAAACGTGACTTTCCAAACTACTTCTGTTTCTCTTCCTAGTGCTAATAAGCCATATATCACACAAGCATACAACATATATCATGTATGCAAGGATAATAAGTTATGCATTATGCATGAACAGTTTAGTAGTCACAGAAGCAGTCTTTGGGACAAGCCTTATTCAGACTTGTGACGTCCACGCAGACCCTTCATTTTCCATTCTTCTTCTTCACTAGGGGTGTAAATTTGGCCCAACCTGGCTCATCTAAGCTCAAACTTGGCCCAGCCTAGCCTCGAGCCTATCGAGCTTCTACAAAAAATTAGACGAGGCTAGCCTATCCCATTTGGACAAAATTGCGGCCCAGGCCCAAGCCCAAGTGTGAGGCCCTAACTTTTGTTAACCCCATTGTGACGACCCCATCACGTATTAAACTTATATCTATTTAATTTTGAATGTGATTTATGTGTTTAATATGTATTTGAATCACTATCTATTCGTTGTAGGAATATATGTCTTGATTTTTGATTAAAATATGAAATTGAAAGCCTTCACGACTTCAGAAACTAAAATTGATTAGTTAATAAAAATGGCATAATTTTTAGAGCTTATTAGGAAATTTGATTAAAATTTGATTCAGATTAAATTAATTAGATTAAATCAATTAAAATTAAGTGAGATTAGTTAACCTCGAGTTTACTTAATTAGTCTAAGTTAATTACAAGTATATATATGTTGAGAATATGATTAGGCTCATATATACGCACTCAAAATCTACTAGAAAGTATAAAAAGAAAGAGAGTCCATCCTTGGAGAAAGAGAGAGGAGAGCCAGAGAACTTGGAATTTTGCTTGAAGATTGGAGAATCGAGGAAGACAACTCAAGATTTTGCTAATTCAAGACTCCAGGTAAGGATTTGATCCTTAATTTATGAAATTAAGTCATCTAGCTAATGAATTCATGAACAATATAAGGCTAATCACAAGAAATGAGCTGAAGATGAGTTAATTTGAAGTCAATTCATACATGCATGCATAATTGTGTGAAGATTGATCATTTTGATCATGATTCTTGTCATGTATATTGAAAATGGAAGTTAAATCATACTTGCATCCATGATTCATAAAGTTTTGATGATGAATTTCATGTTTTGAGAGTTTTGGAAAAGGGTATGAAGCTAAATTGTACATGCACGAGAATTTGAGTTATATTTTGAAGAATTCTTGAAATTTTGAGTTAAGGGTTTGAAATTGAGTGCATGTTTATGTTTTTGAAAGAGTTTCTAAGTGTTTGTAAGGTTTTGAAGAAGCCATGCAAGTTTATGATTTGAAAATACATGTTTTAAAGCTTAAAAAATGTTCTGAAAATTCTAGAATCCGACCGCACTGCTTGAGCAAGCAAGTTGTTGCTTGAGCGCACATCTTATGCATCTAACATTTTTGCAGAGACATTACATCTAGCTCGAAATGACTGCTCGAGTGACCAAGCCTAGATTCGGACTAACCATTACTTTTGCAGACCATGTAGTTTGCTCGAGCGACCAATGTTTCCCTCGAGCGAAATGTCCTATTTTACCACATTTTGAAAAGTCATGTTGTTATCCATATTTGCATTCTTATTCCTTTCTAAGCATTCTTAGGCATGAATTGAACATCCCAAATGAATTAATAAATAAGAACTTGGCATAAGAATAATTTGATTAAGCAACGAGCCTCAATGTGTGTATATGTTTATGAATTGTGTAGGTTCATTCAGAAGGCCATATCATCAATTGAATCACTGTGAGTAATATCTTAGTAAAGATATTTTCATGTACTTTATTTTCTAAGAGATACCAATGTGGTAAGTTTTTCTAACTTATGATTTTGTGCTATGAATGAGCCTTTTATCTGTCTGATTCTTAAAAGATCTGTAAATGTGATTGAAAATAGTGAAAGCATATGATGGACCTAAGGTCCTTCTGTATGATTGAAATAGACCTAAGGTCATTCTGTATATTTGATGAAATGGACCCAAGATCATTCCAAATATCTAATATGAGTTGACCAAATGGTCATTATACAACTGTAAATGGTTGGACCCAAGGTCATCCTGTTAAGTTATGATTAGCTTTGTGCGATACATCTGTTATACATTAGACCCGAGGTCATTCTGCTATTTATTGGATCAAAGGTCGTTCCACTATAAATTGTATATGATATGGAAATGTTTATGTTTATTTAATAGAACTTATTCATATAACCTCTTTATTCTGATATTATTCACTGGGCGTTAGCTCACTCCATTCTATATATGCATATAGGTGAGCAGCGAGATGTCCAGCTCTAGTGAACTGATTAAAGTTTACCTAACCTTTGGGAAGTCTATCAAGGAGCGCCTCATGAGGGAGGCTTTTATTTCTTTTGTTGGTCATGTTTGATCATAGTTGTACTTAAGTTCTTAGGTTTTTGTATGATAATGAACTTGTGAAAGCTCTTGGACATGTATTATCTATTTGTACATGTATGGATGTGAGTTATTAACATATATAAGATGTTTTTGTTATGCCATATTGTAGTTGGTTTTTTGCAATCCTCGAAAGGGCTTAGTCTCCTTAGGTACGATAGCCCTACAATTTGGACTCTCGTGGTTTTGAATTTGGTTTGACAAGTGCAATGTGAAATAGATTAAACAAATGGGAGTCTAAATTCAAAAAATCTTAGAAAATCCATTTATCACCAGAGATGCCAAAAATGGATTACATTGCTAGATTTCAGAGTCGCCGCCTAAATATTTTTGGGAAATTTAGGAAACCCATGACTCTTGCGTAAGGCCACTTGTCCATCATAACCAAAGTGTCTCGACTCAGAAACTTAGGTATGAGAGGGGAATGTCATGAATTGACCACTCCACTCGCCGGATCAACGATCAGCCTTTACTAATCATGATGTGATTTTTATGTATATTATATGTTCATGTTCTGATTATTATGCTAACATTACTATGTGAGGTACAGAAATATAAACTATGTCACCTACTTTGGAAATGCTTTGATTTCATGTATGTTTGAAAAGAGTTTTGACTATGTGCTACTTGAAAAAGCAAGCTCACAAGTACATTAATCAAATTATCCCAACTTAAGCAAAATAGTCTTCATCCATTGGCATTCAAGAGGTATATCAAATAAGCAATTAGCCTCATGGTAATATGCTTGATATGACAACACAAACATACATGCAATATGCTAAAGCGAGAAATGCTCACCTAGTACTACGAGGCAAGCCAAAGAGAGAAATGCTCACCTAGTACTACGAGGCAAGCCAAAGAGAAGAAAATAGTCAGAAAGATGCATGCTTTAATATGTGAGTGACTAATGCAACACATAAAGAATGCAACTATCGGATTCGACTTCTTAAAATGACATATGGATCAATTCAAGGCATGTGATAGCACATGTATTCAAGCAAGAAATAATCGATGTTTATCAAGTATGATGAGCCAAATCCTAATGTATGCAAAAATGGGTGCAAGTCATGGTAATGATATGAAATCAAAATATGATACTACATACAACCGTAATAAGCAAGTAAATAAAAGGAAGAAAGAAATAGGGGTTGGAAGACATACACAATATTACAAGTTTGCCCTCGCACAAGAGGGTCCGAATAAATATTCTAATTAAACTAATTATTACAAATACTAAATAAATTAACTAAATTAACTAGCTATTACAAATTCGAATTAAGCGACTAATTAAGTATAACAAACTACTATTAAAGCATTAATTTAAAGGACTACAGGAAGCGTAGAGTTGCACGCGCACAAACAAGAACATTCTCCCAGAAACTTCTCTATTTTGCTGCCAAAATCTGTTCTGTTTGCAATCAGAAAATTATTCTATTTTTGCCTCAGCTTCTGCTCTATTCTACCACAGAAATGACACTGCTTGCATAAATAATGGTGGTCGGTCGGACAGGGTGGTGGTGGTCGGCCGGCCATTGATTCTGGGAGCTACCCTGCTGCCACAAAGTCAAAAAGAGCAAAACAGAGTGTTTCCAGGAGATGTTTATCCTCTCTGCCCTTCCCTATTATGAAGATGATCAAGGGAGGAGTAGATTCAATTCACAAACCATCAATTATAGCAAATTTTTTGCGTGATGATCTATGAACCGACAGGACAAAAGCTCAATAAAATGAAATAAAAGACCAACAATACCTCCTCCGTATCATGGAGTTATCTCAGGGGAAGTGGTAGACATTGCTTCTTGAATCACTAAATATCACTACAAAGTGTGTAATGATTCAAGACGCAATAGGTTCAATATAATGTCCGATTGAACCCAACTCAATTTCATTACCTTTTTTTTTTGCCTCTTTTACTCCAATTTTATTAGCCTCTTTTACATTACCTTTCCATTTCTTATATTTTCTTCATTTTTGTCCAAAAGTGATAGTTACATCCACTAAGTCCAAAAAGCAATAAAATGAGGTATCGAACAAGAGATTGTTCTTAGCATAAGAGAGATGTAATGCCCTGATAATGAACCTTCGAAGAGATTAAACCATTTAGCATGAAAGGTCTCTTTCGTATACTTTGAGCGATAATCTAGTGTTGGATACAACTCTTGATCAAAGAAAGAAAAGAAAGGAAGGAGGTCGTGTAGACACCCCATTTTTGACTGTCCGTAAGACTTGGACGCTTTGTCCTGGGCACTCGATGATGAAGTCATGTTGATTGTGATTCGAGTTCTCAACAAAGGAATGTAAGCTCGTGTTCCAAAACCAATCCTAAACCTTTCATATTTATATTGTGTTTACCCTAGAAATTCATTTTTGAACATTATGTCACCCTACATTGAGTTTAAAACAGTGGAACAAGGGAACATATTGGGGGTCGGCCATACCACATTGGGAGCCAACCGTAGCTATAGGGAGCCGGCCTGCTCTCAATAGCGAGAAACACTGTTCTGGGCGGGAATGGGCCAGGTGTCCATTTTTGAAGAGATTTTCGACCTATTTTGCTCAAATTCTATAAAAATAAGGTTATACCTCTAATTTCTAAAAAGCCTATACACACAAGAGAGAGCTTCTTCTTCCTATACAAGTCACCTTTGAGAAAACCGATCTCTCTTGACTAATATTTATACACTATATACCCCTGTGGGGGTCAAGTAAATTATTACATAGGATAGCCGAATATATTAGAGAAGGAAACTAGATCATGTACTATATGGCCCCAGTGCCGAGGGACTGAGGCCGAATATTCGGATCGGCCTCTGTATCAGTTGTAGATTGGGCCGAATATGAAGAGAGCCAAATGAGCGATTGTTCATTGGACGAAAGGTGGGCCCAACCATTAACATCGAGGACGACTATAAATAAGAGAAACATCAGCCAAAAGGTGTATGTGAGAATAAATAAGTTTAACTTGAGATATAAGCAATCAAGAGAGTATACACTGACTTATCCGTCGGAGTGCTAATTCCAGCACCTCCAATCGGAGTGTTCATTCCTTTTCAGGTGACTAGCTGAGGATCACGAGCGTCCTACTAGATCCAAAGAGTATTTCCGAACCACTTCTCCACAATTGGCGCCGTCTGTGGGAATACTCTAGCATATCCATGGCGGGCGTAACAGAAGATCCTCCAATAGTCACTGACGACCTTACGCGACAAGACGAAACCACTCCAAGCAATATGCTTAGGCTCGAGACCATCGCCGCACGAAGAACCTTGAACTTTGACTCAGTTGCCCAGACTTCACCCTTGACATCAGCACATGAGACAATGCAAGCGATCATGGATCAGACGAAGCAAAACGAACAGAGATTGGAAAACATGATCACTAAGAACGAACGCCTTCGATAGGATTTGGCCTTGGAGGTGGCAAAATCCCAACAGGTCGCACGCCAAGATCCAGGACGACCTCTGAGAAGGGACGGTCAACGACCTCGAGTTCGGAGACAAGATAGTGACGGTGATTCTGACTCATCATCCCGCGAATCCAAAAAGAAGGGACGAATCAAAACCTCCAGTTCCTTCGAAGAGAGTCCGCGTGCACGGAATAAGCGACGAAGAAATGGTTTAGATGAAGAGGATCAACATGACCCCTTTGTTTGAAGGATCGCAAGGGCAGTGCTACCCAAAAAGTTCAAAGCTCCATCGTTCACCCTATACGATGGAAAATCGGACCCCACAGATCACATCCATCATTATAAGCAAGCCATGACGCTACATGCAGACGACGAGGCCCTCATGTGTCAAATATTTTCGAGTAGTTCGGGACCTTTGGCCGTCAGATGGTACTATAAATTGGAGCCGGCATCAATCAAGAGCTTCCATCAACTCCAAAAATCCTTCAGGGCAAGGTTCATCACCAATGAAGTCCAGCCGAAGTAGGCCGATTCTCTCTGGGCAATACAAATCCAACTAGGGAAAACCCTATGAGCATATTCGATGCGCTATTGGGAATGCTTTAATCTCGTAGATGATGCCTGCAATGACTCTATGGCCATCACTGTCTTTAAAATCAGGTTGCATCCTGATAGTGCCCTCCGCAGCTCCTTAACCAAAAGGCCCCCCAAAACAGTCTGGTCGTTGATGAAGAAAGTCGAGAAGTATTGCAAAGTGGAAGATGACGCCCTATAGGTCAAAGCCGGGCACAAGGCCAACAAGACGGCCCCATCTGAAATCGTCTAGCCGATAAATTCTGTACCATCACGGAGTCCTGAACAACGAAATCAAACTAAACGAGACAAAAGACGAGATTCGCACTGATCAAACGACCAATGTCCACATCAGTCTAACGAACAACTTCAAGTGGATAGCAGGCGCATAAGGCGCGCAGACAAGAAATATATGGAGTTGTCAGAGCCGATTAGCACGGTTATGTCTGAAGTGTAACATCTGTCGTTCTTCAAATGGCCATCTAAGATGGTGGGACCTCCAGACAAGAGGAGACGGGATAGGCGGTGCGAATATCACAAAAACCACGGTCATGATACCGAAAGTTGTTATGCTTTAAAAGATCACCTTGAGGAGTTGGTACAAGACAGTTGGCTTAAGCAACACGTTCGAAAGAACGACTCAACCAAAACAGTTGCTCTACGGCAGGATTCACCTCCACTTGGCGTAATCCATATGATATACAGCTTGCCGACGGCATCCACCGTGTATACAATTTAGCCATATCCTAACCCCCAAAAGCAAATCACACTAGCAAAATGGCCCTACGAAGCTATGAGTATTACTTTCGATGATTCAGATTTGGCCGGCGTGACGCTCCCCCACATTGATCCCTTGGTCATTGAGCTATACGTAAACCGATTCACCGTTGAACGTGTTCTCATTGATTAGGGGAGCACTTCGGAAGTCATGTACTACAAGACCTTTGTCAAACTCGGCTTCACTGAGTCGGACTTGTCTCCAGCTCATTACCCGTTATTCGGCTTCAACGCTAATCTGGAATATCCGTTGGGCAAAATCACATTGCCTGTTCGAGTGGGTTCCCGATCAGTGGATGTGGAATTTTTGGCTGTCAAGCTGCCTTCGCCATATAATCTTATCATGGGACGAACTTGGCCGCATACCATATAGGCCGTGCCAAGCACCTATCACCAACTACTTCACTTCCCGATTGAACGCGACATTGAACAAATTCGTGGTTCCCAGAAATTGGCACAAGCATGTTATCTTCTTGCTGCAAAGACACCAAGAGAGCTGGAAGTGAATTCTATTGAGGTGCAGGATCGAGAGAGCCTCGATGATGTTGGGCAGCTTCCCAGTGAGAAGGCAACCAAAGATCTGGATCGAGTTGAAATTGACGGGAACCCTGATAGGTTCTTCATGGACAGCGCTTCCCTGAATAAAGTCGACAGGTAGCAGCTAGTCTCCTTCTTACTCGGCAACCTTGATGTATTTGCATGGTCACCATATGAGATGTCGGGGGTGGATCCATCTGTTTCACAGCACCGATTAAACGTAGACCCCAAATGTAAGCCGATTATTTAGAAAAGTCGGTGGTCAGCTGCAGAACACACTGCTGTCGTTGTTGAAGAAGTAGACCGGTTACTTGATGCCGGGGCAATCCGCGAAGTGACTTATCCTACATGGCTGTCGAATACTGTGGTTGAAAGGAAGAAAAATGGAACTTGGCGCGTTAGTGTGGATTTCACGGACTTAAACGAAGCTTGTCCCAAAGATTGCTTTCCCCTTCCCAGAATTGATCAACTTGTAGATGTAGCAGCATATCACCAACGTATGAGCTTCTTAGATGCATACCAGGGCTACCATCAAATTGCCATGCATCTGGAGGACCAAGACAAAACTGCATTCCTCACCCTAATAGAAACCTATTGCTATAAGGTTATGCCTTTCAGGTTGAAGAATGCGGGGGCAACCTACCAAAGATTAGTCACTGCCATGTTCAAAGAGCAACTCGGCCGTACTATGGAAGTATACATCGATGATATGGTGGTCAAGTCCAAAGAAGAGCAAACTCATCTAGTCGATCTGGAAGAAACATTCGGTATTCTTCATAAATACAAAATGAAACTGAACGCTTCCAAATGTGCCTTCGGCATCGGATCCGGAAAATTCCTTGGCTACATTGTTAACCACCGCGGAATCGAAGCCAACCCGAGGCAAATCACAGCAATTCTAGAGCTCGCCTCCCCTCGGTCGGTCAAAGAGGTTCAGAAGTTGATGGGAATGGCCACCGCACTCAACAGATGCATTAGTCGGTCCACAGATCGCTGCCAGCAATTCTTTCATACCCTTCGTCAGGGCAAGGCTTTTGAATGGACCCTCGAGTGTGAAGCCGCTTTGGAAGGTTTGAAGGCTTACCTCCGGTTAGTTCCGCTCTTAACAACACCTTCAATAGGTGATCCACTTATTTTATATCTGATAGTTTTCGACCGGACTATCAGTGCCGTACTGTTAAAGGAAGAACTTGGGGAGCAGCGGCCAGTTTATTATGTGAGCAAAGCAATGGTTGACGCCGAAATACGCAACCTTCCGTTGGAAAAACTCGTCCTGGCTCTCGTCATGGCAGCAAGAAAACTGATGCATTACTTTTAGGGGCATACCATTAGGGTACTAACGGACTACCCCCTCTGGTCAGTACTTCGCAGTGCAGAAGCATCAGGGCGTGTTTCAAAATGAGCTCTCAAACTCGGCCAATATGATATTCAATTTTTGCTCAGAACCTCTATTAAGAAGCAAGCGCTCGCCGACTTTGTGGCCGAATTCACTGGATGCCTCGCTGACTTTAAGTCTGATCAAATTTAAGCTAAGCCGAACTAGAGAATTTACGTGGGGAACATTTGGCAGTTGTATTGTGACGGATCATCCAACCAATGTGGCAGTGGGGCGGGTGTAGTGATCACGGCTCCCGACAGGGCAACAATCGAGCAGGCTGTTAAACTGGGCTTCGAAGCATTGAACAATGAGGCCGAATACGAAGCCTTGTTAACCGGCTTACGGAATACACGTCTCCTTGGTGCTCGACGTCTGCTTGTCTTCTGCGATTCAAAGCTAGTTATCAACCAATTGAAGGGGGAATACACAGCCAAAAATGACCGTATGGCAGCTTACATGAAAATGGCGAACTCTTTGTTGGCAAAATTCGACTATCATGAACTAAATCAAATAACCTGGGATCAGAACACACATGCAGATGCCCTGGCTTGCCTAGCTTCCGCCATCAACTCAGAAATTAAACGAACATTTGAAGTAGGATTCATCCCTGAGCCGAGCATTGCCCCCTTAGAGTCAATCCAAATCAGTATCATAGAATCAGGTCCAAGTTTGATGGATCCTATCACTGCATTTCTATCATCCGAACAGCTCCCGATGGATAAGAAAGAAGCGCACAAACTGCGAAACAAAGCCCTGCGATATTACTTAGATCCGTAAGGAAAGCTCTACAAAAAATCCTTTTCTGGTCCATACCTAGAGTGCGTCTATTCGGATAAAGTCGAGGAACTCCTAACTGAAATACATGAAGGTAGTTGTGGTGCATATTATGGCGGATGCTCTTTGGCTCATCGAGCTGTGACACAGGAGTATTATTAGCTGACAATGAGAGCTGATGCCGAGTGTTACATCAAGAAATGTGAACAATGCCAGAAGTTCTCCCCTTTAACCCATCTGCCTGCTGAAAAGTTGAGCTCTATCACCAATCCTTGGCCGTTCGCCCAATGGGGACTTGATATCGTCGGACCATTACCTCGTGCCCAGGGCAATAAGCGATTTTTGATTGTTGCGACAGATTACTTCACAAAATGGGTTGAAGCGAAGGCACTAACGCACATTCGAGATATTGATGTTAAGCGTTTTGTATGGAGAAATATCATAACACGATTCGGCATTCCAAGAGAACTTATCTCAGACAACGGTACCCAGTTTGATTGTGGAGTCTATCGAGAATTATGCAGCACGTATGGTATTCGGCCCTATTTCTCCACCCCCGCTTATCCACAGAGTAATGGTCAAACAGAAGCCTCCAACAAGGCCATCTTGGACGTCATCAAGAAGAGGCTGGAAAAAGCTAAAGGCAGATGGGTCGAAGAATTGTGAGTGTATTGTGGGCTCATCGCACTACGTCGAGGCGATCCACTGGGGAAACGCCGTTCGCTTTATGCTTCGGAACCCAGGTAATCCTCCCCTTGGAAATCGGCCTCCCAACCCTGAAATCGAAAGTTTTTGATATAGGCCGCAATGACATGATGTTGGCCTTGGATTTGACTCTGATTGAGGAACGACGAGACCGCCCCCTTGCATCCATGGCACGGTACCAGCAACAGCTTGCTAAGTTGTACAATCAACGTGTTCAGCTACGCCGCTATAAACCAGAAGAATTGGTACTCAAGAAAGTACTTCCGGTTGCTAGGAATCCGGCTGATGGAAAACTGGGTCCTAATTGGGACGGCCCCTATCAGATCGATTCCATCGTGGGAATGGGGGCATATCGACTCAAGGACATGTCTTGGAGAAGTCTGCCACGTCCTTGGAACTCCACTCATTTGCGTAAATTTTATCGTTAACCCGACTTGTGGGGCATGATACCTTGTTTTGCATGATTCGCCGTGTACAACTTTCACTTTTATAATGCAAGGCTTCTTATCTCACTGAAATTTTAGTTCGAAGTTAAAAGTCTCAGAATTCAGAGTCCCATCAGTGAATGCCACTTTTGGGCTGAGTAAGACTCCGAATTCAAAGCGCCCTTCGTGGATTTCACGATTGGCCAAATTAAAAGTCCCTAAATTCGGAGCCCCATCAGTGAATGCCACTTTTAGGCTGAGTAACCCTCCGGATTCGGAGCGCCCTTCGTGGATTTCACAATTAGCCAAGTTAAAAGTCTCCGAATTTGGAGCGCCTGTCATGGATTTCAAGATTGGTCAAGTTAAAAGTCTCCGGATTTGGAGCGCCTTTCGTGGATTCACAATTGGCCAAGTTAAAAGTCTCTGAATTCGGAGCCCCATCAGTGAATGCCACTTTTGGCCCGAGTAAGCCTTTGGATTCGGGGTGCCCTTCATGGATTTCATGATTGGCCAAGTTAAAAGTCTCCGGATTCGGGGCGCCCTTCGTGGATTTCACGATTGGCCAAGTTAAAAGTCTCTGGATTCGGAGCGCCCTTGGTGGATTCACGATTGGCCAAGTTAAAAGTCTCCAAATTCGGAGCCCCATCAGTGAATGTCACTTTTGGGCTGAATAAGCCTCCAGATTCAGAGCGCCCTACGTGGATTTCACAATTGGCCAAATTAAAAGTCTTTGAATTCGGAGCCCTATCAGTGAATGCCACTTTTGGGCCGAGTAAGCCTCCAGATTCGGAGCGCCCTTCGTGGATTTCACGATTGGCTAAATTAAAAGTCTCCAAATTCGGAGCCCCATTAGTGAATGCCACTTTTGGGCCGAGTAAGCCTTCGGATTCAGAGAGCCCTTCGTGGATTCACGATTGGCCAAGTTAAAAGTCTCCGAATTTGGAGCCCCATTCGTGCTAGACACGATTGGCTAAGTCTCCGAATTCGAAGCCCCAGCCGTGCACGACAGGATTCGTGAATAAGTCTCCTAATTCGGTGCATCCTCCGTGGATTTCACGATCGGCCAAGATAAAGGCCTTTGAACTCGGCGCATTTTGGAAATACTGAGTTTCATTGAATGGAAGATGATACATAATTCGAACATTTATGAATGTAAATTGAAACAAACGGAAGATGATCACAACTGAATTTATAAACGTAAATTGAAACAACATGCAAACATTTAAAATTATGAGTTTCATTGAATTAATCAATAATACATAATTCGCTTCGAATTTACGTTAGAGTGTTACAATAAGTTCAGTTTTATTCGGTATCCCCCTCGTCATCGCTCTTCTCGACTTCGAAGGCCGAAAAGGAAAAATGATGCGTCTGATATAGCAGAGATGTCGAATCAATGCCTGCTGCCTGAAGGGCCTCTGCGGCCTGGAGAGCCTTGATCCACCCGTTCTTAAATCCATGATTCTCGTATAGGCAGACCTCCTCAGTAAGGTTTTCCTTTGTCTTCTGTATCCTAACTTTTCGGCCCTCATGGAAGCCTTTTTCATAAGCTCTGGTCCTTGCGGCCTCTATTGCAAACATGTTTGCCGTATCTCGATCGGCAATCGCATGAATTATAAGCCGTTGGATCACCCTCTCTTCCACAATTGGGTTAGCTGGGCCGGCCGATTGTGTCTCGACAGTTTTGACCTTTCTTAGTTCGCGTTCGGCCTTCTCTGCGCGAGCTTCCAAGCTTCGAATGTGTTCATCCTTTTGCTCTATCTCCCATCGTGCGGCACGAAGACGCATGCCGATCTCATAGACGATATACAACCCCTCCACCGTGCCATGGATGCCCTCTTGGAACACTTCAAAATCAGGTCAACCGACCATCGACTGCTAGACTTCTGGTGGAAAAATTTGTCGAGCAAACTCGACCGCCATGTTTGGGTCGCGCACAACTGAATCAGCTTCTGTCATCGGTTTGTTCCCCACAAAAACCGCAAAACTTAATGGGCGTGGTGCCGCACTGGTTTCTCCTCTGGAGCGTGGTAGAGGGGAGCTGCCCCGTTGCTGTTTTTCCCTTCTGGGTGACCTACTTCGACAACGCGGGGACTGGCGTTTTTCATGTCGCTCAACGTCCTACTCCCCGTATGCGTAGACTCGCCACCTCGATTCATCTCTGTGTCTAACTCTGCAAGTGTTCTCCTTTCTCCTCTGCTGTTAAAAATAGCCTTCTAGACATCTAGTTCATACCCACCACTCTTCTCCCTCCTGTGATCTGCCAAATTTGGACACCAATATGGACCCTAAACGAACGCAGCCCCCACCTATCTTATTAATCGCGGGATCAGCGGTCCCAAAGTGTTCCCTTCAATGCCTTGTGCCACCAACTGACGTGGATCAGCGTTCTAGTTCATTAATGCGACGGTCGTGTTCACTAACTTGCTGGGGCAAGGGCAGATTCATCAATCTATTCGGCCCCAACAAACTCCTAAACTGCCATTTTTAGTCAGTCTTGTTCACTAGCTGGGGCAAGGGTAGATTCATCAATCTATTCGACCTAAACATCAGAGCTCCTAGCCGAATTTCCATTGTGCCCCAGCAAACTCCTGAACTGCCGTTTTTAGGTAGTCTTGTTCACTAACTTGCTGGGGCAAGAGCAAATTCATCAATCTATTCGGCCCCAGCAAACTCCTAAACTGTCGTTTTTAGGCAGTCTTGTTCACTAACTTGCTGGGGCAAGGGTAGATTCATCAATCAATTCGGCCTAAACATCAGAGCTCCTAGCCAAATTTCCATTGTGCCCCAGCAAACTCCTGAACTACCGTTTTTAGGCAGCCTTGTTCATCAACTTGCTGGGGCAAGGGCATATTCACTAATACATTCGGCTAAGTTGCAGTGATATACAGTTATGTTTGCACTGGAGAAATTTAGTAGTTTGTTCCATTCATTTCATGATTTTACATCTTACTTAGCTGTTAACAAGCACATTCATCAGGCAATAAGGCAAAAGTAATATATTCAGCTGTGGGGAATGTGGTTTGGAAATATTCTTTGGATCCTGGGAGACGCTGGGGATCCTCAGCTAGTCACCTGAAAAGATACAAGCACTCCGGTCGGGGTGCCAGAATTAGCACTCCGACGGACAAGTTAGTTCAGACACTCAGGATAGCTTCCTTTCTAAGTCTTGTGAAGTGATTCTTACATACCTTTCTATAACCATTGTTCTTGTATTTGTACCAGTTCTTCTTGATCCTCGGGGCCAGGGCCTACTTTTTAATCATTGTCCTTTCCTTTATTCGGCCCTAAGTACTTATACTTTATTCGGCACATATATTCTATTCGGCTCCCTGCTCTCGTAGGATATAGCCGATTAATATCCGTCTTCCAAAGATACACACCATCTGATCTTTCCATTATTCGGCCCCCATAATTGCCCCCCGAACTCCCCATTGACGGAAGTTAATCGGCGTGCTTGGTCTTGAATTGGAAAGGTTAAAATAGGTCAGGCGGCTTTGCGTACCCCAATATAGATGTCAGGATGCGCACACATTTTCGTTCATCATTACGCTTTCCCGCCTCAACCTTGTGTCTCGCATTTATTGTGATTTGAAATTTCAGTCCTTTCGAATGCACAGTTCGTCGAGTATTCGAGACTTTTGGACCACTAGTAGATATCCCTTCTCTGACTCGCATTCTCTGCAACTCTTCTCCGTCTACCCTCGTCTCCCTTGTTCCTCGTAAGTCTTCTTCTCTTTTCTTTGCAATCTTACTTTTTGTTTATCACTTTCATTTTGGTGAACCCTTTATTCCCCGTGAAAATGGCCAAACACTTGAAAGACGTCCTTTCTGAGGGTCGTGTCTCCGAATTCCAGCGACACTTTTCCATCCCCGACGATGTTCATCTATCTCTAGTGACAGACAACAGTCTGGATATGGAGAGAGAGGATCAAAATTCAATCATCTTTCCTCTCCTATCCATTACAGAGGGCGGGGTCCGCTTTCCCCTACATCCATTCCTTGGGGCCGTCCTCCGCTATTGGGGTCTGATTCCTTCTCATCCCAACGTGAACTTTTTTCGGATCGTAATGGGGATCTTAGAGTTAAACCGGCGCCTCAAGATCGACTTTGGGGTTCCGGCCATTCGGCACTGCTATGCTTTAGCCAAATCCTCCGGTCGGCTTGGGCGGTACTTTCTTAGGGCCAAGGATACTGACCATCATTTGGTAACCATGCTCGCTAGTTCTGGCAAGCGTGTGGATGACGTAATGGTCAATATCCGAGGGAACTGGGAATTTGGCGAAGGCAAGGATCGCCTAGACCCTATTCCCAGACGGAGGGGTGAACCAGGTTGCCGTGTGCCTCCTTGTGTTTTACTGAACTTTTCTTTTACTCGGCTTTCCCCCTGTGTCTAACCCCTTGCCTTTACAGGCAGTAATTTGAAGAAGATTTTGGTTTCTGCCGACGACGCGGTCCTTTTACAGGTTGCGACTGCACTCGGATACTTCGGCCGTCCGAACTTACAGAAGCAAGGGAGAGCGGCCCACATACTCCTTCGATACGAGCCTACTTACACTACTTTTTCGGCCGCTGACAATATTCCAATTCCATCTGGCGATCGACAACTTGCGGCTCTTATTTTCCCTTGGTTCAAGAGTCTCAGACAAGTTGGTCTCAAAGCCTCTAACTCGGGGCAAGACGTCGAGCCGGTGGTAGAGGTAGTCATTGAACCGGACAGAGAGTTCGCTGAGGAGGCCGAAGAGGTTGACGAGGCCCTAAACTCGGCGTTTGAGGCAGCCAGACGTAGTCAACCTACCTCGCCGTCCACTTTGGGTCGGGCCGAGTTTTCTTTTGGAGATATTTTTGGAGGTTTGGGAGATTTACCCGGCGATTGTTTTGAAGGTATGGCTGGGGAAAGCCTCACACAGATGGCTCGAAAGAAAAATACCGAGCGTATGGCCGCCCGGAAAAAGGCCGAGGCCGCCCGTTCTGGACCTGCCTTGGTTGAGTCTTCCAAACCCATTATTGAAGAGCCGGCTAAGATTGTTGAGGCCGAAAAGGCAAAGGAGGTTGAACAACCGGTCATTGATGAACGGTTGATTCCGGAAGAGTGGGGCAAGAAGCGTAGCGCCGAGGGATAGGCCGGTTCAGAAGATAGTCTTGCCGACAAAAGGCCTCGCTTAGAAGAATTGGACGTGGTTGTTCCTTTTATTATTCAGCCAAAGATTAGAGACACGCTGATTCTTTCTGATGCATCCATCATTACCGACCCGGCGGTAGCCTTGAGCCTGGCAGCGTCAGTCTCCCTACCAGCTAACTAGGCATCCTTTCATGTCGTGCCGGATTTGGTGGCCATAGCTCTATCTGCGCAGTCGGCCCTTTTGGTAGGTGAACTTTGACTTGTTTTGATTTTGGTTGCCTATGGCATCTAACGATCGTAACTCGTTTTGTAGAAGGTAATCAGGATCACCGACTTGGGCCGCCGCCTACACGACGCCCTTGAGAGGATTGACCGTTTGTAGTCGGAAGTGGTCGATCAAAAGAGCAGGGTTGAGTTTGAGATGATGAGGGCCGCTATGGAGACTGCGCGAGTCGAAGCCGAAGTGGAAAGGGCTCGGGCTATCGATCAGCACCGTTTTGAAGCTGAAGATAGGGCGAACGTGAGCAAAGAATCGCTTAGGCTAGCCGATGAGGTGCTTACCGGGATGGAGATTGAGTTAGCAGAGTTGAAGGCGGCCAAGGAAAAGGCAGAATTTGAGGCTTCTGCCGCATTCGAAGCAGGAAAAGGCGCTGCCTTCAAAGAATACGTAGATGAAGTCCCCAAGTTTGAGAATCGGAGGTTCAAACACAGGTGGCTCAAGGCCCTTGGTGCCGCTGCGGTTACATTGGCCTTGCCAATTCCTTATGAGCAGGTGCACGTTGAGCCACTTGAGTCTGACCCCAAGGATTGATCTAGGAGTCAGTCGAATTTTATGAAATACTTTCCCTTTTAATGTATGTTTTTGTTTTTAGGACTTTTGTTGGTTCCGAGTAGTTTTCATGTATAAATTGGCTATTGTCTACGCTCAATTTATTAATGAAAATTATCTTCTTATGTCACTACTAATGCGCAGTTTGTGATGTTATGTTGGTGTAGAATGTTTGCCTTTCACTACTTTAGTTAGAATGACTACTCTGTTGACCTTTCTATGATTGAATATCATGATTAATCTGCCCTTGCCCCAGGCAGTGCATGATCATTCGGGCGCCTGAGGAGGCAAACTTAGTTTTGTTGTCGATTCATGGGCCGGTTGGGGCACTTAAGCCGAATGTATTGATAAATCTATCACGCCCTTGCCACAGGCGGGGCATGATCATTCTGAAGTCGATTCGTGAGCCGGCTGGGGCACATAAGCCGAATAGATTGATTAATCTATCACGCCCTTGCCCCAGGCGGTGCATGATCATTCTGAAGTCGTTTGTGAGCCGGCTGGGGCACCTAAGTCGAATAGATTCCTTGCCCCAGGTGGTGTATGATCATTCTGAAGTCGATTCGTGAGCCGACTGGGGTACCTAAGCCGAATGGATTCATTAATCTATCTCGCCCTTGCCCCAGGCGGTGCATGATCATTCAGAAGTCGATTCGTGAGCCGACTGGGGCACCTAAGCCGAATGGATTCATTAATCTATCCCGCCCTTGCCCCAGACGGCGCATGATCATTCTGAAGTCGATTCGTGAGTCGGCTGGGATACCTAAGCCGAATCGATTCCTTGCCCCAGGCGGGGCATGATCATTCTGAAGTTGATTCGTGAGCCGGCTAGGGCACCTAAGCCGAATAGATTCCTTAATCTATCCCGCCCTTGCCCAGGCGGGCATGATCATTCTGAAATCGATTCGTGAGCCGACTGGGATACCTAAGCCGAATAGATTCCTTGCCCCAGGCGGGCATAAGTCGATTCGTGAGCCGCTTGGGGCACCTAAGCAGAATAGATTCCTTAATCTATCCCGCCCTTGCCCCAGGCGGGCATGATCATTCTGAAATCGATTCGTGAGCCTGTAGACGCGCCCATGGGCCTCGCTACAGTTCGGACTCGATTTGTGTCACGGTTCTTAATCTGAACCAAAGAGTCCAAATCCGGCAAGTCGTTTTTGAGAAAACAGATTTTTGAAAGAAGTGCCAAACATGGACTGCTTTGCCAGATACAGAGTCGCCACCTAAATATTTTTTATGGGGGAATTTAGGAAACCCTGACTCGGTGCCAAAGGCCACGTGTCCGTCATTACCAAGGTTGCTGCGGCTCGGGAGCTTGGGTACGATTGGGGAAGGTCAGCTATGAGCACCCCCTCTCGTCCGATCCGAAGATCGGCCTCTACTAACCGTGATATCCACTTTTGAAAACGTTATGTATTCTTATCCCGATTATTAGCCTAGAATTACTATGTTATGCGCACAGCACAAAAGTATAGACTAGATCGCCTAATTTGGAAATAAGCATTGCATATCCGTTTGTTTTGAAAAAAAAAAAAGTGTTTTGGAATTTGCTACTCGCAAGTAGGCTAAAACACGGATTTCAATGAGCTATTCCAACTCAGACAATCCAACCTTCACCCACAGGCATTCAGGCAATTTATAACACATAAGCATCTAGCCACATGATAAGCATGCTGTCATGCTAACATTCACACTCATGCGAGATGCTAAAGCATAAATACTTACATTGTACTCCGTGCCAAACCAAAGAACTCGTTAGCAATCAATGCATGATCCAAGTCCATGTTTAAATGCCTAATGCAACGCATACGGAATGTCACTTAGAGTAGGCTCGGCTAGTCTATGAATGACATGTGAAAATGCACAGGTAGCATGTATTCAAGTTAGATTTTGAAATACTAATGCAGTTAGCATGATGCGCCGAGCCCGGTGCATGCAATACTGATGAATGATGCACGCATGCATAGCATAAGGTATGCTGAATTAAACATGTTCTATTACTAACCATCAAAGCAGGTAAGTAAAAGGGAGAAAGAAGTGGGGTTGGAAGACATGCACACACTCACCCACACTTATTACAAATTTGCCCTCGCTCGGAGGGACCAAAAGAATAATACAACTCGAATAACGAATTAACTAACCTAGCTAATTAATTATTACAGACCAACTAAATTAATTAAGAAAATTAATTAATTTAAGAAAGCAAGAAAAAGGGCCTCGGGAAGAGAGCTCAATGCACGCGTGCTCGGGTCTTGCTCGGAAGTCCACTGCCATGTGCCAGCTGCCTCTGTTTTCCCTGCTCTGCTTCTCTGAAGATTGCCAAATTTTCAGAATTGCTTCCCTGGACATTGGGAGACACCACCGGCTGGAGGGAATCACCATCGGCTGTGATTTGGTGGTCATCGGCCACAAATGAATCCATCGGCCACATATGGATTGCCGGTCGGCACTATGTTCAGTCGATCGGCAAAAAGTTCCTGCAGAATCTGTTTGACAGCAGCAGAGAACAGAGCTTTATATGGCAATGCAATACAAGCAGTGTATGCACCAACCATATCCCTTATCATGTTTGTGACTCAAAGGGACATGGTCCTTGGTTCTCGGACCATCAATCGCGCATTTCAATGCGTGATGACCCAAGAGACCAAGTTATGCATGATGATTTCAAAGGTAATGCAATGCACATAGTCAAACCAAGGGGCTTCTACCTCTATCATGACTCACTTCAAGAGGTGAGGCAATGCATGCACAATGCAATGCAACCTAGGCATGCGAGCTAAGGATGCAACATGGCAATGCAATGCATTTATGCAAGTATGCAAGCAAATATGCAAGGAAAGCATGCAAACAAGCAAAGGATGGACTTAAACATGATTAGGCAATTCTCAAACAAGCCAAAATCAGTGGCCAAAGTGCACAAAAATGAAGGACTAATGGCATGCAAACATGCATGTATACAAGGACCAACACTTAGGCATAAAGAAACAATCCTCAAGCACACTTAGGAGGATGCAAACATGGACATATGGCATGCACATGAGCTTTGAAAATCAGGTTAATGATGGTGCTAAACCAAGCAAACGAGACAAACAAAGCATGCAATTGGTCCAAATACTTGAGACAAGGCAAGGAGACTTAAACCATGGCCAAGCCAACCAAGCCCCACAAGGCCAAGAAGACTTAAAACATGTTCAAGGCAGACCTAAACAATGCTAAGGGAGCACCTAGATGGCATCCAAGTGTCCTAAAAAAAGGAAGCATACTCCAAGGCTTAAACAAGGGGCATAAGGCAACAACCTTTAAACACATTGAAGGGGGATCAAATGCAAGCAGATGGGCACATCATGTGGTCTAAAATAATATGTCAAGTGGTTTCAAACCATTGAAACAAAGCAAGGATGGCATGCTAGAAGGGCCAAAGCTTAAGGCATACAAGAGAGTTTGCATGGTAGCTATACAAAGCAAAGCATGGATGACTCGAATGACCAAAAACAGTCCCTTAGCATACTAAAACAAGCATAAAAGCTTCACAAAGCTAGGCCAAAACACATGAGCATGGTAGTCTAAATGCTAGGCACATGTTGAGGCAAATCATGGCATTACAAGGCATGTATGCTAAGCAAGCATGGTGTACCAAAACCAACTAAAAACAGGGGCATATTATGACATAATAAGTACAAAAATCAGCTAAGGCATGGTCAACATGAACCTAAACATGGTGCTCCCTCAAGAGGCCAAAAAATGGTCCTTTTTAAGGACAACAAAGAGAGGGGGTGGCCCTCTCCTTCCTAGGACCTCAAGGCACCATCCCCGCCTCTGAAATCCCTCAAGATTTCAGTGGTGAGGAGGCCCAAACTCAATGGTCCCGGAGCTCACACAAAACGGCACAAAAAGGAGCCTTACAAGGCTCAAGAGGGGTCAAACAACCTCAAATCACAAAACACTCTAAACAAACTATTTAGAGGGCCTAAAAACAGAACTTTTTTATGTTATATACTAAACACAAAAACAGTTGTAAGGTAGGCAAAAAAATGATGCAAGAAAGGGGTAAAAAGGAGCAAGCTTCTCACCCTTGAAGACCCTCTTCAACAATGGAGCTCCAGCAGCTTCTTTAGGTTGAAACCAGCTTCAAAACCCCCAAAACAACCCTCTGGCCCTCAATAACCAAGGAAAGGTGTAATGGTGGGTGTTTGTGTGCAAAAGTAGGACCAAACACACACTAAACTAACAAGAGAGGGAAATATAGAGATGGAATAGAAACAAATTCCTAACCCTAATATCAAAGCTCTCTAAAAATGTTGTTCAACCCTAAATCCAAGAGAGGAGACTCTCTCTTATAGGCAATTCCCTCTTGTAAGGCTTACAAAACAAGCCATCCCAAGAGGGAAATCCCTCCATACACGTGTATGGAGGGGAACAGAGTGGGTGCCAGCTATCACAGTTGGCACAAAATATCTACTAAAAGTAGATGAACAGTGATCGGCCGTTCAAAATTGCCATTTTGGCAAAATAAATGGCCGACCGGCAACAAAGAGTGCCGTCCGGCAATATATATTGCCGATGGCATGAAATCACTGGCCGGTGGCCTCAAGCCATGGCCGGTGATGTGTGGGGATGCCTCACAAGGCATTCTCTGCCCCTCCAAGGCAAAACACAAGTGTTTGGTGCAAAACCAGACACAACACGGTCGAGTCGAGGGATCCTGAGGCAAGGCGCGCAACCGAGACCTTCGGGAACTCAAGACGAACACAAACAAGGGTAATCACCAAGTGTTCCAATGGTGACGTCCAAGTCTTGAGGACGGTCAAAAATGGGGTGTCTACAGTTGCCCCTCTTTCACAGAACTCGAAAGTGACGACAATGACGGGAGTGAATGTCAAAGCCCAGAGATACTATTTTTGACAAGGCCGAAGACTCAGACAAACATGCAAGACAAACAAGATATGCGCCCGAAGGCAGGGGCAAAATGCAAGACAATGCACAAAGCCGAGCATAACTTATGATCATGCAAAGAAGGCTGTAACGAAGCATAACATGCGACAGTTTTAAGCTAGCATTCACCAAACTACACTATAATGTAGCAAGGATGTAAGAGAATTATGCAATTCTCGATACGTCTCACTCGGAGGATACAATACCTGTGCGGCTCATCTGGTTGCACCAGCCTCAAATGAACCGTACATACAATATCGTGCCTGCAAAGAAAACAACTCAACAGGTATGATGTTATTAGCAACATGCATGACAATGCAAAAATGGATGCAAAATGATATGCAATATATACAAAACAATGTATAAACAATGCAAATGAAGATGCAATGTAATTGAAACAATGCAAACTATATGCAAAGCAATTGAATCATGATCCAATCATGAGCGGTTCGAAACCACACCTATGTCAAATAGATTGATGGAGGTAACAAGTCCGTCTACCATAGAACGATCAACTGAACTATGAGTAATGTAGACGGACACAAGAACAAGTATTGGGGGGAATGACATAAGTGGGGAAATGACCCGCTGGGGAAAGGACAATGATCCTAATGCTGGATGCAACAATTACACCACAATGTAATATATTCAATGAAAATGCTAGGGAAATGGCAATGGATATGGCACACGGGCCAAACCAAATCTTGCCTAGGCAAAGCATGTACGCATACAAGCCACGTCTAACATAGAACGGTCCACTGAACTATGCTTCGATATGAGAAGCATGGGCACATACCGGACCAAGCTCAACATGAAAAGGCGCAAGCCATAGATGGGAGTGATGCAGTGAATGCATGCAAGCTACAATGCAATGTACACTATATTACAATGATGCATGACAATGCAACTATTTATAATGATGCATGACAATGCAACTATTCACGATGATGCATGACAATGCAACTATATTTTTTGTTTTGTTTTTGTTTTTGAAATGCAAATGCATGATTTCGAAGTGCGCGACAACACGCGACTTTTAAGATACATGGCAATGTAAATGGACTGTGCACATTAATGCACTAAAGGTCTTGCACCTTCCTAGGATTTAAGGTCTCCTAGACCGTGCGCATTTAAGGTCTCGCCGAATGCGTGATAATGCATGTGATCTTGCCAACAGTCGTTTGGGAACGACAAACACCGAAGGACTTGCATCTTCAGAGGATTTAGGGTCTCCTAGAGCGTGCGTATTTAAGGTCTCGCCGAATGCATGATAATGCATGTGACCTTGCCAACAGTCATTCGGGCACGACAAACACCGAAGGACTTGCACCTTCAGAGGATTTAGGGTCTCCTAGACCGTGCGTATTTAAGGTCTCGCCGAATGCATGATAATGCATGTGACCTTGCCAACAGTCGTTTGGGCACGACAAACACCGAAGGACTTGCACCTTCAGAGGATTTAGGGTCTCCTAGACCGTGCGTATTTAAGGTCTCGCCGAATGCATGATAATGCATGTGACCTTGCCAACAGTCGTTCGAGCACGACAAATACCGAAGGACTTGCACCTTTAGAGGATTTAGGGTCTCCTAGACCGTGCGTATTCTCGATATGGCTCACTCGGAGTATACCATACCCGTCCGATTCGTCTGGTTGCACCAACCTTAAATGAACCGCACATACAATATCGTGCCTACAAAGAAAACAAACTTAACAGGTACAATGTGATTAACAATATGCATATTAATGTACTTGAAAATGCGTGACAACGCAAAGCAAGTGGGAAGCACAACAATGCTGTGAAGGCACAGACATGTAAGTGGAGCACGCGGTCAACGCAGGCAACGAAATTGATCATAAGCATGTGGTCTACGTAAGTAATGAAATTGAACATAAGAATGTGGTCTACGCAAGCAAAAAATTGGTTTCAAGCGTGCGGTCTACGCAAGCAAAATATGCGGTCTACGCAAGGAAAACATGCGGTCTACGCAAGTAATGAATTTGAACACAAGAATGTGGTTCACGCAAGCAGAACATGCGGTCTATGCAAGTAATGAAACTCATTATAAACATGCGGTCTACGCAAGGAAAACATGCGGTCTACGCAAGTAATGGAATTGATTATAAACAGGCGGTCTACGCAAGCAAAGCATGCGGTCTACGCAAGCAAAACATGAGGTCTACGCAAACAAAACATGCGGTCTACGCAAGCAAAACATGCGGTCTACGCAAGCAATGGAATTGATTATAAACATGCGGTCTACGCAAGCAAAACATGCGGTTTACGCAAGCAATGGAATTGATTATAAACATGCGGTCTACGCAAGCAAAACATGCAGTCTACGCAAGCAATGGAATTGATTATAAACATGCGGTCTACGCAAGTAATGAAATCGATTACAAACATGCGGTTTATGCAAGCAAAACATGCGGTCTACGCAAACAAAACATGCGGTCTACGCAAGTAATGAAATTGATTACAAACATGCGGTCTACGCAAGCAAAACATGCGGTCTACGCAAACAAAACATGCGGTCTACGCAAGTAATGAAATTGATTACAAACATGCGGTCTACGCAAGCAAAACATGCGGTCTACGCAAAAAAAACATGTGATCTACGCAAGTAATGAAATTGATTACAAACATGCGGTCTACGCAAGCAAAACATGCGATCTACGCAAGGAAAGCATTACGGTCTACGCAAGGAAAACATGCGGTCTATGCAAGTAATGAAATTGATTACAAACATGCGATCTACGCAAGTAGTGTGATTGAACACAAGCAAAATGAAATGAGATGCGCAAAACCGCGCGATGCGTTAGACAACGCGAGTGCACAAGACAGTGCGATGGAATGCATGAAAAATGCAATGATGATGCGCAAAATAGCGTGATGCGTTAGATAACGCGAGTGCACAAGACAGTGTGATTGATTTGAAATGCACAAGACAGTGCAATTGATTTGAAATGCACAAGACAGTGCAATTGCCCTGTGATGCACATGGGGCAACTTTTGAGTTTTGTAAAAGCCAAAAGGATACCGAAAGGATACACCTTGCACGAATTCTAGTGCCACGCACAGAAGACACGATCCGAGGTCAAAACAGAGGCCGGCTGAGCGTCGGAAATGCACCGTTTTGCACTGTTTTGAACACTAAAGGCCCTGGACCCCACACATAACTCAAACAAAGGTGTAGGAGGCTCCAAAACCACTGTAGGAGACCACCGGATGTCCACCGGCCATCAAAATGCGTCACCGGCCATCCATCGGCCATCATACAATTTCCATCGGCACAATATTTTGCCGACCGGCAAAGAGTGTGGCCGACCGGCAAAAAGTCCCTGTATCGGGCCAGTTCTGTCATTTCGCTACGGGTCTTTTAAAATAGGGCTTCTAGCCCTATTTTCTTCACTTTCCCTTGCTCGAAATTTCTCCCCCTCTCTCTCTAGATCATTTTCCTCCTTTGATTTCCTCGTTTTCTTGCGTTCTAGCCTCCATTTCGTCGGCCGATTCGCGAATACCTTCGCGTTTCGAACATTTTGAACCGAACATTTCTTTGTTTCGGTGCTTCCTTTGCCCTTTCCACTTTTTGGGGTTTGTTCCCCTCGAGTTTTCCTCGATATTTGTGTCTTTTCCGCACTTCGGCTTTTTCGGCCTTTTCCAGCCCTCTCGGGGTTGACTTTTTGTTGACTCATCACATTCTCGCCCGTTTTTTTCGTCTTTCGGCCATTTTCAAATTCTCTTCGAGATGGCGGACGATCGTCCACAGGGCGGGGCCCCTCCCGAGCTCGAGATGGATCCCGAGGCCGACCCCTTGCCACTTCATATCCGACCGTTCGATTCGGAGACCTACAGGCCTGCGGTTCATGTAATGCTCCTCGATGGACTACGCCAGTTCCGGAGCTTCGAAAGGAGCGTGGCACCTGAGCTTCTCCTGCGTAATCCTACTTCCCATCTGTCCTTCGCCGCTTCCGAGGTAACATTCTTTCTTCTGTTTTATTATTTTTCGTAATGTAGAACATAACTGCCATTAGTTGATTCTGTTCTCTAACTGCTTAGCCCAGATGCACCGATACACTGTACACTGTAGTTGATTGCAAACAAACTTACAACCGATATCTGTTTGAAACTTACACGTGCACACACACTGCACTGACCCTGAATCACCCAAACACACGGCGCACACTGTATTTCACTGCATATACATTAGTACCCGGTATCTGCTTGGGTTTGAAAACATGCACACATGCTGTATTTGCCCTGAACCATTCAAACACGCTGACACATCACACGTTGTAGTTCACTGTAAGTACACCGGTACCCGATGTCTGCTTGAATTTGGAAACATGCACGCATGCTGTACACCTGTATGTTTCTTAAAACTGTGTTCTGAATATTGCCTCGCAATTGTTTTTTTTTTTTTGATTACAGGGGGATTCCCATACCATCCGCGGGTATGGGAATATAGTTGCTCGGGATTGGTACCTAGAGCTTCCAGACGCGGTTCGTCACATCGTCGACGAGGCCGGTTTTGGCATCTTCTGCAGGGGGCTCTCCCGGCTCACGACCTGTAGGCCCTTGCTCGCCGCTTTAGTGGAGAGGTGGTGGGATACCACCAACTCCTTCCACTTCTCCGCTGCGGGGGACATGACAACGACCCCTTACAATTTCTCGATGCTCACCGGCATCGGGGTAGGGGGTGATTCGATCCCCTTCGACACCGACATGGATGAGTGGGACGCCGCCCAGCTGTACCTGTTCGGCACTCAGCCTCCCCTCGCTCGAGCAGGGTTTGTCAGGTGTTCTTGGTTCGAGAGCCATTTCCGGATTCAGCCGGCCTTGGCAGAGGAGGCCCATATGACCCCAGAGGAGGTGGATCAGTATACGCGGGGCTGTAACATGCCCGGGGGGTACCCGCGCGCGTTAAACAGTTCGGACCCCCGAGATCTCTTTGATCTATTCTCACGAGTGCAATGTGAAACATAGATGAGAGTCCAGATTTGGCAACTTTTATTGAAAATCCATTTTATTGCAATTTTGTCAAAAATAGACTGCGTCATCAGATCTCAGAGTCGCCACCTAATATTTATTTTGGGAAAATTAGGAAACCCATAACTCGTGCCAAGGCCACTGTTCGTCGTAACCAAGGATGCTTGGCTCGGAACCTTAGGTATGAGAGGGGAAGGTCAATAATGAGCACCCCCGCCCACCCGATCAAAGATCGGCCTTTACTAACCATGATATGAATTTTATTTTATTTATATGTTCATGTTCTGATTAGTTAATAAATCCTAAAATTTACTATGTGAAGCATACAAGTATAGACTATGCCATTCATTTTGGAGTAATTTGATATCATGCATTTTGAAAGAGTTTTGACGATGTACAACCCAAATAAATTGAGTTTACAAGCATGAAAAATCAACATCATTCCAAATTAAGCGACACAACCTCCATCCACTGGCATTCATAGAGTTATATCACATAAGCAACTAGCCTCATGGTAGAATGCTAGACATAGTAAGAAAAATACACACACACGGGATGCTAAAGCATAAAAACTCACATGTTTGACGTCCCACGAACAAGCTGCAAAACAAAGTTAGTAAAATATGCATGATCTTATATACAAAATCCTAATGCAATTCACTCATGAGATGCAACTAAAGATTCGGCTTCTAAAATATGATATGTGAATCATCTCAAGAACATGAGGTAGCGCACATAATCACATAGGAATTGATTAAATCCACAAATGCAAACTTAGCCGAATCAAGATGCATGAAACATGGATGCAAAGCATAACTATGATGAAAAATAAATATGATGTTTATGTACAAATAAAGAAAGTGAGTAAAAGAACGGGATAGAAAGAAGAGGGGCGGGGAATTATTACAACATTTAAAGAATAATTACAAACCAAATTAGAGAGGGATGAGGAGAATATTACAACAAAATAAAAACCTCACAATACACTCAAAATAAAATAAATAAATAAAATAAAAGCTTCATGTTCTTTAGAACCGCCGGCGGAAATTGGTCAATATTGGGAGATTACGCCATCTTGTTCGGAAGAAGCTAACCGACCGGCCAAATAGGCCGGCCGGCGAACTAGGCCAAGCAAAACCTGTCTTGTTGCAAAACCAAGAAAAGGAACAAACAAAAAAATATGTAGGTGGCTCAACTAACCACTACCGGTTAGATTAAAAAAGAAAAGAAAAATAAAATAAAAAAAAGTGCAAACTCACAATATAAGCCTAAAGCAATAAAACAAATATAAGATAGAACATGCAAGATTATAACGGAACTAATATGAGACTAATACACGAAAAAAAATAAAAAATAAATATGAGGTAAAACATGCAAGATTACAACAAAACTAATATGAAATTAAAGTATGCGAATAAAAATAAATAAATAAATAATTATGAGCGAAACAAACCACTAGGATTATAACAACACACTATGAAATATAAAGTAAGAAAATAAATATGAGATAAACAAACTACTTGGATTATAACAAAACACAATGAAATAAGAAGCAAGAATATGAATATAAAATATAAGAAAATGAAAGATTAAAAATTCACCTTCCAAAGAAAGATTGAACTTCTTGATTTCCAAACTTCCTCTTGATCACCCTCAAGTGTAGGAAGTGTGTTCTCAAATCCTCAATTCGAAATTATGGAGTTTATGGAGTTTGTGGTATGGAAAGTGGCTAACTCTCAAGTTTTTCTCACTTTCAATCACTAAACATTCTTCCTTATGATCGAGGCGATTGATCTTTGGCTATATCAGAATTTTTGGAGTGATTTTGGTGTATGGAAATGAGGAATTTCAGTAGCTATGGAAGGTATGGGGTGTATATGGAAGATAGAAATATTTTTGGCTAAACAACTCAAATTTTCTCTCTTTTTTCACTCTTTTCTCACTCCTTTCTCTTCAATTTCGTGGTCCTCCTCCTCTCTTACAATATGATCATTCTATATAGGCAATGAGGGAGAGTAAAGGTCAAAAAGAAGGTGGGAGACAAGGTGGGAGACAAGAATATGATAGGAGGGCAAATTTTCAAGGTGGTTGCATGGGATACTCCTTTATGGATGCAAACAAAATATCTTTTTGACTATGGAGGATGATTAGGTATAATGGAGGATGAGTGGATGCACTTGAATGGCTCAAAAAATGGGTAAATGGGTTGTCCCAACCGAACCAAAACCAAGAAAAATGGGCTATTGTTGTTTTGGGTCGAATCAACAAAATCTGCTTTTAAGCCCAACTTCAAATGGGCATATCTCCCCCATATGGACTTGGTTTTAGGCAGTTCTTTGGTCCAAATTGAAGCCCCAGAAGTCGACTTTCCAATGGTGGAGGCCTCACATTTAAATTCCAAGTGTACAAAGAGATATGCCTAATTTAGTGAAGGCTGTCTCGGGCTGGATCAACAAAATCTGCTCTTAAGCTCAACTTCAAATGGGCATATCTCCCTTATTTGGACTTGGTCTAAGGTGGTTCTTGGGTCTAAATTGAAGCCCCAGAAGTCTACTTTCTAATGGTGGTAGCCTCACATTTAAATTCTAAGTGTACAAACAGAAATGCCTAATTTAGTGAAGACTGCTCATTTCCTTCTTAATGATTTGATACTCATCCTTTTCCTAAACCAGCTTTCTTTCATCCCCTCCTATTTCCTTCAACTCCAAACCTATAAAGAAGATATTTTTAAATATTTTTCAAAAATTTCACCTCCCTTCCATTTATTTCCACTTTGTCCTTACTCGGTTTACTGAAAAGTGCAATATTTTAATCGAAATAGAAGCCTCGGGACATCGTAGAAACATTTAAAAAAACATATTTTGAAAAGAGGGTTTTAAGGTCTAAAATAGTTTGGCCAAAAAAATGGGTGAAGGTTGGGATTAAAACTTAAATTCCATCTTTCTTACTGAGAATTTTGTGAGAAACACATTCTAATTGTCATCATCGGGTAATCAAAAGAAAGCGCCCGAGTCTTAGGGCCGGTCAAAATGGGGTGTCTACAGTTGTCCCTCTTTGACAGAGCTCAAAGTCATTTCATGACGTGAGTGAATGTCAAAGCCCAAAGGCGACCCTTTTGACAAGGCCGTAAGACTTGGGCAAACAAACAAGATGCAATGCAAGTGGTTGAACCCGAAGGTTGCCTACGTATCCTTTTACAAGGAATCAAACCAGCGTAGTTCAGGGGCAGAATGGAAGTGACATGCTCAAAAATGCAGTTTGAAGGTTGGACTTACACGCTTTGCGAAGCCAGTTGTTTGAAAATTCATGATTATGCAATGCAATACCATGCCATGGAGTGATGATAAAGATATGAAGATGACAACAATGAAGAGGCAAGCTTCGTGCAAATGATATGAAATATAACAGGGGATGCATTGCATTAAATGTGCCACAAGATCACATGCAAATGTGTCACGGAGAAAGGGAAGGTTTTAACCAAGGAGAGCAACAATGGTGTAAGCAACAGGCGTATCTCAACGTATTTTATACGGAGAGAGGGAAGGTTTTAACCAGAGAAAATGACAATGGTGTAACCAACAGGCATATCTCAGCGTATTCTATACGGAGAGAGGGAAGGTTTTAACCAAGGAGAACAACAATGGTGTAACCAACAGGCGTATCTCAGCGTATTTTATACGGAGAGAGGGAAGGTTTTAACCAGAGAAAATGACAATGGTGTAACCAACAGGCGTATCTCAACGTATTTTATACGAAGAGAGGGAAGGTTTTAACCAACGAGAAAATGACAATGGTGTAACCAACAGGCGTATCTCAACGTATTTTATACGGAGAGAGGGAAGGTTTTAACCAAAGAGAATGACAATGGTGTAACCAACAGGCGTATCTCAACGTATTTTATACGGAGAGAGGGAAGGTTTTAACCAAAGAGAATGACAATGGTGTAACCAACAGGCGTACCTAACCGTATTTTATACGGAGAGGGGGAAGGTTTTAACCAGAGAAAATGACAATGGTGTAACCAACAGGCGTATCTCAACGTATTTTATACGGAGAGAGGGAAGGTTTTAACCAAGTGAAAAATGACAATGGTGTAACCAACAGGCGTATCTCAACGTATTTATACGGAGAGAGGGAAGGTTTTAACCAGAGAAAATGACAATGGTGTAACCAACAGGCGTATCTCAACGTATTTTATACGAAGAGAGGGAAGGTTACGAGAATGATAATGGTGTAACCAACAGGCGTACCTAATCGTATTTTATACGGAGAGGGGGAAGGTTTTAACCAAGTGAAAAATGACAATGGTGTAACCAATAGGCGTATCTCAACGTATTTTATACGGAGAGAGGGAAGGTTTTAACCATGTAAACATCACGTTTCACGTGAAAGGAGTAAAGGTGGATTCGAAATCCAAACGCGTCTCACGCAAGTGGAAGAAGGTATGGTAGAATGACAAGGGGTAACCTCTACATGTAGAAGCCACCGATGTCGCTTTTCTTCCTGATCATATTCACAACTTTCCCTATTCTCCAACAGGGTGACAGACTAGGTTGGTTCAGTATCCAGAATTGAGGCGCATACACGCTATCTCAACCTATGGGGCTGCCATACAGATTTCAAGCCGGGGATACACCCCTGGGTATTTAAACCAGACTTTAGTCTCAGAAATTCCAAACCTTTTGCGTTCTAGGCATCGCCATTCGAACTCTAGTTTCCACCGTCGCAGTTGGTCTCCTAGGAACTCATTGCAATCACAGGCAGGTGGCTATACCAGACCATCTGATATCGTTCGGGCATGACAAACACCAAAGGAATTGCACCTTTAGAGGATTTAAGGTCTCCTAGACCATTCTTAGACCATTGAAGTCGTTCAGGCACGACAAACACCAAAGGAATTGCACCTTCAGAGGATTTAAGGTCTCCTAGACCTAGGGAGTGCACAAGATGGTGTGATACGCAAGATAGTGCGATTAAATTGAAATTGCACAAGACAGTGCGATGGAATCGAAATTGTGCGATAGGTGCTTTATTATGCGTTAGATGCACAGAATGTAAGGAGGAATTGTATGCTCGAACCAAATACCGTATACATATACTATGTACAGACAAAATACATACAAATATGACAATATACACAGACATGCATGTACGGTATACATACATAGATTCGGGGAATATTCTGTTTGCAGCCATCAACGGAAAGATACCGTTACTGAGGAGGCATATTCCGTTCGCTGACGTCAACGCACGTACGCAAAACACGCAAAAAAAAAGAAAGGAAAAATGAAAAATGAAAAATGCATAGACACGGGGGTTCGACCCTCTGATCTCAAGTTTGGCCTTCGAGTCCTCGACCACTGAGCCATGCCATTCTTGTGACAAAATATTCAAACAAACATATATATATAGGTATATGAGACATATATATACATAAGACCAAAACAAAACAAAAGAAACATTTGTTTGTGGGGTTCGAATCCCTGACCTCGGGCTCAACCTTCCAGCCTTCAACCACTGAGCCAAACCACTGAACCCAAGCCACTCTTGTAACTAAAACGTTCAAACAAATATATATAATACATAGATATACAATATATATACATATATGTATAAATATACAATTCTCCCGCCTCTCTCTCTGTTTTTGTCTCACTCTCTCTTCCGTCATCTTCTTCGAGCGTTGTGTCTGGCGCACGATTTCAACAATCGCGGCGCCTGACCGACAGGCTATCCAATCGTGCCCCGATTGTCAATGATCATCTCAGCCTTCTTCCCTCTTTGTCTTCTCCTTCGCTCTCTTCTTAAGTTGAGGCCTGCGAGAGAGAAGCAGAGCCAAAGCCTGCAAACTTTCTCTGCCACCACTCTACAACCTCTTTCTTTTGCATTACTCTCCTCTGTCATGGCCTCTTCACATGGTTCTCTCACTCTTTTTCCAGACCTGAACGAGTCCACGATAGAGATGACCAATTCTGACTGCCCTGAACCTCAACCACGGGCTCCTCCTCCTTCCCCTGTTTTCAACTTTCCAGCGATGTCAGTTGAACAAATCATGGCGGCACAATCTGACATCGAAGCAAACTCGTATACGCTGAGGTCATGTGTGGAGACTGTGACAGCGGTCTCCAACTTGTCCCGTCGACTGCAGAACAGGATGTGTGAGGTACATTGGTTAAATGCACAACTCTCCCTCCTCCAACGTATGTACAAAGACGCTCGGGTAGAAATTGGTGTGCTGAAAAAGCAGAACAAAGAATTGAAACGACTAACGACCTCCGTGACTCGATTCGGAGTTTCTTCGCACAACCAATTTGATGGCCGGCGAGGAATAATCTCCTTTGGAAGTTCTGCCAAGGCTGAGGCAGAGTCTTCAAAAGCTTCGAAGGAGTAAAGATGAAACGAGGCAGTTGATGGTAAACTGTGTGCAAATGAAGCTGGTTGTAATCTTCTTCGCCGAGTTGCTGCCGAAAAACTGAGAAGATGCTACTCTCCCTCTTTTGGTTTTCTTATGTTTGTTTGTTTGTTTGTTTGTTTTTTTTTTTTGGAGTGAGCACTTATAGCTTCAACTCCTTTTTGTACAACTTTGATCGGGGTTGATCCCTGGTATTTAATAAAACAAGTTTGTTCTACAAATCTGGATAGCATGAATGGCACAACACTGAACATAAAAAAAATCATTTTGTTTTAAACTTGAAAATTGTTGCATTTTAGTGAATTCTGAACTGAATATTGAGCCTATCACTGACCAAAACACAAAACACAATCTTAATGAAATGAAAATGAAACAAAAACCATCCCAAAACACACCCTTTTGCGCTTGTCGGAGCAAAATGAACGCAAAACAGAGTAACACCGATCGATCGCCCGATGGAAAAACATTGTCAGCGACAACTACTGTGCATTTTTTTGTGATTGCTTGATTAAGGTGACGAGAACTCGATAGTGTGGATAAAAGACAGAAAGCCTGACTCAACTGTGCCCCTAGTTCATCACTTCTCCTTTTTTTGTTTTTCCCTTTCTGCTAAAGCGATTTTGATCAACGTGAGAGGTAAATTAGCACACTTGTTCCATTTTCTACCTTGAAATCATATAAGCCAAATTATGAGCACTGAAAATTTTCTCTTTTTGGTCCAAAGAATGGTCTGAGTTTTGAAAATGGAATAATTTTTGAGAAAATCAGTCAACTTCATTAAAAGTCCTCAAAATCTATTTTTGCAAATGACCTCTACTCGATCAACATGAAATCAACCCTTGAGATGTACACTCGAATTCATCTTGTGACTGAACTCGTCTGAAGGAGAAATAGGACAACTGAATCAAATGGGGACGAGCCATTAAATATGGATAGCCGAGCCGAATAAAGATACACCAATCAAACATGGACGAGATGAGTGAGTTGACAAATGATTAAGGCCGAACTTCAAGATGAAGCTGCCTACGTATCCCAAAGATCGGAATCAGGCCGTACGTAGTTCCGGTTAAGGTTCACTCGGGTATTGACACTCTCCTTTTGTGCTCTAACTTTTGCCAAAGTCGCCCTTTCGGGTTTTCAACCTTGCGAGCTTTTCATCATTTTCATATATATCTTTTTTTTTTCTCTTTTTTTTTTTTTTTTTTTTTTTATATGCTCTAACTTTTGTCTGGGTCGCCCTTTCAGGTTTTCGACCCAATGAGCCTCTCAAGGGTAGTACTTCTTCAGCTTGTCCATGTTGATTGGTTGTGAAAACTCCAAACCATCCAAATCCATGAGAATGACTGCTCCTCCTGACCAGATTGATTTAATGATGTAGGGACCCGTCCAATTGGGTCTAAACTTGCCCCTAGGATCGTGAATAGGAGCTCGGTTATCTTTCAACACTAAGTCCCCTTCCCTCAAATTCCTGGATTTAACCTTTTTGTTGAATGCTCTGGCAATCCTGCGTTGATACCCCTGAATGTGGTATAACGCCTTCAACCTTCGCTCATCAAACAAAAATAGTTCCTCAAATCGGTTCTGTTGCCAATCAGCTTCTGTTATCTGACATTCAGCCATAATCCTTAATGAAGGCACTTCCAACTCAATCGGCAAAACAGCCTCCATTCCATATACCAAAGAGTAAGGGGTTGCCCCTGTAGATGTTCGGATTGATGTCCTGTATCCCCAAAGTGCAAAAGGCAACTTCTCTGGCCAATCTTTATAAGTTTCTACCATCTTACACAGAATGTTCTTGATGTTTTTATTTGCAGCTTCAACGGCTCCATTGGTTTGTGGCCTGTAAGTTGATGACTTGTGAAAAGCCACGTTATACTTCTCAAGTAGAACTGCCACTTCTCCTTTGAAATGTGAACCATTGTCTGAAATTAATTCGTTTGGCACCCCGTATCTGCAGATAATGTTATTCTTGATAAATTTGGCCACATGTGATGTTTTCAACACTGAATATGACTGTGCTTCAACCCATTTGGTAAAATAGTCAATGGCAACCAAGATGAACTGATGCCCATTTGAACCTTTCGGTGTGACTGCCCCGATGACATCTATGCCCCAGACTGAGAAAGGCCAAGGCGAAGTCATGCTGTAGAGTTTTGATGGCGGGATGTTTACGCGATTGGCATGGATTTGACATTTGTGGCATCGCCTAACAAAGTTGATGCAATCACTTTCCATGGTTAACCAGTAGTATCCTTGTCTAAGGATTTTTCTAGCTAGCATTATACCGTTCATATGGGCTCCACACTCTCCTCCATGGATGGCTTCCATGATACGTTTTGCCTCTTCTTCTTCTACACATAGCTTGTGCATTCCTAGATGCCCTCTTTTATATAACTTATCTCCACAAATGACAAACTGAGTGGCAAGACGCCATATCCCCCTTTTGTCTTTGGTGTTTGCCCCTTGTGGATATGTACCGCTTTCCAGAAAATTCCAAATATCAAAGTACCAAGGGTTTTCATCTTGAACTTCTTCCGTTACGGCTATCATTTCATATGCGGGGGTGTACCTTTGTTCTATAAGGATCGGACGCATCTTGACCCCGACCGGTATATCTATCATTGATGCTAAGGTTGCCAACGCATCAGCAAATCGGTTGTTCTCTCTTACCAAGTGCGTAAAAGTCAGTTTTTCGAACCTCGGGATCAACATGTCCAAGGTTTGATGGTAGACTTTCATTTTTTCCTCTTTAACTTTCCAATCTCCATTGGCTTGAGAGACGACCAAGTTTGAGTCCCCAATCACATCCAACCTTATTGCCCCTAGTTCCAGGGCTGCTTCCAATCCAGCAATGCATGCCTCATACTCTGCTTGGTTATTAGATACCCTGAATTGGAGTTTGAAAGCTAAGGGGATATGGGAATCATCCGGCGCTATGAGCAACACGCCTATTCCATAGCCAAATTGATTAGACGCTCCATCAAAGTACAACTTCCAAGTGTCTTCTTCTATTTGCATGACCTCTTCATCTGGGAATGAGTACTCCACATCTTCTCCTCCTTCAATTGGGTGATCAGCCAAAAATTCCGCTACAACCCTTCCTTTGACAGATTTGCGAGTGACATACTTAAGGTCAAATTCAGAAAGCAAGAGTAACCAACGAGCTAGCCTGCCGGTAAGAGCTGGTTTCTCAAAGAGATATTTGATGGGGTCTAATCTTGAAACCAGAATTACCGAGTGAGCTAACAAGTAGTGTCTCAACTTCTTGGTGGCCCAAACCAAAGCCAAGCAAGCCTTTTCCAAGGAAGTATAGCGGATCTCGTAGTCAAGCATCTTCTTACTCAAGTAGTAGATGGCTTTCTCCACTTTCTCATCTGACTCTTGCGCAAGCATACATCCCATGGTTGATTCAGTCACTGATAAATACAAAATTAGCGGTTTTCCTGGCTCGGGCGGTGATAACACAGGTGGATTCCGCAGATACTGCTTGACTTGCTCGAATGCAAACTGACATCGATTATTCCATTGGAACTTCTTCCCTTTCTTTAGGAGACCAAACAGTGGTTCACAAGTCAAGGTTAGCTTTGAAATAAACCTCCTTATGAATTGCACCTTTCCTAGAAAACCCCGCACCTCTTTTTCAGTCATTGGTGGCGGCATTTCTAAGATGGCCTTAATTTTAGATGGATCAACTTCGATTCCCCGTTGTGTGATCAGAAATCCTAACATCTTACCCGCAGTTACCCCAAAGGTGCATTTTTGTGGATTTAGCCTTAGCTTGTATTCCCTAATTCTCTCAAAGAATTTCTTCAATGCAGTGTAATGGCTTTCCCGATCTTTGGACTTGACAATCATGTCATCTATATACACCTCAACTTCCTTGTGGATCATATCATGCAAAAGAGTGGTAGCAGCTCTCTGGTAAGTAGCCCCGGCATTCTTCAAACCGAATGGCATAACCCTGTAGCAGTATGTCCCCCATGGTGTGGTAAATGCTGTCTTTTCTCTGTCCTCTGGAGCCATGAGGATTTGGTTATATCCTGAAAAACCATCCATGAATGACAGTAAAGCATGTCCTGCAGTGAAGTCTACCAATTCGTCGATATGTGGCAATGGGAAATCATCTTTTGGGCTAGCCTTATTCAAATCCCGGAAGTCAACACAAACTCGAATTCTGCCGTCTTTCTTCGGAACTGGCACAATATTGGCTAACCAAGTAGGATATTCTGATACTAGCAAAAAACCAGCATTGATTTGCTTAGTAACCTCTTCTTTAATTTTTAAGGCCCAATCAGGACGAATTCTGCGAAGCTTCTGTTTGACAGGTCGGGCCCCAGGGTCGAGAGGGATCCTATGCTGTACAATCTCAGGGTCAATTCCTGGCATGTCTTCGTAGGACCATGCAAAAACATCTTTGAATTCTGTTAATAAAGCAACTAATTGTTCACGTTCCTCTGAAGACAATGTAGAACCAATTTGAATCAAGCGAGGATCTTTTTCAGTACTCACATTTACAGAAACAATTTCATCCACTAATGGCTTAGCACGCCTTTCTTCCTCCCAGTCGATTAAATCTTTCAAAGCCCGAGGGATTTCTTCCTCTTCGTTTTCATCAAAATTTTGAAAATTTTGGTCAATACTATGAACTATGGGCACAGAAAAGTAAGCGGAAATCACATCTTCATTCAAAGCCTCGGGCTCACAAGTTGCAACAGACTCAAAAGAGAAAGAAAAAGAAGACTCAGACATTTTAGACAAACTTAAATCTGCTTCTACCCCCACAGGCCCACCAAACTCAGACTCAACAGCCAATTCAGAACTCTCAATACAACTTTTTTCAAAATGCCAATTTATTTGTGAGCCATTCACCGCATCCATGATGAAGCTTGAACAGTCAGCAGGTACCTCTTCCCCGATCACGGCAATGGTCATATCCCCCAAATTCATCGGTTCAGCGTTAGTATGTGATTCTATCAGTAAGTCAGCCAGTGTTAGACCCAGAACTTCCTCTGTGCTGCTTTCGGAGCTGACCTCTCTATCTTGTCTGATGTCGATACTACGATCTACCCCCTCCTCATCACTGTCAGAAAGCTGATGATCGAAGAAGATCTCAAACCCAGGGTATCTCTTTTTCTCCACTTGATCAATCCAGGGCTCAGGGAAACCACAGAAAGGGAAGTCTTCTCCTTGGCGGACAAAGCGTCCGTTCAAGGTCCCACGAATTGGCTTATGAACTAACTCAAACTGCTGCCCGGTTCTCTTGGCCTTGATCCTCTCCCTGATCTCTTCAGTTTTCCTTTTCCAGTCATCAACTGTGGGTGCATACCCCAGTCCAAATGCATGTGGGTTATGAGGTACTTCACTGGCTGTAGTAATACTTTTCCTGCCACTTTGTCCCAATCCCATCCCTGGAATGTGACCTAGTTTACTCATGAAATAGATTGATTGGGCACTGACGTATACACCTTCATCTTCTGCCATGAGCGTTTGAACTAGCTGGGCCTCTGCCAATGTAAAACCTGATAGGAATACATCTTCTTCCCCATGCTGTATTTCTAGCAGTGGTGTTGTGACTTCTGGGGGAGGATGAATGGATGAATTTCCGAAGACAGTGGCAATTCCTCCGCCGTATGGGTACTTTACCAATTGATGTAATGTGGATGATACAGCTTTTATCTGATGAAGCCAGGGCCTTCCCAATAGCAAGTTGAATGTTGCGGGAACATCCATGACATGAAATTCAGCTTCGTGCTCAGATGGACCCATTGCTATTTGTACTTTGATTGTCCCCATCACTTCCCGACTAGTATTATCATAGGCCCGGATCAATTGAGTAGTGGGCTTGAAATCTGCCGGCTTTAGCCCGATTGCATAAGCAGTGCGTGTAGGGCAAACATTGATGGCTGATCCGGTGTCAATCAGAACAATCGGTATCCATTTCTTTCTGCATTCCAGTGATACGTACAGAGGCTTATTATGTCCCGATCCTTCTTGTGGCAACTCTTTGTCAGCAAAAGTTATTGCTGGGATTGTTTCTCTCGGGGTGATTAATGACACTAATTGCTCAGGAGTGGTGTCAATTGACAGCTTAGCCTTGCTCAACATTGACAACATTGCCTGTCGATGTTCTCGAGAAGCCATGAGAAGACCCCAAATAGAAATGTTTGCTTGGATCTTTTTCAGTTGTTTTAGAACCAGGTCTTCTTCTATCTCTTTTCCTTTTTCTTTCTCTTTCTCTTTCTCTACCTCTTTATCTTTGCCAGAGGGTTCTCCTTGGTCTAGATGTGGAGGCTTGAAGTAGCGCCCACTCCTAGTCAAATGATCAATTTCGTCTGCATACCAAGTCTCATCCGGCACATGGTTTACCCATTCATCATCAGTATGGGCCAGTTGTAGGTCATTATCATCCCACCATTCGCCTTCGTTGACTGAAAGGCAATTATCTAGCGCTGCTTGAATCATTCCAACAGTATGCTCTAGCTGGCTTTCTGGTTCTTCTTCTCTTCCTTTGGACCTCTTTCCTTTGCCACATTTAACAGGTTTCCCGAGATCAAGTCTTTTTCTTTCAGTTTCCTCAGCAGAAGTTTCATCATTGCTTGACCAACTGTGACTGTAATTCTTCGGTTCCCACCATGCCCTCTGCACATTCTCAAGATCTAATTCTTCGAAGAAATGAAGATTAGCCAAGTCCTCCTCTGGGTCGGCCAAATCATCCAACCTCTTTTCAAGTACATCATGTCTGACAACATTGATAGAAAATGAGTCAGGCAGATCAACCTCAAGCTTTAGTTGACCATCGGGAATAATATACCGGCTAGGATCATACTTTTTCTCTGATAGTTTGCCAGCCTCAAGCATAGGTACTACCACCATAGGGTTTTGGGGTTATGGCTGGGTTGGAGGTGCATCCATCATGCATAACTCAATGCCTTCAGGAATATATACCTCAGGTTTTGGTAAATGAGTAGGTGTGATATAGATACTGGGGTTGAAGGTGGATGAAAGTGTATGGATGAGGTTAAGATGAGGAGGTGATGGAACTCTGTCATGGGGTGGCAACGGGTTGGTAGTGACGTTGGGTTTTGGCGGTTGTGGGGGAGCTATGACTTTATTGTCTATGAGATCTTGGATCTTATGTTGGAGACGAAAGCAACGATCCGTGTCATGTCCTGGTTGTTGGTGGAAAGCACAGTGTTTGGTAGGGTCATGTTTGGCTGGGAGAGGTTCGGGAAGAGGTCGGGGGTCCAAAGGTGTCAAGTACCCTCTTTTTATCAAGATGTTCATTGCTTTAGAGAGTGACATATAGAGAGGAGTGAATGTTCTACTTGGAGCTCGGGTTGTGTTTTGCAGGCCAGCATGAGCAAAGGGATCGGCTATTTTAGTGGTGGTGGCAACCAAGTTGATTTCAGAGGGTTTCACAGCTGTGCTACCACTGGTGGTAGTATTGGAACTGCGACCAAAAGGTTTCCGAACAGGTTCCTTATCATCAATAATTCCCTGTTTGATGGCATCCTCTATCTGAACCCCTATCTCTTTTAAGTCATTAAAAGTGAAGAGCGGGAGGACTATCATTTTTTGTAACATCTTTCCATGTAGATTTCTGACTATCATACGAATTTGGTCCTTTTCAAGTGGTCTGTTGGTCATCATTGCTGCTTTTGCCCTCCATCTGGTGATAAAGGTCATGAAACTTTCATTGGGCTCTTGACGGGTGGCTTCTAATTCCCGAGTAGTCACTTCAATCTGGGTGTTATAAGCATACTGGGTGATAAAGGCCCCGGCTAACTCTTCCCAACTTTGTTTTACCGAGTCCTCTAACTTGGCGTACCAGATGGCAGCCACTCCTGACAAAGTTCGTCCGAATAAAGAGAGCTTTTGCGGACGAGTCAAACCCATAGGCTTTAAGACATCAGAGAATAGGCGAATGTGCACCATTGGGTCACCGGAGCCGTCAAACCTATCAATGTGTGGCATTTTAAACCGTTCTGGCAACTTCACAGCTGTCTCAGTGTACCCGTCTTCGATGTCCGGGATTGAATTGACTCCTTGTGCCTTTTTGAAAAGTTTTTCCAACTTGGCCAGCTTCAACATAGTTGAGTCAGACTCAGGTGCTTCAGAGGGATGGAGCCCTCCCACTGGTTGTGGAAGAGGAAATGATCCTCCTGAAGTTTGTGCAGGAACCCTCAGATCTTCTGGTGAATTAGGTTCAGGAAACTCGTCAACCGGTGGAGGTGGAGGCGGAACTGGCTGAGTCACCGGAGGTGGTTGAGTAATGGATGCCCCAGATGAGCGTTGCAGTTCAGCAAGAGTATTGCCTTGAGCAGCAAGAGTAGTGCCTTGGGCAGAAACCGTAGTGGCAACAATATCCATGCTCCGTTGAAGGCCCAGTAGTATGTCTGCTATATTTTCTGGAATTTGAGCCATCACTGATTCTGGTGAGTTAAGTGGTGATGATCTAGCAGGTGAAGAAGGGGTATTCTGGACAGTTGATGAAGCTTTTGCTTTTCTTCGTGTAACCGGTGGCAAAGAAACTAACACTGGCTGACCCTGAACCAAATCTGTACTTTTGCAAAGTCTACCAACGCGGGTCCACAGAACTTGGGGGATATTAGACCTTTCGGAAGCTATAGTGCTCGACTACCTTGCTGAAACAAAATGGGACTCCCAATCAGAATTTCATCAGCATCCCAGCTCAACTGATTACTGCTAACTCATGTTGAAAAAAAATTGAACTCAACCACACAAGCTGAAATGACTGAACCACTCATCTGAATCTAAGAATCCCCATACATTGCGCATAACACATAGCATGAAAGAGAACGAACACCCCTATGGGGGCTAGGGTTACCCTGTCCTAACTTTGAAATGATCTAGGGTTTCACTATTCAAACAAGCGGCATCATACATCCTAAAAATGGGAGAGCATCCTGTCCTAATTTTGGAAGGTACTAGAGCTCATTATATGTACAAGGTTGGCTCTACTTTACGGGTTGAAGCCAAGGTGACGTTACCAAAGAGTCCTTTGGGTCATAACCAATAAAGATCCCAGGAAATCAGAAGAGTCAAATAGCCTCTCTTCGGAGTCTGAGAACCTTAGATAGCAAAGCTAGATAGCAGGGCTACATAGCAAAGCTACCCTTTTGACAAATCTCAAAAGGTTACAACACAAGGCCTCTAAAGTATCGTAAAAATAGGTATAGTGTCACAAAAAGCTTACCTGTGCTCCCACCAGTATCTGGGCAACACAAGGACTTGAAGTGCACCAATGAATGCAATGCAATGAACATATAATTGAAAATAAAGGTCATATCATGGAGTTCGAGTCAAGGTTTCATAAAATCCCCAGCAGAGTCGCCAGAAACTGTAACATGCCCGGGGGGTACCCGCGCGCGTTAAACAGTTCGGACCCCCGAGATCTCTTTGATCTATTCTCACGAGTGCAATGTGAAACATAGATGAGAGTCCAGATTTGGCAACTTTTATTGAAAATCCATTTTATTGCAATTTTGTCAAAAATAGACTGCGTCATCAGATCTCAGAGTCGCCACCTAATATTTATTTTGGGAAAATTAGGAAACCCATAACTCGTGCCAAGGCCACTGTTCGTCGTAACCAAGGATGCTTGGCTCGGAACCTTAGGTATGAGAGGGGAAGGTCAATAATGAGCACCCCCGCCCACCCGATCAAAGATCGGCCTTTACTAACCATGATATGAATTTTATTTTATTTATATGTTCATGTTCTGATTAGTTAATAAATCCTAAAATTTACTATGTGAAGCATACAAGTATAGACTATGCCATTCATTTTGGAGTAATTTGATATCATGCATTTTGAAAGAGTTTTGACGATGTACAACCCAAATAAATTGAGTTTACAAGCATGAAAAATCAACATCATTCCAAATTAAGCGACACAACCTCCATCCACTGGCATTCATAGAGTTATATCACATAAGCAACTAGCCTCATGGTAGAATGCTAGACATAGTAAGAAAAATACACACACACGGGATGCTAAAGCATAAAAACTCACATGTTTGACGTCCCACGAACAAGCTGCAAAACAAAGTTAGTAAAATATGCATGATCTTATATACAAAATCCTAATGCAATTCACTCATGAGATGCAACTAAAGATTCGGCTTCTAAAATATGATATGTGAATCATCTCAAGAACATGAGGTAGCGCACATAATCACATAGGAATTGATTAAATCCACAAATGCAAACTTAGCCGAATCAAGATGCATGAAACATGGATGCAAAGCATAACTATGATGAAAAATAAATATGATGTTTATGTACAAATAAAGAAAGCGAGTAAAAGAACGGGATAGAAAGAAGAGGGGCGGGGAATTATTACAACATTTAAAGAATAATTACAAACCAAATTAGAGAGGGATGAGGAGAATATTACAACAAAATAAAAACCTCACAATACACTCAAAATAAAATAAATAAATAAAATAAAAGCTTCATGTTCTTTAGAACCGCCGGCGGAAATTGGTCAATATTGGGAGATTACGCCATCTTGTTCGGAAGAAGCTAACCGACCGGCCAAATAGGCCGGCCGGCGAACTAGGCCAAGCAAAACCTGTCTTGTTGCAAAACCAAGAAAAGGAACAAACAAAAAAATATGTAGGTGGCTCAACTAACCACTACCGGTTAGATTAAAAAAGAAAAGAAAAATAAAATAAAAAAAAGTGCAAACTCACAATATAAGCCTAAAGCAATAAAACAAATATAAGATAGAACATGCAAGATTATAACGGAACTAATATGAGACTAATACACGAAAAAAAATAAAAAATAAATATGAGGTAAAACATGCAAGATTACAACAAAACTAATATGAAATTAAAGTATGCGAATAAAAATAAATAAATAAATAATTATGAGCGAAACAAACCACTAGGATTATAACAACACACTATGAAATATAAAGTAAGAAAATAAATATGAGATAAACAAACTACTTGGATTATAACAAAACACAATGAAATAAGAAGCAAGAATATGAATATAAAATATAAGAAAATGAAAGATTAAAAATTCACCTTCCAAAGAAAGATTGAACTTCTTGATTTCCAAACTTCCTCTTGATCACCCTCAAGTGTAGGAAGTGTGTTCTCAAATCCTCAATTCGAAATTATGGAGTTTATGGAGTTTGTGGTATGGAAAGTGGCTAACTCTCAAGTTTTTCTCACTTTCAATCACTAAACATTCTTCCTTATGATCGAGGCGATTGATCTTTGGCTATATCAGAATTTTTGGAGTGATTTTGGTGTATGGAAATGAGGAATTTCAGTAGCTATGGAAGGTATGGGGTGTATATGGAAGATAGAAATATTTTTGGCTAAACAACTCAAATTTTCTCTCTTTTTTCACTCTTTTCTCACTCCTTTCTCTTCAATTTCGTGGTCCTCCTCCTCTCTTACAATATGATCATTCTATATAGGCAATGAGGGAGAGTAAAGGTCAAAAAGAAGGTGGGAGACAAGGTGGGAGACAAGAATGTGATAGGAGGGCAAATTTTCAAGGTGGTTGCATGGGATACTCCTTTATGGATGCAAACAAAATATCTTTTTGACTATGGAGGATGATTAGGTATAATGGAGGATGAGTGGATGCACTTGAATGGCTCAAAAAATGGGTAAATGGGTTGTCCCAACCGAACCAAAACCAAGAAAAATGGGCTATTGTTGTTTTGGGTCGAATCAACAAAATCTGCTTTTAAGCCCAACTTCAAATGGGCATATCTCCCCCATATGGACTTGGTTTTAGGCAGTTCTTTGGTCCAAATTGAAGCCCCAGAAGTCGACTTTCCAATGGTGGAGGCCTCACATTTAAATTCCAAGTGTACAAAGAGATATGCCTAATTTAGTGAAGGCTGTCTCGGGCTGGATCAACAAAATCTGCTCTTAAGCTCAACTTCAAATGGGCATATCTCCCTTATTTGGACTTGGTCTAAGGTGGTTCTTGGGTCTAAATTGAAGCCCCAGAAGTCTACTTTCTAATGGTGGTAGCCTCACATTTAAATTCTAAGTGTACAAATAGAAATGCCTAATTTAGTGAAGACTGCTCATTTCCTTCTTAATGATTTGATACTCATCCTTTTCCTAAACCAGCTTTCTTTCATCCCCTCCTATTTCCTTCAACTCCAAACCTATAAAGAAGATATTTTTAAATATTTTTCAAAAATTTCACCTCCCTTCCATTTATTTCCACTTTGTCCTTACTCGGTTTACTGAAAAGTGCAATATTTTAATCGAAATAGAAGCCTCGGGACATCGTAGAAACATCTAAAAAAACATATTTTGAAAAGAGGGTTTTAAGGTCTAAAATAGTTTGGCCAAAAAAATGGGTGAAGGTTGGGATTAAAACTTAAATTCCATCTTTCTTACTGAGAATTTTGTGAGAAACACATTCTAATTGTCATCATCGGGTAATCAAAAGAAAGCGCCCGAGTCTTAGGGCCGGTCAAAATGGGGTGTCTACAGGGGCTTTATCATGTTCCTGCTCGGGATGACTCTTTTCGCCGACCGGGCGAACACCGTGCCTCTATGTCTGTTGAGCGCACTGGTGGATGTCAGGCGGATCTGCCGCTATGATTGGGGTGGCACCGGCTTGGCCACTTTGTATGGTTACATGAGTTCTTCTTCCCGCCTCAGCGGACAGCTTCTCGGCGGCTACTAGCGGGCTTGGGAGGTACATCTTCTTCCTCTCTTACATTTCTGCTTCACGTTTTCTGTATTCTGTACACTACACACACCACAGTCTGCCTCTCACTGACTATATACTGCACACGCGGCACACATATACTCTGCTTTACTTTGACTGTATACTGCACACACTGTATACTCTGTACAATACACTGCACAACACACGGCTCTGCCATTTCTGCTTTATCCTGTATTTTGCTTTATCTGATAGTCATACTTATATCTGTTCTGCAGTTGTGGGTGTATGCCTACTTTCCCAGGCTTTCCCTAGTACCTGATGTGGAGACCCCACTTGGCGTCCCCTTTTCTCATTGCTTTGATGTGCGATGCGTGTGAAGACCACGGGAGTCTTTTATTTTCTTCTGCCGCTACTTCAACACCATCACCACCGCGGAGGTATGTTCAACTTTAGAATTTGCTTAGGCTTCGCTTCGCATTGTATGTCTTCAATAACAGTAGATAACAAACTGTATTTCATTTTCAGATCACCTGGCGGCCTTGGGCTCCGTTGCCAGCCGTGGTGAGGGATCACTATGAGGGCGCAGAGGAGACTGCCCGTTGCCGGATTCTGTTGGAGGGCCCGGTCTGTCGGGCTTGGTACCTGGGCGAGCGTTTCTTGCGTCAGACCCTGGGTTTACCGGAGCAGATAGTCCCGGGTCCACCTCCTGCCCATATGAGAGATATTGAGAGGTTCGCCGCCCAGGAGATGGGGGACTACACCGTCGGCTAGGGTGTAGAGCATCACAGAGGTGAGGGCGACTACGCAGAGTATGTTCGGACCTACATTATGCGACCCTTGAGCGGTGGTCACCGAGCTGAGAGGGAAAGGCCAGTGGCGCCGGCAGCTGGAGCAGGAGCTGGGGCTGGAGCAGGAGCGTCGAGGAGAGCTCGAGTCCGCGGCAGTGGTGGAGTTCAGAGAGGGCGGGGGACCAGCTAGCCTGCTCTGCCCACTTTACTAACATACAGAGGGCAGGATGGGGCGACCTACCAGATCCCCTTTGCTCCTTCCCCGGCTGATCATGAGTTAGCCGGTATCCCCGACTTGCCTCTGGTATGTATTACTTCATTTTGCATCTTGCATTGGCATTTCATTTCAGTTTATTTGATATTCCGCGGAATACTGATATATCTTGTACTCTTGCAGGCGTCCTCCGAGTACACCCGGCAGTCCATGGAGTTGAATGCCTCTATGATGGGGATGCTACAGCAGACCTTCGACCTCCTGGCCATCTATAGTATTCCGGTATGTCCTTCTGACGACGGTCTCAAACCATTCATAAGCTGATTCACGTAATCTGATGCACGACACAACACCTGACACACTGATCTCACAGCATCTAATACACTGCATACACTGCATTTATACACTGCACTCTGCACTGATAAACTACTCACGGCATTCACACACTGTACTCATACACCGCATTCTGCACTGATAAACTGCTCACGGCATTCACACACTGTGCACTGCATTCTGTACTGATACACTGCTCACAGTATTCTGATGTTTTTGCCTTTTGTGCTTTTCAGCCTCCTTTCCAGATTCCTCCGGTGGGTGGTGCTCCGGCTGGGCCCTCTATTCCTGCTCGAGGAGGGCATGGAGACACTATACGTCCCCGTACCAGGGGAGGGCGTGTTCATGTCGGGAGTAGCTCTCGGGCGCCGACCCCCGATGATGATGATGATGATGATGATGATGACGAGTCTGAGGCAGAGGCAGAGGCCGGGTCATCTGAGGAGGTTGGAGACGACTCAGATTCAGGCTCAGATGACGATGCTGATGACGATGCCCCTGGACCATCGTCCAAGAAGAGGGTGAGGACAGATCCCCGAGCCCGAGACTACTGATGACGATCTAGATTGCTACTTTTCTTCTTTTTGTACTCTTTTTTTTTTTTTCTTTTCTTTTACTTTGCTGGTAGTTAGATTACCCTGTACTGCCACAGGCAGATTTTTGTTTTCAAAGCTATGTACTTGAAAAAGATAATGAAATGAACAAACTTTTTGCTTAAAAAGTGTTACATTTACATATCTCATGTATTGCATCGCATCACATCATGTTACACCTCAATGTGAATGGAATTGACCCGTTGTCTGAAAAATTGAGCATTTGTACTGTAATGATTAGATAACCAAACGACCTCATAGCAAAACAGCCCAGGCAACACACTGCTCAAACTGAATGCACAACCCATACTCTGTTGGGGATTAGTTTGCATGCAGCCCCTAACACCACACTCGGTTCATTCTGCACACAGCAAATCCAGAACAAATGGCCCAATCTGACAAGACGGAACACAGAGATGGAACCAGTTGAAGTTAAAGCACACTCAGATGCCCCGAATTTTTTTCTTCTTCTTTTGCTTCACACAGATGTAGAGAATGGCACAGCACTCTGAGCATAAACGATTTTCGAGATAAAAAAGGATTTTCAATCAGGGTATCGAGCCTACAACTGAACACAGTGGGGAGGACTCAAACAAAAGGGTACACGACCTAAACACAACGAGACACACTCGGAAAAGACCCAAAACAAAAGTTGAGGTGAACAAAGCGAAAGACGCGACACGCGGACATGTTCAACGAAAGACCTCAAATCTCGAGGAGCCAGTTCCTCCGGGTATATTTCCCACCCTTTCTGATTTGTGATTCTCGCATCACTCGGCCCTCAGGCTCGGTTTTTTCCTCTCAAAACCCTTTTTCTTACTTTTCTCTCAACTTACACCTCTCTATTCTTTATTCTCTCATTTTTCGTCCCTGCCCAAGGTGATTGACGAATGAATAGGAAGTTGCGGGTTCATGCCCAACGCCGTTAGCTCACAGCTATTTCTTCTGGTGGGTAGAGTGCCCTCCTGGCAAGTATGTTGACGATGGGGGAAAGACAAAACGCCTGGCTCAACTGTGCCCCTAGTTCATCATTTTGACCATTTTTTTTTAGTTTTCTACTAAAACAGTTTTTATCAAGATGAGAGTCGGATTAACGTACTTGTTCGATTTTTGATTTGAAAACCATGCAAGTCATACTATAAGCATTGAAAATTTTCCTTTTTGGGTCCAAGAAAATGGTCCTGTTTTGGAAAATGGAATAGTTTTCGAGAAAACAGTCAACCTCAGTAAAAATTTTCAAAAACTATTTTGCAAACAATCAATGCTCAACGAGCATGGAACTCACTCTTTGAGATGCGCAACCTCGGATCGGAGGCAATGGAAAATTGCCCCTGGCTTGAAAGGGGTGGATGGCAACGAAAAATTGCCCCTGGTTTGAACGGCGACTCACGACGACTCATGGCAACGGAAAGTTGCCCCTTGTTTGGATGATGCCGCAGCAGCCCGCAAACAGTCTTCATTGGTGGTGGTCGAACTCTTGGACACGGAGATGACGAAGACGGTCATAATCAATATATGGACACAGTCACTTTGGAAGTGTTGGCGACTAGACTTTGGGATGAAATCGAAACCATTGTATGGACTGAGATGCTATGAAAGCGTTGGGGGCTGGACTTCAGAATGAAGTTGCCTACGTATCCCAAACATGGAAATCAAGCCTTACATAGTTCCGGTTAAGGTACACTCGGGTATTTTAACCTTCACTTTTTCAAGCTCTAACTTTTGCCAAGGTGCCCGATGCGGGTTTTCAACCTTGCGAGCTTCTTTTCATTTTCTTTTTTTGATTTTTTGTATCTTTTCATTCTCTTTTTTTTTTTCATTTTATTTTATTTTATTTCTTCTCTTTTGCATTTTTTGTATTTTTCTCTTGCTCTAACTTTTGCCTGGGTCGCCCTTCCAGGTTTTCAGCCCAGCGAGCCTCTCGAAAGGGTAAAAGTGTAACAAGTCCATGCCAAATGGTTTTTGAAGTTGAAGCCTCTCTGTATCTAGGAGAACGGCTGTTACAATGATTTGCAGAAGGATCCATCTTCGGCTCTTCGAGCATATTTGACATTTTCGCCCCTAGTTTGAGGGGGGGCTTCTGATCTAGCTTTACAAGCTTCCTTTGATCTGATCTTCTTGATCTGACTTTGGTGCCTCTTGTTCGAGGGCTGCTTCAAAACTGGCCACACGGGCCTCATATGGCGGTTGACCGTTGAACTTTCTGAACGGGTTCAAGGTTTGAAAACGAACAGGTCGAATCTTGAGGCTGAGAGCGATCCTAGGCTGCACAATCTCAAGAGCGATTCCACACAGGTCTTCACAGGGCCGCGCAAATCATTTATTTTTGAAAGTTTTTAAGAAAGCGACAAATCGCTCGCACCGAAGATAGTGTGGAACCAATCTGGATCAAGCCAGGGTCCTTCTCAATACTCACGCTAACAAGCATGGTTTCATTCATTAAAGGCTTAGCATGCCTCTCCTTTTCTCAAATTAATCAAAGTTTTGCAAAACTCGAGGAATTCCTTCCTCTTTGTTTTCACCGCGGTGTTAAAGAGGTTTTGAAAAACATAGGTCAATGCAATGATTCTCAAGGCACAAAAGAGCAGGTAGAATGCAGGGCCGTTCCATTCAAAACCTCTGGCACAACTAGCCCAAAACAAACAATAAGCACGGAAATAAGATAGCCACAGCTGTTTCATTCAAGTTTCTTGGATGTAACTGGCTCCACAACAGAGACAGACTCAAAAAGAAAGGTTAAATTCAAAAACGGTGTTCGAGGCAAAAACCTCGGAATCACTCGACATCCTATACGACGGGACTGACTCGGTACCACAAGATAGACCCAAAAACAAAAAGACTGACTCAAAGCAAAGAGACAGGCTCAAAAACAAAACAGAGAACTGACTCAAAATCCAAGCCAGAAGCTACAAAACTGTATTTACAAATGCTCAAAAAAGTGCGTGCCAGACGCCGCATCTGAAATACACTGAGCGCTGCCCGCAGGTGGTCCAACCCCTGATCACATACTCGCAGTATCCTCAAAGTCCAACAACTCGGTGGTAACAGACTTCGCTGAGGTAGGTGGAAGAATGACCTCATTATCGATCAGATCCTGCACTTCATGGCGAAGGCGGAAACAGTTATCGGTGGCGTGACTGGTCTGTTGGTGGTACGCGCAGTACAAAGCAGCATCATATGTGAGAGGGAGATTCTTCGGGAGAGGCTGAGGTTCAAGCGATTTGAGGTGCCCCCTTTCGGCAAGAATCTGAAGTGCCTTAGACAGAGGCATGTAGAGAGCATGAAAGATCCTGCGCCCACGGGGCAGGTATTTTGAAGTCTGAGCATTCTTACTAGACGCACTAGCAAAAGGGTTGGCAGGCACTGCCTTGGTTTTCTGATCTTTCCCAGGTGCAGGGTTGGGAATAGGAGGAACTGTTTTGGCATGACGGGGCCTATCCCGATTTTCTGACTGACTTGAACTTCCCTCGGGTGGAGTGGGGAAAGCATCCTCCACAGTTTTTGCCACAACTGTGGATATCTGTTGCTTGTTCATCCCCCCGGCTTTCAAAGCCTCGACTGCCCGCAGCAGTTGTTCAATGGGATCGGCATCTTCCTTCATTTTGTTCTTGCCTCCGGCCTCAGCTTGATCGGGGGTTTGGGTTACTGCATCAGAGCGAAGCTTGGTTGTTGCTGACACGTCGTTGCTGTAGCTGGAGACAACCTCTGGTTGGCTGAGCTTTATCACAATCCGCCCCAGTAGCGGGGGCTTCTGTAGGATGAAATTCCCGGCATACGGTGCCGCTGGCGGCGAAGCCGACATTCCGTAGGCGAGATCCGCCACGGACCTTTGGAGGTCACCAATCATTCCCATCAATTCGAATGTGGTGGGCTCACGAGCCTGATACAACTGGGGGGTCCAGACTGGGTGCGCGACAGCCGACCTAGGCGGATCTGATACATCAACATTGGTTTCATCCCGCAGGGTGATCCCTTGATCTAGCGTAGCTGTCATAACCACAATCTCTTCTGAATTCTGCGTCATCATAAGTCCTACCTCAGCAAGGGGGAACACTAGCTATTCTGTATCAATTCTCTGAACCTCTGAACTGAAAGGAAAAACAAACAGCATTTCAGCCCAAACAGATCAATCACAGGTGTAGCCAAACAACTGCACTCTACTACTGATCACTGTTCCCCAGAATCACTGTCCCCAAAACTGAACTTGATACCCGCAGATAACTGATTCCTCAACAACACTGATACTGGTGCCCTCGGGCCTCATACTCAAACTTGCAGACTGATATGTACGTTCCTGTAGAGATACACTCTAAAGCACATAGCAAGTAAAGAGAGCCAAAAGACCCTTATGGAGGGGTAGGGTTTCCCTGTCCTATTTTGTCAGGAGCTAGGGTTTTACTATGCACGCGACAGTTTTCAAACAACCTAACATCGGGTAAGCAACCTGTCCTAGTTTGGAATAGTCACTATGGATTTCGATATGCACTAGGTCGAATGGTCGAAAAGGGTGCCCCGATAAAACTGGGGTTTGTGTTCCCATACTGTCAGAGCCCATAACTGGTCAGCCTTATGGGATGCTTTGACAAAGTCAAGCCTCCGGAAAACTGTTCAGGAATGGCAGATGGCAAACACGGTGTCCTAGGCGCACCAATGCACATGCAATGCAAAGAAACACATAAATGAAATCAAAACAGGATATCACGAGTTCGAGTCAAACTCTCTAAACTCTCCAGCAGAGTCGCCAGAAACTGTAGACGCGCCCGTGGGCCTCGCTACAGTTCAGACTCGATTTGTGTCACGGTTCTTAATCTGAACCAAAGAGTTCAAATCCAGCAAATCGTCTTTGAGAAAACAGATTTTTGAAAGAAGTGCCAAACATGGACTGCTTTTCCAGATACAGAGTCACCACCTAAATATTTTTATGGGGGAATTTAGAAAACCCTGCCTCGGTGCCAAAGGCCATGTGTCCGTCATCACCAAGGTTGCCTCGGCTCGGGAGCTTGAGTACGATTGGGGAAGGTCAGCTATGAGCACCCCCTCTCGTCCGATCCGAAGATCGGCCTCTACTAACCGTGATATCCACTTTTGAAAACGTTATGTATTCTTATCTCGATTATTAGCCTAGAATTACTATGTTATGCGCACAGCACAAAAGTATAGACTAGATCGCCTAATTTGGAAATAAGCATTGCATATCCGTTTGTTTTGAAGAAAAAAAAAGTGTTTTGGAATTTGCTACTCGCAAGTAGGCTAAAACACGGATTTCAATGAGCTATTCCAACTCAGACAATCCAACCTTCGCCCACAGGCATTCAGGCAATTTATAACACATAAGCATCTAGCCACATGGTAAGCATGCTGTCATGTTAACATTCACACTCATGCGAGATGCTAAAGCATAAATACTTACATCGTACTCCGTGCCAAACCAAAGAACTCGTTAGCAATCAATGCATGATCCAAGTCCATATTTAAATGCCTAATGCAACGCATATGGAATGTCACTTAGAGTAGGCTCGGCTAGTCTATGAATGACATGTGAAAATGCACAGGTAGCCTGTATTCAAGTTAGATTTTGAAATACTAATGCAGTTAGCATGATGCGCCGAGCCCGGTGCATGCAATACTGATGAATGATGCACGCATGCATAGCATAAGGTATGCTGAATTAAACATGTTCTATTACTAACCATCAAAGCAGGTAAGTAAAAGGGAGAAAGAAGTGGGGGTTGGAAGACATGCACACACTCACCCACACTTATTACAAATTTGCCCTCGCTCGGAGGGACCAAAAGAATAATACAACTCGAATAACGAATTAACTAACCTAGCTAATTAATTATTACAGACCAACTAAATTAATTAAGCAAATTAATTAATTTAAGAAAGAAAGAAAAAGGGCCTCGGGAAGAGAGCTCAATGCACGCGTGCTCGGGTCTTGCTCGGAAGTCCACTGCCATGCGCCAGCTGCCTCTGTTTTCCCTGCTCTGCTTCTCTCAAGACTGCCAAATTCTCAGAATTGCTTCCCTGGACATTGGGAGACACCACCGACTAGAGGGAATCACCATCGGCTGTGATTTGGTGGTCATCGACCACAAATGAATCCATCGGCCACATATGGATTGCCGGTCGGCACTATGTTCAGTCGATCGGCAAAAAGTTCCTGTAGAATCTGTTTGACAGTAGTAGAGGACAGAGCTTTGCATGGGAATGCAATCCAAGCAGTGTATGCACCAACCATATCCCTTATCATGTTTGTGACTCAAAGGGACATGGTCCTTGGTTCTCGGACCATCAATCGCGCATTTCAATGCGTGATGACCCAAGAGACCAAGTTATGCATGATGATTTCAAAGGTAATGCAATGCACATAGTCAAACCAAGGGGCTTCTACCTCTATCATGACTCACTTCAAGAGGTGAGGCAATGCATGCACAATGCAATGCAACCTAGGCATGCGAGCTAAGGATGTAACATGGCAATGCAATGCATTTATGCAAGTATGCAAGCAAATATGCAAGGCAAGCATGCAAACAAGCAAAGGATGGACTTAAACATGATTAGGCAATTCTCAAACAAGCCAAAATCAGTGGCCAAAGTGGCCAAAAATGAAGGACTAATGGCATGCAAACATGCATGTATACAAGGACCAACACTTAGGCATAAAGAGACAATCCTCAAGCACATTTAGGAGGATGCAAACATGGACATATGGCATGCACATGAGCTTTGAAAATCAGGTTAATGATGGTGCTAAACCAAGCAAACGAGACAAACAAAGCATGCAATTGGTCCAAATACTTGAGGCAAGGCAAGGAGACTTAAACCATGGCCAAGCCAACCAAGCCCCACAAGTCCAAGAAGACTTAAAACATGTTCAAGGAAGACCTAAACAATTCTAAGGGAGCACCTAGATGGCATCCAAGTGTCCTAAAAAAAGGAAGCATACTCCAAGGCTTAAACAAGGGGCATAAGGCAACAACCTTTAAAAGCATTGAAGGGGGATCAAATGTAAGCATATGGGCACATCATGTGGTCTGAAATAACATGTCAAGTGGTTTCAAACCACTGAAACAAAGCACGGATGGCATGCTAGAAGGGCCAAAGCTTAAGGCATATAAGAGAGTTTGCATGGTAGCTATACAAAGCAAAGCATGGATGACTTGAATGACCAAAAACAGTCCCTTAGCATACTAAAACAAGCATAAAAGCTTCACAAAGCTAGGCCAAAACACATGAGCATGGTAGTCTAAATGCTAGGCACATGTTGAGGCAAATCATGGCATTACAAGGCATGTATGCTAAGCAAGCATGGTGTACCAAAACCAACTAAAAACAGGGGCATATTATGACATAATAAGTACAAAAATCAGCTAAGGCATGGTCAACATGAACCTAAACATGGTGCTCCCTCAAGAGGCCAAAAAATGGTCCTTTTTAAGGACAACAAAGAGAGGGGGTGGCCCTCTCCTTCCTAGGACCTCAAGGCACCATCCCTGCCTCTGAAATCCCTCAAGATTTCAATGGTGAGGAGGCCCAAACTCAATGGTCCCGGAGCTCACACAAAACGGCACAAAAAGGAGCCTTACAAGGCTCAAGAGGGGTCAAACAACCTCAAATCACAAAACACTCTAAACAAACTATTTAGAAGGCCTAAAAACAGAACTTTTTTATGTTATATACTAAACACAAAAACAGTTGTAAGGTAGGCAAAAAAACGATATAAGAAAGGGGTAAAAAGGAGCAAGCTTCTCACCCTTGAAGACCCTCTTCAACAATGGAGCTCCAGCAGCTTCTTTAGGTTGAAACCAGCTTCAAAACCTCCAAAACAACCCTCTGGCCCTCAATAACCAAGGAAAGGTGTAATGGTGGGTGTTTGTGTGCAAAAGTAGGACCAAACACACACACTAAACTAACAAGAGAGGGAAATATAGAGATGGAATAGATACAAATTCCTAACCCTAATATCAAAGCTCTCTAAAAATGTTGTTCAACCATAAATCCAAGAGAGGAGACTCTCTCTTATAGGCAATTCCCTCTTGTAAGGCTTACAAAACAAGCCATCCCAAGAGGGAAATCCCTCCATACACGTGTATGGAGGGGAACAAAGTGGGTGCCAGCTATCACAGCTAGCACAAAATATCTACTAAAAGTAGATGAACAGTGATCGACCATTCAAAATTGCCATTTTGGAAAAATAAATGGCCAACCAGCAACAAAGAGTGCCGACCGGCAATATACATTGCCGATGGCATGAAATCACTGGCCGGTGGCCTCAAGCCATGGCCGGTGATGTGTGGGGATGCCACACAAGGCATTCTCTGCCCCTCCAAGGAAAAACACAAGTGTTTGGTGCAAAACCAGACACAACATGGTCGAGTCGAGGGATCCTGAGGCAAGGCGCGCAACCGAGACCTCCGGGAACTCAAGACGAACCCAAACAAGGGTAATCACCAAGTATTCCAATGGTGACGTCCAAGTCTTGAGGACGGTCAAAAATGGGGTGTCTACAGAGCCGACTGGGGCACCTAAGCCAAATAGATTCATTAATCTATCACGCCCTTGCCCTAGGCTGGGCATGATCATTCGGGCGCCGGCGGGTCTATCCAGTCGACGCTGGGCGCTTGAGGTTTTCACAATTAATGAAATTGCCTCGAGGGTGCTGCCTCTGTGAAGGATAAATGATTGTGGGTACAACTTTTATGAATACAGTAAACAACTGACTCCAGCTTTTGAAGGAATCGTGTGAATGTCAAACAGACTTTTCTTTAATAGCAGAGGGGAAGCGAAGACGATAGCTGAGCTGGGTGGAGACATACATCGAGGTGGTGACCCTTCGCGCACCGGGGGTAGGAGTTCCAGGGATCGAGAAAGGCGTCAGTCTCTGCGACGTCAAAGCAGGTCACCCAGGAAGGACAAGCAGTCGCAAGGCAGGTCTTCTCAACCTCGAGTTGAGAAGGGATCTGACTCGAATCTGTGCCCATTAAGCTTTGCGGTGTTTGTGGGGAATAGACCCATGACAGAGGTGGATTCGATCGTGCGGGACCCAAATGTAGCGGTCGAGTTTGCTCGACAAATTTTTCCTCCTGAGGTTCAGCAATCGATGGTAGGTCGTCAAGACTATGAAGTGTTTCGCGAAGGCATTCACGGGGCAGTGAAGGGGCTTTACACTGCCTATGAAATTGGCATGCGGTTGCGCGCTGCCTACCGAGAGATGGAGAAGAAAGAGGAACGTATTCGAAGTTTGGAGGCTCACGCAGAGGCAGTTGAGCGCGAGTTAAGAACGACCAAGGCGGCCCAGGCACAAGCCGCCGGGCACGGAAACCCAATTGTGGAAAAAAGGGTTACCAGTCGGCTCATCAGTTCCACGCTTGCCGATCATGAGACGGTGAGTATGTTTGCACTGGAGAACGTGAAGGGGAGGGCCTATGAGAAAGGCTTTCATGACGGCCAAAAAGTTAGAATCGAAAAGACAAAGGAAAAACTTGCCGAAGAAGTTTGCCGATGTGAAAATCGTGGATTTAGGCACTGTTGGATCATGGCATCTCAAGCCGCAGAAGCTCTTCGAGCGTCGGGCATTGATTCGGCATCGCTATTCTACCACAGTAAACATTTTCTGTTTTCTTCTTTTGAAGTCGAGAAGAGTGAGGATAAGGGTGACGCCATATAAGTGTACTTGTTGTATGGTTGAAACGCAGATCGCGTTGAAAACTATGTAATATATTGCCTGTTTTATCGAATAAAAAGCGTTCTATGATAAATATTTTGTTGCAGTTCGTATTTGGTATGTATGCATTTTGTTTCTGTATATGTTTGAATGAATGTATAAACGTTGATTGGCAGGGTCGACCCATACGTGATAGCCGTTTATCCCTGAATGAGGCTATTGTAACTTGAGGAAGCCAAAAGCCAGTGGGTAAGGTGGCTGCGGCAAATTCAACTCGGCTTGAGGCCTAGATTTTCGGACGGTGCACGTGTTTCAAAAAGTCGTTTGGATAACTACGTCGTGGCGAATGTCAACCGACGTTTTTCTCATGGAGTTTAGAGTTAGTGAAATTGCCTCGGGATTGGGGCCTCGAGATCGCTGCCAGTATTGAAAATAAAAGGAGTGGGCGCTTCGCGCAGATAAACAATCACTCATGTGTGGTGGGATAAGTGGGGATGTTAGTTAGAGACTAGAGTTCAGCCGATCTTGGTGTTGCCATGGTGCGCGGCAGAGGACCCATTCGTATGGGAAGTAGGGCGTCCAAACGTTGGCATGAATCTTCGAGTCATCGAAGCAGATCACCCCGAAAGGAAAGGCAACGACCGTCGGGCTTTTATCCTTCCTTGTCCTGGATCTTTGCCTTGACATTGTCAATGGTATCAGTGGAGGACTTGGGCACAGTTGGCTCAAGGCATTGCAAACCGCGGAGGACTTCCGGGTGACGGGAGGTGATTCGGCGCTGCCGCTTTACTAATGCGTCTTCTCCCTTTTTTAGCTTTTAAGTTGGAGATGGGTATTGTAATGCTCAAATGCGGGTTGCGTTTATGTAACAACTGCTTGATTGAACAAAAAGCTTTAATTTGGATATTTGCATCTTATTCTGAATTTTTTATATGCTTAGTTAAGCACCTTATTTGCGATGTTGGCGAGTTTTGTTTTGTTCGTGCCAAAGGTTGCTCCGAATCTGGAGACTTAGTTTGGCCAATCGTGATATCCACGAAGGGTGCTACAAATCCGGAGTCTTTAATCGACCCTAAGGTGTTAAGCACCAAAGGGGGCTCTGAATCCGGAGCCCTAATTGCCCAATCATGATATCCACGAAGGGCGCTTCGAATCCAGAGTCTTAGTCGGCCCTAAGGTGTCATGCACCAAACGGGGCTCCGAATTTGGAGACTTTGATCGGCCCTAAGGTGTTATGCACCAAAGGGGGCTCCGAATCCAGAGACTTTAATCGGCCCTAAGGTGTTATGCACCAAAGGGGGCTCTGAATCCGGAGACTTTGTTTGGCCAATCGTGACATCCACGAAGACCGCTCCGAATCCGGAGACTTAGTCGGCCCTAAGGTGTCATGCACCAAAGGGCGCTCCGAATCCGGAGACTTTGTTTGGCCAATCGTGATATCCACGAAGGGCGCTCCGATTCTGGAGACTTAGTCGGCCTTAAGGTGTCATGCACCAAAGGGGGCTCCGAATCCGAAGACTTTAATCGGCCCTAAGGTGTTATGCACAAAAGGGGGCTCCGAATCCGGAGACTTTGTTTGGCCAATCGTGACATCCACGAAGGGCGCTCCGAATCCGGAGACTTAGTCGACCCTAAGGTGTCATGCACCAAAGGGGGCTTTGAATCCGAAGACTTTGTTTGGCCAATCGTGATATCCACGAAAGGTGCTCCGAATCCGGAGACTTAGTCGGCCCTAAGGTGTCATGCACCAAAGGGGGCTCCGAATCCGGAGACTTTGGCCAATCGTGACATCAACGAAGGGCGCTCCGAATCCGGAGACTTTGTCGGCCCTAAGGTGTCATACACCAAAGGGCGCGCCGAATCCGGAGACTTAGTCGGCCTTAAGGTGTCATGCACCAAAGGGGGCTCCGAATCCGGAGACTTGGTCGGCCCTAAGGTGTCATGCACCAAAGGGGGCTCCGTGACATCCACAAAGGGCGATCCGAATCCGGAGACTTTGTTTGGCCAATCGTGACATCCACGAAGGGCGCTCCGAATCTGGAGACTTAGTTGGCCCTAAGGTGTCATGCACCAAAGGGGGCTCCGAATCCGGAGACTTTGATCGGCCCTAAGGTGTTATGCACGAAAGGGGGCTCCGAATCTGGAGACTTTGGCCAATCGTGACATCCACGAAGGGCGCTCCGAATCCGGAGACTTTGTCAGCCCTAAGGTGTCATGCACCAAAGGCGCTCCGAATCCGGAGACTTTGTCGGTCCTAAGGTGTCATGCACCAAAGGGGGCTCCGAATCCGGAGACTTTGTCGGCCCTAAGGTGTCATGCACCAAAGGGGGCTCCGAATCCGGAGACTTTGTTTGGCCAATCGTGACATCCACGAAGGGTGCTCCGAATCCAGATACTTTGTCGGCCCTAAGGTGTCAGGCACCGAAGGGGGCTCCGAATCCGGAGACTTTGTCGGCCCTAAGGTGTCATGCACTAAAGGGCGCTCCGAATCCGGAGACTTTGTCAGCCCTAAGGTGTCATGCACCAAAGGGGGCTTTGAATCCAGAGACTTTGTTTGGCCAATCGTGACATCCACGAAGGGCACTCCGAATCTGGAGACTTTGTCAGCCCTAAGCTGTCATGCACCAAAGGGGGCTCCGAATCCGGAGACTTTAATCGGCCCTAAGGTGTTATGCACCAAACGGGGCTCCGAATCGGGAGACTTTCTTTGGCCAATTGGGACATACACGAAGGGCGCTCCGAATCCGGAGACTTAGTCGGCCCTAAGGTGTTATGCACCAAAGGGGGCTCCGAATCCGAAGACTTTGTTTGGCCAATCGTGACATCCACGAAGGGCGCTCCGAATCCGGAAACCTTATCGGCCCTAAGGTGTCATGCACCAAAGGGCGCTTCGAATCCGGAGACTTAGTAGGCCTTAAGGTGTCATACACCAAAGGGGGCTCCGAATCCGGAGACTTTGTTTGGCCAATCGTGACATCCACGAAGGGCGCTCCGAATTGGGAGACTTTGTCGGCCCTAAGGTGTCATGCACCAAAGGGGGCTCCGAAGCTGGAGACTTTGTTTGGCCAATCGTGACATCCCCGAAGGGCGCTTCGAATCCGGAGACTTTGTCGGCCCTAAGGTGTCATGCACCAAAGGGCGCTTCGAATCCGGAGACTTAGTCGGCCCTAAGGTGTCATGCACCAATGGGGGCTCCAAATCTGGAGACTTTGTTTGGCCAATCGTGATATCCACGAAGGGAGCTCCGAATCCGGAGACTTAGTCGGCCCTATGGTGTCATGCACCAAAGGGGGCTTCGAATCCGGAGACTTTGTTTGGCCAATCGTGACATCCACGAAGTGCGCTCCGAATCCGGAGACTTTGTCGACCCTAAGGTGTAATGCACCCAAGGGCGCTCTGAATCCGGAGACTTAGTTGGCCCTAAGGTGTCATACACCAAACGGGGCTCCGAATCTGGAGACTTTGTTTGGCCAATCGTGACATCCACGAAAGGCGCTCCGAATTGGGAGACTTTGTTGGCCCTAAGGTGTCATGCACCAAAGGGGGCTTCGAATCTGGAGACTTTGTTTGGCCAATCGTGACATCTACGAAGGGCGCTCCGAATCCGGAGACTTTGTCGGCCCTAAGGTGTCATGCACCAAAGGGCGCTCCGAATCCGGAGACTTTATCGGTCCTAAGGTGTCATGCACCAAAGGGGGCTCCGAATCCGGAACTTTGTTTGGCCAATCGTGACATCCACGAAGGGCGCAACGAATCCAGAGACTTTGTTAGCCCTAAGGTGTCATGCACTAATGGGGGCTCCGAATTCGGAGACTTTAATCGGCCCTAAGGTGTTTTGCACCAAAGGGCGCTCTGAATCCGGAGACTTAGTAGGCCCTAAGGTGTCATACACCAAAGGGGGCTCCGAATCAGGAGACTTTGTTTGGCCAATCGTGACACCCACAAAGGGCACTCTGAATTGGGAGACTTTGTCGGCCCTAAGGTGTCATGCACCAAAGGGGGCTCCGAATCCGGAGACTTTGTTTGCCCAATCGTGACATCCACGAAGGGCGCTCTGAATCCGGAGACTTAGTCAGCCCTAAGGTGTCATGCACCAAAGGGGGTTCCGAATCCGGAGACTTTGTTTGGCCAATCGTGATATCCATGCAGGGCGCTCTGAATCCGGAGACTTTGAGAGATGATGGAGCCACGAAGAAAAATGGTTTACATTGCAGAAGTGATACATATACAAGTATCAAATCCCACAGATCGTGTCAGTGAGCGGGTTTTCATTAAGTCTCTACTTGTGCCGATTGGGGGGAGCCACGGATTTCTTCAATGCCATGGGATGTCGGGAAGCACACAAGCTGATGATAAGTGCTTGGAACAGCCTTCATCATATTGTAGACGTCCCCGAATGCCCTGGGAGGACGAGTCCCGTTCTGTTCGTTTTGGGTTTGCTACAGTTCGGACTCTCAAATTGTCACGGTTCTTAATCTAAACCAAAGAGTCCAAATCCGGCAAATCGTTTTGAGAAAAAAAATAGATTTTGAAAGAAGTGCCAAACATGGACTGCTTTGCCAGATACAAAGTCGCCACCTAAATATTTTTTATGGGGAATTTAGGAAACCCTGACTCGGTGCCAAATGCCACGTATCCGTTATCACCAAAGTTGCCTCGGCTCAGGAACTTGGGTACGATTGGAGAAGGTCAGCTATGAGCACCCCCTCTCGCCCGATCTGAAGATCGTTTTGAAAACATTATATGCTCTTATTCCGGTTATTAGCCTAGAATTACTATGTTATGCGCACAGCAAACAAGTATAGACCAAATCGCCTAAATTGGAACAGAACATTGCATGTTTGTTTTGAAAATGGCTTGCTACTTGCAAGTAGGCTAAAATGTAGGTTTTGCCACCCTCAAGTGGGCTTTAGAAAAGATGGTTTTGCCACTATTTCAGTGGGCTTAAAACTCACAGTTTTAGTGCATTATTCCAATTTAGGTAATCCAACCTTCACCCACAGGCATTCAGGCAGTTATAACACGTAAGCACATAGCCTCATGGTAAGCATGCTATTATGGCAACACTCACACACATGCGGTATGCTAAAGCGTAAATACTTACCTAGTACTCCGAGCCAAAACAAAAGCTAGTTAGTAATCAATGCATGATCCTAGCTCATGTTAAGATGGCTAATGCAACACATACAAGATGCAACTACAATGGGCTCGGCTATTCAAAGATGGCATGTGATGATGCTACGAGTAACATGTATTCAACTTTGGAATTGAAACACAAATGCAGTTAGTATGATGCGCCGAGCCCGGTGCATGTAAGACAAATGTATGGATGCACGCATGCTATCATACTGTATGCTAATTGAAACATGCCCTAGGCTAACCATCGAAAGCTAGTAAATAAAAAGGAAGAAAGACGTGGGGTTGGGTGACATACACACACTCATGCACACTTATTACACAATTGCCCTCACTCGGAGGGTCCAAATAAATATTACAGTCCGAATAAATAATACTAAATTAATTATTACACAATTTCTAATTAATTAACAAATTAAATACTGAAAGAAGGTGGCCACAGCCCCGTCTCGGGATGCGTGAATGATGCACGCTTGACTTGTCTCGCCCGGAAATTCGCTGCCATAGCACCGTTGCCTCTGTTTACACTGCCTTGCCCCTCTAAAAATTCTGAAAGTCCCCAGAACTGCTCCTTGAGCGTTGTGGAATATTACACTACCGGCTATGGGAATACTCTCACCGGTTAAATATTGTGCTCTCGGCCAAACATTCTTTGCCGGTCGGCACTCAACACTGCCGGCCGGCCAAATATTCCTGCTGAAACCTGCAGTTGACAGCAGCAGAGGGCAAGCAGTGTATGGCATGGAATTTTCAAGCAAATTTATGCATGGACACACTCCCTATCATGCAAGGGACTCAAGGGAGCATGACCCTCGACCCTCGGGGCATCAATTGCGCATTTCGACACATGATGGCGCAAGAGGCCAAGCTTGCAATTCAATGTGAATGAATGCAACAAAAGAGATGAGTGACAACACCCTATCATATTGAAGTCAAGGGCATTGGCTACCGAGGGTTGAGATGTGTTTCGTCACTTGGAGTACGGACACTCCTCACCCTTCAAGTTTGGTTTGACACCCCAAACCAAACAACGCAATGTATGTATACAAACTTGGCTCAAAGATGCAACATGAGGCTAAGATGCAAAACATGCCAAATGTGATGCAAGCTAAACATGTAAATGTGCAATGCTAGGCATATAAGATGCAATGCAATGCAATCGAACATGTAAGCTAAGACATGAAATGCAACTAGCTAATAATATGCAACCATGCAAGTATGATACAATGCAAACATGAAACCAATGCAACATGATCATGCAATGGTGGACCTAAGACACAAAGGGCAGACCTCAACCCACTCCCAAGATAGTAACCAAAAATGCCAAAAAGGATAGATAAATGTTTACGCAAACATGCATACTAATAGGCCCAAAACAAGGAGCATTCTACTACAACTACCCCAAACCCTCATGACATGCATCATGCAACCAAAAACTGAGTTTTAATGTACCAAAATAAGTCCCAAAACCCACTGTTATGGCAACTCAAAGCCTAAAACACAAGGCATGCACAATGCTCATTTCAAGGCACAACAAAACAACTCCCCTAAAGCATGAAAGAGATGGTGAGTGTATGCATACAAGCATGATTTATGGACTGAAACATGGTCCCTAATGATTCCAAATCATGAGAATAAGCTAGGCTAAGCATGCTAGAGACCCACATGCTCAAGGCTCACAAGCCAAAATGCAAAGAGGCTACCCTAAACATGGCAAATATGACTAAAACAGCCCCCAACAGTCCTTGAGCATGGCAAAATAATGCTAAGACCTTCATGGAGTTAAGCTAGAGCATGCAAGAATCATGGCCTAAATGCATGGCTTACTTCTAGGTAAAATGGGGGAATACAAAGCTAGTATATTATGCATGCAAGGGGCCTTTAATCCGACCAAAAAAAGAGGTAAGATATGCCTAAATAACACCCAAAAACCTCTGAAATGGAGCTAAGAACAACTGATCATGCATACTATCCTTATGAGCTAAAGATGCAAACAAAAGAGAGACCAAGGGAGAGGGGTGTCCCTCCCCTATGCAAGACCTCAAAGCCCCTTCTTCACCACTGAAAATCCACTAGATTTCAGTGGTGAGAAGGCCAATACACAGGGGTAACCAAAGCTTAGCAAAGAGAACACTAAAAGGGCCAAACAAGGCCTAAGAGGGGGAGATCGACCCCCAACACCAAAACAACTTTAATGAAGTATCTTAAGCATGCAAATACAAGACTTTTTTCAGTTATACACAAAGTCTAAAACAATGACTAAGATAGGAAAAAGTCTAGTGCAAGATTGGGAAATCTAAAGTAAAAGAGTTACCCTTGAAGAACCCTTGATGAACAGCAAGTGCAGCCTTCTTCTTTTGATCAAAACCAGTCCAACACCTCAAGAACAAACCCTCAATGTCTCTCAAAGTCGAAGTAAGGTGTAATGCTATGTGTTTTAGTGCAAAACTAAGAACAAACACACACTTTAGGCCCTCAAACACACACACAATGAAGAGAGAGAGGGAGATATAGAGAGAGAGGATGATATATATAAGATATGTATGTGTATAGCTCTGGCTTTTTGCTGAACCAAACAAAGGAGGAGGAGGGGCACTTATATAGGCAAGGTATTTGGCCAAAGCTTCTAAGGGAAGCTACTCAAAAGGGTCAAGGCTTACAAGGGAAGCCAAGCTAAGGGTGCGAGGCTTCCTGAGGAAGCTAGGACAGCTGGCAAGCTTCTTGAGGAAGCTTTGACAAAGGGTCAAGCTTCCTCAAGAAGCTTTGACCAAAAGGGTGCAAAAAGGGCAAAACAACCACCTGTATGCCCCGGGGTAGGTTTGGTGCATTCTAACTGGCACATCTGGCATGCACCATGCCTGAAAAAGGTAAAAAGGTTCTACCGGCCAGAAAAGGAGGTCACCGGCCAAACAAATGGCTGGCCGGCCATACTGAGTGTCGACCGGCCAATGGTATAATTCATCAATGGCTGGTAGCCTCAAAACATGGCCGGTGGCCTCAAACCAAGGCCGGTGGGTGTCAGGGGTATCTAACAAGCTAATTTCTACCCTCAGAAGTAAAAACACAAGTGTTTGGTGCAAAACCAAACACAGAACAGTTGAGTTGAGAGATCCTGAGGCAAGGCGCGTAGCCGAGACCTCCGGGAACTCAAAACGAAACACAAACATGAGTAATCACCGAGTGTTCGAGCGGTGATGTCCAAGTCTTGAGGACGGTAAAAAATGGGGTGTCTACAGTTGCCCCTCTTTGACAGAACTCGAAAGTCATAACAATGACGGGAGTGAATGTCAAAGCCCAGAGACGACCAATTTTTGACAAGGCCGAAGACTTAGACAAGCATACAAGCTGCAGATAAAGATATGTGCCCGAGGGCAGGGGCAGAATGCAAGACAATGCACCAAGCAGAGCATAACTTCTGATCATGCAAAGAAAGCTGTAACGAAGCATAACATGTGACAGTTTTAAGCTGGCATACACCAAACTACACTATAATGCAGAAAGGACGCAATTCTCGATACGTCTCACTCGGAGAATACAGTACCTGTCCGGTTCGTCTGGTTGCACCAGCCTCAAATGAACCGTACATACAGTATCGTGCCTGCAAAGAAAGCAAACTTAACAAGTACAATATTGTTAGCAACATGCCTAATAATGCAATTGAAAGTGCGTGACAACGCAAGTCGAGTGGGGCGCATAACAATGCTGTGAAGGCACAAACACATGTAAGTAAAGCATGCGTGTCTACACAAGCAATGTGTATAGAAACTTGAAATTGATTACATGTAAGTAAAGCATGCGTGTCTATACAAGCAATGTGTATAAAAAAGAACTTGAAATTGAACTCATGTAAGTAAAGCATGCGGTCTACGCAAGCAATGTGTATAAAAAGGAACTTGAACACATGTAACTAAAGCATGCCATCTACGCAAGCAATGTGTATAAAAAGGAACTTGAACACATGTAAGTAAAGCATGCGGTCTACGCAAGCAATGTGTATAGAAAGGAACTTGAAATTGAACACATGTAAGTAAAGCATGCGGTCTACGCAAGCAATGTGTATAAAAAGGAACTTGAACACATGTAAGTAAAGCATGCGGTCTACGCAAGCAATGTGTATAAAAAGGAACTTGAACACATGTAAGTAAAGCATGCGGTCTACGCAAGCAATGTGTATAGAAAGGAACTTGAACACATGTAACTAAAGCATGCGGTCTACGCAAGCAATGTGTATAAAAAGGAACTTGAACACATGTAACTAAAGCATGCCGTCTACGCAAGCAATGTGTATAAAAAGGAACTTGAACACATGTAAGTAAAGCATGCGGTCTACGCAAGCAATGTGTATAGAAAGGAACTTGAAATTGAACACATGTAAGTAAAGCATGTGGTTTGCGCAAGCAATGTGTATAGAAAGGAACTTGAACACATGTAAGTAAAGCATGCGGTCTACGCAAGCAATGTGTATAAAAAGAAACTTGAACACATGTAAGTAAAGTATGCGGTCTACGCAAGCAATGTGTATAAAAAGGAACTTGAACACATGTAAGTAAAGCATGCGGTCTACGCAAGCAATGTGTATAGAAAGGAACTTGAACACATGTAAGTAAAGCATGCGGTCTACGCAAGCAATGTGTATAGAAACTTGAAGTATGGTAAAGGTAAGCTATCCAAGATGTCAAATACAAAGTACTGCAATACATTATAGTTGAAATGATTTGTGGAGTTCACAAGATACACAAAGGATACGGGAGGGGATGCTCCTCGCACGCACGGAGTATTGCTCATAGCAGACACAATTTGAGGTCAACTCGGAGGTCTACGAACGTTTCAAAGGTGTACTTCCTTGCACTGCCTTGAGAAACTTGAGGTGCCACACCAAACAATGGATCCCAACAAAGGCGCGAAAGATGTATTGACCTCAAGGGATGGGTTACCGGTATCAACTCTGATACTTTGCTGCCCTACTCTCTTTTTGCTTTACTTTCCTTTTTACTAGTAGTCTAAGCACATTGCACTGCCTCAGGCAGGTTTTATTTTTCCTCAAAACTACATATTTTTGCAAAGCATGTGATGGGAATGAAACTGCTATTTTGTTCAAAAAGGGGTTGCATTTGTACATTCTATGCATTGCATCGCATGGCATCACATAACAATGTGAATGAGATTCGTTTTGAAAATAGAGCATTCGCGTTGTAATAATCAGGTAGCTAGCTGATTTACAACTCGATAAGAAAAATAGAGAGACTCGATATAACCAACCAAGCGTGAGTATAACTCGATAAGCAAATTGAAGACTTAAAGAGAGTGGCACACAACTCAATAAGCAAATGTACAACAACTCGATAAGCAAATAGGCGTGACTCCGCAAGAATCGATCATCGGAGGGCATTGGAGGTGGTGGAATTCCCCCATCCTCAGCATAAACAGCTCAGAGAACAAGGAGGAAGACCACCGGCCAGAGATAAAGGCCATCGGCCATGAGAAATGGCCATCGGCCAGAAACTTTGATCAATCGGCCAAAAGTGGTGGCCGGTCGGTACTATATTTGGCCGGCCGGCCGTGAATTGTCAGAATCAGCAGAATGCTGACATCTGTCTTTCACTCAACCTTATCTTCTACAAAAAGGCCTTAGCTTCGTGGTTCTTCCCAATTCAACACTGATTTTCCCCAAATGGAAGTGCTTCTTGCCCAAAATCTCACAACTTGGATTAACAACTTGGATGGCTCGGAAAAGCTGAATTTCCGGGGTTTCGGCATAAACGCACTATTCACTCTGGGTCGTACCCCGTTACACCTCCCGTTTCTCCATGCGGCGGCAAGGTTTTGGAATCCGGTGACACATGTCTTTAGCTTTAGCGGGCAAGAAGTGTGTCCTACCTTTGAAGATTTTCGAGTTTTACTGGAATCTGAGCGTGACGAGGAGATCCTGCCCCATCTTAATTTTGGCCATGCCCAAACCTTAGGGCGAATGTGTGGACTCACTATGCATGACGCTCGGTCTCTGATTTATGACGGAATGCTGGACATTCCTAGTTTGATCTATCGATTTTCCGATGCCGGCGATCGCAACAACTATCATTGGCAAGGCTTCCGGCGACACGCCCTCTGTTTGTGCATGCTATCTCACCTTTTGCTTGCCCCGGGCTTTAGCGAATCTAGCATCCGTCTGATTGAAGTTGCTCAAGGCTTGAAAGAAGGAAAGAGCTGCATTGCCCTGACATTGGCCAAGACGCTGATGGGCTTGGATGCTTTCTATCGCCGAGAGACGACCAGATTCGCGGGGAGTCTACTACTGCTGCAGGTAATGTTTCCCACCCTTTCTCACATATATATTGCTCACATCACTCGGCCCTCAGGCTCGGTTTTTCTCACAAAACCCTTTTCTTACTTTTCTCTCATCGTACATCTCTCTATTCTTTATTCTCTCATTTTTCATCCTTCCCCAGGTATGGTTGATGGATAAATTGCAAGTTGTGGACTCTTGCCCAGCCTACTCAGCTCGCGGCTACTTCTTCCGACAACGACTAGTCGATGCCCTTGATGAGGGATGGTGGTTCGACTGGATGCACAATTTGTCTACGGATCGCATTGCTTGGCGCTGTCCTTGGCTCAATCTTCCGGCAATGGGCTATAGCATGTCCCGGTAGACCGGGATCCAGTTGATTGGTCTGACTCACTGTGTGTTCTACTTTCCGTTCTGGTTCCGGCGCCAGTTTGGTCATGATCAGACTTGCCCGCCGGAGGGGATAGAATATCCTGCTGCCTTTCCGTTTCGAGGCGCACAGCTTGCCCGGTATGCTACAGCATGGAGGACTAGAGGGCTCCTGGCCCCTGCTCCCACTTTCAGTTGCACCTTGTCTGATGAGTGCTTGGATTGGCTCAATGAAGAGGCACAGGAAGGGCCCACTTTGGTATCAGAGGCTTTGACCAGCTCTGGGAGGGGGCTCAGGAACATCTGACTTAGCTATGCCCCGAATTTATTGCTTTATTAGAACTTTCAAGTTTTCTTTATGATTGTAATAAAAAGAAAATTCAATTTGTATGCAAGAGCAGGAGAACTCTGTATTGAAATCAATGAAATTGAAGGTTGTGGGTACTAAAAATTTTCCGCTTTGGTCCAAAAATGGTCTAAGTTGTAAAAAGATTAATTTTGAACAAAGTCAACTTTTATTAAAACTTTTCAAAACCATTTTTGATATGGGTCAGAACTGGACATGCTCGAGATCTGTCACTGAGATGCACAATCCTAGATCCCAGCAACTGGAAAGTTGGCCCTAGTCTGAAGAGTACCGCGGCACTGTACAGCAACGGAAAGTTGCCCCTAGTCTGAAGAGCACTGCACCGGAGATCATAACCGAACTCTTGAATGCTGAATAGACAAAGATGGCCGAGATGATCAATATGGAAAAAGTTGATCGGGAAAAAGTTTATGGCTGAACTCCAGGATGAAGTTGCCTACGTATCCCAAAGATGGGAATCAAGCCTTACGTAGTTCAAGCTTGGATTCACTCGAGTATTTTCGCTCTCCTTTTACGCTCTAACTTTTGCCATGGCCGCCCTTTGCGGGTTTTCAACCTTGCGAGCTCAGTTTTTATATTTTCTAATTTTCCGTGCTCTAACTTTTGCCTAGGTCGCCCTTTCGGGTTTTTGGCCTAGCGGGCCTCTCAGGGGTAATATTTCTTCAATTTGTCCATGTTGATCTGTTGGGAGAACTCTAGGCCATCTAAGTCCATCAGAACGACAGCTCCACTCGACCAAATAGACTTAATGATGTAGGGACCAGTCCAATTGGGTCTAAACTTGCCCCTTGGGTCATGGATGGAAGCTCGGTTATCCTTGAGTACCAAATCTCCTTCTTTCAAATTCCTGGACTTAACCTTCTTGTTGAAAGCCCGGGCAATTCTGCGCTGATAACCTTGAACATGGTACAATGCTTTCAGTCTTCTCTCATCAAAGAGCATGAGTTCCTCGAATCTGCTCTGCTGCCAATCTGCTTCGGCTATTTGACACTCAGCCAATACTCACAATGACGGAACCTCAATTTCGATAGGTAGAACGACCTCTATCCCATAGACTAATGAATATGGAGTCACCCCAGTAGAAGTTCTAATTGAAGTCTGGTAGCCCCACAGAGCAAACGACAACTTATCTGGCCAGTCCCGGTAGGTTTCCACCATCTTCTACAGCATGTGCTTGATGTTCTTGTTGGCGGCCTCAACTGCTCCGTTGGTCTGCGGCCGGTATGTGGACGACTTATGAAAAGCCACATTGTATTTCTATAACAAATCAATCACCTCCTTCTTGAAATGGGAACCATTGTCTGAAATAATCTCGTTTGGGACCCCATAGCGGCAGATGCTGTTGTTTCTGATGAATTTCGCAACATGTGAAGCCTTCAACACCGCATAAGATTGGGCCTCGACCCACTTCGTAAAGTAATCTATCACGACCAGGATGAACTCATGGCCATTCGACCCCTTCGGAGTAACAACCCCGATCACATCGATTCCCCAAACTGAATATGGCCATGGCGAAGTCATATTGTACAGCTTTGACGGCGGAATGTTCTTGCGATTTGCATGGATCTGGCATTTGTGGCATCGCCGAACAAAGCCGATACAATCCTCCTCCATGGTGGACCAGTAGTAACCCTGTCTGAGGATCTTCCGCGCTAGCATTACCCCGTTCATATGTGCCCCACATTCTCCTCCGTGGATGGCCTCCATCAGGCGCTTTGATTCCTCAGCTTCTACACACAGCTTATGCATTTCCAGATGACCTCTCTTATACAACTTACCCCCGCAAATGATGAACTGAACGACCATTCTTCTGATTGCCCTTTTATCCTTGGCGTTTGCCTCCGGTGGATACATTTCCTTCTCCAAGAAGTTCCAAATGTCGTAATACCAGGGGTTTTCGTCCTGAACCTCATCTATGGCGGCGATTGACTCGTAGGCTGGCGCAAATTTCTGGTCAATGATGACTGGACGCATCCGGACTCCGGACGGGATGTCTATCATGGAAGATAGAGTTGCTAAAGAATCTGCGAACCTGTTATTCTCTCTTAGTAGATGAGCAAAATTTAGCTTCTTAAACCGAGGAATTAACAAGTCCAAGGTCCGGAGATACATCATCATCTTTTCTTCTTTGACTTTCCTGTCTCCTTTTGCTTGAGACACAACAAGGTTCGAGTCCCCGATGACGTCCAACCATCTTGCCCCTAGTTCCAGGGCTGCTTCTAGACCGGCAATGCATGCCTCATATTCTGCTTTGTTGTTTGAGACTTTGCACCGGAGTTTGAAGGCTAGAGGAATACGGGAGTTGTCGGGCGCTATCAACAACACTCCTATCCTATACCCGTACTGGTTTGACACTCCGTCAAAATACATCGTCCAAGTTTCGTCTTCGATATGCAAAATGGCCTCATCTGGGAATAAGTACTCAACTGCTTCGCCCCCTTCAACTGGATGGTCGGCTAAGAATTCTGCTACTGCTCTTCCTTTGACTGACTTGCGCGTCACATATTTCAGATCGAATTCAGAAAGCAACAGCAACCAACGAGCTAGCCTACCCGTAAGTGCCGGTTTCTCGAAAAGATATTTGATGGGATCGAGTCGTGAAACCAACATTACGGAGTGAGCTAACAGGTAGTGCCGCAGCTTCCTGGTCGCCCATACCAAAGCTAAGAAAGCCTTCTCCAACGGTGTGTAGCGAGTCTCATACTCTAGCATCTTCTTGCTCAGATAGTAGATGGCTCTCTCCACTTTGTCCTCTGATTCTTGCGTGAGCATGCAGCCCATTGTAGTCTCAGTTACTGAAAGGTACAATATCAACGGTCTTCCTAGTTCTGGTGGTGACAACATGGGTGGGTTCTGTAAGTATTTCTTGACTTGTTCAAAAGCAGCTTGGCATCGGCCGTTCCATTGGAATTTCTTTCCTTTCTTCAGGAGACCAAAAAGTGGTTCACAAGTCAAGGTTAATTTTGAGATAAACCGTCTTATAAATTGCACTTTACTCAGAAAGCCTCGCACCTCCTTTTCAGTCCTTGGTGGTGGCATTTCTAGGATGGCCTTGATTTTGGAAGGGTCGACTTCGATACCTCTCTGTGTAATAAGAAACCCCAGCATTTTCCCTGCTGTAACACCAAATGTACACTTCTGAGGATTCAAACGCAATCGGAATTCTCTGATCCTTTGAAAGAACTTTTGCAAGGTGGTGTAGTGGCCTTCTCTTTCTTTGGACTTGACAATCATGTCGTCCATGTACACCTCAACCTCTTTGTGGATCATGTCATGTAATATTGTGGTCGCGGCCCGTTGATATGTAGCTCCAGCATTCTTCAACCCAAACGGCATCACTCTGTAGCAGTATGTCCCCCACAGGGTGGTGAAAGTAGTCTTTTCCCGATCTTCAGGTGCCATCACTATCTGATTGTAACCTGAGAAGCCATCCATAAACAAAAGCAAAGCATGCCCAGCCGTGAAATCCACCAACTCATCAATATGTGGCGAGGGGAAGTCGTCCTTTGGACTAGCTCTGTTCAAATCCCTGAAATCCACGCACACTCGGATTCTGCCATCTTTCTTCGGCACTGGAACAATGTTGGCCAACCAAGTCAGGTATTCGGATACCAACAGGAAGCCTGCATCGATTTGCTTGGTGACCTCTTCCTTAATCTTGATGGCCCAGTCTGGACGAATCCTTCTGAGTTTCTGTTTGACAGGTCGAGCCTCGGGGTCAAGAGGGATCCGGTGCTGTACAATCTCAGGATCGATTCCAGGCATGTCTTCGTAGGACCACGCGAAAACATCTTTGAAATCTTTTAATAAAGTGACTAAGCGCTCGCGTTCCTCTGAAGACAATGTGGACCCGATCTAGACCAGTCGCGGGTCCTTCTCAGTACCAATATTCACAGTAGTGATTTCATCAACTAAAGGTTTAACAAATCTTTCCTGCTCATGATCAATTAATCGTTGCAAAACCGGAGGAATTTCTCCCTCGTTGTTTTCGTCAAAATTTTGAAAGTCCTGATTTAAGCAATATATCAAAGGCACAGAAAAGTACTCGGAAACCACATCCACATTATTCTCATTAAGTACTTCCAAACCGTCCAATTCTTCTATTACAACAGACTCAAAGGAGAAAGAAAAAGACGACCTGGACAGGACTGTGGCATCCGGGTTATCACCCCCAGGAATATCGGACTTAGACTCAGTCGAGCTGGAACCTGATTCCGACTCACAAGACTCGGTGGAATCAGATTTCGGTTCACTACCTGACCCGGCGCTGTTCGACAAAAATCCCTCTTCATATTGCCAAATGAAAGAGGGTGGATGCATCAAAAATAGTTGATGGTAGGCCCGCAGCCGTTTCATTCCCGATCATGGACACCGAGAAGTCATCCCCCAAGCACTTCCGTTCGATCGAAGGATCTGAAAGTAGACATGCCAATGCTACCCCCATTTCAAGTTCGGTGTCCTCAGACTCCATTTCCCCACTATGCTCAGCCTCGACTGTCGGGTCTGTCTGCTCTTCGGCAACATTGTCCCCAGATAATTGTAGGTCAAAGAAAATCTCGAACCCCGGTACGCGCTTCCTCTCCGCATTCAGCCACGGCTCTGGAAAACCACAGAATGGAAAATCTTCCCCCTCCCAGACGAAGCGTCCGTTTAGGGTACCCTGGATGGGCCGGTGCATCAACTCAAAAGGCTTCCCCATCTGTTTCGCTCTGGCTCTTCCAGCCATTTCCTTTCCTTTCCTTTCCTTACCCAATCCTCCTTAGTGGGCAGATAACCCAAGCCAAAGGTATGAGGGTTATGTGGCACTTCGGCCAATGTTGCGAGGCCCTTCCGGTCGCTCCTTCCTAACCCCATCCTAGGGATATGTTGGAGTTTGTTCATGAGGTATACCACTTGAGCACTGACCTATATCCCCTCGTTAGCAGCCATGATGTTTTGTACAACCCGAGCCTCAGTAAGGGTGAAACCTGATATAAACATGTCCTCTATGCCGTGCTCAATTTCTAAGACTGAGGTAGATACCTCTGGAGGTGGGTGGATCGATGAATTTCCGAAAACAATGGCTACTACCTTTCCATATCATTTTGAACAGTCTCCCCGGGGGTTGGAATTCTTGGCGGGGGAGGATTTTGCTGCGAAGCAGATGCTTCGGTTTGCTGCTGTAACCTCACGATTAACTCTGCTTGTTCGTTCATAACCATGGCATGCTGCTTGGCGAACTCTGCCTGTCGGACAGCATCCTGCTGCATCATTTTCATACTCTCTTGGAGCTGGCGCACCATCTCCTCTAAATTGGCCATACTATTCTGCTCTGACTGAATTATCGGTATATGTTCCCTTTCTGTGGGAGAAGCAGAATCCTGATCCCTACTGTACACAGGTGGGGTAGACAAAGCCCTCTATACTGACTGTTGAACTGATGCCCTCTGCCTAGCTGTCCTCCGTCTAGTAACCGGGGGTAGAGAGTGGTACACCAGTTGTCCGTCTACCAGATCCTCAGATCGATGGAGTCGACGACCTCTAGTCCAGACTGCTTGGGGAATATCTACTGGGTCAGAAGGAATTGTGCTCGACTACCTAGTAAAAAGATAAATAAAGCGTATAAATAAACAGACAATTGGACAGCGTAACAACGTAAAATAAACACAACACACAGCTGGGTATCACAACAAATTGCCAACAAGCTGAATGTACTGTTCCTTAATCACTAATCACTGTTTCCAAATCGTTGCCCCTAAGTCTGAATCTGATACCCGTAGATGACTGATTCCCAAAAACACTGATGCCCGCAGGCCTGTCACTCAAACTTGCAAATTGATATGTGTGTTCCCTGTGTAGATACACTCTAAAAACACATAGAAAGTAAAAGAGAGCCAAAACACCCCTAAGTTAGGGTAGGGTTTCCCTATCCTATTTTGTCAGGAGCTAGGGTTTCACTATGCACGCAGCAGTTTTCAAACAACCTAACATCGGGTAAGCAACCTGTCCTAGTTTGGAATAGTCACTATAGATTTCGATATGCACTAGGTCGAGTGGTCGAAAAGGGTGCCCCGGTAGAACCGGGGTTTCTGTTCCCATACTGTCAGAGCCCATAACCGGTCAGCCTTATGGCATGCTTTGACAAAGTCAAGCCTCCGGCAAACCGTTCAGGAATGGCAGATGGCAAACACGGTGTCCTAGGAGCACCAATGCACATGCAATGCAAAGAGACACATAAATGAAATCAAAACAGGATATCACGAGTTTGAGTCAAGCTCTATAAACCCCAAGCAGAGTCGCCAGAAACTGTAGACGTCCCCGAACGCCCCGGGCGAACAAGTCCCGTTCTGTTCGTTTTGGGTTCGCTACAGTTCGAACTCTCAAATTGTCACGGTTCTTAATTTGAACCAAAGAGTCCAAATCCGGCAAATCGTTTTGAGAAAAAAAAAACAGATTTTGAAAGAAGTGCCAAACATGGACTGCTTTGCCAGATACAGAGTCGCCACCTAAATATTTTTTATGGGGAATTTAGGAAACCCTGACTCGGTGCCAAAGGCCACGTGTCCGTTATCACCAAAGTTGCCTCGGCTCGGGAACTTTGGTACAATTGGGGAAGGTCAGCTATGAGCACCCCCTCTCGCCCGATCCGAAGATCGGCCTCTACTAACCGTGATATCTTGTTTTGAAAACATTATATGCCCTTATTCCGGTTATTAGCCTAGAATTACTATGTTATGCGCACAACAAACAAGTATAGACCAAATCGCCTAAATTGGAACAAAACATTGCATGTTTGTTTTGAAAATGGTTTGCTACTCGCAAGTAGGCTAAAATGCAGGTTTTGCCACCCTCAAGTGGGCTTTAGAAAAGATGGTTTTGCTATTATTCTAGTGGGTTTAAAACTCACAGTTTTAGTGCATTATTCCAATTTAAGTAATCCAACCTTCACCCACAGGTATTCAGGCAGTTATAACACGTAAGCACATAGCCTCATGGTAAGCATGCTATTATGGCAACACTCACACACATGCGGTATGCTAAAGCGTAAATGCTTACCTAGTACTCCGAGCCAAAACAAAAGCTAGTTAGTAATCAATGCATGATCCTAGCTCATGTTAAGATGGCTAATGCAACACATACAAGACGCAACTACAATAGGCTCGGCTATTCTAAGATGGCATGTGATGATACTACGAGTAACATGTATTCAACTTTGGAATATAAAGACAAATGCAGTTAGTATGATGCGCCGAGCCCGGTGCATGTAAGACAAATGTATGGATGCACGCATGCTATTATACTGTATGCTAATTGAAACATGCCCTAGGCTAACCATCGAAAGCTAGTAAATAAAAGGGAAGAAAGACGTGGGGTTGGAAGACATACACACACTCACGCACACTTATTACACAATTTCCCTCACTTGGAGGGTCCGAATAAATATTACAGTCCGAATAAATAATACTAAATTAATTATTACACAATTTCTAATTAATTAACAAATTAAATGCAGAAAGAAGGTGGCCACAGCCCCGCCTCGGGATGCGTGAATGATGCATGCTTGACTCGTCTCGCCTGGAAACTCGCTGCCATAGCACCGTTGCCTCTGTTTACATTGCCTTGCCCCTCTAAAAATTCTGAAAGTCCCCAAAACTGCTCCTTGAGGGTTGTGGAATATTACCGGCCAAAAGAATATACTACCGGCCATGGGAATACTCTCATCGGCTAAATATTGTGCTCTCGGCCAAACATTCTTTGCCGGTCGGCACTCAACACTACCGGCCGGCCAAATATTCCTGCTGAAACCTGCAGTTGACAGCAGCAGAGGGCAAGCAGTGTATGGCATGGAATTTTCAAGCAAATGTATGCATGGACACACTCCCTATCATGCAAGGGACTCAAGGGAGCATGACCCTCGACCCTCGGGGCATCAATTACGCATTTCGACGCATGATGGCCTAAGAGGCCAAGTTTGCAATTCAATGTGAATGAATGCAACAAAAGAGATGAGTGACAACACCCTATCATATTGAAGTCAAGGGCATTGGCTACCGAGGGTTGAGATGTGTTTCGTCACTTGGAGTGTGGACCTAAGACACAAAGGGTAGACCTCAACCCATTCCCAAGACAGTAACCACAAATGCCAAAAAGGATGGATAAATGTTCACGCAAACATGCATACTAATAGGCCCAAAACAAGGAGCATTCTACTACAACTACCCCAAACCCTCATGACATGCATCATGCAACCAAAAACTGAGTTTTAATGTACCAAAATAAGTCCCAAAACCCACTGTTATGGCAACTCAAAGCCTAAAACACAAGGCATGCACAATGCTCATTTCAAGGCACAACAAAACAACTCCCCTAAAGCATGAAAGAGATGGTGAGTGTATGCATACAAGCATGATTTATGGACTGAAACATGGTCCCTAATGATTCCAAATCATGAGAATAAGCTAGGCTAAGCATGCTAGAGACCCACATGCTCAAGGCTCACAAGCCAAAATGCAAAGAGGCTACCCTAAACATGGCAAATATGACTAAAACAGCCCCCAACAGTCCTTGAGCATGGCAAAATAATGCTAAGACCTTCATGGAGTTAAGCTAGAGCATGCAAGAATCATGGCCTAAATGCATGGCTTACTTCTAGGTAAAATGGGGGAATACAAAGCTAGTATATTATGCATGCAAGGGGCTTTTAATCCGACCAAAAAAAGAGGTAAGATATGCCCAAATAACACCCAAAAACCTCTGAAATGGAGCTAAGAACAATTGATCATGCATGCTATCCTTATGAGCCAAAGATGCAAACAAAAGAGAGACCAAGGGAGAGGGGTGTCCCTCCCCTATGCAAGACCTCAAAGCCCCTTCTTCACCACTGAAAATCCACTGGATTTCCGTGGTGAGAAGGCCAATACACAAGGGTAACCAAAGCTTAGCAAAGAGAACACCAAAAGGGCCAAACAAGGCCTAAGAGGGGGAGATCGACCCCCAACACCAAAACAACCTTAATGAAGTATCTTAAGCATGCAAATACAAGACTTTTTCAGTTATACACAAAGTCTAAAACAATGACCAAGATAGGCAAAAGTCTAGTGCAAGATTGGGAAATCTAAAGTAAAAGAGTTACCCTTGAAGAACCCTTGATGAACAGCAAGTGCAGCTTTCTTCTTTTGATCAAAACCAGTCCAAAACCTCAAGAACAAACCCTCAATATCTCTCAAAGTCGAAGTAAGGTGCAATGCTATGTGTTTTAGTGCAAAACTAAGAACAAACACACACTTTAGGCCCTCAAACACACACACAATGAAGAGAGAGGGAGATATAGAGAGAGAGGATGATATATATCAGATATATATGTGTATAGCTCTGGTTTTTTGCTGAACCAAACAAAGGAGGAGGAGGGGCTCTTATATAGGCAAGGTATTTGGCCAAAGCTTCTAAGGGAAGCTACTCAAAAGGGTCAAGGCTTACAAGGGAAGCCAAGCTAAGGGTTCAAGGCTTCCTGAGGAAGCTAGGATAGCTGGCAAGCTTCTTGAGGAAGCTTTGACAAAGGGTCAAGCTTCCTCAAGAAGCTTTGACCAAAAGGGTGCGAAAAGGGCAAAACAGCCGCCTGTATGCCCCGGGATAGGTTTGGTGCATTCCAGCTGGCACAGCTGGCATGCACCATGCCTAAAAAAGGTAAAAAGGTTCTACCGGCCAGAAAAGGAGGTCACCGGCCAAACAGATGGCCGGCCAGCCATACTAAGTGCCGACCGGCCAATGGTATAATTCACCAATGGCCGGTAACCTCAAAACATGGCCGGTGGCCTCAAACCGTGGCCGGTGGGTGTCAGGGTAGTTAACAAGCTACTTTCTACCCTTAGAAGTAAAAACACAAGTGTTTGGTGCAAAACCAAACACAGAACAGTCGAGTTGAGAGATCCTGAGGCAAGGCGCGTAGCCGAGGCCTCCGGGAACTCAAAATGAAACACAAACATGAGTAATCACCGAGTGTTCGAGCGGTGACGTCCAAGTCTTGAGGACGGTAAAAAATGGGGTGTTTACACATCTGTATCCAGGTTCGCCCCATGATGACATTATACAGCGAAGGGAGCTTTACGACCAGGAATTCTACTTCGACCGTTCTAGAACCCGCTCGAACAGGTAGTATGATCTTCCCTAACGGATATTCGGGATTCATATTAAAGTCGAACAATGGGTAAGGCGATGAAGACAGATCTGACTTGTTGAGGCCGAGTTTGATGAAAGTTTGGTAGTACATAACCTTTGAAGTACTCCCCGGGTCTATGAGAATGCGTTCGATGGTGAACCGATTTATGCGTAATTTAATAACCAACGGATCGATGTGGGAAGCTATTGTGCCGCTAAGATCGGAGTCATTGTAAGTAATTGTCAGAGCTTCTTTGGGCCATTCAGTCAGAATACGTTGCTTTTGGGGGATTGGATGCGATTGAATTGTGTGCACGACTGGGGGTTCAGGCAGGCTGTAGATCATATGGATTACGCCAAGTGGAGGTGAATCCTGCCTCAAGGCCAGTGCCGTGGTTGGCTTTCCCTTTCTCACGTACTGTTGCAATCAGCCGTCTTGCACCAGTTCTTCCAAGTGATCTTTTAATGCGTAACAACTCTCCGTTTCGTGGCCGTGATCTTTGTGATATTCGCACCGCCTATCCCTTCTTCGTATGTTGGGTGGCCCTCCATCTTTGACAGCCATTTGAAGAATGGAAGGTGTTGGACTTTGGTCACTATTGCAGCGATCGGTTCTAACAACTCTGTGTACTTCTTGTCAGCATGTCTCAAACGCCTGCTGTCGACTTGCAGTTGTTCATTCGTCCGATGGGAGCATTGATCGCTTGATCGACGACTATCCCACCTTTTGTCTCGTTTAGCGCGTTGCCGAGGCTCTGGGCTAGGAGGTGGCGCAGAACTTATTGGTTAAGCAATTTCATGGGGGGCCATTTTGTTGGGCATTTGGCTGGCTTTTATTCTCAAGGCATCGTCTTCCACCTTGCAATACTCTTCAACTTTCTTCATCAATGCCCAGATTGTTTTGGGGGGTCTTCTGGTCAGGGAACTGCGAAGGGGACTATCAGGATGTAGTCCTATTTTGAAGGTGGTGATGGCCATGGAGTCGTTCCAAGTGTCGTCGACGAGGTTGAAGCACTCCCAATAGCGCGCTGAATATGCTCTGAGTGTTTCTCCTGACTGAATCTGCATAGCCCAGAAAGAGTCGACCTGTTTCGGCTGCACTCATTGGTGATGAACCTGGCCCTGAAGGATTTTTGTAATTGATGGAAGCTTTTGATCGAGGCCGGCTCCAACTTGTAATACCACCTGACAGCTAACGGCCCAAGGCTGCTAGGGAATATTCGGCACATGAGGGCTTCGTTGTCTGCATGCAATGTCATGGCCTGCTTATAATGACAGATATGATCAGTGGGGTCTGATTTTCCATCGTAAAGAGTGAATGACGAAGCTTTGAACTTCTTAGGCAAGGTCGCCCTTGCAATCCGTCAGACAAAAGGATCGTGCTGGTCCTCTTCGTCTGAACTGCTCCTCCTACGCTTGTTCCTTGTATGTAGACTCTTTTCGGAGGAGCTGGAAGTTTTAGATCGTCCCTTCTTGTTGAGCTTCGTGGTTAATGAGTTGGAGTCGCTATCGGTATCCTTTGGTCAGGCTCGAGGTCGTTGTCCACCGGCCCTCGGAGGTCGTTCGGGATCTTAGCGCATGGCTTCTCTCGATTTTGCGACTTCGAGGGCCAAATCTTGACGGAGACATTCGTTTTCAGCGATCATGTTCTCCAGCCTTTGTTCATTCTGCTTTGTTTGTTCGATGATCGCTTGCATTGTCTCTTGCGCTGAGGTCGTTGGTGAGTCGAAGTTCAAGGCACGTCTTGCAACGATGGTTTCTTTTCCGAGCATATTTGCTGGAGTGAGGTCATCTCCCTGTGCGGTCTCGTCAATGGCTACCGGAGGATCTTCAGTCACGCCTGCCATGGATGTATTTGAGTATTTCCAAAGACGGCGCCAATTGTGGGAAATGTGGTTTGGAAATACTCTTCAGATCTTGGGAGACACTGGTGATCCTTAACTAGTCACCTGAAAAGATACAAGCACTCCAGTCGGGGGTGCCGGAATTAGCACTCTGACGGACAAGTTAGTTTAGACACTTAGGGTAACTTACTTTCTAAGTCTTGTGAAGTGATTCTTACATACCTTTCTATAACCGTTGTTCCTGTATTTATACCTGTTCTTCTTGATCCTCGGGGCCAGGGCCTACTTTTTAATCATTGTCCTTTCCTTTATTTGGCCCTAAGTACTTATACTTTATTCGGCACATATATTCTATTCGTCTCCCCGCTCTCGTAGGATATAGCCGATTAATATCAGTCTTCCAAAGATACACACCATCTGATCTTTCCATTATTCGGGCCCCACATCAGCTAAGTTGCAGTGATATACAGTTATGTTTGCGCTGGATTAATTCAGTAGTTTGTTCCATTCATTTCATGATTTTCCATCTTACTTAGCTGTTAACAAGCACATTCATCAGGCAATATGGCAAAAGTAATTTAACAAGCACATTCATCAGGCAGTAAGGCAAAAGCAATTTTCATTCATAAACTGAGCATAAACAAGAGCCATTTTACAAATGAAAACTACCCTACATCAGCTTCTCACAAAAATAGATCAGCTTCACAAAAAAATGAACAGTAAAAAACCTAATAAACTTAACAAAACCTACATACACACAATACTAAAAACAAAATGGAAAATATTTGACTCAGTCTTCGAGGTCAGATTCCAGCGGCTCAACGTCTACCTGCTCGTACGGAATCGACTGCTCTGATACCACGTTAGCGGCAGCCAAGGCTTTGAGTTAGCCGTGTTTGAACCCCCTGTTTTTGAACTTCGGCACTTCTTCTACGTAGTCCGCCAAGGCCGCATCCTTGCTAGCCTAGAACGATTTAGAATCTTGGACTTGGCGTTTGCCATCACCCTCTTCGACTCTTCTAAGTCGGCCTCCAGCTTGGCAATCATCTTGTTGGCCAATCTGAGTGCTTCTTCGTTGGCATTCGCCCTTTCCTCAGCGGCCACTCTCAGTTCGATAGCAGTCTTGGCCTTATCTGCTTCGGCATCGGCCCTAGCTCCCTTTGCCACCGCTTTCAAGGCCTCAGACTCGGCTCTGAGAGAAGCCTCTGTTGCCTTTCCCTTCTCGTTTTCCAACTCGGCTGTAAGAAATCAGATTTGTTCGATAGCGTCATGTTGGCGACGACCAATTTTAACTATCTTTCCCGCCGCCTACAAAACAAGGGATCAGTAAGATAGTATAAAAACTTTTCTTTCAGTTAGCCTTGCAAAATTATAAAGGATCACGTACCAATATGGCCAATTGAGCGGCTAATGCGATGGTCAGCAAATCGGCCTCTGCCCTAAAAGTTGCTCTGCCAACCGGCAGAGAAACGGAGAACGCCGAGCTTAAGGCCACAGCTGGATCTCTTATAGCCGATGCATCAGAGGCAACCGGCATGTTCCTTATCCTTGGTTGTACTATGAACGGCACGACCAGGTCCGATTCCTCTATGCGTGGTTGTTTATCCACTTGATCTTTCGAATAATCGGCTTCATGATCGGCTAGATGTTTTTCCCCCCTGTGCTCTGTCACTTCACCCTCTTGTTGATCGACAACAGGTTCCGTTTTGGCCACTTCAGTCTGAACCACCTCTTCAATAGGAGCGGGTAGAGGAGTTTCTTCCCTAGCATCGGGTGAAGGGGGTGGAGGTTCGTTTCGCTCGGCTTCGGCTCTTCTACGGGCAGTCATCCTCTCGGCATTTTTCCGTCTGGCCAATTGAGTGAGCGACTCACCAACCATGTTGTTAGGATATGAGCTAGGTAGGTCCCCTAAGTCGGTGAAAATATCTCTGAAGGACACGTCCGCTCGGCCGAAAGTGGATGGAGGATTGAGGCCGGCTTCTTCAAAAGCCAAATTAATTACCGTGTCAACCTCCTCCTCTAGTCCGTTGAATCCGTTGAAGGATGGTTGATTCGGCTGCTCAGCAACTCCTTCGGCTGCTTGTTCGTCTGTTGGCTCTGAGTCTGATGCCTTAAAACCAATTTGCCTAAGGTTCTTGAAGTTGGGAAAAACAAGCGCCGTAAGGTGCTGTTCACCCCTCGAAATCAGAATATTATCGGCAGTCGAAAAGGTAGTGTAGGTCGGCTCGTATCTCAGAAGAATGTGGGCCGCCCTCCCTTGCTTCTGAAGATTTGAACGGCCGAAGAACTGGAGTGTGGCTTTGATCTGCGTAAGTACAGCTTCGTCAGCCGAAATGAGACCTTTTTTCAAGTCGTTTCCTACACAAATAAAACGGTAAGTACGTAGAAGTGGAACTAAGTAAACATTTAATAAAAATGCATGGGGATCAAACGGCAACCTGGCTCGCCTTTTCACCTAGGCACTGGATCTTGATGATCTTCACCCTCACCGAATTCCCAGTTGCCCGAACGACCATAACATTATCAACTCACTTACCAGAGCTGGCAAGCATTGTCAACAGAAGATGGTCGATGTCCTTGGCCCTGAGGAAATAGCGCTCCTGCCGACCAGTGGATTTGGCTAAGGCATAACAATGCCGAATGGTAGGGATTCCAAGGTATAGCCTAAGGCGCCGATTTAGTTCTACAATCCCCATTATTATTCTGAAAAAATTCATGTTCGGTTGAGAAGGGAGTAAACACCAATGGCGAAGGACAACCCTCAAAAGTGGATGAAGGGGGAAACAGACTCCCCCCTCAGCAATTGACAGGAGAGGAAAGACGATTGTGCTTTCGTCAGTCCTCTCTGTGTCAATCGTGTTCTCTGCCAAGAGTGACAGATGGACGTCGTCAGGAATGGAAAAATGACGACGGAAAGTAGAGACTCGCTCTGCCGAAAAAAGGGCTCTCAGATGTTTTGCCATCATAGAAGGTAAAATGGACACTCTAAACAAAAAACAAACAAGGAAAAGGAGTTGAAGTGGAAGAGAGAAAAACTTACAAGAAATGACGACAATGAAGAATGACAAGAAATTACAGAGGGTGAGAAGTGAGGGAGGTGAGCTGACAGCCAATGAGGAACCTTGTGCATTCAAAAAAGCATACAAACGAAGAGACAACACGGTTTCAAATCGTATTAAATGAATGAAGTGTACGAAGGGGCGGGAAATTGTAATCATGCCTAAAAAGAGTAGGCATTCTGACGCTTGCATTGGAATAAGGGAAACCGCCGTATTTTTTGACCCTCTAAGTCCAAAACCAAACATGCCATCTAACTTACATTAGAAGGATGTTTGGGGGGCAATTATGGGGGCTGGTTAAATTATTACGTAGGATAGCCGAATATATTAAAGAAAGAAACTAGATCATGTACTATACGGCTCCAATGCCAAGGGACAGAGGCCGAATATCCAGATCGGCCTCTGTATCAGTTGTAGATTGGGCCGAATATGAAGAGATAGCCGAATGAGCGATTGTTCATTGGATGAAAGGTGGGCCCAACCATCAACATCGAGGGTGACTATAAATAAGAGGAACATCAGCTAAAAGATGTATGTAAGAATAAATAAGTTTAACTTGAGATATAAGCAACCAAGAGAGTATACACCGACTTATCCGTCGGAGTGCGAATTCCGACTCCCCCAACTGGAGTGTTCATTCCTTTTTAGGTGACTAGCTAAGGATCACGCGCGTCCTACTGGATCCAAACAGTATTTCCAAACCACTTCTCCATAACCACCTTAGATCATAACCTTAGAGCCTTGGTTGAGGCTTGTGCATCACAATTCAAGCTTGAGAATGTGCTTGGACTAAGTTTGGTTCACAAACAAGAGCTTTCTTTTTTTGAGAGGTATAAGCTCACCACCTTTGTATTGCTTTCATTTCTGTCTTTCTTTGTTTAGTTCTAGTGTATTTGTGTTATTTTGATCCTATTTTAAGTGTTGGAACTTGGGTTTAAAAGGCTACGAAAGGATAGAAAGGGTTAACACCCTTTCTTGCTCTCTACTTCATAGCTCACACCCTTGTTCTATTATTTTTTTTTTCTGTCCTTGCCTTTTAAACTAATTTTCAAAGGTTAAAAAGGACTGGAAAACATAGTTTAAGGTCTCAAAAAGTGGAGGGGTTTTCTACGTCTCCTTGTCTTTGTTTGCTAGTTTGTGTCTCCTTGCTTTTGTTTATCTTTTTGTGTACTATTAACACACTTTTAGCCTTTTTTTTTTTTAATGTTTGGGGTTGTTTAGGGCTGTCCTAATTTAGTAAATTAGTTTATGCTTTGAATATTTGCTTGTTGTATTGTAAGTCCTCATAGCTTCGATTGTTTAGGCCTTAGACATCGAGTTGTTTGAGTTGATAGCTTTCATCGTTTCAAAAGTCTCATTTTAATAATCAATTTAGCATTCATTTTTGCAACCTCCCTCTTTTCTTCTTTTGTTTGTGAGTCATTTCAACTGGTTGATGGTTATTCAAAGCATAAGCTAGAGACCTGTGCTCAATGGCTTAATCTCTACAAAGGTTCACTGTCAACGGCATGGTCCCTCTTTCATGCTTAGAGTTGCTTCTTATTTGATATTGCTTCTCGTTTAGTCGACTTAAACATCACTTTGGACAAATTGATTAAAGAATGGAAAAGACTAAGAAAATTCGCTTAAAATGAACCAACCAACATAAAGAAGATGAGTCGTATTGCCTAGGTTCAGCCGAACATTATGCCGAGTCCATTGTGTCAAGGGTCGTCATACGTCAATTCATGAAGTTTTGATGAACCTTGAAGCATCTCTACCTCCCTCTTTGAGCTCACTTCATGATAGGAGGGAGGGGTGGTCATTGTTCATTGCATTCATTAATTTTTGGCCAAAATCATGTCCGAAATCATCAAGCAATCAACTTGCTTATTGATGGTTTTGGAAATGACTTCGTTCTTCTCTTGAGGATTTCCATGACAAAGAAGAGCAATGAGGACAAACAGCGCCTAGAAAGGCTCTGTCTGCACTGTTCTCACCTCAGAGCACAAAACCTCTTTTGGCATAAAATTTAGCGCTAGCCGGAGCTTATTTGGGGACGGTCGGCTCTCAATGTTTGGTAAGCAGAGTGTTTTGTAGAAAATAGAAGGTAGTGATTGAAGGTGAAACAGAGCAAGTCTGGGCAGACAGAGCAATTTATGGATGCTATGCATACGACCCTTGTGCATCCTTGTTTAGATCAATGTTGTCAATTAATGTTCCCATTATTGTTGTAATTCATTAATTATCATTATAGTTAGCATTGTGTAGTTGCAATTGTCATATCATTAGTTGACTCAGCTAGTTAATTATATTGTTCATCTTGGTTGTAATGACTTAGATAGCTAGTTGATAACTTAGATATTAGTAAGTAGCTAGTTTTAATTCATTTATTCAAATTTGTAATAATTAGTTCAATCCGGACACTCAGACATTTATTCGCACCCTCTTGCATGTGGGCAAACATGTAATAATGGTGTATGTCTTCTAACCCCCATTTCTTTCTCCCTTTTATTTACCCCCTTATGATGGTAGTATAGAGCATCATGTTTACTTAGCATTCCCATGTTCGCATACACTCGTTTCATGTACATTTGGGTTCGGCTCATCATACTAACCAGTGTCAAAATTGATTTCATCACTTGAATACATGATTTATCACATGTCTTGGATTGGATCATATACCATGCTCATAGCCGAGCCTATAAAAAATTGCATGAATGTGTGCGTTGCATTAGTCATATTGCATTGTTTAGGAACATGCATGTTTTCTAATTAATTTTCTTTATTTGGCTTGCCTTGGAGTATGAGGAACACTTATTGTTTTAGTATACTGCATAAGTGTAATTTTTGCCATATCAAGCATGCTTTCCATGAGACTATTTGCTTAAATGATATACCTATTTGAATGCCGGTAGATGAAAGCTAATTTTACTAAAATTGGGATAATGATGAAGACTAATTGCTAAAATTGGGATAAATTGATTAATGTACATTCAAACTCACTATTTTAAGTGACGCATATTCAAAACAATTTTCAAACAAACATGAAGTCAAAGCATTCCAATTTTTGCAAATTAGTCTATGTTTGAGTGCATCACTTAGTAAAAATTCCTAATGAATCAGAACAAGAGCATATAATATAAATAAAAATCACATCATGATTAGTAGAGGCCGATCTTTGATCGAGTGAGTGGGGTGCTCAATCCATAACATTCCCCTCTCGTACCTAAGTTCTCGAGCCTAGACATTTTGGTGATGACGGATAAGTGGCCTTTGGCACGAGTCTCAGGTTTCTAAAATTTTTCAAAAATATTTAGGTGGCGACTCTAGAATCTGGCAAAGCAGTCCATTTTTGGCATTTGATTCAAACATCGATTTTCCAAAAGAATTGCCGAATTTGGACTCTTTTTGTGTTTTCATCGTTTCACATTGCACTTGTGAAATTAGATTCAGAACCACAGGAGTTCGAACTGTGGGGCTAGTCGTATCTGAAAGGAGCATGAAAAGCAAGCCATAGTTTCTGGCAACTCCACTGGGGATTTAGAGAGCTTGACTTGAAATTCATGATGTGAAATTCTATCTGCATTTATATGTTCTTTGCTTAGCATTTGCATTGTTACTATAAGTCACTGTGTTTTCCATCTGCTATTCCTGGATGGTTTGCCAGAGGCTTGCCCAAAAGCTTGCCAAAAGGATGACCGGTCACGGGCTCTACCATGTTGGAAACACGACCCTTGGATCTGGATTATCGCTTTACCGCTTGATCCTCCTTTCACTTCTCGGTGTTAGGTGTGAGAGGTATATTAGGTAATCTTACCGAGGTACCCTTTTGACCATTTGGCCTAACTTCATGTAGTAAGCCATAGTGACCATCCCAACTTAGGTCAAGATGCTCACCCTTATGTAGGATGTGATGAAACTCTTTGTTTGAAGTAGTGTATCCTAGTTCATGTCAAAAATCTAGAACAGGGTAACCTTACCCCCCCCTTATAGGGGTGTTTTGGTTCTTTTACTTGATATGTGCTTTTACAGTGAGACTGTGCAGGATGGTTCATATCAGTATTAGAAAACAGAGTTCAGTGGGGATTATGGTTCTTCAGTTGTGTTTTATTTGCTGTGAATTGGGCCAAAGTATCGTCCGATTTTTGATCGATGGTTTTCCTCTTCTGTCTTTTGCTAGGTAGTTTACCATCATAGCTTTAGAAAGACCCAATATTCCTCAAGTTGTGTGGACTCGCTTTGGCAGGCTTTGCAAAACTCAAGACCTTGTTTGTGGTCAACTAGTATTAGTCTCACTACCACCAATTGTTCGATGAAGACGGAACAGACAATCAGTAGCACCAGTACAAAGCACTCAACAAACACCGGTTCGTTCTCACTCAAGCAGTTCACCAGTATCTAACTCACCTAACCTAGTAATGGCACAGAACATAGAAGAATTCGCTGCCATGATGGAAACTTTCTAGAGAACTATGGATACCGTAAACCAAAGAATGGCTGCACAAGATGAGATCATCGCTGATCTATGGCGCACGTCTAGGGCATTCACGTCAACTGTACATCCAATCCCATTTGCTCAGCCGAACCCAGATCCACCTCCACTAGTGGAAAATCCCAATATTCCAGATCCTCAAGAAATGTTTCCCCCGGCGCCGGTATATAGACCTCTAGCTCAACCCCCTGCGGGAATTTTTTCCTTTGATATCAATGAAATTGATCCAGCTTTGATCATGATTGCTAGGTTGGAGAAAGCGCTGAAAAAATCCCAGTGCTTCAATTCCATTATGGATATTGAAGACGGGTACACTGAGGCTTCGGTAAGATTACCGGAGAAATTTAAAATACCCTACATCGACAGATTCGATGGAAGTAGCGATCTGATTGTGCACGTCCACTTGTTTTTAGATGTGCGAAGGCCAATGGGCCTGTCTCGGGCTCAAAAACTATCATTATTCCGGAGAACTCTGTTTGATATAGCGGCTCTCTGGTACACCAAATTGGAGGACTCTACGAAGCAAAATTGGGAAGAGCTATCTGAGGCATTTGTTAACCAGTACTCTTATAACACTCAGATAGAGGTAACCATTAGTGAGCTAGAGGCTACTACCTAGAATTCTAAAGAATCATTCATTGATTTTGTCGCCCGGTGGAGAGCTAAGGCAGCCCGAATGGCAAATAGGCCTTTTGAAAGAGAACAAGTTCGGCTGGTGGTCCAAAATCTTGAACTAGATATGTTGCAGAAAACGATAGTGGCACCGTTATCCACTTTTGCCTCCCTACATGAGTTGGGGCTCCAAATTGAGAGTGTTTTCAAGAAGGGCATTATTCACAGAATAAGCAAACTTACAAAAAGGCCATTCTCCCGGGGTACCAATTCTAGTAATAGCACTATTCCACGGCCTACAGATGTCAGTACAGTTGTTACAACGGCCAAAATGGTCGATCCCTTTGCTGCTGCAACCTCGCAACCTTCACAAAACACTACCCCACCTCGAAACCGAAGAGTTTTAACTCCCCTCCATATAAGCCTAGCCCGCGCCCTCAAATTGTTAATGGAAAAGGGGCATCTCAAGCCTCTTAATCCTCGACCACTTCTTGACCCATTACCACCCAAACATGACCCTACTCAGTATTGTATGTTCCACCAACAACATGGTCACTCCACAGATCTGTGTTACCACCTACGTCATGAGATCCAGGATCTCATTGATAACAAAATCATTGTCCCACCCTCCAAACCAAACGTAACTACCAACCCACTTCTTACACATAACCAAGTCCCTCCACCCAGTAACATTAACCAAATCCATACACAACCACCCACCTATAATCCCAACGCATATATTATCCCACCCCACCGACCCAAGCTAGAGGTGATTATTCCATAAGGCACAGACATGTGCATGATGGACTTAACACCACAAATCCAACCCAAGCCCGTGGTGGCAGAGGAGGAGGAGAAAGAGAGTGTAGTAAAGAAGGATTCATTGGATACCTCTATCATAGAGGAAGGGGCCTCACTTGTAGAGGAATATGACCCCAGCTTATACGTTGTGGTCGTTGATCAGCCAAAGCCAGTAATCATACTACCAAACTTCCTCAGTATCAATGCTATTTGGGAGGATGAATTAGAGCAACATCAGCATGAGTGGCTTGAACAAGGCCTTAATGACTTGGCTGAACTGGGAGAAGACCTGGTCGAGTTGGAAGAGGATTTAGACAGCCTTTACTTCTTTGAAGAAGAGGATACAAGCAGTGTACAATTGGGGTGGTAGGATCCAAGCCAGCTAGAAACAAGCAATGGGTGGTTGAGTGAGAATGAGTCAGATAAAGAGGAACAGATAAAAGAGACTACGAAAGAAGAGGGAGTTGGTGCTACTAGCAAGGCTAAAGCTGCACCCATGACTGAGACAGAACAAGTGTTGGAGTTATTCCAACAAGAAAGACTAGCAGAAATCCAAAGGAAAATAGCCCTAGATTAGCGAAAAGAAAAAAGGAAAGTAGAGGTCGAACCGATAACAGATGATATTCAAAGCACTGGAAAAACCAAGTGGGAACCCAGTGATAGGAAGAGAATGCCAAGAAAGCTCAGGAAGTATTGGGATTCAGAAACCAAGACTGTAGTGGAAGAAAAGTGGTATGATGAGGGAAGCGTGATGTGAAAATGCTTCAAATAGAACCAGATAATGGCCCGACCATGGTTGTAGGAGAGTAGTGGAAAGACAGTGACTTAAGTCATGCGTATATAGACGAAGTGTGGAAGGTTGATACCCCTGATGACACCTGGTATACTGACGAGATTAACCACATGACCCGGAGTGGTCGGTACTTCAAACCTGCGGCCTTAGATCAACCGGAGTCCTCTAACAAAAAAGCTGAAAAGTTAAAAGAGAAGGATGTTGAAGAAAACCTAGTCTTGAAACAGCTCAAGAAGATTTAGGCAGACATATCAATCTGGAGGCCAATCATGGCTTCTCGGGAGCATAGGCAAGCAATGTTAGAGGCAATGAACTGGACCAAACTGCCTATCGACACCACTGCTGACCAATTCGTATCGTTGGTTACATCCGGGGACGTTACGCTGATGATATCTTTTGTAGATAAGGAGTTACCACCTGAGGGTGCCAACCACAACCGACCTTTATATGTAACCCTAGAAAGCAAGAAAAAGTGGATTCCGGTGGTGCTGATAGATACTGGTTCAGCGATCAATGTATGTCTAGTGAGGACTGCCTATGCCATTGGTTTGAGGCCGACTGACTTTACGCCTACAACCCAAGCCGTCCGAGCATATGACAACACCTGTCGGGATGTTATGGGGACATTCAAAAGCCAAGTGTTGATTGGCTCGTCTGAACATGAGGTACAATTCCATGTAATGGATGTATCGGTAACCTTTTAACTTACTCCTGGGAAGGCCTTGGCTACATCAGATGAAAACGATGTCGTCAACGATCCAACAATTGGTAAAGTACCCCTTTAAAGGCGAGATTGCTACTGTGTACAGTAATTTTGTGATCCATCCTCCTTAGGGAACTACTACGCCAGTGTTGGAAATCATACATGGGAAAGAAGACGTATTCCTCATTGGCAGAGGCTTGGTTGGTCCAAACCATCATGGCAGAGGATGATGGGTATTATGTGCGCACTTAGTCCATTTATATGATGAACAAACAGGGGCATATGCTTGGATTAGGACTAGGCAGAAGTGGTTGGTAGGGAGGTACTGTTGCCAAGTAGATGAGTCGCAACCCTCATGCTTTCGGGCTGGGATACAAACCTACTGCTGCAGATTGGCAAAAGAAGGCGGACGAGTTAAGAGGGAGAATCAAAGCAAAGAGGACTAGAAAGCAAAATGAGTTAGTCCATAAGCCAATACGGGGAACCCTGAATGAACGCTTTGTTCTCCAAGGGAAAGATTTCCCATTTTGTGGATTTCCAGAACCATGGCATGACTAGGAAACAAAGACAAGGTACTCGGGGTTCGAGATTTTCTTCGGGCACCAGTTACTAGAAAAAGAAGACGAGCAGACAAATCTGAGTCCTAACATCGATCAAGGTGGGATAGCAAGCCTGGGAATTGAAGAAAAAGAGTTATTGGGAAAAGCACTTACTAGCGAGTTCTACTGCAAACGTGGAGCTCGCCAACTTGGGGAATAGTTTTACTATCTCAATGATCGAGGATAAACCAACAGCGTATTTCTCCAATCTTATCGTGGACGTGTCTGAGGCTCCACGCTTGGTCTGGAAGTTTGAGAAATACGTTATCAAAAGTTCCAAATCGGATCGGGAGTCCAAATCTGATTCCACTAAGTCTGTAGAGTTAGAGTCAAATTCTAGTTCATCTGAGTTTGGTACTTCCGGGAGTGGTAACCTGGATACTAAGGTTCTGTCCCAGTCGTCTTTCAGTTTTTCTTTTGAGTCAACTGTAACCGAGGATCTGGACTGTTTGAATGGGAATGTAGTGGAATTTGCCTATTTTTCTGTGCCTTTGGTTTGTTGTACTGATCTTGATTTTCAAAATTTTGACTTAAACGAAGAGGAAGAAATTCCTCGAGATTTGAAAAATTTGGTTGATCATGAGGAGGAGATGCATGTTAAGCCCTGTACTGATGAAATCATCATGATTAATGTGGGCACTAAGAAGGATCCGCGCTTGGTCCAGATCGGGTCCACGTTGTCTTCGAAGGAACCTGAGCTTTAATCTCTTTATTAAAAAATTTCAAAGATGTTTTCGTGTGGTCCTACGAAGACATGCTTGGAATCGATCCTGAGATTGTACAGCATCGAATCCCTCTTGACTCTGAGGCCCGACCAGTTAAGCAGAAGCTGCATAGAGTCTGCCCAGATTGGGCGTTAAAGATCAAAGAGGAGGTCACCAAATAGATTGAGACAGGGTTCTGTAGACCCGACTTTTTTCGCGTGCCCCCCTTTCATAGAGGCGCAAATTGGTCTCCTACAGTTCGGACTCCTGTCACGGTTCTGAATCTAATTTGACAAAGTGCAATGTGAGACTGATAAACACCAAAGAGTCCAAATCTGGCAAATCGTTTTGGAAAATCGATTTTGAATAAAAAACACCAAACATGGACTGCTTTACCAGATTACAGAGTCGCTACATAAATATTTTGTTTTGGGAAATTTAGGAAACCCTGACTCGTGCCAAAGGCTACGCGTCCGTCATCACCAAAGTTGCCTCGGCTCAAGAACTTGGGTACGAGAGGGGAAGGTCCTGAAATGAGCACCCCCGCTCGCCCGATTAAAGGATCGGCCTCTACTATGCATGATATATTGTTTTATAAACCTCATATGTTCTTATTCTGATTATTTAGTTAACTTTATTATGTGGCGCACACATACAAGTATAGACTAAATCGCAAGATTTGGAACAAATCGACTCATGTTTGTTTTCGAAAATGGTTTGAAAGTGCCACTCACAAGTGGGCTAAAGTGTGGATTTGCTACCCTCAAGTGGGCTTGAAAACATGATTTTGCCACTTCGCAAAGTGGGCTTAAAACTCTCATTCATCGAATTGTTCTAATTCAGGCAAACAAGCCTTCACCCACAGGCATTCATGCAGTTAAGCACTTAAGCAAATAACCTCATGGCAAGCATGCTATCATGGCAACACTCATACTCATGCAAGTATGCTAAAGTGTAAAACTCACCGAGTACTCCGAGCAAAAACAAAAGCTAGTTAGAAATATGCATGATCCTAACTATACAAGATGCCTAATGCAACACATGTAATAATGCAACTAAATAGGCTCAACTATCTAAGATGGCATATGAATGCAACGATTTGATACATGTATTCAAATAAGTATTGAAATACAATGCAGTTTGAATGATGCACCGCCTGGTGCATGCAAGACAAATGAATATGCAAACGTGCAAAGCATAAGGTATGCTAATTGAAAAATGATCCCTAAACTAACCATCGAAAACGGTTAAATAAAAGGGAGAAAGACGTGGGGTTGGAAGACATGCACACACACATGAACCCTTATTACAACATTGCGCCCTCTCGAAGAAGGGTCCGAATGAATAATAGCTAAGCTACTCTAAGCTAAGCTAATCTAACTAATCTAATTAAACTAATTAGACTAATTATTACAAAACCAAATAAAGAAATAGCTAAGCTAAGCTAGTTAATTATTACAACACTCAACTAATTAGCAAACTAATTAATTAAATTACAAAACAAATGCTAACTAACAAGTAAAGTATCAAACTATGCTGCCTGAGCAAGTTGAATATGCATGCACTCTGTTTTTTGCCTCAAAAAGCCCACTGGTTTGCTCTTAAGAGGCTCTGTTTGCAGGGCTGCTCCAAGAACTTTGTGCTCCACCTTACCAATTCACTGTTGAGGAATGCACCAGTGGCCTGCCGGCCATGAGAGCTTACTACCGGCCATCTGCCGGCCGAAAGGGTGTGCTGCCGGCCAATAATGAAGCATTGCCGGCCATCAGTGTGCCACTGTCGGCCACTGGTGTGCTGAATTGCCACACTGCAACAGAGCACAGACAGAGGAAAAGAGAGGGTTTTTCAAGGGTATGTTTGTACTGTGCCCCTCCTTATTATCTCAGAACATCAAAGGAGTGGCATCCTTGGATCCAAAACCACCAATCAAGCATTTTCAATGCATGATGGCCAAAGACCAAAGTTGTACACTTTCAATAAATGCACAAAAACAAGACTCTAGAACCACTACCTTATCATGGATGATCAAAGGCAATGGAGACAAAGGGATTGGCTCATTTTCATCACTTCAAGTATGAAATGGACCAATCTACCTTGTGTTCAATATAACGTTCGATTGAACACAACGCAATGCAAACAACATGCTTATCTTGGCCATGTTTTACTTGTCCAATTTTTGTTTACTCATTTTACATTACCAAGCCATTCTTTAATTGATTTGTCCAATGTGAAAGTCCTTTAATGAGAGAGGGGTCAACCAAAAGAATGGTTTAAGGTATGAGAGAGATCATGCCTTTGACTAGGAGGAACCCTCGTAAAAGGGTTAAAGCCATTTGAGCACAAACTCTATCAAGCTTAAACACAACCTTAAGACCAACTAACCCTCAAAACGAATGAAAAAATGAAGAAAGGAGGGAGGTTGCAGAATTTCAGTGCTGAAATGGCATGCTAAAGACACTAGATCATGCGAGCAAAGCATGCAAGACATGTTCAAAAGCTATAATCGTCAAGACTAGTGAAGAGCACTACATTAGAGGCATGCAATATCAAGCACAAATGACCAAACCAGCTCTGGACAGAGCTTAAACAAGTCAAAACAGAGGCCAAAATATGCTGAGATGGAAGTCCAAAAGACAAGAAAATCATGCTCATGTATTGGCTCATAAACAAGGCATAAGGCACAACTCTCAAAAGCAATGAAAGAGTAGAATATGTGAGACTGTACCTGAGTTATATGCACTAAAATCACATGCTAAATGATGCCAAAACATGCAATCATCTCAAGAAAAGCATGTTAGAGGCCTTAACTCACAAAACTAGTGAAGCCATTTAGACTACAACCATGCATAACAAGTCTCATATGGCAAAGACCACTCAAAATAGAGTTAAGCATGTCAAAACATTAACAAAAATGTGCTGGAGTCAGGCTAACACAAGCTAGAATGATAGGCTAACTCATTAGGCATGCTAGGCTAGTAAACATGATTGCACTACAAGTACAAAAAGCAAGCAAGAAGTGCTCCAACCAACCAAAGAAAAGAGTTGAAGCATGTCAAAACAAAGCCAAAAACATGCTTGAACTAAGCTACAAAAGGGTAGAAAATCATGCTCAACTATTAGGCCATCTACACATACAAACAAGATACAAGGAGGGGAGGCCACCCCCTCCTATTTTGGACCTCAAAGAAAAGGTTTTCACCACTGAAAAACCTCTAAGTTTCATTGGTTAAAAGGCCAAAAGAGTTGGTTTTGAAGGTGATGAGAAATGGCACAAAAAGCTTCACAAGCCAAAGAGCCAAAAGGGGGGACAACCACCTAACACACAAAGGCTCAAACCACCACTTTTAGGATTGAAAAACAAAACTTTTTACATGCCAAAACCAGCCTTTAAATGGTGGAGAAAGATGGCAAAGCAAGTATGAAAATCAAGCTTAAAGGGAGAGAGTTATACCTCTTGAAGCACAACACACTTTTAGGCAACAAGACCAAGAAAAATCACCTTCAAGAGCTCCAAGGGGGCTCCAAGAGAGCTTCAAGTAACCTTAGCTCAAAGATGAACCACTCTTGTTAAGGGTTGATAGGTTAAAGATTGAGGTATGCAAGCTTCTAAGCGCAAAAGCTTTTAGAGAGAGAGGATTATAGATAGAGAGGCTCCCAAACTTCTTCCTAAATTGTTCTAACCTTTTAAAATAATAGAGAAGGCTCTCTATATATAGAAGAATGAGGCTCCAGGTCAAAAATATCCCAAAAGGGACAGCTGTAATAGCTGGAGAACAAATATCCGCAAAAAACTGACTTTTTATATCAATGGCCGGCACTGCTTCATTGATGGCCAGCACATGATCATTGTTGGCCGAAAATGGTCACTCTTGGACGGAAGGGGGCCGACATAGGCCATTCATGGCCGACATATGGCCAGAAAAATCTACTTTTGGGGCCCAACTTCAAATGGGAATATATCCTTTATCTGGACTCCTTTGCAAGTCATTCTTGAGCCTAAATTGAAGCCCTGGAAGTCTTATTTCCAATGTTGGCAGCCTCACATCAAAATTCCAACTGTACAAAAATTTATGCTCATTTGAGTGAAGACTGCTCAGTTTCGATCCTACCCGGATTCATGCCCAACTTCTCCTTAACTAGTTTTCTTCTCTCCTCTCCCATTTTGTTCAACTCCAAACCCCTAAATAAAGTGTTTTGGAAGATTTTTCAAAGAGTTCACCTCTCTTTCATTCATTTCCACTTTGTCCTTGCTCAGTTTACCAAAATGCGAGCGTCGGAACATCGTAGGAACTCTTTTTTGAAATATGTTTTGAAAGAGAGGGTTTTAAGGTCTAAAATCTTTTGGTAAAAATGGTTTTGGTCCAAAAAGGGGTGTGAAGTTGGGTTTTGAAGCTCCTTTTGTCGAAGAAATCGAATCCTTGCACTACACATCTTTATCACCAAGTAAACAATTAGTAGCACCCAAGTCTTAAGGGCGGCCAAAAATGGGGTGTCTACAGGTTCTTATTTGTCTCTAAGTATTCGACGTGGTTGGCCAATATTGTTCCAGTTCTGAAGAAGGATGGCAGAATCAGAGTCTGTGTCGACTTTAAGGACCTAGACAAAGCGAGCCCGAAGGATGACTTCCCACTACCGGACATAGATGAGTTAGTAGACTTCATTTCGGGCCATGCCTTGCTTTCCTTTATGGACGGATTTTCTAGGTACAACCAGATTTTGATGGCATCGGAAGACCAGGAAAAGACTGCTTTCACCACGTCATGGGGTATCTATTGCTACTGAGTCATGCCATTTGGGTTAAAGAATGCTGGGACTACCTATCAAAGGGCTACGACCACCATTTTGCATGATATGACCCACAAAGAGGTTGAGGTCTATGTGGATGACATGATTCTCAAATCCAAAGAGCGAGAAGGCCACTACACCGCACTGGAAAAATTCTTTCAACAGATTAGGGAATACAAATTGAGGTTAAACCCGCAAAAATGCACCTTTGGGGTAACGGCAGGAAAAATTCTGGGCTTTTTGATCACGTAGAAGGGAATTGAAGTAGATCCTTCCAAAATCAAGGCCATCTTAGAAATGCCACCACCAAGGACTGAAAAGAAGGTGCGCGGCTTTCTGGGCAAAATGCAATTCATAAGATGGTTTATTTCCAAATTAACCTTGACTTGTGAACCACTATTTGGTCTCCTGAAGAAAGGAAAAAAGTTCCAATGGGATGATCACTGTCAATATGCCTTTGAATAGGTCAAGCAATACCTTCAGAATCCGCCTATGTTGTCGCCACCAAAGCCGGGGAAGCCTTTGATTCTATATTTATCAGTAACGGACTCAACTATAGGGTGCATGCTCATTCAAGAATCTGAAGATAAAGTGGAGAAGGCCATCTATTACTTGAGTAAGAAGATACTAGACTACGAGACCCACTACACTTCCCTTGAGAAAGCTTGCTTAGTCTTGGTATGGGCTACTCGAAAGTTGAGGCACTATCTGTTAGCTCACTCTGTAATTCTGGTTTCGAGATTAGATCCCATCAAATATCTCTTTGAGAAACCAGTGCTTATGGGTAGGCTAGCTCGTTGGTTGCTTCTTCTCTCTAAATTTGATCTTAACTATGTCGCACACAAGTCGGTTAAAGGGAGAGTTGTAGCGGAATTCCTAACAGACCACCGGGTAAAGAGAGATGAGGCAGTGGAATACCTATTCCCAAATGAAGACATTCTGCATGTTAAGGAGGAAACGTGGATGATACTATATTTATCAGTAACGGACTCGACTATAGGGTGCATGCTCATTCAAGAATCTGAAGATAAAGTGGAGAAGGCCATCTATTACTTGAGTAAGAAGATACTAGACTACGAGACCCACTACACTTCCCTTGAGAAAGCTTGCTTAGTCTTGGTATGGGCTACTCGAAAGTTGAGGTCAGTAACGGACTCGACTATAGGGTGCATGCTCATTCAAGAATCTGAAGATAAAGTGGAGAAGGCCATCTATTACTTGAGTAAGAAGATACTAGACTACGAGACCCACTACACTTCCCTTGAGAAAGCTTGCTTAGTCTTGGTATGGGCTACTCAAAAGTTGAGGCACTATCTGTTAGCTCACTCTGTAATTCTGGTTTCGAGATTAGATCCCATCAAATATCTCTTTGAGAAACCAGTGCTTATGGGTAGGCTAGCTCGTTGGTTGCTTCTTCTCTCTAAATTTGATCTTAACTATGTCGCACACAAGTCAGTTAAAGGGAGAGTTGTAGCGGAATTCCTAACAGACCACCGGGTAAAGAGAGATGAGGCAGTGGAATACCTATTCCCAAATGAAGACATTCTGCATGTTAAGGAGGAAATGTGGATGATAGCTGGTAGCACCCAATGACTCCCATATACCCTTAGCCTTCAAACTCTAATTCAAAGTGTCCAATAACGAAGCAGAGTATGAGGCGTGTATTGCTGGGTTGGAAGCAGCCCTAGAACTAGAGGCAAAAAGGTTGGATGTTATCGGGGTTTCAAACTTGGTTGTTTCTTAAGCCAACAGAGATTGGTGAGTTAAAGAAGAGAAAATGAAGGTTTACCATCAAGCCCTGGATGTGGTATTTCTGAGGTTTGAAAAGCTAACATTTACCCATCTGCTAAGGGAGAACAACCGGTTTGCGGATGCACTACCAACTCTATCTTCAATGGTAGATATTCCGTTGGGGATCAAGATGCGGCTGATCATCATTGAACACAAGTACACACCAGCCTATAAGACCATCATCGTGATAGATGAGGTTCAAGGCAAGAACCCCTGGCATTACGACATTTGGAATTTCTTGGAAAAAGAGATGTATCAACAGGGGTAAATGCCAGAGACAAACATGGAATACGGTGTCTGGCCGTCCAATTTATCATCTGCGGGGAAAAGTATACAAAAGAGGCCATGTGGGAATGCATAAGCTGTGTGTTGAAGAAGAAGAAGTAAAACGTCTTATGGAGGCCATTCATGGAGGAGAGTGCGGAGCCCACATAAACGGTGTGATGCTGGCCCTAAAAATCCTTAGACAAGGCTACTATTGGTAAACCATGGAGGAGGATTGTATTGGTTTTGTGCGGCGATGCCACAAATGTCAGATCCATGCTAATCGTATAAACATACCGCCGTCAAAGCTTTACAACATGACTTCACCATGGCCTTTTTCGGTTTGGGAAATCGATGTCATTGGGGCGGTCACGCCAAAGGGTTCAAATGGACACGAGTTCATCTTGGTGGCAATTGACTACTTCACGAAGTGGGTGGAGTCCCAGTCCTACTCTATTCTAAAGGCATCGCTTGTGGCTAAGTTTATCAGAAATAACATCATCTGCCGGTATGGGGTGCCGAACGAGAGCATATCAGATAACGGCTCACACTTCAAGAAAGAGGTGATGGATCTACTTGAGAAATATAATGTGGCTTTTCATAAGTCATCCACGTATAGACCACAGACCAACAGAGCTATTGAGGCTGCAGACTAGAATATGTAGAACATCTTAAGGAAGACGGTGTAAACATACAGGAACTGGCTGGATAAACTGCCATTTGCGCTCTGGGGCTACAGAACCTCAATCCAAACATCTACAGGGGCAACCCCCTATTCTCTCATCTAGAGGATGAAGGTTGTTTTACCAATTGAAATTGAAGTGCCGTCACTGCGAGTTATGGCTGAGTGTCAGATAGTGAAGGCGGACTAGCAAGGGAGTAGGTTCGAGGAGTTAATGTTGTTTGATGAGAGAAGACTGAGGGCATTATATCATGTCGAGGGTTACCAATGCCGAATTGCCAGGGATTTTAACAAGAAAGTAAAGTCCATGAATCTCAAGGAGGGAGACATGGTATTGAAAGACAATCGGGCTCCCATCTACGACCCTAGGGGCAAGTTCAGACCTAATTGGACTGGTCCTTATATCATCAAGTCAATCTGGTCAGGAGGGGCGATTATTCTCATGGACCTGGATAGCTTGGAGTTCTCACAACCGATCAATATGGAAAAGTTGAAGAAATACTATCCCTGAAAGGCTCGCTAGGCCAAAAACTCAAAAGGGCAACCTAGGCAAAAGTTAGAGCATGAAAATTTAGAAATAAAGAAAAACTGAGCTCGCAAGGTTGAAAACCCTAAAGGGCAACTTTGGCAAAAGTTAGATCGCAAAAGGAGAGAGTTAATACTTGAATGAACCTGAGTCGAACTATGTAAGGCCTGATTCCCATGTTTTGGGTTACATAGGCAACTTCATCATGAAGTTCGGTCGTAACCATCTCCAACTCAACTGTCCTATTCATACATATTTGATCAGGCCATCTTTCTTCATTATCAGTTAGCGTGGTTGTGATCCTCTTGTTGGTAAAAGAGCCGATATGGTAGATGCAGTTATGAGCAGTTGCGATCAGTTGATTCGGGGCTGTACATCTTGAGGGTTGATTCTGCGCGTGTCAGATAGTGATTATTCCTTAAAATTGTTTTGAAAAGTTTTAATGAATGGATTTTTTTCTCAAAGTTTACCTTTTTACAACTTGGACCATTTTTTGGACCAAAAGGAAAATTTTTAGTACTCGCAATTAATTTTATTAATTTCAACACAAGTACATTCTCCAACTCTTTGATTTAAATCAAAGTTGCTTTTACATCATAAAACTTGAAAAGAAATATCAAAGTAGTAAAACTAGGGGCATAGCTAAGTTAGGTAGCTCTATGTCTTCTGCTTGCACTCGTGGACGTTTCTACAGCTAAAGATGGCCGAACTTGTTCCTCGTCCTCGAGCCAAACCAAATATTTACGAGAAAGGGCATAACTGAAGCTAGGGGCAGGGGCTAGATGCTCCCTCATGCTCCAAGCATTGAGGTACCAAGACAAGTGTGAACCATGCATGGGAAATGAAGTCGGGTATTCCACCTCCTCATCTGGATGTGTCTGATCATGCCCGAACTGGCTTCTGAATAGAAAGAAGAAAAAAAACACGCAGTGTGTGAGGCCAATCAACTGTATGCCCGACTGTTGGGACATGTTGTAGCTCATCTCAGCCAAATTAAGCTAGGGGCAGCGCCAGATGATGTCAAATGTAGATCTGCTGCACATCCAGTCACACCATAACCCTTCTGAAGGGAAATCCACTAGTCGTTGGTGAAAGAAGTAAGTTCGAACTGAGTACTCGGGGAAAGGGTCCACTACTTTCATCTTATCCATCAACCATACCTGGGGAGGGATGAAAAATAAGAGAGATAAAAAAATAGAGAGATGTATGTTGAGAGAAAAATAAGGAATGGGCTAGAGAGGAAAATAGAGAATGAGTGTTAAGTGGTGCGTGAAATCATAAATAAGGAGGGTGGGAAATAAAAACATGAAGAAGCAGCGGACTTCTTGCAAATCGAGTAGTTTCTCACTGACGGAAAGCATCAAGACCCATCAAAGTTTCGACCAATGCCAAGCCTATACAACTTTTGCCCTCTTTTAGACACTGGGCTACTTTAATCAACCGGATACTGGCTACGCCGGCACTAAGGGCAAGAAGGAATTGTACAAGCAAGCACAAGCAGAGAGCATGTTGCCGATAGCCTCACCAGAGAAGGTCACTCCTGTCTCCAATAACGGAAAATCGATGAACTAAACCTGGGATGTCTAACTCCCCATCACGTGCCAAAAACCGAGCCTCGCATAATGGAAGCCCACACATCCATCCCAAAGCCTGGGCATCGCCAAAACGGGGCTGAGGCATAATTTCTTCGTCATGCCGGGATTCCATCAATGCCTGGAATTCTTTGAGCGTTGGACACATTTCTTGTGATCCGAAGCGAAACACATGTGTAATTAGATTCCAGCATTGGACTGCGACATGGAGGAATGGAAAGCAAAGCGAGGTGTGGCTCAAAGGAAAAAGAGTGTTCAGGCCGAAACCGCAAAAATTCACCTTTTCCAAGCTGTCTAAAGTGGAAATCTAGTCTCGGAGCCTGTTGTTCAGAAGAATCTCCATCTTGAGAGCAAAATATCAAAATTTTGTTGTTCTGCCAGGAAAAGAGCTTGGGAGCACCTTTATAGACTTTGAGAAGGAGCAATACAGACAACTAGACTGCACTGACCAACATCACTTTTAGAGTCGGCCGGCTTTCATTAGGAGCCGGCCGTGCCTATTGGGAGCCGGCCGGCTCTCAATGATTGCCCAGATTAAAGAAGGTGCATAGAGGGCAGGTTCTTGCATTGGTGTATCAGAGCTGTGTTTTGAGTCTTGTCCTGTTTGTATGAAGTGTGGTTTAGTGTTTTTAGGCTATTTTTATTTTTTTTTCTGTTATCGAGTTGTATTTTGTACTTTGACCGGTTGCAAGTTGTTATCCGATTCGAGAATCAATTCAAGAGCAAGCATTCACAGTTGTAATAGTCTTGTACAGGATTATCATGCATGTGCCATTTATTCATCACATGTCACATCATACAAGAGAAGTCATCCAAACTATTCTTTTTATGGCTAGAGGGTCCACCTCCGATCATTGTTTTATACAAGCACAAACAAAAGAAATGTCTTTAAAAACAAAATACAAGGGTCTATTTGAAGCTAGTCCCTAACTACAAAGCAAAATAAAGTAAGAAGAAGAAGAAAAGTAAATCATCACTCCATCCCTTTTCCTCCTCGGCTACGGAGGAGGTGCATCACTATCATCACTGGGGCTACTGGACTGCAAGTCGACCTCCTCTCCCTCGTCCTCAGGGGTCGTAGATCGGTCAAAAGACTCCTAAGAAGGTGAGCGCCACCTCACTCAGCCTTTTCCCCGATCAGCTCCTCCCTGACCTCTCATGGGGCCCCGTCTCCCTCTCTTCCCAACTGGGGGAGGTCCTATGGGTGCTGCTAGTGCTGACTCAAAACAGTATAGGTATCAATATAGACTAACAGGAGTATAGACAGCATGGCGACAATAGTGAATTATGGACAGAGTATACCTCAATCCCGTGAGTGGCCAAAGCAGTTTGTATCCTCTACACCATAAGGAGCAATCGGTCAATTGTCCGGAAAAGGTCATCAACATACGCCCCGAGTACCTACAAAAGGAAGAGAATTTGAGAACAGTGGACAGAAATGACAAAAAGCAGTGAACATAAATAATAGAGGACAACAGAAATTAAAGTGTGATGGATAGAAGTATAAAGAAAATATGTACCTGCTTGATGTTAGGAGTAATCACCAGTCTGCGATTCCTCTCCTTGATATGCTCAAGGGGGATCTACTCAATCACCCTGTATGGTCGCATGTATACGACCTCAGTGGGAATTGTAGGAAGCCCAGGAATGGAAGCAGTAGCCTTGGGAGGTACGCGGGCTGCGGCTGTAGGGGCACCTCCAGTAACGGCGGTGGTAGCTTTGGGAACTACGCGGGCTACACTCCTGGTAAGAGGCGCCATCACCCGATCCCTTAAGAATACAGTAAAATCGCAGGCCTCATAGTATCTATCACCGTCCTCTCCTTGCATCAAGAGGTCGATCATAGGCCCGTCGTGAAGATCATCGACAATCCTTATACCGGGAGGAGGATGATATGGAACATCAAGATCAGTCTGGCCTCGGGTCTGGTGAAGGAATTACTTCCCCAAGTAGTGTGCCCTGCCGAAGGGACCCCCGAAAAGGATTCGCATGGTGGAGGCCTCCCATGCAGCAGCATAAATCACCCTCGAAGCCTGGGGAATGCCCGCTTAGGGATGCTAGTCAACCTGTGAACAGAATATGCAAAGCAAAGCTAAGCGGTATAGAAACAGTGCAATATGGGACAACAATATGAGAATGAGAGTGCAGTGTGGGACAATAGCATGGAAATAGTAAATAAAAAGACTAGTATTTTGTTACCTGATCCGCGGTGATGGTGTCAAAGAAAAGATGGGAGTAGGGGAAGTCTCGGTCTACGCGGCGGTGCCGCTCGAATCGGGAGTTGTAGTATCGGGAGCGGGGTACTGACAACTTAAGTGGCCGTACTGGGACCGGTGCAAGGGAGGTGAAATATGTGTAAGCCCATAGCTGCAAGAAAGTAGATAAGCAGTTGTGAACAAAGCAATTGTGAACTGAGTAGTTATGGAAATAGCAGACAAGCAAATATACACAGGAACTATAAAGCAAAACAGGAAAGGGAAGCGTGAAATGTACCTCCCAGACTCTCTAATAGCCACCAAGTAAGTCCGCCTAGTGGCAGGATGCGGAGCTCATGTAGCAGTACAAGGTGACCAGGCCGGCACCACCCTAGTCAAACTACCTCACCCGTTGAAGATACACCAGTGCCTCCAAGAGATATAACCCTACAATATTTTTCTATTTGCAAACAGGGTGGTACTGAGAAAATACAAAAGAAATCCGTGAGCGTACTGGGCGACCTCCTCTGGAGTAGCTAGTTGAAGATCGGAGAAATGCTCCAAGAATCAACTGTATCTCACCATCCTAGTACCAGCAGTGTCTGGGGTCGCACCAGGAGGTGAAGCTATGAGGCCCTACACTATGCCATGTCAGAATCAAAGAGGATCGGGCCACCAACTCCGACCCGCAAGCCGGTGAGCATCTATATGAGCCCTGAACAAAAAGGCCTGAAGCTGGCCACGTCGACCAATGTAAGGACCTCCACAAGGAGCCTCTCGTACTAGTGCCTGGGGCCAGAAATAGACCCATAACCTCTGATCCTCCTGGCCATCACCTATAGTATGAGAATGTAGTCAATGTCTGCAATACCTTGAAAGGAATTCAAATAAATGCTCACACAAGAACAAAATAGTGCTTATCGTAGAGGCATCGGCACACAAGTGCTCGATGGGCTCCTGCAATAGGATGTCATCGTCAATCCCCGAAATAAGGCCCTCAAATCGCAGAATATCGCTCGGGGTTAGAACGTGTGTATGTGGCTAGTAGGTATCCACCTCAAATGGTCTGTCGGCAAGATGAGGTAATACTGGCTCAGGAATGAGAGAGAGGACATCCTCGGCCTCTATGTCCTTACCTAAGACGGCTCCAATACCAATAATGGGGTCAAGGATGAGAAGTTCACCGGTAGCCATGAAGCGAAAGTGAGAAAGTAAGGAAAAATAAAGAAAAGTGAACGAGTGGGTGAATTTGAGTGCAAAATCCGAAAATCCTAAACCCTAGGAGAGAGAAAATAAAGAGAAAGTGAAAAAAATAAGAGGAAGAGGGGAAAGTGTGCGTAAAGATGTGGAAAGCAAGAAAAACCAAGGGAAAATCCCAAAACTCAACGAAATCAACTTTTGTTCGGTTCAAAACATAAAGGAATGAGAGGGTTTTCAAAGAAAAATTCACAAGGGTTTGTGGGTTTTGCGAAAAATAGGGAAAATCTAGAGAGAGAGGAGGCTTAGAGAGAGAGAGAGAGAAATGAAGGTTTTTCAGTTGTAGGGTTGTGTGGAAGGAGGGTTGGGTTTGATTTAAACCGACCATGGGCGCGGCTTTTGCCAAATCTGCCCTTGCCGCCATCGCAAGCCGACCGGCACTATTTGAGTCCGGCCGTACTTCGTTGAATGCTGGCCAGCTCCAAATGTAAATCTAGTTTTGGTTTTTTTTTTTTCTCAATATGCTGCAGTTTTGGGTTTCATCTTGATTTGTAAAAAAAAAGAGGGGCATGTAAAAAAAAAAACAACAACAACAACAAAGTGAAAAAGAAAGTGAGAAGAAAAGAAAAAAGGGAGAATGTAAAGAAAGACGAAATAGAAGAAAATCAAAGAAAAAAAAAAGAAAAAAAAAAGTAAAAACCGAGAGAAAAGAAAAAGAATGGAAAAGAAGGTGAAAAGTCTTTGTATTTTGCTCGGTTTCAATTTGTTTAATTCGCAGGTGTTTACATTTGTAATTTATTTAAATTTTAGTAGTTCGTAGTTGGGTATTTTTATTAATTGGTTTGAGCTCGTAATTTGTTTTGTTTAAAGTTGTTCTGAGGTCATAATTATTTCGCTACTTGCTTCGCCAATTCATGCTTTGGTCCATCATCTTGTTTTTTATTTTTTTGAGAATTTATAATGTGTTCCATTATTCAAGCCAAGTCTATTTTCACAATTGGCAACTTTGCTCTTAAATTTGCTAATTCGAGCCCGATTTCGGATTTGTGGGTTTCTTTTTGAATTGTGAATTCGTGCTTGCTATTTTCTTCATGGAGTTCATGGCTTCGTTTTCTAAGGCCTTCCTAGGGATGAGATAATCTCGCTCTATTTTGAAGTTGTTTGTTTCCTCGTCGAATTAATCTCTCTTCCTTTCGCGTGCGACGCGTTAGGATTGCTTTTGTCAATTAAAAACATCGGGTGTGCCCGATGTTCACACCAACCTCTCCTCCTCTCGGGTGAGACGCGTTAGGATTGTTTTCCTCAGTTAAAAATAGCAGGTGTGCTTGTTTGTTCACACCATCCTTTCCTCCTCTCGCAAGAGATGCGTTAGGATTGTTCAACTCGGTTAAAAATAGCAGGTGCACCTGTTTGTTCACGCCAGCTCTCCTCCTCTTGCTGAGACACGTTAGGATGGTTTTTCCTTAGTTAAAAAAAATAGGTGTGCCTATTTGTTCACACTAACCTCTCCTCCTCTCGCGTGTGACACGTTAGGATTGTTCTCCTCCTTTCGCGTGAAACGCATTAGGATTGCTTTTCTCAGTTAAAAACATCGGGTGTGCCCGGTGTTCATACCAACCTCTCCTCCTCTTCCATGCAACGCGTTAGGATTGTCTTCCTCCTTTCGGGTGAGACGCGTTAGGATTGCTTTCCTTGGTTAAAAGCAACAGGTGCGCTTGTTTGTTCACACCACCTTTTCTCCTTTCGCATGAGACGCATTAGGATCTTGAGTTCTGCGGTTAAAACCTTGGGTGCGCCCGGTGTTTACGTTGCTCTCCACTGTCCCTGCGTGAGACGTGGTTAGGCTAGCATATTTCCTACACAGGACATGGTTTGGTTCACACTCTCTTTGTCTTACGTCTTTCTGTGTGAGACACGGCTTGAGTTGTTTTGCTTTCCTTCAAACATTGCATACCTGTTATTGCTTGTTACATTGCTTCGCTGCTTGTCCGCATAAATGTGAATGTTTCATTGCATTGTTTCATTGCATGATCATACGTTATTTTCTGCATATCATTGTGTACCTTGTCCTTGAACTATGTTGGTTTGATTCCTTGCAAAGGGATACACAGGCAACCTTCAGGTTAAACCTTTGGCGTTTGTATTTTGATTTATTATCTTGACCAAGTCTTACGGCCTCGTCAAATAGGTCGTCTCTGGGCTTTGACATTCACTCACGTCATTCCATGACTTCAAGTTCTGTCAAAGAGGGACAACTGTAGACACCCCATTTTTGACTGTTCGTAAGACTTGGATGCTTTGCCCTGGGCACTCGTTGATGAAGTCGTGTTAATTGTGATTTGAGTTCTCAACGAAGGAACGTAAGCTCGTGTCCAATCCTAAACCTTTCATATTTATACTGTGTTTAACCTAGAAATTCATTTTTGAACATTGTGTCACCCTACATTAAGTTTAAAGCCGTGGAATAAAGGAACATATTGGAAGTCGGCTGTACCATGGAAGCCGGCCGGCGCTCAATAGCAAGAAACACTGTTCTGGGCAGGAATGGGCCAGCTGTCCATTTTTGAAGATATTTTCAACCTATTTTGCTCAAATTCTACAAAAATGAGGTTATACTTCTGTTTTAAGGGTTGAACAATTTCTAAAAAGCCTATACACACAAGAGAGAGCTCCTTCTTCCTATACATTCACCTTTGAGAAAACCTATCTCTGTTGACTAATATTCATACACTATATACCACCTTAGATCATAACCTTAGAGCCTTGGTTGAGGCTTGTGCATCACAATTCAAGCTTAAGAATGTGCTTGGACTAAGTTTGGTTCACAAACGAAGAGCTTGCTTTTTTTGAGAGGTATAAGCTCACCACCTTTGTATTGCTTTCATTTATGTCTTCGTTTATTTCTAGTGTTTTTGTGTTATTTTGATCCTATTTGAAGTGTTGGAACTTGGGTTTGAAGGCTACCAAAGGGTAGAAAGGGTTAACACCCTTTCTTGCTCTCTACTTCATAGCTCACACCCTTGTTCTATTCTTTTGTTCTTTCTTTTCCTTTTAAACTGATTTTTAGAAGTTAAAAAAGGACTGGAAAACATGGTTTAAGGTCTCAAAAAGTGGAGGGGTTGGCCACGTCTCCTTGTCTTTGTTTGCTAGTTTGTGTCTCCTTGCTTTTGTTTATATTTTTGTGTACTATTAACACACTTTTAGCCATTGTTTTTTTTTTTATGTTTGGGGCAGTTTAGGGCTTTCCTAATTTAGTAAATTAGTTTATGCTTTGAATAATTGCTTGTTGTATTGTAAGTCCTCATAACTTCGGTTGTTTAGGCCTTAGACACCGAGTTGTTTGAGTTAATATCTTTCATCGTTTCAAAAGTCTCATTTTCATAATCAATTTAGCATTCATTTCTACATCCTCCCTCTTTTCTTTTTTTCTTTTTTTCTTTTTTTCTTCTTTTGTTTGAGAGTCATTTCAACTGGTTGATGGTTATTCAAAGCATGAGCTAGAGACCTGTGCTCAATGCCTTAATCTCTACAAAGGTTCACTGTTAACGGCATGGTCCCTCTTTCATGCTTAGAGTTGCTTCTCATTTGATATTGCTTCTCGTTTAGTGGACTTAAAACAAATTGATTAAAGAATGGAAAAAACTAAGAAATTTGGCTTAAAATGAGCCAACCAACATAAAGAAGATGAGTCATATTGCCTAGGTTCAGCCGGACGTTATGTCGAGTCCATTGTGTCAAGGGTCGTTATACGTCAATTCATGATGTTTTGATGAACCTTGAAGCGTCTCTACCTCCCTCTTTGAGCTCGCTTCATGATAGGAGGGAGGGGTGGTCATTATTCATTGCATTTATTAGTTTTTGTCCAAAATCATGTCCGAAATCATCAATCGATCAACTTGCTCATTAATGGTTTTGGAAATGACTTCATTCTTCTCTTGAGGATTTCCATGACAAAGAAGAGCAGAGAGGACAAACAGGGCCTAGAAAGGCTCTGTCCACACTGTTCTCACCTCAGAGCACAAAACCTCTTTTGGCATAAAATTTAGTGCCAGCTGGAGCTCATTTGGGGCCGACCGGCTTCTAATATTTGGTAAGCAGAGTGTTTTGCAGAAAATAGAAGGCACTGACTGAAGGTGAAACAGAGTAAGTCTGGGCAAACAGAGCAGTTTCTGGATGCTATGCATACAATCCGTGTGCATCCTTGTTTAGATCAATGCTGTCAATTTATGTTCCCATTATTGTTGTAACTCATTAATTATCATTATAGTTAGCATTGTGTATTTGCAATTGTCATAATTAGTGAACTCAGCTAGTTAGTTATATTGTTCATCTTGGTTGTAATGACTTAGATAGCTAGTTGATAACTTAGATATTAGTAAGTAGTTAGTTTTAATTCATTTATTCAAATTTGTAATAATTAGTTCAATCTAGACACTCGGACATTTATTCGCACCCTCTTGCATGAGGGCAAACATGTAATAATGGTGTATGTCTTCTAACCCTCATTTTTTTCTCCCTTTTATTTACCCGCTTATGATGGTAGTATAGAGCATCATGTTTACGTAGCATTTCCATGTTTGTATACACTCGTTTCATGTACATTTGGGTTCGGCTCATTATACTAACCAATGTCAAAATCGATTTCATCGCTTGAATGCTTGATTTATCACATGTCTTGGATTGGATCATATACCATGCTCATAGCCGGGCCTATAAAAAATTGCATGAATGTGTTCGTTGCATTAGTCATATTGCATTGTTTAGAAACATACATGTTTTCTAATTAGTTTGCTTTATTTGGCTTGCCTTGGAGTACTAGGTGAGCACTTATTGTTTTAGCATACCGCATAAGTGTGATTGTTGCCATATTAACTTTCCATGAGGCTATTTGCTTAAATGATATACCTGTTTGAATGCTTGTGGATGAAGGCTAATTGCTAAAATTGGGATAAATTGATTAATGTACATACAAACTCACTTTTTTAAGTAACGCGTATTCAAAACAATTTTCAAACAAATATGAAGTCAAAGCATTCCAATTTTTGCAAATTAGTCTATACTTGATTGCATCACCTAGTAAAAATAGCTAATAAATCAGACCGAGAGCATATATTGTAAATAAAAATCACATCATGAATAGTAGAGGCCGATCTTTGATCGGGCGAGTGGGGTGCTCAATCCATGACCTTCCCCTCTCGTGCCTAAGTTTCGGAGCTGAGACATTTTGGTCATGACGGATAAGTGGCCTTTGGCACTAGTCTCGAGTTTCCTAAATTTCTCAAAAATATTTAGGTGACGACTCTGGAATCTGGCAAAGCAGTCCATTTTTGACATTTGATTCAAACATCGATTTTCCAAAAGAATTGCTGAATTTGGACTCTTTTTTGTGTTTTCACTGTTTCACATTACACTTGTGAAATTAGATTTTGAACCACGAGAGTCCGAACCGTGGGGCTAGTCCTATCTGAAAGGAGCATGAAAAGCATCAGGTTACAGAGATGATTATGCAAAGTGTGAATATTTACATGATAAATAAGGAATGAAAAGCTATCAACTCAAATGGATAGGTGTCTAAGGCCTAAACACCCAAATCTATGAGGACTTATAACAACACAAGCATAGTATTCAAAGAATAAACTAAATAAACACACTAAGCAGCCCCTAAATAGCACAAAACAATGCTGCAAATCAGTTTGGAAAGAGGAGAAAACTTGAACAAAAATAAGAGGAAAGAAGCCTAGTAAACAAGCCAAAGAAATGATGGCTAACCCATCCTCCTTTTGTGACTCAAGATCATATTTTAAGCTTAAAAACGCTATGAAAAACAGTGTGAAAAAACAAAGAAACGAGATAGAAAAAGATGGTACAAAGGTTCAAAGATTACCTTTTAAAGAGAGGATGCTCTTTAGTTCACAAACCCCAAGTTGAACACTCAAGAGCTGAAATTTATGTTCAAGAATCTCAGCAAGAGGCCTCAAGTTTAGGCTTAGGAAGTGTATGGATAGTGTATGTACATTGCAAGAGAGAGAGGTAGTGTGTTGAGCAAACTATAGGCTATTGGCAATTTTTTTCTAACCCCAAACCATGACAGGTAGGCTTGTATTTATAGAAAAACACCTTCTCACATCAAAAATATCTGGAATAAGCCAGCTGGTGCAAGACATGCACATGGGGGGACAACTGGCTGCAAAATATCTATTTGCCACTAAACATGGCCGGCCGGCCATGGAAAGGGATGGCCGGCCAACCAAAAATGACCTGCCAGCCACTTATTAGCCAGCAGGTCTCTGATGGTCAGGCTGGAAATAATTAGGTTTTGGTTCAAATGAGGTGCAAGGTTTGGGCTCTTAAGCTTGAAAACCAAAGCTCTTTACTGAAGAAATTGAACGATTTGGACGGCGTAGCAATTCATCATTGAGTGCTCAGAACGAAGCACCCAAGCCTTAAGGGCGGTCAAAAATGGGGTGTCTACGGTTGCCCCTCTTTGACAGAGCTCGTAGTCATGAAATGACATGAGTAAATGTCAAAGCCCGAAGATGACCTATTTTGACAAGGTTGTAAGACTTGGGCAAACAAACAAAATGTAGATGCAGTTGGTTGAACTTGAAAGTTGCCTACGTATCCCTTTGTAAGGAATTAAACCAGTGTAGTTCAGAGGCATGATGCAAATGATACACAATACAATAAAATAATCAAACCACAAGCAGTGAAAAATGCACGAATACCATAAAGGAATGGAGATGCAAATCAAACTACATTTAACACAGAAAAGGTGCCAACACCCTTAAACCACAATTCTTGTAGAATAGGTGTGTGCACATGTAGAACTATGCCTTTTGCAGAAAGAGTAAAAGTAATTGGGTGGTATGATACAGGTGAGGAATTATCTATTGGGTAATGATATACTATGAAATAACAATGCCACGGGATGATAATGATTTTAAACGCATTTAAGCAAAAAGGATGAATGCAACAAGATAAAGTATGATACAATAGATGCGATGGAGGAAGTGAATAGAGAGCGCAGACCGAACTACGTCTTACCTAGAAAAGGCATGGATACAAACCAAACCACATCTAACACAGAAAATGTGTTGACACCCTCAAACCATAATTCTTGCAGAATAGGTACGTACACATGCAGAGCTATGATTTAACATAGGAAAGGTATGAGCATATGCCAAACCAAGTTTAACATGGAAAGGATGTAGGTAATAGAATGGTATGGTGTAATAGATGTAACGGATAATGTATTAGATGCATGCGATAGATGTTATATGCAATGCTATAGATATAGTAGATAATAATAGATATGATGTAGGAACTAGGAAATGGTGCCTTAGAGAGTACCTTACAGGGGAAATTGGCGATGACTTATCTTATGTTGCTGGAGGTCTTCCTTTTTTTCTTGGTTTGAAGACCTCTTCTTGCATCTTGCGCTTGCAAACCACAGGTACTACTTTTCGCCCTGGCAATGTCTGTAACTTTCCCTATTTTCCAATAGAGTGACAGACTAGGTTGGTTCAGTATCCAGAATTGAGGCGCATACAAGCTACCTCAACCTATGGGGTTGCCATACAGATTTCAAGTCGAGGATGTTTTGAAATAATTTTTACACCTCTGGGTATTCAAACTAGACTTTAGTCTCAGAAATTCTGAACCTTTGCGTTCTAGGCCTCGACCATTCGAAATATAGTTTCCACCGTCTCAATTGATCTCCTAGGAACTCACTACAAACACAGTCAGGTGGCTATACCAAACTGCCTAAAGTCGATCGAGCACAATAAATATTGAAGGAATCGCACCTTTGGAGGATTTAAAGTCTCCTAAACCCTGTGAGTGCACAAGACAATGCGGGTGAGGTGCACAAAATAATTCGATGCGATGAATACACAAAATAGTGCAATTAGGTACACAAGATGTAGGTGGAATGCACAAAATAGTACGATACAAGTTGCATAAGACAATGTGATGTTGGTAAATACACAAAACAATGCGATGCAAGTTACACAAGACAGTGCGATGCAAGGTGAATGCATAAAACAGTGCTATGTGGGTGCACAAGACAATGTTATACAGGGTGAATGCACAAAACAATGCTATATGGGTGCACAAGATAATGCTATATAGGGTGCACAAGACAGTGCGATGTAGGTGAATGCACAAAACAGGGCGATGCAAGTTGCACAAGACAGTGCGATGCGGGGTGCACAAAACAGTGTGATGCAAGGGTAATGAGCAATACGTAAAGTAGTGCATCATGTACCTTATGAAATGAGTGTATGGAAACTTGCCACTACTTAGTGAAATGTAATTGAAAAACACTATGGAAGGTAACTCAACGAAACTCTGTTAAGTACAGAACAAAGTCAAGAGCAAGGGCAACCAATCATGCAATCCAAATCAACCAGAGTGTATGAGCATGCATGCATAATCCAAAGCACATGTATTAATCAGAGGGAAGGTAGTAATCCCAAGAGAGTTTTGAAAATGGTCAGAGACAATTTTCGAAAGCTGAATCATATCAGAATCATCATGGGGGTGAGCTCACCCTAACCCAGGAGAAAGTGCCCGACAAATGGCTTTGAGCGGACTGAGAGAAATGTTGGATTCATGCCCCTTGTTTAATTGATACTTTGATCAAATTTACTAAAAATTGCCCCTAATGTCCAATCACTGACCACCTTTTTCAATATTATGTAGGCACGTGTAATGAGGATCATCAGATCTTGGAACAGTTGCCAACCAATCAAACTTATGCTTATCTTCTGTCCCAGCATGTTGAGAACTTACTCCAGTCTTCTCCAAAGTAGTGACGAATTCCTCACATATACTTCGCAATGATCATGAACGCGATGTCGCTTGTATAGGCACTCTCAGTTTGTTTATGAATTCCACCCGTGGACTTGTTTTTGAGTTCAGAGCAAACCTTTGTGTATGGAATTTTGACCATGCCACTCTGTTGAACTTGTGAATGACAGACTCGCTATGGTGACTCGATGAAGAGCACTTTTGAGTGACAAACACGCTATGGTGAATCGATGAAGAGCATAGACCGAGACAAACACTAGGCACAACATAATAGAACTCACAATTGACCCAAAAGCAGAAAAAGACGCAAAGTGACTGATCATTCATAGTGCCCGTAGTATTACTTAGGCTCCCTTTAAAACTCAATTTTGTAAAACCCGAGTTTCGATTCCTTTTTTGTTCAAGTTAGAGATTTTACTGATAAGTTCAAGTATTGAAAATTGCTCCACTTGTTGATTCAAGCCAGTTCTTTGTTACCCAACTCAAGTATGATACGCGCATGTAGACACTCCATTTTTGCCTAACCTTAAGACTCAGACGTCATCGTTTGAGCACTCGATGATAGTGCATGTTTGTGCTCGTTTCGAGTTTCCGGAGTTTTCAGCTGAGTGCCTTGCCTCCGGGCCTCTGAACTCTTTGTGTTTTGGCTCAGTTTGTAGACCAAGCCTTGTTGACCTTGCCTGGAGGGAGAGACAAGTCCGTAGACCACTTTTTGTGGTCGTAGACCACTTTTCCCTCTGGTAGGCCAGTTTTCAGTTTCCGGAGCCTTCGGCTGAGCGCCTTGTCTTGCTTTCCTTTTGGTTTGGTTTTGAACCAAACCTTGTTTTTCCTTCCCTGGAGGGAGGGAGGAAAGGAGGGAGGGGTCTATAGACCACCTTTTTGTGGTCGTAGACTACTTTTCCTCTTTTAGGCTAGTTTCCGGTTTTCAAAGCCTTCGGCTGCGCGCCTTGTCTCGGGATTGCTTAATGTTCTTCTTTTGGCCCGGTTTTCAAACCATGCATTGTTGCCTTGGTCTAGAGGGACACTGAGGTCTGGGAGACCACTTTTTGTGGTCATAGACCACTTTTCCCTCGTAGACCACTTTTGGTGCCCGTAGACTAGTTTTCGAGACTTCCGGCTGCGCACCTTGTCCCCCGGACTCTCGTCTTGCATCCTTTTTGGTTTTTTTTGGGCACAAACCTTGTTTTCCTTGCTTCGAGGGTGAAATGAGGGTTGGAGACCGATTTCTCTCCCTGAAAACCAATTTTCTTCCCCGCCAGCCAGTTTTCTTCCCTATAGACCATTTTTGGTGGTCTACAAGTGGTTTGCAGCTGGAAAAAATAGTCTCCCACCATGCCATCACCTTTCTTTCTTGGTGCAGATCACCTCTTCCCCTTGGCCGACCACTTTTCTTTCTGGGAGACCACTTTCACTTGTTGGCCGACCAGTGTAAGTAGCTAGCCGACCACTTTAAGTGGTCGGCAGCTTTCCTGCACCTTTTTGAAGATCTTTTCTTGCCAGCTATGACATCTAGTGAGCATAGAAACCATCCTCCATACACGTGTATGGAGAGATGGCTTGGAGCTCTTAGCTTCCTCAACAAGCTTGTTGCATGATTTTTCTATATAAGGGAGCCTCCTCCCTCTTCTCCAGGTTCAGAAAAAAGTTGCTTGAGCTATACATATCATCTATCTCTATAATTTTTCATTTTACTTCATATTTGTGCTCAAAAGTGTATATTCTTCACACTTTTGCACACAAACACATAGTGAAACACCATACTCTTGTTGCTGAGGCACTTTGAAGTTGGTTTTGGTGTTTTTGAACTGGTTTTGATCCAAAAAAACTGCTGGAGTTGTTGCTCTAAAGTTGTTCTACAAGGGTGAGCTTCTAACCTTTTAAACCCTTGTTTTTTATTAAGCTTTTGGCCCTATTTGCATGTTGTTTTAGGCCTAAATTTCTACGGAAAAAAATTCTGATTTTTAGTGCTTAACATGTTTGTTTAAGGCTTCTTTGGTGTTGGGGGTGATCTACTCCCTTGCATGCCTTGTTTGGCTTTGTTTTGCACTATCACTTTAGGCCCTTGAGATCACTTTCTCTTGGCCTTTTAACCACTAAAATCCAGTGGATTTTTAGTGGTAAAACTTGTGTTTTGAGGTCTTAAATAGTAGAGGGTCATCCCCTCTCCTTGTATCTTGGTTACTTGCCTTGTATGCCTCCTGTTTGAGCATGTTTGTTAAGCTTGTGTTGGCTTGTTCTCAGCCTATTTTTGTCCTTATTTCAATATGGCATACCACTGTTTTGGCTTGGTTTGGTCATCCCTTGCATGCTTTATGCACTTGTAGTATAATTCTTACAAACTAGCCTTGTATGCCTTATGAAGTAGCATGTCTTTATAGCAATGTTCTGGCTCCATCTCAGCTTTTTTTTGGTGTTGTTTTAGCATGCCATAACTCTGTTTTGGGTTGGTTTGATAGCCCCTTGCATGCTCCTTGCACTTGTAGTGCATTTCCATTCACTAGCCTAATGTGTATCATGCTTTGGACCATCATTCTAGCATGATTTTGGCTTAACTTCAGCAAGTTTTTGGTCATATTTTAGCATGCTCTAGCTCTGATTTATGTTGTTTTGGTCATGTATGCATTGCTTTGTATAGCCATGGTTCAATCTAGCTCGTTAGCTTTGAGTTTCCAAGCCACTAGCATGCATTGCTTGGACAATTTTCATGATTTGGCATGATTTCATATGTGATTTTAGTGCATTTAGTGTGGTCATACACTCGCATGTGTCACTCTTTCAATGCATTGGAGAGTTTGTGCTTTATGCCTTAAACATGAGCCATTGTGTATGCCTTCATGCATAAGCTTGCGAGCTATCATTTCAGTGTGTTTTTGGGGTTTTTTTTTGCCATGATATAACTCTGATTTTTGTTGGCAAAGCCATCTCATGCTTGGTTTTGGTAGGTGTAGTGTAATCCTCCCTTTTGGCCTTGCATACTCCATGCTTCATGCCTTCATGCTAGCTTGTTTTGGCTATACTCTGTGCATGTTTTAACCTTGATTTAGCATGATCTAGGACTATTTTGGGTTATATTTGCCATATGGTTCATGTTTTGCATAGCTATAGTGCAAGTGCCTATGCTAGTTTCAAGCTTTGGGCACCCTAGCATGCGTCATTTGTGACATGTGCATGGTTTGGCATCATTTAACATGTTATTTCAGAGTATATAGCATTGACATGTTCCCATTTCTTTCAACCTTTGAGTTGCTCTAAGGGTTGTGCATTGTTGCCTTGTTTGTGGCCTAGTGTGCATGCACGCATGCTTAGACATTTGAGCCCCCATCTCAGCATGTTTTGGTCTTTGTTTTGACCTATTTCAGCTCTGTCCATGGTTGGTTCTTTCATTTGTGCCATGTATTGCATGCCTCTTGTGTGGTCCTCTTTGGTAGCTTTATGCTTTAAGGACCCTAGCATGCCATGCTTATGTTGATTGGACGATTTGGCATCATTTCATACCTTATTTCAGTGCATATAGTGTGGCTACACTCTTGGATTTGTCACTCCTTGAGCACTTTTGAGAATTGTGTTCTTATACCTAGTTGATAGGCCAATGCATGTGCATCCATGTCTTGCCTTTTGGTGCCTTAGTTTTGGTGTTATGGCCACTGTTTTGGGCATGACTGAGGTCCGTCTATATTCGGTTTAAGTCCATTGAGCATGTTAGTTTTCATGTGGTTGCATGCTCATGTTGTTTACATTATACTTGCCATGCTCATGTTGCATTGCATTGTATTTCTATGTGCATACATTGCATTGTGTTTGGATTGGGTGTTAATCCAAACACGAGAAACGAGAGACGTTTCATACTCGAAGTGATGAAATGTGCCTTAATTCTCGGTCGCCGACGCTCTTGATCATGCGTGATAGAGTTTAAGGACCTTATGTGTTATTTGTGCATTCATTTACATTGTTTCGTGCAATCTTGGTTTCTCAGCCATCGTGCATTGTGATGCTCGATTGGTGGCTCGAGAGTCAAGAACCGCACTCCCTTGAGATCATGAAATGACAAGGAGGGTGGTTGTGCACACATATCTTGCAAATACATTGCCATGCCCCTTCTTGTTCTCTGTTGCAGCAAACTGGAAGCGTGCAGAATTTTCTGGTCGGTAAACTAGTAAAAGTGGCTGGCCAACCACTTTTTCTGGTCTGCAGCAAAGGTAAGTGGTCGGCAGGTGGTTGGAAACACCAATAAGTGGTCGGCCATGTCCCTGAAGGTCTCCATGGTGGTGCAGAATCTATCTGGAAGCTTGTACAATGTTCTGAGAACAAATGCAAATAGAGGCAAGTTGGGGCATCGCGATGGATTTCCGAACGAGGCGACCAAGCATGCATGCGCTTCTCGTAGTAAGTTAATTAGCTTACACTTGGGTTCTATGCTTCAGTAGTTAATGCGTTTAGCTACTCATTTGTATTTAATTAGCTAGTGTAGTAAGTTAATTAGCTTGTTTTGTAATAATTAGTTAACTTGTTAGTTAATTAGCTTTGTTTTGTAATAATTAGTTTAATTAGCTTAGATTAGCTAGCTTGTTATTTGGACCCTTCGTCGAGAGTACACAACTGTTGTAATAAGTGTGCGTGTGTGATGCATGTCTTCCAACCCCCATTTCTTTCTCCCTTTTACTTATCTGCTTTCAGTGGTTAGTTTTAGGGCATATTTCAATTAGCATACTTATGCTTTGCATGTTTGCATTCATTCATCTATTTTGCATGCACCGGGCTCGGCGCATCATACAAACTGCATCATATTTCAATACCAATTTGAATACTTGTTATCTAGTTACATTCACATGACATCTTAGGATAGCCGAGCCTATCTTAGTTGCATTTTTGCATGTGTTACATTAGGCATTGTTAACATAGCTAGGAGCATGCATTGTTTTTGTAATGACCCGACCCTCGTACATGATTCTGGTATCTTTTCAGTCCTCTATTATGTGTTTTTTAATGCTTATTGTGAAATTCTATGTGAAACTACATTGAATTAAATGAAACTTGGAAATATGGATACCTATCTGTTGAATAAGAAAAATTATCTATTGTACTTAAACTGGTTGAATCCGGAATTGGAAGCCTTAGAGACTTAATTTTCTAAAATTGATTTGACATTTGAAATCTGCATGATTTTTAAGCTATAATGGGATTTTCTGTGGAATTTCAATTTGGGATGCTTAAACGATTGAATTTTTTTCTTATTCACCCTTATAGAAATATCTTTATATATCAAAGTTCTTGGATCATTTTGACTTAATATCTCATGGAGGAAGAACTTAGTTAAGAGAAGGGTTGTAAGGAGTAGCTCATCAAAGAAGGTAGAGACTTGTGAGATTGAAGGGAGATCTAGATAGTGAAGTTCAAGGTAAGTCTAAGTTTTCCCAAATTCAACCCTTTCTTTTTAATTTGGAGAAGGAATTGCTTGTTATGGTGTACCCTAGAGTTGTAATGAGGGGTTTGGATGTATTGATTTATTGGTAAGATGATTCTACTACTTGCTTGTGTTAACTTAATTTTGTTTCTTGAATTACCATGTTGGAACCCATATGTGTATATATATAGCTATATCTATATATATGTGTATGTAAGAGACATAGGTTGTGGTGATGATTAATTGATCTTCCATGATTCAAATAGTTGTGTGTTTGTACCCTTAATTACATGATCTTTGCACCATATTTTAGCATTTAAGGCATCTAATTTGGACCTTGTTGTTGATCACCAAACATGGGGTTTTGTATGATTTTCGGACTGCCAAACAGGGGCCAGACCGCACGTGCGGAGGTCGTGGCCGCACGTGCGGAGAAGAGGAAAAAATTTGGGAAAGCATACTGTTTTTGGCCACACGAGCGGTGAAGGGGGACCGCACGTGCGGTACGTGTCCGCACGTGCGGCCCAGGTCAGAAATCCCGTTCACTCCGTTTTACGGGCTTAACACTCAGCTCTTTTCGGAATTTGTGTTTAATACTTTTTGATGATTGTACATGTAATTGAAATGTAATAATGCAAGAAATGGTTTAAAAGGAGAAAAAAACTAATGTGTTGTCTATGTGTGTAGGACACACTACAGGAGGAACCACCGCTTCGCAACAATACTGTGAGTAACGGTATACTGAATGTACATTTATTTACTGTTAATATCCGCTATTACCATTCTGTTTTCTGTTAGTCATGACATTAACATATGTATTGATTGGAACTTGGTGACAATGTAAGGTTGACAGAATTATGTACATTCCTGATATTTCTGGGCCGAAAGGCTGTTCCATATATTTCTGGGCCGAAAGGCTGTTCAGTATATTTCTGGGACGAAAGGCTATTCTGTATTTCTGGGCCAGTAGGCCGTTCTGTCATAACTAGGCCCAAGGCCGTTCTGAAAATAAAACAACATCAGACTAACTAATTGGAATCCACTTTTGTGTATGCACTGTTCTGTATTATGGTTTAAATTGAATATTAAATTGTTTATGTACTGTTATTCACTGAGCTTGACTCACTCTGTAATTTTTGTCTAATTCTGTAGGTAACCAACTTGGAGGTCAGTCCTAGAATCGTTATCATCTACCTTTTGTCAACCTAAGTACGACCAGGCACTTGGAGAAGCCCTTTTGTGTCTTAGTACAGTATTGCTAAATTTTGTCGGGCCACGCTCCATGTCGGCCAAAGTTGAATGGTATCTAATGTATTGTATGTGCCCAATTTCTGGGCTAGACTTGTAAACGTATACATATTTATGTACCTTATTTTAGATATATGTTCCCTATATGGCTATTTGTGAGTCGTGATCCTGGTATATTTGTAGTAGCTCAATGGATGTGTCTGCATGTTATTCTATTATATTAACGCTTCCGTTTAGGCCCCGGATATTATATATATATATATATATATATATATATATGTAGCAGGATAAGTGTCTGTTTCTGAGTAGGTCATGCCCGAAATTTTAGGGGCAAGTTTGGGGTGTGACAGTGTAGACGCGCCCGTGGGCCTCATGCTACAGTTCGGACTCGCGATTTGTGTCACGGTTCTTAATCTGAACCAAAGAGTCCAAATCTGGCAAATCGTTTTGAGAAACAGATTTTTGAAAAAGTAGTGCCAAACATGGACTGCTTTGCCAGATACAAAGTCGCCACCTAAATATTTTTTATGGGAGAATTTAGGAAACCCTGACTCGGTGCCGAAGGCCACATGTCCGTCATCACCGGAGTTGTCTTGGCTCGGGAGCTTGGGTACGATCGGGGAAGGTCAGCTATGAGCACTCCCTTTCGCCCGGTCCGAAGACCGGCCTCTACTAACCGTGATATCTGTTTTTGAAAACTTTATGTGTTCTTAAACCAATTGTTAGCCTAGAATTACTATGTTATGCGCGCAGCAAACAAGTATAGGCCAAATCGCCCAAATTGGAACAATTGTTTTGAAAATAGTTTGCTACTCGCAAGTAGGCTAAAATGCAGATTTTGCTACCCTCAAGTGGGCTTTTAGAAAAGATGATTTTGCCACTATCTAGTGGGCTTAAAACTCACAGTTTTAATGCATTATTCCAATTTAGGTAATTCAACCTCCATCCACAGGCATTCAAGCAGTTATATCACATAAGCAGCTAGCCTCATGGTAAGCATGCTGTCATGGCAACATTCACACTCATGCGATATGCTAAAGCGGAAATACTTACATCGTACTCCGTGCCAAAACAGTAAACTAGTTAGCAAACATGCATGTCCTAATTCATGTTAAAAAAAATGGCTAATGCATCACATGCAAAAATGCAATCTAGGCAGGCTCGGCTAACCCTAAACATGGCATATGAAATGCGATCAATTATCACATATTCAATTTTTGAATTGAAATACAAATGCAGTTAGCGTGATGTACTGAGCCTAATGCATGCGATACAAATGCATGGATGCACACATGCATAGCATAAGGTATGCTGAATTAAACGTGCCCTAATCTACCATCGTAAGCGGGTAAATAAAAGGGAAGAAAGAAGTGGGGATTGGAAGACATGCATCACACGCACGCACACTTATTACAGATTTGCCCTCGCTCGGAGGGACCAAATAAATATTACAAATTAATTAACTACGCAAGCTAATTAATAATTACAAATTAATTAATTTATTTAACAAATTAAATTAAGCTAAGAAAACAGATAAACCGCCTCGGGAAACGCGCCACCATGCATAGGCTACCTCTGTTTTCCTTCTTTCACTCCTCTGGAGGCTGTCAAAACCTCAGGACTGCATCCCTGGACACTGGGGAGTGCCACCGGCTGAGTGGAATTACCACCGGCAGTGGTGTGTGTCCATCGGCACAAAATGAAGCTGTCGGCAGAGGAATTGTTGCCGGTCGGCACCTTACACTGCCGGTCGGCAGAGTGTTCCTGCAAAATCTGCAAATGACAGCAACAGAGGGCAAGGCAAAGCATGGCAGCACAATTCAAGGCATATATGCACCAACCATGTCCCTTATCATGGTAATGACTCAAAGGGGCATGTGCCTCGATTCTCGGACCACCAATCACGCATTTCCACGCATGATGGCCCAAAGAACCAACTATGCAACTTTGATTTCAAATGCATGCAAACCAAATCAAACCAAAGTCCTAATCCCTATCACCAAATCAAGGGGCAAGGAATGCATGCAAGATGCAATGCAACCTAAGCATACAAGCTAAGGATGCAACATGGCATGGGAGGGAAGCTTATGCAAGCATACAAGCATACATATGGCAATGCAAATAGATGGAAAGATGGACTTATGCATGAATTAGGCAGCTCTAAATAGGCCTAAAACAGTAACCAAAATGCTGAAATGAGGGACCAAATACACATGCACACATACACATGTCGAAGGCCAACACTTAAGCACGAATTGAACAACCCTCAAACACATTTGAAAGGGGGAATCATGGACTAATTAGCATGCAATATAAGCATTGAAATCATGCTAAAACATGGTGCCAAACCAAGCAATAAATCAAGCCAAGCATGCAACAAATGGCCCAAATGCTCAAAGCAAACCAATAGAGCATTGGACTACACTTAGCAAGACCAAACATGGCATGAACTCATTAACCAAAAACAGAGTTTTGGGGCATTTATACAAGGCCTAAGGACCACTTAGATGGCATCTAAATGACTCAAAAACAAAGGCATGCATAATGGTCAAAACATGGAGCATTGCTACACAAGCTTCCAAAGCATTAAAGAGGCATGCAAGGCAATCAAACAAGCATGGAAATGGGACTGAAATAACATGTGGGGGGACCCCAAATCACCAAATCGATGCAAAGATGTCATGCTACACATGCACATACTCAAGGCTAACAAGCCCAAATTCAAAGGAGCTATATGATGCATGCCAAAACCGACCCAAACACTTATGGATAGACCTAAAACATGGCAAAATAAGCACATAATCTTCACAAGACTAAGCCTAAAACATGCTCCAACAAAGGCTAACAACCTAAGGCACATTGAGGCAATAACATGGCATTACAAGGCAACTATGCTAAGCATGCATGGAGTACCAAAACCAAGTTAAAGTCATGTTATATTATGGATATATAAGCATGAAAAACAGCCTAAACATGCTCAACACACACTCAAGCATAATGCCCTCTCAAGAGGCCAAAACATGCCCTTTTCAAGAACAAGGAGAGGGGGTGGCCCTCTCCTTCTTGGGACTTCAAGGCATCATCTTCACCACTGAAATCCCTCAAGATTTCAGTGGTGAAGAGACCCCAACACCAAAATCCCGGAGCTAGCACAAAATGACCCAAAATGAGGCTTTTCAAGGCCTAAGGGGGGGTCAACCACCCTCAAACAACAAAACACTCTTAATAAACAATAAAGAGGGCCTAAAAACAGAACTTTTTTATGTTATACAATAAGCACAAAAACAGCTCTAAGATAGGTAGAAAATCAATGCAAAAATGGGGAATAAAGGTGTAAGTTTCTTACCCTTGATGATCCCTTCACAAATGGTGCTCCAATGGCCTCCTTTAGCTTGGATCCAACACCAAAACTTCAAAACCAGTCCCTTAGAACCTCAAGAGCCAAAGGAAGGTGAAACACTAGGTGTTTGTGTGCAATAGTAAGACACAAAACACCTAGTGCACAAAAGAGAGGGAAAGAGATATAGGGAGTGTATCTAACTCAAACCCTAAAACCAGAGCTTAACAATGGCTGTTTTTGCTCTCAAAATATCTAAACTCTCTAACCTCTCAAGCCAAGAGACCCCCTCCTCTCTATATGGCACTTCTTGTCTTGTAAAGCTTACAAGACAAGCTTCATAAGAGGGAGATCCCTCCATACACGTGTATGGAGGGGAGCAAAAGCAAGACAGCTGTCTTAAAATATCTACAAAAGTAGATGCACAGTAATCGGCCGGCCAAAAATGCCATCTTGGCCAAAGAAAGTGCCGGCCGGCACTAAAAAGTGCTGACCGGCAACAAATAGTGCCGGCCGGCAATATAAATTGCCGGTGGCAGCAAAAACCAGCCGGTGGCCTCTAGCCACTGCCGATGGTGGGTGGGGATGGTCTACAAGCCCTACCCTGCCTCTCAAAGGCAAGATGCAAGTGTTTGGTGCAAAACCAGGCACTAAACGGTTGAATTCGGAGATCCTGAGGTAGGGCACGCGAGCCGAGACCTCCGGGAACTCCAAACGAACACAATCATGGATAATCACCGAGTATTCAAACGGTGACGTCCAAGTCTTGAGGACGGTCAAAAATGGGGTGTCTACAGTTGCCCCTCTTTGACAGAACTCGAAAGTCATAACAATGACGGGAGTGAATGTCAAAGCCCAGAGACGACCCATTTTTGACAAGGCCGAAGACTTAGACAAACATGCAAGACAAACACGATATGCGCCCGAAGGTAGGGGCAAAATGCAAGACAATGCAGAGAGCCGGACATAACTTATGATTATGCAAAGAAAGCTGTAACGAAGCATATATGCGACAGTTTTAAGCTAGCATACACCAAACTACACTACAATGCAGAAAGGATGTAAGAGAATTATGTAATTCTCAATACTTCTCACTCGGGAGATACAATACCTGTGCGGCTCGTCTGGTTGCACCAACCTCAAATGAACCGTACATACAATATCGTGCCTGAAAAGAAAACAAACTTAACAGGTACAATATTGTTAGCAACATGCATGACAATGCAAATGTGGATGCAAAACGAACTGCAATATATACAAAACAATGTATAAACAATGCAAATGAAGATGCAATGTAATTGAAACAATGCAAGCTACATGCAAAGCATTTGAATCATGATCCAATCATGAGCGGTTCGAAACCACACCTATGTCAAATAGATTGATGGAGATAACAAGTTTGTCTACCATAGAACGGTCAACTGAACTATGAGCATTGTAGACAGACGCAAGAACAAGTATTGGGTGGAATCGACATAAGTGGGGAAACGACCCGCTGGAGAAAGGACTACGATCCTAATGCCGGATGCAAAAATTACACTACAATGTAATATATATGAATATGCTAGGAAGATGGCAATGGATATGGCACGCAGGCCAAACCAAATCTTGCCTAGGAAAGGTATGTACGCATACAGGTCATGTGTAACACAGAAAAGGTGCCGCAACCCTCAACCAACATATCAGCGTGGAATTGGCGCGATACACATGCAGAATTGTGTTTTAACATGAAAAGTAAGGGCACATACTGGACCAAGCTCAACCTGGAAAGGCGCAAGCCATAGGCAGAAGGTGATGCAATGAATGCATGCAATCTACAATGCAATATCTACAAATATGCAATGAAATGGATATACAATGGATATGGCATGCAAGCCAAACCAAATTTTGCCTAGGAAAGGCATGTACACATACGAGCCATGTGTAACACAGAAAAGGTGCCGCAACCCTCAACCAACATATCAGCGTGGAATCGGTGCGATACACATGCAGAACTGTGTTTTAACATGAAAAGTAAGGACACATACCAAACCAAGCTCAACCTGGAAAGGCGCAAGCCATAGGCGGAAGGCAATGCAATGAATGCATGTAATCTACAATGCAATAGCTACAAATATGCAATGGAATGGATATTTACAATGATGCATGACAATGCAGTGTGATGCGACTACTGGGAAAAGTGCAATGGATGCATGCAAGCTACAATGGAAATGCATGACAATGCACTATGATGCAATGACTATGATTGCAACTTTCCCTATCTTACCAATAGGGCGATATACTAGGTTGGTTCAGTATCCAGAATTGAGGCGCAGACATGCTGCCTCAATCTATGGGGCTTCCATACAGATTTCAAGCCGAGGATACGCCCCTGGGTATTTAAACCAGACTTTAGTCTCGGAACTCCCGAACCTTTGCGTTCTAGGCATAAGCCGTTCGAACTCTAGTTTCCACCGTCCCAGTTGGTCTTCTAGGAACTCACCGCAAACATAGACGGGTGGCTTTACCAGACCACCGAAAGTCGTTCGGGCACGACAAACACCAAAGGGATTGCACCTTTAGAGGATTTAAGGTCTCCTAGACCGTGATGCAAAATGTATGCATGACAATGCACCGAAGGTTTCGCACCTCCAAAGGATTTAAGGTCTCCTAGACCGTGCGTGTTTAAGGTCTCGCCAGACCGGGCAATGTGCGGAACAATGCAAGAATGAGGCACGCATGCCTATGGAAACGAAGCATGATACAAGATGATACAAATGAGACACGCATGCAAAAAAGATATGCGAGAAGATTTTGACAATTGGACTTATACGCTACGCGAAGCCGGTTTGTGTGCAAAACAATGCAATGTACTAACAAGTACAAGCGAGGTGCGCAAGATAGCGCGAATGGATACATGCAAGATGCAAGTGAGGTGCACAAAACAGTGCGATGCGCAAAACAGCGCGATTGAAATACAATGCACAAAACAGTGCGACAATTTGAAATGCACAAAACAGTGCGACGGTTTGAAATGCACAAAACAGTGCGATGGTTTGAAATGCACAAAACAGTGCGACGGTTCGAAATGCACAAAACAGTGCGATGGTATGCGATATACATGGGGCAACTTTTGGACCTTGTAAAAGTCAAAAGGATACGAAAAGGATACACCTTGCATGGATTGAAGTGCTACGCACGGCAGACACGACCCGAGGTCACAACGGAGGCCGGTTGAGCGTCGGAAATGCACTTTCTTGCACTTTCTTGAGCTATGAAGACCAAAAACTTCTCATATGGCCTAAACAAGGCTGTGGAAACACCACCGGCCGAAAGGGGAGGCCACCGGCTGTCCACCGGCTGAAAAATAACTCCATCGGCACAAAAAAGTGCCGGCCGGCACAAAATATTGCCGACCGGCAAACAGTTGCTGAATCGGGGCAGTTTCGACTTTTCACTTCAGGTGTTTTAAAATAGGGTTTCAAAACCCTATTTTCTCATTTCCCTACCGCCGAAATCCTTCACACTCTCTCTCTAGAGCGTTTCCCTCTCATTGTTTCTCCGTTTCTTCGCGTTCTACACCCGTTTCGTCGTCGGATTCGCGATTTTCTTCGCGTTTCGGACATTTTCAACCGATCACATTTTTGTTTCGGTGCCTCGTTTGACGTTCCCGCCTTTTCGGGGTTTCTTCCCCTTGTTTTCCTCTTTATTTCCGTGCCTTTTCATATTCCGGCCTTTCCGGCCATTCCCGACCCTCTCGGGAGTCGACTTTTCGGTTGACTCTTCGTATTCCGGCCCGGTTTTCCTTCCTCCGGCCATTTTCTCATCATTTCTGATATGGCGGACGATATTCCACGTGGCGGGACTCCCCCGGACCACGAGATGGATCCCGGGGTCGAGCTCCTACCACTGAGCGAGCGCCCGTTCGACCCGGTGACCTACCGGCCGGCGATCCATGTTCTGCCCCCCGACGGCCTGCGTCAGTTCCGGAGCTTCGAGAGGCATGTGGCTCCTGAGCTACTACTGCGTGAGCCTACCTCCCACCTTTCATTCGGCACTTCCGAGGTAACTCTCTTTCTTCTGCTTTACTTTCCGCAATGTAGGATACAAAACTGTCATAGTTAGTTGTATTCTTTAACTGCCGAAAACTGATATGCTGTAGACTGTAGTTGAATGTAAACATACATACAACTGATATCTGCTTGAGACTGACACATGCACACACACTGCACTAGCCCCTGAATCACTCAAACACACTACACTTGCTATAGTTTACTGCATACACACTGGCACCCAGTATTTGTCTGAATCTGTTAAACTTGCACACATGCTTTATCTGTTCTGAAACACCCAAACACGCTGACACATCACACGTATTATTTCACTGCGAGCACACCGGCACTCGGTATTTGCCTGAATTTGACAAACTTGCATACGTGCTATATCTGTTCTTTCAAAACTGCATTTTGAATGTTGTCTTGCAATTGTTATTTTCTGTTTACAGGAGGGTTCCCATACCATTCGCGGGTATGGGAATACTGGTGCTCGGGAGTGGTACGATGAGCTCCCTAGCGCGGTCCGACGTATCGTGGATCGAGCGGGTTTCGGCGCCTTCTGCCGAGGACTCTCTAGGCTCTCCACATGCAGACCTCTCCTTGCTGCTCTAGCAGAGAGATGGTGGGACACCACCGATTCTTTTCACTTCTCTGCTGCAGGGGATATGACGATGACCCCTCATGATTTCTCGATGCTCACAGGCATAGGGGTGGGGGGTGATCCGATCCCTTTTGACATTGCGATGGATGAGTGGACCGCCGCTCAGGTCCATCTACTAGGGGAGGCGCCACCCCTAGGTCGCCCAAGTTTCGTTCGATATTCCTGGTTTGAGGTCCAGTTTCGGGTCCAGCCCGCGTTGGAGGAGGAGGCGGAGATGACCCCGGAGGACGTGGAGAGGTATGCTCGCGGCTTCCTCATGTTCCTGTTCAGGACTACCATCTTCGCCGATCGGGCGAACACCGTGCCTCTCTGTCTTCTCAGGGCACTGGTGGACGTCCGGGACATTCTGCACTATGATTGGGGCGGCGCTGCTCTGGCCACTCTCTATGGATACATGAGCTCGGCTTCTCGTGGCAGCGGCCAGCTGCTCGGAGGCTACTGGCGGGCTTGGGAGGTACACTTCTTCTCCGCTTTTCATTTCTGTCTCGTACTTTCTGTACTCTGTACACTGCACACACTGCAGTCTGCTTTACACTTGCTGTATACTGTACACACGGCACACTCATACATTCTGCTTTACACTGACTGTACACTGCTCACACTGTACACTGCACATAATACACTGCACAACACACGGCTCTGCCATTTTTGCTTTATTCTGCATTCTGCTTCAACTGATAAATGCACTGGTATTTACCTTGCAGTTGTGGGTTTACGCCTACTTTCCTAGGCTTGCTCCTGTGCCAATTGCGGAGACACCTCTGGCCGTCCCCTTCTCGAGTCGCTTCGACGGGAGGTGCACCCGGCGACCGCGAGAGACTTTCGGCTTTTTCCGCCGATACTTCGACACCATTACCCCTGCCGAGGTATGTTTTACTTATAGTTCATTTAATCTTCGCTTTTCCACTGTATATTTCAAAACAGTAGATAACAAACTGTCTGTCACTTTCAGATCACATGGCGGCTGTGGGCTCCCTTGCCGGCGGCGATGCGGGATCGGTTCCCTGGTGCGGAGGAGACCTCGCGTTTCCGGATTTTGCTTGAGGGCCCGGTCTGTCGGGCTTGGTACCTGGGGGAGCGTTTTCTACGCCAGACCTTAGGGTTACCTGAGCAGATAGTCCCGGTTCCCCCTCCTGCAGATATGAGGGAGACCGAGAGGCTCACCACTGAGCAGCTGGATGATTACTCCATCGGTTGGGAGGCGACCCGCTTCCGAGGCACCGGAGACTATCGGGAGTACTTGCAGACGTACCTGATGCAGCCTCTGAGTGGTTGTCGAGCAGAGGGGGCCAGGCCTGTGGCATCGGCGGCGGGGGCCAGAGCGGGGGTTGGAGTAGGGGCTGTGAGGAGGGCCCGGGTCCGTGGCAGGGGCGGAGTGCAGGGAGGACGGGGAGCTGGCTGGCCTGCCCTGCCCACTGTACTGACTTTCCAGGGGCAGGGTGGGTCGACCTATCAGATCCCCTTCGCCCCTCCACCGGCTGGGCACGAGTTCATCGATGTCCCCGATCTACCTCTGGTATGTATTACTGCATTTTTGTACAGTTATTCATTTCAGTTTACTTGATATTCCACAGAATATTGATGCATCTGATACTTTTGCAGGCTTCTTCTGAGTACACCCGTCAATCGTTGGTGATGAATGCCTCGATGATGGGGATGCTTCAGCGGACATTTGACCTTCTAGCCCTCTACAGCATACCGGTATGTTCTTCTGACACTGGCCTCAACCATTCATATACTGATTCGCATAATCTGATGCACGGCACAACACCTGATACACTGATCTCACAGTATCTGACACACTGCATACACTGCATTCTGCACCGTACTCTGTACTGATAAACTGCTCACGGCATTCTCATACTGCACTCATATACTACATTATGCACTGTTAAACTGCTCACGGCATTCATACACTATACTCGGCATTGCATTCTGCACCTTTAAACTGTTCACAGTATACTGATGCATTTCACTTTTGTGCACTTTTTTCAGCCTCCTTTCCAGATTCCCATGGCAGGAGATGCTCCAGCCGGACCTTCCATCCCTGCCCGGGGGAGAGATGAGGAGGGCCGGATATTTCCCCGTACCAGGGGAGGGCGTACTCATGTCGGGAGTAGCTCGCGAGCTCCAGTCCCGGATGATGATGATGATGATGACGAGGAGTCAGAGGCAGAGGCAGAGGCGGAGTCAGAGTCATCAGAGGAGGAGACCGGAGGCGGTTCTAGCTCGGGCTCCGATGACGACGCTGATGATGCTCCTGGACCCTCGTCCAGGAAGAGGACTAGGACGGACTGACGGCCCCCCGGAGTGCTTGTCATGGATGCAGATTTTTGCTATCTTCTTCTTTTTGTACTTTTCCTCTTTTGTTGGTAGATAGATCACCTTGTACTGCCGTAGGCAGACTTTGTTTTCTTCAAACTTTTGTACTTGAAAAGATTATGAAATGAACAGATTTTTGCTTAAAAAGTGTTACATTTACATATCTCATGCATTGCATCGCATCTCATCATATTACACCTCAATGTAAATGAAATTGATTGGTTGTCTGAAAATTAAACACTCGCACTGTAATAACCAGATAACTTAAACAGCCAACAGCAAAATAACCCAAGCAACCCACTGCCTGATCCTTAGACACACAGCCTTTACTCTGTTGGGGATTAATCTGCATACAGCCCATAACACAGCATTCGATTCATTCTGCACACAGCAAATTCTGAACAAACGGCCCAATCTAACAGGACGGACCTCAAAGATGGAACCGGTTGGAGTCGAAACACGTTCAAATGTAGAGAATGGCACAGCATTCCGAGTGTAAGTGATTTTTGAAATCGAATGAGGGTTTTTCAAACCGGGATGTCGAGCCTACAATTGAACACAGCGAGGAGGACTCAAATATAGGTACACGACCTAAACACAACGAGACACGCTCGGGAGAGACCTGAAACAAAGGTTGAGGCAAACACAATAAACGACCCGACACACAGACGCATTAACAACGACGGGGGGACCTCAGATCACGAGGAGCCAGTTTCTCTAGGCATTGTTTCCCACCCTTTCTGATTTGTGATTCTCACATCACTCGGCTCATCGAGCTCGGATTTTCTCAAAACCCTTTTCCTCACTTTTCTCTCAACTTACACCTCTCTATTCTTCATTCTCTCATTTTTCATCCCTCCCTGGGGTGATTGATGGATAAATAGAAAGGTGTGGGTTCATGCTCAACACCGTTAGCTCACAGCCATTTCTTCTGACGGGTAGAGCGCTCTTCTGGCAAGTACGTCAATGACGGGGGAAAGACAGAACGCCTGGCTCAACTGTGCCCCTAGTTCATCATTTTAACCATTCTTTGTTTTTGCTTTCTACTAAAACAATTTTGATCAAAATGAGAGTCGGGTTAACGTACTTATTCGATTTTTGATTTGAAAAGCATGCAAGTCAGGCCGTAAGCACTGAAAATTTTCCTTTTTGGGTCCAAGACAATGGTCCAGTTTTGAAAAGTGGAGCAATTTTCGAGAAAATAGTCAACCTCAGTAAAAATTTTCAAAAAGCTATTTTTCAAACAGCTGATGCTCAACAGGCATGGAACTTACTCTTCGAGATGCGCAACCTTGGATCGGAGGCAATGGAAAATTGCCCCTGGTTTGAAGGGGGGTGGGGGGCAACGGAAAGTTGCCCCTAGTTTGAATGGCGGCTCACAGCGGCTCGTGGCAACGGAAAGTTGCCCCTTGTTTGGGATGGTGCCGCAGCAATCTGTAAACAGTCTTCATTGGCGGTGGTCGAACTCTTGGACACAGAGATGACGAAGATGGTCACAACACATATATGGACACAATCACCTTGAAGGGTGTTGGCCACTGGACTTTGGGGATGAAATCGAAACCATTGCATGGACTGAGACGCTATGAAAGCGTTGGGGGCTGGACTTCATGATGAAGTTGCCTACGTATCCCAAACATGGGAATCAAGCCATACATAGTTCCGGTTAAGGTACACTCGGGTATTTTAACCTTCACTTTGTTTGGCTCTCACTTTTGCCAAGGCGCCCAATGCGGGTTTTCGACCTTGCGAGCTTCTTTTCATTTTCTATTTCTTCTTTTTTATTTCTTTTTCTTCTTCTTTTCTTTGCATTTTTTGTATATTTTTTTTGTATTTTTCTCTTGCTCTAACTTTTGCCTGGGTCGCCCTTCTGGGTTTTCGACCCAGCGAGCCTCTCAAGGGTAAAAGTGTAGCAAGTCCATGCCAAATGGTTCCTTAACTAGAAGCCCCTCTGTGTCTAGGAGAACGGCTGTTGCAATGATTTATAGGAGAATCCATCATGGCTGCTCCACGAGCTTCTTCCGGCGAGATCTACTCCTTCCAATTCGGCTTTGGTGCCTCTTGCTCGAGGGCTGTTTCGAAACTGGCCATACAGACCTTTCATGGCGTTTGTCCGTTGAACTTTCTAAACGTTCTGAACGGGTTCAAAGTTTGAAACAGATGGGTTGAATTTTGAGGCTGAGAGCGATCCTAGGCTGCGCAATCTCAAGAGCGATTCCACACAGGTCTTCGCAGGGCCGCGTAAAACATTTGTTTTTGAAAGTTTTTAAGAAAGCGACAAATCGCTCGCGCCGAAGATAGTGTGGAACCAATCTGGATCAAGCCAGGATCCTTCTCAGTACTCACGCCGACAAGCATGATTTCATTCATAAAAAGGCTTAGCACGTCTTTCTTTCTCTCAAAATGATCAAAATTTTGCAAAACCCGAGGAATTCCTTCCTCTTCGTTTTTATCACCGCGGTGTTCAAAAGGTTTGTTTTTTGAAAAAACTTAGGTTAATGCAATGAGTTTGGCACGCAGGAGAGCAGGCGAGATGTACTGTCAGCCCGATCAAATTCTCTGGCACTTATGCTGAAAGCAAGCATGAAGTTTGAGATAGCAACAGCTGTTTCATTCGGCTTTGTTGGTGCAACTGGCCCCTCGGCAGAAACAGACTCAAAACAAAAACAGATAATTACAAAACAAAACGGTGTTCGGGACAACAACCCCAGAATCACCTGGTATTATATACAACGGGGACTGACTCGATACAACCAGACAGACCCTTAAGCAAAAAAGACTGACTCAAGACAAAGAGACAGACTCAAAACAAAAGACTGACTCGATATCCAAGCCAGGATTTACAAAACTCGGTTTCACCGATGCTCAAAAATGCGTGCCAGACGCTTCATCTAAAATATACCAAATGTCGCCCGCAGGCGGTTCACTTTACATACTCGCAGTATCTGAGCCCTCGAAATCCAACAACTGGGTGGTAACTGACTTGGCTGAGGCGGGTGGAAGGATAACCTTGTTATCGATCAAATCCTGCACTTCATGACGAAGGCGGGAACATCCATCGGTACTGTGACCGGACTGTTGGTGGTACGCGCAGTACAAGGTAGCATCGTGCGTGGCGGGGAGATTCTTCGGGAGTGGCCGGGGCTCCAAAGGTTTAAGATGCCCATTCTTCGCCAATATTAGTAATGCCCTAGACAAAGGCATGTGGAGGTCGTGAAAGACCCTGCGCCCTCGGGGCAGGTACTTTGAGGTTTGAGGATTCTTGCCAGATGCGCTGGCGAAGGGGTCGGCTGGCGCTGCCTTGGCTTTTTGACCCTTTCCCGGTGCAGGGTTGGGATCGACAGGAATTGTCTGGGCATGACGGGGCCCATCCCGATTTTCTACCTGGCTTGAACTGCCTTTGATTGGAGTGGGGAAAGCATCATCCACAGCTTTGATCACGATTGCGGATGTTTGTTGCTTGTTCATCCCTCTGATTTTCAGAGCCTCGACTGCCCACAGCAGTTGTTCAATAGGGTCGGCGTCTACCTTTGCCTTGTCTTTTCCTCTGGCCTCAGCCTGATCAAGGGTCTGGGTCAGTGCTGGCATGTCGCGGCTGTAGCTGGAAGCCACCTCTAGCTGGCTAAGCTCTATCACAATCCGCCCCAGTAGCGGGGGCTCCTGTGGTACGAAATTCCCGGCATACGACGCCGCTGGCGGTGAAGCCGACATTCCATAGGCTAGATCGGCCACAGACCTCTGGAGGTCCCCTATCATTCCCATCAATTCAAAGGTGGTGGGCTCACGAGCCTGATATAACTGGGGAGCCCAAACCGGGTGCACAACGGGCGACCTGGGCGGGTGTGACATACTGATGCTGGCCTCACTCTGCGGAGCGGTCCCCTACTCCAATGCAGCCGTCATAACCACAACTTCTTCTGGATTTTGTGCCGCCATAAATCCTGCCTCAGCAAGGGAGAGACACTGGCTATTCTGTATCAACTCTGCCACTCTCTGAACTGAAAGGAAAAACAGGCAGCATTTCAGTCCAAACTGATCGAATATGGGCGTAGCCAAACAACTGTACCCTACTGCTGATCACTGTTCCCAAATTTCTGTTCCCAAAATACTGAATCTGATACCCGCAGATAACTGATTCCTGATAACTGATTCTCAACAATACTGATTCTGGTGCCCTCGGGCCCGATACTCAAACTCGTAAACTGGTATATGCGTTCCTGTAGAGATACACTCTAAAAGCACATAGCAAGTAAGTGAGAGCCAAAACACCCCTATGTTGGGGTAGGGCTTCCATGTCCTATTTTGTCAGGAACTAGGGTTTCACTATGCACACAGCAGTTTTCAAACAACCTAACATCGGGTAAGCAACCTGTCCTATTCTTGGAATGGTCACTATGGATCCGAACATGTACTAGGTCGAATGGTCAAAAGGGGTGCCCCGGTAAACCGGGGTTTGTGTTCCCATGCTGTCAGAGCCCATAGCCGGTCAGCCTTATGGACATGCCTTGACAAGGCAAGCCTCCGGCAAACCGTTCAGGAATGGCAGATGGCAAACACTGTGTTCCTAGGCGCACCAATGCACATGCAATGCAAAGAAACACATAAGCGAAATCAAAACAGGATATCATGAGTTCGAGTCAAGATCTCTAAACTCCCCAGCAGAGTCGCCAGAAACTGTAGACGCGCCCGTGGGCCTCATGCTACAGTTCGGACTCGCGATTTGTGTCACGGTTCTTAATCTGAACCAAAGAGTCCAAATCTGGCAAATCGTTTTGAGAAACAGATTTTTGAAAAAGTAGTGCCAAACATGGACTGCTTTGCCAGATACAGAGTCGCCACCTAAATATTTTTTATGGGAGAATTTAGGAAACCCTGACTCGGTGCCGAAGGCCACATGTCCGTCATCACCGAAGTTGTCTCGGCTCGGGAGCTTGGGTACGATCGGGGAAGGTCAGCTATGAGCACCCCCTTTCGTCCGGTCCGAAGACCGGCCTCTACTAACCGTGATATCCGTTTTTGAAAACTTTATGTGTTCTTAAACCAATTGTTAGCCTAGAATTACTATGTTATGCGCGTAGCAAACAAGTATAGGCCAAATCGCCCAAATTGGAACAAAACATTTCATGTTTGTTTTGAAAATGGTTTGCTACTCGCAAGTAGGCTAAAATGCAGATTTTGCCACCCTCAAGTGGGCTTCTAGAAAAGATGATTTTGCCACTATCTAGTGGGCTTAAAACTCACAGTTTTAATGAATTATTCCAATTTAGGTAATTCAACCTCCATCCACAGGCATTCAAGCAGTTATATCACATAAGCAGCTAGCCTCATGGTAAGCATGCTGTCATGGCAACATTCACACTCATGCGATATGCTAAAGCGGAAATACTTACATCGTACTCCGTGCCAAAACAGTAAACTAGTTAGCAAACATGCATGTCCTAATTCATGTTAAAAAAAAATGGCTAATGCATCACATGCAAAAATGCAATCTAGGCAGGCTCGGCTAACCCTAAACATGGCATGTGAAATGCGATCAATTATCACATATTCGATTTTTGAATTGAAATACAAATGCAGTTAGCGTGATGTACCGAGCCTAATGCATGCGATACAAATGCATGGATGCACACATGCATAGCATAAGGTATGCTGAATTAAACGTGCCCTAATCTACCATCGTAAGCGGGTAAATAAAAGGGAAGAAAGAAGTGGGGATTGGAAGACATGCATCACACACACGCACACTTATTACAGATTTGCCCTCGCTCGGAGGGACCAAATAAATATTACAAATTAATTAACTACGCAAGCTAATTAATAATTACAAATTAATTAATTTATTTAACAAATTAAATTAAGCTAAGAAAACAGATAAACCGCCTCGGGAAACGCGCCGCCATGCATAGGTTGCCTCTGTTTTCCTTCTTTCACTCCTTTGGAGGCTGTCAAAACCTCAGGACTGCATCCCTGGACACTGGGGAGTGCCACCGGCTGAGTGGAATTACCACCGGCAGTGGTGTGTCCATCGGCACAAAATGAAGCTGTCGGCAGAGGAATTGTTGCCGGTCGGCACCTTACACTGCCGGTCGGCAGAGTGTTCCTGCAAAATCTGCAAATGACAGCAACAGAGGGCAAGGCAAAGCATGGCAGCACAATTCAAGGCATATATGCACCAACCATGTCCCTTATCATGATAATGACTCAAAGGGGCATGTGCCTCGATTCTCAGACCACCAATCACGCATTTCCACGCATGATGGCCCAAAGAACCAACTATGCAACTTTGATTTCAAATGCATGCAAACCAAATCAAACCAAAGTCCTAATCCCTATCACCAAATCAAGGGGCAAGGAATGCATGCAAGATGCAATGCAACCTAAGCGTACAAGCTAAGGATGCAACATGGCATGGGGGGAAGCTTATGCAAGCATACAAGCATACATATGGCAATGCAAATAGATAGAGAGATGGACTTATGCATGAATTAGGCAGCTCTAAATAGGCCTAAAACAGTAGCCAAAATGTTGAAATGAGGGACCAAATACACATGCACACATACACATGTCGAAGGCCAACACTTAGGCACGAATTGAACAACCCTCAAACACATTTGAAAGGGGGAATCATGGACTAATTAGCATGCAATATAAGCATTGAAATCATGCTAAAACATGGTGCCAAACCAAGCAATAAATCAAGCCAAGCATGTAACAAATGGCCCAAATGCTCAAAGCAAACCAATAGAGCATTGGACTACACTTAGCAAGACCAAACATGGCATGAACTCATTGACCAAAAACAGAGTTTTGGGGCATTTATACAAGGCCTAAGGACCACTTAGATGGCATCTAAATGACTCAAAAACAAAGGCATGCATAATGGTCAAAACATGGAGCATTGCTACACAAGCTTCCAAAGCATTAAAGAGGCATGCAAGGCAATCAAACAAGCATGGAAATGGGACTGAAATAACATGTGGAGGGACCCCAAATCACCAAATCGATACAAAGATGTCATGCTACACATGCACATACTCAAGGCCAACAAGCCCAAATACAAAGGAGCTATATGATGCATGCCAAAACCGACCCAAACACTTATGGACAGACCTAAAACATGGAAAAATAAGCACATAATCTTCACAAGACTAAGCCTAAAACATGCTCCAACAAAGGCTAACAACCTAAGGCACATTGAGGCAATAACATGGCATTACAAGGCAACTATGCTAAGCATGCATGGAGTACCAAAACCAAGTTAAAGTCATGTTATATTATGGATATATAAGCATGAAAAACAGCCTAAACATGCTCAACACACACTCAAGCATAATGCTCTCTCAAGAGGCCAAAACATGCCCTTTTCAAGGACAACAAGGAGAGGGGGTGGCCCTCTCCTTCTTGGGACTTCAAGGCATCATCTTCACCACTGAAATCCCTCAAGATTTCAGTGGTGAAGAGACCCCAACACCAAAATCCCGGAGCTAGCACAAAATGGCCCAAAATGAGGCCTTTCAAGGCCTAAGGGGGGGTCAACCACCCTCAAACAATAAAACACTCTTAATAAACAATAAAGAAGGCCTAAAAACAGAACTTTTTTATGTTATACAATAAGCACAAAAACAGCTCTAAGATAGGTATAAAATCAATGCAAAAATGGGGAATAAAGGTGTAAGTTTCTTACCCTTGATGATCCCTTCACAAATGGTGCTCCAATGGCCTCCTTTAGCTTGGATCCAACACCAAAACTTCAAAACCAGTCCCTTAGAACCTCAAGAGCCAAAGGAAGGTGAAACACTAGGTGTTTGTGTGCAATAGTAAGACACAAAACACCTAGTGCACAAAAGAGAGGGAAAGAGATATAGGGAGTGTATCTAACTCAAACCCTAAAACCAGAGCTTAACAATGGCTGTTTTTGCTCTCAAAATATCTAAACTCTCTAACCTCTCAAGCCAAGAGACCCCCTCCTCTCTATATGGCACTTCTTGTCTTGTAAAGCTTACAAGACAAGCTTCATAAGAGGGAGATCCCTCCATACACATGTATGGAGGGGAGCAAAAGCAAGACAGCTATCTTAAAATATCTGCAAAAGCAGATGCACAGTAATCGGCCGGCCAAAAATGCCATCTTGGCCAAAGAGAGTGCCGGCCGGCACTAAAAAGTGCCGACCGGCAACAAATAGTGCCAGCCGGCAATATAAATTGCCGGTGGCAGCAAAAACCAGCCGGTGGCCTCTAGCCACTGCCGATGGTGGGTGGGGATGGTCTACAAGCCCTACCCTGCCTCTCAAAGGCAAGATGCAAGTGTTTGGTGCAAAGCCAGACACTAAACGGTTGAATTCGGAGATCCTGAGGTAGGGCACGCGAGCCGAGACCTCCGGGAACTCCAAACGAACACAATCATGGATAATCACCGAGTATTCAAACGGTGACGTCCAAGTCTTGAGGACAGTCAAAAATGGGGTGTCTACAGACAGTTTTCTAACTAGCTTTTGTTTTGGCTCGGAGTACTAGGTAAGCTTTTACGCTTTAGCATCCTTGCATGTGTGTAAGTGACTGCCATGATAGCATGCTTGTCATGAGGCTAACTGCTTAAGTGTTTAACTGCTTGAATGCCTGTGGATGAAGGCTTAATTGCTTGAATTGGGACAATTCATCAAAATGCAAGTTTTAAGCCCACTTGAGAGTGGCAAATCATCATGTTTTCTAAGCCCACTTGAGGGTGGCAAATCCACGACTTAGCCTACTTGCGAGTAGCATTTTCAAACCATTTTCAAACAAACAAACATGAGATGTTTTGTTCTAACTTGAGTGATTTAGTCTATACTTGTATGTTGTGCGCATCACATAGTAATTCTAGATTAATAACCGGAATAAGATCACATGTGTTTTCAAAAACAACATATCATGTTGGTAAAGGTCGATCTTTTGATCGGGCGAGCGGGGGTGCCCATTGCATGACCTTCCCCCCTCATACCCAAGTTCCCGAGCCGAGGCAACTTTGGTGATGACGGACACGTGGCCTTAGGCACGAGTCAAGGTTTCTTAAATTTCCCAAAACAAAACATTTAGGTGGCGACTTTGAAATCTGGCAAAGCAGTCCATGTTTGGCGCTTTTTGATTAAATCGATTTTCCAAAACGATTTGCCGGATTTGGACTCTTTGGTGATTTATCAGTCTTACATTGCACTTTGTGAGATTAGATTCACAACCGTGACACAAGTCTGAACTGTAGTAGCTAAGAACAACGATTCGCGTCCTCACACGCGGAGCGGAGTTCCGGGCAGTCTACAAGCGATGTAACTTATAGATTGATGCGAAGCTAACGACGTGAATTAGGCAAGATGATCGGGTGGAGATGGATGAGATGGATGGTTGAGACTGAACTTCAAGATGAAGTTGCCTACGTATCCCAAGAATGGGAATCAGGTCAACATATTTCATGGCTAAGGTTCACTCGAGTGTTGATACTCCCCTTTTGGGATCTAACTTTTGCCAAAGTCACCCCTTCAGGGTTTTTAACCTTGCGAGCTCTATTTATTTGATTTCACATTTTTCACGCTTTAACTTTTGTCTAGGTCGCCCTTTCGGGTTTTCAGCTTAGCAAGACTCTCAAGGGTAGCGTTATAACATTTACGGAGCCCTAACACCAGAACTGGCTTCACCTTGATTTGAGTTTGGTTCTCCATTCTCTTATGCATGTATTCTTCCTTTCTTTTGCTCCATTTGCAAAGTTGGTTCTTCTTGCAATGTGGTACTTCCTCGCTTTGGCTTCCCTAGATTCAGACAAAAGTTCCTTTCCTCACGGTTGATTGGATTTCATTCCAATGAATGCCCTTGGCTTGATGGTTGACTTCTTTCTTTGTTTCTTCTTTTTTCCTTTCAATTTCTTTTTCTTTCCTCTTTTTTTCTTTTTTCTTTTTTTCCTTTTCTTCTTTTTTGCTCTTTTTGGTTTCTTTTATCCATTTCTTTTTGAAGCAATGAAAACACCATGGGGAGAAATTCTATGATAGTGAGGTCCAAAAGCCGTCTTGTACTTGCCAAAATGATTGCCTAAATGTGAAGAGAATCCCTAGGACAGTGTAGAATACCATGCACAATTTTGAATCTGTCTTCACAAGTTTTGCAAACAAAACAACTTAAACTTTTGAAATCATGAAGGACTTTGCGCCGATAATTACGAATCCACTCAAACCATTTGGGGGATCCTTCCCAATACTCGAGCTTATTAACAGAATCTCTTTCAAGAAAACAAATTTGAAGTTTTTTCTATTTTTAAAAAGGTCACACATGAATTACTGTAGGCACAATAAAATGATAAAAAAAACCTTGACTTTTTCTTTCTTATTAAAAACAACAAAGACCTAAGGGTACACGAGAGCGACTCAAAGGAAGAGACTCAACTGACGCAGCAACGCAAGAAAAGACAACGAACATAAAAATCACAACTCAACTATTTACAGGACACGATAATCCGTATCCTTGAGGCAAAAAGGGGTTTTCACTCTCTAAGTACATCGGAAAAATTCACGAAAAACTTCAAGTAGCCCATTGGAGGGTCCAAACCTGCCTTCAATTCAGTATTAACATCCACACCCTGCAGGATTGATTTCAAACTTTCAAATTGAGTCTTACAAATTGAGCCACACAATTACCCCGATTGTCCCTACACATCTCTTTGACCAAAACAATTTCTTTTTCACGCCATGCCCCTAGTTCAGAAGGTCCTTTCGATGTGCTTTCGATAATTCTCCTAGCTGAGACTGAGGTTCATCATTCTAACCATCAGTGCTGGGATCTGTAGAGAGCCCACTGTTTCATCAAGCTTGAACTCACCTAGATCGAGTAAACTTTCCATCTTTCCAAAAATTTTGTTCTTTTTGCTCAGATCAGAACTAAAAGATTCAGGAATGAACACAATGGGTTTGGGCTCATTGGCGCGTATGATGTGTGGGCTAGGGTAATGGTTGGTTGTTGGCAAGTCATGGATGGGATTTACGTTATGGAATGGCAATCTATTATAGTCAAGGAGAAGGGTACTAACAACTGTGGGATTTTCAGGTGGGGTGATGACCTTATTGTCAATCAAGTCTTGAATTTCATGGCGAAGGCGAAAGCAACGGTTAGTATGATAACCGTATTGCTGATGGAATGTGCAATATTGGGTAGGGTCGTGTCTAGGTGGGAGAGGGTTAGGGAGAGGTCTAGGATTGAGAGGTTTGAGATACCAGTTTTTTTTTTTTTTTGGGAGGAGGAAGCAGCAGGCTTAGAAACATTGGCAAATGGGTTGGTAGATGTTGTATGGGTATTTATGGGCTTGAGATTGGACTCAGGAAGGGTGTTTCTAGTAAAGCATCTCTCCTTATTGTTTGGCCTTCATTTGTTTGCCAACCTGTGAGTAACCCCCACTTGAGCATTGGTGTGTTGAGTAGCAAAAGTTTCATGTACAACCTTTTCAACAAGTGCAAAGACTTGCCATTTGTCTATGCCTTTGGTCTTCAGAGCTTCGACAACCCATCGAAGATGTGCACAAAGGTTAATAGTCACCCCAGACTCATTCTTGCTACTTGCTTCAGCCCTGTCAAAGAGTCGGATGGCTATACCTGGGCAAGGCCTGTTTGCTTTTGATTGGCCCATTCCATTTTTATCTTGACCTAAGATTGGAGAATTTTTCAGTACAAAATCCCCAGCATGAGGTGTGGTAGATGACGGGGTTGGAACCCCAAATGTTAAAACTGCCACTGTTTCTTGAAGATCTTTGATCATTTCCAGTATCTCAACAGTAGTGGGTTCAGCCATTTAGCGCCCTTAGTGCATTCGAATCGGATTGGGTGTATCCATCATACACAAATCAGTATTTTTTAAAATGAATACCTCTAGCCTAGGCAAATGGGATGGAGTGATATATATACTGGGGTCAAAGGTGGGAGATAGTGTATGGATGAGGTTAAGGTAAGGAGGAGATACTTGGTCATGGTTGGGAAGTGGATTAGTGGTAACATTGGGTTCTTGAAGTGGAGCTATCGTCTAGTTGTCAATGAGATTCTGAACCTCATGACGAAGGCAATAGCAACAATTGGTGCCATGACCGCGCTGTTGATGGTACGCACAGTATTTGGTGGGGTTATGTCTAACATGGAGTGGGTTAGGAAGAGGTTGGGGATCAAGGGATTTGAGATACCCTCTTTCCATCAAGACTTTTAGTGCATTGATTAGGCTCATATGGAGGGGGTGAAAGTTCTGCCTTGAGCTCGAGTTGGGGTGGCTGTTTGTGGGTTGGTATTGGCAAAAGGGTCGGAAGTTTTAGGATCGATGCCGACAGTATTGATTTCAGTGGGTTTGGGAATAGTGTTATTGTTCCTGGAAAACACCCTCCTTATTGGTTCGCTTGTTCTAGGAATAATCCCTTTTATAAATGTGCTCTCAATCTAAACCCCTAATTCATACAATTTTTTTAAATTGAATAGCGGAGCGACTATTAACTTTTGTAACATATCAGGCTTAAAGTTCTGCACCACTATTAGAAGGTCGATCCTGTCATTTGTGCTGCCTTTGCTCTCCACCTTGCAACAAATTCCACAAAAGGTTCTTTAGGATTCTGGTAGGTTGATTCAAGCTCTTGGGTGGTCATTTCAATTTGGGTATTGTAAGAATATTGATAACAAATGCCTCAACCAAATCTTCCCAGTTCTGCTTCACTTTGACCTTCAACTTGGTGTAGTGGCTGCTATAGCCGATAGGGCTCTTCCATATAGAGAGAACTTCTGAGGCTTAGCCAGACCCATCGGTTTCTGGACATCCAATAATAGCTGGATGTGTACCATAGGATCTCCAAACCTGTCGAAATGGTCAATGTGTGGCATTTTGAATCTATCTGGGAGCCTTACAACAACCTCGGTGTACCTATCCTCAATGTCGGGAATGGAGTTAATTCCCTGTGCCTTTTTGAATTGCTTCTCAAGGTTAGTAATTTTTAACAAGGTTAGGTCAAGATCATTAATATCAAGGGGAAAAATCCTCTTGATCTAGGGTCTGAAAACTCGAGCTTGAGCCAACCCTTCTCGAGGATCTGGACCCTGCAAATCTTCAACTGGCGAAGGTGGGTCAAAGTTTGACTAGGGACCCAAGACTGGATGTGAAGTAGATGCCCCATATGGGCATTGCATTTCAGCAATGGTCTCGTCCTGTATGGTAATTCTCTGGTTTAGTGTATCCATGGTTTTTTGAAAAGCCGTTATTATGGCCACAACTTCTTCTGGACTTTGTGCCATTATGGTTCTGTTGAGTTGGCAATTAGGGAAATGGATGGGTGTAACCTAAGAGTTGACTAACAAGGATTTTGACCCGATTACACTTGATGTATCTGAATTGGGCTTTTCTAGAATGGGTGTTTTGGCATTGGATGGATCTTTTCTTTTGGGGATCAGATGGACTGGGCCTTTGCTAAGTGGGTTTTTTCTAGGATTGCATGGACTACGATGGGTTAAGGCTTTTCAAGTCGAATTGGGCTTGGCCTTTGCTGAGTTGGGTACTGCTCCTTTTTTGGCTCAGACAAACCTAGTATTAAAAACAAATGCCCCATTAGATTAGGAAACCGGGTATGCTGGTCAAAATAAAGCAAGATACAATTTTTGGCCCTGATTCTGGTCTTGCTGAAAATTCACCCATATCAAACACAAACCTTTGGATTTCAACCCAAATTCTAATTCTGATATGACCCTCAAGATTGAAAGGAATCGCCTTAAGATTAAGACTCTTCCAAGATTGCATCACACATTCCCAAACATTTCACATTTTGCACAAAAGCATTCAAAACATCCCTATGAGAGGTTAGGGTTTCCTGTCTTAGCTTTGGAGTGATCTATAGCTTTACTATTCAAACAAATGGTATCACATCCTGAAAAATGAGAGAGCATCCTTGTAACGACCCCAAAAACCCGTATCTAAAATTACTTTTATGTCCTTGTGGGTTAATGCATTTTAATTTAGTGATATCTGTTCGAATTGAGGAATTATCTGTTGAGTCACGGCTTTAAAATTTAAATTACCGACCTTTATGGGTTCAGAAATCAAAATTGAGTACTTGGGTATGTTAATGGGAATTTTTAGAACTATTTGGGAAAATTAATTGGAAATCTAATTTGTCTGATTCATTAATGCAGATTTGGGTGGTTAACTTGGTACTGCAAATTGAAGGCCTTAGAGGCTTCAAAAACCAGAACATGGGGCATATTTATGATCAGCATAATTTTTAGAGTCACCTGGGAAGGTTAATTGAAATTTGATTTCGTGTGATTCGTAAGGCCGCATTTGGCTCTTGCTATTGTGTTAAGTCTATGTGTGTGTATGTTTATATATATAGATGTGCCTTTGAGTTGTTGAACTCATCTTTTGGGAGCCTAAAAATATCTAAAGAAGAGAGAGAGGAAACTGTGAAAGGGAGAGAAAGAAGAGAGACAAACCTTCTCAAACATCCATAGTGGCTTTGAAGATGATTGAAGGGAATTGAAGAAAAGGAAGAAGATCACCCATGGAACTTGGAGGAAATTGAAGAAAGCTAAGAGATAGACAAAGATTGAGCTAGGTATGATAATCTATCTTGAAATCTTGTGTTTAAGGTATCAATTTCGTAAAATCATAAGACCATGAAAGATTAAGCATTAATCTTGAACCTTGAGGCAAAGATTGATTTGTTTGAGATGAAATTACACTTGGTTGATGTTAGTTTATCATGTTATGGGGCAATTTTACATGTTTTGAGTGATTTATGTTAGAAACCAAGCTTAAAAATGAAAAGACCCAGTGTTGGAGCAAAAACCATTTTCAAACTGTCTGATTTTGCCCAAACCGCACGAGCGGTCACGGGCACCGCACGAGCGGAACATGAAAAAAACAGAGCATTGCATTCTGCTTAACCCACCACTCGAGCGCCCAGTCACTGCACGAGTGGCCGTCCCTGTTTCAGCATATACTGGGTAACTTCAAATAGGCATATGTCCCTCATCCGGACTCCGTTTTGAGTGATTCTTGAGCCTAAAATCAAGCCCCAAAAGTCTAGTTTCCAATGGCGGTGGTCTTACTCCCAAATTCTAAGTACAGAAATAGATATGCCCAAATTAGTGAGAGTTGCTCACTTTCTGTCTACCGATTTTGTACCATTTCTTCATCTGAACCATTTTCCTATCGATTCCTCCTATCTTCTGAGACATGGATTATGACTTATTGAAAAATAATGAGTTTAGAACCAATATGACTAATTGATTAAAGATTAAAGTAAGGAATCAGGTATATTCTTATAATGATATATGCATTGTGTTTGTAGGTCCAGACGAGGACATTGTCCCATTGCTGCCAGAAACTTATCACTGTGAGTAATAGTAGTGTAACGATATGTTTCACTTACTTCCTGTGATTATGGTTTAAGTATTGTTAATTGTGAATGGCCTATCCCATTGATACTGTGCTTTGATTACATTAATGGCATTGATATGGACCTAAGGTCGTTCTGTCCCTAGTAATAGACGTGGGCCTGAGGCCGTTATGATATGAATTGTTCTGTCCCTATTAATGCAGTGATGCATTTGCCTTCTGTTAATAGTTATTATTAATGTCCTGTTATTCGCAAGACAATGATGTCGCCTTGTAATAAACCATGGGAAAATCTTTGTGCACTGTTGAGTAGTAGTACTGTAGCAATACGTTTTGCTTACTGTTAATAGTTAATACTGACATTCTGTTATTGTGAGTTAACTATCTAGATTCATGATGAACAACTGGAACATATGTGCATTATGGAACAATGATATCTCTATGTATCTGGAATCATTCTGTTTTGCTAATGATGGGCCCGAGGCCAATCTGTTGATATCTAGGCCTGAGGCCGTTCTGTATAATCTGTTAGGCCGAGGCCACTCTGCACAATATGTTAGGCCTAAGGCCGTTCTGTATTATCTGTAGGCTTAAAGCCGATCTGTATCATATCTGAGCTTAAAGCCGTTCTATATCATATATGGGCTTAAAGCCGTTCTGTATCACATCTGGGCTTAAAGTCGTTCTGTTCTGTATTACATGTGGACCTGAGGCCGTTTAAAAAAATGATTATGAGTAAGATCTGTGTATGGTTTGATATGCATGTTTACCTTCTCTAAGTCTATGCTCGTTTAACTCACCTCCTTACATTGCTATTATTCACTGAGCCTTGCTCACTCCATTTTTATGTATATTTATGTAGGTGAGCCATCGGAGATTGACACTAGAATTGTATCGAGGTCTACCTGTCTACCAAGTCGCCTAGGGTACGCCTCCGTGTTGAGGCCTTGATTTGTGTTAGGAGTCATATAAATTATTAAATCCTATGTAAGTGTGTGTGAGATCTATATAAATTCTGTGATTGTATATGTAGCTCTGGGAATGTATTTAAATGCTTAAATCTAATTAAGCCATCATGTATGCACAAGCTCAATGGATGTTGTCTTTTATTGATATTGCTTCCGCTTAAGGCTCCGTATGTGGTTAAATATTATTCTAAAATTCTGTTTTGAGGCCTATGTATGGGCCGGTCATGGACCAAAATTTTAGGGCGGATTTGGGTTGTGACAATCCTGCCCTAGTTTGAATGGTCACTAGAGCTCACTACATGCACAAGGCCGATTAGTCAAAAAAGGGTACCTTAGCAAGATTACCTAATATACCTCTCACACCTAACACCGAGAAGTGAAAGAAGGATCAAGCAATATGGCAATAATCCAGATCCAAGGGTTGTGTTTCCAACATGGCAGAGCCCACAACTGGCCAACCTTTTGGCAAGCTTTTTAGGCAAGCCGTCCAGGAATAGCAGATAGAAAACACAGTGACTTAAGAGCACCAATGCAAATGCAATGAAAAGAACATATATGTATAAATAAAATTTCACATCATGATGTTCAAGTCAAGTTCTCTAAATCCCTAGCAGAGTCGCCAGAAACTGTAGCTGGTTTTTCGTGCTCCTCGGAGGGGTTTAGTCTCCTGGTTTTTCGTGCGGACTCCTGTGGTTCTGAATCTGGTTTCATAAGTGCAATGTGAAATAGATTAAACAAATGAGAGTCCAAATCTGAAAAATCTTAGAAAATCCATTTATCATTAGAGATGCCAAAAATGGACTGCATTGCCAGATTTCAGAGTCGCCACCTAAATAATTTTGAAAAATTTAGGAAACCCGTGACTCGTGCCTAAGGCCACTTGTCTGTCATAACCAAAGTTACTCGACTTGAAAACTTAGGTATAAGAGACGAAGGCCATGAATTGACTACCCCACTCACCCGATCAAAGATCAGCCTCTACTCATCATGATGTGATTTTTATGTACATTATATGCTCATGTTCTGATTATTATGCTACCATTACAATGTGAGGCACACAAGTGTAGACTATTTCGCCTACTTTGGAAATGCTTTGATTTCAAGTTTGTTTGAAAAGAGTTTTGACAGTGTGCTACTTGAAAAAGCAAGCTCATAAGTACATTAATCAAAGTATCCCAACATAAGCAAAATAGCGTTCATCCATCGACATTCAAGAGGTATATCAAATAAGCAATTAGCCTCATGGGAATATGCTTGATATGGCAACACAAACATACATCCAATATGCTAAAGCGAGAAATGCTTACCTAGTCCTCCGAGGCAAGCCAAAGAGAATAAAATAGTTTAAAAAATGCATGCTCTAATATGCGAGTGACTAATGCAACACATATAGAATGCAACTATCGGATTCAATTTATTAAAATGACATATGGACCAATTCAAGGCATGTGGTAGCGCATGTATTCAAGTAAGAAATAATCGATGTTTATCAAGTATGATGAGCCAAATCCTAATGTATGCAAAAATGGGTGCAAGTCATGGTAATGATATGAAATCAAAATATGATACTGCATGCAACCATAGTAAGCAAGTAAATAAAAAGGAGCAAGAAATGGGGGTTGGAAGACATACATAATATTACAAGTTTGACCTCGCACAAGATCGTCCGAATGAATGTCCTAATTAAACTAATTATTACAAATACTAAATAAATTAACTAAATCAACTAGCTATTACAAATTCGAACGAAGTGACTAATCAAGTACAACAAACTACTATTAAAGAATTAATTTAAAGGACTACAGGAAGCGAAGTATTGCATGTGCACAAACGAGAACTTCCTTCCGGAAACTTCTCTGTTTTGCTGCCAAAATCTATTATGTTTGCAGTCAGAAAAGCTTCTGCTCAGTTCTGCCACAGAAATGACACTGCTTTCATAAATAATGTTGGTCGGCCAGCCTTGGAAAGTGGTCAGCCAGATAGAGTGGTGGTCGGCCGACCATTGCTTTTGGGAACTGCCCTGCTGCCACAAAGTCAAAATAAAGCAAAACAGAGTGTTTCCAGGAGATGTTTATCCTCTCTGCCTTTCCATATTATGAAGATGATCAAGGGATGAGTAGATTCGATTCATAAACCATCAATTATCGCAAATTTGCTGCGTGATGATCTATGAACCGATAGGACAAAAGCTCAATAAAATGAAATAAAAGACCACCAATACTTTATCCCTATCATGGAGTTATCTCAAGGGAAGCGGTAGACATTGCTTCTTGAATCACTAAACATCACTACAAAGTGTGTAATGATTCGAGATGCAATAGGTTCAATATAACATCCGATTGAACCCAACTCAATTTTATTACCTTTTTTAACCTCTTTTACTCAAATTTTATTAGCCTCTTTTACATTACCTTTCCATTTCTTATCTTTTCTTCATTTTTGTCCAAAAGTGATAGTTACGTCCACTAATTCCAAAAAGCAATAAAGTGAGGTATCAAACAAGAGATTGTATTCACCCAAAAAAAAAACAAGAGATTGTGCTTAGCATAAGAAAGATGTAATGCCCTGATAATGAACCTTCGAAGAGATTAAACCATTTAGCATGGAAGGTCTCTTTCATATGCTTTGAGCGATAATCTAGTGTTGAATACAACTCTTGATCAATGAAAGCAAATAAAGGAGGGAGGTTGCAAAGATGATTATGTAAAATGTGAATATTTACATGAGAAATAAGGAATGAAAAGCTATCAACTCAAATGGATAGGTGTATAAGGCCTAAACACTCAAATCCATGAGGACTTACAACACCACAAACATAGTATTCAAAGCATAAACTAAATAAACACACTAAACAGCCCCTAAATAGCACAAAACAATGCTGAAAATCAGTTTGAAAATGGGAGAAAACTTGAACAAAAATAAGAGGGAAGAAGCCTAGTAAACAAGCCAAAGAAAGGATGGCTAACCCTTCCTCTTTTTGTGACCTAAGATCATATTTTTAAGCTTAAAAACACTCTAAAAAATAGTGTGAAAAAGAAAATAAAAGAGATAGAAAAATATGGTACAAAGGTTCAAAGATTGCCCTTAAAGAGATGATGCTCTTTAGTTCACAAACCCCAAGTTGAACACTCTTAGAGGTGAAATTTATGTTCAAGAAGCCTCAAGTTTAGGCTTAGGAAGTGTATGGATAGTGTATGTATATTGCAAGAGAGAGAAGTAGTGTGTTGAGCAAGCTATAGGGTATTGGCAATTTTTTTCTAACCCCAAACCATAAGGGGTGCGCTTGTATTTATAGAAAAACACCTTCTCATGTCGAAAATATCTAGAATAAGCCAGTTGGTACAAAACATGCACATGGGGGGACAGCTAGCTGCAAAATATCTGTCTGCTGCTAAACATGACTGACCGTCCCTCATGGGGGGATAGCGGGCTGCAAAATATCTGTCTGCCGCTAAACATGGCTGGCCGGCCATAGAGAGCGATGGCTGGTCAACCATAAATGGCCTGCCGACCACTTGCTAGCAAGCAGGTCTCTAAGTGGTCAGGCTGGATAAAATTAGGTTTTAGTTCAAAGGGGGTGTCAGGTTTGGGCTCTGAAGCTTTAAAACCGAAGCCTTTTGCTAAAGAAATTGAAGATTTGGACAGTGTAACAATTCATCATTGAGTGCTCAGAACGAAGTGCCCAAGTCTTAAGGGCGGTAAAAAATACGGTGTCTACACATATATGCACAACTCATTGGAAAAAATTTATTAGTCTGTTTCCGCTTCTGGCCCCATATAACTAAATTTGTTTTGAATTATGTCTGAGGCCGTAGGTAATCTCATGATTACTGGCCAGTTGTGATCCGAACCTCTAGGAGTAATTTCAGGTTATGATAAAGTGGTATTCGAACACGAGTTAATAACTCACACACTTGTCCAAATGAGCAATAAGGTGTTTAGAAAAGACTTAAGGTCCATCCATTTGATAAGTATATGTTTGTGTTCATTGAGCACATGTGAATATATAGAATATGAATTGTTGTGCCTATGTGTATATGTGCAATTCCTGTGTTTATTATAATGCAAGTTTATATAGTTAATAATGAGAGTAAGGGCTGATGAGATAGAAGAGTCTTCTACTGCCCGTCTGGGCAGAATGGAGAGAATGATCCATGTTATGGTTGAAGCATTAAGGCAACAACAGCAACAACTTCCCCACCTCCGTCAATACCTATGCCACTTCCGGTAAAAAAGCATCAGGTGGACGACCGTACGATCGCTTTGACTAATGAGTTTAAAAGATGAAGCCACCCTTGTTCTACGGATGAGTAGATCCTTTGAAAGCCGAGGCATGGGTTTTTGGCGTTGAGAAATTGTTTGAAGTATTCCCTTACACTGATGCACTAAATGTTCAGTTGGCAGTATTTATTCTTGAGGGCGAGGCCTGCAAATGGTGGATGCTAGTGAGAGATGAAAATGTCGTAGTTGTGAAAAATTTCTTGAAATATTTCATGAAAAGTACTTTCCTTAATGCATTAGAGGCTGGAAAGTATTTGAATTTGAACAGTTGAAGCAAGGTAACCAAACAATAGCAAAATATGAGGCACGGTTCACTGAGTTAGCATGGTTTGCACCACACATGGGCGATACTGATTACAAAAAGGCGAGGAAGTTTGAGAGTGGACTTCGAAATGCAATCCTAGATAAAGTGAATGTTCTGAAACTACTGGAGTATGTGGATGCTCTTGATAGAGCCTTAATGTCTGAAACAAATTTGGCATCACATAACCGACCATTTGAGTGGAAGGGGAAGCGACAAGGCTCTTATTCTAATAAGGGATCATTATCTTCAAAGAAGCAAAATCTGAGAACATCTAGTGCCTTTAATTCGACAAGAGATTATGCACCAACCTGTAATTAGTATGGCAAGAAACATCGAGGAGTTTGCTATCACACTTCTAAAGCATGTTTCAGATGTGGTAAGACTGGACACATGGTCAGAGATTGTCCCCAAAATGTACAAAGAAGTGGAAGGCTAGCTGTTAGTTCGATCAGATCAATCCTAATGCCATGAAACACTGCTAGACCTACTGCTACCAAAGATACACTAAGGCAAGAGAGAGTTTTTGCACTGATCCCAGGTGATACACAAAATACTAAGGCCATTGTCTCAGGTACTCTTTCTATTTGCAACCAAGATGCTTATGTGCTATTTGATTCAGGTTCAACACATTCTTTTGTATCTACTATATTTGCACATAGAATGAATAGGCCTATGGAATCATTGCCTTATGTGTTATGCGTATCCGCTCCATCTGGGAGTCTATTTTGTGTTCATCTGTATATCATGCTTGTGAAATTCTTATTAGGAATGGACTGGTTGTTTAAGTATTGCGTTACTATTGGTTGTGTGATAAAATAGGGTTCTGTTTAGACAACCGGGACATGATGAGTTTATGGCGTAATACCTCCACCTTACTTAATTTCGGCAATGAAAGCAGTAAACTGCTTAAGAAAGGGTGTCAGAGTTATCTATGTAGTGTCTTGATTGTCCAATCTACAGATACTATGTTAGATGTTATACCGATAGTTAGGGAATTTCCAGATGTGTTTTTGGAAGAATTGCCAAGGGAATTAGTTGATAGAGAAATTGAATTTATAATTAAGGTTATGTTGGGTACTCAACCCATTTCAAAAACCCCGTATCGAATGTAACAGCTGGAATGAAAGAACTAAAGGTTTAGTTGCAAGATTTACTTGATAAAGGGTTAATCCAACCTAGCACTTCACCATGGGGTGTGCCGGTTTTATTTGTAAAGAAGAAAGACAGAACCTTACATTTGTGTATCGATTACCGGGAGTTGAATAAGGTAACGATCAAGAACAAATACCCTTTGCCTCGTATTGATGATTTATTTGATCAATTGCAGGGTTCACAAGTGTTGTCAAAGATTGATTTGAGATCCGGATACCATCATTGAAAGTGAAAGCTGAAGATGTTGAGAAAACTACATTCCAAACAAGGTACGGATACTATGAGTTTTTAGTTATGCCATTTGGAGTGACTAATGCACCCGCAACTTTTATGGACCTTATGAACCAAATCTTTAAATCCTATCTTGATAAGTTTGTTGTGGTATTCATTGGTAACATATTGATTTACTTAAAAAGTACAGAAGAACATGAACAACATTTGAGAACTATTCTGCAAACACTTAGGGAGAAGAAATTATATACAAAATTGAAGAAATATGAATTTTGGTTGAATGAAGTCGTGTTTCTAGGACATGTGATTAACAGGGATGGAATTTTAGTAGACCCGCAAAAGATTAAGGCGATTATGCATTGGCCTTCATCGACAAATGTGGCAGAAGTTGGAAGCTTCATGGGTTTAGCAAGGTAGTACAGAAGATTTGTGAAAGACTTCTCAAAAATAAGTGTACCACTTACCTAACTTACTCGAAAGGTAGAACTATTCGAATAGACTGATGAAAGAGAATCTACTTTCAAGAACTGAAAACAAGACTAACCACAACACTGGTTTTGACTTTACCATCAAGTACGGAATGCTTTGTTTTTTATAGTGATGCCTTGTATAAGGGTTTGGGTTATGGGGTGATGCAGAATGGAAGAGTCATAGCTTATGCTTCTTGGCAATTGAAGCCTCATGAGAAAAATTACCCGACTCATGACTTGGAATTGCCAATGTTGTGTTTGCTTTGAAGATTTGGCATCACTACCTTTATGGGGCTACATGTGAGGTGTATACTGACCACAAGAGTTCAAAGTAATTTTTCACTCAAAATGAGTTGAACATGTGATAGAGGAGATGCTTAGAGTCAACTAAAGACTATGATCTTCAGATTCAGTATCATCTGGGTAAAGCTAACACCATAGCCGATGCTTTGAGTAGAAAGTCAACGGGGAATTCAGCATGTTTGATCACTAAACAGAGAGAGTTGCTGAAAGACTTAGAAAGATCCGAGATCGAAGTGGTGTTTCACGAACAAGGCAGAATGATAGCCGTTATCTCAGCTCAACCAACAATCATTGATGAAATAAAGCAAAGGCAATTGGAGGATGAATTCCTCAAGAAAGTGTTTTATGAGTTTGAGTTAAAACCAAGAACGGGGTTTAGTATCGAAAATCAGGTGTTGAAATTTCAAGGAAGATTGTGTGTCCCAAATGAACCGACCTCAAACGAATCATTTTAGAAGAAGCTCACAAGTCCAAGTTTGCAATGCATCTAGGCAACAATAAAATGTACCAAGATTTGAAGCAAAATTACTGGTGGACTAACATGAAAAAGGAAATTGTAGACTATGTATCCAGATGTAATCAATGTCAACAAGTCAAAGCCAAATATCAAAGGTTGTTGGGATTACTTCAACCTCTCCCTATTTCAGAATGGAAATAGAAACACATAACCATGGATTTTATCGTTGGCCTACCTTAGACACCTAGAGATATGAACTCTATCTAGGTTATTGTGGATAGGTTAACTAAATCTGCACATTTTCTACCTGTAAGGACTAGCTATGATGCTTATAGAATGGCTACAATTTACATTGATGAAATTATTTGTTTGCAAGGAGTTCTGGTATCCATTGTTTCGGATAGGGATCCAAAATTTGTGTCAAGGTTTTGGAAGAGTCTTCAAAGGGCAATAAGAACAGAGTTGAAATTTAGTACCACTTTCTATCCACAAACTGATGGACAAACATAAGGACTATCCAAACGTTGGAGGATATGCTTCGAATGTGTGCTCTAGACTTTACGGGAGTTGGGAAACTTATTTGCCACTAGCGGAATTTGCGTACAACAATAGTTTCCACTCTAGTATTGGCATGGCACCATATAAAGCCTTGTATGGAAAAATATGTAGATCTCTTGTGTGCTGAACAGAAGTTAGGGACAGGGTTTTGCTTAATCTCGAGATTGTACAAACAACCACCGAGAAGATTAAAGTCATTCAGCAAAGGCTCAAACCCACACAAAGCCAACAAAAGAGATATGCAGATCGGAGAAGAGGGCTCTTGAATATGATACTGGTGATCATGTGTTCATAAGGGTAATTCTGATGAAGGGTCAATCGAGGTTTGACAAGAAAGGCAAATTATCACCTCAATACATTAGGTCGTTTCAGATATTGGAAAGGTTAGGTTTAGTTGCGTACCAAGTTACTCTACTGCCAGGAATAGAACAAATGCACAATGTGTTTCATGTGTCAATGTTGAGAGGCTATCTCCGAGATAAGTTTCTTGTTATAGATTATCTCCAGATAGCTCTCGACGATAATATGGAGTACGAAAAGATACCGATCCAGATCATTGACCGACAAGTGAAATAGTTGAGGAATAGAACCATCCCTGTGGCTAAGGTAGAATGAAAAGAACACTATGGCATGGAAGCAACTTGGGAGAAAGAAGATGAAATGAGGCAAATACATCCCGAATTGTTTCCAACACAAGGTACCGCAAGTTTGGAGGACCAAACTTCTTAAAGGATGGGAGACTGTGATGAGCCCATCACGTATTAAACTTGTATCTATTTAATTTTGACTGTGAGCTATGGATTTGATGTGTATTTGAATGCCTATTTGTTCATCGTAGAAATATCTGTTATGATTTCTGATTAAAATATGAAATTAAAAGCCTTAGCGGCTTCAGAAACTAAAATTGATTAACTTAACAAGAATGGCATAATTTTTAGAGCCAATTAGGAAGCTTGATTAAAATTTTATTCAGATTAAATTAATTAGATTAAATCAATTACAATTGAGTGAGATTAGCTAACCTTAAGCTTACTTAATTGGTCTAAGTTAATCACAAGTATATATATGTTGAGAATATGATTAGGCTCATATATACACACTCAAAATCTACTGGAAAGTATAGAAAGAAAGGAAGTTCATCCTTGTAGAGAGAGAGAGAGAAAGAGAGAGAGAGAGAGAGAGAGAGAGAGAGAGAGCTTTAGAGAACTTGCAATTTGGCTTTAAGATTGGAGAATTGAGGAAAACAACTCCAGATTTTGCTAGAACAAGTGTAATTCAAGACTTCAGGTAAGGGTTTGATCCTTAACTTATGAAATTAAGTCATCTAGCTAATGAATTCATGAAAAATATGAAGCTAATCACAAGAAATGACCATAAGATGTGTTAATTTGAAGTCAATTCATACACGTGTGCATAATTGTGTGAAGATTCATCATTTTGATCATGATTCTTGTGATCTACTTTGAAAATGGAAGTTAAATCATACATGCATCCATGTTTCATAAAGTTTTGAGGATGGATTTCATGTTTTGAGAGTTTTGGAAAAGAGTATGAAGCTAAATTGTACATGCATAAGAATTTGAGTTTCATTTTGAAGAATTCTTGCAATTTTGGGTTAAGGATTTGAAATTGAGTACTGGGTTATGTTTTTGAAAGAGATTCTAAGTGTTTGTAAGGTTGTGAAGAAGCCATGCAAGTTTATGATTTGAAAATACATGTTTTGAAGCTTAAAGTACATTCTAGAAATTCTAGTATTCGACCGCACCGCTCGAGCGAACAAGTTGTCGCTCGAATGCACATCTCATGCATCTAGCATTTTTGCAGAGACATTACATCTGACTCAAAATGACCGCTTGAGGGAACTTAATTTGTACTGTACCATTGGCTTGAGCAACCATTGAGCTTAGATTTGGACCAACTATTACTTTTGCAGACCATGTGGTTTGCTCGAGCGATCAATGTTGCGCTTGAGCGAGGTGTCCTATTTTAGCACATTTTGAAAAGTCGTGTTTTATTCATATTTGCATTCTCATTCCTTTCTAAGTATTCTTGGGCATGAACTGAACCTCCCAAATGAATTATTGAGTAAGAACTTAGCATAAGAATAATTTGATTAAGCAACGGGCCTCAATGTGTATACATGTTTATGAATTGTATACGTTCATCCACGAGGCTGTATCAACAATCGAATGACTGAGTAATATCTTAGTAAGGATATTTTCATGTACTTTATTTTCTAAGTGTTATCAATGTGGTAAGTTTTTCTGAACTTATGATTTTGTGCTATGAATGAGTTTTCTATCTGTCTGATTCTTAAAAGATTTGTAAATTTGATGAGATGGACCCAAGGTCGTTCTGAATATCTGATATTAGTTAACCAATTGGTCATTATACAGTTGTAAATGGTTGGACCCAAGGTCGTTCCATTAAGTTATGATCAGTTCTGTTCCGCGCATCTGTTATACGTTGGACCCAAGGTCATTCTGCTATTTATTTGACCAATGGTCGTTCCACTATGGACTGTATATGATATGGAAATGTTTATGTTTATTTAATAGAACTCATTCATATAACATCTTTACTTTGATGTTATTCATTGGGTGTTAGCTCACTCCGTTATATATATGTATGTAGGTGAGCAGCGAGATGTCCAGCCCTATTGAACTGATTAAAGTTTACCCAATCTTTGTGAAGTCTATCAAGGCACGCCTTACGAGCGAGGCGTTTGTTTTCTTGGATCTTTTGTTTTCTTTTGTTGGTCATGTTTGACCATGGTTATGACAACCCCACCACATACAATATTTGGCATTTAATTAATAAAAGAGAATTGAATTTTAATTAGTCCTTATTCTAATTTAATTTGGGATTTATAAGAATTATTCACTCTGATTTGTATATGATTTGATTAAGGATTTGTTTTGGAATTAGAAATTGAAAGTTTGAATGGCTAAAGAAGGTGAAATTGGTGAGTTGAATCACTTTAATTTCAAGTATCACACCATGTTGGAGTTTAATTAAATATTCAATTCAATTTAATAAAATTGAAATTTGATTAATTGGGTCTGAATTGGAATTAATTAAGTTAACTAAGTTATGAGGATTGAGAATTATGATTATTATGTATTAAATTTACTTATGAGGTGTCCAATTTGAATATGTAATTTATTGACGGAGATTTTGAGTTTGATTTGAAATTGAAGGCCTTAGAGATTTGAGAAACCAAAATTGATGATAACAATAAATTTAATTTGATATTTGAAGCCTTTTGGGAGTTCGATTGAAAATCTGATTCAGATTGGTAAAAATTAAATATAATTAATTGGGCCTTAATTAAAGTCAATTAGACTAATTAAATTATGTGCTAATCAAGATTTATTAAGACTAAGTGTTATCTAATTAAGTGACGTTATGTTTAGTTGGGGGATTTGGGAAGAGATTTGGAAAGGGAAATGGAAAAAGTGTATGAAATTAGGTGAAATGTAAATATACTTACATTTCACCTACATTTTTCTTTTTCTCTTTCTAACTCTCCCAGCCAAACATAACGTTAATCTTAATCATAGATGGAATTGTTGAATGGTCTAGAATTTGAGGGTGTATGTAGGTGTGAGTGTGTTGAGAAATCTTGTGTGTGCGCTGAGAAATCTGTGTGTACAAAGAAATTCTATGTGTGTGCTGAGAATTATGTATGTGTGTATATATGTTAAGGAGTCAAGAGTTGGGCTCATTTGCATTGTGCTAAGAAACCTGTGTGTGTGTAAGAGAGAAAGAGAGAGAGAGAGAGAGTTCTTGGGTCGTGCTGGAGAAGGATCACAACACAACCTATAGAAAAAGAAACCCAAGTTTTTTAAGAGGAATAAGAAGGCTCAAGGGGACAATCAATTATAATTTTTGAAATTAAAAAATAAGGTATGGAATTTATGCTCAATTTATGTAAAATCATCTTATCACACTTGAAATTAAGAAAGTTATAGAATCAATCTCATGGATTTTGTAAGAAATTGGATTTTGAGTAAGAAATTAAGTTAGGTTTATGGTTATGGAAATTAATTATTTTATATTTGATTTTTATAGTCTTGCATAAATTTGAGTCTCATTTTTAGATGTATGTAATTTGGAGAAATTGAAGAATTAATTCATGAACATGGTTAAGGTTAATAAATATGGAAATAATTGTAAAAATTCTTCAAAGTGAACTTGGGTTTGGAAACCTTGATATATATGAGATGTATATTTGCATGCACGATGAGTTCTGAAAGGATTTGAGCCATTCAAGTTCATATTTCGAAGAGAAAAAGAAAAAGCTTTATAAAAACAAGTTTATGAAAATTTGGAGTTAATCCTAAAGTTAGTTAAGGTTTTGATTTTATTATGAAAATTAGGAATTGGTTTGATTTTAATTTTTAATCCATGCATGTAATTTAATTTAAAATTTTTATTCAATTTAAACATATTTTAGAACATCAATGATCATAAATTAAGTTTTGGGTTAAAAATTGAGTTAAGTTCAAATTTTAAGAGATTGATTTTGTAATTCATCATTTAAGTTTGATTTTTGTTATTTATCATGAAATTGGATTCCATCTTTACATGCATCATTGGTTTTTAAGGGTTTTGAAATTTTAATTCAAGTTTTAAAGGAAGAAGAACAAAGTTTTGAAAAATAGTAAGTTTATGAACATTTTAAGTTTAATTTTGAAATTAAAGGAGTTTTAATGTAAATGATTTGAAATTGATCAAATATTTAGATTTTTTGAAGTGTTTTCATGTTTATAATTAAGCCAAGCATAACCCCAAGTATTGAAATGGGATTTGGAAGCTCAACTTTTAATTTTAAAAACCCGAAAAATTTATAGACTGCTCAAGCGACCAATTGGTGGCTCGAGCGAACTTTTGACCTATCTAGTATTTTTGCAGACAATATAGTTTGATCGAGAGACCAAGTAGTGGCTCGAGCAGTCAAGCCTTTTCAACATATTTTTAGAAAATTACATCTTCATCATATGTTCATCCTCATCTCTTCCTAAACATTCCTAGGCTTGAATTATGATTCATTAAGGACTAATAAGTTAGGAACCAACATAAATTAATTAGTTAAAGAATAAGTCATTGATTAAGAAAGAGGAAGTAAAGTAAGGATTTGGTTTATTTATAGTTAAGTTTCCTACCATAGTCCTGTGACGATACTCATGCTTATGTAAATATTATTGTCTTGATAAGTAGTTTTAACTTTAACTTAAAACATCTACCTTAAGGGGAAACAAAAAGGGGTGGTATTGGGTTTTCGATCACTTAAATAATGATAAGATGATAATGTGTTAAGTATGGATTGATCGGGCGTGTTCCCTAATTGGAAGAAAAGTTTTGCGTAAGTGGTTGTTTTGGAACTCTTGAATGGACTGGTTGTATTCGGACCCTAGGTACTTATGACGGATAAGGGTGGAGCAGGTTATATACTTTTACCATCTTTTTTGAGGTCCTCAGTTGGCCTTCTAGTCCTATTTTATATACTACCATTTGTAAAATTGACAACCTTTGAACCTTGATTGTTCTGTCTATTACAAGGCTTCTTGTAAATAGTTTCATTTTCTTTACTCAGTGACGAATCTTGGATATTCAGTTTGAAATGCATATGGCCAAAAAAAAACCAAAATTAAATTGGGAAAGAAAGCTCCCCCCGTCGGTTTCCATGGTTCTGGTGCTATCCTGGCCAGTTGGTTAACTCCTCTACCCTAGACTTTGGGTGTGAGGGCCTGTTTGTTTGTTGTTATGGATTTTGATTAGTTTCAGTTGCTCTCATGGTGACCTTCATTTGGGCTTGCAGTTCCGGAGTTTCAGCTTTTTTCTTCTACGAGTTACAGGTGTCGGCATGGTGTTGGTTGATCTCTGGCCTAAGGTGATTCTTTCTGGCGTATACTGCTTGGAGTGACAAGGGCTTCCCCGTAATAATTCTCTGCTCTGGTTATGTTCTCCTCCGGCGTTTTTTGCCAGCGTGATTGTGCGGTGTTGCTGCCTTGGTCTACTCCGGTAGCCTCACGTGAGTAGGTGCTGTAGCACTACTCTGCGAGCTTGTATCCAGTATTGGAGTTGTTTGTGGGTTGGATGCCTATATCACTTCGGCAATAGTCGGAAATGGGTGTTTGGTCCAGTTGTTTTCCAATTTTGGTTCATGGCGGTTGTGTTCATGCCCAGGCAGTTTTCTGGGTGGTCTGTTGTATGGCACCAGCCTGGTGTTGGTGGCCTCATTGGAGGTTTGTGTTCGCCGGCGATCTTGTGCAGGTGGTGTGTTTTCATTGCCTCAAGGGCTTGCTGGTATGATTTTGCTTCGGCTTGTCTTTGCATAGGGCTACATACTGTAAGGGTTTTTGTTTTACCTGGCATTGGGTTGCTATCCAGCACCGGTGTTCTTGGTGGTATAGTTTCTTAGCGTCGTTAATGGAGCTATGCAATGGTCTCCAATTTTTTCCGCCGTCGTCGGGGATGAGGTGTAAGCTGGGCGTGACAGTCAGTCCGATGGAGTTAGCTGGTTCTTTTCTGTTCCAGCGCAAGGTTAACGAGTTTCCGATGCTGGTTTTTTTTTTCCGGCGTCGATGCTACTGTGTGGAAGGAGGTGTTATTCACGCTCCCTTTTGTGTACAAATCTGTCTAGTGGGGCCGTGTGTGGGTACGCGCACATTGGGCAGTGCATTTCCTGCATTTGCGTGGGTTCCGTGTAATGGGAGTTGTCTAGGCAGCTGTTTTATCTCTGCTAGACATTGGGAAAGAGGATTCACGTGGATAAAATCTGGCCCATGGTTTTGTTTTAAAACCAGTACTTGGTTTTAAAATTATGGTTTTGACTTGAAGTGGGTGTTCCTAGTCCCCACGTGGAGCTTGGTTAAAAGGTTGTGGTTGACCTACGTATCTTTTTTGGCGGGCCCAGCCACTTAAAATTTGTTTGATCAGCCGTGGTTTATTTTGTTGTCAATTTGATTGTTTTAGTCACGAAGTGCTGTGACGTGTTTAGTTGCTTTATTTGAATTTCTTTTTGTATAAATTGTCCATATATCTTCTCCAAGTATTCATCTATTATCTATTCGATGATAGTAAGTACTTGGGGACAAATTGATAGTTGGACAATTTTAGATTTATTTTGGTTTTATTTTAGTTTTAATCAATTATTTGTATTAGTCCCCCCTTTTTGGGGAGGATGCGGATTTGTTGTATTACCTGGGTTATGCCCCTTGTAAACGTTTAAACTTTGTCTTCAATTTATGACTTACCCACCCAAAAAAAAAAAATGCATATGGCCAACGCAGTTTCAAGTTAGATATCTAGTTTAGTTACTACCTCTATAACCTTGATCACATTGAAGTCTGAAACAATAATATCATATCGTTCATCTGTATTTTAGTTGATCCTGATGTTATTATACTAGAACCGTTTCGTATTATTTCATCTCCATTTCTTATTCCTTCCATTAACCTAGTTTTAAAAATCTGGTAATTATTAATTTGCCTATACATATATGGAGTTATGTTATGTGTTTTATTTACTACTTGATCTTACTGCTTCAAACACCCTAGGATAGTTAAACTCTAACTTTAAGATTAGTTTATTACCTTTAAGAAATTGCCTTCGTAATTAGGCTCCAACTTATGCCTCACCACACACTAAGAATAGAAAATGGTGGACCACACTCAAGCCAACAACTACATCGAAACAAGCAATAACACACAAGCTTCTGAGCAACATCGCAATAGTAATGCGGTACTGGAAAATTGAAATTCTAAGAACGGACTAATAACCACTGTCGAAATCCCGAACCCTATTAGGAATCAAATTATGTTTGAGTTAGGATATTTAAGAGGAAATCGATGGAACTCGTCTCTTCTCAGAGTTTAGAAAGTAGAAACCTCCCAAATTTATAGAAGTGCTAAACCTAAAGGTGGCATAATTGAATTCGGTAAATTGAAAAGATGCTCAATACAATGGAAATAGCCGAGCATGCTGATAAGATGGCTTTGGTAGTTTACCAATTAGAAGGGAAAGTAGATCATTGGTGGACTCTAATAAGGGAATCTAGAGACATCACGATGATGATGTAAGCGTAGTTTAGAAATCTATTTTCAAGGAAGTATTGCCCGAACACAATCAAATAGGAAAGGATTCAAGAATTTCATACGAAAAGCAAGACATGATGACGATAACCCCATAGTAGCGAAGTTCGAAGAGTTGGCCATGTATGCAACCCAATATGTGGCAGATAAAGATGAGAAGGCATAAAAGTTTAGTGGAGTTTAGACCTTACAATTGGAGGAAGAGTTTTGCCATTAAGACTTTCCATTTTTGCGGATGTAGTTGACACAACATTGGATTCATAATGAGAGGAGGAAAAATCCAAGAGGATTTGGAGCTTGTAGAAAGGGAACCACCCTCATGAGGGACCGGAAAGGAGCAACCGAAGTAATACAACACCATACTTCAAGACCTTGATTGTGGAAAGGGAAAGGAATGATACGGAAAGAAGTCAAGGATGACTATTTAAGGGGAGGAGGACCGAAGAACACTAGAAACAAGGCCACGTTAGCACCTTATGTAAAAGGAACACAACAATAACAAAGGCGTGGACACAAATAGAGGAACATGATTAATGACTATCCTAGGGAGAATGTAACTAGGATAGTAGTTAAAACTCTTTTGGAATAGCCTTTTGTAATCCAACCATGGATGGTGTAAATTCTCTTTTATCTCGGTATCTTAACACTAGAAATAATGTTTTATTCATCGCATACCTTTGTATCTATAGTATGTTAGATCATTAGAACTTGTATGTGAACCCTTAGAAAATGTTTGTTTGTTTAATTATCAATTTCCGAGACATGAAGATACCTGACGCCAACCTCACCTCAAAAATAGATTCATTATTAGAACATCAAGCTATGATCAGCGACTACCAAAAGCAGAAGATGACTCACCCATCCAATGGAACGCTTTTATTATTTAAGGGGGATAGACTAGTTTCCACGATTCAACAAATCGACAAACACAATGACATTAGCAACCTACTGAAGGGTCAATGAGATAAACCCTTAACAAGTATATGGATTGTCACGTTAGAAAATTTACAACACAGGCAGCGACATCGTACAACGAGCAAATTAAATTTTTGAGAACCACAAAAGATTGACGCACCCTTACTTCATTAATTGGAAAGAAATTTGATTAAAAATGCTACTATCAGAATGAGACCAGTGGTGCTTTGGACAAAAGGGAGGAGAACTTACAGAAGAAGATGGTTCAGATAATTAATGTGTGTTGATAGGGTTTACCTGGAAGCGTAAGGATGCAATGCAAACAAATTGCCCCCAATATTTCATGATATGCTGAAATTTTGAGAACGAAATTTGTTTAAGGGGAATAGGTTGTGAGGCCACTAACTTTTGCAAACCCTATTAAGTCCCTAACTTTTGAGTTATTATAATAAAGCCCTTAGTTCCTCGTTTATTCGCAAATTTTACCCAATAACCAAAGACGCAACACAAACGAATCCATACGAACCCGTACAAGCCCTAACCGACCCCGATAGTTTAGTAATTTTTTCTACACTCTAATATTAATTATTTAACTACGAGACTTGTCACGACCCAAACCCGCCCCTATAGGTTTAACATCGTAACCGGCCTGTAACCTTGGGATTACCGAAGACCTCTGAACAGATTAAACAAAAATACAGGGGCCAGCGAAAGAAAATAACAAAATATGATATCCATAGAGCTGTGTAGACACACATAGGACAGAAAACTTTAAACTTTAATATAAATACGTGACATTATAATTACATTAGTCTTACATCACCACATTACAGATAGACCAAAAGTCAAGTTCAAACTTAAACAAAAAGGAAATCAAAAGTCGTAACAAGGTTCACAAAACATGACCACATCTTAGTTCGGGAACCTCCTTTAGAGGCACTATGGTTGGCTGACCAAAACAACTCTCCAGCCAATAGCTTAGGACTGGACATGCACCTGCTCACCTACATACATAAATAATACAATGAGCTGGAGCCCAGTGAATAATAACAGAGTAAAGGTTTTAATGAATGATGTCCATAACAAATTCAAAAATCATAATTCAGATTAGAAACAGATTCATATTCATACTCATACTCATACTCATACTCATACTCATACTCATGTTTAGAGTTCACATTTCACATATGATCATACGTGGTACATCCATTAGCGCTAACAAATCCAATGACCTATATTTGGGACGGCTATAAAGGTATTCCGATGACTCGTGTGCACAGAGACGTTTCCGATGACCCATAAAGGGATGGCCATAAAGGCATTCTGATAACCCATAAAGGGACGTATATCATATGATGCTAAGAATGCCACTAATACATTTCAAAGAATCGAACCATCATTCATTTAATTTCAAAATAGCATTTGAGGAAACAGATCATTTTGTATTCATTATTTTCAGAAAATAGATCATAGCATATCATAATGTTCAGAAAATATTTAACAATGAACATAGCTTTACAAGTTATTACTCACAGATAGCTATGATAACGATCAGACGAATCAAACAAACCACACGGGCTAAAGCGCGTGACCTACACAAACACATAGCGCATACACATTGAAACACACATACGGAAAATACTTAACTTGTTTCTTTTCTATCTTGGTGTGTTTCTAATCCTTGTCCTCATTAAGTTGTCTTAATTAAGGCTTAGGAATGCCTAGGATGCAATGAGGATGCTAAAATGTAGCTTGAAACACTTAGTCAAATTTTCAAAAACAGGGCAGTCTGCTCAAGCCCAAGACTAAGTAAACAGGGTCTTCGCTCGAGCATAACTTCCTACGCTCGAGCAAAGGATCAAGATGTAAAGCCAATCACTCGAGCGCAGGTTCGGCCGCTCAAGCCAACCCTCAAACTCTGCAAAAGTACTCGGAGCTCGCATTCTTCGATCGAGCGTACCCTGACCTTTCTAATTTTATTTTGACCCTTACTTTTGAATTATTTCAATAAAGACCATTGATTTCTTATTTGTTTTCAATTTTAACTATAGAGTCCAAAACGTGCACGAACTGAAAACTTGCAAACCCTGATTGAACTCAGAAACTTAGGGATCATTTCCAAAGACCTAATTATAATTAAATAAATTCCTTAATTATATTTGTCGCTCAAAACCATAGGTTTCCGGTTCTCTTTACGATTAGTCATTTAATTCAAAATAAAGAAACTTTAACTGAATTGACTTTCCATATTCTAATTGTTTCTTTTCGGTGAGTTCTTCCTATGTGTAGACACCCCATTTTTGACCGTCCTCAAGACTTTGACGTCACCGCTCGAACACTTGGTGATTACTCATGTTTGTGTTTCGTTTTGAGTTCCCGGAGGTCTCGGCTACGCGCCTTGCCTCAAGATCTCTCAACTCGACTGTTCTGTGTTTGGTTTTGCACCAAACACTTGTGTTTTTTTTTGCTTCTGAGGGTAGAAAGTAGCTTGTTAGCTACCACTGGCACCCACCGACCTTGGTTTGAGGCCACCGGCTATGTTTTGAGGCTACTGGCCATTGGTGAATTATACCATTGGCCGGTCGGCATTCAATATGGCCGGCCGGCTATCTGTTTGGCCGGCAACCTCCTTTTTTGGCCGGTAACACCTTTTTGCCTTCTTCAGGCATGGTGCATGCCAGCTGTGCCAGCTGGAATGCACCAAACCTACCCCGGGGCTTACATGTGGCTGTTTTGCCCCTTTTGCCCCCTTTTGGTCAAAGCTTCTTGAGGAAGCTTGACCCTTTGTCAAAGCTTTCTCAAGAAGCTTGGCCAGCTGTCTTAGCTTCCTCAAGAAGCCTTGACCTCCTTGCCCCCTTTGCCCCCTTTTACTTAGCTTCTTTGAGAAGCTTAGAACCATTTCCTTTGCCTATATAAGAACCTCTCCTCCTCCATTGTCAAGGGTTGAACAAAAAAAAAACCAGAGATATACATATATATCTGATAGATACACCCTTCTTTCTCCATAGCTCTCTTCTCCAAAGCTCAAAAGTCCATTACTCTTGGCCCTTTACACACCATCTCACAACCACACACTTCCACCATTTCTTGGAGGTTCTTGGAGATCATTTTCAGAGGCTAAGGGACTGATTTTTGGGACCAAAAGCTGCTGCATTGCTGTGCTACAAGGGTAAGTCCTCTTCTCCCTCTTTGAAGCTCTATCTTGCATGATATCTTAGTCTTACTTGCAAGCATTTCTGGGCTCCAACCCAAACTGTAAAGTTCCATTTGTTCCATTTTTTGAGACCCTCTTCAACTTTGTTGAAGGGCTCTTTTCTGTTTGAGGCCATCTACTACCACTTGTCTCTTTATCTCTCTTTTAGGCCAATTTTTGCATAGTACTTTAGGCTTACTTGTAAGCTGTTTTGGACTTTTCCATAAACTGTGAAATATCTTGTTTTGAGCCCCTATTCAACATTGTTGAAGGGATCTCCTCTATTCGAGAACAGAAGCTACCACTTGTCTCTTTACCCCTCTTTTAGGCCTTTTCTTGCATGATAGTTTGGCCTTATTTTTGATTATTTTCGTGGCTTGATGTAAACTGTAAAGTGTCTTGTTTTGAGCCCCTCTTAAACTTTGTTGAAGGGATCGTTTCCATTTGGGGCCAGCTACTGTCCCCTTATGTTTAATCTCTCTTTTAGGCCTTTTCTTGCATGATAGATTAGCCCTATTTGTGTTCATTTTTTAGACTTGTTATAAACTGGAAATATGCATGTTTTGGGACTGTCTTGCATCTGTCTTCATGCTTCATGATCAAATAATGCATGCTTTGTATAGCTATAAGTCATTCCGTGTACCTTGTTTCGAGTTGCGGGTTCCATCTCATGCATCGGGTGCCATTTTTCCATGTTTCGGGGCTGTTTAGCATCATACTTCAGTGCTGGAATATATGCCATTGTATGCCATAATTCATCCTTTCAATGCCTTTGTGGAGTTGTGTTTTGTGCCTTAGACTCGGGGCCATTGCATTGTGCATGTTTGCATGCATCTTGGTTGCCTCATTTTCATCACATGGCCGCTGATTTTGGCATGCTTGCGAGCTATCCATGTTAGTTTAAGTCCATCATCGCATGTTGTTGCACGCCATGTTTGCTTACATGTTTAGGTTGCGTGCCTAGTATACATTGCCCATTTGCATGTTCATGTTGCATACTTAGCCTCCATGCCTAGGTTGCATTTCATTGAGCATGCATCCCTTGCCCCTTGATCAACCATGATAGGGGTTGGGGTCCTTTGATGTGTTTTGTGCTTGCATTTCATTTGATATCGAAGTTGCACACTTGGCTTTTAGGCCATCATGCATTGAAATGCGTGATTGATGGCCCGAGGGTCGAGGGCCATGCTCCCTTGAGTCCCTTGCATGATAGGGAGTGTGGTTGGTGCATACATTTGCTTGAAATACATTACCATGCCTTGTCTGCCCTCTTCTGTTGTCAAACAGGTTTCAGCATGAAGAATTGGCCGGCCGGCAGTGTTGGGTGTCGACCGGCAAAACAGGTTTGGCCGAGAGCATAATGTTTAGCCGATGACCATTCTAAATGGCTGGTGATGATCTCACTCAGTCGGTAGTGTCCCACAACACTCAGAGAAGCAACCTTGGGAGTTGTGCAATTTTCAGAGAAGCAAGACAGTCAAAGCAAAGGCAAACTTGTGCATGGCAGTGACTTTTCGAGCGAAGCCGAGCGCGCATTGCATGGGGCCCTCTTCCCGAGGCCGTTTACTGCTTTCATTAGATTAGTTAATTTTTTAATTAATTAATTGGTCTGTAATAATTAATTAGCTTGTAGGTTAATTAATTTGTATTATTCTTTTAGTCCCTCCGAGCGAGGGTGAATTTGTAATAAGGGTGGGTGCGTGTGTGCATGTCTTCCAACCCCCACTTCTTCCTCCCTTTTACTTACTTGCTTTTGATGGTTAGTATTAGGACATGTTTACTTTAGCATACCTTATGCTATGCATGCGTGCATTCATTCATCAGTATTGCATGCACCAGGCTCGGCGCATCATACTAACTGCATAAGTATTTCAAATCTAACTTGAATACATGTTACTTGTGCATTTTCATATGTCATTTATAGACTAGCTGAGCCTACTCTAGTGACATTCCGTATGCGTCGCATTAGGCATTTAAACATGGACTTGGATCATGCATGATTTCTAGCATGTTCTTGTTTTGGCACGGAGTACTAGGTAAGCATTTATGCTTTAGCATCCTTGCATGTGTGTGAGTGTTGCCACAATAGCATGATTACCATGAGGCTAGCTGCTTATGTGATATAACTGCTTGAATGCCTGTGGATGGAGGTTGAATTTACTAAATTGGGATAATGCATTAAAACTGTGAGTTTTAAGCCCACTAGATAGTGGCAAAACCATCTTTTCTAAAGCCCACTTGAGGGTGGCAAAACCTACATTTTAGCCTACTTGCGAGTAGCAAACCATTTTCAAAACAAGCATGAAATGTTTTGTTCCAATTTAGGCAATTTGGTCTATACTTGTTTGCTGTGCGCATAACATATTAATTCTAGGCTAATAACCGGAATAAGAACACATAACGTTTTCAAAACTAGATATCATGGTTAGTAGAGGCCGATCTTCGGATCGGGCGAGAGGGGGTGCTCATAGCTGACCTTCCCCAATCGTACCCAAGCTCCCAAGCCGAGGCAACTTTGGTGATGACAGACACGTGGCCTTTGGCACCGAGTCAAGGTTTCCTAAATTTCCCAAAACAAAATATTTAGGTGGCGACTCTGTATCTGGCAAAGCAGTCCATGTTTGGCACTTCTTTTTTAAAAATCTGTTTTCTCAAAACGATTTGCTGGATTTGGACTCTTTGGTTCAGATTAAGAACCGTGACACAAATTGAGTCCGAACTGTAGCACGAAGGCCTCACGCGGGCGCGTCTACACTATGCTTAGGAGAACCCTTCCGATCATTCTTCTCTTCCTATGCTCTAGCATATTTCTCAATCTTAGCCATAAGATCCTTTATTGACGTAAGGAGTTTCTTGGCCAGATGTCATAGTGGACTGTCTACATCCAAGTCGTTCTTGAATGAGATAATGGCAAGCTCCTGGTTATAACCCGAGATCTAGCTGTAAACCTTGTAGTATCTCTTGGGATAGGCCCTAAGGCTTTTGCCAAGATCTCTCTTCAGTGACACCAACAAATTTGCCCTCAAAGGCTGGGTGGTATTGCTGACAAATCTATTGACAAACATCTCAGACAGGGTGTCCTAAACCTTTATGAATCTCTTCTCCAACTTTAAGAACCAGTTTGATGCGTCCCACAGTTACTTAGAACACCTTGCATAACAATGGGTTGTTTCCTCCCCACAGCAACATCGCATTTTGGTTTCAACATGGAAGTTAGGGTTTGACTTACCATCATATGTGTGGAACTTATGCATGGAGAACCTTTTTAGGGGTTGAAACGCCTCAAGCTCTTTAAAAATAGGGTCATCACTTTGTTTTTTAGAGTGACCTTGATCGAAAGTCCTCCTTCGATTGTCTAGCTACCCTGGCCCTTCGACGAGCTGCTTTCCATTCTAGGGTTTGCTCTCTTGGACTCTTCGAGGTCTAGCGTCTTCTCTTTTGTTTCTATTTCACTAAGTCGGTTCTGGTTGTTCCCTTACTTTAAACCGCCTGCACCTCTTGACTATCCCACTTTTTTGGATCTACCTCGGTGCCGTTATTTGTGTGCCAAGGTGATTGTACTGTCTGCATCATGTCTCATCATGCCAATGTTTGGACATTGTTGTTATTTAAAGTAAGAGTTATTGTCTATTGTTTAGTAGTATTCTGCACTACAATCTTCACTAAAGCCTCTAACTCAGTAACCCTATCAGATAACTGTGGCAACTCTACATCTCTTCAGGTGACATGATCCTTCTAGGTTTGAAGGTTGCTCTTGTTGTAATATTCTCCTCAAGGGTGCTCTTTTCCTCTTCCATTGGCCCTCATCTGACTGTCCTTCACCCTTGGATTTCAACCATCGTTGTCATGACCCGAACCCGCCCCTAGAGGTTTGGATCATAACCAACTAGTAATCATGAGATTATCTACGGCCTCAGACAGAATTCAAATCATATTTAATTATATGGGGGCCAGAAGCGGAAACATAATTATAAAATTTTTTCTGGTGAGCTTATACATTAGTAACTCACATCCAAATAGATACATATAGGTATTACACATCTAAAAATCATTCACGAGTACATGTCATCATCTTATAACACTTAATGGTTTACATACAAAACATGGTCGAACATTACCAACAAAAACAAAAGTAGACAAAGGCCTTATCCGAGATGCGCTTTGAGGCTGACTTCATAAACTTGGACAATCTTTCACATGGTTCACTAGGGTTGGGCATCTCCCTGCTCACCTACACATATATAATAGAATAAGCTAAAGCCCAGTGAATAACATCAGAGTAAAAATGTTACATGAATAAGTTCTGATTTATATAAATACAAATATTCTCATATCCAAATTCTTATCATAACAGAACGACCTCAGTTCCAAAACTAAACAGAATGACCTCTAGTTCAACATAGCTCAGAAGTTCAGAATAGAATAGATAATACTTAGCGGAACGACCTTGGGTCCAATCAAATACAGCTGTATAATGACCATTTGGTCAACACATAATAGATATTCAGACTTATCAGATATTCGAAATGACCTTGGGTCCATCTTACATATATATAGAACGACCTCAGGTCTATCATATACATTCATGCTTCGCCAATCACATATACAGATATCATGTTATTTAGAAAGATAGAAGCTCATTCATACCTTCAAAACACAAGTTCGGAAAAGCTTACCAAGTTGAAACAATTTGAAAATAGCATACAAGAAAATACCTTCACTAAGATATTACGCACAGTGATTTGGTTGTTGACCTTCATGGATGAACCTACACAATTCATAAACATATACACATTGGGTCACATTGGGTCACATTGCTTAATCGGATCGTTCTTTAACTTATTCAATTCTTTTAAGTCTCATTCTAACTTATTAATTCATTTGGAAGACTCAATTCATGCCTAAGGATGCCTTGAAAGGAATGAGAATGCAAACATGATCAGAGTATGACTTTTCAAAATATGTTGAAATAGGACGGTTCGCTTGAGCGCAACATTGGTCACTCAAACAGACCACATGGTCTACAAAAGTACTAAATGGTTCGAATATAGGCTTGATGGTCGCTCGAGCCAATGTGATTTGAAAACTGAGATCGCTCGAGCAATACTTGGTCGCTCAAGTTGTAAAGCTCTGCAAAAATACTAGATGCATGAAATGTGTGCTCGAGCGGCAACTTCTTCACTCGAGCGGTTTGGCTAAATTCTAGGTTTCCAAAACAGAATTTTATGTTTCAACACTTGAGTCCAAAGCCACAAACCCTTGCATGACATGTTCTAAACCATGAATACTCCTTCAAAAACATAAATACAAAACCAATTCCAAACCTCATACTCAAAACTTTATAATTTCTTCATAATTGGAACACAAATTTTCATGCATGTACAATTTAGCATAAAACTCTTTTCCAAACTTCCAAAACATGAAATTCATCTTCAAAACTCTATGAATTATGGATACATGTATGATTCAAGTCTCAATTCAAGTATAGGTAACAAAATCATGCTCAAAATGATGGAATTCTAGAAAATCATGCATGCATGTATGCCTAGCTTTCAATTTCACCATCTTTAACTCAATTATTGTGTTTAAACTCATAATTTTCTTAAATTCACATATTTTATGACTTTAATTCATGAATTAAGAATCAAATACTTACCTAAGGTCTTCAATTAAGCTTAAATTAGTAAGAACTTTAGCTCTACTTCACAATTCTTCAATCCCTTAGCAAAATCTTCGAAGTTCTAGCTTTTCTCTCTCTCTAAAATGATGAACTCTCTCCCTCTCTAAACTTTCCAGTAGAAATTTGAGTTCAAAACAATTAACTTAACACTTCTCTTCATATATATATATATATATATATATGCATTTGATTAGCTTAAGTTGCTAATTAAGGATTAAGCTCACTAATTAGGTTTAAGGTAAATTAATCAAAATTTAATTTTTCTATACTAAATCAAATTTTAATCAAACTTCCCAATAGGCTCTAAAAATTATACCATCCTAATTAAATTTGTTATCGGTTTCTAAAATCATTAAGGCTTTCACTTTCAAATTTAAAACAAAAATCACAACAGATAATTCATCAATGAACAGATATTCATTCAAATACACATCAAACACATAATAAGCATTCAAAATTAAATAGACTTAAGTATATTATGTGATGGGGTTGTCACAGTCATTGGCAACAAAGTTTTCACCGTTTGTTGTATTCTTTGCACCATTGTTTCCATTCTAGTCTACACCATTGTTATCGTTCACATGTTCCAACTCCTCATTGTACTCGTTTTCATCGACACTTTCACCTTGCACAATGTTGGCCATTGAATTCAATTTCATTCCCATAGCCGCTGCCAAATTGTGCGTGTTAAAATATGATCACACAACCAAACAAAATCTTCCTCTAAGCTTCAAGGAACAAAGCCAAAGAGCATTTGAACTACATTGAATCAACACCTACAACAAAGAGCAAAATACCTAAACTGGTTGCTACCAACCGGGAAGGCACTCCAACGATCTTGTTAGTGACAATATCTTTCAAAGATAATCACAAAATAATAAACTTAGCAATTAACTTACAAATTAAAATGTACCTTTGAGCCACTAGAGTGCCTCTGTTTATATAATAACATGTGTCTTCCTCTTCATAGAAGTCAAACTTCACTAGGACACTTATTTCCAACTGGAATAACACTTTTCTAAGACTCATCTATCCTAGTTAGATTGAGATAAACCTCTTACAAGAGTCCCAACTTATCCAACCTATGAATCCATTTTCTACTAGGACTTAAGTCCCTCTCTGAATATCTCGAATCTGGTGTGACAAGATCATACCTCGGCTGACCGCTATCATCTATGTGACACCTCGACTAACACCTAGGCCACATAGACAACTCAAAAATTATGTCCCCACACTTAGCTTCTTTGAGGTGTGAGACCACCTTAACACTTTCTCTCCCCCTTACTTGAACAATCTCCCAAGTGTTTTCCACTATATCGGTTTACCAAAAATGGGTTTCCATAACCCATTATTAGTCTATACTAACTCAAAACACATGGAAAGTTTCTTTCTTCCACTTTACTTTCTCTTACGGCTTTCTTTTGTACATATGTTTACTGTAACATATTACATTAGATACTTATTCATCTCAACACATTTTTGTAGATACAAATGGAGGATGTTAGGGATTGGACAAGCCCCCCTAACATCATAAACGTTGTGCTAAACTCCAACTAAACTCTATGGTGTTTCTCCAGTAGTAACTCAACGGCCTTCTAAAGGCATTTGGCAAGTCTTTCAAGCTTTAGTAGTGGTGGTAGTAATGGGAGCGATGTGGAGGAGGAGGTGATAGTAGAGATGGAAGTGTTGGATTAATGGTCACAGCGACAACGACAATAATGGTAGTGGTGGTGGCAATGACAGTGATGGTAGCGGTGGCAATGTGGTGACATTGGTAAAAGTTTAATTCGGAAAACGTTTTTCGTCTTTTAAAAGTGAAAAATATTTTTTGTCAAATAAACTTATTTTCCATTGACTATGAAAAATATTTTTCATTAACTTTTATTTTTCGTAGCACCAAACACCAGACAATGCAAAAAACGTTTTCTGCAAAACATTTTTCACCGAAAAAAAGGAGTATTAACTTGACATTGTTAGAAATTCTGATAAAAATGGATATTTTTATCAATAAATTAATCTTTTACAAAATAATGAAGTTGATCACATTTCACAAAGTAAATTATTTTTGGTCTTCATAGACCATTTTATTTGAAATGGAACTCTTTTTAACAATTTGGCATTGGTCTTCATGGATCCTTTTTATTCAAAATGCAACACTTTTTGAGAATTTAAATTGGATTAATAAAGAGTAAGGAAGGTTATTTTGATAACTAGTTGAATCATCAACATTTGGCATGTTTTACGAAGCAAATCAGATAAATTACAAATGATTCAGGAAATGATTTTGGAAATTCTTATAAATAAATGACATTTTAAACTAATAATCACGATTAAGTTAATTAGATTTTGCATTATTAACTTTAAAAAATTGAGCTTAATAATAAACACCTAAAAGACTGCTAACTGCTAATAACTAAGATGGGGTTTGGCAATTATTATTTTTTAAAATCTAAAACTAATGTTTTTATAATTGTTAAGAACTTGCATTTTTTTAATTGAAAAGTTAACTTTTCAACTAAAAATGTTATTTTTTTAACTAAAAACAAACAAACAAATTTTTTGTTTGGCTTATTTAGTAAAAAGATTATTATTTTTGATTGAAGCCAAATAACTCCTAATAGACTACACATGAATTAATGCAATTCTTTTGATTGAATATAATTTGAGGGATTTAGTGGAGAATCACCCTTTTATGGATTTATACCCCAATCAACCCATAACATATTCTTATATTTCAATAGGTCCTACACATTTAGACTTATGTTCCACCAAATCTTAAATCCCATATTTGAGGTCTTTTATAGACAATTTTAACCTTTTATATAAATCAAAAATGAAAAATCTAAAATCGGTGGATATTTTCATGTTAAAGGTAAAGATGGAAACTCTCTCTCTATATATATATATATAATACTCTCATTGTCTCTTTATTGCTATTAGTTTGTCTAGGTCTATCAATGTCTCACCCTATCTCTCAATCATCTTTTGCACTTTCTATAGCAATCCCGGTCTTTTCCCATTTGGTTGTTGTATCTGGACTTAGGTTCCGTGGAGCTCGTTGTTGTTTATATCTTATTGTCATCCTTTAATTCCTTATTTTTGAGTTATAGGATGTGTTGGGTAGGTTTGTTACAGGTTGGGTGTGATTGAGAGCAAATGGTTGTTGCCCAGAATTTTGGTCCTTCGCTCGAGCGAGCCTTTTGTCACTCGAGCGAGCTCTGTGTTTTAGATCCTTCGCTCGAGCCAGGGATCCTTCGCTCGAGCGAGAGTTGAGTTTTGTATCTGGTGGCTCGAGCGAGAAGTCCTTCGCTCGAGCTTGCGTCTGTATCTGGTTCTGGACCTGAAAGGTACAATTCTTTCCTTCGCTCAAGCGAGCGAGGTGTATGTTTTGAGTTTCTTCGCTCGAGTGAGCATTCTGTCGCTCGAGCGTGCTTCTGGGTTGCAGACCTGAAGCTTCGCATTCTTAGCTCGAGCGAGGCTTTTTATGCTAGAGCGAGAGTTCTTTGTGTCTCGTCGCTCGAGTGACCAATCCTTTACTCGAGCGAGCCTGTGTTATCTCAGTAGACAGCAGCGGGTAAACACTTCACTTTTTCATCTCTTTTGGTTTCAAAACCCTAGGTCCGACTCTCTCTCTCTCTCTCTATACACCTTCTCTCAAGGGATTGATCTACTTATAGTGTGTTTCTACCCTAATCCCTTTGTAAGAAAGATAGAGGGTTGTTTGGGCTACGTTTTAATCTGAAAATTTGTAGATTTGGAGCACTTTGAGTTTTGGTCATCTTCTCCATTTGAGCTGTTCATTTCGAGGTAGGGATACCCTACTCCATCTTATGAGCTTTGTCTTTAATTTTGGTCATTTGACTAGTTGGTGCTGTTAGTTAATTTTTGGAAAATTTGGGGTTGGTTTGTAAATTTTAAAAGAGGGGTTTTGTGTTATAAAGCTCCATGTGTAATTAAAGCCTTGGGAATATGGGCTTGAGAGTTAAATTGGTGGATTTTGATCTTAGGATCAATATTTGGGAAAAAGGGGTAGATGCCCGAATTATTGAAATAAATTAATTAGTATAATTAACTTGGAAAAATATGAAATTGAGTTGAAATCTATGAAATTGGGAAATTATGGGATTGAATGGTGTAGTTGGATTAATTTATCACTCACCTATGGAAATTGTAAATATTATATTTGTTGATGTATTTATGTTCTATTTAGAAATATCTGCTTTGGACTATCGGTGGAGGATAGTCTTGATTGTTGTAGACACTGCATGTCGATTAGGGAAAATCGAAACTAATCACATTGAATTTGTCAATGAATATGACAGTTGCAATAATACATCAAATATGTATATTGATTGATCCTTGTGTATGATAAATGTTTATATACTTGGAATACATGTATTGTGTGGGAAGAGATAGTGGATGTACTCCATGGTTTGAGGGAAGATAGGGGATGGACTCTCAAACCGGTTTGGGAGGAGATAGGGGATGAACTCCATTAATACAACAAATATGTGTATTAAATTGAAGTATTGATACAGCAAATCTGTGTATCATTTGTGAAGTATGGAAGTGTCTTAATACGACAATGATGCATCAAATATGTGTATCTATCGTGAAATATGGAAATGTTGGTACATGAGTTATAGTCTCATTGAATTGTTTGGTCAGGTTCTGAGCCATGTATATGAACTGATTTGGTTAAGTAAAGGAAAGTGGAACGTAACATGGACATAATTGTCATCGAACTGTATTGTGATACAACTTGTTTATAAGTGTTAACCATCTATCAAATGCTATTGTTTTAGTCATTGCTTATATTTGGTTTAGTATATCTCTGCTGGGCTGTGGCTCACCCTTTATGGGACATCATTTTCAGGTCCAGGTGATATGCCACCTCCAAGGACATAGCTTGGGAGGTTCTAGGAGTTGAAGACTCTTTGGTTATTTTGTTATCTTTTGTTGTATTACATGTACATTCAAGCCAAGGGCTTTATATGATATGAGTTAGTACTTTCTTTTGTGTAACCAAGTGTTGGCTTGGAAAGTTATAAGTCGTTGGGCATTTACTTTTGTTGTCAACATGTAATACATTTGTAAGGAATACTTTGATGAATGGAATTAAGTTCGATTTACTTATGTCTATGCATGTCTCTAATGTGGATTTCTAAGTCTTATTTTGAGGGCGTTACACTTTCAATCTTGATTTTGCCTCTCCTTGTCTTTGGTTTCACATCTCTCAGAAAACAACGGTCTTACCTTTCTTCATCTATGACAATGGCAATCTCACTTGTCTTGTATCTATTTGTTGTATTTTATTGGCAGACTATTGATGATTATTCCAACTCGTCAATTTGAATATCCATGTTATTCAGAATATCAAAAAATTTGAAACATTAAAACTACAATGTGAATCTTTTGACTCCTATAATAGTTGCCACATTGAAAGGGTTTTTGTTGTCTATGATGATTGTTCAAACTTTTTAAAGTGAATCTCCACATTGCTTAGAATATCATATGTGAAAAAATCCTAGAGGGGGAATCAAATCGAAGGATGACACAATATTCGCTATGTGAATATTCACATTGAAAATTTGAATAGTTTCAACATTAAATTTGTGATGTGAATATTTACATTGAAACTAATAGAATGTTCATGCAATATTCAAGAGAATGTTAAAATTCATAATGTTCTTTATATTTCACATAACATAGACATTGCAAGTATTCATATTTACATTCACTTTCATATCATGTGAACCACTCATACTTACGCGGATAATAAGAAGATTCACATCACAAAATATAAATATAAATAATAAGAACATACATAATTCATATGTATAATGAAAATATTTTGTTAAAATTCATGAACAACTGATGAATGAGAAGTTTCATACCATAAACTATTTACATTAAAATTCACATTCAAAAAAATCTTGAACTTTCACAAATTTCGAAAATATGAATTAGAATTCTGAAACTCTATCATTGAAAATGACATGCGAACACGCGTTTCATGAACATTCATGGTTTCAACAACGTGAAACTTCATATTACCAAAAGTCCATATAAATGTGAAACACCCATAAATTTTTTATGCGAAACTTTAACATCAATTTTTTTAGGGATTGTCTCATATGCAAAAGTTATACATTACAATAGAAATTAAGATTTGAAACATCAATTACTCTTCAATAATAATTTCATGAACAATAATTGGGCAAAGACTTTCAATAATCTGGATATGAATTGATCAGAAAAAGTGATTGAAAAGTATGAGAAAAATCGAAACAGATGAAGGACTTATGTTTTCTACCCATATCAATTTTGGTAAATACAACACATGAACTCAATGTGAGCTTCAATAGCAATGAAGAACGATGTCGACAGGCAAAGAACGACCCCCTTTCGAGTTCATTTCAATATAAATCCCTAAATCCAAGACTAGCTCAAATGACGAAGAAAAACATTTGATTTCACCAAGCTCACGATATATCAACCCTGTTTTTTGGAATATGGTTATTGGGAACAACTCTTCCTTATGAGAGTCTTTGAATCAATCAAGAAGGCATCTCACACTCACAAGGATGTTTTGGTAACTATGCCATCTATGGGAATTATTGGAACATATGATTTGGACTAACTGGAACACAAGTAATAGAAGAGGGATTTATAAAAAAAATACCCCATAGAATTTCCCTACAATTTAACATGTGTAATGGAGCAACGGTGCAACAATATGATACACTTGACTTGTATTAGTACTAGCGGCGAGCACATACGATGCGTGTGCAATTTTAATAAGTAAGAATAAAAACAAATGATAAATAAATTAATATTATAATATGTATGTTACTTAAGTAGTATGAGTCTTCTTACTTAAATTTAAAGTCTTGGGTTCAAGCCTTATGCACGTCTTTGTATAACTTTTTATTTTAAAATAGAAAATGTCGTCACGTTGTATAAGGAGAAACACAGGCAAAGACACCAACTAAGGTCTTATTTTAAAATAGAAAAATCTACCATGTAGCAAGAGGAGAAGCAAAGGTTTAAGGACACCAACCGATGCCTTTGCTTGATAAAATAGTATAATTTTATAGACAAAAATAAATAAAAAAAAGGTTGAAAGTATTATGTAAAATGTCCAATTACATAGTATTAAAATACAAAGTAATGTTGAAAATTTTTAAAATATTTTTTCATAGTTTATTCACATTGTCGTGATAAGGAATTAGGTTTTAATTGAATTTTTTTTAATAGGTCTTAATTGGTTGATTAGTAAATAAATCAACAATTGACATATAATATGTCATATCATTTGAACTAATTTATAAATGATATTTTAGAAATTTTAATATTTTCTTAAAATAAAGTCACCTTAAATTAGTCATATTTAGGGTGAATTTGGAAATTAGTTTTTTTAGCAAAAAGTTACTATTAAAAAGTCAATTTTTCTTTTTACTTTTCTACATTTCTTTTTGTAAAAAGTCAAAAAATCAACTAACATAGCTAGTTTCCAAAACAACCCTTAACATTTGTGATTCAAGATTCATTTAAGAATTGACTTTTTTAATGACTTTTTACAAAGAGACGTATAAAAGAAATTTTGACAAAAAAATGAGTTACATTTTTGTAGTAACTTTTGACTAAGGGGTGTTTGGCAAGTTGGGTTTTTGCTAAAATAGTCAATAAAGACAAAATATGCTAAACTAGTCAATAGACAAAATGTCACATCCAAACCATACTCATTTCACTTTTTCTCTCACAACCACTAAATCAACTACAAAAAAAAAAAGAAAGAAAAAAGAAAAAAGAAAAAAAAAAGTTTAATTATCATCCCAAACACAACTTTTTTAACCAGGCAAAAATAACAAAAAAAAAATTAGAAAGTTAACTAAAATAGCCAATTTCCAAACGGGGCGAGCATCAGCTTGTGACAACCCCATCACGTGTTATGTCTTTAATCCTTTAATTTTGCATATGCTTATGTGCTTAGTGTGAATTTGAATGCTAATTATATATTAATGTGATTTTTGGATTCATATTTGTCAATCGTAAGAATATCTGTTATGACTTCTAATATAATCTAAAATTGAAAGCCTTAATGGCGTCAAAAATCGAAATTGATTAGACCATTATGACTGGCACAATTTTTAGGGCCTACTAACGAGTTTGATTAGAATTTGATTATGTTTAAATTAATTAGATTAAATCAATTAAATAAAGCCTTGGATTAATTAACTTCATCTTTAATTACCTAGCCTAATCCTTGATTAGTTGATTAAGCTAATCTAACCTTATATATGTTAAGAATGAGATTAGCTCATTATTTTTGTACTCAAAAATCTAAGAAAGAGAGCTCTAGAGAGAGAGACTTGATTTTAGAGAGAGGAAGAGCTTGGAGCTAAGAATTGCGTGTAAGATTGAAGAATTGTAAAAAGAAACTCCAAGTTCTTGAAGAATTTGCTTGATTAAAGACCTTAGGTAAGTGATTAGCTCACAATTTGTGAATTAGAGTCATCAAATGTATGAATTTAAGGAGATAATGAGTTTACATACAAGAATTAAGCTTAGAATGAAGAATTGGAGGTTAATTCATGCATACATTCAAAATTTAATAGAGTTTCATGATGTTGAGCATGATTCCCTTCATCCATGTTGAAATTAGAAGTTATATCATACATGCACTCATGATTCATAAGAGTTTGAAGTTGGATTTCATGTCCTTGTAAACTTTGGAAAGGAATTTGAAGTATCTATGATCATTTGAGTTTGGATTCATGAAGTTTGGCCATGAGGTTTGAGAATTAGTCTTGTATCCATGTTTATGGAAGAGTTTGAAGTGTTCGAGAAGTTGTGTACAAGCCATGGAAGTTCATGATTTGAAACTATGAGTTTTGAAGTTCAACTCTATTTTGGAAATTCTAGAATTCTGTCTCACCACTCAAGCGAACAATCTGTCGCTTGAACGCACATTTCATGTATCCAGTAGTTTTGCAGACATTTGTAGCTAGCTTGAGCGAACATCGAACATAGATTTAAACTATCCAGAACTTTTGCAAACCTAGTAGTCCACTCAAGTGACCAATGTTCCACTCAAGCAAACTGTCATATTTCAGCATATTTTGAAAAGTCATGTTTTATCCACTTTAGGATCCTCAATCCCTTCTGAGCATTCTTAGGTATGAATTAAACATCCTAAATGAGTTAAAGGGTTAGAAAGAAGCCTAAGAGAATTGAATAAGCTAAAGACCAATTCAGTTAAGTAACATGATTCAATGTGTGTATGTTTATGAATTGTATAGGACCATCTGCAAGGATGTGTCAGCAACCGAATCACTGTGGGTAATATCTTAGTAAAGATATTTTTTATGTATTTTATTTTCTAAATGATAGCAATGTGGTAAGTTTTCTAAACTTATGATTTTGTGTTATGAATGAGCCTTCTATTTGTCTAATTCGTAAAAGATCTATGAATATGATTGACAAGCATGAAAATAAATGATGGACCTAAGGTCATTCTGTACATCTGAATTGAACCCATGGTCATTCTGCATATTAGATGGACCCAATGTCGTTTTGAATATCTGATAAGTCTGATTATCTGTTACGAGTTGACTAAATGGTCATTATACAGTTGTAAATGATTGGACCCAAGGTCATTCCATTAAGATATGATCAATTTTGTTCTGTATATCTGCTACTATACATTGGACCCAAGGTCGTTCTGCTATCTGTTGGATCCAAGGTCGTTCCGTTATGAATTGTTACGATATGGAAATGCATATGCTACTTAATAGAACTCATTCATATAACCCCTTTACTTTAATGTTATTCACTGGGCTTTCACTCACTCCGTTGTTAAAGGATTACCAAGTTTTGTGGAGTCAACCAAGGATGCCTCACACACGAGGCTTTTGTCTTTTGTTTTGTTTTTATTGGTCATGCTTGGCCATTTTTTATTTATAAGAAGTTTAAGTTTTGTAAGATCATAAATAATACTTTCTTGTTTAAGTATTTGTACCTCCAATCTAAAATGAATGTTTAAACAAGGTGTGTTGTATTATTGTAAGTTATTAACGTATACAATGTTTCTGTTTATGTCATATATGCACAGCTCATTGGACACAATTTTATTATTCAGCTTTCGTTTCCAACCCCATATAATTAAATATGATTAGATTTCTATCTGAGGTAGGTAATCTCATGATTATTGGCCGATTATGATCCAAACATCTTGGGATGGATTTGAGTCGTGACAGAGTGGTATCAGAGCACGAGTTAATAACTCACACGCTTGTCCAAATAAGCAATAAGGTGTTAAGAAAAAACTTAAGGTGCATTCGTCTGATAAGTATCCATTTGTGTGCATTGAGAACATGTGAATATATGGAATATGAATTGTTGTGCCTATGTGTATATGTGCAATTCCTATGTTTATTATAATGCAAGTTTCTATATATAATGGTGAGAACAAGGGCTGATGAGATAGAAGAGTCGACTATTGCCCTATTAGATAGAATGGAAAGAATGATTCACGATATGTCTGATGCATTAAGGAAACAACAGCAACAACCACCCCTACCTTCACCAATGCCTATGCCACCTCCCGTACAAGAGCATCAGGCAGATGACCGCACAATTTCTTTGACTAAAGAATTTAAGAAGATAAAGCCACCATTGTTCTGGGGTGGAGTAGATCCTCTGAAAGCTGAGGCATGGGTCTTTAGTGTAGAGAAGTTGTTTGAAGTATTCTCATGCACTAATGTACAAAAGGTTCAGTTGGCGGCATTTACTCTAGAGGGAGGCCGTAGATGGTGGATGTTAGTGAGAGATGAAAATCAAGGGGTTAGTTGGGCAAAATTTCTCGAAATCTTTTACGAGAAGTACTTTTTCCAATGCATTAGAGGCCGGAAAGCATCTGAATTTGAAGAATTGAAGCAAGGTAACCAAATGGTAGTTGAATATGAGGCACAATTTACTGAGTTAGCAAGGTTTCCACCACATATGGTCGACACTAATTATAATAAGGCAAGAAAATTTGAGAGTGGACTTCAAAATGCAATTCAAGAAAAAGTAAATGCTTTGAAATTGCCAAGTACGTGGATGTCCTTGACCAAGGTCTAAAGTCTGATGCAAATTTGGTATCCCATAACCGACCATTTGAGTGGAGAGGAAAGAGGCATGGTTCTTAGTCAAACAAAGGGTCATCATCTTCAAAGAAGCAAAATTTAGGAACATATAGTGCCTCCAATTTGACAAAAGATTCTACACCGACCTGTAATAAGTGTGGCAAGAAACACCGAGGAGTTTGTTACCCTACTTCTAGGGCATATGGTCAAAAATTGTCCCCAAGCTAAAGATAAAAATGGAAGACCAGCTACTAGTTCAACTAGGTATGTCCCAATGCTAGGAAACACTACAAGGCTTGCTATTACAAGAGACACACTGAGGTAAGGGAAAGTTTTATCGAAGTCGTTGTCTCAGGTACCCTTTTTGTTTGCAACCAATATACTTATATGCTAATTGATTCAAGTTCGACATATTCCTTTGTATCTATTGCATTTGCATCTAGACTGAATATACCAATGGAATCATTGCCATACTTGTTGTGTGTATTTGCTCCATCTAGGGAATCTATTCTGTGTTCATCTGTATATCGTGCTTATGAAATACATGTTGAGAATGCTACATTATTTGTAGGTTTGTTGCCTCTTGATATTAGACATTTTGATGTAATTTTGAGAATGATCTGGTTGTCTAAATATTGTGCTACCATTGACTGTGTAACAAAATGGGTTTTGTTTAGACCTCTAGGACATGATGAATTGTTTTTGTGGGTAATGGTGTAGTACTTCCACCGTACTTAATTTCAGCAATGAAAGCTTACAAATTACTCAAGAAGGGATGTCAGGGCTATCTGTGTTGTATTTTGATTGATCAATCCATGAATACTGTGTTAAATGATATTCCTATTGTTAAAGAATTTCCATATGTGTTTCTAGAGGAATTGCTAGGGGAAATAGTTGACAGAGAAATTGAGTTTGCTATTGAAATCAAGCCGGGTACTCAACCCATTTCGCAAACTCCATATGGAATGTCAACTGTTGAAATGAAATAACTAAAAGAGCAGTTATAAGATTTGCTTGACAATGGTTTTATCCGACCGAGTACTCCACCTTGGGGTGCACTAGTTTTATTTGTGAAGAAGAAAGATAGAACCTTATGCTTGTGTATCAATTATCGGGAGTTAAATAAGGTAATGATCAAGAATAAATACTCTTTGCCTCGTATTGATGACTAGTTTGACAAGCTGTAGGGTTCATAAGGGTTTTCAAATATCAATTTGAGATCTGGGTACCATCAACTGAAAGTGAAAGCTATAGATGTTGAGAAAATTGCGTTCCGGACAAGATATGGTCACTATGAATTTCTAGTTATTCCATTTGGAGTGACTAATGCACCCGCAGCTTTTATGGACCTTATGAACCGAATTTTTAACTTCTATCTTGATGAGTTTGTAGTGGTGTTCATTGATGATATATTGATTTACTCAAAAAGTACAGAAAAACATGAGCAGTATTTGAGAACAGTTTTACAAACACTTAGGGAGAAGAAATTATATGCTAAATTGAAGAAATGTGAATTTTGGTTGGACAAAGTTGTGTTTCTAGGACATGTGTTCAACAGGGACAGAATTTGAGTAGACTTGTAAAAGATTGATGTAATTGTGAACCGGCCTATACCAACAAATGTGACGGAAGTCTGAAGCTTCATGGGATTGGTTGGGTATTATAGGAGGTTTGTAAAAGATTTTTCAAAGATAGTTGTACCACTTACCCAGCTTACTCAAAAGGGACCACCATTCGAATAGACCGATGAAAGAGAGTCCGCATTTCATGAACTGAAAACAAGGCTGACTATAGCACCAGTTTTAACCCTACCTTCAGGCACGGAGAATTTTGTGTTTTATCTTGATGCTTTGTATAAGGTTTGGGTTGTGTATTGATGTAGAATGGAAGAGTAATAGACTATGCTTCTCAACAATTGAAGCCTCGGGAGAAGAATTACTCGACTCATGACTTGGAATTGGCCGCTATTGTGTTTGCTTTGAAGATTTGGCGCCACTATTTGTATGGAGCAAAGTGTGAAGTCTATGCTAACCACAAGAGCCTAAAGTAGTTTTTTACTTAAAAGGAACTGAATATGCGACAGAGAAGGTCATTAGAATTGATTAAAGACTATGATCTCCAGATTCAATATTATTCGGGTAAGGCTAACACTGTGGCTGCTGTTTTGAGTAGAAAGTCAATAGGAAATTTGGCATGTTTGATCACCAAATAGAGGGAGTTACTGGAAGATTTAGAGAAATCCAAAATTGAAGTGGTGTTTCACGAACAAGGCTGAATGATAGTTGCCATTTCAACTCAACCGGCAATCCTTAATGAGATTAAGCAGAAGCAAAGAGAGGATGAGTTCCTCAAGAAAGTGATTGATGAATTTGAATCAAATTTGAAATCGGAGTTCAGTGTTGAGAATGAAACGTTGAAGTTTTAAGGGAGATTGTGCATTTTGAATGTTTCTGATTTAAAGAAGAGAATCTTAAAAAAGGCTCACAAGTCAAAGTTTATAATACGATGGGCAACAATAAAATGTATCGGACCTTGAAACAAAGTTTTTGGTGGCCTAATATGAAAAAGGAAATTGCATAGTATGTATCTAAATGCCTTCAATGTCAGCAAGTCAAAGACGAGCATCAAAAACCAACAAGGCTACTTTAACCTCTTCCTATTTCGAAATGGAAGTGGGGGCACATAACCATGGACTTTGTAGTTGGTCTACCTCGAACACTGAGAGGTATGAACTCGATCTGGGTTATTGTGGATATGTTAACTAAACCTGAACATTTTCTACCTGTAAGGACTAGTTATGATGCTTATAGATTGGCTACAATTTACATTGATGAAATTGTTTGTTTACATGGAGTACCGGTATCCATTGTTTCGGATAGAGATCCAAAATTTGTGTCTAGATTCTGGAAAAGTTTTCAAAGAGCAATGGGAACGGAATTGAGGTTTGGTACTGCATTCCATCAACAAACCGATGGGCAATCAGAAAGAACTATTCAGACTTTAGAGGATATGCTCCGAATGTGTGCTCTAGACTTTCAGGGGAGTTAGGAGACTTATTTTGTGATGCCCCATATTTTATTACCCGGATACATTACCAAAACTTTTATTTATGTCCAATTATATAACATGCATCGGAATAGTAATTACACTTGAGTAAATACAAAGTGTTCTCTCTTGAATAATTACAACAATTATACATACCTAGATTTATATTTAAATACTCATAATAAATAATTACATGAGAAAACACTCATAAATCCCACATCACTATATATATATATATATGTATGCATCTCGTTTACATTGTATATGACAAATACACAAAAAAGAAAATAAACTTCTTAAATCTTCAAACTGACGTTTTCAACTCTATTCCTAAAAATGGTAAAAATAATGTGGGATGAACAAATATGTCCAGCAAGGATCTACAATTATTCTCAACAATAAGGTCAATAGATATATATGATAATAAATGCTGAAGGATGATACATAAATAACTAATATGTCTTTTTATACTAGAAAATAAAATACACATATCTACACTCATTTCAACACCTATTAAATAACTAATCCATATAAAACAATCAATTCATTTTCATCTTTTCAAACTTATACAAAATTCAATTATCCATTTTCAAATTATCACCATCACACATACAAATTCCCTTATAATTAGCTAGCACAAGCTCACAATCAACAACCGGCTCCATTACCAAGCCATATCAAAGAACCACATGATTTTTTGGGCGCTATTCCGAAAGGAATGCGGAACCTCTATCAAGTGCTACGCTTTACCAATCATAAACCAGAAGGAACGCAGAACCTCTACATGTCTCAACAGACCACACGCTCTTCTGGGCGCTACTCTAAAAGGAATGCAAAACCTCTATCAAGCGCTACGCTTTACTGGTCACAAGCCGGAAAGAAATGAACCCTTATTTCGATATCACCATCCATCAATTCATTATGTTATTCATTATTACAACTCACAGACAAAACCAACAACATCATTCATTATTTCCATTACACATTACTCAATGACACATCCACCATAAGCACAAAGATCTATCTTTAGAAACAATTACAATTAGTGTTCTATTTCATTTTTTACTTCCCCACATTAACATCAATTCTTTATACTCAATCACACCACACAATTGTTATCATACTCTTCTCAAGATTTATTGATTCAATTTCCAATATTAATTTCTCTAACGTAACCATCATATAACATAATCATTTTTACAATTACTAATTATCATCATTTATACTCATCTTAACCAAGCCTAAACTTAATTTCAAGAATTCGAGGTTAGTTAAACAATCTCTAATCTTTATAACAAAGGAACCATAACTACAGTTTAACAAAAATTAGGGCTTTTTGCTCTGAGGCACAAAACTACATTCTGGTAACTCCAATTTGTTCACATTCTACTTAAATCATAAGTTCAACCCTCATAATTTGAAAACCCTAACCTCCTTTACATGCGTTTATGAAAATTTCTTCAAGATGAGGTTTTTATGCAATAGAAAGCTACCACATATTTATCTATAAGAAAATATTGAAGTGAATCAAAGAAATCCCTTCCTCTAGCAAAAAGAGAAGAAACCCAAAATTTAAACTTAGATGAAAATGCGATCAGCTCGAATGGATAGAAAGCCCTCAATGTGCTTTTCGTTTTTATAAAAGGAACATGGGGTAGAAAATGAGTAGAAAGATATGAAAATGAAGCTTGAAGGCTTGAAATCCTCAAAAATGGCGGTATAGAGGAAGATGGGAGGGAGAGAGAGAGAGAGAGAGAGAGAGAATATAAAAGAGTAAAGAAAAGTGGACCAAAAATGGCTTTTAAAGATGTTGATCCCAAATAGACCGCTCGAGTGACCACTCCTACAATCGATCATCAAAGACACCACACCGTTCGAGCGACCAACCTAATGCTCAAGCAAACATCAACAACTCCTAGAATCTCAGAGCTGCAAAAGCACTGGAAGCTTTGCAAGACCACTCAAGCGATTAATCCGTCGCTCGAGCAATGAGAAGAAGAGAAATTTTTCCAGAATACTACATATTTGCCACTGGCGGAATTTGCATACAACAATAGTTTCCACTCTAGCATTGACATGGCACCATATGAAGCCTTATATGGCAAAAAATGTAGATCTCTTATGTGTTGGACAAAAACTGGGGACATGGTTTTACTTGGCCTCGAGATTGTACAAGCAACCACCAAAAAGATCAAAGTCATTCAGCAAAGGCTTAAAACTACACAAAGCAGACAAAAGAATTATGCGGATTAAAGAAGAAGGGCTCTTGAATATGAAGCTGGTGATCATGCGTTCATAAGGGTGATTCCGATAAAAGGCCAGTCATGGTTCGGCAAAAAGGGCAAGTTATCACCTTGGTATATTAGGTCATTTCAAATTTTGAAAAGGCTTGGTCCAGTTGCATATCGAATTACTCTACCGCCAGGAATGGAACAAATGCATAATGTGTTTCATGTATCAATGTTGAGGGGCTATCTTCGGGATCTGTTCTATGTCATTGATTATCACCGAATAAATATGGAGTATGAAGAGAAACCAATTCAGATTATCGATCAACAAGTAAAACAGTTGCAGAATAAAGAAATCCCTATGGTTAAGGTGGAACGAAAATAACATTACAGTACAGAGGCAACTTGAGAGAAAGAAGATGAAATGAGGGAAAGGTACCCCCAAGTTATTTCTGACTCAAGGTAATGCATGTTTGAAGGACCAAACTTCTTAAAAGGGGAAGACTGTGACAACACCATCACGTGTTATGCCTTTAATCCTCATAATTTTGCATGTGCTGAGTGTGAATTTGAATGCTAATTATATGTTAATGTGATTTTTGGATTCATATCTGTTAATTGTAGGAATATCTATTGTGATTTTGGATATAATCTGAAATTAAAAGCCTTAATGGTGTCAGAAACTAAAATTGATTAGTCTATTGTGAATGGCATAATTTTTAAAGCCTAATAAGTTTCATTAAAATTTGATTCAGTTTAAATTAATTAGATTAAATAAATTAAATAAAGCCTCAGACTAATTAACTTAAGCTTTAATTACCTATCCTAATCCTTGATTAGTTGATTAAGCTAATCTAGCCTTATATATATGTTAAGAATGAGATTAGCTCATTATTTTTGTACTAAAAAATCGGAGAAAGAGAGCTCTAGAGAGAGAGAGAACTTGATTTTAGAGAGATGGAGAGCTTGTAAGCTAGAAATTGCATGTAAGATTGAAGAATTATAAAAGGAAACTCAAGTTCTTAAAGAATTTGTTTGATTGAAGACCTTAGGTAAGTGATTAGCTCCCAATTTATGAATTAGAGTCATCAAATGTTTGAATTTAAGGAGATAACAAGTTTAAATACAAGAATTGAGCTTAGAATGAATACATGCATGCATAATTTAGTAGAGTTTCATGATTTTGAGCATGATTCATGTCATCCATATTGAAATTAGAAGTTATATCATACATGCACTCGTGATTCATAAGAGTTTGAAGTTGGGTTTCATGTCTTTGTAAACTTTGGAAAGGAATTTGAAGCATGCATAATCATTTGAGTTTGAATTCATGAAGTTTGACCATGATGTTTGAGAATTAGTCTTGAATCCATGTTTATGGAAGAGTTTTAAGTGTATGAGAAGTTTTGTACAAGCCATGCAAGTTCATGATTTGAAACTATGAGTTTTGAAGTTCAACTCTGTTTTGGAAATCCTAGAATTCTGCCTCATCGCTTGAGCGAACAATCTATTACTCGAGCGCGTATTTCATGTATCCAGTAGTTTTGCAGACATTTGTAGTTGGCCCGAGCGACCGAGTCACCACTCAAGTGATCACCTTTTATTTTCCACCTTGGCTCGAGTGAACATCGAGCCTAGATTCGAACCATCCAATACTTTTGCAGACTTAATGCTCTGCTCGAGCAACCAATGTTACGCTTGAGTGAACTATCCTATTTCAACATATTTTGAAAAGTTATGTTTTACCCACTTTGCATTCTGAATCCTTTCTGAGCATTCTTAGGCATGAATTGAACATCCTAAATGAGTTAAAGAGTTAGAAAGAATCCTAGGAGAATTGAATAAGTTAAAGAACAATCTGGTTAAGTAATGTGATTCAATGTGTGTATGTTTATGAATTGTGTAGGACCATTCGCGAGGATGTGTCAGTAACTGAATCACTATGGATAATATCTTAGTAAAGATATTTTTTTATGTATCTTATTTTCTAAATTATACCAATATGATAAGTTTCTTGAACTTATGATTTTGTGTTATGAATGAGCCTTCTACCTGTTTGATTCGTAAAAGATCTGTGAATATGATTGACTAGCATGAAAACAAATGATAGGCCTAAGGTCGTTCTATATATCTGAATTGGACCCAAGGTTGTTCCATATATTTGATAAAATGGACCCAATGTCGTTTTGAATATCTGATAAGTCTGATTATCTATTATGAGTTGATTGAATGATCATTATACAGTTGTAAATGATTAGACCCAATGTCGTTTCGTTAAGATATTGTGATAACCTAACCCGTATTATGCTTAATTATGCATGTGATTATGTGTTTGATATGAATTTGCATGATTAATTATGTGATTTAGGTAATTTAGAAATTATATATGTTGAATGTAGGAATATCTATCGCAATTAGGACTTTAAACTGAAAATTGAAAGCCTTTGCTAGAAACCAAAACCGACTTTATATATGTGTTTAGCATGATTTTTAGAGCCTACTGTGAAATTTGGCAAAAATACGATTCGTAATGAATTAATTGAGTTTAATTAGCATATATTCTAGGTTAAGCTAGCCTAAGTTATAAGTTCTCATTTAAGCCTTGAGGTCATCTCTTATCAACAACTCTTGCTGGAGAGTTAGAGAAAGAGAAATAAGAGAGTTCTAGAGTTGAGAAGAGGAGCTAGAGATTTGGAAGAGATTCAAGGGGGAAATCCCTAGATTTGAGCCAAGGTATGAAAATCTGTCTAGAATCCTTGTAACTAACTCATCTTTTGTTTGAAATCAAGAGGAATTTGGAGAATTTAAACCTAAATGAGTTAGTGTTTTGGGTTGTGTGTTTATTTGAACTAAACTTAAGAAATTGGAACTTGATATCTTTAACTTTACTTTATTTGTGTTCAATCTTGTGAATAATTCATGAGATGCTATAGACACCCCATTTTTTACTACCCCTAAGACTTAAGCACTTTATTCCGAACACTTGATGATGAAAGTTACACTGTGCAATCATTCAGATCTTCAGTGAAGAAATTTGGATTCAAGCTCTAATCCCAAACCTTGCATCGCATTTTGGCCAAATTATTTTAGACCTTAAAACCCTCATTTCAAAATATTTTTCCAAATGCTTCTATGATATTCTGAGGCTTGCATTTTGTTTAAAACATAGCACTTTTCAGTAAACCGAGTAAGGACAAAGTGGAAATAAATAAAAGGGAGGTGAACCCTTCGAAAACATTTTTAAAACATCTTATTTATAGGTTTGGAGTTGAAGAAAATAAGAGGGAAAGGAAGAAAACTAGTTTGGAGAAGTTAGGCATCAATCCGATTAAGATAGAAATGAGCAACCTTTACTAAAATAGGCATATCTCTTTGCACACATAGAATTTAGATATGGGGCCACCACCAATTCAATGTAGACTTTTGGGGCTTCAATTTAGACTCAAGAATCACCTAAAACCAAGTCCGGGTGAGGTAGATATGCCCGTTTGAAGTCGGGCCTAAATGTAGATTTTTAAGGCCCGGCTGGGTCCATTTAGAACCGGCCGGGCCTCAATGAAAACTTTTCCTGGGTTTCTTTTTAGGCACGGCCGTGGGTTTTGAGGCCCGGCCAGGTCTCAATGGTGCCAAACAGACAATTGACGGGAATTGAACAAATATCTTTGTTTGAAGATATTTATGATCTTTTTGGCTCAAACTCTATAAATAGGACCTCCCACTTCAGATTTTAAGGTTAGAAAAACTTTCGAAAAGGCTTAGACATTGATGAGAGCTCTTGAATCTTCAAGCTTCTTTTGTTCTTCAAATCAACTTTCACCTTCCATACACCATTAAAGCTTGGATTTGAAGCTTTCTTGTAGAGAATTCAAGGCATATTTTTAGAACCTAAAGGTTAGAGAATTGTTCTAGGAGATATTTGTAGAAGCTTTAGGCATAACTTCCTCACAAAAACTTTCTTGACCTTCAAATCTTCTTTAGCTATACATACACAATACATACACCATTAAAGCTTGTTCTTGAAGCTTTTTGCTAGAGTTTCAAACCATGTTTCATAAACTTGAGGGTGTTTGGAATCAAGTTTGATCAATAACCAAAGCTTGCTCTTTTCAAGAGGTATGAACTTGTCACCTTTTTTCCTTGCTTTCATTTCCATCTTTTTCTTATGTTTATACATTGTTTTGGATCCATTCCAAGTGTTGAAACTTGGGGTTAAAGGGCTACCAAAGGTAGAAAGGTTTAACAACCTTTTTTGCACCTTATCCCATAGCTCGTACCCCTTGTTTTCCCACTCTTTTCTTTGATTTTTACACTGTTTTTCAGAATTTAAAAAGGCTGGAAAACATGGTTTAAAAGTCTCAAAAGTGGAGGGATAGCTACCTCTCCTTGATTTTGCTTACTACCTTTATATCTCTTGTTTTTGTCTATCTTTTTGCGCTCTTTAAACACACTTTTAGCCACTATTTTTGAACTATTTTTGGGCTGAAATATGTGATTTAAAATTTCAAAAAGTGGAGGGGCTAGCCACCCCTCCTTAGGTTTGTTCCATAGCTTTTTTCTCTATTCTTTTTACTTACTTTCTCTTGCTTTTAGCTACTGTTTTTGTACATTTTAGGGGCTGTTATGGGCTGTTTAATCCATTTAAATAGTTTATGCTTTGAATATCATACTTGTTATATTGTAAGTCCTCATGGCTTCGGTTGTTTAGGCCTTAGACACCGAGTCATTTGAGTTGATAGCTTTATTTACTTAGTTTTTATGCGAAGAGTTTCATTTTAAATAATCAATCTCGCATAACCATTTCTGCAACCTTCCTCTTTTCTTTTGTTTGAGAGTTATTTCAATTAATTGATAGTTATTCAAAGCATGAGAAAGAGAACTATGCTCAATGGCTTACTCTCTACAGAGGTTCATCATCAACGGCATGGTCTCTCTTTCATGCTTAGAAGCACTTTTCGTTTGACTTCTCCTCTCATTTAGTGGGCTTAATCATCACTTTGGACAAATTGATTAAAGAATGGCAAAGACTAATGAATTTGGATTAAAATGAATCAACCCACATAAAGGAAATGAGTTATATTACTTAGGGTTCGGCCAGACGTTATGCTTAATCTGTTGCGTCAAGGGTTATCTTACATCAATCCATGATGTTTTAATGAATCTTGAAGCGTCCCTACCTCCCTCTTTGAGTTCACTTTATGATAGGAGGGATGGGTGGTTGTTGTTCGTTGCATTTATTGATTTTTTTTTGTCCAAATTGTGCCCGAAATCATCAAGTAATCAACGTGCTCATTGATGGTTTTGGAAATGATTCCAACCTTCTCTCGAGGCATTTCCATAATAGAGAAGTGTGAGAGGGACAAACAAGGTCCAAAACACTCTGTCTGCACTGTTTTCACTTCAGAGAACAAAACAAAATTTTACATGAAATTGAGGCATGGCTGGCCTTCTTTAGCCCCAGCTAGGCTTCATTGGGGGCTGGCCGGCCATCAATTTTTGGTAAGGCAGTGTGTTTTGCAGAAGCAGAGGGCAGTGGCTGAAGGTGAAACAGAATGGTTTGGACAGACAGAGCAGTTTCTGAACGCTGCGCATGCGAGCATTGTGCATCCTTGTTTGATGATTAATTATTAATTATTATTGTTGTAATTAATTATTGATTGTCATAATTAATATTGTTGCAGCAATGTTTCGTTAGATGGTTAGTTTATTTTATTGTAATAAATTAGCTAGTTAGTTAATTATAGCGTAGTAGTTAGTTACTTATTCATTCATTCGGTTTTGTAATAATTAATTTAATTCGGATTTTCAAACACTCATCGGACCATCTTGCATGAGGACCAATATATAATAACATGTATGTCTTCTAACCCCATGTCTTTCTCCATTTTACTTATTTGCTTACGATGGTTAGTTTAGAACATCATATTTCTCTTAGTATTTTCCATGTTTGCATACACTTGTCTTGCATGCATCGAGGCTCGGTTCATCATTCTAACAAGCATTGACATTTATTACTTCGTTGAATACGTGCGTTACTACATGCTATCAAGTTAATTCACATGCCATGTTAATCGTCGAGCCTATGTAAAATGGCATATTACATGTGTTGCATTAGTCATTTTGCATCTGTAGGATCATGCACTTTTTCTAACTCTTTTATTTTTTTTGGTTTGCCTCGAAGTACTAGGTGAGCAATTTTAAACTTTAGCATCTTGCATTGAATGTTTTTGTTACCATGTCAAAGTATACTTCCATGAGGCTAATTGCTTAAATGATATAACTATTTGAATGCTTGTGGATAAAGGCTAGTTGCTTGAATTAAGATAGTTTGATTAATATCCATTTTAATCCCATTTTTTCAAGTGGCATATTCACAAACTTTTTTTAAAAACAAACATGAAATCAAATGTTCTAATTCTTGCAAATTAGTCTATACTTGTGTGCGTCACATAGTAAAAATAGCTAATAAATCGGAACAATATCATATAACGTAAATAAAAATTACATCATGATTAGTAGAGGCTGATCTTTGATCGAACGAGTGAAGTGCTCAATTCATGAACTTCTCATCTCGTACCTAAGTTCCCGAGTCGAGACACTTTGGTGATGACGGACTAATGGCCTTTGGCACAAGTCTCGGGTTTCCTAAATTTTTCAAAAATATTTAGGTGGCGACTCTGTAATCTGGCAAAACAATCCATTTTTGGCATTTTGATTCAAACATTGATTTTCCAAAAAGAATGGCCGAATTTGTACTCTTTTTGTGTTTTCACTATTTCACATTGCACTTGTGAAATCAGATTTAGAATGACGGGAGTCCGAATTGTAGGGCTATCATATCCGAAAGGAGCACGAAAATTCGAGCTACAACTGCGCTCTAGATTGTTGAATTTATGGAAAAGATGAGATCTTGATTTTGAACTTTAAGCAAGATTGATGTGTTTGAGTTGAAATTACAATGTTAGTATCTCATGTTTTTGAAGTGGTTTTACATGAATTGAGCCTTGAAAATGAGTTTGGAAACTTGGAATTTGATCAATTTTCGGATTGCTCAGGAAAACCCAGAATCGCACATGCGGAGCTCACAATCGCACATGCGGAACCCAGAACAAAACAAAGCCGAGCATTCTGCTTTTATTGTACGTGCGGTGAGAGGCTTCAGCATGTGCGAAAAATAGGGAGAAAATTTGTCATTTTTTGTTAACCTCTTTGACCCTATGAACCTATTTATGAGCATGTTTGACCCTTTGTGATGTCTAAAGATAAACAGAAAACGAACAAATCGTAAAATGAATAAATAAAGGAAAAGGCTAAGAAATGAATGAATTGTTTACTAAACTCGTATATATGTTATGTTGTGTAGGTCACCTGCCAGAAAGACCACTGCACGACCAATATCACCGTGAGTAATAGTATTGTAAAGATACGTTCTTAGTTAATTATTTTGATAACGGTGGTTTTTCTGAAATTATGCTTGATCGAAATGAATGAGTTTCATGAATATTATATGACATATGCAATATGGACCTAAGGTCATTCCGTTTATACTATGATGTGCTTGGGCCTGAGGCCGTTCTGTTAGTGATATGATAATATATGATTGGACCTGAGGTCTTTCTGAACAGCTATTAATGTCTGGGCCCGAGGTTGTTCCATGATATGTGTTCATATCTTTGGGCTTGAGGCCGTTCTGTACTATGTGTGGGCCTGAGGCCGTTTCGATAGATGTTGGGCCTGAGGCCATTTCGATAAATGTTGGGCCCTAGGCCATTCTATAATATCAGTAGACCCGAGGTCATTCTGTAATTATGATCATGAAAAAGTTACGAATTTATGATGTTATACTTACTTTGATAATGGGCTCATTCATTTAAACCTCTTTACTGTCTTATTACTTATTGAGCTTCGCTCACTCTATATTATGTATGTATATGTAGGTGATCAGTATATTGATGACAAGTATAGAGCCCAACCTTAAAGTCTGCTTCGGAATTGTTTCTGTGAACCTGATCGGTCGAGTCTCCAAGATGGAGCATTTGTCTTTTGACTCATACCATGTTATGACTTTTATGATGGTTTTGGATATGTAAATTATAAGTGTGGTGTCACGACCCAAACCCGCCCCTAAAAGTTTGGTCCATGACCGGCCTGTACGTAGGCCTCAAAACAGAAATTTTAGAATAATATTTAACCACATACGGGGCCTTAAGCGGAAGCAGCATCAATAAAAGGGAACATCCATTGAGCTTGTGTATACAAGATAGCTTAATTAATTTAGCATTTACATACATTCCCATAATTACATATACAATCACAGAATTATGCAGATCTCACACAAACTTAAATAAGACTCCAAAAATTACATAACTCCTAGTAATCAAAATTAAGGCCTCAACACAGAGGCGTACCCCAGGCGGCTTGGCAAACAGGTTGACCCCAACACAATTCTAGTGTCAATCCCTGATGGCTCACCTACATAAACATACATAAAAACAGAGTGAGCAAGGCTCAAAGAATAATAGTACGTGATAATCCAATAACTAACTTGAATCACAAGGTATATAAATGCAGAGAACTTATAGTTAATCTGATTCTATACTAATTTCAAAACGGCCTTAGGCCCAGTCTTTAAACAGAATGGCATTAAGCCCATTAACAGAGTGGCATTAAGCCCTTAACATGCATGTATGAACTCAAGAGGTGGCTCGCACGGATTCTAGAGGCGACTCGCATTGCAGCACTTAGTTCCGTGTAGCATTTTGTTTCATACTAACAGATCATACAGAATGGCCATAGGCCCAGATGTCATAGTTTGGCCATAGGCCTCACACATGTCACAGATCGGCCGTAGGCCTCTTAACTTTCACAGAACAGCCATCGGCCTCAGTTTATATATGTATGGACTCAAGAGGTGGCTCGTACGGATTCTAGAGGTGACTCGTATATCAGCACTTAGTTCCGTACAGCACTTTGTTTCATACCAGAAATCCTTAGGTCTTAAAGACCGAATCATCCATATGGTGTCATAGTATAGCATAACATACATGAACCACAGTATTATTACCCCCGGGCAAGGGCCATAAGACCACGGCATTTTTACCCCCGGGGAAGGGCCTTGTTCTAAGGATGCCATGAATACTTATATATATGTGGACAATCACTCATTGATTCAAAACGTAACATATCAGAAAATAGAGCATTTCTTGTCATATCATGTCATTACAGTACACTTAACAAAGACAAAACAATTCACATTCTAACGTGGGTTGCATAATGGCGTTAAACCTTTGTATTCATGTCATAGGCATACGTAACACAACAGAATAATTATAGATTCACACAGATACCATTGCTCAAGGATGAAATGAATGTAAGTTCTATCTATTCTTTAAGAAGTAACATAGTATGCTGATAAATAATAGAGGGTTAATATTCATTATGGACAGAACAGAATGATTCCCAAGTCATACCGATGTACGCAAATCTTTCAGTGCTCACATTGATTTCCAATCGTCATAAATGTTCGTGTAACACTTACAAGAAATAGAGCGTTAGTAACAATAATTATCAATGGTAAATAAAATATACATTTCCGTACTATTACTCACAATGGTAGGTCTCTGAAGCGGTAGAACAATGTCCTCGTCTTGTCCTACAAACATAATGCACATAACAGAATATGAGAATAAAACTAATCTCTTTCTTATTCTTTAATCAATAGCCATGGTGGTTCTAGACTCATTAGTCCTCCATAGGTTATAATCCATGCCTCAAGATAAGAGGAAGCGATAGGAGAAAGGTTCAGACGAAGAAACGGTACAAAACCGGTAGATAGAAAGTGAGCACCTCTCACTAATTTGGGAATAACTATTTCTGTATTTATAATTTGGGAGTGAGACCACCACCATTGGAAACTAGACTTCTGGGGCTTCATTTTAGGCTCAAGAATCACTCAAAACGGAGTCCGGATGCAAAAGATACGCTTGTTCAAAGTTGGCTGAACAGAGCTGTCTCCCCGCACGTGCGGGAAACAAAGCCGAACGTGCGGGAATGGGGCCGCACGTGCGGGAGAACGTGCTTTTTTAGCAGATTCAATTTTGGTTTTGGTACTGTAGCGCCGCACGTGCGGGAAAACCCGCCGCACGTGCGGCTCTGGGCAGTTTGGAGTCCGAAAATGGCTCTTTTTGTTCCAACACTTGGTTCTTCCATTCTTATGCTTAGTTTCTAATATAAATCACTTAAAAACATGTAAAATTGCCCCATAACATGATAATTTAACATTAACCAAATTTATTTTCTTTTCAAACAAATCAATCTTTGCTTCAAGGTTCAAGATTCATGCTTAATCTTTCATAATCTTCAAGGGTCTTAGAACACAACCCACAACCCACAAATTCACTTAATTCTTGCTTGATTTTTATTCTTTGGACAACTCTAAAGTGCATTTCATATGGTATTCATAAGATTGAGCCCCAATCATAAACAAACCATAGAACCCAAGGTCTCATTCCTTAAATTGAATTCAATTAAATACATGCTTAGAACATTAACTTAAATGGTCTCAAATCATTCCATATCATTATGATTTCATGAAATTAATGTCTTAAACACAAGGATTCAAGATATTATCATACCTTAGTTCAATCTTGGTCTTCCTCTCAGTTCTCCTCCATTTCCTTAAGCCTCCATGGTTGATTCCCCTTCTCTTTCTTCAATTCCCTTTAATCATCTCCAAACCCCCATGATTGTTGAGTTGTTTTTTTCTTCAAGAATCTTGGTCTCTTTCCCTCTTTCTCTCTCACGTTTCTCTTCTCTTCTACCTTAGATATTTTTGGCTCAAATATCTTGAGTTCCCCAACATACATAACATGCCTCCATATATATAAATATACACACACTTAAGCTTTTCACAATAAGGAGGCCAAACACACCCTTACGAATCGCACAAAATCAAATTTCAATTAAACTTCCCAAGTGACTCTAAAAATTGAGCTGATCATAAATATGTCCTCTGTTCTGGTTTCTAAAAGCCTCTAAGGCCTTCAATTGGCAGTATTAAGTTAACCACCCAATCGTACATTAACAAATCAGACAAGTTGGATTTCCAATTAATTTTCCCAAATAGGTCTAAAAACTCCCATTAACATACCCAAGTACTCAATTGTGATTTTTGAACTTGTAAAGGTTGGTAATTTCAATTTTAAAGCCGTGACCCAACAGATAATTCTTCCATTCAGACAGATATCATTAAATTAAAAAGGCATTAACCCACAAGGGCATAAGGATAATTTCAAATACGGATTTTGGAGTCGTTACATTCTCCCCACCTTATGAAGTTTGGTCCTCCAAACTTGATTCACCCTGACACAAGTCAAGTTTCGTCTTGGATATACAACATTTCTTAGTTATTAGCCATTCACAATCATATACAGTCAATTTCAATGGAGTTTACTCCTAGAATCACAAGTAAGTCATTTTCACTGACTAATTGGTAACCCAATTGATACTAATACGCCATAACATCAAATAATCATCTCATTATTCCCAATCCTCGTACATTTCAATCTATTGATCCACAAGTCATACCTTCTAAATAATGTAACAACTTAAGGTTATTCAGAAATGGATTCACTTCAAGTATTCGATTACATGTGACTGATAAGCTATCAAACATAATTCAAACTCTTTAGGTTCACAAACAACCCCCATTATCATAATTCCTCAAAGGTTAAGGAAGCATTCACTGCTCAATCGGGTTTCAAATGGCACAAACAAGCTACAACAATTAGGCCCAGAACAAACAAATGAGTTCTAACCCATGATCTTATGACTCTTGCTCACTAAGAAGTTAAACATTCAGAACAATGGTTTCAGTAATTTGAAGTATCCCCAAGCGATTTACTTCCATAACAGATGGGATAATAAGGTCCAAATTTTGGATAATCAAATTCATATTCAAATCTTCAACTTCAATGAAGGCTCAAATAATCAGAAGTAAACTTATCCAATCATAATACAAATTCCAAAATAAATTGTTAGCAAAATCAAATACGGATCAAACCTTAATGGTCACAATTCCTAAATTGCAGTAAGGTAATAATCATTTAAAATCCATATTCGCTTGGAAGATCTTAAAGTCGGCATCATGTCATAAAAGTTCATCAAAGCTTTTCCAAACCATCAAAAATATGTCATCAGTGGTCATCAAACCATCATGGACAAAACCATTTTCCAAAAATATGTAATACACAAAGTTCATCAAACCTTTCATAATTTCACACAATACGTTATTCAGAGATATTATTCAGAAACTTAGCAGAACTTTCAAAGATTATCAGATGATGGGATAATTCCCAATAGTATTAAACTTATTTAAACTTTGACAGAACAAGCTCTGGTCTAACTTATAACAGATAAGACAGAATGACTTCAAGTTCAACATAAGGCATTCATCAAGCATGCCACAATAAATTATCCAGTAGAAAACTCATTCATGCATAGCAAAATATCTCTTTCAGAAAACTTGTCATATCTTGAACAATCGGAGTTTCGTAGCATACCGAATCATTTTGGGAAAATTATTCGGAAAACCCATCATATAACAAACATGTCGAAAGCTCGTGGCATATCTTATTACTTCAGAAAATACTTATCATATAGACATTGTGTAACCAAAATACAGATTTCATTAAATATCGTATAGCATAGCCATTTTCAAAATCATTTATATGGAAGTATCTTCACCGGGACATTACTTACTTAGGTCTATAGTCAACTCATGCAAGATCACACATTATTCATCTATGTCGGAAGTACCAAATGTACTTGATGGTATGACATCTTTAAATAACACAGATCACATAAATTTCATTCCAATGAGCACTCATTTTCAGATCACAATAAAGGAACAAGCCTTGAATTAATTCTCGTACAAATATTTCATCCTTAATTAATAACGGTGAGTTTATGATAGCAATAAGTTAGGTTCAGCACAAAATGTATCAAAACAAAATTATGTCTTTCAGACAAATGGCAGTCCACAAAAGAAACATAATTTTCCTTCACCCGCATACATATCTCAATTCCCTTAACATACACTCGATCTCTACAAATTAACATACTTAACACCACCAATGTCCTAGTCAAAATTTCAATTTCCTTGTATTACTAGTGTGATCACAGATCATGATACTTGTATTTATTAACATTCCAGGTAGCAATTTCAACATCCTAACTCTTGATTACTAGTTCCATGCTTGTTATCAATCATCAAATATCTCAATCACAATAATTCCATGATTTGTCAACTACCATAATTCTAATATCTCTTTCCCAAATATTCTTGCTATGGCTTTAAGCAAAGCTCTAAATCACTTGTCATTTCATGTTTCCAGAATTCAACATGCTTGCATTTCCCATTATTCAAGTCAAAACACCACAATTTCATAAACCTTAGCCTTTTGTTTCCTTATACATATCTTTTAGAGAAATGACCCTTCGGGCTCAAGACTTTCAAGCTTCCATACTCATTGTTGCTTTTCACATTCCTCAATTGTCATAATTCCATACATTTAATTACTCAACCACAACCTCAATTTCCCCAAATTCCTCATGGCTACTTTCATATGTAATCCATATCGAAGCTGCATTTAGACTTTATTCACATCACGTTTCCACAAACATGCTTATACTGACCAATTTTAACATCCTAAGGACATCAATATTCCACATCTTTCATTGCTTTAGCCTCAATGTCATACTCATTACACAACCCATTCTCATTCATAACAACGATCAAATCCTCTTTAGTCACAAAACTCAGTCTAATAAATAACACATGGATTTCCTTCTATTACTTAAAGTCAATAAGAATTCTTATTATAAATCTCAATACTCAACACATTGTACAAGCTCACATACATCTTTTAAAATGCAAATCATATCCTTTCATTACTAGAAACATGCAACTTAAATGCATTCTAGACACTCTAATGCTCAATGGACACGTGTGTGAGATCTTAACTCGTGCTCTGATACCACCTATCACGACCCAAACCCACCCCTAAAAGTTTGGTCCATGATCGGCCTGTACGTAGGCCTCAAAACAGAAATTTTAGAATAATATTTAACTACATACGGGGCCTTAAGCGGAAGCAACATCAATAAAAGGGAATATCCATTGAGCTTGTGCATACATGATGGCTTAATTAATTTAGCATTTACATACATTCCCATAATTACATATACAATCACAGAATTATGCAGATCTCACACAAACTTAAATAAGACTCTAAAAATTACATAACTCCCAGTAATCAAAATTAAGGCCTCAACACGGAGGCGTACCCCAGGCAGCTTGGCAAACAGGTTGACCCCAATACAATTCTAGTATCAATCCCCGATGGCTCACCTACATAAACATACATAAAAACAGAGTGAGCAAGGCTCAATGAGTAATAGTACGTGATAATCCAATAACTAACTTGAATCACAAGGTATATAAATGCAGAGAACTTATAGTTAATCTGATTCTGTACTAATTTCAGAACGGCCTTAGGCCCAGTCTTTAAACAAAATGGCTTTAAGCTCTTAAATAGAGTGGCATTAAGCCCTTAAACAGAATGGCATTAAGCCCTTTAACAGAGTGGCATTAAGCCCTTAACATACATGTATGAACTCAAGAGGTGGCTCGCACGGATTCTAGAGGTGACTCGCATTGCAGCACTTAGTTCCGTGTAGCACTTTGTTTCATACTAACAGATCATACAGAATGGCCATAGACGCAGATGTCATAGTTTGGCCATAGGCCTCACACATGTCACAGATCGGCCATAGGCCTCTTAACTTTCACAGAACAGCCATAGGCCTCAGTTCATATATGTATGGACTCAAGAGGTGGCTCGTACGGATTCTAGAGGTGACTCGTATATCAGCACTTAGTTCCGTACAGTACTTTGTTCCATACCAGAAATCCTTAGGTCTTAAAGACCGAATCATCCATATGGTGTCTTAGTATAGCATAACATGCATGAACCACGGTATTATTACCCCCGGGCAAGGGCCATAAGACCACGGTATTTTTACCCCCGGGTAAGGGCCTTGTTCTAAGGATGCCATGAATACTTATATATATGTGGACAATCACTCATTGATTCAAAACGTAACATATCAGAAAATAGAGCATTTCTTGTCATATCATGTCATTACAGTACACTTAACAAAGACAAAACAATTCACATTCTAACGTGGGTCGCATAGTGGCGTTAAACCTTTGTATTCATGTCATAGGCATACGTAACACAACAGAATAATTATAGATTCACACAGATACCATTGCTCAAGGATGAACATAAGTTCTATCTATTCTTTAAGAAGTAACGTAGTATGCTGATAAATAATAGAGGGTTAATATTCATTATGGACAGAACAGAATGATTCCCAAGTCATACCGATGTACGCAAATCTTTCAGTGTTCACATTGATTTCCAATCGTCATAAATGTTCGTGTAACACATACAAGGAACAGAGCGTTAGTAACAATAATTATCAATGGTAAATAAAATATACATTTCCGTACTATTACTCACAATGGTAGGTCTCTGAAGCGGTAGAACAATGTCCTCGTCTTGTCTTACAAACATAATGCACATAACAGAATATGAGAATAAAACTAATCTCTTTCTTATTCTTTAATCAATAGCCATTGTGGTTCTAGACTCATTAGTCCTCCATAGGTTATAATCCATGCCTCAAGATAAGAGGAAGCGATAGGAGAAAGGTTCAGATGAAGAAACGGTACAAAACCGGTAGACAGAAAGTGAGCACCTCTCACTAATTTGGGCGTATTTAGAATTTGGGAGTGAGACCACCACCATTGGAAACTAGACTTCTGGGGCTTCATTTTAGGCTCAAGAATCACTCAAAACGGAGTCCGAATGCAAAAGATACGCTTGTTCAAAGTTGGCTGAACAGAGCTGTCTCCCCGCACGTGCGGGAAACAGGGCCGCACGTGCGGGAGAACGTGCTTTTTTAGCAGATTCAATTTTGGTTTTGGTACTGTAGTACCGCACGTGCGGGAAAACCCGCCGCACGTGCGGCTTTAGGCAGTTTGGAGTCCGAAAATGGCTCTTTTTGTTCCAACACTTGGTTCTTTCATTCTTAAGCTTAGTTTCTAATATAAATCACTTAAAAACATGTAAAATTGCCCCATAACATGATAATTTAACATTAACCAAATTTATTTTCTTTTCAAACAAATCAATCTTTGCTTCAAGGTTCAAGATTCATGCTTAATCTTTCATAATCTTCAAGGGTCTTAGAACACAACCCACAACCCACAACCCACAAATTCACTTAATTCTTGCTTGATTTTTATTCTTTGGACAACTCTAAAGTGCATTTCATATGGTATTCATAAGATAAACAAACCATAGAACCCAAGGTCTCATTCCTTAAATTGAATTCAATTAAATACATGCTTAGAACATTAACTTAAATGGTCTCAAATCATTCCATATCATTATGATTTCATGAAATTAATGTCTTAAACACAAGGATTCAAGATATTATCATACCTTAGTTCAATCTTGGTCTTCCTCTCAGTTCTCCTCCATTTCCTCAAGCCTCCATGGTTGATTCCCCTTCTTTTTCTACAATTCCCTTTAATCATCTCCAAACCCTCCATGATTGTTGAGTTGTTTTTTTCTTCAAGAATCTTGGTCTCTTTCCCTCTTTCTCTCTCACGTTTCTCTTCTCTTTTACCTTAGATATTTTTGGCTCAAATATCTTGAGTTCCCCAACACACATAACATGCCTCCATATATATAAATATACACACACTTAAGCTTTTCACAATAAGAAGGCCAAACACGCCCTTACAAATCGCACAAAATCAAATTTCAATTAAACTTCCCAAGAGACTCTAAAAATTGAGCTGATCATAAATATGTCCTCTGTTCTGGTTTCTAAAGCCTCTAAGGCCTTCAATTGGCAGTATTAAGTTAACCACCCAATCGTACATTAACGAATCAGACAAGTTGGATTTCCAATTAATTTTTCCAAATAGGTCTAAAAACTCCCATTAACATACCCAAGTACTCAATTGTGATTTTTGAACCTGTAAAGGTCGGTAATTTCAATTTTAAAGCCGTGACCCAACAGATAATTCTTCCATTCAAACAGATATCATTAAATTAAAAAGGCATTAACCCATAAGGGCATAAGGGTAATTTCAGATACGGATTTTGGGGTCATTACATGTGGAGTTTTCTATTGTACATACGTTTTGCATAGATATGTAGATATGGGAATGTGTTAACATGGTTTTAAAAACCAAACCGGACCGGACTGGACCGGCCGGTTCAACCGGTTGAACTACCGACCAGTCGGGGTTCCGGTTCGGATACATCCACTGAACCGGTCATGGTGGAAAACCGGCTTATTTTGAAAGAACCGGGAAAATCGACGGTCGAATCGCCGAACCGATCGACCCGGTTCCGGTTCACCGGGTTGATAGAACGAATTTTTTGTGTTTTTTTTTCTTTTTTTGTTCTTTCTTTCCTTTCTTATTTTATATATATATATATATATATATAATAAAAATTTAATTGGAAACTCTCTTTCAAGGGTCTCCTCTTATGAGGAATCCCATTGAGAGCTTGAAATTATTGTGAAAGTCTCTATCTATTTAAAAGAAAAAAAATTCTTTCAAAAAAACTCAAGAAATCTATGTGGGATTCAATCAAATTTATTGGAGGGAAACTTAAAATTTTGATATCTCTCCAAAATTTTTGATTTTCTTTCAATCAAATTATTTGAATTAAAATCATATGGAGAGAATATTGAATATTTGATTTCTTCTTCCAAAATTAAAATTAATAATATTTTTAAATATATTTTTATATTTTTTAATAAAAAAAAGTATTAAGAGAAATATTTAAGATTATTAAAATTTTTAATTTTATTACTTATATTTTTATTTAAATATAATTTTAATATATTTATGACGTCACGGTTCGATTTCGATTGAACCCGACGGTTGAACCAGTGACCCGTCCACCTGATCATTTTTTCGGTTCATTCACCGGTCCAGTTTTTAAAACATTATGTGTCAAGATAAAAGAAAAGTATATTTGATCATATTGGCACGGCTCAATGGACTTTCATCATTGTTATATGCTTTCGCTTGTTGCCCTATTATTATAATTATTATGTATTTTTGTATGAGGTCATAGGTAATCAAATGGTTACTAGCTAGTTATGATCTAAACCTCTAGGGGCAGGTTTGAGTCATGACAGATATGATCAATTTTGTTATGTATATCTGCTATACATTGGACCCGAGGTCGTTCTGCTATCTGTTGCACTCAAGGTTATTCCGTTATGAATTGTTACGACATAAAAATGCCTATGCTACTTAATAAAACTCATTCATATAACCCATTTACTTTGATGTTATCTACTGGGCTTTCGCTCACTTCGTTGTTAAAGGATTACTGAGTTTTGTAGAGTCAGCCAAGGATGCCTCATGTACAAGGCTTTTGTCTTTTATTTTGTTTTTATTAGACATGCTTGACTATCTTTTGTTTATAAGAAGTTTAAGTTTTGTAAGATCATGAATAATACTTTCGTGTTTAAGTCTTTGTACCTCTAGTCTAAAATGAATGTTTAAATAAGGTGTGTTGTCTGACTGTAAGTTATTAATGTATAAGATGTTTTTGTTTATGCCATATATGCACAACTCATTGAACAAAACTTTATTATTCAGCTTCCGCTTCTGGCCCCATATAATTAAATATGATTAATTCCTGTCTGAGGTCGTAAGTAATATCATGATTACTGTCCGATTATGATCCAAACCTTTAGGGACGAGTTTGGGTCATGACATAGCTACTTTCCAAACCCCCCGATATCATTCTTGGATGCTTTGGAGTTTAGTACTAAATGACTCTTTGGCACAACAAGTTCTCTTTCTCTTTTTCTTTCCTTCAACTTATGAGCTGCTTATAAATTTTCTATTTTCAGTTTTATGCCAGATTGTTTGGCACAACTTCTATTTATAATTTATTTGATAGAAATAAGTTAAATAAGTTAAAAAAATTTTAGGCTTGAGGATAAAAATGTCTCAAGTTCGAGTTACTCTAAAAGGTCACTAGAAGTTTGCCCAGTCATTAAATTCAGGACTCCAAGATTAGTCGAAGTGCATACAAATTGGCCAGGACATTCTATTATAAAAAATAAAAAAAAAAAACCTTATGGGGCCCATGTGGGTCTCATGTGATATGGGTCCCATATTTTGTGATTAGTCAGAGCGTATAAAAATTGATACAGACACTTGATTATTAAAAAAAAAAAAATTTATGGGACCCATGCGGGTTTGATGTAATTTGAGTCTCACATTCATGTTAGTATTGTGTAAAATATTAGGTTATTTATATGAAGATTTGTTAAATTATTGAAAATTATTATTTTAATCTCTTAAATTATAAAAGTGTACAAATGAATTCTATAAACTTTTAATAAATATTTTTTACCTCCTAAATATAAAAACGTATAAATAGATTTCAAACTATTAGCGTGTTTTATTTTGATTTTACAATGTTTGATAATTTTGACATTTTTGCACAAGAAAAATATTTGAAACCTTCAAAAAAAAAAAAAAAAAATCTCTCATAATTTTACTTATAATAATATATCATGACAACTCTCAACTTTTTATTTGTTAGTTACTTATAATAATATATCAAGATAAGTCTCAACTTTTTATTTGTTAGTTACCCAACAATTAAAGGTTTCATTTGTATTTTTTTGTCACACAATTATAGATGAACTTATGGATATAGGCTTATTTTCTGCGTTTGCTACGTCACCCATCAAGGTGGCACGTTTTTATTGGCTTCAAAAAAAAACCCCTTGCCCCACTTGAGAAAATGACTTCCCAGTACCCAAAAATTCATCATTGTCCAATCACAGCTCAAATCCAACGGCCCATAAATGAAAGATCAGACAAAACCACAGAGTATGGGGATCGGACAATGTAAAATATGCCACGTGTAAACGGAAAGAGGATTGAAAGTGTGTGAGTGAGCACACCGAAAGTCTTCCCCGGTAAAAAGAAATAAGAGACGAAGACCCAGCTCTCTCTCTCTCTCTCTCTCTCTCTACATTCCAATGATATATTGAGACATTCATTAATTTCATTCATTGTTGTTCTTTCTTTCTTTTCTTCGTCTTCTCTGGCTACTCTCTTTCTCTCTCATCAAAGTTGGTCTCAACAGAGGAGGGTGGGGGGGCCACACCAGCGCATTCATTTCGATTTCCGCTAATCGATCTCGCTCAATCGTTTGGTCATCGGAATCGCACAGTCAAGCCTTTCGGATCGAGGTACTTTTCGCTTTAATCCGCCAATTAGGCTTCGATCACTAAATTTCTCGCATCTTTTAGGGGTTTTCATGTTCTACACAGGTTTATCTATGTGATTCTTTGGAATTCTGTGCTTTTATTCGAGAGAATCTGATGTACTAGTTGATTTTTCTTGTTTTTATGCTCGAAGGGATCGTTGTTTTTGCTATTCGAGGTTCACGTTTCCAATTTTCTGTTAGGGTTTTGTTGGTTGGGGTTTAGTTGTGAGAACTAATCGTGAAATGGTGTACTATTAGTCTGATTATACCCGAGATAACTTTGCATGTCAGGGAGGAAATTAGAATTTTGGGTTTTTGGTTTTTTGTTAATCGATTTTCTGGGTATATGAAATTAACCCTGTATATGTTTATGTTTATTTTGATTTCATGTAAATGACTTTTTACTGTCAATAAATAAATATGATCGTTGAGACAAATGGGAAATGGAAATTTTGTACCGTATTTTTATGTTGCTTTAAATTAGGGTATACTCTCTATCTTGATTATCCAAAATTATTTTTTCCTGAACTGAGCCAGGAAGCTTTGCCACTTTCACTTGAGTGCAATTTTTGTTTTCTCCTGTTCCAAATAATGAAAATGATTTTCATGGACCTGAGAATTAACTTACTCTTAATCTCCCATATATGCTTTCACGTAGACCAAAAACAGCATCAAAATAGCTTTATGGTTTATTAGAAGTTTTGATTTTAGGACTTTTGATGCCTTTGCTTGATCAAGGGTTTTTTTGTGATCATTAGGTCAATAATGGATTATTATTTCATGCACTTCTTTCATAAGTCTTTCAAATAGGATAATTAGTTTTTTGGGATGATTTAGTTGTAGGGTTTTGGTAAGAGGAGTTTGAGCTTGGAAATGTTGATGCTGAAGAAATAAAGAAACTTTGAAGGTTTGCGCTACTCATCCAGAGAAAATGTTGGAGGCACCAAAATTTACTGGTATTAGAAACCATGATAATTATGATTTGTCTCAAGGGTTTTACCATAAGCTTGAGGAGGGTTCCAACATGTCAATTGACAGTTTTGGGAGCCTGCAGATGAGCAATGGAGGGTCCATTACGATGTCCGTTGACGACAGTAGTGTTGGATCAAATGGTTCCCGCACTCACATCTTAAGTCACCCGGGGTTGAAGCGTGTGAAGAACAACTACTCTGTTGTCCAAAGCGTTAATCGAGGAAAAGTCTCACATGGTCTGAGTGATGATGCACTGGCTCAAGCTCTAATGGACCCTCGTGTTCCTACGCAGGGGCTGGAAAATTTTGATGAATGGACAATTGATTTGAGAAAGCTTCATATGGGGCCGGCTTTTGCTCAGGGGGCTTTTGGAAAACTCTATAAAGGTACTTACAATGGTGAGGATGTTGCTATAAAGCTTTTGGAGAGGCCAGAGAATGACTTAGAAAGGGCACAATTGATGGAGCAACAGTTTCAGCAAGAAGTCATGATGCTGGCCACATTAAAGCATCCGAACATTGTTCGTTTTATTGGTGGATGTCGTAAACCAATGGTATGGTGCATTGTTACAGAATATGCCAAAGGGGGTTCAGTTCGGCAGTTTTTGGCAAAGCGGCAAAACCGATCTGTGCCTTTGAAATTGGCAGTCAAGCAGGCTTTGGATGTTGCTAGGGGCATGGAGTATGTGCATGGGCTTGGTTTGATCCACCGGGATTTGAAGTCTGACAATCTTTTGATTTCTGCAGACAAATCTATTAAGATTGCAGATTTTGGAGTTGCTCGTATTGAGGTGCAGACTGAAGGAATGACACCTGAGACCGGAACATATCGCTGGATGGCTCCGTAAGCCTCTTGATTCTTTTGCACCAAAATTCTTGTTCTTCTGTCTCTTATTGTACATTATTACTATTATACTGGATTATCTTTTTTGTGATGGACAACTTATTCATCTAATTGTTTAAGTAATTTTTTAATGGTTGTCATGTTTGTGCAAGACCTTATATATGTTTTACCATACCAGTTATGCATTTTCATGTAACTCCATTATGTACCTTCTTATACTCTGCCATATAGTACTTTAACCATAAAAGTTGCATAGATTGTTCTTGTTGTTTCATTATGTCATTCATTTTAGTTTTAACACCTTATTTCAGATGGAAATATATATAATATATATACATAAATGTTTTTGATTGATGTCAGAAATCTTGGCAGTGTTTGGTTTACATTTTAAATTAACTTTTGGATTGAAAAATCCAAAAACATGTTTGGTTTACAATATTTCAAAATTGTTTCTCTCTCTCTCTCTCTCTCTCCTCTCTCTTCTCTCATTCTCTTACATTCTACACATCAGTCAATTAATTTTCTCTCACATCCATCTATTCAATTAAAAAAAAAAAAAATCATCCCAAAACTATTTTCAAAATATATAACCAAACAAGTTCTCAAATTTTGCAAACTCTTTTCGAAAACTATCTTTCAAAATTGATTTTCAAAACTAAACCAAACGGAGCCCTTATTTCTTGTTGCTTTGCCTGCCATGCTTATGCTTCCTTCTGGTAGGTTTTTGGTTGTATACTTTCCAATTAACCTATGGAATTTGTCTTTGAACTTGGTGATAAGTGACATGGAGAGCGTATTAATATCTCCCTGTGATGAAGAAATTTCTTAAAGTATTATTCCGAGACACATCCAAGGGATTAAGTATTGTGCGAAAGAAAGAACTTTCATTTAATTTATCTCTGTCGAGATCTTTTTATTCATCCAAAAATTGACCCCTTTTTTATTATTATTATTATTATTTTTATGTTGTTCCATTTGTTTAGTGATATATTTGTGACAATCCTGCTAGCTTCTTCTGGTATAATTATGTAAATAGATCTATTTGTTGCAATAGAATGAAGGAGAATTTTCTTTGCTCATTTTGAAATTGAATAAATTGTTCTGACATCTTCATCAGAGAGAGTTGGTTGTCTGTGATATATCAGATTTTTAGAACATGCTAGTAGCATGGCCACTTGATTATGCAATCACTTAAGCAGATTGTATGGGAATCTCAGATATTTGAAGGTTTGGTTGCAATTTCTTATACATGGAAGTTCTGGGGTTTAGAGGAATTGGCATTTGAGTGTCTTTCCCTCCTCCCACTTTATCTCTCAAGGGCAAAAGATGGAAGTTTTGAGCTTGCCTGCATTGATGTCTTTCGTTTCTGTTATTTTTTATCGTAAAAATTCTTTTGGGTCGTTGTCTTCGGCAAGTGTAATTTTTGGAAACTGCACAGTTCCTATGATTGTCTGCCTTTATGTACTTGCATGTCAAGTAAGAATTTTGATAATTTTTTATGCTATTACTGGTGAAGCTAATTCTCTTGGGTATAGGCAGGTGTAGAGATATGCCAGAGTACATATTTTTTGGTCAATGCTTATGAAAGTAAAGGCTCTGAAAATCTGCTCATCTCATGAATTAAATATGGGATGTGGATTCATTTTCGAATTTTTTTCTACGATTCATAGATTGGGTAACTTTGAAGCTTATTAAGAAGTGACGAGGTGAGTTATTTAAGGGAGACTAATACCTACCTAGAGGTTGTTTATTGGGGAAATTTTTGTCTATTTACATTTTGTTCAGAAGGTTTGAGTGGATGTGGCTTTTTTGTTGCTTCTCTTGCTTTTCTATTCCTTATCCCTATTAATTTTTATTTAATTGAGGTTGTCTTTACCTGTGTTATATCTCCCTTTATACATGTAATATGTTACTTTGGGATGAGAAATTTAGTACAGCTACTATATTTGGGTCAAGTAGATTGCTGGGCACATGGTCACTTCCTGCGGTTCATGCTTTAGGCCCTTCCATCAAACTAGAATGTCCCAGCTCTCAACCCCTATTAAAACAATTAGAATACCCAACCCAAAATGTGTGTACGCAAATGCATGAGTGTATTATACCTATAAGATCACAAACTCCAGAGGGCTACTAAGAGTGATGACTACCAACTTCAGAATATGCTCTTATTTGTAGTAAGCTTTGGTTGATTCATCAACATATAAGAACTCGGAATGCTCACATGACTAAGTAAGCCTAACTTTTACCTACCCTTATCATGACATTTTTCTTCACATAGAATCTTACGAATTTCTCCCTAAGGTAGCTTGTAGAAAATAACACATGAAACTTAAAACAAATTCTCAAATTTCTATCCCTAATGAATAACAAGATTACATGTGCATTTATAGGTTTTGTTTACTATGACTTGAAGATTACGGAGCTTTGACTCTTTGACCACTAGACTATTCTAGACTTGACTACAACCACATACGATGATCCAATAATAACATGAAGTGTTTAAAAGGCTCTAGGCGAACCGAGGCGATAAGGTCTCTTATAGCCTAAATGCGAAACGCAAGGCGAGGCGCGTGCCTCACCAAAGTGAGATGCAAGTAGTAGAAGAAAAGCAAAATTATAAAATAGGCAAACTTTTCAACATAACAAATACATATAGAATTCCAGAAATCATAAAGCAAGCTTTACAAGCATACAAAGAGGTAACCTAGCGAAGTAGCAGGAGAAGGAAGAGAAGAAAAATAAGGAAAGAAAAAACAGAGGTAGACACCCATCAAAGAAGAGGAGAAGAAAAAAAGAAAGGAAGTGAAGAAAAAGAAAGGAAGAAAAAACACAGGCAAAGAGATAACCCAACCAAGAGAACCGATCAAAGAAGAGAGAGAGAACCACCGAAGAAGAAGCCGAAGTCGTGTCGTCTTCTCACTTTTCGAGTGCTTTTTTTAATCTTCTCCACCTAAGGCTTTTTTTAATCACTTTTTGCTCTATTTTGATCACATTTGGTCATTTTATATTGAAGAATTTTGATTCCCTGTGGGTGCGTGCACAAAAAAAAAAAAGCACCTAATCAACAGTTGGTTGGAGTAGAAATATAGGTAAAGCCCATGAAGCCTGCGCCTCGAAAAAAAGCCCTCCCCTCAACACCTAATCTACGCCTTACGTATTGCGCCTCGCCTCGACCTGTTTGAAGCGCAAGCCTACGCCTCGTTGCGCTTCGCGCTTAGGCGCAAGCCTCTATA